>NW_026988425.1:86500000-96500000 GCF_030222135.1 Aotus nancymaae | reverse complement strand
AGAAAAAAACAAACAACCCCATTAAAAAGTGAACAAAGGATATGAACCGGCACTTTTCAAAAAGAAGACATACATGCAGCCAAAAATCATAAGAAAAAGCTCAACATCACTGATCATTAGAGAAATGCAAATCAAAACAATGATATACCACCTCACATTAGTCAGAATGGCTATTACTATAAAGTCAAAAAGTAAGAGATGCTGGTGTGGTTGCAGAGAAAAAGGAATGCTTATACACTATTGGTGGGAGTGCAAATTAGTTCAGCTGTTGTGGAAGACAGTGTAATGATTCCTCAAAAAAGAAAAAAAAAGTGCTATTTCACTCAGTAATCCCATTACTGGGTATATACTCAAAGGAATATAAATCATTCTGGTATAAGTCACCACGTACATTTATGTTCATTGCAGTACTATCCACAATAGCAAAGGTATGGAATCAACCTAATTCCCATCAATAATAGACTGGATAAAGAAAATGGTGTACATATACATCATGGAATACTACACAGACATAAAAAAAAAGAATGCAATTACATCCTTTGCAGGAACGTGGATGGAGCTAGGAGTCATTACTCTTAGCAAACTAAAGCAGGAACCGGAAACCAAATACCACATGTTCTCACTTATAAGTGGGAGCTAATTGATGAGAACACATGGACACATAAAGGGAAACAACAAACACTGGGCCCTTTTGGAGGGTGGAGGCTGGGAGCAGAGAGAGGATCAGGAAAAATAACTAATGGTACTAGGCTCGATACATTGGTGATAAAATAATCTGTACAACAAACCCCCATGACACAAGTTTTCCTGTATAACAAACCTGCACATGTACCCCTGAAGTTAAAATACAGATGAAAGAAAGAAAAAAGGAAAGAGAGAGAAAGAAAGGAAAAAGAAAGATGATGATACATTCCATAAATGCAACATATAACCATCTGAAGTTAAAAAATTGATAGTTGGGTATGACAGAAGCCTAGACACATTGGAAGACAGGATTCATGATTTCAAAAAGAGATCAATAGAAAATATCCAAACTGAAGAATTGAGAAAAAATAATGGAAGAAGTGTAGACAGATATGTAATTGCTCAAAACATTTAATATATTTGTAATTTGGGTACAACAAGAAGACAGAAAGAGACTATTAAAAGAAATATCAAGAAAATATGACTAAAATTTTTCTAAATTTGATGCAATGTATAAAACCACAGTTTTAAACAACTTGGTGAGCATGAAACTGAATAACTACAAAGAAAATTACAAATAAGTGCATTATAATGAATTTACTAAAACAAATCCTAATTGAAAATACATAAAAAGCACCTAAAGATATAGAAAGACAAATTATTTAAAACCAATAAAAAACAATAACATTGGAAGTTGACTTTCAACAGAAACTATAAAAGAAAGCTGAAGCATGTCAATAAAATGTTATCCAAAAGCAAAGGCAAAACAAAGAGGTTTTATGAAAAAAGAGAAATAAAAGTTAAGTAAATTTTACTCTAGCAGATCTGAATTGCAAAAAATACTAAAAGTGCTTATTTAGTACTTTGGCCTGCTAATGGTAAAGCAGGCCAAATGAAAATACTGAACTACAAGAAAACATAAAAGTTTTGAAAAATGGTGAATAAATGGATAAATATAATCAATATTGATGAATCCAAAAATAATAAGTTATTGTAGAATTTAAAATATATAAAACAGAACATAAGATAGTAAAAGAACAAATGGTAAAGGGTAATTATAGCATCATTTGGAAAGTGGTTAAGATATTGATTTAAAGATATTTTTAGTAAATGAAAAAAGGAATGTTGTAGTCTGTAGAATAGCAACTATCAGAGTAATAAAAACACGTATAATAGGAAGCTAAAAAATGGCAAAATGATTTGAAAATTGAATACATAAAAGGGTCGACTAAAGAAAATAAATGGGACAAATTTCAAACAGTAGCAATATATTGACCTTAATCCCAATTTGATCAGTGATAACCATTAAAATTAAATGGTATACAAGCCTGGCAAACATGGTGAAACCCCAATCTCTACTGAAAAATACAAATAATTAGTCAGGCATGGTAGCACACTCTTGTAATCCCAGCTACTGAGGAGGCTGAGGCACAAGAATTGCTTGAACTTGGGAGGCAGACGTTGCAGTGAACCAAGATCGTGCCACTGCACTGCACTCCAGCTTGGGCAACAGAGTAAGACTCTGTCTCATAAAAAAAACATTAAGCAGTATAAAAACTATTAAAAACCAGGATTATCATCTTGAATATAGGTAATATATAAATATATACTTATATGACTTCTAAATATGAAGATACAGTTCAGTTAAAAACAGAGAGAAAATAAACACCCTAGCAACACTAAAAATGAAAGTGGCTATTGCTTATATTAATATCAGATAAATCTTTTAAAGTACATAAAATCATGGAATCTGAGAAAAATATTTTATAGTAATAAATGTCTCAAGTGAATATTAATACAGGTATATCTCATTTTGGTAAGAACCAAAACATATAGAGTAGTACAAACAAAATTTAACAGAACTAAAAAGAGAGAAATAGAGAGAGAAAAGAGAGAGAGACGGAGAGTGAGAGACAGAAATACTCTCTCTGGAGAGTTTAACAAAGGCATATCTCAATGTCAGATAAAACATGAAAAAAAAAATCAGTGAGGAAGAATTGAACAATATCATTTACTAACATACTTTGATTGATATTTTTAGAACATTACACTTATATGTGTAGAATAAAAGTTTGAAGTTCATACAGAATATCTTCCAAAGTAATTCCTAACTGAAGACATAAAAAACACTTCTCAGCATTTAAAGTATTGAAATTGTGTAATATATATTCTATGGCCACAGAAAAATTAAATTAAAACACATTAGTAGAATGATGGCTACTATCTCCTTGCAGGTGTTTGGAAATTAAGAAAACTACTACTAACACCATACCCCAGACAAAGGAAAGAAAACACAATAGAAAATTTTAAATATCCTAAGCCTAATGATAATGAAAATGCAACATACCAAAATTTGTGTAATCTACATACTACAGTCTTCATATGGAAATTTATAGCTTCAAAAATCATGTATTATAAAATAAGGAGATTTTTAAATGAATTATCTAAGCTAGAAAAAAAAATAACAAATTAAAGCCAGACTAAAAACTCATAAAGAATAATATTTTTAAATGAGCAAATATCAAAGAACAAAAATAGGGATACAAGAGAAAAATAAAGCCAAATTGTGACTCTTCAAAATGATTAATAAAATTGATAAACACCTAGTATAAGAGATCAAGAATATATGAGAATATATAAATTACCAGAGTCAAGAATAAAAAAGAGAACATCATTATTTTTACTATAAATACTAAAAATATAATAACAAGATATTAAGTATTATTTTATGCCAACAAATAAAATTTTAATGAGGTAGAAAGTTTTCTTATAAACATGATTTAATACTGATACAAAAATAAATATAAAATCTGAATAATCCTGAATCTATAAGAGAAAATTCATCAATATATACAATTCTTTCCAAAAAAAAAAAAAAAAAACTGGGTCAGTTGCCAGACATAAGGTTAATATACAAAAAATCTGTTATGTATATTAAATATATATAGCATTATATACTTTACAATAAGCAAGACAAAAATGAAATAAAAATGTTAGACACACTTATTCACAAACATATAAAATATCTGGAAATTATATAACAAAAGTAAACAATACCTTGAAACTGGAAACTACTGAGAATTACTGAGAATTTTAAGACAAAATCAATGGGCAATGAATCAATATTAGTGGACTGGAAAGTTGGGGTCTATTCTCTATAAACTGATATATAGATTCAACACAATACTAGAAGCCTTTTTATTTTTATTGACAAGCAAATTATAAAATCTGCATAGAAATGCAAAGCATCTTGAATATCTAAAGCAATATCAAAAAGAGAACACAAAAGTAAAGGACTTTAACTATCATAGTTGAAGACATTCACAGTCATTTTGGCAGTGTGATTTTGACCCCAGGGTTAAAGTTTTGTCAATGTAGTATATATCTAATTTAATGCAAATACTTCACTGAAATTTGTTGGCAAAAGATGATCTTTTTAATAAATTAGTGGAAGGAAATAAGTCTCAAGTTCTGCTTTGTTTCATAACACAAATAATAATTCAAGGTAGATCAAAAGGCAAATTGTGGAAAACAAAACAATCAGTCTTGTAGAATACAGCACTGTGGATTTCATGGCTTAGTAAAGGCAGAGGTTCACCATACAGAACCCTAAAATCAATAGCCATTAAACAAAAGATTGATGAACTTTACTAAAGCAAAGTACTAAACTTAATTTTGTTAACTAAAAGTAGTGTGATAAACCGTTCCAGGGGTTCCCAGGATGTGTGACTTTTGGTGCTAGCATTTGGACAGTCTCGGGCAAATAATTAAGGATTTTCACCCTATTTTCAGAAAATATTAATAAATGTGTCATTCTTTCACCCAAAAGAGTAGGGTGGAAATGATCTTATATGACTTTAAAAGCTAGATCTTGAAAGGTGTTTCAGTCTTGCTCTTGGGAAAATTAGCACTGGAGCCCTGAGCTGTTGTGGAAGCAGTCTGACTGCCTCCGGGTCACCATTCCAAGAGAAAGCCCAGATTAGTCCACCTGGAGAGATCATACGGACAAATGTTTCAACTACATAAAAAAGATGTCCAGCAAGCCCCTAGTTTCTCCAGCAACCTACTGTTCCAAACCCATCAGCCATCTGACTGCAATTTCAAGAGGGACATGACGCCAGAACTGTTCTGCCAGGACATTTCCAAATCCCTGACCCACAGAAACTCGGAGAAATAATAAAACGAGTGTTATTGCTTTAAGCTGCTCAACTTTGGAGTGAGTATTTATGCAGCAACAGTAATCAGGACAGAAACCGATGTTTTGAGTTCATACATTTTTATTTTTATCTTAGTCAAGCCTTATTTTTGTCCAAATGACATATTAAATAAAAAAGCCAAGAAAAGTAGGTATACTATAATACCATTTCTGTGTGTGTGTGTCTGTAGAAGTGAATAAAACTTCGATGGAATTTCTGACCATACATAAATCTCTATGTATTTATGTATTGTTTAAAACATATTTCCATGTATTATTGTACAATTTTAAATGCTCTTATTTTTAGTAAGAAAATCTATTGGGGCAAACTGGAATATGAAAGTTAAATAGAAATATCTTTATCTATGAGAAGGCTTTACAAGGAAAACCTAAAATATTATTTTCATTTTGAAGATACATTTTATTGATTCTATAGTGGAAGTAGAATAATGAATGTACGATTTTGAAGCTTATTATTACGATTTTCCTTTGTTTATAATCAGGATAAATTAAATGGTTCAGATTATTAAGGTAAGCAATGATTTAAGCAATCAGAAATATAATGTATCTCATTATTTTACTGATTCTCAGCTCATGAGTACAGAAGTTAAACATTAAAACATAACTTTATTATCAACAGGTCTATTTTCTTTAAAAATGATGCATAGTTTTTAATATAAAGAAATACTTAAGTAGAAAGTAAAAGTACAGTATATTGTGGATTTTTAAATGCATCTCTCCAAGATCCTGCTCCATCAATACTAGCCATAATAATTTATTTAATTCATTGTTAGATTCGTAAGCAATACTTTAATCCTAATGTGTTTTAGCACTGTTTTAATAACATTTGCAATTTAAGACTATTCTTTAAATGTAACTCATATGATGTTCACTAAGTCTGTTTGCTTATGACATAAAATAGAGAATGATTATCTCCACATGTTCACCAAATTCGATATATAGCTTTCATTACTACCTTTCACTTTTGTGTTAAATACTAAAGCAGAGTGGCAGCTTTGCGATAAAACAAATTGTGTAGGAATAGGGCAATAACCCAACAAAGCTATCAAGTTACACAATGACTATTTTTGGAGGAAGAAGAACCTTAAGTTACCCAGAAGGAAACAATAATTAAGGTAATGTTGGAAATATGAATCTTTGGAAACTTTTGGTTATGCATTAGAACACACGAGATTGAATAAATTGAAAATATTTGTCACGGTTTTATATCCTCCTCTTTGTACAAGTTGTAGAAATCAAGAGAGAAAAACAATAAGTTACCACTTCAAGTAATTTATGCTTGCCTTAATATTTTAATTATTTTATAGCTAATATGGAATGTCTGACCCCGGGTTACAGCAGAACATAGATGGCTTAGAAAAACAGCACAATAATCATACTTTCTAGGTACAAGTTTCACAGTAAATTCATGGCTTCTTTCCCTTTTGTATTCTATTTCATTGGTGGAGCTCACTCTATATAGTCCAGTTCATATAATGAACTGGACTTTTATTGTCCACCTAGAAAAAGAGAGCAAAAATTATTTGCTAACTACAGATGCTGTAAATGGACAGAAAAAAAAAATTCCTTTTATTATCTCAAAGATTTTTTAAAAAGTTAATAAATTAACAAATTGTTTGAACATTTCCTTTATATATGCACCTGCATATTTATTCAGGTTTATTTATGATTAATAGCTCTTTAAACAATGTTCTAGAAATAGATTTTATCATAAGGTTCAAGATAATTTTATAGAAAAAAGAAATGTATTGACCAGTAGTACATGTATATGTAAGAAAAGTCATTCAGCCCAAGAACCATAAAACTATCCACCACCAGAATCAATTTATTTCTACCAGTAAGAACAAAAAAAAGGGGATAGAAAAAACAAGAGCTCTTTGTTACACCTTCTGCTTTACAGCAAAACTTAAATACATCTGGAAACTCAAATAAAAGTGATCCCTCTTGATATTTTTGTTGTTGTTTTTCTTAAGTGTAACCCACCCTCATCCTACTGAGACTTTCTCCTCTCTAACTTCAGTTTTAGTCCTCATGCTTATTTTCTTATCTCTTATAATGTATTATAGAAAGTCTTGGAGCTACTATCAGGATTTGTTTTCAAGACATGCTTTGCTTATAAGAATCAGCTGTCAGAAGCGACAAGATACAATTGTTAAGATGTCTGAAATAAAGGCTAAATAAATGTCTGTGTATAAAGTGGTATTTTTCTGATGTGTCTAAACACACCACTTTCTCTTCATTCGTGTTGCTGGACTCAATGTGTCACCTGTATCTTTCTTATTAAAATGAACTATCAGGTGTAATGTTGCACATATCAGTGAAATCCTGACAAAATTACCTAAACTATTTAAGACAAAGAGTAGAGCAACTTTATGATTTTAGTGTTACTAAGAAATAAACAGTGATCATTTTACTGGCTGAACATATTGTGTTGGTCTTTATATGGGGAGGGATATAAACTATTTTTCGGTGTATAGGGACTTAACACCTAAATAGTAAAATCTCTACATCCCTATTTGAAATATTCAGAGTATAAAACCTAAATATAAATCAGTAAAAGTGGTTGATAAATAGAAAAGTTTAAATATAAAAATTTGAGGACAAAACAGTATAAACTACAGGAGCTCAAATGGAATCCATGTCACTACTGTAAAGAAATCTAAAATGATAGCCAAAGTGATGTGGAAGAACATAAAGAAATGACAAAATAACATAAGTCTCAGAAAACAGTTTTCTTTCCTAAAACTCAGATCTTAGCAGATTAGGTCCATGAAAAACAGTTCCTGTTATACATGAAGACAATTACAAACAAATCCTCAACAAAACACTACCTAACCGAATCCAACAGCATATCAAAAAGATGATCCACCATAATCAAGTTGATTTCAAACAAGGAATGCAGGGATGATTTAACATACACAAGTCAATAAATGTAATACATTATATAAATAATTAAAAACAAAAATCATATGATCATCTCAATAGATGCAGAAGCATTTGATAAAATTCAGCATCTATATATAATAAAAACCTTCAACAAAATAGTAGAAGGAACTTACCTTAAAGTAATAAAAGCAATATATTACAAAACCACAGCCAACATCATACTTAATGGGGAAAAGCTGAAAGCATTTGCCCTGAGAACTGAAACAAGACAAGGTTACCCACTTACACCAATTCTATTCAACATACTCCTGGAAATCCTGGCTGCAGCAATCAGACAAAAGAAATAAAGAGCATCCAAATTGGAAAAGAGGAAGTCAAACACAAATTGTCTGTTTGTTGATGATATGATTGTATATCTAGAAAATCCTAGTCTCATCCCAAAGTTCCTAGATCTAATAAACAAATTTAGTGAAATCTCAGGATACAAAATTAATGTACACAAATCAGTAGCACCAACGATGACCAGCTGAAAATCAAATAAATAACCTAATCCCTTTTACAACAGTTGCAAAAAATAAGATAAAATAAATAAAATGAAATACTTAGGAATATACTTAACCAAAAAGGTGAAAGAGCTCTACAAGGAAAACTACAAAACATGACTGAAAGAAATCATAGACAATACAAATGAATGGAAACAGCTCATGCTCATGAATGGGTAGAATCAATATTGTGAAAATGACCATCTTACCCAAGGCAATCTACAGATTCAATGCAATTCCCATCAAAATACCATAATCATTCTTCACAGAACAGGAAAAACACTCCTAAAATTCATATGGAACCTAAAAACAGACTGCATGGCCAAAGCAAGACTAAGAAACAAGACGAAATATGGAATTGGAACAAACCCAACTTCAAATTATACTACAAAGCTATAGTCACCAAAATTATTTCTGGGTTCTCTATTGTGTTCCATTGGTCTATATGCCTATTTTTATACCATTACCATGCGTAGTAAATAGAAAACCCAGAAATAAAGCCAAATACTTGCAGCTAGCTGATCTTCAACAAAGCATATACAAACACATAAATCAGGGAAAGGACACGGTATTCAGTAAATGGTGCTGGGAAAACTGGCAGGCCACATGTAGAAGAATGAAACTGCATCTCCATCTCTCATCTTATAAAAAAAGAAAAAAACAACTCAAGGGGGATCAAAGACTATCTATCAGGTCTAGGTTCTAAAACCATAAAAATTCTAGAAGAGAGCATCAAAAAAATTCTTCTAGACATTGGTTTAGGCAAGTAATTTATGACTAAAACCCCAAAAGCAAATATGACAAAAATAAATAAATAGGATCTAATTATACTAAAAAGCTTCTGCGCAGCAAAAGACATAATCAGCAGAGTAAACAGACAACCTACAGAGTCGGAGAAAATATTGACAAATTATGCATCTGACAAAGGAGTAGTATACGGAATCTACACGGAATTCAAACACATAATAATAAGCAAAATAATAATAATCCTATCAAAAAGTGGACAAAGGACATGAATAGACAATTTGCAAGAGAAAATATACAAACAGCCAACAAACATATGAAAAAATGCTCAACAGTACTAATTATCAGAATAATGGAAATTAAAACCATAATGTGATACCTCCTTACTCCTGGCAGAATGGCCATAATGAAAAAGTGAAAAAACAATAGTTGTTGTCATGAATGTGGTGATAAGGGAACACTTTTACACTGCTAGTGAGAATGTAAACTAGTACAGCCTCTGTGGAAAACATTATGAGGCTTTCTTAAAGAATTAAAAGTAGAACTACATTCAATTCAGCAATCACAGAGGAAAAGAAGTCATTATATGAAAAATACACGTGCACATGCATGTTTATAGCAGCATGATTCACAATTGCAAAGCTATGGAACCAAACTAAGTGTCCGTCAGTCAACAAGTGGATAAAGAAAATGTGGCACCTGTACACTATGGAAAGCATCCTCATAGCTTAGATCCCACTTATAAATGAGAACATACAATATTTGGTTTCCATTCCTGAGTTACTTACCTTAGAATAATGGCCTCCAGCTCTATTGGTGTTGCTGCAAAAGACATTATTTCTTCCCTTTTTGTGACTGTGTAGTATTCCATAGTGTATAGGCACCACATTTTCTTTATTCACTCATTGACTGATGGGCACTTGGGTTGGTTCCATATCTTTGCAATTGATATAATGGACTTTGAGGCATTTAGGTTGGTTCCATATCTTTACAATTGTTATAATGGACTTTGATATAATGGACTTTGAGGACTCAGTGGGGGAATGTTGTGAATGGCATGACGGCTAAAAGACTACATATAAGGTACAGTGTATACTTCTCCGGTGACCAGTGCCCCAAAATCTCAGAAATCACCACTAAAAAACTCATCCATGTAACCAAAAACCATCTGTACTCCAAAACTATTGAAAAAAAATTATTTAAAAAAAAGTAAAATGAAGGACAAGTGGACAAACTCACAAATAGTTCTAAACTGGAACACAAAGACTGTGTGTCCCAGGGACCACAGCTTTCACAGTAGAGGTAACATCCATGGCAAATAAGGACTACCTAGGACTAGAGATAATGACTTTTTCCATTAGCAATGGTGGGAAGAGACAGACCTACCTGACAGGGTCTTCTTGGGATGGAGTAAGTGTTCCTTCTGCTTAGAATATATAGAATAATGTAGGGCAAACTTAAGGGCAAAAGGTCCTTGTGAAATTGGGGGGAATGTTCCCAAGACCAACTGGTAAGCAATCTATTTGTTCTCTTGCATCAGATCTGCACTTCCAGAGAGACAAAGTTAAGATGGATAACTCATAATAAAAAAGGAAACACACAGCTACATTTCAAGCGTAATAGTTTCCATTTTCGCAATATATCTATCTACTATCTCGAGACCATGGGCAATTTTCCTGGATTTGCTGTGTCATGTCATATAGGATTAGTATGAGAGTTAATTTAGTGTATATACGTATTACTTCAAAAGTGTCTGGCACACAAAAATATCTGTTGCCACTACAATTATTACCATTGATATCTCTAGATCAATTGACAATTATCTATTTTACTTTCCAAATGTCTTCTATTCTAAATTGCCAACCACTTCTAAACATTTAACTGACTCACTTAAGAGAGTGTTCTGAAAAGCTGGAAAATTTGGATTTATAGATTAACTCATACGATGGTTCAAACTAAGAAAATTGGGTTATATGTTAAAAGGTTACATCTCTTCATGATATCTTATCCTTCAGTTCCTTTGTAAGCCAGAATACGGTCATAGGAATCTTAGAGAATCAGCTGCGAGTTTAGTTTGACTTAAGTAGAAATTGAAATAGATACTATTAGAAAGAATATTGAGTACCAACTCCTGGTACTCCCAATAGTTGGAGTGCCATAATTAAAGGATGTCACTGCTCAACTGCTTTTGATCTTATCTTGACCCATCGAACTTTCAAGCAGGAAAAGCTGGACCAGTGGAAACAAACTACCCATGTGTGGTGTATTTTAGGCCACCATAAGTTGTTAGGACAGAATAAGAGCAAGTTAATATTTTTAAATTGAATTTATAGTTTTCTGTTTGTGACAGGAACTGTTGGTTGCCTGAATAATTCCCTCATCTTTTATTTACTAACAGAATCCTCCTCTCCAAAGGGGTAATCACGACAGGGTAACTACATATATTTTGCCAATGATGGACTTAGGAATTCTGTTAAGCAAGAAATGAATGTGGATAATCTCATGGAGGAGATTCTGAGACTTTTACCTCCTTATTACAAATGCAGTCACACAACAGATGAAGTTTCTTTCTTCCAGATTTGAATATTCTTGTGTGATCAGGTGATGCTGAAGATTGCAGCAATCATTCTGCAACTATGAGAGGGCAAGACTCAGGGCTAAAGCCAGAATGCAGAGGATGGCAGACTAGGAACATAGAAAGATGGAAAAATAAAGTTCTGTGCAAAAACTTTAGTTCTATTTTTTTCAAAACCCATATCCAATCTGTCAAGAAACCATGATGGCTCTTCCTTCCAACTACATGCAGCATCTGACAGTTTCTCGTCGACTTCACAGCTGCCATCCTAGCATAGGCCACCATTACCTCCTGTAAGGCAATCCTTATAATTTCCTATTTGAACTTTTATTTATGCCCTAATTCCCTTTAAATCTATCCTCAACTCAACATCCATGGTGGTTTTATTGGTAATTAAGTCAAATCTTACTACTGCTTTACTCAAAACTCTATAGTGGCTCCTCTTTTCATCCAAAATAAAGACAAATCTCTTGTAATAGTTTACAAGGCCCTACCTTATCTACCCAACCTATGTTATCTTTCTAATTTCCTCTTCCACTGTTTTTCCCATGTTTATTCTCTTTCAGCAATAGTGACCTCTTTTATGGTCCTCGAACATTCCAGGTATTAATGTACTGCAGAAAAATTCACCTATCCTAAATAAATTTCAAAATAATGAATAAATAGGTAGCTTTAGAAATTGCACTTTCCCCTCTGGAAATCTTCATCAATGAATGCTAAAAGTAGTGGGAGAAATATCACCGGAGAAAATTATATTCACGAGGTTTCAAAATATCCACAGAGTTTTTTTAAAAAAAATAAATAATTATTAAGGAAAATTTCCTTTTATGAGTGAGAAACATAAATGTGATAGGGGAAAATGGTTTAATGTAGTTATCAGTTGCATTAAAATGATGGCTTTTATACATCTTTCTTTCTTTTAATATTATTTTCTCAATTTTCTAGATGTATAACTCAACATCATCAATATCATTTACTTTGTGCTTCAAGCTCCTAAAACAAAATTTCATTTATTCTGGTGAAATCAGGGACAACATATTCATTATTCAGCATTTTTCAAATGACAGAGAAAAAATCTTTTTATTCTATACACAGTACAATTGTCCTAATAAAGTCCCAAATCGCCTTTTAACTACACTGCTTTCCAGAGGTTCTACTCTCCAGCCATTCTGTCCTTGTGCAGTGCCCCACTGGCCTCTTTCTCCTATATTGTTAAATCCCTTTTTTCTTCTCCAAGAATTTTCACCTGCTACTCTGACTAGCACAATCCCTTGGCGTTTCTACCCCTAGAAAGAAATTTACACACAACTGGTAAAAGACACAAAACATTCTCTATGTGTTTCACATGAAATTTTTTTTTATATACAATTGTGATGTGAAATGTTGAAAACCTTCATGTACCAAAAAAGGTTTAGCATGTACATTGTGCAAATGTCAGAAATGGCTATTTTTACTTTCTACAAAGACATTTCATTATTTGGTAGTATCTATCAATACATTCAGATAAAAAGACTGGAGTACCATACCAGTACAATCTGGAAGAGCCTATCTGGAGGGTGACATACATGGCACTGAATTATAAATTCAAACTATTACAAGAGATTTGTCTTTTATTTTGGATGAAAAGAGGAACCACTATAGAGTTTTGAGTAAATTTACGCAGTAAAACAATTTTTAAGAGAATTTCTATTATTTATTTTTTTCTGAAAACATGGATTTTCACGCAGAATAGCACATTAAATTGGACCATACCTATAGCTAAGTATATAAAAGGTGGGAACAATGGAAAAAGTACAGAGAAGAGTCTCCTCTTCTGGGATCATATCCTGGTGCTTTTGCCCCTGTACCATCCTACAATATTCCACCTACCATAGGAATCTGTGCTTATGATGTTTGTTCTTTCAAAGCTTTCTATGAACAGCTCTTCCCTTACGTCTTTTATGATAGGACCTTTTACAACCTTTCCAGGAACAGCTAAATAAATGAAAAGTTTTTCATTTCTTCTTTGGTCTGCAAAAATAGCTTTTGTTGATGATGAAAAGTGCAACCTCCCAAATTTTTCATTTCTCCATGAAGCAAAAGGTTTACTTTCTGAAGGTTTTCACAAGTACTATGAATCACTATATTTATCTTCCCTCTGGATGTTGAAAAATGAGTGGCAATTTAAACCCAGGCCTTGCATGTTTCTCAGAATACCGAGCCATGATCATGTCCAGATTTGCTTATTTTGATTAGATTCTATTATTATTTTTATCGAAAAAGAACTTATCTTTAGTTACAATTATATATTCTTCTTGTCAAAACAAAACAATGGAAGAGATAGCTTAGAAAATCATTCAAACCTAGTCTTCAGTTAGGAAAACTCTAATAGCTACAACTAAGAAGAAGCCTATTATTTAAACATGCTAAACTATACCTCCAATTTTTCAAAATACTATCTTTTATGCTTAAGAAGATTGGTGTTCAATAATTCATTCTCAACCATTGAAATAATTACATATAACAGTGAGATTTTTCAAATAGGTATTTCCTTTTAAAATATCAGGAAAATATCATAAAATAGGTTCACATCTCAATAATTTATTGCAATTTTACTGATATGCCGGTAATTTTCTGAAATGTCATTGGAGATGCAGAGTCTTAAAAAAAGGGTGAATCAACAATATAAATGAAGCTTTTTATTTGGATGTTCCACAAATAGAACTCTTTGAAATATTTAATACTATTGCCATTCATTATTAGATCCTCATGTATATCTTTAAAATATGAGTTGTTGTTTAAGAAATTGAAATAATTGCTTATTGTAATAAGCCCTGTACTGCAGGAAAAAAAGTTTATAACTGTTATAAAGCATGCATACATTCATGTCTGTTTATAATGCATGTTTTCATGTAAGTGTTAAATATTTTTAAAATACATTCCATGCACAAATATGTGTGCCCTAATAAGTGAGAATAAGTAGCACATTAATTCACTACATTGTTTACACTCAGATTATAAAGGCAAATAAAAAGCTGTTCATGTTCTGCTTGAATAATTTGAAGGCCTTCTCAAGTGTTATGTGATCTTAGTTTTCTTTTAGAAACTAAGAATATTTAAAACTAAAGCACTATGAAAGGCAATCAAAAATTCAATTAATTAAGTGACTAAAATGAAGAAAGTATACATTAGGTAAACCATTTTTAAAAATTTAATGTAAACCAAAGTCTGGATAATGTTTGCTGGTGAAAATAGGTCATGATACAGTAGTGTGTGGTATACATACACAAAAATACATGGGTAAGTTGTGTAAACAAATATGTTGAAATTTATGATCAGACAACTATTGCTCTGTATTATGCTAAATACACTGGCATTCATGTTAAATCAAATTTTAAAAATTAAAGTTATTGAATAATAAATGGTTTATTCATGATTTCGATAACAAATCCCATTTCCTTTACTATCCTACTTACTAAAATAGTTTAACCTCAGGCTCTACTCGAAGAGTGAACATCCATATTTGTTTTAATTGACCATCTTTGCAAAGGTGTCAGGCTTTAATATTTTAAGGCAAAGGCAATTTAAAATAGTTACTAATTTTAATATGATATCCCAATGGAACCAGGCATTATAATGTCAGATCTTTTCGGGTCTTTGTCAACCACACACACACACACACACACACACACACACACGCACTCATACACACACACCCAATCTAATTTTGTGTGATTTTTCAGTTCTAGTTAGAGCCTTTGTCCCAGGGGCTTGTTAATCTTGTATCCCATTCCTGCCCCCTTACAATTTAAAGATTGTCGCAAGAAGGATAAATTTCATGCCATTTTCTGTTCTCATTACAATCTTCAGATTGTTATGAGAACGGATTAATTTTGCTCAATTTTCTGCCCTCGTTACAGACTGTTATGAGAATGGATTAATTTTATGACATTTTCCTCTTTCATTATAATCTTTGTTATGGGAATGAGAATATGTAATGAGAATGAGAGCATATCAGGCATTAAAAGGTCTGTGAGAGCTCATGACAAAGATTGTAACAAGAAGAGGAAACGGCACCCAATCCATTCTTTTGACAATTTTAAGATTGCCAAGCGAACCCAGAGTGACACTGCATTTATCCGCTCTGAAGACAAAGATTGTTGAGAAAATGGGAATGAGAGCAAAATTAATCAGTTCTCCTGACAATCTTGAGATTGTACTTAAGCTTACACTATTTTTTTTCTGTGATACAGTACTTACATGAAAACACGTGCATCACAATTAAATGCTACTTACTTTAAAAAATATAATTTCCATGTTGTATTTTACTCTATCTCTCTTTTTTCTTTCTTTTTGGTTATGTTTGATTCATATTATGGCCAATATTATATAAACATTGTTGCATTTAAATGGAAATTAGTATCACCTAAAATGTCAATTAAAAAAAAAATACAAAATACAAAAAAAAACCCATACACACTAAAATAAGCAGCAGGGTAGATCTCTATCAACCATTGATATTTTACTTCAAATTATCTATTTAACTCAATCATCTTCACATTCCCAGTAAAGTAAAACTATCCTGTTTTTGCCAAAGTTCCTCATCAACAGAATGACATCATCCTATGTCTATAGGTATATTCTATTTAATAATTTTATTTATTAATAGATACTTCTCTGCTTTTAATATGATTTTCCTAAACTTGAAAGTATATTTGCTGCTATATATAAGTAACAATAATGTTCTTCTTTCAAAAGAAGTTATCTGGCAGTTTTGATATACCTTTGTTTCTCTTTGTTCTATTAGGAAATCCTCAGTTAAAAAGACTTTTATTAATTTTGTTGTTGTTTATCAGATGTGCTCATTAAAAATACCTGCTATTTGAAAATAATTGCAACTGTCATTTTTAATGTCTGTCTTCAAACTGGAGATATTTTCTGAGAAATCATAGAGTATATTTACACATCATAGAGAATATTTACACAAAGCTAGATGGTATTGTGTACTGGACACCTAAGCTATATGGTATAACTTATGCTAAGTTATAAGTTCCTAAGCTATATGCTAGGAACTTATGCAACATGTTACTGTACTAAATACTGGAGGTAACTGAAGCATAAAGGAAAGCTTTTGTGTATCTAAACTTATCTAAACATGAAAAACGTATAATAAGACTAGGCATAAATGATTCTTTAAATGGCACATCTGTATAGGAAACTTACATCTATGGAGCTTGCAGGACTGAATGTTTCCCAGGGTGAGTTACTGAATGAGTGGTGAATGAACATGGAGACCTAGGCCATTACAGTACATTACTGTAGACTTTAACACTCACACTTAGGCAACACTAAATTCCTTTAAAAACATTTTTCTTCCTTCAGTAATAATTAACCTTAGCTTATTACAACTATTTTACTTTATAACTTTAAACATTTTTAACTTTTTGACTTTTTATAATAGCTTAAATACAAACACATTGTACAGCTGTGCAAACATTATTTCTTTTTACCTTTATTCTATAAACTTTTCTGTATTTTTCAAATTTTTTGAAATTGTTTATACATTTTTGTTAAAAACGAAGACACAAACACACACATTAGTTTAGGTCTACACAGGGTCAGGATCATCAAGATGGTAATATAATTTTATGAGGTCATCCTCGTACATGTAGTTTGTCGTTAGCTAAAGCATTATGTGGTGAATGACCATAAGTACATACATGTATATATAGATATGTATATACATGTGTGTGTATATATATGTATATATAAATCTTTCTATTAAAAATACATCTGTATCCACAGGTTTCATATGCACAGATTCAACCCATCAAAAGTAAAAACTATTCAAAATATAAAAAATAGAAATAAAATACAAAACAAACTATAAAATTAATTAACAATACAGTATAACAACTATTTTCCCAGCATTTATACATTTACATTGCATTAGAGATATATGGAACCTATATGCAAATGCTGCCCCATTTTAAATAAGAGACTTGAGAATCACTGGATTTTGGTATTTATGGGGAATCCTGGAACCAACCCCCACTGATACCAAAGGGTGATATATATATAGGGAGAAAGAGTGTATGGTGTATTTCTGGGTTCAACAATTCCAGGAAACTATAGAATACCTTCACTGCTATGCAACCTTTTTTGCCAGGTGCCTTAATCATTTATTTTAGAAAAGCCACTAGCTGCTTCTTTGAACACTCAAAATTCTTATTACTAAATAGTCTTCACACCTGAAGGCAGACATTGCTTTTTGCTATTTCTTTCCTATTACTCTATGAAATATCATCTTATGTATTCCCCAACCCACTGCATGTGTTGCACTTTAGTAGGTATTTTTAAAAAACATTTACAACAGATGTTCTCAAAGAATACGTGTGTGTGAATGCTTGCATGTGTATTATAGTCTTCAATATTATATATAGAAGGCACTCAAAAAAATTAGTGAGTTTGGCATGATCTAATCTTTATGCACTGATGACCATTATGTTATTGATGCCTGTAGTATTATTGAATGTCTTTATAATGATAGGATAAACTATTCAATAATATCACACAATTCACTCTGTCACTATTTCAAGATTATATATATATAATATTATATATGTATTTTGTTTCCTGACTTCTTTACCTATTATACCCAGGAGTAAAGTTCTCACATAATTCTGAGATCATTAACCCTGAGCTCATTAAAGCCATGTCTCTTATTTCAAACTATTCTGTTCATTGTTATATCTGACAAACATCATGGATACTAATGTATACTGAGTGGTTGCCAAAAAAATAAATATTCAGCATTGATAAAAATTTGATATTACATACAACAAAACTTCCTGGTCCCATATCAAAATATGAATGAATGAATCATATTGATGGATGAGTCTCATTTTTAGTATGAGTACAACCTTAAATAACTCTTCCATTATCAATTCAATTTATCCTAATTATTTTAATTCTTTTCTTATTTCTTATGGCACCAAATCCTTAGCCTCTTCCTTCTCTAGTTGAGACTTCCATTTTTTACAAATTTCATGCCCATTTATCTGTGTGTATTGGTGTGCATACGTAACATGGTCATGAGCAATATTTTCTAGAATTGACTCAGCTTTGAATATAGCAATATCAATTCAATTCAACAGTCTGAGATTTTTTTCTAAAGGCTTCATTTTCTTGCAGTGGCATAATTAAATCCATTATTCAGGTGAAGTAGAAATAGCATCTGATAAGCAGGAGAAGCAGTCACAATGTGTGTGTGCTGTGAGAGAAAGGGACATTCCTATTTGCTCCCTTAAAAAAAATGGGCCTGGTGTAACAATTTAACCCCTTTAGTTGACTCAGGTTCTTGACCCAAATCATGTTCTGCTATGAGGATTAAGGAGCCAACTTAGATTGGTCTCAGAGACGCTTGTAAATACGTCTGTTCCATTGTTGCTAGAATGATTTATTTAAAATGCAGAGTTTGACTACATCCCTCTGCTGCTTACCTGCTACCCATCATCCAGAAAATAAAGTCAGAGCATCTTAACAGGACATTCAAGGTCCTCAGTGGCTGACCTTTGCCTGACTCTCCAGAACTTATCAGTTGTGCTCTTCATCTTATTCTTTTAGCTATAGCCTACCCACCTCCCACCTGACTGAGTTATTTCTTACCTCTCTGCTTTTGCTCATGCTAATAGCCCCTCAGTTTTGAACATTCTTCCAAGTCACACACCCTGATTCACGTCTTCTCATCCTTTGTGACATAGCTTGTTATCACTTCCTCTAGAAAGGGCTAGGGACCCAGGGCACTTGAAGTGCTCCACTTTGATGTTGCTACATGCCTAGTGAAGCTCTCCATTGCTGTCTTGTGTGTATGTAAGTATCATTCTTCTCTCACGTCCCATTTCAAACTCTGTTGAGAATTTAATTAGTGTCCTAAGCACCCAGCATATTGCTGACTCGTAGATCACTTCCAAGAAAAATATTTATAAACAAGTGTCCAAGGATTAGTTCCTACAGCAACATAATATTTAAAGTTATGGATTCTTAAATATTATACTTCAACAGCTAGCCTAGCAGTTGCTGATATTTATTGACTTCCTACTATGTATCATTCAATGAAATAAAACGATTCATATATGCTACCTAATTACATCCTCACAACAACCCTGAGAGCTAAGTGTTATTGTTAACACTTAGGCAATTGAGGATTAACAAGATTAGGTATATTTCCCAAAATTATAAAACTCAATAGTGGAGCCATCTATTGAACCCATATCTGTGTAGATGAAGAATGTACATGCTGAAGCACTGCATGTATTATCATTTATAAGTACATTATCCTCTTTTTTTGAGAGGCAGTTTTTACATAAGGAAGAATTTTATATATATCAGAACAGTTTTGATATTATATATGTCAGTACATATATAAATATTCATTTCTATGTCTATTATTTATATAGATAGATAGATCAGTACATTTAAAATATTTTAAGAGCTGAAATTTTAAACTGCTGCTATTCTCCAGTATTCTTATGTATATGTGTAGAATACATCAAATTTATTCAGTATTCCCTTTTGTTTTTCTTCGGCTTTACTCAGGATATTTGATAAATAAAAGTTGTATATGTTTATGATATATAATGTGTTTTGATATAGTTTCATGCTGTGAAATGATTAGATCAAGTAAATTATCAAATCGACCCCTTCACACAGTTATTTTCTGGTAATGAGAACATGCAGACTCGACTTAGCAGTTCTCAAAAATATAATGTTACTATTAACTGTAGTCACCATGATATATAATAGATCTCTGTAACTTATTAGTACTGTCTAAATACAACTTTGAACAATTTCCACCCCATTTTCTCCTTCCCCCAAACCCTGGCAACTACCATTCTACTCTTTAGTGCCTGTAGGTTAGACTACTTTAGATCCCACACATAAGTGAGATTACGTGGTATTTGTCTTTCTGTATCTGGTTTCTTTCACTTTGTGTAATGCCTTCTGGGTTCATTCATGTTGGGGCACATGGCAAGATTTCCTCTTTTTTAAAGGCTTAATAGTATTGCATTGTGCATGGGCACGTGTATCTACTTACTTAACATTGGTCTGGGCAATGATTTTTCAGACATGACCACAAAAACATGGGGAACAAAAGCAAAAACAGATAAATGGAACTGCATTAAGCAAAAAGCTTTTTGACCGGGCACAGTGGCTCACGTCTGTAATCCTAGCACTTTGGGAGGTTGAGGTGGGAGGATCATTTTAGGCCAGGAGTTCAAGACCAGCTGGCAAAACCCCATCTCTACTAAAAATACAAAAATTAGTGAGGAGTGGTGGTGTATGCCTGTAGTCGCAGTTACTCAGTAGGCTGAGGCTGGAGACTCGCTTGAACCCAGGAGGCAGAGATTGCAGTGAGCCGAGATCCGACCGCTGTACTTCAGCCTGAGTGACACAGCAAAACTCTGTCTCAAAAAAAAAGCTTTTTGAACACCAGAAGAAACAATCAATCAACAGAGTAAAGAGACAACCTGTAGAATGGGGTAAAATATTTTCAAGCCATGTATCTGATAAGAAGTTAATATCCAAAATATATAATAATCTCCAATGTTATTTATTTCATAGTGTCTGTTTTCATAAACTAAAAATAAAATCTTAACTTTTTGAATTTCCATTTTTAAAATAATATTGAAATAATGTTGAGGCAAACATCAGTAAAACAGGATAATTTGGTATTTGGAGTAAAACATTATTTTTGATGATCTTTTAGTGGGAAGCTAGGGTATTTTTAATAGCAGAGGTTAGTTAACTTCAATTCTATAATTGGTCAGATAATCACTTAGTTCCACAGTTCACTTTATGTGCAATGCATACAAAGTATATGTTAATCTTCTCATTAAATTTCAATATATGATGCCATATTTGTAAAGACAGCTGTATATAAAGAGGTTTGTTGCATTCAATATCATATTTGACTCTGGGCAATAAATCATTGCCCAGACCAATGTTAAGTAAGTAGATACACATGCCCATGCACAATACATAGGCCCATTGAAGAATACTTTGTGCAATTTAGAGGACTGAAATCATAGGAGAGAGAAATCTGTTCCAAAATGGTAGCTAGAGAAAGTCTTGCCTGTTAACTACAAGCTTGCTGATTTTTGTTTGTTTGTTTTTTTTGCAGTGGAACATATAGGGGGCTGTGTCTGAGAACCCAACAGTTTTTCTCTTTCCCATTATACTCTCTTGTTTTTTCTTTTTGCATTTATACCAATATCAGTCTAGGCATTCTCTGCAATCTTGACAACAGATAATATGAAAATTAGGAAATGTTTACAACAGAGCCAAGGAAATGCATTCCTGGAATTCCTTTTTTATTGATAGATAATGGTACGTATTTATGGGGTACAAAAGATACTTTGATACATGCATACAATGTACTGTTCAAACCATGGTATTTAGAATATCTTGTCACACTAAGAAACTACCTAGTATTAATCACAGTTTTCCTTTGTTTCTAAAATATCGGTGGATTTAATTTCTTTGACATGACTTGAATTGTGAACAATAATACACACACAGCACACTCAAACGCACACACACAAGAAACACATTCAAAAGGGTGGGAGGTGCATATTAACAGCAGCAGCAACAACAAGCATTCCAGTAAGCCCCGGAAAAAGCTAACACTTACTCTGTTTTCTCATCGTCGGATGTCAGATGTAAAATGAATAGATCTGTTCTGAGGTCAGAATGAGAAGAAAAATATCAACATGACCTCTGGGAAATAAAGGTTATTTGACATCTTTGGGATTATCTGCTAAAGGCGTTGGTCACATATCAGAGTAAAGACTTGACAGGCAAGGGAAGACTTCATTTTCCCCAAAGTTAAGTATAAAGCCAGACGCTTAGCACACATCTCCCCTCAGCTAGAGCTGCTGCTGAAATCAGTAGCCATGATCGATGATACATTTTCAAAATCAAAACAAGCATCAGCGTCTCCAATCTAATCACATCTTCTAAAGCTGCTGCTTCCTGTGGGAATTTAATTGCTGTTACATTAGACTCCAGACAACAGACACTACTCAAGGCCAGCCATCAGGGCAGGGACAAAAATCAGTGGGATAGCGTCAAAGCTGTTAGACACAAAACCTGTTAAAGACCCCGTGTGTGTAATTTTCCTCTCTCTAACTTCAGCAGTAAAATTTAATAGGTCCTTTATAACAAGTTTTAAAATGTCCCAGCATTATACCAACCATGAAGAAGATAAAAATACTTTTGTCTTGCAAAATCTCAGCCTTATTGTTCCCATGCTCTGAAATGCACTCTGACACACTACTATGGCTTTCTTCTGATTTGTTTCTATCTTTATTTTTATAGGAAGATGTGGCAGTTAGAAGGTTACTTCTTCCCAAAGGCTTATTAAATTTTTAATTAAATTTTTATGATTAGATATTTCTGCTTACCAATCAAATAGAAAAATAAAAAAATTTCCTGGCAAAAAAATAGACAAACAAAAAAATACAAAATAAGATCTCATATCTCAGATTCATATCTTTTTAATACACAACACTCCCCTTTCACTCAAAGACCCTTCATCTAAGGGAATGGCATTCTTTCTGTATCATCATAAACTCTACAAGCTGTGTGATACTTAATCTGAATTATCCTTTTTACTTTATCCGTATTACAGGGAAAATGAAGAAAAATAGACTAATGGAAATTTAATGGTGAAAGCAAAGTAGACTTTAAAACTTTAAAATAGAAAAATAAAAAATCCATGGTAAGATGTAATGTGGAAGAGTCACATGAGGTCTAAAATAATTTTATGGGGTCTTTGTGAACATGAAAGTATGTTTCTTGATATTATACCAAGTACCTTAGGGTACTTGGATGAGCTAAAAACTTAATGTGGTGTTTTGCTTCCCTATTGAAATAGAAATTGAAAGATTTTATTAGAAAATAAATTGCAACCCACCTTTCTCTAAACTGTCCCTCTTTAATAAGATTCATATTCTAAACAGACACTTTTTATATTTATAGTTTATTAACAGGGTAACATGATGTTCCTTTATGATTGATATAGCAACATAGTCTTGTATTCATGTGGTACTTTGTGGTTTAAACCGTTTTCATATGCATCATCTTGTTTGGCAATTCCTAAAATTTGTAAAGTATTGTAATCTCCAATGTATTAAGGAAGAAATGAGAGTATTTTGTTTAAAAGACCTCAGCTAGCAAATAAGGATCTGAAGCTTTAAATCTGCAAAGTGATTGCAAGTCCAAAACTTTTTTCACCATGCACAGTATTTAATATTTAGGTTTTTACTTCTGAGTGCTTGCTGACCTTTTGTGACTCATTGTTTCAATTATTTATGGCTGCATAATAAGCCATCCCACAAGTTGGAAGATTAAGACAACAACAACCATTACTTATCTCTCACAAATCTGTGGGTGAACCAGGGTGTTCTTCAACTTCATGTGGTGTCATCTGGGACACGGTATTGGTTGGAATTTCCCAAATGGCCTCAATTAAAAGGCTGTCAGTCTAGCTGTTGACTTGGAGCTCAGCTGAGGCTATTAGCCTGGAGCCTTCCTCCTTCTTCTTCTGTTGTCAAGATTACAGAGAATGCCAAGACTGATATTGGGCCTCCAAATGTGGCTTCTTGGGTTTCTTCACAGCATAGGAATTAGATCTAAGATGGAGTATTCTAAACAGTAAAGGTAAGAGTAACTTGAAGCCTAGCCTCACAATTTATAAAGCTTACTTTCACCACATGCTATTACTCAAGGCTGGGGAGGAGGCGGGTGGGGGGAAGGATGGACAGGTTCACTAATCATCCCTCTTTGCCTTGGGCTAAGGTGTTTTCTTGGATACGGGACTTTCACTACCATAAAAGTACATTCCTGGGCAAATCAGGAATTTTGGTCATCCTAGACAGACCAAATTCAAGGATAATGATAATAAGTAGCATTTTTTGACAAGGAGAAGGCAAATCACATTGCAAAAGTAGAGGTAGTGGATATTGTTGTTCAGCTTTGGAAATACAGTCTATTGTAATATTTGCGTTTTGGGGAATTTCCTATTAGTTACACTAAAGGTTAGCTAATACATTCAATAATCTAATCAAACTAAATAATTATTCACTAAATTATTTACAACTTCATTGTATACATAGTTTTCAATTTTGAAATGTGTAAAAGGTGGCAATGAGGACATACCATCTTCCTCTTGTTCATACAAACTTCCGCCAAAATATCTTCAAGGTCCAGAGGAATAGAAAGTCCTATTGGTACTTGTTAGTACAGTTCAATGACTATTAAATAGATATTGTGGATTAGATAGAGAACATAATCTACATCTGTAATCTTTCTTTTTGTTTTTGTGAAAAATCTATTCTGAATTTCCAACCCTCTATGTAGCTTCTCTTAATACACGCACTGCTACTTTATGGAAAATAACTATAAAAGAAAAACCTAGTGATTTCAGAGTGCATATATAGCTTAATAAAAGAGTGTTTTCAGTTTAACACTTTCCAAGACAACATTGTCCAATATAACCTTACAGTTTACTTTTTAGTTTAAATTTAAAAGTCAGATGTTGTCAGAGGCTGTCATGCTGCATGGCAATTTGTTTTTCTGCTTGCTTTTTTAAGAGACTTTAAGTTCACAACAAAGTTGGACGGAAGGTACAGAGTTCTCATATACCCTCTAGCCCTGACAGATGCATAGCCTCCACAATTATCAACATCCTCCATCAGAGTGTTACATATATTATCATTATTGAACCTGTATTTACATATCATTACCAAAAATCCATAGTTTACATTAGGGTTCAGTCTTCGTGGTATACATTTTATAGGTCTGGATAAATATATAATGACATGTAGCCAACATTATGGTATCATACAGAATCTTTTCGCTATCTTAAAAATTCTCTGTGTTTCAACTGTAAATTCCTCTCTTTCCCCTAACACCTAGACACCACTAATCTTTTTACTGTCTCCATAGTTTTGCCTTTTCCAGAATGTTAAATTGTTGGAATCATAGAGCATGTAGTCTTTTCCGATTAACATCCTCCACTTAGTAATTTAAATTTACCCCATGTCTTTTCATTGGTTGATAGCTTAGTTTCTTCTAGTGCTAAATAACAATCCACTGTCTAGATGTATTATAGTTGATTTATCCATTCACCTACTAAAAACATGTTGGTTTCTTCCAAATTTTGGCAGTGATAACTAAAGTGGCTAATAACATCTGTGTTTACATTTTATTGTGGACATAAGTTTTCAATTCATTTGGGTAAATACCAAGGAATGCAACTGCTGGATATATAGTAAGAATACATTGAATTTTAAACTAAAGCCTGGTACTCTCCTCCAAAGTGATTGTATTATTTTACATTCCCACCAGCAGTGAATGAGAGTTCTTGTTGCTCCACATTTGCACCAGCATTTGGTGTTGTCAGCTGTGTTAGTCTGTTCTCCAGCTGCTAATAAAGACCTACCCAAGACTCGGTAATTTATAAAGGAAAGAGTTTTAGTTAACTCACGGTTTCGCATGACTGGAGAGGCCTTACAATCATGGCTGAAGGCAAATGAGAAGCAAAGTCATGTCTTATATGGTGGCAAGCAAGAGAGCATGTGCAGGGAACTCCCATTTATGAAACCATCAGATCTCGTGAGACTTATTCATTATCAGGAGAGCAGCACGGGAAAGATCAACCCCCATGATTCAATTACCTCACGCCAGGTCCCTCGAATGACACATAGGACTTATGAAAGCTACAATTAATGATGAGATTTGGGTGGAGACACAGCCAACCCATAACATCAGTATTCTAGATTCTGGCCATTTTAATAGGAATATAGAGTTATCCCATTGTTGCTTTAACTTGTATTTCTCTGATAGCATATGATGTAGGTTATCTTTTTATATGCTTATTAACCATCTGTATATGCTATTTGGTGAGGTACTTGTTAATGTCTTTGGTCATCTTTAAATAAGATTATTTTCTTAGCTTATATTAAAACAGTGGAATTTTAAGAGTTTCTTATAAATATTTTGGGTAACAATCCTTTGTGAAATGTTTCTTTTGCAAATCCCATCTCCTGGTCTCTGGTGTGGTTTTCTGTTCTCTTGATAGTGTATTGAATAAGCAAAAATTTTTTATTTTAACGAAATCCATTATATCAACTTTTTCTTGCATTGAGAGCCTTTTGTGTTACCTCTAAAATGTCATTGGTAAATCCAACATCATGTAGATTTTCTCCTATATTACCACTTAAAAGTTTTATAGTTTTGCATTTAGACTTAATCCATATTGAGTTTTCTGAAAGGCGTAAAATCTATGGCTATAGTGTGTGTGTGTGTGCATGCATATGCATTTCCAGTTTCAGTACCATTTGCTAAAAAGACTTCGCTATTTTATTACCTTTGTTCCTTTTTCAAAGATCAGTTGACTATATTTGTGTGAGTCTATTTCTGGGCCCTCTATCCTGTTCCACTGATCTCTTTGTCTATTCCTTCACTAAAACCACAATGTCTTTATTATCATAGCTTCATAGTAAGTCTTGATCAAAGCTAAGTAGTGTCATCTTCCAACTCTGTTATTCTTCAACATTGCATTGGCTGTTCTGGATCTTTTGCCTGTGTATTTTCTTTATTTCCTTTCCTGTCTTATTTCCTTAGCTAGGCCCAGTACCATGCTGAAAAGCAAGATGACAGGGGGCATCCATGCCTTAGACCTGATCTTAGTGGGAAAATTTTGAGTTTCTCACCATTAGGTATAATATTAGTTGTAAGGTTTTTTGAAGGCATTTTTTATCAAATTGAGAAGGTTTTCTCCCCATTCCTAGTATACTGACAGTTTTTAACATGAAATGCTGTTGGATTCCATCAAATACTTTGTCTATATCTATTGATATGATGATATCATTTTTTAACCTACTGATGTTATGGATTTCATTAGTTGATTTTCAAATGTTGAAACTGCTTTGCTTACCTGGAATAAAGCTCACTTGGTTATGGTGTATAATTATTTTTATATAGTGTTTGCTTCCATTTATACATATTTTGTTAAGATTTTTGCTTCTAAGTTCAGGGGAGATGTTGTTCTCTAGTTTTCTTCTCCTGTAATGCTGTGTCTGGTTTTGGTACTGGAGTAATGCTCATCTTATAGAGTAAGTTAGGAAGTATTCCCTTTCTTCTGTATCCTGGAAGAGATGGTTAAAAATGTTATAATTTATTCCTTTAAAGTTTGGTAGAATATAACCATGAACCCATCTACATCTGGTATTTTCTGTTTGGGAGGATTATTAATTATTGATTCAATTTCATTAATAGTGATACACCTATTCAGATCGTCTACTTTCAGTGTGTGCATTGGGCAGATTATGTCTTTCAAATAATTGGTCCATTTCATCTAGGCTACCAAATTTGTGGATATAGAACTGTTTAGACTATTCCTTCATTATCCTTTGAAGGTCCATGGGATGCATAGTGATATCTCCTCTTTGGTTTGTTATATTAGTAAAGTGTATCATCTTTTTTCCTGATAAGAAACATCAATTTTATTGATCCTTTCATAGAGCTATCTTTTGATTTCATTGAATTTTCTCTATTGCTTTATTGTTTTCAATTTCACTATTTTTGCTCTGATTTGTATTTCTTTTTTTTCTAATCACTCTAGATTTAATTTGTTCTTCTTTTTCTGGTTTTCTAATGCAGAAGTTTAGATTATTTTCAGGGTTTTTTTTTTCTCTAATATATATAGTCAACATTATAAATTTTTTTCTAAGCACTGATTTTATTATATCACATAAAATGTGATCATTTTCACTTTTATTTTTATTTAATACAAAATATTTTAAAATTCCTTTTGAGGTTTTTTTTCTTGACCCATGTGTTATTTAGAAGTGTATTGTTTAATCTATACATATTTTGGCATATTCCAACTCTTACTGGTTTCTAGCTTAAATTTTATTGTAATCTGACAGAAGGTATTATATAATTTATGTAATTCAAAATGTGTTAAGATGAGCTTTATGACTCTGAATGAAGTCTGTCTTAATGGGTATTCTATGTGAGCTTGAGAAAATGTATATTCTGTGAAATAATTGATAGGTTTTAATTATATCTAGTTCATTGATGACATTATTGAGTTTAACTGTTCTTACTAATTATATGTGTGCAGGAACTGTTCATTTCTGAAAGAAGTGTGTTGAAGTTCTTCAACCATAATAGTGAATTAATCTTTATGGTTCTATTAGTTTTTGCCTCATGTATTTTGACACCATGTTTTTAGGTGCATACACTGTAGGGATTATTGTATCTTCTTGGAGAATCACCCCCTTTATCATTATGCAATGCCTCTCTTCATTTCTGATAACTTTCCTTGCTTTGAAATCTATTCTACCTGAAATTAATATAACTATTCTCACTTTGCTTTGATTAGTATTAGCATGGTCTGTCTTTTCCCTGGCATTTATTTTGAATCTATATGTCTCTATATATTTAAAGTAGGTTTCTCGTACATAATATATGGTTAGGTATTATTTTTTTATTCACTCTGACAGTCTCTGTCTTTTAATTGCTGTATTAAGACTGTTGATGTTCAAAGTGATTATTGAGCTGGGCATAGTGGTACATGTCTGTAGTCCCAGCTATTCGGGAGGCTGAGGTGGGAGGATAGCTTGAGTCCAGGAGTTCTGCACTGTGGTGCACTAGGCTGATGGAGTATCTGCACTGTGCTCCACATCAGTATGTGACCTCCTGGGAACAGGGTGCCACCAGGTTGCCTAAGGGGGGATGAATCAGCCCAAGTCAGAAAGGGAGCAGGTCAAAATTCCCTTGCTGATCAGTAGTGAGATCATGCCTATGAATCATCACTGCACTCCAGTCTGGGCAACATAGGAAGACCTTGACTTTTTTTATGTTTAAAATAATTGCACACAAATATATACAAACATTTATTATTTTAATTTATTTGTTGTCTTTCTTCTTTTCTTCTTTCCTTCTTTCCTTCTTTTCTTTCCTTTCTTCCCTCCCCTCATCTCCTCTCCCTTCCCTTCCCCTTCCCTTCCCTTTCTTTCTTTCTTGGTGGAGTCTTGCTCTGTTGCCAGGCTGGAGTGCAGTGGTGCCATCTTGGCTCACTCTAACCTATTCCTCAGCCTTTTAAGTAGCTGGGATTACAGGCAAGTGCCACTACGCCTAGCTAATTTTTGTATTTTTAGTAGAGATGGGGTTTCACCATGTTGGCCAGGATGGTCTCGATCTCCTAACCTTGTGATCCACCTGCCTTAGCTTCCCAAAGTGCTGAGATTATAGGTGTAAGCCACCGCACCTGGCCTTGTTTCATATTACTATTTTTATCCTCCAATTTTTTTCTACCTCTTTTGGTTTCATTTTAGCATTTTATATAACTTCACTTTCTCTCCTTTCTGAGCACATTTTTCTTACCACTTTTAGTGGTGGTTTTGTGGAGTGTGTGATACTTTTACAACTAACCCAAGTTTACTTTTAAATAACACTCTACCACTTCACCAGTAGTTTGAGTGCTTTATAACAACAAAATAATCCTAATTTCTCCCTCTTGTACCTTGCATTATTTCTTCCACTGAATTCACTTATACATAAGCACACACACATATACATGAATACATAATTATATACATTGTTGTTATTTTGAATAAACTATTATTTGTTAAATTAAGTAAGAAAAATGTAAGTTTTATTTTGCACTTATTATTCTTCCAGTGATGCCCTTTCTTTCTGTAAGTGGTTTTGAATTTCTAACCTATATCGTTTTCTCCTCTCTGGAAAACTGTCTTTACTTTTAACATTTGTTGTAATGCAGGTCTACTGGCAATATCTATCTATCAATTTTTGTTTGAGAATGCCTTTATTTTCTCTTCACTTTTGAAGGATAATTCCATAGGGGAGAGAATTGCAGGTTGGCAGTTTCTTTCTTTTAACACAATAGTTCACTCCACTCTCTTCTTTCTTGGATGTAATTCCTATATTTCTTTTTCTGCAGATAACATGGTTTGTTCCTCTTGCTTCTTTCTGGCTTCTTCTTTATCTTTAGTTTTGTATCATTTGAAAATGGTATGTCTGGATGTAGATTTTTGGCATTTATCTTGCTTCGTATTCTGTGAGCTTCCTGGATCTGTGGATTGATGTCTGACATTACTTTGGAGAAATTCTCAGTCATTATTTTTCAAATATTGCTAATTTAACTTTTATTTCTTGTTTTTTCTTCTGCTAGTCTCATTACACATATGTTACATCTTTTGTATTTGCCCCATAGTTCTTGGGTATTCTGTTCTTCTTTTTCATTCAATCTTATATTTGATCTTTAATTTTGGAGGTTTCTATAGAGATATCCTCAAGCTCAGAAATTTTTTTCTAGCTGTCTAGTCTTCAAATAAGACCATTAAGGGCATTCCTCATGTCTGCTAATGTTTTTTTTTTTTTTTTATTTTAGTCTCCAGCATTTTTTTCTTTCTTAGAATTTTAATTTTCCTATTTATACTGCCTATCCGTTCTTACATGCTATCTACTTTCTCCACTGAAACCCTTCAGACATTAATCATAGTTGTTTCAAATTCCTGGTTAGATAATTCTAACACCCCTGCCGTAACTCAATCTGGTTCAGATCTTTGCTTTTTATCTTCAAACACTGCTTTTTGACTTTTAGTATGTCTTGAAACATTTTCTTGATAGCCAGGCATGATCTATTGGGTAAAAAGAGTTGTTGTAAATAGGCCTTTAGCAATGTGGTGTTAAATGCTGGGGAGTAAAGGGGAAAGAAGCATTATATACTCTGATAATTTAGATGTCAGTTTTTTAATGAGCCTATACCTCTGGACTATGAACTTCTTGTTCCTCCTCCACTTCAAATGGGACAGAATATCTTGAGTGTGTCAAAGTTGAGTATTTCCTTTGTCCCATGTGGAAATCATCATGTAGATAGAATTGAGTATTTTCTTTCTCCTCAGTCAGTTAGGCTCTGAGAACAAAAATACTCTAGTATTTCAAAATGACTACATGTCATCTATCCCCAGAAGCACAAGACGATTTTTCTTCAATATTTACTATTAGAATCTGATAGAGTTCCAGAAGGTAACACTCACAAAGTATCGGGGTTCCCTGATTAGTAAACCCCCTTGAATTTTAACTTCTCAGTCTTGTCCACAGAGTCATAATTCCTTAATTACATTTACAATTACAGTTTCTCTACCCTGGCACTGGATCCTGCAGGCATTTCTTTTCAGATAAATTCTAATTCTTTGTATTTACCTGTCATTCTCTTCAGTTTTGGGGGCAGTTTACCTTGTGACCTCACTATTTTGACAATTCTGAAAAATGGTGTTGAGTTTTCAGTTTTCTCAGTTTTTTACTTATTAGAATAAAGTGGTGCCTTCCAAGCTTCTTACATGCCAGACCATAAGCTGGAAATTTCTAGCATCAGCAGTACAGTTTTGACATCATGATTTCCCTTAGTGAAAAGCAAAAGGAGAAAATTGCCAGTATGTAATATTGTTAAATAATGTGTCTGACAGATATCAGGAAGATAATGAAATAGAAGATTCCAGCCTTCAAACCTCCAATAGGCATCATCTTTAACAACCATCCACAGACAAGAATACCTTTATGGGAGCTCAGGAGTCTAATTGAGAGGTAGCAACATCTCAGTGGGGGGAAAAAAACCATAGTAGATATATGGGGGAGAATAAGAACAGTTTCACTTTATTGATGTCATCTTTTTCCCAAAACAGTAAAGCTCGCTGGCAAGGGAGAGCCCCTTGACCCATAGTTTCTCTCATGGGGAAAATCTAAAATGAAGTAAGGACTTAGGTTCCCCAGTCTTGATGGACAATGCCTAGGAAGTTCACTTCTGTCTCATCCCACCCAAAACACTGAGGGGTTCATAATAACTGAATCTCCTGGGAGAAGATAGGAGAAGAGAATAGGGGAAGAGACTTAGATAGCTAGTGCACAAATCTAAAAAACATCCTCACATCCCATCAAGAGTTATTCCCACAAATTCCATGAGCCATCTTACCTGAAGATCTACTCAAACAGCTGACATGTGCCCTCAGCAGTTCCTTCTGCCCAAAGCTAGTGCCCCACCCTCTCCTGCAGTTGGTGTGCACTCCCATACAGGTAACTCATGCTAGCCTCTGAAGATAGCACACAGATATCAGCAGCCAGTCAGACTCTGCTGGATTTGGGAGAAGGTGCACAACCTTGAGTTTCCAGGGCACATCCCTAAGAAAATAAACAGGAGGCTTGAGGCACCCAGTCTGGACTAGTAAGATGAAGAGAAGGCACATAATCTTAGAACTTTTGTCCAAAAAAGGGAACAAGAATAGCACAGTGGGCTTACCCACATAAAAGACCTGAGGGATTATCCAAATCTCTAGCTGGAGTAACAGAGAAAAGTGTTTATTTCTCAAAGTCAATCAATAAAAACTGGAAGATGTGACTACTTCTTGAATTGCCAAAACAGCAAAGTAAATCTTCAAGGAACATTAACATTTTTTTTAAATGGTACCACAAATGGACAAAAATAAAGCCCCAGTGGTTGACCTCATAGATATAGAGATCTACAAATTGCCTAGAAATGAATGAAAATAATCTTCTTAAAGAAGCTTATTGTACTATGAGGACACAAAAGGACAACCGAAAGAAATCCAGATACAATATATGAACAAAAGGAGAGATTCAACAGAAATGTAAATTATAAAAAAGAACCATATAAGAATTCTGAAGCTGAAGAATTCAATGAGCTAAATTCTTAATTAAGCAAAAGAAAGAACTGGCAAATTTAAAGACAGATTATTCAAAATTATGTAGTCAGAGGAACAAAAAGATACAATAATCAAAAACAATGAAGTAAGGCTATGAGACATATAAGACATCATCAAGTAACTGATATATGCATTATAATATTTCTAGAGAAAACAGATAAAGTAAAAGGGATAGAGGCTTATTTATAGAAATAACAAAATAAAAATTACCAAAATCTGGACTAAAAGTGACTAAAAGTGAAGAAGCAGAAAACCATAGTCTATGCAAACACACACCACAAAACAGCAGGAGTAGCTATATTCATATTAGATAAAATTGACTACCTATCAAATACTGCAAAAAAGGGACAAAGAAGGTCACAATATCATCATAAAGAGGTCAATTCAGCCAAGTCAATAATGATTATAAATATCTATGCACCCCAAACTAGGGCTGTCATGTATAAACAGCAACATTAATAGATCTAATGGCAAAGGCAGACTGCAATATAGTAACAGTAGGGGACTTTAACACCACATTCTAAGTAAAGCACAGATCATTCAGACAAAAAATCAACTTCAGACACAAACTACACACTAGATCTAATAGGTCTAATTGGCATTTAAAGAACATTTCACTTAACTGCTGCTGAATTAACATTTTTATCATCAGCACATGAAACATTCTTCAGAATAGATAATATCTGAGGCACTGAAACAGGTCTATACAAATTAAAATATGTAGACGTTATATAAAAAATATTTTCCAACCACAATGGAAAAAATCTAAAAATCAATAATAGACGAACCTCAGAGACTGCACAAATACATGGAAATTAAACAACATGTTCATGGATGGTAAATGGGTCAATGAAGACATTAAGAACAAAATGTAAGAATTTCTTGAAACAAATAAAAATAAAAATACAGCATGTCAAAATCTATGAGCTATAGCAAAGCAATACTGAGAAGTCATTTATAGCAATAAATGCCTATATCAAAAAGCAGAAAGACTTCAATAGCAATCTAATCATGCACCTTAAAGAACCAGAGGACAAAGAACAAACCAAACCCAAAATTAGTAGAAGGAAAGCAATAATAAAGGTCAGAGCAGAAATAAGTAAAACTGAGGCTAAAAGAATAACACATCAGATCAATTAAATGAAAAGTTATTTTTTGAAAAGGTGAACAAAATCAACAAATATTTATCTAGACTAGGAAAAAGGAAACAAGACCCAAATAAATAAAATCAGTAAACAAAAAAAAAAAAAAAAAAAAAGGAGGCCTAACAACTGAGACGACAGAAATACAAATAATCTTTGAAGAATATCACAAACAACTATACGCAAACAAATTGGAAAACTTAGGGAAAAATAAGTTAATTCCTGTATACATACAATCTACCAAAATTAAACCACTAAGTAGAAACCCTCAACAAACAAAATGAGTAATAGGATCAAAACCATAATAATAATAATAACAAGCATAGAACCCAATTGCTTCATTGCTGCATTCTACCAAACATTTAAAGTACAACTAATCCAGTTATATTCAAAATTTTATAAAATTCAAGAGGAGAGAATACTTCCAAACTCATTCTATGAGACCAGCAATACCTTGAAACCAAAACCAAATGAAGAAACAAAAACTACAGGCCAATATCACTGATGAATACAGATGCGAAAATCTTCAACAAAATACTAGCAGCCAAATTCAATAAAACATTATAAAGACCATTCACGGCCAGGAGCGGTGTCTCACGCCTGTAATCCCAGCACTTTGGGAGGCCGAGGCGGGTGGATCACGAGGTCAAGAGATCGAGACCATCCTGGTCAACATGGTGAAACCCCGTCTCTACTAAAAATACAAAAAATTAGCTGGGCATGGTGGTGCGTGCCTGTAATCCCAGCTACTCGGGAGGCTGAGGCAGGAGAATTGCCTGAACCCAGGAGGCAGAGGTTGCAGTGAGCCAAGATCACGCCATTGCACTCCAGCCTGGGTAACAAGAGTGAAACTCCATCTCAAAAAACAAAACAAAACAAAACAAGACCATTCACCATGATCAAGTGGAATTAATCGTAGGGATGCATGAATGGCTCAACATGCACAAATCAATAAACATAATATTTACGTTTACAGAACCAAGACAAGCACATGATTATTTCAATAGATACTTAAAATGCATTCACAAAATTCAACACCCTTTTATGATTTAAAAACCTCTTATCAAGCTGGATATAGAAGGAACATATCTCAAAATAATATGTTCCTTATTTGACATATATGACAAACCCACAACTAATATCAAAATGAACAGGGAAATATTTGAAGACCTTTCCTTTAAGATCTGGCACAAAACAAGGATACTCGGTTTCTCCACTCATATTTAGCATAATACAGGAAGTCCTGACCAAGCAATTAGGCTGCAGAAAGAAATAAAAGGCAAACAAATTGGAAAAGAAGTCAAATTAACCTTGTTTGCAGTTGACATAATCTTATATACTTAAAAAATCCTACCGATTCCACCAGAAAACTATTAGAACTGATCGATAAATTCAGTAAAGTTGCAGGATACAAAATCAACATACAAAAATCAGTAGCAGTTATATATGCCAATAGCGAACATTCTGAAAAAGCATTAAAAAGTAATCCCACTTACAATAGCTACAAGGAATATAAAACACCAAAGAATCAATTTAACCAAAGAAATGAAAATTCTATCCAAAAATTATAGAATACTGATGAAGGACACTAAAGAGGACACAAAAATAGAAAGATATTCCATGCTTATGGATTTGAAGAATTAATATTGTTAAAATAGCAACACTACCCAAAGCAATATACAGATTTAGTGCAATCTCTATCAAAATATCAATTACATTTTTCAGGGAAATAAAAAACAATCTTAAAATGTATATGGAACTACAAAAGATCTTGAATAATTAAAGCAATTCTGAAAAAAAAAAAAAAAGCAAAGCTTGATGCATTACAATAAAACACAGAATATGCAAGAAACCCAAACAACTAACCAGCGAAAAACTCAAATAGTCAACTAAAAGTGGGCAAAGGATCTGAATAGACATTTCTCATAATAAGCCATACAAACGGCCAAAAAGCATAGACTGCTTCTTGACTAAGTGTCTCTAGATGTAGTATATGTGGGCCCATCTCTAACTTTGGTCTATTCCATATAAGATTTGTAGTCTATTCCATAAAAGATTTGGAAAGCTCCTATGGTATGCTGAAAGTGACAATGAGGAATAATCTGAGCACAGTAAGCTCAGATCCCCAAGGACATTGTCATAAAACTATTTCCTCATTCTCTAATAGACTGTGAATTTGTACAACTCATTCTGCTTTTGACAATGCTAGGTTGGGCTTTAATGTCTCTACTTTAATTTCGGAATCTATAATACATTTTTATAGTAATTAACCTTTGGAATTTATTTCTAGTCAAAATAATAAATTATCTTTCTAGAAAAATAGGCATTTACATTCCTAAACCTTTTCTACTTTTGAAGAAAATCTAGTTAATGTCTATGAAATAGTCACCTGCCTGAGACTTCTAAACATAAGCATTTATCCTGTAACTCCTGCTTTTCTAAAGAAGATAAAAATTATCTTTCTTAGCAAGGAATATCTCAGAGAGAACAATGACCAAATAGAGATGACAACAATGTTCATTGAAACTGATCATGCCTATTTATCAAAAGCAAGATTGGTCAAAGGGTGAAATATGCCTTACTTAACTTCATTGTAACACATATATTTTTAGTTCCTTATTATATCAATGATACCTTTCTTAAAGTTATGAACACAAAATTGATTTTTCTCTTGAACAAGTAATATATTAGAATTTATTATTTTCTAAATAAAAATAAGTCTGTAGTTGATCAAGCTAAGAAACCCAAACAATCTTTAATTTTCTTTTTGGCTCAGGATTATAACAAAAAAGCAAATATTTTTAAAGACTATGGATCATGGATAACAGAATATGCATGATTTTTTATTTGCCTTAAAAGAACAATTTCTACATTCAGGCAGTCCTCTACTTGGTCTGAAAATGGTGGGCCTAGGTGTCAAATTAGTCCAAGAAAAGATACTGGACATCTTTTATTTCTCACCTCCTTTGTTTTTTTGTTCAACAGTTTTGGCTTAATATGTTTAGGAATCCACTTCCCTATTTTGCTATTTGTACATAAAAGATAAACAAGACAGCAAGATTTATTTTGCACTCTGGTTACATCGAAGAAATTAAGTGATATGCACTGTACCAGCTGAGTTCTCTAGAGATATTGATATAGAATTACACATTTACTCACCATTTTTCAAGTAAAAATTTTAAACCCATGCACTAATTCTTATTAACCTAGAACAACAGCAATCCTTCCTCAATATTATTGATTCAGTTATTCCTAAATGCTGCTTTAGACCAGGAGGACATTATGTTCATTTTGTTCCCCACTTCCTCTGGCTTCCATTTCCTTAGCTTTGTGTTTTAGATTCATTATTTGACTCTTCAGCCACTACTGTATCAAGAGGCTAAGCTCTCCACAGTCTCTTTGAGATCAAAATCTCAGAAATGACTTCTCAACTAAAATAGTTAATTAACTTCCAGCAAATTGGACATTCAAATCCCTAGATAAACTCCACCGTTCACATCTTGGAAATATATGATATTTTCTAGTGGAGAAAACTGATAACCTCTTTGTACCCTAATTTCCATTTGTCAACTGGACACTTTTATGTGAATCCAGCACAGACATCTCCAATTCTTTTTGCACAGGTGTATTTTTCTCTAAAATACTACTGTTTGTTATCTTAGTTCCCTTAGCACATGAGAATCCTCCCTGACAGGAATCTCTTCCATATTCAACACATTAAACTCATAACCAAGTTTTTCATGTCTCTAAGTTCTTTAGGGACATGTTCACATTTCTCAAAACTCTAACTGTATTACTAGTCTGAGATATTATCTTCTCTCAGCTAGATGAGTTCATTTATCCCAGCTAGATGACCTTTACAGTCTTAAATTCTCTCTTCCACCAGATTTGGCCTCTCCAAGCTATTCTCTACAGAGAAGCCTGAGTGATTTTTCTAAAATTCAATTTGATGATTTAATTATGTAAATATTTTTTAAAAAATTCAATTGGTTTCAGGAAGTCAAAAATATTTGAGAATCTGGCCTCCATCTAAAACTCCAGCTTCGTCTCTTCATTCTTCACCTAGTCATGATTAAGTTATTTCCTCTACAGCCTCTCACTTTCAAGCTTTTATATTTTCTGTTCTCTCTGCAAATGATTAACCAAAGACTAATGAGTTTAGTGGGAGCAAAAATATAACTATTTTCTAAGGAAAAAAAATCTGCTGACTGGGGAGCCACAGCCTTCACTACAAGCAGAAATGTGTTCTCTGTAGAAAAACGGGAAAGTCTGGCTTGAAAGGGGAAAGTTCTTACTCAGGTTCTCAATCAAGTCCATTCATGCAAATCAAAGATTCAAATTTGTTTGGTTCTGATTGGTCAAAATAGGCAAGCCCTGTTTGGATGGTTTACAAGCCCCAAACCAGCAGTTTCTGTCACATGTTTCTTTCAAATAACCAGTGGGGTTGGCGAGTGTTGGCCAGTTTATCTTGGCACCCACAGCAGGAACTGGTTTGTAGAAAGGAAGGTCCCGTAACACTTTTACAACATCTTTCTGATAACATACGTTATGTGACTCCTCCCTCAACCAGCTATGGCTGCCTGGTCTGCCTTAATTTTAATCACCTTAGGTAGCTATGGGGAGTCCACTGTGTCTGTCAGCCAGCGGCATGCTTTAACACCTTGCACCTATCTCACACCAAATCTCTTTGGTTGCCTGTCCCTTTCACTCATCTATTATTTGTTCTCTGTGGCTTTTTGACTGCCTACTATACATCAGTTATATAGTATACTGAGTGCCAGGATGTGCTAAGTGAATAGAATAAACATCTCTTAAATTATAATATATGTATAATATATATAGCATATATTTCAAGTGTCAATTTAAAACTGCAAATTACTTGAAGACTAGATCAGTTACCATTATTATTTTTTCTCATAACAATGCGTACTTTTTCCATCATAACCTTTATTATTTTATGTATAAATTTTTCATGTTTTCCATACAAATTGGGAACCAACTTTGCGAGGGTAGAAAACCAAAGCTGTCTTGTTTATGACTGCATATACTACATCTGGCACATTCTAAGACATAGTTGGCATTGGGAGAATATTTTTAAGTGAAATGAAAAGATATATGGATGCAGTTGAAGGAATTATGTCAAGATATATTTACAAGTGATCTGCCCATGACATAGCACTTGTCATTGCCAACAGTCCTAGAAAACAGTGAAAATGTATTATGTAAAGTTAGTAAAAAATGGAAGCAAAAACTTAACAAAATGTAAAGGAATTTTGTGTGCACGCATTTTCGTTTGTGTTTAAAGCAGAATGACAGGTTAAAAAACAAATTCAGATGTTTCACATATTCGTAGAATATAAAAATCATCAAATCTAAATCCATGTAGGCTTCATAAATAATTTACTTATACAGTTAAATATACTATGAAATGAATACAACAAACAATGGAAACAAATTAAATTTTTGAGAAAATTCTCTGCACATGTCACATGTTCATGTTTTGATAAACACAATTTCTATTATGAAAATTGACTTGAAAATATACTTGGTGAGAGAAAAGAAAAAAAACTGTGTCCCAAAAATTCATTCAAAGAGGTTCTTTATAAATGTACCTTTCGTTTTAAGTAAATTTACTTTTTCACATTGTCTGTTATCTGTGTATGTCTCTGTTTTTGCTCCATTAAGAGTATTAGGTATTAAACTAGATTTACTAAAGTCATATTTTCAGCGTATACTTCACAACAATTTATATCATACATTCTGGAAATACAAGGGGAGGCCGGTGATATATTCTCTCTTAAATCTATGCAGTAGCACACTAAAACGTGATAAGATTGTACTCTTCCAGAACAAATTGGAAAGCACAGGAGAAACAGAGTGGAAAGAAGGGCACAAGAATTTATTCCTGGATAATAATACAGCATCAAGGCAGGGCACCATTATTACTATACAATGTATGTGATTCAGTTTAAAACTCAATTACCCAACTTGTAGATTGGCAAGTGTAAGTTCAGTATATATACATTTTTTATTTAGGCAAATAATGCACTTTTTTTTGCTCTAAATAATACTTTTCTACTTTAGATAATTTTGTATTATAACGGTGAATTTCATATCATAATTTTACTATTTTTAAAAACTTCTTTACTGCCTGAGAGTACTTTTTTCAGACATTTAATATATTATTAGTTTGTTTTCTAGTATGCTATATTCTATTACAATATAACCTATTTCCTCAGGTTGGTATCAAGGGACAATTCTGGTCATAGGAAAACTGATATTTTGTATTAAGAGCCATAGTAAATTTGACCAGTGGGTTCACTTAGGAATATAGTTAGATAGATTAATAACATATTTTACTCTAGTGAACACAAGGCTTTTTATGGGAAAATATAGAAAGTGACCCACATTTTTCAGTTTCCCTATTTCTCCCTCCCATCTCCCGTGACCCACCACCACCACCACCACCACCCCCACCATGCACCTGCCACATACACCCCCTTCATTCAAGAAATCAAAGCACTGTGCTGCATCCCTCTTGCAGATGAGCATAAGAAATGTCAGCCACAATTACTCCAGTCTTGCTCTTTTAATATTTTGATTTTCTCATTCCTCAATTGCTAAGGGGAAACAATCAATTTGAATTTAAAAATCTTTTTCTAGCAACTGAACTTTGATTATGTAAGGACATGCTAGTGTTACTTCAATCTTTCCTTTATCTCAGATTGATGATAATAATGGGAAAATCAGACTATCATACCCTCAAACACATTATGATTAAATGAGTGCTAATCTCTTTTCATGTCTGCCCACTGTTGATAACAAATATTAATATGACTGCTATAAGGCACAATACAGTGGCCAGTAATCAACCTGCTGATATGAGAGACCTATGAGAAATGAATAGAAGAATAAAAAGTGATGCCAGTGTAGACAGTCATAAACGTCTGGGGTGAAAGATTCTTAGCACGAGCCTATATTCTTGCAAGTGCTGATGGCAGCAGACTCCTAGTTAGCGAGCCAAGAAAAAGTGGAAGAAAACTCCCTATCCCAGCTAATCCAGAGTGTATGATATGTGCTCACTTCCATTCTCCCTGTACAGGCGTTTCACTCACACCAATGTGGCCCTATGCTTCTTCATAATATCATGGCAACTCAACATCTACAAAAAATCCAGATCTTACTTAGCAAAACAGTATTTGCTATCAATGGAAATAAGAATCTTTGTACTAGTTTTTATTTTATTTTATTTTATTTTATTTTTTTATTGCATTTTAGGTTTTGGGGTACATGTGAAAAACATGCAAGGTTGTTGCATAGGTGCATACGTGGCAGTATGATTTGCTGCCTCCCTCCCCTTCACCTATATCTGGCATTTCTCCCCATGCTATCCCTCCCCAACTCCCCACCCCCCCCGCTATCCCCCCTCCCCGCAACAGACCCCCGTGTATAGTGCTCCCCTCCCTGTGTCCATGTGTTCTCCTTGTTCAACACCCGCCTATGAGTGAGAACATGTGGTGTTTGATTTTGTGTTCTTGTGTCAGTTTGCTGAGAATGATGTTTTCCAGGTTCATCCATGTCCCTACGAAGGATGTGAACTCCTCGTTTTTAATGGCTGCATAATATTCCATGGTGTATATGTGCCACATTTTTCCTGTCCAGTCTTTGTACTAGTTATATTTCATCGAAACTATTTTATACAGCACATCTTTGTTTTAGGTTCAATTTACCTTTTACGTAGAGAAACAGCTGAATTAGTTAAAGGAAAAGTCTATCTGTCATGCAAAATCTGTATCATATAAAATCTAAATTCTAAAGAATCTTGGATAATATGTGACATGAAATAATTTCAAATATAGTAATTAGTAATTCTGAATATGTCTTTCATTAAATCATTTATCATTAAAAAAACTATGAAATCTTACAATTACAGTCATTTCTTTTTGACTCTTACACTTGGGAGATGGCTTAGAAAATTGTTGTGAAGATGTATTAGGTGACAAAACAAAGTCATTTATCCACTTTTCAAAAAATGTCCAGTTTTTCTATTTGTTGTAATCATTTAAAAGTAATACTAGAACACATCCAGTTATATACAGCAAAATATTTCTATAATTCCATGAAATATGGGCAGTTATTCACATGTACTAGTAGTACTACAAAACCAAATTTGATTACTTTGACTCTTTGGTATGTTATTGGATTAGAGAGTAAATAGCTCTATTAGTAATTTCCCAAACAATGCTGTTTAATAAAGAGCCCCAATAGTTCATTGGCTTTGTGACTGCAGGTGGTTACTATCCTTACTGTTGTGTTTTCTGGGTGACCTAGCTTCAAGCTACATGTTAGGTTCAGTTCATCTCTATGTGTCTCTCACTGGTTCCTGGAAAAAAAATAATTCATGAAGTAGTAATATTAATAACATTTATTCTGAATCATAGTGGTATGTTAAGTGTAATAGCCAGTCAAAGAAAAAGAATACTGTGTACTCACTTTTATATGTGGAATATTTTTTAAAAAACAAAAGTCGAATACGTAGAAACGGAGAATAAAATGGTAGTTGCCAGAGGTGGAAAAGGGAGGTGGAATAGGGAGACGAAGGTCAAAATGTAGGAAGTATCAGTTACATAGGAGGAAAAACATCTAGAGATCTAAAATATGGCATGAGAACCATCGTTATAGTACTATACTGTGTCCAGGATATTTTCTAACAGAGGAAGTTTACGTGTTCTTACCATATGCACACAAAAAGTACCTATATGAAACGATGAATATGCTAAGTTGCTTACCTATAGTCATCATTTAACCATATATCAGTATATAAAAACGTCATGTTGTATACCTTAAATTCATACAATAAAAAAGAATAAGAGTGATAATATTTTGGAGAGAACAATTATATTCAAAGTATAAGAATATGAACTATCTCATCTACCTAACAATATTTTCTTTAACTTTTAACTGTCATACAATTTAAATTTTAAGTCATTTATTAATTTGGTCATTCAATCAGTAAAAGAAGATTGACAACTATGTGCCAGACAATGTGTTGAAGATATGAATAAAAATGGAGATAAATAAATAGACATAGTCTGTATTCTCTCAGAAAAATGAGAGAAATAATAAAATAATCACATCAGTAAGCATCCAATAACACTCAGATCAGGGCACTAAAAGGAACCATCACAGCTCTATGAGGACATGTTAACTGAAGGGGAGGGAGAATTTTAAGCAGATATGGAAATGTGGCAAAAATCACATGACTTAGAAATGATTAGATATGGCATGGAGGAGCAAAGAAGAGGAAGATTTTCTGGCTTGTGCTGTTTGACGTCTTATTCTGTTTTTTCTTTCTTTTCCGTAGTATATCTCATGATCTCTCAATTTGTCAAAAAAAAAAAAATGAAGAGATTAGAGAAATTGTCCTCCACATAAAGCATGTTTGCTCTCATTTTATAATTTTCTGTCTTTATTTAATTAACAATTTGCTATTGAGAATAGTAAAATATAGAATTCCGATTTATTTCAGGGCTTGAAAGAGGCGAATATTTCTTACAGCTTTGCTTTTTCTTCTCCATAAGCTACACACTGTGAATGTCATTTGTATCTGAAAAGATGTACATTAATTCTTTTGGGTTTACAGATGATAGCACTTTTTATTTAAGTTTGTATTCTGTGTATTTTCTTTATTTTTTTACATACAATTTAATAAATGAATAAAGATTATTCTACAAAAAAGACAACCCAACAAGTGATCAAATCATGAACTATCGTATCCTTATAAATAAGTTTTTCCACAATAACATGAAATTTCTTGAAAATATATTTTCTTTGTATTCTAGATTAGAAAATAAGAAATATTCCTAGGTAATGGTAGGAGTCTGCCCATATGTCTGTGTAATAACAGGGCTTCTCATCTATGTGTCTGTCTTCACGTACGTGATGATTGACATTCCTATTAATAAAAATTATATGACCATGTACATTCATGGCTGTACCATGACCCATATTCATTGGCTATATCTATGGTAAATATATATAGCACATATTTTAGTGGGTAAATATTTTCCCATATACATTCATGGCTGTACCATGACCCATATTCATGGGCTATATCTATGGTAAATACCTATAGCACATGTTTCAGTGGGTAAATATTTTTCATGGATAAATTGTTGATTCCAAATGGTTTTTTATGTCAGTTGTGAAAGCCACTGGTCAGAAAATTTAAACCTCATCTTTTTTCTTCTAAATCACTCTAAGTAATTGATTTTCCCAGTGTCTAATCTTAACACACACTGTGACGTGGAGGCATTGTCAAGCTTATCCAAACTTAAGTAGAACTTCAGCAAAAGTGTTAAATATAATTATCTTGAGTAATACAAGCCTTAAATTTTGTGTTTAAAAAAAATATTAAAGATTTGATCAGAACTCATTTTAATTCTAGTCCAGGTTTCTTAAAAATCCTGGATCCAGAATTTCAGAACAGTATAAAAAGTCTTTTTTCTTTTCTTTTCTTTTTTCTTTTTTTTTTTTTTTTGAGACAGAGCCTTGCTCTGTCACCAGGAGCCAGGCTGGAGTACAGTGGCACGATCTCGGCTCACTGCAACCTCCGCCTCCCAGGTTCAAGCAATTCTGCTGCCTCAGCCTCCTGGGTAGCTGAGACTACATTCACAAGCCACCACACCCAGCTAATTTTTGTTGTATTTTTTAATAGAGACGGGGTTTCACCATGTTGGCCAGGATGGTCTCGATCTCTTGACCTCGTGATCTGCCCGCCTCGGCCTCCCAAAGTGCTGGGATTACAGGCTTGAGAAAAGTCTTGTAAGTCAAAGTCCTTTCCACTCTAATGAGTCCTAAGAGTGAGAAGGAAAATTGTAGTTTACCTATGTAACAAACCTTCACATGTACCCCCGAACCTAAAATGAAAGTTAAAAAAAATTGCCAAGGCACTAGAAAAACAGAATAGCATGGAGCCTTTGGCATCAGAAAAACCTACATTCAAATTCCAACTCTCCCCTCTACAAGCCTTGACACTGAGCAGGTGTCTTAAAGTGACTTAGTGTGAATTTCACAACTTTTAAATTGGATTTATATTGTCATACAAAACGTAATGTATGTAAATCATTTAACATGATGTCTGACATCTGGCACATATTCAGTAATGGCAACTAATGTAATAGTAATGTAACATCAATGTTTGGGTATGCTCAAGAATAGGACTGCTTAATCTTCAACCTTAATCCTGAGTAAGGTTAATATTTCTGGCTAATATTTATGTAAATCTAATACATTTTACTTGATGATACAAAGGTGTTTCAAATGCAGATTGTAAAAGATTTTCATAAGATATCTTTTCAGTCATGGCTAAACATCCACTGCTTGATGCTGGCAGCCTGGCAAATGGAATCTGTGTCTCCAGCCTTATGGGAGTCTTCTGGCTCTCCTGCACTCTGCAATGCTTGCCTGGGCAGGGACACACTGTTGCCAACGGAAACTCTGGGCTTTCTGGCATGGCAGATGCTCAACTATTGCTGCAACACAGCTCAAGGCTGTGACTCCCAAAGCCCCATAAATTGGGAGAGTCTTGCCAAGAGCTTCAGTGTTATATGGCAGACAGCAAGCCTTAACTATCAAGGGACTGTAAGAGGCTATGTGCTAAAAGTTGGCAGGCAGCCACTTATAGAGATTTTTGAGTCCTGATTGTTGTATTATTCTGGAATTAAAGAAATGCCCACATACTCACAGTGTGAAAACCATTTTATAAGCCATACTCCCTTTCAAAACATGCTTTGTCACATGGGTTTAATGATAGAAATATCTGAGGTCTAAAAATAGTTTGGTTTTTACAAAGGAAAAAAAAAACTAGTTCAGTTCTACTGAAGTTCAGCTTTCTTTGAGAAAGAAAGAGAACTAAGAATAGAGGCAAAAATATAATAACTATCCATAAAAATAGCAGAGAAGTAGTGACACATTATTCGTGGACTGAGTCAGAGTTATATGCCATACATTTGATTTCATGTTCTTTTGAAAATTGCATTCTCGTCCATTCTTATTAAGTTTGGATTCCTCCCAAGAGTTGCTCTGTGGCTAATTTAATACCTGTGAACTCATGGTGATGCTAAGTATAAATTCATTGCTTACTGGATGGGTAATTTTATCTTAGTTGAAAGTTATTGCAATAAGTAATGAAATTTTATAAAAGCTTATATTGGTTTAAATCACTTTATTCATTTTTTCCATTAATTAATAAGATAATTTTATGACATTAAAAAATAACTTTTTTCATATATTAAAAAACTAGGTTGGAAACATAACTGTTTAACCATATCAAAAGCACCTAAAAATAATGTCTTTGAAAGCACTGAGTTAAAAAAAAAAAAAAAAAAACTGTGTGAGGTCAAGTTAAAGCCTAATGCCTTCGTCAATTTGTTTTTTTCACCTTTCACCTCATTTTATCTGGTCAATTGTATTTTACCAAGCATTGTTAGGATGGGGTTGCAAAAAAAAATTAACCTATTAGTTGGGTAAACCAACTGCAAGACACAGCAGTATATATTGAATTATGCAGACCAAATGTTTTCTTTTCACTCTAATCATTTTACATATGTAATATTTTGCACACAGAGTGGATATCAGCAAGATAGAACCTGGTTATTGCCAAATAGAATAAAACACTCTGGAAAAAAAGCTAAATGCTATACACGTTGAAAATGCAAGTTATTCCAAATTATAAAACTTTTAGTATGTTTAGGAAATTTTAAAATATGCTTTTATTAGAAGAAACAGGAGCTAATGGAACATATCAAATGCATATTTAACATGTTGAAGTCTTTAACTAAGGGTTATATTCTGTAAGTTGAAAGTTCTACTTTAAAAGTAGACTATCCCAAGTAGTTAAGCATCATGTACCATGGCACAAGAGTTTCTTAAATTGAAGGCACTTACCTCTATGCATCTGGAATTCAAATCGTTTTCGATCAGAACTTTCTTTACTTGTAACAAAATAAGGGAAATCATATGGATATTATTCACAACCAATATTTATTTTGCTTTTACTATGCACAGATATTCTTTTTGGTTAAGCCTAATGCATGTATCATCTAAACTGAAATTATGAGATTATATTAAGAATTCTAAACTCAACTACCTATAAGGGTCATACAGGTAACATAAACGAGTGAAACAGGATTAAAGCAAAGAAAAAGAGAATGGTAGAGACTTGTGTAAAAAAATGTGTTCATCTAAAATCATTCAAGTATACTGTGTGGATTAAGGCAAATACACTTCAAAACCTAAGCTGGTAAAAACGAAAAAGCTTCTTTTTAACATACAAAAAAGAAATTATAAAGTTATCTAATTTCTCATTAGGAAATAAAATAAAATCATTAACAAAAATGCTTTGTGAAATATACAATTAAACTTAAAAGTAAAGGAGAACAAAAAGATCACATCATTCTACATATACTTACTCCAAGTAAATTTTGAGTGATTTCTGTGCACTGGACATTGTGCTAGACCATCAAACAGAAGGAATTGTTTCTTAACCTTTTAAACACTTAATAGACACAGATGTAAAAAAGTACCTGGCATCCTTAAAGTACTTCCAAAAACTCTTTACTATATTCATGACGGTCCATTGTGCTACCCTATGCCAGTGGTTTTCATCTGGAAAGTACTTCAGGAGAAGTTTAAAAATACATTATTGGAATGGAGTGATAGTTGTGGCATTTAGTAAGTCAGGGCTAGAGAATTGAAACATTCCAAAATGTGCTGGTAAATTACACACAGTGAAGAATTTTCCACTCCAAAATGCTAGCGGTTCCATGTTTGATAATCATTGCTCCAGACCTTGTCATCTCTAATGGGAGCGCTATATCCAAATTTTTATTACAATTAATAAATTGTAATTATAATTAGTAAATTGATTTATCACTCTTTGATCACAGCATCTTATTTTTTTAGACCATTTTAGTGTCCTTAATGGGTCTGATTTTCGACCTCATCAGTATTTCTAATCTATTGACTCCATGTTTATTTTCTTTGCCAGTAACTTTATGTTCTTATTTCTTCCTGATCTTGATTATGTTTCATTTCAACCTCATAATCCTTCCATTACATGTACACTACATTTCCTTACTCCTCTATTCCTCAATGCACTCTGCTGGAAAAAGGCAATTCTGATTTAACCAGATTTTTCTCTGATTCCCTTCCCACATTGTTGCTGCTAAATATGATGTAAGAAATGAGAACATGAAAGTAAAATGACCTTTCCCACTTTATTATTTTATCCTCGTAAATCTCAAATTATTCTGCAGTACCAGATGGCAATACTAGTAGAATTCTCTAAGAAATACTCTAAGCAAAACATTTTTGCCTATTTTCTTCTGTTATTAAGCTTTCAATAGCCCAGTCTCCTTGTTCCTCTCAAATGACGATTACGTTTAATAATTGTCTTGGGAAAAATAGGCCATCAGAAGAGATCTACTTTATATTTCTACCGATGAGTATATATCTATGTATTTTCTTATGTCAACTTTTTTCTTTTTTAAAATTGATCAATGGTCTTTCCTTTTTCCAAGTATACTTTATTTATATCCAGAGTCTGACTTCTATTAGTTGAAATAGGAGGTTCTTTGTTCTCCCAATGTTCACCTTCTTTAATCTGCTACTATTCCACTCTGTTGAATCATTTCCATTAACATATACACACAAGTGCTCTTCCTGGCTGGTAGCTCATTTCTCTGCAGCCCTTCACTGCAAAACTTCTTAAAACGATAAATAACACTTACTACCTTCTCAGTCTTACCTCCAATTTTCTCTTGATTGCATTCCAATTAGGCATTTTTTCCCCAGTATTCTTCCAAAATCACTCTTTGCAAGGTCACCAATATTCAGTTTGCCAAATTCAGAGATTCCTTGTCCTCATCTTAAATTTTCAGCAACATTTGTCCTATCTCTCTTCCTAAAGCGTGTTTTCCAGCATTTGTCTTCCAGCATACCACAAGGTTGTTTTTTCTCTTATTATACCAGTCTTTCCAGGTCTCTTTTTCAGCTTTTGCTTTCTTCTGTACTTTAAATATTTGAGTGATGCAGGACTGTCTTTCATTCTCCTCTTTTGTCTGTCTAAACACTCTTTCTGGTTATTTGTATCAGGCCTCTCTGTTTAGATAGTATCTATATGCTGATGACTCCCAAATGAAAAACTTCAGAACTCCAGACACAAATATCCAAATTCCTACTCAAGGTCTCCTCTCGTATGTCAATTAGGAAACTCAAATTTAATATGTAAATTAAGAAGGTATGGCTTTTCCTTTAATGTCACCTCCAGGACTTGTTTCTATTTCAACCTACTCATTTTAGTTAATAGTTCACTTGCCCAATTGCTCAGTCCAAAACTTAGATATTACCCTTGAGTTCTCTCTCTCTCTTCATGTCTATATTCAATTCACCAGAAAATGGCCAACTTTCCTTTAAAACAATCTCTATTATGAACACCACATGCCTTCTTCTTCTGATGTTCTTAGTTTAAAAAATCTTCTGTTTCTTACCTAGAATATTCCACTCTGGTTGCCTTTTAATTTACACTTTATACAAAAGCCAGATAATTAAAAGTATTACGTAATGAAAACTTTCCAATAGCTTTGCATCACATCTACAATTCAACTTAAACTCTTTACCCTCTATATGCTTCGGCTGGTACCTGTGTGCCTGAATCCACCTCCTCCTGTTCTCACCTTGGTTTCTGTTTTCCAATCCTAGTGGCTTTATTATTATTCTGTAAAATAACATTCTTCTTATCCAATGCCCTTTTGTCCTGCTTTTCCCGCTATCTGTAATTCTCACCTCTCCCATCCCTCATTTAGATTTTAAGTTTCTGACACATATATTATTTAAATCTCTGCTGGGAAGTTATCATTTAAAATGTCCATTAATGTCCTCTCTATCTAACATATTCCTTGCCATATAACTCTTTTTACTTAATTATCTGCTACTATTTAACACTACTTGAAGTTATCGTAATAATTTTTTTCATTACCAGTTATCTTCACTTCTTCTATATTAAAGATCCATGATATAATAGCAAAATTTCTGTCATCTGTGTCAATATTATCTCTCAAGCAATATTAACATCACCTGAAATGAATGAATGAAGGGCTGCAAACTAACATAATGGATTGGTTTGTAAAATCATTATCATATAAATCAGAGATCTTGGCCACTATCAAGCTTAATAGTTTCAAGGACATAAGCCATCAGAGATGCCTGAAACATTGAGGGCAGCTCCACAAATTCTCCATACCTGCATTGGACATGTACTGGGGACAAAGTCACTACATTACATAAATTACTAACTTACATCATGAGCCGGAGTTAGTTTTAGAAAACTCTTAATTTTATAGTAGAGTTTATAGAAACATTTTGGGGGAACATGCTTCTGAGAATCCTAGATTTGGGGTTTTAGTTACTATAAGCAATGTTTAAAGAAGGACATCTTGTTAAGAACATTTAATAGAAAAAATTTCTCATCTTTATAAAAATTATTTAACCATTTACTTGGAGGTTCGATAACCATGTTAACGAGATTATTAGACTGGTTTGTCTGCCTTCTTTACTTTTCACTGGCAATAAATAATCACAGAAATGTATCACACTCCAGCCACTTTAACTTTCTCTTGAGCAAGTATGGCTAAATCTTAGAAGATGAGAGTTTGACTGGAGGGAGTCGGTCAAGAAAGGTAAATAATTACCAGATCATGAAGGGCCTTGTACAGCAGACTAATTTTTATCCATCCTGAAAGGCTTTGAACAAGTGAATTATTTAATCCAATTAGAATTTTTCTAAAGATCTCTCTTAGAACCTCCTAGTCTATTAAATCTTGACCTTTAGTCTCATCCCTCCCTGCTATGTTACCAAGATCTCCAGAATATTATTAAATAGAAGTGGGGTCCAGAGCCATTCTCATCTCAACCACGATCTCAGGTATAAGATCATAGAGGAGGATGTTTGTTATTCTATTTATTTTTCTAGAAGCTTTTGCTTGTTTTATCATGAATGAGTATTGAATATTATGAAATGAATTTTCTGTATCTCGTAAGATAATCACACAATGTCTCACCTTAATTCTGTGAATGCAAAGAATTACGCTGATTGATTTTTGCAAATGGTACACTAATACTGTTCTTCAGGAATAAATCTAACTACATTTGAGTCATCTTCCATTTTCTACATTGCTGAATTTAAATGGCTATTACTTTCTAAGGCTTTTCTTGCATCTATTCTTTGCAAAATTTGGCTTGTAAATTTATGTTTCTATATATTATTTTCAAAGTTTATAATCAAAGTTATGCTAGACTTGTAAAATGAATTACAAAATGCTTCCTCATTTTTAAAAGTATTTACCTAATTAGCATTATTTCTTTTTTATATGCATCCACTAAAATGTTATCTTGGCTTAGGCTTATAGGTTGAGAAATCTACACTGGAAAAACTATCTTTCTTTGTGTGTTTTCTGTATGCATTCCATAGATTTAGTAAGCTATGTAAGTTTTAGTAAGTTCTAGCACTGTGTACTATGTACGTTCAGTAAGTTTTAGTAAGGAGATCACAGTGCAAATTTTCTATTGCTACTTGAATCTGTTGGCAAATTGTGTTTATCTAAGGGTTTTTCATTTCATCTAAATTTAGTTAATTGTATAGCTTCCTGAATAATATCTGTATTTTATTTTTATACCTACAGGATATATAGTGAGGATATATAGTGAGGTTCTCTATCATACTAGGATTTATCCATTTTGTTAGTTAAAAAAAAAAATTGTAGGCATGGTTGATGTTTTACAATTTGCATTGTTTTTCATCTCATTCATTTTCATACTTGCTTTTAGTGTTTTCCTCTCTTTGGAAAGAGTTATTAATTGGCTTTTAAAAAATTTGTTAAAATATAAAGTTAGATAACAGATTCCAGCTATTTTGTTTTTAATATATTCACTTAGCAATATAAATTTCTTTGACTTACGGTGTTAGTTTCCTTTTACTAATTTTAATTTGTTATAACATGCAAACAATAAGTTAACCACATGCACACTCTCATGTATATTTATAAACACAAACATATATACAGAAGTCACAATTTATAAAATTTTCATAGGGAAAACGTTCTCATTTTACATTTGTAAGATTCTCATACTTTCCTATGTATTTTAAATATATAAAATTATTATTTTGATTTCCACATTGATGTGGGTTATTTGGAGAAATAGAAATATTACTTCATACTTAAATATTTTTTATTATTCTCTATGGCTAGATTTTATCATGTCTCAGTAGTTCATCAATTTTTGTCAATTTTTTGTATTTTCATTGAAAGTTTAAGTGCAGTGATCTATATGTGTCTATATGTCAATTGTTTAATTGTGTTGTTCCCATTTTCTATATCCCTACTTTTTTTACTCATTCTAGCAATTACTAAAGAGATAGCTAATATTATTCCACTACTATGCTAATTTTTTCCTTATTAGCTCTGTAATATTTTTGCTTTGTAAATGTTGAAACTACATTATTAATTTTAATTACATCCTATAAGTCAGTCTTTTAATTTTTTATAAGAACACTGTATTCTCATATCCCTGGTAATCCTTATTGTTTCAATATCATTTGATTTGTTACTGTAATTATACCAAATTTCATTTGTCTAATATTTGAGTGTATATCATTTTCTTTCCCTTTATTATCAAACACTCTGGATCTTGTAATTAAGCTACTTTTTATTATAAGTAGCACATTACTTTTTAAAAAGCTAACAATATTTGTCTTTTTATTGGAATACTTAGTCCATTTATATTTTTTGTAATTACTGATTTCATTGCTATCATTGTCCTCTTTGTTTTTAGTTTACTCCAATTGTTTTTTGTTCTGGTTTCTTTAATTTTGGCTTATTTTGGATTACTATGGTATATTTTTCATTTTTCTCACCTTAGACTTTAGCTATATTTTATTATTCTTTCAGCAGTTAGCTAAGATGTTACAACCTATATTTATGGCACCTATTCTATATTAGAAGTATTATCCTATCTAAAAAGTAAAAAAGAAATCTCAAAATTTTCTACATCTATTTACCACTTACCTTTCTGGAGGTAAATGACCATTACCTGGAGAATAAATGACTTCATTCTACATATATCTTACATTTTCACAAGATATTAGCACTACTTTTTAATTATACCAATATTTTTATTTAATTAGTTTTTTTGTTTAGGCTTTGCAAGGTTGTTTATCTCATTCAGCATTTTCTTGCCTTTTTTTTAGGATCCTCTTTCTTTTGCCTGAAGTATACTCTTTAGTGTTTCATTTAGTACTGGTTAGCTGTGACAAATTTCTCAGTTGTTTCCTGTGAGAAAATACTTCTCTTTTACATTAATTTTGAAAGCATTTTTCACTAAGCACAGAATCCTATGCTAATGGTTATATTCTTTTAGGATTCTGAAAGATGTTACACTTCCTTCCCTTTTTACATTGTGAAGTCGTGTGTGTGTGTGTGTTTGTGTGTGTGTGTGTGTGCTTTTGTCCATAAATTCTATAGCTTTTTTGTTCTTTTCTTTAGTTCCTATCTTTTTTTCCTCATCAAGTTGGGTAACTTTTGCAGACATACATTCTAGTCACCAAACATCTACTTTCCTTTGTCTATTTTGTTACAAAGTCAATATATAGACCAATGAGATTCAGTATTTTATTTTCCCAATTCTCTTATATAATAGTTCATCTTGTTTTATATTTTGTTGAATATATTCAATGTTTTTGTTTCAATTCCTCTATTGTATAATGTACATATCTATATTTTCCATGGATCTGTTTTGAATATTTGCCTTTTTTTCCTATTTTAAAGGGATTTTTGTCTCCCTCCTATCATGCCTGGTAATTGTGTTTGAATGCTGGACACTGTGTTCAAAATATTGAAGAGTTTCTGTGTTATGTTATTAAGTTATAGACATAAATCAATTTTCTTCAGTGAAAATCTAAGAACACAGACAGATCCTTTTGATTCTTATTACCCAGTTTCTTATACTGTCAAGCTTTGGCAACACTTTCAATGATAGAGTCAGTCAAGAGACTCAGTGAAACTGAGAGGTCTAGGATATTGATGATGACTCCTAGTATTCCTTATCCCTGCATTGGACTAGTGCACTCTATTTAATTAATGTTTTAAAAGTTAGTATCCTATTTAAATGAATCTTATTGTTAATCCTGTGCATGGAAAAGTTCTTCTCATGAATAATAATTTTATTGTTATACTTATCACAACTATAATTTAGCAAACAGTTTTATAAAAATTTATCTTTTCCACTAAACTCTTACCTTTTGTGACATGCAAGAATCATTTGCTCCTTAAAAGAGAGTTCTACATCTTAGATTAACTTTATGTGTAAAACCTATGTGTAAGTAGAATATTCAGTATATTAGCATTTAGAATATACATATATCCAACTACTGCTCTCTGTGTCGGCACCAATTAAGACTTCCCAGTACTAGACATTACCTTGAAGAGAGAGAAGATGGACAGACATTGGCAGTAAAAATGCCCCTGAATAGATATTTCTCTAGTGAGCAGAAGGCCAAGGATATAAAAAAGAATATTTAAATGCATGTTGTCTTCACAAAGCTAAAATGTAGGCAGACAGCTTATTGCTGTTTTAATGGCATCTCACAGAGATGAAATTAACATTTGATTTACATGAGTGTCCTTGGACAGAGGCAGTTGTGACTACTCATATCCACTGATAGGAACTGAATTAGTTTTAACCTCTCAAAGAAATAATCTAGAAGTCATAATGAAAAGCTAAATGCAGATGTCCACTTAATACATAGTGGTACTTCAAGCAGTAACAAAGAGATTACAGCATAATAGTATTTTATACTTATTAAGTAGCTATCCTTTAAGGAGTCAAAGGGATTTATACCACTTTCAAATGAGATAAACTAGTCACAAAATGTGACTTTGTCATTCTGAAAGTAGTCTATGACTTTAGACTCGAAAGACTATATAGTTAGAAAACTCTAGGACCACAAACTCAAATGCCTTCAAGAGTCACTGAGGTTTTAAATATGAACTAGCCAATCTGACATTTTAAGATGGGAAAAGAACTGTGATTAACTGGGAAGTACAAGTCTTGCCTAAAAGCAATAATATTTATTGTTTTAAATATTTTTCTGCTAAAATAAAATACTCATACAAATAATGGACCCATGGGTTACAGATTTTTGATTTTTGATTCTAGTTCTACCCCTTGACTTTATGTATGAGTCACACAAATTTTAAATAGGCAGATGACTTGCCCCAAGTCACATAACAGATTACTAGAAGGAATAAGAATAGTTCTTATTCTGATGATATTATTAAATTATTGAACCACCTTAGTCCAAAATAGTTATGAATTCTTATTTTGCATGATTCTAATTAAAACCTATAATATATACAGAAGTTATCTTTCATGTTTTAGAAATAAAAACACCAATGCACTAAAATTAAGTGGATTAATTATGTTATTTTGTATTCTGGGATATACCCATCCCAGAATACAAAATGCATAATTAATTGACCACCAAATTTCATGTGCATTATACCATCAAGAGTTGCAAAGCTCTTTGATATGTCATGAGTTTAATAAGTTGAATAACGTCCCTCAAAACTCCATCTCCAGGTAGGATCTCAGGATGTCATCCTATTTGGAAATAAAATCTAGTATTTGCAGATGTAGTTGAATCTGATTCAATTGTTCTATAGAAATTATGTTTATGATTTCTTTTAAATAAACACAGAAATTAACCCAGTCTTAAAACTTGGGAAAGTTACAATTGTCTTACCTGAGTTCTTCTCTCAGGAAATAAACTATCAAGCCTCCCAGTTAGCATCAAGGAACTGAAACTTACCAGATCACCACATTTGGACAAGGAGATGCCAGACCCTCACCCATTATGATTGCCTAGCCGGCCACCTGCTTCCTGTTGACTAACGCCTCTTCCCTATTTCCTGTTTCCCAATACTTGGATATATTTCGTCCCTACTATACAAACTCTTAATTTTAGTCCATCGGGGAGACAGGTTTCAGACTGATCTCCCATCTCCTCCACTGCAGTACCTTATTAAAGCCTTCCTCTCAGGCAACACTCGTTGTGTCATTGATTGACTTTCAATGTGATGAGCAGTAGAATCTAGATCAAACCCCTGGTGTTTCAGAAACACAATCAGTTAAAATGAAGCCACACTAGATAAGAGTCTGCAAAAAATCCCTGGACTAGTGTCCTTTTAGGAAGATGATACATACATAGAGACACATAGAAAGAAGGCCATGTGACAATAGAGGCAGAGATGGGAGTGATGCAGCCATAAACCAATCAATGCCAAGGACTGCTTGTAAACATAAGATAGGAAGAGTCATAGAACAGATTCTCTTTCAGAGCCTCGAGAGCCAACCTGCTGACATCTTGATTCCAGATTTCTGACTTCCTGAACTACAACAGGAAAAAAATCAATGATAAAGTCCTGAACCACTTCTTCGTGGTACTTTGTCACAGTAACCCAAGGAAACTAATATGCTGAGGAAAATCACATTTTTATTTTACTAATACAAATATTCAATAAAATGTTATAGAAATTCTTTGGCCTAATTTATGAAGATATGTCATAATGAAAGTGTAATACAGACCCAAAGGGTACTAATTTGTTTTTTTACCATATTAATTGTTTTGTTTCCATGTTTACAGGGATATATTTTCATTTATTTCAAAGCTATCTTCATTAGTTTTAAGGTTGTTAGTTTCAATAGTTTTAGGGGGAATATTGTTCACTAAAATGAAATAGAAATATTTGAGTTTTAAATATCTTAAAAATTCAAATAGCCTAAATTTCTGTCCTTGTTCCACTAGTATATAGGCATTAATAAGCTACCAAAAGTAAAACTACATTATTCTATATTTTAAAACCTTCAGGAGTTGGTCTACAGGAGGATAAAACTCTTAATGTGAGTGACAGCTAATACTGAGTCTGCATCAAGGCAAGTGACAGGATCTTTGATTTTTGAAATTCAGGTATCCAAGTCCTAGAGGAGTTGGCATTGTTGCTGTGTGCTTTTTCCTGAAAATGTCGATGCCTGAATGAAGAAATAGAAGTCATCCAGGGAAGGACAACAGGCATAAAGTATGTATAACAACATTTTCAGTGGAAAAGAAAAAATAAATAGCTAAACACCTACGATGGTGATTGTATGTTGAAATTGAACATAACAAGAGAGTCTAGGCAGTTGTTCTTCTTCAATGTTTCAGTTAAAAAGAGAAATAATCTTATTTAGTATTTGATTATAACAACTTTAAAAGATATAAAATAAATATTAGATGATTGCTCGTTGTTAGTAGACAAAATAGGCCTGTTTGATTTTAAAAATCTAAGTACAACTATATTTGTAAGACCCATCTATATTGAAAATGTATTAACACCTATGCAATAAAATTGTAGTCACACATTTATTAATTTTCAGTCTAAATGCATGTAAAAATAATTGACTTATTTGAAGAGAAACAATTTGAAAAATCAGATACATTTTACTCCAGTAATCAGGAATTCCTGTAATAGATGCAAAGCATGTAGTTTTATGATGTTTAGATTATAATTTCAGGAATTCCTTGAGAGTAGGCTCAATTTTATATGTAAAATTTTTGTTGATATTATTAATATTTTAAATATGGAAAAACTTCAACTCAAAAATAGATCCAAATGTGAATTGCAACTCACTTAGAAGTGTTAAGATTATTGATGATATCCAATTAACCCATAACGTAGCTAAAATATAGAAAGCATCATGGTGTAAAAATTACTAAATACAACCTCCTTGGGTAAATCACTTGGGCATTTTAGTTATTAAACTTGCCCTTTGCTCAGGTTAGTCTCCACAGTAGATATTGCCCCTGGGGAGACTTACTTTCCCATTTATACCCATGTTAACTCTCTTTAAGTCTCCTGTTGTGGGCTGTGTGTGAGAAAAACTGGAATTGGCGTAGTATCATAGTAGGTTATTTGGGGATTTGCTTAATATTAACAATATAGGTGGCCTTTATTAAGCACACACATGCATAAGAAACTCTTCTGAACATTTTACCTTTATAAGGTCATTTAATTTTCTAACCTTAAAAGGTAGACTGCTTGGTGGTGGGTGCCTGTAGTCCCAGCTAATCGGGAGGCTGAGGCAGTGGAATAGCTTGAACCCAGGAGGCGGAGGTTGCAGTGAGCAGAGATTACACCACTGCACTACAGCCTGGTGACACAGTGAGACTCCGTCAAAAAACAAAAAACGGTAGACTAGGCTGGGCATGGTGGCTCACACCTGTAATCCTAGCACTTTGGAAGGCCAAGGTGGACGGGTCACGAGGTCAAGAGATCGAGACCATCCTGACCAACATGGTGAAACTCCGTTTCTACTAAAAAATGCAAAAATTAGCTGGGTGTGGTGGTGCACGCTTGTAGTCCCCGCTATTCGGGACGCTGAGGCGGAAGAAGCACTTGAACCAGGAAGCCGAGGTTGCAGTCAGCCGATATTGTGCCGCTGAGCTCCAGCCTGGTGTGAGAGCAAGACACAGTCTAAATAAAAAAAAAAAAAGGTAGATTACTAGAATCGTTTTAATATAATGTAACATAGTATACTAAATGTTTCAGGGATAGAGGGCTGGAAAGATTCAGGGACTGATCAGACAAAGAAGCTGTGACCGAGAGGTAAAGTGGCAGTAGCACACGCAAACTTACTGAGTGTGGGAGGCATTAACAGGTTAGTATGTAGGGCCATGGCGGAATCCCTCACAGCAGGAGTCTGTCTAGAGGCCTTAGAGCAGAGCTGCTTCTCAGAAGGGGAGGAAAGCAAATAAGGAAAGTCCAAGGGAAAAGGAGGATGAAGAGGGGGTTTACCTGTCTAGATGCTGTCCCACAGTAGCAGTGTGGGGACGGCGTTAGAGAACCACAAAGGGCAGCCGCAGCAGTGTGGTGGTGTCCTCTACAAGGCTTACATGAGGCATGGCTGGCAAATGTCGGTCTTAGAAGCATGCAAAGCAGGCAGGCTTTAATGGCTAAAAAGGACTATTTTGAAAATAACCGAATATGTAAAAACTTGAATTTAATGTTGTTGGGCTTTTGAGAAAGCTAATCTTAGCCTATAGTAAATAAATAAGCCAACTAGATGTCAATACACAGAGACCATCTTTTTGGATCATTTATATAATGGTGGTATATGTTGGTTATTTTTATTATAAATCTCTCAAAAATACATTTATTGAGTATCTATGGGATGTATATTATGGAAACAATTTAGGGATGTACAGTAATTATTATTTTGTTCTTACAATTAATGAGATTATGTCTTGATGGAAGTGTTTACTATACCCAAATTGATCTCAAATAAATTTCCGGATGGAGTCTTCAACAGTAAGTTAAAGTTCAGTATTGGCAAAGCATTAACCTTCTACGGTTTTTTTAGCATTGGCCTAATGTTAACACTTTCTATAAGACAAATTTCAATTACTATATCATACCTTATTACTAGTTGATGCTTGAAATCAACATGTTAGTTTATCTATTTCAACTTTGTCCAGTAATTTATATGCAATTTCAGAAATAAAAAAAATTATACACTATGCAATCTCTGAGATCTTGTTCATCTTAAAAACTCTATGGCCATTTATGAACAATATTCTGTGTTTTGTAGAAATGTTTAAACTATTTTCTTTTCTTTTCTTTTTCTTTCTTTTTTTTTTTGAGATGGAGTTTCGCTCTTGTTACCCAGGCTGGAGTGCAATGGCGTGATCTCGGCTCACCGCGACCTCCGTCTCCCGGGTTCAAGCAATTCTCCTGCCTCAGCCTTCCGAGTAGCTGGGACTACAGGCGTGCGCCACCATGCCCAGCTAATTTTTGTATTTTTAGTAGAGACGGGATTTCACCTGTTGACCAGGATGGTCTCGATCTTTTGACCTCGTGATCCACCCGCCTCAGCCTCCCAAAGTGCTGGGATTATAGGCGTGAGCCACCGGGCCCAGCCTAAGCTATTTTCTTAACCCAGTGAACTATTTTACTTGAGCTAATGACATAAAATTCACTGAAATATTGTAGTAGCATAGGGGTGGTTCATTGCAATTATGTCTATGAAATTACTGCTTGGGTGATCAGATAAAAAATCTATTTGTTAAGAGGGTTATGGCATTCTGTTCAAATTATTTCTGTTGCACCAAAGCCTGTAGAGGCATCAGCATTAACCTAAATTAAGGAAAAGAGATGGTAAGAACAAACTGTGAAATAAATTGCTTTTGAATTTCAGTATTTTAAATGCAAAGTTTCTGAAATTTAAATTTTGGAAACTACTCACATTACTTTGTCTGTTACAGGTCACCAGAATGCTAAAGAGTAAAACTACTTTCAAAGAAACTAGTAGGCCAACAAACTAAACCAAATATACCAAAAATAACATATAAATTTGTACCTCAGCTCATTACTATGGGGAAGATTTTTTCCCTTGTTTCATATTACTTGTTCTAATTATAAAGGAAATTATATTACTGATAGATATGAAAGCTCCAAAAAACAAACGGAGAACAAATCACTTGAGACTATGACAGTCTCTCTAATATACTATAATAAGAAGAATTAGATAATCTAAGTAGAATACTAATTTAGAGACACCTTATTTGATTATACATTTTTAAATTCATCTTGTCATTTATTCTCAAAATGATGAATTTAATTAATATTAGGGTGCACTTACTTTGTGTCATATTTTACAATAAGGTTAGCCTGGAATAGAGAATCATTGAAAATTAGTGCAAATACCTGTAAAATTAAAAAATCCTTAAAGATCCTTAAAATATTGTAGAAAATGCTATGAAATCATTTCATTCAAGGTAGTCAGAAAGAATTTTTTAATGCAATCTAATAGTGCTACCTAATTTACAACTCCTCTCATCCTTTAAACGTTTATTCAGACATTTAATAGTATTATTTTAAATGAAAGTAAGAAAACTTGTATTTAAAGTTTAAGCCACAGTTCACAAGAGCCCAGAAATTTTCCAAATACATTACGAAAAACCTTTCCTGTGCAAATAGGACAATATTATTAACAAAGTTTTTCAATGGTACTAGGTGTGCTTGTTTCTGTTGTTTTTTTGTTTTTCCAGTTTACTACAAAAACAGCTGTTTGGAATAAGGAGCCACAATGTCATCCCAAGAAAATAGTGGAAAACCCTTCTTTTCCATTGATCATGCAACGTAAAAACAGCTTTTACTGTGGCCAGTTTCAAGCATGCTTTTCATGTTTTTAAGCAAAAAACAAAGCAGCAAATCATACAAAAAAAGCCAAAGCGTATTTTTCCAAAAGAATTGGTCCAGTGAAAAACTGCAACGACAACAACAACAAAAAAAACAGGTGTCATACACTCAAATTTATATGCAAATCCTCTTATTTACATATAACTCTAATATTAATTTACTCTCTATATATGTAATGATCTCCAGGCACTTTGGTATTGGGTATATACAATGCTGCATTAGAGATAAAATCTGCCCTGTGTAAGCTAATATTCTAGCAGGGGAAAAAAGACAGCAAATCAGAGATTATTGACCATTGAGATAAATTATATGATAAAATCGGGCATTTAATTAGTTCAAGGAAATCTGGGAAAACAGTTTTCCGTTGTCACAGTTTATCTTGCAATATTAATTCAGTTTAAAAATCTTTACTATTTACTCTTTAAAGGTCATACGTAAAAGCTATAAAACTCTTGTCCATTTTCCTTATTGCATTTTTTTTTCCAGAAACAAGTCACAGGGAATTCCTTAAAAGATTGTCATTGAAGTACACGCAACATTGTGACGTCCCCTCGTGCTCATGCTGCTAAAATTGTCATGCATCTGTAGGTCACCTATTTCATCCCAGGAAAGTTGCAAAAATCCTTTTAATAACAACTCAATCCCTTGTCTGAGGATTATAAGAAAGAGTGGTAGTAACTATAAAATGCACACAGAAAAATAGAAGAATAGCAACATGTACATCGATTTTATTTGATCTTATCACTGTTGTTTTGGATTGTCAGTGATGTGACAAAGCAGTCTGAAGAGCTTATTACACATTCTTGCTGAAGCAGGGTAGTAAGTCTGTATTATATTAGTACATGTTAAATAGTTATTTTTAAGCAAAATCATTTTGAATTTTGTTTTTTTCTCTCAAAATTCACCTTATGGAAAACTTTCATAGTACATGATATACAATGCAGTAAGTCAATTTAGAAGTACCGGAAGAAAGTCTTTACTGACAAAGCTTTGTTAATATATTTTAGTTAACCACGAGAAAGTATTATTTGTATAGTTTAAGGAACAGTTAAAAATATTAGTCTTCTGCCTAATATATTCATGAAACTGTTGGTTAGTTGTAGTAAGTGCTAAAAAGCATTATGTCCATTTACTGTATATCTGTTTAATAAAGAAAAACATATGTTTTTTGATCTTTTTGCATATCCCCTGTGTAATTTAAAATATTATAATACCTGGCATTTTTTAAAAAAGAACAAGAATTTAACATTTGGAATTTATAGAATTTGTTTGTTTTTTAACATTAATGTCTGGATGTTTATTCATGGGCTATTAAATTACAAAATCATATATCCCTGGACATATTAAAGCAGATTTACCAAAACACATTTTGACTCTTGTGAATTACCACATCAAAGCTATACACCTATTACCAACAGTTCAAAACCTACAAAACTGAGATTGTTCACTTAACTGTTCACTAATCACCTGTAGCAAGAAACGCATTTCACTTTTTATGTTAAAAAAAAAAGTTATTCATCAGTCAGAGTACTGAGAATTTCCAAAACATGAAGCTGTTTGAAATTTCTGCATAATTTTCAAAAGGAAGATCCTCGTGCTAATCAGCAATAAAAATATCAAAGAAATGCTAAGCTGAAGTGATTATATGATACAGGTACTGCTCAATTCCTCCGTCTAAAGCAAAGAGCACATTACTCATTTTGATAGTGGTGACTTGCAGAAATGTTAATAACTCAAAAGAAGAAGGTTAGTTAGAGGAGGCAGAAGCTACACCAAATGATTCTGCATTCAGGGAAAGGAAAAATTCTTACTCACTTAAGTAATGTTTGGGGGAATTATTAGGGGAATAATAATAAATGTGCCGAAGAGCAGCACCCTGATCTGAAGACTAAGTACTCTAGTAGCAACTTTTTCATATAACAAAGGTACAGTAGCTTAATGGGCATTCTGTCATCATAGCACGTGTGTCTATCATAAAACTACAAAGACAAATACTTGTTATTCAGGCAGATCTTCAGTTTGTATCTGCTTACTGCTATCCACCCCCCCCCCCCTTTTTTTTTTGAGACAGGGTCTCACTCTGTCATCCAGGCTAGAGTGCAGTGGCACGATCTTGGCTTACTGCACCCTTCACCTCCCAGGTTCTAGTGATTCTCCTGCCTCAGCCTGCAGAGGCACGCACCACCACACCCAGATACTTTTTGTATTTTTAGTAGAAACAGGCTTTCACCGTATTGGCCAGGCTAGTCTTGAACTCCGGACCTCAGATGGTCCACCTGCCTCGGCCTTCCAAATTGCTGGGATTACAGGTGTGAGGCACCGTACCCCCCCATCCACCTTTTATGGAAAGAAGAAATATTATTTATTTAGGACCACCTGATGTACTGTATATTCACTCCTTTCTGCTAGTCTCCAACACAGGACAATCACCCAAGAGAGTACAGGAAGAAAATATTAGAATTTCTATTTCCATTTTTCCACTTCATCCTATTTATGTTTTTGTGCATGATTTATAATGTACAAAATAATTTGTAGGTAGTGTTTGCATAAAAATATCTCAAGTTCAATATACATAAAGTTGAGATGAGGGCCAACCCTAGGCATGGCGTTGTTACTGAAAGGCTTAACACCAAAACAGCCTGAAATCATCTACCCTGATACTCTAAAATCTAACTACAGTTTAAAGCAGTCCATTGGTTACATAAGTAGCTGAACACTCCATTTTGCTTTTAATAATTTTGGTTTAAAATAATGTCATTTGCTGCAGTGAAGGACACTGTATGTATATGGCATTACGTTCTCTCTCCATCTGTGCTAAACATGCCTCAATTTTTTTTCAGTTGGCTAACTCTCCCACAATAGATGTAGAATTAGTGGTGCTATCTTCCAATTTTGTTGCCCTGTCCTGGCTGAAGAATGGGCACATGAGCAATATTGAACAATTCCTCTCCCTTGCGGCTTTAAGTCTTGAGCAGAAAAAACAAAGCCTGGAGACGGCTGCAGCTGATCCATTCAGATGGTAACGGCCTGAAGAGTTTACCCAGTAGCTCATTCATTTGATGGATTTGCTCCAACACGTCTTGATGGTAGTGGCTTCTGCCATCCTACTGGCTACAGCGGGGAAGCATGGCTGGGGCTGCACACTCCATGGAGCCAGTGGGAGCCCTGCCCCTTCTGAAGAGAGCTCCGCGAGCCACTTCAGCGGCCCAAACCGCAGCTGCTGATCCAGGCCTCCCGCTCCACGAAGCAAGCAGGCGCCCCGCCCTCCAGGGAGGGGCTACAGTTGTCCAAACTCCAGCGAAGGATCCGAGCCTCCCTGTGCTCTTCGGGGAGCCAGGGACTCGAAGGATCAGCCCTCCAGGGTGCAGCTGAAGCCTCCCCACCTGCGGCTGCTGACCTGGGCCTCCCACTCCAGGAAGCAGACAGGAGCTGGAGACAAGCGGGAGCCTTGCCCCTCCCAAGTTGCTGGGTGCAGCTGTGGCTGCCCTCCCAGGAGCAGGACCCGGGCGTCTCTGCAGCCTACACCCTCGGGGCTCCAGAAAAGACCAACCTCCCCACCCCTAGTCCCTGTAGGTTTAGGGGTGTCTGCTCCCACTCCCTGGCCACTCTCTGCTCCCGGAGCCTGCTCCAATCAGATGGAGGGGAGGAGTGGTTGAGCCCTGGGGCAATAAATGGCAGCAGGAGGCAGGGAGGGCGTGAAGACTGAGGGCCGAGCTGCCAGTCCTGAACCAGAGTGGGGACTCCTTATGCCTCTTCTGGGCCTGCCCATTCCTGCCCATTTGCCAATCCACAGAGACTTCCTCCCTTCTGAGGTCTATAAAACCCCTGGATTCAGCCAGACAAGGACAGAGGAACTCCAGAGGATGAGGCAGGCAGAGAGGGACGTCTTCGGCAGGGACGACCAGCCGCAGAGAGCAGTACCTTCTCTGGGGATAGCTGGGATGACCAGCTGCAAAAGAGGAGTACCCGAGAAGTACCCTCTCCACTGAGAACTGTAGAGATGACCTGCTGTCATAGAGGAGCTACTCGCTCTGCTGAGACCTTCAGAGACCTTCAGAGATGTAGGAGTGAGTTGCCTGCAGACGGGAGCCACCCTCTTCAGGGTCTCCTCTCTGCTAAGAACTGAACACTCAACTGGATGACCTGCTTACAGAGAGGAGCTACCCAGTCCTCTAAGCTGTTCTAACACTAAATAAAACTATTATGTGGCCAGGCACGGTGGCTCATGTCTGTAATCCCAGCACTTTGGGAGGCTGAGGTGGGGTGGATCACCTGAGGTCAGGAGTTCGAGATCAGCTGAGCCAATATGGTGAAACCCCATCTCTACTAAAAATACAAAATTAGCCAGACATGGTGTCACATACCTATAATCCCAGGTATTTGGAAGGCTGAGGCAGGAGAATTGCTTGAACCCTGGAGGTGGAGGTTGTGATGTGCCGAGATCGTGTCATTGCACTCCAGTTTGGGCAATGAGCAAAACTCTGTCCGAATGAAAAGAGAGAGAGAGAGAGAGAGAGAGAGAGAGAGAGAGAGAGAGAGAGAGAGAGAGAATAATTATCTGGATGTGGTCTCGGGCAAAGATGCTGCAGCTACAGCTACAGAGGTTTCTGGCCAGAAAAATCTACACCCTCCAGAGATCCCGTAACAACATGATAACTCTTTTTAATCTATATTTGATAATAAAGTTATGTCGATATGATATAAAATGGAAAATCAGAACTTAAATGGATGCTAGCAGTGTATAAATACGTATCAATTTTTTTTTTTTTTTTTTTTTTTTTTTTGAGACAGAGTTTCACTCTTGTTACCCAGGCTGGAGTGCAATGGCGCGATCTCGGCTCACCGCAACCTCCGCCTCCTGGGTTCAGGCAATTTTCCTGCCTCAGCCTCCTGAGTAGCTGGGACTACAGGCACGCCTCACCGTGCCCAGCTAATTTTTTGTATTTTTAGTAGAGAACTATGTTGATCAGGATGGTCTCGATCTCTTGACCTCATGATCCACCCACCTCTGCCTCCCAAAGTGCTGGGATTACAGGCGTGAGCCACCGCGCCCAGCATGTATCAATTCTTTTCATTGAGCTGGAATGGTGATGATTTCTCCAAATAGTTTTCTGTTAGTATCTGATTTTCTTAGAAATTAAAAATTTGTCAGAATTATATAAATCCCTATATTCATCTGTACAACATTCTCTGTCAACCAAGTAAGATAACAAATAAAAAAACAACATAGGCTGGGTGTGGTGGCTCACACCTGTAATTTCAGCACTTTGGGAGGCTGAGACGGGTGGTTTACTTGAGGTCAGGAGTTTGAGAACAGCCTGGCCAATATGATGAAACCCCATCCCTACTAAAAATACAGAAAAACAAATTAGCTGGGCATGGTGGCACATGCCTGTAATCTCAGCTATTCAGCAAGCTGGGGCAGGAGAATTGCTTGAACCCAGGAAGCAGAGAAGCAGAGGCTGCAGTGAACTGAGATAGAGGTACTGCATTCCAGCCTGAGCAGCAGAGCGAGACTCCAACTCAAAAACAAAAGTATATATATATATATATATATATATATATATATATATATATGTATGTAAAACACACACATGCGCACACACACACATACACACATATAAAAAGTACATATATATATTATATACACCAGTGCATTTATATATGTATACCAGTTATACACCAGTGCATACCCATACACACACACACATCAATGATACTATGTATGAGGCTTTTTCAAATGACGTAAGTGTGTCAGTATAAGTACATATTATTGGTCTATGGCCAATGCCCAACAGTAAATCTAGACACTAAAGTTCCAGGTTATCAGATTGAGCTTCCCTGGTTGGCAATATTGTGTGCATGTTGTCAGACATCTACTGAATTAATTAAGCATTGTCCCTATGACTCCACTGGGAGGGGACAATTGGAAGCCTGCACCTCTTCTCTCCTGGACTCTGTGTGTTTAATCTGTACACTTTCACTTAAATAAACCTGAGTTCTGTGAGACCTTCTAATAAGTCATTGAACCTGAGAGTGGTTTTGGGGACTACTGAACATATTATGATGTCTATTTGACTTTTAAAAAATGATATTCAAACATACAAAGCAAAACCAACTAAATTTTAAAGGGGATTATAAAGCATTGATAAAAACTTACTTGCAAACATGGAGTTCTATGAATCCTTGAGATGATGAAATTAAATCTTATTTTAAAAAGATGTTCTCTCTCTTATTCTAATAATACAAATTAAGAAGCGCTATTGGGCTTTTGGCCAAAAACTTAGAAAATTATAATAAAAACAAAAATTACCCATAATACAACACTCAGATAAAACCACTGTTTCAATACAGTGTCAATGCTGTTTTTTCCATTTCCCACTTTATAAACTTCATTTTAGCCTGTAAGCTCATTTTCTGTCTGGAGTATCAGCTATTATATTTGGTAATATGCAAGAGAAATGCCACCCAATGTGAGGATTGAAGTGGTAATGAGTTCTAGGAAGAACCCTAGGGAGGCAAAAATCACCGTTCATGTTTCCTTTCTGGAACAACTCCATCAGGCGAATACACTGATTCGTGTTTTATGATCTTCAAATCTTCAAAAACAGCTCCATCGGAGAAAACAGCTTTCCTAGATTGCAGTCCACCAATCTAAGGTTTTAGAAGGGCTGAGGTGAACGACAGAAGAGTAACCAATCTTTCTGCTAGGTTTTTATTGCAACAGGTGCCTATGCTGGACTAATTTCCTGGGAGGCAGAGGTGGGAATTTCCTTGGGAAGGAGCAGGCAATCACTGTCACCGAGAAATGTAGGACCTGAAATCCATTCTTTCAACAAGAACCTCTGGCCACCCTCTCCTATTGGGCTTCGGGCTTTAGACACCACCCAATTCAATACATACACACATGTATAGGAGTTCAACACAGTATTCAGATTTGCTAGAGTTTTCTCACATTCTGGTTTGGGTTAGAACTTCAGAGCTTTTTAGTACTAGTTTCTCCAGGGATGATTGTGGGGAAGACAGTGAAGGGTAAAATTAGCACTAGTTCTCAATATTTCCAGGAACTAGAAACAGTCATATAATTTATCAGCATCTTTATGTATACATATATTTATGAATAGAATTGTGATTATTTACAATCTACTTTTCACCCAATTAACAGTAAGTTAAAATTCCCTATGTCTTTAAATATTCTTATGTAAAAAAGTTTCTCAGTGACCTCGTAATGGTATTAATACAATGAACAATTCCTTATATTGGACATACGGATATCTCCCCTTTTTAAGTAATTATAAAAATGTTCCAGTGTGCATTCTTTTAAATAATTATTGGTAAACTTCTTGGGTTAAATATTTGGAGCAAATTCCTAAGTTTAGAACTAAAATTCAGCAAACTTGAATATTTGGTTTGTTCTTTCATTAATCTCACTAAGACATTTTTAGTAGCTTCAACATAGCATATTCCCTATATTAATTACCTTTATAAGCAATGTTTTCAGAATAGCATGTTACATTTTTTGAGTCCACTTATTCAACTAAATATAAATAAACTTAAACTTGGCAAATTACTGGAAGTCAACTGTTGTAAAAGTATATAACAGTTGAAGCATTTGATATATTTTTCAAATTATATACCAAAAATTTTGAATTCACAATTGCACCAATGGAAACAACCAATTCATTGTAAAAGTCTAGTTGAAATAACGAGTATTTACACATTTAAATTAATAATGACAGCAATAATATGTAATGTATACTGAGAACTTACGTTTTTATACCCTGCCACGTTTGCTCTTCACAATTCTAAGAGGTGGATTGCATATAATTCCCACTTTAGAAATGAGAAGACTGAGGTTTAGTGGAATTATTTAACTTGCTCAAGATCTCACAGCAAGAAATAATTCTAAAGAGTTTGACTCTTGGGTTTATCTTGAGTCTGCTGAACCACCAAGGGCAATTAAGAAAATGTTTGACAAACTCAGATGCGGTAAGAATCTCAAGTCAACCTTAATGTTATGGAAAAAATTAAATTCAAGTCTAGAATTATCTTTACAATTGTGTGTGTGCATATACATTAAATCTTCCTTGAAATCACTAAGAAATAAAAGTATATATCTATTTTAAAGTAATATTTATATACAAAGTTACCACAAATAAATAATCAAATTATAAAATAACCACAAATAAATGTATCTTTTCCAACAAAATATATGAATTTGACATTTTTCATCCTAGTACTCTCTTAGGCTATCTATATTAGTTTAGTATTTTTAAAATTTACATATTTTCCATTTCATTCCCAAAGAATTGGTAGTTTGATATTAATGCAGTGTTTTTCAGTTATAAATTATTTTTGTCTTTTGATTGATAAAAGCAGACTGAGACATAAAGCATGGAGCCCAATGTAAAGTGCTTCCATGTGAAGCATTGCTTCTGGGTTCCAGCGTGCTGAAGTATATTTATATGCAAAGGTGCATGCTATCATAAGAGCTACAATAAAGAATTGTCCAAAATAGCAGGTAATAACACTTATTTTATTCTTGTAATGCCACATTGTCTTCCTGTTCATACGGAACAGTCAATTTTATAAAAATAATACACTGTAAGTTTTACTATGGAAAGGATGGAAAACTAGCTTTGAAAACTTGGGTTAAAGCTATTCCTGCTATGTATTTCCTTTGTCATATTAGGCAAATAAATTAGCTTCTTAAGTTTTTACTCCCCATTCTATAAAGTGGTGGTTGTACTACATTATCTAATTCTATATTGTCCTTCTAGGTTTGAAGTATCTGTGAATAAACTAGTCAGCAAGGGATTTGTTTCTTTTAATTCTCACTTGATGTTTTCTCACTGAGAGTTGTGACAAGTCGTTACAAGAATCAGCTGCTTTCAGTATTTAGTTTAAAGACAGCCAGGAATTGGGGAATTTGTGACCGGTGGAGTGGGTGTACTGGAAACCATTATAGGGTTTTGAATCCTCTACAACTTTCAATCCTACTCAATGGTTTATAGGTCATCATATTTTTGCTTACCAAAATGAGCTAATTTAAGACATAGTTAAAGTTTTAAGCATGATTACCACAGGTTGAAATGAAGAGAGGTTAGAACTTTGTTTCAGAATGCATTTACAGAAATATCTACTTTAGGAAAAAGTTTTAGAGGTTATCCAGCACTACAATTCTATTCATTCTGGATACATTAAAATTATCTTTTTTTTAGTTCTCCCGTTCTGTTTTGATTCTAGATCACATTTATTTATCATGATGATAGCTAATATTTATTAAATGTATTTATAAACTTGGCTGTGCTCTAAATTCTCTTCATGCAATATATTATTGCTTTTATGTAAAACCTACAAGGTACAAAATTTTGCATTTATCCCTATTTTTCTCTGTGGAAGAAGCAGAGATACAGAAAGCCAAAAGTACTTGCCTAAAGTCACATGGCTAGTAAAATGTAAGTATCTAAATCCAAGTTAGTTTGCCTCTGAAGCCCATCCTCTGAACCACATTTATTTCCTTTAAAAGACCAAAAAAAAAAAAAGAAGAAGAAGAGAGAGGAAGGGGAAAGGAGGGGAAGGGAGGGGGAGAAAGAGAGAAGTGGAGAAGGAAGGAATGGAAGGGAAGGGAAGGAAAGGGAAGAGAAGGGAAGGAAGAAGGAAAAAAGGGAAGGAGGAAGGGAGGGAATGTATAGCTTAAAAGGCATGACCAGGCTTTTTAACTCATGCTATTATGGTTAGATTCATCATCACAATCCCATATAGACAATAAAAAGTGATGCTGGGGATAAAGAGGTAGTAAGTGGGTTATTTTTCTTAACATAAGACATTAAACTTGAATTACATTGAAACTTTCCCAAATGAAATTCTTGGTGCAAGTGTGTCAGAATGTAGATTCATTATATTTCCAGAAATGCAGTAAGCTGTGAACACTATCTATTTTGTAATACCTTAATGTTTCACCAGTAAAACTTATGAATATTTACATTAAGGAGAATTTTAAAAAGGACTCTAAAGAGCGTTGTATTAGTTTTGTCAGATTTTATAATAAAATAAATTATGAGAGAGGTTTCCTTTATACAGCTTTATCAATTTTGGAGTTATGAATAAGAAATCATAAACCTAATCTTCTTCCTTTTACATTAAAAACAAAAAAGACAAGCAATATAATCTCCAATTACTTCTGCTTTTTCTGTTTTCATTTGATTGTTTATTTAGTTTTGCTTCATTTTGTGTATGAAATTGTGTGGGCTCTCCTCTTGATTACATTCTTTGTAAGCAGGAAAAAAGATAAGTAAAAGTCAAGAATTTCATTTGAAAAAATATATACCAATAAATCTATAGTTTGGGGTTTGTCTAAACATTCCGATTTTATATTATTCAGTCTATGGAACCTGTGTCAATCTTTCTACAACCTTATTAATGCTGCCCCCATTAAGGATTCCAGAAAGCCTTATACTAATTTACGTTTGTCCAGTTATGGGATTTTCTTATAAAAACTCCTGAAAATCATAAATGTCTTAAGAAAAGGGATTATGTTCATTCTTTTAAAAATCACAAATAACTCATAACAACGTTAGGCATGTTGTGATCACTTTGCAGAATAAACTCATTTGGCAATTTGAAAGTCTTTAGCCTTTTTAATCGCTTCAGAAAATTTTGAAACTATATATACAGCTATCTTTGTTTTGAATAATTTATTTTACAATATTAGCAAAGAGTCAATTTTGTAAACTTATGTTGTTCCATTAATTTGAGAAGCTAGAATAAAAAGCAAAATCAAATTTGAAAATATACACTTGTCTTGCCTGAAATTACCAGAATTATATTCCATTTCTTTGAATTGTTGCCAGAGATTCAGCTCTCTCTCTTTTCTAATTGCCTTTCTAAATATGAATAAAAACCTTGCAATTAAACTTTGCCATGAAATCACTACCACTACACTTATATAAAATAGTTAAGGACATTTTCCTTAGCTGATAGAACAGAGATTTTCATAAAAATCTCCATTTCTGATTAATCATAAACTCTCCAATATAAGTCATATCCACATGCTGCCAAATAATGCAAGGACACATTCTGTTCCAAGAAGGAAACAGAACAATAGAAAGAGAAAATATACCATTTCAGAAAAAATACCATCATCATGTTGGTATTTTTATGTCACTGGATCACAACAATGCCTTACTATGACATAACATACATCAACACTACCAGCTGGAAAAAAAGAGAGTGTTAGTTACAAAGCCGTTTATGCCAGTTTGAGCAATTGAATGTTTTGAGACCTCATTTTCGATGTCTTAAAACTAAAGACACATTATTACTTTCCTTTCCCCCATTTCATTTATTTCAACAGATTAATAATTCAAAATAACCTACTGAAATCTCAAAGAAGTACTGACATTTCTAAGAATATCAAAGCTCTAAAGTGAACCTTAAGAAATTATTTTAATATCTGAAATAGGTAATTAAGATAGTTTTGTTAAAGATAAACTAAGAGAGGATGAATCTCAAACAACCATCTATTTTAAGGACCCTGAAATCTGACATCACATGTTGAAGAGTTGTCATATAAATATACTTAAGATCTGTAACTAAGTTCTGTCCATAAAATGTGAAGTCTTTAAATATGTACAAAGGAAATACTGTCATAAGTGGACACAAATGAATTTTGTTCAGTTTGTTATTTAAAGAAGATTCTCTAGGTAAGTAGTAATAGTTATCTTAAATGTTTACTGGATACAACAGGAAATACAAATGTGGTTTCTCTAAAGAATAAACCTTTGTATTCCTCAAGGATCAGTGTAAGTATTTTTAAATGGTTTACTGTCAGAGCATAGTTTAATTAATATGAAAAATATATTTATATATCATCTAAATGTCTTTAAAATGCTGTGGGATGGTTTTCATAATTGATATTAAATTTCTTGTAAATAAGAAAGTAAGGGTATAAAAATTACAAAAAGAGTCATCAAGTTACATGTTCATAAATAATGCTGTTCCACTTGAGGAATAAGCTTCCCACAGCATTGATTCTATCTCAGCACAAATAACTCATCGCAAAATACTATACACTTGCCAGGGCTGTTTTCATAGCCTTTGGAAATACAGTGCTTAATAACTAGACTCATTAATGCTAATGGTAAATCAGTGAGATTAAATATTTCTATAAATCATTTCATTAATAAAACAGAGGGCCCATTAAAGAATTATTGAACTGTTAAGCTGCAATAATTCAGAATCAGCATTTTATAAATATTTCAATTAGCATAGGCTGACAACATCCATAAAAGGCAGGGCACTCCAATGCCAAAGGATAGAAAAGCATTTGCTGGTCAAGTGAATAAAATCATGAAGAATGCAATTTTCTTCATGATATTGTAATGTACAGCAGCATCATATATAAAAACAATGGTTATTATATATTTATGTATATATTCGTGACCATATGCTGTCTCTTGTGGCTTTCAAGAACCAACTGAGGGATGATATGCCATGATAGTCATTTGTCCACTCTGTCATTTTACTATTAATCTTAGGTAGATCATGGACCTTGAATAAAAACCCATTGAATCTAAAGGAGGGAATACTTCAACAACAAAAAAAGAACATCACAGTAAGTATTTCCAACATATATGAACTAAAAAACGGGAGAAAACACATTTCAAATAGTACAACAAAAGAACAAAGCAGGAAATGACCACGCACAACGTGGTGCATAAAAATATTACATGTTTCGGGTCTCTCATATGGGAAACCTTTTCTTTTTATCTAGCATTTATTTCTGCTTTCAACTGATAACCAAGTTTATGCACATATACATTTTTTAAAGCCTCCAAGTGCACATTTTGATGAACAGCGGAAACTATTCAGTTGGTAGAGTTAATTTTACCCTCAAGCCACAGTCTCTGCTCCAGTTCCGAGTGCTTATAATTTGCCAGGGAGTGCATATTAGCTTAGGGGAGGTGAGGAGCCAAAGTGTAAGAAAAACAGCCGGATCTCCTGGCAGAGGATCGAGGCAAAAAAAAGAGCTCAGGATGCAGAGAAGCTGGGTAAATATCTAAACTCAAATCCCTTGTTTACTATAATGTTTTCTGTGTTGGGAAAACAAGTCCATGCAGCTTGGGTTCTGTATATTAAAGGGAGGAATTCAGGTGACTTTTTGCCAGTCTAGTGTTTGTACTGGCATTTGGAGATTGAGCTTTTTGACGCTTTCTCATTAGAAAGTGTATGGTGAGCCATATGTTAACTAATGCAGCACAGGTTTGAAATAGAGCAAGCAAAACTAGGAAGTAAAAGACTATTTCAAGAGTATCTTTTTAACAAATACATATCCAAATTAAAGATTGGCACAAATCACTTAATTTTATTGTCACAAAGAGGTAGGGCCCTGTTTTTTTCTCCTCCCCTTGAATCTGTGCTGTATCAGGACTGCTTTGACCTATAGAATGTGATAGAGGGGACATGATGCCATCTCTGAATTTAGGAATTCAAAGGATTGGCAGATTTCACCTGGATGTCTAAGGGCCATGATCCACCTTGTAAGAAGTCCAAATATCCTGAGGTTGCCAAACTCTGAGAAGCCTAAACCACAAGAGGAACCTAAGCGGATGATTTGCTTTGTGGAAAATGAGATAAAATGACCAAGACCATGGAGGAGCTAGACTGGCCAGTAGATTCTCTGTTAGACACCCTAACTGAAGCTACTTCCATCAGAGACTAAGCATCCAGCCTAAGAACAAAGTCCATCTCAAGTTTATGACAAATAAAGTTATTAGCAAAAACGAATGGTTAAGCCAGGTGCTTTCAGGGTAGTGTGTTACAAAGCAATAGATAACCAAGATGATGTTAGCATAAGAATCCCCAGATTTCAATAAATCTGAATTTATGAAGAAAACCAATGTTTCAAAGTTATATTTCCTTTCTTTATACCTCCTGATTGATGCATTCTTTTGTTGTTTTTAATAAGAATCGTTAACTGTAATAACTCATCCAAAGTCGCTTAAATAGTTTGGCTTTCAATAAATGAACCATGCAATATTGACATTTACGCTAGTAAATATTCCTAAGGGAAGAATTTTACCAGCTAGGAAAATTACTTTGTATTTACCTGCTGAAGTTTTTAAAAAAAAGAGTTGAAAAAATATTGTTTCCATCTCAGGAAAGATTTTAATACAATTTCTCCTTTTTAGATAATTTTTCTTAATCTTTTACAGTAAATTATGATTTTAAATAAAATTGAACACCTAAAAATATATTTTATAAAGGATTAACTGTATTTCAATATAGGTATGTATTTTTAAGAACATTTTGGGGATGGGGGATACTATTAGCTTTATTAATCTAGAATGTTTGTGCCCAATAAAGTATTTATTTCAAATAATTTCCCAGTGATTAACCTTCACTTTGCCACCACAGAGACTGGTTGTGCATACACTGTATTTCTGGATAGAATATTAAGAGTGAAAAAATAAACCGTGGCATAAATTCAGAAGTGTTTTTGTATTAAGTATTTGCCATCTGAAAATAATTATGAGACTTTTAAAATTATTGAATGGAAAGAAAAATTAAATTGTATTAGCAGGGTACAGGACCAACTTTAGTAACAGAATCTAAAAATAGATTCAAAATGTCAAAAGGGAATGAAATCTGCAAACTTAATCTTATATTTTAAAATATTCATACTGAAATTAATATTTTCAATAAACATTATTGAAGTTTGCCTAAAATGCTGCAACATTTTATCGACCATCTTTCATTATTAAGATTTAATTTTGTGAGGTCATGATATATACAATTTTAAAGGAAACTAACAAATGTTATCTAAGTGTTTTAGCCAAAATAAATGTCTGGAATACTTTTATCAATAATTAATACTATTATTTCATTTAGAAGTGAACATACTAGTCAGTATAAATTGTCATTATTTAATTATATTTTATTTAGTAAGAGGAATTAGCTAATATTGAAGGCTTTGAAACAAAACTTCCTAGGTTCAAAGACTGGTTCTACTGCTTCTCATTTGTGATATTTTAAGGAAATTATTTAACTTTTCTGTGCTTCAGTTTCTTCCACTGTAAAATAAGTTAATAGAACATTCTTATAGAGTTACTGTGGGGATTAAATGTTTTAGCAGCTTCAAAGCTCTTAAAATTGTGACTGGAAAATAATGAGAACTGTAAATGTGAGGTATCATCATCATCTTCTTTATTGTTAATAATATTATAATTATTTGCATATATAAGTCACAGTCAGGGTCACCCTCACCCATTAGCAGAGTTGTCACTTGTCCCAGAAGACTTCATGAGGAATTATCACACATTTCTCTATTCTAATGTATGTTCTTACCTGAAATTCCTTCAGAAATAGCAACAAAATATAAGGACGGACATTTTCTGATATCTCAGAAATTCAACTATGATCTTCTAAGTTGAAAACAATAGCTGCTAATTATATTCGCACATTTGAGAGAGGAAGGAAAGACACATCTTGCAGGGTTTGTTAAAAAGTGAACCAATTCACTGTCCAGACATCAACATAGTCACCCCCAAAGCCTGTGTGAGTAGTCACATAAGAAAAATGAAGGAATTTTAGGATATTCATGGACAGTGAGTCCTGGCTAAGGACTTTGATTTCTTTCTTTTGAGATCTTGGAAATATCAACATGATGGAGAAGACACAGCAAAAGGAGAAGAGCTTAACACCAGATGGTGGGAAACCTGAAGGAATGAGAATCCACAGGAAGCTCTTGTAGAAATTGGGACTACCTGCTGTAAGGGGAGGCTGGCATTGTTTGTCTCATTTTATAGTTAGATATTGCTGTTTTACCCACTGTTCTATTTAAGTAGGAAGAAATGGAATAGAAGAGAAGTAAAAGAGGTATTTAGACTGAGAGAACAGTCTCTGGTGAGGCAGCCTGTTTTCCCCTTCTTTAGCTAAGCAAGGCTGCGTGATTTCCTGTTAGCCAACCGGATATTGTGGAAGATAGCTAAGGCCAGCCTGACAGTATGTGGCCAAGAGGACTACTGAGCTGGCAAGAAGATCCCAGGCAAACAGAGTTGGGACTCCTGCAGAATGTGCCTGAGGACTTTCAAACTACTGAAACGTGTCCTCCAAACTAGAGGTTACCTCTAGATGCCTGAACACAGGGAATTTCCTTTAGGGAGGACACAGCAAGACAAATTAAACAAGGGATTAATGTTTATCATTCATTCTTTCATCAAGTTCAAGCTGAAGTAAAGTAGCTAAATTTTATTCTTATAAACTTACTCTATATGAGGCACTTTTACAGAAGAGGCTCATAAAATCCTCAGAACAATCTAGAAAACTTGTACTCTTTTTCAGAACAGAGAAGAGAGGCTCTATATTGTTTTGATGAATAAAGATAAACTAACTTTCCAAATCTTTCTCATTTTATGTTTAAGTCATGTTCAACCACTGACATCTTCTACTTTAGCTAGTAGAGTAGGCCACGGGGGACTTAGACTCATGTCAAGTAAGCATTGACAAGAACTACAACATTGTCAAGTGGCAGAGGACTTTTCTCTAAGCCATGGGAAACCGAGAGGTAAAAGAAAAGCAATCATCTCCTGAAACATTTATGTTATGAAGCACTATAAATACATGTGATTGGGTAACAAATATACAATGAATTTTCCTGTATTTTAATTTTCCTGGACGCTGAGTTTGCACGTACATGTTCCAATATGTAGAACACCTTCTTTTTTAACTCAGCTTTCCAAATGCATGAATTAGGAATGCTAAAAATAATGGTAGTAAGGACTTGTACAGCTAAGGAATCATCTGCAATGGAACTAGGCATCTAGTCCATTGCTGTTATTTAATGGTGAAGAAGTGAACTTGCATGTGTTTTTCGAGATTTCTTCAGAAGAATGGGCAACTAAATGCTCCAAGGTTTTAGTTGTTAGCTGCACAGCATAGACTAGCTTTGTAAAAATAACCTGTTTTGATTCTGTCTATTGTCCTTTTCCATATTAATTTTTAAAGAATAAATATAAAGAGGCTATAAGAAACAGAGCAGGGAAAAATACAAGGGCAAACAGAAAATTGATAATAGAATTGATATTCTTTGCTGCAAAGGAAATCTAAACATAATCATGAGAAAACAATATGGTTTTCTTTAACTTATGTTTCATTACACTTTATTTTGAAATAAAGCAATTTAAAAAACATAAAATATAGTAGAAATTTGTAGTGATCAAAAGAGGATTGGTAAGAAGGCTTTCAAATTTTGGGTCTGGAAATAGTAAAATATCAAAACTAATATGAAATCCAGTTGCTGAAATCATAGGGGTGGAACTTGTTAATAGGAAGGCAAAGAAAATTATTCCTTTGAATTTTAATATATATATTCATGTGAACAGATAAAAACAAGTATTTCCAATGATGTTGCCTTCTCAGGAGAATTATATGAAAGGAAGTTTTGGGCTTCTGGCATCCAAATGACAAATGAAATTGAGAAGATGGCAGTTTCAACCTATAAAATGTGCCATTAAACATTCAGTATAAAACCATTAAAATGCATGATGTTATTTAAGAGGAAGAGACTAGTCAACTGCAACTGAGTTCTGCTATCACATTCCAAACGCCACATCAGCTGCCACCTGGCTTTGATTCCCTCCCAGATCTGGGTAGTTGTGTGTAAGACAGTTTTTGTCCTGCAGATCCAACTCTTCTGCTGACCCACATTTTTATCCTTGGGCTCACTGTCCTTATCCTTTCTTTCCAATGACTTCAATATTCATTAAAATTCTCTCTTCAGTGCCAAGGACATATTTTAACCAACACAGAAAATGCAGGGAAACAACTCTGTATGGTTAAATATTCATGAACTCAAATACTCAGAAAACGGGGTACCACAATTTATTGAATGGTCTTATTGGTATCCTATGAAAAATACTTGAACGGTGCTTACTACATGTCAGGCATGAAACTCTCAGGGCTTTTCCTTGATTAACTCATTTGATCCTAGCCAAAACTCTATGAGTTAAGGACAATTATCTCTAACAAGACACAGAGAAGTTAGTAACCTGCCCAAAGTCAGTGAAAGTCAGGGGCAGAAAGTGAATAAAGACAATCTGATTCTAAAGATTGACCTAAACACATGAATTGCACTGCCTCTAAGTCTCACTAATCATCTTTCTCAAGTATTTATTTATTGCTATACTAAGTCAACAAACTGTTTAATTCTATTTAGATACCTTGATAATCATGAAGTATTTTGAGATCATTATGCCAACAATGAATTATCATTATATAATTCAATAAATGTGGAAAATAAAATATAGGATATTAAACACACACTTATGTTATCAATAAACTTTCATATTTACCATGTAGGATGGTAGAACATGAAATAATAAAAATGTAGCCTCTTATTTTAAAAATACACATTTTGAAAAGACAGACATAAATATGTCAGTACAATATTGTGTCACAAATCCTGATAAAAATACGACAAAAATATTCTGAAAAAAACTAAGAATAAAGCAATATATTAATTGGGGGCAAGTGATGAAAGGCTCCAGAGAAGGCACATTCAAGCTGTCTATAAAATAATAAGTATTCTCCAAAGGCTGCAGAACGTTTAGAATAACTTAAAATATTCATAAATTGATCAATCAACAGATATGTAAAAATTTGCAAAGAAGGCAAAAATTACCACTAAAGAACATCAGCAATTGCCTTTGCTCCTAAAACATCATTTCTTATATTACATATCAGCTTACTGATTCTGGGGAAAAAAATTGAAAAGCTAAACAATACTGTAGGTATTACATTTTATTCCTTTATAATAAAATGTTCAATATAATTGAACAAGTATATTAAATAACTACTATGAATGTAAGACATTTCCAGTAAATCATAGATGAAGAAGACATAATAAAGCCTACTCTATAAGAGCTTACAAGCTCATCAGCCACCCTAATAAAAAGTACACTCTAAGTAACAAAGCTTTGTCAAAGCATTATGTGAGACTAGGGAGGAAAGGAATTAAAACTAAATGGAGATATATATATGGTCAGTCAATTAGGGCAAGATAATTCTAGATAAAGGGCATAATAGCTAAGATGTATCAAGTATTTCTGTTCTAACAACTTATTTAAGCTTCATAACAACACTATAATGTAACTACTACTAAGCTCTCTGTTTTACAGGTGAAGAAACCACAACACCAAAAGGTTTTGGTAACTTACCTAAAGTCCTCAGAGTATGAAGGAATGTAGGAACTCTTGCTATGTTGCCTTACTTAACCACTAGCTTTACTACCTCATTAGTGCAATGAAAATAAGAAAAAATACAGAATGTATTTGGATTGAGCAGGAACAAAATGACTGTACTCCAGTTGGTAAGAATGATCACAAGGGAAATATATAATGATAGATTACATTATTATAGTACATTAGTAAGCAATGAGTACATAAAATACATTTTTTACAAAGTTTACTAACGTGTAACAATATAACAGGTTTATATGCTATTTGTTACGGTTGGTAGGAACACAGTGTGCCAAAACAGAGCATTCGACAGCACTCGAAAGGATAATAGAAAATCTGAACACAGTAAGGAGAAATAGGTTGCCAACTGCTTTTATTCTTGTAATCCAAAGAGTGAGGTAAGATCTCAGTTGGAATTCAAAAGCCTCATTTCATGTTAATAAAAGCCACATGAAAATAAAGAAACTACTAATTAGGAAAAGACTAGAGCAATACTCATTTCAGCTAACTCCACCTGGGTGAGAGGTCTCAGGTGAAGTTTCCAAGAGACTCAAGTGGAGAACATCAATGAGGTCATGTGGGGAATCATTGCAGAATGAATAAAAGCCTGGACAAATACTGAACTCTTGAGAACATTCTAGGTACTACAAAAATATTCTATTTCCTGCAGATATGCTTGAAAACAGTGCAATTTAACTAAGGGTTTTCAGAAATCGCTTGGTCTTATCTATCCTACCAGGCAATTTTGATAGTCAAAAGGAACTCTGGACCAGGAAAAAGTTCATTTTTAAGAATATCTTTGGATTACAGCAAGATTGGTAACTTGGTGCTGTCATACTTGGCATTAGCTGCCCTCTAGGAAAACTGTCTATACCTAAAGGAATTAAGATATGTAGACATGGAATCAAGAAAACATAGTAGACATGATATAGTGGAGGAGTGTTGTGTTTCTTGCCACAATATCATTCTCTCTCTTTAGCAGTCATTGCATTTATCTTGGCTCATGTATACTTGGATAAACACTGGATTCTTAAATTCCATTTAAATTCGGTGTGTCCTTATTCCTGAGACCTAGCTAAAGAAAAGAAGCAGAAATGTTGTGTGGCAGCCTGTTTTCTTTACTTCTTTTTTCCTTCTTCCCCCATAAACTTTACTCGGAATGTAACTGTCAACACTTGAGCTTCATTTTGCCCTATGATGATTTGAGGCCATGTATAATGATGGTAGCACATAGACGTGGACAGGGGTTAGGTCTCTATGGACTACATGGAGCAAGGTTCTATGCCAGCACCTGATTACTTGCCTTAAGAATTGTACATGAAAGATAGATGCCTTTGTCTTCTTTCAGCCACTGCCATTTTGGGCCTCTTTTCTTCTTTGATAAAACCTAGCCCTAACTGATACATTGTATATTACAGAAATGTTAAAAATGTTAATGGCTAGCATATCAGAAAGAGTTTTGATTACTAAACATGTTTCTAGTATTTATGCCCTGGGAGACCATTGTTAGACAGACAATCAATAAATATTTTAGAGTTAATGGGGAAAATCAAACACTGGGTTTAAGTAGCTGTTGGTCAAGAGACAATTATAATAGATCAGGAATAATAAATGAGCATTTGAAAGAATGAAATTGAGTATAAAGACTGATATTTTCAAACTTTCTACTTCATAATTGCCTCTCTCCTAAAGTCTTGATTTTAGTATATCTTCATTTATCAATGATTTTCTTAGTCGCTAAAAATATTTTAAAATTTTGTCTTAAAAGTAACAGGTTTACACTTTTTTTTGAATCAGTAAAATTTTCTTCAGCTTTTTCTTACAGTATGAATGGCATCTATCCATTTTTTTGTTGTTGTTTTCAAAAACATTCCTATTAAATTTGTCCGGAATGCTAGCTCTGTGAAAGAGGGGCAAAGATAGTTGTGCATTTGTGTACAGGATTAGTAGATCTTGGGTAAGCTTAAATGCTTAATACCCTATTTAAAATTCTAGGTTTGTTTATGTGAGGCTAGTTCACAAAAAGTGAAAAACTAGGGGTTTGTTTTCAGTCCAATAACATTTTCCCACACAATATTTTTGTTAGTTTATGTTATTCTGAGTTCTTTATAAGAGACGCTATTATTTAAGAAATAATATTCTGTATTTTTCCTTTGAATAAAATTTCCCTATGAAAGGCATATTGTTTTTATTTCCTGTATAGTTAACACATTTCAGATTTTTTTAAATTGTACTTTTAGGTTCTGGGGTGCATGTGCAGATCATGCAGGATTGTTGCAGAAGTACATTCATGGCAAGGTGGTTTGCTGCCTCCATCCCCCGTCACCTATATCTGGCATTTCTCCCCATGGTATCCCTCCGCTACCTCCCCAGCCACTACTGTCCCTCTAGCCTCCCACAACAGACCCCAGTGTGGGATGCTCCCCTCCCTCTGTCCATGTGTTCTCATGTTCAACACCCGCCTATGAGTGAGAACATGCAGTGTTTGATTTTCTGTTCTTGTGTCAGTTTGCCAAGAATGATGATTTCCAGATTCATCCAAGTCCCTACAAAGGACACAAACTCATCGTTTTTTATGGCTGCATAGTATTTCATGGTATATATGTGCCACATTTTCCTTGTCCAGTCTATCATTGATGGGTTTTTGGGTTGGTTCCAGATCTTTGCTACTGTAAACAGTGCTGCAATGAACATACATGTGCATGTGTCTTTATAATAGAAGGATTTATAATCCTTTGGGTATATACCCAGTAATGGGATTCCTGGGTCAAGGGGAATTTCTATTTCTAGGTGTTTGAGGAAGCGCCACACTGTCTTCCACAATGGTTGAACTAATTTACACTCTCACCAACAGTGTAAAAGTGTTCCTATTTCTCCACATCCTCTCCAGCATCTGTTGTCTCCAGATTTTTTTAATGATCACCATTTTAACTGGCGTGAGATGGTATCTCAATGTGGTTTTGATTTGCATTTCTCTAATGACCAGTGATGATGAACACTTTTTCATGTTTGTGGGCCTCAAAAATGTCTTCTTTTGAAAAGTATCTGTTCATATCCTTCGCCCATCAGAGAAGTGAGAAAAGATCTAAAATCGACACCCTATCATCAAAATTGAAAGAGCTAGAGGAGCAAGATAAAAAAAAAAAAAAAAAAAAACTCAAAAGCTGGCAGAAGACAAGAAATAACTAAGATCAGAGTAGAACTGAAGGAGAGAGAGACACATTTCAGATTTTTTTTTAAAATGTAGGTGACTCTATAAAATATATGCCAAGAATTTTAAGTAGAGCAAAACGTTTTTTTCATTTAGTAAATATGTACTTTTGGTGATGTCTATTTTACCCTAATGATTTTTACATTAACATTATTCCTTCCCAATTTGAAACAAGAAAATGTCGGTTTTGAACCTCAAACATGGTAAATCTACTTATTTATTCATTCAGCAAATGTGAACTACGTTAAGCACTATGTTAAGAATCATAACATTTTCTTTATGTATCTTATACGTTACCTTTCTGGGAGAATCATTTCCTTTTTAGTGTCCTCCATTCTCCATGCACTATTTTCTACCAGAGGCTATCATAAGTATTGTATAGACTTCATTTTTATACATGTTTTTCACTTATCTAGAATTAGGAAGGAACTACATCTGACTTCTGTCAACATCCTTGATACCTAACTTACTGCCTGCCACATAGCTTCTGAATGAATCTTTGCTGATGGATGGATAGATGTTAATAATACTGGATAGATGAATCTACAGATGATGGATAGATTTTGAAAAACAAGTGAAGGAAGGAACAGTCATGAGAACAAGTTGCCTGAGAAAGAAACAAATACAGATCTATATTTTTATTTAACTGTTTGTAGGAAAGGAAAGGGGGAAAATAATTAAAAGAATTTGTAAGACTAAACTGAGAAAAAGCACACAAGAGTAGTGTTTCACAGATAAAGGAAGAAAGTTTTCCAAGGAAAACAAAATCATCAGTTTAGATTGATGCACAGACGCAACCTGGTATGTAAAAAAAAAAAGACTTTTCCAAATGTAGTCACTACAAACTAACGCAGTGAGTTACACATTTGTACTTAATCTATTATGAGTCTGTGAATATTTTTAAAAATTGGTAACATGAAAAGGCTGTTATAGACATTGTCTCATTTTGGGGAACAGAAGGCAATGGAATTCTGACTGGTATGTAAATATATTTTGTAAATGTTGTTTTAGAAATATATTGCCACATATGCACAATATTTTAGGATCTATTCTTTTGAAGTAAGATAACTATTTAATTTCAACCATAAAGAACCTTTCTAGAATCATCAACAACGACAAACTGGAAGGAAGCTATGCGTGTGTGGAGACAGAGATATATGAGAAATCTTCATACCATCTGTTCAATTTGCCACAGACTTAAATTTCTCATAAAAACTATTTTAAAAACAATATATTTTATGAATTTGTCCTGTTTTTAGTCTCTCTCTTCCAGATGCCCCTTTAGGGTAGGGGAATTTGTTTATTTTGTTTATAACTGAAATCCCAGTGTGTAGTGATAGCCTGTGATACATACATGTTGAATGAATGAATAAATGTCTTGGATTTTTGTGGTTCTATCTTATGAACATAATATTCCCTAGTAACTGTAGATTATTTTGTAAGTATATTACTTATACCATCAAATTTTCTGGTTAAAAGAGATCCGATGAGACAGATGACTTTGTTGTGTCTGATGTTTAATGGCTTGCTGTAATGAACAGTGAATCCCTACAATCCAAACACATGCACTATCCAGGGGCTGTGGTGCCCACTGCTGAGTGAATTATAGGTATTGACATTCTGGCTGTTTGTGGCACAGAATATTACCACTGTCTTAGAGGGAATGCCTCTCACAGCAAAAAAGGGTGTCATAACATTGGGGCTCATAAATTTCTGCCTGCCACTTAAACTACCCAAACACTGGATTATTCAACAAAAGCAGTACTGCGTATTAAGTTAAGAACATGAATTACTTTCTTAATTCAGAACTTGCTACATATAGAAATGTTACAAACCACTCTGTCACCATGTAACAGCCTAGTTTGGTTGGTCAAAAAGGTCTCTGGGCATAGAGTCTGACAATGGACTACCACACTGTGAATGCTAAGGTTCCACCCTTGGCCTCTGAGGTGCCAGATATTTTCACCTTCACTGAGACATTTGCAACCCATAGCAGAGATTGGTATGTTCTTAGTGACTTTGCTAGTGCCTTATTCTTAATCCCCTTGGAGAATGACAACCAAGACCAATTTGTTCACATGTAACGGCTTATAGTATACTTTCACTGTGTTTCATCCAGGACACTTCAATTCCCCTGACTATGCCACCAGGCATATTCGACAAGCCCAAATCCTCACAAAAGTTTTAGTGATTGATTATGTTGATGACATCTTGGAAAACAGGTGGAGTATGGACTGGGCTTAGTTATTAATACCCTGATTAGGGCTGGTTAGGTTATTGATTCGAATTAAAGCCCAAGAAGCATCCTAGATACAGTCAAGCAAAAACTGTTAGCTTGAAAGGCATTCACTAATAAAAAGAAGGTCCAACAATTGATAGGCCTCTTTGGGTACTGGAAACAGCAAATACACCACCAGGATGTGCTTTTGCCCTCCTTAGTCAAAATGACCCACAAGATTCCAACTTTGAATGAGGCCCTTTGCAGTTTCAAACCTTGGAAGCTGTTCAACAAGCAGTGCCCCAGGCACTACCTTTGGAATATTTTAGACTCCGCTTGCCTGATGGAATTTCCGAGTATCTGTAACATCCCTGCATGCTGATTGGAGTCTCTAGCAATAGGAAACTGCCACTGGGTTGTACTAGATTCTCAGATTTTAGACAAATAAGTTTCCTGAGGCAGCTGCTAGATATATCCCTTTTGAATGACAACTTGCTTTCTATTGGACACTGGTAGAGACTGACCACCTTATACCTAAAGTGCCATGTGTGATGCTAAAACCTAAACTGTTCAGTCTTATTTGGGTGCTTACAAATCCTACCGGCAAAACTGGGTATGTTCACCAGAGCTCAATTATAAAATGAAAATAATCCCTAGCTGGGACGCCAAGGGACTAGAAGGTTCCATGAACAAATGGCTAGTTTACCAGAAGTGACTGAGTGGCCCTTGGAGGATACTTTGGCTCCTCCTTGTGACTGTCTGGGATTCATGATCCAGAGAAATGCCTACTGACACTTAGGCATGGTTACTACGGCTCCACAAAACTAAAAGAAGAACTCCACTGGATGACAGTCACCATGTAGCCAGTGGATGGCCATCTTTTGACTGAGACTGGATACAGACATTCCATCCAATGGACCAAATTACATGCAAGTGATGGCTGTGCCTCCTTTCTGTGAAATCCCTCAGAAGTTGGGGGTGGGGCCAAGGAGTATAAAGATGCTAGAGTCCTTCTAGTAGCACCAGGGACATCTGATCCTTCTAGTTGGATGGGCAATGTTATCAGAAGTGGCAGGTTTTTGTAGAATGTGACCTCACTTCCTGGACTGCACATCAAGGCTAAAAGGCCTGAGTCAAGCAGCAAGGGCAATGGGTACCTATAGAGGTGGTAGCCTCAAGACTAGGACAGACAGCCTGGGTTGTAATACATGGACAGTTGGCACTCCAACTAATAAGGAGGAACACCTCTGACCACAGTAAATATGGGAATTGGGCAGTGTTTGGGAAACTAATCTTCACCCTTGTGCCTTCAGAATACTTATCTGTACCTGGATTGACAACATACTGGTGAAGATAAGCAAGTCAGTAGCAGCAGGTGGTAATGTGAAGGTGCTCTGCGGCCCACGTACGCAGAGCATTCCTCTCAGGTGCAAATAGTCCATGGCCTACTGCTAATCAAACAGGAGCCCCAGAGGCCATCAGCAGTTCTAACTAAAGTAATACTCTCAGTGCAGGTTCAGCTCAACATAGTATGTAATAACCCAAGCATGAAGAACAGGGACATAAGATCAGAGACAAACTTGAAATGTCATTAATGAAATGAGAAGGTACATGCATCTACATCTTTACCCTGCCATCTAACTCATGGCTATAACACACACAGGCTTTGTACAATTAAACTAGTAACTCCTATAGTGGCTTCCCTCTCATTAGAATAACGTGTGTTCCCCCAGATCATATGTCGTTCTATTGTGGGGCATACTGAGCTATGGAGTAGCTCTCACTCTCAGATGGAGCATGCTGTTTGGGAATTGTGGGTGCTCAGTTGCTTGTGAAAAAATGGCACTCTGAACTGAAAGGGTTCCACATTTATAATACACCAGAGGGTTGCCCAAAACACCTTGTCAGCAAGACAAACTGACAGCTGGTTCCACCCTGCTGTCAGTGTCCTCATACCTGGCATAGCTGTGCATGTCCTGGAAAAAAATGGTATGCAAATTTTCTTTCACCATGATGGTAATAGCTTATACTACAACTAGCTATTCAGCACCAACAAGATTTACTGAACTCACCAGCCAAGATGGTCCTTGGTAGCCAAGAACCCTCAATTATCTGTTGGCAGAAGGGGCTGGGATTTGTGTTATTGCCAACAACTCCTGATGTGCCTAAACATCTCAAGTATTACAGAGAAGCAAGAAGCAAGCCCCTTTATTGCACTCAGTGAACCTGAACAATCTTCCTTTGATCTCTTTAGCAATTTTCTACTTAGATCACCGGGATCCTAAGCTAGGTCAATGCTCCGGGCAAGCCTGCTCATACCGCTTGTGGCAGTAGTCCTGGGTCTCATGAAATTAATTTAGCTATGGATCAAGGATGCTCCACCGAAATCATGTCAGGCAAGATGTGACATTACTGTGAGGAGACAAACCTCTGACTCCAGATCTGGGTAGACCAAGCCTCAGTGGATATATGAAATGGTATAGCTCTGCTAAGGGGGAGATAGTTGGATTGCAGGATGGACTGTAGGACAGGTCCACAGGTCATCTTCGCTGACCCAGCCCTCCCTTTTTCCATCTGTAGTTCTCAGAATAACTGTACAAGGTTCCAAGAATGCAGTGTCCTGAGGTAAGGAAGAACCATCCAGAACAGCTCAGGCTTTGTCCTGTTTTCTCCTAGAACAAGAAGTTCTGCAATGCTTGAACTCAGCAGCATAAGCGACAACCAGATTATAAAACCCAGGGAAGAATGCTTTCAGGATTCCTCAGCTGGGGTGTGACATGGGGCACAGTGATGAAACTCCATCCACTCAGGGTAACTTTCCGGAGCCTTAGAGTCTGGCTTATCATGTTCCCTCTGATTCTGTTCATTCTTACTGCCTTTCTATCTGTAAGTAACTAATCTGCTTTGCCTGACTTGCTCTGTTTCACTGACTAGACCTAAGTATCTTTGCAACAGTAATTTAGTATTTTAAGATATGTAGTACTTTAAGAATAGCTATGACCCATATATATGTATATATCTTTATATTTATCTTTCTATCTTATATCCATTTAATCCTCCTTTATAGTGTCTATCTTTACTTTGAAAAATATTATTCTCTCCATGCATATTACACTAAAGCTTCCATCTAGTAGAAGAGATCATCCTTCTACCACAGAACCTTATATTATTAAATATTCTACTGATACCTAAAACCATTCCCTTAAATAAGTGCTCCAGGAAAACCTGGTTTTTATATAACAGACATTCCATAAACACTAATCCTCTCTTGATTCCCAACTCTGTACCAGAGAAAATTAAAATTTTTCAAGTAATATATTTAAATAAATTACTTTGAAAGCTTATCAGTATTTTTAAGTATTTTACTAAGTAATTTAAAACTAAATTGAAGTGGAAGCATTACTTTTAATTGAAAATGAATTTTTTTGTCAGATAATTAAATATATATAATATTTAGATATATTTCATATAAAATTTTTGAGCACCTAACCAAAATTCTCAGAGTAGTATGTATAGTACACTATCCTCCGCAAAATTTACAGAAGAACACGTTTTTTGGAAAAGCTGATGAATTGCTTACTTTAGAGATTATCATAGATATATGAAAATTCATATTGTGCATTCTATTTTTTAACCAAACTAAAAACATACACATATATATATATATATATATATATATATATATATATATATGAAGAATTTATATCTACACTTTGCAATAAAAAGTTTGGTTGATAATGGTCATAGAAAATTGAGAACTATTTTTCTGCTCTAGGTCACTGATTTTCAAATATTTAAACTTCTATATTAAACTGAATTTAAGATATATATGAACTATATCTCCTTTCCTAGAATAGCTTTACTCATAAAAAGAGTACTGAAAAGCAAATTAAAAAGAAAACACACATTTTCCATCATTTTCCTTTTTTGTCATTTCCCTTGGCAATAGATAAAAATTTTCACTTCGAAATTCCTTAACAGCTTTAATTTGGCAATATGGCCAGGCTGAGGGGATGAAGGGACTTCTTGTCCACTGCTCTTATTTCTGTTTACCCCTAAACTTAAATATCAGTGTCATTCTGATTATAAGATCACAGAGAATTTACCTCTGCTGTTTCTTATTTTCCATTACCCTCTCTCTCTTTCCTGACTTATAAACAAATTGATATTAGAAAAATATAAGACCATTGATAAGAAAAGGATTGATGAAGGGAAGGAATAACAGCATATTCTCATATGTTTTTGCTACCTCTTGAATGAGTAGTTTTGTAAATATATATAGTCATGTACCATGTAATGACACTTCAGTCAAATATAGATCCCATATATGATGATAATCCCATAAAATTATAATGGAGCTAACAATTCCTATTGCCTAGTGACGTTATCATAGCTCAACACATTACTCGTGTGTTTGTAGTGATGCCGCTGTAAACAATCATACTGTGCTGACAGTCATATAAAAGTATCGCACATACAATGGTATACAGTACATAATACTTGATAATGATAGTAAATGACTATGTTACTGGGTTGTGTATTATATTATACGTTCTATCATTACTTTAGAATGTATTCCTTCTACTGATTTAAAAAATACTAGCTGTAAAATGCACTTTATTACACTGGCAGCAGACTCATGCATCTCATGTCTAACTTGTCTCCTGAATGCACTATTTTCTCTTGTGCTTGATAATCTTCTGTGATTTTGTTCATCATGGCCCATAAGTATACAAAATCCACTGCTAATGTTGCCTGTAAGAGGCTGCATTAAGTGCTGAACCTGAAAATAAAATCAGAAGTGATTAGAAATTACAAAGGTAGAAAACTAGTGATGGTTGTTGCTCACCAAACGTTGTCAGAGCTACCATCTTGAAGAACAAAAGGTGACTGAAGCTGTCAAAGTATATGCTTCATTGAAGGGAATGTGACTAACAAAAATTCAAGAAGGGCCTATCAGATATGGACAAACTTCTAATGGCCTGGATTGAAGGCCAGACAGAGAAGCATATCTCTCTCAGTGCCATGATAATCACAGCCAAAGAAAAAAGTTTGTTTGCAATGTTGAAAGGAAAAACTGGACCCAACTACAGTGATAAATTTGCTACTAGCTCTGATTCAAGAATCATTATCTATTATATAGAGTAAAAAAAGAGTGGTGAGTCTGCGAGAGCTGATATGAGGGGAGCAGATGCATTTTAGACTCTAGATAAGCTGATTGTGGAGAAAATTACTTGCCAGAGCGAATCTTCAATATGGATGAAACCTCCCTATTCTGGGAACAGATGCCCAATGTACTTTTATGCATAAGAAGGCCAAGTCAAAGCCCAGTTCATGACTATTAAGGACAGGGTAATAGTCTTGTTTAGGGACAATATTGCAGGTTAAGAATTGAAACCCTTTACGACCTGGCACAGTGAGAATCCAGAGCCTTCAAGTATCAGTAAGCACACTTGTCCTGTGTACTACAGGAGCAATAAGGAGTCATGAATGACTAATCCATTCTTCCAATATTATTAAATATTCTACTGATATTGCTGAACTGCTGTGTCAGTGAAGTGGAGAAGTGCTGTTAAAGGAATAATTTTTCTTTGAAGAATTTGCTTATTAGTAATATTCCTGCATATTCTTCTTTTACTGATGATCTTCATCTCAAAATCAATGTGTTGTCTCTCCTTCCTAACACCACCTCTTTGTTTTTATTGTTGTTATTTTGTTTTGTTTTCTTTTGTTTTGAGACAGAGTTTTGCTCTTCTCACCCAGGCTGGAGTGCAGTGGCACTATCTTGGCTCACTGCAACTTCCACCTCCCGGGTCAAGTGAATCTTCAGCCTCAGTCTCCCGGGTAGCTGGGATCACAGGCGCTGGCCACCATGCCTGACTAATATATTTTTTTTATTTTTAGTAGAGATGGGGTTTCACCATGTTGCCCAGACTGGTCTCAGACTCCTGACCTCAAGTGATCCACACACCTTGGCTGAGATTACAGGAGTGAGCCACCACGCCCAGCCCAGCCCCTAACACCACTTCTTTGACCTAACCAATAGTAAAGGAGTTACAGCAGCTTTCATGGGCTATAACTTGAGAAGAAATTTTACTCAGTTTATTACTGCAGCTGAGGGAGATGATAAAAATAAACTGACACACAATTTTGGAAGGAATATATCATCTATGATTGCATCGAGAACCTTGCTTGGACTTGGAGTGATGTCACCAAGGAGTGAATGAGTGGAATCCGGAAGAGGATACTTAAGAGGTTCTCCTGTGAATTCGAAGGTTTGTCAAAGATTAGGAGGTTGCAAAAATCAACACAACTGTGTTTGAGTGGCAAACAACTTTAACCTGGGTGTCGATGAGAATAACATTGAGGATCTCCTAGAGGTTGTTCCTTAGGAACTGACAGGTGGATAGTTGGAAATGGAACAGTAACATACAGCTGAAGAAGAGACAAGAGAAAAGGAAACTGCAAGAGGAGAAAACCCCTAAGAAAATTCACAGTGAACGGCTTAGCAGAAGCTTTTGCAGACATCAATGCACTCCTTAAACAGTTTGAAAACATGGACCCCCAACATTGAAAGGTTTTATTAATGGGATAAAATGTTAATGGTGTATTATCTGATTACAGGAAATCTGTAGTGGAAAAAATAACGACAAAAATGCAAGCCAAGCAAATCTCCATTGACACATTTCTGAGAACAGTAACGCCTCCTCAAGAGGAGCCTCAGGCAGGACCTGGTGAGGTATGCCAGAGGAAAGACCTGCTACCAGAAGAGATTACAGCTCCATGCCTGTTATTGTCCATTGTTCCTTTGACACAAGATGTGGAGGTGGAAGACAGTCATATTGATGATCCCAATCCTGTGTAGGCCTAGGATAATGTGTATGTTTGTGTCTTAGAGTTTAACAAAGAAGTGTAATAAGTAAAAATAATAAATAAAATTTCTTAAATAGAAAAAAACATAGAATAAGAAATAAAGAAAAAACATTGTTGTACAGCTGTACAACGTGTTTGTATTTGAGGCTAAATGTTTTTACAAAAAAGTCAAAAAGTTAACACAAATTTAAAGGTTATAAAGTAAAATAGTTATGTAGTAAGTTATAGTAAGCTAAGGTTGATTTATTATTGAAGAAAGAAAAATGTTTTATATAAATTTAGTGCAGTCTAATTGTACAGTTTGTAATAGTGTACGGTAATGTCCTAGGCCTTCACATTCACTCACCACTCACTAACTGTGTCACCCAGAGTGACTTTCAGTCCTGCAAGTTCCACTCAAAGTGCCCTATACAGGTATATCATCTCTCAAAGACTTTCTAATAATTACGATTTCTTGTCTTTGGATACCAGGTTCAATAATCCTGACCTGGAAACTTTGTTTGATCTTCTGGATTAATATTCAGACTTCCAAAGATCTGGTGACAATAACAATGAGCAGAAACCAGTTTAGTTTTTTTGTTTTTTTTTTAATTCTCTCAGTGCAAACTCCTTATCTTTGTCTGAAACTATAATTTTTTAAAAGAATGTTTCAAACTGCAAGTTTCACAAAGTTCTGATTGTTTATAAACTGTTTGTAAACCTGTGAACCAGTCAATCATCTCTAAAACACTGTTAGGAGTTCTTAAATCCTCTGAAAACCATGCCTGACTCAGACCCAAATGTTGGAGAAGGCCACTCATGCATAAGGGGATGATTCCTTAGGGTTGCCATCCACATATATGTCTGTATTTTAGTATAGTTTAAATACATAGTGAGAACTTTCCATTCTATTATAAAACTCTTCCAGGTGGGCTTTACTTCATTATCTAGATATCTCAGGTCTAGTAGTCACTGACTGGCCACCAAAATGATGTACAGGAATAGAAGAAAGGAGGAATGAAGGAGAGATAGAAGAAAGAAAATTAATTTGCATCATGTCCCTATTTTCTGGTAATAATTGTGAGGCATATAACCTTTGTATTTGTAGATAAGAAGATTAAAGCTCCTAAAATCTCAGAATGGCAGTTGGTTATCTCATCAAATTTCATGTCAGGAGACCAGGAACAATCAGATGTCAAACCTGGGTGATTATGAGCTTGGTCTTTTAAGTAAAATGAAGAGCTCTTTTTTATATAGGACGTTGCAATAATTCTGCAATAAACTTTAACACCTGCAATCCCTCCATTTATCACATAGTATAACCCTATCATTAACCTTGATTTCTAGTTTCTAAAATAGAGCAAAGTCTAAAACCAGCACAAAACAATGACATTAAAACTCTTATTTTAAAAATGATCACCTTCCTCACTCTGCCCCTGTGTTTCTCCTCTCACTTTTAGCCTAATAACTTAAAATGGCAAAAGCAAAATCCTCACCTTCAGTCTTTTGAACCACATGCTAAAGAATACAGTTCATGTCATAAGATTTATTCTTGTCTGAAAATTTTCAATTATGTTGTTCCATGGAGTAAATAAGCCCATTAGTTTCTCAGAAAGAATAAAATAAGGCATATCAGTTATAATAAAAATTGTGGCAGCTTTTCTTTTCTTAATTTATTTTGTAAACATTGTTGATTATGATTGTTTATGGGCATGTGACATCACCTTGCCCAACCATACTTCAACAGAGAGAATTAGGAAGTCCTTCAAGTACTCTTGTCCTTTTGCTTTGTTATGTGGAGAATAAATCTTTCAACAATCGTTTTTTAAAGCAGCAGAGTAAAAAATATCCTTTGCCTACTGTATGCTGGGGAAATGACAGAAACTTTCTATTAGACCTAATTAAACTATGCCCTAATATGCTACTCACATTCAGAAGAAAGTTATATATTCCCCTTGATTGGTTTGATGTTTCATTTTACCATACAAATAGTTTGGGGAAATTATTTTATAAGTAGACTTTTAAAAATTGGGTGGCCATTTCTTTTTAGCTTTTAGTTTCCAAATGTTAAATTGATTTATAAATTCTAAGTATAATATGTCACAGTTGTTTATTTTAAATCACATATTCCTATATATTAGGAAAATTAAGATACTATTTTACCGTTTTTCTAGTATTTAGAAGTAGTAGCACTCTGAGAAAGCAGATAATATAAAAACAAGCAGGAACAGTATCAAGAAAGGGCATATATTTCCAAAGGCAACATAAAGTACCCCGTGGAGAGAAATATTTATATTCATGCACAAAATATTCTTTATCAAACCGATGGTCAGAGACATAGAAACAACTTGACATTGACATTGAATTCACAATAGATTACAATGAAATATGACATTCACCTTACATTTTATGTTTATCAAACATAAAATTATGTACATGAAATTATGAAAATGTATACAATATTTATAGAGATATGAAAGATACATAGGATGTAAAATCACATATTAAATTTAAATGACCACCAATATTTTGTCATATCTTTTTCTATTGTTTATTTCTATGCTCATATATTTGTTAAAAATGTCAGCAAATTGCATTTTTATTAGACATATTAAGTTTCTAACTACGTTATTCCCACTTAGTCTCCAAAATTACCATTTTAATGACTGCATAAGATTCTGTCATTTAGATGTGGCATGATGTATTTATTCATTCTCTTTATCTTTAAGCATAGTTTTTATAATATTTCATAATTATAACTCATATGAAAGGAACTTATTTATATATGTATTTACTTCTGTTTCTTCTCTTTAAAGAAATTGATCACTCTAATACAGTTTTGCATATATGATATATAATATATATCCTTATATAGATATTTTAAAGCTTAATAAACATAGCCAAACTATTTTCCTGAATTTAAAGTTCCACTCTTAGCATTAGAATGCCTATGTAGAATACATTATTTTTAGGACAGGCATGATGATTCATGGCTGTAATCTCAGCACTTTGGGAGGCGAAGGTGTCAGGATTGCTTGAAGCCAGAATTTTGAGATAAGCCTGAGAAACATAGTGAGGCCCCATCTCTATAAAGGAAAAAAAAAATGCATTAGCTTGGAAAAGTGGCATGAACCTGTAGTCCCAGCTAATCTGGAATTGGTGGGGTGTGGGGCTGAGGTGGGAGGTTTCCTTGAGCGCTGACATTCAAAGCTGCTACAATGAGCCAAGATTTCATCACTGCACTCCAGTCTGAGCAACAGAGCAAGACCTGTCTCAAAAATATATATATATATCTTTTTATAACATTTTAATATGGAGAAAATGATTTGATATTCTTACTTTAACTTCACATTTCTTCAAGCACAACAGAGTATGAAGAATGTTTCATAAGTATTAGCTAAAACTTAAAAATTTTGATAAATTGTGAGTTCTTGAATTTTGCCTATTTTCTTTGAGGGTTTTAGAGGTTTTGTATTTGACTCAAGTAAGCCAATTACATTCCATAAGTTTACCGTTTTCCATAGGCCTAATGAATTAGTAAATATGCACATATGTAAATTAAGTAAATATGCATGTGCGTGTTTGTGTGTGTTCTCCTTTGTGATTTTTTTCTTGTTTTTAGAAAATGCAACCAATTGTGATATTTATTGTTGTTTTTGTAATTAATTTCTAAATAATTTTTTTTTTTACTTAACACAATACTAATTGCCTTTCTTGACTTTGCTTTTTTATTTTTATACAACTTTAAGTGTTTGGTTTTCATATTCAAACTTGTAAAATCCTGTTGTTATTGTCCTTTGATGAGAAAATGTATGTTATAATTTTTGCTTTGTATCATAATACTTCTGACTTTAATTTCTTAAATCAATTTTGAAAACAGGCTTTATAAATTTAACATGCACACAAAGACACATGGATACGTGTGTGTGTAATTTTCCAATGATCAATATTGTTGTTTTTTATATTATTTTCAGACAATACTTTAAGACCATTTCCCCTTTTGCTACATTTACTTGACATATTTTGGTATTTTCTGGGACATTTTTATTTTTACATTTCCGTGTCACTCATATTTTATTTGTGCATGCTGTAAATAGCATGCAATTTGATAATCTTCAATTATTTAAAAATGGTTTTCTTAATTGGGAACCTTCCTTCATTTTCATCAGTTACTATAAGCAATAAGTTTAATTTTACCTTAGATCTATTGTTTTATGTTTTTCTTAATGAATCCTTATAGATGTATTTTCTGGCTCAAGTGCATAATTTAAATTTGCATTGGCTTTATTGGGAAAGTGTATGACTTACGTTTAGTTCTAAAAAGATTCTGTATAAAGTTATCTTATTAGATTTTACTAAAAATTTTTTTAATAAATTTCAAAACTGACTAATATTATATGCCCTTTTATATAAGATGATATTTCTCATGCTTTTACTCACTGTCTAGAATACATATTTAGGAATTATGCACTTATTGTTTTCATAACCAAAATATTAATGGTAACTTGTTTTTCTTTACAAGTTATTTAAATTTTATTTTATAACCATATGTTTAACCATTTCTCTATGATCATGTTCAATTATAGACTGCTACCTGCACTTGCATTGTAAAAATCACTAAATTGCTTCTAGTGACTGAAAGATTATCAAGTATCATTCCTAATTTCCAGTAGAGTTTGAAAATATCTCCTTAATAAATTCATGAATATTTCAATAGGAACACAAGAAAGTGCAAATTGGGGCAGCTAGCCAACATCTTTATTTCAAATCAATCTTTGTAGTATCAGACAACCTGTATTTATTAAATTGGTTCTAGTCAAAATACTTCAACTACAAATTTCTACACAGAGAAACACATTTTCATGTGCTTACAAAAACACTCCCTTGTACTTTCTAATAGTTGGCTGTCTTTTGATTACAGTAACTTAGACAAATGTCACACTGCCAACATTAATGCATTAATGTCACCCATATCAATCATACCTAGCTTGAAGGTCATTTTCAAATTAACAATCTAAAATCAAGTCACCGACTGTTAATGATCCTACACAATAACTCTTCAGATAACTGTGGACCTATGCCACATTTAATCATATTTCAAATAGTTTGTGATAATAATTCATAAGATTATTCTGAAATATTTCCAAAATGTGTAAATATATTTGCATATGTACTTTATTACTATTAATTGTACTTATTCTAAATCTGAATGCTAAATTTATTTTGTTTTTTATTATCGTTTCCAAAGCTCCCCTAAATATCAACCTTATATGTAATATACTATGGTTTTTAAATAACAGTCAATTTTCAACTAGTAAAGACCTGGTTATTGAAACAACCCATTTGATGTAACATATAACCTGGCTGTGAACTGAAAAGCAAAGTTATATGAAAGATACATTTTGAAAGAATGTGAGACATCCAAAAAGTACCTTGCATGAGCCATTTTTTACAGTTAGGATCATGAAATTAGACTAAATTAGTTTTAAATAATATTAATAGAGTTTTACAAATTAGGTTTTACTAAAATCTTTTGGGGGATAATGTAAATGTTAGAAACGTGAAGCGCAGTTTAAGAAGAAACGCATAACAACGTAGAAACCCAACTAGATCTACTTAGAAAAATTTTGAAACCCAAGTAATTTGGATACTGAAAACCATCCATGGCTCATATCCTGTCCCGAATGTACAGGCTTCCTTTATGCCAGTTGTTCCTATAATGTTCAATTGAGCTCAGTTTCATACCAGCACAATGTATTTTTGCCACAGACCAAACAGGTTTAGCTTGAAATCATAGTTCAAAGTTTCAGAGAAAAGTTATGTGAGGGAAAAAACATAAACAACTTCAAAGGACTACAACACTTGCTTTGTAGCACAATGACAAAACTTGTTTAGGATGAAACCCCGTACTGCCCTTGACTAGCTCTGTGACCTTATGAAAATTAATTAAGTCCTCTGTGCCTCAGATTTCTCATCTGTAAAACAGTGATAACAATAATCAGTCAGCGTTGTTGAGATAATTCAATGTCATAATTGACAGCAATCATTTAGAACTGTTTCAGGTACAGAGTAACTGCAGTATTAGTTTTAAATATGACTATTGTATGAATGACTTTCCATTCTGCTCCATCTGCCATCTACTGCCATATAACAATGACATCCGATAGGGTAGAAAAAGGAATATGTATGTCCAAAGCTTATATTTATTATTTACAATGTATATAATTGATGCCAGCGGGAGATTAAACAGTTGTGAAAAATTCAAGAACTCCCTAGCGTGGAAGAAAACTTTAACATTCTTTATTCATAATCCCTTTGTTACTCTTTGTCAGGTTCTAACTGAGGACCAAGGGCAGTTGGTAGGCAAATGGCAGATAGCTGGAAAACCACTCGAGGAATCATAGACAGTTTCAACATGGCTTTACTCTCTCTGGGCATGAGTGAGCCTCGGTACAAGCCATAGGTACAGCCTCAGCAGGATAGTTATACCTTTTACAGACAATAGTGGCTCTGAGCCAAGCACAAGCTTACATGGTGCAGCTACATAATGTGTGGAGTTGTGCACATGCACTTCAAACCCACTGAGTCACGCTGTGCTGGGTGTCTGTTCTGGCCTATTCTTGACTGCAGCACATCCATTTTCCTTTCCCTCTACCCTCTAGGCAGAGGGAGACATAGACCTTAGACACACAGGCCTGACATATAGGCCTTATACATAAGTTTTGTGCACACAGATTCAACACATAAGCCTTACACATATGCTTTGGGCACACAGGCCCAACAGACAGGCTTGATACATAAGTCTGACACATAAGCTCTGGGCACACAGGCCCAATACACAGGCTTGACACGTAAGCTCTGGGCACACAGGCCCAATACACAGGCTTTACATTCCACTCCCTTGAATGAGGGAGTTCTTCTAGTAGAGAGATGTGCCCACAGGGCAGAACCCTAGATCCAGAGGCCACAGCAATAATACAGGGAGCAACAGCTTCAAGTTATGGCAGGCAACCACCCCATAGTGATGTTTCCTCAATGTTGCTTTATACATTAAGCCAGGTTTTTATTTCCCTACCTTTAGAGGTATTGGCTTAGGCAGCAACAGGTTACTGTTTGTTCCCATACCTAGTGGGAAAAGGTTATCCTTCCTCCTACAGGTCTTGCCACATGAATTGGCCCCACATGGGCTGGTGACTAGCCACTTCTGCAACTTCCGGGTAGTTAACCACAAGATTAAGTCTCAATAAATTGTCCAATTATTGGTGCATATTACCATAGGTGTTACCTCCTTGGTCATCAACATTCACATTGCTCTGGGTTCAACACATTGACTACTTTGCCCACACCGGTTTCAAACCATATGGTGTCAGTACTAGGTTGGACTGCAACAGCAGTCCAGGCAGAAGTAGCACCTTGACTAGATCCATCTGTGTACCATGCCTCATTGAGAATGAGGGGACACTCTTCCTTAAATGGTTATGGCTCAAGGTCTAGGGGTGTCTCAGGCCCCATGGTCTTATCTTGAATTAGGACTACGAGTCCCAAGACCTCTTGTAACTCTGCTGCTAAAAGGTCTGTACTCAGCATACTCCACTATTCTCAGTAGGCATACCACTTTGCTAAAGTGAATGTCTGTGCTGTCCTAGTCCAGGGGCAATTATTACCCATGAATGTATCCATCCCGCTATCAGGTAAGTCATCTGCACAATTACTGTTCCCCAGCCTGACACTCTTCCACAAGCCTGAAGGGTGGCATATATAGCTGCTAGCTGTTTCTCTATCAAGGAATATTGGAGCTCAGCTCCCTTCCATAGTTGGGACCGAAAGCCTGCTGGCATTCTCAGTGCTCTGTGTGCTAGCACAGGCCCCACCTGGAACCAACTGTGGTCACATGCACATCCAGCTCAAACAGGTGCCCCTGGTTTACTACCTGTAGGCTTGTGCCTACTGAATAGCCTGCTTGACTGCCAGGAAGTAGTCTCAGCTGCACCATCCCAATCTCAGGCAGGAGGAGTATTGCTGCTTCTAAGTCTTCGAGAGAATTGCTCTAGAGCAATGTTAATTGAGAATGCATTGGTCAAGTCCACCACCTAGTAGTACTGCCCCAATTCTGTCGTGAAATGGTCCATCAAGTCCGTGACAGATGACATAACTGCCAAGCTGTGTAAAACATCCACCATCAGAATGTATTCAGGTATGGGAGAGACATACACAGTGCAAAAGCAAGAAGCCAAACGGCCAATGCCAAGGTGCAAAGATACAGGTTTCACTTTCACTAAGCAGTCTTCATAATTGTCTATGAAGCCATGCCCAGAAATCACCTGAGTGAAGGGACCAGTGGATTGCCAAGTTTACAGTGGTCTCCAGTCATCTGGTGTCTCCCCAAGGTTAGCACCTAGGCCAGTTTCCTAATCAAACAGAAAAAGCTTTACGACCCCACCTGGCTACAGCACATAGTCTTTGAGCTGGAGCACCTGGGTGGGACCAGGTCACTCAGCAACATCCTTCTTCCCCTTGGGCATTTTCTGGAATTACTGCTCAAGAGATGATTGTTTCAACAAAGTTAAGAGTACTTCATTGGGCTTTTTACCAATTTCCTCTCAGTCAATCCCGGCCAAAATCAAATTTATCCACATCTGTGAGCATGTCACTCTTTGGGACCCCATTTTCTCCCTTGGGGGGACCCCTGTGGGTGGGGAATCTTCCCCTTTTGCAGGCCACCTGCAGGACTGAGCCACAATAGCAGTGGTTCCAAGCTCTGTAGCCAGGCGTCCAGGTGCCCCACCTGCACCTGAAGCTCCCCATTCATGGCAGCTTCTCTTTTTCTGAGCTGTGTAGCCAGGCATCCAGGTGCCCTGTCTGCACCTGGAGGGCCCTTACCTATGCTGCATCCCTCAGAAACTGGGTGTGTACTTCTCATAGCACAATCAAAAATGCCCACCCAACTCTTTTGGCAAAAGCTAGCTCCTTCTTGGTGCTGTGCACTTCCAGCTGCTTTAGCGCCTTCTCCATGCTTGTGTTGGACCCACCTACCACTGCACAGGTTTTGCCTGAAGCCCACCCAAGCATCACAGCTCTGGATCCTGTTTGTAATGTCAGATTCTAACTGAGGTCTGAGGGGAGTCAGTGGGCAAGTTGTAGGTAGCTGGCAAAACACTTGAGGAATAGTGGACTGTTTCGACATGGCTTTAGTCTCTCTCTCTCTGGTCACAAGTGAGCCTGGGTGCAAGCCATAGAGACAGTGTCAGCAGGGTAGTTATAACTTTTACAGACAATAGTGGCTCTGAGGCAAGCATGGGCTCACAGAGGTGATTACCTAATGCACCTCATGTGGCATGTTACATAGCGTGCATAGTTGTGCACCTGCACTCCAAACCTGTTGTCATGCTGCACTGGATGTCTGCCTCCTCAGCCTAGTCTTGACTACAGCATATCCATTTTCCTTACACTCCTCATTTACTATTGTTAGTGCTGGCAAATTTGCATCCATAGAGGACTGCAGAAACCTAAATTCTTGCCTCCTCAGAAGAAAGAACATGACTAAAGGGCAAAAGGCAAAAGTATAGATTGAGGGAAGTATTAAAGCAGGAGTGAAAATGTATTAAAAAGCTTTAGAACAGAAATGAAAGGAAAGAAAGTACGCTTGGAAGAGGGCCAAGGGTGTGACTTGAAAGACAAGTGTACAGCTTGAACTTCTGACCTGGGGTTTTGTATGTTGGCATACTTCCAAGGTCTTGTGTTACTTCTTGCCACTCTCACAACTCCTGAGATCTTACTGGGAAGTTGCTGATTACCAGTTATATTTGTTTTTTTGTTTTTTATTTTTAATTAGGAGACTGCCTTTCCCTGGTGCCAGCTGTGAGCAATTATTACTTTAGAGAGACAGTTAACAATAGCTTGACCATTACTTCTGGTGTGTGGTGGGGTGGAAAACCCTCTCCTGCACTGCTCATACTAAACTAACTACCCACTGTAACAATGTCACTCAGTGATCTGCAACAAGTTTCATCCTAATCATTGCTTAAGATGATTCTTTGAGAAACCTAAATTCTGTGTTGCTTTCTTTCTATGTGACTGATTTTGAGAAACCACTCTCCATGGATTCCTCATGTTCTGACAAGTCTTGTGGCAGACTAGTTCCCTATCTTCTTTTCAATAATACTTGTTTCATGAGCCACCTTGAATGATACTCCTCCCACTAGGGCAGAAGGTAGAATTGCTTGCTTTCCAGGATAATAAAATAATTTCTTCCTCTGGGACAAAGGTTGGGCAGGTTTTCTTATATTTCCTTAATAAATCAGGAATTATTTAAATTTGGGGTTCCTCATCTGTGACATAAGCTCATTGCATTCATGGCATCGCCTGGGCTCATCATCATGTGGAAATGATATCATTTTGAAGATTATACTACCTAATGTGCTATGAGTAATGAAGGCCTTCGTCTCAGACTCGGAAGTATAATTCTTCTGCCAACATCTACAGAACTTCTTTAGGCTAACTTGTAAACGTGTATATAGGGTAAATGTCAGAACTTCACAGTTACTGACACGTATTATTATGACTCCATGTGCACAAGGTAAGATAGAACTATTTCTTGGAAATAAAAAGTAACATTTGCTCAGGTTTATTCTTTCTCAACACGTTGACTGTAATTATCTGGGTTCACTGTAGTATTGACTCCATTTATTGGTAAAGTTTCTGCACTATTCTCCCTTTCTTTTGTTTCTTTTCTACTGGCCTACGCTTTCCTTCAATTTAATATATTTATTTAGTTAGTTCTTATATTAATACATTGTTTTCTCAGGTACAAAATGTTCATCTTCTGATTCATATTGTCCACATAAAGATTATTATGCTCATTCTTCAACATCTTGAATGAAATTCTAACATTTCCACTGGTTGGATAGCAATATGGACTATGACAGAAAACTAGAATCCATGATTTTAACTTTGTATATTAAAGTCTCTGCTACCATATCCTGTATCTTAATCTCTAATTCTATAAAACAGAGAGAAATATAATAAAGAGAAAACACATGTCCAGGGAGGACATATATTTTGATAAATTTTACTCTCCTTTTCTCTAAATTTTATTATAGGCATTTTGTAGTCATGCTGATTACTATGTCTAATGAGTATTGGAGTCGTATATATGGTATTTTACTTAGTAAACAATCAAAAATAATGTATGCATCAAGATTTCCAGTGCATTCCAGTGTTTGAGAGGACTTGAGGTAAATTACATAAAAATCAAGAGTGATGCAAACATGTACAGCAGTTGAGAAAATGTCGGTTCAGAAACACTTGGTTTGTATATAGAAGTGCTAATTCCTCCAATGGTGGAAGTGATTAACAGACATGGTGTGAAAACCTTTTTTAGTAGTGTGTCAATGTGGCCTCTTACTATGTTCTTTTTTTACATTAAATAATTCACCTACTGTTACTTGTTTTACTCTCACAAATTTTCTTTAAATTTCATGTGAATTTCCACAGTGGAGAAAAAAAGTCTTTTCAACAAATGGCACTGGAAAGCCAGATATCTATACACAAACAAGGCAGTTGTACCCCTGCTTCATAGCGTATCCAAAAATGAACTAAAATTGAATTAAACACCTAAATGTATGTACTAAAATAATAAAATACTTAAAAAATACATAAAGGCAAACCTAATGAGCTTGGAAAAGGGGATGATTTCTTAGAGATCTAAAACAAATAGCATAAACAACAATACATAAAACAGATTTTATCAAAATTTAGTTTTGGTACTTCTAAGGACATTGTTAGGAAAGAAAAAGACAAAACACAGAATGAAAGAAAATATTTTCACAGAATATATTTTCATAGTGTTGTATCCAGAATATGTAAATAAATAACTTGTGCAACCACATGATGAAAAGACAAAAATTCAATTGAAAAATGGGCAAAACATCTGAATATACATATCTCTAAGAAGATAAAATGGCTAATAATACATAAAAAGAAGCTTAATATAATTAGTCATTAGGAACGTGCAAATCAAAATCACAATAAAATATCACGTCATACCCATTAAGATGTTCATTACCAAAAAGACAATAACAATGTAAATAAGTGTAATAGATTGAATTGTGTCTCCCCCCAAAAATATATTAAAGTTCTACACTTCAGTACCTCAGAATGTTACCTTATCTGGAACCCAGGCTTTTGCAGATGTAGTCAAGTTAAGATGAGGTCACTATTGGGGGCCTTAATCCAGTATAACTGTTTTCTGTATTGAGAAGGGAAATCTGAACACAGAAATAGACATGAACACAACAAGAATTTCAAGTAATGATGAGAACAGAGATATAAATTATGTTATTTACAAGCCAAAAAATACCCAATATTGCCAGCAAACCACCAGAAGTTATGATAGTGGCGTAAAATAGATTCTCTCTTATAGCCCTTAGAAGGAACAAACCTTGCAAACATCTTGATTTTGGACTTCTAGTCTGCATAACTGTGAGAAAATAAATATTTTAAACCACCCAATTTGTGATTCTTTGTTATGACAGCCCTAGCAAGCTAATAAGACCAGAATGTAGAGAGGCTGTAACTCTCATATACTGCTGGTGAAAATGTAAAGTGATACAGTCACTGTGGAAAAGGGTTTTGCAGTTCTTGCAATTTTGAATGTAGTGTTACTATCTCACCCAGAAGTTACATTCCTAGGTATATGCCCAAGAGAAATGAAAATACACATCTACATAAAATTTATACAAGAGTATTCATAGTAATGTTATTCACAATTACTAAGAAATGGAAATAATACCAATGTGTATCAATTGATGAATGGATTAAATGATGTGATACATCCATACATGTAATATTATTTGGTCATAAATAGTAATGAACTACAGAAAATGTTTCAATATAAATGAACCTAGAAATGGTTAGACTAAGTAAAATGAAAAAAGAGACATAAAAGCACAGGTACTGAAGCAACTACATTGTCTGGGATATATACCTGATATTCATCATCTCATGCCAGGAGAATCTAGGACATGGACACACATAAGTTTAGGAGTGGAGGTTTAATAGGCAGAAGAAAAGAGAAAGAAAAACTGCTCTCATTATTAAGAGAGGAGACTCCCTCCTGAGCAGAAAAAAAATAGCTGGCAGCCAATGAGTTGGGTTTTATTGTCCAACTTGTGGAGGTAGTGATTTAGCAGGGCTCACAGATTGGTTCAATCAGGTATGATGTTTACATAGCATTCAGGGAAGGCAGGTTGCTCCACCCTTATCTTATTATGCAAATGAATTCTCCCCTTGGCCAGTGCCATCTCATCTGATCCTTACTGTACATGTGGCTAGCAGATAAGGGAAGATGGAGCAGCCATCTTGAACATGTCTAGTCTCTAATTCCTGCCAGCATTCACCCGTGCAAACTCACGGCTTTCTTTTCTTTTCTTTTGAGATGACGGAGTCTCATTCTGTCACTCAGGCTGGAGGGAGTGCAGTGGCATGATCTCAGCTCACTGTAACCTCTGCCTCCCAGGTTCAAGCAATTCTCCTGCCTCAGCCTCCCCAGTAACTGGGATTACAGGTGTCCATGACCACACCCAGCTAATTTTTGTATTTTTAGTAGAGATGAGGTTTTACCATGTTGGCCAGGTCTCAAACTCCTGACCTCAGGTGATCTGCCTGCTTCAGCCTCCCAAAGTGCTGGGATTACAGGCATGAGCCACTGTACTGAGCCCCAGCTTTCTTTTCTGTCTGCAGCTTGACTTTATAGGCTGCTCTTTATTAGAAAATGATTTGTAGCTGCTTTTTTTAAAAAAGAAAAGCCTTACTGCAGATGCCCCTACCCTTACTATCTGCCAAAGTGATTTCTTCTTAACGCCTATATCCTTTACCACTCAAGAGTTGTAACAGTAACTGCTGTTAGAGGTGTTGGTCGATGACTCCTTCTGGCTAATTCCTGCTGAAAAGGGGTGTCTTGGGGGGAATAGCAGGTAGAGATCCTCTTGGAGTTGATCTAAGGGCCCTCGGAAGAAAGGCGTGGAACAACCAGAATGTGTGGTTCACTCTGCAACACTGTTTGGAGTTTGACTGTGTCTAGGTGAGAGGAAACAATTTGAATTACAGTATTGAACAGACAAGGTCCAAACATTAATACAAAACATGTGAGCAAGAAGGGGCTTAACAATGGCACTAGCTAGTTTCACAAAGGAGACTAGAATTCATTAAAGAGGGATTGTAGCCACCAGGGCTGGAGCCTGCATTTTCTCTTAATCTGTAAATAATTTAACTTGATCTTTAAGCAACCGTAGGTTTTCTTCTACTTGACTAGTGGTGTTACACAGAAGCAGCATGTTTCATTTAAGGCTGTATAGGTAACCCTACCATGGCTGTAAGGACATCTAGGGCTGTCTCTTCTGTATTACTACTGAGGCTAATGAGTCTATGGATTGTGTCTTTTTGTGCTTTATTAGCGCCTCTCCATCTTTCTATAAAGGTTGTGGGATTCTCAACTGGCTTTTGTTCTATCATGGACAGTTTAGAGTTATTAAGAGGCTTGGTCCTAGTTCTCCTTGGTCTTCCAATATACACATTAAAAAATGTTTCATTTTCCATTCACTGTAGCATATTGGGGTTCTAGTTAGAGTTGTCAAGAGGAACTGCTTTCCTTCCTATTGGGAATGGTGTTTCCATTATTTCTTCACCTTCCCTATTTTTTCTTTTAGGTCTACTACAGGAGACATATTGCTCATCTTCTAATTTCTCTGCTGCCTGCAGAGCTACCTGCTTCTCAGCTGTGGTTACAGTTTGACTTAGGAGCAGCATAACATCCCTCCATGAAAGGTCAAATACCTGAGTGAAATTTTGGAAGGCTTCTATATAGCTATCAGAGTTATCAGAAAATTGGCTTAGGTCTCCACTTACTGGCCTAAGGGCTTGCAATGAGAAGGGAACTCAAACCCTAATGGCATCACCTCCATTGGGTATTTCCTGGAGAGGGAAGAATGAAGGTATGAAAGTGGGAAATTTTGGAGATGGTGGAGGTGGAAGATCTGGTGGCATGGTTGGAAGCGGCCCCAGAAAAGAGACTGGAAGGGCTGGGACACCCAATAGCTGCCTCAGATGGTTCCCCCAGAATTTGCTTTTCTAGTCTTGGGGAGTCATTCCCTTTTGGACTGTCTGATATGATTGCTAAAAGGGCTGAGTCAGTTATGCATGTTTGCAAAGATATGGGTTGTCTCTCAGGGAAAAAAAACAAAAACTGCACATAAGGTACCTTCTTGGACCATTTGCCCTCCTGTCTGCAGAAAGATCTAATTGTCAGATAGTATCAAAATTGTGCTCCCTATCACAAGCCAGGCTGGTTCAAGAGGGTAAGAAGGCCATGCCTGTATGCAAAAGAAAATGGGCCACTTTTTCTTCAAAGTCTCAGGGTCAAAGGAGTCCCAGTGCTTCAGAATGCACTCCAGAGGAGTATAGGCCAAAGATAATCTGTTACCCATCTAGAAAGAGAAGTGGGAAAAAGGCATCCCTTTTGTCTTCTTCCTTTTGGTGTGACCCAAGGTGGAAAGGAAGACAGTGGGAGTGTCCCCCCCGCCCCCCAATGCCCCCCCGCACAGGCCACTACTGTTTTCCCTCCATGGTTCCTGGGTCCTGGCATCTTATTGAACATGCCGCCCATGGTTGCAGGTGTGACCCCAGCCATGGAACAAGAGAAACTAAGAGATTGGTATTAGTCATGCTCACCCTGAGGCTGTAGTTCTCTGCCAGTTATTTCTCTTAGACTTCCTAGACTTGCGTGACTTGCCTGGCTCCCTGAAGAAAAAAAAAAAATGGTCTCTGGAGAGACTGTGAAAGTTGCATTTGGGCAACTGTTGCACTTTCCTCTTTAATGGAGTAAGTGTGCTGATTTGAGCTCTATTTCCTGCTATTATAGACCATGCTAAAGCATTTACCCTTAGAAAATAGTTCGGGTTAACTCTGAACTTAAAATCCCCTTAAATTAAGTACCATTCTAATTAGAGGCAGAATCAGTGATTTAAAAGAATTTAAGAACCAAATGGCTGTTTTCCTTTTGATGGGACAGTATTGAGACTAAAATTTGGCTTCAGATGATGTCGAACTCCTAGTTGTTGAAGGCAGAATTTTCCCATTACAAAAGCAGCATGAAGCCTGGTTTCCAGTAGAGAAGCACAAAAAGGAAAGAGAATTGGTAAGCTAGAGTGTTTTGGTAAAGAATTGACAATGTGCCTCATGGATATGATCCGTATTCCACTAGATGGTGCTGTTGACCTTGAAATGCCATGTGCTCGCCACACCAAGGGGAGAGTGACCCTGACATGAACAGGGGATAGCCACAGCCAGAAATCCTCAGTTGCTCTGAAACTTCTTCCAGCCCAATGTGACGGCTAAGTCCTCCATGAAAGAAAGCTGGTTCAAACATGGGCAACATGCCCAGCAACCCATGAGTACAGGGGATTCTCCATGTTCTCCTCAGTAAGCTTCACATCTAAGTCTTTAAGAATGGCAGCCACACTGTGTTTTTACCTGGCTGACAAATGCCTGTTATTGATTTGATCTGGTTCTGAAATGCAGGCCAAGAGTTCCTAAATGAAAGCACAGAGTTGGAGTTTGCTCCTCTACTCAACGTTTTGAGTATCCTGGATGAGATCCCCAGTATGAAGCAGCTACATTGCTGGGGTAAATATCCAGAGTTCAACATTTCAGGCCAGGAAAATTTAGGACACGGTCACACACAAAATGTTTAGGAGCAGAAGTTTAATAGGCAGAAAAAAGAGAAAGAAAAACAGCTTTTTCTACGGAAAGGAGACATCCAAGCAGAAAAATCGCACCTGTTTTTATAGTCTGGCTTAAAGAGGCAATGTCTGATTTACACAGGGCTCACAGATGGATTAGATCAGGTATAATGTTTACATAGTGCACAGGGAAGGCTGGTTGCCTCACCCTAATCTTAACATGCAAATAACTTCTCCCCTTGGCTGGTGCCATCTTGTTTGAGCCTTATTGTACACGTGGCTGGCAGAGAAGGAATGGAGCCACCGCCTTGAACACGCCCGGCCACTTGTTCCTGCTGGCATTCATCCATGCAAACTCCTGGCTTTCTTACATACATTTGCAGTTTGTCTTTACAGGCTGCGCTTTGTTAGAAAATGATTTGTGGCTGCCTATCATTAAAAAGAAAAGCCTTACTGAGGACTCCCATACCATACTATCTGCTTAAGTCATTTCTTCTAAACTCCTATATCAGTATTGTATACTTTCATTTATATGATGAACAGGCAAATCCATAGAGGCAGAAATTAGATTAGTGGTTGCCAGGGTCATATGTCCAGAAGCACATTCAGCCATATGGAGTGATGAAAGTGTTCTGAAATTAGATTCTGGTAGTGGTTACACAACCTTGAGATATACAAAAACAAACAAACAAACTCTAAATTGTATACTTTCCATGTATAAATTTTATACTATATGAATATCTCTCAAAACCATATTTTGAAAAATAAAAATAACAAAATTTAAAATTGTAAGTGCATAAATGAAACTAGACTGTAGCATACTAACTATAAACATCTAGCAAACAAACCCATACGTCTATATTAAATATGGCTTTTCCTCAGAAGACATTCCATAATACAAAAATGATGCCAAACAAATAGAAATCAAGCAGAAAGTCGTAATATGATAGGTTTGAGGTGTCAAAGAATCCAACAGAACTTTCAAAAGAGGGGGATCATAGTGAATAGAATCCTAAAATCTCCACATAAATTGCCTCTTAACCCCTTTACAGACAGGTAGATTATGCATGAAGGGAGAAGAATAGGCCCCAGAAAACAACAAGTTAAAAGCTAAAAATAATGAGCAAAGATTTAAGGTACTGTCCACCTCAGAAAGACAGAGTTTGCAGTTTAAACACTTCTAGATAAGAGGGCTTTGGTAAACATCTCAGGCTTCCCATAGACCTGCCCTAACAAAGCATACCTCAAGAATTACAACTTCAAAGTTATCAATCAGTAGCTTAACAGACTGCTAGAACAAAATCCACATTTCAGAGCAAGATGATAGAATTTAAAATTTATACAATGTATTATTCACAATGTTAAGGATATGACAAAATATTAACAGACATGAGAAAAAAGGAAGTAAATGTGATCCACTGTAAAGAAAATAAATACTCCTAAAAAACAAACTCCTCAAATACCCAGTTAATAGAATTGATAGTCAAGAAGATATCTATTATAAATATGTTCAATTAAAGTGAAAATAACTGAATAGTTTTAAAATGACAGTAGTGAAATAGAAGCTATAACAAAGTCAAATGAAAATGTTAGCATTGAAGTACACAATATCTGAAATAAAACATCACTAATGGGTTTAAAAATAGATTGTAGATAGCAGAAGAAAAGGTCAATCAACATAAAATAAATCAATAGAAAATACAAAACCAGAATGGAGTGAAGAAGACAAGAAAGTTACAGAAGATAGTTAGTTGTGGCCTGATATTAAATAATAATTTAAGCACCAGAAAAAAAATACAGTAGGACAGAAAAAAAATACTAAAGAATGCTGGCTCTGAATTTTCTAAATAGGGTGAAAAACATTAAGATGGAATTTAAGAAGATTAACAGACCTCAAGCAAGATAAGTACAAAAATAACTATATCTAGGCGCTTTATTGTTAAATTACTGCAAACTAAAGATAAAGAAATAATCTTGAAAGAAAATGTCATCACATATGCAGGAAAACAATAATACAGGTAATAGATGACTTATCAGACAAAAATGGAGACCAGAAGACAAAGAAAATTATCCTTAATGAGTTGAATTAAAAGCAAAAACTGAAAAATATAAATGCACATTTCAATTTTATATCCAGGAATATATTATTTTAATGAGAATAAAAACACATTTTTGGATGAAATTATACTAAGAAAAATCTTGAGGACATGCTCTATAGGAAATTCTAAAGGTAATTCATAAGGCTAGAAGAAAATGATGACAAATAGACTTGTACCTAGGTGAATGATTTAAAAGTACAGGGACCAGTAAAACAATAAATATAATGTTAAACATAAAAAAGTTCTTTCTTTCTCTTAATTTTCTTAACACACTACTGATTGTCTAAAGGAAAAATATGGAAAATAATGCATAAAATTTGAATGTATGTGGCAATATTAGCACAAATAGACTAGTAGTGGATAGAATTACATAATTGCCATACAGAAAATTGCTTACATTTTAAATGGAAAAGTATAATTTTAACTCTAAGTATACTGTGATAAGCTACAGATGCATTGTACAATCCCTTTTAAAAATATAAGGTAAATCTAAAGAGGTATAGTTATAAAATCAGTATAGAAATTGATATGAAATATTAAAATATATTTTGTTAGCTCAAATTTGCAAGAAAAGGAACAAAAAGACAACAGCAACAAGAAAATGAATGGGCCAAATAGAAAATAAAAAGCAGAATAGTGAACATAAAAACATTAGAATAACAACAATTATATTAACTGAAAGCCAACTAAACACTTAAAAGGCAGATTGTAAGCATGAATAAAAAAATCTAAATTATGTTGTCTACAAGAAATATTTTAAATGTAAAGACACATACGTTGGACATAAAAGGATAGGAAAACACTATTCAAACTGTTGACACAAGAAAGTTGGTGTGGGTTTTTCCTCTATCAAGTTCAATAGAGAAGATATTAACAGAGATAAACAGAAATAATTCATTATCATAAAGCATTAATTCACTAGGAAATAAGTAAGAAAGGTTTAAAACATTTAAAACAAAAACTGACATAAATAAAGTGAGAGATTAAAATCCATAGTCAAAGGTGTAGGTTTTAAACATTCTCAAAAATTGATAGAAGAACTAGACAAAATTTCAGTTAGACTATAGTATGGATCTGCATATTTGTAACCAACAATGTAATCCACTTAGAAAATCCCAATAAATATAAATAATAATATTATAATTAATAAGTAAATTTAATAAGATCAGAGAATATATTCATTTTATTTAAAAATACAATTTATTACACAGCAAGTATAATTGTAAAATTAAATTTTAAAATTCACCTGTAAGAGGAGCAAACACATAAAATATTTAAGAAGACAACTAATCAAGAGTATGAAAAATCTCTGCACTAATAACAAAAAAATAATCTGGGGAATATTAAAGAATATGTAAATGTAGGAATATACCTTAATCATTTTTTCATCATCCATTGCTTCTAAATAATTTTTGTATCTGAACCAAAAATCTCTCCAGTATAGACAGCATAGAGTTATTTTATTATCTAGTCTGAAAATCTCTGCTCTTTACATGGATTTTTTAAACCATGAACATTTAATGTTATTGATATAGTTGGATTTACATCTGCCATTTTTTGTTTTCTTTGTTTCTCATATCTTTTTTGTTCCTCTTATTTCTCTTTTACTGTTTTCTAGTTCATTAGGATAATATTCACAATGTAACATTCAAATGTATTCATTCATTATTACATTTTTGTTGTTTTGGTGGTTCTTGCTGTGGTTCACCACGTACATTTTGTCAGAGTCATATGTATTTAATTCAAGTGGGATACAGAAATGTTACTCCTGTATAACTCTATTTCTCTTCCACTTTTCATTCTACTTTGTTATATATAGTACACTTGTATGTATTAAAAATACCATACTGCATAGTTGCAATTATTCTTCATATAATTTTATACCTTTTAAGTATTCTGACAGTAAAAGGAGAGTGAATACATATTTATTAGTGTCTGTTAATTTAACCGTCTTATATACCTTTTCTGGTTCTCCTAAATTTGAGTTGCCTGATGTCATTTTCTTACACCCATACTGCTTTGCTCCCATCTACTTCTTTTGCTATTATTGCTAAATATATTATATTTTTATATTTTCTACAGAGAAATACAATTATGCACATAGTTTCACATAACTGATTTTTAAAATAACTTAAAAGAATGAAGATCAAATATGTATTTATACTCTGCCTTTATCTTTATAGAACTGTCTTAACTCATGCTATTTATTTATTTATTTAAGACTGAATCTTGTTCTGTTGCCAGGCTGGAGTGCAGTGGTGTGATCTCCACTCATTGCAACCTCTGCCTCTTGGGCTCAAGCAAATCTCCTGCCTCAGCCTCCAGAATAACCAGAACTACAGGCATGCGCCACCACACCCAGCTAATTTTTATATTTTTAGTGGAGATAGGGTTTCACCATGTTGGCCAGGATGGTCTTGATCTCCTGACCTCGTGATCTGCCCACCTTGGCCTCCCAAAGTGCTGGGATTACAGGCTACAGGCGTGAGCCACCACACTCAGCCTATTTTTTTACATATATTAAAATTCTGTCCAGAGTCACTTGCTTTCAGCTTGAAGAAATTTGTTTAGTATAATAGTTCTTGTAAGAAAATTCTATTGGAAATGAATTATACCTCTCTTTTACATTTTTGAGATACATTTCATTTACCTTAATTCTTGACATTTAGTTTTGCTGCCTATCAGATTCTTCATTGACAAGTTTTAAAATTTCTTTTAACACTTTAGATGTTTCATCCTATTAAATTTGATTCTTCATGGTTTAAGATGGGAAGTTATTCATTCCCATGTTATCAGAAGTTCCCTTACATGAGACAAGTCATTTGTCTCTTACTGCTTTCAAGATTTCCATTTTGAAATCTTTTATTCTTTTTACTATGATGTGTTCTCTGTGTTTATCTTTTTACGTTAATCCTATTTTAACTTTATTTACCTTCTCAAATGCATACATTAATTTTTAATTAAAATTTAGATCATTTTTAAATGATCAAATGATCAAGTTTCAAATGATCAAACTATTCCTTTAAACATATTTGCTGCTCTGTCCTCTCTCTCCTCTACTTTTGATATTCCCTTACATATATTGTTGTGTTGATAATAATGCTCCACATTTTTTTTCAGAGTCTGTGTTTACTTAAAAGTTCTTTATATGGTCTGAAATCAACTTTTATTTTGTCAGAAATACGATTTGAAAATATATCTTCTTAATGTGTAGCTTGCCTTTATATGCTTTTAAAGTGTCTATATCAAAGCAACTGTTTTAAATTTTGATTAAAAAAATGTATCTTTGTTTTATTTTCTAGACTGTGCTTTTGTGGTCATATTTAGAATTTGTTTGCCTAACCCAAGTTCATGCAGATTCTCCATGGATTATATTCTAGAAACTTTATAGTATTTTGTTTTATATTTAGTTCTATAATCCATTTTGAGGTAGTTTTTGTATGTGCAAAATATAGTCTAATGTTTCCTTCCTTCCTTCCATCCATCCATCCATTCTTCCTTTTTCCCTTCCTTCTTCCTCCCTCTCTCCTTCCCTTTCTTTTTTCTCTTTCTCTGTTTCTTTTTTCCTTCCTTCCTCCCTCCCTCTCTCCCTCTTTCTTTCTTTTCTTTCTTTCTCTTTCTCTTTCTTTCATCCTTTCTCTTTTTCTTTCCTTCTTCCTTTCTTTCTTTCTTTGTTTCTCTCTTTTTTTTCACTTGTAGATGGACAATCAATTCTTTTAACACTATTCATTGAAAAGTTGTCCTGGCCAGGTGCAGTGGCTCATGTCTGTAACCCCAGCACTTTGGGAGGCCAAGGCAGGCAGATCACTTACAACCAGCCTGACCAACTTAATGAAACCCTGTCTCAACTAAAAAATACAAAAGAAATTAGCTAGGCATGGTGGCAGGCTCCTGTAATTCCAGATACTTGAAAGGCTGAAGCAGGAAAATTGCTTGAACCAGGAGTTGGAGGGTGCATTGAGCTGAGATTGCACCACTGCACTCCAGCATGGGTAACAGAGTGAGACTCCATTTAAACAAATAAGTAAATTTTAAAAAATAAAGTATGCATTACATAAAAATATAGCATAATGAATATCTATATAAAAAGATGTTTTCAAAAATTTGTGGTTATGATCATTTATTTAAAAAAAACCAAGAAGGCAGTTGAGGCATTAATGAGATTTCAGGGAATCTATATCAACTTGGGGAGAATTGACCAATTAAAATATTGTGTCTTCCAATCAATCAGAATAATTTACCTATTTCTATTATCAGTGTTCTATAGTTTTCACCATACTGATTTTTTAAATACATTCTATATTTTTACCTAGATAGTCCATTTTTTTATACTTGTGTAAGTGGTATTGGTCTTCATGTTGTATTCCAAGTGTTATTTGCTGATATATAGAAAAGACAACAGTTTTTGTGTATTTACATGGAATCCTCTATCTCAGCCCGGCTTGAGATGCAGTGTTATTCCTTCCTTTCTAATCTATTTATTATTCATCTTTATTGCCTTATTACACAAAATAAATCTTCCAACAGGATGGAATTATATAAGAAGAAATGCTTGCTTTGTTTCCTATCTCAGTGAGAGTATTCAGTCTTTTACAATTAAGTATAAGGTTATCTGTGAATTTATTGTAGATATGTTTTATGAAGTTAAGAAAGTTTTATTCTCATTTTTCTTGAGTTGCTCAGATTTTTATCATGAAAACATTAAATTTTATCAAATACTACTTTATACATCTAACTTTATAATTATTTTTTCTTCTTTAGTCTACTAACAAATTATGCATTGATTTTCAAATTCTGAACCAACTTTAAATCCCTAGGAAAAATAAAAATTGACTGTAATGTATTTATATACTTTATACATTGTAGAATATAGTTTGAAAATATTTCCTTAAAGATTTTTGCATCTATGTTCATGAGAGATTGTGATTTATGGGTTTTTTAGGTTATTTTATTTATTTATGTATTGCTTTCGGTATACACTAAGGCTGTCTTCATACAATAAATTGTGAAGTATTCTTTCCCCTCTTATTTTCTGAAAATGTGGTATAGAATTGGTATTGTTTCTTTATTGTTTGGTAGAATAGGGCAGTGAAATAATTTTGGTATGTAGTTTTCTCCATTGGATGATTTTAACGAACTAATTTTATATATTTTATGTAATTAAGTTTAATGAGATTGCCTGCTTTTCTTTGAGTGTTTTGTTAGCTTTTCTCTTTCAAAAAATTAGTCAATATTATCTAACTTTTGAAAATTGTGAGCCTAGGGTTTATTATGGTATTACTGTATTGTTATTTTTACATCTATGAGATTTAGCAGTGATATCTCCTTTTCATTCTTACATTTACAAATGCATTACCTGTCTTTTTCCTGGTCAATCTGAACAGATTCTTCTTGATGTGTTTGAAGAAGCAGTATTTCATGTTATTGATTTTTTTCATTGTTTTGGTATATCTAACTTCACTAATATCTGCTATTATCTTTATTATTTTTATTTTTCTTCTTGCTTTAGTATTTATTTGCTCTTCATTTTCTAATTTCTTGAGGTAGAGGCTTATATTACTTATTTGAGAACTTTCTTCACTTCTTATGTAATCATTTAATGCTGCAAATTTTAACCTCAGAAGCTTAAACAGCTTCCCACAAATTTCGAAATAATTTCTTCTTTTTAAATGCAATCCAAAATACTATAAAAACTTTTTTGAGACTTATAAATTGACCTATAAGGTACTTACAATTAAGTTGTTCAATTTCCCAATGATTAGGAATTTTTCAGATATCTTTCTGTTATTGACTTCTAGTTCAATTTTGTTATAATCTGTAAGAACTACTTTGAATGATTTTTTTTATTATTTTAATTTTATTGAGTTTGTTTTGTGGCCCTAAACATATGTAGATTAATGTTTTGTGTTCATTTCAAAAGAATATGTGTTTGATTGTTGTTGGCTGGACTTTTCTATAAAAATTCATTTGATTTAGTGGGCAGATAATGTTGGCTAATTCCTCATTTTCGTTTTTCTGTTTCCTTTCAGTTTTATCAGATTTTTCCTTATGTATTTTGAAGCTCTGTTGCTAGATGCATATACATTTAGAATTGGTATGTCTTCTTGATGAATTGACTCCTTTATCATTATGAAATGATCTTTATTAACACTAGTATGAATTTATACTCTGAAATCTAGCTTTTATAATATTAATATGGATACTCTAGGTATGAATTTTGTAGATGACCAAGATTTCATTATTAGGGTTGAAATAACATATTTTTGTGGCTTCCCACGTAACCTGTGGTAGCAGAACCTCTGACACTAATTGTTTTTATCAAACCAAAGAATCTGAAATTTCATTTTCTCCAAGATTCTAACAATTGCTTGTCTCTCACACTTGGTTTCTTTTGATGCTGTGAACATTTATCTTTTTGTCTGAGTATTCACAGTTCTATTAGCGAATAATGAGAGTTTCATTTAGATGCTAGTCTATTTTAAACCAGAAGTCTCATAATTGACTTTCAACTTATCTCATTAGAGCCTGATTTTGATGACATGTCTTTATTTTATAAAGCATATTGTCATTTAACATAAGGAATAAATGTTGGAAGCCACAAAAAACTGAACATAATAGAGTGACCTTTTACAGTCAGTTCCATATGAGTACAGTCTTAAAAAATATAAAGGTTATCAAATGTGTCTGGCTTTAGACACTTATAGACAATTAAGTTTAAGAGTCTATTCAGGTTGCAAGATAATATAGACACTTATAGACAATCAAATTTAAGAGTCTATTCAGGTTGCAGGATAATAAAAGGAAAGAGTATTGAACTAGAATTGGAAAGACTTATATTTGATACCTATTTTCACAACTTACTAGGAAACTTAGGGAAGACATTTGGTATTCAAAAGCCTCAGCTTCTTAGTAATAAGAAATAGTGACAACCTGACAACTATCAATAGACTTATTATGAGGCACAAATTAATTATCTATAGTGAGAGCACAAAGTGTTACAAAATCATTTGCTTTTATTAAGTTGATTTAGTTTTAGGTTCTTTAACAAACGTTGCAAGGCACTACTGTATTAGGGTTCTCTAGAGGGACAGAACTAATAGGATATATGTATATACGAAAGGGAGTTTATTAATGATAATTGACTCCCACGATCACAAGGTGGTTTCACAATAGGCTGTCTGCAAGTTGAGGAAGGAAGCCAGTGGTCAATCAGTCCAAGTCCCAAAACCTCAACAGTTGGGAAGCTGACAGTGCAGCCTTCAGTCTGTGGCCAAAGGCCTGAGAACCCCAGTAAACCACTGCGGTAAATCCAAGAGTCCAAAAAAGCTGAAGAACTGAAGAGTCTGATGTTAGAGGGCAGGAAGCATCCAGCAGAGGAGAAAGATGAACACTGAAAAACTCAGCAAGTCTTCTCTTCCACTTTCTCGTGCCTGCTTTATTCTAGCCGCACTGGCAGCAGATTAGATGGAGCCTAATATGGTCTGGCTGTGTCCCAACCCAAATCTCATCTTGAATTGTAGCTCCTGTAATTCCCACATGTCATGGGAGGCACTCAGTGGGAGGAAATTGAATCACAGTGGTGGGCTTTTCCCCTGCTGTATCATGATAGTGAATAAGTCTCATGAGATTTGATGGTTTTAAGAGTTCTCCTGCACATGCCCTCTTTCATGTCACCACGTAAGACTTCCCTTTATTCTTCCTTCATCTTCTGCCATGATTGTGAGGCCTCCCCAACCATGCGGAACTGAGTCCATTAAACCTCTTTCCTTTATAAATTACCCAGTCTCAGGAATGTGTTTATTAGCACCATGAGAACGGACTAATAAAGTGCCCACCTAGATTGAGGGTGGTTCTGCCTCTCCCAGTCCACTGACTCAAATGTTAATCTCCTTTAGCAATAGCTTCACAGGCATACCCAGAAACAATATATATATATATCGTATCTTTCAATCCATTCAAGTTGATACTCAATATTAACCATCACATTCTTTTACCCAGTTGAGCACTAATGTTTTAAAATTGCAATCACTTAATGAGGTATGTAATAATATTATAGTTACAATAATAAAAAGGCTATTCTTGTAACCTATGAGTTTAGAAAGACATTGCTTTTTTTTCCTCTTAGAGACAGGATCAAAATCAAGTGTTAATTGAGAATTTTTTTCTCGATATTTTCATTTTCATATTTTGTAGTCCCCTTGTCTCACTTAGGATGTTATAATTTATAATTTGACATTGATGAGTAGTACTAGGATCAGGAAATAGCATGGTTAGTTTCCTGGCAGCTCCATGCTGTCAGTCTCATCAGTTAATCTCTTTTCTCACATGCCAGCTTAACACTGCACAGTTATTTGAAAGCTCTATGTAAGAGTCTCCCACCTTCTTTTCTTGTAATAAGGAAGTTCCCTGAGCTTCTCTGACATTATACATTCTTTAATCTCTTTGCAAGTAATGTGACCCACTGTATGGTTTCTCTTTTATTAATGCAAATGTCCCTTAAATGTCTAGAATTAAACATTTTCTGTCAATTTCAGGAGATGGAGTTCTGCTTAGATAATGAGAATGCCACTACAAACCTTGCTTTAATTGCAGCATTATAATCTCTAGACCTGAAATCCCCTGGAGACTCTGATATTATAAAATGCCTTTCAGCTATGCAGGTGTGGAATTCATTACAAGTATTTTTTATGTGAGAATATATCTTAAACTTATTGAAAATATCATTGTCTTGGGGTATTTGATAACTTGAACTATTATTTAAAGTATAGATACAGTGACATACTGAAAGTGAGTAAAAGGAATAATGCATGTAGTTATAATTTTAAAGACACATATATGTAAGCACATACCTTTAAGACATATATAGGCACATACCTTTAAGGGAAATAAATAATAGCAGGATTTTGTTTTTGTTTTTGTTTTTGCTGAAAGGAGGGAAAAATAAAATATCTCTGTATAATAATAAAAATTGTTATCAGTAAAATTACATTTTTAACATGGTTGATTAATGGTAAGTTTAAAAGTGGTTTCTGTCTAGTATAACATTAGTGGCCTATTAATTATATTTGTTGTATACTTATATTTTAAATGAAAATTTTAGAAAAATAAAAAATATCAAAAATATAAGCTTATAATATGTGACACACATTTATATATCTAATCTTAAGAAATTTGTTCTCTCCTCTAAGTGTATTTTCAAAATGCATTTATCATGAATCTAAACATGTAATATATTTTGTGGTTCCTATGCATTTCCTTCATGGCTAAATCTGTGGCAAATGCACATCTTGCACCAATCAACAGATTACAAAATAGTGTTCACACGTTTCAGCAATAGTAACAATATAACACGTGATATGATTTTTCTCATTCCATTGAATCATGCTGAAGATAATTTCTGAAGCCAGTGCAAGGGCAGTCTGAGATTAGTGCATTTTTGTCTCTCTCTCTTTCTCTCTCTCTCCCTTTCCTTAGTCATATAAGAAATCCATGTCCTCTAAATTAATTGCATGGGTCAGGTTGAAAGAAAAGAGTGCAGAAGCCCTGTCAGTGAGTGTATTAATTGCCCCCTGTGCATTATTTTTTCTTTGATGACTTAATTTAAAACCATTTTTACAGAGAAAGCTTTTGAAACGGGAACACAGAATTTTGAAGGAAAAGTTGTGAGACAAGCTGATCAAAGTGACCATCGGTTGGAATAACATTTAATTGTGTGTGACCTAAAAAATCCTCATAATGGATCTTAATCATATAAAATGGAAAAACAAAATGAACAGCAAGCATGAACATGATGAGACAGCTCTCCTTTGCCAATCAAGCAAACAGTTTCTTAATGCTTCAGAGAAAGTACCCCAATCAGTGTGCTGATGTGAGGTCTAACGAGATCTAACTTGGTACTTGTGTTGACCTCTTCATCTCCTCTAGAGAAGAGTTTTGAGAATAAAGCATGGCTCTGAAAAATACGCAATAGCAGATATAGTATCACCAAGATTCTCTTAAGGCTTATCTTTACGTTCACATACTGGGGCATAAGAAATAAAAATATCGTATTAAGTATAATTCATAAGAAGAAAGTAGCAAAACATGTATCATAATTTGCAATAAACAGTATTTATGAGTCCAATATTCTCATAATTGTAGGATTTTCTTCCATGTTTTTCTCCTTTGTATTTTCTAGAGGAAGTTTCAAAATTAAAGTTATTCTTTATAGAAAATTATGTTTTCTCTCCTAAATAATACACTCAAGTGGAAATTTCTATTACAACCATAAAAAAAAATCTGCTATCCAAAGCCTCTAAACTCAGCCATAGAAGGAGTTTTCTAGTATTTCCTACATGTACTTGGATGAAATTAAATAACTTGTATGAGAAAATACCTTAGCATTAATATTTCTCTGTCTCATGCAGAATATTGATGTAAAATACATAGACACAATGCATCTGACTGACTCAATATGTTATATACATAACAAATGCTTCCTATATGTCCTTCTCATTTGCTCAATCAGAATATCTCAAGGTTTATTTTTATGAAGTAAATATATCTTACTATACTATTTGATGACTATACAAGTAATATTATGTGGGCAAGTTGGTCTCTGTGTAAACTTTAAATGCTTCCTTAAAATAAAAAGAAGGTTGTAACATTTTCCATAGACTTTGATACATAACAAATGCTTGCTCAGTCTTCTGTACATTTGTAGATTTCCTGCAAATTCCTTTCTATTTCGTAATCAAAAGGCCATGTTAACACACCGACAAATTTGGCATAGTCTATCAGAAAAACACCACCATCAGAACCTGGTAATTTAGTGGGTATAGATTCTGACTAAATTTTATACTGTATAAGAAAACTATGACATAATGAAGTTAAAAGGAGAAATACTATTATTAATACATCCCATGGGGATTGATGGGTTACAAATTTAATTGGATTGAGAATGTTGAGTTATGAAATAGGCAAAATAATTCAATATTTATTAGGAAATCTTACTTATTCAAAGAAATTATATAGAATGAGACATATTAAATAAAGCTTAATAATTTTGAAGCTTCATTCATTTTCAAAATGAATTCAGTTTATAATATAATCCAAGATAATACGATTAATAGAAGTAATGTTTAAGTGTGCATTCATCACAGAGAAATTTTGGGGCAAAAAGGGTGAAGTTTCCAAGCCACAGTGTCTTTTTTTTTTTTAAGCTAGATTTCCTCCTTCATGAAAAGAGCTTGTTTCATATTTTATGCCCACAGACTAGAGAAAGCATGCTTGTGGTAAAGCCACAGCAGTGGGAAGTAGTTTATGTTCTGCACTTATGTGGGAATAACAAATCAAAACCAGACATATGTTTGCTTTCAAAAGTAGGATTTTGTTATAGATTTACTTAATGTTTGAAATACTGCAGTGCTATTAGCCTGGGGTTTGGATAGGAATAGAGAAAAGTTAACAGGTTGCATTTTTGCCAAAGTATTGATTTACATTCCACTGAAAGCTTCTTGTTGTTTTATATTTTTTCTATCTTCATGGAAAGAAATCTGTGTTCAGTATAAATATCAAGTTATGAGACAAATGATGAATATATGGTATTGAGAAGCTGAACTTCCAAGAAAATTTAAATTTAGTTCAGATGTAAAACCAAGATACTTCTAAAATATGTTCTGTAGGTTCATTATAGACGTAATTCACATTTTCAATAACTAGCTTAAAAGTTGATTTGGCTTGGCATAGTTTCCAAATCTGTTTTTAATTGCAAAATAAGGCAAAACCTCAGAATAACCTGAGTTACTTTCCTTTATAAATGGCAAATGTGGCACAATCCTTAAAAAACTTCTTATTCTGTCCCCCTGTTTACTCTTTTATTATAAATTAGATTACATTTTTTTTTTGAGGAGGGGGAAAGGATTTCACTCTGCCACCTGGACTGGAGTGCAGTGGCATGATCACCACTCACTGCAGCCTCGAACTCCTGGGCTTAGATGACTCTCCCACCTTCTGAGTAGCTGGGACTACAGGCATGCACCACTACATCTGGTAAATTTATTTTTTTGTATTTTTCTGTAGAGATGAGGTTTTGTTATGGTGCCCAGGAAGAAGCTTTTCTGTTTTTAATCATTTTTTTTTAAATTAAGAATAGCACTTTTGCAATGGTTAAAAACAATCCCAAGTTTTGTTTTCCTTTTGATGTAAATCCTACATTTTAAAATCTATTTTTCATGTAATAAATACATGTGAGAATTACTTCTCCCAGTGCAAGTCAGTGAATTGTAGAAAGGTGAAATGATGTGAATATAATATTTGTGTTATTTTGATTCAATGAGAAATGTCATAATCACATTTCTCCCCTTGTGTGAACCACTTCCTGATATGGCACCAGCTTGGACTCATAAGATTGAATTGAAAAACCAAATTTGTAAATGGACCTTGTTGATCTTCCATTTGGTGTACTTTTCCAATGAATTCATCCATCAATGCTGACTGCTTGTGGGAAAACTATTTCCCATTTTATAATTTTTAATGTAGGAGTCAGTAGGCCTGTTGTTTAAATGTTTTATCTTCTACACTTTGCATTCTGCTGTGACTCCAAAAATAATCTACTTTCCAATGAATCTTATAATATCATTAGGCAATACTAAAAAACCTGACCTAAAGATAGTTTAAATATACTGAATTTTCATTCAATAAATCTTAAACAGACAAACTTATTTAATAATTTAAAGATAATGAGTGAAATATGAAAACTGTGTATATAAAATATGGGACACTAAAACTGGTAATAATAAAAATACTTGAAAATAAAAAGTTCTTCTTGTATAGGCAGTATAGTATAGATAATGGCAATTCTTACAGGCTTTTCTTATACAAAACTATACAAGTTCAGTATTATAAAACCAAATAAAAATTGTATTGAATTTTACCTGGCCATTCAAAAGAATGCTCTAATTTTGAATGTTTTTAAGATAATTATTGGTAGGCAAAAGGGCTTAACAATTAATGGATTCCAGTAATCTTAATTCAATTATTTTAACAGAATATGTGTTATGCATATATATATATATAAATTATATCTACCAATTTAAATCCAAAGATGTCCCAAAATGATTTATTATAAGCAAATTTTTATAACATTTTAGCATTTATCATTCTTTATATTTGCTTGCTTTCTTAGTAGGATTTATAATCTGGATAAACTCTCATTGAACTGAAAAATAAAATAAAACTACCTATTGCTGATTTAGAGGTACAGCAAAAGTTTGAAAATTGTGGTATAGGGTGGAGTGTTATGTTTTTCACATATATTTTGATGTGTTGCTTGATAGAGCTGCTGCTCTTAACTTTCTTTAGAGTTTCTACCCAGCTATACATAAAACATGATTTATTTGAGTACAGAGTTGCTTTAGAACACATAACTATAATTTTTTAAAAAACATGTTCTAGGCTGGGCACAGTGGGTCAGGCCTGTAATACCAGCACTTTGGAAGGCAGAGGCAGGCCGATCACTTGAGGTCAGGAGCTGGAGACCAGCTTAGCTAACCTGGTGAAGCCCCCTCTCTACTAAAAATATAAAAATTAGCTGGATGTGGTGGTGAGTGCCTGTAATACCAGCTACTTGGGAGGCTGAGGCAGGAGAATAGCTTGAGCCTGAGAGGCAGAGGTTGCAGTGAGCTGAGATGGCACCACTGAACTCCAGCCTGGGCGACAGAATGAGACTCCATCTCAAAAAAAAAAAAAAAAATATGTTCTAGACATACATCATTTCAAAAATGTAATTTTAAAGATTGACACTGACAGGCAAAATGTATTTCAACTTCATAAAATATTTAAATTATTTTTTATTATACACATCTCAATTAGTAATAAATATAGGCTTTTTTTCCTAAATAGTTTAAACCTATTAATGTGTGACTTAAATTAATTTACTACTTTTAAAAAATTTAACAAAATATATAATACTGATATTCATACACTTACAGAGTTACTCTAGTCTGAACATATATCTTAAGACAAATTATTGTTTCAGATTTCTGGAGAGGTATGATGATCTCCTAAACAGGTCAGTTTATGACATAGATTGTCTAGATTTCTGGGAAAGCATGTATTTATATTATACATTTTCAGATTTCACAGGGCTTTGCACATATGACTATATGAAAAAATAGGCCTACTATCCTGAAAATACTGTACTTTGTTTTCCGTTGGATCCTTTCTACTATCCTGAATAATTTTAAGATCATGTTGGCTTCCACACATCTACATAGTACATATTATTTATATCTATTTTTGAATGAGTAAATAGAAGTTTGTTTTATAAGAAACACAGATCATAAGAAAAGTAGTGGTAGCTTATTTTGGATGCAAAATTAAGAAGGAAGACAATATAAATGGGTGTATTACAGTAATAGATATTGTACATATACAAATAAGGTAACTTCTGACTATATGGAAAGCATTATTTAGATTTTAATGCTTATACTTGTTTGTTGTAAAAGTGAATACTAAGCAGTACAGAAAATATAAAATTAAAATATATAGTAAGTATTATTATTTTGTTATATTTTAACATAAAAAAGACAAGGGTAAATATATTTAAGAAATTAATAGCAGAGGAGAAAGTTTACTCAGCTATAATCTAAGTTTTAATTACAGCCATGATTGATGACAAATGCCATCTTGCAATGTGACCTCTAGAAAGATCTACAGCTGTTGAATCGAGAAGATGATCTCTACTGTTTTCAAAGTAATGCACAAAGAAGATAAATTATATTTAGAATTATTAATCATATGAACATTATATTAATGATTTGGAAATTTGAAGACAGGCAAAGAGCAGTCCTAAAATATGAAGTAAATATTCAGATAGGAGCTTTGGGAATGCCTTCTTTGGGAAGCCATAATTTCCAGATTATTAACATAATCATTTAAAAAGAACTTTTCACTGCATTAATCCCATTTAAATTTAAGATGGAAACACTGAATAAAGATGAAACTCTATTAGCTGCACAATATGAATTAAATGGGACTACAGATAGGCTGGAAATAAAAAAGGGAAAGTAAGCAGGCTTTTGAAATACATCATCAGTGAATCAATATTCAGTCAGGAGGACATTTGCATTGGTGGAATTTTTACTCACCAAGTGTTACTATATCCATACTCTTTTGATTAAGTCATTAAAATAATGCAAGTGATTGGAATAGAATACATTTTAAAAATACAAGAAGTTGCTCACAGTGTTTTGACATCACTGATGAAGATCACAGGGCAGCTATAAAAATTTTTTAAAAGATATTTAAACAAAGGTCTACTAGAAAAGCCAGCAAACTCAAGGTCAGACCTTCTTAGGACACCCTAATTTGAGTTCATTAAAAAAATAAAAACAAAAAAAGAACTCTAATGTTGAAAAGAAAACTAAAAGACAAGTATGTTGTTTAAAAATCAGTGTTTTAGTAAAAGTTAAAGGAAATGAATTCTATCATTGTAAGAAAAGACTTTTTGGTATCTACCTTGAAGTCTAGGAAGTTTTGTTATTTAGACATCACTACATTTTCTCAAGAAGCTAAGCAAAAGGCAAAAAGCTTAAATAGCATTGAGTGGGATTTATGCTATAAAAAAGATGAGATTTCCTGCACTAGGGTTTGTTAAATCCACAAATAAGGGACAGAAGGAAGCTATACTTTCCTTTGAAGGGGTAGAGAATTAAGGTAGCTACTCATCTGTCAGGAAAATTTAAGACAAGGTGAATAGATTAAGTGACCTTTCAAAATTACTTCCATCCAGGGATTTTTGATGTCAGTATAAACCAGCAGCCCAAATGGAAACCTGAGCAGGAACCACTGACTCTTGTACTTGTTTGTGCTCTTCCTTGAACCCAGGCACAGTCAGGTATCTTGTTAAAAGCACAAGTAGTGAACCACGCAAACTTTGGAGTCAGATAGCCTGGGTTCCAAGACTCTGTGAGTTTCAGCTTCTTCACCACCAAAGGTGCATAACTAGTATTTGGATCATTGGATTGTTGAGAAGATTAGAGATGATCTATGTAAAATACCTAGCATTAGGTAGATATACAACTATAACAGCATTCTCATTAAACTCTCTTCTGCCACTACATCAACCATTGTGATATAACATGATACTACTCCAGTGATAGCTTCTTCTTTCTTATGTCTCTAATTTCTGTTTTTTAATACTATTTTTTGGATTAGTGTTAGGTTTGCAGAAAAGTTGAGAGGAAGGTAGAGCAACATTCCATAGACCACTGGCCTTCGCCCATTATCAACATCCCCTACCAGAATGGCACATTTGTTGCAATTGATGAACCTACATTCATACAGCATAACTAGTCAAAGTACATAGTTTGCACTAGGGTTCACTACTGATATTATACATTCTATGTGTTTAAACAAAGTATAATGACACCTATCTGCTATTGTATCACATAGAATATTTTCACTGCCTTAAAAATCCTCTGTGCTTCACCTATTCATCCCTTGCTGCCTCACTTGTATTTTTTTTTCCTCTCCACTTCTACTCTCTGTAGAAAAGCCCTGATTTCTATTAAAAGAAACTGTTATGTACTACATTTTAGGTGCACAATTTAGATACACAATATAAATACCACAATATAGATACAGATGATATGGATGCAGTGTATTTATGAAGGGCAGATGATGTGAACTACTAACCAAATTATTGAAACACTGGAAAATGAACCAAATATCGGTAAACTATGGTTTATTTGGGATGTAATTTTATGCATCTATTAAAATATTTTCCAAAAATATTTAGTGACATGGGGAACTGCTGTTATGTAAGCAGACAAAATGGGGTAAAGAAAACTGTTTAAATAAAAATAAAGTAAAAACACATATACAAAATAATAGATTTGGGAAGATAAAATATTCCACAATATTTTAGTATTTATCTGCTGTTATAGTAATGATTTGGGTTTAATTCCCCAGTTTATTTTTCATATGTTTCAGGTTTTATTATTAGAAAACATTAGTTGTTTTGCTTTATAAAACATGACTTGTTATTCCTATTCCTGTTTTATAATATTTTCAAAAAAGCTATCAGCTATTAGTTCTCTAGTTGTTGTTTTAGGGAGAAACTGGCACTTGCATTTGATTTTTGACGCGTTATTTAGAGATGATTTGTAAGCATAAAGACTTAATAATTTACAAAAACTTTTACGAAGACATTTATGCATACACATGCAAGTATCACCTGCAGATGCTGTGTCAAGATGTTGGTGGTGAAATGACTATAAATCTGGCATTTATTCTCTTTTATCAGAATATTACTGTAGCTCAGTAAAAAAGCAAATCTACATTTTCTTCATATTTCTTTTGGATAAAATCTACATTAGAATTTATACAGGATTTTGCGATTCAGTGCCATTTTATCCAATAAGTCAGCAATTACATGGATGGGGATTCAAATATCATGTTTAGAAATTCTATAAATGACATTAAACTATTTTTAAAGTATACATTGATTTGTAGTAATTTTTAAAAATAAATTGTTCATTTCTTGTTTACATGAATATTTCTCTCCAAAAGCCAACATTCACTTTTCAATTTTGACTGTTCAGTACATAACCTCATCAACAACATTTTCTCTTCGCCATCCACTATTTTTAGTCATAGAAGCATCTGTACCATCATTTTCTACTGATAATGCCCCCACACAGATATTTCCTAAAATACTGTAAAAACAACATTGGTAAAATGAGTGCTGATAAGAAAAAGAAAGCAGTTAGTAATAGCAAAGGCCTCTTTATCTTTCACCTTTAATACAATACAAATAATGTGTGTTCACTGCTTTCTTCCTTCCAGGAGACATAATGAGAAAACAATGCCAAATGCAGCATCTATATTTCCATGGCACGTTGCATTTAAAAAAAAATTTTTACATTTTATTACAAATAAATACATTTTTCCTGATTAAACTGTCAGCTACTGGAGGACAAAGGCTACATTTATTTATTATCGCTGTATTTCTAATTCCTGACAAACATTCCACTTTTTTGAGTGACTGAGTGAATGAATGATCACTATACTGAAGAAGTTTGCCTTCTGATAGAATTGCTCTCTACTATCATAATAGAAACCAAAAGCCTTGGATAAGAATGCCTAATTTCTTATTTTTGACAGAAGCATCAGGATTTTCCTTTAGTCATTCTCTATAACTTAAAAATGTAAATAAACATAAATAAGAGGAACACAGTTACTATTCGTTTAACTTTCATTTATAAGTTAATTGCATCTCAAGTAACTTTGAAAGAATCATCACATCATTGAAGTTATCCTCAAATTACTTAGTCATTTGTAGGTTTTTGTTTGTGTGTTTGTTTTAAATGAATTCCAAATAAATACTGGTCAACTATGTGCCAATATCTTTATTTGATGTTAATTTGCAAAACATTTCAATCTGAATCAATATTTATGCAGGACAGGGACAATGTGTCAAGTAATCCTTGAAATGTCCTCTTCTTTTCATTCCTCAGGTAATCATATCACTATTACTGTTTCCATAATGAGTCCTAAACATACTGGGGAAGTCATGAATATAACTAACTGATAATAAAAGAACTGATGAAAACAACAAAACAATCCTGTCAGTCACCTTAAGAAATATCACCCCCAGGAAAATAAGATTGATCATGTAGTGCATACTGTATCCATCTGCCTACATCCCTTGGGCCAAAAAATAAAAATAAAGAAAAAGTTTTATTTATGTCTTTCACAGCTCTGGCTTACTGATCTTCTCTGGACCTCTTGACTGTCAATATTTTTGTTTGGGGGGAATACTTTTTCTCTTTCCAAGCTGAAAGAAAAATACAAGCTTGTTTTCTATTTTCCTTCAGGATATAAAAGAAGAAAAACAGGAGTTAGAAAGAAACTCTTTTAAAAAGCAACTACCATAAAAAGAGAAAGCAGACACATGACATGGAATGAATCCAAATGTTTGCTTATTTCAGGAGAAAGTTAGTGCCTTAGAATGGTGATTGCCTTCACCGAAGTACTCTTTTTGTATTTCTCCTAAAGGTGAATCCTCTTCAATTAAAGAGATAAAGGAAATGCCAAGATCTTAACAGGTTGTATTAAATTTAATGGTTTCCTATATATTCATAAAGACTTGATTGTAATTTTCAGAAAGAGATGACAGCAACTTTGATTGTGATTATCCTAAAGATACCTGTTGTTCATCTCAGTATTATCTTTTGTATTTTTTTTTTCTATCCAAACCAGTTAAGGGTGAGGAATTGCCACTGTGACATCTGGAGCACTGTATTGCAGATTCACAGATTCCACATACCACACAATAATTTATTTCTGCTCAAAAAAATTTTTAATGATACTTCAAAATCTCTATCCATTCTATATTAATATCTTGTTTGCCTACTGATTTTATATATATATATATATATTACTTTTTTTTTTGAGACGGAGTTTCACTCTTGTTGCCCAGGCTGGAGTGCAATGGCACGATTGTGACTCACTGCAACCTCCGCCTCCCAAGTTCAAGTGATTCTCCTGCCTCAGCCTCCCTAGTAGCTGGGATTACAGTCATGCACCACCATGCCCGGCTAATTTTTTTGTACTTTTGGTAGAGACGGGGTTTCTCCATGTTGGTCAGGCTGGTCTTGAACTCCTGACCTCAGGTGATCCACCAACCTCGGCCTCTCAAAGTGCTGGGATTACAGGCGTGAGCCACAACACCTGGCCCTGATTATATTTTTATGGAGTTGACAGATCCTTTCCAATCAAGAGAATTGAACCTGTGCATTCTGCTGCCTAGAGTCAAACTAGCCACCTCATAAAATGTAGTTTCTGACCATGTTTTTACTTGAGTCCAAAGATCTGAAAGTTAAAAAAAAAAAAAAATCCAAATAAATACACTTGAGCCTGTCACGCAAAGTAAAAGGTGCACCCATGCTTCTGTTGTTTGGAACTGGCATGCTCTGCTAATCAACCAGAATTCCCAGTGTTATGCATCCATATATAATACACTTTAGACGCCACTGAATTCACAATGTCTTTTTTCTTACTAGTCTCAAAATGCCATAAAGCTAGTGAGAGCCGTGATTTAAAACAGAAAAGCTTTTTTGTGTCCCTCCTTCCCTCAGTCTATCATGTCATATAAATGGTTTTGCATTTCTTATAATTACCAAAAACACACCGGTTAAGCTGGTACATTTGAGTATATTTCCATCTTATGCATATATGTACTACTCTGAATAAAAAACAAATAACATATTTTAAATTTAAGCATTTGCTGTACCAGGAAAGAGTTTTGAAAATCTCCATGGTTTCTGAATCCCATAATGTACTTTCTAACTAAAGCTGGAGTCCAAATTATCCTGATTGCACATGTGAAGAAGAAAAATAACAAAAGTACAGTAACATTTCAATTGAATACTTTGGTTTTAATGAAGTGAACGCAAATATCCTACAATTAGCTGCTCAAGTCTATTCAAATATCGATTAAGAAATTTCAGGAATAAGTTCAAATCACAGAGGAGCAATTACAGCTGAATAAAGTGAGCTATAACTAGAACTCTGTACCTGTTGAAATTATTGTTGCGATTTAATGGCCTGGCAAGATGAATAGGATTCATGGTAGAAAATGAGCATTTTGGCCAGGAGTTTAATGAGCTCAATGAGATTCTTACATGCCCAAAAAAGCACATAGAACATCTGGCACTGGTTGTTACAATGATAATTCAAGGATTGTTTTGAATGTTATATAAAATGCCAGTCACCAAATCGCATCTATTTGAATAGATAATCGTAGGAGGTATAGTAAGAAGCCTAAGAGATGTGTGGTAAAAATTGTCCTCAATTTTAAGTCCAGATAATACTCACGCTTTCATTTTCTGAAAAGCATATGTAGATTATTTTCCCCTAAATTCTCCAGGTCAGCTCTTTTATAATAATGACAATATAAAGGAGACAAAGCAGTCTGACATTTCTGACATTTCTTAGCCTCTAGTAGCTTATATTTAAATAGAGTAGCCACTGAAACAACCATTTGTTTTTAAAATATCATTCAGCATGGAATTATGAAGCAAGACAATAATGGTGAAAAACTTACAACATTAGTAAAATTGGTAACTATTTACTGGAAATTAGAAGACCTATTTCTAACTCAATTGTAAAACACCTTTGGAGAAATAGTCTGTATTTAGAATACTTAGTTGGAAAGCTGAATAAATGTTTCCTCTTGCCATCCACACTATCATTTTTGCTTCTCTGAACTGGTTGCTAGGTTTACATCTCATTAACCGATCCACATAGAATCACTAGGGCTGAAGGGCTAACAGATGCTTCTCTGTTTCACAATACCTATTAAAACAATCGACACATCTTTAATGCAGTGTAACTTCCAATTAATTTTTTAAGGTCATCCTGTCACATTGCAGTCAGCAGTGATATTGTCAAGTCTACCAACTTGTGAATAAATGTCTAACAAATCTGTATTCTGAGCCACTCTCAAGCTTGGTAGTGGGTTACAGAGACCATGGCTATACTTGACTTTATTCTCTGAGAAAATATATTGAAAACTATTTTACAATAATAATATATTCTATGCTGTAGTAATATAAATATACATCAATATACCTTATGATCCAATTCCTCCATTTTTATAGCCTAGAAGATTTAATAACAATTTAGTCATACTGATTTTATTAGTAAAGTATAGTTTTAATTTTTAAAAAGGAAGTACAACAAAAATTACTACTGTATTAGGCAACTTTCATAGATTAATATATTTTAATTAATAAGGTGTATTAAAGTGTCTATAAAAATATGCAATCATGAGAGACAAAATGATGACACTGATATCTCATATATACATGTTTGTCTATTCAAGTTGAGTAACTTGATACAACCTTTTTAAATGCTAATCTCTGCAAATACGGTGCCAAAATAATTCTATATTTTTGGAAAATAATTACTACAAAATAGTATTTAGAAATCAAACACAAAACCTGGGTAGACACAGTGGCTCACACCTGTAATCAAGCATTTGGGGAGGCTGAGGTAGATGGATCACTTGAAGTCAGGAGTTCAAGACCAGCCTGGGCAACATGGTTAAAACCCATCTCTACTAAAAATACAAAAAAATTAGCTGGACTTGGTAGCGGGGGCCTGTATGTAATCCAAGCTACTCTAGAGGTTGATACAGGAGAATTGCTTCAACCCAGGAGGTGAAGGCTGCAGTGAGCTGAGATTTAGCCACTGCACTCCAGCCTGGGCAATAGAGTGAGGAAGGGAAGAAAGAAAGAAAGAAAGAAAGAAAGAAAGAAAGAAAGAAAGAAAGAAAGAAAGAAAGAAAGAAAGAAAGAAAGAAAGAAAGAAAGAAAGAAAGAGAGAGGGGAAGGAAGGAAGGAAGGAAGAGAAAGGAGTGAGGGATTGAGGGAGGGAGGAGGGAGGGAGAGAGGGAGGGAAGGAGAGAGGGAGAGAGGGAGGGAAGAAGGGAGGGAAGGGAGGAAGGAAGGAAGGAGAGAGAGAGAAAGAGAGAGACAAGGAAGGAAGTAGAAAAGAAAGAAGAAACAAAAGAAAGAAAGAAAAGAAGAAAGAAAGGTTGGAAAGAAGGAAGGAAAGAAAATCAAACACAAAATATGCATTACATATATAATATAATAACATCTATATGAGATAATGTTTTCAAAAATTTGTGGTTGTGATCACTTATTTAAAAAAGAAACAATATCAAAGACTAAAATATGTAACTAGCTTCTGGAATTCAGTCACTACTTTTAAGATGAGCAGTTAAGTGCGTTATCTCCTGAAAAATAACTAAAACCATTTTATTAAATGGCTTCTATAAAATGACAAGTTTGTAATAATAAATCACAGCCAATGCATTATATAATATAAATTTATTTTCTTTTCTGTAGCAACACTCTAATTGAGTAACCAAATTCCTTTTATATATGTATATACATCAAGAATACACTATATTGTCCCAGTAAATTCGGGACTCTATTTGAACATCTTACTTTTAATTTTTGGGGGGACTCTTATTGTGTTAATATTAAATTATGAGATAATTCAAGTTATGTTTATAGCTGTCAAAACAAAAATGATCAAAATTTAGAAAACTTATAAGATTTTCTTTTTGTACTAAATGTGCAAAAAATAAGTCACACTTTGTAACATCAATATTTCTACACATTTTGCCAGTAGCATTTGTAAATCTCAGTATTCCTCATTAGAACTTAGACAGTTATAAAGAGTACTTAAAGCATTTATCAGATCTTACATACTAAATAATATTTGTGTAGAAATAGCACTCTTGTATACATAGCTTGAGTGAGTGGGAAAATTGAGGTATGTTATTACGGTAAATTGAAAGCAAAATGTTCCAGATGGACATATTTAATCAATGTAGACAATTCAAACTTATATTTCACAAGAACAGAATAATTCATTCTTCTATTCAATGTGTGAAAATTACTCTATGTTTAAATGCAGTCCTATGGTTGGTCAAAAATATATTTTATATGCAAAGCAGTGATTGAATCAGTTTGAATGTTCGAGCTTCTTTCATTTCTGAGCAAATGTTGAGAAAAAAAAATTTAAGCACTGGGAATGTTCTGGTTCATGATAAGTGTAAGTTTCAGTCACCCTTTAGATTCAGAAAAATAATTACTATGGTTTAAAATTCCATGGTTTCTCTGCAAAGCAACAAGAGGTATTCTCAGTGAGCCAAATAATACAACATACCCTGAAAGATCAGAAGCATATAGAATCTGATTACAGAAGTTATCATTAGTCCAAACACCTGCAAAAGAGCATTTCTGAAAAGTGTGGCAGAAATGATAAAGTGGGATCTCATTTCTTTCTATCCAAATAGCCAAAATCCATCAAATTATGGTCAGTCTAAAAAAGTATTCATTTTAATATATATCATTTAAATAATCTTGACCAAACATCCTAGATAGATAGGAGCAATGGGAAAGTGGGGAGAAATTGGAAGTAAGTTAACTTATAGTGTATTAGTCCATTTGGGAACTGTGATAAAGAACTGCTTAAGACTTGGTAAATTATAAATGAAAAAGGTTTAATTGACTCACAATTCAGCATCGCTGGGGAGGCCTCAGGAAACTTACAATCTTTTTAGAAGGTGAAGGGAAAGGAAGGTATATTCTTCACAAGGCAGCAGGAAGGAGAAGTGTCCAGCAAAGGGGGAGGAGACCCCTATAAAACTATCAGGTATCATGAGAACTCACTCACTATCAGGAGAACGGCATGGGAGAACTGTCCCCATGATTCGATGACCTCCATTTCATCTCTTCTTGACATGTGGGGATTATGGGGATTATGATGATTAAGATTAAAGATGAGATTTGGGTGTGTACACAAAGCCTAACCAAATATACGTTTTGGAGAAGGGAGAACTTAATATATGCTAGCCATTGATAGAAAAATGCAATATTCAATATTTTCTTAAATATAATGATGAGGTTTCATGTTCTTCAAAGTAGAAGTAATGGCATAATGGTTTGGAATAATCATCCCTTAAAAATAAATCAAATATTTTTTACATCCTGTATATATTGAGTGTGTTTATGTGTGTGTGTGTGTGTGTGTGTGTGTCAAGGCTAAGGATATCTTCCAAGGAAGTAAGGAATTGTGAGGAAATGCCAGTGGGAATGCACATGTGTACCCAGGATTTAGTACTGCTTTTCCTCAACGGGCATTGGACTATACACAGCAGATGATATATTAATGAGCTGAAAATAATTTTAAACAGAGCACATGAAAGTGAATAGAGGGGAAGAACTGGACTGGGACAATGATGTGCTAAATACTAAAAGGTAAGGTTAAACAAAAACATAGAGCATTCTTCGTAAAGATGAAAAACCTAGCTTCAATTTTCCTCAATCTTTTATTGGATTAAGATGACCTGGGATTTCCTGTGGCTAGTTTCAATCATGTTCAGAGGAAGATAATATCACTGAGAATCTCAAGAAGCCTCTAAAATTTTTACTCCAGAACCTAAAGTAACAAAGAAAATACAAGCAAATAAAATGAAAGCTAAATAAGAAACAGGAAAAAAAAATAAAGATTTTATTTGTAATTTCCAGTGCATAAGGAAATTAAAATATGTAGCTGTACACAGTGAGAAAAATCAATGTAGGGAAAGAAACTACACAGATATGAATAATGATGATTTCAGTCATGTCCCTTACAATAAGTATAATATATGCATTGAAGAAATTAAAAGATTACGTTAATACTTTTATCAAAGGTACTTTAAGATAAGAAAGAAGGAGAACTGAAAATATCACAAACTATGTATCATAAATAATTGTGTACAGAAAATTAGGCATGGCTGAAAAGACAAGATTCAAAGACAGATCAGGGTCTAGGTTTAGTGGCTCACACCTGTAATCCCAGGCTTTAGGAGGCTGAGATGGGAGGATTACTTGAGCCTAGGAGTTCAAGACCAGCCTGAACAACATAGTAAGCTCCCATTGCTAAAAACTATACAAAAATTAAGCCAGGCACGGTAGCACATGATTGTGGTGCCAGCTACTGAGGAGAGTGAGGTGGGAGGATCACTTGAACCTCTGAGGCTGAGGCTGCAGTGAGCCATGTTCACACCACCACCTTCCAGCCTGAGTGACAGAGCAATATCCTGTCTCAAAATAATAATAAATAATAATAATATCCAGAATAAAATACAAAAAGACAGTAAGATGGAAAATACAGAAAATAACATGACAGAATCCTGAGATAGAAATGTAACAAGTGTATAATCAACATCCAGGGTATTAAAAAATATAAAATGAGGTAGAAGCAATACTTGAGATAATGAAAGGAAAATAGCAAAATTGAAGGAGAACATCAACCCATACATTTAAGAAGCTCTAAAAATCATCAAAAGAAAACTTATCTATGCACTTCAGGTAGTGTAATTAGAAACATAAGACTAAGAAAATATTATAAAAACAGTCTAGTGCGTTTTTTAAGAAATAAATAATGAGACAGGCAAAAACGCACATCTCTTTCAAGTGCATAAAAAATCACTAAAATTGCCCACATTATGAAGCATAAAGAATACATAACCAAATTCCAAAAGCTTGCATTACATAAAGTACCACAAAAAATTAAGCTATAAAGAAAAAAAAGGTTATGAGCAAATAATTTTATGGGTAGAAATTGAGAAAATTACACATAGCTCAAAATATAACTCCAAATGGAAATGGAAAATATTTGTCCAAGTAACGATAACAATAACTGAAAACTTATGAAATGCAGCTAGAGGTCTATCAAAACAAAATTTGATTCTAAAATGTGTTTATCTAGACAAAAATTTCTAATATATAATCATTTATCCCAAGGAGACAGGAAAATGACAGAAAATATAACTTAAAGAGATTAGAACACCTAATATATAATATGATGTTGTGTTTAGATATATAGAGAGAAAGGAGAAGTAAAAACTAATAAAATGTATCTCTTATAAATCTATCAAAAAAAAGGGCTGAACAAAAAGTACTTTTTTGTCTTTGGAAAAAAAGACAAAATTGCTAAATATCAAAATTGAAAAAAGACATCAACCTGTACACTCAAGAAGCTCCAAAAATGATCAAAAGACAGCCTACTCATGCACTTCATAGTAAAATAATTAAAAACTCAAGAGTAAGAAAATACTATAAAAACAGTCAAGGGGAAGAAAGTTATGTCAAAAGAGCAACAAAGCTCTTTGCAGAGCTCTTTTTTAGCAATAAGACTGACAGTTGAATTATCAAAGGAAAACATAAAAGGCAGAGGAAAAGGGAATGAATATTCAATGTGCTGATGGAAAATGATGCTTAAAACCTTGGTGAGGCTAATTTTTAAAAACAACAACACCAATTTTAAAACAAAATGGTAAAAGAGAACACCATTACAAAATTTTTAGATACTAGAAGAATCTAAGATGATATTATTAACTACTTTATGTTAATAAATTAAAAAAATTAAAGAAAATGAAAAAATAGCAGAATGGTTTAATTTCCAAAACTGACACACGAAGAAATAGAAAATCTGAAAAATGCTTTAAAGAATTAGAGTTTATAGTTAAAATCTTTTCCATATCAGAAAATCAAACCCAAAATATTAAGATATATCATTTTGAAGTTGGATTGATTCTAGAAATCAGTAACTCTAGTTTTAGAAATTGAGTACAATTCACAAGTGTGTATATATCACTTTTTAAAATTAATAAGTGTATTCATAGGATTCTTAAGTATAAAAAGTAATCTATAAAATTAACTGTATACCACATCTTAACAGAAGAACTATATATGCACATATAGTGTACACACACACATACATATACACATAAAGTTTTGTGTAAATAAACCATGCATGGTTTGCTCAATGTGTATTCTGTTCCCGGCAGTTTCTCCACAGCATGTAGATTGCTCTAAAAGATGGCTTTTATTTGCTAGTTTTGAGGATTTGTAGGGCCTTACTTCTCCATTCAATTTAGACATCATTTTCGACACCATACATTCTCCTTCTATTGGTGTGGGCAAAATTCTTTGTGGTTTTAGCAGTTCTTAAAAACTTCCCCTCCAGGTTTTCCTTGAAGTAACAGTTGATTATTTCAGAGTTCTTGGGTCTATCTAGCAGCTCATTTATTGTCTGTGTATTTTCATGTTGTATTTTTGATACTACACAAGTTTGTAGTACTGTCAGTGGTTCGTTCCTACTTGATCATATATTGGCACTCTTGAATATACTCTGTCACCTAATTGCATTTTGGCTTGTAAATGTTATCTATGAGACTATGAGTTTCCTATTCTACTTGCTTTCATTCCATCTGGATAGGTGTTCAGAAATATTCAATATTCTTGCTACTGGATCCTTCTACCCAGAATCTCCCCACAATGAGGAATGTATACATTTTAAATAGGTCTGCACTATCTAATCATGTAATCGAGCCACATGTAACTATTTAGGTTTAACTTTTAAAGAAATAAAATTAAAACATCTGTTCATCAGTCACACTAGCCATGTTTCAAGAACTTGATAGCCACATAGAAATTATTATCATAGAGAAACAGATATAAAACATGTTCTATTGGATAGCAATGAGTTAGAGAAAAGTAGTTTTAAATTATTTTTCTACACTTATCATTCTAGACATTCAGGATATTTTACATTACTCATTTAAAATAACTAACAAATTTTATATACTTGACACTTTGTAAGAGAGTTTAACTTATACCTTTCTCACAATTTGCTTTGAGGTAGAGATAAACAATCTTACTCTTATTATTTTAATTTTATAGATGAAGATATTGAGGATAAGTCTACAGAATTAGCTACAGATTTTGGCTAGCCTGTATCCTAAATTGCATATTTAAAATGACACCCTCTTTCATTCTACTCTGTAGTCTTTTATATAGTAAAGAATTTAAATTCAGCTAGTACAACTTAATGCATTTCAAAATAAAATCCAACTCCTTTGGGTGAATTATGTTGTTTCTCAAACAATATTCTGATGTGTCCTTTGGACAAAGAACCATTCTATGGAGATAAGCAGTTGCCTTATTCAGGATAAGTATTACTTTCATCTCCCTCTTTACACCTATACCTAGCTTAAAATTTATAACTTAATTTTGTTAATTTAAATATCTTTATAGCAAGGAGTTCCCCTAGAGTCTGACAGTCCCAGGTAAATGGAAAAAAATTGAGTTTGGAAACATGCAAATTTAAGGACTTGATCCTGGATATTGGCACCCCACTTAAAATGCATCAGGACCCTAAGGCCATTCTTGAAAGAATTGATGATGCGTTCAAAGTCAGTGTTATCAATCCCGAGGTCACATTTTCATAAGATATTCAATTAAATATTCCAAGGTGTTCTTTTTAAAGTTCATTGAGAGTTCTTTTTAAACTGTTCAAATATTGTATTTTTATCTTTTCCAACTAAGGGAATTCAAGCAAAATCATCTGTATTTGTCAATTTTATTTTATATTTTACTTTATGAAGCCAATACATTTTCTTTTAGTATTCATTTAGAATATAATATGCACAGATTGCATAGTATATCTTATGCATATAATCCCTAGACCTATGAGTATGGTGGTAAAAAAATTGTAGCATTATAGATGCAATGTATGTCCAATAATGTATTAGAAATAAAAGAGTTTCCTGTGAAAACTAGTTAGATAACTTACTTTAGGGCCAAAGTATTTTTTCAAAAATAACATATTTATTTTCAAAAGTAACATATTAGGTACTTTATGGTAAATAGTAAGGAAAAGTCAGAATTTGGTACCTTCAAAAAATAAAATGCAATAGATTGTGTTTTCTTTCAAAATAGCATAGAAATTAATTTTTAAACTACTTTACATGAGAAAAATACTTTAAAGCAAAATTTTTTTAAAAATATTTTTCCATGAATAATTACAGGGAAGAATATTTACTTTCTTTTGCCACTTGCTATAGAAAATCTCAGCATAAATATAATAAGAATGAAAATAATTTTTTAATTATAATTAGTCATTTCAGATGATAAATTTCCACCAACCATGTTTAACAAATGGATATATAAAGATTGAAACAATATTACTTTTTAAAATTTTAAATTCAGTTGTACATGTGCAGGTTTGTTACACAAGCGGACATTTGTCATGGGGGTTTGTTGTGCAGATTATTTCATCACCCAGGTATTAAACCTAGTGCCCATTAGTTATTTATCCTGATTCTTTCCCTCCTCCCACACTCCACCTTCTGATAGACCCCAATGTGTGTTGCTCTCCTCTATGTGTTGATGTGTTCTCATCATTTAGCTTCCACTTATAAGTGAGAACATGTGGTATTTGGTTTTCTGTTTCTGAATAAGTTACTAAGGATAATGGCCTCCAGCTCTATGTATGTCTCTGCAAAGAAAATAATCTTATTTTTTATGGCTGCATAGTATTCCATCGTGCATATGTACCCCATTTTCTTTATCCAGTCTATTGTTGATGGGCATTTAGGTTGATTCCACATATGTGCTATTGTGAATAGTGCTGCAATGAACAGTTACATTTGCAAAAATGTGTCCTTAAGGTAGAATGATTTATATTCCTTTAGGTTTACACCACTAATGGGATTACTTGGTCAAATGGTATTTCTGTCTTTAAGCCTTTGAGGACTTGACACACTGTCTTCCACAATGGTTGAACTAATTTGTATTCCCACCAACAAACAAGCATTCGTTTTTCTCTACAACCTTGCCAGCACCTGTTATTTTTGACTTAATAACGGCCATTTTGACTGGTGTGAGATGAGATGGTATCTCATTGTGGTATTGATTTGCATTTCTCTAATGATCAGTGATGTTGAGCTATTTTTTCACGATTTTTGGCCACATATATGTCTTCTTTTAACAAGTGTCTGTTCATGTCCTTTGTCCACTTTTTAATAGGATTGTTTGTTTGTTTTCCATGTAAATTTAAGTTCCTTACAGATGGTGGATATTACACCTTTGTCAGACGCATAGTTGGCAGTTTTTTTTCTCCCATTCTGTAGGTTGTTGTTTCCTCTGTTGACAGTTTATTTTGCTGTGCAGAAGTTTTTTTGTTGAATTAGACCCTATTTGTCTATTTTTGCTTTTTTTGCAGTGGCTTTTGGTGTCTTTGTCATGAAATCTTTGTCCATGATTATTTCCTGAGTGGTATTGCCTAGGTTGTCTTCCAGGGTTTTTATAGTTTTGGGTTTTATATTTAAGTCTTTAATCCATGTTGAGTTAATTTTTGTATACAGTGTTAGAAAGGGGTGCAAACTCAATTTCCTGCATATGGCTAGCCAGTTATCACAGCACCATTCATAAAATAGGAAATAATTTCTCCATTGCTTGTTTTTCTCAGGATTGTCAATGATCAAATAGTTGTAGTTGTGCAGTATTATTCTGGGTTCTCTATTCTTTTTCATTGGTTTATGTCTGTTCTTTTACCAGTACTGTGCTGTTTTGGTTACTTTAGGCCTGTAGTATAGTTTGAAGTTGGATAGTATGAGGTCTCCTGCTTTGTTCTTTCTGCTTAGGATTGCCTTGGATATCTGGACTCTATTTTTGGTTCCATATGAATTAAAAAATAGTTTTCTCTAATTCTGGGAAGTATGTCAATGGTAGTTTAATGGGAATAGCATTGAATCTACAAATTTCTTTGAGGCCATTTTCTTGATATTGATTCTTCCTAACCATGAGCATGGAATGTTTTTCCATATGTTTGTGTCATCTCTGATTTCTTTAAACAATGGTTTTTATCTCCTCTTGTAGAGATAATTCACCTCCTTTGGTAAATGTATTCCTAGTTATTTTATTCTTTTTGTGGCAATTGTGAATGGGAGTTCATTTGTGATTTAGCTCTTAGTTTGACTGTTGTTGGTGTATAGGAATGTTAGTGACTTTTCACATTGATTTTGTATCCTGAGACTTTGCTGAAGTTGCTTATCAGCTTAAGAATTCTTTGGGCTGAGATAATAGGGTTTTCTTGATATAGGATTATGTCATTTGCTAGCTGAGATAGTTTGACTTCCTCTTTTCCTATTTAAATGCCCTTTATTTCTTCCTCTTGCCTGATTGTCCTGGCCAGAACTTTTAATACTATATTAAATAGGAGTGGTGAGAGAGGGCATCTTTATCTTGGTCCAGTTTTCAAGGGGAATGCTTCCAGGTTTTGCGGATTCAGTATGATGTTGACTGTGGGTTTGTCATAGATGACTCATTATTTTAAAGTATGTTCCTTCAATACCTAGTTTATTGAGAATTTTTAACACAAAGGAATGTTGAATTTTATTAGAAGCCTTTTCTGCATCTATTGAGATATCATGTGGTTTTTGTCTTTCGTTCTGTTTACCTGATTAATCACATTTATTGATTTATGTATGTTGAATTAACCCTTGCACCCCAGGGATGAAGCCCACTTGATCGTGGTGGATAAGCTTTTAGATATGCCACTGGATTTGGTTTGCCAGTATTTTGTTGTGGATTTTCACAATGATGTTCATCAGGGATATTGGCCTGAAATAATACTTTGGGTCTAAAATGAAAAGTTGTTTCTCAAGTACATAAGAAATTCTTATTTAGTGAATGAATGAATGATAGAAGGAGCAATTATTTTGATAATCAAAAAATTCCTATAAACGTCTTCTGTTTTAAGAATCCACAAATAAGTTTTTGGTTTATCATTATTATTTTTTAGGATATAAGTAAAGTTGATAAAAAGTGATTTAAAAAACTTAAAAACAGAGTTAATAGAATTTAAATTAAATTGCTTTTATATTAAGAAATTTAAAAAACACTAGGCAGTATACTTTAAGGAAATAAATTATATGACTAATTGAATATTTTGTTTGAAAGTTACATTAAGGAAAGTCCAGTAAGATATGGACATTTCTGAAAATAAAGTAAAATAACTAATGTTTCCTAATTAATTATTAAAACTGGGATGTCCTGTCTTCTGATATCTATTTTCCAGTCACAAGTAGAGTATTAATGTAATTGTCATGAAATAAGCAGTAATTATTTAGTACTTATCCTTTGGATCTTTTTATTTTCAAAGCTAAGAAAAAATAATTCAATTTTTTAAAATGAGGCAGGGCTGAATAACTTTTAGCTGTGCTATTCAAAATGTATAGATGTGAATTAAAATATTTTCTTCATTTTTCTTTTCCACATATTATTTCACTCAATGTAGGATTCACTAACTTAAAAAAAAAAGAACTATAAAAACAAATAATAATTATTAATTTTACTTTCTCTGATTTTTAAATTTACTTTTCATTATTAAAGACCCATTAGCTTTTTTAATTTTATAATTTATCGACTAATTCTTATTGTATTATATATTCAAATCTTTGCAACAAGTTCAGGCTTATTAATAATGAAGGCTAGAAAATATGTAATATTTACACCATAGAAAATCTTTTTAATAGTTTTAAGTTATCTTCAAACAAACAACACTGAAACACTGTTGTTGTTTTTTTTCCTCTGAGGGTTGCATAAGGGCATTCCAGATATCTAGGGATCAGGGAGGGAAAGGTGCTCTTCTACCTCCATATCAAAACTCTGTTCTCTCCTCTCTGAAGCTGAGTAAGACCAGAAGCACTCTGCAGCTACCTGTGAGTTAGTCCACTGTGCTTGTGGTTTTTCACTTTTTTTCCAACCTAACGGAATTGATGTTTACTTACAAGCTGTTTTTTTTTTTTCCTAATATATCTGACTTTTGACTGACAGCAAGTTTATTCAGTATGTGAACTTGAACGGCATTGAATGCTTCAGATACTTTTTTCTCTTGCCGGGTCTCTTCTGGAGGGAAAACAAGAATCTTTGACTACTGATTCCTAGAAAAATATTTTCTATGCACATGTGATTTTTAGTCATTGAAATGCATGACAAACGCTGAATAAATAATATCTAAAGATAAAATGTGTGCATTTGTTCAATGTATACAACCCTCTGAAACCTCTGATATCGTTATGGTTCTTGAACATGTTTATGTACAAATGAAGTATAGTCAGTCGGTCTCAGAAAACTGTTTATTTAACATCAAAAGCTTGACTGCAGCCAATAAAAGCAAGATAATTTATAATAAATAGTGAATCTCCATTCTGACACCTCTATTTATTCTACAGTATTAAACTTTCCTTTTTCATTTTAAAAGTAGAGTAATAGAAAGGCTTGCACAGTTTAAAATTCTCAACAGACAATATCTCTAAAATAACCACAATACAATAAACAGTCAGAAAGTTTAAACACATTTCCCTTTAGTGTGGATAAGTCAGCAAGTAGAAGATTAGCATTTGATGTGACAGATTCATATCTATTCACTGTGCTTTAGAGCAAGGGTGCTTCAAATAAGGAGGTTTTTTTCTGTGCATTTTATGCAGAAATATCTTTGGAATTCCCAATATTTTAACAAGAAGTGAAAACAGGAACCTACATTAATATGAGGCTTTCTACTAACTGTGCATTTCTTAGAGCACACAACATCGTGAGTATTCACAAAGAGCATTTCATATGCAGCTTTCACCAAACTTATTTGAAGATGGAACACTTTTTTCAAGCAGAATCAGTGGAGATTTATTTATCTGAACACATTTTGTGAACAGACTAAGGAGTGGTATAGAAGGTTTTCACACTAGTTTTTATTTTTTTTATGTCTGACTTCTGGATTTTATTGCCACTTCTCTAAGTTTCAGTAACTTGACTAGCACCATGGGAGCTTTAGGGGGAAATTATCTCTGAATGGCCTGCATATATTTTTAATTTCTGCTTTTTAAGTAGCATCTCGTATTTCTGAATGGATTGTTGGAGAAATATAATGTGTGAACACTCAAACTGGAAGTAGAGTGTATGTAAACATTTTTGATTCCCTGAGTATATTTAATTTTCCATAATGTTACTTAATATCCTTTTCCCTTTATGAAATGTAAAGCTAATATGGTAAGACTAAAGGATAATCAGGTGTGTCCAAACAGTGCAGAAATTTAAGATGGTCTTGCAAGTGAGGGAGACAGAGACTCTATGGAATTATTTTCTTTAGGTTGCAATAATGGCCATCGCCCAAATCTCAGCGTCAGAAAAATAATTTTTCTCCTGCTTATAAAACAGCAGTTACATACCCATTTGTGTGTTTTAAAAATATGTTGAGAAGAAAATAAATATTCTCTAAATAATAGATTTTTCCATCTCAGTAAGATATTTCAACCAATTCCATTATAATAAACTTCAAATAATTATTTCCCGCAATTTCTAGTATATAGGGAGAACAATGAATCACTGCATTACATTAAATGTATCAACTCTCCCCAGGTGAAACATTTCTACAAGTGCTAATTCTGATATGTCTGTTGTATCTGTTAATTCATAAAAACTTGAAGGGTAGAGAAGAGATTCTAATTCAATTTAAATTATTTCTACAGTAGACGTAGTAGTTTTTAATATTAATAATTAAGTATTGACTGCATATGACATTTATTGAATAGTGTGTTCAAATAGTTTTCTATTTTATTTTAGTGATTTATAATTAATATATATTTATTGAATTTCAGGTGCACATAAATATATATATATGTAAATAAAGTTTACATAGTCCCTGCCATTCTCAATTTTAAATATTGTGAGGAAGACAAACAATAATTTAACAGAATGCAAATATATGACTAGAAATTGGCACAAATCAAAGAAACACATTTCAGTATCAGGATGGAAGTGGGGTGAGGATGTGGCCTCCCTGATACTTAAAGTGCCTTCAAAAGGCAAGAAGGACATGAGACCTGGAGGGCAAGGCTTCTGTGAGCTGAGATTGTGTCACTGCACTCCAGTCTGGTTGACAAAGTGAGACCTTGCCTCAAAAAAATAAATAAAATTAAATAAGAACCATAAACCTGAGGAGAAGAGGAAGCTAGAAGGCTGAGGGAAATGGCATACTTAAAAGCCCTAAAGTGAGGAAGATCTCACTCTTTTTGAAGAATTGAGAGGTGACCAGTAGAGCCAGCAATACTGGACGAGAGGACGAGTGTTTAAGCTAAAGCTAGAATAATAAGAAAGGTCTCAGCATGTAGGACTTCAAAGTCCACAAAAAGAGCTTGAATATTGACGAGAGTAGAGGAAGAGGTAAACAATGCAGGATTCCACGTATCTGAACACAAATATTTCAGGCAAATAGTAAGAGCCACATCATTAATGGGGGATGGAAAATCTTTTCTCTCAGAATATAATAGAATGTCAATGAAGGAGAGGCTAACAAGAACGTCTATAACTTAAAGATCATCTAAGATTTTTATTAACAATTGATAGACAATTAGATTTATTATAATTAAGCTTCAGGTGCCCTTCAGTTACCTATGCAATTGTCCAATTATAAGAAGAATAAAAATGAAGAGGAGGAGGAGGAGGAAGAGGAAAAGGAGAAGGAAGAAAATAAAGGAAGCCTTATTTATTACAGTAACCCAGCACATAGCATTAAAACATGAGATGACAACATACTTCTTTTTGGATGCCAGTTTAGTATTAAACAGTTTCTTCCTCTACAGCTTCCATAGTGTAAAGAATCTCTCTGAAATAAATTGCAATTTTCCTGGGAGAGAAAAAAGTCCTAATGCATGTGCACTGTAGCTTAACATAAAGCACACCATCTGGTGCTTGCTTTTTATTTGGCAATGATCTATAATGACATATTATAACAGATTTTATCTGTTAATTACTAAGTAGCAAATGTGATTCTGCTCTCAAATTCAACAGAGCAAAATAAAACAGTTGCAATAATAGAAAAAGTGTTTCTCAAGAATTGAAAAATTCTTCAGAATTCCTACTCTGTTTCATATGATATTACTCTTACTTACTCTTAGTGTACAGATTTTATAACAGAGATTTAGAACATTTCTTATTGCATGCATTTCCATTTTTAATTTTTAGATGTTTTCATAAAGGTAAAGTCTCTACCATGTGTTAAAGAGACATAGTAAAATATTTAATTATGTATCTGACAAAATACTAAAATTTGTTTTATTTTTAGAATTTATGTAAATGTAGTTTTAAAAGAGTTTGTTTCTATTCTTAGGACACAGAAGAAATTGTAAATTTCTTTGAAATGTGAATTTTTCTTCAAAGATCTAGCAAAATGTAAAGAAATGTAAAGAGCCAAATTAGAAATGGTTAAGACATGATATCAAGACAGATGACCTGAACAGTTCCTCCTCAGGAACATTTTTAAAGAAATGTTTTGATAAACTAAACCTCCAAGTGCCCTTGATGTTTGCTTTTTTACCAGAAGTAGCAGACAGTTTGGAAATATATTTTCTTCACATGAAGCTGGATGGCTGGAGAACATTCATGGGAACACAGGTCAACATTTTCACTATTTTAAAAGACATCAATGACACTGATGGGTACCCTATCTGTTAGAAGTTGTCACTCGCAGGTTCAAGGCAAAGTAATTTTGTCGCCTTAAACCTTTAAGTTTAAAGAGTTGAACCAGAAATCATGAAGTTATATAGACAAATGGAAGGGGGTTTTCAAAGGTTATATGTCCAATCGAGCTGAATTTGATGCTAGCTCTACAAGGTATTGCGATAGTGAACTGTAGAATACAATTAAAAACATTTCAAATATTTTTACAATGGAGCTGAAAGAGGTAAGCACTTTCACAGGACTGGAAATCAAATAGCAAATTAGGCAAATTAACATGTTTTGTTGGGATTATGTGGATAGACTTTTAGTATATTTTAGCTACAGGCTAGTTTATGCTACTTCTTTTTCACTTATTTTTATCTATTTGCAATTTTTTTTCTTGATCAGTGAATCCCCAATGCTTAGCTTAGTAAACAAAGGCTTATAATATAAACAATATTTTCTATTAACTTGTGGAGCTAGGAGTAGCTATGAGGTTAATTGAAAACAAGCCAGTTACTTTAGTTACAGAATAACAAATCATTTTATTCACATTTAGAATCTAATTCTTAAAGAATGACCTAATAAAACACTGTAAAGAATTTTTCTGTGTTGTAAAATTAGTTATTAAAATCAAGATGAAAAAGCAATTACCATTGCTTTGATATAAACAATATTATCAACATATAAAAATATGTGAGATCCCCTAATCATAAGTGAAAGTCATCTATGTCTGTAATTGCTGTACTGGTTCAGTGTCATTTCACAATAAGCAGTCAATCACCAAATATTCTAGTCACACAAAAATAGATATTCTATCCTGTGGAAAAGCCACCTAATGGAACCCCTAAAATATATTCTCCATGTTTCCTGTCAGTAATACAACTGCCCTTACAACTAGCTATGAACATAAGACTAGACTCTGAAATGTACATTGAAATAATGGATTCAACTTGCCTAAAAAGAAACACCATTTTCATTTATGCCCACTTGCCCTTTCTTGCTGTTTAAAAATGGTAGTAATAAGAGCAGCCACTTTGGGACCAGAGATGGAAATCACTTGCTAAACCTGTCATAGCCACCTTATCACCGGGTGATCACATAGCCAGTGTCCAGATACATAAACTATATTTTCTTCAATCTATGGAATTTGTCATTAGCAGCTGTCATGAATCCTATTAAAAAGAACAAAAATTAAAAACAACAATTTAAAAACCCAAGAATTGGCCAGCACGGTGGCTCACACATGTAATCCCAGCACTTTGGGAGGCCGATGTGGGCAGATCACCTGAGATCAGGAGTTCAAGACCAACTTAGTTAACATGGCAAAACCTTGTCTCTACGAAAATAAATACCAAGAAATTAGCAGGGCATGATGTAGGTGCCTGTAATCCCAGCTGCTCAAGAGACTGAGGCAAGAGAATGGCTAGGACCCAGAGGTGGAGGTTGCTGTGAGCCCAGTCTGGGCAACAGAGAGGGACTCTATCTCAAAAAAATTATAATAATAATGAAAGCCCAAGAATCTTGGTCTTATAATTTACAATGACAGTTCAAATTTCATTTAGGAATTTCAGTTTTTTTAGTAACTGTAGGGAAATTCACTCAAGGTGATTTAAAAATTAATGCCAAGGACTTCAAACACTCATAGTCCATTTGCTATGTTCTCTATTGCAAAATAAAGCCAATCAAATGTGACCATCTGCTAATCTTTAAAAATTAATATCAAACTATACTCAAATTACAGAATAATTTGTTAATCATTTATGAAAGTGACAACTTAAACTATATTTCATATTAAATAATAAAATCTACTTGGATGAGATAAACCATTTTAAGACATCATTTTCAAATAATAAATAGCAATTTTAGTAACGTGCTCGTTAAGAGAAGAATTTTGTGTTCTGAAAGTACATATACAATTAATATTTTCAGTGTGGTTACAAACACTGTCAGACTCTTTTAATATTATTTCTGGGCCAGGTACGGTGGCATAGGCCCGTAATCCCAGCACTTTGGGAGGCCAAGGCGGGATCACTTGAGGTCAGGAGTTCATGACCAGCCTGGCCAACGTGGTGAAACCCCGTCTCTACTAAAAATACAAAAATTAACTGGTCATGGTGGTGGGTGCCTGTAATCCTAGCTACTTGGGAGGCTGAGGCAGGAGAGTTGCTTGAACCCGGGAGGCAGAGGTTGCAATGAGCCAGGATCATGTTGCTACAGTTCAGCCTAGGCAACAGAGCAAGACTCTGGCTCAAAAAAAAATTTGTTATTTCTTTTTTAAAGGTTATTTTCTCCTTATTATTTTCTGTACTTGTGTTTTCTCTTTCCTCCTTTGTTATACTTTATTGTTACCTCTCAGTTTGTCTTTTTAAATTTTATTCAAATAAATAATATTTTGATATATGAATTAAACAATTCATTTATCTATCTCAATTTTGTTTATATATTCATTATTTCTTAATGTTCCTTTTTCATTTAATTCTTTTTTAGTTTTTGACTTGGAAATAGAATTTACTTATTTTTGACTTTTTTGATAAAAGTATTACTGTGAATTTTCTCGTGATCACTGATTTAAATGTATTCCACAGATTTTCATATTTGGTGTTTTCATTACTATTATTATTTTTTTAAGAAATTCATTAGTTTGGTCTTGTACTACTTTTACCCAACAGTTATTTAAAAGGAGATATTTAGCATCTAGGTGCAAAGTATTTTTATTATGTCTTATATTGTTAAGAATTATTATTTTTATTGTTTTGATCTAAGAGTCTTGTTTGTAATATTTCCCCTCTATTTTTAAGAAAATATTGTTGCTTTATGATATTTTTATTATACATTATGTTTTTTTTAGTGTATGTCTCACATGCACCTGAGAAAAAGTTGTGTTTTTTATCATTTGGGTATAAGGGGTTTTTGTGTGTGTGTTTGCATGTGTATGGTCTACCTTATAGATTATGCTGCTTACAACTTTTATATATTTTCTTATTTTTTGTATACTTTATCACATACTGAGTTTAGCATGCTAAAGTAATTTATTTTTCATCTATCAATGCATTCTTTCATATCTCGCAGATTTTGCTTTATAAAAGCAATTGAATTATTTGGTGCATAGATATTTATAATTATGACATCTTCATTGTGTTTTATGTTTTTTAACAGTATGAATGTGTACATCTTTCTCATAATGTTTTTCACTTTGAATTCTACCTTATATCAGGATTGATACTTGACTGTAATTTTCATTTTAGCCTTTTAAAATTATTTGTTTTAGATGGTTCTCTTTTATTTATCATATAGATGGGTCCTGCTTTGTAAGATAAATTGAAAATTAAGCATTATTTCTTTTAGAGGTGAGTGAAGCCCACGCTAACTTTTTACGTGACTGATGTGTTTGGGCTCAGCTTGATATTATGTCTTATCCTTAGTATGTGCATTATATCATATTTCCTATGTCTTTAATCTCCATGATGTTTTATTGTGTATTAATCCAAGAGTTTTGTTTGTAATATTTCTACTCTATTTTTCAGAAAATATTCTTGCTTAGCAATATTTTTATTATACCTTACTACATGATCTTTTTTAAAATATACGTCCCATGTGCACTTGAGCGAAAGTTATGTTTTATAACACTTGGGTATGAGGGGTTTTCTGTGTATGTCTGCATGTGTATGGCCCACCTTACAGATTATGCTGCTTACAAATCTTTACAATCTTTTTTTAAAAAAAAATCCGCTAAGTATTTAGGAAGGCTTGGATTTTCTTCCTCTAGAGGTTACCTGTATACTGATGCTCTTTTAATGTCCTTATTTATGATTTTCTAATCTAAATCTTTACTGTGTTTTTAGTTTCTAGCGGCAATCTTTAATTACTCACTGTTTTATTTACTCTAATTTTTATTTCCTCACCCTTCACCTCTCATTTTATGTGTGTTATTTCTGCTTTGCCAAAATATCCAACACATGGCATATGGTCTGTAACAAATTATTCTTTCATTTATGCCCTAATTTTCCTTTTAGTCTTAGATCTACAAGTAGGTGTAGTAAATGTTCACCATTAGTACTGCTGCTAAAATTTCCACACACAACCCCCTCCCCGTGCTCTCTCTTATTGAATGAATTTCATGTTCTCATAGACTATGTAAGAAAGGTCCTGGCCGGGCCAGGTGGCTCACGCCTGGAATCCCAGCACTTTGGGAGGCTGAGGCAGGTGGATCACGAGGTCAGGAGATCAAGACCATCCTGGCCAACACGGTGAAACCCCATCTCTACTAAAAATACAAACATTAGCTGGATGTGGCGGCACACGCTTATAGTCCCAGCTACTCGGGAGGCTGAGGCAAGAGAATTGCTTGAACCAAGGAAGTGGAGGTTGCAGTGAGCCAAGATTGTATCACTGCACTCCAGCCTGGTGAAGAGTGAAACTCCATCTTAAATAAATAAATAAATAAATAAAACAAAATAAAAGAAAAAAAGGAAAAGGTCCATGGATATTGAAATCCTTGACCTCTTAAAACTATTTTTCTATGTCCTTGATACTTGAAAGAAATCATACCTGGATATATATCAACCATTATGTCTGTATTCTTTCCTTAAGTTTCTTGAAAATTCTTCATCATTTTTGCATTGTCTTGTGTGTCGTTTTTAAAACTCCGAAGCCATTATAATTCTCTTTCCCTGGTTATTTGATCTTATTTGTCTTGATATTCTGAGGATTTTGTTGTTGTTTTTATCTGCAAAGTCTAAAAGTTTTACTAGAATATGTCTTGGAATGATTGTGTGGATTAGTTTTCCCTGGAGCATCATAATTTCTTTCAGTATAGATTAGGGTCTCTTTTTATTTCTGGAAAATATGATTATAGTCACAGACTAATTTCGTTCCTTTTTTTGTTTTCTTGTTTATTATCTTCTATTAAGCATATATTATTTCTTCTTTTCTTTTCTTGCATTCTAATATATTTATCTCTGACCTTTCATTTGTGATTATTTTTGTTTTATTATCCTGCTTTTATTTCATAACCCTCATTATGTTTTCTTTTTAAAGCAAATTTTAATATACAAAAAATATTTAAACATCACCAAGAAAAAATGAAATTTAACCAAGCAACCAAATGGATAAAATATATGAATATATAATTTACAAAAAATAATGATGAATATATTAAATGAGAATATCAGTGACTATGTATTCTTGAGGAGGTATGCCCTCTGAAAAACTAGTATTTTACAACTGTATGAAAGAATATTAATTGCTAACAGAGGAGAACTTGTGAGTAAAGATCGATAAGAAGGATTATGCAAGGATTAAAAATGTTATGTTTAAAATCATTTTTAGTTCTTATCCTCCTTTGATTGTAAATTCTAAAGAAAAAATTTCAGTCTTTACTGTAACTCTGCAGTATGATGTGTACACTGTAGATGTCTGCATGTGTATATTAAACTTTGTATTTTGTAATAAGTAAGTTGATAAAACAAAAATGGTATAGAGAATATCTCATCTATGCACTCTTTATGTAGATTCACCTGTTGTTTACATTTTACCTCATTTGTTTTATTAGTTTTTTCTTCTCTTCCTCTTTCCGTTTTTTCCTTCTTTCCTTTCTTCCTCTCTTTCTCTCTCTGTCTATCTATCTATATGCAGCCTTAAATTTATGTTTCTCATTCAAATTTATTCTTTCTAGGTTACTTTGTAACTTCATACTTATTTCTAATCTGATTTTATCATTCCTTCTATTTATTTTCTTGATTCAATTAAATTTGTTTTATTTCTTCCTGTTATTAACATTATATTTTAGATTTTTGATTTCTGATTCAAGATGATTTTTCAGATCTATAAACACTTGTTATAAGATTTGCAATTCTATTTACAGTATATATTTCAGTTTTCTTCTGCTTGACCATGTGTTACTTTTTTTGGCGGGGGAGGGCTTTTTGCCAGCTTAATTGTATAACTTTATATTTTTCATTTTAGCTTTGTCACCATTTTCAGAGAAGAATGTTTGATATTCTGAATCTTTATTGGCAAGACTGGTAATCTGTTGTTTTATAAGGATCTTGGTTCAAAAATCACCCACTTTTTTCTCTGTAACCAAGTATAAGTTTGTATTAGACTTTTCTTAGGAGGAGTGAAGAAGTGAGGAACACGTTGTATGTTTTTAATTTTTTTTAATTTTCTATTGCCCTGAAAGTAATATTTCTTTCCACTTGCTCTTTTGTGATTCATTCTTCTGCTCCAAAAGAATGCTTTTCCATTTTTATCAACTCCTTTCACTTTGTTCCTCCACTCCTAGGAGATTGCCTTTTCATCCAACATGCCCTTATACCTTGTCAGTTCTACACCTGCAATCTCTATTTCACATGTTGGATAATCTTCCATTCTCTGCTGATGGCTCAGGATTAATTTTAGACCCTGCTAATTGCCCTCTCCCCCGTTCCATGGAGGTAACTTGCTCTCATTTGTTGGTGTTCCTGAATATTTCTGTTTGCTTGATGTTTTTCTTACCCATACATAGTTTAAGATTTGGATTTTTTTGTAGTTATAATGACAGTGTGATTTTTATGTAATTGCGTTTGTTCCTTTCTTATTTATGTAGTTTATTTGAATGAGATTTTAAATTATTGGATTTAAAGGCTGCTACTGCCTCAGCTACCAAAAGGTCTTGCCAATTTACTAGATGCAGCTGTGTGGGAAGAAAACTAGGGAGTTAGACTTGAGAGGCATGAAAGGCAGAGATAAATTTAATTTCTCTGCTATGTTTCATTTTTGTCTCAAATAATGTGTTGCTTTTTACTTCAAGCTTTTAGAGTAAAACAATGGATTATTCTCAGGTTGACAGAGAAATAACTATAGTTTGGGTTTCACATAGGGTTTCTCTAGTTTTTAAAAATGCAAGGGTAAAATAGAAATATCTTAATTGCTATTAGGTTACAGAATTAAAGTTTCAGAGACGAATAGAAATATCTTAATTGCTATTAGGTTACAGAATTAAAGTTTCAGAGACATATATGTGTATGGCTAGGTGTGTGTGTACACATGTGTGAAATATATGTTAACACAGCTCTCTAGTATTTCTCTATAGGGTTGACTTGTTTTAATCAACTCAAAAGGACGAAAGAAATGCCTTTTGCAATTTGTTTCTTATATTAAGTATTAACTTATAGGATGATTGTAAGTAGTCTACTAATTCTTCAAATTTATAAATACATTGTTTTCAGAAGCAACATAAATATTGTTCTCTCTCACTGTATAAATTAGGTTCTGGGCAAGAAACAGCCTGCATTGAAACTGCAGGCTTTGAGGAGGTCAGGGAAAAACTATTGTGGGAGGAATTAAGGAGATCTTAAAAAGATAGTAGGACTACAGAGAATGGTAAGAACAGGAAGCCTTCACAATATCCAGGCAAATAGAGTAGCTGTATGGAAAAATTTGCCTGACACAAACTATGGCTGATAACAGAGAAAACAGCAAAAACAAATACGACCTATAAGGAAGACAGCCAGAAAAATAATTACCCTAAATCCAGTTTTCACCTTCCCTTCCCTATCTCCCACCTCCTACTTATTCCTCTTATTAGTCAACCCAAACCAAAAACAGAATGTTAAAACAGTCCATTGATGTAGTTCATATAATTAATGTACTGAGAAGTCAGTCTTAGGGACAAATAAAAGAGACACATTGTACTCACACAAGTTTGTATTATTATGGAAAAACTTACTGTGAGTATTGTAACAATATCAAACAAACAATATCAAACAAAGTGCAATCTCAGTCAGAATAAAACCTTGCAATAAATCCAACATTATTAGAGCATATAGCTCTAATTAGAAATCTACACACACAATTCCATAGAAGACAAATTCACAGAAAGGGTTTGAGAGGCCCATAGAATCTCTAGCCAGGTTGATTGATAAAGCTATTTCCATGTAGGAAGCCAGTCCATAAATACATGGAGAGATGGCTGGGTTTTACTCCAAGATAGTTGACTAGATGGAACCAGGAAGAATATCTCCCACTGAGGGACTGGGAGAACTGGAAGACTGGTGCCTTCCTAGCCAATCTTCAGAGGGAAGGCGTTGAGAGCAGATGGAGGGAGATGACACACATGCTGAAGAGGAGGAAGTTGGGAACCCTGAAAGCCAAAGATATCATAAGAAAACTACAGGTCAAATCTCCGATTAATATAGATGCAAAGTTCTCAAGAAAATATAGTTACATACTGCATAATGACATTGCAGTAAACAACAGACTGCTAATATATAATGATAGTCTGTAAGAGTGTAATGGAACTGAAAATTCCCATCTCTTAGTGATGTCATAGCCATCATCACATTGTAGTATAATATGTGTTTGTTTTGATGTTGATTTAAACAATTCTACTGTGCTGCCAGTCATATAAAAGAATAGTACTTTCAACTATATATATTACACAATACTTGGTCATGATAATAAATGACTGTTATTGGTTTATGTATTTGTATACCATACTATAATTTTTATTTTTTATTTTCATTTTAAAGTGTATGCCTTCTGCTCATACTATTTTTTAAGTTAACTGTAAAACAGCCTCAGATAGGTACTTCAGTAGGTATTCCAGAAGAATAATTGATATCATAGGAGATGACATGTCCATGCTTTTATTGCCCCTTAAGACTTTTAAGTGGGACAAAATGTGAAGGTGGATGACAACAATGTCAATGACCTTGACCCTGTGTAGTGTAGGCCTTGGCTAATGTGTGTGTTTGTGTCTTAATATTTGACCGAAAGTTGGAAAAGTAAAACAATACAAATTTAAATAGAAATAAGCTCACAGAATATTAAAAACAAAATATTTTTGTACAATTGTGCAATGTGTTTGTGTTTTAAGCTAAGCGTTACTACAGGAGTCAAAGTTTAAAAATTTAAGGTTAATTAAGTGAAAAAGTTATGGTATGCCAAGGTCAATTTATTATTAAAGAAAAAATATTTTTTCATAAGTTTAGTTTGTCCTAAGTTTACAGCGTTTATGAAGTCTGTAGTAGTGTACCATAATGTCTTAGGCCTTCACAATCACCCACCACTTATTCACTGACTCACCCGGAGAACCTCTAGTCCTGTAAGCTCCATTTGTGCTCTACATAAGTGTATCGTTGTTTTGAATACTATATTTTACTATACTTTTTCTGTGTTTAGATACACATCCTTAGCATTGCGTTATGATTGCCTATAATATTCAGTACAGTAGCAGAGTGGATAGGTTTGTAGCCTAGGAGTAAAAGGTCTAATATGGTCCACAAAAACATTTTGTTTTACAAACATTATGTTGGAAATATTCAGGAATTTAAATATAATTAGACTGGGTATGCCCTCTCAAGTGATTTATAGGCCCCAACACTTTATTTTGTCTCAGACTCTACCCAATTCAACCCTCCACATCACTAGGTCCTTGCAGATGGTCAAGATAGTAATATTTAACAAGAAAAAATATATTGTGTTTAAATAAAATAAAATGTTAGAAATTAAATGAATTCAATCATTAATTAAGCAACAAGTAAGAAATATCTCTTATCAATTAGATAAATATTTGATTCAACAAATTTTAAAAGAAATATTAAGATGTGAGTAACTAAAAAGCAAAGGAAGTTAAAACTTTCATAAAGTATAAAATTGCACTTTTCAGTATGAACTAGATAATATTAACAGTAGACCATGAAATAAAACAATAAAAAGCAGTTTGTTTTTAGTAAGTACAATACATTCTATTTTACATCCAACAAATTCTGTTATGAGTATATTGCCTTTCAAAGGTAGAATAGAAATGGGATTCAATGAATTTGGCTGTTGGGAATGACATATGTAGCCTTCAAGCTAAGTCTCTATATCAGTTCTAGTTCTGCTCAAATCACTGTAGTAGCTGAATGTTGTAGGTATCTGACAGCTCTTCTAGAATTAGTAAGACATATTTTGTCAGTCTCACTTCACCAGTTCCTTGCAGACAGGGGTTAACTTCATGAAAACAATATCCAAAATGCCATGCCAATGTCACTTACATAATGTACATTCCCTTCTCACCAACAAAATAATATTGTGTATCTAAATAAAACCAATGATAGCTTTTGATTGAGGGGTTTGTATTGCCTTTTTAAATTAGGAAAAATTATGTCCTTAATATATAACAAACTAAACTCAAGGTCAAACTGTGACTGTTGCTTACAGAGATGCCTGATTGTATGTTTGGTGTCAGAGTTCATGGAGACTTTGACAAGAATATATGAGATTTGTCTTTATTTTATTACCAATCCGAGTGAAAAATAAAATAAATGAAATATAATAAATTGATTAAGAGAGTTAACTCAAAAATTTTTAAAGCAGAATTTCTTTGTGGTGATGGCAGATCAGTGTGTGATTCTGTAATGATATCAAGAAATAAAACAACTTTTCATGTTCTATCTAAGAAGGCACTACCTCTAAACATGTTCTACATGTTTCTTTTTTGCTAATTTTATTCATTGCTAGTAAGGTCATATTTATCTGACCTATTCTTAGAATAAATATGACTGGAGATTTTCAAATGGATAAAAAATGCATCTACCTGCTGTTAGTTGCCACCATCATGCTACTTGCAGAACAAACAGCTCACACAGCTATACATTCTAATATTGTGAATGTGAACTTGAAATTATGAATCCAGAGGGAGAATTTGAAATTCAGTAATCTTCTAACCCAGCTTCTGTTTCCTAGCAGTTTTATTTTAAAAAACAATTCATAATTTAAGTTAGGTTCAAAGCTACTCTTCTCTGTATTAATGGCAGTGAGATAACAGAAAGTTGTAAGTATACTATCATCATGTAAATTCCAAAATATTAAATCAAATATAGGTATATGCTTGCCCTGCAGAGACATTCTTTAAATGATATATTCTTCTGCTTCAATACAACACTGCCATGCAAACCTTCGAACCCTCTCTCAGCCTATGCAATATTCCCATTCCTGAAATTATACCATTTCACTTGTGCTTATTCTAAACTCCAGACAGCCTCTTATCATAGACTAATAATATAATTGATGGGTTCCTAAAACCCACTCTTTAACCCTGAATCTGCTGAAGTGCTTCAAGTTAAGTAAAATCTGGTTAGCCCAATGAATCAATTATTATCAGCATGCAAAATATTCTAGTTAAAAAAAAATTCTATATTATTTTGTTGATTTTTACACAGTAGATTGAAATCAAAAGTATTTTTTGAAAAGAAATATACACACATATAAACACATTCACTATAAAACTAGAAAAAGAAAACCAATTTTCACCTCAATATTGTGCACTAAAACAGAAATCCCAAAGAACCCAAGGAAGCAGTAAAATTCAGTCTGGTAGTGGTTTGCTTTGTCTTCTGCAGTATGTTAGCAAGATATTAGTGGGATTTATGGTCCACAGTCTTGGAGATTGTTAAGGTCTATAAAATTTTTATGAAAAGGTTTACATGAACTTGGATATCTTACTAAATATTCAAAGAACAAAATTTAGTACACAAAATACAAAATGAAATTTGAATATCCTAATGGAATTATGAAGCATTTAGAGGGTATTATGATGCTTCATTAAGACAACAGTTTATGTCTCAACATGTGTAATAATTTTCAAATATAATTTCTACCAAAAAATAGCACTGAAGCCCTACATTTTTGACAATCAGGAAAAAAATAAACTCAGAAATGCATTGCTCTAGAAAGTGGAGGTGGGGATGTAGCTTTCCTGTTTGTGCTGAAACTTGTTTGACACCAGCATTAAAGGAGCAAGTAAAAAACTGCATTATCTTTAGAGACATCTGACTCTAACTTATCTAGGAAGACCAGATTGGAGCACTCCTTTATTGTGTTTCTCCACCCTTGTTAAAAATTCCACCAACTAGAAAATTCCTATCAGTTGTAGGACAAATAAATACAACCTTATTAGTCTTTAACAATTTAAAGTTATATATTGCTCATCTCAAATACCTGAAAATGTTTAAATCAGCTTCGTGAAGCAAACTTTAGCATTTCCTAAAGGACACAAAGGCACTTTGCAGCATATACATACTGTTTATTCAACCATAAACACTTACTGAAAACCTGTTGTTTGCCAAACACTGTAAGAATTTTCAACAAAGGATGAGTAAATTGACAGACTCTCAGATTAACTAGATAAGTGGAAATATAGACACAAGAAAGAGTAATTATGATAAAATAAAATCCCAAATGACAGTCCACCCTTAAATTTTCCAGATTTGTAGAGATACAGACAAAAGAAAATAGTAATTACAATGTGCCAAATTCACTATATAAGAGAAGTATGAGAAGAATGATATTATTTAGGCTGGCAGTGCTCTCCAATACAAGTGCAATTGAAATTTTGGGAGAAATGGTTCTTTGTATTTCTTGGGCATTAAACCTTGGATATTATGGAATATAGTCTCCCAGTAGCATTCCTCAATCATCATGAGAATCATCTTGATACCTGTAAAAGCTCCCTCTCGTATGTCCAAATGCCTTCTGAGAGAGTGAGATCATCTCCTTTGAAAGCCACTATTAGTAGATAGTATACTGCTATAGTATATATACTGATGCTATCAAACCCTCCCAGTACCAATTCTACAAGAAGAAAATACCTAGGAATCCATTTAGGTTTATCTGTAATTTCTTGTATTCATGTGAGGCTACACTGTCTATGAAAATCTTACTTAAAAGCCAGATTATTAAGATACATATAATTCACTTTGAATATCTCAGCATAAGTAATATGATGTTATGTATATATTTACATTGAATTCTAGGTGCAGTGAGTTGCAATAATCAGGAATTCACACAACAAAGACTGTCAGTTATTCTTCTTATCAGAAAATCTTTCGGTAGCTACAAGAAGAGCTTTAGTTTAGCTTCTATCAGCACCAGAGGCTTTGCTGATCAATGGAGTGGCCTAAAAAAATGGGTTTTCACTAGGCCGTATAGTGGTGGTCAACATAATGGATTAGAAACACTTCCCATCTTTGCGAAAGAAGAATGATCTCCATAGCAAACTGACATAGGCCAACCTGAACGTGCCTTACATATACACTAGAGAACTTTGAGGAGGGCAGAGATTTAGCTATTTCATTACAACTTTTCAACTATGCTACAATAAATGCATGTCTTAAACCAAATTTTGCCACACATATAAACATTTATTAAGCAATCATTCATCAGAAAGCAGGCACAAACAATTTATAGAACCTATTCTATTAGGTATATTATTTTCCAGCTCTCTATCATTTTATGTTCTCTGATCAGCTCTTTGGATGAAACGTTCCCTAGAGTCAGATATGACAACATTCCAAAGGCAGAACTCTATTACACTTTTTAAGAGGCATCAGGGAGTCAGAAATCCTCCTAAATAGTGGCACAGGCATATTTAGGAATCAAGCTTGAGGTCCTAGATCCACAGAGTTCTTACAACCTGGTCATAGGAAGTTAAGGAATATCTAATCTGCATATCTTGAATACCTCTAACTATCTATTCCAATTTACTATGCTAGTTAACAGTCTGATAGTTAAGATAATTGTTAATAGGCCATTGCTTCCAACAATAAAATCAATTTTTGACATTCACTGTTCTAATGTAAAAAGAACAAAATATTGTTATAGACAACAGTATCTCTTGAAGTTACCTCCAGTGAAACACATTAAGCTGATCACCCACAGAATATAGGTTAGGACAACTGACTGCATCTGAATATGAAAATGAAGTGTAATATATCATAGTTGCCTAAGTTGAATTATTTTAAAGTGAACTATTGAAATCATAAAAACACTCTAGGTTTAATTCCTGTACCCATTCATGCAGTTGAAAGATGTAATTGTTGGACATGAACTTAAAGAATGCTGACTTTAGAATATTTTTATGTATGCTTTGAATGAACCTTTTATATAAATTGTGATTCAACATCTCAAACAATAGAAAGCTGAAAACTTTACTAAAGTTACTCAATAAAATAGTTTGTACGAATCTTTTCTGCCTGCTCAGTAATGAAGATTTATATATGTGGAAGAATTTGGTCTCAGTGTTAATTACTGTCTGAAAGTAAGGTTCAAACTATCTGAAAGTAGAGAAACAGCCAGCACTCATCTAATTATTGCCAATAACTGTTATCGGACTGGGAAAACCTAGTAGATACTCATGACAAATTGGTCTAAGTCTGATTGCAAAGTGTTACATAAACTATCATGAAATAACAATATGTCTATAGCAAATGGATAAATGAAAAAAAAAGTCAATGGCAAAAATTAATGACTTAAAGTTAAAACTTCTAATTAATTGAAGTCATATAAAAGTTATTTTAGGAATCTTTGCAGCCCATTTCTACACTACCCAAATAATCTGTTTTGGAATTAAAGTAAAATAAAATAGCATCAACATTCTTCCCGATATGTGCAGTCCCCCATCTTGTGATTGTCTATTCACTTATTGTTCCAATCTCAAATAGATAAAACTTATGCCAGACTCTGAGATACGCCATGTCTTGAGTAAAAAGACAATACACAGCCCTGAAAAGGTAAGTAGTGTAGTAAGAAAAAAATTGTTTTAAAAGGAGGTAATGGAATTTCTGTACCTATAAGAATTTTATATTTAATGGAAAATATGTTAATAAGTTTTTTGGAAAGAGTTCTCAAGCAATCTTGAGAACATGGATAACAAGATAAATGTAGAAGCAGAGAAGCAAAGAGCAATTAAGTAATACATTGGAATAACCCACGAATGATGTTCAACATGGCTTTTTAACTTGTTTATGCGTTGGTGATAAATCCCAAAGAGTTTTGGCTCAATGTGTTGTTATTTTATTGATTGTGGCCATTTGTGTGTTTTGTGAGCATGCATATGGATAGTTCATAACTAGAGGATCTCATAAGCTTAGGCATATCTGCATCTAGAAATTGGAGCCAGTTGTTTTAGTCCAAAGACTGCTTATGAAATTTTCATGTTACTGTAAACCCAATTTTATATAAATATTGGATCATTTAATCAAATATGAGTATGAAATGAATCATATTAACATGAAAGTGTAAGTTGAGAGCTTCAAGAGTCTTAGGGAAAGAATCCGTTGCTAAAAATGTCAGAAGTAATAATTCATCAAAATTCCATGCTTTATATGATGTCTGTGTTAACCAATAAACTTTATGTCCCAATCAGAGTAACTTAGAACTTTTATCTTAGTACGAGATAAAAAAATACTTCTTGATTTGTATTCAGCTGATTTCTACACAAACAGAGAAAACAAACACAATCTATACCAATGTACTTACCTTAGTATAATTCAATTTTCTATTCTTTAAAACCATCCTGGCCATATAAGTCAATTTCCTCAGAGAAACATGTTAAGCAGTGATAATTTTTGATACAACAACAAAAATTCCTGAAACCAATACTGTTGAAACCTAGTGTCTAGTCTGTTTGTACTCCTGTAACAAAATATCTGAGATTATATAATCCATGAACAATATAAATTTATTCTTACAGTTCTGGAGGATGGAAAGCCCAAGATCAAGGTTCCAGCCAGTTTGGTGTCTGGTGATGACACAGTCTTCTGCTTCCAAGATGGTGCCTTGTTGCCACATCTTCCAGAGGGGACAAATGCTGTGTCCTCACATGGGGGAAGGGACACAGAAAGGCTAATACTTTTCCTGAAGTCCTTTTATAAACACCCTAGTCCCTTTCCTGAGGGCTCCACCTTCATGACTTACTCACCAGCTAAAGACCTCATCTCTTATTATTATTACATTGGTTATTAAGTTTCAGTATATGAATTTTGGGGAACACATTCAGATCCTAGCACTTAATTTCTCATCTAAGCTACCATATGTGATATTGTCTTATCATCAGTACTAATGAGAATTTAATTAATTCATTCCTACTTAGGTAACATTTTTTTTTCTTTTTTTAACCCATAGTAGTAGCTACAAATTTTACCACAATCAGTTCAATTTGTTAATGTCCGCCTCACCTGCTTTAATATTAGTCTTCCTATTTTCTTGATGCAGACTTTCCTTTTTTCCTCTATTCTTGGTCTCTACCTCCCTACTCCCATAAACAGTTCTATTGCCTCTTTGGGAATTTTAGTCCTTTAATGCTTCCATAACTTTCTTATAACTTTAATCAATCACCCCTTCTCTTTTGATTCCTTCTCCTGATTTTATAACTATACCCACTATCAAATTACATTATTGAATTAGACACCGTAATTTCTGTCTCACAGAAAAAAATCTACATTTTTTATTCATTCCCAAACTTTGAAACAGTAGTCTCCACCAACTGATCTCTGTTCATTGCCTCTCTTCAATTCTTCTAGTATGTCTTAAATAAACATTTCTATTACAATTTCTCACCAAAGACTTTCCAAGTATTAGATTGTTGGCATCTTCTTTGTCTTCATCTAAATATTTCTTTTCACCTTCCCACACTGTTCACCGTCATCTTCTTTAAACTTCCATCTTTTCCTGTCATTCCATACACAATGTTTCTAATCTCTTCTACAATTCTGGTTTATTTTTTTTTCTGTTTCATTCCCCAATTGCCCTTCCTTATTCCATCTTTAAATCTTGGTGTTCCCAAGTGCTCAAATGCTTTTAATCTCATTATTCTCTATATTTTTCTTTCCTTACCAAGAACACATCAATTAACATGGTTTTAACTATCAAAATTTTAACTTTTAAAGTGGTATTTCCTGCTGTAGGCTCTTTTAAATTCCAGACTTGTGTTGTCCCCACCACCAAGCCCTTAAATACAAATAAGCCAAACAAAATATATTATTTCTTAACTAAATCTCTTTTAAATGTCAAGGGTGCTCAGCAGCTGCCAGGAAGCCAATTTCCAATCTATAAGGGAAGTCAAAATAACACTATAAATACAAGATAGATAATATTGAATTTCCAGAACTCTACATGATTGAAAGTAGTATTTCATAAGACATTAGAGGGTTGAGACAAGATTGCCCTCAAAGATCTATGTTTCAATAGTTACTGATATTTGTTAAGCTGTTTCCTGTAATGAATGTGTCCATCCAGCTACCAAGCTCATTTTACTGACTAGGATGTAAAAGCTAAGGCAGTACCACAAGAAATCTTCCTTTTTTACTTCATCCCAAACCAGCATTCAAAGTCTTCTCTAATTAAAAGGTGGAAAAAAGCATTTAAAGAATATAGGTTTCAAAAGATACCAAATCAGTTAAATTTGTTAGGGCTCTCAGATCTTTTTCTGCCACAACTTTCTCTTCTTGAATTCTCTTTGTTAATGTCATCACCATCCATCAAATCTAAGAGAGAAAATTGCCTAGTCTTAAGTTCTCATTTTCACCATTCCAAATACAATTATAACTGCTCGCAAGTTTTGTTCATTCTACTTTTTAAAAATCCCAATTCCTATCCATTATAATGAATAAGTCCTTAACATATATACCCATCATTGTAATAGGTTATTGATTGCATTGCTCTTTCTTCATACCATGCTGACATGGCTACTTGTGATACTTTCAAAAACACTATTGTGTTAAAAAAAAAAAAATTGTGGAAGGCTTCCACCTAAAATATAACAGTGATTAAAAATTATCTAAATAATTAAGTTCAAATTTCTTAGCTATTCTCTATACCTCCTTTGTATGCAAATAACCCCAGCAATCATGTCCAAGCTCAAGAAGTACCTCCTCCAGATTCACATATTTTTCCACACACTAGAAAATAATCTCACTCTTCTAAACTTCTTAGAATTTATTTTTACCTTTCTCATTGTGCCCTTTACTTACAATTTGTTTTGTAATTATTTAAATGTATTTTCTGTGTACATAAGTCATAATGTTGAACACCTTTAAGGACTGTGCCTTTATTCATTTTATGCACTCAAAAGTTTGTTGAATGAATAAATCAATGTTTAATTTTACATTTGGGATATAAGTGTGTAGGCTTAAAACATTACTCTGAGAGTAGAATGATTGATATACATGATAAGTAGAAAATTATGAACACAAAGACTAGTTGGGAGGTTTCTGAGACACTCTGGCAAAAGGTCCTGAACAAATATATTTAAAAAGTATGAATCTCATTATATCATCCATATTTTACTGTTCAGTTGCTTTAAAAGAAATACTATTGTCATAAATTGTCTCATAAATTTAAAGGACTAATATCATTATGCTTGGAAAGTTGACTCTAGTAAATTACATAAGTCCTGGTTATCATTCTAAAGTACATTTAAGTTCTAAGAAAATATCATATTTTCTCCTGTTATATATCTTAGCAACCAAATGAGAACTGCAGTAATCATTACCCCTGTCTCAAACTCTATAACTCTGTGACATCTGACTCATCTTTTTTTCATTGCACAGCAGGTCAGAAAACTGGAAGGCTGGGTTGATGACAGTTGTATCACAACCATTAAGACGAAATAAGACAAACTATTCATCCAAAGAATAGCAACAACAAAAAGAAAATTGTTGGGTTTCAAAAGGCTCAATACTGATAGCCCAAGTCACACAGTAGTCTCCTCTTGAAGACTACTATTTTTTACAGTCTTCTCTTGAAATTTCATTGTACAATAAGTAGAAAAAGCCAAGCAGATGGCCCCAGGATTGTCAGGAAATTATTCTGTGTTTCATGAGAGTAGTGATTCTAGGTTGTATACATTCTGTATTCACCTTTCTCAGAAAGATTCCATGTGCATGAAACACTCCTATTCTAATACTGAAGGAAGCTGGCTCTATTGGACTAGAGATATCCAAATTATAATGTTATACAAAAAATATTGATGCAAATAAAAGCTGAATGAGTTCACAAATAAAGCAGTAAACTAGAATCATATCTTTGCATGGAAATAACTCCTACCATGCATGTAATGTATTACAAGCCCAGAGCTACATTTAGAATTTCTCAATTAACAATTTTGTAATTATTCTATATTATACAGAAGTTATTTCTAAAAATGTATGTCAATTACCTATACCTACTCTTTATGTCTACCATTTCACTGGAAGCTGATAAAGTACAGAAGAATCATGATCAGAACAGCATGGTTTTTCTTTCTTTTTCTAATTTCTTCCACACACAAAAAAACTTAGAACAACTCTGGTATTCTGGTTTCAAAGATAGTGTCTGGCTTCCATTAACAATGAAATTAGAATGGCATTATTATCATATACGTCATTTTGGAATCTCTTTTTCCCTTTGCCCTAATCCTCATGTTTATTGCCTTAATTCTGCTCCAACTATGACCTGCACCAAGAGATATTCTGCCTTTTGAAACATTTCCTAATTTCTCCTATCAAATGTAGCTGCTTATATTCTGCTTCCTTACATCAGGTTGAAACTCTTTTTAATAGTTGTACAAAGCTGAATAATGGTTTCTCAAAGGTATCAGGACCTAATCCCTGGAACCTTAAATCTTATTTGATAAGAAAAAAGATCTTTGTAGATGAGATTAAATTAAAGATCTTGACATGGAGAAATTATCCTGGATTACTTGTGTGGACATTTGCCATGGCAAGTGTCTTATAAGAGAAAAGAAGAGAGATTCAACACCATCCACAAATGGAGACAGAGATCAAAAGTAATTCAGTCACAAACCAAAGAATGGCAGCAGCCACCAGAAGCTAGAGGAGGCACGAAATGGATTCTCTTGTAAAGCCTTCCTGGAAAACATGGGCTCTGCTGACATCTAATTTCATACTTCTGGCCTCCAGAACTGTAAATAATAAATTTCTGTTGTTTTAGTCAATCAGGTGTGGCAATTTATTACAGCAGCCACAGGAAACTAATAGAATATTCTAACAAATCCCTGTTAACTGCTAGTGACCAAACATGATGTAATATTTTATCCATGAAAGAAATGTATCAAAATCATCCCTAGAGAAAAAATTTAACTTAATTGGATGTATTTATTATTATTAGGAGTTTGGTTGTGTTACTCAATAATGTAGAAGTGTTTCTAAGTAAGAAGAATGCTTAGTTTGAAGCAGGTGAGTATCACTTAAATATCTTCACAGAATCAAGCCTGGTGAAAGTTTTAATCATGGAATGGCTAGTTATGCATCCCAGAAGTATCTCCATTGCTTTGAACAGTTTTTTAATCTGTTTCTTCTTCTTCCCAAACTTAGTGCAACTAGAAAACTAAGTTAAAAGACTGCAATTGATACAAAATCTTGAAAAGTTTAACATGGTAGGTCACAGCCAGCAATATTTAAATATCCAGCTATCAGCTACATCTATCATGACACTTGTTATCTTTTTATGCTTTTAATTTTTATTCTCATGAAAAAAGTTAAGGAACTTCTCCTTTCTTTATTAGCCATCTTTGCTTGTGAAGGTCCAGTTTAAGTTGAAAGACAATATTTCTTTTGGGTTGTTTATATGATCTTGTAGAAATTCCTTATATATTCTTAATATAGACTCTTTCTTCATGACATGTATTGCAAATAACCTCATTGGTTAGCTATTCACACTCTTAGTAGCTATTCAAACTCTTTTGATAAACAGAGTTCTTATATCTAATGTGAAACAATTTACCAAGGTTTTCCTTTACAGTCAGTATTTTTCTGTTATGTTTAAGAAAACTGCCTACCAAAAGATCGTAAAAACAGTGTCCTATATTATTTTCTGGAAACAGTCTATTTTTACATTTTAGAACTACACTCTAAAACTGCAATCTGCCTGGCATTTGTGTGGGAAATGGGGTAAGGAAGGCTTTGTTGTTGTTGCTGTAGTTCACATGGCCGTCCAGTTGTGCTAACGTATTTGGTTGAATAGAATGCATCAATGTTCTGCAATGCCACCTTTTCAAAAAGCAAGAAGACAGAGTCTGCACCCTCAGTTATGTTCCATTTTTACATGTTTATATTTGTCTATATTCAATCTACACTATACTGTCTTAATTATTGTAGCTTTTAATAAATTATGATATATGGTAATATATGTACTGCAATTTTATTATTTTCCTTAAAAAGTACTCATATTCTTGGCCCTTCGAATTTTCTCTAATTTAGAGCTAGCTTGCCAATTCACACACAGATGTACAATTTGAGGATTTTAAATAAAATAAATTTAATCTGTAGATCAATTCAAGGAAAACCAACAATCTGACCTGTGCATATATCACCTCTTTGCATTTATTAACATTGCCTTTTATTAGACATATTTCTAAGTACTTTATATTTCCAATGCATTTGTAAATCATAAAATTTTGATAACTGTATTATCTCACTATTAACTCTATTATCTCACTATTAACTGTATTATCTCACTATTAACTGTATTATCTCACTATTAACTGTATTATCTCTCACTATTAAATGTATTATCTCACTATTAACCAGTTGTAGATACACAACTGGTTTTATGTAATGACTCTGACAAATAACAGCTTTATTTACATATTCTAATAATTTATATATTCTTTTTATTTGCAATTTATACAATCATATTTACTGTAAATAATTACAGTTTTATTTGTTCCTTTTTAATTGTTATACCATTTTCTCCTGCCTCATTATACTGCCTAAAATATTTAATGTAAATAGTGGAAATGGGAATTCTCTTATCTCATGTAGCATATGACAGGAAGCTTTCAAACTTCTATAAAGAAGTGTAATGTTTAGAAGCCTGTTGTTTATGAATAAGTCATGTTTTTCATAGTACTTTCTGTCACATTGACTTCTATTTCTAGTTTGGTAATTCTCTATAAAAATAGACATTGATTTGATCAAATGATTTTTATGACACTATTGAGTTGATTTAATAAGTTTACTCTTGTTCTGCTAATGTGCTAAAACACCTTGATTAATTTTCAAATGTTAAATTAATATTTTATTCCTGAGAAAATACAAATTTGTGGCATCACAGTTTTCATTTTATAAATTTTTACATTTGATGTGTTAATATTTTGTGTAGAGATTTGCATCTGTGGTCAATAATGAAATTGGCTTGTAATTTTCCTGAATGGTAACATCACCATAAAGTTGATTCCAAAGTTATACTTGTCTTATAAAATTTCCTACCTTTTTAGTGTAGCATTGTCTTCATTTGTTTTTTAATTGCTTTGTAGATATATTACTGAAACCACATTTATCTCACATTTTCTCCCTGTGAATAATTCTTTTTTGTCATTTTTTTTTTTTTTTTTTGAGACGGAGTTTCACTCCTGTTACCCAAGCTGGAGTGCAATGGCATGATCTTGGCTCACCGCAACCTCCGCCTCCTGGGTTCAGGCAATTCTCCTGCCTTAGCCTCCCGAGCAGCTGGGATTACAGGCACGCACCACCATGCCCAACTAACTTTTTGTATTTTTAGTGGAGACGGGGTTTCACCATGTTGACCAGGATGGTCTTGATCACTTGACCTCGTGATCCACCCACCTTGGCCTCCCAAAGTGCTGGGATTACAGGTGTGAGCCACTGTGCCCGGCCGAATAATTCTTTGATAGATATAAACTGTTCATATTGTGTCCCTCTTCTTGTTTCACTTTTGGTGGTAAATTATATTTTCAAAGAAATTTGTCTACTTCAAATAAATCTTAATGTTGAAAATGCTTTCACCATAACAAGATAAAATTGACAATTTTTCACTCCACCTATTTTTGTAGTTTTGAAAATAAATTTCTGTTCCAAACTGTAATAAATTCTTTAACATTGCATACTGAATATTTAGATAATATTTTTACATTGGTTTTAAGTTTAACTCATGTTTGTATGAATTATTTGGACTGTGTTTTTGCTGTTGGCCATGATTTTGTCATTGTATTCTTTTAAAACACATAGCAGCTTTTCTATTCTTTACTTACTTTCATCAATCTCTGAGGGCTCATTAATAAATTTTCAGTATTTAGTTTTTTAATAAATACATAAGCATTCTACATTCTGATTTTATATACACATGGCTATATCTCTCTCATGCTTCCCAAATGATATCCTGGCTATATAGACATCTTAAGTGACAGGTTTTAACTCTCCAAGACATCTGTAAAAGTTGCTTAGTTATCTCTAATGTATAATAATTGAGAGAAAAACATCTGATGCCATTCATATTTCTGTTTCTAAATTTAGAAAAAAACTTTTATTTAAAAAGTGCTGTTATTTTTGTTTCATTTTATTTATTTTCTTTATCTGTATTGTTTGGGGATTTGAATCGCATATTATTCTTATAATTGATTTGTGCATGGAAAATGACAAATCTAATGCTGCCTAGGTTTTTCTCTTCCCTATGGCATTTCTTCCTATTATATTATCTCCAGTACAGTTACATTAATGTTTAATACATTTATTCAGAGATATAAGAATTACTAAGGTTAGATGGAGAACAACTTTAAAAAGTGTGATAAAATATCCTGAGCTATTTCTAATAGTAGGAAACGCCCAGAACTCTGACATAGAGACATGCATAAAAGATTCAAATAAGTTATCTTTTAACTATTCTTCCTGTCATGACTAGTTTTTAATCACTCAAGACCTGCAACTGTATGTGAAACTTGTGTTTCATTATGAGTGGTAGGAAATGGGGGATTTTAAGAATGGACTTTAGGGTAAAATACAATGTCATTTTCTAGGAGCATGAGCACACAGTGTTGCCAACTTCTCTGGGAGTGAATTTCCTTTCCTATAGTCTGAGGAAATTCACATTATCCTCTTAATTTCTATCATATCATTATGAATAAATACATATTGGCTTTTTATTATTACTTTTACATTATAATTGGCGGTGCTATTGTTATCATCAGCAGCATAACTGTTTTAAAATTTATGCCTACTGTTAGATAACCATATGTGAAGACTTGATTAATAATAGTTATCAATCCCAAATGTTGCTATGAACTACTATGGTTGGTTATATCGGTGCCTAAGTAAGTCACAGTTTTTGTTGCACACTGGTTATTTAAACAAATATTACTGAGCTCTTTCATGATGTAAAAACGATGCATATCCTTTTTGTCTTTTGATGTTCTTCCACTTAGGTTGTTTGGAAGCCACATTTTAACTTCAAAAACTTTTATGCTGTTTCCAGAAGTGCCCTTCAATACCAGGAAAACATCACTCCTAGACTCTCCTATGTAATTATTTAATGGGGTAAAGGGTACTTTTTTCTCCTTCTACAAACCTTCTTCAGAATGATTAATGAAAAGCTGCTCAACTCATGCTTCCAGATTCAAGATTTTCCCCTGATTTACCAAGTTGTTTTCATCCCTATCAGTTGCACTATTCACATAATCAAATTTACCTAATTCAGGAGTAATGCTTTAATATTCCATCTGGTCTCTCTACTTCTAATGTCCGTTTATCTAAATCACTTTTCACAATGATACCCTCATACTTTTCTATAGTAAGCCTAGATCATCACTCCTTATATTTTGCAGAGCAAGCAATACCTATCCAGTGCAGAGAGTGCTGTAGATGCCTTACACGTAGTTTCCAGGCTTGCTGCTAATACAAGAGTGTTATTACAATCCAGTAGATGAGCAAATGTAAACACAAAGTAGTTAGGTTGCTTACACAGCTCATCAGGTGCAAATCTAAGGTGAAATCATGTTCTCACTCCAAAGACAGCTCTTTTTTTCAGGTTATCAAGTTATCTGCCATCAAAGTCCAGTACATTACAAGTCCTGCATGAATTAGCTTCAACTCCAGTTTTTTCTTCCAACTTTAATTTCATTCATTGACTTCATATTTTCTGTAGTTTATTGAAACTTATGACAATCCTTAATCAAGACTTCAGAATTTCTTCCTCCATTACTCTATTATCATTACTTGATTTACCTTTTAATGTTCCTCTTCAAGATCCCTAAATTTTGAAATCCTTCCCATTAGGATCATTTTTAATACTACATCCTCCAGGAAGGAATGACTGTTTTCCTTCTGAGAAGTAATTAGTAATTCTTATTGTTCCTTAATACATTGCTTCATAGTAACTTGTATGAGAATTATTTATAAACAAGTCTTTTCCCCTACAACAAATTACACATTTATCTTGAAATATAACTTATTTGTGCCTTTGTTTGGTGATTATCAGAGGAAATTACACAGAATGAAGGTTCAATAGGTTAAGTTTACTTGAAGTGCCTAAAGTAAAATATTACACTAGTGTTCATTGGAACTTAAAGGCAGGATATCCAATGTCTAACTTCTTTTCTTATATTGCCCTCCCTGGAAAAAAATTGTTATTGAATTTTTATATAAGTTTAACATAATTAACTTCAAAGACAACTAATAAAATTAACAATAGTTGTGAAATAAATATCCTCTAAAATGTACTTTCTAGTTCTATTACTTAACATTGACACATTTTTCTCTTATATTACTTTCCAGAAGGGAGTCAGTGAATCCATGATTATTTGAGAGCTGATTATAAGTTTGTAAATTATCCAGGCCATTGACTTCTTCTCCTGCCTTCTGCTAAATGAGTTTTGCCCATTTTTTCCCTTCATTGGCACAGTGAAACTCAGAGAAATCTAAAAAACATGTAACTCAACTCATTCAATTTTGCTTTCTGTTATGGAATAAATAATAGGGGATAGATTTCAATTATTTATCAAAAACAATGCTTATAAATTACCTGGGAATTTTTAGTGTTCCATCTCTGTAATTAATACAGTTAATTGACAGTTAACTCTATATTTTGTATTTAAGAATAAATCAACATTCTTTATTGCCTCTCCAGCAGGAATATTATTTATTTGGATATTGGTTATTTGCAAGATTAATCAACATGCATGTGCCAAAACTCTATAAATTATTGTAATGTTCTTAACTAAGTAAAAACCAGAAATATGATAGCTGTAGGCAACCACAATATCCCTCCTTAGTTATGGGGTTTTATCTTAACTGCAGCTGCTGTCTTCCTAGCCATATCGCATAGTAAAATAAATATTACTATGGCAAAATCTCATTGTGAATACAAGTTTCATTAAGAATGTGGTATGAGTTATACCCTATGTATTCCAAAGAGTATGTAGTGAACACTGTAAAGAATTACAAGGTTAACAATTCAAAATGAACCTGGGAGGGGAAGAGAAAGGGGAGATCCAAACGGTTGCCTAAGTAAGTCTTTTAATGTTCAACTTACACTATTTTCTGTAATGTCATTCATAAAGCAAATAAAAATATTATTTTAAATTTATATATTTAAATTTTTATTTTTTATTTATGAATTAAATTTTAATTTTTAAAATTAATAAAACTTATTTAAATTAAGACAAATAAACCAACTTATATGAGGCCTAGTATATACAAGGAAACAACCTGAAAGAAGTACTGTCATTGGCACCAAGGATAGGTCAGTGGCATTAAAGAAAGAATGGAATGATGGACATTTGTTCCCCCTATTTCTGGGTTCTATGTGATTCTGTGGTTCTACTTTTTAAATAAAAGTAGTTCCCCACAAAAAAGGCAACATTTCTGACCAGTGTTAATATCAGACATGGTTAGTGATTTTACTGCAATGTAGGTACTTAATCACTATGCAGAGACCTGTACAAAATGTGAGGAAATTAACCATTTCTCAAAATACATAAAAATGCAGCAAGAAAGAGCCCATCAGAATATGCAATTAAATATGATTAAAAACATCTGTAAAAATTATGGTATCAATTAGACAGAAGAAAGCAAAAGAAAAAGATTAAGGTAAGAAATCAATTTGGGGAAAGAATTGGAAGAATGTTTGTATACTGTACTTGAAAACTGTATTTTTGCCTGAACTGCTAACAATAAATTCATGTTATAACTGGGACCTCCTCCTCCCTCTAACAGGGTTGCCAATTAAGGAGCTCTTCCTCTTCTGCCAGAGAGCGATCAATAGAGCCATACTAATGAATCAGTTCTAAATGTATATGACTTAATAGAACCAATCAAAATTCTTAATCTAGAATTTAAACTGCTCACATTTTAAGAAAATATTTTATTTTATTTTATTTGTAGGTATTAAGATTCATGGAAGCCTGAACTCTTTAGTGCCTTCTTTGCCAGCAAATAGAAGAAACCTGCCCAGAAATCAAGAAGCTTGATTTTCAATGGCGTAAGTCTAATCTTAGATAAAGAGCACTAGGCTCACCTTTGAACTTACCAGTCATATGAACCCATATATTTCCTTATTGATGAACTTGCTTTGAGGGAGTTTCCCATTATGTAACCAAAATGCAGGTATATTTGCATGTTTGAAAAGGAGTGGCGAAAGTATCTAAAGTTGGTATAATTGCTTAAAAATATTAATGGGTAAAAAATGCACAGTGGAAAATCTTGAAGAATAAATATTGCAATTTAGAAAATTATGTAGAAGTTGGCAAATATATTGAGTATAAGTACAGCAGACATTATATACAATGTTAAAATATGAAAACATAAAAAATAATATAAGACCCCTCAATAATTTTACTATCTAAAACATTGTTGACATACATGAATGTATATCTGTATATTTTCACTTATATAATTAACCACATTTCTCTTGGGAGATTTAAAAAGCCTTCAGGTTTACATCATTAGAAGTATGATTGTAATAAACATACTTTATATTCTTCTCTCTTAATTTCCTTAAAGTTGATTCCTAAAAGAGAAGTTCTTAATTGAGTGTAAATACTTCTTCAATTTACAGTTTAATAGATGACAGTGATAAAGCATTATTATAGTGTTAATTTTTCCCAGGCGGCTCACATTTGTAATGCCACTACTTTCAAAGGCTGTGGTGGGCAGATCACTTTGAGGTCAGGAGTTTGAGACCAGCCTGTCCAACATGGTGAAATCCTGTCTCTACTAAAAATACAAAAATTAGCCAGTCATGGTGGTGAGTACCTATAGTCCCAGCTACTTGGGAGGCTGAGGCAGCAGAATCACTTGAACTTGGGAGGCAGAGGTTGCATTGAGTCGAGATCACACCACTGCACTCCAGCCTGGATAAGAGAGAGAGACTCCATCTCACCATCGCCAACAAAAATATTACTATAGAAGTTAAACATTTTGGTATATTTACTGGACATTTATTTCTTCCATCATTGGACTGTGTTTTTTTCTTCTAGATTGTATTTTTGCTTGTTTTGTAGATTGTATTTTTCTCTATTTGTGTGAATAATCCCTTAATGTATTAAAAATATTGACATTTGGTCTATTGTATGAAAAGTAAATATTTTCTGCAAGGTTTCCTCTGGCATTTAATTTTACTTACAATTATTTATATAAAGAATTTTATTTTAACTTGTTCTATTACAGTGTATGAGCAAAAAAAAAATGAAAAATTTAAAAAGACCAAGAAAAGTAAATTTTATGATGCTTAGAGAAGAGAAAGAGGAAAATGATTTGAAGCAACATCAAGATATCTTGGGGTATCAGGTAATGGAGAGATGACAAGATGATTAAAGAGGAAGGAAGTTGAGGCAGTACATGACAGCCATGACTATACTGAAGTAAATATAACTTATTTTTTAATTTGGAGAGATAAGTAAAAGAATATAATTGGATTACTTTTGCAAGAGAAGATATTTTCCTTTCCTGTCACTTTTCCCTGTCATCGTGAATTCTTATAATTTTATGTTGCCTCAGTATCCATTTTGAACACGAGTTTAACTTTCTCATACTAGAAGCAAGGCAGTCACACTGACACAGTTTCCAGTTCTATACCACGCCTAAGTGGCTCAAGCCAGTGGCCAGAGATAACTCAGATGCATCTCTTCTGCCTCGCCTTGCAGACTGGGGTCTCCATTCTGGCCCCTTTCTTTAGAGGAAGGATTGAGACATTTGCCCAGAAACTTAAAGTGACCCACATTCTAATCTCTCATATGTACTGCTAGTTGCCCCTTCTCTCTGTTTCTGCTTGACCCTTAATTTCTGCCTTATGCGACTCAGGAAAAAAGTCTGCCCTCCTGACTCATGCCCACCTTGCCCAGCATTTGTAAGTAAAAATCTTTTGAGTTGTTTTCTATTGTTGGCAGTGTATTGAATTTGCACCTTCCATCTGCCCCAGGCTGTGTTTTCCCCAGAACACAAGGGAGAATACCAGGTTGGACTCACAGGGGGAGAGCAATGGTCAGTCTGGCATAAACTAGACACAGGTCAAAGGAGCCACAAAGGCATCTGCCAGTATAATCAGTTTTCCCATGTGAGGGATCCCCTGGTTACTGGTTGGACAACTGGTCATTAGGTCATCAACCAGGTCAAAATAATACCCTGTAAGAATACCCACGTTCAGGTCCCCTTCATTTTCCATTAGGACAGGGTTGACAGCCACTCTGGTCCTGGAACCCTTATTTAGCTTGGTGCTCTCAAAATACCTCTCCCTACTTTCTTTCTCCTTCCCTTCTTCTACCTCTTCTCATTCTCCTGACTAATCCCCTCCGAATTTCTCCCCATTTTCCTTTTGTTCCCCCTTTTTATTCATTCCTTCTTCATCTTCGCCCTAAAGAGCTTTGTATCCTGTGTTGCCACAACTCTAAAAACAGACACTCTTTATTTGGATTTAATGGATATGTCGGCTTTGTGTTCTGTTATAGAAGTATCATACATCTGATCGCTTTCTCTAACTTCTGGATTACATGAAGAAGAGAATTTAAAAATCCTGCTTTCTTATGCAGGTAGATCTAGACCCTTGACAGTATTTTTCTTAATTTATTACTCCAGTTAAAACCTTGGCCATTTTTACACAAATCTTCTTGCCTTTTTTCTGTTCCAACACACATTCTTATTTTTTAATTGTCCCTAATGTAAATTTTGGCACAAGCCACTCTATTAGATACTTTAAAAGTATATTTATGGAAGTTTATTCTTCCAGAGCCTTTCAGTACAGAATAACCCAATTAAAGACAATATATCTAATGTCATTCAATTTGACATGATTTTAGATGTTCACAGAAGATAAAAGCTTTGGTGTAGTTCCAAAGTAAATGTATTAAATTTCTCCCAGAAAATTTACATTCCTCCGCTTTTGCACATTTCAGCTTATGTCATTTAGAGTTGCTGTATATATTTCATTAGGGATGCTAATTGATCTCAACACATTATTTACGGAAAACACGTTTAGTGTACAATGTTCCATTGTTCAAATTTAAGATGTTACTTGCATTGTTTATAGCATCTTCACTGGTACAAACCAAAAAATGAAATCTAATTTATGTTTCCCTAAATCTTTTCTTAGGCTCACTTAATTCTTAATTTCTACAAGGGTATTGTAATATTTCACAGCAGATGTAACTTCCTATAATATTACATATAAGGAGTACCCTTTTTCTGATGTTGTAAATGCTGTCTTGATAGCACTTCTGCTACTACCATTTTAAACATTTTCAGAGCATAATTGATTTTACTGTCAAAAATGTTTTCATGGCAATTGACATATCTCAGACTCAAAATAATGATATATGCTTTCAAAAATCAGAAGGATTTGGCTCCAATCATAAAGGCATTTAGATGTAAGTTGTTTGATTTATGATGGGATTTTAGGAGTTATTTAGTTCTCAATTTTCATGCCAGTAAAAGTGAGAGGGATGAGGAAAAGGTGATATTCATTAAGACACACAAGCACTATTAATTCTAAGAATCCATTGGTACTAGAATTAGGCTTTTATACAATCCTGCCATTTTAATGTATACAAACTGCATTCCAGTTAAATTAGAAAAGTAAAATTTTGGCAAACTCCTTTTGTGATCCAGGCTTAAGTTTCACTGTTTAAAAATATTAATAATGTCCTCCATCTCTTACAGAGATATGTTAAATATTAAATGAATAATATCCATAAAGAACACAATGCTTGACCTATAGTAAATTTATAAGTGAGAGCTGTCATTATTATTTTTATTCTATATCATTTAACCTATGAAATAAATGAAAAATACAACCATATTATTGATTACCCTTATCTATCTTGGATCTTTTAAACAGGAGTTCATTAATGTATAATTGTTAGATAATCTCAGTTGCTTAAAAAATCTTCAAGAGCTGTTTAACACTACTACAAATTCTAAACTGTATAAAACTGGACTATGTTCTAGCATCTTCCTTTTCAAGTTTTACATCAACAACCTAATAGACAATTAGTTTAACTGGCATTGTATAGAAAATAATAACATAAGCGTTCTTTATATTGATGAGGTTTGAATATTTTGACCCTGAGGCAGAGTTATGCATCAGATCAACCTGCTGATTACAAGAACAATTTGGTGATGCTCTCCAATATTTAAAATTTAAAAATGTAAAAATTATGTTCTACAGGTACATTTCTTCACAATAGTCATGAGAACATTTCATTCATTTTAGTGGGGACTGAAGTTCTCTAAAAACTAGATCAGGTGACAATGTGTGCCTTTTTAGATAAAATTGTCTCTTTTGTATTAAGCAATGCAACTTGGCATCTTAACTTTCTATGTTCACAAGCTATTATGAAGTCACTATTAGAAGAAAATATACAACCTACTTTTGAGTGATCTTAAGGTCACATCTCTCTATATATATATAAAAAAAATTGTCATGAGGAAAAGGTAAAAATTGAATTTCTAAACTTGCATAACAAATGCCACATAGACCTTTTGTGCACATACAAATTTCTTAATCAACAGTGGATTATTATCAGCACATTGATACTATTAATTTTAAGTAGTCTCACAGTTATGAGCCACCTGCTTAAACCATTTGGCTCAGAGAGATAGCCACAGATGTATGAATATTTTTTCTTCCATTTTACTAAGCTCTTTCCTTATGTATATAACAGCATCAGAAGCAATATTCTTAAAAATGTGTGCCACTAAAATACTTAATGTTTATAATGTGACATTATTAATAATGGGGCAGGGAAAAGGCACAAAAGTTTATTCAAGAGTTTCCTATTGGCTATTTTTCTGATGGGCGCCTTTTGAATAATCTCTCCCACTTAATATTCACAACTGCCCTTTGAGATAGACAACAGTATGCCCAGGTTATTATCGAAATCCTTCAGGTGTAGATTAATAACCAGTTCAGGACAAAGTTCTAGGATCTCAATTCTTCTTACTCCAATCATGTGATTATTATAATATATAATAATACTTTTAAGAATCCATCAAAATAATATGTGCATTACATATGCATATATATGGTGTGAACATTTAAGACATATTTTGGCTGGGCGTGGTGGCTCACACCTGTAATCCCACCACTTTGGGAGGCCTAGACAGGTGGATCACCTGAGATCAGGAGTTCAAGCACAGCCTGGCCAACATGGTGAAACCCTGTCTCTACTAAAGATGCAAAAATTAGCTGGGAGTTGTGACATGTGCCTGTAGTCCCAGCTACTCGGGAGGCTGAGGCAGGAGAGTCACTTGAACCCAAGAGGTGAAGGTTGCAGTGAGCCAAGGTCACGTCACTGTATTCCAGCCTTAGGGACAGAGGAAGACTCCATCTCAAAAAAAAAGAAGCCATATTTTGATCTGGGGAAATATTTCAAATATATTTATGATCTGAACTATTAGACTACATTGTCTGATGACCAACTTTTTTTTTATTCCTTAAAATCTTCTGTTTTCTAGCACCATTGTTCTCACAGTTCTCTGCCTCCTGCTAGATTCCCACCATTCATGGTGATTTTTTTCAACATTTTGCTTAGACTCAGGAATGAAATATTTCCCTTGGCTGGTTACTTTCTCGAGGAGGGAAATATATTATGGACTATAGGCCATTCATCATTCAACAACTAGAAAACATATGTTTCATCTGGAAATGATAGGATATGTTGCTGCTATTCATTAAGATGGATATACAAAAATAGCAAAAGTAGTATGATTTTATCTATAAGGAAAAAGGGCTTGTTCAACATTCAGACATACATGTTGGCAATATGTTTGCAAAAACTTTGCCTTATAACCTCTATTATTTTGGATACAAACAATTTTTCTACTTCCTGCGATGGCCTGGAATAGAATGTGGGGAACAATTTTTTTCTGATCCATTAGAGAAATACTTTTTCTGAAAATGAACTAGTTAGGAATATTGTGCTAGTCAAGAGAACTTGTAGGTAATCAATCCTAAATCATCAGAGTTTTTGAAAGCTGTTTATATCATCAAGTATCAAAAAGTGTTTGACAATATAATTTATCACATTGATATTGAAACTGGAAAAACTTTATATAGCTTAGGGAGTTGGCATTTAAAATTTCACAGAATTTTTTATGACAGGCTTTGGTAATATGATTTGTGACCAAATATGAAGCAGCAGAAAAATGTTAAAATTAAGAAGCACCGTCAGTGTAACTGCTGAGAAAATGGGAAAGAATGAATGATACATCACATGATTTTCCTGCCTTCTTACTCCCAACACTTTCATACAAAATCAAGTGATAGTTCCACTAAGGAGGGATGGGTAAATTATAAAAAGGCTGAATTGCCTTTTTTCCGTTCTAAACAATGAATATATATACCTTGTTTTCTGCTAAAAGCACTTACAAAAAAGAGAATCTTTTTTATATGGAAGAATAACTATTACAGACTTTTATACTATCTACCCAATAGGGCTGCCTTCTAGAATAGAAAGAGATGGTGGATTGGACTTTTTGGGGAACCAATACTTGGTGAAGCAAAAAGTTCTGAAACCGCTATCAAGTCTGGCACTAAATTGTGCTTTTACAACCTACAGCAGAGGAGTTATAAGTTCTCTCCTATTGCAATACTTTGCAAATGTCAAAATAATCCATTATGCAAGCCTGCCAATCTTCCTCAAAGCTCTCCATTCAGTTTCAGGGGAGAACATAGATGGTAATCAAATGTCTTTGATTCAAACAACATTACAGCTGACACATGAAAAAATTCAAAGAAAACAGAAAATAAACAGATTTCACAACTTTCATATTCTTAACAAGAAAGACTTATTGCTCAATTGAATGAGAATTTCCTATAGCCTTCACAGCCAGACTTTGAAGTAGTCACTAAGCATTTTTGTATAGTCTTTTAAAACACAAGTGTGCAATTAAAATGTATACAATTAAAAATGTAAATGTAACTTCAGTTTTTTAGTACTAATTAATAAAGTACAAAGTATATTATCATAGAGGGCCACAGAGGACATGAAGAGTCATAGAGAGAGATTGTATAGCATGGTGGTTAACAGTGTGGGTTCAGGAGTCAGACCTGCTGGATTTAAATCCCAGCTCTGCAACCGAATATGAAACCTTGGTCAATCTACGGAGCATTTCTTTGCCTCAATCTCCACATACCTCTTTCATATAACTGTTTTGAAAACTAACTGTACATTATGGGACTGGGAAGATGGCACAGTGGGAAGCACCAAAAATCTGTCTCCATATCTGAACAATAATTACACTGGAAGAATCTGTCTCATATAATTTTTTGTAACTCTGGGTTCTACTGAAGGCTTGTAACTTCCAGGGAAAGACTTGGACAGCAAATTGCAATTAATTTTATGACAGGCAGCTGTGTATGAGTGCTGAAAGCAGCTCACAAAAAGCTTGTTGGAGCCAGGGTAAGCAAAAAAAAAATTAATGTGTTCTCCAAATATCAAGGATCTGTGCTGTGATTGCTTATTGCTGCATTTGATCACAGAGGTCCCAACAACAATGTGGGTGTATTGCTTTTGCACATCCCTCTATTATTAAAGCCCCTCCCTTCTGCTAACATTACTTCCAGGAGATTTAAAGGGACAGAACTCTTCTCTACTTTCATTATTCTCCTTTTTTCCATTTAGAGCTCCATACATTAAAGATTGGGCCATTCAGAACGCAACTGCATATATGGGGGAAAAATTAAAAGTGATTATGCATGTCCAGGGAAAGATTCACCCTCAGAAAAGAACTTGAGAATATTGTAAGTTTAGATGTCAGTCTAATTCTGAGCACAAAGAAGATTGCAACAATTAAGAACTAGAAAGCATAAACAAAAAAGAATTTTAAAAAACAGCAAACCTAAGAAAAGGGAAAAATATGATTTCCAGAATTATCAGATTATTTGATTCAAATCTCCATTTTCAACAAAAAATTAAAAAGCATGCCAAGAAAGAGGAAAATATGGCTCATTCAAAGGAACAAAATAAGTGAACAGATACCGGCCATGAAAAGAACCTGATTGTAGATCTACTAGATAATGACTTTAAAATGTCTTAAAGGTTCTTACTTCAAGAACCAAAGGCATATGTGCAGAAAGTTAAGAGAAAAGTGTATTAACAAAATAGAAATATCAACAAAGAGATTTTTTAAAAACATAAAAAGGGACCAAAAAAAAAATTCAAGAGCTGAAAAACACAATAACTGAAATAAAAATTGACTAAGGAGATTAAAAGACAGATTTGAGCAGGCAGAATAAAGAATCAGTGAACCTGAGTTTAGGACAATTGAAATTGAAATTATCAAGTCTGATAAACAGAAAGAAAAAAGATTAAAGAAAAGTGAACAGAGCCTAAGAAATGTATCGGGTACCGTTAAGCAAATCAACATGTGCATTATAATAGTTCTGGAAGGAAAGAGAGATAAAAGAAAAGAGAGTATTTGGAAAAATAGTGGCTGAAAATGTCGCAAATTTGATTTAAAAAACATGAATATAAACACCAGCTAATGTTTGTATTTTTAGTAGAGGCAGGGTTTCACTATGTTGGTCAGGATGATCTCGATCTCTTGACCTCGTGATCCACCCACCTCAGCCTCCCAAAGTGCTGGGATTACAGGCGTGAGCCACCATGCCCGGCCTTGGAGTCATTTTCAAATGAGCATAAATAAATTGTCAATAATTTTTTGGACATTATTGAAAGAAGATATTTACAAGAGGTATATTCTACTCATATGATTCCAAATGATCTTGCTTGGGAAGATGGGTATTGTCATATACACTTGGATATGAAATAAGTAAAAGAATATCTTTACTACAGTTTAATTTCTGAGATATAGATCCTTTGAGACCCTTAAATACATTGTTTGGGGATTCTTTAAATTTTGGCTATTATTTGTTGATTTTAGATAGAAAAGTAAAAAAGATGACTCATTATCTCATTATTGCAGCATAAGATAGATTTGCTTCCACCAATCTATCAGTTTATGTTATAAAGTTATCCTTTCTTTTAAAAAAAAGCCACCTGTGTGAAACTAATTCTTTTTAATCCATGATCAGATTAATACATAAATGTTTATCTTTATTTTGTAAAGTCTTTAACTTGGCTACGGAAAGACCTTTTTTCTGAACGTTGCTTGAGCAATCCCACTTTACTTGAACTAATTTAAAACAAGGCATTAATTTATATCAGCAGAGACTGAATTGTGCTGCGAATCTATTGATCTACGTGAAAATTACACTGTGAGGTTCTCCTTAATTGTGTGTCAAAATCCAGTTGGGTACAGAAGATATTTATTGTCAACTTCTATCACAATATTGTGTTTTACTGTCAACATTAAATTTAAGGTAAATGCAGAAATATATACCTGTTCCAATAAAATATAGCACATATAAATTCATACTTGAATGAATAAAAATTTGAAAATTATTTTGATGGTCTATTCATTTTGATGCACTCAGAAAACATTGCAATATATCAAATTTGTCAAGAAATAATGCATTTTACTCTGTTAGCTATACTAATATCTGAGAAGTTAATATTCTTTTATGTTAACAACAAACATAATTGGCTGCTATACCTAGGAATTCTGTAGTGCATCCTTAAATAAATCCTGTATCTCTAAATTGTAAATAAAATCTAAATAAAAATTTATTTAATATTATAACATATGCAATTAATTTAAATACAAATTTAGAAAGAATTACAATAAAAAGGATTTCCTAATTATTCTTATTTTGAATTTTTCTGTTATTTATTACTGTCTTCTGGGAGGGCAAGATTTCCATTTTTATAAAAGCATATTGAGGTTTTAGCATGACACAAATTACATGTGTTATCTCTCTCTATCTGGTACAATGGCAAGGCTGTTTGAAGAAATAGGATTCAGGGGAGCTGTATTTCTAAAGCAATACCATTCTGAAAGAAATTTTCAGTAATTTATTGGACATACATTGTTTGGGGATTCTTTATTTTGGCTATTATTTGCTGATTTTAGATAAAAAAAACTTAAAAAGGTGACTCATCTCATTATTGCAGCAAAAACCGTAGAAATATATATTCAATGTTCAAAGTATGATACCAAAACACCTAGAAGACAGGTTCTGATTCAGTAACTCTCCAAGCTTATTTATTTTTGCCGTAATTTATCATGCATTGGAAAATATTCAGATATATCCTTGAAACCAAGAATATGTTAGACATGCATCTCTTTTTCAGTTACCTTTTATGTTTATGAAATAATATATAATTTTTTCAATATTTTTGATGTATTTTAGAGAACATAAATCCAATTAGTATTGCACAGTTATTCACATTTCAGTTGTACTGACATTATTTGTTTTAGTGTTAACAACATTCTTTCTGGCTTTCTGAAGCACACTATCATTGACATGTGAGTGAAAGCATGATTGGAGATAAGTTAATTCTACTGTTTTTGATTGATTTAAGCATTTTAAGTGGGCAGTAGCACATTGCTATGTAACTTTTGTGAATTTTCAATTCATTTCATGAAGATATTTTTCAGTTATCTAATATTTAATTTTATTTCCTAGACTTTTTATTTTAAAAATGTAGGGTTGGAAATAGGAAGATAAGTATAATTGTAGATATAATTATAAACATGGGAAGGCAGGCTTAATGGCTTCATTAAGAGGCTTCGTTATCCTCTTCTACTTCCTCACAAAATAACCAGGAAGATATAAAAAAGGATTTAAAACATCAATAACTTGAAATTCAGTGCTAAAAGACAAGTCAAAATCTTGTAGGAACTTAAAAAAAAATTACAGGACTGATGGAATTTGATTGAAGGAAAAAAAATGCTATTGAAACCTAAGTCCATTAGGCAATAATATATTCAGCTTCACAGAACTACACTGGATAATCTAGAAAGCAATGTTGATAGACATGCATTCAACCCTCATCTGTTGCCGGATTCAAAGAATATACAAATCTGAACTGTGGCATAAATTCCTCTGCTTTCTTGGGGGCTGTTCTGTTCTGTATTTCAATTCAGGCTACTAACCCAACACACACATGTGTACACCTTCCACTAACACACACACACACACACACACTCTCATGATTTTCTTCGATTAGATATAAATTCTAAATAACAATTTGGTAAAAAAAAGAATGGCAGGGTGTTTAGTCATCATACTTTACTCGCTGGAGACAATCTTTTTAATAAAAATTTACAGTAGTGTAGAAATTCTAATTTTTTACATAATTCTATAAAATTCTACAACTCTAAGCAAGATTTGGAGAGTAGAAGAGGTAAGCAATCATTTAAAGCCTGCTTAAAACCTAAAATTGACCTTGGAGTTGAATATATCAAGTTTCTTTTCAATTATTTGTTGAAGCATAAACAGTAGGTCCGAAAACACACTTTTTTGTCTTTTAAAAACTTGTATGAGAGGAGATTATGAATGCAGGCCACCACTACCACAAATTATGGAGTCAAGTTTCCCACAATTGGGGAAGTCACAGGGTTCAGCAGATCTGTAATAAAATGGATAAGCCTCACCCTGGGAAAACCACTTTCACGATCATGGTATCTCCTCTGCCAGATACATATAAAGGCAATCTTTTGACTCTTACCTATGAAAAACATTTACCCCGGTATCATTATCTCACATTATTCAAATATGAGTATTGAGGAAAAAAATGGAGCTAAGCAAGTACTGGAGAACAAAAATACAAAAACCAATATGAAGATTAGAGGAACAGCATACTTCAAGAGATGATCTATTGTGACGTGCAGAAGAAAGTATCTGGAATACAGTATTCTCTAACAATTGCTGTAATATATGGCTTTCATGTATCGAGAGTTACAAGTTAGTAGAGCAAAAAAAAGGATGAGGATGGAGATCAAAAGCATCCATATGAAATAAAAAGAATAAGCTAAAACAAGACAGGACACTAAAAATGGCTTTTAGTAGAGAGGGTAAAATTATAGGAAAAGCAAGCTTAAAATGTTTTCGAAAAACTAAAAGATAACAAGCAGTAGAATAGAAAATGGAATATATAGTTCCAAAAACCCTAGAGAATTTAAAGACACATAAATAATCTATGAAACAAAAGACAGAAAGCAAAGAGATAAGGGAAACATAAATAAGAGAAGGCACACATAATGAGACAATGTTTCAAATTTATCTGTTTTATTTTTCAGTACTAGTAACTCTTTTATCTTCTTGTTTCTTTCTTGAAACTATTTTAGCAGCTTAGGCAAGTTGAACTTACCAGCAAAACATCCCAGCACAGAATAAAACTGGAGTCCTCAGTTTTCAGAATCAAAACACTTTTATGAATAAAGTGATACGAGAAGAGAAGGGGTTTTTAAATCTCAAGTGCAAATGTTGATGCCAAAATCTATTTTGGAATAAGAAAAAGAGATGTAATACTCAGTTTTCTAGGTCAAGATTTCCTGCCTCTGAATGAATTATAGAATCAAAAAGAAATATCATCCTCGTGTGGGGCAGAGAGGGGATTCCTCTGACACTTGTACCTTTACGGTTGGCTTCAAAAGATGATGGTGGAATATACTGTGCAGAGAAGTGTCACAAATCTGAAATTTTATGGAAGTTACCTCTTACTGCCTGTCTGGAGTACTGGAGAAATGTCCTTTTTTGTGTGGGAATAGTGGAGGAGATGGCTACATTTGGAGCCATGAGCAAAGATTGCTGATGCCACTTCACCTACTCTCTCTTGGCTCTGAACATTTATAGGACAGCAGCCTTAGGGAGGAAACTGGAAAACAGATCATTAGAAGTGTGCGTTGGTTGCAGTTGACTGAAGTGGCAAGATACTGCACAGTAATTAGCCAGTTAGAAAGTGGTAGTGAAGGAGAATGATTGAGACCCAAAAGCCAGGAATTTACCATTTTAAAGAGGTGATTTCTTTTCAACCCTAACTGGTAAAGGATTAAATTGAGAAGTCCTAAGAGAAACAGAAGACAAAGTACAAATTAAATCTCATGTGCTCACAAAGATCAAATCAAGCCTATGGGTATCTGTCACATCTATGGCAACCAGCTTGGAAGACAGACACAATTTCTGCTTCTTTGTATCCACACCCTGTAGGAATTTTCTTCCCTTGTCTTTGGACAGGACCTGTGTCTTACATCTATTAATAGGATGTTACTACCCTGATTAGGTTACATAAGATGATGGCTTCTACTGTGTTTGCAAACTCTGTTTTCTCACTGGCCTTTATGGGGTAAATTGCTGTATTTGCCAAGAAGCTTAGGGTGGTCCCCTCTATGTAGTGAGTCATGGAGTTAATAGGACCCTCCCTCTAACAACGCTAGAGAAATTGAATCTTTCCATCACCATGTAAGTAAGCTTAGAAGTGGATCCTTCCCAGGTCAAATGAGATCTCAGCACCAGCTGACAACTTCATTGCAGCCTCATAAGAAATCCTCACACAGAGGACCCAGCTAAACTATATCCAGATTCCTGACCCACAGAAACATATATATTAAATAATATATATGTTTAAAATAACATATATATTAAATAATATATATGTTTAAAATAACATATATTAAATAATACATATGTTTAAAATAACATATATTATTAAATAAAATATATACGTTATTTTAAGGCATTAAGTTTTGAAGTAATGTGTTATGCAATAATAGATAACAAATACAGCACCCACTGTTAAAACCTCTGAATAAATTAAGGTGTCTTGGAACACTGCCATGTTTGTACTACCTAGTAAATCATTTCAGTTGGACAAAATAACTTAGGGAAAAGAGGCCAAAGACTTTCCAAGAAAGGTTGGTGATAGGGTTTGGCTCTGTGTCCCCACTCAAATCTCACCTTGAATTGTAATAATCCCCATATGTCAAGGGAGGGACCAGGTGGACCAAGTGGAGGTAATTGAATCATGGGGGTGTTTTTTCCCCATGCTGTTCTTGTGATAGTGAGTGAGTACTCATGAGATCTAATGGTTCTTATAAGTGTCTGGCATTTCCTCTCCTGGCACTCATTCTTACTCTTGCTGCCCTGTGAAGTGGTGCCTTTCACCAAGATTTTAAGTTTCCTGAGACCTCCCTAGCTATGAGAAACTCTGAGTCAATTAAACCTCTTATCTTAGTAGATTACTTAGTCTTGGGTATTTCTTCAGAGCAGTATGAGAGCAAACTAATTCAGGAAATTGGTATTGGGAGTGGGGTGCTGCTGTAAAGATATCCAAAAATGTGGAAGCAACTCTGGAAGTGGGTAACAGGCAGAAGTTAGAAAAGTTTGCAGGGTTTAGAAGAAGATAGATGTAGGAAACTATGGAAGTTCTAGAGACTTGTGGCATGCGTTTGACCAATATGCTGATACTGATATGACAATTAAATCCAGAGTGAGGTGATCTCAGATGGAGATGAGGAACTTTTAGGAAACTGGAATAAAGGTGACTCTTGCTATGCTTTCTCAAAGAGACTGGTAGCATTTTGCCACTTCCCGAGAGATCTATGGAACTCTGAACTTGAGAAAGATGATTTAAGGTTTCTGGTGGAAGAAATTTCTAAGACACAAAGTGTTCAAGAAGAAGCAGAGCATAAAACTTTGAAAAATTTGCAGCTGATGATGTGATAGAAAAGAGAAACCCATTTTCTGGAGAGAAATTCAAGCCGACTGCAGAAATTTGTAGAAGTAGCAAGGATCTGAATGTTAATCACCAAGACAATGGGGAAAACATCTCCCCTCTCATCACTGGCCAAGAGGACTGGGGGGAAATTGGTTTAATGGGCAGGTCCCAGGGTCCCCCAGATCTAATGCAGCCTTCAGCATGGTGGCCTGCACCAGCTGCTTTAGCTCCAGCCAAGGCTAATAGGGGCCAAGGTACAATTCAGACTGTTGCTTCAGAGGACAAACCCCAAACCTTAGCAGCTTACACGTGGTGTTGGGCCTATTGGTGCACAGATATCAAGAATTCAGGTTTGGAAACCTCCACCTAGATTTCACAGGATGTATGAAAACACCTGGATATTCAGGCAGAAGTTTGATGCAGGCACAGAGCCCTCATGGAAAACTTCTGCTAGGGCAGTGCAGAAGAGAAATATAGGGTTGGAACCCTGACACAGAGTCCCTACTGGGGTACTGCCTCATGGAGCTGTGAGAAGAGGATCACTGTCCTCCAGACCGCAGAATTATAGATCCACCAACAGCTTGCACCATGCGCCTGAAGAAGCCACAGGCACTCAATGCTAGTCTGTGAAAGCAGCTGGGAGGGGGGCTGTACCCCACAAAGCCACAGGGGTGGAGCTGCCCAAGGCCTTGGGAGCCCACTCCTTGCATCAGTGTGACCTGGATGTGAGACATCGAGTTAAAGGAGATCATTTTGGAACTTTAATGTTTGATAATTGCCCTATTGGATTTCAGACTTGGATGGGTCCTCTCACCCCTTTGTTTTGGCCAGTTTCTTCTATTTGGAATGGGTGTATTTAGCCAATGCCTGTACCCCCATTGTATCTAGTATAACTTGCTTTCAATTTTACAAGCTCATAGGCAAAAGGGACCTGCCTTGTATCAGATGATACTTGGACTTGGATTTGGGTTGATGTGGAAATGAGTTAAAACTCTGGAGGACTTTTGGAAGGGCATGATTGTGTTTGAAATTTGAGGACATGAGAATTGGAAGGAATCAGGGATGGAAACTCTGTGTCCCCACCCAAATCTCACCTTGAATTGTAATATTCCCCACGTGTTAAGGACAGGACCAGGTGGAGGTAATTGAATCATGGTGACAGTTTCCCCTATGTTATTCTCATGATAGTGAGTGAGTTCTGACAAGATCTGATAGTTTTATAAGTGTCTGATATTTCCCTTGCTGGTACTCATTCTCTCTCCTGCCACCCTGTGAAGAGATGCCTTCCACTATAATTGTAAGTTTCCCGAGGCCTCCCCAGCCATGCAGAATTGTGAGTCAATTAAACCTCTTTATTTTGTAAATTACCCAGTCTCAAGTATTTCTTCATAGTGTGAGAACAGACTAATAGAGTTGGATTAACTCAAAGTAACTGAAACTAAGTGAGAAAAGTGAAGCATGAAAGTCAAGAAAAGAGGAAAACAAAAAAATAAACATAAGAACTCATATTACTATTATTTATTGAACCAACTAGAATTAAATGGAAAAAAGACCTTAAGAATTATACTGCTAGATTATGAGCTTACACTCAAAAAGTCTGTGATTCCTTAAGCCTTAAAATGACCTGTAGATCTTCTGTCTCCAATCTTGTGCAGACAGAAATCAAGCTGAGAAAACTGCTCAGCCCCCAAGGAGGATATATATTCTGATGCCAACTTCAGATATGATGTGGCCCAGAAAGATAACAAAGAAGGGGATAAAAAAAACTTCCAGAGGTCACAGCCAAAAGACCAAAGACTGCTACAAGGGAGCAGAATTCAGACCCAATTAAGAAACTTCACCTTACTCAATCAAGGAGTCCTCCTGACCTCTGCTAAGCAGGATTTCAGAATTTCAGGAGCAGTAATTTCTGGTGTTTCCCATCCTCTTCTATCAAAATGAAACAGTTTACTATGGTTTATCACCATTGAGCCATTAAAAATTAAACAGGCAAGGGGCACAGAACTTGCCTTCTAAGTTCAGAAAACTTGATATCAAGAGCCTCTATGTTGAAACAGGTGTTGATACTACTGCATATCACATAGAAATCTTGAATTTTGAGACTGAAACTGTGACTAGATGAGATATTTTGGCTTTGCCTCACTTGAGTAAAGATGAGTATATTTTGTCTATGGAAAGGTGAACTAAATATTTGTGATTAGAAGATGAACAAAAGTAGTCATTCATGCTTACATAAAATAATTTTATTTTTCCTCTCTCCTTTCCAGGCACCTGGTAGAATTGGACTTCTCTGCCACCTGTGAAACTATACATGGCTCTGTGGCTTTCTTTAGCTAAGAAAATGTAAGAATAAATGGTATGTGATATTTTCTAGCTGAAATTCTAAGAATTGATGCACTGTTTTCCGTGTCTCTTCCCACCGCTGAGGTGATCAAGGAAGACTGGGAAAATTAAACCTTCTATTAGCCTGGATCTCTTTGTAACCAGAGAACCAAGCCTTCAGGCAACCTGTGTTGGAGTATTATGAGTTACTGTGTTAAATCAGTAAGATTATCAGAATATTTGTTACTACAGTGTAACCTAGCCCATCCAGTAATCAGATATCTTATATTTCTGCATTATAATTTGAAGAATGTGATTCCAGTTTCTAAAGTGTAATGGAAATAGTTTAGAAGAAAAGTTGTAAACTTTATAACTGAACATATCTAAACTTTACTTCTGGCTCAGTCATACTGTCTAGTTTTCAGAAAACTGCTAAAGCTCTCTGAACCTTTTTATTCTTCTCCAAAATGGTATAATGATTCAACACCTCATAATGGTATTTTAAGGAATAAATGAGAGAGCTGGTGAAAAGGTATGACCATGAATAATATGTGACCATAGTAAATGCCCTGTAACTTTTATTTGTCTCTCTCTTATTCCTACTAAAAGCATTATATGCTATTAAATTTAAGACTAAATTGAGTTCAGAAATAACATTTCATAGGTATATAATATGTTGGGAAGTTAACTTCAAACTCTAATGCATGAGCTATACAAAAGAAATAGAAACTAAAATGTTTAATTCAATGAATTTCATAAACCATGATTGAAGCAATTTTGACCGACTGTGGCAGAACTTGATTGATAATAACTCATTAGAAAGGCTTCCATTAATTCATTTAAAATTAACTTTGAGATTATAAATACCAACTTATATGTACATCCAGTTCATAAAAGTTTGTATTTCTGCCGAAATTTTTAAATTTCTAAAAAAATCTGCACCTTTAATTTGGATTCTTAAAATAGAAAGATGTTGATATTAGCTTGAACCTATAAAATGTAAATTTTAAATAATTTTACTTTGTATGTTTGTTGTCTATTATACTACCTGTGGGTTTTTGTTTTTGGAGAGGTCACAGGATTTTACTACTGTGTATATATTTTTTTAAATCAAGGTCTAAATTGTCCATCAGATACAATGTCCAAAGAATAAACTGGTGAGTTTGATGTTGTTTTATAGATAGATAGATAGATACACACACACATATATACACATGTATGTATACATTGTACACATATATGTATATGTTCATGTATATATGTATACATATATAACATGTGTTTATATAGATGTATATGTATATAATGTGTATATATAACATATGTCTATATATAATGTGTATAGAGGGAGAGACCACTTAGTAATATGTAATATATAAAATATTATAGAGTGGATTAACCCAAAACTTTATAGTGCATTTCTAGTAGTTACATTAAAGTTCATTATCAAAACTTTTCATTTGAGAACCATTCTTTGGTAATATTGCACAATTCCTGCCAACTAGGCAATGAAAAATTTTTGTGGTTAGATATATTCTAAATGATCATTTTGTAGTATAGACAGTAACTGCTCTACTTGATTTATCAGGTAACTGATTTTATAAAAATCACGAGGAAAAGGAATACAGTCAATTCAAAACAATTCTAAAGTTTCCATTGTGATTTTGTGTGTGTATCTTGTTCTGGACCTCACACTAATTACATCCTGTGCTCTACACATGATGCAGTCAATTCTGAGGGCTAAAACAGTACTTTAATTTTGATCTTATTTTATTAGTTTCATTTTTCCCCAATTTTATAATATTTTCCCCTAAAGCTTCCTGCCAAGATAAAGCATTATAATATGCTACTTAAAAAAAAAAAAAAAGCCACTTGCCAAAGCATGCACTTAAAATAAAAATACTATTAGCTAAATTTGGAAATAAAAATATATATGTACCCACAACAGGAAGAGAATAGGCCTAGCTGTATTTGTGTTTTTAGTGCTAAAGTAGTCTACTTGTCAAAACATTTGAATTATTCAATACTTCACAGAGATAACTTTTTTACTTCATATTTAAACCCATTTATTTAAAGGAATGAAAATAGGTGTATTACCGATTCATTATCTCTCAATATATATTCCTGAACAGTTAAGGGATTGTATGAATGAATATTCTATAACTCCCTAGTGAAAAGATGTATGGCTTGAGTCTTATCATGAGAGTTTTCAGAAACACATTTCAAGATTTCCTCTAGGAATAAAGATGATTCTAAACATTGATGAAAAAATAAACTGAGATAATGTAAATTTTAAAGTGCTAAAACTTTCAAGATGTAAAAATTCACTAATTTTATAAAAATTAGGGTTGTGCCTCTACTTTTTTCTTAAAAGATATGTTACACGTATATGTTGCATATCTTAAATGTGATATATAATGAGATGCTATATATGAAATATGTCACATGCAAGATAAATATGTATGCAATTACACATACATATATAGGCATGCGTACACACATATGAACTATTAGTAGGTTCTAAAATAACAAAAAATACTTAGTATAGATATCTACTTATGAGATCTCCTATTTTTCCATCTTTTCTTTACACACCCATAACATAACATTATGACAATATCCATCTTTATTAGCTGTCTACTATGTACTAAACACAGGCATTATCTTTGATTTTATAACCCTCACAAAGTAGGGTTTTGACCACTCTATGATTGAAAGAAATGAAATGATATGTATCTATGAAATTGGCCCAATGTTCCCATAGAACTGAAGTTTGAGAAATTTACATTTTTCTTATATGAATTCCTTTCTCAAGAGACTGACCATCAGGCCTCCCAGATGGTGCCAAGTACCATTATGGGTCACCACATATGGACGAGACACACTAGCTGCCTGTTGACCAGCTCCTCTTCCTTACCCCTCCTTGCTGAATAAACCCCTAATTTTAGTGGGTTGGGAAGAGGAATTTGATGGTTAGACTGAAGTCACTCACAAAGAATCCTTCTTCCTGGCTAATATTTGTTATCTCAGTGATTGGCTTCCTATGCTTCTAGCAAAGAGACCCCGGTGGAACCAGCAAATAATCCTAAATAATGGGTATGAGGGTCATGATTTCAACCTGGGCCTATCTAACCTAAAAACGGTGTTTTCTTCCAGTGCACAATAAAAACATTCTTGAAAGATATTTGTAGACTGACACAGCATCAGGCCTATGATACAAAGTCCAACCCAAAGAGGCATAAGTGTTTCTAGTGTCAGGGTTGATTCAGCCTAATTGTACTAACTTCAACAGGGAAGCCAGAAGGTTTCACAGTGAATCAGTGGCTACTTAAATTCTTTTGAATTCATGGTTTGTTGAGAGGCTTTCACAGACCAACCATCATGCAAATATATTCAACATACACAGACAGTAATAAGAGAGTAGGGAACAAAAATCATAGGAAGTAGCTATGATTTTCCCTCAGAACTCCAACCAAAGTGGATGAAGAGTTGTCAGTTGTCGAAGTGTTCATAGCCATTATCTGTATTTTGGTTTCACTTTCTCATCCGCTCTTGTGGGTGCCTGGCCATAGCAGGTGTTATCGCATCAGTCCACCATACATATGCTTATCACTCTAAGAGGTCAGCAATTTCACTCTAGACTGAGTAATTGTCACAAATGGCTCTATTTTGAGACATTTAGGATCATGAAACATTATTGTATGAGTATTTTATAGAAACCTTAAAAATGCTCTACTTTAAAACATCTCTGGCTGGGTGCAGTGGGTCATCTCTGTAATCTCAGCACTATGGGAGGCCCAGGTGAGTGGATTGCTTGAGCCCAGGCGTTTGAGACTAGCCTGGGCAACATGGCAAAGCCTCATCTCTACAAAAGATAGAAAAATTAGCGGGGCCTTGTGGCACACACCTGTAGTCCTAGCTACTCAAGACGCTGAGGTGGGAGGATCACCTGAGCCATGGGGCTGAGGCTGTAGGAAGCTGTGATTGTGTCACTGCTGGGTAACAGAGTAAGATTCTGTCTCAAAAAATAAATCTCTAACCACATATGTTTATCTTTTTATTTCTTGCATATAGGTTAGTTGAGCCTTTATATCAAGATAGATAATGTGATTTTTAAACTTGTGCATGTAAGGGTTTTGGATCAGAGACAACTGTTCTATTATGCTCACAGTAAAATCAACATCCACCTTAACTTTTCAGTGCTAAGGTGCCCAGCAGCCCCACATGTGCAATGGGATGAGAGCTAGGAAGAAAAACCTACATGCATTGTGGGTTGAATCTGTAAATGAAGGATGGAGAAATACATGTTTCTTCTGTTACTGTACAGCAAAGAGACCATCTAGCTGCTCATTTTGAGAGTCTTCTTGGAGTTGGGATAGAAGGATACTTAATGTAGTAGACCCCTTCAAAAGATACCAAGGACCTAATCTCCAAAACCTATGAACGTTATACAGGTTGACTTTGAAGATGTGAGTAGGTTAAGGTTTTTAGATGAGAAGATTACCTGAATTATCTAGGTGGGCCTTAAATACACCCACAAGTTTCTGGTAAGAGTAAAACAGATTTAACACAGAGAAAATATCACATGAAGGAAGTAGAGTGAAAGAGAAAGAATTCTACAACACTCAATTTATAGATGGAAGAAGGAACTATGAGCCAAAAGGTGCTGCTCTAGAAGCTGAAAGGGACAAGGAAACATTATCCTCCAGGGCCTCCAGAAACAGTACAGTCCTGGTTTTGACCCAGTGAAACTGATTTTGAACTTCTGGCCTCAAAAACTACCAGAGAGTGAATTTGTGTTGTCATTTGCAGCACAGCATGGAGAAAGTCAAGTCTACGGGTACTCTCAGAAACACTGGAGGTTTCAATGAAAAGCAATTAAGAGAAGATTCAGATTCCAAGCTTAATGGTAGGCTAGTTGGTCTGCAGGGGAGAATGGAAATAAATCAACGAGAGGAACCCTACTGAAATATATATCTTGTTATATGTTTTATATATATATATATATATATATATATATATATATATATATATATATATATATAGAAAAAACAATGACCTCAGGCATTATTTCTTCAAAGGACCCACAATATAATTAGAGTAGGTTGAAGAGCAGTTGTTATCCCAGAGCATTGTTGAAATCAACTGAACAATAGGCGGCAGTGGTGTGGCTAGCCATCTGCCTGTGGTTAAAGAAGAGAGTATTATGAAAACCACTGTTGTGCAAGAGTGACTGTGGGCATATCCTCTATTCTGGCCACTGTATCAAACACCTGATGTTGCTCCTTAGGAAGCAATGGCATCCCTAAGGAGCAACATCAGGTGCTTAACACAGTGGCCAGAATAGAGACCTCATTAAGACAATCCAGCCCATCACCAGACAAATGAAAAAGTAAATAGCAATAAGCACTTTTGTGCTTCAGTGGAACCATGAAGAAAATGTAAAGACAACCTATAGAAGAGGAGAATATATTTGAAAATCATGAATCAAATAAATCTATTTGATTTATTTACTGCACCTGAATCTATTAAAAGTCAACTAACTCAGTTTAAAGACGTGCAAGGAAGGTGAAGAGAAATTTTTCCCAAGAAGATATATAAATGGCTGATGAAGACAAGAAAGATGTTCAATGTCATTACTCAACAGGGAAATGCAAACCAAAACCACAATGAGATACCACTTCACCCTAGAATGGCTAGAATCCAAAAGTCAGAGAATATCAATTATCGGTGAGAATGTAGGGAAATTAAAATCCTCTTACAATACTTTTGGGAATATAAAATGGTGCAGCCACTATGAAAATTAAGCTTGGAGTTCCTCAAATGATTAAATAGGGAGTTACCAATTGTCCTAGCTAATTTAACTCCTAGGTATGTACCTTCAAAAAATAAAAGCATATGCCCATGAAGAAACTTGTATACAAATATTTTTAACACAATAATGATAGAGAAAAGATAGAAAGAACCTAAATATTTATCAACAGATAAATTGATAAAGAAAATGTGGTAAACCCATACAATCTAATATTATTTGGCCAAAAAGATAAATGAAGTAATGATACATTCTTCAACATAGATTAAACCTTGAAAACATTTATGCTCAGTCACAAAAATATCATATAGTCCATGGTTCTATTTATTTGATATATAGAGAATAGGCAAATATATAGACACCAAAAGTAGATTGGTGAGCCGGTTGCAGTGATGTACGCCTGTAATCCTAGCATTTTGGGAAGCCCAGGTAGGCAGATCACCTGAGGTCAGGAGTTTGAGACCAGCCTCGCCAACATGGTGAAACCCCGTCTCTAACAAAAATACTACAAAAATTAGCTAGGCGTGGTCGCACATGTCTGTAATCCCAGCTACTTGGGAGAGTGAGGCACAGGAATAGCTTGAGCCTGGGAGGTAGAGATTGCAGCGAGTCGAGATATCACCATTGCACTCCAGCCTAGGCTACAGAGAAAGACTCCATTTAAAAAGAAAAAAAAGAAAAAGTAGATTGGTGGTTATCTGGACTGGCAACTAGGGAGGTAGAATGGGGAATATTGCTAGTTGCTATGAGGTTTCTTTTCAGGGTGATAAAAAAATGTTCTAAATTTGACTGTGGCGATAGTAGGATATATCAGTGAATATACTACAAACCATTGAGCTATAGACTTTAAATGGGTGAGTTGCATGCTGTGTAAATATCTCAAGTATAACTGTTAAAATAGTATGGAAATTGAAAAACCCATTTGTGTCTAGGCAGGATAAGGATGAGAGATGAAGAAGACATTCAGGTACTTAGGAAAGTTGAGAAGGTTATATTTCTAATCTTAGTTGGCAGACATAAATATTTTTTTAAATTTTCTTTGTTTATACTTTGCATCCATATTTTATTTGCACATATGATTATAGATAGATAAAATATCAAGGAATTTATAATTAATAAAACAACAAATAGATTGAGTATGATTGCTTCAACATAATTCTTACCAATATTGCCATTACAGTTTCTGCTGCACTGAAAACTAATGTATATGCCCAATTCTGGTTTAAAGTTATACTTAATAATTCACTAAAAGAAATCTGACATTGGCTTGTGGTGCAAGCAATGTTTGCTCCAATTCAAAATGAAACAATTATTGATTTTTAAAGAGGTTTGGTTATTTAAGTACCACAGTTGGCCTATTATAAGTAATTTAAATGGAGCAAAAAAACTTGTGCCTTAAAATCATTCTCATAACAGTTTCTATCAACTATGCAAAGTTTTAAATGCAGATACTTTTTAAAAGCAATTATTCGTCCAGGCTTATCAGCTCTTCTTAGTAGTTTTTTGTAGAACTACTTAGAATCACAAGATATTAAATAGTGAGCTAAACCTTCTTAGTCATATTTATTGGCCTGCTATATTCCACTATTACTATGCAATCTATTTAATAATAGATTATATAATTCTGCATTCTTTTGCCTCAGAAGTAAGATAAAATTGGATGGAAAACAATTAAAAATGGAAGAAACCAAATGACTGATTCCCCAATGTGAGTCTATCTGCTATTCCAACATGGTTAATGATTCACTTTGTAGAATGATGTGAAAGCAAGACACAAGTGCATTTGCACATCTCTTTTAGCCCTATCAAGAGCACCTTTCAGCAAGCAAAATGTGTCTGTCGTCTCTTGGGGACAGAGAATAAGTAGATTTGGGAACTAGTGCCCATTGGTAGTGTAAAGGAGCATGGTTCACATTGTCTGAAATTGCTCATGCCCTGGTTCATCCAGTTGGTAATGAAGCAGTCAGCATCCCATCTCTGGAGTGGAATAGGCAATTATTCTAGCTTGAAACTCTGCCCTTGCAAATTGAGTGTGGCAACAATTCACATTGGCTGTCATTATAAAGTCCCTCGAAACACGGTTGCTATCCATATCAGTTCAAAAGAAAAAAATCAGAGATGCCTAAAAAGTTTACCTTAACTCTCAGTAGATTATTGTATATTGATGATGTGAATATTTATTGTGCTTTCTGGGAGATCTTTTTTGTACAACTGTATGCTTCCATTTTATTTCAAACTGATTCAAATACACCTAAAATTTCAGTCACGTAAAATATCTCTGTGGATTCTTTCTGTGGATTCTCATTAACTACCCTTCTATCTTGCAATACATTTAGAGAAAGAAAACATTTCTCATTCTCCTTCTAGTTACATATTAATGCTGTTATAAACAATCAAAGAAAAAGGAAACTGCCCAGGGAGTCTTACTCTTGGCTGTATAGTTAACACCATTCTCTACCTGCAGCTGTCAAACCTGGCTCATATTTGTATTTTCTGGGAGTGGTTTAAAAGAATACCAGTGCTTTTGCCCCAGCCTCTGCTGATTAAATGAGCATTTCTTTGGGTGGGGCCTACAGGTAGTTGTTTTCTTTTCTTTTCTTTTCTTTTTTTAGTGAAAAATTCATTATCTTTATTAAATGTCCTTTTTAAAGCTTAACAGAAAAAAAACTATGACACTTTAATGAGAAAATGAAGGCTGGTGAAGCATTCTGCCAAACTTAGTTATGTGTAACTACGAGATTTTTTTTTTTTTTTTTGGCAAAATACTTACTTTACCATATCATGTATACTATGTCCAAACATAAGAAACATATATATCTTTCTTCATAGATATATACAGTCATTCTCTTAAAATTAAAAAAATCAGGTTAGAAATTTCTGTTAAAATAAATAGCTTTGTTTATCATCATTAGATAATTACTCTGAACATATTATAAATTTCTTAGCAACAATGAAGTCTTCTCTATATTTTATTACCATATTTACTTTTTTTCAGATGTAAAAATATGTCTTTCGGATTTGCTTATTTTGTTGTTGTTAAACATTTCTTCTGTTTATTGGCAATGCGTATTTTGTTTGTGCTAATTAACTGCTTAATGTCCTTTGTTCATCTTTCCTTTTTTAATTTTTTAAATTTTTTTAAAATTTATTTTACTTTAAGTTCCAGGATACAAGTGCAGAATGTGCAGGTTTGTTACATAGGTATACATGTGCTATGCTGGTTTGCTGGATCTATCATCTGGGTTTTAAGCCCCACATGCATTAGGTATGCGTCCTAATGTTCTCCCTCCCCATGCCCCCCACCCCCGGAAAGGCCCCGGTGTGTGTTGTTCCCTCCCTGTCTCCATATGTTCTCATTGTTTAACTCCCACTTATAAGTGAGAATATGCAGTGTTTGGTTTTCTGTTTCTGTGTTACAGGAACTAGTTAGTTGTTTTCTAAAAGCACCACAGATAATTCTAGTGTGTTCAAGGTAATCAGTACTAAAAAGTTAAATCATCTGAGGAAACATTTAAACTGCAGATTCTAATTCAGGCATTCTGCGGTGGAAACTAAAAATCTGGATTTCTATCAAGTTACCAGATAATGTGGATGTTACTGGTTTGTTAATTTCTTTGGTACGTGGACAGACTCTAGATCAGAACTTTCCTAGCTTAATAAAATAATTTCCTAGGAAGTTCTTTTTAAAAAAACCTATGCTCATGACACACTCTAGTTGCATTACATGAAAAATTCATTGGGTGCAATTTAGTCACTAGTGGCTTTAAAAATGTCACAGGTAGCAGAAACTGGACCCCTTCCTGACACCTTACACTAAAATTAACTCCAGAAGGATTAAAGACTTAAACATAAGACCTAACACCATAAAAACCCTAGAAGAAAACCTAGGCGAAACCATTCAGGACATAGGTGTAGGCAAGGACTTCATGACTAAAACACCAAAAGCACTGGCAACAAAAGTCAAAACAGAGAAATGGGATCTAATTAAACTCCAGAGCTTCTGTACAGCAAAAGAAACAATCATTAGACTGAACCAGCAACCAACAGAATGGGAAAAATTTTTGCAATCTACCAATCAGACAAAGGGCTAATATCCAGAATCTACAAGGAACTAAAACAGATTCACAAGAAAAAAAACAAACACACCCATTCCAAAGTGGGCAAAGGATATGAACAGACACTTTTCAAATGAAGACATTTATGAGGCCAACAAACATGAAACAATCATCACTGGTCATTAGAGAAATGCAAATCAAAACCACATTGAGATACCATCTCACACCAGTTAGAATAACAATCATTAAAAAATCTGGAGACAACAGATGCTGGAGAGGATGTGAAGAAATAGGAATGCTTTTACACTGTTGGTGGGAGTGTAAATTAGTTCCACCACTGTGGAAGACAGTGTGGTGATTCCTCAAGGACCTAGAAATAGAAATTCCATTTGACCCAGCAATCCCATTACTGGGTATATATCCAAAGGATTATAAATCGTTCTATTATAAAGACACTTGCACAAGTATATTCATTGTGGTACTGTTTACAAGAGCAAAGACCTGGAACCAACCCAAATGCCCTTTGATGATAGACTGGACAAGGAAAATGTGGCACATATACACCATGGAATACCTTGCAGCCATAAAAAACAATGAGTTTGTGTCCTTTGTAAGGACATGGATGAATCCAGAAACCATCATTCTTAGCAGACTGACACAAGAACAGAGAATCAAACACAGAGTGTTCTCACTCATAGGCAGGTGTTGAACAATGAGAACACATGGACACAGGGAGGGAAGCATCACACACTGGGGTCTGTTGGGGGGGACTATGGGAGGGACAGTGGGGGTAGGGAGTTGGGAAGGGATAACATGGGGAGAAATGCCAGATGTAGGTGACAGGGGGATGGAGGCAGCAAACCACATTGTCATGTATGTGCCTGTGCAATAGTACTTCATGTTCTGCACATGTACCCCAGAAACTAAAGTGCAGTAAAAAAAAAGTCACAGGTGATGTGCAGACGACTTTGAGAATCCCACTGATTTAGATGTTCTCCTCATCCACTATTACCTGCCCATTTCCCCCTGACTATTCTCCTTAATCACACCAAAAAATCCTCCATTCCACAAATCTTGAAAATGTTAATTTCTCCCTCTGAACTACATGCATATCAGTTCCCATGTCTTGTTCATTCAATATTTGAAATATATGCTGGCACTCATCTTCCCTTTTTTGTAATAGTTGCCACATTTAACGTCTTTATTACCCCTTGTCTGTAATAGTCTATAAAGTTTGTTTGAATAATTTCTGTCTAACTCAAATAATTTGCAAAATCATTCAATATATTTTACTTTCTTGTATATGTACAAGAAAAACATGACTATTTTTCTGCTGTCTCTTTATCCCCTTATACCTAGCCACATCTTTATAGCTTAAAAAATCTATTCATATTAAAAGCTACCTTTAAATTTCGTAATACATCAAACCAAATAAGAGTCTCCTCTTCAGACTCCTGTATTTTGTACTTTTTATGTCACTTGCATAACAAATTATGTTATGATTGTATTTGAAACTTGCTTTATCTTTCTCCCACATTTCTCTCTCTAGACTTTAAAATAATCTATCAGAAAATCCTGTTCAAAATTGATGATAGATAGTTATTAAATTAAAATGTATAAATGGTTTCTTATTTGAGTAACTATTATACTCATATTAGTTTGAGAAATGATTCCTTCCCATAAGAAGTTTACTATATACAGAGTTTGAATCTGTAAAACAAATACCACACAAAAGGATACAGCTAATTCACCAATTAATCAATGAATTTAATAGCAAAACTGAATATTCTGGAATTGAAGCAACTGTAATTGTACATAGCATTTGAGACACAATGGGTCCCAAAAAAATAGCCTCTCTGAATTCAAAAAGAGGGATTTTTGTGTCAACATAAGCTTTCAAGTGGCACATTGGGATTTGTAAAGCCTGTGAATAGAGATAAAAAAAGGTATGTTAGATGAGAAACACTATAATTATAGAGGCTGAAGGAGACAAAGTGCAAATGGCAGGTTGAATGGAGTGTGAAGAGCCTGATTTGACCATCCTGGTGCGTCGTGATTATTGCATGTTTGGAGACTGAAATTGTCTAATAAACAGAGACTTAAAATTTTGTCATTGATTAGTTACATGTTGCAAAAAAGATATAAAGAATCATAAATATTTCAAACAGCATTTGACCAGTTATAGAAATCATTTAACCATGATTTAAAACAAGTAAATTTTTATTATTATCTTGTATAATTTAAGACTTGTCCAATGTGTACCATAATTTGCTACTGGTTGCATGATTTATTGAATGGCTGTTTAAGAGTGAAACAACAGTAAAAACTTTGGATGAAAATGATTGGCAGCATTTATATGCTTAGAGAAAGGCTATTCCTATCATTATAGAAGAAAAAAAGTCATTTATTATAAAATTGCTAATAAATCTTTTATTGTAATAATGCACATAATTAGTTCACATATAATTTTATTATTTGATAATGGAGATTATGTTATAAATATAATTATTATTACCTCAAAATAAATGTTGTAGTGGTATATAAATTTCTTAAGCTGCTATCAAAATATAATAGTTCAGTTTTATATCTACAAAATTTTATAAAACGTTTCAATTTTTCAAGATATAACTTGCCATTAGTTTAATATTCTTGAATTTTTTTCATATACTTTTATATTTACACTGGAATTTGTAGATGAAGAATTTTTCCAGTGTCTCACATACCAAGTATTTTTTAAAATACTTTTTACTGTTAATTAGATTCCTTAATGTCAAATTTTTTCCCTATCTGTGGCACTTCCCCTAATCCAATTATTTTCATACATTTTCTTTCTAACATATCCTATTGAGAGGATAGCAGGAAGACTTAGATACTGACAAATAAAGCTGATGGCAGTTTATATAGTTTTTGAGTTCTCTTGTTTTATCTTTATATTTCATGCAGAATTTATACATATATCATAACATATTAATTTTAATACAAAATGCTGCTCTAAATTATTTATCTTTAGGAAAAATATGAAATTCAGTAAAACATGCCACACTTAAGCCTGAGTGAAAAAAAACCACATACCTATATAGGAAAGATTAATTCAACCAAGTTTCAAGAAAACAATTTCAATCTCATCATACCTACCTACGTATGTGTATCATCCTTTGTTTTCTAATAAGTACACCATATTTGCCTCTGAAAAGAAACTTGTACCATTCAGAAACTGCCTTCTAAATAGCATGCAAATACAACACATATTTCTGCCTTGCAGATGTTTGAAATTGAGAAAAAGATGTAAGACACAAATATACAAGATAGAAATTACATAACGTAAATACGTTGTATAATGAATAATATACCCTTTAAAGGTGAGATAAGATCAAACTCTCTAATGAGTATACTTGAGAAAATATTCACAGAGAGGTAGCATTCAAGTTAGTCATTTTTATGTATAAGGTTCTGGCAGATAGACTTAGAAATAGAAGGTCCTGGGAGAAGGAACCATCTTTGCAAAGGCAGAAAATAAAAATGTACAAAGCCCTCTTCAGGAATAAAATCATAAACTTTTTAATTGCAAGAGAGAATACATATAATAAATATAGCTAGGATTGAAGGCTTTTAAATTGAGAGTGGCAAGATAAAAAATGTTTTTTAGAAAGTTATTCTGATGACTGGGCACCCTGGCTGATGCCTGAATTCCCAGCACTTTGTGAGGCTAAGGTGGGCAGATCATGAGGTCAGGAGATCTAGACCATCCTGGTTAACAGAGTGAAAACCCATCTCTACTAAAAATACAAAAAATTAGCCGGGTGTTTTGGCACATGCCTGTAATCCCAGCTACTCAGGAGACTGAGGCAGGAGGATTGCTTGAACCCAGGAAGTGGAGGTTGCTGTAAGCCAGCGTCGCACCACTGTACTCCAGCCTGGGTGACAGAGCGAGACTCCATCTCAAAAAAAAAAAAAAAAAAAGGAAAGAAAGTTATTCTGATTATGAAATATAGGATGGTAAAAAAGCCACTCTGGAATTTAATAGCTATCATCCGTATATGATGCTTTCGTCAATATAATATGATTTTAAAAAGTATTGCCCCCCCCAAAATTGAAAGAACCTATTTTTAAAAAATATATTCAGTACCTTTTTAACAACAAATTCAGTTTCATGAACATTTTCTGGGAGGTGTCAGAACACAAATAAACTGAAAATTAAGAAAGTACAAAGAAGAATCAGCATTTTTCCTCTGGTAATGACTAATTAATTCAGTTTAACCTGTCAGCTGAGAGCCACTGAGAAAGATGGAAAACTTTTTGTGTTTAAATATATTCAATAGCAAGGCAGTGAGGAATTATAGAATCCGTTTCTGGAACAAGAAAAGAAAATGATATGAGCTCTGATATTGAAGATTGTTTTTAACTAAAAGATGTATAGGGCATTCGTATTATGGTAAGATGACGAAGGGGCTGATAAACTGAGCAGGGCTTTCAAAAGACTCACAGGACTAGGAAAAAGACAAATGTAGTTTGAGCACCAGGCATTTAGACCTTGGCAAACCTGCCATGATTTGTGTAGGCTTATATCCGAGGATTAAGGGAAAAGTGGAAACAGCCCTTGAAAGGACTGTGGCTAAGCTTTGAATCATTTCAGTTCCTGGTTGAATAAGGTGATCTGGGATATGTGAGTGCACTTAGCCCTCTAGGAAATATCTGTAATTCTCTGTGGAAAAGATAACATGATCTTTTGTCTCAAGTTACTTCCGTAATGTTTCATGCTGTAGAATGTATGTAATTTGTGAATTCATATGTGTAAGTAAGTAAAAAAAAAATAATAATCAGGCACAGGTGGTAACAACACATGACTCACAACCACTTTTAAAAAAATAAAGAATAGAAACAGCCCATTTGGTATTTAGATATGAAGGTATCAGATATGGATTTAACTGTTAATATAACAATGAGTTCTAGAAAATAAGAGATTGAAGATGTCAACAGAGTACTAGAAATCATAGTAAGTATTCAAATAAAATGTCTGGAATGGAAATCATAAAAACTGAAATAATTAATTCAACAGTTAGTTTTAATAGAAAATTAGATTTATCTGAAGAAAGAATTAGTGACTTGGAAAATATGTTTTTAAAAAATCCATAATGAAGTACAGAAAGAAAAAGAAAAGAAAATTTGCAAGGTTATAGCTCTGTAGATGATAAAGTGAAAAATTCTAATATGCATGCAATTTCAATTTTAGTAATAGAAAATATACAGAACCCATATTTGAAGAGAAAATACTCTTTTCTTCATTTAAATGACATTGAAGCACAGATTCAAAAAAACACTACAAATCACAAAGCAGAATGCACACTTATACAAGTTTTAGTAAAACTGTTGAAAACTAAAGACAATAAAAAATCTTAAAAACAACCAGATGGTAAAAAGAGAGAAAATGTTGGTAAAATAATGAGACTAATAGCTAAAAGAAGTAATATAAGCCAAGAAATGTGTTAAGTTACATTTCTGCGTACATTTCTGTAGTAAAGAACGAATGTATCTATGAAAGTATCTCTGTATCTCAGAAAAAAACTTTAAAAACAAAATTCAATGACTGTCTTGTTTTAAACAACCAACAGTAACAAATAAATTAATTAATAAATAGAGAAACTTGAAATAGATATTTTATATTATTAAGCAGTTATCCTTAACCATATTAAATATGATAAGGATAATGTTCATCATTTTTAAAAGAATTCTTAAATGCAAATAAATACATACTGAATCTCATTGACAATTTATAAATTGATTTAACATATCTTCGATGAAAACTGATTAACATAGTTTCTTGGATGGAAAACTATTACAAGATCCTCTTCTTGTTTCTAAGCTTTTGTCTGTTTACTCATTTATTCAACAACAATTATTTGTATGTCTGATATTTACCAATAATTGTGTTAAACACTAGAGAACAAAATATAAATGTAATAGTTTATTTCTTCCTAGGAATCATACTGTATTTGGAGATACAAAATGATAAGCAAAAGCTTGTGTTACAATATGCATAGTATGAAGCAAATTGACGGTGTCTTATTAGTAATTATTGAATAGGCAATTATAATAAATGTATAGCAATTTATCACAACCTTTCATAACAATAATGATGAGAATCAAGACTGAAAAGGCAAAAATTTATGTAATATCTTCATTATTTCAGAAATCATTTGCATCATATCATATATATTAATGTTGGAGTCACCCAAAACTTCCCCTGGACATTTCTATCCCACCCTCTTCTTTGATTGTGGCCAAACTAGCATACAAATGGAGGAATAAATTTTATATTTGGTAAAACCAGAAAGTAGAGAAATCTGCGAACCACAAACTATAAAAACAGCTGTCAACCACAATGAGTGTTAGATAAAATTGAGCAGAAAACACACAAAGACTTCCCAATGAGTTCTCAGAACCCTTGACCAGTGGTTCATAGATTTTGGCATAGGAAATTTTGGTAGCATGAGGGCTATGGGAGGACATGTGACTCTGTGTCACGTGATATTATAGCAAGTAAATTGAACTGAATAAAAAAACGTGAGGACAGCCTGCATATATTTGATGCACATTGCTAGCATGTAAGCTTGAAGGAGTGTTGGCAGGTGAGGATTAGATTCCTATCTAGTAAAAATACTGTTAACATGAGTTATCTTAATCTTAAAGAATTACATACAAAAAAAAACCCTTTAAAATATTGGAGTGACTGTGAGCCATAAATAACTCTTATTCTTGATAAAAAGGGAAAGGTGGATCACACACTACTGTGATCAGTGATCAGTGATAAATTACCAGGGTGGAAAGGACACTTGAGTGGTGATGCTGGTGAGTGTTGGCTCTGTATTAATATCAATGTAGATTGCATCTGAATTGAACCACAGAGTTCAGAGGCTCAAATAATCACATCAAGATAATCTTTGTTTTTCTCTATGTACAAACATTGTCTTCCTCTGCATTTTCTTTACTCTTAGAATACTTCTAATGGCAATGATGGTACAGATATATTACTGAAAATGTCTCCAAAGACAGCACCCTGTTCCCCAAGATTTCAGTAAACATTCAAACACTAAATCTCATTATTCTATCTTGACAAAGATTGAGTCAATTGCTGTAGCCAATTAGATAGGATCATCTATTTGGTTATATTTGGGTTATTCCTGCTGCTAGATGTTAAAGCCAGCCTCGTCTAAGCCATAAGTACTAAGACTAAGACAGGTTGATTTGCTATAAGAAGGAATATTACTAAAATTTTAAAACATGATACACTAGGCAAGCAAAAAATAACAATGTACCTTAAGACTTCTTAGAAAAACTTAAGATGATGAAGTTGATTTCATCAGGAAAGGAATGAAGAAGCTGTGTTGAAATACCTGGTAATCAGTGTCAAAAATCTAAAAACAGAAAACCATATTAAATTAAGAAATTATGGAAAATATTGTTATTGAGAGTATATTTATGTTTTAGATTGTGGTGATGGAGAAATGAAAGTATACCAAAATTGGAAGGTAAAATTTAGGAGAGATGGGTTAAGTGGAAAATTAGACAAAAATAAAGAAACATAATTGATTTTAGCATTTTTGACAGGTGAGTGCTTATAGATTAAAAATGGGAAGTCAGGTTCATTGTAGATGAAATATATAGTCTTGAAAAATTAATTAAACATTCATCTAAAGAAGTTAGAAAATGCAAAGAAGTGTAAGGAAAGCAGAGATAATTTAATTTTAAAAAGTTGAGATTAATAAATTTAAAACATTAAAGAATATTTGAAAATAAAAAGTATTCTTTTGAAAAGAAACTAGATAATTTACTAGTTACACAAGAAAGAATGGAAAGATAAAAAATATGCTAGTTTAAAAGTAAACATTGAAGAAGTGTTACATTGGGAAAAAAAGAATTAAAAGAAAATCCTTTGCTAAAACCTATTCATATTAGCCTTAAAATCTGGATAAAACAGAATTGGCAAGCCACATGTAGAAGAATGAAACTAGATCTTCATCTGTCACCTTACACAAAAATCAACTCAAGATGAATTAAAGAGTTAAATCTAAGACCTGAAACCATAAACATTCTAGACATTTGCTTAGGCAAAGATTTCATGACCAATAACCCAAAAGCAAATTCAACAAAAACAAAGATAAATAGATCATACTTAATTAAACTAAAAAGCTTCTGCACAGCAAAAAAATAAATAATCAGGGGAGTATACAACCCACAGAATGGGAGAAATCCTTCGCAACCTATGCATTCAACAAGGGACTAGTATCCAGAATCTACAAGTAACTTAAACAAATCAGCAAGAAAAAAAAAAATAATAATCATATTAAAAAGCGGACTAAGGACATTAGTAGATTCTCAAAAGAAGATATACAGATGGCCAATAAACATGTAAAAAAAATGCTCAATATCACTGATTATCAGGGAAATGCAAATCAAAACCACAATGCAATACCAGCTTACTCCTGCAAGAATGGCCATAATTAAAAACTTTAAGAAAATAGATGTTGTCATGGATATGATGAAAAGGAAACACTTTTACACTGCTGGTGAGACATTTGAACATGCATGTTTATAGCAACACAATTTGCAATTGCAATATATGGAACCAGCCCAATTGCCCATCAAAGAAGGAGTTAGTAAAGAAAATGTGATATATATATACACACACACACACACACACATACACACATGCACACACACCATGAATACTACTCATCCATAAAAAGAAATGAAATAATGGCATTCACAGCAACCTGGATAGAACTGGAGACCATTATTCTAAATGAAATAACTCAGGAATAGAAAACCAAACATACGTTCTCACTCATAAATGGGAGCTAAGCTATGAGGACGAAAAGGCATAAGAAGGAAACAATGGACTTTAGGGACTCAGGGGAAAGGATGGGAGGGAGGTGAGGGATAAAAGACTGTACTTTGGGTGCAGTGTACACTGGTCAAGTGATAGGTGCACCAAAATCTCAGCACAACAACCAACTGTGGAAAACTCAGTATGGAGATTCCTTAAAGAACTAAGATTAGATACACCATTTGATCCAGCAATCTCACTACTGGGTATTTACCCAAAGGATTATTTCTATGATCATATCATAGAATCATTTAGATAGAATCATCAAATCATTTAGATAGACATATAGTCCACTTTACTCAAAGGTGTGCCTATAAGAATGTACACTAGAACGTTGTCTGTAATGGCTGAGATCCAGAATCAAGGTACATATTTATCTGTAGGGACTTGGCATGTTAAATTATAATTTTGTATGACAGAATCCTGATCAGTGATTAACATATTCAAATATGTTGATAAGAACAGATCTCTAAGATTTGGTATTAGCTAAGAAATTTCTAATATAAAAATAGTTTTCAAGGGACATATACATCCCCTTTATATCACACCTATTTGAGTCAACTAGGGTTGCCATTATGACATAGACTGGGTGGCTTAAACAGCATAAATTTATTTTATACAATTCTGGAGGCTGAAAGTCTGAGATCAAGGTGCCAGCATAATCAGTTCCTAGTGAGGGCTGCCTTCCTGACTTGCAGACAGAAGACTTCCCTCTTGATATGTTCTCAAATGGCAGGAAAAAAAGCAAGCAAGCTCTCTGGTGTCTTTTATAAAGTCGTTAATCCCAGGACCCCACCTTCAGGGCCTCATTCAAACCTAATTACCTCCCAAAGGTCCAGTCTCCTAGTATAATCACACTGGGGGATAAGGCTTCAACATATGAATTTGTGGAGTAATACAATTCAGTCCATAACAGTACCTTATGCATATTACATGTGTGTGTATTTTTCCTTTATATGTCTACAATAATTACAGCTACATGTGCATACTTTTGAACTTTCTGAAAAAACACAAGATATCATTTATGGCTATTACTACTAATCAGTATAGTGGGATGTGGTGTTTATTAAGTATAAATTTCACTTTTCACTGTATCTTTCTGAAACATTTTAATTTATATTACTTGTGTTTTATTTTTATAACAATCGTAAGGAACAAAAAAATAATAAAAAGAGTTATAGTCTCTGTTTGAAATATCATTTAACCTGAGGTGACTGAGACTAGGAAGAAAATTCATCTTGTACATTTATATTATATTTTATTCAGATAAACAGTCTCTGAGAAGACAAAAAGAGACAACACACTATGAGGATTTCTGTAAATATTTAGGATGATATTTAAAATTATATAGAATATTAATACCATTAATAAGCATTTTTATCTAGTTCACTGTATGTACTGTTATTCACTAGATATAAAAAGAGAAGCACTTCAAGATGTCTGTCTTCACATAGTTTAGAATACAAAATAATGTTTTGCAAACCAACAGTGGTACAAACTACAAGTGACAAATCAGTAGATGAAGACTTACACAAAATACTGTACAATTTAACTTTAAACTCTAATACTTCAACTGTTCAACTTCGTGCTCCATTCTTCACCACAGGCTTGATTTTGCTAACCAGCCTATTTTATTAATTTAATTAAATGTCAATTAATTAGTATTAAAATATAAAGTGATTTTGCTTCTTTTTCAGAAACAAAATTACCCATTATGCCCCCATGTGAACATAGTACAAAAAGAAAATGTTTCTCTGTCTTTTATTATGAAAGTTAAAAATTGGTTTAGCCAAACTTGTAAATACTTAACTCAAAGATGAAATGCAAATATTATCAAATAAATTCTGGCACTCCCAAATGCAGTGATTCTGAAACATCCAGAATTAGATCAACTTAAGGTAGGTTGATAAGTTTGTTTCTCAAAAATGCAAAACTTCCTCATGAAAATATTTAACCATGGAGAACAATCCAAGATGGCCAATTACCAGCAGCTCAGGATTGTAGCTCCCAGTGAAAGTGCAGAGAACAAGAGGACGCCACACTTTCAGATGAATTTTTGTTGCTCAGGGACCAGGAGATTCCCAGCGGAGGAGCCCCATGGGTCGCCAGTGCGACTCTTGTGGCCGGTCTGGGTCCCCTTTTGGTTGACGTTTGGAGCTCTGGGAAGGCAGAGTCACCTATTCAGCTGATTGAAAAAGGGACTCAAGAAGGAAGTCAGACCAGAGATTCCCAGGCAGAAAAGCACCATGAATCTTAATGCCGCTGTTTCCGCCGGTGCAGTGAGTTGCTCAGATTCTGGCTCTGGGAATCAACAAGTTTGACATCCACTCAGAGATCTAATTTGAAAATCGGTAATTACAAAGATGACAGGTAGACAAATTTACAATAATGGGAAGAAACCAGTGTAAAAAGTCTGAGAATACCCAAAATCAGAATGCCTCTCCCTCTACAGGGGATCACAGTTCCTCATCAACAAGGGAACAAGGCCAGATGGAGAACAAGTGCATTCCATTAACAGAATTAGGCTTCAGAAGGTGGATAATAAGAAACTTCTGTGAATTAAAAGAACATGTTCTAGCCCAATGTAAAGAAACTAAGAACTTTGAACAAAGGTTTGATGAAATCCTAACAAGAATAGACAATTTAGAGAGGAATATAAGTGAATTAATGGAACTGAAGAATACAATATGAGAACTCCACAAAGTATGCACAGGTTTTAACAGTCGAATTGATCAAGCAGAAGAAAGGGTATCAGAGGTCGAAGATCAACTTAATGAAATGAAACAAGAAGACAAGATTAGAGAAGAAAGAGTTAAAAAGAATGAGCAAAGTCTCCAAGAAATATGGGACTATGTGAAAAGACCTAATTTACATTTGATAGGTGTACCTGAATGTCATGAAGAGAATGAATCCAAGCTGGAAAATATTCTTCAGGATATTATTCAGGAAAACTTTCCTAACTTAGTAAGGCAGGACAATACTCAACTCCAGGTAATACAGAGAACACCACAAAGATATTCCTCAAGTAGAGCAACCCCAAGACACATAATCATCAGATTCACCAGGGTTGAAATAAAGGAGAAAATTCTAAGGGTAGCTAGAGAGAAAGGTCAGGTTATCCATAAAGGGAAGCCTGTCAGACTCACAGCAGATCTCTCAGCAGAAACCTTACAAACTAGAAGAGAGTGGGGTTCAATATTCAATATCCTCAAAGAAAAGAATTTTCAACCCAGAATCTCATATCCAGCCAAACTAAGCTTCATAAATGAAGGAAAAATAAAATTTTTCATGAACAAGCAAGCACTCAGAGATTTCATCACCACCAGGCCTGCTTTACAAGAGCTTCTGAAAGAAGCACTATACACAAAGGAACAACCAGTAACAGTCATCCCAAAAACTTACCAAAAGGTAAAGAGTATCTCCATAATGAAGAATCTATATCAACTAATGGGAAAAATAGCCAGCTAGCATTTAACGACAATATTAAACTCACAAATATCAATATTAATCCTACATTTAAATGGATTAAATTCCCCAATCAAAGACACAGACAGGCAAATTGAATAAAAAGTCAAAACCCATTGGTACGCTGTATCCAGATCCATCTCATAAGCAAGGACACACTAAGACTCAAAACAAAGGGTTGGTGGAAGACTTACCAATCAAATGGAGAGAAAAAAAGAAAAAAACGGGAGTTGTAACTTTCTTCTCTGACAAAATAGACTTTACAAAGTCTATTCTTTGTTAGACTGTAACAAAGACTAAAAGAAACAAAGAAGGACATTACATAATGGTAAAAGGATCAATGCAACAACAGGAGTCAATGATCATAAATATATATGCACCCAATATAAGAGCATCCAGATACATAAGACAAGTTCTTAACATAAAGAGACTTGGACTCCCGCACAATAATAGCGGGAGACTTTGACACCACATTGTTAATATTCGACGGATCAACGAGATAGAAAATTAACAGGGACATCTATGATTTGAACTCAGACCTGGAACAAGTAAACTCGGTGTATATTTATGGAATTATTCACCCCAGGTCCATAGAACATACATTTTTCTCAGTATCACATTATACCTATTTTGAAAGTGACCACATAATCGGAAGTAAATCACTCTTCAGCATTTGCATAGCATTTCACAGACTTAAATGAAATATTGGTTGGCTGTTTGTTTGTTATTTTCTTCCCTCATTCCTTCCTGTCTCCGCTGTTAAGCACGATTATCGGCATAAAAGAGGATTTTAATACCTATTTTTAGATTGCATTCCAGCCTGGGCAACAGAGCAAGACTCCTGTTCTCTCTCCCCCTTTCTCTTTCTCTTTCTTTCTTTCTAAAAAAAAAAAAGAAAATATTTAGCCACAAAACAGAGTACAATTACTGCATGTTTTACCTTGAGATTTTCTGGGATAGACGAGATGGTAGGTTTCACATGTCTTAAGAGAGATGCCATAATGAATTCTGAAGCCAGGAATGAAGTAACAAACTCTTCACTACAATGAGACACTTCCTTCGTGATCGCCTTCAGTGTTTTACAGTTTAAGAGCTAATTAGAAGCAGGTTTAAATATACGTTTCTTTATCTTAGCCTTAAAAATGAGAAGAGTCAGCTTTTTGAGCTCTAGCCAGATGCTGATTTTGTAACCTTTGCTTTGTAGGCTAACTGCTACAGCTCAGGATCTGAGACTTTCAAAGTTATTTTTAGGACAAATCAGTTAATGAGAAGGTACAAACTTAAGCATAAGTGAGCAGCAGGGCAGAGGCATCCAAATGTCAGGGAGAGTCTCAGATGGTAAGACAAATTGTAATTATTTAATCCAGTTATGGACAGCGGTGAATAAAAATGAATCATTGCCAAATGCTTACCAGTCAAAAGGTTTTATTTTTTATGCATAGACAGAGAAATGCATAGAAAACATGCACACACAATACATGTTGAAGTCGCTTTTTCCTGCTGTCTTTCATGCAGACAGAAAACAGTTTTCTTTTCTTTCTAAAGCTTTTCCCATTCTACTGTGTTAGCTCTAATACTTCTATTATTTATCGAATGAATACTGCATCTTTGTTTTGTACCAGCAAGGCCTTGAATAATCCTTCAACATTTTATAGAAGGCTCCAAGAAATCAGCACCGTCATAATTCACTCTCTCCACTACCATCACATTACCAACCTCGGGGCCTCGCCTCCACCAAGAATTAATAGTCAGTGTCAGGGAAAGCCTCAAATAAATCAGTTAATTTGCATTGAGGAAATTACATTAGGTTATGAGCATCCAGGGAATGACTACATTTGGGGACAGAGCAGGAGATTTTGCCAAAGACATGTCATTGTAAAGCCTGAAACTTTTAGTTGCTCCTCTGCTTGGTTTTCAAAGCAGATTACAACAGCAGGAAAGAGGGGATGAAGAATCAAGTGGCTTAAATGAGCTGACTTTATCATTTTTTTCAAGCATGTATTTTTGTACCTTATTGTTGATAATTTACCTAGGAAGCATGTTATTGACCCAAAACTTCTCCCCCGACTATTTTTCCGAAAATGTTGTTCTTTACATTAAGGAAAAAATTATTAAAGTTATATTCTTCAAACATTTTACATTCATACAACAAGATGAACTGATTACAGGCATTTTTGTTTTGTTTTGTTTTATGGCTACCACACAACTACTATCACTGTTCCTAAGAATGCTAACATGAGGTGCTGTGCTCTGCCACTAAGAGAAGAGAAAATTTGAAACCCTGGAGGCTTCTTCCATAAAACCTAGTAATTCTTCTCACTGCAAAGATACGGTAAAGAATGAGTGGGCAAGTAACTGAGCTTAACCAATCAACCCTCTCTCTCGGAAACTGAATCATTAGGGGAGTGACTAAGACAAGCAAAAAATTAGAATTTGTTCATCCATCCTAACAATGTAGAAACAACCTAACAATCAGTACCATTGAGTCTCTACAGCTTCCTTTCGTATCTGTTTTGAGTTTAGCTCGCCAGCCTTCATTTAAACCCTGTGAGCTACCTCATGTCCACCCATTAAATACATTTTAGCTTGATTTTGCCAAAGTCACCTGGTAGTACTTGCAACCTGAGACAGAGTGCTTTGGGGACTTAAAAAAACTTAAAAATAAATTGTTGTGTGGTACTGTCAATCAAAGAGCCAGGCACAGGTTTTGATTCTGGAGGAAATTTTTCCTTCTCCTTTATGAATTATTGACTGATGACAGCTAGGAGAGTTTGACCTGATGTGCTCACCAATCCAAGACTTTCACAAATGTAAGTGCAACTGATGATGATGATGGAGGTCTTCATTTAATGGTGATTTAAATGGTCATTTAATGGTCAAACAGGTATAACAACTCTTGTCATCAAAAGGAAAATTTTTTGTGTCTCATTATTTTTCACCTTAAAATTTATCTAGTAGGGCCATTGGATGAAAACTTGGATAGGTCCATAATTTTCTTCTTGCTATTAGATAATAAACAGCCCAATGCCACCTAGAGTCATAAAACACAATTGACTTAGGGTGATCAACATAATGCAGTAATCAAAACTCTAAACATTATTTACAATTAAATGTTATTTCCTCCCCTGGCAGAGGTCAACATTGAGCAGGCTACCTGCTGCTTGGGAGGTTAGTTTCATGATCTTTTTCCTTCCTAATTTTGGTAAAAATGTTACCAAAATGTTACCAACCATGTTACCTCAGCCATTTGTGATGTTTTCCACCTAAATGCACACGGAAGAATTGCATTTCTTAACCCCTTTGTGACTGGATGCAACTGTGTTAATAATTCTAACCAATGAGCTGCAAGTAGGAAGTGGCATAAATCACTTATAGAACAGAATACATAGTGGTTGATACAGAACCCTCCAAAATCTCTCCTTTGAACTGGGTGAACAGCTACATTCAAGAGAGTTATTCACCTAGCTGTCTTCTGAGAAGACACTCCTTTCCTATCCTCACTTCCCATTCCACTAACCACAAGGGAAATGTAATGGAAACAAAAAATAAACTGTTCCACTAAATTACTAATATTTTGGACTTTGTCATTACACAAGGACAATGTAACCTCTCCTGACTAGAAATATGTGGCACTGGTTTAGGGGCCAGGTAGAAAGCAATAGAGAAATTGATATTAGACCCTGGAAAATGTCAGTTGAGTTAATAACTTGAAAAACATTTACTTAATGAATTTGTTGCTTGAAGGGAAAAGGGAAAAAACAAAATATTATCAGTGTGTTTTGGTTGCTGTTGGCTGAGTTTGGCAGGTTATTGCAGGGAAGGTGTTGTCAGAAAATAATTACCTGGTTTTAGAACAGGAATGAGAAATCAGGAGAGTCCTAAAATTTGGGAATTTCCAGGGCTGAAAAATGCAACCACTTTTCATCACCTACCAGAAAAAATTAAACTGAGAAAGTCTTTGAGGAAACAATGGCAATTAAAATTTAATTTTGTAGCAAGGATCAAACCAACAGCATAGTCCTCACATGCATTGCTAAAACCATAAAATAAATTTAGCTAGATTTAGGAAGAAGACCCAGTTGAAAATATGGTGCCCAATTGCTTTGAATTGGACAACATGGCTGAGAGATATAAGATCAATATGCGACCTTCCCAAAAGACACAGGAATTTTTTCCCGGCCTTTATACAGGACGTGTAGCAGGAGTGCCCCATCTGCTCTGCCTGCCTTGCTTAGCCCTTGCAGGAGGGAGCACCTAAGTGATGGAGCACCTGTGTGAGCCAGTGCAGGGTCCAGCCAGCCACTCCAAGCACCAACAAAGGAGCAAGCTCCGTGCAGAGCTCACAGCCAGACCAGACCAGGCATGTCACCTCACAGGGAATGTGGCAGCACCTAAGCAAGGGTACCTGTAATCCTGGAGCTCCAGGGGGCAGGGATGTTAGTGTGCTAATTAGCTCTTTTAATTCTGCTGTCCATTGCCCTATGGACACCGGTGTGTTCACAGCTCAGTTGGCCCCTGGCGCCATTGCATAGAGCAGCTGCCCTCTGGCATAGAGCAATTGCCCTCTGCCGGCAAGGGTAATGTGACAGCATGTTGAGGTACCCACATTCGGTGGGTCCCGAGCTCTTGTCTAGCATCCAAGAATAAGAATACGCTGACAATTGAAGAGTTAGCAAGGCAGGGAGTTTTATTGAGTGATGAAACAGCTATAGAGAGAGAGATGCAGGGGTGGTCCCCCTACCCAAAGACAGAAAAGTTCTCCCAATGTGTCTGAGTCCTGGGCAGTCTCAGGCTCCTATGGGCTCAGACTAGGGGAGGGGCAGGCCATAGGTAGTATTGGAAAAGGCAACATTTGATTGTTAAGAGGCCTTATTCAGAAAGAATCAATAGGGGAAGGGCAGGCAAACAGGAACAGAAGTTCTCACTCTGGGTAGCGGGTTTCATCTGGGACCAGAAGTCCAGTTTTTCAGCTTTCAGGCTGTTTTTCGGGCTTGAAGGTGGAATTTCACCAGAGACCCACCCCTATCGGCCTAGGCATTTGTCTGCCTCCTGCTGCTATCACATAGTTGTGTGAAAAGCTCATGATGCCTAAAGTTAATTCTTGAGAAATAAATAATCAAGAATAGGAAAACGCATAGAAATACAGCAAATCTTAGAGACATATCTCGAAAAGAACTGAGGATATGGCTATTGCAACATGGAAATGACTGATGCCAAAATGATTACATTCTCATCGCCAGAAATTTCCTAAGTCATTTGGAAATTACTACTACAAAAAAAAACCATCAGCCTTGTTTAAAAGAAATTGTGAGTGCTCAAGACTGAAAATGACCTTTGGGTCTCCCACCACACACTGGCAAGATACATGCTGCAAACTCTGCTTAACCCCAAGAAGAACATATTTGCCAATGCCGATTTCAGATGTTATCAAAGAATACTGTTAAAAAAAAAAACAGGTAAGATACCACAGAGCTACCTACCACAGAGAACAGGAAGGGTTTCTTAGCTGGGAGTCAGGGTACAAAATTAGAGCCTAAACTATTCCCTATCATCAGGAAAGGGAACCTTTAAAACATCTATTTGTAAGTCTGTTGTAGGCCAGATATTTTACAAATAGGATTGTTTCCTGTGTTTATTCTGTTTCTATATCATTGTTGTATTTTGGCTGTGTGGGTAGCAGAGAACTTGTCTTTTTTCCATTGGCCTCCAAGTCAAGAGCAAATACAGCAGAACTAATACTGAGACTATTAGTCATCCCCCACCAGTTTTAGATTTAGATAAGGCTTTCAGGTTGTATCTGTTGGGAAGAAGGTAGTGTATTTTGACTGTGAAAGAGAGACTGTATCATTTATAATTTTGGCAAAAGGGCAAAGGATGGCAGTTGTTCATGATGTTTATTAATTGTTTCTCACTCACAATCTTCTACATACACGGCGGCATTGCTCTTCCTGGAATACTGTGATTGGGTGGACCACGGGGCTAGCTCTGTACAGGTTGTGAGTGATTAAGGGTTGGCATTTAATCTGAAATGTTTATGTAGGCACAGCTTCATTGATCTGTGTTCCCAAGTACTGTAATAGGCAGAGGCTTCCTGGTGACTTGCAGAGGGCATGTAACATAAATGAAAAATTAAAATTTTTGTTTTAATCCAAGAAGATTTAGGTAGGATTTGTTTGTTATTGCAACTCACCTAATCTGACTAATACATGTTGTTTTTGGCTTCTTGGAATTGAAACAGAGAAAAGGAAGAGGTAAATAAGTATGTAAACTTATTAGCTGACCATTGTAATCACAGAGTTCTACAGCCTCTGAGCATGGCTAGTGTTTAATTCTGATTTTTTCCTTTGAGGCATTTTAGGAGATTCTTTAGAAATAGCCTGATGGACTCCTCTTACACTAGCACTTTTGCCTTGGGTGGCTGCTTCTGCACCCACGTCAGCTTCAGGTTTCCTCTAGGGCCTACCTACACAGACATTCCCTGTTGGGCACCCAACACTCTGGCAGAAGGCATTTGGAAAGATCCCATATAATAAATACCTGCATTCTCACCGGGTTTGCACAGCCCGTCTCTGAAGGTATTGCACTTTTATCCACCATTACCAGGTTGATCTCTTGTTCCCTAATGCATCAGTAGCTCCCTCTACACTGTGGCCTTGGACTGTTCCATCCCTTAGCTACTTCATAATGTACAGATAACCCTACCAACGTTTTCCTGCAATTCCAGGGGCACCTGTCAAACATTCAGAATTGTCTTCTTGAAGTGAGTAACTTAGAAGTGAACACTTCAGCCTGTCCCTTAAAGAGGAATTAGTGAGAGTCAAATCATTTCCGCAACTATACCACAATAAATCTCTTCTAAAATCTCTCTTCTCTTAGCCCTTTTATTGTCTCCTATGAATATTAGAGCTGCTCAAGGAGTATTTTTTTTATATACTTTGAAACCACTCATACTTTTCTTTGGGAATTCTTTATCTGTTCGATCTACCTCTCTCTCTCTATTATAATTGAAATCTAAGTTGGAATTTTAATTTACTATTTCCTCAAATTATAGTAGTATCCATCATTTATTGATCATTTAGAATGTGCTAAAAATTACACCAAACATTTTACTTTATATCTGTTATCTCTTTTAAGCTTCATAGGATTTTTAAGAAATTGAATTATTATTTCAAATTTTACATGACAGCCCTGAGGCTTGAAGAGATTTCGTATTCAATTGCTAAGTGGTTTTCTTGCCATTGTTGTTGTTAAGCCCTATGCTACATTAATTACTATTACGTGGCATGTATATTACTTCATGGAAAGAAATATACGGACACAATTTACCACATTCCTGTATGGGTTTCTATATACTTTGGATATGATTTTAAAAGAAAACAGTAAACTTAAAAGTGCGTATGGTTAACTCTGTTTTACAGAAGATTAAAAATGGGTTTGCTATAGTGATGAAGATCTATCACATATTTTACTTCTCTTTTTTCTTGTACTGCTGCAAAATGGAGGACACAATATATCCATATTGAGAAACAGCTATTGCAAAACTCAATGTGTTATCTCACTTTTAATTTTCTGGCAGAAGATTTTTAAAAGCGTATATACAAATATTCTCTACGTTTTCTCTATTTTGAGAACAGCTTGAAACTTTCACTTTTCAAGAGAGACTTCCCCTCAGATTTCTCCCTGCCACCACCCACCCTTCCTTTCTTCTCATGTTCTTTTCAAGCTTGTTCTTTCATTATCTTGTTAACAATTCTTTGTTCTTAGTCAAGAGACTCATTTACGGCACCTGTCATCCCCAATCAAACTAGAGAGCAGCACAGTAAGGGATTTCACAGGATTAAACTTCTCTTTTGAATATGTGAACACTTTGGTATTAATCGTTGATCTTGCAGTTAGTATGACTGCAGGCCAGTTGGCTTCCTCTGAGCTACTTCATCAAGTACGCGCCAACTGACACTTGAGAAAGCTCTGAACTTTATAAATGTGTGCCTTTAAGTCTTAAGCTGCCACTTAGCCCTGCAATGAGCAATCATGCCCATTTCTCTATCCACAACTTCAGCAGAGCCATCCTGAAGCAGCAAACAGTATCCTTGAAGTTAAAGGGTAATTGGCAAATACTTAGGGGAATAAATGTCTTCCATAATCGTTGCTCTGAAAACTGCTTTAAAATAGTTTGGTTGGATCTATTGCTTGCTAAGTAGAGCTCTTTTTTGTTTGTCTAGTTTTTTATTAATTTTTTTAAAATATTGTATTTTAAAAAGTAAAGACTTCTTTTTTTTCCTATTTTATTCTTAAAACTTGGACACTGCAAAAATTCACTTTAAAATATATATAACTTGATGTATTCCAAAGTATGCCAATATTTACATTGATTTAAGTAATTTTTATTATAAAAATTTGAGTTCAGTTAAAAGACAATTTTTTCAGAAAGGTACATGAATATATGGCACAAACTTAACATGTAATATTTGCATTTTATTTTTAAATTAGTTGTTTCATGTTTTGAAAAGGCGTTCAAGGTCATAGCCCTAAGAAAGCTTTTCAATATGTGATTGTGCTTCCATCTGTGCCTTGGAGACCACAGAAAAGAATCTTATCTCAGATTTCAATTTAAATAGCATTCTGAGCACCCCACCCTAACTTCCCTAAACCAAATAAACCCAGTCAAAGATGTTGAGAGATAAACATCTTTTAATTTTACATAGATTGCTTTTAAGTTTAACGATGAACTGATGAAAATTTTATTTCAAATTTTACACACACACACACACACACACACACACACACGAGCAATGCATGGAAGGAGTAAGCGAAACACATACTTGGCATTTGTGGTTACCCAGAATTACAGAGAGACAAAAGATTTTATAGAGTATATAGAGGGAAACAACTTGGAATTGAAGGAAACTGGTGGAAGGCTAGAATTAGGGAAAGAAGGGAAGCTTAGAAAAAAAAATCAGAACTTCTTTCTCATCCTCAGAGAAAGCTGTCTTATTTAAAACACTGTTAGGAACACTGTTATATTATCAAAAACAAGTTGGCTTAGTATAAGAACATGGATATTTCATGACCTACTAACCTTAATTTGTTGTTAAACAACTTTTGTCCCATAAAAAGATCTCATTTTATTTTCTGTATGACTATCAGATTTTCTGGATTTCGTTGAAAATTTCAAATCTTGTAAAATGTAAGCCATCAAAAATGTATTTAAAAGTTATAAAATTTACTTGACAGCTGTTTTCTTTGTGTTTTCTAATTCGCATTCTCTTGCTGTTATGAAGAACACATAATGTCACCTTTAAAAAGGCTGAGGGTTTGGACAGACACACCAAGAGAGACTTATAAGGATCTACTCTTTAGAGACACTTGAGTCTAAAACATGGCAGTGATTTCTATTAGAATAAGAAATACAAAAGGTTAATGAGAGCACTGAGAAGAAGGAAAATATAGCAAGGATTACTGGCCACAAAAATCAGTGTAATAATCTATACTGATATCTAAAACCTGGAAAAGAATAGGGATATTTCAGTCAACTCCGGCAGGCTTTTAGTACGAACATATTTACCCAGGAGCCATAATATCAAATCTATAAAAAGATTAGCAATAAAAATAGCGTTATTTTTTCCTTACAGTTATACATAGAGTTGACAGTGCAATTTGGTGGTACTTGCTGTTTATAGTTTTCTTCCAAAAGAAATGTTTGCTAAAATGCAATGTGTGTCCCTGACTAAATATTTCAAAATAGTTCTAGACAAAACAATAAATGTGGTCTGCCATCATTGCTTACATTAAGGAACATATTGTATTACCTTGAATAGGGTGGCTTGGAAAAGAAAGGGAAACTGAAAACAAAATGGCTCTCCGATTGAAAAGTCTACACAAAATTTCCTTGAAATTGCATTGCTTTTTATTAAGAAATGTTACAGGCTTATCAGAAAGATAGAATATACAGGATTTGTGCATGCCTTTGGGTTTTAGTGATTCACCATTCATTACAGCAAACCATTAAATATCAACTACAATGAAATCATCTGTCTCATTCTATCTCTTTATACCAGAAAATGTGATGGTAGCAATAATAGACTTAAAAACAACTGCAGTAACTGAAAAAGGTCAAGCTCATAAGATTGAAAAACAAAAAGGCAGGGCATTTATTCATGCATTCAACATATATGTATTACAGCCTACAAACCAGAACTATTCTAGGCACTGGAAATTTAACAGTAAACAAAATAGACAAATATCTCTATTTTGAAGGGGCTTACTGTGGACGAGGGAGCTAAGAAACAGGATAAATAAGTAAAATATATAGTTTTTTTTTTAAAATAGATGTCACTTTAGAGCTCTTTTGTCAAAGGTCTGTTGACTATATTTCTGTGGGTCTATTTCTGGACTCTATTTCATCCATTTATCTATTTGTCTCTTCTTTTGCCAATACCACACTGTCTTGATTACTAGCTTTATAGTAAGACTTGAAGTTGTATAGTGTCAGTCTTCCAACTTTGTTCTTTTTCACTGTTGTACTAGATCTCCTGGATCTTTTTTTTTTTTTTTGAGACAGAGTCTCACTCTGTCACCCAGGCTGGAGTGCAGTGGTGAGATCTCGGCTCACTGCAACCTCTGCCTTACAGGTTCAAGCAATTCTCCTGTCTCAGCCTCCTGAGTAGCTGGGACTACAGGTGCCTGCCACCATGTCTGGCTATTTTTTTGTATATTTAATAGAGATGGGGTTTCACCAAGTTAGCCAGGATGGGCTTGATCTCCTGACCTCATGATCCACCTGCCTCTGCCTCCCAAAGTTCTGGGATTCCAGGCGTGAGCTACCATGCCCAGCCAATCTTCTGGATCTTTTAACCTCTCCATGTGAAATATATAATTAGTCTGTCAATATTCACAAAAATTGTGATTCTCTATATTTGCTTTTCTGTCTCTCCAATTTGGGGCATATTTGTTTGTCCTATAACCTCACTTCTCCTACAGACCTAACAAGAGTTGTTGATTTTGTAAGTTGTTCAGCATTTTGTTGTGAGGATGGAATGGCAACCTCTAAACTTTTTATTTGCCAGACCAAAATTGGCAGTCCTTCAGTTTACACACAGCTTTTTAGATAATGATAAATGTTAAGAAGGAGGAGAATTGGCAATGTGTTTGGAGAATACAGGTTAATTAATATGCTAGATAGAGTGGTCTGAGGACACCTTATTGAGTAAAGACCTGAATAAAAGGAGAATGGAAGTCATGTAGACATCTGATGAAGAACCATTTCAAACAGAGCAAGTGTAAAGTGAAGAGGCCAGGTCGACTGGAACAGAGTGAGCAAGGGAGAGGATACTAGGAGGTAAGGTAAGAGGCAATGGCCAGCCGCACGTGAATGACTTTACAGGTTCTTCTGAGGACTTTTGGATTAGGTTTGTGTTGGGAGGATTTTAAGCAGAGGAGTGATGTCTTTTATTTTTTTCTCTTTCAGCCACATCACTCTGGATCCTATGTTGAGAATAAGCAATACGAGGAAAAGAGAAGATGAAAGGAACTAGTTAGAAAGTATCTCAGAAAACTGCCTTTTAGATTTCCAGAAGCACCTTCCACCCTTTTCACCCTTTCTCTGCCCTAGGAAGCAAACCTGTATGCACTCCATCAGCAGCTTTCAGGAGAACCTGCGAGATCAGAGGGAGGCAGCAGAGTGAGGTCAGAGTTTATTTTCTTTGCTTTACCCCATGAGTTTGCCTATGGCAGACTATACTATTTAATATAAGTTCAGTGACACTTACAAATCTTCTAAATTTATTCAACTCTCTAACCTGCGTTTGTCACATTCTTCTCATTGGTATTAATTTCCTGGGGCTGTCATAACACAGTGCCACAAACTGAATGACTTAAATAACAGAAATGTATTGTCTCACAATTTCAGATTGTGAGACAGACCAGGAGTCTGAAATCAAGGTATCAACAGGGATAGTTCCTTCTAAAGGCTCTGGAGGAAAATCTTTTCCATGCTTCTCTAGATTCCTTGTAGCCTCAGCTGTTTCTTGGCTTGCAGCTTCCTTGGTTCTTTGAGTGCTCAATTTTCTTTCTTCTGTACATAACTATCTGTCCAAATTTCTGCTTTTCATAAGGGCACCAGTCATATTAGAGTAGAGCTCACCCTAAAAGAAATCTTAACTTAGTCATCTTCAAAGACCCTACTTTCAAATAAGGTCACATTCACAGGTACCCAGGTCCAGAAATGAAAATAGTGTCACTGTCACTACTTCCAACTTCAGTCTCTTTACACTCATACTGACATGGTTTGGCTGTGTCCCCACCCAAATCTCATCCTTAATTGTAGCTCCCATAATCCCCAAATGTTGTGGGAAGGACCTGGTGGGAGGTAATTGAATTATGGGGCAGTTACCCCCATGCTCTTCTCATGATAGTGAGTTCTCACAAGATCTGATGGTTTTATAAGTGGCTTTTCCCCCTTTCCTAGGTACTTCTCCTTCCTGCTGCCTTATGAAGAAGGTGCCTTGCTTCCCCTTTGCCTTCTACCATGATTGTAACTTTCCTGAGGCCTACCCAGTTATGCTGAACTATGAATCAATTAAACTTCTTCCCTTTGTAAGTTACCTAGTCTCGGGTATGTCTATATTAGCAGCGTGAGAATAGACTAATAAACATACCTTTATAAAATGCCTTCACAAATAAACTATTAACACATGTTAGTATGTTATTTGTTTACTTTTGAGAGCCTAATTAATTAAAAGTCCAGTACAATAATCTAAAAGAGAAACAATGGCAGCATGCTCCAGAATGCCAGCAATAGCAGTGATGAGGTGTGGTCACCATTCTGGATGTAATTTTAAAGATGAGTGTATTATATTAGGGTTCTCCAGAGAAATAGAACCAATAGAATAGATATATATAAATAGATTGATAGAAGCATAAATATAGATATTTTTATCTATAACATAAATATAGAAATTTTTATCTATATATACATATATTCACATATATATTGATCACCTGATATAGAAATACATATATAAATGTGTATACATACATGAAGAGGACATTTATATATACATATACAGATATATTTGATACTGTGTATGGATACAAATATAGATTTATGTATCTATATATATAGCTAATATATGGATGCAAATATTTGTATCTAGACAGAGAGACAGAAAGAATAAAAAAGAAACAGAGAAAGAGATTTATTATGAGAATTGGCTTACATGATCATTCAGGCCAAGAAGCTCCACGATCTTCCTTCTGCAAGCTGGTGAACCAATAAAGACAATAGAAACTCAGTTCAAGTCTGAGGGCCTGTGAACCTTGAGACCAGAGTGTATAGCTCCCAATCTGAGTCTGAAAGTCTGAACACAGAGGTGCAGAGTTCCTGGATAAGTCTTGAAGACTAAAGGCCAGGGAGTCTAGAGCCATGATGTCTAAACTTAGGAGATAATGGAAGCTCCAGCTCAAGTAAAGAGAAAGAATCCATCCTTCTTCTGCCTTTTTTGTCGTATTCTGGCTGTTCACAGATTGGGTGATGTCCACCCTCATTGTTGAAGTGAATCTTCTTTACTCAGTCTACCCATTCAAATGCCAATCTTCTCTAAAAACACCCACACAAAGACACACAGAAATAGTGTTTTGCCAGCAACTGAGCATGCATTCATCCAGTCAAGTTGACACATAAATTGGACCATCACAATGAGGTAACAAAATTTTCCAAATAATTGAATATAGGGTTTGTCAGCAGAAGCTAAGTCCATGATTGTTGACCTGAGTATTTGGAAGAACGATGCTGTTGATTTCTGAGCTGGAGAAGGCTGTGAGAGAAACAGACTTGGGGATGTGTAATATCAGGTTCTCATACTTCGACTTTGTGAATTTAGAGATTCTCATTAGTAACTAAGAGCATACATCATGGATACATGTGTTTGGAGTTTAAGGAGAGGTCTGTTGTTAGACATTTGGGAATCATCAATGTATAGCTAATATTTAAAGTTATCAGTCTGGTTGATAATCTGAAAAGATTTAAGCATAGACAGAAAAGAGATTCAGAGATCTAACTCAGGACTGCAAAGTTCTTAGGTCAGGAAAAAGAGTAGCAACCCAACACAGAGAGGAGCCATAGAAGTATAAGGAGAACCAGGAGATTCAAGAGTCAGAAAGGAAGTGGAAAGTTGTTTCAGGAAAGAGGGTGTTCAACTCTGTCAAATGCCTGCAGTGATTCAGATACAATGAGTTCTGAGAATTGAACACTGAATTTAATTAAAGTTTATGGAAATGTGAACCCTGAATATCGGAGACAGGTCTCAGTTAATTTAGAAAGTTTATTTTGCCAAGGTTGAGGACGTGTACCTGTGACACAGCCTCAGGAGATCCTGATGACATGTGCCCAAGGCTGTAAGGGAACAGTTTGGTTTTATACATTTTATGGAGAGATGAGACATCAATCAATACAGGTAAAATGTACATTGATTCTGTGCAGAGAGTTGGGACCACTCAAAGCAGAGGCAGAATAACATGAAGCAGGAAGGGGGCTTTCAGGTCACAGGTAGGTGAGAGACAAACAGTTGCATTATTTTGAGTTTCTGATTAGCCTTTCCAAAGGAGGCAAGCAGATGTGCATTTATCTCGGTAAGCAGAGGGATGACTTTGAGTAGAACGGGAGGCAGGTTTGCCCTAAGCAGTCCCAGCTTGACTTTTCCCTTTAGCTTAGTGATTTGAGGGCCCCCAAATTTATTTTCCTTTCACAGAAATAAGCCAGAGTTAGAAACAGGCAACACAGATTAAGTGTTGTGCATAGCTTGGCTTATAAGTTACGTTACTTGAAAACTATGGAAGTGATGTGAGAAGGATAGAAATAACTGTGTCGTGTGCAGTTTACAAGAGATATCTGTCACTGTAGAGTTCAAGTTAATGTCATTTAAAAGTTATTTATTTACTTAACTTAGTAGTGGTTTATCCTATGGAGTGAAATTGGCTGGAGGGTGGGAGGAGTTTAATTATATTATTTTTACAAAGGTCTATATTGTTGAGAAGGTTTATAAGAAAATTGTGTAATTAAAAAAAGATTTTTATAATTAAAAATAAAAAGAGCACATTTAAAAATTTACATGGGAGAAGAAGGAGTCAACTTCCAGCCTGACAATATGAGGAGGTCTGTCAACCCACTCCTTTGTAAAACTGGGGAAGATTATTTTTAAAACCATTTAATTCTACTTCTGATTAAATCCTACAGAAGTAATTCTTAGGGCAAATAGAAAATGAGAAATGATGGTAGCATGCTCCAGAATGCTGGCAATAACTGTAATGAGATTTGGTCACCATTCCGGATATAATTTTGAAGTTCAATGTATTATATTAGTCAGGTTCTTCAGAGAAGTAGAATCAATAGGATAGATAGACTAGACAGATTGATAGAAACATAGATATATAGATAAAAATATCTCTAGCTCTCTCTATATATATGTATATATACACACACACACATATATACATGATAGTTACATACATATGTATATATAGCTAGAAATAATATCTATAATTAGACATTATCTATAATTAGGGGACCCTTTCCTTTCTACCTAGAATTTCTCTGCCTCCTGTCCCTATCATTCCCTCTCTGAAGAGGCACATCTAACTACTGTTAGAATATGGACAATGACCATTCTTAGTTACTTCCTGCTGACAGGGGGCATTGGTTTTGGGAAAATCATATTTGGATTCCTTCCAGAGGTCTATCTAAGGGTCCCTGGCAAAAGGGAGCCATCGTCCAAGGCTCTGGTGCCTGACCATTTGGAGTTTCATGGTCTCTAGGCAAGAAGAAACAAGTTTTATAAGATTCAGTATGCATAGATCAAATATATATATTATACAAAAAGTGTTTATAAAGGAGAAAACCTAATGCCAAGGGTTACAGAAATAATCATTCTGAAAACAACATTGTACCCCATTGTATAGAACCAAACAAAGGTCAGAACAGCAAGCATAGGCAAGACTATAAAGGGGATATCTATGGGAAGTTAATTATTAATATGTATCTTTTGTAATTTTTAGCTTGAAGTCCCTGATCTCTTTACATGGTACTTTGGGTGCTCTTCTGGGTTGACAGAGGTGACTCCATCAGCTTTCCAGGACTTCACTTGGGTGTAATGAATTCAAGAGTCTATTCCAGTGACCTCCACTGCCGTAGGAATAGAAAGCAGAACAGGGTAAGGTCTCTCCAAGCTGGGCCTATAGAGGGAGAGGGAAGGAAGTAACTTTACCAGCACCAGGTCATTTGGGTTGAACAGAGGTGGCCCTGATTCACAGGACAGGGCCTCTGACAGTTGTTTCTGTTTCTGTTGGAAATGGGCTAAAGAAGTTATGTGTTTAATCAAATCAGAGGTTTCCTGGTCTAGCAAGAAATGATTGGTGAGAAAAGGCTATCCACACATCATTTCAAAGGATCTCAAGCCTAGCTTTGAAGGGGTGTTTCTAACACAAAGTAGGGCAATGCAGGGGAAGGTTTCCAGGGGAGATAAATCTCCTGAGGTACCATTTGATAACATTATTTGTCCTTTCTACCTTTCCCAAGGACTGTGGTCTCCAAGTACAATGAAGATGGTACTGTATACTTAGTGACTTTGAGACCCCTGGGTGACAGCTGCCTTGAAGGGAAGCTACCAGGGGTCATTATGATTCTGGAGGTACTTAGGGAGTCCAAAGAGTGGAATTATCTCGTTAATTATTACTTTTCTCACCTCAGAGGCTTTCTCTGTCTGACATGGAAATGCTTCTACCTAGTTAGTGGAAGTGTCTATCCATAGTATGAGTTACTGGATGACCCTTGTCTTTGGCAGATGGATGAAATCCATTTGACAGTCATTTCCCAGATAGCCTCCTGTCCTTTAGGTTCCTGGAGGGAAGAAGCTATATGTTAAAGGGATTATTTTCTAGGCACATCTTGCAAGCATTAACCACCTGTTTAATCATTTCTATCAAGTTTTTACCTGAGAACAATCTCTGGGTTGATTGGTAGGTTTTATCCTTACCTAGGTGGAAGGGCTGGTGAAGGCTTTTAAGAACTTTCCACTGGTTGGCAGCTGGTAGATGAAGTTTGCCATCCTTTGACTGTAGCCATTCTGAGGACTGAAAAATATATGCCCAAGAGGTGGCCCATTCTATTTCCGTGGGAGAGTGTTGAAGTTTTATTTCTCTGATGGGGCTCTCCCAGATCAGTGGGACTTCAAGTGAATGGAAAATTTGGCGCCCTCTCGGTGCTGATTTAGTTGCTTGGTCTGCCAACTGATTTCCTTCAGTTACTTCATCTATCACTGTTTGGTGACATTTATAATGTATTACTGCGACTTCAAACTGAGGATAACAATCTATTAATTTCCTGATGATGCTTAATGGCAGACCCATTAGTTGTAAGGAAGTTCCTCTCTTTCCAGATAATGGGATCAGCATGGAAGATTAGTAAAGCATACTTAGAATCAGCATAAATGTTAACTGCTTTTTCTTTGTTTAATTTGAGTGACCTTGTGAGGGCAATTAGTTTGGCTAATTGAGAACTTGTACCTGAGGGGAGAGGTGCACTATCAAGAATATCATTAAGAGTTAACTATTGAATACCCTGCTTTATGAGTCCCTTGTTTTACAAAAGAACCTCCATCCATAAAGAGAATCCAGTCTGGGTTCTCAAAGGGATTTCTTTGAGGTCCTCTTTGGCTGCGTAGGTTTGTACTACTATCTGTTCACAGACATGTTCAAGCTCCCCACCTTACTCTGGGAGGAAAGTGGCTGGAATTAGAGAGGGACGGGTTCTTAATTGGACTGCAGATCACTCTAACAGTAGAGCTTGTTACTTGAGGAGGTAATTTTCTGTTATCCAGAGATTCCATTGACAACACTCCTGCCACATTACGCAAAGTGTAAATGGTTATGTTCTTCCTTATGGTTAACTTAGTAGCTTCTGGTTCCAGCAAGGCTACTGTTGCAACTGCTCAGAGGCAGGCTAGCCATCCTTTGTCTACCAAATCAAGCTCTTTACTTAAGTAGCCCACAGGCTGCTGGGCTGGACCTGTGTTAGAGAACCCCCCAAGGCCATTTCCTTCCTTTCTGACACATGAAGATTAAACATCTTCCCTATAGGAAGACTAAGGGCTGGTGCCTTAAGCAAGCCTTGTTGTGGTTGGTCAAAGGCCTTTCTAGCCTCTAGTTCCCAAATTAGACACTGAGTTTTAGCTGCCTGAATCTCCTTTACTAGGTGATATAAGGGGCAAGGTATTTCACCATCCTCATGTGTCCATAGTCTGCAGAGTCTTGTAATGCCTAAGAATTCCCTCAGTTGCTTGAGGGTTTGGGGAAGGGGAAACAAGGAAATGGGCCTAATCCTTTCTTCACCTAATGCCCTGGTCCCCTCTGACAAGCACAGGTCTACATACTTCACTGACATCTGACAGAGCTCAGCTTTAAATTTTAAAACCTCATATCCTGTTAGCCAGAAAATTAAGAAGAGCCTTACTTCCCACCTAAGAGATTTCCTCAGTTGGAGCACAGAGGAGAATGTTATCCATGTATTGTTAAATTTTATCCTAAGGATAAAGGAACTTGGACTGGTCTCTTGATAATGCCTGCCCAAGCAAGTGGGGGCTGCCTTGGAATCCCTAAGGTAACAGTGTCCAGGTTAACTGGGTGGTTTGGTTAAAGGGATCCTCAAATGCAAATAAGTATTGGGAGTCAAGATGTAACAGTATACAGAAGAAGGCATCCTTTAGGTCCAGAATTCTGAACCATTTAGTTCCCTCAGGTACTTGAGCTAGCAGGGTATACGGATTGGAAACCAGTGGGTGAATTGGAACCACAGCCTCATGAACGAGTTAGAGGTCCTGAACTAGTCTCCCTTTCCTGCTGGGTTTTTGTACCTCCAATATCAGGGTATTACAAGGGTTGTTGCAGGGTTTAAGGAGGCCCTACAGCATTAAGTTATCAATGATGGCTTCTAGTCCTTTCCTAACCTCTGATTTCAGGGAATATTGTTTCTGGTTAGAAAAGGAGCTAGAATCTTTAAGGTAGATCAGACCAGTATGGTAGTTGTGGCTCTGCCAATTTTCTCCTGTATTGCCCAAACTTCTCAGTTAATATTGGTTTCCACTAGAGGGAGACAAAGAGTTTGTCCTGGGGCCATCAGTCTGGTGGTCCCCACGTGGGCCAGAATATCCCTGCCCAACAGAGGAGTCGGGCTTTCAGGTGTAATTAGAAAGGCATAGGTGAACAAGAGGTCTCCCAACTACAAATAAAAGGGTTAGGAAAAATATCAGGTTAAAGGCCTTCCTGAGATTCCCCTCATGGTCATGCTGAGATGCGAGGGGGCCCAGACTGGAGAGGAAAACTGAGATACCAGCCCTGGTGCTCTGAAGGAGGTTGACTTTCCTCCCTTTGATTTCCAGAATTACCTGGGGCTCCTGGATTGTAATGGTAATCTGGACCACCAGAGCCAGAGAAAGAAACCCTATGATCCAACAGTCCTGCTACGGAACCATTTGGGGGTATTCCTTCTTAAAATGCCCTGACTTGCCACATCTGTAGTAGTAACAGGCACACCTCAGGGATTCTGGAGTGTTTGGGCTTGCATGATGGCCGTTAAAGCCTCCGTCTTTTTCCTGTGTCTCCTCTCTCTCCTGGGCCTCCCTATCTCTATTATAAAAGACCGAGGTGGCCACTTTCAGAAGGTTGTCTAAAGTATCAGGTCCCAGGGCCTGTTTATGCAGCTTCCTTCTGACATCAGGGGCTACCTAAGTAATAAATTTATCCTTTGGGATTAGTTGCCCCTAGACTAAATCAGGAGATAGAGAGATGTGCTTTACCAAGGCCCCTCTTAGCTGTTCCAGAAAATCAGTGGGATTCTCATCCATTCCCTGGTCTATCACAGATACATTGATATAATTGAGATGCTTAGTTCTAGTTCAGCGTAAGGCCTCCACTATGCACACCTGAAAGTGTCTCCTCTTCCATTCTCCCATCTTGTCATTGGGATGCCATTTAAGGTCATGCAATGATACTTCCTCTCTTCCAGTTGGATAAAGTTCGACGCCTTTCCTGACATTATATGTGATACAAAGCTCATCCCCAAATACCTCTGCCACTTGCAGAGTGACCTGCTTTTCAGTGTTAGTCAGGGTTTGATTCAAAAGTAACATAATGTCTTTCCAGGAGAGTTCAAATATTTGGGTTAAATACTAGAAAGCCTCTCTATATATGTCAGGGTCATTTGAAAAGTTGCCAAGATTTCCTTAATTTGCCTTAAGTCCTGTAGAGAGAAGGGGACCTGGACCTCACTGTGGCCAAATTCACCAGGCATGTCTTTGAGGGGCAAGAGTGAGACGTGGGATAGTCTAGGGTGAAGATTTCTAGGAGGGGGCAAGCAAGAGACAGAAGATGGATAGAAAGGATGGGGTGGACCCAGATGAGGGCTGGAGGGAGCTGTCTCACCTGCTGGAGGGGCCTCTGGGGTTTATTTCTTTAGTTCCCTGGAATTTCCCCTTGCAGCCTGTCCTGAAATGGCAAACAGGAGGCTGGATCCATCCTACACTGTCAGTAAAGGTATGGATTACCCTGCAAGATTAAAAAGAAAAAAGCCTGCACATATGAGGCCTCAGACCATTTGCCTTCATATTTACATAAAAGGTCCAACTGCAGGATGATATCAAAATGAATAGTTTCTTCCTGAGGCCAACCCAGTCCTCCCCGCAGATCATAATTTGGCCAAACCTTTGTGCAGAAGACTATCAGCCATCTTTCCTCCATCCAGAGTCTCAGGGTCAAAACAGTTGTAGTGATGATACCCTCCAAAGGAGTATAGATGGGGGTGGTGAAGACAGCTGATTGCCCATTCTGAAAGAAAGAAAAATAGGCACCCCCTCATTTCCCCTCCTTCTTTCAGCAAAACTTGGTGTGTGAAGGAGACAGAAAGCAGGCATCCTCACTTTCTCTTCCATCTTTATATCCCTGTGACCTGATGACCTTAGATGGATGCCAACCACGAGTGCCATTGAGGCCTGCACTCGTGAAACAAGGAAGGCCTAGAGAATAGGAATTGTGTCTGGGTCCATTCAGATTAAGCCCCCAATGGGCCCTGCCAAATTTGCAGTTATTAGCCAGTGGAGGGTCTCTCCTCTGTTGCCTCCGTATCATAAGCACAGTGCCAAGGTAGGAAAAGAACTCACTTACATAAAAAAGGAAAAGGGAAATAAAACAGCTTAAGGAGCAAAAGAGGGAGGTTTGCAAATGGGTTCCTTTAATCACTGTATCTGTCCCCCAGTTTGGACCAAGTTGAACTACTTGGCCAAGGGAGGAAAGACCCTATGGGTACCTAGCTGGAGAGGATGGCAAATGGGGTGCGCTGGCCAGCCAGCTGCCTGGGGTCCCTGGCCACTGAGGCTGCCCTGGGGCTGGTGTGCGGCTCACCCGCCACCCCATTGGGCACCAAAAACACACTCAGCAAATATGCTCAGGTGCTCCAGTCTGGAGGGGAGGGGATGAGGAGGGAAGCCACTGTGGGCAGCCTGCACCTGCGGCTGTTGGTGTTGGGGTGGGTGAGGATGGCACCTCTAAGAACAAATGGAAATCACATTGTTTTGAATGGCATATCTGATTGCTGAGGCAAGTGCTCTTTCTACTTAATAACATTGTGCAGTCTATATCAAAACCTTAACATTATAAAAGTAGACATAGGAGCCATTTTAAACCACGAAAGAAGACAGGAAAGATAACTAGAGAAAATTCTGGGGGTCTTAACTGATGCTTTGACAGGCAGGTGGTCAGGAACTGGGTTCAGTCTGGGGGCCTTCCAGCAACACCGAGGAGTAGCCCTGCCCAGATGCCTTCAGTTGCCCCAGGACTCTTCCATCATCCCAGCTCAGCAAGGCAGAGACTCCACTCCAGATGGCTGCATCCAAGAACACTGGGCTTCCGTTCTCCCCAGTTCCTAGCCAAGAGCTTTGTTCCCTGGAGAAGCAAGACTTTAACGTTTCTCATCCTGCCTCCAGCTCTCTGCTACTGAGGCTAAGTCCAGTGCATCTGGGAATAGTATGTCTAAGTACATCTTTTTAATGATAAACCCATTTCACGTTAAGCCTGCAAAAAATTATCATTTATGTTCTCTGTTCATTTTCTCAAAACATAGAACGTTGTATCCTTATAATGGCATTCACAAGTAAAAAAGGCTCAGTTAGGCAGTTGACTTAAACAAGAACATGTTCTCATGTATAAATAATGTGTGGTTAATGTGATTCAGTAGCATATACTTTTTATATAAAAATGTTACTATGGCTACATCGGGAACAGTGTAAATGTGAAATTCATTTTTAAAAACATAAAGTATCTGTTTCAGAAAATCAATAAGTATAACACATTAAAGCAAAATTTTAAATCATGTTTTTCAAACTACATTTCTAAGCCTTTTCACCCTCTCACAAATATTACCCAGTCTATCTCCATTATAGCCCCCATCAGTTGCTGTTTACTTTGGTCAGCATTGCAGTACATATAAACGTCTTTCTCCTGAGAAATCTCATCTTGCATTCTTTGCTACTCCCTAATTCTTTTTACCTAACTACTTTTCAACTTCACTAGAAAATGTTTGCTTTTTATTTTCATATGATTCTTCAAATACTTACAAACTTAGTCCATCGTTCAAACTCTGCTATTTATGGAAATAGAGTTGGGTAACTATATCTAATTACCAGATGTCCTAAGAAAAAGCATTTCAATGTGAAACGAAGATACTAGTATGTATAGACCAGAAGTCTTGTCCTTTAAACATTTCAGATTATTTAGAAATATGCTATACCATGTTCTATGAGGTAGATAGAATTTATTAATTCAACAAATACTTACTGAGCATCTATGCTGTGCAGTGCATGCTTACTAAACTAAGCAGTGGAATTACATTAGTGAGTAAGATAAGAGTGGTCACTGCTCTCTTAAAAGCCAGAAAATTAAATATATATATCTTCTTCATCATTGACATGTACTGAAATGGAGGCTCAGAGAGGATATGTGGGTTAATTTATTCAAAGTTAGTCTATCACTGGTGGTAAAATTTTGTTTCACTCACCTCAAAGTTTGTTGTCAAAAAATTCTTATTTGTTACCCTATTTTAGTGAAAGCTCTTCATCTGTATCAATAGATAACCAGAACGGTTTGAAATTAAGAACTATTATTTTTAGGCAATGTTTACAAAATCAGCTAAGGTTAATTACTAACATGGAAAAGCAGGGTCTTTCATTTGAATGTGTTTTCCTGCTTATGAGCTTCGAGGTATTGATCAAGCTATTTAACTCTTCTCAAATCTGTTTCCTCATCTATATAAAATGAAAGTAGTAACATGCACTTCATAGGTTAGTGTGATCAGCATTATAATATACTGAAAGAACTTAGCAGAGTCAGTGATTAAGGGATACTAGTAAATATTCTGTTCCATTTTAATATATATATATATAGGTATATATAAATATATACATAATTTTCCACTTTATATAATTTACATATAGGTGTGTATATATACACACCTATATGTAAATTATAAAATGGAAAATTATGTATATTTTATGAAAATTATGAGAGAAGTATATCTATATATATGTGTGTATATATATATGTGGAAGCCTTCCTTCACTTTGTTTTCTCCTCATCTGCTGTAATAAAACTGTGAGAGAAAGATATGTATATATATGTGTATATATACACACATATATATGTGAGTATATGTATATATATACACACATATATATAGATATATTTCTCATAATTTTCATAAAATATACATAATTTTCCATTTTATAATTTACATATATGTGTGTATATATATGTGTGTATATATACAGGTGTGTGTGTATATATATGTGGAAGCCTTCCTTCACTTTATATATATATGTGTGTGTATATATACATGTGTGTGTATATATATATGTGGAAGCCTTCCTTCACTTTATATATATATATGTGTGTGTATATATATGTGTGTATTTATACATGTGTGTGTATATATATATGTGGAAGCCTTCCTTCACTTTATATATATATGTGTGTATATATATGTGTATATATACGTGTGTGTGTGTATATATATATATATGTGGAAGCCTTCCTTCACTTTATATATATATATATGTGTGTGTATATATACATGTGTGTGTGTGTGTGTATATATATATGTGGAAGCCTTCCTTCACTTTATATATATTTATATGTGTGTATATATATGTGTATATATACATGTGTGTGTATATATATATGTGGAAGCCTTCCTTCACTATGTTTTCTCCTCATCTGCTGTAATAAAACTGTTAGAGAAAGATAAATGGGCCACAAATACGTCCACATTCCAGTCCCCAGAACCTGCGAATATGTTACCTCGGATAGCAAAAGGAACTTTGTGTGATTAATCTAGATCTTTAGATGGGGAGATGATACTGGATTACCTGGCATGTCTGCCCAGTTTAATCACAAGAGTCCTTATAAGAGGGTGGCAAGAAGGTCCAAGTCAGAATAAGGAGATGTGATGACAGAGGATTATGTCAGGGTGATGCCATTGCTGGAAGATGGCTATCAGCCAAGGAATTTGGATAGCCTCTAGAAGCAAAGAAGTTTTTCCTCCAGAGCCTCCAGAAAGAACAAAGCTCTACTGGCAATTTGATTTTAGTCTCACAGACCTGTTGTTAGGCTTCTGACCACTAGCGTTTTAAGATAATAAATTTGAGTTGTTTTAAGCCACAAAGTTTGTGATAATTTATTCAAGCTGCTATGGAAAACCACTAATAAAATAAGCAAGCAAATCACATGAGGCTTTAAAGAGAGCCAAAGTCTGGGTAATTGTTGAAGAAAGCAAAGAGACAAGGACAAGCTGAGAGAAACCCCTCCTACGCAAAGATAATGTGAGTTTCTCATCTTCTTATCAAAAATATCCTCTAGCCATGCTCTTACTTTCATTCAATTTACTTGGTTACAATGGGGTTTCACAAATTAAAGATTGCCTTAATGAAAGTAAAAATTGATCTTTATTGATAATTACTCTATTTTAGGCATAGTCCTAAATGCAGTGATATAGTAGTATATCAGTGTTTACTCCCAATGTTACGAGTCCGTATGACATAGGACTGTTACTATTTGAGATTTATAGATGGAGAAATTGAGGTATGAAAAGAAACTTGCCTAACATTATGCAACTAGTAAGTGACACAGCACAGATTAAAGTTAATAGATAAGCAAACTAGATAGCCATCCTTCTCACATTTAACCATTGCAAAACTATAAATATCAATAACATTGTGAGAGTTAGGTCTGTCTGACTGCTTTCCAGATAATAGCTGGTAGTATGGAATTTTAGTACAGGGAAAGTGAAAACATTTGATGTATACAGAATAGATTATCTTTGGCTTATTTATAAATAATATGACTGAAGATGTTGAGTATGTATGAAAAAAGACATCAAGAGGCAGTTGAAAGGGAGGCCTAAAATGAAGGTAGGGTATACATTAAAAACAAACTTGTATTTTCCCTTTAAAGTTTCTTAAGATTGGCCAGTCTTCTACAAATAGAAAAAAAAAAAAAAAAAAAAAACTTGTCCTCTTTTAAATCAATTCACCCATTCTTAGGTCTGTAATCCTGAGCCTTTATCACCATTACTGTATATACATCACACATTTTATTTTTAGAAATCTGTGATCTGATCTAAAATCAAACTATCATTTACAAGTTTATTTTTATGGAAAAGTCTGTTTGGGGTTCCAAAAAGCCAATTGACAAATGAGTTTTTGAATGACAACGAGCTTGGGGACTTTAGCAATTTCATGTAGGGCAGTTTGGCAAATGGTATGGAAGATAAAATTAAACAGATAAAAATGGTTGTGAGTTGGTGTGTCTTGAGTTATTTAAAAAACTGTTGTTATTCAAGCCACAATTTTTGAACAAAACCATAATTCTGTCTACATGCATTCCCAGCATTTGGGATATCACATTTAAATGCACAACAATTGAAATTTTTATACAATATGGCTTTTCGCTAACCATTCTATCATGAATTACCCAGTGGAAATTTTTAATTGAGCTGTTTAAACTTGTTTTCTTTGTAGCACAACAAACATGTTTATTAGATCTACTCCAATAAACACTTAATAAAAGCCACTTTAACTTTTGAATTAAATTGGCCCTACTTCTAAATCTTCCAGCCTGGTACTCCATGTTTATCAAAAATATCTTTTGTATTCCACTGATTTTTATTTTCTTGAAACTGTATACATGAGACAGCAGTCTTCTATTTTCCAAGTGAGAAATTTTAATTGGTAAATTTAAAGCAACCATTATCTCTCAGTATTCAACCCTTATCTTCAAAAGGATGCTTTTACATTTGAACTACTTCCAGAACACATACGTTGCAAAGATGTCTGTCACTATTTAAAACAGCATGATTTGTGCTTTCCTATCATATTTTAGAATATGTATGTCAGTGTACAATTTAGTTTCTACCAATATCTTAGAGTTCATACTTTCCTAATTAATTTGATTTTTGAGATTATTTGTATGTGATATTTAATTATATAAACAATTATGAAACTGTTCTCATGTTACTTAGACATTGACTTTGATTCTTTTTAATCTCGTAATGCTGATGGAAACCTGTTGGAAGGATTGTTAAACCAATTATATTGCCATGAATGTTGATAGTTAACAATGATCTGGATCTTGTCTGTGCACGGCTCCTTCTGCTGAAAAACCAGGTTGATTCAAAATACCATTACAATCTCTTACTGTATCATAAAGGGGAAAATAAAGTTACCTTCCAAGTAAATAAGTTCTCAAGAGAAACAGATGACTTTAGTGAAAACAGCAGAGTAGAAACTTCCAAAAATTTTCTTCTGCATGTAAGCAATTAGGAATCTTGCAACAATTGTCAGAATCAACTTTTTCAGAACTCTGGAAATTAGCCAAAGGGTTGCAGCAATTCTGGGGATATCTACCCAATAAAAACAGCTGAATCTCAGTAAGAACTGTGACCTCTGTGGCATTTTAAATTGTCCTCATCACTGTCCCAGCTCCTTATCTTGGTGATAACCTTGAAAACCACCAGTCTGTAATCATAGTGAAAACCAATCTTCTGACAGCCAACATAGGGCAGAAAAGGAGTTGTAACTCTTTCAAAACCCAACCTACTTTTCATTATTTGACCTGCCAGGTGATTCTCTTGAAGATCTCATTTGCGAAACTGTCTTTCTTTTTTTTCCTTTCTTTCTTTTTTTTTTTTTTTTTTTTTTTTTTTTTGCTTAACATTACTTTGAGCTCGCCCAGTATGAAAAACCTTTTCCTTGGGGTGTATGTTGAAAAAAAAAATTACAGGTAATTGTTTACCTTTGCAGCTCTCTGGGGTAGTAGACAAGAATTAAAGTAAGCAAAAGACTAACCAAAAAGCTTATAAGAAAAAGACAGAGAATGTTATATCCATAGGGTCTTTGAAAAGTTTAAACATATTTATGGCAAATAATTTAAATCAGCTACTTCAGTATGTTTATTTTTAAGAGCCATGTCTAAAAAGGTAAAATAATTTATGACAATATTGTCAACAAGGGAATAGCAATAAGAAAGATAGAAATCATAAAAAGAAAACAAATAGAGGCCAGGCGCAGTGGCTCATGCCTGTAATCCTAGCACTTTGGGAGGCAGAGGCAGGCAGATCACGAGGTCAAGAGATCAAGGCCATCCTGGCCAACACAATGAAACCCCGTCTCTAATAAAAATACAAAAAAATTAGCCAGGCATGGTGGCACGCACCTGTGGTCCCAGCTACTCAGGAGGCTGAGGTGGAAGAATTGCTTGAACCTAGGAGGCGGAGGTTGCAGTGAGCCGAGATTGTGCCACTGCACTCCAGCCTGGTGACAGAGCAAGACTCCATCTCAAAAAAAAAAAAAAAAAAAATAGAAATTCTGTAATTTTAAAAGAGCTGAAATGAAATCCTCATAATGGAAGTTAAACAGCAAATTTAATAACATAGACAAAATAATCAACAAACTTCAAGATAGATCAATTTATATCACTCAGTATGAGGACAAGAAAGGAAAAAACAGTAAAGAAAAATGAACTGAGTCTCAAAGACCTATGAGACATAATCGAGCATGCCAATACATACATAATGGAAATCCACTAGGAGAAAAACAGAAAGAACAGGAGAAAAAATATTTGAAAAAATAAAAGCCACGAAGTTCCCAAACATTGAGAAAAAATATGATTCCACAAATCTAAGAAATGTAACAATCTTTGAGTAGGAAAAACTCAAGTAGTTCCACACCTAGACTCATTTTAATCAAACTATTAAAAGACAAAAAGAGAATCTTTAGAGTTGTAAGAGCAAAGTGACTTATCATGTATAACAGAGTCTTCAAAAGATTAACAGCTGATTTTTCATTGGAAACCATGGAGGACAGCAGGCTATGGGAAACATATTGAAAAGTGCTGAAAGTCCAGGAAAAAAAGAAAAAAATATTAAATAAAAATTCTGTATCCAAGAAAACAAAACTGGAGAAAAAATTAAAAATTACCACATATTAAAAAATGGAGAAAATTTTTTGCTATCAGGTTTTCAATACAAGAAATATTTTACTAAAATGAAAGACTCTAGAAAGAAACTCAAATGAAATTACCCCTACTTCACACAATATACAACAATTACTCAAAATGAATCAAATATTTAAATGAGAACTAAATGATCAAACTTTTAGAAGAAAATAGGTGTAAATTTTTAGGACCTTAGATTAGTCAATGGTTTCTTAGATACGACACCTAAATCATGTGCAATGGGAAAAAAAGGAAATACATTGAACCTTATAAAAATTTAAAACATTTGTGCATCAAAGGGCACTGTTACAAAAGTGAAAAGACTACCAACAGAAATAAAGAAAACATCTATGATTAATGTATATCAATAGATATATCTAAATATATCTCAGTATCATTTTTAACTAACATATCATATATCTAGTATTCAGAATATTTAAAAATCACTTATAAATCAAGAGGAAAAAGACAATCAATTTTTTTAAAAACACGTAAAGGATTTGAATAAAAATTCCTTCAGAGAAGACATTAAAATACCCGATACATCTGGAAAGACATTCAACATCATTATTCATTAGAGCTAGAGTTTGAATGCTTGTGTCTCCTCTAAAATTTGTGTTCAAGCTAAATCCCCAATGCAACAATATTAAGAGTTGTGGCTTTGGGGAAGTATTAAGAGCTGGGCTTTTCCCTCCTGACTGGATCAGTGCTTTTACAAAAGGGCTAAAAGGGACTACTGAGGTCTCTGTTTTGTCCTTCTATTCCTCCCTCCATGTGAGGACAATGTTCAAGGTGCCACCTCATTAGCAGATCAGGGCATGTCCAGATACAAAACCTGCTAGCACCTAGATCTTGAACTTCTCAGCCTCCAGAACTATGAGAAATAAGATTCTACTATATATAAATAACACAGTCTTAGGTGTTTTATTGTAGCAGCAGGAATAGACTAGGAAAATTAGGTAAATGCAAATAAAAACAATAGTTGCTAAAATGGTTGTAATCAAATAGGCAAACAATAATGAGTATCAGCAATGATGTGGAGAAATTGAAACCCTGGTACATTGCTCATGGAAATACAAAATGGTAGATCTGTGTTGGAAAACAGCAGATCATCAAAAAGTTAAACACAGAGTTATCATATGACCCAGAAATTTCACTCCTAAGTATATGTACACAAGTGTTCACAAGCAGCATTACTTATAATAGGTCAAAAGTGAAAACAATCCAGATGTCCATCACCTAATAAATAGATAAAATGTAGTATAGCCATAAAATAGAATATTATTCACCCAAAAAAAGATGAAGTAGTGACACATGCTATAACATGGATACATGTTGAAAACATTATGCAAAGTGAATAAAGCCAAACACACTAGGGCACATATTTAATATGGTTCAATGTGACTCAAAGGCCTTATGATTCAACTTATGAAATGTCCAGAACAGAAAACTCCATAGATACCAGAAGCAGATTTTTGGTATCCAGGGTCTGTGGGGAGTTGGAAATGGGGAATGACTGATAATGGCTATAGAATTTCTTTCTGAAGTGGAAAATAACCTGGAATTAAATAGTGGTAATGGTAAGCAACTTTCTGAATACAGTAAAAACAACTGAATTGCATACTGTAAGTTTTAAATTTAATTGTATGTGTATTATATCTCAACATGAAGAGAAAAACAAAAGAAAAATTATAAATAGGTATTAATGACAACAATTGGTTTAAAATTAAAAAGAAAGTGAACCTGTGGGATACATAGCAAGCAGTACTTTGGATTTGGTTCGAGTAATTCAAGAAAGTCCCTAGAACATCTGTGGATTTTAATAAGAAGAATGAATGCCATAAGCATGCTCTTTTAATCATTGCAGAGGTCTCAATGTCTCATAAGTGTTTCACGTAGAAGCTACCAAAATAGTTTCTGAGAAACTAGACCTACAAAGAATATAAATCATTTTATTGTGTCACATGTGCATGATATGTCTACTCAATACTAAAAAAAAAACAAAAAAAAAATGGCCTTTAAAATGCTTTAACAGTGGGTTTTTATCCACGCATATAAACTGGTAGGAAATTATACAAATTTTTGTTTCTGCTCCTTGGGTTGGAGGCAAATGGTTCTTTTTTTTTTTTTTTTTTTTTTTTTTTTGAGACGGAGTTTCGCTCTTGATACCCAGGCTGGAGCGCAATGGCGCGATCTCGGCTCACCGCAATCTCCGCCTCCTGGGTTCAGGCAATTCTCCTGCCTCAGCCTCCTGAGTAGCTGGGATTACAGGCACACGCCACCGTGCCCAGCTAATTTTTTGTATTAGTAGAGACGGGGTTTCACCATGTTGACCAGGATGGTCTCGATCTCTTGACCTCGTGATCCACCCGCCTCGGCCTCCCAAAGTGCTGGGATTACAGGCTTGAGCCACCGCGCCCGGCCATGGTTCTTTTTAAAGTGCTGAGTTTATATAAAAAAACACACAATGTGACTGACAGCATTTGAGCTGATCCAGATATATCAATTACTACACATTAATGTATAGTTTAAGAGGCTTTCTTCATCTCTAAACACAGGGAGGAAAAAACACAGTTGACATTCATTTCTTTCCACCCAAAGTGATTTGTGGCCTGTCATTCTTAAAGCTGGTGGGGAGAGAAGACTGACATCCTGACAGTTTCCTTATCTCTTCTTGAGAAGACACAACTGGCTGGGGTTTTCTGAACTTATATCATAGAAAATGGAAGATTACTGAGAAGCAGGTGTTAAAAATGTATGTAATTATGAACAATATAAAAATAATCTTTTCTGGTCAATTATTCCTTTAGAAAAGAGATTCTCCAAAATACATCAAAGATTTTTAGACATTTCCATAGTTAGAACCAAACTAGAATTGATCCCTCTTTCCTTGGACTTACATTTTCTACATACCTCTGGAAATTAAGTCCTCAAAATGCAAACAAACTAAAATAAAAGGAGCATTTGTGTCATATTTTATCTTGTGTAGAAGTTATCTTTATTAGTGCTATATTTATGTATTTCTTATTAAATTTTAATTTCCTTGCATGTTGGTAACATGTCATTTTTAACATTCGCTGTGCATAGAACTGAAGATAATTATTGAATAATTATTTATTAAAAGAATAAATGAGCAAATGGAATCCCATTCATCAGTCACAATGAGAGACATCCTAAGCCGTTGAGGACCCAAAAGAACTTCCATTTCTTTCTGATTAATATATTCATACTCAGATATTTTTAAATCTGTCATGCAGAACTTATGATTGGCATAAGTTAGTTGTCTTGTAAAAATATGTCATTAAAATATTATATTTTCTGAAATATACATTTTAAGTTATGTAGATCACTAATTTCTGTAGAATTTTATTTTATGTAAACTACTTAAATAAAAACATTGCTTAAAGGTACATGCAATTACTCAGCAGCTTTAGACACCTTTACTAAGTTTGGGGGATTATCTAAGATACAAATTCATGACTCCATACCAGAGATGAGCAATCTTTTCCTCTTCCATAATAGAGTTCTAGCACATTACACAGCTGGCCAGCTAAAGATGACATTTCCCATCCACTGTGGCCTGACTATGTTTCCCCAAATTCATTCATATTGAAACTTAATCATCAGTGTAATCATATTAATAGGTGAGATTTTTAAGAAGTAACTATGTTCTGAACACAGAATGGACAGGATTAGGCCACTTATAAAAGGCCTTGAAGTAATAAGTTTGCCCCCTCTGGAGGATGGAAGTACAAAGCACCTCTCACTAGACATCATGTCTTCGGGACCCTTGACCTTGGATGTCCCAGCCTCCAGAACTGTGAGAAATAAATCTGTTGTTTATAACTGACCACATCTCAGGTATTTTGTTATAGCGGGACAAATGGACAAGACACAAACCTCCTTTGAAAAAGTATTTGAGTTGTGAGGAGAGTGATTACTACAACTTTTGAATCGTCTCTTAGTAAAAGGTAGACCACTTCTATACTATTGTTCTCTTCTCCTCTCCCTCCAAATTGAAAGAGTGATATGTCTGCAATCTAGCTGACTATGCAGATGTAAATAGTGATCTTGCCTGTCGCAGAGCAAGAAAATGGAAAGAACTCGGCCCAGAACGCACATGCAGAGCACAGGCACCCTGCAGCCTGGACATTCAGCTTGGGACTCATATGAAAAAAAAATGTCTTACTCTTTTCTGTAAGCAACTGCACTTAGGTACACCTTTGCTTCAGTGACTTAGCCCTTACAATGATTTAAAAATCTTTAAGATAAAAATGAGAAACATAATTTTTTGTACTCTTTTAAAGCTAGATTTCAGGCAAGGCACTTAGCTTTGCCAATCAGACATTCTTAGGCAAAACTTTGATTCAGAAACTAGTGATACAAAAGAATAGGCATAATAGGGATCTCCAGCCTCTTCTTTGAGAATCATGCATGTATATTTCTCTGTGTGTGTGTGTGTGTGTGTGTGTGTGTGTGTGTCTTTATTCTTTTCTTTTCTGTAGCTTAGATCTTGGTTACAAAATAACTGTAATACAGCCTATTAACCATCCTTTATTGTAGAGTTGCATTTTTTTTATTGTACTTTAAGTTCTGGGGTACATGTACAGAACATGCAGATTTGTTACATAGATACATACGTGCCATGGTGGTTGGCTGCATTCAACACCCGTCATTTACATTAGGTATTTCTCCTAATGCTATCCCTCCCCTAACTCCCCATTACCCGACAGTCCCAGGTATCTGATGTACCCCTCCCTGTGTCCATGTGTTCTCATTGTTCAACTCACACTTATGAGTGAGAACATGTAGGGTTTGGTTTTCTGTTCTTGTGTTAGTTTGCTGAGAATGATGGTTTCCAGCTTCATCCATGTCCCTGCAAAGGACATGAACTCATCTTTTTTATGGTTGCATAGTATTCCATGGTATATATGTGCCACATTTTCTTTATTCAGTCTATCATTGATGGGCATTTGGGTTTGTTCCAAGTCTTTGCTATTGTGAGCAGTACCACAATAAACAAACATGTACAAATGTGTCTTTATAATAGAGTAATTTATAATTTTTGGGGTAGATACCCAGTAATGGGACTGCTGGGTCAAATGGTACTTCTAGTTCTAGATCCTTGAGGCATCACCACACTGTCTTCCACAGTGGTTGAACTAATTTACACTCCACCAACAGTGTAAAAGTGTTCCTATTTCTCCACATCTCCTCCAGCATCTGTTGTCTCCTGACTTTTTAATGATCATCATTCTAATTGGCGTGAGATGGCATCTCAGTGTGGTTTTAATTTGCATTTCTCTAATGACCAGTGATGATGAGCTATTTTTCATATGTTTGTTGGCTGCATAAATGTCTCCTTTTGAGAAGTGTCTGTTCAGATCCTTCGACCACTTTTTGATGGTGGTGTTTGTTTTTTTCCTATAAATTTGTTTAAGTTCTTTGTAGATTCTGGATATTAGTCCTTTGTCAGATGGCTAGACTGCAAAAATGTTCTCCCATTCTGTAGGTTGCCTGTTCACTCTGATGATAATTTCTTTTGCTGTGCAGAAGCTCTTTAGTTTAATTAGATCCCACTTGTCTATTTAGGCTTTTGTTGCCATAGCTTTTTGTGTTTTAGTCATGAGGTCTTTGTCCATGCCTATGTCCTGAATGTTACTGCCTAGGTTTTCTTCTAGGATTTTTATGGTTTTAGGTCTTACATTTAAATCTTTAATCCATGTGGAGTTAATTTTTGCATAAGGTGTAAGGAAGGGATCCAGTTTCAGCTTTCTGCATATGGCTAGCCAGTTTTCCCAACACCACTTATTAAATAGGGAATCCTTTCCCCATTGCTTATTTTTGTCAGGTTTGTCAGAGATCAGATGGTTGTAGGTATGTGGCATTATTTCTGAGACCTCTGTTCTGTTCCATTTCTCTATGTCTCTGTTTTGGTACCATTACCATGCTGTTTGATTACTGTAGCCCTATAGTATAGTTTGAAGTCAGGTAGCGTGATGCCTCCAGCTTTGTTTTTGTTTTTTTGCTTAGGATTGTCTTGGCTACATGGGCTCTTTTTTGGTTCCATACGAAATTTGAGGTGGCTTTTTTCCAATTCTGTGAAGAATGTCAATGGTGGCTTGATGGGGATAGCATTGAATCTATGGATTACTTTGGGCAATATGGTCATTTTCATAATATTTATTGATTCTTCCTAACCATGAGCATGGAATGTTTTTCCATTTGTTTGTGTCCTCTCTTACTTCCTTAGCAGAGGTTTGTAGTTCCCCTTGAAGAGGTCCTTCACATCCCTTGTGAATTGTATTCCTAGGTATTTTATTCTCTTTGTAGCAATTGTGAATGGGAGTTCACTCATGATTTGGCTCTCTATTTGTCTGTTATTGGTGTATAGGAATGCTTGTGATTTTTGCACGTTGATTTTGTATCCTGAGACTTTGCTGAAGTTGCTTATCAGCTTGAGGAGATTTTGGGCTGAGACGATGGAGTCTTCTAAATATACAATCATGTCATCTGCAAATAGAGACAATTTGATTTCCTCTTTACATATTTGAACACCTTTATTTCTTTCTCTGAGATTCTTTTTAATAAAAACAACTATTAATAATTATTTAAAAATTAGAGAGATGCAGCTACATTTACACCAGAAGCTATTGAAAATATACTGTTTGCCAGTACCAATGAAATTTCTCAAAAAGCAATATGTAACATTTCTCCTTTTAATAAAAGTGCTAGTCTTCCCTCTGTTTTTCAAACATACCAAAAGTAGCCAATCTGTTTGTATGTCCCAAATTGTAATTTTTTCTTCTCAAATACAATGACTTCATTTCAAAGTTTCCTCTCATATTTTGTTTAAATTTGACAGAAGTTATTAAAGACACCACTGAATATCTCTTTTTTAAAATTAGCTATGAGTGGAATATCACAGGTTCCGGGGATCCATTATTAAAGAATCATTTCTTTACAATAAGCAGGGTGTCCCATTTAATATTAACAATACTAATGATGTAGTAATCATTTTATTACTATCTTCACTCTAACAGAGACCTTCATTGATTTAACCTAAAGTAAAAAATAACATGAGAAGTTGAAGAACTATGGCAGGGCTAGGAGGTGAAGGATTTTCAGCACTCAAAACTCACATCAAATAAAGATGTGTCTATTTTCTTCATTTATGGAGGAAATTTATCTTTCTGATTGTTCAGCCTATGAAGCTCCAACTTTTGTTCTAATCTTTGATTGTAATTCCTCCTACTTTCTAGTTCATCGCCTGTAAATGCAAGTCCACCTTTCTGATCTTTTGTCAATCTCAAATCTCTTCTCAATTTTTACTTGTAATCATCTTCATTAAACCTACTAAAATAATTCCATGTGTGTTTACATATTTATCTTCATCCTTAGTTGAATTCTTTTCTAATTTTTTTGGCTTCTCTTTTCCTGTGATATCAAAGTGACAGGCAGACTTCTCTCTAAAATTAACTTCTCTACTAGTCTTAGTAGCTCCTCTTCTAATTCTTGAGGAATATTATTTTTAAATGTCTCATCTCTAGTATTGCAGTGGCAATTCATTCTCATTTTCTTCTAATTCATATAGGAAGAAACTTTAAAAATATATTATAAAACACCAGATGTGTCAAAACACACACATACACAAACTCAATCTTCTGCTATGGGTATTTCTTCTGATTGTTATCCTATTATTCAATCTTCCCTTCTTTCTCAGTGAAAGTTCTTGCATAATGATATCTAGTTATCACATCTGATTTTTCAGTTATTTCTTTAAACTTTCATTAAGTACTACACTGAAATTGCTATCAAGTCAACAAAAATCCTGTTACAAAGTCTATTGATTTTTCTTCTATCGTTGCTTTTCTTTCAGCCACTTATCACTCTCCTTGAACTTTGCACTAAAGGTTGTAACTGTCCTCCTTCCGAATGTTGTCTCCTCCTTTGCAAAGACTCAGTATTCTTGTTTTTCTTGCTTTTCTCATTCTCCTAGCCTCTTTCAATTTCCACTTTTACGATATTTATTTTCAATATGTTCATACTCCTTAACTAAGATTAAGGATTTCTAGGGCTTTTTGTTTACACTGACTTTCTAGAAATCTGCATTCCTTTATCCTAAAGAGTTGGAAATTTAAGATCTGTCCTCTACCATAGTTAAGATATGGCCTCTACTATGAACTGTACCTCTCTATTTTTTTCCAAATCCTACTGCAGGAGCACTTGATTCTTGTACCTTCTCTAACTTGTGAGTTCCTTCTATAAATCGCTTTGTGCTGAAAATCTTTCTCATATAAGACACTATATGACTCAACACCATTTTTTACTCGTCTGCTTGTTGTTTTGGTGCATCTTTTCTAATTTTTCTGTGATTTTTTTTGTGAATACCGACTTCTCTATTTAGATATTCTTCATAAATACCTAAGAAAGCTTCTTGATTTGATTTCATTTAAAGCCTCATCAAAATGATACAGTATTTTTATTCTCTTTTATGATGATAACTCATGAATAGCCTATAGTAGTCCAACAATTCCATTTGTTTTAGTAACTGCCCTTAAAAAAACAAGGAAAATCTAAAAAGTTTAAGAAAATAAACTACTAGTCTTTTTTTCAAGTTCAATTGGCATATATATTTTTTTGATTTCAGGATTTCTTATTTGTCTTTCAGAAGAAAAATAAAAATCTCTTGACCAAAGCTTAAAATTTCATCCAAAAACAGAAAAGAGAGAAAATAATTGATTTTAATTCCTTGTGTGAAACTAATAGCATGACTTTCATGAGAAGACTGCCATGTTTTCCAGCATGCAAAGGTGTCTTGTACCATTAAGGGGTGCCATTTGAAGAACAACCAGGAAGCAATTCAGTGAAGGGGAATTGTTAAGGATAGATTTCTTGCTGCATTCCAATCACATTCTTTTCAAAACCTGGCTTTATGGATTTTAAAGACATCCTGAGGGGGCACTCTTTCCCTTTTGTCCCACTGAAACATCATCATTAAACTCTAAAAATGGTTTCTGATACGATTCTGCTTTCCAGCAGAGGCAACATTTTCTGTAAGTAATAACAAAACAGCCGAACTGAGCAAAAGCAAACTGGGCTGATAGGAATGTCAATCCTGATGGGACCAAAGGGAGCCCTGTGTTATCTTCTGAAGTACCTGAACTTTTCTGAAACAGTTGGTTTTTACTGAAATTGGAAATGTTCTTTTACTTTCAAATCCCTGCCAGAAGGGGCTGCTATGGTAGACTTCTCTAGCTATTTTTCTTCTTTTTCAGAAGAATTCAAGACAGGAGATGTCAATGTGTGTGTTTAAGCATAAAAGTGATCATTTTTTAACCACTGGTGGGACAGTAGTTCGCCGGGGGGAGCTAAGTGTTGAAATCTGGCATCAATCCAGCAGAGTTGGACCAATAGATCACAGATAACTATACAGTGTATGACAGTGAGTTGCTCTTGCTTAAGATGAAAAAGAAATGGAAAGTATTGAGAAGTGAGGCAGGAGATTTTTCAAAAGGTACACTACACTGCTCTATTGACTTAAGCCAGCCACAAGGAAATTTAAAAACAATTTAGAGAATAGAGTGCAACTACCTCTGTGAAGATCAGTCTTCATCACATAGGTGAATGGGGAATATTCCAATATGAAATATTGTCTTGCATGTGTGTTTGTTTACCTTAAGGCTTTAGCAGGCTAAATTGCATTCTAAAAGTTTGGTGAATTTAAGCTGAGCAGGCTTGTTTATGTCATGCAGAAGCAGCAACAATGACACCACAGAACAGGAAGTAGAAGTAAATAACCAAGTGTTTTTCTCTTGAGGGAAAGTTAATAGAAACAGAAATCCAATCCCTCCACAAGGATCATGGTGAGCTGTGCTTCTGTGTAACTGTGGCTAAAAGCTCTAGCTGATATGCTTTTCATATCAGGTAACAAATGTAAACTGTTTGATATTCAAAAATGATTGTCACAATATTTGACTTAGGAATCATTTTCAGATAATAAATCAGAATGGGACTCTGAAAACAATTTGCTTCCTCTTTTAAAACTTAACAATTATCATAACTGGAAGTGGAATTTAAAGCCCTATCTGTTTGAATTTAGGAAAAACATTCCCCAAAAATATCTCTTTTAGAAGTTAATCTTTAACTAAAATAGGAAGAAAACCAAAAAGCAACACTAAAACTATCATATATAAGTATTATATATAGTATATATAAAACATATAAAAATATACTTTTATATGTCTCCTCAAGTAGATAGAATCAAGAGAGTCAAAAGTTGAATTTTTAATTCTCATATGGTAGGTGACAGATATTTTCTCTCTCATCTTCCTTAAGATGAAATCAGAGTACATTTAATTGTAAACATTGTTTCTCTTTACTTTGCTCCATATTGATTGATCTGAACCATGTCTTCTCGAGTATTCATTTATTCACTCAGCATGTGTTTGGTAACCATTGTGCACGATATTGAGCTTGGTCCTGAGGTAATAATGACTGGAATTTTGGTCCTAACTCTTGAGAAAGTAAAAATCAAATGTGTGAACAAGCCTAAATACAACTAAGTAAGAAGAAATTGGATTCTCACCAATCTTGTCCATGCAACTACAGGAAATAAAGGTAGTGCTTAGTGCAGTTATGGGCATTTTTTTCATTGCTAACTTGGACCTTGAGTAGAGAATTTTTTTCTAATTTTCCAAAGCATTTAGAAGCAACCAATCATCTCCATTATATTTCTTATGTGCCCTTACAATTTTATGGCAATTACTCCGTGCTTATCTAAAAATTTCCTTCTATAGGCATTTAGTTACAGGTGACTACATGTGAGAATTCACATAACTTTTTGTCACTGCATGCCATGAGCTACTCATGCTGCCAGGCCCATGGAAATCTACTTAGATCAGAGACTTCCTTATAGATTCCCATATTAAGGCTCTGTTTTTCTGGAACCATTTCGAGTGTCAAGCTACTCTAAAACTTAATAGTTTAAAATAACAGTTGGCTGGACGCGGTGGCTCACGCCTATAATCCCAGCACTTTGGGAGGCCGAGACGGGTGAATCACGAGGTCAAGAGATCGAGACCATCCTGGTCAACATGGTGAAACCCCGTCTCCACTAAAAATACGAAAATTAGCTGGGCATGGTGGCGCGTGCCTGTAGTCCCAGCTACTCGGGAGGCTGAGACAGGAGAATCGCTTGAACCCAGGAGACGGAGGTTGGGGTGAGCTGAGATCGCGCCATTGCACTCCAGCCTGGGTAACAAAAGCGAAACTCCATCTCAAAAAAAACAAAACAAAACAAAAAAAACAGCTGTTTTATCATATCTTAGTGTGTTTGGCAGTTTGATTGGCTCATTTAGGTATTTGTGCTGCTCTCACTTGGGCCCCCTCCAATGTAGTTGCAAATATATGGTAGTGAAGAGGGGATTTATCTGTATGTGAGACTGAAATGCTGGCATACCTGGGTTTTTTTTCTGTTCTTGCAGTCTCAGGGCTTCCGTTGACATGGGCTCTCCACATGGTATCTCCAGAAGGGGAGCCAGATTTTCTCTATCATGGCTTATGAAAGTGGGTCTCCCAAGAGCAAAGAAAAGGATGCTGACAGTTCTCTCAAAGGCACAGCCCAGAACTGGCAATCACCTCTTCCACATTCAATGAGAGAGTTTACCACGGGAGGTTATACAGGGAGATGTAGTTCAATGGAGATCATTGCTGGAAAATAGGTACCAAAGACCGTTTGGAATTTCTGTCTGTGGTTGTTTGGTTAAAGAATTATTATTATCTGTGTCTGTAATGCTAAAGGCTATCTTTTAGTAATTATGATTTAATAACATCTAATTGTAAGCTAAGTTATTGCATCAGTCATGATAGTTTTGCTTATTATGTATACTTTGTCATTTATTCTGGAAATCAGACTGGATTGAAAATGAGACAGATACCTGAATGTGGCATTTTTAGTCTGAGCAAGTAAGATATCAGATCCTCGTAAAAAACAACTCTTATGTTGTGAGAAATAAGATGATATTTGCTATGAGTGAGATAAAGCTTGAAAATGTGATGTTTGTTAGCTACTGTAAGGTCTAAAATTTATTTTCAATAATAGTGACTGTCATCATAAATATTTGTGTATGACTCCACAATATCAGAACATATGCAGATAAGAAATGCTAGAGAAATATATCTTTTTTCTTGATGTATTTGTCTGTTCCTGCCTGAACTTTGATAGTTAAGAGCATGATAGGAATTTGGCCAGGTGGCTCATGGCTGTAATCTCAGCACTTTGGGAGGCGGAAGAAGGAGGATCATGAGGTCAGGAGATCGAGACCATCCTGGCTAACAAGGTGAAACGCTGTCTCTACTAAAAATACAAAAAATTCGCTGGGAATGGTTGTATGCACCTGTAGTCCCAGCTACTCAGGAGGCTGAGGCAGGAGAATTGCTTGAACCCAGGAAGTGGAGGTTGCAGTGAGCTGAGATTGCACCACTGCACTCCAGCCTGGACAACTGAACAAGACTCTGTCTCAAAAAAAAAAAAAAGAATATGATAGGAATTTAAGATTGCATATTCATTTTTTATGTTACACTCTTACAAATATCCTGTTCTGTGTCCTTTATAGCCATATTGGTATCTTTAATTGCCATAATTTTGAAATACCAAATAAAACAGGTTAAAAATTTTACATTTACTATGGCTTTCCATTCCCATGTTATGCATGTTATGGGCTATAGCAATATTTTTTGACTTATTAGAATTTGTTTTCTAAAATGCAAACTACCCATCTGACTATGTTCACAATTCTGTCTCTTCATGTTTCTTCTATGTTTCCTGGCCTACTCATAATTTGGTCTTTCACAGAGGTAAAAGTTAAATCCAGACTTTTTAATTACCTTCAAAGAAAAGTATACTAAACTGAGTAATCAAATTAAGTTTTATCAAATAAATGTTGCCTTCAGCAAAATGACAACAATAGCTGGTGATCAAATAGCTTACACACCAATCTCTACATCTTCCAAAATGAAAAATACTTTTTCATTCTTAGAACGGCTAGAAAAAATATTGTGTATACTCTTCAATAATGCACTGCTTTTATTTATTTATTTATTTATTTAGAGAAGAGGTAATGCTTATTTGTTTTGTATCCTTAACGTCCCAGTCTCATTTAGATCCTGAGGCAAAATAAAACATAAATTACTGTATAACAAATACAATTAAACACTTAAGCTTTACATTGCATTAAGTACCAACAAGTGTTAATTCATATTCAGAAAAAATATCTTTATGTCAAGAGCTTATGTGGGGAATATTTCAGACACCAGGATTTTATTGGAAAGAGAAATTCAATATGAATCAAAACATGTCAAAATATTAAAATAGCCATTCAAAGTAACCAAATGGAAATCTTATACATAAGAAAACATTGTTTTTACTTAAATTTTTTGTTTTTTTGATTCATAATGAAAGGAGAGAAACTGTCAAGCAAATCCACTGCAACTCATTCTTATTCTCATTCACACTGACTTTTATTTTGCTTAATTCATATTGCCATTAGGTATATCAGCTATCCTAGATATGTGAAACAAACTATTTTCCAATAAACTCAATGGTACCCAGAAAAAAAAAGTTTACTTTACAAGCATGAGGCATTCATCCCAGAATTTACATGAAACCACAATGCTATTCCAAGTGTCCTTCTTATTAGCAAATGACTTTTCAAAATCATCTTTTATTAGTTTTCTCCTTTACCACAAAATTCTCCAGTGTAAAGCTGATTTTTCTTTTCCACGTAAATTTTAGTTTGCTCTACCTCAGCAAATTCCATTTCTAAATTGATTGCATTTACGTATACATTAATATTTAGGACCATAATAGGGCTTTGGTTTTTTTAAAAGTAGAAAGTGAATATTCAAATTCCATAAGATCATCACAAAAACCATGGGCTTATAATTCCTGTAGTCAAGACAAGGAGGAAGGATGAGAAAAATAAATTGAGCAACTTTCTGAAAAGGATAATTTAGAGGTCTGATAATATGCAATAGCTGCAATCATTTTCAAAACATGCATAGGCAGACACCGCAGCCAAGGATTATAGTCAGGACTGCATTCTTCTAGAATCCACAGGGAGGTAATACAAGGGCGATAATGAATTCTTGTATTAAAAAAAGTCTACTTCCTGCTGTTTCTCTACATGAGGAGAGGAAGACAAACAAAGGCAAGTTTTGAAAGGATAAATAAAAAGAAAATATTTTCAATCTAGTAAAACAATAGATTTTCGTTCCTTTTTGGTAAACAATTAAAATTATTTTTCAAAGTAGCTCACATATTTAACTATTTTATAAGCATTAATTTTCCTTCACTGTAAAGTCTATAAACAATCCCAACAGAAGGCAAGGAAACAACAAGATAAGAAAATAAAGTTTTTCAAAAAGGAGAGAGTATTTATAATAAAAGCTATTGGCTGCAAACAGTTCAGCTTTGTGCAAAGGAACCTTTCTCTATGTGGGATCCAAAAAGCAGCCAAAATGTTTTATTTTATTTAGAAAATGTTTTATTTGTCAGTTAATCTGTTGTTTGATTTGTACCAGCTTTATGTTCAGCCTAACTCTTCCCCAAATTTCAGCCCTTTCACATTCCCCCCAGACAGTCAATGCTTTAACATGTCACAAACTGTCCTTTTAATAGACCATCTCTCCTTACCTTCTGTCTCCTTTTCCTTCTATAGAACTATCAAACTTGGCAATAACCCTCTCTATGGACGTGGGGAAACCTGATCAGCCCCTGTCTCTAACAGCACCCTAACTAATCCTTGTCTCCAAGTAATGCCTCTCCTTAAAATCTCTTTGAAGTCTGCTGATCTTTCTCCCTTGTACCCCTTCTATTGCTATATCTAAGCTATTATTACAACTTCCATAGACTTTAGAAAGTCCAAATAGCCCAAATTTCATTACTCACCGATAAATAAGCTTGGTATGTTGCTGTGTATTTTTAAACGAGGTATGTCCATAAAAACTCTATAATGTAATAGAATTCTGGAGGCTTCATCAGATTCAAGTTTGTTTTTTAAAAATTGGTTTGTTTGACAAGAATGCTTTATAGGTATTTGTTTGCTTTCTTTTTTTTGAGAGGGAGTCTTGCTCTGTTGCCCAGCCTGGATTGATTCACTGCAACCTCCACCTCGCAGGTTCAAGCAATTCTCCTGCCTCCACCCCTCTAGTAGTTGAGACTATAGGCATGTGCCACCACTCCAGCTAACTTGTTTTGTATTTTTAAGAGAGATGGCATTTAACCATGTTGGTCAGGCTGGTCTCCAACTCGTGACCTCAAGTGATCCACCCACCACAGCCTACCAAATTGCTGGGATTACAGGCATGAGCCACCATGCCCAGCCAGTGTGACTTTGTATTATCTTAAATTTTGAAATAAGCTGATTAACAGAAAATTCATGGTTCTCCCCTCCAAGCAAACTCCAGTGTGCCAGTATCTTATAGACTGAAAAAGTCACTGTCTATCAAAAATGCAGATGGCACAATTAGTGTTTAATACCAACTGAACTATTGAGTAGATTAATGTTCATCCCATTGTGAATATGTTTATGTGGGAATATGTATAATATGGTTATCATTATACTGTCATAATAAAAGCAAAACATATTTATTGAGAACTTATAATGTGCCAGTGACTATACTATGCTTTCAAGCTTTATCTCATTTAATTCTCAAGATAACTTTATAAAATAGTTACTATTAAATTGGGAGACCTGCAAGACTTGCTTTTTTGTCACAACCCTGCTGACCAAAGTAGGATCTGGTCGAGACAGGATAACATGAAGAAATCTGCTGAACCCAACTGATGGCAAAGAAAATGATCCCCAGCTGCCCTCCTTGCTTATTACCATAAGACACTTCCACCAATGCCACAACAGTTTACAAATGACATGGCAACAACCTGGAAGCTACTGGCCCTTTCCATGGCAATGACCTGGAAGTTACTGCCCCTTTGCTAGAATGTTCTAAACAATTCACCTCTGAATTTGCATTAACATGTGCCTTATTTTGCATTTAATTGAAAGCCAGTATAGATTTAAATACAGTTGCCAACAGCCCACAAATAAGGCTCTGACACACCGCCTTTGTGTTCGTCTTGCTCCACAAACAAGAAAATTCAGTTCAAGAAAGGATTACTGTTTTAACTCCATTAATTTGCCCTTGAATTCTTTCCTAGATAAAGCCAAGAATCCTCCCAGACTAAGCCCCAATTTTAAGGCTAGCCTGCCTGCCTGCATCTTGACTGTCATTTTCTGTTTTATGGTTGAGGAACCTAAGACTGAATGTAGTTCAAACACTTTTCCAAGGTGACTTGCTGAATGAGACCATAGCTAGAACTTAAGGTTTTGTTTTTCTCTGTAGCTATAGCTTTGTTATTAGTGGCACTGCATCCTCATCATCAATATCTGATTCTTGTTTATTGCTTATTAAAGCTCACTATTTTCTTTGGATTTTAATAAAATTGGGTCCTTTTACAATATCAAATCACAGGTCTTGAAAAATGGAGACAAAATTGTTAATTGCTCACATTGGGTTAATCAGAAATTAAAATAACACTTAAAGCTCACTAGTAAACAAAACAAAAATCAAATAAAGAAATTATAATTTTTTTATTCCCAAGACTACTTGTTTTTCTTCTACCATGAAAAACTTATCTGCTCTTTTAGGAACTGTGGACAAGTTTGCCACACTGTGGGTGAGCACATATGCTATCCTGTGATGCTGTAAAATTAAACTGTGAGCTGGAATTCTCTTGTCTGCAGCTGTTGACTTTTTAAGCAGCATTAGAAAATTGTGTCAAATCAATACTACATGTATTTGTAATACATATCGTAATAAACAATTTCTTCTCTCTAAAAGTAAGCATATAGTAAAAGAAGGAGAAATGGAACACAAAACTGTTATCCTTGGAATTGTATTAAATTTTGATACAACACTTCACTTTCAATTGGATGAAGAGAATTGAAAGAAAAAGAGATGGAGTAAATTTCTCTTACACCCATGTAACAGTAAAAAGAAATGTAAAATAAATATAATACATAGCTAACATCAGTTGTGTCTCATTTCCTGTGTAAGAAGAGAATTGAACACTCATTAGACAATTTTTGTTTGTTAGGCAATGGTCCAGAAAATTCAGAAATTGTTTTATTTAATTCATGCTCTTCTAGGAAGCACTTAACTTTATTGTTGCCATCTTACAGACAAAGAAACTAACATTCTGATTCTGTAATCTTCAAAAAATCCAGTATCTTTTCAGTGCTAGAGCAATGTTTCCAAGTCTGGTTTTATGAGTCCAAAGTTAATGCCCTTTCCATCTTACTAGATTGTATGGCGAGCTATAAAATAAACCAAATACATAAAACTCCAAAAATAAAATTAAAAAGAAGGCATTTTATTCAATATTATAGCTGTAGTTGTTCCTTAGCACCAAAAGTTTAATTGTTTTAAGTAGTAAATAGGTAAATAAATCTGGCTAGAAGTTCTGGGCATCTAATTGGCCACTTTGAAGAATTTTAAAAACTACTGAGCCGTTTTGAATGCAGAGGTTTTAAGTGTCATCTTCCAGTATTATGTTCAAAAGAGAAACATCTTCAAGCTTATATTTGAAAGAGAACAAGTGATATCCGACCCTGTAGCCAATTAATATTCAGCTGACCACCTTTACCACACCTGCCACCTGCACCCTCTAACCAACTGTCTGGAAAAGTATTCCTTCATGTTATCAAATCACCCCTGCTCAGACATTGCAACATCATGTTCAGGAACTTCCCTGTCAAATCAGAATTTTGTTTTGTTATTGTTGTTAATTTTTGTCAAAATTCCTCTTTTCTGATCAAAGCACAATCTCCCAGACCCAAAATAAATGTGACCTTTTCTGATCTTTCTTTTTCTTTTTATTCATTGTCTAAAAACCCCATTGACATATCTTGAAAGAAAAGTTCAGGGTAGATGTTTTCACAGGAACTCACTCCTTTAGTATTTCCCAAACAAGATTCACAAATCAAACATCAGTTGACCCTTTGACCTACATCCTGATAAGGTTTTCTTTTTTTTTTTAATCTGTGAAATTTCTTTCCCTTACCTATGACATTTTGTCTTCAGTTGCTTTGCAAATTCTTTTTCGGGGACACATAGGCAGATGCAGCAGCTCCCTTTGCTTCATTCAAAACTATCAAAAAGTGTCCCAAAACTGCATCCCAATCTTCAGAATATATGGACACTATTCTCTAAAGATAAAGGTAATGAAATTCCAAATTAGTGACATCAATTTTAAGAACAAACCAAAGTGTCTATAGGAATAATCATTTCATATAATATGGAAAACATGAATTGGCTCAGACCTTACAAAGTTTGTTACCTCTAAAACCATAAGAATTCAGTTTTTAGTAAATGTAATTCTTCCATTGATCTGCTAAGCAACTCTCATATATATATATATATACACACAAACATATATATATATATAACTTAGGTAATATAAATATTTTTCTTAAAATAGCTAAAGTGATAATTAAGTTAAATCGAATGATTAAAATATGCTCTTGGTCAGGTTCGGTGATTCACACCTGTAATTCCAGCACTTGGGGAGCTCAAGGCAGGCAGATCATGAGGTCAGGAAACCAAGACCATCCTGGCTAACATGGTGAAACCCTGCCTCAACTAAAAATACAAAAAATTAGCCAGACATGATGGGGGCAGAAGAATCACTTGAACCCAGAGGCAAAGGTTGCAGTGAGCCTAGATTTACGCCACTGTACTACAGCTTGGGCAACAGAGCAGGAAAACAAAATATCTATATATCTGTATAGATATGTGCTCTTCAGCTGTGGCTTCCTGTCTACTCCATGAGGGCACCAATAATGCTTTGGCACTGAGGCAACTTTAAAAGACCATTCTATTTGCAGGTTTACTTCTGTTGCTGGATGTATTACTTTGTTCACCAGATTCTAGAATGACTAGTAATGCTAATAGAGATCTTCAAAATATCAGCTCTTGAAACTTAAAAAAAACTTTGGATTGATATTCAGAGCATTAAATAGCATATCCAAAGGGGGCTTTAATGAGAGTATAAGCCTTTGTTATGAAAAGAAACAAACAAAAAACCCAGAAAATTGGTTTTTGAACATGGATAAGTGAAAATATCACTTTACTATCTCTATTAAAGTTCATAACTTCGTCTGGTGTACCCCCTCTTTTTTTAAGACAGGGTCTTGTTCTATTACCAAGGCTGGAATGCAGTGGCATAATTATAGCTCACTGCACTCTCAAATTCCTGGGCTCAAGCGATCCCCCGTCTCAGCCTCCTCAATAGCTGGAACTACAGATGTGCACCATCATACCCAGCTAATTAAAAAAAAATTGTAGAAGTGGGGTTCTCACTGTGTTGCCCAGGCTTGTCTCAAACTCCTGGCTTCAGTTGATCCTCCTACCTCAAAGTCCCAAAGCCACTCAGATTGCAGGCATGAGCCACTGCACCTGGCAGTGCCCATATTTTGACCATTCAGAATGTTTGGCATTTCTTAATATGAGAAACCTTTAATGTCTGCAAGCTATTTTGTATTAAATATCTATTAATTACAAAACTGAAAATATTGAATTGTTTCTGTATGCATATTATTTTATTTAATCAGCATTTTGACCTTGTAAGTTGGAAAGGAAAGGTATTACAGGTCATTTTACAGGTGAATTGGTTAAGGTGCCACAAATTTAAGTGACTTTTCCAAAGTCACACAACTGTACCAAATTACAAAAATGGGAGGCTTTGGGGCCAGATTTAGGGCACAATCTTCTAATTCAATTCTTCTATTCAATAAAAAGCCAGAGATCTGTATTTCTTCTCCCACACCTGTTAATTTTAAATGGCTTCTGGAAAGGCTGAATAAATTACCTAATTTTCATTGCTTCTGTTTCTCGACTGGAAAATTTTTAAGTAATTTTATTTTTACAGTGGGAATTAGAGTAAAAAGAGAGTAAGAAAAAGAAAAGAAAATATTTTTGTTGAAACTCAATGTTTTATGTTTGGGACGACTTTTGAATATTTTTGTTTTGATTAATTTGTTTTGATTTTTGTTGTTATTGTTCTTAGTTGGAAAGTCCATAAGAGTTGAACATGCTATTAATAACTTTATGCAGATAAATACATAAAGTCTTTGTTTTATTCATTATGCATCTCAATGTCCAATACAGTGACTGCAACAGAGTATGTGCTCATTAAATGTATGTTAAACTTAATTGAACATTTTCTTCCTCATCTGAACAAAGACTCAAAAGACTAAAAGTATGTATTTTCAAATATTTCACTCAGTTCACTGATTCTGTCATTATGATAGGGAAACTATAGTCAATGAGGTCAATTTACTAAAATAAAATTTTATGCAAAATCCATGTAACTTGTAAGATTATCTTATGATGATTCAAAGAAACTATATTCATTTTCTGTCCTTTATCATGTGAATCCATGGTATGGTCATAGGTAATTAAAATTTGTCCATTTTTCATAATGGAATTTTAGGGCAAAGTATTTTATTTACATCCAGTATTTTTTCTTAGCTCTGAGACATATAATTCTCCACATTTTTAAAGCAGTTCAACATAAATGACACTTGGCAACATCATAATAAGTGGTAAACAACTATTCCAAAAGCCACATTTTAAAAATAAGAGCAGATTTGATACTGAACATTTACCTCTAAGCAGTCTGCCTTCTGACAGGGCCAGTTTCTCATATTTTCAAACCCTAAGAGATTGTCTCAGTTAAATGCATAGGCTAGAGGGTCTGTATTCTGGAATCAGCACCACAGAAAAATATTGCAGTTGATATATAACATGACTGAGGCCCCACTGAAATCTTAATTTTTTAGTGTCTCAAGCTTTCAAATTCAGTTTTCTTTTTCTCTCATATTCTGATTATTGATTTTACTAAGGATAATGAAGTCCTCTGAAACTAGAAATTAAATTTAACTTGGGAGTATTTTTACTTATCACTTATTAAGAGTGGTTACATAATTCCTAAAATATTTGGCTTTGCCTGTCAAACATGAAAAATAGAGAGTTGTGGTTAATGACATCTGGTTCGCAGGTATCATAATCTTAAGGGAGAAGTAGTTTATGCTTCTGGACATTGTTCTCAGAGTGCCTCTCAATCCTAAATTACAAGCACTATGGACTTTTAGACGAATAAGAAGGCAATTTATTCTCTTTTACATGCAGCCTAGACCGGTGTTTAAAATCAAGGCTGCCAACATAGCCATTGTGTGGTGTTTCTTTAATGAGGGTGTTGCTGGACCAGAAACACAGCTGAGACATTTAGATTTATTTTATGGCAGTCCTGAGAAACCATCTAGTCCTAATCAGAATAATTTGCCCATAAATGACTTCTGACAGAGCTCTGTAAGAAAAGCAAATCTAAAATTCTTAATCTCCCAAAGTTGCAAATCTCAAGAAGAGACACATGTACCTTTGTTCAATATGTTTGTAAATTAACTCATCAGTTAAATAGGTATAAACAGAATAAGTTATATTAAACTTCCTCCATAATATGATAAATAAAACTTTAGTTGGCTTTTCATTTTGATCTTCTAGTTTTAGGGATCTTAATCTTAATCAGTATCCAGATATCCAAAATATACACATTTTTTCAGTCTCTCCTGCTAAATTTGAACTATATTTAAACTACATTAGCTCAGTGCAGGACATAGTTTACAAATTGCCCAACTGCCATCCAATTTTTAAATAACAAATTTAATAAAAACATTTACTCTGAAAAATTCTGTGGTCTCTTTTGTTCTTTTTATTAAAAATTAAATTATTAACTTGTATATGTCAGAAACTCTGAGTTCATATTATTTTAACAATTAATCAAAAAAGCAGGATGAGCAGAAAGATCTTTGATTCCAAAATAGACAAGAAAAGGAGAAAATTTTTTCCAAAAGGTATGAATTGGATGTAAAGTGATGATGATGAATTTTACCTGGTCATTTTAATGGTGATGCTGTGATAATAATTCTTTACTAGAGTTTTCAAATAAGGGGCTATAAAATTTTTATGATAATTTTGTGTAAGTTAATAAATTGTGCATATTCTTTTAAAATATTATTGCCAAATATTCTACATATGGTATAACTGTTAAATTAGAAAGTAAGTCATTAATCTTTTTCTACCTTGTTTTTTGATAAGAGACAACTCATCAACAATTTAGCATATGATTGGACCATGTGATTTTCAACAGGCATACTGAACAATACCTCATTTTTTTAAAAACCAAGAGGCTTTCCAATGCAACACTTCACAATGAACTGACATTTGGCAGTGAACAACCTTTCTAAAGTTCAGGAACTGCATTAAAAAGAGAATTATAAAGGGCATCATTAGAATTTAGGTAGAAAACTGTTACCGAGCAATTCAATTACAAAGCTACATGACTGGCAGTAAGAAATAATAGACACAAATTAGGACTATTGATTGTTTCTCAACATCTTCTCAGCTGGCCCGAGGAGTTACTGCTTTGGATAGTGTCATAAATTCTGTAATGTTCAGATGTTTTACTTGTCTGATTATCATCACTTTCTCACTGTGACCCCTCTAAAGAACTTTTGTTGGTGTAAAAATTATAGACCCAAAACATTCACCTTATTAGCCTAACTACATTTCTACTTAGCATTTTCTCCACCTTTCTCTCTGCTGTAGACATACCTCATTTATTTAAATTTTACACATTAGTTAAAGACCAAGAAAATAAGGAGGAATGCTCATTCCATAAAATGTGATACTTCTAATTAGTCTACAGAGACATTTGGAATATGCATAAAGCTGTGAATGTGGTATTAAAGCACGTTTTTATTACCCAGAAATTAATGTTTACCATGTGTATGCAAAGGTGTTAAGGATCTAAAGAGTAAATTTCAAAGATACTAATAGTTATTTGTTTCTACAGTATAATTCACATGCATAGGTTTTTTTTTCTTCTTTTAAAAAAATTGAATAAAGCTTTTTGCTTTTCTTACTTTAACTTGATTTTCAATTTAATTTTATTTTGTGCTAGACTGTCCAAAAAAACACACACTTTTGAGTTAACCATTGTTGTTGTTGTTGCCCAGGGTAGAATATTTCCTGTTGCTTCAGATAGTTTAAATGAGCTAGAAATAAATAAACTCTAAATAACAAAGAGGGCATCTTTGATGTCAACACTGTATTTAGCTCACTCACAGATATATAGCTTTATAGATTTAAATAGCATTTGGCTGTCACATTTACTCATAAGAACTGATAAATTTGTAATGGCTGACAGACAGAAATTGATTTATGAGTTTGCCGGAATGTAAGGAAACCAATGGAAATGGTCTTATTAGAAACAGAAAATTTTTTACTCAGACCAGGTTGCCATAATAAATGTAAGAAAAGGTTTGATTTCATTCAGAATTAATGCAGTTTGAAATTGAAATGAGTCTTACTTCCTGCCTCCAGGAGGTCTGCTGACATTTCTAGGGTTGCTTTAGAGAGTCTGCATTACAAATAGAATGCATGTGCATATATGTGTACCCATGTATACATTATGTACAGCCAAAGAACAATTAATAAGGTAATGATGTGTCCAAAGCAAAGAATATTGTGGAGGTAAAACTTGTAAAATCTATATGTAAGATTATCAATAAGTTTAGAATATCAATGGCTATTAATTCTATTTAGCTGGTGAACTTAAGAATAAATATTTATTAATTAAATTGTCTTAAACCTTTCTCACTCTTGCTCTCATCTGAACTATTCCTTACCTCAGAAAGTGCCAATACCCCGTTTATGTTGCAGCAAAAACCAACCTTATTCCAAAATAAGGATCACAAAACGAAATGGAATTAAGCCTAGCATTATCAACATATAGTGAAGTTTAAATAACTTCAACTTCACAGAGAAAATTCAAAGCAAAGGAAGAAGCAGCATTCAGCTTGAAATAAACCATTTTAGGTAAGTGCCGTTTGGAAAATTAGTATCACCTTGTAATTTTGAGGACTATATATCTTTGCTAAAGTGAAGTTCTCAGGCATATATTCAAAGGAGTCTACAACAATCTGGAATTTGGTAATTAGAATAAAGCAGTTGAAATCATTATTGTATATAATGTGGCAGTTGAAGTTCTATAGTACTCTCTCATTTCCCTCCCCAATAGTGCCCATGAGGCTTTTATAAAGGTCATCTGGTTTGAATTCAGTCAAATTTAAATTGATAGTCCAATTCACTGATGGATCTTTCAGCAGAACAAATCCAGTCACCAATTCATGTGTGACAGACTTTATGGTTCCATTTAGAAAAATTAACTCTTATTCTTTGGCTGGCACTAGGTTTATATATATATGATATGGGGCTGGACTATATCTTTGTGATACCTAGAAAAGTCAAATTTTAATTACATGAGAGCCCTTTTATTAGCACTGACTACCACAAAAGCCGAGAGAAACTGAATACATATCTATTCTAATGAATGCCCAAAAGTTCTGAAGCACCAAAGACAGTCCAAAATAAAATGTCTACATTATTTACATAAGTAAACCAATAAATAAATACCATAAAATTATTTAAAATAGAATCTAGGAAAGTGCAACATTATTTTCAAAAACTATAGATTAAGTTAAAGTAACTCTGGGCTCAAAGTAAATTTTAAGGACAACTACTTAAAACAAAAAGGAACAGAAAAAGAAAAAAATAGAAAAAACAAGATATCTGACATTAATAGTCACAATCTCTACTTTAAAAATACTCTTTTTTCTTTGCCATGTAGTTTAGAAGAAAACTAAACTATTTAGGTTCTTAATTATGTATGAAAAGTCCCTTCACAGCAGTAGCTAGATGAATATTTGATTGAATAATGGGAGAAGGCAAGTGTACACCAGAGTCCAGAAATCTCTGAAGTCACTTAAAATTCTGCCTAACCGTCTGTCCTCTGTTCCCAAAAAGATTCATGTCTCACCCAAATGCAAAATACACTCATCCTTTCCTAAGCTTTACAAGAATCTCATTCCATTATAGTGTTAGCTCAAGTCTAACAGTTCCTCATTTATTAAATCTAAATTTCACCATTTAACATTTAAATGCTGAGGACTGATCAGGCCCCCAGTTATAATCCATCCTGGGTCACAGTTCCTTTGTATCTGTGGACCTGTGAAACTGAAGATAAAATCATGTGCCTAAATTATGTGCCCTTGCAACAACAGTGGAATTGGCAGAGGTTAAGGTTATAGACATTCTATTTCAGAAAAGATAAAAGATTATTCCCAAGAGGAAAAAAAAAAAAGATAAAAGTGCAAAGTAAAAGGAGTCACTAGGCCAAGGCAATTTTGAAATCCAGTTAGGCAAAATTCAGCCAGATTTCCTTGATCAGGCTTCAAGGCCTGTGACCAATCTTTTATGGCTCTCAGCATCATAATCTGGGCTCTTGGTTTCACATTCTGAGTTATTTTTCTGTAGTCATTAAACGTAGTAAGCATTTGCAAGTAAGTATTTTCATCAGCCTGCTTCTGCACGGTGGAATTTCTGATATATAATAGCTTCTTTTTATTTCCTACTTTCTCTGTTCTTTTCAGTCCAACCTGGATGTATTTTTGTTGATAGAATTTTCTCAAGAAATATATCAATGTGTGAATTGTGCCAGATTTCCTGATTTCCCTCTATTAAAGCTTTTGTTTAATAGAGGGAAGTCAGCTTTTGGAGATTACCCCTCTTTTTTTTTTTTTTTCCTCCTGCTGCAATGGTAAGGGGTCAACGCTCTTAAGCTTCCTACAGGTGATTTAGTTTGAGAAGATTTGTAAACCACCCTCTTAATCTATTAAAAGATCCTTTCCTGTGACTGTTTTTTTTTTTTTTCTCTCTTTCTAAGGTTTTAACAAAGAATTACATGGCCACACCCTTGTCTTTTACTCTATGCCATGTTTTGGAAGCAGTATCTTAATTTTAGAATCTTCCACCATATGGATAGGCTACACATTTTCCAAATCACCAAGTCCTTGTTTAATTTGGGAAGGCAGTCTGATATGTTTCAGTCTTTGGATCCTCTTTTGGCCATATAAGAATAAGAGTTGAGCTTGGAATACAATTAGGAGATAGAGTCCTCACATACTGTGCTGGACTTACCACCTTGTGTGGGAATATCTTTCCCTCTTTCAGACTTAGCATGTGCTCCGGTGTTCTGCCGCAGCATCTGGCCAACCCTCTACTACATCTGTTCCTGCAGGGACACTTGCTTAACAGTTGATTTCGTTTAACGTGTTTTTTCCATAATTTTTGTCTCTCCTCTCATATTTTACCATAAGTAACAAGAAGAAATGAGGAAAACACTTTGCACCTTGCTTGAAGCTTCCTTAGCTATACAGCTGCATTTATGGCTTAAAAGTTCTGATTTCCAGATAGCTGCAGAATATAGTTTTGTTTTATACATTCTGCCCCTACCTAACAAGGATCTCTCTTCTTTCACTTTCCAGTAACATACCCATAACTTCCTTGTGTGAGCCTCACCATCAGAATTCTTAAATTCAAGATTTCCACTTGCAATTTGTTCAAAACTAGTTGGGCTTTCTCTATCATGCTCCTCATTTCCTTCTAAGCTTTCACCGTTAGTGTCTTTCATGTTCACATTTCTTCTAACTGTTCAAGGGAATATAGGCTTCCTCTACCATATGCCTCGAAATTCTTCCATTCTCTCGCCACTATCCAGTTCTAAGTATGTTCTCCACGTGTTTTTAATTATTTATTATAGCAGCATACACCACTTTTGATACCAAAATCTGTATTTGTTTTCTATTACTACATAACAAATGACCGCAAGCTCTGTGGCCTAAAACATCAAAAACTTATTACCTCATTCTTTTTGAGAGTCTGGAATCCAGGTAAGTAGCTGGGCCTTCTGCTAAGGGTCTTGTCAGGCTTAAATCATGATTTGAGCTGGAGATATAATTTCCATCTGAGGATCAGGGTATTCTCCCAAGTTAACCAGTTACAGACAATTTATTTTTGTTTGTGTGACTATATGAATGAATTTCCCATTTCTTGCTGGCTATCAACAGTGGACCATGCTCAGCTACTAGAAACCACCTCCATATTTTGCCAAATAATCTTTGTCTTCAAACCAGCAATACTGCATTGAGTCCTCATGCTTCCAATTTCTGATTTCATTTTTTTCTGACTTCTTCATCCAGATGTAAAGATCTGGTGGGATTAGGTCAGCATGCCCAGATAATATCCTTATGTTAACGTAAACTGATATAGGCCTAGTTACGTCTCTAAAATCCCTGTATAGCAGTGCCTAGATATTGTTTGAACCATTGGGAGAAGGTGTGTGTATTAGGAGAGGCTGGGAATCCTGAGGTCCTTCTTAGAATTATAAATACCACAGTCCCTATAAGGTTGATGAAACTATATTTGAGTGAACCCATCTTTCTTGTATCTCTTGCATCTCTTGTCACTGAGTTTCGAATAGACATGGTTTCAGCTTCTTTCTTGATCAAGAGTTAGTGTGTGACCTTGGGCATTTTGATTAAAGTCTGTGATAGCTTTCCCTTCCATAAATTGAAAGTAACTTTATAGATTGCTTTAACGCTATAACAAATGCTCTGGCACAGAGGAAGCATTCAATAGACATTCATTCCTTTCCTACTTTCCCTTGAAAGCCTTGATATGGTATTTGGCTCTCTGTTCCCACCCAAATCTCATCTTGAATTGTAATTCCCATGTATTGAACGTAGGGCCTCGTGGAAGTAATTGATCATGAGGATGCTTTCTGATGATTTAGCACCATTGCCCTAGTGCTGTCTCATGAGTGGGTTCTCATAAGATCTGATGGTTTAAAAGTGTGTGGCAGGCCAGGTAAAGTGACTCATGCCTGCAACCCGAGAACTTTGGGAGGCCAAGGCAGGTGGATCGTATAAGATCAAGAGTTCAAGACCAGCCTGGCCAACATGGCAAAACTGTCACTAGTAAAAAAAAAATAATAAATTAGCTGGGTGTGGTGCCATGCACCTGTAATCCCAGCTATTTGGGAGGTTGAGGCAGGAGAATCACTTGAACCCAGGAGGCAGAGGTTGCAGTAAGCCAAGGTCTTGCCACCGCACTCCAGCCTACGTGACAGAATGATACCTCATCTCAAAAAAAAAAGTGTGTATGGTTCCAATCTCTCTCTCTGTCACCTGCCACCACATAAGACATTTCCTTGCTTCCCCTTTGCCTTCCACCACAATTCTAAGTTTCCAGAGGCCTCCGCAGCCATGCAGGATAGTGAGTCAAGTGAGTCAGTTAACTTTCTTTATAAATTATCCAATCTCAGGTAGTTCTTTAGAGCAGTGTGAAAATGGACTAACCTCCCCTTCAATAAAAAGAAAACAAAAGTAACACAAGTAACTCTGTGCTACTTCTTGAACACCTTGTTTATAACTTCATTGCACAGTGATTCTCAAACTAGTTCATGCATCAGAGTCATGTGAGGGCTTGTTAGAACACAGATTTCTGGGCCCCATCCTCTACTTTCTGAATCAGTAGGTTTGAGATGTAACCTGAGAATATGCGTATTTAATATGCTCCCAGGTAATGCTGATGCTGCAGTTTGAGGAACAAACTTTGAGAAACTTTGGATCATAGCCTCTACATTATCTTCAAATTCACAAATGAATATGCATATTTTATTTTTCCTGATCACATTGTATTATAAATATCTAGAAGGTGAGTTTGACTTTTACCCTTCATCTTAAATCTCACTGTGCCTAGAAAAGGGTTTTACATAGCAGTTGCCCATTCAAAAGTTGAACAATTATCACTACATGTTAAGTGGTTCAATAAAAAGGATAAAAGTCTATTCTGGCAAAAAATACTTATTTTCTATACATTTTTAAGTGAGTATGTTTTTGCCAACTGGCTCATATAATTTTCTCATTTTATGAACTGTGTGACTTTCATAAAATCAACTTAGTAAAACATATTACTACTTATTTTTAAAAATCTTGATATACATGTAATTTGTGTAGCTAAAAATGTGTCATTAAACTTAGTGAAAAATGTGAAATGATGGGTAAGAGGAAAATAATAATAAAATAAACACAGCCATAATCATACCAACCAGTATCCAAAGTTGTATTCCAGAGTCTTACAAATCCCAGAAACGGCATAAACGTTTTGACATTAGATATCAAAGGGCAATAGTGCCCTTTGAAAAAAGCAGTCTAATAACGATGTCTCAGGTGCTGTGCTATGCTCTGCAGACAGCCAAGGGAAAGCTAAAGTTTTTCCTCCCAGGCAGGCATGATTTATTCCATGTTGATTTTATTTGACAGCAGGTACCTGGTCTGCATTACACTATTTTTTTCCATCTTGCTTCTGAAAATCTGCCCTGAACAAAGCTGGATAGCCAAAACTTGGGCCTAGCACCTGCTAAAGTAATGAAATCAAGAGAATAATGGTCCCAAATTTAGGATGCCTATAAAATAAAAGGAAAAATCCATTTAGAATACAGCCAAAATAGCCACATAGGTATGATGTCAGTTTTTATAGCGCTAAAGAATGAGACACTTAGGATATAGTGAAGGTTAACTAGTGACTAATTAAGGAAACTGTTTTAATAAACCATGTAGATAATATATTTTAATTACTGAAACCAGAATGATTTTTAGGTTCATTATGAAGGTTTTAACTTCTTACTTAATTCATACTCTAAATAGTTTTTTTACGTTCTTTTGTAAAAATACAAACACATAAAAATGCTATTTTCTGAAATTTTTTCCAAACTACATTCTCCAGTTTAGAGCTTCAGACTCTAACTGTTCCATTCAAGAACAGTTCAGTTTGTTCCTTTACAATTACACCTAAACATTGATTTAGTGAGTGCAATCATTTTAGGACACTTGTAGTTAAAATCATGTTTTCTTTTCTAGTTTGTACAATTTTCTTTGGGAAGTAAAACTCTAAGGACTTCCTACAATTTGAAAAACAGACTTGAGATTCAAATGCAGATTTGCCCCCATTTTAAATCCCACCCAAGACCATTCTAATGGCTCCAGCTGTGATAAGATAGTCTTGATTCTAATCACGGACAGCTCATGGTCATAGCCTTGGACAGCGGAATCCATTTATACTGCACACGGAGTGTTGCTTCTCTATTTCTCTATCCTGATTTTCTGGCTTTATGCAGGCTATAACCCTTTATGGCCTACAGCTTTTCCCTCTACTCTGACAAGTCAATACCTTTAATAACTTCGAATGTTTTTACTCTTTTACCCTAGATATTGAAAACAGATGTGATTTCTATTGTTTTAATTATATCATCTATTATTTTATATAATCCAGGTTCTAATACCTATCAACGCCCCAAGAGTTAACACTACCTTGCTATTAGCCTTCTGAAAGAAAACCCCAACTTACTCTATTTCATCCTATACCTTGACCTTGGATGTTGCACTGATTGGATTTTTTTATTCTTTATTAAACCAACTTGTTGATCCCTGATAGTCTCAGAAGTTTAGCTCTAATAGAGGTGTCAAATCCATGTCTCCCTCTGTGAAGATTTTTTTCAAATTGATAGCTGTAAATTGATTTTGGATGAAGTCCAATCTTCCCCAACTATTTTTGTTAATACAGAAATAGCTAAAGCTTGAACCTCAGATGAGTGTGATGACTTGTAATTTCCTATTATATAATTTCCAGCCACATGATATATGTTAGGCTTCTCTCCTCTGTTCTACCCCGTCCACCCCTGCAACCAGACTCATCTACTTTAGAGTTCATAGGCTGCTACCAAATAAATGGTGTTCAGTTGAGTGATGAACAGTGCTGAGAATCAAAATGAACAAGATGTCCCAAGTTAAGTGAGTTGTTTCAACAAACGTCTCTAGGCAAGATAGTTGCCATTTTGTAAAGAAGATAGAGATGCCTTTTAGAATCACATCAAACCTAATTCCCATTCCAATAGGCAAGAGACATTTTTAACATTCAACTCAAAGTAAACTTGACTTGTTGTTCAATTGATTTCTTTCCAGTGTGATTCTGCATACCAAAAATTAATAAGTGATTTTTTAAAAGCTTTTAAAAAAATTAAGGCTCAAAAAACAAGACGTCAAACTGTATCTAACTTCATCATATTTATAATCCTCTGCAAACCTCACTCACATTGCAAAGTGTGGATTTGCCTAAGATTAGATTAATCCCTGTTTACACATATCACATAATTCTATCTCTTTCACCCCAAGGGACACCACAAAGAATTGCTGAGACATGACTGAGCATGCTAATTTTATTGCAAATAAAGTGTAACGATCTAACAAATGTTCACTATGATAACAGTAGAATACAGAAAAGAAATGAAATACCACTCACCAATCACCTATTACTCTCAGTCAGACATGTAATTTTTATTGACAGTCTTGGTCTCAGATGTACAGTCTACCTCATGACTTCTCAATTTTAAGAAAATGTGCTTAAGTTTATCAGGATTTACAACATGCTTTTAATTAAGTAAGTTCATTAGTTTATGGTATATGATAAAATACTACCACTTAACATAAAGACTACATTAAAAAACTTACATTTTTCTCTAAATTTAAAATAATAATTGGTAAATTATTCAAGAAAAAATCAGCAAAAGGTCATTGAGCCCTCTATGAGATGATGAGAAGGGAAAAAAAGTTAACATTCCAGAAATGTATTGAATTCCTAACACAATATTGTGATATTATGTTGTCTTTATCATGCAGATTATTTAAGTGTACCTTCATAAGAAGGATAAATTTTCATATATGAAAGAACTAGATAAATTAATAATTCAAAACCAGTTTCCTGTGAATTTAATGGCTGGGTTTTCTTTTGTTATATTTTATTTTTTATATTAACTGCTCCTGGGAAAATGAGAATGACTATAAAATTTTTACATAGACTATAAGGTTACATATTTAATTATTAATCAATTACATCTTTTATTGTCATTAAATTAATTGTTAGTGTGAAATAAATAGCAAGTTAAGAAGTAATTATGTCAGTAAATTTATCTAAATGTAGATAAACCTCTCTTTAGATTTTGTTATTTCAGGACAAAATCACTGTATTGTATCACAGCATGAAAGAAAGAAAAATGGCTTGAAAATATAACAAATTACAGAAGTTGGATTGTCATTGTGGTTGCTTTAGGAAGAAATTTAGTCATTTTGTGATATTTATTGAAGAGCTTATCTACCCCTTCCATCTCTTTATTGACTATTTCAAACATACCTGGATGTTTTGGAAGTTATGATAAGTCTTTTTTTTCTCCTTATTGTTACTATTATTATTCTAATTTGTGTTGGTACATATTAGGTCTTATTTAGGGGACACATTAGGTATTTGGAAGTGGGCATGCAATATGAAACAAGTACGTAATGGGGAATAGGGCATCCATCCCCTCAGCATTTACCCTTTGAGTTACAAACAGTCCAATTACACTCTTTAAGTTACTTTAAAATGTACAATTATTATTCACTAAAGTCACTCTATTGTGTTATCAAATAGCAGGTCTCAAAATTCTATTTTTTGTAGCCATTAGCTATCCCCAGCTCCTTGCCCTGTCCAGCTCTCCCCTTTCCCAGCCTCTGGTAATCATCCCTCTGCTTTCTATGTCCATGAGTTCATGACTTTTAGATTCCACATGTAACTGAGAACATGTGATGTTTGCCTGTCTGTGCCTGGCTTATTTTACTTGACATAATGATCTCCAGTTCTATCCACATTGTTGCAAATGACTGGATCTTCTCCTTTTTTATGACTAAATAGTACTCTATTGTGTACATGTACCACATTTTCTTTATCCATTCATCTGTTGATGGACACTCAGGTTACTTCTAAAAGTTAGCTATTATAAATAGCGCTGCAACAAACATAGGAATACAAGTATCTTTTTGATATACTGATTTCCTTTCTTTTGGATATACACCCAGCAGTGGGATTGCTTGATCATATGGTAGCTCAATTTTTAGTTTTCTGAGGAACCTCCAAACTGTTCTCCAAAATGATCGTATTAATATACATTAAGTTGGGAGAAGGTTGGCTTTAGACTCTGTCCATCATATTCTATATCATTAGGGCTCTAATCCTCTTGATATTTCTAGATCTGCACTCCTAGATCTTTGCATAAGCTGTTAGCATTCAAGTAAATTGTCCTAATGGCTGTCATTTAATCATAAAGAAACAGTTGGCTGGGTGTGGTGGCCCACACTTGTAATCCCAGCACTTTGGGAGACCAAGGTGGGTGGATCACCTGAGGTCAGGAGTTCGTGGCAAACCTGACCAACATGGCTAAACCCCATCTCTACTAAAAATACAAAAATTAGCTGGGTGTGGTGGCAGGTGCCTGTAATCCCAGCTACTCCGGAGGCAGAGGCTAGAGAATTGCTTTACCCCAGGAGGCTAAGGTTGCAGTGAACCAATATGGCACCATTGCATTCCAGCCTGGATGACAAGAGCAAAATTCCATCTAAAAAGGAAAAAAAAGAAAAAGAAAACAGTAGTTAGCATCTGAGTGCTTGATAAGATAAAATTTTAGGGACAGGAACTGAGAAGCATGCCAAACATCCCTTTTCCTCCTTCCTGCCATATGTACAAATCGATATTAAGGTAAATGGAAGTAAAGCCCACTCAAACTTCCTAACATGGATGGTTCTCTATGTTTACCATATTTGGAAATAAAAGGTTACACATTAGAAGGCAAGTAAGGTTAGTGCTACTTTATTGATTAAGGGTAATTTGTATGATTCAGAGCAATCTCGTAAAGAGTTTGAGGGGAATCAGCATTTTGTTCAAAACTGTATATAGTAGCCCAATTTGAAAATCAGCATAGTGAAAATGTGCATTGCTAGCTTGTGTCAAGACCATTATAGTCAAAGCAAGTGGTAAAATTACATATTGCCTAAGGAAATTTACATAATTAAACTAGGTTTTTAGGCATCATCTATATCTATACTCATATATTTATATCTGTGTGTATATATAGAGAGGGAGATATTAAGGACATGTATATACATATATATACATACACACACACATATAAAATATATATGTGTGTACATATAAATATATACATATATATATATATATAATGTCCAAAAACCTACGTCCTGCCTAAATGTCATTGAATAGTCACAAAGACGATAATCATGTTGTTGTTGTTTTAATATTGTACTCAACTTTATCTATTAGGACAGTTAGATTCATAGAACAATTTAACACAATAAAAAGACATTTCCCCTATACCACCTCCCTGCCACCATATTCATAGCACATTACCAACATCTCCCACAGAGTGGGACTTTTGTTATAGTTACTGAACCTATATTTCTTCATCCTTTTAGTCTCTTCAGGCTGCTATAACAAAATATCATAAACTGAGTAGCTTATAAAAAAAGGTATTTATTTCTTATAGTTCTGGAAACTGGGAGGTCTAAAATCAAGGTGCCAGCAGACTCAGTGTCTGCTGAGGGCCCACTTCTTAGTTCATAGGCAATCATTTCTTCACTGTAACCACACATGGCAGGATAGAAGGACTATCCAGCTCTCTAGGGTCTCAAGGGCTCCACTTCCAAAAGGCCTCATCTTCTAACACTATCACCATGGGGGTTAGGATTTTAACATACAAATTTAGTGGTGTTGGGAATGAACATTTAGACCACACCATGCAACATGCAACAATATAACCCAATGTCTATAGTTTATTAGAGTTCTCTCTCAGTGTTATACATTCTATTGGTTTGGATAAATATATAAAGACATATGTCCACCATTATAGTATCACACAAGGAGTGGTTTTTCTACCTTGAAACCCTCTGTGTTCCATATATTCATTTTTTCCTCTCCCCATCTCCCAGATGTCACTGATCTTTTTGCCATCTCCATAATTTTGCCTTTCCAGGATGCCATGTAGTTGGAATCATACAGTATGTAACTTGTTTTAGATTAGCTCTTAAAAGTCTAAAAGACATCTCTAGTCCCATGCTTATCTAGATATTTTCCTGTGTTTTCTTCCAGCCATTTGAGTAAATTTTTGGAAAGGGTGTAAGGTCTTTGACTAGATTCATCTTTCTACATGTGGATGTCCAGTTGTTCCAGCACTATCTCTTAAAAAGACTATCTTACTCAATGTTGACAAGCTGAAAGCTTTTTCCCTAAGATCAAAAAAACAAGGATACCTGTTTTTACTAATTCTATTTAGTATATTATTGGAAGTCCAAGTAACCAAAAAATTAAGAAAACAAATTTTTATGATAAAATAATCAAAATAAATTGAACACATAAAAATAAATTTAATCAAGAAAGTGAAACATCTTTAAACTGAAAACTAGTAAACATTGATAAAAATAAATTGAAGAAGACACAAATAAATGGAAAGATATTCTGTGTTCATGGAGCGGAAGAATTAATACTGTTAAAATTTCCTTATTACCCAAAGATACAAGATACTTACACTGAAATTCCTATCAAAATTCCAATCACATTTCTTACAAAAACAGAAAAAAAATCTAAAGTTCATATGGAATCACAAAGACCCCTAACAACCAAAGCAATCTTGAGCAAGAAGAACACAACTAGAGGTATCACACTACCTGATTTCAAAATATACTACAAAGCTATAGTAGTCTGAACAATATGGTCCTAGCATCAAAACAGAGATATATACCTGTGGAACAGAATGAAGAGTCGAGAAATAAATCTAAACATATACGGTCAATTGATCTTTAACAAGTCACTGAGAATATACAATGGGAAAAAGGTAGTCTTTTCAATAAATTATGTTGGAAAAACTGAATATTTACATCCAAAAGAATGAAATTAGACCTTCATCTCACATCATATACAAAAATCAACTTAAAATGAATTAAAAGCCTAAATGTAAAACCAGAAATTGTATAACTACTACAAGAAAATATAAGGCAAAACTTTTTTATTTGTACAAATCTATGAAGTGCTTTTGAACTTTCTTACATATTATAACCTAAAATTATTACATGTATATAATCAAATCAGGGTATTTAGGTTCTCTATCACCTGAGTACAATACGTTTTTGTTGAGAATAGTCATCCTACTCTGCTATCAAACATTGAATTTATTACTTCTATCTTACTGTGTGTCTGTACACTTTAACCCACTTCTCTTTATTCTCTCCCTCCCCCTACTTATACTTCTCAGTCTCTGTTGTCTTTCCAATATCTACCTCCATGTTGTCAAAGTTTTTAGTTCCCACATATGAGTGAGAATGTGAAATATATTTCTGTGCCTGGCTTATTTAACTTAAGATAATGATATGGTTTGGTATCCCCCACCAAATCTCACCTCTAATTGTAATTTGTCAAGGCAAGGGAGGTGATTGGATCATGGAGGCAGTTTCCCCCATGCTGTTCTGATAGTGAGTGAGTTCTCAGAAGATATGATGCTTTTATAACTGGAAGATCCCCCTTCACACTTCTCTCACCAGCCACCATGTAAGAAATGCCTGCCTGCTTCCCTTTCCACCATGATTGTAAGTTTCCTGAGGTCTCCCCAATCTTGCAAAACTGTGGGTCAATTAAATCTTTTTTTTTAAATAAATAACAAAATTAAAAGAGCAAGTTTTTCAGGCTTCTCAAGCACATATGACTTTAATTCCAGAATCTGAGATGCTTGAGGGAGCTGCTAATGGTTTGGCAGCCCTAAATCCAGTGACTTGGGTGAAAACACTTGGAGGATCTATGATTGCTGTCGTGATTGTGCTATTAATTTGGTCATTATCATTATTAGTCTATTTTCACAGTGCTATTTTCACAAGTGGGCAGTTCTTTATAGCAGTGTGAAAACGGACTAATACAGACAATGACCTCTATTTCCATCCATGTTGCTGCAAATGACATGATTTCATTATTTTTATGGTTAAATAGTATTCCATTGTGTATATATGTACTACATTTTCTTCATTCATTAATGGACACTTAGGTTAATGTCATATCTTTGCTCTTATGAACAGTGCTACAATAAGTAGGTTCAGAGTAGTGGGGTTGCTAGATCAAATAGTAATTCTACTTTTAGTTTTTTGAGAAATCTTTATACTACTGAGACTAGCTCAACTGTAGAGACCCCCACCCAGGTGGCACTGAAGGAATTAAGAAGCAGACACAGAGATAGAGTACAAAGTGGGACTATCAGGGGGCTGACATCATTCCAGGCTTAGAGCCTTGAACAGACTCTGACCCACATATTTATTCTCTCCGAACAGGTAATTATTATTAGCAAACAGGTGGTTTGTGTTTTCTCATAGAACAAAAATAAATGAGGCAGGTAGCTGGTGCCTGCTTACTGATCAAAGACAAACCAGAAAGTATTCTCCACAAGGGAGCCATGGGGGCAGGGTCACATATCCTGTGCTTGAAGAATTGTTTAACTGGTATACAATATACACATACTGTTTACTACTTTAGAACACCCTGAGCAGTTTTTCACTTGAGGAGGCTGGTTCAGTTTTCCTTGCCATCGTTCTCAGCAAACCATATAGTCCATCATACACTCAGCATTACACTATTTTCCATTGTGGCTGTATTAGTTTACATTTCCCCAAACAGTGGATAAGAGTTACCTTTACTTTGTATCCAATCCATGAGTTCTTTTTTTGTCTTTTTTATAATAGCCATCTTGACTGTGGTAGAATATTTCATTGTGGTTTTGATTTGCATTTCTTTTATGTTTAGTGATGTTGAGAATTTTTTATATAACTGTAGGCCATTTGTATGTCTTCTTTTGAGAAGTATCTATTTGTATTCTCTGTCCACATTTTAATGGTATTATCTGATATTTTTTCTGTTGGATTGAGTTCCTTGTGTATTCTAGATAATAGTCCACTGTTGGATAAGGACTTTGCAGATATTTTCTCCCACTCAACAGGTTATCTCTTAATTCCATTGACTATTTCCTTTGTTGTACAGGTGCTTAGTTTAATTGTCCTATTTGTTTGTTTTTGTTAACTGTGCTTTTGAGGTGTGTGAGTACAGAGTTTGTGCAACTGCTGGGGACAGAGTAACTTCTCATAGTCCCAGACAGGGAGCTCTCAGGCTCTGGGAAGCACATACTTTGGTTTCCTTTGTCCCAGGGATTACTTTTTTGTTGTGTTGCATTGTCCTTTCCACAGTGGGTAGTAATCCCTGTGAGCTAGAGTCCTGGGGACCTGCAACATCTTTGGGTCCAGCCAGTGCTATGCCACTATGGTCCTCTGGGTGGATACTGGGGAATGTCAGCAGGATCTCCTAGGATGTGGAGATACAAGGGCTGTGGTTCCCATGGTTGCATGCAGTCCTATGATGGCTGCACTCCCGAAGTGTTTCCTTGCCACAACACTGAAGTCTTGGCAACGGGGGTTGAATAACTCTGTATGAGTTCTCTGATGCTATGCCCTTCCTTGTGTGATCCCCAAATCACCACCCATGCTAATGTCACAGTTCATAAGGTTAGAGGAGTTTTCCCACGGTTCAGATTGTAGAAGTCCATACTATGTGAACCACTGAAATTCTGTCACTGATGCTTTTCATACAATACCAAGTCTCTTCAAAAGTCTCCCAACCAATCTCAGCCAAGCTGGTCCCTTGCTGTTTTCTCCTTCTGTGTCTGATTTTGTCTTTGGTCTCTAGTGTTCCATCCTAAATCTTCTATTAGAGATATGATTATGCATTTATAATTTTGCTTTTTTTACCTGAGAAGGTGGGTGTCTGATGTCTCTAGTCAGCCATCTTGAAATAGAATGAGAAAAAAAGCTTTTTAAAGGAGTCTGAATGTGTCTTTGTCTCTGTTAGCATAATCTCAGAAGGTGAGGAGACCAGTCCACTACCCTCATGTCCACCATGACCACCTTCCCCATACTATCCTGTGTTTCTTCCTTGATCATCTTTCCTGTTCCAGAGAGGTGGGGCTGGGATGTCACCATCTCTTTCTCAGCTTCACGGTGCATTGAGCTGCAACTTCTTGCTTCTCTGTTAAAATTAAAGTCTGAGTATAAATTTACTTTTTTGAATTCTTGCCATCAGAGGTTGATGTGTTAATTAAAGGAGGATTTGTATAATTTGAGAGACAAAATAAATGGGAGGCCTGAGAACCTTCTAGAATAAATAATAAAAAGGCTTTTTAACATTAGCCTAGGCAAAAATTTTTATGACCCCGGAAAACACAAATAACAAAAGCAAAAATAAAAGGAATCACATTTATCTAATAAGCTCCTGAAAAGCAAAGAAAAGAATGAACAGAGTGAAGAGACAACCTACAGAAGGGTAGAAAATATTTTCAAGCTATACATCTGATATGGGATTAATATGCAAACACAAACTGTGTAGTTTGCATACAATATAACTAAGTGTCATTTTGGTTTATTTGCTTGATGTGCTTTTAGCTTCCAGCATGCTCTGGTGTCTAACATTAATTTGGGGAAAGTCTCACTCATTATTGTTCCAACTATTTCTTCCATTGCTTGCTTTCTTTATTCCCCTTTTGGTATTCCTATCACACAATCATTACACCTTTTGTAACTGCCCCATAATTCTTGGATATTCTGTTCTGGTTTGTTGTTTGTTTTCATTTTTTTTTTCTCATTACTTTTTAGTTTCAAATGTTTCTATAGAGATAGCTTTAAGCTAGAGATTTTTCCTTACTTGTATCCATCTATTTGCAAGCCTCTTAAAAACATTCTTCATTTCTATTACATTGTTCGTGCTCTCTAACATTTCTTTTTGGTTCCTTCTTGGAATTTCCATCTCTCTGCTTACATTGCCTGTCTGTGTTTGAACATTGTCTACTTTATCCATTAGAGTCTTTAGCATATTAATTATAGCTGTTCTAAATTATTTGTCTGTTAATTCCAACATACCAGCCATATCTGAGTCTGGTTCTGATGCTGGCTTTCTCTCTTCAAACTGTTTCATTTTGTTTTGCCTTTTACTATGCCTTATAATTTTATTTTGATTGCCACACATAATCCACTGGCAAAAGGAATGGCTATAAATTGGAATTTAGTAATGTCACGGTAAGATGTTGGGGGAAGGGGAAGCATTTTATAGCCCTATGATTAATTCTCATTCCTTTATTGGGCCTGTGCCTCTGGACTGTGAATGTCATCATTGCCTCTCAGTCACCACCCTCCTTTAGGTGGAAAGGGATGGCTAGAGTGCAGTGAAATTGGGTTTTCTATTCTCCCCTATGGAAGGGAAGTGGGACCTAAAATTTGGTTTTTTCCTTCCTACACAAGAAAGACTAGAGCAGTATAGACTTGGATAATTCTCTTCCTCCAGGTCAGTTAGGCTCTAATAAAACCTAAGTAGGTAAGGCCCTGGTTAAATAGTTTCTCCTCGGGGCAATCTTGTTAAGAACAGAATACTATGGTATATTTCAAGATGGGTCCTTTTCCCTCACCCGCCAGAAACATGAGGGAATTTTCCCTGCTCTTCACTGTAAGAATCTGGTAAGTTAAAACTCACAAAACCGTCAGGGGTCCCAGATGACTGATCATCCTAGAGTTTTTATCCTTTAGTTTTTTTACACCAAGCCTCCAGCACTTGTCAGTTACCATTTAGGTTTTTTCTACTAGCAGTGATTCCCACAGAGGTTTCTGCTCTAATCAATTATGATTCTCTGTTTTTGCCTGTTTCTCTCTCTAATTTTGGTGGCAGCCATTTGCCTAGTGACCTCATTTCTCTTAGAAATGTTGATTTTTAAATTTTTTTACATATTTGTATAATGAATTGGCAACTTCTAAGCTCCATACATGACATACCAGAACAGGAAATCCAATAGTAATCATTTTAAATGCTATTACATGCATAAATATCAGATAGATACACAGATGATATATAGATGGATAGATAGATAGAGAGATAAAATGTTTTAGGCTATACACCTTTTACCCTTTTTATTTTATTTAGTCTTTGCTGTACTTTATATATCATTTTACAAGGTTCACTGTAAGATATTTTGTAAGATAGATATTTGTATTCTTGCAGTGAATCATGTAAGGCCAAAAAAAAAAGATGAAGTTCAAAATAGATAGATGTTTGTCAAGACAGCAAATGGAGGAGAATAAAATAATTTTAACTTGTGTTAGTAGAAGTACATGAAGACAACTATTTGTATTTTATTGTTCACACTAGAAATTCTTTAATTCTGTACATGACCAACCCACAGGACTATAGAAGAGGCTGGCCACTCTATGTTGTAATCAAATTAGGAAAAAATAATAATTTATTTTTAACCTTACAGAAGATGAATGAATTTTTTAATGCAGAGAATTTAACATTTAATGTGTTGTGAACACTGACTACAAACATTCTGTGAAAGCATGTATACAATTGTTTACACTATTTCTTTTTGCTAGTATTTTCATTACTGTTTAACACTTATAAAATCTCAATGTCACACAATATTAGTTTTATTCTTTTCTTTTTGTAACAAATTTAACAAGAGGAATATTATTCTCTGTTCCTTGAGAGCTAAATATACATCTAAATGTATCTCTCCATACCATATGCCTAGTGACAATGTTTTCTAATGATATGCTTGAAATCTATGAATATTATTCAATGAAGTTTTCAGGTAACATAAAGGCATGTTTTTAGCTACTCCATTTGCTTTAACTTACTTCTATTAGATCAAAATTTGTGTTTAAAATGAATTGAAGAAGGTCTTAACATATTTTAGTAACATAAACTGAAACATGCTTTCCAAAAGTTGGGAAAATAATATTTAATGATATGCCACTAAAATGATAGCTATTAAATTTGTGATGCATTAAAAACTGTATAAAGTGTGTTTTCATTGATGTTTATAAATTGATTCTGCCATGTGTACCTGTAAAGTAATTAAAATTTTAAATCACATTCATGTTTTTATAAATGCCCTCAATTTAAAGGTTGGAAGAAACAAAGGCAGGTCTATAATAAATGAAAAATGACTAAAAGCAAAGTCAAGAGTTACTGTTAAACAACTTCTTGAATAATTGGGTTGATACAACAATGGAGTTTGCTATCCTAAAGTATATTGAGCTTTCCATCCTTAAATGTGCTCAAAAATAGGACAGATGATTTTTGATTCATATTATTTCATATGAGACTTAAGGGTAAGTTAGGAAGATGTAATACATAATCTTGAATTTCTTTTCTATTGTCCCAATATTAATATGTCATGTCTTTATTAAGAAAAAAATTATGGAATGATAAAGAAATAATGCAGAAACATCAATGGCTTCCAAAAAGAGCAGGGTTTTGAGTAATAGTAACTTCATACTTCAATCAAACAAGTTATCAGAGATTTTATAAACTTGTGTTTTGTGAAGCCTAGGATATTTATACACTCCCTTCCTTGTCCTTTCTTGGCAGATATCACATTGTACTGAAACTCATTGTTTATGTATTAATCTCTTTTACTAGATTGTGAGATTCTTCAATTCCATTTCAATAAGTGAATACATTCATATTGTTCATTTTTGAATGCCCAGCGTAGCCACTAGTATTTGAGATATGTTACTAGTAATTGTTAATGCATGAAAAGGTGAAAGTCAGTACAAAATGGCTATCTCACCTCACCTGTTCTATAGTCCTAAAGTCAATCAATGTGTTTTCAAATAAAATTTTAGTAAATTGAGTATAATAAAAGCTTAAAATTTTAAAATAAACAAATTTAGGGAATTTAAAGTTTTCTAGATTTTAGTCATTAAATATCTGTTCTTATTTACTCCCTTGTATAGTATGTTTATTCTTCTCTGATAGATTCAAGTATATTATTTTTTTCTGTTTTTCTTTATTTATAAGCTTTTTATTTTTTTATTTTAAAACATTTAGATTTACAGAAAAGTTGCAAATATGATGTAGAGAATTCCCACATATTCCACTCACAGTTTATTATGAATATTTTATATTCATATAATAGTTTTTTACAATTAATAAACCATTATTATTAAATATTATCAAATAAAGACTATATTTCCTTAGTTCTTACCTAATATCTTTTTAAATTTTTTTCCTAATGTCTGTTTTAGGATACCATGTTACATTTCTTCCTGTGTCTCATTAGGCTTTTCTTGGTTATAACATTTTGTAAGACTTTGTTCTTTTTGATGATGACCTAGACAGTCTTGAGGCATACTGACCAGACGTTTTGTAGAATGTCTCTCAATGTGGGTTTTTCTGGTAATTTTTTTCTCATGATTAAACTAAAATTGTAGGTTTTAGGGAGGATGAATACAGACGTAAAGTGCCATTCTATCACATAATTTCAAGAGTACATACTATTAGCATCACTGTTAATTGTTAACCTTGGTCATTTTGGTGAGGTAGTGTTTGTTTTTCAGGTTTCTCCACAGACAAATATTTGAATCTGTGGAATTGGGAAAAGGCACATGCTTGAGCATTTTGGGGTACTTCCCTAAAGAAAACAAATAGGAGGCTGTCAACTGTCCTGGCAATGCAGTAGAACACATATAACCTTAAGAAATCTACACCCTGAAGAGGTGACAAAAAGTGTAAAGTAAGTGAAACAATAGAATAACTCTAAGAAACCTCAGAATCTCTAGCTGGGTTGTTTTGCAAGGTTGTTTTTCTCTTAAAGACAATTGGTAAAGACTGGAGGTGACAACTCCTACTTCAAATGCAAAAACAGCAGTGTTAGACTTCAAGGTGCTCAAAATCCTGAGAAAACCTGACAGCACCAAAGGAACATAGCAAAATCTTGTAAACAACCCCAAGGAAATGGAAATCTATGAATTACCTATGAAACATTCAAAGCTAAGGATGCTCAATGAGCTGTGAGAGAACAGAGACAGACAACATGACAAAATATAAAAACTAATACAAGAACAAAATAAGTTTAATAATAAAATAGAAATCATAAAAAAGGACCAAAAAGATATTTTAGAGTTGAAGAATACAATGAATGAAATGAAAATGCAATAGATTCTGTAAATAGCAGACTTAATCTAGTAGAAAAAAGAAACTGTGAGCTCAAAGACAGGTCATTTGAAAGTACCCATTCAGAGGAAAAATAAAAGAACAAAAAGAAATGGAGAAAGCTTACGGGATTTATGCACACCACCAAGAAAGCTCTATTTCAAATACTAGAAGACACAAAAGAAGAAGCAAAAGACAAAGGGGCAGAAAGTTTATTTAAATAAATAGTGGCTAAAACCTTGCCAAATCAGGGACAAATGTGGACATTGAGATACATGAAACTCAAAGGTCAAAACTCAAGTTCAATTAAAAAAAAACTTCACCAAAACACGTAATCAAACTGTCAAAAATTGAAGACAAAGGGGGAATCTTGACAGCATCAAGAGAAAAGGCATTTCTTACAATAAGGGCAACTCCGTAAGTCTATCAGTAGACTTCTCAGCAGAAAATTTACAAGCCAGGGAAAAGAGAGATGAAATATTTACAGGGATGACAGACAAACTTGTCAACCAAGAACACTTTACCCTGCAAAACCATCCTTCAGAAATAAAGGAGAAATAATGACTTTTACAGACAAACAAAATCTGAGAAGTTCATCATCACTAGACCTTCATTATGAGAAATGCTAAGCAGGGTTCTTCTAGTTGAAATAAAATGACACTAATTAATAACATGAAAACATATAACATATAAAACTCACTGGCATAAGTATATAATCAAATTCCAAACACTCTAATACTGTCATGATGGTGCATAATAAATCATATCCCTAGTATAAAGGTTAAAAGACAAAAATAATAACTATAGCTGCACTATTTTTAAATGGATTTGAAATATAAAGTGATGTAAATTGTTACACCAAACACATAATATATGTAGAAAGGTACAGTAAAAGTGTACAGTTTTTGTATATGATTGAAGTTAGGTTGTTATCAGCTTAAAATAGGCTAACTATAAAATGTTTTATATAAGCCTTGTGGTAACCACAAAGCAACAACCTATAGTAGATGAAAAAAAAAATCAAGATAAAGAAAGCACACCACTACAGAAAATTATCAATTCACAAAGGAGTATAGTAAAAGAAAAAAGAAACAGGATCTACAAACAATCAGAGAACAATCAGCAAAACATATTATGTATCAATAATTACCTTGAAAGTAAATGGATTAGATTGTCTGGTCAAAAGACATAGAATAGATATAAAAGAAGACCCATGTATATACTGCCTGCAACAGACTCATTTCAGTTTGAAGACGCAGATACATAGAAAAAGTGCAAAAAGCTATTCCATGAAAATAGTAGCTAAAAGAAAGCAGAGGTAGCAATACTTATATCAGACAAAATAGAGTTTAAGTCAAAAACTGTGAAAAGAAACAAAAGTCATTATTTAATAACAAAAGGATAAATTAATCAAGAAAATATAAGAATTATAAATATATATATACTCCAAATATCATAGCACCTAAATAGATGAAGTAAGCATTGACAGAACTGAAGAAGATAACATACAACACCACAATAATAGCAGGAGATTATCAGAGTGAAAAGGAAACCTATAGAATGAGAGAATATATTTGCAAACTACATATCTAAGAAGTGGTTAATCTCCAAAATATATGTGGAATTCTTCAACTCAATAGTAAAAAAAACCTTAACTACCCAATAGAATCTGTCTAGTCAGACATGGTGTAGCATACCTGTAATTTCAGCTACTCAGAAGGCTGAGGCAAAAAGATCCCTTGAGGCCAGGAGGTTAAGGCTGCAGTGTGCTATAATCACATCTGTGACTAGCCATTGTACTCCATCCTGGTGAACACAGTGAAACTCTGTCTCTATAAAAAAACAAATGTAGCTAAAGTCTTGGATAGACATTTTTACAAAGAAGAAATACAAACAGCCAATAGGCACGTGGGAAAATGCTCAACATCACTAGTCATCAGAGAAATGCAAATCAAAATCACAATGAGATACCACCTCACACCTGTAAGAATAACTATGATCTAAAAGACAAAAGATTACAAGTGTTGGTGAGGGTGTGGAGAAAAGAGAACCTTCATACTCTAATGGTGGGAAGAAAAACGGTGCAACTTCCACAGAAAATACAATGAAAGCGCTTCAAAAATTAAAAAATTGAACTACTGTATGATCCAATAATACCACTTCTGGTGTTTACTCAAATAGTTTGAAATCAGTTGAGATATTAGTTGTTGAGATATTAGTGCTCCCAGATTTATCGCAACCATGTTCACAGTAGTCAAGATGTGAAAACAACATATGCTCATCAACAGATGAATGAATAAAGAAAATGTGGAATATACATGCAATGGAACATATTCAGACTTAAAAAAGAAGAAAATTCTTCAATATACAAAAACATGAATAAAACAAAGACATTATGCCAAATGAAATAAACCAGTCACTCAAAGCAAATACTACATGATTCCACTTATATGTGGTATCTAAAATTGTCAATTTTATGTAATCAAAGGGTGAAATGGTTATTTCCAGGAGGTGGGGGGAGGCGACAGGATGAATTACAATCAATAGACAAAAAATTTCCATTTCAGCAATATAAATAATTCCAACACATCTCTACCTGTAGTCAAAAATACTGTATTGTACACTTAAAAGTTTAAAAGAATAAGCCTCAGATTAATTATTCTTGACACAATAAAATTTTTTAAAAAAATTTATAGCATCTTTAAACTGCACTTTTATTCTTCAAGTTTGTCCAAGAAATAGATGAACTTGGTATAACATCCATAGCAATTATACCAAATGCTAACTTGAAAAATTTTATCATGTTAAAATATATAATGACCATTTTTTACTGCTTACTTCTTTTATCACAACAACATCACTTCTTGCATAACAATAAACTACATGCTTAGTTTGCAAAATACCATTTCAATTAAAGATAATGGCTAATTGCCAGATTCAAACAGTAGTAATTTATTGTCTTGTTAATTGAATATACAAACCAAGAATAAATTGAAAGGGTGAAATTTAACCTTCCTTAATCTTTATTTTATAGGAATAACTTAACCCATAAAGGTGAGTTAGTGGCTTTCATGGTAAAAAAAAAATAAATACCTTGGGAATTAATTAAATTGTATGTCATATTATTTAATAATCAAATAAATAATTTTTTCTTAATTCAATGCCTGGTTTTACTATTCAGTGTATGTGTTCTAGATAAATATATAAACACTTTTTTACATTTGGTATCATTTTTTCACTTGTTTGTTTTTGTTTGTTTGTTTATTAGATCGAGACAGGGTCTCACTCTGTCATCCAGGCTGGAGTACAATGGTGCCATCTCAGCTAACAGCAACCTCCACCTCCCAATTCAAATGATTCTCCTGTCTCAGCCTCCCCAGTAGCTGGGATTACAGGCATGCACCTTGACGCCCACATAATTTTTGTATTTTTAGTACAGACAGTGTTTTGCTATATTGGTCAGGCTGGTCTTGAACTCCTGACCTCAAGTGATCCACCCACCTTGGCCTCCCAAAGTGCTGGGAATACAGTATGAGCCATTGGGACTTGCCCATTTGGTATAATGTTTAAATTATGTTATCTCATGTTACATCAAGTCAGTATTTAATTCTGTATATCCTTAGAGATACACATATTAAGAACAGAATTAGTACTGGTCATTCAAACCTTTGAGATCTATTCCTCTAGCAGTGCCCAGAAAAACAAACAAACAACAACAACAACAACAAACAGCACATGTGGTCCCAAATACTTCTTATCCTATATCCCTAAGAAGGCAATAGGGTGTTTCTTATCACAATTTTTTTTAACAATTTCCATATTGTAATTATCTAGACAGCAGTTTATATAATATTAGCTACAATTACTGTTAAGATTTTGGAAACAAGAGGCATATTTACAGGCCCTCTCTCAGAATGAAGTACTCCAGTCAGTCAGTCATTATTTCAAGAAATATATTGTGGTGAACATTTGTGATTTCTCCCATAGGATCAAGTCCTACTTCCTAACAATCCTTAGTTTCCTTGTTGGGCACCAGGAAAACTAATTGTACTGGTGAAGCATACAAGCTTGACTAAGCCAGTCATATAGCCTAACTCTTAAGTAAACAATGATGTAACCCAAACATGAGCAACTGGTGAGAATCTCAGGACACTTGAGAATTATAGAAAAAACACTCTTTTGTCTGTACTGTGTAATATGTAGGCAAGAGACCTAGAAGACCTACAGCCACTTTTGCAACCATGCAGGACTCTAGTCAAAGGATGGAACCAATAGATGAAAGAAGTTAGATTTAAAAGACAGAAAATTTTAAAAAATAAATGACAGCCTGATAAAAAACTTCTGTATCAAATAGCACCTAAACCTGAACAACCTCTGTATATATAATTGACCACTTTAGGGGCATGTGATCGGGGCAGTCCCACAAGGTTCATTTTCAAAAGGGACCCCCACCGTTAGTGTAATGCTCCACTGAAATTCATAATTATCATCTTTGAATCTGTGTTTGTAAATCAAGTCCTATGGGGCAATGGAATGTATCCCTGGGTATGGAAGATAACACTCAGCAGCATCTAGTACACATGTGATTTGGCTTACCATATCACTAGGCAGTCCAAGACTCAAGAAGCTCTGAAGGGGAATCCCAGCCAGGACTTGGATACAAATCTATCTGCAACAGCATCAGTAGATATAGCAGTAAAGACCACCATGTCAATGGCCCATCAAGAGAAGAAAGGCTCCTCCTGGCTGCAGTGCGTGGAGGGTGGCTTGCCCTTTTCTCTAGCCTAGCCCACTGGCATCTGTAAAAATATTAACACCAGGGACTGAGATTTAAAACTGTTGAGACTCAGACAATACAGTTTGTCAGCAAATTACAACTAACTAAAAGAATACAATCAGACATTGCAATAAAATATATTAAGAAGTTATTAGAATCCTTTAAAGAGTGTGGAATTTCTGGTTTTTAAAACTGCTGCAACATTGCAAAGCAAATATTGACAGACTTAGATAAATAAAAATTAAATTTAAAGACAACTTTATTTAATGATAAATAACATTATATTCATATAAAGCTTCAAATTAAATAATTATTGACAAGATAATTTAATGTTTAATTGCAATTGAAGATACAACCACAGAATGCATAAACAGGCATTTGAATTATATACAAATTATAAAATCACTTTTGGTTTAATGAACAATCTTTACAAGTTAAGAAAATGTCAAAGAAGAAAATAAAACGTCATTGTATAAATTTGCACTTGAAGATGAATTCAGAGTTACTAGCAATTAATTTCTGTGAAGAATTATATACTTTTAGAAAAAAATGTTCCTTAAGAATCATCATCTCTAGATATGTCAAAATCTATATTTTAAAACAATTTATCAGAATTTTTTTTCTAAGCAGTCACAGCCTATAAAGACTCTTAACAGCTCCAGAAGCAGTTGAATCAGTAGGAGCTTTCTCTAAATTACAGTTATCAAAAATTATTTGCAATCTTGATTTGCCAAGGGCTATTGACATCAGCTTCAATTATATCAATTGAAAATCAAGCCACTAAAAATACAAATGTTGATAACCTAACAAATGAATTTGCAGAAATACAAGCCAAGAAAATATTATACTCAAAAAATATATACATTAAAAGCATTATTTATTGCATTATATAAAATTATGAAACTTAAATGTTGTTAATTTTATGATTTGTAAGTTTATATTTTTATCACTATTACCCTATTATGTATGTAAGTGTATAATATTTTTAATGTAAAGGTGTATTTGATAGCATTACATGCACATAGTTTTTATTTCTAAAAGTTCCATTTGGGTCATCTTTAGATTTTCCATTTTTCTACTCAACATGTTCAATATTTCTCCTACCTTTTATAACAAATTTAATACATTTAAAATAAGAATTGTAATGTCCCTGTCTCCTAATACTTATATCTATGTCAATTCTGAGTTGGTTTCGACTGAATGGTGTTTTTCCCTTTTGTAGGTCATTATTTTTCTGCTCTTTTGCATACCATACAGTTTTTTGAAATGATATGACAGATTATTATAAATTTCACCTTGTTGAGTAATGAATATTTTTGTATTCCTGTAAATTTTCTTGAGCTTTTTTCTAGAATACAATTAACTTATTTGTTAAGAGATTCTTTCAAGTCTGAAGCAAAATTTACTTTTGGTAGAATTATTTCCCACTACTTAGACCTTTCTGAGTATTCTCTTTAATGGCCCAACTACTATAAAACTGTCCAGTCTGGCTGACGGGCAGGTGCTCACTCTTCTTATTCTTGTGAGAGCTCTAGCTATTGTTTCTTCTAATCCATTTGGGTGTTACTTTTTACTGTCTTCAAGTAGTTTCCTTGAGAACATCTGCCAATCACTACTCTGCTGAAGACAAGAGGAGAACTTGCAAATCTCCTCTGTTCTCTATCTGTGAACCTCCCCTATCTAGTATCCTGATGGGTGAACTAAACCTGTCTTGGTGTCTTCAGATTCTTAGCCCCATTTCCTCAACTCAGTGAGTGTGCTAGCGTCTACCTGGGTATCCGCTTCCTGAACTGTAACCTGGAAATGGCTTGAAGTCAGTAAGCTGGGGCAATCAGTCTCTACCTCATTTGTTTCCTGTCTCTCAAGACTCAGTGCCATTCAATGTCAAATGCTGATGTTTTGAAAATCATTGTTTGATACATTGCATCTATATTTTTAGTTGTTTAGGCATAAGGGTATATCCCGTCATTGTTACTCCATCTTGGTCATTTGTAGGAGTGCAAATTCATGTGTTTAGATAATTTCACCTAGAAATTGAAGAAAGAGAAATGAGATAAAGATGAAAACCTGGGTACTTTCATATTAAAACCAAAATAAAAACGATGAAAATCCTATAAAAGGAACAAAGCAGTGGTGGTCATGGAAGGAAGACAAAAAATGGAAGGGCAAATACCAAAAGCTTATGGTAGAATCAAGAAGACAGAGTAATCAATGATGTCAAATACCTCAGAAAAGTTAGAGCTGGACAAGAAAAGAAACTGAGACAGTGTCCTTAGAACATCTTTGGGGTCTTGAGTTACAGTATGTTTGGTAATCAAGTGGAAGTGAATGTTTGCTTATAATTTGTATGTGACTACCTGTAATAGCCATATAGAATATTCTTTCAAAAACTTTAACTGTAAACTAGAGATAGAGAGGTTGGTAGAGAGCATAATGACATAGGGGATTAAGTTTTGTTTGCCATATGGATAAGGTGAGGGAAACTCGCGATTTCTCATCTGCTGGAAGAAAAGGGCCTAACTATAAGATAGTGTTGAAGATAAAAACAGAAAAGCATATTTCCCAAAAAGAGACCAGGCATCACTTCTGTTCATGCACAAGGAGTATGAAAGGGGAAAGACCAGAATTGGTGCAGACACATATACCTTCACAGTTTCAAGAGGAAGTGGGGATGAGTATATGAGATGTAGGCAAATCGTTTCTAGCTTTCTAGTATCTAATATCTGCAGTATCTAATATCTCTTTCATCTCGCTGTTATTTTTTTCACACATTATAGTTTTTATTTCTAACTATATTTCTATTTTCTGTGATTGTAATAACCTAACCTGGGTTAGCCTAACTGACGCCATCTTAGCTGCAAACCTGACAAAGCTCTCTGGAGCCTCTCCCTCCCTGCCGCAGCCCCTCAGGTGCATTATTGGGTCACGCTGCACTCAAAGCTTTGAACCATTAAGTGTAGTTCATACTGTTCACAGCACCTGTAACCATTGTAACCGCATCCTGCTTGGCAAGTCTATCTGCTAGTGTGAATACCTTCCTTGGTGATTGATGGTATGGAAAGTTCCCCCTGCTACCCCTCTTAGTAATTGTATGGAAATATCCTTAGCAACCAACAATCCTGGGAACCTCCTGCCCCCTGGTTACCAGCCTCCTCCTACTAACTTGCTTGTTCTGCTTCTGTAAAATTCTGCTTCAGCTAGGCTGTCTCCTCCCCTACCTAAAGCAAGGTATAAAGGTAAATCAAGCCCTTTCCTTGGGGCGGAGAGATTTTGAGTGTTAGCTGACTCTCAGTTGCTGGCTGAATAAAGGACTCATAATTTGAACTCAGAGCGTGGCGCTTCCTTCTAACTCCCTCAGTTATTACAGATGTGGGGAGGTTATTTGCGGAAGAAATGCTAAAATAGAATCAAGACCATGTGGAAAGTGACAAAAATGTGAGAACATACACCGAGGGAAGGGGCAAAAAACCTGTTGATGGCCAAAAAATATATCCTGGGAACAATGAAGGTCTTGCTTGGTTGAAGATTTGAACTGTAAATCTGAAGTAAAATTCAATGATGGGTACTTTTTTTCTTTTTAACTATGATACTTGTAAGGCACAGAAACAGAGAAGTATGTTGTGAATGGAATCAAAGTTGAAATCTTGCAAGTGTATTTGCTGGAAGAGAAAACAGGCAAGATTATCGACATTCAAGGAGCTGAGTATGGAAAAGGGAAGAAAGAGAAGAAAAAAGGCTTAGCTGTGTCAGGAAGAAAAGGCACAGGATCGGAAATTGGGATGAGTGTAGGATGAACAAAAGCAGTAAGAGCTGGTGAGAAACAGGAACTCAGAGACACAGGAAGTTTGGGGTTAAGAGTCAAGTAATGGACTGACTCTAAGATTTCACAACTGAAAGAGCTGACAGTGATGACTAGCTGTACTAAGTAACTTTAGGTGTGGGCTGATACTGATGTAGGATGAGCATCATGCTTTCCTCATGAAAATCAAATTGCTAAGGTGCTGGGTTCATCTTGCCAACAGATCCTTGAGGCTCCCACTGTAACAGGAGAGACCTGAAAGAGGGAGGCAGATCCGAAGTCAGTTGCCAAATTCTCAGAAGCATGTAAGGAAGTGCTGGCTAAGAATAGTGAGGAATATGAGAAAACAACATGGACTATTCAAAGAAGCAGCTTTTGGTCAAGAGCAGAAGACACAGTCCTATTCTCATTCCCAGACTTAAGCACATGGGGAATGAGAGAATGAGTGGATCTCTTTAAAGAGGAAAGTCATAGAAACAGCGTCCATGAGATCTTTCCACTTAATTTCATGCATTTTATGTGTATACCTAATTGTTTCAATTTCAAAAAGTATTTTCTGACTTTGTCTCTGAACTCTGGGGAGAAACTTATTTAATTAAATCACACAGAGAACCCTAATAGGCTATCTACAGAAACAGGAGGAAAAGCATTTAGTCACATTAGTCAATGAGGGCAGAGGGGATGGCAGTTAGGAAAATCAGTTGGATAATAAGCACACCAATCTCCCTGTGGGTCTATCTGAAAAGCAGTGTTAGAATGTTGGGAAGGCATGTTGCTGTCAGGGATGCACTCAACTCCAAAGACAGTCTATCAAGGAATACTTACTCAGAGGTGGTTATGATTTATTTGTACTCATAAATATAAAATTAAAAATAAACAGATATTATTTAGATTGAAATGAATACCAACATCTCAATACTACTTGATGTTACAGTGAGGCACATCCTAAACGCTAAGAATATCTTTCTTTCCCGTTCCCTGTCGCTTGTTCCTTCCTTTCATCCCTCCTCTCTCTCTCTCTGTCTCTGTCTCTCAATCTGTCATGCACACACACACCCCTTCAACTGCCTTCAGAACGAGTGCTGGCTTCATGGGCTTGCAACAAGCGCAGTGGCAGAGGTCAAGCCTCTGGGAAGAGAAGGGCTAGCACTTGTGGTTTAATGCTTGGCATCTCTATCTTGAAAATCTTAATACTTTTTGATCTTTGGATTTGTGTTTCGCTGGTGAAGCTCTTTAGAAAACAGAGCATACCCACACGGACTTGAAACCTCTGCTCACCAGCAGTCCCATCTCCCTCCACTTCCTCTGGACATAGTCTTGTTCTCTCCTTCACAGAGACTGCTGGTGTCCTGGGTCACCAGCTGGAGCCTAAGCAGGAGTGTCTGGAGGGTGGGTAAGGTGTGCCTACCCTGTGGAGTCTTGGGGAAGGGCACAACGGGATTTGGTGGAGGTCATTCTTTACCCACTCCTGATCTGTTCAGCTAGTGCTCACCCGCCAGAGCAGAAGTCGAATATGCTTTGGAGTTGTTAGTCCACCTGAGTTGTTAGTCCATTTAGATTGTGGCCTAGGCTTGATGTCCCTGTCCTCTATAAAATAGTTTGTTGGTCTGGCAGCTTTGGGGAGAGGGACTCAGAAACTGGGGGCCCATGCAAGCCTGCTTAGTTATGGGACAGGGCTCTCAGTTGCCTGGGAGTATCTGCAATGGCCCCACAGGTATCCCCAAGCCGGAAGAGGAATGAGATTAAATAGTAAGCTAAACATATATATATATATATAAACACACACACATATATATACATATGTATATCTATAATTTTTATATTTCAGGTTAAGAGAGACTGCCGAAGAAAGAAAAGGATTTTATATTTTAGTGCGTTTCCTAGTACTTGTTTTCTACTACTTAAAGAGGAGCCTGGCATTGTCATTATGCACTGAACCCCACAAAGTATGTAGCTGCTCTTGCACAGAGCTATCAGCACAGAAGATTTGAATAGACAAATGCATTCACATGCATTTGGTAGATTTTGTGGAAGGCTCATAAGAAATGTCTATCATCTTCTACAGGTAAATGCCCTCTCCCTTTACATGGATATAGTTCTGTGTCTATTCCTGTCTATGACATGGTGAGTACTAGAGATCAGAAATCACATCAGGTGCAACACTTAGGAATTGAATGACATATGTTAAGTATTCCAGATTTATGATTTGTTTTAAAATCTGATAGAACTAGTCCAAGGAAAGTTAATTTGAATGGGCACATAAAATCTGCCTTCCCTTATTCTGAGTTTCACTCCACCAGCACAGCCCAACAAGCACCGTTGTAATTGGTGAGTTCTCTCTCTTCAAACATCTACTACTGATGAGCTAATGTCATTAAATGTTGCGTCTAGTCCAGATTCTGTGCTTTGATGTATAATCTCCTTTAATAATGCAAATCCATATATGGTAGAATTTATTTCCATTTTACTTATGAAGAAATTACCTTTAATGGTTTATGTAACATCACTAGCTATGAAGTGTGATGGAGTTAAGATTTACATATGGCCCATATTTAGCAATGCAATAATTGGCAGGTTGGTCACAAGCTACTACACAGAAAATCCTTAGTTTGAAAATAATGTTGGAATTTAAAATTCCCATCTAATTTTTAGATCATATATATAATTTCATAAATTAAAAAAAAACTATCAATCTTTTAAAATAATGTTTTAACTGATTTAAATCAGAGGATCCCACCCAAGTCTTTTTTCCAGCTTTACAATTGACAAATAAAGATTGTATATATTCAAAGTGTAAAATGTGAGGACTTCATATATGTATACATTGTGTAATGATGACCACAATAAAATTAATTTACACATCTGTCATCACCCATAACCACCCATAGTTACCATTTTGCATATGGGGGATGGAGGTAAGGAAAATCTGCTCTTATCAAATTTTATGTGAACAATTCAATACTATTAACTATAAATACTATGCTGTACATTAGATTCTCTATAACTTATTCATCTTATAATTAAAAATTTTCCCCAGTATTATTTAATATAATTTGTTTTGATATTCTGAATAAAGCTTTTCTCACCCCTTTATAACAATTATCAACAGCTTTAAGCAAATTTACAAAAGATGCAGTTTTTTTTTCAGATGGCCAGAGTGCAGTGGCACGCTCTCGGCTCACTGCAACCTCTGCCTCCCAGATTTAAGTGATTCCTTTGCCTCAGCCTACAGGCTGGGGACTACAGGCACATGCCGCCACACCTGGCTAGTTTTTTATGTTTTAGTAGAGACATAACTTCACCTTGTTGGCCAGGATGGTCTTGATCTCCTGACCTCATGATCCACCTCATCCCAAAGTGCTGGGATTACAGGCATGAGCCACCACACCTGGCCCAAGAATGCAGTTTTTATAAATGATATTATAAGGTATTAAAACATAAATTGTGTTTTAAAGGGATTTTTCTTCACAGTGTAGATGAAAATTTTCATTTTAGACATTCTTTTCTTTTATACAGTATTGTTATAATACATATTCAGCAATTTACCCAATTAAAATTATATTTTACATAGTAAATATCTTTTTTAAAGATTGTATTTGCAATTCATTTATTAAATCTAACTAAAATAAAAAATCAGCTCATTCAGAACTGAAATAATATAACTGGTTATTTTATTCACAGATTATCAAAAAATCTTACTATTTTTTCAATGAACTTTTAAAAAATTATTGCCATTTTAGTTTGAGGGGATTATGATTGTTTGTCTTCTCCCTGTTTTTATTAAGGGATCTAAAGGTTTCATGCAGATTACAGAAAGAACCCAAATATGTTATCAATAAATGTGGTTAAACAGAAAAAAAAAATAATCTTCCACAGATAAAGGGAAAAAGGGTTCATCTATTTTTGAAAAAGCATTTTGTTTCTGGAATTTTACTATTGGTTCAGACTAGAATATATGTGCTCCCAAGTGAAGAAATGAGAAAAACTTAAGTGGTAATTGCTGAAGCAGAGAGACCATTTAGATCAAAGAGATATTGTTTAAAGGTCTAAAGATAAAATATGTTTTTATTGCAGCTTTTAGCTTGCTTAAAGATCTATTGCCTTTAAGGTTGAAAAAACACTCCAAAGGGGGCAATAATGATTCCGAATACAGACATTATACTCTACTGATGATGTCCTTTCCCATCATCCTGTAAGTGTTTTTCTATTACTGATATACACCAGACTACATTGTGTACCTTTCTCTATGAATAATGAAAACAGGCATAAGCACAAGAACTATAACAGAATTGCTGTAAACAGATACTTCTGTTTCTTTACCACTGTTTTATTAACAAATTACTTCCATTAAACAGATTACGAGGTTGCAAAAAGCAATCCAGAATGAAATAGTCCAGTCCTAAATTTCATTTTGTAATGAATTGAAGTCATTTGCCTGCAGTAGGTTCAGTTCCTCATTGTTTTGTGACTGCATGAGTCCATTTTATATCTTGAATTGTGAGTGTGCCCTCTCCAATAGGACTTTATGAATCACCTTTTCTAGGGGGAAAGGATGTTTCCAATTAAGTGAAATATACACGTCTCACCTCCTAATGTGAAAAAGGATGTACTATATATAATATACCTCACATTAGAACAAAGCACTCCACAGCCCTGTGTTTTCTACTATGGTTATTCTATCATCCAATAGTTTGAGACAATATTATTGGTTTTGCAGCAGTCACAAATCCAAAACTTAGAATTAGCATCACTTTAATCTTAAACCAGTACTTCACTATTGAACACTGAAACTTTAACACTCTAAATTTCTTGGAAGATCTCTAATGTGTTCTGTTTCAAACAATTTTAATAGAAGAAAACAAACTGTGGAAATTGGCTCTTTTGTCTGAGAGCCTACAGATATTTGAGGGGTGTTGTTTGCTATACAATCTTTCTTTTTTTTTTTTTAGGATCTAATGAGAAGAGGCCACAGTTATATTTGTTTTATTGTTGGAACTTTGACAAATGTTGGTAATACTGTATGAGTCCTGAAGCTGATTTCAAAGTAGGTTTGGTCTGTGGAAACCAGAAATCTGATCATCACAGTTGCTGAAGGAAAAGGACTCACACCAAAATCCTCAGGTGCCCAGGCTCAGGAAATAAGGGAGATTTCCTAGAATTAGTTTCCATTGGAAAGTGCTAGATAGAGAGTTGAATACATTTTTATTTTAAAATACTAATTTGAAGTTAAACCTCTGTCTGTTCCTCAAAAGTTCCCACATTTGCATATTATTGTGTTCAAACTTCCTTTACATTATATATTTAAAAGACTTCATACAAGGTTCTGCCAATTGGACATTTTACACGCTAACCTAAAAAATGTAATTACTGTAAAATACCAATATTATATTTTAAATTTCATTCTTTCATGACTGAGAATTTTTTGCATATTTCCAAAATAATGCAGTTTTTTTTCTTAGACCCTCCAAATATTGATAAGAATTACTTCAAAAGTAGTGGAAATTAAAAAACAATAGTTAAAAGAAATTACTCATTCTTTTACATTTCTTTCTTAAAACATTTATTTGTTTTAGAAATAGGTATTTCATGTTTATATGGTTGTCTCTTTTTTTTCCAAAAAATGTATCATATTTAAAAGGAGATTTCTAGGTAATAAAGCAGAATTACAAAACCTATTTCCCTCAGTATCAGATAAAATTTAAAAAAGTAACAACCAAGCAAAAATCTCCAACAGCTTTAAGCAAATTTAGAAGTAAAACTTCATGTCATAATCTTTAAAAAAAAGTTTGACCAAGCTAAGAAATAAAGCCTACTGCATCAATGTTTATGTTATAACACCTTGATGTCATTTTGAGCAAGAATGTGAGTCAAGAAAATCTCCAAACTTCTCAATAGTATCAAATTTGAAAATAAATAGGTAAACATAGTTACTAGGAAGTCTAGGAAAAGCAGAGTTCCAAACTTACAGAATAAAAGCTTCTATCCATTTTCAAGTGGTGCAAGTGGAAGTGTAGGGAATGATTCAAGGCCCCAAGTCTTCTGCCCAGAGATCCTGATATACTACTGCCTAAGTAGAGAGAACCCTGGTTCATAACATCAAATAAACTAAAGTTAAGCAGTGCTCCCCATATCAAGTAAAGACAATGGTTGCCACAAAACTCTTTCTTTAAAGTGAAACAAAAAGTCACATCTCAAATCACAATGGTAGTTGGATATGGAGGAAAACAGCTTTCAGATAGAGCACTCATGGAGTCAAGGAGAATGGATCCACAGAATGCAACAAGAAACAAGGGTTTTGGCACAGTTCACCATATTCATGAACAAGATGAATAGAAAATGTTGCAAATTAGCAAGCATACCACAGAAAGAGATAAAGGAAATGTACATCACTTTTATTTTTAAATGTTAAAGACTCCAATCTGAAACTCAATGCAGGAAACAGAGGGAAAAAATGGTATCTGCCTCACAATCAAGAGAAAACAGTGAGCTTATAGTTAAAAGGATCAATACAAAACTTATAGAAATAAAAACTAAATTAGAAAAATTGTGTTCAACTAGCCATGCCTGAAAAAAGTCATAGCATTTATGTAAATATGGCTTCTACTGGGTAAAAGCAGATAATCCAACAAATGGAACAAACATTGAAATAAAAGTATATATGAATATTAAAATGGTACACTGCATTTTGAAAAATACGACTTATAGGCCAGGCTCAGTGCTCATGCCTGTAATCCCAACACTTTGGGAGGCTAAGGCAGGAGGATCAGGAGGTCAAGAGATTGAGACCATCCTGGCCAACATGGTGAAAACTCGTCTCTACTAAAAGTACAAAAATTATCTGGGCATTGTGGCGCACACCTGCAGTCCCAGCTACTCGGGAGGCTGAGGCAGGAGAATCACTTGAATCCTGGAGGCAAAGTCTGTAGTGAGCCGAGATCGCGCCACTGCACTCCAGCCTGGTGACAGAGTGAGATTCTGTCTCAAAAAAAAAAAACAAAAAAACCGACATAGAATAAGAGACATGGAAATATACTGCGATTATACTATTGAAGCTGAAAAATGAAAAATTCTTCAGGGTCCATGAAGAAAATATCAAATCATTCATGGAGATGAGAGGTAGGCTTGGTCATATTGGCCACAGATTTTTTCATAACAAATTGCAGATCCAAGTGACCAAATTATCTATAGATCTGAGGAGAATATATTATAACACAATACTATAAACAACTTTTTTTGGCTTACGTATAACAGCAAGACAAAAATGTTCTCAGAAAGTAACGAACTCGAAGAATTTGTATAAATCTATGTACTAAGAGACCAATAATGATATGCTCCAAATGTGTTATTTCTGGATAGAGACATAATTTGGTTGTTTTATTTGACTCTTTTCCTTACTTCCTAAAATAACGTTTACATATTAATTTGTATAAAATAATTAAACAATTCCTCTGAAAAGTTTAAAATGTCATTTAAATGATTAATATTCATTTTAGGGCTATAATTCAATTATCATAGTTCACATTTCATTTGTTTCTAAGTTTTTTTGCTGTCAATCATATTTTAATGAATATATTTATCCTATATATAAAACTTTGTGTCACTAATTATTTCTAGGAACTGATTCTAAAAATTATTAATTCAAAGAATAAAATTTTAAGATAATAATTAATTGCTTTACAGAGAGATTGTCTTCATTTACCCCTCCATTAAAAGTGAAATTCACTGTTTAGCTATTATTATTTTTTTCTCCTAATCTTTCTTTAGTTTGTGATATCTTTCATCATGTATGAATTTTCTTTCTTTTTTTAATTAGTATTATTCTATTATTAAAAATTTTATTTATTATAATTTAAGTTCTGGGGTACGTGTGCAGATCGTGCAGGTTTGTTACATAGGTATACATGTGCCATAGTGGTGGTTTGCTGCATCCATTGCCCCGTCATCTACATTAGGTATTTCTCCTAATGCTATGCATCCCAATCCCCCCACCCCTTGCTATTCCTGACTCCCCATCCCCTGGCCTCAGTGTGTGATGTTCCCCTCCCTATGTCCATGTGTTCTCATTGTTCAACACCCACTTATGAGTGAGAACATCCGGTGTTTGGTTTTCTGTTCTTGTGTCAGCTTGCTGAGAATAATGGTTTCCAGTTTCATCCATGTCCTACTTATTTTTAACTTTCCTGCATTTCCTGCTTTATTATTAATAAATCAATTTGATTTAAATAGCATTTATAATTAAAATTAAATATTTTAAATTTTAATTTTCTAGTCATAGTCCTTATGTTGACTTTTCACATCCACTGTCTGTTATTACAATGCTTTTTGATAGATTGAAGATACTAATTTTTAGCTGCATTCCTTATAATGTTCCTAGTTCTTCATTTACATTTAATTTTAGTAATGTTCTTTAGTACCATTTATTTTTATTTAGCAATATATTAAATTTGTGTTGTATTTTTAATCATTTCACTTTATTTCTTATCCATAAATCAGTTCAATATTTACCTGCATTTTATTCAGTTTTCTATTTTTATTTTCATTTTATAACTTTGATACTTTATCAACCTAAAACTTATTTTGAGATATAAGAAGAAAATCCAATATTACTGTTTATAAGAAATAATCTTTTCCTCAGCACAATATTTTAGACAATGAACTTTATTTTTTTCATAATTATTCCTAGAAATTAATTTTTCCAGATAACTTGGCAAAAATTTTGGCAAGAGACAAAATCAGTACTATGGAGTTTTAATGTGTTTTGTGTAAATTAATAAAATATTTAGAAAAAATCATTTTTTAAAATCTAGTGTTAAATTGTGATAATCTGTATATTTAAATTTAATTGATAACTAAAAATTTTTGTAATTTTTTATTATTATATAATTAGTTTTTTAAATAATTATTTCCATGTCCTTTTTTTTTTTTTACTTTTTGGAGGAGAGATTGTAAATGAAATCAGTTTTCTATTTTTGATTGATGACATAATTTATTTAGAGTACTTACTTTATAGTAAAAAAAAATACTGAACTTGTATAAAACACAAGTATTGACTGACTTTAAGGCTTTATGTAATGTCTATATATCTATTAGATATAATAGATATCTATATATTACCTATATATCTATTATATATATTACATAAAGTTTTAGATAGGATGTCTTCAAACTCATATTTTTCCGTGAAATAATTAGAAACAGAACTCTAATTCTGTTTTAACATTCACTAATCAGAATTGCCAGAACAATTATGTATTCTTCTGATAAAAGAAAGTAAAATCATTTTATTATTAATTTGAATTAAAATGAACAATGATGTAACTTATTTGTTATTCATTATATTCATGGCATCTCTCTTAACCTTAAATAACTAAATTTTTAATTAAGAATTGAAATCTTCTAAAATGCCATTACAAAAATATAAATATGTTTACAAAGTTTTATTTGGAATGACTTGCTTTGTATTACCTGTTTTCAAATATTAAATCACCTTTGTCATATTAGAACTAATTTTAGTTATTATTTCTATAATGTACCACTGAACTATATTGTTAATATTTTTTATAAATTTCTAATATATATTAAGATTGATCTGTCATTTTCTTTTTATGTGTTTTAGAAATGGTTGAGAGAAGAATTTTGCTAGTTTGAAAAAAATGAGAATTTATATTTTGTGTTTTCTGCAGTTTTTTACACAGTATGATGATTTTTCTGATAGCTGAAATGCTTTGAGAATTTATCAATTAGCCATTTAAAAAAATGTGAATATTTTTGTATCTGCTCAGATATTGATCCATTTAAGTGAGATTTTAAAATAATAATCCAAATAGCAGTTAAATTTATATTAAATTGTGGATATATACCTTCTTCTCATACCTAATATATTTTAATATATTTTGCGTTTTCTCTCTCTTTGATGTGTGTGTGTGTGTGTGTGTGTGTGTGTGTGTGTGGCGCCAATGATACAGGGATTAAGTTGAATTAATTCTATGCTTCTTTTTTTTTAATATGTCAGTCTCTGCTTTTACTTTTTTCCTCACGATTGTTTTTGTATGCTGCTTCAAATGGTGTAATAGAATTTGTAGTTTTCTCTTTCTGGACTTTTTGTTCTAAATAATAATATGAATTATTTGGCATATTTGAACAGTTTCAAAATGCAATGTTCACATGTAATATTTATTAAACAGGTTGGATTAATATTTTTTCTTTTCCTCCGTAAACCATACATTACTTTTAAAAGATTCAAGACATAGATGATTGAATTAATCAAATATTTTAGTCACATTACATTGGTATCATTAGCCTTCTTTTATTTACTTTTAAGAATATAATGAACATATGAGAACTCAGCATGTGACACAAGAATTAAATGATCACCATTAACTTATGTGGGATTTTCTTCTATGTGCTCCTTTTCTATTCAACCCCTTCTTCTCAATATGTGTGTGTGCATTTGTGTATTTATTTACATGCAACTGAACAACATAGTTTTACATATTACCTATTTTCAAACTTTCTATGAAGGTGATCATAGTGCATGTGACCTTCCATCCAATACTATTATAAGATTGTCAATGTTATTACACATAACTGTAATTCATTCATTATGTTTCCTGATGCATATTCTATTGCATGATTGTAATGCAATGTATTTATGTATTTATCATATTCATGGGACTCATGATGTTTTAAGTTTTCTCCCTTAAAAAAAAATACTTCTCTGAACCTTAATTGTACATGCTCCTTGTAGACTTCTGAAAGAGTTTCTCTTGGATAAATACTTAGGAGTTAAACTATTAGGGTTATAGGGGAAGCAAAAGCTCATTTTTACAAGACAATGCCAAATTGTTTTCCATGCTGATTGTTCCAATTTATGCCCCTGCCAGCATAATTGACCTCTGTGATCCACATCATCTGTAAAATTCAGAACAGTCAGATTTAATTTCTGCCTATTGAATGGGACTGAAATAGTATTGCATAACTATCTTGCATTATACTTTTATTCTTACTAATGAGTTCAGGGCATCTTCATATCTTTATTGGCCATTCGTATTACTTTTCTTACAAAATACCTGATTATGTTAGAATATTATTTCTATTCTTTTTACTTGTTTTCTGATTGTTCCATGAGAGTTCTCATATATTTTGAAATGAAAGCTTTGTTGTCTACATTTGTTGCAACTCTTTTATGTCCGTTTATGTTTTCTCTTTTCACTTTCTCCGAAATGCATTTTCATGACCTAAAGTTCTTAATTTTTATAGAATCAAATTTGTATAGTTGCTACCTTGTTTCTAGTTAATGAAATCCACATTTTCCAACTCTTTTTTTTTCTTTTTTTTTTTTTTTGAGACGGAATTTCGCTCGTTACCCAGGCTGGAGTGCAATGGCGCAATCTTGGCTCACCGCAACCTCCACCTCCTGGGTTCAGGCAATTCTCCTGCCTCAACCTCCTGAGTAGCTGGGATTACAGGCACGCGCCACCATGCCCAGCTAATTTTTTGTATTTTTAGTAGAGACGGGGTTTTACCATGTTGACCAGGATGGTCTCGATCTTTTGACCTCGTGATCCACCCGCCTCGGCCTCCTTTGGCCCAAAACCTGCCATGCCATATCTGTCAGAAAGCAAAGTTCCTTGTAAGTACGAGGTCTATTTTGTAATTCCCTATTCTCTTCTATTGGTGATTGCCTATCTTTGAATGATCCCAACACAGTCTTAACATTTTGGTTTTATAAAATGCTTATCTGCTTTTCTTCCCTCTTTTCTTTTTCTTGAGAGGTTTTGTGTGTTTGATCCTTTGTATTTGCATGTATGTTTTAGAAACAGTTTATTGTTTCAAGACGCTTGTTTGAGGTAGTTTGAGTCTAGATTTAGGTAGTTTGACACATTAAAAATATTAAGCATGGCTATGCATGAATATTATATATCTCTCCAGTTATATAAATCTTCATGTAAGGGTTATTCTGCATGGTAATTTTTGTGAATACTAAGGATTAGCATTATTTAAAGCTTTTATTAATTTACAGTTATTTTTTAATATTGTTGAAACAAAGACACCTACATTTTGGGATTTACTGATTATTTTCTCTACCATTATTTGGTGATAGATAAATTTTTTTCTCTAAATATAATATAGATATATTTGATGACTTTTTATAGACATATATAAACATACATTAAATAATTATTTATATGACAAAAATAATCAATATACTTCTTTTTTAAATTCCTTTTGTTTTTAAAATATTGACGATGCTTTAAAAAATCCCACCAAACTCTTTATTTATGTTTCATTGTTTGCAGCATTTTTATGTGTCATGATGCTATCTTGTTTACAGGAAAAATATTAATAATTTTTCAGCTTCATTGAAGATTGTATTCACTTCTATTGATATCAGATAAACATTCCTTTTTTGGTTTAATATTTTATGCTTTGAATTATTCTTTAAGAAGAATTCACTCTGTTTACTTATTTTTCTAGTGATAACCTCACATCCTTGACGAGCCTTTTATTTTAACTCTTTCTGATATATTAGTGCAAACAGATATAGTTGGATTGTTATTGAAGTTATATTTGTAGATTTATATCTAGATCGTTAGCTTTTTGGAAGAAATAACTGTTTTTTAGATGTTTTTATATCCCCTGAGCAATCTCTACATTGCTCTGAATATTAGAGAAAGCCTTTAGGACTTTTATCAATTAATTCTAAAATAATGTATTTTATAAATTGTCAGTGTAAAAGGTTATAGTGTAAAAATCATGAGACCTTTTACCTTAGATATTAGTTTGCTATCACAATGCCATTTGACCTTTCTATCTCACACTTTCTCTAGGTAAAAAAGAATGAAAATTGTGTTTCCTTATCAGGAAAACAGAGTTTCCCAGAGTAAGGCACTTAGTGAAATGCTCGCTAACATTATTTGTCTTCCATAAAACTTAGCACAGGTGCTACCAGTTTTTCACAAAATAAATTTCTAGAGCCTGGACAATACTTATTTACCATAAAAGTCACAGTTTAAATTTTTGCTGAGTTGGTATTAAAGCTTCACCCGATTCAAATCTAGCCAAGAACCAGAGAAGTCAACTAATTGGTTAAGTCTGCTCAAGGTGACGAGCTGCCGGCTGGTAGACAAAACATTTAGAAACCAGGCTGAAAATGCTACATTTAATTTTACTTAGGATGTAAGAAGAGATCCAGAAGACTGGTCTGTTTACCGGCAATGAAACGTATTCCCACGCTTATTCTCAGATCATCTGGGAGGAGGAGGGCTTGTAGAGGAAGGAGGCAGCTCATTTCCATGGATGTTTACCAAATTGTTATAAAAATTGTGTGTGATATCATGTAAAGTTTGACACAGAAAATGTCATGTTTTTGTTACAAAAGTTAAACACTGTTATTTAAAAATTATCTCTAACAGGAAAGAAAGCAAATGTTTAACATTCTAAATTATAAGACTGTATATCTTTTTCTAACAACTTTCTATTAGAGAATTCAGAAAGTTCAGAGGTATATTTCGTTCAAGTGTTCATGTGCTGTGCACGCGAACACATCTCATATATTCTGGTGGTAGAGTAAGAATATGCTGCAGATAAAGAGGGCAGTAAAAAGTCTACAAGTTCTAGTGGCGTCACAAGGACAAACTAAACTCTTCCAGGGAAAGGCCCATGATATAAAGTCTTGCTATACAGACAATGATAAATCTTTCCACCTAGCTATCTTCTTTCAGGCTTTGGTTAGCAGGCCATGTAATCATTCATTCATTTTTGGAGTTGTGTGGCCTCTAGTGGTATGTACAAATATCATACAATGAATATTACAAACCTGAACATGTTTATCTGCCAAGATTGAGAATTCTAAAAGATGGTGAGTATTATTTTAACTTAAAACAATTAGGTATACATTACTTTGACTTCATAGGATGCTCTTATTTTACAGTTTTAGATTTTGGTATCCTGTTTGGTCTGAAGTTGCTGCTATCCCTCTCTTTATATTTATTAGAAAATTATGTGAAAATAATTATTTTGTTTTTCTTCATGTTGTTTCCTACATTTTTCCCAGAGATCAATGCCAATATTTAGAATTTATAAGAAGATATTTTCCTTGAATTAATATAAATTATTTTCTAAGAGTATAATCAAATTTTGAAATTTTACTTGAGTTTTCTAGGCATTTTGCCTCTAACCCAAAAGTTGGATGTAATTTACAATGTATCTTTTAGATTACATATTTTTTACCCAAAATTTTGAGACTTCTATTTATAAATCTTAATACCAGATCTGACAGAATTAATGCGTTGATGGAGAGATGGCAAAATTAATGTCACTATATTGTGTTCAATATGCAAAATGGTCACTCGCTTCTTGGTCTAGAATCACTGTATGTTGAAAGATCTTAAATGGCAGGGTAATTAGGCTTGTGAATCAATTTACTAATGTGTTCATCAAGAAATATTGAACTAGCTATTTCATATCTTCAAAATATATTACTGTTCCAACTTCATTCTGTATTTTAGTAAATCGGATCTGTTCCTTATTCTGATAAAGAAAAAATAGTATTGATTCTAAGGGGGACTCCAACAAATAGGAAAAATGTACATCTTGCCACAATAGGCAGTTTGGCATTAGTGTCTTTCAACATGCGGCACTAAACGCGGTACAGGGATTACCACTGGGACTGCCAAACATTTTTTTTCTGTGACATTCTTCTTTTCTATTTTAAAACCTTATAGATTCCAAGCCTTGAAAAAAACCACACTGAAAGCAGATGGTAATATGTTCCACAGTTAAAGTATTTTCAAATTTATTACAGACGATTTGTCTGCTGCTGGAGTTATTCACTAAACTACAGATTTCAAAGACATTTCTCAATTCATCATGTTTACTAGTACAATTCCCCTCATGTTTTAATGAAGGAGTTTATAACTAGAGATAAGAAGATAAAGACAATGCTGTATTTAGTGAGAAACATGGGGTGATAAGAAAATACAAACTAGGTGTCTACTGATGCCCTTTGCAAGGGAAGATTATTCTGCAGCTTTATCACACTTAAACTTTATAAGCTAGCTGAAGAAAATGAAGCATAGAAATATGTGAGCTATTTACTGGCAGTTATTGAAAATGGGTTTTTTTATTTAGTTGCCAACTGAAAATTCAGAAACAAAATAAAATCCTTTCATGGCCATCAGCAATATGACTTTCTAAATAAGAATAATGAATATTGTCTACATAAATGATCCCCATGTTAATTCATCCAAGATCTTTCAGAGCCAGAATAGAACAATTTTAACAGAAATTCTGATAGCTGAACATCTAATGTTAAAAAGTCACTTGTATACACACATAAAACCATATTATATAAAAGTCTGAGAAAAACAGCATTCCCATACTGAAATTGACAAGGCAATGGTGAATACTCTTTGAAAGGCCAAAATTCTTCACAGTTGCCAAAATCTCTCAATTCTGATATTACCAAAGTATTTATTGGTGGGAGAAATTGAACTCCATTTGTTTGGAAAAAGTTTCTGGGTTGAAAGGGAATGATAAGGATACACCCTGAGGAAAGGGTTTATATATCGGGGTATATTTTTATGTCAACAGAGCGAGATGTCATGTTTGAGTTTCAGTTTCATTTTATCCTTATGTCCATCAATATTCCTGGGCCATGTTTCTTTTGTTAATATTGCATTACTGATATTTTCAAATATGGATACAAATACAGAAATTACTATAAGGAATTCTTACATATACAACATTCATCTTCAACTATATTAATACCTTGTATTCCTTATTTGATAAGATCAAGACACCAAAGTTTGGTTAGACACAAACTAGCATCAGAAATTCCTAAGACTTTTAGGGTAATCCTTAGCAGTCACACCTCTCTACCCCAGCCAAATACAACTAGGTCAAACACCCAAATGTAAATTTTAGCTTTGTTTACAGGAGGGTGTTAATGCTGAAAGGCAGGTTAGTTATTAATTTACTAAAACATAAATACTGAGAATACCAAGAATTTTAGCCCTGATTTGCCTGCTACTATATTCTTTTCCTTATCTTCTCTTTCCACGTTGGAAAAATGTATAAAGACAAGTAACACAAGTAGATAGATAGATACACTGCTATGATAAACCAATATTTATACACATGTAAATACTAATATATAGTAAATTGATATATATCAGTTTATGGTTTTTATATATATATTAACTATAGAGAGTAAACTGTTGTGTGTAAATAAACATTTATATTTATATAACAATAAAATTGTTATATTTATAAAACAATAGAATTGTTTATTAATATTTGTATGTTTATATATGTTTATTTACATGGATACAAATATCAGTTTACTATAGCAGTTGGCAGAAAATTTGTATGTAGGTTCTAAGCACCAAAGCTTGGTTTTCCGCCAACCACTATACTACAGAAAAGTCCTCAAACTCACAGCCTTCATTACAGACCTTTAGAAAGAAAAGAGGAGGTCAGGCATGGTGGCTTATGCCTGCAATCCCAGCATTTTAGGAGGCTGAGGAGGGTGGTCAGGAGACCAAGTCCAGCCTAGCCAAGATGGAGAAACCCCATCTCTACTAAAAAAAAAAAAAAAATTAGCCGCGCGTGGTGGCCTGTGCCTGTAGTCCCAGCTACTCAGGAGGCTGAGGCAGGAGAAAATCACTTGAACCCGGAAAGCTGAGGTTGCAGTAAGCCGAGATCATGCCACTGCACTCCAGCCTGGGCAACAGAGCAAGACTTCCTCTCAAAAGAAAATGAGAAAGTAAAAGAAAAGAAAAGAGGAGCCCATAGGTGTTAAAAGGTTCAATTTGAACATGAGATAAACTGTGGTTCTTCTATAATAATTAGTTTAGGTCAATATCTCCTTAGAGTTATTTCTGATTTAGTAATTCAGTGAAATTCAATTAAAATTTAAAGTGACTTGAAGTGCTTACAAAGTCGGAGGTAATATCCCTAAATTATCTCTAAATATCTCTCTAAATATTTAGAGATTTTTATTTATAAATAGTACTTTCAACTTACTATTTTATATAATTAAAAAATCGTTTCCATGCAGGGTAGCACGAGTAGATTTCCCAATTTTCCTGTAAAGAGCTCACCTGTCACATGTTTCTCTCAACGTGGAATAATATGAGAAAGAACGAAAGACAACGTCTTTGTTATGAATGGCCATATCTGCTGCCTCCTCAGTGGGAGAAATTCTAAGATGAACCTCTGTGTTTTGATTCTTCTGTATAGCCTTGAAGTAAACTTTTTTTTTCCTAACCGCTTCTTCTTTGACAAAGTTCAGCTTGACTTTCTAAATAAGATTAATGCTTATGGTCGACACAGATTATTCTGATGTCAGTCAGTGCTCTGTTCTTTCCTTGGTTGCTAAAACAATATTGGTACCGGCAGGTATAAAACACACTTTCCAACACAGGCAGACAGTGAGTTCTGTTTGGAATCTGAATTCAAATTAGGTCCCATATTAATTGTAAATGGTAAAAAACGTTTGCTTTAGTTTTCTAATTAAGATTAATGATGGTGGTTCGAAGAGCTGATACTAAGACCCTGGCATTAACAGCAATCATTTTTCAACTGTGGCAAACATGCTTTTCTTTTGAAGTCCTTTTTAGTCCAGAATAAGAGTTGGCAAGAAGGTGGTGTTGAGAGGTGCAGAAGATACTATAGCAGCATTTCTTAAGACTGAACCACAAATATAAGGAACACACAATTCTCAGAAAACAACTGATCAGGCAGCACATATCTCTCCAAAACCTGCTCTCCTGAAAAAGAGCTCAGTATTATGAATAACAAGGGGCTCCATGTTCTTAAATCAGATTGTATTAAAAGTAACAAGTAATTGGTAAAAATAAGTGTTTCCAATTAAAGCGCTTCTGGATATCTGTTGATTGTGAGTGAGATGATTTACTTAGAGTGCACAGCCAGAGCACAGACACGCCATCTGGAATTACTAACAGAGAAACCCAAAAAATCATCCATGTATTACATGACTTACTGTCAGGCCTCCATGGAGTAGGTATCATCATATTCTAAAGCTTCACATTTGGATCACTTTAGAACTTCCTTAAGACAGAACATGTTTCGTTCAAAAAAGTCCCTCTTTTTGGATTGTGTTGTGTATACTCCGAAAAAGAATTCCTCAGAGCTAGATGAAAGAAAATGTAGGGAAACTGCAACCAGTACGACTTTCTCCCAGCTGCTTTGTCAGTTTTAGACAACCGCAGAAATTATACAGTGGATTTCGTTCCACAATCAGTAACACACGTCATGTCTGAAAATATAGACCTCTTTGGAAAGATGATTACTTGGTGCCCTTAGGATTTTGAGGTGGTGTTTAACTTTTTTTTTTTTTTAACAATTATATATGAACACAAGAGAGCTTTTGTGTGCCAAGACATACATGTTCTTTAGGCAAACAAAACTGGAAAAGTTTAGCACATTTCACATTAATAGAAACAGAATTGAATTTGCTTGAGTTCTATTTATGAATGGCATTATTTATACAGCTGTGAATTGTACTGAAATATGACAATGTGGGAAAAATCTACATTCATTGAATTATCCAGCTGACTTCTGGTTTTTTAAATGAATATTCATCATAAAACCTAAAACATCAATTTTTTAAAATATTGAAGGCTTTTAGAAAATGTTTCAAACTTGTTTTTTATGATATAACTGCTTTTGAAATGAATTGTATACCTCAACTAATTATATATCTTGACTTTCAGACTTGAAAGGAAATATACAATTCATTGTATACCTTAACATATCTTTCCTTTCAAATGTGAAGACCTTTTCTTCTCTAGCCCTAAATAAGGGAAGAATCATACTCTCCAACTCTAAAGTATCTCCTTAAATTTATTGGCTAGGAAGGACTTATGGGTTATTATCTGAAAATCATTCCCACCGCACATCCAGATTTATCATTACTATAGCATATACAGCTTTATTTATCCTTCTGAAATGGAGGAAACATCATTTCAGAATATTTAAATTATTTTAATTTTGGGGAAGTCAATATTAAAATGTTATGATCCAAATCCAATATCTCTATAATCATTGCCAGTGCTGCCCTCAGGTCCGTGGTATACTGAATGGGCTTCTTCAGCTTCTGGCAATGGCAAAAAATGTAAACAAGTGTACCATGCAACAGCTAAAACTACATAGAAGGGAGCAAGAGACGGGATACTTCACATAACTACAGGTGCACCAGTGAATGTTGCTTAGTTATAAAGTTCCTTTTCTCCCTATCGCCATCAGTGTCAACTCTCATCTGTCAAAAAATGTGGATAGGCCGGGCACAGTGGCTCACACCTGTAATCCCAGTACTTTGGGAGGCTGAGGCTGGTGGATCATGAGGTTAAGAGATGGAGACCATCCTGGCCAACATAGTGAACCCATCTCTACTAAAAATACGAAAATTAGCTGGGAGTTGTGGCGTATGCCTATAGTCCCAGCTACTCAGGAGACTGAGGCAGGAGAATTGTTTGAATCCAGGAATGTGGAGGTTGCAGTGAGCCGAGATGGCACCACTGCACTCCAGCCTGGGCAACAGAGACTCCATCTCAAAAAAAAAAAAAATGAGTAGTATTGAATTTCTGAATAATACCAAATTTTCTGCTCATAAATTGTTGACCTTTTACATAGTTCACCGGCCAAACTCACTGTTGATCTACTTACTTGCTTTTTCTTATCTTTTTTTTTTCTTTTACCCTTATAGGATCTTTCCTGATAGGCATTTGGCCTTATCAAGTCTTTTCCAAGGCAGCTGGGATTTTCTGTTATATTTTATTTCCTTATCCAAAGTATTGCAAGTTTCATACTCTATACTGATTTTGGTATTAGTTTTCTATTAAAGCTGTAACAAATTTCCACAAACTTATTAGATCAAAGCAACACACATTTATGATCTTATAAACATACAAATCACAAGTCCAGCATGGGGTCTCACCATGCTAAAATAAAGGTTTTGGCAGGATTGAAATTTCTTTTGTTGTTGGCTTTAGGGAAAAAAATGTTTTCTAGCCTTTTCCAGCATTTAGATGCCACCCACATTCCTCCATTGTCAAAGCCAGGAAAGTCACATCTCTCTGACCCTTTCTTTCTTCCTTCATATCTCTTTCTCTGACCATAGTCAGGAAAGGTTCTCTGCTCTTAAAGTCTCATATGAATAGATTGGCCCTAACAGATAGCATAAGATAATCTTCAAGTCTCAAGGTCCTAACTTAAAATTACATCTGCAAAACTCTTTTGCCATGTAAGTAACATATTGACAGGCTCTGGGCATAAGGGCGTGGACAACTTTTGGGGTAATCATTCTGCCTATCACACCACTTGAATAATTCTGAATCTAATTTGCTATGACTTGGCTATATTATCCTCAGGTCACTACAAAATAGTAGGGGTTCAAACTTGGTAGAAGAACTGGAAGATATTTGAGGAGGATCAAATATCTTTTTGGCCCTAAAAGGCATTTATGGCCCTAAAAGGCATATTTTTCAAAGGATAAATAAAATAATTGCTCTAATATGTTAATAAAGGAAAATTATTGCTGTACCCCATTATTTTAATTGTGTGCTTCCAACCAGCAGCTCAACCAGTTACAGATACACATCTTTTCCCTATCTCTACAGTGCCTAGGATAAATGGAAAAGGATGTAATCACCTTTAACACCAAGGCTCTATTTCTCACTTGTGTCTCATATCCGTTTTGCTGCATGCTTTGACATAATCTTTTCATTCTTATATTCTGGTGCCTTCATAGAATTTTAGACCTGCTATTTTTTCTAGTCTCTAATATCTGTTCTCCACAGGTTTGTTCCTCAGTCTGGCTGAGTGATCTTAAACTTAGCGTCTGAATACTTGCCCTCTAGGCAGTATCTGTATGTTGCTTCCACTTAAGACTGCACATATAGTCACAACCTTCACTTCTATTTTTGTCCTCTTAATCATGCAGTCTCTCCTCCAGAAAATAAATGTCCGTCTTACATTATGATAATTAGAAGAGGGTTTAAGAAAGAGATTATTTATAAAAGTTGCCACACGCAACAAAGAGACAGAGATAACCCATTTCTAATCAAAGCAGAATTGTCATCACCCTTGGTAGGCCCAAAGGAAAAAGAAGGAAGAAATGGTTACCAGAATACAGTCAGCTCTCTGTATCTGCATGTTCCTCATCTGCAGTTTCAACCAACTGTGGATAGATAATGTTTATAAACCCCAATAAAAATAACAACGCCACAATAAAAAAGCATATAAGAAGTAGAGCATAACTACTTATGTAGCATTTACATCATAATGGGTTATTAAATAATCTAGAGAAGACTTAAAGTATATGGGAGGATTGTGTAGATTATATGGAAATCCCATTTTTTATAAGAAACTGAAAGTTTTGGTATCTGCAGTGAGACAGATGGGGAGTAGTGGTTTTAGAACCAATTTCTTGTGAACACTAAGGGCCACTATATAGAAGGAGCATTAAAATGAGCTAAAACAATCAACTCCATGCTAAGGTAGATAAAATTAAATTAATACTGCACCAAGGGATTTGTCAAGATAAATAGAAAGAAAAAATTGAAGATATTGACAGCAATATCTATCAAGGTCATGTGTTGATGAGGAATTTAGCAGAATAAGAAAGCTATTATGTGTAAATTATAATATCATTAGATGAAGAGCTGCCAAAAACAAGAAAGAAGAAGAAAAAGGAAAAGATATGTAATTCTACCATCTTTTTTCCAGCTGTGCAAGTGCCACATGTCTGAAAGATGCCACTAAATACTGGTTGAGAACTCTAGCAAAAGGACAAAATCCTTAAGTAACTTGAAGTGTAACTGAACGGAAAAGGTACTCAACTTTGCTGACATACAATACACAGACTGAGTTCGAGTCATAATGTGACAGTTAAAGTTACAGGGAAGGTAATACATAATTCAATTAAGTTTAATTTATATTCTCAAGCTACAGGGCTAGGCGCTGTTCCAGATAACAAGATTTTTAAGTCTATGCCATTAAATTGAATGGCAAAGAAAATATATATTTGCCAAAACATTTCTAGAAAAAGTAGAAAATGCAAATTCCCAAAGGAAAGTACAGACAAAATATTATATGTATTGGGAAGTGGGGTGGTTAGGGAAAGGAATTATCATATTGAGTTGTGGGGATGAGAAGTGATGTCATGAAAAAGAAATCTGCATTTTCTGTGCATCCCCAGCTCTGGTCATAAGGCCTGCTACAAAGGTATACATACAATATCGTTTGAGTGCCTAACTGAATGAGGTAGAGGTTGAGGAAAAATATAAGAAAGCATGCAAATGCGTAAATGAGGAGCAGTAACATAAATCAAAGCACCCAAGTAGGGATTTGTGAATGTGCTTGGAGAGTAACAAATTGTACCTTAACAGAAACACATTGTGTAGGGACAAGGATGCCAGGTGTGTGGTTCTGCACTTTATGATGTCCAGCTGTGCTCTCCTAGACAAACCTTGTGCCCTGGTGTGCAGGGTGTGTTCATTCAGAGGAAGGGCCTTTTTCTTCTCACAAGGGCAACCATGTGCTCCAGCCTAGACTTGTGTCTTCAGGTTTACACCCTCCTAGAATTGGCAGATACATCTTTTGGCCTTTTTAAAATTTGTACAGCTGTGCTCTATATGCTAGTGGTGGCTTTGTGTAAGAAGGTAATGAGGAATTAATCTAAAAAGATAACTTGAAGCCATGTAGCAGATTCTTAAGTATTCCTAGAAGATGTCTTCATAGTTCAGGAAGCAGGAAATAACTAACTAATCTGAGAGTATTTTTAGCAGAGACGGCCATTCTTAAAGCTCTAAATAGGAAGAAATGAGAATGGTGAGAATAGGTAGAGTAGTAGGTCACAGAGTCTTGACTTAATACAAGAAAACAGCATATTTCTTAGATTAGACCCAGAGACTGTGATAACTCCGTAATGAACAAGTTTGGTCAAATGTGGGTCCACATCTGCATTTCACATCAACTACATATGAAATGAATACTTATGACTAATAGAAAAAAAATCACTTCTTGATATATACATTTTATATAAGCAATACAAAAGTTGTACAATGAAACAAACATATTTATAATACATTTTTTATACACCTTGTACTGGCCAGCTTGGCTTTCAGGAGTACAAGGATGAATAAAACATAGTTCCTGCTATGCAGAATGACAGTAATTAACACACTAATACATACCTTATCTTGATGTTTCTGGAAACTGACTATTTTAAATTAAGTGTTTCCATATTGATGGCAAGGTGAGAGTATCTTTTGCTACATTCAGTTTTGCCTAGTTTCACTACTCTTTCATTTTCACACAAGAAAACATTCAGTTCCAAGTTACGTAACAATAATTTTTATGAGATTTAAAGTTATAACTGATAAGCAAATAACCTTTAAATCTATGTGCAAATAAAAGAAAAACTCATGCATATGTTACTCCTGATTCATAGGCTGGACTACCTTAAGTCTTTAGCTTACCACATTATTAACAGGAAGACCAAATTAAAGGAGACACATATTTAAGATATATGTCGGTCACTAAATTTTTCAGCAGGTATCACAGGTTATTTTTTATTTGATTATTATTTCTAATTAATTTATTTCCATTTCATTTGGATAATCTCTGTTGCTATCTGAAACAAATTCAGAATTTGATTGAAGACAATTTGAATCAAGAGAGCTCAGGTCAGGATGAGAATAGATTGGGACATAATTCAAATTTGTGAGGAAAAGTTAGACATGTTTTATTTGTCCCTCCCAGTTTGCTGTTCACACTTTTCCCCTCTCTTTCCAAGCCAGGAGTCTCATCTGTGTGATCACAGCAGTTGACTTTCTGGCTTCCACAGGATTTAGTCATGGAAAGGTTTTTATTCTCCAGACTTCCTCTTTGCAGGGTCACCTGGAGTTGGCTATATTCCCATAGTGGCCTTCTCCACTGACTTTCACCTTAAGGATAGTCACCTCTCACATCCACCAGCGACTGGCTGCAGAACTTTCCATGGATACCAAAATCTGCAAATGTCAGATCTCCCAGTCCACCCTCTGTATTCAAGATTTCTGCATCTATGGATCTAGAACCCACGGATATGGACAGCCTACTGTATATAATATATTGTACAATGTGTATATGTATAAAATATATAGAGAGACACATTAGAACATATATAATATATGTATATGAAATGCATTCTTTCTGTCTCTATATATATTGTTTGGTGAGTGATGAAGTGATCAGCTATGAACAGATGTTGATAAAAATTAAGGGAGAGAAAAAAATTAAGAAGATAATTCTAGTGGTAAATATATCAAAAAATATGAATTCCCAGCCAACATTTTTTTAGTCCATCTACAAACTCATTACCAGAGAGTATAATCAGTCCAACTGAGCAACAATCCCTCATTAGGAATCTACATAATTTTATTACTAGAATCTGTCCTCATTCTTTTTTTCTAGCAGGAATACTGAAGGGGAGGACAGATATACTAAATTCTCCAATTTCAAATCATTTTTGGCAGTTAGTAGGGAAGAAGTACAAATAAATCACAGTAACTTAATCTCCCCACCTTTTTTTCAATCGCCTTCCAGCTTAACTACTCCCACAGTGGCTTTTCCATATTCAATTGACTCAAATGTGCCCCACTCCCCTCCACCCATTTCTACTTCCCTATACATTGGTTTTTATCCTTGATATTATTTAAACGGCTTATGGAAAAGTCCTACATAGTGACTGGAAATTGAAGGAAATTATTGAACATCTGTGCTTCATTTTCTACTTCCCCATCTGTAAAACTCGATGTCATAATATTTATCCAATACCGCACAGAAGTGATATAAGAATTTATTCATGTTGGTAAGGAACACTGAGAAGTAGGGCACAGCAGAAGTATAAAATGCTGTCATTATTTCCCGACAGTCAGGTCAAGCTCTATAAATAATCTGGTCAGGCTCTGAGAACCATATTATGGTCTATAATGAATTCCAGGTGGGCCCAGACTTAGAGCTCTCATTCTAAAGTGTCATGTCATTGAGGCTGTGTAAATGTCATCATGCACATTTTATGGTGTTAGCCTTTCAACTCCATAACTCTGAAAATTAAGATTTTACTATTCTAACACCAATGAGAATGTTCTGTGGTGAGGATACAAACTCCATTTTATTTTATTTTATTTTATTATTTTTTTTTGAGATGGAGTCTCACCCAGTCACCCAGGCTGGAGAACAGTGGTGCCATGTGGGCTCACTGCAGCCTCTACCTCCTGGGTTCAAGCGATTCTCCTAGCTCAGCCTCCTGAGTAGCTGGGATTATAGGTGAGCACCACCACACCTGGCTAATTTTTGTATTTTTAGCAGAGGCAGGATTTGACTATGTTGGTCAGACTGCTCTTGGAACTCCTGACCTCATGATCCACCTACCTTGGCTTCCCAAAGTGCTGGGATTACAGGTGTGAGCCACCACGTCCAGCCACAAACTCCATTTTATAGCTAAGATATGATTAAGTGGTTTTAGAGGTTGCAGTTTAAATGATTTTCTTATATGCTGTCATTTAAAAGGAAGAGAAAAACCACATAAGAAAGTAACTTTTAAAAAGGTCAAAGTGGGATCACAACTGGTAAAAATACTACAGTTAAAAATGCATAGGTCGATGGAACAAATGGAGAATTAAGCTAATCTTACATATTTTTAAAGTAAAAGATTGATGTTCAATGGATTTGGTGGTCCTTAAGGAATCCACTCCTGAAACCCTCTATTTTCATTTATCTTTATCTTTTTATCATCTTATGTGATCAAATAAGTTTAACTATTTTCCAAGTTTCACTCCCTCTAAACATACTTTAATCACATGTCCAGTCTTATCAAACTAAGAATGGCTAAACCTGATTGACTATTTCAGCAATGCAAATGTTATGCAAACCCAATACCTTTATAAACATTAAGAATGACTGTGCAAATGTGTAACTGGTATTAACTACTAAATTCTTAGGTTTAGCCAACTGTACTTAAACTGAAGAAAATCTAAGTCTCCAAATTTGCACAGTCTGGAGATTATTAAACTACGTAATAGTCAAGTGAATTGATGAATCTACCTACAAAAATGTTTTTGCCCTAATAAAATTAGACTATGCAGAGTGAAGACTGGCTTTGTAGGCAGTAGCAAGAGTTTTAAATAGAACCCAAAGTACATGAAAATGAATGCAGAAATCTGGAAGTACAAAGGTAAATAAAAACAGTTATAGTGATTACTTACATATTTATATCTTGTTTTTGAATGATACATTATCTTAGGCTATATCTGCTTTTTAAAATGGACTTAAAACAAAAGAAAAATGAGAAAAGAAAATGTTATAAATGTCATCTGAAAATAGCTTTTTGGCATTAAATTGAATAACATGAAAAGTAGGGTAGTCAATGTAGCTGTATTACTGAGACATGCATTATATATTGGCATCATCGACTAGGGAAGAGATAGACCTCCTGCATTCTTCATTAGTTCCCAATTTTAATATAGGCAAATGTCTTCTTCTTCAGTAAAAGTTCATGATAAAATTTCCTAAAGAGGAAGTTTTGAAAGAATCCTTCCAGTGAAACTCACATCTTGGGATTTCTCTAGTATAAAAATAGGCAAACTTAAAGTGTCTAAATATAAAGATAATTTTTAATCAGAACAGCTAAAAGAGAAAAATGAGCAAAACAATTTTCTGAAAAATTTATAACCATCAATTATTTGGGTAATAACATATAAGAAGAAAAATGAGTAACATTTGCAAAAGATGGCCAAGGATATTTATCCTTGAATTGTAAAGAAAATTGTAATATATTAAACTTTATGAAAGAAGTAAATAAGAAAAGTAAATTAAAGAAGAATATCTATTTACCACAATGAGTGAAATGCTCTAAAGAAATATGAGAGTATCAAAGTTAAACGTGTCTATAATGGCATGAGCTCTTTGCCAAGTAGGAATATTGTTTTCACAAGCATCTTTGCTCATTTCACCTTCCTCTGAAAATAAACTCTAATATAGTCTCATATTTTCTTTCCACCTTTCTTCTCTCTAGTAAAGAACTCCTTAATTTACTCGTCTTTATCCTTGCCTTTACCTTTATCTCCGCTGTAAGTCAGGACCAACTCTGAGGAAGCCATCTAAAGATGCAGAGTATTAGGATTAAGTGAGCCAATGGGAACAATTAGTCTCAGAGAGATCTATTACACATTGAGAGAACTTAGTGGAAATCCTGGAATCTCTTCTCTGGAAATCTCTTCTCTTACAGATGATGTAAAATGTGTATCTTTCAATGGGATGAACATCTTCCTGTTGTCTCTGTAATAAATGAACTCCCTTTTTCTCCAAAACTTTTTTCATTCACTAGAGTTTGATCCGGAGTAGGGACTTTATTTTGCCCACTAGTACATTCTCAGAATTTAAAAAAATGCATATAGAAAGTGCTCAATAAATATGTGTTGAATGAAGTAATTCATATTTAGGCTAATTGCTTTCCTTTAAGTCTATGCTGCATCTCTTTCTCCTGTGATGTGTTCAGCTTCCACTGCCCATGTCCTCTCGCTGGCTGACACTCCTCCTTCCTCCACAAACACAGATGTATATACACCAGAATACAAGAACTAATGTACCAGTTCTTCTAATTCCATATCATGTCAGCAACCCTCTTTGCTGGCATATTTGTGTTTGCCTTACCTATCTGAATTTGGGTCTTTGAGTGGTCAATTTTCTCTCTGGTGAGTTTATTCACTATAATCATGTCATATAGTAGATATCTTACTAATTCAGCAAGCCATTATCAAATGCTGGCCGTGGACAAGAAATTGTGCTTGTTCAGTAGATGCAAATTTAAATAAATCACAATGTTTTCCCAATAAATAGTCCTATACATTTTAGGAGAGACACTGAAAGAAATAATGACAATTCAGTGTGTCATATTCAATAATAAAGGAATGTTAAAATGTGTATTTAATAAACACTGAGTGTTTATTAAAATGTATAGTTTTAAGTTCTCAACATTGCCCATGTTTAATCAACATTTATCAAGCAAATGTTAATAAAGGGCCAGGCAAGGGGGCTCACACCTGTAATCCCAGCGCTTTGGGAGTCTGAGGCGGGCAGATCACCTGAGGTCAGGAGTTAAAGACCAGCCTGGCCAACATGGCAAAACCCCATCTCTACTAAAAATACAAAAATTAGACAGGCATGGTGGCAGGCACCTGTAATCTCAGCTACTAAGGAGGCTGAGGCAAGAGAATCACTTGAACCCAGAAGGCAAAGGTTGCAGTGAGCCATGATCATGCCACTGCACTCCAGCCTGGGCGACAAGAGCGAGACTCCATCTCAAAAAAATAAAAATGTTAATAGAGCATTTATTTTAAAGCATATGAGGCAAAATGTATAAATGAATTTAAACTTCAAGATGAGAATCACTCACTGTGGAAAACATTCTTAGGTGGCATTTAATTTATATTGTGAATAAAGAAATATTACATTTACAAAATTTGACTCGAAAGTTTCAAAACAATCAAGTTTTGAGTTTTTATGTTTACAACATTATTTTATGTATTTATGGTCTGTCACCTTAATGGAAGATTTCCTTTGATAACTTTGGTTATGAAACAAAAGCTATAAAGTAAAGCAAAGTTTAAAATTTTTCTCAAAGCACACAGTAAGTTAACGAATTTATGATAAGATCTGTTAATTGAAATTGATTTATTTGAGTAGTTTTGTAGATTTGAAGGAATAATCCTCATTGCTACACTTAATAACAGTGAGATTACAGAAATGAAAGTTTTCCTTCTCTAGATACTGACACTAATGACTAAATTAAATATGCAAAGTTATAGTAAAAACAATCACAAAAGTAAAGTTGAGGAAAAACCATGAGGAAAGAAAATGTTGGTAACTAATAAAAACAAGTTTTATTTTTTATTTTATAAAATGGTCTAACATTGTCAGTTATTGTATTAATGACTGAATATTAGTCATTGGAAAGATTTTTCAAACTGCAAAACAAAATTACTATTAAGTCACAGAAAATGCACAGCACAAAACTGTGTTTCAAATGAGTCTGGTATCTTTCAAGGGAATAGATTATAAGTCTTGTCTTGGGACTGAATAAACGAAATACCATAGACCTTCAATATATTCTCAGATGCTTTGACATGTGGTTATTACATCATCTGCCTTCAAGGTGAAAGCAGAGGCTGAGGAGGAGCTTTGAATCATGTAATTACAGTAGTCATTTGCCACTTCCTGGGTCAGCAAAGTAATGTGAACTGTCTCCCGCTCTCTAAGTAGATCAGAGGTCACTCGGCGTTTTCATAATTTTAGCTGAAAAACGTCCCTGCTGCTAGAACCAGAGTTTATATTTTCGGATCCCCTGACAAACAATAGGCTAAAATATGTGAGAACATTTATCAAATTGAGCATCATCCTACAGTGACCCCTTTTAAGGAAGCTTTCTTCAAGGCATTTATAGCAGAGGTCACTGTTAGATTACCTATGACTCAGGGCATTATATCAATATGGAACTTCTGGAAAATCCTGAAGATTTAGAGGCAGAGGCTGTATCCCCTACATGCTCATTAAACAAATCTACAGTGACCTCTCAGACTACCTCTATACCTGCCATATCTGGCACTATTCTCCCTTGCATCTTCTTCAGAGAGCGAGAGCAATTGTTGTAGATGTTGGAGAAACTGGTGAGCCAACGATAAAACTCCTCACCAGGGAAAAATAGAAAAGCAAGTCCCAATGGCTTGCCTATATTGAAATATTTTTCTCCAGTGCAGGTGTCTGCATTTTACTTGACACTTTAGCCCACAAAACTACAAGGCAGGAGTCAAATAGAAAAAGAAAATCTCCTCCCTTCTGACACACACACACACACACACACACAAACACACACACACATATACACTTTAACTTCCACCACTACCCTATTCTTTCCTTTACTCTCAGTCCAGTTTTATCCCTGGTCTCTTTCTATAGAGAGAAGAAATTATCTGATGAACCACCTCAGAAAAAGGAGATCTTAACATTGCTTAAGTCTATTTACATTTGCACTTTAAAAGAATGTTCGAAATAATTAAAAATTAACTTTTCCACAAAGGTTGGAAAAAATATGAATTACTAACACTATTTCAAGCATTGTGAATTTATTCCTTCAAAAAAAAAATACTGAATGCTCACTCTGTCCAAATATTGAAAGACACTGGAGGATACAAAGGTGAACTAAAAAGACACATTCATTGCCTCCAGAAAGCTTCTAGTCTAAGACGGGATAAGGAAATTTATCCCAATCCCCCCACTACAAATGAGACAAGAGCTATAAAAGAGAGTGTGTATGAAGCTCTGGGACTGAAACAGGGAGAATGTGGAAGCCCATCTTAAAATGGGAAGACTGAGCTGAAATCTGAAAAATTAAGAGGTAAATAAATAAAAATGTGTATAACTCATGGACTTGAAAAAATTATTTATAGTGAAGTGAATAGTAGGGGAGACCTTTGTACATGATGACATGAGAGATCAGATTACTCGTGTACTGTGGCCATGTAGGTTCATCATCCAAACCAAGGCACATTTGAAAATGAAACAGGTTCTTACTAATAACAACAGGCACAGCTGGGGAACATACCAAGTAACTGGGGACCTACTGTCGCCCTCATTATAGACCATCTTGAAGTTTCAGAGTTTATCCTTAAGGCAAAGGAGAGTCCCCAAAAGATTTTAGCAGAAATAAAGCAGGTTTGAACCAGCATGATACTCTGGCTGCACTGTAGATAATCGATAGGAGGAAGATTGTTGTAATCGTCCTGAAAACGATGACGGCGGTTTGTTCTAGGGTGAGAGCATTAAAGGCAGTGAGGAATGGTGTTGAGGGAGAAAAAAGTAACAAGAGTAACTCCTGATATTCTGTCTTACAACTGAGTAGATAGTAATCACATTTATTAAATTAGAAACAGAAAAGAACCAGCTTTAAGCTAGGGTTAGGCATAAAAGGAGGATGCCCAATTCCAAGTATAGAGTTTAGGATGCCTTTGAGAGAAGAAATCATGTAAAATGAGTTAAAAATAAAGTATTTGGCAGACGAGAAATCAGAGCAAGAGATAGAAATCTGTGAGTCATTTGCATATCAATGGTAACTGAAGCAGTGCTCATGGATACTGCCTAGAGAGAGTTTAAATAGAAGAAGAGAGGAGAAGAAATAATGAAGCCTTAAGGTATTCCAGCTTTCGGAATGAATGGGTGCAGGAGAATGCTACTGCAAGAGACTGGAAAACAGTTGCTTATGAGGTACAGGAAAACTAGCAGAGGATGATGCTTTGTAAGCAAAGGTAAGAGAGTAGCTGAGAGAGAAAATAGCATTGATGAGAGCTGACATAGGTCAAGTAAGGTGAGGAGTGAAAAAAAGTTATGTATTTATCAAAATGGGGGTTAAGGTCATGGATTTGGTAAATGAATCCCACTTCCTTCATTTACTAGGTGGTACCCTAGAGAAAGCCACATAAACTTTCTTTATCAGTTTGCCCATTTATAAAATGAGGATAATGATACCACCCTACTCAAAGGACTACTTTGAGCAGTGCTTATCAAAGTGTGCCCCATGGATATGCAGGATGCCAGAGGTACTTTCAGTAGCTTTGTGATGTGAAAACTACTTCCATAATAATGTTAAGACATTATTTGCCTTTTTCCCTGTGTTAATTCTCACAAACCAAGGTAATAACCCTAAAATTATCATTGTATCCCTCTCATAACACATTTGCATTTTTTTAAAAAAGCCAGTTTTCTTTAAGGATATTATTGGTGAATCATTAAATAGTAAAAATATTAATTTTATGATATCTTGATCTTTTATATTGTATAATGACATGTGTATACCCAGCCAAGACATAGAGTCAACCAAGGTTCCAAAATTCTACATGGGTAAAAATATCTATTCAATGTGAAAAACGTTCCAATGGATTCAAATGTAACAGACTATGAAAAATTTATTGACATGATTTTAGACTCAACATTGGAAATAAACTTTAGGTTATTAAAATTGTCCTACATTTTCCAACTAGATATCTAAATGAAGCTGGAATTTCTTCATTTGCTTTCTGAAAACTTCAAAATTACAACAGATTGAATGCAAAGGAAGATATGGAAGTCTAGTTTTTTTCTTCTAAATCAAGCATTACAAAGATTTGAAAAATATTAAATAGTATAACTCTTTTCATGACACTGTTTTTATGTTAGAAATATTTTATTTTTTATTAAAAATGTTATTTCAGTTAGCATATAATGGATTCATCATTACAGTTGTTAAAATAGTTAGTATATATTTTAAATTGTCTTCATTTTATTTTCTAATGTGAAACATACATAATAAAAAAGCCTACATAAATGGAAGCTGTTTGTTTCTTCAATAGTTTTATGGGTATAAAAAAATCTCTGAGACTGAAAACTTTGAGAATCACTGGTTTTGAGGATTTCACAAAGTACAAGCTAATTCTTGTGAAGTACTTAAAACTGCCTCAAAATTCTACATTTATGTATGTTGATAAATAGATAATGAACAGGTAGACAGAAAAATGAAAGGTAGGTAGATAGGTAGGCAGGTAGAGAGACAGAAACACAATCATTGCTTAAACTACTATTCTATTTTTGCAGGAATATTGAGGATGGTAACATATATAGAAGAGAGAGGAATATTTTGGAAATACAAACATCACCCATAGGCAAAGTAATTTTCTACCTCCTCTAGAATTTGAGCCTGTATAAAAATACCGATGTGTTATTTCATTTGCTATCATGTAGATGTGTCCTGATGCCTCTTGTAAAGAGAAAACAGGAGAAAAAAAAATCAATGAAAAAAAAAACAAAGACTTGATAAGGCAGTGTGATAAAGACAGAAGCTTCAATGAGAATTCCATAAGATAAGTCAGTGTTTCCAAGAACGAAAAGCACTCTGAGAAACAGAACCCAGACACTTCATTTTGAAATAAAGTCTCCTAATCTGATTTTCTCTGTGAGAGAAATCAGTTTCTTCTCTTTATCCTAACAGAGTCCTTGAACGTACCTGCTGTTTATAGCTATAAAATAAGTAACATATTAAAAGCCTCTTTCTTATTTCTAAGATTCAAGGGTTGATCTTTTCATCTGAAAATCCATCAGTAGATACTAAAGAAATTTGAAAACCTGTGAAAAGAAAATGGCTTATGGTACATGATAAATGCATTTGTGGAAGCGTTTAAATATATTCAAATTATGTATCTGGTGGTCTGGAACTCTAAAACCCCCATGTCTTCTGTGAGTAGGGGTCAGGAAAGGGCAAAAGAGAGTGGTCCTTAATCTTTTGTGATAAAGAGAGTCATTAGTCCTTTGAGAATCTGGAAAGTTGTGGGCAGCTGCCTCAGAAGAAGATGCAGGGCATAACTTTCTGACATACAGTTTCAGAGGAGTTCACACCCTACCTAAAGACCATCATCTATAAGCCTTCCAAAGGATAACTAGAATCAAGAAAAATAATTTAGGAACAAAATTGACACTTCTAGCATCATTCCCCACTAAATTACTCTAGATTAACACACTATAAACAGTCTCTGAGTGCCTGGCATATAGATGAGGGTTAATAAAAGAATAAATTGTAGTCATGGGACAAAACACTTATTTGGTCCAGTTCCCTCACTTCACATAAGGTGAAATTAAAATCTACAGATGTTAAAAGTCTTTCTCAGAGCTGCAAAACCTATCATAGAGCTAACTCACTTTTCTCACACTCCTGTTTGTTCTCAACTCTCCTAAAAATAAATAGTTACATATGCTCAATGCATAAAAAAGACTTTTGTCTATATACCATTGCATTCCAATCTAGGAACATACATTATCAAAACTGGAGGACTATTTAGGTAGGGAAGGAAGATGTTTTAATTCAGAAAATGAAGAGCACAGTTGTAAAATAAAAGTTGGTGAGTTACAATTAAAGAGCAGCAATTTCACCCACAAGTTGTAGAAAACATCACAAGAATGAGCCATATACAGTGGAGATGCAAAATTGCTTGGCTCAGTCACTCAAAATTGTAACCATTTGTTAAATTCAAACTTCTCTTATATCAGTCAAATTCATAGGAGAAAAAAAAAAGATATTACATCAAAAGCAGTAACTGATGAGAGGTATCTAAAGGACTATTTATAAGCATGGGTAGTGTCAAGGTAAACCAAGAAGAGATGGTACAGAATATAAGCACTTGTGACATGGGGATCCATTACACTTTCAGGACTGAAGGAGCAACTGCTGTAAAGGAATGCAGTAGGTGGGAGCTGTGGGAGTTAACGTCCCTACCTCACTCTCCTTTCACCCTCTAATCTCCTGCCGGTGCCTAACTTGATCAAACCAGAAGCCAGAAGGCAAGTGTAGCTATTGATGCATTGCACAATGGCAACACCTCTATGACTGAACAAAGTGGAGAATGATGGATCTGGAGGGATAAATACCTGGAAAATCCCTGAAGCACAGTGTTAGATCCTCTCAAGCTGTAGGAAACTCAGAGCCATTGCTTGGAACCCACCAAGTTCTGTGCACAAACCCTTATACTTCCAGACATGGTATCTTTAAGGAAAGGCACTGAACAGAGGGAACAATTTGACTCTGTGTTCCATGTACACTAATGCAGTGTTAGAAATCACCTTAAGCTAATGGGCTGTGGAATGAATACAAGGATCTCATGCTGTGTTTCAAAATCTAACATTGCCAAGCAATTGTAGGAGATCATTAGTACTTCCTAAAGGAGCTGCTGCATGAAAGAATAATGCTCAGCATTGTAGTGTCCTAAGAGACACTCTAGATTGTAGAACATATGAATAAAGTAAGTGATTGAGGAGGGAGGGTAACAGTCCACCCCCATGATTATTGTTTGCTACTTTTCAAAAGGAATGACATGGATATTGATCAGTCGTCTCTTAGAATTTTCTTCTCCTAAGACTGTTGGGAGTTCAGGGAATGTCAGTGGAAGCAGCTGACAGAACTATAATACCCAACTCTCACATTAGCAAAAGGTGTTTTTTCTTAAAGTTATCTGAAAGCCTAAGGCAACTGATAATGTGTGAGATGAAAGATGCAATGCAAGGGGCCATCTGCCTCTGCTGGGAATAAGAAAGCCCTTAAGCTCATAGGGCTTTGCTCACATACCTATCTTTCCACCCCTTGCTCATTCTTGAAGACCAAAAAAAGGAGAAACAGGGCTGTAGTCCTTACTGTTTTAGTATCTCCAGCAAGAGGACAAAAGCTGTCCAAATGTCTTATGGAACAAAGAGGAACACTACTAGCCTGTTGGTGATTTGGAATCTCAAATGAATAATGAAGTCAATCATCAGATTACCAGTAGAGAGAGGTGCATGAAAGAGTTTTAGATGTCATTTTACTTTGTAGTTCTGACTTTGGTCAAAAGAGATTTTGATATTCAAACTGAAGCATAATCCCTCACTGCTATCTTACTTGAAACTTGAATAACTTGAGCAAATTGTGAAGACAGGTGCCTAATGAAGCTGATACTTATAAATCAGTATTTTTCTTCACGAGACTATGGACCCCAATACATCTCTTCTAACTGGAATCAATTTTCCTGATCTGGACTCCTGTGGCCTTTTCTAAGCCATATATTCAGAGTACATGGAATCAATCCACTATGCCAGCTGTGTTCTCATTCCATGAAATGCACTACAGTTTGGAAAGCATGCTTGATACAGATTTTTCCAGGTTAGCAGGGGTATGCCAACAAACGTGTACGTGTAAACATGCGAGAGGAACTTAAAAAGTGGGACAGCACGTGTTGGATGTGGTATTCAAACAAGTGAATTTTCAGAACAAACACTATTTCTAATTGTAAATAGAGTTACCTTCAAGAAAATGTAGAAGAGAGTGCTGTTTTTCACATAAGATGAAAGTCAATGGAAATCATTGGTGAGCTCAGAGAGTTATATAAGCACAACATAATCTACCTAGCTGTATTTAAGATGTAGCAAAAATGGAGGGAAAATAATCTCATGCTACTGTAAGATAAAAAATATTTAAAACTCTGTAAGTCAAATTCGAAAAGATAATTTAAGTCAATCTTATTAATATGTAAAATTATTCACTTCATCTCCCTGGAAGAATATGCACCCCCCTCCTCATTGTCACCTGGTTGTGGCATGTGGCCCATGGTGCCCTTCCTTGCCTTGTTAAACTCAGGCATAGACAAGTGATTTGTTTAGGCCAATGAAATGTCACTGCTGAGCAGAAGTTGTAAGAGTTTGCATTTGAGTTGCTACATCTCTTTCTTCTCTTTGGAGCAAGTGGTAATGTCCTAGATAGAGGCATATCTAAGCCTAAGTCCTGGAGTGAATATGCTAAACAGTAGCACACCAGCGATAGATGCATACCACGAAGAAGAAATTCATTTTGTTATTGTAAACCACTTAGATTTTTCAGGTTGTTTGTTACCCTAGTATAATCTAACCTATCCTGTCAAATGTAATGATGTCTTGGAAAATTCATGTTAAGAAAAATGACTTTTTAATCTTTTTTCCCACACTATTGATGAAATTTTAAATAGCTTGTATTGTTTATTGTGCTTCTAAACAAGGGATGCATCCATTCAAAAAGTCTAAAAGAAATTATATTGTCACTCTAAAGGCACTTGCAACAATTCACTCAGGTAAAATTACATTAAATTGGTTATGATTATTGTGTATGCTCCTTATACTTTCAAGCAACTTCTTATGAAGCAGCTACAAAATATTTATCAAATAGCTAAGTATGAAAATAAGATGCCAGGCTGGGTGCAGTGGCTCATGCCTGTAATCCCAGCACTTTGGGAGGCTGAGGCAGGTGGATCATCTGAGGTCAGGAGTTTGAGACCAGCCTGGCCAACATGGTGAAATCCTGTATCTACTAAAAATACAAAAATTAGCTGGGTGTGGTGATGGACACCTGTAATTCCATCTACTGAGGAGGCTGAGGTGAGAGAATCGCTTGAACCCAGGATTCGAAGGTTGCAGTGAGCCGAGATTGTGCCATTGCACTCCAGCCTGGGTGACAAGAGCAAAACTCCATCAAAAAAAAGAAAGAAAGAAGGAAAGAAGGAAGAAAGGAAAGAAGAAAGGAAGGAAAGAAGAAAGAAAGCAAGAAAGGAAGGAAGGAAAGATAGAGAAAGAAAGGAGAGAGGGAGGGAGGGAAGGAGGGAGGGAGGGAAGGAAGGAAGGAAAGAGAGAAAGAGAGAAAGGGAACAAGGGAGGAAGAAAGGGAGGAAGGGAAGAAGGGAGGAAGAGAGAAAGAAAGAAAGAAGAAAGAAAAAGAAAGAAAGAAAGAGAAAAGCAAAATATGATGCCAGTCATCTTTAGTGTCTCTTATTACCAGAAGTCTAAGGATTATATACAAGTTGGTCCAATAAATGCAAAGAAGCCAGGAGATGTATATTTAGTCTGAATTCTGGCCAGCTACTAGACTCCATCTTTTTAAGAGAACTGACCTATTCAAAGTTGGAGATTATTTACTATAGATGAATTCAAATACCCAAAGAAAATTCAGATTTAAAAAAGCAAATTTCTAATCAACAATAATCCATTTGGAATTCAATGTTTCACCACATTAATATGATTACATGTGTTTTTCAAGGCCTTCTCCTAGACCTTTAAGAGATACATAAAGCTCTGTGAACAGCATAAAGAATATACCCACGGGAATCAGATAAGAATGGATATAAATTCCCTCTTGAGGCTGGGCATGATGGCTCATGCCTGTAATCCCAGCACTTTGGGAGGCCAAGGTGGGTGGATCACCTGAGGTCAGGAGTTTGAGACCAGCCTGACCAATATGATGAAACCCCATCTCTACTAAAAGTACAAAAATTAGCTAGGTGTGGAGGCACATGCCTCAAATTCCAGCTACCCGGAAGGCTGAGGCAGAAGAATCACTTGAACTGGGGAGTTGAAGGTTGCAGTGGGCTGAGATTGCGCAGTTGCACTCCAGCCTGGACAACAAGAGCAAAATTCCTTCTCAATCAATCAATCAATCAATCCCTCTTGACATCTTACAACCTGCATGACCTTGAACAAATTCTGTTTCCTCATCAGTAAAATGGGAGTAATAGCCATTGTACTGCTCCATTTTGCACTGTTATAAATACCTGAGACTGGGTATTTATAAAGAAAAGAGGTTTAATTGGCTCATGGTTCTGCAGGCTGTACACAAAGCATAGTACCAGCATCTGTTTCTAGTGAGGCTTCAGGAAGCTTCCAATCATGGCAGAAGGGGGAGTGACTTGGGGGAGATGTGGGTCCCAGACTTTTAAACAACCAAATCTCATGAGAACTAACTGGGTGAGAACTCATTTATCACCAAGGGGATGGTGTCAAACCAATCATGAAAGGTTCACTCCCATGATCCAATCATCTCCCTTCAGACCCCACCTCCAACACTGGGGATTACCTGTCAACATGGGATTTGGAGGGAACAAACATCCAAATCATATCTGCTATTCATAGGGTTGGTGTAAATATTAAATACAGTATAAAATTCAGCTATACAAATGAATGCAATATTATGTGAGTTCACTGTATATTAATGTATGTATCCAAAACTATATTTTTATTAAATAATTATTAAATAAACTTACAAAATGTAACATTTGTTTGACAGCCTTTCTGTGCCAGACCAGACTGTGTTCTAGGTACTTGGGATGTATAAGTCAACAAAACAAACAACTTCCTGCCCAAGTACAGCATGCATTACAATAGGGAAAGTACGCAATAGACTTTCAATAAGGAAAGTATATATTGTGTTAGGTGGTAGGAAATGCCATGAGAAAACAACTGGAGCAAGGATGTAAAATAATGGGGTGTGACACTTTTCAGTAGGGTTATCATGCAGATCTTTTTGAGATAAGCTTTAAGTAATGATCTGAAAAGATTAACAGGTAAAAATAGTAATAAAATATCTTCTAGAATAAAAACTCAATACTGTACATTATCATGAATCAAAGGCTAAATATTTATTCATAGATAGAATGAAGGACATACACTCATCTGGCCTCAAAACTTTTCTTTCACCGGGACACAGTGCAAAAACACTGAGCAGCAGTCTGCAGGCTTACTTCACGGCAGCTTAGAGAGAGGAAATGATATGCTCAGTTAATCTTTAATATATAATTTCCTTACTGCTGGGACCTAGCAGAATGTAGTAAATAGTGCCAGAGAAGTACACTCTGGAGCATAATGCCCTTTTAGTAGGATGCCTGGTGTCAGTTTGTTTGAGGAAATATGTGGGGAAGCAGCAATTGTGCAACTGTATAGGGAGGAATCCTACATCTTCAAGCTTATGAGAGTCTAAAAATCCCTTAAACAGCACATATATGAGAGAAAATTAAAAGTAAACATGGGCTCCGGACTTCACTGGATGTCACTAGGGAGCTTTCTTTCATCTTTTGGTTGTCACATTAAACCACAGTGGGTCCCAGGCTGAATCCTAAACTTACCGTATGCCAGAAACTGACCTAGGCCCAAGGGAGAAAAAAAAAATCACTAAGCGTATCCAAGGCTTCCAAAGCCTTCCATAGCCCGCTTTAAACCTCACACCTCTCTTAGTACTAAAATAGCCAACTACTTTGTTCTACCCATTCCATCCCTCTCACCACTTGAAAAAATAAAATGGCTGAAAGATTTGGTGACCCCTGGGTGAGGGAGAAATTCACAGGCTGTATATTTGCATTCTTTCATCCTGAATATCTGGCTCAACATAACCACTGAAAAGTCAGCTAAGGTGGTACTTCAGAGGCTAAAAGGAACAGGCAGTGCAACACTCAAAATTGATTTGCCCCCTGGGGATCTAACTCTTCTGCAATGCTCATTAAAACTTAACTTAAATTTTTAAAGGGTTTAGAAAACCCTTTTAAAAACATTTTCCAGTGTGACCTCACTCCAACTGACTGTCCTGCTTGGTTAAGCTTACTGTGGAGGGAATGGAATTTTTCTGCTGGTTTGCAAACGATGGCATAGACAAAGGGAATAGTTAAAATGCTTTTACTTGTGATAAAATTGATTGAACAAGCATAGAGGTTCCAAATTTCCCTAATTGAGCTCTGAAACGGCTCCTGCATTCTTTTTTGAAACCAGGGGGAATTCCCTTGAAATGAACAAATATTTCGTATGGCTAAGTATTCATTATAATGAGCAATAGGGAATGAGCACAGTATCTAATATCAAGAGAAAAACTGTAAAACAAAAAAGGATAGATAAATAAGAAATTAAGAATCTAGGATTTTGGCAGCTGTACCAAATCATCACCTGTTGTTCTGTTTTTCTAATTAGTCTCCCTGTAATTTACTCAGCTGTGCCTATAATTCTCAAGTATGTACAAAGTTAATACAGGAGTTAAAGTTGTTAAGGTCAAGCTGTTTATTTTACTTACAATCATTTGAATTAGAAGATAATACTCATTTTTGTAAGAAATTTCGAAGAATAAGAGATTTAGTACCTTTTAAAATAAAAAGTAAATACTCTTGCAACAGATTTGTATATTATGTAAGGTACAATTTAGTAGTTTACTGTCTTTTGTTCTTGATCCCAAAGTGTTGAATTCAGTATAGTAATTCAATTCAAATTCTGAAAATTTATTTGCTAATATTAATTCATGGTTTTAAAAAGTGATGCTTAAAGCAAATTAAAACAAAGTTTTGTCTAAAAGAAAGTTTCACAATTTGCTCTAAATGGAAATTTACTCGTCCTTCACCTTATTTGTGTTTATCATAAAATTATTTTCCAATGTAAAATTCAAATATAGACATTGAATATTGAAAAACCCATAAATATCTCCCCAAAATATCACTGAAGTATCCAATTTAATTCAAAGAGTAAAACAGCCACTTCTCCCTCATCAAACACACACACTCACATACACACACACATTCACCTACAAATACATTCTATGTGTGTGTGTGATCATTCAAAAAATAAACCTGTGACATTCTGGCATTGAATAACGTGCAATTTAATTCTTTATTTTAACTGCCCAACACCTATAGAATATCTCAAGTTGAGCAGTAGTTGTTTAACCCAGATGCCTATACTTTGACTTTATTTTAAAAATGTATAGTGCTAAGACAGAAAATTGTGTAGTGAGGCCCTATTTTTGGTAAGATAGACCTGAAAGTTTTCCCAATTTCTGTCAGGACAAAAAATATTTTAGCAGACTAAAACTTATGCTGAAATAAGATGATATATTACAGTTGTCCGTCTCTGAAATAAGGAAGTTAAAGACACATGTTTATGCAAAAGAGATATCATATTTAATAAGTATTCTTAAAACAATAAAAATGGAGGTATCCTAATTATATCTGATCAAGTTTTTTGGGATGAAAATTACCTGAAACTGCAAATTAGAGCAGTCACTTTGTGGTGAACCGTTCTTATTTACTATACACCATTTTCTAGAACTTCCTTTACTTTCTATTTCAGAATTTTCTACTTTCTATTTCACCAAGTTTGTTCCCTGCAGTTTTGGTAATGCCTGACAGCTGTCATTAACTAAGCACTAATCATTTAAAAGTCAGAACACTAAAGGTAGTATAGTTTTTCTTTGGGGGTGGGGATACAGTTTTGAATAAGATGGCAAACAGAAACAAATTCTGGAAGCTGTGTTTCTCAAAGAACACACAGCTTTTCAAAATTTCTGTCATAGCACCTGTTGGAAGCAAAACTATGTGTATTTCCAGTTTTCTCAATCAAAGTATACAGAAGATAGAGACCTATGTGAAATAAAGCATCAGGAAGTGTTTGAGCTATAACAAAACTATATTCTTAGTGATTTTCTCTTATTTACATATTTTAAGGACACATAAAATGTCAACTGTAGCAAGAAAAGACCACATTTCAGTTCCTCATATAATTTAGCAAAACATCAGTAAGCACTAGCTTCAAAAACATGGTAATTGTTTCTCTAGCTTTTGTCCCTTTACAGGTACACAGGAATAAGGAACAATTCAATTCCAATGTATGTGAACTTCTTGACAAATACAGAATACTTGAACATGAGCTGTTATTTGTTTAACCCATATGTATGACGCTGAAATATGCAACATTAGAAGACGAATGTAGAAACTGGCAGCACAGGGAAATTTGGCCATTAGGTAGCCTTGTAACAATACAAAAGTTCACCGTTCGTCCCATGAATGAGGCACTAATTTTATATGCAGGATTTGTGGGAGACACTGTCTTTCTGGATCATGACTAAAGACAAGTAACACTTGCTGGGTCAGTGAGAAAATTGTTAGCACTATTGGTGCCACTTCAGAGAATATTAATGTATGGAAATTAAAGAAGTTGGTCTGTCTGAGTCACTTGAGTACTAGGTTAGAATGCCAATGGATAGAAAAAAAAAATGACCTTCAAACTAAGGAGATAGCTTTAAAAAATGAGAGCAGGACAGTGGGAGCAGTGAAATAATTATTTACAAGTATTTACTATCACAACAAGAAAACACAAAAGATAATCATCCTAAGAAATCATCTTTAGATAGAAATAGAAAAGTTTTATATCCAATTTTAGCTTCCATTTGTTGCAAGAAAAAAACAAATACTGTGTTTTTCATTGTATAGTTTGAAAAAGCCCACAGTAAATTATATCTTTAAAAAATTATTAAAATGCCTTTGACCCCATATCCTATTGTTGCATATATTACCTATCAAGTTCTAATTATTTTAAATTAAAATTAATGGTTCTTTATTAATAATTATGCTTTTTTGTTTATGAAATGACTCACAAGTAAGATGTAAGTGTAATTCTTAAAAGAAAAATATTAATGGCGTAACACAATAATTGCCATATAATTTATCAAAGAAGTGTAAATACCACACAAGTAATTCACTCTCTGCCATGCATTTTATGTGGTATTCATCCTCAGTAAAGAAAATACCTGCCTCCATGTTAATAAGATAAAAGACATGCCAACAAAGGCCCCATATGAAAGAGTTGAAGTGCATCATGACAATGAGCTATTCAACATAAGGCTGTGTATAATTCGGTGCTAATGTGTGTATGAAATCAAATGCATATAGGCAATTCTCTCTCTCTCTGTGCACTTAGTCAAACGTTAGCTTCGATTGTTCTAATAGTTCTACTTTGGAAGAAGTGGCTGGAAGTTGTAAAATGACTTGCTTCAACCTGCATTTCGAACAAACTAAGCCACAGATCTTAGCAGAAAAATAATGATAATAAATTAAAATTTACTACAGCTTGTGCATTTTATCCATTACTTAAGAATGAAAGGGATTAAAGGGTGAGCAGGGAGTGGGAATTAAGTGACAGAGAGTTTAATATTAGATTTGAAAAAAAGAAAATAAGTGCACTCAGGCTTAATTTTTCATATGATTAAAAAATAAATGTCACATTATAAAATACATATATCTCTACTAACCTTTGTGAGTATTCTGTCCAATTCAGCGCTATCCTTTCCAGGCACAATATCCTCTGGGTGCCAGGGCAGTCTGCTAACTTGGAATTCTTCAATTAAGCTTCTTAATTGGACCTACAAGGGCATTGGAATTTAGAATATGAAAGGAATGGGCAATTTGGGAATAAAATCTTAAAATAACATTTTACCTAATTATTATTCCTATTTCATTCTGAAAGTTACATTTGGGATACTATTACATCAATCTGCATGGTTTACTAAAACACACTTTAGAGGTGACTGAAAGGCTCTCTATCCTTTAAAGCATCAGTTCAGGGGTTTCCATTTCCCTGGAGATAATTGATGCCAATCCAATGTCACAGAGGGAACAATTTCTTTTTTTACATTAGGTCATGGGTGAATCTAAATGTCATAAGCTGATTTCCCCATTGATCAATTAAGGTGCTGTACTTGACCCACTTTAAAAAATATATATGCATAATGCTAACTTTCCAATATAATTTACATAACGAATATATTGTAATACTTTAAATTCTCTATACTTTTAATATTTTACCTCAATGCATTGTTGAACAGACTACTTCAGAGAAAATATTTTGTAAAAATATTTATCAGACTAATATACTTTAATTCTTGAGAAACTCCTGTCTTTATGCTTATGTATCAATGCATAATTGCTAAAGTATATTTTTTATTTCATTATAATCTTCCTTTTCTCCAAAATTAATAAAATACAAATGTTAAATAGTTTCTAAATCATATTTTCTACTGTTATTAAAAATCTTTTACATTTTCAGCATTTCTTACTTTATTTTTGACATTCATAGAAAAGGCAGTGCAAATCACAACTTAGATCATAATTGAATAAGATCTATTTCATAAAAAGCAGGATTCTAAAGTCAACTAGAATATCCGGAATTAATTATGCACAAAGATATGGGCTATGTTGATCATATAATTTATAGTCTAACTCAGGATATTTTAGGGTGAAAAGGGGTGCTAATAATAGGTACACAGTCATGAAAGTTGTAAACCAGGAGAGAAATATGGTCACTTTGGGATAAACAAATGGTTGTGAAGCAAAATATTTGTTTGGTATGCGCACAATCATTTAGAGTGAAATCAGCATTTCAAGAAAACATGAACTGAGAAAATGAAAAAGTGACAGACTATGGCTTTTTCCAGCTTTTAGGGTTTATGACAGAAACACAAAATCAGAACTTTGTATAACTGATACTGGTGGTGATACTATCTCTTTCCACTCAGTCAATTCATAATACATTCTCATTTTGAAACTATTTTAAAGTAGGGAGGAAATCTTTATCCGATTGTTTCATCTTTCTATTTTTATAATTTTATGGGTGACAGTGACAGATAAATGAATTGTTTATCAACATTTTAATCAAGGTAATCACTATTATGTGTAGATAATAGAAAATTATTTTCATGGGAATCACAATTGTCATAGCATAAATTAATTGTTTATTTAACTCATCCTTCTCTTGAGAAAATGATGGGTCACAATTAATAGAAAAATAATTTTGTATTCAAAGCAAACAACCGTAGTCCATAATAATTCACATTGTCTCTTTAAGATGGACTGCATAAAACGGTTCCCAAAACACTGTAAATAAAATCTATTGTTTTAAATAGCATACTTAAAAAAATATTTTACACATCTAATATGATGAAGTTTCCTAGAAATTCATGTGCCTTTTGACAAAAAGCTTTGGTCTCTATCTCATCATGAACATCTAAAAAACAAGTAGAATATTTAATATAAACTATTACAGGCACTAAGGGGGCTTCAGTAATTTCCTGAAACAGAATTTCTCTAAAATTTTTTGTCAGAACAAAATGGGATTTTGTGGTAATGCATAAAATCTAATGAAATAACTGATATAAAGTAATTTGGTGCTATAGATCTGCAACTTACCCCACTATGGCTGGCTGCAGCAAGGCTGCTTCATGCAATGCAGCAGACATACTGTCAGGCACGTGCTTTAGTCTGAATCTGATTTCTCTTTCCTACAGGCTGTTGAGTAAAAATGAAAACTCATAATTTCTATGTGAGAAACCAGAGATCAATAAGGAGATCAAGAGTTGCACACCTCTCAAATTGTTCAGTCTGTTGAGTGCTGATAACTTACAGTGGAGAAGTGAAACTGAAGTCAAATGCGGCTTTGAAGTACTCAGCTTAACTACACTCAAAAGTGATAAATGAGTAGTTCTCATAAGCATAGTACACTGTAGATGCTATATATATATTTATGGCTCTGGCCCCATAAATTCATAATGATTTCCTTTTGAATATCCAAAGGCCAGAATATGATTTTTGACAGATCATATATTTAGAAACTCTTACATTGAATAGTTAATTTTAAGAACAGATATTTCTGTCATTTATGGAGGAAAGTGCATCTAATAACTACTGGGGTATGGTTTTTCCGAAGCATAAAGTTATGCTTGCTTAAAAGAAGCCAGACATGCATTACCAACAAAAATTAACACCCTTGTTATGGCTGATCCTATTCCCATTTGTGGCATATCTAAGTCTCATTATTATACCACCCTTTTTTTCTTTTGAGTCAAGGATTGTTTTTCATAGGCAGTTTGTCTTCCAATATCTGTAGAAAAAAATTAAGAAAAATATGGTCTTTGCAACATGTTTCATGTTCTAAGCACCAGTGAAATATGTGATGAAAGCAGAGTTAGCGCATGCCACTATACTGGAAACATAAGATTAGTTTGTGAAAGATAAAGCACCCATGTAGTGCAGTGTTCCATGTTTCTTAAATATATTCTAGTCTGTCTACTGAAGTGGGTACTTCAGGGTACATCCTGACTATAATTTAATCATTTTGGTAAATGAGTACCACTTTTAGTAAATCTGATCATACTTTGCTCTGAACGATTTTTGCAATGTTTTTATTTGCTGTCAGATCCCTTTTGAAAATAAATTTTCCCACTACAGACTAACCCTTAAAGTCCCCATGATGCTCTACAGGGTTCTCGGTGAAAGAAATATAAACTAATTTACATAGGAGAATTGGAAGTTTATAACATAAAACCATTAGCATTTGAAACCTTTTGGCTCACTTCTATATAGTAACAAATTTTATAAGTTGTTATAAATCACACTTTTTTCAAATGATTGCAGGAACTGCCATTAATTATTATTTTTGTTTTAGTTTAATTTTCTTTGCCTTTAATTTTGGAAAATTTCAAACATATAAAAAGAGAAAAAAATGGGACAAACCGACATATCCCTATTACGTAATATCAATTATTTTCAATGTATGACCAATTTATATTTTTGATATGCTTATCTACTTGTCACATCCCTGATTATATTTCTGAATATATTATATTTCTAAGGAAATCATGAACAACATTTAATTTTATTCATATTTATCTAGATATGTAGATAGATATGTATATATGTACGGGTAAATACATGTATATAGTATATATATATATAATATGGACTGAATATATATACAGACTGAAAGGTCATATATATGGGTCTCTTCTTTTTTAAAACATTACCACAACATGATTACTTTTTAAAAATATTACAATGATTTCTTAATGCCAACAAATCTCTAGTGTTTGTTTTAAATTTTTTTACTACATATTGACAAATTACAGTTATATATACTTATAAGATACAAATAGTGTTATGATTTTTTAACACAATGTGGAAAAATTAAATCAAGTTAATTAACATATACATAACCTCAAATATTTAACATTTTTTGCAGTGAGAACATTAGACATGTACTCTCTTAGTGATATTATTTATAAAATGTATAAAACTTATTCATTCTCATAAATGTCTTAATTTTCATTTTTTTCTTAAATAAAAGTCCAGATAATGTGTATGCATTATTACTGGTTGATATGGTTGATATGTGCTTCTTAAGTCTCTTTTATTCTATAGGATTCCACTCCTCTCTCTCTCTCTCTCTCGCTCTCTTGCTCTCTCCCTCTCTCTCTCTTTCTCTTCTTTGCATTTATTTGTTGAAGAAACCAGATTCCTTGTGTATCCAGTTTCCCATAGTACGGATTTTGCTGACAGCATCCCTGTGGTTTCTTAACACTTTCCTCTATCCTCTGTATTTCCCCTAAATTTGAAATTAGATCTAGAGGCTTGATCAAATTCATGTTTAATATTTTTGGCAAGAATACTCCATACATGCTGTTATAAAGTGTTCTTTAGTAGTAAAAATATCACATTTTGACCATCATAAAATTGTGGTTAAAAGCATGGCCTCTGGAGACTGAGAATAAGGAGTCTAATCCTGGTTTTGCCTCACTCTAGAAGTGAAAACTTAGGCAAATGAATCAATCAGTGCTTTACTTTCTTCACCTGTAAAATGGGCCAATAAGTACACCTAACAAAGAAGATTTCTATGAAAACTAAATTATTTCAGATAAAACACTTTAAATAGTGCTTGGTGGATAGCGAGTACTCAGTTGATACTAGCTGATATTACTAAATGGCTGAAATTAATTATCAGGAGGAATATGCAGAAAATTATTTACAACAATTTTAATCCATATAGCAGCTAAATTGGCAAGTATAGTAAGGATGGCTTTTCAATACCTAAGATAACAGTGGAGTGTGAGTGGACCAAAAGGTTCAAATATATCAAAGAACTGGTAATGAAGGACACAACTTTTGCTGGTAGGTCAACAATTGAACACCCCACAGGTTACTAGTGATTGAAAGAAATTGCTGCTCACCAGTTCTGTAAAATGCATTGTTTCTTTCCATATATACTATTCTTGGCTCAATCTCAGAGAATAACCACAAGCATGCTCACTTTACATTTTATTCTTTCTTAAAGACCCTGACAGCATCAAGTGAAGCAAAACAATTCTCTTAGCTAGGCAAAATAAATGAGTTCATCTCTTGCTTTCCAGAGAGAGCATTTGTTTACAAAGAAAGTTTTCACACTAGAGATAGGGCATAAATGATTCAGACATTCAATCAGTAGTTTACAGAATTTCTAAGGGAACAAAAATCACTTAATATGCATTGTTTTAAAATTACAATCTTGAGAGTGTCTATTAACTAAGGATTTGGCAAACATTAAGTTATAAAATCCATGTGATTGGAAAATGGTGAAGATTTGAAGTCAGATGAGCAATGGAAAATTTAGGCTGGGTATTTAAGGAAACTGCCTATTAGCAAGAACTGTTAGATAATGGAATGGTACTTTTCTTAAGCTCCATAAATTTCAAAAGTAAATTGGAAAACATATTGTAAGAAAATGTTCCATCCCACCAGGGGAATAAATGAAATGGTCTTTTCATCTTCTGTTTCTAGAAGCTGGCTTGCAAATCAGATGTTTAAATTTTACCTACCCAAACTATGAACAGGGTAAGTCTAATATTAAGCATAGTCTGAGTTTCATTGGGAAAAGTTCCATTTCCAGATCCTGGGCCAAAAGCTGAATAATACCAATATGGAAATTTGGAGCAAAATCAATTGTTAAAGTCAGATTATGAGATTTTAACTGCTATCCCAAAACTACTTATACAGCCCTTCTGTGTTATTTCCACTTGCCAGATCAACACCCAAGAGTCATTTTGATATTAAAAAAAATAAAATAAAAGTTCCAGTTACACATCCAACTGCTGATTTACAAAGCAAAAGGCAACCTGCTTTGAAACCCAGTTTGCCTGAGGGATATATAGATGAAAGAATTTTAGCCTACTCTTTAAGGGCTAATATTCCCACATTTCCATATCCCATTTAGGGCGGGGAGACTTTAGCACTTCAGCTTAAGTGGTATCACTTTATATAAGGTGCTTGAGTGGAGTAGGCAGCAAGCTGGAATGGGATAATAAATGGCAGAGAGGCAAAGAGGCTGCTGCTGCAGGTAGCCCCCTATGCCAGTTGCCAAAGGAAAATGGCTGTGAAAAGCGAGCATATTTATTTCCATGAACAAAAGATGAGAATTTAATAGTAAAACAGTAAATTGAGTGTCTGTCCTTTTACCTCTTACTAGAATTTCTTTGTTGTCCTTTGCATGGGGAAGGTTAACAGCTCAACCTAATTCTTCGCGCCAAGGAACTTTACAGGCTGTCATTTGGTTAAAGTCTAATGGGTCTTCAGGGATTTGATAACTGAATACTGTGCTCACTGGAGCAGACTGCTCCACAGAGGGCCTGGAAAAGAATGTTTGAGTTGGAGAAAAGGTGCTGCTGCTCCAACTGCTTTTCCACCTGCAAAAACAGAACCTTTGGGGACAGTAGCACTGTAGTTAACAGGAGGTGAGAGTCAATCACCCGGGATCCTAGGAATGAGAAAGGTGTTAAAGTAGCCAGCTCTTCTGTTTTGCCAAGGATTTTCCGGCCTTGCTGTTTTTGGCAAAATTTTGAAATATCCCACTTCTCTCACTCTGAGCTTTTCCCTTTCCATTTCTCAGAGATGGTTTTGTATATTGGGATGACTAGTCCAAACAGAAAGACAGAATTTTAAGAGGATGTGAGATTCACACTCTTTGGTTCCCCACATGCCTCTGAACAGCATTTGGCTGCTGTAGAGAGTTGAGGGAGGGACCCAGAAGCAATAAAAGGATCAAGTTGCCAACCACCTCAACCTCAATATTGGAAAGGGAACTCCTAAAACCCCTAGCTGACTAAATCAGATGGAAAATTTCAAGACATTACCAACTGAAAATGCTGCAGCTTTCACTCAGCAGAATTTGAAAGCCCAGTTCATATTTAACCAGGGAGAATTGGTACAAAGCTCCTGATGAGAAAACCTTATAACTATTTCTTTCCCAAAATTTCCAGCAAAAATCTATCATCTGCACTAACTTGTTGTGATACAGTGACATAAATCCTTTGACCCCCAAATCTAATGTTTCAAAAATGTGAGTTGTCATTATAAAGCAAACATACAATTTAATTTTTTTCGTTTCATTTTAAAAGTTTTTATTTTAATAAAATATGTATAGTATAAAATATGAAATTTTAACAGTTTTAGGTAACCAATTCAGTGGCATTAGTTACATTTACAAGGTTATATGGCCATTACTCCCTATTTCTAAAAGTTTTTCTTAAAATCATCCTAAACCTAAACTCTGTAAAAAAAAATTCTTTTTTGAAGAATGTTATTTTGCTCATAGCTGCCGTAGTCATGGTGCACATACCTCAAATTAATCATAATTAGTACACATGTATATATTTTTAGAAAGGAAACAAATTGGCTTAAAATAATTATTGGAAAACTATATGACAACTAATCACTAAACCTTCTCAGTCTATATAGTAGTTTTGATTAATTTATTTAATTAATCAGGCATTTTGTATAATATAAAACTTCAGTGACAAAGTAAGATTTATGACCTAGATAATCATCCTAATGCTTGAAAAAATAGCTGAAGCAATGTAACATAAACAAAGGCTAAAAATGTAAAACACATGAATTCAGAAGACCAGATAAATCAAGCCATAATTAAAATGTAGAATTCTAAATAGTATTTTAATAAAACATTTCTAACATTATAAAACAAATTTAGGTGTGATTTTGAAATAGCCTTAAGTAAAAACCCAGAATAAAAGTTTAGGGTTCATATATAATGCTGTCTCAGCCACAGATCAAAATTGCCCTGTCTTTCAACAAGCAAAAGTAAAATATGAATTATAGATTTACTAGTTTTAGGCACAGCTTCTCATTTCAGTCAATTTTTGCTCATTGATTAGTAAATCCAGTCAATGGCAATGACAATTTGAGAAGTAAATCCCTCCATCAAATCTGAAATCTTACACATTGCATCTTTGAAGTTCACCCTTTCTTTCCATCACCATGCATTTCAATGCTGTGTAAGGTAAGTGCACCATTTATTTTAATCCTGTTGAAATGAATGGATGAACTTAAATAACAATGCAAGCCTTTTTTCATATAGTGCTGTAATTCACTTTGAAGTGATAGCACTTTTAGGATTAAGATATATACATTTTGGTTCTTTCACTAGTTGTCCTTTCTTTGTGTACTATATTAATAAGAATTTAAAGCAAGACTAAGACAGAGCTGCCTTTTAATATGAGTCTTAGAGTCTTAAACAAAATTCCACTAGAGCAGCAAACCAAGATGAATAACTATTTTGCGGGGAATAAAACCATCATTTAGAAACTACAGACTATGGTATTCTCTTTAATCACTTGAGTTGGAGTGACTATCGATAAAATCAGTCTTGAAAATATTTTCATTTATTATCACATTGCCAACATTCAAATAAAAGAAGTTTGAAGTACTACTGCAAAATAAATGAATAAACATTACATTATTAACTTAATGCTTATTGCATTAGGCAATTAATTATTCTAACATTTTAAAAAATTTTCTGAGGGATTTTAAAAATAGGCAATGTAAAAAAGACATGCATAAAAGGAAATATAATAATTATTTAGAACATATGGTAAGTATTAATGTAATACAGCTTTCTAAAAAAAGTTGTTCTAGAAAGGTATATACCATACTAATTATGGTATATAACTAATTAGGTATATATGGTATAGAACTTTTTAGTTCTATATCATGCTAATTATGATATATAACTCTTTAAATATCTAAATATTGCATACAAATTATGAAATAATACAAATTATGCAATATTTAGATATTAATTCATTGAGTTATTTTAAATACAGTTTAACTTCTAATAGTTTCCATTAGAGCAACCTTCAACAGAAAGTGTCTAATAGAAGAACATCTCCTAAAATATCACCACCTCAAGATAACTATTCTTAATATTTCAGAATATTTCTTCCCATATTTTTTAATCTATAATGCTTTTATATTTTTCTAATTAAAAATAATATATGCCAGTAGATAAAAAATTAGATAAGTTAATAGATAAAAAGTAAAACAATAAATAAGTAAATAAAATTTTTAAATGCATATATTTCAATCATCCAAAGATAGACTTTGTAAATAAAGTAGCATAAGTCTTTGAGTGTATTTTTTGTTTATATTTATATTCCTTTTAATATTAACAGTTTGCTTTTCTGTAAAAGACAGCAAAATGCTTAATGCAGAAAAATTCAGTCAAGTGAGAGAACCAAAGATGTAAGAAAATCATCCACAGCCTCACCAACAGAAATGTGCTGATCATGTTATCTAAGTATTAGCAATATAACTTCAAATCCTACATGTTCTCATTATCCATCAATAGCTACAAACCTTTTTAATATGATTCAGAATATTTCAAAGCAATATGTAAAGGTCCACTTAAGGGAGAACAATTAGAACTATCTGGCAATGCCATCAGCGTAAGCTGTGATAAATTGTAAGTTTTATTCTTAGCTTTTGGCCCCTCCAGCATCCTCCCGTACCTTTCTAACAAATTATTATTTCCTACCCTTTCCTTTCATGTATCTCATTTTTTCCTTCTTTCCAACTTTCATTTAAGGTTCAAGGGATACATGTGCAGGTTAGTTACATGGATAAATTTGAAGTCATGGAAGTTTGGTGTGCACAGATTATTCTGTCACCCTAGTAACAAACGTAGTACTTAATAGATAGTTTTTTGATCATCACCATCTTTCTACCCTCCACCCTCAAGTAAGCCCTGATGTCTATCTATTGCTACCTTCATTGTGTCCATATGTACTCAGTGTTTTGCTCCTACTTATCAGTGAGAATATATGGTATTGGTTTTCTGTTTCTGTGTAATTTGCTGAGGATAATGGCCTCCAGCTGCATCCATGTTGCTGCAAAGGACATGATTTTCTTCTTTGTATGGCTGCATTTATTTATTTATTTATTTATTTATTTATTTATTTATACACACCAGGGAATATAGTTCATTGATTCCGTCTTTGCTATCATGAATAGTGAATCAATGAACATGCTTGTGCATGTGTCTTTGTAGTAGAATAATTTATATTACTTGGGTATATGCCCAGTAATGGGATTGCTGGGTCAAATGGTACTTCTGTTTTAAGTTCTTTGAGAAATCTCCAAACTGCTTTCTACAGTGACTGAACTAATTTACATTCCCACCAGCTACATATAAGTGTTCCCTTTAACTTGTACCCTCAATAGCATCTGTTTGTTTGTTTGTTTGTTTGTTTGTTTTGACTTTTTACTAATAGCCATTCTGACTGGTGTGAGATGGTATCTCATTGTGGTTTTCATTTGCATTTCTCTAACGCAAATTAGAGAAACTAAATACAGTGATGTTGAGAACTTTTTCATATGTCTATTGGCCTCATGTATGTTTTATTTTGAGAAGTGTCTGTTCATGTTCTTTGCCCATTTTTTAATAGAGTTGTTTGTTTTTTGCTTGTTGACTTAAGTTCCATATAGATTCTGGATATTAGACCTTTGTTGAATACATAGTTTGTGAATGTTTGCTTCCATTCTCTAGGCTGTCTCTTTACTCTGTTGATAGTTTGTGTTGCAGCAGAAGCTTTTTAGTTTAATTAGGTCCTGCTTGTCAATTTTTGCTCTTGTTGCAATTGCTTTTGGAGTCTTCATCATGAATATTTGCCAGGGCCAATGTCCTGAATGGTATTTCCTAGGTTTCCTTCTAGCGTTTTTATACTTTAAGTGTTTAATCTATTGGTATGGTTTGGCTCTGTGTTCCCACACAAATATCATCTTGAATTGTACCCCCTTAATTCCCATGTGTTGTGGGAGGGACCCAGTGGGAGAGAATTTGAATCATGAAAGCAGTTTCCCCTACACTGTTCTTGTGGTAGTGAATAAGTCTCACAAGATCCGATGGTTTTATCAGGAGTTTCAGCTTTTGCATCTTCCTCATTTTCTCTTGTTGCTGCCATGTAAGAAGTGCCTTTCACCTTCCACCATGATTCCGAGGCTTCCCCAGCCATGTGGAGCTGTAAGTCTAATTAAACCACTTTTTCCTCCCAGTCTCAGGTATGTCTTTATCAGCAGCATGAAAATAGAGTAATGCAGTAAATTGGTACCAGTAGAGTGGGGTATTGCTGAAAAGATAACCAAAAATATGGAAGTGATTTTGGAAGTTAGTAACAGGCAGAGGTTGAAACAGTTTGGAGGGCTCAGAAGAAGACAGAAAAATTTGGGAAAGTTTGGAACCTCCTAGAGATTTGTTGAATGGCTTTGACAAAAATGCTGAGAGTGATATTAACAATAAGGTCTCAGATAGAGATGAGGAACTTGTTGGGAACTGGAGTAAAGGTGATTCTTTTTATGTTTTAGCAAAGAAACTGGCTGAATTTTGTCCCTGTCCTAGAGATTTGTCAAATTTTCAACTTGAGAGAGATGATTTAGGGTGTCTGGCAGAAGAAATTTCTAAGCAGCAAAGCATTGAAAAGGTGACTTGGGTGCTGTTAAAAGCATTCCATTTTAAAAGGGAAACAGAGCATAAAAGTTTGGAAAATTTGCAGCCTGATGATGCAGTAAAAAAGAAATGCCCATGGCCGGGCATGGTGGCTCAAGCCTGTGATCCCAGCACTCTGGGAGGCCCAGGAGGGCAGATAATTTGAGGCCAGGAGTTCAAGACCAACCTGGCCAACATGGTGAAACCCTATCTCTAAAAAAAATAAATTAAAAAAAAAGAAAAGAAATGCCCATTTTTGCATAGAAATTCAAGCTGGCTACCGAAATTTGCAAAAGTAACAAGGAGCCAAATGTTAATCCCCAAGACAATGGGAAAAATGTCTCCAGGGCATGACAAGGGTCTTCATGACAGCCCATCCCATCACAGATCCAGAAGCCTAGGAGGAAAAAATGGTTTTGTGGGCTGGGCCCAGGGTCCCCACGCTGTGTACAGCCTTGGGACTTGGTGCCTTGTATCCCAGCCATGTGGAATTTTAAGTCCAATTAAATCTCTTTTTCTTCCCAGTCTCAGGTGTGTCTTTATCAGCAACATGAAAATGGACTCACAGCCAGGCACAGTGGTTCATGCCTGTAATCCCAGCACTTCGGGAGGCCGAGGCAGGAAGATCACAAGGTCAGGAGATCGAGATTAGGCTGGCCAACATGGTGAAAACCCACCTCTACTAAAAATACCAAAAAAATTAGCTGGGTGTAGTGGTGTGTGCCTGTAGTCCCAGCTAATCAGGAGGCTGAGACGGGAGAATCACTTGAAACAGGGAGGTGGAGGTTGCAGTGAGCTAAGATCATGCCATTACACTCCAACCTGGGTGACAGAGCAAGACTGTGTCAAAAAAAAAAAGGACTCATACATTCATCTTGAGTTTGTTTTTGTATATGGTGAAATAAAGGGATCCAGTTTCAATCTTCTGCATATGTCTAGCCAGTTATCTCAGCATCACTTATTGAATAGGGAGTTCTTTCTCCATTGCCTGTTATTGTCAGCTTTGTTGAAGGTCAGATGGTTTTAGATGTGTGGCTCTGTTTCTATATTATCTAACCTCTTCCACTGGCCTATGTGTCTGTTTTTGTACCAGTACCATGCTATTTTGGTACTATACCCTTGTAGTATAGTTTGAAGTCCAGTAGTTCGATGCCTCCAGCTTTGTTCTTTTTGTTTAGAGTCGCCTTGACTATTTGGGCTCTTTTTTGGTTCCATATGAATTTTAGAATAGTTGTTTGTAAAAAACAACTATTGTCTGTAAAAAATGTCATTGTTAGTTTGCTAGGAATAGCATTGACTATGTAAATTACTTTCAGTAGTATGGCCATTTTAACAATACTGATTCTTCCTATCCATGAGCATGAAATGTTTTTCCATTTGTTTGTCTCATTTCTGATTTCTTTCAGCAGTGATTTGTATTTCTCTGCAGAGACATTTTGCTCTCCTGGTTAACTGTATTCCTAGGTATTTTATTCTTTCTGCCTTGCATTCATCTCTTAGCAAGGCAGCTCCCTTATTACTCTTCATTTTCAGTTTGTCATTTGCACTCACGGTGTTCCTCAATCTTACAATGCTGCCTTTGGCTGCTATTGTTTTGCTCTTGCCTTCTCTGTGAACATGCATGTATGTGTATTTAAACAATCCAACATCTAGTCTTCCTAGAGGTGTGAGTCAAATGTTTCCCTAAACCATATGTCCTTTTTTACACTTCTGACACCATATTCCCTGTAGGATAAATTGAGGCATGGACCTAAACATAGAGAAACAAAACACAGCCTCAGTTATTAAAATAGGTCAGATACTTATCAGAAACAGAGAAAAGTACCCAATTCCTGGAACTTGACTACAAGATCAGAAAATGATTTGTAACATTGCTGATCTTTGCAGAGAGATGGAATTATTACTATCAAGTTTTGGCTTGTATAAGAAATACACTCTCGTGATAATGGAACTAATCCATTAATGAGGGCAGAGGCCTCATGGCCCAATCATCTCATTAGGCCATACCTCCCAACACTGTTGCACTGAGGACTAAGTTGGCAACATATACTTTTTGTTGAAAGTGATCAAGCCACAGCATGCACCAAGTAGAATGCTCATTGAGTGCTATAAAGGTATAAACAAAGAACAATGCTTCAGAAATACAATGGTTTAGCAGAGGAGGGAAACTAAATTGAGTCTGAAGGATAGGTGTGAGGGGTAGGTGAAGATTCCCAAATCTAGGCCTTGAATACTGCCTTGCATTTTAACAGAGAAGGAGACAGCTTTTCAAAACAGGAACAAAATTAAGTGTGAGAGAATCAGGTATGTCCAAGGAAAAACAAGTTTCAGGTGGTTTGACTTCTGATCTGTGGACATGTGGAGTGAGAAAAACGAGTGTAGTCACAGACTGCATCAGGAATTCAGAGGGTTTGGAGTGTTATGTTAAGAAGTGTGTCCTGAATTTAGATGGCAATTAGAACAACATAGAATAAAAATGAGGTTTGTTTTGTTGTGTTTATTGGTTTGTTACAAAGAAAATAAAGCCCAGCAAGTTTTAATGATCTAAGTTCATCTAGCAAATTAGTAGCAGAAAAGTCAAAAAGTTGCCAGTAAGTTTTAGTATTATGATACCTGTATTAATCTATTCTCACTCTGCTAATAAAGACATACCCAAGACCGGATAATTTATAAAGAATAGAGGTTTAATGGACTCACAGTTCCACATGGCTGGGGAGGCCTCACAATCATGGCAGAAAAAGAAGGAGGAGCAAAGGCATGTCTTACATGGTGGCAGGCAAGAGACAAGTGACAAGCATAAGGGAGAAAAGCCCCTTTTAAAACCATCAGATCTTACAAGAATTCACTCACTTTCAAACAACAGCAGCATAGGGGTAATCATCCCCATGATTCAATTATGTTCCACTGGGTCCCTCCCAGGACACATGGGGATTATAGGAGCTATCATTCAAAATGAGAATTGGGTAGGGACACAGCCAAGCCATATTATTCCACACATGTCCCCACCCAAATGTCATGTCCTTACATTTCAAAATGCAATCATGCCTTCCCAAAACTCCCCAAAAGTTTTAACTCATTCCAGCATTAACTCAAAAGTTCAAGTGCAAGTTCTCATCTGAGACAAGTCAAGTCATTTCCACCTATGAGCCTGTATAATCAAAAGCAAGTTAGTTACCTCCTAAATACAATGGAAGTACAGGCATTAGGTAAATACACCCATTCTAAATGGGAGAAACTGGCCCAAACAAAAGGGCCACAGGGCCCATGCAAGTCCAAAATCCAACAGGGCAGTCATTAAACCTTAAAGTTCCAAATGATCTCCTTTGACTCCATATCTCAAATCCAGGTCATGCTGATCCAAGAAGTGGGCTCTCACCGTCTTGATCAGCTCTGCCTCTGTGGCTTTGTGGTGTAAAGATCCCCTCCTGGCTGCTTTCATGGACTGGCATTGAGTATTTGAGGCTTTTCTAGGTGCATGGTGCGAGCTGTCGGTTGATCGACCATTCTGCAGTCTGGAGGACAGTAGCCCTCTTCTCACAGCTCCACTAGACAATGCCCTAGTGGGGACTCTGTGTGGGGGCTCCAACTCCACATTTCTCTTGCACACTGCCCTAGCAGAGGTTCTCCATAAGGACGCCATCCCTGCAGCAAACCTCTGCCTGAACATTCTATACATCCTCTGAAATCTAGGCAGAGGTTCCCAAGCCTCAATTCTTGGCTTCTGCACACCTACAGGTTCAACACCACATGGAAGCTGACAAGGGTTGGGGCTTGCGCCCTCTGAAGCTTAGGTCTGACCTAGATATTGGTCCCTTTCAGTCACTGCTAGAGCAGCTGGGATGCAGGGAAAAAAGTCCCTAGGCTAAATACAGCAGAGGAACTCTTGACTTGGCCCAGAAAAGTATTTTTCCTCTTAGGCTTCCAGGCTTTAATGGAAGGGGCTGCCATGAAGCTCTCTGACATTCCCTGTAGACAGTTCCCCATTGTCTTGGTGAGTAACATTCAGATCCTTGTTACTCCTGCAAATTTCTGCCACAGGCTTGAATTTATCCCCAGAAAATAGTTTTTTTTTCTGTCACATCATCAGACTGCCAATTTTCCAAATTTTATGCCCTGCTTCCTCTTGAATGCTTTGCCACTTAGAAATTTCTTCCACCAGATACCCTAAATCGTCTCTCTCAAGTTCAAAGTGCCACAGATTTCTAGGGCAGGAACAAAATGCCACCAGTCCCTTTGCATAGCAAGAGAGACCTTTGCTCCAGTTCCCAACAAGTTTCTCATCCCCATCTGAGACCACCTCAGCCTGGACTTCATTGTTCATATGACTATCAGCATTTGGTCAAAGCCATTCAACAAGTCTCTAGAAAGTTCCAAACTTTCCCATATCTTCCTGTCTTCTGAGTCCCCCAAGTCGCTATGAAGTTCCAAACGTTTCCACATTTCCCTGTCTTCTTCTGAGCCCTCCAAACTGTTCCAGCTTTTGCCTGTTACCCAGTTCCAAAGTCATTTTCACATTTTTGTGTATCTTTACAGCAACACCCAACTCTACCAGTACCAATTTACTGTATTAGTCTGTTCTCATGCTGCTAATACCTGAGACTAAGTAATTTATAAAGAAGTAAATGTTTAATAGACTTGCAGTTCCACATGGCTGAGGAGCCCTCACAATCATGGCAGGAGGCAAAGGAAGAGAAAAGGTACATCTTATGTGGCAGCAGGAAAGAGACAAGTGCTGAGCAAAAGGGGGAAAAGCCCTTTATAAAACCACCAGCTCTCATGAGAATTCACTTGCTATCATGAGAACAGCAACATGGGGGTAACCATCCCCATGTTTAAATTACAACCCAGCAGGTCCCTCCCAAGACACATGGGAATTATGGGAACCACAATTCAAGATGAGAGTTAGGTGGGGACACAGCCAAACCATGTTAATACCTTAGATCAAAATTGAGAAATTTTTATATATTTGGAAGAACGAGTGAAGATGAGAATGCAGATTAAATAAGAGAAAAATTAAGAAGCTTCTTCCCTTAGAGAAAAGTTCTATTAAGTTTATAATTCATGTAAACTTAATACATTTGTTAATAATGAATTAAATGTGTTAATTAGAAGACTTTTACTCAGAGTACTTAAGAAGGCAAACCTTAGAGTTAGACTTTTTGAGTTTGAATCTTGGTGCCATCAATTATTGTGTGATTTTTAAGCATGCTGCTCAATTTTATGTGTCAGTTTCATCACCGGTAAAATTGAGCTAATAAAATCTACTCATGTTGCTGTGGTGAGGTGCCACAGGAGATAAGTTATTTAAGTACTTAGTAGTATCTGGCTTGATTAATGTTGGCTATATTTCTTGTTATTTTGTCTCTGGTTCTATTGTAACTTAGAATCCTGAGACTATCACCTTTCTTCTCCCTATGTTCAACCTTGCTCTTCTCAATTCATTGTCTAAACTACAGCCAGTGAACTTTCTGAAGCTTATATTTGACCATGTCACATTTGCCACAACCTCAGGATGAAGTCCATATTTCTTGCATGGCCTGGTCTCTGATGATCCTTCCTGATTATTTTCTATCATTCTCTGCCTAACATTTTAAGGTACAGTCATCTGGAACTCCAGGCCATTTGATTTCTGGCCTCTAGGATTCTACAGATGTGGCTTTACCATAGTTTGTCTACCTGGCTGCTCCTTCCCATCTTTTACCTCTTAGTTTAATCATTGCTTTCAGTGACTTGCCCGATGTTTTAAGAGGGACCTAGAAGGCCAGATACAGTGGCTCACACCTGTAATCCCAGCACTTTGGGAGGCTGAGGAGGGCGGATCACCTGAGGTCAAGAGTTCAAGACCAGCCTGATCAACATGGAGACACCCCGTCTCTACTAAAAATACAAAAGTTAGCTGGGCGTGGTGGCGCATGCTTGTAATCCCAGCTACTTGGGAGGTGGAGGCAGGAGGAGCACTTGAACCCAGGAAGCAGAGGTTGCAGTAAGCCAAGATCACACCATTGCACTGCAGCCTGGGCAACAAGAGCAAAACTCCATCTCAAAAAAAAAAAAAAAAAGAAGAAGAAGAAGGACCTAGTTGCCCTTCCTAGAAGGCCCTAGGGCATTCCTTTCTTATCTCCATCATAACCCTTAGCACACGATATTGAAATTTCCTGCTTATGGATCTGAATCATCTACTATACATTCCTTGGGGACAAGGACTACATTTCATCTGCTTCTAGCCTCTGCAGCCAGCACAGCAGCTAACAAAGCTTCTCTCTGGAAACGGAATGACTATTGGCTAGAGTGGAACATGAGGAAAATCCTGGCATTGTAGACATCTGTATCTTGATCTGAATTATGGTTATACACATGTATAAATGTGGAAAAATTTATTGAGCCGAACTCTTAAAATTGTTTTGCATTCTTCACTTAGCTGAAAATATTTGAGTTCTCAACTTTCAAAATAAAAAAAGTGCCAGAAAGCAAAATTCTTTATGCTACTAGAAGTCAGGATAGTGGTTACCACTGTGGTGAGCTTGTGACTTGAAGGGAACAAAAGTAGGTATCTGGAAAGTTGGCAATTTTTTTTTTTTTTTTTACTTAAGTCCTAGTTATCTGAGTATTTTCAGTTTGCAAAAATCCATTGAGTTGTATACTTATGACATATGCACATTTACATAGGTATATTACATTTGAAAACTTAAGAGTGAAGTGAGTGAATAACATATACATAGATATTGACACATACTATCTATATCTATATCTACATCCGTGGCATTGACCTCTTATTTATGATTAGAAAAATAAATTGATTTCTTCAAACTGTGCACCTAGACCCACATTAGAATCAGCTAAAATAAAATTGAAAAACCTACTTTCCTTCTCTACTATATGATTCATTTATATTGACGAATGTTCATAAGTAGAGACTTCTATTATGTATACATGATAATCACACATGGATTAACTTTTGCACAATAGTGCATTGCAAATCTTTTCTACAACATAACATTTTCAGGTGTTATTTTTAACAGATGACTTTTGAGAACAATTATCTAGAATCACTTTTGGTATAAAGCATTTTCTCGATTATTTTCTTTCATGGATATTCTTAGAATCACAAAAATCTTTACATGTTTCTCTTGCCTTAGATGAACTATTGTTTAAAATAAGACTTAAAAAGAAAAGTAATTTGGATGCTTCTACTAAAGATATTCTTAAAACACTTCTTATGCTTTTTAAAAAACCAGTTTCACAGACTTTGCCCAATTTCCCTATGGAGCATTTACGCATGATTTGAGTTTTATTTTGTACACCTACTCTAACAGCAGGAATTCTTAATATAGGTATACATTTAACAGCCACATTGTGAACACCATGAATAAAGGAATAACATGACCTCAAATCAAAATATTGGCACAATGCCCTGAGCACCCAAAGGCAAGGAAGGAGCCTTTGACTCCAGGTTCCATAAACGGTACTCAGCAAAATTTGAGTTGACTTATTGCAGTCAAGTCTATGTTAAAAAGAAAATTTATGGGATAAAAAGATATTTGGCCAAAAAGCAAAAACAAGGAGCTAGGTCTCAATACAAGTACCCTACTACACATCATGTGAATGAATAGCCAAAACTGTAGTGTTATCAAAATAAAATATTTATCACAATATTTTTATATTATTACATACTTCAAATGACAGTATGGCAATTTATCTAAACTTTAAAAAGTTATTTTAAAAATTCCCTCTATTAGATATGATTCACTTCCCAAATATATATTTCAACAACTTAGAGAGTACTAGGTTTGGAGAAAGATTTTGAGATAGCTTTCCTGTTTCCCAGCAGGAAACACATCAGTCATCGATGTCAATTTGCGATGGTTCAAATGGCCAAAAGTATTTGGTAAACTTTCATCACTGTCAGAGCTGCAAAAATTCCAGAGCAGCTCCAATACAAATCAATTACAACCATGTTACACAAATGTGAGAGTATGTGGCTGTGTTTATTCATGACACTTGAATCTTCTGGTGTATTAGCATTCAGTTACATACGACATTAACAATGACAACCACAATAACAACACCAGTATAAGATCCCAAGTAAGATGAACATTTATTAACTTTCAGGATTAGATATCCAAATTCAACAGCTCAGAACTGTTTTGTAGCTTTCTGATACTCCACCATCCTCAGTGTGCTGCCTAATTGCACAAGATGGCTGTTTGTGCCCTAGTCATCCTATCCACATCCCAGGAAAAAAAAGAATGAGATTGGGAATCTCATTCCCTTTAAGCATATTTCCTAAAAGTTGCATATAATACTTAGTTTTCATTGATCAAAATATTTTCATTTGGACATAGTCATTGGTAGGAAGAATCTAGTCTTTGAGGGTGGCAGCAAGATAGTCAACTAAATTTGGGGGTTCTTATTTGGAAGAGGAGAAAAATTGATATTTGAAGTGGAGAGGATTTTTTTCAACTTTAGAAAACATTAAAACAGATATGTTAGGCCCCTAAAAACTAAAATTATAGATCATTAATTAAATAATTAACATAAAACAATTAGGGTATTATTTACTATAATGCAAATAAAAAAGTTAAAAGGCTTAATTAAATTTTCACTTTTAAACTATTTTGCTGACATTCATAAATATAGTGAAGAACTATTTCTATGTATCAAAGAACATCCAAAACTTTTAACAACTGTATAATTATATTTTATCAGCAGTAGGAAGAGAGGAGAGGGCTGTTTTTTTTCTTTTTTAAGAGAAAAGTTAACTTAGAAATAATTTCACCTCACTCCTAAATCAGAATTAATACTCTCAGTTGGGAGTTATACTGGCATATTTGAGAGCCACTGATTTGAACATACTATTTCTGGAAATGATTTCTTTTTAGTAATTACTAACAGTTTATGAAAAGATCTGCAATTTTATTTTTCCAAGTGTTCAAGTAATCTTAACTCATCTAAATGCTAAAATCTTTTATATCAAAGGCATCTAAGACTTACTCATGTAAATGGCCTACCTGTTCTCTAACAGCTGGAACCTCTTAGTGCAGCTCTGCAGCCTCAGCCCCACCCCCAGCACTGGCACTGATCTACTCTCTAAGCAGGAATCCTTAGCTCATTGTCCAACTTTAACCTCCACTCTGACCTGGCAGCCAGGTTTTCCTAGCTGAGCATCTGTACTTTGCCTGCTCCCAGGCTTTTCTCATACTAGGCTCTTCAGTAATCCTTCCACAGAATACTGCCAATTCCCCTTCAAACTGAGAATTAATTTTCCATTAATAGGAACCCACTACCTTACCAAGTAGCCCTCTATGCTATTTGTTTGAAAATCTATTCATTTACTTAGTAAATCAACATTGAAAGGTGACTACAGGTAAGATATGATGCCAGGCCTTGGTAATAAAGATCAAAGACACAGTCACCTGCTCTCTTGTGGGACAGACAGCCGCAATTGTTAAAATAATATTCCTTTAAAGACTTAAATTCAGTCTCCTAAGAATTTCCATTCATTGTTCTTAAGTCTGAACTCTAGTCACATGGAACAAATTTCATTTAGACTTTCACAGATGCATCCTCCAATCTGGAATATTTTGAATAGGATATTCAAGCTTGTAAAACTCTGTTACTTTAACCTTAAAAGAAATTGCTTTTAATTTATTCACTGTCTTTTGGGATAAGTCCCACTTTGAAAATATCCTTCTTCACATGCAGAATTGAGAAATGAATACAGTACATGAAAACTTTCCAGCATGTTTTACCCCTACTTAACACAACTGAGTTGTTTCATCTAGAGTAGCATGTCACAATTTTTGGTCCCTCCTCTGAAAAAAAAATCGTGCAAATAAATTTAAGGACTTTTACAGATTGCTTTTAAGCTAGTGATGATTTTAAGTTCTGAAAGTTCCAGTTGTCTGAACTTTGGTGCCTTCCTTTAAGGTATCATCTGTGAAACAGTCTGCTATAGTAAGTGTTAAATTGGATTCACACACTGTTCTCCCCTTGCTATAAGAACTTGAGAAAATTAATATTCTAAATCTCAGTTTTTATAAAATAATAAAAACAACGATCTTTACCCCTTAGAGTTTGTGAAGGTTATAACCAATGTATTTAAAACACTTTGGCTGTCACAGTGTAAGAATTTGACATATGTGAAAGACCAAAGTTAGTTGTGTTTTTAGTGATGAATGACTGACATATAGCTTCGGAATTATTCATCAAAACTAGACTTTAAGTTGGATTAAAGTTATCCAATATAGTCCTGTTGTTTAATTCAGTTCATTAACCACCCAATATGTGTTATGTTTTGTGTTAGGTGCTAATGATTCAAAAATGAATTATGTATTCTGAAGTCAAGGAGCCCAGTGACTAGTGAAGAGCCCGACATGTATAGAAACAGTTACTCCATGATCACACGAATAATGCTCGATGGGGCAGTACTCCTGCCAGCCCATCACAGCCCACTGCATTGCAAAATACTGTGCTCCTCCCAGTGTTTCTCACAGCATTTAATGAGCATTCAACAAATATTGATTGATGAATGGATACAGGTTTCATACTCAAATATTTTAGGCAAATAGTAATGTTGACATTGTTCAGATATGTTATTTTTAGTTTTGAGCTTTGTAAATTAACTTCTTTTTATCTTGGAGATTTAGATGCATTTGGTATTTCTCATTTCTTGAAATTTAAATAATGGTGAAAAGGCACCAGCAACACCTTCCAGAAGAAATCTTTAGAAGGTTGATAAAATGAGATTAAGCAAGCATGTATTTGTATAATATTATAACAACTTTTTAAAGAAGTCGGGTTGGAAAAAATGGTTTGAAGGATATGTACCAAAATCATTTTAAAAATAATTATCCTGGGTAGTGAGATCATGAGAGATTTTGTTAACTTCCGTATACGTTAAATACTTTTTATTGAATGTGCTTATTAAAAGGCAGTTATGATAAACTGTAGCAGCAGAAAAGAAACTGATGACTGATAAGTTCCCAGGAATATGGACGATGGCAGATTAAGAAGAAATGTGAGGAACCTGGGTGTGAGAGGGCCACAAGCTATAGAATAAGAATGTCAGTAGAAGGTATTACAATGGTAATAAAGCATAGTTTTTCTACTTCTATAGATCTAGTTCTCTTTACATTTTGGGGCAGATCGTATCTCGTTTTGTTATTGAGAAGGCTTATTGGCCAATGGGATGATTAAATCATACTGACTCTAACCTATCTGCCCAGAATTTAGATAAAAATATGGAAATGAATCTTGTTGTGACTTTTAAAAAAATGAGTGGACCGTCCTCAAGCATAGTAATCTAAGTAATGTATCATACACACACACAAATAATTAATCTATGGACCAGACCTTTGTTTTTTTAACACTGTAAGAGTCAGGATAGGACCAGTCTTAGTGGCTAACACATGCAATCCCAGCACTTTGGGAGGCTCAGGTGGGAGGATCTCTTGAGGCCAGGAATTTAAGAACAGCCTAAGCAACATAGTGAGAACTTGTCTATACAAAAATAAAAATTAAAAATTATCCAGGCATTGTGGTGTGCACCTGTAGTCCCAGCTACTCCAGCGGCTGAGATGGGAGGATCACTTGAGTCAGGAGTTGGAAGCTACAGTGATCTATGATCATTCCACTGCACCCCAGCCTGAGTGACAGAGCAAGTGATACTCCAGCCTGAGTGACAGATCCTTTCTCAAAACAACAACAACAAATGAAAAATAAAAAATATAAATACAACAGAGTCAAGATAAATACTTATAGATTTAATGAACAGACGAATATTTTTATTGCTGTTATCTTAAACCCTTTTATCTGAAATAATTCAAAGATGATAGACAGGTATATAGATAAATTGGCAGAACTATATGATTTTAATTAAAAGCATTATTTGATTTCCCCTATGAAGGCGAAATGTCTTCCTCTAAATTCTCAAAATATGAAATTAATATCTTAATTATCTAATTTCCACATTCTCTTTTGTAGTATAGGTGTCCACTTATGCATTTTATTATAATTTCCCTACTGCTAGTCCTGTGAGTCTGTCGTCTATGCCTTATTCATCTGGATATTCCCTAAGAGCAGAGTTAAATTATTTTTTAGAACTGGTTTTATAAAAATACGGTAAGGAAAACATTCCCTCAAAGTCCTGAGAATATTGTGTGGACTCAATCGACATTCATTACAGTAATATAAAATATTTTTCATTTTATGAAACTAGGATTGTGGAAACATGCATTCCAAAGCTCCATCTTACATGAATGGTCTGTGATCAACAAGTATCAACATTTTATCTGTTATCAATATTTTCTTATGAATACAATGCTTTCTTCTGTGCAAGTGAATTCTGTCATCATCCCTCTGCACATTCAAGATGGGTGGAGCTAGGGAAAGGCTTCATAGAAAGGGTTTCATCTTTCTGAACATTCACCACACTGGTAAGTTCTATAGCAAAGACTTTCTTGGATTGTGTTGAATTGTAGTTTGCTTTTTAATAATGACATAGTTAATCCATTAAAATAAATGTTACGCCAAATCTGATTTCATATTTCTTTTCCTAAAGTAGAAGACTCTCAAGTTGCTTAGTGAAGTGCTAAATGCTTTATATTGACAGACTACCGCTGTTCAGCAATCTATATTTGCAGCCTGCCAAATGAAAGCCGTAGTTGGATCTTCTTTGTTGTTCACAGTATTTTAAATTACAAATGATGTTGATTTTAATCATCTTTGCTCTATTCACTCACAAAGGCGGATGCTGTACAAGTCAGCTCTCAGATTTTGTATAAAATACTTTTCCTTGGGCTTAGCACTTGCACAGCACTTTACACCTTCAAAATACTTTGTAAACATTAACAAGTCAATCCTTACAGGAAAAAAAAGGAAAAAGAAAACAAATCCTGATGGTACGTGTAAATCAGGTCTAGAGAAAAGAGTTTCTCTATAGCTTTAATTTGAAGGCAAGGTATTTATTTGGTTGTTTATTTTTAAGCCAGTAGAGTATATTTCAGGAAATGATGATCAGTTCCTCACTTTCAAAGCACATAATTTCAATTTTATTAATCATATAAAATATAGAAGTATTAATGTTATTAATGACCAGTAGAACATACGCCACAAGACAAAGCTCCTAAATATATTGAATGCTGCTTTGGACCCGCCACAAAGAAAATGTTTTGTGGCAGTCGACAAAACTCAACTTGTCGAGTCCTCAACTCAGTCAGAGGACTGAGATGTATGAGTTACTGCTTCTTTCTGTCCAGTAAGTAGCAACAACTTCACTGGTATAGTGAAGGTATACAGGTAAGAATAGCTTGGTCCAAACCTAAATGAGTCCCCAAGTTCACATTAAATATATAAAAATATATAGCACAGCGGGGTCAAACTAATATATTATTTAAAGAGGGCACTATAAATTTTGTGTCTGCTTTTCTAAGTAAAATATATCTTCTGCCTTCATTGGCTCTGCTTTTCTTCCATTCACTCTCATAAAAATTTCTTCAATTTGACCTATGCTTTTAAAAGGAAAAGTTTGCCTTTTCCTCTTGGAAAATAACATGCTTACTCTGATCATAAAAGAAACTTCATGATAAGTCTAAAATGTTATTAATACTGTATGTTGTATTGAGTATTGATTAGAGATTTTTCAATCATGTCATAACAAAAAGGAAAAAATATATAATTTTGCCATTTAAAAATTTGGAAATTGTAAACAGAAAGACAAAGTTCATATCAAAAAGAGATTTCAAGGCTGAGGACAAGGCAGGAAATCGTCTCAATTTGATAGCCAATTGTGCTGTGATCATAACTCAGAAAGCTGTCTGTAATATATGTTAAGGAAAGCCTGTACTATATTTTCAACAATTAAACAATTAAAATGCAATAAAATATATCGTTAAAAAATTTAGACAAATTAAATTTAGCAGAGTTTGAGCAAATAATTATTCAAAGATCAGGAAGCACTCAGAACCAGGAGAGGTTCACAGAGCTTGACCTGCACTGTGGCAGGCAATAGTTATAGACAGAAAAAGAAACTGACATACAGAAATATATTTGTTTTGGCTAGGTGTTTGCCCTATATGAGCCTGGTCTGAATAGTTGGCAGCCTGTGATTGGCTGAAACATAGCTGCTGTGATTGGCTGTGACTCAGCTATTTGTTATAAGAATATTCTCTTAATTTAGGTTGCAGTTTGTTTACATCTATAAGTTAGGTTGCATGTTGCTTATGTAATAAGTTAGGTCATGGTTTGCTATACACAGAGGCAGCTTTAGGCCAAATTTAATTTTATTTCACAATAGTCACAATTAAAAACTAGATGCCAAAAAGTTTAGATTTTAATTAGACAACACTGCAAGTTTACTTGAAAGTAATGATTCTAAATACTTTAAAAAATTATTAATCAAGGGAGGACAAGTTAGAAACCGAAACTTGAGATAAATTACTGAAATTGTAAAATAAAAGCTATGAGTAAACCAAAATGATCTCACAATCTTCAGATTCCTTTCTTCTTTGTAAGCATCACAAGATTTACTTATGATAAATTAATGGAAATATTATGCACATTCATCAGAGTTTACGACATATTTAGGATAATCTTTAAAAATGCAAAAAAGAAAAAAATATACTTGACCGTATACTAATGCAGTAGAATTTTTACATCGGATTTTATATTTTGTTAATATCATCAATATTATCACCTTAATCATGTTTGGGTATCACAGCAAAAACATTATTTGATTTTTAAGGTAGGTTATTTGTTTTTGCATACATATAGAAGACCAGTGTTCCAAATAGAAAAAAGAAGCTGCAATAAATTTTAATATTAAAGTTCAAGAGAACAATATTAACATTCTGGAAACCAATGTGCTCCTATGAATTCATAATATGACAGACATCTAAAAGTGAATTTTAAAAATCCCTTTAGATAGTATTTTATGTACACATTTTAATTCCTAAGTCACTATTTTAAACTTTCCCTCCAGAAATGTATCTCTTCTTAGATGCCAACACTTTACCATGTACTCAAGAAGGAGTTTAAATAGATCTGATAATAAATTTGGAATTAAGCTGAAAACAAGTGATCACTTAGAATGTGATTTCTGCAGCCCCAAGAAGGACCTCTGACTAAAAGTAAGTAAATAAAAGTACCCTTTCCCTGGTCTCAAATGCCTCAATTTCTACAACTGTGGATTTCTAGGTTGACTATTTTATTAAGTACTAAACATTCTTAGGAAGATCAATACTTTAAGCTGTGAAATCCTGAAGCCACCAAACAATGCTACTTACTTGACAGATTCTGCCTAGTAATTATCTAAGATACAGATGGAAACTGACCACTGATGAAGACCATTAACTCAAAGCCATATCTCATATAACAAGTTATGGCACAGTTTCTATTTTATAGCTTCCACATATACCTTGATGGAAGATTCTCATTGACATAATAAAATGTGAAACAGCAGGAAAATATAAGCCAAAGAGGTAGCCTATTTTAACAACGCAATGTCAGGAAAATTTTCCTCACATCAAACCTAAACCTCTCCATCAACAGCAAAGTACATTTAAGGCCATTCTCAGTTGTTCTTTTGGCTGATTTCCTCTTTTTCTTATGGTTAGGACTTTATATTTTCAAAGTGCTTTTCAACCACATTTACTAGTGTTTCTTCACAGATATGCCTGCAGTTTAATACTTTTTTCCACTATTTTTACAAATCCTGATATTGAAGCACAGAGATATTAAGAAGTATGTTCAAGGTTACACAGCAAATTAAAAGCCCAGCAGGGAATAGGCTACACAGCACCTGAGTTTCCAGACTGCTGTTGAGCCAACTGGGTCATTCTCACAGGACTCTCACAGCACAGTGAATTAAGAAAAAGAAAAAAAAAACTTGAACTAGAAAACGAAATTATGAAAAGAGAAAATGTATTATTAAAATCACAATTACTTTTTCCACAGATACAAATAAGCCATGATGTAATGCTTATCATCCAGCCTCTGGGTGCACTTGCAGACTGATTAATCTGCCCTTGTCTAACTTCGTACTCTTTTAACCATTTTTATCAGGGTATGAAACAAGTTAGGAAGTAGATCCCATATCTGATGGCCAAAATGAGGCATGTTCTATTGCCTCATCTTTGGGTCTAATAAATGTGGAATTTTTTCAGGGATATGTCTGAGCTCTTATGCTCAACTTCTTCCTAGCTCTGTATTTCCCAATCAGTTCTTATGATGTGTATCAAGAAAGAGGGAAAATATGAAAGACTTGGCATTTGAGTTTTGAAGGTCAGAGCTATATATTTGATGATCAAGAGCTCTCAAACTGTGCCTAGATACTAATTCTGAATGGAAGCTTACAACTATAAGGTAAGAAATATGAAGAAGTGGTGAAACAGCAAACAGAGATCTCAGTAACTCTCACATAAAGATGTTTCTGTACTTAAATCTAATCTCTGAGAGGCTTCATAATTCCAAAGATTTCTCAGTCAAGAGGCATTCTTGAATGCCCTTAATGTGTCAAGATCTGAGGTAGATGGTAGGGAACAGCCACAAAAAAGTTCTATTCAAGAGCAATAACCTAATTCTGTTTGAAGTGTCAGAAGAGTCTTCACAGAAGAAACGATATTTGAAGCTGAGACTTGAAGGACACATAAGAGTTAGCCAGATTGTAGAGGATAGGGAGGAGAGTTTTCAGGCATTGGGAATCAGTACACGCAAAGGAACAAAGGCTAAAAAGGGCATAGGATACTGAAGTTGTCATAAAAGGCCAATAAAGCTACAGGAAGATACGAAAGGATACCAAGTGAACTTTGAGAGGTAAGCAGGGAACAGGACATGACAGGTCTTATAGGTAATTATAAGCATTTTTTTTTCCACTTGACGCTTATGCCACAGAAAACCCTAATATGTTTTAAGAGGGAAAAATATGATTATATTTAAAATTTTTAAAAATTACTCAAGCTTCTGCATGTATTATCTGTTTTTAATGTTCCTTTTGTGTCCATTTACAGGTGTTTAGCTCTTACTATACACAGATCCTTTCTGTGTGGAAGATGTGGCTGTTGGGGTGTGGGAAGATGTGGCTGTTGGGAGAGTCAAGTAATTGAATGATGTGAATTTCCTTGAGTTTCCATAAGTTTCTGTAAATTTTGCCTCCAGCTGAAATAAAACAACTGGCACTCTTGTGAAATTTAAAATTATGCTATCATCAGCTAAGCTGAATGAAAAGAAATTAGACATGAAAGTCATAGGCAGCCCTTTTTAAAACTGTATCTTTTATAGAAACATCATTATATGGAACAATTAAAAGAAGCAAATTTATTTGAATGTGCATTTTTAAGGCAGTTCAACAAAAGTATAACTAGCAGAAGTACAAAAATTCTGAATCAGTTCAAAGACTATATCCAAAATGTAAGAATAAAATCCACATACAGGCCATGAAATAAAATTCAGAAGTATTAACTATAATATATCATACAATTGATATTCAAACTCATTAAAATAATATCTAAGACTAATGAAATACTACTTTAAACAACTTATCAAAATTATCCATTCTTTTGTAGCATGACTTTATAGTTACATCTAGTCATCACATATAGTAACATTAAACATTTAATTACAAGTAACTCATAACCTTTCAGCCCAGTACATATGCCCAGCTTTTTATTTGAATTTGTAGTTAGTTTCACTTAACCTTTTAACCTTTTAAATTAATAGCAAATATGTCAAGACCTTAATAATATTTTATGTAGATTGTATTTTAATATTTACCAGACCTAAATAAAATGTTCCTGCTTTGGAAGATATTTTTAAGCATAAAATGATGAATTAGCAATTCCCTATAATAAAGTAATTCATGTTTATTACTCACAATTTTTTCATAGCAATAGAAATTCAAGCAAAACAATAACAATAATCTATTTTAATAGTTAATGACAATATAAGGATCAGAATTGACTTTTGATGCCTAGCTCCTAAATTTAGACCAAAATTGTTTCATTATTGTACTTATTTTCTAAATTATTCTGATCAAGAATAGTCATTAATCAGAAAAGTCTGAAGAACATTGAAATCTAGATAGATTTTCAGACTACTAGAATATTCTAAAATTCTGAAAAAGAAAGAACAAAGATTCTAATTTCAGAGGCTTTTAAAATGCCTAATTTCAGTAGGTCTCAGTTGTAAGGACTCCATTTTAACAGTATGGGTAACATAAAATATGTTTTGCTAGTACCTACAGCTGTGGATGTGCAACTGAAATAAAAGAATATACTTTGAAAAGTGTACAATGGCATGTAAATTAAAAGTATTATAAATCACATTTCATAAACTCAGTTGATCAAGAAATGTAAGCATAGTTTTCTATAAAATAATTTCATTTGGAGACCAGATTCCTCCCTATGGTAGAAGATAATCTTAGGCAATTCACCACCATCTCCCCATTCTCCCATTTCCTACCTCTGGGATGTGTTCACAGATCAAAAGAATGATGTGCACAAGTGTAAAGGTGCACTTTGCCAGGGTCATTAGCTATGCCAGCATCCACCCAAGGTGCCTCTGTTCACATCTTGCCTTCAATCTTAATTCACTCACAGTATTCTGAATCATCTATCTTTACAAACCATTAAGTCAAGCCCAGCTTTTTCTAATGTATTAGTATCCTTCTGGGGTCCCCGGGACTATTCTTTGACTAGGCTTCGTTAAAGTCTATGGAGCCAAGTTTCTGTCTATTCCTTTGCCACTTGTATGCATCTTCCACTCCTCCCAGGCTACCACAGGTGTCCAGACACTCTGCCAAGTTTTCCTAAGACTGTCTCTACTCAGGGCTTGTTTCATGATGCCATGTTGCTACTTCCCTGAGCATTACCCTGAGATGAGGGAAAAATAAAGTCCTGGGACCACTTGTACATGCACCCTACTTAGGATTTCTGTCTCAGTTCCTCTGGCTCAGGCTGGGAGATGTAGTGTGAGGCCCTTCTTCTCAGATCCCCAGCACTGTCTAAACTCGACTAGATTTGTCTTGATACCCTCTTACCATGTTGTTAAGGAATCTTGTTTAGCCTCAGGGAAAGAAAACCTTGTTCTTAAGTAAGAACTTTAATCTACCAAATCTGTATTATCAAAAAAAAACCCCTCTACTTATTAACCTCATTCAACTGAGCAATCCAGGCATAACTGCAATAATTTTAGACTTCTCTACCCAGGATCGCATTAGATTTCAAGAGGCTGAAATCTACACAAAGACTTCATCTATATTTAACTCCATCAGGTCCACAAATATCAGTCCATGTAGGTACAATTAAACCACCCTTTTTCCAACTGCAGGGCTTCTTCAGAAACTCCTGTCCATTCATTTACTAATATGACTTGGCCAGAGACACAGGGGTTCATTCTATTATTTGGGAGCCATACTGAAGCATGAAACTTCTGCACTCCATCTCTGAACAGACATATCTTATAGCCTTCGTCTCTGGATCCTGCCATTGTCTGTGCTTTATTTAGAAAGGGAAGGACAAGTCATCTGTGTTCTCAAATTGCCCCCAAACATTATTGCTTTACCCAGGCCCATTCCTGGCAAGTGATGCCTCCCAACAACCTTTCCTTAGGAATCCATCCTGTCTACATATTTATTATTTTGTGGCACAATTATTCTTCTTGTTGGAGTACGGGTGGTATAAAGGAGCAATAACTCTTGGCTACCAATTTGAATTGGCTACTTGAATGTGAAAATTCAAAATCAATGTTTTTTTTTTCTTTTTGTGGTCTTAGCCCTTTTCTGAAATAAGGAAGGTGAATGCTGAGCTTCTGAATGAAGAAAGTTTCAATCGGAGAAGGAAACTGTTAAAAATAGATAACGATTTTAAAATATCATGCTATTCCATCATTATTCTCCTCATTCCTCTACGTGGGTTTTAATTATTTCACTCAGAAACATACAAAGTATTTTGTATTCAAATTGATTAGTCCTTTTATTTTCTTTATGATTTTTACCTTTGGAATTTTTCAGGGGATCAGTAACCTAGTATTAGATTTTTGTTCTTCAAGAACATGCATGTAATACAGAAAACAGTATTAAATAGGTTGAGGAAAACTAGACTGCATTAAGTAAACTGTCTTCCTTTTAGTTCTTTAACGTTAAGGAATAAAAATGCTTGGCACACACAATGAAAACTACACTAAGTAGATGATAAATACGAAGATTTGTTTAAATTGTAAGGTTTTATATAAATATTATCTTATTATAATCTGAGCTCCTAGGAAAAATATATCCTCAGTGATCTAAACGGTATTATCATTGTCAGTAGAAAAGGGAGAGGAAATATCTACCAGTTTGGATAAAATGAAATATATGTGTGTTTGTGTGTGTATTTCATTACATATATAAATATATATAAATCATAAATATATGTAAACATATATTTATATATAAATACATGAAAAATGAAATATATATATACATACATATATAAATATATGTAAAACTGCATCTTTTTGTTTCATGTCACCAACTACAAACACATCACAAGTGTTCTGAATCCCTACCTGTGCAATAGAATATATAAGAAAATGTAATGTTCTCAGCACTTCGGCATGTAACAAAAGCTATACGTTATTTATCTTTAGCTGTCATTGTTCTTTCAACTTTGTCATAAAATCGGTAGATCCAGCCATTAGTATACTGTGATTTCTTTGTATTGACATTGCTATCTTGTGCTATTGTCATATTGAATGTTATTCCAATTGTATGTTTTTAACATGTGAAAAAGTACAGGACAATGACAGGAGAGCCGGAGCCAAAGTCCCCGAGCAAACAAGAATGTTCACCTACATCTCCAACACTGAATTGGAATTGCTGACTTGACTAATCATTTGCTACTCCAGTCTTGAGCCTTCCTAATTATAACGATAAAGATAAAGTAAAAAGCACCTGAAGCAGACACAGCAGGACTTTAATTCCAAGCCTGCCCTGTTTTTTTCTTCAATAGCTTCATAAGTTCAATGTGTACTTAGCTTTCCGTAAGGATCACTTATCTACTAGTTAATTTCCAATCCTCAAAAAATGCAGAGAGATTGGGATGGACTTAGCATAAATTCTCCTCTTTCACAAGATATAACTAGCAAAAATTCATGTGGTTTTTGAAATAAAAGTAGTCAAATTACATTGATCTATAAAGAAATGGCAATTTATGTTTGATTTGGTAAGGTATACATCTACATAGAATGGATTGAAAAGGTCAATATTAATGTGATCTAGACTACATAAAACTCTAAACTTATTGTGTAATTATATACTTAAATATGATAACAACACTTTGTTTTGTTCATTTTTAAGGTTACCATATTTTTATAGAAAACAAAAACAATTCAAAGTTCCTTTTTTTTTTTTTTTTTTCCAGAATGTAAGACATCAGATCCTAAAGAACCAAAGTTAACAACTTTTTAATAGCATTTCTGTGGAAGACCAACCAACCTATTCTTACAGGTGAAATAAGGGATCTGGCCTGCAAACAGTGGATTAAGGCATTCTCCAAGTTTCAAAACAAGAGTACACCATTTTTAAGGCCTATGAATAGAAAGAATCTTTCAAAGATTAATTCAGTAATGACCTCTGTCTTTGGAAAAGATAATGCATTATTGTGAACCAATTTAAACCTGTATTTCTCATTGCATTTAATACTCAATTTTATTTTTTTATCATTATATAACAACAGTTCTTTCTGGAGCAAAACAATCCTATTTGACTTTTTTTTAAACCTTGTAAGGGCACACATACATATACGTGTGGAGTTATTTAAACAAAAAAAAATTTACATCAAAATGTGCCAAGAGTTATCCTGGAATAGAAATGCTGAAAATATATTTTCAAGAAGGTTTAAAATTCTAGGCTGGCCTCAATGTATTCAGTAGCATGTCAGAAACAGAAAAAATTTTAATCTCTCCATTTACTTATTCCTATTAACATATATAGAAAAAAATTGCTCTAAACCTAATGTCTATGCAATATGTTTGTTTCCCGATGCTGACAGTAAATCATAACTAGGCATTTGATTATATTATTTAATGTTCTACATTTCTGAAAATGCTACTGTGTTCACAATGAGCTTTACATCTGACAGTAATTTTATTTTCAGGTTCAGTCATATGATGCTTTTCTACAGGAATAGGTTCTATCACAGGAACAAATTATTCAAATCTACTTCAACAGACTCAGCAATTCTCCTCGGTTTTATCTTCAGCATTTTGTATTCCTTTCCCTACACCTAGTGGCTATGAAACAATTCAATTACCAAAGTCCTTCATCCAGAAAGTACTGTTGATTTCCGGTAATTCTTATTCTGTTTGATTTCCTTTTTTTTCTCCTAGTTTAGCACATGCCAGTTGGTGTTGACTGAGTTAAAAATCTTGAAATAAGCCTGACACTGTGTCAGTACATAGGTTAAAAAATGAAACAAAAAATTGAATAAAATACATATTAGAAATATAAAATAAGATTAGTAGTGGCATTTCTTGTCATAAGGGCATTTTCTGTCTGTGCACACAAAATAAAACAAGCTCAGTGCAGCAGAAGAAGAGAGGAAGGAGAGAGATGGCATAAATGGAAAGATGAAAAGGCAGAAAGTGAGTGTACAGAAGCACGTTGAGAGCATGTAGAGTCAGCTGGCAAGAAAAGGCAGCTCCAGGAGCCTCAGAAGGTAAAACCTCAGTTAGCAGACAGAGTGGGTAAGAAGTAAGTTTTGAAATAAAATAGCAATAGCATAAGCAACTTGAAGGAAGACAAAAAGAGCAAGGTGATAAAAGTGTGCAAGAGTCTTTGGAGATTATTAGTAATTTTAAGGAATTACAATGATGAAAAGTTATAAGGGAAAAAGACTTTACATATGCTTTAATAAAAAAAATTACCTGCCAAAATCTCTGTATAGACACTAGTATTAGATTCTTGTTCTTCAAGAACAAGGCATGTCTGCTGGTCAGATTTATGTTCATCTGTCCTTTATTTCTCTAAATAATGTTTTTCTGATAAAATGTACAAATACACACATATACATATATATTTTGTGTGTATATAATATGCATATATATGTGTTTGTGTATACACATATCCATACATAAAATACAAACTCTGGAACTAAAATTTCAAAGAAAGTCAAAGAAAATAGACAACAGTGGAACTCCACAAAACTTACCAATGACCTGAAATAGTGTAACAAATTTAAAATTAATTCCCATATAAATCTTCTACATACATTAGTTATATCTACAAATAATAAATTTATTAAAGATCAGCAATTATCTAATTAATTTATACCTTACAATAGGTACATTTAGATAAATCAGATAGATATATGTTTGGAGAGGAGATCTGAGAAAACTTCCCTTTCTCAATATTGATTAAATGCACCAAATAATGAGTTTCTACTTATAATGTGGCAAGTGCTCACACACCATCTTAATGATCCCCTTTAGGTATATGCACATCAAGTAATAGAAATACATGTAAGTAACATTTTTGGAATATGTCAATTCTATTTTGTACTTTTGTATTCCATAAAGAATTTTAATAAGAGCTTTATTTAGAAAGAGCACTGTGGATTTCAATACATATCACAGAAGGTTAATAAAAACAGTAAAAGTTATTCAGCCCTTACTATGAAGTAGATGCTTTTACTGCAGTTGAAAAAACATAAGACTGGTAAGTTACCTCACTCTTCTGCCTCCTTTATGCCTATATTTTAGCTAAATTATATAAAGTATTTCTATACACCAATATGAAAAAAAACTTACAGAAAATCATTGAAATAAGGATAGGTACTTCTAAGAGAAAATAAATATTTGAAAAGCTAATCAGCATAACCAATAATCAAGAAAATAAAAAATAAAATAAGATGTAATAATTAGTATTGGTTATATCTGGTTTGGCACTGGTGGAGACAAACGGTCTTCTGTACATTGTTGATAGGAGAAAGTACTATGACAGGATGTATCAAACACAAATGTGAGTATGATGGCAAACCAACAGTCCTGTCTCTAGAAATACATCTGTTAGAAATACTCATTTGGGGCTGGGCACGGTGGCTCATGCCTGTAATAACAACACTTTGGGAGGCAGAGGGGGTCAGATCACCTGAGGTGAGGAGTTTGAGACCAGCCTAGCCAACCAACATATAGTGAAACCTCATCTCTACTAAAAAATGCAAAAATTAGCCAGGCATGGTGGTGCATGCCTATAGTCCCAACTACTCAGGAGGCTGAGGCAGAAGAATCACTTGTACCTGCAAGGTGGAGGTTGCAGTGAGCCAAGATGATGCCACTCTACTCCAGCCTGGGCCACAAAGTGAGACTCCATCTCTCAAAAAATGAAAAAAAAAAACCTCACTTGTCCACTCAGAAATATGAAAAAGAAGTTCATTAAAACATAATTTATTAATAGCAAAACTATAGACAAAATTCTCAACAATGAAGAAATTATAAATAAAATTGATACAGATAGGAGACAGGGAAATACTGGATAGAAGAGGGTGATTCCCCTGCATAGGCCCCACCCTCAAGCCTGGAAACTATGGCCTTAAGTGAGAACACGCATTCCTGTTTTCATGCTCAAAAAGTTACCTTTTGGCCTACCATGCTCCCTATACTGTATCTATATAAACCCCAAACCCCAAGCTCCAGGAGAAGGCAAGCAGACAAATGGCAGAACAGCATGGCAGAGAAGGAGAAAAAGGAAGGAGCATCTGTACACCAGGAAGAGTTCAGCTGGGGATGACTGGAGAGGAGATTGGCCTTTGGGCAGCCAAACCTCAGGGGAAGATCATCTTCCCACTCCATCCCCTTTCCAGCTTCCCATCCATCCTGCTGAGAGCCACCTCCACCACTCAGTACAAACCCTGCATTCATCCATCAAGTCTATGTATGACCTGATTCTTCCTGGATGCTGGACAAGAACCTGGGTATGGAGAGGACACTGAGCTGGTTAACACAAGCTGTATACAAATGGTAAAGCTGAAAGAGTGCATTGTAACATACTCCTGCTTGGGTGTAAGGAGTCAGAGATCCACCCCCTAGACACTGCCTTGGGGCTGGATCCCAGAACACTCATCCTGGCTCCTGCACTTGATGGTCTGCATGCTTCCCCTCCCATAAGGGGTTTGAGCTTGCAGTGGCTGAATATAGAGCCACCTCTGTTGCACGCCCTGAAATGAAGGCCAGGGAACTCTCCCATCTGAAAATTATATCTCTACTATGGAAAACTATGAAGTAATTAAAAAGAACAAAATAAATTGTACAAAAAGAACTCCAAGATATATTTTAAGTGAAAAAAGAAAATTAAGTACCAGTAAATAGATAAGAAACTGCAGTTATAATGGCAGAAAGAAATAGAATTTGCTGCTTAGAGCCTAAAAGTGGGCTTTCATGTTTTAATTCTATATACACCTGGGTTTTGGAATACTTATAAAGTGTTCCTATATTACACATACAATTAAAAAGCAATAAAAAAGTGAAATTCTTTATGGATCTTCTATTTTTCCCAAGAAGTTATGAGGCTCAATTATACATATAAAATTGTTTTAATTTTTATACTCTACTCCATATGTGTGTTTTAAAATACCTCAATAAAATTTAAAAATATTTTTAAAAATAAAACTTACTATTTTGGAAAGAGTAGCATATTTAGAATCATAGAACTTTGCACTTACTCTTCATACAACCTCTTATAAAAATCCTTGAAATCTGAACCTCAGTCTTCTATTTTCAAAATGCTATCTTTCCTGCTTGAGTTCTCATTTCCATAATCATATCAATCCAGATTCAATTTCTAAAGTTACTGCTAAATTCAAAGGGGTTCTATAAATTCATTCTGTAAACAGTATAACATTTTATACATTGATCAGTATAGATGTAGATATTTAGTTAAGCTGAGACTATTGGAGGAAAATATAAATAAGTCTTTTTTGTATTTTTTAATGTAACTCACTATGTATCATATTAGAATCCACACACGAAACACAAAATTCAGCTACTTATACTTAACCTCCTATATCTTGAAATTAATAATATAATTTAAAGTGTTTTATAAACTAAAAACTAGCTATTATAATTGTTCAGAAAACAATATTGAAGTTTTTCTGCATTTCATTAAACAAAAAGCTAAAAGAAGGAGAGAATATGTATGTTTTTACTCATAAAAGATTGAGGATCAGGTAGCAGCTTGCCATAAGTACTGTATCACTGTCCAGGGGCAAGGCAGTTATAATAAGTAGAAACTATACTTGTGCATTGCTGTAGGGGGAAAAAACTTATTAGATTTAATCATAAAACTGAGTACATTTTAAACTTACGACTGCTTTGTTTAAACCTCATGATATAATTTGGCTGTGTCCCCATCCAAATCTCATCTTGAATTGTAGCTCCCAGAATTCCCACATGTCATGGGAGGGGCCTGGTGGGAGATAACTGAATTATGGGAGTGGATCTTTCCCATGCTTCTCTCATGATAGTGAATAAGTCTCATGAGATCTGATGGTTTTATATAGAGGAGTTCCCGTGCATACACTCTCTTGCCTGCTGCCATGTAAGGTGTCCCTTTGCTCTTCCTTTGTCTTCCAACATGATTGTGAGCCTTCTCCAACCATATGGAACTGTGAATCCATAAAACTTCTATCCTTTTTAAATTACCAAGCCTCAGGTATGTCTTTATTAGCAGCATGAGAACAGACAAACACACCTCATATGTTAAATAAGAAAGATAAATGAGATTAGATAGACAGATAGTAGACAGATGGGTACATACAATCAAGGAAATATAAAGATGCAAGTTCATAAATTACATTATACTCAGCAAAAAAATAAATAATTTTTATTTGTTTAACATTTACTCAGTACTTTTCACAGAAAAAACCTGACTAATAAGTAACTGCAATGGCATAAAGGTAACGTGCAAGAATAGTTCTGGTGGTGGAATACGCATGTTTACTTAAGAAAGTGACAATTAGCTCACAAAAGAAAAAAATAAGAGGAAGAAAAGAGAGAGAGTAAGAAAATAATTTATATTGAAGGTTATAGCAGCTGTGCAAATAAAGAAAGTGGTGCAATCAACAGTTCACATCCTTCTGATGGATCATTGAAAAAGCTCTATGTAAATAGTTTTGACGTTTAAGCTCCTGTTGAAAATAATGCAGTGAAAAAATGCAAGTAAGAAGCTACAAAGTATAAAGAATCTTGTAGTCACTTTTCTTCAAGCAGATATGGGCCACCAATCAGCTGATTTATATATTTTAAAAAAAACTCCGAATTAATAACTTTAAAAAATGACAAATAACCTCAACCTTTGATGGAAAACAGTAACAGCTGTAAGTGTGATATGCCCTACTGGATTATGGGTACTATGCAAATGACAACACAATGGTCTGGACTTTTAGCCTCAATGCTGAATGAAGTCTCCAAACAGAGAAGTTTTTCTCACCTTAAGATTTTTTAATAAAATAAAGTAACAAAAGTTAATGGCCTGCCAGATGTTCACCACAGGGAGTTTGTTTCACGGAAATTGAATAAAGAACTTAATTTTGAATTTATGGGAACATTTCTCCTCCATTTTTCCTTGTTTGTCCCAGGTTGCTTTTCAGCTTTGTTGACCAAAGCCAGAAATGCCACTCTGGGACTCCTTCAGTGCTATTCATCTCTGCATTAGAACGAGATGTGTTTACATTTTTCTTTCTTTTTTTTTTTTTCCCTTGCCACGGTACAGCTAGAAGTAGCAATAAAATTATCCTAAAACTGACAATTGTTCTGACAATTTTTGATTAGCTCAACAGAAAATGTATCAAATGAATCAATGAAAATATCTTGAAGCATAGTCAGGTATTCAATCTGTAGTATTCTGTGAAGACACTTTGTTTTTCAGCGTTCGTGTTTAAGAGAGAGAGAGAGTGTTGTTTATTTAATTAAGCATCTTGAAAATGAAGTGAAATTAAAACATTGCATTTGGGTGGTCTTCAAGTTAATATAAGGACATAATAGTAGAAGAGTCAATTTTTTCCAAAGAAGTTTTAGGTTAAAGTGTTAGGGATCCATGTGTGTATGCCTTGGGCAGGGGCTGAAGGGGTTGAGAATGAAAGAATAAAAGCAAACCGCTAATCCTCAAATTGTAGGACCATACTTCGTAATTATTTAAGGAGAATGTTTAATATTCATTTATATGTGAAAATCTGCACAAAGAGTTGATTCATTACCTACTCTTTTTCTCAGTGGCTCCTAAACTTTGAAGTACAAATAAAAATCACCTAAAAATTAGTTAAAATTGTAGACTTCCAGACCCCGCCAATAGAACTTGAATATTGGGAAGTACTTCAGATAGCGCATGACCCACAACTTGCAAAACGCTGTTTTCTATTCTTATGACAAAAAAGCACAAAAATCTGTGAAGATAATTTTACCTAACAAACAATTGTGGGCGTCTCTCTTTTCTTTGTATCAACAAAAGAGAGGCCTATAATTTTTGTAAAACATGTATGTCACAATAACTGTTTTATAGTCAACTGAAAGAAAAAAGTAGAAACCTAATAAATATTTATTGAATATACAATTGAAAGAATAAATATGCAAACAGATTTACCCAACATGTAATCCCCTGGATACTCAAATTTTGTAACCAGAAATAAAAAAATCCCTCCTTCAAACTGATTAACTTTCTGCACAATTTACAATTTAAAAACAATTCTTGTGTTACCTTAAACCAAAATAAGCAAAATAATACATTAGTAGGCAGTACATAGAGCTTATGCTTTTTCATTGGAAAATGTTATCCTAATGCATTCTCTCTCATTCATTGGTGGTGACAGCAACAAAATGCTCAGTCTCCCTGACTGAGGGAAGACATAGGAACTGAACAAAGAAATGTATCATTTACCTAACCAATCTTTCACTTTAAGGGCAGCATTTCTCAAAGTTTAGCCATGAGTATAATCTCTTCATAATTTTGGCTGCCATATCCTTGTAAGACATATTAATATATCATGAAAAAGAATACAGGTGTTTGCTGTAGTCACTGCCTATTATATTATATTATAATATTAGCATATGGTACCTATGAAAGAAGGACTCTTCCAAATCTTTCCATGTACAGAAAATTCTTAAAATGTTCAAAACACCTTACCTTTAAAGAGCCAAGGACTCACTGTCTTCTCCAATGAGAGTATAGGGAAGTGGTGATGTTGCTATGGGAGGTGGGGAGGTGGGGGTGTGTTAATATATAAAATAGGAGATATATCTATATATTCACTAATTTCAGTTATCTCATTAAATATCCAGTATGTTTAATTAGCTGTTTTTTCTATCTCATATTCAAAATTATAAAAATCTCAGCTGTTAAAGTTTAAAGGTGTTTGTTCATCTACCACCTAAAATAACCTTATGTCCCAGCAACAATTCACCTACTACATTTTGAGAAACTATGTTTCAAGACTCCAAGTCCTAGAAATAAGCAGTCCTTCAGATAATCTCACACTCACCTATGAATGAAGGACTCTTCCAAATCTCTCCATATATAGGAAAAATAAAATGTTCCAAATACCTTATACTTAAAGAGTCAAGCATTCACTCTTTGTTCTCCAATGACTTTTGAAAAGAAAACAGAGAAGTAGTGATGCTAAATGTCTTCATCCACATCTTTCAAAATGTACGTTATGTTAAAAAGAAGTCACCAGTTAGATGACATCAGAGGACGTGGGTCACTATGTTACTTACAGAAAAAGGTAAAATCTACATGATTCAATTTGCCAAGATAACTCAGGTTAAAATGAGGTGAACATTATCCTCAGATTACTGAAGTAATCATCTCTATACCTTTTTCTAAGAAGAATTGGCGTTAATGTGATGGGTCACATTTTTCTAATTTGATTAAGTCTACCTTGTGCTATATTGACTTTATTGTGTTTAGTTTTACCTAAGTTATTTCTTCTTTCTGCTTGGTTTGAGGACTTAAAAGAAAATAGTTTTTGGGCAAAGTGTTAAAAGTATGTAAGAAGGCCACGTATGTTGCTACTGATATATCACAGAACAAAAAACTCGGGGATAAAGATGAATAGATTGCCCTCAAACTTTGAAACTATTTCAGGTTATTTATTGCATTGCAAATAAGATCTGCATCTATGAGGAGGAAATTTCTAATGAGGCATTATATTTGTTCATATATATTTGTATCTAATCTCAAAACAATAAATCAGTTCCATCAAGGAATATGAAAATATATGAATATTATAAGCACTTTGCCCATGAAATAATACAGTGAATTGAAAAATGAATGCTTAATTAAATCATGATGTTTGAAATGCTTGCATTTTTTTAACTCACTTAAAATGGGAATTTAATCTCTTAAGCGATCCACCATTTCCAATGATCTTTTCAAATTTACCAACTGTTTAGCTCTGTCCATAATGTACCATAAATTAGAGTCATTTCTGTAATTTAGCTTTATATTTTCATTAAAAAGTATTCATTACCTAAATATGACTAAAACTCAACCCAAATAACTTTATCATGTTATTAGAGTATTTCCATGTCCTATTGCTATTTAAAATATTTAACATTAGAGTTAGCTATGATTTTACACAAATCATTTAGTGTACACTGAGAGGTCCATATCCTTTCTCAGAGAAAGTATTCAGGAAGCCCACAGATTCCTTGGAGGAACAAAAGTAACCAAATAATTAAACCACAATGATAATGCAGAAATGTATATGGTAATAAAGGAAGGTGCATAATGTTTCCACAGCAGTGAAAAGGAAAAAAGCTATTCAACTCCTGAAGTTTCCTAGAAGGTGTTTTAAAATCAACAAGATCAAATCAGTACCTTCTATTATGACTACTATAAAATGTAAAAGCAGCTGTGAATTAACACAAGAAACATACACGCACCACTAATTATGTGACAGGCCCTTGCTAAGTATTTTACACATAACAGTATTTTATTTCAACTTTGCAACAATGCTGTGAAGTAAATATTATTATTCTCCCATTTTATGGACACTGAAGCTTAGGTTTAAAGAAATTAAGTCTATTGCCACAGCTACTTAATAATGCAATCAGATCTCAAACTAAATTTGTCTGATTCTGACAACTGAAATCTTGACCATTAAGTTGCACATCATTTTGTGAACAAGTCCTTTGAAATTATAGGTAGAGTCTAAAGCTGCCTGCTTCAATCATGGCATCTCTTTGAAATTTTTATTACTTCGATTCCTGTGAACACTACCTTTACTCAACAGCAATAGCATCAACAACAAAAGTTTATATTGAAACTAAAGTTTTGAAACCTCTTCAAAAATAATTGGAGAAATACTTTTATACTTTACATGAAGATAGTGACATTTATCCTCTGGCTTTATATGACTCTATAAGACCGCTACAGTTTGAGAATCTTAGCTAAATGATATATGAGAATTACAAAAAGAAAAACCCACAATTAAAGAAAATAAAATTTTTAATAAGAAGGAAAAAAAACAGAGGAAAATGAAGGTGGAAAACATTTGAGGTCATAAATGAAGTTAGTACTGTAATACCTTATCCACTGGGACTTTGACAATCATGTTTTTATTTTTTTATAAAACAGTTATATATATCGGCATAAAATGTTCTAACTGCATGCATACAGTTTTACACAGAGTAGTTTCAGTCTCCTCAAGCAAAAGACTACTGAAATTTCACTTCTCTACTTCTGTGGAAAACTTGAAAAAGTCTAGGGGATTCTGCAGGTATAAGGAATCAAGTTAAATCCCATGATCTCAACGTGCAGATGAAAGAGTAGAAATACATGTTCTTCAGGATCTTAGCAATTTGTGAACATGCCAAACAGGTACACAAATATTTGTCTGAGACTTACTAAAAAGGCAATGGAGAATGCAAGTGTCAGATGCATTAAATTTCAAGACAGTAAAAGGTAGTTTGAAAACTTTACAAAGAAATACAGCCTACATAATACAAAACTTCTAGGATAATCTGCCTCAGCAGAATATGCCACTTCTATCATATCACCTGAACAAACAAAATCAATTCCAGAGAAAAGTTCTGTGTGTGTGTGTGTATGTGTTTTGTTAGTGTTAGTGTGTGTTAGTGCTTTTGTTTTGATGAGATGGATAAAACTAAAGCAGGTATTTAACTCAGATCGATCTATTTTATTTTGGAAGCAGACTTTTACTAGAATTTTTATTTACTGAGGTTTAATTTTTAGTATTTTAAATGTGATGTTTTTGCAGTCTCTTAGTTTTGTCAACTGTAGTTTTGCCACACACAGTACTTTTCTGTAATGTATTATCTGTGGTTGGCAATGGATTACTGTCCAAAAAACAGATGCCAGGATTACATGGTATGCTTAGTAGATGTGGAACATGGATTTGGACCCAAGATTTTAAAAATGCAATCGATTACATGATTCACAGCGTCTAGGAGATAATAATAAACCACTGACAGTCAGGACATTTTTTCTCTTCCATACTGGATTTCTCATCCAGGCTCAAAGCATCTGGAGTCATCTCTGACATCTCTCTACTTCAGGTCCCATATTTAATAATCAAGTCCCGTAGTTCCACTGTCATGGATCTCTCAAATCAATTTCTTCCTTTCTATTCTCATTGCCACCACCATATTTCAGACTTGCATTACCACAATCTGCTCTGTCACAATACAGGCTTCACGCTAATCAATCCTGAAAATGCCATCAGGTTAATCTTCATAAAATGCAATTCTGGACATGTCACTCACCTGCTCAAAAATTTTCAACAGCTCCCCAATGCTAGAGAACAAAGTCTATGCGTTTTAGCTTAGAATTCAATGTCCCCTGTGTTCTTATTATCGGTGGATGTTTAGTTTCTTCTTAGGAGGTGGGAGCGTTTTTTTCCTTAGTGTGTAGAGAGTAACTGACAAAGATTCATATATAGAAGTATGCATTTATTTCTATAGATTCTACCATGACTCACACACATCTCCCTTTCTCAATTTCATCTTAAATTGAATTATCATAGGAATGTGCTCCTATTTATAATTTCCTTTGTACTATGGTATTGATTACTTCAGTATTTTTTTTCTATTGTGGTTTTCAGAATTAAGTATCAGAGACAGTATCTCAAAAGTAGCCATCCTTGTTTTACATTGTTGACAAGAAAGAGACTGTATTACTTATCTGTGCGGTATAAAGTCCTTGAGGTCAGAGATTAAACCTAATCATAGTCCTCCTAAACCTTTACTTCTTTCTCCAATTTTTCATTGATGTGATTTGAGTCCAACAAGTGTGTTCACAGACTACTGAATGTCCACCCACAGAAAAATCAAGTAAGAGAAAAAAAATGTGCCAGTGATATTTTCAAAGGTCCCATTTGTCTGAACAAATTCTTTCACTTGGCAATGAGTTAGATTATACCGCTGCATTCACAGTCCCCCTACTTGGGTTGTTTGTCAGTGCTGCCTTTCTCTGCACAAAGAATGATTACAGATGAATCTCCACATGGATAATTTAAATGGGAGATCACTTATCAGACCACTTGTGTTCAATTCAGAACTAAATATACTATTGGGGCCCCATAAATGTTAAATAGCACTAAGAATAATAATAACTAACCTCTTAGTACATGTGCTCCTGAGTACACACACTTGAATTTTTTCCAATTACCATTCAAGAACATTTCAGGTCCCTTTATTCAGGACCATTATTCAGGCTCTTCTGGAAATGTTTTATTCAGGTTGCACATCTCTTCTCCACAATCTTTGATTTAGAAATCAGCTCTCTAATAATGAGTGGAAATTGGGATCTGAAAGAGAAAAACACTATTTTCTTAAATGATGAATGCTACAGGCATTGTTTTAATCTGAAAAAAAAAGTGTGAAACATTTTCCTAGACTGCCAAAACGCTAGAACTTTGAAAATAAAGAGAAAAGGCAAATTAAAATAAAATTCAACTCTGTTTTTTAAATGAGAGATCACATCTGTAACATTACAGCATAATGGCATGACTAACATCAAAAAATGAGCTGAGAGCATTTTAGCAATAGTGTCTAGGCAAATGCACAGCCTGAGTAGACATGCATTGTTGGTATAGGTAAAAGTAGAAAATACCTGTTTGGGTGCTGGTGGTTGTGATTATCGTTGTTTCTGGTGATACTATAAGTAAGGCCTGATCTCTATAGGACAGCTTTGCTCAACTCTTTCTCTGGGCTATACCTCATGCTCTTGCACATACCTGAGGGCAGTCGGGGCAGCCTTCTAAGCACTATAATGAGATCTAAGCAAGAAAGCTTTCTAAATAAATCAGCCTTGTTTCTCCCCACCTCGGAGACTTATGGCAACTCATTATGAGACTTCCCGGTTTTTAACTGGAGTAGGCTGTTTTGCTTTGACTCCATCAACCCTAGTCTAACACATATCTACTTGGCCATTCCTGGAAAATCGAAAATAAAATCAGCCAGTCCTGGAGCATCTGGGTATTGTTAAGTTGAGAGTGCTTTGAGAGTCCGGGAACTCACAGACGAATGACTGCTTTTTAATGGAGAAGTGCAGGACACAATGGCGGCAGAAGCCATGTTAGACAAGCCTCTCAGTGGGAAAATCTGCCAGCCGGACAATGACTTGCCCAGAAAATAGGGACATATTTAGTACCACCTTGTGTTTAAATGACCACTATGACAAGAGCTGTTAAGCATTAAGCAGGTGTGTGCTCTCCGTGATTGCATTTGGATCTCCCAACTTAGTAGTGTCAGTAGAACTAATGACTGAGACAGATAAAGTGGCATACTTCCTGCATGGATTAAGATTCTGTAAGCAAGCCAAAATAAAGTTCTGCACACCTGCCACATTTGAGAAAACAGAGTCATAATTCCTAAGATGATTATCTAAACTTGCTGGTCTTAAATTCTCAAATGGATCAGCTCAGAAAGAGTTCAGATATTTGTAGGTTAGAGAAAAATCACAAAAACTTCTGTAAGCATTTATCTGTTCTGAATCTCTTACTCATGCTAGCTTCAAAATTACTTTTGCTGTGACTCCTGCATGTGTGATCTGATAAGATCACTGACATAAATTAATTACTGTGAAATGGAACAAAACAATGACATAGAATGAATAAAACATTGGTTTAAAAAAAAAAACTCCTAATTCCAATGCTTTATACTTGCATTACTTACATTTAAAAAATATATACATAAGCTGTATTTGGCAAGTGAAATAAAAGCTTAACTTGAGGATAATTTTGACATTTCCCCTCAGATTTTTAAGCTACTTTGTAAACATTATCTTTTCTTTGTTTTTTTTTTTTAGATTCTACATAAGAAAGACTGTAATTGCACCATTTCTGAAAAATTCTTCTCAGCTCAATAATTCAAAAAAAATCTTCTGCTCTATTGAAAGTGTTTGCTATCCACTATACAATATAAAATGATAAATAAGGCATTGATCTATATCATCAAAAAACATATTTTTGAGTGGAAATTACATGTTCAGAAGAACATAGATTTTATATATATATATATACACACACACACACTCACATATATATGGAATTAAATGTTATATGAGGAATACAAAATAAATGGTGGAATGGAAAAAATTTAAATTGAAAATTATTTTTCAAAAATTAAGACACATCTGGGACAAATGAAAAATTTTAGACCGAGACAAAGGGAAAGTCCTTTTCAGAAGAAAGAATACGTTAAGTACTATTAAAATAGATACCATAAAATGAAGTTATCCCTATGTGTTGGTTAGGGGCTCAGTTGACTAGAACAAAGCGTTCATGAAGAGGCAGTAGTCAATTACCTCATGTACTTGACACTGTTCTACATACTTTGCATAAAACTGAATAAAATGTACTAATTTCCTGCTTCCACACAAATTAACATTTTGGAGTTATGATAACATCTTTGTACATATATCCTTAGCATAGAATAAATTTTGGATGAAAAATTTCAAAATCATAAGAATTAAAGATTTTTAATTGATGCATCACACACAATATGTGTTTAAGAGTATATTTCTCACTATACCTCTGATAACATTGCTAAGACAACATTTTCAAATTTCTTAGGGTTTATCACAAATGATATACATTACATACTATTTTTTATCATGTAGTTTTTTGTTTTTTTTTTGCTGGAGTTTTGGCTTTTGGTATTATGTTTTAAAATAGTTTACTAATGTCAATACTTATACAATTTACCCATATTTCCTTTAGTACTATAAAAATATTTTCACATTTAAATCATCAAGCAATTTATTCTGTGTGATGTAGGAGTCAAATTTGTTTTTCCAAGAGGTGAGGCCCCTACCTTCACACCATTAATTGATTAATCCATCAATTTTCCTCAGTGATTCATTCTCAAACAGTAAGTTTTTCTGTATAACAACATTCTTTCTCTAAGACATAAGGTATCATATTTTTAAATAGTTCATTAAAATCATTTTTGCTGGCTTTAATACCATATGCCTCCCCAAAAATTTCAGTAAATGCTGCTAGTATAATGACTGCTATGACTCAGTCTTACTAATCTAAAAGAATTCTGAAACTTTCTTCCATTCTTTATAAAAGCTGATGATTTCAAAATCCATTGTTTTTTCTTTTAAAATATTTTACTCTTTAATATTCATAATTTATTTCATTTTCTCATCTGATTATATTGGCAAAATCTTTTCCTGGATATAGCTAGAAAAAGGCATAGTAGCTGTTGACAGAATTCCACCTATAATTTAAAATTTATGCTATTTGGATATACACTGGGAGCTAACAAACACCTCCATATTCCCATTAAACAGAAATCTTACCAGGTGTCTTTTATGGCTAAGCCATATTCTTGGATGAACCATTAACAGTAGCACCTATATTCTACACAGATGGCAAGTAAAGAATCGCCAGGTGATAAATAATACTATTAGGAACAGAATGGGAAAATGAAGGCGTAGGTAGGTAATCGGTTAGCCATTGTCTCCAAATGAGATCTTTTCTTTTCTCCCCAAATTTTTAGTTTAAATTTTCAAATTTGTATTAAAACAGGTAGCTAAGTTTGGAAGAATTCAAATGACTGTCCTTAAATTACTAAATCTAGTTCAGAAGCCATATTACATCAGAGAAACCTTATCAGAGCATCTGGGGACTTTTCAAACTGAACACACACACACACACACACACACACACACACACACACACACACACACACCCCTGATCCACCTCATACTTATAGAGACCTTACTATGACTCCCACTTTCCATTAGCACACTACAAAATAAACCATGGCTTCTGATGGAAGTGGATCAAATTTTGGGGGTGTGTTAAGAATTGCTTCTGTATTAACTAAGAAATTGAGAAACACTTCTGCATTAACTAATATTTTAATCACTTAATTACTCAATAAACACGTCTTGAGTAACTACCATCTGCTTAGCACCTAGTCTCCAGGAACACAACAGACACACAGAAGTATTAGACATGGTATTAAATAAAGCAGCAACTTCAGGATGGAAAGACATATGATAGGAAAAAAACAGAGCATTATGGGACTTTTGAGAAAGAATACTAATATTGTTTTGGCAAGTGAGAAGAGGACATCCAGTGGTATTGGTTTCCATGTTGAATCCTAAACATTGAAATAAATGAGTAAGGCAAAAACAGAAGAAATTTCCTAACAGAAGCAACAGCCTAAATAAACACTCAGAAGTGAGAGACTGAACTGTGTTTGAAGAAATTTTTTTAAAAAATTTAGAATGACAAAACTGTTGAATTAAAGGGAAGAAAGGGAGGGAAAAAACAGGAGAGTTACTGAGATAAAACCTGAGGCTAGGAAAGTAAACAGGAGTCAGATAATGAAAACCCTACTAAGCCAGCCCTGTAAAGGCCTTCGGATTCTGCCAGAGAACATGGAAGAGGAGGTGGGCATTTTAAGCAGGAAAGTTACCTTGGTTCCTTCTTTAGAAACAAAGAAAAGAATAAACAAACACCTCTGACTAAATGAGCAGAACATATGAGAGAGAGCAAGTCTAGACTCATAGCAGTAAGTTAATAAATAAAATTGTTTTATGTTGACTTCTGATCAAAAGTTTAAGTAAATATTAAACAACCAGAACTCTTGCTAGCCATTGATTACTACGTGAATTATCTAGTTAAAACACAGTGTCTTGTTATACTTAATAATTGCACTATTTATAATCTAAATTGTTTACTATCCAAGGTTTAACACTCAGAGAATTGATTAAATGGGGTAACTCCTCTCTTGGATAGAAGCAATAACCTTCAATGGAATGCTAACTACCTCTGAGAATTATGTTTAACTCAGACCTTCATTGCCATAGGCAGAAGTAATTGATTTTAGGCTGGGTAAACTGGTTCTTAATACATATGCCCACAGGGAAAGTGTTATTTTAATAAGATGCTTCTATAAGCCACATGCTACTTAAAACAGAAGGTTTTCCCTTTGTCTTCATAAGCAAAAATTGAAAGACCTTTGCTTGTCCTTAAGTACATAGTAAACATAATACTGAGTTGGCAGTCCACAAAGTATCTCTTTGCCAATTCAGCTATTTACTTTAAAAAAAAAAAAAAAAACTGTAACTTTCCTAGAAAAATAAATCTATGTTTAACATTCTTGAGCACCACTAATTAGGATACCTAAATCTACTCGTACTGGTCCTTCCGCAGTTGTTCTTTTATTTTGTTATCCATTGTTTTGCTCTGCTAACTCTACCCACAACTAAAATTAAAGTATACAAATAATTGGAAACTGTGAAGAGGAAGGTAATAAAGCAAGAGATTAAGGCAAATAAATAGAGGGTCTTTAAGAATTGTGAAATGATTGATTCATATGAGCAGCCAAATTCTGATGCTGATTTACAGATTTCATCTGATGGAGTATAAGCACTAAAGATTGCTCAAGACTATCAACTGAATAGTGGAGAAAAATGTTTCATATGTATTTCTATTTATGTTTATATACCATCCATTCACATTTTTAATTTTGATCTATGTTTTGTATCTCATAATATATTAATATCATATATTATATCAAATTTATTTATAAATACACAAATATTCATATGTTTAGGCCTAAACCACCAATATAGCAATGTAAATATTATATAATCAAATTTACCGTTTATTTTTATTACTGTATAGCCCCTGGTTTACAAAAGCTCACTTTACTCTTTGAGACATATTTATAGGATTAAACATTTATTTAAAAAAATAGTTACTTTAAACTTTTCAAGTTGTGGCTGGTATTATGGTCTTTTAAAATAATTTTTACAAACTTATTTTTTTCAAACCATTGGTGGTAATCAGGTTATGTTATGTGCAACACAGATTTTTTTTAATTGTATTAATTATGCATTTATTTTACTGTCTGTTGGGAAACTAGAGCTAGTGCACAAACTGCATGATTTCATAAATGTAATATTCACATTCTTTTCTTGACAATATTTAAATAAATGTAAAATAAAACAGTAAAAAAAGAATAAATTTGTAATGTGTGTCTCTGTGTGTAGACAGATGGAAAAAAGCAATCGAAGTACAAATGGCACTTTGATAATGCAAGAGTTACGAGGTGGTTATGCTTATCTACGCTAAGAATGAACAGACATGCTAATCGTCTTCATAGCACTTACTGAGTTGGAAATGTGCAAGGTCAGAAAAACTCATGACTGTGGACCCCTAGACTTTTTTTTTTTTTTTTTTTTTGAGACGTAGTCTTGATCTGCCTGCCTCAGCCTTACAAAGTGCTGGGATTACAGGCGTGAGCCACTGCACCCAGCCAACTTTTATGAGAGTGGCTGGCAGAAGGACCACATCAACACTTGAGGTTTTATATTTCTACCAAAGAAATCACTTCCTGCTTCAGTTATGTATCTCTGTGTTCTATGCTAAGGGTTAAAGTTTGGAAACACTCTTCTAGCCAGAGAGTCTTGGTGGAATATTTGTAGCTATTATTTAAATATGGAAATCAGTTAAGATATTTCAAACCATGTTTTCTGAATCCCAATTAATAATGACATTTAATTGCATATATCAGGAGTATGTGTCCTTACTGTTTGTAATGGTTAATTTTATATGTCAGCTTAACTGGCCCACAGGGTGCACTGATATTTGATCAAACGTTATTTTAGGTGTGTCTGTAAGGGTTTTTTCAGATGAGACTAACATTTTCCTTGATAGACTGAGTAAAGCAAATTGCTCCCATAATGTGAGTGGGCCTCATGTAATCAATTGAAGGCCCAAATAGAACAAAAGACTGACTTTCCTTCCAAGTAAGAGAGAATTATTTCTGCCTGTTGGCCTTTTAACTGGGGCCTCAGCTTTTTTCTGTCTTTATATTTTAACCTAATCATCAGCTCTTCCTGGGCCTTAGCCTACTGATTCACCCTGCAGATCATGGAACTAGCCAACCTCCATAACAGTGTAAATGAGTGCCAGTTCCTTAGAATAAATCTTTTTCTATGTGTATACATCCTATTGATTCTAGTTCTCTGGTGTATTAGTCAGGGTCCTTAGAGGGACAGAACTAATAGGATAGATGTATATATGAAGGGAAGTTTATTAAAAGTATTGACTCACCCAATTACAAGGTGAAGTCTCACAATAGGCCATCTGCAAGCTGAGGAGCAAGGAATCCAATCCAAGTCCTTAAACCTCAAAAGCACAGAAGTCAACAGTGCAGCCTTCAGTCTGTGGCCGAAGGCCTGAGAGCCCCTGGCAAATCACTGGTGTAAGTCCAAGAGTCCAAAAGCTGAAGAACTTGGAGTCTGATGTTAGAGGGCAGGAAGCATCCAGCATGGGAGAAAGATGATGGCCAGAAGACTCCGAAAGTCTGCTTTATCCTAGCTGCTCTGGCAGCTGATTAGATGGTGCCCACCCACCATCTAAAGGATGGGTCTGCCTTTCCCAGCCCACTGACTCAAATGTTAAACTCCTTTGGCAACACCCTCATAGACACACCCAGGAACAATACTTTGCATCCTTCAATGCAATCAAGTTGACAATATTAACCATCACAACTGGAGAACCCTGACTAATATACCCTTATAAAGGGGGACAGTAGACAACTGTAGAGTGTAGACAACTGCAGACTGTTGACAACTGCAGACTGTTGTCTACAGTCCCCCTTTATAAGGGTATATTAGTCAGGGTTGTATTTTATTCTAACATGAGGGCTAGATCAGTTTAGGCTTCATAGGTTATCCAATGAGAAAAACAACATTAAAAAAAGAGCAATTACCTCTCAGTATAACATGATAACTTTGATAACACCTGCACATTTGTATAAAATGCTCAATTTAAAAATTAAATAATTATTGAGCCAGCCAAAAGTTGTCAGTCTCATTAATAATTGTAGTTTTAATTTTCTCTTCACTTAATGATCGACTTTCATGCACTTCTAATCTTGAAAGTGCACTTTAATAGAGCCATAGAAAGTGGTGTTAAAGAGATGGCACATTTACCATTGCGCAGTAACATAAAATCAATGGCAGCTAGTCATACAGGCTTTTTCAATTTCCATCACACATGGTAAACAGATCTTGGATCAGTGGATAATCCAATTGTAAAAAGGGACTCACTGTTAACAGCTTTAGGAAATAGGATTAGCAATTTCTAATTTCAAAGCAAGCCTATTTCATTTTTGTCCTCTAAATAAAAACAATGTGTTCAGAGATTTAGGTTTTCAACTTTCAGAGGTCCCCAGAAACAAAAATGTTGGAAAAACATTATTAACTGTACGGATGTCACTAAAAGAAATCATTCAGTATATGTTACCCATAGTGTTTTAACAGTATGGTACTAAAAAAAAAAAAAAAATCACAGATTGAAGTTTAATTGGATGAAACTTAAAATTTGAATTGAAAAGTAAAATTTGCCGGGCATGGTGGCTCACGCCTGTAATCCCAGCACTTTGGGAGGCCGAGGTGGGTGGATCACGAGGTCAATAGATCGAGACCATCCTGGTCAACATGGTGAAACCCCGTCTCTACTAAAAATACAAAAAATTAGCTGGGCATGGTGGCGCGTGCCTGTAATCCCAGCTACTCAGGAGGCTGAGGCAGGAGAATTGCCTGAACCCAGGAGGCGGAGGTTGCGGTGAGCGGAGATCACGCCATTGCACTCCAGCCTGGGTAACAAGAGCGAAACTCCGTCTCAAAAAAAAAAAAAAGTAAAGTAAAATTTAACCAAACATCTAAAAACTAAAAAGGTTGAAAGCATCCTCTACTAGAGGTAATCTGGAGAAAAACAAAAGGTTTATAAATTATTAGAAAGTTCTGTTTCCAAAACAGAGATTTCCAACGAGGGTAATATTTTAGGAATTTGGTTTGTCTCAGCACACAGGTAAATTGAATCAATGATTTTTCGAAGTTTTGTGAATTATTTATTGTGTCATTCTAAACCTATTTTCCTCTATTTTACTGTGAATTCCTTTACTGGAACATTGCCTCAATCAAAATCTCTGCCTTTACAATAAATTCTAGATTCCGCCCAGCTCCCTGTTAAAAAGAAAGAGGTACGTTGGCATTTATCTGCTTTTAGAACACGAAAGTGTCACCATGTTGGGCCAGAGAGCCTCTGTCAAGAATACTAATCTCTGGCTTTTAAAATACCCATGCTTGAACCTAGTCCCCAGAAATTTCTTTAATTGGTCTGGGCTGGACACTGCTAATCTGTATTTTCTAAGCACTACAGATATTTAGAGTGTACAGTTATAGTTGGGAAGCACTGACCTAGATTAATCAAGGAAGGATTATGCCAAAAGAAAGGCTGAAGCTACATACCTGAGATTTAGGACCATAATATCTATTGTCCATGTCTGTAGCAGAAAATTATACTGAACCTGAAGAGCAAATCGGATCCATCAAGAGTAAAGTTAGTAGACAGGAAAGTCAATATTGCAGACAGGAGGAGTTTTATGGAACAGATTTTATTACTTGTGATAATTAGCAGAAAGTAGATTCTGTAGGTAAGTTGAGTGAGCAATTCCAGGCTGAAAAAACTAAGTATAAATATCTTCCTAGCTCCTTCAAAGAGAAGAGGTTCTGTGGGAAACTTGATTACCTGTCAAGACAAAAGAGTTATACTACCCTAACATTGTTGTTACATGTTTTTATTGAACTTCTTAACCATTAACAAATGTATTCAAACCATTTTTGATATCGGTTCATACTATCTAACTTGAGAGTAAAGAAGGTTTGGGTCAGGTATGACTTTTTGGTAGAGAGTAGTTAAAAATCAGAGCTCTATATCCATGGACACATGAATTCCATTTGCCTTTAAAATCTCAGTCACCTTATAAATTTACAAAGTATTTTTATAAATCTATACTCTCATTGGACTTTGCTAGTCACTAGAATTAATTCATTTATTAATCTTCTATTCTGTATTATCTATATCCAGTAGGCACTAAGCAAGGCACTAGGCACTCAGAAAAAGATACAGCTCTTGTCCTCATAGATCTTACATTCTCATAAACTAGACAGAAACTTACCTAATAACTATAATATGCATATGTATGGCATAAGTAGTTGTATGTTAAAAGAGAAGAACGGGATGTTAAAAGGACAGGAGACAATTCAACAATTGCTTCCTGTGGTTGGAGATAGACTGCTGAGAGGCATTAAATGTTTTTCAGAGATTATATTTATAGTAATTTTTGAAGCAATCCCATTAATGTGCATATACCCAAAGGAATATAAATCATTCTACTATAAAGACACATGCACACATGTTTATTGCAGCACTATTCACAACAGCAAAGATTAGGAACCAATCTAAATGCCCATCAATGATAGACTGAATAAAGAAAATATGGCACATATACATTGTGGAATACTATGTAGCCATGAAAAAGGGCAAGTTCATGTCCTGTGCAGGGACATGAATGAAGCTGGAAACCATCATTCTCAGCAAACTAACACAGGAACAGAAAACCAAACACTGCATGCTCTCATTCATAAGTGGAAGTTGAAGAATGAGAACACATGGACACAGGGAGGGGAACAGTACACACTGGGAAATGTTGGGGGTTGGGGAAGTAGGGGAGGAATAGCATTAGGAGAAATACCTAATGTAGATGATGACTTGATGGGTACAGAAACCACCATGGCACATGCATACCTATGAAACAAACCTGCACATACTGCACATGTGTCCCAGAACTTAAAATATAGTAAAAAAAAAAAAAAAAAAGAAAGAGGACATTATGTTTAAAGCCAAAGATAATTCAAAGAATATGTATTAGCAGAGGTGTCCAGTCTTTTGGCTTCTCTGGGCTGCATGAGAAGAAGAATTGTCTTGGGCCACAAATAAAATATACTAGCACTAACAATAGCTAATGAGCTTAAAAAAAGAGAGAGAGAAAAAAAAGAAAAACCTCACACAAAAAAAAGCTGCAAGGTGGGAATGACATGAAAAAGATTGAATAAGACCTATGTATGGCCTTTCATACCCAAGATAGTTTACATTCTGCTTGAAAGTAATAAAGAACAATTTAAAGATTTTACACAAGTCAAATCATTAAAATATTAAATATAGAGAATTATAGGAAGTTAAATGGGAGACAGAAACGTCAGTTAAAACACAAAATAATACAGTGGACAATTATGAGAAACAGAGATAAGATAGAGTCTATGAATATGTAGATAACAGAATTCATTGATGAGGTATTTAGAAATTGGCAGTATTTAGCGAACAGTAGGAATGAAGAGGACTCGAATAATCTAGGATGATTTGCAGTATGTGGCTTATAAAACCAAGGGAAACAGAAGTGCCTTTTGGTAAGAGGATAAAATGAAAGGAGATTTAGGACATCAAAATTATAAGCATGGTTTTATACCAGTTGAATTTCAGGTACCACTGGGAAGCCAACAGGAGTTTTCTTAGATTTCTTAGAGATATGATATGTGAGAGAAAATTTGTGTTTGAGATATGAATTGTGGAATCATCAATTTATATATGCTTCTCATAGCCACAGTCCTTGTCAGAAACATTTTTACTCTTTTCTGTTTTTGTTTTTGAGACGGAGTTTCATTCTATTGCCCAGGTTGGAGTGCAGTGGCACAATATTGGCTCACTGCAACTTCCACTTCCTGGGTTGAAGTGATTCTCCTGCCTCAGCCTTCCGACTAGCTGGGACTACAGGCGCACTCCACCACACCTAGCTAGTATTTTTGTATTTTTTAGTAGAGACAGGGTTTCACCATATTGGCCAGGATGGTCTCCAACTCCTGACATTGTGATTCACCCACCTTGGGCTCCCAAAGTGCTGGGATTATAGGCATAAGCCACTGTGCCCAGCCACATTTTTACTTCTAGTGCAGAAAAAAACATAGAAGTAGTTGATAGTAATATTCAGGTGACAGAAAATCTGGCAGAGTTCACAACTTTCTTATCTAATATATTGTGAGAAGTTAACGAGCTTAGGATGAAACTATGGGAAACATAGAAACATAGGGTATGGTAGAGGCTATAGGTCTAAAACAGAAGCTAAAAGAAAGATAGCTCAAAAAAATAGAAGAAAAAGACACCAAGAGATGAAAGCATTTTAATGTAAAAAATGAAATGGTCAACGCTACTAGCAAATGCTCCTCAGAAATTAATTATATTAAAACCACAAAGTATCCATTAAATTATGCAATGAGATATTTTTGATAATTTTGGCAAAAGCAGTTCCATAGATTTTGAGTGGCAGGATCCTAATTACAGTGACCAATATATCAGTGCCATTGAGTAAGAAATGAAGGATATGCTTTTGATAAAGTTTTTTATCAATGAATTAAAATATATAATATGATGCCTGGAAGACTATATGAAAGGAAAGTGAGTTCTGGGTTTATTCATTATTTTAGGTTGGAAAAACAGAAATTTGTTGAAAAGAGTCAGCGTAGAAAGAAATGTTGACGTTATGAGTCAGCCATGATACTGGATCGGTTGAAGTCCCTGAAGAACTAGGGATGATGAGGTCCATTTCAAAGTAGGAATTTTTAAAGTTATTATTAACAAAAAGAATCGCTGCTTTCTTTGAAAAGGTAGGGGAAAAAAAGCTGGAGTGGACACAGGTATTTTGCAGATGAAAGGTTAAAACTAAGAGAGTCCTCCTAGTCCAGCCTGTTTTTTCTCTATGAATTCCAAGGCATAGTCAAGTTCTAGGACTCAAGGGATAAGGATGGGCAAGGGAATTTGGGAAGAGTTCTAGGAACCTAAACAATAGTATATGGAAGAGACACTTTGAGTGAAAGCTTATAAGATCTACAGGGAGATTTAAGTGCCCAGCTGAAATTAGAAACTATAAATCTGCTCTCTCTGGCTCTCCTACAGGTACGTGATATCTACTTTAGCAGTGCTGAGCAGCCTGGATATAGCCCACAGAGACAACAAACAATCTAGGTTGACAATTGGGCCTTAAAGTGCAGGTATAGAAGACAGAGAGACAAAGCTGTTGAGGATATTGAAGAAAGGGGGACTAAAATGAGTTTTCATGACTTTAAGATACAGGAGAAATGGAAGCCTAGATAGAAAAATAGAAAATTGAAGACTTAAGGAACTAAAAGTCACCATGAATTCAAAGCATAGATACAGGGAGGGGGAAAAAGTTGAATGTTGAAAAAGTTATATTCAGGCAGTAGAGTGGTGCAGTTAACTATTGCATAATACAGCAATTATTTTCTTTTGTACACCCATCTTTCTCTACTATGCCTAGAATGCAATAAATCTCTGTCAAATTAAATTTATTCTGAGATAGAGATTTTTAAAATATACTTTTAGAATAGAGAGATTAAATCATATAGCGATTTAAGTTGTAAAATACTTTCCTCCTGTAGGCAAAGCATAAAGGTTTTATATCCAAAATAGTAAGCCACTCAAAAGCAATAGCCAGCACTAAGCCTTCAATTTCAAGATAAAACTCAGAGGCTGTGATTCAAATACCGTGTTTTGGTTGGTAAGATCTAATTTTAATTTTAGATGTGTCATCCTATTCATGGGATATTTTAAGTAAAGATTTCACTCCATGAAGAGACTCCCTATCAGAATCTGAAACTAATGCAGGGAAACACAGCAAAGTATACATGATCTTTTTTTATCTTTATTTATAGATATTGTTACACGTGATTGTCAACATATGCATCCATAGGATTAGTTTCTTTAGCAAAGTAAAGTGACATTCTGGAAAGTAATCTACTGCTCTGTACAATAAATAAAAAACGATCACTTGTAACAATATCTACTCTTTTCATTTCAAAGAAAAAAAAAGGTCCTTAGCAATCACTTGATCCAAGCATTTTATTACACTATATAAAGAGCAAGTCCTGAAAAAGGTTAAATAACTTATTCCTAAGATGATATACATAGAAAGTAAGCAGGTACACCATAACCAGGACCAACATCCTGTAACCAGGATCTCTCTTCCACTACAGTGAAAATCACTGAAAGAGTAACACAGGGCCAGGCGCAGTGGCTTACACCTGTAATTCCAGCATTTTGGATAATCAAGGAGAAGTACAAAAATTAGGTTGGCATAGTGATGTCTGCCTGTAATCTCAGCTACTCAGGAGGCCGAGGCAGGAGACTCTCTTGAACCCGGGAGGCAGAGGTTGCAGTGTGCTGATATCATGCCACTGCACTGCAGCCTGGTGACAGAGCTAGTGATTTTTGATGTTTCTATTGCAATTGGTTTGGGGTGTTATGAACCTTGCCCATATAAGACGGCAAGCTTAATTGATGAATGTTTTGTGCATTCTGACTGCTTCACTGATCAGCCATTCCCAGTCTTTCTCCCTCTCCTTGAGCCTCCCTATTCCCAAGGATATTAAACTATTGAAATTAGGCACATTAATAACCCTGCAAGGGACTATAAGTGTTCAAGTGAAAGGAAGAGTCATATATCTCTAACTTTAAATCCAAAGCTAGAAATGATTAATCTTCCTGAGGAAGACATGTCAAAAGCTGAAATAAGCCAAAAGCTAGACTTCTTGCACCAGCTAGCCAAGTTATAAATGCAAAGAATTCTTTTTTTTCCTTTTCAGTCATTGTTCAAGGGAATTTTTTTTTATTGCATTTTAGGTTTTGGGGTACATGTGAAGAACATGCAAGATTGTTGCATAGGTACACACATGGCAGTGTGATTTGCTGCCTTCCTCCCCTTCACCTATATCTGGCATTTCTCCCCATGCTATCTCTCCCCAATTCCCCACCCCCCACTGTCCCTCCCCTATTTCCCCCAAACAGACCCCAGTGTGTGATGCTCCCCTCCCTGTGTCCATGTGTTCTCATTGTTAAACACCCGCCTATAAGTGAGAACATGCGGTGTTTGATTTTCTGTTCTTGTGTCAGTTTGCTGAGAATGATGGTTTCCAGGTTCATCCACTTCCCTACAAAGGACAAGAACTCATCATTTTTGATGGCTGCATAATATTCCATGGTGTATATGTGCCACATTTTCCCTGTCCCAAGGATACAAAAAGTACTATTCCAGTAAAACAAGCTTATCACTGATATGAAGAAAGTGTGAGTGGTCTGTATAGAAAATCAAACTAGCTACATTTCCTTTGGCTAAAGCCTAATCTAAAGCAAGGCTCTGACTCTCTTTAATTCTCTGAAGACTGAGAGAGGTGAGGAAGCTGCAGGGGAAAAGTTTGAATGTAGCAGAGGTTAGTTTATGAGGTTTAAAGAAAGAAGCTATCAACATAACATAAAAGCTCAAGGTAAAGCAGCAGGTGCTGATGTAGAAGCTGCAGAAAGTTATCCAGAAGATCTAGCTAAGATCACTGATGAAGGTAGCTACACAAAACAACAGATTTCCAATGGAGATGAAACAGCCGTAAGGCTGTTTATTGAAAAAAAAAAAACAGCCTAATTTTCATTATATTGATAAAAGGTGTCATCTAGGACTTTCATAGCTGAGAGAAGTCAATGCCTGGCTTCAAAGCTTCAAAGGACAGGCTGAGTCTCTTGTTAGGGGCTAATGCAGCTGATTTAAGTTGAAGATATTGCTCATCTACCATTGTGAAAATCCTACAGCTCTTGGGAATGATGATAAATCTACTTGGTCTATGCTTTATAAATGGAAAAACAAAGTCTGGATGCCAGCACATCTGTTTATAGCATGACTTACTGACTGTGGAGATCTAGTATGCAGATAAATAGATTCCTTTCAAAATATTACTGTTCATTGACAATGCAACTGACCCAAGAACTGTGATGAGATGTACAAGGAGATTAATGTTTTCATTACTGCTAGAAAAACCACCATTCTACAACCCATGGATCAAGAAGTAATTTTGACTTTCAACTCTTATTATTTCAGAAATACATATTATAAGGCTGTAAGTACCACAGATAGTGATTCCTTTGTTGGATCTGAACAAAGTAGATTGAAAACCTTCTGGAAAGGATTTACCATTCTAAATGCCATTAAGAATATTTGTGATTCATTCGAGGAGATGAAAATATCAACATTAACAGGAGTTTGAAAGAAGTAGATTCCAAACCTCATGGATGACATTGATGGGTTCAAGACTTCATTAGAGAAAGAAACTGCAGATGGGGTGGAAGTAGCAAGAGAACCAGAATTAGAAGTGGAGCCCGAAGATGTGGCTGAATTGCTGAAATCTCACAATAAAAATAGAATGGATAAGAAGCTGTTTCTTATCGATGAGCAAACAAAGTGGTTTCTTGAGATGGACTCTATTCATGGAGAAGATGCTGTGAACATGGTCAAAATGACAACTAAGAATTTAGAATATTACATAAACTTAGTTGATAAAGCAGTGGCAGGTTTTGAGAGAGTTGATTCCAATTTTGAAAGAAGAAACTCACATTTTAGAGGAATCTTTCATAAAAGGAAGAGTTCATTGGTGCAGCAAATTTTTTGTTGTGTTATTTTAAGAAGTTGACACAGGTACTCCAAACTTCAGCAACCGACACTCTGAACAGTCAGCAGCCATGAACATCGAGGTGAGACCCCACACTTACAGAAAGATGAGTAGTCACTGAAGGTTCATGTGATTACTAGCATTTTTATTAATAAAATGTTTTTAATTAAGGTTTATACATTGCTTTTAGACAAAATGTTATTGCATGCAAAAAAACTACAGTATACTATAAACGTAACTCTTATATGTACTGAGAAACCAAAAAGTTCATGTGGCTTACTTTATCATAATAGTCTCTGTGTTTTGGATCCAAACTCACAATATCTCCAAGGTATGCCTGCATTAAAGAAGCACTAGCTTATTTATGTACACATGCGTATCAGTGAAATGGCCATGATTTCAAAGGAAGCAATTGCTTTCCATCTGCGCTTTATAAGAGTACTGTGGCCTGTAAATCTTTCTCATGAATTGTTTATTTTGTTGTTGTAATGAGCAATACAAAGATTGAAATAGGTGACTGTACACATACACAAAGAGAGAGAGAGAAGAGAGACAAAGATAGGAAGAAGGTATATGAGATGTGTAATTCAAAAATGGAACTTTCTCTCCCTGAACAGTTAGAAACAGACTATATTTGCTTATCTTCTTTTTTCTTTAAATCTCTGAAGTGTTTGACTAAAATGATAATTAGTTACATTTTCCATTTTGGTTGAGACATATAGTATATCATGTGTAGTGTAGTCCTGGTCTCAAGAGAAAAATGGATAATCAGGAGAATATTTTTCAATGTCTCTTCTCTGTAAAGATTTACTGAGTTGTCTCTAATGTATACTGACAGCTTCTGCATTAAAATTAGAGGAAAGCAGACATCGATATTGTCAAGCTAAAAAAAAAAAAAAAAACCCTTTCCTTTCATTTTCATTCCACTAAAATAAATCAGGTCCATATCTTTTAATATTTTATGAGAATTGTTCATTTCTGAAGGTCAAGAGCAAAAGGACTTTTCAAAGTTTAAAAACGATTCAAAAAAGGTGGCAGCTAATTGATAGTCTCCAGACACCAACAAAGGTCTGGACTAGAAGCTTAAAAGCTATATGAATTTCCTTGCTCAAGTTGCTTGTGTTAACAATGTTACTGAACTTCAGTGTATCCTATGTTACAGTTATTTGTTTGCAAACAAAAGAAACTCATTCTAGCTAACTTAAGTAAAAATAAATTTATTTGAAGGCTATCAGAGAGCTATCAAATGGATGGAGTTAAGGTGAACTAGGATTAGAATCAGAGTAAGATCCAAGACTAGAACTGCTTTTCTGAAAGAGAAAACTGCTGGAATAAATGAGCTTCCACTATTGCTTCCATTCTGTTTCATTCCACTCAAGATTTATGATCCTAAAAGAAGAAACTATTTGGCTAAGCCTAGGTTTTACATGTGTTCCACTATTGTATCTGTGTATAGAAATGTGGGGATCCCTTCAGTTTCCCTAAGTCAAAAAGAAGTGATTTATTTCACCATCCAGACCATGCAGAATGGGAGAGAGATCATTTTTTTAAGAAAATCAAGGTACTGATAAGAAATGGAAATTGATGCTGGGCAGTTAAAATATAGAAATTGTCTGCTTCAGATTTTAAGGCAACCAAGACAAGTAATTCTAAGCGCCATGTTTTCATGCAAATATTCCTGTTAACATATAAGAAGCTATATTCATTATTAAAATGTTCCAAAATCTATATAATAGAATGTATATTGAAAATCTTGGACAAGTTTTCCCCTCAAGTAACAGTGTTCATGAATAGGGTTTGAACACTATCTTAAACCTAAGTACCTATGATGACTAACTATTTGTTTTTTATTTCTAGATCAAGCTCTATACTTTATAAAGGTCTGTTGACTCACCATCAGTTTGATGTTGAGGTTGTCAGTCATGCCTCAAGAAAGAAAAAAAACCCACTTCAGAAATGACTGAGCACATACTTTCAACTAGCATTTGTGTCCTGAAAATCATTCCTGGCGGTATGAACACCTGAGAGACATCTGCATTCAGTAGTTTCAATCTGACAACAACAAACATTAAACACAAATAACATGTAACATTGCAAAGCTTTCCACATATCTGCATTCATAAAGCATTATCAGTCATGAACAGCTACAAACCATAAGAAGCAGATTCAGATAGTTTCAATTTAATGTGATGACTAATAAAATAACGCTTACACTGAGCAGAACTCTAAATTCCACCTCAGTGGTTCTGAAAATTTCCTATTTCCCAAAATAATAATCTTAATACAAATAAATCTTATATAATGTGTATTTTTCTCTTATGTGCATTGCATATTGTTTAAGAAATATATTCTTGGATTATACAATGAAAATCAATAAACAAATCTGAATAATTTCAAAAAATTAAATAACCATATTTATGGACAGAGGTGATATTTTAGTACAATTTCTAAAGGATGTTACATAAAATTTTGAGACATATATCTTCAAAAGGTAACTGAAAAACTTTTTAGTCCAAATTTTTTCATGAGATTTTCAATGCTTTAAAAGTGCATATTGTATAATTAAAGTCAAAGACAAGTCAATACAGAACATAGGACTGGGTTAGGCCAAGTTCCAGCATGCTTTTTAATGTGTGTGATATCTGCTTCCAAAAACATTTTATGCAAGTTGATATGCTATCTACCTTTGCATTCATCTTCAGGGTCAAAAAAATGTCATCTTGAACATTAACTCTTGCCCTTTTTTCAGCCAGAGCCGCGAATTTTCAAGCTGCTCATGGAAAATGTACTGCTGTATATTGGATCTCAAATGCCTTTATTGACTGTTCCTTTCTTTCTTCCTCAGTATTACCATAGATCTTTACTGAGAGCAAAGAAGCAGCTCAGGACTGCAATATATCTAATAATTTCCTTTAAAATTTTTCTAATGAATTTTTACAAATTGAGATGTCGGTGGCGAAGAGAGGTTTCATACAGTATTATCTTTAAAATGTACATGTTTTATAGAGCAAATCATAGGGTTGTTCTATTTTGTTTAACAAGACAGACAGACACACACACACACACACACACACACACAGAATCATTAACTTTTAGCAAAAGATGGAATTGTACAGATCAAAGAGTCTATTCTTTTTCCTAAATGCAGTGGAATTATTTGAGGTAGAAGAACATTAACTTTTTAATAGGTGTATAGTATTTATGTGTCAGAAAAAATATATACAACTTGAATATCAAAATCCTGAGTTTCCAGATATTTTCATTAAGAAGAAGCTAAAAGATTGTTCATGCTATCGTTGTGGTTTGATTTGGTTTTGGTTTTTCAAAGTGTTTTTTTAGGATGTTAACAATTGTTAAATACAGGTGAATGTCATATATGTATTCATTACACGACTCTTGAAACTTTTCTATATACTTGAAAACTGTTAAAATATTACTTATTCCATGCCTGTGTATTTTTGCACACATTGAACTTCCCTAGCTGCTTTGCCCATCTAATTCCAGTTATCATTTAAGCTAACTATCACTTCCTCAGCCTGATGATTCACCCACACAGAACCAGGTGCTCTCCTATTCATATTCACACCACATATTGCACCCTGCAATAATATTTGTGGCATCTCTTTAGAATCATTTGTTATGAAGGCCCATTACACTACCAGGGGTACTCAGCTGCAGGTGTGCAACAGACATAGTGAAACATTTTGAGATACTGACTTAATTCTTTCACTCAGACTTGGTGAGGGATAAGAATCTGTATTTGTTACAGTCCCTAGGTTGAGTCCAATGCTTGTTTGCAGTGAAGAAAAACTGCACTAAACTATGAACTTCTCAATATCAAGAAGTTTCTACTTGTTTACTTACAACTTGTTACAGGTCCAAATATAGCACATGGTAGGTACAGAGCAATGCTTAAGAAGCATATAATATGTAGGAAACATCAATCAATATGATGATGAAGACAGGAATATGTGAAGAAACACAGATTGAGTTGGAAGCAGTAAACAGATTTTCATTAACAGTGCATGAAGGCTTGCATCGACCTAATCTTTAAGTGAGGCTTGGCTGAAGTGACAGGAGTATTGTGGAGAATCATGAGTTCTAGAAGCACAAGTTGCTTCATGCAGTCAGGTATAAACCTATAATAATAAGGAGTAAACACAGCTGGGCACTGTGGCTCACGCCTGTAATCCCAGCACTTTGGGAGGCCGAGTCAGGTGGATCATGAGGTCAGGAGATCAAGACTGTTGTGGCCAACATGGTGAAACCCTGTCTCTACTAAAAATACAAAAATTAGCCGAGCATGATGGCACACGCCTGTAGTCCCAGATACTCAGGAGGCTGAGGCAGGAGAATTGCTTGAACCCAGAAGGCAGAGTCTGCAGTGAGTCAAGATCACGCCACTGCACTCCAGCCTGGGTGTCAGAGCAAGACTCTGTCGCAAAAAAAAAAAAAAAAAAGAGTAAATACTTTCTGCTGTAGAGATTAGAGCTCCTGGTTAAGTCGTTCCTCTAAGAGCAAAAGATCACGATGCTCAAAAGTAACTGTAAACTTTCTATTAATAAAGAACAGAGTTACATTTAAAGATTTTCAAGTGGTTGTGAAAATATTTCTTAGAGATTTTTAAAATGGACATTTTTATTTTGTCATCTCTTTGTTTATGGAGTCCTATATCTCTTTCCTCTGTAAAGCTACATTAATTCTTCTTTGGCATAGTGTCTTCAGATTGAGTGTTCTGAATACTATTAAAGAAACTCTTCCACATAATTTAGATAAATACAATGGACATGCAGGAAGTATTCGGTTTATTAATGAGTCACTATTTGAACTAAAATATAAGTAAAGTATCCTTGCCCCAAGGACAGCCATTGAGAATGAGTGAAGCATGAGTTAAGTGCCTCAGCATCATTGCTTTATATGAACTTTCTCCCTTCCTTTTATCTTTTATTATTCTTACATAAGCCATTCCTTCTCTCCTAATAGTCCCTTAATTTTGTGAAAAAGAAATCATCAGTTTCAGACAGTAATAAAAATTAAAATGTTCAGTGTTCAGAGACAATCTCAATATGTAACACTAATAACATATTAATTCCGTAGTAAAAAGGGAGAGCACTGTAAAAACATGGACATTGTCATAGTTATTTCTGTATCCCCCATTCCTAGGACAACACCTGGCAGATAATAGGAACATGGCAGATATTTGTTGAAAACAAGATCAAGGAATTAATGTTATTAGATCCACTCTTCCATAGAGTAAAGTAATGCAGATGTAAGTTGGTCTTCTTGTGTCATAAAACATATTACTTCTCAAAAGCACTCAAGAGAATCCAGAGTAGCCTGTCTTCAAGTTCAAAAAGCTGCAGTCAACTACAGAAGTAAAACTTGAGATCATCAGTCAATTCTCCAGCTTGCCCTCTAAAGCCTGAATTACAATGCCCTTGAAAATAATCCAAAGTAAAGTGAAAGAGCATTCAGAGGGATGTGCAGTTTCTATTCAGTAAGCCAACGATGGTTACAGAAGCAAAGAAAATTATAAGACCTTTCAGAAATGAAAACAGTACATTTTTTTAAGGTGAAAGAGCATTATTTTCTACCATTGATATGTTTATAAAATGTGAGATAAAGTTTCCTATTATCAAAGACCCAGAAATCTGAAAATTTATTTCCCAAACTGTCCATAACTTAGGGAAAAAAATCTCATGACAGATATCATAGGACCTCTGATCGAGTGTCTTTTTCTATTTTTGCTGGGTACAAGATCATTTACAGAAAAATACACCTTGACTAGCACGTCATACAGAGGTCTTGATGCCTTTAATGTTGCTATTAATAGCTAGGAAAATTCAGAGCCTCCTACTTATTCTCTCTCATTGTTTGCACCTGATGTCAACTTAGTCAGAATGATTTGTTTAAAATATGTAATTCAGTAGGCACCTAAAGAAGTAATGTGGAATGTATAAATGTGGCCTGCCTAATTTCAAGTGAAATACAAGAGAGAAATGCATATTAATGTAAAATGACTATAAATCAAAAGCTATTTCATTTTCTAAGGTAGTGTAAAAGCCAAACTTGTTTGAAACCATAATTCAGCTGTCATAATCTCTTAGATATACCACTGACCTTCCTTGGAAGTTTCTGCCACATAGAAGTGAATGGAGCAGGAGGAGCAACATTAAATCACATGGCAGTATGGCAAGCCAGGTAGTTCAAGGTAATTTAACTCACATGAGAATCTTTAACCACAAGGCACACTTTCCTAAATACAGATTCCTCGTGTTATACATGTACACATATTGACCTTAAAAGCACGCGCTGTGTAGACTATACAGAGATTCATTGTGTATTCCATGCCTGTGCTTACAGATTTTTTTTAATCAATATTGAACTTGATGCTCCAATGGTTTCAAGGAACAGCTGAAAGATTTTGTTGTAATTCCTGAAGCCACATTGTCTGATTAACTTAAGAATGTATATTTTATCTTGGTGTTTTACATTTATTATTAATAAATAGTAGTAGCTGACGTGATTGCTTGGCGCTTGACTCTCAAAAATGAATTATTCTATTAAAATTGTGACTTTCAGTGTTAAGCCTGAGGTAGGAAATGGGTTTGAATCTGAAATTGCGTTAGCCACAAAGCTTATGGTGCTAGGGATCAAAACAATTCTTTTAGAAGGAGGGTCAGAGGAAAATCTGCCTTGCAATTTAGGGAAGTTTTAAACTAGAAGGAAATAGGTGATGCTCCTTCAACTCTATCTGCAATTGTTATTAAATTTTCAATGAAGAGCTCATGTGGTTTCCATAGATAATAATTATATCATCATTACCCCCAAAGGAATAAGAAAATGCAATTGTTACTTTAAAAACTTTTTAAGTATGTCAGAAGGTCTTATACTTGTGCATGAAGGAAGAAGATAAGGTGTGAGATGCAGAGACCCCTGCTCAGAGCTTCAAACAATTCTCTGGGAACTGTATTACAAATGGGTGGGTCTATATTCTACCTTCAAGTCTTTCTCTTAATGAATATCTGCTCATCTCTAACAGTTTGTATAGTGATAAGGAGAAAAAAGCCATTTTACAATTGAGGAATACAGCACAGTAGTTGATTGCTTAAAGAACTTACTCTATCCACAAGGAAGAAAAATTTTAAGAATCGTTTCTATCATCTGCCACAAAGACGAGAATATGAAGTCGCTGGCTCCATTTCAAACTTTACCAGTAATTTTCTGGGTGAATTACTCTTTACCTCAATTTTTTGCTTAAAAGACTTCTAAATTAGGTAATGAAAAGTTAAAAGTGAACACCCTGCATACAGCAAACTCTGAGTTTCTTTTTAAAAATGTATTAAAACACGATTTTGAATTATTTTTGTAAATAATAAATGGATGATCAATATTTCTTGTTTTATTTACACAGATAACACATTGGGATATATGACAAATACTATATTTTAAAATAATATGTAGTTTCTCACTTCACAACTGTTATAATTTATATGGAAAAGCCAAGTTTTCAGTGGTTTCCTTCATATTTTCAGAGTCATTTTCAGATTGATCATGAAAATGTTATAATAACCTTATAGCCACCCCTCACACTGGATGAACAGTAGCCTACACGTGTCATGGGAGAGACCAGGTGGGAGGTAATTGAATGATAAGGGCAGGTTTTTCCCGTGCTGTTCTCATGATAGACCGTAAGTCTCATAAGATGTGAGGGTTTTATAAAGCGCCTTTTCCCAGCACACACCCTCTTGCCTGCCACCATGCAAGACTGTGAGACATGCCTGTGCTCCTCCTCTGCCTTCTACTATGATTGTGAAGCCTCCCTAGCCATGTGGAACTGTGAGTCCATTAAACCTCTTTTCCTTATAAATTACTCAGTCTCAGGTATTTCTTCATAGTACTATGAAAGTGGACTAATACAACAGATAGTTCCCTTTTTCACATCCCCAGCCTCCTAGCTTTTTTAAGTTCTTACATAGAATTAAGATTAACTAAGGGCTATAAGAAAATTATTGCTTTAGTTGTCATCTAAAATCTGGAATTATTTCTTCCCATCACTGAAGTTAGTCAATTTAGTATCTCCCACTTCATGACTCTGTCCAGAATCTCCTAAAATTGCTGGGGCACACCTTGCTGCCTGGAACAAAAATAACGCACTCGTGATTCCTGGCCCCCACCAGTTCCTCAGGCACATGTCTTGTTTCCAGTCACATTTCTAAGCACCATGCTCAGTTCTTCCACAAGTAAGGACTCCTCTCAAGCCTGCTCTAAAGAAAAAAAAAAGCCATCCCCAAAACAGCTACTTCAGGAAGCTGCCACTAAACTCTACCTTACAGGACTCATTTACAAAATTTGGTTCTGCCTCTGTCTGGTGAGTAGATGTATTGAATTCTCTGTTAACACAATCAATGACAAATTAGAGGCCAGCTCTAAAAAAAGAACATTCTTTTTTCTAAAATTCCAAACTCTTTCTCCTGAGAAAATATCATTTAGATTTGGGTCATTTACAAAATATAAAGAATAATAGTGAGAAAGAAGGAAAATGGGAGGTGTTTGACAAAGCCTTTGGTGAGTATACATTTTTTTCGGGGCAGAAAAGAATGTAAGATAAGGATCCTTTGCTTATAGCACGTTTTTAATTATCAATCACCAAAATCCTTGAAGTACTTAATAACCAAACCATGATATATAAGATGATATGTATCAGATGAAATAAAGAAGAAACTACTTAAAGAAGAAGCTACATTCCTTAAAGATTCCTGATGAGAATGATATTCAGAGTGAAATGTGGGAAAAGTGACTAAAAAGATAAGTTTTTCATGGTCTCACTGGTGAACAAGGGAAATTTCTATCAGAAACAGAAGTAGCTACAAAGAACAGTGGTAGGCTATTTTATTTAACCAAGAGCTGAATTACAGAATGGATATCTCATTCACTCTCATTGTTTCAAAGTTTAACTATCTTTTGAGGACACCCCACCCCCCAAAAAAAAACTCTATTTCTACACCAGAGATAACATCTGAACTCCATATCCATGTCTCTAGTATATATGGACACCTCCCATGTAATGCCTGAAGGCAACTCATATTCAGCAAATCTAAGCACTGAACTGCTGTATTTTACTATTTTACTCTGACCCATTACAGCTTATTTAGTAAATTTATCACTCACTCTGTCATTTGTCAAATATTTATTCAGTAGCTCACTATGTGCTTGGCATTATTCTAGGAGTTGGAGATGCAACAGAAAACAAAATTTGCACAAGTATCTTCCCACTGGAGTTTATATTCTAGTGAGGTTACACAAATGAGAAAAAGATATAAAAGATATGGTTAAGTTCTAAAAACGAATAGCTGGGTGCAGTGGCTCATGTCTGTAATTTCAGCATTTTGGGAGCCTGAGTTGGGCATATAGCTTGAGCAAAGGAGTTCGAGACCAGCCTGGGCAACGTGGTGAAATCTCATCTCTACAAACACTACAAAAATTATCCCTATGCACCTGTAGTCCCAGCTACTCAGGAGGTTGAGGTAAGAGGAACACCTGAGCCTGGGAAGTTGAGGCTGCAGTGAGCCAAGATTGCATCACTGCACTTCACCCTGGGAGCAGAGTGAAATCCTGTCCCCCCCCAAAAAAACAAAAAGAAATTGAAAAATAGGGATCCTGTCTCAAATATAAAATAAAAACAGAGCAGAAAATGGGAAGTGGTTGAAACTTTAGATGGGAGAGCTACTGCACAGAATTTGGTTCTTCTTTTGTTTTTTTGTTTTTTTGTTTTTGTTTTGTTTTGATTTGTTTTTTTGTGTCAGAGATTATACCAACACACACTTAACTGCCAATCCAAAGACAAAGGTTGATTTTTGATGTTCCAATTGTTCTATATTCATAACTCTTCAATTCCTTCAGTTATTTCCTTCCCACTGCTATGGCATTTGGTCAACCTCACATAATCTCATGCTAAAATAATTACAACAGACCTCCGACAGGTTTCCCTAGTTCCAATCTTGCACAGCTTGAATCTGTTTTTCATGTGGTAGCCAAAGAGATCTTACTAAAGCATAAGCATTAGGGCTGCTCAGTTTTCCATGAGTAAAATCCAAATGAGCTTATATTTCTCTCTAGCCCCTTCTCCATCACCATCCTCCCTACTTCACCCTGTACTCTCAAGCCATGTATTTAACTACTGACAATACCCTACCTCATCGTCTTTTTCTTGTTTCTACATGTGCCGTTTCCTTTATATGGAATGCTTTTTATTCTCTCTCTCCCTCTCTTCTCTTTTAACTATTTTCCCTCTTTTATTTTCAACTGGATAGATTCTACCAATATTTCAATTTAGACATTATCTTCTGCAGAAAATCATCCCTGAGACCCCCTGGAACAGAATTCTGGGGCATATTACAGCACACTCTGCATACTCATATCAGAAATCTTACAACATTGTATTGAAAACACAATTGCTTATGTGATAGGATAACGCTTTATAACATTAAATATATTTTTTCTGCATCTTTTTTATTCAAGCAGGTTGTTGGTCTTGTAAATGTTGCTTTATGGAGAAATCCATAAGGGTAGAAAGGAAACATTGTCCATGAATCCCCAGCTTCCAGAGGGTGGAGAGGATTTTTACATGTAAGCAAACAACTAGGTTGAAACATGAAGGCATAAGGATTTCCCTACAATTAGAAATAAACCAACAGTTATGGGAACAAGGAAAGATTTGAGAACAGAGGTCTGTGGGATCAAGACGAAAAGGAAACCGGGCTTGACTCCCAGAGCAGTGTGTGAGGAACGACTGTCATGCGTCTCTACACATGTTGCAAACTGGAAAATCCAAAGATTTTATTCTCCTCATTTGGCCTCAATTTTCCAATCTGCAACATGGCCATATGAGGAGAATGCCCCTGGAGAATGCCACATGCTGAAGCAGCCATGTGGATCATGGTGGTGGGTGACCCCAAGGTATTCTGGAACACTGGGGACTGAGGACATCATTCCTTGGCACTGCATGAGATTCTAGATGTTTTTGGTGCAACTGAGATAGAAAGATCCACAATTACCAAAGGTAATCACCAAAGGTAATTGTGCAATACATGCCTAGCTGCCTACTCAATGTCTATCAGCTCCTCCACCTTATTAACAAGAATGAGTTTTCTTCAGGGTGGCAATCTGCCTACAAACAGCCTATGATTTACAGCCTTCCTCATAGCTGGACAATGAGATGTAAGCGCATGTCCTTGGGGAGACTTTCTGGAAAGCTTTTGAAAATGCAGCCAACTCAGCTGACATGCAGATTTTGCCCTTTGCCTTTCCTCAATTTCCTGTCTGTACGTTAATTGGTGACATTGAAGACTGTCTTTGAAACTGCGTTATCCCCAGCAAAGTGCATGCTGCATAGGGTTCATTTAATAACTACTATTCAATAAATGCATGAGACCATTTCTCTCCATACTTGTAAGTTATTATTATTTTTGAGTATCAAGTTTCCCACAGCACCTAAAATAAAAGAACAGCATTAAGTCACACGTTCCTTAAGCTTAAGGACCTACCTGTTATCTATATTAAGTACATTTTTATAATGCCTGATATCATTTTTATAATTAACTCTAAAACATCAAAAATCATGAGTGACAAGTTTGAAAAACTACTTTGAACCATCCTTTTTCTTTTTTATTGACAGTCTCACTGTTGCTCAGGCTGGAGTGCAGTGGCACGATCTTGCCTCACTGCAACCTCCACCTCCAGGTTCAACCGATTCTCCAGCCTCAGCCCCAAGTAGCTGGGACTACAGGTGTGTGCCACCATGCCCAAATAATTTTTGTATTTTTAGTAGAGACAGGGTTTCACCATGTTAGCCAGGATGGTCTCAATCCCCTTAACTCATGATCTGCCCACCTCAGCCTCCAAAAGTGCTGGGATTACAGGTGTGAGCCACTGCAGCCAGCCTGAACCACTCTTTATTTTATTAGTATAAAGACTTTCCCTTTACTGTCAGTGTAATGAACCCCTAAAATTTTCTGATCATGCTGACTTTTCTATGAATAATCAGGTATAAGCCAAGACAGGATAGTTAATGCAAAGATAATACACAAGCTTCAAATCTCAGGGATGTGCCTCTATGAACATTGTATTTTTCTTGCTCACACTGGGTCTATTGTCAGTGCATGTGGTTCTCAAAAGCAGCTCTCCTTCCAGGGTTTGCTCAGCATTTTGCTGTTTTTATCTTTGGCACCTTTATGTCAACAACATGCCTCCAGGGTCACAACTGGGGGAAAAGAGAGTGCTTACCAATCTCATATCAGCCATCAGATGTTCTGAGATGACAGTGAAGCACGTCACTGCCAACCTTAATACACTGCTAGAACTAGTCCCACAGGGCTGCTTAATTACAGGAATGTGAGGAAATATATTCTTTCCATTCTCCCAGAAGAAGAGAAATGGACATGATGATCATAAGCCGTTTTTAGAAGAATGTGCTCATATTCCTTAAGAGAGAGGTTCTGAAACTTTTTGGTTTCAGGGTCTCTTTATACCATTAAAAATTATTAATGGTGTTAAGAACTTTTGTTGATGTTGTCTATTAATATATGTTATATTTAAAATTAAACGCTGAGACTTAAAAACATATACTTATTAACTCATCATACAAGAATAATAAGCCTATCATGTGTTAACATAAATAACATGTCTTTTTAAATATAAAATAATTAACTTTTGAAAATGAACAACAACAAATAGAGAAACAGTATTATTTAAACTTTTGGAAGTCTCTTTAGTAAGTATGTTTAGTAAATAGAAGATGGTTACACTCACATATCTACTTCTGAATTCAATCTGTTATGATATCACACTTTGTGTAGCCTCTAGGAAAAAAGACGCTGTGTACTTTTGAAAAATGACATGATAAATGCAAATAACATCTTTGTAATATTATGAAGATAATGTTGACCTCATAGAACTCTGAAAGGGTCTATGGAAACTCAAGTGATCCCACGCCGTGCTTTGAGAGACGCTGCCTGAAGGTAGTTAACGTAATTGCTCATGGCACTGCCAAATGAACAAAGGTAAAATGCTTGCCACCTGTAATGTCTTCTATTTTTTTTTTAACTTTTGCTCTGAAAACTTTTATTAGGTGAACTCATTGTGCTTTGATTGAAAGTATTCAGTTCCTCAATCAGGGGATAAACTTGCCTGCTGGTTTTTCCAGAAAGGATCTGTGAAGAATGTCTCCATTATCTTAAATAATAGTATTGTTTTCTTCTTCTGGTGTGCCTTTTCAACTTTCTTAGTGAATCCATCTGTCATTTTCTGATCAGCAGCTGAATAGGCGCATTTGCTTTCATGTCCTCTTTAATCCACTTTCTCTATCTGTCAAGACCTTAAATCTCATAGTATAAGGATTGTTATCCCTAGCACACTCTTTCCTCCTACCTGTGGAGTTTAATATCTTACCCTTTTTTGGATAGCCTTCTGGCTGAAATCCTTTTGTTGATAGGACTCATGGATTATCTAAAATGGTATGAAGACACTGCTTCCCATCTTCTTTCTAATTAAAATATTCAAATCAGCAAATAGTTACCGAATGACTACCATACACAAAAATGTCCTTGTACATACAAAAGATTCTGCATTTATTTAAATAAATGCAGTTTAAATTATGCACTCTCAGCAGTGATTTAAAAGTTACCAAAACAAACAATATATTGGAATAAAAAATAAGATATGAAAAGTCAGAGGACAAAAATAAAAATGTTTTAATTTGAGATTTCTTTCACACTTTGCATAAAAACAAAGCTACTATAGTTATCTTCTGTCAATCCAAAAATGTTAATATATTATGTATCATTGAAAGGACAGAGATGAAAGCCATAGATTGTAGTGGCATCCGCCTCTCAGAACCTACTCTCTCTAAGAATCCAAGAATTGGGCTATGCATTTTCTTACTTCCAAAACTAATTTCTCTAAAAAAGGCATTTTCATTGTCTGTTTTTCAGTAAGTTCAAAATTAGAACATATTATTTAATTCTAAGAATAGTGCAAGTGCCTAACAGAGATGATAAAAGCCCCAATACCTGGCAAGTGACATCCTCAATGGGGATTCAATTGAACTATTTGCCCTCCTCACACTATATATAAACTCCTAGCCATGAATAATTTTAAAAAATTTAAGTGAATAGAACTATTGAGAAAGTGAGAGTTGTCTGCTTGTTTATTTAAGATGTGGAAATGAGCAGCATTTACTGAGTGCCTGTCATGTGCTAGACCTCATGTTAAGGTCTTGACCTTCATTGACCTCTGTAACCACCCTATGAAGTGCTGACCTCATGAGACAGACTAGGAAATGGGAGACACAAATAGGTGAAGACACCAGCCAGGCAGGAAGCCTACCTAAGTCTGTCTGGATCCAAATGTAAGTGCCCCTAATGCGATTTGGTTCTGTGACCCCACCCAAATCTCATCCTGAATTGTAATCCCCACGTGTCACAGGAGGGACCTGGTGGGAGGTGATTGGACAATTGGGACAGTTTCCCCCCTGTTGTTCTCATGATAGTGAGTGAGTTCTTACCAGATCAGATGGTTTAAAAGTGTTTGGCAGCAAATAGAGACAATTTGACTTCCTCTTTCCCTAATTGAATACTTTTTATTTCTTTTTCTTGCCTAATTGCTCTTGCTAGAACTTCCAATACTATATTGAATAGGAATGGTGAGAGAGGGCATCCTTGTCTATTGCCAGTTTACAAAGGGAATACTTCCAGTTTTTGCCCATTCAGTATGATACTGGCTGTGGGTTTGTTGTAAATAGCTTTTATTATTTTGAGATACGTTCCATCAATACCTAGTTTATTGAGGGTTTTTAGCATGATGGGCTATTGAATTTTGTTGAAGGCCTTCTGTGCATCTATTGAGATAATCATGTGGTTTTTGTCTTTGGTTCTATTTATGTGATGGATTATATTTATAGACTTGCGTATGTTGAACTAGTCTTGCATCCCTGGGATGAAACCTACTTGATCGTGATGGATAAGCTTTTTATGTGCTGTTTGCCACTACTTTATTGAAGATTTCTGCATCAATGTTCATCATGGATATTGGTCTGAAGTTTTGTTTTTCAGTTGTGTCTCTGCCAGGTTTTGGTATCAGGATGATGTTGGTCTCATAAAATGAGTTAGGAGGGATTCCCTCTTTTTGTATTTTTTGGAATAGTTTCAAAAGGAATGCTATGAGATCCTCCTTGTATGTCTGGTAGAATTTGGCTGTGAGCACGTTTAGACCTGGACTTTTTTTGTTTGGTAGGCTATTAATTGCTGCCTCAACTTTAGACCTTGTTATTGGCCTATTCAGAGTTTCAAACTCTTCCTGGTTTAGTCTTGGGAGGGTGCAAGTGTCCAAGAATTTATCCATTTCTTCTAGATTAACTGGTTTATGTGCATAGAGCTGTATGTAGTAATCTCTGATGGGAGTTTGTATTTCTGTGGAATCGGTGGTGATCTCTCCTTTATTGTTTTTTATTGAATCTATTTGATTCTTCTCTCTTTTCTTTTTTATTAATCTGGCTAGCAGTCTATTTTGTTGATCTTTTCAAAAAACCAGCTCCTGGATCTGTTGATTTTTTTGAAGGGTTTTTTGTGTCTCTATCTCCTTCAGTTCTGCTCCGATCTTACTTATTTCTTGTCCTCTGCTCCCTTTAGAGTTTTTTTGATCTTGATCATCTAGCTCTTTCAATTTTGATGACAGGGTGTCAATTTTCGATCTTTCCGCACTTCTCATGTGGGCATTTATTGCTATAAATTTCCCTCCAGACACTGCTTTAAATGTGTCCCATAGATTCTGGTACATTGTGTCGTCATTCTCATTGGTTTCAAAGAACATTTTTATTTCTGCCTTCATTTCATTGTTTATCCATTCATCATTCAGGAGCAAGTTGTTCAGTTTCCATGTAGTTGTGCAGTCTTGAGTGTTTCTTAATCCTGAGTTCTAATTTGATTGTGATGTGGTCTGAGAGACTGTTATGATTTCCATTCTTTTGCATTTGCTGAGGAGTGACTTACTTTCAATTATGTGATCAATTTTAGAGTAAGTGGGATGTGGTGCCGAGAAGAATGTATATTCTGTGGATTTGGGTGGAGAGTTCTGTAGATGTCTATTAGGTCCACTTGGTCCAGATATGCATGCAAGTCCTGGATATCCTTGTTGATTTTCTGTCTCGTTGATCTGTCTAATATTGACAATGGAGGGTTAAAGTCTCCCCACTATTATTATGTGGGTGTCTAAGTCTTTTTGTAGATCATTCAGAACTTGCTTTATGCATCTGGGTGCTCCTGTATTGGGTGCATATATATTTAAGATCGTTAGCTCTTCTTGTTGCATTGATCCTTTTACCATTATGTAATGCCCTTCTTTGTCCCTTTTGATCTTTGTTGGTTTAAAGTCCATTTTATCAGAGACTAGGATTGCGACCCCTGCTTTTTTTGGCTCTCCATTTGTTTGGTAAATCTTCTTCCATCCCTTTATTTTGAGTCTGTGTGTGTCTTTGCATGTGAGATAGATTTCCTGAATACAGCACACCAATGGGTCTTGACTTTTTATCCAGTTTGCCAGTCTGTGTCTTTTGATTGGGGCATTTAGTAAAATTGTATCTATTTGCAGATGATGCGATCGTATATTTAGAAGACCCCATCGTCTTAGCCCAAAACCTTCTTAAGCTGATAAGCATCTTCAGCAAAATCTCAGGATACAAAATGAATGTGAAAATATCACAAGCATTCCTATACACTAATAACAGACAAACAGAGAGCCAAATCATGAGTGAACTCCCATTCATGATTGCTTCAAAGAGAATAAAATACCTAGGAATACAACTTACAAGGGATGTAAAAAACCTCTTCAAAGAGAACTACAAACCACTGCTCAAGAAAATAAGAGAGAACACAAAAAGATGGAAAAATATTCCATGCTCATGATTTGGAAGAATCAATATTGTGAAAATGGCCATACTGCCCAAAGTAATTTATAGATTTAACGCTATCCCCATCATGCTACCATCAACCTTCTTCACAGAAATGGAAAAAAAAAACACTTTAAACTTCATATGGAACCAAAAGAGAGCCTGCATAGCCAAGACAATCCTAAGCAAAAAGAACAAAGCTGGAGGCATCACACTACCTGACTTCAAACTATACTACAGGCTACACTAATCAAAACAGCATGGTACTGGTACCAAAACAGATATATAGACCAGTGGAACAGAACAGAGGCCTCAGAAGAAATGCCACACATCTACAACCATCTGATCTTTGATAAACTTGACTAAAACAGACTATGGAGAAAGGATTCCCTGTTTAATAAATGGTGTTGGGAAAACTGGCTAGCCATATGCAGAAAGCTGCAACTGGACCCCTTCCTTTCACCTTAAACTAAAATTAACTCCAAATGGATTAAAGATTTTAACATAAGACCTAACAGCTGAGGGAATGTGTTCTCTTTCTGGGTCCACAAGGGGACATAGTTTTAAGGGTAAGAACTTCCCAATGCCATGACCCCTCCCATGCCTCTCCATCCAGAAGATTTAACGGTTTCTGTTTTAATTTTCACGGGCACAGCAAAGGGTCAAAAGTCAATCACTCCAGCAGAAGTTTAAAGGAACTCCTTTCATTGGCCAGGGGGCTTGAAGAAGGAAGGAATTTCTTCCAGGTTAAAGGTCCTTGTCCCTACACCTGGCCAGATTTCCCCTCTGGGGTCCTCTTCCACACTCTCTCTCATGGAAGCCTTCTCTCTTCCTCTCTTTTTTCTCTTTCTCTACCTAAATAAATTACTTTCTGCAAAAGCTTTTTGGGTCCAGTATTTTACTTTACAAGCATGCCTGCTGTGGTCCCCACACTCATTCTTGAGAGAGCAGGAAACCAAGAGCCTGGAGCTCACCGGGGAGTGAGCTGAGCATTCCTCTGAACCCCAAAATCCCACTACCACCATAAAAACACTAGAAGAAAACATAGGCAGTACCATTCAGGGCATAGGCATAGGCAAGGACTCATGACTAAAACACCAAAAGCAATGGCAACAAAAGCCGAAATAGACAAATGGGATCTAATCAAACTTAAGAGTTTCTACACAGCAAAAGAAACAATTATTAGAGTAAACTGGCAACCAAAAGAATGCAAAAAAATTTTTTGCAATCTACCCATCGGACAAAGGGCTAATATCCAGAATCTACAAAGAACTAAAGCAAATTTACAAGAAAAAAACAAACAACCCCATCAAAAAATAGGCAAAATATATGAACAGACACTTTACAAAAGAAGACATTTATGTGGCCAACATGTGAAAAAATGCTCAACATCACTGGTCATTAGAGAAATGCAAATCAAAATCACATTGAGATACCATCTCATGCCAGTTAGAATGGCGATCATTAAATAAATCTGGAGACAACAGATGTTGGAGAGGATATGGAGAAAAAGGAACACTTTTACACTGTTGATGGGAGTGTAAATTAGTTCAACCATTATGGAAGAGTGTGGTGATTCCTCCAGGATATAGAAATAGAAATTCCATTTGATCCAGCAATCCCATTACTGAGTATATACCCAAAGGATTATAAATTGTTCTATTATAAAGACATATGAACACATATGCTCACTATGGTGCTGTTTACATAGCAAAGACCTGAAACCAACCCAAATGCCCATCAGTGATAGACTAGACAAAGAAAATGTAGCACATATACACCATGGAATACTATGAGCCATAAAAAAACGACAAGTTTGTGTCTTTTGTAGGGACATGGATAAATCTGGAAACCATCATTCTCAGCAAACTGACACAAGAACAGAAAACCAAACACTGCATGTTCTCACTCATAGGCGAGTGTTGAACAATGAGAACATGTGGGCACAGGCAGTGGAACATCACATACTGGGGTAGGTAGTGGGGAGGGGGGCTGGGGAAGGGGCAGTGGCGGGAGGGGAGGATGAGGCGGAACAACACAGGGAAAAATGTCTGATGTAGGCAACGAGGGGAGAGAAACAGCAAACCACCATGGCATGTGTGTACCTATGCAACAACCCTGCAGGATGTGCACATGTAGCCCAGGGTTTAAAGTACAATTTAAAAAAAAGTATGTGGCAGCTCCCCGTCTCTCTCCTGCTGCCCAACTAAACATGCTTTGTTTCCCCTTCTCCTGATTGTAAGTTTCCTGATGCCTCTCCAGCCATGCAGAACTGTGAATCAATTAAACCTCTTTTGTTTTTAAATTACCCAGTCTCAGGTAGTATTTTTATAGCTGTGTGAGAACAGACTAATACAACCTCCAAGGTGAAACAACTTGTCAGGAGTCTCAGCTGCAAAACTGGGACCCAGTACACCCACCTGTGAGTCAACTCTCAGTGGAGGAAAACTCCTAATCCACACTAATGTCCCAGTGAAAACCCCACCTTGGAGCATTCTGCTATCAAGGGAGGGGAGACTCTGCTGCTTAGAGCCTTAACAAATAAACAATCAAAAGTCTTCTATTTTATCTAGTATGATCAGTTTGAGGGCTATGTAAATGGTGTCAGCAAATTTCCTCAAGTTCCTTCCTCTCTTTTTAACCTCAGCTTCCCAATCTATAAAATAGAACAAACAGAGTTCTCTGGTGCCTGGGAATTATTTCCTCAGTTGGCCAGGGAATAAATCAGCTCCTCATGCCTTCCCTCCTTCCCAAGAAAGAAACTCACAGGTGCCCTGGGACTAAGCCCAGGGAACAAAATAGGATTCCTCCCCATCCAAGGCTAGCACAGGGCCTGCTGAGCCCCATGACCCTGATGAGACATCAGAGTACTGCTTCTCTCCCAAAGGGAACAAACAGAGACTCCTCCAGAGTGGAGACACCAGGTGGGGACAAAAACAGGGGCCCTGGAGATGAGGTCCCAGTGGCAAGAGTAAATGAGACTCAAAGATCTGGGCTGACCAGTGATGACCTCTTTCATGTCCTCTACATGGTCATTGTTTTGGGAAGCTTCACACCCATCTTGGGATCCCTCAGCCTGGTTTTCTTCTCCTCCATGGTAATTGGGGGCCAGAGCCTGCATGTCTTGGTCATGTCAGCCTGAAGCAGGGGGAAGGCATGCTGGCTTGATGCCACTGAAGCTGTAGGTGAGAATGCCACATCGTGGATGCCCATGCCCTGCAGATGCCCACTCCAAGTAGGAAGACCTCGAAGAATCCTTGTCTTGGTCCAGGATGAAGGGCCTCAGCATTCAGCAACTTCCCCTCCCAACAAAAGCATCACTCTCTCAAGGGATCTGAGTTCCAGTGCTGGCTCTGCCACTCACTGGCTATATGGCCTTGTGCAGTTCCTTGACTCTGTAACATGACATAATATGAAATAATTATGAATATAATATTCATAACATAAAATTTGGGACACAGTAATTGCTTAATATATGTTAGTTTATTATTATTACTACCATTTCATATTTATTAGCTATGCAACTTTATTGTCAGCTAGGGCTATTATAACAAAACACCACAGACTGTGTGGCTTAAAAACAGAAATTAATTTTCTCACTGTTCTAGAAACTGCAAGTCTGAGACCAAAGTGCCAGCATGGTCCAGTTCTCGGGAGGGCCTCTCTCCCTGGTTTGCATATAGCTACGTCTCGGTTGTATCCTCCCATTGTGGAGAGAGAGAGATGTTTCTGTTTCTCTCTTAGTCTATTTGTACTGCTACAACAAAAGTCAAAGACCAGGTAATTTATAAACAATAGAAATGTATTTCTCTTGGTTCTGGAGGCTGAGAAGTCCAAGCTCAAGGGTCTGGCAGGCTCAGTGTCTAGTGAAGGGCTACTGAGTGCTTCCAAGATAGTGCCTTGCAGCTGCATCCTCCAGAGGGCAGGAATGCTGATTTCTCACATGGCAGAAGGAATGGAAGATGCAAACTCACCCCCTTACGTCCCTTTAAAAGGTTATTAATTCCATTCATAAAGGCTCCACCCTCATGACTTCATCACCTCTTAAAAGGCCACACTTCTTCTTAATACTATCACATTAGCTGTTAAGTTTCAACAAATGAATTCTTTTCTTTTTTTTTTTTTTTTTTTTTGGAGACGGAGTTTCGCTCTTGTTACCCAGGCTGGAGTGCAATGGCGCGATCTCGGCTGACTGCAACCTCTGCCTCCCTGGTTCCAGCAATTCTTCTGCCTCAGCCTCCTGAGTAGCTGAGATTACAGGCGCCTGCCACCATGCCTGACTAATTTTTGTATTTTTAGGATGCCACAATCCTATTGGATTAGGGCCCCACCCTTATGATCTCATTTAATTGTAATTATCTCCTGAAGACTCTGTCTCCAGGTACAATCACATTGGAGGTTGAGGCTTTCACATATGAATTTTTGGGGAATACAATTCAGTCTACAGCAGCAACTTTCATCAAATAACTACTTAAATAAACTGCTCTAAGTCTACTTTCATCATTTATAAAAGTGAAAAATTGTACCTTTTCTCTCTACAGGGATGTGAGAATTATTAATACATAGCAAGTTACTTGGAACACACTGAGTGCTCCATAAATGTTAGCTCATGTACCTCAATATCTACTTACTAGCTATTTGACTTTCTTTTTTTTTTTTTTCTTTGAGATGGAGTTTCAGTCTTGTTGCCCAGGCTAGAGTGCAGTGGCACGATCTTGGCTCACTGCAACCTCTGCCTCCTGGGTTCAAGCGATTCTCCTGCCTCAGCCTCCCGAGTAGCTGGGACTACAGGTATGCACCACCACGTCCAGCTAATTTTTGTGTTTTAGTAGAGACGAAGTTTCACCATGTTAACCAGGATGGTCTCGATCTCTTGACCTCATGATCTGCCTGCCTCAGCCTCCCAAAGTGCATGAGCAACCGCGCCCAGCTGCTATTTGACTTTCACTTGTTACTTCACGTCTCTGATATTGTTTCCTAGGACTGTGAGTTCTCAATGAGATGATGCTTAGTGCACAGTAATGCTAAATACATGTTTGCTTATTAACATTATTAATGTTCATGTTATTATTAGCCGTTCTTACTAGCTGTATGACCATGGACAAGTTGCTTAACCTCTCTGTGATTCAGCTTTCTCATAGGGAAGAATCGCCCCCTCTCTTAGCTTTGCTGTGAAAATAAAATGGCTGCACCACTGCTCTGTTCTCAGCTTTGCTTCTTGACTCTGTGACTTCAGGCAAGCTCCTTTCCTCTTTGGACCTAGGGCTCATCAACAGCCCCATGGAACTCAGGATCTTGGACTTAGCAGCAGCTGTGGGAATTATGAAGAATAAGGAGAAAACATTTTTCAGCCTGATGCCTGACTAGAAATAGTACTGACCTGTGAGGGCCTGAACCTATGCCTGAGCGCAGGAGATGGAGTCACTGCAGAGGAAGAATGTGCCTCGGTCTTCTTAGGGCTTCAGCAGGCCTGCATAATTGTCTTAGACCACCAAGCCCAGCAGATACTTTCCCAGAGGCATCACAAACTCCTGAATCAGAGTGGGAACGAGTGGGGGTGGCGACTTACTCCCCAATTGTGAAAGGTACCATTTGACGTCAACTCCAGGAAGCAACCACCACCCAACCTGTGCCTAAGAGATCCAAAACCCTTTTTAAGGACCTGTATGACCTTGCCCTACTCTAAAACCTTTCCATGCCCTACTGGGAGATATCCAGAACACTTGGGCTGCTGTGAAGGATGGGATACGGACTGCAGTAACCTGAGGTCAAATTCTGACCTTTCATTGATTATGTCCGCACAGATACAGTTTTTTGTCTTCGCTCTGCTGTCAATTATTTTTTTATTTTATTTCCCCCAACCAAAAGAAGAATAATTTATCTTTCACATATATTGATATCATTGTATAATTGGAGTCAGGGTCTGATTAACATATTCATCTATTATCATATATCTTGATATGTGTTCCTTTTTTTACCATCTTTTCCATGTAGCTGTGGAAACAATATGAATATTAATGATTATATGATTGTTATCATCATCTGAAATCAGAACAAACTCTAGACCAATCTTATAACATAACTGTTTAAGATAGAGTGAAAGTGAACACATATTTGGTGAGATTCACTTTTATGCCTTACCAAGTAGTAGAAGTAAATCGTACAACAGTTCCTAAAATATTTTAAATATTAATAATCATATAAAATATGCTTGAAACTTGAGAACATAAGGTTCTCTAATTATATCCCCAAATACCATTGCTTATTGAATATGATAAGGGAAAATAGTTGCATATGATTAAGGGAAATCTTGAATTAGTTTTCACCCAAACTGTTTTTCTTACTGAATCATTTAAAAATGCAGGGAAAGAAGACAGTGTCAACAATGGAAAAACCTTAAATTCTACATCCGAGATTCAATGCAACCCTGAATCTTAGAATTTAAGATTTTTCATCGCTGACATTGTCTTCAACAGTTCAGGCTGCAGGACAGTTCTCCATGTAGTCTTAATTGACCCAGTTCTCTCCTCTTTCTCACTTGTAGTTCTCAACAATAACCACAGAATGTGCTGGAAATGCAGCATCCTGAAATAGGAGGAGACTGTTCAGAAGAGCCCAGACTCTATTTCAATCTCCCCTAAAAACGGGATACCCTTCAACTTAGTAGTCCCTCAGCTGTGACACAAGTGGGGCACTTACAGATGAGATCCATCTGCCCTAAGCAGCTTTCCTGAGCCTTGGTGGACTGAGCTGATGATGAATCCTAGGCTTCTGCTGTTCCTGGCTACCCATCGGTAAGTAATAAATTCGCGTCGTGTAACTTGTTGTGTGTGAGGGTGTTCTGTCTTCCTGGACTCAGACAAATTGGTAACCAGGGCACAGCAAACCTGCTTCTCAGAGTTCATTACCAAAGAGTGTAAAAGAACCTTTTAAATTATTATAGGTAAGACAAGCAAACATGCAAGAAACGAATCCAATAATTCAGTAGATCACCATTTTTGGAGCCAGAGAAACCTAAGTCTATCTCCCACTTCTTTCATTTTTGGAGGTACAATACCAGGTAACTTATTCAACCTCTGTGATCATCAGTGTTCTTATCCGTATGGGGTCCTCATCTGAATGGTTAAAATGACATAGTGCTTGTAATGTACCTGGCATATTTTAGGAATTCAAAATAATTGGCTGACATCTTTCTTTTGACTACGTTATAAGATTGATATGGATTTGAGTTCTAATTTATATGAATTGGCAATTTAAAAAATATTCAAACTCTCTATAGTATTCCCTTTGGCCTATTCACTTTCATGTGATTCACTTTGATCACTATAGAGAAACCTGCATCATTCAAATAAAGAGTAGTCTAAGAAGAGAATCAAAGTTCTTATCTTCACTTTGCTGACTGAAGGGTCTTGAAACATCCTTTTACCAAAATGTTTTACACAAGATTTAAAAACATGATTTTTAAAGGATCACACTAATACAAACTAAATATAATATTTAACCAGATTTATAAATTAAGTTCTTGAGAAATCTCTCAATTAAGTGTCTGTAATATTAAAATTAATATTAGTAATAATAATACTTATGCCTATAATGTCACTTACTGCAGTTTCAATGAAATAGCTCTGCTTTATCAGCCTTAATTTCATGTTATAGAAGCAAAATGTACTACTAAAAATAATGCAAGACTGAAAGAAAGGATTAGCATGCAAATGAGAATGTAGTGCCTTTTGAGTCCTTTTGAGAGGTGAAATGAATAAGGACTGACAGCTTTCATCTAAATGATTAAAAATGATTTCAGAAGAATTGGAAAAAAAGATACAATTGACAGTTTACTAAAAGAGCTCAGATGGGCAAGGGTAGGTGTGTATAATAAAGGTGTGACCAGAAGGAATATCTTTAAGTAGGTTGTTAAAATGTTAAAGGTGGGTCTTCTTTACATTGGAAACAATCTCATATTTGAACTTAAAAGTGGAAAATAAATCCAAAGAAATGAACCTGTCAAATAAATGATTCCAGAAACAAACCTAACTTCTTCAAATCTGTGAAGAGGGCTGCACTGAAGCATAACAAGAAGTTTTCATTTAGAAAAATGAAATAGATTTGAATGTTCCTTCATATACAATAACTATACATAATAAATGCAAAAATCAATAAGACATTTTACTCCACACACGCATGCACACAATAAAATCCTCACTGTGATAAATTTCTCACAGGATTCATTTCTTTAATCATTACTCTAACATATATCTAAGTCTACAGTTATAGATACAGAAATTATTCTGATAACATCTCTACTGGCAATATTTGTATGCCATTTTCAAGCTATCCTGTACATGTCTCTACACTTCCATATCCACTTATCTGGAAGTAGAAATTATTTTGTTAATTTCTGTAGCTGGTAAATATTCCTATGTCATTTTCAGGTCTTAAATCTACTTTACAAATGAGACAATCCCACGAAAGCTTTTCTGAACTTACTGCATTTTGTTCATGAAGGTGGCACCTCCCGAGAAGGAGTCATTTGGGGACTGTTGACAGAGTGTGATTGCGCTCATTTTTTGACTTAAATCAAATCATTTCTGACACAGTTCAAATCCTTAGGAACCTATCTATGGCCAATTCAAACAAATAAACACTCAAATAAGAAAAGTAGAATGAAGTCCTGCTGTCACACATTTCACTTAATAGTTGCTTTCCTGATGTATCCTAGAGGAGCATTTGAAAGGACAGTATGTATTATTCTGTGATGTCGAAATGTCAATTCAAAATCTATCTGTTTTAGCAGAAAAATGATACTTTGTCATAAAGCTGAGCTAACAGCCAGTGTTCTACCTGGCACCCAGAGGAGATTGAGAAAATCCTCTATTGTCCTAGCACAATATTAGTTATTATTTATAAGGCCTTATGGGGAAAAAAAATAGTTGTCTGACATGCATATAGCTTTCTTAGGGAAGATATTCTCTTTTTCCAACAGTGTTTAAAGCACATTCAGGCAGCTAGAGGTATGGTTATTTACCTTGATATTGAATTATTTTTCTAAAGTTTGTCATTTTAGAGAAAAGATGCTAAATATTGATAAGGTTGTTTCCACAGCTTCCGCACCAAGAAGCAACAGAAAACCAGGAATAAAATAAAAATTTTCTCCTGCTGTGCTGCAAAATGCATTTCATTCAAACCTAGTGTGAATGCCCCCTCGAGGCTGCAGTGCATAGAATTTTGAGACTGGAAGCATATCAAAGCTAAGATGACCAAATTAGTACCAATTTAGTGCAATTTATAGTTATATAATCTTGTATAAGAGAATACAAGCTGAAACTCTCTTCTTTAGTAATATTTGTAGCTGTCTTATTGGTCTTTCTTGCTTCATTTTGCAGGTATGGCAAACATCTTTTCAAAATATGTGGTTTTCTGGCTAAGAAAACATTTGGAGGCCAATTGGTCATCTGGTGCATATTCATCTTTCAAAAACCACAAAACTTAATGAGCTAGTCAAAGAGACCAATTTGCTTTTAATAAATAAATACTGCAAAAGGTCAAGCCTTAACATTTTAATTGAAATGTGATAAAAGTGTAACTGATGATTCTTTTTTGTCAAAAAAAAATGGGATACATGTGCAGAACGTGCAGGTTTGTTACATAGGTATACGTGTGCCAGGATGGTTTGCTGCACCTATAGACCCATTCTCTAAGGTTCCTCCCCTCACCCCCACCCCTCAACAGGCCCTGGTATGTGTTGTTCCCCTCTCTGTGTCCATGTGTTCTCATTGTTCAGCTCCCACTTATGAGTGAGAATATGCAGTGCTTTGTTCTCTGTTCCTGTGTTAGTTTGCCAAGGGTGATGGCTTCCAGCTTCATACATGTCCCTGCAAAAGGCATGATCTCGTTCCTTTTTATGGCTACATAGTATTCCACGGTATATATGTACCATATTTTCTTTACCCAGTCGCTCATTGATGGACATCTGGGTTGGTTCCATGCCTTTGTTATTGTAAATAGTGCTGCAATAAACATATGTGTGCATGTGTCTTTATAGTAGAATGATTTATATTCCTTTGGATATATACCCAGTAATGGGATTGCTAGGTCTAATGGTATTTCTGGTTCTAGATCCTTGAGGAATCACCATATTGTCTTCCAAAAGGCTGAACTAATTTACATTCCCACCAACAGTGCAAAAGCGTTCCTATTTCTGCACAGCTTCACCAGCACCTATTGTTTACTGACTTTTTAATAATTGCCCTTCTGACTGGCATGAGATGATCCTGTTAAAAGCAAATTTCACAAAGAAAAAAGACATAATGTACACAGAAAAGGGCCAGAGAAGTAGGGAATGGTGTAATGATTTATTAAACTAGACAATATTCCTGAATGTATTTTGAGTATCTCTGAGCATTGGAGAAAATTTCTTCCCAACCTCACACCAAATATAATAAAACGCCTTTTTGTTTACAGTTAAGGATCTCTGGAAATATTTATCATGTCAAATCCCACACTCTCGTGTGTAAAATGAGAGTGTTAGATTGTATCAATCATCCATTTCCTTGCTCTCTCCCTCCCCAAGTATTAATGAGCATGTCAGGCTTGTGCTATACACTGGAGCTATGTGCTACGTCAGTGAATACAGCAGACCTAGTGTCCGGACCACTGAGGACCTACAGCCTATGAGAGAAGGCTGACATTATCCACACACGTTTCAATTTTAATCATGATAGGTAGTATAAAGAAGTAGTGCAGGGTGAAACACACACTCATTTAATAAGAAAGCATGACTTGGTTTGTGGTTGGAAGAGAAAGTCTTCCAGGCAAAGATAACAGTATTTGAAAAGGTCCTGAGGTGAGGCAGAGCTGGTCAAGTCTCAGAGACACTAAGAAGAACATGTGGATGAAACAAAGAGAGCCATGGGGCAAGATCAAGTGGTGTAGCTGACAAAGCGTCAGACCCAGGAGGTCTCTGAGGCCACATTAAGGATCTGGGGACTTATTCTGAGAACAAGGAAGGGTATCCAAAGATCGTAAGAAGGAGAGGGGTATGAATCAATTATCCCTGAGGTTGATTCCTACTCTGAAATTCTATATAAAACTATTTTTCTCTTATTATTTAGAATTCAAATAAGCAGGGTTAGCATTATTATTATTATCATTTTGCTATAGAGATTATAAATTGACATAGACACAGACCCAGGTTAATAAATTGCAACTTTATTATTACATTGTTAAACTTAATTTAGCTTATTAGCCTCCATCTCTCAATTTCTAATGATGACAAGATAATTTAATCTTTACAATTCAAGGTAAACAGAGTCACCTCTTCCTTAAACTTGATCTCTGTTTAGATCAACTCAGTCAGTTCAGGTTGTTCCTGAGGATTCTTTTACAACTCCCATTTCCATCTGGTTTCCCTTTCCCTGTTTTATTGGACATCATCTATGCTTTCAAAGGCTCTTTCTATTGTCAGGTATCTGACCCAAGAATTTTTGCTCTCCACATTGTGTGGAAATTGTCCAGTCTCCTCTATAAGATGCTGACATTTTCTGCTGATATCCTTCATCCTGCCATAACCCAGATCAAGTACGGATAGACCCCTTATCCTGACCCGGGCTATTTTTTTGGTACAATCCCCTTCACACTTAGGAGGACAGGACTCTGATTACCACCAGACCTACTGTCAGAGCTGTTTCTCTCAGCTTCTGCTGTTCTGCTTCTAGATACAGGTCTTCCAAAGAGATTCGTAGTGTAAGATCAGCTCTTTCCACTCTCTGATTTCCCTAAACATATGTGTGTTTTTATTTATTCTCCAGCTCCACTCCCTATTCCATACTACCCAGACCGTGATTTCAGGCAGCCTTCAAGTTCTAGTCTCATTCCTTCTAATCTTCCAACCACTGATCAAACCCGGATTCATTTGAGTGGGCACACTGTTTTCATGTCATTCATCCAGTCTTCCATAGTCTACAGCTTATTGTATAAACTCTGTTCTATGAATCCTCTAGGTTTTACTCTTGATATTTAGAACCCATCTTTTGGAATTCAAACAAAACAAATCTATTATCTCTGAATACATTACATCTTTTCCAACTCAGAAGAGCTTTGACTTTCAGACTATCAACTTTGCAATAGATTTATAAAAGTCTACCTGGGAACTCAAACCCTAAGAATTTCACTCTTTATTCCTTTTAGATTATTTCTTGTGTTCCCTTCTAGGGTAATATGACTTGGCCTCTCAAACTAGTTATATGGGTAGGAAGGTTCCAGGATACAAGGAATAAAGAACTATGGAAAGATAAACTACATCTGATGTTCTTTCAAAATTATAACAAAATACATAAACAATTAGGCAGTAAGATAAGATAACAGATGGCAAGATTCAAGATTAGAAATATAGCCTCTTCCTGAACCCAGGAGGCGGAGGTTGCGGTGAGCCAAGATCACGCCATTGCACTCCAGCCTGGGTAACAAGAGCAAAACTCCGTCTCAAAAAAAAAAAAAAAAAAAGATAGCCTCTTGTGCTAATTTGCAAAGGAATAGAAATGAAACATTTCAACTTTTTTTTCAGAATGAGGCTTCCTTTTTAATATGCTTACTCTTATACATTTACAACAAAAATGCCACTTCATTATTGATATAGGTTAGGAAACATGGAATTTGTACCTAGAAAAATGAGTATTCTTGAATGTAGAATTTCTTCTCAGAGTTTCATAGAAAGTAATTAGAGTGACTTTCCTCATAGTTCTGGCACTTGTAGAAACCAGATTCCAATAACAATCAAGGCTTCTCTTTCCCTAGACACAAGGTATTTCCATTTAAACTAAACTTATGGCAATGTGCTGTCTAAGACTTTGCTACTCAAAATATGGTGCAGGAACTACATGCAGAGTCATCAACTGAGAGCTTCTTGGAAATGCAAGTTTTGAGTTTCTCCTCAGATCTAATAAATTAGCATCTACATTTTAATGGAATGGATTCCCAAGTGAAATGTCTGCACAAACTTTGAGAAGCACTAGCCTAAGAAATTACATACTTGGTTTCTCTTCTACAAAAAAACCCGGGACATTTTATTAAAGATAGACGTAACCAGTGTAGTAATTAAAAGCTTTTATCTGAAAATAAAAGGTAATGTTACTCTCATTGTCACACCTTGCAATGCTGAAGTATGTACTTACCTAACAAGGTACAGCACCTAGTCACTGATGACCCAAAAATACAGAATATGAGTGAGACTAAACTATCTGTTCTCAATCTATTATTTTCATGCTAACATACATTATATCAAGTGCAGTGGCAAGACAGCGTCTGACTTGGTGAAACTGAATTACTCATTAGCACTCACTGTGTTTGCTAACCAAATTGACCGTTGTGGCCTAAATATTTTGGTGTCTTTAAATGTTTTCCTGAGAAACTTCCTCATGATTTCTCTTGTATATTGTGTGTGTGCGTGCACATGCATGGGTTTCAAGCTATCACAAAACTGAATAGTATAAATAAAAGAAAAGGCATTAAAGAAAGGATTATTTTCAAAACTTTAAAAATGTTCATTGCAATAATTCATACATTCATTGAAGTTGTGTTAATGAATATTACTTACTTGAACGTAATCATATTGACAATCATACCATCAAGCATCTGAACCATTTGTGGCATGTCTTTTCTGTAGTCACAATAAAATCTTACTGTGATCATTTCCCATCTCACTCCCTTATGCAACAAGGCATGGCTATGTCTTCAGAGCCAAAGTGAAATTGAGAGCTCAGCAATCATTCTGTAATTTCCGGTGCCAGGTATGGTCTTGGCCCTAGTGGATGCTTATAAATGTTTATTGATAATGATGTCTTAAAAAGCTGCCACTATTTGCTATGAATTACCCATATTGCCTTTTGGAATTGTGCATGTTTTCTGAATAACTCTAAACTTCATTTTGATTCTTCAACCATGGCAGGTCTGTCTATCTTGAATTAGTACTTCTAAACTGCTGTGGAATACCAAATTTTGAAGGCTTAATGTGCTATTCTACTTACAGTCATCTAATTCTATCTATAAAAACAATATAATACTGATGAACTGTGAAGCTCAAACCTCAAAATTCATTCTAAATTATTTCTCAGGCAGAGGAAGTGGCTTTTTCCAAGCCATCTATAATTTCTTTGCTCTTGTAGTTGATGGCACGTAATGGTGAGGCAACTGGTTAGGTTGGAAATATAATAGAAGGTAATTCCACCACTGTCACCATCCCTTTCATGAAACTCACTGATCTAGAAGGAATGACACCAATATCTGCTGCCTATTAATGGTTTAGTGCATATGATATGGTTTATCATATACCATGCTAGGTCTTCATTTGTTACCTTAGTTAATCTTAAAAACACCTTATGAGGTAGGTGTTATTATCATCATTATTCATATTTTACAGATGAAGGAACCAAAGTCAAATAGCTAATTAGTATTGCAACCAGGATTCAAAGCCAAGCTGTTCTGCTCCAAAGCCCACCTCTAAGTCTTTCATTACCATGAAAGACTGATATAGTTCCCTGACTGAAAATATCCCATCCAAACTTAAATAACACGGTGTAGGTGAATATAATCAGCCTTTATATATCTAAAATAGAAACCTACACTGTTTCTGAGTCATAATTGATATACATGAACTGAAAACACCTGATACAAAATATAAAATGTAAATGAAATAAGAATGACTATGCCAGCCAGGCATGGTGGCTCATGCCTGTAATCCCAGCACTTTGGGAGGCCAAGGCCAGAGGATTACGAGATCAAGAGATTGAGATCATCCTGGCCAACATTGTGAAACCCTCCTCTCTACTAAAAGTACAAAAATTAGCTGGGCATGGTTGCATGTGCCTGTAGTCCCAGCTACTCGGGAGGCTGAAGCAGAGAATTGCTTGAGCCTGGGAGGTGAAGGTTGCAGTGAGCCGAGATCATGCCACCACACTCCAGCCTGGCAACATAGTGAGACTCTGTCTCAAAAAAAAAAGAAAAAAGAATGACTAAGCTGTTCCCATTGGATAATATCTAATCTCACAGACATCAATGCAAATGGCCAAATACACATAAAAGTAAGAATTTGTATTTTCTAAATAGGGCATACATGTATTGTACATTCCAGTTTTCACCTACATAGATGGATGTCTACTCTTTAGACAGACGAAGAATTATTTTTTGCCTAAGAAAATCTTTGAGACCCACTGAATTCAGAAGTCCACTTCAGGAATTCGTTCATTCCATGCGCATGGATATCATTACGGACTGAAAAGCTTATTAACTATAATCAAGAAGGTCCTTTTGGAATTATCTTTCTTAGCCTACTTCCAAGGGAAATCATTTGTGGGTTTCTTAGGGCAATGGTTATCAACCAAGTGCAGAGACTCATCTTCAAATGTTCTGGACCAAATTTACTGTAATAATGATAACTGCTCTTTCAGTATCCTGATCTTTTTAACTGCTGTACATCTTTTCATCTATTTCCATTTCCCTTAGGTAGAGTGCAGGCTAAGAAATCATCAGACCCATTTTTCAATACTATATATCATCAGAAACAATTTTGATAATCATATTATTAGTGTGCATAACCCTTACCTTTGGAACTCTGCTAAAAGAGTCACCTAAATGTCCTGCTCTTGTTCATATGCTCTATTTATATCTGCAAATGTCAAAAATTCTAAATGAAGTGTATGAGCCCTTGCTTGATAAAGAGAGATGGCTCTCTTTTGTAGAAAGCAAAAAAAACCAGTTAATGATGTCTTAGGATCTACTTAAAACTGATCTCTAAGATTCTGTAAAAAATGTTCTTTAGTTAATTCAGGCAATGCACATTTGTATCCTGGTTCAGGAATAGTTTTTTAATGTATGATTATTTGGGAGAGAATATTAGATTTATTACCTTTGCTAATGAACACTTAGATAAAAGTGGTATTCTCAAGTTAAGTATTCTCATGAGATGAACTCATATTACCATGTATTAATTTTCATTTTAGTTCAGAATTATATAAAGAATGAACCCAGTGGCTTTTACATATAGAAAATGGGACCCCTCCAAAGTACACTCTGACATAATTTTCAAGTGTACCTGTCACTTTTATATGTCACATATCAGTAGAAACAGAATTCATCATCATGAAAGAAATTTCAGGGCTTTCAAGAAGCAATGGATGAAACTAAAAGACCCAGTAATTAAACCTCAGTTCTTTCAAATATGTGTTAGCCCTGTTTCAGTGGGACTAGGGGAACTGACTTTGGGTGGTCAGTGAATTGGTTGATCTTTCCCTTTCCTGTATATTCTGTATTCAAGAGAGTCCTTTACTGGAAGAGACATTTTTAAAAAAGAGAATATCAAATACTCAGAGACAATATGAGTAAGTGGTCAACATTGATAGTTATCAGGAAGGAAATGCAAATTAAATTTACAATGACATACTTACTAGTACACACCACCAGCTAGGGTAAAATTCAAAAGACAGATAAAACCAAGTTTTTACAAGAATATGAAACAAATGGAACTCTTACACTTTATTGGTGAGTGTAAGAGTGTACAATTTTGTAAAACTGTTTATCAATTTAATTTATAGTTAAACATATACTTACCCTAGGTATTCTACCGAGATCAAGAGATTGAGATCATCCTGGACAACATTGTGAAACCCTCCTCTCTACTGAAAGTACAAAAATTAGCTGGGCATGGTGGCATGTGCCTGTAGTCCCAGCTACTCGGGAGGCTGAAGCCGGAGAATTGCTTGAGCCTGGGAGGTGAAGGTTGCAGTGAGCCAAGATCATGCCACCACACTCCAGCCTGGCCTCTACTATAAATATGTATATAAATATACATATTTATAGTAGAGAAATAAAAATGTATGTCCACTTTTTAATTGCAGCTTTATTTACAATTGCCCAAAACTAGAAAACAAATTCAAATATCTATCACAAGACAATGGACAGATAAATTGTGATTTATTCATGCAGTAGAATACTACTCAACTATAAAAATGGCAAGTTTATGCTAGTAATGGGGACTTCAAGAGACAGGGCAGACATCCCCAGAAAATCCAACAAGGAGGTTCAGGACTCTTACCTCTTACCTTGTTCCAACTTGTTCAAATCTTTTGAGTTTCCTCTCACTCAGAGATACTGGCCCCTGTCTCCCTCTCCTACCTCAATTTCCTACACACATGCAGCATTTCCCACAGGTGTCCTGACTCCTGCCCTTTCAGACACCCACAATTCCCTAAATGTGCCATATATCCTTGTATCTCCCTACCTTTCCTGGTATCGTCCGCTCCATGGACCACTGATTCTTTTCACTTCTCTGTAGATCTTGGTTCTTCAAGACCTACAGGGAAAACAGCCAGTTTACTGATATGCATAACAACATGATGAATCTTAACACATATTGAGTGAAAGAAGCCAAACACAAATGAGTATGATTTTCTTTATGTAATTTTAAAGAACAGACAAAATTAATCAATGGTAATTGTAGTAGTTTGCTAGGTCTGCCAAACACCACAGGCTGGATGGATTAAATAGCAGAAATTTATTTTCTCCCATTTCTGGAGGTTAGAAATTCAAGATCAAGGTGTCAGCAGGCTTTCTTTCTGAGGTTTCTTTCCGTGGCTTGCAGATGGCCGCTGGTTTCTTGCTATGTCCTCACATGGTCATTCTTCCATCTATGCTAGCTGTGTCCTAATCTTCTCCTCTTCTAGTATTGTATTCAAGCCCACCCCAGGACCTCATTTTATCTTAATTACTTCTCGAGAGGTTTTATTTCCAAATACAGCAACTTTCTGAGGTCCTAGCGATTACAAGTTCAATATATGAATTTGGTGGAGGTGAGGATTCAGCCCATATAGAAGTCAGAATAGTAGTAATCTCATCACTGTGAGTGGGGACATGAGAAAAGAGGCATTAGGGAATGAACCTTTCGTGGTGCAGGAAACATTCCATATCATGATTTGAATGGTGAATATATGTGTATACATATGTAAAAATTAATAGAATTTTACTTTTTTTTTTTGAGATGGAGTCTACCTCTGTAGCTCAGGCTAGAGTGCAGTGGCGTAATCTCAGCTCATTGCAACCTCCGCCTCCTGGGTTACAGCGATTCTCCTGCCTCAGCCTCCTGGATAGCTGGGATTACAGGCACGTGCCACCACGCCCCACTAATTTTGTATTTTTAGTAGAGATGAGGTTTCACCATGTTGGCCAGGCTGGTCTCGATCTCCTGACCTTGAGATCCACCCTCCTCAGCCTCCCAAAGTGCTGGGAGTACAGGTGTGAGCCACCGCACCTGGACCATTTTATTTTTTTTTAGACAGGGTCTCGTTCTGTCACCCAGGCTGGAGTGCAGTGGCGTAATCATGGCTCACTGCAACCTCTGCCTCCCAGGTTCAAGGGATTCTTGCACCTCAGCCTCCTGAGTAGCTGGGATTACAGGTGCGTACCACCACACCTGGCTAATGTTTGTATTTTTAGTAGAGACAGCATTTTCACCATGTTAGCTAGGCTGGTCTTTAACTCCTGACATCAGGTGACCCACCCACCTCAGCCTCCCAAAGTGTTGGGATTACAAGCGTGAGCTATGACACTCAGCCAATAGAATTGTACGGGTTTTTTTTGTTTTGTTGTTGTTTTGAGATGGAGTCTTGCTCTCTCACCCAGGCTGGAGTGCAGTGGTGAGATCTCGGCTCACTGCAACTTCCTACTTTTGGGTTCGAGAGATTCTTCTGCCTCAGTCTCCTGCGTAGCTGGGGTTACAAGCGCCCGGCATCACACCCAGCTAATTTTTGTATTTTTAGTAGAGACGGGGTTTCACCATGTTTGTTAGATTGGTCTCAAACTCCTGACCTCGTGATCTGCCCACCTCGGCCTCCCAAAGTGCTGTTTTTACAGGCATGAGCCACTGTGCCCAGCCAGAACTGTAGGTTTTAGAATAGTATATCACTTTACATATGTAGGAATTACTCAACAAAACAAAATTAAAGATATCTTCAGTATCTTGATGGATAACATTCCTGAGATTATAGTTATGATGCCTTGATACTCCACGTTCAATGAAACATTGAAACATCAATACCTCTTCATTAACTTTAACACTACCAGATGTTCATGGTATAAAACAAATATTTATTGAGAATCTACTAGGTGATACGACGTGGGATGTATATATAAAGGCAGCTTCCACAAGTCTTGCAATATTTAACTGGAAGAATTTGGAAGAACTTGGGAAAATCTTACTTTCATTTCCGCATCCAAATTTGCACTATTTTTACCTCTTAAAAGTTGGGGGGAAGACCAGGTGTGGTGGCTCACATCTGTAATCCCAGCACTTTGGGAGACTGAGCTAGATAGATTACGAGGTCAGGAAATTGAGACCATCCTGGCCAACATGGTGAAACCCCGTCTCCACTGAAATACAAAAAAATTAGCCAGGCATAGTGGCATGCGCCTGTAGTCCCAGCTACTTGGGAGGCTGATGTAGGGGAATCGCTTGAACCCAGGAGGCAGATGTTGCAGTGAGCTGAGATTGTGCCATTGCACTCCAGCCTGGTGACAGAGCAAGACTCAGTCTCCAAAAATAAAAAAAAAGTGGGGGAAAAAATTCATCAAACAGAAAACATCAGTTTCTTTTTTTTTAATAAATGTGTAATTATTTTAAAATATTAAATATTACTAAGATAAGAAGAATGGGAAATAAACTGTTTTCCTAAATCATATATTTGTTTAATAATATGATGATAAGATCAGACTTAAAAGAGATAATGTTTCATGTTGAAAACAATGCTTTACAATCTATGTAATTAATAGTGTCCATGCAAGTTCTTATTCTAATGGTAAATGAAAGGACCCCACATCTGTATTTTGCCTGAAGTTGAACATTCTTTATTAAGTTTAAACAAATGCAGCCCAATAAGGTACTGGTAAATTATAACATAGCAGATAAGTCATTTATAATAATACCTTCTTAAAATTCTTTCCCATACACATATTATTGTTTCAAAGGCAGGTGATATGTCCCACAGACTCTTAGTTATGTTTAACATATGACAAACAGGAAAAGGAAAACATTTGATTTAAAAAATACATTAGCCCACTACTTCTTATATAGAAACATAGATATCCAGGAAATGTAACATGTTAACATAACTGTGAACTCTAGGACTTCAAGATATACTATTTAAGCAGACTATTCTACTCAGTAAATATTACTTCACCAAAGGAAGAAAAAAGATCCATCTTTAATTTTAAAAAACCAGATAATAATTACAAATAATCTCCCAAATGCATAATTTCTTATTTTCTTCTACTCATTGACATTTTTATGTATTCAATGAAGCAAAACAGCTAAAGGCAATCCCTACACACACACACTCACAAAAAGAAGAAAAGGGGAAGAAATGAATAGCAGTATCAAAAAATAGGTAACCATTCTTTTAGTTAAAATACTGATGTCAGCAAAATAGACAATAGGAAATAATTTATCATTACTACTGTTTCATATTTCAGTCCTTACTGCAATTTAGGTAAAACCTCCCATTACAGGCTTCATAAAACATATATTTGTTGAACACTTATGTTCCAACCAATACTCTAGGTACACTCTATACAGCAGTGAAAATAAATTTACTGTCTTCATAGAGGTTAAGAGCAAGTGTGATTAAAAATATAATATTATATATGAAATGATATGGGATATATATACACATATATATAAATTATTCACTAGTCCTATGGAAAAACATTGATGAAATACTTTAAAAAATAAATCAGAGTAAAGGGATAGAGAAAAACGAATGGGATGGGAGGCAGTTTTACATGGGAGTGTAGGGATCTGAAAAGTTATCTTTGAGAAGGTGAAATTTTGAGTTGAGACATGGGTGAAAATGAGGAATTAAGCCAAGCTATGACAAAATCTTACAGAATAGCGTTTCAGGCAAAGGAAACAGCAAGTGAAGATGCTCAGAAAAAGAAATGTGTGTATTATTTCTGAGGACCTACCAGAAAGGCAGTATGATTAGAACAGAGATTGTAACTTGAAAAACAACAATGAAGGCATTGAGATATCCGAAGGCTAGATGATGGAGGACTTCTATGTCATATTAAGTACTCTGGAATTTGTATCTCAGTGTGATGGGAGAACACTTAGTGTTTCTGACAAAAACGCAACAAAGTTTTAAAAACTTCACTGTGTTTATAGCGAGTAGAGTCAACTACGGGGGATGAAAGTTGAATCCCCAAGAACGGTCAGGAGGTTATTACAGAAATAAGGTGCTGGTAGTTTTATTAGATCAGTGGTGGGGGAAGGTGGGGGACAGGATACAGAACAAATATGAAACTTAACAGACTGGAAGTATGAAAAAAAGACAGGACTCAAGGATGATTCCAAGACAGTTGAGCTTAGAAACTGGATGAATTTTTACCGAGGTGGGAAAAAGCAGAGGGGGACAATAGCAAACAGATGATGGAAATCAAGAGGTGGTTAAGGACATCCTAACTTGTAAAGGCCTATTAGACATCAAAGTAGAAGTACTGAGTGGAAAATGTGATGCACAAAACAATGAAGCTTAACAGGAATGTAGAAAACTGGAGATTATGTATATAGGAGTCATGATGTTTGATTAGATTCAAAGTCTCAGGACCAGATGAGATCGCCCAGCAAGTGAATATAGTATTCAGATTCCTTTCAGTGAATTGCATCTTCTCCCTTCTATATCATGCAGTTGGAATGATATTGAACCCAAATTGAAATTCCTTGGCTTGAGCAATTCAGAAATCCCATCTGTTTAGCTAACCAATGAATTCAGGGATGGATGAAGATCTGATTTTTGGCTATGAGAAAAGATAAAATTCAGAGAAAAACTTTCTTTATTTTCTGTAAAAGCTACCAGAAAAGAGGTACTCTTTAGAAGGAAGCCCGTACTAAAAAGTGAAAAAAACTAGCTACTCAGGGTAATCAGTGATCAACTATCAGCTGAAGCCAGCGTATCTCTGAACTTTGGATATGAGAAAACCAATAAGCATCTTATCTCAAGCAGATGTTTTGGTTGTTTTTATTAAGTTTTAAAAGAACCTGAGGCCAGAAACAGAAAGAAAGGTAAAAAGGAAAGGAGAGAGACAGGAAGGAAGGGAGGAAAGAAAGAAGTTCTTCAGTCTGAGAAGTACAAAATAAAAATAAACAGAGAAATGTATTTGTTCACTCCCTAAAGGAGCTGTTCCAGGTATTTTTTGCATAACCTACTAATGTCACCAGGAAGGACTGAATAAATTTGATCCCTCTGGTGCTTAAGGTACCTACCAGAAAAGATCTTACATGTCCCCATTTTACACATTAAAATTGACGCCAGAGAAAGTTGGTTGCTTGATCAATATTGCATTTTCTTACTGCTATCAGGCACCTCTTGTCAGAACCATATCTCTACTGTTGAAACTCACTTTCTCAATTCGTTTTGAAAAGAGTGATCAAGGCATTGTAAGCCTTCTGAGAATCCAGTTAGTCTATGTCAGAGAATATTTGTTATTGTTGTGTTCCAAAATCTCAAGGAATAAGACCATGGACTTTGTTATGCTTGTTTATTAGGGTAGTGTACTCAGCTGTTATATTCTGATCAATAACAATACCATTTAAAATATTTTTTCAATCCATTTTCAACTAAAACATAACAATAGGCATTTCCTAGCATCAGAATTTTCAAGAAATTCTCTGAACAAAAAGAAACATTCCACTTAACGTGGCATTAATTCTGCTTTGAAGGACTGGGAAAAAGATTGTAGGGTTTATTTTTCCCTAGACTGTCTTTGCTATTCACCTGGACTTTGCCTTAGTGCTTGGCAAATGCAGGGAGAATAATGGAGGATTATGTTTATCCTTTCTGTTGACATCTGGAAAAAACCCCAGGCAAAAGTCAGCAGCCGTTAATTCAAATAAGTATAGTTCCTTTGACAATGCAGTTGAACATCTTTCTTTTTCTAAGATGTAAAGTCTCTTTCTAATCCATCATGTTTTTACCGAATCTAAGCTTTGCCACATAACTTGCAAGCTGGAGAAGTGTTCAAATAACATTGTAAGTACTTCCTGCAATTCTAATAAAGGTGTAGTTATTAAAAAATAATATTTTTCAACAGCCCAATTTGGGGTGGCTTCACACATATCAGAAACACCTGCTAGCTATCTCTACAAATGCCTTGCTTCCTAACATTGTATATTTTAAATATTCATATGTATTACTCATTAAATATTCCTAATTGGTATTTGTTATTCAAATGAACTTCAAAGCTCTTGATCTTCCCATTCTTAAAGAGCAGGTATCTGGTATACGAGAAATTTGAATCAAATTCAAATATTTTTATTATTCATTTGTTAGTTTTGGCAAGCAATGTTCATTTGTATTTGTGACTGGCAACTTCTGGCTCCCTCCTCCTAAAACGGCAAAATGGTCTGACCACCAAGACTGTCAGAAACAACTGTGAAGCGCTTTTGACAAATTTCTTGTATCTCAGCTGCCTGCTGTGTGAAAGAGCAGAGTATCAAAGCATACCAAAAAAAAAAAAAAAAAAGGAGAGAGAATTTTAAAAGATGTAAAATAATTACCACTGCAGCAACTTAATTGCATTTGGGTAGTCACATTTTGCTAGAGCTATTCAAACAGTATTTTTTTTTTTGCAACATCAGAAATACAGTTTAACTGTACAATATTAAAGATAATCCGTGGTAAATATAACCTCCTTTTTCTGCAACATGAACAACTTACATGTAAGTATCAGCCTTATGAATGTGACAATAAAGAAAAAGTTCTTACAGGAGTGAAATACAGCATCCTGAAAAATATTGGTTTCTACCCTACAAGGCAGTTAGAAAATGTTCACATTTTAACAAATCTACAAATCACAAGAAATTGTTTAAGTATTTTAAGTCATAATTCCCGTGTCCTAAGAAGACCTTACATTTTAGTCATTTTTAATAAGTATGTCACGCTTCTATCTTTTTTCTTCTAAAAAAAATTTGGTCCAATGCACATTGCTTACATGCTGAGAAAGTTGACTATTTGTCTTCAGTGTAATGTTTTAATGTACAGCTAGAGACGGCACACTCTCGGCACACTAGTGAAGTCTCTGATAGCATAATTTAACACATCTTTTCCAAGATTTCTTGAGAAACTTCAGATTGGTAAGCCCCAGTCCCATGGAAAAATCTTTCCTGCCGTAATATCAATAAATCCCACATCACAATTGAGGAAACCATCTGCAGGTCTCTAGGAGCACTTCGTTTGCTGCTGCTCTAGTGCAAATATTCATTCATCACATATTATGTGTGTGTGATTTATTTTGATCTATTCCTAATTACTGAATTTTTTAAAGTCATCTTGAAATATCCCTAAATAGATACACAAACAAGTGACTTAACCTGCTTCCTCATTTTTTCTTCATTGTTGCTTTTGTCTTAGCTGGATGTCCTTCTATTTTAAAGTAAATGTTTGGAGACAGAGTTTTGCTCTGTTGCCCAGGCTGGTGTGCAATGGTGCAATCTTAGCTCACTGCAACCTCAGAGTAGATGTTTTTCAAAAGGTGTCAATACCCTGTAGTCTATCCCATCATGCCAGAAGTCATTTTCCACAAACAGAGAGGAAAATGCCTTGAAGGGTTAAAAAAAATCATCATTTTTTAATCATGGTTTGACACAGATCCTGTTAAATCGCTGAACTTTATTGTTAGGAGTCCTCTGATAACCTAAGGAGTCCTCATTAACCTGAGTGATCAGACAGACACACAAAAAAGTAGTAGACAATGGAATTTAGCCCTTTGCCATGTTTTTCTCGTCATTGCTGAAGGCACAGCATTCTGATATAGGATAAAAGGAAAAAACTGGAATGTGAATTTCAAATGAAGAAAAATAAAGCACTGTGGTATTAAAGATTCATTTATGGTGTTTAAATCAACAAAACTAATGTTCTGGGTTAGTCTGAAAGGAAATTCATATTAGCAAGTGTGGTATTTTATTTTAGGCTTGTAATTGCACACTGGAACAATGAAATACATTTTTGCTATGAAAAATTGTACCTGAAAGACTGATACTGAAGCACTATGAAGAATTTAGCTAATTAGCTTGACTTATTTTTGTTATATTCCTTCAAAATGTTGACATTGTGGCTTGTGCTATATTTAAAATATTGTAATGTCTATTTTTAAAACAAAATGTTACATCCTTGTTTTCTCTATCCCATGAACATTATTTTTCTAAAGAATCTGAGCAACACAGCTATAGATTTATGTTTAGATTTGACAGATTAGAGTATGTTGCATATAATTTCTAGAGGGATGTGCCATGTGATGAACAGCACTGGGAACCTTAAATATGTTCCCAAATCCAACTTGGATGTTGGCAATGCCTGGATTAAGAAATGTATCTTCCTTTAGAGTTTTCCATTTTCTCAGGTAAAATCATAATAGTTCAGTTTACATGTGACTTTAATGCTTTTATTTATTTGTTTGTTTGTTTATTTATTTATTTATTTATTTATTTTTGAGACAGGGTCTTGCTCTGTCTCCCAGGCTGGAGTGCAGTGGGGGCAATCATATAGCTCATTGCAGTTTTGAACTCCTGGGCTCAAGCAATCCCCCTGCCTCAGCCTCCTGAATAGCTGGGACTACAGGTGTATGCCACCACACGTGGCTAATGCTTTTAAATTTTTTAAGTGGGTAAATACTCTTAAACGAAAAATATATATCATATGCACGCACACATATACACACACACAAAATGTGGCAAAGAGGTGAATCTGTACCTAGGGCTATACACAAAACCAGATGCAGCATGTTTAAAAATTGAACTCTGAAGTCATACCGCTTAAGTTCCAATCACATTTCTAACCATTACTTTATGGTGACTGTAGGCAAGTTATGTAACTTTTCTGCAACCTCATTTCCTTATATGAAAAAATTCCATCTTCCATGTAAGTTGTTTTGAAGGTGAGAATTGTTAATATATGTGAAAGCACTTAAAACAGTGCCCTTGTAGTCAACACTACATGCAAATTTTAGCCATGATTGTCATTGTACTAATGCACATGGAGAAGTTAGTTACCTCACCAGAATATAAACTTAAGCTATCAGACAATCTAGATGAAAAATATAAACAAAAAATAAAAGCAATAAGATTTTATGCTTGTCTTCACCCAATGAAAAGAAATCACTATTAAAACTTTAATGTATTACATCTGTTACACTTATATCTTCTATAAATGTTCTAAAATTTATCAAATTCTATTATTTCATGTTTTCCTTACTGTTTTGCTTCCAACAAACTACCCTCCCCCCCAAAAAGAAAAGAAAATGAATTGCTAAGAAGTTTCATCATTGTTATGTAAATGATTTCTGTATCTGAGCAGAGCTGATAAAATAAGACCAACGTTATCTCATGCTTAGAACTACAGAATCTAGAGTAAATTCATCTGTTTTATTTTTGAAGAAGTATTTTTAAATGTGTACAAAGGCTTATGGAGAAGGAGCCTTGTTAGGAGCGCAAACCTGAGCTATATGATTTGGAGGATAAATATAAAGGTAAATTCTGATATTCAGGTGGAAACATGGGTATCAGGATGTCATTACCTTTAGATATTATTATCTTAGATACTAAACAAGTATCAATTTTTAAAGTTAAAAGCCTAAACCAATAAAAGCATAAACATTTCAAATTTTTCCAGCAGCAGAGTATCTTTAAGAGTTTTGCTTTATATACTAGTAATAGTGGTATAATATATTTACTGGTTTATTAGGACATCTTCGGTCAGCTCTTCCTAATATGCTTATACTGGGAATTTTATATTATTATTTTTACTTACAACCAGTCCCTACATCTGCAAGAAGCATGGAGAGGTAAGACCAATATTTTTTCCTGAACAAGTTAGAAAATATAAAACTTATTTCAGGATTTGGCAAGCATCTTGGCATTTAGCTTTAAATTCAAATGTGATTTTTATGTTAATATATATATTGGAATTAAAATATTCAGTATTTAGTTGATTTGAAAAGTCAGATAATTACTAACCCATTTACTAATTATCCAATTATATAAACCATACCTTTTTTTCTTTTCTAAAAGATATGTTAACACATCTAAATAGAGGATAGCTGTTCATTTTTTCTCAACTATTTTTTGTTTATATTCATCAACACCATGTATCTTTTCACCAATCAGTCAATAACAAGTAAATATATTCTACCACTGGTTAATTTGTTCCAAACGGATGTATCACATGGTGAAAATCCACTTGATGTTATAAGGACCACCTGGATTTTCATTACCCTAAAACACACAACGACAGATGTATAATAATACAACCCCTACAATATTAACTAAAAAGTGATGTCAAACTCAAAAGTTCTAAAGGCACTAATAGAAGCATGACTTTATTAGGAAAACATGTTTTAGTTACACTGGACTGGCCACCTCCTCCTTCATTATTGGATTCAGTTTCAACATCATCTTCCAGTCCAGAGTAATACAATAATAAATAGTAAAATACTTAGATTACTATACTTTTATTGAGTCATTTGAAAAACACTTACATTTATAAGTACCTCAGGTCTTTTAAGCCTCATCTCAACAAACTATTCATATATATGTGGTAGTTAGATCTTGCACTTTCAAAATCTGACCATTTTTAAAATTTGAATAACTTTAAAAATTTTTTAATTAAGGATTAAATTTTAAGATTAAAGACTGCTTAGAAATGATTAATTTTTCTTTTCTTGCTTAGGAATAGTCCTTCCGATGACTTTTGCTTTAAATTTTTTTTCCAGATATCAATTTGAAAGTAATCATTTATGCCATTTTGACTAGAGCTACAATTTTTCACATTTGACATTCGAATAACTGAAAACAGTTCCTTTAGGATGATCATCATGACATTATAATCAAGATTGCAAAACATGATACCTATGTTGGAATTTCCAGTCTTTCATTGGTCACGTCTTGATGGATTGCCCATTGAAGGAAAGGATCCATCCTCCACCCCTAAGAAGTTCAACTTAGAGTTTTCACTTCCTACTTTAATTCCTCTGGGAACACTTTTGTTCTACTCCTCTGTCCATTCTCTTCTTTGGTTTTGATCATCTTACTTCTTTTATTTCCCTCTACTCTTTCATGAACAATCTTCCTTAGTACACTTTTCTGCTGTATGAATACTTCATCTCAGCTTTTACCTAGAGAGACAGTCTTCTCTCTGAGATATTGAGGAATACATGAATCTAACATTTAGAAATGAAAGAAATGAGACACAAATGCCATTAACAAAGTTGTCACAGTTAGTTAATGCTAAGTCTAAGCATAGAGTCCACCTCTCACTTGAGATCTACTGTGAATGTCCAAGTTAAATGGATTAATACACACTTAAGCTATCATGCTCAGATGTTATTAAATCAGATAAAACCACTGAAAAGTAACTGAACAGATCACCATCGATGGCCAATATAAAAATCTATTACAATACTGACATGCTATGTACAATATTTTTTCTCTGTGAAACCTACTCTCAATTAGGATAAATGCACTTCAAATGTTTACTAAAGGCTTGTTCACTAAACATTTTGCAACATTATCTTAGGTGGAAGACCTATCTTCTTTTAACACCCATATTATGATATCTATCATGTCACCTAGCATTTTTCTGCTTTATAGTCTCTGTAAGTTTTGTCTCTTCTATTCTAAAACAATTTTCATGATGGCAGAATCCACATCTGAATCCTCTTTCTCCAACCAATAATACTAGGCAAATTGTTTGTACCCAATAAAACTCAGTATTATTGGACGAGAATATGTTCCTGTCTTCATAGCTATGCAGTCATTGAGAGAGCTGTGAAGTAGGTCACAAAATTGTTATTATTTTTTAAGCTGTGAGCATCTGAATTATTTTTCCTCTTAATTGAATTCAATTATAATCATTGTTATTGGTAGAATTAGGAAGAAAATCCTCTCTTTGCAGTCTTTTAATAAAACAGTGGTACAAAGGGTATGTTTTTAAAATCCATATATATTACCATATGCAATGATTTTTCAATGCTTTTTATATCAAACCTGTTCCTTTTTTATTATACTTTAAGTTCTGGGGTACATGTGCATATTGTGTAGGTTTGTTACATAGGTATACACATGCCATGGTGATTTGCTGCATCCATCCCCACATCATCTACATTAGATATTTCTCCTCATGTTATCCCTCCCCAATCCCCCCACCCTCTGCTAGAGCACATTGAACAAATGGCCCCATGTATTTCTCCCAAATGACAAGCAGCCAGTATCACGAGTGAAAGGTGGACAATTTGTCTGATTGGAGATCTAGCTGTCATTTAAAAGAAATTGGAGTTGGGCACAGTGGCTCACGCCTGTAATCTCAGCTCTTTGTGAGGCTGAAGCGGGTGGATCACAGGGTCAGGAGATGGAGACCATCCTGGCCAACATGGTGAAACCCTGTTTCTACTAAAAATACAAAAATTAGCTGGGCATGGTAACACGTGCCTGTAATCTCAGCTACTCAGGAGGCTGAGGCAGGAGAATCACTTGAACCAGGGAACTGGACTTTGCAGGGAGCCAAGATCTCACCACTGCACTCCAGCCTGGCAACAGAGTGAGACTCTGTCTCAAAGAAATTGGTTCCCTGAAGAACTCAGAAATTTTATGAGAAAAAAATAACTTTGCCAACTTAATATCAAAATTTTCTTTAGAGATATGTTTTTGTATAAGAAACTTCCTAGACATTTCATACCAAGTAGGTCTTACTATGTAAGAGCCCAACTCCCAGTTTAGAAATACCAGAAATATATTTAAAGTAAATAATTCAACAAAGCTCACTTTTCACAATTTATATTTTTCATAGAAATATATTTATATGAAAGAGCATTTATTTTAATTTTTTCAAACAAATTTAATTAGATGAAACAAAGTAGGCTAAGGTGGTATATTACATTAATTTATAGACTAAACTTATATTTGAGTTCATGACCAACAGCTTGTCAACTGTGAGACACTGGGCAAATTATGTAACCTCTCTCTGCTTTGTTTTCTCATATGAAAAATACAGTGAATAACTATACCTACTTCATGAGTTCAGATGGCTTAAAAGAGACAACGTACACAGTTTAGTAGAGTACTGGTTCATAACGTTCTAAATATTCTAATAACAGAAATATCATAAAATAACATGAAAAATTAACATTTTGAAGTTTTGTTTTTTTTGAGACAGAGTCTCGCTCTGTTGCCACGCACCAGGCTGGAGTGCAGTGGCATGATCTCGGCTCACTGCAACCTCCGCCTCCCAGGTTCAAGCAATTCTCCTGCCTCAGCCTCCCAAGTAGCTGGGACTACAGGCGCATGCCACCATGCCCAGCTAATTTTTGTATTTTTTTTTGTAGAGATGGGGTTTCACCATGTTGGCCGGGATGGTCTCGATCTCTTGACCTCGTGATCCACCTGCCTTGGCCTCCCAAAGTGCTGGGATTACATGCATGAGCCACTGCACTTGGCCACATTTTGAAGTTTTATGTCAGTATCTTTCTGAGGTTTGAAATAAAAATATATTTACCAAAATAATCTCAAATACTGTTACTATTTTAGAAAATATCTCATTATAATATCTGTTAAAGTTGTAATTTTTTAGGCAACAAAATTCATTCAAGTTAGACTCAAAGTGTTAATATTATTATAGGAAAGAGAGACTGTTTCCAGAATCTTAGACAAAGAACAATTCTCCATATCAAATAACATTATCTTCATAGATTTTACTCTACTAAACAGCTTGGTAGAAGGAGATGAGGGTGAAGAGTGGTCACAGAAAAGAAAGAGTTACTCTTTCAGCCAGCTAGTAAATTAAAATTGTGTATTTATTTGAGCACCAAAGTGAAGCCATCTTGCCCTGCTATCTAAACTGACTTTGAATATATACATAGAACATGTATTTTAACTAACAGAAAATCCAGATGGGTCAGCAGTTAGAAGGCTGGGCAAACACTCAAGAGGTAGCAGGGACCTAGTTGTCAAAATCAAGTTGATAAGTAACACTCTAGCAATTTGGAGGTAAAAGGAGAAGGGAGACTGCCAAGCATCCAACCTTCATGGGCACTGCATGAGGTCTTAGAAACGCAGGCATGGAGGAAAATAAAATTCAGATAAGGACTGGGATAATATCTTGCAAGGTGATTTAATAGTCTCAAAACTTAGACCTCCTTAAATTCCTGCTACCCAAGGTTAGGAATAGACTGTAGATGGCAACAAAGCTACAGCTATGGGTGAAGGTCAAATGGCGCCAATTTCAGAAGACAAAGCTAAATGTCTATTGATATCCTGGAATGGAAAGCTTACTTGGCAGAATACTGCTCAATGGAAAGAATACTAGCAGCATCTAGTGGCTGGCCTCTGTAAGTGCCCCTGGACTTAGGTCCTAAGACAGAAAAAGTAAAACCTAAACATGGTGAGCTATTGATAGACTTTAATGTATTTCTTATTTCTGGGAGAATGACAGTAGACGTAAGGGCAGTTGTCTAGACTACCACGTTCAAATTATCATGGGAAACATAAAGAAGCATAAGGTATTCAAATGGTTTCATATAACTCTGTTCCTACTATAATTTACCCCCTTAGACCAAATCAGCAAAGTATAGCTGAACATGCTTACCTTTTCATACTTTTCATCAATCTACATATATCATTAAAATAATAAATAATTAATTTAGAAAGAGTAACATATGACATATTTCCTGTACTCAAACTACATATGGTTATAGAGCCTGCTTGGATTCTACTTCTTTGTCTACAATTGGCATTTTTAACTTCCTTATTGCAGAAGTAGTCTCCATATTATAATATTATATGGAAAATGGATTTTTTTTTACTGTTTGGTATTGACCTTTTAAAATCATTTACCCTTGGTGATCCACATGTGATTTTGATGAAAATCACATGGTGATCAACATGATTTATTCTAAATGTTCTGAGAATCGTTAAGAAAAATTATTTGGGAGAAGTATTCTATTGAAGAAACAACTCTATGACAATTTTGCCAAATATCTAGGCCCAATAGGTCATCAGTGTAGTTTTTCAAAGAAATGCAGATTTAACAAAATATCGAAAGGATCTTAAATGGATGGAAAAATCTTCTAGAAAAAGAAGTGCTTGATAACTGAAAAAATCAATTAATTAAGCTCCCATTTAAAGATAGAAAAGAAATAGAAATCACCTGAATTTACATTCACTTGGCTGTTTTTAAAATATTAATGAGTCAGTTAAATCTCGCCTCTAACTGCTATATTAGAATTTCGCTTTGATAAATAAGGATCATTCTTTTTCTGGATGCAGCAGAGTTGCAAGTTTCTCGTTAAAGCCTTTTAGAAGGCAGTTTTTTTTGTTTTTTTTTTTTTTTTTTTTAATTCACAGCTCACTTCTCTTCTTTTCTTAATTAGTAGCTTGAATGTGATTTTCCCTTTTTAAAATTGAGCAGGCTGTGTAGCTAAATGGTGTTTTTGACATTCCTGCACTGGGGACAGATTCAAAACGGAGGCAGAAGACAACAAGAGATTGACTACATACTTCATGGACCCAAATCGAGGCAAATGCTGGTAATTACAGGAATTCAGCAACACTTTGTTTGCTGGCATCTGTACTTGAAAAAACAATGAAATAATCATGGACAAATATGATGTGAAATGTGTTTATGGAGCAGCATGTTTTATTAACACTGAGCACTGTGGAGAGATAAGCACCACTTGCTAATTTTAAAATTTCTATGAACTGTGGCAATTAAGCCTAATAATTATTTAAAGACTATAATAAAGATGAGACCATTTTGTACTGAGTTGAGAGAAAAGAATTAAGTGCCGAATTTCAGTTTGTAAGATATATCACCTATGCATTTTTTCCTACCTGGTATGATTTGAAATTGGAAACATTTCCTGACAAATTCCTTTTAAACTTAAGGACTTATCAGTTCTCATTTTGCTTCTTTGTTAATTTTTTCTTGTTTTTGTTGTTATCACAACTATTTATTGGGAGTCATTTGTACCTAGATGTTAATTTTATGGAGTATTTCCAAACATTCTGGATGGCTATCAGAAAACAATAGGTCTAATTGAATAAACCATTAAATATATTAACTTTTTCTTTTAGAACACCAATTTTTCCCTTTATAGATTATAATAAATAACCGGAAAGCCGGTTATTGTTCTGAGTCTTTTAATGGAAAACTATTTCCAAATAGAGACTTGTTAGAGCCCTGGACAGAGAACAGCACTGTCTTCCACTGTGTTAGCCCAATGGTAACAAAAACAGACTGGATATCAAAGCAACCAGAACCAACACTGTAGGATTTAAAACACGGACAGACAAGAAATTGAATTATTGATCATTAGTATTTATGTTAAAGAAAGGTGTAGCTTAATTTCCTATGGAGAAAATAAAACATTTTTTTCTCTGTTTTTGTCCCTCCATATTCTTATACTCTCCTTCGCAATTCATTGTCATTTCTTGAGTTATTTTAAAAGATAAACTTGCATATTTTACTTTGCAGTGTAATAAAATTAACGAATAGCTATGTTCTGTGTATAAACCAAGGATGCCAAGATTCATTCATCTCTCTTCTTCCCTCACAGAATAAGTTTATTATGACATATATACTGAAAAAAAAAATCATTTCTGTGGCACAGAAAAGGGATGTTGCCAATAATTACTTCTGAACCAGATTTCTGTAAACAGAAATGGAATATGATTGCCCCATCACCACCCCTATAACAACAAAAACAAAAAAAAACTAGATGAGTTGATTAGCAACACAGTGTCTATTGATTACATTCTTCTTGAACTGTCGGCAAGATCATTACAAAATGTTGGTATGTATTTCATAGTTGGGAAGGCAAATTCTATGAAAAGGAATATGGAAAAATAGATCATATCAGTAGCATACGTTCAATGCCTTTCAATGCCTCTCTCTTTTTTTTTTTTTTTTTTTTTTGTAGAGATGGGGTTTCACCATGTTGACCAGGATGGTCTCGATCTCTTGACCTTGTGATCCACCCGCCTCGGCCTTCCAAAGTGCTGGGATTACAGGCGTGAGCCACCGCGCCTGGTCCAATGCCTCTCTTTTTTATTTGCACTCACATAGTTAAAGAGGAAAAGGGCTGGCCTTGGGCAGAAAGATGAAGTAGGAAATTTAAACCCAGCCTTTTCTGTGGTGTCTAATCTTCCTGAGTTGTGAATTTAACCCACTTCCAAAACTCCTATCCCTCACCGCCCCCACCCTCAACACATATACTTCAAATTCTCCTCTTTGTTTTGAAGTCAAAGGCTTAGAGCAATTTTTGACTTCCAATACAAATGATTCTAAGTCAAAAACTGATTTTTCCTGAGACATGTGGATTTTAATTCAAATTTCTGTTTGTGGACTATAAAAATCATGTCCAGTTAGAGACAGGGACAAGTGAAGTTATTGTTCAGACAAAAAGGTAAAGCTGACCATAGGAATAGGTCAGATTTCCAGGATCAAGTTCAGGCAAGTCTTTTTGTTTTGCCAAAAAATTTTACCAGCCACCTCTCAGACTGATTCTGAAGGCGAGCTTGATTCAGTTGTATCAGAGAAATGAAAAAACAAAAAAAACAAAAAAAGTGTGCAGTACATGTGGAAGACTCACACACTTAATCTCATATTTTCACAAATTCGATGGGGCTGGTCCCATTAGAAAAGAAAAAAAAAAGAATAAAAGAAGGAGGGGAAAGAAAGCAAAGGAGAAAGGCGGAGGAAATTACTCCTCACTAGGAGCTGTGAGGCTACAAAAGAAACATGAAGCATAATGTTTCTTCCAACTCTAATAAACCCTAATTCCTGGGTCTTACTCAGAAATTAGTTCTGAAGTCTATTAACGTGCAGAAAATCATGTGGAATCCACATTACATTGAATAATATGTCAAACCATTGATAATTTTGCCCAATTACGTATGTTTTCAGTAAACTCAACACTGACCCTTCTTGGTTGTTATTTTTCCCCTCCAGTCTTCAAGTCAGGTTGCTGTCTCCTGGTTGAGTACTGATGAAGTTTAAGAGTTATGTTGTACGGAAAATATTTGTTTTGATCCTTCTCAGTGTTGTGATGTGTAAGAGGAATGAGGCAATGGAACTAGAGAGAAAGCAGGGTCATAGCTCACATTATGCTGTCCACACTATTACTGAGTGAAGTAGCTGGCAAAATTGCTTACATTAAAACCATGCAATCTGGAAGCTGCCCTCCTAGAGAACTGGCCTATCAGCCCTGATCTAGCATGATGATTTAACTATTCCTCCAACAAAAGCCATCTACAACTTCTTGACCCAGAACTCACTTAAGTCAGTTCTAAACGTCTGTCATCCAAGTATTTTAAATACCAAGACTTTATTTATTTTTTATTTTTTGGAGACAGAATTTCGCTCTTGCCATGTTGGCCAGGCTGGTCTTCAACTCCTGACCTCAAGTGATCTACCCATCTCGGCCTCCCAAAGTGCTGAGCTTACAGGCATGAGCCACCGTGCCCGGCCCCAAGATTTTAATATAAGCTTAGAAATGACTGAAAACTGAATTCAGTCCTCAAGTTGAATAGGCTTAAAGTATTAGGCAACTCAATAATTCATAAAAAACAATACTTCCAAAAATAGTATTAGTATGGGTTTGAATAAATTATAAATATTATTAGGTATAATAAATATTTATAAATGCATATTTATAAATAAATATTCAATCTTTTTTTTAGAAAGAGAAAAAAGAAAGAAAGAAAGAAAAAGAAAGAAAAGAAGAAAGAGAGAGAGAAAGAGGAAGAGAAAGAGGGAGAGAGAATGGGAATCTTGCTCTATTGTCCAGGCTAGAATGCAGTCTAAAAATGGGTATTAAAAACCTCTTTTATGCCGATAATTGTGCTTAACAATGGAGACAGGAAGGAATAAGGGAGGAAAATAGCAAACAAGCAGCCAACCAATATTTCATTTAAACTGTGAAATGCTATGCAATTGCTGAGGAGTGATTTACCTCCAATTATGTGGTCACTTTTAGAATAGGTGTGATGCGACACTGAGAAGTATGTTTTGTGGATTTGGGTGGAGAGTTCTGTAAATGTTTATTAAGTTTACTTGTTCCAGGTCTGAGTTCAAGTCCTGGATATCCTTGTTAATTTTCTGTCTCGTTGATCTGTCTAATATTGACAATGTGGTATTAAAGTCTCCCACTATTATTGTGTGGGAGTCTAAGTCTCTTTGTAAGTCATTAGGAACTTGCCTTATGTATCTGGGTGCTCCTGTATTGGGTGCATACACATTTAGGATCATTAGCTCTTCTTGTTGCATTGATCCTTTTACCATTATGTAATGCCCTTCTTTGTCCCTTTTGATCTCTGTTGGTTTAAAGTCTATTTTATCAGAGATGAGAATTGCAACTCCTGCTTTTTTTTCTCTCTCTCTCCATTTGGTTGGTAAATCTTCCTCCATCCCTTTGTTTTGAGTCTTTGTGTATCCTTGCATGTGAGATGAGTCTGGATGCAGCATACCAATGGGTTTTGACTTTTTATCCAATTTGCCAGTCTGTGTCTTTTGATTAGGTCATTTAGTCCATTTAAATTTAGGATTAATATTGATATATGTGAGTTTAATACTGCCATTTAATGCTAGCTGGCTATTTTGCCCATTAATTGATGTAGGTTCTTCATTGTGGTGATGCTCTTTACCTTTTGGAATGTTTTTGGAATGGCTGATACTGGTTGTTCCTTTCTATGTGTAGTGCTTCTCTCAGAAGCTCTTGTAAAGCAGGTCTGGTGGTGATGAAATCTCTGAGTACTTGCTTGTTCACAAAAAAATTTATTTTTCCTTCACTTATGAAGCTTAGTTTGGCTGGATATGAAATTCTGGGTTGAAAGTTCTTTTCTTTAAGGATGTTGAATATTGGCCCCCATCTCTTCTGGCTTGTAGGGTTTCTGCTGAGAGATCTGCTGTGAGTCTGATAGGCTTCCCTTTGTGGGTAACCTGACCTTTCTCTCTGGCTGCCCTTAGCATTTTCTCCTTCATTTCAACCCTGGTGAATCTAATGATTATGTGCCTTGGGGTTGCTCTCTTGAGGAATATCTTTGTGGTGTTCTCTGTATTACCTGGAGTTGAGTATTGTCCTGCCTTGCTAGGTTGGGAAAGTTTTCCTGGATAATATCCTGAAGACTATTTTCCAGCTTGGATTCATTCTCTTTGTCACATTTAGGTACACCTATCAAATGTAGATTAGGTCTTTTCACATAGTCCCATATTTCTTGGAGACTTTGCTCATTCCTTTTTACCCTTTTTTCTCTAATCTTGTCTTCTCGTTTTATTTCATTGATTTGGTCTTTGACCTCTGATATCCTTTCTTCTGCTTCATCAGTTCAACTGTTAAAATTTGTGCATACTTCACGAAGCTCTTGTATTGTGTTTTTCAGCTCCATTAATTCACTTATATTCCTCTTTAAATTGTCTATTCTCATTAGGATTTCGTCAAATCTTTTTTTGAGGTTCTTTCTTTGCATTGGGTTAGAACATGTTCTTTTAGCTCACAGAAGTTTATTATTATCCACCTTCTGAAGCCTGATTCTGTCAATTCATCGTACTCATTCTCCATCAGGCCTTGTTCCCTTGCTGATGAGGAGCTGTGATCCCCTGTAGGAGGAGAGGCATTCTGATTTCGGGTGTTTTCATCCTTTTTGCACTGGTTTCTTCCCATCTTTGTGGATTTATCCACCGGCCATCTTTGTAATTACTGACTTTCAGATTGGGTCTCTGAGTGGACGTCCAGCTTGTTGGTGATGAAGTTTTTTCTGTTTCTTAGTTTTCCTTTGGCGGACGCCCCTCCCCCACAGAGCTGGACCTTCCTGGGTTCAGCTGTGCTTGCTGTGAAACTCTCAATCCTCAGCGTTTCCAGTTGCTGTTTTCTTTGTGGGGGTGGGACCAGCTGAGCCTGATCACCTGGCTCCCTGTCTCAGAGCCTTTTTTTTTTTTCTTTTTAGTTGAACTGTCGATTCTCTCCCAGGTGTTCCAGTCGCCTGTTGAAAAGGTGCCGGAATCTGTGTAATTTCCCTTGAGGCGACCCACTGCACTGGCTGAAACAGTGGCGTTGAGATTCATGGCACTTTTTTGCCCAGGAATCTCCTGGTCTGGCTCCCTGATTCAGTCCCCTTTTCAATCAGCTGAATGGGCGACTCTGCCTTCCCAGAGCTCCAAACGCCAACTAAAAGGGCACCCAGTCCCATATACTCCGCACTGAGAACCGCCGTGCCAGAGCGCTGGCAAAACAGCCACACCAGCCAAAAGAGTCGCGCTGGTGACCTGTGGGGCTCCTCCGCTGGGAATCTCCTGGTCCGTGGGCAACAAAAATTCATCTGGAAGTGTGGCATCCACTCACTCTCTGCATTTTCACTGGGAGCTGCAATCCTGAGCTGCTGCTAATCGGCCATCTTGGATCATCGGCCATCTTGGATCTCTCTCCAATATTTAATCTTTTAAAAACTGAGGAGTCTTAGGAATTCCATATGCCTTAAAGTTGCCCAAAATTTTATTCTGAATTTGTTATTAAACTTCACTTTCCCTCAAGAGCACTAAAACCTGATTTTCAAAGTAAAGATTTAATGTAGCCAGCATTTCAATATTTGTTCTAAAAGCTGCCAGGTAGAAATATGACGTTAAATATCAGGCCCAACTTTTATTTAAAAAATATATCTGTGTTAAAGTGAATATGGTACTGGGAATTGTGATCATGGATCATTTAAAAATTCTTTATTCTCACTTGTGTTCTAGTGGTTCTATAATGTTTAAAATTTTTATAATCAGATAAAAATAAGTTAATAAGGAAAATATCCACTGCTGAACCAAAAAAAAAAAAAAAGATTCTCTAAGATGAAAGGCTGTATGGCAGGGAATCAATAAAGACTGGCAGAAAGTGAGGGACATGAAGAAAGGTCTGGCATGAGGATTTAGATAAAACATTGAAGGATAAACTGTATGAGGAACTGGGGTGCTGGTGGTGGTTAGATGCAAGACTTTATCTTTTAAAATGTGTGCACATGTCTGGGTGTGAATATATGATTATTAAACAGTAAAGTAAAAGAAAGAACTGTCAACTTTAGCACAGTTTTGAGACACTATTGAAATGATAAACAGAGAAAAAAGTCTACACATTTGATTTCACTATGAAAATAAATCTTAGCTATAGAAATTCACATGAATTACTATAAAATGCATAGCATCAATGGCCAAGTCATATTACATTTATTAAAAAGTATGTATTAGATTACTGTTGCTTTCCTTGACTTCATGCTTTCTTACATACATAGTATGTGCTCTTCAGGATGCTCTACTCATGATTGTTTTTAATTGAAATAACTTGACAAGCAATTAATTTTGTTTTGCCATCACAAACATTATTTGAGAGGAATGCTGTAAATGGAAATATTTAACATTACTGAAAGAATATGAACAACTTGCCAAATAACTACAAGAAGCCTTTTCAAAATAAAGAGAAAAAAACTCATGCTACACTGAATTTTCTTTCTAAAAAGAATAAAATACCTAGGAATACAATTAACAAAGAATGTAAAGGACCTACCTCTTCAAGGAGAACTACAAACCACTGCTCAAGGAAATAAGAGAGGACACAAACAGATGGAGAAACATTCCATGCTCATGGTTAGAAAGAATCAACATCGTGAAAATGGCCAAACTGCCCAAAGTAATTTACAGATTCAACACTATCCTCATCAAGCTACCAATGACCTTCTTCACAGAACTGGAAAAAAAACCACCTTAAACTTCATATGGAACCAAAAGAGAGCCCACATAGCCAAGTCAATTCTAAGCAAAAAGAACAAAGCTGGAGGCACCACACTACCTGACTTCAAACTATACTAAAAGGCTACAGTAATCAAAACAGCATGGTACTGGTACCAAAACAGATATATAAACCAATGGAACAGAACAGAGGCCTTGGAGGCAATGCCACACATCTATAACCATCTGATCTTTGACAAACCTCACAAAAACAAGCAACAGGGAAAGGATTCCCTGTTTAATAAATGGTGTTGGGAAAACTGGCTAGTCACGTGCAGAAAGCAGAAACTGGACCCCTTCCTGACACCTTACACTAAAATTAACTCCAGATGGATTAAAGACTTAAACATAAGACCTAACACCATAAAAACCCTAAAAGAAGACCTAGGCAAAACCATTCAGGACATAGGCATAGGCAAGGACTTCATGACTAAAACACCAAAAGCATTGGCAACAAAAGCCAAAATAGACAAATGGGACCTAATTAAACTCCAGAGCTTCTGTACAGCAAAAGAAACAATCATTAGAGTGAATCAGCAACCAACAGAATGGGAAAAAATTTTTGCAATCTACCCATCCGACAAAGGGCTAATATTCAGAATCTACAAAGAACTAAAACAGATTTACAAGAGAAAAACAAACAAGCCCATTCAAAAGTAGGAGAAGGATATGAATAGACACGTTTCAAAAGAAGACATATATGAGGCCAACAAACATATGAAAAAATGATCATCATCACTGGTCATTAGAGAAATGCATATAAAAACTACATTGAGACACCATCTCATGACAGTTAAAATGGCAATCATTAAAAAATCTGGAGACAACAGATGCCGGAGAGGATGTGGAGAAATAGGAACACTTTTACACTGTTGGTGGGAGTGTAAATTAGTTCAACCATTGTGGAAGACAGTGTGGTGATTCCTCAAGGACCTAGAAATAGAAATTCCATTTGACCCAGCAATCCCATTACTGGGTATATATCCAAAGGATTATAAATTGTTCTATCATAAGGACACATGTACACAAATGTTCACTGTGGTACTATTTACAATAGCAAAGACTTGGAACCAACCCAAATGCCCATCGATGATAGACTGGACAGGGAAAATGTGGCACATATACACCATGGAATATTATGCAGCCATAAAAAATGACAAGTTCGTGTCCTTTGCAGGGACATGGATAAACCTAGAAACCATCATTCTCAGCAGACTGACACAAGAACAGAAAATCAAACACCACATGTTCTCACTCATAGGTGGGTGTTGAACAATGAGAACACATGGACATAGGGAGGGAGCATCACACACTGGGGTCTGTGGGGAGGGATCTAGGAGAGGGGGTGGGGAGTTGGGGAGGGATAACATGGGGAGAAATGCCAGATATAGGTGATGGGGAGGACGGCAGCTAACCACATTGCCATGTATGTACCTGTGCAACAATCTTGCATGTTCTTCACATGTACCCCAAAACCTAAAACGCAATATATATATATAAAAATGCATATATATTTTTATTTAGATATGCAGTTTATCATATTTAGTGTGAAAAAATAGTACAGATATTATTTGGATTAGCATTAGCATGCCTTCCTCAAATGTCATTAGTTTGAATGACAGAAGTTTATTTCACTTAGAAGTTCAATGTAAATATTCCTATCAGAAGTGCTGCTTTCTTTCACGTGGTGATTCAAGGACCCAGGAGCCATGTATCTTATAGCTTCTCTATTCTCTAGGGTGTTGCAGTTCTCTGCATCAGCTGGTGAATGAAGAAAGACTATGGAAAGGGTATATCTATTTTCTAAGACTTGCCTTAGAAATGACACATAATTACTTCCACTGATATTCTATTTGTATAAACTAGCTCACATAGCCATACCTAAATCAAACAGGGTTGTAAAATGTAATTCCTGGCTAGACAACCAAATCCCAAAGATATCTCTGCTCACTCCTCAGAGATATCTCCATGTTATTAAGGGGGAACATAAAATTTGGTGGACACTCGACTATCTCTGCCACAGCAGAGCATTTAATCCAGCCTCTAATTTTAGCCTCTGCATTTCTCTTGACCGTAAGGTTTTGCTGTCATCATCATTTCTTTATTTTCTCTTGGTTCATAAAAATTATTTCTTTGTCCCATTTCCAACCAAGAAATTAAGAATACAGACAGTGAGGACTATTCAGAATAGTGAGAAGATAAGTATAAGTCACTTATTAGTTGTAGGAGTTACATCGTTGATGACCTAACACCAGTGTAATTGTGGGAAAAAAAATCACTTAAGATTCACTAGTCCATCATTTCATGTTCTATTGGCATCTGCCCTTTTCCTGTTGGGTGACCTTGAGAAAATACTTGTATTCTTCAGACCTGTGTTTTTGTAGTTACAAAATAAGGGAATTACATTGGATCATTGATTCCCAACCTTTCTACTAAGAAAGACAAACTCATAAAACCAAATGTTGAGATTACAATACTATATAAGCCTATGTTAATTGAGTCATAGCCTACATGGTCTTGCCATCAGTATGATTTCATTTATTCTTTTTGAAATATTAAAAATAACTCAGGGAACTTCATGACTATTAGTACTACTGCTACCACTATAACGATTATTACTACAATTTGAATTAAACTGACTCTTTTTTGAGTGTTTACTATATCCCATACATTTTTCTAGCTGAAGTTTATTCATCTGGAAGAAATAGCACAACTGAGACACAAACCCCGAGCCAAGTCTGAAATCACAACTCTGCATGGCTGTAGTGGTGATTCAGACACCACTGTGAGGAGCCACTGGATAAGATGAATTACTGTTAAATGTTACTATCAGATCCATGTATTTGTAAACTTTGTATCAAAGAGTGAAAGTCAGTTACCCATGATTCCTCCAAGTGCCCTTCTTCAGTTTCAAGACTATGTGTCTCAGTTTCCTTACTTGAAAACTGAAGTCTATATAGCTGATCCCCATAGCTCCCTCAAATGCCTTAAGTGCCAATTAAGTGACTGCTCCAAAGCAGTAAAAAGCCCAACTTCTGAGAATTAACTATATAAACATAGGGTAATGAAGCCAACTCAATTATCCATGGTAAGAGATGACAAGGAAAAATAAGACTAAATTAAATCTACCGGTGTTCCTACACCACATTTTTACCATTCACCTAGGCTCTTAACTAGCACTACTAATAAGCTGCAAATAGAAATATTTGAATTTTATCACTTTCTCTCTCCACCCCCTACTCTTGTCTGGTTTAACTGCTAATGGGCAGTCAACCACCCTTTTAAAGACAGGAAAAGCAGAGGATGGACCAAGCAATCAATAGACTGGATAATTAGCCCCTGAGTAATTGAGAGTTAAATGTCTTATATTAACTTCACCCCATTACTCCCAGAATATGAACAAGCCAGAGCAAGATGGACAAGAATATGAGAGAGCAGAAGCAAAAGGAAATACAGTAAAGGAACAGAGCTTGGGGTTATCATATGACACAAACTCCAATGACATGAAACCAGATGACAACAGCAGGTTAGCAGGGCAATTTAAAACATGACGGGATGGGCCACAAGAGCTGTAAGAGAGTTGTTTCCCCTCAGCACCAAATTATTTTTCTCTCTCTTTTCTGTTTTTTCAGCAACAAAAGACTCACTCCAGGCTTTGGCTGTGTTCCCAAAAGATTGGGTAATTAAGCAGGTATGATTTCCAAGGAGAAATAAATATTTTTCAGTTACTAGACACTGTCATTGGGCTTTGATTCAAATGTGCATAATTTTTGAACAGGAAACATAATGAAAGGAATGTTTCACAAATTAATATAAAGCCCAAAGGCATACCTGGCACTCTCTTACATGAAATCATTGTCTTTCATATGCCAGGAATGTGAACTGAGTACCCATCTTGGAAAATGCTTTTCTCCTTGTATTATTAGCCCTGATTTTAAGGAAAGAAAACTCCATTTTAATAAAAGTGCTCATAAAATATAACTTAAGCCCTTTTTATAGGTTGTAGAGATTTGAAGGCATTTTAAAATATAATATTATTGATTTCAGTATAACAATAAAGAAGTGACTCTTCTTCAGAGGTTGAGAAGCTAAAAAGCAGGTTAAATGACATGAATAATTTCACAGAATGACTAATCCAAATTAGAGATTAGGATATAGAGTACTGGGCTCTAGGCCCAGAGCCCCCAACTATTATTCTCTAAAATTAATGTGGAACTTTAAAAGGTAAAATGGCTTGAAGAGCTAAGAAAATTCTCCCCTACACATACACAAATGTAATTTTAACTCTGCAAGTGACTGAGTAATCACCTAGAAGATTAAATAAAATGTATCCCTTTTAGCAATAATAGGTTTTTCGTGATCATTCTATATTCTCTCTTCTGTTCTACTAACAGTAAAAAGTATAATAGTAGCTTAGCCACAGGATGGAAGTTGTACTTAATAAGATCATATTTTTTATGAAATTAACAAGAAATTAAACATATTTATGCATCTCATTTTATGCACAATATAACAAGAATGTCAAAAAATTACATACATCAAGAATTGCTTAACTTCTAAAATGATGGTGAGCTGACTGAATTATAAATTTATTTTAACTGGTACCTATAATCCCAGGACTTTGGGAGGCCAAGGCAGGTAGATTATGAGATCAGAAGTTCCAGACCAGTCTGGCCAACATGGTGAAATCCCGTCTCTACTAAAAGTACAGAAATTAGCCAGGCGTGGTGGTGGGTGTCTATAATCTCAGCTACTCAGGAGGCTAACGCAGGAGAATTGCTGGAACCCAGGAGGCGGACGTTGCAGTGAGCTGAGATCACACCACTGCACTCTAACCCAGGTGACGACATTAAGACTCTGCCTTAAAAAAAAAATATTTAAACTGGTAAATATTTCTATCATCTGAGCGACATATTTTTTATATGTTAAAATATTTTATAAGTGATTCGTGATGCATATACCACTGTTTTAATATATGTCCTTTAGAATCTTTTTATAGTCTTTATTTTTCAAGTGATCATTAAACAGCTATAGGAACGGAAAGGGGGATCTCTTTCATCCCCATCATAAAGGTCACAGCTGACACCCTTGTAACACTGACAAGCTAACAAGAGAAAAGTATAACAAATGTATTTGATTATAGTTTATGTGACATAGAAGCCTTCAGAATGAAGACATAAAGATGCAGGGTAAACTATTTTTATGCTTAGGTTCAATCAAAAATGGAAAGTGCCATAGAAATAAGACTGGGAAAAAAGGGTATGATCTAATGGTATGACTAAGTGGAGAAACTCAGCAAGGCCTGTCTGTTCAGATTTTTCTCAACCTCTCTGCGCAGCATTCCTCCTTCCAGGTACAGGGTATGGCCCCTCTAGAAGGAAAGTCTTAATTTCTTTTTTTGGAGATAGACTCTCGCTCTGTCATCCAGGCTGGAGTGCAGGGGCGTGATCTCGGCTCACTGCAACCTCCACCTCCCGGGTTCAAGCAATTCTCCTGCCTCAGCCTCCCCAGTAGCTGGGACTACAGGCGCACGCCTCCCAGCCTGACTAATTTTTTTATTTAGTAGAGACGGCATTTCACTGTGTTGCCCAGGCTGGTCTCAAACTCCTTAGCTCAGGCAATCGGCCCGCTTTGGTCTGCCTAAGTGCTGGGATTACAGGCGTGAACCACCGCAGCTGGCCGAGAGTCTTAATATCTTTATGGCCAGATGTTACACAGAAAGGATGGAGAAGGGACAGTTAGAGTAAAATGTTTAAGCATTATGGCTGACTTTGAGAAAAATGGGTTCTGGTTTCTGCAACTTGCCTTGGTTGGGAAAGAGGAATTCTAGTTTCTACAGCTTTCCTAGGGGAAAAATGAAGGACAAAAAACAGGGGGGCAAGAGAACGTTAGAGAGAGACTTTGCTTCTGAGACTGCTCCTTAGGCCTTTATTTTGGGTATCATTGTCTGAGCCCCAATATTCCCCAGTCTGAAACTTCCCCCAAGAAGTTTTGCAGCTCAAAAATTGGGTTGGTGGATGTCTCATAAGGAATTGAATCAGTCTCTCAGTCCTGAGACTGGGACAGTTCAGTTCAACAGTGAAGGTTGTGTTTGATTTCAGGAAGTGCTGTGGCAGTTGGGCGTCCACCATCTATATATCATATATATCCATATCAGGGCTCTATAGAGTGTGAGCAATCACATATCTAATAATAGGCATTGTTATGGAAATACAAGAAAAAGGTTAATGGTTACACAAAACTATAAAATTCAGTCATTTTTATTTTTTGAGTCCAGAAGGCAGCAGTCAAGACCATTTTTAGATGTTAGATTTGAAACATGTTTAGATGGAGTAGGAGCAGGAAGTGGCAATTGGGCTATAGCTTTTCTTTTGAAACACAATTTTCTCTCTCCAGTGTCCCCAATTTTTACCAAAAATAATCATGATAAGACTAATTTATCTGCAAATTAAGTTTAGTCTCATTAACTTGGCCTGATTATTTGCATAAAGTACAAGAGGAGTCGTGATTTATCATATAGGCTCTTTTTAAGTTCACTTTGCTAGAACTGTTTAAAAAGAATATTAGATTAGATTTTTAAAAGCCTCTGGATGCTTATGAAGCCAGGCAAGGATTTGTCTCACCCTCAGATTGCATCTGTAATACCTGTACAAATTGGTTAATCTTCTCTACTTATGAGGTCCCCAAAATATCTTTCCTTGGCCTGTCACAGAAGTGACATTCTTTACCTACCACAATTCTAAAAATCCTGAAAGGAAAGGCTGTGGACAAGGTATCAGGCCAACTTTTCAATTTTATTTTATTTATTGGCTGTATAAAAGTGAACTTCAAACCCTGAAAGCATTCTGTTGGTATCTGAAAATATGACATTCCAATCAAAGCTTTGGTAAAATAGTCAGTGTTTTTAATTGCTCTATTATCAAAAGAACAAATTTTTGTGATTTTTTTTTTGTTTGAGACAGAGTCTCAATCTGTCATCCAGGCTGGAATGCAGTGGCACCATCTTGGCTCACGGCAACCTCCACATCCCAGGTTCAAGCGATTCCCCTGCCTCAGCCTCCCAAGTAGCTGAGATTACAGGTGTGCACCACCATACCCAGCTAATTTTTATATTTTTAGTAGAGACAAGGTTTCACCATATTGGCCAGGCTGGTCTCAAACTCCTGGCCTCAAGTGATCCACCCAATTTGTCTTCCCAAAATGCTGGGATTATAGGCATGAGCCACTGCGCCAAGAATGAAGTGCAGATTTTTATTAACTTGTGCAAATATCTATATTGCTAAAATATGAGAATACTCACAAATAGTTTCCAAATTTTAAATAAATCAAGTAAAAAGGCAAAGGTTTTTATTCTTATCACAAAAGTATACTTTACTAAATTGCTGTAAAGCCATGGAAGTCCAAAAGAATCAGCAATGTCTCAAACAAAAAGCCATTTAAAAATAATCATCCTTTATCAGTTTAGTCCCATGTAACAAATTCTTGTTCTGCTTGATGTTAACAATTTTTAGTCTTTTTAAATTAGAGTTCTGAAGTTTTTACCCAGTCCAATTATATTATCTTAAAAGTTATCAGAAGTTTGTGTTTAAGAGTACTTGTCAGAGTCCTTTTCATGAATTTTCTTGAAGCAGCAGCAAATTCCAATTGTAGCTGATTATAAAATGCTTATTTTAAAAGAGTATCGGAGTAAAGCAATTAAATGTTATCAAAAGATTAAAAGAGTACCCTAAAAATGCAATTGACAATGAAATTTTATTATTTTCTTTGGCCTATAACAATTTAACTTAATAGTCATAATTATCACTAACATATACCAAGACGTGTCAGAATTTTAGGACTTTCATACAATTTTAGAACTCATATTAATAACACATCCATGCAAATATAATACATAGAGTGGTAATCATTATTTTCTATTTAACAACACTTCTCATATAAAATAAGCCTGATTTGTTTCATTTTTTTTTTTTTTTCCAGAAGCTTCAGGAGCCCTCTGGAACATCACAAAGTTAGTTTGAGGTCAAAAAGATAACTTAGAATTTGGAAATTTAATTTTGGTAAACCTGTCAAATATGTCAAAAGTTTAAAACACTTGATCAGGCCGGACACGGTGGCTCACGCCTGTAATCGCAGCACTTTGGGAGACCAAGGCAGGTGGATCACGAGGTCAAGATATCGAGACCATCCTGGCCAACATGGTGAGACTCTGTCTCTACTAAAAATACAAAAAATAGCCGGGCATGGTGGTGGGTGCCTGTGGTCCCAGCTACTCGGGGGGCTGAGGCGGAAGAATCGCTTGAACCCAGGAGGCGGAGGTTGCAGTGAGCCAAGATTGAGCCACTGTACTCCAGCCTGGCAATAGAGCAAGACTCCATCTCAAAAAAAAAAAAAAAACACTTCATCATAATAGAATCATAGATCATTATAAAATAATTATCATTTATTTAACTACACTGTTAACTAAAAGATTTCTTAAACAAAAACCTTTTACTCTTTAACAGAGAAAAGACTCAGTTTCCCAAATAGTGAAAATATCTCATAAAGACACTCTGAAGCACATAGAATCTGGTTCTCCACCTCACCCCTTTTATTTATTTTTTTATCTTTTTGCAGTTTAAAGTGAAAAAAGTCTTTTACTATCCCTTATTAATGCTACATTAAAATCTTGTTCAAAAGAGAAAACAAAATTTTATTCTTGTACCAGTGTCTTACGAATAACTAAGCTAATTTTATAAAACCTTATAAAGAAATCCATCCAATCTTAGCTTTGACCACACAGATAAGATTTCTATAAACCATTTATATCCTCTTACATTTTATCTTATTTCTAAATAATTTACAGACATTTAGTTTTGCCTATATATTTTTTTATGCTTCTTCACTTCTAAAGCACCTTTAAATAATGTTTAAGCTAGACAAAATTATTTTTTCTCAACAAAAAACATTCTTATAACATTTTTTCCTTGTATACTCTGTATACAGAAATATTTCTCTTGTATATAGTTTTAATTATATATATTAATTAGAATTTTAATCCATAGCAATTATAAATCAGTATTTAGTAAACTAACACTATATATTTTAGAGAGACATTTTTTCTCATTTTTTATTAATAGATCTAGATATATTTAGCTTTCTATATCATATAAAAGCAATATGCCAATATATATAGACTTAAATTTATGTGTAATAATGTTTTAATATTTTAACTTATTTAGAAATGACTCAGATATTTCATTATTAGCCATTATTTAATTTAATATAACTTTAAGATTTTAAATTACTGCAAAGATTTTTTTAAATTATGAAAAGTTTATTTATAACTTTATCTCATTTACATTTACCTATTTGTTTTGAACAGTTATATTTGAATTGCTCATGGAAAACAAAGCCGTGTATTTCAGTTATTTTCAAAAAAGCAAAATCAAGCTAACCCTGAATCAGTCAGCCTTGTTCTAACCAAGGCCTCTAAGACGCCAGACACATGGGGCCCTACTGGGCATGGCCTGTCCTTCAGCTGGCAGTTGAGATGCTGTGGGCACACACATGTCTCCAGTCTTTACCATAGCCATCTCTTCAGATGCCAGAATCCAGAAACTTAAAACTAAAGATATATGCCAATTGCAAGATGTGTGCAAGACTTTAGGAGAACCCAGCAGTTGGTTGCCAAAGCTTCAGCTCACCAATAAATTAGGGAAGTATCAAAACGATCATTGAAAAAAAAAAAGACAGACTGAAACTTTTATAACTGATATGTGCTAAGTAATTAAGTAATTCATCTTAACTGTCCGTATTCTGCTCTTAGGTTATATTTATAGTTTTACGATTTTAAAGCACTAGTAGAGACAACACAAACCTGTCTGACCAGAAATCCCAGGCAAAACTGTATGCTGACAATTCTGAAGACATTTATGTTTTTATTTTACCAACTTTATTTTTGTTAAATAAAGGTAGTTTACAGTTTTTTTTTCTGAAGACATTTATGTTTTTATTTTACCAACTTTATTTTTCGTTAAATAAAGGTAGTTTACAGTTTTTAAACTACCTTTATTTAACAAAGATTGTCTTATATTATGAAGGTCATTTCAGTTAGTTTGTATTTTATTTTATCTCTAGGAAAGTCCTCAGAGCATAGTGCTTATTGTCAAAGATAAGTTTTACGGAAGCTGTGGACTAGATTTTAGGTCTGAATGTTTCTAAAACTCATCTGGGTGGAGGAAATATTCATTTCTTCTGAAACTAGATTTGTTGCATTTTTTCCTAATTAGATCTTGAAGATTTATTCTGGAAAGTGACTCTAAACTCTAGCTTTGGTCTGACAGGTTTCTCAATATAGCCACTCTATAGGAGAACCCTGATGAATGGAAGTATTGGTTTCAGGTGTGTCAGTTAGATGAGACACAGGGGATTCGAAAATGGATGCCCAGGCAGCCCTGAAATCATAGAAATTTATTACAAGGTTTTACAAAAACATATAGATGACCCAAGGAGAAGATTCACAGGTCTTTTCAAATCAACCAGCTGAATATCTGAGAGTCATATTTTGGAGGCCATTCTAATTAGATAAGTGGCATTTTAATTTATTTTTGTTTCTTAAAAAATAAATGAGGTAGAATCCATTAATGAATAGGGCTGACAAAGTATTTGTAGTGCCCAGTACCTAATACTCATACATATAAAAGGCAGGTACAGCTGGAAGGCAGAGCATTCAGATATCCAGAAATTAAGAGTCATATATTTATGTTGAATTTCGGATCTCCCAGAGCCCAGAAAAATGTCCAAAATGGAAAGACCACAGGGGCGGGCTGTGCTGTGCTTTCACAGTACACTTCACCACAAGGATACTCCCTCTGAGGCTGACTGGGCTATCCAACATCAATTAATTTACTTTGTGACTGGGTTGGCAACCATAGGAGCCCCACCCTTTGATGGTAAGTTCCGCAACAGCCTGCAAGTGCCCAAACTGTGTCCATTGTCAAGCTGTGGCTTTGGCTCTATGATCCTTTTAACCAACTTAGCCAATAATTTTCTTGTACCAAATTGCCATTTACTGTCAGTTTCTGTTTGACTCAGTCAGAAATATGAGGCTATTCTTATCTAAATTTGCAAAACGCTGGAGTTCATCCTCTGTGGTAATAAGCATTCCTTGTATCTGCTGTCGGTTACCTTAAAAATTGCAGCTTTTGCCAGTGAATCATTAGTTATCACATACCCAAAGGTTGAGTGTCCTCTCACAGTGTAAAGTAACCCTTGGTACCTCCAAAATCCAAAAAGATCAGGGAACTCAATGTAAAAGCAGAGCTTTAGATGAGACACACCCATCCACAATGCTTGGGGCTCTATTAGGAAGACAAGGGACCCAGAAAGAAGGGTCAGTGGCACATTTTCTGTGTTTCTCAAGGAGTATCAGAGTTGCAAGAGTCTCATTTAGGTCCCACCGTATGGTGGCCAGAACTCTGATGTTCTCAATCCAACAGAGAGCACAGAGGCCTTGAAAAATGTATAGCTTATGAGCTTTTAATTAAGCCAATGCTTAATTTTTCTTTAAATTGTGTCCCCCAAACTTCATGTATAAATTTTATCTCCAAAGTTGGAATTGGAACCTAATAGGAGGTGTTTGGGTCATGGGGAAGGATTCCCCCCAAATTGCTTGGTGCTAGCCTAGCAGTAATGCATTAATTCTTACTCATTTAGTTCCCATGTGATAAAGTTTGGCTGTGCCCCACCCAAATTTTATCTTGAATTCCCAGGTGTTGTGGGAAGAACTTGGTGGGAGGTAATTGAATAATGGAGACAAGTCTTTCCTGTGCTGTTCTTGTGATAGTGAGTAAGTCTCACAAGATCTAATGGTTTTAAAAAGAGGCTTCCCCTGCATAAGGTCTCTCTCACTTTTGTCTGCTGCCATCTATGTAAGATGTGGTTTGTTCCTCTTTACCCTCCACCATGATTGTAAGGTTTCCTTAGCCACATGGAACTATAAGTTCAATTTAAACCTTGTTCTTTTGTAAATTGCTCAGTCTTGGGTATGTCTTTATCAGCAGCATTAAACCAGATGAATACAGTAAATTGGTACCAATAGAGTGGGGCATTACTAAATAGATACCCCAAAATGTGAAAGCAACTTTGGAACTGAGTAACAGGCAGAGATTGGAACAGTTTGGAGGGCTCAGAGGAAAAAATATGGGAAAGTTTGGAACTTCCTAGAGACTTGTTGAATGGTTTTGATTGAAATGCTGATAATGATATGGACAATGAAACCCAGACTGAGGTAGTCTCAGATGGAGATGAGAAACTTGTTGGGACCTGGTGCAAAGGTAACTCTTGTTATGTTTTATCAAAGAAACTGGTGGCATTTTACCCCTACCCTAGAGATTTCTGGAACTTTGAACTTGAGAGAGATGATTTAGGGTATCTAGTGAAAAAAATTTCTAAGCAGCAAAGCATTCAAGAGGTGACTTGGGTGCTGTTAAAGGTGTTCAGTTTTATAAGGGAAGCATAGCATAAAAGTTCAGAAAATTTGCAGCCTGACGATATGATAGGAAAGAAAAAACAATTTTCTAAGGAAAAATTCAAGCTGGCTACAAAAATTTGTGTAACGAGGAGTTGAATGTTAATCACCAAGACAATGGAAAAAATGTCACCAGGGTATGTCAGAGATCTTCATGGCAGCCCCTCCCATCACAGGCCCAGAAGCCCAGAAGGAAAAAGTGGTTTCCTGGGCTGGGCCCAGGGTCCCCATGCTGTGTGCAGCCTAGGGACTTGTGTCCCAGCTACTCCAGCTGTGGCTAAAAAGGGCCAACATAGAGCTTGGGCTCTGGCTTCAGTGAGTGCAAGCCCCAAGTCTTGGCAGCTTTCACTTGGTGTTGAGCCTGTGAGTGTACAGAAGTCAAGAATTGGGGTTTGGGAACCTCTGCCTAGATTTCGGAAGATATATGGAAATGCCTGGATGACCAGGCAGAAGTTTGCTGCAGGGATGGGGCCCTCATGGAGAACCTCTGCTAGGGCAGTGTGGAATAGAATGTGGGGTCAGAGACCAAACACAGCATCCCTACTGGGGCACCGCCTAGTGGAGCTGTGAGAAGAGAGCCGCTATCCTCCAGACCCCATGATGGTAGATCCACTGACAGCTTGCCTCATGCAACTGGAAAAGCTGCAGAGACTCAATGCCAGCCTGTGAAGGCAGCCAGGAAGGAGACTGTACCCTCCAAAGCCACACATCTAGAGCTGCCGAAGACCATAGGAACCCATCTCTTGCATCAGTGTGACCTGGATGTGAGACATGGAGTCGACGGAGATCATCTTGGATCTTTAAGATTTGACTGCCCTGCTAGATTTCAGACTTGCATGAGGCCTGTATCCCTTTGTTTTGGCCAATTTATCCTATTTGGAATGGTTGTATTTTCCCAATGCCTGTACCCCCCATTGTGTCTAGGAAGCAACTAACTTGCTGTTGATTTTACAGGCTCATAGGTGGAAGGGACTTCCCTTGGTCTTGCTTTTGGACTGTGGACTTTTGAGTTAATGCTGAAATGAGTTAAGACTTTGGGGGACTGTTGGAAAGGCATGACTGGTTTTGAAATGTGAGGACGGAGGTGCCAGGGGTGGAATGATATAATTTGCCTATGTCCCTACCCAAATCTCATCTTGAATTCCCATGTGTTGTGGGAGGAACCTGGTAGGAGGTAATTGAACCATGAGGGCAAGTCTTCCCTATGCTGTTCTCATGATAGTGAATAAGTCTCATGAGATCTCATGTTTTTAAAAAGAGGTGGTCTCAGCCAGGCATGGTGAGTATGCACTTAAGGAGGCCAAGGCAGGTGGATCATTTGAGGTCCTAGAACTTTGGGAGGCCAAGACGGGTAGATAATTTGAGGTCAGGAGTTCAAGACCAGCCTGCCTAACATGATGAAACTCCTTCTCTACTAAAAATACAAAAATGAGCCAGGTGATATTGGCACACACCTGTAATCCCAACTACTCAGGAGACTAAGGCAAGAGAATCACTTGAAACTGGGAGGCCGAGGTTGTGATGAGCCAAGATTGTGCCACTGCACTCCTGTCTGGGTGACAGGGTAAGACTGTGTCTCAAAAAAAGAAAAAAATAAATAAAAATAAAGAAAGAGGCAGTACCCTGCACAAACTATCTCCCATTTTTTTTGCCTGCCACTATCCACATAATATGTGACTTGCTCCTCCTTGCCTTCTGTGATGATTGTGAGACTTCCCCAGCCACGTGAAACTGTAAGTTCAACTAAACCTTTCTTTTGTAAATTGTTCAGTCTCATGTATGTCTTTATCAGCAGTGTGAAAACGAACTAACACACCGTGAGAGCTGGTTATTTAAAAGAGCTTGGCACCTCCTCTCATTTCACTTGCTTCCTCTCTTGCTATGTGATCTCTGCATTAACTAGGTTCTGTTTGCCTTCCACCATGAGTAAAAGCAGCCTGAGGTTCTCATCAGAAGCCAACCAGTTGCTGGTGCTATGCTTCTTAGCCTGTTGACCCATGAGGAGAATAAATTTCTTTTCTTTATAAATTACCCAGACTCTGCTGGACATGGTGGCTCATGCCTCTAATCCCAGCACTTTGGGAGGCCAAGGCAGGTGGATTACCTGAGGTCAGGAGTTTGAGACCAGCCTGACCAACATGGTGAAACCCTGTCTCTACCAAAAATACAAAAAACTATCCAGGCATGGCAGTAGGCACTTGTAATCCAGCTACTGGGGAGGCTGAGGCAGGAGAATTCCTTGAACCCAGAAGTCAGAGACTGCAGTAAGCTGAGATTGCACCACTGCGCTCCAGCCTAGGCAACAAGAGTGAAACTTCACCTAAAAAAATAAAATTACCCAGACTCAAGTATTCCTTTATAGCAAAATGAAATGGACTAAAATGGTTGATTTCAGACAATATAGCAATCGAAAAAAAGTCCCTTTAAATCTCTTACCACATTTCAGCTGGATAAACCAGAAAATATTTCTGAATTTTGTGTTTTTTCTTTTAAATCAAAGATATCTACAGAACCGAAGCCAATAAGCCTTTTATGACTTATCCAAACATGTATAAGACATCCAAACAAGTGCAAAATAAGCCATCTTCACAAGATCCAGAGCTACCACCAAAGACAATTAAAAGAAACTCTTTGAGGGCTAGCAATAGTTAGTATGCTAGCTGCAGATAGAGTTCAACACATATTTCTGTCAACCATATTCTTTTTATGGGCCCCCAACTTTTCAGTCGACTCCTTGTCCAAACAAATCCAGTAACCTGCATGCCCCCTACAGGCAGCAAGCTAAGTCAAGTCTTAGAACAGCAAATGAGACAAAGAGGAAAACGGTAAGTGTCCATGAGAGCAAAAGGATAATTAACTAATGGGTATACTAAAACCAGATTTACCCAAGAGTCACAATCCAGACAAATGGTTTTCTTCTGTCAACCTGAATTTGGTAAAAAAAAAAAGTGAGGGTGAGGAATAAAGAAAAACCTTTACCTTCCATTCTTGATTGGACATTACAGAGATTTTGGAGAACTGATTTTGACACAAATGCTTACCTTTTGTGCTAGATTTTTGTAAGTTGTCTTAAAATTTTATCTGCATGCTTTGGAATGAGTCAGGTGTGACCACCATCTCACCTTTGTCGCCAGAATTGCAAGGGTTGAAATGGAATAATCCCTTTCCTTTCTATCCTAAGGGTCACAGCCAACACCCCTATAACAAAGACAGGTTAATAAGGGAAATGTATAACAAATGTATTTGATCATGGTTTCATGTAACACAGGAGCCTTCAGAATGAAAACATAAAGATACAAGGAAAACTATTTTATGCTTAGGTTCGTAGCAGGAGCAGCGGAGAACAAACCTCTTGAACACAGAACTGAGGAAGGTGGTGGCTTTTTAGTTGGCTGGGAGCTGCGGCAGGCAACAGCCTCATTCAATGAGCTCCCTGAGCTGCTGCTTCTCTCCTCTTTTATATGCCTACAATGCTAAAGGGGAAATTGAGGCAGAACTATGTCATTGTCCATTTGCTGGGTGTCCAACCCTACAATCTTTTGGCTTCATTGATTTGCTAATTCATATGCAGCGTGAGTGGGGACCAGCAAGGGAGGGGGGCTTACAGAGACAAGACAAAAGCAACAAGCTGTTTGTTGGCAGAGATGTTTCAGGAGGGAGCCTGGCCCATGGAGACATGGTGGCATGAACCAGTGCTGGGCTCCAGCCGGCAGGGATGACATTCATTTGCAGCTCTTTCAAGGTTAACAGATAGTAGAGATGCTGGGAACTAAAGAGGGAGTCATTTTCCCAGCTCTTTGGTATTTTATTTTCTTTTTCCTTCTTTACTCTCCTTTCCATCTGGAAGGTGGGGAAGAGGTGAAATTGAAGGAGGCAAGGGGGTCTCCCCTCTCAGGTTCAATGAAGAATGGCAACCCTTTAGAAATATGATTGGAAACAAAGGGTATGATCTAATGCTGACAGACAGAGAGGGGAGACTCAGCAAGGCCTGTCTTTCAGATTATTGTTGGCCTCTCTGTGTAGCATTTCTTCCCTCTAGGTGCAAGGTAGGACTCCTCTAGAAGAAAGGCCTTAACTTCTTTATGGCCAGCTGTCACACAGAAAGGTCGGGGAAGAGACAGAGTAACATTTTAGACTTTATGGCTGACTTTGAAAAAAATTGGTTCAGGTTTCTATGACCTGTCTAGGAGAAAAGGAATTCTAGTTTCTATGGGTCATGGAGCAGGGTCAGCAGGATTGGGAAAAAGAAAATGAAGGGTGAAAGACAGGACAGAAGGAGAAGGTCAGAGAGAAACTTTACTTCGGAGGCTGCTTCTTAGACCTTTACTTTGAAGTACAATTTTCTGAGTTCCAAAATGGCCATATTAGTGCTTGGTACTACCAAGAAGAGAAAAAAAAAACTGGAAATCAAAAATTTGGTAGTAACAATTTAGAAGTAAAAATATATATAAAGATTAAGGCTGTGCCAGATATCAACTTATTGTCCCCTCAGCTCCAAATACATCCTTCATTTCCTGCTCTGTGAAAAAGGAGAAGGGGCTTTTAAATAATTTTTTCCTTTGCTAGCTGGTTGATGTTAAGCTTTGCCAAGAGGGCTCTGGAAGGGCACTGCATAAGAAAGAGGTTTTCTTTCCAGGTTCTGGCATGTTCCGTGGCAGCCTCCTGCAACACTTGCAGCTTCTCTAGTACCAAGCACCTACAGTACAGGAAGATTCCATCACACCCGACTCCTGCTGTGTATGGGATTCAGCTACACCCAGGGGCCAGTCAATAGCTTCCTTAGTTGCCTGTCCCAGGAGGTTTTGTTTTGACAGCCTTTTGGAGAGGCACTTCATAGTGAACATCCTTCTCCAGCACCTTCATAAATAGATTTCTCATAAGTTTTAGAAGATGGATTCTAGCAAGTTCTGCCAGCTTAGCAGTGAAATGACTTTTTCTGCCATTCAGAAAACCACAGCTGTGCCCTCTCCAACAAGGTCTGCATCTCAGCCATGGAGTGGCAACCCTACAGCATCCAGTCCGCTATCTCATCCCTAGCGCAAGGCACTGCTCTTTCTATCTACTAATACTATATTCTTCAGAATTCTTTTCTTACTAGTCAATGCCTAGTAACTTCAATCCTCTGTTATAGTTAATAATTCTTTATAATTACATTCCTGTTCTAATTAATCTATGGATGATGTCTTCTGAAAGGACTCTGACTGATACAAACTGTGACTCACCCGCTACAATTCTCCATAATGTTAATATTAGAGAGATCACTGAGTGTTTTTTAGAAAAATGCTTAAAAAATAAAAAGAATTTTTAAGATATGCTAGAAAGCTGACTATGCATTTGAAGGAGGCATCTACTATTTACATTTATTTTTCTAAGAAACTTTTCTTGATTTATCCTCATTTGGAATTATACCTGGCTTCTAGGAACTCAGCCCTGCTATGCGATGCTCCTACATCTATCTATCCATACATACCAGCTTTCTAAAATTTTCTGAATGTTTTATGCCAGCCAGAAAGATCACCAAGTCTTGTGTCTGCAATTTATGTGTAAATATAACACTTTATAACTGCAAATATGGAACCATACACTGACCAAAATTACAGAATGTTTAAAAATATTGTGAAACTGTCTCAAAGCAGTGACATTCTTTTATGGATCTCCTACCAGTCCTTGCATCATGCTGATCCTGTCTGCTTAGTCAAGTATCATTTTTTTGCACTGAAAGGAGTCACAGGGGGAATAAACTACTATGCAGAATGAATCAGCATCCAGCTTGCAGACCATTGCGAATATTTATAGAACATTTGAGTATTATTAGCTGAGTCTTTTTCTCAAAGTACTGTTTTGTTTAATATGTGAGCAGAATAATATTTCCTGTGTTATATCATTTGAGAGAAACTGTGTGTGAGTGCGTGCTCACATTTATGTAACCTGCCCACTGACATATTTCCTGTGATACTTTTAATCTCCTTCTCAGGCCCAATTCTGTCTTTCATCTCTCATTTGAGGCATCTTGCAAAGTCTAGGACTAGACCTTCTTTCTCTGCATACTCACTCCCTTCAGACATGATGAATGGGAGCAGGGTTAAGTTACTTTACAAAGGCAATGCAGGCTCACTCAAGGAAAATCAAGTCATACAGACAAGCAAAAGTATATAACCAATACCCATAACTTCTCTAATATATCCAGAGTCAATTTCTTCTACCACTTTCTATAGGCATACATATATTTTCTCATTCACATTCAGATACACAACTCCCGCTCTACAAGATATTTTTCTAAATATGCATAATGTATTTACTGTTTTCCAGTAGATTTTCCCAACTATTACACCAGTATTATACGTTACATTTCAGTACTACATTTCAGTATTGTAAAGAGTAGGAGGTAAAATTAAATGACTAAAAGTATAATATGAAATAAAGAATAAAAAACATCTGAAACAATCCTGAAAATAAAAATATTCATTTTCTAACAATGCTTTTGTTGATCAAACTAATTGCTTCTAAGTCTCTTTCTATTGCAGGAAAACAGCATTGTTTTTCATGATTAGAATTATTGAAGTGGAACCAAGAATTCATGAAGTATGTCCAAACATATCAGAAATCATGCTCAGGTCAAAAGTTTAAGATTCAAAAGACTGAGATTTAGGGTAGGAAGCATCAAAGCAGATCAGGCCAGTTGGCCCTCTTTGAATTTTAGATCTTATTTCAGTGCCAAAAAAGAAAGAGTTGATATAGCTGTCTCAAAGTCAGTTATGAAAAGTCACTCTCTCTTTCATAGATTGTTCATAATGAACTTCACAAAGCAAGTAACTTGGTGATCTAAAAGTTTGCCATAGGATCAATATGTACTCTCTAAAGCAATGTGTGTATGTAACTTGTAACAAGACAAAAACTAAAATATATTAGGCAAAGGTTGTTCTTTGTTATACAATCTTATCTCAGAAAGTGACTTTACTAATGTGTAAATTCTAGCATAGATTTTTCCTTCTGCCAGGAGAACTAAAAAAGATCAGATTGTGTCACTATTATCTAAGAACAAGATGACATTCTACATTATTCCAGCTCAAGAGGATAAAGAATTTCCTAGTATTCAACAATTTGTTTTTGATGTTAAACAAGTCACTTCTGAATATATGTAACCTGATTTAATAAATGTTTTCAAAACATTGTGTGTTATCAGTAAATAGAATCCTTCATTAAAATTAAATTATGGTCTTAACAGCAGTAATAGATGTACTTTACTAAAACTTTAGCCAGAAAACAGAAAACACAATGTTTTGAATCATTTCCACTCACAAGAAATTTTCAATATGATTCCTAAAGGATTTCAATCTAAAAAAAAATTTCCAGTCTATCTTTTTGTATTAATGTAGTCTACTGCTGCTAGTCTTATTTCCAATGTAACAAGCTGCCCTAAAGAATCATATATTAGGAAGTCCAATTCTTTAAGGATGAATCTAGAAAACTTCCCAGATAATATATCTTCACAATAAATTATATATAACTCAAGTTCAGACTGAACAAAGAAGCAAGGAAGACTCAGTAATTAAACTTATCCTCCATGGATGAATTGCTCACCAGGGAAATTTCTACATAGGATTACTATGGTCTGATGTACCTATTGCCTGGCTACTTGAGAAAACATGAGGTTATTATAATTAATCTTACCATGTCCTAATATTTAAGCTCAGCGACTCCCAATACCCAACCAAAACACCCACAGTATGACTTAGTAAATTTTCAGAATCACAAGGTGAATTTTACTTCTTTGACAATCGAATGCCTACTACATATAAAACCCTGTTTTAACAGGGATTCAAGCGTGCACAAAATCAGAGCTCTACCCTCTAAGAATTTAAAATGTGATTAGAAGGAGACACAAATATGCAAATTACAAATAGTAGCTTATTTTAAGAGATAGTATTCAAACAGTAAACCTGTACATATGTATATTAAGTAAACTATGGTTTCAAATCTAGCCATAAATATATTTGGTTAATTGCCACATTCAACCGTTTTCATATTTATTTAATCTTATCAATATACAAGTAAAATATTTTGCTGGTTTAAGTAGAAAAAGACCATCAGACTGTTTTTCTTTTTATAATACAAAATTTCAGACTGTTTTCCTTTTTATAATACAAAATGTTGACTGTGAGAACACCAGAACCTCACAAATAATCACTCTTAATCTACATTAAAAGCTATTTTGGGTTTGAAATCAAACAAGATTAAACACTACACATCATCACACAAGAAACTATGAATAATTGAAATCTTGACTCCTTTAAACAAGGCAATGATGTTAAATCTCTGATACATACACTCAAGGTAATAGCCTCAGTAAATAATTACAGACTATATTCAGAATTACAAAGCATGTAACAAATAGAGTATGTACAAGTCTTTCAAGAGATATGTTGGATGGTTTGGAGACGGATAATCTCATTTTTAAATCTCACAAACATACATACACACACATACACACAATAACCATATGAATCTATGAATCACAATGATCTCAAAAGACCCATTGATAGTAAAAAGTACAGTGATTGAGGGTCAAATATTAGTAGGCAGTCCTCTATTTATGCAATATTCAGTAATTTGATATATATATATATATTTTTTGAGATGGAGTTTCGCTCTTGTTACCCAGGCTGGAGTGCAATGGCGTGATCTCGGCTCACCGCAACCTCCGCCTCCTGGGTTCAGGCAATTCTCCTGCCTCAGCCTCCTGAGTAGCTGGGATTACAGGCACGCGCCACCATGCCCAGCTAATTTTTTGTATTTTTAGTAGAGACGGGGTTTCACCATGTTGACCAGGATGGTCTCGATCTCTTGACCTCGTGATCCACCCGCCTCGGCCTCCCAAAGTGCTGGGATTACAGGCGTGAGCCACCGCACCCGGCCCAATTTGATATTTTTTAAGAGTAGACAAGAGCTGAGGAAAAGAAGTTGCACACCAATGTTAGTTCTAAAAGGTGGAGATAATAGTTTTAAAAAAATTCTTAAAATTTGGTTTATAATTATGAAAAGTTGGATTTCAAACTGCAGCAAGTATGGGAAAATACTATTTGATTCTTTGTGTCCTGTGAGTCTACCTTCATTGCTTCTTATAAAAAGTACCAGATTTTTCCCAGTTCAGAAGTGTGACTTCCCCATGATACATTTTGAATTGAACCATGGTTGACAGTTTTATTACAAATATGTTGCATTTGTAATTGTTACATCGAATAAAGTGATTGAAAATTTTGCAAAGTTATAAAATTGAACTTTAGTTCTACAGAGAACGAAGAAATAAATGTTAGCTTTAAAAATAAAATCCTCAGAGATGTATATATCAAGATGAAAAATTGAAATTTGATTTATTATTCACTTTGAGTATAGCATTTTCTGATCTGGAAAAAAAAAAAGTCTGAAATTATTTCACTTTACGTAAGTGGTGACAAATCATTGCTTATAGATTTCTTTCCAGAAGCCTTACTGTCCGTGGCATAAAAATTGCTTGAAAGGATTCTGGGTGTTGTTATTTTAACATCTCCCACCACACTATACAAATGCCAATCTGACCACTCTGCCTTTAGGGATTTTCACAAAGCAGCTTTCTTTAAAGGTTACAGGTGATGTTATGTCTTCTAAGAATGTCAGCTCTCTTGACAGTTCTCCATGATGTCAATATGGTTGATACTAAAATTTAGGTAAACGAATTTAATCTAAGAGTGGATTCTGTTCATGGGTTTATTTTTATGCTTGCTAATTGTTTCATGTTTAATCATGTTTTTAACAAAAGCTAGAATACCTCAGTTACATAACTTTTAGCTCTAATTCTTTTATTTTTACTTTTCATTAGGAGAAATGACACCATTAGACCCTTAGACACTGGAGAGGAGATATTTTGTTTAGAAACAGACTCTGTCCCATCTGGGTAATGGACTGGCAGATTTTTCATTAGAAATCCCCATTTACAAAAGCACAAAACTACAAAATTTCTCTAATTCATTTGTGGTTAGAAGGTATTTGACATTGGAACATTTTAAAAATATTATTTTTGTGCTATTTCAATTTCCAAAAGCTGAAAAATATGTGCTTTAGTGTACTTAGTGTATTCTTGCACAACTCAAAAATTAATTCACACAAGAAAAATAAGTGTTATAAGCGTTTATCAGCTGAGTTAATCACTGTGCTTTTTAGAATTAAAAGCTGTACAGAAATTCAGCTTATAATAAAACAAAATTTTAATGCAAACATGCAACATCTTATTTTATCCTGGCTTTTGGAAAGGTTTACATCTAATGCCATAGCAAAAATCCACAGATAAAGCTAATCAGTGTTCTAAATTGCATTAAATATGCATTAATATGTTCTCCTTCCTGATCTCCCCAATTTGGAGATCATTTGATCATAAATTAAATTTTTACAATCTGTTTTATTAAAAAACAAACTAAATTGTTACTACATTGTGTTTTTAGTAACAGTTGAGATGGCAGTTTTGTAATGTTTTTCACAATGATTTAATGCCAACCAAAAATACACCTTAATATTAACACATTTTTTTAAAAAATCAGATGATCCTCTATCAAGGAAAAACTGCTGGCAAATTAATAATATATCAAGTTTCTGAAGATTTAAATGACTACAACTGAAATAAAAGCATCATTTAAGCTTATGACCCTATGACATCAACTCTGTCCAATTATCCATCTAGTTCTTAAGAAGGAAATAATGTTGGCTGCTTTTGCCCAACACTACTGTACAGCAGTCATTTAAATGCCCACCAGACCCTTCTTGGCTTAACACTATGTCTCATGCTGGAGAATGCTTTAAGCATTTTGAAACATTCCAGGAATGAACTCTAGAGAGCTATCATTTCTGCTATCAATCATCTTTTAAGAGTCAACATGGGTTCTCAGAGCTGCTTTTTATATTACAGTTTATGTTAGCATAAGATTGTTGTAGGACCACATCCACAATAGCTATGACCTTCCATCCTTAAATTTGTACAGACAACTCTGCTAACCCCCCTCAGCTGTAAGATGTGATAACCATGTTGCACTGCCATCTTACATGCCACCACCTCCTCTAAGTTTACCATCAACATATAACATTCTCTACGTTGCACACTTCTAATAGATATTTGTTTTCTCTTTCACTCCTGAGTACCAGGATGCCATCTTGGTTCATTTGGCCCCCACCCTTATGGCAGGTGTACAGTCATCTACTTTGCAGTCATATAGTGATTTTTTTTCCACTTCAGATCCCCACCTTCAGCTATCTGTGACCCAACTCCAAATCATGTTCCAATTGTTACTGGTTCGCCAAATTTGCAGCAGCTTCAACAGGAATTCATAAACTTAGATGTTCAGACTTTAATAATGTTACATGTAGCATATATCCGTGTCACAAATATATGCCATTCCAACATACCCTACATGTGAAAAGAAGTAAAAAAAAAAAAAAAAAAAAGACAGGAGGGAGGGAGAGAAGAACATAGGGAAGGAAGGAAAAAGAAAGGGAGAGAAGGAGAAAAAAGGAGAGAGGGAGTGAGGTATGGAAGGAAAAAGGAAAATTCTATTTTAATTAGCTGGTTTATTATGAGGAGTAAACCTGATTCCATGTCTTTATTTTTTTTGCAATTTTAATATATAAATTACTGTTTTGTACAAATTTTTTGAAACCAAATATTTAATTAAATCTGAGGTCAAAGTTCAATATATTAAACAAAAGCTTCCTGTTCACTCTGTCGCCCAGGCTGGAGTGCAGTGGCGTGACACTGCCACCTCCACCTCCTGAGTTCAAGCAATTCTCCTGCCTCAGCCTCCCAGGTAGCTGGGACTACAGGCACCCCTCAACATGCCTAGCTATTTTTTTTTGTATTTTTAATAGAGACGGTGTTTCACCATGTTGGCTAGGCTGGTTTTGAACTCCTGACCTCAAGTGATCTGCCTGCCTCAGTCTCCCAAAGTGCTAATGCTAGAATCACAGGCATCAGCCACTACACAAGGCCCAGTACTTTCTTCTCTGGCCTCCTTATTAGGCTCTGGAGTAAGAAAACAATATATTCTGCTATTATAGTTATATATACTGTCTTCTTTTTTTTTTTGCACAACAGGCTGTTAGGGTGGTGATGTGGTTTGGCTCTGTGACCCAACCCCACCCAAATCTCATGTTGCATTGTAATTCCCAGTGTTTGGGGAGGGACCTGGTGGGAGGTAATTGGATCATGGGAGCGGATTTCCCCCTTGCTGTTCTCATGATAGTGAGTGAGTTTTTATGAGATCTGATGGATTAAAGGTGTGTGGCCAGCCTGGCCAACATGGTAAAACCCTGTCTCTACTAAAAATACAAAAACGGTGTGGTGCCATGCACTTGTAATCCCAGCTACTCGGGAGGCTGAGGCAGGAGAATTGTTTGAACTGGAAGGGCGGGGGTTGCAGTGAGTCAAGATTGTGCCATTGCACTCCAGCCTGATTCTTAATCATTTCCTATATTCTGTGGTGTAATAGAAGGAATTACACTTTATATTCAATGAAGGTCAACAGAAAGCTGAAAGGATAGAAAACAAGAGATACATTCCACTTCCATAAGGGGCTAATGCAAAGAATTCCCTAATCTTTCAATGAAACTGTTTTCAGGCTTCTCAGACTTCCAAGTTTCCATTCCAAAGTTAAGATATAAAAGTTGAGTATGATTTCCTGAAAGTCGTGATAAGGCAAGACAACCTGGGTATTTATGAGTCTCTTATACTGTCATGCTTGAAACTGTAGAATGTTAAGCAGTCTACTGATTCACTAGAGAAATACTCCCAGTCATCCCAGGTTTGTTAACAACAACAGACAAAGGAGAGAAGTAGCTCATAGATCAGCGTGTCATAAAATGGAGATAGCTTCCTGCCAAGGGCAAATTTAGAACTCTAAATGAAGAAAAGATACTGCACCCACACAGCACCCAGACGCAGAAATCCAAGTGACACGATATGGGTGTCAACATTAGAACTGCCACATATAATACAGGGAAGCTCATAAAAAGAAACTTAATTTTCCTGTTGTAATTAGAAATTAGTGAAAATATCTCAGTAAAACCTTCAGAGTGAAAACACAGCTCAGGGGGATCGACCTGAAATAATTTACCAAACTAATGATTAATTGTCAAAGGACCTACACAAGCAACAACAAAGATGATTTTTTAATTATGTATGCACAACTCTGCGATAATAAATTTGAAAACATCAGTGAGATGGATTTCTTTCAGGGAAAATCGTCACAAAATTTAGTTCAAGTAGAAGTAAAAAAGCTGAAACAAATCAAGAGCCATAGAAGAAAGTTAAGTTAGGAAACAAATTACAAAATGTTTCAAAAGAAAGCTTTGCCAGCCAACTCTTTCACACGCCCAAGGAACAGAGAATTAACGTGATATATACATCATTAAATAATATAGGAAAGAATAACTTTGGATGGAAGGATCTTTAGAAAGTTTGATGGTCTAATTGTAACTCTGCCATTAGAATCAGACAATGTCCTCAACCAGAACTTTCCTGAAAGGAAACCTTTCCCTAAGACTTTTTTTTTTTTTCTTTTAGCAACAATGTTGCCTTTTCTCCTGGTTCCTTCTCAGCTTCTTTTTAACCAAAGGAGTCTAGGAGAAATGTTTGATGTTATGTGTCTCAGGAGTCTCTGGCCTTGCTCTTTGATGTTCTAGGATACACACAAGGATGTAGTAAGTCTCTCATGCTAACTTTAAAGATCCTTATTTACCTAAATGTTACTTGTGGGAGGAATTCGGGAAATAACTTTCTAAAGCAATTAGCTGGTACAACCAAAAAAAAAAAGAAAGGAACAACAGGAAAGACGCAAATGGGTGGCTTTTCAAAAGCATACTGCCTTGAGAAAAGTGTGGTCAGAGACCGAATGGTACAATGGGGAGAGTTCGAAAATGTTCTGTTGTTCTATATTTGCTTACAATTCTGTTCTGACATTAAGCCTCAATTTTATTAATACTACACATTTAACAACATAAAAATAACCTTAGAGGAAATTCATTTATGACTATAGATTAAAATGTTTCTAAATAAGATATAAGCAAATTGAATTCAATAGGGTATCTAACATGATCAGGTTGGTTTTAATTCAGGAAGACAAAGATATAACCATAACAAATCTCTTTAATGGTAGTATGGTCAAATAAGACAATACTCTTGATAATTTCAATATATTCCAGAAAGACACATTATAATATGCAATACTTATTCCTGATACATACTTTACAAACTGAACAATTCACCATTCTATATTTTTAAATAAGATCAAAATTATTTTTGGTGATTAATTTTTAGAGGTTTCAGGAATGAGATTAGCATGCTGGTTTTCCCAATAGTATTAACATTTTTCTAATTGTTCTAACAAATACCCAAAATGTAAAACAGGCATAAAACTATAGCAATCAGAAAGTGTTAGCAATGGAATGTATCCGAGACATGGCACCAAAGTATGTTACTGGCGGGAATCAATATGGGTCTGCAGCAACCTCAATTCCTGCCTCCTCAGAAGAAAGAATTTGACTGAGGGGCATTAAGGCAGAAGGAGAGGCCAAGGCAAGTTTTGGACCAGGAGTGAAAGATTATTAAAAAGCTTAGAGCAGGAACAAAAAGAAGAAAAATACACTTAAAAGAAGGCCAAGCGGCAACTTGAGAGAGTCAAGTTTGCAGTTCTGAGTTCCTCAGGAAAAGACCTGCAGGTTCTCAAAAAAAGTATCAAAGAACTGAGACTCACTAGATCACCACATGGAGAAAACGAGATGCATGACCTCTCCATCATGATTGCTTCCTCATTCCTCACTAGTTCCTGCTTTCTTATACATTATTACATTTCTTCCCTGGTAGATAAACTCCTAGTTTTAGTCCAACAGGGAAATGGATTTGAAACTGATCTCTCAGCTTCTTGTGCAGCACCAGATTAAGGTCTTCTTCTTTTGCAGTAATTGTCCTCTCTGTGATTGGCTTTATGCATGGCAAGCAGCAGGTCCTACACAGAACCCCTGGAGTTTTGGTATCATTTTCAAAGGTGTCACAGTGATTCTTAAATTTATAGATAGGAATTAACATGCCTATTATATTTTTGAAAAAGAAAAATAGTGAAAATAAATTTCACAATTTTAACGTTTGTCAAAAAAATGAACAGGAAATGAAAAAGCAAACTAAAATTTGGAAACATCGATTGCACTAAGAAACCTTTATATATGATTTAGACACACCAAATCAATGTTATTGGTTTGATTGCTTCATGCACAAGAAACAGAACAAAAATACATGTAAGTTGGTTCTGTTTGTTTTCTTTTTTGCCAGTATGCTTAGAAACTGGAAAGAAAAGTAGCTCAGAATGTCTGAAGAATATGAGGTGTGCAAAATTTATCAGGCCCAGAGATACCAGTCATGCCTCCTGCACCTATCCCTGGGTTAGTGGGGTTAATTTCCTAAATTCATTTTGAAGTTTTCTTCCTGGTAGTTTCCAGACTAGCTGATAAATTACCTAAAATGTTACCACACATTGCATAATGTGAGCCTTACTTATTACCTCCACCTTGCCAGAATTTGTGATACAAAGAACAACCTATACAGATACCTTATGTAAATTTAAAAACTGCTCTTCCTTTTTCTCTTTGAAAATCCACTTGTAACTGCAGCTAGTCGGAGCATATATTTGGTACAACTTGGGGATCTATGTATCCCAGGCTGCGATCTTCAAACTTGGCCCAAATAAACTTTCTACTTATCATAATGTTGTCTCAGTTTCTTCCTTTAAGTCAACACAAACAAAAAATGGACCAGAAATCAGAAACTTGTGATGGTTAGGCTCAGCTGTGTCACTCATGATGTGGCTATTTATGCATTTATATGCTTTCTGTGTAAACCTTTTTCAGAAGAATGCTTAAAGAAGCATTTTAGAAGCCTGAAGCAGATGGATCACTGAGGTCAGGAGTTTGAAACCAGCCTGACCAACAGGGTGAAACCCTACCTCTACTAAAAACACAAAAATTAGCCAGCCATGGTGGTGTGTGCCTGTAGTCCCAGCTACTTAGGAGGCTGAGGCAGAAGGATCACTTGAAGCCAGGAGGCAGAGGTTGCAGTAAGCTGAGATCATGCCGCTGCACTCTAGCCTGACTGACAGAGCAAGTCTCTGTCTCAAAAGAAAAAACCAAAAAAAGAGAAGCAAAAAATACAAGAATAGTTATTTTTGTTTTGGTTATTATTACTAAGTAACAAAAGAAAGGCAAAAACAAAAAAAATAGAGAAGTGATAGGCTTCAAATTTCCAATATAGTGAATTAAAAAAAAAATGTATCTCTATTAAGGATAGATGACTAACAGCAAAGGAGATCATTTAAGTCTTAATAATTTTTTTTTAAGCAGTTGGGTTTCCTGAATTCCGTTTCCACCTCCCATGAAGTCATTTGTTTGATCATATAAGCACTACCTCATACTAATCTGCATTTTATTACCCTCTATCTTCTCTTCTTTCTCTCATCAGTGCATTATCTCCTGCCTCTTATTCACTCAAGTCCTTGGTCATAACTGGCTGTCTCATGTAATAAACTAATTGCCACCAAAGTATAATTATGCACAATAAGATTACCTATGTCACTTCAGAGGATAGAATATGACTGGTTTTAACACTTACATACTCCAAAAATGTGGTCACCAAAAATATCTTCAATAAATAAATATCTCTTAAACATACGTGTGTGTGTGTGTTTGTGTGTGCATTTTAGTTGTTCATAAAGACATAACATGCAAAATAATTCACTTTGGGATAATGCATGCCACAATCCTAGGCAACTTTAAATTTCTGTGGTTGAATGAAGTTTCAAAAACTCTGTCCAAGTCTGATCTAAAGGGACTACTGATCTAGGCCCTTTGAGAAGTGAAACTTTTCAAAAATACAAAGTAGGAAATTGTGATCACTAAGCCAGAGTTACCACTGTGATGTTCCCTGTGTATGGCTTATTCAGAGCTCGACAAAAAAGAACACAGGTAAGCTGGTGGCCTCTGAAGCTCTAGCCCCATGCTTCTTCAAGGCTGCAATCCTGTGAGCTATTCTTGCAGTGGCCTTTGATGTAAAATAGTGAAAACATTGGATTATCCTAAGAATACCATTTTAAAAGGAGGAATTTCTGGGATTGCTTTTTTTCTATTGCTGACCCAGAAAGACTCGCCAATCCATGGGCAAGCAGATTGAAAAAGAGTGTGACAAGACCATCAGAGATTGCTTAGTTACAGTGAAAGACATGGAGCCACCACCATTTTCCACAGCGGGGATAAAACACAATTCTAGTATTCATAGGTCAGGAATCAGGGAGGGGAGGGGAGTTGTACATGGGGAAAATTCTAGAGCCAATTCACTGTTCCAGTACTGCTGGGCTACTTTTTCACTAATTAACAGAATTCTTTTCTACAACCATTTACTGATAAGCACACATAAAAGACATAATTGTCTGTGAATGCCATTTATGAAGTATAGATGTTCTGATCGAAGACTGACCTACATTAGCTCAATTAACTTACATGTGTATTCTCTTTAGTATTGTGGGCTATGTGATGTCTTAGTCACCGCCTCTGAAAGTTTTCCAATTTGATCTTAGTTGCAATCACCGCCTTGAGTTATTCATTCTAACACACTTTGCATTCAGCCCACCTGTCCTGGGTCACCTGGTCCCTGCTCACCCATAATATGCCTGTTTCATTACTCCAACAATCATCTCCTGGGCTTTGCTTTCATAATCACTGAAAGCAAAGTGAGGCTGAGTATTGCTTTCTGTCCACCCTTGGGATATGACCTGAAGACTGCTCATTCTCATCTCTGGGAGACAACCAAGCTGCTTGAACCAATTTTTCAAGTCAGCCCTTTATCCTACATTGTCCATTTTGATTCTATCAGCTTATACTGAGAACATAGATGTGCCCTTGAGTCCAATGTCAGTTTGAGTCCCTTTTCTTCTGTTTTAGCCAAGCATGGCCCCTGCCTCTAAACTTGAATTGCCTTTCCTTCTGCCATCACAGCTGGTTGCTGGCCTAGAGTTTTATCTCCCCCAATGACTAAAGTACAGGATTGATTTCTGCATTGGGAGGAAAGAATTTAATTGGTGAATAGCAGTCACTTTTGTTCTCTTGTATTCAGCGAATTTACAAGCTATATCAGTATTTCAAAAAATAGGGCCTTCAGGCAGGATTAACATTTGAATCTGAACATCAGCCGTCTATCTACCCAAAGCACTTAGTGCCCAGTGAAATTCAGTTGTTACTTGGAAGGCCTTACTAGGCACCATGGGACCCTAAGGGCCCTAACAAACTCACTCTTTCACACACATAAGCAGTCTGTCAACTATTAGTATCTAAAGAACAAAGACAATCAGCAGCTCTCCCCACTTTCCTATCAAGCTCAATTCCTGCTCACTTAATTTTTGTGTATCCCAAATTAAACTATTTAAGGTATTTTCTCTACTAAAACTACAACTAAACTGTTATATACAATGAAAATATTTGTTAGTGTTTCCCAGAAATATAAGAATTGAATTAAACATCAACACTTTTAAAAGAATAAAGGTATTGTGGACTACTATGCCCCAAAATTCAAACAGCAAACATAGCTCTTATGCAAAGATGAACAGAGGGAGCCCCAAAAGGTCTTACCTTTGTGTTGTAATATCCTCAGGAGGAGATAAACTGATACAAGCTATGTTCCATGTCACTTTATACATCTGCCACAGTCACAGGGCACACTTCAGCTCTATACTACAGAACCAAACAATATCAAATATCCTACATGCTGAAACTGATCAAAGCCAGCTATGCATACTAGCATATTGAAATAAACAAAATGTCATAGAATATAGATTCACGGAATACAGTAATGGAAGGATTTTGCTCATGGGGTAAAAGGAGAAGAAAACTCACTGAAATTCTAATAGGAGAGAAGGTGAATCATATGACTGGAGGACAAACTGAGTGGAAAGCTGAGAAGGCACAAGTAGAATTCAGAGAAAACTGAGATCCTTAGAAACCTAAAGGTCTCCTTCCAAGCCCTCACTCTCACCCTCACCCCATCCATACGTAATTTACGAATACTACTAAATTATATCTTTGGTATAAAAATTATCCAGAGATGGATTTTCTCTCATACAATTTTTTGACATTCCAATTAAAATTTCTCCCTAAAATATCTTTCTGCTGCTGTCAAAAGCACATGCTAAAAATGCCTACAGGCTATTTGCTGTTTCAACACCAAGAGAAACATAGTTAATCATATGTGAGAATAATAAGGAAGTCACACAGAGGTGATAATGTTCATTTTGATTGACCCAGAATTTTTCTTTTTCAGATGATCATAAGGATGAGGAAGCACTAAGCTAATTTTATTTTTTGGAGGACACTAGGGCTATTCTTTTTTTTTTTTTTTAGACTGAGTCTCGCTCTGTCACCCAGGCTGGAATGCGGTGGTGTGATCTAAGCTCACTGCAACCTCCGCCTCCCAGATTCAAGTAATTCTCCTGCCTTAGCCTCCCAAGTAGCTGGGATTACAGGTGCGAGCCATGAAGCCCAGCTAATTTTTTGCATTTTTAGTAGAGACGGGGTTTCATCATGTATGCCAGGCTGGTCTTCAACTCCTGACCTCATGATCTACCTGCTCGGCCTCCCAAAGTGCTGGTATTATAGGCATGAGCCACCACGCCCGGCCAGGGCTATATCTTTTCTTTAGAAAACATGAACGATTTCTGCAAATAACTTTAATAAGTAATATTCTATAGACTGTGCTATTAGAGATGAGCAACATTACAGAAAAACTGAAAAGAGATTTGGTAAGCAACGTCAAATGTCCTGACACAAGCTCATCCCTTTTTCTGCTGACAGTGGACCTTCTTAAAACTGGATCAGCCTTACAGATAATTTTATCTCTTACTAGGCAGAAGCACAAGAAGAACGATTATTCTAAATTATATGACTTAATTCTGACCAACAGAACCGACAGAATACTAGGGAAAGCACAGATACTTTTTGAAGAAGAGATAGCTTTGGGTTTGCCAATTTAAAACTATGTAACTTTGGGCAAACTTTATGAACCTAAATTTTAATGTATGTGTAATAAAAGAAAAACAACCTATTTCGCACATTTATGTGTGTGTGCACATACATACATATGTGTGTGTGTATATATATAGAGAGAGAGACACAGAGAGAGAGAGAACAGCATTACAGCATTTCTGGTTCAGAGAAGACATCCAGTAAATTGTAGGCATTATTACTGAATATAGAAGTGTGAGAAATATTGGGGGAAAGTTACTACGTGACCTAAAGGTCACAATAAACAACTAAGGGTTTGGTGTAGTCTAGATTCCAGAAAAACATTTTTTTAAATATATATATATATATATATTATTGCATTTTAGGTTTTGGGGTACATATAAAGAACATGCAAGATTGTTGCATAGGTACACACATGGCAATGTGGTTTGCTGCCTCCATCCCCATCACCTATATCTGGCATTTCTCTCCATGTTATCCCTCCCTAACTCCCTACCCCCCACTGTCCCTCCCCTAGTCCCCTGCCCCACAGACCTCAGTGTGTGATGCTCCCCTCCCTGTGTCCATGTGTTTTCATCATTCAACACCTGCCTATAAGTGAGAACATGTGGTGTTTGATTTTCTGTTCTTGTGTCAGTCTGCTGAGAATGATGGTTTCCAGGTTCATCCACGTCCCTACAAAGGACACGAACTCATCGTTTTTGATGGCTGCATAGTATTCCATGGTGTATATGTGCCATTTTCCCTGTCCAGTCTATCATTGATGGGTATTTGGGTTGGTTCCAAGTCTTTGCTATTGTAAACAGTGCTGCAATGAACATACATATGCATGTGCCCTTATAATAGAACAATTTATAATCCTTTGGATATACACCCAGTAATGGAATTGCTTGGTCAAATGGAATTTCTATTTCTAGGTCCTTGAGGAATTGCCACACTGTCTTCCACAATGGTTGAACTAATTTACACTCCCACCAACAGTGTAAAAGTGTTCCTATTTCTCCACATCCTCTCCAGCATCTGTTGTCTCCAGATTTTTTAATGATCGCCATTCTAACTGGCGTGACAGAAAAACATTTTAAAACATTTATATAAAAGATGCATATGAAGAAAATAAGTATTAAGAGAAATAGAAAACTGATTTAAAAAATAAATTCTAACTGTACAATCTTGACTCAATTTGGTCCGTATGTCCATACTATTTCCTTTGGCTGAACTTTCATTTTCAAATTGTATTATTTCACAAATTAGAGAGCAATTGTCTCTGTATGTCTAATCCAATTTTTCACCTGCCTGCCTTATATGTAGTCATGTTTTCCTTTTATTCTTGCATGGTCCTTCTTTCTTCCTTTTCTATTTTATCCTTTTTATTATTAGTAACACCAGTAGCTAGCTGAATCATTGGGAAAAGCACAGAATGCTGGCAACTAACATTGCACCCTGTCCCTGACATATCTCATTACAGGTGTCACTGGGCCACACAAAGATGGTAAGGGTAAGAACAGTCCATCATAAGTGACCTCATTTGAGTTTCTCCATTCCAATGGGTCCTAACACTAAGACCTGCAATTCATGAAGCTACACAATCAGCACTCTTATCTCCTTCAGAGCAAAGACCAGAATACCCATTATTGAAGCAAGAAGTTCATTTCCATTTTTGTACTTTTGCTCTCCTAATGTATATAAAAAGGAAATATGTAAACAACTAAGAGGTATGTGTTCTGTTTTACTGAATAGCACTTTTGCATGAATCATCTCAGGGCAAAAATACAATAAGCTACATCAAATTAAAATGCACAAAACAACCACGGCAGAAAATAAAATGGCACTTGAAGCATAGACTTAATTTGTCAACTATCAGTTGTATGCAAAACAGCAATAACAAAAGCATGGTCTATCACTGTGCCCTAACAGTTAGATCATGACATATTCTGGAAGCATGAAGTTACACACTAAAGTATGTATTTTCTGTCTTCAGTTTCATAGAGTATAAATTTAGAGGGGACTAGCAAAAATATACCAACTGATAGCAATATTCATAAGGATGTAAAAGATCATTTTCTAAAAGAGTTAGGGTCCATATTGACGGCGGCAGCAGCCCATCTGAAGCAGTTGTTGCAAAGAGGATGACTGCACTGGGGGAGGCATGGCCAGGTTGCATGCTCTACGGAGCCCTGACTCATTCTGAGTTGGTGGGCAGGAGCTCCATGCTCCGAGGCTGCAGCTGCCCAGCCATGGCTGGGGACCCAAGCATCCCTGCCCTCTCAGGGGCCTGGGAAGCCATGAATCCCCACCCCTACAGGCTTCAAAGTGCCTAATCCCACTGCCTGGCCTCTTCCTACTCCTAGCACCCACTTGGATTTTGAAGCAAAGTTGTGGCCAAGCCCAGGCATTGTCACAACCTGGCAGGGTGTGTGTGCAATCAGGGCAGTGCTGACACACCAGCCCCCTGCCACCTTGGCCCCCTCTGGACTTTGGTCACCCATAAGCATAAAAGGGAGGCTGAGAGAGGGCTAAGGGAAGCTTGGTGCAGGCCTGCAGTTCCCCTCAGCATGGACAGCGGGCATTGTGGACAACATATTGATGGCAGCAGGAGGCAGACAGGTTCCTGAGAAGAAAGGGGCAGGTACCTGGTGATACCCCACCTTCAAGCCAGGTACTGCCAGGAGCCAGGGGGCTGAGCTGCCAATTCCAGAGACCAGAGTGAGAACTTCTGGTGGTTTTTCTGGGCCTGTCCATGGCCACCCATGGACCAGTTAGTGCATACTTCCTCCCCTCTGAAGCCCATAAAAACCCCAGACTCAGCCAGACTTGGGCAGATGACTGAGAATCTGCCTGAGGATGGGAGCTACCCATTGTGGGTTTCCTCTCTGCTGAGAGCTGTATATTCATCAGGACAACCTGTTTGTAGGTAAAAGTTACCTACTCCAGGTGTCCTCCCCACTGAGAGATAGAGACATCAGGATGACCTGCCTGTGGGAAGGAGTGATCCACTTTGGGTCTTCTGAGATCTGTACTGTTGCTCAATAAAAAGTACCTCCTCACCTTGCTCACCCTCCAGTTGTCTGCATACCTCATTTTTCCTGGACGTATAACAAGAACTCTGGACCCACCAGATGATGGGACTGAAGGAGCTGTAACACAAAAAGGGCTGAAACTTGCCCCTCTGCTCTCCACATTGCTTGTGATAAGGAGAGAAGAGCTGTGACTCTTTGGGGACCCCAAACTTAGGAGCTCTCAGAGTCAGGGCTGTGACACCCTCTTTAGGGCTCTGTGTGTTCCTGGCATCTCCAAGATTCTAGACACCCCCATGTTTCCTGGTTTCAGAGTCGAAGCTGCTTGTGGTATGTCTGGTCCAGCCACAGCAGGGAGCCAGTGCCATGTCAGCGCTTGGAGCTGCTCACCCTGCCACAGCGAGCATGCCTAGCTGTGCACAGTGGCCGGACCCCATGCTCACTCTCATACACCCCTCTGCTCCACAGCTGGCTTGCCCTTGGCAGGCATGGGATCTGGGCCACTAGCAAAAGCCAAACACAGCCTGCCAGGCCAAGTGGTGAGAATGAGCCCAGCAGGCCCAAGCAAAACTTGGGCAAAGGCACCACCAGCCACAGGTTTCCAGCTGGCAAAGTGACACCCTAAGGATCTTGTGACATTATCATAAACATATTGATTTTATTCTTTCTTAAAACTAATGTGTGCACTTCAAAAGGGTATCCCTGTGAAAGATAAAATGGATATACAATGGGGAATAAAACAAAACAAGAATAAGCAGCTATTAAGGTGTATAGACTGTGCCAATATTTAAAAACAGAAAAAGGAAAAGAGAAAACACTTTGTTCTTCTTAGAAAATCACTGACCCCCTTCCCTTCCCTACATATGCTCTGATTAGCTCAATAGCAGTCTTTTTCTCATCCAAAGCCTTCAACCTTGAAAAAGTACTCATCTCTATGCAAAGCAATTAGAAAAAAAAGTGTGCCCTGCACAAGATAGCTTCTCAATAATGATGCTTTGACCATCCAGAGCAACATGGAGAGGAGACAGGCATTAATGAGTCAGGTCTGCTGGAAGCAGCACACATCTTAGAAATAAAAGGCTTTGAGATAAGGGGCAAAGTTCCATCTCTGAAGGCCATGGAGTCCTTCACATTGCTTTACTTCTGGATATTGTATGCTGAAATTAGAATAGTCCTTCTAAGTTTGGTTAGTGTCTGCTGACTCAGGTTAGCAAAAAGAAATTGACTTTAACATAATTTGAAATGCTAATTGTTTCTACATGGTCATTACTTTCAGAGAAATTATTGCAGGAGTATACACTTGTTTAAGTATGTCCACTTAATTTTGTTTGTTGCTCTTAAGCATATGAGTAATGCTGGGGCAATTTACCAGAAAAACTAAAAATTCCAAATTCCTCCCAAAATATGACAATAAAGCCAGAGGAGCAGTGTCGGGAATAGACTCACAAAGCAAGGCTTAATATGATTATTTATGTTTAAAATGTATAATCCTAAACCATAATTTAATTGAAATTTCAAGATATTTACTACAGTTGATTGTATTTTCCTCAAATGGCCACAATAAGATTTCTAGTCCCACATTTTCTTCCAGATCCTTGCCACTAACCTTCATCTAACACCCTTCCTTGAAATTGGATGGGACTTCGTGACTGTCTTGACAAACAGAATACAAGAAGTGATGCTGTATAACTTCTGAGACTAGATCCAAAAACAATTCAGCTTTTGCTGGCTTTCCATACATACTGTTTCTTCTAAGGACAAGAGAATTGGGAGCCAATGAGTAAAAAATCTGGCTACCATAAAGCTGCCAATTTGTCAAGATCACAGAGAGAGACTACAGAGACATAGAGAGACATACTCAGAGAAGCCATCAGATAATTCTAGCCTCTGGTCTCCAAGTCTTCCAGCAGAGGACCTAGACATTGTAAAGCAGAGACAAGCTAACACACTTTGCCTTAACAATGTCCTCGCCCCACAGAATCTGTGAACACAATCAAGGGCCGCCTTGTGCTACCAGGTCTGGGGACATTTTATCATACAACTGTAATAAGTGTAACACCCACATACGAGACATTCAGAAGGAACTTGTAGATAAATTTCCACTAGTGACTCTGACCCTTCCCTTTATCTTCACTGTCTTTTAGATATGGTATCAATATTTCCATATCAGTGTTAGGTTTTTTTTTTAATGAAATAAAAGAACTTCATGACTGATCAAAAATGTGAATACAAATGGTAGGAAGGCCACTAAATACTTTGACCTGTCAATAAGATTAAGTAAGGTGAAAAATCTTCCCAAATGAGTCTGATAGAGCTGTCCTCAGTACACACACACACACACACACACACACACACACACACATTCATACACAATGTCTAATATGGCCAAGTGGTAAAGCAAACAAGCTAGATATACCTCTCTCTTCTTTATATCTCACTTGCAGTATTCCAATATCTTGTCCTTGAGAGTCAAAGTCCAAGCAAGAGAAATCATTCACCTGGGGAGATTGTCAGAAGAAGTCAATAATATTTAGTGGTAAATCTGCACAAAGAGAAACAGTAATTTTTAATGAAAGATTTTCTCATTACTTAATTTTCAATAAAAATGAAGGCTGACATGTAATTAAATGTGCAGGTTTTTTCTATTTGTACATACTAGCCACCATCATTATAATAACAGGCCTTTTTTTTCTGAAGGATCTTTAGAAGCACAATAACTTTTTTTAAAGGATCTCAGAGAATAAGAAAAATGGTATTATGCTCTTTTCTATTCATTCAGCAAATATTTATAGAGTAGCTAGAAGGTGCAATGGAAGTTCTAGGCATTTGGGGTATAATGAATCACTCAGGAATGTATAGGACAGGAGATAAGGACCATAAATTAAATAGAAAGTAATGAAACAAAGAAAAACAAGTATGATTTTTCAGAGATATGAGGAATTTCTTCTATATGTAGCAGGATAGGGTCATGAAAGACTATATGAATGAAAGAGAATAAATTGAAAATTAGGAAAAGAAAATTTTATATAAAATTAATATATTAAAAGGGAAAAACTTGGAAAACTGTTGAATCAAGAGTATATAAAAGAGAGGAAAGGAACAGGACTGGAATGGTAGGTGAGCAGAGGGTGTGCGTGTGTGTGTGTGTGTGTACATGTCTGTATTTCCAATTTCAGGGGCTCTAATCTTCCATCTACATAGATATGTAGGCTCTCTTGAGCTACTAGGTTTTGGGACATTTTATTATACAACTGTAATAACTGGAAGACCCACATATGTATTCATACGTATGTAGGTGAGCCATTAGAGACCTTCAGTGATTTTTTAAAAGGTTGGAATTTAGGCAAGAACAATGATTTAAGACTTTTGAGAAGGAAATGGCATAATATGGGCTGTGCCTCAGGAATAATAGTGTCTTTTATTTATGTGGCACTACCATTAAAAAGCACCTCTACATATCTTATGTTCCTATCACAAAACTCTTTGAAACATGTAGAGAAGAAATTATGAGGCCAGGTGTGGTGGCTCACACCTGTAATCCCAGCACTTTGGGAAGCTGAGGCAGGCTGATCATGAGGTCAAGAGATCGAGACCATCCTGGCCAACATGGTGAAACCCTGTTTTTACCAAAACTAAAAATTAGCTGGGCGTGATGACATGCACCCGTAATCCCAGCTACTTGGGAGGCTGAGACAGGAGAATCGCTTGAGCCTGGAGGTGGAGGTTGCAATGAGCTGAGATGGTTCCACTGCACTCCAGTCTGGTGACAGAGTGAGACCCTGTCTCAAAAAAAAAAAAAAAAAAGAAATTATGATCAAAATAATTCACCTACAATCTAATCTAACTGTTATTTGGTGGCATAAACCAGACTCAGTGCCAAGCCTTGTATCAAATTTCTGTGGGCTCTCCACTAAAACACAGTGAGCTCATTGGTGGTGTGTGAGAATGAAGGTGAAGAGACAAGTTGGGTGGGGATCAGGGAAGAATCAGAATTAATCCCATTGAAAGATGATGACAGTGAGTGCAAGATGAGTTATTTCCTATTCATATAGGAGGCAAAATTATCTAGTTGGAAGATGTTAGACCACATTTCTCACTGAAAAAAAAAAAAGAATATAAAACTTTTACATTTTGTATGACATATGTATTGCCCTCAGCAAATCATTCTGTAATTCTTCAGTTTATAGAAGAAGAATTCATGGTTCTCTTAGTAACTGAATTACCATTATGGAAAATTAAATGGAAAAAGCATATGTTCTTTCTAAAACAAAATAAAAGTTTAACATTTTTCTTATTTTATAAAATTTATTGTAACACTGGATAATGAAAATATCATGCTTTAACACTTATAATGGGAATGACATTAAAGCCAAATATTTTAAGAAGATTTAGAATATTCAACATATTCTAATGAAAGTAAAATTATCCTTTATTTTCATCACAATCTCCATAATGAAAGTGAGTACTAAACAAAAGGTAAAGTCCTTTTCGCTTTTTCCCCTTTTTTCCCAGATCTTAAAACAATTCATAAAAGTTCCATCAACGCTTTGGACTTTTATATACAGATATAATTAAAAAGCCTAGAGGTGAATGCTAAGCTAAGCTTTAAGAATTTAAAATTGCTAAAAATCAATAAGAAATTAACATGGTAAACAATAGTCAGTCTTGAAGATCGTTGCAAATTCACAAAATGTTTCTAAGTCATGGCAGTTTATCCCCAGTGCTCCAAGGAAACAAGATAGTTTTTTCATAATTATGTTTCCTCATGAATGGTAATTGTAATTATTCTTTCCCCCTCCCCACTGTCTTGTCCTGTGCCTTATTAGAATAGAGGAAAAATGATAATTCATCAACATGAAATCACACCAAAGAGAAGCAGGGCCAAATGGATACAACACAGCACCGAGAACCCCTACGGCAGAATAATTGCCCAGGATTTCCACACAGAAGACGTGTGGGCAAAGTTTCAGAAGCTATTTTATCAGAAATTGAACAAAAACAATTAAAATGTTGATGCATTTTAACTGACACAGAATTACCTTTTCTCCTTCTTACCAACTCTGCCAAAGCTACCCTCACAAGCAAATGTCAGGAGACACATTTCATAGTTAAGTCGATAATCAAACAAGAACAGCTGTCTGTGTCTGGCACATTGGAGATTCTGAGAGCATTTACCAACTAGACAATCTGGAAGCCAGATTTGTTAAGTAAAGACAATATCCACCTAGATATTCATGGAATGATATTCTACCAACATCCAGGAAGAAAGGGAAAGAAACGTTTACTTCCCGGTATAAATATGTTCACATTTGCACTCACATGAGCTTCATCCTGTGACACTCAGAGCTCTCAATGCATTCATCTTCAGTCTTTCCCAGATGCAACTTTGTAAGTAGGAAATACCTAATACTGGATATGTTGAGTGGGCCCTTCTGCCTGTAACAAGACCACCAACCGTACTCAAGGAAGTGCTGCAAATAATGAGGGAGAGAAGTGCTATCAACTTTTCTTCCCATATTGTAACAGTATCATAGTCACTTCACCATCCAAATATCATTTTAAAAACTCATTGAACATTGCTGAAAATACTCTCTTGCCTACAGGAAAGTATGCTGATTGGAACTAAATTGGCTTAATCTTTTTAGTGTTTTAATCTTGAGGGTCTTTAGGTTTACTCAGTCTTTTCCATTAGGAAAGATATTTTTCTATGATCTCCCTTCATCAAGTAATTTGCTTGACTTGAAAGTCACTAAATCTTTGTGCAAGTGTTTCTATTTTTAAGATGTTAAAATGATTGTAAAATCTATAATGCAAACTGCTACAAAAATTTAGACATTTTTAAGACAGTGGGTCATATACATTTTGTTTAATTTTTGAGTTCCCATTAACTTCCAATACATCAATCACATTCTTTCCCAAGTACATATCAAATATCCCTAAACTCCACGTGCTTAGAGTCGAGAAAGGATCGCAACTTTCCTCCTGACTCTCCTTTGGAGGATGTTGGTTATTTATATTTATATTTTGACCCGGATATACTATCCTGACACACAAATAATAAACATGATCTCTTCAAAGAGATATAAATCTTTAGAGTAACATACCAACAACAGAGTAACAAACCATAAATGTGGTTGCTGAAAAAAAAATCTCTATAATTGCACCACCAGTGATAAGGAGTTAGATGGAGTGTGAAAATAGAATGGTCACTTACAGTGTTTGTATCTCCTGCAGCTCTCCTGTGTTGACATCACACAGATATTTCTCAGTATCTATACTGTATCCTTGAGTTTTTTACTGGCGTGTTTCCATACAGTACTCTGTGATGCAGATTCAGCCCCAGCTTTCCCCAAACACACCCTTTTCCTCCCTACCCTCACCTCTTATCACATGTGGAGGGCTGATGGTAGCTGGCTTAGGAGAAGTTAGCTCCTAAACACGAATATTAAGCATTGGGGAGATAGAAACCACGTGTTGCAGGTGAATCGGATGGCAGGAGATTTCCCTGCAGCACTTTGTTTCTCATGACTCCATGAGATTCTCCTGCTTCTCTCCCATCTGAAAACACTCTGGTGGATTTCCATAGTTTATAGGAAAATATAAACTATGGCTCACAAGCCCTGCATGATCTGATTTTCATGCCCCCTTTTTAACTCAAGCTTTGTCTAGACTCCTACCTTCTCATCATGCTTCTGCCACACCAGCCTTCCTGCTGGCCTTTCAGCACCAACACGGTGTATTGCATTAAGAACGCACACTGCATACGTGCAAATCGCAGCCCTGGCTCTGGCACTTTCCAGCTATGCAATGTTGGCCAATTTACTTAACTTCTCTATGCAAGACGGGACAATTCTCCTACTTGTAACTTGGGAATAATAATAGTAGCTACCTCAAAAGGATGCCATGAGGATTAAGTGATTCAAATTCACAACGGACTTGGAACTGTTTCTTACTCATACTAGATATTTTGCTGATTATTCTTCCTTTCTAAACTAACATAATTTCTGTCCCCTCTATTAGGAATGTTATTACACTAGTTTTCAGCTCAGATGTTTGCTCCTCTGAGCAGCCTTCTTCATCCAAACACGTAAACACCACCCACCCTCATCTATCTCATCCAAATACGTAAATACCACCTGCCTTGACAGATTATGCTTTTTCTCATTACCCTTGTAGTTTTCACTCATTATCTTGTTCTCACATTTCTTTCCTTTCATTCTACGAATTCTCATTAGGATGCAAGCTCCATGAGGGCAGAGACATTGCTTTCTTTCAAATCCCTAGCTCTTGACATAGAACTCGATGCATATTGAGTATTTGTCTAAATATGTGTTTAATTCATTAGTTAATGGCATTTGGAGACTTGGATTCCAGTCTCATTATTTGAAATGTCATTTAATTTCCCAGCACTTTAATTACTTTATTTATAATTGAAGATAATTACAGGCTCTCTATCTCTGCCTCAGTGTGAAGCACAAATTGGATAATCTACATGAAAGTGCTATAGAAACTGTAAATATTATCACAATGTTCATTGTTATCTTAAAGAAACCAGTTAACATAGTAGAATCGGCACCAGACTTAGAGTCAGAAACCTAAATGCAGCTCCCTTCAAGTCCTTATTTTGAGACTGACTTTTTGAGCTTCTGATTCCTCATTGCAAAAATGGTGGCAATATCATTTTATAAGGATTATATGACTCATTAGACAAGAACAAAATTTATGTGTGAAAATAAATGAAACGTTACTTATAAAGCAATAAAATTAAACTAAGACAGCCTTAATATTTCTCTCAGACTGACAGGCTTCTTCCTAACTATAGGCCCCTGACCTGCCAGTTCTTAGAGCATTTGCTTTAGAAAACGTGCTGTAAATTCTTGCTCTGCCCTTTTGAGATATTAATATTCTTCTAGCCTCTTGCCAATCTTACAACCCAACTCCTGGGAACTAGGAGCCATTTATTTGAAAAGTAATTATTAAGAATAATAAGGCTGGGTGCGGTAGCTTTAGTCCTAGCTGCTCAGAAGTCTGAGGTGTAAGGATCACTTGAGCCCAGGGGTTCAAGGCCAGCCTGGACAAAACACAAAATAGTAAGACCTTGACAAGAAAGAGAAAACAAGAAAGAAAGAAAGAGAGAGAGAGAGAGAGGGAGGGAGGGAGGGAGGAAGGAAGGAAGGAAGAAAGGAAGGAAGGAAGGAAACAAACAAAAGAATTACAAAGCCCCTATCTCCAGACTCGTGGGGGGGCGGGGTGAGTAGGAGTCTAACGTTGTTAAGTGAGAATTAGACATAGATGGCCTACTTACATTGACCAATGTCCTCCAGTACTTTTGCACTAGCTCAAGGCTGCTTAAAAATACTGCCTTTTGTTGAAACAGAGTTGAGTTCAATCTGTCTCTTCCATTATACTTATCTCTATCCCTGTTGCAATAATCTTGAATAAAGTCTTTCTTGTCCTTTAACCTTCCTCATGATTTTTTTTGGCCCATTACAAAGATAAAAACCGTGACACTAATGGCTTGGGCTGAGCTAATTGCAAATCCCTCCAGGGTAATCTCAATCAGGCTAACCCCTGTCTATCTCTCTAAATACTTTTCTCTTCTCTTTTCACCTTCTCATATCTTATCTTTTCTGTGTCAAGTACGTCAGAAAGAACTATACCTTCAGGTTTCTCCCTATAATTGATGTTCACATGTAAATAGTTTGATGACAGTGACTGCTTGTCTAATTTGATTGTATGATTTTTATAACAACTGGCATTGGTGTTGTTCAACACAGGTCACTTCTGGGTCTAAATCTCTACTTCTGTTGAGATGAGCAGTTTAGATCAGACAATGCTTTTTCAATCCTGTTACATAACGAATCTAAAATACTTTTCAGAGTTTTTCTTTATATCTTGATAGTGCATCTACAATCCCTTGGGATGTTGAAGAGAAAAGATATAAACCCTCTACCCAGAAGCTACAATGGTAACTCTGCTATGCAACTTGTTAAAGTTTGAATGTACAGATTGTTATCACTCTCTTTACATCATCACTCTTGTACTAACACTACATTTACCTGCAATTTATGTAAACCTCCCTAAGATAAATTCAGCTCTGAATGACACTTGGTGAAATCAATTTTAGATACCTAAATTGAAAATTAAATTAACATTTATTTAGCAAAGAATTATCACACTGCTTTAGATTTTTATTTTATTTATTTATTTATTTTTATTTTTTGAGACGGAGTTTCACTTTTGTAGCCCAGGCTGGAGTGCTGTGGTGCAATCCTGGCTCACTACAAGTTTTGAGTCCGTCTTCCGGGTTCAAGTGATTTTTCTGCCTCGGCCTCCCAAGTAGTTGGAATTACAGGCATCCACCACCATGCCTGGCTAATTTTATATATTTTTTTAGATTCATAGCTTCACTATGTTGGCCAGGCTGGTCTTGAACTCCTGACCTCAGGTGATCCGCCCACCTCAGCCTCCCAAAGTGCTGGAATTACAGGTGTGAGCCACAGTGCCCAGTCACTGCTTTAGATTTCTAAAGATTATTTTAGTTTTAAGTTTGTTGCTCTTTTTAGAAGTCATCATTCCTTTGAAAATATCACATGATCCAGAAAATTTCTCCTGGCTACATTTATGTTTATTGATCCCATGCCTTCAACATAATGGTCTCCCCATTTACTGAACTTCTGTATTCAGGATATCTTTCAGTTTAGAACTACTGAAGAATCTGCTTTCAGTTGATAAAGGTGGAATTTCTGGACAAATAGATATCCATGAAGATTAAATCAAAAGGGAATATCAAGGTAAATCAGATTTATATTTGATTCAGCAGCTGACTTTCATTTGATCATTTGTCTGATTTCTTTATCATCCCCTTGCAGGTGGGTCCCGTTTAATCTAATAGTTGCTTTATGTCAAAAAAAAAAAAAAAAAGTAAATATGTGAAACTGTTGATCTGTGGACATAAATTTAAATTCAGTAAAAATTTTCTTGAGACTCTAAGAGGAAAATCTTCCTTGATTTGCAAAGGACTAATCAGTATAAATAGAATACAATTAATGCCCTCAATGCTTTATTTGGCTTTCCATTTTGATACTATTTGATAAGGACTATTTGGTTGATACCGTAAACATGTAGTCAATGAGCATGCCAAAACACTCATTTTATAGAAATCAAAATGGTTTAACCTGTCAACAAATCACTGTAATATAAGAATCTTAAAGAAACATACCACAAAGAGCCCAAAAGAAGAAATGGAAGCTTGATACTGAGCTATACCAACACATATAAACTCTCTCAAAATGATTCTCCATTCCTTTTATTCTGAATAATCCTAAGTACTCCTTGAAACAATCAAGATATTTTCCAAAATACTCTAATAATAACCTCCTCTTATTCGGTGAGAGTTAGAAGAAAAGAAGTACAATGTTTTTGGAACACATAGATTGTCTCATTTACCCCTCCTAGCAGCCCTACAAAAGAGGAATTGTTATTTCCATTTTGTCGATAAGAAAACTGAGGCTTAAAGTGCTTAAGTAGAACTTATCCAAGGACAAACAATAGAAATGTCAGAGCCAGAATTTGATACTAGTTCCGTTTAAATAAAAAAACCATAAGTTTTTCTTATACCTCACTATCTCTGGCATTAAGAGAATGTTTTTGTATCAGGAGGCTAGGGACAATATTAAAAAGAAAACAGCCAGTCTTGGTGATATGTGTGCTTTGTCCTGTCAGTCCCCACAAATTGGAAGGACTGGAGTGAAACATAGGTTTGATTTGGAGTCTTATTTGATAATGGAAATGATTTTCCTCTAAAATATTTTCCAATAAAATAAAGATAATGTAAAAACTCAAACATCTCCCTGCAAATATAATGGGAAGCACATCTTTCTGGCATAAATTTTTGTGAGGAGCTTTCAAAGATATAATTCAAGGCCAGCAATAACTCTTTAATTACGAAGGCCATTCAAGTTTGCACGTAGCCACTTTTATGAAATGCATTTGCTGCTTTGTCCATTTCTCTGAGAGAAAGGCCTTTCCATTACCTGACTGCTTTCCCTAAGGTACTCTAGCTACTTTCTCAACAAGGTTTGTGATAAGACTTGTGCAACCCTAAAGCCAGACTGTGTGTCTCTCTAGTCATTGGTCATCTGTCTCGACCTATTATTACTAAGATCCCTATGCTATGGCCTGCATAGTTTGTTTCTTCAGTGATGTTGTAGCTAGAATTCAACTTTCTTAGGTAGAATGATTAATTTTATGTGGCAACGTGGTTAGGCCATAGTACCCAGATATTTGGTTAAACATATTTAGATGCTGCCATGAAGGTATTTTTTAGATGAGATTAACATCTAAATCAGTAGACTCTGAGTAAAGCAGACTTACTCAGTTATCCTTCACAATACAGGTAGGCCTTATCCAGTTAGTTGAAGACCTTAAGAAAGTTACTGATCTCTCCTGAAGATAAAGGAAATCTTCTAGCAGTATGCCTTTGGACTAACACTGCAATATTAACTTTTCCCTGGGTATCTAGCCTGCCAGCCTGCTTACCCTACAAAATTTGGACTTGGCAGACTCCTTAATAGAGTGAGCCAACTCCTTAAACTCTCTCTTTCTCTCTCCATGTATACAGATACAGATTAGATAGAGATACACCCACACTTGCATGTGTGCTTGCGTGCACACACACACACACACACACACACACATATCATATTGGTTCTGTTTCTCTGGAGAACCCTGATTACTGTATACTAGGTGGACCATACTACTCTGGAGGTAATCTTTAATATCAGTTGATATTATGAACCTCCCTCTCCTTTTGATTTCCTAAGATTCTCAGCCCTCAGGTTATCAAATGACCAAGGTACTTAGATTGTTCTCATGTTCTTGGTTCCATGGACAGCTTTTGAAAAAATTACCTATTTCTAATGCTTACTCTTATTCTTCCACTCTTTCCTTCCTTTATTAACATGCATTCTTAATGAAACCAATTTGAAAAAAAAAACAGACATTGTTGTCTATTGTCCAAACTATTAATACTACAAGAGTGACTTTACAACTTTTCTATTACCCATAAAGCAGTCAACATGATCCTTTAAAAAGATAAATTAGTTCATGTTATTCCTCTGCTTAAAATCTTCAAATGGATTTCCTGCATTTATGACAAAACCTGAACTCATCACTGCCATGTCTTATAGAGCCCCAGCTGATCTGTTTGCTGTCACCTCTTCAAATTCATGTCATACACCACCTACTGCACACTGGCCACATTTCTTACCTTGCTCAAACAAGGTAAGTTTTAAAGGTAGTCAGCATCTTGGGCTTTTGATAATTGCTATCAGCAAGACTTGAATGCTCTTCCTGAGTTTCTCTTGGGTTCATATTTCCATAGGGCGCACAGTGAAACAGTTCTCTTCTTGGACTGAACATCTTTGCCTGTTTCTCCCATGGGAATTTAAGTAATACGAGAGTACAAAACTGTCTGTCCTGTTGAGCCTGAATTTCTAGGGCCATATAAATACTCTAAATATATCTCATAAATATTCATTGAATGAATAAATCCAGAACAAGATACTTTCCATGTTTCAAAAGCGAAATTAAACAAACCTACAAAAAACGTTCTCAAGACAGACACCCAGGAATCACCTATTTAACATGGCATACAATCAAAAGGCTGTCCTCAGGAATAAAGCAAAGAATAAGTTTTCAGACCTAAAATATAAGATGAGCTCTGGACTGGACCAGAACTAAAGCTAACAGCAGAGCACTGACCAAAAGCTCGTTGTCTCCCTTAAGACATGATCAGTGGCAGGAAAGAGTCAGAACTAAGCCATCAAGGAAACGTTAAGAAATCTTGGCAAAAACAGCAGCTGCTGAAGCAGAAATGAATACAGAAACTTTATCACATAGGTCAATTTCTCTCAAAACCCAGACAGTAACTATCTAGATTTTGCAGGCCATAAGGTCTCTGTGACAACTATTCAACTCTGCTATTGTAACACAAAAACATATATGGATGATACATAAACAAATTACTATGACCAATAAATAAATCATTTTTAAAAATAATAAACATTATTTACAAATAATAAATGATGAGTATGTACCAATAAATCATTATTTATGGACATTAAAATTTGAATTTTCTATCATTTTGAATGTTGTTATTTTGAGATAATTATAGATACACTGAAGTTGTAAGCAATAACACAGATTCCCACACACCCATTACTTTTATTTCTCCAATGATAACATCTTGTAAATAACAGTACACATGACATGCAGGATACTGATTAATGCACTTGACATACAGAATATCTCCTTCACCACAATAAACCCTACTTTTGCCCTATTATAACCACACCTACTTTCCCCTCCCTAAATGTAAGCCCTACCAATCATTAATCTTTTCTATAATTTTGTCATCTCAAGAACATTATAAAAATGAAATCATACAATCTTTGTGAGATTGGCTCTTTTCATTCAGCATAATTTTTTGGAAATGTATCCAAATTGGTGTATCAACAGTTTGTTCCTCTTTGTTGTTCAGCAGTATTCCACAGTATGGATGTAACACATTTCCTTTAACCATTTGTTTATTTATTTATTAATTATTTTTTTGAGACAGAGTTTCCCTCTTGCTGCCCTGGCTGGAGTGCAGTGGCACCATCTCAGCTCACTGCAACCTCCATCCCATGTTCAAGCAATTCTCCTGCCTTAGCCTCCCAAGTAGCTGGGACTACAGGCGCCTGACACCATGCCTGGCTAATTTTTGTATTTTAATAGAGACAGGAGTTCACCATATTGGCCAGGTTGGTCTTGAACTCCTAACCTTGTGATCCGCCTGCCTCGGCCTCCCAAAGTGCTGGGATTACAGGTGTGAGCCACTGCACCTCGCCCTACTTTAAAAAAATTTTTTTTTTTTTTTTAAGATGGCATCTTGCTCTGTTGCCCAGGCTAGAGTGCAGTGTCATGATCTCAGCTCACTGCAACCTCTGCCTCCCAGGTTTGAGCGATTCTCCTGCCTCAGCCTCCCAAGTAGCTGGGATTACAGGTGCTCACCACCAAGCCAGCTAGTTTTTGTATCTTGGCTCACTGCAAGTTCTGCCTCCCAGGTTTAAGCAATTCTCTGCCTTACCCTCCCAAGCAGCTGGGATTACAGGCACATGCCACCATGCCCAACTAATTTTTGTATTTTTAGTAGAGGCTGGTTTCACCATCTTGGCCAGCCTGCTCTTGAACTCCTGACCTCCTGATCCACTCACCTCGGCCTCCCAAAGTGCTTGGATTACAGGCTTGAGCCACCAAGCCTGGCCAACAAATTTTTATTTTAGTCCCTCTGATAGGTCTGTAGTAATATTTCATTATTCTTTTTATTTGTATTTTCCTAATGATTAATGATGTTGAACACTTTCCATGTACTTAGGTTTACATAAGATAATATATCCTCTTCAATGAAATGTTTATTCATTTATTTTGCCTGTTTTTAATTGGATTTTTGTTTTCTTTTATTATTGAATTCTGAAAGTTCTCTGGATATTTTAACTGCTGATCCTTTGTCAGATATGCAGTTTTTAAATATTTTCTCCTCGTCTGTAGATTATCTTTTTATTCTTTTAACATGGTCTTCTGTAGAGCAAAAGTTTTCCATTTTGATTAAGTCCAATTATTATTTTTTTTTCTTCTATGCATAGTGATTTTAGTGTCACACCTAAGAATTATTGGCCTACCCATAGATCTAGATTACTTTCTTCTAAGTTTTTTTCTAAAAATATTTTATAGTCTTACGAAACATAGTAGTGTTTACTCTTTAGTAGTTTCAGATTTATATTCAAGTGTATTATCCATTTTGAGTTAAGTTTTGTATAAGGTGGGAGGTTAAAGTTGCTTTTCTATTTTGCCAATGATATCTAATTGCTCCAGCACCATTTGTTTAAAAGGCAACCCTTCTTCCATTTAATTGCATATACACAACTGTAAAAAATCAGTTGAGCAAAATTGTGTGTTCTATTTCTGGGTTTTCTGCTTTATTCTGTTGATCTATGTGTCCATCTTTCTGCCAATATTACACAGTTTTGATTACTACAACTATAGAAAAATCTTGAACTCTTTTATAACTATTCCTTTTATTATTCTTCTTTTTAAAAATTGTTTTAGCTATTAAAGTTCTTTTGCTTTCCACATAAACTTTAGTGTAATTTTCTTTAAATCTGCAAAACACTTGCCAAGATTTCCGTAGGGATTACACTAAACCTTTACGCCAATTTAAGGGGAATTGACATATCTACTCTGTTTAGTCTTCTAATCCTTGAACATGGTATAGCTCTCCATTTATTTGGTTTCTTTCATTAGTATTTTGTAGTATCTAGCACACAAGTCTTGCACATGTTTTGTTAAATTTACACCTAAGCATTTATTTATTGAATTACTATAAATGGTACTGTAAATGATATTTTAAATTTTGGTGTTCACATATTTATTTCTAATATGTAGAAATACAATTGTTTTTGTATATTTTCCTTGTCTCCTGAAATTTTGATGAACTTATTTACTACTTCCAAGAGGTTTTCTGATAAATTTATTGGGATTTCTATGGGGAGAGGTGGCATCTGAAAATAAGGCAGTTTTACTTCTTTCCTTCTGATATGTATCCCTTTTATTTCTTTTTTATGTTTTGTTGCATTGGCTAAAATTTCCAGTATGATGTTCAACTATGAGTGGTAAAAGTGGATATTTCTGCCTTGTTTCTGACCTATGAAAGAGTGTTCAGTCTTTCACTTTAAGTATTGTGTTAGCTTTAGGGTTTTTGTACGTTATCAAGCAGAAGTTCCTTTCTATTCCTAGATCTCTGAGATATTTTTATAATGAAATAATTTTTTTTCAAATTCTCTTCCTGCATCAATTGATATGATCATGTAATTTTTCACAATGAAAGCTATGTGAAGATGAGGGCAGATATTAGGGTGATGTGGCCACAAGCCAAGGAATGCCAAGAATTGCTGGCAGCCACCAGAAACTAGAAGAGAGGCAACAAAGAGATTCCCCCTTACAGCCTCAAAAAGAAACTCTCATGACACCTTGACTTTAGGCTTCTGGGCTTGAAAACTAGGAGAAGATAAATTTCTGTTGCTTTAGGCCACCAAGTTTGTGATAATTTGTTATGGCAAGCTTAGGAAACTAATACAAGGGTGTTAAAGTAATTGTGTATTTATTTCTTCTTTAAATTCTATCAGTTTTTGCTTCATATATTTAGCAGCTTGTTTTTTGGTGAATACACACAAAGATTATAATGTAGCTGATATCAGTATACCAGTCCTGCTTTCTCCTTGTTCATATTTACGTAATATATAACAACTCAACTATATTATTATATTTAAGGGATTTTTTTTGTAGAAAAGTTTTTTAATACACTGAGTATATCTCTTCACCTTTTAACAGTGCATTTAAACCATTTACATTTAATGTAATTATTGATACATTGGGACCTAGGTATGCCATTTTATTTGCTTCTTTTCTTTTGTTTCCTGTTTGTACTTCATGTCTCTGTTTTATTTTTCATGTCTTTGTTGGCAAGGTTAGAAGTTAGGCTACTGTTTTCTCTATGGTGTTTGGGTTGAGTATAGCAGTTATTATCTAAAAGTTTGCATTTTGCTAGTGTGTCCCTTTCCTGTGTTTTGCCTAGAAAGAGTAGGCTTTTGTGTTGGTGATTGTTTTTGTCCATGGCATTAACATTTCTAGGTTCCTGGCTTCTTCTACTCTAATTATAGAATATGCAAAGTAAAAAGAAAATCCAAAGAACCTACCATGGTGTTATTTTGGGTCCTGAGGTCCTTTTTCTGCTGTTTCCTCTCCAACTTTCAAGGTCTTCTTATATTTGTTTTTTTATGTAATATTTTTAAATGTACTTAATGGAAAGATTTCAAAGTTCATTTATACCATCTTCCTGGAAGTAGAAGACTCTCAATTCCATATAATTTTCATTTGTCATAAAATATTATTCTTCTTCTTTTCATTATTTCAATCATTTAAGTCTGTAAAACCCTTCTTAGCAGTCAGGCCATAAAAAATTATGTGGTGGGTTGGATTTAGCTTATGATCTATAGTTTCTCTTGACACAGATTAACATTTCTGAACTGCAATTCTCTTTGCTAGTCACAACAGTCCGCCTTAAAAAAGGGAGGTGAAGTAAGGTAGACAGTGGGGAGAAAAAAATAGGTTTTTTTTTTTCTCTAAAATTTGAGCACTTGGAAAGAGCAGCAAATACTGGTTAGGGAATGCATGAGAATAATCAGATTAAAATTATTAAAAGTATTAAGCATTATTAGAGATTTCATGGGACCCTTCAGACATAATTTTAAATAAAACAACGGCAAATTATTAAATGAACATAAAAAATTCAACAAAAGTTTCCATTTTTCTCATTATGACTACTTTTATGTTTATATATAAAATATCCATGGCTTCATATAAAATTTTGAGTGATTTCCCTATTTGCTTATGACTTAATCATATATCTAAACTGGTTGTTGAGTAATCCAAATCTTCAAAATAAGTACATAAATGTGGTAATTTCCCCTTCAATATAAACTTTGTTGTATTAAAGAAGTAGAAGAACACATTCAAATAAATCGCATTCCAAATAGCAAACATGTAAAACTAAGTCTTAGAAAGGAAAGGTAGCATGAAAGCTTATAACTGTTAAAACAAAAAATGAAAAATCTAAAAAGCTGAAGAATATCCAACAAAATAACATCTCCAAAAACCCAAGATAAAATTGACTATAGAGAAGAAATTCAGACAAAATCCTACAATGGAAAAGTCTTACAGCTGCAGAACGTTTTCCATGAAGCCTGGGCAGGGGTGAGGGAGGGGAAGATAATGCTGAACTTATATGGCAAATAAACACACTGCCACATCCTATTGTTCAGCTGAGCTAGCCTGAAAATTCATGCAAAGTTCATAGTTAGTATACATAATTTTATTCTAAAGCTTTCTTCCTTGAATTGGTATTAAATTTTAAATAAACTGAGACATGAGCATTTATTAAAGTCATTATGATTCCATCACCCATGGCATACAGATATGTACCCTTCATGCCAGATGATCTCTGGCACTGAATTCTGTTCAAAGATTTTCCTGTCTTTTTATTTATTTAGTTTGCAGATCTTCAGTAAGAAACACTCAGTGTCATCTGAAAGGACACATATTGCAAGAAACTAATTTCCTCCCTTACTGGAGTTACGTGATGTGTGACTTCTCATCGAGTACAATTGCCAACAAGGCACAGGTGTGCACCGCATGAGGAGGTGAAAATGTAATTATAGGAAGAGAGATTTTGGGATTTTGTCCCTGTATCCATAATTCCATAATGTAGTAAGCCCCAAATGAATGTCTGGTTTTTTTTTCCCTATCGTCAACAACAAGTGTGGGAAGCAGAAAACCCAAAATCTTTGTCATATGCAGATTCATAACTACCATAATTGGATATATAACTAAGAAGGAAAGCTCCTCCTTTCCTTCATTGATACTTTAATTTCATATAGGAAGTTATACTTCAAATTTGTTTTCTTCCAATATTCTCACGTTACTTTAGTTGAATAGGTAAAACCTAACATCAGATCATTTTATTTTTTTTTAACTTATAATGAGCCAGCCATTCAACATTATATTCTTTAAAAGGTAATTCAGAAAAAATAATGACTTTCTTGTTTTCAGTGATAAAAATGTTGTTTTAATTGAAAATGCTTATAAATTTAACTTAATAAAAGGAAAACTTCCATAAATTAAATTATTAGGCAAAGCACCAGATTATTACAAAAGAGTCAAATATTACATGTTGAACAGTTATTGATTTCAACTCAGATGGGTAAAGAAAAACATATTCAGGCTTATTCAATGTAGCATTGTTGGCACTAGCATGAGTTTGGAAACAATCTAAAAATCAATTAATAGGGAACTAGTTAAATAAACTATGGTATATCTATATGTTGCATTTATAGTAAAAGAAAAAAGCAAGATTTTAATGTACTAATATGAAATAATGACATCTCATATGTATGACTATAATATTTTACCATGTGTTTTTAAAATATTAAGAAAGGACAATTATATACTTGCTTGTATATGCATAGAATATTTCTCAAAGGATATAAATAAAGGAATAACTTCGGATTCTTTTATGAAGAACAATCAGGTGGCTGAAAAACATTGGTTTGGGGTAAACTATTACTCTCTACCATTTTAGAGTTTTTGAATTTTTGAGCCATGTAAATGATTATCCTTACAAAGTATATTAAATTTTAAATTTTAAAATTTTAGAAATAGCTATTGAATTGCTAGCATGTTAAAATATGTTGTCATCAGTAACTCTATTGTACTCTATAGATAGATTATCATTAATTTGGGGGTGAATGCATAATGCATTATACCAATTAAAATCTCATGAGATAAACATGATCAGATTCAGTTAACCCAGATGAGCCCCTAACACTGAAGTCTACTCAACAGAACTGATTTTACTTATGGAAAGACTAGGCAGAGAGAGATGCATTATGATTTGGGGAACATGATATATAACCACATGACCAAATTTTCTCAACTCTTAAGTCATACGTTCTAATTTTTCTCCATTTGTAAGACACAAGAGGCTGGGTGCAGTGGCTCACGCCTGTAATCCCAGCACTTTGGGAGGCCAAGGTGGGTGGATCACTTGAGGTCAGGAGTTCGAGACCAGCCTGACCAACATGGTGAAACCCCATCTCTACTAAAAATACAAAATTAGCAGGATGTAGCACATTCCTGTAATCTCAGCTACTTTAGAGGCTGAGACAAGAGAATTGCTTGAACCCGAAAAGGCAGAGGTTGCAGTGAGCTGAGATCGCGCCATTGTACTCCAGCCTGGGCAACAAGAGCAAAACTCTGTCTCAAAAAAAAAAAAAAAAAGAAAAAGAAAAAAATCATGAGAAAGATTATCTTAGGAGAGGCTCATATTGGCTAGTTTATACAGTAATACAAGTAAATTCACATAATTTAATGCAGCCTATTCTATCTAGGTTGAGCAAACTAAAGGAAGATAACACAGGAATGTTCCATTTTAGCAGAAAGAAAAATTTTGAACCATCTTTTGTCATCCCTATACCAACTTAAAGCAAAAAATGAATACTCCAACTGCCTGGTTACTAAATTATTAAACATTTCAGAAGGAATGATTTAAACAGAGGTTAAGAGATTACGAGTCTTTTTTTATTATTTTTTTGAGATGGAGTCATGGAGTCTCACTCTGTTGCCCAAGCTGGAGTGCAGTGGTGTGATCACGGCTCAATGAAACCTCTGCCTCCTGGGTTCAAGCGATTCTCCTCCTCAACCTCTCAAGTAGCTGGAATTACAGGCGCCTGCCACCGCGCCCAGTTAATTTTTAGATTTTTAGTAGAGATGGGGTCTCACCATGTTGGCCAACCTGATCTCAAACTCCTGACCTCAAATGATCTATCCACCTCAGCCTCCCAAAGTGCTGGGATTACAGATGTGAGCCACCGCACCCAGCCAGAGGTTAGGAGCCTTAAAGAAAACTTTGTTTAATTTTAAAATTTGAATAAGATGAACTCTGAGCAAAAGAAGTAGAAAGAGATTTTTTTTTAATATAGGCAAGTACCCATTTACACCACAAAATCAAGAAATTCAAAGGAATCTCTAATTACAAATCTCTGTTGGATATTGCTTGTATTGTTAAAGACTGCAATGATCTAGAAGTATTTTGCTTCTTAGAAAATATTTCATTTGATTCATACCAAATAAAAGCCAAATGAAAAGAAATCAGTAATGACAAAGAGAAATAGAAGTCCAGCATACAGTAATTAAAATAATAAATATGCCCAGAGAGTGAGACTAAGGTTAGCTGCCCTCTTTATATTTAAGTCATTCTTATGGATACCCCTCTCCTAGGTATTTCCTCTTTCATTAGAGCTTGTTGGGGTAGGAGGCAGACCTCCAAGCACTTTAAGTTGAGATTTTATGATGACTCATAAGCATATACATTAAATCTAAGGGAAAGAATGCCAATTTCACATGCCAATTTTTTTTTAGGTACTGGCAAGTAAGCAATAAAAAAAAGCTTGATTTAGGCAAAATTATTCTAAATGGCCGAAAAGAAGAGAGAGAGGTAACGGTGACTATAGGGCAACTAAAATTTTAATGCTAGAAATACATCTTTTAATTTAATATAGTCCTTAGATATTTTGAAAATGCATCTTTTTTCTCAGTAAAACAAATGGCTCATAGACAAAAATTAGATCATGGAATCAATAGTAAACAAAAGTTTATATTGGTATGAGTAGATATGAGAAAAATTTAGAAACAAGTATTATTGCCAGAGTTTTTAAAAGTTCAGTAATTAGAAACACTATTTCTAAATTACCCAAGGTTATTTTAGAGACCCTAAAATACGTCTCCCTTACACTAGTATATTATAAAAATAAAACAACTTTTTCTCAAGAAGGATGTTGTTGAACATCTTTCTTGAGAAAATATAAAACAATTTAAAAATAAAAAAATTGTTTTATTTTTATAAAATTGCCAAACATTGAATAAAAGCAAATAGCCATACTAATTCTATCTATAGTCGCCTAGTTCACAAAAATTTTAAATTCTGGAATAATCAAATGAAAAGTAAGAGAAATATTGAAAGTATACAGAAAATAATATAAAAAGCCCAGCAACTTTGATCCATTTTAAGGGAAAACTGCTATTTCTTTAAATTTTACTTTTGATAAAACCAAAAAAATAGTAAAAGAAATATTATAGACATAATACATTCTGATTCTGAAAATACTTTATTTTTATCTTATACTCAAAAATTAATTTAAATTGGCTTCTATAAAAATACATTTCTATAGAATAAATCTATTTTCAAGACTGCAAACAAAATAATAATAATGGGGGAAGTGATCATAGGACTGAAAATAAATCTGTCTTATTTCCCACCATCAGTAATGCTTTGGAATCAAGATCATGAAATTTTCAGTTTGTGTAAAATTGGGCGATATTGCAACTTGAACAAGAATGTAGAACCTAGACAAACGGATCTGAGTGAAAGGAAATATGAGCAAGAAACAAAATTAGATTCAGTTTAGGGAACATGGAGGTTAATATTGTACATTTTTGGAAATGTGAATCATCAATGGGAAATATAGGAAAAAAATGTCAAGTTGAACGTCTGAAATTAGATAAAATTTTGAAATGATAGCAAGATGTGCCTAATCAGACCTACCTGTCATTTCAAAATCAAAGTCCTGAGTGTTTGGAGAATGTATCTTTTCAATCAAAAGTATTTGTGCTTACTGACTCATTTGTCAAACTAAAGGAACATGTAAAATCATGACATACCATTTTTTGTGTGTCTGAGATGTCATAAAATTGAATGGCACTTTTATACATATGCCTACTTTATAAGCCACTGTGTTAAAGATATTTAATTGAATTTTACCTCTGAACATAAGTGCTATAATTTCAAAAGGAAAAGAGGTAGGAATAAAGGAAAGAAGGGAGAGAGGAAGGGAGGGGGAAAAAAAGGCGGGAAAAAATACCTTTTTCAAAAAGACCTTTTCAATGACAAAATGACCTAAAAATGACCAATTACTTGAATGTTTTTCTTTATCTTCTACTTTCCCCAACATCTTAAAGTAATATCACACAGATCAGCCAGGAAAGTTTCATTTAAAATCTCTCACACAAGTTTTCATGACCCATACCAATAATTACGCTCTTCGCAATGTCAAATGAGTAAAATCAAGATGAAAAGAAGAGATAGGACATGGTTGAGTATATCCTATATTGCAGACAAGTTACACATGTTATCAAAGTTAATTGTCACCACAACACTAAAAGTATATCATTTTAAGAAGGACGCTGAAAAAGAAAGAGAAGAAATTAGCCCAAGGTCAGAGAACTAGCAGGTCACAGAAGATTAATTAAAAGCCCAATCTGTCTGACTCTAAACCTTTCAACTTTTCCACCTGTTCCACAAACTGTATTAAGTACCATAAAATGGAAAACATATCCAGCTCTATCACTGAGCCAGCAGTTAAATGAAATACAGGAAGAAGAATACAGGGACAAAAAAGAGGAGGAGAAAAAGAAGGAGGAGGAGAAACAGAAGCCACCATGGACCTTGCCCACTGTTATTTAAAATTCTGTTAAGGAATGAGAAAACTAGCGTTTAAAGTGATTTGTAAATAAAAAGTCTCCAAGATTTCATAGAATAAATTTCAGTATAAATTCTGACAGGAAAGGTTTTCTGAAGAAGGAAATCCTCAGTGTGGGTAAGACTTGGGGAGGAAAATCAGAAGGGAAGAAATCCAAGAAAGAAAGCAGCACAAGCTTTAGAAGGAAATGATGGTCAGCACAGAGGAAAGACCATCAGTTCCAGGCATTTTCTGGAAACTCACATCCTCTCATATCCCTAATGATGTTCATGTTTTATACTTTAGCCAGCTTAATCCTCGTTTTTTTCTGTTTATTGATTAGACTTTAAAATTCACAGGTGTACGCAATACTTAACTTTTTAAATAAAATCATGGCTAATAATCTAAAATCATTCAAGTGAGGCTGAATATTCCATTTGACCAATTATTCCTAAAGAGCTGACATTATTTGTCGCATTGTAAATTCCCATTCTTAAATTCATCCTGATTGAGTGATGATCTCTCTTTTGTGATGATATTTCTATTAAATGGCCTTATTATTTATTACCTCAACCAAAATCTGCATGGGACCTATCACCAGGAGCTAGTTTCTCCTAGGATTTATGGTAAAAGAACTGTTAAGTTTTCTGAACATTCCATTAGCAAGGTCACAACCCATTAATAATTTATTCCCAAACAATGGGTACATTGTTGAGCCTTAGAAGTGAATAACTTAGTTCACCACCAGTAATAAGGCAAGGCTGTTACACAGACTCCCACCCATCAATATTAGTTAGCATTGCTCTCCAATAGACCACATTCTACTTTTTGGAAAATCATTTTCACCTTCCACTCTTTTGTCTTTCTCTGGGAAACAGACAACATCCATTATTCAGATATAAATTATCAGAATGGGCCAATGAATACAAGTGTGAAACTGTGTAAGTTAAAATAATCGTCAGCTTTTTTGTAAATCCCAGGGATGAAGTTTGGTCTCTCATTTTTATATCTTCCTTGAGGACCCATCAATTACAGCTGAAGCAATCTCACTGTCAATGAATGTTCCTAATCTCAGCACACATGAGATTGTGATGAGACTGAGATTCTTAGTCCTCAAAACTCTGTCCTTTATTCATTTAGTCAGTCACTCAACTAATATTTACTTAGCACTCATATCAGGTGATGTTCTGGGCACAGGAGAAACAGCATTCCACAAAGTCCCTGCCCTAAAGAAGCTTACATTCAAGTAGAAGGAAACAAACAATAAATATACAATTAAATATATAATATGTCAAATAAGCCCTGGGGAGGAAATCTAAGCAAAGAGACTTGACAGGGAATCACCGAAGCACTGGAGGGAGAAGCTGTCACTTTACATAGGATGATCGGGGGTTGCAAAAGGTTCTATATAACACTCCAGAGGAAAATGAGGTTCCTTCTGAGTGTGGAGACATAGTATAGATATAGAGACAACATGTAGAAAGGTCTCTAATATGGTATTAATGACTCTAAGCTGGTAGCTATTCAATCCCTGACTTCCAAGGGCTTAACTGAAGTGTTAAGAAGTCTCAGTTTCTAAACAGTTGCAATAGTTCAGTTAGACATATGGAAGTCAGAATCATACCAGAATGAAGACATTTAGCAATAATTGGAATGTCTGAGAGACAGAAGACCTGGAATTAAACATGTTTCTGGAAGTGAAAACAGAAGCTAGATTACATGATTCCCAAAGGAAAGCAAATTTAGACCTTGTGATTAACCTTATGATCCTGACACTATATCACAGGAGCTTTTGTGACTTGGCTCCAGGTTGTCAGAAGTAATGAGATTATATGATCTTTCTACTAATAACAAATCCACAATGAGTGAAAGTGTATAAGGGGGAGGCTGGTAGATGTGGAGTTACAAGACATCGGAATAGGGACATGGGCCCTCCAAAATCTTTATCATGACTTGGTGCATGAATTTCAAAGATAAATATCTGATACACACATCAAGTGTCTGTGCATCAGTAAATATATTGGGAAGGGAGAAATTACACGATAGACTGTGAAATGGAAATGTAGGTTAAATCACGGCATAATAATGTACAGCCAGGAAGAGAAAAACAAGTCTTTATATAGTCTTTCTTTCCAAGTGTCAAGAATGACAACATGAATAATATGTAACTTTTGGGAAAATGTTAGTATGTTCACATCATACTTCTTCCTACTTTCCTACAATTATTTAATTCATATACATTTTATATACTCTGAGAATTCTTAAGGTGATTGCTGATACTCTCTCTCTGCCTTAAACAAACAAAAAGAAAAAAGAAAAACATCCCCTTAGCTAATAAAATCAAGGGAGACAGTTACTTTGTCCCTGCTGATTAATTGATTGATTTTTTGAGACAGGATCTTGCTTTTTCACCCATGCTGGAGTGCAGTGGCAAGATCATAGCTCACTGCAGCCTCCACCTCCTGAGCTCAAGTGACCCTCAGCCTTCTGAATAGCTAGGTCTACAGGCATGCACCAACACACCTGGCTAATTTTTTAACGTTTTTTTGGAAAGACGATGTCTTGCTATATGGCTCAGGCTAGTCTCAAACTCCTGGACTCAAGTGATCCTCTCACCTCAGCCACACAGGTATTCTCACTGATTTATACAAGATTGCTTTATATAGTATAAATACAAAACATGGTCTATTATCATAGAAAAAAATATAGGTTTGTGTACACATCAGCACTGCAACATTTAATTAAGCTAAAGTGTAATTTCTTGGATGAGAGGCTCACAGACTGTCACACAAAATATAAGCTATTTTGACTAAAAATATATCTTATTTAATAAAGACTCATTAAAAATGCAATTATGATATAAAACTTTGGCCATGTTTAAGTTTCAGGCAATCTTAGGGACAAAATTTGGGGGTTTCCTTGACCAAATTTTAGTCATTGAAACAGTCATCCATGTATATCCTTCAGATCAACTTCCACTAGGGAAAGCAAGCCACTGAGCATCCATGGCAATGATTCAAACCACCATGAGTCAAGGCAATTTTTTATTTTATTTGACCAGTGCTCCAGGTCATTGTAATTTAATGAGTAGTAATCCTATTTAAAAATATGTTGCAGGCAGGAAGGAGCCTGCTGGGAGAGAGCGGCTATGCATGAACAGATCAATATGCATTGTGTGCTTTCAACCATTCAATAATCGATTCACCCTTGTTATGAGAAAATAAATGCCAAAGTCCCCAAAGTTAATTTCTGAAGAAAGCATTTACAAGGCTCCCAGATTATTAAAAGTTTCCATGGGTTATCTTCTGTCTGTTTATTTGTTCCTGAAATCTCTGTGCTGCATTTTCACAACATCCCATTCAAAAACTGTAAAAGATCCTAACAGTAAATTCCAGAAGAAAGATTGGCTACATTTCCTTACTATCACCAAAGTGCTGAAGGCTTATTTGGACTAAAGCATTTTACAGATTCAACTCTTTTTTTCACTCTCTAGTCTTACTTTTAAATATACCAGATGCATTTAATAAGCTATCAAATAAGGCTTTCAGGAGGCTTAACTGTAAGATGTCAGATCTTCTACTTCATGTGTTATTCAGTAATTTTCAATTTCTCAAATTTGTGCATTAAAAGAAGATAACATATTCTTTAGCCTAGTCAGAATTTTAGAAAGTCTTAGTTATGTGTTACGGGCTTTCAACATTTCCCTGTTACCATAGAAATGGTTTTATGAAGGACTGAATCTGTGCAGCATAATCGCAAACATTAAATTGGCATATAAAAGCATTCCAGCCTAGCATCTCTACTGTCTATGTTAATGGTTTTGCTGCTTTTATAGCAGTATCTTACCAGGCTGTAATTCATTCAGGGAGCCTTAAACACTATCTTTCATTGAACTGGATTTCAGAGGAGTGTCTTATGCATTGTGCTTCGTTTTTCTGTTAGCTAGCTAAGCTCTCAGTGCATCATATTGCCACATCAATGAGTTTTGTGGATTAGAAATCAAGCCAGAGAACTATACACATCAGAGCACCAAATGTAATGCATGACTCTTACTCATTTGACTTCAATTAGTAAGATAATGTGAGTGGTAAACGAGATTCATTTTCTTGGATCCCAATCACATTGCCATTTAACAGAAATTGATTAAAAGTTCACCTCAGTGAGTAAATGTACTTGCTCACCTAAATTACTAAACTTAACTTTCTCAAATCTTCTCTCTTAGAAGGTTACTGCATAAATTTAAATAGCATAGAACTTATAAATACAGAGGTTTAGGGTTTCACCTGATTAATAACAAACCCACTCTGCTGTTAAAACAGTCTAAAACAACTGGAGCTAGTAATCTAGGCAGCTTTAGGAAAGTAATATTTTGGCACTTGCTCATCTGCTATAAAGTTCAATCGGGATTCCCAACCCTTCTATTTTAATGGCTCAAAACTTTGATTTTAACTCCCTCTACATTAAGAAAGCAGATGTCTATTCTGCTGTCTACCCAAACTGAAGTTAATTAAATTCTTTCTTGTAACTAAAACTAGCAAGAATCTAAAATTAACAGCTACTTTAATTCTTCTGTGTGTCATCTTTTATTGTAATCTGCTTGTAGAATAGGCATTGTTCAGCAAATTTTTACCTGATTATGGAGAACTAGTTTCATTTGAGCTGATGTCAGTTGTGTTACTTTTACGCTTTCAAAGATCAAGTCACTTCCACAATCCTCAAAGGAGAAACTAAATTCATCTCTTTCTAACTAGGCAAAGAGAGTGCCCAGTGCCATTTGTCAAAATAATCAAATGTTGACTGTTTTCCTTACACTTTGGGTATAAAGCAAGGTCAACAAAAATTAGACCTAGTGATTATTTGTTGATTTTGTAGCCTAGCATCTACCGCCCTTCCTGTGATAATGATGATTCCACTCTCCTTCTATTTTTCTGCTTTGATCTAGTAAAACTGAATCCATCTCCAGATACGAGATACAAAATTTATGCTTAGCCAATCAGAATTTTGCCACTGCTCAGCCACAGGATTGGTTCAGGAAGGTCACAAAATCCACATTAGGTCAATTATGGCAAAAAGTCTCAAATCTAAAAAGCAGGTTTCCCTTCCCCCTAAAATTGGTTTTGTGATGCTAATAATTTGGTACTCCTGGAGAAATGAGGCCAACACAGTAGAGCACAGAGCTAAGAGATGAGAGAAAGTTGAATTTTGATGACAGTTTTTCAGCCCATGAATCCAGTTTGCACTCTAGGACCTTTCAGTAAGATCAGCCAAATTGGCCCACATTTTCTTTCATGTGCAATGGACAAAACATTTGGCTTCACAATTATAAGACAAACATTTCTTGAAATTCAGTCTGGTAAAGATAGGGACATTACTCATCAGATGTAAAACACTACATCATGGTGCAAGAAACAGAAATAAAATACTATTGTATTCACTTTTTAGAAAGAGAAAAAAGATGTCTATTGGAGAAAATTAACTGCTTTTCTTACTTTAGAATCAATTCCTATTTTTCCTCCAAATCATAACACTTTGGGAAATATCAGTTATAAGTAAGACACAATTTACCTGATAATGACAATACATTTATTTATCATTTATTGTGAGCCCACCATGTTATTTGGGAATAAAGAAAGGATGAGACATACCCGAGTTCTCAAGGAGATTACATTCAAGTAGGAAATACAGCAAATAATTGAATAGAAGGTATTTGATTCATGGTACCTGTTTATTTCAAAATAAATTTTAATAAAACAAAGTAAAAAAATGGCATTAGACAATTCTAAAATTAAGTAGCAAAGCAAATTCCTCATCTTTTGTTTCATCAACAAGCCATGGTCATATAGTGAAGTCTGAGCAAAATTAAGTTTTGCTTTATTCAGGCCACTATGATAGCTATTGCTGTGAATTACTTAGATCATTCATCGATTTCTCTTTTAACAATATTACATCCAGGGTCATGTTCATGACTCATGTTTTTATCAGGACCGAAAGTACAACCAACACAAATTAAGGTCATAACTTGAATTAATATCAAAATCTTCTTTTAAACGTATAACAAAATGCCAACATTAGCATGAAGCTAGAAAGGGTACAACTTTCAATTCATTTAAGAAATCTCTCTCACTACTAGCACACCAGGAAACCAGTAAACTGTCTTTTTAGAAATCTACCCAGATTACAAAATTATAAATGATTCAGGCAAACTTTTCTTAACACAAAATTCTCTTATTATCTTCTTTAATCTTCATACTCTTAAGAACATTTTACCTTCTTCCGCTAAAAAAAACTTAAGTATGTGCACATCACATATCAGCTATTTGCACTAATGAAGATGACATATAATTTAACACTTAAGATCTTTTAGACTCAGATAGCTCTATTTCAATTTTCAAAGATTGACAAATTAATTCACCTCTTCTAGGGTCAGTCTCTTTATCTATAAAGGGAACATAATGATAACTGACCTGATTGGTTGAAAAAAAATGAAATGAAATCAAATGAAATATGTTAAGCACTTAGAAAGATACTTACATATAGCAGCCCAAATAAATGTTGGCTAAAAATTAAATATACCAATACAGAATATTATCTTTGAAGAGAGAAACTTTAGCCTAAGCATTGAAAATCCTTTGTGTTATGTGGACTATATCACATTTGCTGCTGTAAAAATTACCAGAAACTTTTTTAGTGGCTTAAAACAACACAAATGTCTTATCTTATTTCTGCAGATCAGACTTCCAAAAAGGGTTTCACTGGGCTAAAACAAATATCTCAACAGAGGTGCAATCCTTTTGGAGGCACTGGGGAAATCTTTTTTTTTTCAAGTCCTTTAGGCCAGCTGCATACCTTGACTTACGGTATTCATCTTGAAAACCAGCAACAAAGGATCTTTAAATACCTATTCTCTTTCCCCCTTACAATAGTGTCCTTCTGATTACATGGAGCTCACTGGATATTACAGGATAATCTCTTTAGTGCAAGGTTAGCTGATTATCAACCTCAATTCCATCTGTACCATTAATTTCCCTTTGCCATATATTATTATAATATATTTATAGGTTCCAATAGCAACTCTTTGGGGAGTTATTATTTTGCCCACTACAACATCCATCCTTAAATTTTTTCTTTGAATTACAAAATAGAAGTTACTAGAATTAAGACTTTACATTATGCATATTTCTCAATGGCCCAGAAAACACACCCTCTCTGGACTGCTATAGTAATTAAGTTCAAAAGAGCCAGATTATTTATTATTTATTATGTTTAACTTCATGGATGATTCTAAAACACAAAAGTATGCTATAGAGCCTCAAGATTGCCAAAAATAATTTATTCACATATCAAGCATAATTCAATTAATGTCCTAAAATGCCATGGATCACAGAAACACAAATTTGGAAAACACCTTAAATTTATTGTACTCAAAATGTATTGTATGGTTAAAATTTTAATTTTGACCACATTTTTGTAAGCTTCATCTTCACATATTAATTCTCTGATTTTCTGCATAATGCATACCTAAGATGTATTTGGAATATGAAACTTAAAATCAAACAACAGACTTGCTAGTAATAATAGTGTGCATGTGTACATGGGTTATGTGGGTATATAGGGTTGGGCGTATGTTCCTCAGTGAGCAGGTATATGTAAATCTACTTCCAAAGGCAGTGGGAGCTGAGAGGCAGAAGAGGCTGACAAACCCAGTTTCTCAGAAATAAACACTTAATAAGGATTTACAAACAGAAGTGACAGGCCTGCCTAGAGACAGTGGATTCCCATACTTGCTCTCCAGAAAGTATCCTTTATACACAAACTCTTATAGTAAAGATATGTGCAAACTGGTCATGTCTCAGACTTATTAGCAAAATTTGTAACCACTGGGGAGGCTAGAGAAACATCTTTATGAGGAGTTATCTACACCATAAACACTGTTTCTTTAAGGGGGGTTGTCAATGCTACAGGAACATCTTGGTATGCAGGAGTCAAACGTTGGTCATCGTGGTGGTTTTGCTTCAAGATGGTGTCACCTTTACCATGCAGTAGGCTGTTTTCCCACAAGGGGTAAAGATGGGAGAAGAAGCATTCTCAAAGACCATATGTGACTGTATGATTCTTGGCATTTTAGAAACTTGACTTAAATCTTTAGAGTTTTAAATGATTTGAATACTTTTGGTAATCTTGGTGAACTAAAGTATGACTTTTTCTGAATCTTAATGAATGATGAAAAGTTTTGGTTTCCTGCAATAAATTTAATCTAAGAGTCCAGAGTTGAGGCATTTTCTGGGTCAATGAGAAATTTTAATAAAATCCCATTTATGGTATATAGAATGGATACCTCTTTCCTACTCAAGTCACTTAGATGCGGGCCAAAGTTAGAATCTTCACACCAAACAGCATTAGCATTGCCAGATACACTATGGTACTTTAGTTAAATTTGAATTTCAGATAAACACATTTTTAATATAAGCATGTCAAAAATATTTCATAAAATATACTAAAAAGTAGTCATTTATGGAGTTTCATAAAAAATTCAAATTAAATCGGACCTCCTATATTTTTATTTGCTAAATCTGAAAGTCTTAGAGAATAAAGCTTATTCCAGACAATCCTGAGAACCATTTCTTCTCCAAAGGACCCTCGACAGAGGTAGCTACAGTACTCATGCTATCAGGTTTAGCTAATCCTAATTTTTAATTCTCAGGGAGAACAAGTTCAGCATAGATCTTGTGCAAAAGCCAGGAAAATCCATCTTCCTTCTGGACTGTCATAACAGATAAACCTTTAGAAAGCCAATCATACTCTGCATGAGGAGAGTGCTATAAATGTATTCTGCCTGAAAGTCAAGAGGCGATGGAAGAGCCAAGTGTCAGGTATGTTGGAATTAGAACAGATCAATTAAGCACCTCTCTCCTGCTGTGTTCAGGGTGTGCATATGTATGTGTGTGTATGTGTATGTAGTTTAGCAACAATTTGGCTAGAATAGTGGTTCTTGTCATTAATTTTGAGGATCATGTATTCATTTCAAAGACTGATAAAACACTATAAAAATGCATGTGCACACAATTTTGCTATTCTGCATAATTTTCAAATAATTCAGGGGCCTACTAAAGCTCATGAAATTTTGGCTGTAATTCTTTATCATATATGTGAAAATATATTCTCAGAATACTAAATTTTGAAAAGGACATACTGATAAAACTTGCCCTTTATGTTTTAGTGTCTCACTTAAGGAATATTTATTACAATAAAGTATAATAATATCTGCCCACAATCTCTTCTAATTACTTTGAAATTTTGTTTCACATATGTCTATAACTTATATAGTTTAATTTGTATATGGTATACTGAATTTTCTTTTCCACATTTAAGCCAATTGCATAAACATTATTTATTTAGTAATCTTTCTTTCCTCTCTTATTGCACATTAAGTATATCAAGTTTCCATTTAAGCATCAGTCTGCTTCTGAGTTCTTCTTTTATCAAGCATTCTTCATATTATATTTTCTTATTGAACTATTAATGGAACTTCATATGAATTTTAAAATCAGTTTGTAATTTCCACAGGAAAAAATACTTTTGGAATTATAATTGGAACTGCATTGAATGTACAGTGTGATTTGAAGAAAAGTTTTCATCATTTTGAAATTCATATTCTCATCAATAAAAATAGTACATTTTTCCTTTGTTCAAATTTTCTTTTATGCCTTTTTATAATTATTCCCATTTTTTCCAAATGCCAGTAGTATATCCAACAACTTTGTGGAACTCTCTTGATGCTTCTAACACTTTACTTTTTTCCAGTTTGCATGTAGGTGATTATATTATCTGCAAATAAAAACTACCTTTTTCTTTTTCTTTCAGTTCCCCAACTGTATTTATTTTTGATGACTTAGTATATTGTCCAGGTAATAAAATTTAATAGCAAATAGTGGGTATAATGTGGGAATCACTATGTTGTTTCAGGCTTCAAGAAGAAGTTATTAAAGGATAATTTTATCCCTCATTCCTCACATTCCTGTAAACGTTCTACTTTACAACACTGTGCAGCTATTGGCACCATTTTAATAAACTGATGGGTTTAGAAGGAACCAAGCATCCTCTAATCCTTCTTTGTGGGCTACTCTTTCTCAGAAATACTTTCCCTTGGACATCCTAAATTATATGGGTATCCATGTAGCATTCATGCGGAGACAGGTAAAGGAAGGCCTCCATATATGCAGCAAGTTCAATATAAGAGGAAAGAATTAGAAAATCAATATAGCTACATATGAGTCATATTATTTAAGAATCTTTGTCAGTAATAAAGCTGCTGTAGTTTATCCTTATCTTTTTGCTTTCTGTGTCAATTCATCAATTGTTTTCAAAACTAAGAAGAAATAAATGGGTCTTTCATGTCCCAAAAGTAACATTGTACTATTCATCATTTGTTATAATTTTAAATATGTTTTAAATGCATGCTGTTTATCAGATTGTTTTCTTCTATTTCTGACTTGTTAAGTTTTTTTCATGAACAAATGTTGGAGTTTATCAAATGGTTTTCTATATCTATTGAGGTGCTCATTTGCTTGTTCTATCCTGTTCTACTAGTATATTGAATGACTTTCACATCCCTGAGATTGAACCCTACGTAAAAGGAGATAGTGACTCTCCTCATTTTCCTATTATCAAGAACAATTTATCTAGGTTAAAGATTAACTGGTTTTTTTAACTTTTGAACAAAATTATTTATAAAAATAAGTTGGGCCTGGTGCCTTTTTCATAAGGTTGCTTATTACTCCTAATTTAACATAGAAGTGTGGCCATTGATGATACATGCATGTGTCAAAAAATTCTTGGATTTCATGTTAATTTATCATATACAAAGCTATATCTTGTTAAAATTGCTTTTTATTTATATCTATGTTTTATTAAAAACACACTATATAAAATTTCTCTTCTTTTTTCTGTGTCTGTGTTGCCACAATTGCTGCTGTTTTATTAGTCTTTCAAAGAACATACTTGAATTTTATTGGCTGATTTATTAATTTGGTTGATTTTTCTTCTAACTTCTTAAATCCTGAAAACTCACAATTCTTTAGCCAGAGAAAGACTTTAGATCTACAAAAGCCCAAGGAATAATTTTTTAAAAATCTTTCTATACATCTAAAGCAACTTAAATTCAAATTCCAAAGGACTTTTTCTGTAGAATAAAATCTAAGTATGAGCTTTAAAGTAATAAAATGACATGAATACCAAGAAGGTTAATGTTAGAAGAAATTTAGACTAAGTCAGGTGATATCTAGTTAATACTTTGTCCCAGGACTAAGACAAGTGGCTAACAAGCAGAGAAATGAAAATGAACATTTCACGTTCAAAGTGAGTCAATAAAACAGGAAGTAATCAACCAATTACTCAGAATAACAAACATATAAGGCTTGACCAGAAGCTAATCCTTTTCTATCTGTGTCTCTACCAGAGATATATTCAGTCTCCCAATATGATTGAAGCATTCATCATACATCATCATTGTGTTCATAGAGTGATATTTTTCTTTGAAATACAAGGATTTGGAAATACAAGCATCAAATTTTAACATTGATTATCAATGGACTTTGAAATTTTCAATAAGTTTTTGCTTCCTCCTATATACATATTTTTTTCTTTACAAATTGAATTAACCACATGAACATAGGATTCTTTTATGATAAAAATGTAATAAAATATTCCAGCATGAGTTATCTCGTTTATTTGTTTGATTGTTTTTGGTACTCTCCTCCTAGAGTTAAAATTATGTTCTGACCCAAATGACATTTATGTGCAATATTCTCAGTTCATGTGGTAAATAGATTAGTGCCCTGCCTTGCCAAAGATATCCATGTATTAACTGAAATCTATGAATATGTTGCCTTACATTATGACAGGTACTTTGAAGATATATGTTAAGGATTTTAAGAGGGAGGAGGCCATTCTGTATTACCCAGGTGGATTCAATGTAATCACAAAAGTTATTTAAAGGGAAAGAGGGAGAAAGCAGAGTCAGAGAAAGGGAGAAGTGATGACAGAAAGTCAAGAAGTGAAGAGAAGAGAAGAGAAGAGAAGAGAGAGAAGGGAAGAGAGAAATTTGATGATATTGCCCTGTTGTTTTGAAGATGAAGGAAGGGTCTAATAGCCATGAAATTCAGGGAACTTCTAGAAGCTAGAAAAGGCAGGAAAGCAGAGTCTACCCTAGAGCCTCCAGCAGGAACACAGCCCCGCCAACACCTTGATTTAAGACTGATCTCCAGCACTGTAAATAATGGATTTGTGTTGTTTAAAGCTACTAAGTTTCTCACAATTGGTTATAGCAATAAATGAATATTAATACAGTCCACAATATCAGATGTATAAATGTTATCAAATTTTTTCATGCTCTTTCCATCAAATTAATTGTGACTATAAATTTGTCTCTCAGAGAGGTGGGCATGAAATTCAACATGCATCATTATTCTACCGCTGGTGTCCCTTCCACCACAGTACGATTCATGGGTGCCAGAGTCTTACAGTGTGTCAAGTCAGTAGTTCTTAGTTCACACTTATTTTGGCCAAAGTACCATCCATTTGGTCCATTCAGCTACAGTGGTTCTCATGCTTTGCCACTATGCTTGGAGTATAAGGCTTTTTGTCAAACTGAGAAACAGCTATTTTCTTTTGAGGTATTGCCACCTACCCAAGAGGAGATAGAGAGACGGGCATTAGTGGCCCATGGCTGAAGAGCTCACACATTTCTACTCCTTTCCACATTCTAAGAATCTCTTTTTAATCTGAGAGAAAGCATGCATTCTGCCAATTCATATTTCTCTCCAAGGCAGCCTCTTTCCTCTCCTTTCAGGAAGCCTAACATAATCTGATTAATGGGCTTCAGTTTTTAGAAAAAGAGGCATCTGGCAGGCAACCTTAAATTTCTGCCTTCCCTGAGGCAGAAAATGCAGAACTGGCTACTTTCTCCAATGAAGGAAAGAACACAGAAAAAAACCAGGGAAATATAAATTATGTCTTTGTCTATCAGCCCATACCTGTAAAAGAGTTACTCAGTGTTAAAGTTGTCATCAGTCGCATTGTTACACTTTCTCTGTGAATGTCCCCCTTTAAGAAAGGACTTACTGCGCACCTATATGAAGTGGTCAACCAACAGCCTTCCCCTAGGCCATACCTTTTCCAGGATAGACTGTATGCATTGAAGGGCTGGGGAGGCATGGCAGGTACCTTCCAATAGTGTCAGCCTTCTGGAGAATTCTGATGGGCAATATTCACACTAGAGCTCCGTATGGAGGGTTTGGCCAATATTCTGTCAGCCCTGCATCACATTTGGACGTTTTCCTCTGCCAAATCTGCTTCTCTTTCTCTATTCAGCTTGGTAAACATCTTGTAGCTCAAGGAACTCACCTGTGACATCTAAATGTAACAGAGTTTTTGGAGAGTTTTGAAGCAAGGGAGTAATGTGATCTGACTTACTTTTTTTTTTTTTTTTTTTTTTGAGACAGAGTTTTGCTCTTGTTACCCAGGCTGGAGTGCAATGGCGGTCGATCTCGGCTCACCGCAACCTCCACCTCCTGGGTTCAGGCAATTCTCCTGCCTCAGCCTCCTGAGTAGCTGGGACTACATCAATGCACCACCATGCCCAGCTAATCTTTTGTATTTTTAGTAGAGACGGTGTTTCACCATGTTGACCAGGATGGTCTCCATCTCTTGACCTCGTGATCCACCCGCCTTGGCCTCCCAAAGTGCTGGGATTACAGGCGTGAGCCACCGCACCTGGCCCCTGACTTACATTTTTAAAAGATCATTCTGACTGATGTTCAGAGAATGGATTAGCGGGAGATAAATCTAAATGCCAGGAAATGGGAAGGTGGCCATTACAGTGGTCCAGGAGTGAGAAGATGGTAGCTTGAGTCAGGTAATGGTCAAGAGAAATAGAGATATCTGGATATATTTTTGGTACAACCATCAGCTACTGCTGATGGATTGGATAGGAGGAAAGAGGCAGTAAAATGAAATTGAGAATGACTCCTATGTATTTGACATGAGCAACATGGATAACATGGTAATATTTATTAAGAAGGGAAAATAATAGTCTAATAAAATATTTACTTCAAAATGCTTTTTCCTATTTGATGTACCATGGTTCTTTATGCCAGAGGGGAATTTCTCATAATTTCATAATTAATTTATTCAAATATTAATAATTAAGGCTGGTCCTGGTTAGCTCATTAGTCAAGTGAGTCTACTCAACAACAAAGAGATTTCCTAAACTTCACTGTTGAACATTATTGAAGGAAGATTAAACACTGGGTAGCACTAGACTATATTTAGTTATGGTTTTGTTTGTGTATTTTAATTTTTCATTTTAGATTTCATTAGGTCATATAAGCACTTAATTTAGAAGTCTAATTAGAATGAAAAGGCTTATAGAAAATATAGTAATTTTCCTGTTCACCTCTCTACACCTATATGCTGTAATACTAAATCCCACACCCTAGAGGCAAACATTTTCATATCTTTAAGATATTTTTTCTTAACCTATATTTTTAGGAAAAAGGGTTTCATCCTCTCTATAAAGACCCAGAAGTAGCCTACAGAAATAGAATTCACAAATAGATAAACTCATAGATACTTTTAATAGGGCAATTTGATATATAAAATTCTATTACAGAATTTCACATTAAACATGGCAGATTTTACACATGTATTTATGTCTACTCCCTTCTGAACCCCCATGGAAATGACAATAACAAGAGAATAGAGTTTTAAACCACAAGGAAAATAAAACAAAACAACAGAGAGCAAAAGACATCCACAAATATTAGGAGATGGAAAAGAAATCCATGAGTCGTAATGTACTGAATGGTGTGGAGACAACTAAACTGTTAGCACATGCAGTGGGGCACACCAGTGAGATGAAGCCAGTTTATGCTGCAGAATTCTCAACAACCTCAAGAAAGCCTTTGAAAGTGAAGAATTTGTTGAGTAGAGTGCTGACAGCAGGCGTATGTATTAAGAGTAGTTAGACAATCCCTCTTCTCAGGCCAAGACCTCTACCCCAGACAACCAAACTACTCCCTCTAGAAAGAGAGGAAGAGTCTTAGTCATTACATGAATTGACCAGAGAGGCTGAGAACATGGGGATGGCAGGGAGGAACTACAGGAGAATAAAGTTAAATCCTATGTATTGAACAATGAGTTTCCAATTTTCTCTCCCACCTAAGTTTTTATTATGCTAGCATCCAGACACTCTAACAGCATAGTGAATTAATATCTGGAGGAAATGACCAGAGAAAAGGTCAATAAGACATTCAGGGGGTCCCACAATGAATCTGGTTCTCTTTTATACCCATAGTACCCATACTTTATAAATAACACCTCACCTGATGCATAGAGTTTCCAATCAGTTTTTTCATCCTCACTTTTAAATTTGAATGATATCCAAGAACCAAAAGAGATTTGAGAAAACCCTCCAACATGAAAGGAGACAACAGATTAAAGAAACTTGGCAGAAACAGAGACAATGTAATGGAGCCAGAAAACATTATTTGAGAGAGAAAAGAAGCTATTTCATTCAAAAAACAAGAAAAGGTTGTAGTTTTTTTTTTTAATGGGGTCCTAAGAACAGAAAGTATACATAAAAATGTTAAAACAGTATTACTGAAATACAAATTTCAATAGAAAGGTTGAAAGATATGAGTCAATCTTATATTAAAGAAGATTTTAAAAGGCTGGGTGCAGTGGTTCATTCCTGTAATCTCAGCACTTTGGGAGGCTGAGGCAGGTGGATCATGAGGACAGGAGTTTGAGACCAGCCTGCCCAACATGACGAAACCCCGTCTCTACTAAAAATACAAAAAATTAGCCAGGTGTGGTGGCAGGCACCTGTAATCCTGGCTACTTGGGAGGCTGAGGCAAGAGAATTGCTTGAACCTGGGAGGTGGAGGCTGCAGTGAGCCAAGATCGTGCCACTGCACTACAGCCTGGGTGATGAGGGCAAAACTCCATCTCAAAAAAAAAAAAAAAAAATTAAAAACAGAAAAGGAAAAGCAGATCAAGAGAAGAGAGGAAGAGAGTTGGAAAACTCTCCAGGGAAAAGGGATAAGAAAATTAAAAGCTAATACAAGCAGCCAAACACCTACCTAATAAGTATTCCTGGTAAAATGAAAAAATAATGAAAGCAAAAATTATGTAAGAAATAATATTTCCCACAACTGAAGGTTAGTTACCATAATGAAAAAAACGATTTAAATACCAAGCACGGTGAATTGAAAAAGACCTACACTAAGGCACATTAACATAAAATTTCAACATATTTTGTATAAAGAGCTTCTATAAATAAAAATAAATTATTAGACATAAAGGACCATGATACAATATGGCATAACAATTCTCAACCGTAATAGTGAGAAATGCCCTAAAAAGTCTAAGGAAAAATATTTTGAACTATAATTTTATAACCAACCAATCAAGCAAATATGAGAGTAAAGACACCATCAAACCTGAAAGCTTTTCATTCCTTGCATGTTTTCCTGGTACCTACTGAGAAAGAGTTCCACTGGAATGAAGCAGAGAACCAAGAAAGAGGAAAGCATGAAATCTGGGAAATGGGAAATAGAACACAGAGAGAAATGGATGAACACAGAGAGAAATGAAGGGAAAAGGGAAGACCCGGGACAACAGTCATGTATCAGGCTGAGACAGCAACTAGTGTGGTTTGGAACAAGTAGGTACAACGCACAAGGGAGCACAGGTCTTCTGCATTGCATGGCCTGGTCATAGTGACTGCCACTCACATCATAGTCTGTGTGAACGCACACTCAGGGACCATGTGCAAAATCTCTTTTACATACAGTTAGTCTGGGAAGAATCCACGTCAGATGTCTCCTGATTTTAAAAAAAAATTAAGTTAATTATCTAATATAGTTTACCATGTGAAAAAAGTACTAAAAGGTGTTTCACAGTTCTATGGAAGCGTATGAAAGAAATTAGTGATAATTAGAGAGAAAAATAACTTCCTTATTATGAAAAGTGAGGCAATTTTCAACTCTTAATAAAAACAAAATAGGCTGGGAACGGTGGCTCATGCCCGTAATCCCAGCACTTTGGGAGTCCGAGGCGGACGGATCACGAGGTCAAGAGATGGAGATCAGCCTGAACAACATGGTGAAACCCCATCTCTACTAAAAATATACAAAAATTAGCTGGGTGTGGTGGCACGTGCCTGTAGTCCCAGCTACTTGGGAGGGTGAGGCAGGAGAAGTGCTGGAACCCGGGGGGTAGAGGTTGCAGTGAGCTGGGATCCCGCCACTGCACTCCAGCCTGGCGACAGAGCGAGACTCTGTCTCAAAAAAAAAAAAAAAAAAAAAGTGCAATAATGGAAAGGTGAGTAAACATGAATTTAATCGAATAGTATGATATAGCTATGGTGGGACAATATAAAAGGAAAAGAACATAAGGTATAAATGAATGCACAAATAGAAACCATTTAATTTAGAAATATGAGGTTAACATGGAACAAAAGAGCCAAAAGACTGGAATGTAGCTCTTCAAGGAAGCAGGATCTGGGTATGGTACAGGAGAAGATGCTTTTATTCAAAGTCTTATTTTATAGACCCATTAATTTTTTAAATAAATAAATATTACTATTATTTTGATAAGAAATACATTTAACAATATGAGAGTCATACACCAAATGCCAACTCTTTCTGTTTGATTGCACATTGTAAGAGTATTATTTTGTTAATCATGCTTTCATGATGTAATCTGTGACATAATATGAATTTGATCTCGTGGAGATTCATAATGAGGAAACTATTTTTCTCAAATCCTAAATGCGTTTTTTATTTTGTCATTGTCAATTTCTTTTAGGAAAAAAAATCAAAAATAAATAGGGCTGATTACGGTCTATTAAGAACAGATGGATAATGTTTCCATCAGGAAGTGGATCAATGGACCTAATTTTTCTCTCCCTTTTTATGTCCATCATCTGCCTTGGGTACTAAAACCGGCAAATACGCATATTCATAGTATATAGATTGAAAAAACAAACATTACTAGACTACAGGTTCAAAATCAAAAAGAAAGAATTTTATTTTCCTTCCAGGGACAATAGACAAATGACAAAGCGATCTTCACAGTTAATGAGATCCCAAGGTAGTCGTGATAGTCTCAAAAGTGAAGGAGTTGAATAGCTGAATTTAAACTAAACGCTTTTCCTAGAACTTTCTAGTTGTTTATAACAAAGAGCGTGGCATACAGAATACTGGACAACAGGGAAATAATGCATTTTCACATTCTTGGGAGCAACAAGATTTATTATCAGGAGTTCAGCACTGATTAATGATATCACAATGAATACCAAAAGGGAGCAAGAGAGATTTGTCACTTATTATAAAGTATAGTCACATTTATTGTAGTTTCTTTCTGAGGGTCCAAGGAACCAAAGTCATTACTTTCTGAATGAAATATTGGAGGCCAGATATTAATAATAGGGCATCTGGAGCTCCCCAGTTCCCCTGGATTATCATCTATGCATACAATTTTGGTAGAGAATTGAGTGAATTGTTTAGGGTTTTGGAATACTTGAGAGTGATAGCATTGCCTAGGGCAAGACACTGGCCCCTTCAGGCCACAAGGTAATCGTATAACTGGCAAAATCTCTCAACTCTAAGCTGAATTTCTCTCCATCCCAGAATTATTTTGCTCCTTGATGTCAATGAACCAAAGGATAATTTTGTTATGAATATAAATTAATTTCTGTCTTCCATGTGATTCATTTTTGGTGCATTCAATCATATACCTAAATTTTACCAATTAATTTTGTCTACTAGAATGTTTTGCTCTCTAACCCAAGGACGTATACTCGAATCAGTCACAGCTAAATGTAGGTTACAGATACTGCTAACCGGTAACCTTAAAAGATTGATTGTCTTCATCCAATAGCTGGTACTCATGTCAGTTTTTATTTTAAGTGTCTGATATATATAGCTTTGTTTGACAAGAACTTGAATTGAAGTGCAATTTTGGGTGGTTAAAGGATATACCTAACTGTGTTTCAAGCCCACATATCCTCAATTGAATATTTTATACGTTTTTCAAAGTGCTCATGTGTTTATTGTCTGTCTTGTTTGACTTGCTAGATGTTTGATGAAGTACATTTTTGTTTCTTATTGTTTGTAGGTCTCTCTCTCACCTCCTACTATCCACCCTCACCTCTCTCTCTCTCTCTCTCTCTCTTTCACACACACACACACACACACACACACACACACACACAATTTTCGATGCTAGCATTAACCAGATTTATAGGAACACTGTTCCAAAATATTTTCTTGTGCCACTCAAAGTAAATTTTCACAGCCTTGCATGAACTTATTTAGTGCCTTTGCTTCTGTAAATACAATATAAAGTCATATGGATAAATTTCCACTTTTTGTGCTGACTCTTAAACCAAATTGCTTTCAACAACATTAACTCTAGAGAAATAAGCTTTTCAGCCACATATAATCACAAAGAAACAAGACTTCAAAGTTTTTAACCACTTGTGGTAGAGTGTATTTATATAACATGTCTTTAGGAAATAACCGACAAAGAAATGAAGTGATCACTCATTGACCAGAATGGGCAGAATTATCTATAGGGCATCAGGACAGTAAATACTCATTGTTACAAATACTGGGACTAAGGTAATATCTAAACTTTTAGTAGTCCTGTTAAATCCCCCACCAATAACAAAGTTATTACTCTTTGACTGTAATGAAATCTTTGAGTATGTGACAGACTTGTGACAGAAATTGGCATTCAACTTGAGGTCTCAAGACCCTGCTGCTCCCATATCCATTTAGCCTTACAGAACTGCTCATCCCAAGTCAAATCTACTGCTGTCAACTTTCATGCCCAGCTATAACCAGAAGATGTGCACTGAACCATCTTCACCCTAGACCTTCAGAATACATTTAACAATGGGATGTGACAGTGTTCGCATCTATCTCAATCTTATTATTATTATTTTTTGCTACTTTCTTTACACATAGTATACATAGAGAAGTACACTGTTTTCTCTTTTACAGATTATGGTTACAGAGCAAGAAACACACACACACACACACACACACACATATTTTATCTATTATATCATTTTGCTAACCTTTGACAATAAAGAATAGTATGTGGACATATGTAATCAAGCCTACCTATCTCCCAGGACAAACTTTCAATTGTACAGAGCACATCCCCTTGGCTGTGGATTTGTTAGAAAGCTGGTAAGATGGTAAATGAGTACTTCACCCACTCTCTTGTGTATCACTAATTAGGTGATAATAGAGAGGCTCCACAAGAGAGTCATGGCTACAAAGTAGAATAGATGACGGCCCATATGGTGGGATGTGAAGGGCACCATAAATTTGTGAGTTACTGAAAGGTAATTCATGGAATATCAAGGCAAGAGAGGGCTTTAAATTTAATCTGCTCCAACCGAGCATCTGATAGTTCAATTCCTACTAGAATTCTTTGTCAGTGGTTGTTTACCACCTTCTTAAAAATCTTCCATAAATTTTCAGGGGCTAAAATTGAAAATAGTGAGCTTAGGATTAATAAGAGGTATGAAAGTTGAGACAATAAATTCAGGAATATCTGTGGGAAAAAAAAGAGAAGAAAGGTAACTTAAGGTAGAATGATGAAGGAATTCACTGGCATCTGAGGGAGTTCTTACTCTCTAAAGATTCTAGTTGTTAGTTCAACTTTCAATGTAAAACAAATTTGATCTTTTGTTACTTCATTCTCTACACATTACTGAATACCTAGCATTTGCTAGGATTTGAGGATACATAAAAAATCAATACATACTCTTTCTCCATAAAGCAGCTTAGACTCTGGCTAAGAGTGACAAATGCTGCTCTGTGAGGAATAGTGATTACTCCCATAAGACAAAAGGAGTTCCCTGCTGGGATGATTACACAAAGGAGGTGAATAGTTGAGTGAGAATATTTGAAGAGGACTTTGTTAGGGGACAAAGCAGATGGATCAGGTGAGTGGGAGGCTGATGGAATCCCAAGTAGTGCAATCAGAGGCATAAAATCTATGACATGATTAGTGTAGTTGAAAGTCAGATATGTTCTACCATCAGATATATGTGAAAAAGATGAGAAAGAATTTTGGGAAGATAATAGAAACTTCATTCAGAATAATATAGCATGCTAGGGAAACTCAGCTGGACCAAGCAAGGAATCTACTTTCTACTGTGCGGATTTGGTGGTTCCAAGTTAAAATAAGCAGCAAAAGACAATTACTAGGACTAAAGCATTTACAGTATACAGGGTCTTATGTTATCCACAACAGTGATTGGTCGGATAGTTAAAAGGGCAGAAAATAAAATATTTTAAATGTTATATACATATACATATATACACACACACATATATATGTATATAATTTTTAAATATTTAAAATGTTATATAAATATATTTTTATATTTTATTTTATGTGAAAAATAAGTCACACCCATTATCTAATATTTTTGATGCAAGACAAGGTCTTTTCTTTAAAAATGTGTGAATTTGCTTGTTGCAATTCTCCATTTTCTTTCCTTAACCATATATATAAGCCACTATATACAATTCCTACATAGTATCTTTTAAGTAGGGCATGAATTTTTAAATGTTACTGAAAAGCAAATATCTACATTCTAATAATGTTCCCTTCAATGGTTTATATTTGACTTGCTCACACTTAATTTGACGGCAAACAGTATTTTTAGCAATTCACTTTTATCAAGCCTTTCCAGAGCATTCTAATTAGTTATCATTAAAACAACTCTCTTTTCACACTCATACTACATTATCTCACAGATTATCAATTAAATTATGTAATTATAATAATAATTGACACAAATGGTTTGGGAATACACTGTGCTAAGCATACAAGCCAACTGGTAACAGAACTGCACAAACATATCAGACAGCAGAGTAGGATAGTAGCCGGCTAGCTATGCTTGTTCAGCAAGTCCTGGGCAGAGAATAGCATGTTCTGTGAACAGAATGGATAGTGTTAGCTGTTCTGAGTCAGTTAGGTACACAAGAGAGAAAGGAGAATGTGACTTTAAAAATCATTTTTTAAATCTCTCCTCTGTGTATATAATAAACAGTTTACAGACTGGACCAGCTTTTTAAGTCATGTATTTACATTATGTTTCTATCAGGAGAAATAGTGATTTCAAACATTTCTGCTCTAGGTATTTTTGGGGGCATACTAGAAATGCTTCATTAGATCCCTAATATTCAAGAAATGACCCTTGGGTTTACGTGAGAGGACTTGCTGTCCAAAGGAATTCTATATCAAGGAAAACTGACCCTCAATTGTTTTTTTTTTTTTTTAAAAGAATTTATTATGTAGGATGCAAGGAAGTCAGTCAGACCTCTAGTGAGACAGAGACACCAAGCTCATAGTCACTGTTGATGAGAGTGATGATTTAGGGTATCTGGCAGAAGAAATTTCTAAGCAGCAAAGCATTCAAGAGGAAGCAGAGCATAAAAGTTTGAAAAATTTGCAGCTTAATGATGTGATAGAAAAGAAAACCAATTTTATAAGTGTCTGGCATTTTCCTGCTGACACTCATTCTCTCTTCTGCCACCCTGTGAAGAGGTGCCTTCTACCATGATTATAAGTTTTCTGAGGCTTTCCCAGCCATGCGGAACTATGAGTCAATTAAACCTATTTTTTTTTTTTTAAATTACACAGTCTTGAGTATTTCTTCATAGTAGCATGAGAATGGACTAATACAGTAATTTCTGGGGAGAAATTCAAGTCAGCCACAGAAATTTGCATAATTAATGAGGAACTAAATGTTAATCACCAAGACAATGGGGAAAATGTCTCTGGGGCATGTAAGACGCCTTCCCAGCAACCCTTTTCATCACAGGCCTGGAGGCCCAGGGGGGAAAAATGGTTTAATGGGCTGGGCCCTGAGCCCCTCTGCTCTGTGCAGCCTCAGGACATGGTGTCCTGTGTCTCAGCTGCTTTAGCTACAGCTATGGCTAAAAGGGGGCAAGGTACAGCAGCTTGGGCCACTTCTTCTGATGGTGCCAGCCCCAAGCCTCAGCAGATTCCATGTGTTTTTGAGACTGTTGGCTCACAGAAGTCAAGAATTGAGGTTTGGGAATCTCTGCCTAGATTTCAAATGATTCATGGAAATGCCTGGATGCCCAGGCAGAATTCTGCAGCAGGGATGGAGCCCTCATGTAGAACTTCTGTTGTGGCAGTGCTGAAAGGAGATGTGGGGTTGGAGCCCTGAAACAGAGTCCCTACTGGGGCACTGGCTAGTGGAGCTGTGAGAAGAGGGTCATCGTCCTCCACCCCCCAGAATGGTACATCCACCAACATCTTGCACCATGTGCCTGGACAAGCCACAGACACTCAATACCAGATCATGAAAGAAGCCAGGAGTGGGGCTGTACCCTGCAAAGCCACAGGGGCAGAGCTGCCCAAGGCTGTGAGAACCCACCTCTTGAATCAGTGTGATCTGGATGTGAGACATGGAGTCAAAGGAGATCATTTTGGAACTTTAATGTTTAATGACTGCCCTACTGGATTTTGGACTTGCCTGGGGCCTATGGCCCCTTTGTCTTGGCCGACTTCTCCATTTATAATGGGTGTATTTGCTCAGTACCTGCAACTCCATTATGTCTAGGAAGTAACTAACTTGCTTTTGATTTTATAGACTCATAGGCAGTAGGGACTTGCCTTGTCTCAGATGAGACTTTGAACTTGGAGTCTTGGGTTAATGCTGGAATGAGTTAAAACTCTGGGGGACTTTTGGGAAAGCATGATTTAGTTTTGAAATATAAGGACATGAGAATTGGGAGGGGCCGGGGGAAGAATGATATGGTTTGGCTCTGTGTATCCACCCACATCTCACTTTGAATTGTTATAATCCCTGTGTGTCAAGAGTGGGACCAAGTAGAGGTAATTAAGTTATGGAGGCAGCTCCACAAATACTGTTCTCATGATAAGTTCTCATGAGATCTGATGGTTTTACAAGCATTTGGCACTCCCCCTGCTGGCACTGATTCTCTCTCTTCCTGCCCTGTGAATAGGTGCCTTTCACCATGATTGTAAGTTTCCTGAGGCCTTCCAGCCATGTGGAACTGTCAATTAAACCCCCTTTCTTTATAAATTACCCAGTCTTGGATATTTCTTCTTATCAATGTGAGAACAGACTAATACAATTATTCTCTTTTGAAATCCTTTAAATAGGAATGGATAGGATTTTTGTTTAGTAATTTAGTAAGTCAAAAAGTAATTATAAACTCACCTAATGTGAACTTTTCCATAGTCTATAATTGAGTAAGAAATACTACATCAAGAAAAATAGTTGAATGTCACATTGGGTAAAAAATACTATGTCAAGAAAAATAGTTGAATTTCACATTCTAACCTAAAAGTGTCACTGATTTTGGTAACACAATAAAAGTGAACTTGCCATGATTTTAAGAACTGATAAAATATCTTGTCAGCTCCCACAATTGGGAGTGTTTTAATTTAAAAAAACAAATGTTGCCATACTCATACTAGTTTAAGCTTTCAGAAATGAGCTAAAGCTAGGCTTAATGTCCTAAGGGACAAGATAGCTGTGAGATCCTTTTGAGCATAGGATATGTTTTTTTCATTTAGACAATCCCTAAGTCTAGCCAAGTTCTGGCACTCTTTAGATATTCATTAGCACATACCAATATGCTGTGGATATCTCATCTGGAAGCTAATGAAGATTAACTTTCCCCACATAGGAAGGAGATATTTCAAAGCAAGCAGGAGTGACTTAATTTTTCTGTTCATCACAGATGCTTGGAAATTCTAGCAAAAGCTTTGTGGTAGCTGCTAAAAGTAACTATTCTCAATCATGGAAATTTTAGGTGGCAAAATGGAAGGAAAGTATCATAACCATCAGAACAATTTTAGCAAAGTGAAAAAATGAGCTGGGATGGAACATAAGATCACTGTTGGGATGGCATAGAAGCTGACAGGGAAGGTAGGTTAGGCCAAGGCTGCTGTCCTTGGATGCCATACTGTGATGTTTAGAATTTGTCCTGGTTTTCAAGCATCATAGTTGCAATGATAAAGCAGTATTATAAAAAATTACTCTAATAGTAGTATATGAGGTCTCCAAGCAGATATAAAGTGCAAATAAAGTAGAAATAGGAGTGGAGAGTTTCAGGAAGAGTCCACTGTTAAGAAAAACACAGTCTTCAGGATGTGCAAAGGGAGAAATAGTTTTAATGACAAGGCAGCAGACAGAGCCAAATGTTCAAAGAGTATAAACAGAAAAATAATTGTTGAATTTGGCAAATAAAATTTTGTCAGTGAATTTAAACAGAGGATTTCAGTAGGCTCAAGGGTGGCACTGCTAAATAAATAGTGGCTTAAAATTAGAGTACATGGGCCAGGCATGGTGGCTCACGCCTGTAATCGCAGCACTTTGGGAGGCCAGGGTGGGCAGATCACAAGTTCAAGAGATCAAGACCATCCTGGCCAACATGGTGAAACCCCGTCTCTCCTAAAATACAAAATAATTAGCTGGGCATGGTGGTGCACACCTGTAGTCCCAGCTACTCGGGAGGCTGAGACAGGAGAATTGCTTGAACCCAGGAGTTGGAGGTGGCAGTGAGCCGAGATCGTGCCACTGCCTTACAGCCTGGCACCTGGCAACAGAATAAGACCCTGTATCAAAAAAAATTAGAGTACATAATTACCCATACACAATTGTTAATTTTGAATCAAAAATGTTGGCAATAGTGAAAATTTTGGCAACCTGTTTACTTTACAGGTTGCAGGGAAGAAAAGTTTGGAGATAAAAAGATTAAAGACGTTTTAAATTAAGAAAAAAAATGAGAGAGCAGAGACCGTAAGGAGAAAATGGATTGAAATTAGCCCCAGAAAGAGAAAGGGGCTGATCTACCTCAGATAAAGAAATGAAGCAAAGAAGAAAGATGAATATAAACAAAGGGTACTTGTGAGTAGAGAAGGAAGATAGGTAAAGTAGTGACAAAAGAAATAAATTCTATTGTTAAGAAGTTAGATTATCTGAACAAATTGAAGCTAATGGTATGAGATTAAATTTTTGAGGTAATCTGAAATTAAGAAAAATTGATACATGAATTTAAAAATTTGCTTTTTGCAGTGAACTAAATGTTTGAGGCCACAATGAATCAAACTGACACGTTCCAGTAACTCTCAATAGCTATTCTATAGCCTATGAGCATTAAAAATGATTAAATTGGTCAAGGGTTGATCCAGATGCTGCAGATCTGGCTATAGGTTAAAGGTACAAGGCAATCTAGAGTGTTAGGACTATGTAAAGGTGACTGATGAAAATTCTGACCAAGCAAGGAATCAAGTGCAGTCAGAGGGAATAATGACTGAAGAAAATGAGGAGCTGAGCCATTAGAGGTCTCCATGAGGGCAGATTCTGGTCAATGAGCATGGGAAAGCATCTGAAACACAGAGTACAGCAATATTACAATGCCAAAGGTACAGCGGCCTTGTCTTCCTAATAGTCTCCTTGGAGTCCCATAAACTTTAAAAAAAATAGATGAAATAATATAGAAACTTGTACTGAAAGATAAACAATTGTTTACTATCATTTGAAGTTTTATTGCTTCACTCATAGAGCATTTTCAGGAAGACACAACCTCACTAAATAGAGAGACATGTCTACTATTACCTTCCGAATAGCAATAAGTGATTAACAGTCATCATCAAAATTACTCTACATTGAAAGTAAGTTTAATAAATTCACTTCTCATTTTGTCTAATTGTTACTCTGAGCACAAATCAGGCAGCTTTGGAACAGCATTTATTTTCTCATGACTCTAGAATGGCATTTTCTTAAGATACGTTTATATTAATTTAGTAAACATCTATTGAAGGCCTACTATGTGCTGAGACACTGTTACTAGGGAATCCAAGCATGCCTAGCTCACAAAACTCCTTTGATAAAAGTTTCTGCTGGAAGGTGCTTTAAGACGGGTCAAGGGAAAAAAAAAATAAGGAGTCAATCAGTAATTCAGCAACTATGACAAAGCTATAGGCTAAGAGTTAGTAGTGTAGAATACCATATACATGAGAAAGCATAGGAAGCTGTGAGTCAACTAACACTTCAATACCTGAGACGCAGCTGGAAAAACAAAGACAGAGAGAGAGAGAGAAAATAGGTAACAAAATACATAAACCAAGCAAAGCCATGAATTAGGAAAGCCATAAACATAGCACAAAAGAATGTCAGTTTCAATGATAAAAATGTTGCAGTTAAACAGTATAATAAGCTAACCACACCTGGGTTAAGAGGACCTGATTGTTAGTATCCAATCAGAATAATGTGATTGTTCGCACTCCAAGAATAATGTATACTCTGGTAATTAAATATATAATCAGTATTCATGATGCTGGAGAGATTGTAGATAAGATAAATAACAAGTTAGAGGGGAATTATATTGTATTTTACATGTATGTGACAAATAGTAAATTACTGAAATGCACATTTCTCCATGAGTCATTTTTGTAGCATATTTTTACATACAATAGACAGAAAGCCAACTCAATTCATTTAGGCCAAGGAAAAAAAGGCACTAATGTGCTATTTTATATGACTAAAATTTTCAGAGGAAATGTTAGCTTCAGGCATGGTTGGATCCAGAGACTCAAACAATATGATTGGTATTCCATCACTTTCCATTTCTTGGTCCAACTTTGTTTTATGATGACTATATTTTAAGTATGGCCTCTCTATATTACAGGTACTGATATTTCCAGCCTTGCCTTTTCATTACAAAAACCAATCTCTCACCCCCAGAAAAATAAATGAATAAACCTTCATAATATTTCATGACAATTTTTTTATGGGAATTGAATCTTGTGCACCTACTTTCTTCATGTATCAGTCTCTGAACTACAACCAGGGATAAAGAATCTATATGAGCCATTGCCCACTCCCCAGGCTAGAGTTGGAATAAGCTCAACCAAACCATATGGACCTAGAGAGAGGAGGGTTGTTCTCAGATCAAAAATGGAGTCACTGTTATCAGAATCATGTTTTATATTAGTATTTCTCAAGCTAGGTTGGTAGGGAAGAACGTGTATCAGCATCTTGGAAATGGGAAGAATTCTATGATTATAAGTAGGGAATATGGAAAGAAGGGGGAACATGTATTGAAAAAAACTGAGAACTACTATTTGAAATATATTATTGTCTATGATAAGGATATAATCTATGCTATTTCTATATCCAGATGTCCACACAACATACCTATGTTGTTTTCTGATCCAACTTTATCAAAAATAATGAGAACCTTTCTATTTACCATCAACCTACTTGGTCCTAAAGAAATAGAAACTGTCCGAGTTCATTCCCTACCCCGTCTAGCTTTTATTAGAACTGCACATGATAAACATGCCTAGTAGAAGTAAATCATTCATCACAAAACAAGTAACATGAGATAGTGGAATCTGTGTACAAGTGTGGTTGTAAATATTATATGTCACTACTTACTCTGACATTTCCCCAAACTTTAATTATCTACTTTCAAACTTTGGATATGTTTAGGACATTATAACGCATGTCTAAGTTTCTCTCAAAAATAATACCCGAGTACATTTGCCATAAAAGGAACTCTGGGCTTAAGACATGTAAAGCCACACTACACTATATATTTTATTGAACCTCTATTGCATTCTTATATACAAAAGATTCTAGTGCACATAAGAATCACATTGTTTATGCATTAAATTACTGAAGACACAATTATATAATGTCATATGTTGTTTAGAAAATGTATTGATTCACATATTTTAAGGCTTTAGTCTATTTATGAAAATAAATCACAATTCAATTTAAGAACATTAAAAAACAATAATCACTACTACAACACAGCAAATGATATGAAAATATGTTGCAATGCAATGAATACAAGGTATGAAATATGAAAGAAAGGTTGTATAAATGCCATCCTGGCCTGGTGTGGTGGCTCACGCCTAGCACTTTGGGAGGCCAAGGTAAGTGGATCACAAGGTCAGGAGTTCGAGATCAGCCTGACAAACATGGTGAAACTCATCTCTACAAATACAGAAAAATTAGCCAGCCATGGTGGCACATGCCTATAATCCCAGCAACTCGGGAGGCTGAGGCAGGAGAATCGCTTGAGCCCGGGAGGCGGAAGTTGCAGTGACCCGAGATCAGCCACTGCACTCCAGCCTGGGTGACAGAGTGAGATGTCATCTCAAAAAAAAAAAAAAAAAAAGTGATCCTATAACATGTTCAAAAAGAAAAAAAATGAACATGCAATTATTTTCAAGAGCTGACTTTAATTTCCTACATTTCATTCTAGAACATTAAATCATTTTTTAATTACCATTTACATTATGGCTATTAAACAGATGTCTAGTAAATGTATTTTGAAAATTCAGGAAATGTAGATATTTAGGAACTTTAAAATTGTTTTTTGTGTATTCTGTTTTAGCCACTATTTTGGTATTTATTTGGACATCTGACTAGGGACTTTTTTAATCTTAAGTTACCTATACCACTTCATCAATGATAATACCATCAGAAATATAACTAACAATTTTTAATAATCTTTGATGTTATAAACTCACACATGAATTTCACACTTCACTTTGGGATTCTTATTTCTCTTTACAGTCTTCTTTGACAGGTAGTTTGCAGACACATTTTTTTCAAGTCAGGCATTTTTGAATTACAAAAATATTTTTAATTTTTGGTCATTTTTATATTTGCAAGCATTTATTCCTAGCTGACTTGGTTCTAGCTTTTACTGATTTTTTTTCTAATGTTTCATGATCTGTTCAATTTAACATGTCTGTCAATCAAATTGTTAGCAATCACATATATCCTGATATACATGCACGAAATTTTATCTAATAGGTCACCGTTTATTTTTTAACTTGATAAAAACTAGTTAGGTCAAAGAAAACTAGCCCCGCTTTTGAGTCTGAGATAGCAAGGCTTCTTTATGATGTGTTTTCCTGGACATATGCACACCCAGTCTATAGAGACTGACACCTGATAGATTGGCTAATTTTTTCTTAATTATCAAGACAATACTCATTCACAGGAGAAAAAAAAATAGTTTCATCATGTCTGTACCTAATGGTAAGCGTTGTCCTGGCTGTTTCAGTATCTTTCCTGCTTTTGAATTTTATTCTAACTTACCTATGGTTACAGCATTTTTTTTCTTTTAAAACAAATTTTCCCTTAGACAATTTTGAAAGGCTTTGCTATCATCAAATAAATTTTCAATAACAGTCCCCAGTGTTTTTGCATCATCTGCCCTCATCTCAGACATCCCAAATGTCCTTCATCAGACCCTGCTGATTTGACTAAAGCCTATAATAAATACACATCTGCCATTTCCTCCCTATCCTTAAGAAGTTTGTCACGCGGCCTTTAGTTGTCCCTCACACGCACTTGCATTTAGATAAAAGAAAATGAGTGATTCTGAATAAGTTGACATTTATTCCTCTAAGCATACTACAGTTTTCTCTATCTTCTTAACCAAAAAGGGTTGCATACAATTTAACATTTTCTGAATGACTCAGAGCCATCACATGAAATCTGTCCAGCAGAGCATAACATAGCTATAGGAGTGCGTATCCTGCTTTGCCTCTTTAAACTGTGTGACCTCATGCAGATTACTTAACATCTCTATACATCAGTTATAAAAATTATAAAATAGGGGAATCAATATGGTTTTCACATATTTATCATAAGGATCACTATGAAAATCTGCACGAAGTAAATAAATCTCAGCACATAGAAACAATCAGGAAATTAAAACCACTACAATAACTACTATTATCATCATTACCGTTATTACTATTGCTGTCATCACCACTTTCTCTGTATAGTATCATTATTCTGAGTTGTGCAGGCTGACCTCAGGGAGCATGGGGATTATCAGCCTGTATCCTGTCTCACGTGCAGACTGCAGTGGTCCTTCCGTTTACCTGGGTCTATTCCTGTACCTCCCTCTCCCTTTCTTTATTTTTTAAGTAGATGCAGGGTAATCAGAAAATAACCTTATTAAATTTTTATAATATAAACCCAAACAATTGCTATAAAACTCTAAGAGCACAATTCATAAAGTTTAGTACATAGGAATATATGTCGGCAAACCACAGGCCTTATCTATTTATTTCCCCTTTCTGTACTGTGATCCTAATAGAAGAGATACTAGATAAATGACTCTTTGATAATCAAGGGAATAATGGCTTTTTTTTCTGTTTAGTCCTCACTGAGCTGAAAATATTGCACATTGAACCTTTTCTGGAGTCTCAAGTGCAGCAAGAAAAAACATCCCACCCATACATAACAAGGCATTATCAAGTAGAAAACTTCTAAAAACAAAAAACGAAGCCAAGCTCTTCTCACACTGGGATTGTCCTAAGGAAAACAAAAGTGCTCTGGTTCACTCATACTAATCCATCTGGATCAACAAAAGAAGTATTTGTTCTCTTGAACCAAGTAGAATGAGGATCAGGCCACAGAGAACCAAATTCAGAGACTCCTGATTGCTTTTCTATGTAGATATATTGGCTCAGAATTTTAAAATGCTAAAAGTAATTCTTGAGAAACATCAGTCTCATGAGTTTCCAGACTATTTTAACATCAGCTCCTGAAAGTTTGTTTCTTTCATGTCTTTGAGTGGACTCTAATCTCTCAAGTATCAATAATTCACACACACACACACACACACACGACTAGACTAGCTATTTAATAACATCATCTACAATAGAAAAATAACTTACAAACAAAATAGGCAATTTTAATTATTCACACATTTCCCTTCAAAGTAACCAATTAGACAATAATTTAAGGTAACATTTTATGAAGTTTTATATGCATTTAGAGTCAAATAAAAATGTTATTTCAACAATTTAATACTTTAAAGGTATTCGTACATTTCTTTTTTTCATTTTTAAATACTCAGTGCAATACTAATTTGTATATGTCATAATTTATAATATTGGCAGCAGTTTCAGTATCTGCAAAATCTTTTTAGAGTTACAAATTAAAAAGGAGAAAAGCATCTTATGAATTCAAATGGATGAAACTTTTTTCCAATTACAAATTGTTATTACTAATTTGTGTATAGTAGGGTCACTTTTTAATGCCAGAACACTGATGTTCTAAACTATTTTGCTGTAGTTGTCACTCCTGCATGCTTGTGTCCATGTTAGAATTCTTAGCTTTGTCAGAACTGTCTTGAAACCATCTCATCTTGCCTCTTTTTTTTTTTTTTTTTTTTGAGAGGGAGTTTTGCTTTTGTTGCCCAGGCTGGAGTGCAGAGGCGCAATCTCTGCTCACTGCAACCTCCGCCTCCTGGGTTCAACCGATTCTCCAGCCTCAGCTTCCTGAGTAGCTGGGATTATAGGCACCCACCACCACACCAGGCTAATTTTTGTATTTTTAGTAGAGACAGGGTTTCACCATGTTGTCCAGGCTGCTCTTGAACTCCTGACCTCAGGTGATCTGCCTGCCTCAGCCTCCCAAAGTGCTTGGTCATCTTGCCTTTTAATGCTAGACCAAACAATGCAATGGATCAAAACATATAATGACCTACAACTAGAGAAAAACTTTGAGGTTAGGTGGGTATTATATAACCAAAGTTATATACAGGCTTAGCTGCATTGTAGAGTTTTTGGAATTTTTTTACTTACTGTCAAATGTAGGAGGGAATATTTGCATTAATTTTCTAAGAACAATATAGCAAAAGTTGGCCCAATTGAAAGAAAATAACCATTTCAAAGGAGAATAGTTCTATTAAAACAACAACGAGTTGGCCATAGAGAGAAGAAAAAAGCAACCAATCACCTGCAGAACCCACAAAACTCAGGCATTAGAGTTATTAGTTAGTTACGTCTGGAAAAGAGATGAAAATAGAACTAAAGAAAGGAAGGAGGTTGAAAATCTTTCTTAAAAGCAGTTAGAACCCACAGATAACTTCCCTCTCCTGCACTTTATGCAACCAAAGAACTGCTTCTCCACAATCCCTGCAGAAAATCGAGAGTTATTTTCTTTAAGAAAAAGACTCTTTGGACCTAGAGTTCACCAGCACAGTTGACAGCAACTGGGAGAGCAGAAGTAGTAAGTGAGCATACTACTCCTCATTCACAGCACGCTTCTCACCTGGATCCCAGAATACCAGGAGCCAGGCCTACACTCCCCAGTAGGACAATTAGAATGATACTTGTCATGGGAGTCTGGACATTTCATGAAGAAAGTCCAAAAGATACTGGTATCAGGGGTTTCCAAAGAAAACAGCCCATCCAAGTCAATCTAGAGTAAGGTACCCAGATGTAAACCCCATCTAAATGTTCAGAGTTTCCAATCAGCATTTAAGTGCTTTGGAAATATGAAAGGACATCTTAGAAAAGTTTCTAACACTAGGGAAACCAAAATGATATTTTTTAAAAAAACCGACTTGAAAGAAATCATACCATGTAAGGAAAATATCAAAAATACTGTTATTAATATCCAAATAATAGAATTTCTGGAAAGAAAGAAGGGAGAAAATCGTTAAAGAAATATCTCAAACAATTTTCCCAGAAAAGAATATGAGTTTCCAATCAAATGGGTCTCTGGGCCCAGCTCAATAAAATGTCATTGAAATTCAGAAAACAGGAGATAAAGAAGATTCTATAGGCTTCATGAGAGGAGGAAGTCATAAACAAAAGATCTAATATTAACAGAGCTTTGGACATCTTTAAAGGAATAATGAAAAGCACATTTGGAGGGATCATACCTTCAAAGACATCGTAACTTCAGAGAGAGATAATTATTTTTAATCCTGAATTCTAAGCCCATTTGATGTAGTCAGGAGTTCTGTTCACTAAATATTTCCAGCTCTCTCCTTCCCTCTTCTATGTAAAAATAAAAAAGTAGTAAGAGTATGATATATAGCCAAAGGAAATAAAATTACTTCTTGAAGAGACATCTACATCCTCATGTTTACTGGAGCATTATTCACAATAGCCAAGATATAGAAACAACCTAAGTGTTCATCAACAGAAAAATGGATAAAGAAAATGTATGTGTGTTTAAATACATACACAATGGACTATTATACTGCCATAAAAAAAGAAGGAAATCCTGCCATTTCTGACAATATGGATGAGGCTGGAGGACATTAGGCCAAGTGAAATAAGCCAGATACAGGAAAACAAACACTGGAATAATCTCATTTATATGTAGAATCTAAAAATTCAAATTTACAGAAACAGAGTGGAATAGTGGTTAGTAGGGGCTGGATGTTGGGGGACATCAGGAGATGTTGGCCAAAAATATAAAGTTTTAGTTGTAAGATAAGGTCAGTGTTGTAAAATACAGCATTGGTGGTGATGGATGGGTTAATTAATTTAGTTAATTGTAGCAACCACTACACAATATGTATGCAAATTAAATCATCATGTTACACACCTTTATATATGGTATTTGGCAACTGGATATATATTTTTAAAGCATACTACATTGCTCAGTTTTATGTAGCATTTATTCATCGTACTTAATATGGATCTGCCCAAATGCATACCATGATATTTTAGGAAAAAGAAAAAAAGTACAAGCATGATAAGTGAAATAAAACTAAAGTGAAAATTCAATAAATAATATCTTAAATTGAAGTAAAATATGCAGATACTTTTTAAACTCATGGAGGAAGATACTAAAGGAATCTGCTTGAGACATTTCAAACTGAACAGGAGGAAATATGTGAGAATGTGAATTAATGCACAATGTTGGTCTGATAGAGAAAAGTCTGGATAGATTATCTAAATTTTCTCTGCATGTATAATTGGTAAAAAAGAAAAAGGAGAAAAAGCCACTTTACAATAAGTTAGCAATCCAAATAATCAATCTAAATAAGTTTTTACTGCAGCCAAACTTGGCCTCCTTATTGGGTTCATAAAACTCATAGCTAGAATCTCTTTGTAAATGAAACATAGCACTCCTTGTTTAACATGCCCAAATAAAAGTCCTTGTTGTCAAACTCAAAATAGCAACTCATATGACCCAGTATTTTTGTCACATTTCACACCATGGGTATGTTTTTACAAAAGTTCAGGCTCTCATTTGTCATTTAGATACTCAACATGTGAGCCAGTGGTCATGTAAGTACCATAAATGTATAATCACATATGGGTCACAATAAGAAATAGTGTGTCTGCTGAGGCATGCGATAATCACCCTCAGCGCAGTGCAGACATCACTAATGTAAGTACAAAATGGATAAGTACTAAACCTTCTTTTCTTTTTTTCCCTCATTTTAAAAGCTTCATCAACATCCTCAAAGCATGTTTTCCTCCAACATTCATCAAACATCTCTCTCATCTTCCATAAGAGTTATCCTCCACATGTTTTCTTCTCTTAGCTTTCTACTCTCATTTAAGTGCTATCCTCCACTCCAATACTCCAATCCCATGCCTAACCTAGAATTGCATCCTTGACTGGACTTTCTCTCTACATCTATAACCAGTTTATTTTTACTTCTCTGAATCCCTTTAGGCTTTTTTATTCTTCCACTCACTTTTCTAAAAGCCAGCTCACTTCCTTTGAGCTCTATAGCTTGCTGGAGTTTTAGGCCTGTAGAGTATTGAGGCTACAGGGTATGGGAGTGCTGAGAGCCTTGTGATGGAGGAAATACATTCAAAATTTAGGCGAAGTCTTTAGGAGACTAGGAGGCAAAGGAATAAAAGTGAGAGAGTAAAAGTCAAGTTGTAACTGTCATACAAAAGGGAAAAAGTTAAAATATTTATTGATACCCTTTGTGTTGGCTTTACAATGGGTTTTTATATCTACCTAAGATGGCTACATTTTCCTTTTTTTTTTTTTAACTTTTATTAAGAATGTTAAGTGGATGACCTCTATATTCATTGGTCATGTAATTTCTACTTGTAAAGAAAGTTTTTGACCTTGCAAGAATTAGAACTATACCATCTGAGTTTATTTTGTCCTCTAGAAGGGAAAAGAACACATTATCACAACAGACCTCTCGAGTCTCATTTTCAAACTAATGCATTCCAAAATGCATTCAATTTCTAACAAAGAGCAAAGGATAAACAATTAAACATTACATGTAACAGAACTCTTACCCACCTGCCAACAATTAAACCCAGTAATTAAAAACTGTAGGAGAATTCACATAAGCATATCTTCAGCAACAGTCATACCACGGTCAAAGAGGGGAAAAAAATCTTTCCTAATAAGTTCCTTTTCCATTTCCCAGGCTGCTTTTCTTGACATTAAACAGACACAAGACTCTGTCAACTGTTTCACTTTCTTTAGAAAAAGGGAAATCCCACTCTGTGTCCCCTGGGAGGACTATTATATACAGATGAATGTATTTTGTTATTTAGTTTAATAAACGTAGTGTTTAGAACAGATGTTAAGGCTTGAAATTGTCCAGAGAAAGGAACAGCTCAGGTGGCAATAATGCAGGCTTCCCGCCTGCTGTGCTTTCTTCTTTGTCTTTGGAAGAGCTACTTTCACAGGTGAGAAGGCATTACAGTATTTATAACCACTCACATCCCCACCACTGGACTGAAGCTGACAAACGGGGTGCTAATTAATACCAGGAGTGGTGGTGGTGATGGTGGTTTTATGACACAGACATCTGGCCAGTAAATTGGACTAAGAGAAACAACACATTTACAGAAGCACAATTCCAGTCATGCATGGTGTAAAGGGTAAATGTGAGGCCTGTTTTTAAAAGGTAGATTTCTTGAACACCAGAATATTTGGGCTTTCCAAGGCTTTGTTCTTCTGTGGATGTTCTCATGCACTAGCTACTTATGTCACCATGATCCAGAATAATTTTTTTAAACTACACCTGTGAATAAGGGTATGCTTCTGAGAGAGGCAAGACATTATTTTGAGTGAATGTATGTTTTCTGTGAATGACAGTTTATAAAATAACAAATCTCAATTTAAATGACAGTCGGAATATTGTTCTGCAAGCTAGGAGGCAAAAAAACAGTAAATCCAATCAAATAATAATTATTTTTGAGTATTTATCAATAATAAAATTCATTACATACTCATTATTGTATAAATTGTATAATGCTTCATTTAGTTTAATTAAAATCTACAATTCATAAGTGTGGTCAGCACATTTACATTGTCTTCATTAATTTGGGTCTATAGTTGCAGTAAGAAAAAGAAAGCATAATATAATGGGGAAAAAAGGTATTTGTTATTAGGAAAATTGCAGTTAAACCCCAGGAGCATAGTAGTATTGTTAAGAACAGGACTTTCAATTCCAGTGGATTGGGTGCCAAACCTAGCCACTTACCATGCCACCTACTGTCTGGTGTTCAGCAAGGCAATTGCCCTGAACCTTTGTTTCCTCATTGACAATACCTACTTTATTGTGTTGCTGAGTGGATTAAATGAGATGATACATATACACCAAGTAGCAGAATTTCTGATATGTTACAATTACTCATTATATGGTAGATATTATTAAAACTATTAACTATAGTAAGAAAGTCACCACTTTTTCTCTATTTCTTTAATCATTCAAGTACAAAGTTTCAAGTTTATCCCTAGATGTTTGAGTATTAAATGTGCTATAAACATGATAAAATATGCAAAATCACTTAAAAATTAGTAAAAGCTTCATAAATACTGCTAGAAAACATGTGCCTTATTTTCAATAAAGGCAGGCTTTCCAAAAATAATTTTTGTTGCCAGCATCATTCACTTTGCACACATTTAATTCTTCCAAACCCTCTTTCACAAAATGTAAGATGTTTTCCCAGAGTAACATACATGTAGCCTGGAATCAGAAAATATAAGTGCAAAGTGGCTAATTTTATTGTGAGGAGCAGAATGGTGATGGTTTTAAAGAATTTGTCCAGTTTGTAAAAACAAACCAATTAACATTTCAAGTTCAAGGCTTAAAACCACATTTCAAAGAGGTGCTATAATGTGATACAGCAAAGGAAACAGAGTGGAGAATTCAATTCTCAGTGCATAGATTTTTTTCATTCTCTTTTAAAAAGTACTAGATGGTCACAACCCATAAATACACACACATACACACACAGACACACACACACAGACACACACACACACACACACACACACACATATATCTGCTATAATAAAACATGCCCCACATCATTTCTATCAGGCCAAAAGAAATAAAGGGTGAGAATGGGGCAGATTTGGGGAATTTATTCATTCAGTAGATATTAACCTCGTAACTGCCCCAAGGAAGTTTCAGTATAGTGTAAGATTAATGTGACACATTATATTCTGAGATTTTAAAGTTTGAAATTAGCAAATTACTTGTGCAAAATTATAGAATCCAGTAAATTATAAACAAAAAGTTTATCACAAAAATCCAATCACATACAACCTTACGTTTGAATCATAAGTCAATGAATTTTACAAAATCATACACGAGGGGGGAAAAAGCCTTGAAATGTTCATCAGTTTGTTGAAAGGTAAAAAGTAAAAGTAAAAATAAAATGCAGCTCAGAATTGGTTTATTAGATTTCCTCAAAGAACAGAACTTTTTCCAGAAATTTTTCTAAACTAAGTTATAAGAACAGAGAGGTTCCCTGTTACAGCTTTCTTATTTCCTTTAACACGAGCTTTGAAACTTTGTGAAAAATCTCTACCAAGAAAGAGCTTGTTTAGTGTGTACTAGATATTGCATTAATTTCTAATCTATGCTTTTAGGAAAAAGAAAATTGCAAAGTGACTGCTGGTATTTTTCTCAATTAAAACTTCAGCATATGTGATGATTCTTAAACCTAAGAGTGCATTAAAATTAGAGATCTTTAAACCTGTGTATCTATCCCTAGATTCTCCAAATCAGTAAGTCTAAGATGAAGCCTTGGCATCTGAATCTTTTAAAGCCCCGTGGATAATTCTGATGCACATCCAGGACTGAAAATCGTCACAAACCAACCAAAGGAAAATGTCTTATTTTTCTTTCCCACCATATTCTCTGGAAAAAAAACAGCCTAGATGGAAAAATGTTACATAAAGTTGGATAATAATGCCTATTTATATGCTTGAGAGGTAAGTCGTTTTAAGCATTGAACTGGCTGGTCAAGGTAAATTGAAGCCAAATTACCTGACAGAATCTTCTGTGGACTGTCACATCTGTCATACTCTACCTTCATAGATAGCTGGATGATTCATTACTTTCCATAAAACAGAAAATTCCAGTGTTGTCATTAAAAAATGATGATATTCTTAATAAGAGAAGACAAGCCCACACTGATTTGAATTCAAATAATTAAATTATTTACCTTTCCAGAGATTCAATCTAAGAATCAGAGTCATAAAAAGCCCAGGAACTAAGTGATTTGAATACTTCCTAAATTTATAAAAAAGAGTCAATTATACATCTTGGTACATTCCATTTACCAACTCAAGTATTCGCATATTCCTTTACTTACCATGTGCAATAAAAACAACGACAGAAGTTTATCACTAAAGATTATACATTATTTTCTAAGTATATTATTGGACATAGTGAGTGTTGCTAGTGTGATTGATAACACAATCATCAGAGATCTGACTTACGAGAGAACAAGACTGAAAAGAGAAAGCAAGAGGCAAATTCTCAGTAAAACTGGAGTAGCTGGGAAGCTTGACCTGCAACTCTACCACAATTAAGTGTCTTATTGTCATTAACCAAGTGACCTTAAGGGGGAATAGTAAATCAATTAGGCCATTTGGTCTGATCCTAAGGGAATATGGATAAATTCTTTGAAAATAAGGTGCTTAAAAATCAGATGTTTGATAGCTGATTGGTTTAAAGCTTTGTTTGCTAAAAGAGGACATATTTAAATATCATAATATCCATGAGAAAGAAATTAGTGGTCTCATGTCACTTGTCAGTTACTTAAAAAAAAATAAATGTCAGTATATATCAGTTTTGTTCTAATTTTTAAAAATGAGAACACTACAAATAACTTGTATTGAGCACTTATGTGTCAGGCACTGTGCTAAACAGTTGACATGCAGGTACATCATTTACTCATCATAATCACATGGCATATGCACTATTATCACCTACAGTTTACAGACAGGGAAACTGAGACTTAAGCTATTTAAATATCCAAAAGTTACAAAATTCTTAAGTGGTAAGGCTAGGGTTTAAACCCATGCATGTAGAGCTGGAGGCTGTAAACTGCATTTTATCTATGAACGCAACTCAAGGATGATGAATGCACCACAGAGTCTGACTTCAATATATCAAGGGTGAAAATGGAAGATACATTAAAAACAGCCATAAGGCTGGGTGCGGTGGCTCATGCCTATAACCCTAGCACTTTGGGAGGCCCAGGATGGCAGGTCACGAGGTCAGAAGATGGAGACCATCCTGGCTAACACGGGGAAACCCCTTCTCTACTAAAAGTACAAAAAATTAGCTGGATGTGGGGGCATGTGCCTGTAGTCCCAGCTACTTGGGAAGCTGAGGAAGAAGAATCGCTTGAACCTGGGAGGCGGAGGTTGCAGTGAGCCAAGATTGTGCCACTGAACTCCAGCCTGGCAACAGGGCCAGACTCCCTCAAAAAAAAAAAAAAAAAAAAAAAACCCAAAAAACAGAAAACAGAAGAAAACCGACAAAATAGCCACAAATAAGGCAGAGGAAATTGTTATCTTTATAAATTAAAAAACCGGTTCCCAAGCACAATAAAGTAAACATCCAAGCTATTACTGTTTTTACGCCATAACACTAGCCAAGGTGTTGGTAGATTCAATTGTATGCAATATATTTTTCATAATACAGCCACCTTGGATATGTTTATTGTGACAATATTTTTCACACATATATTTAAAGAGTAAGAAGTTAAAGTGGACTAAATTACAATGTTCATGATAAATGTAGAATGACTATTGTGGTGGTTTTAAAACACGCCTCATATTCTTTCACATTTCTCCCTTCAAAAGATGAAGACTAATTGCTCTTCCCTTGAATATATGCTTGACTTAGTGACTGACTTCCATCAAACTAAATGAGATCAACAAATTAACAAATAAAAATGGCAAAAGTGACAGTGTATTTCTCCTAGTCCACGTTATTGTCTTAGTTCAGGCTGCCAAAAACAATTACCATAGACTTGGTGGCTTAAACAACAAACACTTATTTCTCACAGTTCTGGAGGCTGGAAGTCCTAGATCAGGGTGTTGCATGGTCAGGTTCTGGTGAGGACTCTTTACCAGGTTGCAGACAGCTGACATCTTATATCATCACATGGCAAAGAGTGAGGGGTACTAGCACTTTTTATCTTCTTACAAGGACACTAAACCCTCATGACCTAATTACCTTACAAAGTCCCTACCTCCTAATACTATCCTATCAAAGGTTAGGGCACCAATATAAGAATTTGAAAGAGGTAAAACCTGAAGTTGGCCAGGCACTGTGGCTCATGCCTGTAATCTCAGCAGTTTGGGAGGCTGACGCAGGCGGATCATGAGGTCAGGAGATTGAGACCATCCTGGCCAACACAGTGAAACCCATCTCTAATAAAAATACAAAAATTAGCTGGGCATGATGGTGTGAGCCTGTAGTCCCAGGTACTCAGGAGGCTGAGGCAGGAGAATTGCTTAAAACTGGAAGTTGGAGGTTGCAGTGAGCTGAGATAACGCCATTGCGCTCCAGTCTGGTGTTACTAGCCATCCTAAAAGGTATTGAAGGCTCTCTTCCTCCCTCTCTCTGTTTCTCACTCTTGCTCTTTCTTTCTTAATCATCATTCTTTTTGGAAGCCAACCATCATGTCACAAAAAAGCTCAAGCAACTCTATGGAGAGGGACAGTTGCAAAGAACTGAGGCCTCCTGCTAATAGCCAGCACAAATTAACCAGGCATGTTAGCACCAACCCAGTCTGGAAGGGAATTCATCAGCTCCAGTTATGCAGGTGACTGCAGACTCAGTTTACACCATACTGCAACTTGATGAAAAACTCTTAGCCAGTAACATCTAGTTAAGTCGCTCCCAAATCCCTAACTGAAACTGTATAAAATGTTTATTGATTTTAGCTGCTAAGTTTCAGGATAATTTGTTATGAAGCAACATAAACCACCAATAACTAGCACAACCACCTAACAAGGATAGCATAATATTACAGCTGGAGACAGCTATTGCCTCTCTTTGTGCATGTCAACATTCCTTTTTGTGCCTCAGTTCTCTTACCTGTAAAATGAAGAAATACATTTGCCCCCTGTAGCTCTGAGGATTTAATGCCATAATTCACAAGTATTCATTACAGAAGTACCCAGCAGACTAAGCCATAAATAAATATTACCTGTTGTTATTATTATTATTACTATAACATTTCTCTTTTTCCTTGGAGTTTTAGTGGTACTGTGGCATCATGGAAGAAGAAAAAGTTGAACTACCCACCTACTAGTCTTAGCTGTACTTCTTGATTTCACCTCCTTTTTAAATCTCCACAATTCTCATTTCCCTCATCTTCACATAAGAGATGGTGAGAGAATATTAAATAATAATATCATTTATTTTATTTCTTGTTACTTCTTAAAACTTTTCTCATTTGATCTGCATAGCCTTGGCATCCATGAAAAGTTGAGCACAGCAGAAAAATACAGAACAAGCTTAAGAGTGTCAATAACCTAAGCTCTAGGAAGTATCAAGGATATAACAAATATAAGAAGTAAAAGCAAAGTTTTCTACTTCCATTAAGAGAAAAAGCAATGAGAGATCAGATTCTGATGTGTCCCTAAGAAAGATGCCTGCACATAGCCTAGCCACACTCCTCATCTTAGACCAAGGCTCCAGACTGAAGCAAAACAATAATTTCAAATAGCTGTGGAGAATTGCATATTATAGAGAAACTATGTCACTGTCCAGTAGATCCTGGAGAGGTAGGAAGACCCCAGAATATCCCTGCACACTAGACATGACACAGGAGCAATGGCTGCAGGGTGAGTTGAGGACAATGGGCCTCTGACAAGCTCACAATTTCCACTGCCTGCCAGAATAACTCAGGAAGAAAAGAAACCTAAAATTGGGATTCAGCAGACCCTATGAGGACTGTTAGACAAATTTAAGACATTAAACAGCAATGGCCTGAAAAAAACCCACAAAGACCAAGGACCCAATGAGATGTACAACTCAACAAATATTAAGCACCAAAGGGTGATCCAATCTCATTGCATTGCATGAGTTATCCAAAGTCCCTTTGTAATTATAATCAACTTCAAAGAAGGGATGACAATTTGCACTGACAGATTATTTCCATTACTCAGTAAAAAGAGGCTTGGAGTAGGTTGTAAAAAGTGAAGTCATAAAGGTAAAGTGAAGTTAAGTCACCTCTGGTTTGGTGACTGAGATTTATGCCACTACAGAGTATATGACATGAAAAAATGTCCAATGTCCATTTAAATTATCCTATTCCCTACACATCTCAGTTTGTCAATATCCACAAAATGACTCACTGGAAATCTGACTGGGATTTCTTGGAATCTATGATCAACTTGAGAAGAAACGACATTCTGACAAAATTGAGTCTTCCTATCAATGAACATGGAATATATCTCTATTTAGTTCTTCTTTGATATCTTTTATTAGCTTTGTAGTTTTCCTCATATAGACTTTGTACATATTTCCTGAGAAATATGACTTCTAACATGCTGAAACAGAACTAGAAGTCCTCCAAAACGAAGTCTTTTGTACGCACAGTATTAAATAGCTCTTTCTCTTACTACTACTGCAAACTTGTACTGTCTTTCTTCATAGTAAAGTCTGAGGTTACTTGGAGGAAGTAGGAACACCATTTTTTTGAAAGATGGAGGATTATTGTAGGATGCCAGAAACAAGATTTTATATTTTATTTGTCCCCAAAAGACCTAGCATGGTACCAGAGTCTACCACTTACTGTATAATTGAAGTCAAGTTAGTAACCTCTCAGAGTTTGAGTCATTTCTCTTTTAAAGTGAGGGCAGGCCGGGCACGGTGGCTCACGCCTATAATCCCAGCACTTTGGGAGGCTGAGGCGGGTGGATCACAAGGTCAAGAGATCGAGACCATCCTGGTCAACAAGGTGAAACCCCGTCTCTACTAAAAATACAAAAATTAGCTGGGCACGATGGTGCGTGCCTGTAATCCCAGGTACTCGGGAGGCTGAGGCGGGAGAATTGCTTGAACCCAGGAGGCAGAGGTTGAGGTGAGCTGAGATCGCACCATTGCACTCCAGTCTGGGTAACAACAGCGAAACTCCACCTCAAAAAAAAAAATAAAAATAAAAAAATAAAAAAATAAAGTGAGGGCAATGACTTAGTTCTTGTGAAAATTCAATGACATATCTATATACACACATATATATACATATATATAATCATATATGTATATATATGTTACATACATAATTATATATATGCATATATATACACATGTATATATAGGTGTATATACATACATATAGGTGTGCATATATACATATATACATGTATATATGTGTATACATAATTATATATACAGTATATATACATAATTATGTATACATATACTGTATATATAAGTATATACATATATATGTATATATAATTATGCATATATATATACAAGTATATATGTATATATACATGTATGTATAATTATATATAATATACACATATATAATTATATACATATATACACACGTATATATATAATTATATATGTATATATACACACATATATAATTATATATAATATATACACACACATATAAATTACATATATAATAAAAATATATAAATATAACTAAATTATTTTAGTTATATTTATATATTTTTATTATATACAAATAATTATATATGTATATAATTATATATTCTAATTATAAATATGTATATATACACATGTATATATAATTAGATATATAATTAGAATATATATTATATAAATATATGTGTACATACACATATATATAATTATATGTATATATATACGCATTGTAATTATACATATAATTATATATACGTGTGTATATATACATATAATTATATATATACGTGTGTATATATATATATGCTGCCAAATTTAGTTATATTATTAATGGAAGTTATTTTTGAACCAACAAAGAGCATTGGATTGTCAAATGAGACATGCATGAATTAGAAGTTTTCCCCAGAACCAAGAGGCAAAGATGAAGTGGGGGAAGCTCTGGAATTTCCCGCATGGCTCCGCAAGATCTTCCATCTCTATTTGACAAACTTTCTGAACCAGAGTAATAGATGAGGTCCCAGAGAGTGAAGTTTCATCAATCCATAGATTCTATGTTTGCTTACCATAGGTAATCTAAAACAAGGACACCCCACTTTAAGCATTCTATAGATAAGGACACTCCTGCTAGCAATATCAGGGGGAGAGTTATCAGCACGGTATTGAAGGGGGTCACCTGCCTTCTTCCACAGGGAGGCAGTAAATTATTCTCATGTTCTTGTAACAATTATTAGGAGAAAAGTAGATTGCAAGCCACTAATTTTAACCCTTCCTATTTTGTACTATTCTGTTCAATCATTATTAAATTGCAAATGATCTTCAAATAGAAACTCCCCTGGCCATTTGCTCTAAATTAACTCTTCTTTGTATCTCAAGACCTTTTCTTTATTCTTTACAAATAGTTCCACATTTTTTCCCTTTAAAATATGTTTAGAAAAATATTTATAACAATGTCTCTCTCTCTCTATCTCTCTCTTTCTCACATACACACTCTCACATACACACACACACACACACACATAATGATTGCTTTTAATCAGAGCTGCTGATATAAGCTAATGTGTTAGTCAATATTCATTCTTCTGTTGTGTTATATATAAAGCTGGTTTTGGAGCATAAAAATGGAAAACTACTGATTTATGAAAGTATATACTTACTACTCACTCAGGATGACAGAATGAAAGGGGAAAAACACTACAGAAGAACTGATGAGAGAGAGGAACTCTGAAACTTTGTTTTACAACCTTAGAAAGAAATCTGATTTTTTAAAAATCTGCTAAAGTGGAGAGATTTGTTCACTTTACTCAGCTCAAGTCTCTGTTCCCCTTGGTGGTTGAGAGGCTCAAATGGTCCTTTAGTCTTGATGTAATGATACCAGAGAGGTGCTGTATTGGAAATGAGTATATTTCCACCCGGTGCTTGTATTGGAAATGAGTATATTTCTACCCAAGGACTTTTTAAAGTACCTTTTAAAAAATACTTTTTAAAGTACTTTAAAAAATGTTTTAATGAATTTTCATTAAAGTCTTGTTTGCCCTTGGAACATTCTTTTTTAAATAAAGTGCGCTAATTTCTCCTCCCTAAATGAAGTCACCCAATTATGTAGTTAAGTATGTGTTTTTTAAAAATCCTGGGTAAAGAACATTATTATGAATCATCTTTACTTCTTTTCTGTCCTCGGGCACTGAAAATAAAAATGAGATAATTCTCACTGGTTCACAGACATCTTTAGCAACATATTGTCAAATATGATGGCAAAGAAAGTGGTCAGATATCCATAGGGTTCACAAATACAAGCATTTCCCAAACATACTGTAACGCAAAACTACAAGCATCAAGAGTACTGGCTGGGTGCGATGGCTCACACCTGTTATCCCGGCACTTTGGGAGGCAAGGCGGACGGATCACAAGGTCAGGAGTTCAAGACCAGCTTGACCAACAGGGTGAAACCCTGTCTCTACTAAGAATACAAAAATTAGCCATGTGTGGTTGTGCACATTTGTAATCCTGGCTACTCGGGAGGCTAAGGAGGGAGAATTGCTTGAACCCAGGAGGCAGGGGTTGCAGTGAGCCGAGATAGCGCCACTGCACTCCAGCCTGGACAACCGAGTGAGACTCCAAATCAAAAAAAAAAGAGTACTGTGCCACATCTGGAATATTTTCACACACACACACAAAATGTGATTTGCCTTTGTGGTTGTGACTTTTACCCAGGATAAAAATTAGGGTCAAAATGATCAATCAACTCTGCTATTAAGAAGACAAAGTGTCCTAACAAAAATCAGAATTAACCCCAAGGAAAAAAAGACGCTTACAGAATGATTTTAATATCTCCAAATTTGGCATTTATTTTCATCTTCTGTTCTATTTCATCTCCTCTCTGTCTCCATTTTATACTATTTATTTCTAGGAACATGATGATACACTTTAGAATTTCCTTTCTTTGCTTTTTACAATTGATTTTTAAATGTGAGAACCAGGTTGAAGCACATTCTTAACATCTGTACAAATTCTTGCACTCCAACATGGTTGGCTTCTTTTGTCTTTAGCAAGGTGCATACTTCTGTATTTTTAGGTTCCAAAGCTAGATAGACAGAAAGATTCGATACGTAACTAGTTACCTACAAATACATCCTAAGGGTTCTATATCAGTCTTAACTATATGACATATACTAAAGAAAACTGTTTAAGAAATCTTTGTTATGTTACCAAATTATCTTTCACTGCAAGACCAGATAAAAATTATATTTTTCAAACACTTATTTAGTTGTATAATTTGAATGAAAGTTTAGAAGAATAGAGAATAAAAGCAAGCAATAGTATGGGGATAATAAATGAGAAAACAAAAAGTTTTGTAGAAAAACCTAAAGGAGAAAGGGTAGCAGCAAAGAAGTAAGAGAAAAATGATTTTCTAGGAAATATATAACAAATTTAAGAGACTATATATGCTATCATTGCACAGAACTTTTAAAAACCTGTCTGTTGGCCGCGCACAGTGGCTCACGCCTATAATCCCAGCACTTTAGGAGGCCAAGGTGGGTGGATCACAAGGTCAGGAGTTTGAGACCAGCTCAGCCAAGATGGTGAAACCCCATCTCTAGTAAAAATACAAAAATCAGCCAGGCACAGTGGTGGGTGCCTGTAATGCCAGCTACTCAGGAGGCTGAAGCAGGAGAATCACTTAAACCCAGAAGGCGGAGATTGAAGTTAGCCAAAATCGCACCACTGCACTCTAGCCTGGGAGACAGAGAAAGACTCTCCATCTCAAAACAAACAAGCAAACAAACCCTTCCCCAAAACAACAACAACAACAACAACAACAAAAATCCGTCTGTTGACAGGATACATTATCTGGTCCAACAGTTTTTACTGGACTCTCTTATTCTGTCTAGTATACTAGTAATGTGTCATAATGGAAGACGAAAACGAAAACACAGCTTCAATATTGATAGACCAAGTTTTGATTTTTACTGATTTATTAGTTCACTTTTCCATGTACTGTTTCATTGCAGATCAGGCAAATTTCTTCCTAAATCTAAATTGTGGGTCCTTTTAGCTAGTAAATGTGTATTAAATAAATGAATGCATTAAATGTAGCATATATTTAACAATAATGGATGGTTTAATTTAGAGACAGGAAGCCTATTTCTATTGTATATGTATGTGTGTGTGTATTTTTTCTTTTGAATACCTAACTATTAGTATTTAGAAATGGAATTATTGTGGTAATGTACTGAAACTTTTTTCCAGAAGTGAGTTTTGACAAGAAATCTGGAAAAGAACAGGTGGTTTTCTTGCTATATCACAGATGCAAGGAAGGAGAGGGGACAAAGTTAAGTCAGAGTCAGGGGAACAAACAAACAGATGTGAGACACAAAACAGCAGCAAAACGTTCACTGGGAGGAAACGAATAGATATGGGAACTAAGAAAGGAAACAGGCAATGAGAGAAAGTACACAGTAAGAGGGAGGCCCCACTGGGAGACATCTGCAGAAAACATCTGTAGATACTTCTCTATCACCACCAGGAAGGAGGATCCCTGCCACAGAGCACACAGAAAAAGACTTCACTATCTATGGTATTTGGTTGAAGGGCACACATAACGCTCAGTGTACCATCCTCGAATTATTCTACGGCAACCCCAGTTCCACCCTCCCAGTGGAATACATGTCAATGCAGCATTTAGTATTGATTGAAACATAAGGACATTCTTTGATTCATCGCTTTCCCTACCACATGCTGCCTTATTCCATCCTCATTTGTCTAAAGAATAAGAAAATAAGTATTTTCTTCCAAGGAGAGATAAGAAAAGTCTCTGACCCATTCATCATGTAACTGTTTTGCTTTTCTTCTGTACCTGAGGTTAGAAAAATTCTGCCAACACTGCACTGTCAGACTGGCATTGAATGCAACAGTAAGTATGACAAAGGTACTAGCAGCTGGAAGGGTACGCTGTCTACAGAGCTAGTACTGATGACTGAGCTGCCCACCCGGAAGACTGAACCAGCTATTAGAACAGCAGCTGTGAAAAGGATCGCCCTCCCTGCTTTACCCCCTTAAACATCCTATCTTCCTATAATCCACGTTATCTCATTTACAGCTCATTCAGGGCTAATGTAGCAGAGAGAAAACATGGAGAATTCAGAGACAGAGTGAGAAATCTTGCAAATGGGAAGAAAATTCTTTATTCTGACAAGTGGAGTTTATAGTTTTGCAAAAGAAAAATAGGGGGGAGATTTCTGCACACACATTACTACCCCTGGCCTGTTCAGCTCATTCAGTCTGATTAATATTAGCCCTCAGGGAACGAGAGCATTTTGTGGGTCAATCACAGGCATGTCTGTGTGGATGGGCTGCTGTCCAGAGCAGGGTTCCCAGGTCAGTGATGAACCAAATGCCACCAATGGTGCCACTCCCAGAGCTACTGCTTCTGAAAGCTGGTGCTTTTGAAGCGTGGCTGGCTGAGAGAAACACGTGGCCACAGAAAACATAATGGAGCCTCTATGAGGACTGAGAAAAAAATGCACATATACAAGTACCTGATTTTTAGGCTTTTCACTCAATTTCAGAAGTAGGCATTATTTTGACAATGACTTGCTGGGCAGTGCTAGGAAGTCACTAAACTTTCTATGCTACTCAGTTTTTCAATTGATAAAGTTAATAAAAGCAATTTGATATAGAATAGTGTTCCATTACAAGCAGGCATCCTTGAAACCATTCACTTTATTTAAGAGATCAAATAGATTAGCTTCCTATTGACAGCTTCACAGAAAGTATCTGTGAAGGACAACAATCACATACCTAGGACATTCATAAAACCAAAGTTTAGAGTCACTTGGCATTTGAGAAATCTTCTTCTCTTCCCTTGCTCTGGCCCTCAAATTAGGAAAGATCAAGGATGCCAACCCTCCAGACAAGCAAAATAATCTAGTTCTTCTTTATATACATAGTCAACAACAGTCACCAAGGAGAATTTCCTGTGACCAAGACTCAAGTTGAGATTTGAGACCAACAAAAAAGAAAAACTAAAATACTGCCCCATAAGCAATCCAGCCACATTCTTCCTCCACTCTAACCACCTTGGGCTCAGCACTTAAGTATCTGAGGAATATAAGAAAGGAGAAATATTTCTAAAAAGAGGAAGGAAAAGCAAGCCCAAGATACAGTTTGTGGAACACGAACCTTCACTCTCGCTTCCTTTTTCCCCATCCATAATCACAAACCACTTCACTCATAAGAACAAAATCATTCATGGTATTTCTTATGAACATCTCCCCATCCAAACTTCATCTTCTGGCCAGACACAGTGGCTCATGCCTTTAATCCCAGCACTTTGGGAGGCCAAGGTGGGTGGATCATTTGAGGTCAGGAGTTCAAGACCAGCCTGGACAACATGGTGAAATCCCACCTCTACTAGAAATACAAAAATTAGTCGAGTGTGGTGGCAGGTGCCTGTAATCCCACCTACTTGAGAGGCTGAGGCAGGGGAATCACTTGAACCCAGGAAGTGGTGGCTGTAGTGAGCCAGGATTGTGCCACTGCGCCTGTACTCACTCCAGCCTGGGTGACAGAGCAAGACTTCATCTAAAAAAAAAAAAAGCTATCATTTTACCCTCACATAGCTTTTAACGAAATATCATGCAGACACAGTAGATGCTTCATAAATATTCTGAGCATAAGACCAATGGTTTTAATGCAGTGATTACTCTTGGAAACGAATACAATTTTTCTAATATTTTGGTGTTATACAATTTGGCAGAAGAACAGATGGAGAGAAGCATAACCCTTGCAATATACTGAGACATAGCAACTTGAATTTGTATTTGTATTTATTCATGCATGAGACTTTTCTCTCTTCTCCAAAACTTATTACATATTTCTGTACAAATAATTTTATATAGAGATTTCACTTTTATGTAGATTTATGTAACTGATGTAAGTTCTATCATCTTCATGAGATGGTAAATTTCTTTCGAGCAATGACTTGCATTGTCTTGTACCTCCAATTTGCAATAAATGCTGATTGACCAAGACATACATATTTTAGGGCCAGTCTGTTAAAGTATTATAGTTCACCTCTTGCCATCGCTAGTTTTATACTCCTGTTTTCAGTCTTTTGTTTGTTTGCTTTTGTTAATATGAACCATCTGTGCCTCTCATTCTGTGTTTTTAAATAAGCTGCCTAATTATAGGGTTTAAAATTTTTATATTTTACCCTCAAGCCTGCTGTTGAACATTTTTGTCAAAATTGAATGCCTGCCCTTTCAAAGGTCATTTCTGAGGTTTAAACCTGTTGGTTTGTGTTATTACAGCAAATCTCACCACAGAATGTTTGGTGTTGTACAATAACCACCCATTCACTGCTGTGTGCAATGAATACAAAAGTCAAAAGCCAGTATTTCCTCTTAGTGATGAAGATCAGCTTTCAAACATATACACCTTTTGTGGTTTGCCTTTTCACGTTTTTCAAGCAGCTAGTAAGATAATACTCAAAAAGGTTGATGAAGGCAACCCTTTTTAAGTAACATTTTGAAAGGTAGTATTATTATATAGGAAGTGTGATAAGACTGACAAATTTCATTAATATAGTCAATAAATTATTTCTCTAGCTGTAATTTTCCTTGGCTTCATAGATTTAACAGCTAAATTATCTTTTATTTTTATTTGATACAAGAGATTCGTGGTTATTCAGAGGAAAGAGAATATATGTTCTTTCTAAAAATAATTAGAGACTAAAATATAAATATATGACCCTAAAAATGCACATATGAGTACAGGACAAAAAAAAAATTTCAGGAGTAAAATTAAAAACTTGTAAAAATGAGAAAGGATTTTTAAACCAGGAATAGGAATTAGTTACAACAATTGTGTTTTAAATTTGTCCCTAGGCCGGGCGTGGTGACTCACACCTGCAATCCCAGCAGTTTGGAAGGCTGAGGTGGGAAAACAAAAGCATATACTCCTACAAGAATCACCTGAGGTCAGGAGTTTAAGATCAGCCTGGCCAACATGGTGAAACCCTGTCTCTACTAAAAATACAAAAATTAGCTGGGTGTAGTGGGACGTGCCTGTAGCCCCATCTACTCAGGAGGCTGAGGCAGGAGATTCACTTGAACCTGGGAGATGGAGGTTGCAGTGAGCTGAGATCGCACCACCGCACTCCAGCCTGGGCAACAGAGTAAAACTCCATCTCAAAAAAATAAAAAATTAAATTCAAATAAATAGATAAATTAGACTCTAGGCTTCTAGGAAGACAGTGCTAGAAGGAGGTGGTTGCAGGGTTTTGAGAAACTATTGTGCTTGCAAACCCTCATTTAGTCTTTCTTTTTCTTTTTTTTTTTTTTTTTTGACATAGCGTCTTGCTCTGTCACCCAGGCTGCAGCGCAGTGGCGCAATCTCGACTCACTGCAACCTCTGCCTCCTGGGTTCAAGTAATTCTCTGCCTCAGCCTCCCGAGTAGCTTGGATTACAGGCACCCACCACCATGCCTGGCTATTTTTTGTATTTTTAGTAGAGACGGGATTTCACCATCTTGGCCAGGCTGGTCTTGAAACCCTGACCCCGTGATCCACCTGCCTAGGCCTCCCAAAGTGCTGGGATTACAGGTGTGAGCCACCACACCTGGCCATTATTTAGTCTTTCAAGAGACACATACCACCATCTTTTCCTTGATATCTGCAGAATTCACAGAGTTCCTAAAAATAAATACTAGAATTGTTTTTTGGGGTTGAAAACCATGGCCAAATAGGATGTACTGCTTTATCATGTAGAAATGAAGGAAGAAACTCAGTAGTCCTGAAAATGATTTACGGCACCAGTAAAGTCTCTACTTTGGGGGGTATTAAGAGTAATACTGATAACGTTAAACATTAAAGTGACTAGTATATTGGTCTACATATTGTAAGAATGTTAAATATATCATCACGGACACTGAAAGACAACCGTCTCAAGATAGGAGACAGGTATCTCAGTCATTATTACTTTTTTTAGTATATACTTTAAAAATTACAACTAATCACTCTACTATTTGTTTTATTTTGATGCCTTAGAAATTACAAACACAAACATATGCTTTTCTCTTTAAATTAGTTAACCTGGAGGGTTTAAAATGTAGACAATGCTCCAAATACTATTAGAACATAAATATAGGCATTGCCATTAGAACAAGTTTACAAGAACATAGGTCTTAAGTTTTACCAAATGCCTGGCATCCCATGGTCTTTTTTTTTTTTTATATATATTAAGGGGATGTAATGGCCACAAAATGAATTTAGAAGGCAGACAATCCTGGGTTTGAAACCTAAGTTTAGTGCACATTGTCTGACCCAGGGCACATGATTACTTAACAGCTTGGTACCTCTGTTTCATAGCCTGCAAAATGGGGTGACAACACAGACCCTGAAGACTTTTGTAAATGTAAAATTATGTGTGAAGCACCTCTTACAGACTCTTAAACACAGTTGCCTTTTAAGAAGTCTTATTTTTCTATAAACAATCCTTCTGCAATTACATACAATGTTACAGCAGAAGTACTACTACTGAGTTACATTCTGGAGATTCTTTTACTAATATTGCCAGTGATAAAGGCAATGCTAGCAGCAAGGAGAGGTTTTATTTTTTGTTACCACTATTAATGGAATTCTACTTTATTTTACAATTCCCTTGTTTATGCTCTATCTCACTTTTAGCTTCCTCCACTTAACTGTCATTTCTACCTTTTTGCCATAATACAATTATTAAAGAACAGGATGTGAAAAGAAAACAAAAGCAGGTACTCCTACAGGAAAATCCAGCTGCAAATAAACCAAATATTTTCAGCAAGTCAACATATTTTGAAGCTGTTAAATTCTCAAAAAATTCACCTTTTAGCTTATTCATTCGTATTATCAAATGACCCTCCAGTAAACATTCTAATCATAACCTTTGCCTTCAAAGACTTGGTAAGAGTTAGAAATAAAGGGGGTGGAAGGAATATTTGTATATACTTTGTTTGGTTTTAAAAATTGCTTTTCTACTTTGACATATCAAAGAGGTATCATGAATTTATCCTGCTTTATTCAACAAAAACATGTAGCTCCCATTCTAAAAATGTCTAAAAAAATTTGCTATTAAGATGCTTGCAGAGAAAAGGCTATTTGGTGAATAACATATAATGTTAACTAACATGTAATAATGGTGTCTGTCAAGGGTTCCCATGGACACATTTTATTTTGGAGATAAAGAAAGTATTGTTCATTACCAATAATAATTTAAACTGTTTATGGTCATTTAAATATTTAAAACATAAATTTATATATAAACTCCTTATATTAATAAATATAAAGTCAACAACATGTGAATTAAATATGACCAGAGCTATAAATCAATATATAAAAATTAACATTAATTTGTAAAGTCTGTGATGCTTATCTTTAGCCAAATTACCAGATTCAACATATGTATCACCAGCTGGTAGAACATTTTCTCTTAAGTTCAGTATAGCTATACATCTGCTTTGTATAAAGATTTGATTTTTTCCACTACTTTACAAGATGCCTATAAGACCTATGAAGGGATACTTGGTAGGTAAGTATAGTTTGGATATTTGTCCCTCCAAATCTAATGTTGAAATTTGATTGCCAGTATTGGAGGTAGGGCCTACTGGGAGGTGTTTGGATCATGGCGGCAGATTCCTCATGAAAGACTTGGTGCCATGGTAATGAGTGAGGTCTGCTGTGTTAGTTTTCTAGAGAGTTGATAGTTGAAAAGAGTCTGGCACCTCCCTCTCTTCTCTTTCCATCCCTCTCTGACCATGTGATGCCTGCTCCCCATTGCCATGAGTGTATACATTCTGCCATGAATGTATGCTTCCTGAGGCCCTCAAAAGATGCAGATGTTGCTACCATCCTTCTTGTACAGCCTTCGGAACTGTAAGCCAAATAAACCTTTTTTCTTTATAAAATTTCCTGTCTCAAATATTCCTTTATTGCAACATAAATGGATTAAGACAGTAGGCAATTGGACAGAGGAGTCTGGAGCTCAGGGAAGTGGTTTAAGCTAGAGTTATCAAGATTATAGTTCCATGAAATTTCGTGATACTGCATGTGATCATGGTAGAAATGAATGTAGTTGGAGAAGAGCAAGGACCCATAGCCAAAGAGTCATGATAGAACTGTGATAAAATAGTTCTCCAAATTCACTAAAAGAAAAAAAAATACTTCTGTGGGTCTGGATCCCACTTTTTTATTCATCACTTGTTTACGGGATTATCTGTATCTTTAGTTCAGATCAGTGGGGTTTAAACTCTATGAAAAGGGAACAGAGTCTACAGAGTTGTCTCAGTGGGTAACAATGGGGAATTAAGAGGACAAAGCAGAAATTGTGAAAGGTACTTTAGTTCCAACCATTTCTTAAAGTATACAGGATTCTATTTGCTTTAAAATATTAGGAAGATAAAAAATATTTCATGTAAATCTAGATTCTGGGCTGGGCATGGTGGCTTATGCCTGTAATCCCAGTGCTTTGGAAGGCCAAGGCAGGAGGATTGTTTGAAGCCAGGAGTTCAAGACCAGCCTAGGCAGTATAGCAAGACTCTGCCTGTATAATAAATAAACAGTAGGGTGCCGTGGCATGCACCTGTAGTCCCAGCTACTCAGGAGGCTGAGGCAGGAGGATCGCTTGAGGCCTGGAGGTAGAAGTTGCAGTGAGCCATGACAGCATCACTATTTACTAGCCTAGGAAATAGAGCAAGGCCTTGTCTCAAAAAAAAAAAAAAAAAAATGTATAGTACTCTGTGTTAAGAAATAGAAACATACTTCAATTTTCTTATGTAATAGGAAGTGTACCCTAAGGATATATGGCTACAGAAACCTAAGACACTCTGGTGTCCAGAAAGACAAAACCCTTGTAACATGGCAGAATCTTCACACCACTGTTCTGGTATTACTTTAATTTTGTTACTTGCCTATTACATGCTTCATTATTCCCATTCATACAGCTAGAGACAGATCTGCAATCCTTTCTCCTTTGTAACTTCTGCTTAGGCAGAGTTCTGCTTCCTCAGAACTTTAGCTTCTAGTTATGACTAAGGGTTCTACCTCTATCCCATGAGATATTCGGCCTTACCCTCCCACCCTTATTAATCACTAACTGTATCTCCATTTTCAAATTCAAATTCCCAAAAGAGAATACGATAGACCTTGAATACCTTTCCACACCAGGCATTGTTTATGCTACTCGTACCTTCCTACAGTCAATCAGCTAAATCAAGGGTCTAGAGCTTCATCATCTACACAGTTTGGATTCTTCAACAATCTATGTGCATAGGGAAGATTGACCTGAGAAGGGTCATAATTTGTTAGGCACCAGAGTTGACATCTATAACATAACAATCTATACAATTTATTCAACATATACTTTCAATGAGAATAAAAATAAAAGTCCGTGTTTTAAATAATTTACCAAAGGATAAGGATTACTTATGGCATAGCATCAGAGAATAGCTATGACACTACTTGCAAAATATATTAATTTAGTGTAAATAATACCTGATCTTGGTGATGTTCATGTGCGCATGCTAAACTCTAATTTAAGAAGCAATTTATAAAAAGCAATACAGTGTATGGGTAACTTCGTAATGAGTTCTGACATATTTTCTACTTCAACTGGAAGCGATTTAAGTACTTCATATTACAGCCATATGGGATCACTACATCGTATTCAAATAACCAGAGAAATCACAGCTGCCAAAAAAATAAAATTGATGCACTATATGAATTTCACAAAAATATTTCATATTCATTCTTTTCAAAAGAGTGGTTGAGAACAAACAAAAAATAATCAACTTTTTAGCCATGGTTAAAATTTAATTTTTAACCAACATACATGCTCTGGTTTAAAATTGCCAGCTGAGGAATCGAATGTGGAAGCTTTCAAATTAAATTTAATAAACACAAAAATTCCCATCCCTACCCTACTGCTTCCAGGACCTCTAAAAATTTCCTCGTCCTGCACATGGCAAAAAGTAACTTCAGAAGAGGATTAAAATTTTTAAATATTTCAACCTCAAAATAAATTAATTTGGGGCCATGTTTCCTTTAAGATTTGATTTTGCATGAATTAAACACCTAGAATATAAAGCAGATAACATCAAAATCCCTACAGAATAAAAAGTCTTCTCAAGCAGGTGTAAACCCCACATTTAATGAAGATCAGATTATTTCAATTCATTGTGAACACCAAGGCTCAGTGTTTGAAGCATTTTTATTTCTTTCTTCTTCCCTAAGGAATTAAGTCATATTTGTTAATCATTGAATTCTGTGTACACATTCAATAAGAAACTTCTATCCTACTTAACATATATTTGTTCTATTCACATAGAAGACTGATATATAGAATTTGGCATAATTAGCCAAGAGTCTGAAAAGAGTTACAAGCAAATCAAAAGGATTTGATTTGCATGCAGGACCCATGTCCTAGAGAAAATGTAAGTTATCTTTGATAAGTGATACCATGCTGGCATGAGTTGTTAGTACAATTATTTTTTTACCACTGCATTGAATAATAGCAATATCACTATCTCCATTTCCTTATACTTTTACAGGCTTAAAGTATTTTTAACTGTGCAAAGACAAGTTATGCACATATTTTTATGTTTGTGGTCCATTTTTAAATTCTATGTTTGGGGACAAATAAAAGGAAGCACTACATTATTTGCTTATTATAGGACATATGGAACTTATCCCAAAAATGTTATTTCAGTTGGAATTATGAAAAGTTTAAGGGCTAGATGACTTCACAAATTGACTCTATTATGCGTTATTTAAAAGGTAATATTCCTAATCTTGAAGAATTACAAAGATAGTAACATCGGCTACCCCTAAAAAATATATATTTGTCATCTATTGCCATTAACCAAAAGGAATCATTGTATCTTAGTTGAAAAGAATGTTATGATTTTCATTCTTAAGTTTTATATGTTACTGAGAGGAAAAATATATAACTTTCAGAAGATTATATAATTTTACCAGTGTCAAAAAAATCACCAGAGCAGCATAGGAATTTTTGTATATTCACGTACACTGAACTTAATATCTAGATGGACTGTGTGGCTAAATCAGCAAGCATGTTTCAAAACAAAATGGAAATAATATTCATAGAACTCTGCAGAGGAAATGGTCTCCTGAAAGGCAAATATCAAACTTAAATGGTGGTTAAAAAAAAATGTGCTCCACATTCTTTCCGTTTTAAACTTTATATCTTAGTTGCTTTACAATGCTTTAAATTAAAACAAATGGGAAGATAAATATTCTTCCATATTCAGGTAAAGTGGTCTTGTTATTGTTATCCAACAACGGCCTTAAGAATCATTAGTCCTACTATCCATGTAGTATAATGGAGAAGAGATAAACACTAATTACATAACATACAATTAGACAACAAAGCATTCTATTTGTAAATTCTCCACAGAAAATACAAACTAGATACATGCAGATAGACTCTAGTCTTCAACCTTGATTCTTGGCCCACTTGTATTTTCTTTTTATAAATTGAATTAATCATAAATGTTCAAAAATTTAGAGATTCCACAGAAAAATCTGGATTTTCAGATTTGCTAAACTATATAATACCAGCATTGAATTTTCAAATGGTAGCAATTTTTAGGAGTGGAGTATTTGTTCCTTTAGGTAGACTACACTCTCCTCAGGTACTCCATAAGCCCTACCACACCTTATTGTTCAAACACATTAACTGCCAAGACATATATTCCTATGGGGTTGTAACTTTATTTGGTAATCAATACCTAATTATTACACATAGCAAACCAGTTAGTTCAATAGCCGGCCAATTAATTTAACTCCCTAGAGATATATATTACAGTAAACAATATTTCAACAATAAATAAAATAACTAGGATTAATTTAAACAATATGGATATTTATTATTTTGCTTGTCAAGAAGTTCTAAACTCAGTCGGGCATGGTGGCTCACACCTGTAATCCCAGCACTTTGGGAGGCCAAGGTGGGCAAATCATGAGGTCAAGAGATCGAGACCATCCTGGCTAACATAGTGAAACTCAATCTCTACTAAAAATACAAAAATTAGTTGGGCATGGTGGTATGCACCTGTGGTCCCAGTTACTCGGGAGGCTGAGGCAGGAGAATTGCTTGAACCTGGGAGGCGAAGGTTGCAGTGAGCCAAGATCACGCACTACACTCCAGCCTGGCAACAGAGTGAGACTCCATCTCAAAAAAAAAAAAAGTACTAAACTCTAGTTTCTTAGGTTGACTTATTCAGCAGCTAAATAATATCTCAGGTACCCAGAATCTCAGCTTCCTGCTCTGCCATCCTGAAAGTATTGCCTTGGTTCCTCTGGCTACCTTCTCCCATCATCAGGAATGGAACAGCACGGCTCCTGGCATCACAACTGCCAACAAAGTCCACCGTGATAAAAGAAAAGATCTCCTCTTTTGTGTCACGTTTCATCATTGAGTAAATATTTCCCAAAATGTCCCCAGCAGAATTTCCCTCACTTCTCACTTTTACCTTCTGTGGCTGAAAAAAGACCAACCTCCCCTGAAGCAAATGGCTATTATATTAGTCAGTGTTCTCCAAAGAAACAGAACTGATAAGATGTGTGTATAGATATGTAGAAAGACATTTATCATAATGAACTGGCTTATGAGGTTTTGGAGTCTGGCAAGTCCAAAATCTGCAGGGTGGACTGGCAGGCTGGAGACCCAACAAGGGCTGAAGCTGTAGTTCAAGGTCTAACGCCATCAGCTGGAAGAATTTCCTTCACTGAGAGGAGGTCAGTCTTTTGTTCTATTCATGCATTCAACAGATTGGATGAGACTCACCCATATTATGGGTGGCAATCTGCTTTACTCAAATTCTAAAGATTGAAATATTATTCTCATCCAAATCACTCTGACAATATCCAGAATAATGCTTGGCCACATTTCTGTACACCATGGCCTAGTCATGTTGACACCTAAAATTAACTACTACACCACACAAGACTTCAACAATCATGGAATAAATTATGGGGATAGAAGAGTGGCTACAGGAGGCCAAAGGTGATTTATCCTAAAAGACACATCCATTGGTTATATTGCTTCAATTTGAAGGCTCAATGAGAATATTCAAGTAGAAAGAATATGCTACCTTCTTAATAAAGCTCAGATAAATCAAAGTTGACACTGACATAAGGCTCCCAATGAAGAGGTGATTTAGGCCATCTGCCCAACTTGGGAAGCTAAAGTGTCTTCAAAAACAAGTCTTTGAATCTTCTTTTAGTATATGCAGGTTGATTCACTGCCCATTTCATAAAATCATTCTTCAAACACAGTGGAAATTAAATGACGGTGCATTTCATCATTTGCTAGCACCAGCAGGAAATTTAGATTCAGTTTTATTCAGTAATCATATTCACTCTCATTGCTCTATTACCCTATTAAGAGCATTTGAGAGGCAGCATAGCATAATAGTTAAAAGTACAGATTCTGAAACCAAATCACTGGGAATTTGATTCCAGTTTGCACTTAACAAATGCGTAAGCTTGAGAAAGTTATTGGCCTCTCTGTGCTTCAATTTTTCTCATAAAAATGTTGCGTATTAATGTAAAATAAGTAAACATGGAAGCGTTTAGAACAGAGCCTGACACTTTTGTATAAAATGTGTTTCATATTATCTCCCTTATAAAATTTTTACTTTGTAAATTTGGCTATGCTTATTATTTAAAGCTATATCACAATCTTTTAGAAGAGGAAGGGAAAACATTAACTGGTCTCTCCAGAGACTGAACACTCATTTTTCCTTGGGTGTAGAGAGAAGAGAGATGTCTCAAGACGAAAAGGGGAGTATACACAGGAAAGTAAAGTAACTGCCTTTAGAGAGCAAAGGGAGCAAGTTTTTAAGAGGAGGAGAAGCTGCAGGCAATTGATGTGAGAGAGAAAACAATCCTTTGGTTCCAAAGATGAATTAAAAATAAAGAACAGTTTTAGCACCCAAACAGCAAAGAAACTAAAAAGGATTTCTTAAAATTATGCATTTGTTATTTACTGCTGCACAACATTATAACAAACTTAGTGCTTATAACAAGACTCTTTTATTATCTCACAATTTCTGCAGGCCAGGAGTATAGGAATGACTTGGCTGGGCCCTCTGCTGCAGGATCTCACAGGCTTCAAGACAGGTGTCAACCAGGGCTGCAGTCTCATCTGAAGCTCAAGAGGGAAATGATTCCTTTCTCAGCTAATGTGGCTGTTGGCAATATTTCAGTTCCTTGTGTACCACAGTGAAGACCTTAGTTTCTTGTTAGTTGTTGGCTAGAGGTTGCTGTCCCCTTGCCATGTGGCCTTCTCTGTAAGGCAGCTCATAATATGATATCTTGCTTCTTCAAAGCCGGTAAAGGAGAAAATTTGAAAGCCCTAGCAAGACAAGAGGTACAATCTTTTATATTTATTTATTTTGTGACAGTGTTTAACTCTTGTTGCCCAGGCTGGAGTGCAATGGCACAATCACAGCTCTCCACAACCTCTGCCTCCCAGGTTCAAGCAATTCTTCTGCCTCAGTCTCCTGAGTAGCTGGGACTACAGGTGTGTGCCACCATGCCCAGCTAATTTTTAGTATTTTTTGAGTAGAGACAGTGTTTCTCCGTGTTAGCCAGGATGGTCTTGATCTCCTGACCTCGTGATCTGCCTGCCTTGGCCTCCCAAAGTGCTGGGATTACAGGTATGAGCCACTGCACCCGGACGAGAGGTACAATCTTATGTAAGCACTTACCTATAATCGCATATGTCTTGTCACTTTTGCCATGTTATGTTGGTTACAGTTTATAAGTCCTGATGAAACTCAAGAGGAAAGGTTTACATACAGCATGAATGCCAGGAGACAGAGATTATGGGGCACCATAGAGTCTACCTGTCTCAAATTTCTAAAACTTTTTTCTTTCTAACAATTCAATTACATAAGGGTCATGTTGCCATTTCTTCTTGGCCACAAGGAAGCCCAAAGTAAAAATTTTGATTCAGCTTTAGTGATGGATATAAGGCTAATTAGTCTGTATATCTGCAGTGAAAATATCCCCCTGATATTGACCTTTCTTATAAAAAGATGTTTAATGTACTATAATCATTAACATATATCCTTTTTATCCATTTATTTTAAAATATGTTTCTACAATGTTGTAAACATTCTGTAGCACGAGTTATGGAATAAACAAGTATACCCTAGGGTACTGTTAAAAAAGTAGCTCAGCTTTGAAAAGTTATGAAATCACAATGCTACATCAGCTTTTTTGGTTTTCTCCATTGGTATTCCAGATACCCGCTACGTGAAAACAGGCTTCTACCCCTCACCTTCATGCCACTATGATCACCCTAATTAAAGCACAAATCAAAATTTTCTTTTAATCAACAAAAATTTCCCTTTCTATTTGACTTATAAAAGTGCTCTCCTAACACCTCAGCTAAGAAAATTAATGTCAAAAATATGATGCTATCATTATAGAATTAGTATGAAAAGTGCTTTGGTTTATAGTATCCACGCTATAAATATGTGCATAAAGCAGGAAAGGAAGAGAAGTGACACCATTTTAGATAAATATTACTTTGAACTAACTTGCATGATATATGAAGTATTTTAGAAGAATTTCTTAATTTTTACCAATATTAGTATATCATCTTTTAAAGCACTTGTGTTAACTTTATCAAGCATATTTTGACCTCTTGCTCTCCATGTGTTTTATTCAAGTCATAAGACTAAACCACAAGAATAATTAGTATCTTTCAAGTCACCTATAATTTTTCTGTCAACTCTTTTCAGCAGTTTTTCTTTCCTGGTGAATAATAATTTCATGCAAGAAGAAAATGAGAAAAATGCAAAGATATATTTTCATCCTGTATTTTTCTCACCTTTCTAAAAAAATTAGTGCACTAATTCTTTTCTGCTGTTAACTTTACTCATAGAATTAAATTATACTCCTTGACGTTCAGTGTAAGTGAGAACTGTGTTTGATAATGGTGATTACAGTCTTCTCTGGGGAGATTAAATTATTCAGTTGTATGTGTTGTTCAACCTCACTTTACACAAGGGAGATTAAGGAAGATTAAAATTCTCTCGTTTTTGGTATGACAGTTTCTTAATAGTCAACAACCCAGTTCCTAAGGCCACATCTTTGCCATGTGATGTAAGCACTCTAATTTATTATAGGGTAAGCTGGTCCAACACTCAGTAGTATGCAGGGCATGTTCTTTAGAGTGTCCCTGTAATTTTAAGAGGGAAGAGTTATGTGGATGATAAATCTAGATTTCTTTTAAAGAGGAAAAAGGACACCACAATGCTGCCTTAGAGGGCCAGGGACAGTGTTGGGGAAGGAGGGGTGGTCTACAATAAACCAGACCTGCCTGCCTGGGAAAGTTAATCTCACTGCCTGTACTTCACATGGGACTATTTGTCAGCAGATTGCTTTCTGTACATTATAACTCTCATATTCAGGAAGAAGAGAATCAGCCAAACCAGTAATATAAATGCATTGTATGCTCTACCCTCCCTCTTTATGATTAATTCTACCAGTGGTACAAATTTGCATGAACGAATGTCAGTGTGTTTTCTGCCCTGAACATTTCCTGCTGGCTTCAGTTCAGCCCTGCTGACATTTATTACAAATAATAGCTAAATATTCCTGATTTAATAGCTGCAGTGGCCCCACATCTGAAGGTGATGTCTGTAATAAAAGCAGACAAGATGAGCTTATAACAAATACTAATCAGATTGTGTTTGCACACATAATGGATAAGCCTCACAGATATACCCGCAAAATGTAATGGTTGTTTTTTAAATGCAGCTGCTTGAAGTCACAGTTCAAGAACATATTGGTTGCTTTATTTCCTTTTCATTTCTCTTCTTTCTCCATCTCCTTAAAGTACTCAAGGCCTCTGCGCACGATCAAGATTGAATATTATCCCCTTTTTTATCTGGAAAAATGGGACACTAAACATAGAAGACTGGCTGTGTCCTTTTATTCATCTTTTGTTGCTCCTTCTAAACAAAGGGCATTGTCCCCTGATAAATTCTATTTGCTGCCTCTTATTCAAAGGTAGTTTACACACCAGCTATGGCGATTCTCACACAATGCGGTTACTGGCAAAGATACAAATAACTTTCAAAGTTCTTTCAACCTGTTGACCCAGGTGTCCCTTCTGAAAGATATAAACTAGCCTCCCACACCTCTTACAATTGACAAAGAGACTATAAAAACTGAGATTACAAAAAGAAGGCACACAGTGCCTACTAAAGGCAGGTTTTTAAAGCCTTTGGGAATAAAAGGTTCTTTTCTCTTTATCCTACCCAAACTTCACAGCCTCCATATAAAAATTGAAGAAGGTCAAATTAGCATTGTCTTTACCTTGACATTTAAACACTTAGGAATTTTACTTACTTGGCATTAATTGTGAATAGCTTTATGAAAATACAACTCTTTAAATATTTTTCAAGTTTTCTTTCCAGAGTAGACCGTGCAGAAAATTATAATTAGAGGTGATTACAGACACTGAATTTTTTAAAAATATTCCATTGAAACTATTTGATTGGCAGACATTCCCCGTGGTGCATAAACTATTTGACACTTGAGAGCAAAAGTCTTAATCACAAATTGTGTTAAAAATCTTTCACAGTATAAACCAAAAAAAATAAAACATAAAACCAAAAAACATAACTTGAAGTTTAAGCATCATGAGCTCAGGCAGGGGATAGGACTAGACTATTTTTCTGGATGCCCAACATCATGTCCTACTCACAGACCCCACCTTAGGATGCCCCAAGTCACAGCTTCTAAGTTGTGCCTTCCTCTTGTCCTCCTCTGATCAGTCCAATGAGCCATAAAGGCAGTGAATAGGAGTGTTAGGGCCACTGGGGCTTTTTCTGAAACTCTGAGTACCTGAATATCCAACAATGGTTTCATGTGAATCAAAACAACAGAAAGATTCAAGATAAAGTATAGTATTTTGATATTGAGAAAGAAATATAAACTACCTACCTTATCACCTTGCTTGGCATAGTCTCTCAATCAGATTTTGTTTGTTCATAGTGACCTTCAAATGAAGTAGAAAATTAGGTATAATGTGTTAACTTTGACCAGGAATTTCCACATGAATCATAGATTTAGAAAATGTTAGACCTAGGAAAAAATTACAGAGATTATTGTCCTTCTACAGATGACGACATGAAGCCCAGGAATTTGAAGTGACTTGCCAAAAGTGACTTGACATCATGAACTGGGTCATAGTCTTTGTACTCCTTGTCTTAAGCCCTGGAAAAGTGCTTTCTCCATCACACTATTACCCATTCAGATCCTCTTACTTGTTCTCTTCTGGTTCATGACAACAAATCATTGTTACCTGTTTCCTCTGTCCTGAGCTGCAAAGTTTAATCAATAGGTTTACTGGATTCTCAATCTACTAGGTGCATTTGGTAAAACATACGGCCCGTGTATTGTTTTGTCTGTGTGTTAATGTGGTTCAGGATAAACTCAATGGTGCCATTGGTTTTTAGTATATCCTTTTTCCTATGGATAAGAAACATTACTCAGAATGAAAAGAGAAGGACTTTATATACATTTCTTCATTGCTAATTGTGACCCTTCCACGGCTAATCATTAGCTGTCAGACATTTTGGTTGCTAAACTTTATATCCTTGTACTACTTTTCTCCCACTTTCATCTCTTAACAGTTCTGCTCCTTCCAGAAATCTAGTTCATATGCTTAGTACATTGTGTTCAGATTTCCCTGTCTTCCACCACTGGCCTTCACATATATTCAACTTCACCTAGATGTTCATTATGGTTCTAGATGCATCTTATATAAATCTGTTTTAGTATCTGTACTCTCCCTGTTCCCTGGGCTGGAAATACCATTTCCCTAGACTATTTCTGTTTTGTTCGGATATTGTCTCTTCTTTGAACCTTTTCCTAAATACTAACCCATGAGCATTTTCTTTCTGAATGCTTTTCTTGTCACTTCCATTTTCATGACATTTATACAGCGGCCTCCCTTTTTATGACAGTCACGTGCACCGGGTGCTCTAGACCATGTATTTTATAATTCATCTTTATACTGCACACCACACAGCACAGGACCCTACTCTTCATTGGGAAAAAATAATTTTAGAGATAAATAGATAGTTAATGTTTACTACCGAGAAGCCATATATTTTAACCCTTCTCAAAAATATTTCTTGTATCTTAAAAGCAATATATATTTGTAGCTCCATGTTAACTAAAAAGAAACATAAAGGGCTTCAATGTCCTAAAAGCTGTATGAAACACGAAGAGAAAGCACAATTAATTTTATACTCCAGCATACACTCTATCTACAGAAGTGGTGTACCTAAAACCAGAAGGCTAAATGAGGGAAGCAGAAATCATAGGCAGGCAACGTAAGGACTGACCCAGCCAAGGAGCACATGCAGTTGTGTTTTATATCACCAAGAAGTGATGGTGTGGTAGATAGTCATCTAGAGGTACTGCTTATGTTGAATACACACATCAGGCTCAGCTAGAAGGCCAACACACTATCCATTGCACCATAGAGCTGTATGAACAATGAAGGGAAAACATAGAAGTGCTTTCTGATCTGAGGTACTCTCAGCTAAGAGTGGACCAAGAAGGGAACCAACCCCCTAACTCTCCCTTCAAACACTGCTAGCTGGGTGGTTCCAAAGAAGCCAGGAGAGCAAGTAGTAAGGAAGGACAAGCCTTCACATCCTTCAAAATCTAGTATCTATAGGCAAGGTCAGAATTCTAGAAAAAAAATTTAAGGAGCTGAGATTATTCCAGCCAAAGAATCCAAAAAAATCACACTGTAACAATTTCTAAAGTCTGGGTTATAAAAACCCTGTACCCTGGCAGCAGATCAAATTTCTACAGGCAAATGACAAAGAATGAGAAAAGAATATTGCCATTAGACAAAATGAAAAGTTGTGCAATTAGGGCTCAAAAGCAAGCTGTGCTGGGCATGGAGTCTGTCTTCATTCTCAGTGTTTTCCTTATTTGCGCATGATAGAAAGGCAGGTACTACAGAAGACACATTAACTCTTATACCCTCTGTAGAATCAGTTATTACCCTCATATTTAGCCAACAAACTACCAACTTGGGCTGTAAATAATGCACAGGACTTTTTAAGAGGCAACTCACCTTCCTATAAAGCAGTCATCCAAACGTATGCTTCTCAAACTTCAGTTTGCTTGTGAATCCCCAGGAGATATGATTACATTTCTAATTCTGATTAGTAGGGCTAAAAGGAACCTAAAATTCTGCACTTCTGGCAAGCACCCATGCTACATGCTGGTTCGTAGGCCAAAATTTGAGTAAGGAGGCCCTAAACAACCTAAACTGGAGCCTAGCATATAGAACAGTCATATTTTAAAATCACAGCCTAACATTTAAATTAAGTAATATACATCTGTTTTACACATACTGTATAATGTAAATGTTATATTTTCTGTAACAACATGTTATATTACTTCAGATCTCAGACTATATATCGTTACATTTCCTTGCCACCACATAACAAAAAATTTTGACTTGCTTTCCTTATTTATCTCTTGCCTCTGTCTGCTTATATTCTTCTTAATAGATTCCAAATGAGAAATGTTCACTTCACAAATTTTAATTACCTGAAGTCTTTTTTTCTTATTGATTACCAAGAGCAAAGTAGCATTTTGTGTTAACCTTTCAAAATGTCCAATTTAATTTATGAATACAGTATTTTTTCAGCTCAGTGTGTATAGATGATGCATATTGTTTCATACTGCCTTCAAGAAAAGACCATTTTAATTTTAATTACCCCACAGAGATGTGCCTGGGATGGTGAATTTTGAGAATTCATGAACAGGACTGCTCAATAATTTGTTGGAAGAGCTCATGGCATCTACAAAGCAATTGTATCTGCAGTAGATGAGGCATTCTCTCAACTGCTGGGGAAATTTGTTTTGACATCATATTAGAATTTAATCAGTTATGCAATATTCCAGACTAGCTTCCTTTATTTTGTAATTTTTTATCCTTTTGCTACAGAGTCTCACTCTGTCGCACAGGCTGGAGTACTGTGGCATGATCTTGCCTCACTGCAACCTCCACCTCCCAGGTTCAAGTGATTCTCCTGCCTCAGCCTCCCTAGTAGCTGCAACTACAGGCTCATGCCACCACGTCTGGCTAATTTTTTGTATTTTTAGTAGAGATGGGGTTTCACCGTGTTAGCCAGGATGGTCTCAATCTCCTGACCTCATGATCTGCCCGCCTCAGCCTATTTTGTAGTTTTGAAAACAAAAGCCTGATATTTTATATTCCTACAGCTGGACTAAACATTGGCATTAGTCCTGGAAACATCTCAGTAGGAGAAAGAAGGCTGCCAGTAGTGAGGTCATCCTGAGGCATTTGAATTCAAGGCTTCCATTATTCCAAATGTGGTGGCTATTCTGGGAAGCATCAAGGTCACACAACCAACGCTGCTTGATTGCAGTCACTTCTCTGATGCCTTCAGCAAGTGTTTGCTCCTTTTGCATTTTCTGGGCTTTGAAATTCACAAAGCAACTCTATCCCCTCAACCCAATCAGAAGGCTTTCAAGCAAGCCATTCTGCAAAACACCAAATCAGGGGGAAAAGAAGCTAAATCAAACTCAAATAAAAAGCAGTGATAGAAGGCTTCAACAAAGTCCACACAGGGAATCAAGCCTGCTTTTAAACAAAAATATTGACATAGCAATTTAAAATAAATACCAGCTTCATATGCTGAACACTTTATTATTGGCTCACAGGACTGCAAATGTAAGGAACATATTCTCTGAAACACTGCCAAAGGCAAACCTCTTAAAAGCCAAACATTGTGACATGTTCTTAAGTAGCTTGCCATCATGTCGATTGTTGCATTTGGTATAACATAACGCCTGCACGTTCATTAAGCCTACATTTTGCAATTAAGGTACATATGTTTTACTTCTCCAAATGTCTGAAAGCCAGGTGGAACAAGTCAATCGCTCTGGTGACATTGAGCATTTCTACAACAGTGCTGAATTCTAGCTTAGTATTTTGCATAGTCTCCTTATTATATAGGAAAACGAAATTGCCAATATGTCCTTTTGTGTAAAGCTGTAAAAGCTCAGAAGATCTTAGCAAATACCGGCTATGTCACTGCTAAGGTACATGAAGCAGATGCCTACAATTAGCCTGTTAAAAAGTTTCATTGTAAAAGACCCTACAAATAAAGCACTGCTGCCGGTAATTGTACATTAATTGGCTTCATTTCTCTCTGAAGGTCTAACAGAGTACAGCCCTATGATTTGCTGCCTACCAAAGCATACTATGCTAAAAATATTGGAAAGGGAGGTCCTCATTCTTTTGTTCTTTCTTGTCGTTAAGTAAAATGCCTAGAGAAGTAACTGGTAGATTCTATGCTGATAATATTTCTTCAGATTTTTAAAAAGCAAAATAAAAATGATTGTATTATAGCTTAGGATGGGTAATACCTCACAACAAAAACCAAGTAAAAGGGTGACCCACAACCAAAATGGTAAGTTTCAGTTCATTGAAAATGATAACGTGAGCACTTGAGCAACTGAAATGTTAGATGTCAAGTATCTAAACAAAATATGGGTTTTACAAATAGATCCCGGCAAGGCTAGAGTTGTGTGACCTCTTCCAATCTACCTCTCTAGGTAGAGCCAGTATAACTCTCATGGTAATGTCAGAAAGAGCTAATAAGCTGAAAGCTACATCTCAGGTGAAAGGGCAATGGGAAGTCAAAACAAGGATTGCTTCAAAATCGCTTGCCCTGTGTCGACTGGACAGGAGTTTGGGAAGATTGCTTAAAGTGCAAAAGCTCTTTCTGATATTTCTGACAGTTAAAGTACCCTAAATTGGAATGCAATCCTGTATAACAGAAACAGGAAGAAAACAATTGCAGGGTAATGTTGATAGTTATGGGGGTGGTTAGACTTTGCTGTAAATGCCTAGGCAACTTAGTGAAGAATTTTTTTAAAGACTTTGAAAACATTAGATAAACATGATGTATGAAGTCTTCCGTGTTTAACCGCTCATTATACACACTACCCAGTGTCTCATATTTAACTACACCAAGTTCAGCAGCCTTTCACTGTCTCTCTTTTGTTTTAGGAAAAGGCTTAGAAGAACACTGATTATTTGTGATTTATTCTAGATAGCAGAAGGGGTGGGAATAGAGATGAGAAAGAATTGAACAAGTGAGAAGGTTACATTTACCTTCCAGGACAGTGAAGTTGAAAGAGCACTGGAATAGGAGTCTGGTAATCCTTCAGTTACTAACTAGTGTGCATCTTGTACAACCCATTTAATCTTTATTTGATTTACTTTCTTCCTATGTAAACTGAAGAGGCTTATCTACATCTAGTTTGAATTCCTTATGGTTACTATGAGATTCTCACTTCTGCATTTTTAAGCGTTCTTAAATATCAGAATTCTTTTTCCTCTGTATTGGGTCATCACTGACAAAAAGAAATTTGTAGTCAAATCCCCTAAATCTCCTGAATATACCATTTATTCAGAAATTTTCATCTATAAGCATGAGTAAGACTCAATAAAAAGTAATTTTGGAGTTGCAATAAATCTATGAAATGCAAAAGAAAATAATGGCCTTGGAATACTAGGATATTTTGCAACTGTCAAAACCATCCCAAATATTAAGATAAAGTTCCCATAACATGAGGTCTTCAAAAATGGTCAAAGCTTGGGAAGACTTTGAAAGAGCCAAAAAGAATATCCAAAGTGATTCAACTAAGATTCTAGAGTAATTCATATTAGAACCACGTAGTTGAGGGCCTAATTTGTGCAAAACTGCTTAACCTGTATCTCAAGTATGAGCTTACTGAGTAGAAAGCCCTGTCTGAGATGCTGTGTGAAAAGAAAGATGAACAAAATGTGGCTCCTTCCAGTAAGAGATGACTATATTATAAAACAAAACCTCCAGTACAAGAGCAGCTTGCACACCGTAGTCAGTCACCTTGAGGCAAGTAGTTAGAGATTACAGGGATGTGAGTAAAACAAACACAATGAATCAAAACAGCTTTGGATAAAGAATAACTCAGATAGCCTAAGTAGGAAAATCGTCAACCCATTTTAGTCTAAACTCAGACAATTTGGTCAGGGTGTAAAACCAAAAACCGCTGTTCAGTTAATTCGCAGACACCTCATTTCGTGTGTTTGGCTCCTACCAAGTGTCATCTAGAAAGGAGGACTTGGTGTATTTGTTCTAAAATAATGAGTTAGATCAGACAGATAGGAAAACAACAAAAACAAAGAACCAAGCTGAATACAGAAATCATATAAACTATAAAGTAAAATAAAGGAGAAGAAAGAAACACGAGAATACTGAATTAGATGATTTTTCTCTTTTTCTTTTTTTTGACACAGAATCTTTCTCTGTCGCCAGGCTAGAGTGCAGTGGCATGATCTCAGCTCACTGCAACCTCCGCCTCCCAGGTTCAAGCGATTCTCCTGCCTCAGCCTCCTGAGTAGCTGGGATTATAGGCAAGTGCCACCACACCCAGCTAGTTTTTGTATTTTTAGTAGAGATGGGGTTTCACCATGTTAGCCAGGATGGTCTCAATCTCCTGACCTCATGATCCATCCGCCTTGGCCTCCCAAAGTGCTGGGATTACAGGCATGAGCCACCACGCCCTGCCTTGATTTTGATGATTTCTAAAGATCCTTTTCCATTTAAAAAAATCCCTTAATTATATATTTAAAATCAAGAATTAGAGAAAATGAGTTCAGACTATCTAAACACTACAGATAAATCCAGGATTGCACATGGAATCATGTATTTGGAAACACTTTTATTCAAAGTTTTACTTAAATTATTTCCATTCAAAAATTATAAGTACTTACATACCAAATTCAGTAAGGTTTGAAGATGAGCAATTTGTAGGAGGATCCACTTGAATCTTTACATGAACAAAACATGCTTACTTCCACAAACTGACATGTCTTTCCTGGGATTACTTAGGTTACTGTTACAAAAAAATATTCAAAACATAATGCCATCTTTCAGCTAGTTACATTATTTTATCATGTTTTATATTATCCTTGAAAAATTATCTTAATCCACATATCGGACACAAAATTTTCTTTTTTCACATGATACATTGGGGGTACGTATCAGGAAAGAATTGCTCTAAGAAATACAAATGGAAGCAGACATTGTTTGTACCTTTTAATTAAGGTTACATATTGAAAGTTAAATTACCTCTAAATATCTCTAGACATAGCCCCTTATGTCAAACCCCTATATTTCTGTTAACTTAGCATTGTTCAGCTGTCTAACCAAGAAGTGAGATGAAGATCAACCTTTCTCTGCCATCCAATTCTAGAAGTTTCTATTGTAATTTGAGAAGATTGTAGCTGAAATGCTTCAATGCTTCAATGCTGGATGCTACTATTTTAGTCGGATGCTAAAATAGTATTTCTTATGGGTTTATTACGAGGCAAAGCCAGTGGGGAAAACTGCAAGATTATTTTGAACTAAACTAAAACCTGATTTCTGTGAATTATATCATTGATGCTAACTTGGGTTTTTCATGGCAAAATATCACTATTGTTTCTATCTTCTGCTTATATACAGTTATGTTTTACTGAGCACACAATATAAAAATATTTTGAATAATATATAAATCCCAGTAGCTTTAGAAGAAATCATTATGAAACATATTTAGATTCTCCAAAAACATCCACTAAAAAGAACATTTAACATCTTACATGTAAAATCTTATCATTATCATTATTGTAAAGACTATACTTAACATACTAGACATTCTAAATCATAGAATTTTAGAACTGAAAAATACCCTAGAGATCATACAATCCAGAATAGCAAAGACACAGCACACACTCTCTGCCATTTATCTTCCCTAAACCCAAGGCAGACAGCACCAATCAATTTCAACTCTCTTTTCTGCTGAGCCTAGTTGTGGCCTCAAATGCTTATCCATACAGCACTCTAGGCTGCCCCTACCAATTAGCTGCCATTGGCAAAGAAGATGAAATATATTTGCTTACTTTACTCCAGTCTAGCATCCTCAATATACAAATAAAGAAATTCAAGTAATAAGAATATAAGTAATTCCCATTTTGCTATTCCATTACTTTTGCAGTAGACCCAAGATTAAAACAGATTTTAAGCTTCTATAGCTGTATCTTGTTGCCTTAAAGAACTTTTTTTAATAGTAAGAGACAGGAGACTTTAAATTAGAATATTTTTAATTTAAAAAACTCATTGCCTTATTTTCATTGCACTGCAGCTGCTGATTCTCATATACATAATATGTTGTTATTTTTTCTCCTGCTTCTTTTTGTAAGCCAAAAATACTTCCTAAGAAAAGAACATTGGTACTCCATCTTTTAAATACATATATATATTGAAGAAGTTACAGTTTCTGACAAATAAACTTTAAGAATTCATAAGGTCAGTCCGTCCTGGAAATAGCTTTTCTTGTCTTACACATCTCAGGTTTTTCCTTCTACTGACCAAAAATTTCGAGGGCTATCTACCTCCACATGAGGATATCCTAATTTTTTATGCCTGAAAAGTCAATAACCCACCTTTATGCACATGAGTCACTTTATCCTCACTCAGACAGAGCTGGAATTCTCTTCCAAAGACTTTGGCTTCGTGCCAACTAGGTGGTGCTTGGGCTCTGGCCACCATTTTCTTCCCAAATGTTCTTTTCCACCTTCCTATTCTGCTCCCCAAACATGATAGCACTCCAGCCTCTATAGTTTTTTAACAAGGTAAGAAATTGTTTGTTTCCTTTACCATGAGTCAGTCATCCATCCATTCAATAAATATTTACCCTGTACCTATTATGTGCCAGGTGCTGTTTTAGGTGCTAGGATTCAACAGTCAACAAAGTAAAAACCCTGACATCAGCTCAGCAAGTTTACATTCCATGTAAATTTTAGCAAGTAAATATACAGCAAGTCAAATGTTGATTAGAGCTTGGGGAAGAATAAAAAGGTCGGGGGTACAGGGACTGATGGGGGAGGCTCTCCAATGTAGGTTGATCAGGGAAGATCTTACAGAAAGCCCAATATTTGATCGGAGACTGATCAAATAAAGTTTAAAAAAAGAAAAAGTAAAACAAAACAAAATCCCAAAACCAGGCTGTTTATATCTGGGTAAACAGCCTCCAGGCAAAGAAGTTCTTGGCTAGAGTGAATACTATATTTAAAGCCATGAGAATAAAAAGAACAATAGGAAACTGCACTCTAAACTTTAAAGGTCAGGACAGTGGGGAGAGACTAAGGAGGAATCTCTAGTGATGGAGGCGACCAAGATAAAGTGGCATCCTAGAAATCAGTTAAACAAAGTCTTTGAAGAATGAGGACATACTTAACTGTGTGAAAAGATACTGAGAGGTAAAGTAAGACAAGGACAGAGAATTGACCATTTCATTTATTCACACGAAAGTCAGGCATCCTTTATGAGAGTTCTTTCAAGGTCAGCAAGTGGGTTCAAAGACAAAAGGGGACAAATGAGCTATAGCATGTATAGAACAGCCCTTCCTGGGACTTCCATTCAAAAAAAGAGCAGATAAATGTGGTAAAGAGAAATTTGCAGGGGTGGGGTGTGGTGGTTGTAATTTGTTTTTAAGATGAGACAAAGCTTGCATAGAAAGCTTATATATTTGTTCAGAAAGCTTATATATTTGTTCATTGAAAAGAAAAATTTGGTTAAAAAAAGCAGAAAATGATGAAGCAAGAGAAAAGAGATAACTGGAGTAATGGCCTTGGTTAAGCCAGAGGGATAGAGACTTAAGAACAAATAGTGGGGGGTGGAGGGTGGGCGAGTGAAGGGTGTTGCCATAGCTAGAAACATGTTTCCTCCACAGTGAAGGAGGAAGGCAGAGTGTATACACACAGATGTGCAGGGTTGAAGGATGTGAAGACAGAAAGACAGAAAATTCTCTCCTGATTATTTCTCTTCTGTGAAATAAACAAAATTATAGCTTAAAATGAAGAGAAGGAAGGAAGAAGTGTTGAAGATTTGATGAGAAAAGAGATCCTCTCCTCTCCTGTCTACTAAGCAACCTGAATCAATTCCCCCTTGCTCACATTAATAGAAAAGGGTAAGGAACTCTCCTCTCTTTGCTAATTATACACACCACTGCTCCCTTATATCATTGAAGGTTGACTGTATGTTTCAGAAAGATTGGCAAAGGGTTAGCTTATTAGTTTCACCTTGAAGATAGTTTTCAAAAATCACTCAGCACACATATATAAGTTCCCTCTCCCTCCTCATCCCCAACTATTTCCTAATTATAACCACATTATTTTAGTGCCTTTTCTGACTTTACTCAGGACATAAGCATCTCCCTAAAATAAATACGAAGTTCCTCACAAAGGCATTCACTTGGGATCAAGAGAAAAGGAAAATTACTCACTGACCTTTAGTCCTTTCAATGCATATTCTTTAAACATCATCTTTATCTCTTTGCTCCCTCAATGGCTACTTATTTAAAGTTGTGGACTGCTAATCATGCCATAGAACTTTAAAATCTGATATTGAGAAAATGTAAGTGATATTATAATATAAAACCTGCAGCAAGCAAATGAGTGATTGTGATTTTCATGGTATTACATTGAGAAGTTAACGTAAACCAGTTCACATCCATGGCTGTTTCCAGCACTCAAATGCAGCATTTCTCTGTTCATCTGGGGACAAGGATTGGAAGAACAAGTAGGCTTGAAGACACTGTCTTGAGATGCTTCTGCAACGTTTAACTTACCTCTCCTACAGATGAAATATTTGACCTAGATATTATAGGAAGCCTTTTCTGACCAGTGTACTCCAGGAGTAAAAGCCTGTTGGAGCAGGAAGTCCCTCTTTGCTTAGGGCAAGACAGTTCTCTCATAGGAAGAATAAAAACATAATTCTGCTGATATTGGCTGCACACTGGACATTAGGGCTGGAAGATCTTAGAGAACCAGAGAGTCCTTTTTTGCCAAACTTTTCTTAAGATGAGCCTTACATATCTGTGATTTATTTGGCATTCATGACTGGGAATGACTCATCAGCCTGATTGCCTAAAACCTAGCTGACAATTACTCAAGGAGTGGGAGTTTTGATAGTCTGAAAGCATCCAGATGAGGGCAGAGGGGAAAGCAAGGGGCACGGTAGGGAGGAGCTGGCAGAGCTTGTGACCTTTGGTGGCAGGATTCGAGGGAACATAGAGACAGGATTGCAGAGAGGAAAAATAAATGCAGATTAAAAAAGAAAAGGGATAAGGGGAGTCACAGGAAATAAAATTAAGAGTAAAGCAAAGAAGGTGTGAGTGTAATAATAAGAAAACAATTAGCCTAGATCTTCCCCTCACATTAAATAACAAAAGTAATATTTTATTGATTAGATAACTAAATGTAGAGAGTTAGAAAAAATAATATATTTTTCAATATCTCTATATCACATCACATTTTAAACTCAAATTTGATATAACAAATCACTCAAAAGATTGACCTATTAAGTAAATGTAAAATTTATAACATTCAGAAAAAAAGCACAAAATAGGAAATTAAATAGTTCCTTTTCATTATCTTTCTCTTCTACCTTCCCTTTCTTTCCTGAATAATTCAGTAAAAAAACTAGCAAATAGTGCCAGGCAAGGTAGATGCCAGCATGAAGGTGCAGGTGGTCTGCTGGACAAGTGAGAAGTTGAGGCATTGATGGGTGAAAAGGGCTTCTTCTCAGAAGCAGAAAGGGAGTGGGGGCAGTGGGAACAGCCTACCTAGAAGTATCTGAGCGCCACTGGAAGAGAAGCTCATGTTATGTGTGGGAGGAGCTCAAGCCTAAAGCCTGAGCAGTTAGGAGACAAGGTCCAGTGGGTAGGAAGGGAAGGATGATGAGATGGCAGATTGGCTACAGACAGTGACAGTGATCAAATAACTATGTTGAGAATAAAGGGAACCAGGTTTCTCAATGTAGAGAAAAGACTAACAATTATAGAAAAGAAAAAACTAAAGGAAACCTATGGTGTTGGATTGTAATTAAGTATATATGTGTGTGTGTGTGTACATGTATGTATGTGTGTGTAAATGTATGTACATATATGTATAGTATGAACTGATTGATTTAATAATGTACAGATAGATGTAGAAATACAGTTGTATTTTGTGTTTGTGTGTGTATGTCTATTATCTACCTCTGTCTACTGAAAACCCTGAGGGCAGTTATATCCCCCAAACCAATGACTACACCTAACCTAGATAGTGTTTGATGAAGTGACTTCTGACTTGAGCATAACCCAAAGTGATTGAACTGAACATAATCTTACTCAAGTCTTATATATTAGCTAAAAACATGTATACATCAACACAGTCTGCAAGAAGATATTGGCAATACAGATATTTGGCAGAGAACTCATATCTACAATATATAATGAATTACTACAAATTCGTAAGAAAAACAAAAGCATAAAAACCCAATGAAAAGATGGACCCAAGATGAATAAACATAACCAAAGAGGAAATCTAAATAACAAAAGTGATACGGTTTGGCTCTGTGCTCCCACCCAAATCTCCTCTCAAATTGTAATCCCCATTATGTGAAGGGAGGGACCAGGTGGGAGTTGACTGAATCATGGGGGCACTTCCCCCATGCTGCTCTTATGATACTGAGTGAGTTCTTAGAAGATCCGATGGTTTTATAAGTGGTGGTTTCCCCTGCTCTGCTCTCTTTCTTGCTGCCTTGTGAAGAAGTTGCCTGCTTCCCCTTCCTCCACAATCGTAAGTTTTCTGAGGCCTCCCCAGCCATACAGAACTGTGAGTCTATTAAACTTTTTCCTTTATAAATTACCCAGACTCAGGAAGTTCATTTTTTTGTTTTGTTTTGTTTTGAGACAGAGTCTTACTCTGTCACCCAGGCTGGAGTGCAATGGTGGGGTCTTGGCTCACTGCCACCTCTGCCTCCTGGGTTCAAGCGATTCTCCCACCTTAGCCTCCTGAGTAACTGGGACTACAGGTGCTTTCCACCACACCTGGTTAATTTTTGTATTTTTAATAGAGACAGGGTTTCACTATGTTGGCCAGACTGGTCTCAAATTCCTGACTTGTGATCCGCCCACCTTGACCTCCCAAAGTGCTGGGATTACAGGTGTTAGCCACCAGACCTGGCCAGGGAAGTTCTTTATAGCAGTTTGAAAACAGACTAATACACAAAAAAATTATGAAAATTATTCCTAGGGAAATACAAATTAAAATCACAATCAGAATGACTAAAATCAAAAAGGTGGAAAATTTTGTCAAGAATGTAGAGCAACCAAACTTCTAATACTGTCCACTGCTAGTATATGTACAAATCACACAACCACTTTGAAAAATTTTTTATTTTAAAGGTAAATATATTCAAACCTACAGCAACTTTGCTGTTAGACATACGTTCATGAAAAGACAGAGTTTTATGTCAGAACACATCTATTTGTAATAGTGGAAAACGGCAAACTACCCAAATGACAAGCTGTAGCAGAATGAATAAACAAAATGTAGTATACTCACACAATGAACACTATATCACAGTGAGAACGAACAGTTTACAATTATACACAAAAGTATTGTTAAATCTCCCACTCATGTTGTATGACCGAAGCCAGCCACAAAAGAATACTCATGTCTGTAAAGTTCAGAAACAGGTGAAACTAACCTCTGCTGCTAGTAGTCAAGACAGGGCTTCCTCTTGGTGAAAGGAGGTAGAGAATGACTGGAAAGGCACACCGGGAATTTTCAGGGGTGCTGCTAATAGTCTATTTCAGTACTGGTTGCCATCAGTATAAATTCACCATCTCTACACTGATTTTTTTCTCTCTGTATATTGAACTTCAATAAATAGATGTGAAAGTTAAAAATGCATGTGAATTTTGCATTCTTCTTCATAATTTATCCATGGTTAGTATTTTTAAATCAGGCGTTCTTTTTTTCTTCAAGGTAATCAAGAAAAAGTTGGTATTACAGAGAGGCCAGGTTTATATATTGACCTCTGTACCACTTTGACAACCCTATATTCCCTGAAGTATCTGTTCTTAATTTGAGGAGCGTGGAAAGGAGTTCACATTCCTCACCATCAGATTAAAAGCCAAGTCCACATTCCTTACCCTCAGATCCAGCACAGCACACATTGTGTTCTCTTCAGCCTTATTTTCAGTTACCCTTACAGCCAATATTCTATCAATGTCAAAATATTTAATATTTGTTTTAGATGACCCCTTTTGTCATGTCACCAAATCTTTGCTTTGCATATAACTTACTGAAAAGCCCTCACTCACCCACCCTGATCCTTTTCCTCGAAAACTACAAGTAAGCCTTTATCATCTAGCCCAAATATCACCTCTCACTATGAACATTTCCTCTACCTCCCCTGATATAAAGAATCCTCACTCACAGCGGTTTATATATGTGCATTCTAACATGGTAATGTATATGAACATATATATGTATGTATATATATGTATCTATACATGTACCAGTATTTATCAGTAGAGTTATAATTATTTTATAGTGATTTCTCCTACTAAATCTTGACTATTTGAGGATAAGACTCTTGTTCATCTTTATATCTATTGTTTAGAGCCTAAGACATAGTGATTGCTTAATAAAAACATTCATTTGAGTAAATTAAAAGGTGGCATTCAAGTTGGTTTTCAGTATTGAAACCTACCCTGTACAGTAACTGTTCATGACAGAAGTTTCTGGGGCTAGTCCCTTTGGAAATCTGGCATACCATATACTCCAGGCATTTTCCCGCAACAATCAAAAAGTGTGGAGCCCTCCCTAGTGTATCATGTTCTCAGATGTCATGTCAGCAGGCAGTATGACACTTCCATAAACTAAGGTGAACCTTAGTGTTACACTCCAGCTATCAACCATACACTCTATGTCCCCCCTCAACCCCCACAACCACCACCAAGAGCAGTTTTTTGTTGAGTTAAAAAAAAAGTGACTCAGCTGATATGAGCAGGCAGAATAGTTTAATGGTAAAGAGTGCACTTTGAGGTGAGACAGATCTGAAACCATGTTCTGATTTTGTCTTTCTACTCCCAGAATAGAAGCTCTTTGAGTTCAGAGATTTTCGTCTTTGACTCCACTGCTATATAGCTAGCACCTAGACCAGGCCTTGGCATACGATGGGCACTTAATAATTATTTTCTGAGTGAATCTATCAGATTGTGGCCTTCATGAGTTGATAATCACACCTCCCTTCCATGCAACAAACACCTTGCATTTCCAGACCAATGATGTTAAAAGTGCTATGCAATTTGGATCCCTTAAAAAGAGGGAACACAAATGTGGAAAAATATATAGCTCTGTGTCACCAACAAAAATGAATACAAATAGTGGCCACACACACGTATATACTGTACAATTTCCATGTTAAAAAATGGAGAAATATACAATAAATATATTGTTTGGTTTTCAGAATAGTTTTTCCAAATCTACAAAAACTGACACAAGGGTTCCATTTTTCTTCACCAGAAACCTTATCACATGGAGGAAATAATGAACAAAGTAATACTAATTAAAATATTTATCTAGTCATGCACATGTGAAGAGGTGGAGAAAGCATCAGGCTTGGAGTTAGATGGACCTAAATTTTCATCTAGCTCCAGCACTCACTAGTAAGAGCAACCTTGGAAAAGTTTCACCTGCAAAGAGAAGATAATTATATACCTCATGCAATTTTCACAAGAAATAAAATAGATAATGCATTTAAAGTTTTAGTATACAGACCAGTATAGACCAAGTTTTTAATAAATATTAGAACTTATTACCCACTGATACATACTACATTGGAGTTTTACTTTAAGTTTTTTGTATCTTTAGAGAAAATTCATAAGTATCCACATTTCCAGGATTTTCTTAATCTTTTGATATTAAAAAAAACAGGAGCTTATTTCATTCACAGGATCAAACTTGCATATGAGATCATCATCCAATCTTCATCTATTATGTTTGAGCAAAATTATTTTTCCAAAGTGATCCACCTTTAATCCAGTCATAAAGAGTTAGCTGTTCCCAATTTTAATTGACAAATCTAATTACTATGATGAGTTTATTTATAGTCACCATTCAATATCTATTGATAGTTTCTTGACCTTGAAGAATATCATCCAATTAACATGGCAATATGTGTTAATGGATTTTTAAATTACTTCACACTGGATAAAAGGTAAAAGAAAAAGGGGAAATTCACTTTCAGAAAGAAGAATCACAACTTATGAAAATAAGCCCTATATTTCTGTTTCTGAATATACAACACTAAGGGTTTCCTTTGTATTCCTTCAATGTTATGTGGGCCAGCAGTTATGTTGTTGATGTGGTGGTACACATTTTTGGAATTCTTTAAGGAAACAGTTCCTAAATTCAGACAACATGACATCTGCCCAATTCCAAGAAGAAGTGTTTTGTTTGGGGGTGGGATTTTTGGGAGAATTTGTTAAATTTTGGTTCATTCTTACAGAATGCACAGTTGGCAGGTGACTGATTGAAAAAATCACCAACTCCCTAAAATAGATGATGGACTGAAAAGCATTCTTAGAAAATTGAAGAGGATTGATGGAGGTCAAGCAGTGCCCCTTGAGGAAGCAACAGTCTCACCCTCCCGTTGCTGCTCTCTCCCTACTGCCCAGTCAGGCCGCCCTCCCATCCTCTGTATTTATTTCACTTTGTGCTTTAGGCCTAACTTCAGACACAGACATCAAAAGCTGTAAGGAAGCCTGGATATTATCTACCCAATCTTCCATTAGCAGGGAAACAAAAACAAAACGAACAAACACAAATGCTGAGAAATTGAGAGGTAAAGTGACATTTTTTGATCAAGTGATTCATACTTTTGTTTACTTCTCTGTCCTCCTCCTCATTATATTGTAAGCCTCTCTAAGATAGGTGCCTTATCTTAGGGTGTATTATAGAACTCAATTGTGTCCCCCATCCCTGAAAAAAATTAATATGTTGACATTCTAACTCTCAATACCTTATAATGTGACTATTTGGCGACAGGACCTTTAAAGAGGTAATTAAGCTTATATAAGGTCATATGAGTAGGCCCTGATCCAATATGACTTGTGTCCTTATAAGAGATACCAGGGATGTCTGTGTACAAATGAAAAGCCACATGAGCACACACTGAGAATGCAGCCACCTGCAGGTGAAGGAGAGAGGCCGCAGGAGCACTAAATCTGCTGACATCTAGATCTTAACTTCTAGCCTCCAGAACTGTGAGAAATAAATTTCTGTTTAAGCCCTATTCTGTGGTATTTTGTGATAGCAGCCCTAAGGATGTTTGTATTCCCAGCAGCTAGCATAGTAACTGGCACACAGTAGCTACTAAATTTACAAAGGAATGACGGAGTAGACTAAAGGTTGAAAGGAGGGTGAGATGGAGGGAGAGAGAGAGGAAAGAAGGAGGGAATACCTTAAAGACTAAAATTAGCAGATACGAGATAAAACCCCAAAATATCTAGACCCTTTCTACTGCATCAAATGCTAGGGAGACTTTTCTCAATTCTAAAGCTTGGTTAACACTTGGTTTCACAAATGCCTTGCGTATACTTTCCATGTTTTATGTTTGTTACTATGCACCTGCAGGACAGTAATTTCATTGTGCATGGATCCCAAATCTACATATTTGAAATCAACAGTTATATCAGAAGAGAGAAAAATACACTTAACACTTGTGAAATTTCTATTTTGCTTCAAGCAGTTTATTAAGCAATATTTTGGTATTGAACAGAAGTCACTTAGCCAGGCTACATCTTAAGAATTTGCAGTTACCACAAATTATTTCACTCTGATATGCAGTCATTTAAATACAGGCGTATGGAAGAATGAGGGGGGTATTTAAAGGTTTGCTTTTTGTTTAAATGTGATACTTTTAAGACTGAATACATAAGAAGGGAAATTGTGCCTCTGGAGTTTACAAAATACTCATTTTACTGGAATAAGATAAGTTGGAATGGACTATTATGTTGAGAACTACCTTTAAGTACAGTGAAGTGTAGCAAACTGGCACTCAGGGAGGCTCATTGTATATGAAGATGATGTGGTCAAATGCATTCAAGCACAGTCCTGAAATTGTTCTCTATTATTCTGAAAGATGCCAACTTAATAACCTATTTAAAACTACATTTTAATGCATTTCTTTTTCATCTGGAGAAGGGTTAGAGGAGGTCGCACTCAGGACTGGTAGAGATAAAACCACGACAGAAGGCCTGGCCTGGGATTTGGAAAGTCAAACCATTAAATGGCTGGCAATCACATGGACATGGTCATCTGTCCATTCTATCTTTAAGGCATCACTGGCCCACCCATTAATCCTTATTGCATCTGTGACCCGGTAGATCTGTAAGTGCCTACTTGAAGGAAAATAAGCTCTCTAATGTTGTTACCCAAATCATCTGATGTAATTATGGCCTGGCAATTCAGTTACTGTTACAGTTATATCAATCACCCTGTCCACTAAATCCATTAAACAATTCAAAGAAAAAAAAAAAAAGCAGTGTGTATGTGGCTGTTCATACATGTTTATGTGTATTTCCCAGTATGTTTGTGTGCGCGTGTATGCATTTTTATGTCTGTCTTGCAGACAAGGGACAGAGTAAAAAAGAAGACATGATTGGCCCTTTCATTAAAATATTCTTGACTTGTTTGAGAGTTCTTTGCATTTCAACCCAGGAAGTCACCAAAACCATCACAAATTACTCTAGTAGAAAACTGATAGTGCTTATTTTGTTACTGAATCTTTTATTTGTAAAAATTGCAGTTTAATTTTACCCATTTAAACTTCCTACCATCCCTAAGGTACCTTGCCGTGCCTCTCTCTGCCTACAAAATCCATCTACTCTCTGAGACCCAAGAAAATTTCTTTCGTTTTTCAGCACAGGTTTCTCGTCCAAGTGTGCCTTGTGGTACAGCCTACATAGTATACAATCTCATGTTTACACACCTGGCAGAAAACATGAGTAAGTGTAAATGCCTAGTATCTACATATATTTCTCATTTTTCTCACACTTGATACAGACATGAGTATAAGAGACATTTTTCTCCCTAACTCTACCACAAGAGAAAAAAACTATGGAAGCAGGATGATAAATGGGAGCTGACACTCAATGCTTCTGTGGGAGACAAGAGGGAGTGGTGGGACTGTGGCAAACTGAAGAGCAATGCCAATTCTAAAGTGAACAGAACCTACTTAGCTGTAGAAAGTATTTTCTCCTAAGAATGTGGGCAAAGATATCCAAATCTTCTGAATTGTCAAGAGAAGTCCACATCTGGATGTTAATGTAAAAATCTCTCAGTTTTTAAGTACTGCCAACTAATAAAAATTAAAACAAAAAATAGCAACTTTTCTAAACAGGAAGACAAGCAGAAAGTGGTCTAACCCCTAAGAAGCAGATTTATCCCAATCCATCATTTTTCTATCTCTGGATTGCACATTCATTTAACACATACCGCCTTACATCTTCTCTTATTATTGTGTAAAAAGCAGGATTGTATAGAATACGTGCTCAGCAGCGAAACTGGCTGGGTATGAATTCTACTCCACTGTTCACTAGCTGTGTGGTCTTAGGCAAGTTGCTTAACCTCCCTATACCTCAGTTTCCTTATTTGTAAAATGTAGATAGTAATAGGGTAGTTATGAAGGTCAAAGGAGGTCTTATTAATAAAATAATCATAATTATTTGACGCACAGGGTAATTACTCAATATAAGATGATTGTTATTAAATGTTATATTATATTATAATTTGGTATATTTCTTTGACACCTCCTCCCCCAATAAACTGCAAATGCTTTTAAGGTATCTTTTTATACAATATAACCTTTAACATCGTTTCTTTTTCAAGAAGGAGCTCAGTATCTTTTTTTAAGCCTGAAATATAGAAATCTTAAAAGGATATTTAAAGAAATTGACTGGAAATCAAGGTCACGCTACTGCCTGTCCTTGCCTTTGTTCTATATATTTAAATCTACTGTAAGGCCAGCACATTGCAACAATCCATGTCAATTTGTTCTATGATCAGCTATAATGAATGTTTTCCAAATCCCAGACGTATAATTTCCTCTTTGATATATTCTATCCAGTCTGCAGTACAACAGACAGGAACTATTCATGTCCTTTTCTTTTCTCCTTTAAAAGACTAGGAGAGAGTTAGGGTTAGATAGAACAGTAGGTACATGTAGGGCAGCCTTGTGTGGCTGGAGCCCCTGGGTCTTTCTCACCTGCCTTTACTTAAATTTACAGAGGTTACATCACAAAAACCTGACAGGGTGCTTGTAAAAATGGAGCCATTATTATCCTCATTCTTTTCTTCCCCTACAACCCTTGTTCTCTTTGAAAATAAAGAGTAGGTTCTAGAAAGGGAGTGTTACAAAATGGAACCCCCATATTTCACAGCATGAAATTCAGAATTCTGAGACCGATAACACAAATAGTTTTACACTATAGACTAGGATAATGACTGTACCTCAGAACTTTGGAAGGTAGCCTGTAAGCATACAAAGTTAAAGGCACGTCTAAGTCCAATCTAAACTTCTCTCTTCCTCAAATTATATTTAAAACGTTTAACATAACCAACACAAACCATCTGTCATGAAGCAACCAAAAGCTTTCTTCCAAGTCATAATGGGTTCAAAGTAGCTGCACGGAATGGGAACAGGAAAAGTGAAAGTATGGAACAGTTTAAAACATGCTGATATTAACATCATGGTTTTTCAGAGGGGATTTTTAAAGTTTAAAACAATAGTCATAGATCCTTTGCCACCTGGTTGTGTAGGGCACATGCATTATATGTTGATTTACATGAAAGGATTTGAGGGTGGGAGAAAATGTGTAAAGGATGGAATTTAGAAACCTGGGGTTTTGGAAGAAGCCAAGTCAATCAATTATATAAATCACAAATAGAAATCTGTCTTGAATATTTGACTTGAACAAAGGTGAAGTTTGGGAGAAATTAACCATATCACAATCTAAAGTACTCATTATTTTCTTCAAATAAATATTCACTGATTGTCTACTTCATGCCAAAAACTGGGCTTGACTTCGGAGAGAAAAATACAAATGAGACAGTGTATCTGCCCTCAAGGAGCCATTGAATATAGCATCTGTGTATGTGTGTTTTTGGAGTAAGCTTAACAAAACAAAAACAAAGCTAAAATAAAGTAATAAGAATGGAAAGGTAAAGTCAAAGGAGAGATTGGTCAGTTACAAAGCAAAGAAGGAGTGAAAAGAGTAGGAAATGTATCATGTGTGTTAACCCTTGAACTGAGCAGATGTTGCTAGGCAGATGGCAACTGAAGAGCATCACTTCATAAAATTAATTACTTGAAATGCTTATTTTGCTTCTCTTTTCACAAATTCCAAAGCCTGTGCCTACTATGTTACAGGGAAAATTGTTTATGCTCTTGCATATTTCCAGGAAAGTTGCCTCGATGATATTCTTTACGTTCTAAAAGTCACACTAGTTTTTAAGCAAATGATAGACAGTAGTTTGCAAAACATATTCAATAATAATACTAACAACCCAGCTCTCTGGTAAACTCTATAGGCCCTAAACCCAGAAAACATAAATAAAAGATGGAAGAAAATAGACTTAAAATGATTCAAATACTGTAGATTTAAATAAGGAGAGATTTATTTTAAAAAAATATATTAGATGGACATCAGACTTGTTGAAATGGAGAAGCAGAGACATAGCCAAGAATAATATCCCAAATCAGGCTACTGACCTGGTAGATTTGAATGCCATGGCTGCTGTCCCAGGGCATTGCACTTTGTGGCCTTCACTACCAGCGTTGCTATCCCTGAACACTGGATGCAGGTGTCAAAAGTATTGCTCTTGTTACCCTGAAATTCAACCTTCCTGCAACTGCTACTGCTGTCAGAGAGAATCCCCTCAAGTGTCCTCTATTTTTGGAGTGAGAGCATCTAACTTGGCAGAGCCTAGATTATAAGTCCATGTCTTACCTCCAAAAGAGGCTAGGGAAGTGTGTATCCAATATTTTCACTTTCTATAATGGAAGGTGAATATACCTTTTCCAAGACTCATAAGGTAAAGGTAATTCTCACACTTGGGAATGGGACTCAGATCCTGGCCAACCAAGAGGAATGGCAGGATAAGGAGTGTAACAGAAAGATTATAGAATTTGAAGTAAGCCAAACCTGAACTTGAACATCTCCTCTGCTTTTTATTAGGTATGTGACGACTTCTCTTAGATTTGGTTTCCACATCAGTTAAATAGGCAAAACAATGACTTTATTTCTGGGTTGTGGGATGGAATTAATATTTATATATCACATATATTAAACCTAATAGGCATTCAAAATTGGTAGCCATCATTTCTATTTGTTAGCCTAGATTTTTTTTCTCTCCTGTCATCTTTCCTTGGCATCTTCTAATAGGATAGAGATTTCATTTATCATAAAATACATATGTGTTGTTTTGCCTAACTAAAGAGGACGGATGAAAATCACTCTTTAAAGCACATTTCTAAATGATCCATATTCAATGAAGGATGATGTAGAGAGATAAAGTGGAAAACGAATCTCTCTGCTACTTGTATGTCGTTAGGAATTTCCACTGAAACCAAAATATTACCACCAAAAAATACATAAAGAGGCTATTAGAGAAGAGAAGGGGCATCCATGGAAAGAAAACCAAAGGAGAGAATTTGTAGAGCACTGGCATTTTCTCCATTCCCTTCTGCTCTCCTTTGTGAAGACAGGTAAACATCTTTCAGTCATCTCATTATAGAGCTGGCTGTTTGCTGAGCACCAGGATGTGCAAATAACTGAGAATAGGGAAAAGATTGTTATCCTCAACTTCTCTCTAAGCTGAATCTCCAGGGTAGGGCTCTGGGGTTTTCTAAGCATCTAGAGCAGGCTGCAGAAGTCATTTCAGGCAGTGGGAGGTGGTCACTCCAGCAACCCACCCAGATACCATCCATTGGGTGTTGTGAGAAGTAAGAGGAAGTTAGAATTTTTGAAGTTAGGAGGCTGCAGAGAGAATATCCTCTAGGCACCAAAGCCCATCTCAAGTTTCATACCAGGGAGCCATTATTTAGAGACTAGAGATCAGCTGCACCAAGTTTTACCAAGCAACCAGTGTCAGATGGAGAAGAGGCAATGACCAACCATAGAAGTGCCCTAAATTCCACACAAAGAACATGCAATCTCTCATATGAACAGCCAGTCCTTACCTATATACCCCAAACTTCAGCAAGCACAGGTGAAAAACAATGCACTTCTGCTAAAAACAGACATTGATTATAATAAGTATTTATTGTGATGCAAATATCATGCATACAGAAACAAAAAAATAATGCTGATAAGACACTGGAAAGAATTGAACACTAGGTGTTTGTATGTTTCTGAGTCGAGACTGTTGAGTATGCAGCTTTATAATTGTTTCATAGTTGTATATGGAGGAGTCCAGAAGGAAGGCACATGTATGGAGGGAACAGAATCAAAAACTATAGACAGTCAGTTGTCACTGAATTGAAGAAATCTCATCTAACAGAACAGGTTTTGTCTGATACTGGAGCATCTTTTAATTCCAAATTTTTTAAAAATTTAAGAAAATGGTTTTGAGGGTCCTAAATCAACCTATGGTATGCCCCTCCTAAAAAACAAAACTGTTTTATTATACCTAAGCCTTGTATCTACTCCAGTAGAACCATCATAAGGTTTAAGCTGAACTCTGATGATTTTTAGCTAAAAGCTACTCAAATCCTGACTGGCAGGATTGTTTATCCCAATGTACTGCTAATAATAATTATTAACTTTAATAATTACAATGATTTTTAGTAGATAATTTGTTTTTCCTCTGAGAAACTCAAAACAACTTCACATTTACTATGTTATTTGTTCACAGGTGTTCCCTGTTAAGACCTAAAAAGAACAGGAAGTGTACTGATTGTGCCATAGAGAAAGACTCAGTGAGGTTAAGTATTAGTTCAAGGTCACTGGGCTAGTCTGTGGCATACCCAGATAGATATTGCTAAGGGTAATTACATAAACTAGAGTTGTGCTAACCCTAGTTACAACAGATTTGATTAAGACCCATGTCTGAAGCAGAGAGACTGGATCTACTTGCCAGAGTCATGCAGTGCTTGCCCTGAGTAGCCCTCAATCTCTCTTTCTAAAAGAGCCTTAAATCAGTCCATCAGCCCTGGTGTCATTTTACTTTCTTAAAGTTGCTGCCTTCTGTGTCTGCATCAGATGTTTTGGCCAAGACAATGGGCAACTTTTCTCCCCAAGATTCCAGCTATTAGTAGTATTCTCACAATAAAGTATTTCTTCAACCAAAGGAAACTTTTAAAATCATAATATTGGAGGCCATAAAGAATCCATGGTGTGTGTGATTATTGAAAAATCACTAACACTACTCTAATCTAAAATATACTATCAAGTTGGCATCTAATTGGCTAACACACATGGATTTTTTTTTTTTTTACCTTTTTTATTTGACCCTACTTGTCCTCCTATCTCTACGTACACTAAACATTTCACATATTTGCTTTTGGCTAATACTGCCGGTTTATGGGTGCTATTACCAAGATCTTATTCAACATGTCTTTGTTTCCAGTTCTTGCCCATCATTTACCAAAATCTATACTTTCAGTTCAATTATTTTGCCACTTGCCTCATTCTTATTTCTATAACTAAATCATGGGAAATTTTAGCCAAGAGTTGAATTTTCTAAAACATAGCACAGATTCTTTAAATACAAACTTCAGCAAAAAATACTGTGGCAAGTTTGCGAAAGAGGGTTTTTTCCTAATTACAATGAGCTCTAAAAATAAATTTACTGTTGCTTTATTTGTTGAAGAGACAAATTCTTTTTAAACCCTAGCCATATAAGTGAATTGGTTTTCTCCATAAAAATTACAGGAACTTCCCAAGTTTTCCTGGGGGTTTATGATGCATCTTCTTATAGGTATCTCTCCTCCCCTCGTGGTGGCTTTAGTATAAGGTAAAGAGGAAAACTGAAGTTCTGTGAAGTCTCATCTTCCACTGACACAAATTAGGGACAAGAAAAACACCATGCACCATTATGAGTTGTTATACTTGGGAATTTCACTGTCTTCGGTGATATTCTCAGCCAAGTCATATTCAGTAATGTTAAGCAGGTCAAGGAACGGTGTCACCTTCTAGCTTACTCAATGGAGAGCTATCTCCTTATATATTATTCCCTATAAAATTTCTAAAATCTGTATTTCTTCTGAGTTGTATAAGAAGCAGCAGCATATAAGGGAAGACCGTTAGAGTTCCATTTTCTAATTCTGGTTCATCCTTCACTTACTGAGCATCAGTTTCTTTTTCAGCACAATGGGGACAATAATACCCATCCTATCTCTCTTGGAGAGCTGTAAGAATAAAATAATGCAAAAGTGCTTCATATGCCATAAAGAACCACTCAAACACTTAGCACATATAGCACGGATTTTTTTTTGTCGTTGTAGCACTCTAAAGTAGGAGTACATTTACTCTCTTTCCTAAAGGAGTGAACAGCACTTTTCAAACCCTAATAAATGTCAAGGTTATAAAGGTACAATACCATTTGTAAAGTTCAGCTTAAAGGTAAACAGGGCAGCTTATTAGCATCCACAAGAACTGCAAGTTAATTTTAACCTAATACATATATCAAAAATACCCATAAGAAGACAGTTCATCATACCAAAGAAACATTTTTTTTTTTTTTTTTTTTTGAGACGGGGTTTCGCTCTTGTTACCCAGGCTGGAGTGCAATGGCGCGATCTCGGCTCACCGCAACCTCCGCCTCTTGGATTCAGGCAATTGTCCTGCCTCAGCCTCCTGAGTAGCTGGGATTACAGGCACGCGCCACCGTGCCCAGCTAATTTTTTGTATTTTTAATAGAGACGGGGTTTCACCATGTTAACCAGGATGGTCTCGATCTCTTGACCGTGTGATCCACCCGCCTCGGCCTCCCAAAGTGCTGGGATTACAGGCCAAAGAAACATTTTTTAAAATTAATATTACACTCTATTGACATACTCTACTTGGATTCTTGAGCATGCTGCTAGTTTACTCTTCTTGTGATCTTTTATGATGCCACTATCTTCAGCAATAGAGTCAATCTGGTACACAAATGAGCTTTGAACTTAGCTAGATTCAAATTTCTCCTACCCGTGTATGAACTCTGTGACTTTGGACAATGTATACAACCTTTCTATGCCTCAGTTTCTTTAACTGTGTGGTAGAGAAAATATTAAGGGTTACTTCATAAGGATCATATACAGATTAAATAAAATGAATAGAAACAGCACAGTGTTTGATATATAGTAACATGACTCAAATGTTAGCTAGTAATATTGATGATGATTGATAATTATAACATAATAGAAAATATTTATACATTAGAAATCTTCATAATCACTTTAATAAGGCCCAATTTAATATATAAGTATCAGCTTTTGCAGAGGAGAACAAGATGTTTCAATGCGGGGAAATAAAAATGGAAAATTCTTTATCACCAGTTTGCTATAAACAGCCATTATTGGTTACAATAATTTCCTACATGTCTTTTTCCTTTTAGTTTCCTGTAGAATTGTCCAGTGTGGCAGAAGAAACTTCCAAGTCTTAAAATATGATTTTGAGGTGCTGTATATAACCAAGAAAGGTATAAAATATATAAAATAAAGTTCAAGACAGCTAGAAGTTGGAAACACATTGACAATTGTATATGACAAGTTGCACAAGGCTTTTGAGCACAATGCCTGCATTCTAAGTTACAAGTGATAACAGCCACAATTCAGGCACCAGAAGGTATCTATTTTTCATGATTCACAGGCTTTAAGTCATGTAAAAACATGGTATTTCCTCCTAGGAGCAACATTACCATAGCCAGTCACATACCTCTACCTCCAGTGGAGATAATAAACAACCAGTGTGTTTGGAGATTAGTATTCTGCTCCTACTTTAGAAAATAAAAAGGAATAAAAATTGTTCCCTAAATGTCCAGGTCTAGATAAAGTACTCATTTGATAAACAATGCGTGCACTGAGAAAAAATAACCTGTGTGCTTACAATTGAAATAGCCACAGAATAAAATTATAGGAGGCATATTTCAGCAATCCTGAGTTTCTCTCAGTTCCTAGAAAATTATTTCCTGTTTTAATTTGGAACCTTTCCACTTGCTGCTCCCTCTACCTGTAATACTTGCTCATCTCTAAACAACTTCTGTTCTCACTAGGTTAACTTCTCTTCACCATTGTCTTTGTGGCTTAAATAGCACTCCTGACAAAGCTTCTCGCACTTCCTATGTCTGGATAAGGTAGTCTTACTAAATACACAATACCTTGTACTTTCCCTACAATTGTACTTTTTCACAGTATGTCTTACCCATTTGCTTACCTATATCCCCCACTAGATAATAAGCCCACTGGAGACAGGAGTCATGCCTATATTATTATCATTGCATACTAAGCACTTCCCATGGGGACTGGCACTTTATAGGTTTCTGTTTATTGGGGTTAATATTTACTGGGGAAAAAAAAGAATGCTCTCGAATTTTCACACACTTTCCAAATTACAGTTAAATAAATATAGTTATTATGTGTTTTATAAGTAATTTCTTCTTTAAAAATAATTATATAATAGTCCATGTTTTTTAGTATGGTCTTCATTGTGGTTTTAGATTTTTCAATGCCTAAAACCAAGAATTCATTTAGTAAATACTTAAAATAAGCCATTAGCGTTAGCTTCAGTTTTTCCCTTTGTCAGGGAAGTAAGTTCTAAAAACTTCCAAGAGCACCTCAGCCATTTTCACATTCTCAGATACCACAGGAGCCACACTCTGGATTTAAGTCATAAAATGCATGATATGATGAAAGGACAAATGGACTGAGAGGCAAACAAATATTCTGGCTCTGATCTGCTCAGTCAAAATATGGCTTCTGGTTTTTGCAGCTTCCGTAAACAGAAAGCCAATTAACTTCTCCAATTTCTTCATGTGCAGAATTATAAGATTTTATCGTTTTCTGCTCAACTCTTTGGGTCCAATATTGACTTGAACAGTAAGCTCAGCGGGTGCCAGGGCCCTTTCCCCATTCCTGGGGCAAGTGAGCCCAAGAACCTGGACACACAGAGTTACATTTTAGACGAGCACGGGGAGGGAGCAGAGTCCCTGTCATCTGCCACCCGGTTACAATATGGCACTGCTACTCGCCTGGGATGCCCCATTTCTCTAACCAGGATCATCACTTGTAAATGGAAGAATAAAAAGATTGCATTTATAATTACAAGCATTGGTGGAATTCAAAGTTAGTAAAAATAGAGTAATGATGTGAAAGCTTTATAGTTTTATAGACACATATTTGTATTTGCAGTTTCATTGAGCCACCAACTAATAAGCTTTTTAACTGTATTGTTATACCATTGGATCCAATAACTGCTTCAGGCTTCTAGAATTCTCCTGGACCTATTACTTCTTTCAGTGCACAAAGCTGAGTTCTGCATGAGACCAGAAGATTTTAGCTTATAATGTTATCATGCAAAGATTCTTTCCTCAGCTCAGTTTTATTTGTGGGTTATCATAAAGCGAAACAAGAAAGAATGTAAAGACCAGATCTATCTTGATGATAGCATTGGACTGGCTTTGCTAGTAACTGTTACTATTGGTCTTATTCTGCTCAGTGATATTCCATGATAAATGTGAGGCTCTTCATGTGTAGATGAGAGTAGTAAAGTCAGTTAGGAAACAAAAATAGAACATCTCACCCTCTCCTCAGTGAGCCTTCAGTTATCTTGGAGTACCCTTACAGCTCAGAGCAATTTACTCATTTTGGAGGAAGTGTGGGAATGACTAACATTATAAGAAGTCATAAAGTAAGGACACCTGAAAAATACCCCCTCATCAAAAATCTCATCTGCATACCTGCCACAGAGACCAAAATCTCACCATATTAGAGTTGCTTGTTTCAGTTAAAGGGCTTTCTTTCTAGTGAAATTTTATAGTTTTGTAATAGGTTCAGTTGCCCAGTGCACAGCAAGTCAATATACTAAGACATCAGAAATTGGTGCAGAGAAAGAGTTTACTACCTATAGGACAGCGAAATTAAAAGATGGGAGGAAACCGCAAACGTAGCTCCTTGAGGAGCTTAGGTCTAGGGATTTTAAGGGATGATTTGGAGTGGGCTGAGGTGTGGGGGATTGCTGACTGGTTGAATAGTGCAGGATGAAGTCATGGGATGAGTGGATGAATAAACCACATTGTCAGGCTGATTCAGTTCCTCTGTGGTGTGAAGGGGCTCAGTAGGGGGGCAGGAGGAGTCCCTTTAAACTGGTTGGTGCCAGCTGTTCTGCTGGAATTCAGGACCTGAAAAAGATCTTAAGTAATTCTTAAACCGAAAGCTTTATGATTCTAATGTCAGTGGTCCTATCTATAGGAACAATGGGGATGCAAATCAGCTCTTAAACAAAAGCCTTATGAGTCTAAGTTCAGAAATCCTATCTATGAGAACAATGGGAATGCAAATAGCTACTATCTAATGCTAGCTGACATAAAATTACAAGGAAGGAGGCCAAAATGCAGCCTGGTCAATGCTTAATTATAACTATATTTCTGCCCAGAACCCGGCATATGATTCTTATTAACCCTGTGAGGACACGGGGTTAATACTCATTTAAATAGGCATTAAAAGAACACATTTTAGCCATTTCTAGCCATTAATATAGCAACATAAATGAGTAAATCAGAAAAGATGCATTCACTCAGCAAGGTTCTATTGACTAGAACACTGAATAATTAAGTTTGGAAAGAGGGAGAAGGAAGGAGGCAAAACAACAAACACACACACTACCAGAACAGGGTTGCCTACTGTGAAGGGAAGATCAAGGTTTGGATATCTCAGGGAAATAAGAACTAAAGCATGATGGATACTGAAGGGGCATGGGGAAATGTCTCCTTTCTGATGGTAATATCTGAAGAAATAGTCTCAGCCTAAAAGTAGCATTCAGTGCATTCATTTATTTGACAATTTATTAAGTTCCTAATATGTACCAGACTCTGTGTTAGACACTCAGAAACCAGCAAGAATGAGAAACTGAGAAACTCTTAACAGGGAGACAGTGTACATAAAATGTGCAACTGCAGGAACAGAAGCATACGCAAAGTGCAGAGCTAGCCCAAAGGAGACTACAGCCAAATCGCTGTGGCGCTTGAGTGAGGTTGCTGGAAAAAGCTTTTTCTGGAAAAATGTGACATTTGATATGGGAAAATTTAAACAATAAACTAAAACCCATGACCAGTTGAGAGCCCTTCAAGACTTGCTCTGAAAGAAGACTGGTTTGGAACTGCTCTTCTACTGACCACGAGTGCTTCAGAAGCTTATTGTTTACATAGGTAAAAGAAAGTGTGGATGGGCAGGGAAGACGCTGGAACTTTGAAGTGATCTGAGATTTCTGAAGCCTTTAAAAGAGGTCATAAATTAAAACCAGCAGTCCCAATTTTTTGATATCTTTTCTCTGTCAAGTATTGCAGAATGCCCAATCCGTAACAATTCCACCATCATCATTACCATCAGATATTTATGAGAACCCAGGTAGTATCTTATATGTCCTTAGGGGAAAAAGTATGTTCCCAAGAGCACCTCTTTGGTATCAATAGATTCAGATTGTGTTGTATGATGAAACCCTATTAAAAGTTTCTCGTTCTTGCTGGTTTCTAAGTGTCTAACACAGTGTCAGGCACAGGGGGTATTTTTCAGGTGTCCTTGCACAATTCCCTGGGGGCCACCAGTGTAGCCTTCACATAATCAAATAAATCTCCAGGGAGTTGTATTTCGTTCAATTCAGGGAGAACACTTACAAAGCAATGCCTCTGGAGTCCTAACATTTTACATAGATTTTTAAGGAAACTGCTTAATGACTTGTTTTTACAGTCTTCTCTGACTTAGTCTCCATAGGATTCAGACGTGCGCCCAAGAAGGAGGTGGACAAATGATTGACAGCATGTTGAGGTTGGTTCTGCCCTTCTCAGGTTGGTTCACTTATACACTCATTCTTCATTTTTCCTGAGGACAAGTTCTTCTAAAAGATGTCTCAATACACAGAAAAAAGGCCCACCCCACCAGTTTTGCAAATTACATCATGTTTGCATCTCATCTAGAACCTTTCCATACTTGTAACAGTGTGCAGAGATGTAGAATAGCATGGTTCAATAATTCAGTATAATTAGAATATAAAATGACTGAGGGCTGAGTAAGAGGATGGGGTGGGGAGGCAGTAACAGGAGATAGAATCATTTAACTCAAAAGGGCTTATTCACGAATGTTAAACACCTTACACTTAACTTGAAGACAATGAGAAGCAATTTATACTATTTATAAATAAAATTGGAGTCAGAGGATAGTTTGGGATGGGGAAAAGGGAAGACTAAAATAGGAGAACCTATTATCTTCCGCTTGTCTTGCTAATGTACAGAGGCCACCAACCCTTAAGATCTAGACCAATATTGATAAAAATCCATTGTATTCCCTTTAGGAAAAAAAAATTCCTTTAGTACAAAACAAGATAGAGAAAGCAGCCCTTCTTACTTAATCTGATTTTTAAAATATAACATTGACCATAATCTTTATTCTTACAAAGAACAGTAAGTCTGATTTTCCATGGCTATAACTCATAATTTCCTCAATTTAAAAAAAAAAAAGACTGTATCTTCCAAAAACGATATATGAGAACTTAATACACAGAAACACCAAAGTAGGAAGCCGTTGTTAAACATAGTTGAATTACTTTGATGGATAAAATTAGAATAATATTTCTATATATGTTAGTTCAGCATATTTTCTTTTTTTTTTTTTTTTTTTTTTTTTTTGAGACGGAGTTTCGCTCTTGATACCCAGGCTGGAGTGCAATGGCGCGATCTCGGCTCACCGCAACCTCCGCCTCCCGGGTTCAGGCAATTCTCCTGCCTCAGCCTCCTGAGTAGCTGGGATTACAGGCACGCGCCACCGTGCCCAGCTAATTTTTTGTATTAGTAGAGACGGGGTTTCACCATGTCGACCAGGATGGTCTCGATCTCTTGACCTTGTGATCCACCCACCTCGGCCTCCCAAAGTGCTGGGATTACAGGCTTGAGCCACCGCGCCCGGCCAGTTCAGCATATTTTCTAAGATATATTATGTATGATTGAAATCCTATTTTCTAATAGTCACATCACTTTATTTCCTAAGTGAGCATTGTCTCTGTGTAGTGAAGAAAACTTGTTCATCTATTATTATGTGATTTATCTTATATATTCACATTAAAACATTTGTACACTTAAGGAAAAAAATACTTAAGTAGGTTTACTTAAGTGAATATATAAAAAAAATCATTAAAAACTTAAGATTTTTATATACTCAAGTAAACAGGCGCATTAATAGACTGAATCTAGGGTCCAGATGGGTTGACAGCCAAATTCTACCAGACATACAAAGAGGAGCTGGTACCATTCCTTCTGAAACTATTCCAAACAATCCAAAAAAGGGAATCCTACCCAAATCATTTTATGAGACCAACATCATCCTGATACCAAAATCTGGCAGAGACTCAGCAAGAAAAGAAAACTTCAGGCCAATATCCATGATGAACATAGATGCAAAAATCTTCAATAAAATACTGGCAAACCGATTGCAACAGCACATCAAAAAACTTATCCACCATGATAAAGTAGGTTTCATCCTGGGGATGCAAGGCTGGTTCAACATACGTAAGTCTATAAACGTAATTCACCACATAAACAGAACCAAGGACAAAAACCACATGATTATCTCAATTGATGCAGAGAGAAGGTCTTTGACAAAATTCAACAACCCTTTATGCTAAAAACTCTCAATAAACTAGGTATTGATGGAACATATCTCAAAATAATAAAAGCTATTTACAGCAAACCAACAGCCAATATCATACTGAATGGGCAAAAACTGGAAGCATTCCCTTTGAAATCTGGCACTAGACAAGGATGCCCTCTCTCACCACTCCTATTCAAAATAGTATTGGAAGTTCTAGCCAGAGCAATCAGGCAAGAAAAAGAAATAAAGGGTATTCAAATAGGAAAGGAGGAAGTCAAATTGTCTCTATTTGCAGATGACATGATTGTATATCTAGAAGACCCCACCATCTCAGCCCAAAATCTCCTGAAACTGATAAGTAACTTCAGCAAAGACTCAGGATACAAAATCAATGTGCAAAAATCACAAGCATTCCTATACACCAATAACAGACTTAAAGAGAGCCAAATCAAGAACGAACTGCCATTCACAATTGCTACAAAGAGAATAAAATATCTAGGAATACAACTAACAAGGAACGTAAAGGACCTCTTCAAGGAGAACTACAAACCACTGCTCAATGAAATAAGAGAGGACACAAACAGATGGAGAAACATTCCATGTTCATGGTTAGGAAGAATCAATATCATGAAAATGGCCATACTGCCCAAAGTAATTTACAGATTCAATGCTATCCCCATCAAGCTACCAATGATCTTCTTCACAGAAGTGGAAAAAAACCACCTTAAACTTCATATGGAACCAAAAGAGAGCCCACATAGCTGAGTCAATTCTACGCAAAAAGAACAAAGCAGGAGGCATCACACTACCAGACTTCAAACTATACTACAAGGCTACAGTAATCAAAACAGCATGGTACTGGTACCAAAACAGAGATATAGACCAATGGAACAGAACAGAGGCCTCAGAGGCAACGCTACACATCTACAACCATCTGATCTTTGACAAGCCTGACAAAAAAAAGCAAAGGGGAAAGAAGTCCCTGTTTAATAAATGGTGTTGGGAAAACTGGCTAGCCATGTGAAGAAAGCAGAAACTGGACCCCTTCCTGACACCTTAAACTAAAATTAACTCCAGATGGATTAAAGACTTAAACATAAGACGTAACACCATAAAAACCCTAGAAGAAAACCCAGGCAAAATCATTCAGGACATAGGCATAGGCAAGGACTTCATGACCAAAACACCAAAAGAATTGGAAACAAACAAAAGCCAAAATAGACAAATGGGACCTAATCAAACTCCACAACCTCTGCACAGCAAAAGAAACAGTCATTAGAGTGAATCAGCAACCAACAGAATGGGAAAAAAATTTTGCAATCTACCCATCCGACAAAGGGCTAATATCCAGAATCTACAAAGAACTAAAACAGATACTCAGGAAAAAAAAAAATAAGCCCATTACTGGGTATATATCCAAAGGATTATAAATCATTCTACTATAAGAACACATGCACACGAATGTTCATTGCAGCACTGTTTACAATAGCAAAGACCTGGAACCAACCCAAATGCGCATTGATGATAGACTGGACAGGGAAAATATGGCACATATACACCATGGAATACTATGCAGCCATAAAAAACAATGAGTTCATGTCCTTTGTAGGGACATGGATGAACCTGGAAACCATCATTGTCAGCAAACTGACACAAGAACAGAAAATCAAACACCACATGTTCTCACTCATAGATGGGTGTTGAACAATGAGAACACATGGACACAGGGAGGGAAGCATCACACACTGGGGTCTGTCGGGGGGATAGGGGAGGGACGGTGGGGGGTGGGGAGTTGGGGAGAGATAGCATGGGGAGAAATGCCAGATATAGGCGATGGGGAGGAAGGCAGCAAATCACACTGCTATGTGTGTACCTATGCAACAATCTTGCATGTTCTTCACATGTACCCCCAAACCTAAAATGCATTAAAAAAAAAAAGAACATTCAAAATCTCCTGTTGTGATGATATACTTTTGACCTGTATATTTTTTTAAAAGATGAGTTTTAGGTGGTTGTTCATATAGCTAAAATATAATTTGCCTCTTTGTAAAGTGAGTGTTTCAGAATGTTTGCGGCTCTCTCTTCTTTTCTCCTGTGACTCTGGTCCCAGAACTACCTAATGATCCTTGCCTGTTTCCTAATTCACAACAAAAGTGTAAAGAAAGAGTTCATTCTTTAACCAAGCCCTTGTCTCATACAAATAGAAAATTATAAACTGCAATATCAGAAAAACATTGAAAAAGAAGAGGAAAAAACTTATTTGAATTTTCCATTTTATGAATATAAATTTCTGATTTTTCTCTGTCTTCACAAATCTTCCATGTGTTTCTTTCTCTTTGTCCATACTGCCACCTCCTTTACTTAATTTCTGGTCATTTGTTTTTGCTACACTAAAATGTGCATCAGTGATAACATTAGAAAGTATTTCTGATAAAATTAGATGTGTATTACTTTCCTGTGGCTGCTATAACAAATTACCATAAATTGGATGACTTCAAGCAACAGAAATGTATTCTCTTACATTTCTGGAAGCCAGAAATAAGAAAATGATTGAGGTACATAAGGGCTGCATTCTCTCTGGGGGCTGCAAGGGAGACTGCATTATTTGCTTCTTAATAGCCACTGGTCGTTGTTGACATATCTTGACTTGTGTACACACCACTCCAATGGTGCCTCCATGCTCACATTGCCTCTTCCTCTTTTGTCTATCTGCTGTGTCATCTCTCATCATTAGATTTAGGGCCTACCTGGGAAATCAAGGATGACTTTCTTATCTCAAGATCTTTAATAATTACAGATTCAAAAACTTCTAGATATTGTTAACTTTTCCCCAATAAGATAACATTTACAATTCCAGGTATTAGGACATAGACATATCTTCTGCGGCCATGATTTAATCTACTACAAATAACATGATATGTAAGTGAAAAATAATAGAAACTACATATTCATATATGATCATTTTTAGTAGATAGAATCATTATCACTTATGTAGTCAATGCAAATTTATGGATTGTGAGGGGAATAAAATAGTTACTATGTGCTTGGTGGAAGAGGAATACAGGTTTTGTGTAGCCTCGCCCCTATTTTTCAAATAATAATATAGAATTATGAATATGAAAGTAGGTCTGAAGGTGAGCTATATTTAGAACAAGGAAAGGAATCATAACAAATCATGAAGGCCAGGCGCAGTGGCTCGCACCTGTAATCCCAGCACTTCGGGAAGCCAAGGCGGGCAGATCACCTGAAGTCAGGAGTTCAAGACCAGCCTGGCCAAAATGGTGAAACCCACTCTCTACTAAAAAAAATATATAAAATTAGCCAGGCCTGGTGGCACGCACCTGTAATCCCAGCTACATGAAAGTCTGAGGCAGGAGAATCACTTGAACCCTGGAGGTGGAGGTTGCAGAGAGCTGAGATTGCGCCATTGCACTTCAGGCTGAGCAAAAAGAGTGAAACTCTATCTCAAAACAAAAGAAAACAAATCATGAAATTTTTTAAAGCTGACAAATCCATGAACATAATGAAATCCACAAAAATACTATTTCATTATTATTATTAATTTGCCGTTTCTATAATTCCTCTATAATACTTTTTTCTCTACATGTCTGGGTTTATTCTCTTTGGTTGCCTCTTTATGTAATCATTTGATATCATTTTGAGTAAAAAGATAATTCAGTCTTTCCCCTGGGATGGTTGGTGGAAATTCACTTGGTGCTATTGATAGCTTAGAAAGATTTTTCCAGCTTTAGCACACAGAGTTTTACCTTTTTTAAATGTTGTTTTATGTTCACTATAAAGCCATGGTTTTATGGTAGTTTATACTCCCTGTGGGCAACTTCTTGGAGTATCTCAGTACTCTGATCTCACAAGACATCCCTCACCCAATGGACTTGACTAGATCCTTCTTGCCTCTTGTGAGTTAGCCCTGGTGGCCACAAACCAGGGCCTTTAGAGCTCTCCATTCCAAGCAGGGAGAGAATAGCATTTTTCAGATCCTTCACCCTGGGAGTCAAAGACAGGATCTGATAGGGGCTGGAGGAACAATGAAATCAACCAGGGTCAGGTTTTCACCTGGGGTTGCAGTAGATGTGGAGATGTTGGTAGCCCAGAACCACCCACAGTCCCAGGGCCACCATCTGCAGCATGATCTCCAGGTTTCTGTTCTGCATCCCTGGAAGAAAATACACTGAGCTTTGGAAGGGGCCTAAGCAAGTCAGGGGCCCTGAAGCTTAAGCATGAGAAAGCTTCATCTCAAATACACTTCTGCAATCAGGTATTAATACTTTCCACATTGGATGGATGGATGGATGGATGGATGGACAGATAGACTGATAGATTAGATAGATACAAAAACAAAGATTTATCTTTAAAAATTACTGTCAAAGTTTAAAATTGTATTTTAAATCAGTTTAAAATATAGAGTTAAAACTCCAATAAGATATTATTAATGTTACTTCCAAGTTAGAAACTCCAGTAAGATATTATTAATGTTACTTCCAAGCTCTGTAAAATTTGAATCACATGTTGTTGAATCTAAGACCATATAATTGGATTTTGCATTAACCTGTGAAATTTTCTAGAGAATTAATTAAGATCTCTTATTAATAAGTAGTCTGGAACAATATTCAGACCTGAACATATATGTGCATATATGCTTTAAATATAGCACTAGTTTTATTTAACACTGAATAAATGCCAGTCAGAATGCCTTGAGTATAAGGTAGAGAAATGTTCATTTTCATGTAATTGTTGCCTATTTCAAAAAAAAATGGATAGCATAAATCTGATCATACAATAAGAAAAAAATTACTGAAGATAGCAAAATAATCATTTGTGCTATCTCACAATAGCTCACTTTGGCATGTAAGTTACACAATATAATTCCAAGAATAAATCAGTAGAGTAATCTGTTCTATGTTTCTTTAAAAAAAAGGAAACGGCATTCTAAGATACAGCTGCATAGACTATATAATGAATATTCAACATATGAGAAACTGACAAATTTGTCTTTACTCCATCATTAAGCATTTTTGTGACAAGCTGGGTATTCATCCCTTTAGGGGTCTTTTCTGTGTGTGTTCTTTTTGTCTAATGCTTGCTCATGCCCTTTCCTGACATCCTGCAAGACTAGCCTTTTCTTTTCTTTTCCAAATTTCTGATTACCCATATTGTTAAAACTCATACTCAGAAAACTTCTCAAAGAAAGAAGACAAAAACCTTGGTCAGAACTTTCTTCCCACCATCAAAAGCTTGATCTAACAAGCTTTTCCCTCAGCCCTCCTAAAAAAAAAGTATAAGAAATAAATATGGTTTTCATTGACTAATGTATATTTTAATTACTTTTTCTCATGAAGATTCTCTTTATAGCTTCAGATTTCTACTAATTCAGGAAATAACTCCATATTTAATAACAAAATCTATAATTTTAATATTTCATTTTCTCAAAGTCAACCTTTCTTTTCATATATCTTTCATTGCTGTATACAAGGCAAACTATTTGACTGGGGTGGAGAACATTCATACAGTTTTTGATAACTCACTGACATGAGGTTCACATAACACTGCGTAGAAATTGGTTTCCAAAATGGATTCCTAGTGTTAAGCTGGGAAATAACTCAGGTAATAGGACAAAACTTTTATCTTTAGAATACCTAATACTCTACATTCTCTGAGAAGCTTACTATGAGATTTTTTTGTGCGTAAATTCTTGAAGTTTGGCAAACCTGTGCACTAGAAGAGCCCATACTACTCATTTACAAAAATGTGACACTCAAGAATATTCTCCATGTGGAAAAAAAACGGAATGAAAGTACATCATCACTGTAACAGCAGAGTCTTGGCTTCTTCATTTATTATGTATTCAGTGCCTTCTTTATGTATCTCACTGCCCTAGAGTTCATGACCAAACATCAATACATGTTAACACATTTTCAATATTTATAAGCTAAGGGCTTAGATCCAAGAGTTATCAATAATAGCCCTGCTACTTCATTCATACTCACTAGCATCTCAATTATACTGCCTACCAAGAAGCATCTTCAGGAATTTATGCATACTAATAGTATGAAAAAATCTAATTCAAAACTGCTTTAGGGTTAAGCTTGACAAATGTCTTACTCATACTGTCACCTCTCTCCTTTGAAATACTTTCACTAGAAATGGTTTTGTTTGTGACATAATAGATGTGTAAACAGGTGGCTAAGCTCAAAATTATACTTGTATAATGATCATACCAAAGTTAAATAGGAAACAGCATTGCCTACTAATATAAATAGCAGTGACTGGTAAAAAAGATAGATAAATGTCAGAAATGCATGTTCATCTAAACAAAGATGACTAATAAATGGCACATATTTACCAAAAGTATCCAGCAATAAAACAGCCTATATACTCAACATGAAATAGAATCTTTGTTAAAATTAAGGTGATGATCTATGTAAAATGGTTTTCTAAATGACATTGATTTCTCATCAATAATGCATGCACATGTACAAAAAAGACTAATATAAAATGTTTATTTATATAGAAAATGCATATTAGATACAATTCTATAAGCATATCTAATCAGAATTTGATTTGTAAGATATCTTAAAGGATTCATACAGGCCTATTGTGCTGAAAGAGGAGAGATGGCTCCCTTAAAATACCATTACAAAAAGAATTTATTTATCAATGTTACATCAGTAATAAAAGGATGAACCCTGGCTACCTAAGTTTCCTAGAAAACATTTAAAAATTTTTTAATTTATTGAAGAATTTTTCAGAAATATTAGGTTGGTTTATTTTATTTTTTAGAGCGTAAATTATTTCACTATTGAGACTTCATTTATACTCCTAATGTAAAGATTTCTGATGAATCAGCATTTTACTGCTAGAATCTGAAATAGGCACCTGAGTCCTACTATGTGCTTATGCTTATATTGGGAGGGTTATTGCTGTTTAAAAATGTTTTCATTATTCAATAATATGATACTGTCATGATGTTAGGTTATCATCAGCAAGCATATGCCAAATTAATACTACCTTTTTCAGTTTTCTCAAAATGCAGTTGACTGCCAGAACCAGAATCACTGCTCCAAGTCAATGTTTTTATGCTCAATTTCACCTTACATTCATCCATATAACACATATCCTAGTCCATCTTCCAAATGAAATATATTCTCTAAATAAAATGTATGGAATGTGTCCTAAACAAAATAAAGATGAAGGGCAGATTGCTATCAGTCTGACAATGGCGTCAAAAATGGTGATTCAGTGAAAAATGCTAGAGATATCTACCAAATAAGTTCTAAGCCAGGCCTTTTCAGCCAATTCTTCACTAGGAGAACAAGCTGTGGCTCTCCCTCTGTCTAGCTCTCTCTCTTCCTTTCCTACTGGGTGACTTTAATGTATGAAATACTTCCATACAGGATATATTTAATCCTCACAACATTTTGATAGTTTATCTATCTATTTATTATGAATATTGATTATAAATAGTGAAATATTTCAATATTATACTCGCCCAACAATTTTATGTTTCTGCTATCCTAATAAAAATCAAGAATTAGGCTGGGTGCAGTGGCTCACACCTGTAATCTCAGCACTTTGGGAGGTTGAGGTAGATGGATCACTTGAGGTCAGGAGTTTGAGACCAGCCTGGCCAACATGGTGAAACCCCATCTCTACTGAAAATACAAAATAAGCAGGGCCTGGTGGCAGGCACATGTAGTGCCAGATACTCAGGAGGCTGAGGCACCAGAATTGCTTGAACCCAGGAGATAAAGATTGCGGTGAGCCCAGATTGTGCCACTGCACTCCAGCCTAGGTGACAGAGTGAGACACTGTCTCAAAAAAAAAAAAAAAAAAAAAAAAAAAGAATGAGGGAAAAACATATCATAGACCACAATGAATCAAAAATGGAGATAAAAAATGTGTACTAAAGCTCTCTTTACATTTAAATTTTTTTTGGTCTTTAGATATCATTTAGTGAATACTTCTACTGTGGACAAAACTCTACTAAGTTTAGATATGATTCTTCTAGGCTGTAGTAGATTTAAAGCAGAAAATTAGAGAAGGTGGAAAGCACATACATTGAAGATAGAAAAACCAGCTGACTGCAGACAAAAAGGATACACACACACACACACACACACACAACAATAACCAAGAATCACAGTGGTCATTTAGACTGAAGAAACAATAACCCAGTGACTAAAAAATCCCTAAGAGACCTGTTATACGTATATACTGATAATGTTTCATCATCTACAAATGGCTTAATTTGGTTTATTATACTTGGTGTAGGCAGAGAAATTAATGATTTAAAAAACAAAAACTTCTGTATAAAATGGTTAAAAACTATTGTCTGTTAATAAAGCCAAAATTTTGCTATTATAAAATTTATTTATGAATAATGTTGCATTCACTGATGATAGTTATACATTAATTGCCTTACCAACCTAATGTGTTTGTATACTTAAATACATGAGAATATATATTCTCAGGCATATGCTTTGCATCACAGGCTATTGGTTAAAACTAAGAAAACAAAAGGATATATTAATAGCTTTGTGCCTATCTAGAATAATAGAATAAGGGTCTGTATCAGGTGAATTACCAGTCTGACTAATGAATTTCAAACCAATGAAGTTGGGCTGTTTCTGAAGTAAAATATAGAGAATAAAGGAAAAAAAAAAAGAAGAAAAGAAAGGATGAAATAACTGGCCTCAAAGTATGGCAGAAAAAAGCAATGACAAATTACAGAAAAAGAAGATCCAGATAAGATGAAATTTATATTACGTAAGAGAAGTTAAGAGAAGGGAGAGTGGGAGGAAGGGAGGAAGGTCTAATAATCTCAGGATGGAAAGATGGAACTAGGAATCAGGCCCTTCTTAAATGGAAACTTGCAGAGCTCTGGGAAATCTGACTTATGATGAAAGGACTGTTATCACTGTGACCCAAAGATCAGCCTTCAGACCTCCTCTGAGAAACAGAAAATTACTACCAATAAATACTCTAGCCAACAAAGTAAAACTTTCTGCATTTCTGTTGAAAAGTACATAACCATAACTCTGGCTACTTTGGCTTTAAGAACAATAGAAAAAAAATTCAACTGTGAAATGATGGGCTCATAAATAACCTTGTTCTAAGTGTTAGAAATTGGCCTGTAAAATCTGAAGATGATTAAAGTATTTTCCTTAATCTTTCTCTCAACTCTAATAATTTCTTTTCTTTCCTTTTGTCCTCTGTGTGGAGGACAAAGCCTATCAAGATTCATGCCTGCAACACAAACACAACCATCTTTCCTCCAGGTCCCAACCCAACTGTAGATCCATCATTTCCAGTGACAATTCCACGGGAAATCAATATTTTGAAAGGAAGATTGCTTCGGCTACTGCAGTGTGGACTGTGGGTACAGCCAGTGAATTCAAGAAAGCAGACCCATTTGTATCTGCAGCTCATTCTAGCAGGATTGATTGCAGATACCATCCTAATAGAGGAAAGGGTTGTAGGGACTATTCACTTCTTCTCTTTTCAACTTGTTCCTCTATTCTGAATCAAATAACAGTCCTAAATTATAAATAGCAACAGAAGACAAACAAACAGCATGCCCCACTCAAAATGCTACATAATAACTCCACCTGTTGTTTAAAGCTGATGTTCTTTCTGTTCAACATAGTTTTCAAAATTTGCAATATTAACAAGGGCTGTTATTCACTGAAATATCATCTCAGGATATTTTCATCTGAAAAACTGCACTGCCTCAACTCACAAAGCTTTTGGGAACACTGTAATCAAACACAATGTAAATATTTTAAAAGCTTAAAGCCTGAATTTTTTTCTCAATTTCAACTTTTAAAACTAATTCTACATATTTTAAATGCCTTTTTAATTACTTTTTCTGAGTATGTGTAATGCATGATAATTGAAGAAAAAGTTAAGATTCAAAAGGAAAAAAGAAAAAGTATGACCACTATAAGTCCATCTCCCAAAGATAATCATTATTAAATCTTGATATATTTCTTCTAATAGTTTTCTATATAATTGTTTTTACACAGTTAATCTCATTCTGAGGATGCAGTTTAGTATGTCCATTGTGAAACCTTTAAAACACAAACATTCCCCATAGTCACAGGCACTGATTATCAATATCACATTTCAGGGGTACAAAATAATTTATTCTGGACAAGTGTCATAATCCACTTAATGATCTTACTACTGCTTATATTTAAGTTGTATACAATATTTTGCTATTAATCATAACAGATAAATACTAAATGTATTTCCAAAATCTTTGACATGTATTGATAAATCACTTTCTAAAAGGGCTAAGCGCTTTTTCTAAATATCTGTTTTTTTCAAATAAAGCTTTTTGTTCATCCCTGATTTAAATCATCACAACTGTCCAGATATTTTTACATCAGTGTATAAAATATGTTTTCTCTAAGAAGAGTTGAAATAGAGGATGGTTTTATACTACTGAGTAAATCAGCCAAAGAGCTAGGTGATGACCAGTTTAATCCCCAAAAGTTTGTTTTATGGAAGATGAGTTGTCAGACTCCTTAAGACCAAAGCTTAATAATGATTCCACAAAAGTATGTAGGCAGTATACTCTGGGTATATGAGCAGAAAACAGCGTGCTCTTCTCTCAGCACTGTAAATTTGAAGGAAGGAAGGAAAAAGGAGAGAATAGAAATATAGAAAATTAGGAACTGAATCTAACATAATGAATACTTCAACCACAGATCCTTTAAGGTCAGGAAGGAAAAGGAGCTAACAATTATTAAATACATCATACACATCAGCCCCACCCCATGTTAGTACATTATATGTCATTTGCAGAATTTTCTCATTTTAAGAAAAGACTGAAATAGTGTCAAGTGGAAAGAATGCTGACATGACAGCCAAAAGTGAAAAGTCTGAGTTTGGGTTCTAATAAGCTCTGTGGCACTGGACAAGTTAGATAACCACTCTGAATCTCATTGTCCTTTGTGAACTGCTCACTTGGGAAAATTAATCTCTCTAGATTTCTGTAACATTTAAAAATTCTGTGGTACTCAGTCCTGATTTATATGTAGCAGGATAAAATTTGTAGATGCTTTCTCTCATTTTTCTTACTGTTCTATGCTCATATACCCAGAGATAGTCATTGTTGAATGTGTAGAGTGGAATATAGAACAAAGAAATAATTCAAATGGATTTCTGAATGGATTTTTTAGGCACACAGAATAGATTTTGTTCTGAAGGTCAAAGCTCTTTCCACCTGCCTGATCCAGCCACCCAAGTGTGGAAGATATCTATTGGGTTTATTAAAACCTGGTTCTGCTTCTCAGGTGCAAGTAGGAACTCAGAGTAAAGGTTTATAGCCTTGTTTTTCAAACTATTGGTCAAGGCCCACAGGCAAGTCATGAAATCAATTTATTGAGACCAGATCAGCATTATTATTTTTTTGAAATGAAATACAATAGAATCCATTGCAATTAGTAACAGTAAATTCAGTATGTGATTTCTGGGCCTGATACAAAAACGTATTTCTCACAGAAGGTTTTTATTAAAACATTTTCAAAAATACTTATTTAGATTATAAGCTACAGTCAATAGAAGGAAGGAATATGCCTATGTAAGACAAGTTGTCTAGAACTTTGAATGTGCATATGTGCAGTGGGAGAAAGAGCTTGGGGAGGATTGGGAGAGGGAAGCTACATGCAACTGCTGTGCATCAGTCCTTCATTATTCCACTGAAGGTCTGAAACCAAGTGCAGTGCATAGAAATAATGAAACATTTTGAGAATATGAAGGCAGAAAAGCTCCACTTCTTGTCTGGATTTCTGGAAAGAGGCAGCCTAAGAGCATGATAATTGCTAATATAGAGCCACTGCTCTGGGGTATGAATCACAGCAGGGCAGACCTACGCAGAGAAGTGCCTTGAGATTGATGCTCATTTCACCATCCTTCCTGGAATCCTATGAGATATGGAGAGAATCCAAAAAGACTCTCCTGCCCATTGAAGCACAGACGTTAGGCATAAATAAAGATATGGCATCCCTGAAGGGTAAGAGGATGAGCAGTGAGGGACCTACAGGGCAGAATGATCTTCCCAGAGCAATCACTGCACTTTGCTGACACAGAGAGGACAGATGGCATGTTACACCTGCAGTGAATGCCGCAGATAGGAACCTCAGACCCTTCCCACTCCATCGAGTGTCAAAAAGATATGGAAGGACCAGGAGCCAAGATCATCCCAGGGAAGAGGAACAGAAGAGCCTTGAAGTTGCCTGAGTTTATACAGAAGATACAGCTTTAAACTGGAAGATTCCTTGGCAAAATTGTTTTCTATTATAGTGGAAATGGGGGCTTTGGATACATGATAAATTCATTTAAGCAGAAATTAGAAACTTGAGTTTGTGACTGTTTTTATTCATTACACATCTCTGTTACATTAGATTTTAAACACTTGTAAAAGCATAAAATATCTTGTTGTTTACTTGTTTCTAAACCATTTTTAATTCATAGGACAATATGTTCCACATAACCATTGCTCAATAAATGCTGCTTTCGGTGTTTCCCAACCTTTTATTGGCAAAGCATATTTAGAGATTGGAACTTATATCATGTGCTTGCTAAAATGGATGAGGCTGATGTGCCCGGAGTCTCAGACCACCCCATATCTCACTAATGTATTTGAAAACTGAGGGAATCAATCAACGATGGCACGCAGACAATCATTTCAAAGCATGTGATCTATTGCATTACTAAATACAATTCACATAGTGGATCAAACTCACTCATCTGATAGTTAATGTGGTACCACATACATAACATCACATTTACTAAAGCATACACAAATATTGTTAGACAATGTCTGTGGTTTCTTGCCTATTAAAGCAATCTTGGGGATGGAAGAATATATTTCAAGTCTTGTAACATCTTGCAAACATTTAGAAAACTTCTGCTCACAAGTTTCTACAATGGTCTCTAATCTGTTTGGGTCAGCAAATCAGGCTGATAATGCTACATATAATACAAGTCCTCAAGGGATTAATTTAGAATTTATGCCAAGTATGAGCCATGCTTTCTTAAATGTTTCATAAATAATCAGCGACACTTTCCTGCTTAGCAATGGCTCCATGAACAAGCCCCTTAGTACACAGATATGTCAGAGGTCCTGTTTTAATCAATTACAAATAGGCTATATATTAGTTTTTCTACTGCTTCTAAATGCCATAATTTTTTCTTGTTTAAAGTGTGCTCTTATTGCATTTGAGATTGTTTTATTACTTGAAAAATCCATTTGAGTCATTTTTAAGTCTAAAAGCATATTTTACTAAATGACCACATTGAATCTTTGATCTCTGATGAATAAATAATATTTGTTTTTAATGACCTATTATTTTTCTAAGAGATCATGAAAATTGTAAAACATCTCTTGCTGCAACTTATGACAGTCATCTACAAATAAAGGTACAATATAGAATCATGCTAAATACAATAAAAATATTCCATTGCAAATTAGATAATAATATAATTTTATTCTAGAAGTTACCTTCACCAATTTCAACAGCAGCAGGTAGGATCAAAGAGGGCATTATTTTTATTTTAATTAGCCAAGAATCCAGTCGTATAGATTTGTTTATTTCAATGGAATGTTCAAATAACTATGAAAAAGAAATTTAATTATTTCTTTGAAGGTGATTCTTTTATCTGAACCCCAATTTAGTATATTACATACATATTAATTTAAAATAGATATTCCTATTGCTGTCAATGGTCTCTGGACACCAATAATTTCCAAGGCCCTGTGCCAGTGCCACCTTCTTCATGAAGCTTTCCCTGAGCCTTCCTACCCAGAAACTATACTCTGCTTCTTTTCAACTGTAACAGCACATAGCATCTGGACCACTCATATAGCAATAATGATATGTGTCCTTATAAAATGATTCAAGAAAAAGAATATTCTTTCCAAAACAGAAGGGATATCAAAATATCTTAAATTATTCAATAAAGATTATGGCCATATTTAGGGACCTTTTATATTATTTGTATTTTGAAAATCTGTTCCCAAGTGAACCAGAAAGCAGAATATTGTTAGAACCAATAGAAATAGCAAGCTTTAGCCATCATGATATTAAATCTTTCATTTTAAAGGCTCAGTTCATGAATATGTTATTTATTAATATACACACCAAAGAATTAATCTACATATAAATTTGTGAATTCAAAGCAATGTGGCTTGTTCTTTTGTGCAAAGTATATATGTACTTTATTTGTCAACATTAAAATGCCTGTACTAAACCATGAAGTCATTTGTAATGAAAAGTATATTTCTTAGAAACAAGAAATGCATTGATAGTGCTTGACAGCATGTTTATAATATTTAGAAAACATATCAGTTCCATATACAGTTATTTACTTTTGATTTTTTCTCCTCTCTCGCTTTTTTATAAAATGAGTTAAATCTTTATTGCAACCAATGGACAAGGCTGATTAATCCTAGCACACAAATTATAAAATACATGTTAAGAGTTTAGCACAATGGCTAGTTACCTCAAGGCCCAATCAAAGGTTCCTATAATACAAGTCTTACTTGTTTGCATGTGACAGAAATCTATTTAGAACTGCCTGGAGGAACAAAAAAAAATTATCCAAGGGACATTGGTTTATTTCATGAAATCCAAGGAATAATTGGACAACGAAGTTAAAGGACAAAGAAGCAACTGAACCTTGAAAAATATTGAGACTGAGAACTTAACACCATTTCGTCACTTCCCTAGATGGTGAATTTTTCCTCTTTTCTCACATTAGCATCATTCTATCTAGTTGTAGAATACCTTTCTCAACATATACTTTATCAACCAGCAACTCAACTTCTACATATTTCCTCAAGTGAAATAAAAATTTAACTTATACAAACCATTTACACAAATTAAAAGACCAGGCTTACTCATAATTTCTGCAAACTGGAAACCACCCAATGTCCCTCTGCTGTGAAATGAAGAAGCAAACTCTAGTACACCTACATGATAGAATATTACTTAGTGATAAAATAATAAACTATAATAAATGCAACCATATGGATGTATCTTAAATGCATGTCACCAAGTGAAAGAACAGGGACTCAAAAATCTGCATCCTATATGATACTATTTATATGACATTCTTTTAATGCAAAACTGTAGAGACAAAAGATGCCAGGGATTCTGAGGAGGAAATTCTCAACTACAAAGAAGCACAGAGAAACTTTGAGAGTTGTTATATTTGTTCCATATCTTGATTTTGGTGGTGCTTACAAGACTTTCTGCATTTCTTGAAACATTATATACTAAAACAGATGAATTTTACTTAATGTAAATTGTACTTCAAAAATTTTTGAAAACAAAAAGACAAAAATGGACTAGAAGGGAGTGACAAATATTGAAGACTTGAAGAGATAAAATATTGAAGACATTGTCTTGGAAAAAGAATCCAAGATATAGATTACAGGAGTCCCTGAAATAAAAATCAAAGCAAGGGCACAGAACAAATACTAAAAACTATTATTCAAAAAAACTCCCTTGAAGTAAAGATTTGAAATTGCATAGTAAAAGAGCACACATACATATACCTGACAATTTGGTCTCAGAACTACTATCACTAAAGTAGACTATAGAAAAACTCCTGGGCTCTAAAAGAAAAAAATTCTTGGGGCATTTTTCAAAACAGCATTTGTCTTATAAGGTAAAAAAGTTAGATTATCATCAAACTTTGGCAGCATTACTTTATGCCAGAAGAAAATAGAAAATATATTTGAAAATCTCAGTGACAGAATATGTGTATCAAGGACCTTATGTCTAGCAAAACTGGCTTTCGAATATAAAGAATGTAAAACAAATCATTAGCAACACTGAACAATTCAGAATGTTCTCTTAAACACTTGCTGATGAATTTATTAGATAAAGGATTCTAACAGTCAATATGTCTAGAGAAATATCACCATAAGCACATATGGTGATCATTTTAATTATAATTACATTTAGAACTAAAAATAAATGAGAGTTTTTAAAAAGGGAAAGAATATAGTATATAATTGTTGTATGATCAGACCTTGTAGCTATAGTTAAACTACTCAAATATGAGCAAGAAATGAGGATAGCATATGCAAAAATCACATAATTGTGTTCTACAATCATACTGAGAGTGGTATATTGGTATTGTTATTCTGAAACTGTTACATGTGTAATGCAGAATAAAGAAAATAAGAAATTATAAAATATTTATATCCTCTTCTATGTTTTTAAGGAAGTTTAAGTAAAAACCTTGTAGTACTGAGATTGAATTAAAACTATCAGCATAAACTTGAGGAGCATATTCTCTGAAGATACGTATATTTAAATGTATATTTTTGTGAGGATGTGTGTTTCCAAGCTCTTTCTATATATTTAATTTTATTAAAATTCTATGAAAAATTACCATCCCAAAATAGGTAAGTGTTCTAACATTCAGATTTTAATCTTATTTTCTACTAAAATAAACCTGAGTTTGATTTCTTGGAGAAAGACTGATCCTAGAACTGAGACAGGAAATGCATAAAATAATCCTGAAGTATTTTGTCAAACCAGATAGAAAGTTAAGTGATCAAAAATGACTTAAGTCACATTAAAAACACTCATGAAGCAATTGGAAGAGGGTTCCACTGGCCAAGGATGTGACAGTTTGAGCTTCAACAAGATAATAATGCCAATGGATTAAAACACATCTATGAGTTCATAATGATAGGGAAAAGATACCAATGGGTTTCCAGAAGTTGACTGCAATCAATATCTTGAAAAGTGATAAATTAAGGGTATTAATTTTGCATCTATATTGCCTTCCTTTTATGAATTGTACCATTGGGTAACTACATAGTAGATGAGGAAAAGCACCTCTTCATAAAATTATCCTAGCTGACAAATGAAAATAAAATACTAGAATTACACTATCATCATTCTGCAACCTTTAATAAATTGAGTATTCAAGACATTAAGCATCAATAATTGCTCACATAACAATAAAAGAGAGAGACAGAAATTCAGAGAAACGAGCCATTCTGTGCCTTCTGATGAAAAAAGAAAAGCCCACCAATATATTTGCTAAAGGAATAAAACCTCAGCCCATCAAGCCTCTGGATCCAACTGTCACTTGGCAGGAAATCAGAGGGCAGAGTAATGTGTTGAACTGGATAGCACTTAAGTATGAAATTGCCAAGATCCAGACTAGAGAATCAGTAGGTCAAATAATCTAGGTTCCTCAACAAATGAATTCCAAAGAAAAAATTAAAAAGAGCCTCTATATTAAAATATATAAAAGGCATAGGCAATATGCAACTAATCTGTAAGACTCTAGCTTAGGATGCACACAAGTGATAAACCTATAAAGAAACTCAAGAAAGTAATTAGTACAAAATCGAGATAGTGGCTACTATTGGGGAAATTCAGATTGGGATAGGGCACATGGATGGATTCTAGGATGGCAGGCAAAATTCCATTTCTTAACTCAGGTCATGGCTACAAGAGTGTTCACATTATATTAATTGATTATTAAGTTACATATGTGTTGTATGTGTGTGATTTTATGTATATGTGTTTTATTTTAAAACTAAAAGGTGTAATTCATACAGAAACCTGAACATATAAGTTCCAAAGGTTTTCTAGAGAACATAAACATGTAATAGCAGAGATCAGTTCAGAAGAGAACAATATGGAATCACATTCTCAATAAGTTATAAAGTTTTGGTAACTAAAATGACATGATATTAGAAATTAGTAAAGTAATCAATAAAACCAAAAAGAGAATGTGCATTTTTTATATTCACACACACCTCCTTATATGAGAAAAAATTCAATATTTAATTCATATAATAATTAAACATACATTTAAAATTGATTTAAGATCCAAAATAGAAAAAGAAAGCTATAAAGGAGTGAAATAAAAAGTAGCTTAGACTGGAGAGTTAGAAAAAAGGGAATATTTAAGAAAGTCAAAAGACCCAGAGAACATGAAAGAAAACATCAACATATTTGAATAATTTTTTTTAAAGTCTTATGGAAGACAAAATATTCATAGCTAATTTTTAAAATTATAAACTAAGATAGGATATTTATAGTTTATATGACTGGCAGAGGACTATTAGCCCTTACATACAAAGAAGATGCATGTCAATACAATATATCAGAAGAAAAAAACAATAAGTTAATAGAAAAAGTAGTCAAGGTAATGCACAGACACACTCACAAATATATATGTGTATATATACATATGCGCAGATGCATACACGTATTACATACACATATCCATATATAAAAATGATGCTGAACTATACTAGTTGTCATATAAATGCAAATTAAACACCATTCACAATTTTTAACCTATTGAGTTTGCAAGAAATATTTTAATGATTAACCAGTATTTGAGAGTATATGAAAATACAGGTACTGTCATGCAATGTTCTCTCCTTATGGAAGTCTCTGTTGACAAATACAGCTATTTTCAAAGCTACATCAATTATTCTTTAATACTTTTCATCTTTTTGTGCTGAATTCCAGGTGAACTGCTTTGTTCAACCTTAATCACTAATTAAAAATATTCATCTTTTTTTTTTTTTGAGATAGGGTTTCACTCTTTTTCAGGCTGGAGTGCAGTGGTATGATCACAGCTCACTGCAGCCTTGATCTCTTGGGTTCAGGTGATCCTCTCACTTCAGCTTCCCAAGTAGCTGGGATGACAGGCATGGCCCACCACGCCTGGTTAATTTTCATACTTTTAGTAAAGACGAGGTTTCACCATACTTCCCGGGCTGGTCTTGAACACCTAGGCTCAAGTGATCTTCCCACCTCGGCCTCCCAAAGTGCTGGGATAACAGGTATGAGCCACCGCACCTAGACCCTGTTGAGTTTATTTTCATGAACTCTTGTTATTTTTAATAACCTTTTATTGTTTAATTGTCACATCAACTTATTTTATCCCTAGAATATTATTTATACTTCCTTAACATCCTATTTTTCTTTAATTTGTTTCTTCTGGTGTTATTCATTAATTTTCATGGATTTGGTTATCACTAAATGTTTGGAAGTATTTTGTTGCCTGTTGATCTAATTTTGCTTTTAAACATCTCATTATTCAGATGTCAGAGGTGCTTTGAAAAAAAAACAACAACAACACAACTATCTCCAGTGATTGCGGGAGTGAAGTGGAGGCAAGGACTGCTTGCTGCTGAGTGTAGTGTCCAAGACCCATCTTTTGGATGTGGGTATATTCTCTCATCCAGGCACTGTAATTTCTGCCTATGCCACACCCGCTACAAAATTTGTGTCCAGCAGTGGACGAAGGCATCTGCTTCTGGTCAGGAGCAGGATCAAGGACATGTGCTGAATGGGTACATGGGCTGAAAGTGGACAGTAGTGCCTGAATGACTGGTGTCACTCTATATAAAGAAAAAAATGCTGCGGCCAAAAAAATGAGCTCTTAACCCCTCAGCATCAAACACCACTGACCTATGGAGACCCCAGAGACCCTGCTGCTTCACATCTACATACTAGGAACATGAAGCCATCCCTGAAACCATTTTTAGCTATCTCAAGTGCCTTTTGATGTATAATTTCCTATGGATATGACAATATCAGAAATTCCTCCAATTTTCTGTTCTTCTTATTGTCTCACTTTTTGTATTCCAGAGCTATTGTGTATTTATTCCTTTTTAAACTGTATTTTCTTTAATCTAAACCTAGAAAGAGGAGACAAAGCATATGCACCTATGCATGCTTACTTCTGTTTTTAATCCTTTTTAATTGTCATGATTAATTTTTGTGTCACAAAAGAAATACACTATTTTAATATCAAGTAAAACAATTTAACAATATATAAATTTTTTCTTTACCCTTTTCTCTTTCTAGCCCCCTGAGAGAAGCCTGGTGGCCATGGAAGTATGCCACACAGATTTTAATTCTAGAGAACCTGCTTAGATAGCATAATTGGCTGACAGCTTCCAGCCGCTGCCCTTCAGCTCCCCCACAGGAGGCCAAAGTCATGGCATGCTTCCCTCACGCTGATCCCAGCCAACAACTGACCCTCCAGTGAGACGGTACTAGGTCCTGGCCATTTCTCTCTCAGGGAGGACTCTTCTCCTTCTTCTTCTTCTTCTTTTCTTTTTGGAGACAGAGTCTTGCTCTGCCGCTGGACTGCACCAGGCTGGAGTGCAGTGGTGCAATCTCGGCTCACAGCAACTGGAGGACTCTTCTAATAGGCAGTCTTTGCTCTAAGACTTCCCATCAGCCTGGACAGAACTCTCAGAACTTTAGTCTACAGCTTTTCCTCTCTCATCCTCCTTACTTCTTTCTATTTTTCACAGATGTCACAGCTGCATTATGCTCTAAGTTTTCTCCCTACCTCTCATACTTTCTCCCCCTCCTTCATCTCCCCTAAATCATTCATGGGCTTCTTCCCCAATAAATCTCTTGCACATATAATAATGTCTTGATATCTGCCTCTTGGAGGACCTGAACTGAAATAGGTGGTACCACAGTCAGAAAGAGTTTGGAGAATGACTCACTCACCTCCCTGCTGGCAAAGAAGACTCCATCTTCAGTAGAATATGGCACATGGATAGCCGCTTCCACAAGATGGAGGCCAAATTTTTGAAGATTTTGCTCCTGATTATCTGGGAAAATGTCTCAACAGAGGGCAAAGCCCTTTGCAATGCAACACTTCATACATTTGAAAGATATGAGGGGAGGACGTGATGAGAGGTGCCAATGCCTGCAAGAACAGCAAAGTTGGCTGGTAATTACTAAGCTGTAACGGTACCATGCAAAAGGATAATGATATGAGGGTGGTAACAAAAGTTAAGGAACCTCAGATATCTAGTGAGTTCATAAATGCATTGTTTTTCTATACTAAACACGTAAGAAGATCAAAAGCAGTATGGCATTCATGTGGGACAAACAATGATATTCATTTATAGTCTTGCCCCAGAGCTGTATTAACTCTATCACCCTTTGTCATCATATAAATAGACACTGAGACCTTTTACCCATATTTCATCAATTTTTCAAGCACAAATGTTTCTCAGATTGCTGCATTCTGTTCCTCAATGTACAGAGTGTGGAAAGGGTTGATTTTATAAGTTCATGCAGCTTTATAGTTGTTTGTTGTTTTCAAGGAGAGGATCTGGCAATCTTTGTTAGCCATAGTACTCTCCCCTTATCCATAGTTTCACTTTCCATGTGAAAGTTACTCATGGTTTCAGTTACTCATGGTCAACAGCAGTTTGGGAATCATAAATAGAAAATTCTAGAACTAAACAATTCACAAGTTTAAATTGCATCACGAAATCCCTTATATCCTGCTTAGTCTCACCCAGGATGTGAATCATCCCTTTGTCCAGCAGGTCCGTATTGTCTATGCTACCTTCCCATTAGTCATTGTGCAGCTTTCTCGGTTATTAGATCACACAGTACCACAGTGTGTGTATTCAAGTAACCCTTATTTTACTTAATAATGGCCCCAAAGCACAAGGGAAGTCATCCTGGAATATTGTTATAATTCTTTTATTTTATTATTAGTTAGTGTTTCTAAATTCTTCCCACACCTAACAAATAAGTTAAACTTTATCAGAGGTATGTGTATGTATGTGTATGTATGTGTGTGTGTATGTGTGTGTACACACATACACATGAAAAAACATGGTATATATAGTGCTATCCACAGGTATTGACTGGGGCCCTGGAACTTATCCTTTGTGGATAAGGGGGAACTAATATAATTAATAACACTCACTGAAAGCACCCACCATAGAAGAGGAACTAAACAAGTAGAGAAAACAACTCTGTAAGTTTATGTTAACTAGGATTCATCATTGACCATCCTAGAAACAGCATTGTGTACACATGAAGAGGGTGGTCACTGCTTTTGAATATGCAATCTGCCAGCAACAAAAGCAAATGCTGATTTTTATGATATGGCACTAGTCTTGGCTGGCTGGACATAATGGATCTCTTCATCCTGAAAGCACCAATAGTTAATCCTCATAGGGATAAATATATATGCCAGATAAAGTTTTCATAACTTTACAGAGCAGAGGCCAGCCAGTCCTTCTCACAGTGCTTCAGCCAGTACCACTATTTGAAGATTTATAGATTGTTCATTCTGCAGGCATGGAATTGCACACAATATAGCACCTGGCTAACATACAAGCTTTCAAGAGAAAGAAGTATACCATCCAGAAGCATCAGGCCTCATAGAACACTGGGACATCCTACTGAAGATAAAGCCGAAGCATGACCTTAAAAGCAATAGCCTACAAGAAAATGATGCATTCTTCAGGACACAGTGTATATGCATCAAATCAGTGACCCTGTATGGTCTTCCCATATGAAGAATTCATGGGATTGGGAATCAATGGTGGAAACAGGAGTGACTCCACTTTGCCTCACTTCCAATTATCTACTGGAGGGCCACATTAAATATTCTCTTAATATTGCTAATTAAGATTTTCACAGCATTTATTTTTCTGAAAAAATAAAAACAATTGCAAAGTACTTATTATAAAGATATTCTGCTTCCTCTAACAAATATTACTAATTGGTACAATCATGTATACCTTCCAAGCTGGCTACACAACAACCTACTACAGACAGGAAATCAATATAACATGATTTATTTTTGGAATTCATTCAGGAAGCATAAGCCACCAGCAGAAACAAAAGATCATGTGCTCATCTATAACTAACTGGCTTTTGAGTGTGGGCCCTGCAGACACTGTTTTAGAGGCAGGTTCCAATTCAGTCATAATCAATTTATCCAGTATATTAGTCATTCTGGAAGTAACAATAGCAAAATAACATTAACTTGGATAAATTAAATATTGTTTGTCATTTTAAGACACCAAACATCAAATAATATAATTTAAATGAAACTGATTTAATATCTACCGATAAGATGGCCTCCTATTTTTATGATTATCTTAAAAAACAGTACCTCTTCCCTTTGTAGCTTTTATTGGAGCTTCAGGACAGCCCTGGGAGCTTTGTAGAACAAACATTATTACTCTCATTTTAAAGATCAAGAAACTGAATGCAAGAAAATTTGTCTGACTGGTAGTAGGGAAAGAAGGCAGCACTTGAATACATGTCTTTGAACTCATTTCTTTCTAAAGAAATGAGAAATTTAAAACCAAATATTTGGAATCAGGAGATCTCTATTCTGACTCTGTAATTACTAGCCACAGCAACAACCACTGAATTATCTACTCTACACTTCAATTCAACATCTTAATTGTCATTAGTCAGAAAAGGATAAAAGACAACAGCCATGCATCGAATGAAGCCTATTATCCAATTATCTGTATGTTGAAAATATACCAAGGGTTGTTCTTTAAACTGTTTATTCATGGTGTTTCTCTGAAACAGAATGTTTCTCTATGCTTTACTTCTCTTAACGAGATGACTCTGGGTCTCCTGAGAATTTACCATTGTGTGATTGATCCTTCCCCCACCACCCAACAGGACAGCTAAAGCTGGGTCAGACAACTGGTGCTGTGTTGTGAAGCTGCGAAAAGAATAAACCTCTGTTTTTCTACCTCTGTTATCTTTTCTCTCTCAAAATATCCATAGCCAATGGCAGAACTGCCCCGCCAACCCTATTCCACCCCTACACCCACCTCCAATATCCAATTCCTCAACTTTTTGGAATTGTATAAAGATTAATTCTGATGAGTCAGACTCAGTCACAAAGTTCCTTTCTTACTGTTTCTCCTCTCTTCTTTACTCTTTGGCTAATAAGGCTCCTCCACATTCTGTCATTCTTTAAGGAACATTAACTCTGATCAGTTTAACACACATTCCTAGAGTTCCTTCCATGCTGCAAATACTGAGGTACTAAGAATAGAAAGATATGTACACCGTAGTCTCTATCCTTAAGGAGATTACAGTTTATTAGAGAAGAGAGGTAATTAAAGGACACATATCACTATAATTCAATACATACAGTGGTTAAAGAAAAGCTTAAGGTGTTATGGAAGCAGAGGAGGAACAACTAACCACTTGGTAGGTGGGAATTATGTTAATAAAAGGCTACGAGAAGAAATGAAACCTGATCTTGTAGCATGAGTGCAAATTAGCAGGTGAGCAAGAGTGTTACAGGTGAAAAATTTATATGAGTAATTGGATAGAAGCATGAAGCCACAGGTTTTGTCCAGGTTACAAACAGTTGGGTATTTCCAGCATTTCCAATGAGCTTCAGGTTTGGACATGTGCATTCGTGGTGTCTGTGGGACAATTAAGTGGAAATGTTTATCAAGAAGCTTAGGAGGAAAGTCAAGATTAAGTATTTGGCAGTCATTAATAGTATAATAAAATGAAGAAAAATCAAATAAGGTAAGGAGGAAGTGGGTAGCATTATTTTATAGAGAGTGGACTGGAAGTTCCACAATTTTAAGATTTTTTTTTGAGCAGAGATCTTAAGTGAGAAGGTGAATCACATGAATGTTTTAAGAAATAGTTTTCTGTTAAGAAGAAACAGCAAATTCCAAAGCCCTGAGGTAAACAGTCTACTCAGTATGTTTGAGGAACAATAAGGAACCGATACAAATGAAGAATATTAATCAAGAAGGAGAGTGGAAGGAAGTGATATCAGGGAGATAACAAGGGGCCAAATCAAGTAGAGCCTTAATGGTCATTGTATGAACTTCAGCTTTCGCTCTGAATAATATTAGAAACCATTAGAAGTTTAGATTGGAAAAGTAGTATGATTTAAGTTATAATAGACCTACTCTGGCTATCTGCAGAACCTACTTACGGGTCAAGGGAAAAAAAAACAGAGAAATGAATTAGGAAGCTACACTATTATTTAAGAAAACAATTATCACAGTTTAGAGCGGTAAAAAATGGTAGAACCCTGGGTACATTTTGAAAATAAAGCTCAAAGATTTTCTGCTTGAGTGTGTAAGAATGGATGAAATTAAGGTACAAAAGATAATGAAAGTCTCAAATAAGAAGAACCAATCAGTGAGAAAGGAAAAGAAGAACGTAAGAATATTGACACAGAAGAAGTGTTTACTGTTTTAAAAGTTTAAAGAAGGAGAATGTAGCAATGTTGTCTAAAGCAGCAGAGTTAAAAAAAAAAGGGATAAAGGTATCTCGTTGGACTTAACAATTTTGAAGTCATCATCCTTTGCCAAAGCACTTTCAATGAAGTGGAGAGAAATCAGATTGCAATGGTTTGCAGTGGATGGACAGAGGGACAAGGAATGAGAGATAGCACTAAATATTACCTGTCAAAACTCAACAGAGGGGAAAGAAAAGGGTTATACTTGCTAGGTATTTGAAGTAAAGAGAAGATTGAATCATTCATGTGTTGTGATGTGATTCACAACCAGGAAGGATCCATGGTAATCTCTTTTAATCCCAAGCTTTAAGAACAACCCAATGGAATGGGTCAGTTCCACTTTCCAGTCACTAAGATTTAAATGTCAATTTTCCTTGAAACCTGGGTCAAGGACAGAATTTCAGAATAATAAAGTATTCCACAATCATCCATATAAAAGGATTTTAAAGCATTATCTTATAGAAAGAAGTTACCAAAGCATTAGCTAAACTTTTTTCTGGAAATATGACTCATGCATTAAATTTTGAGGCATCTTATTCAGTTGTACTAATATCTGGTCTCATCAGATAAGCTCATCTAATAAATGATCTGTTCAGCTTCAACTTTTGCTAAATAGATACAAAATAAATTCTATATAATAAGTATGTGTCTTACTTTTACTCATTTAAATGAGATTTTTACAGATTGAAAGATCATTTCATTACAGTGATTTCAATAAGACCTTAATATTGAACTGTAAACCCAGTATATCATATGAAGAAAATTAACACATTAATTTATATTTTAAAAATGTCCTTCCATTGACAGAAAATATTAGTCATAGAACTTTTAAACTGGAAGTTCAAGAGACATCAAGTTCAAATAAGTACATTTTTAAATGAGGAAACTGTAGCACAGGAAATCTTCTGGATCAGCTAAGTTTACATAAACATTGACAGAAACAAGATGAAAATCAAGAGTCCTGGATTTCGGAGTTTTGGTTTTTTGTTTTTTGTTTTTTTCTCATTACAGCAATCTATCATTCTTTTGAGTATTTCTTGAAAAAAGTACTGGGATACAATCACCAAAATTAAATATCTAAAGGTTTTTGATCCTTTCCTATACATGGCTCTAGGCATTGTTCTAAGTCTTTACACAAATGATTTCACTCAATCTTCACAACAATTCTAAGATATAAGTACTGTTATTACCCCATTTTATAGCTGGAGAAACTGAGACAGAAAGACTGAGTAACCTTTCCAAGGACACTCGGGCAGTAAATGACAAAACTGGAATAACTTCAACTTTTGCTAAATAGATACAAAACTTATTTTAAAAAGAAGACATATGTGTACATTACTAATTGTAATACAAAAACAACCGAGTAAAGTTGAAAAAGAAAAATTGTAAAGTGCAGAGAAGAGAAAGAAATTTCAGGGCCAGGGTGAGCGAGAACATGAAAATGGCCAATTCTGCCTTATAACCTGTGGAAATCTTCTTTGGAATAGTATTTTACCATAAAAGTCCAATAAATATAGAAATATTTCCTTTTGGTAGTCTTATACATCTGTTATCCAACTTAGTTTTTTTCCATACCCCATACTCAACACAGCTATTTCTAAATTTAGTTAGGACTCAAGTCATTTTTTTAATGCCTATGATGCAGAGGGTAAAAAATACGCAATAAATAAATCAGCAGTGCAAAAGCTCTCTTAATATATCAAACAATCTTTACAGAAAGTTATTAGAGGCCTCAAAGACTCCATAAAATAATCCATTCACATTCACTGTCCACTTAAGCAGCAACTTCTAAATTTATGAGTTGCTGAAAAGTCATAAAACTTGCTGAGTATTAATTTCTTAGATGACCCTGGTCTGGTAAGCAAAGTGCAAACAATAGTCGGAGTAGGGAAGTTAACTCCTGCCAAATACATCCCAGACCATTCAAGAATCACTGCCTCCTCAGTGCAACATGTTTTACAGATGCTTATGTTACGATTTACCAACGATCAGGGAATGTGTCTATGGTTGGTGTTTAAGGTTTCATGTTTTAACTATTTTTTATGCAACTACGTGAATCGAATATAGGTTATTTTCAAATGCCCAAGCTGTATAATAAACTGTATATGTAAAAAAGTCAGTGAAGAAACCATTGTTTTCTTCATTTTCACACTATAAATGTTACTATTGCAAACAAATTTGCACAATTACTAAGTATAAGTGTCTGGTGGTGAAGACAGTATTGTTTCTTTTTCATTTTAGGAGTGGTCCATTTGACTTCACAACTCCATAGTCCATCCAAGCTATCATTTTTTCAATTGTTTTTTCTAGCATTGGACAAGGAGGGGTTTGCATCCCTTCCCAATGAAGAGAGTTCTTATCATTAAAAAGGTAGAGGTACAACTAAAGAGTTCTTGGCAGGTAGTGCTTGACCAAACTCCTCTAGAATCTCTCGTAAATAAAAGAGGGTTTGAAATATCTTTCCGAGATCAATGTTGATCAAAAACTCCCTTCATTTGCATACTGGTGTCATGACTGGTGTCTAAAGCCTAGATGCTTATGTACTTAATATTTTAGTTTAAATGGAATCACTACTTTTACTTAAATAAATTTATTTTAAGATAAAAGCTTCCTATCACTATTGTAAGGGAAAAATCAATATCATGTGTCATAAAATATGTCAAAACATCTAGCTAGATGCAGTTGCTTGCCAAGACTTGCTCTCTAATTATTAAATAGAGAGATCAACACATGCTAGAGAGCTCTTAAGTACATATTAGCACCACATTGACTTGTTTTTGTCCGTACGCTAATTAGAAGAAAAAATTGCAAATGGGTGCTTCTCTTTCTGTGTGGCTCAGTTTTATTTAATGCTGTGCCCATTTACCTTCTAATTTCATATTAAGTACTCCAAGGAGCCAAGTAGCACACTGAGAAAGACTGTTCTAAATTATCTGAAATTTCCTAAACCCAAACCCTGCCACTTCTAATTGATCCAGAGTCAGAGTTCAGCTTCACTTTTATCATCTACGATCTTCACTGATCTTTTCCTTTCCCCACACCACCCATGCTAAATATATATTGTGTTTTTTCCCAGAGCAGGACTAGTCTGATTGTCTAGAAATTGTTTCCCAGCTCCACCACAGGATAGCAGTCACTATTACCTAACAACTTTCTGGCCTAATTCCCATATTTTAAAAAATGGTGGGCCCCCATATACATTCATATCTCTTCTAGATTTGATTTTTTACCTTAATTAGGTAAAAGGGTTTAGTCATTTCTCACAAATAAAAAGACGACTAAAATTGTCTTTCTTGAATGTGGACTATCCTGAATTTTAACAATCATTTTAACATGAATTATTTTCCTTTATTCTCCATGCTAATAACTCTACGTTCTATTTGGAAACAAGATTCATGTCTCAGCTCTGGAATAACTAAATTATTCATTCTGTTTTCCACAGACTCTAATTTGGGTTATAATATTTTTCTAATCCATGATATCATTAAACCATAAAATTCCCACATAGTAATTTTTCTATTAAAAAATCAAATAATGCCAGCACAATTTATAACTTCTCTTTGAAACCACAGGAAGACTTTTGTGACTTTTTAAAGTTTTATTAGTTAAATTAAGTTGTATTATAATCCCCTTCCCAATTTTCCTATTTTTTAAAAAAACCAAACTTAGCATTGTTGAAAACTAGAAATACTCAACACCAACACAAAATATGAGTCAGTGGCCAAGGCTTGCTGTAGTATATGCACTTGTCATTTCTTGCACAACTAAAATTTTACCAGGATATTTTCTAAATATTACATGTGATCAAAAGTCTTTTCACTCATTTTATGGGCTTTAAGAGACTCACCACAATTTTGCTTACAGCTTTTCTTTCTAATACAGTTGGACACTGCCTTGATAATCCACCAAATAATCTAGGATACAAAACAAAGGACTGCTGGCTAGTAAGCTGCTGAGGGACCAAGCCACAAGACCCAAAAGCCATCAGAAACTGTATAAAATAACATGAAAAGAAGAAAATTTTAGCTAATGCCACAATAAAACTAGTAGTTCTATGGAGACATTAAACATAAAACCCAGCCATATTGGCGCAGAACTCTATACTAGGATGTTAGCCACTTTTAGACAACTTAAACATTCTTTCTCAAATTAATAAATGGCATCTACATTTGGCAGAACCAATGATTTGAATTAAAATTAAATATGCATTGTATTGAGATGACCCAAATATTAATAATCCATTAAAATTGTCTCAAAGTGAAGTTTTATTTTGTTTTACATAGGAGAAAAATTGCGAGAAAAAAGGAATTAGATGATAGGCATGGTATTCCTGTGGTGAACTACTGCAGCAGCTCATCATATTTACCCAGGTATCTCTTTAAGGTCTTATTTGTGAAAGGTTGTGATAAAACCGAAAAGAACTTTTAAATTCATTTGGCTTTTGAGATTATTACTCTATTTAACCTTGAGAGCTTTTTGCATTTTCTCATGTCTTTGTTTGCTTTCAGCAATTTATCTTCATTTTAACTTTAATCCATTTTATATCACCTGCCTCATCTTTGATCCACAGGTTCAACCTTTTATTTTCTTTTTTTAATCTGCTGTGTCTACAGTGTGGTAAGGTGGGGATAAGAAAGACTTCTGTCTCCTGTTTATAAAGGGGTATATAATATAATTAGCTTGAAAAGGTTATATATACATAAGAGTATACGAGTGTGTGATTAACCAATGTGTGTGAATGCATGATTAACCAATGATCATTTTATCTATTAGATTGAAAGCTGGTATCAAAATGATACTTGTTCCACATTAAGTAGCAATTTCACATGGGATTTACAACACTGATCCTGTCAGTTACACTATCCTCAAGGTGACAGCATTTTGTCTCAAGTGGCCTAAGCATTTCAACATTACTTCTTACAAAAGTGGAAGCAAACACTTATCAACTTTTCCGTTAGAACCATGAAACTAACACTGCAGTGGCTGTCTTACATCTTTGCATAGAATAGCAATAGTTTAGACTAGCCTTGCACAATTAGGGTCATTTTTTTATATTAAGTATTACAAACACAGACAAGAGACTCTTTGAGCTTTCCAAGGACCCGAAAATCATTATATATCATTGGCAACAAAATTTAAAATTAATGAGATATTCGAGTAATAGCTGCAAAAATGTTATGTCACCTGTGACTCAATTCACATACAAACATAATAAAATTTAAATCTCCAGAGCAAAAGAAATAACTAATTCCATTAAAATAAAATTATCTTAAAATTTTTTATCAAAAACATATGTAATGTGATGATTCAAATATTTTCATTAGAATGAAACTCTCTTTGATATGATAAGTGGGGTCTGCCAAAGCAAGCATGCCCAGGACAAATGTGATCTCTATAGGTCTTTATTCACATGTTAGTAAAATGGTAATTAGAGATTATGAAACACAGAATTTTGTAAGACAACAAAAATATCTGTATGAGAACTAGTTGTAGACTGGAAATTACTTTCTCACAGACATCAAATCAGATAAATTAGGATTTTCCAGAAATCTTACCAGTGAAAAGAAAATCCCAGGAGCCTGAGTCTTATTATAATTGGTCTTAAACATTTCTGAAAACAACATGAGTAGGACAGCTGTACTCTAAGATAATTAAAGATGATTTATGCTATTCCGAAGTTATCATGGGTATCAGTATATCTATGATTTTTTCAGCAATTTAAGCTTGCCAAAGATATACCATAGCAGAGACACTAAGAAAATGTGCTCATAAAGTAATAATTGCTTCATATTTGTTTAACAACTTTGAGTGTCTAACACTGACCCCCTTATATTTTTTACCTGAGAAAAATCAGAGCAGAGAATTCTCAGCAGAATGTCATGAGCTTTTACGGATCAGACTTATAAAAGGCCTTATATCAAAACACCACATCCTATTACCGTTCCACACCTTGTTGAAGGCCCAATATAAACTCGGACTTGAAATCAAGCACCGCAGTGTTACAAGGCAGCCTGTTTTTCACAGTAACAATTCCACGGAGAGAAACTGCTCTCATTTCCTAACAGGTCTGAGACACTGAAATGTGACTGCTTCTCTTCAGTAATTTTCCATCAAATGTGCAAGATACATCTTGACAGTGAATCGTCGTTTCTCATTTACCTCTTCAACAACATTGAAATATTCCTTCTCTATAACAGGACACTCATTTTACTTAAATAAAAGCAGGGTTGGTCTCTGTGGCTTCATTGCTTTTTCTAAATACTTTCTCATTTAAAAAATACAAATAAACAAACAAAAAACACATTGTTTCTTTAGCTCATAAGAACTGATAAGAACAATGCTTTTTAACGTACTACAGTATCTGAAAGTGATATGCAATTTGAGTTGTTCTGAGTCAGCCATTTTGGTGGCTAGCTTTCTTGGTGACCACCTATCTAGTTGCTGAGAATATAGGCTGCAGTAATGAATACAATTTAAAATCATGCACTGAGTATACGGATTACCAAATCAATGCGTATGAAGCCTGCTGGGAACTCAAAGTTTTTGTTTAAAGTAAAACATTTCTAGTACTAGAAATGGAAATGATTTTGAAAGCTGAAATCAGAGTGATGAACTATAGCACAATGCTTCAAAACTCACTACCATCATCCCTATCAGAGAGTTATTACACTGCAATATAAATAAAAAGCCCATCCCACTTATGAATCAGTTAGAAGTGAGAATCGAGATGAAGTTCATTCTGACCTACAAGTCCTTGTACAGGAATTAGTCTTTGTCAAACAGCCAGTGGTTCTATTTTTCCCAATTGCTAATACTTTGTTTCAGTATAATAGTAGGTTGGATGATAATCGGATGATAAACAATAAGAAAGGCATTTAATCTTTAAGGTTTCCACATAATAAGCTTCAGTTAACTAAATGTTTCCAATGGCCTGAAATATTCCAAAATTTCCTGGGAAAGGATTTAAAAAATGATACATAACATTTATTAAAGTTTACAGCTATAAAAGAAGAATCTAGATTTTACCATATTCAGTATAAACCTCACTATTAGAAACAGGTAAGAAGTAGTCTCATCTGAAAGAGTGAATAATTATTCTGTTCGTTTATAAAGAACGTGAATATTTTTTAACTGCAAAGGAACTAGAGGTTAGAACAGCACAGCTGGCTGACACTTCGGAGCCAAGTGAGCTGAGCTTTTCATTTGCATAAATTAAATTCTTTGTACCTCAGGTTCTTTGTCTGTGAAATGGGACTGGAATAAATGTGGTAACTGCTATACAGTGTTTCCTGCAGTGCATCCTGAAACATCCTGGACATTCACATTCATTAACTTTATATCCCACAATAATTACACAAGATTAACAAAACATTTCCAACAACTATTTGGAAATTCTGCTTCAATAATTTATATAAAATAAAATCATTTTGCTTTCTGGGTGCCAATTTTTTGTGACTAGACACTTCCAGAGACTAAAAAGTTGTTTGTTGTGGATATAGAATAAGTAAAATTTTCTCCCCTGAAAACTTATACTTTTCATCTGATTACCAAAAGCAGGAAACAAAACAATAAAAGCCTTTATTTTTCATCAACATTTCAAACTCAGCATGGCAGAGTGAATAAGGATGGACTTTGGAATCAGAAATAGCGTGTTAAAGGCCTAGTTTTGCTGTAAACATGTTCAAGACACTTGAAAGGTTTGAGCTTCAGTTTCCTTATCTGCCAAACTGGGGTAATACTGCTTTGAAAACTGAAGGAACTAAGTAAAAATATTTGCAGTGTGTATGTGTGTGTATGTTAAATTAGATGTATTTAAAATTATACACATATAAATTTGGCAAAGTGTTTCAAATCATAACCCAATAAATCTACATGATTTTAGATCAAGAATGTATAATTAAGAATAACTGGATTAATAAAATATTTCTAGGCAGCAGTTAAGTTCTTGGTTAGTGCTCAGTGCTTTCAATTTTATCTATATAAGCTATGATACCTAGGTCTAGATATTTGTAACTTAAAACTCTCTTCTATAATGGAATGCTAAGAATCTACATGGGATAAGATATTTTTGTCCAAACCTAAATTCCAAATAGTGCAAAAAAAAATCATAAATAAAACAACTGCTATTAGGATTCTTGATTTTCAGGTTGACTCCAACTCCTAGAAAGTACCAAATTATCAGTGGTCTGTATTCCTTCCTTGAGGTATTATGGAAATTAGAGATTTAAATGATTTTCTATGCAATGTCCTCACTTGCCTTTGAATTTCTTTTTTTCCCCCCACAGAAAATAGAAAGGAACTAAATGTAAGAACAATATTAATTACTTGGCTTTTTACAGTTGAGAAATTGCCTTTGTTTTTAGAAAAGTAGTGATAGAACTGTCAAGTAATAATACTTGTTTAATGATTCATGGATTTTATTTAAAGATAGTTTACATGAACACTTCTGTAGAGTCAATATTGGGAAATGTCTAATAAGTCTTCCCACCCATAACCTTGCTCTTTCTATCCAGCTGTTGATTTTCTGTGGTGTGGTTCACACTGCTTAAAAAATTCAGACTCCTAGAGCTTCAGTAGATGCCACATTACTTTCTGTCCTATCCCTTTTGTTTTGATTTCTTTTAGCAATTATTATGTTGTTCATGTACTTGTCTCCTTGTTTAATAAATACGTTTAGCTTGTGCACTAGTCCATTTTTGTATTACTAGACAAAAATACCTGAGATTGGGTAATTTATAAGAAAAGTGGTTTACAAGCACGTCAGCATCTGCTTCTGGGGAGATCTTAGGGAGGTTTTACTCATGGTAGAAGGCAAAGCAGGAGCAGGCAACTGACATGGCAAGAGCAGGAGTAAGAGAGAGATAATGGGGAGGTACTACGCACTTTTAAACAACCAGATCTCATAAGGACTCATGCACCATGGCAAGGACAGCTTCAAGGGGATGGTGCTGAACTATTCATGAGAGAGTCACCCCCATGATCCAGTCGCTTTTCACCAGGGCCCATCTCTAACACTGGGGCTTACCATTCAACACGAGATTTGGGTGAGGATAAAGATCCAAACCATATCAGCTTGGGATTTTTGCCTGGCATATTCACCGTGTTCTCTTAACATCAAGAATACTGCCTGGCCTATAATAAGCACTTAATAATTACTAATTGAAACAGTAAATCCAGATGCCCAACATACATAGTGGAAAGGCTAAGCACTTTCAAAAGCATACTGCCTTCCTAGACTTTCTTCATCAAGGTATGATTCTACCTTCCTTTACAAGTTGAATTTTCCTCAAAAAAAAAAAAAAAAATCTAATAATGTGGTACTGTCTTTGGCTCGTAGTTAAAATAGGGTGCCACTTATCTAAAAAGATAGTAACAGAAGCGGGTTCCTATTAGGAGCAAAACCACAGGCAGTCTCATAAAGTGAAAGCCTGAAAAAAAATGTCAGACAATAAATCTATGTTTTAGCAAACCTGACAGAGATTTCCTCGCTGGGGAAAAAAACTGCATGACAAGCTCTTGTTAGATGGTAAAAGTAGACAACATCATCATGAAAGTCATCCAGCATGATGCATAACGGTAAAGTATCTACCCCTCCTGAATTAATTACTAGAGAGAAAGTGAAATTTTTGAGACCGATGGACAATTTTCACTTCAAGGACTTCTTTACCTATTTGCAAAATAACTTTTATTTATCATTATCCAACTAACCATACATTAATACCATTTTGGTACTTCTTTCTAAGTTGCCACCTGTCACAACCCTTTTAAATGCACCTAGGCTACTGGCTACAAACATTTTCTGACAGCACACATAAACCCGGGCAGAGTTAGTTGCAAATTTTGTCCCATTTTCAATCAACTTGTTCTTCTTGTCTTTTAACTCTCACTTGTCTACTTAAACTTGCCTCAGACCCTCCCTTCATTTGTAATCTGCACTTTCCTTACACACCATCATATTTTTCAGTTTTTAGTGTGTCTGCTCCTCTCCCACTACAGGCAGACTCTCCTGATTTCCAACACATTAGAGGAGAGGGAGAGATCATACCTCTTCAACAGGCTTCAGAAGAATGTTACCAATCATGCAATGGATTTTGGGTGTCGGGTGAATGATGCTGCATTCTGATTTCTTTGGTCATTGACCGCCTAATTATGCTAACTGTAATAATTCTCATTTAACTAAAGAATGTCTTCTTGTAATAATATTCTGCTTTGTTTTATCTCACCTCTTGCATTGCAAGCTCTTTGAGAGCAAGAATCATGTTTTACTCATCTCAGAAGCCATTGCGTCAGCTAACACAATGCTGTTTACCTACTACTTTTAAAAGAGTTGTTAAATTAACTGGAGCGAATTCAATTCTTGTCAAATGAGATTTTTAAAAATATTTTACTGTCAAGTTTTAATTTCTAAGTGATACGCTTCTGTATGTGTAAAATAAAGAACTCTTATGAATCTGTTTTGTTTTGGATAACCTTATAATTCATTAAATAATTAAATATAAATCATTAAATAATTGCTGCCTAGCTAGAAAAATCAAACTTGAAAACAAATATAAGCAAGGCAGCATATTAAATTGTTATACAAGTTATCCTGATGTTATATGTTAGAATCACCTAGGAAGGGGATTTTAAAAAGGTAGGGGAGCCTAAATCTCAGATGTACTTCCTGAATTGGAATCCCATCTGACATGGACATACATCCCTGATAAAGCACCACTGAGAGAAACAGAGGCAAATATAATCAAAGAAATTCAGAAAATCAAGATACCTTACAGAGATACCACAAAAATCAAATGAGCTACATTTTGAGAACTGTCATCATAATCTGGAAAATGCTGTAAAATATTAATGGCCATCATCATCACTATCACCGCTTTTAGTAGGAATTTTCAGGTAGCTCCCTAGGGGAAATATTTTTGAGCTTTGCTTCAGGGATACACTGTTCTGAGACAGACCACATTTTTTAAACACCCCATGAATCTTCACTTTTTCATCGTGATTAATTTTTGTTTATTTGATACTTTTTCAAATCAGTCCAACCCTTAAAAATCACCACTCTTTGTCTGATTTACAAAATTATCCTCTTTAAAGCTTACTTCAATCCTGAATCCATTCAAGTGCTTCTAACTTGGTATATTTTTCTTGTTAATTTTTAAAAAATTCATAAAAGATGTACATATTCATCTCTTAGACAATACAAATTATAGAATAATATGTGGTATTAGTGTGATTCACATCCTCAGACATTAAATAGTATCAATCACAACTTAATCTGTAAATATGAAAATGTCTGTTATATTCAAAATAATTGAATAACTGATTGTTTTGCTTCAACATGAAACTTTACCAGATTCTATTTGGCCTACACCATAATTCTTAATTAACACTCTTAAATTCCACAACATGGATCAAAAACAATGGTAAATCATTACACTAACAGACAGTGGTTTCTAAATTAATTTCTAAGCACTAACAGCAATTCTGCTATTTCAAGCTGCATTTAGATCATAAATTATTCTATGGGCTCTGTTGCCTGTACCAAATAAATGTGGAGATACTAATCTATATGAAGATGGCAATTTGGGAAAATATTTAGAGCACAAGGAACAAAAGTATTACCTCTTCTTGGTCAGGACCCTCTTGTAGCTGAAAACAATGATGCAAACCTCACCAAATAGTCCCTGAAACAGTTGTTGAAAACCTGCTTCATCTTCAGCAGACACCTGAGAAGAAACTAGTTAACAGCTTGACAGATTCAAGACAGGAACAAGCAACTTTCCTTGGCACTATTTTAAATTGTTGCAAGGGAGGGTGAATCAGTGAAACTGGGGTCGGGGGTAAAAAAGTAATAATTGCTTGATAGAAAAGAAGAGGTATGCGATAGACTGCTAAAAAAAACCAAAGTTACAGTTTCCAAAATATGCATTAAAAATAAACCATTATTAAGTACATGTACTTAGAAAAATTAATTTTGTTTTACTTCCAGCAAATGAAAGACATATATCTAGAAATCAAAATAAAGTTTAATTTTTTAAATGATATTAAACCACAAAAATCTGTTCAAGAATTAGCTTAACCCATGACTCTTAAAATACTACATGAGTTTTAACAGAGTCACACAACACAGGAAAATAATTTGTGAGTATCAGATTGATGTAAACTAGCCTCACCTAACATAGATATGATGACAGCAACACCACAGAACGGAGGTTGGTAATCATTTTTTCTAAAGGTCAAGATAGTAGATATTTCTGGGTTTGTGCAAGTCATATGGTCTCTATGGCAATTTCTCAACTCTGCCATTGCAGGGTGAAAGCAGCTATATACAATATGTAAACAAAAGGGCATAGCTGTGTTCCAACAAAATTTATTTATAAAAAACAGTCAGAAGAGAGATCCAAGATGGCTGATCACTAGCAGCTCGGGCTCGTAGTTCCCACTGAAAGTGCAGAGAACAAGAGGACGCCACACTTTCAGACGAATATTTGCTGCTCACGGACCAAGAGATTCCCAGCGGAGGAGCCCCAGGGGTCACCAGGGCGACTCTTGTGGCCGGCGCAGCGGTTTTGCTGGTGCCTTAGCGTGGCAGTTCTTGGTGCAGAGTCCGGAGATTCCCAGGCAGAAAAGCATCATCAATCTTAACACCGCTGTTTTGGCCGGCGCAGTGGATTGCTCAGATTTTGGCACTGGAATCAACAAGTTGGACGTCTGCTCAGAGACCTAGTTAGAAAGTCGGTAATTACAAAGACGACAGAGGGATAAATATATAATGAAGAGAAGAAACCAGCCTAAAAAGGCAGAGAATACTCAAAATTAGAATGCCTCTCCCTCTACAGGGGATCGCAATTCCTCATCAGTAACAGAACAAGGCTTTATGGAGAACGAGTGTGTTCCAATAACAGAAGCAGGCTTCAAAACATGGGTGATGAGAAACTTCTGTGAATTAAAAGAACTTGTTCTAAACCAATGCAAAGAAACTAAGAACCTTGAAAAAAGGTTTGACGAAATGTTAACGAGAATGGACAATTTAGAGAGGAATATAAGTGAATTGATGGAGCTGAAAAACACAACACGAGAACTTTGTGAAGTATGCACAAGTTTAAACAGTCGAATTGATCAAGCATAAGAAAGGATATCAGAAGTCGAGGACCAGCTCAGTGAAATGAAACGAGAAGACAAGATTGGAGAAAAAAGGATGAAAAGGAATGAGCAAAGTCTCCAGGAAATATGGGACTATGTGAAAAGACCTAATTTACGTTTGATAGGTGTACCTGAATTTGACGAAGAGAATGAATCCAAGTTGGAAAATACTTTTCAGGATATCATTCAGGAAAACTTTCCCAAACTGGCAAGGCAGGATAATATTCAACTCCAGGTAATACAGAGAACACCACGAAGATATTCTTCAAGAAGACCAACCCCACGGCACATAATTGCCAGATTTATTAGGGTTGAAATGAAGGAGAAAATACTAAGGGCAGCCAGAGAGAAAGGTCAGGTTACCCATAATGGGAAATCTATCAGACTTACAGCAGATCTCTCAGCAGAAACCCTACAAGCCAGAAAAGAGTGGGGACCAATATTTAACATCCTTAAAGAAAAGAACTTTCAACCTAGAATTTCATATCCAGCCAAACTAAGCTTTATAAGTGAAGGAAAAATTAAATCTTTTGCGAACAAACAAGTACTTAGAGACTTCACCACCACCAGGCCTGCTTTACAAGAGCTTCTGAAAGAAGCATTATATATATAAAGGAACAACCAATATCAGCCTTTCCAAAAATATATCAAAAAGCAAAGAGCATTAACACAATGAAAATTTTACACTAACTAATGGGCAAAACAGCCAGCTGGCATCAAATGCCAGTATTAAACCTATATATATATTCTAATTGGATAAAAAGCCAAAACCCATCGGTATGCTGCATCCAGACCCATCTCACATGCAACTATACACAAAGACTCAAAACAAAGAGAAGGAGGAAGATTTATCAACTAAACAGAGAGTAAAAATAAACAAATAAACAAAAAGCAGGAGATGCAATTCTCGCCTCTGATAAAGTAGACTTTAAAGCAACAAAGAGCAAAAGAGGCAAAGAAGGACATTACATAATGGCAAAAGGATCAATGTAACAAGAAGAGCTAACAATTCTATAGATCAACGAGACAGAAAATTAACAAGGACATCCAGGACTTGAACTCAGACCCGGAACAAGTAAACTTAATAAACATTTATAGAACTCTCCACTTCAAATACACAAAACATACATTACCACCTCACACCTATTCCAAAAGAGACTACATAATTGGAAGTAAATCACTCCTCAGTAATCGCATAGCATTTCATAGGTTTAAATGAAATATTGGTTGGCTGTTTGTTTGTTATTTTCTTCCCTTATTCCTTCCTGTCTACATCAAGTATAATTATTGGTATAAAAGAGGTTTTCAATACCCATTACTAAACTGCATTCTAGCCTGGGCAAGAAAGCAATACTCCCATCCTCTCTCTCTCTCTTTCTCTTCCTTTTTCTTCCTCTTCTTCATTCTTTTTTTTCTTTCTTTCTTTCTTTCTAAAAAAAAAGCGAAAAAAGAAAAAAGTGCTTCTCAAACATATCCAGAGGAGGACCCCTTAGGACTGAGGAGTTTTATCCCAACGTATCTGGGGATTTAGCAAGAAGTGAGCCACACAAGCTGAAAAATTACCTTAGAAATCCATGAGTTGTGTCCTCTGCACCATATTTGTTAATATATATTTCAATAGTGTTTAAAATTCTTACCATTATGAAAAAAGTCTTCTTTTTAAAACCATGTTGTATTAATTAGAAATATGTTTGGCTATAAAAAAAAAAAAAAAAAAAAACAGTCAACTAACTGGGCTTGGCCCATAGGCTGTATGTATTTTCCAACCCTGGCATAGAATACTAATTCCTGCTCAGGAAGCAAACGGCAAGTTCTTGCTTCTCCTGAGATCCACAAATCTCTCTTCTTTTCCTGGTCTCACTTTAGCCACCAAAAAATGCTCCTCAAAGATGAGATGGATATAGATGCCTTCGAGGTCTCTGTTCTTTGACAAACCTGACAGAAACAAGCAATGGGGTAAGGATTCCCTGTTTAATAAATGGTGTTGGGAAAACTGGCTAGCCATAAGCAGAAAGCAGAAACTGGACCCCTTCCTGACACCTTACACTAAAATTAACTCCAGATGGATTAAAGACTTAAACATAAGACCTAACACCATAAAAACTCTAGAAGAAAATCTAGGCAAAACCATTCAGGACATAGGCATAGGCAAGGTCTTCATGACTAAAACACCAAAAGCATTGGAAACAAAAGCCAAAATAGACAAATGCGACCTAATCAAACTCCACAGCTTCTGCACAGCAAAAGAAACAATCATTAGAGTGAACCAGCAACCAACAGAATGGGAAAAAATTTTGCAATCTATGCATCTGACAAAGGTATAATATCCAGAATCTACAAAGAACTAAAACAGATTTACAAGAAACAAACAAACAAACCCATTCAAAAGTGGGCAAAGGATATGAACAGATACTTTACAAAAGAAGACATACATGAGGCCAACAAACATATGAAAAAATACTCATCATCACCTGTCATTAGAGAAATGTACATCAAAACCACATTGAGATACCATCTCACGCCAGTTAGAATGGAGATCATTAAAAAATCTGGAGACAACAGATGCTGGAGAGGATGTGGAGAAATAAGAACACTCTTACACTGTTGGTGGGAGTGTAAATTAGTTCAACCATTGTGGAAGACAGTGTGGCAATTCCTCAAGGACCTAGAAATAGAAATTCCATTTGACCCAGCAATCCCATTACTGGATATATATCCAAAGGATTATAAATCGTTCTATTATAAGGACACATGCACACGAATGTTCATTGCAGCACTGTTTACAATAGCAAAGTCTTGGAACCAACCCAAATGTCCATCAATGATAGACTGGACAGGGAAAATGTGGCACATATACACCATGGAATACTATGCAGCCATAAAAAACGATGAGTACATGTCCTTTGTAGGGACATAGATGAACCTGGAAACCATCATTGTCAGCAAACTGACACAAGAACAGAAAATCAAACACCACATGTTCTCACTCATAGATGGGTGTTGAACAATGAGAATACATGGACACAGGGAGGGGAGCATCACACACTGGGGTCTGTGGGGGGGAACTAGGGGACTAGGGGAGGGACAGCGGGGCGTGGGGAGTTGGGGAGGAATAACATGGGGAGAAATGCCAGATATAGGTGATGGGGAGTAAGGCAGCAAACCACATTGCCATGTATGTACCTATGCAACAATCTTGCATGTTCTTCACATGTACCCCAAAAACTAAAATGCAATAAAATATATATTTAAAAAAAAATCCTCATGCCTGTAATCCCAGCACTTTGGGAGGCCGAGGCAGATGGATCATGAGGTCAAGAAATTGAGACCATCCTGGCCAACATGGTTAAACCCCGCCTCTACTAAAAATACAAAAAAATTAGCCAGGCGTGGTGGCACATGACTGTGGTCCCAGCTACTTGGGAGGCTGAGGCGGAAGAATCGCTTTAATCCAGGAGGCAGAGGTTGCAGTGAGCCGAGATTGCACCACTGCTCTCCAGCCTGACGACAGAGCAAGACTCCGTCTCATTAAAAAAAAAAAAAAAAAAAAAATCCTCCTCTATCTTGTTTTTCTCTTAGAGCCACTTCCATTCTTCTCTATTTCTAGGACATCAATTTTAATCTTCTCAAGGGACTTTGGCTTTTGGAAACCTCATGATATGGTTTGGATGTCTGTCTTCACTTAAATCTCATGTTGAATTGTAATCCCTAATTTGGAGGTGGGAGCTGGTGGGAGGTGACTGGATCATGGGGGTGGAGTTCTCATGAATGGGTTTCCCTTCCGCCATGATTGTAAGTTCCCTGAGGCCTCCCCTGAAGCAGATACTACCATGCTTCTTGTACAACTTGCAGAACTGTGAGCCAATTAAACCTCTTTTCTTTAAAAATTACGCAGTCTCGGGTATTTCTTTATAGCAATGCAAGAATGAACTAATACACCTTGCTAGAAAGGAAAGTGCTAGACAGCAATTTCTGCTTTGCAGAACGATAATGTAGCTGCTGCAGCTTTACACTCTCACCTGAACAATGGGAATTACAATGGTACCTACCTCAGGGGATGCTGTGAGAATTAAGTGTTCCCATCTGTAAATGCTTAGTAAAGCCCCTGGCATATAGAAGGTGTTCCAGTAAATTTTAGCTATTATTTTTATATTTATGATCTTCCATAAACCTTTTCTGAGGAAAGGAAACAGCTAATATTTCACCTGCATTAAAAAGAGAGAAAATAACAGGGAGAGAGAAATCTTTTTTAAAAACTAAATTCTCAAAACATTATCCTTTCACATAGTGTTACCAAATGTGGCACTAACTAGGGTAGTAACTACAGTGTGATCTCCTTAAGATACTTGCTTTGATTCCCTTTAAACATAAGATCAAAAGTGAACAACCTCTGAACTATTCATCAAAACACTCACATCCTGCCTATGGATCGTGAGAGGGTAATATGGACACAATATGAAGAAACCTGATAAAAGGCCAGTAACATCAGCCATCATATCTTCAGCAAGCAGGCTGAGGGTCAACACTGCTTCCAGGCTACCACCAAAACACAATTAGATCCAACAGAGCAAAAATGAGGAAGCACAACTTTGCTCATCCCTCACTCTTACTAATAAAGTGCCATACACTTGGGCATTGAATACTAATCACTGTGGTTGTGGGCAATGAGTTTTTCTTGAAACAAATGTCCATTTCAACACAAAATCAGCAGCTATATAATCCAGATTTTTTCCTAACTGTTCAATTTAGAAATAAACCATAATTTCCTGTCCTAGAAAGTCAAGCACATGGGATTACATATGAAAATTCCAATTTTCTGCATTTTGAAGAAACATGCTCAGCCCATGGACTTTGAAAATATTGACACTCATGGTCACTTACATGCACACACTCATGGTCACTTACATGCACACTAAGTGTTGGTAGTTCTGGGCACACAGGGATATTGCATATGTCTCTTAAAATAATGCTTTTTAAAAAAAAAATTGATGATTTTAAGTTACTGTTAATTAAGTGGCTTTCGCACAAATAATATATTTACTTTGTATCCCAAGATGTCATTAGATGTACTGTTCATTTTAAAAAATTGGCTCACATAAACAAGAGCAAGTTGATGTTATAAAAATAAAATTTACATTCAGATTACTACCAAGGTATAATCAAACATATTTTAACACATGAAATAACTGAAGATTGTTTATTAGCCATTTTTAAATCCATAAATTAAACTTGACTGCTTTCATTTATTAATAAAGCATTTTGGTGGCACTTATTGGGTAGTAATAGTGAAAATATCTGCTCTTTCCCTGCCACCATCATTCAAACCTTCAGTAGTACCTGAACTCTTCTCCTTTCACCTGAAAATTTACTTAGTTTCTGGAACCATAAATACAATAATTGGCTCCCAATTTCTGACTCAGACATCTATAGTAGGGTCAGAGATCTTTCTCTCTTGTTCTATCTCATTATCTAAGATTTTTGCCTTGCCTGGAATGCCCCTTCAGCTTCATGTCTGCCCCTAAGATCTACTACTCCATCTGCTCAGGAATGTAGAGACTTCTCTTTTTCTTTCTCTGCAATATCCTATCTGACACAATCTGTTCCCAACTAAGATTCAGTTGTTACTCTGCAGGGTATAGATCACATGTTAGCATGCATGTCATGACTATGAAAATTGCCATGGCTAGGAAAACAAGGCATGTATTCATTAGGGTTTTGTTTAAACTTACGTTGTCAAGAATAACTGTTTAAGTTAAATGCTTGCTTATAAACATCTACAATATTAAAAATATATATATCTTTGAATTTCTTCAAATTTGCAAGTTAAAATATAAATTTCAGACAAACTAGTCCAAATTATAGTCAATTCTCATAACCTTGAAGACATATGATCTTTATTGAATTCATTTAAGGAAACTGTCAAAATTGTTTACCATGCCTACAATATCCATGTCTTATTTATTGCCACTCCCCTCCATTAACAGCTATTACCTAGCCCACTGCTTCAAGAGAATACACTGTCCATTTGTATGCCTATCAGTGACGCAGCATTCTACATCAGCACAGGCATTAACTAATCAGAATAGAGGCTGAACATAACAATGGGACAGAATAAAGATTGCTTTCTTCCTCACATCATAGTCTAACTAGGCGCTCTATGGACATCCTTCTGCACTGTGATTCAGAAAGTTAGGCTCCTTCCTTTTAGCAGCTCCCACTAATCATCTGCATCTAGCCAAGAAATGAAGAAAAGAAATGAACATGGAAAAGCAACACCTGTACTTAAAGATCTTGGCCTGGAGATGATATACATCACTTCCTCATACATTCCATTGGCAAAAATGAGTCACATGCCCCACCTAAATGCAAGAGGACTGAGACTATAGCCTAGCAATCTACTGAGCTGTACAAACCATTATTTCTGCCATACATAAAAAACATTAAAAGGTAAAAATAACTGCAGAAAAAAAATTGACCAAGAGTAATGTACATTTGGAGTACACAGGCAGAGTTTGCAAATTTAAATGTCTTACTTGGAATAGGCCTCATTGAAGAGGTGACAAGTGAGGAAAGGCTTGAGGAGCAATATAGGTAGAGTTATACCATACATATTATCTGGAGGAATTGCATTTCAGGAAAAGCTAAAAGCCAGTTCAAAGGTCCTGATGTGGGATAGCACCTGGTAGGTTTAAGGAAAAGTAAGAAGCCCAATGTGATTGGAGTAAAGTGTTGCAGAGGACATCTGAGAAGTAAAGGGGCCTAGTAGAGTTGTAAAAGTCATTGTAAGGACTTGGTTCTGAAAAACATAGAAAGCCCTTGCATTTTAAGTTGAAGAATTATCTGCTCTGGGTTACAGTTTAACAAGACCACTCACAATGCTGTTTGAGAATATGCTGGAGAGGGACAGGTATAAAAATGAGAGACCGGTTAGGAAACTATTACAATAATCCCAATGAGGGATATCAATAGGTTAGATCCAGGGAGTAGCAGAGATTTTAAGAAGTGGCAAAACTCTGTATATATTTTGAAAGTTGAGTCAAGGTACATTCTGATAGAGTGAATATAACCTAAGAGAATGAAGTAGGCAAAAACGATCCTAAGATTTTTGGCCTGAGCAAGTAGAAATCTGAAGTTGTCCTTAACTGATACGGGGTACGTGAGTCAAGCAAATTTGTGGGGAGGACAAGAGTAAGAATCCATTTTTGGACATGTTAATTTTGAAATACCTATTAGACATCTGAATAGATTCCTTTCTCCCCTCCCCTCCCCTCCTCTTCCCTTTCCTTTTTGAGACAGAGTCTCACTCTGTTGCCAGACTGGAGTGCAGTGGCACAATCTCAGCTCACTGCAACTCCGCCTCTGGGGTTCAAGTGATTCTCCTGCCTCAGCCTCCTGAGTAGCTGGAACTACAGGCATGTGCCACCACGCCCAGCTAATTTTTGTATTTTTAGCAGAGACAGGGTTTCACCATGTTGGTCAGGATGGTCTCAATCTCTTGACCTCATGGTTCGCCCACCTTGGCCTCCCAAAGTCCTGAAATTACAGGCGTGAGCCACCGTGCCCAGCCTATGAACAGATTTTTCAAATAGTCAGCTGGTTATATGGTCCTGAAATTGTGGGAGAGCTCTGAGACAAAGATACAAATTTGGCAGTTGTTGACACTGGATAATATTTAAGCCATGAGGCACAAGAGATCAGCAAAGTAGGAAGAATAGAGAGGGGGCTGTCTAAAGTCTGAGTTCCAGACCAAGCCAACATTAAGAGGACAGGATAATAAGTAAAATAAACTAAAAAAGTGGAGAGAGAAAAGACACAGAGAAATACAGAAAGAAATCCAGGAAAGTGTGGTGTCCTGGGAGCTAAGTGAAGAAAGAGATTTCAGGAAACAGGAATTATCAACTGTGTAAAATGCTGCTAATAAGTCAAGTAAGATGAGTACTGAGAATTGAATTTAGCACCTGAGGGTCTTTGTTGACCTTGATGAGAGCAACTTTGGTGGGATGTGGAGTGGCAAAAACCTGAGAAGAGTACATATATGAGAGATACAAAGTGAGGAATTAGAGACTGCAAATATAGGTAACTCTTTCGTGGACTTTTGCTGTAAAAAGAAGCAGAGAAACCAGGCTGGAGTGGAAAATTTTGTTAAGAGATAGGTTTTTTTGTTTGCTTGTTTTTTTAAGATGAGGTAATACCAGGTTGTTTCCAATATGTTTTAACAGTAAGATGCTTGAGACTCAAATATAACCACAGACTTACTTTATAACTTTCTTTAGATGCTGGTGATAGTGGCACAATTTTCAGTTCTATTCTTGGTCAAAAAAATTATTATTTTGGTTTCCCTTCAATGATTGACATAGAAAAATGCTTATTCAACCCTGCTAAAAATTTATTACTCAAAAAACATATTCTATCAACGAATGCCTTCTCCCAGTTTACCTTAAAGTTAGTACAATTCTCACCTTGGGAAAATGTGAAAAGTGTATTGATCCCTCTGTCCCTGCCTGCCAAAATATGACACACAGGAGTGTCTTTCCCATTTTAAATTTGAATCATCAAATTGTCTCTCTCCTCCAGTCCTTTTGCCTAAAAAGCTGTACCTTCCAAAATTAAAAGAAATGCATGTCATCAGAAGATGAATCTGTATCTACACACATGACATCACTCTCACCATCAGCATCTCTACAGTTGCTTTTTAAAGCAAGATACTTCTCAAAAAAAGCCTAGTGGATCCACGCCTTCCACCCTTAAGTAGAGTTTATGTGGCAACTTTGCAACGAACTGGTGATGAGTGAATCAAGCAGCATAGAGCCGAAGCTGTTAAGAATGGATATTAGCATGTCTAGGGGAAAAGGCTAGAGGTCAATGAACATTCAACATTTTTTCCACAGTAAACACATAAAGTTTAACTTTTGAGCCATCTGTTGTTTCTAGTAAAGCAAAGAAATTAGAGACCGAAAATATATAATGTAAAATTCTAAATACTCCTTTAAATTAACATTAAGAACCTAAAATAACTGTTTTGGTAAGAAATGGCATGTAGGTGCTATTCGGACATATTTTTGATTATTTAAGTAAGTGGTTACCAAACAAAACTAATTGAAATAGAACAGGAAGTAATTCAGTGCCTTTAACTGAACCAACGTTTCCTCAGAATCTATAATGTGCCAGGCTCTGTGCTAGGAGTACAAACATTTTTTTAAAAAAGACATTTTCTTAACCTTTGAACAGTTCACATTTTCATGAGAGAGACAGAAGTTAAACAATGAAGATATAATGTGGCATAAAATATTAGAGATAAGTACAAAAAATATGAAAGCACAGAGTCATCTATTCCACTGGTAAAGAGGGAAGAATTAGAGAGAGGAGTTAATATTTGAAGGATAAAAATGTCTTTCTAGAGGCGAGAAAGGGTTGGAGGAGGTCAGAAAGAGAGGTCAAAACAATTTAAGACAGAAGTAATGGTAAGAACAAAGCTAAGTGACTATAACATGATGTCGTCAAGAGTGAAACGTGCAGCTATCGGAATTCCAGTAGTCCTGCTTCTCCAAAACAAGGCAGCCAGAGCAAACAATGAACTTAACTTCCCAGAGGCTGTCTCTGAAGAGAGCACCTGGGAGGGAGTCCATCACTAACATGACACGCGGCAGATGTGGAGGTGGTAAAGGAAGAATACCACCTTATGAGGAGACCGCTTGCAGAAAGAAATAAACAGGAAAGTTATCATCCTTGATTCCTCTCTTTTCCTCACCGCCACCTTCCCCACCATTATCTCAATCATTAGCCAGTCTTAAGATTTCCTCTCCAACATATATCATAATTCTACCACTTCTCACTATCTTCTCTGACACTCCACAAACCCAAGCCATCATCACCGCTCTCCCGGATTACTACAATAGCTGTCTCTCTGACAATTTGATGTCCCAAAATCTACAGTGATCATTTTAAATCATGAATCAAGATTATATAGTTCTCTTAAGTCTCCACTGGAGTCCTATTGCAATCAAAACAAAAATCAGCGACTTATTTATGTCTATAAGGCCATGTACGATTTGGGTCCTGCCTACACCACCACCCTCATCTATTTATGTACTTTGCATGGAATTCTCCTCCCCATGACCTTTATATAGTCAACTCTCTCTCCGTACAGTTTTCAGCCAAAGTGTCACCCCATCAAGACCTTTTCTAATCATACTATCTAAAGTGGCCCCCGCATTCCACTATTACCCTGTTATATTTTCTATATAGTACTTATCACTGTTTGAAATGATCTTGTTTATTTATTGTGTTTACTTGTTTACTGTCTCTTTTCTCTCACTACGCTGGTAAACTTCAAATATTTAAGAAATTTTTCCATCGTGGTTACTTCTGTTTCCCCAGCACCTGGAATAGTGTATACAACTGAATAACCACTCAATGAATAATCATTAGATGTCTGAGAAAGTTTGAGTAGAGGGATAAAGGTGCTCAGAGAATTTTTAGAAGTTTGCTCTGTGATGCATTATATAAAATTTCTGTATATCCTTCTAAGAAACCTAATACAAAGGTCTATATTCTTCAAAGCATTCAGAGACAGATCGAAGTGCTGTGGCAGCTGACCATGCAGTCTTGGACTTCAAAGAAAACAGGTCCCACTCTATACAGAATGTAAGTGCAAGTCCTAGTTGGAGATGCCCCCTCCACAAATAGTATAGTTCCTATGCAATAAAAATATATATATGCCCATTTGTCTTTATGAAACAATATGTTTAGTGGTAATAGTCAAAGGCAAGAGGAGCTATAACTGATAGAGGTTCCGATGAGGATTTTCCAGAACTAGAAAATAAGGAAAATTAAATTTTGTCATAAAAATGTTGATGGTGAATAATGAAACTGGAAAATGAGGATTTTGGAGGTAGAATTGGTATTATGATTCTGTCCAACACACTCCATGGAAGAGAGACCTCACATCTAGAAGACATAAACAGTCACCAGACAGAAATCCTACACTGTGCAAGATTCCTGAGGTTTTACCATGAGCTGAAAAAAAGTCTCCAATTTCCTCATCTCATTCCGTGTTTCTCATGCAAGCTTCTGATTATAATTCAGTGTCCCTGGTCCCATGATGCTAGGAAAAGAGTTGAACTAGATTAAGCCAACATGTTGCAATCACCAGTGGGATTGTCTGTGGGCCTTGGTGATAGTGCATCACAGCCCAACTTCTTCCTCAGACCAACCGACCTCTTTCACTCCCCTTCCGCAGGTGTCAGTCCCAAGAGCACTTCCTAATATATTCTCTATGTTATGAGCCCATTCTCCAGTTCACAGTTTACATTCCTGGGAATCTAATCTGCAATCTCTGTCTCCAACAACAGCAGGATCCAGGTGGGCAAATGACATTGTCAGCAATCTGCCTCTATCTCTCAGCTCTGCATTAAGGTCATAATTAGTAAGGCTCTCCTTTGTGATAGAAAGGATATTAGAACATTTTACCAAAATTCTTTTTTTCCAAAGGCAAATTCATGAACATAAATTTGTCTACTGTCAACTCTTTTCAGAAATTTTGGTTAACAATGGCTAGATGTAAAGTAGGCTGATATACCATTTGAGGAATTGACGAAATAAAATTAAACATGCCAAAAATTAGAGAAAATATGTCATAAAAATCATCCATAAGAAATGAATGCTTATTCTAATTTCTCACAATAAATAATTGGGTATATGAACTTGGAAATAACTCACTAAGAGGTTTGACGTAAAAAGGTAAAATTATTCAAAGCAGTGTTTAGGAAATTAGAACGTCCAGAAGCAATTACAATTATTACTATAATGTACTGTATGATTACTGTGTCAGATTTGACATGTGACACAAAAATACAATAATTTGAAGGATCAAAATTAATTGGCTAAAAATCCTTAAAATAAGAAGATATGTCAAAAGCCTAAAATTAACTAGAAAGTGAGAGGAAAAGTCACCCCAAATATTACACTTTGCTATGACATTTTAGAAATAAACTAAGGTTTAAATGCCACATGGAAAATTGGCAGAGGGATCTTAAGAATGCTAAATGTTGATGATATAAAAAGGCATTAAAAATATTTGAAGTAAACAGATATTGGAAAAAATTCACATGAAATGCTATTGATTATCTGTGATGAAATATTGCTTTCTAAATGTTAAATATACATATATTTAAGAAAAATAACCCTATAATCTTTAGAATTCATCAACTAGAACGTTATTTGAACTGCTTATAAGAAGAAAAATAAAACCTAGTAATCTTCATAAGCTTTTAAAAGCATTTCACCCAGTATAAATTGTGGTAATCTTTACAAGTTGTTAAAATAAATAAGATTTTGGTAGATTGGTATGTTTTCCATACTACAAATTTTTATTAGAAAAATTTAATTTCAGATAATTAGTTTTTGGAGAATGGATTTTTGTGAGTTGGCCTGCCTCAAGCAACATAGCCACTGGCAGCCACGGTCTTTTTTATTATTTTCTAAAAACATTTTTTTATAATCTTATACCCTACTAATCAGATCAACTCCATTTAAAATGCTTACTTCGTTCCCAAGAGCTCCAACAAAAGTCCTGACATTCGCATTAATCAGGACAGCTTGATCATGAGTCCACAGTAAATGTTCACCAGTAAATGTGGCCAGAGACATGGAATGTGGTGATCACTCAAGCTAGATCCTTGTGATGCCCTCTGGACCTAGGAGAGCAGTCAGGCCCATGTGAATCACATGGACTGTAAATGGGAGAAGGAAAACTCCCAGAAGGAAAACCTGGGTCTATTATCAGAAAAGAGCAATAGGTGTCTGCTGCATCTTTCAGTTTGACAATTGGAATTAACTTTTGTCTTGTCTAGTAGCATTTCTCTAACCATTGCTAAAGAAGCCTAATTTCATTATAGCTTTCAAAAGAGGATCTCTTATTATATCTGTACTTTTTCAATCCAGTTGAACTCAGAGAGAGGGGAAAAATAATTCTTTTTTCCAAACCAAAATTTGTTCTTTTTTTTATTTTTTTATTTTTTTGAGACGGAGTCTTACTCTGTAACTCAGGCTGGAGTGCAATGGTGCAGTCTTAGCTCACTGCAACCTCCGCCTCCAGGGTTCAAGCAATTCTCCTGCCTCAGCCTCCTGAGTAGCTTGCATTACAGGTGCCTGATACCACACCTAGCTAATTTTTCTATTTTTAGTAGAGACAGGGTTTCACCATATTGGCCAGGCTGGTCTCGAACTCCTGACCTCACGTGATTCGCCTGCCTTGGCCTCCCAAAGCGCTGGGAGTACAGGCGTGAGCTGTGGTGCCTGGCCAATTCGTACTTTATACCATGCTTTTAAGAGCAATCTTATCCTTTTTTTCTAATTTTCAGAGGTTTTAAAAATATTAATCTCTCTGCTTTTTTGCTTGGATTCCAACATTTAAATTACTATTCTATACCTCTGATTGACAAAGAAAAGAATGTCCCCAGGTTAAAGCAAACACAATTTGATATGTTAGTTATTACAAACTTTCATGGAAAATTACTATGAAGAATTTTTGGCTGATTTGTAGTTGTTTTAACTTTTAACACATGAAATATTATTACATTTTACCATGCTTAATATCCAAATCAATTACCTCTTCCTTAGAAAACTGAGAGTTGACATATTTGTAATAAAACAAAATAAAATTACAAGAGTCAAAATTGAACCTTCAGATGATACTGAAAATGTTCTCACATTCTTTCCCTCAATAATCATTCCACAAATATATATTCAAAACATGCTGTGAGCCAAGAACTGTTCCAGGTTCTAGGAACAGACTAAAACAAACATCCTACCCTCATGTACCTTATATTTAGCAAAGGAAACAGACAGCAAACAAATAAATACATAGGCCAAGCATTATGAAGAAGAATCAATCAGGACAAAGCAATTGAGAGTGAAAGAGGGCCACTGTAGATAGAGTGGTGAGAGTTTCAAGGGACTCAATTGAGTTTTCTCTCAACTGAGAAAATAGGTGAGAAAAATGCAAATAGGAAACCAGATATTACTTTTATTTTATCTTGATTTTGGAAAATGTGTCTGATATCTGTGGGCAAGTGAACTTCCTAATATTAAAGCCCCAAAATTAGTTAGGCTCACCAACAGTTATTGTCAGTGCTGGAAAACTGAAAACTCCCCACAGGGTCAGAGCCCTCTCATAGCAGCATAGCACAGAGCTAAGGGATCCTCATACTTCCTGCAAGCAGCCAGATCCCAAGGGCGAGGAGGGAGAGGCTCCAATTCCTCCTTTCAATTACCCAAGTAAATAAAGTCACAACTCCCCAATCAGTGCAGAGTGAATGAGAGGCCAGAGACAGGACAGGTTGTTATTTAAGTCACTGTGCATCCAAGGAAACAGGAGGAAGGGGATAAGAAAGATTACTCCTGAACCTATGAGTCTTTTCCTAGCCACATTCTGCTGCTCAGGTGCAGGGGCAAGAGCAAAGTAGGCAGGCAGAGAGTTGGTTGGACTTAACTAGGGACACAGCCTGATGAATATTACAGAAGGCAGGAGAGGGTTCAGGATGGGGGAGAGAGGCGTTGAAAGTATCTTCTAGGGAGTAATTGTGGTAAAGGACCATAGAATATAAATTGGATAAGGAGAAAAGTAAGTCCATTAAGACAATAACAGATGACGAATAAGTTGTACAGTAAATGGATTAGATCCAAATGTAATCAAATAATTGCTGGAGACAGGGAATCAGTAAGTGACCTAGAAATATAAGAGAGCTAATCTAGTTGAAAAATAATGGCTAACAAAAGATGTCCACATCTGAATCCCCCAAAGCTGTAAATATGTTACCTTACATGGCAAAAGGGAATCTGCAGATGTGATTAAGGATCTTGAAAACGGGAGATTTTCCTAAATTACCTGGATGAGCCCAATATAATCAAAATGGTCCTTATAACATGGGAATCAGAAAGAGACATGGAGATAGACAAAGAAGATGTGATGAAAGAAACAGGGGGTCAAAGTCAGAGAGAGTTGAAGAGGCTATGCTGCTGGCTTTGAAGAAGAAGGACACAGTTGCAGGGCAAGGAAAGCAGGTGGCCTCTAGAAGCTGAAAAAGGCAATAAAATACATTCTTTCTAGAGCCTCTAGAAGGGAGGCAGCTGTGCTTACACTTTGATTTTAGCCTGTGATACCCATTTTGGATCTCTTACCCCCAAATCATAAGATTAAAACACAGAGAGTAAATGATGATGTCCACTATGGATTTTGGTTAATAATAAGGTACTTGTATTGGCTCATTGGTGATAAAAATGTAGCAACAGATTAGTAATAAGGGAGGTTGGAGAGATATATAGGAACTCTCTGTACTTTCTTCTCAATTGTTCTATAAACCTAACTGCTTTAAAAATAAGTCTATTAATTAAAAAATAGATAATGCTGGCCACTATAAATAAAACAAACTGAATGAATTAGAGTCGAGACAGAGTGGAAGTAGGGTTCCCATTAGGAGACAACCAGGATGGGTCCATGGCAACAAGGGATTCATTAAAATACCTAGAAGGTTCAATAATATATTTTATAAAAGAAAGTTAAAAAGTAACATTTTTACATTTTGGAATCATTTTACATTCCCATCCCCTATCCCTAAGCCAGAATTGCATTATTTTAGAACATAAACTTAAATCCGTAAAACTTAAGCTCAAGGTTATGCATGCAGAACAATATTTTGAAACTTCAAGGAACCAGTCATTTTTAATAGTTGAAATATTTAAAATCTTGAAATGTAACTTTTTCAAAGGAAGTCCAATATTAATAGATGCTGTTGATATGCTTAGATGTTCTTCTTCTCGCCCCCCCAAAAAAGCTAGCCAATGTTTCCTAAGCAAAAATTCATGCATGCAAAACAAGTTTTATTCTACAATTCTCATCTGTGTAATCTAAAATCTAGTAGCATGAATGCCCCCGAAGTCTAAATTCATAACTTATAACATGAGGAGGGAATAAAGTAACCATAATCCAGATAATTTTGGACTCTATAGTAGGTAGTCAACACCTTAAGTTTCATCTGGAATCAGAACAAAATACTGATGTAATATCCAATGGAAACATTATCACAGCTTGATTAGGTGATAATGTGATGCATTTCTCATATTGGTTTCATTAAAATAGCATCATATCCACAAAACTCTTGAATAGACCATCTCCAGAGAAATTATTCCAAAATTATTGTATTATTCAAATATAACTCCTGCTTTGGTTGCTTTTTATATCTTGTTTTCTTCCAATTTCCAAACTAGTAAGTGTGGCCAGGGAAACATAGTTATCCCTGAGATCTAACAGAACGGTGTATTAATGTTATATTGAGGTTCCATCTATTTTCTGTCTATTTTCTTCTTGGAAATATATTCCCCTCACCCATCATCCATTCACCCTACCCCTGAGGCATCAACTTCCAAGGTAGGACTGAGATGAACATTCCAGATTTGAGGCCTGCCTAGCCTCAGCCTCATTCACTTTAAGTCGGCTCCTCTACCTTCCTTTTCTCCTCCTCCTCCTCTTCTTTAATTGCCTCCTTTCTGTGACAGAGCCTCAGAGAGTTGTGCACTTGAGTGCCATGATTTGTCATGACTCAAGCTTGCATTCACTGACAAGAGTCTGGGAGAAAATGAGTTGGGAGAAATAGATGTGACCAGAGGAAAGTCAGAAAGCAAGCTATGAATTATGAAAAAAAAATGTTGAAGAGGAAGATATTCAGGGGTTTCCTCAACCTCTCATTTTCCCAAAATTATATATGTTGCCTGACAGCTGTTCTTGATTTTCTTTCATTTAACATTCACAGGATCACGATTATTTCAAGCAGAACACAAGGGGAAAGTTAAGGCTGTAAGAGGTCATTCATCTTCCCCATAAGGGAATAGAAGAAATGTGCAGTCGCCCCCTCATTCTCAGAGTGACTCATCATAAATGATGACTTTTATGTCAAACTAGAATTTTCTTCATTCTTTCTTGTATAAATGTATGAGGGTTATTCTACACTTAGATGGGTCACCAAGGTAGCTTATAGATTTTTCCTTCCCTTGAGACATTTAAAGAAGATAAATATCAATCTGTCTTTGAAGGATGGCAGAGAGTCCTTAGGACAGGTTGAGGAATGAATTAAATAACCTTTGGCTGTCCCCACTGACTTATGAGGGAGAAAAAAATAGGCATACTCACAGTATAACACAACTCCTTCTAAACACTAACTTTTTTTTCCAATGTGGAACTCTCTGCCCTCCCTGGCATTAAAAGTCAAAATAGTATCAAATCTGTGCAATCAAAGTACAAAATTAATTGACTACTATGGTGAGTATCAATGTAGCATAATGAGCCACAGAAGGCTCACATCAACACTAAATTAGAAAATACAACTGCCTTTCATAACTCAGTTATACGCAATTCTGTAGCATCCAGAAATTACTGGAGTGACTGGAATATTTGTTAACGGTACTAAAAGATCTTACATCTTCTGAGTAGTAGTAGACTCTAAAAGAACAATAAGTTCAGCTTCCTAAAACTCTAAGTACTAAGTACTGATCAATCTTAAAATATACCAGGTTGACCAATGCCTGGCATATGGTAACTCAATATTGAATAAATTGATGACAGCTAAATTATTTGTTCTTCTGGATTTTTTGAGATGGCTAGTTACTGCTCCTTACAGTAGATTCTCTCTTAATTCAGCTCCTCCATGAGGAGGATAGTCATCAAAATAAATAAAATAAGGATGATAATTTTTAGGTGCTTCCTGTGGTTCTAAGGTCCCAATGGTGTGAAAATGAGGAATGCTGGGAGCTTTGGGGCATCTCTTAGTAGATGACAACCCACAACAACAAAATAAAATGTTTTCATTGACTTAACACCTGTGAAATTTCACTTTGAAAGTTGATTTTATTTTTAAAAGCTGATATAAAATCATCACAGAGATTATGTCTAAAGCAGTTCTTTGAGATACAGCCTTAAAATTAAATATTAAATATTCATTATTTTATTTCCTCTCACTTGTAAATAACAGCAGATGCAGTTTTCAATTTCTTCTAAACTTATCACAAAACAAAAAATATTTTTAAAAAATTTAATTTCACCTTTCTGTCCAACTAAGACTATGCAATGAAAACTTTTTAAAACAAATGCTATATCAGAATCAACCTGCATGCTCCTTCTAGTCAAATAATCTATTAATATTTACAGTTCATGTTAGATTCGTTGTTTTGTTTAGGTTGGGTAGGTTCGTATCTCAAAATTTTCAAAAAAGCAAAGAACCCGTTAAGGTCAATCAATAGATATGTGCCACAAAATTATTTCATCGGACATAGAAAATAATCTTAATGGCCACATTAAAAAATAAATAGAAATTTTGCATTATATATTGAATTAGAAGATACTTACAGCAATTTTTTCTTTCTTTCCCAAACTTTCCCAAAGCCTCTTTTTTTCAAGAATTAATTCTTTCTCCTCAATCAAAAGTTTGTCTTTACAGATGAAGAGCAAAATGTATAATCTAAATTTCTCTAAAATGATAATTTATGATCTAAAAAAATAAAAATAAAACCCTGGATTCGGTTTTTCAATTGTAGCAACTCCTAACGGCATCTAACACCCCCTTTTAACATTGCTTTACTGATTTGATCTTATTTAAGCTTTTCAGGAACCAACATAGTGACAACTTGCTCATTCAGAAGAAATCAAGTAAGATAAGTAGGATTATACTCAGATGAGCATACACTTATCTCATGTTCGACGAAATGCTCTGGAAGCTTTGAATGTTTTCTGAAATGTTAAGCATTTCATGGTCACAAAGATACACTTCTCTCAGTTATTTCTCGTTCTGGGAATAGTCTGTTCATTTCTGCAATGCCTTTGCACCCTCTAATGGTCATTTTAGGATTTTCACTATTGGGAGCAAATTTGTTCAAGGCTATGCAAAGGTTTCGTCTTATAAATTTGAATTTTTATTAGAATAATGACATTTACACACTTTACACCCTTAAATCTGTTATTTTATAATCCCAAATACTAATCAAAGCTCACACTTCTTTATATTGTTTAAAAAAAAACAAAAGTACATAGAGTTGGAATTACTAGGGTAATAATTAGGAAACACTTCATACTTTCCAATTATATCTGACATATTAACAAGCTAATAAGAATTTAAGATTTTTGCCTCCTGGGTACCAAACAATTCAATAGTAAGGCTATCATTTGGTATCATAGCTATTTCGTAATACTGCCATGGTGAAGTCAAAAATCTGTTTGGGCCTGTTTATATATACAAGGCATAAAAATGAGTTCTAACCCAGTACAATATCCTACAAAGAACCCCAGAAATGAGGTTCTCTTTTATTAAGAAGTAGCAATAACAAGATCAAACACACACACATGTATATAGATACAGAAACTATAGCTCAACTGACTCATATATTGTCTAAGGAATATTGAACACCTTTAACCCAGAGATCTTTAAAAAAAAAAAATCTAATGATCTTTGACATCCATAATAAAAAGAAATATTGCTTATTTCTTTCCTGATGTCAAATCTTCTATTACAGTTTCATGTTTAGAAAACATTTAGGAAAAATGTGAAAAGTTTTAATGGCAAGCTTGATGTCTGATTTCATGCTTCTGACAGTGATAAGGAAACCTGCTTTGTGGTGAAAAGAAACAACAGATAAAACCGTACAGATGTGGGAGGAGCCAGTATCAGTGCTTATGGGGAGAAAAGTTGCATTTCTATGCAATTGTTTCTTTCCAAGGTGATGCTACACATTTTTAAATATTTTTTCTTAAAGAAAAGTGTAACTTGAGCCCTCTAAGAGTTTGAAGTTCCTAATATATGTTATATCCATATTTTTTATCAGAAAAGTATTTCAGAACTTATACATATACCCATAAATCAACAACTTTTGTTTCAAAATAAAACTACTGATATTAAGGCCACATAAAAGCACTAACTAACAGTGCAATAAATCCCATATAACTGGATAACATTATAAGAGACATTATCCATTGAGGAGATGGAAAATACAGTATCCTCAAGCTGAAATAAGATATTATATAGGATGACACTCCAAGTATTTAAAGTTTCTATCGATTTCCAAATTACAATTAAATTTAAATTTAAAATTTTGAGTTTCCACTTTAAAATATAATTATCTCCAATAGCTGACAATATAGGACTTACCAACACCTGCAAACCTTGCAAGGTATCCTTTTATAGGGGTTGCTTATTTGTAATTCAATCAGTTGTCATATGTAATGACAGCAAATATATACTTGAGAACATGACGGTTATTGACAGCTCCAAAAATATTATTTGTCTACAATTATATTTTTAAAAAATCTAAACTCCTAAAAGTCATCTCTCTTATAATGCAGCCATGTACATTTTCTGAAATCCCATTTATAATTTCATAAACCCTGAAAATTGTGATATGAAGTTGCCAAGTCAGTACTACCTGTACTTCATCCTGTATGCATTCTTTTACAATGATTATTGACAACTGAAATCTACTGTGTTAGTATGAGTATATTTAAAATATAAAACAATATTTTTGTCAATGAGAATTGTAAATAACTCCTGGTAAACTGTATCCTGTCCCACAAAAGTCTGGTGGAATCAAACTTAGAGAATTACTAATTTTCAATAATTTGGAGTTTCAAAGCATTCAAATATATATTCAAAGACATAAAACTATTAAATCCACTAGCACAAACAACCATTTAGGAAATCAATCATGATGGTTGTTAGAAAGCAGAATAACGCAGAAGTCCTAAGCTATTGAGCATAAAATTCCAGGTCCTTCAAAATCAGCCATGCAACACTAATTTTAACGTCTTCAGCACTATACTTTTCACATCTCAATGATTACGCATTTAACTCTCATTATCAGAAATAATTCCCTCCTTACCATAGTACATCATTATATATTGGGATTTATCACGATAATGTAAACTGTTTGAAGGGCTTTCTCTCCCAATAGACCACCCATATGAATTTCTTGAAGGCAAGAGCTGAGTTTATTCATTTTTATATCTCTAGAACTTGACAACTGGTGTTGCTTTTGGAACCAAAAGATCATGATGAAGATTCATGTTTTAATCTTAGGTTCAATAACTTGACTTTCTAGTTTCTTTTTTTTTTTTTTTCAAGACGGAGTTTCGCTCTTGTTACCCAGGCTGGAGTGCAATGGCGCAATCTCGGCTCACTGCAACCTCCGCCTCCTGGGTTCAGGCAATTCTCCTGCCTCAGCCTCCTGAGTAGCTGGGACTACAGGCACACGCCACCATGCCCAGCTAATTTTCTGTATTTTTAGTAGAGATGGGGTTTCACCATGTTGACCAGGATGGTCTCGATCTCTTGACCTCGTGATCCACCCGCCTCGGCCTCCCAAAGTGCTGGGATTATAGGCGTGAGCCACAGCGCCCGGCCGACTTTCTAGTTTCTTATATGTAGATGTGGAATAAAACAACCTGCGGGGTTGTTGTGAAATTAGAAGATATTTATTTATGAAGTGACTAACCCAGTGTCTGCTGCATATAAGGCACTATTACATGTGCTCAATAAATGTTAATTGAATTGATTTTTTACAATAGTTCTTTCCATTTATATATTAGCTCAAAATCTTTTCAGAATTTTCAGAATTCAAATCACCATCTTGATCTTGTTCCCTCACTCTCATATACCATAATTTAAACATTGCCATCTCTATAATAAAAAATGTTACTGTGTATTCAGGCAATTTAGGCATTTGAGGGAACTATGTTCAATGATTCCCAGGATTAAAACAGTTTAAAATGTCCTCAGAAAGGAGAACTAAAGTTCAGGGCATTCAGCTTTATTTTCTCTTCCATTTCTCACTAAAAGGGAAAAATCCTTCAATATTTATAAGACTTAGAATAATGGATGTGCATAATTTTCCCTTAACGTACATTTCTGCTTTTTAAACCCAGTTTAAACTCAGTGAAAGGCCAAGAACATAGACTTAATTATGCAGAAAAAGGATGCTTTAACTGCAGTGCACATTCAATAGACAAAATCCAAAGAAAGCAGTCCTGCCTCAGACATTACAAATCAATTCATTATATTGATTTGGAATGAGTTGTGCTGTAATTTAAAACATAGATTACCACAGGCCAAACTAATGTTCTATTTCTAAGGCACTTTCGCTTGGCTACACACATGACCCGAGAATTTTCAAAAACAGTGATTTGCCTAACCTTATAAAAAAGCTATTGTATATAAAGAATAGGTTTTAATGGACTAATAATTAAAATGTAATCAAAAGTAACTTTCAATAGTATGCCAAAAATCGTGTGTTTGAGTTAACTAATAACTTCAATAAATCATTGATATCTTATTGAGAACAGGCAATGTGCTTCTATTTCAAAATGATTTATTCCACATGCAATGCATAGAATGTTTCCATCTCATTTCCTAATTCTAATGTAATCCTTGAAGAAAATGTTAAGATTTCATTCTGTCTTGTTTGTTTTTCGTGGAAAAGGCTGCTCCTTGGGGAATCCGTAATCACGCCTAAGAATTCTATTGTCCTCCTCACATCTTTTGGTGACTTGCTATTTTATCTTAATGTAACTTAAACATTTTATCGTTTTTTTCACTTGTCAGTCTTAAAAGGTAAGAATAATAATAGTTGCCACTATATAGGGTATTTCTCAAAAGCACTGAAACTATAGTTCAGAAAGACTCATTGAATTTTAATTACGCATCTAACAAATGGGCATATGAGACCAACTAGTTAATTAGAGAAATGGCTAAAATGCATGCTTCTTTGTGAGGACAGAATATTTATCAGTAATTTTCTTCATATTAAAATACAGAACCTACTAAATGCAGTCATTCTAAGAGTATAATAAAATAATAATTTGCAACTGATTTCTTCCTGAGACAGCCTGAGAATCGAGACGGAATGTAGCAAGGTCCTTCTATACCAATAAGTATCTTCTTCACTGAAATCTCTCCTGGGCCTCAGTTTCTCCATTGCAGCAATGATCTCATTAAACTACATGAACTTTCAATTCTATGCTAATTTTAAATGTTCTGCGTTCTTAATAAGTTAAATAATCAATTAGTAACAGAAATCAACTAATCTGCTATTATCTGATATCTAGATGATATATGAACCTATAAATATACAAATATTTAAATAATCCATAAGTTATTTAAACATGTGTATAGAACTATTAAAATCTAAGAACATGAAACAGTTGTTGATGTGACTTCCTAAAAAGTCTTTATTGTTTCTGGTAAAATGACACAAAAGTTGTGAAAACCAAATACCTCAATGAAAACAAAAATGTCTTGCTTGTCAGGTTCCTTTTCTTTAAAATGAAAGAAGCGAATTGCAACAAAATTATGGTCTTTGAAACAAATTATAACAAAAGAGGATTTTTAAAATTATTTCCATAAATGTCAAGAGCAATTTAAGCTTGTTACCCTGGTGAATCAGAGTAGTTTTGCTTGATAAGAGCTTTCTTAAAGTTTGCCACAAAATTTCAAAATACATAACTACCTTTTCATCAATAAAAATAAATGTTGCTGTGACATTTTTCCAGCAACTTTTAACAGGATTCAAACTACCTAATCTTTCTAATTTTAAATATTCACATTTTTTTCTGGTTATGGAATTAGCCAGAAACAAAGATAAAACAAACCTGTTTTTCTGTTATTTGATCCCACAACGATAACAAAATTCAGTCTCTAAACCAGTATTTCTAAATACACTTATCCATAATTTTCAACTGATTTCAAAAATAATTCTCAAAATAAAATTAATTGGAGATAAGCACAGGCATTTATTTAAGGACTCCTTACTAATTGTATTGCTCCTGTGTAATTCAAAGACATTCCTTTCCAAGCTGTTTATGTACCAAAAGCACAATGTTTGCTAGCACTGCCACCTGCTGTTGACTCTAAATCATTTTCTAGCATGTATAAATAGAAATAAAAATAAAAATAAATGGAATAGCTTGGGCATAGTGGTCAAGAAAGCAAGCATCAACACAAAACTGAATGACATTTTGTGTGCAAACCAATGACAACAGGTAAAGTGATACCTATGCTGTAATAAATCTCTTGCCATAACAGAGGGGTTTAATAGGTGACTGAAAAGGCCCCTGAACCATTTTGGTTATTCACATTAGACTGAGTTATATTTTTTACAGGAGCATTTTCGATGTGACAAAAAAAGCAGAGGATGAAGTACAAAATAAAGTGAAGGCAATAAAGTTCTTCCAGAGGGAATCAATTGATCCTCTTTTAATTGAGTAAACCATGTTCAATGTATGTAGGAAGATATAAGCAAATGTGGCAAAAATTAGTGAATCCAGTTGAAGAATATATGGGAAATCACTATTTTAGCCTCTCTACCTTTCTTAGGTTTACAAACTTTCTAAATCAAAAGATGGAGAAAAAAGTATAATGTACCGATATATTTAATCTGCTTTGCCAGTGCAGCTAAACTTCATGGAATTTAAAAGAATTTAAATTATATTAGACAAACTTAATGCACATTTTAATGTCTGAGAAAAATTGAAATACTTTTTTAAAAGAATGTTGAGGATTTATTTCTTTTTCTCCCTTATTCTAGAGAAACAGTAGTCTTGGGTCTTATAGGAGATGGCTACTTGTGTAGTTGGAGCATTGACCTAACACTGCCTCTGGGGTAAGAAAAGAACAAAGTGTATACAAGAACATGAGTATATCCAGTAGCTTTCCCTTTTACAATTTAACAGCTTCGGAACTGCCCTGTTCATTAACTTTAAAGCTTTTTCAGTGTGCTTATCAGAATTCCCCAAACACCATAACTGAAAACTTCTTTAAAACATATTATTGAAAATTATTATTTAAAAAAAGAAATCTGAAGTTCCCAATTTTAGTAAGAAATTTAATCTTTAAATAATAGACAGCTTTTGGATTGTCTGTCCAATCTTCTTTCTACAAACTTCTCCTCTCACCTCCCCTAATCCATAGAGATTTAAATTCTATGATTTAAATTACTGGTGGGCCACTTACAGCCTACCAGCTGGTGCTTCTGTCTTTTGGGAATTCAGAATTGGGATCCAGAAAAGATAGTTGAGTCTTTGATGTTTTCTAAAGTTGAGACAGGTAAACTAAGGGGCTATGGTGCTGCCGCTGAGTACGAAATGAACAAAAAGGCAGGGAGAAATGCCCATATGCAAAGAGAAAAGAAGAAAACACGCATATAGAAATAAGGAAAGAAGAAAATACAGAAAGAAAGAGAGGAAATAATGCCTGACAACTTTCTAGTTCCATATGAACACAGCAGTACTTCCACCCACACTTTCTACAACACTCCCCTGTATCCATACACACCCTTCTCCCTTGTGATACACTAGCTGGCTGTGGGATGTTATTTCCTGAAGCCAAAGTCTTGACTTCAATAATTTGCTGACATTTTTTAAAAATGCAAGGAAATTTTGATATACAAAAATTAGAATGCCAGCCAACAATAAAAAAGCTGAAAAATGTAGATATTGTCCATGAGATACAATTTTTATAAGTGTGTATGTACACACACACACACAAACTGCAATCTTTCTCTTAAGCAGAGTCCATGCCTAGGAATTATAATGATGTTTGTAGTAGATGGTAATATTAGTTCAAAATACTCACTGCTTCTCATGACTTGCTTTGGCCAGTCCAAAATAAGCCCAAGTGACTTGTGGCACTGCCAAGCAGGAACCTGAATGCCATCTTGTAGTTCCACCATGGCATTCCTTTCCCTTTGACCATACAAGAAAGAACAATAATGTAAGGTTGTGTTACAATCATGTGAGACTGTGTCACATGTCAACCTGCAATAGACATGTAACATGAACAAGAAATCAACTTATACTGTTGTCACTGAAATTTAGAGGTTGATTGTCACTGCAGTATAACCTGGCAAAAACCCTGGTACATATGTAAAATATTCTAATTAATCAGATACTAATGGGTAAGAATGTAAATATTTCATTACAAAGTCCATTTATTATTGCTAATAAGCTCATATTTTAAATAAGCTCTTTTAGATTTCAAGTTATCATGCTGTTAACGATTTTAGGGGTCTTTACACAAATTACTTACTAAACGATAGATTTATCACTTCATTCACTTTTGAATGAAGAATTGCCAATACATTTATCATAAATACATATTTCATCTTAAAATGTTTCAAAAACATTCTCATTTTAGTATATAGACTATATATACTAATTTTAGTATGTAGCCTATACTAAAAACTGAATGTTATAAAACTTATTAAAACATATCAATTGAGAAAAAGGTCTTGAAAAATTTTATATGCTTCTTGTTTATTATGAAAACAACCTGATACCAAGGATTCTGAATCTTTCAAATAGTATAAATCAAAGCAATTGTAAATAACTGTTCTACTTTCTTAGTTAATTTATAACACCAGTGACTTTAAGTACTTACACAATCTAGATATTAACTCTACTTTTGCATAAGTACATTTTTCTTAAGACAATGTCATCTTTAACAGAGTTTGGGTAACTATAAACAGCTATAAAATAAATATAAATTAGACATGAGGCCAGTTCTATGCCTCCTGCCACCATGATCAACTGTGTGACCTCGGGTAAGGCATTTTACTTCTCTAAACCAGTGAGCCTTCATCAGAAAAATGAAGACAGTGATCTATACCTACTGCATAAGGAACCAAATAACACAATGTACACTGTAATCTCTTAAATGTATTACAATTGTTATTACTTACATGTGTATTAACACTACAAGATACCTTGACATGATCAGAATTTATATTTTGACCATTGGTCAAAATCCAATGCTATATAATGTATTGCTATAACTCCTTATCTAAAAGAAGGGCCCCATGGTCACAACAGAAGCAGCAGTGATGGCTGCATACAGTTTCTACCAACTTTAGTAGGTAGTTTAAACTGTTGAAGTGCCAGGTCATTTTGGAGACTAGGAGACTATCTCTGCTTCTTTACTAAACCCACCATTACAACCACAATAAACCGTATTAATGAGAGAATTTATTCATGCAATTCACTTTTTACTTCTAGGTGCTCATTGAACGAACACTCTCCAACACTCTCCCATTTCTTTTTTCTTTGCTTTTTTTTTTTAAGTGATTCTTCTCCTGGCTCAGCCTCAGGAGTATCTGGGATTACAGGCACGTGCCACCACACCCATCTAATTTTTTTTTTGTAACACTCTTCCATTTCAATGACAAAAATACATTAATGTCCATAACAATAAAGAGATTAGTAACTCCAGTGTTGTTTAAATTATATATGCCAATATTATTCTCAACTTTTTGCATGTGTTTACTCATTTAATCTTCATAACAGTTCTATGAGAAAGTTACTATTAATTATTCTATCATTCTGATTTAAAAACAGAAAGTGAGGCACATATTAAGTGTCCCAAAACCACAACTCATAAGTAGCAGAGCCAAGTTTGAACCTAGGCAAGCAGTATTGAAATTCCACTTCAACCAAATATTACACCTATATGGTTGAAGCAAAAATAATTTGGGGAAGAAATAAAACACAGTGATGCCAAGAAAAAGAAGAAACTATTATTTCATTAGTACATATCAAGTATATCTTTTTAATAATTCCATTCACTTGAATTATGGGACTTTCACACTAGTAGAAATCATGTGAATGCATCAAGTAATACAAACGTTGTTCATCTAAATCCATTACTTCCATTGCTATAGTTTATTTCTTTCATTGTTACTTCAACTTTGGAGAATTCATTTTTATCGTACTTATGGGGGTGAGAAATTTTATCTGTGAACCAGATTTTGTCCTTGATAATGAAAATGCACTGCTGGAAAAGCTAAAATCAAGAACAAATAAATGTGTAGTAACTGTAACACTGTAAATAACAGCTATAGCCTCAAGCATGCACCTGCAATGTATACATAAAGCATGTTTCTATTGTATCTCTTTAAGAATTAATATTTTAAAATGACAATGTTAAAAAAAAAGTCCCATGGAATGACCTATATAAATATATAACAACTCTGTGCAAATATTGAATGAAATACGTCTTAGATTCAGATTTCAATGCCATTGACAATCTCTTGCAAGCTATTAATTTTATATATATGATATGCCATTTAAATAGAGAAATTTCAGCAATCATTTATTAGCTGACAAAAAAATTTTTCCTAAATTTGAATAATATTTGAAAATGTCAAGAAAGAATCACAAAAGTCAGTTTCATTTAAATAAATTTGACATATTCAAAAAATTTGGAGCTTTTAAAGAAACAAAAAAGAAAGTATCCTAGCCCTAATATAAGACAAAAGTGATAAAAATCCATTATTTTCAAGAGAAAAGAGTCAATCATTTCTAAGGAAACTATTTGACTTCTTAGGAACACTAGTTTGACTAAAATAAGCCTAGATTTTATGATTGGCCGATTATAAAAAATATAGATCTCATATATTTAATTCTAATTTGTCAAATGAGGAAATTCACACACCAAATATAAAAGAAGAGTCTTTATATTTTTATATAAAAATTTGTACAAAACAAGTCATCAATAGAATGAAAATTTGATTATATCAACACACCACAAAATAATTACCACTGTGAGACAAATGGATACTAATTTCCATAAATCCTCAAAACAACTTTTACTGGTTCCGTAAACTAAAAAACTAAAACAATGATTGGCAAATGTCTACATTTTAACATTGAAAAGGCTTGATGAGGATCATATTTTTTTTCCAGAATATATCTGTTGCTTTTCTAACAGTATCAATAAGCCCAAAGGGGCATCTATACACATTTCCAAGTTTCAATAATAGCCAAAGTATTAAATAACTAATCCAGTATAAAGCACTATTCCAAAGTAGAGTGTTTGGCCAATATACCTCTTCAGAGAGATACTGTAATTGCTTCACTCCACTTTCAATAAACGATCTATAATGAAAGTTGCTTTTTAGGCTTAACCTAGAGCTGTGCCCTGTGGGAAAAGATTGAGTCTTTGTAAAATGTGTTACAGTTTACTAATAAGAATGCAGCAGCAGCACAACTGATGAACCAGCAAATCTGTTCTGACTTATTTGGTCTTTGCTGAATAAATTTGAATATCATCAAAATACATTATCCTTATCCATAACCTGCTTCCTATGATTTGTTCTATCCTACACTCATTTCAAAAGGAAATTTAAGCACGTCAATATTTTATGTATTTGTGCTAGTCCTATCGCATTACATAAAACAAGAAAATTTTTTTTCTAGAAGACGAAAATAAAGCTTTGAATAGGAAAATGTTACCACATAATTATTTAGAACCTAGAGAAAAACAGAGAACATTAATATAACAATATTTATGTTTGATACTGATAAATAATATACAGAACTTGTCACCAAAAAAATACAAAATTATCTTTCTTAAAAGACATGGATTAAAAATCCTCCTTTTACCATGATTGGCTGTCTCATCTTGAACACATCCATTAACCCCTCCCTCCATCCTCATCTCCCTCTCCCACTCCCCTCCCTTACCTCCCCAAGTCCCTTTTCTCCCCCACTCCCTTCCCTTCCCTCCCCCACTCCCTCCCCACTCCCTACTCCTTCCCCTTCCCCTTCCCTTCCTTCTTTCCTTTTCTTCGTTCCTAATTCATGCATGATTCATTTAACTTATATTGAAGGTATAGCACTTGCTGGGCATTGTGTCTGCCTATGATGATTTAAGGATGAACAAGATAGGCGTTCCTCAGAGAAGTTCCTAATCTTTGTGGTATTAAAAAAAAAATAACTATACTATAAAATATTAAGAAGAAAAAATAACTATACTATAAAATATTATTGAAAAGCTTAATTTATAATGCTTTGGAAGCAGACAAGGGGTTATAATTTGTTACCCTGAGATGGTGGCACATGAACTTAGTTTTGAAAATTATGTAAAATTATTCAACAAGAAGGTATATGGGTGAGTGGGCGGAGTGAGGTAGGTATTTCTAACAAAAGAAATAGGAGGCATTAACATGCCACAGCCTGTAGCTGTGGCTTTAGGGTAGGAAGCAAAGAGGGGAGTGACGGATCTCTCCAAAGTTGCGTGCACACACCAAAAGCAGCACAATACAAATACATGAGAAGAAAATATTGCAGGTTTTATTTATTTATTTTTTTTACTTTTTGAGATGGAGTCTCGTACTGTTTTCCACGCTGGAGTGCAGTGTCCTGATCTCGGCTCACTGTAATTTCCGCCTCCTGGATTCAAGTAATTCTCCTGACTCAGCCTCCCGAGTAGCTGGGACTACAGGCATGCCCACCACACTCAGCTAATTTTTTTTGGTATTTTTAGTAGAGATGGGGTTTCACCATGTTGGCCAGGATGGTCTCAATCTCCAGACCTCGTGATCCACCCGCCTCGGCCTCCCAAAGTGCTGGGATTACAGTGTAAGCCACCGCGCCCAGCCACAGCTTTTATTTTTAAAATTATTCTTACTACACCACATCCTTTTTAAAATTCTGCTCCTGTGCATAGCATATTATGTGTCTAATATTTTATACATATATACATGTACAAGACTTTATACACACACATATATAGATAGTATATGTCCTCAAAAAAATTTTAATTTATAGTATTGCAATTGAAGAAAAAGAAAGGATCTCATACTCTATATTCTCCTGTAGGTGATGCATAGTAATAAACAATTTTTTTAAATGAAGAACAATTAGATTTTAAAAGATCCACTCTGGCTATATTCTGGGAAGTAAATTTAAAGATGAGATCTAAGACAAATCAAGCAGTTATGAAACCACTTCAGTAATCTTGGTAGGAACTTAAATGATGATGGTGGCACAATGGAAATACCAAGCAGGAGGCAGAAGCTGCTATAAGAGAAAAATATTTTAGACTATAAATCATGTTGACTTACATCATTCATTACATTTTGGGCCTATACAATTCCACAAAGATAATTTATATATCCTTCCAAAAGTAGGACTACAAATCAAGTTATAATATACTATTATCCTATTTGAGGTTATTAAAACTCAATGATTTAATTATATTTTGATTTCATGAGTAGGACCAATTTTTTAAAAGAAATGTAATCACTATCCTGTCTACATCACTCTAGTTGTTCTCATGTAAGTAAGCAAAATTAAAATCTTGATCACAGAAAATGGGGTCAGAGACTGGGAGGGAGAGAGAGGGAAGGCAAAGGTGAGGGTGAAGGGTACTGGCTAATACAGTGCTACAGCCAGTATCCAATTATCCCATGCCACCATACTGGTGATAGAACAAAGAAGAAAATATAATTAAAAATTATAATGCTTCCAAAGCATTATAAATTAAGCTTTTTCATAATATTTTATAGTATAGTTATTTTTTCTTAATATTGTTTCTGCTTTCTATCTCTGTTTTACCAGATTCAACAGGCTGGGGCCTTTTACAAAATGTTGCATCTAAATATATCATCGATTTCCTTTGCTAGGAAAAAAATAGAAGCCAAGCAAAGTTGAGAATAGTGAGATATAATATAGGTAAATTATGCTTTATTTACTGGAGCTTAAACAGTTGGATTTAGTGCACTTAGATATATTTTAAGAAATTTTCTCCAGTTTGTTTAAATTCTGGAAAAGAGAAATATTTAACAATAGAATTTTACGTTGTACCTTTGAGTACTATTTACCAACACTTTAAGAAGCCCTTATCCATTTTTGAAAGAATAAATGAATGAATGAATCACTGTTCAAATTTTATTCCAGACCAAGGGCCTAGTCCTACACAAATACCACACTGATGGTCCTATTACCAGAAAAACTCTCTGTGAATTAAATTGGAAGTATTTTCATCCATTGCAGATAACTATAACTAGAACAAAATGGAATATTTTATAAGCTATCTGTACTGACATTTTGTATCTGGTAATAGCTCCTTATCCTGGCTTTCCAAGCATTTCACATGGCCTTCAGTGACATAGCTACACTCTTAAATTACTCTGCCTTTCCCACAATTCTGTCAGTTAGATTTATATTAGAATTTGCTAAACAGGATAGCGGCAATAAGTGGATTCTCAAGGATTTTTCACGGGGATTTAAAATATATAAATCATTTTTAATATCAATTGATTTTTGACATCAATGTTAAAAATCTTCACATGTTTAAAATCAGTTTGTGTCTTAAAAATATACATGTGCTTTGTGAAAGACTATATTCCTCAAAAAAAGATGAATATTCTAATTTTTCAAAACTCTAGAAATTTATTAGATTCAGATTGACAGTTCTATTTAGAGAATAAAAACAAAATGCCATCCCATAAATTCCAAAAGTGTTTATTAATCATTCTAAATTTCATTCCTCCTTTTAATGTATTCTGAAAATATCGTAGCAATCAGCATTATGTTATTGTTGTAATGATAGCTTAGGAAGCAACAGAAACCCTCTCTGGGATACTGAAATCAGACAAGTTGGAAACAGCTGAGAGAGCCCTGTCAGGGCACTTTGTTTAGAAATGACAGGTAAGATGTCCTTTAATCACAGTAAAGTCATCCTAATTTTTTATCCCAGATTTCTAGATTTACTTCTGAACTAATTCTTTATGGAGCTCGAAAACAGAATATATTCACCTCCAACAGTAAATTAACCAACATGTGAGCACATAACCTGTGGCTTCAAATATACCACTGAATTACCTGTCCTCCATAGAGAAGGAAAACTCTGATTCATAGAGCAGGTAACAAACCTAAGGCTCTCAATCCTGGCTGAAGGAATTTACGTGCACTGCAGACATTCACTCTCTGTAGAAGGTCATCACTTCACAGCCTGGGAAATAATCCCTGCCAGCAGACTTGCAAAGTGCCTGAGGCATCGCTCCTGAGAGGCATAACTCCTCTTCTTTCAAGGCTAGAGGTCAGAGTCATGATCACAGCTCAGTCAAATTTAAAGGAAAAAGTATCTGGGGTCAAAAATATCCTAAGGAAAAAATAGAAGACTAAAACTCAAAAAACATACTGCGCTCCTCTGGGCTTCGGCATGGTGATGGAAAAACCTGTTGCAGAATATTAAATTTAGGTGTTTTTTTCATCTGAAAGCTTCAAAATAACTAAACTAAAACTGAATACAAAATCTGAGGGCTGTCATGCTGCAATCAGTTTTGAGGACATTTTTAAATGCTACAAAATTTATTTAAATGCTCATCAACCTAGACATTCAAAAAAAGCAAAAGAAAAAAAATCAGGTTTAAGTGACTTACACATGAAATGTGAACAGAGGCTCAATGATTAAATTACTGCACCAATTAACTTGAGTACACAGAAAGAATGCTGCTCTTTCAAGCAATGTTAATTCTGCCTCTGATCCGACAGACTGCTCCTCACATCATGGTTGTTGCTTCAAAAAACACAACTCATACAGCAAAGGGGGAGAAACGATTCGTAAATAAGAATAAACCACTGTTTGGGAATTCTTTATAAAATGCATATATTAAATTGATGTTTGCATGGAAAATACAGTCATTTCTATATACTTCCAAGAATAAAAGTACTCTAAAAGTTGTTTTTTGAAAAATAATAAGACAGATGAAATTACCATTAAACTCAACAAAAGTGGCTTGTTACCCATAAAAAACATAAATGGGTGCATTTAAAGATTAAAGGCATTTCTGGATGTACACATCACAAAGGGTAAAGTGTTTTATTCTGGTCACCTCTGCCAACTGCTATTACATACAGTCATTTTCAGTAAAGGGAAATGTATTTGTAAAAGCAGAGTGAGCACAATAGGCCTTAAATCAGACAAGCTGGGGACAGCTGACAGCGCCATCAGCACTTGGCCTCCCAGGGCCCTTGGATATCAGGATTTTATGGTGTGTTCTTCTGACGTATCTGACACTTAGACTCTGCTACCTCTTTAGCATCTGGAACATTAACCTACGTTTATCTCTAAACTTGCTCCTACTCTTTTAAGGGACCAGATTCTATCCTGGCAAGATGGAACAGAGAGTTTCTAACATACAGATTTTGTCCAGTCTTTGTTCATGGCCCTCCAAAACTCAGTTCAGAGGTCATCTCCTCCCTGTATTCTGTACTAGAACAGACTATGCTATGGTCAGGTGGCAACTTAGCCCTGAAATCTCAGTGGCTTATACCACAAAGGTTGATTTCTCACTCAAAGTCCATGGCAGATGTGACAGCTCTCCACGGCAGCTCTCTCCCAAGAGTGAATGCCAGTCCTGTCTCCTTGTGACTTTGTCATTTTAACATGTGCCTCCAACATTGCCAGAACAGAGTAATAAGGATCTGAAGGGCTATAAACCTGACTCTTACTCCCTCGACTCAGAAGACCACCACTTCTGTCCACAGTGCATTGGTTAGAGCTAGTAACAAGGCCATGTCTAGCTGCAAGGAACCTATGCCATATCGTTTTCCCAGAAGATTCAGATGGAGAGAAGGAAAAAACACGGGTAAGCACTTTAAGTCTCCACTATACCCTTTCTGATCCTGCCCTGCAAGTCTACTATGGGTGCCCCGAATGTGCTGTCTGCTTCATCTTCACTCTATCATGCTGCAAGGAATTGTTTACCATCTGCCATCTACTTTACTTCATTAGACAAGGAACTCCTTGAGAGAGGCAACAAGATATTATTTTCCTGCCTAAATTCCATAAACATACAAGTAAACACAACCACACAGAAAGTCAGATATGTTCTTGCTTAATGTTATTTGAGAAGTTCTAATTACCAAGGTATTATAGCAACATCAAAAATATATTTACTTAATATGAAAACAAACATTTGTTTAACATCAAAAAATATTCACTGAATGTTTCCTATATGCCTAATGAAAATCCCAGATCCTGGAAAAATAGCCAGGTGAAATAAATGAGGACTTTCTCATGCAGTGGTTTACATTCTAATAAAGAAACACAATAAGTAAACATTAGAAAAAAGAAATTTCAAAAATAAGAATCCCAGAAATAAGAAAATATCAGTAGGAGAAACACTGTAAACTGAGTGATCCTGAGAGCCCTCTAAAAAGATGACATTTGAGCTGACACATGGATGCAGGAAGGAGACTGTAATTAGCAAATCTAGGGAAAGGATATTGCAAAAAAAGAGGCAACAGCTAGCACAAAGGTCCTAAGTCCAGAGCAAACTCGATGTTTTTAAGAATGTAGAATAGAGGCCAGGCGTGATGGCTCACACCTGTAATCCTGGCACTTTGGAAGCCCAAGGCGGGCAGATCACTTGAGGCAAGGAGTTCAACACCAGCCTGGTCAACATGGTGAAACCCTGTCTCCACTAAAAATACAAAAATTAGTTGGGCATGGTGGTGCACACCTATAGTCCCCGCTACTCGGGAGGCTGAGGCAGGACAATCACTTGAACCTGGGAAGTGAAGGTTGCAGTGAGCTGACATAGTGCACTGTACTCCAGCTTGGGAGACAGAGCAAGATTCTGTCTCAAAAAAGAAAGAAAAGAAAAGAAAAGAATGCAGAATATGTATATAATATCAAAAAATTAGAAATTCTTCTATCTTTAGTCACATATGAAACTATCTAATATCCAGGCCCTATGTAGAGCTGAAGATATCCTCTTCACCTCTACATTGAATTCACCTCTAAATATAAAGCACAGTTCTCGATATATCTCATTACCTTTCACCAACTTTTATTAAGTGCCTTAGCTAATGAAAGAAATGCAGCTATTACTGGAGAATACTTTTTTAAAAATCACTCTTAATATTTAAAGAAACTACAACCTATTAGAGTTAGAAAGAAAGGTAAAAATACATGAAGCATTAATACAAAAAATAAAAAGCAATGTATGGCAAGAATAAGACATATCTCCAGATAGCATAAGGTTAATTACCAAGTAAAATTACCTAAACTCATATTTACATATTACCCATAAAATCCAGTTTGTACCGGTTAAGAGAAAAATGACTGGATTTTACTAAATTTGAAGAATACATTTAACATACTTCTGCCTTAAGAAAGAGTCTATGTGTTCATTTGCAGGGCACTCAAAAAAGAAACCAAGTAACTTTCCAAAGCAGCTAAAACTAAACAACAAGAGGTCCATGTGGTCTTAGAGGGCTACTAAAAGTGAAGGACAAGACATTTTGTAAAATGATGCTAGAGGCAAGAAAAAAAAAGTAGTTTAAAATTTGAACTCCAAATTATTCATCTCAAGGACAATCAAAATTTCATGCACCGATTTGTAACAACACTTTTCTGATAAAGACAAGAGAATGTGTGTTCCAGAATAACTGATAATAGGGATCTACTTACTTAATCATTGGGTTAATGATTCTCCCCAAGCTATGCAGAGGAGGCAAATCACCACATAATTGGGGGTATGAATTGAAAGGAGGGAAAATATCCTTGCCTTAGTTTACGTTTTCCAAGAAGCAAATATTTACAAACTTAGCCTAAAACATTTTGTCATACCAGAAAGGAAGTAAGCTACCAAACACTGCAGGGTTCTGGTCCAAAAAACTCAGAAGCCCACTTGAGCGGGTTCCCACTGGTCAAATAAGAAACAATTTGAGGATCGAGGTAATAAGTATTGTAAAAATATTTCAAAATAATAATGCCTTAAATGACCTGAAATACATTAAAAATGATAACATCCATGTGTTCATAAATACAGGCATATCTTAGAGATATTGTGGGTTTGGTTTCAGATCACCACGATAAAGCAAATATCACAGTCAAGTGAGGCACATAAGGTTTCGGTTTCCCAGTGCATATAAAAGTTATGTTGATACTATTCTGTAGTCTATTAAGTGTGGGATAGCATTATGTGTAATAAAATGTACATATCAATTAAAAATACTTCATTGCTAAAAAATACGAATGATCATTGGAGCCTTCAGCAAGTCATCTTTTTGTTGGTGGAGGGTCTTGCCTCAATGTTGGTGGCTGCTGACTGATCAGAGTGGTGTTTGCTAAAGGCTAGGGTGGCTGTGGCAATTTCTTAAAATAAGACACAATAAAGTTTGCCACATCATTGACTCTTCCTTTTACAAAAATTTTCTCTGTAGTATGTGATGCTGCTTGATAGCATTTTACCCAATAATAGAATGTCTTTCAAAATTGGAGTCCATTTTCTCAAACCCCCATTTTCTCAAACTTTATTAACTGAATTGATGTAATATTCCAAATCCTTTGTTGTTATTTCCATAATGACAGCATCTTCACCAGGAAGTAGAGTCTATCTCAAGAAACCACTTTATTTGCTCATTCATAAGAAGCAACTCCTTATTCATTCAAATTTTATCATAAGATTGCAGCAATTCAGACACATCTTCAGGTTCCACTTCTAATCTGAATTACCTTGCTCCTACCACCACATCTGCAGTTACTTCCTCCACTGAAGTCTTAAACCACTCAAAGTCATCCGTTAGGGTTGACTTCCAAACTCCTGTTCATATTGATAGCTTGATCTCCTCCACAAATCACAAATGTTCTTTTTCTTTCTTTAAGATGGAGTTTTGCTCTTGTTGCCCAGGCTGGAGTGCAATGGCATGATCTCGGCTCACTGCAACCTCCGCCTGCTGGGTTCAAACGATTCTCCTGCCTCAGGGCCTTGTAGTAGCTGGGATTACAGGCTCCTGCCACCACACTGGGCTAATTTTTGTAGAGATGGGGTTTCACCATGTTGGCCAGGCTGGTCTTGAACTCCTGACCTTAGGTGATCATCCAGCCTCGGCCTCCCAAAATACTGAGATTATAGGCACGAGCCACTGCACACAGCCCGAATCACAAATGTTCTTAATGACATCTGGAATAGTGAATCATTTCCACAAGGTTTTCAATTTGCTTTAGCAAGATCCACCAGAGGAATCCCTATATCTGGCAGCCATAGTCTTACAAAATGTATTTCTTTAACAATAAGACTTGAAAATCAAATTTACTCTTGATTTGTGGGCTGCAGAATGTTGTGCCAGAAAGTATGAAAACAACATTAATTTCCTTGTACATCTCCATCAGAGCTCTTGAGTGACCAGGTACATTGTCAAATAACAGTAATAGTTTGAAAGAACTCTTTTCTTCTGAGTAGCAGGCGTCCGCGGTAGGCTTAAAATTCAGTAAATCATGCTGTAAACAGATGTGCTGTCATTCAGGCTTTGTTGTTCCATTTAGAGAGCATAGGCAGGGTAGATTTAGCAAAATTCTTAAGGGCCCCAGGATTTTCAAAATTGTCAATGAGTATTGGCTTCAACTTAAAGTCACCAGTTGCATTAGTCCCTAATTAGTGAGTCCGTCTGTCTTTTGCAGTTTGGAAGCCAGGCATTGATTTGTTGCCCCTTAATATGAAAGTCCTGCATGGCATCTTCTTCCAATAGAAGGTTGTTTTTTCTGCATTCAAAGCCCGCTGTTTAGTTCAGCTGCCTTGATCAATTCTCTTAGCTAGATCTTCTGGATAACTTGCTGCAGCTTCTCCATCACCACTTGCTGCTTCAACTTGCACTTTTATATTATGAAGAGGGCTTCTTCCTTAAACTTCATGAACAAACCTCTGCTAGCTGCCAACTTTTCTTCTGAAGTGTCCTCACCTCTGTCAGCCTTCATAGAACTGAAGAGAGTTAGCACTTTGCTCTGGATTAAGCTTTAGCTTAAGGAGATATTATGGCTGGATTAATCTTCCATCCAGACCACTAAAAGCTTCTCCATATCAGCAATAAAGCTGTTTGACTTTCTTACCATTTATGTGTTCACTGTAGTAGTACTTTTAATTTCCTTCAAGAACTTTTCCTTTGCCTTCACAACTTGGTGAACTCTTCAGTAGAAAGGACTTTGCTTTTGGCCTGTCTTGTCTGTTGACATGCCTTTCTCACTAAGTTTAATAATTTCCAGCTTTTGATTTAAAATGTGTGAGAGATGTGTGAGGGTTCCATTCACTTGAACACTTAGGGGCCACTGTTGGGTTATTAATTGGCCTAATTTCAATATTGTTGCATATCAGGGAATAGGGAGGCCTGAGGAGAGGGAGAGAGACAAGAATAGCCAGTGGATGCAGCAGTGAGAACACACACAACAGGTATTGATTAAGTTTGCCAACTTGTATGGGTGTAGTTTGTGGCAACCCAAAACAATTACAATAGTAACGTCAAAGATTACTGATCACAGATCACCACAGCAGATATAATAATGGAAAAGTCTGAAATGTTGCAAGAATTACAAAATGCGGTAGATATACGAAGTGAACAGGTTGTTGGGAAAGTGGCACCTATAGACTTGCTTGCTACAAGGTTGTCATAAACCTTCAATTTGTAAAAAATGTACTATCTGTGAAGTGCAGTAAAGCAAAGTACAATAAAACAAGGTATGTTTATATATTTAAAAATCTGAAGGATATTAGGGAACTAATTATTCAGAAAATTAGGAAATAATTATGAAATTCACATATTTTTCCTGTTTTTCCACATAAGCTATAGATAATTAGATGAAGTTATTTATTATAAAATAATTTGTTAGTAAATGTGAATATCAAATTAGAATATCACTATTTTGCAACTCATAAGGAAATAATGAATGTGGACAATAATGAATGGCTGATAAAACTATTAGCTAAAAAGTTGATGGAAAAATGTATGTTTATAACAAATATCATATTTATCTTAAAGTTAATATTTAAATATATTTGCACATTTATATTTATCATAATTATATATCAATGTCATATACTCATAATTATATTTGCCATATTTTAATAATATTTATCATACACGTTATCAGGTTGATAACACGTATGTTATCAGTTTACTTTGTACTGAATACAGAGTAAATATAGATGGAGTTTTGTTCCTGTTGCCCAGGCTGGAGTGCAATGGCGTGATCTCAGCTCACTGCAACCTCCGCCTCCTGGGTTTAAGCAATTCTCAGACCTCACAGGAGAATACAAAGTATTCAAAACAAAGTAAACAATAACACCCATAAAGTCTTTTGTGGAAAATAAAATCACACTTTAATCTGGGTAATTCTATAAAGCTAACTACCAGCTTACAAAAAATACAGGGGAAAAGGACACCACAGGAATGCAATCTGCAAAATTTAGAATGTGGAAAACTGCAGAACAAATGATCATCACTCTTCAGCAAATAAACTGCCAGAAAAAAAAAAGGGAAGAGGAAGGATTCCATAGATTTTTAAAAATCATATGTAATGTGGAGAGTTTGTTTAAGTGAATCAACTGGAAAATATATGAAATTTCTGAGGCAAGTGAGTAAATTTTATATTGAATGTTTCGTTATTACAGAATTACTGTTACATATGTCATACTAGTTCTATTGAAGTTGTGTTGTTTTTCTTTTCTTTTGGCGGGGGGGACAGAATCCTGCTCTGTCACCTGGACTGAAGTGCAATGGCACAATCTCAGCTCACTACAAACTCCTGCCACCTCCATCTCCTGGGTTCAAGCAATTCTCCTGCCTCAGCTTCCTGAGTAGCTGGGACTACAGGTGTGTGCCACCACACCCAGCTAATTTTTATATTTTTGGTAAAGATGGGGATTCACCATGTTTGGCCAGGATGATCTCGATCTCTTGACCTTGTGATCCACCCACCTCAGCCTCCCAAAGTGCTGGGATTACAGGCGTGAGCCACCATGCCCAGCCTATTTTTCAAAGCCCTTATATTTTAGATATAATTCACATTTCCAATAAGTTTATTATTAAATATTTATTATCAAAACAATATAGGGACTGGAATTTACTTCAAAACAATCCTAAGAACTGGGAGAAATATATATTAATCATTGTTGACTCTGGATCATTAATACATGAGGGTTCACTATACTAATCTATCTAACATATATTTGAATGCAACATTGGGTACTCCAAGTGAAGCAACTAATCCTTTCTGACTGCCTGTCTGGTCATTGAAATCATTAAAGCCTGAAGACTAGTCACATAAAGAAGTACAGTGTGGCCGGGCTCAGTGGCTCACGCCTGTAATCCCAGCACTTTTGGAGGTCAAGGCAGGAGGCTCACTTGAGGTTAGGAGTTCAAGACCAGCCTGGCCAAATGGTGAAACTCTGTCTCTATTAAAAATACAAAAATTAGCCGGTGTGGCGGTGCACACCTGTAATCCCAACTAGTCGGGAGGCAGAGGCAGGAGAATCACTGGAAACCCCGGAGGCAGAGGTTGCAATTGGCCAAGATTGCACCACTGCACTTCAGCCTGGATGACAGAGTGAGACTCTCTCAAAAAAAGGGGGGGAAAAAAAGCACAGGGTGTTAGAAGAAGCCGTCATGATCAATGTTAACTGGTGCATACAGCTTCACGGTGAGAAAGAGTTTCCGAGGGTAAAATCTGGGTGGGAACCAATGATCAATCTTAAGAAACCCTGTAGCTGTTGCTGATTACCAAGGAGAGAGTTTAATAAAGGAAAAAGCTCCGGTCTGGAAGTTAGAAGACAGCCAACATCTAGTTTTGTAATCTTGGACTCCACTTCTGTAGGTTTTGAAGAATAAAAGCGGAGGAACTGAAAAATAACAACAATAATTTTGATGTGGGTGCCAGCTCTGCCATTCACAGCGTCCTAAGAGCTTTGCATGCATTATCCTACTTAAATCTCACAACCCAAGGAGGCTTTGTGGGAGCTTGATACATAGTTTTGAAAGAACTACTGAATGAGTTAGGCCTCAATATATAATACCAGTTTTCACATGGGGTGATTGTTTAAGGTGTTACAGAGGCCAAATAACTTGTTTAAGAATGACTTGGTAGAGGTCAAGAGATCGAGACCATCCTGGTCAACATGGTGAAACCCCGTCTCTACTAAACATACAAAAAATTAGCTGGGCATGGTGGCGCGTGCCTGTAATCCCAGCTACTCAGGAGGCTGAGGCAGGAGAATTTCCTGAACCCAGGAGGCAGAGGTTGCGGTGAGCCGAGATCGCGCCATTGCACTCTGGCTTGGGTAACAAGAGCGAAACTCCCTCCGTCTCAAAAAAAAAAAAGAGTGACTTGGTCTAGCCAATATTCCAGGATTATTTAACAGGAAAGAATGAGTACTCAATTGCATTGGACTGTATTGGAGAAGGGCTGGGGAACTGGGTGAGAGACACTGTTAAATTTAAAATCGTTTCCTCAGACCTACAGTTTTCCGATCGCCTGCACCGCGTTTCGTCTATACATCACAGTGTCAGGAGAAGGATTTTCAGCCCTTCATTCAGCAAGAATCCTTTAGGACGAGATCTCCCGCGCCGGCTTCCAAACACCTCCACCCCCAATCTCCGCCCCTTCTCCCATCGCGCACAGCTTGTGAGCTTCAAACTACAACTCCCATAAAGCCTCGAGAGACCACAGATCACCGGAAGTCAGGAAGGCTGCCTTCGGCGCGGGGAAAAGCAAGTAGGATATCCTAATCCTTCGGCTGTATCCTGCTTGCCTCTACTGTGGTCACCTTTGGGTTAGTAGAAGCTGCAGCAAGTTAGTCGTCTCAGTGTCCCCTCTAGGGGCGGCGACCAGTTCCCTGGGCTCTTTGGTCCCCGCGCTGCCCTGACGGGCCCTGCTGGGTCCTGTGGCGCAGCCTCGCGCTGGGTAGGTGGGCGCAGGCGCGGGAGCCAAGGACGCGTTTGCTGGGGCTCCCGGGACAGGGCGGAGGCGCAGGCGGTCCCGAGGTTGGTAGAGTTCCCTGCCCAAGCTGAGTTGGGGAGAAAGAAGTGGTACTCAGGGTGTGATTTCACCTGCAAAGAAGGAATCTCACAGTAGTGTCAAGAAAGTAAAATATCTCAATGCATTTTACCGTTTTCAGAGGCCGTGCACGGGTGGCGCTTAATCTGTTTTGAGAGCCCGGGGACTGGATGGAATTCGTTAAATGATCGAATTCCAATATGTCAGTGACACAGCGATATTTGAGGTCCTGTCCTGCCCCACTTGATCTATCTGAGCATGCGCAAGTCATGGGCCCCGGGTTACCGTCAGTAAAAGTGGATGTTGGTTTGTTAAAAATCTATGTCCCTTTAAATTTAATATTCTTTTAAATGATTTCTCGGAATAGTCCATGAGCTTCTTGGAAAACAAGGGCAGCACTTTATTCTGCCTTCAAATCCTTACCTTCTATATAACCTGTCAATGAGACTTAAAATGGTAAATCAAACAGTACAATTGGGTGTTAGACTTTATGCGTTTCTCTGGAATGAATAATGGTACTATCTCTAGATGGCTTTTCTGCTGAGAAAGCTAGAGGGAAAAGTGTGCATTTTCCACTTCCTATCTCCAGAGAATAACATATGCATAAGCTTTGCCCTGGGGGTAGTGAATGATGCTGCAGTTTTGAAGGACAATTTTGCAGTCACCTGGTGTGCCCTGTGAGAATGTGAGGGAGTGCTGGTGTCCTCGGAACCTGAGACAGTGAAATATTATTCAAAGTACACCTAGCTGAAAAAAACTGTATAATATGCGTTTATGGAAAATAAACTTGAGAGAAAGGCAATTTGGAAGGGAGCTCGATACAGGAATTGTACAGCAGTGCTTCAAAGTCAAGTCCTGAAAAGTTATAGCTTTTGTTATGCATAAAAACATAGCGAATACTTTAATTACTCTAAATACTTTAATTTCTAAAAATTATTTAGAAATTTCAATATGAAAGGAATAGCGAAGTAAATTCTAGAATAAATAAAAAATTATTCTCGTAGATACTTCTACTAGAGTATCATTTCTAAACAGATTTTCACTATTAGGTTTTATCCAAATGTTTTTATGACTGTGAGCAGTTTTAACCTATTTATAAGTAGCAGAAAGACACAAACAGGAAAGGTGAACAGCTCCAAAATAAAAAAAAATAATCTTTACTCCTTGTTTTCCCTAAATTTTGTTTATACTATTCCTACTACACAATTCATCAGCCAGATTGCCCTTTCAGAACCCAGGAGACAGCAGCTATCAAAAACTATGAGCTATAATCTTTGTCTTTTTAGCTAAAAAATCTTACTGCTTAGAATGATAGAAATGTAGTTAGAATCTCAAATCTTTTCTTAATGGCATTTCATAGAAAAAAAACCTACCTTAAAAAAATACTTTGAGAAGTTCACAGACAGTTGAAACATAAACCATTTTCAACCCTCCCCCCCAAAAAAAAGAAAAAAAAAGAGCTCAGTTGATGCTCTGCCATCTGCAATCCATGATTAGGCAATATTTAAGAAGTATGGGACAATTATCTCAGTTTTTTTCCCCCACTGAAACAAAAGAGTAACAAAGCAGATAAAATTAATGATTTTTAAAAGCTGCTATGATTCAAGGACAACAAAGTGACCAACAGAACTCTCCAATAAAGAACCAAAAATACATGGTCATTTGATTTTTGACATATTTGTGTCAGTGCAGTGGGACAAACATGTTAATTTCAAGAATAATGCTGAGTCAATGGATTATGCATTGGAGTAAAAAAGTATCTTGACACCCCTACCTCACACCATGAACAAAAATAGATCCTAGATGGATTACAGAATTAATTGTGCAAGGTCAAACAATAAACTGTTTTCATGTAAAACTTAGAAAATCTCTGCTTTACTTCCATCTGTTTTCATGCTCTCCCCCTCATGTCTCTACCCCATAATGAAGTCCCCTGTGGTCTACCTTAAATACCTCCTTGTTATACAATATGTTACCTGGTTTCCCCTCCCAAGGATATGGCCCCCTCATCTGTACTATCAAAGTTTTTTATACATTATTTTGTGTAACTCTGGTGGACATATAAATTACATTGTATTTATAATTTTAAACTGATAACATTCTGAAATGTATACTATATAATGATTGCCTTTTGAAGAATGTATTGCCTTGGAAGCCCTTGCTATTATTCTAGCAATATCATTCATTGATAAAAGTTATAAATAAGCTTTTTTCCCTTATTTTTCTTCTTTTAAGTAAGAAATGTCTTCTGTAAAAAGAAGTCCAAAGCAAGAAATAGTTACACAGTTTCACTGTTCAGCTGCTGAAGGAGATATTGCCAAGTTAACAGGAATACTCAGTCATTCTCCATCTCTTCTCAATGAAACTTCTGAAAATGGCTGGACAGCTTTAATGTATGCGGCAAGGAATGGGCACCCAGAGATTGTCCAATTTCTGCTTGAGAAAGGGTAAACATTTTAGGCTGTACCACCTGAAAGGGTTTGTGGTTTAATTTCTTTGTTACATATTTACTTTTAAATTTTGCTTATTTCCATATTTATATTGTTGAACTAGTAGATAACTCATTGGCTAATTTACGTAAAAATGTAGCATAATTTTTCTAACTTAAAACATTGTAACCTTTTTCTTTTTTTTTATTTGAGACGGAGTTTCGCTCTTGTTACCCAGGCTGGAGTGCAATGGCGCAATCTCGGCTCACCGCAACCTCTGCCTCCTGGGTTCAGGCAATTCTCCTGCCTCAGCCTCCTGCGTAGCTGGGATTACAGGCACGCGCCACCATGCCCAGCTAACTTTTTGTATTTTCAGTAGAGACGGGGTTTCACTATGTTGACCAGGATAGTCTCGATGTCTTGACCTCGTGATCCACCCGCCTCGGCCTCCCAAAGTGCTGGGATTACAGGCGTGAGCCATCGCGCCCGGCCATTGTAACCTTTTTCATTCAGAAATTATTACTTTATAGCAAAGCAATTTTATGAGGAGTCTAATATTTTTCTCCCAAATAGAAAATGCAAGTCTCACTATGATTACCAAGGACTTCTTGTAGAATTTTGGTATCTCTTTATAGTGCATAAAGCATAATGCTTTTTTTATTTTTTAAGTAATTATCTAGAAATTATAAATCTCTACTATCTCTTTTTGTCATTTATGATTATAGTTCTTTTAACCTTCCCAATAGTAAACTATGGAACAGAAGAAAACAAAATCTATGTAATCATGAAAAAGAAGAACTATTGTGCAACTGGAAATATTTTATTGAAATAAAAGGAGAAAGTGTTTACTTCATATTTTACTTTTTCTCCCCAATTTTTTATCTATAGGTGTGACAGATCACTTGTCAATAAATCAAGGCAGACTGCACTGGATATTGCTGTATTTTGGGGTTATAAGCATATAGCTGACTTACTAACTCCTGCCAAAGGTGGGAAGAAGCCTTGGTTCCTAACGAATGAAGTGGAAGAATGTGAAAATTATTTTAGCAAAACACTACTGGACCGGAAAAGTGAAAAGAGAAATAATTCTGACTGGCTACTCGCTAAAGAAAGCCATCCAGCCACAGTTTTTATTCTTTTCTCAGATTTAAATCCCTTGGTCACTCTAGGTGGCAATAAAGAAAGTTTCCAACAACCAGAAGTCAGGCTTTGTCAGCTGAACTACACAGATATAAAGGATTATTTGGCCCAGTCTGAGAAGATCACCTTGATTTTCCTTGGAGTAGAACTTGAAATGAAAGAAAAGCTACTTAATTTTGCTGGTGAAGTCCCAAGAGAGGAGGAAGATGGGTTGGTTGCCTGGTTTGCTCTAGGTATAGATCCTATTGCTGCTGAAGAATTCAAACAAAGACATGAAAATTGTTATTTTCTTCATCCTCCAATGCCAGCTCTTCTGCAATTGAAAGAAAAAGAAGCTGGTAAGAAATGAGCACTGCTTATTTTCATTGGTAAAATCTGGTTTTTAGAATTGAGTTGGAGTTGTATTTGCTGTTTCCAGGGGCACACTTTCTCCAGTAAGCAGTGAAATTAGACTGTCTTCATCAGAAACCTCCTACTAAAGTTCTTACCCTGTGGGACTACTCTCCTGGGCAGTTAGTAGTTCTAATCGTCCCAGGCTGATTTCCTGGAATTGACCCTGGTGCATAATGATCTCATTTGATTTTCAGTGAATAATTCTTGAGCTCCTGCTACACAGCAAACATGATGGCAAAGACCTTCGCTGTTTTGTTTTGTTTTCTGTTGCTGGGGCTTTTTATGCCATGGTAAAAAAGTAGGGTTTGATTCTAAAGGCCATTTAAATGTAACCTAACCTTCGTTTAAAATATTTAAAAAAACAAAACAAAACAAAAACGCACACTGGCTGTGTCATAGAGCATAAAGTGTACACATGCAGGTAATTAAGTGTGAACGTTGGGAGTCTTGTTAAGATAGAATTGAGTATTACAACAGCCCAAGTAAGAGACTGCAATGGCTTGAGTTAGAATGGAGGCAGTAGAGATGGAGATGAAGGGAGAATTTGAGATATTCTTGAGGTAGAATGGATAGAGCTTGATTTGTAGATTAAAACCCTTTTAAGTGAGAGATTATGGTAATATGGCATGAATTAAGATACTGATAGTAGAAATGGAGGAAAGAGGATATGTGCAAGATAAATATTGGAGATAGAATCAATGGTCTTTGCTGTTGGATTGGCTATGGGATATATACTAATATGAAGGAAAAGATTAGGAATGACTGCTAAACTAGAGACTTTAATAATTTGATAGATAGTGATACCATTTCTTGATAATATAGGATGATGGGTAGAGCAAGGAAAGCAGGACAGATTTGGAGTAAATAAAATAAGAGTTTCCTTTTGGGCATACTAAATTTTAGAAATGAATCAGGAGCTGTCTGACCTGGAGATAGCCATATAGGAGTCATCAACAAAAAGATACTTAAATCCCAAAAAACTACTGAGATTACTTGGAGAGTTGAGAGCAAGCAAGAAATACTCTCAGAATCAGATCTGAATCCCCCTAAATTTAAAGGTAAGCTACAACCAGGAGAGCCATCAAAGGAGTTGGAAACAGTGTGGCCATGAGGTAGGAAGAAACCAAGAGGCTGTCCTCAGGGAAACCAAGCGAGCACAGTATTTCCAGGAGGGAGTGGTCAAATGTATTGAATACTGTTATGAACTTGAGTAAGATGAAAGCAAATTTTTTTTAAGAATCTTTGTCTTTGACGAATTTGATAAGAGAAATGTCAGTGAAGTGAAAGGAACAGAAGCCAGATTATGGTAGATTGATGAGTTAATGGGAAGTTAGGAAGAGTTCGCTTATCAGTGACCACTTTCCCTTAGGTGATGTAGGTCCTTCCAGAGACTGTTTAAATGTCTCCTCCTCAAAGTCTGATGTGATATGTTTTATTCATACCTGTGGAAAATCATCAAACTTTTTAAAGAAAATTTCTTTTCTTTAGACCTATATATATCATTTCAAGATCAAAAAGATCTGATAAATGAGGTAATTGCTTGCTTTTTTTTCCTTGTAGGAAAACTGAGACCCTTTAACTTACTTGCTCTGAGCTTACACAGTTACTTAACTTTTCTGTGACTCAGTTTACTCCTCTAGAAAATGATAATAGTAGTACCTATCTTCTTTAGGATTGCTCTAAACATTAAATAATCTATATAAAATTCCTGGCATGATGCTTGGCACATTATAAGTACTCAATAAATATTAAGTTTTCTTATTGTGATGATTCTGAAATAATGTAAATACCGTAATGTAAATTACATATTATGTATGTTATATGTATGAATGATATATGTTATATATCATATGAGAGTTATATTTTATTCATACTGAAGTTAAATCTAATTTTTGTCATCCAGGAAATTAAATCTTTTACTTTAAAAGAAAAATACACATTATAAAAATAGAAATACTAAAACCCCTGATCACACAGCTATTCTGATGGTAGCTTGAGAAAATTTACTTATACATTGATTTTAATTTGTCACAGAATTAAACTTTTTGTGTGTGTTTTTTTAAAAGGGGTTGTAGCTCAAGCAAGATCTGTTCTTGCCTGGCACAGTCGATATAAGTTTTGCCCAACCTGTGGAAGTGGAACTAAAATTGAAGAAGGTGGCTATAAGAGAGTATGTTTAAAAGAAGACTGTCCTAGTCTGAATGGTGTTCATAATACATCCTACCCACGAGTTGGTAAGCCCCTTATTTTCTATCTCAGCCACCTGGATCTTGGGGAATAAGATATTCTAGAAAGAGAAATTTGTGAGGAGCTTAAGAGTTTACCTTTTTAAGAAAAACATATTTAACCATTAAGAATGTTAAGTGTTAAAAGTGTTATATATTTTCATGGTTTTCAAGTTAAAATCATGGTACATCAATAGCCATTTCTTAACGTGGGGTTACTCACTATGAATTTATGTGTTATGATACATGATTTCAGAAGCCAACCAGTTTGGCTCCACTTAGTGGAGAAAAAGCCCCAAGAATTTATTACCTGTTTGAGGCATTACCAAAGCAGTACAGCCTGTCCCTAGCTTTTCATTACAGTTAATGTCTACCTGTACCCTCTCTTCTAATTGCTGTTTTGAGTCTGCTGTAGATTTGGAAATCTGATAACCCAGACCTTTAAAACTGTATGAAAAAAAAAAAAATAGATAGGCTCAGCAACACCTGAGGAGGCCTCTGAGGAGAAAAATACATGGCTTAGTGACATCTGTTTTTGTTGCTCAAGAGCCTTTTACATTTAATTCCTAGTTCTTAGTCATGATGTAGTGAGAAGAATTTGCTGAATTAGTAACTTCTAGAGAGATGAACTGTTATTTAAATTTTATTTAATGACTTAAATCTAACCATAGAACCACATTTGCTTTTAAAAACATTTTGTTAAGGATTAGGAAGAGGGAAATTAACTATTTAATGTGGTAAAATTTGAGTTTTCCTTATTTCCATGTATTACCTACTCAAATTTTTTTTCATTAAAAAGGAGTGATACACCTAACATCCATAAGTACAGAATAAATGTTGCTATTAGGATTAGGGTAAGAAGGACAAAAAATGGTCTTCCTCTAGCTTACTGACACTATTCTATACAATTTCTGAGATATTCTGTTACCAGCTACTTAGGGCAGAAAGAAGTAATCTCTTATAACCAGACAAGAGTTCTGTCCCTATAGGAGATACATCTTTATATTATCCTATCAGACAGTGTTTGCACAATGAGTCTTAATTCTTTTTTCCTGCCATTCATATATCTGATTGTTTTTAACAGATCCAGTAGTAATCATGCAAGTTATTCATCCAGATGGGACCAAATGTCTTTTAGGCAGGCAGAAAAGATTTCCCCCAGGCATGTTTACTTGCCTTGCTGGATTTATTGAGCCTGGTAAGCCTTTTCTTAATTTTTATTTAACTTATAATTTCAAAATACAAAGTTTAGGTAACATTTGAGAAATCTCTCATAAATTATCATGTTATAAAACTGGATTACTTTAAAGTCTTTTAAACATGATACAAGTTTAATATAATTTAAACATGTTATAATTCTCATGTTTTACATGAGAATTGTATAAATTACTTAGTCAAGTAATTTGGTCTGTTTTATTAAAAATGCAGTATTTGCTCTTTGGTATGTCGCTCTTGACCCAGATATCTAGGTTCCACCTCATTTCCTTCTGTACTAGACTCAACTGTCACCTTTCAAAGAAGCCTTACTTGATTGCCCCAGATACATTAGTGAGCCCCAGTGCCCTGCATTCACAGTCCCTATCATCCTGCCTGACTTTTTCCTATGGCACTCATCACCTAATATACTATGTGCATATGTATTTATTAATTTATTATCTGCTGTTTCAAGAATATAAGTTTTATAAGGGTAGGGACTTAATTTTATCCACTGCTGTATTCCAAACCCTCATAGCACAAGCCTATAGCACATGTAAGGTCAATAAATATTTATGGAGTGAATGAATATATCTAATTAATAAATGTTTTATCTCAATTTCAATTTCCAATATTAATTTGCATTGCTAGATAATAATTGTAAACATACGGTATCAGGCCGTGTTCTGGAGGAGGATCATATATATAAAACGGTATCAGGCTGTGTTTAATATATATAATATGTTCCTCCTACAGCCTTATAAAATACACAATTACAGTGATTTTGCTGATGGGGCACTAAGGCATAGGGACTAAATAACTTGCTCAACATCAAACAACTAAGTGATAGGGAAGGGATTTAAACCTGGGCATGTTGGCTTCTGAGTCCTTGCTCCAAATCATTATGCTGTCTTTAGTAGTTCTAGGTCATTGTCTTAACTGCTGGGTAGTAATCCATTTATGAATATTCCACTATTTATGTATTCTGCTCATTGGACATTTAGTTTATTTTAAAGTTCTTATTATTACAAACAGCACTGCAATTAATATTTTTATACTTCTCTTTGTGCATACTTGGCAAGAGCTATCTAGGTTATATACATACCACCAGCTCATGTGATATGAGCATCTTAACCTTTTCTAGATATTGTGAAGTTGTCTCTGAAGTGTTTCTGCCAGTTTACACTCTCTCTAGCAGAACATGAAATGTTCCATTATGCCACATCTTCATCAAGTTAGGATTTTCAGACTTTCAAATTTGTCATTCCGAGGGGTGAATGAAATCGTATCTTGTTTCGTTTTCATTTTCCTGCTGATGAACATCTTTTTTCAAATGTGTATTAGGCATTGTTTTATTTTCTCTGAATTTTAGATGCTTATCTTTTACCTAGTTTTGTTTTCATTGTTTATCCTTTTTTATTGATTTTAAGAGTTCTTAAATATGTAGTATATGCTACTCTTTTGTTATGCTTTTGCATATATTCTAATCTGTAATTCTCTTTTTACTATATGTGTTCTTTTGATTATTATAAGTTATAAATTTTTGTGTAGGAAACTTATCAATCTATTTGAAATAGAAAGCTGTATTTTATATTTTGCTAAATACAGCAATATTCAGCAAAATGTTTCCAAACTTCCAGATAAATTTTACTTAGAAAAGATTTCCCCTATTCTAATTCTTAATTCCAACAAATTAGAAATATAAAGTATATGTATAGGCATCACTTTATTTTATCATAGCAGAGTCAGCAGTCATCTAGAGGAAAACAATTCCTTAGAAAAAATATGAGGTTTCATCTTATGTGGTTTTTAATCTTTTAATGACCTGAAGAGTTACGTGCAATAATTGTTTGACAATATAATAGGAGAGTTTCAAACTTTTAGTATGAAAGAGCTATTTGTAAAAATTATTTAATTTATAACTATTTAGTGGACAATATATAAACGAGATAAGATATAAAGTGTTTGCATTGTGTTTAACCAATATTGGGTATTGGATATTTGTAGGTGCTGTAATTATTATTTTTAAAATATAACTGACAAATTTGGTCCTTTAAAAAATGAAAAGTTTATTGTTGGTATTTTGATGTTATGTATGAGGTCATGTACTTTAAAAAATTAGGTTTTCTTCAATTCCAGTCTAGTTTTAAGATTCTACTTTCTGATTATTTGAATTGGGATTCTGTCCAAAGTGATTTCCAGATGTTTGAACCATTCAGGACACAAAGTGTCCAGGGCATGTTCATCAGCAACTTGTTCTTTTGCTCCATTTCATTAGGAGAGACAATAGAAGATGCTGTTAGGAGAGAAGTAGAAGAAGAAAGTGGAGTCAAAGTTGGCCATGTTCAGTATGTCTCTTGTCAGCCATGGCCGATGCCTTCCTCCTTAATGATTGGTTGTTTAGCTCTGGCAGTGTCTACAGAAATTAAAGTTGACAAGAATGAAATAGAGGATGCCCGCTGGTTCACGAGAGAACAGGTAAAGTTCAATTTAATTTCCTTCTTCTATTGATTGTTCCCTGACTGTACTGGTTTGGGCACAGAGCAAAGATGCATATTTTCAGCAAGTTGAATGAATGGCTTTGGCCCTCTCACTACATGTATTACACTATAATTAGTAATTCCAAACAGGAGGAGTATGTTTCACTAATGTAATCTGTGTTAAGTTATTCTGTGAGATTTTTGTAGTAGAGATGACTCTGTACCGTTTTGAATTTCAGATTCCATTCCTTCACATCAATAATAATACCTATCAGTGGGCTTAGATAAACATTAATTCATAGCTGAGAAACAGGAACATTATTCTCATTTTATATTTTAGTTTATAACATTAAAACAAGTAACTCAAAAAACAGTAAGAATGCTTAAAATTTTCAAAAAGTTTTTATTCATTTTAAAATGTACTTAAGGACAAGAATGACATAACTATATAATAAACATGCACTTAAATTAACTTTTTAAAACACCATTCCTAAATAATATACTGAAAGATAAATTACTCATCTGAACTGAAATTCTGACTTTGCCTACCTAAAATTAATTTTATTCTATGCTTAACCCTTTTAGGGTTAAAATTGCTTACCAATTTTATAAAAAAGAATCTGTTCCAAAAGTTGGCTTTGCTTAAAAACTAAGTGTGGAGCATACATTTTACTTTTTCATGACATCATTTTCATAAGGGAATGTGTCTTTCCAGAACATTTAAAAAATGGAATCACTAACTCAGTGAAGCAATTAAAAATGCTGTTCTAAATTTTGCATATTGAGGCAGGGCATGGTGGCTCATACCTGTAATTGCAGAACCTGGGGAGGCCACGGCAGGAAGCTTGCTTGAGCCTAGGAGTTTGAGACTAGCTTGTGCAACATAGGGAGACCCTGTGTCTACAAATAGTTTTTAAAAAGTTAGCCAGGTGTGGTGGTGTACACCTATGATACTAGTTACTTGGGAGGCTGAGGCAGGAGGATCGCCTGAGCCCCAGAGGTCAAAGCTTCAGTGAGCCATGACTGCACCACTGCACTCCATTCTGGGTGGCAGACTGCAAGACTTTGTTCCCCACCTCACCCCCAAAAAAAAAAACAACTCTACATGTAAATATGGATGTTGTCACTTTCTCCTGTTGTCATTCACTCTAAAAGTCATCACATTTTAATTGAATTATGTAAGCATAAGAATAGTATTTAAATATGACAGCTTTGAAATCCTAATGTATTCTATTATGGTGTGTTTTAGGTCCTGGATGTTCTGACCAAAGGGAAGCAGCAGGCATTCTTTGTGCCACCAAGTCGAGCTATTGCACATCAATTAATCAAACATTGGATTAGAATAAATCCCAATCTCTAAATCTAAGAACTCAACTTTGAGTATTATTTAATTTCTAATAACACTCATTCCTCAAGTGATATTAGAGATTATTCAGTACTGTTTCGAGTGTCACAACACAGAATATCATGTTGGGTTTTGGAAATATTTTCAAAGTGTTCTTTCTGTCTTAATCACAGAATTCATATTTTTACAAATTACAATATTGCCTCGGATTTTGTTAAATCTAGGTCAGCCTTCTCTGAACTTTTTTCTTGGTTGTCTTTCACAGTCCTCACAAAACTGTTTTTCTAATAAGAGACATCACGTTGGAAAGAAGTATGTTCTGGAGATGTGCATAAATTTTAGTGCCTCTTTTAAGCATTAAAATGATGAGAAACAAAGTTCCTGATTTGAGAAATGAAACAAGATAAATAATTTTAATGAATTTTTAGCTTGTATTAGCTTATATTAATTTTTTAGTCCTTTTGTTACCTTTAAGTTATCAATATCTGGTTTTTGCTCATCTCCCCATTGTAGTCCCACAAGCTCTTTCCTTGGGGTTCCATTTTCTAGCAGTGAAGGTGTTATAGTGTTGCCACTTGTCTAATTTGACCAGTCTTAAGAATTTTCTAATTAATAATTAACTCTACTAGTGATTTCAATACCATATCCTCATGAAGGAGAAAAGCATACTATTGTATCTGGGACCTCTCTTTTAAACCTAAAATTAATTAATACATCTTATATGCTGCTTAAACCTGAAGCTGTTACTAAGACAAATCAAGATTCTCTGCTTTTACACTGAAATTAAACTTGAAAGGAATTCTCCTCAAAGATCAGATATTAAATAAGTCAGTCCCAGGCAGATTTATGTATTTAATTTAAAACATTGGCTTTATTTCATTTTATGATGAGCAATGTATATGCGTTAGCAAAAATTGTATAATCATTATCAATATTTATTATGCTCAAATATATCTGGGCTTTGACCTTATTTCAACACTTTCTAAGAAACCTTGATAAAATAAGTATATTTTAGAGCTGAATCAGTAAGATTCTGGATAAAGCAAAACATAGTAGTTCACAATTTTGTAACATAGAAACTCATATTTTATAAGGCTATTTTGAAATTCATTTAAAAAGTATTATAGTTTATGAACATAAAAATTTGTATAATTTGGCTCTTTACTAATGTATGTTGAAACTGGAAGAGACCTTAAGGATAATATATGAAATTCACTTTCCTTGTTTTATAGATAAGGAAAAGGAAATTGTGAAAGGTGAATTTAACTAATTAGTGAAAGTTATATAACTAATTAATTACGACAGTCTGTGCTATATAATGCAGAGGACAATTCTCCTTGTAATGGGAACTAGAAGCTATGACTAAAAATATATATAGACAAAATTAAAAGAATAAGAATAAATTTAACTTACCAAATATTAATTAAAATTTTAGATACTTAACATTTATTTAACTTAAATGAAAGATTACTTTGTCAGATAAAACTTTATTTTACAAATGAACAGTGATTTTCTGAGGAGTTGATGAAGCTTATTGGTATCAAGAATTTAAACCAAATTAAAACTGACACAGAACATTTAGATACATAATAAATCCAAGCTACATAAGTATATAGAAATTAATGTACCTTGATTATTATGAAATAGTGTGTCTTGAGGTTGTTTTATTTCAAATGTACTTTTAATACTTACAGATTCTAAGATTACATTGTAAAATTCCAGGTTTTCATAATGTTAAGATAGGAGAGTAGAATAGAAAGTGTCAACAATATGGTTATACATTTTGTTTTAGATATTTAATCCTTGGGGGAAAATCAGCATCTATGTAAATTATTGTTTTAATAACAATTCTTACATTGCCAGCCTCTGAGAGGTGAAAAGCTATGTAAATAGAAGGAATGGCCATTTCAAAAGAATAGTAGACCTGCTAGTGCCATGAATGTATTCTACTGGAAATGAATGTGATAATACATTAAATTTTTAAAAATCTATTTTGTTTTGCCTGTGTGTTTAACATGTTTTGATAAATATCTTTTGAAAAGTGAGAAAAGCCCAATTTCAGTTGTTAACCCATTTAGAATGATGTGTATGAAAAATGTAAAAGCCTTTTTAAAAGTGTCTGTGTTTGGGAGACTTAAAATTTTGATTTGAATCTTAAAATATAGTTTGAGGTCACATGCAAACATACATACATACATACATACATATATAAAGTCAATAATATTTGCTCTTCAGGTTTAAAGCAATATATCTAGTATTTTTATTACTTGCCTAATACTGCCATTTGTTGGATTCTGAAATTTTCACATGTTGAAAATTTCACATATTTTATTTAGTTGGAAAATAAGAAATTCTTTTAAAGACTCAGGGATTTGGTTGAAGACGAAAAGAACAGAACAAAGGGAGAGACCATGAGATGGAAGGAGGAAGTATAAGTGAGTTCGTTAATAAGCCAAATAAACTAAATTAAATCCCATATAACAACAATAGATAGCTGGTCCTAGAACTGTATCACTAACATAGGTACAGCAAAATATTAGGTGAAGATGTTCTATAAAACAAATCTATTACTTAGAGTAAAATTTTCATAATGCAAATTTTATTAGGGCTGAGACCCAGTTATTAGGTTCTGACAGAGAGAGAGAGAGAGAGAGAGAAAGAGAGAGAGAGTGTGTGTGTGTGAGAGAGAGAGAGAGAGATGGTTGGTGGGTATTGAGTGAAATTTGTGTATTTGTTAATTAAATTAAAAGGGGCTGTATCTCTATTAGAAAAAAAAAATGTGTAGGACAAAGTAAATCCAATGTGCAACATTAGGAGTTTCTGTCTTCAAATGTATAAGATCTAGATCCTGAGGCAAAGCAACAGTTAACTGCCAAGAGATTGGAAAAGGTAAGAGAGTTTGATGTTCTGTGTAGACGGGGGAGGGTGCTCGATAAGTGGGGACATGCTTGGGTGCTTTGACCCCACAGGAGCAGATGAGAGGCTGTATTTTGGGGCAAAGGTAATAACATTGCCAAGTACCTGCGTTTTCAAACTGAGTCCTTCATTAGAGGAATTACTTGTGAAACTACACTAAATACTAAGAAATATTTTTTCCTATTCTATACCCTACCATCCTTCCAGGACAAACAGGATAGAATCCAAAAGAATTTCTGAAAGAGGGAGTGCAGTTTACTATATATGATACATTTTCAAATAATTCCATTGATTTGCCCAAAACTAGAAATGATCAAAAGGAAGGTCATTTAAATAATAAGGATGGCATAGGGAAAATGGGTGATCAGCAGCCTGAATTCTTGTTTAAGAAAGAAAATGAATTTTCAACTATAGGACGAATATTTGGACCTGTTAATTGGGCTAAAAGGCAAATTATTTATTCTATTTTTACTGAAGGATATCCATATATAGTTAACATTCATTGGTGGAAGTGAGTGACACTTTTAACTTTTCTTTATTCCTTCAAGATTACTCTTTTATTTTATTTTATTTTGCTGAGTAGTCAAAGCCGTAGAACCAGGCAACAGATTTTTCTCCTTTTTGCAACTCCCGGTGTAGTGATACTCTCCAGAATAGTGGGGCTGCTGTGAGATTTTAAACAGATTTTAGTTGAGGGGGATGTGGAAACTTTCTTCTAATGGAAACATTTTTCTAACTAGAAGTCTGATAAGAGACAGACAAACTACAGCATAAAGAATAAAATACCCCGGCTGTCCATTCCTGGGCTCAGGGGAACTATACCAGACAAACTCTTTGCCTCACCTGTAGAGGATTAAGAACATTCTTCTAACCACTTAACTTGTGAGGAGGTTTTACTTTCAGTAATGTGGAAGTTCCACCCAGCAGTAGAAATTGAGACTGTTACTCTTGTTTATTTTAGAACAGAGTAAGTGGACAAGTGATCTAGTCTGAAGTTTATTTTTGTTTACCTTTTATCCTGCCCATTTCGCTCTAGCCTGAAATTGTCTGTTGGAGCAGTGTGATGTTTCAAAAATCTCAGTAGAGTACTTTATAAATATTTATTACTGCTCTCAGGTAGCAGTGAGCCGAAGACATCTCTATCAGTGGGGGTAAAAATGATTTAAAATGCCATTTATCCAACAGCTTTACTGCTAAGTGTTATTTTGCTTTTTTGTTAGATTTACTTGTGTTTATGGAACAAATCTGAATAGTACCAAGCAGTTTAAAGAATTTGGAACTCCAAAGAAAGGATGCTCAAGGATGTGTGCAAATTCAAACCTCAGGTGCTTTGTTGGTCCCAACCATCGTCTCCCCTCTATCTCATATGGAGGGCTTCCGTTGGAGTGTATCTACGAGTGGGAAGCCACTGGGAACTCTGTGTGTTCTGGGATAACAGGAGAAAATATTCATGTATCTGTGTGGACCTCAAAGTTTTCATGGCTGTAGAAATGTCTAATAATTATTATTGCCAAAAAACACCATTTTTTTTCTACAAATCATTAGGCTTGCCATACCAATTTTTTTTTTTAGTTCCCAGCCACTTCCTACATCCTCATGAAAAATGAACACATTTTTCATTCTATTATAATGGTAAATTTATCATATAAATAACTTTGTTTTATACAATAAAAACAATATATACATTCTCCTTGTTCACTATATCTAACATCAGTACTAATAAATTGTAATTTTTCTGCAAATTTAGACTTCCGGACTTTATAAAAGTTATTTTTTACCTGTTGTTTACATTTCTAAGATTTACAGATCTCTATTTACAACAAGCTTTTAAGGAAGCATAACTGTTTAGTTTATTCTCATAATAGTAATTTTTACACATGACTTTATATATAGAAGGTTGACAATTATTTTATCCTTAACCCCATAAAATGAATATTAGTAGTAGTATCCCCATTTTACACTTGACTAAAATGGGGTAACTTCTCAAAGTCATGTTGTTAATAAACAGGAGAGCCAAAGCTTAAGCCCAAATATTTCATTCCAGATCCTTTCCTTTCTTACCAGAGCTATCTTAAAGATGTTTCTTAATAACTCTGTATTGACAAAAGCACTTCCAGTCTCAGTTTCCTTCTTTAGTCTCCTAAATTTTGGTTATTTTTCAGGTTGAATCTTCTACTCTTGCTACTCTCCACATTTCTGCAGTCATTCACTAGTTATTTGGATCTCAAATTTCTCTCTCCAATTGTCTAACACACCTGCTTGGATGACCCAGAGCCTCCCAAAGACTGCATGTCTAAAATTAAATTATCTTTTTTCCTAAGCATGTTCCTGTTTCTGTATTCCTGTGTTATTGTCCAATATGGAAGTTTGGGCACTGTTTTAATTTGTCTGCTTTATCCTCTACCCCACTCCACTCCTTAGCCAAATAATCTCTAAATCCTATCATTTTATTTCTTAATAATTCATGAATCTCGGTATCTCTCTCTCTTTCCCTTTACCTCTTCTGTACCTTTACTGCCACCATCCTACTTCAGAGGATTCATCTGGTTTCTGCATCAGCCTCCTACACTGGGATCCCTACTTTCCAGTTTCACTGCCAATCTATTCTTCACACTGCAGCCAAGGAGATCTTACTAAGGAACAATCTCAACTAGTCTTTGCCTTACTTAAAACACTTCAAAACAATGCCCCTCACTGTCCTTGGACAAAGGGAAAGTCTAATTTCCTTAGCATAGCAATTTACCTTTTCGACTTCAAGTCTCATCATTTTCCTTTCCTTCAACCCCTTATTTATACCATCATTTATGTTCTTGCAGAGCCATAGACAAGCTTTCTAAATTTTTGTTATGCATTAATAACATTCATTAAAGACCACCTGAATAATTATGGCCAATTCCATATGTTACTAGTATATGTAGAAATAATTTTTCATTTATTTATGATTCTAAACTGTACTTCTAAATTTTCATTTATGTATTTCATGGGATTTTAAAAATTCTAAATCAGGAACTATAATACTTACCCAGTTTTACTAATGAGCACACTGAATCTGAGAAGTCAAGTCACTTTCCCAAGGTCAAGGTCGGATATAGAAACTGACTAAAATGTAAGTCTTCTGAATCAAAGTCTATTACCTCTACCATACTATATGCCATACTGCTTCTGCCCCTGTCTACTACACGAAGGTAAATGAATTACCTAATACTTAACCCAACCCATGTAAATAGCTGAACTAGATCATTTAAGTTTTTGGTTTTGTTTGGCTTGCTTCCATTTCATCTGCACCATGTGAACATCGTATGTGTGTTTAATAAATATCCCTATCAAAATTCTGAAGCTACAAAAGTATACAGTGCATCATTGTTTACTAAAAGTATATTTGAATATGAACAGACTGTTAGGGATGGTTAAGACAGATAATAATAGACTGATAAAAGGATGGGTGATCATTCCTGATGCTGTGTAAGATTAAATATGCTTATCAGATTTTGGATTTAGAGAACCCAGAAAAATCCACAGGAGAACAAGGAAACGTACTCAAATCTTCAATTTCTTGCTTTTCGAAAATACATATTGCATTTTATCCATGTCTCCTTCAGAGCTGAACAATTTATGAAGGCTTTACCCAGGTGAGGTGATTACACATGCTTTTTTCTTCCTTTTGGAATGCCATATTCTCTATTTTAATCCTTGCAGTTCTAAATTAGTTCCTTGGCAAAGGATAATAGCAAAGGGAATATATTTGAATGTTATATATGAATACAATTTAATAACATTTCTTTCCAGTCACAAAACATCCAACAGCTGTTTGTAACTTACTTTGTTACCCAATTGAGAGGATGGATACATCCAAAGAAAGTTCTAAATAATCAATGTGTTTAGGCCTCTTTTATTTATTCTAAGAAAGACATCATGTGCACATTTGAATAAGCACTATCCATATCCTAATTTGGTTATTTCAAGTAAAGTGTGCATTTGGAAAGCAAGGAAAATGCAACTGACAAGTTAGGCTTCTAAACATAATTGAAATTCATTCTGAATGCAGGAAGGGTCAGTTTCATTTCAAAGCAGTAGACCTTGCTTTGAATTCTTATATTCTGCTTTGTTTCCATTGCAGGATTAGATTTACTAATCATCAAAATGATTTTCTCATCTTATTAAGTTAGTAGAATTTTTTTCATTAATTTTATACTTAATTTTGCTTAAATGTTTATATTAAATTGTTTTGAAATATATTAATTACCTAAAACATTGTGATCTGATTTCATGAAAGCATTAAGGACATTAAATTTTTTTCTATTACAATTGCAATTACTCTGTGATTTAGAAAACTTTCGTAGGCAAAATATTCTGGCCAATATCTTTTTGTAAATAATCCCAAATCAAACTGCAAAATAGCCTATTTACAATCTTGCTGTTGCTAATCTTTACATTTGGTTATTTCAAATAAATTGTGCATTTGGAAAGCAAGATTTTTTTAAATGACAACTTGTTCTTACTATGATTTTTATGGAAATTTAAACTTACTATGAAAGACTGCTTTCATCATTAAGAATTCAGCCAGCTCTTCTTACCTTCCCCATGCTTGCTCATAATTTGAATATTAGATTTTTTAAAATCACCTTTTCCTCTCGAAGAATTTAAATTTTAGCTCATTTATGTAATGTCAGATTGAAATAATGTTTAATAAGTATTCCTAAATTATATATTTGGAAAGTAAATTGAAAAATAAACCTTTATTGTCTGTTTGTTTTAAGATAGTCCCTTAGTTGCTAGCAATTGACCTTTTAATTATATGTAAAGTCATTTAACTTGTTAAAGAAATCTGTACTAAACATGTGATGAAATTACAATTAGAATGCTTATAAGATAGTCTTGGTATTTTCTCTCCAGGGGAAAATAAAAATCATCCAACGAGCAAGTTTTCAAAAATATCTTTAAAATGATACCAGGAATTTCACTGTGTTGTTTCAGATCTTCAACTCTTACCAGATGTTATGACCCTTTCATAGACTGGTCCCTGATTATTATTACAAAAAATAGAATAGAAATTCTGAATGTTATCTGATTTGTGAAGATGTACACACATTAACCAAAATTCACTGATAAATTATTCTTATCCCATGAGACTGTCCAGACCTCAGTGAATTTGAGATGGAATGGAACTGTTAGCACTGATTATCTGCCCAATTTAAAACCAATCATAAAGTGATTAAATTAACCTGACAGATTAATTCTAAGCATAATTTCACATTCCCTCATCATTGGCCAGACTGCAGTTTACACACTTTTTTTATGACAATGGGCAAAAATACAGCACAGTCAGTAGCTTAAGCTATATAAAAGGAAGGTCACCATTAAATGGTAAGCATAGAACATTTAAAAATAAATGCCTTTTTATTGCTTTCAAAAATGTGCATTTGTTTGGATTAATCTACAAAAATGTATTTATGTAAGTGAAAAAGTAAGGGTAGAAAATGTTTTAAGATAGTTATAAGATTGGAGATTTCTCCTCTAAATCTTTTGATTAAAGCCTCTTTGAAGCCCTTGTATCTTGTTTGCATTAATATTCATATCAAATTATTTTTTCAGAAGTAACACAGTAATTTCAAAATAATTCAAGCTACCTTGAATTCTGAACAAGTAATGAGATTTAGCATTGTCCGAAGTACCCTAAACATTGCTAACAGTAATTGGCTCTTAATAGCAGATGATGATAACATTGCCACTAAAATGTTTTAAAGGTCATATTTATTATTTTCTTCTGAATGACCCGAAGAAGTAGAATTAACCTATAGCCATTTCTTAGGCTACCATGAGCAAAGCACAATTTTGCTTAGGAATAAGAAATATTTTGAGTGTTTATGTTCAATATTTACTCAAGATTTTTGTTACTCTTTAGAATTTAGCAGGGTGGTTATACATCAGTTTTTCTTGATTCTAGACTGAAAAGGAATGAAGACGTTAAGGGGTTCTGCTTTCAGACTCTCTGGTGTCAGCAGAATTGAAGAGCTCTGCCCCTGGGGAACATCAACACAACTTTATTGAAAGAGTTACAGGGATTTCATGTTTTAGAGGAATTACACTCAGAGGTTTCTGTTTGAAGGTATATTCAAATGCTACTTCAAACTGAGGTTTAAGGTTGAATGTTTCAAAATTAAGATGATGTCATTTAAACCCAGCAAGAGTTGACAATTCAGCAATTATTAAGTCTTCAGAGAAGCATAGCTCTTGTGTGACATGGTTATTGGAGTAGTGTGGCTCCACTTCGATAAGCAAAAAAAGAGACAGCATTCCTCTTTAGAAAACTCAAAGGCATTATTCATTTAATTAATAGGTATGGAAAGTCTTGAGCCAAAAAAAAAGTAGTCCCTGAGACGTATTCAGTTAGCCTTTGTGCCTATTCTCTTGCTTTTACAAGGCATCCAATCATATATTTAAGTACATGTATGCACTTTATTTTTTCTTTTTTCATCTTAATGAAAATACACCTTTATAGCAAACTTTTTATTATTTAAAATACATGTGTTAAAATGAAGTTATCAATTCTTACTGTGGACTATAATTAGTCAAAGAGGAATAATGTAAAATGTCAGATAGGACTGAGTTAATTTTGGAAATGGGTTTCTCTAGATAGATTCTGAAACTCCCTGTGCTGGTCAAGGTCAGCGTAGGGGAAAACCGTAATTACAGATTTCTCAGAACTACCAATTCAAAAAATATATAGAGTAGCTAGGGTTCTAATTGTAATTGGATAGGGTGATTTCTCTTCATACAGTGATATTTAATTCATGCATCATTCTGCACGTGGGATTAACTAAACTTCCAGTCTAATAGTCATTCTAAAAAAGCCAGAGAGGAAATGAAGCAAGCAAAATACAGTTCTTCAGGGATTTCTAGTCTAACAATGTCATTATGATAGCACATGGAGTATGACTGTATCTTTAAAATCTTCTAAAGCCAGGGATACATACCATTGCTGGAATGCCCAATAGTTTGGAGTGGTGCAAGATGAGATATTTCCTTTTCATTATTTGTTTTTGTTTTAATATGTGTTAGACATAACCCAGGATTTCACATATATTATCTAACATGAAGCTAAAGTAAAAAAATTAATGAATAAAAAACTATTACAATAAAAGCACAGCTATTTTATGGAAGTTGTAAAATGTGTGAAGGTAGTACGCAAATGACTGAAGTTGGGAAACAAAGTGGCAGTCATTCATCCGACAAATATTTATTGAATACTATGTTCCCTCCACACATATGGAATAGGAACATATCAAAGAGTAAGACAGACAAGGTCTTAGCCCTTGTGGATCCTACATTTTGGCCCATACCTCTAGAGGTTCCACAGAAGACTGGAAAAACCTGAGGCTGTATACACTGAGGTGTTTTGTGTATGTTTGCTGGACCCAGTGATAAATTTCCTCTGAAGCACAAGTGACTCAAGTCAAGTTAACTGTGGAGCAGCCAGGGATCTGGTTCAATCCCAGGATAAAGAATATGCTCTACAGATGCTGTAGCACTAAGGAAATGAGCTGCTGGATCCTTCATCATAAACAGGAAGATCAAACTCCAAATACCTCATTAATCCTGCCAAGTGCCCTCCTTCCAAACACTTTCACTACACTATAATTCTCCATGTCCTTGCCAATTGTTTCAGTTCTTACAGACAGTTAAACCCAAACTATAGGAACCCTTTGCCTCTGAGAAGCTGAATGTGAACACAGGAGAGCAAGCAATCAAAAAGACATGATTGTCTACTTACTCCAGCAGCCCTGGCCTGGTAACCTGGCTTGCTAGATTTTTATCACAAGTCCCAGTTAGTACAAGATGAAAGAAGGATGTTGGTAAGCTAACACATAAGATTGATTTAGAACATAATTTGGGTAAAGCCTCTTCACACTGGGCTGAGAAAAAAATGAAAAGCAATCTATCACTGGTTTTTCTTCCTGGGATCTTTTTGATACAGAAGGAAAGAATCTTAAGCCAAAACAATAAAACAAAAAATTCAAGCCTTAGTGTGGGCAATTGAGAGAAAAGAAAAATGAGGTAGAATAAAGTGAAACAATTCATAGAAAGTTTCCTCAGTGCCACCCTAGTCTAAAATCTTAAGGCTTTCAAAGATTTTTTGAATGAAGTTCCATTCTACCTATTCAGTTGGATCTGCTTCAGTGGGATTTCTAAACAAAATCACTTGGTATGTGTATAAGGGGATGGAAGAGTGGGTGCTGATTAAAATTACATACACCTGGATCACCAATCGGATGCCAAATCTCTAAAGTGAGGTTCAAAATCTACATCTTTAGCTATTTGCTCAGTGATTCTTAACCCACTCTCAAATTTGAGAATTCCTGTGCTAACCTATAAACTCCTTGAAATTTACATTATACTTACATTTTTACATCAAGTTCAGCTCAGAACTTTAAGTCCATAGGGCAGAGTGCCAAATTCAAAGGCCATCTCTAAGTACACTGGATTTTTCCCAGTTTAAATTTAACTTTATAATTCCAAAATAAAGTGAAAGAGGAAAGGGGCCATTCATGAAGCACGTCAGGAAGAGTCTCTACATTTAAGAGTAAAGCAATGAATATCTTTCAAAAATCTTAAGTAAGAAAATTACTCACTTTCAGAATCTTATCATGGTGGAGATAGAAAGTGAAGCAGCATCTCAGGACCATGTTTCTTGGGCAATTTGCTACATCTCTCCCACTTTTCTTCAGTAATAAATGAGGGAGTTGGATAGATGATCTCACACATATCCACAGTCAAACAAAGAACAGACACTTTAGAACTGTTAAGAGATTTTCTGGTATTACTGACTGTATCACACATAGATACTAAGCTCATTTTTCTTTTCATTTACTAATATGGATTTTTTTCTTTTCCAATTCTTTACAACTTTAGAAATGATAATAAATTTCACACTACACAATCCTCTTTTCTATCTGCATTGCATTTCCTCAGAGACGGACTTAATATTTGTAGGGTGGGACCAAGTGTGGTGGCTCATACCTGTATTCCCAGCACTTTAGGAAGCCGAGGTGGGCAGATCACTTGAGATCAGGAGTTCCAGACCAGCCTAACCAATATGGTGAAACCCCATCTCTACTAAAAATACAAAAATTAGCCAGACGTGGTGGTGGTGCCTGTAGTCCCAGCTACTCAGGAGGCTGAGGCAGGAGAACTGCTTGAACCCAGGAGGCAGAGGTTGTAGTGAACCGAGATCAGGCTACTGCACTCCAGCCTGGGCAACAGAGCAAGACTCCATCTCAAAAAAAAAAAAAAACAACAAGTTGTGGGCTTCTTCTTTCTCCAAGGATTACAAGGATTATCTTTATCTATTAAGTTATATTTGATCAATTGTGGGTCAAAGAGAGTGATGGCATTCCAACAAAGCTTATGATTAAATTTAGTTATTTTAGTATTGAAGTTTTTTATACCTATTTTTCTAAACTCAAGACCTTAAGAGATTTATGCTCCAATGATCACCAAGGGCCTCTTCTGTAGATGGACTTGAATACTCCCTGTGTGCCTCAACAACCTGTCCATCATATGCTTGGGAAAAGTAAAAAATGGTTTAATCACATATGAGCTTTGAATGTTTGTATTAAAAAATTTAAACCAATGAATTCAAACATTTATCCACACAAATGCATACAGATACAGATATAAATACATTTACTCATCAGTATTTTTCAACAGAAGAAAGTAAAAGTATAAAGAACAACTTGCAATAGGCACTGAAACAGTCTTCAATGATCTTAACTAAGGCTTCTTACTTTCAAGACATGGCAAACTATTCACTAAGAATTACTGATCAGGTCCCAGGTTTGTAAACAAGAAGCTGAGAGCAAGTCTGAAGTGATAGATGGGCATTATTGAAACTACTGTTTTCCCGTATAAACTCTTCTTATTCTCATATATTTTTTTTTAAATTTAAGGACTATAGCTTAAATCTCATGCTATTTCAAATCAGAAATGACAGTAATGGATAAGTTGATACATTTTAAACATACTTTTAAAAGTAAATGGAAATTTTAAATTTTCTTCAAATATTTTTACACTTGAACTTTTCAGAACCTGTTTTACAAGTATGAATTTCCTTAAAAATACAGTACAGAGAGCATAGACATTATGTTAAAATTGGGAAAATGAAGTCATAATAAAAAACACTAAGAATTCTTTCAGATTCTATAGAAAACTGAAGCCAATGGGCATTACAAAGAATACTAGATGCTGTGCTATTCTGGAAGTTAAGCATTTAACCTTCTGAATTTATTTCATATTTAGTCTCCTTCTAGAATTTTAATAGTGTTCATTATCTACCCTTTTGTGAATCTTTCTCTTTTTATTGGTAATAGCACATTTCCTTGGACTGTTTCAAGGAAAATGTTTCAACTTAGCCACTGGAATTTTTAGGTAATTTGTCAGAAAAATGACACCAGTAAAATTTTATAACAATATCTTTGCCCAAAAAAAATCTTATCCAATAATTTTCTGAGAATAACGGTATCACTGTGCAATTCTGCAGTAAAAAGATATTGTCAGTATTTCCAGTTTACGTTTTTCCTCTTTCTTCTTGTAATTTATAGTAATGAGTCAAAGCCCAGTTGGAAAAAAGACCTGTAAAATCCAATATAAAGACATCAGATGTGATAGGATTCAGCTGATATATAATAGCAATCATAGTAACTTTTCTGAGCTTTATTGCCAATTTTGTACAGAAAAATAAACATTTATTAAAAATATAAACCCAAGATATCTGTAGCGAAATGGATTCCTTAATGTATATCCAAAGTTCTAGTAGTGATATATTTTATTTGTGAATAAAATGTTTTATGTATATGTGTAAAAAAAAAGTGAGGTACTTAAAATTTTTTCAAAGTGAAATGAGAGGCCATTAGAGAGTTTTAAGCAGGGGGTGGGATAACATGATTTAATTTCTATTTTTAAAAAAATCAATCTGGCTGCTATATAAATAATCAAAGGATATAAATATAGAAGTAAGAGAAAGAGCTAGAAAGTTACTGCACTAGCCTAGATTTTAAAAAATATATCTGGTGGCTTAGATTGGTGTGGTAACAATGGAATAGAAAACAAATGGACATATTTGGGATAAGATATTTAGAAATCAAGTAGGGCAAACTTGCTGATGGACTGGATGAGGAAGGTTAAAGAGAAGGGTCAAGGACAACATCTAGGTGTTTGACTTAAGCTAGATGGATGGTGATGCTGTTGACTGAGATTGGAAAGATTTAGGGAAGAAAAGAATTGAAGGCAGATGACGCTAAGAGCTCAGTTGGGGACCTTATGAGTTTGGGATTCCAATTAGACCTATGAGTAGACATATTAATTTGGCAGTTGGATATTTAAGCCTGGACTTCTGGGCTTAAGAAATTACAAATTTTAGGAGTAAAGTTACGAATTTCAGAATCACCTATGTATATTATTTTGAAACTATCAAACAAGATTTCCTAAGGAAAGAGTTGATGAAGAAGTGAAAAGAACCCTGAAGATGTCAAAGATTAGAGACTGAACAAGGGAAGATCCAGCAAAAGCATCCAAGAGGGAATGCCCAGTAGAGCAGGATAAGGACCAGAAGAGTGTAACACCGTGGAGTTAAAAGAAAAAAAGTGATGCAAGTGGAACAGAGTGATAAGTTGTCAAATTCTGAGAGCGTGCCTAAGATGACACAGCATTGACTGTTGCCTTTGACAATATGGATGTCACCGGTGATGTGGGTAAGAGTACCCTTAGTGGAGTGGTAGGGATAAGTGATAGGGTAGTTCCTGGAATGGGCTTGGGAAAAGCTGTGAGGAGAGAAAGTGGACTCAGGAAATACAGACAAATCCATCAAGACGTGTTGCTGTAAAGGTGAACAGTGACATGTGATGGTAGTTGGAGTGACGTAGTGAAAAACAGAAATGGATATTTCAGGAAAGGAGAGGATAATTGCAGGAAAATGGTTCAGGTACAATTTTTCCACAAAATAAAAGAGATTTCATAGAATATGATATAAATTCAATGAAGTTAATTTGCATTAACTAACAATTAATTAGTATTGAAAAGCAGAAAGAGTTTCAATCAGCTTCTGTTTCCTATAAGGAATGTGTCAAGTTCACCATTGAGAGTGTGGGAAGAGGAGGACAGATACAAGGTTTGAGAAGAGAGTATAAAATAGTTGTTTTAGACATAGAAAATATGCAAATGTTATGAAATCATTGTAGGAAAACTTTAAAATGATTTTGCTGTCTCCATGTGAAATTAAAACAAAAAATTCTAAACCATGTATGAGGAAGTTCAACAATATTCTACTTTTTCTAACAGTAACTATTTTGAAATTTTCTGAAAAATCAAATGTCAAATTCTTTAATAGTCTTAAACTGTATTCAGTGTCCCTACATTGCTTATGTCCTAAGCATTTTATGGTATGTTTACTAGGCCTTTCTAAAACAGGGAGAGAGGCTGGAGAGAGCATAAAACGACCAACCATATTGAAGGAAGAGGGTCATACAGGACAAAGAAGGTACAGAAACAAAAGCCTAGGATTTTAAAGAATATATTTTCCTACTCCTCATTTTACTTAGGATCAATTTAGAAAATGCAGCTACAGCCATGCCATGTTTAACAGGCAAAAAAAGGAAGAAATATTTGCTGCCATTCAATTAAAATAGAATTGAGAGTACCCCTATAGCCAATGATTCCAGACACTGCCATCAACTGATTTGGGTGCCTCTTACACAAGTACAGAGCAAGAGAGAGAATAGTAGGAAGAAATACTAGTAATTTATTTATTAAAAAACAGAATTTTAACTACTGACAAATTAGATACATTATAAAAGGAAAGTATATTTAAAAATATAAGATGGCATTTTATTAAAACCAGTTAGGTACAGATTGGTGCTATCTAATTTATTCATGCATATTTATTAAGTACCTATTATGTATCTGGCACTGTACTAGATATTAGGTTCATATGAAACAGTACATTTAATTTTCTGGAACAAAGTTGTGCTTTCTCAATGCTAAAGTGAAAACTGACTATAAAATTTGCTCTGTAGGATCAGAAGCAATCCAAGTGTATTAGTCTGTTTTCACATTGCTATAAAGACATTACCAATGATGGGGTAATTTATAAACAAAAGAGGTTTAATTGATTCACAGTTCCACATGGTTAGGGAGGCCTCAGGAAACTTACAATCATGGCACAAGGGGATGTCTTACATGGCAGCAGGTGAGAGAGTGTGTATGAAGGAGGAACCTCCAAATACTTACAAAACCATCAGATCTCATGAGAACTCACTCACTGTCATGAGAACAGCATGCGGAAAACTCTCACCACTCCTTGAATTGTAATTGGGGATTACAGTTCAAGATGAGATTTAGGTGGGGACACAAAGCCTGACCATATCCCCAGTGCATCTATACCACATGTGACACTATAGTGAGATTCAGGAAGCATGGATGGTCTGGGCCCCAGTTTTTCACATACAAAATGAGAGCTTTGGATGAGATAATTTTGAAAACCTCTAGACATTCTAGCTCAAAAAGAATATATGGTTTGGTGAGCTTTATTGAAGCCCTCACCAGCAGCTCTGAAATGATAGTTTCCCAAAGACAGCCACTGCTCAGCTTTAATTATGGGTATATTCTAATTGTTATGTATATATAATGTAATAGAGGTTAAGAAAGCAAATACCATTTCACTGGAACCATTAATAATGTTTTCAGTTGTGTTTTTTCAAGACAACTTTGTAAGTTAAATTTTGTTATCATTTTTATCTTAGAGGTAAAGGAAACTCAGCCTCACAGATATAAAACCAGCTGAGTAAGCAGCTGAGCCACAGTATATACCTAGATCTTCTGAGTCAAAGTCCAGTGCTCTCAACTAAACACACTGAAGCAGGCTACACTTTTCTGTTCATACTACGTGAAACCATAGAGAAATAATCACTAATGTAGTTGAGTGCTTTAAAAAAGTATTTGTATATTTGGCACTGTATTTGTGCATATTAGTAAGGTACAATCTGATATTTCAGTACATAGCTATGTTGTATAATGATCCAATTAGAGTAATTAGTGTATCCATTACATCAGGCATTTATCATTTCTTTGTGGTGAGAACATTCCAAAGGCTCTCTTCTAAATGTTTTGTAATATGCAATGTTTTACTGGTAACCACAGTCACCCTAGTGTGCGACAGAACATCAGAATTCACTGGTTCAATCTAATAGCGATTGTACCTGTTGACCAACCACTCCCCACCTTCCTACCCACTTCCCCTCCCGTCTCTGGTAACCATGGTTCTACTCTCTGCTTCTATTATATCAACTTTTATTTTAAGATTCCACATGAGATCACATGGTATTTTCTTTCTGTATCTGGCTTATTTCATTTAACATGATGTCCTCCAGGTTCATCCATGTTGTCACAAATAGCAGGATTCCATTTGCTATGGCTGAATAATACGGTATTGTTTATATATACATTTTCTTTCTCCATTTGTTGTTAGATACTTAGGTTGATTCTGTATCTTGACTCCTGATACCTCTGCAATAAACATGGGAGTGCAGATAGTTCTTTGAAATACTGATTTTATTTCCTTTGGATACATACTCAGTAATGAATTATAGGATCCTATGGTAGTTTTTATTTAAATGTTTTGAAGAACCTCCATACTTTTTTCTATAGTAGCTATACCTAGTCAAGTGCTTTTGAAGCATTTTTAAATTAGAAAACCCAAAATGTGTAAGACACGGATTAAAAAAAGAAAGATATTAAATTGTCCCTTTGTAATCCTCTACCCAACTCAATCCCTACACTGGCCTTCTAAGAAGAGAGAATTATTGCTCACCTCGTCAGCCACAGGGATGTATTTTTGCTTCTTGAGGGAGTGAGTAGACAGGATAATTGAAAGATGCCAAAAGAGTATATAATTGCTCTATGTAAGAAAGGCAGCCTAAGGAAAAAGAATTTGCAGAAATGAGATTTGGAGAGGCTATGGAATGAAAAGGATTTTACATCAACAGATATTATGATTTGGAGGATTTTGAGGAGAGAGATGAGCTATGAAGAATTTTAATAAATTTTTGCCAAAAGGCTGCAAAGTAGCCTCATTTTACATAAAACAAATGAGTCAAGATTTTTGACTCAAGTGTCCAAAGACAGAGCCTGGCCAAATATACTTAAAACAAACCGCTTCCATGGGAAACTATTTCCTTTTCATCTTTACAGACAAATTAATTCTTTTAAAGTAAAGCAACTAGAATCAGGCTTAGCTCTGAGCACAGGCAGGTGCCTACTTGAGGTAATAATTGGGAAGTTAGGAGATGGTCTTCCTGCAGATACCTTTTCCAACACTTTATATTAGTTAAGACATCATCAACAGAGAATATAAACATTTATTTCACAGTTAACGTAAAGAATTAATTTGTTCTTCTACAATGAATTACCAACTCTACCAATATATGTACTCAATCATAAAATTTAAATATGGTTGCATATAATGGCAGTGCAATGAAGGCAAACCATCTCTCTACCCCACTGAATTTTTAGCAGGGCTACGAATGTCATAATACTAGATTTAGGCCAACTTTACAAAAAATTGGGTGTTTCTATTAAGATGAGAAACAATGAGACATAAAAATAATTAAACAATATGATTTTACAACTTGCATCCTGAATGTCTACAAATACATATATGTATATATAGTACATATCTATATGTTTGAATATTCGCTTATATACACATATGTACATATATGTCTAACAATGCACTAAATAGTTGAGATACAACTAAACAAAAAAGGTAAATATAATAACGACATTAAAATATATTCAAAGGAAAAGAATATGGAGATACCAGAGAAAGATACTCATGCTATCAAACTGGCAAGTGAGTTGAGTTCGTAATTTGATTAAACCTAAATTCTGAGGGGAAAATAATTTGAAATTTATTTGAAATGTGTTTGATGTTTTCAAAGGGCAGGGAAAACTGAAGGCCCACAGCTCTCCAAAATGAGGAGGAAAAGAAGAAAAGCCTATAAGAAATGGGAAATCTTGAATACCACACTATGTAAGTCCAATTGAATGATTTTCTAAGTACGTATAAAATGAACTTCTTAGTTTATGTACTTTCTTCTTTATCACAGGACTTTCTATAAAACTAGGAAGATAAAAACATATAAATATAAAATGATTTTGAAGCTTAGCCTATAGTTATTTATACACTTATGTATTAATGATATTATAAATAATAAAATTATAAATAAAAATAATTCTTTATTCCCACATGGACTAACTGTTAAGACCCCTTATTCTTAGACTCTGTTATCCATGCATTATTATGTAACTTTCTCTGGTCTATATCCCTTTTTGCAGAAATTAAAATGCCATCAATTCAAAGGGGCTATAAAATATAAAATTATAAAATTGAAGGGGAGTATAAACAGAATGGCTCCTGCATGACATAAAGATGCTATTTGAAGAATAAATTGTAATGGTCAGTTCTAGAAGGTAGTCCATCGGTCTATAAACTGTTATTGTGTCCATGGTCTATTGTAAATGGCCTTTAAGAGATAGATCTCCATGTCTTTTCTCTTACGATGTCATATTACGGATCTCAGATTGTGACCAGACCCACTGGAAACTGTTTCAGTACCTGCTAAGAGAGAAGATCATCCTTCAGGCTAGAAGAGAGGCAATGGGAATGGTCAAAATCCTCAAGTGACTTCAGTATGCTCAATGCTTTTCTTTTTCCTGTTGAATTTATTCTCTACATAAGTATTTATATAATTATAAACATTTTTTGTAAAAATGTATAAGTATAAATAAAAGTCATGTTTAAGTTAAAAACATTTAAAATAAATGTATAAATAGTCCACACTACTTTTAAACTTAATCAACTTATTTAAAATATCCTTTTGACACCTGGTTCATCAATTTTTATGATATAATTATTCACTTTTCCCTATTCTTCTTTCTTAACAAATAATCTCTTTCAGATGTAGTTTAAAACAGAATTTGAGAACTTTTTGTTTATTGTTTTTTACACAAGCTCTGGTGCCTCATGCTCAGGTTCACAAGTGTCTCATAGGAATATATTTTAATATTATAAAACAGAGGAGTACAGGTTGCAAACTGGTAGCTCTTGGGACAAAGCTGGTCCCTAAATATATTGGCCTCCACCTACAGAGGGTCATCTTACAAAAAAATTTTTGAACCAATTCTTAGAAATTAAGAGATTTTACAGTATAGAAAAAATCCAGACTCTAGTTCTCTTCTGAAAAACAAGAGGATCTGTTAACACTAGGACACCTTTCCACGTGGCAACTATTGGCTGGAGCTGAACAGCAGAGAGTATGTATACCCAGCCTGCTTCACTTGTTTATGTTACCTGTCTAAATGCCACAGACATTTGAGGTTGTGAACCTTTCTATAAAAAGCCCAGGGCAAAGGATACTAATGGACAGGTTTGAAAGTCTGTCTAGAAGCCACACTTCTGTTTCTTCCATTCTTTTTACCCACATCTTCATTTGTGGTACCATCTTAAATTATATTACACTTGACTTAGCCTGTAGTATAATGCCGTGTTCAAACACCTGATCATAGCAAGCTGTTCTTTACCAAGACTTGCGCTTAAAATTTAGTTGCATATATTTCTTGTGAAATTTTCATTTCACCCACTCTTGGAAGTTGCTGTTTTAGAGCAAAGCTTAATTAAATTCTTACCTCCTAAAACTATCAGGTGGTATTTCTACACTGTAAGAGAATTGGTTGATTTAAAATGATATATTTATTATAAATGAACTTTTGTGAAAAATACTTTGATATACCAGAAATGAATGAAAACTGATACCCAAAATACTTACAAAGGATTTGCATTGCACTTTATTCTAGAATTTGGAACATCTGTTTCTAAATGGACACATAAGCCTTTTTATTTTTTATTATTTTGCTTCCTCTTTAGGTGTATCTCAGCCTGCTGGCCAAGCATGCCAAGAAAATATCAAAGCTCTTGAAAAGGAAGTCAAAGGAGACACCTTGGAGCCTGTGTTTCATCAGACTGGGGCATTAGGGAAATCTAAGGAAAATGGAGATGAGAGTATGTCTGCTTCTGTGAATGAAAAGCAGAATTCTTCTTTTCTCCCTAAAGATAAGAAACAGCATCCATCTGACAGCAAAATACCTAGTAAGAAGGGAAATGATGATCCTCCTTTGGCTGCCTCTCATCAACTGGAGAAAGTCTTACCTATGATGGTATTTAATGACTATGGAGAATCATTACGAGAAGACATTATATTACAGAATCTGCCAAGCACAACAGAAGCCTTTAATCCAGCAAAAGGCAAATTTATTACAGAAGTGAAATGTAGGGCTTTCAATGTGCAAATAGAAATCAAGAAAAGCTTTTTCTGTAAACCAGGGATACAGTTCCCAACAAAAAAGAGACGTCCAAAATGTGGCCGGCGCTTCTCTATCAGACCCATTCAGAGATGCTACACTTCTAGGAGGTGCTTTCCTAAATGTAAAGATATATTGGTGGAAGAACTAAAACCTAAGCTGCCCTCTAAATATGAGGGAGAAATCACCAGAGCCGAGGGCCCCTTGCTGAAAGTAAGCATTGAAAGAAAAGAAATTAAAGTTAACTACATGAGTAAGACACAGAATATATTAATTAATATGACTCATTCTAAAAGAAAGGACAAAGTAACTAAATACAGAAATGTTTCCTCCAATCACACCACCAAAGAACCTTTCAGGTTTCCATCACAGTCTGGTATTAGGCACCCTGAAAAGTGGCACCATGAAAACAAGCATCAGAGTTCAGATTGTTTGTGTGTCTCTCCTCCTGGTATGTGTGCTGTCCAGAAGGAGAAGAATGTTGATACAGCTGTGATTTCTCTAATCTCAACTCTGGAGAGAAAGAAAAATAAGCCTGACATACTGTCTACAGTCTTAGATGATTGTGAGGTAGAATCTGCTAACTCTCGGCAGAAGGTCTTTAAAATTAGTCAGAACACCCCCAGAAAGAAACATTTCTCTGAGTCTAAGACTCTTCTCAAAAAATTCTTCCTACTTCATGTAATACCCAAAAGACCACAAGTTTAAGTAATGCAGATTTAAGTAAAATATCTTTTGAGGATTCTAAGGATATGGAAAAAGAGAAAAATCACCTTTGATATCCTAGGAAATATCACATCAGACTCACACATACAGCAAAGCACAGAAGGAATAAATTATTTGCCAAGTACCATTACTGACATCGTTCCAATTCAAGACGGCAAAGGCTTCAACTTTAGTTCTTCATCTTCTGTGATCATGCAGCTCATAGGAACAAAGACAGCCAACATCTACTGCAAAGGAAGCAAGACTCCACCTGCAGAATACTGTGAGAAGTCAAACTCTGTATCTTTCCCTTCTAGTCAAACTACTCTGCAGTCTTGAACCTCATTCAGCCCACCTCACTGGGCCACCAGACATTCGAAACCTAAAGAAAACCCGGGGAGTACATTTTCTTTTCATCATTGTGCTGAGTGTGTGATAGATTATGAGAAGGGGCACGTTGATGTGACTGACAGAGACTAACAAAACCATTTTACATAATGACTCTCATGCAAAAGCACAGCAACTACTGGAAAGGAAGATTACACCGTGTCTAAATCTCAGGCCTGCCTCTGGCAGCAGCCTAGTAGCTAAGAGCACACTCAATGGTATTAGCCACGGCATGATGGCATGGAAGCAAACAGAGTCTCAGGCAAGTCATTCAGAGATAGCATCCCCTAGAAAAACAAAAGTGCTAGTTATGACCTTCATAACTGATGAGTTAGAGCAAAAAGTAGTTACTCAAGATGATAAAGAAACACAGTTTATTCTAATTGTACCATGGGAATGAAAAACCCTAAACAGTCACCCAGCTCTCTGGAAAATTTTGAAAAAGACAATTGTCAGATAATACCAGTGGTGAAGAAAGCATGCCACAGAGATTCTGATTAAATGAGAATCATGACAAAGTCTGTTTTCAAATGCATTTTTCAGCAAACACTGCTGAGTCCAACTGTGCAGTGTGTGCTTCAGATAATCTATTTCTTATTGAGAAAACACTGACGAACGATGTGGACCTACATGGTAAGCAAGATAAAGAAAGCATTGGACTAACTAGTTTTAAACAGGAGCCAACACGGTGCCAAAGGATTGCATCAACAAGGCCAAATTCTGAAGAAGATAAGAACAAAAATGACTCAAAGGAAAATTACTATCACCAAATACACATGTTGATGTCACCTCAGAAGCAAGCGTTGAAAAGTACGGTGGGCTACACAGAATCATTAACTTGCATTATTTTTACATATTTTAGCTTTGGAAAGTCTTAAGATGAGGGCTTTTTTAATTGCTTGGGATATTTTCTTTATTGCTAAAGATATAGTGTATATTTTAGAGTTAGATGAACACAGGCAAGCATATATCAGCCTGTTTCTTTACATTATCACCCACTCCACCCATAAATAGTGCATCTCCAAGCATGCAGTTTAATGTAAAATAAAAAAAAAAATCAATTTCTCTTCAAGAGGTTGATATATTGCCAAATCAATTTTGTAGGAAATGTTAGCCTTTTGCCACTCTTAAATAATCCACCATTTCTTTCTTTCTTGCAAGCTAAGCATGTTCAGAAGAATCGGAAGAATATGTTTGTAATAAAACATATTTTTAAACCTTGCTGTGGTGTTGCAGAAGCATTGTATGTATGTCTCGAGAGGTCATATGGAATAGTAATTAAAACAAAGGACAAAAAACAGAAACGACCATGCCTAATCCTCACTGAGCCACCATGGGGCCTCTAACCTCCAGCAGACCTCTGACCTCCCTTGTGCATTACTTGGACCAGATCAAACTGTTGATAGAACCCAGAAGCTCTCCAGACCTCAAGAAGGGCTAAGATGGAAGTTCTTTCCTAAGTACATAATTCTGCCTGTCTGCTTTCAATCTTGGATCAGCACTATATCATTTTGGTTACTTCATAGAAGGCCCTTGTTTTTTTCAATGAGTCCAAATTATTTTATATTTAATATTAGCATTATTCCATATTGTAAATTAAATTACATTTTGAATGAGTAAAACCTGTCTTCCAAACTGCTGGCAATAATCCTAATAGCCTCAGCAACGATATTTGGAATGATGAAACTTAAAGGAGAAGCTATAGTTTCTTTGTAGTTCTGTCTCTAGATTTTTTAATGAAATTAGTACAATTTAGAAGTAGAAATATAATATGAAAAGGATAATCAATTGCCTGTTAGAATAAAAGGTGAACTTCGCTTTGTAAAGAGTAAATGCCCCAGAACAGTATGAAAACTCTACGGTCATCTGCTTGATATGAACACCCTAAAACAAGGACCGTCAGTCATGGGGACAGCTTCCTAGTGCCAATATCCATCCAGAAATCAGGATCAATAACATTAATCCCAACATGCTTCAATCTACAGTTATTTGGAACTGCAAGGGAACCTGCAATAAGAACAATTGTGCCTCCCAAAGGAAACACATGCTCATCTGGACAAATATCTCCCAAGTTGACTCTACTTCTAAAGCCATGTTCCTCCCTGTACCTGCCTCTCCCAGTGAGGAACATTTCTTAAGAAAATCAATAATTCAAGTCAGAATTCTCTCAAAGCTGATCTTACACATCAGTAGACTTTGAAACTGTCCCATCTGGTAAACAATTTCGGCTACTGGTTCCCTGTGTTACTGATTCATCAAAAGGCTATTCCTACAACTCTCTCCCTGGATCCTTTTCCTTGATCACTCTTCCAGTCACATTGACTTACTTTCTAGAACCTTCCAGCCCAGATCCACATCAGGCCCTTTGCATGGACTGCTCCCTCTACCTGGACCAGTCTTCCCCTATATGTCTACATGGTTCATTCTTATCTCCTTTAGATTTTTGCTCACACAGTGTGTTCTCAGGAAGGCCTTCTCAGACCACTCTACTTAAAATTGCAATCTAAACCATCTTCATTACAACCCAAGCAAATGCTATCCTTTTGTTCCATTTATACATAGCACATTTTTGCCTTCTAATCTGCTATATATTTTGCTGGTTTATTTTGGTTTTGTTCTGTCTTCTTTCACTAGAACGTAAGTTCCAGGAGGGCATGGATTTTTCCTGTTCTGATCATTATATATTCATAAAATTAGATAGTACCTGTCCTGTAATATAGTTGCTCAAATATTTATTGAATAAAAAAATCAATGCAGGGAAGTCACATCAGGTTTCTTTGTATAGTATTCTGTTTATATACCAAAATAAATAATAACAGGAAAAAGGAAATAGTTCAGCAGTTATTTTTATATAAAAATATTTAAATCTATAAATGTTTGCACAGATTTAACTCTCCTAGAACTATGAGTATTTTTATACTTTATTCAACATTATTATCTTTATGCTACTGATATCTCAGGCCAGAACTATGTAATTTTTTCAGAAAGTAGATTGCTTTGAGAAACTGGGACACTTTTGGACTGTTTTACCAGAAAATTATAAATTTGGTATAGGCACAAACCTACACTTACATTTTGAAACGGGGTCCTCTAACCCCTTAATATCTATGCATGTGTCTCAGATTCAGAGTCCCTGACATGAGTGCTCACTGTAATCTTTGTGTTGTTTCTTCTACCACGTGTGTGCATTTAGGAATCAACTAGATTAGAGGTCACAATGTGAACTGTCTACAGGGCCAGGCAGGTGATGTAAATGAGTAAAGCAGGCTGTATGTGAGCAAGTCTGGAGTGTTGGTGAACTAGCGAGTGTGTCCTAAGGGAAGCAAAACACAGGTCCAGTACAGACAGGCCTTCTGACTTTTCCAGATGGCAGGAGACCTGGATTTTTTAATGTATGAGTCTGCACGTCATGAGATTTGGGAGACACAGAACAAAGTAAACAATCTGTGAACTCTGAACTAGATAAACAAGAGGAGGTGGGTGTGGTATGGGGGTGTGGCAGGAATAACCGCCATCATGTTATAAAGGGATATCAGTCAAAGTTTCAATAACTAAACACTGAGTTTCTCTGCCAGGTAAGGGCTGTACATTAATGGGTAAAAAGATAGTTGCTCAAGGATTAATTTATTCAGCTGTTAATGGAGTGAATATATCTTTAAGAGTTCTGCCAAAGAACCAGAAATTCTATATCATAAAAAAATGTAGAGGAAACCAAAAGTAGGCTAGCCTGAGAAAATTACAGACAATAAGAAGGATCAGATGATATTTTACATGGCATAGAAATAGTCATAAACAGCCCTTGTATGTAATATAACACAAAATTTACATACAATGTGTAAAAATGTTTTATTTCTCCTAAAATAGGAGTGATTCTAAGAGTTCACATCAAGACAGAAAGGTAAGGAGGACTGCAAATCTGAGAAAGTTTGTGGTCCCAAGCTCTGCACCAAGCACTGGGAATAAAAAGATGAATAATAAGTGATTTCTTTTCTCATAGCAGAATATGACTGTTGGGATAGTTTCCAACAAGCTGACATCTGGTGAAATTAGGAGCTTTCGACACCCGTGCCCACTTCAACATTTCTCAGCACATGCACAGCCCAAGATCCCAGTTTCAGCGGCAATGCCTTGCTTTTCGCCAGCAGGGCTCCTCCCAGATCTGCTTCTTTTTCATGGTCTTCCCACTCACTTCCCAGGCCCTGCCCTGGCTTTCAAGGTGGTAGCTTTCCACTTTCACACTCATGTTTGCTATCTCAGTCCATCTGTGCTGTTATAGCAACATACCAGAGACTGGGCAATCTATAAAGACCATAAATTTGTTTTTTACAGTAGTGGAGGCTGAGAGGTCTAAGGTCAAAGTGCCAGTATTAAGTGTCTGGTGAGGTATTAAGTGTCTTGCCGCTACCTGTTGCTGCGTCCTCACATGGCAGAAACGGAAGGGCAAAAAGGCCTAGTTAACTCTACCCCTTCTAAAGAGCACTAAGCCAGTTCATGAGAGCAGAACCCTGAAGACTTAGTCACCTCTAATGGCCCCAGCTGTTAATAATATCACATTGGATCTTAGGTTCCAACATATGAATTTTTGGTGGACACACACATTCAAACAGTGGCAGTTGATAAAACATTTGTGTTTTTTAGTGGATTAACATATTGTTGCTACAAAGTGACAGTGTGCATTTTAACAGAGTCCCTCAAGAGAGCTGGATGTCTTCATTTCAGTACAAATTGCCTGACTCCTTGAAAAGCCTGATAAATATCTACTGGGTATTCATGGAATAAGGGGGAGGCTCACACGTGAAGGAAGATTACTGAGACATAGATTCAAGGCATCATACAAAAACTTTCTATCAAATTGTAATGTACAAGGATTAGACCGACTCAATAGGGAATAAATTTGAGTCTGGGAAGTGTTCAAACTTATACTGAATGATTATTTGGTAGAAATTTTGTAGAAATGTTTTGAGCACAGAGAGGTTGGTTGGAACAAATCACCTTCTATATTCTTTGCAAACCTAAGAGTCCACAAATACCAAGCAGGAAGTGATACTTTGTGCTCGGTGGGCATTTCAGTGGTTTTCAAATCACATTTTAAAACACACTGTAGAACATATACTTTCCCTTAATTTGAAAAGATCAAAAGTATATGAAACGATCCTGGAGGAAAAGTCTTCCCACCATATCCCAGGGCCAAATTATCACACATAATTTCCTAGGTTCATAAGACTTCTTTTATACTCCACACTTTCAAAAAGGAATTGCTATTACATGTAAAATATTTGGTACTAGAAAATTCTCTTCCTGATGGATGCCTTCATAGTTAACCTAGACTCTCAATCTCAAAAAATAGTGGAACTAGAACAAGCATTGGAGAAATAGCCAGATATCAGTTTCTATATTATTTTTAAAAGTTCCACCACTCTGTCAAATTCCAGTGAGCAAAAGTCATCTTGCTCACTGTGGCAGCTCCAATAACCAACATATTAGAAATTAGTATGTAGAACGCGAACACTGACTATTAAAGAATGAATTTGTTTTTCTGTCACCCTCATAAGAGGTAGGAGTCCACAGAAAAGTAATGGAAAATAAAAGGAATTAGGTAATGATACTTCTTCCTCCTCACCTGTTTGACCTTAACAAGCGAATTCTTTTTTTTGAAACAGTGTCTCACCCTGTCACACAGGCTGGAGTACACTGGTAAGATTATGGCTCACTGCAGCCTCAAACTTCTGGGCTCAAGCGATTCTCCCATCTCAGCCTCTCAAGTAGCTCAGACAACAGGTACATGCCACCACACCAAGCTAATTTTAAAATTTATTGTAGAGATGGGGGTCTTGATCTGTCGCCCAGGCTGTTCTCAAACCTCTGGCTTCAAGCAATCCTCCCTCCACTGCCTCACAAAGTGCTGGGATTACAGGTGTCAACCACCTTGCCATATGTAACAACTTAAAATTCACTCTGACAAGTGAATTTTAAGTTGTTACACAAATGGATCATTAATAATTATATATGTAAATAAAGATACTTAATTCTTCATAGATATATCCCAATTTTTATTTAAATAGTGGTGAGAATAAATTTTAATATTGATAAATTAGATTTTAATTTTCAAAGATCCAATTGTCAGTACTCATTTGCTGCTGGGAATAGAATAAAAGTAAAGTACAAGAGTTGACCTCTTATAAAATTTATGTTGCCTGCCTTTCATACAGTATCGAAAAGTAACATCAAATAAAATCTTAATTCTAACTCACCAAATTGCTTTCTAGGTATTCTATGTTCTCCTATTTGGGTTTTCTTTTTACTTTTTTCAGCTTTTCTTTTTTAAGTTTGATTGTATGGCAGTAGTTTGGGGGTTTTTTCCTTCTAGTTAATACACTGTTTCATGATTTTGTGGTTTGTGATGAGAGAAAGCAGCAGTTTGGAACTAAAGTATTTCAAATTGTTATTGATTTAAATATAAAATTAACAAAGCCTTCATGCGTTTTGACTTTTTTTCACTTTTCTTCACTTTTAGCCAACATATGCAGCAAAAGTGTTATGAAATTTGTATACTCCTGATTAATAAAAGTCAAACCTTCTTCACTTTTAGCCAACATATGCAGCAAAAGTGTTATGAAATTTGTATACTCCTGATTAATAAAAGTCAAACCCTAAGTACTTGAGTTTAATAGAAAACTCAGCATCATAGATTATAATTCCACATGCTATTCAGGTAATAATATTTTATTTCTTTACTGAGCGTTTAGGGGACATAGTTAAAAATTTACTTGTATTTCTCCACAGTAACTAATAAAGTATCAAGCATACTGCTAATACCCTAGGAGTACCCATTGAATCGAATCCACGGAGGCAATGCTTGGTGATCATTCTCCCCACCTTTTTCTCCCATATAAGCCTTTTTTTTTTAAGATACGTGGCTCTTTTTGTTAAGTAATGCAAGTTTGACAGTAAACCATGAAAAAGTTGAATGAAATTATTCTAGTCCTAGTCTACTGTAATTCTATGTTTCATTGACTGGACTATATGATATTTCTATCTTGACTGATCTATCTTGAAAATGTTGTCTCACTTTCTCATTTAATGTGTTTTAATCTAGATTGGTATTTGGAAATAAATAGTCTCCAAAAGTTATCATGGGAATTGGTTCTAAAAGTTGGAAGAGCTAGTGATGATTCCCAGGAAGAAGCAACTGACCAGTGGGCCAGGAGGAGGCAGACATACAAAGAAGGCAAAAGACCCAGTTCAGCAGTGGGAAGCTCATTTGCCAGTGCTCTTGCACAGAAGAATCCAGTGAGTAGACAGCCAGCTTCTTTTCCAAAACCATAGTAAATGCAATGACTTACTGAAATGTAACCAATCTCTCATCCCTTTATATTCAGAAACGTAAACTCTTGCTTGAACATGGCAACACAGAGATTATAAGCTTTTATATAAAACATATTTTTGGAATCATCAACTATTATCCACTAAGGAATTTCAACTTAGTAAATTACTTTCTTAAAAACACACAACTGCCTGGTAAGGGCTGCTTTTCTCTCGATACTAAAAAAAACTAACCATAGGGTCCTTTATTGAATTATATTTATATCCTATTTCTAGAAATTTGAGTTGGCTTACAAAAATATGTACAAAAGAATAAGAGAAATGTGTTTAATTATAAGCAACATTTTTTCTTCTAATTTTAAAATTTCTGAAATGAGTGAGTCTGTTTAAATGGATGTATTCTTGATAATGTTTCTCTTTCTGTTGAGAGTCTATTATTCTACCAGTATTAAACCTCAGTCCCACAGTCAGTGGCAACTGAGAATGACAGACAGCTCATCATTAGGAAATGCAACTGAAGGGAAAACATGGGCTAAAAAATAGAGGGGGGGATTTGTACACTTAGCACATACTACCACTAACTTGGCTCTAAGATTCTAACAGCTAAAGCTGTTAAAAGATACTTATCCAACTAATAGACATTTTCTATTTACATATTATTTACAAAAACAACCCAGTTATTGAGGAAAACACAGATACTGAAATGAGCAAATTTCATTAGAGAGAGAAAAGCAAAGGACAGTATCATGATGCTGAGAATAATGTCTTTATGAAAAGACAATAGTGATTGTCCTAGTTCGTGCCAATGACACAAGTACAATTCATGAAGGCAGTGGTATAATTTATTCAGAGCAAGTTAGAAAGTTGGCACAGGTTAAGGATTGAATGCAGCTGTAAATGTGTGGGCAAAGATTATAAATAATTTAAATAATTAAACACTGTACTGTATTATCACCACCACAGCCTTCTTATATTTGTAAGAACAGTGAAGAATCCAATTTAAATGCTCCATTTTGTCCTGATAATTTTTATTCTTGTTTCTCAATCAATCGCTTAGTCTTCCAGTGGCTTCTTCCTATTTGGCAGCAAAGACCCAAGATCTGGAATCCTACATTTGTATTTTGACATATACTACTTTATAGAGTTGTTTTATTATCTCTTGATTGTTCATATGCCCTTGGAATACCTCCCTGAAGAATATACTTCTTATATTAGACTTCCAATAAAATAATCCCACTGCTAAACATTTGTTCTAATGTTCATTTTCTTCCACTTCTATTTCCCTTTCCCCTTATCAACTGCTGTATTTACATATTCTAGAATTTAGTGTGTGTATCTATATATATGTAATTTTTAGACAGAGTCTTCCTGTATCACCCAGGCTGGAGTGCAGTGGCGCGATCTCGGCTCACTGCAAACTCCACCTCCTGGGTTCAAGTGATTCTCCTACCTCAGCCTCCTGAGTAGCTAGGATTATAGGCATGTGCCACCACGCCCAGCTAATTCTTGTATTTTTAGTAGAGATGGGGTTTCACCATGTTGGTCAGGCTGGTCTTGAACTCCTGACTTCATGATCTCCCTGCCTCAGCCTCCCAAAGTGCTGGGATCACAGGTGTGAACCACTGCATCCAGCTCATGTATATTTTTAACAATAGTTTGACAACATTTAATATATTTTAGTAATTTTTCCTCACCATTGCTTTTTGTACCAATTATTTCTAACAGGAATTATTTCATTTTCCTTTTTAACTAAGCAATCTTCTAATATTTTTTTCAAAGAGATTCTGTGAGAGGTAAACTGAATTCTTGTATATCTGAAAATGTATTCATTTCTCTCTTAATACTGAATGATAGTTTGGTATAGAATTTTAGGTCCAAATTACTGAAGAAACTGATTTATTGTCTTCCTGTAACTAGTGGTGTTGATCAGAAGTCTGAATCTGATCTGATTCTCACAAATTCTGTCCTTAATCCAATGTATCTGGTATCGTTCAGGGTTTTCTCCATATCCTTGGTTATCTAAAATTTTCTTCTATTGGGACTCTTAGTGTGTATATTTTGAATATTTTTTTCTTGCTTGGCTGCTTAAGTTGATTCTTTCTTTCTTCAACTCTCATAAATTGTTAGTTTTTTTTTTTCCAACTATGAATTTCCCTTCTTCTTTTTTGCTTTCTTCTAGCATGTTTTTCAGATAGACATTGAAACTTTTGGATCTGTCTGCCATATGCCTTCCCCTTTTTTGCATCTCTTCACCTCTTTGGCTATATTCTGAGAAAACTCCCTAGCGCCATCTTTCAGCTCAGCAATTCATCCCTCGTCTAAATAGTTTTAGCTCTTCAGCTTGTTTTTTTTTTTAGCTTTTTTATTTCAAAAACTCTATTTTTAATTTCAAAAATCTCTAAGTGGCTTTTTACCGAACTGTTATTTTTTTATACGTCTGAGAACATTAAGCATATTATGTAAAGTTTTAGTCAAATTGCTCTATCAACTGTTTCCTCAAATATGCATTTCACATTTGCTGAGTTTGTTGTCTGTCTTTCACAGTGTTGGCTTTTCCCAAATACTCTGTGATTTTCACCTGGGTGCTCATTCTTTGGTTCCTTTTCTATCCACCTGATTGCTGTCTCTGATTGAGCAACACACATGGGCAGGCAGTGAAGCATCCACAATGGTTTTTGCTATATTTAATGGTGTGAGTAAGAATGCTTCAGGCTGCAACAACTGAGTTCTGCCACAGGATAGTCCGTATCCCATCTGTGTGTCTTTGGACCTCAATCTCTGACTTTTTCACACACTCATTTGTTCTGGACTAGAGGCAGGTACAATCATTATTGCTACTTGATTGCTGGTGGAGTTCAAATTGGATGATATGTGAGCATTAAACTACCTTGCTGTTTCTGCCATAATACCTTAATTGATTACCCTCTTGTCTGCACACTTTGGGCACGGAGCTTTCTTGATGCTCTCACTGTTCTGCATCAAAACATGCTCACATATATTTTTTCCTGTGATTTCACTCCGTGGTCTACAGGTTGATTCTGGATTTCAGGTATTTCCAAGTTTCTGACATAATGAGAATTACCTTCTTATTTTCAAATACATATCTGTGGATCTTAAAATACATACCACACTACATGCACACACACTATATATATATATATTCTTCCTCATCGTTTTCTGGACTTTGAAACCCTCTTATTATGCATAAAAATTTAGCAACAGCTCCTGCTTCTAAATCTGTGTAATTGAACTTGACACAGTATATGTAAAATGAGAGACTGCAGGAATACGTCATAGGGAATATGTGTTTTCCAGCATTTTGACAAAAATGGGAGACTGGTTCATGCTTACTCCACTATCTCGAAGCCGTCTCTGAGAATAGCTTCCATTTGTCCCTCTAGATTCTTCTTCCACCCTTCTCCACCTTTCTCTTTGCCCCAGGAGTCTCATTTATTTGGACTATATCAAGAGACTAATTTGCCGTTGGGCTTCCTGTTGGGGTTGACAAGTGGGGAGGATCAGGAGGAGCCTGGAAAGAGTGAGTGAAGTGAGGCCCTGTTATTATTGCCCCTGGTCTCCTCCTGTGGTGTGCCAAGGGCTGGCTTTGTCCCTAAAGCCACACTCCCATAAAGTGGCCCTCTCCATACTGCCTTCTATGGCTGTGTGTTCTAGTAAATGGTACTTGCTCTGTCCTGTTACCCTTTTAGTGTTGGATGGATTAGTCTTTATCCCACCCTATCACACCTGTTTTCATTAAATCCTGCCCACACTTTGTAAATAGTAATTTCTACTGAATTCTCCTCAAACTATTCATGTCACAGCTCTATGATACATGAGTGCTCTGTTCTCATATTACAACAATGATGCTGCTGAACGCCAGGTCATCAAATATCACCAATATAGCCCATTGATAAGACATAACCTATTTTTTGCTTACAGAGATAAAAGATTTCCCCTCAATAGAGCTTTGATAGCATTTCAGAGGGGGGAAGGCAAAGTTGGATTTTATTAAGAATTAGAAATTTGGTTTAATGTAGACATTTCAATGTAAGACCTTGTTTAGAATTGAATAAGGATTATGATTTAATAGTTTAGGACTGATGGAAATGGCAAGCTAAAGATTTTGAGGGTTTCAAAGGAAATGAGAATGCTTCCTATTGAGGAATTGATGTTTTGGGGTGAAGTACTGAATAATAAGGTATTATTTACCAGGCCCTGGTAAAGGGCCTCTAAGAAGAATAAGACTGTGCTAACAACTGTAGAATAATGTCATGTTAATCTTGATGAAAAAAATAATGCTGGTAGGTGGTTTTAGTCTTCAGTGTCCAAGCTACAAATGGGGATAGAAGCATTTTTTTTCTATGTGCTATAATTTTCTCTAGTCTGGAGGTGAATAAAACCTGAAGTTTCATAAGATGGATTCCTCAAACTTTATTTCCTAGACAGCAATCTACTTGAACTGCCATTTATGTTTTTCTTGGCCTTCTGTTTCACAGACCTTGCAGTCCTGGAAATTTTTATTTATTTTCATGTAAGAATACAACTCTTATGCATGTAAATTCAGTATCAGTTGTCTATAATAGGGTCTTTGCTTCCAGGTTCACCAAAGAATATACTCATACAAAAGCAATAGTGAGAAATACAGAATTTACTGAAAACATCATAGGAGAGACAGACGGAGTCTCCATATTACACACCTCACTGCAAACAACTTGAAATCCCCTTCAGATATAGCTTTGATTCAAAAGCCCCTGAGCTGCCTTGTAGCCAGTTAAAAAGGCTGTGTTATAGCACTGCTTCCCTCGTATAATACTGATAGTCATTGGTTTTTATTTTATTTTTTCTGAGTCTTTTTATCCTTAAAATTCCTTTTTTATTATAAGCAGAAAAATTCAACTGCAGTTTATACCTCTAAAACTGCACAACAAAAATGATCAAAGTGTTCAACAATTAACCCCAACACTACCATAATTAGCATCTACCCATCTTAAGAACAAGGGTTAAGGAAACCGAAGGATGAAAAATTTTGTTATAAGAAAAACAAATGACATGTTATATGTAGTCATAAAAACTTATTACACATAGTAATAGCTTCCATATTACCTAGAACGATCTATGATTGATCTAAACTGACCTAAAATAATAAATTAGATTGAATGAAAACTTAGTATAGTTTGATTAACTATAGACTATCTTCATGTGTCCTAGAGAATGGAATCCGCTCCTCTAGTTTTCATTGCCTTCTAGTTTCTTCTAGTTAACTGTATCCTTCAGCTATAGACTTTTTCAGTTTATGTCTGCTGTTTTATGGCCAAATTCTTCATTACTGGTGCTCTTAGACATTCATGTCTGCTCTGCATTTCTTAAGCAAAAGAAGCAACCACAGGTGTGCTGTAGGCAGCTCCAGTGGCTCACAGAGGCCAACTATGCACATTTTTCTAACCCTGCAATTCAGGAACAGCAGGTTAGTAGCTGACGCTGGCCATGGTGGGAGTGTTTATACAATGGAAACTGACAAACAACACAAATCAGGGAGTTATTTTCCTTTTAGAAAGTCATTTAAATAATTTCCTAGTACTCCAGTTGAAAAAACACAGCAATCAGCTGTATAACTTATACAAATTCTAATTTCATGCCGAAATAACACAATCATTTTAATTCAAATAATGATTGTATTTTCTTTTGGGTCAGTTCTGTTTCGAATGAAAACTGTATGTACTAACAATTTGTTTCACCTTAGGCAGAAGAGAATTGAAACGTCTACCATTTCTATTTTTCAGTTTATCCAAGCTACAACACACTGAAGGCATATTGTATTTCTTCAGAAACTTTTGAGGAGACACTGCAATTCACTAAGAGCTGCTGGGGCTAGCATTGTTTAATGTGTGGTTTAAATTTTATCTCATTTATAGAGTCAGGATATGCTACTAACCCATGACTTAAAACCTGACAGCTTTATCGAGCATCATTACAGCTGGTGTTTTTCACTCTGTTAATCTCACTCATCTCTGACTTCCTACATAATAACTGGAAAAGACATTAGGAATGACATATTTATGTGTGTGGACACAGTTGATCAATCCATCTAGGCTGTGGGGAATGCTGACTAAGGCACACCAGGTAAATAACTTGAAGGCTGTAAACTAAAGTCAGAAAGGCCTGCAAAATGGAGCTCTGATTTTTATAATCTCAAATGATTCCTGTACCACAAACAGATGTGGAAAGAATTTGGATCTAATCATGCAAAGATACTTGATAGCAATTCCCTTATTTCATTCAGCTATTAAAATTATTAAGAAAATTAAAAAAAAAGAAAATGTATTTTCCAAATATTACTTTGCAAGGAAACAGGAAGAATGAAGGGGGCCAGAGAGGAGAGAGAGACACACAGAAACAGAGAAAGAAAGACAAGAAAGAAAGGCAAGATAATTGTGGCTTCTAATTATAAGAGCTAACAATTATGATGTGCTTGCTAAATGTCAGGCAGTATTCTAAGTGTTTTCAATGGATTGGCTTGTAAATTCTCCCAACAACACAATGAGATAAATACTATATTTTTATCTCATTTTACTAAATGAGGAATCTGAGTCACAGAGAGGATAAATGACTTGTCCAAGGTCACTCAGCTGTGGATAATGGTGGATCAGAGTGTCAAACCCAGACAGCCTGACCCAGAGTCTATGCACTTAAACCCTACAACACACTGCCTCCAGCTGGACCTTTAAATCTAGCCCTGATCTCTCTTTGGGAAAGTCCAATCAGGGTTTCACTTCATTGTATACCACTTTTTCATTATCCTCAAATAATACAATGGAATGAAAGACATACGAGAATGTCTAAAGACACCAGGAACTGGCATAAGTATTTAATCTTTTTTATCCTAAAGTCAAAAAGTAGTAACTAAAAGGAAGTCCGGTATTTAAATTTTTCAAGGACAAAAATATTCAAACACAATTTCAGTAATAATAAGCGTGTTTAAGAGCTCATTTTGTCTTAAAGTTTCATTTATTAAAAGTTCATCTAGCAAACCAAATTTTGGTGAGAAAGTTATCGTGACAAAGATATATTTGGATTTGTTTTCTTTTTGGCTCAAAGTTCTACAGGGACAGTTCTTAAAAATCTAGCAGCTCTAAGTTAGCAGCAGGTGTGTAGCTTGCTGCTCCATTGGATTTTAACACAAATTTTATGTCTCAGTTTATGTAAGAATATGTTGATTAGCTCTGTCTTGGTAACTGAATGAACAGAGAACTGCTCATCCACATAATCAAATCTGTTCGTAAATAAGTGAGCTGTATTAACAGTCTCATGCATGCTGATAAAAATGAAGATCACTATAATTTAAAGACCCCCACCTCAGACCTTTACATGATAGGAAGATGATTACATATCCACCGTGGACAACTCTTTCTCAAGGAAAAAAATAATAAAGATAAATCAGTAGACCCAGAAATCTGTGTAAGTTATATTCATAAAAGATTTATGAATATTTTAATATAAAATGTAGCTGAATTTTTAAGGCCAAGGATATAGGACATAAATCAAACAAGGAAAGATACTTTAATACTTTAAAACCCTTTAGGACCTCCATAACTTTAGCAATACTATTGTGACACAAAGCTTTGATTTAGCCTCAAAGCTCAGAAAGAGAGGTTAATAAATTACTATAATTTTTTTGGTTTATTCCTCCTACCCTTCAAAGTCAAATATCACACTCAGACTTACTCAACAAATGAAAGCAAAAAATTCTTAAGGAGTTTTGAAATATGACATATGAAGAAAAGCATCCTATATCCTGGTTTGAAGTATCCCATTACAAAGTTTCAATAATTTTTATTCCAATAAATAACATGTCTTATAAAATAATCATATAACTTACATTCCAACTTTATCACTGCATGATATTCCCATATGTCATCCCTCATTATTTTCACACACACACAAACTTGTTCACTCCATCAGCATAGTCCATTGTGCCAGTACCTCCTTCCCCATGCCGGGCCACTTGTCTAGACCATATTTATCCATCTCTTTGCCACCCATAGAAAGATTATCTACTTCTCAAGGTCCAGTCTTATAATACTCTTCTTTCCCACAGCCATAATCACTCTCCTTTTTGTGAACTCTCTTGCCACATCCTGAGTCCCTTGTCTTACTCATCAGTCTATCCCAACTGTGCCTATAATTTCAGCTTACTCATTAGACAGTAATTATTATTACTATTTATTATACTTTAAGTTCTGTAATACATGTGCAGAATGTGCAGGTTTGTTACATAGGTATACACGTGCCATGCTGGTTTGCTGCAACCGTCAACCTGTCATCTACATTAGGTATTCCTCCTAATGTTCTCCTTCTTCTAGCACCCCACCCCCCTAAAAGCCCCAGTGTGTGATGTTTCCCTCCCCATGTCCACATGTTCTCATTGCTCAACTCCCACTTACGAGTGAGAACATGAGGTATTTGGTTTTCTGTTCCTGTGTGAGTTTGCTGAGAATGATGGTTTCCAGCTTCATCCATGTCCCTGCAAAGGACATGAACTCATCCTTTTTTTATGGCTGCATAGTATTCCATAGTATATATGTGCCATATTTTCTTTATCGAGTCTATCATTGATGGGCATTTGGGTTAGTTCCAAGTCTTTGCTATTGTGAATAGTGCTGCAATAAACATATGTGTGCATGTGTCTTTATAACAGAATGATTTATAATCCTTTGGGTATATACCCAGTAATGGGATTGCTGGGTCAAATGGTAATTCTGGTTCTAGATCCTTGAGGAATCACCACACTGTCTTCCACAATGGCTGAACTAATTTACACTTCCACCAACAGTGTAAAAGCATTCCTATTTCTCCACATCCTCTCCAGCATCTATTATTTCCTGACTTTTAAATGATCACCATTCTAACTGGTGTGAGATGGTATCTCATTGTGGTTTTGATTTGTATTTCTCTAATGCCCAGTGATGATGAGCTTTTTTTCATATGTTTTTTGGCTGCATAAATGTTCTCTTTTAAAGTGTCTGTTCATATTCTTCACCTACTTTTTGATGAGGTTTTTTTTCTTGTAAATTTGTTTAAATTCTTTGTAGATTCTAGATATTAGCTGTTTGTCAGATGGAGAGATTGTAAAAATTTTCTCCCATTAGATAGGTTACCTATTCACCCTGATGACAGTTTCTTTTGCTGTGCAGAAGCTCTTTAATTAGATCCCATTCGTCAATTTTGGCTTTTGTTGCCAATGCTTTTGGTGCTTTGGTCATGAAGTCCTTGCCTATGCCTATTTCCTGAATGGTTTTGCCTAGGCTTTCTTCTAGGGTTTTTATGGCGTTAGGTCTTATGTTTAAATCTTTAATCCATCTGCAGTTAATTTTTGTATAAGGTGTAAAGAAGGGGTCCAGATTCAGTTTTCTGCATATGACAAGCCAGTTTTCTCAACGCCATTTATTAAATAGGGAATCCTTTCCCCATTGCTTGTTTTTGTCAGGTTGAGACAATTATTTTAAATCAATTCAATAAATGAGTAATGAAGATCTGAAATTGCTTTAGCTTTCAAATGAATAGTGCAATCTCATTTGGTGTAAAAAAATAAAAAATATTTTTTAGTTTTTCTTTCTTAGTTTTTCTTATAAATATGAAATTCAACAGTGAAGGATTTTATTGAGGAAATGTTGTAAATATGAATGAGTTTTCTACAGATACATGAGAATACAAGGTTTGCATTTTGCACATTTAGAATACTTATGTATATTCACATCATAATATGGATGAATTAACCTTAACCACTCATTGAAAAATAAACATGGGATTTTGAATCTAAAACTTAAAGTATTCAGGATGGAATTTGTGAAAATCAAAATAGGTGATGAGGTATAAAGTTTCAGTTAAGCAAGATGAATAAGCTCTAGAAATCTGTACAACACTATAAGTACAGTCAACATTAATGTATTGTAGGCTTTAAAACTTGCTAAAAGGGTAAATCTCAAGTTAAGTGTTCTTACACAAAAAAATAATATTTTAAAAAATAAAATAAATCAGAACAGCAACAACAAAAATAGATGATGAGGCTCTAGGAGTAGCCCTAAGAAAGCACAAAGTTTTCTATACTTGACTTTCATTTGAGCAGTAGGATGGTTTAGTGAAAGGACACCAAGCTAAAAGTAAGATTCTCAGGATCAGGATCTCTATTCGTTCACTGATGTATTTCAAGCACCAAAAAAGTACCTGCTTCATCATAGGAAGCCAATACATATTTGAATGAATGAATAAAAATAACTGGATTTTGTACTATTTAGCAATTTACCAGCTATATAAATTTAGAAAAATCTCTATACTATTATTATTCTGCCTATCTTACAGCATTATAAAGGATGAAATAAAATTATATGCATGAAAATCATAGTGAGATATTTCTATCCATCTTAGCTATTTCTTTTTTTTTTTTTTTTAATGGAGTCTTGCTCTGTAGCCCAGGCTGGAGTTCAGTGGCGTGATCTCGGCTCACTGCAACCTCCGCCTCCCTGGTCCCGGTTTAAGCAATTCTCCTACCTCAGCCTCCCAAGTAGCTGGGATTACAGGCATGAGCCACCATGCCCAGCTAATTTTTGTATTTTTTAGTAGAAACGGTGTTTCACCATGTTGGCCAGTCTGGTCTTGAACTCCTGACCTCGTTATCCACCCACCTCGGCCTCCCGAAGTGCTGGGATTACAGGCGTGAGCCACCGCGCCCAGTCTTTTTTTTCTTTTCAGACAGGGTCTCACTCTGTTGCCAAACTGGAGTGAAGTGGCACGATCTCAGCTCACTGCAACCTCCCACTCCCGAGTTCAAGCAATTCTCCTGCCTCAGCCTCCCGAGTAGCTGGGATTTGCACCACCACACCCAGAATCTTAGCTATTTCGATCTCCCACTCTTATTTTTCTTAATTTTTATTAGAATTTTGGCTGAACAACAAATATAAATGTTTACTCACATACACATCTGTGTATATTAATATATAATTAGATATACATTATATACAATGTATATTATATAATATACTTACTAAGTTGACAAATATTCATTGAATGTTTATGGCAGGAACCGGAAAACATAAGGATGAATAAAATATAATTTCTCCCCTCACTGTATTTTGGCTAAAACCTGATGTAAACTGTAAGAAAGTATACTTACTGCAATCTACTATTTTTTATGATCAAAGAACCACCATTTTGTATAATTCACTGTTATTTACTTCGGGAAAAAAATAGAATGTTGTTATATTTATGTTTTTGTGTCATATATACACATATGGTACCTATAGGTATGTACATAGGTATAGGTATGCCTATGTACATGTATACACCTCTTGAGACCTGTTGCTAAGAAAAAATCCCTTTCCTTTCCAAATATTGTTGCTCATTGACAATGCACCTCATAACTCAAGAGTTCTGATGAAGATATACAAAAAGATTAGTGTTTTCATGCTTACTAATATAACATTCATTCTGCAGTCTATGGATTAGGGAGTAATTTTGACTTTAAAATCTTATTATTTAATAAATATATTTTATAAGTCTATAGCTACCATGGATAGTGATTCCTCTGATGGATCTGGGCAATGTAAATTGGAAACCTTCTGGAAAGGATTCACCATTCTAGATGTCATTAGAACATTTGTGATTCATGGGATGAGGTCAAAATATCAACATTTTGGAAGAAGTTGATTCCAACCCTAATGGATAACTTTCAGGGCTTCAAGATTTCATTGGCAAAAGTAAGTGTGAATGTGGTGGGAACAGCAAGAGAACCAAATCCTGAAGACATAACTGAATTGCTGCAATCTCATGATAAAACTTGAATGAATAAGGAGTTGCTTCTTACAGATGAGCCAAGAAAGCGTTTCTTGAGATGGAATCTACTCCTGGTGAAGACACTGTGAACATTGTTGAAATAGCCACAAAAGATTTAGAATATTTCATAAACTTCATTAATAAATCAGTGGCATAGTTAGGATTGACTGTAATTTTGAATCAAGTTCCACTGTGGTTAAAATGCTATCAAACAGCATTGCGCACTACAGAGAAATCTTTCATGAAAGGAAGAGGCAACTGATGACAAACTTCATTGTCTCATTTTAAGGAATTGTCACAGCCACCTCAACCTTCAGCAACCACCATCCTTATCAGTCAACAGCCAGCAACACTGAGGCAAGAACCCCCACCAGGAAAAAGATGAGCACTGGCTGAAGGCTCAGATGATTGTTAGGTAAGCATTTTTTAGCAATAAAATATTTCTAAATTCAGATATGTACCTTGTACTTTTTTAGACATAATGCTGTTACACACTTAATAGACTACATAGGTGTAAATGTAACTTTTGGGAAACCAAGTAATTTGTGTGGCTTGATTTTTGTGATTTTCACTTTATTGCTCACAGATCTAAATCTGAACCCACAGTGTCTCCGAGGTGTGCCTGTATAAACAGAAAATAGACTGTAAAGGTAGCAGAATGATAATGGTACAGGAGGAAAAGGGAGAAGATCCATGAAAAGGCAGAGTGAGAGATAGCTGAATCACATTAATTAAAGATCACTAGACTAGTGTAAAAAGCCATGAATTCTTCCTGTGAAGCTCTTGGAACTCTATCTTCCATCCAGAACAACCTCATAGTTGCAACTTCCACAAGGCCCAATTGTTACTGTTTTATTCTGAGAAGCTCAGTTGTGCAGCATTTTTTTTTTTTTTTTGGCATTCCAGTAATACCTAAATGTGTGGCTGAGGATTCTGTTTTCTCATTTCCAATGTATAGCCTTATAATACAGATCTCATTACTTCCAGATCTGAGTGACTCAGATCTGTAAGGCTCAAGTGCCTTATGGGAAGCCGTGCACAGTAGTTAGGAGTTAAGGGCCAGGGAGTCATTCTGCCTAGGGGTAGAAAGCACTACCTCTTACCATTTGTTTAACCTCTCTATGCCTCAGCTCCCGCCTCTCCAAACAGAGAAAAATAATAATAGGCTGTTGTGAACATTAAATTAGATAGTATGTATAAGCTGCTTAGAACATGTTTATTAGGCCTGGCATGTAATAGGCAATAAATAGCAGCTACTTTGTAAATATATTTATAGTACCCAAAAAATTAACTCAAATGAATGCTCCTTTTTGCTTTCTTTTTGGTTCATGAGTGAATGGTGAGGCTATGTAAAGGAACTGGAGATTGTCCCTGGGGATTCCGAATTCAGTTATCCAAAAAATCCAAAAAATCATATTTACTGAAGTGGACACCAGTAAGTAGTCTCACTGTAGAAGTTTTAATTCAGACCAGCACAATCATCTCAACTCTAGCAAAATATACTAAATAGCCTTTGATATTATAGTTCTATAAAGCACACATATGCAACAGAAGCAATTTCTAAATCTCAGTATACCAAAAATCCATGATGATAGAGAAGTGGGCATCTCATGACCAGATTTTTTTTTTAAAGACTGTGTTTTCCTTATGGAACATACTCATCTAGTATACATAGAACATTGGTCTTCCTACAAAAGAATACCTGTACTGGGGAAATGAAGCTCAATTCTGGGAATAAGAAGAGTCTTATGAGCAAATAGCTGCCCATTTGTCATTATTTAATAATTTCTGGTAGCTTTCTTATTTCCTAATTAGTGAATTAGAAATTAGTAGATGCCTAATGAAAGTTAGATCCTTTGTTTCCTGATTTCTAACATGAGAATAATCTGAGATCAACACTTTGAAAAAATTGGAGCCAGAACAGTGAGGTTGGTAGAAATATAAGATAAAGATATCCATACCCACCATGGTGCCAAAGGGGAGACCTAGCAAGGTTATGACAGAGGGAGACTGAGGGCCACCAGCAGGTTTCTGAATTACATTATAGTCAGTTATCTGTTTATCTAGCTCCTAATCTGTACTGTGAGTTCCCAGTCAGAAAATGTATCTTTCTTACCCATCGTTTCTTCCTCATGCAGTATCCCAAAGGCAACAGAGTAGATACCCTACAAATGCTTGCTGAGTGACTATTAGAGCCCTGTGTACCTGAAGGATGGGACAGCATGGGGTAGATGGAGGGAGGAGTACTGCCTCAGGAGGATTACAAGCCTTCCTGCTTTGCCTTTATGCCCTAATGCTTTATTTGGCCTCATTATTATTCAGGGTTACGTTTCATTTTCCTTTGTTTGTCAGCCTCAGGGTTCCTCTGTTGCATGTCCTGTGATTCCATTGAGAATCTGCTCTCACATTCATAAAAAAGGGGATGACTACTCAGCTCTTATAAAGACCACAGGAGTGACAGGTGCAGCACAGAAAATTGTTGCCTCTTAGCCTAGTGTCTCACACTATAGGTGACACCAACGGGCAAGAAACAGTGCTCAGATAACCTATTCTATTAACAGAATTGTCTAATCAAGTATCAGTGTGTGAGAATAGAGAAAAGAAATATCGAATGTCTAGACAGAATGTGAGATCTCCCTAGAGCAGCAAGGAAGATTCAGTCTGGGGACTTGTCCTAAGGAAACTTCTTACAGGCTGTCACTTATGCCAGATAATCGGTGTCACAAACTGTGAAATGTAGAGGCTTAGTCTTCTTTAAGCATGCGGAAAATATCTAAGTAACAAGTAACTTGGTTATCTATTTCACATCTGTGTTTGTAAAGAAATGTACTTATTTTTAATATCTAAGTAGAAATTAATTTCACTTTAAATTTAAAAGCTATATCACGTTATAAAGAGGAAAGGAACTCACCTTCATTGGATACTTGTTTTGAATGGGGCATTTTATATATGTTCTCCTGTGTAATTTATCTTTAATTTTTTATTATTTTTATTCTTTCTGGGTACATAGTAGGTGTATGTGTTTACGGGTTACATGAGATATTTTTGTTTAGGCATGCAATATGTAATAATCCCATCAGGGTAAATGGGATATTCATCACCTCAAGCATTTATCCTCTTTTACACACAATCAAATTCTACTCTTAGTAATTTTAAAATATACAATTATATTATTTTTTACATAGTCACCACATTGTGCTGGAAATACTAGATCTTATCCATTCTTTCTATTATTTTGTACTCATTAATCATTCCAATTTCTCCCCACTTCCTACTACCCTTTGCAGCCTCTGGTAACCATCCTTCTATTCTTTATCTTCATGAGTTCAATTAATTTTTAGCTCCTACAAATAATTGAAAATATGTGAAGTTTATTGTGCTGTGCCTGGCTCATTTAACATAGTGAACTCCAGTTCCATCCATATTCTTGCAAATTAATGAATCTCATCATTTTTATGGCAAAATAGTACTCCATTGTATATATGTACAACATATTCTTTATCTATTTTTCCTTCGATGGACACTTAGATTGCTTCCAAATCTTGGCTATTGTGAAGAGTGTTGCAATAAACATTGGAGTACAGATATGTCTTTGATATACTGATTTTCCTTCTTTGGGGTATATACCTAGCAGTGGGATAGCTGGATCATATTGTGGCTCTATTTTTAATTGTTAGGTTGTTGTTTTTTTTTGAACTTTCAAACTGTTCTCCATAGTAGTTAATACTAATTTACATTTCCACCAATGGTGTACAGGGGTTCTCTTTTCTCCACACCCTCACCAGCATTTGTTATTGCTTGACTTTTAGATAAAAGCCATTCTAACTGGGGTGAGATGGTGTCTCAATGTAGTTTTGATTTGCATTTCTCTGATGATCAACGACATTGGGCATCTTTTCATACACCTGTTTGCCATTTGTATGTTTTCTTTTGAGAAACATCTATGCAAATCTTTTGCCCATTTTAAAATCAGATTGCTAGATTTTTTTTCCCATAGAGCTGTTTGGGCTCCTTATATATTCTGGTTATGAATCCCTTATCAGATGGGTATTTTGCAAATATTTTCTCTTATTCTACAGGTTGTCTCTTCACTTTGTTGATTCTTTCCTTTGTGTGCAGAAGATTTTCAGCTTGGTATGATCCCATTTGTCATTTTTGCTTTGGTTACCTGTGCTTGTTGGATACTATTCAAGAAATCTTTGCCTAGTCCAATGTCCTGGAGAGTGTTCTCAGTGTTTTCTTGTAGTAGTTTCATAGTTTGAGATCTTAAATTTGTCTTTAATCCATTTTTATTTGATTTTTATATGGCCAGAGATAGGAGTCGTTTCATTTTTTTGCATACAGATATCCATTTTTTCCATCACCATTTACTGAAGATACTGTCCTGTCTCCAATGTATGTTCTTGGCACCTTTGTCAAAAATGAGTTTGCTGTAAATGTATTGATTTACCTCTGGGTTTTCTATTCTGTTCCCCTGATCTTTGTGTCTGTTTTTACCCCAGTACCATGCCATTTGGGATACTATAGTTCTTTAGTATAATTTAAAATCAGGTAATGTGACTCCTCCAGTTTTGTTCTTTTTGTTTAGTATAGCTTTGGCTATTCTGTGCCTTTTGTGGTTCCATATAAATTTTAGGATTGTTTTTTCTATTTCTATGAAGAATGCCATTGGTATTTTGATAAGGGTTATATAAATCTGTATATTGCTTTGGGAAATATGGGCATTTTAACTATATGGATACTTCCAATCCATGAATGTAAAGTATCTTTTCATTTTTTTGCATTATCCTCAAATTCTTTCATCAGTATTTTATAGTTTTCATTTTGGAGATCTTTCATGTCTTTGGCTAATTTCTAGATATTTTATTGTATGCGTAGCTATTGAAAATGGGATTGCTTTCTAGATTTCTTTAATATTGCTTGCTGTTGGCATATTAGAAATGCTACTGATTTCTGTATGTTGATATTGTATTCTGCAACTTTACTGAATTTGTTCATCAGTTCTAATAGTTTTCTGGTTGAGTCTTTAGGTTTTTCCAAATATAAGACCATATTATCTGCAAACAAGGATAATTTGACTTCTTCCTTTCCTATTTGGATGTCCTTTATTTCTGTCTCTTCTCTGATTGCTCTAGCTAGGACTTCCAGTACAATGTTGAATAACATTGGTGAAAGTGGCCATCCTTGTCATGTTCCTGATGTTAGAGGAAAAACTTTCACGTTTTCCCATTCAGTATGATATCAGCTATGTGTCTGGCATGTATGGCTTTTAATATGTTGATGTATGTTCTATGCCCAGTGTTTTGAGGATTTTTATCTTGAAGGGATGTTGAATTTTACCAAATGCTTTTTCAGCATCAATTGAAATGATCATATGGTTTTTGTCCTTCATTCTGTTGATACGACGTGTCACATTGATTGATTTTTGTATGTTGAACCATCCTTGCATTCCTAGGAAAAATCCCACTTGGTCATGATGAATGATCTTTTTAATGTGTTGTTGAATTTGGTTTGCTAGTACTTTGTTGAGGATTTTCACATTAATATTCATCAGTGATATTGGCCTAAAGTTTTATTGTTTTGATGTGTCCATCTGATTTTGGTATCAGGGTAATACTGGTCTTGTAGAATGAGTTTGGAAGTATTCCCTCCTATTCTATTTTCTAGAATAGTTTGAGTAGGATTGGTCCATGTAATTTATACAACAGAACTTGAAACTTGATATTATCACTTCCATTTAACAGATGACTATATTAAGCCACTAAGTAGTTAAATTCGCCTACAGTTATGTAGCTATAACCATGGGAATAGCAGGATTCAGATCTCAGAATTTTAATCTATAGAACTAGTTATTTTGCTATGATTTATGTCAGTTAGGATTTTCTGTTGCAACCAAAAGAAAATCTGACTCCCAGTGTGTTAAGCAATGAAGGGGATGGATTGACTCACACAAGTTGAAGGCTCTGAAATAGCACAGGTGTTTGATTTGTTTTGGTGGCTCATTCCTTTCATCAAAAGCATAATTTCTTTCACCCCCTTCCTTGGTGTTGCAAGCTTTCCATCTGAATTTAAAAACAATCTCAGCAGCTTCACCCTTCACATCACAAATTATAGAGTCAGAAGGAGAGTGGAAACAGGCTTCAAACCTCAAATGCAATCATGTTGCCATGTTCCTTGGGGACTACTGTGAGCTATTTCACTTAGGCTAAATGCAAGGGGAATGGAATTGTCCTGACTGAGTTTCCAGAAACCAGGGCCTACCCTGAACCTGAGAGTAGAGTGATGTTTCTTTACCTTCAATGAGTTAGTATATAATGGAGAAGAGAAGGGGGTGTTGGGAGAAGACCTCTGACCTCTCAGCCTCAAGCCACACTGACACAGTGACACTCTGCCACGAATGAATAATAACACTAACATGAACAACTCACCACCTAGTGTCCACAAATGAGGTGTTTTGCCTCTTCTTTATATAACAGTACTTGATGGCTAATCACTTTCTTTAAAATTCCTGTCATTCCTATCAAAGAATAGCCTTTGAATTTTTTATGACGATTCTGACAAAGATTATTCCCAACTATTAAGAAAAATATTAAATACTTCAAATAGCATATGAGCTCTTCTTAGCTACACACCTGAACTAACATTGCCTCAAATATTTAACTGTTTATGGAATGAGCAGGGTTCAGTTGGTATATTACATAAAATAACTTATTTTCAAACCTCTTCATTTAACTTGCCTTGCTAATCCATTCCTCCCTCTCTGTGTGAGTTATGGGATGAATCCTGATTTTTGCAGTCTCTCTTAGACAATAAAGACATCGCCCTTTGTTTTGTCTTTATAAGTCCAGTCTAGTCTAATAATCATAGAACTACAGGTCAATCTAGTATAATAATCAAAATCTCTGAATTCTTACCCAATGTAAAGCTTCTTTCCTTCCTCAGCTTGAGCCTGCCTCAGACTTGCAAGCATGTATTATCTTATTTCCTATCTCTATTTTCTATTTATCAGCAATCCCACCTCTATACCTTCAAACGTACTTGAATTTGTACTTGTGTCCCCCTTTCTCTTTCTCCTATTGAAAACCAGTCCTTCCCCATGTGTTGTTGATCCCTTTTGCTCTTACCTTCCCATGACTTACAAAAATATTTAAAAATTGGAAACAAATAGAAACTTCTTTAAATTAACAAAGGGAGTCACTTTTTCTCAATTTCTGTCATCTGAAAAATAGACATCCAGATGAAAATAGATGCACAAGAGATTGGAGGAAATCACTCTGCTCAGCAAAGGGAACAGAGTATGAGTGGGCAGAACAGCCTCCGGGCCTGAATGCCGGTCAGTTTAGCACCTTCAAAAGAGGAGGAGAGGCCAGGCGCGGTGGCTCACGCCTGTAATCCCAGCACTTTGGGAGGCCAAGGTGGGTGGATCACGAGGTCAAGAGATTGAGACCATCCTGGTCAACATGGTGAAACCCCGTCTCTACTAAAAAATACAAAAAATTAGCTGGCCATGGTGGCGCGTGCCTGTAATCCCAGCTGAGTAGGAGGCTGAGGCAGGAGAATTGCCTGAACCCAGGAGGCGGAGGTTGCGGTGAGCTGAGATCGCGCCATTGCACTCCAGCCTGGGTAACGAGAGCGAAACTCCGTCTCAAAAAAAAATAAAAATAAAAATAAAAAATAAATTAAAAAAAAAAGAGGAGGAGAAAGGAATCAGGGTTGGGTAAGAGTCTTAAACTGTAGTGTGGCCCTGAGAAATTCTGAGACAGACCAATAGGGAGCCCCAGATTAGAGGGTCCTTTAGAGACTGTCCAGAAAAAGCCCAACTCTAACAGCCCCTCCAAATTCAGTTACTAGAAAATGGAAGCAGCACAAGAACATGGCCTCAGTGTGGGGCAAGATGGATAAGGGTGGCAGTTGAAGGCTTTCAGTCAGTTTCAACCCTCACAGCAGGTAGAGCTGGATGGTGGACATCTAAGATTGCCACAGAAAGTATGGAATAGAAAGCCCTGGGGATGGAGGGGAGTGAGGGAGAAGCAAATCAACAGGAATAATTCTAATTAATATGTGAATATTACTACTTTGAAAATAAAATACTATAGAAATAAATTTTAAAATAAAATACCTAAATTAACAGCAGGAAAATACATTCATTTTTCTTAAATCTTAATATTTAAAGATATCAATTCTTCAAATTTCAATCTGTATTCTAGGAGACTAGTTGTTTTAAGATTTTGGGCTCTTTGTTTTTTAAAAATTATCCATTTGATTCTAAAATATTTATAGAAAAGTGAAGGGCCAAGTTACCAAGCTGATAATTATTTTATTCAGATAAACAGCCTTTTTCTCTATAATTAGATAATAAAATGCAAGTGCATCAGTATATTTTTACTTTGATGTGAGTGAATTTCAATTAAAGTTTTATCAGTTAATCAAATAAATAGATGACAATTTAGCAAATAATTTCTTATATGGTTAGGGCAATCAGTGAAACTTCCCAAATGTTGATGAAATTTAGGGGTAGAAGTGTAGACCACAGACAAATGGGAAAAAGGGGCTGAAGAGAAGCTTGGTAACAGGACTCAGATGACAGAAGATAAAGATTGCAAATTTTGTCCAAGGTAAACCTTAGTTGACCCCTTAATACCTTTTGAATGAGCAGGAACAAAAAACAATTGTATGTGATATTATTCTCTTTTAAAGACACAAAAACAGGCAGATGTTTTAAATCATAAAATGGCTTCTGAATTTTTAAAAGAACTCTGGCCTTAACAAAATAAATGTTTATTCCTGCAGACTTTATTATTTTATGTTTCACATGTCCCAACCCTCTTCTCCTCTTCCTGTTTTTCTTCTCTTCTCCTTTCCCATTTCTCTACATTTACCTCTTCTTTCCTCTCTCAACCTCTGACTTCACAAGATCAGTCTTAAAGAAACAAGGAAATTTAGAAGGAATATAAAAAATGATTACCCTTTAAAGTCATACAGGTCTGACTTAATAAGTTCACTGGATTTTTGCAAACTATCCAAAATCTTGACACACCTTTTCGTGCCTGCCTTTCTAGATAAAATAAATGCAGTCTAATAAAATGTTATGACTTATTTAATTGCTGATACCTTGGCAACTGTTCAACTGATAGAGTTAACTGTATCTCAAACATTCAATGTGAAACAAATAAAAATATTTGCATTGCAGATGATTTTGTATTTAGGAGGCCCTGAGGTTTAGTAATAGGAAAAGCTGAGGCAACTTTACTACAGAAGAAATGGTACAATACATAGTTAACCTAGGATTTTATTCAACATAGAAAATGCTGCCCTGGCAGGGATTCATGTAGCTGCTGAGTCTACTTCTCTTTTTTAAAAATGTATTCCTCTGTGCTGAAGAGCACCCTCTGAAGTCCATTGTCTACTCAAATCTACTAAATGAGGGGTTGAGGGACTTTAAAATTACACATATTTTCAGCACTTCTGAGAATCTTATTCACACCACAAAACATTGCTCTGGATGCACTAGAGAGGCTTAATTACACACTGAAGATAAAAAGATAAAGCAAGGAGACCTGTAGGTGGGATGGAAATGATTATCCATAAGTATACAGAGACTGAGCTTGCTAGTAGCTTACATAACTAATTGCCCACACCCGGATGGCATTTGCATGAACATTTTCTATGAAAGCCTAAATGCTTCTGAAATCTGTTGGCATAAACAAAAGAAACAGATGTTCCAACTTTGATGCTAAGTAAACTTGAAAAGAAAACTATACATTTAGAGCAAACCATAGAGGAAATTATGGATAAACCCATCTTCCTAGAAGCTCTAGAATTTAAAATGCTGCTGTTATAATACAATTTTAAAAATGAAAAATACAAGCCCCCTTTGAAATTATAAGGCTTTCAGATTCTGCATTATATGTAAATATGCATAAAAGAACGAAGTAACTCAGCATTTAGCTCTTTTTAATAAGACAGAACTGTGTAGTAAAGCATCCTATTGGAGGGAGATGTAAATTTAGAAAATCAGTCTCATTTTCCCACCACCTCACATTATACCTTCCTGTGCAATGTAGGTTGAATACTGCCAACTGCTCCCAAGACCAGAATCAAATAGGGCAAATATGTGTGAAGTATATTACAGGGTCACCTTAAAATATCTCCCTCTTTGACGAAGTAATGCCTCAAACTCCCACCATGATTAATACACACAGGAGAAATGCATAAGTTATATGATAAAATAAAGGAATATAGTCTGCACCATTTATAATTAAAGGCAAAAACAATAAAATGAACTATTCAAAAGGATTGTACACTAGAAATAAGTCCTCTACGAACAAGAATCATTTTCACTCTCATAGCTCAATAATGCAAAGATAAGTAACACAAATTTTAAAATAAGCAAAGGATTTCAATAGACATATCTCCAAAGATATACAAATAGCCAATAAACACGTGAAAAAGACGTTCAACATCATTAGTCATCAGGGAAATTCAAACCAAAGCTACAATGACATACCACTTCATACAAACTAGAACAGCTATGCTTTTTTAAAGTCAGATAATAACAAATATTGGCAAGAACACAGAGAAATCCAAAATACTCATACAGTGCTAGTGGGAATGTAAACCTGTACAGCCTCTTTGGAAAATAGTCTGGCAATTTCTCAGGAAGTTACACATAGAGTTACCTTTTGATCTAACAATTCAATTCCTATGTATATACTCAAGACAAATGAAAACATATATCCACAGAAAAATTTGTACCTAAATTTCCATAGCAGCTTTATTTATAAAATACATCAAGTGGAAATAACCCAAGTGCCCATCAACTGATAAATGAATGAACAAAATGTGCTGTATCCGTACAATGAAATATTATTCACCAATTAAAAGGAATATAGTGCAGGCTGTGACATAGCTGAATCTTGAAAACATTATGCTAAGTGAATAGAGCCAAACACAAAAGACCACATATTATGTGATTAAATTTATATGAAATGTCCACAATGGGCAAGTCAATAGAGACAGAAAGCAGATTCGTGGCTGTCTGGGGCTAAGGAGTAGTAAGGAGGAATACAGAATGACTGCTATTGTTTATGGAGTTTCTTTCTAGAGTGACAAAAAGTGTTTTAAAATAGATGGTGTTGATGGTTGTCCACCTCCATGAATATACTAAAAACCATTTAATTGTACACTTCAAGGGTACAATTTAAGTGAAGTATATGCATGTGCATTATAACTCAGTAGTTTAAAAAAAATTATTTTCATATTGTTAGATTCTTTATGTAACATTGCTTAAAAACAAATTTTACTTAGAGAGACAATTTGTTATGAGATACATACCTTTAATTATAGTAATTTATAACTTTATCAATCATTTAACATATTTTCATCAGCACAAATGGCTCATACATTTTTCTTCCACTTCCATAATCCTTCTTGAAGCTCTTTAGTTATCATTTACTTTCCCATCTCAGATTTAATCACCTTTCCTCAGTTCTCATTCTTCTTGACTTCTTGAATGAACTATTAAAAATGCTATGTTATGGTTACTCTGATGGCATTGCTATAGAAATGTTGACTGTTCCCTACATCTTGAAATGCTTCTTGTGTCTTACATTGATTTTCTACTTTTGCTTCTATGTTCTATAAGGTCCATGTGCTCCTTCTTTGTGTTGCTTTCTGTTTCCTCTTTTCCCCTCTCTCCCTAAAGGTAATTATTCTTCAACATTTTTTCTTCAATGCTCTGCATTTCTCTTTTTACATTTGACCCTATGGTTATGAATCTTGAATCTATTTCTGTTTTTTTTTTTTTTTTTTTTTTCTTTTGAGACCAGGTCTCACTTCTGTCGTCCAGGCTGAAGTGTAGTGGTACAGTCATGGCTCACTGCAGCCTCAACCACTCTGGGCTAATGTGATCTTCCCACCTCAGCCCCCTCATGCCACTACACCTGGCTAATTTTTATATTTTTTGTAGACTAGATTTCACCACGTTGCCCACATTTGTCTCAAACTCCTGGGCTCCAGTGATCTGCCAACCTTGGTCTCCCAAAGTGCTAGGATTACAGACATGAGCCACCATGCCCTGCCTTGAATCTATTTCTCAGGCACATCTCACTCCCTAGTTTTCAAACATATTTTTCTATCAGCCCAATGAAGATTTTCAATTTTCTCTTTCAAGGTTATTTCAGTATATCTAAAAACAAACACATATATTCAACTTTTAAAATTGCCTACCATATGTCAGAGATTATACTAAGCACAGGATAATAAATAAGAAAAAAATTTTTACTTGCCTATGAGGTGCTTATGACCCATTAAGAGTAGATAGACAGGTACCCAAATGAGTTCAAAAAAGTGTTTCAGGTTCTATGACAGAATTGTATAACTTTCCTTCATTTCATTTCTCATTTCCAGAGTCACACTGAAGACCTGTATTAATTCTAGTAATGATATCCATGCTGATCTGCTTAATCTCTCCCTATTCTAAATTAATTTTTCTTATAAATCACTGCATATCTATTTTCTTTTCACCACCTTTAATGGCTCTCTACTGTTGAAGAATCGAGTACATTCTGCACCTTCACCTTTAAGACCCTTTAAATATTGGCGATTTTTCTTATCTTACCCTCAGCACCTATCCTGTCCACCCACAGCCTCTGCTCCAGTTCATCTGAGTCACTGACTCTTTGGCATGTCTTAAAACAGCCTGGTTTCATACCTTTGCTCAGAAAACTTTTCTTTCTTGGCTTGCTGATCATTTGAGGTTATGCTAGCTTTGATAGAAGAGCTTTTTTCTTAATGCTTTTAGACAAAAAGAGGTCTTTAGTCACGCACATTAATAGTACAGTGTGGATATTCTCGACTGAAGGGTGGTTTCATACCACATTATGTTCCATGATCCAGGTTCCCTTTTTCTTATGAATCTGTCATCCCCTAGGGCCTTCAAGTCATCTGCATCTGGCAAGAAGATGGGAAGAGTATGAAGGGTGGCCCTTGGGATGTTTTTACGAGCCAGGCCTAGATGTGGCACACACCACTTTTATTCACATTCCATGGTTAGAACTCATTCACATTGCATACTCAACTACAAAAGAGTCTGAAAAAAATTGTCTGTGAGCTGAGATAGAAGAGGAATTCGATTTGTCAACATCCAGAAATCTCTGTCACCCTGTCCTTCCTCTGCTCCCCACTGTGGAAAATATATTTATCAAGGTCAGACCAAATTCCACTTCCTCTGAAAAGCATTTCTTAACCACTCTGTATAGAAGAGACAATTCCCTTTTTTGAAGTTTCACAATATGTATTGTCTTTGTTATTTATTTTTACATTTGTCACATGAATACATTTGTATTACAAAGTTATTTTTCTTTTTGATTGTGTATATCTTTTCTTTTTCAATAGAATTCAAAGCTCCTTGAAGACAGAAACACATAATATTTGGATCATTCATTCATTTGATATGTATTTATTAGAAGACTACTATATATAAGATATAATATTTAGTACCATGGGGAAAGCAAAAATTGATAAGAAATAATCTCTGGACCTGTGTCATTTTGGAATTTGATTCAGAGGGCATTTCTCTAAGCAAGTTCTTTGAGTACTTTAAGACGATGGGGGCTGGGTTTGGTGGCTCCTGCCCGTAATTCCAGCACTTTGGGAGGCCAAAGCAGGAGGATTGCTTGAGGCCAGGAGCTCGAAACCAGTCTGGTCAACATAGCAAGATGCTATTTCTACAAAATAATAATAATAGTAATAATAATAATAAAAAGATAGACATCGTGGTGCATGTCTGGGAGGATAACTTGGGAGGCTGAAGTGGGAGGATAACTTGAGCCTGGGAGGTTGAGGCTGTAGTGAGCCATGATGATGCCACTGTACTCCAGCCTGGGTGACAGAGAGGGACTCTGTCTCAAGGAAAAAAAAAAGGTCAAATGCTGTGGCTCATGCCTGTAATTCCAGCACTTTGGTAGGCCAAGGTTTAAGGATCTCTTGAGTCGAGGAGTTTGAGACCAGCCTAGGCAACATAGTGAAACCTCATCCCTAGAAAACACTATGAAGGAATATATTCAAATGATCGACCATGCCATGAGACTTTAATTCATTATGATTATATTATGAATGGAAATATTATCCATAATATTCATTACTTTTTATCTGCCTTCCTACATTGATGGGCCATTGTTTATCCAAGCAGAGAAAACTCCTACTATGGACAGATTTAGATAAAATGTAGTCATTACTGTAAACATTCTAAGTCATTATCTGTTGAGTCATACTTTGAAAATAAATTTCTTTAATAAGGCTTATGACATTCTAAATACTAAAAGCCTGATATTGCTGCATAGTATTCCTCAAGTCCATGAATAGTACACATATACCCAGGACTGAGTCCTAAGAAAGAGGAAATGGGTTTAAACTGAAGCAAAAAATAAAAACATTTAAATTGCAGCAGGAAGAATTTTGGTCAAAGATATGGGAGACCTTATTAAAAATGAGTTAACCTTGAAATGGCTTATTATATCCTTTTTAGCTCTAAAGAATATTAGGTATTTTGTAGTAAGTGCAGATGCTAGAAAACTATGGGATAAAACAACCAACCTCTGGGAAGGCCCCTCCCATCTTCCAAAGCCTAAGTCCTTCGGCTTAGGCCATTTTTGGTTTCCTTTCAGAGATGGCTTAGAAAGGAGACTACATAATGAAAGTAAAAGCAGCTCTTGATTTTTTTTCCCCTCACTACTCCAGGATCTGTTTTTGCCACAACTTCGTAAGTATTTCAATTACTTGTTCTCTCAACAATCCTGCAGAGAAGCTCTGCCCCCACCCCCCTTTTTATAGATGGAGATATTGAGGTTAAATGATTTTCTCAGGGTTACAAAGAAACCGAGCAGCAATGAGGGAATGAGAATTAGCAGTTCAACCTTCTGGTGGATGAATAGATTGAGTTTCTGAGCAGCTTTGCTATTATATTGCAAAGAGGCCATGCAGCAGCCTGGCTGAATTTGTGAGGAAACCGCGTCCTGGAAATGAAAGGGAGGCAGCAAGGAGAGCATTTTCTTCCTTATTAATGACATCGGCAATTGTCTAAAGTTGGAAAGAAAGGTCCTTCAGAGAAAGAGCCTTTTAAAAAGAGGACAAATAGCAGGGTACTCCATTTGGGACCCTCCCTCAATGAGACTGTTGTCTGTCTACTCACAGACAGTGCCGCCAAGGAAGCCGGGCTGCGGACTGGAGATGTGGTGCTGGCTGTCAATGGCACTGAGGTTATCAGTGTCGAGCTTGCAGAAGCTGTGAACCTTGCAATGAGAGGTAGGTGGGCCAGTTACAGAATCCAGAGTTAATCTGAAGGAGCAGAAAGCTGCCACACAGAGTCCCAGTGTGGGAGGGGACACCTACAGGTGTAAGTGCACTTCTCTCCCACAGCGCCTTGAATGCCTTGTCATCTGCATAAGTTTTCATAGAAATTAAATCACACTTCTGTCCCATTTTCCTTCCGTATTGAAGGCCAACCACTAAACTGAAGCCAGAAAATGGCAGTAAGCAAAACATACTCTATTATTGTCAAAATATTTACTTAAACTGCTTGCACATGCACAGAAAAATTCTCATTACCAGCATTCACTTACTATTACCATCCTTTCCTCCCACCTTCCTTCCTTCCTCCCTCCCTTTCTCCTTTTCTTTCTTTCCATCATCAGCTTTTAGGTTAAAAGCCTCAGAATTTTAATGTAAAAAAAAAAAAAAAGAGAAAGAAACAAAGAAATTACAGATTTAAAGTTTCTACAGATTTTCCCAGGGCCACTTGAGCATGGCCTTAAAGCAACTGTGATACAGAAGGAATCATCACAAGAACAGTGAGGATATATGCCCCATACCCTTGCATCCCTCACATTTCACTTTGTGGAAAGGTAATACCATCTCTTCTCTGCAAAATAACTTACTTTTTTGGCACTGTGTTACAAACCCTATCTCCCTACAGACCTAAAAATATCCAGCTGGTAAATGCTGTGTTCCATCACAGAGTTATTTGGTGTAGTTTTCTATTCCAGACTTATTGAAGGCTGCATGAGTACTTCAGTGTCTCTGAAGGTTATTAGCAGGCAATGAGATATTAAAAATGTGTGCATGTGGGACAGGTCACATGTGCCAATTAGTAAGTGTAACTGGCTGAGTAGTAAGTATCATTTGCCTTTCTCTCATGATGAAATCATGCTTGGGGATTAGCAACAGCAAGACTTCTCTAGTGTAGACTAGCAGCAAAAAAAAAAAAAAAAAAAATTCACTAACAAATGCTGTGTCTTCATAAGTGATTCTGAAACTTCTTGATGTAGGATTTGGCTTGATATTTTGCTGCTCTGTGGGACTTGGACTAGCTGCACCAGGAATCAAAGGTCATTCCCAGTTAGCATGTGCAACAGCTATTTGTATGTCTTGCACAAATATCCTGTGTGGAATACAGATGACAACTGAGATAATATAATGATTATACTAATGAACTATTAGTATTCCATACCATAAGGTAATCTTACTGATCTGGATTTAGCTGTTCCTACATTCTTCCTTATAATTATGTTTCCAATTTTCTGAGTTAAATAAAACCTACTTTTAGAAATATTGCTACTTTTAGTACTTCTTTTATTTTTCCCCCAAGAGGCTTAATGTTCTTTATAGCAATAAACCATTCAGCCTCATTACATCAGTTATTGGAAACAAATAGAAAGCATCTCTAACACTTGATTGGAGAGGTTTCTGATTTCTGACAAGATAAGGAACTAACACTGATACTGAAAGAAAAGCTATATTCATCATCCTAGCTGTCCCTGGTAGTTACTTGGGAGGATGGACTTTTCTGTTGTTATAATCTGGGTTCAACCACTCCTTGGTTGCCACCTTCACTCTTCTCCCCAAAGGAGACCTTAATTCTGTGTCTGTTCCAATTCTTCTCAAACCCAACATCAGAGATACCTCAAAAACATGAAAGTGAATTATAGATCTGAGATGCTAAAGTAAGGGCAAGATCATTTGGTCTATGTGCATATTAGAAAGGGTGGGAATTACAGCCAGCAGCAGATGAGAGCTGAACACCTCATGTAAGGAACAGGCTGAGCTGAGGAACTGCTTCTTAATGTTTTCTCTATTCCATATGGACCTGGGAGACCAGTTCCCCACCACATCACCTGAAAGCCATAGAAACAACAGGACCTATAATGGAGTCAGTGGGATAGTATCAGGGTAGCCCATCATTCCATACCGAGATAATCTCCTGCACATCCTAGGACTAAGTAATTATAGCATGACTTTTTGTTGAGGAAGGGTAGAGTTTACAGCAAAGGAAAAGGGAGAGTCCCTAAGATTTGGGGTCATTTTGTAAGGAAGCAAATGAGGCAAACAGAGTGATTGAGCCAATATAGCAGCCCAAGAGGCTTACTGAGCTGAGGAGTACCCTGCCTCCACCAGCACACGCACCAGGAGGGATGTCAGCTATGTTCTTGACTTTAAACTTTCTCCCCGTACATATTTTCAGCCAAAGTACTCAATAATCCCAGAGCACTAAGAGTTATCTAGTAAAAATAACAAGACATCTGAGAAACATAACTGCAATAAGAAAAAGATAATACATGGAACAAACTATAACAATCAAACCAAAATAAATTAATAGATCTGAGAGAATGAGCATTTAAAGTAAGATCAATAAATATAAAATTGGTGAAAAATGGCATTTGTAGGATATTGAATATGAAGCAGAAAAAGCCGACATAAGGGAAAACCAAAGTTCCACACCAGGTATAAAGAAGATAATTGTTGAAATAAAAAATGCAGTAGGTGAGCTGAATAACAGAAAAAATACAGTAGAAAAAATTTTAATGATCCAAAATATTTAATATAAAAACTTTCATAGAAAGCATCAGGAAAGAGTTTAAAAAAGAAAAAGAAAAGAAAACGTATAGGAAGAGTTAAGAAATACATAGGATACAATTAGAAGAGCCAATGTGATATTTCAATCAAGGGTGCTTAAAGGAAAAAGTACATAAGCACATGGAAGGATAAATATTTCCGAAGAAAAAAATTAGACTTTTCTAGACTTAAAGGAAGAATAGAGAACCCGGGAAACACTTATAGATCACCAAATAGATAGGAATAAAACCCCCATATTGCCATATTGTAGTGAAATTTAAGAACATCAAAGATTAAAAAAAGTTTTTTAAGTCTCAAAACAGAAAACCACTAACATCTGATTGATAGCAGACTTTTTAACAGCATTGGATACTGGTATACAATGTGGGGACTTTCAATAAGTTTCTGGATTTCTTACAAAGACAGTTTGTCTATGAATTATTAATAAATTCATATGTTTATAAGGGGGAAAATGATCTTCCTACTCTGGCATCTTGCTGATATTATTTTCTAATGATGCTTAATTTTTATTTGTTTTTTGTCTTACCACTTTATGAGATTGGTAAGTTCTGAGTTAGATAAAATTGTTTGTCCTAAAGAGGGGTTGATATAGACAATAGCTATATTATACTATCCAGCTAAACTATTACTTAAATGTAAGTGCACAGTAAAGACATATGTGAGTATTCATAGCTTTATAAAAGATTGCCTGAAATACTCTTAAATGAAACACTGTAACAAGAAGAAATATAAATCCAAAATTATTTTATAGTAATCATGGGAAATAAAGGTGATGAAAAATCTTAGTAAAGTTTTCCAATGTCTGTAATAATATCTGACAAATTCTCTTTGTAAGAAATCCAGAAACTTACTGAAAGGCCCCACATCCCAGGCAAACACTAGGCTAGACTCACCGAAGCCAGTAGGGAGATTTGGGACGTACTCTTGACAGAATCCTTACACTGAGCGCAGCACTATACAATCAAGAAGGGAACCCCTAAGCTACAATCTTTTTAAGGAAGGGGAGAGGGTGTAGTTTGTACATCCAGTACCCCAACTTTTCCAAGGGACCTCAGCAGTGACTAGCTTCTGTCTTGCTGGCCATGGAGCTCTGAGAGAACAGAGACAGCAGCTTGTGCTGGGAAGCACCATCAATCCTTCCTGTTGCTCCACATAAAACAAGGACAAAAAAATTCCCAACACTGCTACCCTTGGGGAGGGAGAAGGTTGATCTGCGTGTCCATTTCACTACCTTCTCCAGGGATGCCCAAAATAGTGTCTTGCCAATGTTGGAGCTCTGGCAGGTTCAATATATTCATATCAGAAAGAAAGAAGTTAAATTATCCCTGTTTGCAGACAACACAATCTTATAAATAGAAAACCCTAAAAATGCCAGAAACAAACTGTTAGAACTAATAATTGAATTCAGTATAATTGCAGGATAGGAAATCAACAAACAAAATTCAGTTGTGTTTCTATACACTAACAGCAAACTAGTTGAAAAGGAAATTAGGGAGAAAAATCCCCTTTAAAATAGCAACAAAAAGAATTAAAATACTTACGCTTAAACCTAACTAAGAAGTGAAAGACTTATATACTAAAAACGAGAAAACATTGATGAAAGAGATTAAGACACAAATAGCTGAAAAACATCCTGTGTTTATAGACTGGAAAACATCATACTATTTAAATATTCATACTACCCAAAGCAAGCTATTGATTCAATGTCATCCCTATCAAAACCTCAATAGGAATTTTTAAAGAAATAAAAAAATTCTAAAATTTACATGAAACCACAAAAAGCCACAAATAGCCAAATCAATCTTGAGAAAGAACAGCAAATATGAAGGAGTCACATTTCCCAATTTCAAAATATATTACAAAACTCTAGTAGTCAAAGCATATGGTATTGGCATAAAGGGAGGAAGAGCAATGGAACAGAATAGACAGGCCAGAAATAAATCTATGCACATATGGTCAACTGATCTTTGACAAGGGTGCCAAGAATACACAATGGGGAAAAGATAGTCTCTTCAACAGGTGGTGCTGAGAAAACTGGATATTCACATGCAAAATAATGAAATTAGATCCTTATCTTACATTTTACACAAAAATCAACTCAAAATGGATTAAGAATTTAAATGTAAGACCTGAAACCTTAAAATTCCTAGAAGAAAGCACAGGAGAAATGTTTCTTGATCTTGGTCTTGGCAACAATGTTTTTGGATATGACACCAAAAGCAAAGGCAACAAAAACAAAAATAAATAACAGGGACTACATCAGACTGAAAAAGCTTCTGATGAGGGATTAATCTCCAAAATATAGAAGGAACTCATACAAATTAATAGCACTAATAGCCTGATTCAAATATAGGCTAGGGAATTTCTCCCAAGAAGACATACAAATGGCCAATAGGTATATGAAAAAGATACTCAGTGTAACTAGTTATTATGGAAATGCAAATCAAAACCTCATTGAGATATCACTACACACCTATCAGAATGGCTACTATCAAAAAAACTATAGACAACAAATGTTGGTGAGACTGTGGGGAAATTGGAACATTTGCACACTGATGGTGGGAATGCAAAACATTGTGGCCACTATGGAAAATAGCATAAAGGGTCCTCAAAAAATTAAAAAGAGAACTACCAAATGATGCAGGAATCTCACTTCTAGGTACTTATGCAAAAGAAATAAAATCACTATCTCAAAGAGATATCTGCATTCCCATGTTCACTGTAGTGCTATTTATGATAACCAAGATGTGGAAACCACGGTGTCCATCAACATAGATTTAAAAAGTATGCATACATATAAATGAATACTATTCAGCCCTAAAAAGAAGGAAATTCTGCAGTATGTGACAGCATGGATGAATCTTGGGGACATCATGCTAAATAAAATAAGCCAATCGCAAAAGAACAGACACAACATGATTCCACTTACGTATGGCATTTCAAACAGTCAAAATCATAGAGGTAAAAAATAGAATGGTGGTAGCCAGGGGCCGGGGAAAGTGGGACAGGGGAGGTGCTAATTAACCAGTAAGAAATTTTAGTTATGTAAATGAATAAGCTATAGAGATCAGTTCTACAACATTGTATCTGTAGTCAACAATAGTGTATTATACACTTAAACATTTGTTAACAGGGTAGATATGTTCAATGTTCCTACCACAATAAAACTTTTTTAAAAGTATCAGTATATAAAACTTGAAGAAAGCATTAATAAATTTGAACTTACATTCCACAAAGAGTATTTTTTTTCTAAGTACAATGAAACATTCATAAAAGATGACAATCTATCAGGCCGTGAATGAAACCCCAATAAATTCCAAAGACTCAGCATCATACAGATTATATTATTTGTCCATAATGCAATTAAATTAAAATTAAATAATTAAAGAATAACTTTCTTTAAAGTTACATGGTTTAAGATTTTTTAAATGCTTCTGAGAATTATAGCATTTAAAACCAAGTAATAAAAACAATACATGTTAAATTCATAGAACACAACTGAATAGTATTTAGAGGGAATTTATACTTAAAATATCTTTATAAAAAGCAAGAAAAATTTAATTGAGCGAGTGAAGTTTCAACTCAATAAGTTAGGGGAAAAAAGCCTAAAATAAACCCAAAGAAATCAAAAGGAAATAAAAAGTTCAGGGTAGAAATTACTGAAATTGAGAATTAAAAGAAAACTACAGCATATTAATATAATTAAAAGCTGGTTGTTTCAAAAGATTCACAATACAGACAAATCTGTGGCATCACTGATAAATATTAAAAAGAGAAAAAGTAAATAGACAAAATAGAGAACAAAGGAAAGTAAAAAGGGAAAAACACACATGGTTTTTGAAATAATAAAATACTACTTTGAACAACTATAGAATAATGAACTTTAAAACTAGATAAATGAAAACATTTTCTAGAAGCATTTAGAGTACCTAAATTAGTGCAAGAATAGACAATTTGTAGACTATCATAATTAAAGATACTGATAGAATAAACAAAGACACCACTTCATCTCTTTCCCATTTCCATCTCCACCCCATCTCACATTCAAAAGCCCAGGATACTAGTCTCCTCATTTTTATAGAGGAGACCTATCCAACTTTCAAACAACAAATAATCCCTATTCTATACAGTTTTTCCAGAAAACAGTGAATGACTATTCAGCTCACTTTATGAAGCTACTGTAACCTAGATTCCAGAACCAGATAAACATATTATGAAAAATAATACATCCATTTTATTAATGAATGTATAGATATACAAATTCTAACAAAAATGGTGAATATCTACATCAAACTTTTTGAAAAATACGTATACTACATCGTAATTAAGTAAAGTTTATACCCTTAGAGTTTATGAAAAAAAATTTTAATACAATGCATCACATTAATATAAAGAAAAAATCACATGATTATCTCAATAGACAGCACAAAATAACGATTTAATAAAGTACAATATGTGTGTGTGTGTGTTTGTATTTAAATCCCCTAAATAGTAGAAACAACATAAAGATTCTCTACTAAAAACCTAATCATAAATAGGAGACAAGTACATAAAAGGAACAAAAATATTTAATGGAGAAACTTGTTTTGAGATTCAGAAGAACAGTGCTGACTATAACAACCTCTGTTTGTTCTAACAGCAAAAATTCTGACTAATTCAACTTTATCCAGGTGCATAAAAGACGACCTAAATAACTGGAAATTTATAGTATATTTATCGGTCAAAATAATTTGTAAAGATTTTAATTCTCCAAAAATTAATCTAAAAATTTAAATTCCCATAACATTTTATAAATTTTTGAATACCTTGTTATACTTATCCACAAACATATGTAGAAAATAAATGTCTTCAAATAGCTATGTCATTTGTGAATACAGCAAGCAATGACAAAGGAATTTTTCATACCAGATATTAAAGTATATTACAAAACCGTAATAAAAAAAATCATGGTACTTTCACGGAAGAGATGAGAGGCCAGTGGAATAGAATGGACTCGAAAGCTCAGAAACATACTCAAATGTTTATTAAAATAACATGATAAAGGTAGCACCATAATACAATGGGGAAAGCACAAAATTTTTAGTCCGTTTTTATAGAAAATAAGTTGAATTCATACCTTCATACATTGTACCATCCATTTTATACCATATACAAAGGTGTATTCAACTATATTAAAGATGCAATTTAAAGTTAAAAGCATAGTGTCAGTAAAATAAATTGTTGGAGAATAACTTTGTTTGTTAGTAATCAGAGAAATGCGTATTAGCAACAGGATATTTTAGATCCGCTAGATTAGGAAAGAAAATACATTAGAAAATCAGAAAACAGCCAGCTTTGACAAGAATATACAGATACAAGGACGTGAGAATACTCATACACTCTTGTTGGGATAGAGGCATTTCAGAGAACAATCTGGCAGAACCTCGTGAAGTACTTATAAGTCATGTCCTAGCAGTTGCATTTTTGGGCAGATAAGCCCAAAGAAACCATTGAGGGGCCACATATGAGGGCATTCATTGCAGTGTTCTATGTGGTAGAAAGGAATCAGAAGCAATCTGGGTGCCCATCTCTAGGGGAATAGATAAGTAAGCCTTAATGGATGCCTACTCTGAACTTCCTGTACCTCATTTTGAAACAATGTACAAGATATGCTTTTAGGCAGCACCATGGATAGGTTTTTAAAACATGGTTTTGAATTGAAAAAAGAGAGAGAGAGAGAGAAAGAAGGTGGGTGGTGGGAAGGAAGGAGGGAGGAAGAGAGGGAGGGAGGAAGAATGAATAAGGAAAGGAAGGAGGGAGGGAAGGGGGAGGGAAGGAGAGAGGGGGGAAGGGAGAAAGGAAGGAAGGAAGGGAAGGGAGAGAAGAGAGGGAGGAAGGGAGGGAGGGAGAGAAGGAGTTCTTAGGGTGATACCATGTACATAAATTAAAAGATACACAAAATAGTGTGCCTACATTCCTACATCAAACACATTTTGTGAGTGCCTATTATAGAAAACAAAACATGTGAGGAGAAAATAAAGAAAAACAAAGCAAAAAGGGAGCCTTGAACTCTAAAGACTATCTTGTATCAAGCCCCCAGTTTTATGATTCACTCAAAGCTCTGCATCTGAGTCCAAAGCAACAAATGAATGCCTCCAGGGATGGGAACTCGCCCTACATGATTTTAGCTTTCTCCATCTTCTAAAATTTATAGGCAGTAGTGGTGGGCAAAAAGGAGAATCATAGCAGGATTACTGAGCAGCACTGGGCCTCTAAGAAGAATATACGTGACTATGAAACTAAGGAGGAAGAGAAAAGGAACAAAAAATAGGAAGAACTAAATTTTATGTAGTACTTTCTTTACATATTTAATTTTGTTAACAATTCTATAAATGGTCAGTGTATTTTCTGGAATATACAGAATTTGAAACAAGCTTTTGAGGGTTCTCTTTGGGAGGGAAAAGTATCAACTTGTCTGAAGAAAGCAGTAATCAAGACACAATGAATAGAATCTTTTGTTAAATTCATGTGTCATATGGAGGTCTTGGAATACATATTTATGAAGTATTTATTAAGAGCTCATTTAGAAATCTAAAGGTTTCCATCTGCGTCTTATTTCTGTTTGCATAAAAGTCCTGAAAGTCTAGCTGATATCTTTTTGACCGCTATGTGTTTTTGTACAGCCTCATTCCCATGCATTTAAAACTGTGGTAAAATCCTATCCTACTACTGGTTGCTACTTTACTGATCTAGATTTATGAACAGCAAATCGCTTTTCCCAGAACATTGAATCCTAAATCCAGCTGTATGTCAGACTCACCTGGAAACTCTTTTAAATGCAGAATTCCTAGTGGTGACTGCACATTTGTAATTTTAATCAACTCTTCCCTGGTGATTCTTTCACACCCAACCCAGCATCAGTGCACAGCTCCACATCTTAGAGGCATGCCCAAAAGGTTACAGCCTTAAGATTAGAAATCTGTTTTGTTAGACTCTGAAGCAAGTGTTATCTTATCTCCATAGCCTAATATTAAAAGGGGGATTTACTATATGTTGTAAAGTCTAATTTTATAATTAAAAATACTATTCAAAATTACTAGTCACACACACCTATACAAGTTACCTTTATTTTGCAGGTGGGAATAGAGGGGAAAAGCAAAACTGGAGGCTTATAAAAGCACTTGGTGTTACATTGTGAATGACAGATTCTCCACGAGAATTTTTGTTTAAATTAGGTTTTTCTTACTTTCTGGTTTTGGCTTTTCTTTTCTTTTCTGAGACAGAGTCTCACTCTGTTGCCCAGACTGGAGTGCAGTGGTGCAGCCTCGGCTCACTGCAACCTCTGCCTCCTGAGTTCAAGTGATTCTCCTGCCTCAGCCTTCCGAGTAGCTGAAATTACAGGCATCTGCCATCACAACTGTCTATTTTTTTGTATTTTTAGTAGAGACAAGGATTCATCATGTTGGCCAGGCTGGTCTCGAACTCCTGACCTCAAATGATCCAGGTTTTGGCTTTTATAAGGGCTGGTTATTTGCAGAATCAAATGGAAAATTTTATCACCAGTAAGAGAGGAATGGTAAACAGTGAGGTTTAATCACCCTGGAAGTTCTTTGCTTCCTTGTTTTACTAAGTGCGGGCTTTACTAAAAGCAAATACAGAAGCACCTCTGGAGTGCAGGTCCTCAGCTACTGAGCACAAGCTCTCAGGAAAGTACACGTCTTGCACATTTCTCGCCTGCACCTGCGAGAGTGGTGGAGTTTGCCTGACAGCCGAGGTGAGACTGTGACACAGTTTAAGACTGGTGACATAATAAGAAGAACATGATCCAAGGAGAAAGTGTGAATTAGAAAAAGAAACCAGTTTTCTCTTCCCTGTAGCTGTAAATAATCTCACCCACAATTCTTTACTTCCAAAACCCTAGACCAAAGTGCTAGGGAAGAAGAGTTTGCTGCATAGCTTTTATTTTTTAAGGACACTATTACCAAATAACTGGATTCCCTAAAAATGTGGGTTTTCAAACTCTTTCATCTCATGAAACTAATAGCTCTCTTGACTGTTTCACCTCAGGCTGTAGACATTTACATACCCACACCCTTCCTCCCACGGTCCCCCCAAAAGCAAGCAAGATTTTGGGGATCTCCAGAAGAGAAAGGCAATGGTTATGTGTTTCCTTTCTCCAAAGTGGGGAGATACTTAGAGAAAAAAGTGGGGGTTGGGAAAAACCTAATAATTCTGTTGCTGAGAAATATTGCAACTGAAAATGAAAGCAGAAGGGAAACTAAATCACAGTTAAGGAAAAGAAGAAATCTGGTTGGTGACAAGGACTGTGTTAATGAGCAGAGGCTCTCAGAAACAGAGATGCCTGGGGACTTGGGACTGAAATTGCGGTCTGACATCACCTGAGAACTTGTTACAACACAGAGTCTCAGGCCTCATACCAGCCCTATGGAATGAGGATATGCAGTTAGTTCAACAGACCCATAAACTAATTGGCATCTACATTTAGTTTGGAAAACAGTACGCTAAGACACTTCCATAATTTAGGGTCCTAGTAAGTTAATAAACAAATAGTAACAAAACCAGGAGGTTTTAAATGTTTGCACTTGACAGTTTGGTTCTTTTAACACTCACACAGAAATTACAATGACTATACAAATAACCTCATTTGAAGAGAATATCAGAAGTCTAAAGGCTCAAATCAAACTTCTCTGTAAATGTCAGACCCAAGTCCCCTGAACCCCAGATAGAATCTGGTTATGAGCATAAAACCACTATTCCCGACAGCTGTTTGGAACCCAGCAAGTCCCCCTGCATCAGGATCATGTCCTAACTCTGAACGTGAAAAAACTTTCCTCTAATATGATGACACCATGCTTCAGCAGGGCCATCTGTATCCCTGCCCCACAGAGAATTTTTTGTGGTACACCAAGTTATGTTTATGGCTGGGCTGAAACACCCACTTAGCCTGATCAGTATCAGAGAAACCCACATGCAGTCTGTGTAAGCAAAAGGAAAATGACCTCAAGGGGCAGCCCACTGCAGCAGTACATAAATAAATTGGCAGATGTGTCAACTATGTGTATTAGTCCAGCAGTGCAGTTCTTTGGGGACGGAAGTCCAAAGACAAAGACATTTGTGGGTTGCCGGTCAATCTGGAGCATTTCTTCTCATTTTTCTGCATGTGTTTTTGACAGGAGCTTAAGGGCAGTTCAATAAATTAAAATGTATTTACATGGCAATGAAGAATTATCTTGACACACAGAGAGTTATTTAATTACCAAGGTGCTTTGCGTGCTACTAAAGTTAAGATTGTGTCAGCCTTTCTGGGACAAATCTTTATTTTCAGGGCCATGTGGCTCAGCCAGGAATGATCCCTTGGGTTGGAGCTTGTCATTTATAGAAGAGGAGTCTCCTCGCTGACCCCCATTTCCATAGACAGCTCTAAACAGATCGGTAATCTCAATGTCAGACATCATGATGAAGTCAGCGCTGCCAAGGCCAACTGTCCTCCTTCAGGGATGTGGCCTTCCTCTCAGAGGAATTGTAAATGAAGTCATATCCCATTTGCAGTCTTCAAAGCATGTCAGGGTTGCTATCTGTCTGAGTGACAGTCAGAGAATTTTCTAGAGGCATCAAGAAGTAGGTGTGCAATAAAAGCCTGTGTCCATGCTGGCACCATCAAAGCACAGTGGGTAAACAGTGACCTCATATTAACAGGGACAGGGACAATTTTCCTCAAGCTATGCACCATACCAATCCTTTGGGAAAGGGATGCCACTAGTGTTCCAGCACCAAAGAAGGCATTCTATAAAAGAGAGGACAGGAATCCAGAAGCTGAGGGTTAAATCCTCAGCAGTATGTTAAATAGGCAAGAAAAAGGAGGAAAAGGGGAAAAAGGAACGTTTGTAGCTTGCCCTACCTAGAACTTCTGTCTATTTCCAAGTTCAAAAGTTTGCCATTGATTTTTATCAGAGACAATATTGGCAATAGTGATAAGTCGTGACTTAGATCCTGCCTTTGGCTAACCTGAGTCAAAAGGCAGAAAGGTAGATAAGCACCACTCATCATCCTTCTTAGGGAGTAAATCAAAGTCTGTTTAAAGATTCATCTTGATTATTATAAACAGTAGAAATGAACAGACTTGAGGAGCCCATGACCAGAACAAACATGGCTGGGTGGTTGAATGGAAAGAAGTCTGCACTAGAAGTCAGGAAACCTGGGTCCCACATTTCATTCATCGCCTTATGGGCTATGGGCCCTCAATGAAGTTACTTTACCTCTTCCATTTTCATTGTCCTCAAACATGAGTGTTTGAATTATGGAGGAACTCTCTGGTTCATTCCAATTGTAGGATTCTATTTCATTGCATTTATAAAACAAATATAACTTTTTCCTCATCCATTTCTTTCTAAATAGTAACAGTTCTTCCAGTTGATGATAAAATTTTCGGCCACTGAATTATCTCAAATGCATGCTTCTAGGTACAGACATCTTGACCCTGGTGGTGGGATCTGGTATCAGTCGCTGTCCCAATACCCCTTGGCCCACCTACCGCGACTACCTACACAAGAGGACTCACTCCAGGATCGTAAAGGGTTGGAGGAAGAGGTGGTATATATGATGGCTGCCTCTACTATTACAAACATAAAAAGGTAAACTGAGGGGAGGGCTGAGGGCTGACACAAGTAAGAACAAGAAATCTCAGAGACTACTGGTCACATGGACCATTCCATGACCAAAGTATTGTCTTGTAAGGCAGTGTTCTCGCCTGTGACTTCTCAGGAACTTTTTCTTCTTCAAGAGCTCAGAGAATTGTAATCTATTTTCTCTGCTGCTGCATAAATCAAGGCTGGCACATAAGTTTCTATCTTGTTTATTCCTACTGTCAGATCCTCTGTCAAAACTTCCTTATCAAATCCGAAACCTAAGAACTGAACTGCATACCTAGTACCCTAGAGAAATCGAGGCAGGGCACAATCAGTGCCTGGGCACTGTTGTCCAAGTGACGGGGCTTGGATGTCATTATGGCTTCTGAAGCAGAGTGCCAGAGAAGCGGCCTGGAATGCCTTTTTCATTTTCCAGATTTCATTAAAGCATTGGTAAATGTTGGAATTTCCTAGGGAACATTCTCGAGATACACAGGCTCAGTTCTCCTCCCAGGTGTTTCTAATTCAGCAAGTCTGGAATGGGGCTGAGGCCTCAGTATTTGGAGATAGCGCTTCAAGTGATTCTAATGCACAGTTCAAACTATCAAACTGCAAGCCACGTCTCGTCAGCACAGGTGTTTTCTCAGCTCTATGTAACACAGTGTCTAATTATTTTTTTTCCTAGAGAAACTCTTGCTCTGTCACCCGGGCTGGAATACAATGGCGTGATACCGGCTCATTGTAACCTCTGCCTCCCAGGTTCAAAATTATCTTGCCTCAGCCCCCCAAGTAGCTGGGATTACAGGTGCCTGTGACCATGCCCAGCTAATTTTTATATTTTTAGTAGATACATGGTTTCACAATGTTGGCCAGGCTGGTCTTCAACTCCTGACCACAGGCGATCTGCCCACCTCAGCCTCCACAAGTGCTAGGATTAATCAGATGCAAACATCATAACCAACAGAGATGTCATAGAAATCTCAATTTCTAAATTCTCTCGAAAAATTCTCTAGCAACAACTGATGGGAGCTCAGTAGACTCCCTCCTCTAGAACCTCCTCCTCTCTAATCTAACAACTCTGGGTCACATGACCCACCTCTAATGAGCATTCACAGCAGGAGTTTTGAGTGTTTACCTCATTCATGATACAATCTTATTTTTTCTGCCTTTATTTTGCATTGCCCTAGTTTCTTAATTTTAAGCTGCAGATATACTAAAGATATAGATATATAAACACACACACACACACACACACACACACACACACATAAACACATATATAAACAACCTTAATTCCTTTCTGGCACAAAAGAAGGAATATATCAATAAGGTAATTGATACTTCTTTAAAATGAGGAATAATTTTGCAAATTGAATTATTGTGAAGACTTTCTACTTCTAAATTATGAATTGCTTATTTGTGACATAGACCATGAAGTGATCTGCCTCTCATGGCAATGTGAGCCATACAGCTACTTTGAAAAACTCTGTCTCCCTCCAGTGCAGGAGAATAGGATTCTCTCTAATCAGGATGAGAAAGGATAGTCTGTCCCTGGTCTCTGTGTTCAGAGTATTAAAGTGGAACAAACCAGAATGGTTTTCAACCGGTAGGCTTTCAGAAGCCTCCTGAGAAGTTTTCCAAAGTACACATGCAAACTGTTTGCTTCTCCCTTACTTCCTGAATCTCCAAGAATGGGGTCATGGAAATTATAGGCTCTTTTTCAAGCTTTCAAGGTAATTCTTATTTGTAACTTGGGTGAGTACCATAAATAAGTTTATTCCCATTTATAGCCAAAAGATAAAAATAACTAACATAATCTTGCCAATTATTCTGTCTTGGAATGGTTTTTTCTTTATTCTGAGATTATGTCCTCCCTAATTTTGGATGATAATTTGTGTTTCCTCTTGTGAAATGATAATAGTAGATGCTGGCCAGGCTTGGTGGCTCACACCTGTAACCCCAGTACTGTGGGAAGCTGAGGCAGGTGGATCACTTGAGGCCAGGAGTTTGAGATCATCCTGGCCAACATGGTGAAACCCATCTCTGCTAAAAATACAAAGATTAGCCAGGTACAGTGGCAGATGCCTGAAATCCCAGCTACTGGGGAGGCTGAGGCACAAGAATTGCTTGAAACTGGCAAGTGGAAATTGCAGTGAGCCAAGATCATGCCACTGCACTCCAGCCTGGGCAGCAGAGCGAGACCGTCTCAAAAAAAAAAAAAAAAAGGTAGATGCTACCTTTTAATGCCCTTCCTCAGTTATAAATATATGGCAAGACTATGTCAAGCACTCCATGTTTTATGAATTCTGGTTCTTGAAACTCTGAAGGGTTCTTGGAGCCAGTTAGGTCTGGGTTTTCCAGGTGGCAGTCACAGGACTGGTGTTGTCTGCAGACGTTATGTTTGGCTAGCACAGTGTTTTTATATGTTTCTTAATTAAATGCACTCAGGTGAAGCATGGGCTCTCCAATTTGCCATAATCCCTACTACTACTCATTTCCTTACACTGAGCCCAGAGATTTAAATTACCCACCAAGCCCTGTAGGGATTTGAGGGTATGAATCCTGGGGTGGAATTTACGTGAAAAATTAGAACTGTAGTGGTATTAGTAGTTGGAGTTAAAATATAAATATACTTTTTAGCTGCTAGTCTTTTTGGGAAAAGAGATGTGAATCTTATGATTCGAATACAGCTAAGAAAAAAACTATTGTGAGTAACTGCAGTTGAGACCATCACTACCATAATTAGGGTATTTTTGCTATGGTGGCAGCAGCGGTGGTGGTGGTGGTGGTGGTGGTGGTGGTGGTTAGTTTTATTTTATTGTGTGTGTTTTTTTAAGACAGAGTCTCTGTCACTCAGGCTGGAGTACAGTGATGCGATCTCGGCTCACTGCAACCTCCATCTCTAGGTTCAAGCAATTCTACTGTCTCAGCCTCCTGAGTAGCTGGGACTACAGATGCACACCACCATGCTTGGCTAATTTTTGTGTTTTTAGTAGAGACAGGGTTTCACCATACTGGTCAGGCTGGTCTTGAACTCCTGACCTCAGGTGTTCCATCCGCCTCGGCCTCCCAAAGTATTGGTATTACAGGCATGAGCCACTGTGCCTGGCCCTTTATTTTTATTTCAAGTCCCCATTATGCCCCAGAAACACAAGAGGTTTTAGTGTGGAGATAGGAGAATATAAAATACAGCTTTATTTTGTTTATAAAGAGCCAAAATCAGACCCCCTGTGGTGCTACAGGTTTCAGAATACATTACGTCTGATTTTCAGAATAGATAGCAATGGCTGGGAGTAGTTAATGGGGCATAAGAGGAAGATAACAGAATAAATCAGCAGAAAATGAACCCAACCATATTCGGTCACGCAACAAATACAGCCAGGAATTATGTTAAGTGCTGGGAAGACAACAAAATAGAAAACAGACACGGTGCCTGCCCTGTTTGTGCTTATAGTTCCATGGAAGAGACTGATGTTAAGAAACAGATACACAAAACATGCAGTCTGATTAGTACTATAAGTAAAATTAAAGGGAGGGAAAGAGGATTGTAGCAATCTAGATCCAATCAAGAAATAGAATCAATCGGTGTTTTAAACAGGGAAAGTTTATTAATATAAAGAGTTATTAAACTATAATAAAAGAATAACTATAGGATATAAAAGTAACTGTTTATGGTACCAAGGGAGCATACCCAAAGAAGGACAGACCTAGAAGGGAGACATTTCTCAGAGGCTAGGAATTCAGATCTCATTGGAAAGATGTCCTTGAATCCACTGAATGGCAGGGCAGCAGATTTTCCAGGCCACGGTTAGTTTGCAGTCACAGGGCAAACAAGAAGCAATCTTTGGGGCACAGATGGGTCAGGCAAACCTCAGCTGGTGGCTGGCACGTGGGTTTGCAGTGAGAATGAGGATGTCTATGTGGCAAGAGGCCTGGAGGATGAGGTGTTTCTGTTAAAAAGGCCCTGTTAGGAGGTGGTGGTGTAGGAAGGACTGCAGAAGAAAAACACAGGAGAAACAGGAAATGAGCAAAGAGAATCACTCCATCTGGGTTGGCAGGCGGGAGACCCAGAGTCTACAATGCCTATACTGAGAGGGTCACAGAAAGATGATTACCAGACCATGCGAGGGGTGCAAGGTCTCAGAGAGACAGTGCATTCTGGATGCATGGCTGAGACAAAGAACCCCCTAATGTCCACACTCCCATCCTGCCCACCTACCCTGCAGCAGATGGAAAGAGCAGGAGCACCCCTCTCACTTGCAATGTTCCTCTAGCCTCCTCTGCTTAGCACCATGCTTTCTATAAAGAGGAACTAAGTAAAGGAATTCTGCCTATTATTGCAGAGTATACATCGAGGGGTGAACTTGGAGCTGAGAAGCAGTAAGTTGACAACTGGCAGAAAAGCAAAGTGGAGGGTCTGGGATAAATTAGGAGGAGGAAGAGATATAATGAATCCCTTTTTAAAGATATAACATTTTAGTTGAGATCTGAGGGGAGGGTTGAGGAGAAGTTAGCCACGCAGAAAATTGGGACGAGAACTCCCCAGGCAGAAGCAACAACAAATGTGAAATCCCTCAGCTGGAAAGGCATGGTATGTTTGAGGAACTCAGAAAAAGTCAATGGGGGAGGGCAGAGAAGGAAGGAGATTAGGCTAAAGATGTAGGTGGGAGGCCAACTACACAGAGCCTTGAGGCAGTATTAGGGACATCTGGGTGTTCTTCTAACTATGATAGAAAGCCACCAAAATGGTTTAGGCAAGGGAATTTTCAAAAGATCATTCCATTATGTAGAGAATAAATTAAAAAGGGAGAGAGTGGAATAGAAATACTACTTGGAAAAGCCAGTGCCAGTCCGTGCAAGCGGTGACCCACGTGAGAGTAATAAACAAAGCTAGATAGATATCCTGATATATTTAAGAGCTAGAATCAATAGGATTTGGTGCTGGATTAAATGTGGCAGCATGTCTTAGTTTATTCAGGCTGCTATAACAAAATACCACTAACTAGATGGTCTATAAACAACAGAAATTTATTTCTCACAGTTCTGAAGGCTGAGAAGTCCAAGATCAAGGCACTGTCAGATCCATTGTCTGGCGAGAGCCCACTTCCTGGTTCATAGACGGCTGTCTTTTCACTGTGTCTTCACGTGGTGAAAAGGACAAGGGAGTATCTGGAATCTCTTTTTATAAAGTCCATAAACTCATTTATGAGGGCTTCACCCTCATGACTTAATCACCAAAGGCTTCACTTGTAAACGTACTCCCTTTGGCAATTAGGTTTCAACAAATGAAATTGAGGTTAGGGGGGACAAACTTTTCATTTATAGCACAGAGAAAGGGTAAATAAGAATAAAGTTTCTGGCAAAAGTAACTGATTGGATAATGTATTATTTACTGAAATAGGAGGAAGTTACAAGGGTATAGAGTGAGAGGTAAGATCCACAGTTCAGTCTGAACTACTGTAATACTATGATTGACGATGTGATTGGCATTCTTATGTAGGTACCTGGATATTCTACATTATATACATAACATGCAAATCCTGTTAGAATTCCTGTATATAATCAACATTCTTTTATATGTACCTACATATTTATTTCCTCCTATTGATATTTACCTGTTACCACATATTCAGAATTTTAACCTGAGATTATGTGCTGCCTTCCAGTAGAAAAACTACTTAGTAAGAGGTCTGCTGGTAATGAATTTTCAGTTATCCTTGCACATATCTTTATACTTCCTTCATGCTTTGAGAATTGTTTTATTGGATATAGAGGTCTAGATTTGGTAGTTGTTTTCATTCAGAACTTTGAATGCATCTTTTCGGGTTTTTTGTGCGTAGGAGGGGCTCTCATTGTAATAATGACATCATTAGCTAATTTCTCAATAGAATGAAAGCCAAAATAACACTATTCTTGTCTCTCTGTGCTTTATTCTGTATGTATTCTTCTGACATACTTCTAACTCTATAGTTTAATAGCAGATTAACTCCACAGTTGCTAATTGCAAGAATATTATCATTTATAGTTTCCATTTGATTTTACAGTTTTCTGTTTATGCTGAAATTTTTAAACTTGTCTTTGATTTCCTTGAACATATTAATCATAGTCATGTTAAAGTTCATGTCTGATGGTTTATCTGGATTTTCTGTAGGTCTGTTTCTCTCTGCCATTTCTGCAATTTTGTTTCTTTTGGAAAAGTAAGAATATTAATAATCCAAGGTTATTTTCATGTAATTAGTGCTAAAATGATTGTGAGTCAAACTTCAGTCCCTATGAGAGTTAGTCTTTTTCCCATTTGCCCTAATTTCCAGCATTATTTTTCAAGGTTTTAACTCAGATCCTTGTATATCAGGACCACCTCCCTGATGGGGTCTCAACTCTATGAATCTCTTGAAAGCTCTGCACAGCTTCTCAGCCTTTTTAAATGGAAGTGACCCCAATGTTGGACTCATCTTTTGCTGGATTTTAGTCCCAGTGGTCTCCACTGTCTTACCAGTTCTCTGATATATTTGAAGAAACATATACTTTAGCTTTTTAATTTTTTTTAAGCAAGAGTTGATACTCCAGTCTGTCATTAGCAAAAGGAGAACTCCAATGACAGCTGAAAAGGAAGGTAATATGAGGGAAGAGTTGTGTTTTCATAGTTTTTAAGATCTGAAATACCAATTTAAGTGTGAATGCCTGATGGAGGTAGTATCAAGTAGAGAGAAAATTTGAAGATACAAAATAAATGATAAATAATGGAATAAATGATGGAAACATGTACCACATAGGCCATCTAGCCACAAAATCACATATATCTAGCCCATAGTTTCCAGCAAGAGAATTTAACTTTATAAAGTATAAGACTGAATGTTCAGCCAGTTTAAAAACAAAAAGAGGTATTTCCTGTACACTGTAGCAGAGCAAGCCAGTTTGTGTTCTGTTCTATAAATCTGTACATGCAAGAACCCAAATGTGGGAGTGTGGGGGGAACTGGGAGGCAGTTCACACACTGGGCTCTACACATGCTCAAAGAAAAACACAGTGTTATGCTTGAAATACTTGTCTCTATTTCAGGAATTCTGATCATTGCAGCATATTTGCTATGCTGGGTGAGGAGTCCAGGGGGTGGCATGGCACACAATAGTGAGAGGAGACTTCATTTTGAACAAAGAATAAAATTTGGAGCATGAAATAAGATTAAATATTTTATTCATGTATCCTGAATGTCTTTTGTAGCTACGGCCTGTTAATCTTTATTTCCTTTTATCAAAGAAAAGTGAGCAACATTCCCTTCCAAAATTGCCAAGAGGCTAACAATTCACTTTTAAAAGCTATAAAGCTCTAAAACTCTAAAACTAAATGGAGGTAGGGTAGAGAAGTGGAATCGAGTGTGAGCTTTGAAGGTCAGTTTGGCTCTGCAGCCCAAAATCTTAGAATGATGATTTTATACTACAACTTTTAGTTAACTAAAAATTATCAGAAAATGGGTAACTCTAGGGGACTTACCCTGAAATTAAACCAAGAAACAGAAAAGAAACAGGCCCAAAGAATAGGTGTGAATGGATGGTGAAAGGAAACAATATCATTTATTTCTGATGGCACCTTATGGTCTCATTGTAACCCAAATGGCCCTATGCCTGTTAAATATTCAGGTGACTATATGGTAGAGACAGAATGCTGGAGCTCTGGGGAGAAACCTGGAAAGAAGTTCAACTGTGTGAATCATTTGCATTTAGAGATGGTATTATATGCCATGAGGTCACCTAGGAAGAATGGCGGTTACAAAAGAAGAGATCTGAAGACAAAGGCCTTGGGTAGAGGACAGAGCCCGTCAGAAGTCTGGTGCAGGAGGATGATTGCATAACAAAGCCTGAGCAGGAAATGGGCAAGAGGAAAACAAAGGGTGTCTTTTGTTCTCAGAGCCCAAAGAGGAATGTGTTTCAAGAAGAAGGAAGTGGTCAGTAGAGTCAAATGCTGCTTTGAAGTACTTGTCTGCTAGACAAAAGCATCTTAGCATGAGAGTGGACCTGTCTTCCTGTGGTTTGTCTTGTCTGGACTTGCCTTGCCTGTATCTTTGATCTCGCTTTTCCTCAACCTAAAAACATATTTGTCTCTACCATCTTGGGGAAGGGGATGGTGAGGGGAGCTACTTGAATGCACATTTCTCATAACTTTCCATATTTCTCTTCCTCTTCTAATGCAAAATCTTTGAAATAGCCATTGAATACTATCATTCTCCACTTTCTTTTCTAACCAGCAATAATCAAGTGTCTGCTGGAGCTGTACAGGTTGTTGTTGAAATTACAAGCATGGCCAGATTATCCAGGAAGTGTGTATGGGATAAGAAAAGCAATGAGTCACCAATATTTAATAGAAAATTGTTTATGTAATACCCGATAAGGCTTTTATGAGGATTATATTAGGTAATGTATGTAAACCAATGATTTCAGGGCCTGGTACATAGTTTCAAATACTAGATTCCATCCCCTTGACACGTTTTTACCTCATTCTCAGTAAACTGCCTGTGGTCATGTAGCCAAGTAGTACAGATTCAAACTCAGGTCTGCTTGACTAAAAAGATGATGTTCTTTCTTTTCACTACATTGAGTTTCCTTCCTAATGCATTTGTCCCTAGTTTTGTGCCTACCTGCAAACCACGTGCTCCTGGAGACCACACCCCTATCCCAGCTTCTAGGTTTACATCTGGGATCTTGACCTCTTCCCAGCAATCTGCTTCTACTCCAGATCTCACCTGTTCCCACATCCTAACCGTGTCAGACCCTAAAGAAAGGTGTATGACTGCAGAGAGGCAAATACGTGAACTATTAAGTAGCATTTGTGAACATCATTTGCTGAGCCCACAAAAGTAAAGCAGAGGAATTCCCAATTAATGAAAGAATGCTTGAAGCATTTAGAAAGAAGAGAACAAGTCAATATATGTATATGGTTAATATAATTGAGATCTTAAGGTCATCTCCACGTTCCCATACCTCACTGGAATCATATTTGTAATTTGAGAGATGCCCAGTAGATGGAGTAGCTTACTCATGCATGATTATTTTCAGCACCCCTGAATAGTTTGAATCATAAAATTCCTGTTAATGCTGGGAGAGACACGAAAAATAATTTAGACCAATCCTCTCTTCCAAAATAGAAAAACAAGGACCAAAAATTATTCAATTTACAATAGAAGATACAGCACTTAAGCCAGGTAGCTGATGTTCATCTGAAATCCCCCTGTGGATACTGGTTACCAGCCTCTGACTTTGGATAACTTCTCCTAATAAAGGAATGGCATTAAGCAGCTAGTTCTGGATTAGGAGGGTGTTAGGGTATGTGGGGAATGTTGTCTGTTATAGGATGAGCACATTTCTTACAATAATACTTTGTTGGAGCTATCTCTCCAGTATTAAGAAGCCCCTCCAACATGCCCCAAAAAAGCACATTTTAGAATGGGAAGAAATCCACCCCTTTGCTTCTCTTTCTCCTGTCACCTTCTGCTATTCCCCCTACTACTAAATCCCTCTTGCCAAGGGTATGTTCAGGTTGTAAATTAGAAGGCTAGTATCCAAAAACAGCTTCCTTTCCAGGCTGCCCAGTACCTGAAATTCCCAGGGATAAAAGCAAAGCCATCATTCCATGTCCACTTTAAAAATATGTTCCTGGGAAGAATTCATATCTATTTAGTTACTTACCAAATGCTTATTGAGAACTTATTATATGGCAGGGATAGAGCTGCAAAAATGGTAGACAAGGCCTACAGTTCTCATTAAGTTATGCTTTACTATGGGAAGAGACAGAAAAGAAAGAAGACAGTTTTAGACAGTGATAAGTATTTGGATTTGAGAATGGCTGGAGGGGTGGGTTGAGGTTGGGAGGCTATTTTCAAGGGATAGTCAGGGAAGCCTGTCTCAGAAGATGTGATGTAAGGTAAAACAAAGATCTGGGGGAAATGAAACAGCTAACACAAAGGACCTGAAGAGGGAGCATTAAGGTATTTTCCATCATTGTATTCCTAATAAGCATTAGTTTATCAGGCTGCTTCTTAAGTGCTGCTACCTGGTATGAAGAAAAATATCAAAAGAAATAAAGCTCAAGTGAGGAACAGGAGAGGGGTCTTTCTGGACCACATCAGATGTGTCGCCTTTCCCTAGGGTGGAGGAGTAGGCAATTGAGTGTAGCAGTGTGGCACTTGTAGATGGGGGAGCGCTGGAAGGGGAGGCGGACATCACAGGACACAGAAAGACTCACTAAGGACAAACTGAGGATGCCAAATGCAAGCTGTAGGTACATAAAAGTAGCTCTTGAAAGAGCTCTTAAAATAACAGGCCTATTCCTACCTCTCTGTCTCAGTGTTTCTCAAATTGAACCACCTAGGCAGTTGTCAGATACTCCAGACATCACATCAGGTCTACCAAATTGGTATTTATACAGTGGGGCTCAGGAATATGGATTTCAATAAACACACATCATGAATATCATGCACACTCAAGTTGAGAACTGACGCTCTGTAAATTCATATTTTTGTCAGTGCATCAGCTCTTCAAATAGCATGGCCTTCTTTCTCTTTGTACAGGGTCGATCATTCAAAGTAGAAAGAGGCTAAAACATCTCTGAGAGAAAAGAGAAAATTAATGCATCAATGCATCATAAAAAACCTGCAGAAGAGAGTTTTTATGAGATCTTTAATATTTCTCTTTATTAAAAAAAGACATATTTCCTTTGGTAATTTGTGATTTTTTAAAAAAAAGACAAATTTCCTTTGGTAATTTGTGACTTTTAATCAGTAATATATAAATATGAAGGAGCATGTTTCCTTCTAAATTTGAATTTAAAAAGACATTGGCCATCCTTCAAAAATACAATATTGTTTTTCCTATGGATGGTGTAATTTTGTGGGCTGTAACGTGCTGTGTCTAAATCTCAAGAGCATGGAACCTTCATCTCATCCTGTTGCTGGGACACAATGGAGTAGCAGTTCTGTTGGTAAAATTGGGGTTGGGAGGATGCCATTTCAACTCCTGCAGCAAACAATGATGACATGGCAAATGCATTTGGAGTGATGAAGAAAATCAGTATCTTCTTCATATCCTCTGGTATCTTTGTTCAATTTAGAAAACTGCACCCAAAACAGTAAATCTAGACTCCTTACCTACCTTCCATCCTTAATTAGGTATTGGGGTTTTTTAGTAACCTTTCCACTGACCCAACTCCAAAAACCAAACAGAACAGCAGGATTATCTAGCTGCCTGATATTTTATACCCAGATAAATATAATGCTTGAGTTTTTCTATTTTATGCTAAAAATTTGAAATAAAAGCATACAATGTCTTTCTTCCACAGACTTTTCCAGTAGGTCATGACGCATAACATTAGCAACAGCAACAGCAGCAGCAGGGCCTTTGGAAAAAGGTGTTTCAGAAACCTGGCAACGTTTGCACAAAGGCTGTTAAACCACTATTCACACTTCTTTAAGTGTTTTAACCAAAATGTCAGAGGCTTCATTAGGGTGGAAATTATCTTATGGTTCCCTAGTATATTATTTTTTTCCTGGAATTACCTTATTTGAGTAAATTACCTGCTAAAGCAGCAAAGGGAGAATCAGTCAATGAAAATTGATGTCTTTGTTCTTAACAAGGAATTCGTGGGGTATGAGTCCAAGAATGGACAATTAAGACAAATTATTCACGTGAAGTCCATATGTCATTTGCATTTTTCCCTTTGGGATAAGTTTGTCATCATTGTTTACATAAAAGGCATTTGCTTGCAGAGCTGCCCTTTTACCTCAGAACTAAGATAATGTTTCCATTTAAACTGACTCATCCTTGTCCTAAATATTGCATAATGGCACAGACTGCTATCTCCTGTCTCCTTGGGCCAAACACAGTGACAAAGCAAGCTAGGCTGTGGTCACTGAATCTCATTGTCTTCACTGCCATTTTGTGTGGTGGTCAGGTGCATTAGGGTTACGTCATGAGAATTATAATACTGAATAAGTTGTACAAAATTCTACTCAAGAAATTTTAAAAAGCTTGCAAATGGAGTGCCTTCTCTCGCTATGAAAAATGTGTTCTGAAAGCACAGGAGAAACATTTGCAACTTGAAACTTTTCATCAGAAATTGAGAGAGCTCAAGGTCAGTTTAATATTAATTCTCCCCGTTCTTTAATCTAACAGATATCAAGTTGCATTTGAATCTAGCAAAAAGATATGAATATAGGTCAGTTCAGCCTTCAAAGGACAAATTTCCTGAGAAATATTCTGTATCCATCTATTTACTCTTGATTATCATTAGGTTATTTTAAGGTGAAAATGACCAAAACTTGTCTTTTTCATAGAAAGGGAAATTCATTTCTGGTGAGCTGAAATTGCTTTTGAATAATTTATAGAGAACAGAGAATTCATCAGATCTGATATCATCAGCAGCCTTGAGATTGCATTGTTCTATAATGGGTACTATGGGAACTGGAAAGCTGGAGTTGGTTAGCAAGAGAATTTCTATCCAGAATCTCATTTACGTTAAAGGCAGGCAACATTTAAGAAAGGGAAAGTCTGAGTTTATGTGGGAAGGAACCTTTTTAAAAAATACTCTCACTGTAAAGGATAGTCTGTAGACCTCCCATCCAACTGCTGACATTTTTTTGCATGATTTCATTTATTTTATTGTATTGTATTTTACTTTAAGTTCAGGGATACATGTGCAGAACATTTAGGTTTGTTACATGGGTATATGTGAGGGGATGGGAGGGCACTTAGAGGATGGGTCAGTAGGTGCAGCAATCCTCCAGAGCACACGTAGGACTGCTGATATTCATACCACCATGATGGCATCAGCTGGCATCACTATGCAGGGCCCCTTTCTTATGGTATCACCAGCTTCACAGATGAGGAGATATTGAGAATAAAAACAAGAAAAACAAATAAAACCAAATAAAAACATATCCAAATAAAGTGAGACGAGAGCTCCAATTCGTTACTCGTTAACTCTCTATTCTTCTAAATGGTAGGACTCCTTCTTCCAGTCTTTCACGCATGCTGCTGAAACATGCTACCTTGAATTCCATCTTAAATTCACCAATTTCTAATCTTGAGATTTCCCCATGTTTAATCTTTGTGTTCATTCATTTAAAATGCTCTTATTAACCATCTTTCATATGTCAGGGATATAGCTAATCGTTATTCTAGAAACCAAGTTGAATAAAACAAATTTCTATTCTCATAATGAGTGGCTGCTGAACTTAAACTTTTAACATGGGTAGGATTTCTGCACATGTAGTGTGGGGAAGAGAATTCCAAATGGAAGCAAAAGCCTAAGGAAAGGCTAGACAGGAGTGTGTTGGGATCCAACCAGAGAGCCATAAGTGAGCCCATTTGATTGCATCATGGGGTATGTGGAGAAGACTAATGGAGACCGACTAGAAAGCTAGACCAAAGCCAAGTAATAAAGAATCCTAAATTCAGACTTAAGAGCTGCCCTTTATTTAGGGGGCAATAAAGACCCACTGAGTGGCTTGTGAACCCAGAAGCATAACTGAAACATAAATAAAGCTATTCTTTAGGACTGTGAGGTGGTGCTGGGAGCTTGGGTTGTAAGATCAGTTGGGAGGCATTCTATTAATTCAGGCAAGAGATGAGAGGCTGAATTTGGGTGACGGCGCTAAGAATTAAGGGAAGAAATTTTCTCTCAGAAATATCTCAGTTGTGAATCTCCTAAACTTCTTCCTGCTATCCTACACTCCTTTTACCAGTCTTGAATCCTCATACCACTGTAGACACACTCCTTTACAGTTCTTCACCAACCGCTTCAGCCTGTAGATACGGAGGATCTTAACCTGGGGTCCAAATGCCCCTTAGGGTATAGTATTAAAAGTTTCTTTCAGTTGGATGGGGAGAAATACTATCTCTTTATCACTAATATTCAACTGAACACTAAAATTTTCTTTAATTATAAAACAGGCAGCAAACCATCATAAAATTGGCTGTTCTCTCTGCCAAATGTTTAACAGAAATTGCAGATATTTTATATTACAGTTATTCATATACTGCAACATAGTTTATATTCATCACTATTGCAAAAGTAAGGTAGCGCCCAGTCCCATTACTCAATCTTATTGTTTAATATGCTATTAAAGAAGCAGACGCTACCATGTCACAAATTTTCCCTTAATATTTGGTATATAATAATAATGGCATTTTAATATAATTGGTTTGCTTTATAATCCTATGTATTTTGATTTACACATTTAAATATCTTTGTCTGAAATCTCTAGACTACCAACCACCAAAAAGCCTTGTAGAAGAGTCCAGATCATCATTTGAGATGGTGGCTGAGCTCACAATATTCTGACCATCTCCAAGGTCTAGGTCTATACGAGGAGAGAAAATACCCCCATCATTTACTCCTTCTGAAGACAGCCTTGCCTTTGTTCATCACCTGAAGACCAGGGAAGGAAAAGTATCCTCTCACTTGCCACCTCACTGCTGATTTCACTTCTTCCCTTGTTTCTTATTTTTTTTATTTCTATTGTATCAGCCCTCTTTGAAACACCTTCAGAATATCATTGCTTCTGTAATTCAGCACAGTCTCAGTCTCTATTTTGTTCTAATTTTTTTCCTGGGGAGTTCTACGACAAAATTCTGTATTCTTCCTGGATCTAAGTCCATTTGTTGTTGCTGTATACTAGAAACCAATAACTTTCAAAGGTGAATGTCAACTCTCTATCAATTTACTTCCTTATAGTTGGGAGGAGGAGGTAAAAGAGGGATTTCCTGGTAAGAAATAATGCTGTGTGGCACCTTGACCATCTGGTAATGTGGCAAGAGATACATGAAAGAAATGGTTGACTAAGGAATGGAAATATAGTTATTTTGGGGAGCAGGGAGTACACCAAGCATGAATTTTGTCTAGGGTTGACCCTAACTGCGCCACTGTTGAGAATCTTGGCACATGTGCATAAAACGATAACCTCTGTTTGATAACTTTTCAAAGGGCACAGACTTAGGCCATACACTGAGAGTGAAAGCACAATAAATATTCTCTTTGTTGACAGTGTGAAGAAAACTAGAATGATATTAACAGATCTTGTTTTCATGAAGGTTCCTTTCAATTTACTTCATTTCCTATGATTAAAAGATGACTTTGGTGATTAAAAAAAAATACTATTCAACTATGAGTACTGCAGAACTCTGTGGAGATTTCAATACGGTTTTGGATTCTTAGGTCTTTTTTTTTCTTTTAATATAGACATCAAATGACTAACGAATAATTAGCTAAGAAAATGTACACAAATTTTTTTATCAATATTCACATTATTGGAAGCAGATACATCAGTGAGGTTTGAGGTGTTTTTTCTCAAAGTCTGTAACTTGACATTTTCAGTAATAACCAAGAAAATAGGAAGGTGAAGTTTAAGATTAGAGCCACAGATGCACGCATGTCTAGTATCACAACAGGTAGGCTCAGAATTCAAATGACTTTCATAATCTGAAAAAGTAGCTGTGTCAGGGGACATATATATACTGAGGGAAGAAGAGCCAAATGGATATTTGTGTATGACCAAAAATGTCAAAGGGTTAGAGTAGACCATAAGCATCCAGGAAGCAAAAGTAAATGAAAAAAGAGAAAATGTTCATTCTCTGGCAATGGTGAAGTCACTGTTTTAATAGCAATAGTACCAGTGGTGCTTTGGGATGGGATGCACGGGGTCAGGATCCGGAGAGGAGAGGGAGGCTTATGGAGCCCTGTGCCCAGGGAGATGGAGAATAACTGTCACAGAATAGGTCAAAATGCATAGAGAACTATGCATATGTTAGAGAACTAATGGCAGAGTAAAAAGGAAAGAAAAGAAAAGGAACATGAATAATTACGTTTAGAAAAGAGAAAATAGTGAGAATTAGTGTTTGTAGATGAATCCTGGCCCATAATATTCAAAGAGTCCACAGGAAAAAAAAAAATTAAGGACATTGTATTAAATTGTTCATAAGCACATTATTTTCAATTCAGTAGTGTATTCTTTCTTCAGCAATTATATACTTCCTAATTTTGTGGGGTCAGTTTGTCTTTCTTTTTAAAATACAAATAAATGGTAGTATTTTTTCTAAACATTCCTTTTTTGGAAAATTTTTTTAAAAAGAATTGAAAATTCCAAGTCCCTTAAGAGTGTAGATATAAGTTTTTATAGGTGCAACCCACTATTTATGCCAACTAAATTATTAATGATTGAAATATTCCCAAAATACATTTTTTTAATAACATGAATTTATTTCAAAATCAGTTCCTTTCTCATTCATTATTAAAATGTGACCTTTATCTGGAAGGGGCATATCTAGTCTATTTTTTCAGCCGTTTACTCTGTAGCACACTATGGATAGCTACTTGTCATCACAGAAAAAAGTCAGCAAACTTGCTGGGTGAGGTTTGGTTTATTATTATTATTATTATTAAAGAAAGCAACATATGATTCATCTTTAAATTTGACATTCCTCTAACCTAACCGTCAGAACTCTGTGTTATGCAAAAGATTTTTGTGATCACTGCCCCATGTCATTAGAAAGTATTGTAGGAATTTTCAAAACATAAGATAATTCCATAACCCACTTAACAAGGCACTAACTTAACACTGCAATAGTGCTGAAAGTGAACATGTGGCTGTATAGACAATACCTTCATATTGTGGAACTCACACTCTGTCCTTCAGCAGATGGAGGCCTCAGGTACAGGTTCCTAACTTGTGACTCTCTGAAATACAAACTACATGGCAATGCCAGGAACATGCTATATACGAAATACTCACAAAGCTGAATTAATTATTCTATTTGAGACAAAAATCTAAAAATAGAAGTTCTATAATTGCCTCCTTATATCTCAGTCTCTGAGGTGTGCATACCATAGATATCCAGGTTTTAATCAATTTAGATAAGTACTTTTTATTTCCAATTGATTGTCAAAGGCCAATAGTTTAAATGGCAATGTTTACTCAATAGCATTTTCACTTGTCTTTATGAACTATTTTGTATACTGTGTACACAAAGTCTTTAATTTTTCAAAGAACAAAAATAAAATGACATCAAGTCTAAAAAATAACTGAATTAAAATAAGGAATTCTTTTTTAAAAACATTAAAAAGAAATTATGAAAAAAATCTTCATTTAGAGATCTTTTTCTAAAGTATTAAGCTCCCTGAGATTAAAGGAAATCCATATTACAACATGGTTTGGAGCCAGAATTTCCTGCTGATTCATAGAACACACACCCCTTGGCATTGTGTATCTTGAGTTTTCACAAGAAGAACCTAGGCACAGCTTTTTCTGGTTCACTAAGAAGGTCCTAAATGGCATTCTCCCTAGAACTTAAAAAAAAAATCCATTTGATTGCTGTTGATATCACTATTATAAAAATGTTATCATTACTCAAAATCTCAATTGAATTTAGAAAAAGCTAAAATTAGTTAAGGATTACTAAGACAACTACTGAAACAGACATTTAAGGACTAAAATAATGAAACCACTAGCCTTTAACATTTAGGATTTTAATTGATTTTTATGAAGATGATAGTATAAGATTAAGGAACTATAACAAAGAGCTATAAGGGTAGCACTTTTGTAGTATGGTATATGTAAATGAAATTAGTATAATTGGGCCATATAAAATTACTAAGAAATAACAAGGTGTCAGAAAATTTAAACAGTATTTTCATGTGTTTAAAGGTACATACCCTATAGTGTGTGCGCTTGGTGTCATATAACCTATATTCAGAGTCCACTCTACTACTTACTGGCCCTGTAAATTTAAGAAGTTACTTAACACAAGCCCTAGTATCTTCCATTAAGTGGGAGCTGAAATGCTTCATTCACCAGGGCATTTGAGAATGAAGTAATAAAAGGTCCTAGCCTAATTACCAGCAGTCACACAATTAACGCTGGATTCCTTCTTTGCAAAAAAACGGTGGATTCTATAACTGGAAACACCTGCCAATCTGACACAATTATGCTTCTTATAGCCAAGTTTGAATGGAGAAACTGATGACATGTAAAGCAGAGAGAGATGCTGTATGTTCACTTCCCTAAGATCCTCATGCTATCCTTTTCAATGAATAGATATTTGGTGGATACCAAATATTTGCGACGTATCATGGCTGGCATTGGGAATACTGTTGACAAGCAGAACAAAATAATGCCTGCTCTCATCGGGTTTACATTTTAATAAGAGATATAACAAACACGTAGAGAATCTACTACAGAGTATGATGATATGTGCTATGAAGTGATAGGATGTAAGTGGCCAAGTTAAGGGTTCCTTCAGACAGAGGTTGGAGCAATAAGGGTGATGAGGCTCGGCAATGGGGCAGCCCCTAGAGCTGGCCAAGGTAAGGAAATGGATTCTCTCCTAGAGCCTCCAAAAGGCATGCACCCCTGTCATACCTTGGTTTTAGCCCAGTGAAACTGCTTTCAGACGACTGACCTCCAGAACTATAAGACAATGCATTTCTGTTGTTTTAAGCCACTAAATTGGTGGGAAATTTAATGCAGCAGTGATAGAAAACAGACACAATGCCTCTGACTGCCAAGCAGAGAATAGCCTGGAGGAGGACCGGGGTGAACTGGGAGGCCAGTAGAGGTGCAGTCAGAGCAATCCAGACACAGCTGGCCTGTCCAAGCATAGCACTGACTGCATACACCTGAAATAAGGAGACTTACTGGAGGGGAATTTTGGAGGTAGGGCTGATGGGACTTGCCAGATTCCCTTTGCTCCTAAACTATTCCTTATTTTGGCAGGAGCTGGAACCCCTGGGTACTATTTGGCACACTGGAGCTATGAGTCTTAGAAAGCAAGTGCTGCTTTACTAGGTGACTGATGTGGCAAATAAATAATTTACTCACCAGCCGGAAACATCTAGCCAATGGAAAAACCCAGCTCAAATTCCCAACTGAACTAGTGTAAAGGCAGACTGCTCCGTACTGCCACAAAGAGTGGAGATGCAAGGCCAAAGATGGCAGTAAGCACAAAAGTAGATGCCTTTGAAAGGGAAAAATATGCTTGAGAGGTAATTCTAGGCTACACAGAATTTCCCCTTTACAAGAAAAAAGAATGATTTTCTTCATAGTGGAAAAGAGAGGAAAAGCAATAGCTTTCTTACCTAGCACTATTTGTCAGACTGGTTTGAGCCATTGCTCCCCTCTTTCATGCCCCCTGCAGGTTAGGGGGCAGGATTGCAATTCCAGGTATTCCTGTATGCAAGATTTCAGGCCGTCACCTCTGCCCATGGTCCTGTCACTGCAGCCCAAAGTTGCCCAATATATCATTTGGAAGACTGAAGAGAAACAAGGTCAGGAGGAGGAAGGAAAGTCTGTAAAAGCCCAGCAATGCTGCTCCTATCACATAATGGGAATTTCTTTCCCGGAGAGAAGACTACATATCAGCCATCCAGGACCTTTCCTGCAAGGATGCCCTAAAATCACTTGCCCTGCCCATTCTCCATCACCCTGCATCACACGTTTCTCTGTCAGCACCTGCAGCCCACCTGGGCTTCCTGTGGAGATATCTGTCCCCAGAAGACATGTCTTAGCATCTGTGGCATGACCCTTATTTCTGCCAGTTTGCAGAGTTGTGTTTTTCTCTGTGTGCCACATACTGCCTTTTCCTCTCAAGAAGCCTTCTCTGAACCCACTAACTCCCCACAAGAGTGAAACCACTGTGGTCTCATCACCGGAGCTTCCCATCACAGAAGTTCTGTGCAGTTGAGGGAAGAAAGGAGCCAACCATGTTTTCAGCACGGTAGGGTATGCCCATGGGAAGCCATGAAACTTAGGTTCTACCAGTGAGAAGCTCTTCTCTAGGGTAAGGGAAGAGGGAGTTGTGCAAATAAGTTTCAGACCAGTCACTTCTCCTCTGTCTGCCTGCCAAATCTCCTGGCCTCGTGCATAGTTGCTTTCTGCCCCAGTGCTTGCGTGGGTCTTTCGTGACTCCAGACTCTATCAAAATGCTGAAGAAGTCTCATCTCAACCCAGCTGAGCTGGTCAGCAAGTCTCATGTTCTCCTTGTCCAGAATAACCAGAACAGATCACTCCTCTATTTGTTTTACTGTATACCATTTTGATTTAATGGGCTCATTTCTGTCTGAAACCTGCCACTCCTACATTAATGCATCACTTTACCTTCTTCATACCTCTTAGATACCCAAAATGATTTGTAGGTGAGTATCTCCATTTTATTAATAATGACAACCAAATTACTTCGCTAAAAGAATAACAGATACTCAATGCTTATAAAGAAGGTGCCTTTTCTCTCTGAACTCCCCCATAAGAACTAAACCTCATCCCTGGTCTCTATTTTGGGAAACTTTTCATCTCACAGGCCACAAAGGCAACCAATTGCCTGAACAGAATGGCACTGTGATGATCACAGAGGTCACTCTGAGTACTGCATGCCGTTAGTTAATTACACACTTTTCCAAGGCCGCCCTTGATACAGATGCAGTGATTGCTAATGGCATGTGCTTTTCGTTCCAGCAATTAGTTTTGATCTCTGTGGCTTAATGCTGTGTTCAGTTGTTCTGAAAGAGAAAAAAAAATGCTCTTCCTCGGCACCATTTATTTTCTATATTCATTCAGAAAGACTTATTGAAGCCTACCTAGGCCTCTCCTAGCCATTGTGAGGAATGAAAATCAACCCCCACACCACTCAAGAAGTTAACAGTGTACAAGAGGAGAGAAAACATGTAAGCAAAATATGACATACACTGTGATCCTGTGTTTGGAGGAGGGAAAGGGCCTTTCCTTTATTCAATAAATATATGCTAGGCACCATCTGAAGCACTCAGGAGACAGAAGTGAAAAAGACAAAAAGGGACCCTGTTTTGATGGGGAGAGATCATCATTATGCCAGTAAAAAATTAAGTATATAAAGTTTATTTTATAAGTGATAAATACAATTAATATGACATGAATGGATGGGATGCAGTTTAGCTTAGAGCAGCTGATCAAGTAGACCTCTTTGAAGAGGTGATCTTCTCTCTGAATGACGATGACTGTAGCCAGTCAAGTCCTAGAAGAAGAACAATATAGGCAGAGAAAACCAGTGTGAATGCTGTAAGGTGGGCACAGTCTGGGAACTTCAGGAGAGAAGTGATGGTTCGTCCTCAAAGAATAATTAAAAATGGCATTTAGGAAAAATAAAATGGTGTAAACAAAAGCACAGAGCTGGGAAAGCAGAAACCATATTTAGTTGGAAGGAAGCAGGGTTTGAATCAAGGTCTGCTGAAACCTGAAATTCAGCAGATAAGATGAGGGTAGATTATTCATGGATAGTTCCTTACAGCCAGGTTCTGGCTATGGATTGTGTTCTGTAAGTGAAGAGCACTGCAGGTTTAGAGCAGTCCATCACTTAATGTTTTTTAGGAGGATTTTTCTGGCATTAATGGGAACTATTATAGACTTTCACAAACAGGTATTCCTTTGTGCTTCTATTGAGGCTTCCTATTTTCTGATAAATATTAATTTTTATGCCTAAGTTTCTTGCAAGAGGCTGGGCTATAAAATGGCCTTAAGTAGGGGTGACAGTAAAATGTGTGGGGTCCTGTGCAAAAAGAAACTGTTGGCCCCTTGTTCAAAATGCAGTTTGAAAGCTTGTCCCTTTCCTCTGCCTACCATCTCTGTCTTGATTTGTTAGGGTGTTTTGTATGTGTTACTTAATATTGCACTTCCTAGGGCACAAAACAGTTTGTTGGGCAAGTGCAGACTATCACAAGTACCTGGTGCATTGTCCCCACACAAACCCTCCTGCAACCAAACCCAGCACCCTTCCTGAGGCAGAGGACAGTGCTGGTCACTAGGTGGAAGCCGAGGAGCCTGAGGCCAAGACTCTGTCCCAGGAAGACAGGGATGTTAACGGGGAGGTAGATGAATGGAGGCTTCACCATACTTCACTTATAAAACATAAATTCGAAGATAAAATCACTAAAAATTTCAAGATGCTGATTGCATCCTTCTGCTTGCAGGACCTTGATGACACTGGTAGCACACTCATGATACCTGCCAGTTTTGGGCCAGAAGGAGAAGGCATTTTAATCTAGATTTTTCCTGGGCACTTAAACTCAGTTAGCTGTTCCTATGTTTAAACAATACGTGCTACTATAGCTATTTAAGATGTTACCATCGTGGGGGACTGAGTGAAAGGTGCATGATACCTCTCTGTATTTTTTTAAAACTTTCTGTGAATCAACAATTATTTCAAAATAAAATGTTAAGTACAAAAAACCCTCGTGCATGTCCTATTTTGGGGAAGGAAGAAAGGCAGAAAGGAAGAGAAGGCAGGCAGGAGGGAGGGACAGAGGGAGAGGAAGAAAGAAATTCATGAGCAAGATTAAGAAGATAAAATTAAAACCACTTAGTGATACTCAGCTGGACATCACAAGTATATCATGCAACCTCAGCTGGAAATGCAAACTTTGTTCATGAGCTAGAAAGGGATGAAAGGAGAGGGGTCAGGCTCACATTCCAAAGATTAAAAAATGAACTAGCTTCTCTCTGACCACACTTCCCTTTTATCCTGTCCAAGTCCGCCGAATGGTCATTTACCGATTGCTCACTATGCATAAGAAATGCACTGTCCTGTGCTCTGTATGGTTACAATACAAAACAATTGCATTTTATGGAAGAAGTACATTCCCTAGTGCTGATAGAATTCAAGGATAAACTTGATGAAGAATGGCAGGTATTTTAATTTTAATTTTTGTGAGTATATAGGTATATGTATTTATGGGGTACCTGAGATATTTTGACACAAGCATGAAATGTATAATAATCACAACATGTAAAATGAGGTATCCATAGCCTCAAGCTTTTATTTTTTGTGTTACAAGCAATCCAACTACACTCTTATTTTTAAATGTACAATTAAATTATTAGTAACTATACTCACCCTGTTGTGCTATCAAATACTAGGTTTTATTCATTCTTTCTATTTTTTTGTACCCATTAACCATCCTCACCATACTTTCCACCCTACTCCCCACTATCCTTCCCTGCCTCTGGTAACTATTCTTCTACTCTCTATGTTCATTAGTTTAATTGTTTTGATTTTTAGATCCTAAAAACAAATGAGAACAATGTGATGTTTGTCTTTCGGTGCCTGGCTTATTTCACTTAATGTAATGACCTCCAGTTCCATTCATGTTGTTGCAATGACAGGATCACATTCTTTTTTATGGCTGAATAGTACTCCACTGCATGTAACCACATTTTCTTTATGTATTTATCTGATGATGAATACTTAGGTTGCTTCCAAATCTTAACATTGTGAACAGTGCTGCAACAAACATTGGAGTCCTAGTGTCTCCTTGATGTACTGATTTCCTTTCTTTTGGCTATATATCCAGCAGTGGGATTGTGGGATCATATGATAGCCCTATTCTTAGTTTTTTGCGGAACTTCCAAACCATTCTCCATGGTGTTGTACTATAATTTAGATTTCCACCAACAGTGTATGAGGGTCCCTTTTCTCCACATCCTCATGCATGTACTTTAATTATCAGCTATATAGTATCTGTAGAAATAAACAAAATTATCTTGGCCCATATGTTTTAAAACTCTTGATTTTTTAATTTAATTTGGGAGTATCTGCCTTATTTTGGATTTTGTGCCTGATGTTTCTGTAATGCATTCCAAATTTGCATAATTCAAATTGACATTAAAGGTGACTATACAGATCCTGAAGTGATATTGTTGGGATTATATAAACTAACATATATGAAGGGGCTAGCACAACCCTTGGAACAAAACAAGCAGAAAATTAAAGGTAGCTATTTTTTTTTTTTTTTTTTTTTTTTTTTTTGAGACGGAGTCTCGCTCTTGTTACCCAGGCTGAAGTGCAATGGCGCGATCTCGGCTCACCGCAACCTCCGCCTCCTGGGTTCAGGCAATTCTCCTGCCTCAGCCTCCTGAGTAGCTGGGATTACAGGCACGCGCCACCGTGCCCAGCTAATTTTTTTGTATTAATAGAGACGGGGTTTCACAATGTTGACCAGGATGGTCTCGATCTCTCGACCTCATGATCCACCCGCCTCGGCCTCCCAAAGTGCTGGGATTACAGGCTTGAGCCACCGCGCCCGGCCTAAAGGTAGCTATTTTTATTGCTATTACGTTCAATAATATTTCCAATAAATCACAGACTTTAATCCCAAAGAATAGTGTCTCTGAGCTGCAAAGCCAGGGAAGGATCCATTTTTTAAAATCCTATGAGTAGAATAAAAAGAATTCATAGAGTTAAAAGATTTTATAAGAAAATACCACTTAGCTTTGAGGTTTTACATGTTTTTTTTTCCCACTTAAGGGAAATTTAATACCCAGTCAATTACTCTGTTTCTATGTAAATGTGGAATAGAATAACAAATTAAACCTACACATCATTCCAAAGCACTTGTCTAGCCAGTGACTAGAATAACACTTCCACATCTTCATGCAATCTGAAGTTAGGCCTCCTTTTGGCTCACTCCATCCTCAGCATCTCTGTCCAGAATAGCTCATCCTGCAGGGCCAGTCTACTTTAGTAGAGCCTTGAGGAATGAATGAAAGAAGGCAAAAGCCACCAGAGAAGTGTTCTTCACCCAATTCAGGGAGAGGAAGAGATTACTAAAAACAGAACTAGAAGACTTCTCTCTGTACAGGTTCCATTACAGCTAGCTATGAAGAAACAAAGCAAGACACTAGAAATGTATTCCAGAAGAAACCTTTATGCCAGATATCAGAATCACGAGCTCCTTCACAGCTGTTCACCTTGGCCAGCATGTGTGGAACTAAGCCTTTCCCCTGGACCCAGCACTGTCCTAGCTACTATCCAAGGAAAGACATGTGATCCTTCCGAGATGAAACTTGTCTCTACCTGGGAGCATAAGACCTACATGAGAGAATCCATCTAAGAAGAGATTAGAGATGAGTTCTACAAGTGAGTCCAGGACTCACCCCTGCTCTGGCTACCTGAGTGGACTTGGGCAATTCCAGGAGCTTCTCAAAGCCTTTTCCCTCCACTATAAAACAGAGATAATAACATGTCTGACCTCTGGAATTAATGTGAGTGTGGGATTTAGTAAATCTAGGCTTTATGAAGTAAGTCTCATTTCATGGAGACAGTCTATGTTGTGGTTAGGAAAGCCTCAGTTCACATCCTTGGTTTTCCAACTATCAGCTGCATTTCCTTGGTCAAATTGCTTAAGTGCACTTGCTTACATTTCCTCATTTCGAGAATGTAAGTTACATGGCCCTCACAGTGGATTTTTTAATAACTTTGCCAAAATCAGCAAGACAAACCCTTACGAACATGAAGAACCAGAGCCAAAGAGTTCATCTTCACTTGAGACAGTTAAACACCATTTGGAAATCGCCTGAACTATTTTTAGTACTATGCTGGTAAAAATTTCCTTTTTTCAAATGACTGAGCCATCCAGATTTCTTGAGTTTAAAGATAAAGAAGATCACTAGAAACTCCCAGTCACTGCTTTGGGTATGACACAGCACCTACTGCAAAGAGGGAGAGATGTTCTGACTCCTTTTATGACCTCCCTGGGCTTCCACAGTGGATCCTAAGATGGGATCTCTCAGTTGAAGTAGGCTCAGTGGGAAGGCTTCTGTTATTTACTAGAAATAATAAACCACCAGGCAACTATAATTTTCAGCTGCACAAAAAGATTTTGCACACATTACATGTTTTCTCCCCCTGCTCATATGCCTGTTGGTCACCTTCTGAAAAGGGAATACACAGATCTTTAAGTGTCTTTCCTAAGAATAAAAGACCATACTCCCAATATCCTAATCTCATTTTGTTCATCAGAAATTAAAAAAAAATCTTTAATTACACGATGACTATTGGGGAAGCGCACAGGCCCATACATAGAGTATTTGATGAAAAATCTCCCAGAAGAGATAACTAAATCATTAAAATTGTTGAGAGATTTTGTGTTCTCACCATGAAAATAAGTATGTGAAGTAATGCATGTATTAATAAACTTTAGTCATTCCACAATGTATGTATATTTCAAACCAGCATGTTGTACATGATAAATATTATATATAACTTTTATTTATCTATTAATTTAAAAAACCCACCTGATTAAAAAATGGGCACAGGCATTGAGCAAGCATTTATTCAAAGAAGATGTATAAATCACCAATAAGCAAATTAGCATGCTAAACATCATTCATCATTAGGAAAATGCAAATCAGAACCACAGGGGGCTATGACTTCACACCCATGAGAATGGCTATTATCAAAAATAGGAAATAGCAAGTGTTGGCAAGGAGGAAGAGAAACTGGAGCCCTCATGACCGCTAGTGGGAATGTTAAATGGTACAATCACTATGGAATAAAGTATGGCCATTCTTCAAAAACTTTAACACGGAATTACCATATGATCCAGCAATTCTACTCAGCATATACCCCCAAAAATGAAAGCAGGGACTCAGACAGATATTTATATACTCATGCTCATAAGAGCATTATTCACAGTAGCAAAAATGTGGAAGCAACACAAGTGTCTATTGACAGATGAGTAGGTAAATAAATTATGGAATACAGTGGAATATTATTCAACCTTAAAAAGGAAATTCTGATACATGCTATAATATGGAGGAAACTTGAAGACACTGCACTAAGTGAAAAAAGTCAGTAACAAAAGTACAAATATTTTATAGTTTCGCTTATATGAAGTATACAGAATAGTCAAATTCACAGACCCAGAAAGTAGAATGGTGGTCTCCTGGGACTGGGGGCAGAGGGGAATAGTGAGTTATTATTTATGGGTACAGAGTTTCAGTTGAGAAGATGTAAAATGTTCTGGAGATAAATGATGGTGATGGCTGCATTTTAAAATCGTTAAAATGGTAAATCTAATGTTGTACATATTTCACCACATTTTTAAAATTTTAAATTAAAAGTTTTCAGATTTACTCCCTCAAATGGTTGCTCTAAGTAAGTTTGCCATCTCAAGCATTTTTATGAATGATAGCTATGATCTAGTAAAAAGAGGTTTTCAGGCTGACCTTCTTTAGTTGAATTCTGTTCTGCCAAGGGCTGTTTTACTTGCAAGCCCAGTAAATGAGACATTCAAGCCTCAATTTAAAATATGAATATATAAAATATGAAGACCACTTTATCTTAGAAATCATGAGAATTAAGTAAGCTAACATTAAAAATGTCTGGATAGTAATTGACACTAAGGAAATAGAAAGTATCATCAATATCATCATTCATGTTTCCCACCCAAAAGTCATGTTGTGGGGGAAAGTGCATAGCACAGTGCCTGTACATAAGAATTTAATCTCAATAAATACTGGAAGAAAGAACCACACAAGATATTACATAATTATGCACTGAATTGTGTGATTAGTGCATGCTTTATAGGAAGAGAGAGATTAGTGGTGACTACAGGAGGCAAAGAAGACTTCAGGAAGGAAGAGGAGTTTGAGCTGCACCTTGAAGGATAGGTGGGATGTGGATGGAAGGAGCGATGGGAGGGCATGAGTGAGGAGGGAAACTTGAGCACAGGCATAGGAGAAAGGAGTGTGAGATTGTGGAATGTTCTGGGACACTGATGATTATTACTCAAAGTCAATAGTTATGGTGGAGCCAGATGATAAAGGACATGGAGAATCAACTTGATTGGATATTTTTGATGAGTTCATTAGTCTGTCAGTGTGGGTCTATTCAGGAGATAGAAATAACACAGGGTTCTCCAGAGAAAACAAAGTGTGTGTGTGTGTGTGTGTGTGTGTGTGTGTGTGTGTGTGCGTGCGCGCGCGCATTTGCGCGCATGTGTATACAATTGACCTGGGGGATGGAGATGCCAACCCACCTTCACAGTCAAACACCTGAATATAAATTTTGACTCCCCCAAAACTTAACTACAAGTTGACCCTTGAACAACATGGGTGTGAACTGCATGAGTCCGCTTCTACCTGGATTTTTATTTTGCTATTGTGATAAGCTCAAGTGTTGCAAGTATGTGATTATTGGCAAGGTTTCAGTCAACAGTAGGCTATTAGTAGTTAAGTTTTGGGAGAATCAAAGTTATATGAAGACTTTTGACTGTGCAGGGGATTGATGCCCCCTAAGTCCTGTGTTGTTCAAGGGTCAACTTGTACAATAACCTACCGTAAACCAAAAGCCTTACTGATAAGTGTATGTTCATGACACTTGAGCTCGCCACAGTAGCAACAACATTAAAGTGGACTTGTGCAGTTCAAACCTGTGATGTTCAAGGGTCAACTGTGTATATATACATACACATACATAAGTATGTATGTATATATAAACAGGTATACATCGAGGGAGAGGGAAAGATTAAGGGGATTCCTGGAGGCATAATTCTTTCTTCCCCTGGAAGACCTCAGTCTTTTTCTTTTAAGTACCTCAGCTGATTGAATGAGCTGATTAAATGACCCTCTCAAATTATGGAGGGTAATCTGCTTTATTCATAATCTATTGACTTAAGTGTGAATCACATCTAGAAATACGTTCACAGCATACAGTTAGAAGAAATAAATTCTAATGTTTTCTAGCAGAATAAGGTGTCTATACTTAGCAACAATATTTTGTATATGTCAAGATAAGTAGAAGACTTGAAATGATAACAACACATAGTAATGATAAGTACAAGGTAATGCATATCCCAGATACTCTGCCTTGATTATTATACATCCTATGCAGGTAACACTCACATATACCCCATAAATATGTAAAATATTATGTATCGATAAAAGGAAAAGAACAACTAACTTCTTACCTCACACAAATTAATGACAAACCCAGGAAGTAAAGAAAATCCTAATAAACTATAATCTCTCCTTTCAAGAAAAAAACAAATCTTTCATAGCAACATCTAGAATGCTGTTCGACCAAGTATCTGTGCACCACAGTGTAGCTGAGTTAACATACACAGACTAATTTAAACAGAGGAAAGAAGTTTAATATAAAGAACTATTAACCAATAGGAGAGTAATTATAAAAAGAGAACTCTAAAAGGTGTCTAAAAAAAGAGAGTACCCAAGGAAGGACAGCTTTGTAAGTGTCCTTTGTAAACTTTTTTAATGAGGTTCAGACCTCATTAAAAAAGTTTAGTTACAGCCCAGTAAATGATGAGTTTTGCTGGTGATGGAAAAAATATTTGAAGGATTCAGATGTATTTTTACAAATGAAGCAACGAAGAGTGAATTTGGAGCTGAGGAGTGGCTAACGGGACCATGGACAGTGCAATGGAAGTAGACTTTGGGTGGGCACTATCAGACTGTTTAAATTGCTAAAAGTCTGACACTGAGAAACTCAGCTTGGAGCCTGCTGTGTTGACACAGACATGATGTTAAGGCCTTGCACCAAAGTGGTATCAGTAGAATTAAAAAGAAGGGTGATATGTCAAAGGAAAAACAGTTTTCTTTCAGTTTATTACCTCAATTTTAAAAATAAAAAATGTAGAGGGATCCAAAAACAGAAGAGAAAAAGAGAACCACTCTTCCTGTACTCAGAAGCACTGAGCAAGCCATCATGTGGATAGATAAACATCTGGGTCCACTGAGAACCAGAACACTTCCTCTCAGCAAAACCAAGTCACTCCTTTCATAATGAGAAGCAGAAGGGGCCAGGAGAGGGTCACAAGTAATAATGGACACACTGGATTTAGAAAAACCCAAGGATCTAAGAGCCTCCAAGGAAACAGGACTGAGGAATTGTTGTCAAGAATGAGAGAGAACTAAATGTAGGAAATCAATCAAAGGCTTGAGGCCAGGTGGAACCTGAGTGCCTAGTACAGTGTCTGGCAAGAAGGTACAGACATATTCAGGAAGCCCTGGTGAAAGGAAAGGAGAGAAGGTTTAGAGCCCAGGGTGCTATTTCAGGTGCGGGAAGGGCAGGGTTTCGCCAAGGCCCAGAGGCAGCCTCTCAGAATGTGATCACAGAGGAAGGAAAACCCAGTCTGCAGGAAAGTTAGCCTTTATCTGTGGGTTATGGGAGATTCTATGTTTAACCAGAGAAAAGTACTAAATCCCCAAATCTCTGAGTATAGTGTAAGATTAGCATTAAATGGGCTCTGCTGCCTGAATTACAGAAATCCAGGCACAGTAGCCAACCAGAGCATCGTAACTCCTTTCCAAATAGTAAAATGATGCCCAGTCTGCCTCCCCTCTCTGCGCTCTCTGTTCATCCCACCCCAACCTTAGCCCTCTCCCACCTCCAGCCCAGCTGCCCTCCCAGTAATAACCATCACTGATTCTGGAGGATCTTTTCTTCTACAGCTTTCCTGTTTCCTAGGGATATTGTCGTATGCTTCATTTGTGCTTAACACGAAAGTGGACTCCAGATATGGGAAAGAAAAAACCTTCATTGAACAGTCATTATGGACCAAACACGATGTAAATAATCTCATCTCATCCTCACAAAGGAAGGTGTAGTTTCCTCCATTATATATGAAATCACTGAAATTCAGAGAGAAAGCCCTCACCCCGTTCATATAGTCTGAAATTCTTGGAGGAAAAAAAATACAGATGTAGGAATTTACTTTTAATAAATTTACCCTTAGCACCCCCATTAAAGCTTCTTTGTTAACGTCTTCTCTAGGTTCTCACTTTTCACTTTCATCAAATTTCTACATAATAGAAGCTAGTATTTATATATCCTGGATGACGTGCCAGGCAGTGTTCTGAATGCCTTATGCATATATTAACTCAATCATATATTAATTCAATCCTTATAACAATTCTTCTTTACCAACAAGGAAACTGGGGCACCAAGAGATTAAGTCACAGCCTAAGGTCACAAAGGTGACCTAATAAAAGTACAGTGAGAATTCCAACCCAGATCATCTAGCTCTAGTGTCCATCTACAAATGAACAAGATGAGTTCTGGGGTCAGAGGGGTGGGAGACAAACATCTCATTTCAGAACTTAGATTCAGAATGTCTTGATTTTAAGGTTCACTTGGTAACTTTCTGACAATGTCTAACAAGGTCATTACTGTCACTCAGTTTTATTATTTCGCAGTCTTTCTGTTATGACAAAAGTAGTGGGTGGTAGTTATTATACTCTAAGGGATCATTTAGGAGCCAAGGAAAAAGGTGACAATTGAGCCATGTGACTGAAGCCAGAAATGTCTCTTCAAAGCTTAGAGCCTAGGCAGCTCAGACTCCAATACCATCAGCATCCCTCTCCCTTGGCTAACGTTCCAGCAGGAAGTCTGTCTGGGAGCAGTATAATGTGCTGGTCTGATACCCATGAACTCCTTCAGCCCCAAGAGCTGCCCATGTTTCCTGGAACCTAGCGTTTCCTCTCTAGGTTCCTGGTGCCAGGAAATGGCATGGTGCAGCCAGCATGAATTTATCACTGCTAAAAAATGATCCCTCATTCCAGACAAACTTAAAAGAAATGCAAAAAATTCTGAGTTTGCAGCCAGGCATCTTTATAAAAGCAAAGAAAGAGCCATAACAATATTTAAAGATGAAATATCTTATTTAGGTACTTCTATTTAGAGAGTCATCACTGCAGATTTGGGAGCAATGAGATTGTCTTCATCTCAATTTCCTGATAAAAGTACTATGAGAAATGTCAAGTTCTCAAAGCTTACACAAGGAACCCAGTACCACCCATGAACAAGGGTCTGACTTGCATGTTCATTTTACTTTCTGTTCTTTGGTTTTTGTCCCTTCTTTCTTGCCTACCTGGAGGGAAAAAGGGAAAGCATGCATAAATAAATAAACGAATACATACATATGGAAATGCATGCATACATAAATACTTTTGAGTGGTATAGAGAGGGGCTTTTATTTACAGGACAAAGAACAAAGATCACTTCAGAGAAAGCACTCTTCCATTTTTCCTTCCTTCTTACTTTTGCAGGCTTTGATGCTGTCCTGACTCTATCAGCTATGACATGGACAGAGGCCATCATCTCATAGCTATTGAGGAGTGATGGTTTCCAGTCACTGACAGGGATGGGGGGTGCCTCCAAACTGCCACCTAGAGATAAAGCTCTCAGCATCATTAATAAAGCTCTGAGGGACAGCCATTCCTCAATTTTGCTTTAAACTCCCAGCTTTAAATACAGCTCTCTAGATGTGTATTTCATGCACCTTTTCATGTGGTGTTTTGCTTTAGGACATGCTTTCTTTCCCTCTAAATTTTATGCTGGCTCTGTTTTCCCCACTGAGAATTAGTTCTTTCTCATGGCTAAAGATGCCTTTTTGCCGCTCTTTAGTATATGGATTTTCATGGCTGTGCCTCCAGATAAAATGAAACATATTGGTAGAGGGTCCCAGACTTTTCCCTTTTCTTAAATAAGGCAGCCTACCAATAACAATAAAAACTTTAGAGCAGGTTCAGACCAAAATCTTAACCACAGCAAATAATTTTAAAACATTTGCAGGTAATTTTATTTTAGCAGAAAACCCAAGTTATGGAGAGTCACAAATGCCCTTCTATTTTTCTATATAGAAATAATTTAAAAATGTATTCACTCTGGGTTGAGTTTTTATCATTATTCTTGTTTACTATTTTCCTTTTCTAAGCAGTGTGACCTTTGGATGATTTCTGTAAAAATATTATTTCCATAAGAGACAATGTCAACATTATCCAAGGCCACCCGGCACAAACGACTCAGGTTCCTTTATTCTTAGTCTATTGCTTCTGGACATCACCAAACAATTCATCGGTAAATCCTTTCAGCATCTCTGTTATTTTAATCAATCCTGCACACAGCTGGATCTACAATTTGGCTCAGGAATAGAAAAATAGAGCTGGAGCTTTTCTGTGCCTTAGAAAGGATAATTTAAAGTTGTAAAGAAACCAGAGTCTTAAAAATCTCCACTGTTTCCAGCACCAACCTAAGAGAGACTTTTTGGCAGAACTGGAGGGAAGGAATCAATCAGAAGCAATTTAGGAATTATTGCCAAACTGAGGGATTGAGTTTGCTTAAGAGAGGAGTTAAAAACCCCAAGGACATGGCAGTAAGATAGAAGGATTCTAATTGCCCTTTATACTCAGAAAACATTTTATTGTGGAATATAGTACCATAATCCAAGCAGCATTCGGATTAGACTGAAGGGGGAATCTTTTCTGACCCCTATATATCCACAGGAGTGGAGTTTAGAGGTGCTTGGGAGAGGGAAACTGAGAAGGGTAAGATGGGTAAGTACAGCTGTAAGAGCACCCACATGCTACACAGGATCTGTCTCCATGGCTCCCAGGACCACAGCAGGCTCATAAGCAGGGGCAATGAGGCAGCAGCTGAAATTGGTAAAAATGGAATCTGGGCCATGATGGAGACCATGTAGGAGATCATAGGCCTGGTTTTTAAATTCAGTCCATTCAGTAATTATTCATTCATCTCACACAGCTGCAACTTTAGCAGAAGGGAAAGATATCCTCATAAGTGACTCATAAGGGAAAGATCCTTGTACTATTCTTGGTTGTATGTCTGTGCCATATGACAGAACTCCTTTGAATTCCCTACAGCAAAGGATGTGGGAGAATACTGGTAGTCCGTCCCAGAGTAACCTAACAGCATTGCTACTGGCAGATCAACATATTATGTCATCTTATCTGAATAATGGGTCCACAGGAAAACAGGCCCAGTGAGTATTCGCTTTTAGCAAATGAGTAGACCTGTCACTTACCAACAGAATAAAATATCCAGGCCTTGTTTATGTTTTCTCATTTTTTTATTGTTTCAGTTGCTTCTGGGAAAATAAAATATAATTAGCCACTCTGAGCAGACATACAAAGTCTTTAGCCTTATTAAAGCAAATGAAAATATATTATTCTGGTTTCTAATGTCATATTATTGGCTATATACAATTATTATAAGATGTGCTACCATCTGGATATTTACTTAAACAGATCAAAGTTCTAGATCTCTGTCTCTATTCCAGGAAAGTTGATGATGTCTGGAAATATTCTGTCTACTAAAATGTTGAATATTATAGCCTTCAAATGCTGACTGTAACACCCAGCAGTTCTCCAAATTCCAGTGGCTCAAGGAGCCAGACATTCAACAGAAACAGTGTAGGAAGACAGAGCTAGGAGACCAGGGCGTAAGTTCTATCTCTCTGTTTCTGTCCATTAAACCATGGACCATCTCATCAAATCTGTTTGTTCCTCTAGAAAATGGAGATACTACCTTTCTGCTTCACAAAGTGGTTGTGAATAAAAAAGAGTCCATGAAAATACCATCCAACTATGAGATATTACTTTTAGTTGAATAATATTCTTCTATCCCTCTACCTGTTACTTGCAAGAAATTTTTGCATTTGTGTCTATGTACACGCATACATACACATATGTGTATTTTGAGGGAGAGTTCATAGCTTTCGTCAGCATCTTGAAGGAGTTTATTACCTAAAATTGGTTAAAGAACTTTTAAGCTAGGACACATCTCTTTGTGATACACATATGCACAGATGTGTACAATATGTATGTGATCTAAGCTATACAATCTAAGACACTTAGATTCAAAGGGACATATTTGTTATTCAGCAAGTATTTATTTAGTGCCCAATTATAGGAATAACACTAATAAGAAACCCAAAAAGGTTTTTCTGACTTATACCCTTTATATATATCGTTTGATTCCCCAGAAAATTATTTCTTATAAATATTTTAAAGACATTTCACCAAAGTAAAGATATGTCATTAGTGAAGATAGATCAGTAGTTAATAAGCACATTTCATGGTGCTCCACATCATGAGTGTTTTGAAAAATGCAAATAAAAACCATAATGAGATAACACCTACTAGGATGTCTACTATTAAAAAGACAAACATTACCAAGAATTAGTGAGGGTGTGGAGAACCTGAAAAACTCATATACTGCCCAGGAGGCTTTAAAATGGCATAGCCAATTTAGTAAATAGTTGGGCAGTTTTTTATAAAGTTAAAGTTAAATTTACCACTTGACCCAACAACTTCACCAAAGTAATCTACCAAAGAGAAATGAAAGCATATGTCTACTCTGAGACCTGTACACAAATGTTCATAGAGGCATTATTCAAGAAAGCCCAAACTGGAAAGTCAATGTCCATCAATTTGCAAATGGATAAACAAGATGTGGCATATTCATACAATAGAATATAACTCAGCAATAAAAAGAAATGAAGTGCTGATAATTGATACAACATGGACCAAACTTGAAAGCATTATAACAAATAAAGGAAGCCAGTCACAAAAGACCACATATTATATGGCTCTACTTACATGAAATGTCCAGAAATGGCAAATGTGTAAGGACAGAAAACATATTTTTGGCTGCCTGTGATTGGGGGTGTGAGGCAGTAGCAATTGTCTCACAAACGGGCTCAAAGGAAATTTGGGGGTTACTGGAAAAGTTCTGAAACTAGATTATGATGACAGTTTCCAACTTCTATAAATTTACTAAAAAGTCACTAAATTATACATGTAAAATGAGTGACTGATAAGTCTCAGTGCAGATGTTCTCAAAAAGGACATGAAAAAAGGATGTTGTGACATACGGTTGTAAAATAAATACAAATACGATATTTACCTATAAAATGATTTAGTTTTCATACATATTATGATATCTGAAGGGACTGTTCTTTAAAGAAAAATATTCTTTATTCTCTCCATATGGCAGTTTCTTAATCTGTAAATGGAGATGATAAGAGTAACTACTGCTCTAGATTTCTCCTCTCTGGGCAGGGCATCTCTGAAAAAAAGGCAGCAGCCTCAGTCAGAGACTTATAGGTAAAACTCCCATCTTCCTGGGACAGAACACCTAGGGGAAGGGGCGGCTGTGGGGGCAGCTTCAGCAGACTTAAACGTGCAGTGAATCTCCCAGCATAGCATTTGAACTTTGCTAAGGGTCAGACTGCCTCCTCAAGTGGGTCCCTGACCCCCATGCCTCCTGACTAGGAGACACCTCCCAGCAGGGCCTGACACCACCTCATATAGGAAAGCACTGGCTGTCATCTGGTGGGTGCCTCTGTGGGATAAAGTTTCCAGAGAAAGGAACAGGCAGTAATCTTTGCTGTTCGGCAGCCTCCACTGGTGATGCCCAGGCTAACAGGGTCTGGAGTGGACCTCCAGCAAACTCCAGCAGACCTGTAGCAGATGGGCCTGACTGTCACAAGAAAAACTAACAAATACAAAGGAATAGCATCATCATCAACAAAGAGGACATCCACTCAGAAACCCTATCCAAAGTTCACCAATATCAAAGACCAAAAGTAGATAAATCCATGAGGTGAAGAAAAACCAGCATAAAAAGGCTGGAAATTCCAAAAACCAGAATGCCTCTTCTCCTCCAAAGGCTCCTCATCAGAAAGGGAACAAAACTGGACAGAGAATGGGTCTGATGAATTGACAGAAGCAGGTTTCAGAAAGTGGGTAATAACAAACTCCTCTGAGCCAAAGGAGCATGTTCTACCCAATGCAAGGAAGCTAAGTAACTTGAAAAAATGTTAGAGGAATTGCTAACTAGAAAAACCAATTAAGAGGAGAATATAAATGACCTGATGGAGCTGAAAAAAACACCAAAAGAACCTCATGAAGCATACACAAGTATCAACAGCTGAATTGATCAAGCAGAAGAAAGGATATCAGAGATTGAAGATCAACTTAATGAAATAAAATATGAAGACAAGATTAGAGAAAAAAAAAATGAGAAGAAACAAAGCCTCCAAGAAATATGGAACTATCTGTAAAGACCAAACCTATGTTTGATTGGTGTACCTGAAAGTGATGGGGATAATGGAACCAAGTTGGAAAACACTCTTCAGAATATTATCCATGAAAAATTCCCCAACCTATCAAGACAGGCCAACATTCAAATTCAGGAAATACAGAGAACACCACAAAGATATTCCTAGAGAAGAGCAACCCCAAGACACATAATCGCCAGATTCAGCCAAGGTTGAAATGAAGGAAAAAAATGTTAAGGGCAGCCAGAGAGAAAGGTTGGGTGACCCACAAAGGGAAGCCCATCAGCCTAACAGCAGATCTCTCTGCAGAAACCCTACAAGCCAGAAAAGAGTGGGGACCAATATTCAACATTCTTAAAGAAAAGAATTTTCCACCCGGAATTTCACATCCAGCCAAACTAAGCTTCATTAATGAAGGAAAAATAAAATCCTATACAGACAAGCAAATGCTGAGAGATTTTGTAACACCACCAGGCCTGCCTTACAAGAGCTCCTGAAGGAAGTTCTAAACATGGAAAGGAACAACCGGTACCAGCCACTGCAAAAACATACCAAATTATAAAGAACATTAATACTACGAAGAAACTGCATCAACCAATGGACAAAATAACAAGCTAGCATCGTAATGACAGGATCAAATTCACACCTAACAGTATTAACCTTTAATGTAAATGGGCAAAATGCCCCAATTAAATGACACAGACTGGCAAATTGGATAAAGATTCAAGACCCATCAGTGTGCTGTATTCAAGAGACCCATCTCACATGCAAAGACACACATAGGCTCAAAATAAAGGGATGGAGGAATATTTACCAAGCAAATTGAAAGAAGCAAAAGCAGGGGTTGCAATTCTAGTTTCTGATAAGACAGACTTTAAACCAACAAAGGTCAAAAAAGACAAAGAAGGCCATCACATAATGGTAAAGAGGTCAATGCAACAAGAAGAGCTAACTATCCTAAATATACATGCACCCAATACAGAAGCAGCCAGATTCATAAAGCAAGTTCTTAGAGACCTACAAAGAGACTCAGACTCCCACACAATAATAGTAAGAGACTTTAACACGCCATTGTCAATATTAGATCAAAAAATAGAAAATTAACAAGGATATTCAGGACTTGAACTCAACTCTGGACAAAGTAGACCTAATAGACATCTACAAAACATTAAAATCAACAGAATATACATTCTTCTCAGCACCATATCACATTTATTCTAAAATAAATCACGCCTCAGCATATGCACTGTATCACTCTTCAGCAAATGCAGAAGAACAGAAATCATAACAAACTATCTCTCAGATCACAGTACAATCAAATTAGAACTCAGGATTAAGAAACTTACTCAACACCACACAGCTACACGGAAGATGAACAACTGGCTCCTGAAGGACTACTGGGCAAATAACAAAATGAAGACAGAAATAAGTAAGTTCTTTGAAACCAGTGAGAACAAAGACACAGTATACCAGAATCTCTGGGACACATTTAAAGCAGTGTTTAGAGGGAAATTTATAGCACTAAATGCCCACAAGAGAAGGCAGAAAAGAGCTAAAAGCGACACCCTAACATCATAATTAAAAGAACTAGAGAAACAAGAGCAAAGAAATTCAATAGCTAGAAGAAGACAAGAAATAACTAAAATCAGAGCAGAACTGAAAGAGATAGAGACACAAAAAACACTTCAAAAAATTAATGAATCCAGGAGCTCATTTTTGAAAAGATCAACAAAATAGACTACTAGCCAGACTAATAAAAAAGATAAGAGAGAAGAATCAAATAGACAAAACAAAAAGTGATAAAGGTGATATCACCACTGATCCCACAGAAATACAAACTACTATCAGAGAATACTATAAAGAGAAACACAAAAACTAGAAAATCTAGAAGAAATGGATAAATTCCTAGACACATACACTCTCCCAAGTCTAAACCAGAAAGAAGTCAAATCCATGAATAGACCAATAATAAGTTCTGAAATTGAGGCAGTAATTAATAGCATACCATCCAAAAAAAGTCCAGGACCAGATGGATTCACAGCCAAACTCAACAAGAGGTATAAAGAGGAGCTGGTACCATTCCTTCTGAAACTATCCCAAACAATAGAAAAAGAGGGATGCCTCCCTAACTCATTTTATGAGGCCATGATCCTGATACCAAAACCCGGCAAGACACAATAAAAAAAGAAAATTTCAGGCCAATATCCCTGATTAACATCAGTGCAAAAATCCTCAGTAAAATATTGGCAAATCAAATCCAGCAGCACAGCAAAAAAAAAATCCTCAGTAAAATATTGGCAAATCAAATCCAGCAGCACTTATCTACACCACAACGAAGTCGGCTTCATCCCTGGGATGCAAGGCTGGTTCAACATATACAAATCAATAAACATAATCCATCACATAAAAAGAACAATGACAAAAACCACGGGATTATCTCAATAGATGCAGAAAAGGCCTTTGATAAAATTCAACACCCCTTCATGCTAAAAATCTCAATAAACTAGGTATTGATGGAATGTAACTCAAAATAATAAGAGGTATTTATGACAAACCCACAGCCAATATCATACTGAATGGACAAAAACTGGAAGCATTCCCTTTGAAAACTGGCACAAGACAAGGATGCCCTCTCTCACCACTCCTATTCAACATATTATTCTGGCTAGGGCAATTGGGCAAGAGAAAAAAATAAAGGGTAGGGAAGCCAAATTTTCTCTGTTTGCAGATAACATGATTGTGTATTTAGAAAACCCCATTGTCTCAGCCCAAAATCTCCTTAAGTTGATTAGCAACTTCAGCAAACTCTCAGGATACAAAATCAATGTGCAAAAATCACAAGCATTCCTATATACCAATAACAGACAAACAGCCAAATCATGAGTCAACTCCCATTCACAATTGTTCAAAAGACAATGAAATACCTAGGAATACAACTTACAAGGGATGTGAAGGATCTCTTCAAGGAGAACTACAAACCACTGCTCAAGGAAATAAGAGAGGACACAAACAAATCAAAAAACATTCCATGCTCATAGATAGGAAGAATCAATATTGTGAAATGGCCATACTGCCCAAAGTAATTTACAGATTCAATTCAAGCTACTGTTGACTTTCTTCACAGAATTAGTAAAAAATACTTTAAATTTCATATGGAACCAAAAAAGAGCCCATATAACCAAGACAATACTAAGCAAAAAGAATAAAGCTGGAGGCATCACGATCTGACTTCAAACTATACTCAAGGCTACCATAACCAAAACAGCATGGTAGTGGTAATAAAACAGATATATAGACCAATGGAACAGAACAGAAGCCTCAGAAATAACACCACACATCTACAACCATCTGATCTTTGACAAACCTGACAAAAACAAGCAATGGGAAAATGATTTCCTATTTAATAAATGGTTATGGGAAGACTGGCTAGCCATATGCCAAAAACTGAAACTGGACCCCTTCCTTACGCCTTATACAAAAATTAACTCAAGATGGATTAAAGACTTAAATGTAATACCTAAAACCATAAAAACCCTAGAAGAAAACCTAGGGAACACCATTCAGGACACAAGCATGGGCAAAGACTTTATGACTAAAACACCAAAAGCAATGGCAACAAAAGCCTAAATAGACATATGGGATCTTATTACACTAAAGAGCTTCCGCACAGCAAAAGAAACTATCATCAGAGTGAACAGGCAGCCAAAAGTTTTGCAATATATCCATCTGACAAAGGGCTAATATCCAGAATCTAGAAAGAACTTAAACAAATTTACAAGAAAAAAAACCAACCACATCAAAAAGTGTGTGAAAGATATGAACAGACACTTCTCAGAAGGAGACATTTATGCAGCCAACAAACATATGAAAAAAAGCTCATCATTGCTGGTCATTAGAGAAATGCAAATCAAAACCATAATGAGATACCGTCTCATGCCAGTTAAAATGGTGATCATTAAAGAGTCAGGAAACGACAGATGCTGGAGAAGATGTGAAGAAACAGGAATGCTTTTACACTGTTGGTGGGAATGTAAATTAATGTAACTGTAGTGGAAGACAGTGTGGTGATTCCTAGAACCAGAAATATACCATTTGACCCAGCAATTCCATTAGTGGGGATATACCCAAAGGATTATAAATCGTTCTACTATAAAGACACATGCACACATATGTTCATTGCAGCACTGTTCCCAATAGCAAAGATTTGCAACTAACCCAAATGCCCATCAATGATAGACTGGATAAAGAAAATGTGGCACATATACACATGGAATACTATGCAGCCATAAAAAAAGATGTGTTCATGGATGAAGCTGGAAACCATCATTCTCAGCAAACTAACACCAGAACAGAAAACCAAACACCACATGTTTTCACTCATAATTGGGAGTTGAACAATGAGAACACACAGACACAAGGATGGGAACATCACACACTGGGGCCTGTCAGAGAATGGGTGGCAAGGGGAGGGATAGCATTAGGGGAAATACCTAATGTAGATGACAGGTTGATGGGTGCAGCAAACCACCATGGCATGTGTATACCTATGTAACAAACCTGCACGTTCTGCACATGTACCCCAAAACTTACACTATAATAAATAAAAAGAGTAACTATCTTATGCGCATTAGTGAAGAAAAATCAATTAATAGATGTAAAGAATTTGGAAGAGGGCCTGATTTACAATAAGCATGAAATATATGTTTATTATAGATACTAACTAGAGATGTATTTCACTACCAACCATATATATTTTGTGATATCAACTTTTGATTTTTTTTCTGGTAGGAAAAAATGAACATTAATAATGAATAATACTCTCCAAAGTTGACATAAATAAAATCCACATCAACTATTTAAAAGGGATGTGGGAAAATATCATGGCTAGAAAATCTGGAGTTTCATGGAACATAATCCACAAAAAAACTTGTTGATTTTATTTTCATTTCGGAACCAAAAGACAATTCAAAACTATCATTTTAGTCCTCCTTTCCTCTCTCTTTTTCTCCCTGGATTTGCTTACAGTGCCCATATTGAACATTTTTCTTATCCATTACAGGACGAAGGAAAATGACCACCTCTAGAAGTAATAAAATTAGAAGGTGCAGAAGTTAGCGTTGATAACAGCTTGGGAAAATCATTTGTGTTTAACTGTGCACCGCAGTCTGGAAATAGGACTTTTTGCCTCTGTGCAACCTCAAACCAAGAATTGAAAAGGTAATTCACTAATTTTTTATCTTGTTAGTTTCACTTTGAATGAGGGAAATGGCTCTTCCATATCAAATTTACACATTCTTAAGATTGGAAGCAGGAAAGGAAACAACACATTCACAGCATGAGTCAATAAATGTCTTTTTTCCCCTTTGGTATCATAAGTTTGATTATTCATTTTCCCTCCAGATTTTTTCTAACAATTTCCAAAGAACATAAGGATTGTATGCTAACTCATTTTTTAGATCTCCATTTTTTTCTTGAAAAACATAATTATTATCGCAGATCTCATCCAACATCTCCAAAATTTGCCAAGTGTATATATTTTAAGCTGACTGGATGAATAAATCATTGCAGGTATAAAAATAATTTGTCAGAATTACAACTTAATAAAAGACAGTGAGAAGAACAAAAATATTATTAATAATAATGTAGCTTTGCAGAGGAATGAAACTAGTCAATATCTTGTGAGCATACAACCCAAACGGAGGGGGAGCTTACAACCTAAGAGGGTAGCCTATGAGCTCTGATCATTTAGCCACCATGATCATCACTTGGGCCCTGACAGAATGGAGATCATTGGTCAATCCAATGTGTCAACTGAAAACTAGTAAAAGTAATGCTAGAGTGAGGGGTGGGATAGAGTGATGGAGAAAGAGTAAATGACAGAAAGGCCACAGGTCAATAGTGTTTAGTATCAATGACATATTTCCTTAAGAATATTTGGGCCCAGCTCCAATTGTAAAGGTAGTCCTAGGTCTGAAGCCTGTTAGGCAAACAATAACCATCTCTATTTGGGGAGCATTGTATATTCAAATGCATGGCACTTTAAAAGACAACAAGAAAACACAATGATAGCAACTTGACTGTACTTCAATTAATGCACAAAATATTTTGGCTATCTAGTATGTCCAAAGACACTGTTTTAAAATCTCTATAGATTATTAGTATGGTGAAGAGCCAATCTTTGCCTTCAAAAAAACATTCTTAACTAAGAAAATAGGGCATTTATTTTAATCTATTGAATTCAAAATAAAAATTGAGGCGTGCAATAGGAGAAGACAAACTGGCATCGGAATTGAGAGTAAAAAGAGAGGGTTTCTAGATGTGGCTATAGGAAAGACTTGTTTATGAAGGGTATGGCATAGGATTAGATAAGCATATTACAAAGAAATAGAACATAGCATGGCAAAGGGAATAAATCAAGCTTTGGGGAGAGTAGCAAGCAGTATGGTTTAACTGGAAGTTAGGGGATTAAAAGAAAATTGAAACAGATTGGCAAGATAGGGTGGGCTGAATAGTCTGGTTCCTAGCTAAGGAGGCGGAACTAAGAAAATTCAGTCTTCAAGGAAGGGCATTAATGGCACATTAAAGATGGCCTCTATGTCCAAGGAACACTTAGGGAAAGACTCAGGACAATGACTATTTACCAGTCTTTTCACATTTTAATAGCCAGTACCTTATAGTTAATATACTAATTGTTATTAACCTTGCTGGTGTTAATAAATTCATATACCTTCATAAATATTGACATTTACTCTCAGGCATTAAACTATAGTAAATGAGAAGAATAAGAATAATTTATTTCAAATATGCCAAGTAGAAGTGCGATTTTGCTACCTAGTAACACCAATTTTACACATGTGTCACCCTTCAACTATACACTTAGAGCAATGAAATGTATCTAAGCTTCAAGACTGTTCTTTTTTTTTTTTTTTTTTTTTTTATTGCATTTTAGGTTTTGGGGTACATGTGAAAAACATGCAAGGTTGTTGCTTAGGTGCATACGTGGCAGTGTGATTTGCTGCCTTCCTCCCCTTCACCCATATCTGGCATTTCTCCCCATGCTATCCCTCCCCAATTCCCCACCCCCCCGCTGTCCCCCCCCACTCCCCCACAACAGACCCCCATGTATAGTGCTCCCCTCCCTGTGTCCATGTGTTCTCCTTGTTCAACACCCGCCTATGAGTGAGAACATGTGGTGTCTCAACAATGGGTTGAGTAAGAACAAGCTCCTCCAAGTGACACTTCTCCAGTTCCCCAAGGACAGCTCTTCACACTTGACTGTCTTTCAGGTGGCTTGAGGCAATGCACAAAGCAGCCCATCTTCTCCGCCAGGTAGGATTTCCTTGATATTTATCTCTGCTTTCATTTTGCATTTCTTCTCAGAGGGGGAAAGGAACATGTTAGATGTCATGCAGTTTACCCCAGGACATCTCAGATGTGTTCTAAAAGCTGGGAAAGAGGATCTAAAGTCCACAGGGGTTTTTTTTTGCTCAGATCCTATGGGGGAGCTTGCATTCCTGCTGCTCCTTTCATTTTCAGGGGTTTGTAGGCCATCTTTCTCAGTAAGACTCAGTGGGGAGTTACAAACTGGGGTGGAATTTGTTTCACACGAAGAAGTCCAGTAGTTCCCCATGATGACAAACCACTGATGCTGTTTTCTTTTTACTTTCCAAATGTAAGAACTCAGGGGTCTCTCAGGATGGTGCTATTGATTGAGCAGCTTACTAGAAAATGAGTGTGTTATAATTCAGAAATACAGTGCTTTATGTTTACATCCTTGTTCTGTAGACATAATAGGCCATTTTCACTATTCATGCCCATTCATAATTCCAAGCTTTGAAGCAATATGGTTTTTAATTCAAATTTCACCTACAATCTGATAACTTCATAACATCAACAGGTGAGTCATCACCTCGACCCCTAAGGCATCTGACATTTCTCTTTCTGAACTTGTTCTATAAACTGTTACAGGAAAAATTGCTTTAATACCAATTGTTTCATTTTTATGATATAAATATGATTTCTAATGAGATTATAGATTTCCTTTAAATATGCTCATTTCCTCACAAAATGGCATACAGGCAAAAGTAATTATCAATTATCTTCTCTCCATATTTTGGCTCTTGTGCCTTTGGGAACATTTGTATTGTTTGAGCTTAAATGTACTGCCAGGTGCCTTGTAACTGTCCTTTCAGAACAGTAACAAGCATCATTATTGACAAACAGGACTTGTGTTTCATTTTACCTTCATTTCACACTTATCCATCTCTCCAAAACGTCATCCTAATGAGCCTCAATATTTTTAAGAAGTATCTATTCTGCTAATGCACTCAGAGTGTCTGAAGCAAAGCGAAAAAAATGGACACCCAAACTCCCAGCAGGCTCTCACTTCACAGCAAAGAATATAGCAAACTCTGCCTTCTGAAATCATTTGCCCTGTCATGTTAAAACTAAAGAGCAAAAATGAAACCAAACAAAGAAGAGGAATTGACAAGCACAGGCAGGGCATTCTGATAAAGAGATAAAGCACAGTGTTCCCAGACGCAGGTCACAGTTCCCAGAAAGAGCCAGTCTCCCAGGCCTGTGGAGGAAGGGCTGCCCTCCAGGGAAGAGAATTTTCATTTATCTTTGGCCTTCCATGTCACTGACCAGGAGAGCCTAAGACCTGAGCTGGCCTGGGGTCTTTAACTTGTTCCATTGCACAAATGAGGGTTACAGATAAGGAAAAGCATGAACCAAGGACTGCTATTAGTCACAGTATACATACCAGGAACAGGGCTAGGAAGACAATCCTAATGGTGAATGAGGTAACATCTTCCCAGACATGTTACCTCACCTATCAGGCTCAGCACTTAAGGACAGGGGCATTAAAAACAATCTTTGCTAAGGTGCTTGTTTCCATTTCCTTTCTATACATGATTCCCTGTTCTTTGGCTGATATACTTTTGATTTTTCTCAGAATAAAATAGACGCCAAAGAGAAGGGATGTCTATGGACATGAGAAGGAAGAAGAGAATTTCCCTGTAGACAATAGAAAAGTTTGGGTTTTCTGATTAGTTGCTCGAGTATTCAGATTGTCTTTGCAAGAAACATTTAGGGCAATGGTTTCCCTATTGTCAGACAGACTTGGTCTGGGCTTTTGGCACAGCATGACCTCTCAGCTAACCCTTTTGTGTTACACCTACAGAACCATGTCTGGGAAGATGTTACTCTGCACAACAGTAGCCTCCCACCTCTGGCTATCAAGAACCCAGAGGGTCTGGGCCTTTTGCACCAGCTGGATATAAGCACAGACATGTGGGTCCAGTGCTATTGCATCCTGAAGGATGACTGCTTGTATTTCTATGCCAACATTCGTGCCACTCAAGCCTCAGGTATGGACTCAAAGTTCACTTGAAATAGTAGTAATTATAATAGTAGCAATATATTAGTTTTATTGATCTTCTACTTGGCCCTGTGCCATGTACTTTACCTACATTCTTTCATCAGTCCTCCAGAGAAAAGGTATTATTACTGTTCCCATCTTAAAAATTAGAATGGGAAAGTGGCTGCAAAGTGTACAAAACTTGACAAGATCACATGTAGCAAGTAACTAAGGTGGGATATGAAGACAGCCAGGCTAACTCCAATGCTCCTTTCTCCCCATATTCTATTGCCTGGAAAAGTGTAAAGTAAATTTCTTTATTCTTTTTGTCATTGCATTCAGAGTCAATGCCAATAGTTTTCTTAGGTGGTGACTTCACTCTTTTTATAATGTCTTGGTCATTGGTACTTGGTAACTTACAAAGAGAAGAGATTTACTTGGCTCACAGTTCTTGCAAGTAGTACAAGAAGCATGGTGCCAGCATCTATTTCTGGTGAGGGCCTCAGACTGCTTCCACTCATGGTGGAAAGGGAAAGCAAGTCAGCGTGTGCAAAGATCACATGGCAAGAGAGAAAGTGAGAACAGGGAGGTGCTAGGCTCTGGTAATAACCAACTCTTGCAGGAACTAACAGAGCAAAACTCACTCATTAACATGAAAACAGCACCAAGCCATTCATGAGGCATTTGCTCACATGACCCAAGCACTTTCCCTTAGGCCCTTCCTCCAACATTGGGGATCAAATATTAACTTGAAAGTTTGGAGGGGTCAAATATCCAACCCTAGCATTTCACCCCTAACCTCCCAAAATTCATCATCTTCTCACATTGCAAAATACAATCATCCCTTGCCACCCACCATGACCCAAATACCTCCCATTAGCCCCCCTCCTCCAACACTGGGAACGAATTTCAACATGAGGCTTGAAGTGGTCAAATATCCAAATTATAGCACATAGTATTCCTAATTTGGACTAATAACAAGAAAAAAAATTAACTTTTTTGGGGGGGAAAATTGCTTAATTTCCTAGAACTTGGTTTTTTCATTAATAAAATAGGAATAACAGTTATCTATTAATATTCCACAAAACTGTTGAGATCAAATGACTCATTGCTATTAAAGTGACTTAAGAAAGCTCTATACACAAAAAGCTCTCTTACATATATTAGTTGTATTTTATGTTTTACTGTAAATATTATATTATTCATATTTATTCAATTATATATTTTAAAGCTATATGTACAAAATGGTCATACAAATATAATAAAATAATTGCACCTGATTTCCACAAAATAATTTAACTTTCTTATAATTTTTGACATAATAAATTATTGGTGTTTTATTAGCAGTTGAATTTTTCCCATGTGAGTAATCCTTCAATAATTAGCAGTCATTAGCAATTGTGAGCATCCTGGCATCTCAGTCACTTAATTTCTTCTTTTAGGATAAATGTTTATGTTTAGATAGGCAGACACATCAAATTGGAAGGAGGCATCCAGTGACTATTTTGACCTTGGAAGTGTACAAGAGGTACAAAGTGAGCATCACACCATGGTCCGTTTTTCATCACTCAAGATGAACAATGAAATGACTCTCCTCCACCCTCCCTCCCATTTTAAAACATGACCTGAATATCAGTCAACTATGAAAAGATAGACAGTCTCTCTAAGCCCTTACAAAACAGGCTGTTTCTATTTAACCCCAAATTCATGGCTTTAAGCAGCTGATAACAGGATGGGAATTAGGTAAACAAAATAATTAAGCCTCCAAAGTAGTCACTGACTGGGACTTTTATTATAAAATATCACTACAAACGTCTGAACTCCTTTAATTACCAAATCAATTAAGCTAATTTTCAAGAGACTGTTTCCACAGACAGAAAGAAAATGCTTGGGATTGAATGCACAGATTACTCCAAATTCAGAAATGTTAACAAAGTGCTTTAAAATCCCTGGGGTCCAGAAACTGCCACTGATTAAGAGGTTAAAAATAGTAATGACAGCCACTAGGTGGCTTTTCTTATCCCAAAAGGGCAGAGGCCCTACTTGAACAGAAAAGTCCTAATTAAAGAATTGCAAAACTGTTCTATTAAATAGCTTAAAAGAAGCAGCTATCATTTAGTGAGAGCAGCTCTTGTACTAGGCACTCTGTAAGTGCTTTTATTTATTGTTTCATTTAATTTCTACAACAACCTTATAAGGTAGGTTATTATCCCACCTACCGGTTTAGAAACTGATGCTTAGCAAGGTTAAACAATTTGCCTAAGTTCTCCTGACTAGTAAATGGTGAAGACAGAATTTGAACCCTGGTAGCCTAACTTATATCAATAAAAGGAAAAAAATTGATGAAGAAGAAAATGAAATTCCTGTTTATACTCAGCTCTTATCATTGCATAACTCTTTCTAGAGACTTCTATTGTTCTTTGTTGCCTCCGGAGCACACCAGGGCCTTATATTTTGTTCAGAAAATCCTGTTTCTGGCTTTATCTTTCACTCTTTCTGCTAAAGAAACCAACATTCCACCCAAACAGGGCTATATTCTATTTCCTTACCACACCCGACCTTGTTAAATTTTTTCTGACCAGATGATTTTATTTGTGCTAGTTCTCTCTCCTGAACTATCTCCTACCTACTGATAACCCTATATAAATTGTCCAGATTCTAGCTGTCCTTCAAACATCTATTCAAGTGCTGTCCATCTCTACTAAAAAGCAATCTCAGATGGTCCTAGATAAATAAACCTCTCCCTTATCTGAACTTGTCTGTCTTTTGACAATTATCATCCTTTACCTTGTATTTTATTTTCTGATGGTTATCTTTTCTAAGGTATTATATGCTCCCAAAATGACTATTTTATGTGTACTTAATGAATATTCAAATTACCTTAACTGACCATCATTGCCATGAAGTGTGAGTAATTTGTCATCCCCTCATTTAATAATGGAGATAGATTAGAAAACTGAAAAGCCAAAGGTAAAACTAGAGCTCAATTCACCACATGCCTGGCCTTTCTGCCATATGATACTCTTTCCAGATGTAAACAGTTATCTGATTTCTGCAAGCACCATCCAGACCTCTAAGGATAGGGTCACTTCACCTGCTACCACTACTGGCACTCACCCACCCAGGTCTCGGAATTAATGCACAGCATCTGGAGACCTGGAGACAGATGTACCATCCAAAGGACTAAGAATTGGCATGCTGTCTGCTTCCAGAGCTCAGGCATGCCACCTGCAGTCCCGAAAATATATCCTACCCCATTGCAACTGCCAGCACTAGCACATACCATCCAAGGGCCACAGGACTATCCAACTTGGTGTTCCCATTCCCAGCAATGCTGCACCACAGCCTCTATCAACAACCTCAGCCTAAGTCACTATAGAATTTGTAGACTCCAATTATATTATTAGAGCTGAAGAAATTGTACAAAGACTATGCTATTGCACAAACTCAGAATCAAAGCCAAAGCATCTTATCCAATCAACACAATATGTAGACTTACATAAAACAGTATTTCCTTATGGCCGCCAATCCATAGAATTGGAAAGTAAGTGTTATACCAGATGCACAAAAAACATGCACAAGTAGAGAAACATGACATCTCCAAAGAAACATAATTATCCACAAATAGATCACAAAGAAAAAGAAGCCTGTGAAATGCATGAAAAATAAGGTAAAATAATGATCTTAAGGAAACTCAGTGAAACACATGCAAACACACATAAACAAAACAAAGAAATCAGAAAAACAATTCAGGACATGAATGAGAAGTTCAACAAAGACATAGATATAAAAAAGAATCAAACAAATTCTAGAACTAAAGAATTCAATGAATAAAAAATACAATGGAGTGCTTCAACAATAGATAGATCAAGCAGAGGAAATAGTTTCTGAACTTCAAAACAGGCCATTTGAAATAACCCAGTCAGACAAATAATAAAAAAGAAAAAAATTTAGAAGATTGCAGAAATCCTATGTTTGACTTCAGGGATACCAAAAAGTGAACAAATTTTTAAAATTTGGAAGTTCTAAAGAAAAAGAATGAACAAAGGCATACAAAAATCTGTTTAGTTAACAGGGGAAAACTTTTTAAGTCGATGTGTACATCAAGAGATATAGAAATTTAGATACAGGAAGCTTAAAGATTCCAAAATATATTCAATCCAAAAAATTCTTCTGCAAGGTACATAATAGTGAAAGTGTCTAAAGTAAAAGACAAAGAAATAATTATAAAGCCAGCAAGAAAAAAAAAATCAAGTCACGTATGAGTGAATGTCCATCAAATTAACAGCAGCTTTCTCAGCAAAAACCTTACAGGCCAGGAGAAAATGGGATGACACATTCAATGTGCTGAAAGGAAGAAAACTGCCAGCCAAGAATGCTATACTCAGCAAAGCTGTTTGTCAGAAATAAAAGAGAAATAACATCTTTCCCGGATAAACAAAAGCTGAGAGAATTCATCACCGCTTGTCTGACCCTAAGTGAAATGCTCAAGGTGTTAAGCATCAGAAAGCCCTAATCTGGAAGAGAAAGAATTGCTACCATCATAAAAAGATACAAAAGTATAAAAGTCAGTAGTAGAACAGATAACAAATGAGAGAAATATATCAAATTGTATCAATTTTTAAGACCACAAAATCATAAAGGTAAACCATAAAAGAAAGATACAGAACAAAAGATACTCTAAAATAAAAAACAACACCCAACTATATGCTGCCTTCAAGAAACTCACTTCCCGTGTAAAGACATATAAACTAAAGTAAAGGGTGAAAAAAATATTCCACACAAATAGAAACCAAAAGCATGCAGGAGTAGCTCTATTTATATCAGACAAAATTGACTTTAAGGCAAAAAACATGTGAAAAGAGACAACGAAGCTCGTTATATAGTGATAAAGGGCTCAGTTCAGCAAGGAGATATGGCAAATAAAAATATACACCACCCAACACTGAGCGCACAAAATATAAAGTAAATATTGTTATAGCTAAAGAAAGAAATAGACCCCAATACAGTAATAGCTGAAAAATTTAACATCCTACTTTAAGCATTGGACAGAACATCCAGGCAGAAAACAAAGAAACACTGGACTTAATCTGCGGTTTAAGACAAATGAACCAAACAGATATTTACAGAACATTTCATCCAACAGCTACAGCATATTCTTCTCATCAGAACATGAAATATTCTTTAAAATAAAGCATACGTTAGGCCATAAAGCAAATCCAGCAAATTTTTAGAAATTAAAATCAAATCAAGTCTCTTAGAATACAACAGAATACCAATACCAAATTAATACTAAAAATTTAATACCAAAAAGAACTTTGGAAGCTGTACAAATTCATGGAAATTACATAACATGCTCTGGAGCAACTATTAACTCTTTATTGAATTAAGAAGGAAGTCAAAAAGTGTCTTAAATGAAAATGGGAACATAATATATCAAAATCTAGAGGACACAACAAATGCACTGCTAAAAGGACAGTTTATAGCAATAAACACCTACATCAAAAAGGTGGAACAAATAAACAATCTACTTATGCACCTCGAAAACTAGAAAAGCAAGAATAAACCAAGCCCTAAATCAGAAATAAATAGTGCTCTGGGCTGAGCAAGTTGCCTTGTTTCCCACTCCTTCCTTGCCTTAGGTGTTGCCTTTTACTTCCCTGTTGAATTCCAGCGTTTCTTCTTAGATTATCTGTTCAAACTGTAATTATCTACTCACTACCTTGGTTTCTCCTTGTGGAGAAGGTGAGTACCAGATGCCTGTAGTTGCCATGTTGAAGACATTACCTTTTTTTAGCTCCTCTCTTGAAAATATATCATTTTATGTTTAATAAAAATATTTAATCCAAACGTATCCATTCTTTCCCAGCCCTACTATTTGAATATTTCTATCTCTACAGTTCCTCAATGTCTAGCCCAAATTATCTCAAATACAGATTAAAATAACATTTCCTTTACTAAAATTCCAACAGAAAATTTATATCTAGGCCATATTCTAAAATAGAAACCTGTGATTTTTGGTTTTAGATGATTCTACTCTTGAATAAAAAAATACCATTTGCCTGAGGATGTACCTTGTTCCAGAAGGTGAACTTTACCACCACCCCCTCCCCACTCCCACTCTGAACAGCTATTGGGTCCAGATGGAAGCTCTTCCAAGGCTGATCAGCTGCTAACCCTTCTTCAGGGTTAAGGTGTCTGTGCAAGAGCTCTTCTGAAGCCCCTTAGCATTTTTTTGATTTGAATATTAGGTTGAGGTTTATATCCTTTTTCTAAGTGTTCTGATCAACTTTCCTGTTCATCTTAACTTGAATTCTGACCTGAGGCTCAAAGCCAGTGAGCCAACATAGTGAAATTCATGATAGGATGGAGGCATATTCAAATCTCCTGTGGGAAATACTCAAAGTAAATATGTCCTCTCCATCCTCCACTAAGAATTATTCCTTGATAAGCTACATTTTTAGAGGGCTGTATCATCCTGCTTAGGCATATTGGAGTGGGAAAGTTAGCATGTGTTAAATGTTTCCTATATGTCAAGGATTGGGATAAGTACTTTGTGTTTGTTATCTAAGTCTAATCTAAACAAACATCCATTGTTATTTTATCATTATAGGTGAGAAACTAAGGCTTACAAAAGTTAACATGCTGATGGTAACCCAGCAATTAAATGATTAGAGACAAAATGTAAACAAATGATGCCTAAATCCCATGCCTAGACTCTCAGCCACAATGTTAAATGCAGCACCCCCTGGCAGAAATTAGTATTTTTAAAGTAGCACTTGGTCAGTAATACTGTTTGTCTGGTCTCTGCAGTCTGGATATCAGCACACTCACTGCAATAGGCAGGGTCTACTCAGTCCAGCTACTTGTCATAAGAACCACCGAAGTCATGAGGACAGCAGAAGAATCTGTTGAGAATGGCTGAACTCATGATATGCTATGAACACTATAGGCATTAAAATACTCAGTTTAACTTAATCATTTTGATATACAAGGAATATTATCATATTCACAAAGATTATGCAGTTCTAATGCTAATTTTCCATTCTTCTAGTTGATGCTAAGTAAATGTATTTTACTTAGTAAATGAACTTTATGCTAAGTAAATGACCTTTATGCTGGTCTGATCTATAATTCCTTTTTTACTTGTATTGCCCAATCTCTGCTTAACTCTTGTACATTCCACCTTGGCCTGCTTCTTTGTTCTCCTGACCCCCATTAGTAAGTCATGCAATGAACATAGTACATTGTGGCCAGTATTTTAATGACAACAGAATAGAGTTTGATTGAATTGAAAATGTCATGGTACAACACAATGTTTCACAAAGCTTTTGCTCTAACAATATGAAAATATGCCAAGGTCTGCATGAATTCAATTTTTGGATCACAGCCAAAAAAATTGCAGAAGTATACAGAAACACTTAGTCTCTGCATATGTATTTGTTCAAGTGGTCAGTTGTATGTTCAGAATCTTAGAGACAGTATTTAGATGATTACTTCCTTTCAATTATATTTGTAATATGCCTGCTACTAGTTGCTTTGTTCTTGAGACCCTGGCTTCTGTGGTCATTGCTACATAGAGACCTGGATCCTTGACTGCAGTATCTCAGATGTTTTACTGTTCTTTTTCAGTCTCTTTATGTTCTTCATTAGAGATCCGGGAGACCTTACATGACATTTCCTGTTTGGGGAGGTATCTATAGTATTGTTGGCATGAATTATTTCTTGTAACAGTCACCTGAGATGCTGAAAGAATACTGAGGACAGCAAAGTAAGGCAAGGAAAAGATAAAAGTAATGTAAGGGGAGAAAGCAAGATGTGAGAAGCAACACAGCCCGGGTTTCCTGTAAAAAGCATATTAGACACTAACCCCACATTTTACTTTCAGCTAGATAAATATAATTCTAATGCGCAATGTGGGAGTTGGAGAAATAGCCTCATCAGTTCCCTAGAGGCTTTCCTTACTGTCAAGGAGAGTGTGAGTACTTTAACAACATGCATTACTGGCTCGCCTATGCGTGCTGATGAAAAAGCCTCAGTGTTTGAGTATGCCAGAAGCCCCTTAGTCAAGTGTCTCTATTTAGGCCTGAAGCTCCTTTCCATTCACCATACACTTGATGAGGTTTTTTTCCTTTTCTCTCTCTCCAGAAAAATCTAGAAGTAGCCAATTGTGACTGCTGACTATTGCTCTTGAATAAATTACAGCGAGGTCTGTGTGCATGTCTCAGAAAGATATATTTTACATTATCACAACAAATGGAACATGTAATGCTTGCACAGTTCTTGTAAGAAATCTCTATCCAAATTAACTTGCTAATTACTGCTGCTATCTCATAACAGAGAGAGATCAGCTCAATGAGGTCACCTCAAATGAGGTAATGGAGCTATAATTGGATATCTTTACTGCCAATCATTTCTTCCCTAGAACTGGTTAGAAAAATGGTCAGAAAATCTTTGTAACAGACACCTCTTGGACAAACCTTCTATCTGTTCTCAAAAAGGATAATGATAGATGAGAGTATTTATATCTCCTCAGACACATGAGAAAAAAATCTCAGAAGTAGGAAGAAGCCAGAAACTAGTGCAGCAGCATATAAACGCTGTGTACTGTAGTTTGGAGAAGAAAATTAAGATAGCAAAATCAGCCAGGCATGATGATGTGTGCCTGTAGTTCTACTCAGGAGGCTGAAAATGGGAGGATCACATAAGCCCACAAGTCTAACCTGAGCAACATAGCAAGACCCTATTTCTAAAAAATAATAATAAAGTTTTAAAGACTATCAAAATAACCGTCTGATACATCTTGAGGTATCCTATAGTCCTAAAATATCTAGCATATTGCTTACTCTATTTCTAGTATATACTAAAAGAAATAAAAAATACATCTAAAGACTTGCACACAAAAATTCATAATATTATTAATAGCCAAAAAAGGAGAAAACTAAAATATCTATCAACTAATTAATAAATAAAATGTGGTATATTCATACAATGGAATATCATTTAGCAATAAAAAGAAATGAAGTTATTGATATATTATACAACACAAACAAACTTTGAAAACATCACAGTAAGTGAAAGAAGCCAGCCACAAAAGACCACATAGTATATGATTTCATTGATATTAAGTGCCTCAGAAAATAACTCAATAGAGACAGAAAGTAAGATTACCCAAGGCTGGACAGGTGTAACAGATGAGGAGTTACTGCTGTGAGGAGTTACTGCTAGTGGTGTTATGGGATCTTTGGGGTGTTGATTTTCTGGCTGGAAACCTCAGTGCCTTTGCTCGAGTCCTTGTCCTGTGTCCAGGAAGAATGAGGTCCAGGAAGAATGAAGTACTCAGACAAGTGAAGGGTGAAGAAGAATAGTTTTGTTTAGTGTTAGAACAGCTCAGAGAAGTGGGTAGATACTGTCTATTGGCAGGTCCTCCCTCTAGTGTTCTGCTCTCAGCAGAGAGGAGGCCCTGTAAAGAGTGGCTACTCTCTGCCAGTAAGTCATTCAGATGTCTCCACAGATCTCTGAAGCTCTCAGCAGAGAGGGTAGCAACTCTCTGCTGGCAGATCATTTCTGCAGCTCTCAATGGACGGGGTACTCCTCTCTGCAGCTCATCCCCATCATTTCCTGGCCCTTTTCCTACTCTAGCCATCCTCTGATCTGCTCTGACTGAGCCCAGGGCTTTTATGGACCTCAGAAGGGGGGAAGTGCATGCCAATTGGTCCATGGCCGGCCATGGGTGAGCCCAAAAGTGACACCACAAGTCCTCACTCCAGGACTGGAAGCCCGGCCCCAGTCTTCAGGCCCTCTCTGGCCTGAAGGTGGGGCCTTACTAAAGACATGCCTCCTTCTGCCCAGGAATCAATCTGCCTCCTGCTGCCATTCATGCCCCCCAGGGCTGGCTCCAACCCCCGCTGGGAGATCAAAGCAGGTCCAGGAGCAGAGAAAGCCTAGGCAGCAGGAGCAAACTCTCCTGAGCCTGCAGGGACAGGAAGCGGGGCTCCTTCCTGGAGACCCCGAGGGTGCAGGCTGCAGAGACAACCAGGTCCTGCAGCTGGTGGGACAGCCACAGCTGCACCCTGGAGCTCCCACTTTGCCATAGGAAGGAACAAGGCTCCCACTTGTCCCTGGTTCCTACCTGCTTCCTGGAGCTGGGGCCCAGTTTTGCAGCCACCAACGCGGCAGCTGCAGATGCACCCAGGAAGGCAGATCCTGCCTGTTCCCAGCTTCCCCAAGAGCACAGGAAGGCTCCATCCACAGCTGAGGTTGGCGGGTTGTAGCCCCGCCCAGGAGGGTGGGGCTCCTGCTTACTCAGCAGAACAGGAGGCCTGGGGGTATGCAGCTGTGGTATGGGTGGCTGCATAGGCACAGGAAGCTACTGTCCCAACTCAGAAGGGGCTGGGTTCCCATTGGCTCCATGAAGTGTGCAGCACCCTGCAGCGCTTCTCTGCTGCAGCTGGCATGAGGGCAGCAGCCATTTCCACTAGCAGGTATGGGGTTTCTTTTTGAGGTGATGAAAATGTCCTAAAATTAGATTATGGTGATAGTTTCACAACTCCATAAATAAACTAAAATCATTGAATTGTACACTCTAAATGGATGAATTTTATGGTATATAAATTAAATCTCAACAAAGCTATTATATATAGATATAGATATAAATACAAATACAGATACAGATACAGACAGATACATACAACTAGCTCAAAGAAAAAAATCACCCTGTTTTGGTAAACACCATGTTACTGGAGCCTACTAAAGTTAAAAAAAAAAATCTGTCATTTCTAGAATGAATGCTTTTTCTGAAGTTAGTTCTAAAATGAACTATTTTAAAATGAAAATAGTAAAGGAATTAATATTGCATCTAACACCCCCCAACAATAAAGTAAGCAACTTTTTCTAATTTTTAAAGTCCAAAGGCCATTCATTCTGTTTAAAATGAAAAATTTGTGTCTTCCTGACAGTGTACTTTGTTATCAAGTGTTAGTTAAAGGAAAGCAAAAGCCAGCCACATTCAAAGGGGCTATGTTTTCCCTGCATAGTACCTTATTAATGCATTAGCATAGAGTAGTTATCAGGTAAAGTGGCAAAAATCCAAATGGTATTTTAACATTTTGTCTGTTAATGTAGTTCACTGAAGTGGCTTTTGGGAGGATGTGGGGGACGAGAACAGGACTGAGCAAGAGGGCTTTAAACATCTAATCATCACCATTACTCATATTGTCTAGAGCCAGTACATGAGATTCAGGCTGCCTCAGAGCACCAAGACACTGTGAAAAGCAAACAAGGGTTTTAATTTTTCAGAATTTTCTCCTAGATTGAGATCTTTCTCCCTAACCCCAAATAATGGAAACAAGATTCAAGCCAAGCAATTTATAACCACTAACATGGATTCAAAGGACCCCAAGGGAGAACTTATCTTTTAAAACCAGTCATTTCTTTTCATTGTTAATTCAGTTGGCTCTCTCAAATTACTCTATGGGTTCATATTTTAAATGTGCTTTGCATATGCAAAAATCAGGTGAGAATCATGTACGATGCAGAAACTGCCAGAAATCTTTATAATTCTTCAGGAAGGATGCTTTAGTGATTCTGCCTAAGCAAATACTATTTAATTTTCCTCTTAATGTGATATTGCAGGTGTCACTCTTTGATACCGAAAATTGTATTTCAAAATGTGTCCTTCAGGTAAAGAAGCTAGTTTAGGCACAGTAACCCAAAGCTAAATACTGAACAAGAAGTAAGAAGATTGCAAAAACGGAAACCAGGAAATCTAAATTCTATTACCAATCTTGCCATTAATCATTAGCGTGTGACCTTAAATTACATATTCTTCTGGAGTCTGAGATTCTTCATCTGTAAAATGAGACACCTGGACTAGCATTTCCTTCAGACACAAAATTTTCTTAACACCTTTTCAGACATCTTTTTCCCTTCTTTCCCTCTTCTCACTTTTTTTTCTCCTTTTTAGGTGGTCTATATGTGCAAGGCTATAGGGTGAGTAAACAGACCCTTAGTTCCAAACAATTAGTAATTGAACTGAAACCTCCATCTGAAGAGTTCAAGACTTTCTATTTTTGGGCAGAAAATGAAACAGAAAACCAACAGTAAGTCAGGATCTTTGTATTTCTCCTTTACCAGTCCTGAAAAGGCTGCCTTAGCAAACTCTCATCCTTACTTTCCAACTCCAACTTCACATCTTTAGTTAAATTCTCCCCCTTCCTTTATAGTCTTCATAGCTAATACTCTCCAGGACTTTTGTCAATGCATCCTTAGATAAGTCTTCTAGAAGCATTTTTTTTTTCAAATGGAAAAATAGTCCACAATTCTTCCCAAGGCAGTGGCTGACTCAGGCTTCAACATGAAAAATGCACTATCACCATAATCCATAAATGTTATAATTTATTAATTCACAGATTTGCTGTTTCACCTCTTTTCTCACAACTCTTTCTAATATGTCTATCTGAATTTGGTCAGATATTTGGTTTTGTTATAAGCCATTGAAGGATATAGGACTTACCTATCTAATTCATGATATGTTCAGTATCAAGCTCGGCACCCACAACTGGGCACTTAGTTCATAATGACACTGAAAAACAATAGCAGTAAAGTCAACAGAGAGAAAGCCATGAGGCCAAGTAAGTGTTCTCTGGTGCCTAGAGGATCTCCATCCCTCAAGTCTCCCTGACCTAACTCTGATCCTGAAGGCATCCAGCATCCTCCAGCTCCCATCCCTATCTGCAACTGCTTCATGACCATCCCTCACCCCACCCAGTGAAAAAGGATCTAATAAAGAAATTCACAGTAATTTATTATAACACATGACATGGTAAAACTTCCAGAGATGTTTGCAAGAACCAGATACTGTTTTAACCCAAAGAAATAATATTCTAAAAATGGAATTTCAGGAATTCTATCAGGTGATCATTTGGGAAATGGAGAAAAGGTCTCTCTAGGTCTTCTCCCACTGTATAAACCTGCCTGTTTCACTCATTTCTAAAGATGAGCTAAAGCAGGAGGACCATGAGAATAAAAACGCTAGAAATGTTGCCAGAATCTTCTTTCCAGGGCTGTGCTATACAATCTGGGTGACAGATTAACATAGTTCCTTTGAAGATGAGGCTTCATCCATCCAGCTAGCAGATCAAGAGAAAAGGTCACTGAAACACAGTTAACTTCCATCTGATAAAATCCACTGGATTCTCTAAGAGATAAGGTTGAATAGTTGAATCTCATTGCCAAAATCCATAGATATTTTATCAATAAGAAACAATATTGAGTCATTACAGAAATATTTCTAAGCATAAAAGCAGAGTGTCATACAGTATATGAAACTCTGGTTCCACAAAATAGTCAACTTACCCCTAAAGTAAGTTTAAAGAATGGCACAAATCATACATCCTCTCAAAGAATCACAAAGCACATTCACCTATTAGTGTTTCTGAGACAGACTTCTGGAAAGAATACTAGTAAACTGTTTTAGTGGTTGTGGTTGTGTGTGTGTGTGTGTTTAACAATATCTATTAACTTCCCTTAGACTTAATGTTATATAGGCATGTTTCATAAAACATCACACCATGTTTGCTGAAGTGTCAAGAGTTTAACAAAGAAATATTTTGCCTTTATGGCAATATTTGTTTACTATATGTTTGACCAGTTAAGCTTTAAAGTTAAATAGAAACAATAAAATACTAATGACAATTTTTAAAACCCTATAACCTAATGACTACTTATAAACATTATACCCTCTTCTGATCCTATTACTTATATTAGCATATTTTATTGCTACCACAGCATATTCAACATTTGGTATTTCATATTTTTTATTAAATCCAACAATCTAAGGAGCATGGTTTATCCTATTAATTTCAAACTAAATAACCAAGAGAAAAAATTATAAAATAAAAAGATTTTGTAATATTTCTTCTCCCCAGAGTCCAACAGTTTGTCTAATGACCCGCCCTGTGTCTGTTTTGTTTGTTTGTTTTTTTGCAGTTGGATTACAGCTCTGAAAATATCTTTCAAAAAATGGCTTCATTTGCATTAGGCTATTGAAGACTTTATGAATTGACCTCTAGAACAAACCACAATATGAAAGAGACTCTAATTTTTAAAAGGGTCCACAAAATCATCACCAACGTGAAGGAAGGAATACAATGTGTATCATTATATAGCTTTTCAAATGAATGGTCCTCCAATGTATTAAAACTGTGTGATGAGATTATGATTTCCTTTTTGAACCAAAGCACTGCACCAATATCGAATGTGACACTGCGGTATACAACTAACATCAATGTCACTAATACTCTCACATTTTCCCCCTCGGGCTGCAGATGTTAGCAGTAAAATACTGTATGCCCTGTACTCTGTCTTTTGAAAGCGTAAGTACAGTAAAACTTATCATATTCTATATTTTACATTCTTTGCTAAATGTGCTTAGGCTGTTTGCTTCCTAGAATGACTTTAGGCCATGATGCAGGAAGATGATATTTGAGAAAATTAAGATCATGAAAATAAAGAGGCTTAAAAGATGAACAAATAGGTGCATGTTGAACAATGAGAACACATGGACACAGGGAGGAGAGCATCACACACTGGGGTCTATGGGGGGAACTAGGGGAGGGACAGTGGGGCGTGGGGAATTGGGGATGGATAACATGGGGAGAAATGCCAGATATAGGTGATGAGGAGAAAGGCAGCAAATCACCCTGCCATGTGTGTACCTACGCAACCATCTTACATGTTCTTCACATGTACCCCAAAACCTAAAATGCAATAAAATATATATATTTTTTAAAAGATGAATAAATAATTAAAACAAGATCCTCTCTCTGTTTTACAATCAACTGGCCCAAGTGCCTCCCAAGACTTCCAAGATGAAAGAAAATAATAGCTATTGGTATAAAAAGTAAAATAAGGAATTAGGCTGAATTTAGAGGAGAAAACTAAAAGACATGGGCCTTACATACTACCTGAATTTCTGTCACACTGCAAACTAAAAATAAATGAAGAATGCTCTTCTCTTGATCCTGAAAGTAAAATACAAATAAATTCTAAAGAAACCCTAATCATTGGTTTCATTTCTCAGTGGAACAATCTCTGTGTGTATCCAACACGTTGTGATGTACACAGAAGTCCCATTGCCTCACTAATGAAACATGAATCACATATTTCAAGGAGTTCAGCTATAAGATTCAAGTGCTCTGGAGAAACTCACACACTAAAATCTTGTATTTTTAATAAAATAATGGTACTGTGTTTCAAATCTCACAAAGACCTCACAGCTCAACCCCTCTTCTTCTCAGAAGAGGCTCAAGAAGGTAACTGCTTACTGAAAATCAAATAGGTTGTTAATGGCAGAACCAAAACTGAATTCAGGTCTTCATCACTCCATCCAGTATTTACATACTCATCCTACAGCTTATTGCACCCAAAACAATGTGGTATAGTTTCACAGAGATCATGAGATCATGAAACCACTCACTACCCAAAGTTGTCAATACCCAAAGTTGTCAAATACTTCCAGTCTTTAGCTAAGAACTGACATACATCGATTCCAGCAATAAATCTTGCTTGCATTTCTACAATCACATGGAAGGACTTCATGTTAGTTCACATTATATCCTTTTCTTTTTTTTTTTTTTAGAAAGAAAAAAGGAAGAAAGAGAAAGAAAAAAAGGAAGGAGAAGAAGAAAAAGAGAAAGAGGGAGAGAGAACAGGAGTATTGCTTTATTGCCCAGGCTAGAATGCAGTCTAAAAATGGGAATTGAAAACCTCTTTTATGCCAATAATTGTGCTTAACAATGGAGACAGGAAGGAATAAGGGAAGAAAATAACAAGCAGCCAACCAATATTTCATTTAAACCTATGAAATGCTATGCAATTATTGAGGAGTGATTTATTTCCAATTATGTAGTCGCTTTTGGAATAGGTGTGATATGGTACTGATAAGAATGTATGTTTTGTGTATTTGAAGTGGAGAGTTCTATAAATGTTTATTAAGTTTACTTGTTCCGGGTCTGAGTTCAAGTCCTGGATATCCTTGTTAATTTTCTGTCTCATTGATCTGTCTAATATTGACAATGTGATGTTACAGTCTCCCACTATTATTGTATGGGAGGCTAAGTCTCTTTATAAGTCATTAAGAACTTGCCTTATGTATCTGGGTGCTCCTGTATTGGGTGCATATATATTTAGGATCATTAGCTCTTCTTGTTGCCTTGATCCTTTTACCATTATGTAGTGTCCTTCTTTGCCTCTTTTGATCTTTGTTGCTTTAAAGTCTATTTTATCAGAGGTGAGAATTGCAACTCTTGCTTTTTATTTATTTAAGAGGACCTAACAGAGAGAGCCAAGTGTAGTTTCAGCTTTCTGGGTCAAATGCCACATAATATTGCCATTTCGAATCCACAGCCTATGGTTGTCAAAACTCTGCTAGCCCAGCTCCTTGGTACACTTGAAGATTTTTCCATCAGTATTCCTAGAAGCCCTATCCTAAATCCACATGTTCTCAGAAGGTCCCTGCAGGGCTTAAGTAGTACTGGTGTAACTCCAGTTCTTGTTCTGCCTCATCTATTGACTTAACGTGCAGATTAGAAGGAGAATTGCTAGACCATTTTGTGTTTGAGTTTCCAGGTAGAATTATGTTCTATGAGGATAAATGAATAAATATCAAAGAACACAATTATTTCTTCCCTTAAGAGGGGAACAGCAAAAGCAATCCATCTATTTTCTTATTTGTCTCACCTACTCAGCTTGAGAAAATTTTCTCAATGAATCCTTGTCTCCAAATCACTCCCAACTTATTTCTGGGTTTGAAGCAATTTTTATTCCCTCAATTTTTGAGGGAAAAAAACCCTACTTTCTCCATAGAGATTTAGCTAATGTAGAATTGTATTTTCCAACTAAGTTTGCCCAAAAATCATATAAAACTCATTTCAACAACATATCAATTTTTTACCAACCAAACGGAGAGCAAAAATAAATATATCCTTTTCTAGAGAATCTTAAATGTGCAAAAGATACAGAAATGCATAGTATTTTCCCTATACTTGTCACCTCTGCCCCACCAAAAAGACTGAAGTCCTCAAAAAGATGGCTATAGCTTGCTGCTGTCATTCACTACAACTCAGATAAAGAAGGCTTGTGAGTGTGTAAGAATGTGCTGCTCATTACATGTATTAAGAGAAGTTGCCAAAATGAACTGATGCCAAAAAAGGCATGCTGTCATACTCTGACCAACTTAATATCATAATCAGAAAGTATTCAATTAACAATAACAGATAGCCCTCTGTTCTGAAAATGGTCCCTTTGTTCTCCCAGTATTTGCCATGATAATAATGAGGTCTTTCAGCAGGGGCTTCATCAGTAACGTTCACATCAGAAACCTGGGGCTCACACATCCGCTCCCCAGTGGTGCGCTCTGCCTTTCTGGAGCCTGGCCATGGAATGCACAGACTATGCCGTTACTAGGCAGCCAGTTAGTGACCAAGGCTCACTGTAGCACTGGCAGAGCTTTCCCTTGAAGGAGAAAAACAAAAGCAACTACCTTCAGTAAAATGTGAATACAGTTTTCTCTGAATCAAGCATTCATATAAATCACTTGAAAGTGAAAAGTATCAACATTCAAAGTTCAGAGTCACTCCCCCAAAACTACTGTTTCTGTTCCTAGAAGCTTCTAGAGATCAAAACAGTCTTGGACATCATGCAAAAATATTGTGTGAGCATTTATTTTTACGTTGAGAAAATTCTTAGCTTTTATGATTCTCAAAGAGACATGTGACCCCAAAAGAACTTTTTAGTTCTAATTTAAGAACATTTCCCAAGATCCCATCTCCTATAAATACAATAGAAAGGTATAGTGCAAGACCAGCCTTCTACATATGCAGCATCTGACTGCACTTTTAGGGCTAGCCTTTTGGCAAATAAAGGAGATCTCTCAATAAGCGCAATAATCAGTCAGTCAGTTAATAAATATTCATTGAACACCTACTGTGAGCCACAGTCACTGGCTGCTACCAGCCTACTACCATTAAGGAGAGTCAGGAAAAATAAAAAAAAAATAAAAAACTCCAATCATATACTCAGCAGCCAGGGCACGCGAGTTCAGATTTTAGCTCTGCTGTTTCCTGGCTATGACCTTGGGCAGGTTACTTTAACTTTCCTTGCTTTAGTTTCCTCATCCATAGGTGAGGGTAATTATAGTACCTACCTCATATGCTTATAAGAATGAAATGAATGGTGTATGAAAAGCTCTGAAAGAGTGTGTGGCCCCACTGAACTCAATTTTCAATATCATTAGCAAGGATTTATCAGTTTATATACAGACTTCACATCTCTGTGTAAGCTCTGGAAGGAATACATCTCATCTCTTTCACCTCACTATCTGCTGGTAGAAAGGATAGAGGAGCGATCCATCAGGGTTTCTATCTTAAGAGGACCTGACAGAGAGAGCCAAGTGTAGTTTCAGCTTTCTGGGTCAAATGCCACATAATATTGCCATTTCGAATCCACAGCCTATGGTTGTCAAAACTCTGCTAGCCCAGCTCCTTGGTACACTTGGAAGATTTTCCATCAGTATTCCTAGAAGCCCTATCCTAAATCCACATGTTCTCAGAAGGTCCCTGCAGGGCTTACGTAGTACTGGTGTAACTCCAATTCTTGTTCTGCCTCATCTATTGACTTAACGTGCAGATTAAAAGGAAAATCGCTAGACCGTTTTGTGTTTGAGTTTCCCAGTAGAATTATGTTCTATAAGGATAAATGAATAAATATCAAAGAACACAATTATTTCTTCCCTTAAGAGGGGAACAGCAAAAGCAATCCATCTATTTTCTTATTTGTCTCACCTACTCAGCTTGAGAAAATTTTCTCAATGAATCCTTGTCTCCAAATCACTCCCAACTTATTTCTGGGTTTGGAGCAATTTTTTCAATTTTTGAGGAAAAAAACCCTACTTTCTCCATAGAGATTTAGCTAACGTAGAATTGTATTTTCCAACTAAGTTTGCCCCAAAATCATGTAAAACTCATTTCAACAACATATCAAATTTTTAAAGTAATCATTCTTTAATAATAATAAACATGTCATAAATGCCATTTTATACATGTATATTTGGGTGAATAAATATCCTTTCATGTGTCTCCAAATCTGTCTTTTAAAAATGGAATCCATTCTTAAGAGAATTTTCATTTCAGTGACTCTTCACAGGATATTAGCCCAAAGCAGATGAATACCCAGGATGGACAAAGTTTTGAATATACTAGTTTTAACTATACTAGTGGGTTATTTGATCAACCTTTTGAAGCAGACTAGGAAGGATCTTGGCATTTGTAATTATTGGTTTGATACCTTCAGGGAGGTAGAATGTGTCTATCCTGCTTACTCTATGCCCTGAAGCTAGCGCAATGTACAACATACACTAAGCTTTAAATATTTATCTAGTAACAGCATAAACAAATGAATTCCAGTTACAGTTACTGATATGATCACAGATGGAATTTGAATCTGCTAATTTTTAGTTTATATTCTAGTTGTATTAGGACTTTAAGGATTAAATATTACAGAAAGCTTTTCAGGAGAACTTGAGACTAAATATATTACAATTACGAAGAAATGGTGGCATACATATCAGGGGCAGCATGAGCAGTGACTAAAGCATGAGAAGAAACTCAAAGTATTTTCTCTTTCGGCTCTGTTACTCCTTGTGCATCTGCTTTGTTCTTTCTCCTTGCAGGTTGACTTTAGTTGATATAGAGCATGAGTGCATGAATCTGAGTCTTAACCCATTTATGCCGGAGGATGCAAATTTTTGTGTGTGAAAAATCAGACCTTGATGATGACCTTAAGCAGTAGGATATAAATAACTCTCACAAGCTTAGTGTTCCAATAATGGAACATTGGGCATAAATGGGTTAAATCTGAGTGACAATCACAGCCTCTTATCAACATCCACACATGAAGGCTGCTTAACATGCATATCCATAAAATCTATGGCTAGAGAATGGGGTGGCAAAACCTTTGTAGCAATCATATCTAGGATCAACATGATAGGGTCAGTTACTCTGCATAAGACCAGTACAGCAAGGGCCTACCCAGTAACACTTATAGGAGAACCAGTCTCAAAAAGGGAGATTTCCCCTTTCCAAAGATCAGAAATAGGAGCTTTCATAGTTCCAAGGGACTTTCTCTCTCATAGAAGTAGATGCTGTCCCTCCACTCTTTCCAAATTCTAACAAGTTGAGTCTCTTGCCTTGGATGGTGAGACCCAGATTGTTACTTAAGCAGCTGCCCTTCAAGCTGAACTACTATCATTTGCCACCAAAGAGTCTTGAGTGATTATGGATGGTGACCATATAATTTCGCTTCTAAATCAGAACACTTTGAGAGAAGACACTATTAATAATTATACTGGGACAACAGATGTAAGCAGAGAATGTCCCAGGCAAAGTAGGACATATGTCATTTTGTGAATAATTCTCAAACTGGTATTGTTTCCTAATCCACATGGAGGAACAGGATTTTAGCTGATAGCTTCAAGTTTGTATGTTCTCGGGTACAGGTCATGGTGGGAGAACCATTTCTCTCTTTCAATCCCAATTCCAAAAAACTGAAAGACCAATTACTTGTGACCGAGGAGATGAGTTCACATTATATATAAAAAATAAATTCTGGGAGCTCTGCAGCCCTAACACGGTGTGTTTGTTTTGTTGTTGTTGTTGCTTTTGGAGTATAGTTTGGGGAAAAAAGGGTTGTATTTCAAACAAAATTAAGTTTTTAGGAAGCGAACTGTTGGGATTTTATCCTACTTACATAGGTTTAAATACACAGGTAGAGAAGCCCTAGAAGCCAAAAACTTCCCATCAAAGTAACTATACAATTTAATGAGTTAGCTTGCTACAATTCTATCGGTGCTTGCAGAAGACACAAAATTCCTATGTCAGAGACAAAAGATTTTATTATTTATAGCAAAGGTAGTCACTGCCCACCACTACTAAGCTGTAGACCATCATACTGTTTCCAGCTCTGACATCAACTGTATTATCTGCAGCAAGTCATTTGGCTTTTCAGATAGTCAGTCCTCACCTTTATTTTTGCACTAGGTAGACACAGCCCAAAATAGATTTCAAAACTACTTTAAGAAACAGTTCTTGAGAAACTATTAATTTTACTGAGCAATCAATTACCCCATATATTTAAAAGGTTACTATGTTACACAATAAATTACAATTTAGTTTGAGATTATAAGGAAGGTATAGTTATCTGTAATTAAAATTATAAATAGAAAACAAGATAAAGTAGACATTGTTCAAATAACAGTAGATTCAAAACTTGACCTTTTGTAGAGTGCTGTTACTGTGTTGATTCAGCAGAAAAGTGATGAAGTATTACATTGTGAATGTGAGTTTGAAACAGGAACCCTCTTGGATAAATGCCATTGAACCACACCAAATCCTTTATTTTGTTAAAATCGCCCTCTCAGATTTTTCCAACTGATTATACATATTTGTCCTTTATGCTTCATTAGTTTCTCAACTTGCAGACATAAAATGTTTTGCTCAGTGAATTCATTGAGTCGTAGTCATTGTAATTATGACTTCATCTTTAAATGATCCATGTTATATTTTTCTATGCTGTAAAATAATTTAGAATATATTTGTTGGGAAATTTTACTCTAGTTTTTACAGCAAGGTGCGGTAATATGACCCAATAGTTTTGCTCTACTTTCACATGGTCTTTTTGTTTTAGCTTCTCTCACCTTTCTCTGGAATGTTAATTGCATGTGAAATCTGATAGTAATTGGACCAATATATTTACATACAGCCCTAATTCTTTCAACATTATATTTATTGTGAATTATTTATAGATTTCCACAAAAATATACTGATATTTTCAGCAATTCTTTTTCCTTATTCTCATGAGACCATCTTGATTTTTTTTAGAGGAATTTGTGTGCATGTATGTGTTTATCATCTGAGATAATACATTTTAAAATTCCGTGACAGAGTTTTAATTGGACAAAAATCCCTTGAAATGCACTAGCAATAATGGAGGTTCCCTTTTCCACTACAGTCCCGAAGAGATAAGTATCATTAACAATTGGAAGTTCCTCTTTTCCCTGACAGCATCCATTTTTCTGTTCATAACTGTGGCATTTTACTTCAGGAACTGCTTATACTGGTTGCAAATAAAGGAACAGCTTAGAATCATGTGTATGTCAGTTCAGCTAAAGAAGATATAGGTGCTAATCAATGGATTGCTAGAGTGGTAAAAGTTCTGGTTTTTCACTGAGAATGAACAAACATGTCATGACAAATAAGATTACTGTTCCATCATATTCTGCTTCAAACTCAGAATACTTCAGAAATCAAATCAAGTAAATGTAGCCACCTGAAAACTACGCAGGATTTATTTTTTTTCTCATGCGCATTGGTGAAAGCGGCAATAGATCATGATACAATTGATAAACAGTTTACCAGAGAAAAAGTTAGGACCACAGCATTAATATTTTTAGCCAAATGATAAAATTGATTTTTAAAATGTATTCAGATTTTTAGCCTCATTGATGATTTACTGATTCATTCATCCTCAATGTGTGCCAGGTGCTGGAAAACAGCTGCCTTTTAAACAAGGTCTCTGTCCTCATTGAGGATCTGACCAAGAGGAGTGCTCCCTAGTGGGGGAGTCTAGCAATAAACTAATGAAACAAATAATTAAACAAGTACAAAAAGTGATGAACACAAGGAGGAAAATAATCAGCTTATTCTGAGAGAGAAAAATAATGTTAGTTATATAGGATAGGCAGGGAAGTTCTATTAAACTAAGACCCAGAAGAGGATAAGAAGCCTCTTTGGGAATAGCTGGATTTCTGTGGGAGCAAGAAAAACAAATGAACAATCAGAAAAGAGGTTGAAGATGCAAAGGAGTTTACAGGAGCTCCAGGGCACTAAGGGCAAAGGAGATTGAGCCAGATCTGCAAATAGACTGAGCCCAGTATGAAGATGAGGTAATTATGGATACCTGAAAAAGTTGGGCTTCCTACCATCGCTGAGGTGAACTGGGAAGAGAGGCATGGTCGAATTGTGATAGACTCTTATAAAGTAATCATTGTTCTAGCACTGAAGTCAAGCATTTTGCTAAGAGATAGGACAATTCCTAAATAAACTGACTACCTATTAAAGTATCACTACTCAAATTTGCAATTAAATAGTCATCATTTTCAATTAATTATAAAAGCTTAAAAATGAGTATGGTAAATTTGCATGGCATATGGTTGACACTACTCAATCCCTACAACTATTTGTAATGTCAACATTCAGTGAGAGAGAATAGAATTGGGTTCTAAAGCATCTGATTTCTCTGCCACTCCTTGGACTTTTATCACTGATAATTGCAGTCATGGAATAGTTTTAAGATAGTAAAACGTTTTATGCTAAATTATTTTTTTTTAACTCTGCAACTATTTGGCTCAGTTCATTATTGCCAGTGGTAATGGGTCTTTAAATAGGTTAAATAGCTTCATGATTTAGTTAGTTTTACCTTCTTCCAAGGCCTCAACTTGTACCCCTAAAACTCTGCTTGTTTTTTCTCAAAAACATAAATCATGTTTTGGTGTCCTTTTAAAAAATCTATCTGCCAATACAAGAATAACACAAAGCATAAGTTCTAAAATTATAAGTCAATGGTGTCACATGCAAAGAACATTCAATATTCTTTTGTCATATAGTAAAATTCTTGCTTTGTACTAAAACAAGAATTTAAAAAGTAAATGACTCAGAGATCATAAAAAAAATTATGATAAAAAGAGAAGTAAATACTCAGCCCTGACTGTAAAGAACTTTATCCTAAAAGTACCTTTAAATTACCTTAAAAATAAATCCTGTGGAGTGGTTATCAACATGACTGATAAAGAAACTGCCTGTTCATTTACAGGTGAATGTGATAGAACAGAAAGGAAAAGGTTCAAAGTAACCAACTCATTTGAAGTTTCCATCCTCTTTTTTAAAAAAGGAGTGAAATGGGTGATTATTTTTACTCTCATTTTCAAGATAAATAAACTGGTCTGTTGGAACCTGAAAGATCTTATCTGGAGGTTAACTGAGAATCATGGGATTTGAGACAACAGCTCCTATATAGCACAGAAAGTGAGCTGAGTGGCAAAGATTTGCTTTGAGAAGCCAATACCATGGCAAGGAACTTCAGTAAAAGTAGAAAATAGAGAGAGAATAGAAACAATGAGGATCCAGAGAAAAGAGGTTCCCTTCTAGTCTCTCCTGAAAAATCAAAGTCAGTTTGTTGATATAGAACCATAGGTTGAACCTTGGCAGACTGAGAGCTCAGTCATAAGATGGTGAGTTCTTGATGTGTTTAAAGAAAATTTATCCCCAAAAGCATAATAACTAGGTCACCAGAAGTAAGAATTATGCCATAGGAATGGCTGTATCACTTCATATAAGGTATTCAAATGTTAATTTTCCTAAAATCTAAAGACCACTGACCATTGTATTGAGAGTTTCCCATAAAGACACCAATAAGAAACAGCAAGAAAACACTAGAAATTTTTGGCAGAATAAATTCTCCTGGCCCAAAATGGTAAGCATGCTATGTTTGCATAGGACATCAGTGACAGGAGATATGACAAGACAACACAGCTGGAGAATGTGAGAAATAGTCAATGTCTAGTTCTAGTGAACACTGACCTTCTGTTCCACAAAAGAGGGGCAAAAGATCATGGACTAATTTTATCCAGGAAGAAAGCAAATTCAGGCCCACCACACCAAGGGTCTAAAAGTTTCATCATTTCTTCACCATAGAGCAATGGAAAAGAAGCACTTTCTACTTTATAGTCACTGCATCAAAATCCAGCCCAACTAAGAATGTCTTCGAAAGAAATAAGGTTCCCCAGGTAGCTGGTACTAGGAAGTGTAGGCTAGATCATATAGATCATAAATTTATCCTTAGCTAGAACATTTCAGCCATGTATAGTTAAAAAGGCCAAAAACACTTAGGGCAGAATAAAGGCATGGTGGAGCTCCCAGCTTTCTGCTACATGTCCACATCACCAAAATAAGTGATGTTAATAGATTCATTCCCCTTTCAAAGACCTCTCTGCATTACAGGAAAACAAGACAATGAATACCTAAACATACGTGACCATCACATTCTGAACCAAACTCAGCAGTTATCTCTCTAGTTATAGCAGCACTGTCCAATAAGGTAGGCTCTAGACACATGTGGCTATCAAGCACTTGAAATGTAGTTTGTGATGTGTTGGTGGTGTGAAATATACACTAGATTTAGAAGACTCAGTGCCATAAAAATGTAAAATATTTCAGTAATAATTTTTACTGGGTACATGTTAAAATAAGATACTGAATATATTGGATTAGATAAAATATATTAAAAATAAGCTTACTTGTTCCTTTTTTTTTTTTTTGAGACGGAGTTTCACTCTCGTTACCTAGGCTGGAATGCAATGGCGCGATCTCGGCTCACCGCAACCTCCGCCTCCTGGGTTCAGGCAATTCTCCTGCCTCAGCCTCCTGAGTAGCTGGGATTACAGGCACATGCCACCATGCCCAGCTAATTTTTTTGTATTTTTAGTAGAGACGGGGTTTCACCATGTTGACCAGGATGGTCTCGATCTCTTGACCTCGTGATCCACCAGCCTCGGCCTCCCAAAATGCTGGGATCACAGGCGTGAGCCACCGCACCCGGCCACTTGTTCCTTTTTAGGTTTTTAATGTAGCTACTAGAAAATTTTAATTTACATACACGGATCACAGCTTATTTCTATTGGAAAATGCTGAGCTATTGCTTTCATATAGTACTGAGAAAAAACAAACAGCAATGGAAACATGAGTTTCCTTCTCCAAGAAGTCTTGGCTGCAGATTGAGTACTGTGCCTCAGTCTTTTATCACTAAGAAGCTGAGAGATGGAAGGCTATACCTTCCAGGTGACTGATAAATTAGGAAATCTATGATTCTATAAAAACTAAACCAAAAATCAACGAAATACACTATTCATGTTGTAAACTGCCAGAGCTCTTAAGAGAACAAGAAAAAGTGAGCTCATAGAATTGCTGAAACAGATCTCATTCAGATAGGTACACTGAAAGCAGTCAGTGTGAGGGCTGCGTGAACTCAGATATTCAAACTAAAGTGATTCGTTCTCCAGGATGCATTTGCAAATTTGCTGTAGGCATATATCAACATAAAGCAATCCCAAAAGTGAAGTTCATTCTGTGACATATTGATGATTAGCCTGTTCTTATCTATTCCAAAGTCCTTTTTGTATTCCTTCCCATACCACAGAGCTACTCTACAGAGGTTATTTCCCAGACTTCCTAGCAGCCTGGGTTCCAGATACGATTTTTCTGTCAATCAGATACACAAATACAAGAATTGAATTTGGAACTAAGTGGGAAGACAGCAAAGCAGGAGCATTCCTGTTGAAAGACTGATTCTCAAGCTGACAGGGGGAAAGCAGCTTCATTTGGACAGGCAGCTCTCTGATGGTGGTCAGAGCTGCAAATCCTTGGTAGCCCAGTTTTGCCATGAAGATTTGGGAGTTGTTGCTAGAAGCTCAGACTAATATATGTCTCTTCAGCTACCAAAGGTATGTAAAAAACGGTACCTATCTCATAAAGTTGTGGTAAGGATTAATGAATTGGTACATTAAAAGGCTTGGCACAATGACTGGTACCTAGGAATCTAGGTGTTAGCTGTTATTAGAATTTTAATATTGGATACTAGGATTTGAATCCAGAGTTAATCATGGAGGGTGTTTGCACAGCAAGTAAGATTTTGGTCAGAGATAAAACTAATTAAATTTTCCACCTATGAAGACCCAAGAAAAATCCCATCATCTGGAGTCACATGTTGAAGAGAAGTCGGAGAAGTATCTTCCTCCATAAATTCTTGAGAGATGGTAACTATAGCAGGTAAGAGTAAAAGAATATGGAATAGAGGAACTTCCCACACAGCAATATTCCAGGAAGCTAATTGCCTGAGATTGTTCAGGAAAATGTGTGCAGATGGAGGAACCATAAATAGAATCATCTCATTTAAAATAACACAGAAAGCAAAACAAACAAAAACTTTTGCTGCTGAGTTCTCATATTAATGAAAAATGTTAATTGATGGTTGAACAAAGTTATTTTCTAGGACTTTGTTGTTGCCAACTTCATTTCCAGAGGACACCACTAATTAATTCTTTAAATGTCCATTGAGTGTCCTATGTGCCTGGCACTAAGCTGGCACTGGGAATAAAATATCAGAAAGCAAATCAGTGGCTTATAGTTTTAATGTTGAAGATTTAGAGGAGCTGACATGAGAAAGAAAGAGACTTTGAGTAGGAAAGAAGTCAATCTTGAGAGACACATGTCAGGGTGGGTAGAAAGCAATGAAATAATATTCCCCGTTAAGTTTTTATTGCTTCATTTTGCACTTTAATCTTCTTAGATACTTCCCTTCACCCTAGAGAGGATCAATAATCAATCTAGAAGCAATGCTATAAACTGCTTGGCAAAAACCAGGGAAGCAACTGTAATTTTATAAAACAATCTCAAATGTACATAAAAGTTACAAATCCTATAAAAAGAAATTTATTTCTGGATAATTTGAGAATAAGTTGCTGGCATGACATTCATCATACTTAAATACATTAATGTATTTTCAAAAACAATAATGCTTTACTACAGAATCACAATGCAACCATTAAAATCAAGAAGTTAACACTGATATACTACCACCAACTAATCTTCAGATCCCATTCACCAATTGTCCCATTAATGTCCTTTATAGGATGCACCTCAGAACCACACATTGCATTTACTTGTTGTCTCTTTAGTCTTCTATCTGGAACAGTTCCTTGACATTCATTAACTGGGAACTTTTGAGGCTTACAGGTCAGTCACTGCATCGCAATATCCTCAATTTTGATTATTCTGATTACACTGACTAGGTTAAAAATGTCACAGATGTGGGTGTATTCTTCTCTTTGCAACCTATCAGGTAGCATATGGTCTCTATTATTTATTACTTATGTATACTTTGATCACTTGAATAAGGTGAAGTCCACCAGGCTTCTCCATGCAAGTTACTCTTTATTCCACTATAACTAATAGTTTGTGCAGAGGTACTTTTGAACTATGTGAATAGTTCAAATTTTCAATTTATTATGTATATCAATATGGATTAGTGGTTTCCTATTTTATTCAACAGATTAGAATCTATTTTATCATTACTTATTTTGAGGCTCAAATTATCTCAGATTTGGTCAGTGGGATTTCCTTTAAATTGTCTTCTGTGTCTATTTGATATGCCCACATCATTCCTTGAGAGCTTCTTTGCTTTCTGGCATAAAAAGATGTTCCAGACTCACTGTACTTTCCCTCCCCAGTTCTGGAATCAGCCATTTCTCCAAAAAATCCCGATTCCTTTTTGATGAAACTGAGTATTGTCAGCTGTCAGACAGTTCAGGGAGTGTCCCAGCTACAGACAGCCACCTTGCTCAGGGTTATACTCTACCCTGTGCAGCCCAATGGAGGCAGGTACAAAAGTATGTCCCTAAATATACCTCCCGTAAAATCCAAAATATAGTGGAGGTCAAGACCTAGTCACTAGTGTATTCACTGGCATTGGGGTGTTGCTTCTCCCAGGCCTTCTCAGCAGGCAGAGCTATTGAACGTCTGTGTATGTATATATCTGTCAAAGGCTTTAAATGTCCCCCTAAAGGTTATTCACATTCTAATCTCTCTAGAACCTGTAAATACCGCCTTATGTTTTGTTATTGTTTTGTTTTGTTTTGCTTTTAAAGAAGAGGAGCAGGTTTGAAGATGTAGTGAAGGCTCTTGGGATGAAGAAATTACCCTGGACTACCCAGGCTGGCCCAATATCATTACAAGGAACCTTATAAGAAACAGGCAGGGGCACCAGCATCAGAAAAGGAGATGTGACAAGAAAAACAGAGGAATGATGCAGGGCCACAAGCCAAGGACTGCCGGCAGCCTCTAGAAGATGAAAAAATCATGGAAGTTCATTCTTCCTTAGTTTCCAGAAGGAACAAAGCCCTGATGACACCTTGATTTTTTAACTCAGTAAAACTAATATTTAATTTCTGGTCTCTAGACCCGTGAAAAAATTAATTTCAATTGTTTCAGTCAGCAAGTTTGTGATAATTTGTTGCAGCAACCCTAGGAAACTAATTCAACATCTTTTACCATATGGAAACCTTCCTCACCCAGCCCAGACTCTAATATCCCACATCAGACAATGATCCTTTCCAACTCAATGTGAAGCCCTCCTCACCCACTGGGTTCCAACAACCTGAAGTACAAATCGCTCCTAGAGAACAACCTCCTCACCCTGAGCAGACTCAGATTTCATACAGGGCCATGCTCTGTATGGATACTCTTCTCACTCCATCTAGGGGTTCCAACTCCCCCCCCACACACACACCTGTGAACCGCTCTTCTCTGCAGACATCTTCCTCCTCCTTCTTTTGCCCCAATAACACATTTAAGTCCACCCTTCCATGGGCACATTTTTTTTCCCATTGTTTACAACCAAGTAACAATCTTCTTTTCCCACCACAGAAAGTCAGACATTTATTATCTGAGAAATTGAACCAGGGAGTCTCCAGACTTGGGTGTCTGGAGAACTTAGGGAAGGTCTTCATACTCATTAAATGGGAATTCCTCCTTCCATTATTTTCTAAAAAGGCTGGCAATCAGGCTTGTACTTAACCAGGTAGGAGATTATGGTAATCTTCCCAGGGGAAAGTGAATGGTCTACAGATATTTGGAAGCACTCTCTCACCAAAAACACTAGTCAAAAATTACCTCCCAGGCACACAGGTTCTAATTAGCACCTTAGTGCAAAACATTTTAATGACCGGACAGCAAATTACCAGATATTTAGGAAAACTTCCAAAATGAAAGGTTAAAAAACAAAACACAAAAAGACAAAAGTACTCCGAAAAAAATAGAGACAATATAGGGAGCTACAATTTAAATATGTATAAATTTATTATTAGACTAAAAATAGGATTCTATAAAATATAAACAAAAGACTCATGAATAAAAACAGAATGAATTAAATTTTTAAATTCAGTAGAAGAATTTAAAGACAAAATTGAGGATTTCTTCTACAAAGTAGAACAAAAAGGCAAAGGAAATATAAGAGAAAATATGATGAAAAAGGAGAGTAATTCCAGACCACATAATATCCAACTAAGAGAAATTACAAAAAGAAAAAAAAAAGGAATATCAAAGATACAATACAAATTTTAGCAGAGACGATGAACAACATAAATCTCTAAATTGACCTTCATAGTGTCCAACACAATGAATTAAAAGACAAAAAACAAGGAAAAAAATATCTGTACCATGATGCACATGGTGAACTTTTTGAACACAAGAAGAAAAGAACCCTTGGCTGGGTACAGTGGCTCACGCCTGTAATCCCAGCTCTTTGGGAGGCCGAGGCAGGCAGATCACTACAGGTCAGGAGTTTGAGACCATCCCGGCCAACATGGAAAAACCCCATCTCTAATAAAAATACAAAAACAATTAGCTGGGCGGGGTGGCGGGCACCAGTAGTCCCAGCTACTCAGGAGGTTGAGGCAGGAGAACTGCTTGAACCCAGGAGGTGGAGGTTGCAGTGAGCCAGAATCATGCCACTACACTTCAGCCTGGGTGACAGAGTGAGACTCCATCTCAAAAAAAAGAAAAAGCTTCCAGCAAGAAAAGCTAGGTTACATACAAAAAGAGAATGAGAATAACATCAGATTTCTTTATAATCTAGAATTCTATATCCAGTCAAGTTATCATGTTAAGGACAGAATACCAACGTTTTTAGACTGAAAGGACTCAAAATTGCATTTCCTGTGAAGTCTTTTTCTATCAGTCAGGAGAGGGCAGGCTACAAGTTATGCCAAATGCTTACTGTTGCACAAGTTTATCTCTCACATGCTCAGAGTTCGTGTGAGTCAAGGAGACACTCCAGGGCAAATGTCTCCTATGGCAATCTGGCAATCCAGGCTTGTTTTTGATCTTGTGACCTTCTTAACACAAGAGAAGGTTTCCTTCATGGGGAAGAAACTGCTTTGGCCTATAATAGGCACAGGTCTCTTCTACTAAGGGCCCATTGACTAGAACTAGTCAATGGCCCTACATGACTGCAAGGAGTCAGTGAATGGTCACCCTCCATTTTTCCAGGGCAAGAGGAAAACTGATTAGGGAGGGGTACTGGAAGAGTCTACCACATTTAGCTTAGGAAACCACTGTGGACTGGACTCAATCAAGCAAAACAAGGAAATTAACCAAGACAAAGTAAAACATGAGATCCAGAAAACAAGGATTCCACATCGTCAGGTCTGAAAAACATTCTGCCCATATTAAAGCAGGACCTAGAGCTCTGAGTAAGAGGGCTGGAGAAAAAAAATAATGGAATTTGCAGACTCTGTAATATATGTAAAGATTAATGAAAAAAAAAGTTCATTGCCAGTTGTAATGAAAAATAATAGAACAAGTACTTAGAAAACAATGCAAATAAAAATGTGGTAGATAGGAAAAAACTGAAAGTTGTATAAGAAAGAAATTACAATTACATTCACTACTTGTCTTAGCAATAACAATTTATGTAGTCATATTAATGCAAACATTGACTATTACTTAAAACAAAATTGTTATATAACTACGATGGAGTAGGAATGAAAAGAAAGAAAGTGTAAGAAAGTTAAAAACTCATTGGCCAATATTAAGACTTCAATATTTAAAGTCATAAATTGATAAATCAGGGAATTAGACATCTTATGTATATTGTACAACCCCTCCTATAACTCCTATCATCTCCTTTCTGAAGTTGTTGTCTTCCCACAGGCTGAGCCATCGTCCCCATATCCACCATTCTGTCAAGTCCCCCAAATGGCTGGAGTTAAGATGAAGTCCACCACCTGTATGGCCCATACACCCCATGTGTGAAGCACATTCATACTGGGTCACCCTTCCACCCCTGGACTTCAATGGAATGCCACACTGCAGGGAATGGGGTAGGTCTTCCCTAGTGACCACCAGGAGCCAGATGACATGATATCCAAGTATGAAAGACTGAATGTCCCATGGAGTGAACTCTGACTTAAGGGAAAAATGAGACAGGAAGAAGCCAAACAGATCAATTATCCTTCCTTCTTCCCATCCCCACAGTATTCTGAGACAGCGTTCCTCATCACAGCCTATGTGAAGTTCTCATGCACAGGTGATGGGATTGCTAATGTCCAATGGTGACAAATTACATGGCATTGTTTCGCGCTTTTGTTGCCTGACTTCCCTTTTTCCTCACTCTCACCTTTCTAAGTTTATGCCACACAAATAAAGTATCAAAACACGGATTCTTGAGTTTATTTGTTTTTAGAGGATCTAGGCTAAGATAGCTTATTATTTTAAAATATAGAAATATACATTCAAAGAAATGGCTGCCTCTGGAGAATAAGACTGAAGTATAGGGAAGGTGAGGTAGATTATTACTTTCCTTTGTAAGCCTGATTTTAAAATTATTTCCATGTATTACTCTCATAGAATAAAAATTAATTATAAAAGCTAATATATTGTAACTATCATCATATACATTTTAAATTGTTCACATACCTTTCAGTAAGTTTTCCCCACAGATCAGAGAAACAAGCTAGCAATTATTTTACTATTCTAATGTGGTGATATAAACCTCTGCATTCAAACACATTTTATAGATTTTTCTGGAATAAAAAACCTTTTTATGGAAAGTGAAGGAAGATGTCACCTTAAGATCAATACCTCCTTGTATCCTGCTTAAAGTGCTATATTCTTGAAATGGCATCAAGTGCTGTATAACAGAATAGCAATAAGCCAATCTATAGACTCATCTTAAATGAATTATAGAGGAAAGAGAAGCAGCTAAAAAAAGCAACCATTTTATTTTTATATTGAGTGTCTTTTGAAAAATGGAACTGAGGGTGGAATTAATGATTTAATTAAACCACTTAATGTTTTATTAAAGTCAATATGGCCTAGAGTTCCTGTGCAACCATCAATTTATCAATAAAACTTCGTATTTGTTTTTGCCAAAGAATTTATATTTATTATTAGACATGCCTGTATTACAGAGTTCTAATTGTTTTCAGAAAATTATATATGCCCTTGTATTCCAAAACCCTTCCATTAGAGAAGCACAAATTTCTACTGAAAAAAAAAAAAAAAGTCAGGTCAGGTTCTGAAACCATGATTTATTCAGCTTGGTTACTACACTCCATGAGTAGTTCTATTTTTGCTCTATTCAGCAGAATATCTGCTCAGCTTTTACAGTGAAGGAGGGGCTCAAGGTCACCAATGCAAAACCCACCTAAGGTGGATGCCTCCTGCAGGAGGAACTGAAGCACCAAAGGTAATTTTCTCACCAAAACCTGTTAGTTCCTTCCCTTTCTTTGAAGTATGTCTTTTCTTATCCCTAACTCCCCCAGTTCTACATCCAAGATCAATTTATTTATTAGTCACTGAAATTAAATGGCCAGTTAGGTGAAGTGCAAAGTGGATAAGGAGAGGCCTCTAAGATAATTTACAAATGCTAACCTGTCTATTTTCATTTGAAGCCTTAAGATTAGATTAAAAATGTTCTGAAAGGAATAGGAAGAGCATGGAAATGTGATCCAACATATGTGTGTTCCCTGCCATACCAACCTTCCACTTACATGGCCTCACTTACATAGCTTCATTTATAAGACCCAGGATAGCATGACACGACAGCCCAATCCATTACAGGGGAGATAGATTCATGCCCACACCAGTCCTATTAATACCTTTTGCTTTGGTCTGTGTATTGCTAGAGGGAAACCTTCCAGACAAAAGCTGAAAGGAGTATCTGTCCCTGTAATGCTGAAGTCTGTGTTCACAGATCAAAGCCTCTCTTAGTGGATCTTATTCCCACCCCCTCTTAGAGTCAGCATCTTCTCTAGTCCCTCATTTAACACAAAACACAGACACACAGAAGAATGTTTTAGTCAAATTTATGATAAACATGCTTTTGGTCTACCCAACATTACAGATTCATTTTCTCACACTTTAGCCTAATGAATTTTTATGACATTTATTTGGTTCAAATTAAACGTTTTTTTAATCCACAAGTTTCAAATTATTTGTTTTACTACCAGATACTGACCAACTGGGTTGACTTACTTTATACTGCAGTTGGTGTGCCTAGAGGAATATGTATACGCTTTTGACTGTCCCACATGGCTCTCTTTGCCTATATTCTCTCCACTCAGTCTTCTCCTACACCATTTGTCTCTTTATGTGTTTTTTTTTCCTCACCTTTAATTCTCTGCCCAAAGTGTTTCCAATCCTTATTCTGGCCCTGATTGCTGAAATATGGGTTGGGTTTTTAAAATCATTTTCTTCTAAGGAATACCTGATAGATAGAAGATTAGTAGTGTCATCTCAGAGTTATAATACGGGCATTTTGATACACTGAACATATATATATTACATATATATAGAATATATACACATACACACACATACAAATATAGTTTCAGTTAATGATCTTTCTCCCTAGAACACAGACATGTATAATTTTAAATAAAACTGCCTAAGAAATTTATGCATGCATTCTTTTAAGGAAGAAAGGGAGGAAGGGAAGGATTGAAATTTTCTTTAACAACCACCAACCTCGTTTCTCATTTCTCCTCTTTATTTTTTGTCCCACAGGCAACTCGCCCACACCAGGCAACCAGTAGCACAATATACATAATTTTCTTTCAAATTTTTTATACTTACATGTATCCAGAAATAGCACACTGTACATATCCTTCTGCCACTTGCTTTTTTATTCAACAATAAGTTTTGAGCTGTGTCCCTAGTGATTTATATAGATCTAGGGCACTGTCATTCATATTTTTGTCAAAAGTACCCTCACCACTTTACCCCCATAACTTGATAAGGGAATAGCTCTGCTTGATAAGTATATGGGACAAGTTCCCCACTCTGTCCAACAATAAGTGCCCTCAGAAACATATTCACCATCACTAATTAATAGAAAGGCAACTTTAAATTCCAGATTTAAAACCAGAATGAAAAGCTTTCTTTTAGAAAATTTAAATAATTTTATACTTTAAAGAAGCATTTCTCCAGCTGACTAAATTAAGGCACTATGAAAGTTCAACCTAAGAATATTCCTTGGCTTTGAATCTGTTGCCTTTTCTCATGTTTGGAAATTAGATACATTCTTTTTTTCCCAAAAAACTCTTGCCAAGGTGTATTTTCTTCTGAAAGAGTTAAATAAATGTCAATAGGCAGGCTAGCTCCCTTGATAATATTTCCTTTACTCAGATTATCTATTTTGGGTGAAGTTTTGCATACAGAGATGCGCTCACTCTTCTTGACACATTTCCAGAAAATATGCAAATAAGGCTCATATTCTTCTAAAGCCTTTTACTCCACTGATGTGCAGTAGCTAACACTCCTCCCCACTGCCCTAAAGCCTCACTGTCTCTTTTTTTATCGTCTCAGAAAAGGAAAGTTGCTTTTAAAAAGCTCTTTCCTCTCATCCCTCATCCTCCTCCTACCATTGATTGCTTCAGGAATTGTTTTCCTACTGTCGACCTAGTTTTCATTTGTTTTGCTTCTTTAAATGCTCCTTCTGGACCCAATGTACTATCTAGAATTTTAATGAAACTTCCAGGAAAGGCATCTATGTGCTCAATGATGACCGCATACATGTATCAGAAAGATGGTGGATCTCTTGATATCCACTTCGGTGCAAGGTTCAGGTCCCTGCATTACACCCAGACTTTGCCAATAAATTCATCTTCTGCTGCTGTTTCAGACTTCTCACCTGACACATCCAACACTGCCTCCTCCTTCTTTCTTCCCACTGGCCCAAATTCTTGCAGTCTCAGCCACGAGACAAACTATTTCTATCCATAAATGCAGGTAAGGTTACTGCATGCTGTCATTTTAGGAATCATAAAACATGACCTGTCCACTCCATTGGAAAGTAATGCTGCCTTTATCTATCAGCAGGATAAAACTTGGCATTTACTGATGAGAAATAAAGCAGCACAGTGAATGAAAAAGTAAATTCATCAACTATTGAAAAGTATACCATTTCCATACAATTAGACACTCTGGTTGTCCATACAATTAGACACTCTGGTTGGTCCATTTCCCTCAAATGTTTTCTGCCCTTTTTCCATCTGTTCTCTATTTCCAAATACTTTTCTCTAACCCTTCTACAACATTAACTTGAGTGACCTAAAGGTTAAAGCCTGCAGGTATTAAAAGAAGAATTGCCAGTCATGCAAGCTGCCTCAAGTCGGCTCATGCAGATACTCTGGAGAAGTTAGCACTGGAAACAAAGCAACATGACCCTTCTGTTTTGGGACATCACTTATTCTACATATTTTTTCCAGTTCTGCCAAGAATTCATTGATTAAAGCAGATGACATCTGAGATAATACCTGTTCAGACTCACCTTAAGCCAATGGATGACTTAACTTAGCACATTCTTAATTCTCTGTATTTATGTATATTCTCCTGAAAAATTGTTATTTAAGCTGATTTTCTTTTAACATTTCCAAAGAAAATTCCCAAGTCAATTAGTTCATACTGAGAGACTATAAACTTATTTAATATCAACCTAAGTAAAATCCACTGGACAAGATAAATGTATAGCTTAGAATTACAGATTGTATTCTCTAGTCAAAGGTACATAATTTAGAACTTTAAAACTTACTTTGGATCATGTGTACTTCTGTTACATGGATGTCTTTTTAGAGACATCCATGTCTCTAAAAAGAGAATAGAAAGTATAAGAAGAGATTAAGATACTGAAAAAGAGTATTATACAGATTTGAAAAACAAATATAACCTCTAAAACTGAAAAATGTGATCATCGAAAGTAAAAAACTGACGGTTAGGTTAAACAGAACTGAAGAAAGAATTAGCTTGAATATGGGTCTGAGATATTTTTCTAAGGCTGTGGAGGCCATGGAGGTGTGCCACTCACATATCCTTTCAAGATAATTTGTTGAGAAGAGGATATTTAACTGACAGCCCCAGTTACTGAATCTTTGGACTTATTCCTTTACTCTGAGGTCTAGTCTCAGGGGTACCAGAGCTAGACTGTTCTTGTCCAATATGAAATTCTTCTGCTGGGTAGCGTTTGCTCAGGAACTCCTCGTCATCCTAACCAAAGCCTTCTCTGAACTGCACTGCAGTCCAAGGTTCTTCCTGCTCGATTATTCCTTGCATCTCTCCTTTACCACTGTCAATCCTACATGATGGCCTCAAGGTCTTCCTATCTAACTTCTGCTCCCCCTTCTTTATTTCCTCTAATAAAACTCTTGCATATCTAATCCTGTCATGGCTTCTGCTTCTTAGAGAAACCAAACACACAAAATAGATCTGACAAAACCAAGCAACATAAGCACTGAATATGAGATGTAGTAATCAACATTAGGACATCCAATAGCCCTTTTATTGATGATGGCAAAAAGTTTGCCAGAGAGTTTGACATTTATATTTACTTAAGAATGTATGACAAATTTTTTAAAATCCTTAAAGATTATAATAAAGTAAATAATTAGAAACCTGGAAGAAGAAAAGGATAAAGAAAGTTTTATTAATTTAGTGGAAGTATAAAAGAAGACAAAGTAAAGCAAGAAGGAGATCAGATAACTAAAAAGCACAATTTTGGATGGCAGAGAAATCCAAGCAAAGTAATAAGCAGAATAAACCTGTCATTTAATAAATTGAGATTATTATGTAGCTTATTAGAAATCCACCTATATATGATAACAAGGAAAACACTCAACCCTAATGTCCCCCCAGAGCAGAAACTAAAATTATGTAGAAAGTTATTCTAAGAAAATACTTCCTAGAAGTGAGATTACATTTTTAGCTGGGCATAGGTGGCTCATGCATGTAATCCTAGCCCTCACGGAGGCTAAGGCAGGTGGATCACATGAAGTCAATAATTCCAGACAAGCTTGGCCAACATGGTGAATCCCCAACTCTACCAAAAACATAAATTAGCTGGGTGTGGTGATACATGCCTGTAGTCCCAGCTACCTGGGAGGTGGAGGTGGGAGAATAAATCACTTGAACTCGTGAGGCAGAGGTTGCAGTGAACTGAGATCATGGCACCATTTCACTCCAGTCTAGGCAACAGAGCTAGACCCTGTCCCCCCACACCTCCCAAAAATGGGGTTATATTTTTAATATTAAGAAAAAAAGCTTTAATTTTTTAAAAAGTATTACCAGGGAAAAGGAGGGGCATTTGAAAATGATAAAAATAATTCACTGTAAATTCTGAACCTTTAAGCAGCCAATAACACAGCTTGAAAATACATAAACAAAAATGTGAGAAAAAAATTTCAAGAGAAATTTTTAAAAACATAATCATAATGAGAATTTTATACAATTCTCTCAGAAAGTGAGAAATCAAATAAAACATTTTGAGCAGAGATGATTTAAATATCACAATTAACAAGAATAATCTACCAAATTTATATAATATCTAGTATATTAGAGAACATCTACTGTTTCTAGGTAGACATGGAAAATTTACAAAAACTAATCAAATTAAATGTAACTGAGCAAAGCTTAAACACCAAAGCACTGACATAATATAGACTTCATTCTCTGAGGAAAATAAAGTTAAATTAGATATCAGCAATAAAATTACCCCCAAATTCCATGCATTTGAAAATCTTAAAACAGTTTTAAGTAATATGTTGTTCAAATATTAAAGCATAATGAAAATTTGAAAAAACTTGGAGTCAAATAGCAATTTTAAAAATACTATACATCAGAATTAGATACAGCTGATGTCATACTTCAAAAGAATTCACAACCTTAAATTCACACCTAGAGGGGCTGGTGGGGATTGAAAATAATGAGTTTAGCATCCAACTCAAAAGTCAGTATAAAATTTAAAAAGTAAACCAAAATAAAGTAAAAGCATATAGCAGAGAAAAGAGACTAAATGGGTGGTATGAAGTGGGTATTTTAGACAGGATGGTGAGAAATAGCTTCTCTAAGGAGATGACATTTGGACAGAAACTTGAAAGAAGAAAAAAATTTAAGATATTGCTAACATGTTTTTTGAAAATCAATGATATGCACATTTTGCTTTCTGCTCTGCCATGGAAGGAGACAGAAAATTTGCCTGCCAGCCTGCAGTTCATAGCAGGTGCATATATAGAGTGGAAAAATCATGCATCTCTTGGGTCATACATCCTCCCTAAGGGACAAAGTCATAGATGCTGTAAGTGTTAGGAGAATAGATTCCTCGAGGAAAGAATGATGACAGAGTGTGTGAAGGGATTTCATTGTCCTGAAAATTGGAGAAGACTTCAGTTCTCTCACCCAGTTCACAGCGAGAATCAGCATCTTCATCTTGTGTCCCAGTCCATACAACACTGCATGAGAGAAGAGGAGGCTCATCCTGGTCTCCTCGCAGCAAGTGGGACTTCCCTCCCAGGTGCAACACCATAGGCCACTAAAAGGCTTGCACTCCCAGCTCAAAGGTAGCTTTTATTTACCCCCTTTCCTTTCATACCCATTGTTATCCCATCCAGATTAGGTTGACTACTCACATTGTCCCAATAGATGATCCTCCCACTACTCCTCACAGTCACATTATTGTCACCAATGCAGGTCATCCACTATCACCCAGGCTTTTATGCCCCACAGTTCTGTCGCTCCACTAATAGGCTCCAACATTTCACACCCACCAGCCTTCAGAAAATCCACCCAGGCACTCCCTATCACATCACTCTACTTCTCTATTAATAGACAGCCATTTGTCATCTGATCATTTTCTTGTTTATATGATTTTATGTCTCCTTCCTGCCTCTACCATGGGAATATAATCTCCATGAGAGCATGGATCTTCTGCATCTTGTTAATTACCATATGTTCAAGCTTCAGCAGTGCCTAGCACATTGTGGGAACTTAATAAATATTTTTGAATAGACTAATTAAGTAATGGATGAATTTCTACTAATATGTCCAGGGAATCTTCTCTCCATATGAAAGCAAGAAGAAAGATCATTAGCACGAATTTCCATTATATAGTATGACTCTGCTATTTTAGACCATGTAAGTGACTACAGAGATAAGGTTGTGCAGCTCCCCCATGTCCATCTTTCCCTGCCACATGAGAATTATGTGCCTGCTATGCTGGCCCCATGCCCAGAATCAAAGGATTATACTACATCGATTTTAGCTGGGGCAAGATGCCAGCCAAGGACCATTTGGGAAGAATTTCCCACAGTAGGCAGAAAGTGACACCTCAGATGCAAGCTTAAGTTGCTCTCAGCAGCAAGTGATGCTAAACAGCCTCCATTTGCAACTGCACTGTGGGAGAGTACACCTGGGCATTCTGGAACATGACAGCAGCAGCCAAAATGGCTTTTTATTTAAACTCCAACCCAGACAAATCTAGGAAATCCACTCACACAGCAAGAAACTTCTTGGACCTTGTTAGCAGCTGACAGTTTGCAGCCCCTAATTACTCCCTGCCTCCTTGAAGGGTTCTCTCTTTGGCATTTGCTTAAGTTGCCAAAAAGTTCAACAATAAGCAACACTCAGGTCACTTTATTCACAGAGGTGAACTTTTGGTTTTTCAGCAAAGGTGTATGTAGAGCCAAAAAAATAAAATGGTAACCAAGAAAAGATGGCCATAGAATGGAAACATTATCTTAACCAACAATTACCCAACTAAATACTCAAACTATGGCAAAAAGAAACTAATTATAATATGTAATGAGTAATTGGGCAGAAATTGCTAAAGACTGTATTTTAATAGGTAAAGCTGTCAGAACTCCAGCCAATCCAGCTACTTTTATTGAGCACCATAAGACCAGTCATAGGAGGTTTAATGGTAATACCTGACCTGGCTTTTATATCACCTCACGTTTTGCTTCTTCCAGAAAGAACAACCTTCTGTGACTCTTCCAAGACCAAGTGTCCCTGGATATTTGCTTTAAATGAATCTTGTATTGACTTTTGCTACTTTTTATGAACTCATCTGTTTCTCAATAACATATAAGCTCCTTAAAGATGAGGACCATGTCTTGCTTTTCCATTATGCTTCTAGGGCTTAGCACATTTCCTGGAATAGAATGAGTGCTAAATAAGTGCATTTGGTTGAATAGATGGATGGAGAAAAGGAGTGGTAAATGAACCAGAGTAAGCATGATAGCAGTTAAGAGGAAAAGCCAGACTGTTTTCCCTCTACTCACACTACTGAACACAACACTTCTGACATCAGATGTGTAAAAGTATTTTCACATACACCAACCAAGCAATTCTTCAGCAGACACCAATAGGTTGTCCTCGAATTCAATCTGATTATGACACTACCTACTTAGAGATAGCATCAGATGCCACAGGTTATGGTCTCAGTTCAACAAAGCTGCCTCTACTTCAGATGCCAGTCACAACTCCCAGCTTGTGACCTATGATGGGCTATAAATTAGGGATTCCCATAGCCCTCTCATGGATTAATTTGCTAGAGTGGCTCACAGAACTCAGGGAAATACTTTATTCATACTTAGTTTATTAATAAAGAATATAATAAAAACAGGTGAACAGCCAGGTGAGGAAATACATAGAGCAAGATCTTGAAGGTTCCTGCGTGTAGAAGCTTCTGTCCCCACTGAGTGAGGTACAACACCTTCCTGGCACTCAGAAGTGTTCACTAACCTGGACGCTCTCTCAATCCCCTAGTTCAGGGGTCTTTACAGGGGCGTCATCACATTGGCATGATGGGTTATTGACCATTTCCAGCCCTCTCTCTTCTCCAGAGAATAGGGATGGGGCTGAAATTTTCAAGCTTATAATAATGATTTCACTTTTCTGGCGAGGAGCTTCCATCTAGGAGCCCACCAAGAGTCTCTTCATTAGAGCTAAAGATGCTCCTATAACCCAGGAAATTATGAGTTCTGTGTCAGTAACCAGGGCAGAGACTAAATATCAGAATGAAAGATTCTTCTAGCACCCTTACTGCTCAGGAAAATCTATGAGCTCAGTGCCAGGAATTGGGGGCAGAGACCAAGAGATTTTTCCTATTATTTCATTGGCAGACACCTCAAGTACCTTGTATCACAAACCACTTCTGATTTTAGGACAGCTGCGGTGGATAATACATGAAAGCTTAGATGAAACTATCTCCCCTCACCCCACCTCAAACATAATCTGCATCTTTTTGCTTTCTTCTCAGGGCCTCTCTGATACTCCAGGAGCCTACTCTGTCTGCTTCGGTATAGTCCAGAAGTGCAGAGGGAGTTACCTTCTCAGGGAAATCCTCAGCCAAGAAGGGGCAAGGGCTAGTGGATGGATGCCCCAGCTTTCTGCCTGTCTTTCAGGCAGACAAGTCTCAGGAGCATTCTGAGCATGCTTCATCAATCTCAGCAGAATGGAGCCCCTGTTGTCTACAGCAATGCCCTTGATACCACAACCTTATGCTTGGCTTTCACTCTTCTCATTCCTGCATGCTCCTTCCTGGGATTGTCTCCCAAATAAACTGCCTGCATTCAAGTTCTTGTCCCAGGCTTTACTTGCATGGAAACCCAAAGTATCATAATATGAGACTCTCAAGTTGAGAAATGTCCAAGGACCTAAACGATGTAAGACATGACAGCCTCAAGAAACGTACATGAGACGTACTGTATCAGATATCCTACCACTGAATAAAATAACAAAGGGGCAAGCACTGAACATAGTGCTAAATCACAGCAAATGCTGAAGCATTCCTTCTTTTTTGGTGAATTTTCATCCTTCTTGCATTGCTTCCTCTAGAGGCTGTGTGGGAACCCAGTGAAAAACACTAGCCTCTAAGCTACTCCCACCAACTTCATTCTGCTCAAAGGTCCCACACCAATAATCCTTTATAGGTATTAAGGCACCTTCATAAAAATCCAATTGTATTCCTAAGAAGGAGCCATTGTATTCCTGCCACCCAAAAAGGAAACTGAAGAGGCAGACAGAAGAAAGGCCAGAGTTTGGATAGAGTTTATAATTGTATAAGTCAGTGTTCTCCAGAGAGACAGAATTCACAGAATATAGGTGTACAGAAAGATACAGATACATGACAGGGGTTTATTAGGGGAATTGGCTGACATGATTCTGGTGACTGAAAAGTCCCACAACAGGCCATCTGCAAGCTGGAGACCTCAGGATGCTGGTGCTGTGGCTCAGTCCAGGTCAGAAAGGCTCAGAACCAGGGAAGCTAATGGTGAAACTCTCAGTATAAGGCTGAAGGCTTGAGAGTCGAGGTGAGAGGCGGGACAGTACACTGATTCAAGTCCCAGAGTCCAAAGACCAAAGAAACTGGAGTTCTGATGTCCAGGGGCAGGAGAAGAGTCTCCCAGCTCCAGGACAGAAAGGAAATTGCTTTTCCTCTGCCCTTTTTGTTCTGGCTTGGCCCCCTGCTGATTGGATGGTGCCCACCCCCGATACCCTCACCAAGGCAGATCTTCCCCACTCAGTTCACTGACTTCCAAATACATCTCCTCTAGAAACACCCTCACAGACACCCTCAGAAATCATGTTTTACCAGCTCTATAGACATGCATTAATCCAGGCAAGTTGACACTAAAATTAACCATCTCAATAGCAGAAAGTGCCTCTTAGGGCAGAGGTGGGACCCACTAGAGAAGAATGGCAGAGGATGGAAACTATTTACTTCATTCTTTCACCCAGGAATAGCCTTACTCCTGAATATACCTATGTTCTAAGCTACCGTACTGTCTGAGTTGGGGAAACTCTCCTTATTGATGACATTAGGCTTATCAGGAAAGCTTTTCTGTGTGTCAATCTCAGCTCCTCCTCCACCACCACACACACACACACACACACACACACACACACACACACACACCTTAAGCTGGAGAAATTAATGAAGTTCACTCAACTCATAGGATGCTGGGAAAGCAACTGAGTGCATTGTGAAGTATCAATCCAGCCAAGAGAGATACTAATCCATGTTTAATGTCCCATATCATTTTCCAGTGAAGTTTCAGCTGTGTATACATTAAACCATTTTAGTCATACAGCTAATCAACTAGCTGTATTTACTCTAATCATCCAACATGCAAAAGAAATTTAATTTAATGGTAATGTAAGAGGCCTGAATACTATTTAATCAAGGATAAACACAAGAGACACGTGATAGAAAGACCCAGGCTAAGAAGACCTTTAATAATTGAAAAAAAGGCTAAAGCTATGAGTTTCCTGGTAGCCAAGGCAAAAAAGACATGATGGATTAAATGACCTTCATTATCAAATTTTAAAATGCTTAATCTAGAATGAAAAACAGTTTTGTGTTCTGAACCACAAAATAAGATTTTGTCTTCACATTTTCACATTTCCTGTGAAGGTGTCCTTCATGTAGCCTTTTTATATCAACCTTCAAAAAGGCTTAGAGCATAAGTTTAATTATTGTTCCAAAGAGACATTCCAAAGTGATATGACAATTTAAAGAAAAATTATACTACTCTCATTTTTTAAATGAAAATAGGTATAATCCCATGCTAATAAAATGTACAGATTATCTTTTTTTTCAGGATAATAGAACCTAATCAGAATATGTAATGCTTACACTACTTAAAAAAAAAAAACTCTCCACTATAAATTCCCTTTGTGAATGACTTCTCCCCATACAATGAGAAATTGATGAAATTATCAAGACTATACTATAAACTTCTTGACAATAGAGGTGGGTATCAAAACCAAACTAAACTAATGAGGCTTAAACTCCCACAAATTGAATTTTAAGCAGAAACACACAGAGCCAAAGGAAACGGTGGCTGAATCCTTTGGAGAGCCGTACTAGACCCACAGAGACTGCTCCCATGCTCTTCCTGCCATCATTCCAGGAGCTTCCCTGTGTCTACACATCCCAGTGCCTAAGTGTTCACCCTTTCCAGCTCCATGAGTCACCTACAGGATCCAGTTTTTAAATTTTCCCTTTTATTGGCTTCTGTTACTGGGTTAGTTTTCCTTTTTATGAATAAAAATTGTTAACTGACAAAATTCTATTACTAGAAATCATGTTCTCATTCCAGTAAAAGTGTGGAAAATTTCCCTAGATTAATACCTCTGGTTTTTCTCCACTCTCTCTCAGTCCTCCTGATAGAGTAAAGGATCGGTGAGACCGGGAGAAGTAACTGAGCATGCCCAATTCAGACCTTCTGGGGCCCTCTCTCCTTCAGAGCCAGAAAATTTGCAGTAAGCACTGCTGAAGAAAGATCTAAGTTTGTCCTGTTCTACCACTGTTTTTAATATCCTCAATTCAGTGTCACCAAGCACATGTGGCTTCCATGTGAGTTTAGCGTTCCTGTCCACTTTGTATCTGCACAATAAATCTGAGTCTTTTCTCTTCACATATGTCTCCCACGACCTGCCATCTCTTTCTCCTTCTCTCCCCTCTTCTCTATGTGTATGTGTGTGGGGTGCATGGGGCACGTGGCACGCCACACATGGTGTGTTGTGTGTGTGTTCTGACTTAGACAAGAGGGAATAGTGTTATTTATTTATTAGGCACATCAAATCCCAAATAGAAAGCAGTCGCCATTTTTAATATGTAGAAAAATTTTGGAAATGAACTGAAAACTTCAGAAACGAATAAATAATGATGGATTGGGAAATATGGAGAATATGTTCACAAACTGGTTCTAAATTCAGTGTAGGGATCTAGACAGAAAACAATATGACAAGTGGGAGATAAACTTCAACTTCAGGTTAATTATACTTGTTTTGTGACTGTGAGCATATCATGGTCACAATATCTCATTTTTTCTTCTGTTCTCTGCTTATCAAAAGGAAGAGTGGTTATAAGAACTCAGACTCGATAAAAGATGTTCTCAGAATTGTAACTACTACTGTTAAAAAGAACAAACACTGAGTTATTATGTTGGTTGTAAAATCTGTGAATGAATTTTGATAAATTCTAGATTGTATATCTTGTGTAAATGTCCCAGAAGGGTTCATATTCTAAAAACTAACACTCTCAGTAAGTGGCTATATTTACATAGTGATCAAGAGAAGTAGTGATCAATAAAAGTTGCAATGGCTGACGTTTGGTGCACAAAATGCAAGTTTCACTCCAGTCTTGGTATTTATATCTTCCACTTTTACAGACAGTACTAATTTATTAATATTATTGACTAACTAAATAAAATAAAAAATGATGTAACAAGTACTATAGTATAGTGTGCTGTCAGTCATCTTTTCCCTATGCAAAATTTAGTTCCTTGATTTACAAAGTTAAATGCAATTCCTTGGATAGTCATATATATATATATATATATATATGTCTTATAAATTTGAGTCTGCAAAGTTAGTACAGATACTGCAATTTTTCCAGATCATATTTTAGTAATTAATCATTATAGCGATTTCACCCAAATATAGGAGATATCTTAGGGCTTCAGGTACAATGTGTAACAAAAGATTTGGGGACAGAGTGACCTCAAGTCAAATTACATAAGTGCTTTGAGACCTAGGTTTGATGAATTCTAAAATGTATATCTCTTGTGCAAGAAGCAAGATCTACCTTCTTCCTGATGCACATCACTGTCCCTTTGAAATGCCAACATAAAATATGAAAAAAAATGATATGTAGCCTTTTAGAAAATATGAAAAAACAATAATCTTACTGTCTCTTCAACACAGAGTTAGAGAACCCTTGGCTTATCCAAGCATCCAGACTTAAAGTGAGCAAACATCACAGATCCTGCAAACATATTGTGTCTTAGGAAAAAAAAAAAAAATCACAGCACGTGTATAACTCCGATATCACATTTGCAATTCTCAACTACTTTTTCAAACACCTTGTTTCTGTGAGAAGAAAAATCATTCCAAGTCGAGGAATTAGTGGTGAGTGAAATTGGCAACATTTGAATTCTTTACATGTCTATTCTTCACACTATATTTTAAACAAATTCTACTTAAAACAGAAACTCTAAATGTATCTTGGACAGAATTTCTTTACAGTGGTGGCAAAAACAAATTGCAGCCCCACTACTGGCTCATCAAAGTACTCAAAGTCCCCAGTAGGCATACAGGTTAACTAATAACACTGGGCTTGCTACGCAAATGCAGCTTTAATATAAGTGCCATATTTTCAGCAGCATCAAAGTCATCCTTGATAAGCATGCAAACTGCATGAAGACAGTGGGCCTGCCATGCAAACATAACATTAAAACCAACTCTAGCTCTTCCAATCAGATTGTTATTCTAAGCCTGTTTTTATACACACTGTGGGTCCACTGCCATTTATCATTTAATTCTCTAAATTTTCTAAATAACCATATATAAGTAAATATAAATAAGTTTAGTTACCATAATCATAAGAATAACTATACATAAATATATGAATCATATAAATAACCATACTTGGCCAATGATATATTTTGTCGTATTATTTTTAGTACTTTATTTTCTATTTGAACCTTTCAGAAGAGTCATTTTAATTAAAAAAAATTTTTTGTTTTTGAAACATGGTCTTACTCCATCACCCAGGCTGGAGTACAGTGTCATGCACAATCATGGCTCACTACAGCTGCGACTTCCAGGACGCAGGGTGATTCTCCCACCTCAGCCTTCTGAGTAGCTGGGACTATGGGTATGTGCCACCACACCCAGCTAATTTTTGCATTTTTAATAGAGATGGGATTTTTGCTCTGTTGCCCAGGCTAGTCTTGAACTCCTGAGCTTAAGTGATTTGCCTGCTTCAGCCTCCCAAAGTACTGAGATTACAGGCAATTAAAATAGTTCAAAAATTCAATTGTCAAAATAACAATTTAATACCAACAGATTTGATGTAGGATTCAAACCAATTTTGTCAAGTGGACTTTCCAGTCAGTTAAATATACATTCTGATCTATTCCAAGATGCATATTTTTGCAACTTCAGCATTGGTTTTTCTACTTCAGCAAAGACATAAAAAATATACTGAAGATTTTCATCTGTGTTGGATGCTTTGCCAGTCCCAATACCCACTGAGAATTAAAGTTGCTTCTCTATCCCCATTTACTAATGAGGAGCCCAAAGTTCAGAGCTGTTTAATAGCCTGTTCGAGATCACAGTGACAAAAACTGAACACAAAGAAACTGGAAAATCATGTAACAGTTGCTACTGCAGACACAGCAAGTGTCAACGAATGATTTGTTAAATCTCTTTCTCTCTCTCTCTCTCACACACACACACACCCCTCAATGGAACTGGTGAATCGTAAGATGTGATAAGCATGTAGTACACCTTGTTAGAAGGTGCCCAAGTAGTGAACTAGAAAACTTTGAAACCAGAGGTTATTAAAACTAGTAAGAAATAAAATCATTGTCCAAATGGAGAAAAGCAGGATCAAGGGATGGACAAGAGATGCAGAACTTACACAACTATAACTTTTGGTAGAAAGTGGTAGTGTCTTTGTCTAAATAGAAGTCAAAGTGTAGACAACAGGGTGTGGGAGTTAAGGAGCCATATCTTGCCAGATGGTTGTTTAGTCCATGCCGGTTGTTTAGTCCGAGTTTAAAATAGTCATTAGGGAAGAAAAGTAAAAACAATCTTTCCCTATATTCTTAGTAATGTACATTTAGCACAACTCATAATACAGAGGCTAAAGTGATGTGTGGGTTTAACAAAAATCATCTTAGTTACTTGATAATTGTTTCAAAGAATACCTGCTCCAAGAGTCACAGTTCATTCCTAATCAAGGGCAACAACTGTGCCCCGTGGTCGCCTCTCTTCAAGGTCAAGGAATGTGAAGGGCGCGGTGGGCGGTATTTTGAACAAGAGTCAGGAACTCCTCCCAGGTCATATACCTTCTCGTTCAAAGTCAATGCCAACAGATAGTGAAGGCACTGCCACAGTAAAGTGATGCTTATGTCCTGTTTCTGCCTGCTTAATCAGTCTCCCCACTTGAGGGAAATTAATTACACTATCTAGAAAAGCAAATGTATGTAAGTGAGAGGACTGAGGACAAGATTAAATGAAACAAAGGCTTCTTAGAAGGCTTAGAGGGGTTGAAGGGTGGATAAACTGCAAAATTCTCATTCCTCAAGGCTGAAATATTAACAAAAAGGAACATACACACACACACACAGACACACACACACACAGCCATTGATACTAAGAGCATTGTGATCCTACAGCTGCTGTAACCAAGCTGCATCTTGGAGGTTAATATTCCTCAGCCTCTTTAGCCTGCCCATCTCTTTTCACCCAGTTTAATTTTAGCTCTGTATTATACATTACAATTACACATAGACATGGGCATACACACGATATAATGATGTCATCGCTATGGTGGACGCACTCCAGAACTTATTCAGGTCACCTCAGACCCTGTGGGATACAATGTTGTTTACTGTCTAGTACCTCAGACTCTATTTACACTAGAGATGGCTGCCCAGAACCAAGCTCCCTTCAAAGTGGAAACTCTGCCAAGGCCTTCCAGAGGGAAGAGATTAGAGATTTCTACGTCAGATGCCATGTGGTGACCAAAAAATGTATGTGTGGTGACAAACAAAATTTTCCCCCACTACATTGTAGGCAAGAGTGGTTTAGCATGCTCAGAGAATCAGGTATGCAGCAGTGTCTTACGAAGGCAATCCGTTTCAGAAACGTGCTTTTTAGGTTACACAGGAAATGGATGTTGAAGGCTTTTCCTGTCGTCGCTGCAGTTTTGATGATTGCAAGATGGGCTGCGGAACAAAGGCTCAGCAGAAATATCTCTGCACTTCCCTCAAGCCCAGCTGCTTGCCCTTGACATCTCAAACTGGCACTTCAATGAGCTCTCAGCCTCTGAAAGCAATGCATGAAATGTAAGACCAGAAGCATCTATTTATTAAGCTTGGTCACTAAATTAATCTTTCCCTCTGGCCAGCTATGAAGTGGAGTTAATGAGGATGAAGCAGAGGCTGAGCTGGGACATATTTAGCCACAGGCTGTACCTCAAGGCCTCATTCCCTGGCCAAAAAAAAAAAGAAAAAAAAAACCAGGACAGCTCCCTCCTGCCATCAAAAGGGCATGAAGCAGATCTACGGGCAGAGAATTCAGGCAACTCTTCCTCACCCCACCCCCACCTTTTTATCTATTACTGAAAGCCTGGCAGCGTGATTGCTCCAACACAAAGCTTGCCTCCCAGGACTGCAGTCTTTTCACAGCAGTTGGACTTCATTTGTAAGTTGATTGCATATTTATTGAGTCCCTCCCAGTGTCTGAGCACTGTGCACTGAAAATATAGCCATAAACAAAGCAAAGTTCCTTTTCTCAGGGATCTTACAGTGCATTGGGGTTAAACAGGCAAGGACCCAAGCAAATACACACATATTTTCAGGCCATGATAAATGCCGCAATAGCAGCTACGGCGTGATTTATTAACAACCTCAGAGAGGTGGTCAGGGAGCGCTTCTCTGAGGAAGTGTCATTTTAGCTGAGCCCTGCCATGCCTCAGCACCAAAAATACCCTCCAAAGAATGTCAAAGAGGAGAAATGTCCAGAGAATTCGATAAATCCCTGCTTTGATAAGTGTTCTTGTGTCTTATCTCCCCAATATCCTAAGGTGAGGTATTTATTATTGAGGACATAGCTGTGGAATGGATTCAACTTGCTTGGGCACTGAAACCCCAGAGGGGCCACACGATAAAATGCAAAGAGAGAGAGAGAGATCCAAATTCCCAGCACCCCAATGGCTGTGTGGACTGTATTATTAGACTTCTATGAGTCTTGGTTTTCTCACAGGGAAAAAGTAGGTTGATATAGGTATTAAGTTGCAGAGCATATGAAAGTAACCTGGCATGATTCTGGGCTCACAGTAGATACTCAAGGAGTGATAATCAAAGCCATAACAACTGTGTGTGTGCATACCAGGTATGAAATTATTTGCAGACTTTTAAAATTTTAACTAAAATTTAACTCTCTCAATGAAATCGACGCTATTGTTATCATTACCTTATAGATGAGGAAACAGAAGCTGAGAAGCCCTAAGTAAATCGCTCCATTGGTAACACTGATAAGAGCTGGTACTCAACCCAGGTTTGGCTCCAAAGCCAAGCAATTCACTCACTCCACTAGCACAACATGTGATGCTGGTAGTTCCTAAATCCAAGCCAATTTCCACCACCTCAGGTGAAATCAGAAGCCATACACCTTAATATTCTATTGCCATCTTAAACTCCTTACAGAGGATCACAAAGGAAAAGGAGTGCCAGTCCATTTTGACCTTTTCTGTTTTCTTTTCTCTCAACTAAAATGGTACAATCTGAGAGCTCTTTTGCTTAACTCTATTTATTAAGAAAAAATAGGCTGGAGTGAGCATAACTTGGGTGAGATTCCTATTACTCTGTGCAGTAAGTGGTTTATCGCACACAAACACACTGTGACAGATTAGTTCCGGTGATAGAAATGGCCTGTGAGCAGCAGACTACTTTGTTCCTTATCACCAAAGAAAAGCTGTCTCCATAAAGATGATGTCTGCCAAGTGATGATGCACTTCATCTGACATATCGGCAAAGTGCAAAACAGCATAAGTTCAAAAAGACTGTCCATTAAAAAAATCTTCCATTATATATTCTGTTTATAAGAAATTAGAATTTATAAGGAACATTACATATGTTTTTATGTAAATTAGTTACAGATAAACGAAAGGGAAGATAAATCAATATTTATTTTAATAATAGCTGTGGCATCTATATTCCAGGAGAGTTGTAGGAATAGGAAAAACACGAAGTACATGAAGAAGCATTTTGAGAACTATGGCTGGGTGAGGTGGCTCATGCCTGTAATCCCAGCACTTTAGGAGGCTGGGGAGGGCTGATTGTTTGAGCCCAGGTGTTCAAGACCAGCCTAGGCAACATACAGAGACCCCATCTCTACAACATTTTTTAAAAAATTAGCCAGGTACCATTAGGTATGCCTGTGGTCCCAGCTACTCAGGAGGCTGAAGTGGGAGGATTGCTTCAGCCCAGGAGGTCAAAGATGCAGTGAGCTGTGATCACACACTGCACTCCAGCTTGGGTGACAGAGGGAGAGTCTGTCTCAATAAATAAGAAAATTATTTTTCATTCATTTATACCATAAAAATTTATTACGTGCAAATCATATGCATGGCACTATTCTATGCATTGGGGATGCAGCAATAAACAAAACAAAAATATGCACCATCAAAAGAATAACAACAAATACCTTACCATCATGAAACGGGACACCCTTTTAATGCAAATATCGAATATGATACATATATGAGTCATTTTTGTTTTCTTAGTTTTGGGACTTCACTCCTATTTAAATGACAGCAACCTCCTTTAATTAATTAGTTGGCCTTATCCATTCACTAGTTTTCTAAGAGTTCATTCTGATAAGAAAAGGGGGACATAAAAAGGAATACGTGAGGTGAAGGCACTAGGAGTCTGTGCCAGGTGATGTTGTGGAGCAGGAAGAGGAAGGAGAACAGTGTCTCTCATAATTTTGTCTACCAAACAGTGGCATCACAAAAGATACTTCACTACTAAAGGTCTAAGTAAACCACCTGGTACTGCTTTTAAAAAAATCACTTAATACATTTCAAAGTGAGATAGAAACAATGTATCTGGTCTGAATTACTATTTCTTCCATTAGCATGGATAATCAAGAGTTTACTGTGTGTGTTCAATCAAAGCTAGCCTCAAGCCAGTCCTAAAATATAGCAATTACATGGTTTTCTCCCACTCCTGCCTTGCACAATGGATCCTGAAGGAGAAGAAAGCTTCAAACAGGCTGAAGCATAATTCTTAGTGCGTGGGTAAATCTGAAAAAGTACAGCATTTTAAAATAGGTAGGAGAAAGGAGCAGGGCTGTGTCCTACCCTAAAACATCAAGAATAGTCCCTTTTTAGAGGAAAGAAGATGAGGCCAGGGTGACAAAATGAGATCTAATTGGTTACTCTTTACTTCTAAAAGAAGATCCCAGGGGATTGAGACCATAGGCCAGTCCAAAACAGTACTTAGCGAAAGCAGGCTTCTGAAAGCTACTTAGTAATAAAAAGAGAAATGAGAGACAGAAAGAGAGAGAGAGAAAGACAGACAGAAAGAGAGGGGGCGATTGTCAGATCTCTGTGAGAAGGAATGGCACCATTATGCTTGCATTTTCAGAAGTGGCCCTCCTCTTATCCTAGTTTCAAAAGAAGCCCCCTCTATTCACCTTCTCATTAAAATGGCCTCTCTAGAAAAAAATGCTGAGACCACACAAAGCAGGACATTCATCACTAGGGCAACCCGTGTACTCAATGAAAGCTGGAGAGCACAAAGGGCCCGCTTAAGGCTTTGCAGGGAAGCTGGTTCTCTCTGCCTCTCAGACCATATTTCAGATTTAATGGTAAACTCAGGTGTGAAGCAAGTTCTGTTTTTTGTTTGTTTGTACAAGGGGTACTTAGGAAGAATGAAATCATCCTTTTAATTTTACTTTTTAAAGCAAGTAACTTCTTAGGTGTCATTAAGCACCCATGTTTTATTTACTAAGACATCACCAGCTACATTCCATCCCATTTTATATCATCCCATTTGTAACATCTAAGTTCAGTGTTGGTAATTGTCACCCAGGATGGCCTAGATAATAAATCTACAAGGACAAGTCAGATATACTTCTTCCCAGCTTTGCCCCTAACTACCTCTTCCTCCCCACCGCCTTTCACCCATCCTCCCTGTCAAAGACTTCCCCAAACCCAGCCCCTGCCCACACACACACTGCCTTAGGGCCAGCAGCAGCCTACCTAGCAATAGTAAAAATATAATGTGTGAAATGACACCAGAATCTGACTACAGCACTATTCACACATATAATGAAATTTGCTGCAAGTCATTGTCTTATATATTCTTTTTAAGGGCTTTGAGAGATTAAAATTCTAAAATACAAATCTCCATTCAGTAGAGGCAAGGGCAGATGGTCTTGCAGCAAAGCCATCACAAACTCACTTTCAGTTTGCGTGCATCCCTGATCAGCCCTGCTTTCCTCCTGGGCACACTTACAGATCTCTTTTCTTTTCCTAGAGGTGGAATGAAATCACTACATTTGGCCAGAATAATAATATTGTACCTCAGCTTTATTTTAATTTGCTGTTGACAAAGCTTTTTTCTCAGTCACTTTTCAGAGAAATAACATCTCCTGAGAAATCATCTTTAGCATATTAGAATCTCAAGCTGAAGTTCCACTGTGGACACCTGGGGCAATTTTCTCAGATATAAGACAGACTTCAGCTGGAGTGTGAAATTGGGTCTCTTTTTTTCTTTTTTTGAGTATTCCTAGGAACGGAGTGAATTAGTTTTGTACTTTGTTTTAAAAACTATTCTCTCATTTTGTTTTAAATATACTCAAAGCACCTAAAGGAGAATCTTAGAAGAAACTCAGCTGAAATACCAACTAACTCTTTCACATCTACCAAAATAATTAGAACAGAAAAATGACCCTATAGAATTAATAATAACAAAAAAAAAAAAAAAAAAGTATCAAGTTCTGAGTCAGGTACCAGGGAGTTCAAGGTTAGTAACACATAAATTCTGCTCTTGTGATGTTTTCTCTTCAGTGAAAATAAATAGGACAGAGTATCCATTTGGAAAATGTTCAGCATCTCAGAATAGGTAATGCCTTGTGGGTATCTACCTAAACAAGGGTTCTTTGAGGTCGTCAATTTTCAAAAGTTTAAAGGGTCCTCAGATCAAAATGTTTGAAAAACCACTGTTCTAGCAGATTGAGAAATGAAACAGAGAGGTAAGGTAACGTGCTGAAGATGAGGAGATGCTAGGAGCAGGGGAAGAGCAAGATGCTGGGAGGAGGGGAAGAGCAGGAGACTGGAGAAATTTGGGGAATATTTGCATTAGTTCCCAAGCGGAATGTGAGGAATATGACAGTGGAGAACAGGTGGAACTGCTTCGCAGCATAGAGAGTCCTGCTAACTCAAGTTGATGACCACACATTTACAGTGAACCAAATCACTGGATTAAAAATTTTATTGACTTTATTATGAAATATACATATTGAAATGTATGTACATTATACTTATGATTAATAAACATAAAACAACCCCATTAAAGGGTGGCAAAGTACATGAACACTTTTCAAAAGAAGACATATGCAACCAATAAAAATATGAAAAAATTCTCAACATCACTAATCATTAGAGAAATGCAAATCAAAACCACAGTGAGATACCATCTCACACCAGTCAGAACAACTATTAAAAAGTAAAAAAGTAACAGATGCTGGTGAGGCTATGGAGAAAAGGGAATGCTTATACACTGCTGTTGGGAGTATAAATTAGTTAAGCCTCTGTGGAAAGCAGTTTGGAGATTTCTCAAAGAACTTAGAACTACCATTTGACCTAGAAATCCTATTACTGAGTATATACACAAAGTAACATAGAACATTCTACCATAAAAATACATACAGGCTCATGTTCATCACAGCACTATTCATAATAGCAAAGACATGGAATCAACCTAAATGCCCAACAGTAGACTGAATAAAGAAACTGTGGTAGATATACACCATGGAATACTATGCAATCATAAAAAAGAATGAGATCATGTTCTTTACAGCAACATGGATGGAGCTGGAGGTCTTTATCCTAAGCAAATTAACACAGAAACAGAATATCAAACACCACATGTTCTTACTTGTAAGTGGGAGCTAAACACTGAGCATACATGAACACAAAGAAGGGAAAAAGAGATACTGGGTCTACTTGAGGACAGAGGCTGGGACAAGGGTGAAGATTGTAAAACTACCTATTAGGTACTATGCTTATCACCAGGGTGACAAAATATGTACACCAAATACCACAACATCCAATTTATCTATAGAACAAACCTGCACACGTAGCCCTGAAACTAAAACAAAAGTTATATTTAATTATAAGTATGTATATTTTAAAGTTTATCAATACATTTAAACTTGTGCCAGATAACAAAGGACCATAGAATGCTTTCACTGAATTTTCTCATGTCATTATCATCATGTATTTTTATACTATGCTTTAATGCTACATAATTATTATCTAAAATAAGTGTTCATTTATATTTACCCTGTATTTATTACTTTCTTTATTCCCCATTTTTTCTTTCATTTTAGGTTTTTCATTTGGGCTCCCCTCCCCTAGTGTGAATTTCCTTTAGTGATAGTATGCTGGGGTAAATGTGCCCTTTTATTGTTTGCCTAAAAATAATCTTATTTCATCTTTATTCCTTAAAGATTTTTCTCTGGATATAAAACTTTAACTTGGCAGGGTTTTTCCCCCAACTATGTGGTAATACTGTTCCAATGACTTCTTGTTTTCATTGCTGATGGTGGAAGTCAGCAATCAGCCTAACCATTGCTCCTTTGAAAGTACTGACAATTCTCTAGCTGCTTTAAAATGATTCTCTTTGGTGTTCTGAGGTTTTATTGTAAAATATCCAGGTATGACATTCATATTTATTCTACTTGGTTTTTTAATCTGATTGGTTTTTGAATAATTGGATTAGTATATTTCAGTTATGTAAAATTCTCAATCATTTCTTCAAAAATTGCCTTTGTCCTCATTTTCCCTTTCCTTATACTTTCTTCCATGAATTTTAACCTCTCCTTTTGTATCTTTTTCTTTTTTGTCTCCCCATTATCTTTTATATATATTTTCTTTTCATCTATATTTCCATTCACCTTCCCTCTAGTTGTAGATCCAGACAGTGGGTTTAATTAGGGTTACCTTTTTTTTTCATGTCTAGAAGTATTACTGGGCTCTTTTTTAAGTCTAGTAGGTCAAGTTTTAGAGTTTTTGTGTTTGCTGCTTATTTCTTTAAACACAGTAAGCATAGATGTTTACAACTTATGCCCTATTATTTCAATATGTTAAGTCTTTGTAGACCTGTTTCTTCTGTTAGTCCTAATGTTTTCTCCTTATAATTTTCTGTTGCATTATGTACTTGCTTTTAGTTTTGACAATATAATTTTACTTGCCCAGAATATTTGTGAGGATTCCCTGAGGTCTAGAATACAGTTACTTTCCTGCAAAGAGACTGTGAATTTACTTCTGCCTAGAAACTAAGGGCAATGCCAGGTTAGAACCACCCTAAAACAAATTTGTGGCTTGAGCTTTCCCTGGACCACCCCAAATATGTGAAATCAGTCTGCAAATCTGCACAAAGTTTAACCTGTGTCCAAAACTTTCAAAGAGCAATTTTTTCCTTCCTTTATTTCTTCTTCTCTGTGTAGTTCCAAAGCAACCTTTCCAGCAGTTTCTTTCTGATTCCCCTTTTCTTTTACAGCCTAGTCCTTTGAGGTTATGACTTAATATGGGGTCAGTCTCGAGTGCAACAAAGCAGCTATAGCCAGACAGCCTCTCTAGATTTCTCTGTTCTATGCAGGGCATCTCTAAAAGAAAGGCACCAGCTCCAGTCAGGGGCTTATAGATGAAACTCTTATCTTCCTTGGACAGAGCACCTGGAGGAAGGGGCGGCTGTGGGTGCAGCTTCAGCAGATTTAAACATTCCTGGCTGCCAGCTCTGAAGAGAGCAGCAGATCTACCAACAGAGCATTTGAGCTCTGCTAAGGGACAGACTGCCTTCTCAAGTGGGTCCCTGACACCCATGCCTCCTGATTGGGAGACATTTCCCAGCAGGGGTTGACCAACACCTCATACAGGAGAGCTCCAGCTGGGATTTGACAGGTACCCCTCTGGGATGAAGCTTTAAGAGGAAGGAGCAGGCAACAATCTTTGCTGTTCTGCTACCTCTGCTGGTAATACCCAGAAAAACAGAGTCTGGAGTGGATCTTCAGCAAACTCCAGCAGACCTGCACCAGAGGGCCCTGACTGTCAGAAGGAAAACTAACAAACAGAAAGCAATAACATCAACATCAACAAAAAGGACACCCATGCAAAAACTCCATCCAAAGGTCATCAGCATCAAAGATCAAAAGGTACACGAATCCACAAAGATGAGGAAAAAACAGTGCAAAAATGCTGAAAATTCCAAAAAGAGAATATCTCTTCTCCTCCAAAGGATCACAACTCCTCACCAGCAAGGGAACACAACTGGATGGAGAATAAGTTTGATGAATTGACAGAAGCAGGCTTCAGAAGATGGGTAATAACAAACTCACCTGAGCTAAAGTGGCATGTTCTAACCCAATGCAAAGAAGCTAAGAATCTTGATAAAAGGTTACAGGTTACAGGAACTGCTAACTAGAATAACTAGTTTATAGAAGAACATAAATGTCCTGATGGAGCTGAAAAACACAGCAAGAGAACTTTGTGAAGCATACACAAGTATCAATAGCTGAAACAATCAAGCAGAAGAAAGGATATCAGAGATTGAAGACCAACTTAATGAAATAAAGCATGAAGACAATATTAGAGAAACAAGAATGAAAAGGAACCAACAAAGTCTCCAAGAAATATGGGACTATGTAAAATGACCAAACCTACAATTGATTGGTGTACCTGAAAGTGACAGGGAGAATGGAACCAAATTGGAAAACACATTTCAGGAAATTATCCAGTAGAAATTCCCCAATCTAGCAAGACAGACTAATGTTCAAATTCAGGAAATACAGAGAACACCACTCCTTGAGGAGAGCAACCCCTAGACACATAATTGTCAGATTCACCAAGGTTGCAATGGAGGAAAAAATGTTAAGGGCAGCCAGAGAGAAAGGTTAGGTTATCCACAAACGGAAGCCCATCAGACTAACAGCAGGTCTGTAGAAACCCTACAAGCCAGAAAAAGAGTAGAGGCAAACATTCAATATTCTTAAAGAAAATAATTTTTAACCCAGAATTTTATAACCAGCCAAAGCAAAGCTTTCTCCTAAGCTTCATAAGCAAAGGAGAAATACAATCTTTTACAGACAAGCAAATGCTGAGGAATTTTGTCACCACTAGGCCTGCTTTACAAGAGTTTCTGAAGGAAGCACTAAATATGGAAAGTAAAAACTGGTACCATCCACTGCAAAAACATATCAAAATATAAAGACCAACAACACTATGAAGAAACTGCATCAAAAATGTGAAAAATAACCAGATAGCATCATGATGCCAGGATAAAATTCACACATAACAATATTAACCTTAAATGTAAATTGGATAAATGCCCCCAATTAAAAGACACAGACTGGCAAACTGGATAAAAAGTCAAGACCTATTGGTGTGCTAGGAGACCCATCTGATGTGCATAGACATACATAGGCTCAAAATAAAGGGATAGAGGAATATTTACCAAGCAAATGGAGAGAGAGAGGAAAAAAAGCAGAGGTTACAATCCTAGTCTCTGATAAAACAAACTTTAAACCAACAAAGATCAAAAAAGACAAAGAAGGGCATTACATAATGGTAAAGGGATCAATGCAACAAGAAGAGCTATATATGCACCCAATATAGGAGCACCCGTATTCATAGGAATACAACTTACAAGGGATGTGAAGGACCTCCTCAAAGAGAACTACAAACCACTGCCCAAGGAAATAAGAAAGGACACAAACAAATCAAAAAACATTCCATGCTCATAAATGGGAAGCATCATTATCACGAAAATGGCCATAATGCCCAAAGTAATCTATGTATTCAATGCTATTCCCATCAAGCTACCATTGACCATCTTCACAGAATTAGAAAAAAACTACTTTAAATTTCATATGGAACCAAAGAAGAGATTGTAGAGCCAAGACAGTCCTAAGCAAAAAGAGCAAAGCTGGAGGCATCATGCTACCTGACTTCAAACTATACTACAAGGCTACAGTAACCAAAATAGCATGGTACTCGTACCAAAACAGATACATAGACTAATAGAACAGAACAGAGGCCTCAGAAATAACACCACATATCTACAGCCATCTGATCTTTGACAAACCTGACAAAAACAAGCAATGGGGAAAGGATTTCCTATTTAATAAATGGTATTGGGAAAACTGGCCAGCCATATGCAGAAAACTGAAACTGGACCCCTGCCTTATACCTTATACAAAAATTAACTCAAGACGGATTAAGGACTTAAACATAAAACCTAAAACCATAAAAACCCTAGAAGAAAACCTAGGTAATACCATTCAGGACATAGGCATAGGCAAAGATTTCATGACTAAAACGCCAAAAGCAATGGCAAAAAAAAGCCAAAATAGACAAATGGGATCTAATTAAACTAAAGAGTTTCTGCACAGCAAAAGAAACTATCATCAGAGTGAACAGGCAACCTACAGAATGGAAGAAAATTTTTGCAACCTATCCATCTGACAAAGGGCTAATATCCAGAAATCCAGAAGGAATTTAAACAAATTTACAAGAAAAAAAAAAAACATCAAAAAGTAGGTGAAGGATATGAATGGACACTTCTCAAAAGACAATTATGTGGCCAACAAACATGACAAAACGCTCATCATCACTGGTTATTAGAGAAATGCAAATCAAAACCACAATGAGATACCATATCACACCAGTTAGAATGGTGATCATTAAAAAGTCAGGAAACGACAGATGCTGGAGAGGATGTGGAGAAATAGGAATGCTTTTACACTATTGGTTGGAGTATAAATTAGTTCAACCATTGTGGAAGATAGTGTGGTGGTTCCTCAAGGATCTAGAACCAGAAATAATATTTGACCCAGCAATCCAATTACTGGGTATATATCCAAAGAATTATAAATCATTCTACTATAAAGACACATGCACACTTATGTTTATTGCAGCACTGTTCACAATAGCAAACACTTGGAACTAACCCAAATGCCCATCAATAATAGACTGGATTAAAAAAATGTGGCATATACACAACGTGGAATACTATGCAGCCATAAAAAAGAATGAGTTCATGTCCTTTGCAGGGACATGGATGAAGCTGGAAACCATCACTCAGCAAACTAACAGAGGAACAGAAAACCAAATGCCACCATGTTCTCACTCATAAATGGGAGTTGAATAATGAGAATTCATGGACACAGGGAGGAGAACATCACTCATCGAGGCCTGTCAGGGGTGGGGGGCAAGGGGAGGGATAGCATTAGGAGAAATACCTAATATAGATGACAAGTTGATGGGTGCAGCAAACCACCATGGCACATGTATACCTGTGTAACAAACCTGTACATTCTGCACATGTATCCCAGAACTTAAATATATATATATATGTATGTATATGTGTATATATATGTATATGTATATAAATAATTGTGTAAGGATTTCTTGGCAGTAATGGGAGCTCAGCAAAGTCATCAACTAGAGTGTGGGCAGTCAGCCCGAGTGTGTACACTTCTCAAACCACATTCACCCTGTGCATAGTAGTAGGCAGGGAGTTGGGTTGAACTTAAGTGGGGTTTTACCAGGCAAGTATGACAAAGGGATGAAGCAAGGGGGTTGAGTAATAACCCACTTGATGGGCTTATAATGTGGAATAATTAATGCAACTATTTCTAAGCATTTTGTAAATTCTGCTCCCAAGAACATTGTTTTACCAATCAGAATAGATTAAGTTGCCCTGCCTTAGAAATAGAACTAGCCTATGACAAGCTTCATTATTGACATCAAGCACGTGTTAAAAAATATATATACACACAAACAAATATATATACTTAAAAATACATATATACACACACAAATACACATTTTTTTTAAACATGTGCTTGATGTCATATATATATGGGATAGGGTCAGGGCTCTGTCTCTTATTAGATTTTTCCACTTGAGTTGGCTCTGGACCTTAAATTATAATCTCTTACCCAATGAGGCTACCAAAACCAAAGTGTAATTTTTACCATGTTATAAAATGCCTCTGGGCCACATGGCTTCAGTACTCAGCTTACTTTTTTGAGTTGTTTTTCCCTTAGATTTTGGTCTGGTAATTCCTTAATATATTTTTAATTCCTCGATGTTTTAAAAGAGATATTTTTATAGTATATTCAGCATTTCTTGTCATTTTCAGCAGAAGAAATGTGTCCAAATAATCTAGTAAACCAGTAGCAAAGTGGAAATCATGATATTTCTTCAAGAACTCTCTCATCAGTCCAGATACGGAAGTAGAAAAAAATGGGCATTTTGTTTCATCAAGGACTGAGGTTTTGCCAAGTTAGAATAATAGAAAGAGGATGTGGCAAGTCAACTTTCGGTATGAATACAGCAGTGTTTGAAGTCTTGAATTATAAAACATGAGAAGGATAAGAAGAGAATAAAAAGTATAAGAAATGTTTGAAACATTTAAAATAGAGGGTAAATAGAATGGAGGTCTCAGTGAGATCAAAGGATTGGTATATCAGCAACAGCATAGTAAGTTACCTAAATGGACAGGAAGTTGTGGTCAAAAAGAAGAAAATCTAGTTGTTTGATTCCAAGATGGAGAAGTTTTTTATGACTATGGAACTATACAATGGTTGACAAGGTTATTTTGAAGATGAAAAAGCCAGAAATCTGAGATTTTGAAGTCACCCAAGATGAGGTCAGAACTAAAAGTAGAACAAAAGACCATGGCAGACCCAGAGTCTTTAGAGACTGAATGAGAATGATTATTCCAAGGGTAGATTTCAGGGACAAGGTAACAAAGAAGAAGGTATATCGAATGTCATCTGCCTCAAGACAGCAGAGGAATTTGCATGAAGGAGCAAGAATAATCATCTGGAATAGCTTTAAGGAGTAAGGTGATGCAGATTTGACACTCAATTTTGAGGAATGTTGGAAGTAAGACAATTGTCACAAGGTATATTTGAAAAACAACCAAATAAGATTTCTAGACAGGAAATGATTCTTGGCTTTTATCATATCTCTGTGGATCCCAGGGATAATATAAGATTCATCTTCCCTTCTTCAATATTCAAGTAAAAAGTAAGAAGAGATTCCAGGAAGTTATAGATAATTTAACATCAAAGCATTAGTTTTATTAATAGTCCAGGAAAATTTTCAATAACCTCTAACATTGAAGGATCTCTGGTATAACTGGTATGGCGAACATGATTTAGAACAACTCTCTAGTGGTATGGTATGCTCTGTACCCTGAACACCACACAAAAATGCTCAAAGAATTTCTACAGAAAAGACCCAAGGAACCTGAGTTCACCACTAGAAACAATACAGAACTCATAAATATACCAGTACCTTGTAATTCAATGAGGATAAAACAGCAGAATCGAACCTACAATAGCTTCATATACTAAAATTAGCTGCATATAATTTAAAGTAAATATGCTTGATATGTTTAAAGAAGCAAAAGATGAGATATGAAAATACAAATAAGATAACTAGGCCAATTTGAAAAAAGCTAAATAGGACTTGTAGATTTGGGGGAAAATGTAATAATTGAAATATAAAACTCAATAATAGATTTAATAGCTGAATGAATACAACTGAGAAATCAGTGAATCAGAAAATGGGTATCCAGACTATTGAAGTCCTGTACCGTTACTGTATTGCTGTCTATTTTTCCTTCAGATCTGTTAATATTTGCCCTATATATTTCGGTGATCCAGTGCTGGGTGTACATATATTTACAAATATTATATCCTCTAATGATTGACCTATTTATCATTATCTAATAGCATTTTTATCTCTTTTGGTATTTTTGGCTTAGTTTATTTTGCCTGATGTAAGTATATATATCCTTGCTTACTTTTGGTTTCCATTTGCATGGAATACCTTTTTTCATGCCTTCATTTTCAGCTTATGTTTGTCCTTAAAGCTAAAGTAAGTCTCTTTAAAGTGGCATACAATTGGGTCTTGTTTTCTTCTAAATCCATTCAGCCACTTTGTGTCATTTGATTGGATAATTTATTCAATTTACATTCAAAGTAATTACTGGTAAATAAGGACTTATGATTGCTATTTCATTATTATTTTGTTAAATATAGTTAATTATTTCTACCTCTTTATATATATATGTTTTTTATTGCACTTTAGGTTCTGGGGTACATGTGCAGATCATGCAGGATTGTTGCATAGGTATATACATGGAAATGTGGTTTGCTGCCTCCATCCCCCGCCCCCGTCACCTATTTATAGATCATTTGTTTCTTTCAACAATGCATGTATCATCCAGATATAAAACCAATAACAAAATATTGGCCTGGAACTACATTTTGAACTAAATAAACCTAATAAACAAAGCAGAACATTCTATCCAACAGCAGCAGAGCCAAACATTCTTCTCAAGCACACACAGAACATTTTTCATGCTAGATCATATGTTAGGCCATGAAACAAGTCTTAAAAATTTAAGAAGACTGAAATATCAAGTATCTTTGCAACACAGTGCTATGAAACTAGAAATCAATAACATGAAGAAAACTGGAGAATTCACAAATACATGGAAATTAATAACCAATGGGTCAAAACAGAAATCAAGAGAAATTTTAAAATACCTTCAGATAAAAGAACATGAAAACAGCCTACCAAAATTTATGGGATGCAGCAAAAGCAGTTCTAAGAAGAAAATTTAGAGTAATAAATGCCTACATGAAGAAAAAAGAAAAATCTCAAACAACCCAACGTTTCACCTCAAGGAACTAGAAAAAGAATAAACTAAGTCTAAAGTTGGTAGAAGGAAGGAAATAACAAAGATCAGAGATGAAATAGAGACTAGAAAAGCCACGGAGAAGATCAACATTAAAAATGTCTTAAGAGACTGCTATGAACAATTATACACAAATTGAATAACCTAGAAGAAATGAATAAAGCCATAGAGACAATCTACCAAGATTGAATTATGAAGAAATAGAAAATCTTAACAGACAAATAATGAGTTAGGAAATTGAAGCAGAAAGCAGCTCTGTAGAAATATCTAGGACGTAGCACAGAGATCCTATGGAATGAAAAATAGAGTTAAGAAAAATGGAGACTAGAATGAGAGATGCTAAGAAATTCAACCAGGGTTTTAAGATCAGAGAAAACATGGGGAGAGACAGCATTCAAAGAGTGTAAGGCTAATAACTGATGAAAGAACAACAAATCTCAAACAGGAAAAATAAAAAGAAATTCACATCTAAATTCATTTGAGCAACACTACAGAATACCAAGAGAAGATCTTAACAGATTGCCTGCAACCAACTACAGCAGGATCAGGAAACTTTCTATACAGGACCAAAAGGTAAATATCTTATGTTTTGCAGGTCTTAGAGTTCACTTTTGTAGCTATTCAACTCTGCTGTTTTCATGCAGAAGAATCCATAGACAATAGGTAGATAAATAACCATGTTTGTGTTGAAAAACTTTATTTACAAAACAAGAAGCAAGACAGAATTTTTTGCTCTTGTCATAGTTTGCCAACCTGTGAACTACAAAATACTCCCAACTTTTCAATAGCAACAAAGGCAGCCAAAGATAAAGGTTTAGACCTGAAGTCAATTAGGTGTCTTCTACTACCTTCCCAAGTTCCTCATTGCCCACTTAACCTAGCCAACCTAGTTTAGCCCAAGAAACCAGGATTGAGAGGCACTGCTAGTCTATCTATGCCAATGAACCCTAAACTGCAAGGCAAGCCTACTAATAAATGCAGCCTAATGTCTTCCAGGTCTCGCCAATCAGAAAACTGCTCTCCACTTCTTCAACAATACCCTCTACTAAAGTTGCCCAATATAACCAATGTAAACAAAATATTTAACCAACAAGGAGTTCACTGCAGGGATCTAGAATCTGCTTTTAATGTCCCCAGCCCTCACATTACCCCCCATCCCCAGGCCAAACAGTAAAGGTCCATGGACATATCAACATAGGCCCATCATTTTTACAATGATTACCAATATTTCATCCAAGAACCTAAATAACAGATCAGCTTATGGAAGGATTATGGCCACAGACTTTTGTGAATACACCAAAACATAATGCCAGGAAGATGAATATACCTCTAGGAATGCAATTGTGGATACTGTCTAAGATGGCCAGGTGAGAAAAAAGGATATTTCTGAGGATTTCTTTTCATCTTTTCATGTTAGTGTTCAAAACACAGCCAACAGACAGTATCAAGGACTGCAAGCAAAACTGCATCAGGCTCCAGAGGCAAACCGAAAGGCAATGTTGCAAACACCAACACACCCTGACAAACATGTTCAGGCAGACTTCAGAAGTTTAGGTTGGCATTAATCATTGTTCCTAATTGCTGTCAGTTAACTCTCCCCAACCCTCTCGAGGCCAAGCCATCATCCCAAGACACATGTCGTCTTCCCTTACAATGCATTTTCTGCCTTGCCAGTGACAGAATCTGTGGCTTTGGTGTTCTTTCAAAGAAACACTGATCAAATTATTCTAAGACCTTTTTGTGTGTTCTGGGTTACTGGGCAGAATTCCAGAAACAAATGCTTATATTACCTTCAAATAGAATACCTAACTTTCCAAGTCTTCTCAGAAGTAGCTGTTTCTCAGTCATTTTAAGCTTGGCCATTGATAAAGGTACACACACTTGGCATCCCAGTCTCTGACCACCAGGTGACACAGGCCATATGTAATCTCATAACCTCTAAAATAATTCCAGTAAAGGTCCATTATTGCTACAGCAACCAATACTCTACAGTAGACATGTAAACAGGCCAATTTTCTTTTAATCTAGTCCCTGCACATTGCAGGCTTCTCTCCTAACCTTAAAAGTCTATTTGTGATTTATATTCCAGTTGTTTAAGAAACTGATACCTATTCTATTATTTAAGTGCTCAGGGAAAAAAAAAAACTCACATTTTATTTTCCTAGTATGTTTCAGTGTTTTGCAATACTTTGGAAGTTCTTTCTAATTGCATCTAGAAAAAGCTATCACTTAGAATAGGAACAAGAATAAAAGATAATTATGTAATTCATTCTCCTAACTTTACAGTTGGGAAAACTGAGGTATATCACTTAAATAATTTGTCAGGGACCGACAGTTTCAGAATTGAACGCATTCTAGTGATTTTCTCACTATACCATATATATCTTAACATTTGAACTGTTTCATTTGCTCTATGACCCCAAAATTTCTGTAATTTTTTATTTTCCTACAAACACTGCTGATGGCATGCTTTGCCTGGATCTTTACAGAAAATACATAGGATTAACAGAAGCTGACAATGAATATTTATCATGCCAATTTGACTTTCATTTGACCTTGAAGTGCCTTTGTTACTTAATGTGAAGGTATCAAGACGATAGCACCACAGATGCTGCCAAATGAAAATTTTGCTGCAATGAGCTTTTTATGAATTATTGAGGCTAAGCAGAGAACCAGTTCCTCTGACTAAAATACTCTCAGTCCCTCCCTTTTCTAAATCACAGTGTGGAGGCTGCTGGGACTCTGGGCTTCCATTGCCAGCAGTGACACCCTGAATGTATGCTTAGCAAGGAAACATCCAAAAATCAAGAGATGGTCCTTTTTTACTGCAGATTGTGAGTGTTCATTTCCATAGGTTTACATTCAAAACAAAGGTTTGGTTGATGTGGGTATTTTAAAATATCATGGTTTTCAACAACCTCATTTGTGTGAAGGTAAAAACTATCTCACTCTGAACAGGAAAGGAAATGGTGTGCTTTCTATCTAAGCAGCATGTCACTCACATCTTGGAAGTGCACCACATTCTCTTTCCTCTATTGCAGTCCTACTCAGCCCTCATCCTCCCCTCGGGTGGAAAACCTAACATCCCACGCTGTACCTGAACAGGAAAAGAGTTTATTATTCAGTTGACACCTTTGACTTTCCACTCAGTGAGGTCAGCCTAGCTTAAGCTTAGAGAAGGAAAAGGAAATCATAATGAGAAATACTCTAAGTGGGGCAACTAGGATGTGCTGTGCATACAGAGTGCAACAGTAAAGGCGACCTGAGGTGTTTTCAGCTCTCATTGTGTCACCTGGCTGAGGCACTCTATATCAGATGACATTTACTGAGCCGCTGGGAGAGACTGAGATCACATTTACTGTTCTGCTGAGAAACTCCAAGGGCAGGCAGCTTTCCACAGGGACAGGTTTAGGAGATAAGCGGCGTGCTACATTACTCCATGAATACGAAAGCCAAAGGCTTCTCCATTTAGTAGCATGAAGCAGTGGCTGAAGTGGAAGGAGAAATATGGTCCAGCCATAGTTCAAGAAAACTCCCTGACAATGCCATAGTAACCTTTCATTCTACTGACTGCAATGGCCCCACTGTTCTATTCCTGGCACGATGCTCAGTGCTGGCCAGGATTCATTTCTCCCTATTCAGCTCGAGTTGTAGTCACATAATAGAATGCACAGTGACAAGATTTCCTGAGGCTTTCAGGTGCATTCAGCCTGACAGGCTATGGGTTGCTACATTTCTAGATCCAATGGTTAAATGAAGGCACCTATCGCTTCCAGACTGTAGTCGGAAACCGAATAGATGCTATCTAGTATTAGTGATTCAGGTGGCAGTTAAAGATCATTTCCTGAGCCAGGTGTGGTGGCTCACGCCTGTAATCCCAGCACTTTGGGAGGCTGAGGCAGGCAGATCATCTGAGGTCAGGAGTTCGAGACCAGCCTGGCCAACATGGTGAAATCCCATCTCTACTAAAAAAAAAAAAAAATATATATATATATATATATATATATATATATAAAAATTAGCCAAGCACGGTGCTGGGCACCTGTAATCCCAGCTACTCAGGAGACTGAGGCAGGAGAAATCATTCGAACCTGGGAGATAGAGGTTGCAGTTAGCTGAGATAGTGCCACTGCACTCCAGCCTGGGCAACAAGAGTGAAACTCTGTCTCAAAAAAAAAAAAATCATTTCATTCATTTATACAACCAAATATTTTGAGTACCAACTATGTTCCAGGCATTATTCCTAGTTCTGCTTGATACCAATATAAAGACATAGCCTGGAGGAGCTCATGGGTAAGTGAGGAAGGGAAAGAAGTATGCATGTAACACAATATGGTGAGTGCAAGATTAGAGGTGAGTACAAGGTCTTGAGAGGCAGAATGAATCGGCTAAAAATACTTCATGGAAGTAATGCCTGGGAAAGAAAAGAGGGGAGGGGCAAAGGGAAGAGCATTTCAAGCAAAAGGTAAAATATAAGCAAAGGTAAAACCATGAAGCAAAATGCTATGTGTGTGTGTGGCTTGCTACTGCTGGAACATAAAATGTGTGCACATCACAGGAATGGCAACCAGACAGCAGAGAGCCAGGTAGAGGCCAGGTCAAGGAAAGCTCTATGATCTCTGCTAAAGAGCGTTATTCCACAGACACTGGAGAACCACTGAAAGCTCTGACCAAGAGGGAGACGCAGTCAGTTTCCACTCTGGCAACCATGTGGAAGAGCGGGCTCATGGGACCAGACTAAAGGAGGGAGAGCAGTTAGAAGTATATTCCAAAAGTGAGGGTAAATCATGATGAGGGCCTGTTTCTTCACCCTCAGAGAGCTGACCACCAAGTCTGGAAACCCCAGGCATCTCCATTTGTGCATAGTGCACAATCAACCTTTAACCTACCATAATGAACCCACTGCGTGCTATTGCAAAATGTGCCAGACCAAACCTTGGAATGTCTCCCTAAAGCAGATGGAAGCTGGAAGAGAAAAAGCTCAGAAGTTCCATCCACACCCTCACCCTCTGCCCATGGCCTCCCCAGTTGCCTAAGTGTGCTTTCTGAAAACACTTTCTGATGCCCAGACCAACCCACATCTGGCTATTCCCTGGACACTGCTTGCTTCTCTGGCCTAGGGTGGCTCTATCACCTTTCCCTGCCTCTGACCTGAGGCTTTGCCTATTGTCTGTTTTATGGTCACTGTCATTTCTGCCCACTTTCTAAGTCAACCTGAAGAACTGGCCTCCTCCTCGCCAGCTCAGCCCTGTAGCTGCTCAAATTCAACATAATATGCTTGATGGGATAAACAGTAAATTGTAGGTCCATTACCAAAGGTATGCAATGCTTCCTTCTTTCTAGTAAGATAACACCCAGGCATTTCAGCATCACAAGGAGCGTGTCTTCCACTGGTAAGCCTTGACAGGCCAGTCCAAACAGGCTCCTTTTAGTCCTTCCAAGAGAGAGACTCATCCCGTCTTTATATCTGAGAGGTACTGTCATCCAAAATTTTCAAGCAGCAAAACTGACATGGTCCATAATTTACCTCCATCCTGCCAAGTGGAGCCTGTGCCAATGCTGTCAGTTCCTGAACTAGACATTGCTGAGGAGAAGGTCTTCCTAGACTGGAGACTCTCCCTTCCTAGGTCACGGCCACTGTCACACTGCCAGCACCCGTACTTTCCACTGCTGACAAAACCTCTTTTCTTTTCTGCTTTTATTAGAAAAGCAAAGAGAAAACAGTTGCCTGGGAACACTCTTGTACATTTTCAGCTCTCTTCTCACTTCTCAGCTTTCAAGAAGACCCCCCTCCCCCGCCAAAAAAAAAAAAAAGCAGGGATCTACACATTGCCACCTTCCCATTCCCTACCATGAAATCTCAGCATTGCTTTCTGGATACCAGCATGAGGGGGCGGTGTCTGAAAGAGGCAGCCTGTGCGTCTCCACTTCTGCCACAGCGTCACATGATATTATAACTGCTACTTACTTTTCTGCTTTCCCTGTAAGACCATAAACTCCCTGAAAAGACTATGAATGTTTCCCCAATATCATCAGTTCTCTCAGAGTATCTTGGAGTCTGTAGTTGTTCAATTTATGTTGGCTGAATAGATAAATAGTCTCTGTTTCCAACTGCATGAGCAAATGGCCATTGAGTTAGGGCATGTCCCAGGCATTCTGAGGGCTGTATCTCTGAGATATCCATGACCTACAGGCTGCACCTATACTGCACCTGAGAACACCCAGGATTTGAAGCGAATATTTATCCCTTTAGGGGGTTGTGATCCTAGGCCAGTGTCCTCGAATAACAGATATTTTAAAAAATTATCAAACAACAGAAAATTCTGCACAACTACTGAAAAACAAGAATAAAGAAATATGCATACCCTGTAAAAAGAAGTCAACGCACACTGGAAAAACGGCATCCATGGTGACTTCAAGTGACAAGGATTGAGTTAATGTTGGACAAAACCGTAAAAGGCAGTCTACTCATCCTCCTCTCTTCTTTACTGGCATCATTTCCCATCACAGTTTCTGCCAAGAGGCTCATGACATGGGAAAACTTTCATAGCAATATGGAACTTTTAAGGAGGTCAGAACTGTCAGGTCATGTCCATGTAGCATGAGACCAAGCATCTGGATTTCGGACTGAAGGACTGTTCTAGATGCATCCATATAGATCCCCTGGTGTCCAAAGTGCACAATTAATTTTAGGCATGATTTAGACAACAACTGGAATTGATTAAAATCTATTGAAGAGGAGACTGACTTCTGCCATGGCAGAGTGAGGAGCTCTGCTGACCTGCACCCCAGTAATACTGGAGAAAATTATTTTTAGAAAAACAACCACTTATTTTAAGTCTTAGAATATTTTCCGAGGAGCAAACAACAAATGAAGAAAATATACATTCAAGAAAATCTATAAAACATTAATAAGAAAAATGAGAATCTGTGGAATATAAATCAAGACCATTCCCTCCTTGCCTGCTCCCAGTTCAGTGAAACAGAGACTCCACTCCAGACTGCTATAGCCACAAACCCAGAGTTCCCTCCGGCACCACCCCTGCTCCTACCTAGTCAAAAGGTTTTCTTCCCAGGAAGAGCAGGACTTCAGCATTTCTCATCCTGCCCCAGCCACCTGTTGCCATGGCTAAGTCCCAGGTGAGAGTAGTTGAGCAATAAGGTGCCCTTCTGCAAAGTATCCACTTGTGGAGTAAGTGCAGCAGACTAAGAATACTGGGAACCTAATTGCCATATTCTGGCTTTTGAGGCAGTGGTTCCACCTAAGAAGAAGCAACCTGAGAGACCTCAGATCTCTTTCTCTCTCCTTTACTTAGTACTAAGCTCCTAGAGCAGGACTGTCACACAAAGGAAAGCTTGCTATTTTTCTCACCCCCAACTTTAAACCTTAATTTAGAGATTTTGCTTGAGGGGAGAAGAAGGCTTTAAAGCAGATAGTTTTGAATAGCTTCCCAGAGAAATTAATTTCATTTGCAGTAGAGCATGGTGAAGTTCAAGCCTAAGTGCTCTCTCAAGAACAGTGAAGGTTATGGCGAAAGGCAATCTGGAGATTTGTGGACTTTAATAAAGATACAGCTTAGACTGTAGGTCAGCTAGTTTACAGGAGGGAACCAGGGGTATAGGATAGCAGAAATGAGCTCTCCTGGGGTCAAAATAAATATCAAGCACGACTTCAGAAAGTATTCCATCAAAAGAGCCATAGTTTGATTGCATTAGTTTGTGGAACAATTTAAACTTCAGGGTATTGTTGGATAATAGAGAAATCAGCAGGCAATTAGTGTAGTTTAAGTGCTGAATGAGTTCTGAGACAGAGACTTTCCAGAAAGCCCTACTGATACTGCTATGACCTCAGGGTGACTGTGGGCAGACCCAAAACTACACCTTCTTAGGGCACAACATCAGAGGCATAACACCATGGGCAGAAAACAAAGTTTCCTAAAAGAATCAGCCAGTGACCAAAAAAAAAAGGAAGCAGTAAGTAACAAAAACAAACTTCAGAGTGGGAAGCAACAGCCAGAGTTGATATGTTATCTAAAATGCCCAGTTTTCAAAAAAAATTATAAAACATGCAAGGAAACAAGAAAGTATAACCCATACACAGAAAAAGGCAGGCAGCAGAGATTGACTTAACAGAAAAAGACTCCAAAATAGACATTAAAAATATATGAGTTCACAGAACTAAAGAAAGACATCATGATAAAAGAAAATTTACATCAAATATGGACTATCATTAAAGACCCAGAAATTATTTTTAACACATGAGAATTCTGGAATTGAAAAACACAGTAACTGAAATAAAAAATTACTAGAAGGGATCAAAAATATGTGTGACCTGGCAGAATAAAGATTGGTGAAGTTGAAGACAGATAAATATGCAAATCAAAGAATAGCGAGAAAAACAGAAGAAAAATGAATAAAGACTCAGAGAAAAGTAGGACACCATCAAAAGCACAAATATATGCATAAATGGGATTACCAGAAGGATAGGAGAGAGTAAAGGGAGCAGAAAAAAATATTCAAAGAAATAATAGCTACAAACTTCCCAAATTTATTGAAAACAATAACCTGCACAGCAGGAAGCTCAATGACCTCTAAGTAGAATACATGCACATATTTACAAACAGACACATGATAGTAAAAATGCTAATATTCAAAGACAAGGAGAAAATCTTGAAAGCGACAAGAAAAATAACTGTTCTTTACAAGAGACCCCAGTAAAATTAACAGTGAGTTCTCAGAAGAAACAATGGAGGCCAGGAGGTAGTGGGACAACATATTCAAATTGCTCAAAGGAAGGAAACTTGCAACCAAATACCCTATGGCCAAAAACACTATTTTTTAAAACTGAAAGTGAAACACCGTATTAGTCTGTTTCCATACTGCTATAAAGCTGCCTGAGACTGGATAATTTATAAAGGAAAGAGGTTTAATTTACTCACGGTTCAGCATAGCTGTGGAAGTCCCAGGAAACTTATAATCATGGCAGAAGGTGAAGGAGAAGCGCGGCACTTTATTCACAAGGCAACTGGAAGATCCCCTCAAAAAACCATCAGGTCTCGTGAGAACTCACTCACTATCACGAGAATAGCACAGGGGAAACCGCTCGCCTGATTCAGTTACCTCCACCTGGTTTCTTCCTTGACAGGTGGGGATTATGGAGATTTCAATTTAAGATGAGATTTAGGTGGGGACGCAAAACCTAACCATATCATATATTTTCCCAAACAAAAATTGAGAGAATTTGTCACTAACATATGCCCTTTATAAGAAATACCAGAGGAAGCTCTTCAGACTGAAAGCATGTAACCTCAGGCAGTAATTGAAATCCACACACACACACACACAAAAGAAAACTGGTAAAGGTAGTTACATAATTATGAAAAGCAGTGTAAGTGCATATCTTTCTCCTTATTTATAATAACTGATTTTTAAAAGCGTGGTATAAAATAATGCATATATAATCGTAAGGTACATGGATGTGCTTTGGTCAAGCAATAGGCTGAGGTGGACATCCAGGCCAGAGTGATTTGGTGAGTTTAAAGGCACCAGCGCATACTCCACTTGTTATATAACCTGTTTGTGTAATTTCATGCTTGGCTGTGAACCACTATTGTCTGTTAAAAATATAACTGCCCTGCTGACACTGTGTATGGGGGATGTGGCTTCGCTTGGCTCTTGGGCATGGCTTGACATGACTCTTGCACTGGCGCCCAGAAAAAGAGAATGAGTACCAGAGCTGTCCATCTTGCATACGGACAGAGGGGAGCTAGGGCACAGGAGGCAAGGGCTCATGCCCAGAGAAAGAAAGAGTTAAGCTGCTGACCCTGAAGGCAAGGGAGAGCTGGCCTTGCAGGCTGGTCGTGCAGCTGTGTGCGGGAGCAGCCGGAGCCACAGAGCCAGTTGGTGAGAGGAGCCACAGAGCTGGAGCAGACAGCAGAGATAAAGGCAGACAGTGTGGGAGAGCTAGTGTGACAGAGCTGCTAATGAGAGAGCTCTGAATAAAACTACATTTCACCTCCTTATGACCCGCATCCCCCCCCCGAGGGTTCTTTAGCTATCACCCATCCACCCACTCCCCTTGGACCTCAGCAGAGACCCGAAGCTGACCCTGAGTGTGACACTTGGTGTAGTCATGGCCCTAGACCTGATAATAATATCATGTTGCTTTTATGTTCTATAACATAGATATAAAATATATGTATAATATATTTGTTGGCCAGGCATTGTGGCTCATGCCTGTAATCCCAGCACTTTGGGATGCCAAGGCAGGTAGATCACCTGAGGTCAGGAGTTCAAGACCAGCCTGGCCAACATTGCAAAACCCTGTCTCTACTAAAAATAGAAAAATTAGCCAGGCATGGTGGTGGGCACCTATAATTTCAGCTACTCAAGAGGCTGAGACAGGAGAATTACTTGAACCTGGGAGGCAGAGGTTGCAGTGAGTTGAGATCGAGCCACTACATTCCAGCCTGGGTGACAGAGCCAGACTCTGCTTCAAACATATCTATATTTGTCAATAACAGCAGAAAGAAGTGGGTTGTGGAAACAAAGTTATATTGGTCTTAGGAAATTACTGCAGATTATAAAATAATAATTATAACAATATATTTTGGGTCTGTACATAAATAGATATGTATAACAATACCACAAAAAGCGGGGAAAGGGGATAGAGCTATATAGGACTAGGACTAATGTTTCTATATGTCATTGGAATTAAACTAGTATGAATCTAAAGCTGATTCTGATACATTAAAACATATAGAATGTTATGTACTGAATATTTTTGTCTTCCCTACTCCCCAGCAAACGTGAGAGCCTAACCACCAATGGGATCATATTAGGAGGCTGAGCTTTGGTGGGGGTGATTAGGTCATAATCTGTTACGATGGAATTAGAGCCTTTGTTAAAGAGACCCCTGAAGAGCTCCCTGGACCCTTCTGTCAGGTGAGGACACAGCAAGTAGACGACCATCTACAAGCCAGGAAGTGGCTCTCACGGACACCTTGGTATTGGAACTCCCAGCCTCCAGAAATCATGAGAAAGAAATAAACATTTATTGTTTAGCCATCCAGTCTATGGCATTTTAGATATAGCATCCTGAATTGAGTCATATAGTGAACCCTAAACATTAATAATATATATAGAGAGAATATATGAAAAAACATTAAAGAGGTTAAAATGTTACAAATCTAGTATAAGTTCACAAAATTACCTTCAGAATCAATTGAGCTTTTGGGCATCATCCCTTTGACAAAAATTGTTACCACCAAGTGCAGTGGTCTTGGGAAATGAGCAAAAATTCAGACCTGGGGGCAATATGGAATAGGCAGGAAGGAAACAAGACACAGGTGCACACATGTATCAGCCCTGCTTGCCTAGAGGATGAATGGAGTGCTGGTCTAGCCTTAGCCCTGCCATTTGTCCAGAATAGCCCTAAAACAGAGTATAACAAAGAGGAACCTAGAGACATAGATCCAAGCTGAAGTGCTCAAACTTTAGCACGAATCAGGAAAACCTGGAGGGCTTCTTTACAGATCGCTGGTCCCATCCCCCAGAGTTTCTTATCCAGTATATCTGAAGTGGGGCCCAAGGATTAGCATTTCTAATAAGTTCCCAGGTAATACTGACAGTGTTAGTTCACACTACAGTGTGTGAGCCACTGACTGCCCTAATATGTGGAGCCCATAATGGATAAATGTAATTAAAGCTAGTTGGGAATTTAGGTCATAGCCCTAAGTACAGAACCTACTTCTAGATGAGTGGGGGCAGTGAGCATACTAGAAGAACATGCAGCAGGTGTGGAGAATATGTAGTTGTTTTACCACCCAAATCAATTTATTCTCTTGGCTACTATACCCCAGTATTCCCCTGGGAAACACCGTGCTCCCTCATTTTTAGCCCATATGCTTTGGAAGGGTTTGATGACCTACATCTGCCTCCATGGAGTAGCTGTGACTCAGGCCTAGATAATCAGGGCTTCATATTATCTTAGCCATAGTGACTGGCTCAGAGATAGGTAATTAGGATGAAAAGATATGATGATACTTTTTCTGAGACACCAGAGACAGAAATCCTATTTTTCTGTTAGATTTGACCTGAAAAGACAGGTCTGGAGCTGCCACCTTGCCACCATGTGAAGCCTAAAGCCAAAGCCAATTTTAGGGTAAGCCAGGAATTAGAAAACTAGCAGATCCTGTTATCATTTGAGCCCTGGATCAAACACACCTGAAACTCCTGTTGCTCTGTGAACCAATTAAGGTCTCCTTTCATTTGAATCACTTACATTTTAAAAAAATGTTTTATTATGACAGATCAGCAACCATGTGAATAGATAAAGCAGAACAAGATATATGACATATTATGAGTGAGAACGGGCATTTCTGGAACCAAAGTCTGTGTGGAGTCATGAAGGGTGATATTCAACATGCTAACATGGCAGATGCTCCTAAGAGGCACTGGACCAAGATTGTCAAGCCCTGAGTGTGACCATATGCGTGCAAAGGCAGAAGTCCAGGTGTAAGGATTCAGCCAAATCTAGTGTGCAGAGGAGTTGGGAAGGTAATAAGAAGGCAGGATCCTGGAAGCTACAAGGGCCCTGAGGGGTAGCTTAGAAGGGGCCTGAGACCCAGACTGGATTGATAGCAAGGTGACTCATAGATCAGCTTACACATTTGCCCTCTTTGTCTTCCCTTATTGCTTACTCTCTGACTTCATCTCCTACCACTGCCTCCCTGCTGACTCCACAGTAGACTCCATGCTTGTCTTCAAATATATCAACCGTGCTCCCACCTTCAGACTCCTGTACTTATCCCCTACAAGTACAGGAAATATGTCATATGATAATGCTATATGGAGCAAGAGCCTTCCAAGCATAGGAAATACGTGATAAGTGATATGATATAAATGGCTGTTTCCTTTATTTCCTTCAGGCCTCTGCTCAAATGTCCCATTATTAGAGAGGCCTTCCTGGACTATTCTATATAATTAGCAAGTCCCTACCACTACCCTGGCTCATCCTAAACTCCTTTCCTACTCATATTTCTCCATTGTGCTTGTTGCTATCTGACATACTATACATGTACTTGTTTGTTAATTGCCCCTCCTCAATAGAATGTAAGCTCTGTGAGGGCACAGGCTTGGGGTTTTTTGGTACTATGGTCATGGTACCTAGAATAGTCTAAACCATGGTATGTGCTCAATAAAATGTTGTTGAATAAATAAATGAACCAGTGTTCAGCAACCAGAATCTGGCCACTGAATCCTAAGTCTGTGCGAATATTTCTATTATGATCACCACTTAAGCAACAGCTTATGAGGAAAGTCAATGCTTTATTCCTCGACGGTCCCACACTTTGCCCCTGCCCACCCACCCCATTTCCACTCAGTAGGCATTTCTTAGAGTGGTACTGGAGTGGCAGTGAACCCTGCTAAAATAATTAAGTTGTTAATTGGTAGGTTTAAGGTATCAGTTTAGATATCTCTGCATCTTTATTTGTATTCAGTCAGGATTTGCTAAGTGCCTAATATATATATATTATATGATTGTGCTAAGAGCTGTTGGAGCAACCAATATTCGAATAATGTGGATGCTTCCTGATGAAATTCACAATCTCATTTACAATGTCAAAAAAGTACCGTTGGAGATTTTAAAGGCTTCAAAAGTCAAAGAAATGCAATTATGGGAAAATGAGAGTGTCTGGTGGAGGACCTTTGGGCACCCCCCCACCACATGGAAAGTGCCTAACTTCCGGATGAGGAAAGCCCCTCCTCCCTCGCAAGGAGGGTCCCTTATCTCCCTCTGTCTACCGCCTTGGCTCGGCCCGATTCCAGCAGCCTTCCGGCCGGGCAACCAACTGAACCAATCACCATCCGCCCCATCAGCTCTCCAGTAACTTCCGGCCCGACAAGCTCCCCGCCTGGCAGACACATCCCCCCGCCCCCCGACAGCCAACCTGACCTATTACCACCTGCCAAATCAGCTCTCCCACTCCCCCAATCCTTCTACCCCTATAAAAACTGCCAAACAAAGCCGGTGCGAGACTGCTGACTCTTCCCCCGTTACGAGTCCAGTCCGCCCGGAGACTCTCCAATAAAGCCTGAACTCCTCTTTCATCTGGTCTAATTCAGTCGCGCCTTGGGTCCAAGTTATGAGGGTCCGGGCAGGTCAGACAGAGAGGTGGTGAAAGTTATCCCCACCTCTTCTTGTACACTAGATCTGGGTTAGCTCATAAATGCCAGTTAAACACAACCATAAAAATTAAGTTATTTAAACTTCAAATAATCAATCAAGGTTAAAGGTAGTGAAACTATGTAAAACTCATCACTTTCTTAAGATTTTACTACATTTTACTATTATTTATGCTTTCTGAGTTGTTTGTATCTATTATTATGATGGGAATACCTATAATGGTGAGCTACTGAGGATCTCTTCCTGACTCTACAGTTACACTGGAGGCCTGAAACCTGCCATGGTAGGAGTATTTACACCAGGAAAATTGGCAAATGCTACAAATCAGGACTTGATTTATTGCCTTGTTGATGCTGAGACTTAGGAGAGGAATAGAAGAAATGTTAGCAATGTGATTAAAATTAATTGTGTCATGTTTGTATCCATTACATTGTGAAAATTCAAAATGTTCTTTCAGTATTTAAAAATTATTATGTGAGTCAGCAAAAGAACCACTCATGTCATTGAGAAATGAGTAAAGTTCCATCTTTGTTGTTTCACCACATGAAAATATCAACCAACAATTACGTCATAACCGTAACTGCTCATCAATTGCAAACAATTTGACTAAGGATACAAAATGTTTGAAAAACATAAATGAAAGCATTCTAAATGCATATGATTTATAATAAAGACTATTTCATTAATTATGAATGGTATGCTACACATCCTCTATCAATAAAATTGATAATAAACTTATATATGCAAAAATTTGCATACTTTTTTCAGCAATCTGGTTGTTAACTATTTCCAGCACACCTCTGCTGATTCCTCTCCCTTCACCTATATCACACCATGTAAACTGAGTCACTTTGCAACATGGCTTTGCACAAAGCTTTCCATGTGAGAGATTTTATCATCTACATCTATGATTCCACACAAAACTTTATAAACTATATCACAGGATTATCAAGATAGAAAAGAGAGTGGAAAGGTTGGAGTGGCATATTTTCTCCCTTGCTGAATATGACTAAATCAACTTAAGTGATACATTAGTAAGTTTGCATATGCTAATAACCCTTTCTATTTAACTTTGTAGAGACTCCTTTTTGTGATAAACCATGGTTAACTACAAAATATGTAGATAGTGTATTATTTTTCTGTAACTCACATTTTGATGTCCCTAAAGTTGAGATGTATGCTAACCTACACAGAGGCATGATGAGCCCCATGCAGGTCAATATGTAAATCAGGAAGAGAGTTCTCAAGAATCTCTAGCTCTGCCTTATGTCTCTGCAACAATAATTATCATGAAACACAAAACAGAGCTTGCTTACTATTAAAAGTAAAATGAAAACTTTGATGTTTCAAACCCTTGATTTGCTTAAAACTCATAAAGTATCATCAACTGTCTCAATTTATATAGCTATTAAGTTGATGCAAAAGTAACTGCAGTTTTTGCCATTGTTTTGCCATTAAAAAATTAGTAAAAACTGAAATTACTTTTGCACCAACTTAATATGTCAAAGCTATTTTATTTTTGTATGATAGAAAAGCATTTGCAATTTTAAGTCATTTTAGTGTAAAACGACACAAACATTTTGACTCGTCTTTCACTATTTAAAAATAAAACTAAGATTCTCCTGGCCTAGTTCATTATAGATGCTTCTTTTTAACATCCTAGATGTGCACTTTGAGGTCCACATCAGTTGAGCAATCTAGAGTCATTATTCTATATGCCTTGGGAGATACTCCAAGAAATAAGACTTTGTAGGAATTAACCCTTCCTTATTGTCCACACTGCTCATCTGGCCTCTGTGACTCACTGGGGAGACTTTCTGTGCATTCAAACAAGTGGTTAGTAATAATTATTAATTGACCAGTCATTTTAGTCCAACAGATTGACTGGCTTGAGTGTGCACAGCTGCCTTCATGAACTCTCTCAAAGGAAGTTTCCCTGTTGGATTTTCCAAAAATTTAAGGCATTTTTCTGTAAAGCACCATGTCTCTGGAATTTATTTTCTCCACCATTTCGACAAAGCCTATGTCTGCTAGACTTCTGGGCAACAAGAATATAGTATCTTTCCAGGCATCTGTGCCTATCCAATGTGTTTCAGGGATGAACATGGCTCTGGAATGTCTCTGCATCTGTGTCTCCATGATGACAACCAGCTGAAAGTAAGACATTAAGTTAATCAGCCAATTATTTTCTTTAAACAACCTGAATGATTTTGGCAGATTTTCTGCCTTCTTGCCTTGCTGATTGTTTGGAGACTGTTTCAGTAAAGACTTCACAAAATGCAAAATTAAGGATGATAGATGTGATCAGCTTTAACATGATTGTGAAAGCCTAGCTAAAACTGAACTAAACATTACAAACAGTATTTGAATAAAAATAACACCAAAATGACTACTATAGAAAGTGTAGCAAAAAGGAGTAAAACCAGAATGATGAGACTATTTTGTTTCAAGTCTTCCATGTAACATCTTTAAAAATTGTCTAACTGTGCTCACTTTTCATGACAGGCTATTTGACTGTCAAGGTGGGAGTCCAGTAAAAGGGCCACCAACTTTACTTGCCCACTCTAGGCATCACAATCTTATCTGCATTTGCAGACATCCAATCATTCATTGAGGAAAAAATAAACTTCACTGAGAAAACCCTTTCTATTGACTACAAACAGGTTGACTGGCTTGAGTGTGCACAGATAATAATGGTGATGGTAATAAAAATGATTATGTTAATTTTGTGTGCCAACTTGACTAGGACATGAGGTAACCAGATATTTGGTCATACATTACTCTGGGTGTTTCTGAGAGGGTTCGGATGAGATTAACATTTAAATCAGTAGACTGATTAAAGCAGATTGTCCTCCAAAATGTAGGTAAGCCTCATTCAATCAGATGAAGACCTGAACAAAATAAAAGGCTGGCCTTCCCACATGAGAATTCTCCTACCTGGTTGCCCTTAAACTGAAATGTCTTCTCTTCCTGCTTCTACAGCAGCTTCTGGCCTTCAGACTCAAAACTACAGACTTTGGACTTTCTAGCTTCCATAATTGTGTGAGTCAATTCTTTAAATAGATAGAGAGATCCTATTAATTCTGTTCATCGAATACAATAGCTATACTATATTGAGCACCTATTGTGTGCCCACTACTGTGTTATAGTTATTACACCTACCATCTCACTTAATACAACAACCTGAGTTGTATTTCACTCACTATACCCATTTTATACATGATGAAACTTATTCAAAACAGGTAAATTACATTATCAAGTTCCTTGAACTAAGTACAGAGCCAAGGCCTGAAAGCAAATGCATTGCTCCCAATGTTTTATTTTTATATATTTATTATTATTCTACTTTTTATTGTGGCAGAAATTATTAATGCTTCTCAAATATCCATATGCTCCTCTACTTTTCCAAGCCTTCCTTGAAGTTAATTGAACCATGTGAATAGTGCTGCCCAATGAAATGTGAGCAGATGTGACATGTGACCTTACGGATCAAGGCTATTAAGAGCTGGTGTGCCTCCTTCATTTCTCTTCTCCTGCCTGCTCCAACCTGGAGGACACCTGTTCCATCTGGAATAGGAAAAGCTGAAAGAAGCCCTAGTTTCAGAGTCATGCCTGGATGAGAGCCACACAGCAAAGTCACTCGAGCCACAGCAGATTTTAAATATGAAATAAACTTTTGTTGGGCAACCCACTAATATTTTAGGGTTGTTTGTTACCATCACATATGGTATACCTATTAAATTTATACCAATATGAAATAATATTCAGTGATAAGCAATTAAAACATACAGATAAATTTGTGTACATAATGTAGCATAGCAAGTCTTTGGAAGCAGGCTACATAATTCAAATTCCAATTCCACTAGGATTAGAACTTGGCCAAGTGACTGACCTTGGATGAGTTACCTGGCCACTCTGTGCTTCTTGTGTGTAAAATAGACATTATTAATAATAGAGCAAGTGGTTGTGATGGTCAAATGAGTAAATATGCCTAAGGCTATATGATGGTATATATTAAGTATGTAAAACATAAACTATGTATATTCAAAATAATTAACATTTGTCAATATAAAATAAATATTTTTATCATTCACTAAAGTTCAGTAAGCAAACAACAAACATACTTAATGAAATTATACAGCCAACACAAAATTAGATTCTGGGACTACAAAGATGAATGAGACATGGTTCTATTTTCAGGGAATTCACAGCCTGTTATTCAGCCATACTAATGTGATTAATGCTAAAATTTAATAAGGACCATAGAGAACCATTTTCTGAGGTTTCATAACAACGTATTCATGAAAAGTATTTCATTTCTGGTGCCTTCTGGATTGCTATTTGAAAACTTTTGGCATGAGAAACCTAGTCAACATTACAGATGGGAAGAAAGGACATCTGTCTCCCTATTCACTCCCTGGCTTCTGTCTGTCCTCTCTCCAAGCCATTCCTTAGGCTGCCTCATAGATCTGATTAAATCATTGTACTACTTGAAAATCTTTGTTCTGTCTCTATTGCCTATAAAGTATTGTATGGACTCACTTGCATGCCCCAAACTATCTGCAGCTAGCATCTTCTCATGTAGAAAAAGAATGGGTGAGATGAGGTAGAAAGAGAACTTGGGAGGAAGTCCTGAATATAGTCCTGCTTCTTACTATCTTTGTAACCTTGGGTGAAAAACTTCTCTGAGTCTCAGTTTCCCCATCTATGAAAAGGAAATGTAGCTGCTCTTTGTATCTAACAAGGTTGCTGTGGCAAATGACAGTGTAAGTGTGTAAGTGATTTATCATTTATAAAGTATTGAGCACTGTATATAAGGTAAGGCAGTGCTTCTCAAACTTTAGTGTAGGGAAAAATTCTCCTGGGGAAGTTGTTAAATACATATTTGCCCAGGTGCCTTCCTCAGAGAGAATCTTATTCAGTAAGTCCAGGTTAGAGACAGGTGATTTGACTTTATTACCAAATACCCCAAGTGGTTTAGATGTGGGCCATCATGGGCCACACTTTGAAAACTGCTGAGGTAAAGCATCACAAATTCCAGAAGGAAGAGTCCTAACGTAAATGTCTTGACCCAAGAAAGATATATTTTAATCAATATCTACCCTTCTATTTTTACTGTCATTCTAAAAATGGAAATTGTTGTCAGACTACTAGCAAACTGGAAATAGACATATTTATTGAGAAGCCCAGAAACATTTGCTGAGAGACCCAGAAAATTTAACAGGCTTTCATCTTCTCATTTTAGTCCTTGGAAAAAAAGTAAAAATACATAGCTTTACTCCAAATTTAATGATAAGGAGACTGAGGCTCAGATGTTGTAGAAACAAATTTCAAATCTCTGGAGCCATCTGGAATGGAATTTGAGAACTTTTAAAGTCTGAGTATAAACCCCTCTATTTTCCATTCTTCGTGATTGCCTTCCTGACAGAGCTAGAGCTGGCCGGAAGCCAAACTCTGTGAAAGCTTCGTGGGGTATAAAGGTGGCTGTTATCAGTCCTGATGAGCTTCGACTCACAAATCAATATTTTCCCATTACCAACTCTGTCTCCACACATTTTTGTATCTGAAACATTGAAACCATCACCTCTATTACAGTGATTCCTCTTCTATATTGACCACACATGACCTAAGGCAGCTCACATGTGGTGGAATGACGGCTGCCGCTGGCCCTAAGAGACCTATCCCACTCGGAAATTAAGAGGAAACTGATGGTGATAATACTCAGTAACTTCCTTTAGTAGAAATTCCAAAGAAAGCTCCATTCTATCTCAATAGTGAGAAATGTAAAAAAGGAACTGAGAAAGAGAGAGAGAGAGAGACAGAGAGAGTGTGTGCATACGTGTGTGCACACACATGCTTAAAAGCATTTACTAAAAGCCCTTTGGCAAAGACAAAATTAAGCAATCTAAAAATCTTACCTTTGCCACCCAAATAGCTTGCTCATTGTTTCTGTTTTTTGTGTGTTTGTTTTAAACTACTAATAAAGGAAATGACACAGGGTCATATAATTTTCTGACCAAACACACAGACATCTTAGCAAAAAGAGCAAAAACTTACATCTCAAAACTAGCTTATCTTAATATTGCAATAAATAGCTGTCATAAGGCACTTCAAAACTCAGAGGTGACTGATAGAGAAAAAAAGAATTTTTATATATAAAAATCATAAGAGCAAGATATTTAAGTCCCAATAAATCTTTATTTAAGCCAAGCATTCATGCTTTTATTTACTCTTTGGTGCCTGCTTGGAGCTACGCAATTAGTATGTCTTAATAGAAAAACTTTCAGGAAATGAGGCAAAGCAATGAAAAAGGAAATACAGAAAATATGTTAAATATAGGAAAAAAATCCATATACCATACTATAGCCCACTATCCACAGATTAAAAAAAAAAAAAACTACAACAGATGTGCAGAAGAAACAGAGACATTTTTACTTGCGCTAATCTGAGCTGACAGCTGCTATTAGGGCTGACTCTGTAATACTTCTGTCATCACTTCTAAAAATCAGCTTTTAAAATGTAGAAAGGGGAATTTGAAAATATGAGAGGGAAATTTTAGGGATATAAATTTGGCTGTTATCGGTCCTGAATTCATCACCTTTTAAACTCTCAATCAATATTTTTCCATTATCGAGTCTGCCTCCAGGCATTTTTGTGTGGAAGCTTTGAAAATATCACCTCCATTGTGGTTATTTCTCTTCACTATATTGAGCGCATTTTTGAAGGAACTCACATGGAATTTTGAAATCCTTGTGGTGCAGGTAACTTCAAATGAATATATTTCAACATGTAAAAGGTCCGTTGACTCGACCAAAGGGAAATATAATGAGGAAATAAATAACACAGGCACTACAATGAGATAGTCCCAACTTAAATAACACTCTCATCACTTTGTGGCCTTGGACAAATTATTTAATCTCTTTGATCCTCTAATTCCTTCTTTGCAAAATGGAGATAATTATAGCATCTACCAACATCAAGGATTAAAGACTATACATATATGTGTGTATATATGTAGCTATGGATATATAGTGTGCATGTTTGTGTGTGCATGTATATATGTACATGAATGGCTTAGAATGGTACCTAACACATCACACACATTCTTTGTGTGTTAGATACTGTTGTTACTGTTATTTATTATTAACACTATTACAAAGCTACCATTCAACTTAGCCTATGAAGCAGACTGGGCACTGATTAATTCAAAATCTGTGTCTATGGAAAACTTCTGAGGAAAGTCCAACAAGAAAATTTCCTTTCTTTGCACTGAGGATTGTTTGGAGGAAGTTTCATTTACTAAATGGACTGACTGACTGGTGTTGAGTACACACATGGAAAATATGACCATGACTCATCTTGAGGCTGTTTTATCAAAGTCAGTTCCAGTCACAAATCAAAGGGCATCAAAAATTTTTCACACTTTCACATTCAATCTGTGGCAATCAGGGGGATTTGGTTGGGTTAATTACCTTACTGACACATTTTAATTTGTGCTCATCTAGTATTTAAGCATAAGAGAGGATTCTTCGTTGCATTTCTTGGTGAAGGTTCTTCAGAGGCTGAAGGCTAACAGGATGGTTTCTTAAAAAACAGAAAGATTGTGTTTTTAGCCATTTTTCTGGAAACCAAAGAGCAATATATTTTATCATGAGTAATATAATTTCAGTTTTGTTTTTACTAATGAAAATAGGCATAGGAAGTAAGCATAGCAACAGGAGTGCTATTCACTCTTTGCTCAAAAGAAAACCAACAACTCTCAACTCTAACACACCCTTCTCTAAATACTTCTAACTCTGACCTTTCTTATTTGTCAAACATTTATTTTTTTTAGCATTTAAAGGCGTGAAAATTAAGAGGGTCATGTTGTATTAAAAAAAAAAAAGAAGAAGAACTCCACTTTTAACTCCTTATTTTGATAAAATTTGTTTTCAGACTACAACATTAGCAATTATGTCAGCTCTAGCCTGGGAAGAAATATGGTTTTTCATTACCTCCATATAAGTTCACAGGGGAAGGACTAAGTATGAGCTTTTATAGAGACTACCAATTGTGTGAATTCTCGTATAGCTTTTTACATTTTTCAGAAACTCAGTGGTAAATTTTCCAGATAAATATTTTGAAGCAGGAAATCCATATCTTTAAATTGAGCATAGATAATACTGAGACTAAAATTCAAAAAGTGACTCTTGATTTGCTTTGTCATTTTAGATATCTCAACAATGCATTAATTTTAATAAATTAACAAAAAAGCAACTGAAATGCACAGGATAATAAAATAATAAAGGAACTGATAGCATTCTTCCTGCCAGATAAACATGACTCACAGAAGGCTTAACTGTCACATACCTACAGTTTCAGCTGTTTGAGAGAGTTTTGATGATAGCATGAATGTCAAAATTCAGCTGCCAACACTAAGCTGTCAGCTTTCAAAATGCTCTATAGAGTGTTTGTCCCTTAGGGCATAAATTCCAGGAAGCAACTGAGCTGCCCTACAACTTGACAGCTTATCCTAGTTCTAGGAGATCCTTGCATCTGTGCAAATCTAGGAAATGTAACTGCGGCTCTGAGATGAGGAGAGGTGATTGGAGCAAAACCTCTGAGAAAATAACACAGAGGCCATTTGGGTGCTAGATATTCAAATGGCCTTTGAGGCCTCTGGAAAATGAAGCTAACTTGAACTACTCTAGTTGCATCACAGCTGGGCAGCAAGTACTTATTACTGCTTCTGCCAAGATTCTCAAGGTGGAAAATGACATCCTGGGACCAGCTCCTTCCTCCACTGGTGACCCTGCTAAGTAGAAGCAATTTCCCCGATTATGACTGCAATTTCTCATCAAGCATTACCTAACCCATATCATTTCATCTTCCTAAAATAAATTATTCATGTCGTTTGGGAATTCATCTGGGAGCTGCAGGTCAAATACCCCATTTGCTGCTAAATTACTGTTAACATTTTTTTTTTCTGATTTATTAGCTGTTTACACAGAATATTCCTTGGCTAAAACACATTTTCCTCAGTGTAGTTTTTCTGTTAAAAAAAAAAAAAGCACATTTACTTTTTTTTAGGGCAACTGATAATCCTTAACTTGAATCCCCAAGGTCAAGTTAAGGATTATCAGTTGCCCTAAAAAAAAGTAAAGTGCCATCCTCAAAAAGTCACATGACATTCAAAAAATTTCTCAACTGATATGATCCCACCAAAGTCTCAACTACATGAAATGGCTATTCTATGAAGACAGTGTCCATAGTGTAAAGGAAAGTAGTCTAACTATGAGATTTGTATCCTAGTTCCTCTACTTCCTAGCTGCATGACAAGAGGCAAATTATTTTCTTCTCTTGGCCTAAGTGGTTTCATCTCTAACATAAACATATTTTTAGCACCAATCTTATGGACTATTGTAAAAAGTAAATTAATTAATACATATAGAGTGCTAAACATTCAGTAAATGCTTGCTAAATATTAACTATTATTTTTTACATTTCTAAAATAATTGTTGCATTATCCTGATTTGATCTTTTGGAAATTCAATATATTTTGAGATATGATTGATAAAGAAAGTGAGTCAGCCAACAGGGAATTAATTACATTACTCCTAGAATGTGTTTCATTAATCTAACTATGGAATGCAGCCAGTCAAGAGTTGGTAAACTAGATGTCCATGCATGTGCCTAGGAAAGGGAGAAGTTGGTAGCTTGCTAGGGGAAAACAAATATTTGAAAAGCATTTGTGTAAACTGCCAAGTCCCAGGTCTTACCTACCCAGCTGCGTATCCTCTGAGAAGCTGATTCAACCATCCTATCTCAAGTGGCTCCTGTCATTTTTGTCATATCACCTTGTTTATTTTCTTCAAAACATGTATAAGTATCTATCACTTTTAAAATTGCATTTGTTTAGTCTTTAATTTACTGACTCCCTTTTCATATTTTTCACACATCTCTATCTCTACTTCTCTTTCCCATTCACCAAATTCACCGCAAAACATTCAGTGCCAATTTGTTTCTCACCACATCGCAAAACAGAAGCAATGCATGCAGCATATCTTTGCAGTGTTCTCCTGCTTCCCATGTGAAGTATCAATGTGAATATGCACATAACATCAGAAGATACAGGCTCTCATCATGGGACCCAGAACTGTTACAGTTGTCCAACATTATTGTCAAACTCCAGCTTTATGAACCCACCGTTGTATAAATTATATAAATGGAAGGATAGTTGTAAAAATGGTAATTGTATAAATGGAAGGATAGTTGTAAAAATGGTAATTTCAGTTTTTATCTCTTCTTCTCAAAGTGTTAATTGAGAAATAAAAATACGCAGTCTAAAATAAAACTATATTTTATGATATCCAATTGGGACATTTATCCTTAACAAATTAATTAACAAAAGTTAAAGACAAAAGAGTAAATATTGGTTTGTTAAACATAAGACTCTCAAACACACTGGTCCCAATTTAAGGAATCTGCTGATGCCTCTGTGTCATGGGTGTCTTGTATTTTCCATCTGCCACAGACTGGCTTCCTCTTTCTTACAGCAGGGGATAGGATGACAGTAAGCATAAAAGATAATCTTTGACCTTGGATTAAGATGCAATTATTCCATGACAACTGTGATAACCAAAATGAGATCTAGTTTGTTGGTTCACAGAGAGCATTTTCATTTTGAGTCTAGATGCCTTCAGCCAGTTCTGTGCATTGAAATTACTGATGCACTAGTAGCTTTTATTTGCAAGAGATCAAATCTAGAAAATATTTCTATAAGTATCACCTTCTACTTGGGATCAGCAAAGATCCCTTGGTGGTGTTAAGTTGGCAGATGAAAGATCCCAAACTGGCACATGTCTGGTGCCTTAACAAGGATGGCTGAAAGGGGACTGTTGACCAAATCACCCACAAATGGCCCCTCCATCGTGGCAGTCTCAGGGTAGTAGACTTCTTACATAGCAGCTCAGGGGTCCTAGAGACTATTCCAAGAGACAGAAAGTGGAAGTTACCAGTATCCAGCAGAGCCTCACTTCTGCCATACTCTTTGGGTCAAACCACACAGAAAGCCCTCCCAGATTCAAAAAAGGGGGACATTGATATTATACTCCCACCTCTCAATGGAAAGAGTGTCAAAGATATGGGGGTGTCTTTACTCTCCCATGTAATCATTTCCATAGTTTAAAAAACAACTAGACAGTACCCATTAGTGAATCAGTGAAATGTGCTTCTTTTGGTATACATAGTTACATAACTTATTTATTTATTTAGAGACAAGGTCTCCCTCTAACTCTGCTGTCCAGGCTGGGGTGCAGTGGTGTGATCACGGTTCACTGCAGCCTTGACCTCCCCAGGTTCAGGTGATCCTCCCGCCTCAGCCTCCCAAGTAACTGGGACTACAGTTGCACAGCACCACTCCTGGCTAATTTTTTAATATTTTTTGTAGAGATGGAGTTTTGCTACATTGCCCAGGCTGGTCTCAAACTCCTGGGCTCAAGCAATCCACCTGCCTCAGTCCCCCAAAGGGCTAGGATTACAGGTGCAAGCCACTGCACCTCGTCCATAATTTTATTGATAATAAAAATATGCCTATGATGAAATACATGCATTTTGAAACTTAAAATTGAATGGAAAACATGATGATATTAGAGAACTTATTTTTCAGTCAATAAATAGAAATTAAAAGTTTTAAGAAGAGTGGTTTTGTGATTGTTATAGACTAATATTCCCAAATCACATCATTTCTTAGTTTTCTTCCTGCCCTTGTAGTTGCCTGTTTTTGAAAAAGGTTTTACACACTCCTCTTCATATGATCATCCTTTAAAAGTCATTGTGCCTCATAAATTTGTAATTGGTAATCTTCTCCTTCCTTTTTACAAACACTCCCTGAATGATCTCATATATTCTCAAGGTTTTAGCTATTTTCCATGTGCTGAAGACCCTAAAACATTTATTTCCAGCCCAGCTATTTCCCTCTTCAGCAGACCCACATATCCAAATGATAATTGAATCTCTGAGTGTTCCACTGGCCCTTCAAAAAGTCCAAAGATTCATTTGTCATTGGTCTCCTAAGATCTGCCCCTCTACCTTATTCATCAATATTGTGGATAATCCAGTTGTGCAATCAGCCACCCAAGCAGAACAACTGAAATTATCCCTGACTCCTTTCTTTACCTCACCCCACACATACAATCAGTTCTCAGAGCATGAATCCTCTTCATTCTTAATGTCTTTTGAGTCTGTTCCTTTATATGTAGATATAGATGTCGAGATATGTAGATAAAGATATACAGATATTCTTATTTCTAGTACTTGAGTTTTGGCTCTCATACTTTATCATCTAAGTTATTTTAACTACTTCTTACTAGAAGTCCTTTCTCCTGACTTTGCACTGCTCCTAATTCATCCTCCACATGTATAACCAAAGTGTTCATTTTAAAAGGGAAATCATGTCAAACTTATTTCTTGCTTAGAATCTTTTAATGGTGTTACATGGAACTACACCCAGTTCTAGGTAAAGTTCAAATTTCCTAATATGGCATTCAGGTCACTTTCTTTATTCTCTTGAATAATTCCTACTCCTTGCTTCAAAACACACTTTGGACGTCACCACTCAGAATGCTTTCTGGCCCACTTCATAGTCTGACTTCCCTATTCCCTCCAGTTTTCACCCTATGTTGCACACTTCCCACCTTCACTACAGTACTTTCACACTCTTTTATAAGCATGCATTTATTTGTCTCTCATGCAGGAAACTGTGCACTCCCAGAGAAAAGCTATAGGATTTTATTTAATATCCTGGGCACGTAGTTTCCATCTGACATATATTTTCTAAATGAATGAATGAATGCGGTTTATCATTAATAAAATTTCCATTAGAACTCTCAACTAAGTTTTACGAAAGAATAACAATGTGTCTCTGTTTCAGTGCCCTGAAATGGAAATCTGGAACCACAAGAAACATTTCCCAATGGAAACTATGTCCATACAAAGAAGGAGACCCACTAGTCTGGAGAGCAGTCCTTGAAGGTCCTGCTCATTTGCTGACTGTTAAAGAAAACCTGTCCAGAAGATGACTGAATGGGAGTAATTTAAAGAGCCATTACCTGTGCATGGCACTGGAAACATTTCTGGCTGGTGAGGAAGGACATAAGGATGCTCTTAAAAGAAAGTCTCCGAGTTGGCAGCAAATGACTGAACACATGTGAAGGCAATTAACTCTTGGGACCATGACTAATAATCACTGTAAAAATCAAGTTCAGAATCACAGGGCATATTTTACAAACTTAATAGTATTAGAGGACAAAAACATCAATAGTTTGAACACACAAACTAAGTGTACTTATTGGAATATATTTAACTCTCTAAAATAAGTACATTCTTTGACAACATAATGGACACAAATTTCAGTCCAAAATTCTAGGTATATTTTTTCAAAGTTTCCAACTGAAAGCACCATTTCACTGAGATTGTGGAAAACTTAATATTAACTCTCTTGGGGTTACTTGCCTTCTTTAATAGGGTTCTGTTAAAGTTCTAGGTGTTCTATTAAGCTAAAATATAGTGAGAGAGGGTAGAGAGTAGAATACCTCCTTTTTATTCATCAGTCATACAAGCTCTCTTTGGTGTATATAATCTCCTTTTCTTTTTACTTTTAAGTTCAGGGTTACTAGTGAAAGTTTGTTACATAGGCAAACTTATGTCACGGAGGTTTATTGTACAGATTAGTTTGTGACCCAAGTGTTAAGCCTAGTACCCATTAGTTATTTTTCCTGATCCTCTTCCTCCTCCCACTCTCCACCCTCCAAAAGGCCCCAGTGTATGTCATTCCCCTCTATGTGACACATGGACACGTGTTCATTGCAGCACTATTCACAATAGCAAAGACATGGAATCAATGTAAATGCCCATCAATGATAGACTGGATAAAGAAAATGTGGTACATATACACCATGGAATACTATGCAGCCATAACAAAGAATGAGATCATGTCCTTTGCAGGGACATGGATGGAGCTGTAGGCCATTATCCTTAGCAAAGTAACACGGAAACAGAAAACCAAATATCACATGTCCTCACTTATCAGTAGGAGCGGAATTGAGAACACATATACAAGTGTTTTCAACAATTTTTTTCAGGTCAGTTTTCTTTGCTGCTTCTTTTAAGGGGTTGTCTCTGATTCTCTGCTCAGACTCAACAGAAATCTTTATTCCCAGAGGATACCAAGAGTAAAACATATGTTTTCTTTCACTGTCAGTAACTGGACCCATCTCTTCCTCTCCTCAGACTGAGTTGATCTCTTTATCAGCTGTGAACACACATGAGACCTTTTATCAAAACATATTAAACTTCTGCTTGAACTGAGGCTTTTTAGTAGGAGAAATGATTTTAAAATTGATATTTCATGAATAGATCACTTTTTCTGATCATTTTCCACCTATGAGAAATGAAGCTATTTATTGTTGTTTAAATAGTCAAGTACAGATTACCAGGACTCTTGACCCCTTTGAAATAATTCTATAATGATTGGCACATGCCTACAGCAGCCAGCCTGATAGGATAGTTAAGTGGAGTTTACTGACTGGAGAATGTGGGATCTGTCTAAAGTGATTGCTGTCCCTGACTCTAGACCCATGGCTAGAGCATCCAAATTTCAAGAGATGCTGAAAATACAGATTTTTATGTGAAAGCTCTTAGATTTTTCAATTGCAGTTCAATTGTTGTAAATCACAATGTTCATATGCAATGCAGGCTAAAGAAAAGTTAGATAGATGAGTTACCAATTTGCATAATCTAGATATAGTTTATCAGTTGGTCGAAGAACCAGCTTTACTGCACCAAACACTATACCAAAAAGATGTCTTTCAATCAGGGATCTTAATGAAAATTCTCTACATCTCTTTTTCCATCATATAATCAAACTCAAATTTCTGCCGCTAAAAGGGCAGGTTACGAGATTTCCTCTACATTTTTATAAGGACATTTGGTATCTCTAGCTCTTTTGACATTACAGACACAAGCAAAGGGATAAAGATAAGGAATCTATTTTCTTGGGTTTCTCCTCTTTTTTCCTATCACTGAGAGTTTCTGGACCCCTTCAGAATACCACAGGCTGAACTCGGTTCCTTCTCAGAAGACAGAACCCCCTTCCCTAAAGCCTTTTCAGTAAGTTAGTAACTTATATAATCCACAAAATAATTTAGAAGAGTACAAACTTACACCATTTACACAAGAACATTATGACAGTCACTTCTTTTGCCATAAGCCAAGGGTTCATACATATAAATTGTTCTTTTTAGTTATAGTTACACAGACTACATAAGATACTATTTGCCATTTCATTTCACTGAGTGTAATTTTCATAAGCTTACATTTTTGCATAGAACAGCAACTCCTTATTTGTGGTTTCTTCATTGGCTAAATACTGAAGCGGAACTCTCCAAAACTCAACATGAAACCTTATTAGTATTCGCAAACTTATTAACACATCATTTAATTTAGTCATCCATCTCATTAAGGCACAAAAATGGTTCCAAAGACTATCGGGATTTTGTTCATGTTATTAGTTATCTGTTGCTGTATAACAAACCACCTAAACATAGTGTCTGGAAACAAAAATGATTTAGTATTTCTCATGATTCTGTGGCTGTGTAGTCACCTCTAGTTTTGCCTCAACTCTCTTCTGTGACTTCATTGAAAGAGAGGGGCTGCCAGAACGGTATATCCACAACAGTCTTATTCACACGCTGGGAGGGGGGTGCTGGCCATCAGCCGGGGTACCCTAGTTCTCCTCCACATGGCGTTTCATCCCACGGTAGGCTAGAATGACCTCCCTCAATGGTGGCCTCATTGTAGACAATAAAGGCAGAAGCTGCAAAACTACTTGAGGCCCAGGTCCTAGAATTTGCAAAATGTCACTTCTGCCTTGTTCTACCGGTCAAAGGAAGTCACAAGGCTAGCCCCAGTGGTGTACTTTCTCTTATCTAGATACCTATAAGGTAGTTATCTGCTGGTCCAGATTCGAAAGGGTGGACTGAAGAAATAGACTCCCCCTCTGAAAAGGAGTATACAATCAGAATAAAATGAATTTGCAGCAGCCACATTTTGCAATCCTCTCTACATGTGGACGCACTCAGAAAATTTTTGCAAACATCATTCTATTCAAATAGAAAAACAAAGACGCTATAGGCAAGTTGCAATAGCTCACACCTATAATTCCAGCACTTTGGGAGGCCAGGGCAGGCAGATCAAAAAGTCAGGAGAACTGCACCATCCTGGCCAATACAGTGAAACGCCGTGTCTACTAAATTACAAAAAATTAGCTTGGCGTGGTGGCATGCACCTGTAGTCCCAGCTACTCGAGAGGCTGAGGCAGGGGAATCGCTTGAACCCGGGAGGTGGAGGTTGCAGTGAGCCAAGATCACGCCACTGCACTCTAGCCTGGTGACAAAACAAGACTCCATTTCAAAAGAAAAAGAAAAAGAAAAACAAAGACTCTAAAAAATCCTCTGTAAAAACTTTTCTGAAGAAGCACTTAGCCAAGGATACCGGTTACCTCCTATATGCCACTGTATGTCCTCTCAGTCTTACTTTTCTGTTGTTCTAGCTGCAGCTACTGCAGCGAACTTTGAATGACTCCAACCTACCTCACACAGGCAGGGTTTCCCCAGGGTAAGTGAAGTTCCACGAAAATATTTTAACAGGGCCCCTGACTATATAAACAATATGAGTCACCTGAAATCAGCATGTTAGCACCATTCTGGAGACACAATCTCACAGCATACCACAAAAGAAATACTGCTCTCACAATCTGCCCCACAGCTTCCCCTTGGCATCAGATAATCTATGTCACATCTCTCTGGCCCACCTCCATTGTGGGCAGTTACACACAAGCAAAGACTCATGCTGATATCTCAATATCCCTGCTTTTCAAGCTAGGAGCCTTCTCCAAAATCCCAGATGTCCATGTAAGCATGCAAATGCATATTTAAGCACTTCCCAGAGAGGGAAGAGACTTATTTGCCTCGACTCTCTTCTGTGACTTCATTGAGAGGAGCCCACACAGGCAGCTCTCAATAGTGGGGGATGGGAGATAGTGGCTTAATGCCCCAGCCTCCCATCCTATGGAATGTACAATTCTGAGAAGCATCTGTACTGGAATGGAGCCCCTATTGCTTACTGTAGGAACCTCAATAATGCATTCTTACATTATTTTTCTCCTTCTCTCTTTCTCTCAACTCCCTTACCCCTTCTTCCTGGATCACCATTTTAATAAACTATCTGCAGCTGCACCAAACACTTCTTCATGCCCTGCTTCCAGGGAAACCAAAACTAAGACATCATGAGACTCTTTCTTTTTTAACCAATGTATGCAACCCAGAAATGTGGGGGAAGGAAGATAAACCATGGAGTGAAATTTTGATGAATGGAAGACTGAGACATCAGATAGTCTTAGTCCCACCCCTACCCCACCGACTATTCTGAAACAATAATTTTTATATGGTCTCTTCAAAGGCTTCTTGAAATTGAAGAGTCAATTCAACTCAATACCAGGAAGTGTCCAGTTTCATAACACACAATATTGGCTCTCCTTTCCTTATCTCATTCCCTTTTCTCCTCCTTTCCTGCTGGAATTGAACTTCCTACTAAAATAATAGCACATAAGCCTTTAACTCAGACTTTCCTTATGGAGAACCCAGGCTAAGACACCACACAGCACAGAATTCAATTCAATAATCTGTGGGAAGACATGAGGCAGAATGGTTATCAAGAGTTTGCAGACTTCTGTTTCTCCGGCAAGTAAAGAGATTAGAAGTCACAACTCCATCGTTACATGTAAAAAGCTGAACATATTGAAAAATCAACAACTATTCTTAGATCCCACAGAGAACTGAGGTCACAGGGCAAACCACTGCCCCAAAAATTGGAAAGACAGAGAAGCAAGTATAGAGAATCATGACTTACTAGAGCAGGAACCTCTATGGCAATCAGTGCCAAGATAGAAAAACCTGAAGTGTAATTGACAAATTACTAAAGGCTCGGTGCAGACAACTCTGAGAGTTAAAAATTCCAGGGGGAATCAGCCATAGGGGGGTCTCCACAATTTTGTGAGTTTTACCTCCAGGAGCTTGAGCAGGTTCTCACAGCAGCATTAGAGAAAAATCCCTTGCTTCTGGCATGCAAAGGGGAAAAGGAACCATCTTAAAATGTACCCAGAGCATTCCGTTCTTAATGATGCCTCCCTCAGGTGAAACTATTTAACCAGAGCCTCACCTGCAAGAATTTTAGCAGAGCCTAACTTACCTAGAGGAAGGGAAATACCCAAACCTAGCCCCCTTTAGCCCTCCTGTCCCACTTAATAGAGAATAAATAACTGACAAGTACAGGTAAAATTTAGAGGCACAGGTTCAACAAAAGACTGAAACTCATCACAGGATATAGGATGCTTCCCCTCCCTCCATACCTCTGCACCATATTATTGAAGGCCTATTTACCACAGTTCCTTTTCCCCATTACATTATGTCCACCTTTCAGCAAAAATTACAAGATACACTAAAGGGCAAAAACACAGTTTGAAGAGACTGAATAAACATTCGAGTCAGATATGGCAGAAGTGTTGCAATTATCAGATCAGGAATTTAAGAAATGTATGATTAATATGCTAAAGGCACATTAATGGAAAAAACAACTTGCAAGAATAGATGGATAATGGAAGCAGAGAGATGGAAATCCTAATAAAGAATAAAAAGGAAATGTTAGTGACTGAAAACACTGTAACAGAAATAAAGAATGTCTTTGATGGGCTCATTAGCAGACTGTACAATGCTGAGGAAAGAATCTCTGAGCTTAAGAATATGGCAATAAAAACTTCCAAAACTGAAAAACAAAGAGAAAAAAGACTGAAAAAACTCAAAATAGATTACTTAAGAACTGTGAAACAACTACCAAAGGTATAATATACCCATAACTGGAATAGCAGAAGAAGAAAAAGGAACAGAAGCAATATTTGAAGCAATAATAACTCAGAATGTCACCAAACGAATATGACACCAAACCACAGATTCTTGAAGCAGAGCACAAATGCAAAAAAAAAAAAAAAAAAAAAAACTACACTTAGGCATATATCTTAGTTTTTTTGCCATAATAAAATACCAGAAACTGAGTAGTTTAAACAACAAACATTTATTTGTTATAGTTCTGGTGGTTGAAAGTGAGATCAGAGTGACAGCATGGTCAGATTCTGGCGAGGGCCCTCTCCAGATTGCAGACTGCCATCTTCTCACTATACCCTCACATAGCAGAAGAGAGCTAGCTTATAGCTAGTTCTCTGGCCTCAAAAATGAGGATACCAATGTTATTCACGAGTATTCAAACCTTATGATGGAGTTACCTCCAATGTTCCCACATCCAAATACCTAATATATTGAGATTAGGGTTTCAGAATATGAATTTTGAGGGACACATTCAGTCTATTGCCATATATTAGTTTGAAGTTTTAAAAAAGACACAAATAAAGAAAATATTGAAAGAAATCAGAGATAAAAAACGCCTTACGTATAGAATAGCAAAGATGAGAGTTACATTAGACTTTTCTTCCACACCATACAAACAAAAAGAGAGCAGAGTGAAATATTTGGAATGTTGAGAGAAAAGAAAAAATCAACCTAGAATTCTGTACTTTGTGAAATTATTCTTCAAAAGTAAAGGAGAAAGACTTTCTCAAACAAAAATTTAAAAATGTGTTGCCATTAGGCCTGCCTTGTAAGAAATGTTAAAAGAAATTCTTGATAGAATTTAAGAATTTTTTGACAGAGAAGAAAAGACCCAAAAATCAGCAACCTAAGTTTCCACCTTATTAAACTTAAAAAAGAGAAGAGCAAACTAAATCTGAAGTAAGCAAAAAAAGAAATAATAAAAATTAGAGCAGAAATTGATGAAATGTAAAATGAGACATTAATAATAAAAATCAACAAAACCAAAAGTTGTTTTTTAAAAGATTAATAAAATTAATAACCTCTAGCTGGGCTAAGGAAAAAAAAAGAGAGAACACACAAATTGCTAATATCAGATATGAAAGAGGATACATCACTGAAGTGTCCAAGGATACTAAGAGGACAATTAAGGAATATTATGAACAACTCTATGCCCACAAATTTGATAACCTAGATGAAATGAACCAGTTTCTAAAAGACACAATCTGCCAACACTAACACAAGAAGAAACAGACTATTTGAATAGACCTCTATTTTTTAGAAAATTGAATTAATAATTACTAATAATCTTCCAAAATAGAAAGCATCAGGCTCATAAGACTTCACCAGTAAATTCTACCAAACATTTATGGAAGAAAGTATACCAATTCTCTACCATCTCTTCCAGAAAATAGAAGCAAATAGAATACTTCCTCATTCATTCCATGAGACAAGCATCGCCCTAATATTGAAACCAGATAAAGACATTACAAGAAAAGAAAACTACAGACAAATATCTCTTATGAACATCGATGCAAAAATCCTCAGCCAACTATTGGCAAGTTGAATTTGACAATGTATGAAAAGAATTCTACATCATGACCAAGTGAGATTTAATCCAGGCATGCAAGGCAACATTCGATGATCAATTAACTTAGTACATCATATCAACAGGCTAAGAAGAAAAATTACATGATCATATCAATAGGTGCAGAAAAGCATTTGATAAATCTAATACCCATTCATGACAAAATCTCTCAGCAAACTAAAAATACAGGGAACTTCCTCAGCTTGGTAAAGAACATTACAAAAAAACTTACAGCTAATACCAATTAATGGTGAGAAACTCTAAGCTTTCCTGGTAAGATCAGAACAAGGCAAAAATGTTCCTTTCATCTTATTTTCAAAATCATACTGGAAGTTCTAGCTAATGCAATTAGATGAGAAAAAAAATAAAAGGTACAGATTGGGAAGAAAGAAATAAAACTGGTTTGTTCACAGATGACTTCATCATCTATAGAAAAAAATCAAAAGAACAACAAAAAACCTTGTGAAACTAAAAAGCAAGTATAACAAGTTTGCAGAACACAAGATTAATATGCAAAAGTCAATCACTTTTCTATATACACTAACGAGGAACAAATGAAATTTGAAATTTACAACACATTATTGTTTACGTTAACTCCCCCCAATTTAAATATTTACATCTAAATTTAACAAAATATGTACAAGGTCTATGTGAGAAAACCTACAAAACTCTGATGAAAGAAATCAAATAACTAAATAAATAGAGAGCCTGTATTTATAAATAGGAAGATTCAATATTGTCAAGATGTCAATTCTTCCCAAATTGATATATAGATTCAATGTAATTCTAATCAAAAATCCCTGCAGTTATATTGTGGATATAAATATATTGATTCTAAAGTTTCTCTCAAGAGGCAAAAGACCCAGAGTAGCCAACATAATAACGAAGGAGGAGAACAGAGTTGAAGTCTGACACTACCCAACCTTCAGGCTTACTATAAAGCTACAGTAATGAAGACAGTGTGGTATTGGTGAAAGAATAAACACATAGATTACTGGAACAGAACAGAGATCCCAGAAATAGACCTGAATAAATATAGTCAAAGAACCTTTAACATAGGGGCAAAGACAATACAATGGAGGAAATATAGTCTTTTCAAAAAGTGGTTGAAAACTGGACATCCAAATATGAAAAAAATAATCTAGATATAGACCTTATACTCTTCAGTAAAATAACTCAAAATAAATAATAGACCTAAGAGTAAAACACAAAACTACAAAACTACTGGAAGACAGCATAGGACAAAATCTAGATGACTTTGGATATGGCAATAACATTTTAACATGGCACCAAAGGCATTATCCATGAAGAAAGAATAAGTTGGGTTTTATTAAATTTTAAAATTCTGCTCTGCAAAATACAATGTCGAGAGAAGAAGAAGATAAGCCACAGACTGGGAAAAGATACTTGCAAAAGACACTTCTGATAAAGGAATCTTATAAAAAATATACAAAAATCTCTGAAAACTCAACAATAAAAAAATGAACAACCTGATTAAAAAATAGGCCAAAGACCTGAATGGATACCACAGAAGATATACACATGACAAGTAAACATATGAAAAGACGTTCAACATCATGTCACTAGGGAATCGCAAATTAAAACAAGATACCACTACACACATCTAAGAACAGCCAAAATCTAAAACACTGACACCACCAAATGCCGGCAAGGATGCAGAGCAACAGGAGCTCTCATTCACTGCTGATGACAATGCAAAATAGTACAGTTTAGCAGTTTGTTATAAACTGAATATTACTTTGACCATATGACCCAGCAATCTCACCTCTTGGTATTCACCAAAAAAAAGAAACAAAAACAAAAAAACGTAAAGTGCACATCCACACAAATCTTGCACTTGGGTGTTTATAGCAGCTTTATTCATAATTATCAAGAGTTGGATACATCCAAGCTATCCTTCAGTAGGTAAGTGAATAAATGAACTGTAGTATGTTGAGGTAATGAAATATTATTTAACACTAGAAAGAAATACATTGTAAAGCCATGAAAACACATGGCAAAACCTTCAATGCATATTACTAACTGAAGGAAACTATCTAAAAATGCTATATACTGTATGAGTCCAACTACATGACAATTTGGAAGAATTCAGGCACACAGACCAATCCTAGCTGCATCATTTAACTAGATGTGTGCCTTTGGTCAAGTGACTTGAGGTGTCTTTTCCTTAAGTTGCTCATCTGTGATACAGGACTAAACCTCATGGAGTTATTCTAAGAATTAAAAAATAATAATAATGCATATAAAGAGTTTAGCACAGTATTAGGCAGAAAATAAACACTTGCCAAGTATCTCATTTATAAGAAACATCCTGCAGTACACTCTCAAGGATATAAAGAAAATAAACATAATCAATGCTCTTCAGAAGTTTATAATCTAGGAGAGATCATGAAATTATAGTGATACTAGTTAATAATAAATTTTGTCATAATGAGAAATGTGATTCAGTCAGAAGTTAAGAGCCTTAAAGGGGAATTCCACTGCAATCTATTGTAAAAATAAAAGACTCCAGACATCATGACAAGTATGAACACTGTCTCAATATTTTGCTTCCATATAGTTTTCTGCAGAGCTCAAATTCTGGTATTAGTCAGCATTCTAGCTTTGATAAATGTCACAAACAGGAAGCCACTAAATGCTTTGTCAGGGCTATATTTGGTGCTAGTTTAGCCCTTACTTTAAAAATCCTATTTTGTATTGATCTTCTTACCTCAGACATGATATAACTACCCTTGGGAAAGTGAAAATATACAGAGCAATGTGAGCTAAGCTTAGCTCTGAGATTTATGTCTGCAGGATATAAAATGCTAAATAGGCAAGGAAGGTCAAGAATATATTTTCATCAAAAAGGCATAGTGACTTGCAGTCACAGCTATACGAACACTTCCTAGCAACCATACTGAAAAATATGACCACAAAAAAGAAAAAACACAATGTATTAGAGGTGTTATCATAATTTTAAAATATTGACACACTTGACCCAAAACCCACAGAAACCTCCTACAAATTTCACTGGACATAGCGGAATTCGGTACAAGGGAGATTACTAGGATTAAGAATTTCCCTTCATTGCAAATCAACTTCCATACTTAACGCTTTTAACAATAACCAAATATTTTTGGTGTGACTCTAAGGTGACTTATAATAAGGTTCTGATTTAGTTACATGGAATAATTTTAAGCATCACACAGCAGAAGCATATTAAAAGTAGAATTTAACCAAATTCAGTGAGTAAAACAGTTAAAGAGTCATTATCGAGACTCCTAAAACAATACCATTTAATGCAACATCAAATTAGATCTTTTGAACCAAACCAGAAATTCTGATTTAATAAAAGTTAACATGGTTTTTAAAAAATTAAAAATATTCATGATACTTTCTGGCAATTTAATTATGCTGTCATTTAAAAAAGAAAAGTGCAGAATAGTGACATATTTATCTCCCATAATAATTTAAATAAATGCAATTTTTAATCCAAAATTGCCTAACTGGCAAGTTTCCAATTTCTGTTTTCACGAAAAATCTATTTGCACAGAATATCTGGGGTCCCAAAACATTATTCAAAGAGAAAGTATTAAGCATCATTTCATTGGTTTTTAAATTGTAAAGTCAAGGTCTGGACAAGCATAGGAGACACATATGTGGTTACAGAAAGGAATGTAAATGCTAACCTTGCCAATGCAAAAGCAAAAGTGCAGCTGATAGGAGAATGTAGAATCAGGAAAGGAAAAATGAGAAAAGAGTAGGGGTCCTACTTCTACATAGATGTACTTATTTTACAAAGAAAGGAATCAAGAAATTCTGTCAAAACTATAGAGTTTTATATTATTTAAAGTTACAAAGATTTAGGGAAACTAAATATACTTACCTAACTTAAGCATGGAAGATAGAGATTTAAGAGTAATGTAAATGAGTTATAAGCCTCAACTCTCTTAATATGAAGTCAAAGAGGGTTATGGGTATAATCCATTGATTTATGGAGGAGTACAGGAATAAGTACATTATCTAAAATTATCAAGGTAATCATCAAAAACAATTTTAAAGTAACAGCTAAAAGATGTTGTCTTTGAAAAATATAATCGGGAATGGAGAAGAGTGGATAAGAAACTTTTCATCTCATCTGTATTATTTATTTACCATATGCATGTGTTACTCTCGAATACAGAATTTATAATAAAACATTACTATGTACACATATGGGCACTATATAGAGAAAAATACTTACATGTAATAATAAGTAACTTCAAAAGAAAACATTTACAGAATATTTTTATCATAAATAGAATAATAAAAATATTTTTATTCTGAAAAGCTCAGTATTTCTCAGCTCAATAACATTCCCCCAGTGAAATAGGTCCATTACAGAAAATATTATTCTTATTTGACAGCTGCCAACCCACTGAACAGTGTAATCCGCAGAGAAACAAACAAGACTATGCTTCCAGGCATTGCCAGGAGTATCCGGGTAATACCACGAAAGCCACATCATTTAATCTATTGAGGCCTTAGTTTCCACTTCCATTAAATGAGAGAGCTAGGCAAAAAAGGCCTTGTAGGCTGTTTCAGGCTTGGTATATATACACTCTTCAACAAAGAACTCCATTTGATATAAATAGAATCAAAGATTCCAAAAATTTGAAAAGATCTTAGGAGTCAGCCAGTCTGACCCTCTCATTCTGCAGAAAGGCAAGTGGGGTCTTCTGAAACTTTTAGAGCCACAAGAGCTAAAGGTAGTAGAATCAGAACTAGAGACAGAATCCACAGATGCCCACAAGCATGTCATGTCTTAGTCTGTTTGAGCTGCCATAACAAAATACCATTAGACTGGGTAAATTAAGCAACAGAAATCTATTTTCTTACAGTTCCGGAGGTTAAGAGTCCAAGATCTGGGTGTCGGCATGGTCGGGTTCTGGTGAGAGCTCCCTTTCCGTCATGCAGTCAGCAGCCTTCTCGCAGTGTGCTCACTTAGCTTTTTTGCTGTGTGTGCTCATGGAGAGAAAGACCTTCTTATAAGGCCACTAATCTTATCAGATTTGGTCCATACTCTTATGACCTCATTTAACATTAATTATTGTACTTCCTGAAAGCCATATCTCCAAATGCGTCACAATGGGGGTTAGGGCTTGAATGTATGAATTTTGGCGGGGACACAATTCAGCTCATGGCATCTTCTTTCGTAAAATGCATGACAAATTTTTCACATCTCTCCTCACTGACAACATAACACAAGTCTTGTTCCTATATATAACATTTCAATTTGAGGAAATAATACACTGGATAAAGAAAAAGAAAAAAGTTCACAGCTTGACATTGTTCCTCATTTCTCAGTGACGACTTGTTTAAGAGACTAACTACATCAAGATTTGCATGTGATACATTTTGCACTTTCTCCACATCAAAGTGCAAATTGAAAGACACAAATGTTACGGTGCTAAGGTGTCTATTGATAACCTTTCATATACATTGATCGTCAATTGCTCTAACAGGTCTGCTTGCATAGTCTTCCCTCAGCAAAATGTCCAAGAGTAAAAAGTAAAAACTCAAGCCCATTAGAGCTAATCTAGAAAGAAAACATTTTGTTCTTAGTTGAACACTTCCGCTGCAATTCACTTCCACAAGATGATATCCCATGTCTTTCTTTCAAACTGACCAAAGCAGGCAATGCATTCAATGACTGGATAAAGTAAGAATGGAATTCTCAGTTTGGGGTTAAGAAAAAGAACTTGTTTGCTAAAAGCAAAAAGCATATGAAGCAACTGAAATTCAGAAATAAGGAGCTAAGTATGGGAAACTCAGTCTTGAAGGAAATTACTACTTGATTATAACATGTCTAGAAATGGGAAGAGACACACAAACAGCACAAAGTTGCAGACAGTATAATTGTTTAGTAAAAAGAAAACGTAAAAGCACCTAAGACAGAAGGGTGCACAATATAGATCAAGTAGAACACACTTTAGAAGAGGTTTTAGAGAAAAGAGCCAAAAATGGGCAGTTCATCCTCACAGATCATTGAGAGGAGACAGTGAAGCTATGCCATAAACCTCTTCTCAGCCTCACCCACCTCTGCCACCTACCTTGACAGAGACAGTCAGCCCCTTTGTGGCTCCCAGAGCACCCAGAGTCAATATCTTTATTGCAACCCTTACATGTTGTCTTTCAGTGTTTCTCAAAGTGTACTTCTCACATCTTTTACATCAACTCACCACTATTCTCCGGCACCTCCTCGACGCCCCCACATGTAAGGAGGGGCGAAAGAATCTAGCCTTACAGTTGATTATTCTGTTTGCTAGATTTTGAGAATTGCTGCTATCTATTAACTGTTATCTTGTCTCTTGCCAAACTACGAGTGTGTTTGATAACAGGTACTATAATTTATTTACCTCTTTAGCACCAGTGAAAAGCTCAAGTATATCCTCAACAAATATGTGTTGACTAAGACCCTGGGGAGCACCAGTACATAAACAGAAGGCAGAGAAGTGAGGTCATTCAGACTGAATGACTTCGTTGAATCTAAAGAATGGCATTAAATTAAAAAATGCCATTTTCAAAGTTGAACTGAAATGTTAGAAATAATATAGGAATTTGATTCTGAATTGACTCAATACTTCACAAATTGTTTCTGAAAACATTTGTTCTTACTCTGTGGGAAACTGAGTGAGGTCTGGTTTAGCCCCCAAGGAGTTCTGTCACTTGAGTGCAGTGACTCAGGAAAGATGCAGTGATGGGATTTTTGGATACCAGCAAGGAGCAGTGGGTGACATGAACATTGAAGAAGACAAGAAATTTCTCACCTGTAGGATCTCTACAAGCCAGGAATTGTAGAGAGAGACTTGCTGCTGAAATTGATGTTGAGATAAACACAGAATGAGAAGCACAGTATCAAAATGAAGCATCTTAGAGCTGCACGCAGAAAGACCCACGCCAGAGGCAGACCATAGATTGATTTCTAACCTGAACCACATTTGAAAAAGAGGCAAATTTTTCCAATTCTGAAAGCGGAAAACTGAGATGACAGTTGAAGAGTGGGAAACAAAAAGGTCAATAATGCAATTTTGATTTAAAGCCTCTCACTTGAGTACGTAGGAGCTAGGGAGCAGGGTTAGACTTGGCAACTTCTGTCTTGCCATAAGGAAATATTCAGGCTTCTAGAAGCAGAATACACTACCTGCCCTAGGAGAAAAGCTGTAAAATGTAATATACATACTAGGTCATGCTCAGCTTTGGTGGTCATACTGGTATGGGGTCAATCTGACTATGATGCTAATATCAAAACATTAAAATGGACAATATTTCAAATTGGATTTCCAGGTATAACATGTTTAAAGACATTTGTTGTTGTTGTTTGTTTCTTGTAATTTGTACAGGTGGAAAATTTCTTTACAAAATAACAGATATCAGCCCCTGGTATATTCTGTCTATAATGAGGCTTAAACCCAGAGCAGAAGGCAGCTGAGAGCTGACAAGCTTCTCAGAATGGAAATGGCGAGGTAGATACTACCTATATTTAGGTAACTGAGAGCTCTTGGAAAACACTACCCAACCGTGCCTTCTGATGACCAGCGTTTACTTCCATGTTCTTTCTGCTCCTGCTCACAATTCCATACATTATTTTCTGCATAAGTCCCTTACCCCACCACGCTCCCTATCACTTTTTCCAGGTGACCTCATAATGTACTTCACAGGACAAATAAGATGCCAGTAACTGAGCTTCTTCACCTTCCTTGCCATCCTCTCTTCTTACCCAGAAAAGGAACTTAATCACACCCATCCTCGCCTCCTTTCCCCCAACTCAGTGGGAGAAGCACAAGGTCGCCCTATACCCATTCAACTCCAGACCCTCCACCTGGCCTCAGAGTCCCTTCCCTTCACAGTCGTTCTAGTTATTACCTCTTCTCTTTTGTTAATTAATCTATTTCCAAGGGGTTTATCCCTCAGACGTACTTGAGTCCTTCTGATCTAAAAAAAAAAAAAAAAGCTGCTTAACCTGTCATAGCCATACTTCTTCAAAGAATAATCTACAGTTGATGTATCCACATTTTAACATACTATTTGCTTGTCAACTCCTCATTATGCTATAATTCACCTCTTCACCAAAGCTGTTCTCACCATGATTTCTGATTACTTACAACCACCAAACCCAGTAGTAACTACTTAGCCTTAACCTCTTAACTTAACTTGAACCTGGGGAGCACCTGACACTGTGAACCACTCCCCTCCACTCCCTCCTTTTGATTGGCTCTTTCCTCTCAGATCCTTGATATCCCTCCCCCTCCCCCTCCCCCTCCCCTCCCCCTCTCCCTCCCCCTCCCTCTTTCCCTTCCCCCCTCCCCCAACCCTCCTTCTCCCCTCCCTCTCCCCCTCCCCATCTCCCTCTTCCTCTCCATCTCCCTCTCCCTTCCCCTCCCCCTCTCCCTCTCCCTCTCCCACCCCCTCCCCCTCTCCCTCTCCCTCTCCCTCCCCCTCCCCCTCTCCCTCTCCCTCCCCCTCCCCCTCCTTCTCTCCCTCTCCCCTCCCTCTCCCCCTCCCCCTATCTCCCTCTCCGTCTCCATCTCCTTCTCCCTCTCCCTCTCCCTCTCCCTCTCCCTCTCCCTCTCCCTCTCCCTCTCCCTCTCCCTCTTCCTCTCCCTCTCCCTCTTCCCCTACCTATCTGGACATATCTTCCTGGTCTCATAGTCTCAAAGGGAGGTTCCACTTCTCTGTTTTCTTGAAATGTCCCTCATAGTCCTAACTGTGTCGACTTTTCTTACACTCTGCCCCCTCACCCAAGGTCTCATCTACATCACCATCTGGATATATTCCAGTGACTCATTGGTGTATTTTAATGACTCCCCATCTCCAGCACAGAACCTCCTCTTGAATTCCAAAACCATATGTCCAACTGCCTGCAACACTTCAGGCTCAGCATGTAAAACCTAAAATAATCCTCTCTGCCTACCCACTTCATGCCATATCTACTCTTTTTCTTGGATTGTCTACTTTGTTTAAGGACACAATCATTGCCCTGCTCACACACACACAAATTAGTAATTCTTTGTTTATTTAGTTGTTTCTCAGAAATTAGTACCCTCTCTCTGTTTCCTATACCTAGTACCCAAAGTCAACTACACTAGTTTCTAAGTAAAATAACATACTCTGGAGTAAGCAATACTTCATATATTTTATTTGTTGATGTTTACAGCGATGTATGGTTTTTCTGGTCCTTTACCTGCAAATATACTAGCTAATTTGGAGAAGAAAAAACATATGGCTCACAAAACCAACAGATTGAAGTAAAATATTCATTAGTTTATCAATATGGCCACAGTGTGAAAATGTTATATACTACTGAAGCATTGCATGTGATGGGGTTTTCTTGTTATGCAAATTATAGCTGTTTTGCATAATAATGCATATTGTAACTTCTTTACACCACATAAAGAAAAACAGGAGAAACATTTTACCTCATATTTTCTTCTGAAAATTATCAGTCTTGTAGGAAAATTGAAAGAATTATACAGCAAACATCCATAAACCCAATACCTAGATTCTACAACTATCATTTGTGCTGTATTTGCTTTATCACGTATCAATCCATCTAGCCTTGTATCGTTCCATCTTATTTCAGAGTAGCTTGTAGACATCAGTTCACTGCACTGCTCAACACTGAGCATAGCTATTATTAACTACAGTTATTGGGGTGAAGGGAATTTTCATAGAGTGAAATGCACAAATCTTCAATGTAGCATTTAAAATGCTACTTCTTCTTGACCCTTCCTTCTCCCTCCCCGCTCCTCTCATGCCTAATCACCCCTGTATTACTCAACTCCCTCTCCTCTCCTCCAGCCCCACAGCTCTAGTTCAGACTTTTGTCGCTTCTCTCCTGAATTACTGGAAAGTCATCAGCTTTCTCATTTTAATACATTTCAACAGCACTGTCAAAATGACATTTCTAAACCACAACTGATAGAATTTGTTTAAATTCCTTCTAAGGTTTTCTTCAAACATTTTGGGGAAGGTTTAGGACACAGTCCAATCTTCTGAACATGATATACAAGGATCTGACCCTGACTATTTGTCAGGCCTCATTTCTTGCTGCTTCCCCACTTTTCCCATCCTCTGCCCAATTCCTTCTCATACAAATACTACTTACCAAAGACACAATTATTTGCAGTATTTTGTGTCCCCTCTCCAGATGCTTTGCACCTTATTTTAGATGTTGTTCCTTCTGTCTGCAATGCCCTGCTCTCATTTCTTCATCTAGCTACTTCTTACGTACTCTGCCTTCAGACGTCACTTCTGGTGAGTCCTGCATGTCTACTCTTTATCCCAACTACAGAATTAGCTAGATATCCTTTCCTGGATTTCCTAAACATCATGTTTAGACATCTTTCTCAGAACTGTAGCCCAGTATTTGCTTGTCAGTTATCCCAGTGGATCTGCAGCTCCTTGAGGGTAGAGACCAAAGCCTGCTTGCTTCTCATTCCTCTATCTAGTCTCAAATACACAAATGCTTAATAAATGTTCATGGAAAGACATAGAACAAGAGGAAAGCAGGAATATTTACTAGATGCTTGAGAATCTTCAACATTGAGTTTTAGAATGCAGTTAATTTAAGAAAACCTTTAATATAAATTTAAAACCAAATAAACCATTGTAGCCTACATAGGCACTTGCCTATTGCTTCAGGAAAACCACAGGTAACAATAAGATCACAAGCCACTTTTTTTCTTTTTAAAAGAACTATGGTAAAATGCACATAGCATAAAGTTTACCATCTTAAGCATTTTAAGTGTACAGTTCAATGGTGTTAAGTATATACACATTGTTGTACATAAGTCAATTCTAATTGTATAAACTTATGTTACCAATTTTTTAAATAAAAAGAACATGTAAAGGCATTAGGAAAACTCTGACTTAAGGAGGGTATATTCTTTCCTAAATTACATGTAACAGCTATGCAGGGGCTACCCTAAGGATGTACCACTAATTACCTGGCAGCAGCGTCTAGAGCTGAAGGCAGAGCTATCAAATCATAGTAACAGGAGGGTGCTTTCTTCCAAAGGAAGTGTTAACCCCATGAGCTTTATACCTGACAGCGACAGCCAGTCTACATTAGATCTGGCCCTGATTATCCAATTGACTTTTATACTGAGTGACTGTAGGGCACTTAATTTAAAGGAGCAATAGAGATTTAAACTATACCTTTAATTAAACAGCACATCTCACATCTTCCCCATTAATATGAATCTTCATCTAGCCCTAAATTTTTCTGTAGTAGACTATTTTGCACTTCTCCACAGAAGATGAGTAAAAAAAGAGATAAGAAATTTGAAATATACAGATGGTATCTAAATTCAGGTAGATAGATTCGTTGCACCAATTCTAACAGACATTTTGAAGCACAGACCATGTCAATACCCACCGAGAAATGAGAAATATATTACCCAACATACAAAGTTTGTGCCACATGAAAGACTTGGGAGAAGAAGTAAACATCAGTCAATTTACGGCTATTTATTGAAGGCTAGGTATGGACCAGTACCATTTTATTAAAATTAGCATATTTGTCTTCCGTATTTGAGAAATAAAACTTTCAAACTATAGAAAATCTGATCAGAAGTAATATAAGTCGGTAAGTAAAAATGATTACATTTGCTTCTTCAAAACTTGGGAAGACTGTAAACTGAAAAATCTACAATTGACCACAAAGACAATTTAGAAATAAAGAAATGAAAAGATCTGGGATCATTATTCAGAATTGGATAATTCCCATGGTTAATTGATTACTTGATTTGGTCTGGGATATATTTTGATTGCATAAACAGAAACTTTCAATATATCTTAAGTGAATAGTGTTATTTACTAGGAAGATACATGGATATTTCATGAAGCTCAAGGGCAGAAAATATACCTGGACTGCACCAGAGATGGAAGCAAGCAGTTGGGAGTTAGGGGCTGTAATTAACTTATCACTTCCTTACGAGTGAAGAGGCTCCCTTTTCTACTACTCTTGATCTGTCTGTTTTATTCTTATCCTTCTCTGCAGATGAGTTTTCTCTGTCTTGGAGTACACATGGCCTGCATATGACAACTCTCACCCCAATCCTGTTTTTCCATCCCCTCACACTTCACAGAGATGAACTAGAGCCTCTGAGACCTAAATCTAAATTCATAAGTGGAAAAGCTGACTCCGAAAGCTTAAGTCAAGAATCTACTCACAAACGTTTGATACCTAGGAATTTTCCAGAAGACCCTGCTCTCTAGGACTCCAGATATTATACGATATTTTGATTCTCTACTCACTGGATGGCAAAAATGCTGCAGCACTTACAACACCATTTTGATTCAGCCAGTAATCAAGTGAGATATGTGAAATGAGAACATTGAGTCAAATTCTTTTTTAAAAATACTTAATTGCCAATTAAAGATTGTATATACGTGATTATTTCATATAGGTATACATTGTGTAATAATTGTCACAGTCTAATTAATTAACACATTCATCACCACTCATGCTATACCTCAGATCCCCAGAATTTGTTCATCCTATAACTGAAAGTTGGGCCATTTGATAACATCTCCCTATTTCCGCCATCCCTACCACTTGGTAATGACTGTTCTATTCTGTTTCTATGACTTTGGTGTTTTTATATATCACATATAAGTGAGATCATCCTGTATCTGTGTTGCTGCGCCTGAGTTGTTTCACTTAACATGATGTCTCCAGGTTCATTCATGTTGTCAAAAATGGCAGAATCTCTGCTTTTCTTATGGCCAAATAAGATTTGTGTGTGTGTGTGTGTGTGCGCGTGCACTACATTTTTTTCAAATTCATTCATCTGTTGACACTTGGATTGTTTTCATATCATGCCTATTGTGAATAAGGCTGCAGTGAACATGGGGGTGTGGATATCTCTTAGAGATACTGATTTCATTTCCTTTGGTTATTTACCCAGAAGTGGAATTTCTGGGTTATATGGTAGTTCTGTTTTAAATTTTTTTGAGGAAGCTCCATACAGTTTTCTATAATGACTCTGCTAATTTACATTCCCAACAATGTACAAATGTTCCCTTTCTCCCACACACCTGCCAACACGTATCTCTTGTCCTTTTGATGATAGCCACCCTAGCAGGTGTAATTTGATATCTCATTGCTGTTTTAATATGCATTTCTCTGCTGATTGGTGATGCTGAGCACCTTTTTATATAAGTGTTTGCCATTTGTATTTCTCCTTTGGAAAAATCTCTATTCAAGTACTTTGTTTTTTTAATTGTTTTTTCTTTCTTGCTATGGAGTTGTATAAGTCAGTATCAAATTCTTAAGTTACCAGATTAATTTTTTGGTTTTCATCCCACCCAATGGAAAAACATAAACTTTTTTTAAAAGTAAAGAGCTTCAAGCACTTCCATAAGATATTCAATTTCTAGTATGCTTTTTTTAATTGTTGTACAAAAGAGGTAAACTCATCTTTACCAGAAAAAACAGTCTGTAAAGTTATTCTCATTATCAGTGTGGGAGCCTCTATCTGGAAGGCTAAGCAGTTAGTGACTTTTAACACCGTGGCAACACACAGAGGGAGAGCATAAACCACCACTTCTCCCCCACAGATGCTTTGTCTTACAGAATAGGCTCTATGCTTGATAACAAATGCTGGAATGCACTGAAGTACCAATTACTAACTATTTAAGGACAATGCCATTTCCAGAATGGAATATGCCTTGCACTGATGAAACAAGTTGGTTCTGTTGCAGAAGTTGAGTATTTTCACACTCTCTCTAGCAAGCCTTTATAATCTGTATTAATCACAAGTTTCTTTTAGGATTCTTGTCTAGGGATAGGCATAAACCATTAATTAAGTCACTGCCTATGTGATGCTGGAGTTGTTCTCTCCTTGTTTGCAACACATACTTGTCTACTGGTCTGAATGAGGAGAATGGGTTGCAGATGCCCGAGCTGCCTGCCTCTGCAGAACCCAGACTGTGAAGGGTTGCCTTGTTATAAGCTGAATTATGTCCCTCCTCCAAATTCATATGTTGAAGCCCTATACCTCCAGTATCTTGAAACACCTTTAAAGAGGTTATTAAGATAAACCATTAGAGTGGAGCCTAATCCAGTCTGACTGGTGTCCTAAGAAGAGGACATTTGGACACAAAAAGGGACTCTAGGGATGCATAAGTACAAGAAAAGACCATGTGAGGACACAATGAGAAGGTGGCTGTCTGCCAGCCAAAGAGAGAGGTCTCAGAAGAAATCAAACCTGCCGACACCTTGTTCTTAGACTTTTAGCCTCCAGAACCGTGAGAAAGTAAATTTCTGTCGTTGTAAGTTACCCAATTTGTGGTATTTTATTATGGCAGCCCTGGGAAACAAAAATGTGCCCCTCCAAGGGGTTTTAATATTAGAAGATTCCCTAATCTTTCCTTCAAGATGACCCATTTACAAGTTTTACCATATGTGACCCCAACTTAGTCTATTATGCCAGATACAGAGATAAACCATATGAGAAATTTTCTCTTAAAAATCAGATGTTCCTGCAACACAGGGCCCTCATTGCCTCATGGTAGCTGATGAGGGTGACTGGCAGCTGCCTCCTTTACATCAGAGATACACTCTCCAATTTCACACAGTCCCTCATATTGCCTATTGTCATATGCCTAATTGCTCACTTGTTTATAATAGCTGTTTGACCCCTGTAAGCATTTTAAATCGAGAGCCCCTGAGATGATCTGCACAGAACCAGGCTGCTGAAGTTGCAGTGCTTCTATCACTGGTGCAGAGACATTGATCAAGCATCCTGGACAGACTTGGCAGCAGCAGGCCCATTAAAAACATTTATTCTAAAGCCAGCTGACATTGATTTTTTTGAATACACCTTCTGAGGACAAAACAGAATCATAGAATCAAGGAAGCAATAATTCTTCTCTGGCCTTTGCAATTATTGAAGTAGAGTCACCTTGTATATTCAACAGATAATGAATAGTGAAGATACTCTCCCTTTTCCATTTGCTGCTTTTAAAAATTATGCGAGCTAAGGACGGAAGGCTATTATGTGTCCGAAAGGGGATATTAGGGCTTAGTATTAATCAGGTCTTTTAGTCAAAGAGTTGAAAAGATTAATTTTGTCCCAGACAAAGTTGGTGGAATGGCTGTCTTTTGCTCGTTTGTGACACCACCCAGGACATTAGTCCTCAGCTAATTTATAGAAGTTGCAAATAATCACAGAGGCACCTCTAGAGATATTCTGTTAGCCTTGGGAACCCAGACAATGCTGATGGTGAGGGAGAATCTTGTTTAGAAAAAGCCAAGATTATGCTATGGTTGTCAGAGTTACACAGAGCTCTATAGAGAGGATGTCTCTCTTGTTTTTGTCTCTTTTTAACCCTCTTTTCTTCTCCCTCCCATTTTTTCTCATTCTCACTCCATTCTCATTCATTCAGTTTCTTTTCCTAAAGAAGGTTGAAAGACTTTCAACTAGGAGGGTCTCCCCTAGTTGAAAGGGCAGCTGCTTTTAGAGATGGCTCAGTTAAAGGGCAGCTGCTTTTAGAGAAGTTTCAGTTAAAGGGCAGCTGCTTTTGAAGAAGGCTCAGGACTTCATCAAGGACTGCTATAAAATCTCACTAGAATAAACTAGCAACAAAGACTGTAAAACAAATGGCCAATATCTCAGCATTGATCTGTGCTTCCCCATAAACTAAGGTTGCTAAAGATTCATTTGTTAAAATGGCCGGATATTAATTCAGTGGTCTACCTGGCAGAAGTTAAACCCACACTTCCTATCAACCACAACACATTCACATACACACCACCAAGTATACACACCATCAGCCACCACACACATGACCAGCCACCATTCACACACACACATTCGCCACACGCATCACCAACCACCAGACATCCACAAACACCCCACCAACTGCTATTCACACACAAACACACACATACTTAGTCCTGGAAGCTGTAGAAAGATACCACAGACTGGGTGGCTTAAACAATAAAAATATGATTCTGAAAAGTCCAAGGTGAGGGTGCCAGCAGATCCAGCATCTGGTGAGGACCCTCTTGCTGTTTTGCACACAGTCCAGAATGAGAGCTCTAGTCTCCTTCTCTCCTTTTAAGGACACTAATCCCATAATAATGGCCCTACCCTCATGACTTCATCTAAACCTAATTACCTCCCAGAGGCCCCACCACCTAATACCATTCATAGGGGTTAGAGTTTCAACATAGGAATCTTGGGGGGATGCAATATGCAGTTTATAACATATACCAACAACAAACAGCACCCACATACACCACCAACCAGACACAAATACACATGCACGAACCGTTTCACAATAGGCATATTACAAAAATGCAGCCCTCATAAGTGGGTTGAAAGGAATGTGAACAAAAAAACAAGGCTCATCAACAAAATCATCTTTATTTTCTATACTCTTTATTTCAGAATTCCTGTCTCTGATTCACAATGAACCCAGATTTAACATTTACTTTTGAAGGGGAATGTCTAGTACATTTCTTTTCCTGTTTATATGGCTTGGTGTCAGCTGAGTATAAGGCAGTTTAGACAAGGCAGTCTGTTGCAGTACTCTTTCCTACTGTGTACTCAAGAGGCAAAGTCACAGCTACATTGTAAACAAGTACCAGACCACATTCTCTATCCTCTCTGCCTTTTTGCCCAAAGGCAATGAAAACTTCATTGCTAATGGAATACTTTAGTGTAAGATAGTCAGGCAGTTTTGGAAGGTTAGGGATTGCATATTGTGGGGCTTCACGGGGGTGTTTAGTTTTTTTCTAAAATAAAATTTGGACACTTACTCCTCATTTAATTTGGAAAGAGATTATTCAAATGCAGTCAATTCATGATTATGCTAAGCCTACCATGCTAGCAGATCATCTTGAGCCCTTCCTTTCCCTTCTTCTGCCTACGCTCTGTTTCACTGCTCATTATCTTCATCAGTATGTAGAGAGAAAGGTCACAGTGATATATAAGTCAATTCCTTTTGTTTTATTTTTGTATCTCTGCAAAAGATTTGGAAGGAGAATAAGCTGAAACACATTCAAGACCTAAGGATCACCTGGGGATTTTAATTAGCTCTGTGCTTTTTGCCTCTTCCCCGATTTGTACAGTTAATTTGGAGTTGGTCATATAAATCTTTGCAAGAGATAAATGTGTCTTTATTTCTTTTTTTTTTTTTTTTTGGTCTAATACTAGAAATACTCCAACAAGAAACTTGAAAGTGAACAGTAAAAGCCACTCCAAAGAGCTTGTTAACCCAAACCATGATCTGCACTGCATTATTTTACCCAAATTCTAGGTCATCCATATTGAAGTTCTCAAAGCTCAATGTCTCTTGGCACAAAAGTGAATTGCATTTGAATTGCCTGGATGACTCTCTAATGCCAAGTTGTACAAAGACCTTGTTATAGCTGACCACTAATAAATTCTGTTTGACATAAAGAAAATTACCTAAATTTTACGAACTTCAATAAATGCATCTACAATAGATTCATCAGCCAACTTCAAAGTGATGTGATTGTGAGTTGTACATATGGGCTTTTCCAACTGTTCAAGAAGAGTTTTAACACTGTGTTGTTTGAGACTGATTCATGATTAATTATTAATGCAATTAGTACTATATTGCACATCGTACAAATTGTAAGTGGACAGCAACAAAGTGTTAATGTTAATTGAGGATACTTTGCACTTACATAGTTAGACATTTCTTTGTTAGGTGCATAATAAATTAGACTATACTGCATAGAATGTATTGACTGCCAATTAACTTCTATGATATTTATTCCATTATTCAAATAAAAAGCATTCAAACTAATCACTATGAAATTTTCTGAGGCTGTGTTCTTTGTTTTAATCAATATTTGCCTTCTTTGCAATACTTCTATTGCAATACTTTGGAAGTTCTTTCAAGCTTGACCAAGCATATTGACTCTAATTAACCTACAGTTTTTTAAAAACCAAAAATGTTATCATTTTCCTAATATTGTAAGCCCACTATGTTGTGAATAATTATTATTGTTTGTGGTGTAATGATTCCACACTAATTAGCATGGCAAAAACAGCTATTTTTTTCTTATTAGAGATCATTAGAAGTCAAAATGCATAATGGTTGGAAGGTTCAGAGTTTAGGTATATATGTAAGGGAACTTGCTATCTAACAGTTCTACGAATATGTTCTGATTCTGACAATTCTAGCCAAGAACTGGATCAAGGCAGTTTGACAGCTTTAAATTAATAGATTTACTTTGTGTACTCGGTAGGTGTCTGAAGTTAGATTTTTAATCATTCACAATTATGATTTAATGTATATTAACATCCACTGGTTGACTTAATCAAAAATTAACATAAGTGAATGAGCAAGCAGTTTTGGACAAATAAGAAAGCAGACATTCATATTTTTCATATAGAATGCCAGTGGTAATAGCTCATTAATGAGAATGAATAATAGTAACAACAACTAATTTTAGTTGAGCCTTTTATTAGTCCTTGATGCTATTCTAAGTGCTTTACATAGATTATCTCATTGAATCTTCCAACAATTCTTCTTGTGAAATTGAGATGTACAGAGGTTGAGTGACTTGTTCAAGGTCATACAGTTAGTCATGGGCAGAGACTGTATCTAAACTGAAGCATTCTTTCTCCAGGTCTCCTGTTTTAAACTAGCATGTTCTATAGCCTATAAACTGAATTATAAATCACATCTCTACACAGCCATGAAACTACTTGAGGTTAGCTCCAAAAGAGCAATGTCCGGTAATGCCACTACACTGTTTTCTTTTCCTCCACTCTTCAACATGCAAAAAGCAAAGGCGATATGCAACCTCCTTTTGAATTTCCTAATCTTATCACAGCTAGAGTCAAATTCTTTACTTGCCAATATTAATTAGAAGACAACAGCATACACAAGAGTGCATAGGTCCTTATGATACAGCTTTTCCTGTAAAGAAAATAAGGAATCTTCTAAACAACTATTTGTTAGCCATCCAGCATGTGTTCTTTGCATTGGTGTATGTACAGATATATGTGGAAGAAATTCAAGAGGAAGTTATTATCTTAGGTACAGCACATTACCCAGAAGCCAGGGACCAAACTGTTTCTGAGTTAGTACACTCATCTACAAAGTCTCAGAAAGATTTGCCTCTTGATGTCAGTGATATAGTCCTTCAACAAATGGATATTGAATGATACTATATATTAGGCCTGGCTGGAGTCAGAGATACACAGAGGTTTACAATCCAATATGGGATTAGAAATATTAAGACAAATCCTGACACATCCATTGACAAGTGCTAAAGAGAGGTATTTACAAAGTGCTTTTGGAAATGCAGAGAAAGGAGAAATTGTCTACCATGGAGGAAGAGAGATTCTGGAAGTGGATTGGGTTGGTTTCATTTGATTGGGGTAAAAAAAAGGGGTATTGGGCCACAGAGTTGGCATTCCAAGCAAAAAAAAAAAAATAACACAAGCTGGGAATGGTGGCTCATGCCTATGATCCCAGAACTTTGAGAGGCTGAGGTGGATGGATCACTTGAGGTCAGAAGTTCAAGACCAGCCTGGCCAACATGGTGATACCCCATCTCTACGAAAAACACAAAAAATAGCTGGGCATGGTGGCAGGCACCAGTAATCCTAGCTACTTGGGAGGCTGAGGCAGGAGAATTGCTTGAACCTAGGAGGCGGAGGTTGTAGTGAGCTGAGATTGCACCACTGCACTCCAGCCTGGGTGACAGAGCGAGACTCTGTCTCAAAAAAAAAAAAAAAAAAAAAAAAGAGAAAAAAAGAAAAATAAGCAATACAAACAACATCTCAACATCTCAGAGATATATGCATGCATAACATATTCAAGAAACATTTAACTATTTTCGACGAGCCTAGAACATTGCATGGATGGTAGAGAATGGCAGGGATCAGACTGAAAAAAAAAAAAAAGACTGGGCAAGATGGTAAGATCTTGCCAACTAAGAATTTTAAAATCTTAAAATCCTTCCTTCAGAGATTTGTCTTTGTTCTGGAGCAGCATCTAACCTTATACACAATAAAATATGCAGGCAGTGTCTGGATTTGAGAATTCACTTTGGCCATAGTGAAGATAATGAAATGAAGTAGAAATGAATTGGAAGCAAGTGAGGCCAGTCAGGAAGCTATTACAACAGTAAGGATGAGAGACAAAGAGAAGACAATGTTAGGGAATGGAATGGAATGGATGGAGTGCAGATATAGTTAAGAGGTAAGACCACTGGCCTTGAATACAGGTGGTTCAGAGGCAGAGCAATCAGAGAGAAATGACAGTTTTCCACTGGGTGGATCAAGGTACAAAGTAAAGAAATTCCTTGTAGAATCCAAAAGCAAGTTGGGAGTTGAAGTCAGCTGAGACTGACTCAGTCATGAAAATGAAAAGGAAGATGGTATCAAAGAGATTATAATATTATTTTCTTTTCCTCTAGGTATTTCATGTCTGAGATATTTCATCTCAGACATTCCTCTGCATACGCCCACCACTCAACATTTTTCAAAGAAATGCCAAGGATCTGTAGCCCACTTCTCCCTCAAAACCACCAAGCTATTCTTTGCCATTGATAAGGTTTGTATGTTCATCTCCTCCAAATCTCATGTTGAAATGTGATTCCCAATGTTAGAGGTGAAGCCTGCTGGGAGGAAGTTGGATCATGGAGGCAGATTCCTCATAAATGGTTTAGTAACATCCCTTTGGTGATTAAGTGATAAGTGAGTTATCGCTCAGTTAGTTCACATGAGATCTGGTCGTTTAAGTCTGGGACCTCATGACCCCTTGCTCTCTTGCTCCCATTCTCACCGTGTGACATGTTTAGTCCCACTTCGCCCTTTACCGTGATTGTGAGCTTCCTGAGGCCCTCACCAGAGCTCAGCAGATATTAGTGCCAGGCTTGTACAGTGAGCCAACTAAGTCTCTTTTCTTTATAAATTACTCAGTCTCAAAAACAGCCTAATAAAGCCATTAATTTCAAATTGACAGAAATCTCATGTTTTTTCATAAATCCATTCAAAATTGATCATTGGAAAGCTATGTCTCAGCTTCTTCATCTTGGATATTTGAGTTCAACAGCTACTCTTCCCAAATTCTAATCAATTACTATCCACTTACATATATACTCTTCAATTGCATATATCATCAATCTTATGTCTGTTTTAAATTTTCTATCTAACTTTTCTATTAGATTTGCATCTAGTCCAACACCATTCAAAAGTACCTTCTCTATAATAGCCACTAAACCATATTACTATAATGTGTGGGTGAGGAATCTTCATATTTTTGTCAGTACAAAGAATCCCTCCTAATAAAAATTGTTAACACTTTTGATCAACAAGCGCATAGACTGATGAGTTGAATTTTTGAATATTTTAAGATACACTTTATTATTTGTTGGATATTGTCTAGCTATGTCACAATATTGATTTTGTTTGCCAGTGTGAAAGTGCTAACACCCACATTCACACACACATTTTCTTCACACTAGATAGCTCAGTTCTTATGTACATCAGTTTGCTTTACACGGAGTAGCAAATTGAATGACAAAGTGATAGTGTCTTAATAACACCAAACCACCAATGATAGGCTTTTAATTCCTTTGCTACTCAGCTAGATGCTTCATTACTACTTAATAAGAAAAATTATGTAGACAAAGGCACTTCTTGTTCTAAAATGTATTTGCTCTACCCCTCAAAAGTCTTAAGTAAGAAGCATGCATTTCCTGATAAGAAATATAATTTGGGAAGTGTCACCTGATTTTTCCAATGCAACAAATATAGCTTATAGTCTTGTAGGTCAAAAAGAACAGATGGCACATGAAAAGCTGACTAGTAAGATAAAATGTCATATAAACAAGAAAAAATGTGAATAGTGGGGACAGCATGTAGGATCAGAGATGATGGCATCAGTATAGGTATGTTGCAAAAGTTAGGAAACTATCTCAAATGGTGAAACAGGTGAAGGGAATGATTCACATGACTCAAAGGTTCAAAGGCTGATCAGGATGCAGGCAAGATTATTTGTGATAGCATCAAGACTAGATGTGATTCACTGCAATTCTCTCAGTTCTTCATTCTACATATCAGTCCACAGAATGACTCTCATGTCAACGAAAATGGTTCGAGGATAGGCCCTTACACATTGGAGAAGAGCATCTGTGTCCTAGCATTCCCGGGAAAGTCCTAAATTTATTCCTATTAGATCAGATCAGGCCACCTGGGAACAAGGTACTACATCTGGGAAAATGGACTTCCCTAGCTGAATTAGATCAAACCTGATTTATAACCCCTGGAGCCATCCATGGTGTCATCTTCTCATATCTACATAGTTCCCAAATGGAAATCAACATTACTATTGGTGCCAAAGGGAGAAATTGGCAGGCAACCAATAGATAACTACTGTAACTTGATTTACTCTTAGCTTTTCTATACATGTGAGAATTTTCACTGTATAATTAATATTATACAGTGATAATTAATTATATTATACACATAAGCCAAATTTATTCATCATCTCTGTTTCTATATACAATGTTTAAATCCCAAGGTTTAAAACCTATAACAGCCATTGATAACTAAATGATGGTGACAAATCAGTCAAAAAATTCTGTCTACATGTAATGGTGCTGGGTGTTTCAAAGTCAAATACAACTGGATTCATTCTCGGTTTTGCAAGCACATAATCCTAGACAAGGTGCAGCCCACTGTACCCCTCAGCTTCCTCATTTGTAAACTGGATATAATAAAACTTTCAATTATTGCTGCAGAGATTTGAGGTAACAAAGGGAGGTACTCAAAGAAGCTACTGTTATTGTTGATATCCACATTATTACCATCTACATCATCATCCCAACCCTGAATAGAGGAAATAGTCATGGGTGGATAGTTAAAAAGCCTGCCTTAAAAATGAAATAATCAGTGGAAGCCTGTAGTAGAATATTGCCTTTCAGCCCTTTTGGTATAGGATTAAGTTTCTCCCTTCTAAATTCCTCTGAAAGTGATGTCATAGTTTGACCATTAACTAGCTGTGCAACCTAAGGCAAGATAGTTAACCTTTCTAAAATTAGTTTTCTCATCGGAGAATAGAGATACCTAAAATATTTATTTCACAGCATTAAAATACATCCAATAAAAGACAGCAAGTGTTTTTACCATTATCATTATAATTGTTACAAAGATGTTCCACTAAATAAGCAGGGGAGCGCTGATCTCCAAACTGAAAGTGATACCTGATACTGTTTGTTGTTTTTGTTAAGGTTTTGTTTATGCTTTTTTTTGTGTGCATTCTACTTGAGACATGGTTTAGAAAGAAGAATTAGGAAAGCCACCTATGAGTTTGAAGACACTGAAAATTACAAGAGGATGCTTTTTCACTCATCAGTACATATCTTTGTGCCTCAACATGAATGAGCTTGCTCTAGAGTGTCTCTTATGCTGATAAGCAAAGTGTACAATAAAGAGCCAGTTTTGTCAGGAAAGAATAAAGGCAAAGACATCTTGCCTTTAATTAGAAATTAAAAGGTTCCAGAAAATGGTATGTTCTTGAACATTTATTTTATTTATATCTATTAAGCTTTCATTCACTATTAGCCACTGCCTCTAAATTTTGAGTTTTAAGATAGTTGATATAAAAGTGAATGCATTTATGCTTCAAAGGACACTATCATGAAAATCAAAAATACACAGAATGGGAGACAATATTTGCAGATTATCTCTGATAAGGTACTACTATCAATAATATATGAAGAACTCATACAATTCAACATTAAAAAAAAAACAGATAACCCAACTTCAGAATGAGCAAAGAACCTAAATAGACATTTGTATCAGTCTGTTCTCACGCTGCTAAAAAAGTCATACCCAAAACTGGGTAATTTGTAAATGAAAGAGGTGTAACAGATTCACAGTTCCACATGGCTTGGGGAGGCCTCACAATCACAGCAGAAGGCAAAGGGGAAGGAAGACACATCTTACATGGTGGCAGACAAGGGATAATGAGAATGAGAGTCAGGCAGTAGGGGATTCCCCTTATAAAACCATCAAATCTTATGAGACTTATTTACTACCACAAGAACAGTATGGGGGGAACCACTCCCTATGAATCAATTATCTCCAACCAGGTCCTTCTCATAACACATGGGAATTATGGGAGCCACAATTCAAGATGAGACTTGGGTGGAGACACAAACAAACCATATCAACTTTTCTCCAAAAAATATAGGCAAATAGGCCAGGCATGGTGGCTCACGCCTGTAATCCCAGCATTTTGGGAGGTCAAGGTGGGCTGATCACCTGAGGCCAGGAGTTTGAGACCATCCTGGCCGACACAGTGAAACCCTGTCTCTACTAAAAATAACAAAAATTAGTCGGGTGTGATGGCAGGCACCTGTGGTCTCAGGTACTCAGGAGGCTGAGGCAGGAGAACTGCTTGAACCAGGGAGGCAGAGGTGGTAGTGAGCTGAGATCATGCCACTGCATTCCAGCCTGGGTGACAGAGTAAGACTGCATCTCAAAAAAAAAAAAAAAAGAAAGAAAGAAAGAAAGAAAGAAAGAAAGAATATAGGCAAATAGACAATAAGCACAGGAAAGATGTTCAACATCATTAGTCATTAGGAAATGCCAATGAAAACCACAATAAGATAACATTTCCTACCCGGTAGGTTGGCTAAAATAAAAAAGACAAACAATATCAAGTGTTGTCCAGGATGTGTAGAAATTGGAACCTTCATACATTGTTATTAAGATGGCAAAAGGGTACAACCACTTAAGAAAGCAGTTTGGCAGTTTGGCAAAAAGTTAAGCATTGAATTACCATATGATCTAGCAATTCCCCTCTTAGATATATACCCAAGAAAACTGAAGACACGTGTCTATACAAATACTTGTAAAGGGATGTTCATAGCAGCATTATTCATAACTTTCAACAGGTGAAAGCAACCCATAAATAATGTGGGATATACAGAGAATGGAATATTACTCAGCCATTAAAAGGGAAAAGTATCGATAGATGCTATAGCATGAATGAACCTTGAAAACATTAAGCTAAGTAGAAGAAGCCAGGTACAAAAGGCCATATATGGTATGATTCCATTTATATGAAATGTGCAGAATAGGCAAATCCATACAGATAGGAAGATTAGTGGTTGCCAGACTCTGGGGATAGAGAGAAAGTGTAAGTGATTGCTAATGTCTGTGGGTTTCTTTTTAGATGAGAATGTCTAGAATCAGATTTTGGTAATGGTGGCATAACCTTGTTAATGTACCAAAAGCCACTGAATTATATGCTTTAAGAGAATGTACTGGGGCCGGGCGCGGTGGCTCACGCCTGTAATCCCAGCACTTTGGGAGGCCGAGACGGGTAGATCACGAGGTCAAGAGATCGAGACCATCCTGGTCAACATGGTGAAACCCCGTCTCTACTAAAAATATAAAAAATTAGCTGGGCACGGTGGCGCGTGCCTGTAATCCCAGCTACTCAGGAGGCTGAGGCAGGAGAATTGCCTGAACCCAGGAGGCGGAGGTTGCAGTGAGCCGAGATCGCGCCATTGCACTCCAGCCTGGGTAACAAGAGCTAAACTGCGTCTCAAAAAAAAAAAAAAAAGAGAATGTACTGCCCGGGCGCGGTGGTTCATGCATGTAATCCCAGCACTTTGGGAGGCTGAGGCAGGTGGATCAGGAAGTCAAGAGATTGAGACCATCCTAGCCAACATGGTGAAACCTCGTCTCTACTAAAAATACAAAAATTAGCTGGGCGTGATGGTCCACGCCTGTAGTCCCAGCTACTGGCAGGCTGAGGAAGGAGAATTGCTTGAACCCGGGAGGTGGAGGTTACAGTGAGCTGAGGTCAAGCCACTGCACTCCAACCTGGCAACAGAGTGAGATACCATCTCAAAAAAAAAAAAAAAAAAAAAAGAGAATGTATTTTATGGTATGTGAAATTTTTAAGTCAATTTGAAAATGCAGGCTCTATAGTACTCTTCACTTAATTTAAATGAGGTAAACACTCATGTAACTCTTTGGACGACCTATTCTTTACTGAAACACTTTTATTAAATAATTGTTAATGTTGGAATTTAGCAATATAATTTTGCACATTCATACATACACCCTGCCCTTCTAATATGTTGTTTTTTCCATTTTGAATAACTACAGCTTTAACAGGAGCCTTTTAGAATCAAAATTGAACCATCCATAAAACTCTAATGATTGGAATTTTCTATTGTTTTAAGAGATGATTTTCATCAGGTGAAGGCTTGTGTCATCTTGATAGGCGACCACTGTAACTGTGACTGAAACTCTGCTGCTTCCTATAGTTACTTAATAGGCTTTCCACAATTCCTTAAGGCCCTCTGCTGTGGTCTAGTGCATCCACTCTGCAAAATGTTGGTGGAATCAGCACCTTGGGGAGGGAGGTAGGCAAAGTTCAATGAGCACCTATGATGGTTTCTCCATACAATTGCATGTCTGACTATCCCCACTCCTACTACCCTAAATAAATCTCTAAAGTTTTTTCCTGCTGTATTATTAAAGGAATACAGTTCTTAAAAATGTATAATAAATGTGCTTGGCTTTTAAAAAGTTTTAAAATATAATTCACTTTAGCACTTATGATAACTCTTCACATGCTAAGGTGAGGTGTGAACCTCAAAGGAGGAATATATTATGCAACATTAATAGAAGACCTAGTAACATTCGTTACAACTGTCTGGGAAACGTTGCTGTAAGGCTATGCCATTAATTGGGAATTCTACCAGACCAAAAACATGAGAGTCAAGAAGGTGTTCTCTGAATATGAGAGCTGATATTAGCAAGTCTCACACTATTTTATATTTTATTATTGTCGGGGTCACTACCCTGAGTGAATTCCCACAAATTATGAAATATTTAAGTTCTCTGTTTAACAAATTGTGCCTCCTCACCAGCATGGGGACTAGGAAAAGAAGCTATGATATTAATTCAATCACTCTCTCTAAACCTCAATTCCTGGGTCTGAAAATACATTTGCTGAATTAGATGATCTCTAAGTCCCTACTAAAAGTAAGATTATGTTTGGATTTACGACCTTAATACTAATATATCACAAGGGTGCTCTAACTTGATGATGCTAAGAAATCTCCTCCATTTGACTATTATCCTCAAAAATATTTTGAAAACAATAATGTACCTTTTTTTCTTTTTAAATACGCTGACAAGAACAGAACACATCACCTTTTCTACCAGACGTGGCCACGGTAAACTATCTGGGAGAATAGCTTCTTGTTCCTGAACTAGTAAAATGTCCAGGCTGAAAGTAGGTTCCAGGAAACAGCTGTCCTGGGAAACTGATATAAAATCTCAAATGAATTTCAAAACTCTGAAACTGTTTATGTTTAGTTTAGTTTCACCTAAACTTTTTAATCTACCCTAGATTTTTATTTGCTACATATTCCTTTTTCACTAGATTTCCATTCATTTAGCAGTTCAGAATATTGGCTTAAATGACAGTAAAATGAGGATGCCTTTCATTTTTATACCTATTTTCTGATAATAAAAGTGACATACATCTTATAGAGATATTAGAAAATACAGAATAGTATAGAAAAGCCTTTCTTACCACCTAACTACTACAGCTTTTATTTATTATCCTTAAAAATATTCCTTTAGTACTTATAATTAATAGCACTGAATTTCATCTCCTCTGACTTTCATAGGAAATTTAAATAATAGATTATTTCTTTTATTTCTTATATTTTCAAATTTCTCTTTCGATCTCTCTCTGTCTCAGACACACACACACTCTTTTTTTTTTTTTTTTTTGAGACGGAGTCTTGCTCTGTCGCCAGGCTGGAGTGCAGTGGCGCAATCTCGGCTCACTGCAACCTCCGCCTCCTGGGTTCAAGCGATTCTTCCACCTCAGCCTCCCGAGTAGCTGGGACTACAGGCGCGTGCCACCACATCCGGCTAATTTTTGTATTTTTAGTAGAGACGGGGGTTTCATCATGACAAGGATGGTCTCGATCTCTTAACCTCGTGATCCGCCCACCTCGGCCTCCCAAAGTGCTGGGATTACAGGCGTGAGCAACCGCGCCCGGCCCTACACACACACTCTTAATCTATCCTTCTCAATGACTGTCAACTAAAATAATAATGATAATAACTTCCTTTTACCCCCACATCACCATTTAGATAACATCGTTACTCGCTGCTCACCTTACCTCCCACTCACACTCGATCTCTTGCTAAGGTCATCAAAGGCTTTCAGTATCTGAACCCAAAAAATATTTTCAGTTGTCACTTTACTTGGCCTATCAGCACTTTTGACATGGCTAACCTCTCTCTGCTGGTTTGCATGGTAACCTCTCAACTAGTTTTCTTACTACTCCTTGGCTTTTCTATGTCCTTTCCCTCCTTCCGAGGCATTAAATAGAGGATTTTCTAAGGGGCTTTTTAATGTCATCTTATCTTCTCATTCTATCCTCTGATCTTAGGAATTTTATCCGATAGGATATCAGTTATCAATCATAGTCAATAACCCCCAAATTTACTTTTCCGGTCCATTCATTCTACAAATATTTATTGGGTGCTCAAAATGTTCCAGGCACTAGGGATAAGATAGAGAATCGACTCAGACTTTGCTGAGTTTGAGAACCATATATCCAACTGACTTCTATTATCCCCACTTGAGTATCTTAAAGGTAACTCATATTAGCAGGTCCTAAACCAAACACATTATCTCCCCTCTTAAGCCTGATCCTCGCCCCCATCCCTCTATCAGTGATTTGCACCATCTTCCAACCAGTCGCTCAAGCTAAATCTAGAGGTCATCTTCAGTTTCCCCTGCTTCTTTACCCCTGTGCATAATCCATCATTAAGTCAATTTCATCATTACCTCCTAAGTGCACCTTTAATTCTTTACTTGACTCTCCACCCCCAACTTGATCTCCTTAATCCAATGTAACATCACCACTTACCTGTCCTACTGCTAAAATTTCCCAGCTGGTTTCCCTAATTTTGTTTCTCTTACCCACCAATTTATTTATTTTTCTTTTATTTTTTTGAGATGGAGTATTGCTCTGTCACCAGACTGGAGTGCAGTGGTGCAATCTCAGCTCACTGCAACCTCCACCTCCCTGGTTCAAGTGATTCTCCTGCCTCAGCCTCCCAAGTAGCTGGGATTACAGGTGCCTGCCACCAGGTCCAGCTAATTTTTGTACTTTCAGTGTTGGCCAGGATGGTCTTGATTTCCTGACCTCGTGATCTGCCCGCCTTAGCCTCCCAAAATGCTGGGATTGCAGCCGTGAGCAACAGCACCTGGCTCCCAATTTCTTTTCCATGTTCCAGAAGAATGAAACTTTTAAAAAAACAAAATCTTTCATGACTGGCCCAAAGCCCTCTTCCCATATCACCACACTCATTTTCCTTTCACTTCTTTAAACATACCATGCTCCATCCTAGTATGGGGGCTTTACAGTACTATTCCTCTACCCCAGGCATCAGCCTAAATCTCTTACCCAAAGATCAGATTTTAGTTCATTGATCAGTTCCTCAGTGAACTAAACCCCATATTATGCTAGATTCCCTGTTGTATTCTCTCATAGTCACCATCCTTCTTAGCACTTATCACAGTTATAATTTCACATTTATTTGTGTGATTTTTTAAAATTAATATATGGTAGCATGATGATAACAGAGGCCATTTAATTTTTGCCCCACATTGAATGTGCACCTCTAGTATTGGGTCTATTACATGTTAGATTCTTGATAAAGACTTGCTGAAAGAACAAATGAAAGAATGGACAAGGAAGAAAACAAATAACCCAAAATTCCATAGCCCCAAAATACGCAATGCAAACATATTTTGATATTTTTAAAATTTAAGTAGACACTATACATGTAATTTTTATTATAGTCTTTACATCAAACTCTGAGAATTTTCTGATGTGTTAACTGTTCCTTGAAAAATTCATTTTAATAGCTATATAATATTCTAACTAATTCATTTAAGTCCCCTCCTATTATTAAATATTTAACATATTTCCAATATTTTTTGCTCTTACAAATAATGTTACAATGAATATTTTGTGCATTCAAATTTATGACTACTTACATGAGACAAATTCTTCAAATAGGATCAATCCTAGGGTTAAGATATATATTTTTTTCAAGCTGAGGAATATCTGAATACTAAGAAAGCAGTGAATGATGCTGTAGCATTTATATGTGTCTAGGTTAAAACAAATTACTCAGATTTAGATTGCAAGTCAGGGATAAACTAATTGGTTTATTGCATGAGTTTACTGACATTTTAAAACTATATTTTGTATGTAGATTACTCCAGGGAAAAGTTGACAAAATATTTTACAAGATGAACTTATTTCTCAGTACTTTATCCTTATTTCCCAAAAAGAAACTCTTTCAAGAAAATCTTTTTCCAGTTTGGGAGATTTTGTGCTTTGTCTTGTTTTTGTTTTCTGCTTTACAAGTCAGGCAACACTATGGAAAATTCAATAGGGACCTTGGTCAATAGGAATGTGTTCCAAGATGAGCATAAACACATCCTAAAGTCAATGATAATTATATATGCTTAAAAGTTGTTCCAAATATTTATTTGAATAAGTTAATTGAGGTTCTGTGTCCTGGAATAAGGTATGAGATCAATTAAAGCATTAGGGGCAAGGGCTTCAGGAAGATGAAATTATCTGGCATGCTGTACACTTCCTTGTTGCTTTCACCAATTATAGGATTTCCCTCTGGGAGGTTTCCACACAAGGGTCTCAATTAGAAGAGTCTGTTAACAAAAGCAGTCTTCGAGACAAGTGTTTCTTTGCAAAGAATATTACCTTCAAAACAACTGCAGTAATACTTTCAACACGTTTATATTTCTGATGTTCAATAGAGATGTCAGAATCATCCATTTTTCATTCTGATAACTGAATTCACAATCTACTAGGTAAGTGCACATCAAGCTAGAAAAAGAAATCTATGCACAGCATGACCTACTTTTGATGTACTGAGTTTTTCTCAGAAAGAATTAAAAACTATGATTAAAAAGCCAGACAGAATTGCATTAATACAATGGAGGTAAAACCATATTTCGGCATAGTAAGAATGAGTTGTATTTTTCATGAGGCTCTACAACCAATAATTTTTAGCAATATTTTGATGTTATATATATCGATATAAATGCACTCAGTTCTGAGAATGTATTTAAATTCAACATTATATACTAGGTTGCTTGTTTTGGTGTATAGTTCTTTTTGTAGAGGAAAGCACCACCTTTATCAAGGTAGACTAAATTTTGATACTATAACTATTCATATTTTTGTCATGCCATTATCACGTTTTCTGTTTAGGCATACTCAGAAATACCATTGCCTCTACAGTAGAATTTTATTTTTATTACCTAATTATTCCTCTTTTGTTATAAAATATATTAGAAGTTCATTTTCTCTAACATCCACAAAAACTCTATGACATATGCATGTATACACATTTTACAGATGAGAATTTTGAGGTTCACAAGTATTAAATAACCTTAGTAACTAGAAAAGGGTGCAGGCAGAATTTAAACCGAGTTCTTTCTGGCTCTACACCTCTGCTCTTTCCACTACATCAAGGTGACAGATGATACAACTGTGCTACACGTTGTGAACATCAGAGATAATATCATTTTTGTCCTTTTGTTGGCTTTCAGCAAAGACATCTACTTATTGTCATCATCATCGTTTTTTATAGTGTTATCTAGCTACGAGCAATCTTTTGCCAGACAAATACCCAATTTAACAAGTCTCTTGCAATCAAAACATATTCTTTTCCCCACCTGTGTGCATCATTTAGACATGGGGCTTAGGATAAATAATTCAATTGAAAGAGTAAAACCATCTTCACAATATATGCCTTTGACTGAACTTCCTCCTGTCTCTTGCCCTATATAATCTACTGGAGTTCAGGCTTTTTAATCTGCATGCCAAATATCGTTCCTCATTTCCTTCTCCAAATACATAAGTTGAAGACTGTAGAATAGTAGAAGGAACAGAGAGGCTTCTGAATCAGACAGGTCTGCATTTGACTCTCAATACCACCACTTAACAGTTAAATAACCATGGGTGAGTTATGTGACTGCTCTGAGATGAAGATTTTCTGTCTGTAAATGGAATAATAATGCTGATCTTATAAGGTTGTGTAGAGTAGAAATAATTTATTCACATAGTAGGTGCACAGAAGATAATTGCTCTCATTGTTATTATCATCATTTTAAACTACATTTCAGTCAAATCCGACCACACGACCCTCTACCGCCAGATCGTATCTGTGCCTCGCCACACCATTGGCCCATAATTATTCTCTTCCTATCCCACTGTCATCTGATCCATTCTTCAACCTTAGCTCAAAAGTCACTGCAAGCAAGCTTTCACAGATCCTACTAACCAAAAGGAATCTCTCCCTTATCTGAACTGCTGCAGCATTTGGAATCTGTTCATTAAACCCACTGTACCTTGTATCATAAAATGTTGATTTTTGTCTGTGTCATTAAACTGGAAAAACCTCAAGGACATGGACATCTTATTCATCTCTGTTTTCCCCACAGCGCCTAGCTCAGTACTTGGCACTCGATAAATGGATGAAGAAATCAATAAATATATAAATAAAGTATTTATGGAATCTGTATTCTCTTTTTAATATTCTCAGATCTTCTTAATTTAAAATGTGCGGGAGTTCCCAAGTTAACAGTTTTAGAAATATGACCCATTTCTAAAGTGACTATGTCACATATGCCACACCTGGACCCTTCCCCAGAGAACATCCTCACTAGGATGGGATGGATATGAATAAACTACAGTTTTCAAAAAGACCCCTAGGAGGAGGGAGGGGCACTGCAGAAATATGTCTGGAAACAAAAAGAATAGGAAGATTGGTGATGTGGTGAGCTCAAAAGAAGTAATATGGAAAATCAGATTTTCTAAAATGCTTCTAATGAGAATGAACATCTTTCGGTCAAGAAAACTTCATTTATTTTTGAGAACTCAATTTGCTATCATTATTAACCCTCAAATTTAAAAGGATGCAAGCTTGGCAGAAATAAGAAAATTAGGCAATACAGACAGGAGCAGTTCACAAATCATTAGCCTGTTGCTGAACACAGCCGAAGATGGGCGGCAAGCCAATCACTGCTGGGAGGCTCCGGCCAAGGGACAAAGACTGAAACGCAGGAGGCGCTCTGCTCACCAAGGTGTGCCCATCTGGCCTGGGGCTGCCTGCCCCAAGAGGAAGGAGACATTTTTAGCGTAGCCATCAACCTCAAGGGATGTAACGGAAGACCTGAAAGTCCATTACAAATTATATCCTATGGTCAACTACAGACTGTCCATAAACCTTTTTGGCATTCTGATGAAAGGTTACATCTTCTTTTCCCATGTAGGTATGCATCCCTTAAAACTGCCTGCTCACAAACTGAAACTGTAATACTAAAAGGTTTAAAAATATTCAATGCGGCAAGACCTCACCTGTGCTTTCACTATATATGAATTATCTTAGGGCAAGAAAAAACTCCTTCAATATTAAACATAGATAGCGCTTTGACGAATCTTTGGAGGTAAGCATTCTTTCAATCTATTGTTTTATTTAAAAATAACAGAGTCTTAAGTGGGAATCCCACTATTTATGCAAAAGACATCAGATAAAAGCTTGTCACATGTGCTCCAGAGAGGGAAACTTTCTCCCCCACTACTGCTCCCACTTCTAAAGAGGCACTCTCTCAAGCTTGTTTCTTTAAAAGCTTTAGAAAGTAGGAGGAAGAAAGAAGACAATGTCACTCCATGTGACAGCAGCAGCATACAATGACAACTCCTCTGCCACTCATTTAAGTGTATTTCATTCTACTGAGACAAATTCTGAATCTCTGCAATCTTGACTTCAAGCTATTAATAAAACCGTAAGTGTGGACTTGCATCCTGGCTTGTTTATAGCTTCCCTCCTACACAAGCCGTAGAAACAGCAGCGTCAAGGAGCCTTAAGTAGTAAGATCACTGTGTGGGACAGTGGAGGACAGAGGGGAAGAGTGCTGAACAGAGGTGGGGGGAAGCTGTCTTCATTCTGTGGTTTCACTGAACCCCAGAGAGGTAATGGAAGAAGCATCCCTTCCCCTAGAAGCTGGAACAGTGACAATGAAGGACAATCACACAAGAGGGAATGCTGGACAAAAATAGGCCAGGAGAGGCACCATGCAGTTATCTCTGCTTGGAGGGCTCTTCCCTGCCCCTCCCTTTAGGAGCATTCCTTCCACCTTGAAGGATCAGTCCAGTAAATATTCCTCCAGGAAGCCTTTCCTAAATGCCTTTTCCTATCTCCCTTTTTCTCCTCCTTCTCCTCTACCAGTAGTTGCTGAGAATTCATCTTGATGTCCTCTGTGATGTCCACTGACATTGCATTTACTCCTTATCATCAGTGCTGATGTTCCTGACTTACTATGGGGTTATGTCTGATAAAACCATTGCAAGTCCAGGCATCATGGTTCACACCTGTAATCCCAGCACTCTGGGAGGCCAAGACAGGCAGATTGCATGAGTCCAGGTGTTTGAGATCAGACTGGGCAACATAGTGAAACACTGTCTCTACTAAAAATACAAAAAATAGCCAGGCATGGTGGCGCACACCTGTAGTCCCAGCTACTTTGGAGGCTGAAGTGGGAGAATCACCTGAGCCCAAAAAGTCAAAGCTACAGTGAGCCCAGATGGTGCCACTGCACTCCAGCCTGGGCAACTAGAAACAAACAAGAAAACAAAACATTGCAAGTTGAAATATTGTAAGTAGAATATGTATTTAATACACCTAACCTAGCCAACATCATAGCTTAGCCTAGCATACCTTAAATGTAGTCAGAACAATTGCATTAGCCTACAGCTGGGCAGAATCATCTGGCAACACAGTACACTGTGGAGTACTGGTTGGTCACCCTCATGATCACATGGTTGACTGGGAGCTGTGGCTCTCTGCTACTCTCCAGCATCACTAGAGAGTGACTTACCATATGTGACTAGCCCAGGAAAGATCAAAATTCATAACTGAAAGTATGGTTCTTATTGAATGTGTATTGCCTTCCCACCTTTATAAAGTTGACAAATCAGAATTCGAACCATTTTAAGCCAAAGACTGTCTGTATGTGTCTTTGTTTATTGTTTTTCTCCCACATAGACCAAGACAACATGAGATTGAAGATCAACCTCCTTCACCCCTATATAGCACCAGTATAAGGCACAGTGCCTTATTCAGAGCGTAGAACAAGTCTTCATGGACACCCTTCCATCTCCCCCAAACACTTTCTGTTTCTCCATTCACCTACCTCCCTTAACCTAGTTTATTCCTACTTGTTAAGTGGGAAACAGCAGTCTTCCTTATTCTGTTATGAGGCACTCCCATAGTGATATTTTTGACCTTTTGTCCCACTCCAACAGTCCTCTGTCCTAGGACAAGGAGTGTATCATTTGATTGAAGTGTTTTTGAGACAGTGTAACCATGCCTAGTCCAGCCCTTATCTCACTCCTATTATCTCAATACTAGTTACACTTTGGATTATAACAAATACATCATTTTCTTGGAAACTCTTCCCTGATGATAGAAACTAGGTTGGTTTCCTCTCATACGTTATATATAGGTTTTTATTTTTCCTTCATGGCTCTTATGCAATAATATATTTGTTCATAACGTTGCTTTCTTAAACTTGTTATCATAGAATATTTCAAACAGAAGTAGATAATAGAGTATAAATCCCCCACATATCTGTCAATCAACTTCATCAGTTACCAACCTATGCCCATTGATTTCATGTCTACCCCACCCTAGCCCTACAAACCCAAACAACATTGAAAAAAAAATCCCAGACATCACATTATTTATATGTAAATATTCCAGCATATATCTCTAATAGATAAGCACTAACCTGTTTTTGTTTTTTACTTAACCCATTTGTGACACTTTTTTATTTTAATGATTATTTCTACATACACCCACTTCTTCCCTGAGATTACAAACTCCATGTGTCAGAGAATGCTATAGTTTGAAGGTGTCCCACAAAATTCATGTGTTAGTAACTTAATCCCCAATGCAACAGTGTTGGGAAGTGAAGCCTACTTGGAGGTGTTTAGGTCCCGAGGGCTCCACCCTCATGAATGAATTAAAGCCACTGTAAAAAGGGGTCCTTTCTTCTGCTCTTCCACCATACGCGAACATAATGTTTCTCCTCTCTGGAGGATGCAGCAATGAGGCACCATCTTGGAACCAGAGACCAAACCTGCTGGTGCCTTAATCTTGGACTTCCCAGCCTCCAGAACTGTGAAAGGGTAAATGTCTGTCTTTATAAATTACCCAGTCTTAGAATTCTGTTAGAGAGGCACAAAAGGGACTAAGACAGAGACGTTGTCTGCTTCATTCTGATTGCATGTAGGCACATATTAGATGCTCAATAAATCAAATGAAAAGGGAAAAGTTTTTAAAGGCAATACAGAAAACCATTTGAAACTTGGGAGCCAGCTGGCTTCCATTCCCCTTCTGTTCCTTTTCTGGGTAACGATACCCAGAATTTTCCTCAACTTTCCCTGTGATTCAAGAATGGCAGCCTCCATCCCTGACGCCAGGAGTATGGCACATGGCTCAGGTCTGATAAATCAGAGCAGTGCAACATCCTAGCCAACATAATTGGCTTAGTAATGGACACATGATTCAATCAATCAAAAACAATGCAATACAAGGAGACTTGCTGGGCGGAAAGGAAGGAGGCAAGCACTTTCTCCAATTAGATGTGCACCTGGAGAAGGAGAGGCTAATGTTATTGTAAGGGCAGAGTATATTTAAAAACGGACCTGACACAGAGAAAGCAGAACAAACAGATGGAGAGAGATATCAGGCTCTGCAGAAGGTACTTGAGTACCTGAGTCAAACCTTGCTGGAGTCAAACCTACCTGTAGATTTTTAGTTACATTACTCAACAAAAACCTTGTTGGCTTAAATGAGTTTGAATTACATTTTCCAAGATTTTCAATAGAAAGTTTCCTGTATGACTACAGGGGAGGAGAGAAAGCATAATTAGAAACTCCAACGCCACCTGAATGATAAATGAAATATGTTATTTCTTGGTCTAGTACTTGATTTAATACTTATATATCTTGAGTTCTAATGACAGATCAAGCCTCTAGGTCTCAGACTCCTCATTTATAAAATAAGAGGAATAAGTGGTCACTAAATCCCCTTTGACCAGGAAATTATATGTATTTAGTACAGAAAGCCAGAGTGATGGATCTGGATGTCCTTGCTAAAAATAGCGCCTGCTTACTAGCCTATCTTCGTTTTTGTTTTAATTAACTTAAAAAGCATTTTATATCTTTCAGCAAGAAAATAACTTCCCAAATGAGAAAGACTCCTGCTCAGTATTTCTCTATTGCATAGTAGATACTCTGTAGGAAAAGTAAGTCTTTTCTCATTCACTGTGGCCCCAGGTTGTAATATCAGCATTACGAAAACACATTCAGATATTAGGCATGATCAAAAGGACCCCTGTCTAGTATTGGCTAGATATAAGGGAAGCTGAGGCTGGAGGATTACTGGAGCCCAGACCATCGAGGCTGCAGTGAGCTATGATGGTGTCACTGCACTCCAGCCTCAGCGACAGAGTAAAGCCCTGTCTCTTAAAAAAGAAAAAACAATAATGTTGTACAACGGTGGGTTTTCAAACTTTTTCTGGGTAGAATCTTTTGTTTAAGTAAATATTTTATAGAAACCAATGTAAATGAAAGCATTCTTTCAGGGGGATGCTCTGGTTGAGGTAGGTTCAGCTTTGCAGAGCCAAGTCCTGGCAATGTTGTACTCCAGGCCACCTAGGATTCTGAGAGCTCGGTTTGAAAGCCTGTGTTAAGAGAATCTTTAATGACACGTGAATCAAAATGCCAACTGAATAAAGCAGGTTACTGAGAGCACAAGATCCCATCTTTGTAATACAATTGCCTACCTTGCCAGCCTCATCTTCACCACCCTGCCCTTGACATCCATGCTCTGGCTCTCTGTTTTTTTTGTTTTTTTTTCAGGTCTCTGCTTAAAAGTCATTTCCTTCGTAAAAACTGACTTCCCCACCCCTTTTCTTCCCCCAGCCCCACTACACAAACCCAGATTGGGTCAGGTGCTCTTGTTTGATGACCTCACACTCTCTGTAGTTTTCCCCCCACCATTCATCACCATCATTATTTCATTAATGCCTTTTTCCCATGAGACTGCTAATATCCAATAGGGGTGTGTGTGTGTGTGTGTGTGTGTGTGTGTGTGTGTGTGTGGTCTTAGTTTTTTTTTTTTTTTTTTTTGAGACAGAGTTTCGCTCTCGTTACCCAGGCTGGAGTGCAATGGCGCGATCTCGGCTCACCGCAACCTCCGCCTCCCGGGTTCAGGCAATTCTCCTGCCTCAGCCTCCTGAGTAGCTGGGATTACAGGCACGCGCCACCATGCCCAGCTAATTTTTTGTATTAGTAGAGACGGGGTTTCACCATGTTGACCAGGATGGCCTCGATCTCTTGACCTAGTGATCCACCCGCCTCGGCCTCCCAAAGTGCTGGGATTACAGGCTTGAGTGGTCTTAGTTTTAACAGATTAATACAAACTTATAGACAGGGTAGCTTAAACAGCAGAAATGCTCTGGAGATTAGAAGTCCAAGATCAAGATGTCATCAGGTTTAGCTTCTAAAGTCTCTCTCCTTGGCTTCTTGCTAAGGTTCTCAGTCTGTGTATGTTTGTGTCTTAATCTCCTCTTTGTATAAGGACACTATTCATATTGTATTAGGGCTACTATGGACTGACTGTTTCTGTCTCCCCCAAATTCATGTTGAAGGCCTAATGCCCAATGTCATAGAATTTAGAGGTTGGGCCATTGGGAGGTGATAAGGTTTACATACGTCTTGAGGGTACGGCCCTCAAGATGGGATCAGTGTCTTTATAAGGAGAAGAAGAGATCAGAGCTTTCCCTCTTTCCACTATGTGAGGATACAGCAAGAAGGCGGCCATCTGCCAGCTAGAATGAGGGCCTTCACCAGGAACTGAGTTTGCTAGCACCTTGATCTTCAGCTTTTCACTTCAAAAATTATGGGAAATAACCGTACATTGTTTAAGCCACCCAGTCTGTAGCATCTTGCAGTGCCAGAAAGTAAAGAAGTGCTAAAACAGCAACAGCAACAAAAAAAATGAGTCTACAGCAAAGGAGCACTGAATCCACCCTGAAAGAGCTCCCAATTGCCAAAGGTGGAACAATTTGAGCAACAAAATAAAGCAGTATTGGATTATAACCCAAAGTATGAAATAAATAGAGAATCCATACTGATGTAACTAAATTATTATAAAAATAAACTGATTAGAAGAGACAAATCTTTCTCTTATTACAGAAGAATTCTCAATAGTGTATGTAGATATACCCCTCCCTTTAGGAAGTGGAGTTTAATTTCCACCACCCCCTGTCTGGTATTGGCTAAATGTAAGGGACTTTTTTTCAAATAGTAGAGTAGGGAAAAGGAAAACAGTAACTTTGCAGTAGAAGGCTGGCAGACACCACCTTAACCAAGTGGTGAAGACTAATGTAACCAGTGACGGCATATGGATATCATCTATCCCTGATACGATGTGACGAGAAGGGCACTTTGCCTCAGTGGTAGTCTTTCCAAAAACCCATAATCCCAGTCTAATCATGAAAAAATAATCAGACAGCCCTAGATTTGGGACATTCTATTGGGTACCTGGCCAATATTCTTCAAGACTGTTAAAGTCTTACAAAAGGAAAAGAATAAAAAGGAAAGACTGAGGAACTGTCAGACCAGAAAAGATTAGTGAGAGACGATAATTAAATGCAACGTGGTACTCTGTACTGGATCTTGGAACAGAAAGAGGACATTAATGGAAAATCTGGTGAAATTCAAATAAAGTCTGGAGTTTAGTTAAAAAAAGAAGAAAAAGTCCATCAAGAATAGAAACTTTATTCCCATGTGTAACTCAAAAAAATTTTTAAATTCACAATTCCCTAGAAGCAAGTAATTTATCTGCTCAATATACCAATGGGAAAGGGGGTAATAACCTCACCAAACCCACAACCATTCCCTATTACAATCCAAAGTAACTTGCTGGAACATTCAGCTCTTATGCTATGTTCATTACAATCCTCCTGATACTTCTTGTGTAAGATACAATATTAAAAGTGCATTCTTTGCCATCCTCCCTTACACATGCCACAACCAGAATGCCAGTGCAGTCTGAAGCTATATTATATTAAGAAACTATATTTTTTACTTTACAAAAAGAAACTTAAAGCTTCAAGTTGAATTAACTGAGCTTTAAAACCATTGACCTAATATACTCAATATTAGTATAGTTTTAATCTCTCTAAAGGATATAATCAAGAAGTACAAAACTTCTAAGACAAAAATGAGTAAATGACTTTTTTTAGAAAAAGAAAAAGTCATATATAATCTTGCACAATTCTATCAAGAGAGTTCTTGCAAATTTCCACTAATAAGCAGGCCAATATTCTTTCATTTCCATGATACTATAAAAAGCTTCCAAATTAAGAAACTTTTAGAGGTCTCTTTCAGGGAGGGAGATGCTAAAAAGTTTGTATATTGTCTTTTGCTCAGACAGTACTTTATGTTGTCCAAGCTGCTGTTCCCATTTTCTGGCTTTGTCCTTTCTTAATTCCTTAAATCTATCTTTCTCCTCCTTCTAAAATCTGAGAGCATAATTAGAGGGCATATGTGGCTCCACCTTTTATGGAAATAGCTGTATTCCTTATTTGCATGTGTTTGGACCCATTGCCAGCTGTCCATAAAAGCAGGAGGGTGACCATATCTTCTTGTTACCCAGACAGATTTTGTTCAAAGCCAAAGATTAGGAACAGTGCAAATGGTAGAAAATAGCTTTTTTTTTCTCTGAAAAAATACAAGAGCAGTTTAAAGTGAATGGAAATTAGTGGATCAGTGAACTGGAAGGAAACGTTATAGCTTCTGAAACAGCCTTGCTCCCACCCAACTTTGCATAACAATATTCAATTTGCTAGTGTGCAGTTCGACTTTCAGTTGGCTTCCCAGTCCGAATCAGCAGAGTTCCCCTCTATGCGGTTAGATTTGTGGGAATGAAATGTACCATGCAACCAAACATAGTTAAACCTTCCAGAGAAGACTTCTTTTTAAAAATCCTAGCAATTATTTCTGCCATTAACAGGTGTAAAATGTCTTCCAAAACAGCAAATATGCTTTTGAAGTATGCACCACAAGTTGCACATAAATAAAACATACTAGGAGTCTATTTGCTTCAATTTTATAAAGCAGATATCTGCTGTCCTAAGAAAATAGTTCAAGTTGTTTCCAAAATACTGAGGCAAAACGCAGCAGAGGTACCATTTACACACTCATTAGTTAGAGAGGAAATGCATCTGCTTTGGAAATTGCTGTTCACTAAAAAGCAAGTTTCCCTAGCAACGGCTACATCACACAACTCTTAGACCACTTCCAAGCTATGAAAAAAATTATAGGGAGTTATATAAAAAGATTTTTATCAAATATTTTTTATTTTTGTCATGGGAACATTTCCTTTAAAGCTGAGATATGCCTGAGGAAATTGAAACTTGCCTCACACATCCCACTTCTACTTCTGAAAATTGGATGTATCTAAAATTACTCCTCCTTTAGTAAAGGCGAATCAATGTCTAAGAGATAAAAAGCCACTCATTGTATATTATCAGATGACAAAGGGAGAGGAAAAGCGAGAGACAGAGAGAAGAGAGAGAGAAAGAGAAAGATAGAGAGAGATCCTATGTAAAAACAAAGAAATAAATGGGAAGGGATACCCACCTCTGGAACCATCTCAATATATGACTGGCTTGGTTTCCCCTAAATCCAAACTTTTCTTTGTGGCTTTTCTTCCTTCTTTAACCGAAGAATTGTTACAAATGAAAGAATTCCTAATTGGATAATAAGAGAGTCAGTAGATAGAGGCTCTAAATCCCATAATTCTGCTTACAGTTAACTTAATCTCACTCCCCACACTTCTTAGCTTCTCCGGGTGACATCAAGGCAGGAGGTGGGCATTTCTCTTGCTATCCCACTGTCTGAAGGCTCTCATTATTCTTAAAGGCATTTAAAATTCTCTCAAAGTTCATTCAAATCCAGTAGGGAATACCTTTATTTTCCCAGAAAATAAAAAAACTCTAAAATATATTTTTTGGTCATGAGTATTAAAATACGCCTAAAAATAAGGGGGGACATATGAACTTGCTGGCATTTATGTGTTGTTTTAACTGAAATACTGCTTGAGAACAGAGCATATTTTTTCTTAGTGAATGGCTACTTGGGAATACCATATTTGAATTTATTTCATTGCTGATTCCTGTCTTGATCTCATAAATAATAGCTTGTTTGAGATGTCTCTTAATTGTACCAGGTAACATTCAATACAGCTTATCTCTCCTGAAGGATCGTTTTCAGTCCAGGACCTCAAACAGCAGGCATGAGAGAGCCAAGACAGCAGGAAGAGCCCACCATTTTTGTAGTACTGTGAAATAAAAAAGAGAAAGAAACAAAGCAACAAGTATACAAATTTAAATTTAAATTCAAATACACTGTTTCGAAAAAAAACAAGACGATATTAGCAGAGGAAGAAGGGAGCTAAGACATCCCCTTGGCTCGCTCATGCCTTATCTTACCAATGCTGTATTGTACCTATATTCTCTCTTTGGCCCTCACATCAACCACCTAAGGGATTAGTATAAGCCTTTTTTAAATGGGGGTTTTGAAACTCAGAGAAGTAGTAGTTTAGTTAGCATCACATAGCAGTAGAACAGTCAAGTCTGCCTGAAATCAAAGCTGTGTGCTTTCTGTGTTTCTCTCGCTGCCCCTTCAATGGCAAGGGTTGTAGTCGTCAGCTGTTCCTTTTTCCAACCAGATTTTCCCTTAGCAGGACTCACAAACTGTTGAGCCTTTGTTCTCTTTAGCCAAAATGATTTTATCTAAGGATGTAAATTAATTGCCAAATTTAAAGCCAGAAGTTTTCATATAAAATCCTAACTTGGGGATTCTTCTTAAAAATAAAAACATAAAGGGATCTGACGGCAGCAGGAATCCCCCATGGTATCTGTCAACCAGAGCTGAGGTAGGCATGCACTCTTCCTTCAGGGTTGCTAGTGCCCAGGTCACCCCAGCCTGTCACACACATTAACTGCCTGGCTCCCACAGGCACGTGAGCTTGCATCCCTGGATAAACAGTATCAAATGAAGCTACCTAGTTTTCAGTGGACATTGTCTACCAGCAGGGCCAGTGCCTGACAACTTGGAAATGGGCACAGTGGGTATGGCCAGGAGCCACAAACAGAAGGAAGGGCATGGAACTGAAGAGCAAAATTGAATTCGGGGGTTTGTTTACATTTGCTCATCATCTAATCAAGAAAGATAACGGGCTACGATGTTTGAAAATTAACCATAAAACACTTAAAAACCTGTCCTCCACTGAATAATGATCTTCTATGCACTTCAGCTAAGGAGATAATAAGAGCACAGGCCTAAGAGTCTAAAAACACAAATTCACACCTTCACTCAGTAACTAGCTTACCTTGCCCTCTGTAAACGTCACTAAGCCGTGGTGGGCTTCCAGTCCCATATTTGTAAATGGAAAGATCTGGGATACTGTATGGTCAGGAGCTGTGCAGGTAATATAAATAAAGGCAGACAGTGGTGGGGGCTGGGTCTGACTAGAGGACACCAGGGGGCAGCTGCTCCGCTCCAGACCATTGTCAGCCAGGAGAATCTGGACGTTGTGTTGCCAGATTGCCCCACTTTCACAGTAGCCAGAAATATGTGTGAGTCTGTGTTTTATATTTTAATTAGAAATATCTCACTTTTTAAAACATTAGAAACTAATTCAAAATTTTAAAATCACCACTCCTGCCAACCCCGGGCAGGTGAAACAAAATGTTTCTGGCTGTATTAGCCCCCAAGTTCTCAGCTTTCTACCTCTGGCCTAAACTCTAGCGGTACGATTCTGTGATTTTAAGTACTGACTAATCATCTTTGGGAAGAAGAGAGGGGTGTAGGTGGCTATGTTTTCAGTGGAAAGCTCAAGAAGATGAAATGTGTGGCATTCGCTAAGTGGCCCATCTTGCCATCCCATTTGAATCTTGCATTTCGTGATCACGAAGCAAGGATGTGGGCAGATACACTGTTTGAGCATCACTTACAGAGACCGAGCGAGGAGAATTGTTGGAAAGGAGAAAAAGAAGCAGAAGGTGGAAATTACTCTTGAAAGAAATATGAGAATGCCACAAGGAAGGAAGGAAGGAAGGAAGAACATTTTTAAAACAGGTACTATGCGCTAAGTGCTTTATATAGATCATTTAGTCCCTAACTCTTTTAAGTTTGGTGCTGGCATTCCCCCTCATAGGAACAACAATTTACCATGCGTTTTTTTTTTTTTTTTATGTACTAGGCACAGTGCAAAGTGATTTAGCTCATGCCTTATCTTACCAATGCTGTAAGAAAAAAATTTACGGCCAATATACAGTTGAGAAAATGAAGACTTTGATAGCAATTCGGGAATTTGGCCCCAAAACTACAGCTAATTCATTAGCAGAAGGCTTCCATGGGAAGTCTCTGCTTACACAGCATTTGCTCTTCACTGTTTTCTACCTCTGAGAAGTCAGGGGACTGACTGAAGATTGCATTGCCAGGAAGCAGAGTCCAGATTCCATCACAACGTTGAGTGCTCACAAGCTCTGGTTATATTTCTGCCGTCTCTTCCCTGGTAGCCCCACGCCAGACACAAGTCCCTAGGGGGCAATGCACTTGAAAACTGTTCCCCCCAATTCTTTCTTGAATTCACAATCTTTATCTTGTTTTTCTCCTTTCCGGAATGCAGGGTACACAGTGTACGTGTCCCTGACTCCCCTAGAGGCTGAAAACACCACCAGGCTAAGGTAATTAGACAACATTTAATAATCACTGTTTCTCTTTCTCTAATAAGACAAGAATATTAGAGTGTGAATAACACAGTACTTAATTTTTTAAAACACAAACAAATATAGAGCATCTGAAATATCGTTCAAGAACATTAAATGTATTTTCTGTTCAGTTTGCCACTTGCTTCTCACGTGAAAAAATATATAGAGACACTATTTTCAAATATAAACAAATCCAAAAACAAGCAAATAATAGAAACTGCTTGGGCTAGGTAGTGCCTACAGCAGCACTGCCATCAATGAGCACATTCCACATTCCACGCACTGTCCTAAGCACTTTGTATGTGTTTTCTCATTTCATTCTCACAACAACTCAACTTTACAGATATGGACACTGAGATACAAAAATACCAAGGAACATGTCTAAAATGACACAGTTCGTAAATGGCACAGCCAGCACTCAAGCCCAGGCATGTGCTCCAGACTCGGCAAGGGATGGAAAGCATTGCCTAATTTGACCAAGTACATCGTGTGTAGGATTTGAAGATTTCTCTTTTTATTGTTTTTCAGTTCTTTCCCATTCTTCAAAAGCGCATGATACTATAATCTTAGTATTTAAACTATCCTTGTAGAATCTATTTAGTTATGTATTAATTCTTACAAATCAGTAGGGCCTATTAAATACAGTAAATTGTTCGATAGATTATCAGACACTGAAAATCACAGACTCTTTGGACAGCTTGGAATTGCATATTTAACAAAGTAAGTGTTAACAAACCAAGATATGTACTTACATGAGGCACAGGCACACAGTGTCTGCTTAATAAATGTCTGTTGAATGAATAAATGCTGGATCTCTTAAAATTCAATTTATTCATTCAACAAATATTTATTATTCAGTGCCAACTATGTGTCAGGCACCGTTCTAGGTCAACACCACAGTGAGCAGAACAGACGAACATTCCTGTCCTCATGGAGTTTACATTCTGATAGAACAAATGGAAAATAAACACAGTAAGCAAGATATTTAATACATTAGATAGTCACAGAAACTAAGAGAAAAAACAAAGTTTATAGGGAAAGTTGGGGGTGGTTTGCAATTTTAGATAAGGTGGCAAAATAAGACATCCTTGATATGCTTTTAAAACAGTGACCTTGGCAAAGATTTTTAAACATTACTATTGAATATTAAATATTTTAGTTCTCCTATGTGTAGAGGAATTGTAGCCAAATATATTCAGTTAATATTGTTGGGTATTTTTAATGTGAGACGTGTGTTTTTTTCTGGACTCTACCAGAATAAATTGTAGAAAATCACAACACAAGATAGAAAATAGGATACATCTCACAAATCACTAAAGACAGCTCTTGATCACTATTATTTTGCTTTTCTACATCAATGTCTGACAAATGGGCTACCATTTCAAAACTAGATATATTTCCAAATGAAATCTAAATAAATAAGTGAAATCCCATCTGGAGCCTCCTTAAAAAGAATCTACTCTCGCAGATTCCTGTTGTCCTTGCTTGACCCCCATGCAGCCTGAGCAGCATTTGAGGTGGAGACTGTATGACACGGTCTGTCACTCACACACAACCGTCCTCAGAGTCAGCAAAGCAAGTCATGATGCAAAGCACGATGGCCACCAAGCAGATAAATTAGTTTTGATTTTTTTTCCTCTCTAAAATGTGAAGACTCACTAATGAATACCATTTAGTACTAAAATAATTTAGGAATAACTTCACACTATCAAGGCCTTAAAAGTAGATAGTATAGAATTGAAGTTAAAATTCAGATTATCGTTAAAGACACACCTATCTGTAGCTTATACTATATGAATGATGAGAAAAAAACCCTAATCACCTTCCAAGTTTCACCCTATCAGTTCTTAGCAGTATGAAATTGCACACGGCACAGCAAAAATGTTTAAAGGCTCTTTTCCTCAATTTTTTTTTTCATTTTATTTTTCCACAAACTTTTATCAAGCTTTCAGTCCATGATTTTGTCTTCATTTGTTCATTGCTTCCTACGACATGTGTTCATTTTAAAAATAAATAAATATTTGGAATTATTTTGCTTTTTAAAACCTGCTAAACATGGGTCAATGTTTTCCCACTTTGTCATATATTTTAATTATTTATCTGAAAGACACAATAAATTCATTTTGACACACAATATATGGCTGCATTCTGATACCTGAAAATGTCCAACTTCCACATTTAAAAATATATCCCAAACTTACTTAACTGACCATTAAGCCTTCTAAATCCATTTAAATAAAGGTCACATATTTATTTTCTGGGAAAGCTATAAAGTTCTTAATTGTAATCAGGCAGAAATGCATTACAAGTGAAAGCACTCAAGTATTCAGCCCTCACTCCTTCAGCGCTATCTAAGATGCTTCACTCCAGCCTAATAGCTAAATGTCACCGTTCCATGCCAAATACATCAAGGACTTTCCTGGCGCCAATGTGCCTTTTTCAGAATGAGCAATATTTCAGCATCATCAGAATTAACCATCCACTAAATTCAATTCAATAAGGCTGCATCTTCCTCGGTGTTTCACCTTCATGCACAATTTATTATAATTTCATATGAAAAGCTATACGCTCAGAGTGTACATTCACTATCATACTCTTGAAAAGAAAGCCCTTCTCTGGAGCAGTTTTAGACTCTGGATAGCAACTGTAGTTAAGGTGTCTTCTCAGAGCATCTGACAGGGTTCACATTGAGGAAGAGATTAAAAACAAAAAGTCAGGATTTATCGACTGTGAGTAATCTCCAAATTCTCCTTCAGGCCTTCAGCAATGAGATGAGAAGCCTCAAATAAAGACTCTCAGGGCCCTTCTGAATGCAGTCACTGTCCCTGGTTCTCCAGAGCTCCCCCCACACACTGACGGGGCCAGGGAAGACAGCAATTTCCCTGTGTAATTTCAAGGTTGGACTGGAAATGCACCTAACCCGCATGTATATCTTTTCTTCACTTTTGTTTTTTTTAAACTTTCTTCTGGTTTACAAAAAAAAAAAACCAACAGATACTACAGTTTTATCTGTTTTTTTTTTTTGTTTTTTTTTTTTTTTTTTTTTTTCCACATAAAAATTGAACAGGAAAGAAGTAAATTCTAAGCGGAAACTCTCAGGTAAAACCTAATACAGGTATTAGAGATAAGTAACAGGATGTTAGGCTGCTCTTCGACATCATTTTCTTGGACTTTGATTAAAATGGTGCATCTCAGGTTATTTTAAATTCAGGATAAAAGCTAGCCTGAGACATCATAGGCTGGTCTCAGTTAGATGGAGATGGTACAGATACAAAACTTCCACATTTAGAAAACACAAGAGCCTTAGGGATGGAGGCAGGGAACTGAATCATCTCCAGGCTGCTCTAATTCATTAGGTCCATCACTTGTCACAAACTAAATATGCTGTGTGCTCATCTTATAAAAAGGCTTATGTGTTTCACTGGAAAAGCAGAAACCAACTATGGAAGTGTTATTTTCAACAGTAAGTGTGCAAACAGGTATATACAGTAGGCCAAGGCAGTGTCCTATCCAGTCCGGTTCCCAGAAGTGTTGATGAGATGTTATGGTACCCTCCCTAGTCTCACACATTGAACAATAACTCGAATACATCACAAGATCACTTGCCAATCCTCCTTGGTTAAATGGGTCTTTATTTTTAGAGAACAATGGGAATTATAGGAAACTGGAGGCCTTCCATCACAAAACTATAAATAGTTGCTGTTAAATGCAGCCCTGTGTTTTTGGTTTTCAATTTTAAAATGAAGTGGATATTCGAGAGGGGTTATTCATCTGTTGGACAGTTTATGATGCCCTGGTGATGTCATCTTATCTAGGTGATTAAGGACTTACTTAGTTTTCCAATCAGACAAATCGCTAGCTCTCAATGGGAATTTTAATCAGAAGGATCGCTAGCTGTGCTGAGACTGTCCCCAGTGAACAGAATATGACTGACCTTTCTTCCACAGGAAATTTAAATTTGTATCATTTGGCTGTTAGGAGTTCTGCCATTTCCCTGTGGATCAAGATTAGAGATGAACTTTCAGGTTCAGTCATACATTAAAAACACAAACACATAAGCTGTGAAAAGCCAGAAGCAGAATGTCTTTCCCCTGATGCAAAGGTCACTGCTGTTTTCTCTCATTCACTCCAGCTGACCATGGGTTCCTATGCTTACTGCCCCCATTTACCGAGCTGAAATTGAAAAACAGTCACACTTTTGAGTCCTCGGCATGGTCACTGCATTAAGATTATCTACTATATTTAACTTTTCTCTCTCATTTGTATGTCAAAGGAAAAATGATTTCCCTTGTGACAGAACAGACCTTCAATGACTTTTTCTTAAATGTGTAAATGAGGTTGTGTTTATCAGAATGCTCTGGTTTAATCTAGAAAGTTCCTGGCTTGTCTCAGGAATAAAAAGGAAAAAAAGTCCTCAGTAAATATTTCTTAGAGAAACCTGATGTTCGAAAAATAAGCAATTTCAGGGCACAAACTCATACAACTCCTGTATCAGGTATTAATTAAGTAGATTAGGGAATCACACAGAAAACAGATCCCTTATCCCAATACTGTCAATTAAAAAAAAAAAAAAACTTAGAAAAGAACAAGAAAGTTAGTTACCATGATCTCCAGTATTAACTTCACAATTGCTTTTTTATTTCCAAAACTGAATTCATAAATTGATGTAATTATGAAACAGGACATCTGTTTAATGACCCACACCACATCCATTTAATGACTTGGGACTGAGAGGGGAGAAGTTGGAAGGTCTTAGCCTAGAATTATACCAAAACGTGAAGCAGATTTAATAACTAGAAGACTCAAAATTAAAGCTTTACTATACCTTATTTAAAAGGTAATGTCTGAAACCAAGGTAAGGCTACATTTTCACCTCAACACATTTTAATTGCTAACTTATTTTTCAATTAATTTATTTAGTTAAATTACATCTGATTCCAAAAAGGAATTAAAAAATACTGTAAGAGTCTAACTGGTTGTAACTAACCTATATATTTAGACCTGGAAGCAATTTAGAAACGCATTTTAAAATGTATGTATATAAATTACACAATTTTATTAATTTCACAACCTGAGTAAAGGATGCTTTGTAGTTTAGCCATGGAAGGACAGGGTGTTTTGTTTGTTATCAAAGAAATTTAAATTAGCGGGCTAAAGGCTGTTCTACCTTTATAGGCAAGCTTGATTATGCATTATTTTTACAAATTGCCTTCACCATTAAAATGAAGTACAAATATGAAAGAGAGGAAACTTATTTCATAATTCAGCTGGAAGCAAATGCACAATGAATAGACACTCTTCTTGGAAACTCCATTTAGATTTGACATCGGCCATATCACTTCTATTGCATAATATCAAATATAAAAGATATCCTGAAATAACTTGTTATTTAAAGCAGGAAAAAAAAATGGCCAAAAGTGTTTATAAACTGAGTTTCCATGGTCAATGACATGCCATGGCATTTTTTTAATAATAAAAAAATGAAAATTCAATTAAAATGAATGATGCAAATATCCTTTATTACTTGTCAAAGATGAGTGGATGTCTGTTCCTTTATCCTAAGTAAGCTGAAAAAAAGAAAAACAAAAGTATTCCACTAGACACTGTGCTAAGCAGTTACATGTAAACTTAGCCTACATTCTCAATGATTTAAAACAAAAACAACAGGAAAAAAAAAAACTAGGTGTCAAAACAGTAGCTCAAGATCACATAGCTAAAAATGTCAGCACCAGAGTTCAAGCCCAGAATTCAAACCCAAGTTTGGTCTGATTTCTAGGTGCATGTTCTTTCAGTTGCATATTCTGCTTGGTTTCAGATTGTCCTGGCTCCTTCCAGTCATGCAGTTTTCAATGTGATAACCAACCTTAGCAATGCTGAACAGCAGAAATGCATGCAGAACAATGGTAACTGCTTCCCTAAATTCGCACTGCTCTTCCTTGGGTGGTTTTTTCCCACAGTCCTACTCTGGGATTTCTGAGAAGGACTCTCTGGTTCCTCTCAGAGTAATACCAAGATGTGCCCAAGCTAAAAGTGCATGCGAAGAGATTTTAAAGTCATTCAGCATAATTGTCCTAATCAACAAAATCCAACTACAACACAATCAAACTTTTGAGAATAAAACATTGTGTGGGAGATAAACAAATTAAAGCATAAGGTCAGGCTTTTATGAGGTGCTCCAGATCCTATCACCTTGCACTAATTTCTTGCATATTTCAGCAGTCACTTTTTTGCGTGACTTCACAGAAATAACAAGACATTAAAAAATCCTGAGATGGTTACAAAAGCACTGTTAACACACACTGTGCATCCACGTAGAGCCCACGGTGCTGAGAACATTGAGGTAAACTTGGAAGTCTGCAATTGAGAAGCTATTTTTAAATCTAAACCAGGTGACAATTTTCTTTAAAAAAAAAAAAAAAAAGGAGGAGGTGAATGTTACTGAACCAACTCAGATTTTGTTCTCAGTTTCCATATTGTTTGCATTGCTCCTTTCATTCTGACACTACCAGTTTCATAAGGGTTTGAACAAATCTAAAACAATTATCCCCAAGCCCTCATACATAGGGTAATTGTACTGAGATCTTTTGTCCACATACTTTAAAAATATTGAGTGAAATTACTTATTTGTAAAGATTCTTTCTCTTTCTAGAAGAATTTCAGTTTCTTCCTTGAATCATACATTAATAATAGTCAAACTGATGATAAAGCTATCATGACAACCCAACTCTATAACACCTTTGGTTATATTTACACAAAATAAAAATCATACAATATTTAACTCAAGGAAAACTCATATGCTTCTGACCAATAACTGTCATCTTTAAGAGCCATCTACTACCTAATATGGTTTAGTGCCAAAAGCGTTCTATGCATATGGTAGGTTCTTAATACATAATTTGAATAAACCTAAGACTTTTAATGTAGGAAATTGTCAAAAGAAAAATATATACACTCTATAATAGTAACTGGTTTTAAAACAAAGCACTGATTGAGTTGATGCATGACACCTATTATCAGCACACCTTAGGAAGGAAAAACAAGACTTCCCAGGTATGCTAATACAAAGACTGTGAATGGGGAGTTATTTGTTATACAGCCCACATAAAGAAACTTGTTAGTACAAGTTTTTGATGGAGCCACCAACTGCATCCCAGGTTGTTATAAACTGTGATTGCATAGCTAAGTTGTATGAATGGAATGCTGCTTTGAAAAGCCTTTAGGTACAAAATGTTTTGTGAAAATTTCTGTAGTTTCAAAAAGATCCAATCGCAAGCTCACAAAGCCCTCCTCCACCCTGATTTTCCATTGCTGCCACTGTTTTTATTAAAACTAACAGCTACAGAGGTGTAGTGAATGCAGATTTAACAGACAGGCTATTTGGCTTTTTTCATTTGCAACCAAATAATTTTTTTTTTTTGCCATTTTTCCATCTTTTAGATACATCATGACACCTTAAAGGGAAGAATTAATCTCATTTTGAGGCTTTGCCACAAAATGAAAAATTCTACAATTGTGCATAAAAAAGACAAATTTGTTTTTACCTCAGAAGCTATGAAAAAGTAAACGGCACCAGTCACAAGAGATTTTTCGAAAAGAGTATCAAAAGATAGTTAATATTTTTCTTTATGAAAAACGAAGACAAGCTGAATTCCCAGCAGTCTTTGTCAAAGTCAGTTTACACAGTGGCTAGACAACAAATAGGGGCATTGTTGACAACTCAAGAAAACTCCAGCAGAAATAATTGAAAATTTCCCCCCTGGGTTCTCTATTTACTCTAGGCAAAAACAAAAAACATTCACACTAGAAACCAGATCAGGCACTGAGATGACAGCAATACAAGTCTAATGGGGAGATGTAAACATATATGTTATGATACATAGACTGAAAAAAATGGAAATATTTTCTTCTCTATAAGGAGAGTAAGGAAATAATGAAAATGGATCCCTTTTCATATTATGAAAAAGTAACATGCAACTGTGCCTTGCAGCAAATTGGCTGTAGTTAACTATAGCAAATAATTATTTCTGGGGTATTACCTAGTTTGATGAGAGCAAGCTGTTCCTGAAGATGAAGAGCACAATGTATGGGTGACCGGAAAATAGCTCCTTGGACCACATCTAACCCAGTGCCTTACATGCTGTCACCCAGCAGGCTGGGCTGAGAGGGTTTGGTCATCTTTGGCTCTTAGAAGTGGTGGCAGCCATCAGGAAACAGACAGGAGGAGTAAAAAAAGTCAAGAGAGAAGGGAAAGAGGAAGCCACTTTCTAGACATACTTTCTTTATGTCATTCATGTTATTTATGCTCTGGTTACCAAAATTCCTGACTAGAAAGTGTATCAGAACATAGAGTCTTTGGTTTTACTGCCCCCTCCCCCTGGTATAGCAAGCATAGTACAGTATAGTACACAGTATAGTCTAGTATGTATAGAAACTATATGAACCTTTTACCTGTCAGTGCAAGAGAATCAACCTCTGAAGACATACTGTGTACAAGTGTCATGGGCCAAAGAATAAGATTAGGAATTCTACTAATCCTCTAAAAAAGGGTGTTTAAATAATCAGAGAACTGTGGATAAGTAGAAAGCCCTGCAGAGTAAAGAGGTATCACACTCTTAAAAGACATGACTAAAAACCATTGCCAAGAACACAACCTCGTTCTAGGCACCAACAATGGATTCTGCAAATGGGATATTCAGTAAATGCTTCACATGGCATGGTTTAAGAAGTCCCCAACCAGAACTATAAGTGCCCAAGAAAAGGTTCACAGATGCAAACCTCAAAGACCTATTGAGACAGGTGGGTTCTGTTCTCGTTATCTTTTATTTCCCAAACATATCAAGTCCTCAGATTTGGAACCAAAAAGCAAATTCAAGCAATTAAAGAACCACTGCACAGGACAGAAAGTTACCAGCAAAGATATGTAGATAAGAATCAAAATAAAAGTGTCTATAAATATCTAAAAATGGTCATTTTTAAAATCTTGCTATATCTCAAACCTATGTTCAAACATTAAATAATATAAAATTCCAAGAAGGTAAATTGGAATCAATGAGAAGGACTTTTAAGTTATAATGGATTTTTGCCAAGGCAGGAGATCTCTTGAGCCTAGGAGTTTGCAGCTACAGCGAGCTATGATCACACCACTGCACTCCAGCCTGGCTGACAGAGCAAGGCCCTGTCTCTAATTTAAAAATAAAATATAACTTAAAATGAATTGTCATAAGTGTTATGTTTATGTTATAAATGGCCATTTAGATCAGTGGTTGCCAACTCTTATGGTTATGAGATTTTTTTAAGTTTAAACATTGAATTAATATCTCCAATATATGTATGTATATTTATTTATATATTTTATGCATTTACGACTATACTAGCAAACTATATCATGTATACAAAGAATAAAAATTTTAAAGGATAAAATAATTTTATAAGCACATCTAATTTTTTTTCCCCACACCCAATTGGATCATCTCAACACTCCTGAGTGTGATGTCAACAGCACATTCAGAAAACACAATTTTAGTTCATTAATTAGGTAAGAGGGACAACATATATTCACACATCACACACATATACATTTCATTTTGTCTAAAATGCTTAAATTTAAATGTAGTGCTTTTATTTTACTACCTAGAATTTTTTAAAAGCAGTTATGAGAATAAAAACATGGCAAATTAAGGGTTTCAGATTCTGTTTTTATTACTACAAATGGTTGCTCTTTATTCAGCAACTAGTATGTCACAGATATTTTATATTACATACATTATATCTAATTCTCATAAGAACTGTGAAGTAGAAATTACTTTTCCCATTTTATGAACAAATAAAATTAAGGCTTATGTTGATTAGCCGTATCTTGCAAAAAAAAAAAAAAAAGTGGTGGAGCCAGCGTGGATGAGACTTTATCTTTAAAAGCACAAAATCTAAGCCAGGCATGGTGACATGTGCCTGTAGTCCCAGCTATTTGGGAGGCTGAGGTCTTGAGCCCGGGAGTCCAAGGCCAGCCTGAGCAACACAGTGAGATCCTATCTCTAAACAAATAAATAAAACCACAAAATCAAAATGGTCACAACTATAGGAAATTTTATGTGAAGGTTCTAGCATTTTAATAAGTATCTTTATTTATAGCTGGCCCCTTAAAGAGAGAAAAACTGAGCTGTTGGCTTCTAAAAATTACTTTTAGATTAAAAAAATAAAAACAGTCCCCAGGCATTTCCACTTGCTGCTTCCTTTCTCCTACCCCCACAGTAAAACTATCTCTTTCAGTCTTCAAAAGAGGACTGCAGAGAATTCTGGAGGTAATTACAGTGGTTAGACACACTCAGCCCAGGGTAATGAAGTCACGAGAAACCTTAGAGTCTCAAGAGCAGAACAACATCCTCTAATCTTAAAAGAGAACTTGTGGAGTTTGGGAGCTTGCAGAGTAGGGCATCCTACTCCCCACTGGGAAAGAACAAGAGCAGTGGAGAAAAAGGCAACTGGAATCCCTCCCCTCTTCTCATCAAGCTAATTTTGCAATGGAGTGCCTCTGACTTTCTCTCAAGGCCTAGAGTTTCCAGCTATGTCCCCTAATAGGGCCCAACACTGGCTACCTGGTCCAAAAGCTTATTTGTATTCCAAAGACAGAAAAAACTATTATCTGTGCAAATTCTGGACCACCAGAGACCCACATAAGATGAGAGGCTCTTTGAGGCTGGGGAAGTCACTCAAAGGTGAAAAGGTTGTTGGATTAGAAGAAATGCTGATTGCAAAATTTTATTTGGCAGTTCGAATAACATGATTGGAAATTTCGCTACTGGTAAGTTCTTCAGATAATGTGGCTCAAGCTATATTTCCTTTTCTGGAGATTTTTTAGAAATATAAGTGACAGACAGACTTCTGTCCAGGTTGGTTTGATTGCAGGCAAAGTAGAATGGATGAACCCTGAAGCATTCTCCAGTTCAATATTCCAATATAGGCACTTTTCTGCCTGGGGTCCCCACCCTTCCTGCCCACCTAGCAAACTCTTCTTTACTCTCCAGGTTCAACCATAGTTCCCTGGTGAAGCCTATCCCACACATGAGGTGGAATTAGGTACTTTCTCCTCTCCTCTAAAGTCGTAAAGTTGTAAATCTGTTTATTGAGAAGCACTTATTTAAAAATGTAACCATTTGCTCTTGACTATGGGTTTCGGGTCTTATTCCCACACTATTCCCATGACTTATCCCTGAGGCTGGCACATAATGATATATCACAATAAATATCTGGTGGATGAGTAAATAAAGGTTGAATCCATGGATTTTAAGGAGCATCAATCCTCACAGCTAAATTGCTGTAGTTTAGTCTTAGTGGTTCTTACAAACAAGGATTTGTTTTTATACGTTTTTATATAAAATCCATCATAGCCCTCTGAACATTCCATTTATAACCTTCTAACATCACTTCATCTAGTTGTCAATAAAGGAACCTTATCTCATTACTAATTGGATTGTGTATCTAGCATAACACAAATGAGGTATCTCTTACATCTTTTCTATTCACAAATTAGGAACCATCACAATTTGAAGCATTTCCTACCATCTCTATACCTGGTCCAGTGGGGAAAGTCATGCTTTAAATGTTTATTCTCTGGTATCTATCCTAGTCAAAAGTGTCCTTTAAAAAAAATCAAGGAAAGATTTAAAGGAAATCTGAAGAAGAAAAATACAATCCCCACGTCTATCACTGTGAGAGCTTGTCCCAGAAAATATTTAAGAACTGAATTTCTAAGGGGCGGAAAGAAGTTGACCAAGCAATGTTATACCAAATGCAATATAATAGGTCATTTTCTCCTAATAAAAAAGTCAGTTCTTGTTTAATGATTATCTTTTTGAACTGTCTAGATTACCTTATATTGCCTACCCCTAAACATATGTTAATCCTATAAATATCCTGATCCTTAAAGATGTTTCCACGTAACTGCATTAAAATCTTAGAGGAGTATGACACTAAAAATATATGTAAAAATTAAGAAAAGAAAAAAACAATGCCTAAATTGTATTTCTTAAAAATACCCAATTGAAAATAAAATACATAAATCTACCAACTAATTCAGGGTTCTTCTATTCGATCATTTCAAAAGATAATCTACATTAGGAAACTTTTTGAACAAAATACTTTCCATATAATTTTCCTATACAAATTATATCAAAAATAGACATTTTTAAATGTGTTTCTGATTCTAAATAATTAAGTAAACCTCTCTCTGTTACTCTCACCCTACCCTGCCCCAGAAAAAAGGGAAACGCAATGCAAGGGGAAAAAGCATCACTGAAGCATACATTTACTTATTCACTCTCTCCAGCTCTCGCCTCCCCTGACCGCTCGCTCCAAGGCTTCGGTTCTTTCAGTATCCCTCCACCTTAACTCTTCTCTTCTAGTTCTATTCAGCTCATCTCAGCAGCCTACCGAAGAGACAGGGAGATAACAACTGAACATCATTGGCATGCCCTGATGTTTCTCAGATTCAATTATTTTGTTAAGATACCGCTTTTCCCATATTTTTATCTTCCCTGGCTTTCCAATGAAGGTACTTTTAAGAAATACATCTTTATATTTCCCCAGCAATGTAGGTGAAAACACATCCATCCAATCAGCCAGACAGACAGAGAGAAAAATAAACAAGACTGTTCTTTCTTAGACTTCAGCTCCATGGGATTTAAGCTCCCCTCTCTTAAGTTGTTACTAGTCTACAAAATACGTGCTTGGCATGCCTCTTAGGCTACCTTTCTGTTTTCCCAATAATAAGCATGTCCTTGACGGTAAAAACTGTTGTAAACCTCTCTGTCCCCAGAGCGCCAGCGTATGCTCAGTAGATGCTTGTGGGTCACAGTGTGGGACCATTCTCATCTGTTCTCTGGTTAGAGGACAGGATCCAGAATGGTCTACAGATTGGTCTACTCCAAAAGTTTGGCTATTTTTTAAATTTACGTCGTAGCACACTGCAAGGGGTGTGGGGATGTGATAGGCAAAACTTTTATACAGATCTGCAATGTAAGTGAACTGATCAGTTCAGTAGCAGCTGCCTAAAGTGCTAAGTTAGGAAAGATAATGCATCCACATCTGGACTCTAGGGGGAATGTGCTGATAGATTAGTGATGTCTGCCACATGCATAGACAAGGAGCACAGTGGTCGGCATGCTCAGTATTTGCCATCCCAGCTCCAACCCCTTAGCCAAAATCTGAATTTCTTTAAGTTCAAAAACTTCTTACTGTGTAAATTCCTTTCCCTAACTGAGGCAGTAGGCCAGGGACAAAAGATGATTCAAAGTCTTCCAAATATATATTTCATGTGTAATGCTTCTACATAAAAGTTCAGTGAAGAATAGTTTTCCTGGCCAATTAGGCTAAAGGTCAATATCATGAATCCAGCATTTCCTCATCTTTCCACCAGATCACTGTAAGAATCATTTCTTGAGAACATTCTTAAGGAACTTTGAGAGTGTCAGTGTCCTTCCACAAAAGCAAAAGCATCAAAGCTCTTCTTTCCAGAAGTGACCCCAGCCAGGATCACTTAAGGATTGCACCAACTGCAACTACTCTCTTCCAATCTAATAAATACTGAGTTCCCTTTTCTCCTTCTGTGCTCTCCCATACATCTGTACATCAAGCACAACCCCACAATCAGGGGTGACAACATTCAAATTTAGTTTCAGACTTTCTCTCTTAAACCATTTAATAAAACTTTTCACAGCCAGGCACGCTGGCTCATGCCTGTAATCCCAGCACTTTAGGAGTCTGATGCAGGCAGATCACCTGAGGTCAGGAGTTCCAGACCAGCCTGGCCAACATGGCAAAACCCCATCCCTACTAAAAATGCAAAAATTAGCCGGGTGTGGTAGCTGATGCCTGTAATCCCAGCTATTCAGGAGGCTGAGGCAGGAGAATCGCTTGAACCCAGGAGGTGGAGGCTGCAATGAGCCGAAATCATGCCACTGCCCTCCAGCCTGGGCTACAGAGCAAGACTCTGTCTAAAAAAAACAACAAATAAATAAGAAGGAAAACAAAACCTTGCACGAAGTCATTTCATAATACAAATTCAACATCTCCCCTGGCTAGAGTAAAGAAAGAAGTGTCCTTGGGGGCTCAGCAAACTCAAATAACAAATCAAGCTCATTCTTCATTTGTTTCTTCTAGTCTTCTCAGCCAGAAAAATCCTTAATTTTTTCCAATGTAAAATATCAAAGAAGTCCATTTCATAATTCTTATCTAAAGAGGTAAAAGTGAAGTGCATCATTAAGCGCCGACAGCCTCCACTTACTAGCTTTACAATCACATTTATTATAGTTCCAAGGCAAACTTCCTCATCAATTTCCATTTCTCTAATCAAATTACATTGTTTAAAAAGGCAATTTTACTTAATACTTGCTGTCCTCTCTGCATTACAGTAATGTACATTCTTGCTCTCTTTCAACCCTAACTCCTCCAGAGCATTTATGCAATTTATAAACTGTGACAGTCTTTCCTCCTCTGTTCTCTGAATGAGAACCACTTAGACCAGGGTCACTTAAAAGTTTATTTTAAAAAGTTCAATGATTATAATAGAATAAAAGTCTGAGATAAAAATATGCTAGAATGAAAAAATAAGTTAAAAAAGGTTTCTTAAGATTTGAAGAAACATTTTCTTTAGTGAAAGACTAATTTGCCTCTAAAAGTTAACTCAGAATCTTCAAAAAGCTTCTCAGACCTCAAATATTGAAATCATTTAAATAAAGTGTCCCAGGGAAGGAAAAAGACACAGTGACCACAGATGGTTATTACAAGGCATAAGAAACAATGGACAGGGCTTGATGGCCCTGGAACAGTAGCCCAGCTGGGCTGGAGTGCAGAAGATCTGGGGGTCCTGAACTGGTTTTTACATGTTAAATCCATCCTCACTGAGCCTCTTCTCCATGACTACTGACTACGGGGGCCCTGCATCCAGAGGTGTAAAATGCAACCAAATGGAAGAAGAGCAAAAGCAGCTCACTTCAGATTGAGGCAAGGAATGAAATTTTATTGCAACTCTTACGCATCATCTGGGCTTCTAACAAATGGTACCTTTGCAAAAGAAGAAAAAAAATTAAAGTTATATAGTACTGCAACGTTTAAGGGCAAGAACAGTAAAATAACATCTTCAGGTATATTCTGGCCAAGTGTGCCCTATTTTGTATGGAATATTAAATTGAATAAAAAATGAAAAAGTTAAAAAATAGAAACCATGTCCAAAGGGATTGTTTTCAACGAAAAGAGATCTAGCCTATCCTTCTTTTAACAATTGGTTCCTACCTACCATAGGACACAATTCCATGGGGTACAGAGAAAGTAAGACTGAACTAATAAAGGGGTTCTGCAAACACACTGTGAAAATTACTGACCTAGAGTTGAAACTTTCTTTCTGGGAAACCAAATTTAAAATTATATATGTTTACTAATCAGAAAAGTATAAGTATGACATATCTCATACTATTAACCCCTTTATTTTTGCCACAGAGCTTCACCTATCTTTCAGTAAAAAACAAAACAAAACAAAAAAGCTACAAATTTTTATTTAGCTATTATTAAGAAACTTAGGCACATGGGCAGAACAGATCTCACAGGCAAACAGTTGTGTTTCCTAATAGATTGAATACATATCATTGCCATGAATACATCTTTTATCTTAAAATGCCAATGAGCATCAAAAGTAAATGGTTTTGTTACTGTTGTTGTCACTGTTTTGTTTAACAAAAACAGGGCCTTAAAATAAGTGCTTCAGTGGAATTCTTGAACAGTAAGTAGCCTGTTGATGGTGAACCTGCTTTAAAGCACCACACAACAATGTGTGTTTACATCACCCCTTTATTTCATAGTTAGAAATAATACAGTTCCACAGGGTAAATTGTCAATAAATAATGGTGTTTAATCATTAAACGTAAAAATCCCACTCTTTGGCATCTGACAGGATTCTATTTCTTGTCAAACTAATGACTATATGTATAGACATAGCTAATCTTAGTGATCATTCGTCAATACAATATGTTACAAAGGTGCAATTTACGTTAAAATATACAACAGCCAAAAATTTCCAGGCCAACGAGAAATCTGATCAACCCAGTAAGATATAGGCCAACTTCCCCAAGGCTCTTTCACATAGTTTGCCTTACTGAAAGTGTAATAAACATTGATTAAGAGTTCCTAGGGTTTTCTAATACTTACTTTGCTCTAAATAGAGTTTGCCATTCATTCTGGCTAAAGAAAAATCACAATTGCACCAGGAATGACTCACTTATTAATTAAGAGGTGTTCTTATTTTATAAGCAAGATTGCTAACACCTAAGAAACTCACAGCCCCCAAAATAAAAAGTAAGCAGTTCTATGCTGCCAGAAATGCCAATTCAATAATAAATTGCACCTTTAAGAGTCAAAAAAGGGGGAAAAAAGAAATAGAAACGTTTACAAAAGGTAAGTTACATACACATTTTTTTTCAAAATATATTCAAGAATAGTTGAGCTGTATTTGTTACTAAAGCCAGGGCATTATTTCTTTAGCAACAAATTAAACCAGTGCAATTGACATAAATTGTTAAGTAATCCAGGATTAACCCATTAAAACTGTAGAAGCATGTTAGGCTCCTACACTAATCCTAGAAACTGGAATTTCAATGAGTGCTTGTGTTGCACAGAACTAAAACTGGAATTACCTGATGCCATGCTGAATGGTATCACTTCATACTTAGTTTAATCATTCGATAGTAAAAATGAGTTCCTCTATTAAAGTTTTATTCACTTACAGAAAATTCAGATGCAAACAGTATTATGCCTATAATCCGCAATTAAAAGAATCCTTTCCATTTTAAAGTTCCAGGTGAATTTAAGGTAGAAAATAAGCACTAAGGAGAGTTTTTTCAACTTATGAAAACGTCATATTGGAAACTTTCTGGAAAAGCTTCCCCCCACCCATTGTAAAATAAATACTTTGTATCCCAAATTTAATTTTATTAAGACACACTTTAATAACGCTATAAAGAAATATTTTACAGCCATAGAGATCAATAACTTTCCATGCGGAAATAAAAAATTCATTGCTCAATAATATTATTGAGGCAAGTGAAGAAAGATTATTCTCTTGTCAATCTGAAATGTTAATTTTTTTCAGTGCAAAACCAGTTATAAAATATTTAAACTCAATATTTAAAAATAAAAGTGGTCCAATTCAGTAATGTTCAAGTTCTAAATTTCATAAAACAAATCATTACATACATTTTATAGTAAAATACAGAGATTCAAGAAGTACTTGAGTACTTAATATATAAATTTCTAATGAATCATACCAAGTCAGCAACAACCAAGCAGATAACATTCCCAATTTGAGTGTCAGAATCATAAAGATGAAATTACTGTACCAGAGCCTTTTTTTCCTAGCTAAAAGCTATACAAACTAACAGTCAACATTCTGTTTTCTTTGCAGTTGCGTGCTCTAGAATGATATCCCCCCCCAAGTACCTGTGATTTCATTCCTGTATTCAAAATTTGATCCAAACAATTTTTAGGTTCCAGGAACACTTAGCTGATATAACCATCTATAGTGTGAAGAGTCATGTACAGAGTACAGCAGTGGGTTTTTTCTAGCCAAGCGTAGGCTGACCTAAACTGGTTTAAACTCTCTGCAAGTCATTCATGTATTATTCCTAGCAAACACACGGTCCCCTCGGAGGGTTAGGTGTTGAAGCTGGTACTGTAGCACTTCTGTGTCAGCTGGCTCCTTGATGTTCATTTTATCTAGATTGAGGTAGTCCAGAGATTTGGAGTGAGCCCTCTTACCTTTAAGAAGACAAAGAGGCAGAGGCCCATGGAGGGCCTTATAAGGTTCATAAGGTAAAGATTTAGTGCACTTGTCTCCTGAGCTGGGCATCCTCCTTCGCCTCCTGCCATTGACAGCTGGAATCTCATATGGCTGGTAGTACCTACTTCTGGTTTTATACAAACGAGAGGAACGGGCAAGTCCTGCATCTAGCTGTTTGGAGCGTAAGGATGGCATGGCTTCTGCCTTGCTCTCTTCACCTCCTGTGCACTTCTGAGCTAACTTCAGGAGTTCCTCGCCAGTTGTGAAGCCAACCAAATAGTTAGAGTCCATGTGCAGGATCTGGTAGCCTGACACAGTCCTCCGCATCGGGGAGCAGGGTGTGCTGGAGCAGCGGGGCTTCTCTGCCTCTGCCTTTCCTGGGGAGTTGGCCTCAACCCCAGGGAAGGGCAGGGTGGTCAGGGTACTTCTAGACTCTCCATTAATATCGACTTCCATTTTAAGCACCAGTCTGCACAATCCTAAAAGTAAACAGACTTAGATTAGAAGAATATAATGCACAAAAACTTGGGCCAGACCAGAGGAATATAATGCACAGAAACTTGGGCCAGACCAGGTCCTTTTAGAAGGCTCAGGGAGCATGAAGTAACACTTTCCTGAAAGACAGTCAACGTACCACTGACATGTTATCTGTGTCTACTAAACATTTCAGAGCAGGCATGAAATGATAACTACCTATCCAGCTTCAAGAACTGAAAGGCAAGTTAAATTAAAGTCTGATGTACTAGAAAAAAGTTCAGATGGAGAAGCAAACAGAAAGCAACAACAAAAATACTTCCCTAAATTCAGCACTCTACTCAATCATATAAAGTTTATTCCTTAATGCAATATTAAGCGAGTCAAATACAGATCTCAGCATTAAGCAAATGAAAGCAATCATACACAGTTTCATAAGAACACACAAAATATTTCTGGCTTGAAAGTTAAATTTTTCCATTATTTAATTTAAAGCAGCTCTTGATACCTGCAATTCTTTTCAATTGTCTTTAAGAAACATATAATAAAGTTGATTGAGCTGATCGATTTCTTCAAGGAATCCAATTTTGACCTAAAAAACTATTCTTGGAGCATAAGGAGTCTTAGGGGAAGGTTTCCCCAAACCTTGTAAATGTTCTTCCTTCCATATTCCCAATGAATTAAAGAATATCATTTTGTAGTTTAAAAGTTAATCCTAAATCCAATATACCATGTAATTTTTAATACTGAAAATATATAAAACATCAGATGTCATTTTACTTGACTATTTAATCACAAAGTATACCAGGGACTTGACATTTTGTTTTTCAATACCCAAGACATCACACTTTTGAATAGTTTCATAAATGGCAGAATCACAATGAATATTAACATTGTTCCTTATGATTACCACATTACATAGTTTGGAAAGCCCCACTGACAAGAAGTAGTACAAGTGGTGGCTAGGTTCCCACAAAGCTGCAGATAGATCCCAATTTGGAAAATCAAATACTAAGGGAAATAGTGACAATGTCATTTCTGAAAAATTGTATTTGTACTTGTTTTTCAATTGGAAGTAGGTAACATGGTTTTAAGTATCTCAGATTGGTAATCAAAATGATGTCAACTGATTTTAAGATGAAAAATTTACTTAAAAATGTATTAAATAACTCTTACGAATCTTTTTACAAGACAAATAACCACTTCCTATTAAAGTATTTCTTGAAGTTTGGGTATGCATTTAAAATCCAAGCAATTAGAAAGCGTTAAAAAAAAAAAAACAGCACATTATTCCTCTACATGTATGTTCTAATTTCCTTCATTAGAAGATTGTGGAAGTTACCAGATTCCATCCTGTCCTCCCTATGATCCCCACTAAAAACAAACATTTATTACAATTTTTGAAATAAAGCAAATGCCAAAGGATCAATATAGTATTACTATTTATTCTAAACCTTCGACTGTTTCCCATTTTTATTTAACCAAAATACTCTAGTCCCTGAACCCTTTTAGATGTAATCAGGTTTATTATATTTTTAATATAAAAATAAATTATATTATAGTTTATATTATTTATATAAAATAAATTATGTTTGAGTAATATATTTCTCTCTTGATAGAACTGGAATAACAGGTGACTACCAGCTACTCTGATATGCATACAAGACTTCTTAGCTAAACTTTAGAGAGACATATGAAGCTTCAAGAAATTTTTATGCTAAACAAATATTTACTCAGAGTCCAATGACAAAGTTATCCCTCCTTTCTGACTAATTTGTAACCCAGAAAGAACACAAGAGACCATATCCAAGGCCTCCAACCTATGTAACCTGACTGGCAGCTACAGGTAGCAGCTGTTTCTCTGATACTTCATCCTGAAAAGGAGAGGAGGATTAGTGAGGCAAAAAACTAACTAGGGCCATGGAGGAAAGGGCATACATACACACACACACACACACACACACACACACACACACACACACAGATGGGGCGCCAAACCCAGGGAGAGTCGCCAAGGCAGTGACGCTCAAGCAGTCCTCATCCGCTCTGAGACTCTGGTCGAGGTCTCTTTCAAATCTGGCACTCCATGACAACCCATGGAGTTCCACCATGTAGCTTACTGCATTCTCATTTGGTATATTATAAACTTCTTTAAATCTATAACTTCAGACCCCACACATTCCAAATTGAGTAATAATTCATATGAAAGCGAGGCTAAAATTCATTTTTGTCTACACAGGAAAAAATTTGCTAAGCAAGTTAACAGTGTGCGAAGTTGCAGTAAAAAGGAATGGATACAGGCTTTTGTGATCAACAGATTATCAAAAGCTTGTCCCCATACTAAGTCAATCCTGCTGCATCAAGGTAAATCATCAGAAATTCTGAGAATCCTTAGGGATTGAAGATAAAGCATAGAAGGACACAACAGTTTAGAAAAATAGGCAGAAATGATATATTAGCTAGAAAATACCTGGAAGTACCTGGAAAATTAGAAATGTGAAGACAAGTGTAAAGGTCAAAATCGGATTTGATATGAAATAGACACTATTGTTAGAAGAGTAACTCATCAGTTAAGTTTCCAACCGCCAATAACACTATTGAAAAAAAAAAGTCAACTGGCTTGGGAAGAGAACTATCCAACCAGGATTTTCACACATCAACCTGGTAGACAATGATTTAACCTAGGTTGTTAAGCAGAAGATACAGATGTGGTTTAAGAGCTCTGGAAATTTCAACCAGGCAGTCTAGTGTATGAAATCTACCGTATTTTACTGAGGTAGACAAAACATTCACTACAGAAAAAACAATCTAATCAGAAAGTTGAAGGAGTGAGCACTTCTAACATTCTCCAACATAAAAACTCAAGGGAGCAACTAAAGCCAATGCAAAACAGGTCAGTATTCTAGGGAAAACTCCTGCGGGACGGTCTCAAGCCACCGGAACATGAAAAGGCTGACTTTAAACATAACATATGTAGCTGCTATCTGCTGAACTTTGATGAGCAATTCTCAGAGCTGAAAAACTGTTTGTACTTTATGGTTATCAAACAACAGTACTTTTGCTCCAAACTACAAATAGTGTATTCTCAAAACTAACAGCTCATTGGCTGGTTCACTGGTCTCTACAATATACTGCCATACATACAACAACAACTTCAGGTCTTGATGCTCACATAGGAACATGAATGCTGGAAACAAGACTCTCACAAACGGCTTTTGTTTTTCTAAAGGATTCTTTTTACTTATATATTGCCCTTCTAAAAAATATCTACTATGTGGCACCAGGAAAGCCAGGTAGAGGCTGGGTTTCAGAAAAGACAGCTGTCATTGTCAAATATTTCATTAGTAGTTGGGCTGAATGCTGAATAAGTAGCATACCTCCCATTCTTCAGAAAACAACACTTACACTACTACATTCCTGAGAATTTCCTGACTAGATTTAAATATTGAAGCAAGATCCTGAGAACAGTTACAGAATCAACTTGCTCAGGTTATCCTTACAATGCACAGAAGCTCTTTAGACACTTCCTCATCTGCAGAGGAAGAAGAAGTCTAGTTATCTGTTAATTCCAGAATTCTAAAAACAAAAAACAAAAACAAAGATGACACTGAAGACAGTAAAAACTGAACAGTCTCAACGTCAACCTATCTTGATATATAGATGTCCAACATTTTCCACAGCAAAATTTCTTATAGAAAGACATTCATCAGGAAACTCAGCTATGGTGACGATAACTGGAGATGGCCTGTGTTTAGCAGTATATTCTTCAGGTTTTCCCATGGAAAAAAATAAACGCTTAGAGGCTTGTCATTTTTAATACACCTATTCATGACTCAGCATTTTGTTTCATATTGTCAAATAAACTTTGTATCCAAAAAGCTTGCTGCCAAGATAAAAATTACAAAGCACTCTCATAAATACTACTAGAGGTACAATGCAACGAGTGCCACACTTCCCACTGCATCAATAAGAATAATCTGTGAATCAAGAAATCAGGTCTAATGCCAACTGCTACATTCCAGAGCTCTAAAACTCAGGGACCAAAGATACCTTTCTTGCTTCCATTAATGTCTTTCATATATAGTTTAAAGCAAAAATACACTGTAAACAGAATACAGAAAAAGTATTAATGTTATAATTACAGAAGCAGCAAAATATCTGCGGATAGAAGAAAAATAAAACAAAAAATGAAACAAGAATAGAAAAGTCAACTGGTAATTAAACAATGCTTTTGAAATTGAGTTTCTTAAAAAGTACCTGGAACAAATACAATTTTCCAAATGACACCTAAGGTCTTCAATATCAAATTCCCTCACAATCCAATCAGTAACAATGGCACCAATGTATTTATAAAACATGAAAGATTTGGCAATGTTCATAGATGTAGATGCTACATGTGGATCCAACGAGATGATACCAGAAAAAGATAACACTAATTCTTAAAAAATGCACACAAAGCATTGGTTATGGAATGCAATTGTAAATTTTGGCTAAAAATAAAGCAAATAGGTCCAAATTACAACGCCTGTGTAGGAGAACCTGGTGCACCAGGATAACCATGTTCAAAAGCCTCTGACCCATATAGAATCTGCATAGCTTTGAATACTCTCTGAGAGGCCAAACCTAAATTTGGAGCATTAATACCAACACTTTGAAAATATAACCTAAATGCCCTTGGCTCCTTAGACTAGCTTTGAAAACAGGTGGTAAGTCTGACAAATGCTATAGAAAGAATTCTTTTTGAAAATACTGTATCCTAATAACTGAATTTCATCTAAGAAAGTCAAAAAATTGATTCATTAGCTTTCCTATATTTAGGGTTCATTTATATATCAGTAGCATGCCCGTTAAAAATATTCAACTCCCTGAACCTTTAGCTGAGATGTTGAGATGTCAAAGGCATGAAATTCTATTTTTAGATTCATTCCACCAAGCTAAATAATGCTTTTTGCTGTCTTCTCTTTAAACACCTTTATTCTTCTCTATTACAGAATGAATTAGTTTATCAAACATATTTTTCATGTAAAGGTAAGGTACAATGTAATTCTCATCGAGAGAAAGAAAAGCAAAGGTTCCAAAAAGCTGAGAATGTGACTTAACACAAAGATACATCCAGATATTGCCCATAGTCAGCTCCTATGCTACAGGGTGTCTGAGCCAGTAACACACTCTAAGAAACAAAAATTGTTTCACTAGGCTCTAAACCTGGGCACCATCCTGCTTGCTAATTTCTTTAACCATACAGAGATATCTCAAAGAGGTCTTAAGAGTCCATGAACATTTTTTTATAACCACCTTTCCCTTCTACATACTTTCTACCTTTTTCTTACCCCACTAACCTGCTCAAATGACTGTTTTTCCTTGTTGTTTCTGAAAACGGATAAAAGCAATACATGGAAACTGAAAGCTATCCAGTCCAAATAATTCATAATGATATACTATAAATGGCAAAATCATTCTTCATCCCCTATCAATGCCGGACATATCTTGAGGAAACCTCTATTAATATTTTGATATATCCTTCCTTTTCCTGAGTATTTATAAATGTGAGAGTGAGTGATTACTTCTTTCTACAATGAAAACATGCAAGTGTACACACAGACACACATGAGTATTTCTGCAAGAAATTCCAGAAGTAAAAATGCTGAGTCAAAGAACATGTTCTTTTCAGATTTTTATAACAACCTTCACAAAACCTTATTAATAATGTTTCTGTTTTTCACATGGATAATATATTACTTTATATAACTAAAAATTAATGTAAACACTTTTAAAGAGTACAACCTATACAGTCACTCAAAGAGTGCCTGCTTCTCCTTCCATTGCTTAGGAACAGAAATTATCAAAAGAAGAAAGGAAGATGATGTGCTTTCTCTTTGTTGATGTGTTCAATTTTTCCAAAAAGGGAAAGATAAATGAAAGGGACATGACAGCCATTCTTTGACCTCCAATCTCCTGATACTATTTTCACATAAAACACCTCTTTAAAGAAATTTATAAACTAAATGTAAATTTTCCTTCAAAAAAGGGAAGATAACATTTTATTTATATATATTAGAAAAATATATAAAGTGTACATTTCAAAAGCATTAGGCACCGCATTCAACACCCCAACACCAGTATTCTGGCTGAGACCAAAGCAAACAGGTCCAAACCATAATATACGTCAGCGGAACCCCAGGCACCAGCAAGAACAGTCAAAAGAGAAGTCTGCACAGCTTTGAACACTCTTCAAGAGACTAAGCTTCCTATCTATTTGGCACAAAGAGCAACATTTTGAAAATATGATCTAGATGCTCCTTAGACCAGCTCTGAAAATAGCTGGTAAGTTTCAAAACTGCTATACAAAGAATTCTTTTTGAAATTGCATTCTGAGAATTTTTTAAAATAAAGATTACAAAAAAAATTCATTCCCAGTAATCAAAACACTGCTCCATATGCTTCCATTTTTTTTTTAGCAACATACAGCAATACCATATAAGAGAAAACAGATATCAACATAACTATCTTAAATATACAGAACAAAAATGTCATCATGTTAAGAAAATCCTTTTTAAGAGGTACCTGAATCAAACCATTGGAATAGAGCCATTATTTGGGAAACAGGAACTTCTAAGCATGGCTAATACCTGTCTGGTGATATCTATGATATCTAGAGTCGCCTATTTTTCTGTTTGTGTTTGTTTGTTTGTTTGTTTAGACACAGGGTCTTGCTCTGCCACCCTTGCTGGAGTGCAGTGGGGCAATGATAGCTCATTGCAACCTCAAACTCCTGGGCTCAAGCGATCCTCCCACCTCAGCCTCCCAAGTAGCTGGGACACAAGTGTGCATCACCACAACGGATTAATTATTTCTTTCATACTTTTAGAGACGAGGTGTCACTGTGTTGCCCAGGCTGGTCTCAAGCAATCCTCCCTCCTTAGCGTCCCAAGCAGCTATGATTACAGGCACGAGCCACCACCCCTGGCTAGGGTCATATAGTTTTAATGCCAGAATCATCTTGGAAATAACCTACCTGGAACCTCTACCTCCAAATATAGAGAAGACACTGAAACCATGAAGACAGGGGCCTGCCCAGAGCTATATAGGTAGTTAATGCCCATAATTACAACCCAGGCATCCTGGCTCCAAGTCCATGCTGTGCTTCTAGCCTGTGGTTCCCAAACTTGTCTACACAACAGAATCATGCAAGGAGATTCAAAGAATACTGATGTCTGTGTTCCACCCAAGATTTGTGATTTAACTGATCTGGGATGTAGCCTGGGTTCTGCAATTTCTAAAAGATTCCCAGGTGATTCTAATATGCATATAGGTTTGGGAACTTGTCAGATAGAACTTATCAGATAGAAGAGTTTCACTCTTGTAAGTTCCTGCTTTGTTTTTAATCAGTAATTACTGTATAGTCATATTGGTGAACATAATTTTTGGCTGCTTATAATTGCTAACAACCTACCCGTAGGCCTTCTAATTTACTGTTCCTAATCTGCTGTGGGCTGAAAATATCTGCTAACCAAACGTGTTAAAACTGCATGTAAAATAAAAATAAATCTGTGCTGAATGAGAATCGGGCTCCTTCATCTACATACATTTTGATATAGTTATTTTAACTACTTAGAAGCCTTTGTCAGGTACTTTGGAGAATAATTTGGCATTTACTTATAAAATTGAACAAATGCCCATTAAACAACCCAGTCACCATACTCATAGATATGTAACCCAAGAAAAATGAAAATACATGTCCACACAAACACCTGAATGTGAATATTTATGACAGCTTCATACACAGTCACCGAAACTGGAAACAATCCAAATATCCACCAACAGGGAAAGAGATAAACAAACTGCGGCCCATCTCTACAATGGATACCACTCAGCAATGAAGTGGAACAAACTAAGAAAACACTAAGTGAAAGAGGCACATGTTGCACCTGTATACTACATGATTCCACATACGTGGCATTCTGGAAAAGGCAAAACTATCAGCCTGAAATCAATCAGTGATTGCCAAGGGCTAGGGTGGGGAGAGGGGATAACTGCAAAGGGGCAAAAGGGAATTTTGTGCGGTGATGAAAATATTCTACTTGTTGACTGTAGTGGTCACTACATAACTGGATACATTGGTCAAAATGCATCAGACTGTACACTTGAAAAGGATGAATTTTACTATGTAAGTTATACTTCAATAAATATGACATTAAAAATAAATGAACTCTTTGTCACATATTTCCAAGTTTCAGATGGTCCTCCAAATTTTAAATTTTTTTGTACCATATAATTTCAGAATCAAAAGGAATCTTAATAGTTGCCCAGTGTATGTTTGAACACCTTCAGTGACAATTAACTCACTATCTCCCAAGTTGACTCATCTTACCTTGTGCAGCTCTGCTAGAATGTTGATTTATTCATATATAGATCTGTATGTACATGCGTATATACAGTCAGCCCTCTGTGTCCATGAGTTCTGCATCCATGGATTAAACCAACCACAGAGAGAAAATATTTGAAAAACCAAAAAATTATATCTATACTGAATATGCATACACTTTTTGCTTGTCATTATTCCCTAAACAATACAGTACAGCCACTGTTTATGTAACATGTACATTGTAATAAGTATTATAAGCAATCTAGAGATTATTTAAAGTATACAAGAGGATATGCATAAGTTATAGGCAAATACTACGCCATTTTGTATCAGGGACTTACATGTCTTCAGATTTTGGTATCTGGGGGAAGTCCTGGGACCAATTCCCCATGGATGCCAAGGAACAACTGTACAAATACAGGCATATACAGAGAAAGATGGATAGACATAGATATACACACATATATTCCTGCAGCTTCTACCCACTGCTCCTAGTTTTATGCTTTATTTTTATCAGCTGAGTCAGGGACCAGGCCACATTATTTTTTATTCAATATCCTCTCAAAGTACTTCATACTATGGTTTTCAAACTACTTGCTCTTTTCCACAAAACTGAAAATTTTAGTAATGTTTCCATGTTTCAAATGTCCTAAAATGCATTTTCATAAATTTAATAGGTTTTATCTACTTAATGAGATTAAAGCGTTTGTTTTCCCCTAACATTCCTTTGAATCATTCTGCTGCTGACTGGAAATTTAGAAATCACTTAAAGGAAAACTCTGCTGTTTCCAAGGATTATGACCTCTCTACATAATTTAAAGCAAGGATGTACAAAGATAATGGCCGACTAGAATGACGCACCAAAACATGAAGTCACACTAATATAGTCTTGAGAATGCTAAAGAGCTACCATAGCTCATTATGAAGTTTTTTTTTCCCTTCAAAGACTTCGAGCCACATGGACAACTATGTCAGCAAAGATACACAGATGACACACTGAAAAAAGACAACTAAAGGAAGAAAACAGTATTGCATATTTTTAACAGTTTAAATTCAGGGTATGACAAAAAGAATGTCACATTTGCAGTGAACTGCTATCTGACTAAGTGAAAATAATGCTCCTGTTAGACACCTGTTAGCTCATTCTTTATGTATGATCATATACAATCAGAATTTTTTGCAAATTATTTCAGCAATGTTTGGAGATTAATGTTTTTACTAAAATTTGCCCCAAATTGGAGCAACTACCTCTAACTACTTTACTTTGAAATATGATTTCATAAGATCTTTATCTCATGGGAATTTAAAAGAAGGAAAACAGTCAAGCATTTCAAGTAAAATGTTTGCATATTGCAACAATAATTTCATTTCTCATCATTAAAAATTTGTAATTATAGTATACATATTTGCAATAATACACTAACATTTCACATTCACTTGATTAACTGACATTTCACATTCACTTGTTTATTTATGTAGTCTTTAAAACACATTATGGTATTATGTTCATACAACTGTTAACAAACAGAAAAAGCAAAATACAACTTACCAGACTAAATCCCAGAAGATGTCACTGCACAATTTCCAATGAGTCCCAAGGGAACACAGACATAATAATTTTTCTGTTCTACTCCAGGTACTAAACATGAAATACAAAAATAAACCTTTAATTTAACAAGTAACACAACTTACAACATGATATCAATTTTAACTGCAAAAGAGAATGAAACTAGCAGGAGGTAGTAACACCAAGTATAGGTTATATAGGATCCAATAATTAATTAACCCAATTAATGTTGAGTTTATTCTACTAAATGCATCCTCAAACATTTCATCATGTGTATTCCTATGTACTCTGTTGCTTAAATTCTACCTAGAGACTAAGAGTAGCTAAATGGGCTAAATAATGAGACAAGTAAAATTAAGGTAATAAGTATTAGTTTTACCATCCTAGTCCTATTCACGTGTTCAACTGATTTACAGTACTCTATGGAGAAAAAAAAATAATGCTTATGCTAGGATTAAAAGTACAGGCCATAGTTCCTAGCTCCAGCCTTGCTAAGAACTCTGCCTCTTGATCCTGCATAAATACCAATCTCTAAAATAAGGACCATAATATCCCCTCCTCCTCCCTAATACAGTTGTGAGATGGACCAAATGAAATGAGGTAGGTGAATGCCTTACATGCTGCAAAGCTCTTTACAACATATGTGCCATTATTATGCAATTAATTTTTGATATCTACTCATTTTAGCCATAAAGCAGCGACAATGTAAATCTTACATAAGACTAATATGAGGTAAATGATAAGAAGGCTCTTGGATGAAAACAACAAAAAAGAGAATGACTGAAAAAGCACTTTTTTATGGTTACCACCTTACTGAAGGTTTCTAGCATCTTCTCCGTGCCTTCCCTCTCTTACCTAGGAAGTTAATGTGTAAGAGAATCTATCTTTATCTCCTACCTCCCCAGTTAATAGGATTAATTGACTGAGACCAAGGAAACCCGCCAAAGTCCTTTTCCATCTGTAAAAATTTCTCTGGTTGTTGGTTTTCTGTTGTGTTAAACAATAGAAGTGGTTGGAGGGGTGTCAAATGAGGCGAGAAGATTCATTTTACCTGCATAGGTGCACAGAGCCTGAAAAGTGGCGACAGTACAATACCTTCTCAAACAAAGGACAAACTGCCAAGAAAAATGGCAAGGGGTTTGTAACTTTATTAGTTTCCTTGCCAGCGCAGAAGAGTTTTATCGAAAAGAAATAGACAATTACTGAATTTAATATGTATTTCTTTAGCTTGAGAAACTGGAAGGAACTAATGCACCAAAAACTGACATTCCGAGAAACGGGCATGTTTATCAGCCTTTGGTACTTCTTTAGATGTGGATAACAGAAACACTTCCTTTCATTTCTTTTGCCACCAACTATTTTCAAATTGGGTAACCAAAAAATAAAAAAATGTAGATAATTAAGCCTTGATTCTACCCCATCAATGAAGCCTCTGGTTTTAGTACACAGTAAACTAATGTAACAAATATTGTTACCTATAGACAAAATGTTTATTTAATATAATTAACCCAAATAATTTCCCCAATGCTAAAGTTACAACGTTCATCTTCATTTCTTATTTAATGAATTTTTAATGGGAAAGAGAATTTTTAAAACATTTCTTTAGCATCTTCTGTATGTCAAAAGCTATATACAATTTATATCATTTAATCTTAACTACTCTATGAGGAAAATATTATTGTTCCATTTTTAAAGCACTCTTTAATAGTATCCTATTTTAAAGTACTCTTTCAAGTGATACTACATGAGAGTCAGAGCAGGAGTCAGAACCCCAATTGGTCTGACTCCAAAGTTCATTTACTTTACACTCTGGCCTCTGTTCAATGATAAGACCACATGTATAGCCTTTTACACAATAATCATGATCCTGCCAAATGTATACTAATTAATTTTTATAAATGAAATTCTATTTTAAGTGTATGGGGAGGCACTTTATCTAAAAGCTTTACTGCCTCATTTGCGAAATGGTTGGGGGAGGTAGTTTTAACTACTAGCTGCAAGGTTATTTCCAACTTGAAAAATACTAGGATTTGATGGCATATCGTGGAGAGTCTCATACAAAATCCTTCTGAATCATGGACTCTTTCTTCTAAGAGCTTATATTTTCTAAAATCACAAATTATAAGACACAACAAATACTTTCTGGTTATACAGTTGGATATCAAATACAGTTATGTATTTCCGCTTTATTTCTCAAGACTGCATCTATCACAAAGTGAGACAGATTTCATTTATACTTTTAGAAATGTCAATTGAAAAACAAGCAGGAGAAACACTAGAAATATCTGAATGTCTTAATAGTAAATAAAGAATAGTTTTGATAGTCTGAAATCTCATTCAAACTTTCATATAATTTGCCCGTGTATTCGCTGACATATTCTTACCAAGTTTTTACATGCATCAGAAAAATATTTACACTTTCAAAGTTTTTCAACACCAAAAGAAAGAAATCAACTAAAACTTTAGTCTCGATTTGAAAGCAGAGGAGCCGCAAAGACATTATCTAACTCTTGCACTGGAGCTGATGTGGAAATCTAGGAAATGGTCAGTAATTTCATAGTAAACAAAGAGTAGTAACTGATTATTCCTATTATTTCAGTGCCAATCCAAAAACAGAATATAAACACAGTGTCCAAGGGAAAAACACAAGCAAAACTAAGGTGCAGGAGCTCCATTACATTCTCAGTTTTTCTATTTTTGGCTCTGCTTACTGCTTTGTGTGTAATTAAGTGCTCTCTGTGCACAGATGCTAAGAGAAGGAGGAGGTATATGGTGAATAAGAGAGAAAAAGAAACAAAAAGAACAAGACCAGAAACTAACTAGTATAAGAATATACCTTTTCTTTAAGACATATCCCATAAAGAAATCTACTACAAAATGACAGTAAAGGTTCCACCCTGTCTCCCACTTACAACAATTAAAATATTGTAATATAAAAGTCCCCATAACATGTACCTTTCAAATAACACACACTTTCAGAATACTTCATAATTCTCTACTGCTCGCAATTGATTTTGGCCAATGTTCTAAACACTGAAGGCTTGGAAAGGGATCAACAGATTTCCTCTAAAAAACAGTCAGCAAGAGGAAAAGGAATCCATGTGAAATTCTTGGAAGATAGACTAAATACTGCATAGAAACAAAGACTGAAGTAAATAGAGCAAAGGCTATGTGATATAATAAATGCTTCCAGTTATAAGAAGCTAAAACAGAATGCAGTGGGACATTATCCCACAAGCAATAAAAATAGGAAAAACTAAGCACTGGCCAAGAGCTGCCCACAGACTTCTGGATAAGAAAGTCATGAGTGACTAAGCAAAAGACACCCAACATTTGACTGCAAGTGAAGCGTCTACAAATAGAAAAGTTTGCAAACATTAACTACGAAATGTATCGAATTTCTCACATTGTAGTTATTATCACGGGTAAATAAAGAAGAATGCCTTTCAAAAACAGAGTGACTGTGTATCTCAATTCATAGTCAATATCCTGGCATAATTATTTAAAGCAACCCCCTTTAACTTTCAAAAGTGTCTCAGTTTGACTGTTTTAATTGTTATCCTACTCAAAAGTAACATATACCAATAGAAAGGCAATGACTTCTTTAAAAAGGGAAACACCCTTCTGCTTGAACAGTGAATTCCCATTCAGATCTGAGTTCTTCTACAGGTGGCTCACGCCCCCAGCACTTTGGCAGGCCAAGGTGGGTGGATCATGAGGTCAAGAGATTGAGACAAACAGGCCAACATGGTGAAACCACTTAGGTATTCACTTATTCAGTCATTCAGCAACTTTTCTTGAGTCTTATTATATATCCCCACACCGTACAGGCACTGGTGAACATAGAGAGTAAAGCCTAAAACTGGGCCAGAGGGGAGAACAGACATGGAAATAAATGAATCTAATATATACAACGGTAAACCTGAATGGCACTAGGAATCCAGAAAAGGGAGTGGCTTTCCCAAAAACACAGAAAGCTCCATCTGGAAATGTTTAAGTCCAAACAAAATGCGTACACACACAAAAAAGTCGTAAATCTCAGGCTTCAGCACAGATCACTAACAAAACAGCAATAAGAAAAAAATTAACAATATCAACCACAAATCCTAAGGTTATAGATATGAGGACCAGCACATAGCACTTCCAATTATTGGTAAATACATCTCATTCATCATTAAAGTTTATATTATGAAAAGACAAATTTTAGCAAAGATATTGATAGAGTAGAAGTTGTGAGTTCTAATTCTAGCTCCCAAAACATTTACTTTCATTTTTTTCATAGCCCTAACCTGAAGCCCACCAAAACCTTAAAAAAAAAAGAAAGAAACAGGTAGCATTTTCAGAGTGGCTATTTAAGAAGAGACCAGGCCGGGCGCGGTGGCTCACTCCTGTAATCCCAGCACTTTGGGAGGCCAACGCGGGTGGATCATGAGGTCAAGAGATCAAGACCATCCTGGCCAACATGGTGAAACCCCATCTCTACTAAAAAATACAAAAATTAGCTCGGCGTGGTGGCATGCACCTGTAGTCCCAGCTACTCGGGAGGCTGAGGCAGGAAAATCACTTGAACCCAGGAGGTAGAGGTTGCAGTGAGCCGAGATCGGGCCACTGCACTCCAGCCTGGCGAGAGTGAGACGCCATCTAAAAAAAAAAAAAAAAAAGAGAGAGAGAGACCAATAACGAAAAAGCACTTGGAAAAAAACAGCAATTTTTAAAAATTCCTTTCAGAATAGTGAAAATATTTTGTAAACATTAGTCTCAAAGACCACTAAAAACAAATAAAAAATGAACCAAAACATCTCTGGAGGAATATTAACAGAACACTAAGCAGAAATAAAATGACTTAATTGTCAAAGTACAACACAACAATGAAAACAAAATGTTTAGCTGTACCTAGATGCTCATCTTAGAGGTTCCTTTCAAATAATCTTACTTTACCATTTGCAATTTGCAAAAACTAAATCAATAGTTTTTAAGAAGAGTTAACTAGAGTGTCTTTTCTGAAACCATCCTTGACCTTAAAAACAAACCATTAACCTTGCCAACTTTGTAAGATAACCCATATTCGTTCAGTAAGACAAAAATGTGTTTCTCTTTCTACTATCAGTTATTTTAATAGCAATCCACCCCCTTAAAGCGTAGCATTCATTATCTTTCCATTTCTGCTAGTAAAAATTAAACCTAGGTTACTAATATCTTATCACATGGTGTCATCCTTCTACTTTTAGAAAAATACCCAGTTTCACTGCAAATATGACCAATAGTAAGTGGAACTAAAGGTCAACATGCAGGCTTTACAAGGAATTTGCCTCTTAGGAAGCATCATCAAAATGGGACAGGTGTATACAGTGGAAGTGGCTAACCTTTGGGAAAGCTTAAAACCAGATACTCATTTTCATAGGCTGATGACAAAATCAAAGTTATCTCTGGAGGAAAGAAGGCTGATCTTCCACCTCACCCTCAGCTACAAATCAGCAAATAAATTTTAAATACTGTGCATAAAGTTTTATTATTCTCACCATATTAAATACTTTTGAGTTAATTTTATAATAGTTCTCCAAAATACACAGTATACAAAGTAAGCAAAATCATTGACTGTTACATAATATCAATAAATATATCTTATACACTGAAGTAGTTACCACTAACACTCTCATTTGCAATGAAATAAACTAAAATGTTGGCAAAAGCATATTCTATACATAAATTCTTACCAAATTAACAGGTCTCTGTATTCATTAACTCATATTTCATCATGTTAATTTTACTTTAAAGTTTATAATGCATTCAGAGTTACATAATAAAAACACTGAGGATTCTGTGAAACATTCATTAAACATAATAGTGTAATCATAAATCGAGGCCAAAAGCTTCTGCAGTAATAACCAATACTATATTTTGAAATGCCTGGGAAAATAAACTTTGCGAAAGGGTCATTTCTATCTGTCTAGTGTCAATCCTGTATTACAGAATTCGAGAAAATAAAGCCACTAACAACCCTAGGATGGCTCTTTGAAAAAAAAAAAAGGAAAACGAAGAGTCTAGTAACATCAGAAATATGCAAGAATTGTTCTTTCAGCTAGAAGCGGCAAGCACACTATAAAATGCCTCCATTCTTCCTCCTCAAATAAAAAGTTCTCAGCTTTACCTGTGCACCACAGCCAGACACACAGAGACACACATACACACGCGGAAATCTTGGTTCCACCCAAATCACTAATCCAACCGGTTGAAAACTGAGGTGGGTGGAGAGGCAGGGAGTCCCTAAGGGTGTGGAACACTTGCAAGGGGAAAAGGACGGGGCCATCATCCCCTTGGCGTTCCCATCTCCTTTCTGGCGGAGAGCTGCAGATTCCACCACTAGAGAGAGTTTGGCAGCTTCACAATGGGGCCGTTGCTCGAGGTCTGACTGCCACCCGCCTCGAAACCCCTCTCCTCCGTTTCCCACCTGCCCCAAAGTCCACCCGCGACAGGTGGGGCGAGGGCGGTAATGCCCGACATCTGCCGCTTACGCTTCTGGCTGGGATCGGGCCCCAATCCACACGCGCGCACGCGGCCACAGCCGGCCGGTCCACCCCCACTGCACCGGCAGACGCTCGGAGGGCGCGGGCGGCCTCGCAGCCGGGTTGCAACCCGGACGAGGAGGGGCGGCGAGATCAGGCCGCCGGGGCTCGCCCTGAGGTGCTATCTGGCCAGGGCAGTCGCACCCTGCGCGCGGCCGGGCGCGCGGCCAAAGGTGCAGCAGGCTGGGGAAAGCTACTTCTCAATGGGGCCTCTAGGCCCGCTGCCCCGCGGTGCGGGCACGGCGGCCGAGGGAGGGAGCGAGCGTGCGCGCCAACGCGCCCCGACTTCCGCACCGCGGCAACGCGGGAGAGGCGCTCCGGGTCGCCGAGTACCCGCACCTCCCTAGCGAGCGCACGACGCGCGCACACGGGGGGCGCACGCCCCCGCACACTCACTCACACGCGCTGCACACTCACGGCGTCTCCGGCCCCACCCCTGTGCCAGGCAACCACAAGCTCCCCGCACCCCGCGCGGGCCCCACCCAGTTTACCAGACCCCAGTCCCCTTCGGGTGCCTGGGAACCGGTCCACCGCAGCCGTGGAACGCTGGGGCCGCCCTGCCGCCCATTGCAGAAGCTGGTCCGGCCGGGTTTCCCCAGCACCTCGGGCATCGTGCGCCCGGCCAAGACACGAGGCAGAGAGGAAGGGGCGGCGCCGCGATTGGGGCTGGCACTAGGGATCGGTGACTGGGGTAAACCCACTCCCTAAAACACCCCATAACCACTACCTTTTCTGCGGCACAAAAGGTTACAGACGGAGCCGCCGTCCCCGTGCAACCTACCGATGGCCCAGGGCTCCGCCGCCTCCACCGTGCCCGAGGCCGCGGAGCCGGAGACAGGCGCGGGAGAGGCGCAGGACTGCGGCGCCGAGATCCGGGCAGAGGCCGCCAGCCGAGCCAGTCGGGTACCCTCTCCTCTCCCACCGCGCACGGCGCCAGCTACCGCCCGGCGTAGTCCCCGCCTCCTCCTCCTCCTCCTCCCCCGCCTCCTCCTCCGCCTCCTCCCCCGCCTCCTCCTCCGCCCGCCTTCCCGCCTCCTCCCTCTGGCTGCAGAGGCGCAGCCCGTCAGCGTTGAGCCCGCCTCCTGCGCCCAGCTCTCAGACACCCGGAGGAAGGGCGGGCCGGCGGGCGAGCGAAAGGCGCTAAGAGGCCAGAAGGAATTGGCGGGGGTGGGCGGGGTTGTTGACTGGTGGTGGGAAGGAGGAGTCGTAACACCCCCTTTCCAGTCTAAACCCCGCACTCCAGCTAAAGAGCTCCAGCTTGCGGGGCTGGGAACACTCCGGCGTGCCCAGTTAAGCGGTGTTGATGTTTTGTCACTTGTGAGTCTCTGCTTAAAGGGCTCAGCACTGAGCAGAAGTACAGAAAACTAGAAGCCCATGAAATTAAAAAATTCTTGTCTACGAAAACTCCTAATATCCAGTGAAGGTGTTGGGGGCGTAAAGTTCAAATTCTGATTCTGATTGGATTAACTATTTTTTAATTGGCACAAATGTTGATCTTGTCTCTTCTTCCAATAAATTATTTTCTTTGATGAAGATTTTCTTCTGTCAATTCATGTACATCTCTCCCGAACTGGTTAAGCTCAGCAATAAGAATATATACTGGCATGTATGTCCAAATTTGCATCTCAACAGCCATTCTATGAGTAAGTAACCAGTTATGATCCACATTTTAAAGACGCAGAAAGTTTAGGTCATATGCCTTCTAAGTGGCTAAGGCTGAGAGTATACACAGTCAGTGAACCCCAAAATTGTTTATAAGTGTTATAAATTTCGCTACCACTGGTAAATCAAGAGAGTTTATTTTTTAAGAAAAAATGCTTTATCGAGCATAAAAGACATAAATCTTGAGTAGATTAATACAAGTTTAAACAAGTCTTGATTCACACTTGTTCCAGAATCTATGTGTCCCTGATAATATAAAGGCAAAAAATATACAAACACCCCTAGTTTAACAGAACGACTCCCAGAGACTGCTCAGCTATAAGACATTTTATGCTACAACTTATGTGCCCCAAAATATGTACAGGAAGGTATGGGAAGAGTAAGTTTTAAGGAATGTTCCATAAACAATTTTAGAAAATATTACTTTTTTTAAATATAGATTTGTATGTAACTTCAAAAATATAGAACCTAGCACAACATAATATGAATAAATGAAGAAACTTTTTTTGCATCAGTACATTAGAACACACTGAAAATTATTTCAGATTGTAATCCGTTTGACACAATAGTGTATTGTTCTGATGATCATTCTCTCCAAAACATTGTATATTTTATATTCAGAGACCTAATTTCATTTCTTCCTGTCTGAAATCTTGTAACTTTTCAGAAGAATGTCTTGTACTTGCCCTTTGCTCTAAGAGTTTCGCAGTGTTCTTTGGCCAAAAGCAATAAAATTCCCCTCATAGTTTATTAGGTTCAAGGCTAGCTCTCTTGAGAGGGCATTGTCTCCAAATTGCCTCCCTCTCTGGGTGGTGCTCTGTGCTCCTATCCTAACTCTGACCCTTCACCCAATCAAAACTTCAGTCATTTCTTGAGCTTCGCAAAGAACACCTAATAAACCAATTCACCAGGCAGTAATGGTTGATAATAGCTTTATGTGTGGCCCCCATCAAGGATGTATTTATGCCACCTAGAGATGCTGACTGGGTACTGTCTTAACTCAGATTGGATGTGGGTTGCAAGGGCTGCAGCTGAGGGGCACATAAGGGGTGCAAGTTAATCCCAGAGCTTTCTGTGTTCTATGAAGTTCTCTTTAATCTATAAAGAAAAATACCATACTTATAAAGGATTAGGCTCAAATGTAGAATAGATTGTGAGCCCTGAAAGGCCTTCTGAATCTGGGGACTCAGAAGTTCTATCTCGCACGCTCCTTGTGAGTTATGTCTTTGCCTCAAGGCATCCTTTCCAGAAAATCACTTTAAAATGACTTTAAAATGTCAGCTGTCTAGGAAATATTATACCGCTTGATGTAAATGATGTCAGCTAGCAAACAACCAGCTTGAGAGAACAGAATAGGCAAATTTGATAGCAACATAATGATGTAAAACAGAATCTACAAAGCCAGGTGTGCAAGAAACACCACATTGCCTTCTTTTCTATAAACTGATTTGTTTCGGCAGGGTCTAACCAGGAAAACATAAACCAGTTTGAATATCTACAGAAGTAATTGGATGCAAGAAAGTGGTAACACAGGTGATAGAAAAAGTCAGAAGCTAATCAGGAGATGACACAGTAATCCAGAAATTAGCAGATGCAGCCCCTAGCTGGAGAAGTAAGAGAGGAGGCAGGTTACGGGAGTCCAGGGCCCAGGAAGCATGGCCAGTCTGGTGAGAGCTTCGGCCACAGAGAAAAAACAACCACTGTCAAAGAAGCAATCTCTGGAGGGAGAAGAGGGACATGGACTATACATTCTCCTCTCCTCCTGCCCTCCAGTCTCCTGACAGTACCTTCCACTGGCCAAGTCTGACACAACTGCTATGGGAGCCAGGGAAACAGCCTGCAGAAAAAAGCCCCTTGAGACACTGAGAAGACAAGGAGAAGAATGGAGAAGGTGAATCTGCATATTTTATTTCACTTTAAAGGCCTTATTCTTTCATAAAGTTCTTCCCTTACTCCCTGGAGCAGGGTCAAAGTTCCAAGAGCATATGCCAGACCAGGCCATGAGTGGGTGATGATGGTAGGGAGTGGAGGGGAGGTCCTTTGGTTTGCACTCATCTGTCCACAGAGGTTTCCTTTGCTCCTTCCTGGAGCTGCCACCTATGGCTCCAGGATACAGTGCACAGCATGTCTATAGATGGGATGGCCCTGCCCTATGCACTGGTTCCCTCCCTTTAGCTCCAGAACCACACCTGAGGCCAGAGGAATTTCCTGGGTCTGGGACCATCCTGCTAAGCCTCACACATCCTCAGTCATTTATATTTACGGTATTATGGTCCAAGTTCAGGGCGCAAATCCCACTGCCTTGGGGCATACTAACTTCTATCCCTTTCTTCCCAGATACAAAGGAATCTCTTCTTAAGGAAAAATCCTTCCTCTTCCTTTTTTTTTTCCCCAGACACTCTGCCTTTGCCAGCAAACTCCATTCTGTCTCTGGAGCTTAGGCTGTTTTCAGTAAAAGCCAGAACGAAAAAATGTTTTGCAGGTAACTCCTCTCTACCCTGCCACAACTCTCCCCAAGGCAACAAGGGAGGTAAATACAAGTTGAAAAAAAATCATAAATTAATGTCTCAAAATATTATCCAGCTATAGAAGTAAGAGACGGTGAGTACTGTGGACCAACCTGAGGAGGAGAAAGGTGGAAGGCGCCTGCTTTGGAATATGTTGAATTTGGTGGCTGTGGCACATCTTCATGGAGGTGTCAAGCAGGAGGCTGGATATGTGGAGTGGACACTCAGAAGGGAGTTGCAGGCTGCCCTTCAGCTCTCGCTAGACCACTTCTAATTCCACATTCACATTCTGCTTATTCATTATTTAAGCCTGTACATAATTGTTTCCTGTGGAGCATTCTTCTCCACCCCTGCCCTTCTCAGTCTGACTAGTTCTTTGCCATTCCTCAGATTTCAGTGTACACGTCACCACCTCTAGGAAGAGTTTTCTGATTTCTACTGATATTTCTCTTTTCCTTAGCCTAATACCACATAGTACTGAAATATACTCTCTCCCCATTTAGATTATACATTCCCTGAGGTCAGGAACTATGTCTAATCTCCAAAGAAAGCCCAGAGACTGACATATAACAGGTGCTCAGTAAATATTTAGCCTATTTTTACTGTGAAGAGTGGGAGAAGAACCTGTAGTTAAGGTCTGCTGAAGCCAGCTTTTATCTGACTCGGAAGAACTGATTGCTAAATTTTCAGGAACTTTGCAAGCTGGTTGTTAAATCATCAGTAGCTTGAAATCAGCTATGGTATGAGTGTTTACACCATAGAAATTGGCAAATTCTATAAACAGGGCTTCCCATTCCTCTCTAATCTCCCCACACCCGAGAAAGCCATTTTACCAGCAAACCATTTGGTAATCGTCAAGGGGCCCTTCCCTTGTGTAGAGGAGGAAGACAGGTCAGAGAATTAAAATCTGTAATTTCAGAAATATTCTTTCATAGAAAGAAAATGTAATTAAATTCCATAATTCTCATAGAAAAGCCTATTTACACCAATTATATCAATAAAAAGGAAGACAGAAAATAGAGAAAGGGAACAGAAAAATATAAAAGTATTATGAACATCACAGAGAAATCACTTCTCATTTCCGACTTGCTGTGGGACCTCCAGTGGTCACTAAATTATAAGCTTCTTAAGAAACTTGAGTTGTGTTTATACGTGTAGCTCTTTCTTACAATACCTAGACTGGCACAGAACAGGCAATCATAAACTACCACTGGAATTTTGCCAAATTAAGCTTTACTTCTGTTGACCTCAGTCCTTTCATTCATAAAGTAAGAGGTGAGAGAAAGAGTTTTCAAGAGGATGTTAGTAGCATTCTTTCCCTGACCCATTCTAAACAAATTGAGAAATAAAAGGCATAAAGGTAGAGCCAATTGTTTCTGTAACTTTGGAGGACATAGTTTAATGTACAATTACAATGCATCTATTATGTATTTATTTATTATATTCTAAGTTCTGAGGTACATGTGCAGATTGTGCAGGTTTGTTACATAGGTATATACATGCCATGGTGGTTTGCTGCATCTATCACCCCGTCATCTACATTAGGTATTTTTCCTAATACTATCCCTCCCCAATCCTCCTACCACTGCTATTCCTCCCCTAGCCCCCCATCCCCCAGGCCTCAGTGTGTGATGTTCCCCTCCCTGTCTGTGTATTCTCATTGTTCAACACCCACATATGAGTGAGAACATGTGGTGTTTGGTTTTCTGTTCTTGTGTTAGTTTGCTGAGAATTATGGTTTTCGGTTTCATCCATTTCCCTGCAAAGGACAAGAACTCATCGTTTTTTATGGCTGCATTGTATTCCACGGTGTATATGTGCCACATTTTCCCTGTCCAGTCTATCATTGATGGGCATTTGGGTTGGTAATGTTCTATTTTTTAAATTCCATAATTAGACTGATATATCTACCCAATAAGAGGCAACATTGGACCAGGTAGGCCTTCCCACATCAAAGCCTGCTGAGATAAGACTTAGGTTTTAAGGAACAGAGAACATCTGCTCCCACAAAGGCACTTCATGGCCAAGAAGGTAATGAAAACAGCTAGGCTGAGCATGCCCAGTTTAATTCTCTAATGAGCTACACTCCTCTTGCCTTGGGAAGGATATAGTGGAAAGGAGGTAGGCCAGGAATGTAATTATCAGTGATACTTTCTCCCTTAAGACTGAAACATCAGGACTGAGGAAAAAGTCCTTCCCCTAAGAATAGATAGCATTAGATTGTCCTCATGGTCCCTTTGAATTCTTGTTTTTTAAGACATACTATGTGCCACACCTGAGCTAGATTCTGGAACCATAGATAGAGAAGATACAATCCTGTCCTCAAGGACCTTAAGATTAAGTGAATAGACAGACAAGTAATCATGCAATTACAATGTGGTGTCATAATATTTCATGATTCTCTGAAGACAATTCTATGGGAAATTGAGGACTGAGATGCCAAACAATTGATGCACAAACTTAATCAAGGTATACCAAGACCTCTGGCTTCTTCCCAGAAAGTTGCTAAATATCAGCAAGGACATGTCTAGAAATGTTGCTTCTTGCTTTTTTAATGTTTCTATGAACAAATAGGGAGCGATTTATTCAGCAGGCAGTGTTTCCAATGAGGTAAGAAAATTGCATTTGCATGTCAGCCTTGGCTACGATTTCTTTCTTGGGAAAAGTTAAAAAAAAAAGTCAGCACCCCTCACCCTCAAACTTACCCTCTGCAATGCACACACACACACACACACACACACACACACCCATCCCATACAGACATTAGCCAAGTCAGGTCTAAAAAGCCGGGCAGGCACTAACACTGGGCACCAACCTCTGTTTGTGAGCCAAACCATTCAGAGAATCAAAGATTTTTTCTTCAGGCGGAAGTCTAGAATAGGTAAAATAACATCAGCACATAGAACAGTTAAAATAACAGGACATATATTCCTTGACGTAGCATGAGATGCGAATAGAGACCATGCTCTGTCTGTAGGAGTCCTGTAACTTCCATTTTATTGCCATAAAATAAAAACAGAATGTGGTAATTTCAGTGGATCTCAAAAAAGCCCCCGTACTGCTAACTTGCTATACTGCATATAGCTGTGTGTAATATTCTGTAAATTTTTATTAAAATCACTGCAACAAAATAATATATGTGAAGTTATTCATTACATTATTATAAAGGAAACAACTTAAAAGTTCATTAATTGGAAACTGATTAAAGAAATAATGATACATCTACTTAATAAAATATGCAAATACTGAAAAATGAAAAGGCTTTTTATAAACTAATATAAAGTGATCTCTAAAATATAATAGTACATAAAAGTAAGATGTAGAGCAATGTGTTTTGTATGCTATAATTGTACAAAAAACGTGATGAAAAGAGTTCAATATGTTGAAATTAAACGGGGAGACTTCTCCTCCTGGAAAGGAGTAGATATACTTTTCCCTACTCCTCCTACAAAGTATAACCACAGTTAAGAAAACTGAATTTATAATTTTAAAACTTCCAGAAAAGCAATTTCTGGGCCTAGATGGTTTCATTGAAGAATTCTACCATGCATTTAAAAAGGGATTAACACTAATTTGCACAATCTCTTCCAGATAATAGAAGATGCCCAAACACTTCCCAGGTCATTTTATGAAGTTAGTATTATTCTGATACCAAAAAAGAGAAAAATCTAAAGGACAATATTTCTTGTGAGTGTAGAAGCAAAACACCTCACAAAATATTAGCAAGCAGAATTTAGCAATAAATAAAAAAGAAATATACACTGTGACCAAGTGAAGTTTATTTCAGGGATGCAAGGCTGGGTCAATACTCAAAAATCATTCATTGTTACCCACCATAGTTGCAGACTAAAAAAGAAAAACTACGTGATCTTACAAATTACAGAAAAGCATTTAACAAAATGCAACACCCATTCATGATTTTTGTAAAAAAACTCATAGAAAAATAAGAATAAAGAGGAAGTTCCTCAATTTTATAAAGAGTATCATAAGCGAGGCTCAGTGGCTCATGCCTGTAATCCCAGAACATTGGGAGGCTGAGGTGGGTGTTTTAGCTGAGTTCAGGAATTTGACACCAACCTGGCCAACATGGTAAAACCCCGTCTCTACTAAAAATACAAAAATTAGCCAGGCGTGGTGGCACATGCCTGTAATCCCAGTTACTGGGAGGCTGAGGCAAGAGAATTGCTTCAACCTGGGAAGTGGAGGTTGTAGTGAGCCGAGATCACACCACTGCACTCCAGCCTGGGCAACAAGAGCAAAACTCCGTTTCAAAAAAAAAAAAAAAAAGAGTATCAACAAAAATCTTCAGCAAACATTATATTTAATGATGAAAGAGTGTTTTCCCCCTAAGTTCCTGGGAAAAGACAAAATTGTCTTTTCTCACCACTCTTATTCAGCATAGTGTTGGAAGTTCTAGCCAGTCCAGTAAGCAATAAAGCAAGAAAATGAAATGCAAGGCATACAGATTCGACTGGAAGAATAAAACCTCCCCTACTTGCAGTTGATATAATTGTCTATATGAAAATCCTAAGGAATCAAAAAAAAAAAAACAACAAAGTTACAAAACACAAGATAAACATACAACAATCTAATTATGACAAAAATAATTATCACATAATCTATCAAAAAAAAGATAAATAGGCTGGGTACTGTGGCTCATGCCTGTAATTCCAACACTTCGGGGGGCTGAGGTGGGAGGATTGCCTGAACTCAAGAGCTCCAGAGCAACTATAAATCAAAAAGATTAGCTGAGCACGGTGGTGCGCACCTATAGTCTCAGCTACTTGGGATGCTGAGGCAGGAAGATTCCTTGAGCCAGGGAAATGAAGGCTGCAGTAAGCTGTGATCACACCACTCCACCGTAGGCTGGACGACAGAGTGAGACTTTGTCTCCAAAAAGAAAAAAAGAAGAAAGAAAAATACTTAGGTGTATATATAATCAAAGATGTACAAGACTTGTGTGCTGAAAATGATAAAATACAGATGAAAGAAATAAAAGAATATCTAAATAAATTGAGAGATATGTCATGTTCATGGTTTGGAGACTCATTTAATAAAAACATCAGTTCCATAGTTTATATAGAAAGGCACAATTTCTGTAATGGCTAAAATAATCTTGGAAAAGGGAAAAAAAGGTGAGAGAAGTCAATCTACTTTATTTCAAGACTTATATACTCATCATAACTAGGTATTAATAGAGGAATAGACATATAGATCAAGGAAAGAGAATAGGGGAGGCAGATAGACTCATGCAAATATGACAAATTGCTTTTTGACACAAGTGCAAAAGCAATTCAATGAAGGAAAGATAGACTTTACAACAAATAGTGCTGGAACCACTTGAAATCTATAGGCAAAAAAAAATTGAACCTTAACCTAAGTCTCACACCTTATAACAAAAATTATCTGAAAAATCATCATGAACTTAAATATAAAATGTAAAACTCTAAAACTTTTAGGGAAAAAATAGAAAACCTTGGGATCTAGGGCTAGACAAACAGTTCTTAAACATAACATAAAAAGCATAATTCATAAAAGGAAAAATTGATAAACTAGACTTCATAAAAAATAAAAATATTTGCTTTATTAAAGACCCTGTTAAAACAATAAAAAGACAAGCTAAGCTAAGGGCAAGGCATGGTGGCTCACGCCTTTAATCCAAGTGTTTTGGGAGGCTGAGGCAGGAGGCTCGTATGAGGCCAGGAGTTCAAGACCAGCCTGGGTAACATTGCAAGACTCCATCTCTACAAAAAAATTAAAAGAAAAATTAACCATGCATGGTGGGATATGCCTGTAGTCCTAGCTACCGATGAGGCTGAGATGGCAGGATTGTTTGACTCCAAGAGTTCAAGGCTAAAGTGAGCTATAATTTTGCCACTGCATTCCAGCCAGGTAACAGAATGAGACCTGGTCTCTTAAAAAACAAATACAATAAAAAGACAATCTGACTGAAAGAAAACATTTGCAGAATATACATCGAACCAAGTAGTAGCATCTAAAATTTATAATTAATGCCTTCAAATTCAAGTTAAAAAATCAAATAATACAATTAGAAAATGAAGCAAAGTTACAAAGATATTTCATCAAAGAAGATATATAAATAGCAAATAAACATATGAAAAGATGTTCAAGATCATCAGCCATTAATGAAATGCAAAGTAAAAACCACAATGAGATATCACTATACAACTATCATAATGGCTAAAATAATAAAAATAATGACAACACCAAATGCTGATGAGGAGGTGGAGAAACTGAATCACTCATACATTGCTAGTAAGAATATAAAATTGTACAGCCACTCTGGAAGATACTTTAGACAAACAATCCAGAAAACATTTAACATGCAACCACATACAACCCAGCAATTACACTCCTGAGCACTTTTCCTAGGGAAAGAAAAACTTAAATTCACCCAACAAGCTATACACAAATGCTTAGAACATTTAGCTTTATTCATAATATACAAAAACTGGAAAGAAACAGATGTCCTTCAACAAGTGAATGGATAAACTATGGTGCATACATACCATGGAATACTACTCAGCAATTAAAAAAAAAAACTACACATGCAACAACCTGTATGACGCTCCAGTGAATTACAATGAGAGAAAAAACCCAATCTCTCAAGGCTACACACTGTGTAATTCCATTTATATAACATTACTGAAATGACAAAACTGTAGAAATGCAGAACAGTTTGCCAGGGTTTAAGAAGGGAGTAGGGGTGGAAATGAAGTGGATGTGACTACAAAAGAGCAACACGTGGGATTCTTGTGACTGCATAAATATTCTGTGTCTTGGCTGTATCAATGTTAATATCCTGGTTGTGATATTGGACTGTGGTTTTGATATTGTACCATAATATTAATACACTATCATATAGTACTATACTATAAGTCACCATTGGAGAAAGCTGGGTAAAGGGTATATAGAATCCCTCTATTATTTCCTATAACTGTATGTGAATGTACAATTATCTCAAAATAAAATGTTTTTTAAAACTGAAAAAGGATGAAAGCAACACATATGGATACATATGCATATTTACAACATATTTCTAGAAGCATAATGAAAAAGTGGACAATATAATTTTTTATTATTTTTAATTGAACGAGAAGTGACAGAGGCCATTGGAAAGGATTTGGGGATTGAACATGGGACATGTCTAGGAAGGCAGCGATGTGGTACAATAGGAAGTAGGCACAGATGGCCATTGACTTTTAAAAAATTTTTTTCTTCCACTTTTTTTTTAATTTTAGATTCAGAGGGTACATGTGCAGGTTTGTTATATTCCTAAATTGCATGTTGCTGGGGTTTGGTATACAAATGATTCTGTCAACCAGGTAGTAAGCATAATACCCAATAGGTAGGTTTTCAATTCTCACCGTCCTCCTAACTTCCACCTTCAAATAAGCCCCCATATCTATTGTCCCACTCTTTGTATCCATGTGTACTTAATGTTTAGCTTCAAATTATAAGTGAGAACATGTGGTATTTGATTTTTTCATCCCTGTATTAATTCACATAGGATGATGACCTCCAACTCCATCCATGTTGCTACAAAGGATACAATTTCATTATTTTTTATGGCTGTGTAGTATTCCATGATGTATAAGTACCGTTTTTTCCTTATCCAGTCTACCATTGATGGACATCTAGGTTGATTCCATGTCTTCGCTATTGCAAAAAGTGTTATGATGGACATACATATGCATGTGACTTTATGGTAGAATGATTTATATTCCTTTGGATGTACACCCAGTAATGGGATTGCTGAGTCAAATGGTAGTTCTTTTTTAAGTTCTTTGAGAGATTTCCAAACTATTTCTGCAGTGGCTAAACTAATTTACATTCCCACCAGCAGTGTGTAAGCGTCCTCTTTTCTTCTCAACCTTGCCAGCATCTGTTATTTTTTGACTTTTTAACAGTAGCCATTTGACTGGTGTGACGTGGTATAGAAGAATCAATATTGTTAAAATGGCCATACTGCCTAAAGCAATTTACAAATTTAATGCTGTTCCTATCAAATTATGAATGTTCTTTTTCACAGAGTTAGATAAGACTATTCTAAAATTTATTTGGAATCAAAATGAGCCCAAATAGCCAAAGCAATCCTAAGAAAAAAGAAAAAAGCCACAGGCATCACACTACCTAACTTCAAACTATATTGTAAGGCTACAGTAACCAAAACAGCATGGTAGTGGTAGAAAAACAAACACATAAATCAATGGAACAGGTTAGAGATTCCAGAAATAAAGCCCTATACCTACAATCACCTGATTATCAACAAAATCAACAATAAGAAGCAATGGGGAAAGAACTCCCTATTCAATAAATAGTGCTGGGATAATTGGCTAGCCAAATGCAGAAGATTGAAACTGGACTCCTTCCTTTCACCATATACAAAAATCTATGCAAGATGATTAAATACCTAAATGCAAATCCTAAAACTATAAAAACCCTAGAAGAAAATACAGGAAATACCATTCTGGACATAGGCCTTGGTAAAGATTTCATGATGAAGACTCCAAAAGCAATTTGCAACCAAAACAAAAATTGACAAGTGGGACCTACTTTAACTAAAGAGCTTCTGCACAGCAAAAGAAACTATCAACAGAGTAAACAGACAACCTACATAATGGGAGAAAATATTTGCAAACTATGCATCTGACAAAGGTGTAATATCCAGAATCTATAAGGGACTTAAATAAGCAAAAAACAACCCCATTAAAAAGTGGGCAAAGGAAATGAACAGACACTTTTCAAAAGAAGACATACATATGGCCAACAAACACATAAAATAATGCTCAACATCAACTCATTGTTAGAAAAATGCAAATTATAATCACAATGAGAAGTAGAAAATATTAGTTCTCTTTAGGGAGACAAAGCTGATGGCTTGGGGACAGGGTTTGGAGGTAAACTTTTTATTATACACTCTTTTGTATGTTTTGAGTTTTGATTATGTAAAATGAAAGCCCATTTTAAAAAATTAAAATGTTAAATATCAGTGAAAAATTCTCAACCAAATCTTGAGACTTTCCAATTGTTAACAGCCTTGTTTAATCTGTTAACTTTCTAGTCAGAAATCATATGCATTGTTTTACGTAATAATTAAGCTACTACAGTATTGCAACTTATTTGTCCCAAGCACTTAGCCAAAATCTTTATCTTTTTAAATTATGAAGACTCATCTCTATACTCATTCTTTCCTGAAAAAAAAAGTAGTTAACATAGAAAAAAAACAACTTGGTTCCTATTGCTATAAAATATGTGCGCATTTATGGGTCAGTTGGAGCAGCCTTGACATCCTACCACGTCATTAAATTACTTTGCAAGATAACAATGTGATAAAAATTTCTGGTGATAGCATGAACTTTGAAAGTCTACAGTCTAGGATTTCTAGCCATGTGACATTGTTCAAATTATTCAACCTATCTAACACTGTTTCCTTATCTATAAAACTAATATTCATTTTTCCAGATTGCTTTCGGTATTAATACAACCTATATACCTGAAATGTGGGAGTGGTTTAAGGAGAGCTAAAATTATAGAAAGCAAAAGCCTTATTTGCAAAAAACAGAGACCCACCAAGATAACTAATAGTGGGAATGCTTTATGGACATATATTTCAGAAAACAAGGGCACCTGCGAGGTAAGCCGGGGGAACAAACATGGCTCTTTACAGCAATGTAAAGTGTGCCCCATCTTTCCATATTATATTGCAATTAAGAAACAGTTGCTGTTCCTTAACATGAATTTAGACTAGGGAAACAAACATATTTAGGGTACAATTTAAAAGGATTTTCCCCTCTCTGTTGTAATTAATTTTCTTTAATAACTCCAAATTCGTCAGGGAAAACTTTCACGCATACAGCAGTCTTGACTGCTGGTGCTCTGAGAGAATTACGGCACTTAGTAATAAAAGATGTATAGAATTTCTACATCAGCGACTTGAAGTCCAGCCCGGCACCCTAGTATGGAGGACAGATCAGAGTTCCAGAAGGTAGAACCCTATACCAGAATTGGGGGCAGTGGAGAGGATGCCATGTGGAAAATTGGTTACTAAACTGAGGTCTCAGAAATGGATGTGAAATAAACCTTATCCTTCGCAAATCTTGTAGAGAGAATAGAGTCTATGAAGTTGGTGTAGGTTGCCCCACGGATTATACTCAGTAGACGCAAAGCATCTTGAATCACTACAGGAAAACCACCTTTAATGAAAGTAACCATAGTTACCACATTCACCTCTCCCCTTCTTTTCTTGGGTGCTTTCATTAATTGCAAGTAAACTTTGAAAGTCAGAGCATTAACAGCCATTGTAGCCACCTAACCAAATGGGACAACAAATAAATCTGAACTCACTGTAACAAGTGAGTGCATATTAAATGAGCAGATCAACAATGGCAAAGTGCTGCATCTACATTGCTCCCACTTTAATTGAGGATGGCACCAACAGAGCCCCAGTTCCTCAAGATATCAAGTGAGTGTACATCAAACCAAACTTACGAATGTGTAAGTGACATTTCCTTAATATTTCATATTTCCATATTGCTTCAACAGCCACGTGTTCAATGTGTTCCTGAAACAATGTTGGTAAAGAAGAAATATTTAAAATAAATCTTTTACTGTAAGTTTCCAGTTGCTACTTAAAACTCCCCACAATAACATATAATAAATCAAACATTCACTTCTCAAAGTATTCTGCCTTTGTCAATGCATACTTTACATGCACTAAAGTTCAAATTATAATATAGGTGAAAGGACAAACCCAGAACTTTCACATACTCATTTAAATAGCGGTACACATAATGTATGCTACAACATGATTATCATATCTTAGACTTCGTCCAGCTCTGAGAGACTTTTGTATTTCAGCGATCATCCTAACTAAGCTTTCAATAGAATTCATGACTAGAAGACCCACAAGGACAGCACAGTATGGATACTGATGTTCACACTAATCTCGATCTCGCTACAATTATTTATGAATAAGATAGTCTTATTACCGTCTTCTGTTGTAGGTGACAAAGGCTTTGAAATGTTAAGAGGTCTGTAATTAGGAAAGATAAACTAGTATTCAAAAAGCACCTTGCAATTTCTTTTCTCTCTCATCCTAGGCTACAGTTTCTAATTGTCTAAATGAAAGTATTAATCCATCCATTCCCTGGAAAAATTTACTACCTAAGGTCATGTAAGACAAATTTGGAGTAGAAAATCCATTTAATCACTTCTCTTGGGAAATATTTTTTCCTGGTAAAGAAATCAATGTGATATTAGAAGGCTGCTTATTCAGAATTTGCATAAGAGCTACACATATCATGGTGAATTTGAGCAAATTATCAGGGTCCTTTTCTTGGCCCACCGGAGCCCTTTTTCCTGGGAAGTGCTGAAGACAACAGTCCCAAACTGTTTCCCAGCCCAGGTTTTCCCTCCTCCAAGTTACCTTTTCTGTTCTTTGAACATCTAAGTATGTACTCAAAAAAGACTCCTGACTGTCTTTCAGAGAGAGACTCTGTATTAACCTCTTTCAGCATCTGACAGTTTCTAGCCTTTTAAGGAAGTGATACCTCCACCCATCTCAATTTGGCAAGTTCAATCTATTATACAAGTTATGTTAACTACCATTAGCAAACAGTAGGACAACTGTGACTTCCTTACAAGGCACTGTGATTTTTATACTATCGCCTTACTGATTATTTTTGAAATGTAAGCCCTTCCTTAATGACTCATCATCCACAACATCCACAAGTTATAAACCTGCGTTTTGGTTCATGTATTCTTCAGTAACAAGTAAACAGTATCTTCGGAGACTCTCTACATATGTTTTAATTCTTTCATCATCACCAGGAAAATGAAAAACTTTGTTTCTCAGTGGTAAATAATCATAGACAGAAATAGTTGGTTCTTGAAATCACAGTGTGTGTGCTTTAGGTTGGTCCTTAACATGTGTGTGTGTGTTAGGGGGAGGGAGGGTGAGAGAGAAAGAGAGAGAGACAGAGATAGAGAGAGAGAGAGACAGAGAGACCAAAACAGAGAGACAAACACAGAGAAACAGACAGACATTTGTTTCTAGACAAAGAGAGAAGAGATAGTGCTACATTCCTGGAGTGTAACCATCTTTTCTTCCGTAACCTAGCATACCTTTATCTTATCTCTTTAGTCTCTTTGTTCTTGCCTTTCCATTGCTACAAATCCTGGACTGGCAACTTTCTTTGTTTCCACATCCTGGTCAGAGGAAATCTTTGCTCCTTGCAATCTCCTGACCCTCAAGATACTCGGCACAGTCCTAATAAGCATTGAGCAACTGCTCAGCAATCCTTGATGTCTTGTGAAAGGCGTAGGTCTGGGACCATAGCTTTTTTTCCTTTTCTTTCATCCACAATATTATTCTGTGCTAGTATATAGTAAGTGCTCAATAAATGTTAAGGGAAAGAAAGAAGGAGGGAAAGAAGGAACGCAAGCATATTTGGCAAGTGATTTGACAAAACAAACAAACAAACAAAAACCGGGTGCTTACATTTTAAGACATGGTATGAGAAAGTAGATAGAAAGGAAATTCTGATACTTAGGCAATCAGATCCAAAACTTTGCTGGGGTGTGTGTGTGTGTGTGTGTGTGTGTGTGTTTGTGTGTGTGTGTGTGTGTGGTGTAAGAGAAAGAATGGGAAATGCTAACACCCATTGGGGGGTGGTGGTGTTGATGATGATGATGATGTAAATGATAATTCTTTCTCAACTGAATTTTAATGGGAGTACCAATAAATGAGAAGAGAACAAAAATTGTGGCTGACTGTAATATATTACTTACCATCATCTACATGAACTGGCTGCTATCTGAGCCAGCTTAATTTGCAATATAATTGTGATGATAAACATATTTACATCTTCCATATCCCTTCTAAATGTGTTTCACAAGGTTCAATTTCCAGTTTTATGCTATTTTTTAAATACATACTCTTTTTCTTGGAGATTTAAGAATCAACCATTACAGTGCCTCTCACAGTTCCTTAAGTATATAAGTTTAGTAAATATTGAATGTTTGATGAACTAATTAAATACATGCTCAAGGCTAAACAGTGATTTAGGAAATTACACATTTAGTATGCATACTTAGTGTAATCTTTCATACTTAAATAGTAGAAACCTTCATTATTCTACCTCCTCTTTTTCATACTTCTTTCCTCTCCATTTTTTAAACCTTACATCTTAACTTTACTATTAAAAAAATTAACTGTAATCCCAGCACTTTGGAAGGCAGAGGTGGGTGGATCACTCAAAATCAGAAGTTCAAGACCAGCCTGGGCAACATTGGTGAAACCCCGTCTCTACTAAAAATACAAAAAATTAGCCAGACATGGTGGGGCATGCTTGTAATCCCAGATACTCAGGAGGCTGAGGCAGGAAATCTCTTGAACCCTGGAGGCAGAGTTGCAGTGAGCCAAGTTTGCACCATTGCACTCCAGCCTGAGCAACAAGAGCGAAACTCCATCTTGAAAAAAAGAAAAAAAACTCTGCAATGAGCTCAGTCCTCTGATAAACCAGAGTTTGTATTAACAGTGTGATATTTAAATTATGAAAAAGTAGACAAGATACAGGATTATTTTTTATTTCCTGATTTTAAATATAATTAAATACTTGTCTTAGTCCATTTTGTGTGTGTTGCTATAACAGAATGCCTGAGACTGATTAGTTTATAATAAACGAGTTTTAGTTAGCTCATGGTTCTGTAGGCTGGGAAGTTCAAGAGCATGACCCTGGTTTCTGGAGAGGGCTTTTGTGCTGCCTCATAATATGATGGAGAGGAGGCAAATATGTGGGAAAAGGGAATACTCAAAGGATGCCCTGGCTTTATAACAAACCACTCTCTCAGGAACATTTCTGTGAGAACTAATTCAGTCTTATTAGAGGGAGAACTCACTCACTACCAGGTAAATAGACACCAAGCCATTCATGGGGCATCTGCCTCCATGACCCAAACGCCTTCCATTAGGCCCCATCTCCCAGTACCACTGTATCAGGAATCAAATTTTAACATTAGTTTTGGTAGGGACAAACAACCCATATCCAAACTGTATCAATGAACAATTTTATTTGAGTGGTATCTAATTAGTGTTGCACGAATAATGCTAATTCAATGCCAAGATAATTTTGGAAACAGAATTTAGTTTATTTAGCATTTTCAACTAGAGACTATTTATAGAGAGAGTGGTGATTTTCATGAATAGCAGCAACTTTCAGGCTATGGGATCGAAACCAACTTTTTTTAATATTGGAAGTTATTTTCATTAAAAACCTTTTACATGAATATATAAATAACTTGAGAAACAAGATTGTGCATAGGTTCATCTTTTAAAAATATTTATTGAACAATAACTGTTTCATGCACCTTGTTAATAAATTAACTTTGAAATATCTACCTTTTAGGTACCATGAATAGATTCTTAAAAATAAATCTAATCCACTTAAATGGGTATAAAATCCCTGTAATACTACTCTCTAAATGTATGTATACATATATGCAGTGGTCCCTGACATTTTTGGCACCAGGGACTGGTTTCACAGAAGACAATTTGTCCACAGATGAGGGGTGGTGGGGGATGGTTTGGGGATGAAACTGTTCCATCTCAGACCATCAGGCATTAGTTATTCTCATAAAGTGTGCAAGCTAGATCACTTGCATGTGTAATTACTGCTCCTATGAGAATCTAATGCTGCTGATGATCTGACAGGAGGGGGAGCTCAGGTGGTAATGCTTGCTTGCCAGCCACTCACCTCCTGCTATGTAGCCCGAATCCTAACAGGAATACATATATTCAGGGGCTGGGGACCCATGCATATATGCATATGGATATACACATACAGAGAGAGAGAGAGGGAGAGAGAGGTGATTGTGGCTACCGTTTTTACTGCTTTTGTCATTGGGTTCCATATGTAAGAAAGCCTTTTGATCAGGTATTTTTTGTCTAGTCCAAACAAGTGTCAAAGGAAAACTATGATTTTTATAAGTAATCAGAGATAAAATGTTTACTATAAGCTAAATATTTTTACAGAAATAATTTTGTATAAACTGGATTTATTTTCAACTAATATTTATCGAATGCCTATTGTTCTAAATGCATTTATATATGTCTTATATATGTTATATAAAAAACTAAAAATGCCTGACATTTTTAAAAAACCACTGTGTCAGCTATTATTGTTTATTGATTTACTGAGGTACAACTAAAATATACTAAACTGTACTTATTTAAAAGTTCAACTTGATAAGTATTAACATATGTACACATTCCTTAAGCTGGCACAACAATCAAGAAAATAAAGATATCCCTCAATCCCAAGTTGCCTCCTGTGTCTTTGTAATCCTTTTTTCTCACAGCTCCCTACAATTCTCTGAACCACCAACAGACTTTCCACCAAGCCATGCAGGCAACCAGTGATCTGCTTTCTGTCATCAGATTTGTTTTCATATTCTAAAATGTGACATAAATTAAATTATATAGTATGCATTCTTTTTTTGCCTGGCTTCTTACACTCATAATTATGTGGAGACTAATTCATGTTATTGACTATAGCTATAGTTTCTTCTATTTTAATGCTGAATAGTATTCCATGGTATATCCATATCACAATTTGTTTATCCATTCACCTGCTTACAGACTTTACAGATAAGGCTGCTCTGAACACTCCTGTCTAAATGTTTGTGTGTATACACTTTTATTTACCTTGGGTGTTACCTAGAAGTGTAATGACTGTGTCAAATAACAGGTATATGTTTAATTTTTAAAGAAGCTGTCAAATGCTTTTCCAAAGTGGTTGTACCATTTTACATCCCTACCAGCAGTATATGAGGGTTCCTGTTTTTTGACTTCCTTGCCAACACTTAGTATCATCAATATTTTTAATTTTAATAACTCCAGCAAGGATAGTGGTGTTATATTGTGGTTTTAATTTGTATTTCCCTAATGACTAATGATGGTATGCATTTTTCATATGTGTATTTGCCATCCATTCATCTCTTTAGTAAAATATATATTGCAAACTTCTGCTCATTTTCAATTGCATTGTCTTTGAGTATCTTAAAAAATATACTCTGGATGGATATAAGTCCTTTATCAAATATATGATGTATAATCCTCCCAGATCGTAGATTATTTTCATTTTATTAATGGTTTCTTTTGAAAAGCAAAAATTCTTAATCTTGAAGAAATCCAATTTAAATTTCAGAATCATCTTATTTCTATAAAATAGCCCCCTGTTATTTTGATTGGGATTGTGTCAGTTAGAAAACATTTTAGGTATAATTAATATATTAATGATAGAGTCTTCCAAACCATGAGCATGGAGTATCTCCCATTTATTTAGATCTTCTTTAATTTCTCCTAGGTTTTTTTACTGCTTTCAGGGTATAGGTCTTGAGCATTTTCTGTCAGATTTATCCCTAAGTCATTCATATTTTTTGTCTTGTGAGTTGTATTTTTCAATTACTATTTCTAATTTTTCTTGATAGTTTATACAAATACAACTGCTTTTTAAAATATCGACCTGGTATCCTGTTCACCTTACCAAACTCACTTTAAGTTCTAGAAGAATTTTGTTGAGTGCTTATAATTTTTTACTTAAAAAATCATTTTTTTTCCTGCAAATAATGAGTTTCATTTGTCTTTCCTAACATAGATTTTTAAAAATGTCTTTATCTTGCCTTATTGCACTGGCTAGAATCTCTAGTAAAATGTTGAATAGAAATGATGCTAGTGAACATCTTTGGTTTGTTCCTCATTTTAGGGGGAAAATACTGTCTTTCACCAATAAATATCGTGTTAACTATAGGGTTTGGCGTTCTTTATTAGATTGGGGAAGTACTTTTCTAACCCCAGTTTTTGAGAGGTTTTATCATAAAGAGATGTTGAATTTTATCTAATGCTTTTTCTGCATCTATTGAGATCATCATAATTTTTCTCCTTTTGTTTATTAATATGGCAATTTACAATGTTTGATTTTCAAATGTGATTCCAATCTTACATCCTGAGATAAACTCCATTTGCTCATGATATAGTGTCTTTTTTTTTTTTTTTTACATATTATTAGCTTTGATTTGCTAAAATTTTGTTTAAAATTTTTGTATCTATGTTCATAAAGGATGTTGATCTCTGATTTTCTTGTGTTGTATCAGAGTGGTTCTAGCCTCATAGAAAGAGCTGAAAAGTATGCCCTTCTCTTTGGCTTTCCAGATGAGTTTGTATTGGTATTATTTCTTTCTTAAATCGTAGATAAAATTTACCAGTGAAGCAACCTGGACCTGAAAATGTTTTTGATAGGAATATTTTAAGCTAAAAATTCAATTTTTAAAATAGATATAATACTATGCAGGTGATCTGTTTCTTCATGAGTAGTAAACTTTGGTAGTTTGTAACTTTCAGAGAATTTGTTCATTTCTTCCAAGTTGTCAAATGTATTGGCATTAAATTGTTCATAATAATTATCCTTTATTATTCTTTTAGTATTTATAGGACATCTAAATATGTATCTTTCTCTTTTCTGATATTGTTAACTTGTATTTTCATTTTTTTACACCTGATTAGTATACATAAAAGTGTAACAATTTTGTTGATCTTCTCAAAGAACCAGATATTTGTTTCATGATTTCATGAATTGTTTTCCCGCTTTCTATTTCATTGATTTCAGCTCTAATCATTGCTATTTTCTTTGCTTATTTTAGGTCTAACTTGCTCTTCTTTTTCCTAGTTACTTAAAGTGGAGGTTGGGATTACTGTTTTGAGATTCTTGTTCTTTTCTAATACAGACCTTTTCTTCTAAGTGCTATGTTAGCTGTGTCTTAGAGATTTTGGAATGTTGTATTTTCATATTTATTCTGTTCAAAATACTTGCTAATTTCTCTTTTGATTTCTTTTTTAACTTGTGGGTTTTTAAAAGTGTGTTATTTTAATGTGCACATATTGAAAAATTAACCAGAGATCTTTTTATTTTTAATTTCTAACTTAATTCCACTGTGGTCAGAGAACATACTTTGTATAATTTGAATCATTTAAAATTCATTGAGACTAGTTTTATGGTCCATAATATAGTCTATCTTAGTGAATGTTGCCTGTGCAAATTAAAAAGAATGTGGACTCTGCTCTTGTTGGGTGGAGTGTTCTATAAACATTGATCAGGTCAAGTTGGTTGATGATAATGTTTTTCGTCTTCTATGTCCTTACTGCTTGCTGATTTTTTGTCTTTTTTCATATCAGTTTTTCTGTTTGATGTTTCTATATGGTTAAATTGAAGTTATATATTGTTGACCATGTGGTGTTTTGTCTTCCTCAAGGTATCGCATCTGGAGACACATCTGTCCCTCATTGATGATGGTAATTTTGATCATTAGGTGAAAATGTTGCCCAATTTACCCATTCTAGAATTACTGCTTTTTATTAATCTGCCTTGCAATTAATAAGCAATTTATAGGGAAGCATGTTAAAATCATGCTAATATCCTACTCCTCATAAACACTTCCTCCTGGATATAACACCTGCTGATGAGTCTCATCATCTTCAAATGGCTTGGGGGAAAAGGTATATATTTACCTACTCTTAACATTGTGTGTGTGTGTGAGAGAGAGAGAGAGAGAGAAACAGAGAGAGAGTATTCAAATGGGATAAAATGATAGAGTAGGTAAATCTGAGTAAAGGTTATAGGAATGTTTGTTCTTTATACTATTTTTATTTTTGCAATATTTTGTACATTTGAGATTATTTCTGTATAAATTGGTCACAAATTTATTGCAAATGTTAATTCACTTTTAAATAATATATGTGCTTTAAATATATCTTTAAAATATGTATAATAGATATTATATACTAAACATATTATATATAATAAAAATACATAATTTAATATATTTTAAAATATATCATAAATAAATTCAAAATTTAACATGTATATATGTATTACATATTAAATATATAAATGTATATTATATATTTTATATATTATAAATATTTATGTAGTCTTTTAATTTAGTAAAGAATAAATATATTAAAATACATATAAATATTTATGTTATTCAATATATATTTGTATATATTTATAGAAGATCTTTTTATAGATAAAAGATGTATATATATATCTTTAAATATAAATTTACATCTTTATAATCTTACAAATAAATATCTTTTAAAATATATAGTTATATATTCTTCATACAGATATAAATAGTTAAATAATAGTTTAAAGCCCAAATGATATTACCAAAGATTAAGGAGTGGAAGAGGACAAGTATGAAGAAATAAAAACATTAAAACTTCTCATCTGTAAAGTAGACTGAGTCAAAAACAGTCAATTTCAATCTTGACTTCCATAATTAGAAACCTCTTTGTTTTACTGTAAGTACAAACAAGAACTGAAAACCATTCAAATCAGTGCAGAAGACAAAAGCAAAAGAAGACTATTCTTCATATTGAAAGGTAAAAACTGGCACTGAAACATAATAAAAACCTAAAACAAGATGGCAGACATTAGAGCAAACATTATAGTTATACAAAGATTTTTAGAGACTTGGGGATTTTAAGAAAATGTTCATAATATAACATTAAATAAAATGTGTAAGTTGGGGAATGTATTCAGAATGACCTCAGTTATGTTAAATTGAGCTATTCAACATAGAAAAAAGGACTATAAGTAAATAATCAGTGCAGTTGTCTTTAGCTGGTAGGATTTTACATAATTTTTACTTTCTTAGTTATAATTTTATGTTTTTGAAAATTATCTGTAGTGTGCACTAATTACTTTTATACCAAAATATGAGTTAATTTTTTAAAAAGAAAAATATAGCCTTTTCCATTCCTTTCTATTTCTAGAGTTAAATCTGATTAAATGGTGCATGAAATGACATCAGAACTTCTGCCTAACGTTTTTTATGAAATACGTAAGTCTGCCCCTCAGGCAACATTGCTGAGGTAACATGTTTTATCACTTAAGTTGTTTCACCTGGAACGCTATCCACCACATCGATTTTAGTTTCATCTTGGGTGTATAAAAAGTTATATCAAGAAGCTACAGGACTAAACGTTAATGTCAGTCACTTTTGATTAAGGTGAGGAATTTTCTCCCATTTCAGAAGACACAGAAGAGGCGGAGTTTTTTCTTTATATTTGGAGTTGAAGTTTAAACTACTCAATGATATGGGATCACCTGCAGCAGTGTTTTCTGTTCCACTTTATGGATTTGAAAATGCAGCATACAGCATGGGCACTGGAATCAGGTGACCTGGGCTGGAGTCCTGGCCCGTGAGTAAGTTAGTGAATATATTCATGCCTCAGTTTTCTTCCCTGTGAAATGGGGATGACAATAATAGTACCTACCCTATGGGGTTATTTTGAGGATTTAATGAATTAATATTTGCAATGTGCTCTGAACAGTGCCTGCCACAGAGTAAGTGATGTAGAAATCTTAACAAATAAAATTCACTCTTACTAAATTACAGGATAAGGCACTTCTTAGTCTTTTGTCCCCTAGAGTAACAAGAAATATTATTTCTGAGTCTTGTCTTATTCAAAATTGCGAAACACTGCATTTCCCCAGTGACCTCCTACTCCCTTTTGGCCTTCCCATCTTCTGGGTACAGTGATTTTCAGTCCTTTCTTAATTCTTCATCACTTCGCAGAAGTTGCTTCTCCTCCTGAATGCTGCTCTCTTGCAACCCTGCTCTTTACTTTAGAGGACTGTGGTGGCGATAATTTCCACACTAACTTATTTATTGTTGCTCCATTGCACAGGGCCTTTCTGGAGACAAGACCTTCATCTATCTTCTCCAGAATTTTGCTAAACAGAACAGCGGTCAGAGGGATATTGGCAAGTGTGCTGAGAGAAAAAGTATTCTGACCTCCTATAAAGTTAGTAAATATGCTGGGTTTAGCAAAATTAACCTTGGCAGTTTGAAAGACTCTATAACATGCTAATGTATATATCCAAGTGGGAAGGACAAAGTGTACAGCATTTTCCAAGGCTAATTTGACTTTTATTTTCTCTGTATATTACTATTAATACCTGGAAGAATTGGCAGAACATCACACTGAAAAATCTGCCTTTACTGAAAGGAGTGGCATTCTACAGTGAAAACATCCTATGCCTATGACCTTGTGGAAAAGAAACGTTTCTGAAGGCACCATTCAAATCACCCCATTTTTGCTTTGGTGGCCAGAGCTGGTGTATCACCATCATCCCAGAAGTAATCCAGTCTCCCTCACTCTGCCACAGGCATCGTCCATGTACTCATTCTACAAATACCTGCAGAGGGCCTGCTGGTAGCAGGAGGTGTTCTGAACAAGCACCCCTGACTTTTTTCCTTTATCAAAACAACTTATACTTACCTGACAGATTTCCCTGCTCACAGGAGTGTGTGCTGAGGATTGGAAAAACTGAATCATACAATCAAGTAAGAGATTTTCCCCTCCCTCTGGGCCCTAGAGGGCTGAGCCAGCCCCAGGGTGTGAATGGAAGAGTATGTGAGTTCTGCTTGGTCCACTCTCCCCAGTACACTATGTTGGCATACTTGGCCACCTTCATTCAGTCTTCAGTAGGAGAGCTGTATGACTCAAAGCCAAGCAAGTTACAAGGGCTGATTAGAGGGACAATGATGAAAGCAGAAAATATTTACCATGTTAAGTATGTTCTACATATTAAATCTGTTTTCACTCTACTTGGAGAAGGCTAAGTATTTTCCTGTCTCTGGATCAAAGCTAAGCAAGTTACAAAGGCTGATTAGAAGAACAATAATGAAAATAGAAAATATTTACCATGTTAAGTATTTTACACATGTTAAGTGTTTTCACTCTACCTGGAGAAGGCTAGGTATTTTCCTATCTCTGGATGAGAACTTAGGCAGGTCCCATAATAGCTTTTATAACTTCAATAATAACATAAATCCTCTAATCCCTTCTAGGTACAAGAATATTCTTGTTTTAATAATTAAAATGTTTGGTGCAGTGTAACAATTAATGTTCCAAACTCACACCAGAGTGAGCGTTCCTTCTCTGCCCCAGCATGGCCTGCTGTGGACTGCAAGTCTGCAGTGAAAACACTGGGACTGGTCCAGCAGATTTCTTCCCTCTTGCTCTCCATGAGTCTTACTTCAGAGTTGGAGTTGGGGTAAGGGTGGGCGGAGAAGTAAGGAACAGGAAAGTTCTACTCATCTGGCACAGATCTATCCTCTGGGACCACCCTGGGGTGCTGGATCCTCTGTGCTTATCGTTTCTCTGGTGGAGCTCCTCAAAGACACTGCTGCTGAGGCCCTTGGACTGTGAGGCTGGCAATGCCTCACCCCAACTGGAAACCACTGTTCCTTCTGCATGCCCTGTGCATCTATCTGATGGCCCATCCCCTTTATGGTATCACATTGTCCTTTCAGATAGAGATTCTTAACACCCTTGGAGTTTATTTCTGGTCTGTGAGAAACACGTGTGCTTTTTTGCCAGTTAGCAATACAAGTGTACCTTACTTCCCATGAAGCTCTTTTCTCTTGGTTCTGTGCCCTCAGTCTTAAGCAGCCATAGCCTCTTACAGTATTTATGTGCTTCAGTGCCAGGGATCTCATGTCAACAACTCCCAATGACTCTCTTGAAGATTGCTTTCTCATTTAGTTGAGAAAAAACATTACCCATCCTGCACTATGGTGGTTATACACAGTCCTCCAACAGCTTTCTCTGAATAAGTTGTCTTTAAAAAGAATCCATTCATTCACCTGTCCATATTCTCTTATATGCTTGAGGTACGTATTGAGCTAAAGTTTGCAGTAGTTAACTATCCCCTTTGCAAGTACTGCATCAATGGTATGACACATTGCTTCAAAATGTAGAGATACTCTGAATCTATCATTTCACTCTGGGCCTTTGGGAATTCAGTGAAAACTGGGATAGAGATTTTCACTTTAACATTCTGGTACACAACTTGTATCTGCTTTTAAATGATGGAGGTTCTTTGGTTAATCACTAGATTCCAGTCAGTAGAATATAAGCTTCATGAAGGCAAGGATATCTATCCATTTTCTAAGATGGTATCTCCCTGGCTCCTTGAATAAATGCGACATAGGAATTCAACAAAATGTTGTTAAGTTCATGTAGCATTTTACAGATAAGAAAATTTAAGCTTATAAAAGATAAGAAACTTATCAAATATTATTTAGACAGTAAACTACAGAGCCAGGATTTGAATAGTGACAAAGTAACTAATAGTGACAGTAAGTAATACAAAAGATGTTTTATTTAAGCTTTTATTTTGTGAATATTTCTATGACCTGGTATGTAGATGTTTTTAAAAATTATAAAGGTTTTAAATAATTAAAACCTGCATAGAGGTTTTAAATTTATCTTATTTTTATAGAAATTTTCTGGGATTTGGATGTCCTGTGTTTCAGACAGGGGTGCTCGCTCAGCTACTGCACTACATAGCTATCTAGCCTTGTGTGGCCACACTGTCACCTGGTGTTAGATATATGAATTGCAAGTTCATTGTCACTGTATTACAGACTGCTAAGGAAATAATAATGATTTTCTAAACTTTACATCCATCAAGTCATTTAATCCTCATAACAACAGTATAAAATAGGTACCATTTGTATGCCCATTTTATGGATGAATTTTACAGTGTCAGACCCACAACATGATTCCAGGCTACCTAGTTCCTAAACTTACTTTTAACTCTGATATTCCATTTCTCTAATGTGGAGCATTCGAGAGTTTTAGATTCAGGAATCCACTTCCAAGTTAGCCAATATTAGATAATAATGGTATGCAAGAGATTTGACTAAAACATGAATCAAGTACAAGTAGGCAGAAGAGTTATTCACCGTTATCTTCCTTTGTTCTTAATTCTTAATAATGCTCTACTTACTGGGCATAGATTCAGGGAAAGTAAACTTAAAAAGCATGAATCAAATATTTAATTTTTATATTAATTTTCTAGGGCTTTCAAAACAAAATACCAGACTGGATGGCTTGAACACAGAAATTTATTTTATCAGAGTTCGGGAGGCTAGAGGTCCAACTTCAAGGTGTTAGCAGGTTTGGTTTCTTCTCAGGCTTTTCTCTTTGCCTTGTAGATGGCTACCTTCTCATTGTGCCCTTATACGGTTGCCATCCCTTGGTTTTTGTGTGGTCTTAATCTCTTCCTATAAGGACATCAGTCATATGGATGAGAGTCTACCCATATGGCCTTGTTTACTTTAGTTATCCCTTTAAAGGCCCTATCTCTAAATACAGTCATATCCTGAGGTACTAGGAGTCAGGACTTCAACATGTGAATCTGTGGGGAACACAATTCAGCCCATAACAAATTTTATTCTAAGGGACTATCATCAACCAGATCACTCTATTTCTCTATTTCAGTAATGTCTAAGGACCTCTGCTTTCTTGCTCTTTGCTATGGTTTCAATGCTATTGATCCTTCTAAAACTCATGTGTTGGAAACTTAATTTCCAATGCAATAGTGTTGGAAGGTGGACCTAATGGAAAGTGTTCAGGTCATGCGGTCTCTACTCTCATGAATAAATTAATGCCACTATAAAAAGGGCTTTTCGGAATAGGTTCTCTTTCTCCTGTGCTTCTGCCAAAAAGAAGTTCCTCCTTTCTAGAAGATACAAGATTCAAGGCACCATTCTGGAAGCAGAAAGACCCAGCTTTAACCTCCTAACACCCGCATCTGAACTTCCCAACCACCAGAACTGTGAGAGAATACATTTTTGTTCTTAATAAATTACCTAGTCTCAGTGATTGCATCACACTGACACTCTTCTGCAATCTGCTTATTTGATTTTATGGATTATAAAAACTCCATTAGCAATCCGGCTAATGCTGGAAAGAGGGTAATATGGTTTGGCTTGTTTCCACCTGGACCTCACCTTGAATTGTAATCCCCATAATCCCCACATGTCAAGGACAGGACCAGGTGGAGGTAATTGGATCATGGGGCTGGCTTCCCCCATGCCGTTCTTGTGATAGTGAGTGATGGATTTATAAGTGTCTGGCATTTCTCCTGCTTGCACGCACTCCAACCTGCCACCCTGTGATGAAGGTACCTGCTTCTCCTCTACCTTCTGCCATGATTGGAAGTTTCCTGAGGCTTCCCCAGTAATGCAGAACTGTGAGTCAATTAAACTCCTTCCCTTTATAAATTACCGTTGTCTCAGGTATTTCTTCATAGCAGTATGAGAATGGAATAATACAGAGGTGAAACTCAAAACTATTATACTATTTACTCACATAATTTTCTTCTACATTTTTTAGTATTTTACTGCCAATCCAAGTGAGAAAAAAATATCAGGTATTTCACCAACTATAATGAAGCCTACTTTTTAATAATTATCATCTCTAATTCAACAAGCAATATGCAAGAATTTACATGGGATATTGTCGTAAAATAATGAGCCATCTGGAAACATCTGCTTTTTTATGTTTAATTTCCATTTCTTTTTGTTTTCAAATGTTTATTTGCAATTATTGGGGTACATGTGTAGATTTGTTACAAGGGTATATTGCATGATGCTAAGGTTTGGGATTTTATTGATCCCATCACCCAGAGAGTGAACATAGTGTTCAAAAGAAAAATTTTCAGCCCTTACCCACCTCACCACCTCTCCTCTTTTGGAGTCCCCAGTGTCTATTCTTCCCATGTTAGGTCTGTATATACTCTAATGTTTAGCTCCCACCTATGAGAACATGCAAATTTTGGTTTTCTGTTTCTATATTAATTTGCTTAGGATGATAGCCTCCAGCTGCATCTGTGTTGCTGCAAAGAACATGATTTCATTCTTTTTTATGGCTGTGTAGTATTCCACGGTGTACATGTATTACATTTTCTTTAAGCCCCTATCAATGGGCACTGACATGTTGATTCCATGTCTTTGTTTTTGTGAATAGTGTTGTGATAAACATATGAGTGCAGGTGGGTTTTTTGTAGAACAATTTATTTTTCTTTGGGTAATAAACCTAGTAATGGGATTGCTGGGTTTAATGGTGTTTCTATTTATAGTTCATTGAGAAAACTCCAAATTGCTCCCTTTGGGAGCTGAGCTAATTTATATTCCAACCAACAGTATATAAGTGTTCCCTTTTCTCCACAGTCCTGCCAACATCTGTTATTTTTTGACTTAATAGTTGTCTTCTTTTGAGAAGTGTCTGTTCATGTACTTTGCTTACTGCAACCTCCGCCTCCTGGGTTCAGGCAATTCTCCTGCCTCAGCCTCCTGAGTAGCTAGGATTACAGGCACACGCCACCATGCCCAGCTAATTTTTTGTTTTTTAGTAGAGGCAGGGTTTCACCATGTTGACCAGGATGGTCTTGATCTCTTGACCTCGTGATCCACCCGCCTTGGCCTCCCAAAGTGCTGGGATTACAGGCGTGAGCCACCGCGCCCGGCTCAGCAGTGTTTTGTAGTTCTCCTTGTAAAGATTTTTTACCTCCTTGGTTAGATGTAATCCTGGCTATTTTATTTTTTTCATGGCTATTGTAAATGATGTTGTGGTCTTGATTTGGCTCACCTTGAATGTTATTGGTGCATAGATTTGCTACTGATTTTCGTATGTTGATTTTGTATCCTGAAACTTTGCTGAAGTCATATATGAAGTCTAGAGGCCATTTGCAGAGTCTTTACGGTTTTCTACATATGGAATCATATTATCAGTGAAGATCAATAATTTCACTTCCTCTTTTCCTATTTGGATGACTTTTTCTCTTGCCTGACTTCTTTGGCTAGGACATTCAGTAATATGTTGAATGGTGAGAATGAACATCCTTGTGTTGTTTTAGTTCTTAGCGGAGATGCCCCCAGCTTTTGCCTGCGCAGTATGATGTTGGCTGTGTGTTTGTCACAGATGGTTCTTGTTATTTTGAGGTATGTTCCTTCAATGCCTAGTATTTTGAGGGTTTTAATAATGAAGGGATGTTAAATTATATTGAATGCTTTTCTGTATCTATTGAGGTGAGCATGTAGTTTTTAATATTCTGTTTATGTGTTGAATCAAACTTATTGATTTGTGTATATTGAACCAACCTTGTATCCCAGGTATAAAGCCTACTTGATTGCACTGAATTAACTTTTGATATGCTGCTGGATTCAGTTTGCTAATGTTTTGTTGAGGATTTTTGCATCTAAGTTCATGAGGCATATTGGTATGTAGTTTTCATTTTGCATTGTGTCTTTGCCAAATTTTGGGATTAGGATGATACTAGTTTCATAGAATGAGTCAGGGAGGAATCCGTCCTCCCCAATTTTTCAGAATACCTTTAGTAGGAATGGTACCAACTCTACTTTATACATATGGTAAAAATTGATTATGAATCCATCTGAGGGTCTAGAACTTTTTGGTTTATTTTTTTTAATTACTGATTCAATTTTGGAACTCATTATTGATCTGTCTAGAGCTTTGTTTTCGTCCTGATTCAATCCTGGATGTGTGTTTCCAATATTTTATCCATTTCCTTTAGGTTTTCTAGTTTGTGCACATAGACGTGTCCCTAATAGTCTCTGAGGATCTTTTGCATTTCTGTAGGATCAGTTGTCATGTCACCTTTGCTACTTCTGATTGTGCTTATTTGATCTCTCTTTTTTTCTTTGTTAATCTAGCTAGGAGTCTATCAATCTTATTTATCCTTTCAAAGTACAAACTTTTCATTTTGTTGATCCTTTGTATGGTTCTTTGAAGGATTCAATTTCATTCAGTTTTCCTCTGATTTTAGCAATTTCTTCTGCTAGCTTTGGGATTAGTTTGTTCTTGATTTTCCAGTTCCTATAGGTACAATGTGAGATTGTTAATTTGAGATCTTTCTGTCTTCTTGATGTAGGTGTTTAGTGCTATACACTTTCCTCTTAACACTGCTTTTGCTGTATCTCAGGTTTTGGTATGTTGTATGTTTATTTTCATTTGTTTCAAAAAAAATGTTTATTTCTACCTTATTTTCATTATTTACCCAAAAGTCATTCAGGAGCAAGCTGTTTTGTTTCCATGTAGTTATGTGGTTTTGAGAGTTTCTCTTGGTATTGACTTTCATTTTTACTACACTGTGGTCTGATACTATGCTTGATATGATTTTTTTAAATTTACTGAGACTTGCTTTGTGACAAAGCGTGTGGTCAATCTTAGAGAATGTTCTACGTGCACATGAGAAAAAAGTATATTCTGCAGCCGGTGAAGTAGTCCGTAGATGCCTATTAGGTTCAGTTGGTCAACTGCTGAATTTAAGTTCAGAATTGGTTAGTTTTCTGCCTCAATCTGTCTAATGCTGTCAGTGGGGTGTTGAAGTCCCCCACTATTATTATGTGGCTGTTTAAATTTTTTCCTAGGTCTATAAATAATAATTTTAGAAATCTCCAACCTGGGTGTGTATAGGATAGTTAAATCCTCTTGTTGAATTGAACTGTTCATCATTACGTAATGGCCTTCTTTGTTTTTTTTTCTACTGTTGTTGATTTTAAAAGTCTGTTTTATCTGATACAAGAATAGTAACGCCTGATCTTTTTTTTTCCATCTGCATAACAGATCTTTCTCCACCCCTTTGCTTTGAACCTATGGATGTTATTACCTGTGATATGGTGATATGTGTCTTTTGAAAACAGCAGAATGATGGGTCTGGTTTTGTTTTTGTTTTTTTAAGTAGAGAGAGGGTCTTGCTACATTACCCAGGCTGGTTTCAATCTCCTGAGCTCAGTCAATCCTCCTGCCTTTGGCATCCCAAAGTTTTGAGATTGCAGGCATGAGCCGCTGTGTCTGGCTGGGTCTTGTTTTTAATCCAATTTGCCACTCTGTTTCTTTTCAGTGGAGCATTTAGGTTGTTAACATTCAAGGTTAATATTAATACATGGGGATTTGTTTCTGTCATAGTGTTGTTAGGTAGTTGCTTTGTAGTCTCAATTGTGTAGTTGATTTATAGGACCATGGGCTATGTGTTTATGCAGCTTTTGTGGTAGTATATTGTTCTTTTGTTTCCAAGTTTAGAAATCCCTTATGCATCTCTTGTAGGGCTGGTCTGGTGGTGGTGAATTCGCTTAGCAATTACTTGTCTGGAAAAGAGTTAATTTCTCCTTCATGTATGAAGCTTAGTTTGGTGGGATATGAAATTCTTGGCTGGCATTTACTTTCTTTACGAATGCTAAAAATGGGCCCCCAGTCTTTTCAGCCTTGTAAGGTTTCTGCTGAGAAGTCCACTGTTAGTCTGATGGGTTTCCATCAGTCTGATATAGTCCTTTTCTCTCGCTGCCTTTAAGACTTTTTCTTTAGCATTGACCTTGGATAGTCTGATGACTATGTGCCTTGGAGATGATCATTTTATATTGTAGTTCACGGAGTTCTCTGGATTTTCTGTATCTGAATCTTGACCTGTCTGTCAAGACTGGGGATATTTTCATGAATTATATCCTCAAATATGTTTTTTAGGTTGCTTACTTTCTCTTCTTCTCTCACAGGAATGCCAGTAAGTCATAGATTTTACCATTTTACATAGTCCCATATTTCTTGAAGGGTTTGTTTTAAATTGTTTTCTTTATTTTTGTCTGAGTTGATTTGAAGGAGCAGTCTTAGAGCTCTGAAATGCTTTTGCTTGGTCTATTCTGTTATTAAGTCTTCAAATTGTATTTTGAAAAATCCTGTAGTAAATTTTTCAATTACAGAAATTTTGTTTGGTTCTTTCTTAATACAGCTATGATATCTTTCAAATCCTGCATCTATTTTTCTGTTTTCCTTGTGTTGAATTTCAGCTTTCTCTTGTTTCTCATTTAGTTTTTCTTGCCATCCAAATTCTGAATTCTTTCTCTGTCATTTCAGACATTTAATGTTAGGATCTATTGCTAGAGAGTTAATGTGATCTTTGGAGGTGATGAAGCACTGGCTTTTTGTACTTCTGGAGTTCTTATGCTTTTTTCTTATGTTCTTTTTTATCTGAGGGAGCTGACACTTATTTTTTTGGATTTTCTATCGTTTAGATGAAGCTTTTTGATATTTTATTCTTTTTTGCCTCAAGGTTATGACTGTGGTGGATGTTGTGTATGATCTGTTAAAACTTCGGACAAATTAAATTTAACAGAGTTTCACTGAGCAAGAAAAAACAAACAAAAACGATTCACGAATTGGGCAACCTACAGAAATGAGCAGATTCAGAGAGACTACGGATGCCTCATGGTTAGAACAAATTTATAGACACAAGAAGGAAAGTGACATACAGAAATCGGAAGTGAGGTACAGAAATAGCTGGATGGGTTGGCGTTTGCCTTATTTGAACACAGTTTGAACACTTGGCAGTGTGGTTGAAATGTGGCTGCTGGGATTGGCCAAGACCCAGCTATTGTTACAGGTGCATACTCCTAAGTTAGGTTGTCAATCTTGTCTACCTATTTAGTTAGATCACAGTTCATCCACAAGGACTTAACTACAGAAGTACGGAGTCCTTCTCAGGCCATATTAACTTTGTTTGAACACATCATTAGCTTTGTTTCTGGGTGGTGTTATGGGACCGGGGCTCTGTAGGGTTCCTCGGTTGTAGATAACTTCGTTTCTCAGACGTGGTTGATGTAGCAATGTATTCTTATTTGGTGGTGTAATTCAGGCTGTAGTCCAGTAGATGGTGCTTCAGAGTAAGAAATGAGCTGGCAGGAGGCTCTTTCGCTGCTTATGGTCGCCTTCAGCAGGGGTGGAGGCAACAGAAAAGCACTGGAAGTGCCCTCCCCACCCCTTCCCCATGCCGCTCGTCTTCAGTAGAAGCGGAGCCACTGGAAAAGCCTGAGAAGTACCTCTTTCACCCTACACTCCCTGGGCCCCAGCAGGAAGAGGCGCTGCTATGTCCATGAAAGTACCCTGGACAGGCTGTCGGGGAGAGAGATGACCCCCATCTCCAAGTCTGTGCCCAGGCTTTGGGTTTGTGCCCTTCAGTGGCTGGCACAGCACTCATATTTCCTTTGGCCCCAAGGGGACTTCGGCGGGCTGCGTTCCCCCTTCCCTTAGTGACAGTTCACACGGAGGATTAGATCTCCAGGTGAGTGGGGTCCACTTCCCTCCTGCTCCTTGCAGCTGGTGAGGCACTCTCCTTCAACTGGCCAAGGAAGCACCCATCAGTGACCCACACAGACCTGCTCCAGGTCGCAAAGTTGTCCCTGGCTACAAGTAATGCTGCTCAGGAGAAACGTAGTAGGCTTCAGCACTCCATTCATGGGATGGGAACGAGCCTACGTTCAGCACCTATTGCCAGGGCACTCTCCAAACTCACTACTCAGTTCTGGCTGTGGAGACCTTTCCTTGCTCCAAAGCAAGTGCTCCAATCTCTGGCCCAAGACTAAAATGCTTTTTGTGGCTACCACTGCCAGGTTACCAAACAATGACTTACTTTGTATGAGCCCAGATTTAAAAAGGTGTCCTTGGCCAGGCGCAGTGGCGCACGCTTGTAATCCCAGCACTTTGGGAAGCCTAGGGGGGTGGATCACCTGAGGTCAGGAGTTTCAAATCAACGTGGCCAACATGGTGAAACTCTGTCTCTACTAAAAATACGAAAATTAGCTGGGCGTGGTAGCAGGGGCCTGTAATCCCAGCAACTCGGGAGGCTGAGGCAGGAGAATCGCTGGAACCCGGGAGGCAGAGGTTGCAGCGAGCTGAGATTGCGCCACTGCACTCCAGCCTGGGCAGTAAGAGCGAAACTCCGGCTCAAACAAACAACAACAACAACAACAACAACAACAACAACAACAAAGCGTCCTCCTCTCAGTCTCAGGTCTGGAAAAATGCCTGCAGCTTTTCCCAGTGTCTTTCCCTCTCGGTATCTCAGGCTCTCCCCAAGCTAGCTCCTGGGCTTGGCAGAAACAGGGTGCTCTCCCTTGGCCTGTGTTGCACAGATCGCCGGCCGAAAGGTGAGACGCAGGGGGAGACTGGCTGTTCCTCTCACACACTGGGGCTTCACACATTATCAGCAGAACGCCGTTGTAGGGGCTGCTTGCCCACCTTCTCATCCACAGGGTTGGGGTGTCCTTTGCTATTCCAGTGAATTGCCGCTTTCCTTCCTGAATTAAAGCTCGCAGAGTTTATCTTTATGCACTATTTTGCTATTCCAAGAGGAGGAAGCATGCTGAGAGCCTCTAATCTGCCTTATGGGGCGCTCATGCTCCTCCGGCCACGTTGGCTACCTCCTCCACGTGGGCTGGTGGTTTCCTCCTGGCGCATAGGCCCTCCACCCCTGTGACTTAGACCCACCCAAGGGGCACCTCCTGCTCAGGGGTTGCAGGGCTCCGAGGGGGCCGCATGCAGTCTGTGCAGGAGTCTGAAGGCCAGAGGAGGCAAAAGAGGAAAGTGTGTCACAGACTGGGAGGGGTAAGGGAGAGCCATTTGCCTTATTATGTTATTTCTCCTAAAATTAATAATTCTGTATTTAAAACGTTTCAGATAGAACAACTTCCCTTTACAACATCAGGAAACCCGATTACTACAGATCATTAATCTAATGTCAAAGCACTTTTTTGGGGGTATAAAAATTTATTATACATAAAGAATATTACCACTAACAAATGCAGACAGGCTATGACACCGTGGTACTGGGTGGAGGATGGTTAGCTCTTTGGAGAGTGAAAGGTTTGGGTGGCATGGGCCTCATGCCGCGCTGATTGGTCAGTAGACGGTAGGGCACATGCCAAACGCCACAGGGCACCAGGGCAGCGGGTGCCTGCTCTCAGTGCCCACAAGTGTTCCCTGTCTCATCTGGGCCTTCAAAGGGAGCACACCCAAAAGCAAGCAACTGAAGCGAAAGGGCTTCCTAAGGTGCCCCAGGCCTTCTCTGCAGTCACAGCAACACCATTTTAAGCAATACGTTTAATTGGATGATTTCCACAAACTATCCACGAAGCTTCTAACCATCACAATTCAGTGAAGTACAAAACATTAAGTTACAGGCTGTGGGAAGAGAAGGCAGCACCAGTGGTGGCACCTTCCAATCCTGGTGGTTCTAGGGGCAGGGAGAGGGGAAGGTCTTCTTTTTAAACCAAGCCCCTCATTTCAACGTACAAAAGAATTACTCTGATCGAAATTAAATTGTATTGAAAACAAAATGGACTAAAAAGCAAATACTACTCTATGCTGGGGTGGAAGTGGGAGGAAAGAATGAGTCCTTCGCAGCAGGAAGGGAGACAGCAGGGGGAAGGTTCTGTGCCTGTGACCCTGGGCGGTCACTCGCGCTGCTCCATTTTTACTTTTGGTGGTCTCAGGAAGGTCCGATTTTTCTTCTCTTTCTTCCCCTTTGTATTGGCTTGGAAATTTCGCCAGCTGTCTACACGACCATCTCGACTTTCCTCAAAGTTTTTCTGCCACTCTCTTTCTCGTTTGGCTTTTTCTTGAGCTTCGATCTCTTCCTCCCTTTGTCGTTTCCTTTCATGCATCTCTTTGGCTTCTCTCTCTTTCCTTTTAATTTCCAGCTCGGCAAAGAGTTTCATTGTCTGTTTATATACAGCTTGTTTGAACAGCTCAGGATCATCCTCCTCTACAATCGTTAAGTTTTCCTTCCTTCTTTAATTGTTTTTTTTTCGCTCTTTCACAGTGTGTTCCACGTATTCTTTTCCTGCCTGAATTACATCCAGGGCCCTCTTCTTTTGCTCCTGATCCAGTAGCAACTTGTAAGCTTTGTCCACAGCTTCAAAAGCCTTTTGTGCTCTGTCAGCATCATCTTGATTTTTGTCAGGATGCACCAATATGGATAACTGCCGAAACTTCTCTTTTATTTCTTCATCTGTAACTTCAGGATCTATCTGAAGAATCTCAAATGGGTTCAAATTGAAGTAAGAGGAACCAGGATGGGCCAGTCTTTCAATCTGATGTTTGGATGTTAGAACCGAGTCTCTCTCCTCTATTTGTTTCACCTCACTGTAGAAGGTGATAAATGCTTCCTCTGTGCTGCCTTCGCCGCCTGAAGTCCCGCTCTCTCCTGAAGCCGCCATTTCTCCAGCCAGCCACCACGTCCAAAGCACATTTTTAAAAAATGAGTAGGGCAAACACACTTAGTGAGATCAACTTTTAGTGTTATACCAATTATTTTCATAATAGTTTATATCTTTAAAATTAAAATACCTTGCAATTTACCCAGCCATTTCTCACAGTTTCTTCTAATCTTCAAAACATAGTCTGAAGTATTCTTGTTCTCATTTTACAGCTGAGGAAATTGAGGCTCAGAAGGGTGTTTGCAACATGTCCAGGCATATAGTTAATAAGTAGTGAAGCCCAGATTGGAACCATGTCTGATTTTAATGCAGAGTCAACCTATTTTAAAGGCTTTCCTAATGTCCATGCTAATATCAATTTCTAAATTAACTTTCTTTCCCCAGAGATACTGTCATGAAAAAAGGATTTCATGGTCAAATAAGTTGGTGGTGGAGAAAATACTGCCCATTAAATTGGCCGTTAAAAGAATCACAGACATCATTTTTCAAGGCTGTGAGGACCCCTGCATTAATGAAGCCTTTTAACTTTGTTAAATCTAGGCTTATTCCTTGCTTCAATTGATCACTCGACTTTTTTTTTTTTTTGCCCAGTTATTGCTACTAATACCAAGAGGACCTTCATTAATGACTTCTCTAAAAGAACAGCTTATTATCAACCATTCAAAAAGGACTGGGTGCTACCAACACTACCTGTGAGCAAACAGTGTTTCAGGTGTGAGGTTAACAAAAATTAGAGCCAGCAAGTGTTCTCGAAATAACAGAAAATGTACACCTTTGTTCTTTAGTTCTAAGTTAAAGGACATGGTAGGTACACTATAAATGTCATAAAAGTAAGAACCATTTCTAAACATTATCTGAAACATATAGTGCAATCCACTATCAAAAATATGTTTGATACACATTGATTTCTCAAGTCAGTTTAACCATAAACAACAGTTTATAAGAAAATTGAACAAGTTAAGCCTACTTTTCTTCTCAGTAAGCAGCACAGCACTGGGGTATTCTACTGCAGAAAGATCGTTTGAAAAACTTGCTTTATGGTTAAGGGACTTCTCAACATCATCCCTCAATCACTTGGCCAATGTTCTGTATAGAGACATATTTTCTGAAAGGGCCAATGCAAGCCAATGATATACTACAGAGTCTTTAAATATATTTGAAAATAAATTCTCTTGTCAATGAACAGAGGAATAATTATGTTTATGGTAATTTCCTGACAAATAAACTCTCTTTCTGTTTTCTCCCTCTTTTCCATTCATTTACCTATTTTTATTGATCCGAATTCTTTATTTCAGAACTATATAGTAAAGGAATATCAAGAGCTGAGCAGAATGGGTAGAAATGGACAAGGGTCATGGACATCTTCTTTAGTGCAACAAAAGCACTAGGACATTTGGACAATCCCAAAAAATCCAATTCGGCACATTCTGCTCCCCTCCTCCCCACCAGAATGGAACAGAAAAAAATCCAAGAATCTCTATTATATCACATTTCAGTCAAGTCTTTTAGGTAAGTATTTCATATTGCCAATAGATTGTATTCTTGGCTCCATGAATCTTCCTTGAATAACTGCTTGTGATAAAAAGTCAAAAACAATTTTGAACAATTCAATTTTCCTCTAAACATTTAGCTCTTGCTTGCATGAGTTGCCTGAATGTACATATCCACCAGCCCAGCACCACAACTCCCCCACGCACATTTACCAAATTATTTCTCTTTCCCAAAACTGACCTTTTTTGGTAAGAAAATTTGAAAACCCAGCAGCCAGACAGAAAGTCTGAAAACAACGACACCACTTGTAAACTACTAAATTATAGTGAACTTGGATTTAATCCTACAGTGTGCACTCTACTGTCATCCCTAAACCTTGAAATTTCACCTTGCTCTAACTGACCTATCTTTGTACCTCAGAAAGAGACACCTAGCCTATTGTAAACTGCCACCCTTGAGTTGCTTTCATAGTGGCAATTTTTACTAATGATCAGCTTGTACTGTTGAAGCAAATAAATGCTAACAGCAGCTAAGGCTGAAATTTCATAAATGGACTTTCACTTTCTTCCTTGAATTAGCCTAGTGGCATCCTTTCACCTGCTCCACAGGACTGAGGAAATAATAATATTTAACCTTTGCGATGTGCTTTACAATTTTCCAAGCATTCTCTCATATATTATCTTATTGCTTAACACACACACACACACACACACACACACACACACACCTGGCAAAGTATGAAAAGCAGATGTTATTCTCAGTTTTACCAATGAGGCAACTAAGGTTAAAGTAGGGTAAGTGATTTGCCCATGGTTATGTACCAGTAGAGAAAAAGGATGAGACAAGACACCCAGATTCTCATTCAGTTCTCTTCCCATTACCACACTACAGTTAAAGAGTTACTGGCTAGCCATATGAAGAAAACTGAAATGGACCCTTTCCTTACACCTTATACAAAAATTAACTCAAGATGGATTAAAGATTTAAATGTAAGACCTAAAACCATAAAAGCCCTAGAAGAAAACCTAGGCAATACCATCCAAGACATGGGCATGGGCAAAGACTTCATGACTAAAACACCAAAGCAATTGCAACAAAAGCCAAAATTGACAAATGGGATCTAATTAAACCAAAGAGCTTCTGCACAGCAAAAGAAACTATCATTAGAGTGAACAGGCAACCTATAGAATGGGAGAAAATTTTTGCAATCTATTGATCTGACAAAGGGCTATATACAGAATCTACAAGGAACTTAAACAAATTTACAAGAAAAAAACAAACGACCCCATTAAAGAGTGGGCAAAGGATATGAACACACACTTTTCAAAAGAAGACATTTATGCAGCCAACAAATATATGGAAAAAAAGCTGATCATCACTGGTCATTAGAGAACTGCAAATCAAAACTACAATGAGATATCATCTCATGCCAGTTAGAATGGCAATCATTAAAAAGTCAGGAAACATTAGATGTTGGAGAGGATGTGAAGAAACAAGAACACTTTTATACTGTTGGTGGGAGTGTAAATTAGTTCAACCATTGTGGAAGACAGTGTGGTGATTCCTCAAGGGTCTAGAACTAGAAATAACATTTGATCCAGCAATTCCATTTCTAGGTATATACCCAAAGGATTATAAATCATTCTACTATAAAGACACACGCACACGTATTTTTATTGCAGCACTATTCACAATAGCAAAGACTTGGAACCAACCCAAATGCCCATCAATGATAGACTGGATAAAGAAAATGTGGCACATATACATTATGGAGTACTATGCAGCCATAAAAAAGAATGAGTTCATGTCCTTTGTAGGATGTGGGCACAGGAAGAGGAACATCACACACTGGGGCCTGTTGGGGGTGGGGGCAAGGGGAGGGATAGCATTAGGAGAAATACCCAATGTAGATGGGTTGACGGATGCAGCAAACCACCATGGCACATGTAACAAAACTGCACGTTCTGTGCATGTGTCACAGAATTTAAGTATAATTAAAAAAAAAGAGTTATGATGTAAACTGAATAAATAAAAAACCAAAATGAGCTATATTTCTTCAATGAAGATTCTTGGTACCCAGTCAAGTTACTTGAATTTCTGCACACTAACTAAATGCTGCTTCTAATTTGGAAAATACATCTTCAGTTATTTGCATCATGAACTACAAAAATCCCTAAGAAGTATAGCCATTCAGCAAGGTTTGAAACAAACTGTGAGAGAGAAATGTACAGAGGTCGGGCGACTTGAATTCTTTTTCTAGCTTTGTCACTGACTTACTGTGTTTCCTCGCTGGGTGTCAACTATCTTATCTGTCAAGTAAGAATGATAATGCATACTTTGCTAACTTCCCAGGGCTTTTTGTAGAACTCAGAAAAACAATTTATGATGCAGCTAAAAAGAATATGTCTTTATACAAATAAAGGGCCAGCAGTTAATTTACTTGACTATTTTAATATGTTAATAATAAAATGGCTTAGCATATTTTATATCTATGTGTGATTTACTTTAGAGACAAGTCTCACTCTGTCGCCCAGGCTGGAGTGCAGTGGCACGATCTCAGCTCACTGCAACCTCTGCCTCCCAGGTTCAAACAATTCTCCTGTCTCAGCCTCCTGAGTTGCTGGGACTACAGGTGCCTGCCACCACGCCTAGCTAAGTTTTGTATTTTTAGTAGACAGGGTTTCACCATGTTGGCAAGGCTGGTCTTGAACTCCTGACTTCAAGTGATCCTCCCACCTTGACCTCCCAAAGTGCTGGGATTACAGGGGTGAGCTATCATGCCTGGCCAGCATTTTTAAATTGTGTGTTTTATTTCTGGTAAAATTTATAAAGTTCTGAAAATGTAATAAAATAACTTCATGTTCCTTACTGATGTTCTAATGACTACCCTCATCAAGTCTATGATTTTGCTTCTACTTTTGTTTCTAATAAGGTGTCATGGAAGGTGATATGCATACTCAACGAAATATTTAATGGCTCATTTTTAGTGTGATAAGAATATATCATGTCACTAGAACTTATCATGTATTTAAAAAATAATAACAAATCAGGAATCAAAAGTTGGGCATGTTTCAATCCAAACAGATTTTGTTACAAATTAGTCTCTTCCAACTGAAAACAGAAACAAAGCTAGGAATAAATTCTGTGCAGTTTTGGCAATTAGCTTTTTAGTAATACAAGTAGAACAATGAGTCAATGAAACTATCTTCTCATTCATACTAGTTTAATGTCATATCTAAAAGCTGGCAAGATTCCAGAAAGGTATAATAATTGTATATATGGATTACAAAAGACTGTTAGTGAGAGAACTCATTTTTATTATAAAACCAATTGTTAAGCTCTAGTTAGGTGCAAAAAACATCGTTCAACTTTCAGATGCTTACCCTAGAAAGCCTGGGGTGTGCGCCATTTGAGAAAACTTAGAAGTAATTTGATACACAGCAATTTTCCAAATCTTGAGACTTTTCAAGTGTAGGAAATGGTAAATGTGGAATTATAAGTTTGTTAAGGAAGTTACAGAACAGGATATTGATGTCACGGTGTCTACTTTCCTTTTTATTCTTTCAAGCTATATTTATAGCTACTTTAAATTTTATTTATTTGCTTTTATTTTACTTTATTTACTTTGCAGAATATTTTTGAGAATAAATATTGTCTGTTAACCTAGAACCTGAGTATTGAGACTCAGGTAGATTACAAAAAATAAATTGGTTATCATGTACCTAGCAATTAACATAACCAGGAGTTGAATTGTACTGTCTTCAAAATTCATACTTTCTACGATTCCACACTGTATCCTTTTATAGCTTTTCACCCCAAAATTCTACCTCTTGTAATTTACTGCAATGAAATAATGTATCAGAGGAAAACAAGTAGTGGGGTGGGTGGGGAGGTCGGAGGGAAGGAAGGAATTTAAGTGCTCTACAATAAGGAACATTTAAAGAAATTACAGTACATCACTTACAGGACTATTACACATATTATAAAAACAATAAGATTTCCCATCAAATGAAGGTTGAATTTGTGCAGTTTATCTATACATCCTGACCAAACCACTCTAAACCAAGAAAAATATAATAAAATATTAATAATAAGCCATAAAGAGAATGTGAATGAAAATAATATCATATGAGGGATGTCAGCAAATTTTTGGAAAGTAGAAAGCTCACCGCATGGTGATAATGAATTTAAAGAGCAGAGGCAACTGCAATCAAAAGCACTGCAGACATGGACACCAAAGAAAAGCAAACCGACTGCTCCAAGAAATGCCTAGACTTGGGGCCTATGGTACTGTGGGAGGCAAGGATGGGATGGAGCTTGAATGAAAGGCTGTGTAAGGAACATCAGTGATTTCTGGGCTTACCCTTCCTCCTTTCTGGAAAAATATTGTGTCCCCGTGACCACGTGATTCAGGGAAAGGTATGGGCATCGAATCTAAAAAACACATGAAGTAAGACTGGAAATTAGAGGATGCAACTTAGCATTTGGCCCAAACTGGGGCAGAAGGGAGGTGACTCTGTTAAATGTTTTTTAAATGGTCTCAAGGGCAGTTTAGGGACACAAAGAAGATTAGAGAGTAGTTTGGTTTTTAAAATATTTAACTTACTAAAGTTACAAATTCAAAATTTGTGAGTATTTAAGTTCAACTTAAAGATAACATTCTCTATTTGTAAATCCAGCAAATTTTAATAGCTTTTTGAAGGATCTTTTGATTGATGTTCAGTCCCATTTTCTTGATGAGTTCATGATACCTGCTTAAGCACTTTAAACTGCATTATAAATGCTTTAGACGTCAGAAAAATATTCCTAGGTGTTCATGGTATTCTTATAATGCTGATAAATTAAATTTTATTTCAACTATAAATCAAATTAAATCAATTATATATCTTAAAATTGGAATCACAAGGCTGATCTGTTAGCTACAATTGGCCAACTTTCAAAAAATACTACAATTAGGCAAGGCACAGTGGCTCACGCCTGTAATCCCAGAACTCTGGGAGGCTGAGGTAGGCAGGTTACTTGAGGTCACGAGTTCAAGACTAACCTGGCCAACATGGTGAAACCCTGTCTCTACTAAAAATACAACCAAAAAAATTAGCTGGGTGTAGTGGTGTGTTCCTATAGTCCCAGCTACTTGGCAGGAGAATCGCTTGAACCCGGGAGGTGGAGGTTGCAGTGAGTCAAGATTATGCCACCACACTCCAGCCTGGGTGACAGAGCAAGACTCTGTCTCCAAAAAAAAAAAAAAAAAAATTAATTACATAAAAATACAAAAATGCAATAATTCCTTAATGCAAGAAATGTTGTTACTTTAGTTTGATTCTCTTAAATATTGCTCTACTTAATTCTCAAGCTTCCCATTGTTAAAAGATAAACAAACAATTGTTTCCCACTAAGGAATAAATGATGTTACTCACACCACCATCAAAATTTTGAAGCTACCATTTCATGTCATTATAGCGGCCACCTTTACAGCTCAAAGTTTCTTTCCTTTTTATTTTTTAACTTTTATTTTAGGTTCAGGGATACAAATGCAAGTTTTTTATAAAGGTTAAATTACATGTCATGGGTGTTTGGTGTAGAAATTATTTCATCACCCAGGTAATAAGCATAGGTAGTTTTTCAATCCTCACTCCCTCCACCTTTATGTGGGCCCTAGTGTCTGTTGTAATTCTTTGTGTCTATGTGGACTCAATGTTCAGCTCCCACTTGCCAGTGAGAACATGTGGTGTTTTTCTGTTTCTGCGTTAGTTCACTTAGGATAATTGCCTTCAGCTGCATCCATGTTGCTATCAATACAGAGCACATTATCTCTTTTTTTGGTTCAGTGGTATTCCATGTGTACATGTACTATATTTTCTTTATCCAGTCTACTACTGATGGGCATTTAGATTGATTCTATATCATTGCTATTGTGAATAGTGCTGTGATGAACATATGCATGCATGTGTCTTTATGATAGAATGATTTATATTCCTCTAGGTATATACTCATTAATGGGATTGCTGGTTAGAATGGTAATTCTGTTTTAAGTTCTTTGAGAAATCGCCAAACTCCTTCCACGATGGTTGAGCTAATTTACATTCCCACCAACAGTATAAAGGGTTTCCCCTTCTCTGCAACCCTGCCAGCATGTTTTTTTTTTTTTTTTTTTTTTTTAACTTTTTAATAATAGCTATTCTGACTGGTGTAAGATGGTATCTTGTTTTGGTTTTAATTTGCATTTCTCTGATTAGTAATGTTGAAAATTTCTTTATATGCCTGTTGGCCACGTGCATGTCTTCTTTTGAAAGTGTTTGTTCATGTACTCTGCCCACTTTTTAATGGGGTTGTTTTTTGCTTAAGTTCCTTATAGATTCTGGATCTTATACCTTTGTCAGATGCATACTTTGTAAATATTTTCTCCCATTCTGTAGGTGGTCTGTTTACTCTGCTGATAGTTTCTTTTGCTGTACAGAAGCTCTTTAGTTTTATTAGGTCCCATTTGTCAGTTTTTGTTTTTGTTGCAATTGGTTTGGCCTTGGCAAGGACTGGATTCCTGTTCTTACTGAGAGCATTGTTTACAGTTGCTATGTTAAGGCTTCTGTGACCCAAAAAAGGAGGTTGTTGTGTAATGCTTCAGATTTAAAATATACATCATCTAATTTTTCTGCTTACTCATGGAAATCTTCAAGTCTGTCACCTCCATCTAACTGGCCATATGCCTTACTGGATTTTGAGGATTTTTTGGTCCTTTTAAAAATATAAATGTCTCTCTGCCTAACACTAGAAACTGAATTTTATGAATCCTGCATTCATTTCAAATTCTTTCAGTGGTTCTGTGTAGAACCACAAAATTCTTTTGTGTGTGTGTGTGTGTGTGTGTGTGTGTGTGTGAAAGAGTCTCACTCTGTCGCCCAGGCTGGAGTGCAGTGACACAATTTCAGCTTACTGCAACCTCCACCTCCTGAGTTTAAGTGATTCTTCTGCCTCAGCCTCCCAAGTAGCTGGGACTACAGGTGCACACCACCACGCCCAGCTAATTTTTGTATTTTTTAGTAGAGACGGGGTTTCACCATATTGGCCAGGATGATCCCAAACTCCTGACCTTGTGATCCACCCACCTTGGCCTTCCAAAGTGCTGGGATTATAGGCGTGAGCCACTGTGCCCGGCCTAGACCACACAATTCTTAGGAATAGTAATACGATATTGATTGATTTCTAAGAATCTGCCATTGTTTTTTTCTAGTTTTCTGGGCTCAACTTCTATTAACAAGCAACAGAAGGAAACATTCAGGGAGAAAAAAAAGTAATTGGTTATCTATGATGTTGAAAATAATATTGAGCTCTGCTTTACATATTCATTGAAGAATCTAAAGAATTTGAAATATGTACACAGTAAAAACCAAATAAATAATTAATTCCAAGCTGAAACAAATATGGCACAATAAATGACCATATTACTTGGCTCAGAAATAACAATATTTAGATAGCCATTAATACTGTAAGCATTGATTAATGACTTGATATTAAATCATTGGACGGAAAAGAGAGTAGAGTTTAGATGGTTAATTTCTTACTTACCAAAACAAGAAGTCAATAAATAATATCTAAAATTGGTAAATCAAAACATATATGTATAACATTATTATATAGAAATGTAGAGGCAAATATCTGAAGAAAAAGCTAGTACTCTTAAAAGGAGATCTTTTAGAAAATGGGACTTGGGATAGATGCGGGTATAGAACAAGGGAAAAAAGAAGCAGGGAACCCAAGCACTTTTGACATATTTTGGTAACATTTGACCTTCTAGACTAAATGTATATATTGCTTTAATAAAAATTTTAAAATTAAGTTTTTTTTTAATTTTTAAAACTAAAATGCCAAAATTTAAAAGTGATATTTATGAACATTATAAATATTTTGTAACATGGGAAATATTGTCCAATATAAAGAACCTAGGAAAGACAAAATTTTTTATTTATGATATGATGATTACAACTACATTAACATGCCTAAGGGTAACTGAAATAAATAACTAAAAAGGATAATGGAAAAATGAAAACAGTTTTACTTGGGTAATGAGATTACAGATGACTGAAAAAAATGTTAACTTTACAATATTAGCTTAATATCACTTTATTTTACAAAGCTTTTATAACATACACAGTAACATTTTAGAATACACACTTTATTTGTGATCCTATTAGCATTTTATGAAAAATCTGAGTCTATTAGATGGCTTCCTTATTTCCGGTGTTTATACTCCAATATTATGAAATTCTTTAAGTTTCCTAAATTAAAGCCACCCATTCAAGGCCAGTCCAGGCACATTTATGAAATCATCATTGAATGCCTAACTTTGCTTTTAAATACCTCTTCCTACCCCAATGTCTTATTCTGCACCCTATATGCCAGAATAACACACCACCACCTAGTTCCTTAAGCAAGAACTTTCCTAGGATGACAACTGTTTCCTGTAGTTTACAACTTGTTTTAAATTGTGAGATTCTCTTCAGTGTGGTTTTCTACTGCGGGAGTCATGTGTGTGCTCTGGATTGTAAAAGTGTCCTGATGGTATGTTTTGGCATTTTCTTTCTTTTATGGACCTATGGGGCTTATCAAGATAATGAGAAGGCATGAGATTTTACATTTGTGGTCCACAGTCAGGGTCCTTTTCCGTTCCCCCTTTATGAATGGAGCCCAATTCCAGCAATCTGTCATGCATACAGTCTACAATCTAACCCGTTTGTCTCTTCCCCTAGCTATAATTCATGTTGACCAAAACAAAAACAAAACAAAACCAAAGGTTGAGATACCTTTTATATCCCTGAACAGAAAAACTTCAAGCTTGACTTAGCTGTTGATTCCTTTTACATTCAGATACCTAGTTTTAATTCTTGCTTTTCATCTGTAATGTATATTTCCAAAATAAATATTTTATCTAGATTTTTAAGTGTTTGTAACGGAGCAGTTAATTACCTGGGTTATTTTGCCATGAACTTTATGACCGCTTTTGAACACCTGGTTCCTCATTAGACAGTAAGTTCCCTGGAAACAGGAATTTTCATATTTGTATCATCAGGGCTTAGCACAGTAACTGGCTATAATTGGCATTCAGCACACATTTAGAGAAGGAATGTCTGTTTTCAGGTCACTGTGAGAAATGCATCGGATTACTTATGGGGTTAATGGCCAGATTAATAAAGTTGGCCTTCCAAGGGCATTTGCATTTTAAAAGGGGCTACCTATGTGTTTATCTGGGAGTTCTCTGAGCTTTCTCAATGATATTTTTAAGGTAGAAACTCCAAGGCTAAGATTTCAAACACTAGATCTAGTAAGCAAGTGAGAATTTTTGAGCAGATAAATTCCTCACAAATTCCTACACCATACTTGGCAACCAACTTTTCTATGTATATGGTAGCTTCCTGGCTTCACCCAGTAACATGAGGTCATCTGATCCTTATGGTCAATCTAGTTTTCAAGGGACAATTTTTTTTTAGGGGGGAGTCGTCAAAATGAATTATAACAAACCATTAAAATAAAATGAGCATAAGGTCTATTCTTCCTCATAAGGCAAGTAATGTTTTTATTTGAGGTTGCAGCATTGGTCAGAATAGAGGATAGAAGGCAATAAGGAATGAAATATTCTTAGAATCACAACATTATGGTCTGTAAGAGATAGGTCAGAACCCAGATGCTCACTTTACAGTTTAGTTTTACAGATGTCAGTTTAAACAACCACTCAGACAAGGGTAATAATGCATATGCAGTGGGAACACAAAACACATCCTATACACTCAGATTTCCCCTCCAAGCCATCTGCCTTTACAGTCTAGAAGACTACAGCACCTCTAAATACGTATACTGGCTGTATATAATTTTTTTCTTGCAGCAGAAATATTTCCATATTTCCTTTATTCATCCATAACTGCATTTCATTTTATTTAGGCTAATGCAAAAAGATAGTTTGCATTCATAATATCAAACAATATTCAGAACTAAATGTATTCTGGGTAATAACAAAAAAGTCATTATGCAAATAAATTGTCTCATGCTGATAATTCTCAAAATTATTATTTTAAGTATTATAATATTAACTGTATTAACCAAGTAAATTCCTCAAGAGAGCATCTGGGGAACAAGAGAGTATGATAATGGGAATCGGTACTAACTTTTTAGGTAGGTTATTTACCTAAATAAGTGTTCAAAAAACATTTGTTGACTATGAAAGAAAAGGGAGCTAGGAATAGTAGAGGGAATGATAAAGATTCTAGTGTCTCCCAGATACATAGTGGTAGAGCTGAGATTAATACCCAGATCTCCTTTCCCCTGTTCCTTATTCTATCCATTAGAGCACACTACTTTGCTCTTTTCTGAAAAGGCTTCTCAAAAAGTATAGATAAAAATAATCATAAACATGTGGTTAAACATAAATATTTTCACAAGCACAAGGTTCATTGTCAAAAATGGAATTAAAGCATCTATTCAATGCTCTATCCTCTTGTCCAGCCTGTGGAAAGCATATGTAAGATTTTCAGTCACAAGATTCCAAATTAGACATTTATCACTTCTTACTGGAGTTCTGAAATTACTCCATGCTTTCCTTAGTGTGAATCATTCAGTTTTCACTTTGAAAAGTAATTGCATTTCCCACTGGTGAAGTCAACTCCATTCTCTTCCAATGTGGCTCATAGATTCTCTCTTTGTAGCTTTTCCATCTATCTCACTGAGGAGGCAGGTATGGCAATGGGACTTTCAAAAAAGCTTCTAGATGACCAGTAAAGAATCAGTTACATAAAATTGTGGTAGTTACAAAACTTGGGACTCCCAGGTCTCATTATATTGTCATGACTTTTGAGTATAGGCATTATAGGACAAATCAGCATTTCTATGTGGCATAAAAGTCTTAATGATCTGACTTCTAATTTATTCCCCTCACATCAGCGATGCTGCTTTTTGGTAATAGTGGAGACTGTGTTCTTTTGTTCTCTGTCTCACCCCTCCTCCACTTTCTCTTTACTCCTCATTTTTCCTTCATTCATCTATCCATCCACCCACTCACTTTTATCATCAAGCTTTCTATTCAGGATTTACTAACTTAAGACAAACCTATGGTTTCTAAAAGCAGCAAAATACTTTTCGAAGGCATGTTTATATTTTCTTTTTTTAAAAAAAATTTCCATATATCAAGTACTCCTGAAACACTACATGTAGAATGACAAAAGAAAAAGACTGCTTTCCTTGTCAAGTTACATCTTTCTAAGTGCTTTAAAATGGGAATCTCAACTGCACATGCACTATCCTACCTGGGTCACACAATGGTGTTACTCATACCACACACAATGTATAAGACAGGTGGGAGGGAGGGTATCCTTGATTTTATTACAGTGGTTTCTTTCATTCCTTCTTTCTTTTTTAAACACTGCTTTAGGAAGAACTGAATTCTCTTATTTTAAAGATTTTTAAAAGGGGAAGATGCTAGAATAACCTTTATTTGTTTGGTTGGCGGGGGGTGCCTGTTAGATTGTTACTAGGCAGGCTGTTTTCCTGGCAACAGGAGCAGCCATAAAAGAGCATTAGGAGCTATCTCGAACATCTTTGACTATAATGCTGAAGTACCATTGAAAACAGAGGCCTGGTTGACATTTGGACTATATACAACTCTATTACAACAAAAGAAAACAAATAGTCCTTCAAATTTGGTCTTTATAGTTTAACAAATATTATTTCATTTGATTCTGACAACACTACTGTAGGCAGGACAGACATTAACTTGTTTTTAAAAATATAATCGAGATGGGAAGTCTAAAGAGGGGCAGGCTTCTTTTTTACTTTGTCCTCCTCCTCTTCTTTCTTGTCAAAGAATATTAACCACAAAATAGATGATATCCAGTTTGAAAAGGAAGGAGAAATCAGGTCTTAATTTAAAAAATTATCACCAAATATGAAGATAAACATAAACTATCTTCAACAAAACCTCCAAATAGGAGATAGAGCTGCGAAGTGCAGTAAATGTCAAATAGCTCCAGATCGCAGCCAAAGTCATTAGACCAAAATACTCCAAAATATGTAACAATGGAAATGGGATAAGTGCCAGTAGTAGGGGATTTCCTGGACACTGTCTGGTACAGTGGCAGGAGGGGCAAAGCCAAAGAAGGAAATGCATGCATGTCACATTGACAAGCAGTAGTCTGTAGACAGCAGACAGGAGGAAAGAGACTCCAAAGGTGGTAGCCCTGCAGTTAGTTGCCAATCTTTGTTGACTCAAGAGAATAACAGGCTACAACAGCTCTCTCAGGCCCACAATCCTGTCATAAGGAGATTCACTCTCACCTTGGGAGGATTGTGTGAACTTAATATGCCAACCTACCTACCATATCAAATTGTATCAAAAAAAAAAAAAAAAAGAAATTGTATCAAATAGATGAGCCAGAAAGAAACTTACCTCATATAAAGATAAATAATAATTGAGAGTACACCTGCATAGTGTTCATGCACAAACATTCCAAGAAAAAAAGAAATGGAACAGTAGAAACAGTTAGCAGATAAAAACCACTCAACAGGAAACTAAGCACATGAAAAATGTGACCAAATATTCTGTTTAACTCAAAAAACTTAAGGAAATAGAGTTCATAAAGAAATTTAGTTGATCAGAAATACCATGGCAAAACAACCAAAGGAAATGCAACATTAAGCTAAGAGTTCAGAAAAGAAATGAAAAGGAAAAAGTAATCAACTAAAATTATGCAGTAGAGGAAAAAATATACTAATTGGATATTGTTCACAGCAAGGAATCAACAGATAGCACCTAAAAAAATAAATACAATATAATTAAATAAAATTAAATAAAATATAATTCAAAATTGTAGTTAAGGAGAAAATCACTAGCAGAACAAGCAACCTACAACAAATGTGAATAACATAATGAAAGTGTAGTGTATAGTGTACATTCCTGATTATGTATCCATAACCCATGCCTACTTTTTTCCTACCAAAATAATGATTTTGGTCATGTATCATTTTTTCTACAGAATCATGTGCTTTAGGACAGTGGTTCTTAACTAGGGTCAATTCTTCCCTCACAAAGAACATTTAGTAATGTCTGGAGACATTTTTGACTGCCACAGTTTAGAGAGGATGCTGCTGGCATTTAGGATGAGGAGATATGTTCCAGGCCAAAGTCTGCTGTGTGATCTTTCAGGTCTGACCATAAGCAATTACAAAGGCTTTGCTTGACAATAAGCAATTACAAAGGCTTCATAGAGGAAATCTGCCCTCCTCACATGAGATTTAGAACACACCCAGTCTCTGGAGGGAGTTGTAGCTAGGGCTCAGGGTCCCCTGGGCTGGATTCCTATAAACCTAGCTGCATTCCTAGACCAGATACCTCCATGCTGAGTCTTCCTTATCAGGGGGCCTTGGTTGAGACACTTTTCAGGTACCTCTACAGAGACCTCTCTATTGGTGGACTTTGACTGAGACACTCATCTCCACTCTCAGTTCTTTTCTACTCCTAGCCCTTCCTCGATCTCTGTCTGCAGTCCCCGAGGTCCATAATATGGTAGGAACCTTTTGTTCATTGCTCCTTAACAGTGAAACAATTTCCTCTGCCTACACTGCATGTCATCTGATTGACCCACATCCAGTGCTGGTCGGGGGAAAACTGGAACAAGGAGCCGGCACTACTTTCCTTTTTGGTCTTTTGCTTATAATTCTATCGTAGTAAGTGAATAAAGATGTGATTGTTACTTTCATTTTGGCTTATTACCTTAACTGACTATCAACACTTCACAGCTAGGCACAGAGATCCTACTAAACGTCCTGCTATGCATGGAACAGTTTCCTATGATGTAGAATTATATAGACCAAAATGTCAATGGTGCTGATGCTTTTCAAAGAAACTGACTCCATCATTTCTCTAGGGACAGTAAGGTCATAGGAATCTCCTGGAGAATACTATTTATCGAGGGGTGAGTAGATGATCAAATAAGTTGGCCCAATCACACTGAAGTAGATGGTTTAATACTAACCTTCCAGGATTGGGAGAGAACTTCCTTCAATCTTTATTGTGTTGGACATGAACAAAAAAATATGTAGTCCTGACTGCCACTAACAGCAATCTTTTTAACATGAGAGAAAACTTTGGGATAAAGTTTATACTATGGCAGAGGTGACAGGGAGGTCACTTAGGTTTTGGATGACAATATGGCTAATACAACTGTGGCTGAAGCCAACCCCACCTTTGGACTTTCAGAAATGTGTAATAATAAATTTTCTTATGATTTAAGCCAGTTTCAATTGGAGTTTTCCTACTTGCAATGAAAAGTATTGTTATAGGGAGACAAAAAATTTTAAAGCAATAAAAACAGAAAGCATAACCTAAAAGCAAAGCTATATTACATAAAACAGACTACATTAATCTATTAAGTAAAAGGAATCTTAAAATTAAATCACAAAGCAAAACCCACTATATATTATATTAAATAACCTAAAACAAAGTGACACAAATACCAAAAAATAAAAAGATGAATATCAAAAAATAAAAAGTTGAATATCAGGCAAATGCACGCCAAAATAAAGCATAGGTCATACTCTTAGTATCTGACAATTTATAGAAAAAGAAGTATCCAATGGACAAAAAGGACATTTTAATCATGATAAGGTGAAACCTATAATAAAAATCTAGCAGTCATGAATTTACATGTACCAGAAAACCTAGCCACATACTATATATAAAAAGTAAAGTAAAAATCATTGATAATAAAAGGAGAAATTAACAGAAATCCCTAAGTGAAAAGATTTTTCTCACAATCCGTGACAAAGCACATGAACCAAAGGAAAAGCAGTTTATAAAAATCGCAGCAATATATTTAAAGAGCTATAATCCACATAAATTATATAGTAAACAATACTAAATAAATTTTTTACTGTGTGGTGTTCTCTGAAAATAGAAATCAGATCTTCCACAAAAATTGACCTATATAAACAACACTTTACACAGTATTATTTTGGTACCTGTGATTATGTACAGAGGGAAAGCTGTTTCTACTTGGACTCCTATCACAAATGACTCCTTCAGGAGGAGTATAAAAATTGTTCACATGAGGCCAGGCACAGTGGCTCACCTCTGTAATCCCAGCACTTTGGGAGGCTGAGGTGGGCAGATCACCTACGGTTAGGAGTTCGAGACCAGCCTGACCAACATGGAAAAACCCCGTCTCTACTAAAAATACAAAATTAGCCAGTGTACTAGCACATGCCTGTCATCCCAGCTACTTGGGAGGCTGAGGCAGGAGAATTGCTTGAATCTGGGAGGCAGAGGTTGCGGTGAGCCGAGATCGCGCCATTGCACTCCAGCCTGGGAAACAAGAGCGAAACTCCGTCTCAAAAAAAAAAAGAAAAAGAAAAAGAAAACATTGTTCCCATGAGCTGAGTGTGGTGGCATGCATCTGTAGTACCAGCACTTAGGAAGCTGAAACAGGAAAATTTCTTGAGTCCAGGAGTTCGAGGCTGTACTGAATTAAGATTGTGCCACTGTACTCCAGCCTGGGTGTCAGAATGAGACCTCGTCTAAAATAGAAAAATGTTTCCACTGGCAAGAATTCTGTTGTTTTGATAGCTCCCAACACAGGAAAAGAGAATTAAACGGAGGCTAAAACTGCTGGGCCACACTAACAGAAGAGATCCCAACACCAACTAAAGAAGAATATAGGCAGTCTACACTATCCAGATAGTAAGGCAAGGATAAAATGATACAAAGTTAGCAAACACTGTACGCTATGTGTAAAGCAAACTCTTATAACCACATAAAGACTGAGAAATTTCTACCAAAGTATGAGCACAAAACAAAAATGTGAAATCTTGGTTCAAACTGGCATGGAACTAGTTAACAGTGGACATTCAGGTCAGACAGAGTCAACAGAACCCAAAAGAAATCCTGCTGAAAACAGAAACGTTTTCCTTAGCCAATGCGTTTTAATTGGGTATTTCTTGAAGAACCTTAACTTTGCTCTCATAATTGCCATCTATTTGCCTTTGTGCTCTATGTTTATACTAAGCACCCTGCCACGTTTCTGTTACTTTACTGCCTCTGTATCTTGCTCAGTGGAAACATGACATAAAGTGTTCAGCACACTTTTCTTCTTCACCCAAAATTGCTGTAACACGCCCCTCCATCCCCAATTTGCTAGTATTTGAGAATGGACTATGTAACTCATTTAAGCCAGGGCAGCAGATTCTGCCAGCACTAGACTTTAAGGGCAAAGTTAGGTCTGAGCTTATTATATGGCTTTTAAGGGTGAAGGAACTGAATAATATATTAGGAAGATTAATGTCTAAGAGTGACTAGACAATTCTTCATGCTGGGCTAGTTCACCTCTTTGGGTTGGAGGACAGGGCTGTAAGAAGAATTTCTCTTCTAGTATTTAAAACCAAAAAACACACATCTTCTCAGGAAAGTGAGAAGCAGATGCTTCAGTCAAACTGCCGCTAAATAGTCATAACTATAATCTTTTGCTCTAATATAGTAGACTTTTTATTTGATCCGGAAAATGATTCTAAGATTCTTACATATAGACTATCTAGTCTATAGAGCAATACTACTGAGTTTGAGTTTGGTGACTACAGTAAAGTAATAGTTGTTGCATAACAATGGAAAAAGTCAGTTGCACTGTACTTTCTAGTTTGGAAAGTAATATATTGCTACGTATATAGCCAATAATAAATTTTATTTAATATGTAAGTACTATTTAATTAAAAAAATCCTGGTCTTTTTCTACTTTGAAAACTAAAAAGAGATAAGAAAATAAAATTTTAAAAAATTATCATTTAAGTCTCTTTGATTCTGAAAATATTTTAATTAGGTTCCACTTTAAAAAAGTAGTTTCCTTATTACCTCCACAGTGAGTACATTAACTACATTTCCACAAACCGAAAACTTACATACAGTCAACTGTTTACAAGACATACCTCCATATAACATTTACATTCATGTGAAGTATATGAACTTCTTTAATTGTATATATTTATGACTTTTACATCTGGTACCTTTTAAGACACAACATATAATATGCTTATTTCCTACAAGTTAATTCATATATGACTAAGGTGAGAAGAGTCTCTTTTGAAGAATTACAATAGTTTTATTTATACTATGGGAAGTCAATAATTTTTCTAAACATAAGTTTTAAGCTAAAGCTTTAGCAATTTAAGTTATGTAACTAACAATGTGTGAAATTCTTAGCAGGTTGTCCTGTTTGGATTACAGTTTAAGTCATTTCAAGTGGTTCACAATTATTTGTGCATCAGGCAGGGAAAAAAGCACCAAGAATAATAAATTGATTTTTCACATCATAGATGAAATCACAGCACAATGATTTCAATATGCCTTCAAAATCAAATGATTTATAAAGAACATTTATTTCAAATGCTCAATCTTTAAGCTTTCTTGTGTAATCAACTAATACACTAGGGATAAGAATGGAAATGGTTAAAAACAGATGCTATACATACTACTTACTAACTTAACAGAATTCATATTTCTCCTAACATTGATGATTTCCATTTTTGTACTTATTTCTTTAGACCTAAAAAGAACTCTGAAAATAATTGTAATATTTATAAACTTGTCAACTATATTTAAAAAGAAACTCTAAAGGTGCCTTTTTTGTCAACATATGAAGAAAAAGTTTTCCTGATGAACAAGGCACCTTGTATGGTAAGGAAATATAAAGAAAATATTTTCTACAAATTATAAATCTATGTGCACAAAGGTGTAGTTCTCCCAGCTGCATATGTAATATTTTAAATAACACACAATAAAAAAATTCAAAACACAGATTGAAAAAATAATCCATGTGGCTAATACTCCAGTTGTTAAATATTGCAGCATATATGTCACTGTAACAATTGCGGAAGATATTCTAATCGAAACCTCTTTGGAAAGACACTTTAAAAGTACCCAATATGTAACCCTGGCTGTCAAATTTCAATCTAAAAGTTTTTACAGCAAAGATGCAATCCCATGAAAATAAAAGTGTGCACAAAGGCCATCTCATCAGACTCTGCAGTACATAGCATTACTGGTGTAACTTTGGTACGAGCTGACTGAGCTTTTATGTTCCTTTTCACTACTATGTGCACATGGTAAACATTATATTAACAACAATCAATTTTTATCACTACAAGTTTTGCTACTCGCAGAATGCTAACAAACATTGTTTTAAACATTTCCAGATCATGACAAAAGTTCTTTACCTGAATATAAACAAAGAAACCCCTAGATTTAAAAACATTTTTAAGTGAACACATAAACGCATAAGGAAAAACATATGTACATACTATTTTTATAAGTATAAAAAGTTCCAGCTTCTGCTAAAATTTCATTTCTTTTTCCCAGTGTTTTTTTTGTGTTCAGGCATTTCTGTTTTGCTAGTTATATTCTTTTTCCGAGATGAGGTATTAGGAACAACTGCACTAGAAGGTCCACTTGTAGCTACACAAAACAAAAACAAAAAAACACTATTGCTTTAATTTACACAAACAATCCAAGTTCAAATAATATTGCTGAATTGACAAAACAATTCTTGTTATAACTGTAATGCAATCTTTTACTCTTCAGAATTCAACACAAACATAAAAAGCTAATGACAATGGGCTGTGTTCACAAAATTAATTTCTCATTTTACTCTACATTCTTCCTAGGAAATGAATATATTTTCATAATTTTTAACTACCCTCCATTGCACTAATGATTTTTAAATTTATACTTCTGGCCTGGGCCTTTACCTTTAACTCAAGATATGTATATACAACTGCCAACTGGAACTTTCTTTAAAGATATCTGACAAGAAAGACAAACAATGTGCATAAACTGAACTTATCATTTTCCCTACAAGCATCTATATCCTCCTATATATTCTATCTTATCCCTCTCTAAAAAGCTAGAAGGTAAGAAAACTAGAAACTCTCTTAAGAATCATCCTTCCATATCTAAACTAACATGAAGGCTTAATGAGTTATCAAAAAGCTATGGCCAGGCAGGGTGACTCGTGCCTGTAATCCTAACACTTCAGAGGGCCAAGGTGGGAGGATCGCTTGAACTCAGAAGTTCAAGATCAGCCCCGGCAACATAGTGAGACTTGTAGTTACCCTTCTCTACAAAAAACTTTAAAAATTAGCTGGGTGTAGTGGCACACACCTATAGTCTCAGCTACTCAGGAGGCTGAAGTGAGAGGATTGCTTGAGCCTGGGAGGTTGAGGCTGCAGTAAGCCATGATTACACCACTGCAGTCCAGCTTGGGCAAGACAGCAAGACCCTGTCTTAAAAACAAAACAAAACAAAACCTATTCTAGGTGGCATTACATTATTACATTTCTACTACGGATGAATAGATGTAAGGGTAAGCTTCTATCAGAACAACCTTCCCACAGATAACAAATATACACTCTGTACTAAATACGAGGAACAACTACCTGAAGACACTAAGTAGTGAACAAGAGCAGGTTGTTACTAGAGAAGAATCAGCACTTGGAAAAATGGAACAATATGAAATAATATTCACCTTCTTTTTAGCCTGAGAACAGGCCCTAATATGCACCACATACAATGGCTATAATTCTGACATAAGAAGCTGAAGACAAGTATTGCGGCAACTACAGCTGCTGGAAAGTAAGGTGGAATATCTCAAAAGGGATGATCCCACAATTCTATGTGTAAATGATAGTCAAATGTATGGCATGAACAGTGTAAACTCCAAGGAGTCCAGCTAAAGCAAAAAGTGAACTGAAATTTTAGCTGCCAGCCACTTCAAGGGACACCATATTTTAAAATCTGAGCTCAGCCAAGACTAACTCTCTGTTTAAAAACAAATAAAACAATATTCTTTGGAGGAACATAACAGAAATAACAAAATCCAGAGTTTCTATAATATAGCATTAACAATGTCTACAATATAATCCAAAATTAATATACTCAGAAACAGAAAAACATCTTTCTTGCTGAGAATGCATAAATTATAGAGATCACTTTGGAGATAAGTCAGATTAACAGACAAGAATTTTAAAGCAGCAATTCTAACTACGCTCTAGGACAAAGAAACATAAGTTTATAGTGAATAAAAAGAGAAATCCCTGCAAAAAAAAATTATTAAAGAGGATCAAAAAGAACATCTAAAAGAATAAATATCTGAAATAAAATGTCTGAAATAAAACCTAGATGGGTTTAACAACAGAATGAAAAGGAGAAGTAAAAGTAAACATCAACCAGGAGTATTACCAAAAAAAAAAAAAAAAAAAAAAGACATAAATATGCCATAGTCAACCTGCTGAAAATCAAAGGTAAAGAGAAAACACTGAAAGCAAGCACAGAAAAACAACCCATTGCATTTATGGGATCAGTAATTCAAATTAACTAAGTCTTCTTATCAGAAACAATGGGAACCAGAAGAGAGTGGAATATTGAAAGTGCTGAAAGAAAAAAATTTCTACCCAGAATTCTCTAGTCAGCAAAAACTACACTGCAAGAATGAAGGCAAAATAAAGCCATTTTTCAGACACAATAAAATGAATAGAATTTGTTGCCAACAGACCTGTAGATTAAGAAATGTTAAAAAGTTTCAGGCTGAAGGCAAATGAAACCAGACGGAAACACAGACTTCAAGAAAGGAATAAAGAGCTAAAAATATGGCAAATATGTGGATAAATAGAGAATCTTTTTCTCCTCTAAGTTTCTTTAAAAGGATAACTATGTGTAAAGGATGGGAAAAGGGTAAGGTAAATGAATCTATACAGTTGCAAGGTTTCTACATTTACTTTCAGTGGTACAAAATTAACCCTAAGTAGATGGTGAAAAGTTAGATATACATATTTAGAGCAATCCCCTCCCACAAAAAAATGCAAAAAAATAGCAAAAACCCATAGAAAATTTTAAATAAAATTCTTAAAAATATTGAATTAGTATAAAATAAGGTAGGGTAGGAAAGAATAAAAGTATACTTTATAGTAAAGATATAATCAAAAGGAATAAATAGAAAATATAAGAAAGTATTAGATAAGCCTCAACATATCAATAATTATATTAAATGTTAATGAACTATAAACTGCAAACATGAGGTAGATATTCTTAGAATGCCTTGCATAAGTAAGTTTGATGAGCTGTATCACATCTGGTAAAATAAACTTTAAAACAAAGCATTACTGGAAATTAAAGAGAAAAAATTCATGAAAATAAATGAGTTCAAAATATTAGGAAGATCCAATAGTCAAATATGCATGTAGCTAGTAAGAGACCTCCAAAACACACAATGCAAAAATCTACCAAATTAAAGGGACGAACAGACAATTCTGCAGTTATGAGTGCAATCACTCTCTGTACAACTGACAGAACAACCAATCTCTTCCTTGACCACCTCTCTGCCAAAGAAAAACCAAACAGTAAAGACAGAATAACTGAACATTATCAATAACATTGATCTAATGCATAATGACAAAATAGTGTCCATTAGGATCAACAAACTATAAGATAAACACTTGTTTTTTTTAAAAGAACACATGGTATATTCAAAATATTCCGGATGTTAAGCCATAAAATAAGTCCCACATTTAAAAAACTGAAATCACAGTGTATGTTTTTATAACTGCAATGGAACTAAATAAGAAATTGATTAAAAACAATGAAAAAGAAACCCTGAATATTTGGAATTTAATCAATATACTTCTAAATGTGCAATGGATTAAAGAAGAAATCACAAACTAGAAAATATTTCTAACTGAATGATAATTAAAATACAACATAATTTTTGTGAGATGCAACTAAAGTGCTTAGAGGGAAACTTAAAACTTAAAAAATGTTTGAATAGATAACAAACAATGACCTAAGAAACTAGAAATAGAGGGTAAAAGTAAACCCAAAGTAAGTAGAAGGTAGAAAATAATTAAAATAATTAATTAAAAACAATTTTAAAGAATTATGTTTTAAACATAAAACCAACAGAAAAACAAAGAGCCAAAAGTTGGTTCTTTGAAAAAGCCAAGAAAATTGATAAATCCCTAGTGAGAATCATTACAGAAAAAAATAAAACACAAATTACCAGTATCATGAATAATAGAAGTTATTACCACATTCATTAAAAAGATAATAAAAGAGCAACAAAGTTGACAATTTCAACATAATGAACAAATTCCTTAAAAAAATACAGCTTAAAAGTATTACAAAAAGGAAACACAAATTCTATCAAAATTAATTGATAGAAAATTAATTCTATCAAACATTAAAGGAAGAAACAAAAACCTTATAAAAACTCATTCAGAAAATAGAAAGCACTTCCTAATTTTTTTATGAAGCAGCATTCCTGATACCAAATCCTAAAAAGGGCATTACAAAAACAGAAACAAAACAAAAACTACAGACCAATATCCTTTCACAAATGCAGACGCAAAAATCCTCAAAATCAAATTCAGTCCAGCACTATACTATATATAGTATAGTATAAATAATATAAATATATATAATATTTATTATATATTTATTTATTATATATTTATATATTTATTATATATAATAAAATATAAATATATATAAAATATATATATAAATATATATAAATATATATTTATATATATATATTTATATATATATATATTTATCTATATTTTATCAGCATTTTTCTATCTTACCTTCTTGGCACATTTGATTGTATTGTTGATCCTAACTGAAATGTTCTCTTACCCTGACTTCCAAGATATTACTCTGTCGTGATATTCTTTCTGTCTCTCTCATCTTTCTACTTTACTTGTTGATGATCCTTCTTCTTCCTGCTTTCTTGTCCCAGACAGTGAGTTGCTACTCTGTTCATTTTTCTTGCCCTATGTATTTTTCCTCAGAGAATTTTATAAACCTTCACATATATATACACATATATATATGTATATAATATATATTATGACTGAGTAGAGTTCATCCTAGGAATGCAACATTGACTTAACATTTGAAATGTCAAATATAACACTATTTTTACTTTGTTACTTAAAAATGTATATGAATTAATGCATTTATTATGTGTCTAAAGAACAATGTACTAGGAGTCAAAATGCATTCAAATTCTAGGTCTACTGACTACTAGCTATGTGAGCTGAGATTAAGTTACTATCTCTGTTACTTTTTTTAATCTGCAATGGACATAAGTATGGTATTAACCTCTAAAGGTTATGATAAGAACTATGAGAATTAATAGAAAAATGCTTATAATATAAAGAACTATACAAATGTTAGCTTTGTGTGGCATGTGGGATGCATCACAACTTATGTTTAAGATACTATTCAATGCTCTGTTGCTTCATATACTTATTAGTTGGAATGCACAAGGTTCAACTCTGTAAGATTTGTGGTTTAAGACACTGCCCCTGACTTAAAAGGCCTGGTAATCTGATAGAGCTATAATCAGGTATAATAGATCAAATCGGTAGCACAGAGTGTTATTGAAGTTCTTGTTTTGACAATCATATAAATACATTATCAGTGGAAGAGGTTGGGTTGAGTCTTGAAGGATGTGAAGTAAAATGGAGAACATTTTAATTGAAAAAAAATGGCATGAATGCTAAGGGAATTTATTTGGGGAGAAGTAAAGAAGTAAAGAAGTAAAGAGAGCAGGTTGGATACAGTATAACAATTAATAGCAGTTACCATTTACTGAGTGTTTACTGTGTGTGCCAAGTACTTTATATATAAGATTACAATCATTTCTGACAATTTTATAAGAAGGTACTATTACTCTGATTTTATGACTATGAGACTAAGGATCGGAGAGGTTAAGTAACTTGTCCAGAGTGACATAGCTAATAAGTAGCAGAACTGGGATTTTAATCTAGGTTCCTCTGACTCTTAAGCACAAACCCTTAACCAAAAGAATATTTGAAAGCATTAAGAGGAGAAGAATGAAGACATTTGCAATGAGGCTGTCATAAAGTCTTGGAGGTATAAGAAATTCTCTGAGGAAAAAAGATATAGGGTAAGAAAATGAATAGAGTATCATGTTCTTGTCTGGGATAAAAAAGTAGGAAGAAGAAGGATCATCAAACCAGAAAAGTAGAGGAAGAGGAATAAGACAAATGGATAGAATATTACAATAGAGTAAGAGGGTGAGAGAGCATTTCAGGAAGGGTCAAAAATACAATTAAATGTGCCACGAAATTTTTGAAGGGTAAAAAATACAATTAAATATGCCACAAAATAAAAGTTACTTAAATTTGGTAGTCACATAATCAGATTAAGAATGGAGAGATGAAAATAGTCTCAGGAAAGAGAAAACAATTTTTTGCTTTCTTTTTTTTAATACTTGAAACAGGGTCTTGCTATGTTGCCTACTCTGGACTTGAACTCCTGAGCTCGGGTAATCCTCATATCGCCAGTTCCTGAGTAGCTAGGATTACAGTTGTACATCACCATGCCCCGCCCATAGAAATTTTCATGTAAGATGATGCCTTAAACTCAAAAAAATAATAACTTTAAAAAAAGCAAACGAAGACAGTCCACAAATTAGTTTGGGGAAAAGTGTGATTTTGAAATATATTTTGTTAACAGATGTGGGGAGAGCAGAAGACAACAAGGACAAAAAACAAATACATAACAATAGACTAACAAAATAGATTTTTAACCTTTAGGATCATTACGCTCTAGGGAAGGGTAAAGATACTAATTAAAACAAATTTAACATTTAAAAAGCAAGTTATTACTCCTCTAATTTCTGTGCAAATCCACAAACTCAACACACACACACCCCTAACCTGGTTTGCTGCTTGCTTTAGTACTCTTTAAGGTAGCTGGTGGTGTTGGGAGAATCTTTGCAGGTGTATACGTATTTAAAGATACTTTTTTTCTCATTATTGGACTGGAACGCAATGCTGTAGAGGCTGAAAAAAAATAAACAAACATGTTAATTTAATAATTTCCTAGCAATTTCTTACCAATTATATCTTAACATTATAGAAAATTTCTTATAATTTAGTGACCCTACATAATAACAGAAGAAAATGGTCAAGGCAAGCTTTGCAAGGTAAATTTAGCAAAATCATCTTTTTAAATAAAAAGACAGTTCTCTTATGGTCTTAAACAAATAGATGATTTATTTATATTGTAAATAATAAACATTTGAATAGTATGCACCAAAGGAATGCCAAGAATAGAGCAACAGGCTTTATCCTTTCCTGACAGAAACTGAGGTTTTTAAGCCATGGCAAAGAGTTGATGGCATAGTTTTCTTGCCTGGTAACATAATAAGTAATACGCTGGCGTAGTAGTTCATGCTGGAATTACAGGCATGAACCACCATGCCTAGCCAGGGACTGGGAGGATAAATTTCAATTGACTAATACAGAACAATAATTTGATTTACTTATTACTTATAATTTAGTTAGGCCAAGGGAGGAGAATCGCTTGATCCCAGGAGTTCAAGACCAGCCTGGAAAAAGAATCTAATATCTTTTGCTTCATTAACATACTTCAATGATATACTATGATGAACTGAATTCACTAACCACAAAAATGAAACCATCAAGAGTACCACAGAATAAACCTTAAAATATTATCTTTTTGTAAATATTCTACTAAAATTCTCCTTTTATAACAATGTCATTACTACTTCTATTACCTTCAAATCATTCACTGAAAGCCTTCTAAAATCTTAATAGTGTTGATATCTACCCCTAAATTCTTATTTACTAATTAGAATAATTCTTTAATCTCTATTTTAAGATTCGAAATCCTTGCCCCTGGGAAGGATTTGGAATCTTAAAACAGAGATTAATGAAACATCATTAAGGGTGAAGGGGTAAACTAGAATGTATTCAGTATCTCTACTTCATTCTGAGGTAACAGCATTGTCCATTCTATCAGGTTATAGAGAATATAAAAGGAGAAGACCATCTTCATTTTTCTAACTCTGACCTTTATCGCTTGGAAAGTTATTTCATTTGGAGTATTATCAATTCTCAGAATTAGACACATTTATATGCAAATTTTTAAATTAAGACCTACTTCCTAAAACCATCCCTAAAGTGAAACATTTTAGTACACTCACCGATATACATCTCTATTACCATTGATGATTGAAAGCTGGCCTCTATGATCAAAAAAGGGAAAGGTGGCTACTTCGTACAAATGCAGGAGGTATCATTTGGACAGAATATAATGTGAATAGAGCTCTCTAGAATTATACAATGTGATGGCCCAGGAAAAAGAATGACAGACATAAAAGTGGCATTCATTCTGAGAACTCTAATACCTCATTTTATCTTAAGCAAAATTTATTTTCAGCACTCAGAAAAAAAAGAATGATATACAAAGAAAGTTTGTCACTTTCTAAGATACGACTAGAATAGTAAGATTCTTAGCTCCAAGCAAAGCACTCTCTCCCAAAACGAATGCTTTCTGTACTGGAAATTCCAAAGTACTGAGGAATCCTATAGAGCTGAAAATGACAACTGCCAGCTGACTTCTCACACCTAAAAAGGATGCCCTGAGCATTTCCCAAAATGATGTCCCTCAGAATAGTGCCACATGATATTTAATGTGTTACCAAAAAAGTGTTTTCTAAAAAATAAATTTTAAAAAATCTGGGTTATACAGCTTTCCTTATAGAAGAACGTCAGCCTTTTATATGTTAATGTAGCTATACCTCTCCAAAGGGAGGTGGGATATAATACAGTTTCTAAAACTTATTTAACCATGAACATCTTTTCTTCAAACACACAAATTAACCTCTTCAGAATGTTTTCTAAGGTATACAATATGAAAAATTGTCCTAATTTGCTCTCTTTCATTAAGAGCTCTTTCTAACTACTTACCAAAGGTAGTCAGGAGATGAGTGTGTATAAATGGGTTAATGTGAACTGATATTTTGCAGTTTAAAAAAATTTTGCTATAAAATGATGTACAATAGGAATGTGAGATTTCTACAAACATAGTTTTAAGAAAAGACCACAACCCTATATTTTGTTGACTTCTATTGTTGTTGTTTTGTTTGTTTGTTTTGGTAAGAAGAAAAGATTCTGGCAGAGAGTGAAAAAAAAAGAGGTACATTTCACATTACACCAACGAATTCCTAATCATGTTCCTTTACACTCCTTTGTCTCCTAAACTTCTACTCCTACTCATTACCACTACCTGCTTTTATGTTTTTATAATTCCTGTTATATTCAAATAGTATGTAGTTGCCCAACATCTAAATAATAATAATGAAAGAAAAATTTCCTACAAATTTCAGGGGTCTTCCGTGGAACGTCACATGATGGAGAAGCAATGGAAGCAAGAAATTCATCCACTTGCTTTAAAGATAGCGCATTATGAAGTGTTTCTAGAGGACAAATAGATGGCACCATGGAATACAATTCAAAGCCTAGAAGAGAAAAAAACCAAAAACAAAAAAAGTTGAATATTTAAAAATCAGTAATTAAAAAGGAAGACTACTGCTTAGAATTAGACAGTTTAGGTCTTTTCAATCTATCACATGCAAACACACAATCTCTCTGAAGTCATGACACCAGATGCTATGCAATATGGAGTTGGAACAAAATGTGATAAAGATTTCTTTTTAAATGTAATCATGTAGTACAGCATGCACACAATTTCATTCTATATTGGTAAAATCTAAGAATAATACTTTTTAAAAATCTAGGGAAAAAAACAAAGAAATACAAGTTTTCGGTTTTTATTTTTTGAAGTCAGGTCTATTCAATAGGTGAATAAGCTGATGCCACATGATGTGTCCCTGATGCCAGGATGCTAAAGGTAACTTCTTGTTGAAAAACAATTATATAATTATTTGTGAATAATTATTTTAGATACTTTTCCAGGCGTGCCAAGACCAATGATACTCTCTAGTGTGATCCCAAAACATTCATTCATTTATGCTGGAATTAAAATTACAAAATGTATTCACCTTTACTGAATTAACACATAATTATATTACTAAAATCACTGGCTGTGTAAAGTTAGGCCAAGTAAAAAGCAATACAAAATACAGATATGTTCCTATTCAACAATAGCACAGAAATACAAAAATTTCATGAAACAACCATGCAAATATGTATTAATACCATCCATGAAACAAAAGCACTTAAACACACAGTTTATGTTTTTAAACAAATAGGATATAGGTTATTCACTTTTTTAAAAAAGAAAATTGCCTGTTTATTTAAACTTTATTCAACTGAATGGCTTTTAAAATTGCTTTCATACACTTTTAAAAATAACGAGTCTTTCTAAATCTGATCTTCCAAAAATTCAAACTAATTTCCTCCAGTTAAACACTTATAATACTCAAATAAGGTATTATATAAAGTCCAACATCATTAACTTAAAAGTAAAAATTACCTTTAGACTGCAAGATTCTTGGCTTCAATAGACGTGTACTCATTTTTAAATTGACTGATGTTTGATTTATTTAAACACTGCAAGTAAATATTGACCCAAGAACTGCCTAATTCTCAGTTAGAATAGAGAAACTTTGGTTAAAAGGGAATCTAACCTTCCCAGGAAAATAAGTGAAGGACTTGCAAAACTGATACGTTTTATTTTCAGGTGCAAACCGAAGCATGACAGAACATTACATATACTTTAAAAACAAAAACAAAAACAAAACTATACCATAACACCAGCTAAAGCACCTAAATTAAGCATTAAAGAAATTAGGCTTGCACAACTGTTACATTTTTTTTAGAAGTACAAGATTCATGCAAATGAGCACAAACCCTTTCTGTGCATTACACTAAACTTAACGATGTGCTCTTTTCTTCTTTCCTCATAAAGTTTATAAATCTTTTATAGCAAATATTTTATTTCATTTGCCTGCTAGATTTTATAACAGGCAAATGACAATATAATCAAGTTCCTCTAGACTACATTTTTTTCCACTTATCTTTACTAAACTTTTCCATTTAATGCACAATGAAAGGGTTAGTGCAGCAATTTAAAAAGCCACCCTGCTGACATGTTTAGAAGCTATAAGAACATACCACTGGAGCCTAGAAATTCCACAGAGGAAACGGACCAGCACCTATAAAGGTGTAGGTGTTCTGCACAGAGGCCCAGAAAATAAGGTAAAGCACTGTCAGAAGATACTTGTTTCACCATGTTCCTTGAACTAAAGATGAAGGGAGGGGTAAGTCCATGGTGTGTGTTAAAGATGGAAATAACATGAAAGTTAGGGGAAATAAAAAAGTGAAAGGAAGAGTCAAATGACAATTCATAGGACAGATAAGACAACATAGTATTAAAAATGGAAAAAAGGCACCCTTAAAATTCAAAAGAAATATTTGTAGAATTGAAAGGAATGCATCTTATATGCATTTGTATGTATGGAACATCCACACTTGTAAAAGGAGCCTAAACCATAGTAATATAAAATAACTCTATTTCTATTAAATTTAACAAAAATATTTTTCATTTTTAAAAACCTTCAGTTAAACACAGATTCTCCTCAAATAATGCCTCAAATACTGGCTTTAAACACACAGCATTTAGTACAAAAACTATGGTCTTAAACCTGCAATGTCTCTTCTTAGAATTTTTGTGACTTCAGTTTTTCTTGTGACTTCTGTGTTTCTTCTAAGAGGTTCTTAGGCATGTGGTTTCTTTAGAAGCTGCAGCTGTATCAAATAAGTATCATTTTCTTCAAAAAGTAGCATTTAAACAGCTACAATGAAGGGAAAGCACATTAAGCTTTAAGGCTAAATTTTTACTTGTTGAGGATGAGATCTTCTTACTCCACCTTCAAGAATTATTAGTGCATCGTTATTTAGATGTGTTGTTAAAGGATCCAGAAGTGGGATAATGACCACAAACTTGTGTTGAATCCTGTAGCTTTAAAAAATTTTCTGAAAGATCTTACTTGAGTTTTTGAAAGAACTTATTCACAGTTAAAAAGAAGAAGAGTTCCAGGGATAAAAGTATCTTCATTCCATGTATAATACAAGCAAAAATCTGTATGTTTTCTTTTAAATTCTTTGATCCTGAATTATTGTAAAATGATCAGTAAATATTCCCCCTTGCCCCACAATATCAAGCTCTATGTTAGAAGTTGTAATGCTGCAATAATTCCTCTTACAAATAATGGTCATGAAACACTTTCCTATTTAGCCTTAAAAATGGAATTTAACAGAGTTGGGTTTCTAGATCTTAACTTAATCTTCTTCCTATCAGGAGTCCTCTAAATTTTAAGAAAAAGCAGTGGTACTAAAGGGAATTGGTTGCATGATAACAGCAAACCACATTGCTAACAAGAACAAAGTGAATGCTGGACAAAGTTTTCTGAGTGCTCCAGACCAAATAGGGTTTTGCTTTAGACAAATAGCCAGAAACAGATGATGTTATACAGTGAAATATGCATCATCAGGTGCCCAAGAACTTTTCAAAGACACATCTTACTTGGCTATTTGACATAGGTGGCTCCGTATTTTTGTTAAAATATCTAAATAAGACAACCATGTGATCAGAAAAGGAATTAGGAAGAAAAAAGTTATTGAGAATTAAGATAAATTAAAGAATACTAATTGTAATTTAAAAATTTATGTACACTGATCGTTTGAGAAATTAGAAGAAATTTTCAGGTGTTAATTTAGCATTAAAACTCATCATCATTGTGGTCATTTAAAAGTTTGATGAGTAATGTTAAATTATTATGTAAATTACAGCTGAATAGGGAGCTAGACAGTATCAATAATTTGGGTGAACAACAGTTGGAATTGAATGCCAATTGACATTAAGGACAAAGAAATGAATGATACTGTATACCCCATGTTTTGAAATAAAATAAAAATAAAAAAGGGATGAAGCAGGGAGTATCTTTTAAAATAAAAGCAAAACGTACCATTGGTTGGGTGTCGAGCAAATGAGATAGAAAACCTTTTAACAGCAGAACCGCGTGTGGCGTCTGAGAAAGAGAAAAACAGGTACCTGAAATTCGTAACAGCTACAAAAAGAAGAACACTTAAAAAAAAGAGGGGAAAAACAAATACATGAGGAGGTTAGAAAGGTGACATGCAGAAGGGACAATGAGAGAAGGTAATAAGGCAAATACTGGTTAAAAGAAGTTAACTAGCTTGATGACAGAGAAAAAGTGCTGAATGAAATATACAAAAGAAAGAAAGCAAAATGAGCTGGCAATTCTGGTAAATCCATGTTTACTGTCTAAAATAAATTTGTTGATAAATGAGAAAATGTTTTAAATAAAGATGATCCTGAAAGAGCTAGAACCACTTCTCTTAATAAAAAGGACACACTTCCAAGAGCCTCAAAAAATTCTGAATATTAAAATTTCAGGTATATTAACAACATTGAGGATCTCCTTCAGCTAGAGATCCTAAAATATTCTCATCCCATGTTTATTTTTATAAAAATATTGCCAATACGACATTTTCCTTTACTTATAAACATTTCATTCACTTTAATGAGCTCAATAAGTAAATTAAGTATTAACAATAAATAAAAGTTAAAAAGATCAAAGAAAAATTTGTTCTTTATAATATGGACTATCAATTATCTAAAAGAATACACATAACGCTGTTCTAAGTATTCCATTTCAACAAACTTACTGTACAAGTACTCTAAGTCTAATTCAAATTAATTATCTGATGAAACATGGATCCAAGTTGTAGATAACAGAGAGTACTGATAGTCATTTAGGCAAAAGATGACAGGATTTCACTTCAATCAGTCCGTAGCCTTAGATTTATTTGCCTTTGAGAAATACTGCTCATGGGTGTGTGCATGGGTGTAGGTATGAATCTGTGTGTGCATGTGTGCACATACCATCTATGCAGCCAGAAGAGGTCAGCTTTTTACGATGAGTACGAGCATAATCCTGTAGGTTAGGTGCGCTTGAAGAACCCCCGAGCACCGAGGTGCTAAACAGGCCCGCACAGTGAGACCCTGATGGGAGTTAGAGAAAATACATACACAACGGGTGTTCTTCCATTCACATTGGGAATTCATGCAGCATGCAATTAACATGGCTCTTACCACATATAAGGCAACCTTTGGAAGTGCCTTGAACAGGCTCACAATAGTCTTGTAATTTCCTAATGATGTCAGTTTTAATACAATACTTATAAATACCACTATCATTTATCATATGTACAAATGGGGCAATTTAACATTGGACAAAATGTTATATTTGAGAGAAAAAAGTGTCCATACAATAATGAGACATATCCATCCTAAGGTATTAAAAACACTGCCATAAAAATAACTTAGGACAAGAAACGATTCTGTTAATCAATTTTTCAAGGGCAAGCCATATTAAAAAAAAAAAATCTCCTAGTACACATTGTCATATTAAATCAGTATTTTTTAATGTATAACTATAAATGACAAATCTTTCCTGATGCCCCTGAATTAAAAATTACTACTCTTTCTTATGAAATAAAGTATATCAAAACTTACTTATTTGTGAGAAGACCAGGTGCTTTTCAGTCATTCAAGGTCTAAATCACTTTAAATACTTAACAAATGACTTAAGATCTTAGTTAATAAGACCACTAATGAAATACATTACTAGCAAATAAAACGGCCAGTATAAACTGATGCTCAATTTGTAGGAAAAGTCTTTACACCAAGTAACACTTTCATCACTGGAGAAGGATTAAATAAATATCTATCAAACATACTATGATACAGCAATAAGAAGTAGTAATATATAAAGATACTGTGGGAATATTAAAAGCTATCATTACAAGCTATATGAAATTAACTAAAGAGAGATTCTCAAGTATGTAGGCATCAATACAGTTCATATACTTAGTACAGAGATCACAGTACATACATAAACTAACAACGAGATCTGTTTATGCCTTATTAAACCTATGAAGACAACTATTTACAGAAAATAATATGCCACTATCTCACAGTTTATCAACCATGAGCTTTAAACCAAATAAGTTTAGAAAGGTCTTTTCTAATGTTGCTTTGAGTGTTAGCAAAGAACCAATTATGTTCTATAGGTTAATAAAGATTAAGACTACCACTGTGCATTAGTTTTGCCTTGGCTTTTCCTTAAGAGCTGCTCAAAGGAAAATTAATATATCCATATAGGGTTTGAAGTATTGCTTATTTAAAAATATTTTTAATCAGAAAAATGGAAAGCTCCTCTTTGCATGCAATACCATCTTTTCATCTTTATCAACTGGGAAAATGAAGTTTCCTTCATAAATTAACTTACAGAGTACAAGATTAAAAACTGGCATGGCAAGTGAACTAAGTGGTTATTATTGCAAGCCTTCAAAAGGGTTATGCAACAAAATTAAATGCTATCTATCTCTTCTTTATCAAAAACTTTATTTTGAGTTATACCACTTAACATTTCTGAATTAGTACACATTAAATAAAAACTACAGCATAGCATTTGGTCATGCTTTCACCAAAGAGTTTTACATGTGTGCACAACAGTGAGTTTAAAAAGGGTATGAAACACATTTCCTTTACACCACATACCTACAGTAGGATTCTGTTTCTGTTCCATAAGAGTTCTCGGTGTTCGCAGGTAATTAGCATTTTCAGATACAACCTGCATAAGGAATGTAAAATAAATGAAGTAAAACAGTAAAATAAATTCAAAAGTCCATACTTCATATGCAGCCTGTTCCAGACAGACAAAGGTTAATAAGCTGTATGATAAATATTAGTAGAAATACATAAAACATGAAAGATCATGCAAGATCCCCTTTTGAAGGGAGTCCATTTCATATGAGGTCCTTGCAATGAAGTGGTGCAAAGCAGGCATTCAGAATGAAACATCATGTATGAAACAAGACAGATGAAAAGAAACAATTAAGAGATTGATATAATTTCACTCTTAAAAGAAACCATATGCCCACTCTTAAACAGCTCCTGTATTTGAAGGGGGAAAAAACAACCACGAACAAAAGAAAGGACAGACAGAGACTCTCGAGGTTACCATACAATTATTGATCCATGCATGGGCTTTATCAGAGTAACCTTTAACTATTCACAGCCTTAATGGATACCATAATCCCTTTGTCTATAATCAAATGCATTATATTTCCAAAGGGAAATTGCTGAAATTATCAGAAAAGTCATGTGTGACAGTAGACCTTCCAATGTAATAGAAATCATATATATTTTAAGTTTCTAAATGTCATCACAGAAAGTCCTTCTGAAGTCATTTTATGTTGACCCATATTGTTGATGGGCACATATGTAATTTTCTCTCTTATCTTAAAGAGAACATTAAAATATTACATAGCCCAAGGAAAAACAGACTGCATGTATTCCTTAGATATTTCCAAATAATGGAATAATGAGGAAGAAAATTATCAATGTTAGATGTATCCTTCCAATTAACACTGGGCTACATAAATTCTGATATTTTAAAAAATGTTTACATTCTCAGCAAATTCCAAATGGAATCTATTTTTTTTCAATTAAGTAAGAAAATGTTAATACATTTTCATACAATCAAATTATATAATTTTGTTTCTGAAAGTTTTAAAGGACAACTAAGTCACAAAGAAAGATTTTTTTCCTTTTTAAATAATTTTATTAATAAGCTAAAATTCCAGGAGAATAACACTTATTGATTGTTTTTAAAATCCTGGATATTTGGAACCTTCTCAGCAAAGATGCTAAACACATGTCATGTAAGTGATTTCTTTCCCTCTAATATTGGCAGATATCATAAGTATTTTTAAATGAACTCAAAATTAAAAAACAGAAGCATTTACTCTGATGTGAAATACAAGGGATTAGATGTCCTCAAAGACAGCTGTTTGTTGCTCTGAATGCAGGGAGGAAAAATGTTTAATGAAGTAAAGTTTAAAAACCTGTTGCCATGAGCCAAAAATACTGGATGTGAAAGCCAATGATTTGGGGGAGACAGGGGAAGAAGTGATTTGTTCCCCTGATCTGCGTCTTCGACGCCCAGTACCCACACCACTGGTATAATGCAGCCAGGTACCAGTACCCTCTGGGCTAGACACACTCAGGGGGCTCTCTTCCTGGAAGTGAGAAAGGGGGCAAAAAAAAAAAAAAAAAAAAGCAGAGCATGCAAAGTTAGATATAACAGAGCCAAATGATCAGAAAGAAAAAAAAATACAGTTTGTTTGTATTCGCTTATTAATTTTTTAAAAAAACTATTAAACAGCAAATTGGGAGCCAAATATTTCAGTATTTGAGAATTTGATAGGAATGACTGATAAATCTAATTGTATGTGATAACAATTATGGAAACATTTTATTACCTTAAAAGACTTAAAATACTTATACCACTTCATTATTGTCCCTTCCCTGTTAAAACTGGAAGGATTTTATTAAGTTTCTCTTTTAGCAACTTTTAAAATACAAAGGTTTCCTGCTTCATTTTATATATTCAAAAGATTTTGTGCTATTTGGATGAATTTTCAACTGAAGGCACTAAAGAATTGTGCAAAGGGTCAAAGAGATTTCAATATACCTAACTTAGAAAACTAAATCTGTCTGCCTGACATATTTTTTAAAATTCAGAGATCATAAGATGCACTCAGACTGTACCTACTTATACTTTCAAGCTATCTATTTATTTACCCCCTACAGAGATTATTTACAGATTCAGTAGGCAAAACATGCAGCAAACATTCTCATTTTACATGTTTGCATGTTCAGGTTTGAGAGAGTGAGGACAGAGTAAAATCTACTTGCACAAAATGAAGAGAATAGTCTTTTTCTCTGTCTGTCTTTTGGAAGTGCAAACTTCTGACATCCATGGAGATGATGGACGCTGGAAAAAGTCTTCAAGATTTTACTTGAGTAATTTACCTTATGGAAGTAAAAGTTTAGCATGGCATAGAAATAATCTCTTGAAATCAACTAAGTATTTATGAGAAAAGGTTTATAAATGTGTTCTGCATTTTAAAAATTAACAAGGGCAGTGATTTTGTTACAAGTTTTGTAAATATAGATGGTTGCAAAATAAAGACTTACAATACATTTTACAGTATTCAGTGTCATATAAGCTTTTGGGAGGGCAGAGGAGAGGGTTTAGTGGTGACATTCTGAATAATTTGATTAACTATAGATTCTTTATTCAATAATACCAAAATCACTGCCCTCACATAAATAGCAGTGTAGGTTATATTAATATAGCTTATTTTCCAAATTTCCTGAAATTAAGGATACCTGAACATAATCCCAGATATCTCACTTTTTCCATTAAGCTATAATAGAAAAAACAATTCCAAGTTCTATAATTGTTAAACACCCTCTTTTTAACCATCTTCTTTTGTAAACTTAAAATATCACATTCAAGGGAATCTTAAGAACTATATAATTTCCATTATTAAGTTATAAAAATGTACTTTATGGACAGATCTTTTCCTATACAAAATTGTCAAACTGGGGTACATATATATTTTAAATTTGAGAATCATAAAACCCATATATTTGTATAATTCAGGGCTGTAGAAATGAGCACAATTCTTTTTGTTGTTTTCATTCTTACCCATTAACTGCTAAAAAATGTTATACCTAATTCTTCAGACTTGGCATATTTCAATAATTATTTTTTCTAAAAGTTGATGGTTGTACCTTAATTTCTTCCTTTATACACACATACACATATATGTATATATGTATGTGTATATATATTTATATTTATTTATTTATTGACATGTAGTCTTGCTATGTTGCCCAGGCTGGAGTGCAGTCAGGGGCATGGTCTTGGCTCACTGCAACCTCCACCTCCCAGGTTCAAGCAATTCTTCTGCCTCAGCCTCCCGAGTAGCTGGGATTACAAGCCTACACCACCATGCCCAGCTAATTTTTATATATTTAATAGAGACAGGTTTCACCATGTTGGCCAGGGTGCTCTCGAACTCCTCACCTCAGGTGATCTGCCTGCCTTGGCCTCCCAAAGTGCTGGGATTATAGGTGTGAGCTACTGTGCCTGGCCACTCTTCCTGTACACTTTTACTAGAGCATTTAGTAAAGTTATAAGCACTGACCTCAATCAGTGCCAGGAGAATCATCCTACAGAAAACAGAGACAACCCCAAATAAAACTTATAGTATAAAAAATGTATACAGGTGCCAAAGCTTTACTTAACAAGCTTCATTCTAACTTCTTAACTTTCCTTTTAAATGTTACTTTAGTAATTATTTAAATGCTTTTGTATTAGAGAGCACAGGAATTATTCTAAGCTATTTATAGATCTTAATATAAAGGTAAACTTTTCAATTATATTATCAAATTTTCAAATTTCTATAAAGACTTTGCAATTAGGCTAACGATTTGGAATTTAATTTCTTTGCCTACAGTATCACTTGAATTAGTTATTGCTAAAGCATCTCTTGCAACTACTCTATACTTTTAACTAAAATTATTCCTGATCCATTAAATCAGGCTTTTAAAAAAATTTCTTTATTGAAGAATAACCTAATGTAAATATTTCTAATGTGACAAGACAAAAAAAAAGATTCATTTTTCAAGTTTCTAGAAACAGTTTATTTTATATCTGCATTCAATTTTTTATAAAAACTATATGTCAAGCTCAACATTCTAAAACTAATCTATTTTTGAACTGCCTCTATATTTTTTGTAATTTATTTTAAAAATAGATTAAATGACATTTAAAATTTTGTTGGGTTCCCAAGCTCCATAATTAAAGCTGTATTTTCTTTTCTGTTTTATTAAAATATAGTTAGTTTACTTTATGAAAAATGTGCTCTCATACATATACTTACATCATTTGTGGCCATCTTCCTAGATCTTGGAAGTGGAGACTTCCTGTGTATATGAATTGGCTCTGATACCATTGGCTTAAACAATATAACAGCTCGATCAACCTCATCTCTTTTAGAAGTATGCGGTTCGTCATCATTATCAATTTTAAAAGGTCTCCTGCCTTCATTCTGTGGGCAAAGAATATAAAACACTTTTAATATTCAGATTTTAAAAATCTTTTCTGATGAACAGATTCAACTGGGCACTTGGAATACATATACAAATATGTTACTCAGATGAATTAACATTAATTGAACTCTTCTAACAGCTTAGTATTAGGTTGTGTACTATGAGGGAAAGGACAGAGTCTCTGAGTTCAAAAATATATACACTCTATGGAAAAATTAAATGGTAAAATGACAATTAAAAAACCACATAAGACTAAAAGTTTAATTACATTTCATCAAGTACAAGAATAAATAAACAATAATAATAAATGACAGTAAGAAATAATAGAGATCAGCTTTGTTATACAAGAGTGTCATCAACCTGAGCATAAACTAAACAGCATTTAAATTGAAAACTTTTAGAATATTTAAATCTATTCCAAATATTTCTAATAAATGTGATAACTGCATTAAAAGTAACAATCATTCAATGACTCAGTAAGTATTTACTGAGGGTATACCATGTGTCGCTAACTGTGCTAGGGCACAGATGAATAAGACACAGTCCCAGATTGCAAGAATCTTACAATATAGTTTGGGAGACAGGCAAGTTAAAAAAATTTATATCAAATATCCAACTATAAGATAATGCACACATTGGGCCATAGTAATACAGTAAAACACATATTTTAAAGTAATAAAAATAGATTAAAATTAATGTAACTACATTGACAAATCTCATGAATATAATGTTGGCCAAAAGAAAGTAAGCTGAGTACATAAAAGTTCTCATCAGGGCCAGGTGCAGTGGCTCACATCTGTAATCCCAGCACTTTGGGAGGCCGATGTGGGCAGATCATGAGGTCAGGAGATCGAGACCATCCTGGCTAACACAGTGAAACCCCATCTCCACTAAAAATACAAAAAATACAAAAAATGAGCTGGGCATGGTGACACACACCTGTAGTCCCAGCTACTTGGAAGGCTGAAGCAGGAGAATTGCTTGAACCTGGGAGGCAGAGGTTGCAGTGAGCCGAGATCGCACCACTGCACTCCAGCCTGGTCGACAGAGCGAGACTACGTCTCAAAAACAACAACAACAACAACAACAAAAACTAAACAACAACAACAAAAAGCTCTCATCAAATTAAGGGTTACAGAGAATAAAAAGGTACTTCTTTAATCAAATAAGGGATATCTAAAACTTGAAGGGATCATAAAACACTGAAAGATAAGAATGTCCACTATCACTAAATCTATTCATTTTACTGGACATTTCATCATTCACAGATGATGTTATGACCGTATACATAAAAAATCCAAATGACTCTAGGGGTAAGCCATTAGAACCAATAACAGCATATAGTAAGTTATAGGTTTGCTAGTTATAACATTTTTAAATAAACCTGAGTTAAAATTCAATATGACAATAAAAATAAAATTTACATAAATCATTTATGATAGCATCAAAAACTATAAAGGAACTAGGAATTAATCTGACAAAGATGGTATAAGACAATTATTTGGTGGAAAAGTAATTGTGGTTTTTGCTATTATTTTTAATGAAAAAAATCATGATTTTATATAAAAATAAAGTTAAATAAATTCAGAAATAAACCAAGTCTTTAGACTAGAAAAACCAATACTGAAAAAGTATCATTTTTCTCCAAATTGATCTGCAGAATAATAATGTAATCTCAATTGAAATCTCAGAGTCTTTTCAGAATATTATAAAGTGATTATAAAATTTACACGAAAATGCAAGAAACATGAAATATTCAACATAATCTTTAAGAATAACAAAGCTGGAGGAGTTCTGTACCAAATATCAATGTTTATTATAAAGCTATAATAATTAAGACTGTGGTACTGGTAGAGAGAGAGAGACGAACAGAGCAATCAAGTAAGACTAGAAGTTCAGAAACCAATCAAAATACAGACACAATGCATGTCTGCAGTATCAGAAGTAGTACTATAGGCATCAGAAAAAGAATGAACTCTTGAATATATGATTCTGGGGCTTAGTTATTCATAAAGTGAAGAAAACAAAACTGGACTGCACATCACATGTACCGAATCCAAAAAAAATCAATTTCAGTGAATTAAAGGTTTAAGTTATCCATTCTAAACACTGGCCTTAAAATTCAAGCAATCTAAACAAAAGATAAAATTCAAAAGTACTCCAATATGCATAAAAGTGTAGTCTATACAAATCATACTTTAAAGAATTTAAGCCATTTTCCTACTTAGTACTTAAAATAAGAACTATTTATAGTACATTATAAAAAAAATCTCTTATAGAAACCTCAGGAAAATCTAGAACCATACTAACTAAACACTGAGAGTTCTGCCTTCATTACCTCTCTGGAAGCTGGTCTATATCCATAGCCAGAAGGTAAATTTTTGTCTTCTTCACAACCTTTGGCTCCTGGACTAAAGTGTAATTCAACATGAAAGCGTTCCTCTGAGGAAAGATCCTAAGAAATATGAAAGAATGTTTTTAAAATTAGAAACATTAAGCTCTTTATTTATATCCAGAAAAACACATATCAAGAGCTCTGTTTACCTTATTAGGATCCTCATAAAGCATGATAACAATCTGAGTCATGTAGTTGAGCTCATTGACGACATTTAAATAATCCATAGCTCGTTTCCACTGTTCATCCTTTGATTCCTGAACAAAAGATAAATGTGGTAAGCATTTTCTCAAACTGTGTTACTTAAAAGCCACTTTATTGTCACTATAGTAGCTTGTTTAATCCTAGTGATACCACATAAAGTGAATACTTATTATATGTACAATTTTTCAAAATAATTGCACTACATTTAAAAGTCTTAGAAACTTATGTAAGCTTATTTTGGTAAAATATTTTTAAAATCTCTTACCAGTACAAGTTTGAATACCCTTAATTTAAAAGTCCAAAATCCAAAATGCTCCAAAATTCAAAACTTTTTGAGCACTAACATGATACTTGAAGGAAGTACTCATTGGATCATTTTGGGTTTTCAGATTAGGGATGCTAAACTAGTAAGTATAATGCAAATATTCCAAAATCCAAAAGCAATTCCAAATTCCAAAAAGCTTCTGGTCTCAAGCACTTCAGATAAGAGATATTCAACCTATATTAGAAGTTCTAGTGGTAACATTTTTTTTTTTTAACTGCTTATACCAAACGAAAAATAAAGAAGTTTTTGAAATATAATACACACTACTAAATTGTAAGGGTAAGAGACAGTTTTTAACTTTTGTTAAGTCCCAAAGCACCTAGTATATTCATAACCACAGAGTACTATCTTAAAACAGGAATGCTATTTTTTCCCACCATCATATAGTTCATGTATGCAATATAGGCCTATCAATAAATATCCCTATTACACTGAAGTGATATTCAAAAATCAGCAGGAGGAGGCATATATAAATTCTATTGATCTTACCATCTCCTTCACCATTCCTCCATCTTCATTCTGAGAATCATTGGTCTTTAAATATGTAATCATAGAGCATCAGAACTGAAAAGGATCTTAGAGAACATGTACTACAAGCATTCAAAGTAGAAAATTCTATCTGAAAAGGCAAAACTACTCAAAGTAAAGTCTATAGTCAACAGTTAACAGGATTTACTTAAACCATATGTACATCACAGATAAATTTCCTTTGTTGTACATTATGTAATTACATTACAAATAACAAAAGTACAACATTTCCTTTTTGTATACAATAAGTGTGTATAATATTATGGACTTTAGTACAGAATGCACCTTGTTTTAAAAAGCAAATTATAAGACCATACATTGATTGTATGTTTTTTAAAATTCAGCATGTATTTTATTTCTATTTCAGACATTATACTTCGTGTGTGTGTGTGTGCACATGCATGGGTGCAAGTTTAGAAGGTAATACGTGAAGAGATGTATTTTTTTCAGAACTGATAAAGGAAAAAATAAATTAGCATTACTGAGTTTCACTAAATTTAAGTTACCATAAATGATAAATTTAAATACTGAAAATTTTCATTAGATGAACAGATAATTGATCTTGTGATTCTGTGATACTCCAGTTTTAAGAACACCATCTAATGTCTAACTCAACATTGCAGTTACAGATTTTGCTAGGTCTTCTCTAATAAATAGATAAAATTAAGTAATATTTAGTAGTAACTTCCAGAATGTAATTAATATGTAAGAAGCCACAAAAATATTTTTTAAAATTAAGGCCCCATTATACATAGTCCTGAAATCTTGTTCATAATCTTAGTTCCTTAACAACAGTTAAAAATAATTCTACAGAAAGATTTTACCGAGTTCATTTTGAATAACTAAAAATTACAACTGGGAATATACTGAGTAAGATTTTAATTATATTACTTACAAAAAGTTGGGGTAATAAAAACAAAACATTTTGGTATAGACTTTAATTTTCACCTTAGTAAATACATGTAATTATTTTCCCCCTGGAAACACTGATTTTTAAAATAACGAAGTTGTTCAGTTTTTGTTTTAGAAATGCAGACTGAATTCAATATATGCCCAACAAGCTCTAGATCCATGACTACCACCCTAGTACAAATGACATCTTTTTGGACCATCGTAATAGTTTCCTAACTGGTTTCCTTACATCCACTCTCAACTGTCTATTGTCCACACAACAACCAAAGCTTAAAACCTTTTAATGGCTTCCCAATCCAATCAGAACACAAGGCACTGGCTCTTCAACCATATCTAATGTTATTTTATCCAATACTTACTATTATTCTCCAATCACAGGCTTACTATCGGTTCCTGTATTACTCATGTTCTTTATACCCTCCATATATATCAAAAGAGGACCATGTAAGAGACGTATCTCTCCTCCTCACAAACAATTCCATCATTACTCCTGGGTATATAAGCTTTTGCCTTGCTAATTAAGGGTCATTTTTTTTCACACTAATCCACATATTTATGCAAGGATGTTACTTGCTATTCTTTAGTGGGACAAAGAAACAAAAAACCAAAAGAAAGAACATATGGATTTGGAATTTTGACTGGAACAGAACTTTGAAACAGCCTTAGGGTAACTTTGATAATTACTCTCGAGGACCAGTAATAAGATTGATTAGGAAACAGACATATACCAAATCATTACTATATATTTCACTGCCCTTCTTTTAAAAGAAAACAGAATTGAATAATTTTCTTTTATAGATCACTTTGTATACAGATGTGCATAGATGTGTATACCAATATATGCACTGAAAAATAAAGAAACATTCTAATCTTTTGGCCAGTTTAGAGATGATTGATTTAGATGAGATTCTGGACTTCAAGTAGTATTACCCTATTATACCATGGTACTGAGTGGAGTGGGTGGCACTGAGGGAGATGTTAAGTGAGTTTTGTATGAATTATGGTGGCCAATGGGTATCACTGTGACAGATTTTGTGTTTTCCAAAGATGGCTGACATATACATTCAATTCTACATACTCTTCTTACAATATGACAGGAACATTTGACCCATCTAGTGATGTGGGTTATTTCCTCTCCCTCTGAACCTGGATGAATCTCTTTGATTGCCTCAACCAAGAGAGCTCAGCAAAAGTGATGCTATATGATTTTAGACATTAGGTCATAAAAATGCCATGCACTTGCACATTGCTCTCTTAGGAAGCTCACTCCTGGAACTCAGCTGCATTATTTTGAGGAAGCAGGTCACATGAAGAAGCCAGATGTAGGTGTTCTGGTTGATAATTGCAGCTGAGGTCCCAGCTGACAGTCACATGAAGCACCAAATAGGAGAGAAAACCCTTGAGATAAATGAGTCCCAGCCACTGTGTGATCATAACCTCATGAGACCCTAAACGAAACTTCCTAATTGATCCCAGTAAACCCTCTAAACGATATAAAATAAAAATGGAATGACTGTGAATGTTTTAAGCCACTAAGTCTTGGCAGGTCATCCCGTAATAGTAGATAAGTGCCACAATGTCTAACCAAACACAAAGTCCCATCAATTCTGACCCCTAAATGACTCAAATTCACCAGGCTTCTCTTTACTGCCACCAGTCTATAAAATCACCTAAAATACTTTATATTATTTTTTGCTTAAATGGATCTTCTCTGAAGAGAACATCTTCATCTTTAAAATCTAGCAAAATGCTTAGTGTGTGTGTGTGTGTGTGTATATATATATATATATATATATATAGTAGTCCCTTGAAAAATGACATTAAGTAGTAAAACAAGAATGAATTACTAAAATTTCACAGTAAAAATAGCAGTTAGTGATTTAATTACAAAATTAAATATATTTGTTAGACGGAAATAACTTATTCTACTTACATTGCATAAGGCACCATAGCGAAGAATAGATAGCAAAGAATGTACATGACTTTCACTGGTAAAATATAACCTAGTACGAACATGACGTTCAGGAGACAGAACACCTCTAGAATACCTAAAATTAAAAGCAGACATGCTTTTAATTTGAAACATGACCATATAATAAAAAACTTACTAAATATTGAAATTATTTTCTAAAAATAAGTTTTACTAGAAGTAAAAGACCATAATTAGTAAGTCTAATTCTTCCAACCACAATAGCGGATTTATCTTAGTGCACATTATTCTAACATGATACAAACTCTAACTAGCTAAGACCTCTGAGAACAAAGAACTTATTAGTCAAGTACATTGTAAATAGGTTATTTTACCTCCTTTAGTAGCAATGACAGAGGTCACAGACTTAAAGACGCTCACAGACATTAATGCTGCTAAATGGTGTATACATTGATGATCCCATGTGAATGATTACATATATTCCCTCTTCTCCATTCACCTTAGTTTTCTCTAAATTGGAGCCAAAAATAACTTAGGTTGGAAGTTACTAGGAATACCTAGGTAATACTATTTTCATAGTATGCCAATGATATACTCCTTACTTCATAGGACCATCAAATTTAGAGGATAATTTAAATCTGAAGTATGTAAAAATAGATGCCTAGAGATTTAAATAACCAGTACAGTTTCTTACACAGGATGAAGTTTATTTACAGTGTCATCATCTTGTGTCCTCTGAAGGTCTGAGCGAATTTTTCTAACTAGAGGAGTACAGTAGCCTTTGGCAATCTCCAGTTTTTCGGCTTTAGTTATACCATATTCCTGAGCAGAAAACACATGACATTAGAAAAAGGATATAATGACAAAGAACTCTAAAAAATGCACTCCTAAATTAGTCTAGTGAGAGACAAATATTTTATCAAGGCTTTTTTGAATATTGGATAACTCCCAGTTACATTTTTTGCAATTGCAAATGTATGATTTTCAAACTATTAAGTATAATTGGAAGGATTTTGTGGTGGAACTGAACAAAAGCCATTAATTTCTGAAGGAGAATGAATGGATGAATGTAATTTTTATGACTAGTATTCACTACGTCAGAAGGTTTTAAATATAAAAACAATCCTAAAAGAAATGTGGATAAGGCCACAAACACTGAAGCACAATATGTAACAAATATATGAAAAAAAATTAAACCTTGAGATTTTTATCTTTCCACATGTCAAAGATTTAAAAGGCTGACATATTCTTCAAAACCTTTGGCCAATATTTTAAAAGTTTTAACTTGTGATGAGCAAAGATTCCATGAAATTATCAAATTTAATGACATAATCATTATGAGTTAATTGGATTTGTAAGGAATTAGCACAATGTGAAGTGTCCAGAAAACACGGTAATTTTAAGAGTAATTGCAATGAAAATTATAGTTCAAAGTAGTAGAAGAGGAGAAAGATAGAAGGGAGAAAAGTGGGGGTAGAGTGGTAAAGAAGAGAGAACAGGGAAGAGGGAAGAAACACACATACCTTCTCTCTTCAAGTTCATTCTAGGATATCTTAACCTAAAGGCTATTTCCTGCTACCAGATAACCTCCAGAAAGATTCACATGGAATAACATCAGTATAGACAATAGATCTCAAAACTGCCTAATAAAGAAAATGCTGACTGATTACAGATGAAAGACCTATGGAAAAAACACTTCTTGGGGTGATTTACCTTAAACTAAAGCTAAGTTGGTTCGATAATCTTGCCAATGTAGATGACTAAATAGTGAATATGCAACAGTGCGTTTATGCATAAATGAAAGAAAAATGTTGGAATTAAAAAATCATCAGGGAAATAATTTTTTAAAAAAATTTGTTATTAACAAGGTGTGAGAAAACAGGGATTTTCATACACTGCTGGTCTGGGTAAAAACTGGTTAAAGTTTCTGAACCTAGAGAAATAGTCTTAAGTGAATGGAAAGACATGTGCAAAGAGAGTGAAACAAACTTTAAAGTCTAGATTTCCAAATGCAAGTTGGTTAAATTAATTATTCTTACATTCACACCATTCAGCCATCAGGAATAATAATGTATATATAGCTTTAATGGCATGGAAAGAAGTTCTTTAGGCTAAATGAAGGAAAAAATTAGGTTGCAAAATAGTATGCTTTTTCTGATCCAGTTTTTGTAAAGAATGTATTTGCTATATATATATATGCATTTATGGAAAAAATTATATGTAAATGAAATTAAGGAAAGAGGCCTGTAAGAATATTCCAAAACATTGGTATGTTTTTCTTTTGTTGGTAATGTTAGAGTAATTTTTTTGCTCTATCTGTATTTTCTAGTTTTATAACAAAGATTACTTTTATAATCAAGAAATATCTGTATTCAAAACAGTGACGTATTTTGCTCATCTGCCTCTATCAACTAGGACCAAACAACTTTTAGATATGCAAGTTCTCATATGTAGTTACAATATTTGTGCCACAAATAGAACTGATTAAAATACCAGATAAAGCTACTTGAAGACTTTCTATGGTGACTTCAATGAGAATGTCATTGAACTTTCTTTGGTAAACGCTACTATAAAGAACTGTTTGCATTTCATAATCTACAGATAACCAAACAAAACATCTTCAAACTTCAATTAATATGTATCATCTCAATTAAGATAATTTTAATATCAAATTTTGTCTTTAAATGTTTTTATTTACCATCATGGCTATAATGCATTATTTTTAAACCAGGGACCCAACTTTCTGAGGATTAAGCCTGGTTAAAGTGAATTTTGATTCTATTGTAGCATCAACACCTATCAAAATTAGTTTAACTGTTAAAATAAATAAAACAGATCATATGTATCACTTAAGCCTAGCTATTATTGGAATTACATAATTCACATAGCATAGACATAAGAATTAATCAATCAATATAAGAGTAGAAACTTATTTTAAGGCATAGTATCACTTTGAAGTACATCAGAATGCATGTATATACATTTCTCTTGCGCAGACAGTGATACCCTGTTAATCTACATTAGTTTATTCTAAACAAGTTAAAATTTTCTATTATTTGACTGAGTCAAGTCTTGAAGCTTGAAATATTCTTTATTTGCTTGAGAACTATGTATGCAAAATTCTATTTTTTTCCATTACAAATCACATTTCATTATAAATTACTATAAATATGTTTATAATTGTTAGTTATCTTTTTGGTGATTGAAAATACCTGCCTTCTGTCTACAGTTTTTGGATTTGTGAGGGCTAAAGTAACAAAGCAAAATAATATTTATTGAACTGATTCAACACTCTGAAAAAAAAAACCTCCAAGGTTTCTGTTACAATAAAGACTGTCAAATGAAAAAGTTAGGAAGATAAACCCAAAGCTGTCCTCTCCTCAAATTATAAAAAAAACCTCAGGACTCCAGAAAAGCACATGAAAAGTCCTCTTCTTTTAAAATTATAAATTTACCAAAAACAGAACTGATTTCTGTAAACTTGGGCATAATTTTGTCTGAAGAGTCAAACAATTTCAAAAATAACTCATCCAAGAAAAATAATTTTAGAGTTGTCTTCAAACAAATTCTCAGACCATTGTGAAGTACTAACCTAATTGCAGCAAAGAGAATTACTGTAATAGACTGAGAACAGCTGAGCTTTTAAGAATTACTTTGAGATATACAAATGATGACTCAACTCCTTTAAAACATACTAATCTTTAGTGCTTCTTCTGATATTTTTAAAAATTCATTATAAATATTTAAGTTACAAGGACGTGGTGAAAAATGTCTTTAACTATATAAACAATACACATGACATACATACACCATCTAAGGAGGAGAAATGACCATCTAAAACACCATTAACACTTGAGGTTTTCTTTTGGTCTCAACTCTTAGAGACCAACTTTTCATTCCCAGTTGTAAAATATTTAGTATATATAATGGAAAGAGTAGAGGGGTGAGATTAAATAAGCAATGCAATGGCACAGACATGGTTATGCTAAACATTAGACAAAGCACTGTGTATTTATTTAGCCTCTGAGTAGGTGATACATTCAGAATTACTGAAAGCCTACCTTGAAAAGTGCTTATAACCTCCATAAATAATCTTAAAGTCTTATATTCAGAGCTAATTGCTAAAAAGCATACTTATAAAACCAAAACATTAGGCAAAATAAAACTTACCTTTTATAGAATAAAACTTACCTTTTTCATTTGGTAAATGAAAGAAATTTTGAGGGAATGAGTCCTGTTTTCTAAGTAAATGTAATTAAGGTCTAAAGACATATTCTTAACGTCTGAGATATTTTCATCTTCTTTTAAAAATAACTTTTAAAATCACAGATTATCATACAGTAATACCTAAAACTATCTATATTCTATATTTGACCAAACAAATACATAGTTCTCTTTCATGTTGAAGAAGCAAGCTAATTGTTAACATGTATACAAATACCTATAGGTAAGTTGTACTACTGTCTGAATTTTCAGTTTTTCAAAATCTATAGTTTTTCCTGTACTGTCTATGAATATTAGGAAAGGGATGCTGTTATTTTAACCACTTTTATACATATGTATTTACAAGTTAAGCTTTTTGAACTTTTTTCATAATCTTTATCTTTTTTATGTATTTTGTATTTTCTGGCTTTTAAACTTGATGTAGTCCACAGTTGAAATATCTGATCTACTCCAATCTCTTCTTTATAATATCCAAATAATCTTGTACTGAGTTGAAAGAAGGTCCAAAAACAGCATCTGGAATTGTGCTCTTCTAACATATTCCTAATCTCAATATGTTTTGTCACCTACCCCTTTATTATCAATCTAATTCTCTGTTTAATTGCATTTTGGTTATTTGAATTCTTGTTACACCTTTATTTTTATTCTCCTATAATGAAAAGACCCATGTCCCCTAAAAGAACAATTATGTATATCTTATCTCTAAGCATTATTTTCAAAATAGTTTTGCATAAAGTAAAAAGACTTGCAAAAAATTTTATATAAGGCCATAACTATCTTTATGTCTTACTCCCCACATATTTCATTATATACATGGTAGACACACAACAGTGTTCAATAATTTATTTATTCCATACTGTTTTCCATGGTTTAGTTTGTTCACATATTATTACTAAGAGTATTAATTCTTAAATTTTAAAAATCTACTACATTCTTATGGCAGTAGCATATAGAAAATACTCTGTATGCTACTATGATGATAGACACGTCATTATAAATTTGCCAAAACCCATATGTACAACACCAAGAGTGAACCCTAATGGACTACAGACTCTGGATGATATGTCAGTGTAGGTCCATCAGTTATAACAAATGCACCATTCTGGTGGGGGATAATAATAATCAGGGGAGGACATGTTATGTAGAGGCAGGGGGCATATGGGAAATCTTTTTACCTTCTGTGTGATTTTACTGTGAACCTAAAGCCACTCTAATAAATATAGTCTACAAAAAACAGTCACTGTAATCAAACTATTAGAACATCAAATAACGTGATTAAAACAACCATAAGAAGCTTAAAATATAAATTCATAATTACATAATTTTCTCTTTAAAGTTACTGGTTTTCCAAGGACATAAAAACCAATTACCTTTTTATCCACCAACAGACATTTTTTAAGTATCTATTTATTCAATATTTTAAAAAAATTGATTTTTAAGAATGACTTACCTGAGGAATAACAATATCTGCTAATGCCTTCGAAAGCCTATATAACTCCATTGTGTTTTCTAATTTCAAGGAACCATTATGCTGGACATCATATTTTATACAGTCATATATATCAGGGATTTTACTAATATCATATCTTCCATTCTTTGTTTTAAAGTCTTTCTCTAACTTGGACCATCTACGTAGCATGAGCTCCAATGTTTCACTATGGTAAAGCTGAATATCTAAAACAACATAACATTTTTAGTTTATGAAACTTAAAAATCTGATTTAGAATACATATTAAAATGTTAGTAATTAGAAACTTTTTAAAATCTCAAAAATACAACTGTATGAAGTTAGGGAGTTACTATAGACATACACTATTAGCAACCACGTATTTTATAGACTTAGACAAAAGGTTAGAAAGTGGGCTTATAAAAGATTTTTTCCGTATATTATAGACTTTAATAAAAACAATAAGAGCAACAATTATAACAAAGTTCTTTTAAGCTCATATATTTTTGTCCTGTTATTTTTATTAGATTTACATAACTAAGTGAATAGGCAAACTATCTTTAGCAGAAAGGAACCTCAGATATTCAAAATAGTCTAAATGATCCATTTTCTGCCAGAAAGAAACAAGATGCCAGAGTTGTCTAAGTTATTAACCAAGTAAGCTTTGGGGCCAGAGCCCAAGTCACCTTCCTGTTGCTTGTTCCTTCTTATTACCCTGCCTACTCACTGCTTAACTATACGGCAATGCTGCATAATAAGATAATCAAATGAGAATATTTTATTTTCTCTTTTATGCTGTCATGGATAAAAACCACTATAACTTAGCCATTATTATTTTGCTGGCTATACATTAACTCATACTATACATAGCTCTCAAGAGAGGCTTGATTTCTTAAGATTGGTCCATCTTAATTGGTGCTTAATTGAATAGTAACTTTTATCTGTTCTATGCTCTAAGAAGAACATTTACCTGATGATTTGGGATCTTCCATTCGATGTCTGATTTGAGAAGTCAAACTCTGAATTAAGGAATAAACTTTATCACAGGTCTTCACAGGATTTTTAATTAAATGCATTGATTTGATAACAGAAATGCTTCCAGATGGAGTAAGCTACAAATGAGCAAAGTATATATTTTATATCTGGTTATACCTAACTGTCTAAGAGAACAACATACACATACAAAACTTTCCAGCAGCTGGAGAATTATTCCATAGCAGAAATTAAAATAACCCCAAAATACAGCTGACCCTTGAATACCACAGATGTGAACTGCACAGGACCACCTATATGCAGGGTTTTTCCCTAAAAGTTACACCAAAATGTGCTGCTTCTCCTGCCTCCCCTTCCGCCTCCTTCACTCCTTCCACCCTTGAGACAACTGACCAACCCCTCCTCTTCCTTCTTCTTCTCAGCCTACTCAATGTGAAAATAAAGATGAAGATCGAAGACTTCTATGACGATCCACTTCCCCTTAGGAAATAGTAAATGTATTTTCTCTTCCTTACAATTTTCTTAATAACATTTTCTTTTCTCTAGCTCACTCTATTGTAAGACTAGAATATATAATGCAAAATACTGGGGAACTTCCAAAAAGTATGTGGAAAAATTGAATTAAAAAATAAAAGGCTGTGGACGGTGGGCAGCCAGGGTCCGTGAAGGATCCCAAGATGGCTAGGCAAAAACTTGCACTAAAAACCATTGACTGGATAGCTTTTTGGCAGATCATGCCCCAAAACCAAAAGGCCATTGCTAATTCCCTGAAATCCTGGAATGAGATCTTCACCTCCAGTTTGGCTGCTTTACCTGAGAATCCACCATCTATTGACTGGGCTTACTACAAGGTCAATGTGGCCAAGGCAAGCTTGGTGGATGACTTTGAGAAGAAGTTAATGCCCTGAAGCTTCCTCTACCAGAGGATCCATATACTGCCCTGGTGGATGCTGAAGAAATAGATGATGTGAAGTCTTGTGCTGAGTGGTGTCTCTCTCAAAGGCCAGGATTGTAGAATACGAGAAACAGATGGAGAATTATTAGGAACTTAATTCCATTTGAACAGATGACCATTGAGGACTTGAATGAAGCTTTCCCAGAAATCAAATTGGACAAGCAAAAGTATCCCTATTGGCCTCACCAACCAATCAAGAATTTATAAAATTGAGTCCAGGAGGAGGCTCTGGCCCTTATATTACACATTCTGGATATTAAAAAAAAAAAAAAAAAAGTAATTATACCAAAATAAATAAATAAATAAAAGTAAAAAACTTTATTTCTCAACATAAGGTCTATCAGGATCAAGACACTTTTGTAAGCGGTAATACCAGACATTTAGTCCAATTAGTCTATTCCTAAAAAACTGAGGATCCTGGGAATTTATCCATGTCAATGGGGTTTTTACATTATTAGCTGAAGAAAAATGAGTGCCCTTTAAATTTTTTTTAAGATTAGGAAACAAAAAGAAGTCAGAAGGAGCCATATCAGGACCACAAGGTAGATGCCTAATGATCTCCCAAAACTGTCCTTGTTGGGAGGAATAAGCAGGAGCATTGTCATGATGGAGAAGGACTACGTAGTGAAGATTATGTGGGTGTTTTCTGCTAATGCTTTGGCTGACTCTCTCAAAACAATCTCATGATAAGCAGATGTTATTGCTTTTTAGCCCTCCAGAAAGTCAACAAGAGAAATGCCTTGAGCATTACAAAAAAAACCACTGCCATGAACTGTTCTTGACTAGTCTGTTTTTGCTTTGACTTGACCGATTCTACCTCTTGGTCGCCATTGCTTTGATTGTGCTTTGTCTTCAGGGTCATCCTGGTAAAACCATGTTTCATCTTCTGTTATAATTCTTCAAAGAAATGCTTCAGGATCTTCATCCCACTTGCTTAAAATTTCCGTTGAAAGCTTTGCTCTTGTCTACGGCTTTTCTGAGCACAACGGTTCTGGCACTCGAAATTAAGCAGAAAATCGGCTAAATTTTAATTTTTCAGTCAGAAATGTGTAAGTTGAACCAACTGAGATGTCTACGGTATTGGCTATTGTTTCTGCTGTTAATCATTCGTCTTCTTCAATTAGGGCATGAACAAGATTAATTTTTTCCTTGCAAATTGATGTGGATGGTCTGCCATTGCAGGCTTCATCTTCAACATCATCTCATCCCTTCTTAAAACTAGTTATCCATTGGTATACTAGAGATTTCTTTGGGAAATTGTTCCTATAAACTTTCTGTAAAGTATCAATGATTCCACCTTTTTTTTTCACTAAGCTTCACCATAAATTTGCTGTTGGTTCTTGTTTCAATATTAGCAGAACTCATGCTGCCCTTAGAGACTCTCTTCAAACTGACGCCTTACTCTTATTAGTGCCTTAAACTAAATCCTTTTCAGACATATTATAACTAGTAATATGAGTTTATTTTAGTGTTAAAAAGAGTTGAAATTTGTGTATATATTTTTTCATAATGAGCATTTTCCATTAACTTTTTGAAGACCCTTTGTATATGTTAATTGATTGTTCATGTTATTGCTAAAGCTTCTAGTCAAATGTAGGCTTAACCTGGGAGTTAAGTTTTTGAAGAGTCAAAAGTTATACACAGTTTTTTTTTTCACTCTGAGAGGGACTGGCACTTCTAACCCCAACACTGTCCAAGGGTGAACTGTATAATAATAAGATCAAGAAGGAAGTAGATTCAGAATTTATGTTAAAAATATTATTTATTCATTTATTTTTTCTTTCATTTTTTTAGAGACGGGCTTTCTCCATATTGGTCAGGCTGGTGTCGAATTCCCGACCTCTGGTGATCCACCTGCCTTGGCCTCCCAAAGTGCTAGGATTACAGGTGTGAGCCATGGTGCCTGGCCCCATGTTAAAACTATTAAACCTTAGCTGTCATTATCCATAAAGAAAATTTAGCAGAAATACTCTAACTTAATGGAATTTGATGACAATCTACTGACACTCTTAATATGTGTAAATATGGTTCTGACCACTTGACATACATTTACACGTAATAACTCCAGGCATCTATTATTATCTTTTCCCAGATGGGTTACTGAACTGATGTTAAGCCACTTTCTTAAGGAACAAACCACTAGGATATGAAGGAGTAGGACTCAAATGCAGGTAGTCTGGCTACAGACTGGTGCTCTTAACTACTATCCTATTATGCCCTTGTAATGAATTTTTTGTAAGTCATATATATAAATATAAAATTGCACTTTAGGTTCTGGGCTACATGTGAAGAACATGCAGGATTGTTGCATAGGTACATACATGACAATGTGGTTTGCTGCCTCCATCACCCCATCAGCTACATCTGGCATTTCTCCCCATGTTATCCCTCCTCAACCTCCCTACTCCCTGCTGTCCCTCTCCTATTCCCCCACAACAGACCCTAGTGTGTGATGCTCCCCTCTGTGTCCATGTGTTCTCATTGTTCAACACCTGCCTATGAGTGAGAATATGCAGTGTTTGATTTTCTGTTCTTGTGTCAGTTTGCTGAGAATGATGGTTTCCAGATTCCTCCACGTCCCTACAAAGGACACAAACTCATTCTTTTTTATGGCTGCATAGTATTCCATGGTATATATGTGCCACATTTTCCTTGCCCAGTCTACCATTGATAGGCATTTGGGTTGGTTCCAGGTCTTTGCTATTGTAAACAGTGCTACAATGAACGCGTGCATGTGTCTTTATAACAGAATGATTTATAATCCTTTGGATATATACCCAGTAATGGGATTGCTGGGTCAAATGGAATTTCTATTTCTAGATCCTTGAGGAAGCGCCACACTGTCTTCCACAATGGTTGAACTAATTTACACTTTCACCAACAGTGTAAAGTGTTCCTATTTCTCTACATCCTCTCCAGTATCTGTTGTCTCCAGATTTTTAATGATTGCCATTCTAACTGGCGTGAGATGGTATCTCACTGTAGTTTTGATCTGCATTTCTCTAATGACCAGAGATGATGAGCATTTTTTCATGTTTGTTGGCCTCATATATGTCTTCTTTTGAAAAGTATCTGTTCACGTCCTTCACCCACCTTTGAATGGGTTTGTTTTTTCCTTGTAAATCTGTTTTAGTTCTTTGTAGATTCTGGATATTAGCCCTTTGTCAAATGGGCAGACTGCAAAAATTTTTTCTCATTCTGTTGGTTGCTAGTTCACTCTAATGATTGTTTCTTTTGCTGTGCAGAAGCTCTGGAGTTTAATTAGATCCCATTTGTCTATTTTGGCTTTTGTTGCCAATGCTTTTGGTGTTTTAGTCATGAATGGTTTTGCCTAAGTTTTCTTCTAGGGTTTTTATGGTGTTAGGTCTTACATTTAAGTCTTTAATCCATCTGGAGTTAATTTTAGCATAAGGTGTCAGGAAGTGGTCCAGTTTCTGCTTTCTGCACATGGCTAGCCAGTTTTCCCAACACCATTTATTAAACAGGGAATCAAAGTCATCAATAAAAATACAGTTCCACATTCCAGTTTTGACATTTATCTTGGCAAGTTATTTAACCACCAAGTAAGTTTCTACAAATATAAAAAATGTAAAGTGCAATTCTACTTCTGGTTATAATGAACTAGGTAGTTTGGATTAATATATCCACTGAAGGTAAGTAAAAATTCAGGCAAAGAATTTCTATACGTGTGCTTTAAGGAATCTGCAAAATAACAAGGTGGTAAAGAATTATGGAAGCAAAACTCAAAAGTCAGTGATCCAGAAAGTGAGCCTAGAATTTAAGACGGTTTTTCCACTGGAAAAATTTATATTTATGAATATAATAAATGACTCCAGCCAAAAGAGTGCATAAAGGAAACTTTATGGTCTAGAAAGCATATTTTATAAAAGACAGAACATTAATAACTTAGTAAGTATCCCTCTAGGGTTATTAATTTTGAGAATTGAAAAACAGCAAAATAAAAATAGAGAGGTAGAAGAAATAAAATATTAAGCAATGAGAATTAATCAAATGGAAAATAAGCACATAACTCAGAGACCTAACAAATCTAAACAATGGTTCTTTGAAAGGACTACTAAAACTAATCAACAATGGTTTTAAAAGTTGGTGTTGAACAATGAGAACACATGGACACAGGGAGGGGAGCACTATACACTGGGGTCTGTTGGGGGGGAGAGGGGGGATAAAGGGGGGTGGGGAGTTGGGGAGGGATAGCATGGGGAGAAATGCCAGATATAGGTGAAGGGGAGGAAGGCAGCAAATCACACTGCCACATATGTACCTATGCAACAACCTTGCATGTTTTTCACATGTACCCCCAAACCTAAAATGCAATAAAAAAAAAAAAAGAAAAAAAAAAAGTTTTAAAGAGGTACCATTTATAATTGCATAATATCAATCACCTCAGCCTAAATCTAACAAAGATGTGCAAGAATTCTGTGCTGTAAAATATAAAACATTTAAAGATATTAAGGAATATCTCAATAAATGAGCTACATTATATTCACAGATTGAAAGCTAAAGGTGTAAATTTGCACAACTACATATATAACACAACCTAAATAAAAAATCCCAACAGTATTTTTGACCAGCTTGTTTTAAAATTTACCTAAGAATGCAAAAAAAAAAAAAAAAAAAAAAAAAAATCCAAGAAACACTTGAAGAAGGATCCATGGTGGTGTTGGGAGGTATTATTCATTGGCACAAGGATCAACAAACAGAATACAGGATCCAGAAACCTATCACCCATAAAGATGGTACTTCTGTGTAGTGGGGAAAGAACAGTCTTTTCAGTATGTTCTGCTGGGATACCCAGATGTACATAGAGTTGCAGGGGAAAAATCAACCTTGATATTTTTAGCTCATAGCACACACAAAAGTGAATTTTATCTGGATTGCAGATAAATGTGAAGAGCAAAACAGTAATCTTATAGAAGATCATATATATCTTATGGCCTAGGGTTAGAAAAGATATTCTAATTCAACTAAAGAGCTTCTGCACAGCAAAGCAAACTATCATCAGTGAACAAGCGAACTATAGAATGGAAGAAAATTTTTGCAATCTATCCATCTGACAAAGGGCTAATAACCAGAATCTAAAAATAACTTAAACAAATTTATAAGAAAAAACCCCATCAAAAAGTGGGCAAAGGATATGAATAGGCACTTCTCAAAAGAAGACCTGTAGCCAACAAACATATGAAAAAAAGCTTATCATCACTAGTCATTAGAGAAATGGAAATCAAAAACACAATGAGATACCATCTCACGCCAGTTAGTATGGTGATCATGCAAAGTCAGGAAACAACAGATGCTGGCGAGGATGTGGAGGAACAGGAATGCTTTTCCACTGTTGGTGGGAGTGTAAATTAGTTCAACCATTGTGGAAGACAGTGTGGCAATTTCTTAAGGATCTAGAGTCAGAAATACCATTTGACCCAGCAAAAGGAATATAAATATATTATATATATATATATATAAAATCAATACTCAAAGAATTATAAATCATTCTACTATAAAGACACATGCACATTTATGTTTATGGTAGCACTATTCACAATAGTAAAGACTTGGAACCAACCCAAATGCCTATCGATGATAGACTGGATAAAGAAAATGTGGCACGTATACACTATGGAATACTATGTAGCCATAAAAAAGGATGAGTTCATGTCCTTTCAGGGACATGGAAGAAGCCAGAAACCATCATTCTCAGCAAACATACACAAGAACAAAAAAACAAACACCACATGTTCTCACTCATAAGTGGGAGTTGAACAATGAGAACATATGGACACAGGGAGAGGAACATCACACACTGGGGTCTGTTGGGGGTTAGGGGGCTAGGGGAGGGATAGCATTAGGAGAAATACCTAAAGTAGATGACAGGTTGATAGGTGCAGCATACCACATGGTATGTGTATACCTATGTAAGAAACCTGCATGTTCTGCATACATACCCCAGAACTTAAAGTATATAAAAAAAAATATATTCTAAATAATATATTAAAATGCATTGACTATAAGGGGAAAAAATGAACTTGAAAATCATGAAAAACAAGAACTTCTGCTTATCAAAAGACATCATTGGCTGGGTGTGGTGGTGCATGCCTATAATCCCAAAGCCTTGGGATGTCAAGGCAGGAGGATCACTTGAGGCCAGGAGTTCAAGACCAGCCTGGGCAACATAGTGAGACCCAGCCTCTACAGAAAATAAAAAAATTAGCTGAGCATGGTGGTGTGCACCTGTAGTCTCAGCTACTTAGGAGGCTGAAGTAGGAGGATCACTTGAGCCCAGGAGTTTCAGGCAGCAGTGAGCTATGATCATACCACTGCACTCCAGCCTGGGTGACACAGTGAGGCCCTGTCTCCAAAAAGAAAAAAAAAAAAAGACAAGACATAATTAAGGCTCAGAGTAGGTCATGTTATCTAGAATACATATAACAAAGAACTCATATCCAGAATACATAAAGAACTTCTACCACCCAAGAAGAAAAACATAGACAATTCATAGAAAAAGAATAAGGACAAGAGACTTGTCCTCATTAAAGAGGATATCTAAATGGTCAACAGACATTGAAGCCACAATCAAGTACATTCTAGGTATATCCACCAGAATGGCCAAAACTGAATCATCTAAGAATCCCAAGAATGGAGAATATGTGGAGCAATGACAACTATCGTGGACCTCTGGTGGGAGTGTAAATTGGCTCAATAGCTTCAGAAAACAGTTTGACTTTATCTACTAACATTGTACATAAGTATACCATGGTCACAATAATTCCACTCCTATAATATATCCAAGAGAAATGTATGCTCATTGCACAGAAAGCATACAAGAATATTCATGGCAACTTTAATCCTAACAGTCCAAAACTCTGACAATAATAGAAAGCATATATAAATTGTAGTATGTTCATAAAATAGTACATGGGTCAACAAACTATAGCTTGCAGGCCAAATGTGGCCTGTGACATAGCCCATGAGCTAAGAATGGTTTTTACATGCTTAAAAGGGAGTTTAAAAAAAAAAAAGTATATGCAGCAGAGACCATATTTAGACTGCAAAGTCTAAGTTTTTTTAAATAAAGTATTTACTATCTGGGCGCTTACAGAAAAAGTCTGCCAACCCTCAAATGGAATACAACAAACACAGTAATGATTAAACTAACTATGACCATTACTTAACAATATGGTTGAATTTTACAAATACAGTATTAAATAAAAGAAGCCAAATAGAAAACATATTCTATTATATGAAGCTTAAAAAATAGCCAAAGAAAATTAATACTGTGGAGCCATTATAGAAAACAGTATGAACACTGCTCAAAAAACTAAAGACATATGATCCAACATTCCCACTACTAGGTATATGGCCAAAGGAAATGAAATCATATGTCAAAGAGATATTTGCATTCCCATGTTTATTGTAGCACTGCTCACAACAGATAAGATGTGGAATCAACCTGTCCAATAACAGATGAATGAAGAAAGAAAGGATAGTATATATACACAATGAAGTATCAACATCTAGCTTTAAAAAAGAAGGAAATCCTATCATTAGCAACAACATGGACGAACCTAGAAGACATGTTAGGTGAAATAAGCCAGGCACAGAAAGACAAATATGTACAATCTCACTTATACACAGAATCTACAAAAGTTAAACTCAGTGAAGCAGAGTAAAATGATGGCAACCAGAGGCTGGAAAAGGGAAGGGGTTCGGAAGATGCTGGTCAAGGTATATACAATTTCAGTTAGTCAGAAGGAATAAGTTCAGGAGATCTATTGTACAAATGGTAATTACAGTAACAGCAGTGTATTTTATTCTTGAAAATTGCCTAGAGAGTAGATTTTAAATGTTCTCATCACAAAAAATAAAAAGGATGTGAAGTATTACCTATGTTAATTAGCTCGAGTTAGCCATTTCACAATGCATATATATTTTAAAATGTATTTTATGTTTTAAATAATTTTAATTTGTCAATTAAAATCAATAGATTTAAAGTTAGAAAAAAGCCAAAAATGAGACTAGACTGGCTAGAGACTATACTTATTATCCAAATAAGTATTCTGGATATGCAAAGAACATAAAAAGTCAGGATAGTAGTTTTTTTGAGGAGGTAGTGAACGGGATGCAATTGGGAAGGGGCATACAGAAGCCAGAGTTGTTCCAATGTTCTATTTCTTTACCTGTAGGGTGATAACATGTGTATTTGCTTTACAATACAATAAGCTCCACCTTTATGTTTTATGCACTTTTCAGTTTTCTGCGTGTGATATTTCACAATATAAAAGAATTTGCTAAGACCCACCTTTTCATAATCTTCAGCAGTAAAATCTCTGTCTTTCTGAAGTATTTCATGAAGCCTTGCCTTCACACGTTGCTGACAACTGCTCAAAGAGTCACTATCACTATCCAAAAGACCATTCATATTTGCACTCTTCACCATTTGAACAAGAATGGGTGTAAGCTCTCCTTCCAAAGCTAAAAGCCCCTAAGCATATCAAATAAAGAAAACAGAGATTTTAAAAATTAATGTGTAAAATAATATTTTGTTACATACTGATTTTCATAAAGTATAAGGTAAGTTTTATAATAAGTAAACTTTATTAATACTATAGTTCATTACTGTCATCTGAGAGTTTTACTTGAAATTTCCAAATATGGAATTTTAAAATATTGTCTTAGTTAAAAAAAATTTTTTTTTATTTGAGACAAGGGTCTCACACTGTTGCCCAGGCTAGAGTGCAGTGGCGTGATTTTGGCTCATTGCAGCCTTGACCTCCTGGACTTAGGTGATCCTCCCACCTCAGCCTCCTGAACTGCTGTGACTACAGATAATTAAAAAAAAATTTTTTTTTTTGTAGAGACAGGGTTTTATTATGTTGCCCAGGCTGGTCTCAAACTCCTGGGCTCTAGTGATCTGACCACCTCAGTCTCCCAAAGTGGTAGGATTACAGGTGTAAGCCACTGCGCCCAGCCAAAAATGTTTTAAGATGCAATATTAGATTAAAACTCTAGTAATTCTAAAAAAAAAAAAAAAAATTACTTATACCTTTGCAAAAGCAGCTGCAGTCATCTGGACTCGTCCTTCATCAGAGGCATATATTTTGAGGTCATGTCTGTAGGTGCTATGTAATCTAAGTAAACCACAACCAGGAAATCCTGCATAATCTCCTGAAAAAAAATCCTCAAATCACTTCAGCTATATTTTCATTTCACTGTATTTCTATAAATATTTAATGACATCACAAACGAGCATTTCAAAATACAATTTATGAAATTAGTCAAATTAAAGAAAACTCTAAGATTTACCTTGACCTCCAGGATACATACACCTGAAAGCTCTTCCAAGTTCTTCAGCCTGGACCCTGCCTGCAGGAGTTAATTCACCTCCCCACTTTAGAACCAAAAGTAAAGATGGTTCTTCTCTTCGGCTGTCTATAACACATATTAATGAATAAAACAAATGTTAAGTTTATTTCTTTGAACAGACTTGTCTTAAGATTAGTTTTTTCTCTGTGCTCTTTTTTTTCCAGTGAAATATGGCCCACATCACATGTAAAATATTTTGTTCCCTAAATGCTATTGCACATATGTTCCCTAATGCTGTTTATAGGCAGTTGTTTTTATCAGGAATACCCCCTTGCTATACCTGTTTAAATCTTACTGAAATTTGAAAATCTCTCTCATACTTTAGAAAAATGACTCCCAATTTTCTTCAGGGATGTAACGTTTCTCCCTTTCCTGCTCTCATAGTAATTTCTTCAATGTATTTAATTTAGTTGTGCTATGTCTGCTGGATTAATAGCTCCTTGATGCCAGAATCCAGGTTTTATCTGTCTTGATATCAAGCACTTTTTGCAGTGCTGTCCCATAAAAGAAAATATATTAGTTTAAGTGAAGAAGATATGTATGTTTTTTTTGTTTGTTTGTTTTTGTTTTTGAGACAGCATTGCTTGCTTGCCCAGGCCGGAGTGCAGTGGTGTGTGCCTGGCTAATATTTGTATTTTTAGTAGAGATGGGGTTTCACCATGTTGGCCAGGCTGGTCTCAAACTCCTGACCTCATGTGATCCACCCACATCGGCCTCCCAAAGTGCTGGGAATAAGGCATGAGCCACTGTGCCCCAGATACATATGCTTTCAAGATTGGAAATAGGTGATTTACATCATTTTTAGGAAGATGTGAGATGGCAGGGCCTAAGATTTATTCTAATTTAAATTTTATGCAATCTGATAAATTTTCTGCAAACAAAGGTAATCAAGAGCAGCTTTTTAAATTTGAAATTGTGGAATCTCTGCATGTTCCACATCAGAGTATTTTCTTGGACAAAGAAGATACCGTAAGTTAATGAGTTTCTGTACTTAATTTTGTCCTACTCCTTTTCATCGTCTTAAGATCTGTGTAGTTCTGAAAACAGAAGTAATTCAAAAATAAGTGTTATAAGCACTAAAAAAAACTTAATAATGATTCGTTAAAGGTGAGAAGAAATCACCCCTTCCCCTGCAGCTAGTTAGCAGTTCTATGAGCTTGGCCATGTAGACCGATATTATTTCATGGAAGGAAAGTTAGTTATAACTTTTTAAATTGTTTGTTTATAAATGTTTTTGATCATAAACATTAAGATATAGAAAATTAACCTGCATTACTATTAGAAGAAATCACCCCTTCCCCTGCAGCTAGTTAGTTCTATAAGCTTGGTCATGTAAACCAATATTATTTCATGGAAGGAAAGTTAGTTATAACTTTTTAAATTGTTTGTTTATAGAATGTTTTTGATCATAAACATTAAGATATAGAAAATTAACCTGTATTACTATTAGCCATGAAGTGTGATAAGAGCAATATATCAAATGTTAAAATAAATATATAAAGATTAATATAAATTTGTGTCTGTATTTAAGATAATCATTTTAATTTTTGCTACTATAAGTTATACAACTATGAATATCTCTCTAGATTAATCTTTCCCTGAACATCTGATTACTTATTTGGGATAGATTCTGATAAGCAGAATTAAGGCGAAAGCATAAGAACATTTTTTGAAGTTTTTGATAAATTGCCAAATTACTTTTCAAAAAACTATGCCAATTTATACTTCTATTAGTAAACTGAAATCCTGTCTCAATGAATTCTTATCAGCAGACTTTATTACCAGTTTAAAACAGAAATGAAGAAAACACTTTGCCAAGATGATAGGCAAGAGAGATTATCATTATTATCATTATTATTTTATTGGCCATCTGCATTTCTCTATGAATGACTTCCACAATCCCTACCCTTCTCTTTTGAAAGGTAAATGCATTTATGAACTTGTATGCTGACTGTTCTTAGGAGACTAAACTTGTTTAAAGACTTATTCTGGTTTACTGGGTGGAGGAAAATATCCATTTATTTTAGAAAAAGGTTAGTTGTATATTTTTTCAAAGTCTTTTTGTTCTTCTTGAACTTTCTTCTTACATACTCTGCCCTCTTCTATCAAAAGGTGATGTAAGGGGCCCATTAAATAACACTTAGTTACAAATACATAAATTTTCTGCAGCAATCCCACAATTAAAGGAATGTCCTATGTAGTTTTCAGAATAATGAAATGTATCCTTTATTTAAAGAATAGGTAATCTAAAAAAAATCTATCCTTTATTTAAAGAAAAGGAAGCGCAGCTAAGATAATTCTACTTTTTCTCACCATGCCAGTCCCTAAACTACTAAGCAAAAGATGGTCCAAAGGTAATCAACAGTGACCAGCAAGTTACTATATATAAGTAAAACTACTGTATAAGCATTAAGAATGACATACCCTCCTCTTCACTAGATGTTTTAGGACAACCATGAGGGAGATAGGTCAACTGAACCTTACGATTTATTCCAGAAAAATGACCATACCTGAAAAATAAAATGACAAACAGAATAGACCATGTAGAGAAAAACTAATCCTCAAATATTAATGCTCCTTTCTACTTCTACGTGGCTATTTAATTCTTCAAAATATTCTAGCAAAAAAAAATTGCCATATATAATCATTCTAACCACATTAAAAACAAAAATGTTTTTCTAAAAAGTAAATGGCTGAGCATTGTGGCTCATGCCTGTAATCCAGCACTTTGGGAGGCTGAGGTGAGCGGATCACTTGAGGTCAGGAGTTCGAGACCAGCCTGGCCAAAATGGTGAAACCCTGTCTCCGTTAAAAATACGAAAATCAGCTAGACGTGGTGGTGTGCACCTGTAGTCCCAGCTACTTGGGTGGCTGAGGCATAAGAATCACTTGAACCTGGGAGGCAGAGGTTGCAGTGAGCCAAGATGGTACCACCGACTCCAGCCTGGGTGACAGAGTAAGACCTGTCTCAAAAAAAAAAAAAAAAAAGGAGACAACGCTGAAGAGCTGAAGTATTGAAATATGTAAAACACAGATGCATGTGTCTAAAAATAAAGGAAATAAGATTATAAGAGGTTAAAAATGTAAAGCTATAATAGGAATATTGGTGGGTATCCATTTTACATGATTAAGGCAAAGTTCAAATTTTTTTATATTTAAACTGCAATGAATCTGTAGTCAAGTTAGCAATGTGACCTTGATTCTAAGCAGTATCTCACAGAAGACACAAATTTGATGTCCTCATTTAATCTTCTCACCAAAATTAAAACTAAAACTAAAACCTTCAATACAATTATCTATTTCTTTCACATTAGATTTTCCTTCATGTCTCCTCAACTATAGTAATATAAAGAGTAAAAAGATCAGAATGCGAAAGCAATTAAAATGGAAAATCACATACATAAAAAAGAGCTTAAGGTAGTACTGCAATTAAGGGTTTCAAAAGTTACTCACATCTCTAATACAGTCTTAAGTTGTTCAAGTTTTGACTTGTTTTCTTCAATTTCAGAATCATTATTTTGCCCTAGCTCCATAAGAAGCTGTCGTGTAATATCTAGCACTTCCTATAAAATAAATTAACAAAAAATTTAATTTTTATGTAATTTCACCATTAAAAAAACTTAAAACTCAACAAGAAAGCAAATATACTTACCTGTAACTGTTTTGGTTTTTTGAGTTTTAATTTCCCTGATTTATATCCATCACATTTTTCAAAAAGATCAAAAAATCTTATAAAAAAGACAGAGCACTGTTAGTCTCTTGCAATAATTAACATTACCAACATATTTTTAAACTAACAAATAATAAATGATGACCTATGGGATTAGAACTTAGGATCTATGGATTTTAAGTACTGTGCTTCCTCTTTCACTATACATGCTGCTCCTCAACTTTGACTGATGAAACTTAGTACTTTCCTAAATGATATCAAACTAATAATCACCATATTACTTCTCAAAGTTTTTTCATGGAAACCAAACGTATAATTAATTCAAAATATTATATATTTTCTGAAGTCATTGCATACATATTGAAAAATACTTGTGTCAACACACACAAAATGGCTCAGGTTTTCAAAATTTATCATCTCCAAATCAAACAATGGATAGAAATAACAGAAACTTCCATTCTACTAATTTTCTTCTAAAGGGCTGATGGATTACTGACTCTTAGAATGCAATACAAGAGAATGATAAGCAAAGATTAAATAGAACACCTTTATGACAATAAATAAAAGCCAGAGCTGATTGATACTTATGAATATTGCCACAATAACTTTAGATACTAATAAACATATTTTAAATGAAGTTTGTATGCATCCACTGGTTTAAATATAAATGGCCAAGAGATGGTAGATAAAAGTTTTTCTATTTGATGTATTAATCAAAAGAGTTGACCACTTATCAGAAATCTTAAAATTATATCATGCATGTGAAAGTATTTATCTTAAAACATACTTTTGATGCCTCACTTCCATTTTCATTTTTTGTTTTGGTGTTCGATCCCCATGACGTATAACAGCTATGACACATCTAAGTTCCATCCTGAAATGAAAAAATATATATGTTCTTAAATTCTCCAAAAAAGATTTATGTTGTATAATTCAGATTAACATGAAAATTTAGTCATTTATTTAGGGCCATCTTTTACCATTTAAAGATCTTGCCCATGAAGAATAATACTGTAACAATCTAGTCTTAACTTCATAAAATCAAATACTAAAAAGAACTTAAGAAGCTGGAGAAGGGGGGTGATATGAAGCTATACAATAGAATATAACCTTTTCTTCTCTGGAAATGGCTACATTAACTCTGGGATAAAAGTAGATGAACTGCAATTTTCGAGCTTTATTAAATATCTGCTCTGTAGCATTAGATCATTACAGACTGAGACTTGATTAAATTAAAATAAAACTTTACATGATGTATTTATGTATTTCCCAAATTTTGTCCATGTAAGGAGAACAACTATTTAAAACTCAAATTTCTGGAAGATAAAATCATCTTAGAAGTATGCTAGAATTAAGAAGTATAATTTAGTGTTTGCTAAAGTGTGAGCTGCAGAACATAACCCTGCAAGATACTAACTGAGCTACCTCAAGAAACTGTATTTAACACTTTTGTGTTAAGTAAGTATGAAAAATGCTGATTAAAAACAAAACTAGTTCCCCCTCCATTAGTACATCTGACAATATTTAACATGGTAATATAAATATCTAAGTTGTGAATAAAAAGTATTCAGTCAATTAATACAAATTTAAAGGAATAATTTTTATTAATAGAATGTTATGAAACATTTTGGCAATACTGTTGGGTTTTTTTTTTTTTTTTTGAGATGGAGTTTCGCTCTTGTTACCCAGGCTGGAGTGCAATGGCGTGATCTCGGCTCACCGCAACCTCTGCCTCCTGGGTTCAGGCAATTCTCCTATCTCAGCCTCCTGAGTAGCTGGGATTACAGGCACGCGCCACCATGTCCAGCTAATTTTTTTTTTTGTATTTTTAGTAGAGACAGGGTTTCACCATGTTGACCAGGATGGTCTCGATCTCTTGACCTTGTGATCCACCCGCCTCGGCCTCCCAAAGTGCTGGGATTACAGGTGTGAGCCACCACGCCCGGCTGGCAATACTGTTCTATGCAAGATATGACTTGAGAGAGCAAAAGTTGTAAGACCACTATAAACCTTTAAGTAACACACCTGTTGATACCTTTTTTATTTTTATGGCTTGATTAAACAATTCTATAATTATCCAGGTATTTTTCAGTAGTTTATTTGTAACAATTAGGGACCCTTATAAACATGTATAATCTGAATCATATGAAATCATACACAGTAAAGTGTCTAATAATCATTCAGAAATTTTGTTTTCATCCTAATAGCACAGATGACAAAGGAAACTCAATTTCTAAATGAAAATAATTCAGATTTACATAGTTCCAGATGTCGTTGGAACAATTGGGATATCTTCAGCTTCTAAGGGTATTGACCATGGGATGTGAAATTGTGGAGCAAGTTCTCGCATTACAATATTTCTTCAAGAGAAAAAAGAAAATATTTAAAATTAGTACATTTTTAAGACAAAACTGGGTACTTAATGACAAAGACAGAAAATTATGAGTTAAACTATCTAGTGATTACATCACATAAAAAATAACCCAAAGAATCAATTCTGATTAAGAAAAAATAAATATCAGCAGTTATAAATTGATGTATTAAACCCATCAATGGGATTTCACAAATCTGAGATTATTTACTTCAGTTTTAAAATATAAATCAACATTGGATTCAAAGAAATAACTATGATTTATATCATATCTAATTACATACATTCTGAAATTCAAGACTGACTCTTCTGTGTGGCTACCAATAAGTTCTTACCAGTTTATTGAACATCTATAATGCTACTCTAAATATTGTGTTCATCTTTAACAAATCACTATTATACTTTACTAACAGGGTTAAAATGGAAAAATTTTTAATTATAATATTTTTTGGCTTTGTTTAAATTTAGCATTTATTAATGCTAAAATTTAGCAAACTCCCCCTAGTCACTTTAAGGGTAAGACTGTAAATCTTTGAAACATACTATGGGTTAAATGTTCTTAATCTGAAAACCTGAAATCCAAAACACTTCTGGTCCCAGGCGTTTTGGATAAGGGATACTCGACCTGTTTAAAATCTAGCTGCAATTATCGAACATTTTTTAATGTAAGTTTCCTATGGATTTGTCATATCTACCTAGAAATGTCTTAAAAATAGTTACTGCTTTGCTAGTCTTCTGAATCGAGGTATTAAGAAAACAGTTTGAAGAATATAAAAATGGCATTTCTATCTACAATAATTTCTTTTACATTCACTTGATAATCTTAAGAGAATATCATCAAGTAACATAGGCTTGTAGAATGAATTATCATGTAAGAGTCATGAATTCTAAATATTTCAATTTTACTCTGCTTATTTGTTCCATGAATGTTATGTATCATTAAGTAGAAGAAAAATAATTTTATGGCAAAAATTTGAAGAATAAGGTATTCTAACAAACTTTTGACTAATAACACATTATAGTATTTGTAAACATATGAAGTTAAAGTTTTCATCTATACTAATCATAAATTAATCTGTCTTTGATAAGCTAAAGTATAATTCAGGATCTGGCATAGTCCTCAGGGGTGTCCTTTTATGAACACTAATCTTTAGTCTAGAATGCTTAAAAAACCTGACCATTTAATGTTAACCACTATTTGGTTTCTGAATAACTAGTATATGAAGGTAAAGAGAAAATTTTAAAAATTCTTACCCAAGTATTTTTGCACAATCATCATAATACTTCATGGAATTTTTCACAAAACTGAAGCCATTGACATCACAGACATAGGACTGTCCATTGGCCCGCAACAAATCAAAGCCACAAACTGTTTGCTATTTAAAATAAGTTGTAAACTTTAAAGTTTCATTGAAATTATTAAGATTCACAGTTTCCAAAACCTAATAGAACATATCAAATTTAAATGCTTAAAAGTATATTACTATATATTGGTCTACTTCATAATGAGAAATGAAAGAATTTACTTATTCATAACTTGAGTACTCTGAAAATATGTTATAGAGGCTATATGACTAAGTCTTATATCATAAAGCAGATGTAGAACAATAATGCATAAGGGACTAGAGAGGCCAAGAAAATAATATATTGTATCACAAAGTTCTTCAATTAACATTTAATTTTAAAACTTTTTTTAATTTTTTAAGGATCTGATTAAAAAGCAACATTTTTTAAGGATCTGATTAAAAATTTGTTGAGGATTTGACTAAAAAAACAACTTGACGCTAGCAGAAATTATATCACTTTAACAAAATAAAAAAAACAAGGAGGGTGGAAAATAGTTTTGAAGATACATTCTAGAGCAAATCCTGTGATCTGTTTTGTTTTATTTTGTTTTGTTTTGAGAGGGAGCGTCGCTCTATCACCCAGGCTGGAGTGCAGTGGCACAATCTTGGCTCACTGTAACCTCCACTTCACAGGTTCAAGGGATCTTTGTGCCTCAGCTATCCGAGTAGCTGGGATTACAGGTGTGTGCCATCACACTCAGCTAATTTTTGTGTTTTTAGTAGAGACAGGATTTTGCTATGCTGGCCAGGCTGGTCTCCAGCTCCTGGCCTCAAGTGATCCACCCGCCTCGGTCCCCCAAAGTGCTGGGATTACAGGTGTGCGCCACCACCCCCTGTTGAACTCCTGTGATCTTTTAAATCCCCAATACCACATATTCATGAGCACTTGTAATAAATTTACTTTATTTGGGAGAAGAAAATGGCCAAAAAGCATGAATTTCCCACTCAGGCTCTAAGAACTTTCTAATCTACATTCCATGTTCAATCATCAGGTATGAGTATAATGTGATTTTATGTCATAGCTTTCGGAATCCTGGTCTAATGAAAGGATTTCTATAAAGCTATTAAAACTTATTTATAGGCTAACATTCCTGCCATGAAAGACACTTCAAATTATTAAGGCACAAAGTAATTATTTATTATTTAATAACCAGTAATATATACTAGTCTTCAACTTATAAATTCAAGGCAAGATTCCAAAAAGGTAGAATATTTATCCTTCATTAAATGAAGGTTGTACTACTTTTATTTAAATCTTTACTGTAGTTAGGAAGAAATCTAACAATATAGATTGAGAGAATTAGTCAAATGTCAGAAAAAAAGTTTTTTTAAGAAATGTTTTTATATTGCTTTCATGAACATCTTTTATCTTATATCAGGCCAAAGAACCAATCGCCAAGGCTAGACCACCAAGAACTATTACCATTCAACAAAGAAATTTTACCAATTCTATGAAAGTGACACTTAGAGCCAGTTTCAAAAAATATGCTAGACAATACCCCTAAAACTCTGGTTAGATGAGTCATTTCTGTAATTTTAATCTCTGAATAAATTGACCAGGCTTTCTTTTATATAATACAAAAGAATAAATTGACACTACAAGAATCACTTGAAAAGTACATGAACAATTCAGATGTACTAATTACTTTCTCAGTTTACTTCTCCAGTTATTAGCCCCAATAATGTCTTAGTCAAAAAAGAAAATTAGAATTTACCTTTATAAGGATCTATAGGCTTGTATAACATCTTACCTTAAAAGCAAGGCAGACTTTCCAAGCAATTAATTTCTCTCGTGCATTGAGAATAACAGGATATCTTACTTCCTTTCCCTCACTGTCTCGTTCCACCTTGCCATCAAGTGCTGGAGATTTTCGAGCTTCAGCATGGGCATAATCTGGACCCACTGTATAAACCTTTCACAAATGTTAAACAAATGTATAAATATATGTGTGTGTGTGTATGTGTGTGTGTGTAACCAGCAGACAACAAATCCAGTGAAAAAACAATCATTAAAAAATAGTTCAGAATCTAGGCTAATAGAAAGATATATCTATTTTACATGCCCAAATTTTCAGTTCATTAAGAAAGGTTATAAGTAATTATTATATGGCAAAGTGGTAAGGTGAAGTTTCATTCTCTATAGAAAACTATTATACTGAGTATTGTGAGGGATTACCTGGAAGTATACAGTGTGATTGCTCCCCTCAAATTGTTTAACAAATAAAAATAACTATACAACTCATAGAAAAAAAAAAAAAAACTCCCTAAAGAAAATCTTTACAAGGATGGGGGCATGAATCTGAGTGCAGACAAGAGAAGAAAAGTAAAAGAAAGAGGCATGAACAGCATGACGTACTCAGGTTTTGGCAAGTAATCAGATGTAGTTTATACTGTAGGAAATCAGGTTTATAAGATAAACAGAGGACAGACTGAAATATCTTGTATGGAAGGATTATGAATCTGGTTATTATCCTGTGGTCAATAAGGATCCATTAGAGAATTTTAAAGAATAGATTCATAGTCAGATTTACACTTTTGAAAACATTCTGAGTAAAGAGAGACTGGCTGAAGGTAAAGCAATTAAGATCTTTTTTGTCACCAACTAAAATGACAGACATGTTTTATATCACATCACAGTTGTCACAGATCTCATAACCTCACACTAATCACTGCTTAGAAACTGTGGTGGTTATTAGACCTTCACCTCTGATATCTTATTATGTTATGCTCCTTTAAAGACATATTATGTGTAACACAAAGTTGGTTTCAAGTATTTTATTATATTTGAATAAAATTGGTCTCTGCCATAATCTTACATGTTTTAAGCATTTAAGAACACTACTCTTAAGAGTCAATAGGCTTCAGACTGTCAAAGATGTTCATGGTACAAAACATGAGGAATCCCAAATCAAAAAGAAAGAGATCCAGAATAAAATTGGCTATATCTAGCTAAAGGTTAATTTCTTTTTCTGGTATCATTGGTAAGCTTGAAATATAAAATTAAAATATATTTTAATCAATCTTACCTTAACATCAGTACCATCTGTAGGCATAAACTCTTCATATATATATGAGCCTGTTTTTCGTACATTGCTTTCTGGAGAATAAACACTACTTCTACTGCCAATCTGAAAACAAAAGATGTCTATTGATATAAAAAGCAAATTATTTCTCTCATTTTTATGATAAAATGACAAATAGTTTATTTACTACCTATTTCCATCTTAGAAATTTTCAAATACAGTTTTTAAATCCACAAATATTTAACAAAACTTACCATATACTTGGCACTATAGTAGTCTCTATTGTTACTATATGTATATTAAAGAGCATAGAAATACAATGAATACTAAGAATTATGTTCCTAAGATTCATCTAGGTTGCTGCATGTATCTCAAACTTGTTCATTTTTACTACTCTAGAATTTTCCAGTGTGTAAATACACCAGAATTCATCCATTCTCCTATCAATGTATGTTTAGGTTGTTTTCCAAGCTTTGGTAATTATAACAATGTTGCTTTCAACATCCTTATGTGTCCCAACAACAAATAGGTGTGAGTGTTTCTAAGGTATATAATAAAAGTAGAATTGCTCAGTGATAGAATGTGCTCATATTCAACTTATGAAGATAATGAATAATCATTATCAATTATTTTAACAATGTAGGGTCTCATCAGCAATGTGTAAGTTTCTACTGTTCTATACCCTTGTTTACACTTGTTATTGTTAGGCTTCTTAATATCTGCTGCTTTAATGGATGTTAAAATGGTATCTCACTGTGTTCTTAATTTGAATTTCCATCAATTTTTATACATATATGTGCATTTTACATTCTGATACATTTCTAAATTATGTTGCTAAGAGGTTATATTACTTTTCATTTTTGCCAACAATGTTTAGCCTTGTGCTTCTTTCTCAACTACCTCAATATTTTTTATCTTTGTCAATCCAAAAAGTAATACAATGTCATTATATCTAGATTCAATTTGTATTTATTTTATCATGAGTACAATTAAGTGTACTTTCATGTATATAAAGTTATTAGTGTTACTTTTTCTATGAGCTGTTATTTTTCTGGACCATTATTCTAAAAGACTGCTACTGCTTAAGAGAATTTCTAGTTTGACAGATTTACAAATGGGAGGGAAAAGAAAAGTTAAGTAACTTTCCTGGCATTCTGTAGGCAGAAATTCTGCTTAACAACATTAAATAACTAAAGTGATGCCATGCTTTTCTAACAAAGTACATCAGTTTTATGAATTTACCTTTAAATGATACATTTTCAAGAATTCAATATTTAATCAATTAAATGCTTGACTGCTTTAATAACACTTATACAAAATGCATAAGAAGAGTATTCATACAAAAGTTACAAACGTTTTACCTTTCTAAAGAGTCTTTGACTTCCACCACCAGCAGAAGTTGGGTAATAAATGTAAACATTGTGATCTTCTGCACTGACTGGCTTTTCTACAAATGGCTTTTGAAAAACTTCCCCATTTACTTCCACGTGATCTTCCCCTTCAATCAGATTACATTCTATAAATCAAACACAATAGCAAGAAATATCACATATTCTTATTATCAAGACACCATATTATTATTGAAGACTTTTTTACTAAAAGACCATAAAGAAAAGTAAACTTGGATAATATACTTACTTGATTTTAATTAAATATGTTTATGCAATTAACGTGTCAAAATTTATGATATATATGGCATTAAAAGCTATAGTTCTTCAAAATTTTATGGACTTGCCATTTCACACTACCAAACCACAGAATTCAAAGTTAGACATGAAATCATTATATAAAGAAAGACTGAAAAATAACTCCAGCATGCCACCATCTTCCAAAAACTGTGTGGGATTATTCATATCACAGATACTGTAAAACATTAAGTTATTTAAGTAAGAAAAGGAACTCTTATGCAAAGTAAGCCAACAATCCAATTAGAAAGTTAATTTTTTACCTCAAGACAAGAAAAGTTTCCTGTTTCAGATGATGATGACTTTATCTTTTTTTAATGTTATTTTTAATCATCATGGGTACCTAATAGTTGTATATATTTATGTGGTTCATGTGAAATTCTGATACAGGCATACAATGTGCAATAATCAAATTGGTATAGTTGGGGTATTCATCACCTCAAATATTTATCATTTCTTGTGTTAGGAACATTCTAATTTCATTAATAGCTATTTCAAAATATAAAATAAATTATTGTTAACTACAGTCACTCTGTTGTACTATCAAATACTGGATCTTATTCACTCTATCGAACTATATTTTTATACTCATTAACCATCCTCACTTCAACCCTGCTATCCTTGCAATCCTTCCCTCTGGTAACAATTATTCTAAACTCAAGCTCTACAAGTACATTTTTTTTTTAAGCTCCCACACATGACAACATGCAATATTTATTTCTGGCTTGGCTTATTTAATATAATGACCTCTAGTTCCATCCATCTTGTTGCAAATAACAGGATTTCATTATTTTTATGGCTGAATAATATACCACTGTGTATAGGTACCATATTTTCTTTATCCATCCATTAATGGACCCTTAGGTTGTTTCTATCTTGGCTATTGCAAGCGGTGCTACAATAAACATGAGTGCAAACAGCTCTTCAACATACTGATTTCCTTTCTTTTGGACATATACCCAGAAGTTGGATTGCAAGATCATATGGTAGCTTTATTTTTAGTTTTTTGAGGAACCTCCATTCTGTTCTCAATAGTGGCTTTAGTAATTTACATTCCCGCCAATAGTATTCCCTTTCTCCACATCCTCACAAACATTTATTATTGCTTGTCTTCTTCATAAAAGCCATTTTAATTGGGATGAAATGATATTTCATTATAGATTTGATCTGCATTACTCTGATGACTGGTGATTTTCAGCATACTTTCATACACCTATTGGCCATTTGTATGTCTTCCTTTGAGAAACATGTGTTCAAATCTTTTGCCCATATTTTAAGTAGATTTTTTTTCCCATAGAGCTGTTTGAGCTTCTTATGTATTCTGGTTATTAGTCCCTTGTCAAATGAGTAGTTTGCAAATATTTTTTCCCATAATGTAGACTGTCTCTTCACTGTATTATTGCCTTTGTTGTGGAGAAATTTAGGTTGATGTGATCCCATCTGTATATTTTTGTTTTGGTTGCCTGGGTTTCTGAGACTTTACTTAATCAAGAAATCTTTCCCTGATCCGATATCCTGGAGTGTTTCTACAATGTTTTCTTCTAGTAGCTGCATAGTTTCAGATCTTAGATTTGTCTTTCATCCATTTCGATTATATATATGGAGAGAGATAGGGGTCTAGTTTCATTCTGGATATAGATATCAAGTTTTCCCAACACTTACTGAAGAGACTGTCCTTTCCCCAGTGGACCTTCTAGTCACCTTTGTTGAAAATGAGTTAACTGCAAATGTGTGTATTTTTTTCTGGATTGTCTGTTCTGTTCCATTCTGAGTCTTCGTGGTTCATATAAATTTTAGGATTGTTTTTCTATTTCTGTGAAGACTGTCTTTGGTATTCTGACTGCACTGAATCTGTAGGCAGCTTCGAGTAGTATGGCAGTTATAACAACATTGATTCTTTCAATCTATGAAAATGAAGTATCTTTCCATTTTTTGCATGTTCTCTTCAATTTCTTTCATCAGCATTTTATGGTTTTCACTGTAGAAGACCTCTTTCATAAGTGAACTCCTAGGTATTTAATTTATTTGTAGCTATTGTAAATGGGATTACTTTTTTTGGTTTCTTTTTCAGATTATTTGCTGTTCACATATAGAAATGCTATGGATGTTTTTATGTTGATATTGTATCCTACAACTTTACTGAACTTGTTCTAATAGTTTTGTGGTAGAGACGCTAGAATTTTCTAAATATAAGATCATATCATCTGTAAACAAGGATAATTTAACTCCTTCCTTTTCAATTTGGATGCCCTTTATTTCCTTATCTTCCCTACTTTCTCTGGCTGTAATTTCCAGTACTATGTTGAATAAAAGTGACGGAAGTGAACATCCTTGTCTTGTTCCAAGTCTTAGAGAAAATATTTTCACTCTTTCCCTGTTCAGTATGATGTTAGTTGTGAGTTTGTCATACATGGCTTTTATCATAGAGATGTAAATTCCTTCCATATCCAGTTTTTAAAGAGATTTTACCATAAAGGGATGTTTAATTTTATCAAACGATGGAGAAATGCTTTTTCTCCATCAATTGAAATGCTCATAGGTAGACAGCAGAGAGTTGGGTCTTATTTTTTAATCCATTCAGCAAGAATTTAGCCCATTTACATTCAATGTTATTACTGATAGGTAAAGACTTGCTACTGCCATTTTAGTATTTGTTTCCTGAGGTTTTTATTTTTTTGTCCTCTCTTCCTTCCTTCCTGTCTGACGGCTCCTAGCACTTTGGGAGTCTGAGACAGGAGGATCACATGAGCCAAGGAGTCTTGACACCAGCTTGGGCAACACAGTGAGATCCTGTCTCTGCAAAAAATAATTACTTGGGCCTGGTGGCTCATGCTTGTAGTCCCAGCTACTCAGGAAGCTGATGTGGGAGGATCACTTGCAAGTCTAGGCTACAATGAAATGTGATCATGCCACTTCACTCCAACTTTGGTGAAATGTGATCATACCACTTCACTCCAACATAAGTGAAGAGCAAGACCCTGTCTCAAATATGTATATGTGTAATTCTCTCTGGTAGTATGTTTTAATTTCTTTTTTTTGTGTGTGTATCTATTATAGGTTTTTGTTCTGTGATTACCATAAGGCTTACAAGTAACATTTTATTACCAATTATTTTAAACTGATGACAACTTCTCTCTGATTACAAAGAAAAGAAAAAATTTTTAAAACTCTATATTTTGGCCAGGCGCGGTGGCTCACGCCTGTAATCCCAGCACTTTGGGAGGCCAAGGCGGGTGGATCACAAGGTCAAGAGATCGAGACTATCCTGGTTAACATGGTGAAACCCCGTCTCTACTAAAAATACAAAAAATTAGCTGGGCACGGTGGCGCGTGCCTGCAATCCCAGCTACTCAGGAGGCTGAGGCAGGAAAATTGCCTGAACCCAGGAGGCGGAGGTTGCGGTGAGCCGAGATCGTGCCATTGCACTCCAGCCTGGGTAACAAGAGTGAAACTCTGTCTCAAAAAAAAAAAAAAAAAAAAAAAAAAAAAAAAAAACTCTATATTTTAACTCCATCCCCCTTCCCTTTTTATTGTCTCTATTTTTATGTTTCTATACTCTTAAAAAGTTGTTGTAATTATTTCTGACATGTTTGCCTTTTAGTCTTCCTATGAAATATATGAGATTTATACACCACAATTACAGTGTTAGAGTATTATGCATTTATCTGTGTACTTACTATTACCAGTGAGTTTTAAACATTCAGATGATTTCTTGTTGTTAATGTATTTTTCTATCAGATTGATGAATTCCTTTTAGCATTTCCTGTAAGATGGGACTGGTATTCATGAATCTCTCAGCTTTTGTTTAGGAAAGTCTATTATGTCTTCATGTTTGAAAGATAATTTTGCTGAATAGACTATTCTAGGCTGGAAGTTTTTTTTTTTCCTTCAACACTTTGAATGCTGTTGCAGTCTCTCCTAGCCTATAAGCTTTCTGCTTAGATGTCAGCTGCCAGTTTATCAGAGCTCCTTTATATGTTATATACATCTTTTCTCTGGGTGCTTTAAGGATCCTTTGTTTATCCTTGACCTTTGAGAATTTGATTAATATATGCCTTGAGGTAGTCTTATTTGAGTTAAATCTTCATATTCTTCTATGACCTTCTTGTACCTGGATATTCATATCTTTCTTTAGATTTGGAAAGTTCTATTATTGTTTCTTTGAATAAACTTTCTACCATGATCTCTCTATGTTGTCTTTAAGTGCAATAATTCTTAGATTTGCCCCATTAAGGCTATTTTTAAGATTTTTTTTTTGACAGCTTCCCTTTCCCTTATTAACTATGTAGGTCCCAAAGGTCTTAAGGAAAACAAAGAAAGGAGTGGGCTAAAAAGCCGAAAAAGTGCTACCTGGGCAGTTTGTGCAGACTCCCCTCTGTAAGGTCTCTTTAGTCCTATAGGGGTGTTTCATTATTTTCCTATCTTTCTCTTCTGGCTATGTATTTTCACATAGCCAGTCTTCAAGTTCACTAATTCTTTCTACTACTTGATCCACTTTGCTGTTGAAAGACTTTGATGCATATTTCTGTTTGTCAACTGAATTTTTCAGTTCCAGAATTTTGGCTTGTTTTAAATTATTTCAATCGTGTTGTAATTTCTCTGATACAATTCTGACTCCTTCTCCATGTTACCTTGAAGTTCTTGAGCTTCCTCAAGACAGCTATTTTGAATTCTCTGTCTGAAAGGTCACATATGTCCATCACTTCAGGATTGGTAACTAGTACCTTATTTAGATTGCTTGGTGAGGTCACATTTTCCTGGATGTTCTTGATGCTTGTAGACATTCACTGATGTCTGGGCATTTATGAGTTAGGTATTTAATTCAGTCTTCACAGCTTGGGCACGTTTGTGTCCATCCTTCTTAAGAAAGCTTTCTGCATACTCAAAAAAGACTGTTATGATCTAAGCCTGAAGTCACTGCAGCTGTATTAGCACTAGGGGGCGCCCTAAGCCCAGGAATGCTACAACTCTTGTCGCCTCCTAGAGGTACCACTCAGGTGGGGTAATTTTTTTATTCTTAGGAAGGTGCTTTCCTGCATGGCTAGTTTTCAATTTGGTGTTCCTGTGGGGAAGGGGACAATCACTGTAGGGTATATTTGGCTATCTCGTTCTGTCTTCCCCTCCAGTTTTTATAAAAGATGGCTTAAGGTATGATAAATTCATCAAAATTCCCCACAATACTAAGTGTGAACAGAATATTAAACTCCTAAGACAAACATGTATCTTGCCTTCAGACTAAGTTAGGTATAGCTTCCATGCTATGTTTTCGATAACCAGAAAAAAAGGAGGAAACAGTGCTTTAAAAATATTAATAAATACTTAGAAGTACTGTTGCCCCTTGGTATACACGGTAACTTGTTCCAGGAACCCTTTCATATACCAAAATCTTCATATACTCAAGTCCCACAGTTGGCTCTGCAGAATCCATGTAAATGAAAAGTCTGCTATCAGTATATGTGGGACCCATGAATTCTGGATTTTCAAGTCATGTTTATTCCAGGAATAAGCAGACTGCCACAGTTCAAACCCATGCTGTTCCAGGGCCAACTTTATTTCAAAATTCTTGGCTAATATTTAGTTTTTGGCATTGTAGCATGAAGTTTCTAAAACTGAATTCAATAGCCATAGATAAATCACTTGTTCACCCTAAATCAATACAAACTTACTGATAATGTAATTTCAAAATTCTAACATGATACTTAGAGATATATCAAAGGTAGGCCAAAGAAGAGAAGGATAAATAACTTCTAAATTATTAGGTAGTCTTCTAACTCAGGGTCACATTTTAATTAAATATAATGTTTGTCTGTTTAGATTTTGTTTTTAATGGAATACTATAAATTCTTTAAATTCCTTCCAGTTAATTATCATAAGAATGTGGCCCAAAAGTATGTCAAGTGGCAAAGGAAGCTTACCCAAAATCTCTTACTCTTACCTTTGGGATTATTTGGGTCACGGTTCAAAATTGCATAACGAGGAAGTAAAATACCTTCAGCTTGAAGAATACTATATACTTCTCTCCTGAAGAAAAAGGAAAACATCCTTATTATTTTATTCCTCCATTTCACAATGAATATATTATTGTAGTTTTCTTAGAAGATATTATTACTGTTCTACAACTAAAAAGAGTGTGTATATCAATCCTTTTTATTTTTTAAATAAACAAATATGTCATTTCAAATATTTAAAAAAGTATTCTGAGGAAATAGCAATGAGAACAAAAATTTATGCACAATTCTTTTCTAGCTTATTAAGATACTAATTATTAAAACTGAGAACATAAAATGTATTTTAAAAATGGTTAAAGTTGATATATCACAATGATAGAACATTACCTAAGCCTTAAAAACCTTACCTTATGCTCAAATAGTATTTAATGACATGGAGAAACATTCACAGCATACTAGAGAAAAGTGATTCTAATTTGGTAAAATGTGATCGTATGTATGTATTGCTTTCTGTATGAAAAAGTATAATAGCTATAGTGACAAGATTAAACAGCTTTCGGTACACTTTTACTTTTCAAACCATTTAAAATGAACACACATGTCTATAGCTATATATATATATATATAAAATACATATAATATGAATTAATATGTAAACAGAGAAAATGTTTAAAATTTTAGAGATTAATAATGTTACTCTCTGGAAGAAAAGAAAAAAATAGCAAAGTGAAAAACCATAGGGTCTCATACTTACAAAGCATTTTCATATATAATCTCATATTGTAATGGTAACACACACAAAAAATAGAATGCTGGTGACATAATAACTATTGAAGTGAAATATCAATTAAATGAAATACATAAATATACTCATTTTACAATGTATTAGAAATGCGTGCTTTTTACTTGTTAAATGAATGCTAATATATACAGTATAATATTTTTCAAAACAGGTATACTTTACCATTTAAAAAAATCTAGTTATAATAAGTAAAGTCTTAAATTCATCATCAGTCCCATGACAGAAAAAGTGCTCCTAACTTTTAGTGGTTTAAAAGGTTCTGGAAAGTAAACAATCTCATTTAAGTCTTTGGCCTACTACTTGGGGAACTACTTGTGACTTTGGGTAGATTAACCAATCTTCCTAACTATCAAGATTCCTCATCTATAAAATTAGGTAATAAATAACTATTTCTGACCATTATTTTGAAAGTACAATGAATTAATAATGCAAAAACATCTGATGACATGTCAACGTAGAGTAGGTACTAAATAAATGTTAATTTTCCTTCCCTTAATTCAGTCAACTTCACCACTCACCTATCCTGTATGAGATACTGCATATTCAAGTCATTGATTACAAATGGATTCCTGAGTTTTGCATAGGCAACCGCTTTGTCCAGTGGAAATCCTAAGAACACATATTATTAACATATTCTGTACAGTCTCAAGATAAGTTGACATCTATACTTTATTAACTTGAATTGATGCCACCTCCCATAAAAGATTAATTTCATTAACATATAACTGCCTTCTATAAAAGCTATGAAATAATATACACATAAAACTTGATTTAACTTAAATATTAAATCTTATTTTTTCCTAATTTGATTGTTAAGGCATAGCAAACCAGTGGTTATATAACCAAATTTGGAGCACTGACATGTGAGTGAACGTCTGACTTGTCAATTACATGAAAGAAGGTAAGATTTACCTCATACACAAAGAGAAATCTATATATAAATAACAAATAACATGGGTGTATCAGAATCACCTGGTAATTTTTTAAAAATATATTTAACATCTCTTCTTTTCACTTATTTTGATACCTACACACATAAATTAGCTGGTATCCAAAGAACTTATGTACCTTTAAAAATAGCAGGCCAGGCACAGTGGCTCACACCTGTAATCCCAGCAGGAGGCCAACACAGGCAGATCACAAGGTCAGGAGTTCGAGACCAGCCTGACCAACATGGTGAAACCCGTCTCTACTAAAAATACAAAAAATTAGCTGGGTGTGGTGGTGCATGCCTGTAACCCCAGGTACTCGGGAGGCTGAGGTAGGAGAATTGCTTGAACCAAGAGGTGGAGGCTGCAGTGAGTGGAGACTGCGCCATTGCACTCCGGCCTGGGCTACAGAGCAAGACTCCATCTCAAAAAAAACAATAAAGAGACAAAAGCAAAAATTAATTTATATATCACATATATGCTCAAAATATAAAATATATAAGCAGAATCATGCTAGGCTAGGTCATTAAAATATTAGAAATTAACTCCCTGAAACTTCTAGACTGGTAAAAGTTCTCATTACAATTAAAACAAATCAAATAGCAGATATGGTTAAGAACAAGACCCCTCCCCTGCCAAAATTTTAATGATTATATTTTACTCTCTATATTGGCCCTAAGGCCAGGTGCAGCGGCTCTTGCCTGTAATCCCAACACTGAGAGGCTGAGTTGGGAGGAGTGCTTGAGACTAGGAGCTCAACACCAGCCCGGGCAACATAGCAAGATCTCATCTCTACAAAAAATTTAACAAATCAGCTGAGGGTAGTGGCACAATCTATAGTTCTATCTATTTAGGAGGATGAGGTGGGAGGATCACTTGAGTCCAAAAGTATGAGGTTACAGTGAGCTATGTGACTGTACCACTGCACTCCAGCCTGGTCGACAGAGCAAGACCCTGTCTCTAGGGGAAAAAAAACTGACACAAAGTCTTCAATTTTATACATCAATCCACATCATTAGTTGTATACTGTAACAGTTAAGGACATAAAACAGCAATGAAATTCTGGTTTCATCTTTCAGTAGCTCTGTGACCTTGGGCAAATTCGTTTAATGTCTCTAAGCCTCTGACACCAGCATAAAAGAGTATTATACCAGTTTTACCTAGTAGAGTTTTGAGGAATTAATAATAGTGTATATATAAGTCACTTAACACAGTACCTGGCATAGTAAGTGCTCAATAAATGTTACCAGTTATTATTCCTTAAGAGACAGTATTTTAATAAATATCTATAGAAAGGACAAAAATCAGTAAAGATACAAAACTTTAGTATGCAACTAAAGAATACTAAGTATATCTGTGAAGAGACTATATTTTACAGTACTACCAGAATAGTTAAGAGAAAAAGTATTAAAATATACTGAAATTAAAACAAAAGAGAAAGCTGTGGCCAGTTAAACAAGATTTATTCCTAAACTCCTTTTAGTTTTTAAAATTTAAATACAGATATCCTATATCAAGACTTAGCTACAAATTACAAAAATCATTGAAGTTTTATAAAGACTCTCAGAATCATCACTTGTAAAGAGGTCTCAATGTCTATGATTGAAGCCTCCTTACAGAATTCAGCAAATAGAAACACCTTCACAGTTTCCTGCTTTTGTTTTTGTTAAAGAGAAACTTTTCCCTACCAAAAGATGGTATATGGAATATGACAGTAGCTATAGCACCTAGTTTTTACAGGCAAATGTAGCTTTTACAGGAAGAACCATGTGAGGGTAAGAGAAGAACACTTTACTCTCAAGGAGGAAGAAATTTAAGGTTCTCTAAAATGAGCAGCCTCAGTCTGTAAAGATCAGCGTCTTGACTTCTCTACAAAATAATGAACATCAATTTAGGCTATGGTAGCACAATCATGCTCCATCTTTTTCTTGCTGAAATAAGACTTTAACATAGCTCAGGACAACATATTTTAGTAACAAGTGATGATTAAGTATGAATACATTTACAACTGAGAAAACATCTTTTCAATTAATAATTCTTAGTGGGAATTTCACTTAATTCACAGATTCTTTCAGATATACACTCAGCAATAATTTTGATTAGTGGACTTTGCTATGAAATAATACTTAACCTGAATTGATATTTCAGCTTGATGAATAAAATATAGCAAGGAATATCTAAAAATCTTAAATTATCAAGTTCTTAAAAATAAAGTATGAATATGTATATGAGGAATGACAGATCTTTTTCTATACAGCATAGAAAGGGGCTTAAAATATTCAATAATTCAAGAACTTATCCTAAGAAACTTAGAGATATAAACAAAAATATGCAGTGAGGATTCCAAACAACCTTATTTTTAATAGTGAAAATTGGAAACTGTCCAAATGTTAGGATATTAGATAAATTTAAATATGTTATGGTATATCCAAACAATAATATACTATGCCATCATTAAAACCCACATTATCTAAGAATGATATGGTGGGGGAAAAACTTCTTGATATAATAGTGAAAAAAGTTAAATATAAAATTACACATACACTATGACAATAAATTTAAAAAAATACACATAGAAGACAAACACTGGAAAGAAATATATCAAAATGTTAATATCACCTGTCCATGAAAGTGGGTTAAAAATTATTTTTGTTTTATCACATAGTCTATAATTAATATGTATTAGTTTTATAATCACAGAGGATAAAGGAGTTTCTCCCCCACTCCCCTTAATACCTTTAGAATGGAAAGAAATGAGACAATCACATAAAGGCCAGTTTTCCACTGGTTCATTCAAAATAACCTCCTCTTCAAAGACTACTACTGTGATATACTTAAATAAGGAGATACGTTCAAGAATTTCCTTCATTGGTTTGGATTTGGATTTCTTTGCCATGGAACATATTCCAACCACAATCTGCCTTTCTGGTGGCTATAACAAAAATAAAACAAAAAATCAGGTTAACTTTACATGAACTCCAAAGTACAGCTATCTTAACTTGTTTTCCAAAAGTAGATAAAACATGTGATGAATCAATAAAAGTGACACATTAACCAATAATGGAATTTTAAAAAATTATATCATTTTATAAATAAACACTTAAAAAGCAGTTTTCTACAAAGGTCTGGAGAAAAATTTAAAAACAAGAACACTTTCAGAACAAATATTCTTGCTATTTTCAATGAAATTTAAAACTTAAAAAAGGTACCCACTCTTTAACTACCTCTAGCATTTATTTACCCTCCTCACACCAGTAAAGTATAGTAAGGGCCAAAAACGATCTACTGTATGTAAAAAGATAAAATAATTCTCTTGCCTAAAGTAAGACATAGTCTTAACTACAAAGCTATACGGTATTAAATTATTATTGTAGTTTGAACTTGAATATTCATTGGTCATCAATGACAACTTGGAAAGAAATTTTAAAGAAAGTCACACTGCTAACAGAGGTGTCAAGTCTCTTTGCCACCCCTGTCTTCATAGTCAATACTCCTATTTATTGGTATTACTGTTCTCTGGCATCCTCCTAACAGCTCAAAGGCCAGGATTCAGCCTAAAACTAAAAAAGCAGGATATAGAAACTAATTTATGAGTAGCTCATAGATTTATAAAATTACTCAAGATTCTGTGATCTTTGCATTTGTATATCAAATATACAAATCTGTGTTGAATTTTTTCATTTCAATTCTTCTTTCTTCCATGATACTTTATATATTTCATATAACATTATAATCTAGGCCAAAAGTGTTTTACTGGGCTTTTCTTAATATATCTAAAAATAAAATTAAATAACATCAGAATTAAATCGTTCTTTTTTTATGCCTAGAACAATATTTCTGTATTGTCTCCTCAAACTCATGAAATGTAGAGTTCCAGTTGGTACTAGATTTAATTGGTAAATCAAATAGATTATAAATACTGACCTTTCTGGAGTCTTCTGTATTTACCTCTCTGACCAACCACTTTTACATTCCCTTATTCAATTCTTTCCTGATCAAAAGTTTTGATACATTTCACTATAATGTTCCTAAAGTAGATTTCCCCAGATAACAAATGTACTCTAACCTAACATTTCACATTGCTCTACAATTTTTTTAAATGCTAATATATATTAGTCTTACTTATTATAGATCTATTTAATGAATATCTGCTCACTGGCTAAGATGAATGGGAAACATCCAAGTTTAAAATTTATAAATAACCTTACATTCTTAAGACACAATTATAGAATTTGTTTATTAGGTAAAACTTTAAAATCATGAAGATAATTTTCTAAATAAATCTGAGGCATTTTTATTAGGTTTAATGTCTAAAAACATGATATTCACATCTTTGAAATCTTAAAAACAGGAGAATGATCTGGAATAAATTGTTTTATAAATATAAAGCTATAGATCAAATGAACTAAATCAAGCTCCTGTAAAGTGGTAATTGTACATCATATTTTAGCATCATACTACGTGCTAAAGATTAGATATATAGAAGTACCTGTCCTCAAAGTACTTTGAGTCTAATAGGGAACACAGTAATAATAAAATACATTGTGATACATGGAAAAGAAGTACAGTTGGCTCTCCATATCCACGGGTTTGACATCCATGGATTCAATTAATCATATATTAAAGATATTTGGGGGAGAAAAGTATCTGTACTGAACATACACAGACTATATTTCTTATCATTATTCTCTAAATGATATAACAACTATTCACACAGCATTTATATTGTATTAGATATTATAAGTAATCTAGAGATGATTTAAAACATATGTGTAGATGCAGCTCATATGTCACACAATTTTATAAAAAGGACTTCAGCAGCTGCAGATTTTGGTATCCACAGGGAGTCCTAAAACCAATCCCCCATGGATATTGAGGGACGACTGTATATATGCCAATGTAAAGACACAGTAATAAGGAAGAAGTATTTCAATTTGTGTTGGGAAAAAGAGCAAGGAGAGTGGAAAGAGTAAAAGGTGAAACCTGAGCAGGGTTTGGAAGAACGAAAAATAATACACAAGGTACCCCAAAATAGGGTCATTTCAGAAAGATAAAAGAGTACACACAACAGCAAAGATGCATGGTATGGCAATAAATATACAGAAATAAAAATTTTGATGTTACTAAAACATAAAAGGTGGAAAGGATGGGATAGGTCTAGATGTAGATATAGATGAGACATGAAAGTTTTACATGTAATTAGACTGGCTGTAATCTGCCAATGGTGTTCACACCATGTTCACAAGAACTGTAGAAAAGGGGGATAAAGGTAGTAGAGGCTGATGCAATAGTGCTTTCTAGTTTAAGTGAGCCAGAGACACTCTGCTTTTATGTTTTACTTATAGGACTTCCAGATAAAACTTCAGATGAAGAAAAGTTTAAGCTGGTAAGAGAAGCCTGCCTGAAAATCTAGTTTTTCAGGGTCCGGAGGTAGCAAAAGTGCTCTGTATTGAAGGTTTTAAATGAGTTAACAGTAGAGTTTGCATTTCAGATATGTGTAACTCCACTGTGAAAGATATTATTATTATAAAAAACGGCTTAAAGAGTCATCTAGTCACTATTTTTGGTTTGTTCTTACCAAATAGAACAGGTTTTTCTCTTAAAACTAAATTCTCTTTCCAATTAGAAATATATGAAAAACAAACACACATTTTAAGTCTGTATTTTAAATCAGTATTCAGAGTAAATCAATCTCTACTTAAAAAATTAAATGATGAGTAAGAAAAATATTGGTCTAATGTAACTATAAGCAAAATAAGCATAATAAATGTATATCATTCCTAAGATCCAGTATGGATATAACATTATATCAGAAAGAAAATAAGTTTTAGACACACACACAAACACAAACTTTAGGTAGCCTACCCTTCTAGCCACTCAGTTTTCAGACTTCTGTAAGTTAATAAATATGAGTATCATCAGTTTAACCAGAACTCACATTGGTAACACGATAAGCTTAATGAATCTAGTTAAGTAATCTATCTTCTTCAGTACCTTTAAATTTTTTTCCTTCTACTTCTTTATCTTCAATTATTTATTATATATTTCTACATAGAAGAAACCTTTTGGATTTATGGCTCAGATTACTGTTTCTCTTTGCTACTTTTTTTACCTAGCACTGAGTTACACTATGCATATCACTCTAAGAAACTAAAATAGGCATCATTAAACAACATAGAGGTCTGACCCATAACTGTATTTCTTGATTCACCATAGATTCAACAACATCACCCATGAAACTGAAAAAGTATTTTCCAACAAATTTGTATGTGGAAAAAAGAGTCTTAAGATTAATTCACCTTAACAGTGATTAGTAAAAATCCTATACTGTATTGGTCTTCTCTCACCAAAGAAAAAAACAAACAACTTACAGAATCATCTTCCTCCTCATCATCTTCATCTGCATGGTGGAAGAAATGCCGATAATTTCCAGTATTTATTTCTGTATCTTCTGGTCCAACAAAGAATCTGGGGGTTTCACTCATTTTTATTTTATTTGATATATGTATAATTGAAATGATTTATATTAAAACTGCCTCTAAATAAATAGCATCAGAAGAAAGCATTCTCCATATATTAGCTGACACACAGGTCTGTGACAGCTTGTTTCTGCTTGTACAATCACTTGAAATTATGATGACTGTTGGCAAATGCTCTTTTGTTTCTAGATATCATTGCTTCATTGTTGATATCAAAGTTGTTGTTGTAATTCAAAATATAAAGACAGTGAGGCTATTGCTTTCCTCAGTTGATATAGCAATCTTTTTACCTAAAATGCAAAGAAAAAATTAATTTTGGAGAGTACACTCCAGAAACATTCATGTAAAAAATAATTTTAAATGACACTTTAACGACACTCATAAAATTAGCACCAATAACTTGATGTATATTGTCAAAATGAAAATACATTTTCTCCAATAAAAAAATTACTTATAATAAAAACAAAAAAATAAGAAACTAAGACTTATCTTCAGTAATATACATCTTAGCAATTTGACAAACATACGAAATTACAAGACTACACATTAAATTCCTCATCTAAAAATATCTAAACCAATTAACAGAAAATTACTCAAGTTATAACACAATTATATTAAAACTAAATCTCTTAGCACATAGTTCCAAAATATCTGAATTCCATGGAAAAGAACAGACAAAATGTAATGCAGCTTTAAAAACCACTGACAAATATTAATCTGAAATTATATTAAATCAGTTTGTAAAAGTTATCTGTAAACAGGTTTTTTAGGGAACATAACCATTCTACATTCTGGTCTTATACATAAATGAACAAAAAAGATTAGAGTCTAAACAGATTTCATTTTAACAGCAGCTCTTAAACGTGTAGAAGTCAAAAACTCTTTTAACAAATCTAATAAACTCTATGGATCTTCTCCCCAGAAAAAAAAAAAGTACATGTGCGCTAAATTCTGCAAGCAATTTTCTGTGATTCGCCGACATTCAAACTCTTCTACATAACCAGGCATCCATGAATATGATGGATGGACTCAGTGGCTCATACCTGTAATCCCAGCTACTTGGGAGGCTAAGGTGGGAGGATCACTTGAGCCCACTTGCTTGAGGCTGCAGTGAACTATGACTACCACTATACTCCAGCTTGAATAACAGAGAAAGTCTCTGTCTCAAATAGATAAATGAGTACCATTTAAGAGCAGTATCATCTCAAAATATTCCTTTCCATAGTTGTTTACCTATATTTGTTTCCTGGTCATATTAAAATTAATTATATACCAAGATGAAGTCACATAACAAATGCTTTGATTACTCTTAGTACAAGAAATTACTTGATTGAATATTCTTAAAAGTCAAACAATATGCTATGTAGAATTAAAAGCATAATTCCAAAAGGTTTACTCCTAAAGATCTAATTCCAGTGTAACTGGTGACTCCCCAGTAGACATTAAAACCAATTTACCCAGTCAGCCTTCACTTTAAATTACAATGTTATAAAATGTAAAATAATTTGTAATTTAAAAATTAAAGCAGAAATAATTTACTTTATAAATCAAAGTCTTTTGTTCCTATTCCTTCTGCACTGTTTAGCATGTAAAAATGTTTACTAAAAAAGAAAAATGGAGTTTCCAGTTGTTGTAAAACTTGATGTTGGTGGATAAGTTAATTTCAGTTCTATTTTCTATCAAATGGCAAATATCTCTTGTTTTTTTAATTTTTTTACTCTTTCCATCTAAAAACAGCTCAAATATTTCAATAGTGGAAGGGGAACATTCTTGAGTCAGATACATCTGTTTTAATATGTCACTGCTGAACTAGTGATGTATGCTAGTTGCTATTAGTCTATAAAAAAGGGAGTATATCTCTGGTGGATACTTGGCTGATTAAAAAAAAAAAAAAAGGAAAAGAAAAGAAAAAGGAAGTACAGCAGCACCCTGCAACCCTGTAAAGATTAAGTGAGACAGCGTAAGTGATTGGCATATATTAAACACTCAATAAACCATAGTTTCTATAAATATTCCTATAAACCACACTCCCTACTGACTCTAACATGTAAATCTAAAAGAATGAATTGTCCTTTATTTGTTGAAATGAACATATTTATTCAACAAATACTATTTACTTATTATAAAAGGCATAGTATTAGGTGCTAGTTATATAAAGTCAAAGTAAACGTGGCTCTTTTCCTTAAGGAGCTTTTGGTCTAAGAGAAAGACAGCCAAGTAAATTGACATTCCGTATTTTAGTGTGATAAGCACACCAATAAAAAAGATAATAGAAACATGTAATAATGTAATGAAATGTAATAAATGTCTTACTGTTCACTTTAGAATGTCAATGATGGGAGATGCCAGGTCCAATATGTCAATGCAATATATAGGTATATACTTATATGTATATATACATGAATATATGAGTGTGTATATACACACTTTATGCCCTTATTTTAAAATTGTATTGTACTTCCTCCTAAAGTGTTATAACAAAAGTGAAAACAATCTGTTGTAGAGATAAAGCTGAAAATTAATGTTTTTAGCTTTTTAATTATAGAGTATTCATTGTAAAAAGTCTGGAATACATAAAAATAAAATTTAAAAAATCAGTTAATGAGCCTTGACACAATGGCAGAACTAACAGTTGTAGTTCTGCAGACCTATGGGGCTATGTTTCCTACTATTCTGTGATGGTTAATACTCAGTGTCAACTTGATTGGATTGAAGGATGCAAACTATTGATCCTGGGTATATCTGTGAGGGTGCTGCCAAAGGAGCTTAACATTTAAGTCAGTGGTCTGGGAAAGGCAGACCCACCCTTAATCTGGGTGGGCACCATATAATCAGTAGCTAGCGCAGCTAGAATACAAAGCAGGCAGATTTAAAAACAAAACAAAACAAAAAAATGTGAAAAGGCTAGACTGGCTTAGCCTCCCAGGCTGCATCTTTCTCTTGTGCTGGATGCTTCCTACCCTCAAACATCAGATTCCAAGTTCTTTAGCTTTGGGACTTGGACTGGTTTCCTTGCTTCTCAGCCTGCAGATGGCTTATTGCAGGACCTTGTGATTGTGTGACTTAATACTACTTAGTAAACACACCTTTATAGATGTATCTATCCTATTAGCTCTGTCCCTCTAGAGAGCTCTAATACATAGTCTTTTCAATATATATTTTCCCACATTTTTGAAAAGCTTTACAAAATATGTTTATGTGTAAGTAGAAATCAACTTTTGGGGAAAAAAGTATGTATCCAGTAGCTTTTTTTCCCAAGGGTATGAATTAATGACTGGTCTGTTCTGTTTTGTTCACTTACTCCGATTCTATTTAAGTCTTTAATGCAGCATAAAATATATAGATATATGTCCCTCATTTGATTATGACTTTAGGTCTGAAACACATCTCATTCATTCATTTGGTAAGGCACTAGGTAAATCAACAAATAAATACATGTTAGAAAGACCTCTTTAATAAGGTGACATTTAAATATGAATTTAAATTAAATGAGAAACCAACCATGGGTTTATATGGTGGGAACACTACAGGTTAAGAAAGAAAGTATAAAGGCTCTAAAGCAGAATTATGCTTGGCATATTTCCCAAGTTCATTAAATAGTAAGGTAATTAGAGCAGAACGCAAGCAAAGGAAAAATGGTAGAAAATCAAGTTGGGTAAGTAGTTAAGATGCACACAAAGGACTGAGGAGCCATAATAAGAATTTTCAATTTGTTAAATGTGATTGCACTGCATTTAGGGAGGCTGAGGCAGGCAAATCACTTGAGGTCAGGAGTTTGAGACCAGCCTGGCCAACATCATGAAACTCCTTCTCTGCTAAAAATATAAAAATTAGCCTGGCATGGTGATGTGCACCTGTAATCCCAGCTACTCGGGAGGCTGAGGCAGGAGAATCACTTGAACCCAGGAGGTAGAGGTTGCAATGAGCCGGGATTGTGCCAGTATACTCCAGCCTGGGCAACAGAATGAGACTCTGTCTTAAAAAACAAAACAAACAAACAAACAAAAAGAAAGTAAGAGAAGATGAAACAGAGAAGTTATACAGTTATTTTGAAGAGTTTATAAAAGATGGACAGAGGAATTGGACCTCTAAAGGACACAAAGTGAAGGAAGCCTTTTTTATTTTCCATGATTCCATCTTAATATATGAGATATACTAACAGATGTCATTAAAAAAAATTAACAGGCTAGTGCTTAAGAGCATGGATTCAGGGGCTAAAATACCTAGGTTTAAATCCTGACTGACTCCAATTAGCTGATCTTGAGCAAGTAAGTTAACTTCTTAGGGCCTCAATTTCCTTATCTGTAAATTGTACATATAGCTCATTTTAATACTTTTATATATAAGATAATATACTAACAGTGCTTGTATCCCAAGGTCTAGGCTATACTCCACACAATTTAAATCAAAATGATTGAGAATAGAGTTCAGGTAAGTTTAAGGCTTCCCAGGTAATTCCAACGGGTAGCGAAGTTTGAGAACCAGTTTTTGAAAATGAGTATTATTAGAGATTTCCTATAATAAAAAGGAGATAAAACTGATGAAGCAGAATTTTTGTCTTCCTGGTGCTTGGCACATCTCAAGTACCCAATAGATATTCCTCTACAAAATTTCCCTTAACAATTTACAAGACCTCTTCTCCAAATCATTCGTTTTGACCTTTGGTCACCTATAACCTTATTATTTAACAGCTTGGGTTATGTATATCCCTCCAAAACATAAATATCAAGGGAATGAACATTTATTAGGCACTGTTACCTAGTAAGTACCATATTTGTAAATTCAGAGCCTCCCACCCTGTTGCCTCACCATGAATGAACTGTAAGTATGCCAATAAATTAATTGACTCAGCCTTCAAGGCAGCTGTTACTCCCTGGCCAATTGCTGCCAGTAGCACTCCCTTCAGTTTCCTCAGGATACTGTACAAATAGTATCATTTTCCATGTATGGCTTATCATGAAAAGAGTTGGGAAGAAATTACTTACTACTTTGTGATTTAACAATCTCACAGCCATCCTGGAATTAGGAATATCTTCATTTTATAAATGCTTTACGAATGTAGTTATATGTCTATTTTGTCATTATAAATTAAGACTTGAGGCTCAGAAAGTTTAAGTAATTTGATCATCATCACACAACCAATAAGGACTGCAAATGAAAATCAAACCCAGGTCCGTTTAAACCAAAGGCCACTATACTCACTTAAGAGCAAAAATCAGGACTCCACAGTCCTTATGACATCATTGCAAATATAAATTATCAGAAAACTAAAAATATAAATTCAAATATATTTCTCTCACCCAAGTAGCATATATACCATAGAACAAGATGAAATTTTATGAGCATTATAAGAGATCCAGGAAATTCAAAATGATTTGTGTTATTTCACTTAAAATGCTGATAACTGAAGCAAGTACAGTTTATGCTTATAGTATTTCCACATTATTCAGCATTTTTATCAATGGTCAGTCATTAATTTCAACATATGTTAGCTGTCTGGGCATAAAGACACATACATTATTCAAGTATCAGTGTTGAATCTTACTTTAATTTTAAAATTCTTTCTATAGCAGCAGTCCCAAAATGGACTGGTTACATCAGAATTATCTGATAGACTTGTTAAAACACAAGTGACTGGGCTTATCATAGATTAGGAATTCCTAAACAGTAATTCTTAACTAGAAAAACTATATTTTTACAAGTGGATGAGCAGCCAGGTTTGGGAATCTATCTGTACAAAAGACAAATACCCCTTAAACCTGATTTCTAAATCCGAAATGAGTGTTAACGCTACTAAAAATGTCCACACTCAATGCAGTAGTTCTCAAACGTTAGCATGCAACAGAATCACCTGTAGAGCTTGTTAAAATACTAAACTAAAAACTCTAGGGGTGGGGGCCAATATTTTGCCTTTCCAAAAGTTCCAAGGTGATGCTGATGTTGCACATCTTGGAATCACACTATGAGAACAATTGCTCTGGACACAAAACTCTGAGTTTGAAAACTTTTCTGAAAGTTGCTTTGCTCTGTGTCTTTAGTCAAGTTATTCTAGTCATCATCTATGAAATGGAATGATGAATCTTATATATTGTCTTGATGATTAAATTACAATACAGACACCACAGCAAATAGCACATATTAAGCATTCAGTAAATGTCAGCTGTTTAATATTTTGTTAAATATTATGAGTTTCTAACAGATTTAATTGGCAAGGAGCAAATATAAATAACTCAATTTAGAATGTATCTACTTACCTCTTGTCCAATGAAGCCACGGAAATCCTTTGCCACTGCTGTTGTTGAAGACCTCTTTACATCTTTTCTAGTCTCACCACACTGCTTCAGGCTATGATGAACACTACCACCTGGGATAATCAGTCGTCTCTCTCATACCTTTACTGGTAGCAGCCAGAGCTACCTGATCCTCAAAATAACACCTGGATCAGCCAAGCCATCAGTTCCACCTAGTATTCAGACTCCTCCTTACCTGAGCTTAATATTTCCAAGCCATCACTGTAGCCCTTTTCATAGGTTCCCTCAGGAGCCCAACTATAAACTAGTAGATTTCTACTCTCAAAATCAGAGGAAATGGGAGCTCCTGCTCCTGCTGCTCAGTCTTAATGCAAATATATAACCAGTTTTCCTGAAATTTCAAAAGCATTTTCCAGTGCAAACATTGTTATAAATGGTGGTTCCTTTCCAGGGCACTAATAGTGCATCCACATAATAGGGAATAAATAGGCTTCTGCAGGCTGGCAAAGGCAATCTGGCTCATTAATAGGATTACACAAAAAAGCCCATTCCAAGTTCCACACAACCTTCATGTTGAATTTTTTTCCTTCATCAAACTTTCATTTAATACCTTTTTGCTGAACCTTCATTTCCTTCTGCCCGGAAATCACTGCTCTCCTTGAAAGTTCCTATCCCCCCTTCAAAAACCAACTGGAAGGTGTTCAATGAAGGTTTTCCTAAGAACTATCACACCTCTGTTTTATGGTAATACACCTAAAAACTCTCTCCCATCTTCTATATTCCATGGCATTTTAGATCTTTTCACTTATCTGTTTCCACCAGAGTTGGGTATTTTCCTCTCCAACTTTTTATTATGAAAAATTTCAAATACTCAGAAAAGTTGAAAGAACAATGTATTAATCATCCATATACCCACCATTATACTCACAATTGCCAACATTTTGCAATATTTCCTTTTTTCTTTTTAATATACACACACACAAACACACACACACACTTGCTGTACCATTTGAAAGTACTAGGTATTAATATACCTCATCTCAAGTACTTTAGTATGCATCTCCTAAAAAATAAGAACATCGTCCTACATAATCACAATTCCTTTTCCACATGAGAATATTAATTGTTCCATAACATTGTCTATATTGTAGTTGCATGGAAGCTTTTAGAGAACAAGGACCTAATCTGTGTTCCCACTACTTAACTGGGTGCATAGCACTTACTTGGGTAATCAACAGATGTTCTACCTCATAACAACTACTCTGAAAGTCATATGAATTTAAAATTTAAACAGCAACCTTTGATTTTAAACATTTCTGTACATCAGTTTAGTCATTTGCTTTACATAAACCTGTGCTGCGGTAAGTACAGTATTTTGGATTTGGAACTACTTAATTCTGCATCACAATGCTCCATAGACATAGATCATGTCTATCTTTCTTCAGACATATAAGGAGGTACAAGAAATTTTTTAAAATAAATGTATACTTTCAGACACTGAAAATGTTAGTGAAGAAATTGAAATCGAGGAAGAACAAGGTCGGGACAATAGAATACAGATTTTGAAAGCAGAGAAATCTGGTTTTTAACATAGATTCAAACGTTTACTTACAACAAATGTTTACTAGGGCAAGTTGCTTGACTGCTCAAAGCCTCAATTTCTAACTCTGTAAAATGGTGATAATAATCTAACAAACCTCCTGGAATTGTTTAGAGAAATGAATGACAAAATATGCAAAGCATTTGGCACACATAAGACTCTGTTAATGGCAACTATCATTATTATTTTATCTATCTGAGACAAAAAATATTTATTAACACCAAAACAAAATCCCGTCCCAGTGTACAGCGAGGACGTTACATGCTAAGATCAGCTATGCTTCCCACTTCCATAGTTAAGCCTTCCAGCAAGACAGCTACTATCCAAAGAACTCCAAGAGTCGCAAACTCCAAGGAAGTGGTCAAGAACCTCGTGAATGAGATCCACCCAGGGATCACCACCCTGGTCCCTTCTCCTTCAAGGCGCAGAAGGCTGCAACGCCCTCCAGTTGGAGGTGCAGCAGTGACCTGCAGCCTCGGTCCCTACTAAGAAAAGCTGCAACACAGGAGGCTTTTGTTCTTTTAAAGTGGGTGTGGGGTTGACAGAGAGGGATAAAGACTAAGGAAGAAAAATTTTTAAACAGCCACGTCTACCCACAGCAGTCCCACAACTCGAGGCTAATCACTTCGGTGGAGTCAGACACCGCGTGGGATAGAAGCTCGGCAGTTCCCTTTTAGCTGAGCTGCAATTTCTGGCGTCTCAAACCCAATAAATGAAAAAGGGACGCCATGGGGGAGCGGGAGGATAAATCAGGGAGCGAAAGGACCCTCAAAGCTATATTGTCACTGCACGCCCATGCTGTCATTCGCTCCGGCACATGCCCCTCGGTGGAGCGCGTGTTTAGGGTATGCAGAGCACGGGAGACAAAGCAGAAGCCCAGCAGCCGCCTCAACCTTGGCATGATCAGATTCCGCATCTCCGGTTCTCCTCCGGTTTCAGGGCCCTCACCTGCCACGAATGTGGTCGTCACGCGAGCAGTTGGGAGACGGTCAAGCCCATTCAGGTCTAGGTTCCCCCCTTTCATCCCGGAGGCAGGGGTGAGGCGTTCGTCCTGAGACTTCAGTTGTGGGCGTGGACATAGGCTACTTCCTTCAGTAGCAGCTCTAGGGCCACATAAGGGCACCTCGAGCTACTACACCTCAAGAATCTCCGTCACGCCTCTTCCCCGCCCTCCTCGGGTCTCACGCCGAAACCTCCCCGGGCGGAACAATTTCCGGCAAGAGCCAAACGATCCGCCCTAACCTTTCTGACCGTGGTTCCTAAGGTTCCCAAAAGGACTATTCTCTTAAGGACCCGGGTAGTTCCGCTTCCGGCAGCGCCAGATAAATCTCGAGAGGAAGCTAAAATCCTGTCGTTTGAATGTAGGACCACCTCGGTGAGTGGTCATTCTCGTGTGCTGTGTCATACCTACTGTTTTTTTTCAAGTGAGGCATAACCTGACAGTAATTTCAAAACCATTTGCCTCTGTCGGCCTAAGGAAGGATTTAATTGAAGTCTGTGGGGAGATTTTGCGCAGGCGCCTTTGAGACGGGAGGGCCTTGGGCGTTGTGACGTCCCGCGCGAGCTAAGCAGAAAGGGCGAGTGCTGTTTCGGGCCTGGGGAGTTGCCTACTAGGTGTAACTGAGTTTTACCAAGTGGTCATTTTCCTGCTGATTCTTAGTGTAGCTGGACCTTGTCCTTAAGAGTCAGTTAACGAATCGCCGAAACTCTTAGGAAATGCTCCCTCACAGTTTAGTATCTTTTGAAACTCCAAGCACATTTGGCCGGCGTTGAAGAATTCTCCACATTACTTTGCTCAATCATTTAATCTGAAATTTTGCTCCAGATTTAAACACGTGGCGGGGAGAAACGTGAGCTTAAGAGGGAATCCTGTTACGTAACTTTAAAAGGAACATGTACACTTTATCTTAGTGTGGGTTTTTCTTAAATGGGCATTTCTGAACCAATAAAAAGTAGATACTTTTTAAAGTAGAAATGCACTTATCCCATGTGGCTTCAGGTGAATGCATATGACGATGAAGATATTTTTAGTTAAATGAATTTATACTGTCAAATGAAGCAGATTGTAGAAACGTGTATTTGAATTTCCAAGTCCTTGACGTTGCCTAAAATTGTGCGTGTCCATTTTTTGGACCTTAAAATAGAATAATTCAAATGTCAGAATTCCGATTCAAATTAATATGTTGATTGAAAATTGCAGATTTTAGGTTGGAACTAGCGGGTATTATAACCTTTTAGGGGCTTAAATTGGTACCTTTGTTTTTAACCCTTGGTGAAACAGTTAACTCCTAATTTTATTTGACGTAATACCTAATTGCCTTTATTGAACACAAACATAAAATTATCAAAGGAATTAAGCAATTACTTGATTTTATTTGATGTTATGCAGGGGACAAAGTGTATACAAAGCTTAACGAAATTCCTTTTGCAAAACTACAAGTAGTAAGCAACCACTTTCGTTTTTTCTTGTTCCTGCATGTTTAAGGACCTAAGTAATTATTTTAACAAATTCTTGAAAATATAAGCATATCCAAAGAAGTCCCAGGACAGTCTTTATGTAGTTGAAACCACTTAATCCTTTTGTAAATGATACCTTTACTTAATAATCTTTGAATATAAGAAGATATTTATATCTGTCCTGAATATGATAGCTTCAAGCCAGTTTCTCATATTAACTACTTTTCAAATATGTTGTTTCTAGGGACCAAGTAGTGTATGTATGGGCTTTGAAAAAAAAAAAACTTTCTTTCAGGTTATTTTTATATATGAATACCAATTATTAGCAGTAAAAGTTTTAACTATCTACTTCAAAGGCTGTGCTTTTCGTGAACTGAATTCTTTCTTATGCATTTTCTATTTCTTTTTGTCATCTGTCTCTCTACCTCCAGAACCAGTAGTTCCTTAACTGCATTAGACTGTAATATCATCATCAAAGGATACAACTCCCGAGTCTTCTGATTTTGTTCTTAGCAGTAAAGCTTTAGAAGCATTGCTATAAAGCATTAATCCCCATTAATGAAAGGGAAGAGATTTTGAAATATTTTTTCATGTAGATGAAGATTTTGAGAAAAGAAAGTGTTCTCTATTACTTTCAACAGCCTGATATGGATGATAATACTTAGATATGATAATTATACTTTACCATATACAAAGGACTTTTAAGTTCATTATCTTCATCCTCATAATTGTGAAAAAGGACAAGATATTACGTCCTTTTCCAAACATGGATATTAAGGCATAAGTCTATACCTTCTTAGACACAGTTTACTTATAGTGCCATGTATGTGAAAGTCAAGTATAATGTTTTCAAACATGAAATAAGTTACCTCTGGAATATTTGTTGTTTTTTAATTCAGTGTTATTTTTAATTATCCTTTCAGGAAATTCAAGTAATTCTTTATTCATTTACAAACAGTTGAATGTCCACTATATTCTGAACACTTAAACAATGTAGACATAAAAATTAATAAGATATTTCCATTTCTCATTTATAATCTAAAATATTATTAGAAAAATCACTTTATATTGTGTAACAGAGGACTGAACCAAGTATTACAAAAGCTAAGGATAACGGGTAATTGAGTTATTGGCATAGCAGGGGGAAAAAGTGAAATTTGAAGAGACACCAAGTTACAAATGTCAGCACATGTCCTGACTTGATTACTTTCAGTAAATTGGACAATCTCTGAACCTCCATTTTCTTTCTTTTTTTTTTTTTGAGACGGAGTTTCGCTGTCGTTACCCAGGCTGGAGTGCAATGGCACGATCTCGGCTCACCGCAACCTCCGCCTCCCGGGTTCAGGCAATTCTCCAGCCTCAGCCTCCCGAGTAGCTGGGATTACAGGCATGCACCACCCTGCCCAGCTAATTTTTTGTAATTTTAGTAGAGACGGGGTTTCACCATGTTGACCAGGATGGTCTCGATCTCTTGACCTCGTGATCCACCCGCCTCGGCCTCCCAAAGTGCTGGGATTACAGGCTTGAGCCACCGCGCCCGGCAGAACCTCCATTTTCTTACCTGTAAAAAGGATATAAAACTAATATCTACTCCATGGAGTATTGTGAGGATTATCATAGTAAAATGCTATATAAATGTTTGCAGCTGTAGTCATGAGTCACTTAGCAAGGGGGATAAATTCTGAGAAATGCTTTGTTAGGCAGTTTGAGCACGGAGCGAGTACAGACGCTACCTACATGAACCTAGATGGGATGTGTGCGTATGTGTGTATTTTGTTTTTCATATAGAAAACCAAATGTCCCTCCACTTTATTATCATTGATTTCTCCCATTTGATCTGCAGTGCTAATATCAAATGCCCTATATGAGGTTTCTATATATGCTCCATTATCATCTTATAGGACCACTATCTCATAGGCAGTACATCCTTAACCAAAACATTCTTATGCAGTGCAATTGCATTGGCAATTGTTTTTAAAACTTTAAAATTTTAAAAATTGTTTTAAATTTTTAAATTTATACTTATGGTTTTTTCAGATGTCATATAAACAGAAGTATATAGTATATAGCCTTTTGTGTCTGGCTTATTTCACTTAGCATGATTTTGAGATTTATTCAATTTGTTAGGTCTATTTGTAGTTTGTTTCTTATCAATGCTTAATAATATTCCACCATGTGGATCTACTATAATTTGTTTATGCATTCACCAGTTGGTAAACATTTGTTTTCAGGTTTTGGTTGTTATGAATAAAACTTCTAGAAACATTCACTTACAGATTTTTAGGTGTACATATTTTCTTTTGGTTTAGTGTCTAAGATTGGTATTGCTGGACCATATGGTAAATTGATGTTTAACTTGTAAGAAATTGCCAAACTGTTTTCCAACATGTTTACACCATTCTCTATTATCACCAGCTATGCTTTGTATCTTTGGTAGTAACTAGTATTGTCAGGTTTTGTTTTATTTTTGTTGTTGTTAGTGTGTAGTCCTATCTTACTGTGGTTTTAATTACATTTTTTTCATTGTCTGTTGATGTTGAGCATTTTTTCATGTGTTTATTTGCTAACCATATCTCTTTGGTGAAGTGTCTGTTTTTCCATGTTTTAAATTGGGTTGTTTGCTTTCTTGTTAAGCTTTGAGAGTTCTTTATAATTCTAGATATAAGTTATTTATCATATATGTGTATTTTATCCCAGTGTTATTTCTCTCTCTTTTTTTAGCAATTCTTTAAAGAATAAAAGTTTTAATTTTTTTCTTTATGGATAGGTGTTTTTTCTTTGCTATCTAGGAAGTCATTACCCAACCTAAGCTCACAAAAATTTTGTTGTTGTTGTTGTCTTCTAGAAGTTGTATAGTTTTAAGTTGTACATTTAGGTCTGTGGCCTATCATGAATTAATTTTTACATATTGTATGAGATATGAGTTGAGGTTCATCTTTTTTCAAAGGATGTTTAATTGTTACAGCATTTGTTGAAAATATTATCTTTTCTTCATTGAATTACCTTGGCACCTTTGTTGAAAATCAGTTTACCATAACTGAGTGGCTGTTTCTGGCACTATTCTGTTCCATAGATTTAAGGCTGTCATTTTGCCATTATAGCACAGTCTTGATTACCATAGCGTTGTAGAAAGTCCTGAAACCATGTAATGTGAAATTCTTCAACTATATTCATTTTCAAAGTTGTTTTAATTATTCTGAGTCCTTTAGCTTTCCATATCAATTTTAGAATCAGCTGTCAGTTTCCTCAAAAGAGCTTGAAGGTTTCTGATTGGGACTGCGTTGGATCTATAGAGATCAATTTGGGGAGAATTGGCATCTTGTCCAGCTTTTTCTCAGTTGTAGAGAGGGAGTGACTCCAGCTTTCCACATTCTAGTCACAAACCTATATGGGACTGTTTAGTGGTATTTCAGAAATAAATAATTTACTCCCGTTATTATATTCACTATAATATCTTTATTGGAAGAGATCACAGAACTAATCCCTCTATTTGTGCATTGGAAGCCATCCCCTGCTGCCATCTCAGGAACATCATACCATCAGTCATGTAATTTTTTTTTCTCCTCTGTTTTCATTGGCCTTTCTAGAATCCCTTCTGTTAGCGTTAAATTTTTGGGGTTATTCCCTTGTTGAAAGCAAAACAATCTTGTTTAAAAAAATTGTTTTAATTGTAGGCAATCACACATAACATGAAATTTACTATGTTAACCATTTTTAAGTGTACAGTTCAGTGGCATTAAGTACATTCACATTGTTGTACAACTACTACCACCATCCATCTCCGGAACTCTTTTCATTTTGTATAACTGAAACTCTTGACCAGTTAAACAATAACTCTTTCATTCTCTCCTCCCCACCCCCTGTTCTATGCAACCATTCTTCTTCTTTCTTTCTGTATTTGACTACTATGAGTACCTTACATAGGTGGAATCATACAATGTTTATCTTTTTGTGACTGGTTCATTTCATTCCTGGTTAGCTTAATGCCCTCAAGATTCATCCATGTGGTAACATATCAGAATCTCCTTCCTTTTAAAGGTGTCTGAATATATACACCATATTTTGTTTATTCATTCAGTCATTGATGGACACAGGTTGCTTCCATCATTTGGTTGTTGTAAGTGATGCTGCTATGAACATGGCTGTCAAAACTTTTAACCCCACTAGAGTGTAAACTCGATAATGAGGGTCAAGAGAATCTACATCTTGTTTATTATCCTGTCTCCAGTGTAGCTGTTACTCAGTAACATTTTTTAGATCAATAATTGAATCTTGTATCTGTCTCAAGCAGCTGTCTTGTAGCTCCTTGCCTTATAGCTAAGCTCAAGTTTCTAAATCCACTTTCTGACTTTCCATTCATTTCTTGTGTCATTGCAGTCTGGTTGCCACCTGCCCTGCTATACTGTAACTATACTCTATACTGTTCCCAAAGCCACTAGCTACATAATGGTTCTTATATCACTTAGTCTCTCTATTTCTAAGAACTTTGTATTTCCTACACTTCTATTACCAGAACCTCTTCTGGCTTTTTTTCCTATTTTCTCTGGCTATTGTCATGTCCCTGAAGATTCACAATATATTTGGGAGAGAGACATATAAACTAATACATTCAATAGAGTGTTTCAGATTTTATGATAACAGTTGATACATATTACTGTGAATGTGCCAAGGAAAGTGTGCACAAATCTCCCTGAGATTGGAGATGTGTCAGAAAGGATTCATAGATGAGTGAACTCATTAATGTGAATGTTGAAGGATAAGAATACATCTACTGCACTTCCTATTCTGTACACTTTCCATCTAATCCTTCTTCCATTGCCTTAACTTCACCTACTTTTTACATGCCGAGCTTAACCATGAAGAATGCAACCTGCTTAATAGTGTCATCTTTCTCCCTAAGCCAGATCTTCAGAAGTAATCCCAGATTCTTCTTTGCATTTACTCCACACATCTAGTCAGTCACAGTTCTTATATGATGTATCTATCCATTTATACTGACACTGCTTTGACTCAGAATTTCATCATATCTTGCGTTAATTTTACAGTAGTTCCCCAGCTGACTGGTATAGGTATTCTTGTCTCTACCCCAATCTCTATTCCATTTTGGTGATCGAATTTTGATCTTGTAACTCCAACTCATTCTTAAAGTTTCAAGTTATTCCAGGTTGGAGTGGTTAGAAGACACTCTGTAGGAAATGACACCTAGCCAGAGTTTCAAAAGATGACTAGGGACTGAAGAAATGGCAATAAAGTTCATTCCAGGCAAAAATATCAATGAAAAGGTGTGAGTACACTGCATGGGATGTTTGAAGAACTGTGATTATTTTTCGAATTGAGAATGCCAAGAGAAAAACATGGAGAGATTGGTAAAGACCATATTTTATAAAGCCTTGTATACTGGCAGAGGTGTTTAGATATCATTAGTGCTATCGTCTTAATGGTTTCATTCTCCAAAAATTCCTATGTTGAAATCCTAACCACCAAGGTGATGGTATTAAGAGGTGGGACTTTGGGGTCGGGCATGGTGGCTCACGCCTGTAATCCCAGTACTTTGGGAGGCTGAGATGGGTGGATCACTTGAGGTCTGGAGTTCGAGACCAGCCTGGCCAACATAGTGAAACCCCATCTTTACTAAAAATACAAAAATTAGCTGGGCTTGGTGGCATGTGCCTGTAGTCCCAGCTACTCGGGAGGCTGAGGAATGAGAATTGCTTGAACCTGGGAGGCAGAGGTTGCAGTGAGCTGAGATTGTGCCACTGCACTCCAGCCTGGGTGACAGAGTGCCACTCTGTCTAAAAAAAAAAAAAAAAACAGGTGGAACTTTGGGGAGGTGACTTGATCATGGGTCAGAGCCCTCATTAATGGGATTAGTGCCCATATTTTAAAAAGTCCCTTCCCTCATGTGAAGTTACAGTGAGAAGACAGCTGCCTGTAAGAAAGTGAACCCTCAGTAGACACTAAATTTGCTGGCATCTTGATGTTGTACTTCCTAGCCTCCAGAACTGTGAGAAAGGAATTTCTGTTTGTAAGCCCTCCAGTTTGTGGTATATTTGTTATAACCACCCAAATGGACAATCAGGAATGGCAAAAGGCATATTTCGAGTTAAGTGAATATTTTGATAAGATTTGTGTTTTAGTGTGACCTCCATGACTGCAGTGAGGACAGGGACTATTATTAGAGACAGTGGAGGCAAGGTCAGATAGAAGGTGAGTGAACTAAGGCAGTGGCCGTGGAATAAAGTTCAAAGTTCTACCTCGTTGACAATCAAAATGCTTTTCCTCCTTCTCCAGATGGATCTAGGTCTCTACACATCTGTTTTGATAGTAATCTTTGCATATATCTGTGGTAACACCACTCTATACTGTATGAATGCTGATTTATTCCTCTTTTCTTCTCATTTATACCATAAGCTCCTTGAGGACAGGGATTTTATCTTGTTTAACTTTGTATTAATATCATCTAGTATATACAAGGGTTTAGGGGCTCAGTAACCGAATGAGCAAATTAAAGGTTATATGGATGAACAGGAAAAAAACTATTAAAAAGGGTAAAACATGGGATGTTCAACAGTAGGTACAAAGAGATTAGAGAGGTCAAGATCACTTCAGATTAGAGATCATGGAATGTTTGCTTTATTGAGGTGCTAGAACTTGATTTTGAAAGATGGAAGACTTAATCAGGTGGAAGTATATACCATTTAGAGGAAAATGATATAAACCAAGGTATAGAGAATGGTTGAGGATATGGCCGTGGGTATACAAAGGAAACTAGTGAGAGAAGAAGCTGTATAATGCTCTGCCAGGTTGTAGAGGGTAGGCTAAATAGTCTAGACACCTTAGCCACTAAGAAGTAGTTAATGCTCAGAGGCAGTCTCATAGTGTCCACTCTGTCAAGTAAATCGTTTGGAAGATAAAAATATGCTAGGGATAATCTAAGTAAGTATCAAGGTGACTATGTCAGGCAAATAACCACCCTTTAAGTCTTAGTTCTGTTTGTTGAGCCAAAACAACTCACCCATATAAAAATGAAAATAATACACTTTTGAAACCATTTGTGAAATATGAAAATCTGTAGGAAATTTATGATTTTTATGTCTTCTCCCACTGATTTTTATCTCCTCTTCCATAGCATAGATATATGTTAGTCTTCTCTCACTACTTTGATGAGAAAAAGACAACCCAAAACCTTAAAAAGCTCAGTCTTCAAAATTTTTTGTAGTGGTTCCTTTGCTCCTTGTCCCTTTGTACTTTAGGTTTACTCTGAGGAGAGCAAATTTCTCTATTTCTGTCTATTTTCAATTATTCAAAAGTCAAAGATTTCAAAGCAGAGAAGTTAATTTCAGTAAATAGACCTTTTCTGAGGAGTTTTTGTATATTTATTATAAGTAGGAAAGCCAACAATGTCCTAACGGCACAGATAACTGAATATACTGAAGACTTCATCTTATATTACATAGAAAAATTTTCTTGTGTCTGCAGTAGGTAAATGGGTAGGGGGAGGAGAACAAGAGATGGTGGGAACTTGGAACCAAGAGGTTTTTAAATATAAGAGCAAAATATGGAAGCTACTGTGGTTTATGCTGACTCACATTTTTTTTCCAATGGCTAGTTTGTTTTCTGCCAGTTCCAGTTACCCATACCCCTCGGTATTTTGGGGCCTGTACTTCCTCTAAGGTGTGAGAGTTTGGTCTTTTCCTACTGTGGGCTTTTACGGGTCTGAAAAAGCTTCCCCCCCTCCGCCCGCTTTTCTTTTTAAAGTCCTTCAGGAGTTTTTGCAACCTTTACTGGTTTCTAAAAGGGAGGAAATACACAATTTTTATCTTCCCTTTATAAACCTCATCTTCCTACAGATACCATCCTCCCAACTGTCTAGGATGGGATATTTCTAGATTTTCCTTTAGATTGTTTAGATGATTTGGGACATTGATAGTTCCAAAAACTATTAAGGGAAAACTATAACAGGAAGTTATATACAGTATATTATTAATTTTACAGTATATAGTCTATATATTGATTTCATCTAAACTGAGAAGGGATAGGTTTCTGTCCCTTAGACTTGAAAGAACATGTGTCACTGTAGTATAGAGATGAAAATAGAAGACACAAAGAAAAAATGATTTTAGTTTCTTTTTTTTTTTTTAAGAGTTGAGGACAATTAATGCAGAGCTACAGTGACAGGCAGGCAAATGGATAGGTGGAGAAACAGGTTTTATATTTCCAACTTGAAACCATACAAGGCTTCATGAATTGAAAATTGATTTGGAGGTAGAAGTTCGCCACAGAATCCTGGCAGAGGAGAGTGTAATGAGGATGACACGAAAAGTAAAGGCATCAAGAGGTCTTACGTGGCAGATGCATCAAGAGGTCTTATGTGGCAGATTGGAGGGCAGTAAGGTACCACTAGTGTTTCACCACAGATGATTTGAAAATCACTGGCCTAGAGCAATATGAAACTTGGTAACAAAAGTGGCTGCAAGACAGAGACAGAGTAAACATATGGTAAAGCCTCTTGATGCCTTTACTGTTTCCATTTAGTGGCTATTTGACTGTAAATATCTATGAACATTTTCATACACATATTTTGATAGTCATAGACTCATTTCACTGGTATATGAAATTAGCATTGCCAAGCCTTTAGGGTAAATGTGTATTTAGCTTTAGAAGAAGCTCAGTTTTCCAAAGTGGTTGTAACATTTTACCCTCCCACAATGTATGAGAGTTCCAGTTGCTACCTGTCCTCACCAACACTTGATGTTGTCTGTGGTTTTTAGTTTTAGCCAAGTCATTGTGGTTTTATTTGCATTGCCCTGAGGAATAATGATGTTGAGCACATTTTCACTTGCTTATTGACTATTGGATGCTCTCTTTTATGAAGTGCTATGTAAAAATTTCCCCCCCGCTCTTTTTTTTTTTTTTTTGAGACAGAGTTTCGCTCTTGTTACCTAGGCTGGAGTGCCATGGCACGATCTCGGCTCACTACAACTTCCACCTCCTGGGTTCAAGCAATTCTCCTGCCTCAGCCTCCCGAGTAGCTGGGACTACAGGTGTGCGCCACCATGCCAAGCTAATTTTTGCATTTTTAGTAGACACGGGGTTTCACCTTGTTGACCAGGATGGTCTTGATCTCTTGATCTCGTGATCCACCCGCCTCGGCCTCCCAAAGTGCTGGGATTATAGGCGTGAGCCACCCCCCCCATTTTTTGAATTGACTTTTTGTCCTTTTCTTTTTGATTTTTACAAGTTCTTTACATACACTGGTTCTGAGTCCTTTGTTAGATATACATATTAAAGATATCTTCTCCCAATGTGTGTCCTGTGTTTTCACTTTCTTAATGTTGTCTTTGATGAGTACACATTTTTATTTTGATAAATCCCTATTGCTAATTTTTTTTCTTTTATGGGTAGTGTTTTATGTGTCCTATTTAAGAAATCTTTGCTTATCCTAAGATTTGAAAGATCTTTTTCTATGTTTTCTTCCAGAATCATTGTTTATCTTTCATATTTAAGTTTATGATTTATCTGGAATTAATTTTTGTGTAAGATGTGAGGTAGGTGGTTAAGGTTCATTTTTTCCCCCCAATAAAGGTTGGGGGAAAATGTTGTTGTCTAGCGTCACTTATTGAAATGACCATCTTTTTCCTCATTATATTGATGCCTTCATTGTAAATGTATTGACTTTACATGTGTGGATATAATTCTGGACTCCTTGTTCAATTACAGTGATGTATTTGTATGTCCTTATGCCAGTTGGCTTGTCTTATTTACTTTATTTGTATAAAAAGTCTTAAATCTGAGCCATTCATCTTTGAGATGATTTAGAAACTGTGAAAGGCTACATGTTTTTGGTTTGAGGTACAGCTGGCTATTAGAAAGTGAAAGAAAAATTATGTATTTAATAATCAATTGCAAGTGAATTAAACTTAGAACAAACTAATTATCTTATAATACTTTATAGCAATAATTAATGTGTTGTTTAGGTTTTCATGGGACTGTGTTAACATTTCAGAACCTTTGCTTTTAAATTGACATATACTTTGTGTTAACCTAAGGTGTACTGTTACTCTCTCTGGAGGTTAAAAATAGATCAGAAAGATGGTTTTTACATTTGCAAAGAGCTGTATCATAGGGGAAGCGAACTGATAAGCTGGTTAAGCCATGGCAATAGGCACAGTCTGTTCTGCTTTGTCCCAGCATTCTTTTTCCGGTGAGTACTCTTTTAGTCTCATTCCTAGATCCTCCAGTGGTCAATAAACATCTATTTTATTTTTTTATAATTTCAAAGTTGTAAGATTTGTATTAGAATCCTAGCAGAAAACAGAAGACATTCCGGTGAGATGTCTGAAATCAATTTAATGGAGCACCTTTTTATAGACTGTAATAAAGTAAACAACATGACACCTGGAGACTATCAATAGCAAAAATAGTTACCACCTTCAGGCTAAGGTGACAAGAAGAAGAAATACCATGAATCTATTTACAAGTAATATAAAACTTTATTTCATTTCTTATAACTTATTTATTTAAATGTCACATGACAGGATCCTCCTGTGTTACCATCCTGTGAAAGTAACATTTCAGTTGATAGCAATGAAATTTTAAACCTTTTTGAAGTATACTGGTTCATTTCCTTTTCTCTCAATATGTGGAAAATTTTCAACATTTCCTATCAAATGGAAAGAGATAAGATAATTTGTCATGGGATATCTCAAAAATAGCATTTGAGTATTTTCGTTCATATACATCACTGTTCCTTTCCTGTACTGCAATTATCTTCCTCAAATAAATTCTGAAAATTCTCAGTTCATATATAAGTAGAAATATGACAGAAGTCTGAACTGAAATGGCAATTCAGTTAGCTTAAAATTTAAGTTATCTTTTTAAATACATTTTACCTAGGTTCACAATGGTCCGTAGTGGAAAAAATGGTGATCTTCATCTTAAACAGATTGCATATTACAAACGAACTGGTGAATATCATCCAACTACACTGCCAAGTGAGAGAAGTGGCATAAGAAGAGCAGCAAAAAAATTTGTCTTCAAAGGTAAAATGAATGTTCAAACTCTTGATTATTGAGTTGTAGATGCTTCCCCACATTCTTCTTTGTAGAAGTTTGAGAATTTCTGTAGTAATTTTTGTTGCTAAACAATTAGCAGTTGAATTGATGATGCCACTCAATCAAAAGCAAAACTGAAATTACACTCAAGCTAACTGAAGGCCAGTAAGCATGAAAAGGAAGGTTTAAATTATAAGCAGAATATGACACCATGAAAGAAAACAAAACATTTTTCTAAATTAACAACTTCTGCTTTTGTTCTCTCGTGTTCTCTAATGGTGCACTTTCCAGCACCGATGTCACTGTCAATGAGGAATGTTTTTGATGCTTGATATGAAAATGTTGACAAAGTTAACTGGGTTGTTTACTAAAATAAAAACTGAAAGGAATTAACTATATTTCTGTGATCATGTCCCCCTAACCCCCACCAGTACCATTAAATAGTCTTAGGATCACATTTATTTTAGGACCTTTGAATGTCCCTGAATGGATTAAATATTTGAAAGGCAGTGGGATATTTATCTTGGAATGTCATGATAATTTTTTCTTCTTTTTCACCTATAAAGGAGAAGAGAAGTTTGGGATGAGATAAGCAACAAGTAGTCACCAGATAATTAAATGAATGTTTATGTTCTAAATGGGAACTTAGCCTCTTAGCCTTCCCCCAAAGCAGGTTAATAAAATTCTAGGTTAATACATAAATGCCTGCTCATGTCTCCCTGTGTATATCCCTACCAATAACTCCCTTATATTTAAGATTAGGCAGACCCATCATCTGTTAGACTAAAGTAAGGATTCATTCATTCATATATTTAATAAGTTATATAACAAATGTTAACTGGATTTCTTCTATGTGCCAGTCACATTCTAAACCTTGGAGATATATTGATAAATAACATAGATAAGGTTCCTGCTCTCAGGTTGCTTATATTCTAATTCTAAAAAGTAAGGAATGTTCTACTCCTCAGTCTGCTTACTCATATTAGTAGCTGAATGGGTATTTTGGTGTTTGAATAGCTAGCCCATTCATATTGGAGAGGTAGATGGTGATTCTGCCCATACCCTGGTTACTTCCCAGCTGCAGATTCTTCTCACGTGTCCTCCTAGGAAACACAATTGTCTTGAGGATTAAGGTTTTTTCCACTTTCCTGCTTCACCATCCCTACCTTCTACTCAAATCCAGAAAAAGCTGAGAGAGCTGTTTGCTTGCAAAAATGCAGTGATGATTAAACATTATTTTAGAAAATTATGTTCTAGGAAGTTTTTTCTCTGTACATAATTTATTTGCTAATCTATTCCATTTTTAGAAAGTGCCTGCAAAATATTCTTACTTTGAGTACTCCCATAGAGAGAAAATTTCATATTTCCATAGTTATTATGTGCTTTGGTAAAAAAGCTTGCTCTACTTATATTGGTATCTACAATATTATAGCAGTTACTGCCCTTCCTAAGTATCTAGCAAGTGTAACAGCTAAGAACCTTTGTGTGGTAGCATCATTACAAATAAATATTCTATTTTAAATGCGGTAAGGTTTTATAAAACAAAACAAAAACCTTCATGGTTTAAACAGGAGGCTGTGATTGTCTTAAAACTACATAGATATCTAAAAATTACAGTTCTGTCTTTTTGTTATCTTTTATTCTAGAAAAAAAGCTGTTTTATGTTGGAAAAGACAGAAAACAAAATCGTTTGGTAATTGTTTCAGAAGAGGAAAAAAAGAAAGTCTTAAGAGAATGTCATGAAAATGACAGTGGAGCTCATCATGGTATATCCAGGACCCTTACTCTGGTAGAATCCAATTATTATTGGACATCTGTGACCAATGATGTCAAACAGTGGGTATGGCTTATGTATTTAGAATATTATGAATAATGACTTTCTGATATTTAAAATTTATTATTTCTCCAGATTTATTCTGGGTATCACCTCTTGTTAAGTATATTTGGCATGGTTATTTTTATTGAAAAAACCACTTAAAGGGAGTTGTATTTTCCTTCACAGTTGTTTTAAATCACTTAAGTATAATTTGAACAGGAAAGTATGTGCTCTCATTTTTGTGCCTGTTTCATCTTGAGGTAGAATGTCAACCCAAACCAAATAAAACTAAAATCAAATTTTGAGGATAATGGAATAAGTCTGAGTTTTGTAACTTTGTGACCCATTGGGACCTTCAACTTCTCCTAATAGAAAATTCACCTATAGGAATTCTGGGGTTCTTGCTGGAAGTCAACTGATCCTACTCTTTCCAGTGCACTGTATGCCAAATGGTAGGAATTCCTTGGAATATATGTGAGATCTCCTTAATAATTGTAGTAGTGCATCAAAAATACTGGCATTTCAAGCATAAGGAATTAAACCAACATTTAACTAAATATCATTTGTGAGTTAATTGGTTTATGGATCTATTCAGGTACTCTGAAGACCATAAATTATATATTTTCCCTGCCATGCATTTTTTACAAGCATTCAGTGAAATCTGTCAAATTGTTATTAAGAATGATATGACTTTTGGGAATAATCAGAAGTTATTTGTGATAAAATCCAACAAATAAGTTTAAATTGGAAAATGAAAATTCTGATCATAAGTAACTGTGATTATAATGTGATTAAATGACTTTTAAATTTTTCTTCAGAAGTTAGTTTGAAAGTAGTTTCCAGGGTAGAATTCCAGAAATCTATAGAGAAATGGCACCCATCCATAAATTGATCAGTTGATCTTTTCTCACCTCACTCAAATGAAAGCTGCAGAACAGCATGGGTTTTGTTTATGTTTATTCTTTTTCCATGATCTAGAAAATTTTCTAGCATATATTATGAATGAAATTATATTTCAATAAATATGGTTGGAATAGATTAATGAATCAACTTCTTAATGTGATAATTTTAAAGGAAACATTTTGTGCATATAGAAATTATTGTAAATCTTCATACTGATTTTAAATTATAGGAGACTTAAGATCTTTTTAAGCATTTAATAAATATTAATTATGAACCACATTTATGTTCCATGTGAGTAAGACCCATAAGATGGTCATTTGGTAGTATAATCTTCCCTCAGTATATGCATGGGATTGGTTCCAGCACCACATTCATATAACCAAATGTACTCATACCGAAGTCCTGCAGTCAGCCCTGTGGAACTTGCATATATAAGAAGTCAGCTCTGTTTACTTGAGTTTCACATCCCTCCCTACCAATACTGTATTTTTTGTTTGTGTTTGGTTGAAAAACAAAGCCATGTATAAGCTGACCTTCACAGTCCAAACCCATGTTGTTTGAGACCAGTTGTAGTGGCAACTACAGTTGTTTGTTGTTGCTTTACTTATTTGTTGTTCTAAATAGGTTTAATCCAGTGATTCTCAGTCTGGAAGTTTCTCCTTCAAAACACAAAGTGTACCTATTAATCATTTTAAAATTCAGATTTATAAGACTGCTTTTATATTGTGTTGAGTATTAACGTTTGTATATATTTTCTTTATTGTGTGCCTATTTGTAGGTATACGCTTGTCAGCATTGCCAAGTAGCAAAAAATACAGTTATTGTAGCACCAAAACAGCACCTTCTCAAGGTGGACAATCCATGGAGCTTAGTTACTGCTGATCTGATGGGACCTTTTCATACAAGCAACAGAAGTCATGTGTATGCTATAATCATGACAGATTTATTCACCAAATGGGTTATGATTTTGCCTCTATGTGATGTTTCAGCATCAGAAGTTTCTAAAGCTATTATCAATATATTTTTCTTATACGGACCTCCTCAGAAAATAATAATGGACCAAAGAGATGAATTCATTCAACAGGTAAGACAAATAAACAACTTAGGTCTAGGATCGTATCTTACTCCCTTTCAGTGTCCAGAACCAGTGCCTTGTGCATTATATTACAGAGTGCTTAATAAATTCAGATAAATTGCTATAGGTATAGAGGTATGATATTAAATACTACAAAGATAGTTGTACTGGAAATTAGGAGATTAAGATTTTAATACTTACCGTGGGTTATTGTAAACCTATTTTCAGATTAAAATGAGGAGGTTGGACCAAATAATCTTTACTTTCAGATTAAAAACCCATGATCGGTCAGGCCTGGTGGCTAACGCCTATAATCCCAACACTTTAGGAGGCTGAGGTGGGTGGATCACTTGAGCTCAGGACTTCAAGACCAGCCTGGGCAAGACGGCAAAACCCCATCTCTACAAAAAAAACACAAAAATTAGCTGGGCATGGTTGTGGGTGCAGTCCAGTTTGGAGGAAGGCTATTAGAACTTCTATTTATATTTAAAAACAAAAAAAGAAATGAAGCTTTATTAATAATGTATACAGATTGCTATTAGCATCCTAACTCAGTCAACAAGACAGTTATGTCACACATGCTATGAGAAGGTATCCTGAAAGAAAAGGGAGAATGCACGTTTCCTCACTCATTTTTGCTTTCAGCAGTTGATTGAGTGTATGGATATCATCTAGCATTCACCACACTATTCACAAAGTGGCCAGGGAACTTAGATTTCTTGCAATGAAACCAGACAATACTAAAAGGCAAGCACCCATCCACCACAAGAAAATAGTGCTGGCACATCTACTTAACTTCCAGGTCTTTGTTAGACACACCAATGAGATGAAAACAAATAGTAAATAGAATACTCCCTCTTTATCTGCAGTTTTACTTTCTGAGGTTTCAGTTACTATAGTCAACTACAGTCCAAAAATATTAAATACGAAATTCCAGAAATAAACAATTTATAAGTTTTTAAATTGTACACCATTCTGAGTATTGTGATGAAATCTCATGCTGTCCTGCTCTGTCCAACTGGGATGTGAATCATCACTTTGTCCAGCATATCCTCATTGTATATGCTACTCCCTCCCCCTTATCAGTCACTTAGTAGCTATCTTGGTTATCAGATCAAATGTCGTGGTTTGTATCCAAGTTACCTTTATTTTACTTAAGAATGACCCCAAAGTGCATGAGTAGTGATGTTGGCATATTGTTACTCATCCTATTTTAATAGGATTTTTATTAGGCATTATTATTAGTTATAAATTATTATTAGTTATTAATCTCTTACTGTGCCTAATTTATAAATTAAAGTCTCTCATAAGTATGTATATATAGGAAAAAATGTAGTATAGTTAGAGTTTGTATAGTTAGAGTCAGTACTACCTGCAGTATCAAACATTCTCTAGGGGCCTTGGAACATACTTGCTGAAGATAAAGGGAAACCACATTTATCAGATATGATAGGAAATTGGCCATCAAATTCAAAATTATGAAGAATACTCTTTGAAATATTGGTTCACTTCCACTTTTATTAATGAAGAGCCTTACCCTAAGTGCATATAATGTTTTAAGGTATTTGCTAATGATTATGAAGCCATTATGATTAGCTAGCAGTTTTTCCAATTGTGTTTAAAGTTATTTGGTAACCATTCCAGAACTTTGAAAATTTTACTACAGGTAGCAGTAGGTCCAAGCGTGGTGGCTCATACCTATGATGTCAGTTTTCTGGGAGACTGAGGTGAGAGGCTAACTTGGGATCAGGAGTTCAAGACTAGCCGATGCAATATAGCAACACTCCATCTCTACCAAAAAAAAATTTTTTTTTTAATTAGCTGGATGTAGTGTTGCACACCAGTAATCCCAGCAACTCAGGAGGCTGTTTAAGGATCACTTAAGCCCAGGACATGAAGTCTACAGTAAGCTATGATTGCATCACTGCACTCCGGTTTGGGCAACAGTGAGACCCTGTCTCAAATTCAAAAAAGTAATAATAGGCTGGGGTGGGTGGCTCATGTCTGTTGTAATCCTAGCAGGTGGATCACTTGAGCATAGAAGTTTGAGACTAGCCTAAGCAACACAGTGAAATACAATCTCTACAAAAAATACAAAAATTAGTCAGGGGTGTGGGGCACACACCTGTAGTCCAACTACTCAGGAGGTTGATATGGGAAGATCGCTTGAGCCCAGTAGGTTGAGGGCTCCAGTGAGCCAAGATCATGCACTCCAGCCTGGGTAAGACTGAGACTCTGTCTCAAAAAAAAGGGGAGGAGGGTAACAAGTAACACTTGCAGGCCTATTTTGTGAGGTTGCTTAAACAAAAAACCATAAAAGTGACATATCATTGGGAAAACTTGTTCTTTTTTCTCTGATTAAAATGGCCTCACTATTACACAGAAAGCATAATGATGACATTTCAAAATGAACTTTTTTATCAGCAAATACTGATACAGAAAACACTGCCAAAGATTATAACATAATAGACAGTGTGGGAGGTTTATTCTATAGTTGAATAAAAATACAGATGTTTCTAACATAGCTTAGCTTAGAGTATTTGCTAAATTGTTCCAATAAAATGCACAAAGAACTTTGTGTAAGCCTCTGAAGGAAAGAGAATAAACATTATCAGTAAGAAAATTAATTTTTTAAAATGTCTTACAGAAAACTAAAATTGTAAGGACTGACAGAATATCTGGTTTGATGGTTGGGGGGCTGCTAGGGCAAGGCTGTCAAGATAGCATTTCACAAATGGATTCCCTGGATCATTCCTAGGCAACCTCTTGAAACAAAGAAGTTAAAGGCTTTTTCAAGGGTCATTTAAAATCATTGATCAAGACTCAGATTGAAGCTGACCCAGACGACACCTATTTTCTGGGATTTCTTTCTAATTACTGTTTAATTAAAGATAGGCAGCCTGAGTTAGTATGTATATCAGCTAGGAAGTATATTCAATCGAAGTAACAGACTGCCTTTCCCTATCCCAATACGTTAATATATGTTTTATATGTATTATCCCAATATATGTTGGCAGTGATAGTCGCTCCTATTGTATTCACAACATGGCTGCCAGAGCACATGCCACAATGCCTACATTTCAGTAAGAAAGAAGGGAGAGAGTAATGAGCAAACAAAGCTAGTACCAGCTGAGTTTGCCCAACAACTTCTACTTACAACTTTTTGGCTAGAATTATGTCACATGACCACAACTACCTGCAAGGGAGTCTGGGAAATGGAGTTTTCTTTTTGTTGCTTTCCCCTTGGTTGTATTAATTTTGCTTATTTAGTTATTCTGATACTACTCATCTGAAATAGTCTTCATTTTAAAAGACAGATTTATGAGTCAAAGGTTTACTGAACTCAAAATAATAAGGAAAAAATAAGTCTGAAGGATGACATAGGAAAAATTATTTTATATTTAACAGGCTTACTGTTACAAGTATTGTAAACTCATCTTGGTTTCTTTTAAGTGCTGCACATAATATAGTAACAATAGTAGCAGTTAAAAGTTATAAAATGTTTATTACTGCCAATAACAGTTTTAAGTGCTTTATAAACATTAACTTATGACCTAGTGTGGTTTTTTTTTTTTTTTTTTTTTTTGAGAGACTGTCTACTAAATTAAAAAATTACTTGAGGGCCAGGTTCAGTGGCTTATGCCTGTAATCTCAGCACTTTTAAAGGCTGAGGTGGGTGGATTGCTTGAGTCCAGGAGTTTGAGACCAGCCTAGGCAACATGGCGAAGCTCCATCTGTACAAAGTATTTAAAAATTAGCTGGGCATGGTGACAGATGCTTGTAGTCCTAGCTGTTAGGCAAATTGAGGTGAGAGAATTGCCTGAGCCCAGGTGGTGGAGGCTGCACTCCAGCCTGTGTGACAGAGCAAGACCCTGTCTCCCCACCCCACAAAAAAAGAAAAAAATTAAACTCAAAGTTAGTATTAAGTTATATTCTTCCATGTTGTATGTGTGTATTGTGCAAGGCACTTAATCTCTTAAAGCGTCAGCCTCAAAAACTTGTTGTAAGATTTAATGACAATAGTGTAAAGCGTCTAGTGTGATGATCAGCATATGGTAAAGACTCAATAAATGGTAACCACTATTTTATACATATTTTATGTATGTTTTTATATAGAATGTTATGGTCAATAAAAAGGCAAGTTTCTAATTCTTTTGAAGCCTTTTTTAAGTCAATGGAAAAATAAAACACAAATTTTAAAAAGCCAGCTTTGTTTTATATATTTTTCAGATCAATGTTGAACTGTACAGATTGTTTGGCATAAAGCAAATTGTAATTTCTCCCACCTCTGGAACTGTTAATCCAACAGAAAGTACACCTAGCACAATCAAAACATTTCTCTCCAAACACTGTGCTGACCACCCAAACAATTGGGATGATCACCTATCAGCTGTTTCATTTGCCTTCAATGTAACTCACTTGGTATGTGCCTTTTTATAATTCTGTACTTCTGAGTTATGACTATTTCTTGGCCAGATAAATGTTTTATTACAAAATTGACATTTATTTTCTTTAAAATAGGAGCCTACAAAAAATACACCATATTTTCAAATGTTTAGTCGAAATCCTTATATGCCTGAGACTTCAGGTAGTCTTCATGAAGTGGATGGTGATAATACAAGTATGTTTGCTAAAATTCTAGATGCAATTAAAGAAGCTGATAAAATAATGGAGAATAAGACAACTTCAATGGGCCAGGTGATTCTATTTAATAGAAAAACTGTAATCTAAAACTTTATAAAGTTATATTTAAAATTGCAGTATATACATGTATGCATGCACACACACATGCAATATACCCTTACATGCCAAAATTTTTTATCTATCAAATTTTGCTTGTCTTAAGTAGTTGGTTTACTTGCTGTGAAATGCTGAGAGACAATAATGGGAAAGCTATGAATTTTGGAATCAAGTAGAGCTGGATTCAAACCTATAATCTTAACTGCTTTGAATTGTTTGAGTTTGGCAAATTACTTAACCTATCTTAGTTTACCTTTTATATAAAGTAGGGTTAATAATAATGATTTTGAAATGTTATTCTAAGAATTAAATAGAATTCATGCCTATCTTTTAGTAGCATCCCAATAAGTAACCATTTTGTTATAATATCCTCATTATCTGCATTTACTTTCAAGATACTATAACTCTTTCATCTCTTTGTTCTTTTTCTTTTTACACCTGTAGATGGAGAACAACAATTTGGATGAACTAAATAGAAGCAAGATCATTGTTAAAAAGAAACCAAAGCAATTAAATCCATTTCACTTAAAAGTGGGTCATGAAGTTTTAAGACAAAGGAAAAATTGGTGGAAGGATGGTCGTTTTCAGTCTGAATGGGTTGGTCCTTGTGTCATAGACTATATTACAGAAAGTGGATGTGCTGTCCTGAGAGACAACACTGGGGCTAGACTGAAAAGACCTATCAAAATGTCTCATCTTAAGCCCTACATAAGAGAGTCCAGTGAACAAGGTAAATTATCTGTCACTTCTCTACATTTTTATTCCTTTGGGTAAGGAGAGAAGTTAAAAATAACAGAAACCTTTCTCCCCTCTTTTGTTAGGTTTTCTTTTGCCTTCTCATCTTCATAAAATTTGTTACAGTTTTAGCTATCCCAGGTATCTGTTTTATGACAGTATCTCTTCTGTCAGGCCTATGAGATTTTTGTTGTTGTTGTTGTGTTTTTGTTTTTGAGCCTGAGTCTCACTCTGTTGCTCAGGTTGGAGTGCATTGGCGTGATCTTGGCTCACTGCAAACTCTACCTCCTGGGTTCAAGCAGTTCTGCCTCAGCCTCTGGAGTAGCTGGGATTACAGGCATGCACCACCAAGCCCGGTGAATTTTTGTATTATTAGTCCATGTTGGCCAGGCTGGTCTTGAACTCCTGACCTCACGCCGGAGATTACAGGTATGAGCCACAGCACCGAACTTTTTTTTTTAGATGGAGTTTCACTCTTGTTGCCCAAGCTGGAGTGCAGTGATGCGATCTCACCTCACTGCCCGCTCCGCCTCCAGGGTTTAAGCAATTCTCCTGCCTTAGCCTCCTGAGTAGCTGGAATTACAGGCTTGCGCCACTATGCCCGGCAAAGTTTTTGTATTTTTAGTAGAAACGGGTTTCACCACGTTAGCCAGGCTGGTCTCAAACTCCTTACCGCAAGTGATCCGCCTGCCTCGGCCTCCCAAAGTGCTGGGATTACAGGTGTGAGCCACTGTGCCTGGCCATTTTTTAAATTTCTACTATGTTTTTCATAGTTTGTGTGGGAGAATCTAAACCTGTTTTCCTCTGAAGGAAAGATAACATCTTAATATCATCTCTATTTTTGCTTTCTAAATTTTTTTTTTTTTTGGAGACAGAGTCTCACTCTGTCCTCCAGGCTGGAGTGCAGTGGTGCAGTCTGGGTTCACTGCAACCTCTGCTTCCTGGGTTCCAGCAGTTCTTGTGCCTCAGCCTCCCAAGTAGCTGGGATTATAAGCATGTGCCACCAGGCCTGGCTAATTTTTTGTGTTTTTAGTAGAGACTAGGTTTCACCATTGGCCAGGCTAATCTTGAACTCTTGGCCTCAAGTGATTTGCCTGCCTTGGCCTCCCAAAGTGCTGAGATTACATGCATCTGCCATCGTACCTGGCCTTACAATGTTCTCTTAGTCACTTCTTGCCTCTTTTTAGCATGAAAAACAGCCACTATGATCATTAATGCCAAAAACAATCATACTGTCCAGAATCCAGTTGTGAGATAAATATTAGGGTACTTTAAAAATGTCATTAAATTTTAATATTGCTTTATAGTTAGGTCATGGTTGTGGGCCAGGTGTGGGTACAGAGTGGGGTATCCTCAGAATGCTGTAAGGTGCTATAAGAGGTGATAGCACTCTAAACAAGGTTATACTTGCCCCTAACTTTGGTTCTGAACAGTCAAGATATCCTGTTCTCTGTAACCCTTTCTATCATAGCCTAGTTAAGTGATGTTTTTGCCATGGCTTTTAGATTATGTTCCCCTCTTTATCAAGACTTTTATTTTGTCCTAATGTATCTGCTTCCTTAGAACTTCTCTGAGGTGGATAACTGAAAGGGAGTTAATTGGTACCTTAGCCAGATGAAGCATTAATAATATTTGGATGTGAGTAACATTTAATGGAAAATATATTTTTAAACAACATAAACAAGTTATGTAACAGACTTCAGCAAATATTAATAACAAAAAGAGTAACAACAGTATAAATAACCTACACTTACCCTACACCTTTTCTTAAGAGGTAAAGCCCTTGTGGGCTGCTCAGTAATGGTAGCTCAACTCTGCTTCTAATCTGGCGTACAACTCTCATGTTAAAACCTCTTACCACTTGCCTTCTTGTGACAGACCCAGTTGTTTAGTCAGTAGACTTACCTTGAACTATGTTCTAATCCTGAAAACTCACAAGTACTTTCATTGTCTTTGTTAGAAGATAAATGCTTTCATGGTTTGTGCCTCTTCTCAGTTCTGAGCTACCTTTAATGATCTCTCTCTTCTGCAAGTTAAGTAGGAAAAAAAAGATTACATTTCTCTGATTTGTAGAAATTCAAAGTAAATGTAATTTCTGCCATCTTTTTCCTCAATATCACATATTTTCTTGAAAATCTTTTTCACGATTTTCTTGAAAACCACCTCACAAGTTGATTTTAAAGAGTCCTTGAGTGGAATTAAAGCAAACAAAATGATTTTGAATAATCATTGAAATTTTTATTTGACATAAATTTTGATGTGCTGTAGCCAAAAGAACTATAAATTTATCTATCCACATTTGCCATTGCTGCTGGTACTAGCCTTGAGATTTCATAGCTCTATTAAAGACACTGTCTAAAGCAGATATAATTCTTTTGCCAACCTCTTATCCATTCTTATCTAGAATTGAATGTAGAGTGAGCACATTCAGTACGAGGTCTACAATATTTGTCATTGCTATTTTAAGTAAGTCTGGCGTCAGAGTAAGACTCCATCTCAAAATGTTGGAATTACAGGTGTGAGTCACTGTGCCCAGTCCAGTTATGTATTTCTAAACCAATAGTTATTCAGTTCTCTGTTGACAGTATTAGTTATTATAATGACAGTGGTATAGTATCAAATTATAGTTATTATTTTGTCCTTAGAAAGGATATACTAGTATGGTAGCACATTCTAATAGTTTGAGGAATATCAGATCATATATAGGATTAGTTTAGTCACTTCTCTTTAAAATAAGAAAATTAAGTAGTCTGAAACCTTGTCTTTTTCTTTCTGATTGAAGAAATAATCCAAATCAGACTTCTTTGAAGCTGTAATTTTTATTTATTTTTCTCCTTAGGGAAATTTAAAAATTGATTGTTTATCTATTAAGTTTACTCCTTAAAACTACATTAAGGCTGGGCACAGTGGCTCATGCCTGTAATCCCAGCATTTTGAGAGGCCGAGATGGGTGGATTGCCTGAGCTCAGGAATTCAAGACCAGCGTGGGCAACGTAGCAAAACTCCATCCCTACAAAAAAAAATACAGAAATTAGCTGGGCATGGTGATGTGCACCTTTAGTCATAGCTACTTAGAGAACTGAGGCAGAGGACCACTTGAGCCCGGGAGATTGAGACTACAGTGAGCCAAGATCATACTCCTGCACTCCAGCCTGGGTAACACAGTGAGACCACATCTTTTTTTTTTTTTTTTAAATGGGAGTTTCATTCTTGTCGCCCAGGCTGAAGTGCAATGCTGCGATCTTGGGTCACTGCAACCTCCGCTTCCTGCGTTCAAGTGATTGTCCTGCCTCAGCCTCCCGAGTAGCTGGGATTACAGGTGTCCACCCCCACATCCAGCTAATTTTTATATTTTTAGTAGAGACAGGGTTTTGCCATGTTGGGCAGGCTGGTCTCAAACTCCTGACCTCAGCTGATCTGCCCGCCTCGGTCTCCCAAAGTGCTGGGATTACAGGTGTGAGCCACTGCGCTGGGCTGAGATCCCATCTCTTTAAAAAACCCTACATTAAAAATGGGTATCAGTGCCGGGCTTGGTGGCTCATACCTGTAATACCAGTACTTCGGGAGGCCAAGGTGGTTGGATCACAAGGTCAGGATATCAAGACCATCCTGGCCAACATGATGAAAATCTGTCTCTACTAAAAATACAAAAGTTATCTGGGCATGGTGGCAGGCATCTGTAATCCCGGCCACCCGCGTGGCTGAGGGAGGAGAATTGCTTGATCCCAGGAGGCAGAAGTTGTGGGGAGCCGAGATTGCGTCAACGCACTCCAGTATGGCATCAGAGTAAGACTCTGTCTCAAAATAAATAAATTAAATAAATAAATAATAATAGTAAAAATGGGTATCAAAACTGCTGATTAACACCTTCCTGAAATGTCTTGAAAATATTTTAGTTTCAAAGAAACTGAAGACTTACTTATTCAGTCTGGTCAAAACCGAAATGATGCTTTAAAACAGAGGTCATAATCATCACTTAATGAATAGAGTGAGGAAGGAAAAATACTTAGTGAAATATAGTGAATAATACTGTGAACAGAGAACTGAAAAATGTAACTGACTAGAAAAGACCTTTAATATGTTCTGTTTGTTTACTCCCCATCCCTGTGTTTTCAGGGCAAAAAGTTTAATCATGTTCTTTTATCCCTAACTCAGGATTGTTCTAAATTAGTGTTGTCCAATCAATGAATAATACAAGAGCTATGTAATTTAAAATTTTCTAGTAGTCACATTTTAAAAAGTACAGAAATAAGTGAAAATAACTTTAATGATATATTTTATATAATCCAATGTATCCAAAATATTATTTGTTCAGCATATAAGGCCCCAAGAGTCTCTTTTCTGATTATTGAAATTAAAGAGCATTTCTCTTAGCTCCAGTAGATTTAGACCACAGTAGGAGCTGAAACATATTTGACCTTTGTGAATGAATGAGAATTTTTTTTTCCAAACAAACAGGCCTTTGACATAATTCGGAGTAGATTTCCATTGTGTATAAAGTGATTTTTGTAGAATTTGCTGAGTGTAGTCCTTCTTCTCTATGGTTTTATTACAATGTTACTTTAAAGGTTAACTGTTTTTAGAGGAAAAAGTTTGTGTGTGTGTATGTGACTTATATACAGAAGCTCTTCTCTTAAAATCAAGTGAGGTTAGTAATGTTCATTTGTTTCTAACCAGTGTAACTAGGAGGTACTCAAGTTCAAGTTCTCTGAATCCATTTCAGCAAATTAAAGTGATAATTTCTAAGAGCTTTACATCTAGGCATATTGTTCCCTATTGACATATGTTTACTAGACAAATTTTTCCAAAATAGACCTACTTCATCCATATGAAAAAAGCTTTTTCAGACAGAAAACTTCCTTTATCAATCCTCTGAGAGAGTCTTTGGACATTTCTTAAATGCCTATGATATCTGCCATCACTGGTAACTTGGCAGGAGTTGTACAGGCCTTAAAACTATGAAACTTTTACCCTACCTAACCTTTTAAAATTCCCTTAATAACTACTTCCTACCCTTCTCCAGTATTAACAGTAGAGTAATTGCAAATTTTGATGTTAAAACTCTGAAAGCGTTTCAATTTTATTGATCATTTTTTCTTCCCTCTTGCTGCTATTGGACATAACACATCTCATGTGTTGCATGACTTTTTCTTTTTTTTTTGAGACAGAGTCTCACTCTATGTCACTCAGGCTGGAGTGCAATGGCATGATCTCACCTCACTGCAACCTCCACCTCCTAGGTTCAAGCTATTCTCTCACCTGAGCCTCCTGAGTATCTGGGATTACAGGCACCCACCACCATGCATGGCTAATTTTTGTATTTTTAGTAAAGATGGCATTTCACCATGTTAGCCAGGTTGGTCTCGAACTTCCGACCTCAAGTGATCCACCCACCTCGGCCTCCAAAAGTGTTGGGATTGTAGGTGTGAACCACTGCAGCTGGCCGCATGATTTATTTTTATTTTTTGTCTTTCAGAATTATAGGCCAAATAAATGGCCATACAAACCCAAGCCCACTTATGCCATATTTTGGTAGAGAGAATAACTGTGTGTGATCTGTTGAAGTTTGTAAATTGAAAATTGTTAAATGCATTAATTTCTAGGGTTGGAATAGGTTCGGTGAGCTGTTCATAATAACATTATAAGGCTGAGTCTAGAGTAGGATTGTTTTTCAAAATATACTAGAAAATTGGTCTGCTCTGAGACACTTACTTTCATTGGTCTCTAATCTAAATAGGCAAATTAATCTTCCTTTTGCTTTCTCAAATTTAAGATTTGAGGACTCCTTAAGCCCGTAAAATCTTCAGGAGACCAACCTAGGCAATATAATTAGCCGGACATGGTGACATGTGCCTATAGTCCCCGCTATTCATGCCATTGCACTCCAGCCTGGGTAACAGAGCAAGACCATGAATGAATGAATGAAAGAATAAATGAAAGAAAAATAAATAGAGATAAATGAATATATCTTTATCTATATTTTGATGTTTTGGGGCAAATTTAGAAAAGGCAGGGGTTCAGGAAGTTAATTAGCTTTGGTAAAATAATGTCTTCTTGCAACGAATTAAAATATCAGATAGGGAGGAATCCTTTCATACATATTAATCTTTACATAGAAGATTTGCCATCAGTTTAACATTCATTTTAAACATTTTTTTTCTGATGGTGATGATAAATTTGCTCAAAAAACAATAAAATGCTGACAAGGAAGATTCCCTGTCAGTACTTCAGTATGGCTTAGGTAGACCTTAAAAGTTCCTAAGAATTTTGGCATCAAATTAGATTTAAATAAGCTAAGCTTTTTAAGCTACTTCATTGCAGCCTGCCTTCTTACACATTTCTGTCACATAAACCTGAGTTGGCCTGTTGTTTTTAACTTCATATTGTAACAATTTGATATTATCTTCCCAATATGGGGTTTATAAAGATAAGAAAATGATCTCAAGTTGTAAATGCAAGGATTTAATAATTCTATTTGTTAAAATCATTCTATGACCCTGTTAATTCACCCAAAAATGCTTTACAGAGGCATATTAAGGATACTATTATCAAAAATAGTTTTATAATTTTTTTTTTTTGAGACAGGGTCTTCCTCTGTCACCCACACTGGAGTATAGTGTTGCCATCACAGTTCGTTGCAACTTTAACCGTCCAGGCTCAAATGATCCTTCTCAGCCTCCTGAGTAGCTAGGACCACAGGCACAGGCAATCACACCTTGCTATTTTTTTTTGTATTTTTTGTAGAGACGGTTTCGTCATGTTGGCCAGGCTGGTCTCGAACTCTGGGACTTAAGCAATCCACTGGCTTTGGCCTTACAAAGTGCTGAGATTACAGGCGTGAGCCACCATGCTCAGCCTTATAATTTTATTTTTAATCTATGCCATAATTCTCACTCCTTCTACTCCCTGTTCCCCATACATACATATCTACCAAGGACAGGTCGAGAGAACAGGAAAATGGCTGTTTTAAAATCCTTGATCTTTCCAGAATTTTTTATGTATGAACTGTCAAATTTATATCTCATTTAATTTATTCTTTGACATTCATATTTATTTAGTAGACAGTAGAACTCCCTAGAAGTTAATCTTGATAGTTAATTTTTATTACTTGGATTTTATTTCTCACTTAACATTGTTTAATTTTAAAATATGTTTAATTATTATTCTAAAAGCCAAATGTATGATTTCTCTTCTTTCAGAAAGTCTGTATCTCTTGCACGGTTCAGTAGTGGCAGATCATGACTACATTGGATTGCCTGAAATTTCGGTTGGAGCATACCAAGCAAATATTCTGGTGGAAGATGCAACTATTGGTATAGTCGATAATGAATTACTGACATCAAGCAAGGATCGTGAACTATTAGAATATAGAAATACGAAAATCTCTCCATTGATAGACGATCATAGTACTCTTGAAAAGCAGACTTTCAGTCTGTTGGACTCTTCAAACCAGGTTCTTGAATACTTAAGTTAGTAAATACCAAAATTTATTTAAAGTGCTTGTTTGGAATGTGTAAACTCTTAATGATATCTTACTCATTAAAAATGGCTGTATAGAAGAAGTATCTTGACACATTCTTAATGACTAAATTCAGAAGGTTTATTTTATAGTTATTTATTTAAAATTGTGCCACATTTGAATATCCTTATACATTTATATGAAGGCAAAGAAAGCATGTAATATATAGAATTCACTTTTTCTTCTAAAAAGAGAATAGGCAAATCACCCCTACTTCTTAGGAAGTAGATTCTAGCTCAAATCTCTCAAATCTTTGTATGGCTTTGGTACCATTTCTCAGTTTTAAATTTTCTGAAATTCTCTACCTTTTCAACAATAAGTTTGAACTACTTTGAATGGGATTGATAAGTATTGAACCAACTGTAACAATGAATGAAATGAAACTTCTTTTGGTTTTATTAGAACTTTTAAAAACAAGATTGTATGAAAAATATAGGGTTATTTAATGGGCTTTCACAGGATATTGGTAATATCAAATTATCTAATTGGTTAGATAGGGTCAGGATTAGGGTCTGAAACTATGTATTGGTTGGAAAACATTTGTTCATTTTCATACTATATATTAAAGAGAAAAGCATCAGCCAGGTATGGTGGCTCATACCTATAAATCTCAGGACTTTAGGAGGCCAAGACAGGACGATCACTTGACCCCAGAAGCTCGAGACCAGTCAGAGCAACATAGGGAGACTTCATCTCTACAAAAAATTTTTAAACATTAGCCAGGTGTGGTGGTACATGCCTGTGATCCCAGCTACTCAGGAGGCTGAAGTAGGAGCATTCCTTGACCCAGGAGGTCAAGACTGCAGTGAGCTGTGCTCATGCCACAGCACTCCAGCCTGAGTGACAGGGTGAGTCTGGTCTCAACAACAGCAGCAAAAACATCTGTTAAGAATTTTTCTGCAATCATAAAAAATAATCCTGATAAAATAACCAGTATTAAAGATTTTAAACTGTAATTTATGTGCTATTCACAACTTTGTTCAATAAATATTTATTAAGTACTATGAAAAGAACAGTGGGAAAAGTAAAAGATGAGTCAAATGTGTACCTCATTCTTATAAAGGACTTACTGTCTGGTAGTAACAGACTAGGTAAGCCATGTACAACACAAGTTAAGACATGCTAAATTGCAGAAGACAGGTATAAATAATGTACTTAGGGAGGCAAAAAAGAGAGAAGTTGTTTTTAGATAGGAAATTTGTGTTTATCCATATGGAAGATGGATCATTTAAGCTTGACCTTGAAGAATGTGTATGATTTAGTGAATAGATACAAATGAATTGGAGAGAAGTAATACACAGAGATGGAAATGATTCATAAAAGGGCAGGGCTTCTTGTTGTCTATACTGCCTCGGGTATAAAGTGAAGAAACAAGGTAATGAGGGATAAAGCTGAAAAGGTAAGTAGGAAAGCTTATGGAGAGCTTTGAATTCTATTAAGGATTCATATGTGTCCCTCCCAAAATTTGTGTTGAAGTCCTAACCCCTACCACCTCAAAATATGACTTTATTTGGAAATGAGGTTTCTGCAGGTGTAATTAGTTAAGGTAAGATCATCTTTCAGTAGGGTGGGCTCTAATACAGTGTTACTGGTGTTCTGATAAAAGGAGGAAATTCGAACACAGACTCAAGGAGAATACCATGTGAAGATAAAGGCAGAGTTTAAGATGATGCTTCTATAAGCTAAGAAATGTCAAAGATGCCGGAAAACCACCAGAAGTTAGGGGATAGGCATTGAATACATTTTTCCTCATTCCTCAGAAGAACAACCCTGTCAATACTTTATCTCAGACTTTTGCCTCCAGAACTGTGAGACAATAAAATTCTGTTGTTTCAGCCATCCAGTTTGTGAGACTTTGTTACAGTAGCTCTAGCAAAATAATACTAATGCCTGGCTAAATTATTTATTTTCTCAGAACAAAACTAATGAAGGTCTTTGTATAAGAAAGTGTCATAATCAGAACTGTGTTTGTAGACGTTTAATCTGGCAACTAGTAAAGAATAGATTAGAAGAGGAGAAAACAAGGCATGGAGATTAGTTGAGAGGACTTTGCAGTGATGATGATTAATAAAAACCTAAACTAGGCCTGTAGCATTGGTAATGAATGGAGTCTGTCTTAAGATCATTACAGAATATCTCACATATTTTATTTCACGACTATACTGAATAGTGATGTGATATCAAAAATGGAGACCTGGGGTATTCTGATTACTCATTTAAGAAGAAAGATTATGTTTAATATAGGCTAAAGGAAAAGTGTTTGGGATAGGGTATCAATCTAGGACCTCATCTTATACCACAGACCAAATAAATTTCAAACAGAATTCCAGAAAGACAAAATAAATCCTTTTTTTTTTTAGAAAAAAAAAGCATAATTGTATCACACAGTGCTACCTATCCTGCTTACCTCCACAGAGCAAAGTTCATGAAAGGGTCATATTAGAACATCTTTTTGATAAATATGTGGCTTTTTCTTAGCTCAAATGAAGTAACTTCTTTTTAATGATTACCTGACTCAAAATCAGCCTCTTTTTATCCCCATTTCAAGAAGGTATTAGTGTTCAGAGTCATTTTAAAATAACTCTAAACATTTTTTTTTTAATTTTTACTTCTCCTAGGTAGTTTCTCATTAAACAGACTTTTATCCTGTGTTTATTAGTCATGTTAGACTAGATTATTCTGTGTCTGAAAACCACTGCCAAAATCTTAGTAACTTAACAAAGCTTTATTTCTTGGACACCCAGATATTTCTCTTAGTTCATCAAGGGCTTGTCTGCATTTTCATCACCATTTCCAGGGTGAAATGGTGGGGCCATGGTTCCCCATCTTTGGAATAACAGGTCATCATGACTAGAGAAGGAAAACATGGTGAACTGAGCAATACATCTTAAAAGTTGCTGCAAAGTTATGCACATCTTTCCTACAAAAGTGAAACGTGGTTACACAGTGCTAATTGGTATGGAGTTTCTTTTTGTGCTGATAACAGTGTTCTAAACTTAGTGGTGATGGTTTCATAACTGAATATACTAACAACATCTACTGAAATGTACAATTTAAAATGGTGCCCCAGGTAGGCTTCCACAGTTCCAGACTCCAGGCCAGTCCCTGTGGCTCAAGGTCCAGGTCTGCCCAGTAGACCCCAGATGCAGGCTGGCCCCTGAGGACCCAGGCATCAGGCCAGCCCCCATGAGGACCCCACTAGATTACCCACCATGAACCTCTAGACTGGCAGACTGGTGAAGGGCTTTCTCTGCCAAAGCCAGTCTATTAAGCTTGGAAGAGGTGCCTACTTTTTTAAATGTGCAAATACCAACACAAACTATAAGCATCATGAATAATCAGAGAAACATGATGCCACCAGAAGAAGAAAAAAAAAAGCACTAGTAAATGACCATAAAGAAATGGCCATCTAAAAACTGCCTGGGAAAGAATTCAAAATGATTATCTAAAGCCCAATGAGCTACTAGAGGACACAGACAACTAACCAAAATAAGGAAATTTACATGAAGAAAATGAGAAGTTTAACAAAGAGAGAGAAAACATACTTAAACTCTAGAATTCAAATGCACAGTAACTGAACTGACAAATTCAATAAAGAACTTCAGCAGCATACTTGATCAAGCAAAATAAGGAATTAATGAGCTCAAAGACAGAGCCGTTGAAATTACCTTGTTAGAGGAAACAAAAAGTGAAGAAAGCCTATGGGCCTTTGAGACACCATCAAGTAAACAAACCTGTGCATTATGGGACTTCTAGGAGAAGCAAAGAAAGAAAAAAGGAAGAAAGCTTACTAAAAGACATAAAGACAGAAAATTTCCCAAATCTGGAGACAGAAATGAACATGAATGTCTGTGAATCCCAAGGAACCCCACATAGATGAAGTATAAAGAAATTTTCACTGAAATATCAAGTTCTCAAATTTTTAAAGCAGCAACAGAAAAGTCACTTATTACATGCACAAGAACCTTTATAAAACTATCGGCAGTTACCTTGCAGACCAGGAGAGTGAAATGATATATTTGGCCAAAGAAACTCAACCAAGAAACTATATCCACCAAGGCTGTCCTTCAGAAATGTAGGAGAGATAAAAACTTGCCAAGAAAACAAGCTGTGAGAATTTGACACACTAGACCTGCCTCACAAGAAATTCTAATGCGAGTTCTTCAAGTTGAAATAAAAGATGCTAACTTACAACGTGAAAACATATGAAAGTATAAAACTTACTGTAAAGGTGAGAATATAGTCAAATTCAGAATACTGTAATGGTGGTTTGTAAATTGCTTTTTAACTAATATGAAAGTTAAAAGACAAAAATATTTGTTAAACTAGCTACAATAATGTGTTAATGGACACATTGCGTAAATACAAATTGTGATATTAATAACAAAACATGGGGAGAAAAGAAATTAAAGTGTAAAGTTTTTGTATGTGATCAGCTTAACATAGACTGATACAATTATAACATGTTTTAGGTAAGCATCATGGTAACCACAAAGAAAAAGCCTAGTAGGTACACAGAAGATAAAGAGAAAGGAGTCAAAGCATACCACCACAAGACATTGTTATATTGCAGAAAGAATAAGAAAGAGAAAAGGAACTACAAAATAGTGAAAACAGTGTACAAAATTGAGGTAGTACATCTTACTATCAGTAATTACTTTAAATGCATTAAATTCTCCAATCAAAAGACAGAATGGCTGAATGGATTAAAGAACAACAAGCTGTAATATATGGTGACTAGAGGAGACTTCAGATAAAGGATACACATAGACTAAAAGTGAAAGGATAGAAAAAGACATTCCATACAAATGGTAGTCAAAAGAGAGCATGGTGGCTACACTTACATCACACAAAATAGACTTTTAAGTGCAAAGCTTTCACAAAACACAAGGTTATTATATGATGATAAAGGGATCAGTTCATCAGGAAGATACTGCAGTGATGAATATATATACACCTAACATTCGAGCACCTAAATATATAAATAAAGCAAAGTAACAGAATTGATGGAAGAAATAGCAATACAGTAACAGTCAGAGACTTTAATACCCTACTTCCACTAATGGATAGATCATCCAGACAGAAAAGCAACATGGAAACAGCAGACTTGAATGGCACTATAGACCTATCAGACATATACAGAACATTCCTATTCATTCGTAGCAGAATACACATTCCTTTCAAGTGTGTACAGGAAAGTTCAGGATAGGTCATGTTAAGCCACAAAACCTTAATGAATTTAGGAAGATATTAAAAGTATATCAAGTATCTTTTTTGACTCAAGTAGTATGAAAGTAGAAATCTAAAATGGGGAAAACTGGAAAATTTGCAAGTATGTAGAGATTAAACAACATATTCCTGAACAACCAACCAGCGGGTCAAAAAAGAACTCAATACTGACATGTAAAAATATCTTGAGACAAACAACAGGGAAACACAAAATAACCAGACCTTATGGGATAGAGCAAAAGCAGTTCTAAGGGAATAAGTTAAAGCATTTTTTTTTTTAAAGAAATAACCTGAGTCTGCATCTGAAGGACTGGAAAAAGAACTAAGCACAAAGCAGGGAAAAAAAGGAGATAAATGACAGCAGAAATAAGCAACATAGAGACTAGAAAAATAGTGAATGTCAATGAAATGAAGAGTTAGTTTTTAGGAAAGATAAAATTGATAAGTCCTTAGTGTGATTAAGAAAAAAGAGAAAAAACTCAACATTATAAATGTAAGAATAGATATTACCACTGATACCAACAAAATACAAAGGCACATAAGAGACTACTGTGAACAATTATATGCCAACAAAGTGGATAATCTAGAAGAAATGGATAAATTCCTGAGAATAGACAAACTACCAATATTGAATCATGAAGAAATAGAAAATCTGAACGGAGCAATACAACAAGTAAGGGGATTGAATCAGTAATCAAAAACCCTTCCAGAAAAGACCAAAACCTGATGGCTCCATTGGGGAATTCTACCAAATATTTAATGAGAATTAACACCAATCCTTCTCAAACTCTTCCAAAAAAATTTGAAGAGGAAGAAACATTTCCATACTCACTGTACATACTTACTATACAGGCTACTATTACCCTGATACCAAAGCCAGACAAGGATTCTACAAGGAAAGAAAATTTTAGACTAATATTCCTGATGAACATAGATGCAAGTATTCACAACAAAATACTAGCAAATTGAGTCCAATATATAAGAATTATACACCATAAACAAATGCAAGGTATCCCTGATGTCCAAGGGTACCTCAATATACACAAATTATTAACTGTGATACACCACATGAATAGAATTGAAGGATAAAGTTATATGATTATCTCAATCAATCCAGAAAAAGCATTGGACATAAATATTTTTTCATGATAACGTCTCTCAACAAACTAGGTACAGAAAGAATGTACCTCAACATATACCTCAAAGGCCATGTATGATAAGCTCAAAGCTAACCTCATACTCAGTGGTGAAAATCTGAAAATATTTCCCGTAAGAACAGGAAGAAGACAGTGGTGACCACTCACACCACTACTATTCAATACAGTACCATCATTTCTCCATATCTGCAGGTTCTGCATCTGTGGATTCAACCAATCATAGATGAAAAATATTCAAACAAAATAACATGCAATGAAAAATACAAAAAAAACTCAACTATTTAACATTAACATTGTATTAGATATTATAAATAACCTAAAAATGAAAGTTTACAGGACGATATGCATAGATTTTGCAAATAAATGCAGGATACAAGCTCAATGTACAAAAATCAGTATCATTTCTATACACTAACCATCTGAAAAAGAAATCAAGGAAATCTCATTTATAGTAGTGCAAAAAAATACTTTGGAGGTGAAAGTTCTGTATACTGATATCTATAAAACATTGAAGAAAGAAATTGAAGAATAAATGGAAACTATCCCATGTTCATGGATTGGAAGAATTAATATTATTTAAAAGTTCATACTACACAAAGTGATCTACAGATTTAGTGCAATCTCAATCAAAATTTCAACAGCATTTTTCTTACAGAAATAGAAAAAACGATTCTGAAATTTGAGTGGGACCACAAAAGAATGAATAGTCAAATCAGTCTTGAGCCAAAAAAACATAGCTAGGATTAGTGAGGCCAAGATGGCTGACTAGAAGATTCAGCAATTGGAGGCTCCCATTGAAAAGAACCAAAACTGCATGTGAATCCTGCATTAGCAACTGAGGTATCCAGGTTCTGTCATCAGAACTGACTAGGTGGCTGGCATGACCCACAGAGAGGAAGGAAGAGCTGTGTGGTACAGTGGCCCACCTGAGAGTCTGATGGGGCAGGGGACCCTCATCCCCAGCCAAGGGAAGCAGTGAATGAGCATGCTACCAAGTCTGGGGAATCATCCTTTTTCCATGAAACTGTGCAACCCATGGATTGGAAGATCCCACTTATGAGCCCACACCACTGGGGTCTTGGACGCCAACCACAGAGCCATGCAGATTCTCTACAGCCACTCAGCTAGAATCTGCCTGAGCCTGCAGAGTTCCTGAATGGGAGAGGCAGCTATCACAACTGCTGTGGCTGCCTGCTGTCTAAGCTGTCTGAGCTCCTTGGGGATGGCTGCCAGCTACCTAACACACTAAGCTCCCTGAAGGTGAAGGGCAGCAGCCATCACTATAGCTCCAAGCTGTGCTTTTCCCCTGCTGGAACCAGGGAGGCTGGATGGCTGGACCCAAGAGGTATCCTCACAGCCCAGCACACCGGCTGTGACAGACTGCAGCCAGATTGCCTCTTCAGGCCAGACCCTGATACATCCCACCTCCCTGGGCAGGGCCTCCCTGCAGGACCTCCAACAACTCAACCCAGGGCTCAGGGGCAGAACTCTGACCTCCCTGGCCCTGAGCCCCTAGGGGGAGGGGTGGCTGTAGTCTCCGTGGACCAACAGACTTAATCTTTCTTCCTACTAGCTTTGAGGAATCCAGGCAGCCCAGATGAGTGGGTTTTCCCTCAGTGCAACACACATTATCCACTAAGGAACAGCCAAATCACTTTGTTAAATGAGTCCTGCTCCCTGTGCCACCCAACTGGGTGAGACCACCCCAACAGGAACAGACACCCTATACAGGATCATTCCTACTGGCACTGGCATCAGGTCAGTGACACTCAAGGTCAGAGATCCAGAAGAAGGAACAGGCACCCATATTTGCTGTTCACCAGCCTCTTTAATCTCCAGGCATGGAAGCAAAACAGATGACTAAGGCCTGAAGCGAACCTCCAGCAAACCACAGCAGGCCTACAGAAAAGGGACCTATTACAAGAAAAAAAAAAAAAAAAAAAACAGCAATAACAACAGCATCAACAAAAGTCCCCACAAAAACCTCATCCAAGGGTAAGCAGCCTCAAAGATTGAAACTAGACACACTCATGAGGATGAGAAAGAATCAATGAAAAAACGCTGAAAACCCAAAAGGCCAGAGTGCCTATTCTCCAAATAATCGCAACACCTCTCCAACAAGGGCACAGAACTGGATGGAGAGTGAGATGGATGAATTGACAGAAGTAGACTTCAAAAGGTAGGCAATAACAAATTTTGCTGAGGTAAAGGCTTATGTTCTAATCCAATGCAAAGAAGCTAAGAACCTTGATGAAAGGTTACAGGAGATACTAACTGGAATAACCAGTTTAGAGAGGAACATAAATGACCTGATGGAGCTGAAAATCACAGCACAAGAACTTTGCAAAGCATACACAAATACTGATAGCCAAATTGATCAAGCGGAAGAAAGAATATTAGAGATTGAAGACTATCTTGCTGAAAAAAGGTAGACAGACGATATTAGAGGAAAAAGAATGAAAAGGAATGAACAAAACCTCTGAGAAATATGGGACTATGTAAAAAGACTGAACCTACCACTGATTGGAGTACCCAAAAGAGATGGGAAGAATGGAACCAAGTTGGAAAACACACTTAAGGATATTATCCTGGAGAACTTCCTCGACCTAGCAAGACAGGCCAACATTCAAATTCAGAAAAAACAGAAAACTCCACTAAGATACTCCATGAGAAGATCAACCCCAATGGATAACCATTTGCCTCTAAATCTGCACCATCACAAATAATGCTGCAACACAGTGTACCAAGTTCGTAGGCTGCACAGAGAAGAGCCCTGGCCTAGCCCAGGAAACCATCTTTTCCTTTTTGGCCTCTGGGCCTGTGATGGGAGGGGCTGTCATGAAGACCTCTGAAATGCCCCAAAGACATTTTCCCTATTGTCTTGGGAATTAAAATTCAGTTCCTAATTACTTAGGCAAATTTCTGCAGCCAGCTTGAATTTTGCCTCAGAAAATGGGATTTTCTTTTCTATCACATTGTCAAGCTGCAAATTTTCCGAGTTTTTATGCTCTGTTTCCCTATTAAACTGAATGCTTTTGAGAGCACCCAAGTCATCTATTGAATGCTTTGCTGCTTAGAAGTTTCTTTCACCAGATACCCTAAATTGTCTGTCTCTAGTTCAAAGTTCCACACATATCCTGGGCAGGGGCAAAATGCAACCAGTCTCTTTGCTAAAACATGACAAGAGTCACCTTTGCTTCAGTTCCAAAAAAGTTCTTTATCTCCATCTGAGACCACCTCAGCCTGGACCTTATTGTTCATATCACTATCACTGTTTTTGTCAGAGCCATTCAGAAGTATCTAGGAAGTTCCACACTTTCCCACATTTTCCTGTCTTCTGAGCCCTCCAAACTATTCCAACCTCTGCCTGTTACCTAGTTCCAAAGTTGCTTCCACATTTTCAGGTATCTTTTCAGCAACACCTCTACTGGTACCAGTTTACTTCATTAGTCCATTTTCACACTGCTGATAAAGACATACTCAAGACTGGGCAATTTACAAAAGAAAGAGGTTTATTGGACTTGCAGTTCCACATGGCTGGGGAGGCCTCACAATCATGGGAAGGCAAGGAGGAGCAAGTGGCAGCAGGCAAAAAGAGAGATTGTGCAGGGCAACTCCCATTTTAAAACCCATCATATCTTGTGAGACTGATTCAGTACACAAGAACAGCACCAGAGAGAACTGCCCCCATAATTCAGTCATCTCCCACCAGGTCCCTCCCACAGCATATGTGAATTATGGGAACTACAAGATGAGATTTGGCTATGGTCATAGAGCCAAACCATATCACACATGAAGGGCTTTTGCAAGTAGAATTATAAACTACTGCTCAAGCAAATAAGAGAGGACAAAAACAAATGGAAAAACATTCTATCCCGAAGTAATTTATAGATTCAATGCTATTCCCATCAAACTACCATTGACATTCTTCACAAAATTAGAAAAAAACTACTTTAAAATTCATATGGATTCAAAAAAGAGCCTGCATAGCCAAGACAATCCTAAGAAAAATAATAAAGCTGGAGGCATTACACTACCTGACTTCTAACTATACTAAAAAGCTACAATAACCAAAACAGCATGGTACTGGTACCAAAACAGATTATATAAACCAATGGCACAGAATAGAGACCTCAGAAAGAAGGCCACACATCTACAACCATCTGATCTTCAACAAACCAGACAAAAACAAGCAATGGGGAGGATTCCTGCTTAATAAATGGTGCTGGGAAAGCTGGCTAGCAATATGCAAAAAACTGAAACTGGACCCCTTCCTTACACTTTATACAAAAATTAATTCAGGATGGATTTAAGACTTAAATGTAAAACCCAAAACCATAAAAACTCTAGAAGAAAACCTAGGCAATACCATTCAGGACATAGGCAGTGACTAAGATTTTATGATGAAATTGCCAAAAGCAATTACATAAAAACTAAAATTGAAAAATGGGATCTAATTAAACTAAAGATCTTCTGCACAGCAAAAGAAACTATCATCAGAGTGAACAGGCAACCTACAGAATGGGAGAAAATTTTTGCAATCTTCACATCCAACAAAGGACTAATATCCAGAATTTACAAGGAACTTAAACAAATTTACAAGAAAAGACCCATCAAAAAGTGGGCAAAGGATATGAACTGGCACTTCTCAAAAGAAGACATTTATGTGGCCAAGAAACATGAAAAAAAGCTCAACATCACTGGTCATTAGAGAAATGCAAATCAAAACCACAATGAGATACCATTTCACTCCAGTCAAAATGGTGATTATTAAAAAGTCAAGAAACAACGGATTCTGGTGAGGCTGTGGAGAAATAGGAATGCTTTTACACTGTTGGTGGGAAAGGTGAATTAGTTCAACCATGTGGAAGACAGTGTGGCAATTCCTCAAGGACCTTGAACCAGAAATACCATTTGACCTAGAAACCTCATTACTGGGTATACACCCAAAGGAACAGAAATCATTCTATGATAAAGATATATACACATGTATGTTTATTGCAGCACTGTTCACAATAGCAAAGACATGGAACCAACCCAGATGTCCATCAATGATAGACTGATAAAGAAAATGAGGTACATATACACCATGGAATATAATGCAGCCATAAAAAGGAATGAGATGATGTCCTTTGCAGGGATGCGAATGAAGCTGGAAGCCATCATCCTCAGCAAACTAACACAGAGAAAACCAAAAATTCTGTGTTCTCACTCATAAGTGGGAGTTGAACAATGAGAACACATGAACACAGGGAGGGGAATAACACACACCAAGGCCTGTCAGGGGGTGGTGGTGAGGGAAGGGAGAGCATCAGGACAAATAGCTAATGTATGTGGTGCTTAAAATTTAAGGGATGGGTTGATAGATGCAGTAAACTATCATGGCACATGTATACCTGTGTAACAAACCTGCACATTGTGCACATATATCCTGGAACATAAAATGAAATAAAAAAATTAAAGAACAAAGCTGGAGGCATTACACTACTTCAAAATACTGGAATAGAAAGAAACGTATAGACCAATGGAACAAAAGAGAGCCAAGAAATCTATGCATTTATGGTATATTTTTGACAAAGTTTGCAAGGACACACAATGGGAAAAACACACATTCTTCCATAAATGATAAAACTGGTTATCCACATGCAAAAGAATGAACTTGAACCTATACCTCACACCGCATACAAAAATCAGTTCAAAGTGGATTAAAGACTTAAATCTAGGACCTGAAACTGTGAAACAATTAGAAGAAAATAGGAGAAATACTTCTTAACAATAGTCTTGGCAATTATTTTTGTACAAAATCTCAAAATGAACACAGGCAGTGAGAGCAAAAATAGACAAATATTTCATCAAACTAAAAGCTTCTGCACAGCAATGAAAACAACATAGAATGGGTGAAAATATTTGCAAACCCTGCATCTGTTTAAGGGGTTAATATCCAAAATTTATAAAAAACTCTATTCAATGACAAGAAAACAGACAAATTTAAAAATGGGCAAAGGACTTGAATATATATTTCTCCAGAGAAGACATAGAAATGGCCAACAGATGCATGAAAAAATGTTCAACATTCCTAATCATCAGAAAAATACAGTTTAAAACCACAATGACTTGTCATTTCACACCTGTTAGAATGGCTATAATCAAAAAGATAGTAAGCTCTGGTGAGGATGTAAAGACAAAGGAACCCTTGAACATTGTTGGTGGAGGACACATTGGTATAGTTATTATGGAATACAGTATAAAGCCTCCTCAAAAAATTTAAAAACTACCATATGATCCAGAATTTCCTTTTTTGATTATATATCCAAAGGAACAGAAATAGGTACGTTGAAGGGGTATCTGCACTTCCGTGTTCATTGTAGCATTATTCACAATAGCCATGATATGGATCAACCTAAATGTCCACTAATGGAGGAATGGATAAAGAAAATGTTATATGTATGTATACAAAGGAATATTTTTTTTCAGCCTTTTATGTAAAATCCAAAAATGTTGAACTCAGAAGCAGAGAGTAGAATAGTTGTTGCCAGGGGTTGGGAGTGAGGGGAATAGGGAGGTATTAGTTAAAGGGTACGAAGTTTCAGTCAGGATCAATAAATTCTGGAGAGCTAATGGACACCATGGTGGCCATAGTAAATAATACTTCATTGTACACTTGAAGTTTGATAAGAGAGTAGATCTTATGTGTTCCCACCATACAACCCACTCAAAAGTTAATTATGTGAGATGATGGCTATGGTAATTAGCCTGATTATAATTACTTTGCAATGTATACATTAAAGTGTCACTATGTACACTGTGAATATTTACAATTTTTATTAATCAGTGTTAACTCAAAGCTGACAAATGCATACAGGAAGAATAGTTATGAAATAATTCTGGATGCAACAGCAATTTGTATCAGAAATCAGCGATAGAAACAACTTTACAGTTCTCTCAATTGCTATTTACCCTAACAGCATTACATCCAGACAATTGTTGATATTTATTTATGTCACTCCTGAATATTTTTATGAACTTTTTAAAAGTGAGCTTTATGGTAGATGAATTATATCTTTTCAAGCTGTTAGAGTCTAAACCACAGATTAAAAAAATAAAATAGCCACACAGCCATATCTATTACCAAAGACAGGTAAGTACAGCCCTACCATATTCCTGGAAGGAGAAGCAGATATTAGTTGATATCTTTAATAGCTGTCACGTGATATTTTTCTTTTTCTTTTTTTTTCAAATTCTATTATAGGCAATTTATTATAAAAGTTTGTTTGACTGCCTGATAAATAACCAATATATGGTATTCAAAGAAATTGCTGATTTTATTACTGAAATCTCAGAATTCTGATGCAGAGATTCCAAATACAATTTTTACATAAACAAATATGCACAGAAAATACCCAGAGATTTTTATACATGCAGTCTTTAATGTTTGTGTTTGCAGTGCCCTGTTAAGAATAAAAATGGAGGTTCACATACTGTATACCTGAATATTTAGGAGGGTTAAATCAAGCTAAGAAACTTTTCCTACCTCAGCAAATATACCTAAGGTTCCTAGGATTCTTGGACTCCTTAGAGCCCCACACTAGTGAATGGCAACTCAGGGAGAACTGGTCTCTGTCTCAATCCTGTTATTTCCCAAGGATAAGTGACCCCAGCTTTTGTGGAGGTGCCCTTTGACCAGCCCAGGCCTTTAAAATGAGCTCTTTCAATTGTTCATCCACCATCTGTAGACAGACCAGGAAGGAGCTGAAAGAGGTTCTCCAGGTGAAGAGGAGTACATCTCAGGGCCCTCAGGTCTTACCTGGCAGGGAGTGGCATGAGAGGAGGATGCAGCGTTTTCGAGAAAAGGGTCCAGAATGGGATCCCCTTTGCCTGTATTTAAGGGATTTTTTCTGTAAGCAACAAAATTTTGACCGAAAACATCTAAAATGTCTTTATGAGGTTTGGTATGCCACCTTGTGGTACTGTTCAAAGCATTAAGTAGAAGGAAATGGAGATGCTGAACTATAATAAAGGAATATTCTATTTTCAATGGGAATAATTTCCTTGTTTAAAAAGTTGTCTTAAAATATGATTATCATTTCAAGTGTAAAATTTTATTATATTACCATTAAAAAGAGTAACTTAAGAGATTTATAAAAGAAAACATATTACATTTTTAAACTATGCAATTCATTTATACATTCAAAGAAGATATACATTAAATGCCTAGTATGTTCCAGGTACTTTTCTGGCACTGAAGTTGTATCAGTTACAGATAAAAATCCCTGTTCTCCTAGAACTTATATTCTAGTAGAATAATAAAATAGTGACCAATAATTCTTATGAATACATTTCTTCATTTACATCTAATGTGAAAATTTTACTTGTAGACTTTTGCACAGACATCTTACTGGGATCCCTATTTTAAGCTGTAAAAAGCATAAGTATTCCATTCTGCTGATTTTATGACTGTGCAGAAAAATGTAACAGAATATTTTGCTCAAGTGCCTAAAAATGATTGTGTTACTTCCAGTATTAGAGTTTTTAATCATTAAAATTAAAAACCAAAATGTGCATTTTAAAAAAGTAGTTTCAAACTTTTGTTTTATACAAAAGTTTTTATTATTGAGGGAGAAATGTTAACTTTGTGCAATGTTAAAATTCATATTAAGCAGGCAAAGATTAGTCAAGTGCCATTAAATTAATAGTTAAATTGGTAGCTTAACCACAGCTTGAGGCCCAGGCCAGATTATTCTTCTACTTCTAATTTGTCAGTGTCCTCCTTACTCCTTCCCTTACTTGCTCACCCCATTAATGCTGCTTCCTTTGTTTCCCCACCCACATTTTGTTTATCAGTTAAAGAATATTAGGCCCAGGGGATTTCCCTTATATGACCTTATTATCGAAATTTTGAAGGGATTTGGCAGAAGCATACAGAGGAGAACCAATTATTTGGCATGATTGGTAGCTGAAGGAGACCATATATCAACCTCTTCTCCCCTTCTTCCCCTTTAAGCTTCTGTTCTGAGAGAAGCCCCAGGAGTTGAAATGGAGAATAAGGAAAAGGCTGTTGGGTAGAGAGTCTGGATTCCTTCACTTCTTCAGTACCACTTTCATATAGTTGTAGAGGGAAAAATACTAAATGGAATGGTTCCCTTCCTCCAAAATTATGTTTTCTGATTGCATAGTAATGTATAACCTACAGCTTCTGGGTTTCTGGACAGTATTTTATTCTGCATTTTTTATATTTCCATTTAGAGTTTCATCCTTATAAATATATACATATATTATTCATTTTTCAATTTTATGTGGTGAATAAACAGTAATAAAATAATCATAGGGATGGTTTATGTGACTTGCTCATAGCTTGAAGCAAATCAGTGGCAAATCTGCCTAGACTTTAAGAATAAAACTTAGTGTCAGGCTTCCGTTAATCTGTACAGAAGATATCACAAATATGTTAAAAATCACTAATTTTGGCCAGACACCGTGGTTCATGCCTGTAATCTCGGCACTTTGGGAGGCCAAGACAGGCAGATTACTTGAGCCCAGGAATTCAAGACCAGCCTAAGCAATGTGGTGAAACTCTATCTCTACAAAAAGACAAAATTACCTGGGCATGGTGGCATGTGAATGTAGTCATAGCTACCTGAGCCATGATTATGCCAGCTTGGGTGACAGATTGAGACCCTGTCTCACAAAAATAAAATAAAATTACTAATTTTACCTGAGGTAGTTACTACAGGGGTAATGTTTTTTAAAAATATATAACATGAAAAAGGCATCATATCCTGAATATGTAAAGAACTATGACTCAATACACAAAAATAACTCAAGTTTAAGATGGACAAGACCCTTTATTAGATATTTCCCCCAAAAAGATACACAAATGGTCAGTAATCACAGGAAAAGATGGTCAACATTTTTAATCATCAGGGAAATGCAAATCAAACCCACTATGAGATACCACTTCACACCTACTAGAATGGCTATCATATCCTACAAAAAAAAAAAAAAAAGAAGAAGAAATATGACAAATATTGCTTAGGCTTGAAACCACCTTTGTAGAATTATAAGTAGTGAGAGAAATCTATTTGACTTTGTCTTGCTTCTAACCTCACAGGTTAAACTGGTTTTTACTTGTTCAGAGATTGAAGCTGCATTCATAAGGCAAGGTTAGAATTATGATAGAGCTTGAATTTTGCTAAAGAATAGGCATAAACAATGATCTGCCATTGCTTAGCTTGCTTTTCTAAAAGTTGCTTACTGCCCCAGAGTCCTGTAACCAGAGATTGCAAGATTTATAACTTCCCCAACTACTCACATAGATAACCTCACTATTGTGAAACCTAAATAACTGGTCTTTGAGGTATTTTTCAGATATAGCATTTTGGCAGACCAAGACACACCACCAGGTCCTGAGACTCTCTCCTGAGCACTGACTCAGCTGCACAAAGACAGCCCTGTCTCAGTAGCCCTGTGATTCCTTCCCCACCCAACCAATTGTCTCAGTTCCTCAGCCCCCTACTTTCCAAAGCACCCTGAAAAACTCTAGCCTCTGAATTCTCAGCAGGGGCAGATTTGAGAATTATCTCACATCCTTCCATTTGTTTGGCCCTATGATAATTAAATTCTTTCTTTGCTCCAGTACCTATTGTCCTCAGTGCATTGGCTTTTCTAGGCAGTGGGCGAGATGAATCCATCAGGCTATTAGAGGATATGGGGAAACTGGAAACTCTCATGGCTGATAGGAATTTAAAATGGTGTGGCCACTATGGAAAACAATTTGCCAGTTCCTCAAAAAATTAAACAGAATTACCATATGATCCAGTAGTTCCACTCCTTGATATGTATCCAGAGGAATTAAAAGTAGGGACTCAAACAGTTATTTGTACCCCGATATTTATTGCATCATTATTCACAGTAGCCAAAAGGTGGAAACAACTCAAGGATCCATCAACAGGTGAATAGATTAACAAAATGTAGCATATACATACAGTGAAAGATTATGAAGCCATAAAAAGGAATGAAGTTGTGATACATAATACAACGTGGATGAATTTTGGAGATACTATGCTAAGTGAAAAAGGAATGAAGTGATACATGATACAACATGGATGAACCTTGGAGATATTATGCTAAGTAAATAATAAATAAAAAGACAGATATTATATGATAACACTTCTATAAAATATTTATAATAGGCAAATCTTTAGAGATAGAAAGTAGATTAGCAGTAATCAGGGGCAGGGGAAAGAGAAGTGGTAAGTTAATCTTTAATGCTTACAGGTTACAGTTTCTCTTTGGCGTAATGAAAAAGTTTTGGAAATAGATACTGGTGATGTTTGCCTATAATGGTGAATTCAATTATGTCACAGAATTATTTTTAAATGGTCAAAATGGTAACTTTTATGGTAGGTGTATTTTTACCACAATTTCTAAAAATTAATAATGTAATGTACCCCAAACCATTGAATTATAAGTGGGTGAATTGTATGGCATGTGAATTATATCTCAGTAAAACTTCTTAAAACTTTTTATGGGATGCAACTAAAACTGCTCAGAGAAAAATGTATGTATTTTTTGCTTATATTGGTTAAAAATAAAGGTCAAGAAGTGATGAGCAAAGCATCCGATTTAATGCAGTATAACAAGATCAAGTGAATAAGCCAAAAGAGAGAAGATTTGAAATCATACAGATAATAGAAATTAATAGAAAGGAAAATAAACATACAAGCTGGGCATGGTGACTCACACCTGTAATCCCAACACTTTGAGAGGCCAAGGCAGGCAGATCACCTGAGGTCGGGAGTTCAAGACCAGCCTGGACAACATGGCAAAAATCTTGTCTCTACTGAAAATACAAAAAAATTAGATCGGCATGGTGGCGTGCACCTGTAGTCCCAGTTACTCAGGAGGCTGAGGCAGGAGAATCGCTTAAACCTAGGAGGCAGAGGTTGGAGTGAGCCAAGATTGCATCACTGCACTCCAGCCTGGGTGACACAGTGAGATTTCATCTAAAAAAAAAAAAAGAAGAAGAAGAGAAAAGAAACATACATACAATGATGGGGTGAGCTACAGCCAAAAGTTGTTTTTTCAAAACACAAATAAATGGACACAAATATCGCAAAACTCATCAAAATAAAAATAAGAGAAAATCCTAGAGAATTTATAAATAAATAATATTGTGATGCAAAATGTGTTATAACCATACATGATGCAGATACTTATAAGACGGAGGATATTACAACTTTATTCTAATAAACATTAATGAAATCTTAATAAAATTGATAAATTTTAGAAAAATTTCACTTACTAAAGAGATTTAAGAAATAATGTCAGAAGACTTTCCCGAACATTTATAACAAAATTTAAGAAATACATAATCTTAATTTTATAAAAATTATTCATAGTGTCGAAATGGAACATTTCTTAATTCACATTATTAGGATGGTATAAACTTTATATCAAAATATGGCAATGACAGAATGAGGAAGGAAAATAACAAGTTATCTCTCAGGAACACAAATACAAAGATACAAACAGAACAATATGTATTATAACCAAATTGAGTGGATTACCAAAATGTCAGACTGGTTTAATGTTAGAAAAGTCATTCGTGCAATTAATGAGTACCTTTTTAAAGAGACCTGGCAAGAAAGAGATGAAGTACACTAATGGTTTTAACTGAAGAGAATTTAAGGAACTATTCAAAGGGAACAAACAAAAGATTGTTTATAGCAATAGCCAGAAACCTCTATGCCTGCAGGAGGAAATACCAAGTGAGAGATGGAGTTATGGCAGAGAGTTTATCCATGCCAAAACCATGACGGGTTATAAATGTGACAACTACTGTCAAACCCATGACCCATGCTGTACCACCCTCCATCTCGCGCTATTGCCTCATTAGTCAGCAGTCATGGGAAGCCAGAGCAAGGGGGCTAGGAAACATAGGCAGCAAAAAAAAATCAGCCTCCTAGGAACAGAGCAGAAAAGGACAGATAATTAACTTGGGGTGGGTAAACTGGGAATAACTAGTAAAACTATATGAACACATCAACAAAGCAAAATTACACAATCATCTCCTTTGCAAAAGTTTTCTGCAAAGAGCTAGCGGGGTAGTAAGTATTTTCTGCTTTTTGGGCTATACAATCTTGGAAATACAAAGTTCTGTCATTTTAGGATGAAAGCAGCCCTCTGCTCGATAAATGAGTCTGATTATTTTCCAATAAAATTTTATTTACAGAAATATCTATTTCTAGATATTTGATAGTAGAGCTGTATTTGGCTTGTGGGGTAGGAGTTTGTGGACCCCTAATCCAGTAAAGGAGAAAAAGCATTTGCTGAATACTGCTATTCACTGGAAATTTTTTTAAAAGTATAGTACACAATGGAGAACCCATTGAAAATATTTTCTAAAGATAATGGCAACTTGTAACTGTTTTGGTACTGGAGGCTCTATTCAGCATATTAAGGCAAGAAAAAGGAAAAGGCATTAGGATTAGAAAAAAAATTGACCTTATTTTTTATAGGAATAATTGTTCACGTAAAGAATTCCTATGAATAAAAATAAAAAATAAATAAGCTAATATTAAAATGGATAAAAGTGTTGACTAGGTACTTCATAGAAGAGAAAAGCCAAATTGCTCATGCATTTATTGTTTTGTTATTTAAATTTATTATTATTGTTATTTTGCCTCTATATTCTTACCTGAGACTGGGCAATTTATAAAGGAAACAAATTTAATTGACACACAGTTCTACATGCCTTAGGAGGCCTCAGAAAACTTACAATCATGGCAGAAGGGGGAGCAAACACGTCTTTCTTCACATGATGGCAGGAAGGAGAAGTACTGAGCAAAAGGGGGAAAAGCCGCTTATAAAACCAACAGATCTTATGAGAACTTACTCACTATCAAGAGAACAGCAGCATGAGGGTAACCATCCCCATGATTTAATTATCTCCTACTGGGTCCCTCCCATGACGTGGAGATTATGGGAACTACAATTCAAGATGAGATTTGGGTGGGGATACAACTGAATAATATTTTCTGAATTCTACACCAGAATCCTAGCCTCCGTGGAACATATCAGGAGGGTTCCAATATTCTCTGACTTACAGCTGAGGTTGGCCAATAGGGATTCCCATGAATGTTTTGGTGGAAGATTAGGCGAGAGAAGAATGAAGTTGAGATATTTGTTCTCCTTGTTTCTTTACTCCCTCTGCCTGTTTCTTTCATATAATAGTCCCTACTATACAAGACCCTATTCTGGGTTTTCCAGTAATTTCTTCCTCCACTCAGCCTTTAAGGCCTGGAGATGAAAACAGCACTATGGTTGATAGCCCTGGTTTCTCCTACACTCCATGTACATCTTTGTATTTTTAGTCCCTTTGATTATCTGAATTTGTCATGTGTTCCCTGTTGGAATACAGGCAATAATAATACTTTAAAATGTCTAATCTCATTAGTAGCTGGAAAATAGAAATAAAATAATTATTAGAGATCATTTAATACCAACTAGGTTGGCAATAATGAAAGTATTAGAAAGGATGTAGAGCAGATAATGCAATCATACAATACTACTAAGTGTGTAAATTGATACCAAATACCACTATTTAAAAAACAATTTCACTTTATATAGTAAAATCAAAGATGCACAAATCTATCTATACTCCAGGAATTTTGCACAAGAAGCCGTTTTCAAGAATGTTTATAGCAGAATTTTTTGTACTAGCAAAACATTGGCAACAACCTAGATAAGTAACAATGGACTAGATAACTTGTCATATATTCATAGGATAGAGTACTATCCTATACATTATAAATACATTATAGCTGCCAAAGAAAAGCATGAATGAATTCAGGAGCACAATAGGCAGCAGAAAACCAACTTGCAGAAGAGGGTGATGTGTGGAAATTTTGTTGAAAATGAAGAGAGAGGCTGGGAGTAGTGGCTCATGCCTGTAATCCAAGCACTTTGGAGGCCAAGGTGGGTGGATCACCTGAGGTCGGGAGTTCAAGACCAACCTGACCAACATGGTGAAACCCCGTCTTTAAAAAAAAAAAAAAGAAAGAAAGAAAATAGAAAATGAAGAGAGGAGCCATATGCATACCTGGGGGAAGAACATTTTAGGGGAAAGAAATAGCAAGTTCAAAGACGCTGAGGTGTTTCTGTGTCTGGTATTTTTGAGGAAAAGCATGGGGCCCAGGAAACTTAGAACAGACTAAGAGGGAGTATAATAGGAGTCAGAGAGGAAAGGGGTCAGAGTAAATTGTCTCAAGCCTCACAGGCCACCATTGTATGGACTCTGTTTTCAGTCTGAGTAAAATGAGAATCATCTGGAGGTACTTGAAGAGCGTGACATGGTCTGCTCCAGGTTTTAAAGAAATCATTCTAGCAGCTAGGAAGGAAATTGACAAAAGTCTATGGAGCAGTAGTTAGGAGGCTGTTGCTAATAATTCAGATAAGATGGAACAGAATAGAGGCCTCGGAGGCAACACCACACATCTACAACCATCTGATCTTTGACAAACCTGATGAAAACAAGCCATGGGGAAAGGAGTCCCTGTTTAATAAATGGTGTTGGGAAAACTGGCTAGCCATATGCAGAAAGCAGAAACTGGACCCCTTCCTGACACCTTACACTAAAATTAACTCCGGATGGATTAAAGACTTAAACATAAGACCTAACACCATAAAAACCCTAGAAGAAAACCTAGGCAAAACCATTCAGGACATAGGTGTAGGCAAGGACTTCATGACCAAAACACCAAAAGCATTGACAACAAAAGCCAAAATAGTCAAATGGGACCTAATCAAACTCCACAGCTTCTGCACAGCAAAAGAAACTGTCATTAGAGTGAATCAGCAGCCAACAGAATGGGAAAAAATTTTTGCAATCTACCCATCTGACAAAGGGCTGATATCCAGAATCTACCAAGAACGAAAACAGATTTACAAGAAAAAAACAAGCCCATTCAAAAGTGGGCAAAGGACATGAACAGACACTTTACAAAAGAAGACATACGTGAGGCCAACAAACATATGAAAAAATGCTCATCGTCACTGGTCTTAGAGAAATGCAAATCAAAACTACATTGAGATACCACCTCAAGCCAGTTAGAATGGCGATCATTAAAAAATCTGGAGACAGATGCTGGAGAGGATGTGGAGAAATAGGAACATTTTTACATTGTTGGTGGGAGTGTAAATTAGTTCAACCATTGTGGAAGACAGTGTGGTGATTCCTCAAGGACCTAGAAATAGAAATTCCATTTGACCCAGCAATCCCATTACTGGGTATATATCCAAAGGATTATAAATCGTTCTACTATAAGGACACATGCACACAAATGTTCATTGCAGCACTGTTTACAATAGCAAAGGCCTGGAACCAACCCAAATGCCCATTGATGATAGACTGGACAGGAAAAATGTGGTACATATACACCATGGAATACTATGCAGCCATCAAAAACGATGAGTTTGTGTCCTTTGTAGGGACATGGATGAACCTGGAAACCATCATTCTCAGCAAACTGACACGAGAACAGAAAATCAAACACCGCATGTTCTCACTCATAGGTGGGTGTTGAACAAGGAGAACACATGGATACAGGGAGGGGAGCATCACACACTGGGGTCTGTAGGGGGGAAATAGGGGAGGAACAGCGGTGGGTGGGGAGTTGGGGAGAGATAGCATGGGGAGAAATGCCAGATATAGGTGATGGGGAGGAAGGCAGCACATCACACTGCCATGTGTGTACCTATGCAACAATGTTGCATGTTCTTCACATGCATCCCAAAACCTAAAATGCAATTAAAAAAAAAAAGAAATAGAAATACAAAAAAAAAAAATAATAATTCAGGTAAGAGATGATGATGGCAGCAATAGCAAAGGAAGTGGTAAGAAATGGTTATTATGTGTTATATGTTGAAGCTGCATTATACAGAATTTGCTAACATATTGGATGTAGGGATTTAGAGGAAGAGAAGCATCTATGATTACTCCAAACACTTTTGGCTTACATAACTAGAAGGATGGAGTAGCTGATAACTAAGATGAGGAAGACTGGGAGAAGCATGTTTGAGGAGGAAAAGAGAAGTTCAGTTTTTAACATGTTGAGTTTGAGATGTTTATTATACATCTAAGTGCATCTGTTGAATAGTCATTTGGATATAAGAGCTGGACTTCAGGGGTTAGGAATTCAGCATTCACTTATACGCAGTTTAAAACTCTGAAAAAAAAAAAAAAACCCACACAAACAGCAAAAACAAACAAACAAAAAACTCTTGAGTTAATATGCGTCCCTTTAGGGAGGCTAAGACATTTTCTTTGCTACAGAGATCTGCACTTGCCTTTCACCTGCCACATTTCTGGTTAATAATTGCTAGGTAGTGATTTAAAGCTTCCCATGATTGATTATACATACTCAATAGCATTATTTACATTCCTTGGGAGAACAAAAAGAGGCTCAAGTAACTTTCCTAACTTTATGAAGGATGGCAGTGGAGCATTCTGCTTCCTGCCCCTTTCTGATGGATATAGCTGATGTTAACACATTTAAGTGACCAAAAATAAAGCAGGCAAGTTCTCAAGAATCTCATTTTTATCTGGCAGTGAAAACTGAACATGGTAGAACAGTGGTCTCTGCAGTAACTTGTTTGCAATTACATATTACTTTGTCTTTGCTAATGAAATTACAACCCAGTGTAATTTATATAGAAGATGTAAAGTTGGTTAAATATCATTTCCTATTTTCATCTTAATTTGCAACTTGAAAACTGGAGAGAACTTTTTCCTTCAGAATAAGAATCAGAAGTTATTTGGAATATTTTCTATTCCACCTCACAAACGAGGTTATTAGCCTTTAATTCCAAATCTTTCTTTGATATCCTGCAGTGAATATTAATAGAACTTAAAATTCTTAGCACTGCAAGTAATTTTTACTAAGACACCTGAACTATCAAGGTTATTGAGACACAGGGCTTTGCTGAAGCAATATGACAATTCAATTCACTCCAAACTGAGGAAGTTGTGTTTGGTTCCAGTAGTGGATATGAGTGTTATTCCAACTGTAATGAATCACTGGAAGATCATGTGTAACTGGAGAATACAGTGAGCATGTAAGACAGCAAAGCAGCAGAAAATAGGATGTTTTCTGATCTCTACCCACTCACAATTCAGCTCTCTCTATGGCTAGATTCACGTTTCCCCTCTGGGAGGCTTTCAGTCCTTTCTTTAGGTTTTTAATCTCAAAGATTGCAGCTCTCTGAGTTGAGAAAGCTAAAGGGTTGGAGCGGATTATCTTTGGCAAGGCGCAGCACCAGGCAGGGGAATTATGCATGGACAGACTTTCACACACAACAAAAACTTTCCTATGTCTGTGGGCCTCTCCCTAAGCAGAGAAGTCAGTGTTGAGGGACACCATCAGGAAGGTAATAGAGCTGGCCTAAGCAGGACATATACAGTGTGTTTTCACAAATATGAAACTAAGGAATTACCTTAGTAAGGCCATTGATAGTAGTAGTAATAATTCAGTATTTGAAGGAGCCATGACTCAATTGGGGAAGCCATGAATGCATTTCCATGTGTCCTCACTGTGGCAGGGAGTTTTCAGGCCTTTGGGATAGACAATTATTTACCTGAAGATGATTGCACGGTTTTGTTTTTTTTAAATAAAATGTTTTATTGAGACATAATTCACATTCCATAACATTAACTCATCTAAAGTGAAAAGTCAATGGTTTATAGTATTCACAGAGTTATGCAAGAATGATCACAATTTAATTTTAGGACATTTTATCACCTCAAAAAGAAATCCCATACCCACTGGCAGCCCCTCACCATCCACCACTTTAGCTCTAAGAAACACCAATATATTTTCTGTCTCTATAGACATTGCATCTATTGGCCCTTTTGTATAAATAGAATCATACAAATGTGGGCCTGGAGTCAGCTTCCAGTTCTGGGAGCTGCCTGATTTACAAATTGTTCTTTGCTCAATAAAACTATGTAAAATTTAATTTGTCTAAAATTTTTCTTTTAACAGGTGCTATCAGAAGTGGGATTCACAGTAGAGTTTCCAGTGACCACCAGGAGTTTCAAGTGACCAAATGAGCTACCTGCTGGACCCAATTCATTCATTGCTCTCACACAACCACTGAGGATTGTGGGTAAGTTTTCTCTTGGATTCCAAATTTCCATGGATTTGTGTTTTAAGCTATCTGACTTCGAGCAAATGTTTGATCTAGACTGAGTTTGGAAGTTGTGGCAGAAACTGGACTGGGTCCAGGATAAAATTAGATACAATAACTTACTAGATTGAATCCAGTTAGAAGCTTCAGATGTCTGACTGTGTCAGACAGAAATTGGCATTAAATGACAATTACAATAGGAGCAGCAAACTTCGGCTTTTAGGGATTTTATGGTTTCTTTTCTTTTTTTTTTTTTTTTAACACTGAAGTAGGAAAAAGTTATTGGCAAAGTTATCAAGGTTATCTTAGAACCAAAGACAAAGACAAGACTCTGTGAAAATGGGATTTTTAATTTCCGAAGAACTGAGTACTCCACCTTCTGGCTGTACTTATTTTACATGGACTGTATGAGTATTAGACTCCCAAAACAGCAAATGCTTACAAAACTGACAAAAGCTTACTAATGATAATTTAAAATTATGATAGAACATTCCATATGAACAACACTACATTTTAAGAAATGCATTTAAAAATGAAGACTCCTGAATTAGGCTTACTCAGGGATGTCTATTCATATGCAGAAGCTTCTAAGAAGTTTTCAAAATTTCTCTTGCCCCTTTTAAAAGAGATTTTACAAAACAAAAAGTTTAACTGCTTCATTGATAAGGAAAGTTAAGTATGATAACCTTTTGGTTTAGTTATGTTACTGGAAAGGGATCCCGATTCAGACTTTCAGAGAGGGTTCTTGGATCTCAAATAAGAAAGAATTCAGAGTAAGTCCATAGTGCAAAGCAAAAGCAAGTTTATTAAGAAAGTAAAGGAATAAAGAATGGCTACTCCATGGGCAGAGCAGCCTATTCTTATGATTTTTTTTTAAAAATTATGTGTGGTATGGTTTGGCTATGTCTCCACCAAAATCTCATCTTGAATTCCTGAGTGTTGTGGAAGGGACCTGGTGGGAGGTGATTGAATCGTGAGGGCAGGTCTATTCCATAGTGTTCTTGTGATGGTGGGTGAGTCTCACAAGGTCTGATGGTTTTATAAGAGGAGTTTCCCTGCACAAGCTCTCTATTTGCCTGCTGCCCACCATGTAAGATGTGACTTGCTTCTCCTTGCCTTCTGCCATGATTGTGAGGCTTCCCAGACACGTGAAACTATAAGTCCATCAAACCTCTTTCTTTTGCAAATTGCCCAGTCATAAGCGTGGAAATGTGCTAAACAAGCAGTGAATTATTCATGAGTTTTCCAGGAAAGGGGCAGGCAATTCCTGCAGATGTGGGGTCCTCGCTTTTTTAGGCCATATAGAGTAACTTTCTGACATTGCCATGACATTTGTAAACCATCATGGAGCTGGTGGGAGTGTAACAGTGGGGAAGACCAGAGATCACTCTCATTGCCATCTTGGTTTTTGTGGGTTTTAGCTAGCTTCTTTACTGTAACCTGTTATATCAAAAAGGTCTTTATGAACTGTATTTTTGTATTGACCTCTTCCTATCTCATCCTGTGACTAAGAATGACTTACTCTCTTCAGAATGCAGCCCTGTAGGTCTCAGCCTCATTTTACCCAGCCCCTATTCAAGATAACGTTGCTCTTTCATTCAGATGTCTCTGACAAGTTACTGTTACTGTCTGCATGTGAAAAGAGAACTGCATAAAGTATAAAAGGTGGTTCATCAGGTAAAGTAGGCTTACTTCTTTTTCTCAGCTATCCATTCTGAGTCCAGGCATAGAGAATGCCTTTTTCATTCTAGTCATTAATGGGCTCTACCTTGAACTCAGTAGGACCACCTATTAAACTAATTTGATTTCCAGAATATCTTTGTGTCAGTTAGTTGGCTATTTTGAAACTCTCTTGTAAAATAAGTTTACATCAATAAAGGAAGTCTCCATTTGTAAGGGTGTTTTCTCCATTCACTGGGAAGAGAGACTGAGTCACTAGAAATTCTCACAATGGAAAAGGCATTAGTTTACATTTGTATAACAAGGCTTTACTTTGTTTAAGGTGCTTTTCTAGTTTCTTCACTGGTCCTTTGCCTATACCCTCCTTCTTTGCTTCGGGCAAACTTAGGCCAGAAGTAGTAAGTGGTTTTGGGGAAAGATAATGGGCCCTTAAAAGAAGGATGGGTGCTGGTTTGTGACAAGGTCCATTGGGGTGTAATGAAGCCTCCTCTCCTGCAGTAAAAGTTTATCTTTCCTGGTTGCTGGAACTCTCAAGGAAGAAGACAATTGACAATTGAGTTCTTCTGGAAAATCTGTCTTTAGGCCAGGCATGGAGGGTCATGCCTGTAATCCTAGCACTTTGGGAGGTGGCTCAGGAGTTCAAGACCACTCTGGGCAGCATGGGGAAACCCCATCTTTACTAAAAACACAAAAATTAGCTGGGCATGGTAGCAGGTGCCTGTAGTCCCAGCTACTCGGGAGGCTGAGGCAGGAGAATCACTTGAACCTTGGAGACAGCGGTTGCAGTGTGCTGAGCTTATGCCACTGTATTCCAGCCTGGGTGACAGAGTGAGACTCCGTCTCTAAAAACAAAACAAAAAAACCAGAAAATCTGTCTTTAGACAGACAAGAATTCATAAAGCCTCACTGATTACATATTGGTAACAATAATATATGAAAGCAACATATTTTCAGGTGATATTTTCTGAACTTTTACAATGTCTAGCTTTGTTTAATGATGTTGGGAACGGGTTTATAACATTGGGAAAAATCCACACCGAGACAATAGATTACTGAGCAAGGTTAGTTTACTTCCTGCAGGAAGGGTGCAACTCACTGGCAGTCTTGCCACAAGAGCACACCTGAACAAAGGAGACAGGGACATTTATAACTTTCATAACCTGACTCAATCGCCCTACTGCTGTGTCCAGTTTCCATTGCCCAGAACGGGACCTCACATTCTATGCTTGACCCAATTGGACAAAAACTTGGAAATTTCCTGAATAGATAAGGGGGAAGAGGAGGAAGAAGAGGAAGCCAGTCAGGAGAAGCTCAGGAGGGTTTCCAAATAAGGAATGGCATGCATCAGGGTTTGGAGCTTGCCCAGTTTTGTTCAGACATGCTGGAGTGAGTCAAGGTAACTAATTTAAGATGTAGCTGATTTAGAGAATAGGTATATGTTTACGCTAATAGTGGATAATGGCCATAGAGCAAGAGATTATAACTCTTTATAATGTAGTCTAAGCTATAAACTTTGAAGAACTTTCCCATCTCTCACAGTGAGAAATTCAAACATAATTGCTAAGAATGTATAAACTAGGTGAATGTAAACAGCATAAAAATGTGTAAATAAACTTGTCATAGTTTCAAAAAATATTTTCAGCAATTTAAAACCTTAAAGTTAGTTCCTTATATCTGAGTCATTTCTAAATTAAAATACTGAAACATTCCTTATTAATCATAAGTTTATGTATTTCAACATCTTGTTTTTATATAATACAGAGAAGCTAAATATGTTTGGATCCGTTAATAAATATAAAAAACTGAGGAAATAGAGTTTTCTAAAAGCTATAAAATGATTTCATCTATAACTACTGAAATGAAATAAGACAATTGAAAGCTACTTACAACCTAGGTTTTTCACTGGAAATTGAAGTTACTAAGAGTTAAAATTTTAATTAATATATGTAATTAAAACTAGTAATAATAAGTGAAACAATTCTCTATGCAAAGTGTACAAAAAACATCATATTTTTTGGTGAGAATGGTAATAATAAGGAAGGCATAAAAATGTAATTTTTGTTAGAAAAAGTGATTTTATCTAGTTTAGAGGTTATTTAAAGGTTGTTTCAAAATGGAGGAATAAAGATAGAAATGATATAGACAAAACTGAATTGATATAAAAACTTTTTAAAAAAGAAAGAAAAAGAGTAAAAGAAAATCTTGTGTGTTTACACTAACGTTAAATGAATTAATTAGCCTTAATATCAAAAGCACACTAACACAAAACTAAAATTTGGTTTCCTCTTTTAAATAAGATTTTTGTGTATTATTAATAAAAAAGAATAAAAATTGTTTTTGTTTACCCTTTGAGTAAACTGTAGCAATAATAATAGTAATATGGGGGCAGAGAGGGAGAAAGGAACAGATTTTTTGTGTCTCATGCTGTCTTTATTAGGTCTTTGATTATTTGGAAAACAGAGTCTCCTATCTCAAAGAGTAATTTATTTTTATTTTTATTTTTAAAATCTTTTAATTATCACTTTTGCAAAATGAATAGCTGTTATTTTACAGTGACTTGAATCCTATCTTGATGAATTGTTTTGAAGTTTTGACATATTTTATAGGCTTCCTAGAATCAAATTTCAAAATCAAAATTAATTCTTTTTGACTTCAAACTGACTTTGGGATGTTACAGAGGGCTCTCAAAACATATGAAAGAGAAAATAAACAGGCTTATTTGATATGTTAAATTATGTGAGTAGCATTCTCAGATAAGAAACGATGACTAATCTTTTGAGTTATATTTGTCTAGATATGTTATTAATGTGTTCCAATATTATATGAAATTTTTAAAATTCTGATATATCTTTGTATATGCTCTCAATCATAATTATGATTATTATGTTAAATTATTATAGGCCACAGAAATAACCAAATTTTCTTATTAATTGTGTCTTTAACCATGATCATTTTAAGTCTATATTGTCCACAGTTAATTGCTTAATTCTGATGCTTTTTCTGAAACCTCTTTGTAAGCAAGGGAATCCTAATGTGTTGTATCTTCAAGCAGGTTCATGTCATTGACAAGTACAGGTTTCTGAGAATTCTTACCCATTCCAATCGCATGGACTGGGTAAGAATTTGCAAAACTCTAGTGAAAAGACTAGCTTATAAAACTGTTAACCCAAGAAGGACAATAATTAATTAAATACCAAGGAAATACATTGGTGGATTTTCATGCTAAGTCATACAGAACTGAATTTGTTTGAATGAACTCTGTGATCCAAGTCAGATTACCTATGATAACTCATTTAATAAACAGCGCTATGTACTTGAATAGGATAAATAAAATTTTTACTTAAGAGGATATAAGTCGAATGTTAAATGTAGACTCATGGAGAGCCTGGATGAGCAACTTGTCCTTGTTTACTCTTTAAAGCTTCCATTATTAAAAGCTCAGTACTCTATGACTCATCATGGAAGAGACAAAATGGTCCAAATTATGAAAAAAATACTAGTGTAGTGACTGTCCTAAAATTTCTAAAATGATATATGACCAATGTTTGGTTTCTCAAACACACAGTCCTGGGAAGACAAATTTCAGGTACATTTCTGCTACCTGATGAGCCATTTGAACATTTAAAGGAGGATTTCATTCAACTGGTATTTTCAGTGCTCATTTTCTGGTTGTATAGAAGCTTTCCTCTGCAGGAAGGCTGATGTTACAACAGTAACTAAAAGATTATTAGAAAATTTGTTTTCTTTATGGGGCATTCTTGGAGAAATCTCCTGTGATAGAGCTACTCACTTCACTGAGCAAGTTGTAAAACAATTAAATATGTTACAGATACAGTAGGATTTGACAAAGCTAAGTGAATCTACTGGATTGTCTTGGTCAAGGTATTGCAAATTAGTGACAATCAGATCCATTTCCAGTGGAAAATGTGTTTTTCCAGGCTGACTTTTTATGGAATAGTGACTGGAAGGCCTATGCCCCTAAAAATAGCACGTCATGTATCTCCTGCTCCTAAACTCTGACATGACTAAATGCTGCTAGACTTCAGTGCTTTATACCCAAGTGTATTTTCATGGGTAAAGGAAGTTTTCGTATTCCACTGACTGCCGACAATCAAAGCCTTTTCAATCTAGAACCCAGAGAATCTGTTATCTTCTGTAAATGACATCAGAGAAAGACTGCCCTTGCTACCCACATTGTAGCAAAACTTTGGCACCTTAAACCTTGGGTCCACATCTCACAACTCAAATAGACCCCTCCAGACTCTTGGAACTGTGTACCCATTGAAGACCTTAAGGTAAACATAATGAGGTAAGTTTCTTTCTGGATGCAGATGGCATCCTAGATGTGGACAGCTTTTCCAAGATCATAGATCAAGACTTCCTTGTTACCATGAAACTCTTACTTTTCTTAATTGGTTTTTGTTGTGTTTTGTTTTGTTTTACTTATGCCTACCACTTTCACTTGGCAGAATAATGCTGCAAGTAGAATTTCACAGTCAATAGCTTTTGTGGGCAACTTGATGGCATATTGAATTTGCCATGCCAACTCAGATCTTTACATAACCTAAGGGTTCCTTTTGTTAACCCATTGGGTAACTTTAGCAACATCTCAACATAACTTGTTCAAATTGTACTAGTGGTACGATTTCTAGCCCCACTTGTTCTCACTTAATGTTTTAACTCAATAATGAGATGCAAGAACCAGAAACAATGAACATATCATAAGAAAGATTTGCACCAAATCCCAAATGGAATTTATTGCAAATTGACTTACGTACCAGGGGCTTTTATGCTTTTTTAGCCTGTAATAACTCCACCACAGACTCTGTCAAGAAACTGCAAACTTCACCATTTCAGATAGTGTATCACTAAAATAAAACCGGAAAAGGGGCTTTGTGTGCAACCATGAGGTATACTTTTATTTGTGGTGGATTTTACAGTGAATCTTATACATGGGCAAACATATGCCTTGATATATGGAAGACAAATGTACACAGTAAGCTAGGAATTCTATTTTTTTATTTTTGTTTTTTGAGATGTGCTCTTGTTCTGTCACCCAGGCTGAGGCACAGGGCATGATCATGGTTCACTGTAGTCTTGACCTCCAAGGCTCAAGCTATCTTCTTGCTTCAGCCTCGCAATTAGCTGGCACTATAGGTATATGCCACCATGCCTGAATTTAAACAAATTTTTTGTATAGATGGAGGTCTCTGTATGTCACCCAGGCTGATCTCAAACTCAAGTGATCCTCCTGTCTTACCTCCCAAAGTGCTGAGATTACAGGCATGAGCCACCATGCCGGGCCTGGGCTTGGAATTTTAGTTGTACATTTCTTGCTCCGTAATCATTTAGCAACAAAACATTGGTCTACTCTTGTTAGCCTACATCTTAAGTTAAAGAGAATATTGCCAGGAAGCTTTTACCCTTCTGTATGGGCATACTTGTTAGGTCTCTTTAATCTATGACTTAGAGTAAATATAAATGAGGCAAGGATTATAAATTTATCCTGCATATAGACTCTATAGCAGATTTTACAGCAAAGACTATAACTTCACAACAGACTTTTAAAATTTATCTTGCTAAAGTTATGCTAGATAATAGAATTACTCTAGATTACCAACTGGCTAACCAGAAAGGAATCTATACAGTTGCTGACACTTCTTTTTGCACACATAGATGAATACATTGGTACTATAGATTCAGTCACAGGAAATTAACAAACAGGCTTCTTGGTTAAAACAAGTAGACTCTTCATCTGTCCCATTCTTGATTTATTTGATTTTAGTTGGTTTGATTCACGGAGAACCTGGCTAAGGAACATACTCCCAAATGTTGGTACTATCCTTCTGATAATCTTAATAGAGTCTTAATAGTAGTCTTATTGATCTGCTGTATTCTCTAAAAAGTTTTGAATATTTGCATGTAGCCACATGTAGATCATCAATGGTCTGTCTTGGACGGGAACAATTAAAACTCAAAAAAATTATGATCATGAGGACATCATCACCTATTAATGATGTCCTGAGACTAAAAACTCAAAATGATGGTAACTGAGAGTAATGCTGATGCCCTAAGTTTTGGTCACACTTTCACCTTAGTGAGAAACTGACCAAAAGGGGCAAATTATTAAGCAAAATTATGGGAGGCCATTATTTTGGATTGAGCTCCTGCACTAGGTACCAAGGGACCAGACTAAACCAAAATGAAGTCACTCATACTAAGTGCCACAGAATGAAACTGAAAATTTAAGGAAAGAGATAGATCCCAAAACAGACCAGTTTTTTTTCTCTTGAAAACAGGATATTCTAGTACAGTAAGAAAGTCCCCTCTGCTCTAACCCTTACAAAAAGTAAGCTGAAGTAACTTTATGTTAACCAACTTGTATTTCTATTGTTCAGTTTCATTATTCCCACTTTACAAAACCTACTGTTCTATTTCCCAGCAGGATTTGAAACCAAGTAAGTCCATTTACAATGTTGACAGGGAGTGATGTCAATGCTTAAAATTTGATCAATCTCTTAAAATTGAGAGGATGACCAAAGGGGGGAATTGTTAAATTAAATTTGGCCAAAATCTGCTCATGTGTATTTTAGATTTTGCCTAACAGTGTCTCTGTGCATAGTGAACTCTAACCTAACTTTATATATAAACCAACTGTAACCTACTCTTATAATAAGTAGCCAATCGCAGCAGCCGGACTTCAGACAACCAAAGGCAGCTAACTGTTCAAACCAGGTTCAACTAAGGCAAACACCCAGATCATGTGGCAGCCCTGGAATCACTTTGAACCTGTTTTGGTTCTGGAGGCTGCCCAATTTACCAATCATCCTTTTCCCAATGAAACTGTTAAATTTAATTTCTCTGAAGTTTTTCTTTAAAAAAAAAAAAAAAAAAAAAAAACAGCCAAAACCTAGGCCCCTAGGATCAAGTAACATTTTATCACTAAGCATTCTTTTTAGTCATGATGCAGCACAAAAGCCATCACCAGAAGCCAGGGTCATGCCCTTGAACTTCCCAGCCTGAAGAATCAGGACCTAAATAATCCTTTTTTCTTTACAAATTGCACAGTCTCAGATATTCTGTTACAGCAACACTTAACAGACCAAGACATCATTCTTTCCGTTAAGTTCCCACTGCCAATCTCCAAGGTTACTTCACCTCAACATTTTATTCAGTGGCCTGCCTGACTCCAGTTTATTTTCAGTCCCCTTTCCAATGGCACCTTCTGTCCACTACCAGTTTACTTCCTTAATATTTTTATTGTGTCACTACTCATTTGAAGAAAAAATGTGACTATTCCTATTTCTTATCACATGAACAAACACAAACAAAACCTAACTTCACAAAGTTCACTCTACTCTGGGCCTGCCAAATAGTGGAATACTATTTCTGAAAATATTCTATTTCCTTAATCAGAGCACTGTTCCATGGGTTTACTATGTTCATGTTCATTTATGCCTCTCTTCTTTACTTATCGCCATCACCTGAAGTTTCTACCTTATTGTTTTTACCATTCTACTTCCTATCTTTCTTGTTTTTAGAAGCTCAGTTCCAATCCTACCTATTTCAGTAAATCTTACCTAATGTATTAGTTTGTTCTTGAATTGATATAAAGAAATACCCAAGACTGGGTAACTTATAAAGAAAAGAGGTTTATTTGGCTAACAGTTCTGCAGGCTGTACAGGAAGCATAGTGGCTTCTGCTTTTGGGGAGACATCAGGAAGATTTTACTCATGGCAGAAGGCAAAGGGGGCACAGGAATTTTACATGGTGGGAGCAAGAGAGAGAGTCTGGGGGTAAGGTGCTGCACACTTTTTAACAACCAGATCTCACAAGAACTCTTTCACAAGAACGGCACCAAGGGATGGTTCTAAACCACTCGTGAAGAAACCACTCCCATGATCCAATCACCTCCCAGGAGGCCCCACCTTCAGCATTGGGATTATAATTTGACATGAGATTTAAATGGGGATACAGATCCAAACCATATCAAACTGACAATTTCAATCTTCATAGTTTTCATTTTTCTGTTCAAATTAATTACTCTTTGTACTGTATAAGATATACTGTTATAAATGGTTTTCTAATTGTTTCTTATTTGCTAGTCATTTATTTTCAATAAGGCTGTAATTTTTTAAGGACAAGAACCATGTTCTGCTTATAATTCTGTATAGTACGTTACATAGAGCTCATGATAGGGTAGGCAGTGAATGAATATTTGTTGCCTAGATGACTAGTTTATTAATTTAAACAAGAGACAATGCAACATAGGTCAATATAAATTTAGCCAGGAAGCTAATTAGACAGAAGACTACACAGTAATAAATCATCATTTAACCTTTTTGACACTCACTGGGTTTTAAAAATATTCCTCCTGTTTTAGATATGCAAACCCAGCGCACTTTAATCATTTTCTTTTTGGTGTGTTAATAATGTCTCGGTTGGTGAAGAGGATACAGATATTGTCAGTACCTATGTGACACCTGAGTTCCAGATATTTAAAAATATTTGGATACTTGACATAATGTAGACATAACTACTGAAAGACTGACTGTATTTTATTCTACTTGAAGACAGCCATTATCCACTAAATAACACCTATTTTCGAAAGCACCAATCCACACAAATTTTTTACTAAGTTTTACCACCAGATGTCAGTCATTCACTGCAATGCTAATAACTACCCTGACGAACTCTTTGTGAGGAATCTATGTATGTGGATATCTGCCTCATCTCTCCTTCTCTCACCGTTTCTTCCACTCCTTCGTTCTGTGACTGTCAGTCTGTTTATTAATCAATTGTCAATTGGTTATCTATTTATTTATATATTTATAATCCACATATCTATTCTAGTCTATAATTAAAAGTATATACTAGGTATTTTGAGAAAATAACATAAAATGTCTAAGTATTTACATATACAAATATGAAAGTGACAATAAAATATTTTATACGCTATGGTCTGGAGTTAGGGCAGGTAGCAGGGAAGCAAGTATTTTTAGAACTGATGTATTAATAGATAAGAGCCTTCATCAGTGACATCATGAGGCAGCAAGCAGCAATTGCAGTGTGGTTGCCTTACACCTGAGTATGCCATTTTTGAATCTGGAAATCTACCGCTGAGTCTATCCATGCCTTTTAAAGGGACATACTTTTTTTTCTTTTGTCTTCTTGGTTTTAGTCTTTGTTTATTTTTTATTTTATTTCTTTTTTTCTTTTTTTTTTTTAACAATTCCAGAGGAGGGAAAGAGGGGGAAGCCAACTAATGAAAGTCTGATAATTTTTGGGATTATCAATTATCTGATAATTGACTTTTTGCCAATAAGAGCAGTAAGGACATGAGTAATTAAGTAGGAAAACAAGATATTTGACCATATTTATGCCATGAATTTTGGGTGCATGTCATATTGCTCATAAATAAAATGAGGAAATTATTATTATTATTATTAATTATTATTATTATTATTATTATTGAGACGGAGTTTCGCTCTTGTTACCCAGGCTGGAGTGCAATGGCGTTATCTCGGCTCACCGCAACCTCCGCCTCCTGGGTTCAAGTAATTCTCCTGCCTCAGCCTCCTGAGCAGCTGGGACTACAGGCACGCACCACCATGCCCAGCTAATTGTTGTATTTTTTCGTAGAGACGGGGTTTCACCTTGTTGACCAGGATGGTCTCGATCTCTTGACCTTGTGATCCACCCGCCTAGGCCTCCCAAAGTGCTGGGATTATAGGCGTGAGCCACCGCGCCCGGCCTGAGGAAATTATTTTATGCACTTGAATGGATGGTGCCAAATTCTCTTAGGGTGGGAGAGTAAGACTCAGTCATTTACAGAAGAATGTAAGCTAATAAGTAAAGATGAAATGTTAGAATTAGAAAATCATTATCTGAGAACTCCCTCAAAATTATGGATTCAGAAAAGGGTGGAGACAACAGAACATTGTAATTTGCTTGCATGCTTGTTTCACAATAAATAGTATTCACTGAACATCAAATTTTGGTTCTTGATCATTTTGTCTCTTTTATTCACTGGATGTTTCCATCAACCTTTCTTGGGTAAATATCATAGTAAAAAGATAGCTTTTAAGCCTCAAATCTCTGCTCTTGGACATCTGTATATTTTTTGGTTTTGATTGTTATTTCAGCAAAACAAAGTTTAACATTTCTTCTGGTATTCAATATTGTTTGTGGGAATTTGTGGCTATCTTCATATATGCATTGGTATAGACTTAATCATAAAATGTCTCATTTTAATGTAATAATTTAAACATCACATAAATAGCTATTATAGTAAACCCTATTATCTGAGAAATATTATGGTTAAGTGTTAAGATCCAATATAACAGTAGTGAATATCCACTCTTTTTTTTCCTCCATAGAATCTGCTCTTATTCAACTAGCAATAGTATCCTGTTTTCTTCGGGAAAACCAATCTTTCTGCACCATCACTGTAGCTACTGTGGAATGTAACTCTGCCCCTGGCCCCATGGAGGCTTGGCTAATCCAGCATCACATTTTCCTTGGCGTCAATGACTGGTTCTGGGGTTGGCACATTACTATAGTTTGGATATGGTTTGTACTGACCCAATTTCATATTGAAATTTGGTGCCCAATGTCAGAAGTGGGACCTAATGGGAAGTGTTTGGGTCACGGGGGCAGATCCCTCATGAACAGATTAATGCCCTCTCTTGTGGTGAGTTCTCAGTCTATTATCTCCCTCCAGACCTGGTTGTTAAAAGAAGGCTGACACCTTTTCCCGTCTGTCTTGCTTCCTCTTTCTCCATATGATCTCTGCATATTCTGGCTCTCCTTCACCTCCCCACCATGAGCAGAAGCAGCCTGAGGCCCTCACCAAATGCAGATGCCAGTTCCATGCTTCTTGTATAGCCTGCTGAATCATGAGCCAAATATACCTCTTTCATATATAAATTACCCAGCTTCAGGTATTATTTTATAGTAACACAAAACTGACTAAGATACACATGAACCAAATTAGGCCAGTTAGTGTATTGGAAATCTTTGGAAAGAGAAGCTATATATGTCAGAGTAAATGCCGGTAATGTCTAAATCTAGAACTACTGGCTGCCACCTCTCTTTATTACTGATGGCAGCCATGGCCAGTCTAAGAACAGGCTGTCATGACTCTGGCTGCTATTGGGGAAGCGTAGCCAGGGCTGCATGCTCCATGGAGCATGCAGGAGCCTAGAACAGGCAGAAGCCTCGCCTCCTTCCAATTTGGAGGGGGCTGTAACTGCCCAGTCATGATGGTGGACCTAGCCCTCTTTGCATCTTCCAGGGCCCAGGAAGCCCTGCTTGCCCCCACAGGCTTAGAAGTGCCTGTTTTCACTGCCTGGCCTCTCCCTGATCCTGGCACCCACTGTGATTTCAGAACAAAGATGAAGCCAAGTCCAGGTGCTGTCATGACCTGGCTGGGTGTGTACATGCTTGGAGCAGTGTTGACATGCCAGCCCCCTGCCACCCTGGCCCCCTCTGGACTTTGGGCATTAATGAGAACAGCAGGGAGGCAGAGAGGTTGGTGAGGGCATCTTGGTGTGAGCCTGCAGGTGCCCCTGGGCATTAACAGTTTGGATGTCAGGGACAGCAGATTGAAGGCAGAAGGAGGCAGACAGGCTTCTGGGCAGAAAGCAGCAGGTCTTAGGTGAAGCCCCACCTTCAGGTCTGGGATGGCATGAAGCCTGAGGCCTAGACTGCCAGTTCCGAGGACCAGAGTGAGAACTTATGGTGCTTTTTCTAGCTTGCCCATGGCTGCCTATGGACCAATCAACATGCACTTCCTCTCCTCCAAAGCCCATAGAAACCCTGGACTTAGCCAGAGTAGGGCGTCAGGAGGATCTTCCTGCAGAGAACTACTCACTGTGGGTCTCCTCTCAGCTGAGTTGAGCAGATGTTGGAAGGACCTGCCTGCAAAGAGGAGCTACCTACTGTGGGTCTCCTCCTCTCAGCTGAGAGCTGAGCAGACGTCAGGATGATCTCCCTGCAGAGAGGAGCTCACCCACTCCAGTTCTCCTCTCCACTAAGAACTGCACTCATTAGGATGACCTGTCTGTAGAAAGTAACTACTCATTTTGGGTCTCCTGAGAGCTGTACTGTCACTTAATAAAGCACCTCTTCACCTTACTCACCCTCCAGTTGTCCACATACCTCATTCTTCCTGGACGTGAGATAAGAACATGGGACCTGCCTAATGGTGGGACTGAAGAGTAGTAACACAAACAGGGCTGAAACATACCCCTTGCTCACCATGTTATGGATGACAAGAAGGGGAGAAGAAAGAAGGAGAGATAAGCTGTGGCCCTTCAAGGAGCCCAGACCTAGGAGCTCCTGAGCCATGGCAGTGACACCGTCTTTGGGGCTCTGCAGTTCCTGGCAGCTCCAATCTTCTGGGCACCACTGTGTTCCCCAGTTCCCACAGTGGAAGCCACTTGGGGTATATCTGGTCCAGCTGCAGCCTCACAGGGAGCCAGGGCCTGTGCCAGCACTGAGAGCTACCTGTCCCGCCATAGCCAGCATACCTGGCTGTGCAGTGGCTGGACCCCATACTTGCTCACTTATACACCCCTTGCTCCTCTGCGCCTTGCCTGTCCTTGGCAGATGTGGGATCCAGGCTGGATCCTATGACATTACCACAGTTATGGAGAGTCTGAATGAAGGTAAATCTTATGTAAAAGAAAGCCACACTTAGAGGGAAGCCAAATCCTGTTTGTGTCATCTGAGTCTCTAGATCTAGCCAGGCCTGGGCTTTTCAGTTATACGAATCAAACAGTAATAATACTTTTTATTGATAAATTGCTAATTTGTGATTATTTTCATCATGTATTATATATCAGTAATTCTTAACAACAATAATTTATAACAAGAACATGTTTAGTTCTTAAATGTGTTTGAATTTATTTGTGATTACTAGAGAAGCCTAAGACAATGGTATATGAAATAATCAAATCTAGAACTCAAAATTTCAGATCTTTTCTGACCTTAACCCAGTGTTCTTTGCAAACTTAATGGAATGGCTAAGACTGGGCCATTCTATTGAATAGCACTGTCTTATCTAGAAGTATAAGTGAGTTGTAAGAACCAGTGCAATTCTGTTGTTCTAGCTACATGCATGCTTGACACTCTCTTCCAATTATAGAGGACAGATTAATTACCAAATAAACAAAGCAGAGAATCACAACAACAGGGAGTTTTTATCATGAGAAATCTCCTGCTAAGAAAGTCAAATTATTAGGCAAAGGAGTATGAGGCTAGAACCAGCATCAGAAAGGACCCAACTTACCCATCAGTTTCCTACATAATATACATATTTTAAAGGCATGGAGAATTATATAGTATAATAGAAGATAGTATTTTTTTTAAGACAACAAATCTTTATTAAACACCTGCAGTTACTGGAAGGAGGCCACGATGCCGGACACACTGTCAAAGTCTATCTCCTCCACAAAGTTCTTGGGCTTAAATGTTTTTTCCTGGCTGCAGATGAAGATCTGCCCTGACTCATTGGCACTCCAGCTTTATTTTCTCACCTACACCTTCAGCTGGCTGTCCGACAGATATCCGAGCATCTCGGCCAGTAGCCAGCAGTTGATGTGCTGGTAAGTGATACCCACGACAGGGCAGATAAACATTTGGACAGTCTTAAAAGCCAGTTATACCTTCTAAGCGGTCCCTGCTTTCATCTAGGACTTGCCAGAAGGCCTGGAAATGGCAGGTCTCCAGCAGGTTCCTGAGGTAAAAGTCTGTCGGATGGCCACTCTTCTTGATGTGCCTGGCCAATCATGTACTTAATCAGGGTGAAGTTGGTAGGTGGCAGGTTGATGAGGGCTTTCAGATGGATCTGGGCATGACTATGGTCTGAAAAAACACTGGGTTGGACTAGTACAGCTTCAGGACAGCCGGGTTGGCTTCCAGATCATAGGCATTTTTGTTGGCCTCCATCTCCAAATAGTGCTCCAGGGTGGCCAGGTTCTCAGGGCTGTACTTGTTGATACCCTTGAGCAACTTGCCCACATTGGCTCTCATCTGCTCAAACATCGCCATGACTGCTGTCACCTTCCAAATGAGGGCTAGAAGCTAACAATGGACTGGCACAGTGTCCTCAAATATAGCAAGTCTTATATGGCTTATTCATTTTAAAGGAGTTTGCATTTTTGTTCAGAAACAAAAGGGTTCTATTGTCATACTTGTTTTTTATAAGCTCCTGTCTATTTTGTATTATATCTTGGTATATCTGAATATGAGCACTTTTTATTAGGTGTTAAGTCCTTTCTGTATGATGGTACAGTGTATAGTCAATTTTGAAACCCAGAAAAATGCATGTCCTTTTTTTATATCAGTACTTTGGATATGTGATAGACATCTTTGTGTTTTGGTGTTTCAAAATTTTTAAGGCCATAAAGGGGAATCACATTTACCATCATCAGTAATTGTTCTTTTAATTAAATCATGATGCTATAAAAACACATCAAATAGATTTACTTATTCTAGCTTTTAGATGTGATTAAAAAATAAAAAGGAAGTTCTAGGGAGGCCACTAGTGGCCTTTCCATGCACCTAACTTATTTCCCCTGGTGGAATAAAGAGCATCAGGGGACTAAAAGAAGAAGCTGCTGCTAAGTTCTGGCCCTGAAGATAATTAGCATCTGGGTCTTTTTGTGATCTGAGTTTGAGGCACTGGGGTTGATGACTTCTAGGCCTAACCATCACTCTACAGAGACCACATCTTTGAGAATATTACTTTCTGTGCCTAAGAATGTTTTAAGGTTCAGCTACTGTCTGTAGCACTGTTTCTTGGAGATGAACCATGGAATACCTGAATTCAAATCACCAGGAATGCTTCTTAAAAATGTAGATTTCTAGGACCCACCCATGTAGTGAATCAGAAACTATGGAAATGGGACCAGGTTAATACTTTGAAAATAAGTACTCATTGTTGATTCTTACTCACATTAAAGTTTGAGAAGTATTGCTATAGGCTACATCAACTCTGAGTACTACGTAGGCGACAGTCTGGGAAATAAGCCCTAATACAAAGTCTATGGATTTCATTGTCATTCAGCTTCCTAAATATTTGATTTTATACAACATCTGGATGAGAGTTAAAAGATGCATGGTAATTTTGAAAAATAATATGCTGATTTAATAAACAAAAGAGGAACACTTAGAATAAAAGATTTTATGCAAATGATAATTCAGGGTCAACTCAGTGAATGACAAGCTTCTCTTTTAACTCTCCCATAGCATATTCTCCAGGTACTTTAATAGAAGAAAAAATGAAAGCACAACTGTTTCCCTTTGCTTTCATAATAAGTCAATTATGCCCATTTTAATTATCCAATTTAACACACTGAACAATTAAGACATTCAGATTTTGGTGCTAACAGTCATATCAAAACACCTCAGATCCTGTTTTCCTCCTCCAAACATCTGTAAACTGTAATTTATGTGAAAATATAGCTACCTACTTATTGTAACTGGCAAGGTAGAATAGCCATTCTCAAAGACAATGGTTTCCGACTGTGACTGCAGAAAACACTTGGACAAATTTAAAAACATAAACTATACCTGTATTCCCTTATAAGCCAACTAAATAAAGATTGCTGGAAAGAGTGCCCAACAATTTCTTCTTAAATTCTCCAGGTGATTCTACTGTGGCCAGGCCTAGAATTCACTCCTTGGGGCATTTCCCAGGCAGTGCAATCTCTGACTCAATAAATGAAGTTCAGCCAAGAATAATCAGTGGAAAGATTGCTGGAAGTTAGTGTCGTTCATTCCTTTCTAGGCTACCATCTTTAATTAACCCAGGATGGCAGAATGAAGATGGAGTGCTAGTACAGGATTGTAATGCCCTAGCAGACTTATTGTTTCCAAATTTCTCTTCTTGTACTCTCATGTGCTTTACGACTAGTCAATTATATCTGTATCATTCCAACTACTATGATGCCTGAAAAACAAGTTGGAATTAAAAAAAAAAAAAAGAGTTCTAGATTCCCAACATTTTAAAATAGAAAATTATCTGGTTCTTCTAACTTGCATTGATGAATTATGAAAAAGATATTTTAAAACTAATCTGCAGTCACTGTAAGAGATGAATATATTCCTGTGGATATATGGGAATTTTATTTTATTTTAGAGAAAAGATCTCACTCTGTAGCCTAGGCTGGAGTACAGTGGATTGATCATACTTCACTGCAGCTTGGAATTTCTGGGCACAAACAATTCTTCTGCTTGACCTCCCAAAGTCCTCAGATTAGTCTTGAGCCACTGTACCTGGCCTGAAATTATTCTTTAAAAGGAAAACTATTAGTAGTGATCCCTACTGATGGCTCATTTGCATATGTAATTTGAGACAGGTTTCCTCTTAGCTGTGATCACCTTTTATTAAAGTATTTACCCTCTGATTGATATACAGGCACAAACCCTCTTTGGATTTTAGAAGAGCCTGACTTTACAAAAGTATGTAAACTCAGGCTGTTTTTTAATTTATATTGGCTACATAACAAAGTAGCTTCTCAATTTTGTACAATACACACACTTCTTTTGGTTGAAGACATTAAGTTTCACTATTATTTGTGTTTGTGTAATTATTAAAAGTTGTATACAAAACCTGCAAATATGCAAAAACCGCAAAATACACTCTGACAGCTAATGCTCTGAAAACACTTTATTACACAAATTACATTCAGATTCTGAAAATAGTGTTCTAACAGTGTAACCATCTAAAAATAAGACATCCCAGAAACACGCCAACTGAAAAAGAAAATTTAAAAAACAATTTAAATAGAGACTTTTTTATTTCCCTCATTGCAATATAATGTTAGTGATTTTAAAAAAATAGGAGATTTAGCAGCTTTGTCGTCATGTAGCACAAAGTTTCTCTTTACTGCCACAGGCTGAGAATGCTGAACAGGAAAGGCACCAAAGAAAGACACTGGCAATGAAAAGTGCTATTGGGAAAATACTGTGTTCAAGCAAAGAATGGGGTTATTTACATCCACCAAAAGTCTCAAAAGTGTAAATGGGCAAACCTTCATAGCTAGATTAGTACTATGACGGAAAAAGAGGACTGTTTGTCTAGTCTATGTTCATATAAAGACAATGGCACTGTTATGAACTTTTAGGAAACTCCTCAACTAGAAACAGAAGCCAACTTAACCAAAATGAAGTAAATAAAGTGTGTACAGTCCCACATAGACTAGTACAGTTTACAATTAAATATACAGAACTTTAATCGTGCTAAAGGGAAAGGAATCTGGCATTCTGGGTAAATCTCACTCAATCTAAATCAAAGTCTGGTTCTCAGGAGGAAGGTACAGGTGCAGGCAGAGGTGCTGAATACTCCTCTTCTGATTCACTGCCATCATCCTCTTTCTCTTGGTCACTGCCCTCAGTGCTAAGGCGGTCAAACCCTTTTCGACTGTAACCTTTACGGCTTGCAAAGAAATTTCCAAGGTTTAAGCCTTTACTTCCCTTTCCTGAAAAAAAGCAAACAATAATAGAATTGGGTAATGTTTGCAGCAATGATTCTGTTTCCTTGTAAATTATTAAATGTAAACAAAGTCAGAAGGTGGGGATGAAAAATGGTAGATTATTTTATTTATTCTGAAAAATAAAATAGAAAAACAGACAGAGAGACTTACCCTACAGAGCCATACAGATACCACTATTAAAGAAAAGAAAAAGAAAAACCAAAGCTCCTGAGTATTATGTGTTTCTGCAGGAATATATCAGATTCACTTTCACCTCCTGCTTTTCTCCAGCTCTCTGTCCAGAACTAGCCTCCCTGGAGCACCTCCTTATTTCTATGACTTTATGAAAAGGTCATCTTCACCATGACAAACATTGACATGCCAACATGAGTGACAGAAAATTTACTCAAGACAAATGAAGCCAGGTAAAAGGCAAGGGAAGAGAATTAGATAATACAGAATGGCAAAATGGGAAATACAGAACTGGGAAATCTGCTGCCAGATGCATGCACTTCAGTTTAGTTTATGGTGTGCATTCTGCATTTACTCTGGGGGATGCTAAGCCGCATACAAGGTGTTTTATCTTCAAAGACAAAATATGAAATATCTCCTTGCCTTTTAAAAGACATGTACTTGTTGACTTTGAACTAAACATGAAGGATTCTAAAAGGTCATAGGCATACCTCTAAATCTTCCCAGTACTCTTCCTGAACTTGTCTCAAGTTTGTGTTCAGAATCTGGTAAAAAAAAGATGGCACATTTCAAAATGAGTCCCAATCATCTTCCTAAACCCATGTACTCAATTTCCAACCTAAAATCAAGAACTTGTAAATAATAAAGTAATGCCTGGCTCTTGTCTGTATGCAATTCTAATTTTTAAGAAAGGCAGTATATTTTTGAGACATACATAAAGGGCCCAAGCTGGGTTTGACTACTGCCCGTGTCTCTTACTGGCTGTGTGATCTTGATAAATGAGCTTCAGTTTTCTCCTCTGAGAAAAGAAAGGTCAAGGAGAGTCCCTATCTGTCTGAAGGCTGAGATCAGACACTGCATGTGACACATTTAGAACAGTATCTGTAAATATACAGTAAATGCTCAGTAAATTATAGCTCTTTTTTTGTCAGGAAAGAATTATTACCAATAATTTGTAAAGTTTTTGAATCTTTGGTTATTACAATTTAGGAATATTTGCCTCCAGCTTTGCTCTTTCTACAAACAGTACATGTCCTGCTTGAGAAAGCTTTGGATCCATGTGCATCATTTCTTCTTTATGTAAGACATAAGTAAAGGGAAAGGATGTGAAACCCTGAGTATTTTCCAAGCATAGTAGGTGACCTAAATGTTCCCAATGGGGCTGCCTATCTCCATAAAGAATAGACTCTCTTTCCTTATGGGAAGGCAGAACTCCCAATGGGTTTTATTTTTCCCTTGCTGTGTGTGTCTCCCTGCATGCTTTCCCTTGCTTCATCACTCCCTCACGGGCTATGGTCAGGAAGGTCAGGCCTGGGGTTGTCCTGTTAGGTCTTTAACCAGCACTGAAGGCAGCATCATGGTAAAAGATAGTGGCGATGAGAGGAAAGGGAGAAGACAGTGATGTGGAAAGAAATATTCAACAAGAGAAGAAGAATCTGGTAAGACTGTTAGAAAGCCAACAAATTAGACTGTAAGTTCTGCAAATATGAGGGACATTACTTAGTTTCGTATCCCCCTGTGCTTAGCACAGTGTCTGATATGGAGTCAATACATAATAAGGAGTGTTGAATAAATGGAAGGTCCTTTATTAGGGTTTTTAATAACCTTAAAGTAAACTGGATAAGATCTATCAAGAACAAATTTAGAAAAAAGTGAGAAGCTGATCTACTTTTAGAATTAAATGTATTAGATGGAGCCATATGAAACTGCAATTTTTCTAAATAAAACAAGGTCAAATAATAGCAATTTTCTATGGGTCAGCTTGGGTCTCTATCTTCCTAGCACATTCCTGTAAAGTCAGCATGACCTAACAGTGCGATGTCACGTGTGCTTAATAACGAACAGGAGAGACCAAACCTTCCTGATTCCCTAGCCACTGCTTCTGCCAGGTTGGGTTGGTTACCACCATTCCTGCCACCTGCCTCGAAGTCTTACTGTTCTTACTACTCTGTGTATTTATCTCTGCACTTACCACCCTCTACTATAACTTTTTTGTTTAGTGTCTCTTTCATATGTTATCTATTCTGTGAGCTCCATTGATTTATTCATTCATTCTTTCAACAACTATTTATTAAACCACTAGTATCAGGAACTATAATTTGTGCTGGGGACATATCAGTAATTAATATATGGATCCCTGCTCTTTTGAAGCGTCTATCTAACCCCATGAAGACAATGACTATGTTTATTTCTCTTTGCCACCACTTATGACAGTTCCAGATCTGTAACATGGACTCAATAGAAGTCCTTTTTGGGAAGAGTTTATTATATTTTTGAAGAGATTTATTGACGGCAGATGGAAAGCAAAAGAAAGACCAAGAAAAATTCCCTTTTACAAGGTATTAAATTTTCTGTTTTCTGTTTCCATGCCTTTTTCTGTGTCAGGGCTTTGCCAGGGGCACTGAATCCCTGCCATGGCTGCCCTGACCTGAAATAGGATCAGATGCTGTTTTCTGATCAAATGCTGCCTCTCTCCCTGGTCCAGGAATTTCTTCCCACACACAGCTATAGACTCTTGCTCTAGGACCTGAGGACCCAGCCAAGGGACTGCTATTAAGAACTGAGAAGCATAGGTTGGGTTATTTGTTTATTTATTTGGATGTCCTAAAACAAACTCAGCTGTTGGATCCTGTATTGTGATAATGACTTCATAAAATCCTAACTCTGGTATTGGACTCTGCCTTGTTCAGTTATGGAAGGCTGAGGGTCTAAATTATGACAATTCAAAAACCACCAAATGGTTTGTTACAGAAACAATTAATTTTCAGAGAAAATTAAGGTTTAAGGCAAGTTTTAAAATAACTTCTTATGCCTTTTATTACTTTATTACCAATGATTATTCATTATAATCATTGGTGGTATTAATTAAGTACTTACTAGGTTCCAGGTATCCTGACAAATGCTTACGTACATTATTTCATCTAATCTTTATACAATCTTGTAAGGTAACTATTTTATCCTCACTTTATTTTTATGAGGAAGCTGGTCTGGAGAGATTAAGTAACTTGCCCACGGTCATGGAGCTAGGAGCTAGAGCCATCCTAACGGGAGAAAAACACAAGCCCAAAAACGGACCCAGGCACTTTCAGGACTGCACCTCTTCCTAACAGCACATATCTCCTCCTCTCTGACCCTTCAGCTAATTTGTACTGACTCTACTACCTACAATTTCATATGGAGACATTAATTGGGCTTAAGCCAATTGCTAAAAGGTAGTATTAAAGGTTATATTTTAATCTAACTATCCAAATTTCATAGTCTCCAGATAATATTTTTTATTGTGATGTTAACTAGGGGCAATATTTGGAACATAGACAAATAACATCAAAAATAGTAGAGAGCATTAAAACAAACAAACAAACAAAAACAAAGACAGTGAAAAAAATCCCAAGCAAACTCCTGAGGATAATTAGGCCAAACATTCTTTCAAAGGCAGGTTCCAAGTTCACGGGGCTCATTTTACTTGCCTCCAAAGGCCCTTGATTTTTTCCACCGAATAAATATGGCAATGGCCAGCAGGACAACCACCGGAATAACCAGAAGGGTTGTAATGAGAACAACGGGCACTCCCGAGCCTGGCTCTTTGATCAGTTTCTGTTTCTCTTGCATCTTCTGCAATTCTGAGGAGGTGGGTTTGTTCTCCATTTTGGTTTCAACAACTGCCTCGGCTTCTTCAGGGAAAGAAGAGTTCACAATATTCAACTGACTCAAAGATTTCAAAACCCTTTTACCCACCCCTACCTGGTCAAATCAATAACTGTTCACAAAGAACTTGTTGACTCCAGTGTACATGGGGTTCATGTTTCAATATCTGAATCTATCAAACTGGCAGAAGGCATTGTGATTAGTTATTTCCACTGAATGGGTTTTCACCTCCAAATTATTTTCTTTTGTCCTAGCTTTAATATGCTCTTTAGCTATAATTCCACAGAACATATATCCTTTTGTATTTTTCCAAAGGTAAAATTAACGAGGTAGTACTGTGTAGGGGAAAGAATTGGAGTGCATACTGGAATCAAACAAACCTGGGCACAAATCCCAATTCTCCTGTATACTAGCTGTATAACTTTGGGCAAGTTACTTAAATTATCTGGGCCATAGTAACTTCATCTATAGAACTGTAGAAATAGGACCTCTTTCATATAACTGTTGGATGTAAATGCCTGTCATAAAAATGTATATAATAAGTGTTTGTTTCCTTGTATCTTTAATTTAAAAATATTTTTCATGTTCAATTAATTTTTTGTACATCACATGTATAGCTGCACACATTGATACTAGGATTATAAAAGAAAAATGAAATTATGTCCTTTTCAGGCCCTTTTATATTGTTTTCAGCAAAATGTGAGTACAGACAGATGAACTGTATATACTTTTGTTAGTGATGAAAAGAACTAACAACTATTATAATAACTACAACTATTCTGTAACATTGGCAGATACTGGGTAGGTAACAAGCCTAAAGTACTGTTTGGGAAATTGATGCAATGAAACTATATAAGCTGCTGCAGTGATCTTAATAACTAATGACATGAAAATGAGGTTGAGCCTTGAAACATCCTTGCCCTATAAGAAGCACATATGTGTGTTTGTAGAGAAACTCTAATGTACAAAGGCTGGTAAGAATTTGCCCAGACTAAAAGTTACAACCACATTTGCAGGAAGACTCACAGATCATACATTTCTGAAATTTCACTTCTTGGTATGCCCTTCTGCCCTATGATACAGAATGCATTGTAGGGCCTCAGGGAGATTTTGACAAAATGGTAGGGATAACACAATCAGGAAAATCGTTGGTTAATGTTTAATAGGTATAGACTCAGCTTAGTAGCTTGCTGGACACTCCACTAAGGAAATGTTTCCCAAATTATTTGAGACACTGTCAACATAATTTATAATACAAACAGATGGCAGGTTCCAACTTTTTGCTTCAATGTTCTGAGCCAGCCTCTTTTATAGTCTCAATGATATCTATTGAGTGCTTACACCATGTGAGGCATCATTTTCCTTTAACCATCATACCAAGCCTATGAGTAGGCACTATTACTATCATTGCCATTTTGTAGATGACCTCATAGTTCTCCTTTCCTTCCCTGTACTATGGCTAAAGGGAGACCATCCTTTGCTTTCTTTTGTCCACTCATGTGACTCTTGAAACTTGAAAGGGAGAGAAGCAAAGGGGTTGGTTCATAGACCTCGAGATGGTTCAAATAGAACTTCTATGTCTAGTTTCTGAGGGGAATACAGGTGTGATTTCTACTCTTTCTGAGCACTAATAATTATTTTGTCTTTTTTTTTGTTATTATAGGAAAGATATACAAAATTGCTCTATATTTAAACGTATTCTACATTTAAATAAGAAAATTGCAATGAATAGATCATGGAATTAAAAAACCTAGGCCAAAGATGTAGGTTGGCATTTAAGAACTTGCTCCTTTTGGAAGAAAGATTTGTTTCTGTTTGAAGGTGGATATTACCAGAGTAGTTACCTAGCATTTTCTGCCTGTCATTTATTAAGTTTATCTGCACCTAATATACAATGGCTATACCAGCTCATATCTTCTCATGGATAAGGCAGAACCAGAATTGGGCACCATTAAATGGAAGCACCTGTGGATGATATAGGTGAAAGACTAGAAGAATCAGTTTAGCATTCATAGAAAGTAACGAGAATGAGGCAATGAACTTGCTAAGATAGAATACATACACAGCACTTTAGAAATTCTTGATTTTCACATCACTTCTGATATTTTGAGTGTTATCTACTAAAAATACTTGAACATTCTAACTTTTGGAACCAGCTGAAATAATTTAAGATTTAAAAGATGCTTTCTATTTTTCTTAAAAGCCTAAAAATTTAAAATGTTCCATTCTAAAGGAAAAAATAACAATATTTCTGCTTGTCACAAGAGCACTTATATGTGGGGTAAAATCCCTAAAACAGTAATTATAATTCAGGAGTCTAAGAATCGCACTGAAGGCATGAAGAATAATCCAAATTCTGCCACTTTCACTCTTTATACTAAATTATTTTATTAAAAATCCGAGTAATTTGGAGCATCCATGATGAATGAAGAGTGAAGCAGCTCTAAGATTAGCCAGAACACTAGGTTTCTGGAAAATAGGAGGCACCTAGAATGACCATTTTTCTGTCATATAGGATGCCACTTGTATTCTAGGTAGAATAAATATGACATAAAATCTTATAAGCATGCAAGCCCTGGTAGAAGCTCTATAGATATTTGGAAATATCTACATTTTCTAATTGCTGATGTATGACAGCTTTTTTGTTCTTCTTTAAAGCAATGCATTTAGAAAGTGAGGCTAGCTGCATTCCTGTGTGAGTGCACATATATACATGTATGTGCAAATCTCTCTCCCCCTAATAGAAGTCTAGAGACCACTTGAAATTGGAATAACTGGGACAGGAAGGGAAGGACAGTCTTACTACAGCAGTATACCAATTGTTTCCCAGTTCATCACAGACAGAACTGAAGGCTGAAGGCAAATGGCACACTAGGAAGTAACTGGTTAGGAGACGTGAAAAGGGCATATAGCACCAATAAGATCTTTTTTTCTTAAATGTATATGTGCTTCCTTACAATGTATTGCTTACCACAAGGCCTAAGAAGCTAACTGTACTAAGGAGGTTTTTTTCTTTTAAAAAAGTTTTATTGAAAGTGATTGGCCATTATCATCTTTAACTGGGGGGCGGGTTTGGGTGTGAGAGCTATGCTTTGGTGAGATATTGATATACCTCTTTTATCTCTAGTAACTATTTGAAAATTTAAATCCTTTTCGTTGGTTTTCTAATCATCCCAAATTATCTCATCCTTACAACTTCCTTAGAACACTGGCTCTAAAATCGTCTTATTAGTAATTAGTTATATAACCATTCATAGTAGGGACAAGTGTTATCAAAGGCAACTCAAATTTGGGGATTTAAAATTAACAGGTAACTATAAGATGATTAAATCTAAAATTGTGTTTTCCCTTCTCTTTTATAATGGGTGGTTTGAATTGAGCTTCCAGATATTGATAAAACATAAGGATCTAGAGATACAGCATGATTTACATTCTCTTTGTAATAAGAATATAATCTTAAAAAAAAAAAAAACGTTTAATGAGAGTCATATGGGTTTCAAAGAAGAAGAGAAAACTTCATTTGAGTTTGGTTAACTATTAAAACTGGACTGTCAAGGCAAGACATTTCAATAAAATTTACTGTTTGAACTGCTTGGTTTGACTACACAGCCAGAAGGTTTCTGATCAATTGGACTCAGTGGTGTGCACAGAGGCGAGAGGAAATGGCCTACATGCCAGCATTATTTATCCTTCATTGACCAGCTAAGATGAGGTCAGTATGGCTAAGCTGTTCTCAACAGGCCAACCAGTACCACCTAGAATTTTTTGGTGAGATCTATTTAAATAGAAATGATTTGAGACTATGACTATTTTAAAATTCTAGATGTTTCAGAGTAAACTATACCCATTCCCAACCTGCAGCTCTTGAAAGAATTTATAGTGAATGAATTAAAGGTATCGGTCTCTCCTCAGCAGTATAGTAATAGTGGTTAAGAGTGCAGGCTTTGGGACCAGACAGATTTTGGTTTAAAACTTGACTCTAACACTTACTATCTTAATAGTAATTCTGATCCTCAATTTCCTCATATGTAAAATGGGGAAAATAGCAGTTATCACATGGTTGGTATAAGGATTAAATTTAATAATTTCTGTATAGCCCATTGTTTCTGCTCTGTAAGTGATAGCTATCATTAACAATATTATCTTTCCTAACATCTTTATTCCAGGACAAACAGAACTTATCAATAATTCTGTATATGGCAAAGACATACAACTAGAAGATCAGGAACTGTCCTTAGTATATGAGTGTGATATGAATGTCACTTAATAGTGTCACTTGGGTAGAATCTCTACAAATGCCAAACAATTGCTATTTATTTTATAATATTATACTGCCCCTTGAGCTGGCTATATTTTCTTATCTGCCTACATAAAATCCTTAAACTCCCCCTTGCTGTTGCTTCTTTCATCTTTTTTCCAACTGCTTTGATGAGAAAAGAAAACAAGTAAGCCTAGGGTTGTATCTGAATATCTAAGTAAATCATTTGTAAAGCAACTAATAATGGAATACCTTGTTACTTAAATATTAGGTAACATGAGAAACTCATGGTGAGTCCTTAACTGTAAATGACATGTACATGTCAAAACCCTGCAGATGTTAGAAATGTAAAAATATAACTGATCCTAGGAAAGAGACAGGACTCCATATAAACCCAGTGGTTGCTTATCAATAGCTAAATCTCATTTCCTTGGTCCTGATATTGTATACCAGTGATACAGTTATTTGTATATACGTATATGTATGTAACGTCCCCCCTCTTTTCTTATAAGGCTATAAGGTCAGGTGCAGGCTGCTTTCCCTTAGACCTGCTGTAGTGCCTTACACACAAAAGGCCCTCAGTAAATCTTGGGAGCTGAATGGTACTAAGACAGAAGCTAAAGAAACAGCTAATCTTTTCATACTATTATAGCGCTGACCCACCAAAGATACTTTTTACTCCTTTATATTAGGGCCTATTAAGGAAAGGCTTTTCCAGTATGCCAAAGTGTATTTTTCTACTTGCTTGAGGTTAATGTACTCCCCAAAGTGGCTGACTTTTTTTCTTCTCTGAATATCTCTGGCTCACGAGTTACAGATTTCTTATATCTTCAATCAGTTTCCATCACATGAAATCAGTAATTTGAACTCATTATGACTGCACCATTTATCAAAAAAAGAGAAGTGGCAACGTACAGGTTTAAAGGCTCAGTACATAGCAGAAGTCACGGATAATTTACCAGATTATGTTTTTAGCTCGGTAATTTTTAAGGTTTCAATCAAAGGCCATAAAATAATTCAAAACAGCTAGACTTTGGTTTTACAGTAATAAGAGGAATCTGACCAACCTTTGATTTCCTGGACCTCAATGCCAGCCTTTTTAACTGATCGATGTTCCATTTCTGTAACAGCACAGCAAGGAGAGAGAAAAGTCAGAATCCCCAAAAAGAACATTTGAAAATTTAACTTTGATATTAATTTTACTCAGTAGAAAATATTTCCTTAATCCATCAAATGCATTATTATATTAGGAAAGAGTTCAATACAAACCACTAATTAGGTGGTCCATGAATCCTGGATAAACTCTCCTAGGGAAAGCTAAATAAGGACTTCATATTTAGAATAACCTTTTTCTTGTGGAGTTCATAAATTGTATTATTTCTGAAAGACTAAGCGGTTCTGCTTTCATATGGACAATGTCTTAGACTGATTACTAGTTCTGCCATGTTGGGTTACCAGTCTTCTAGTTGATGTTAATGGATTTGACCAGTTAACTACAAGGATGCAAATAAATGAGACATCGATTTAGTCTTCAGTGGCAGCCTTACTGTTTGAGAGGTACTATTTTCCAGATTCACTGCACTCTGCTCTATGCAGAGGGTATCTCTATTTTGAAGCTGAATGCCATATTGCAGTACTTTTCCATCAGGAGATGTGCCAAAGTCACTTGGGAGAACTTTCTGAAATACACAAAATATGATTCCTCTTCTTTCTATAGATCTCGAGTGGGGACTAGCCATGTGTATTGTGACATTTCCACCCAGGTAACTCAGACATGCATCTTCTGAGTATCAAACCACTAGGGTGGTATAAAGCAGGGGTCTGCAAACCCCAGCTCGTGGCCTGTTAGGAACTGGAATGCACAGCAGGAGGTGAGAGGCAGGTGAGTATAACCACCTGAGCTCTGCCTCCTGTCAGATCAGTGGTGGCATTAGATTCTCATCGGAGCCTGAACCCTTTTGTGAACTGCACATGCAAGGGATCTAAGTTGCGTGCTCCTTGTGGAACAGTTTCATCCCAAAACCATTCCCTCTGCTCATGGTCTGTGGAAAAATTTTTTTCCATGAAACTGGTCCCTTAATCCCAAAAAGGTTGGGGTTCACTGGTATAAAGGGCCTCAAGTTGAAATCTTAATGAGCTCGGGCATAATATTCCTATCCATAAAATTAAGATATTGGCTAGATACTACTCTCTTCTGAAGTCTTCTCCAACTTTAAAAGTATTTATGCATTTGTTTTTGTTCTGAAAATCCTCAGTTTAGTCATGCAGTTGGGAATTATCCATCTATCTCTGCCTTCTTGTCTGCCCATGCCTTCTGGATCCTCTTTGACAATTCAGGTGGTGAGAGCCACATTTGCAAGGGAAACGTGAAGCTACTGCTGGAGTGGCAGAGTCCATGGGCATCTCTACTCACTCAACCCAAACTTGGTTCTTTTTACACAATTGCAAAGGTTACCCAAAGGATGGTTCTGACTACAAAAGTTACCAAATTTCCTGAGATTCAAGACCTGTATGACATCTGATTATGTGTTTGAACTCTGGATTTTACTGTTGTAATTTGTTTTCTTGCCTTTTTATAATTTTTCTTTTTATAATTAATATTTTTCTTTATCAAGTTTACGTATCTTTTTTTTGTCTTTGCCTAAAACTATCTCTTGCAGCTCCTGATACCTCAAATTTATCATCCTCAATTATTTTCCTTGCTCTCACCTTCTCGTATTTGGGCCCTCACATGTTTTAAAAGTGTCTCTGGACATTCAAGTTTGTGTCCTAGCAGGCATTTGGTACACTTTAATTTAAAACAATTATTTTTTAGCATGATATTAGGGGTTAAAAGTTAGTCTACTTTTTAGGGATTAAAAATGACGTCCAAATTGCAATTAGAAAAACTCCAAAACTAGATGACAGGATCCTGATGGAGCAAATCTATCGCCAGACAAAATTTTGAATTACATATAATACAGCAATTTGGTTCTTTAGGAAAGCTGAGGTCCAAGTGGAAAATTCAAAGTGCTTCCTGTTTGGGATAATATGCCTCACACAGATGCTGATATCTCTAGATGCTCAGCAGCTACTGAGAGCTAAAGGGCCATATGGGGAGTGATGCCTTATGGAAAGAAGTCAGCCCCTCTGCTTTGCCAAAGCCCCCTCCCTTCTTCTGGAACTAAGATGGAATTAGCATTGACTTTTAATATAACAGACAGTACTTCAGGCATCAAGAATTTCCTGTGGAATATCTGTGGAAACAAGGGGATGAGTGCCAGGAAAAAAATGATATTTCTTTCCACTTAATGGACTCCAAATGGATTTTTTAACAACTGCCTTATACCTTGATTTCTACTCCCATCAGTAAAAAGAGAAGGAAATGTAAATGTTTTTGCTTTATATGCTTTTAAGCAATCAAACTGAGGGAAAATGTGAACAATAATACTGTGAAAACCATACTCTCAGTCAAGGTGAACTTCCACACGGTGTTGGTATCAGCATCTCCGATGTACACAGTCCCATCTTCAGATGCAACAATATCATGAGGCATGTCAAAGTGCTGCCAAAATAAGCCACACATTAGAGTGGTGAGCCTTTACTTGAATCCTTCATGAAAAGGCAGAAAAACAAAGCAAAGCCCACAACCAATCAACAGAACATGTTACTCAAATCAAAGCAAAAATAATTCCTATTGAAGCAACTCTAGGCTGAAGGGAGTCATTCATTCACTCATTCATTCATTCATTCATTCATTGGGTACTGACTCTGCCAGGCATAATGCTAAGCACTGGGAAATGCTAAGGAACCCCCACCACTGACTTTCGAGTCTTTTGAGTGTGAAAATTTACAGGTAGATTATATTTTACAATACTGTTTACTTTAGTGTTGCATTATCTGTCTAGTTATTTATATTGATTTTGGCCTTCATGTTTCTTCTACCTTTTAATAACTATCAAATTTACTTGTTTTAATTTGTACAAGTCATGAACACTAGGTATTAATTTTTATTATTCCTATCAAGCTATCATGTACTACCTTAAAAACTATCTATTTATTATTGATAAGCAATCATTTCAGAGATTCAGGACATTTAATTTTTGAAATGTACACTAAGAAACATGCAATAATGTGAGGTTTTATACTCTTGAAGTCTTATGTTTGTGATGTTTTCAGTCATTAAAGGAAACAAATTGAGTATTATCTCCAAGTACTTCCTGGACTATTGTACCTAATTCAGATTCTCTGTATTTTAATATACCTTTCTCTGTTTCAAATCATTGTCATCTCCATCATGAGGACACACGAGACAGGGGAGATCCTTTTATGACTTTCTTTCAGGGTCACCAAATTAGTTCTTGGAAGAGTAGCCTTAAAATGTTGTGCTGCTGACATTTCCATCTGTCTTTGGATGCCTCTAAAGGTGCCCTGGGTCTGCCAGTTGGCAGGATATAGATAACTTCTTTCACCTTTGAGGCCAGAAGGCCTGCCTGGATACACAGTTATTAAAAACATGACTAGTGAGTATCCAGACTGTGGGGTCATCAGCCAACATCTGCCTATTCTGATGTGCTGAGTCCAAAGGTTACTAATGAGACAAACTACTGTTCCTAGCTCAGTTTAGGAGGGGCAGAAGAATACATGCTCTGGAGATACTATTGTACTTTAGAAATCGTCAAGTTTATCACACTGAAAAGAAAAATGAGATAGCCATGCCAAGGAGGTTTATTTTTCCATACTTTCAAATGAGCTGTGACAAATGTGTAGAGAAAAACAGAGAGCCAGAAATCAAAATGCTGCCCTGCTGAAATCTCACAGGCTTCTCATTAAATGTTCATCTTTTTGGGGGGCTCAGCTAATGGATGGCAAAAGACTACCAAATTATAGGCCACTCCTGTTCTATACCAGAATATGTCCTTAGAAATTGTTTTGTAAAACATATGGTTGTAGAATACTTCATATTTTCTGATAGGAAAAATATAATGATGGAGGAATAAAGGTGAGGCGGGGATGTGTCAACTATTCACTGGCTTAGAACTTTGCTTTAAATAAATCACAGTATGTCATAAATTCAAGGCTAAAATAATAATAAACCTTTATTAGTGGCTCTCAATTTGATCCATGGAGCCAAGTGTTCTGCTAGAAATACAGTACTTTGGGGCCACTGTAGGAACTCAGGGGGAGGCTTAGTAGATGGGTCTCTATCTTGTTACAATCAGAAGCACTCAGTTGTAATCTTTTCAATGAAATGTTCTACTGCTTTGTGTCATTTGAAACAAAATTATGTTGTTAAATTTTAGGATCAAGCTTTAGTATTTTAGACTTACACAGATTTAAAGATCTTCTAATCTAGGCTTTGCAAACTCTTCTTTTGAGGTACCCCCTAGCGAAATAAAATTGATGTGAGAAAAGCCTGATAGCATCTTCACCAGGCATCTGGTGACAAAGCCTGGAGCAAACTGCCTTCAAAATCTTGTATTTTATTTAAAAAATTCATAAGGAAATGTGTGTTCTACTCCATAGCATAATTTGCTTCAACATAGTAAGTTTAAATCTACTTAATATTAAGCAAAACAGTTCTTCTAAGTTGCACAGTGTTTATGTTGTGGCTTAATATAGCCCTTGGCATACCAGTGTGTACTTCAAGAATAAAAAGGTTAAGCACATTTCAAAGTCAGAAAGAGCTGGGTTTGAGATCCATGCATGCTACTCTAATATAGCTTGAAGAAGTAATTTAACTTAGGTGAACCTTTCAGCTCAAATACTGTCATTTTAATCACCATTGTGAAGGTTGGAAAAATGACTTAAATATGGGCTCACTTTTTTTTTCTTTTTTCTTTTTGGAAGAATGTGGAAGTATGGAAGGATGTGGATAATTCTCTTCCTTTTTCATATAAGTTGCCACACAGAAGATGTCAAAAAATGCCTGTCTGAAGGGTGTGTGGAAAACAGATAATGAGGGACCACAAGTCTCTCCTTTGATTACAGGGGAATGACTTTGGGAGTGACAATGTGTATTTTTCTTTCATAGCCTTTTTGATAACATTTGATAGAACCATTTTCTTTATTGTCCTACTGTCCAAGCTTCCCTGCATAGACATAAAGACAGATTTCCTACATTCAGATGGAGCATCTCTAAGGAATGTAATAGTAGAAGATGGAGAACTGAAATATGAGGAGATAAGTAGTAGATACGCACAAACAGAAGCACAACCCCCTTATGTAAAACTTGACCTTTGACTTGAAGAGGAATCTCTTTTTACACAGGAGTTAATATGCTATATTATTTCCTTCACCCGAACTTAGTCTTTGTGATAATAATCTAACTAAATGAAAATTCTGAGAGATTTATAAACTGATTTCAGTTTACTGAGTCAACACAGAATACATTTCTATGTTTTGGTGTAATATCAAGTCTTGTTTACTGAAAAGAAAAGCAAACTTCATCTTGGAGTTAGACTGTCTTCACATTTGCTGAATTGACCCACATATTGTGACTTATTCTTTGCTTAATATCTGATGAAAGCACAATGCTTTTGAAATTTTAATTGAGAACTCTTCAGATTATTATGAGCTTCAGGCTCATTTAGCCTCTTGCTTAGCACTTAGTTTTGATTTCTAGATGCATATTTGAATTGAAAGTTAATATCCTGGTTGACACAGTACATTATTATTAAAAGAATGAGCAAGGCAAACACTCCACTAATACAAAGTAAAGAACTGAAAGAAAGGTAAGCATCTCACTTCCTTTACCAACAGATATGAGAAAGTTAGCTCAAAGGGGCACAACAGTGAAGACTGGATAATCAATAAAGGTCTGAAACAATATAGAAATAAAATATTTATTATCGGTATAATAAATTTCTTTCTACAGGGCTACTATGCTTTGAAATTTCATTGCCTATTGCTTTTCTCATGAAATATTTTTTAAAAATCTTATTTATTTATATAAATAGAAACCTAAAGAAAGGAACTGATACTGGAATACCCCACAAGCACAGGCAACCAAAGCAAAAATCAACAAATGGGATCATATGAAACTAAAAATCGTCTGCACAGCAAAGGAAACAATCAATCACATGAAGAGACAACTCACGGAACGAGAAAAAATAATTGCAAACTACCTAACAAGGGATTAATAACCAGAATATATAAAGAGCTCAAACAACTCTATAGGAAAAAATCTAATAATCAAATTAAAAAACAGGCAAAAGATTTGAATCGACATTTCTCAAAAAAAGACATACAAATGTGAAACAGACATATGGAAAAGTGCTGAACATCACTGATCATCAGAGAAATGCAAATTGAAACTATAATGAGATGTCATCTAACACCAGTAAAAATGGCTTTCATTCAAAAGTCAGGTGATATCAAATGCTGGTGAGGATGTGGAGAAAATGTAAATTAGTAAAACTACATAGAACAGTTTGGAAGTTCCTCAAAAAACTAAAAGTAGAGCTACCAGACAATCCAGGGATCCCATTGCTGGTTATATGTCCAAAAGGAAAGAAATCAGTATATCAAAGAGCTATCTGTATTCCCACATTTGTTGCAGCACTGTTCACAATAGTCAAGATTTGGAAGCAACCTAAGTGTCCATCAACAGATGAATAGATAAAGAAAACGTGGTACATATATACAGTGGAATACTATTTAACCACAAAAAGAATGAGATTTTGTTATTTGCAATAACATGGGTAGAAGTGGAGAACAAACATGATAAGTGAAATAAGCCAGACACAGAAAGACAAACATCACATGTTCTCACTTATGTGTGGGATGCAAAAATCAAAACAATTGAACTCATATATATATACATAAAACAGAATGATGATTACCAGAGCCCGGGAAGGGTATTGGGCAGTGTGTGTGTGTGTGTGTGTGTGTGTGTGTGTGTGTGTGTGTGTGTTGTGGGGGCGGAGAGGTGGGGGGAGTAGGTGGGGATGGTTAATGGGGACAAAAAAAATCAGATAGAATGAGTAAGACCTAGTATTTGATAGCACAACAGTAGGACTATACTCAACAATAATTTAATTGTATATTTTAAAATAACTGAAAGAGTATAATTAGATTGTTGTAACACAAAGGATAAATGCTTGAGGGAATGGATACCCAATTTTCTATGATGTGATTATTACCCATGGCATACCTGTACTAAAATATCTCATGTACCCCATAAATATATACATGTACCTTGTAACCACACAAATTACAAATAAAAATTAATTAAAAATAACATATAATACTGAAGCATTTAAAAGTTTTTTAAACTACCAAATCTGGTATCTTAAAAATAATACAACATTATAAGTATCAAGATATAAACTTGGTTCAGTAGCTGATGATAGTTGTATTTTGATCCAGTTAAAACCAATGAATCTTTACATGTTTTGAAGAAGAACACTTATTTGCAGCATTTTAGAGACTGAGTTTTCTAAATTTGATATACTCCAAGCACATTCATACAGTGTTTGAGAACATTCTGATCACTCTGGCAATCATACCGCAAAGTACACTGAGAAGACAGAAGGGCCATGGGCACACTGAACACAGTTGCTGTGTTTATAAAAAGCACATTAGAATAAACAGTGGCAAAACACTTTTGAAGCCAAAAGTAGCTTTTAGTTTCTTAACTAAACCAAATCTTTAGAACTTGAATAAATTCCAGGAAGTGCTATTTTCAAGTCTTGTTGCTTAGTACAGTCACAGCAATAAAGAAAGCAAATAAGATTTCTGTTGGGCCTAAGAGAACTATAAGAGTACACTTAACATGTTGTGATATTTTCTCTACTTGGATAAAACTAGAAAGAGACTGATTTATTTTTTGTATTCTAACTACAGTGAGTTTAAAAACCTGCCATCATATGCAATGTATACTAAGAACCTTAGAACTGCACAAGGTGCTAATTTGTATCTGAAGAAACTGATCTAGGAATAGCCAAGGACATTTATTCTAAATCAAACTTCATAATAGAACACTCCCATCAACCTTGCTAAGAAAGTTATCACATCTTCTTAAAAGTTTTTAAAAAACTATTCAAGATTGAATGCCAAGATTTATATTTTAGTTTTATTCTCGTGAAAATTGAAACCTAGACAAGATATATAAATACCTTGCGCACTGGCCTGAAGACGTCTATAATTTCCCCATTGGAAAAGTTCATCACAAATCCTTGTATGGGTTCTTGATTCCCAAAATGAGGCTTTCCATTCACGGCAAAGAGCAAGCCTGCAACAGCAAATCCAGTTAACCTCGCTTTAAAATATGGGTAAGTATGGATTTCTTATATATGCATGTACATTATGCAAACAATAAATTTAGGGTCAACCTGGTCCCTATTGGCAACAAAAGCAGAATACAAAATACTTAGCAAGTGTCTCCTCTTGAGTAACCAGATCGGGGCAAACAAGTTAGAGAACTAACCTCCTTGTAATGGGAAAATCAGGAACTGAAATGTCTGTTCTACTTGGAAAGCAGTAGAAATCAGGAATACATAGATACTGATATATAGATATACACACATATCGCTATTATAGGCATCCTAAATAGGAATTGGGGAAAGTCAGGTTATTTAGGCCAATAATTCTGGAGTCTCAGATCTTTTAAAAAATCAGTAATATTTTCCATAGCTGCATGGAGAATCTGAGAGAAAATCAAAGAAAATAAGTGAAATTATAGTATATATAGAACAATCTGATTTTAAACAACTATAATTTGAAAACATTAGATGTATATTTCAGATTATTAAAGACACATTTTTTCCTTAATTAAAAAAGACCATCTTTTAAATTTTCATACCATGAACACTCTTTGTAGTAAAATTATATTTCTTAACACAATATTTATTCAAAACAATGAAAATGGTGATGTTTACATTAAATAAATAATTCAGATTATTGAACACCACATTTTCAAAGAATTAAAACATAATAAAATATACTTAATGCTAAGCCACTGTTGAAGATATTTTCATCACTCTTGAAGGATTATAGTTTTTTCTAGGATGTACTATAAAAAGCACTATAAACATCAATTACTATTGTGGAAAATTATAGAGAAAATTATCTTTTGCTTAGATTCTGTTCTTAACCAGATTCCTTCTCAATGGATATTTTTCTTCTTATATTTAATTTATTTTTGTTTATTATGAACTTGATCATCCTCTTTATTAAGTAAATGGTCCTGACAAATTTTTCTTTAACTGTGTGGGAAACCAACATAAGGACTGATAGTTGAGACCCTCTTACTACTTATTCTTAATTCCTTAAGGAAGCCACATTTGCTCTCTATCCAATCACCTGTGTCCCTTGATTTTATGCCCTAGATAAGTTGGGGGCTGCTTGGTCCAGATAGTAGCCACATGCAACTTTAATACCATAAGAAACATAAATATTACAGTAATCCCTATAGTTAATGCTACTTTAATACAGGTATAGATATTTTTATTAAAATATATTATGCCCGTGAATTTTTCAATAATTCTTCATATTATTGATCTTATTTCACTCCAATGTGAAAAGAGTTTAAATGTTTTCACCATAAAAACATAAGTATGTGAGGTGATGGGTTTGCTAACTAGCCTTACTTAGTCATTCCATATTGTAAACATAAATCATCACATTATACTCCATAGATATATACAATTATTTCAATTACAATTTAACAAACATTGTAATAATTGTATGTAAATTTCAGAAATTAAATATATTTTCAGTAGTTCATTATTTAAAGAAAATGCAGTAAGTTGTTTTGTAATATAAATTATATGTATTTAATTTTATTAATCTGAATTATTTTTCAGATTTTCTTGGAGTCAAGAAAATCTATTTTGGAAATGAGAAAAAAATTCAGGATTTTATTGATTATTTATCTTGGAATTTAGGCATAAGCCTCACTTATTTTTACATATTTTATCTTTTAAAAAATTGGTCACTACTGTTTTTAAAAATGTGAAACGAGTATTTTGAATACTGATTTTCATCAGACATATACCATCTGTTGATATGTGAAGACAAATATTAATTATTCAATACTAGAGCAGATGATCATAATTAAAAGAAAATGAAAATCAACGTTTGGGAACAGTTTTAACCCCTTACAAATGGATGTTAAATCTTTTGAGTTCTTCATTGTTTCTGTACAATGAATAGTGGTACTTGAATCAAAACTGAGTTAGAACACACTAACAGTTTTAAGATACTTTAAGATCTGAAATATAATGCATATTTAACTCCTAACTAGAAAGAAGACTTATAAAAAGAGCACATTAAGATAAAACTATTTTTAAGGATAGAATACAGTAGGACAGAAGACAACAAACATATTAAGATGAAATACCTGGTATATATGAAATTGCAAATACATTTCTTCCAAATGATGAATGCTTAATCTCCCTCACAAATTCTTTGGTGTCAGTTTTAAAACACTGGATCCGACCATTTTCCCGGTCTGCCACACATAATTGGTCCAAATGAGGCACAAGGGCCAAGCTATGAGGAACACTGAACTGGCCTGGCTGAGGACTGCTCCCTGAAGACTCTGCAGAACAAAGAAAAGCCTTAGATACACAATTTAAAAAATCACCCAAAGTTTGACTCTATAGTACTTTTCTAAATTGATGTCGGTAAACCATTAAATCCCTGGAGCCAGGGGAAAGATAAGGTAAAGCAGTTTATAAGTTTATTTTATAATAAATACATTACAGATTTTCTCCCTATTTGGACAGTTGTTTTCCTTATAAGATGTGCGTGTGTGTATGTATGTGTGTGTGTGTGTAAGACAAGCTAACTGGATGCATACAATGACCCTGTTTTTTTCACTGTAGAGGACAATTATATCTCAAAGACTGTGAGTGGTGGCCAATAGCTAGTTCCCAATGATACTGGCTAAGAATTACAATTGGAGATTAAGAGTCTTATTGGGTACCTTCTCCCCACTGTGTGATGAACTTTCCACTTGGTGAAAACTGCACAATCCGGCTGTTGCAGTAACCATCGGATACATAAATGGCTCCAGTGCCTGGATCCACAGCCACATCAGTGGGTTGACAGAAGTGATTCTGGTCACTCCCTGGTTGCATGCTCTTTCCCAGGATTAATATAGGGCCTTCCTTATTGTTTGGATCCAGTTTGAACACCTTTTAAAAAAGGAACAAAAGCCTTACCTACTTTCATGGTTATTAGTGACTTACACCCAAATGACTAAGACCACTTTCACAAGCAGTTGGAGTAGAAGCTCCCAGAGACTTACTTAAAAGAAAATATTAATACCTTTTAGAACTGAATGGGATCCTAGAAATCATCTGGTCTGGTTCCTTCATTTGATAATAAGGCCTATGGAGATTAAGTGATTTGCTCAAGGTCACCCGGTTAATTAGTGGTGAATGGAGACTAGTATATGGATACCCAGTTCCGTCCACCCCGATGTTTCCTTTTTGTCTTTCCTTAGCTAATACTACAACACTCTCCAGATAACACATGAGCAATAAATGTTTACTGAGATGACATTTTCCCCTGGTTCTCCAAGTTATTTGCCACCTTTTCATAAAAAGTATATTATACTTGATATAACTTCTTTTAAGAAGAACATAGATTTGACATATATATATATACACACACACACACACACATTTACTAGAGACCTAGCCTCAATTTATAGAAGATTAATATAGGATAAGAAAAAAATCATACAAACATAAGTGAAAAAATAGAAATAAGACGTAGGGCCAGGCACGACGGCCACACCTGTAATCACAGCGCTTTGCAAGGCTGAGGTCAGTGGATTGCGTGAGTCCAGGAGTTGAAGACCAGCCTGGGCAAAATGGTGAAATCCCATCTCTACAAAAAATGTTTAAAAAATTAGCCAAGTATGCTGATATGTGACTGTGGTCCCAGCTACTTGGCAGGCTGAGGTGATCCTCTGGGAAATGGAGACTGTAGTGAGCCAAGATCGTGCCACTGCACTCCAGCCTGGGAGACAGAGTAAGACCCTGTCTCAAACAACAACAACAACACTAACAGAGTTAGGAACAGAGGGAATAAAAGCAAATATATAAAGTTAAGAAAATGGTTGGGAGGGTCCATGTAGTTATTTGAGTGAAGCTTCACATCTGGCTCAAGAGACAAGTGTGACTTCATCATTTACATACTACCTTTACCTAGCATTGAGTTCTAAAAGAAATATTTCAGATGTGGATTGTTATGGACTGAATGTTTGTGTCTCAAATTCAAATTCACGTGTTGAAATCCTAACCCCCAATATGATGGTAATATGAAGTGGGGCCTTTGGGAGGTAATCAGGACAAAAGGGTAGAGTTCTCATGAATGGGATTAGTGCCATAAGAAGAGACACCGGAGATTACCGTCACTCTGTCTCTCTGGCCATGCAAGGATACTATGAGAAATTAGCAGCCTATAACCCAGAAGAGGGCTCTCACTAGAACTCAACTGTGCTGGCACCCTGTTCTTGAACTTCCAGATTCCAAAACTATCAGAAACAAATTTCTGTTGTTTATAAGCTACCCAATCTATGGTACTTTGTTATAACACGCTGAACCAAGACATGGCTGCTCTATTTTCTTGCTATCACCTTACTGAGTCACACACACATACACACACACACACACACACACACACACACAAAACGCATACAACTCCAGAGCACTTCAAAAGCATAACTCTGTTAGCTTCTAATTTGAATATTACCAAAAGGAAGACTACCTGATGGAGAGCCACGTCTGTGACCCAATAATTCCCATCTTTATCTATACTCAAGCCATGTGGCAAATAAAACCTGCAAAATAAAAATATTTGTGTTAATTACATATTTACTCTCAAAGCATATGTGAGGGAATTTTTTCTAATTAATCTGTAAAGGCAGTACAAAGTTATAAGTTGATAAATGTATACTTGTATTATTATAGAAAATACTAACATGAATTGTTAATAAAAATACTGTTACAATAGACCTCTTTGTGACAAACTTTATATTTAATAGTATTAAAATTTATAAATTAAGCCTACATATAAATTACAAATGTTTATTATAAAGTATGCTATATTAGAGAAAACAATATCAATTTAAAAACAAGTTCTAAGATCATAAATATTAACATCTTACAAATATGTATAAAACTATCTTAAGAAATATAAATGGATTTTTATAGTTTGAGGTTAAAATATGTTGCAAGGAAATGTAATGTGTTAACATAAACTATTAAATATATAACTCAAAGGCTTTAAAGGGTGCCTATTAAAGGCAGTAAAACCCAAAGCACATAACTTTCAGCCAACATGGGCTGTGAATATCTAAGCAAAGTGAAACAGTGAGCTGGATAAACATTAGAGAAGGTTAATCTGGCAAATCAGTCTTAATGATCTGGGTAAGGAACTTGGACTGGGCTAACAGACACATGGACAATACATTGAGGTGGTTTGGTCCAATGACATCTGACAATCCAATAGCTGTGTTAGCTTCTAATCTCAGTATAGTGCTGACAATACAGATTTTTTTTCATGAGTCCTACTGTAACACTCTGATTTTGACTAATTAGCTGAACTAGATCCCTGTTTTGACAATTGAATGTGAGGATTGTGATTTGCTTTCAAACAGATGCTCCACCAATGGCCAAGTTGATTTAGCAGTAGTTGTTCTGCCTTCCACTTAATTCCTTTCTGGAATGAAGATGCTTCTGGTTAATGAATAGAGCACCAATGAAACAGGTTCAAACATTACACCCCTGACACACCAGTTTGAAAATGCTGTTAAAAATTTTTAAGCATCATTACTACTATCTCCACAAACAGCTGCACTCAAAACAGTGGCTACTCACCTTGTGAGGAAGCTGGTTTTCCCTGTGCTTAAGCAGATGGAGAAGGGTATAGTTCCTGAAGCTGTCAGGTTACAATGGGTTCAGGAGATCTGTAAGCAGGTGCCTCACTCACTTCTTTTAATGACCACAAATATCAGCCAATTTTTTTTTTTTTTTGGCTGCCAAATGCCATCTCAAAATAAGACTAAATAATCAGCAGCTTTCAAAGCCAAATTACACATGCATGATAAGGAATGCTAAAAATGACATTTGTTTAGTATTCATTTTGAGATGGAAAAGAGCAGCTCTTTTTCTTAATGATGATTCTTGATGATTTTGGTTGCCCTGAAGCCTTTTTCTGCTGAATAATTGTTTGGATCATTAGATCTGGCTGAGCAGCAACTAACTTAATCAACTAGGTAAGATATATATTACATATGTAATATGCAACAAGCTTTAATACCACATATTAAAATCATCTGGGAACTTAAGAGTATTAGCCCCACCATATACAAAATCTGGATCTAATTTTTTAAATAACAAATTGACAAATTTTAATTGTATACATTTATGGGGTACAATGTGATTTATGATATACACACACACACACACAAACACACAGTGTGGCATGATTTAAATCAAGCTAATGAACATATTCATTGCCTAAAATACTTAAATTTTTTGAAATGAGAACATTTCAAATATACTCATTTAGCAATTATGAAATAGACAAGGACCTGAATAGACAGTTCTCAAAAGAAAACACACAAATGGCCAACAGATAAATTAATCTAATTGTTTGAAGTTTCCCAGATGATTCTAATATTCAGTCAAGATTTAGAAACACCTATTTAGAAAATGGAAGATGGGATGGCTCAATTAGTTTTCTGATTTCTTAAGTGCAGCTATACAATGCACTCAAATTTCAAGACTCTGTGATACACTTTATACTCAATATATGCAGTTCAAGTCTTAACAACACAAGTCGTTCAACTCACAGATTTTTTCCACTGGACTGGAGTACTGCAGCATTATTTGGATCTATGACAAGTATAGTGTCTTCTTCAATTGGTCCGAGTCCTCTTTGCTGGTAAACAAACTTGCTGTCAAAGGAGCTAAACAAAATGCATTAAATAGGAAATGAAGCAATCATAAATTCCAACGAAACAGAAATACAGACCACTCACTTGAGGTTCTAAATACAAAATTGAGAGAGCTCAGATGTATTTGACTTCACTCTTTGTCCTTGACATTTCATTTATTTGGATTATAATATACACCATTAACCTGCAGAAACATGCTACTCAGGGTGGTCAGTGGAACAGAAGCACTAGCATTGCTGGGAAATGCAGTTTCAGACCTACTGAACTAGAATCTGCATTTTCACAATGGGTGAAATGGGTGGTTCCTATGCACACTGGAGTTGGAGAAACATTGATCAAGAATGCTTAATATACCTGAAAAGTTTCAAAGGCTCTTCCAAATAGAATGCAGTCATTCAATAGATATTTTCTTTCAAATTACAAAGTTAGATATGACCTAATTTAACTTTCTCAGTAATGATAATAGCTGGAAGAGTAGTGATCAAAATGTTTGTTATTATACTTGCCATAGGTACAACATGTGAACACATATTATAGAGATATAAAAGAGAATGTTCAAATTATTTAAACATTATAAAACCAGATCTATCCTCGAGACAAAAATATGCATAGAGGCATATAACTTACCAAATAACAGCTATTCTATAACTACGAAATGAACAACTATGCAATAATTTAAAAATTCAAATATGACAATTTCTGCTTTTAAACCAAGTATCCTTTAGGTTATTATAAAATATTATGGACATATATTCACATATATACTTTGAAATTATATTTCTATTTAAATTGTTAGTAATATAATTCCTTAAATTCAAGATTATGACAGATGCAGTACTTATTTCATGTTCTGTTTGGGAAATCATATGTCAATAGGGATGAATGACAAAGATAAACTCTTCTAAGCTTCTGTAACAGAGAAGCAAATGTATATTTAATAAATGTAATAAAAGTTATCTTCTGAAAAAATGATTGGATCAGTGCATAGTTGTGGAGAGAGAGTGTGTGTGTATATGTGTGTATTTATAAATATACATATGAAGTCAATAGATGACTTATGAATATTTCTGAAAAATAGAATTTCCTTTATAGTGTGAGACAAGGTTTTGAAAAAAGTATTAATATTTTGTAGTTCAACTGTTTAACCAAAAGAAGAATCTGAGTAACATTAAATATTTGCTAAGATATTATATATTTGCAATTTGGGAAGGTAACAGACTGCTCGGATCTGGCATGCATCCCTTGATCTGTTGGCTGGGATTTTTATGGAACTTATATAGAGTCTCAGTACTCTATATAAATAGGAGAACAAAAAATTCTTAAATTATATTTTCTGATCATTTAAAAAATGCATCACACAATTATCTGAGCTACTTGACAGTTACAGTCTTTTGGGTATAGTTTTCCTGAACGATAACAATAAGTCCCTGAGGTAGTTCTTATTAATGATGCATTCAATTGAACACAAAATATTGATTCAGCTTTGTCAATCTAAAAAGTAAGTAATACTCTTTATATATGCTATTATGTGCAGTTAAAACCACACAGTGGTATCTACAAAAAAAAATAAATTTATGAAATGGAAGTAGCATCATTAACAAAACAGATTTCATAAGATATTTATGAGGTCATTATCAAACTGAAATGTGAAATTTTATTAGATAGGAACCAGTGTAAGAATATTCATAGTATTATTAAATCATGGGAGAATGGCATGATTTCAATGTAGTCGTTCTTGTGACTATGAAACACCAAATAATTTATCCTCTATCTGAAACTCTATTTTCAACATGAATTTATTTACTAAAATCTTTATAACTATTCCTCTGGAAAACAAAGGTACTGGATTCAACCATTAGTAATCTTTTATTTTTCCAACTAGACTATAATATTGACTAACAAGTTCAGCACATCTGAGACTCAGTATGTTGTAAACTTCACATTCATGTGTAACAGATTAACATTTGTTCATTCATTATCTTTTTTTAAGGTTTGATATGGTTTGGTTGTTTCCCCACCCAAGTCTTACCTTGAAGTACAATTTCCATAATCCCCACGTGTCGCGGGAGGGACTTGGTGGAAAGTAATTGAATCATGGGGTGATTACTCCCAGGGTGCTGTTCTCATGATAGTCAGTGAGTTCTCATGAGATCTGATGGTTTTATAAGGGGATTTTCAACTTTTTGCTTGGCACTACTCCTTCTTGCCATCATGTGAAGAAGGATTTGTTTGCTTCCCCTTCTGCCTGAATGTAAGTTTCCTAAGGCCTCTCTAGCCATGCTGAACTGTGAGTCAATTAAATTTCTTTCCTTTATAAATTACTCGGTCTTGGATATGTCTTTATTAGTGTGAGAAGGAACTAATACAGTAAATCAGTACCAGAAGTGAGGTGCTACCATAAAGATATACAAAAATGTGGATGTGACTTTGGAATTGGGTAATAGGCAGAAGTTAGAACAATTTGGAAGGCTCAGAAGACAGGAAGATGTGGGAAAGTTTGTAACTTTCTAGAGACTTGTTGACTGGCTTTGACCAAAGTGCTGATAGTGTTAGGAACAATGAAGCCTAGGCTGGGATGGTCTCAGATTGAGATGTTTAGGTTGCTGGGAACTGGAATAAGGGTGACTTCTGCTATGTTTTAGCAAAGAGACTGGTGGCATTTTGCCCCTGCCCTAGAAATCTGTGGAACTCTGAACTCAAGAAAGATGATTTAGGGTATCTGGTGGAAGAAACGTCTAAGCAGCAAAGAGTTCGAGGGGTGACTTGAGTGCTCTTAAGAGCCCTCAGTTTTATTCATTCACAAAGATATGGTTTGAATTGGAACTTATGTTTAAAAGAAAAGCAGAGTAAAAAAGTTGGGAGGGCCGGGTGTGGTGGCTCATGCCTGTAATCCCAGCACTTTGGGAGGCCGAGGCGGGTGGATCACGAGGTCAAGAGATCAAGACCATCCTGGTCAACATGGTGAAACCTCATCTCTACTAAAAATACAAAAAATTAGCTGGGCATGGTGGTGTGTGCCTGTAATCCCAGCTACTCAAGAGGCTGAGGCAGGAGAATTGCCTGAATCCAGGTGGCTGAGGTTGCGGTGAGCTGAGATTGCACCATTGCACTCCAGCCTGGGTAACAAGAGCAAAACTCCGTCTCAAAAAAAAAAAAAAGTTTGGAAAATTTGCAGCCTGATGATGTGATAGAAAAGAAAAACCCATTTTCTGAGGAGAAATTCAAGCCAGCTGCAGAAATTTGCATAAGTAATCAGCAGCCAAATGCTACTTGTCAAGGCAATAACGAAAATGTCTGAGGTCTTCACGCAGCCCCTTCCATCACAGGCCCAGTGGCCTAGGAGGAAAAAATGGTTTCGTGGGCTGGGCCTAGGGTCTTGATGCTTTGTGTATCCTCAGGACTTGGTGCCTTGTGTCCTATCCATGGCTAAATGAGGCTGAGGTGTAGCTTGGACCATGGTTTCAGATGGTGCAAGCCCCAAGCCTTGGCAGCTTCCATTTGGTGTTGAGGCTGCAGGTGCACAGAAGTCAAGAATTAAGGTTTGGGAACCTCTGCCTAATTTCAGAAGATGTATGGAAATGCCTGGAGGTCCAGGAAGAAGTTTTCTGTAGGGGAAGAAGCATCATTGATAACCTCTGCTAGGGCAGTGTGAAAGTGAAATGTGGGGTTGGAGCCTCCACATGGTCTCCACTGGTGCACTTCCTAGTGGAGCTGTGAGAAGAGGGCCACCATCCTCTAGAACTTGGAATTTTAGATCGACTGACAGATTACACTGTATGCCTAGAAAAGCCACAGACACTCAATGCCAATTGTGAAAGCAGCCAGGAGGGGGCTGAATACTGCTAAACCACAGGGATGGAGCTGCCCAAGGCTGTGGGAGCCCATCTTTTGCATCAGTGTGACCTGGATGTGAGACATGGAGTCAAAGGAGATCATTTTGGAGCTCTAAGATTTGACTGCCCCACTGGATTTCAGATTTGCATGGGGCCTGTATCACCTTCATTTTGGCCAAATTCTCCCATTTGGGAGGGACCTGGTGGAAAGTAATTGAATCATGGGGCGGTTTCCCCATACTGCTGTTCTCTGATAGTGAGTTCTCATGAGATCTGATGGTTTTATAAGGGGCTTTACCCCATGTTGCTCAGCACTTCTTCTTGCCATCACATGAAAAGGGACGCATTTGCTTCCCCTTCTGCCTGACTGTAAGTTTCCTGAGGCCTCCCCAGCCATGCTGAACTGTGAGTCAGTTAAACCTCTTTCCTTTATAAATTACCCAGTCTCAGGTATGTCTTTATTAGCAGCATGAGAAAGAACTAACATAAGGTTTAAGTCTCACATTCCTCATTATTCAGAAATGTTTCAGTGCTTTGTAAAGCCACATTGGCAATCTACATAATGTGAAAATTATGCTTCTGCTATTAGGAGTTAAAACCTTTCCCCCTCTTTTTTAAATGGAAATTTTAATTGAGGTAAGTGCAGATGCATATACAGTTATAAGAAATAAAAAAGTTCTGTGTGCCCTTTACCCTGTTTCTCCATTTTGCAAAACTATATATAACATCACTACATTTAATAAAACTATATATAATATTTTCTTTTTTTTTGAGATGAAGTTTTGCTCTTGTTACCCAGGCTAGAGTGTAATGGTATAATCTTGGCTCACCACAACCTCTGCCTCCCAGGTTCAAACAATTATCCTGCCTCAGCCTCCCGAGCAGCTGGGATAACAGGCATGTGCCACCACGCCTGGCTAATTTTGCATTTTTTTTTTTTTTTTTATAAATTGTTCTCTTCTTTTTTTTTTTTTTTTTTTTTTTGAGACGGAGTTTCGCTCTTGATACCCAGGCTGGAGCGCAATGGCGCGATCTCGGCTCACCGCAATCTCCGCCTCCTGGGTTCAGGCAATTCTCCTGCCTCAGCCTCCTGAGTAGCTGGGATTACAGGCACGCGCCACCGTGCCCAGCTAATTTTTTGTATTAGTAGAGACGGGGTTTCACCATGTTGACCAGGATGGTCTCGATCTCTTGACCTCGTGATCCACCCGCCTCGGCCTCCCAAAGTGCTGGGATTACAGGCTTGAGCCACCGCGCCCGGCCTAATTTTGCATTTTTATGAGAGACAGGGTTTCACCAAGTTGGTCAGGCTGATCTTGAACTCCTGACCTCAGGTCATCCACCCACCTTGGCCTCCCAAAGTGCTGGGATTACAGGTGTGAGTCACTGTACCCGGCCCTATTCTTAGTTTATTTCCTTGGAATATACTAATATATTACTTTTCTACCCCACCTTGACCTATGGAATATGGAAAGTTACTGAGTCTTCATAATTCTTGCCAATTTATAATTCTTACCAAGTGCTATCTACTTTATATGTAGATTGTGAGTTCTGACTCACCATTGACAGCTAATAATAGTGGCAATTCAATTGCCTATTGTATATCCTTGCATTAGACCTCAGCACATATAATTCCACATCTTCCCCTCTCTGCATAATGACAAACCATTAGGGATACTTGATATATTTACCTGCCCATGGTTTCTCCAAGAATGGGTTGCAGTATTTCTGTAAGATAACTGCTCCTTTGATCTATCTTCTCATTCATGTAAATATTCACCATCATTCCTAAATCTTTGGTCATACTATTTTAGGAAATAGCACTTCTACAATTTATTGATGAGGGGTATGCAAAAACGAGGTTTCATACACCGAACTTCTGTAATTTAAAGCATTTCTCTTAGCTCCAGATTATTTCTCTAGATGCTCAAATATTTCAAAGTGTAATCTACAGGTTAAATTACTCACTGGCAGCTATGTAAGATCAGAGTCACAGACCTGGAATGCTGGGCTTGGCTTCCAAGGAAACAAGCTATATTAAGGAAGACATATAAATAACAGACCCACAGTCCTTGTGCCAGCCAGGTCAAATGAAAATGTTTCAGCTCATGAGTAGGTAAGTGAAAAACATCCTTTATCAATGGCATTGTTCTGCACTGCCCACAAATGTAGAAAAAAAAATGTATCAAGTAATTGATATTTTGCTGCCACAAACACTATTTGTGTGTGGGCATTTATACTCATAATCTAGAAATTTCAAGTTTCCAGTGGTGGCAACAAATAGTAAAATTAACTAATTTGAGGATCATTTAATTTTATTTCATGATCCACTTTTTGGGTTTGTAATAGAAAATTTTGACACAGCAAATGAAGGAATGGGAAGAAAAATAGCAAATGAAGGAATGGGAAGAAAAATAAGGAACAAAACAAAATAAGACAGAATAAGTAAATCAGAGTAAAATTTTTTTGAGACAGTCTCACTCTGTCGCCTAGGTTGGAGGGCATGGTATGATCATAGCTCATTGGAGCCTCGACCTCCGAGACTCATGTGATTCTCCCATCTCAGCCTCCTGAGCAGCTGGGATCACAGGTGCACACTACCATGCCCAACTAATTCATTTTTATTGTTTGGAGAGATGGGGTCTCCTATATTGACCAGGCTGATCTTGAACTTCTGGGCTCAAGAAATTGTCCCAACTCGGCCTCCCAAAGTTCAGATATTTATTATTAAAAGTTGGATCCGTAAAAAAAATCATCTTTCAACTTATCAAGAGATCTTTCCCAGCATCTTAGTACAATGTAACAACTAATTATCTGAATCTTTTTAGGTTTCATTTGCTATCACAAATTAGACTTATGTCATCTATGTGTACAAAGGGCATTTTATGTTTGCTTAAGACTAGTTACTTTTTCATGCTTTATGATTATTATTCATATTATTACTGTACTACCAGTGAAGGATATCAGTAATAACGTAAATTCTAGAATTTACTGATTAGAGAATCTGTTCATTTAACTACTACCCCTCAAAAACAAAGTAAAAAATAACACAAAGCAAACAAAACATAACAAAATAAAATCCAAAGATAAAACACTCTACTTATATATACCTCATTTAAATGTAGTAATTTACTTCAGTAATGTAAATAACAAATAAAAAAATGCAGAATTCTTAGGAAGAATATAGCTTTTAAAAAAGTAGTCATTACATAATAGGCCTGACCACTTTATTTAAGATTATTGTGATGTCTTTCAACAGATGTCCATGTGTTTAAACTGGCAGCATCCAGGGACATTGATTTACTCAGATGATTGGTTGACCAGCCCTAATCCTTTCACTTGGGATGGCTGGAGCTTCATGGAATTAACAGCTGGTCCCTGACGGTTGCACGGGCAAATAATAAAAGAAACTGACATCTTTTCTCAAATGAGAAAATCACAGTCCCCCTTCAAACACACATGTTAAACTTGCTAAGTAAGTAGTTTATAAACTCTTGTAATTCAAAGAAAAGTAACCCTTGAACAGTCCACAAATGGCTGTCAGATTAAAGAGGTGGATACAGCGTTGCTATAGCAAACTGCTTATTTAGTGTTCCAAAGCAGCTACCCCACATTATTTGCTGCAGACAGGTCTTTATTTCAACCACATTTAACTTTTTACAGGATATAATAATACCCTGCACATTTCACACAGTGCCTGGAGCACTTTTGATTTTTCTTTGCTTCTCTGGAAAAGCACTCAGTTGAAAAGACTGAACTGTGGCCTATGGGCTGGAATTCATCAGTTCCTTATTTTAGCAGTTTGAATTCTCCATTAATGATTTTGCACATTAGCAGCTAATCAAACAGTTTAGCTAAGGCTGGGAAGAAATGTTTTGCTATATTCACACACAAAAAGAGCTAGAGTATAAACTTCTATGCCATCAATCAAAATTAAGGGAATGCAAAATAAATAATAGCAACCGAAGGAAGATATGAAATATAATGTTGCAATTATATAAATTAAGAAGCCAGAGAGAGAACTGTAGGTTTTCATGCAAAAATATAAGTGAAAATGGAACCTCAATATTAGAAGAGCAAAGACATATCCTACAAAGGCCAGAGGCTCTCAATGGAATATAACTTAATATGTTAAAAACACCTACTTCTGAAAATATACACATTGTAAAAAGCCCCTGTGAGGCAGGAAAAGAGGTGGGCAGACAAAAAAAATTCAGTATTAATATTTAGTGTCATTTTAGGCCTTGAACTATAGATACCACAAATAGATATGAAAAAAAAAAAAAAAAGAACTAGGTATCATATACCCAGGCTCTGGATTCTATTCGGTCAATAAGGCCATTGGGGACAAGTGACTTAAAAAAGTACATTTGTTACTTAACACCATAAGGTAACTATTAAAGCCCTCACTTTTTAGGCAAGGGACTGAGAGTCAGGGAGTTCAAACGTCTTGATGCAAGTCTCAAAAATAGGAAATGGTAACCGAGATTCAAATCCAGGCCTCTTATCTTCAAAAAATGTGATTTTCTCTTACTTGGATTGACTTGACTGAATTGGTAACTCTCCCACTCAATGTGTATAGTAGAAGAGATGAAATAATAGTCACAGAACCAAGAAGAATTAGAGAAACTAGCAGAAAACTGGAAGAGAAAGGCTCCAGTAAAGTGCGAAACGGCGATATGAGAGAGAAAAGTAGAACACCGAAACAGTCTTTGTTGCAGAACTCCTTATGGTTTTCCCTCAGACATGAAGGTATTAAAGTAACAGACACTTACTCCAGGGCCAGTTAAACCCTAAGTTATGAAAGACATTGCAGATGTCGAAGCAGAACCCAGGCAGATATCTTAACTGAGGCTCCAGAAAACTAGTGAAGCAAATCTTGAACTGACTTTTCTACAAGTTAGGAAGCAAATGGATTTCTAAAACAATAGATCTTGGCAAAATTCCACCAAGTGTTGATAAAGAGATGGTTTGTGAGCTATCTGGGGGGAGGAGGGAAGAAGATTCCTAGAGGGCTATGAGTTCTCTACAAACAAAACTTGCAAAATCAACCATTAAACTATTCAAATTTTATAAACAGCATCTATCAAATTTTATAAACAGCATCTATGAAGATATAAAAGGCATACTTATCAAGTACAATACAAAGCTGGGAGACCCAACACAAAGCTGGGAGATCTAATACAAATTCTTTGACTAATTCAGGTTAAGATAATACCTGTAAATTGAAACAATGTTAAATCTAATAAAGTGAAACCTAATTGGAATAAATCCCTGAATTCAATATTTTTAAAACAATGCATAAGCATAAACTTCCAGTAAAAATATCAGCACAATTTTTGACATATACTTGAAGATTTTTGTAGATTACAAATTCCACATAAGGCAACACAGTGATATAACTGCTAAAAAATAAGTGAATACAATTCTCTTATACCAACAGAAATGTAGAATACACATCAAAAGAATTAATTACAACACTAATCAAATAATATGTGAGGTATTGTGACTTCTAGGTGAAACACTTTAAAGGGAGAGAAACCAAAATTCATTCAATTGAAATAAATCATGTCAGCATGAAGATTGGTTGAGAGCTTGGAGAATATTTAGTTCTTTCTTCAAATATGCAAATAAATGACATGGATAAATGGGAATGAATTCATTCTGCATTACTATAAGGTGAAGTTATAGGACTCATATTTAGGTAAAATAATGAACTTTATAACATCTAGATAAGTCCCATAATTGGAAAGCATGTCTCATATCTAGGGAATTTCTTGGCATTGAAAAAAATTAAAGCACTGCATGATGATTGAAGGTGCTGTAGCAGAGATGTGTACATTAGTTGGGAGGCTGGAGATAAGCTCCCTGATGGACACTTGCTGTTTTGGGTGTACAGTGTTTATTGTTCCATTTTCTGCTAATGAAACCTCAACTTTTTTAGTTGAGCCACCATTTTGAGCTCCACTCTCAGTCCATTGCTTCAGATAATGTTGACTGTACTCCCACATTCTGCGGGTAGAACAAAAGACTCAGGCTAAACCAAAGACTCAATTTTATTTCTCTGCCCAAAATAATTGGCTTAATGGACAATGAGACATGATCTAGGTCCGACCAAGGAATGCTATAAAGACTAATTTTAGTGAGTTTATGTTGACTTATTAGGCATATAGACTATCTCTTCTGTGACATTAGGATGATAATGTGAACTGAATCTGCAAATGGAGAGGAGCAACAGAAATGACTCAGGGACTGTGAATGGAGCCACCCTACAGAAAAATGAGCTGTAAAATAGATTCTAATGATGTCATTGGGCAACTATATCCCCTGAAATTTCCACTTATACAAACTAATTTCCTCTGTTCCTAAGTTAGTTTGTATTGAGTTTTCTCTCTCATTTGTAACAGAAAGAATCTGAAGTGACACTACTTCCAAGATCCCTTCCAACTCCATGTGAAGAAATGATAAACAAAATAAGAAATACAACTTCTAACATCTAAAAGTTAGGGGCAAGACCCACAGCTTAGTTAAGTGGGTATATGATTTGAGTTCTGCATAGTATACCCCAACCATAGCTCAGATACATGAAAGAAAGGCCAAGAAGCACTTGAGCGTGGTGGTGATTTTAAGACAAAAAGCTAGGAACAGCTATTACTGAGGCAAAAGCTACCCAGTTCCTGCTGGGAGGCATTTAAACTTTAAAGAGCTCTAGATGCCATGCTGCCCTAACACCAGGGCAGACAAGAGACTCTTGAAAGTTTCATTACACCCTGCTGGCAACAGGCATTTCTTATTTCAGCTAGAAGAGAAGCTTGTTAAAGAAGCAATACTAAAGTAAGGGAGAAAAATGGAAATCAAATTGAGAAAGGGAATGACTATCATCTTTCAAGAGGACAGAGGTTTATCATCATTATTATTTTGGTTGCCATGTTTATTTAGCATGGTTAAGTCAAAGAATAAGGGCTAATCATGGTTACCAGGTGGGAATGAAGAATAGTAGTATTTATAATGAAAGCTGACACAATGATATCAAAGGATCTTTGAGTACTAAGTATTAACTCTAAGTGCTATTTGATATTTAAAGAACGATCACAGCTTATGAACTATGGGATATGGAGTGCTTTAATTTGATTTAGAAGACGTCCTGGTCTTACAGAACCTATACTTTTGTGAACCTCAGAAATATCAGAATGGGAAAGATTCCAAGGAAAATTAATATAGGATTTCTCACTATGAAACAGTGGTAACAAGAAGAATAGAGTTTCCACCTAATTTTTAACTTGTATTGTCCCTCACCTGTATATCATAAATTCCACAGGAAGGGACTTTTTCTTTGTATAAGCCTTGGATTTTTAATGAAGGACAGGAAAAAAAAACTATATACTTCATCCAATTTATAGACTGTGACGATGGCCATGCATTACTATGCAAAGAATAGAGCCTGAATCTAATTCGTTCTTTGAACAAATCCAAATTTATTTTCCTAAAAAATAACTAACACTAATCCACTTCTAATTCTACTCAGAGAGCTGAGTGCCAGAAAAGAATTTTCTTACAACTATAGCTTGCAAATCTGCTAGGGGCCAACAAGCAATAAATACCAAGAAGGGAGAAGGAAAGAGAGAGAAAAAACATTTTTACATCTGAAAGAGAGATGAAGAAGAGAGAAGAAACAGAGATTAAGTGAGTAAAATCAGCAGTTTGCTCTGAAGACGTCTTGCATATTTAACCACACCCCTTAGTGGATGTCATTTATCAGGGTAAATACTCTGGGGCTTTGGCAATGAAACCTGAATCTATTTCCATAGGATCCTGGTTACCTAGATGCTACCACAGCCAGATATGCAACAGAAAATGCTCGTAGGTAGTTCCTGTTTCACAGTCTTATTTCATCTCCCACCCTAAACTGGCCTTTATACATCAATTTTTCTATTAAACTATTCCAGCCTCTGCTGTTTACTTGGAATGAATATCACATTAAAATGGAAAATTGGCTTTTGTCCAACTTAGCTTTAGCCAGCTGAAACAGTATCAATGGGAGAAAATGATGCTGTAATTTTCTCCTCTGGTAAAATATGGCTAGAAATCCATGCAGAAAATGTAGCAATATTCATTAAAGTGAAGAATATGCTACCATGAATAGTAAGTTTGCTTTTAAAAGCACTTGTTAAAATACCATTAGATGTTCAATAATAAGACTATGTAACAGAGATGTATGAATGAGAATGTCGAGTTTGATTATTTACTTTGAACTCTGAAGTGATCTTTTTCAGATTCCATTTTCAAGTGTGACAACTGGAAAGGACAATTAAACAGTAACAAAGCTACCAATCTATTCTGAAATGCTGATTGAATTCCATCTTCAACTGCACAAAGAAAACTAGATATATGCATATGTGACAGAACCGGGTTAAACATAGGTTTAATCAACATCTCTGAAACGAGAGAAACAACTGAACTATACATGTAGATCCTCAATTTTCCAATGAGACCCCATAGTTATACATATGAAAAGAGAAGATTCACTAGGTTTAATTGACAAAAAATTTTCAAATTTATCTCCCTGTGTAAATTTGTAATATAAGAAATGAATAAATGGATATTCATTCCTTAAAAGAATTAAAATAACCTGCTAAATTGTGGGGCAAGCTTTTAAAAATACAATCATGAACATGCTTACAATTCTATTAAAAGCAGTATTGCAAAGTGGCTAAGTGAGTCAACTCTGGAGTTAGATGCGAAGCAACTGAAGCCCGGCTTTGCCACTTGCTAATTTGGGCACAATGACTTAACTTCTCTTGGTTTCTACATCTGTAAAACCTGAATGATGGTGACTCAGAGGAAACACTCAATAACTGTTTGATATTTTTACTAAAAATCCCTCTAAGAAGGTAGGAAAGGAAAATCCAGAGGATAAAGCAGGAGTAATAGACAGTCCTAGAGTTATTCTTAAATCTTCGATGCTCATGAAAAGAGCAAATTTGAGTAATAAAATTAGTCTATATTAAAACATAAAGGCTGAGTTGCCATTTCTTCACATGTAGTGGCCAAACTGCCCCAACCACAGTGTCCAGGACTATGGCCTTAGCATAGTTCTACACCCAGGACATGAAAATAACAAAAGTGCGTTGTTATAGTCAACCAGTAACCTTTCTTAGTTAATCACTTATCATGAGCACTCTCCTTGAAGTCTTGAACATTTTTCAGTAAGGTACTGACTTAACTATCTTTAATGTTGTTCTTTTTAGGAAGTGACGATCACTTCACTTCCTGACGTCAAAGGAGGGAGCAAAATGGTAAGTGGGTAGAATAACAGACTGTTACTTCTTTCCAAAAGCTATTTGGTGAAACTACTTTGTATTAAAACACACAAGACTTCCTCTCTGCTACTTACTACAGTCAGACATTAAAAGGACAAATATATTTTGCTCATAAAAATCAAATTCTAAAAAACCTTTATAGTTCTCTCACCATTATTCTTAATTTAATAAAAAAATGTACACAATTTTTGTTTTCATTTGCTTATTGAAGAAAAAACATTACTTACTTTCCAGCCCAGATGCGGTCACCTCTGTGGAAAATCACCAGGTTATTCTTAGGGTCTAGAGCCACCCCAGAAACCTGGCCTGGCAACAGGTATACTCCAGGCCAATCCAGTGCCTCTTCCATGTGGAAATCTAAAAGATATATCCACAGATTTAGTGTAAAAAAGAAAGGTCGACTGCCTCATGAGGATTCACAATAGTTATAAGAAGCTCATGCGATAACATCACTAGATGCAAAGAAATAAAAGGAAGACAATCAAGCCGTGCTCTACATAAATCATACCACATGCACATTCCAAGTAGCCTTCTGAGTGATAAAATGAAGTGACTGGGAACTTGTATTAGGACTGTTTTCTTTTCCTTTTGATAAGATGCCTGTAAAGCCAGCTAACTCAAGTCATTAAAGGGTAAATTTGAGATGGCCTTTTTCTTGACAAGATTCTTACTTTAATCTCTTCAGAAAATATGACAACATAGATGACATTTTAATACAAAGCTTTTCGTGAATAAATAGGAAGAATGGGCAATAAGTCTGGAACTCTGTGTTCTTATGTCTCTCTCTTAGCTATCTATCTCTATCTATCTATCTATCTATCAATCAATCATCTCCTGAGTAAATTCTGGATATTCAATATTAAACAGCCCCCATAAGAAACCATCCGTTGATTATTCCTTGTTACAAAGAACTAAGATATTGATTTCATTCTCCTAACTTCAGTGATACTGTAAGAATAGGACTCTCTCTTTCACTCTTCATATTTTGTTTCCTAAAATGAGAGAAAAAAATATGACAGAAACTCTGTGACGGAATGGTTTCCAAATTATTCTTATTTCTTATCAGAATACATTTATCTTCAGAGAATATCTGGGTTTGTGTGTGTAGGTGTTTTGAGACAGGATCTCACTCTGTCTCCCAGGCTAGAATGCAGTAGCACCATCACAGCTCACTGCAGCCTCAACCTGCTAAGCTCAAGAAATCCTCCCACCTCGATCTCCTGAGTGGCTGGGACAACAGGTGTGCACCTCTATGCCCAGTTAATTTAAGAAAACAATTTATTCTAGAGATGGCAGCTCACTGTGTTGTCCAGGACGGTTTCCAATTCCTGGGCTCAAGTGATCCTCCTGCTTCAGCCTCCCAAAGTGTGGGGATTATAGGTGTGACCCACCGCGGCCAGCCTCATTTGTTAATAGCTTTTATAAATATGCTCACGAATAAAGGGGTGTATATATCTATACTAATTGAGGATATAGAGTTATGAAGATCACTGTGAAAGCTACTGTGTCAGCGTTAATATTCTTTCCCTCCCAAATACTTCAACAAAGATTCTGAAAAGAAAGGCAGCAATTTGAGTCTCATTTCTCCTTGCCACCCTCTGGAGGATGTGGTAACATAAAGTGAAATCCTCAAAGACAGACATTAAAGACTGGGGGGAGAAAGGGAAGCTCAAAGCTTATATGATCAGCTATGAAAACTTGAGAGGATGCTTGTGTGAGAACAAGCACTTTTAAATAATTCTGTCAACTATAGAAAAGAAAAAGTACCTTTCATCCAAAATATTTTAAACTTTGTACATTTAATTTTTTCTTTAATAAAAATTAACAAAACATAGCACAATTAATAGGATGCCCAGATTAGGACAACTTTTGCTAAAGCGTTGTCTTTATTTCTTTATTTCTTTTTTCCTTTTTTTTTTTTTTTTTTTTTTTTTTGCTGAAGCATCTTCAACAACTATTCCCTAAGTGTACTTTCTAGGTAAGATGCTATGCTAGAATCTGGGAATGCAAAGGAATAAAATATGGTTTTTGGCCTTGGTAAATATAACATAATATGATATAATATAATACGATATAATAGGACTATAATAGGATAGGAATATGACAGAATAAAATGTTTAAAAAAGCCAGGAACCCAATACTTATGACACAAAGTAGTACAGGAATATGTGAGAGGGTCCAGAGTCCTTCCCGACGTTTGGGCTGGAATAGGGTAGGATTAAGGCCTACTTAAAAGGTTTCCTATGGAAACAAACGTTTATGTTTGCACTTAAAGGTAAGGTGGAGTTCATCAAGTGTAGAAGTAGGCAGAGAATATTTTGGTCAAAAAGAATAAAAGTGAGGATGTTTATAACTGCAGAATGTATTTTAAGATTTTTAAAAATAATCTGGAAAGGATATGTGTGTATGCCAGGTGGAATGGGGGGCTGGGGACTGGATTAGCTGATTCTGAGATCTGGTTTAGACTGGAAAATGTACTGATACCACCTAAAAGAGTCTGGATTTAACAATGATAATACAATGTGTAGCTGAGGTATCTTGACCTCTACTGATAATTTTGAGGCATGTTACAAGTGCTTTATTAGCAGCAGTAAAGCACAGTGTCAAGGAATAATTTGCTTTTGAAATATTTTAGAGCATATGAAAATGTCATTGTTACTTATGTATTGTGATATGCCTTCTTGATCTGGAGGGAAGATAGGCAGAATTACAGCTGGCATGGCTGAATTTGCAAATAATTTTAGGCATAGCAGTGGATGTGAATGGAGCTGCTCAAATGAACAGTAGATGAAAAGTATCTATCATCTATCACACTTGCTTGTCATAAAAGGGAAAACAATTGCAAACCGCTGCTACAGGCAATTGGGAACCACTGAAGGTTTAGAAACATGTTTTATTGGTACAAAATAATTGTACATATTTATAGGATACATGAGATATTTTGATACAAACATGATCAAATCAGGGTATTTAAAATATACATCACCTTGAACACGTATCATTTCTTTGTGTTGGAAACATTTAATATCTTCTCTTCTAGCTATTTTGAAATAGACAATATATTGTTGTTAACTATATTTAACTTGCTGTGCTATCAAACACTAAAAGTTATTTCATCTCTCTACATGTTTGTACCCATTAACCAACTTCTCTCTATTCCCATAGATCTTTCCCAGGCTCTGGTAACTATCATTCTATTTTCTATCTCCATGAGATCAATGTTTTAAGCTTCCACATATGAGTAAGAATGTGGTATTTGTCTTTCTGTTTGGCTTATTTCACTTAACATAATGACCTCTAGTTTCATCCATTTGCTGCAAGTGACAAAATTCCATTCTTTTTTATGGCTAAATAGTATTGAATTGTATACACACACCACCTTCTCTTTATCCATTCATTTGTTGATGTATTCTTAGGTTGATTCCATAACTTGGCTACTGTAAATAGTATTGCAGTAAACATGGGGGTACAGTTAGTCCTTTGATTGACTTCCTTTCCTTTTTGAAAAATGTCATTGGTATAATGATTACATTAAATTTGTAGATTGTATTAGTCTGTTTTCACACTGCTGATAAAGATATACCTGAGACTGGGGTAATTTATAAAGAAAAAGAGGTTTGATGGACTTACAGTTCCACGTGCCTGGGGAGGCTTCGCAATCATGGTGGAAGGTGAAAGGCATGTCTGACATGGTGGCAGACAAGAGAGAATGCAAGCCAAGCAAAAGGGGTTCCCTTTATAAAACCATCAGGTCTTGTGAGACTTACTACCCTGAGAACAGTATGGGGGAAACTGACCCCATGATTCAATTACCTCACACTGGGTCTCTCCTATGAGGGAATTGTGGGAACTACAATTCAAGATGATATTTGGGTGGGAGACAGCCAAACCATATCAGATAGTATTGTCATTTTAACACTATGATTTTTTTCAGTCCACGAGCAGGAAATATTTTTCCATTTTTTTGGTGTTATCTTCAATTTCTTTCATCAATGTTTTGTAGTTTTCCTTGCAGAGATCTTCATCTCCTTGGTTAAATTTATTCATCAGTATTTTTTTAAGCTATTGTAAATAAGACTGCTTTCTTGATTTCTTTTTCAGCTAGTTCATTATTGGTGTATAAAAATGCTACTGATTTTCATATGTTGACTTTGTGTCTTGAAACTTTACTCAATTTCTTTATAAGTTCTAAGAGTTTTCTTGGTGAAGTCTTAAGGTTTTTCTCTATATAAAATCATGTCATCTGCAAAGAGGGAACAATCTTACTTCTTCGTTTCTGATTTGGGTGTCTTTTAGTTCTTTTTCTTGCCTGACTGCTCTGGTTAGAACTTCTAGTACTCTGTGAAATAAGAATGGTCAAAGTGGGCATCCTTGTCTTCTTCTGTTCTTAAAGAAAAGACTTTCCTCTTTTCTCCATTCAGTATGATGTCAGCTTTGGGTTTGCTGTATATGGACTTTATTATGTAGAAGTATATTCCTTCTATGCATAATTTATTGAGAGTTTCTGTCATGCAGAAAAGTAGAATTTTAGCAAATGCTTTTTCTTCATCTATTGATATGATCATATGGTTTTTGTCCTTCATTCTGTTGATGTGCTGTATCATGTTTATTGCTGAACCATCCTCATACCCCAACAATAAATTTCACTTGATCATTATGTATTATCTCTTTGATGTATTTCTGAAATTGGTTTGATAGTACCGTGTTGAGGATTTTGCACTTATGTTCATCAGAGATACTGGCCTGCTGTTTTTTCTTTTTTTTTTTTTTACTGTATCCTTATCTGGTTTTGATACCAAGATAATGCTGGTTTCACAGAATAAATTAGGAAGAATTCCCTCTTCTTCCACATTTTGGAATAGGTTGAAAAGAACTGATATTAGTTCTTTATAATTTTGTTACAATTTAACAATAAAGTCATCTGGTCCTGGGCTTTTCTTTGATGGGAATTATTATTATTATTATTACTGATTCAATCTCATTACTTGTTATTGGTGTGTTCAGGTTTTCTATTTCTTTCTAGTTCAAGCTTGGTGGGTTATATGCATCCAGGAATTTATTCATATCCTCTAGGTTTTCTAATTTATTAGCATACAGTTGTTTAAAACATTATATCTCTAATGATTCTTTATATTTCTGTGGTATCTGTTGCTATGTCACCTTTTTCATTTCTGATTTTATTTATTTGAATCTTCCCTCCTTTTTTCTTGGTTAGTGTAGGTGGCAGTTTACTCATCTTGTTTATCTTTCAAAAAACCAACTTTTTTTCCATTGGCCTTTGTATTTTTTTTTAGTCCCTATTTCATTTAGTTCTGCTCTGATCTTTATTCTTTCCTTTTACTAATTTTGGGTTTGGTTTGCTCTTGCTTTCCCAGTTCTTTGAAGTGCATTGTTAAGTTGTTTATTTGACAGTCTTTTACTTTTTGATGTAGGCATTTATTGCTATAAACTTCCTTCTTACCATTGTTTTTGCTATATTCTATAGGTTTTGGTATATTGCGTTTCCATTTTCATTTGTTTCAAAAATTTTTTTGATTTCCTTCCTAATTTCTTCATTGACCCAATAGTTGATCATGAGCATGTTGCTTAATTTCAATGTATTTGTACAGCTTCGAAAGTTCTTCTTGTTATTGAATTCTAGCTTTTTTTCATTGTGGTCTAAGAAGATACCTGATAGAATTTCTATTTTTAAAATTTTGTTGAGACATGTTTTCTGGCCTAACACACAGTCTATCCTGGAGAATGTTACATGTGCTGATAAAAAGAAGGTGCATTCTACAGCTGTTGGATAAAATGTTCTGTAAATGTCTATTAGGCCAATTTGGTCTAAAGGGCAATTTCAGTTCAATGTTTGCTTTCTGTCTACATGATCTGTCTAATGCTGACAATGGTTGAGATCCCCGACCATTACTGTGTTGGAGTCTATCTCACCCTTTAGGTCAAATAATGTTTCCTTTATATAGCTCTGTGCTACAGTGTTGCAGGCATATATATTTAGAATTGGTATATCCTCTTGCTGAATTGATCCCTTTGTCTTTATATAATGATCACTTCATCGTTGTTGTTGCTTTTACAGTTATTAAAGTCCATTTTACCTGATACATAACTACTCATGCTTGCTTTTGTTTTTCATTTGCATGAAATATATTTGACAATCACTTCACTTTAGTCTTTTGTGTCTTTACAGGTGAAGTGAGTTTTTATGAGCAGCAAATAGTTGGGTTATATATTTCTATCCATTAAGGCAGTCTGCATATTTTAAGTGAGAAATTTAATCCATTTACATTCAAGGTTATTATCGGTAGGTGAGGACTTACTCTTGTCATTTTGTTAATTCTCTTCTGGTTGTTTTGTATAGCCTTTTTTCCTTTCTTATTGTCATTGTGGTTTGATGTTTTTTTGCAGTGGCAACACTTGAGTCCTTTCTCTTTCTCATTTGTGTGTCTGCTCTGCCACTGAATTTCATACTTTTATGTGTTTTTGTGATGGTAGATACTGTTCTTTTGCTTATAGAGGTAAAATCTGGACTTTCTTAAGCATTTATTGTGGGATGTTCTAATGCTAATGAATTCCCACAAGTTTTGCTTGTCTGGGAAAACTTTGCTGGGAATAGCATTCTCGGATGAATTGTTTTTTGCTTTTAGCACTTTGAATATATCAATCGGCACTGTCTCCTGATCTGTAAGGTTTAAGTTTAGAAAGTTGCTTTAGTCTGAAGGAGGGTTCCTTACCTGGACTTGATGCTTTTCTTTTGATGTTTTTAGAATTTAATCTTTGTTTTTGACTTTTGAAAATTCCACTATAATGTTTCTTGGAGAAGACCTTTTAGGTTGAAGCTATTTAGGGATCACTGGGATTCCTGTATCTGGATATCTGGATATCTTCCAAGACAGGAAGCTTTCAGCTGTTATTTCATTACATGGGTTTTCTATGCCTTTGTCCATCTCTACACCTTATAGAACAACACAATTTGAATATATAATCAGTTTACAGTGTCCTATATATCATAGTATGTAAGCTTTCTTCATTTTTTAATATTTTTTCTTTTTAAAATCTCATGTGTTTTTTTGTTAGTTTGTTTTTAATGAGACAGAATCTCACTGTCATCCAGGATGGAGTGCAGTGATGCTATCTTGGCTCACTGCAATCTCTGCCCCCCAGGTTCAAGTGATTTTCATGCCTTAGCCACCCAAATAGCTGGAATTGTAGGCACACGTAACCCCGTCTGGCTATTTTTTTTTTTTTTTTGTATTTTTAGTAGACACAGAGTTTTGCCACATTGTCTAGACTGGTCTCAAACTCCTGACCTCAAGCAGACTACCTGCCTCAGCCTCCCAAAGTGTGAGATTACAGGTATGAGTCACATGCCTGGCCTCACTGGGTTATTTTAAAAGATGTCTTCATATTCAGAAATTCTTCCTTCTGCTTGATCTAGTCTATTGTTGAAGTTCTCAACAGTATTTTTTATTTCATTTGATTAAATTCTTCAGTTCTAGGATTTCTGTTTGACTCTTTTTTATAATATCTCTTTGTCAAATTTCTCATTCAGATCATAAACTGTTTTTCTGAATTCTTTGTATTTTTTATCTGTGTTTTCTTGTATTTTACTGAGCTTTTTAATATCATTATGTTGAATTCCTTTTCAGGAATTTCATAGATTTTTTTTTTTGTTGAGTATGTTGCTGGAGAATTATTGTGTTCCATTAGAGGTGTCATGTTTCCTTTTCATGTTTCTTCAGTCCTTACAATGATATCTCTATATGTGGTAAAACAGTTGCTTCTTCCAATTGTATATATTAGGTTTCATAAGGAAAGATGTTTTTCTTTTTCTTTTTTTTTTTTTTTTGAGACGGAGTTTCGCTCTTGTTACCCAGGCTGGAGTGCAATGGCGCGATCTCGGCTCACTGCAACCTCCGCCTCCTGGGTTCAGGCGATTATCCTGCCTCAGCCTCCTGAGTAGCTGGGATTACAGGCACGTGCCACCATGCCCAGCTAATTTTTTGTATTAGTAGAGACGGGGTTTCACCATGTTGACTGGGATGGTCTCGATCTCTTGACCTCGTGATCCACCCGCCTCGGCCTCCCAAAGTGCTGGGATTACAGGCTTGAGCCACCGCGCCCGGCGAAAGATGTTTTTCTTTATAGACAAACTATAGTGTTGGTTGAATAGGGTGCTTTGGCTTTAATTCTTGGTGGGCACAGTAGTCTCTGTATGATTTCTTTGGTTAAAATCGGCATCAGTGGTGTCTTTGAGTTCCTCAGTAGCTTAAGCTGTAGTTGTTAGTAGAGGTTATGGTGAGGCTTTGCTGAGGACAGGGACACAAGGTGGGTTAATCCTTGGGCCCCACTGGTGGCAACAGTGAGCTGAGCATGCCAGTCTTTAAGGCCCCTTGGTGGTGTATGCAGGTATCATGATAGCAGGTCCAGGCAGCTTACTCAGGTTCTGGCAGTGGCAGTGGTGGGCTGGGTGGGCAGTTAGGTCCTTGTGTCCACGGGCGGCATGCATGGCGTCGGTGAAGGCAGTAGTAGCGCTGAACCTATCCTCAGATCCCCAAGCGGTACACATGGACATCAGCAGTGGTGGTAGTGGGCTGGAAGGACCCATCCTCAGGTCCCCATGTGGCTCATGCAGGTGGGCTCTGGCAGCAGTGGTGATGGCAGGCTTGACAGATATGTCCTTAGACCCCTAGGAGGAGTGCATAGACATCAGTGGTGGTAGATGAGGTGGGTGAATCTTCAAATCCCTGGGCAATGTGTCTGGACTCAGGCAGGTTGAGTTGATCCCCAGGCCTCAATGATGTGGGCAAGCACTGGCAGGGGCAGTGCTGGGTGGAGAGGAACTATCCTTAGGCCCTCTGATGGTGTATGCCCATGGAAAAATTTAATACATGGGGTGACATGATTAATGCTGTATTTTTGAAAGTGAACTCTGGAAACAGAGTATATGCATTAGAATTAGCGATAACTAGATAAATCAACAGATAGATATGTCATCCCCCACCCCCCAAATGTTAATGATTTTAAAGTTGCTTGAATCTCAGGTTGCACGTCATCCATTCTCCTCTCATTTAGTTGTCATAATTCTGTACTCATTCACCACTCCTGAAACTTCTAGCTGGCTTCTAAGGGAATCTCAAAGCTCATGACAATGCAGATATTTGCACGCTTATATTACTTAGCCAAGAGTTCAAAATTTTCAGGATCTGAGTCTCTTTATTAAACAGAAATTCAGGGACAGTTAAAGAAAAACTGAGTTCATAATTTTTTTTCTGTGAAGATTAGCTAAATTAATTAATATTTTTGCTTCCAGTTTCACAATATTTTTAATTATTAGGAAGTTAAAGGCTGTTCTCTATGAGATGAAATGATCAAGAATAAAGGCAATGATTTAGGACTAGTGTGTATGTAGATGGAATTAATATTGATCATTCTTCCAATTCCTGCTCATCATGACATGAGAATCAGAGAATGCTAGAACGATGTCAAAATTATTCCACATAACTGTCTCATTTGACAGGAAAGGAACTTCAGCCTTGAGCCAGACTTTAGGCCTCAATTTCAGGGATAATTATTTTCTAATCCCCAATTAAGGACAATTTCAAATCTTTGCTAAATAAACTATATGATAAAATATATTTGGGTTCTACCTTAAACGCTTTTGATGATAGAGAAGTTAAAAATTCTAGTTCAGATTTTTCTTAGTTATTATTCAAGAAATGATTCAATATATGACTAGTTAATGTTGCAGATTAACAGTTTTGGCTTAAAAATTAAATGCGAATTTCTTACCCATGACCTTGGGAAAGTCATTCCCAACTCTGTCAGTTGCTCTAAATTCAGAGAGCAAATGATAGAATTATTTCAAGCTTGATTGCTTATTTTTAAACTCTGGAGTTGAGAATATATTACTGGAAACAACACTTTTAGAAAAATAAGATAAATATACATTAACTATTGATCCTAGTAGCTTTGTTACAAATTTGTTTTTATTTCTAAAAGATTATTAAAAAGTTGAAAGAACCCATGAAATCTTAAAATATTTTTCCAGTGACATATAACACTTTTTATGATAAATAAATCATATTATTCTATAAGGAATCCTTATACTTATTATAAATAAAGGTTAATGTACAGCCACATATTCTGCCATATAGTCAGAAAAAGAAGTTACTACTTTTAGAAAAAAATTAAATATTGCTATTAAAATTGCATCAATTAATCATGAAAAAGATTAATAAATTACACTTTCCCAGAGAGAGATTAATATTACTGATCATTGTTGCATTCACATGAAATTATTAATAAATATTTGAAAGGGCATTCATTTATCTGTGTTACATAAAGACTAACAGAGCTAAAGTTGAGGAAAAAACATAATTTCAAACCCAGAACTATGAATTAATTGCAGTGTAACAAGGATCTTCACATTTAATTTTAAGAAAATAGGACTGAAAAAAATAACTAGAAGACTTCAACAAAAACTAAATATGGTACTTGCTTTTTCTGTACTTGTAAATTTTCATCTTTTCAGAAAAGGATGCTTTGTTTTGGTCAGGAATTATTATTCATCAGAAGTGCCAGCAATAACTATAATTAACTAAAACTATTGTAGAAATATTTATACCAAAGTAAGAAAGAAAACAAGAATTAATTATAATGTTTCATTTAATGAGAGTGAAGTGAGGAAGAGATTTACTATAATAGGGGCTCAAAAGCATTAGCAGAATTCCTTTCCTTTTTAAAGTTTCTTTAATTGCAAATGAGATTTTCATCTTGGTCAAACTGGCTGAATATTGACTGAGAAAGCATAACCAATACACCTATGATACCTATAGTTATTACAATTGTAGCATAAGATAATTAGATCACTGGAAAAAAGTCCTCTTCCTATTTGGATATCCAGGGTGTTTGTGTGTATGTGTGTGTGTGAGATGCAGAATAACAGAGTGATTAAGAAGCAAGATGGGAGCAAGTGGGCCTGGTTTTGCATCTTGGTTTCTTGAGCTATGGCATTTTGGGCATATGACTTAACCTTTCTATGCATCACTTTCTTACTCTCTAATGAATCAATGTATCTAAAACACTAAGCTTGCCTCAAAGTAAGTGCTATGTATACGTGTTTATTTTTTACCATTCTCCTCCCATCCAGAGATGAAAATTCAGCCAACTGAATTGTTTATTTCACCTTGAAAATTCTGCAAGACTGGAATGTAGATGTAAGCATATGACTGAAATATAAGAATAGACTCTGAAATTAAGTATAAGTTGTTCATAGAACTGAAGAAAAAACTAAATGTATCTTAAGAATAATTGAACACTTTCTGAATCCTTTTAGTTGATCAAAATTGTCACACAAATGCAGTTTTATTTTCTGACATCCAGAGGTTTGTAATACATGCTCAATCAGGCTTTCACATGCAAGTATGTGGTAGTCCAATCAAATTTGCCACTAGAATAGCTAGTTCTACTTTTTAAATGTTCAATGAGTCTAGTTTGCAGAGGGCAACTAGAATAAAGGTACCTAAGATTTTGTTTCTACTCTATTAGTGCTGTCTCTATCTAAACTATGAATGATAGAAACTAAATTATACTAGGTCTAAACAGAAGTGCATCTGCTTCTTAGTTTATTGAAGTTAGTATTTTCACACTCTGTGTCATGTATCACATGCCAATATCAAGACAGATCAATGTAAGTCATCAGACATTTGAAGAACCACAAGCTCCCATTGTGATTAAACACTGCCAAGTCACTTTCTCAACTTATCAACTTAGAGTGCCACATTTTGTTGCTTTCCTGCATACTAGAAGAAAATTCTCTGACTCACAAATGCTGCTTAAGATCAAGTAATTAATATCCATATTTTGGTTTTTAATTTTAAAAAATCTCAATCTCACATGACAGTAATGGTAGTAATAATAATCACAATTGTTAATATATCATAACATTTTTAAATGCTTTCTACATGCTGACACTGTTCAAAGCACTTTGCATGTATAATATCATTTGACCCTCAATTGAACTCTGCGAGGAGTATACTATTATAATCCTCATTTATACATGAGAAAACTGAAGCCCATAGCATTTTTTTTAAACTTGCGTAGAGACCACATAGAAAACTGTGTATCTGAAATTCAAAGTCACCAGGCAGTTGGGTGCCAGGACTCACAATATCCTACATTATATTGTCTCTATGAAGTAGTTTCCAAATTTGATTTTGGCCAAATACAGAACTGCTTTTGGGGAAGCTGTTGTGTGTGTGTGTGTGTGTGTGTGTGTGTGTGTGTGTGTGTCTGTGTGTGTTGGGAAGGCTGTGACTACTACCTCCTACTTGAGGCATTCCCTTTCAAAAACAGTTTGAAAATCTCTAGTCTAGCTAATCTGAACTTGTCCAGGAAGTTTCTGTTGCTAATGCTGTTTTCACAACTGTTCAGAGTTTTCTGATCTTCACCAAAAATCATGAAGATAAAACCTAAAAAAATGCTATTCGCAGATATCTGTACTCCTAGAGACACAATGAAGACACAGTACTTGACTAACTTGTTCTGGGGAATGACAAGAACTGTCAGAAGATATCATTCTACTGTGTTCTTCATGCAGCTTGGTGACCACTGATATCCAACCCATAATGAGGTGGAGAATCCAATTTTAAAGGCAAATGCCAAGGTGGAAAACAAGTGGAATCCTGACCAGACTAAAGGTTCAGAAAACAGTATGGTTTTTGAAACCCTCAAGTGTTCCTGGGCCTACTATATAGTCACACCCAGATTTTTGAGCTGATCTATTAATTTCATCTTTGAATCCTCAAGTCAGCTGGATGGGCTTCATAACCATATTACAGTTTCAACATATAGACCAATTGATGAAATCTAAAATATTGCTGCAGAGAACACTGTTGCATTAGATTATGCTGGTGTCAAGAACTGGGGACATCCGAACAGCGTTCTGAGTAGAAATCTCCATTTTCTAAGCAGTGAGGGTCCAGTGTTCCTGGGAAGTTTATCTAAACTGGGCAAGTACATTAGCATCTCTTTGAGCACAATTGTATTGAAATGTAAGAAACTAGAAGATGAACATTGGAAATCATAAAGTCCAAGTTGAAGATTTAGATCTGTGACCTCATTCAAATAGACTAACTTCTGGCTTCAGTTTCTTTATTTGAAAATTAACAATAGGTGTCAAATATATCTGAAATAAGTATGAGCTATAATATTAAGCAACAGAACAGCCTGACAGTTTCGTTTTAGTAATAATCTCACATAAAAAGTTACTTTCTTCTTTGCAGCAAATAGAATTCATTATAGCAAATTAGGCACTTAGGGAAACAGTTAATTCCTCCAGACCATTAGGCTCATTCTCAGCTTTGCCTGGAGTAAAGAAAGGGTATGAGAGAAACAATGAATTATTGATCAAATTTATTATCCTTGACTATACCCTGAGGACTAGACATTAATTAGATTACTAATAAGTTTTATTAGAGACTTATATGCTGATAATGTCCTAGTTTATTTTTTGCAAAATGGAAGCTTCCTGAGGATAGGTTTTCCTCTGGCTTACCCAAAGGAATGCAACAGCATCAATTAAAGTTAGTTATTACACTGCATTATAGTAAACGGTGAAAGAGAATTAAGAAAAAGCCTTTTAGAAATAGTTAACCTAAATATGAGTTTTGCATTTTATTTTGAAAGGTTTTTGGAATTAGAGTAGTGAAATAACATCAAATCATTTAAATAAGGAAATACATGCTCCTTTCTTAATTTGCAGTTGTGCTGAATGTTTCTATGACTCATTGTTATTCACTTCAGTGACATTCACAGGAAGGAAATTTCCCTAACTAGATCCTACAGAAGCATTTTTCTCTTGAGCACTGTCATTTGACCACCCTGGAAACCAAGAGGATATTTGCCAAGTATATGCACTTGGGTATTTTAAGAATTTGTTTCGTAGAAACACTTGGTAGGTTTCAGAAATGCAGTATCTTATGTCAAATTCTGACTGTGACATTGACACTCTTGATACCTACAAATGACCATAATATCATTTCAAATCCAAGAATAACAAAGACAAGTCATGGAATAAAGCACGCTGCAACTCACATTTCACACATGAACACAATTGCATTCTCACAAAAGAGGCTCTTTTCCCTTTTATATTTCCATGTTGTCTGGGTTACAGTTCACTGTCCTTAAAATATAAGTTCAGTCAGACACCCCTGTGTGTTTTGAAATGCATAGGGACATGATAAACTGCAAATTTCTAGGCATCATACTCAGAGATGCTGATTCAGCTGTTCTTTGATAAGATTGAGGGGTCTAAATTTTTCTTACGCACCCTGCATGATTCTGATGCAAGGAGGTCCAAGGACCACCTCTTGAGAAACACAGTTTTATTCGATAAATCCAGAAGGAGCTAGAGCAGGTCTGATCCTGTTTAAATGCGAAAAGTTAAAAATCCAGGTTCTGGTTAACATCTCTCAGAAACCATTAGGCTAGGCCCAATGGATAATGCTTGAAACTCTTATGTGAGCAAAAGGCACTGCATGCTAACTTTTTTCAATTATAAATAAAAATCAGCTGGGTGTTGAATAATTTATGACTTCCTGCAAAGCTGAATTTGAAAACATCAAGCCTGTGCCATTCCAGCCCACACGTGGACAGCTGACATGCACGCATATCCGTTACTTTTTTGGAGATTATCTCCACATGCTGTATTATGTGGCTTTCCACATTAGCAAGTAACGTGAAACACAATCAATATCACAGAGGCCACAACACAATTAAAGACAAAGATGAGGCATCCATAGCTTGCTGGTACAGAAACCTGAAGGGAATAAGGTATTGTCTGTCCTCTACTTATGGAAGCCTATTTTGGCTAGAAATAAAGATAAATCTGATAGTTATTGACTGACTAGAGGTCCTTCAGAAATACTCAACTTTCCAATTAAGATTGTAATCGATAATGAAACCTAAGAAATCAAATTCATAAAAATGGTTATATTTTACAAGTCAGCTGGATGAGAATATTGAAAGTATAAGATTCCTTTGAGAGGAATTTAATTACCTTACAAGGAGACAGTGTATGAGCATTTCTTACACTGGGACTCTACATATCAGGTTTTGAATTTTCAATGTATTTCCACTGAGCAAAATAAAACATATTTATTTGGTAAGAATTTTTATCCCGAATTTCATATGCCTCCTTTCCCCAAATGATCCAACTGAACAGACGCTAAATTTATGCAGTATTAGACCAAAACCGAAACAACAACAAAATCTTCCAAGTGATATCTGATAGCCCAAATCTGAGTAATATTTTTTCTAATAAGTCCTTTTCATTGATGAATTTTTTTCACCCATTAACTTCTTATTCCCTTCAGGTTTTACTAATGTGGATTGTAGCATTTCACACTTCATTCCTTAAAAGAAACCCTACACGCACCTCCTGTGTGTTCTGGTTCCCAGGTGCCTTCACCAGATGGGGGCTGCTGTAATGAGAAAACTCTGCTCTCTGGTGGCCTCAAGGTAGATACTAGTCTGTGGAATTTGTGAATTCTGTCTCTGACAAGAATAGCATCACCCCTCTCATGTTCTGCACCCTCTCTGGCATCAGACCGACCAAGATCCTTTTTTTGGACTACATTTGCAATCTCGGCTACCAGGTCTGACTCTGATTCTGCCTTTTCTGTAGGATTATATTTGTGCACATGAACAACATCTTCCCTTTCTCCTAGCAGCTTGGAAAGTAGTGAATAGAAATCACCTGTGGAAAAAAGAGAAGAGATATGGGCGTGGAGCGTAGATAAGATTGCAAAATTTACAAAGTTTGGTGCTTTAAAAAATATCTACTTGTTTCTTATAATAAATACGAGAGAAGTTTGCACTCAGACTTTCAAACACAGGGAGAAAAAAAGAGAAAAACTCCTAGACCAGTGAAATACTTTAGTTCATATATCATCTATTTCTTTCTGTTATAACATCTATTGACATATTAGTAGAAAAAATAATGCTTATGTAATTGCATGGCACATTTCAATACATGGTTTTCACAGTATAGTTTAATTGATATGGAAATTAAGAGCTCATCAGATTTCTAAAATAAAATATCATCAATTGCTACATTAGATAACAGCTATCTGCACAAGAAACTCTTTGCAGTTGTCTTTAAAAACCTATTAAAGTATAAGCCCCAAGAAATAAAATATACATTTCGTGAGCAGGAAATATACATTTCCTGTAAAACATAAGTAAATATGTATCCATTTGTCAATTGGGAAACCTAAATTTTCTTATTATTTTGTTAGCAGTGCTACTGTAAGTAGCTGTAGTTGTTCTTCTTAAACAAAAAAAATGAGCAAATGAGAAAAATAATTTTTTGAGCAAAGAATACTTTTAAAACAGTTTCAAACAAAGGAAAAGATTTCAATAAACTGATATTAGGGTGATTCATCACTAAAATGTATTTATGCCTTCCTGTAAGGAGAAAACTTGGGTATGAGACTCCAATTCCGTGAAAGCAAATTATTTATAAAATATTATCACATATACAAAACATAACCACAGAAAGTTCGTCAAGTATTTTAACCCTCATCATTTCCATGATGGCTTCAAATCCATTTATATCTTCCGTATTCTCAATGGAAACACAAACCTGCTCTCCTACACCAGACCCAAAAGCCACCACCAGCTCTTCCTTTTCCTCATCCTATACTAAGTGCTGCAAATGAAGAAATTACTTATGACTATGGAGTCCCGTTGCTTACATTTTAATTACATTTACAGCACCATTAGAAAACATTTATAAACCCTCTTTTCATGACCATTAGGAAATGAAGGTGACAACTGGTTTAGCCATGATATATTTCACTGAAGAATATTACTAAGAAACTGGTGCAAGGGGAGATGAAGTCTTTCCAAAATGATGCTAAGAGATTCTGTCATGTTTACAAATAGTCCTGGTTTAATGTTTCAAAGTACGTTTTCAATTCTTGCCAGTGAAATCAGCTTATCCCAGGTGAAATCTTCAATCAGAAAATAATTACGAAGTAATAGGGCCAATCTCAGTAAAATGAACAAAGGAAATTGTGAGTCAAGCAAATCCGTTAGGTCATAGTGGCATTCTGCCTCACAGAAGAAAAATTAATACAGTACATTACTGCTAAATTCTGATGAATCATATATTAAATATAAATAGTTTCATATGCTTGTACAGTGAAATGTCTTATTTAGGAAATCAAATACAAGAGTATTTCAGGGAGAGATAAGCCATAATTTAAAAACTTGAGGCTGGGAGTGGAGGTTTACATCTGTAATCCCAGCACTTTGGGAGGCCCAGGCAGGAGGATTGCTTGAGCCCAAGAGTTCAAGCCAGTTTGGGCAACAGAGTGAGACCCCTTCTCTTCAAGAAATAAAAAAAAATTAGCTGGGTGTGGTGGCATTCAATTATAGTCCTCAACACTTGGGAGGCTAAAGTGGGAGGGCTGCTGGAGCTCAGGATTTCAAGGCTGCAATGAGCTATGATCATGTCACTGTACTCCGCCTGAGTGACAGAGACAAACCCATCTCAAAAAAAATAAAATTAAATAAAAACTTGAATCCATATGTTTACGCTATTATTGTTATTATTATTATTGAGACAGTGTCTCTTTCTTTTGCTCAGGCTAAAGGGCAGTGGCACGATCTTGGCTCACTGCAACCTCTGTGTATAGGCTAGTCTTGATGGAGGAAGACAGGTTCAGAATGATGCATAGTTATTCAGGTTTGTAAGTAGAAATCTAAAAGCTGTGATAAAATATCAAAGGTAGAACACTCCAGTTCATGTGACTTTATCATTTAAGATTGTCGTTGGGTTAGGAAAGCAAAATTGTTAAAATAATGTAATAGGCTTGGCTGCATGCAGTTGCGCAGACCTTGCCAGGATAAAGTTTCAGAGCAGAATCTCTACGAACATCTCGTTACACGTGAGAGAGACCACTAGATGGCTATCTCTTACATTCCTATGCACAAACCAGAAAGAGTTTTTCCTCTTCTGGTGTACTCAATATAATATGGAATCCTGAAATGTCAATCAATTTTCTTAGTCACATTAAGATGTTTATTTAGAAAATATATCTAAAGAATATAACAGATGGAGTAGAACATAAATAAAGCAAGTTGGGTGCTCCTCACCCCTGTATCATCTCTCAACATTTCCTCTTTCTTTTTGGTTTATGTTCCACCCATATTGACTTTTCACTTCCTTGAATACCAATTCTAAGAAGATGTTGTTTCTTCTTCCTGGACCACTCCCTCCCCACTAATAAACTAGCTCCTCACCTTTCAGATCTTAGGTGTTACATCAAAAAAGCCTTCCTTGTCGATTCAACTCAGGGGTCTCTTTTGGGTGCCTCTATAGCACCCTGGCCTTTCCCTACATGGCAACTGCTCAATTCAAATACACATCAAACCCTATTTTGTAGCTACTCTGTGACTTTAAGTAAATTCTACTTAATGTAACAAAGACAGTGACAACAACCTTTAGAAATTATTTTGTAGATTTAAAGAAAACAGTTAATATTAAAATATCCAGTCCAGTGCGTATCATTAAAGTAAGTGTCACTAAATTATAGCTATTATAATTACTAACTAAAAAAACAAACTCCAATTGTAACATGCATCTGCTTCAACCTGGGTTTTATCTAATATTTTAAAAATCAGCTCCTTTTTCCTAGTCAAGCAATGGGATTTTCATGATAGAAAACAAAAAGTACTTTTAGGGCCAGGTGTGGTGGCTCATGCCTGTAATCCCAGCACTTTGCGGCTGAGGCGGGCGGATTACTTGAGGTTGGGAATTTTAGATCAGCCTAGCCTACATGGTGAAACCCCATCTTTACTAAAAATACAAAAATTATCTGGGTATGGTAGTGGGTACCTGTAATCCCAGCTATTTAGGAGGCACGAGAATTGTTTGAACCTGGGAGGTGGAGGTTGCAGTGAGCCAAGATCATGCCACTCCAGCCTGGGAGACAGAGGGAGACCCCATCTCAAAAACAATAAAAGCCCTTTTAGTTTTCTAGCCCTCTATTTTCTTAATAAGTCACTGTGGCTACTACAGCTAATTGATTTCTGGCTTTGCAAAAGGAGGCTGCATCTGTACTTTCTCCATTTCTTTTAGCATATTTTTGGAAAAAGAACCCTCCCTACTCCACTGTTCTGAATGCCAGTTTTCCAGCACCCTCTAAAGCCTCTCCTATCTTTTCTCTTTTCTTTTCTATTAATAAATACAACTTCTTTACCTCATATCTGACTCACAGGCTATACATAATGCTCACTTGGGGCTTGAGTGCTTGTGGAGGTGGGGAGAGACCCTTCTCTGACATAACATATCCTTCAGCCTTTTCCATCTTCTCTCTTCCTTTACAAGCTCCAACGCTATCCAAAAGGACTTTCTGTGATAATGGATGTAATATATGTCTGTGCTGTCCAACCTAACAGCTGCTCGACAGACACATGGGGCTGGCTGAGTACTTGTAAGTGGCTAGTGGATCTGAGAAATTTAACTTTTAATTTCTTACTTTCAACTAATTTATATTCAAAATATAAATATTTTTTGCCTAGTATCTACCATATTGGATGGTGCAGGGCTACTTGCTGATTCATTCTTCCTTACATCCTTTTCCCTCCCTAAATTGGATGCATTTCTTTCCACTTCCTATTTCACCACTGTATGGCTTCTCCAAGAGGTAAGGGATCTTAATTGCCAATGCTAATAGACTCTTTATTTTGATCTGTTGGGAGCCTGTAGCCCTGCTGAAAGTCCCCTTCAGAACCTCTCTCCTTATAATGTTGTTTTTTCAGGTCTTCTCCACTTATCATCTGTACTTCCTCTTTTTTTCTGTCCATCATGTAAAAAAGGCTGGTGTTTCATGAAGGCTGTCCCTGACACATTTGTTCCCCTGATAAAGCCTCTTCCTATTAAGTGATCTCAGTCACTTACAAAGCTTAAGCTACCACCTCCAGGCACATAACTACCAATCCTAGAGCTCTCCTAACACCAAACTGGTAATATAAAACTGCCTTCTGGAAAATCCCACTTGGATGTCTGTCTCATAGGCATTTTCAACTGAAAACATCTAAAATGCAGCTCTTTATCTTCTCATCATATTTTAATCCTTTAATAGTATCTCTCTTAGTGATGACACTCTTTTGAGTCAATCAGCTAAGAAAACTGTATTCTTCCCTCCCTAACCAGTGAATCACAAGGTCCAACCTATGCTGATTTGTCAACATCAACGTTTCTTCCCTTACCACCAGTACTCATTTGGGAATCTTATCCTTTGTCATAGTGAAAGACTCTTCTTCCTCAGAAGAGACATGCCCCATCCCTGCTCTGGACAACAAAATCTATCCAGAATGATATCATTAAAGTCGCTCTACCTCTATGGAACTGATGTGTGATAGATGGCACCCCACCTGCCTTGGAGACTCCTAGGTTATATCCCCATAGCTACCTTTTCCAAAGCTCTTTCCAGCTATATATTTTGGGGTGGTATTTTCCTTTTGCTTTCCACTGAACTAACTTGATTTGTGGCATTTTTTTAATTATTATACTTTAAGTTCTGGGGTACATATGCAGAATGTGCACATTTGTTACATAGGTATACACGTGTCATGGTAGTTTGCTGCACCCATCAACCCATCACCTACATTAGGTATTTTTCCTAATGCTATTCCTCTCCTAGTCCCCCATCCCTCAACAGGCCCCAGTGTGTGATGCTCCTCTCCCTGTGTTCATGTGCTCTCATTGTTCAACTCTCACTTATGGGTAAGAACATGTGGTGTTTGGTTTTCTGTTCCAGAGTTAGTCTGCTGAGAAGGATGGTTTCCAGCTTCATCCATGTCCCTGCAAAGGACACAAACTCATCTTTTTTATGGCTGCATAGTATTCCGTGGTGTATATGTGCCACATTTTCTTTATTTAGTCTATCATTGATGGGCAATTAGGTTAGTTCCAAGTCTTTGCTATCATGAATAGTGCTGCAATAAACATATGTGTGCCTGTGTCTTTATAGTAGAATGATTTATAATCCTTTGGGTATATTCTGGGTGGTATTTACTAATTCTACTCTGAGACCCACTGCTGAGGTGATCATATGATTTGTTTTTCAAACTAGAATACTTTTTAAAAGAAAAGGGGTGTTACTAATATTTATACTAGGAATAAGTTGGGACAGTCCTAGAAAAATGGAGATATTAGCTGCTTACCAATTGTTGATAGAGTTAACATATTAAGAACTATATAAACCATAGGTGATAATAATAATGATAGCTAAAATTTCTTGAGAGCTTAGCATGATCCATTCACTTTGCTAAATGCTTTATAAAATTTCATACATCTAACTAGTTATTATTGTCCTCATTTTATATGAGGAAACTAAACGTACAGTACTACCCTACACAGCTGGTAGAAAATTGAACTCGGATTTGAAGGAGAGAGTCTGACTGACAGTTGCTCTCTAAACTGCTCACTAGATTGGATCCAGATTCCCCTGTCTTTACTGTACTGGTCATTCAACTTTTTCCTACATATTCACCTCAAACTTGTCCATCTTATTATACTTGATTGTTTTTCTTTTTAAATTAACTGTCTTCTGAGCTCAACTGCTAGGTTTACTCTTCAACTGAGCTTCTCTTTGTCATATCCTGGCCTGTTTTTTCCATATCATAACACAAGAAACATGCAAACTGGTCAATATATACATACCATAGCAATTTGCACAAAACTAGCTTAAAAAATGACTAGTTTTCAGCCAGGCATGGTGGCTCATGCCTGTAATCCCAGTACCTTAGGAGGCTGAGGCAGGTGGATCACTTGAGGTCAGGAGTTCGAGATCAGCCTGGCCAACATGGTGAAACCCTGTCTCTATTAAAAACACAAAAATTAACCAGGCATGGTGGTGGACACCTGTAATCCCAGCTACTCTGGAGGCTGAGACAGGAGAACTTCTTGAACCTGGGAGGTGGAGGTTGCAGTGAGCCAAGATAATAAAAAAGACTGGTTTTCTTTAATTTGAAAAATGTACCTTAAATGTATGACCAAATTCTTTAAGATGTTCTAAATATAGTTTTTGTACATTTAAATTATCTCTGGGAGGGAAGGAATTACAAGATATAAATGTAGTTTTATATGAAAAAAAAATCCTCTCATTTCTTATTCATTGTCATAATTCCAAAGATTAGCACTGTCCCTATTCTAGCAGGTATTCAATAAACAATTCTGGGATGAATAATAATTTGTTTAAAATGTCACCCCTCGCATCTGCATTAGTAGAGATAAAAATATTTCCTTGATGATTTTAGGCTGCGGTGAGTTTCCATTTTTAAATTTTCTTCCCACAACCTTTGATTCTTGTCTTATAAAATACCAAAATGCTCTAGATCTTTTAAGTAACTCAATTAAGTGAGTCTGGTATACAAAACCACACTACAGTAGTAGCTAATGTGTTGAGAAAATAAATGCAGCATAGTGCCTGAGAATCCAGTAACACAACTAATTAAACTTAAAGTTTGTGTGCTTGGATTCACTACTTTGTTGCTCAGTGGACATTTTTCTGTTTATAAGGGACCACTCACTATTCCCTGCTCCCAGCATGGAAATTTCTGGTTTACTTTCAGGAATATGGTGAGAATAATGTAAAAAGATGAAATATATATTGAGAAATTGTCCTGTGATGGTTTTTTTAATGCTTTAAGATTACAGGATAGAAAAACATAAATATCTTATTTTTTAGACAATGTAAAATCTTAATTGTGGCAGGTGCTATTATTTTTAAAAAATGATCAAGAACCTCTCATAACATTCCAGAATATAATTTCCCATTTCCCACACAAATTACTAATTCTTCATTACCTAAAAAAAAAAAAACCCAGCTCTTGTTACTTCTGGTTGCTCTGTGATTTCTATAATATATGGAGAGTAAATAGGATGTTCAGCAGCAGTTTAACCACTGACGAAATATGCCAAGTAACCAAGTAAACATGATTAGAGCCATGCAACATAACTGATTAATGAGAGGGATATGAGGAATGGAAAAATAAAAGCATCTCTTTTTAGAATTTAATATTGGGTTTTATGACTTAGTCTTAACTGACTTTCCCTTCTGGTTAAAGTCAATTTCTTTTATTGATTGTTTACTTATTATTATCCCACAACATTAATTCTCTAGCCTTAGAGAAAGAAAATACATGACCACTATGACCAACTCAAGGATCACAAATGAAGTGAACTTTATTATTTCTTCCTCTTACAGGGCTCATTTGATTGAAAACCAATCAGAAATAAACTTTTCTTCCTTTTTAAGAAAATGAGACAAATATAAAAAAGAAGATAGAAAATGATGGTTTTTATGACTGCCATGCACAAGATCTATATTGGAAAGCCTAACTGTGTGATGAATGATCATTCCCATCTACCTATTCTGTTATTAGAAAACCAATTCAAAACAGCATTCAGTCAGCTTCCCAGAGCCTTGGGGGGTATTTAGAATTGTGTTTGATAGATGAGTTCAATAAATAAAGACTCATGAACTGCTCATAAATCATAACAAACCAATAAATTTTTAGTAAATAGGAATATAAACAAAAACTGTATCTTCTTTAAAACAGCAAAGTGGCATAGACAGTGCTTGGAATTAGTTAAGAAGATGTTACTAAAAGTATTTGTGTTTTATTAGAGGATAAAGGAAAATCCTATTTTGAACAAATCAATGAAATATAAATTTTAGCTACCACACCCAGCCTTTGTTTAACTCTTCTCATAAACTGTTTACAACTGTAACTTTAGCAGATGTTTACAGTAGGCTATTGTGTTTTTAACTTGCAACCTTGTTCTCTTGATTCTGCTTATTTGATAAAACATGTCAACAATAATTCATTTCTGTTAGTAAAAAAACCACTGTGAAATTATTGTTTCACAGAAGGTGTCCGAAGACCTTTAACTATCTGGAGTCAAAACTGTGGAGTGTTTTCCCTCAACAGATTGTATTTTTGTCATATTCTTTCTGCCTTGGGAATATAGTAGCTCATGCTGACCTTTGAGTAGAAAGATTGATTATTTGAGGGCACAAAGACTACAATGAGATTTTGGAGCAAACCGAATAAAAGATGTTAAAGGCCGTTTCTGCAGCCAAAGAAATGTTGTTCAGAGCATAATATACAATAACAAGGACATACTGCTATTACAGATTTTGACTTTCAATTCTGCCTGGAATGTAAGACACCGAATCTTCCCAATACAACAGACATTAAGTTTCAACACTACATCTATACTTTGAATATTAAAGAAGTGAGACCCTCAAATTCAGAACTCTTAAATGTAATTGTGTAGATTTTTGCTTGCATCTAGGAAGCTTCTTAGTTTCAAGCCCATATTCTTTGCTTAAACAATGGTTATAGAAAGTTCAGGATGTTTATACCTTTGGTATAGTGAACATATATAAGAAATTATAATGCATAAGAAATCAAGAAATTTTAAAAATGTGTTAGTGTTCTAAAAGTATCAATATTAATATATGTAAGGAATATTTGTGTGTGTTTGTGTGTGTGTGTGCCTGCTTTGGAAGACATCAATGCAACTTCCTCATTCCATACAGTCTCCTAGGATTCATTTCCTCCATCCAGAATCACTTCCTAATTGAGTCTATTGTATAGTTTTTTACACTTATTACATATATAGGTAATTCTTCACTCACAATGTCTTTGAAGGACAGTGACATTTTAGTTTGTTTTGAATATCCATTCATGTTTTTTTGCCTGCAGGCAGACATAATCAACTCATTTACAGATAAGCTCCCTTATATGCAAATGGACTATTTTTGAATTGACATGGGCAAGAATATGCACGGATTATGCAGACATTAAAAATCACTCTTGGCTGGACATGGTGGCTCACTCCTGTAATCCCAGAAGTTTGGGAGGCCGAGGTGGGCAGATTGTCTGAGGTCAGGAGTTCAAGATCAGTCTGGCCAACATGGTGAAATCCTGTCTCTACTAAAAATACAAAAAATTAGCCGGGCTTGGTGGTGTGCACCTGTAATTCCAGTTACTAGGGAGCCTGAGGCAGGGGAATTGCTTGAACCAGGGAGGTGGAGGTTGCAGTGAGCCGAGATCGCGCCATTGCGCTCCAGCCTGGACGACAGAGCGAGACACTGCCTCAAAAAAAAACAACAACACTCTTGCCAATAATTTTTACTATTGGAGAAAATATTCAAGGTATATTTTTAAAAAAGCGGATACAAAACTGTGTATACATTATAATTAAAATAATGTGCATTACATATGCATATATTTAAGATATAAATATATGCATAATATTATATCAATATTTATATCTTAAATATATGCATAATATATGTTTCACATACATATACATTCTCATATTTCTGGGGACTGGATGATTTTTATTTGTATATTTATACTTTGCATAATTTCCTTATCTTTTATAATGAATGTTATTTTAAAAAATCGTCAAAATAAGCATTATTCTTAAAGAAATCCCTACAGACTCAATTAAAGCCTCATTAAAATGGTTCCTATTGTTGCATGATCCAGGAAAACATGATAGGTAAAACTGTCATATAATGATGCTTTCGTGGTGTCTCTGTAATTACATCTTTTGAGATAGAATCTGAGACACACTTGCTTTACACCAGATTTTGTTCTGCAGAGAGCAGATGCAAAGATCTGAAAGGTTAGTGTGTTTGTGAGTAAGCACAGACTGGATTTGCACAACTTAGATGTCTCTTTCAAGACATCTAGTTAATTTCCAGTTAATTTCTATCAAGATTAATATTCTGGCAAAACATCAACAGCTAGCAATGTTTGAGATATGAATTTCAAAGAAAATATTTATGTTTATCCTGGAGAAACAGAGTACTAAAGAAACGTGTGTCTTAAAGATCACTGGCTTTCTTTAAAGATCACTAGCTTTCTTGGAATTTTTTTCCTCCATTTTAGAGATAACTCCCACTTCCTGTTTGTTTATGGCATAGCTACATTTCTTTCTTTTAATCTATGGAATATGATTATTTCTATCTCTCTCTCCCCTCCTTTTTTTTTTTCTATCTTAGTAAAGGTCATTTCTTCTTTCTAAGTAACATTTATTACATATCTTGACTTTTAGCTTTCTACCTGCTTTTCAATGCACTAAGATAGATATGTATATATAATATACATACATATATGTAATACTATATATAGTATAATTTAAATAGCATATATTTAATTACCATATATAGTATATATATAGTACTATATATATGGTACTATATAAACACCATATATATAAAATATATACACATTATATATAATATACACTGTATATATAATTTATACACATTAGTGTATATATAGTACTCTATATATGGTACTATATACACACTATATATATAATATGTACACATTATATATAATATATGGTACTATATACACACTATATATATAATATGTACACATTATATATAATGTGTGTAAGGCTGGTTGCGTCGCCGAGAGCTCGGACACACCCCCTCCCCTCGCGGGGAGCTCAGACACACCCCCCTCCCTCGCAGGGACCTTGGACATGCCCCCCTCCCTCACGGGGACCTCAGACACACCCCCCTACCCTCACTGGGAGCTCGGACATGCCTCCTTCCCTTGCTGGGAGCTCGGGCACGCCTACCCCCGCCCCGCCCCGCCGGGAACCCGGGAAAAAAAGCCCCATCAAGATCTACCTGATAGCATTTTGTCCCATCCAGGCCCCACTCCCTGCCTACCATTTTGTCCTATCTGGGCCCAACTCCCTGCCTACCATTTTGTCCTATCTGGGCCCCACTCCCTGCCATTTTGTTTCATCCGGACCCCACTCCCCACCATTTTGTCTCACTCACCTTGGGCACAGCCAATCAAACGCCTCCACTCCCTATAAAACCCCATGCCTGAGAGGAGTCCGAACGACTTCTCCGGCCCTTCCTGTTGGACCGCAGAACCTCACTTGGGAACCTGAATAAATTCCCTTGCATTGGATTATTGTCATGCTGGCCTGTTTCTTCATTTTATCCTCAGCGAGAACAGACCTTACAGATGGTGCCGAAACCTGGGAAGGAGTTGTAAGACCCCTCCTGGGTGAAACTGACTCTTCCACGCAGAGCCGGACTGGGGAGCTGCCGTTTCACCACAAGGTAAGACTTCTGTTACCCACTACCCCACCTGCTGCTTTCAGGGAGTCCCTGTCCAAAAACCGCTGTGCAGCATCAGGGATTCCCACTGCTGTGGGGTCCGTGACCCCCAGCTTCCTTCCCCACGGGTCCGTGACCCTGGCAGGCCTCCCACCACGAGTCCGTGACTCCGGCTTCCCTCCCTTCCTTCCCCACGGGTCTGTGACCCTGGGAGGCCTCCCGCCACGAGTCCGTGACTCCGACTTTCTTCCCCATGAGTCCATGACTCCAGTTTAGGACCTGAGTGTAAGAGGAGATGTCCCTACACTCTTGTTCTCTCCCCGTGAGGGGTTTTTTAGGGTCAGGAATTTGAGGGAGACGTCCCCACTTTCCTGAACCCTCACCAGCAACTGAGGTGTGGGTACTCAGAAGCCCTGTTTAAGCAGCCCTACCTCACAGCAGAGTCAAACCCCCGGCTTATACCAAATTTGTTGTTTTAAATTAGCCCATTTGGCATAAAAGGCTCCTGTTTTTTAAAAAACTGTATTTTCGGCTTCTTTCTTTTTCTGTCTCTCTCTTAGCTTTCTCTCTTTCTCCCTCTCAAAATGGTGGCTGTACCATGCCCTTAAGATGGCGGCTGCTTCTCGCTCTTAGCTTTCTCTTCCACCTAAGATGGTGGCAGCTTTCTATTAACTCTACTTTCTCCCGCTTTCTATTAACTCTACTTTCTCCCGCTTTCTATTAACTCTACTTTCTCCCGCTTTCTACTTTTAACGCTACCATCTCCCGCTTTCTACTTTAACTCTATTTTTCTCCTTTTCTTCCTAATTCCGGAGTGAGTGAGTGAGTGAATTTATGTGTAGTCCCATGGCCTAACAGCTACGGGGCTTGTGTGGGCCTCCACCCGCGGTTCCACGGGGACATCATAAGGCATAACAGTGATTCACCTCAGAGCTGTCCTACTCGAACTTCCATCCTGGGGTGACCAGGCCTGGGGATTATATGGGTACACCTTAGCCAAGATGCCCCTGAAATATCCCTCCAGGGATGTGGCTGGGAGGCATCAGACTGGTCTCCCATCTGGGGGACACCCACCCTTTATCCATCAGTCTTGTCTGTCTTTAATGTAACCTCTAATTTTGCCATGTGGCAGACAGTCCTAGCCTGGTCTCTCTTTGTTTTCCTCCTTATTATCATCATTGCATATGTGGTGTTGGCTTTATTGTACCCTCTAATTTACCCATGTGGTGGACAGCCCTAGTCCTGTCTCCACTGCCCAGGTGCTCCTAGCCACCCACTTTATCTCTCAGTCGGCAGCTGATATAAGGAGGAAACTTAAAAAAGCTGAGGAGGGCCCCCAGACTCCCACGCGAGACCTGGTAAACATGGCATTTAAAGTTTTTAACGGCTGAGAGGATAAGGCTGAGGAGACCCGACAGACCCACTTAAGGCAGAAGGTAGGCCTCCAAACCTGAGCTCTTGTAGCAGCCCTGAGGCTGGCAGCCCACCGAACATCTGGTGTGGGAGGTCCATCGAAACCCTTCTGAAATGTTTTAAGGGCCCTGCCCGGGTCCTGTTATAGATGTGGTCGAGAAGGACATTGGGCCCCGGAGTGCCCCTGTCCTCGACCACCCCCTGGACCCTGCCCAAATTGCAAACGGACTGGACACTGGAAGGTTGATTGCCCATCCTGGACCAAAGGCCCACTCCCCGCACCTCTATGTGAGGAGCAGGCCGGTCCACAGGAAGCAATCCCTTCACCTGAATTTCTTGGCCATCTGGATGACTGATGCAGCCCGGACTTGAGGACTCCCATCAGCCTTGCTGAGTCCAGGGTAAAGCTACAGGTAGCAGGTAAGTCCATTTATACCTTCCTACTCAGGGCCTAGCATACCTTCCCAGGTCTCAGTCATGAGAGTTGATGGAAGGCTTTCCTATCCCAACCAAACCCCTCCTCTAGCCTGTCTCCTCAGGGGACACCCCTTCTCTCACTCCTTTTTAATCATACCCTCATGCCCAGTTCCCTTGCTAGGAAGAGATATTCTCCAGACTGTGGGGGGTCACTCTCCAACTCACTAATCTCACATACATGAAGTCAAACCCCTCACATACACACCTCCTACTGTCTCTCCTAACTGAGACGATGCCCTGTCTTAACCCTTTGCCTCAACCCCTATCCCTCCCGATATAGTCAATCCCTTGGTGTGGGATACTTCCAAGCCTGTAGTGGCAAGACATCACACACCAGTTAAAATATTTCTCAAGAATCCTACTCACTTTCCCTCATGTCCGCAGTTTCCCATTTCAAAGACCCACCGTCAGGGCCTGAAGCCCATCATCACTCAACTCCTAATTCCACCAGTTCTCCTTGTAACACTCCTATATTACCAGTCCAAAAGCTGTCCGGCGACTATCACTTGGTTCAGGACCTACGCCTTATTAACAAGGCAGTAGTACCCCTCCACCCGGTAGTCCCCAACCCATACACCTTGTTATCCAACATTCCCTCCAACACTTCCCATTTTACAGTTCTTGACCTCAAGGATGCCTTCTTTACCATTCCTCTACATCCTGAATCTTATTTTCTCTTTGCTTTCACCTGGACTGATCCAGACACCAATTTGGCACAACAGCTTACCGGCACAGTTTTGCCCCAGGGATTTAGAGACAGTCCTCATATTTTTGGGCAGGGCTTAGCAGCCAATCTCAGCTCCTGCCCTCTCCAACCCAGTCTCCTCCTCCAATATGTGGATGACCTTTTACTCTGTAGTCCCTCCCTCTCCCTGTCTCAACAGCATACAGCCACTCTTCTTAACTTTCTGGGATCTAAAGAATACCGAGTATCCCCTCCCAAAGTGCAGTTGTCAGTCACCTCAATAGTTTACTTAGGCATACGCCTCACCCCTACAACCAAGAGCCTAACAACAGACCGGAAAAAGGCACTCCTTTCATTACAGCCTCCAGAAACGGCAGACCAAATCCTCTCCTTTTTAGGGTTTGTAGGATTTTTCCAACATTGGATACCTAATTTTGCCTCTTTAGCTAAACCTCTGTATATAGCAGCTAAAGACACACCCACGGGACCCCTCTCTCACCTGGAATAGTAAAACAGGCTTTCAAAGCCCTACAAACTGCCTTGTCCACGTCACCTCCACTCCAATTACCCGATCTCAACCTCCCCTTCCATTTGTTCACTGATAAAAAACAGGGAATTGCGGTTGGAGTCTTAACCCAGCCCCTAGGCCCTGTGTATCATCCGGTAGCCTATTTATCAAAGCAACTTGACCCCACAGTGAGGGGATGGCAGCCTTGTCTGTGTGCTTTGGGAGCAGCAACAGAACTCACTAAGGAATCCCTGAAACTTACCTTAGGCCAGCCCATCACGGTGTTTTCTCCCCATCAGCTCACTAACCTTCTCTCCCATAAGTCTCTCGCACACCTAGGACCTTCCCGGTTATAAGAGTTTCATTTACTCTTCATTGAAAATCCTTCAGTCAGTCTTCATCCCTCTTCTCCACTCAAGCCTGCTACTTTACTTCCCCTTCCATCCCACTCCCCTTCCCCAATTCATTCCTGTCCTGAACTAATAGAGGCATTTGCTAAGCCACGAGAGGGTCTGTCTAGCCTTCCACTCCCCAGCCCCGACTTTACCTTGTATGTAGATGGGAGTTCAGTAATAACGGCTGAAGGATGGCAAAAAGCAGCCTATGCTGTAGTCACAGATTCAGCCACCCTCGAGGCATGCCAAATCCCTGATGGGACGACATCCCAAAAGGCAGAGCTCATCACCTTAACCCGAGCTCTTGCACTAGCAAAGGGAAAACAGGCAAATATCTTTACAGACTCCAAGTATGCTTTCCTTATTACCCACTGTCACTCTGCCCTTTGGAAAGAGCGAGGACTCCTTACCATAAAGAGGACCCCCATAGTCAATGCCACCCATATCTCAAACCTCTTGCAGGCTCTGTTGCTCCCCAAAGAGGTCGCTGTCATCCACTGTTGGGGGCACCGGGCCCAGCAGGATGCCATCTCTCGGGGCAATGCAAGGGCAGATGCAGTAGCAAATGCTCTAACCAGTACTAGGCCAGCTCCCGCTCCAGTCCTGTTCCTTACCACAGCCACGTCACCAGTGTACACACCCAAACCATCAGAAAGACAGGACCTTATGTTAAGGAGTGGAACTGAGTCTGACCAGGGCTGGATCTTCCTAAATAATAAGATCACCCTTCCACGGGAACAGGCTCCTAAAATTATTGCTGAAATCCACCAATCCTTACATATAGGGCCCAAAGTGTTACACTGCTTTGTGCAACCCCTCTTTTATTCACCAGGTTTGCAACAGACAATTGAGCAGGTACACAAAACATGTGTTACTTGCTCTAAGGTCTCGTCTCAGGGAAGCTTGAGGCTACAGTTTCCCACCCATCAAATGCGTGGCAACCTGCCGGCTCAGGATTGGCAAATTGATTTCACCCATATGCCCACTCACAAAAAACTTCGCTACCTCCTAACCTTTGTAGATACCTTTTCAGGTTGGGTTGAAGTCTTCCCCACTTCTCGGGAAACAGCAGACACGGTAGCCTCCATTCTTATTCAAGAGATCATCCCCCGCTTCGGCCTACCTGCCACCATCCAGTCAGACAACGGTCCAGCATTCATAGCCCAGGTAGTCCAGCTGGTCATCAAGTCTTTCAACATCTCCTGGAAACTATACATCCCCTACCACCCTCAGTCATCGGGTAAGGTCGAACAGGCCCACGGCATTCTCAAAGACCATTTGGCCAAACTGACCATTGAGGTAAAACTTTCTTGGCCTACTCTCCTACCTCTTGCTCTAGCCCGGATCCGAGCCACCCCACGGGAACCTATGGGCCTTAGTCCCTTTGAGTTGCTGTACGGCCGACCCTTCGTGGTCTCTCATAATTTCCTGGTGCAACCACCTCCCCTAGCCACCTACCTTCCCTATCTATCTCTCCTCCGCCACTTACTCAGGGACCACGCAGATCGAGCTCTCCCCGTTGTTCCAGGGCCTGGAGACTTGCACCCGGCAGCACTCCTTCAGCCAGGTGATAGTGTTCTCCTCTGGGAGCTCCAGCCAGGATCTCTGCAGCCCAGGTGGTCAGGACCCCACATCATTATCCTGACCACCCCCATGGCTGCCAAGCTCCTGGGTCACACACCATGGTATCATGTGTCCCGCCTTAAACTGGCACCGCAAAATGACCAGTGGAAATCCAAATCTCTGGGCCCCACTCGCCTTCACCTCACCCGCTGCCCCTGCCCATCAACTCCTGATCTTTCGAATTCTCCTCCTAACATTTCCTCTAATATCTCCCTCTAAAGCCAGCCCCTACTATGCCTGGCAATTCTACTTGCAGGAATCCTGGAAACAAGGCCCCACCACTAGAATCCAATACAGTGCTACAAGCTCATATGCAAGAAGTTGGATGTGTCCGACTCTCAGTCGAGGCGCCAGCTGACTGACCTGTCCCCCTTACTTCGCCCCTATTCAGCAGGAAGTAGGAAGAGCGGCGCCCTCTATCTATCATCAAAAGGTCAGAATGTAAGGCTGGTTGCGTCGCCGAGAGCTCAGACACACCCCCTCCCCTCGCGGGGAGCTCAGACACGCCCCCCTCCCTCGTGGGGACCTCGGACACACCCCCCTCCCTCGCAGGGACCTCGAACATGCCCCCTACCCTCACTGGGAGCTCGGACACGCCTCCTTCCCTTGCCGGGAGCTCGGACACACCTCCCCCCCCACGCCGGGAACCCGGGAAAAAAAGCCCTGTCAGGACCTACCTGATAGCATTTTGTCCCATCCAGGCCCCACTCCCTACCTACCATTTTGTCCTATCCAGGCCCCACTCTGTGCCTGCCATTTTGTCTTCCTGCTTACCATTTTGTCCTATCTGGGCCCCACTTCCTGCCTACCATTTTGTCCTATCTGGGCCCCACTCCCTGCCATTTTGTTTCATCCAGGCCCCACTCCCCACCATTTTGTCTCATTCACCTTGGGCACAGCCAATCAAATGCCTCCACTCCCTATAAAACCCCGTGCCTGAGAGGAGTCCGTGCGACTTCTCCGGCCCTTCCTGTCGGAATGCAGAACCTCACCTGGGAGTCTGAATAAATTCCCTTGCATTGGATTATTTTCATGCTGGCCTCAGTTTCTTCATTTTATCCTTGGCGAGAACAGACCTTACAATGTATATATATAATGTGTATATTTAAATAGCATATATTTAATTACCATATATAGTGTATATATATAGTACTAAATATATGGTACTATATACACACTATATATATAATATGTAAAAACTATATATAATGTATACATTATATATACATTATATACACACATTATATATGTACATTGTATATATACATTATATATACATTATATATACACACTATATATGTGTACATATTATATATATACACACATTATATATAATGTGTACATATTGTATATATTATATATATACATACATATATATTATTATATAGATACATACATATATATACATATTATATATATACACATTATATATAATGTGTATGTAGTACCATATATTTAATACTATATATATACACTATATATGGTAATTAAATATATACTATTTAAATTATACTACATATAGTATATATATACTATATATATTATAGTTATATGTATATAGTTATATTATATGTATATATTATATATATTATATATAGTGTGTATATAGTATCATAGTGTGTGTGTATATATATACAGTGTGTATACAGTACTATATATAATATTAATATATAATATATATTATATATAATGTGTATACATTGTTTTATATATTATGTATATATATTATACATAATGTGTATATTATATACGTATAGTACTCTATACACACACTATATATACACACATACACACTGTGGTACTATATACACACTATATATAATATATAGTACTATTTACACACTATATATAATGTATACACATTATACTATATATAGTATTAACCAGGGGAAACTATCTACATCACTTACAGAACTATCTGTACCCACTAACCGGTATAGAGCTTGTCTATAAGTACACATCCACTGATGATTCAAGTCTTTTCTTCCTACCCCACACTGTTCTGTTTTTTATGGGAGTTTGACATCTTCTGTAGGACCAACATAGATGGTGTCTGTTAGCTTATGCCTAGCACAAACACAATAATTTGGGCTTTTGTTTGTTGGGGCTAAAAATAAATTAAAAGACTTGATACAATCTGGAGAAATACTACAAAAATTGTTTTGGCTGGAACACCAAATAAGGTGAAAAGTGAAATTTGAGGATTTACTTTAAAATTAACATACATGGTATAATTTATTTGAATAATTAAAGCCCACTTATTAGCTACTTGGTCAAGTTGACTTCCTAAAGAATGAATACAAACAGACATTTTGTGCAAACAAATATCTCTAAGAAGAATGAAATACTCTTTCAGCAATGAGGAGATTTGCCCTATGTGTTGTAAGGAGATAGACTGATCTCATTAGTCCATCAAATGAACTATGTGTACAAATTTTGGTACATTTATGTATTTCTCTTTTAATTCTAGGCTGGTGGTCCCCAGAGACAAGTAGGATAATAGACACACTATGCTAGCCATTGAAATGGCTTTTGGTTAGGCTACTGTCTTTACCTTCATTAGAGATGACATTTGATGGGCCCACTAATTTCAACATATGAAGAGCACAGCCTATTTTCTGCAATATGAAATTTGCTAATATCAGAATAATGCTTTTTTTCTTTGCAAGTTAAATACCTTTATTTACAGCATTTTTATTCACAAACAGAAGAAAACAGAAATTACAGGAAAATAATTTCTTATGTGTCCATAGAATTATTCTCTGGGACCAATAAAGGTTTGGGAATATTTGTATATTGGGGTATATATATATATAATGTTCACCTCTGAACATTATACATATGCTATAAAACACGAAAGGATCAATGAATGGTAAAGTATAAAAGTATTTTAAAGAATCTGGTTTGTAGGCCTAGATAACACCTCCTAAATCCTACTATTTGGAAAGAACAGATGAAATGTTAATAATTTATGCTGCTTCACTAACAAAACCTCTGGGATTCCAACCTTTCAGAGGTGTCAGTGTTTCCCTTGATCAATTTGAGTAACTTCAAAAGGAAACCATAGTCCAGCTGCAGTTTCCACAGAAACATCGTTTTATAAGATGCATCTACTAAACGGTGGTATCTCATTCCACATTGCTTCATATATGTTGTTGTAAATGTATTTTAAGATAAATAAATTTATTTTAAAGACATGCATTTCAAAAAGTGTGTGAAATGACAAAATAATTGGAAGTCTGAACAAACTTAAATAGAAGTTACAGTAAACACTCTGAATACTACTATATTTAGGCTGCTATTACTGGTTGACTTACAAATACATAAACAGGATTGATAAATTTAGCTATTTTAAATTACTCAGCAATTCAGTACTTTGAGCTAAGCTTCATTTTTTTGAAGGCCACTTTGTTAGAATGAGATGTTATGAAACATCCACTATGTAATTTAAAAACCAAGGACTATAGTTTACCTTATGCTTCTTTCAGAGTGCATTTTCCCCTTTTTAAAGTCTCAATTGTTTGATTTTGTAAAAAACTATTAATACAAGAGTGATTTAATTAAAAAAAAATACAAGAGTGATATTTTCGACCAAGACCTAATGTAATACATTTTGAAGAATTGCAATAGCAGCTAACAATGAGAAACAGGAAACCTTTATATGTTGCTAATAGAAAAATCCTTTCTATTTCTTGTATGCTTTGTGTTGTCAGTAGAAGTGTGTCTGCATTAACATGAAAGGAATGTTTAAAACCATATATTCTAGGCCAAGAACAACTTGATAGGATAACATACTCCAACACCTAACCCAAAGCACTGTCTTCCAAACAACTGGGAAGAAACCAAGATTCAGGAGAGTAATTTTTTAGTGCTCGCACATGCAATATATGACATACAAGCATCAAACATTACCATTTTCAATAAACAGAAGAGAGGAAGATAATGCTTTTATAAGTATGCAGATGTCACCTTAACACAAAACTATAGATGTATAAGATAATAATCCCTCCTACCTTGATGAAGACAGAGAAGGATGACTTATAGAGGCAAGATGTGGGTTTAATTCTTAATTTCTTTTTTCTTGAACCTCAAATATACTTGATGAACATACCATATAAAATATAAGTTAATTTAAATGGTAAAGGTTATTAGATTTCAAAAGCAGCCTGCTGATGGTTTTTAGTGATTATATTTGCACTTATTTGTACTATACATAAAAATTATAATATTAAATGAACTAAAACAAAGACCAGAAAACAAAACAGGACTAAATTATATGAACGAATTTTACTTTCAAGCTGAAGTGCAATAATTGATCATTTTCTCATGAATTATGCATTGTATAAAAATAGCAATAGATACAGTTTGAGGCAGATACAGAAAGGCATAAAATATCTCAGTAACTTTACAATTTGGTTGTCTATTTGGAAATTGATACTTTTATAGACCTGGTTATAGAAATAAGCATACATACCCTGGTCTAACACTTCTTCCTCTTCTCGTTTTGGCTGCTGTAATAAAGGAATCTTATCTTTATATTCTGTTTCTGTAAAAGATCAAAGAAGCTGGGCATAAATTTGCAGTATATCTTACACACTTTAAATAATTAAATATGCCATCAACATAAAAATACTATTCAGGGTCTTGTGCTTATTACAGTATTAAAAGTTTATATGATAAAAATGCTCTAATTCATAAGCTGCCTGCACCCTACCCCCTAGCACAACCTACCAACTACCAGACATCTGACTTAATAACTAGGTCAACTACCATTTCAATAATCTATAAATGATACAGAATTTACAAAATGCATTGACAAAATGACTAATATTTGTTTGCTTTAAATTAAATTTAGCACTGTTTAAGAACATTTAAGAACACTTTAAGGCATATTCCATAAATATATTAGAATCTTAGTAAATACCAGATTGCTATGCTAACTTCTCTCATAAATTTTCCACTAGAAAGAAATAAGAAGCTGCTCTAGCATGTTAAGACTGAACTTGCAAAACTGAATCTAGACTTTGCAATTTTATGTTAAAAAATGGCAGTCAATATGACCATTTCGCTGATGAACAATATATATTAATTAAAGAACAATTCTGAGAATTAGATAAGAAAGTCAAGACTAGCAATGCTTCACAAATCAATAATTGTTCTTTGCCTGAAGAGACCCATTAAATGGATTATTTAAAGAATGGTAGGGATGATAACCATTTTCACTGGCAAACTGTAGTGATCTTTAGAACACGGTGGATAAATTCATAAATTGTGTAAGCCATTACTGGTTAGGGAAGCAATTAGATGAGGAAATGAGAAAACAAGAATTAAATGAAGAAAGATCTACATTTATGGAATTGGTCCCAAAATGAATCTGTTTCATTCCTGGCTGAGATTTTTCTCTTTAACTGTTTTGATGGGGACATGTCAGGGAGGGGAGATAGGATATGAAAGAGAAAAATGAGAAAATGAGAAATATGTGTGTACATGTGGCTGGCAGACAGAAGAAGGAAATAAAGATGATTTTCAATATTAATCACTTAAACAAGATACATATAAAATATAAAATACAAAATCATATATTACTATATATTAAATATCAATTATTACCTTTGTGATGTTCATGCATCATAACCATATCAGACTTCACAGGAATTGGAATATTGGCCTCTGGTGGTATGGTTCTGAACATATCTGGAGCTACATTCTGGGTACAGGTCATGAAAGAAACTGCATGCTTGGCTTCCATGTAATACATGATGTATAAGTTGCACATTTCATCACTAGATGTGCCACTGCAGGCAAAAAAAAGATACAACAAATCAACCATTCACATAAAACACATTCTTAATGCAAGAAAAATGCAGCCGTTAAATCTGCCAGCAATGGATTCAAAGTTAGAAATATTGCGCATTTATTTTACAGCTTTCATTAAAACCCATCACAGTTTTCAACATCAAAAGCACATTGTCAAAGGCATATTTCTACTTAACAATGGAGTGCTAGTTTGCAGGCACACCACGAACACTATTAAATACCACAGATGAAAATGGCATTTTAGTAGATGAGGGATATGGTACTTTCTTTTCTCTCTCAAATCCTTTTATTCTATAGTCCCCTTCTATTTGCTAAAACTCACAGACTGGGAAAAGTTACTGTTCTCATGGAAAATCTTAATTATTTCCTTAACAATGGTAAAAATCAGAACCCTTCAATAGAGTTATCATATATTATTTATAAGATTTAAAAATGGCCTTTCCTCCTAACACCAAAAATCTTGGTCCTTATTTTGGTTAAGTGCCTCCTTCCTCATGGCCAGACGAATCTGGAATCATGTGTCCACACTAAGACATCCAAAGTGTATCCCTGATGCTTGACTTGGCAACTAGGCTTTTATAGCAGGGTTGAAAATAACGCCTCAGGAATGACTCAAAATGAAATCAGCACTAATCTTTTTTAAGGGTTGAGATGTGATGGAAGTAGTGCTGTACAGTTGAATGACTCAGTGTTAAAAATAGATTTTAAAACAGTAGACATTTCCAAGAAAAAAGTTCCCAATGATAGAAAAAAAATCTAGCAGTTTACAAAACATGTATTCTGCTTCCTCATGGGTTATTACATATTTTATTCTCTTGAGTAATATTAGGAAAGAACTATTTAAGTACATCCTCACAAGATTTTTATATAGCAAAGTTGTTTGGGAAGAGGAACATTTCCATTTTAGTATTAGTACGGACAATTTTTAGCAAGCCTATACTAATAAAAAAAAGCCTATGAGGTAGGTTATTCGCTGTACAGAAATATATCAGTGTTGATTTTTCCAGCAGTGTCATGCAGCACTCACTTTCTCTCCATAGCAACAGTAATGACATCAGCAAGGGAAGGAAAAAAAGAAAAATCTTTTCCAAATAGGGATTTGATTTCTCTAAGCTTTGAAAATGTAGAGACCTTGAGAGACCACAGGAATAAGCCCCTGCCATGGGAAGCTCTGTTTATGCTTTAGAAATCATTTGGCTTCTCACTCTTTGAATCTGATACCTGTCAGTGTAATTGCCTCTCCCGTGAAATATAAGCAAATGGTGAAGTGCAAACCCAAACAAACATCTGTTCACTACACATATCTTCATGTGTCAAAACGCCATTCCTAAGAATTACATTTTAACAGCCTTGAAGGTGGTCAGTATGTGCCATAAAAAGAATGGCTATTGCAAAAATAATAAACTGGAGCCTCCTGCCATATTATCCTTCTCTTTCCTGCTCAAAAAAAAAAAAGGAGGTATGTGTAGATCAACCAAGAAAAAGGGAAAAGGAATTTAAGATGTAGCTCTAGCTTTAAAAACATTTAATCATCTTGCAGAGAGGAAAAGCAAAATAATCATTTAAGCATCTTAAATTAATAAAAGGAAAAACATTTTAAATTCATATAATAATTCATGAAACTTGCAATTCATCAATGGATGGGTCCTTCCATATTTTTTCATTTTGGGAATGTCAATACCCATGTTTTCACTAGAGAAGGAATACCCACTCACAACAGCACATGTAAGACAACAGTATCCTGATCTCTTTCTTTACTAAAAAACTACACAAAATGAAGTAACTATCACTGCTGGTCTAAATATCGTTGGTCCCTTGGGCCAGTGTGTTCTCTGTTGCATAAATGAAAATTGTTTATTCTGTGAGCTATTATATGTTTTTATAAAGTACTTAGGGAATCCTAGGATTTTTTTACTCTTTCTAATTTTCTTCTAGAATAGTATTTCCATAGCTATTACTACAAAACTTTGGTCCTTGAAATGCTTACAGAAGAGCTGAGAAAAACTTACTATATGACCAATAGAAAATGTTGGTCTACACAAGTTAAACAATGTTGTGCTGCCTGATCCTTTAATATACGATGTGCTCATGACTGTACTGGGGGTGGATACAGTAGGTTCTATTCCGTAAATGAATCTGACCAGGTTAAGAAAAGTTGTAGTACGAGACCTGCTCTTACATAGGTAGCAACAAAATGCTAGTATTGTTTAAGAATGACCAATCAAAATTATTTCTTCACTAGAGTAGTGTGCATACAGTGAAGTTATACAAAGCTATCCAAATGAATATACATAGATAGTGTAGCTGGAAATGTTTCATAACACGTCTTATCTGTATACAGACAGGTAAATATCTATGTATATTCTATCAATATCTTTCCATCTATCCATCCATTCAGATAAACGCATAGTTCAACCTTTCGGAAAAATCCATTAGAGATTTGAGAAGCAACTAATATTGCAAAATTTCAAAATAACTAATATAAAATATCTTGTTAATATATATTCCCTCAAAGATAATTCTGGTGTTTCTAAACTTGTTACATGTTTATTTAGAAGGATTTGTTTTTTATATACATTTGAAAAGAAACTGTACTTAAAGTAAAAATTTCATTTCAAACAAGTGAGAGGTGATTAAACTGAGAACAAGGAACTAAACTGTGCAATGTGGGCTAAAAGCAATAATTAAGACGATAATTAACTCTTACTAAATTAGAAATTCATTTTTATCACCAAAAAAGCAGTAAGTAACAATTAAAAAACAAAAGGAAATTGTAGATAGTAATTATGGAGAAGAATATGAAATAAAAAGGTGGCATGTTTAGAATGATTTTTATACTAATATTGGAGACAAAGGCAGCAATTACTATATTAGAAATAGTGTATAGCAAGGTACGTTACATGTTTGAAACACATATGTACTTTAGCATAGCAAATAAAGAAAAATCAGTAACTAAGTAATATAACTCTTTGTCTTCTGTAACTTGTGATCATACTTTATTATTTTAAATAGTACATTTGAGAAAATAAAAAATAAAAATATGAGCTAATGTTGCAAGTTATTTCCTCAAAAGTGAATTATCTTGCCATTTACTGAATTAACTTTTGAGAAAAACTATACATATATGTGTAAGAGTATACATATATGTATGTGTGTACACACATGCACATATATATATACACACACAATATGCTAATTCAATTACACATATATTATGTGTTAATTTGATACACATATAAATGTGTTCAGATTTACACACATGATTTTCTAAGATGTATTAATCAGCTCACCAATACAGTTCATTTGGGGTACCAATTCTATGATTCAAAATTGAATTGATCCAATAATTTAGGAATCTTTGCTATCACAAGGAAAATTTCATTAAAAAGGCTGAAAAAAAAAAGTCATACTTTATTCCTTTCCATCTATAATTAGACTTGTAGTCAAGGTAACTCTGAGCTCCTATCTGAGAGAGAAACTCTCATATGCTAAAAATTTTAGGAGTCAAATCATCCTTAGCATCAGCATCACAGTTTGCTTATTTATTTTACTATCATTCACCTTTCATTCAAAAATAAAAAATCTCATTTTAAAACAGATAAATTGCTTTCTGTATTCCTAAGGGAGTATTTTGACAATGTACCCTTAATTTCCACAGAGATCAACATACGCAATTCAACACTACTAATCTGCGTGATTTATTAACATGAGAAAATAGGAAGAGAGGTTATGTCCACTGAAAGCCCATTTAAACATTCCCCAATGCCAGTGTGATTCCCTAAAATGATGACTGCTGGCATTACTTATATTCCAAAATTACAGTAGTGCATTTCGTTCATCTTATTGCATAATAAAGTGCTTACGCGATAACTTCCTGTTTTATACTGGCATACTTAATATAAATAGCTTTAAGTCTGACATAATGTGTGAGCCTGAAAATTGTGAGCCCTCAATAAAGATGTGTTGAATGAAGGAAGAATAAATAATCTTGTTTAATAAACATTTACCACTTTATATGACATAGTATGTTTGTCCTAATATACTACTGAATAATAATTCAGGTCAATTTTTTGAACTCCACTGATCTGTGGGATTTCTGAAAATATTTATCTATATCTGTTTATCCATCTCTCTAATCTATTTATTTAGGTTCCATGAGTCCTTTTATAAAAATACATTGTATTAGAAAGATATGTAATACAGATTTAATAAAGTACCAAGTATTCTGAAATGTATCACTTAAAAAATTCCAAATATTATTGTATTCATGTCTATATCACAAACACTTCACTAACTCAAGAATTCCTTGACTTCTACCCCCTTTATATTCAACAAATATTAGGCTTGAAAATAGCCAAAATTGGTAATACTGATTTTGGAAAGAAATATAAAAAATTTAAAGAAGTCATTTTACAACACTTTTAATTATTTCTTAAAAAGTTTCATAGTGCTTTTAAATGTATACATTAAGAAGTTATTTATCATGTAACTTTATTTTTGCATGCAATATATTTAAAAATACTGATTAAAGTGCTATTTTGGTATTCATAAATATTCATATTTTCATGAAATGACCCATGCCAAATGACAAGTATGACCAATCAAACTGGCCAAATTGGTAAATATTACCTACCTATTCCCAATAATTAATATTAAATTATAGCATATAAACTTTTAGCCTGATTAGCTGACTTAATGAGCTTAATTGGCTGACTTAATTAAATTCTACTTTTTATTTAAACTTGACTAAACATATGAAATGAATTTAGAGAAGTATCATCCTGGATATAAAATGTGCAATGCAGTCAGGCACAAAATATTGCTTCTTCATAGATCAATTAGTAGTACTATGTTGTCACTATATAATACTTTGGTGCAACTTTGTTTAGGAACATTATTCATCTTTACCATTTAAAAGTAAATGATATATATGGTTAAAATATTTTACCATTAAGTATATTTATTAGCATATCTCATCTTAAATATGCCTACCTTTAAAGTATTTTTTATTAATATTATTTTTGATTGACAATAATAAGCATTTAATCATATGTTCTCACTTATAAGTGGGAGTTAAGCCATGAGGATGCAAAGGCATAAGAATGATACAATGGACTTTGGGGACTTGGGGTAGGGGGACAAATGGGAGGGAGTTAAGGATAAAAAAAAACTACGTATTGGGTACAGTGTACATTGCTTTGGTGACAGGTGAACCAAAATCGCAGAAATCACCTTTAAAGAACTTATCCATGTAACAAAAAACCACCTGTTACCCAAAAGCTATTGAAATAAAAAATGATTTTGTAATATAAGGTATGATGTGATTTTGTTGATATATGGACACAGAGTGGTATGATTAAATCAAACTAATTAACAAATCCATTACTTTGCTTACCTAACTTTTTTTTTTTTGAGACAGAGTCTTACTCTATAGCCTAGGCTGGACCACAATGGTACAATCTTGGCTCACTGCAACCTCTGCCTCCAAGGTTCAAGTGATTCTCCAGCCTCAGCCTCCCGAGTAGCTGGGATTATGGGCACCCACCATCATGCCTGGCTAATTTTTGTATTTTTGTAGAGTTAGGGTTTCACTATGTTGGGCAAGCTGGTCTTGAACTCGTGACTTCAGGTGATTCATCCACCTGGGCCTCCCAAAGTGCTGAGATTACAGGTGTGAGCCATCGCACCTGGCCCTATCATTTTTTTATGATGAAACATTTGACATTTCCTCTCTTAGTTATTTTGAAATATAGAATACATTATACTGACTATAGTCATTCTTCTGTGCAATAGATCTCAAAACCTATTCCTCCTGTCTATCTGAAACTTTGTGTCCTCTGATCAACAATTTGTATTCTCGCCTTCTCACCCCTCAGTAACCATCATTCTAGTCTCTATTTCTATGAGTTCAACTTTTTTAGACTACACGTATAAGTAAGATCATGTGGTATTTGTATTAATATTTCTGTGTCTGGCTTATATCACTTAATACATCCTTCAGATTCATCCACCATGTCACAAATGACAGAATTTTCCCCCTTTTAAAGGGTAAATAGTATTCCATTGTATGTATGTAAAACACATTTTCTTAATCCATTCGTCCACTGATGGACACTCAGGGGGCTAAATCCATCTATTTCTTCATGGTAAGGTATTTTAAGATGAATCCCTGGTATGGGAAAATCAGTCTCTACTTTTAAGTGCTTTTCAATAGTTACCCATAATTGTTCTACCCAAACAAAGTTCTCTTCAGTTCTAAAATATCTAGTTTAATACAGAGTTAAACTTGGTGTTGGTAGAAAGATCACTCAACTGAAAATCTTCCTAGTAGGCTACTGTCAACAGTTTTTCTGTAGAACGTAGTTTCCACATAACCACAGAACAGAAGGGTTTAAAACTTGAAGCTGAGAATTCTCCCAGTACATGGAGGAGACACCTACTGGCCCCAGCCTATCCTTAGATAAGTGTGATTTATACCTAAGTGTGCGTCAGGCTCAGGGGTCAAATCTGTGTCCTGTGGGAATGTGTGTTTGTATGTGTGGGTTGGAGGTAGGTGGGAAGACAGAAGAGGAAAAGGAGATATATAGATTCATAGAGTATCATTTAATTTAACAGACATCATAAATTACTAGTTTATTTCACTGGTTACATTCTCAACTGTGATCCTGTAGTAGTCTATAGAGGTTGTACTTATTATTTTACAAAACAGAGACACATTGTTGCTGTTACTTTTCTAAAAATAAAAAGCATATTAACTGCTCTGAAAATATTATCCAATATTATGATAACTTTTATTCATATTTAAATGTATTAAAACTTGTCATTCCACTGGAAAAAAAATTGTTTCTGTAGTAGAAATTAAATATTCAGAATATGGACTCACTAAATAAGTTAATTTACTATAATGTCTTTCTATTTCATTTTTATTACAAAATGGTGTTTCTTTTAGCCCACATGAGATTTATGAAAGGATAAATTAGTGTAGTCATTTTAGGGTATTATTTTAAAGCAAAATGCACATTTAAAAAAAAGACAAGAGTTATTCTAGACTTGTGAAACTGAAAGAGGCCTCCAGAGATCACTTTGGCCTCCCTCCCTAGTACTATAACAAGTCATTAATTTCTATGGCTGATATTACCTCACAGACAGAACTCAAATAGAATTTGGCCAAAGTAAAAACCTCGTCCCCAACCCCCCTCCACCACAACAAACTGTAAAGGTTCCTGTAGGCAAAAAATTCTGTTTTTTCCACACTTAAAACTTGTAAGCCAGGGCAAGTAATGTGTTGAAAGGGATTTTTTACTACTTTACTTACTATAAAGGTTAATAACATAACCTGGGGTGGGAACAACTGGTGGATGCCCTCTGAGTCATGTTACCTCATATATTGAAAGATTGTTAAGGAGGGACTTACTATACTCTTTCTTTCAAATCTAGTTATACCTCCTTTGTCAGTTCTTTTCTTACCATCATCATTTCCCGCAACTCAATAATATTATTGCTTTCCTGAAGCCTCTTTTCCAAATTTAGCAAATTTATCCAAAAGTAAAGCTGTTGGAAACTATTTCTCTAACAGAAGTTGATAGTTTTTAAATTTGTTCTATCCTTAGCTTTAAAACTTATGCTTACTAATATAAAAATCATTCAGAGTGACATAAAAATTCTTTTATACCATATCAAATGCCCTACTTTTTTTAAACCTGCCACAGTACCTTTTCCCTTCTCTGTACAGCCAACAGTAGTGTCGCTATCACAAAAATCATCTTTAATGCATCTAAAACATATTTTCAGATGCTTCCTTTCTGTAACTTCTCTTTGATTAAGAGATAAATGGTTTAAAACTCTAGCTTCCAGATGGCATCAGTAAATATTTTAAAACTTTGTTTAATGTAAAAAGAAGTCTCCTTGATTCTTTTCTATCAGAAAGCATGAAAAGAAACTACCTTCCTTTTCATTTAGGTAAGTTTTTTTTGAAAGGGTTCATAATGCTTTGAAAATTTTACTTAGTTTTATAGAATATAATTATTTCAAGGAGGTGCAGTATTTTAAAAATTATTTAAAAGGCTTGACATTCCTTTTTGAGATATGTTGCATATTATCATCCTTATTTGGTAGACTAAACAACTGGAAATTATTAAATTCACAGGAGTTTTAACGTCATGGTTCAGAATATTTAATGGGACCAAGTGTAGACTCCATATATTTGTCTAAATGTGAACATAGGGCAAAAAGGCACTTGAGAAAAAAAATTTCATCATCAGTATACTTTCTTTATTAAGATGAGTCTGAGGAAGTAATATAAAGTCTTGTGGTAATTGTAATATCTAGAGGTATGATACTGAAGGTTTTGAGGATGCAAGAAAAAGAGAAGCATGAAAAATGCGCACATGTTCTGGAGTTTACCCAAGTCAATCAGTTTTGAAATGATAAAATGCTACAGTTTGTTATAATTGCCCACAACAGGAAAATAAATTTATAATTTATTCATAAAGATAGCTGTCATCTGTAATCATGTCTTGTCCTAATAAAATATCTTTAGATAGTGGAATGTGCAGAATCATACCCAATGTGTGTGGCTTCTGTCCTGCCTTCGCCAGTGAACACACATCTTGCAGCCAGTATGTCACCAAAACTTACATCTACTGGGTGCTCCACAGGGTAGAAAGCCTGCCAAAAAGACAAGCACAATGATTCATTAATATTACCAATAAAATCCAGAACTCTATGCTTGATTGTGTTGACGTATGTTCCTTCTTTACCCCTTTTTTGAGGGATTTATTGTAAACGGATGTTGAATTTTATCAAACGCTTTTTCAGCATCCATTGAAATGATCAGAGGGTTTTTGCCCTTCATTCTATTGATATGATATATCACAGAACCACATGCCTTAATAATGTGAAGCTTGGTACACACTGGATAGAGAGGATGAAGACAGACAGGTAAGCAGACACACACACACACATGCACAAATAACCACTGGCTAAAAAGAGTTCACCTTTAATTAATCACTTCTACTTCATGAGAAGAGCACCAAACTTTGAAATAAACAAATAAATACTATTAGCAAATGCATCCCTTAAAAATCAGAATAAATGTGGTAATAGAAGAGCTATCTGAAATCCTGTCTTTGAATAAATGATGGGATATAAAAGGCCACCAACATGTTTTGACCATATTGAGAAAACTGATAAAGGAAGCACCAAATTGGAAGTTGCAAAAAGGAGGTTATATAGCTCAGATATACAGTAAAGGCAGATTTAGAAATTTTTAGATTCCAAAGAAATTCACAACAGTTGCATACATTTTAAAAGTTACTTTCTGCTGGTTAATATTTTTTCTTTCAAAATTAAACTAGATTTTACACACCTGTGGCAGCTGAGGGCTTTGTCGTCCAATCAGTGTCCATTGTCCATTTCTTACTCTGTATCCACTTACTACCTTCCCTGAAATAAACACAAATGTTACTCATATAACACAATAAGGTATTAGAAAAACAAAAGGCATATTTACTTTCCTACTTTAAAATAGAAATCTGAGTATCTTCAGAGCCCCAAATACTGAGTATCTTAATAAAAACAGTATGATAAAACAGCATAAAATCTTTCAAGATCTTATATGAAATCACTTTCACTGAAACAGACTTAAGGCCAAATATACTTTGCATTCTAATTTATGGCACCAGCAAGCACAATAGTAAGTGTTTATAATTTAACATGTAAAGTTCTTACCTAAATGGTGAGTGTGAACTCTATAGGCAAAGACATGCATTGGATAATTTTTATAATGGCACGAAATGTCAGAATTCACCACTGTGGGAAATGAAAACACAGACAAAAATCACTGTTCAACTGGAACATGACATTATTCTTGTCTAAAAGTGTGCATAGGGTATTCATAAGATGACTTAAACACACAGATATTAAGCACTTATTCTGTGCCAGCCACTTTACTCACATGAATTAAGAACCCCTTGCCTAATATTTTTATTTTATTCTTAAACAGAATGACTAGAACCAAATCAGAATACTCTGTTAGTGAAAACGTAGGCCTAATTTGTCACCTCTAGCCTGAAATTTATCCAGTTGAGAAAGCTTAAAAATTGGTTTTTATTTTTGGAACAAAAGGATTTTTGAAAAACTGAATGCAGACACCTAAGATCACTAGATTGACAGTTCCTGTTGAGAAGAGGCCATTTCATACTGCTCCTTCCTTATAGTCTAATGCAGTAGTTATTCAATAAATATTTATTTTATAATAGATGAAAAAATAGTAACAAAGAGACCATACTGGTCACTAACTTTAAGAAATTTCCAGTGAAAACAAATAAACAACATTTCATATGGTACTTTTATTAGAGAATTGTAACATATATTAATAAATAATATTATACTTATTCTCATCGCTTCTAGTAAGCTTGGGAGGATCAGCTATTATCATCCCCATTTTGCAAGTAGAGAAATAAGCCACCTATATCTAAGTTTAAAGACTAAGTTGGTGTTGGACTTGCTAGTCATTTAATTTTTAAATCTTTCTATATAAAAGTTTATGTCACTGCTCATTATGCAGTGTGTCCTCTGCATCTTAAGAATGGATGATTTGTTTTTAAAATACTCAAGATTTATTCTTTAATCAATATAACACACACCTACCCAAGGGCCTCACTTCCTAGCATCTCAACAAAGAATGGAAAAGTAATAAACCACTAGCTTGGAATAATACAAAAATCTATTTTAAATTCATGGACAATAAAGAATTGGTTTATTTTTCCAAGACACAAAGATATTGGTTACTTTTAAATTTTATTAAAAATACACTATAAATCCATTTCTACGGATTAGGTAATAAGATAATGATAAATATTAAAAAATCGTTACTCACCTTTTTCTCCTGCTGGGATAACAGTGTCAACAGACATCAGAAGGTACATGCCAGCAATTAAAGGCTGTCTGCAGAAAAAAGTAATATTTTTCTGAATTACCTGAAAAAGTCAAAATGACTGTTTTGGAAAAACAAGATAGACCTCAATACTATGGTTTATAAAATGTGAGGCTTGTGAAAATTAAAATGAAATAGAAAAAGAGGAGGAATTTTTTTTTTTCCTTAAAAAATACTTTTTCATGTGAAGGCAGACTCTAAATTGTTCCTGTGATAACTAAATTTATGTGTCGACCTGGCCAGGTGTCTGGTTGTTTTGTCAAACACCAGTCTAGGTGTTGCTATGTAGGTGATTTTTTAATGTGATTAACCTTTAAATTAAACTTTGAGTAAAGCAGATTATTTTCCATATGTAGGTGGGCTTCATCCAATCCTCTGAAAGACTCAAGAGAAAAGACTAAGGTCCCCTCAAAAGGAAAGGATTCTGCCTGTGAACTGCCTTTGGACCCAAGAATGCAACATCAACCCTTCCTTTAATTTCAATTGGCCCAGTGGATTTAGGACTTTAATCAGTCCCCACAATAGTGTCAGCCAATTCCTTATAACAACTCTTTCTTTTTCTCTCTATCCTATTGGTTCAGGTTTCTTTGGAGAACCTTGACTAATCAACTCTCATGATTCCTAGCTGTGACATTCATGCTCTGGTCTAATCCCTTCCCCTTTAATGTAGGATAAAATAAGTGTAGTAACTTACCTTTTTAAAAATTTTAAAAATATTTTATTTTCAGAGATTTTGTGGGAACAGGTAGTATTTGGTTACCTAAGTTCTTGAGTGGTGATTTCTAAGATTTTGATGCACCCATCACCCAAGCAGTATACACTGAACTCAATTTGTAGCCTTTTATTCCCTCACCCCCCTTTCCACCCTTTGCCCCAGAGTCCTCAAAGTCCATCGTATCATTCTTATGCCTTTGCATCCTCATAACTTAGCTCCCACTTATGAGTGAGAACATAAGATGTTTGCTTTTCCATTTCTGAGTTACTTAGTAACTTATCTTTAACAAATAGAATATGGCAAAAGTGATGGGGTGTCATTTTGAACATTAGGTTACTGAAAGACTCTGGCTCCCATCTTGCATGCATGCCTTCTCTTGCTTTATGCTTACTTTCTACGATGAAAGCCAGCTCTATGATGTGAGCTGCCCTGCTTATAGCTTGTTTGGCAAGGATATAAGGGTGACCTCCAGCCAACACTCAGCAAACAACTGAAGTCTGCCGACAACCATGTGAGTGATGAAGCACCAGCCAAGATTCTGACTACAGCCTCTGTGCGAGATCACCTGCCTGAGGGTACAGATAAGTGTGTCCAATTACTGACATACAGGAAAATGAGACAATAAACGTTTGTTGTCCTAAGCCAGTTAGTTTAGGTTAATTTTTACCCCTAGGTAATTAATACAGTGAACTTCCCATTCTAAGTTCATAAAGATGTTAAAGTTGTTGCTCATCTAGGAAAAGTGGAAGTACTTACGGCAGACGTGTAAGGTGTAAGGACACACCAGAACAGTCGTTGTGATTATCTGAAAACACACATAGAAACATGCATCTTAAATACGAAAATGTCAAAGATGGATTTCAAACTAGGAAGTTTGAAATGATTGTAACTCAATATTTTAAAACACAAGTTAAGTTTCATCTGTATGGTGCTTTATGATTTACTGAGTACTTTCATATCCAGTAATTCCTTTAATTGCCAATGTATCATAACAGCAAAACAAAACTATCATTTCATGCAGTCTATGGTATTTCTTGACACATCAAACTGATCAATATATTGACTTTCCTGCAGACATACTAGAAAGTTGTTGCGACTCTCTATGAATTATCTATATTGTTGAAAAACCTGGAAAAGTTGCTGAACTATAATAGTTTGCTCCATGCTGCTTCAAACAATAGCCTTTTCTATCTTTTAAAAAGTGTAGTTCATATTTAGGTTTTCATACACTTTAGGCATTGTTGAAGTCTACTGACATTCATATATTCATTATTTCAAACTAGAATTTTATTGTCATAGACGCTTTTCATCTCTTCTAGTACAGCTTTCCACAGTTTGACCTAAAGAGCCCATATGCTTGCACATATATACAATGAGAAGTCCCAGTGGGAGCAACTTGAATGCTCTCAAATAAGGTGGCCTGGAGATCAGCGGGGGTCCTGGATCCATAGCTGCTCCTATAGCAGGTGGTAGTTTTGATAAGCAGCATATTTCAGCCTCAGTGTTGGGTGTGAAGTTTATGCCCTCCAACATGATCCTTGCCACAGTGATGCATTATTATTTCCATAACCTCTATGCTGATCTTACTTCTGTGAACTCAGAAACTTCAGCGAGTTTTGCATATTTCCCTGATGATTTGCAGTGTTCTCTGACTTTGTCCTTCTATTGTAATACAGTGCTTGGGCCACAAGATATGAAACCTCCTAAGAATGAATTCATATCAATTCACTAGGCTATATATAAAATCTGTCTCTGACATGCATCACCACAAAAACATTTGACGCTTAAAACGTTTATCACAATAAAAAATGAATGCTTCTGCTAATATTTTACCACATAAAATGAAAAAACAAAATCAGTACTGAGAGAGTTAAGAACTGTACAGAAAAGGAACTCGGAATATCAAAATCATATATCCTGGTTGAAAAAGCTGGCTGTATAGACTTATTCTGTGACTAGAATGAAAATAAAAATGAGAGAGGGGAGGAGAAGAATAGATAAGAAAGTTAACTAATAGCTGAAGACTGCAGAAATGGAATCCCACTGCTTAAAAAATGAAAGATGGGAATGGTCGTGAGTCAAAAAACTAAAATAGTCAAATTAGAGGATTGAAATTGAAGGAAAGGCTTAGAAAGGAATCAAGCTATATTTATATATATTTTATATAAGCTATATAAACCATATATTTACATATCAATATAAATATTGAATTTATATTTCAATATAAATATTGCACATTTCCATGTCAAATTTATCAGGTAGAAAGTTTGGAATTCATTTATATTTTTCAATCCCACACAATTATTTGATCATAGGATAGTGCTTTACAGGACCATCATCAGTTTTCAACTAGATGCTCAATGAGTTCCTTTGGCTAAAGAAGTAAAATCTAAGTTATTTCAGTAGATTAGCACTAGTGATCAATATTTATATGAGTAAGAAATTCTAAGTAGTCTACAACTGAGAAAACTTACATAAAGCTCTTAGCACTCTATTCAGAGCACAGGAAAAATTGAATAAATGCCACTTAATATTCTCTTTATTGTCCTATTCCAACAAATTTCAGTACATGAATATTTTATTTTTAAGAAATGTATTTTCATAGTTATGAGTGTGAAATTTCTTAATGAAAAAAACTGAAGCACATCAAATTTCTCCAAATACTAGGACTAGAAGAAAGCAGGAAAGAAGAAAGCAGGAAAAACATGGAAACATTAAAAGAGTAAAATGGTTAAAAAAAGAAATTAGAATTGAAATTTGGTATGTTAAAGATATTGTACAAAACATGTTCTCAGAAGGGTCTGAACTAGGTAGATACAGAATAAAATCAGAAGTGAAGCAAAGAAATTTTAGTAAGATAAATACCATGGTCTGGCTAAAGTGAAATTCTTAAATTAGAGGCTATGGGACCGTGAAGAAGTTGATAATGTTTCAAGGTCCTTCCACGACTTTTAGTAACAATGCACTCCTTGACCAGACCCAAAACAACCTGATGTTTTTATGCGTTTTGGGCTAGAAGTCAGTTCCATGGGATCCTATGTTTGTAGAAAAGACAGTGAGGTCATTTTTGTGTTGATATTAAAATTATTTCAATGTACATTCAGTTATTCTGTACAACATTATCATGCAAAAGTCCTAACAGCTCTTCTTTTCAGGTGGCTTCATTTTATACTTATTTTAGCGTTATTATTCCAAAGTAAATATTCTTTGCTTCACTGGGTTGGGCTCCAGGTTCACTCTCTTTCAAAGGTACACTGGTAAATACTTGGCCTTTAGCCGCTAATGTCCTGTATTTACAGAGAATTGAACCCGAAGATATCACTGTTAAAAAGATTTTCCATAGTGGTTGTTCTCTTGCAGTAAAGTTAATTTTAGCGTAAGGGGTTTCAAGATATGAAGATGAAACTTCATTCACTAGTTAGGTATAAGTTAAAACTGAGAAGGATACTTCATTATGTCATTATATTCCATTATAATGTCATATGCATGTACAAGAAGCTTTTGCAATGTTGAAGACATTTACAGTGGAAAAGCTGAAATAATAATTCTTAAAAAGAAACGTAAAATAGCCAAGTCTAATAATGCCTGAGAGGTACATCACAACATAGGACAGTATTGCAGTGCTGGTGGTTGGATGGTAAGACTTCCAAAGAGTAGTCTGATAATGAAAGAAATGAGTACTTCCAGATACTGGATGAGACTTGAAAATAGCATTCAATCAGAATCTAATTTTAGGGAAGATGAAACTGAATGACTGCTCCACAAGGGTCTGAGTTTGCCTTTGAGAAATTGCTTTCCTCTGCTTAGGCAGAGATGCATAACCACAACAAAGTATTTTACAGCTATACAGACTCCTAGAATTTCAGAACTGAAAGGGAAACCAGACATGATGGAATTCAAATCTTACACTTTATGGATAGGAAAAAAGAGGTCACAGAGATTAAGCATGTTGCCTCATAAAATAATTCAGCTAACTGGTGACACATCTGAGTATCAGATACAATTCTCTAATATTAATGTTTAATAAATGCCATTTACTAAAAAAAAAAAAAGCAAAAATGAAAAAACAAGGATTCTATCTCTTAGAGACTTCCAAGTTTAAAATACATTGAAAGCTATGATAAAGGAATTAAGCAAGAATGGATAAGTAATCTGTGGTACTTAAGGACATACACTTAAGTAGGAAGCTCAATTCTCTTAATGGGAGGTGAATGTATGGGATATGAGGTTATCCATCCCAAACTATTTAGCTTGCTTTTCTAATAATAGCTTGTAGTTCCTGCTTGGATTCATAGCTAAGTAGCAAAGTATGTGGAATAATGCATGATGATAACCTACTACATCTTAGGTTCTTAGATGATCTTGATGGTTCTGTTGGTCTCTCCTAATTTTTCCTCTAGAGATAGTGCTCTATACTTTATGAGCTCATCTTGTCCTGGTTGTTTCCTGCTTCAATAAAAAGAAAGATTAACCGCTGATCCTAAGGGAACCAATGTATTGTTATAAACTGTGTCCCACTAATTGGGAAAGTCCTTCAGAAAGGAATCTGTAGACTGGTTTTCAATTCACCACACTTTTCTAGGAAGGTGAAGGTAAATGTTAGAGCACACTCATTTCCTACTATTCCAAGTCACCCTTCCGGATAATGGATTCTTTCTTTAAGGAGGTACTAAAAAAGTATGCCTGAAACCACTGCCAAGTCTTACGAAAGACAAAGAAGTAACATCTTCAATAATAAAAAATTAGGCTGGGCACAATGGCTCATGCCCATAATCCCAGCACTTTTGAAGGCAGAGGCAGGTGGATCACTTGACCCCAGGAGTTTGAGACCAGCCTGGACAACATGGTGAAACCTCATCTCTACAAAAAAATTAAAAAAAGTTAGCTGGGTGTGCTGGTGTGTGTGCCTGTAGCCCCAGCTACTTGTGAGAACTTCTTGTCCCTGAGAGGTCGAGGCTTCAGTGAGCCACTATCATGCCACTGCACTTCAGCCTGGGTGACAAAGCAAGACTCTGTTTTGTTTTTATTAAAATTATTTTAGAGAATTTGGAAGCAAATAATACTAAACTGCATCATATCTTCCCACTTCCCACCCTCCCAGAGTGTTCTGAACATAATTTAATTCTCTACTCCCTCTGTCTTGAACATACACACAAAAATGAATCAGGGACATCATTTTTATATTATCAGTAAACGCAAATGACTTTGCAATAATACACATACATGGATGTTGTAATAACTATTTGACTATTAAGCTGTCTTGATCTTTACCTTACGGTTCTTTGTTCTAAATTAATAACATTAAATTACTGGGACAGGATATTTTGCTGGGACTAAATCATGGCTCCCAAGGTGATCAACAGTAGGAGATTATTTGGGGATTAATTTCTAAAGTCGAGGGAAATTTCATGTAATTATAATTACTTTGAAAATCCCTTAGGAGAATCAAAAGTGAGGTCTCCTAATAGCCAGTTTCCGCAGAATTGGAACAGATCGCTGTCAGTTTTGTCAGTTGGGCCATGCTGTTTTTTGAAAAAGGTACTTCTATACAGTTGAGCTGTGTTGTTATATAAAAAAGGTTATATCTGTGCACTGAAACTCTACTGCAGAGATGGGACATACAGATGAGAGGCAAATAGAAAATGAACCCAACTGAGGGAACAGCGGATCCAGGTCTTATGTTTACTCTGGGCTTTATTAGAAATGTTGAATGAAACTCTAGTTTTAATGACGCGAAGACACAGCTCCTTTGTTTTGTTTTTGTTTTTTTGGTACCATCCGGATTATAAACGTAGGTCCTAAAGCCAGTTAACTCGGTGGTGGTCATCCAGATCAACCAGAAAATTCATAAAGTTTTTTTTAAAATTAGTTCCTTCAGGACAAAATCTGAGTTATCAAATTTCTCCTAGAGAATTTATGGATCCCTGAAAGAATATTTGCAAAGCAGCAGGGCTCTCCAGTTACAGATACATCAAGAAAAAACAGTCTCCATCCAAAAGCACCAACATTTTAAGCTGTCATGGCAAATGTGTATCTGCTTAGCAAAATATAACTGAAATAGGGGCACTGCTAATGCATGACACCAGCTACACTGAGGTTTTCCTGGAGGCTGCTGGAAGCTGGGTTAGCAGACAAGCTTCAGTGTTAAATAAACCAGCACTATGGGAAAAAAAAATCTTCAAAAAGAATTCCTTTTGAAGTTGTCACTGTATTGAGTTAGCCTCTTTTGATTTTGTATTCACTGCTATGGGACTAGAAATTACTAGCTTCCATTTGCCTTGTGGCAAAGAAGAGAAGATGCATTTATCCATCCTGCAAGACGACGACTTTCACAAATGATGGCCTGTGCTGTTCCCAAAAGAGATTAAATGGAAGGCAGGAAGGCAGGCTCTCCAACTGGCTTTTATAATCGCTCTGTGTGTAGAGGATGTTATGGCACGACTAATGTCAGAGCACTTTCCTGTTTTCATCTTTTATGAATGCAAAAAAAAAAAAAAATGAGTCTACAGTGAAGTTATGATTTATACTATTTCTTCTCTCAAAATTATGAAGCTGCTCCAGAGGCATCCTTCCAAGGAAGTAAAATTAAAAGATAAAACCCACCAATCCTAGGTACAGCTATTTTTTAAAAGTATGGTACTATGTTATAAAATTATTGATTGGCTTTAGAACTCTTTATTGAACTCTGATACACAGAAAAGTGCACAAATCAGAAAGTACGGATCCAGGAAACTGTAAAAACTAACACACCCATGTAACCAGCACCCAAAAATCCTCCACTCATGTCACTTTCCTGAGGCATTAAGTTTTAAATCTTTATATGTATGTGCACACCATATTTAAAAATTTATTTGTCTTTCTGAAAGAGCTGCCTTTTGACCAAAACCAAAAGACACATTTAATTAACTTATCCACTTGCTTGATGGTCTTTGGTTAGGCAGTTTTAAATATTATACTTGGTTACTAAGAAATATATATATTTTTTATTTCCTCTTTCTTCCAGTCAAAAGGCCTACTCACCACTTTTTACTTTCTTACCTCTGTTTTTAAGATATACATAAAATATACAGTATTATGTATAAAACATATATACACTTTAAACGATAATCTGAATTTCCTCTTGCATTGTCTCAATTATTATCTGTTTTCCCCACTGAGGCCAGAATGTACCTGAAAAAGTCTAGAAACCATAAAGTACTAGATGAAATAAATCATGTAAAGAAAAGGGATAGAAGAGCCTTGATTATAAAAGTCCTTTTAAATACAATTTAAAGTATAAAGCTGAAAACTATTTCTCATATAAAATTCTCTATTATAAATTTTGAATAGTCTTGAGGGTGTTTTTCATATATATATGTGTGTCTATATACATATATAGAAGGTTTCCTTTCATTCCAATTAGAATTCTCAACTATTTTGTGCAACAGTGTGTTGTCCCTCTTTTGTTTTACTTAAACCTCTAAAGACTCATGATAAACAAAGAGAGGTAGCAAAACTATCCTATTTTGTTGGGAACACAGAAAGTTTATATTCTGCAAAAGCTGTAATTTAATTGGAATATATATGTTTTGAAGGTCAACCTATAATCAGTATCTACATTTTCAACCCAATCATCTTCATCCACTTAAAATACTATTCTGTATTGTGTTTTGGTTCTTCAATGAAAAAATAAATCCAAAATGTCTAATTTACATACAATTATGTATGCATGTAGTCCCTGGTATTAAGGAATACACTTTGAATATAATACCTCATACATTTGATTTAGTTAGTATCAATTTTTCAGACATTTGATATGTTTATGTAGTAATGTAGTATGAGGATTTAAAAAGTAATATTTATAAGGCACTTCTAAATTGAAAAGTAGTATATAAATGCTAAGTATGATTACTATGTTAATGAAAAAATACTGAAACCATTCAGTGACCTGAATTATCTCTCAACATTCCCTTAGAATTTTCCAAGACTTTATACCATAAGACAAAGCATCAGTGTAGAAGGGTCTGTGGCTACTGATCAGATTTTACTTTATTTTCAGTTATTATTAGGGGTACATCAGAGTTAAATTGTGAAACAAGGATAAGATGTACTTGCAAAGAAATGCGACTTGAAAAGTGTGGGGGAGGACAGACGGCCCCAGAAGAAGAAAATCTTTTGAATGTTCCAAGATGGAAGAAAATAATAATATTTAATGAGAAGAAATGGAGATCAGGTGATGGGTTTCCAAAATGGATGAAAAGAATGTTTCTATTGGGAGAAACAGGAAGGCTAGAAGGTTCCCTTTTGGGTCTAGGGAAGGTTTACTTTTATTTTGCTAATAGAATAGTCTGTCAATATTATTAAACATTGTATTTGAATGGTTTTCATCAAATACTTTTCAAGGTTGTGTATTTATTTAGGGTATCCTTTCCGTTTTACAAGTAAAACAGTCAGTTAACATAAAAGGAATTAGTACTAAATGGGAAATGGAATGTGCAAATCCTAGCACTTCTCTTTAATGACTTCCTTCTTTTCCCAGAATTCCTAGAACATAATGAACAAACATGTCAGGGCCATGAAGAGAGCAGTGGGGAACAGTGTGAAAGGCAGGAAGCCTGTGGGAGTGGGAGTGGACAGTGAAAAACATATCTTGGCTAGTGTTGCTAGCACCCTGAACGAGATTTCACTGAAATGAAATTGTAGCTCCTAATTTTAGTCTGTGCCAGTGGGCAAATGACTTTTTTATTTCTCCTCTTAATTTACTTGGATTAAAAATGAAAGGGTATTTGCTATTAATTCAAATGCAATTAATTAGATGATGATTATGTAGCTCTGATCAGCTTCTAAAAATGAGTTAATAATTATGAGTGATTAAAAACCATGAATTGCAAAGGGATCAATAAAGGTAAAGCATAAGGATTTCTCAGAAAACTAGAAGTACTAAATGTAAATCTGAAAAACTAAATTGCATGTAGGAAAGCTTTCCTTTTCCCAAAAAGAGCATCGCTTAAGCTAAATATTATATTGTTCAACGTTGAATTACTTTTTTAAAAATCCACATTTTAAGGGATAAAAAACATTCTGAATATATTCTTTAAAAAAGAAGTGTAACTACAGTGCTTTACATATCTTCTCATAACCAAATGAATGAAAATGTAATTCCTGATACATAATGGCCATATTTGGGTATTAAAATAAACAGGTGTCCCATGGAATCAAAGATGACTAAAAATCATTTGTCTTCCATACTAAAGATGATTATCAAAGTTGAAATGCAGCAAGCCAGAGAATCAGAGAGCTCACATTTATATGAAGAGACTGGCAGAGAAAAAAAAATACTGCAGGATAATAGGCTTCCTTTAGATCATTTGAGAGGTACTGAATAGTCCTAAAATCATTCACATGACTCACATCAAGCTGCTTGTGTATAATGAAGGTTAGAGAAGAACATGAAGAATATCCAATTACAATTCTGAAATCAGTGGGATTATCAAGCAACCTGATTCAGAAGTATCTCCACATGATAAGGGAAATGGATTACTTCAGACATGAAAATGAAAAGGCACAAATGAGATGAAGTAAACCACTCTGATCTTTATTAATATTAATTCTACTGTGCACCAATTCATTCCACTTCATAACTATGGCTCAAAAGACTTTTAAAAACAGTGACTCTATTACTTGTTTTATATAGAGCATGAACTTTTCTACATACACAAAAGAGAAATCCAATACAAATTAAATTATTTTGGTTTCTAATAGCACTAGACTACCTTAGGCAAGTCATTCGACCTTTCTGAGCATCGATCGTCATTTCTATAACATGGAAGGGCGAGGCCTGATGATCCCTTTTAGTTAGGCTGTTCTCATTCTGCCACCCTGAAATCTGTTTCTGCCTCAGATTTTAAAAATGAGTGCTTTAAAAAACAAATTAGTACATGGCATATAACATCCATTGGTGGTTTTACTCCTTTTCTTTTCAGAAGTCATGCTTTCCTCTTCAACAGTGGCTTCTCAGCCCATTTCAACCTCTTCCCTACACTTAAAAGGCAGAAGAGGCCATGGCATTTCATGCAGGTTGAATGTTACCTTCTTGCCAATCACTTATCTTTCAGAGTTGGTTTCATGGACCTCTTCCTTTCCCTTTCTAGTGTCTGTCACCACATATATTCCACTTAAAAATAAAAATGTAAAAAAGTGAAGAACTATAAATTATTTTAGCCCATCTTCAAAAAGGTACATATAGATAAAGTGTGAAGAAGTAACATTTTTGCACCTGCATATGGGGAGGGGCATCTCTGAGAATGTCATATAGGCATTCTAAGTGTCCTGTATTAAAGAATTTTATAATCCAAATGCCAAATTTTGTGGGAAAAGTTAAGAAAATAAACTCTCCTTTGAATTTCTGAATGAAATAAAGTGCTAGAATAACCAGACAGTAATTAAATGCATTTTCTTCTTTCAAAGCTCCCCTTTTCTTAAGAGAATTGAGATTTAATTAAACTTATTTTGGCAAATGCAAATTATTCTGCTCATGTCCTAGGCCCCAGGAGACTGCCCTGACACACCTGTTGTACAGGAAAAAAATGCAGGAGGGATTTTAAATCTTACTAGGAAAATCTGAACACTGGTTATCAAAGTTTAGTTTGCATAAAAATCAGTGAAGCAGCTCATTAAAATTTCAGAATTCTGGGCCCAGTGATATTCTGGTAATACATTAGCTCTGTGAAAAAAAAATACACACTTGTGGGTGTTGAGAAATGCTGAGTATATGATTTCTGAGAAATGCTGAGTGTATAGTAAAATATATTGTTTGCTAAGAAGAACTATGGCAAGGAAAACCTAGCCACCCCCTTGAAGTGGAAAACTATTTGTGGCATTCTAAAGTAGCAAGACAGTATATGCATATCATAAACCAGTTCAAACAATTCTTTAAACACAGGATATGTGACCCTGCCCCCATGGCTACCTCTTGGACAATATTTTCTGGTTTGTCCTTGATTAGTGGTAAGCAAGCACCAGCTGCCTACACAGTTTATCTTGGTTCTGTGAGAAAACACAGAACACCTGTTTGTTAATAACAATCACCTGTTTAGAGAGAATAACCACATGGGTCAGAATCTGCTTGAGGCCCTCAGCGCAGAATGCTGTAAGCTCCCTGAGGCTCTCAGCTCGGAAGGCTGTTGGCCCCCTGGATAGTCCCACTTTTCTGTTCTATCTGGGTGTCTGCTTCTTTTTCTTTCTTCTTCTTTTTTTTTAATGACTCAGTTCCAGTGAGGGTGTCTGCTTCTTAATGCATCAGCACCACCTGGGTGGGGGTCTCTACAACTGAGCTGGTCTCAGTATGTGTATATGTATGTTTATTATAGTTTTTACTGGCAAAAATGTTCAGCAAACAATTTAAATATAATAACAAAATATACATTATTTTTCATTATTAACTCCACAGAAGCAGTTGACTTTCAGAATTCTTTCCTTGATTTTTGCTCAACTTTCCTATAGCCCACTAATGGTTGTAATTGCCATGAAGTAGTTCAGACAACAATGCTTGTTAATATTTTTGTTTAGTGAAACAAAAAAAGACATGTTGGGACTGCACTTGCACATTAAGGATGTCAGCAAAATTTGTGTTGTAATGGATAATAGTGTGTGAATGCTGTAAGTGTATTTCCTCAATTTTGGGGGGCATTCACAATAATCGACATTGCCAACATCCTCTCCATCATTTCCTCAGATCTAGACAACTAACAAAATAATAGATAGAACTTGGACTTGCAGTATTTGTCAATTTCCACGGAGTAAATTTTTCCACCACAGCTGATTTCAATGTAAATTTTCCTACCACAGCCAATTCAAACTACCAACATGACATCACTGCTTTAGGAAAAAATTAGCAGTAAAATAACACTTTGTAGTATTTCCACCACACAGATACCACAAAGACGCAAATGCCCGTAAGAGCACAGATACTAGTAAAATGTAGTAAAATAAATAAGAAGTAAAGATTTTTGAGTATTTCTTGCCTTTATTTTTAATGATTGCTATATTTAACAATCAGCTTACAAAAACACTGCCAACTACCAATTGGCTTTTGTGAGCCTATCTGAGCCAGTTCTGGCTGCCTATGCTCCACCTTCCGCACATCTGATTTAGTAGGCCTAGTTTGAACTAGAAACTTTCATTTGAAAAAGTATCCCAAGAACAGTCTGGTGCAGACAGTCCTCTGATTAGATTTTGAGAAATCCTGATCTATACTATATAACTGTAGAAGTAATTCTAGTAAGATCTTCCCATTAATTCTAATCTTTTAAATGACACATTGTAAGGAATCTGTTTGTTTAAGTAAACACTGAGCAAAATTTTTTAATGTGAAAATATCTAGTGCAGGAGAGGATATGGGACTTGCTCATTCATTACGGATTGTAAATTGGAAAAATTGTCAAGTAATTTGGTGGAACCTGTCAGGGTTTAAACACTCCATGACCCCAAAATCTCATTTCTAGGTATCTTCCTTGCAGTAGCAATACATGGTTACCTAAAACATTTCTGACATTGTTTGTAATAGCAAAAAACTCAGAACATCTTTAATAGACTATAAGATACATAAATTAGAGTATATCCACACAACAGAATACTAGGCAGCCTTAATAAATAATGGAAGAGCTTTACATGTGCTGCCTTAGAAAGATGCCCAAGGTACATTGTTAAGTGCAAAGCAACAACAGCAACAGATGTAGATCTGTGGGAAATGTGATCTAATTCTTATCCAAAAAAAAAAAAAAAGAAGAAAAGTAAAGTACATATACATATAGAAATGCTGAGATAAGCTAATGAAAAGTTGGCAGATACAAGCAATAGTTACCTGGAGTTGGGGTGGGGAAGAGTTAGGTGAGAAAGGGAGGTGAGATTGAAGAGGGTTTTATCAATTTTTTTTCAATAGTAGAGGTATTACAAGTGATTTTCAACCTTTTTTTTTAATAATTTTCTATATTTTTCCAAAAGAGGAAAAATAAAGTTGAGAGTCCTCTAATCCTTGTTAGTATTTTAACTGAAAACTCAAATATGAAGAAATAATTTCTTCATCTTAATACTGGAATTTATTGCAATTCTGAAGTCTGAAAAGCTTTGGAAGCCTAAAGTTTTTTCATAAAGTTTGGCAGCAAAATCTGACTTGAATGAATGTGATGATATTTATGTTTTATTTCTTTTTGTGTGAATATTTAAACATTTGCTATAGAAACATTAGTGTATTTAATTAGGGATGGTTTCCAGATTCACAAAAGTGATAGAATACATTATTTATTCAGTTGAATACTTTTCAAAAATATCAAAAAGCTCCTAAATCCAGACCACATCTGCCCCAAAGCATTTGGATAAAGGTTTGTGTCCCTATCCCCATCAAGGGATACTAGAGGAATCAGAAATGGGGGTTAGGGAGAAAAGAAAGGAGAGCTGGCAGATGATGTGAGTATCACAGCCTTGGGGACAAAGAAAGAAAACTGAGGTAAAAGTGTACCCTTCCCGGAACCACATTTTGGATACATTTCTGGATCTACCAGGGAGGAGGCTTGTTTTGGCAAGGATACTGTCCCTGGAGCTGAGAACTTGGAAACATGATATGTGCTCTGGAATGAAAGATCATGGTAAAAACTAACCTTATAGTCTATTCTGGAAGGGGATTCAGATTGATGGCCGATGTACATGCCAGGGTCCTATTCAGGGAAGGCCAGGATGAGTGCTTGGATGGTGCTAATTTTGTCTCCCTTCCAGTGTAGAGACTCAGTGGCTTTTGGGCATTATTTCAGCTGAGATTGGAGAAGTAGTCACAATATCTTTCCTCCCATATTTGCAATTTCAAAGGAGATTCTTAAATATGGAAAGTAATCGGAAATACTCTAAAATATATGGGCTTAAATACCCTGACCCATAGTATTGTGCACTTTGCAGTGGAGTGAGTAAAAGCAGGATTAATGTATTTCACTGGAAAGCAAGTAGGATGAAGCTACTTGTGCAGATTGAGAGAAGACAACAGGAGAAGCAACAGGGAGCAATCTTTGACCCAGTTTCCCACTCTCTCTGCAATTAGGTATCAGGAAGTCAGGAACACTCTAATGCTTACACTGAAGTCAGAACAACCTGCTTTATAGTAGAATGAAATAATTTTAAGCACAGTTAGTTACATTGCCACTGATCTCTGCTCCATCTTGTTAAAAAATGCATTAGCAAGGGATTTTTCCTGCGCTCAGAATTTCAAAGCTTTTTCTAATAGCTCCCTGACAGTAGTCTTCTAAGAGGCAGAGAAACAGCTGGAGTCACAATGGAATCAGAATTCCTCTGGAGTCCTCTGTTTTCTCTTCCTCCTGCCACAGTTACCATTGCTGCCTCTTCACTCTATTACTCTTTCAGTTGTGGTTAGATAGGAACCCTTTGCGTGTGTATATGTGTATTAGTGTGCATGCACAGATGCACACCCTGTGTTCAGGAATATCCAGCCTGAAACTAAGTTATGCAGAAACGGATCACAGCCAGCACAAAATAAAGCAAGAGAGCAAAGAGAAATCCAATCTGATGATCACAAAGTCCAGGCTGCAGTTTTCCCATGTTTCTATTTTATTTTTTAATCTCTATTTTCCAGATGATCATGTTTTTATTTAAAAAGTTCCCCATAAAGGCTGCAAGCCAAAGTCTATTTATGCTAATATGCTAAATGATAATATGAAACTCATCTAGATTCCATATGTAAAACATAAATTTAGAACAGGAAGAAGGGTGCCTATATGATATCAATCTGGCAACTTGAAACATCTAAACTGGTGTGATCTTGCCTGTTTTCCAATCCCCTCTCTCATGGCACTTACTTTGTACTGGTTCACATTATTACAGTAATTGTTTTAAGTGTATTTATCCTCACTAGACAGGGAACTCTATGAGGGCAGACTTTTGTTCTTACTAATCTTTTCCTCCATGTAGTATGTTGTGTGAATTAAAATGGGTTGCAATGGTAGCTTGACAACAAAGGAAGCTACAGAAAATACAGAAGAGCAGATAGGAGACAGCAATAAGTCCAGTTACATGGAAAATTCTATACACTCCTAAATCTTGGAAAGAAATCATAGCACAATAGTTGATATTCACTAGGATATCTCAAAGTTATGAAGAAAATGGAGAAGGGGATGGCACAGCTGTAGGCATTTAACATATACCATCTAATTTAACTTCCTAAGACACATAATATATATTTTTATTTTTTATTTTTTGAGATGGAGTCTCACTCTGTCACCCAGACTGGAGTACATTGGTGCGATGGCTCACTGCAACCTCTGCCTCCCAAGTTCAAGCAATTCTCCTGCCTCAGCCTCCCTAGTAGCTGGGATCGTAGGGACACACCACGACAGCTGGCTAATTTTCGTATTTTTAGTAGAGATGGGGTTTCATCATGTTAGCCAGGCTGGTCTCGAACTCCTGACCTCAGGTGATCCGTCCACCTTGACCTCCCAAAGTGCTAGGATTACAGATGTGAGCCACCCCGCCCAGCACACACACATAATATATTCTAGAATGATTTCTATCCAAGATGTTTTAACATTATATTACTTAAAGGGTTAAAACCTTAGCAGTCTGGGAAATTTGGCTATTGAAAACAAGTATCCTCTGAGGGTTCTAACTAGAGCTTTATGATCTGATTTTATATAATTCCCAAAGTTTGGAGACTAAACTTAGAGCATACATAAAGGAGAGCTGAAAATAGGATCTCCAGGCTGTATTCATTTAACTTAGAATGTAAATATTAAGCATCCACTCTAAGGAAAGGGAATCTTTTGGCTATACTTCCAGGAACATGCTGAAATATACAAAATGCAGGTGTACATACAAGGCTGTGAGAACGGCATGGAAATAAGTCCAGAGAGAGAGAGAGAGAGAGAGAGAGAGAGAGAATCTCTGTGTGTGTGTGTGTGGTTTGTTGTTAATAATATCTGCTAGTTTTCCCATATGCACCAAGACCTTAATGACAGCAAGTGGATTACAGCTTGGAAATCTTGCCAACCCAAAGACAACCAGGGCTATATATTTGGGAAGAGATCCTGACCTTCATTCTAAGAATATCAGTTACAGCTTCAACTGGGGAGCACACAGGATCTTCAATTTGAGAAATGAGTTATTGTTGGAGATCAGTAAGCTAATGCCAGAAATTCTAAATGAGAAAGGAGAGTTTTCTTAAGATTTCCCTAGGCCAAAACATCTAGAAGAAATGCAGCAGCATTCAGCAACAATCTCAGGAGAATTTTTGCTTCAGAACAAGACTTTGCTGAAAAAAACTGGTCAAAAAAAGAGGGAGAGGGAAACCTGGAGGAATCCCCAATCTTGCAGTTTATCTTTGTATAGCTGAACTATGAATAACAAAAACTGCTGTGGAGAACACGAAACACAGCTTAACTAGGAAACTTCTACTGGCAACGTGACACACTCAAACAGTTCTGTGTCTAAAAATAATCAGAAAGTACAATGTCCTTGAAAAGTAACCAATGTCCTTATTATATTATGGGTAACTGGACAAAAGGTTGTATTCAGGGAAATTTATCCTTTCCATGAGGACTATAATGATAACAGCTAACATTTATTGACTACTTAACCAGGTACCTTTATTTATATAAAGATATGGTACATTTATGATACCACTATGACACCATTTTACAGATTAGGAGAGCAAAGAGAGGTTTAGAAACTCGGTGAGGGTAACGAAACTAGGATGTGCCATTACCAGATTGTCTGGACTTAGAGTTTGGTCACCAGACCTGGTACCATACTATTATCTACACGGGACACTCATATCCAATTAGAGTTTGTTCTTTTTCCTACGGAATACTAATTTTTAGAAAATTTAAAAGTCTATACATTAAAAAAATAATTCCAACTTTCCCGAGCTGCAATCCTAGCTCACTCTGGCCACCTACAGCCCCATACTTCCTTCATAAGCCTAGTAGCTTTTCCATGCACTCAAGCCCAAGACTGAAAGGCATTAGGAAATGAAAATCCAATCAGGTTACTGCTTGACTGAAGAGCACTCTGAGTGCTTTAGGTATCAAGTCCTAGCAAGGATCTTTATGGCTTGCTCCCCACCTTTCACCTCTCTTCTAATTTCTTGCCACTTTTCCCTATGCATTTTACATTCCAGTAATGCCAGATGACCCAAAGGTCTTTGTGTCTAAGATGCTGTTTTACTCTCATTCTCTGCATCTGCTTTTACCTTTGTCTGGAACCTGTCTTCCTGCTCTGGTCTGGCAACTCCTGATCACCCTTCCAGACCCTGCTCAGGGTCTAACCTCTGGAAAACCTTTCCCAGGCTTCATACCTCTCCCCTTTCAGGTAGACTTGAACATGTCCATCTCTCTGCAGACTTCAGATCCGGTATGCATTTCTATTATTGTCCATAAACACACTCCTTTTGTGCTTGTCTCACCTGCTAGAATACACTAAACTCCTACAGGCAGGAAGATTAGTATACCCAGCACTAGTATAGGCTTGACACTATGATTGACATGGCATTTAATATAGTTGATTGCTTTTAAAGGATTATTTTTACAGTTTCACATTCTGTGTCATTTCCAAAATGCCAAACAAACAAACAAACTAAAGTAAACCAAACATTTTATGTAATCCCATAGAACTCACTCTAAAATCATAGCCAATCTTTTCATACTAAGGAAGATCACAGTCTAAAACAGGAGTGTCCAATATTTTGGCATTCCTGGGCCACATTGGAAGAATAATTGTCTCGGGTCACACACAAAATACACTAACACTAATGATAGCTGATGAGCTTAAAAAAAAAAAAGAATCCCAAAAAAAATCTCATAATGTTTTAAGAAAGTTCACGAATTTGTGTTGGGCCGAGGTCAAAGCTGTCCTGTGGCCTGCAGGTTGGACGAGCTTGGTCTAAAACATGCCCAGTTATGGCTTCAGGTTATGCTGTCTCTAATTCTCTCCCACATTTCCACAACTTTTAGAAGATATTTTGCCTCCATTGCTGGTGCTTTATTAAAAAAAAGGTCCTAAGTTTCTCAATTCTTTAAAACATTCCCTGTCTGGAAAAATGCTCATACCCTTAAGCCAAACATTTCCTCACTTTTCAGTAGAACACAATAATTTTCTAATAGTGTTACTCTGCTTTGAATTTACAATTTATACACTTTAAAATATCACCAATAGTTTTAAAACCACAAAATACAAATCTTCCCTGACATTGGCACCAAAAGCAGTGATATGATTATGTATGTATGTGTATAACTGTTTGTTTGTATATATAATATGTATATAACATATATTTAATGCACTGTTGATAATTAGAAGATACAATGATATAATTATTTTCCACTTCTAGGTGCATCTGGAGGTAAGTATGAGATCACAACACAGAAGCTGCTGAAAGTAGAAGTCATTCCTATAGTAAGTCAGGCACACAGAGAGATTCATACTAACTGTATTTTGGCATAAAGCATAGGTGGGAATGCAGTACACTAACTGGAAGGTACTGAAGGAGTTAACAAAATGCTTCTACTTGTGGAATTTAAAAATGTAATTACAAAGGAAACGTTATAACATTTTAAAGGAAAAAAAAAATCACCTAATCCTGTCTTTCTTATTCATCAACCCCATTTCCTTTTTTTCTTGTTCCTTATAATCTTTATAAGCATACATAAATTTTATACAGTCTGTATTCAATTTTATTATTGGCTATTTTTGTTGTTATACCATTTATTTAGCTAATTTCCTAGTGAGGGCCATTTATTAACTTTCCAGTTTTTCTTAAATAACTGGGTAGATAGAGGTGCATTTTCCTAATATATATTAAATAGATAATATTTAAATGGCAATTTTAATTAAATGGTATTTAATTTTTACCATATGAAATGGTAAAAATGCTTTCCAAAACATCATACTAAATTTATAAAGCATCTTAAACTGCATCAGATTCATCCAAACTCTGGACAATTTAATATCCACCCCTTCTCAATTTAATAAATATAAAAGCCTATCTCACTGTTTTAGTGAGATTTGATATTTTCCCATGTGTTTATTTACTACTCTAAATAAAGCTTTAGGGACCTGATAGTATCTACTGGATGAATTACATGAGTGAAATTTTTTGCTTATATTATTATAATATTAAAATAAGTTCTATGAATTATAGCACTAGTAATCTTTCTACCTCATATCTTTTCTTTTAGAAAAATTGTTTTCAAGAGAAAATTAAAAAAAAACTACTATTGAAAAGTTAAAGTTTCTCATCTGTCTCTTACAGTAAATAATAATTATATAAAGTTTACATATTAAAATATCAGTATTTTTACTATCCCTAGATTAAACATAAATTATAAAACAAAATGACCTCTTCATTAGAAATTAAATTAAATTATTACACTAACATATTTTTTAAAACAAGCATATATCATGCGTTATCAATGCAGTCTCTGTTGGGGTCCCTACAGAGCTGACGGGAGTTAGATTGAAAAATGAAGTCCAGGGTTTTGTAGAGGGATAGAGATTAGGGTTTGGGGGAACATGTGCCAGTATGACGAGCTACTTTAGTTGTGGTGATCTGGGAAGGCCTGATTGCCTTTTTTGAGGAAATTAGAGCCCTGTCAATACTTTTGAAGTCAGCAGTCTTAGAATCTGCCTGTTTTACTGAAACCAGCATGGTCAATTTTTAGAGCAGATAACTTTCTCTCTTTGTTCCTCAAACACAAACATTATTTATTTATTTGTTTTCAGCAAAACCTTCTCTCAGCACTCCAGAGAGTTAACAGTTTAAGATTATGTTCTATTCCAAAAATGAAAAGTTATTTGTGTGTAACTCAAAGCATATTTTAAATCTAAAAACAAGTTTTATTCTAAGTTAGGTTCATAGGCTCGTCCACAGAAGCTTACTTAATTGATAATATATTTGACTGTAGTATGTTTTCAATGACTTAAAATCATTCTTCAACACCCTTTTCCAGAGGGAGACTGCATGTACTGTCCTCGTTCTGAATGCTGACAATTTATGGACCTTCCTACCCCATGGGGCTTTCTTAGCAAAGGTCCTAAATGGTATTGCATAGGCGGAGATGGACATCTACTTCCAAACTTAGTTGCTGGAGAGATATCTAATGTGTTTGGAAAGGAAAACATTCAGGTTAGTTAGAAATATAATGTTAAATTAGAGAATTCAGGAGAATCTATATTAGTCAGCAAGACATAGAAGAAAAGCAAACAAGACAAGGAGAAATCGACTTAATATTTACACTCCCGTGAACACAAGAGCATGAACCCAAATGCAGTTGGAGTCTGACTAAATGCAGCAACAGGAGTAACAAGCACTGATCTCAGTTGCCTTGGGAACAGGGTCCCTTCCTCATACTAACAATGTCTAATAAGGAAAGGGGTATTTAAATAAAGTGCATAGTAATCACAGGTAGAGCAACAGGTGTCTAGGGGAGTTCAGCAGTATCCGAAGGGTAGGTGGGGTCTGAGCCTTACAGCAGTGGACAGTGGATGAGTTCATGAAGTTCCAGGTATGGCTAGACAAGTCATCAACATGAGCCTGAGTGTTTGAGAACCTCTTTGGTATTGCAGAACCTATGGAGTCCCAGTGGCTTGCTCAGAGCAACCAAAATATAAACAACCAGTACATTCCTATGCTTTCCAACAATGTTGCTTGGAATGATCAGTACTCCTAATAAGAGCAGGAGCAGGCAGATGAAACAATGCACTAAAAGCCAAGAAAGCTCTATGAAGTCGGCATAAAAGAAAACACAGTAGGATGCACAGGTCTTTCCTTCAACAGTTCCAAATTAAAGGAAACAAAAGTTGTTGACCCCTAGTGGGCAGAGGGTGTGGGCAATTCTTTTAAAGATGAAGATAATAGTTTGTGCATGTATTTTAAACAATATAGTATTGGAAGTTTTGCTTTGTTCCAACATTTCAAAACTTACCTCTAAAAGCACTAATATCCCCATAGTGTACCTGTAGTACAAAGTATTTACTTCCAGTCGCTCCGCCAACTCTGAATCCAACACCTTAAGATTTACAAAAAAGTTAATATATTAGAAATGAGCATCTAAAATGGAGTTAATGTCAAATTGTTGATCTATGAAATCCAAAGGGAAACAGAATAACATATAACATATAAATTTTTATTCTGTTAAAACTGAAATAAACCAGACATTGACTGAGAATTTCTAATATAATCTGTCATTATAATCTCCTCAAAACCCTGATGAAACTCTATTCATAGTTGCCACTCCAGAACCAGAGTAATCACTTACACTTTAAGAGGACAATTCACTCATTTTGGAAAAAACAGAACAAACAAAACAAAATTCTGTCCCTACTGATTATTTAAAAGACATACATAAACCCATTCTCTCATTTTGTTTTGTATATATTCATATTTATTTTATTTTGTGACTGAATATAGGAAATAGACTTCTTAGGAGCATTTAAGTGGCATTGCTTTTCTTCCGCTGTGAAAAGAGGTAGCTACAAAAATGTCATTAAGGAAACCAGTTACCAACTAGATTACTAAAGTCCATTATGTCAGTGAATTTTTGGAATCCGAATATTCTTAATAGTCTTACTGTTAATAAAGCTTGCTAGTGAGCTTTAAAAAGTCTACAGAGAAAATATTTACATGCAGAAATAAACATTTTTTTAACAAATATCCTCTACTAATGTATCTAAATCTATTAACAAATCTATGAGAGACCTCTCTGTTAGTTTTAGAGTTGTTTGGTTGCAGCTGTCTTGTATGGAGAGAATTCTGAGGCTCATTCGAAGTGCAAGAAATCAGACATCATTTAATGATGCTGGGAATGAGTGAGGGAGGAAAGAGAGGTGCATGTGTATCACAAGATCATCTATGAACCAGGACAGACCTATTCTGTAACAGAACCACACACACCCTTTCATATTAAGAAACATCCAGGCAATAAGAGAGAGTCTGGTAATTCACTCACTCATTGGTAGCTATGTACAATTTAGAGGTGCAGTCAGAAAGCCAGTTGAGGTCTGGCATCACATTAGATACCTAGATTCTAGGACTATAAAAAAAATTTCTGCTGAAACAGCAATTTATTTAATTCCTAGCTTTCTTGGCTCATGAAATGCACCTGCTGTCAAGAACCAATGTGCCTTTGGTCAAAGGTGGCTTGAGGTATCCCTGGTTATTTTCTAATTTTACGTAAACTGTTGTGTGGGCAAACTATTTACCACAGAGAGGCAGAGAAAAAGTAACTACCTAAATGAAACCTTTTCAATACAAAGCAGGTAATGCAAGTACTTTTACTGTGAAGCAGCAATACAGAACATTGTCAACACTGGTTAGAAAATGCTACAATAAAAAGTACTTTGGAAACAGAAATTAAGCAGCTGAACGTAAAACCATCCGAGAGGCCTCTAACGTACCTTTGGGGAGCCGGGTAGGGGGAGCATTTCTTGCCCAGGCATACAGAATATTGGCTTTATCTGTACAGGTTCCTTCATCACAAAACCTGAAGAAAATAAAAAGTGGTTAAGAACGAAGATTTAAATAGCAACATGCATAAATTGCTCCCCATGGTGGGAGGTGATGGGGGAAGGTATTTGAAAGCAAAGTACATCAATATATCATCACCGTATGATAGTAGCTTTAAGGTCCTAATAAAGACCGGAGCAAAGAACTATTCCTGTGTAAAAAGCACACAAAAGGGGAGACTTCTTTTGCCTGATGTGAAACAATCCCGTAAGGGAGATATGTAATTTTTACTTCGATATGTTCATATGTGGAATGTACTCTATGTAATCAGGGAGAAAAACAAGCATTGCATAGACAGTCTGTATAAACCAAAGCTAATGCAGCAGAAATCTGGACTAAAAAACATAGACATTTCCCCTTTGGCGATCACTGTTGTTGTCAACAAATCTGGCCACAGCAACAAACAGTGCCTACCATCAGTAGGGTGACCAATACAAGGGTATCCCCCTTAAGAGTTCTTTTTGGTTTGTTTTTTCGAGATGGAGTTTCACTCTTCTTGCCCAGGCTGGAGTGCAATAAGGCAATCTCGGCTTACTGCAACCTCTGCCTCCTGGGTTCAAGTGATTCTCCTGCCTCAGCCTCCCAAGTAGCTGAGATTACAGGTGCCCACCACCACACTGGGGTAATTGTTTGTATTTTTAGTAGAGCTAGGGCTTCATCATGTTGGCCAGGCTAGTCTTGAACTCCTGATCTCAGGTGATCCGCCTGCCTGGGCTTCCCAAAGTGTTGGGATTACAAGCATGAGCCACCGTGCCTGGCCTCTCTTAAGGGTTATTGATCTTATGCATGCATGACATTTTGAGTTTATGAATACCGGAATGCATTAATAAGTTGTACCATATTGTGCAAGTTACTTAATCTTACCAAGCCTTAGTTTTCTCTCATGTAAAATAGGGATAATTACACTTAGATCACTGAGTTATTCTATAAATCAAATGAGATGTAAGTGAAAGTACTTTATAAACCTCAAAGTGTTATTCCAGGGCAATGAATTATTTAACAAAACATTCACTTTATCTGAAGATTCACTGTTGCAAGACAGTGTCACAGGGTGAAAAGAGCACCCAAGCAGAAAGACAGATCTGGGGTTCAATTCCAGAACCACTCCTTAGCAGCTCTGTAACTTGGCCATATTTATAAGCCCTCAAAGGCCCAGTTCCTATTTGGAAACCTCTGTGATAGGGCTGCTGCTGTGATGTGTATAAGGCACTCAGTGTGGTAGCTTGGATATTTGGTAGACCCACATTAATAAATGGTAGTGTGTCTGACTTGAAACCACACATTTTTCCCCATTATAATATATCTCTTAGTTTTTTCTATTATTCAATTAGATTTAATCCAAACATTTTTAGGCTACATTTTTATGTTGCTTTTATATATTTGTGTTTTGAAAACTGGGACAAGAAAAGGTGAATCAGGCGTGTTGGCGGACCTGAAAAGCTTGAAGACTATAAAAGACAAGGACAAATACAGCTTCTTGAAACAGAGGTTGGCTCACACAGAAAAAAATGTACACTGCCCCTGACTTGGATGGGACATAAAGGCAGACTGTGATGGCTCCCTAAATAGGTTAGAAACTGAAGCTAGAAACCCAGAAAACATCCACGTTGCACATACGAAAATCACTGGTAAGAAGTTCCTTCAGACTCAGAGGCAGGGACGACTCTTACTGTGTTTCTGCTTCTTGCCAGAAATGAGGTAGGAAGATAGGCAATGAGTGCAGACAACTGTGTTATCTGTCTGAACTAAGGGATGAGGGACCCAGAACCAGGAGGTCTTGATAAGGTTATGCTTAGCAAAGCGTTCTTGCTTCTATAAATCAGCCTGTAGAAAGAGATTGTGTAATGCGTAATATAAAACACATCAACCAGTGGCTTCTTACTGTTCACTGTCAAATGCAATATACGTATGATGACGGATCATTACCATGTGAGAATTGTATGTTGGAACAAATGTCTGTGACATCCTTGTGCCAAGTTTGCTAAAAGACTCAGGATGTTGGATGGTGCCCAAAAGCAAAATTTTCCTTCCTGGCCTCATGCTATAATAGTTAAAGAAATGATATTGTCAAATGTGATGAACTTTGTATCTCACTGCTGTAAGCTACTAAAATTTAAAGATTTGGGTGGCAGTTTTCAAAGCTTTCAACAAAGATCATAAACATTACCAATGCCTAATGCCAATGTGATGACAGTCTTAGGTTAAACAAGATAATTGTTTGCTCTGATATGGAAGTTGATTTTCAAAGGATGACTAGAAAGAACCAGATTGAACTATAACAGAGAAAACTGGTTTAGGAACTTTTTCTAAGTTACACATTTGATTATGTAATTTGTTGGCTCAAAATCATTCAAGTGCTTCCCAAAAATAACATGAAAATAAAATCCGAATCTTGTAGCATAAAACATAAGACCTTTCATGATCTAGATGTTGTCTCCAGACAACACCCCCCTTTTGAGTCCTGCCAAGTTGCTTCCAGTTTCTAATCTCCCTTATTTCCATTGCACTCTTTGCCTGAAATATCCCATCCCAGCTCTTTGCCTGAAAAACTTGTATTCACTTTCTCCTCCAAGATGCAGTTCAAGCCTTCCTCCTCAGGGAAGTATTCTCTGACCATCCCCCACCTCCACCTTCCATTCCTCAACCATAGCACTCCTCATCCTAAGGCATTCCTCATCCTAAGTGTCAGCTTACTTCTTTCTCTCCACCCAGACTGTGAGTACTAAGTACAAGTACGTAGATAATATCTTCATGCTGAAGTCCCAGCTTGAAACAAATGTTTGGTGAAACTTACCTCTAGGTGAGTTTTTAACTTTTCATGTACAGACACTTAAAGAACTGAATTAGCTTAAATTGTATTGCACTCTCAACTTCATGTAATATTTTTTGAAAAAATTAGATTAAAATTTTATAATAGAAACATCAATAAATATGAATGATTCTTTGCCTAGTATTTTGAACAAATCAGCTTATATGAGAACACTGCCAGCAGGCTGTAATTTAAAGTCAAATTAGCTCAGAGAGTTTAAGTAACTTCCAAAGGTCAAAGAGCTAAACCATGGTTCAAAGCTTGTCACAATCCCTTCTATCTCAATTCTCAACACTGATTTATGGGCAGAGAATGATATTATGTGGAGATAAGCTTTGATTACTACAGTTATTCCTGAACTAAGTTGCAATTTGTGCATGCAATTCTAAAATCAAACTGAGATGAAGTAAGTTGTTTGTGACATATTCACAAAAAGACAATGATTTTATATTTTATTCTTTTATCAGGTCTGGTAAATAAGAGCGTCAAAGCAAACACTGGTTTAATTTTTAAAACCCTGTTTTATAATAAAAAAAAATAAGCTCAAGACAGTAGAGAATGACTCACTGGAGGACACTGGTGCATTGAAAGTAATCCTAAAATTCCATGGGAGGATTAAGAGGAAAAACAAGAGGCCGAGAGAAATAAGTTCTATAACTAACTGACAACACAACAGAGTGGTAAACATTTCCATTTCCCATTTTAAATGAAAATGGCATTATATTTTCTCCATGTAAAATGACCAAAAAGAGAAAGATGGTATAGTATAAATCAGCTTTCCAAAAAAGGACCTGTGAAAATAGAGGGGATTTTGACTAGTCTTACTAGTAAAAAGAGCCTTAAGGCTGGGAAGCAATGTAACTCTTGATCAATGGCTGTTGTAATTTCAGGCCTCATCAACCAGGTGTCTTATCATTCTAGCGGCTTCGCCTAAAGGCTCCTCCAGATTAAATCAATTAAATTGTGGAAAGATTCACATAGCTCCCTTGTGGTTTCTTAGTATTCATAGTAAAAATGATGATAATTCGTATTTGAAAATAAAACTAGTCTGGATTCTTGGACCTTTCCTATAGAACCCTTTTCACGTCTAATCCATGAGGAAACCATTCAGATGGCATGAATATTTTCTGACTGTGCCAAGCACTGAAAAGTGGTAGCTTGTCATTTTGAATTATCCAAATAAAGCATGATTGACTGTTAAAGTACTCTCTGGTTGTATCTGTTAAAGTCTATTTAAAATCCAAGGTTACTCAGGGAAGATCAGAACTGATAACTTGTTTCTTCTTTTGGCTGAAAAAAATAATAATAAATGTCATGCCCTCAAGTTAAGTCTGTATAACCTTAAATTCCAATTTTAACACATTACATATCTAACAGAACCACAGCCAGGAAAATTGATCTAAAGTTAGAAAGTTTTTTTAAGAAACACAACACAAAATCAATCACATGAGGGGATGGTCCTTACCTTTCAAAATGCCCTCAGTATGAGTCAGATATTCAAATACTATTAACTGCTCGATAAACCCATAGAATATTTTCCCAAATCCAGACAATTCTATGTGAACTTCAATGCAATGGACAGACATTAACATATAGTAATTAGAAGGATACATAATGAAAAAGCAAATAAGAATGGTGATTAAGAAATACCAGCTTGATAAATAGTATCACAGTAACTACCCACTACTCCTTTGCCCCAATAAGGTTAGACAGGCAGTAAGTCCATAAAAGAGGAGGGTGTATTTGTTTTGTTCATACCAAATTCTCAGTGCCCAAGAAAGTGCTTGGCATATAGTGAATGATTAATATATACTTTATTAATAAATAAAAATAATGGCTATCCCTTCTATATGCCAGGTGCTACACTGAGCACATTACTTATATTACCTCATCTACCCTTCATCATGGCCCAATCAAGCTGCCAATGATTAGTAGCCCAATTTTACAGATGAGTAAACAGATCAGTACAGGTTACAACAATTTACTAATGTTTATTACAACTACCAGGTAGCAGAGCTGAGATCTGAAATCAAGATGTTCTGATTTCAAAGTCCTGGATCTATGCTAAATACAGCACTGCATTATAATATTGCTACTCTATTTAACATAAAGTACTAGTCTTGTGAGAAAAAAATGCATTTGTTTCTGTTAAAACAGTCAAAAGAGTTCCAACTATAACATTCTATTTTATTAAAGTTGACACTAGTCTACTAAGAATTGGGCAATTACTAAGGAATGCCTATTAATACCTTTAATCCAATTAATCCTATTAATACCTTAATATTATTAGCCAGGGAACATTATCATTGGTGACTAGAAGTTAGAACCAGAGAACAACTGTGTTTTAAAAATTGATCCATTATACTATCCCAACATGCAATATGATAGGAATCTATTACAATATTAAAGTGGAAAAAGGAAATGGACGCTATTAATTTTAGCCTAGCAGTAATTTATGTCTAAACATTGCTACTGCACTCAATGACACATTTTACAGTGCTTAAAACAAGAGACAGTGTAGATTTGGGAGATTCTGTTATTTTTACTTATACAGACAAGGATGTTATGTATATTTAACTTTAGAAGTTTCATATGACAGAAAAAACAAAGAGGGGAGTTGCAGAAGACACACTGATTCCTGCTGTATACAGTATATGGATGACAAGTCCAGGATATGGAATGGGAGCATAAGGACAGCATACGCACATACTGTTCTCAACCAAAGAATCATTATCACTATGAGGGAGGCAACAAAATTGTGGACTTATTTGGAAAATAACATCACCTTTAAAAAATAGACATTTAAATGAGTATCCAAGCAGGGTGTCTCACATACAGGCTTCTATATACATATATATTTATATGTTTTAGCTCCTTTCTCTTTCTACTCATCAGCAGCTGTAACCCTGTGGAGAGAGTGGCATTTAAAAAGACACAGCAGGTGGTTAATAAATAGAAGCAGTTGAAAGGGATTTAAGCTAAAGCTTCATAAGATGCTAAGACACTACTGCTTTAGCTTGAGAATGATTCCCAGTTCGAACAGCTGGAAATAGCCTCATTTAACCAGCTGGGATTTTTCTTCATCAAAAAACATCAAACAACCTGTAGAAGACATCTTTGGCTTAAAATTAGTTGGTCCTAAGTGTTATTAGAAATAGCTTTAAAATCAAATATTAATAAGAAGAGCTAAAAATTAATTTAGCTATGCATAGAAGATCACACCAAAGTATAAGACTGGATATATAAGATGCCCACTCGCTTTAATCATCTAATATTTTAAACACAAAATCTTGGGGTTTGCAATCCTAAATTGCTTTAAACCCTATGTCCTATGCTCAGCAGAACAGAAAATGCGAAAGCCTACAATCTCACATTTAAAAAAAAAAGCACTCCAGAATTACCCCAAATGCCCACGCAATTTGTATAAACAAAATATTATGATTTGAATCACTCATCGTTTAAAAATATTAATTGTTAAGAGTAAAAACAGAATGAAGTGATTCGTAGAATAAATGAATGCAATATTTAAATTTCCAAGATTTAAGTAAATTTTTATACTTAAATTACCCAGTTTTCAGGACTGTCACTGCATTACTGACTCTAAAAACTTCAAAAGAGCACCTGCTCACTTATGGCTCATATTCAGCTAATAAATTTGGGGAACTTAGAATTGTCATGCTTTGAATTAAGTCTATAGAGCACCAATAAAGTGCAACAGATCACGCTATTGCTATGCTTGGTCTAATCTGGTTGTTATTATTTTCTTTTGGTCCCTAGAAGGGGTTGTCTCCTCCTCTAAAAGTTTGAGAAGAAGGCATTGGGGTTATATCTGACAGGTACTGTCGCCTTCTTTACATGGGTTGTTACCAGAGCTGCTTCTTTTCCATCAGCTGGTCCTTATTTGCATCCTCTAGGGGTATATTAATTTGGAATTGAGCATTAGGCCCACTCTAACTACAAAGGGACCACCCTACAGTATATTAAAAGGTTCAAATCAATGTACGCAATTTAAATGCACATGCATATAATTAACTAGACACATTACCAGTGTTAGCTGCTAATTTGGAATGAGACACAAAAGACTGGAATATGTGCAGAGGAAAAAAACTTTAAAATTAAAATGACTACATAATGAAAACTGCTTCATGCTGTGTCTAGTATTTTCATGTAAACTTAATATAACTGTAAATATATTTTAATGAACAGCAGAAAGGCAATTACAAAGAGCAACGGAGGGCAGCACAACAGTGGAACATCATCAGAATAGCTCTTTGCCTTCATATTAAAAATGCTGCCTGAAGACAGGATGAATTATAACTTCATAATTTCAGGGGAAACATGTTTTCTATATTAAAAACACCTAGTTGCCAACCTGCTGGCAATGAAAATGAAACACTCAAGTGAAAACAGGAGGAAATCCTAGCTAACAAACAGAAAAGAGAACATCCAAGTTTGACATTTTGATGTTAAGACAGCTTTTTCTTTTTTCCTTAAAACAGTATTTCCTTATAAATTTCCCTAGAGCGTGAATGACTTCTGTATATTTTTAAGCATCAAAAACTGTTATAGGTATCATACCCAAAGTTTAGGAGTCTTCATTTTGAAGTGCTATCTATATCTTAGAATAATTGAAGAATAGATTTTTAACTGTAAAATGAGCATTATCAACTGCATGACTCAAACATTTTAGAAAAATAATGCAAGACTTTTGACACTAATAGATTTTTATTGTGAGTACTGTAATTCAGATGAGAGGATAAGATGTTAAACAGCTGGAAAATATCCACTGACTATCTTCAGGGCTGAGGCTGCGAGGCACTTGAGGTGGGGAGTGAAAGATGTCTCTGTGAAGCAACTAAAAGTTCTGGCTGTGAAATATCCTGTGAGCTCTAATTCTTTTTTTTTTTTTTTTTTTGAGATGGAGTTTCGCTCTTGTTACCCAGGCTGGAGTGCAGTGGCGCGATCTCAGCTCACCACAACCTCTTCCTCCTGAGTTCAAGCAATTCTCCTGCCTCAGCCTCCCGAGTAGCTGGGACTACAGGTGAACGCCACCATGCCCAGCTAATCTTTGTATTTTTAGTAGAGACGGGGTTTCACCATGTTGACCAGGATAGTCTCGACCTCTTGACCTCGTGATCCACCCGCCTTGCCCTCCCAAAGTGCTGGGATTATAGGCGTGAGCCACCTCGCCCGGCCCTTTAATTCTTTAAAGCATAGATTTTGCCAAATATTGGAAGATAAATAATGCATACTATCTTTAAATAAGAATATAAGGCCTGTGGCTGGGCGCAGTGGCTAATGCCTGTAATCCCAGCACTTTGGGAGGCTGAGGCAGATGTATCACTTCAGGTCAGGAGTTCGATACCAGCCTGGCCAACATGGCAAAACCTCATCTCTATTGAAAATACAAAAATTATTTTGTATTTTCAATAGAGATGAGGTTTTGCCACGTTGGGTATGGTGGCATGCGCCTGTAGTCCCAACTAGTCCCAGCCACTGAGGAGGCTGAGGCAGGAAAATTGCTTGAACACAGAAAGTGGAGGATGCAGTGAGATGAGATTGCACCACTGCACTACAGCCTGGGTGACTTAGTGAGACTGTCTCAAAAAAAAAAAAAAAAAAATTGAACACAAGGCCTGATTGTGGAAGTCAGAGTCAATAGAACAATTTTACTTAATGTACATCTTCTAGTTTGCATATCGAAAAGATCCTACTTTTAAATGTTAGACTTAAGCACTTTGGGCTTGATTATAAGATGATGAATAACAGCATCAATTGTCCTTGTTTTATGGTTATAAATTCAATTATAACAGACCTACAAATTAAGTGGGACTAAGGGATACAAAGAAAATATTTTAAAATCCACTTAAAATGATATGGGTATAGTGTTATTAAGAAATGTAACTACTCAATGATGCAACTGACTGGCAAAACACAGTGAGCTGCTTGCTTGAGGTAAGTCAAGCAGCGCACACATCTCCAACTCCTATCCTTTGCAATCAGACTCAGCATTTACATGTAATTGATATTCATAGAATTATGGAATTTTAGAGCAAAGAGAGGCTTTATAAATGACCTAGTATAAGTCCTTTGCTAAAATGAAAAGAACTCTAACCCAGATGGGCTAAATAACCTACCCAGGGAATTCAGCAAGTTAGTTCACTGCTCTTTCATTCTACCGTGTTGCCTTTAAAGTAATAATTATAGCAAATGATATATGTAGCAATTACTCCACTCAAAATTTCTTTTTCACTTTCATTTACATTTCTCTTTGAAACCTCTTGTTCTGCAATATGGAAGACTTTTGGTCAATATATCTTATGGATTTAATTTCAAAATAGTTTATTTAAGAATACTAATAAATATTTTAAAGTGGCCAAAATATTCCCTTAATGTGAGAACAGTAAGCTATACTTGGCTCATTTCAGATAACTTTTCCTAACAATTAGAATTGGAATAGTATTGTGTCGTTTTATTTTCTCACTCATTTCCTTAAACCAGCTGCAGCAAAAGCAGACTTTAAAAGCTTAAATTCCTTCTAGCTATTGTCAATGAGTCTAATCCAAAGGTAAATATTGGTAATTTCAGAAGGAATCATTTTAAAGTATAAAAACCAAAGGGTGTGATTTACTGAATAAGATTCAGGAAAAGCTGTCAAAGAATAATCTTTTAATCCCAGAATTTTATTTATAAAAATTTACTGAAGAGCATAAATGGGAATGTTGATATTGAAAGGTATTAACTGTGATTTGCTGAGTCCGTTTTTACATAAACCCAGTCACATGAGTTGGGTTCCTATGTGATATGTCCCTTTCATCAAATAACTTAAGCCTATTAACAAATGCTTTGATGGTACTTGGTCCATGGAGATTTCCACTAATTGCCCTGTGCTTTTAACAGTTCCAAATACATATTATATTGTTTATTATAAAAACAACAAGAGAGCAGTTGCTGCTTGACTTGCATCCAACAAATGAATATTAGGATGCACAGAGAAAGGCCCATCAGTCTACAGGATTATGTAGGGACAGGACCTCAAAACGGATTCCTTTTCAATGCAAAGCAAAGCACACCAGTCATTCAGACTATTAAATGTGTAACAGTGATTCTGGGTCTACATGAAAAATATAAAGCTTAAAGGGTGTGGCTATTTTCAGAGTTCAGTGATCTTCAAGAATGCCAAAGAACAAAATGAAAGGCACAATCTCAAACCATAATTATGCTGCAAACTTAAAGGGGTAGAAAACATCTTATTTTTCCAAGAACCTCCGAAGCATCTGCTACAGCTCTGGCATACGACAGGTATTTAATGGAGGTTTATTGATTGTTCATGACATGATATTAAGACTCACCATAGTGATTCAAATAATTTCTAATAATAATAATATCTAATTGCATAAACACTTGAATTAATAATTACTTGAATAAATAGGAGGCAGTGTGGTAAAATGGAAATGACAGTAGGTTCGGAATCAGACAAGCTAGGGTTCAATCTTTATCTTGTACCAACCAGTTATGTTACTTGAACAACTTACTGAATCACTCTGAGCTTCAGGCTTCCTGTGTGTAAAGTGGAAATAACAATATTTGCTTTGCAGAGACATTAGGATAAAATGAAATGGTAGGCCTATGTCACCAGGCACAGTGTCTGAAGAAAGAGTGCTCAATGAACAGAACCATGGTGCTCTTTGGGTAGAATAATGAACCTTAAAACATTAGTATCAGAGTAACAATAATCTAAATTTTCAGACTTTTTTTTATAAGCCTTCTGCACCTGGACATACTACTGTATAACAATATACATATATTTAATCTGTTTTATTTTAGATTCAGGAGGAACATGTTACATGATACATTGTGTAATGTGGAGTTTGGGCATCTATTGAATCCATCACTCAAATAGCGAACACAGGATCCAATTGGTGGTTTTTCAACACTTGCTACCTCCTCACCCTAACCCTTTTGATGTCCTAGTTTCTACTGTTTCCATCTTTATGTCCATGAGACATATATTTATTAAGTCAGTGACAAAGGCTAATAGATATGTTCCCTAGCAGACTAAATAACTGTGATAAACCATGATACTCATGTGATGCCAATGAACAATGTTATTTTTCTTAAAAAAGTTCTGCCTATATTAAACAGTTGTAAAATACTTGTACAGATAAACTTTGTAATTGTAAAACACATTTTCTATTCAATTCTATACTGTGAACCCGTTATCCTTACCAGTAACTTCCAGTGGATGAAGGCATATTGCATCCAAAAAGTAACATATGATGGACAGTATCCATGCTGGCTCGAGGCTTGAAGTCAACTGTTATGAGAAAATAACATGTATGTGAATGCAAGTTACACTTCTGTCCGCAAAAGTCACAAAAAACATCTTTGAACAGTTCAAATACTTGTATAACAAAGACGTTTTGATGCTCTTGTGATCAAATGTCCTGTTTGTAAAAATTATCTTATTAAAGATAAGCATGACTTATGATTTGATTAATTTATTATCATATGACTTATAATTTGATTAATTTATAATTTATTAAAAGCATGACATAATTTGATTAAGATAGTAAAAAGGAAAAATAATAGGCTGACATCACACACACCCACACACACACACACACACACACACACATTTTTTAAATGGAGGACCTCTTTTTAAAGTGGTGAGTGTATTATAAGGGTATTAAATGAAAGCTGTAGGCTACGTATTCACAACATATCTCCTTTCAGACTTCAGCTGAGTGCTGAGTACCATAAAACTGCACAACACTGTAGTAAAATAGAAGCCACAGTGAGTGGTCAAATATGAGCACAAAATTTCATAACACAGTTTTAATACCATCTTAGAATAACAACAGTACTGTAGTTATTCATATACATCACTGGGATGTATATGAAGAAACAGTTTACCAGGAAAGAAAAATAAAGGTGGAAAATGTATTTTTACAAAAATACAGAAGACATAAAATTACTGTCCTGAATAAGCATGGTATACTTGTTAAAAGATATCAGAAGTTATGCAATGACATTTCTCATTTTCTCCTAATAAGAGTTGTTGAAAGACATTAAAATAAACAAGTGTATAGTTAAAACAGAGAAAAAAAAATTAAAAATAAATTATATTATTATCTATGAACTCCCTTTCCTGGTGTGAGTTTGGCTCATCTTTTTTTGTCCTCATCAAAATCCTGTCCAGTATGTAAGGACAGTAGCAGTTTATGAGTCACCTTTGCACATAAAATGCTAAATAGCCCAAAATGATCTTAAATCTCAGGTGTGTGCAAAAATGCATCTTTTAGCTATTTTGGTCTATTTGATAAAATTAAGAAAACATCACTTATTGCTAGAAAGTGTATGTGAGACATGAGATCTTATAAAACAAAAAATGTTCTACATCAAACTATAGCACAATGACTTGCAAAGTGTGTCTGATAGAAAACATAGCACTATGTGCCAAACCTACTGTGTGCCATCTTGGCTTACAACTTTTGGAGGAGACAAAAATACCTTTCTTTTACTGCAATGAAAATAAGAACTTGAAGCCTAAAAATCAAATCTTGAAGTTTTCATACCATCATTTAAAATACTAACAAAGAGGCCGGGCGCGGTGGCTCAAGCCTGTAATCCCAGCACTTTGGGAGGCCGAGGCGGGTGGATCACGAGGTCGAGAGATCGAGACCATCCTGGTCAACATTGTGAAACCCCGTCTCTACTAATACAAAAAAATTAGCTGGGCATGGTGGCGCGTGCCTGTAATCCCAGCTACTCAGGAGGCTGAGGCAGGAGAATTGCCTGAACCCAGGAGGCGGAGGTTGCGGTGAGCCGAGATCGCGCCATTGCACTCCAGCCTGGGTAACAAGAGCGAGACTCCGTCTCAAAAAAAAAAATAAATAAAAATAAAATAAAATACTAACAAAGAGAGAATGGCTGAAAAATGGACTTGCTGTACCCTGAAGCTTGGTTTTCTATTACCAAAGAATACAGGAAGCCTAAGAGATGGAAGAAGATTCTTTGAAAGGAAAGAATCAATTGGAAGTTGCAACGGTTCACAATACCTAGGAAGTCATATTGTCATGAAGCCAAAGTTTGTTAGCAAAAGAAACAGAAGAAAGATGAAGGATTCTACCCCTATAGACCATTTTCAAGTTGAGTGCAGGATTTCTTTCCTCCCTTCCAGAATCCTACCAGGGACCTTTTCTGGGGCAAAAAGAAAATGGAAAAAGCCCTGAGGTAGGAGTACGGGTCTTTTATTCACCTTGATTTTATTTTGATATATACTACTTTTAATTTTATACTCATTTTTATCTGTTTGTATTACTTTATGAACATCTATAACTTTTTGTCTAATTGTATCATCCTCCTCCTCCTCTTTGCACCTTTTAAAAAAATATTCCCTCTGCCAATCCATGAGAGGTTATCAAACAAAAAGCTGACCCCTCTGCTTTTTCAGAACCTATTTAGATGATTAAATTATTTCTCTCCCCTCAGCAGATCTTATTATGGGTGGATACATTTCCTACAACTGAATCATTCTTGGAATTTTGGTAATAAGCCAACATGGGCAAGTGCAGTTTATTCCAAGAATTAAATGGCTGGATGCAAAACAATGTTTCAAGCACCCGCTAAAAATTCAGGTGGAAGTATCCAGCAGGGAGTCAGAATTCTGTGACTCTTGTTCAAGAAAGAGGTCAGAGAATTACATATTTGGGAAGCATTCAAAAATTGAACCCTGCAGCTATGAGGACAGATGAAAGTACCAGAAAGGGTAGTAGGAATCATAGAGAAGGCTCAAGACAGAGTTTTGGGGATAGCCCAGGGTTCTCAGGTTCTGTTTAGGAGACACAAGCAGTAACTTTTTTATACTAATGCAATGTGTATGCTGCTGTGAAACAAGGCAAAGACATTTCTGGAGAAAAAAGGATCTATTAGCAATTTTAAAAAATGAAATATTAATAAGCAAAAGATTCAGTTAAGGGCAGGGAAAAGAGCTGTTAGAAAAGGAATAGATCATAAAAACAACAACATATCATCTCTGTAGCTTTTCATTAGGAAAGAAAGAAAATAGTTTGCCTGAGCCCTTGCTTATATAAGAGACTCTTCCAACTGTCCTTTGTAAAGGACAAATCTTAATTAATCAAAGTATAACTTCTCTAACCATTTTCTGATTTTTTTCTCCTTCTGACATACATTTTTTTCTGACACATATTTTAAGTACCACTTATCTATTTGCTTTACTTTGAACTCTAACTAGATATGTGTTTAATTTTTGCTTCTAAAATGAGAAACAACTCTGTCTTTAAGTGGTAGTAAAATTCTTTAGAGTTCCCTTTCACAAAAACATATTTTCATTGACTCATATATTCCTCCAGAAACTCCAGATCTAATTTAAATGCTAAGTATATAAGAAGTACACAGCAAAAACAAGCAACTAACCATCATTTTTCATATCCTAAAGAAAAAGTATAATATCTAAATATTTATATAATTATAGCTCAAAGTACAATTCATTGCAAGTTGAAATGAAAAGGAATGTCAAATCAAAATGTAAATCTAAAACAAACAGTAGATGCCTTAAAATAAAACAGTGCTTGGACGATTTCACTGAAGAGCTGCTGCCAGTGGTGGAGAGCGGCAGGCTGGGAAAGGATTAGTCTGACAGGTTCATTTCAGGGTTTTGCTCCATTCCTGCTTATTATGCTTGGCTTTGCAAAATAAGACCCCACCCCTATTGAATTCTAGGTTTGCTGGGCACAAGACACACACATGACTATGCAGGAGATGTCAACACAATACGAAATAGAATATGGAAAAATACTTCAGAATAACATCTTAAAAAGAAATGTTTCCTTTCTTTTTTGCCTATCATGCACCAAAGAAATAAAGGATCCAAGGGGGATAGAGCTAGAGGATAATAATGGAAACAGCTGCATTTAAGTGTGTGATTCTGACAGGCAGAATAAACAAAGACAGCCTTGGGATGGTGAGAAACAGTGCAAAACACAGCCTCAAGAGAATGCAAAGGAATATCATATCCGATAAGATTAAAAGTGCCACTGACTCTTCTAACTCAATAATAACATGACAGTTGTTTAAGTGGAAATGGTACTTCAGTCTCAATGGGAGCCAACAGTTCAGATTGCCTGATGTATGAGATCAGGGAACATTTTATAGGTGAGTAAGTCCTGGGAATGAAATACCTTTGCAGGACTAAGACTCCAAAAAAGTGATTCACACACAGTAATGAAAGGAAATCTGATGACACCGAAAGCACACAGGTTGGAGGATTTCTCAAAGGATAATGTCATTTGAAATGGAAGACTTGAAAGTATGTGTGCGGATGACATGTTGAAAAGAGAGATGTCTAGGTAGAAAATCTGGAGTTGTTAGCAAAATTTCTCCTCACTGCATGGGGTTGTTTGGGGTTTATGGGCTCTTTTAGCTAACATCAGACTATAATCAGGGCCACAAAATTCTCTAAGAATGTGACCTAAGAGAGAATGCCATTTAGTTCTCCATTTTTCCCTTTGAAGCAAGTCTGCATATCAAATTTTGATTTTTCTGCCAGACTTAGGACATGGAAAGATTCTGAAGAACACACACAACCAAGTAGAGAAACCAGCAATTTTGGAGATATTCACGTATATATAACCAGCTCTAAATTACCATTGGAAATGGCAGGAACATTCTTTTTAGCTAAAAATATTCAGTAGAGGAATACTACAGACTATAGATAATTAACCTATTGAATAAAAACAAACTGACTTGCAAATTCAAGTTTGGATCTGAAGAACTTTGGCATTCTAGAATTGTTACCTGTATATATTAGGGATAACCATTGTTAACTTTCATTTTCCCTCCCAATGTAATCCTGTTTTACACTGTAAATACCTTCGTTTGCATACCATGGTTATTTTTACATGTTATTAAATAATTTTTTTAAGCAGTCATTTTTAGCCTGAGCTTTACATTATTACCTATGGAACTTGGTAAAAACACAAGCGCTCCAGACTGAGTAACAAGAGCGAAACTCCATCTCAAAAAAAACAAAAAAACAAAAAACAAAACACAAAAAACACAAGCTCCTAGAGTCAATCTAGATCAGTCCCTCCTCACCTCCCCTATCAACATCTCAATCAAATCTCCAGCGGTTATTCCCAGGTAAGTATATATTTTAAAGGTTTCACAGGGGAATCACCAGTAATTCTGACTATAGTCCCCATTTATAGTGACTGAAAATACTCTATTATGTGAGAATACTCTGAGTTTATCAACTCATCTTAGTTAGATTGGGATTGTATTACTCCTTTAAATGTACAGGACAAAGAGTAAAAGCAGATTTCTTTGAAAGTAAATTTATAAAGAGGCTCTAAAGATAAAAATTAATTGATATTTCAGAATTATTTTATTCAAGGAGATCACTGGAACTCTGTATTATATCCTGCAATTTTAGCTGTGTCACCTAAAATCTTTTTAGTGCTGAAATCTGAAGCAGGCAAAGGATGCCTCTAGTGATTGTGTTCCTATGATAAAGAGTCAGTATTCTAAGACTGTTTGTGTTTTCAAGCCATATTTAATATTGAGAGAATTGGGAAAGTGTAAGATTCAAGAAAATATATTATAAAAGATATGTCATGATTATAAAAAATTACAGGCCCTAAAATCTTACAACTAACATTTTTTTATTTCCAAAAAATAAAGATTATGCTTTAAAAACTGCTCAAAGGAACTGAAGATAATAATGCTTTAAATTGCAATTTAAGTTTAGGATACAATCAGCCTTAATGTTCATAATCTTGCAGTTGGGCCAAAAAGGTACAGATAACTGTAAAGCTCACAGCACCATAGTCTATTTGCCAGCATGTTAAAAACCCACCGCAATGGCACATTACATTATCTCCTGCAAGCTTTCCCCATAACCATGAAGCAATTCTGTACTAAAATAAAGACCTTTTGCTTAAATATGTTTAATCAGAAAGCTTAATAGTGAAATTGTCATTAACTCCTACTAGTATGGACAATGATATATCATTGGTAAAGAATGCTTACAGTGGTTTATGGGGACTTTAAGCTGCTGCCACCAAATTAACTAAGAAATAAGACACCTGAGCAAGCCTAAGTATTGAACATAAATTTCAAATAAAACAATCCTCACTTCTGAATAAAGAAATTTCAAGACACACACAAAAATGACATTTCTAGAAGATATATCTTTTAAAAGTAAACTCTATGGAATGTACCAGACTAAAGAATCAATAAACAGACTTCATCAGCCAAGCTACGCATGATAAAACAGCATAAGCTTCACTAAGCCCTGTTTTTCTAATGTTGTTCCTATTATAATAGTCCACTATTAATTTCCTACAGAATCAAGCCCATATCCTTCTTCTGGCCTCTTCTAGCCTTTTAAGGCCATGCATAACATTGTGCCCGTCTCCTAGCTCACCATATTTCCAATATGGCAACCCTTACATCCACTCTTCATTCTCATCGGGCAGCTGCCCTCACTTAATAATCACAACTGCTAACATTTACTGAGGGCTTTCCACATGCCAAGCACTCATTTACTTCTCAATAACCCTGTGAGTCTGGTTCTTTGTCCTCCCAAATAGATGAGTCTTCAGGAGAGAGAGGTGAAGTAATTTGTTCCCTAGTAGTATAGCTAGAAAGTGGGAGGCTGGGATCTGAACGTGGAGTGTTCTGGCTCAGAGCTTGTGCTCTTTTAACCACATATGATACTGTTTCTCATACTTGTGCCCAGTGTGTTTGAGCTTATACTGTGGGCCATTAAAATATTCACCCCTTTGCATATTCAAATAGACCATTTTCACAGGTCCAGATGAAATCTTGTATACCTTTGTCATGAAATTTTCTCTGACTAGACCAACTTATAGTGATTTTTTAAGCGTTGACTACTAAAGCAGTTCCTTCTGAAATAGCTAGCTGGAGGGGTGGGCGGGGGGACTGGAATGCAGCATTTTAACATTTCTTCATTAAAATAGCTATGTCGGCATGTCAGTGAATTTTTGGTGATCATTAGATGTACCTAATTGAATAAATTAGACATGGTTCCCACTCATCTCTCACTCTTTTTTATTACTTGAGAAAAGCCCAGGGGGTTGTTGGAGGTTGTCAATTTGGAAACATGGGTATTTTGGGTGACCAAAGGATAGAAAACATTTAAGAAATACTCTGAGACTCTGAGACAAGGTATATGGCAACTTCTCCTTCATGATTACGACCAAAAACATGGGCTTTATCCACTCATCAAAGACCTTTACTATACACGTCTTATTTGTGTTCTTGATCATAGCTCTTTCCAAGTAGCTTTTGCTAAGAAACTAAGAGTTTTCCTGGGTGATTGCTGGAAAATACTCAGTGATCATCTGTGAGACAGAGACTACTCATCACTCATGTTAGAAAGAAGTCCTAGTTGAAGAGAGAAGGGAAAGGATACTTAGTCAACTAATTGGAAGCAGAAAGGTAATAGAATGATTGAATGGGGATGGGGACTCACACACATGTACACACACATATGCATACATACACAGATACTCTCTTTTATTTACTGCTGCCAAACCATAAAACATATATATACAAGCATGTACCCTGCCAGGCCTCAGTCTTTATGTCATACTATCTAGTGACCCATAAACATGATCAAATTGAATTGTTCATGCAGTCCTTGAAGTATCTCAACATCACTTGATCATGTGCTTTAAGAACCATCATTCTCAGCAAACTAACACAGGAACAGAAAACCAAACACCTCATGTTCTCACTCATAAGTGGGAGCTGAACAATGAGAACACATGGACACAGGGCGGGGAACATCACACACCAGGGCCTGTCTGGGGGCCGGGGGCTAGGGGAGGGATAGCGTTAGGGGAAATGCCTAATGCAGATGACAGGTTGATGGGTGCAGCAAACCACCATGGCACGTGTATACCTATGTAACAAACCTGCATGTCCTGCACATGTACCCCAGAACTTAAAGTATAATGACAAAACAACAACAACAACAACAACAAAAAAACATTTGGAATGATTGAAATCTAACTCGGCAATTCTGCAACAGAAACTGTTCTACATTCAAGAGAGAAGCCCAAGAAAATAAAAAAAACAATGAATCATTAGATTAATTTCATCTGTTTCTAAATTCAATGGCTTCTATCTCATTTATGTAGTGCAATTTGATAGATAGGGACCTGTCATCATTCACTAAGGAAAAGACACAATTATTTACAGGTCATCCATGTGAGGGAAAGCAAGTGGATGAAGATGACAGTCAAATTTCTTGGCTGAGTGGGCTGCTGTCAGAGCCAATTCCTCTGAGTGTCTGTAAAACACCCTTTAGACAGCACTACAGTTCAGTGGTCAAATGCAGATATTATCATACTTTCACCCATTCAAATTCTATGGTTTCTTATTAAAATAACAAACAAAAACAACGCCCTAAGGAAAGCTATAATTTTGCTCAAAATACAAAACTTACTTTTATCTTCATCATTGCATTTCTCCAAACACATACTTTAATTCACATTCGGTAATTAAATAGTTATATAAACACATCATACATGCTACATGCTCACATGTAAATATAACAGGCATATCTACATATGAATTCCATAATGACCATGATGGTATTCGCTCAAAATTTAGAAATATGTTTAAGATGGGTTATATAACTAGCATATAAACACAAAGCCAAAATAATGAGTTATTCAATCCAATTTTGACTTTTAACACCATCACGAGAGTCTGTCCTTCTTCTAATAAACAATGTAAAGTGTATTGTCTTTCGTAATTTTCTTCAGAAATTTGAAAAGTTCAAGAAGAAAGTCCTTTTTATATGTTTTAACACTTTTATTCTTATCTAGAATTCTTCTAGGCTGTGACTTCCTTAAACTTGCATCATGCTTCACATTCCGGTTACCCAATAACTTACATGCAGCAGAATTTTAAGTTTGCTGAATTAATGTACAATGGCCTTTCATTAAAAAAAAAAAGTGATTCTTTATATTAGAATATAATTCAAGGTAAAAAGGTAAATTGTCTACTATTTGAAATGCTGAGTCAGAAAATGGTCTAACAAAAGGCTTTTTTTTTTTTTTTTGAGATAGAGTCTTGCTCTGTCACCAGACTGGAGTGTAGTGACGTGATCTTGGCTCACTACAACCTCCACCTCCCGGGTTCAAGCGATTCTTGTGCCTCAGCCTCCTGAGTAGCTGGGATTACAGGTGTGCGCCACAACGCCTGGCTAATTTTTCTATTTTTAATAGAGATAGGGTATCACCATGTTGGCCAGGATGGTCTCAGTCTCCTGACCTTGTGATCCACCTGTCTCAGCCTCCCAGGGTGCTAGGATTCCAGGCGTGATCCACCGCGCCTGGCCACAAAAGCCATTTTTAGAGTTCCCTTGTGTATTCAGCAACCATTTATGAGTCTGTGCCATATCCTGCTAGGATACAAAAATTTAAAGAGGCACAGATAATGAAAACAGAAGGTATAAAATCATTAAGTATCTTAAGGAAAGAATAAAATAACAGAATGACTACGAAAAATAAAAAATAATTAAAAACAGAAAAGAACGAACAAGGGTTTTTACAGCTCTTCACTTACAACCGTGTCTAATGTCAGGATAAAGCATTTTGAGATCTGGAATTTGGGACAATCCACAAAAAGGCTATAGCTTCATTCTCTATGCCATCAGAATCCCTTAGAATGGAAAAGCCTTGGATACCTTACAGGCAAAACTTTCACTCTGGGACTCTGGAAAAGCTATGTATGGTCACTCTCCCAACATATAACTATATATCCAAGCCCCTTTCCTTCTACAAATCTTTAAATCTTCATGTGTATTTGTTATTTATTTTGTAAGATGGTTTGAGGTTTATTTTTCCTTTGGCAAAACTGGCCAGAGTGTACCCAGTACGGAGTGAAGGTAAAGGAATGAAATAATAATTGTATTTGATGTGAGGAAGAAAGAACGGTGCTGCTCTTGCTATATTTTAGCTCCAGCTAAGTACTTGATAACTCTGTTCATTTCTTCCTTTGTATCACTATTCCCACACCCAAATCTGAAGTACGACTAGGTTAATACATAACTAGTAAAAAGCTTAAGCAGATTCCTTCACCTCTCTGAAATTCTGTTTCTTCTCCTGAAAATTGGCTTAAATATATTTAGGTTTCAGTATCTTATAGTGTCTGGCAGGCCCTTAGTAAACAATAGTAGGTAGTGATGATGGTAATAGTCTAGCGATTACATAAATGAGAATTCCATACAAACTAGTGTCTTAGCACCCGATTAAATCACAGATACAAATGTTCCTGTCTCTGTTTCTCAAGCTATGAAATGAGACTATCTACAGGGTTGTCTTAAGAATTAATGTGATAATACATGAAGAATTTCCTTTACTTATCTTTTTATATAAATGATTATTTGCTAATTGTCTCTAGTTTTCCATTTTCCAGTTCTTGTTTTTCTAGACTGAAATTTTGTGGTTGCTGAATTATGTAAACAACAGTAACCACAAACCACCTGGGCACAGTTCATTAAAGGAATCACAACCCATTGTGAACAGGAAACAAAAAGTTTCAGTATTCATGCAATCCTCCAAGTAATAAAGAAAGGAAGAAATACTGAAAATAATTCTTAATCTTAGAAGACCTTTTAAGGATCTTAGTTCTTGGAATAGTTTAATCTTAGAAGAAAAGTGCTTAAGAAAGTATGAAAATATTTAGCACTCTGGTTCTAATATAGAACTTTATGTGTTTCCTGTGAATATTTTACTTGACTGAATATACTCACTTGTATTTTTTCATTTTAAATTATGTGAATGTAAACACATTTATATTAGGAGAGCAATAATACACAGGATATATATTTATAGTCCTTATAGTCACTAGTTCTAAAACCATATACTACCACCAATCTCCAGAAATAAACCTATTAATGTGAGACATGTAATAGTGCTGTAACACATGACTACCATGTTTACACAGGTGTGTAGGGTGGCCTTCTCTTCAAAGCTCGGGTGAAAACAGGACTCAAAACAACCCCAGAACTTGGACAAAGAAAATATAAATTAGGAAAGAAAAATTCATGTAGAATTTCTTTTGTGAGTAAATATTATTTTCTCCTAGGTAGCCGAGTATGTGGATATGAAATTAAGGAAAGTTTTACGGCTAGGATTTTAATTATGAATTTATATCCGAAATAATATTTAGTGTTACTCAAGCACTGCAGTTAGAAACTTTAATTGTTTTTTCTTTAAAGATATTCCGTTCAGGATATGGGAGCACTTTGCTTCTTAACTTTTTCTTGGTAGTATCCAAATATTATACAAACAATGTCATCAATGTTCAACTTCGTGTGGTCTTTCATTCTTAGGAATTAACTATGCAGCAAATTTTGTTGAGAGTGTTATTAAAGGTTGTATTTTCTGTTGTGATTGCCACCAATGTGTGTGAATAAAGAATGCACATTGCTCTGGCTTTGCAGGTCTATAAAGTCCATTCCTGTGGGAAACACCTCATGAAAATTCATCGTCAGACTGCCCCAAGGCTACTGTACACATTTCACAATTTACATAATAGCCATTTCAGACAGCCCACTTGAAGATCAGTTTCAGGGGACCAAAGTACCACTACCATCACTTTCTCTCCAAAATCAACATCTCAAATGTTTAAAAATGAAGTAGAGAAAAGCCAAATACATGAATAATTTGCCAATCACAGCTCTTCCCTAAACAGTTAAATGTCTGTCATAAGGGATGTTTAAATTGAAACAACCTAGATGGAAGCAGATGGTGCTTTGTCACTTTTCCTCTCTGATTTAAAGGCTCAGTTGGGGAAGGAACTGTCACTTAAGCATTCTCTTATTCTGTAATACAAACAAGATAAATGTTCTTTCTTCCATTGCTTTTCTTTTCTAGCTCTCCTTTCCCTTCTCATCTCTTCCTCCCTCCCTCCCTCTCTCCTTCCCTTCCTTTCTATCCATCTACCTGACAGGTAAAATCTTAAATTCACCAATGTTGATTCTAAGTGCAGTCGATTTATAGCATAAACCAGCAGGTAAATAAACCGTCTGTTTAGTGGAGTGGAATTAAGCATCCTGCCACAGACAGAAAGCCAATACTATACAAATGGGACCACACAGTATTGGCACTCATCGACATCTACATGCAACTCCTTAACTACTACTATGCATGAATCTCTCCAGATACAGTTTGTAATCTTGCCTCTCAGTGGCTCTTTCTAGTTTGTTCCTGCATTAGGCATGATAAATGCATTTTAGAAACTGACAGTAAAAGATTAATATACTCATAACCCTCAAAGAGAACCTTTCACCGATTTGAAATAGCTGCCCTCCATTACTGCTGCTCCCCCAATCCAATTAATACTTACTCACAAAGGCTTCCTCATCCACTGGCAATCTCATTGACATGCAGAAGTATGTATCAGACTATTAAAAAAAAGATAAAAAAATCCAAATTAAACTGTTGCTGGTAAGGAAGAAATAATAACTATTAAAAGCATAGCCTCTATGACTGAAAAAACTACTCAGTGTGGGTAGGTTTCCTGCTGAGGTCTGAGTGCCAGGTGAGTGGAAGGGCTAAATCCAGAACGTAGATACCCTAAAAGTATGTGTAAGACTCTTTCCTAAACAACTTTAGGTCCTATTTATAAAACCAATCATCATGAATGATATTTCTAATACTGTCACAGTTAAAAGGCAACATTTTAAATGCTTTTATAAAAAGAGTAGAACAATTTAATGCATTTGATTTCAAAATGGTAGAAGTTAGCTTTGCCCATCTTTGCTATTTGAAAAATTAAATATTTAATTTACTGAATCACATTACAAATGCTTCAAATATTAGAGAAGTACAATGAATAAAAGTTGGTCTTAAAGCATATTATTTTTGGTTGTTCTCCCTTACTTTAAAATGTTTATATAATACACTGAAGAAATCAACATTAACTCAAGCTATTATTTCTTTTCTAGTTATTGGTCTCATCTAAATGGTCATTTTTTCACTATCAAATGTATTAACATCAAGAATTTTTAGTGATAAAAATTACAATTTAAGGAGAATGAGATTCAGTGTACTCCACTTCCTTAATGAAAATCCATACACAATAAAGTATGTGCTATGGTTGATAATATGCCCAAAACAAATACAGATTGAGCTCATTTAATAATTCATGCTTCCTGGATTATTACTGCACAGAGCTGGAATAATCAGACTCCACTAACATGGACAGAAATCATTTGATACCTCTAAACCTAATGATTAGCATCAAAAAATTGTGAATTTTGTTCCTATGCTTCTACTTCTGTGTTAAGAAACAGGAGGTTCAAATACACATCAAACAAACATCTTAAAATTTAAAAAATTACTAAAATGTGATTCAGTCTTAGTTACTACCTTTATATAGATCATTGTTTCTCATTTTAGCATTGTTTCAAGATTCTCTTTATTTTGCCAATAAGGAAGTGTGCTGCTTTTGTCCACCCTCTCCACCCATACATACACACACACACACACACACACACACACACACACACACATTAAGAGATATGAACAAACACATTAACATAGTTTTTAACAGCTCACAGCTGCACCCCTCATGTGATCCTATCACCCTTTAAGATGCCTACCTGAGAAAGTTTAATGTATCCAGGAGATTTTATTATTTGTTCTAGCCAAAACCTGTTAACAAGCATAAGCCTCTGAACCCTCTCTTAGAGCAATTAGTTTAGAAAGCTTTTAACTATAAATCCTTTCTCTGCTCCTTTGAAATGTAAATCTTCTACCACCCAAAAAATGTCTTCTCACATTCAGGGAAATAACTGCACAGCTCTTAGTCCAGTGGGTACCATGTTCTAATCAACACCACTGCCTCCTGTCATAAAGATATAATAAGTTTGCTCCTCCTCGCAAATAACAAACCCAGATGGCCCAGGCACATGGACCAGCTCCCTTTGACATCCTTCAGTGCCTTTCCCTCAGCACACCCCAGCTTCTAAAACGTCTCCTCCCTTTTGTTTCAGCAAAGTTAAGTTCACTTCACACTGGACCCACTTCCCTACTGCAATAGTTACTACTGAAAAAAATCTATCCTTACCATTTTAACTGGTGTTGACTTATTTATCTTGGATACCAATAAGTGCAGGAGCTGGGATCTGAACACAGGCACTCTGTGCATTATACTAATGTATTAAAGATCATTCCAAGCAATATGACAAATAATGACTTAAAAGCAAATACAAAAACAAAAGTAAATTTAAAGCAGCTAAGCATATATTTACAATGAAAAAAGATCAAAAGGTTATGGTGAAATGCAAAGGAAAACAACTTCTTTTTAATTTGGACTAATAGGTTTTGATATTACTCTATTTTTGATTTTATTATAAGTCATCTCAAGTTGTTTTTGGAATAGGGAAGTTATAGGCATAAATAGATACATCAAAAACAATTAAGCACAATGATGGTTACATATAATATAGAGAATAAAGGAAACTGTTATTTATACTTAGAATTCATCAGATCAATACAAGAATTATTGTTTTTATCATCAGCCACCCAATTTAAAATAAGAATACTTTGAAAATGTCTTTCTTCTATCAATTTGTATTTTTTGGCTTATAACTTATCTAACGATGAAAATGTATTTGGATTTCCACTATTTCTTTCCTAAGTTGTTGAAGCCAGTTGAAGAAAAAGAGAGGTGGGGAAAAAGAAGCAGAGGGGAGGGGAGGCGAGGGGAGGGGAAGAAGGAGATCCTCTGCAGGAGACAAGTATCCTACATAATTAGAAGTTTCCATCAGAGTTATTTTCCATAACAACATTATTTGGTAGGTATTACCAACATCATTTTAAACATGAGAAACTGAAGTTAAAGATGGGAAGTAATTTGTTTGCAGTTAAAAAACAATCTAGAAATTGGTGAAATGGAATTTGTACCCAGGTCACTAAAGCACTTCTCTTTCCACTATAGAAAGATAGCTGTTAAAAAGTTATTTTTCAAACCTCTCTAAAAAAAGGTTGTCAGTTCTTAGACACAATTTTAGTTGCTAACTTGATTAATGGGAGAAATAAGGGAATCAAAGTATCATAAAATTTAACAGGAAGTTTTAGTCCAAGTACCCTAAATTTTCAATAGCACCTGAGAAGATTTCATAAAAGCCTGTTGACAAACTGCAATGAACTAGATCAGAGCCATAGGTATTTAATTTTGTCACTATTTTGCTTCTGCAAAGTTATTTGAGGACATATTCATAACTCAGATCAGTGTTTCTCTGTAACACATTCTGAAGAGACAAAGACAGCATCTTATTGCCCATTGTAATAGTCTTTTCCTACGAACACTGTCCTAGAAAGGATGCTTCTATAATTCAACCCAAACTACCAGCAAAACCCTTCACAATTTTCCATTTATCATCATCATGAATCCTCCTTTTCTCTCTGTGGGAAGAACACTGTATCTGAGCTTGGTGCCAGGGGACTGTCGGTAAAATACTGCAGATTCACACTGCTAATATAAGGCTCAGAGAGAGAAAAAGGGAGAAACGATATGGATCTACATAGCCATGTTGCTCAGTGCTATCTGTTTTGGCACATCAGCTGAATGTAAATCAAGAGGGACATGATATTGCTGATGCCTCTTTACTGATGCTACTGGGAACTATCCAAGAAAGGCACATTTTTCTGACAAAAGAAGATAGTGCGCTGGAAATAAAAAAGCCTTTATTACTATGACACGCCTATAATATCACATTACTACGCATTTTTAACCAAGAGTTCTCTCATAGCATTCTTTATTTTGATTTAGTTGTTTGTGAGACAGAGATGTAGTGGTTTCTATGGAAAAGGAAGTTAATAAAATCAACTGCTTATTTAAATTATTATGAGACAAACAAAATCTCTGTATATTATTATACATGAAAATTGTTCACATAAAACCAGTAATTTTTGTTTGGGGAAACCAAAGGTGCCATTCGGATTCTAGTGTTGAAACACTATGATTTGATCCTGATTGGATAATAACCTTTTATTGTACAGAATCTTCCCAGATTGCCTTTCTTAAAGACTATTCAATGTGATGACAGAAAGAGGTATACAAATAGAGACCATGACCCAGTTTTACCTGGTTATGGCCCTTTTGCTTATTTCTGTGGCTATCTGTAAAATGGTTGTTTCCTGTAGATAAGCCATAAGTCATAGAAATATTATATTGTATAGAGTATAGTCTCTGGTAACTTTTCTAAGTCATCACTTATTAAGTAACCAAAACATCAAACAATAAAAATAAAAATAACTAGGAAAAGTGATGGAGAGATTAATTTGCTTAACTATAGGAATAATTTCACTATGTATATGAATATTAAAACAGCATGATGTACACCTTAAATATATGCAATAGGAGTAATAAAAACCCAGAACTAGTGGAACCATCTTGTGGTGGCAGTTGTGACTTTGTGCCTCAGAGTAGCTGCTCAGAAAGTTGGTAATAGTCTCTATACCAACCCCTGACTGTGCACTTGTTAAATCAAACCCAGACAAACTGATAAGGAACCCTAAAGCCCTACATTACTCATTTAGGGTTTAAATAACTTGTGTTTTGGGAAAAACTAACGGAAATCTCAAGACCGTTGGCAGTTCTGCCCATCCAACAAGGGAAAAGTATGGAAAGTGATCAAGCCTCTTTGGCCAGAATATTGATTATGAGAGGAAGAAAGCAATTAGAAAATTATTTTTCAAAGTTTTCTTTTAATTAATCCAACTAGGTAACAGAATCAAATTGCTGTCTCCCAAAGTATTTTTAATACATGCATTGTATTAAATTGATCACACTGATTCAGTGGTGTTTGTACCCTCCATCTCATCCTAGTATAAAAGGAAGCTAGAGCAAAAGAAAATTATATCAAAGCATAAAAATTTTCTGGAGCAAAAAACTCAAGCTTAATCCACCTCTCTGAAGCCAGAATTTCAGACACTTAATAACAGATAAAATTCCTTAAACTATCACTATTATATGTAGTCTATCCTTGTTTTCCTTTCCCAGTTGTCTTTTTCTTACCATTTAATTTTTTAAAGATGTTATATTTCTTAGCCTGTGGAAGAAGTAGTCATAGTGAAGATTTTACATAAAAACATTTCCAAATGATTCTCCAAAATGTTTCACTTTTGTCCTTACCATTATAATAATTCCATCCCCTATCAACATTTTTCCCAACCTAGAATGTAATCTTCTAACAGTGTCTGTCTGGCTTTCTAGGCATTTAGACTAATATCTGACACATACTGGGAGCTCTATAAATAGTTGTTGAATTTTGCACATATTTACTTCTTTTGGTGGCAACAAACTCACAGTTTAAGAAGGGCTGTATTATAGATGCTGCCTAATTAGGGTTTTATACAGCATCACTTTTTCATATGAATTTTATTCTTCAGTTGATTCATCCCAGAATCTCATTTGCATTTTTAAACTATAATCACACTGTGGCTGATGATGAGAAGATTCTCAACGCCAAGTAGTTCAAATGGAAGTGACTTTCCTGGCAAGTGCTCTTCTATGAGAATTACAAATCTGTATAAGCAAATGATGAGGGAAAAATATTTTGGTGAAGGAACAGCTGTCTTAGAGCTTTCACATACTTTCACTTATGAGTAAACAAAAAGGAACATACTAACAATGGACTATAATTAATTGTCTACCATACAACAGGGTGGCGATAGTGGTGGAAACCTCCTTGGCTTCCGTGTTATGGGGACTGAGGAGTTACATGAAGGAAACTGTGCTGTTTTGAACAGGGATTGCTGACGATCTCCACTACTCACCTTTCCCGACCTTAAGCTAGTGGTTTATGCTTTTCATAAGTTTCCCTGAATATGGAATCAGTCAATCTTCTGAACCTGGTGCCAACATTTATTCACACCGATGTTCCTCTCCTTTAACACAAATAATTAGAAACTAACTGTGTTTATCAAATGTATTTGTGGACACTTCAGAACAGGAAAGGCTCCTCAATCACTACCCCAAACACATATTTCTATGCTAAGTGGCTTATATTTGATACTGAGACAATACAGCTTCACAGGAGAGAAGCTCTAGACTTGAATGGGTCTGTCCACTACTTTACTGTCAAAGTTGCATTCTATTCTCTTGAAATTTATAACGAATCATCAGAAACCAAAGTGGTCTTCTCAATTTGTTTTTTCCCCTCTGGGCCTGTTCTAATTCTAACGTATCTTGCCATAGTCATCTCATAATACTTGCCTACCTTTAAATCTCTTTCAAAGGCTGCATAGAAAGTTATTCTTCTACCCATCCATTCATTCACATAGCAAATAGACATAATGAGCGATTCCCAGGAACCAGACACTGTTCTATATTAATAAAACTGTGAGCAAAAGTATACATGGTCTCTGCTCTCATAGAACATACAGTCTACTAGTTTAGCAGATGAATAATCACACAAATAAATGTTAAAGGTTTACTGTTTTAAGTGCTACCAAGAAGAAATACAGGTTGCTACAAAAGCTATTAATTCAGGGGAAATGATCTAGGTCAGGATGGGGTTGGCAATGTTTTAGCATAAGAAATAGTATTTTCGAAGGCCCTGTAATTGGACAGAACTGGATGTGACAGATAAAACAAAAGCAGGTACACACAGGAGGAGGAACGTGTTTTAAGTTGGACTGGACATGTAGATGTGGTTCACAACACAGGGCCTGTAGTCCATTTAAGAACTGTGGTTGTTTTGCTTTCCTTGATAGCAACAGAAAGCCACAGACTTTTTTTTTTGTAGGAAAATGACATGGAAATTAACCAGATGAGGCTAGTGAAGATGCCACGTAGTTGTTAAGAAAAATAGTAGCTCAAAACTAGGTGATGACAGTAGAGGAGAAAAGAGAGCAGATTCTAGATTTAAAAGGTAAAACGGACATATCTGGGAGTGGATTTGAAAGGAAGGTAAGGAGGCAGTGTTGAGAATGACTCCTGGATTTCTGACTTGTATAACTAAATGCATTGGTGGTATCATTCACTGAGACATAAAACACAGATTACCAGGTTTGAAGAAGATAATGAATTTGGCACTGGACATGTTGAATTTGAGCAACTTTTGAAAAATCCACATGTAAATGTCAAAGAGGCAGTTAGGTCAAAGGTCTGGAGTTCAGAGGTGAGGCTTGGCCTAAAGATGTAAATTTAGGCAACATAAAAATTGGGTAGTAATTGGGCAATGTGTGTAGAGGAGGCTGCTTAGAAAGAGTAGAGAGAAAAAAGGGAAAGAGAAGTGACAGAGCTGTGAACTGGCTGGCCCAGTAACAGTGGCCAAGGAGTTCAGAGGAAAACCAGGGAGCCACATCCTTGGAAGCCAAAGGAAGAGAATGTTTTGAGGAGAAGGTAGTTGTTGATGTAGCTAATCAAAGTCCATAAGTAAGCTGTGTTCTCATAGGCATATCTATAATACAATATTAATATCTGGACATCTACCTTTTGTGTTAATATCCCTAACTTATTAATATTTTAAAGAACCCAGTTCTTCTCTGTGGCTCCCCCTCGAAGGACTGAGACCCTGTGGGTACTCTGTTCTCATGGTTTAGGCTCTTCCCAAGGTTATGTAAAGCTCTGGCCACATGCTCTGTCTATGGTATTTACCCCCAGCCTCTCTAGTGCTGTCGTCTACACTGACCCCATTGAAGAAATGCCTGCAGCAATGGTACATAGCAGTCACCACAGAGTTTTCCCAGGAGTTCCTTTGGTGATGGTCAAAGGGCCTAGGGCAGATTGAGAAACAGGAAAGAAAGAACATCAAGGAAGAAACAATAAAAACACCAACCAAAACCAGAGAGCTTAGAAAGCTGAAGAAAAAGAATGAGTTAATAGGTTAATTAAAAAACCCCAAATACTCAAAATAAAATAAGGTAAGGAAAATTATTTTAAGCAATACTGGTGTTATATAGACTCCAGCAGAGAGTATGCCACTAAGTAGAGAATTTCTAGGGATACTTGTTGACTTCCAACCCAGGCAACTATTCCTGTTCCATAGACTAGTGATACCAACACAAACCTAGGAACCTGAAAACCTAATTTACCCTTTCAGCACACAGATTTTAATTTCTTATGATGCACTGGGAATTAGTGAAGTGATATACTACAAAAGTGGATACTTTTCACATGAAAGAGTAAGAAAAGAACAAAAATTACAATTAAATTGGATGACTCCTAGTAACAATCCAACAGACTTCAGCTATCTATAAATGTTACAGTTCTGTGCGAAGTTTTGGGTTTTCAGGCATTACATATTTGTAATACTAGTATTTTGAACGTATTCACATTCCTCTCCCACATAAATCGTATTTGGTTCCCCAGCAAATATTCTGTTATGACCTCAAGGAGGTGGTCGGGGTTGAAGCTAAGCTGAGAAAGGTAGAAAGCACGACATGGAGGAATACTACCTAAATGAAAGGAAGAAGTAAAAGAAAGTCCTCTGGGAAAATGGAGTTTAATTTAATAATCACTGTTACTGAAGTTGACACCAATTAAGGGAACAGAGGCAATGAATCCTCTTCCACTGCTCAAGGCCATTCATGTGAGATTACCCTTTTCATCAACCAAATACTGTACTGACAAATAAAAAAGGGAGGAGGAGGTATAGCTTACTAAAAAGTTGAGATGACTGTCTTGAACCAGAGGAAAGTGAGGTACCTTTAACTGACACTTTAAAGGTTTTCTTTTCTTGCTACCCAGAGGTCACTGGTGTAAAAAGCTAAATTATATCAATTTTTTAAAGTAGAATTTTGTCTACTTGAAGATTAGTGTATAAACTGTGAGACTCTGCTGCATATATAAGCAAAGGGCAATTTGTAAAATTAACATATTCATGTATTATTTGCACTTTCACTATACGTTACGCATTTATAACTGGTATCAGCACAGTGCAACATTGCCTCAAAGGGCTCTTGTTGAAGACAGGATGTAAAATATGCAAATAATCTTGTAAAGCTCAAATAGTTGTATGTACTTATGGCAACTATTGAAGAATTTTCAACTTGAAAGATGCTTAAATTTTTATTTCATTGCTGATGACACTTAAAATTGGTACAATGATTTTAAGAAAGCAAAAGGGCAATGCACTGTTAGGGCAAGGAAAGTGTTTAGCAGGAATAGCTCTTTTCATTTTTGGATATATTGTGCATACAATTGTCAGGACATATCACGAAGATTACACTAAATCAAATACATGGCATCTCGGTCACATGTAAGAGGTGTAAGAAAATGTTTGTCATCACTAAGAATGCATTTTGGCAAATTGTGGAAGACCAACTTAAAATGACTTAAACTAACCGGGATGTAGTCCCTCACATAATGAGAAATTCAGAAGTAAAACAAATGCAAGAATGATTATTTCATCCAGCAACTAAACAACGTTATCAAGTGATCAGGTTCTTTCCATCTTTCAGCTTTGTCATATTCAGCACATTCCCTTTATTTCATGGATTCTCTTCCCTTCATGATCACAAAATGGTTGCAGCAGCTTGAGTATGACATTGTCACAGTGGCCAATGGAATTTCCAAAGGCTAGGGGAGGAAAAGTCTCTTCTTTAAGGTTGTTTTCCAGAATGACACTTTCCTAGAAGCACTTCGGCTCCCTAGCACTTCACCTCACAAGGCCAGAATTATATCACATGCCCACCTCTAACGCAATCATTAGCAAGAGAAAAGGAATGACCAGAATTGGCTTAGTCTAATCAGGAAGGGGAAGGCCAATGCTGGAACAAAAGTGGATTTCTCTTAGGCAACAAAGAACAGGAGATGTCTGTAAAGTAGGCAAACAAGAGGTCCTGACAGCATTCTAAGTTTATTCATCAGTAGATAATCTTTGGGTAACCAGGCCCATATCAATGTATTGACCTGTTCGGACTTTTTGAAATTCTTGTCTTTTCATCCACCATTAACTAAATATACTCATCTAGACATTTTCTGCTGAACCTCTTAACTAGCTACTAAGATATAAGAAGGCAGAATGATAAAATGTCAATTCCCAGTTCAGCAAGCCTGATAATCTTGATGGAAATAAGAGATGGAAAGTCAACTCAATTCTAAATTAATATGAAGATATTGTGACTTCTGAAAAATTATACTTTTTTCCTTTCAAAGGAGAGGGGCAACAGACACGGGGTCCTTATGTTCAGTGATCAAGCCAAATATTTAACCATAAGGGCAAAGGCATTCTGCTTCTCCCTACCTCCCTCACAGTGATTCTGGGACCTATTCATTTCTTGTCAGACTGCTAACTCATAAAAGAAACATTTCAACAGATTTGCGTCCTTAGCCTTGAACTTTTAAGAGGAACTATAAAATCAAATATAAAAACATTCTTTGGCCTGCTCTTTGATTTTCCTTTATAAGTCATAAACATTTCTATTTCAGTATTAGGCAATTACAACAAAGCTCCTTTTTTGCTAGTCCTGCTATTGGACTGTGTTTTAAGGGGTGAAGCCTTGATTTATTCTTCTTTGTATTTCCAAAGACCACCTGACATAGGAACTGGGTATGCAGTGAATGTTAGTTGAATTAGTTTGCTGAATTTTGTTTTCATGACTAATAACCTTTCATAAAAGATTTGATCCTACAAAAACAGCTCCAGAGCATTGAGTCATTTTTTCTGTTAAGTATTTTATTTATGCTTTTTAAGGCTATCAAATTAAATTTATCCTACTGTAATTTTCCAACTTCCATTCAAAGATAATATTAATAATTCAAGAAAGGGAATGAACTCTACAAAGGTTGTCTTCTAAATTCCCTGTGGTACTTGTCATACAGTTAATTAGTATATGAACCAAATAGCTGTAGAAACAGCAAATGCCCATTTTCCAGATATGTTTTTACTTGGCATACGTTAATTTTACATTAGAAACATAAATACTACATTTTAGTACATTGTATTCTTCCCTAAAGCTCCTTGGAAAATTCCTAATATTCAAAATCAAAATTACAATGCTTTAAAATCAGCTTTATTTTCTTATGTTTTCTCAGGCTTACACATACACATGCACAAATACATACATCATGGTAAGTACAATAAAATTAAACAATTTAAAATTATCATAAATATATAATTAAGTTTCTATAGTCCAATGACCATTAGTAGGTGTTATAAGAAAACTTTTGTATCTAGCAATTATAGAACAAAAGTGATTAAGCAATATAAAGTGTATTTAAAGGTGATCAAATAGTTTATGAGGGAAAGTTTTCTTGTATAGATATATTTCCACTGACAAATTCAAAAGGAATGAAAGAATTAGAATACTTAGCATATGCAACTTCTAATTAACCAAGGCAATGATGATCATTCATGGCAACTAAAAGCAATAGGTAAAAAGCTGACAAGAGACTTTATAAAGGATTATCAACCTCACATTTCTTGATTAATAGGTAGTATTAACATTACAAGAAGAGAGACAATTAGATTACCTTCTGCTGGTAATACATGCCACCATCTGTGAATATTCTTGCCAAAAACTCTAATCAAAATCTGATCTAGCCTTTAGATACCAGTACAAAAAACAAAAAGGACAGAGGAACATGTTAAATGACACTCTAGTGACGTAATCAGCAAAACCTAAATTGTATGATACTCTATAGAACAAATACCCTGATTTCTTCACAAATACATTACAAGGAAAAGGAGAGAAAGGGATCTTCGAGATCCTTTTATGCTATATATGTATTGCTCGTGGGGCATAAAAATAGATACAAAAATACTCTTTTCTTTCAGAAATTTTATAGAATCTAATGGATGAGACAAAAATCTGCCATTAGGAAATAGTGAAGTGTTAAGCCTTCTTGTAAGGACTAGAAAAGTAGTAGGAATTCAGAGAAGGGAGAAACCAGAGTGCTAACTTGGTCCTAGACAGGCCCAATAAGGGGGTCAGGGAGAAGGGCCACTTGGCCAGACCTTTTCCCCTAAAAAGATCATGCAGAGTTAGAGAGACCAAGATAGGAATGAAAAAAGACGATATTCATTCCATAACTTTCCACTTGTGTTCAGACCCCACCAGATGCAATGCACAAAGAATTAGCATATTTTACAAATCATGTAATTATCTTGTGAATGGGACCGTATATCACACTGTAACACTTCTATAATAAAAGCATTAATTTGCTATAGTTACTATTTAAATGATATCAATGTTCCAATAAAAAAAGAGAAGACACAAATAAAGGGGGCGATTCAGAGGAATTTAACCAAGGAACCAAAGACAAAGATGGCTACGTTAAGGGAGGCACGCAGGGATGTTAAAACACCCCAGGGATTTATAAAGCGGCAAACTGTTACCACCCAAAAACCTAAGAGGCAAGAAGAGGAAGAGTTACGCAAACCAGAAACTCTTATAGCCATGGGAGATGACAGGAGATACAGAATCAGCAGAGAAACCCAGTCACTGCCAACTTGCTGCCTAGCAGAAAAAGAACCAAGGAAATAAATACCCTGACCTCATTCTCCTCCTGCCTGCCAGTCTTCTTGCCAGTTCCTCCCACAGACTAAAGCCAACTGGAAGCCAGAGAGCAAGGGAGCCCATTAATGTAGTCCATAAAGGTCAGCCTCCTGGAGCATGGAGCAGGCTGAAGAAGGGTGGGAATGGCCTCTGGAGAGGCCAATGAGAATATCCAGCACATAAAATACATTTGTTTTTATACTTTTCTTTTGGCAGTTCTTAGTGTTTTAAAAATTATAAAGTGGAAACCTCAAAAACAAAGGAGTACTGAAATTTATTAAAAATGTGTATCTTCAAACATATTCCTAAAGTCCTAAATCTGTCTCCCTTTTATATTTAGTTAAGGTTTGCATTCTATTCCATAGATAGGGTTACATTTTAAATGGTCCCAAGTGTTTATGTGGTTTTAGCATATTCATTAAATAAAATTTTAGTATTTGTAAAAAAGGTATTTTAAATAAAACCATTATTTTAAAGACAAAAAATGAAAAGGAGGTAATCAAGACTTTTTTCAGCATCAGAGAGGCTCTGAAAAAAGACAATAAGGCTTTACACAGGAAAGGAGGAATTCAGATAAACAAAGTTAAGAGGAAGACACTTGGGGGAGCTGAAAATACAGTCTCAATCAAAGTCTGAGATGGGAGTAAGTGTGGTGGAGGCAGGGACAGTGTGGTAACCAGACTAATATGTACAGAGGTGACATTTTAGGGAGTCCTGAGAAAGAAAATTGAATAGACTGAATAAAACCAGATAACAAAAGGCCTTGGGAGATAAGAAGAATTTTGATTTGATTTGAGCATTTTGTCTAATTTAAAGAATATTAAATTGATCTAAATTAGAATTTAGATCTGTTTAAATGTGATGTTAGTCATGCTGAATGAGTAGGGTGTGGGGCATGGAATTATAGGTGCAGTCCTTTAGGAGAAACACTGGTGGAACTGAGAATGAGCAAGGAGGATACAAGGGACAGGGGACACAATGGAGCTGGAACAGACCAGAAAGAATTGCTATCTGGATTAAGTGTATAACTGGAGAGTAGCAGTGGAAATTCGTCCATTCATCCACCCACATGCCCCATATGTCTGTTTATCCCTCAAATACATACTGAGTGTGCTACTGCCACACACTGGAATAGACTGCTGGGACACAATGATGAGCAAAACCTGATGTGTTTCCTGCCCTCCATAGTCTGCAGTCTGGTGAAGAAATAGAGGCATGAACTGAATAATGATGCTAGCTAATGTGAAACTGCATTTGTGAAGGGTACCCTGGAAAAGAGGCATGGGGTGCTAGGATAGCTACCACAGCACTCTAAAAGGTGAAGGATGTGGGAAACCGGAGGAATGGGGGAATGGGAGGTGGTCAGGTAGAGCTTCTTTGGGAAAGTGATGCCCCAGGCTGAGATCTGAACGATAGGAAGGTATTTACCAGGTTAAACAGGGAGGGAAGAGTAAAGTTAGCAAGAAGATAACGTGGGCACAGATTTGAGAGGAAATGTAGTAAGTACAAGGAAATCAAATAAACCAGTGCAGCTGGAACAGAGAGGAAAATGGAAAAATTTGAAAGACATTTTGAGGAAAGATTTAAAGTAATTGTAGACACCTAGAATTTAGACCATTAAAGAGGTAAGTAGTCTAATGTGGTTCCAACCATGTTAACCAAGAAGATGAAATGTTTATTGCACTATAAATTTCTTTGACATCTAACTGCCTAATCAATCTTTACCTGCTAATGTGCTCTGTGCTTTTGAGGGAATGCATTCTCTCCCCGGGTCCACAGCGGGGTACGGTTTCAAAGGCAAGAACTTCCCAGCACCACATCTACCCGCTTCTCCATCCAGGAGCCTAGAGGTCTTTGTTCAAACTTGCAGGAAAATAATCAAAGTCAATCACTCCAGCGGAAGTTTAGGGGAACTCCTTTCATAGGCCCAGAAAACTTGAATGGGGTGGGAATTCCTCCCAGGTTAAAAGTCCCCTTCTTCCACCTTGGTGGGGACTCCATCTTTCTGGATCCCCTCTCACTCAGTGTGAGAGCTGTTTTTCTCTCCTCTCACTCAGTGTGAGAGCTGTTTTTCACTTCTATCTCTCTCTCTTTCCCCCTCTCAGTCCTCTCTCTCTCTCTCTCTCCCTCCCTCTCAGTCCTCTCTCTCTCTTTCTCTCCCCAAAATAAATCACTTTTCTATAAAACTTTTTAGGTCCAATATTTACTCTAAGGAGCTCACGGTTGCCAGCAGGGTCTACTCCCCTATTCTTGGGTGAGTGTTAGACACAAGAACCTCAGGCACATCTGATCAGGGAGGAAATAGGGCTGTTGTCCCTCTGGTGACATCCTCCCCTTCACTAACACTTTGACCAAAGAACATAACTGTCTTAGTCCATTTTGTGTTGCTATAACAGAATACCTGAGGCTGAGTAGTCTACAAAGAAAAGAGGTTGGCTCATGATTCTGGAGGCTGGAAGGATCAAGATTGGGTAGCTGCATCTGGTAAGTGCCTCAGGCTGCTTCAACTCATGGATAAATGCAGAATGGACAGAAAGCTTGTGCAAAATCCCACGGTAAGAGAGGAGGCAAGAGAGAGAAACAAAGGGAGGTACACTTTTTAACAACTCATTCTCCTGAAAACCAATCCCTTCTCACTTACCCCCATGTGAAGGCATTAGTCTATTCGTGAGGGAGCTGCCTCCATGACCCAAACATCTCTGACTAGACCTCCTCTCCCAACAGTGCCACATTGGGAATCAACTTTCAACAGGAGTTCTGGTAGGGACAAACCATATCCAAGCCATAGCAATAACCATTAAATATCAATTCCTAACAAATATTTGTTAATGTCCACTAAGTATCAGGTACTCTGCAAGGCACTAGGAATATACCCCTAACTAGACAGACAATCTTTATCACGTATGGCTTATCATCCAACTTACTTTCCTACCTGTACTGAAGAACAGAAGAAACAACTAGGTGTGGAATCAAGGGAGATCTGTTAATCAACAGATATCCACTGAGTAACTTCTATGTGCAAGGCACAATACCGAATACTATGCAAACATTATCTTCCCACAGGACAGACAGAAGCTGGCTTCTTTTAAATACAGACTGTGGTATTTGCTAAGTTTGAGTATATACTGACCAAAAATATGCACGAAAATGACTAAGATGCAGTCATTGGTTTCAGAGATCCTTTAGTGAGAGAGATATACAACATAAAAATTAATCCCTATAATTAGTGACAATATAATAGTTCTATAAGAGTGATACAACTTAGGGTGCTCAGATAAGATCAGTTTGAGAGAGTCAGGTAGGTTCATAGGGAAAGAATACATATTCTGTAACATTACAGTGACTGACATTTAAATACTGAAAAATGAATGTAAAGAACAATGGCAACATAAAAGCCTGAGAAGAAAAATGGTCTGGCAGACTGATATTTAAAAAAAAGAAGGGATGAAAAATCATTTCAATCTTAACATTTTAATACTCTGCAAAATCGCTATAAAAATGTTACATATGCCCGAATTAACTCTATTAATACTCATAAGTACATTATAATATCTTTGAGATTTGTTAGAAGGTTTAAATTTATCTTGCAGAGAAAGCTCATTCTCAAAAACATCTGGAACTGACTTCCACAATGAAGAAATAAGATAATTCTTAATTTAATTAATGTTCTCCTTCATAATAAACATAAACAGGACAGAGAATCACAGGCTTGCTAATCTCTATTCTCTATAAATTCTTAATCATGATAAATATCTTCTGGAGGATTTATTTTGCAAATGCAAGGAAACTATATTAGATTTATATGTCTGTAAACTTTTTGACAATTTGTATTTTTGAATCTTGGGGAATACATGTTCCAGAAAGTGGGAAGTGAGGAAATAAATGATATAAGGTCTTCTAAAGAACTTGCAGTCTTCAAATAGCAGTGGACTTAAAAACATTAAAATAGTGCTAGATTTGGCTTTTGCATGCTTCACTGGTGAATGCTATGGGCAGTAACTATGTGAAACACCTTATTTATTTCAGTTGACTCCTGCCATAATTGATCGAAGGACTAGAAGTTCCCTTACACTCAAAAGCCATGGGTTTCTAGACCCAAGCTTACTGTGCTGATTACATAAATGATAGAAGACAGAACAGTACTTTCCTCTGGCAGAGTCAAAGAATTCACACTGAGTAAGACAAATTTTTTGCTCTCGACTATAAACTAGGGCAAGAATTTAATTTCCTCAGTACCAAGCACAATTTTCTCCATTTTGTATTATGGAGTGGTTATGACAAGTAGAGAAACAATATAGAGACTGTTTGTTAACTTCTAAACTTGTTTGACCCCACTACAGTTACCTCTTCAATACTTGCATTTGCTCAGGCCACCAATCTATCTTCTTTCTTACATCTACTGTGTCTGCCTTCATAGTCTGATTCAAGTAGATGAAACCATAACTGTAAAATATCTGTGAATACTACCTTAGTATTTATGAAAAATACATAAAGAAGATAAAATTAATATTTTAACATGTCTAAAATGGGGAGGCTAAATATTATAAATGATAACATCAACTGTAGAAATAGTGAGGTAAACAATTTTCATTTTCACAGCAAAATGATCATTCAGAGATTTAACCATAATTTCACACAGCTTGCCACATGAAATAATTGTTATTCCCATAAATAGTGAAGGCTAACATGTTTTAGTAATATTTTTCTGCTTGAATCTAATTTGATGTCAGTTTTTGCTAGGAGTTTGTTGTTTTGTTTTGGATTTTATCTCCAAATTACATCACTTAAAAATAATCAAGTAAAGCTTTTTCAGTTACATGCATAGTTACTAAACAAGGTTGCTAAAGTGTTAACTGTGTGTGCTTCTGAAATCTATGAAAGGAAATACTCCAATCTCTCAGAAACATCATTGGCCCTTTGTAAATCGATGTTGCCATGGCAAATGTTTTCATTTAATACTGGATTAGCTGAGGGTGGGAGTATGACACATTGTACAAAGAAATGTACTTGCTATTTTTATATATCCTCCTCTTTAAAAGTGCTGTGAGCTTTGTTGAATGAGGTGACTTTTGCCTGTTAAGACAGAGCCATTTCTCTAATGTGTACAACAGATTTGTCCTTTATATATGATTAAGGAGAAGACATTATCTGTGAAAAGCAATCTGTACCTTGAAAAAGTATGTTCTGCACTTTTGCTTAAAAAATGCAACATTCATGTGGAATAGTTCCAAATGCTTTTCTTGAAGAGGGTTATTGAAATATTAATTCAGACTACATAAATCTGAAAATAAGTGAAACAAAGAGAATTTTTCTGGTAGCTAATAAGTGCAAAGAGAATCACTTTTCTTGTTAATGTGGAAAGATATGCATGGTTGCCTTCCACACATATCTTTAGAATGACTACAATAAAAGAATGACCTCCTACAAATCTGGGTCTATTTGTTTCCAAATGCATAACAAATTTCCTAAATTCTTTAACTAATCAGGCTCTTTTAAAAGCACCACTGCAAAGGAGGAAAATAAGAATTAAAAATTTATCCATTAGAGGCTCTGTATGGAAAACCCCTCTAGAGATTTTTTAAAGTAGGGACTTATATCAAAACACATGATATCTAGCTGTATCCTTTTTGTTGGTGATATTGTTTATTTCTTTATTAATTTTTAACAACTATAAATAAATGATCTTTTCAATGATAAAATAACATGGATATATATTCCCCAAATTTTCCATTATCCTCCTTCATTGCTACCTCTCCGAGGGAACCAGTGTTTACAGCCTGATGTGACTCTTTATAACTTCCTTCATGCTAGTTTAAAACTACATAACCAAACTGACACATGTATATTGGGATTTTGTTATTATTTATTTTTATTAAGATAGGATCACACTTAGGGAAAAGAGGAAAAGACTAACTTGCAGCTCCCACTTGGATGGACAGAGCAGCATGCAGACACTCATACTGTGAACTTCTGTTCCAAGAACTACTGCAGGAACATACCAGAAAGACCAAGAGAACTCACAGACCCTTTGAAGGAGGTGGATTGCCAGTGCAGGGTCCCTGGGACAGCCTAGGAACTGTGAATCAGCTTTCTTCCTCAGTTGGGAGGCTTCTAGCCTGGGGCAAGTTCTCAGCCCTGCTTACCAGCTGCCTGGAAATAAACTGTGCTGTTGAGGGGCAGGGGTAGTGGGAGTGAGATCAGTCTTTCAGGCTGCAGGCTGCATGGGAGCTGGGCGAGGCCTGTGACTGCCAGCTTTCCCCTACATTCCTGGTGACTTGTGTGATGCAGCAGAGGCAGCCGTGATCCCCCTTGGAACATAACTCCACTGGCCTGAGAATCACACTCCCATCCCACACAGCAGCCACAGGAGGACTGCTCAAGAAGAGTCTGAGCTCTGACAGGCCTAACACTGCCCCCCACCTGATGGCCTCTCTCTACCTGCCCTGACAGGGGAAGACAAATGACATAATCTATTGAGAGCTCTATGGCCCTGCCAACCGCCTAACCCTAGGGCAAACTTGTATCCTCTTTACAGTATCACAGCTTATATGCTCTTGCAAGTTCTATCTCCTGGCTGGAGATCAAAGGACACAAAACCAGTGCACTTAACAAAAATACAACCAAAGACCCTCACAGAGTCTACTTCACACCCTAGCTACTTCCACTGGAGCAGGTGTGGATATCCAGGGCTGAGAGGCCTGAACATGGATCACATCACAAGACTGTTTGCAGTCACTTGCCCATACCAGCCTAGAGCTGGGTAGCTCTGCTGGGTAGCTAGATCCAGAAGAGAAATAACAATCACTTCTGTTTGGCTCTCAGGAGCCCTGAACTAGGGGAAAAGAGAGAGGAGAGAATCTGAACAGCAGCCCTGAGCCCCAGATCTTCCCTCAACATAGTCTACCCAAATGAGAAGGAACCAGAAAAACAATTCTGGCAGCACGATAAAACAAGTTTCTTTAACACCCCCAAAAGATCACACTAGCTCACCAGCAACGGATTCAAACCAAGAAAAAAATTTCTGAATTGCCAGAAGAGGAATTCAGGTCGATTATTAAGCCAATCAAGGAGGCACCAGAGAATAATAAAGTCCAAGTTAAATTTAAAAAAAGATATAGGATATGAACTGAAAAAATTTCAATTTACCCTTGTAGTTAACATAAATAAAAAACAATCACAACTTCTCAAAATCAAGTACATAGAGAAACGCACAATGCAATGGAAAGTCTCAGCAATAGAAATGAACAAGTAAAAAAAAGAACTTCAGAGGGCGAAGACAAGACTTTTGAATTAACCCAGTCTGACAAAGACAAAAAATAATTTAAAAAAATGAACAAAGCCTCCAAGAATCATGTTAAATGACAAAACCTAAGAATAATTCGTGTTCCTGGAGAAGATAAATCTGAAAGTTTGAAAACCTTACTTATGGGGATAATCGAGGAAAACTTCCACAGCCTTGCTAGAGATCTAGACATCTGAATTCAAGAAGCTCAAAGAACATCTGGGAAATTCAGTGCAAAAAAATCATCACCTAGGCACTCCATCATCAGGTTATCTAAAGTTAAGACAAAGGAAAGAATCTTAAGAAGTGTGAGGCAAAAGCATCAAGTAACCTATAATGTAAAACCTATCAGATTAACAGTGGACTTCTAAGCAGAAACCCTACAAACTAGAAGGGATGGGGGTCCTATCTTTAGCCTCCTTAAACAAAACGGTTTTCAGCCAAAAATGTTGTATCCAGAGAAACTAGGCTTCACAAATGAAGGAAAGATAGTCTTTTTCAGACAAACAAATGCTGAGAGAATTTGCCACTACCAAGTCGGCACTACAAGAACTGCTAAAAAGAGCTGTAAATCTTGAAACAAATCCTCAAAATATGTGAAAATATAATCTCCTTAAAGGATAAATCTCATAAGACCTATAAAACAATAACACAATGAAGAAAAAACCATAGGATAAAAACCTCAACAAGGAAAACTACAAAACACTGCTGAAAGAAATTATAGACAATACAAATAAATGGAAACACAACCCATCCTCATGGATGGGTAGAATCAATATTGCGAAAAGGACCATACTGCCAAAAGCAATTTACAAATCCAATGCAATTACCATAAAAATACCACCATCATTGCTCACAGAACCAGAAAAAAAAATCCTAAAACTTAAATGGAACCAAAAAAGAGCCCACATAGCCAAAGCAAGACTATGCAAAAAGAACAAATCTGGAGACATTACATTACCTGACTTCAAACTATACTATCAGGCCATACTCACAAAACAGCATGGTACCAGTATAAAAATAGTCAAATAGACCAATGGAACAAAATACAGAACCCAAAAATCAAGCCAAATACTTACAGTCAACTGATCTTCAACAAAGCAAACAAAAACATAAAATAGGGAAAGGACCCTATTCAACAAACGGTGCTGGGATAACTGGCTAGCCACATGTAGAAGAACGAAACTGGATTCTCATCTCTCACCCTATACAAAAATCAACTCAAGATGGATCAGACTTAAATATAAGACCTGAAACCATAAAAATTCTAGAAGATAACACTGGAAAAACCCTTCTAGACACTGGCTTAGGCAGAGACTTTATGACTAAGAACCCAAAAGCAAATGTGACATAAACAAAGGTAAGTAAGTGGGACTTAATTAAACTAAAAAGCTTCTGCACAGCAAAAGAAACAATCAGCAGAGGAAACAGACAACTTACAGAGTGGGAGAAAATCTTCACAATCTATACATTTGACAAAGGACGAATTTCCAGAATCTACAAGGAACTCAAATCAGAAAGAAAAAAAAAAAATCCCATTGAAAAGTAGCTAAGGACATGAATAGAAAATTCTCAAAAGAAGATATACAAATGAACAACAAACATGAAAAATGCTCAATATCACTAATGATCAGGGAAATGCAAATCAATATCACAATGTGATACCACCTTACTCCTGCAAGAATGTCCACAATCAAAAAATCTATCAAATAATAGATGTTGGTGTGGATGTGGTGAAAAGGGAACACTTTTACACTGCTGGTGGGAATATAAACTAGTACAACCACTATGGAAAACAGTGTGGAGATTCCTTAAAGAACTAAAAGTAAAACTACCATTTGATCCAGCAGTCCCACTAGTAGGTATCTACCCAGAGGAAAAGAAGTCATTATACAAAAAAAGATACTTTCACACACATGCTTACAGCTGCATAATTTGCAATTGCAAAAATGTGGAACCAGCCAAATGCCCATCCATCAATGAGTGGATAAAGAAAATGTGGTATATATACATACATCATGAAATACTACTCAGCAATAAAAAGGAACAAAATAATGGCATTCACAGTAACCTGGATAGAAATGGAGACCTTTATTCCAAATGAAGTAATTCAGAAATGGAAAACCAAACATCGTATGTTCTCACTCCTAAGTGGGAGTTAAGCTATGAGGATGCAAAGGCATAAGAATGATACAACAGACTTGGGGGACAAAGGTGGGAAGGGATGAGGGATAAAAGAAAACACATTAGGTACAGTGTATACTGTTCAGGTGAGAAGTGCACCTAAATCTCAGAATCACCACTAAAGAACTTATTCATGTAACCAAAGAAACACCACATATTCCCCTAAAACCTATTGAAATTAAAAAAAAAAAACACAAAAGGATCACACTTTTGCATATGACTCTCTAGTTTGTTTTTCTCACTTAATATACAATGCCAATATTTCTAGGGCAGATTATTTAGTTCTAACTAAGACTTTCATTTATTGCATAAAATTCTATAGAATGATCTCCTGAAAGTTTAAGGATATGAGTAGTTTTAGTTTAGAGGATAACTCTAATAACTAAACTAAAAAGTTTGTAGTACTGCACCCTCCACCAGCAATGTATGAAACTGTCCCATGTCTTCCCATCTGTAAAAGCTCTTTATAGTATAGCTCTTTTGAATTTTTGCCAAATTCATGGGTTAAAAAAATAGTAACGTTTTTTCCCCTAATTTATCTGATTATTCACAGGATTGAATTTTTGTCATTCTGTTACATTAATATTCTTAATTCACTTTTCTTTTCGGCTGCTTGTCTTCTCAAAAATCTCAGGAACTCTTTATATACTTGGTATTTTAACTTTTTTCTGTAATACGTGTTTTTAATTTTTCTCAGTCTGTTTTTGGTTAAATAATTCTCACCTTTATAAGTCTGTGTGTGTATGTAAAAAAAATCGTTTTTTACTTTTCCAGTCTCTTCTACAGTTAAGGGTCTGTGAAGATTTTAAGCATCTTCTTATGTAAATTTCAGTTATTTTCTAGAAAAGCATCAATTTCCTCAAGATTACAAAATATACAGAAACACAGTTGCACATAAGTGTCTAAAAATTTCTTTTATCCTTTCTAATTCTTAATAATGCATAATTTTTGACATTTAAGAAATATTTAGGCTTGCCATGAGTTTATTTTAAAGGGCATTTCAAAGAAATAATCTATTTTGTTGATGTTTTCCATTTTTAAACCTATTTATTATTTTTAACTTTTATCAGTATTCATTTCTTTTTATTGATTTTAATGTTTATCTTCATTTCTTGAGTTGACTTTATATTTATATTTTACTTTATTCTAGCTTTCATTTTAAAGGAATTTAAGGTTATTAACTTTTCTCTGAGCACTTCATTAGCTGGGTCTCATGGGTTTTATTATCCAGTATTTTCCTTACTGGATATTACTAAACAGTCATTGCTCTCTAGACAATTTAAAATTTCAGGTTTGTTTTCTTTTCCTTGTTTCAGGGGTTGTGCAGAAAAATGGTCCTTAATTTCTAAGTAGCTAAGTCTTCCATGACATCATTTCTTGGTCTATTTCTAGTTTTATTGAATTACAAGTGGATGTGAGTATAAAAATTGTAATTACTGTAGTCAAATAAAATTTGTTAATGTCCTGCTATGTAACTTTTTATAAATATTTTCTATGTATTGGGAAAGAATTTATATTCTCTTTCCCAAATATAAATTTTGTCTATATATGTTAGATTATATTTACTATATGTTCAATGCAGTCTTAAGTCTTTTTTTTTTCTTGAGACAGATTCTCACTCTGTTGCTCAGGCTGGAGTGCAGTGGCACAATCCTGGCTCACTGCAACCTCCACCTCCCAGACTTAAGGGATCCTCCCACTTAAGGCCCTCTTCTTGACTAGGCCTCCACCATGGCTTATAAAGACTTGACAAACACTAACAGTTTCTAACAGCTCAATGCCATATCCTTAAGATGATTCTAGCTCCACTTAAAGTGCTTGCTTGAGAAAACTCAAGGTTGCCAAAAAAATCTAGTTTGCTCCAGCTTCCCAAGTAGCTGGGACTACAGGCATACACCACCATGCCCAGCTAATTTTTGTATTTTTTGTAGAGAGGAAATTTTGCCATGTTGCCCAGGCTAGTCTCAAACTCACAGGGTTAAGTGATCTGCCTTCCTCAACCTCCAAAAGTGCTGGGACTACAGACATGAGCCATAGCACCGAGCAAGTCATATGCCATTTAACAATCTAGAAAATTTCTCAGAACATATCTAATAATTTCCTTACTAGAAATGTTCTGGGGATATGTTCTAAGAAATGTATCAGGCAATTTTGTCATTGTGCAAACATCATAGAGTGTACTTAAACAAACCCAAATGATATAGTTTACTACACACCTAGGTTATATGGTATGGCCTATTACTTCTAGGCTACAAGCCTGTACAGCATGATACTACACTAAATATTGGAAGCAATTGTAACACAATAGTATTTGTATATCTAGATGTTTCTAAACATAGAAAAGGTGCAATAAAAATATGGTATACAAGGTAAAAATGGTAAACATATATTGGGCACTGTATTATACCATTCTTACATTGCTATAAAGAACTACTTTAGACTAGGTAATTTACAAAGAAAAGAGGTTTAATTGGCTTACGGTTCTATAGGCTGTACAGGACATGGCTGGGAAGAGCTCAGGAAACTTAAAATCACGGCAGAGGGCAAAGGGAGAGCAGGCACATCTTATATGACCAAAGGAGGAGGAATAGAGCAAAAGGAAAGGTGCTACACACTTTTAAACAACCAGATTTCATGAGAACCCACTTACTATCACTAGAACAGCAAGGGGGAAATCTGCCCCCATGATCTCATGATCCAATCACCTCCAACCAGACCCCTCCTCCAACACTGGGGATTACACTTTGACATGAGATTTAGGCAGGGACACAAATCCCAACCATTTCAAACTTACTATAAATGGAGCTTGAAGGACTAGAAGTTTCTCTGGGTGAGTCGGTGAGTAAATGTGAAGGCCTAGGACATTACTGTACACTACTGTAGACTTTATAAGCACTGTACACTTAGGCCACAACAAATTTATTAAGATTTTTTCTTTCTTCAATAATAAATTAACCTTAGCTTACTGTAACTTTTTAACTGTATAAATGTATTAATTTTTAAACTTTTTGACTCATATAATAAAATTTAGCTTAAAAAGCAAACATTGCACAATTGTATAAAAATATTTTCTTTATATCTTTATTCTATAAGCATTTTTCTATTAAAATTATTTTTTTTTTTACTTTAAAGATTTTTGTCAAAAACTAAGACACAAACACATACTTTAGCCTAGGCCTGCACAGGTCAAGATCATTAATATCACTGTCTTCCACCTCCATGTCTGTCCTCCTGGAAGGTCTTCAAGGGCAATAACATATAGGGAGCTGTCATCTCCTATAACAATGCCTTCTTCTGAAATACCTCCTGAAAGACCTGCTGGAGGCTCTTTTACAATAAACTTTTTTTTAACAAGTAGAAGTAGTACACTCTAAAATAATGTTAAAAAGTACAGTATAGTAAATACATAAGCCAGTTACATAGCCATTCAGCATCATTATCAAGTATTACGTACTATACATAATTGTATTGCTATATTTTTATATAACTGGCAGTACAGTAGGTTTGTTAACACCAGCATCACCACAAACACGTGCATTATGAAGTTATGAAAGCTACAACATTACCAGGTGATAGGACTTTTTCAGCTCCATTATAATCTTCAGTCTGTTATTGATTGAAACATTATTATGAAGAACATGACTGTATATATAAAATTATTCTATTTACTGAAATATTCAAATACAATTATATTTGCCTTTTGAGATCTATTTGATACACCAAATATGCTACAGAGGGATATTTATGTATTAATAATTATAGAGGGATTCTCCCTTTATAATTATAGAAAGATATTTTAATAAACTTCACTAAGTCTTTTTCTTTTTTCTTTTTATTTTTTGAGAAAGGGTCTCGCTCTGTCATATAGGTTGGAGTGCAGTGACACAATCCTAGTTCACTGCAGGTTCAACTCCCTGTGATCAAGTGAGCCTCCTGCCACAGCCTCCTGAGTAGCTAGGACTACAGACACATGACACCACGCCCAGATAATTTTTTAAATTTTTTATAGAGATGGAGGTCTCTTCATGTTGCCCAGGCTGGTCTCAAATTCCTGGCCTCAAGCACTCTTCCTGCCTCAGTCTCCCAAAGTGTTGATTGAAGATGTGCGCCACTGCATGCAGCCCACTTTGAATTTTTATTTTAAATATTTGACAGTGACGGTGTCTTATGCCCACAGTATATAAATTTTTCTATCTCCTAGCAAGTTGTACCTTTAATAATTACTAGTTTCTTTTAAAGACAAAATTATAAAAGTTGAGGTTCTGAATACTTCATCTGTTTACAGCACTATTTCTAGAATGGTAGCTTTACAGGAATTCTAAATTTTTGTTTTCAAATCTCTTTCTCTACCCCTTGAACTACATTCTTCAAATCCTACTGCCTTCACAAATGTTTTCTGAATAAAGCAAGAGACAAATGTAGATTCTAACCTGCTTCCCTAATGTGCTCTAGAAAATTATGATTGCAGTCCTGACTAAACTATTGTCGCAATTACTCTCTTTATTCCCATGTTGATCCTCTGTATTCTTTATTTCAAGTATTCTAACATATTTATAAATAGGGCCTTGCATTAGCTGCTTGATAACATTTCTTAACTAATCCATTATAATGTAGTTCAGGGAAAAAATATTAATAACTAAATTCACTTTATTTACTGGGCTTTACACATATTAATTTACTTAACTGCAATCCTATCAGATAGGAACTATGATTATCCCAATTTTACAGATGAGAAAACTAAAGCACATAAAGGTTTGAGTATGTTGCCCAAGGTCCTGCAGCCAGCAAGTGGTGGAACAGAGTTCTGATTTGTTTTGTGTATATAGTGACGGACAGATATTATCTCCTTGATTAAACTCTAGCCAGGCTCCTGCAAGCCCTCTTCTTGACTAGGCCTCCACCATGGCTTATAAAGACTTGACAAACACTAACAGTTTCTAACAGCTCAATGCCATATCCTTAAGATGATTCTAGCTCCACTTAAAGTGCTTGCTTGAGAAAACTCAAGGTTGCCAAAAAAATCTAGTTTGTTCCAGCCAATACCTGAGAATAGAGCCTCTGTCTTCCAGTCTCTGTGGTGGGATGGAATCACAACTTCAATAATTTCCAACTAGTGAACACAGCTGGCCTAATCGCGTTTATGCCAACTAACCCTTTGTAATGTCTCACTTCCCCGACTCTACTGAGCCCCCATTTACTACTTTTTCCTACTATTTCTCCCTTTAAAATGCCCAGTCACTTCTGTACAAATCAACTGTTGATTAAATCAATTCAGTCCCTACCACTTTAGGAATGTCCAGCTTTGTTTATCTTTGACACGATTTATAAACGCAGAAATGAGGGATGAGAAACACAGAAGTGGGAAAGATGAAAGGCTTTGGAAGTAACTATAAAGTCTTGGGCTTTTAATGTGAGTGGTGCAAGAAGCTTTTCAAGGGTATTCATAGAAGAGTAATGTGTTCTGACTTCTGTTTAAATAGAATCTTTGTGACTACTGAGTGGAGCCCAGATTGCAAGGGTGCACAGGTACAAGGTAGGTCAGTTAGGAGGGATATTGTAATAATCCAGGAAAGAGAGGATGGTACCTGGGCCAGAGTTGAAAAGATGGCTGTCGTGAGAAAAAGCTGGAATTGGGGTATATTTGGAAGGTAGAATGAACAGGATTTACTAGCATTTTGTTTACAGGCTATGAGGGAGAAAAGAAGCATAAATAAAGACTCTAGTATATTTGGCCAAGAGAAATTATACCACAGGAATTGCCATCTAGTGAGGTGGAGAGTTCTGAAATACAATATTCCAAATAAGAGAACTCTTGTTTATAATCATTTACTCATGAAAACTGACTAGGTAACTAAGGAACAAAGATCAAAGCTCTGTTAACCTTGCAGTGGTATTTTTGTTCTTTATGTGTAGTCAGAAGACACTGTTCATGAGATGCCAAAGGTTAAATTCATTTATTAGCCTAAATGGCATATGCAATTGTTTCTTTCTATCAGGGAATGGGAAACTACAGCCTGTGGGCTGACTGCCTTTTCTAGTAGACACAGTTTTCAATTGAAACAAAGCCAAGCCATTCATTTACATAGTATCTATAACAGCTCTCTAACTACAACAGTTTAAACAGAACCTATATGGCTCACAAGTCAAAAATATTTACTATGTGATACTTCTTTAAGAAAGAATTTGCTGATCTCTAGTTAGATTTAGATGAGAATAACCAAAAAAAAAAAAAAAAAAATCTGTTAAAATAAATCAACTTAAGTTGATTGCAAGGTATCTTTTAACCTTGGTGAAGTGACCAAGAATATCTTACCAGAATTCAGAATAGTAGCACGTCTTTCTGCATAGGTATTAGAAGAAAGTTATTCAAGGATTTAGGATGGCCTGGGTACAGTGGCTCACACCTGTAATCCCAGCACTTTAGAAGACCGAGGCAGGAGGATCACTTGAGCTCAGGATTTTAAGACCAACCTGGGAAACACAGCAAAACCCCATCTCTAAAATAAAAAATTAAGCCAGGTATGGTGGTGTGTGCCTGCAGTGTCAGCTACTCAGGAGGCTGAGATGGGAGGATCCTTTGAGCCAAGGAGGTTGAGGTAGCAGTGAGTTTTGATTGCACCACTGCATTCAGCCTGGGGGACACCGTGAGATCCCATCTCAAAACAGATAATAATAATTTAGGATGAAGCCACTAATGTGTATTTTGTTTAATAAAAGAGAGCTTATATTTTTACAATATATGTAAAATAAACATATATGTGTGTGTATACATATATATATATACGTATACCTGCACACATAAAAACACATAGAGTAAAATTCTGTGGGAGACAGATCATTAACAGATTGGCAGTACAGTATTATAAAATAAGCCATGAGTTTCAGATTCAAGTAAATCTGTATTTAAATCCTTGTTCTCCTCTTTACTGGCTATTTGCTAAGAACAGGTTATTAATCTCTTCTGGTTTCAATTTTTAATATAAAAAGTGGGGATAATAATGGCTTGAACACAGACGTTTTATGGGAATTGATGAGACAGTGTATGTAAAGTGCCCAATATAGTAGCGTTACATAATGAACACTCAATAAGTATGTTTTCTCCATTAAAATATTTACTAGGAAAAAAATTTTAAAAAAAAAGGACTCTAAACCTTATTGAGAAAATAGGTGATCATAAGGGAGTCTTTTATACTGTAGATAATTTAAAAATATTCTCAAGCATCATGTTAATTCAAACATACTCAAAATTGATTGAAAATAATAAATACTCTCTTCTGTTTCTAATTTTTTATAAAGAAAGGGAAAAAATGGTCAATGTATACTCACACTTGCAGTTCTGAACCCTGATATGTGACATGTTTATATTATCCTCACAGAAAAAAAACATTGCTAATAGCTCAATCGTATCTTCCCTAACTGGATGTTAAATAAGTTTCAGTAAAAATAAAGAGGAAGCATCATAATGTAAACTTAAACAATTGACAGTGAACAACATGTGACTTTGTCATTTACAAGAGCCATTTAACATTTTTATAATCTACTTAATTCATATAATTAATGCTTGCCGATAAAGCAAAGAGTAAATATACAAATGTATCTAATCTGAGATTTTGAGATGTATTGTTTTAAATGACACCAATCCTGAGCTTTCAAAATAGAAAGGTAAAGAAGAATGAATGTGTGGCAGATAAATAAACAAAACAAGGGCTTGGTGGCCATCCTTTCTAATAATCATGCTATTTTCTTTGTTATTAGCTTTCTCATTGGTAAAATGGAGATAATATTAGTTTCTCAATTTGGGGAGGGAGGAGATACAGCATTTTAATTTATTTTCGTGTCCTTTTCACAAACCTTGCAATTTTATACACACTGCCTAAGTCTTTCTAAGCAAAAAGTACATGCTAGTCCCGAATTAGGACATATCTCAACATGCCTCCTTCAATAAGAAGATCACCATGCTAGTTTTTATTTTTTGTGAAAGGAGAGAAAGGAATAGAAGAAAAAGAAACCCTAAAAGCCATGACTCATATATTCATTTTAAGACAATGACTTAATGCAATCAATCTTCACCCAGGGTTGTTCTTTCTAGAGGCTGGCCACTGGAGCCACCACTTTTATCTTGCACATTCATGGCAGATGTGGCTTATGGGTCGCTGCACCCTTTCCCATCAAGCTCCACTGTGGCCTCATAATTCTTAACACTTTTCAGGCAGCTCTTCCCAATCAAGTATTTGGCTCAAAAAGTAACCCTCATTTGCTATGTTGTTCTACTGTACAGATTCAATTAGATGAGGGTGAGGCCTGTAGTGGTGGACAGTTCACAACACTAGGGAAGGTATGCTGGACCATGGCTGCTGACCACACAGAGGCGATCAGGAAATCCATGGGGCTCCTGGAGTTGGATGGGGATCTTCTTTAAGCACTTCCAGCAATCATACAGCTGCTTCGCGAAGAGCTTGGATCCATTTTCCCCACAAGAGTACAACAGATATCCTACCAGTGGCTGGTGCCAGAAAGGCTGTTGTTTTCTCTCCTTCTGCAGTGAGGTTTAAACTGAAAGTCAAGCTGGCCAATGAGGAGAAACAGTAAAATGGGAATGTGGGGTGTCTCCCTTCCTTTTATTCTTCCGCCCAAGAGAAAACTTGGAATTTTAATTTCAAAAGAATGCAAATATTAGGTACTAACAACTAGAGACAAGGAGATAAGGAAATCGCTATCCCTAAAGTACTAAAAACTATTCCAGTAAAGCCTCATTTTTTTTCTGGAGTTCTTGCTAATTTTTTTTTAGCTTTTACTTTAGGTTCAGGAGTACATGTGCAGGTTTGCTATACAGGTAAATCATGTGTCATGGGGTGTGGTATACAGACTATTCAGTCATCCAGGTAAAAAGCATAGTAGGCTGTAGGTAGTTGTTTAATCCTCTCCCTCCTTCTACCCTCCACTCTCAAGCAGGCCCCCTTGCTAACTTTACTCTGAGTTTTTAGCATTGACTGAGGATATGTACATCTTTTTTACACAATGATGGAATTAAAAAATATATAGACTTAACATCATTATAGCCTCAAAACTAGACAAAAGCCAAGCTTCTGTACAACTAAGTAACTTTACTTACAAATTCTAATTTAATTGGCATTCTGAATTTAATAAAAACAATTCTTCATTTAACTTGTATATTACCTCTGATAAAACAGATATTCTGAGCAACTGCCACTTATAAATGATGTTATGATTACGGTTTGATATAATACAACTGATTCCTTACAGGGGTACAGAAAGAAAAGCCCATGAAAGCTGGGTTTGTTTTACAGATTATGCATGCATTGTGGAGGCAAAGGAATCTCTTTCTCATGTTAGAAAATGAAGAAATTAAAGTATATTAGTTAACATTTTCTCATGACTGTTCATTTGAGAAAACAGCAAAGTGAAACATGGTGGGAAGCTGTTGAGAAAATTTTGTAGGAGTATTTTGTTCATTCTGGTTTCATTTCAATGACAATATTCTTTCATCAATATTTTAAAATAATAACTTAAGGTTCTAATTTCAGGTTTTTCAACATGTTGCTCTGGGGTATCTGATGTGATGATCCTTAAACTCAGAATTGTTCTGTTTCTTGGCAATAGATACATGTGCTTAGATACACAGGGACAGGCTGCTTTCCAATTTCAATACATGATCTGAAGAGTCCTTTAAAAGAAAAATGCTGAATGAGACAAGAATTTGCAAGAGGTTCGAAAAGGGAAAGGTGTATTTCTTCATAGTTCTCAGATCATCACTCCCAAAATAAGGAAGGGCAATGATTACACTAATGACAGCCTAAAACATCTTCATTGAAAGCAATTCAATTAATATAAGGCTTTAAGAAATTAGGCTCAAGGAAGATATTTAATTTTGTAAAATCATGTATTTTTTGCAAATTTGTTTGCATTTGTAAGTCCTTAAGCTAAGAATACAGAGGACCTAACTTGAGCAAATAGCAAATAAATAGAATGCTACATAAATTTAGGATTTGAAAGCACATACATTAGATAAAAGTGTTTTTCTTTTTTTAGACAGAGTTTTGCTCTTGTTGCCCAGGCTGGAGTGCAATGGCGCCATTGCCCACTGCAACCTCTGCCTCCAGGGATCAAGCAATTCTCCTGCCTCAGCCTCCCAAGTAGCTGGGATTTCAGGTGCCTGCCACCATGCCAGCTAATTTTTGTATTTTTAGTAGAGATTGGGTTTCACCATGTTGGTCAGGCTGGTCTGGAACTCCTGACCTCAGGTAATCCACCCGATTTGGAATCCCAAAGTGCTGGGATTACAGGCGTGAGCCACCACACCTGGCAATGTGTTTTTTAAAACAAGGTCAATGTATAAAGTCCTTAGGAAAGCAGACACTGGAAAAATTCAAGGCTTATTTCAAACATATATATAAAATAAAAGGTTTCAAACCGATGATACTTCTTTTAATAACTTCTCTTCCAAACAGTATAAAGAAGTATAAGAATTCTGAGAAAAGCATATCCATTCTCAGTGTTCCTTTCGTCTCTTATGATAGGGCCATTTTTAATGAAAATAACTACTTATAAATACTTAAGGACACCGAAAGATTTACTTCTTTGCGTACTTTATTCAGGTTTCTTTTGCCTAGGTTTGTACTTTCTATTTTTCTTCATTTTCTTCACCTTCCTCTCCTTCACAATGAGTGCAGTGTCTTAGCTTTTCCATGAAGCCATTGCTGAAAGTCTAAGGGTTAGCAATTTCTTTCTAATCTCAAAATTCGTTCACATTTCCCTCAACACACATAATAATTATATTAGTATACGTTTTCTCTACCATGTGCAAGGCAACTCAACATTATGTCACTCAGTCCTCAGAACATCCCTGGTTAGTGTAGAATAATAAACTATTATTATCCTTTCTACAGATGAAGGAACAGGACTACCTGGTTAAAAAACAGATCTGAGCTGATACTGCAAGAGCTGAAGCCAGAATGCTGTCAGCCTGCCCCCAACGTCACGGGTTCTGTTCTAACCCCTGGATTTAAGTTACATGTAGGCAATAAACTTTATGGAAAATCATTGTAATTATACCTTTATTTATTTTAAAATAAAACACCCAAGGGATAGTTAACATGTCAAATTGATATCACTATACTATGACTGTAAACTGGCAGTTTATCACATTGTTTTGTTTGTTGCTATGAGAGTTGGTGACAGCAAAAGTCCAGAGGGTCCTGGGTGAGAAAAAGAATCAAAAAAAAGAAACAGCGCTAGAAGAGAAGTCTCAAGATATTACCACTTCATGGCTCTGCTAGATTTGAAGCCAGTGCCATGGGACACCAGATTCTGACTTTATGATAGGCTATTTAAAAGTTGCCTACTCTTCTCTCTAATCTTCCCAAAGGCTGGAAAAACACCGATTAACAGAGTTAAACACTGATTATCCATTTCTAAAAAAGGATGGAAACTATTTTCAAATTTTTTTAAGTCAGAGAAGAGACAGAATGAGCTCATTTTGATTATAACATTGATATTGCAACAGACAATAAACTACTTTTTCTGGACTCATTGGATCTAGTTTTAATGGGAGAAATTTTTAATTGCCACTTTAAAGTCCTGTGGTATGGCAGAATGGCAACTCAGAGGCCTGACATGACTGGGCATCCTTGATAAGACACTAATCTAAGCTTGTATTCCATCTGTATAAAATTAGTTAGTTGCACTATCTGTATTGTGTCTCAGGTTCTTTCCACCTCTGTTCTACATCTGCTTGTTCTCCATCTAAGCCTACCTAACAATCTCAAGCTTTCCAAAGAAAGGATACACACCAGATTCACTGATGTAGCTTTCATTATTACCAAAACTTAAGATGTACTTTATTAAAAAAACCTGTGTGGAATGAATACATTTCTTTAATCAACATGATGTCTCTCAATTCCCAACTCAAGTTCTTGTTCCTCTGTTCCTTCTTTAAATGTTGTTCTTCTTGATTGTCTGCCATCAAAAAAATAAAAAAATAAAAATCCTCTGCCATTTAACTCATCAATGTCTTTCTTTGTTTTTATATTTTCCGTCATCTTCTTTATCTTTTATGATTTTTAAATGTTCGATCTTCATAGTCTAGTTATTCCTGAATTTTTTCTTTTTCTTTTTGCTCCTGATCATTGTATTTTCTTGGACCTTTTTACACTTTGTTTTTGGCCAACTCTTTGTTCCATTCTACCTTTTGTTTCTTCCCTCTAATACTTTTTCATTTCTCTTTCTTTCTTTTTAAAAAAATCTCCTTTCCTCTTAATGACTTGTGTAAAACTTTGGTTTTATCTTCATTTTAAGAAAAGAATACTTTCTTCAAAAGTACTTACGGCATCACAACTCTTCGTCGTCTTCACTAGAACACCAAGTTCAGAAGGAAAGAGGTTCTGAAGGTTCTGTGTTCCCCTCTTCCTGGGTATATTCAATGGAGAGTCTACCATTTCTCATAAAAGTTTACAAAGTATAAGATCTGTATGTCAGCTGAACCAAATTACATACTCATGGCACATTGTGGATAGAGAGTGATGGGAAAAAAGTGGAAGAAATATTCAACAAGCAGTTCTGAGCTGTCAGGCAGAGCAACTGAATTGTTTACCCAGTAGCTACAGCGGCAAGTAAGACAAAACCCAACTCAACCTTATTGAAACAAGAAAGGCTAACAAAACTGAACACTGCATAAGTAGTGATATCACCAAGCATCTACATTCTTTCAATCTCTCTGCATTGCCCTCTATGGTGTTAGTTTTATTCTAGGCATGGCACCTAGAACTCAGCAGACCCTAGCACTACAAGCCTACTGCTTACATGAAACAGAAAAAATACATACTTAGCAAAAGTCCTAAGATTTGAATGGTCTAAATCACACACTTTCTTTTGAACCAATCATTGTGGAAAGGGAGGCGGGATATAGTCAGTTACCAATCATGGTCCATGTGTTCCATTTTTGGAGCCTGGGTAGGAAGCTCTTGGGAACCACATGGTCTCAGAGAAGGGGCAAGGAGGCAACCAGCTACTTGCTGGAAAGGCAACCAGCAAATGTGCACTGCATGAGGCAAAGATGAATATAGATAGTATAAAATAAAAAGCGGTTACCTAAACAATGTATGTTCTTTCCCCATGGATTTATTTGGATAATTATATAAGATTATAAAAATGAACACGTTTTACTTTATGAAAATGGGGCTCCTCCACATCCTTTTATAATCAATTCTTCTAGGATCTCCTTCTGAGATTTTTGATCTCATCACAGTTACCCATTATTATTGTTAGGTAATTTAAATGTTATTACTCTTAAATAATGAGAAGAAAGAATAACAATAATAGGGAACCACAACAAAAGACTATTTGATAAAATAATGATACTCTTGGGGGAAAAGAGTGCTTAAAAACCCAATTAGTGGATACCTTAAAAGAAATACACTCAGTTCAAGTGACTATAGGGGAAAATTCACTTTTAAAAGTGAGAAGAGACAAGAGACACACTTCACAAGTGAGCAACTGTTGTTCTTCTCTCCTAGTCCCAATCTCATTTCACTTCGTGCGGTTAAATACTAAATAAAAAGCTTATGAAATTAAAAGCTAGCACAGTAACAACTGAATGCATGGAAAGTCATCATTTGGTGATGACGAGGGAGTGAAAGTCATTTTTATAGTGGTAGTTATTTATAGACAATCATACACAGGTCTTCAAATAAATGAATGCCAATTCTCAGTCCCCCAAAAAAGGCCTGTGTGTATTCTCTAGAGCTTTGGGATGTCAATCGCAAAGGGAATTCTGCCCAATAAGTAGAATACGAATACCTTTATTTCCCTAGTACTGAAAATTAAAAAAGAAAAGAAAAATAGAATGTTATCTGCAACAATGAGTCATCAGCTACTGCAGCTCCACAATATCCAGGTCTTTCCCTGTCTCTGCAGCTCTTCAAAAGGAGAGGACTATCTTTTAATGACACACATAAATCCCTGAACTGCCTGACTGCAAAGCATAATTAATTCTGGCCTTTTAATGCTTAATGAAACACCTTGCACACATGACAGCAGTGGGTTTGAGCTTCTTGTGTGTTCCTAAAAGAGGGAAAGCCCTAGCAACAACCTAGTTCTACTCAAAATGCTCTGTATGTCACATTTACATGAGTTTTGCCATAATTTCAAAAATACATCTCTTATAACGAGCAAGTCAGGCTAAAGAAAACTCACAATCAGCCACCTGTATGAACAGTTTTCTTAACTTTTACAAGTGTGGAATGTATTGTTTTTCAAATTCTTGGCAGTAAACACATTTTTATTTCTTCACTTGTGGTTGTAATAAAAGGATATCTAAACAAAGTAGCTTAGATGCAGCTGCTCAATATCATTTTCCTTTATTAGGATAATTTTTCGTATTTTAATGCATACTTGCATGCTGCATTACAGAGGCTATTACTCCATAGAGAATCTCAAAACGTAAATTTTCGACATTCCATTTCAAACCACAAATGACAATATCAGTAAAAATTTTAAAAACAAAATTTAAGTGAAAGATTCACCTTGAAAAACTTAATCCTCTTTATAATATTCAATTATTCTAGCCTTAACTGGAGTCTTGAAAGCAAATGCCCATGTTTAAAGAAGTTCCTACAGCTGTAAATGCAGTTTCCTTACTTTAATTATAGACTATCCAGAACAAGTGAATAATGAAATACAGAATTCCTCTCACCTGTTTAGGTGTGACCCCAGGCATGCGAATATCCAATGCAAAATCTGATGAATCAATAGGAATTACGGGTCTGGTGGTACCAAGACATTCATTGGACAACGGTCTGGTAGTTTCTTTAAACCTTGAAAAAAAGAAGACAATTTCAATATTCTTGAACATAATGCAATCTAAACTTAACATGAGAAGGGGAAAGAAAGGAATTCTATGACCTTAAGGATGATTGATTTAAACCCATTGAAAACTCTAAAGATGTGATGACTACACATTGTTCTTAAACATACTCAGATTTGCATTTCATAGTCCAATAACAATATATACCTAATTTGTAAACAAAATATAACCAATGCAACCAACCAGGCTAGTTTAAAACGCCATTCAATAAAAACTTGTCAAAACATGTATTTGTTTCAAGTTAATGAAGATACAGGATTAATACATAACAAATTATCACAGGCATGCCAATTTTCTAATGGCAGAAATATTAACCATAATCCAGTAAAAATTTTTGTAACTATTTTCGGTGTTCAGAATTACTAGTTAGAAACAAGAAGGCCAACCATAATCTGGCTAGGAGGCAGAGCTGTTAAGAGGAAGAAATAAAAGACTGCAATGTGAATTACAAATGTACAAGTACATAAATATTTAATAAGGTAATTATGAGGCGTTTGTATACAGCTCAATGTTTCCTTGTGAGTTATTACAGTCTATGATCTGCTTCTCCTCGACACTGATGTATCTTTATATTTTATCCTTCGAGCTATTATAAACAAGGAGGCATTCAAATCTAAGCCACTATATTGTAGTTCCTGAAATACTTCCCCAAGAGGGAGTGATAAGTATTGGAAATCACAACTTCTAATTGGAGTTTTGAAAGCCAGAACTGCTTGGCTACAATACAGTTGGCTTTTTCTGCACAGGGGACTTCACAAGGAAGTTGCTGTGCTAAAATTCCAAGTCATTCCCGCAAAGAACATCAACCTCGTCTATTTTGCCAACACTCCGGTTCATAAAAGTGATTACATTTCTCAACAGCATGCACAGAAACCACCCCAACCACGAACACCCACCTCTTAAAGACAGAAAGTGGGCTTCGGAAAGCCAGACAGCTGCTTGGAAAGACAAGGAGGAGAACTAGCAGGCTGGGGACGCGGCCAGCCATGTCCACGCCGCTCCGGCCCCGCCGGGAGAGGACCCGGCAGCGCAGCGCGGGGCTGGGGCTGGCGGTCGGGCAGCGGCGCCGCCAGCAGCCGCTACTTCATGGCCCGGGCGCGGCGGGCGTCCTGCGGCGGCCACACACCATCCGCGCGTGAGAGCAGCGAGCTGGCCGCGCGAGGCGTCTCGGTCACGAGCGGCGGGCAGACAGCCGTGGGCAGGCGGGACTTTTGTCCGGCCCGCAGGCGGAAGCGTGGCTCCCTCCAGCGCCGCTCGCGTGCCCTGGCGCTGGGGCTAGACGCGCGGGTGCCTTATCACTCCGGAATGACAGGGACTGTGAGGGGCATCACCCAAACGCGCGCCAGTCATCATTCAGAACCTGCAAAAATAGAAGCAGATAATGGATGACTAACACGTTACAGCATTTGTCCTCAGCAAATCCCAGTTGAGGTTCTTTAATACATTAGTAGTTTCACAAGCTTGCATTGCGCCCAAGCCTGGGGAAAATGCTGGTCTGTTGAGCTCCCGCCCCCAAGAGCGGGAGATTTCAGGAACCCCCAACGGCGTAGCCTCTGTAGAGACCCTGTTCCGCCTTTGCTTCCTCTTCCTCGCTCGCACCCACTCCTGTTTTCTTTTGCTACTTCTTTCCCTCTTTATCCCTCACAGTCGCCCGACTCTGAATTTGCCCTTACTTCCTCTATCCCTCCTTTCTCTCATCAGAAATGCTCTCAGTACCTCTGCTGAATGTAGACATCACACAAATGACCGGCTAAGGCACAAGGAAAAAATCAAAACAAAACAAAACGAAGACGGGCAAAGACAAAGCACTTGGATACCACAGTAATCAGATAGAAAAAGACTTTGAGAACAAAGGCATGTTTATATACATGCATCACAGAGCTACAGATCTAAGAGGAAAGATACCTCCTACCAAGAACTCCCAAGGATCATCACATAATTGCCCAAGTTCTCGGAATTATTTTAAAACAAGTGAAAACTCAACAACTAACATGATACACAAGATGTAAATGCCCATTTAAAAATCCTGCATCTAATATGCAAAATAATAATTTTGTACTTTTAAGGCATACCTCCCTAAAGATATTCTTCCCTAAAGTTTGGAGTTTTACAACAGAATTAGAAAGAGTAGGGAGACTCTTAGCTGCCCCCAAATGAATTTTATCTACAAAGGTTATGAACAAGAATGTCACATTAATACAAATGAGAGGCCATGAAGACCTAGTGTGACAGCTCACCGTTTTATAAGAGGACTCAACTAGGCTAAACTTGAAAATATTCATCTTTTGACTTTATTGTTCTGAATACATTTAAGACTGTTTATCAAACCTGCAAATTTTAGCCTGAAGGCATAAATTAAAACTGTATAATTCACAATATAAAAATACTGTACTTCCAAAGAAAGAGATTAAAATTTTATTTTAATCAGTAACTATAAACATGGTTCCAAGAATCTCAAATGAATTTGATGAGATGTGTAACAGTAAAAGAAAAACTAAGGAAAAATCGTATCAAAATTCTCCACAGTCTCTGAAAATACCTTAGCCTCTGGAAATCACAAGATAGTGAAGCTAATCTAAAACAAAACAAAACAACAACCAAGAACCAAAACAAATAAAAAAGCACTAACCTTAAATGAAGGGAGATTCTTCATGATCAGTGCTTTCTACATAGAAGAAGCATACCATATACCAAATATAAATAAAACCTGACTTAACATCCAACAAATTCAAGGATGCTTGAGGCTCACCAGCAGTCAAGGACCAGCTCATTTACGTAAGCAATGACATTTTTAAAAGACTGATAATATTTGTTTGAACTTTCTCGTTGGCTTGCTGGTTGAGCTTTCAGAAACAAAAATCTTCAGCTTTGTCCTTATCCTGTGGGTAAAGGAAAGAACTCCTTATGGAGGAAGAGAAACAATTGGCCTGAAGGCTATGCTATTACCTTTGTTAGCAACGAAGTATAATCCTGTCAAAGGACAATACTTCACATTCCCTGAAGTTCTTTCAAAAAAAAAAAAAATATATATATATATATATATATTTATATATGTGTGAAGAAGGGATTATATTTTAATATATTATTCAGAACAGGATTCAAGGACAGTCCCTCTTCCAGTTGGCAAGGAGATTTGGTATCACACAAACACTTGAAAACACATTTAGTATTAAAATTCTCTAACAGGAACACACCCTTAAGTACTAGCCTTTGAAAAAAAAATTCCACTTATCTTTTTTATTTTAATTACCTCTGATGTCCCTAAACCACACACTTAAAGAAAAGGGAATTAAAGTTGTGGGTAGAAGCAAAGTTGGTGTTTGTAGCCATGAATAGAACAAAAGGTCTTATAAAAGTGAAAGCTAATTATGCTTCTTGTTTCTGGATGACTTATAAGCTAAAGACAAAATACCAATAATCATGTGAAAAAAGAAAAACCATGAGTATTTTATAATTCCTGATAATGTGGAATATACAATAATCAAATAGTATTAATATTCTTATTTAGGATTTAAAAATTTTAAATATATTTCACTGAGATAATTCTTTCAGTCATCCAAAAAAAAAAAAAAACCCTTAGTTTCAATACTTCGTACAAAATATTGTAACACACACTGGAGTTTTATAAAATGAATAAAACTAAAAAAGAATATAGTCTATTAAGGGAGATGAGAACTTTACACAGTAACATAAGGTATATTTGGAATGTAGTATTCTATATGAGTACTATAAAAAAAGACTCAGAATTTTGAAGAAGGAAAGAATCTTCAAAAGGAGGGCAAGAAAAAAAGAAGGGTAAAAGCAGTATTCAGTGGAAGAGGTGGCTATTGAGCAAGCCTTGGAAGGCAGAGTTTCCACTGTGGGAGGTGGACAATGAGCATTCCAGGTACAGGGAAATGGCAGGAGCAAAGGAACCCAGGTGGGGAACAGAATATGTTCATAAAGTAATAAAAGTTCTGCCTCTTAGACTCAAGCTGCAGGTCCAGATTTACTATTTTATCTGTAATACAAATCAAATGTTCTGTTGACATATCCATAAAATCTTCAGGTAAGAATGATTTATAACCATATGGATATTAATTCCGGGAGGAGTATTAGTAGGTAGTTAAGTACAGCCTAGTCCAGAGGACCATAAAACTAATTTGGCCCTTACGAATTAGGCAGTCCATTCCCTCTAATTTTCATTTTTAAATGGTCATTTTGACCATTCATTCCTATATTCATTTATAAGAGACCCAGGACAGCATAGTGGGTACCTGTAAACTGAAGAAAAACTGCCTGATTCCTGGCTCCACTATTCATTAGCTGTGTGAAACTAGGCAAGTACCTAACCTCTCTACCTGCAGTTTCTTCATCTGCAAAATGGACAAAGTCATATTACCTACCTTGTAGGGCTGTTGCCAGGAAAAACTGAGTTAATACCCTTAGAACAGTGCTGGACACATAATAAATGTTCCCTATTATTGTTGTTGCAACAAATATACATCGAATGCCTGAGACTCTGAATGGTGGAGATGGTGATAATCAAGACAGATAAAGTTCCCACTCTTACAGAAATTACTTTCTGCTGGAGAATAACAAATAAAAATGACTACCAAACTGTAAATTTCATTTTCTTTTAAGGAGATTTTATGCAGTTTCCTTGAATGACTTATGATTAAACTGATTAAAAGGTGCATATCCATTCACATAGCAGTTTGACTTCTGAGGATTAATTATTGGGCAAAAACATAAAAATATTTACTAGTATTTTCTGTAATAATAAATACCTGAATGTTTATAATGGCAAAGAACTGAAAGCAATTTAAATGTCCTTCAATAAGAGATTTGTAAACAAACAAACAAACAAAAACTTATAGTTACAAAAAACACAATACTATGCATTCCTTTTTTAAAAAGACAATATAAGTCTATTTTTAAAGTCAAGGACTTTTTTTTTTTTTTTTTTTTTTTTTTTTTTTGTGAAGGGGTCTTACTCTGTCACTCAGGCTGGCTCACTGCAACCTCTGCCTCCCAGACTCAACTGATCCTCCTGCCTCAGCCTCCTGAGTAGCTGAGACTACAGGTACATACCACCACGCCCTGCTAATATTAGTATTTTTTGTAGAGAGAGTTTTTGCCAAGTTTACCAGGCTGGTCTCAAACTCCTGAGCTCAAGTGAGCTGCCTGCCTCAGCCTTCTAAAGTGCTGAGATTACAGGCATGAGCCACCATGCCTGGCCTCCAAGGGCATATTCTATAACATATTTTTTGCATAACTTAAAATATTTTTAAATAGTCTGAAACTTATAGAAATGCTGCAAATATAGTACAAAGAACTTTTTCCGTAATTATTTTAGAGTTACTGATCTGATGTTTCATCACCTCTAAACACTTTAGTGTGACTTCCTAAAAACAAATACATTCTACTACATAACCTCAATAAAACCATCAAAATAAAAAAATTCACATGGACACATTACTAACATCTAATCTTCACGTTCCAAACTTTGCCCACTGTTCCAATAATGTCTTTTATAGCAAAATAATCCAGTTCAGAATCAGGCATTCCAAAGAAAGTTGTCATGTCTCCAGTCTCCTTCACTCCAGACAATTTCTCAATCTGTCCTTAGCTTTTATGTCCTTGACTCTATGGAAGATTACAAGCTAGTTATTTTGCAGAATGCCTCTCAATTAGTGTTTGGTTCATTTCATTAGGACAAGATTCAGGTTATGTATCTTTGGCAGGAGTATGACAGAAATGATGTTGTGTTCTTCTCACTACATGTGTATTAATTGTCCATTGCTACATATCTAATTACCCCAAAACATAGTAGGTGAAAACAATGAAAACCATCTTGCATAGTTTCTGCGCATCAGGAAAAGCTTAGCTGGGAGGTTCTCTTATGAGGTTACAGTTCAGATGTGAACCAGAACAGCAGTCATCTGAAGGCTTGACTGGAGCTGGAAGATTTGCTTGCAAGGTAGCTTGCTACATGGCCGGCAAGTTAGTGCTGGTTGTTGGCAGGAAAAATATGTCCTCACTATGTGGCCTCTCTCTCAGGCTGCTTAAGTAGCCTCACAGCATGGCAGTTGGCTTCCCCCAGAGTGAGCAGTCTTTTATTACGTAGCATCAGAAGCCACATACCATCATTTCTCTAACATCCTGCTGGCTATCCAGGTCAGCGTCACCCACTGAAGGAGAAGACCACCCAAGGGCATGAATAAGTAGGTGGAGAAGACCATCTGCTTGGAAGCTGGCTACCACAGCATTTTATTAAGTGGCCATGATTGTGACTTGTCTCATTACTGACAATATTAAGTTTGACCATTGATTAAGTTGATGTCTTCCAGCTGTTTCCACCATACTGTTACTATTTTTCCCTTTATAATTAATATTTTTTGGTGAAGAGGTTATTTTTCTTTTGAGACAGGGTTTTGCTCTGTTGCGCAGGCTGGAGTACAGTGGCATAATCGTGGCTCACTGCAACCTCCACCTCCCGGGCTCAGGCGATCCTCCTACCTCAGCCTCTTAAATAGCTGGGACCACAGGTGTGCACCACCACACCCAGCTAATGATTTTTTGTAGAGACAGGGTTTCACCATGTTTCCCAGGCTGGTCTCGAACTCCTGGAATCAAGCTATTCGCCCATCTCGACCTTCCAAAGTGTTGGGATTACAGGCATGAGCCACTGTGCCTGGCCAAACAGATTATTTTTGACTTGATAAATTTTCCATTTCTCATCAAACTTTTAATTTATTTATCTATTTATACATCCACATGGACTCAGTATTTCCTATTTTATTCAGTGGATTTTAATCTGTTACTAGCTTTATTTACTTACATTAATTCCTTTGATGCTCATACTGTCTCAGTTGTGGCCCCTTCAAGATAGCTGTTGTGTTCCTTTGACATGTCTCTATCATCCTTTGAACATGTCCTTGCTTTCTGCCCCTTCTCCGACCTGGGCTCAGAGCCCTGCACCAGACCTTCCTCTTCGTGCTCTTTATCTCACTTGCCCTTTGGGAACACCCTAGACCAGGCTCCACACACGTGGATGCCTTCCTCACCCTGTTTGGGCTCTGACGCTCCATGCCAGGTCACCAACCCCATCACACGGATGCCTCCCTACCTAATGTGGGCTCCAATGCCCCAATGCCACACCACCCTTCCTGAATATCTTCCCTGCTCTGCCATACATAGTTGCTTTAGGACTACACTGGTCAGGAAGAAAAAAGGCATACATTTTTAAAAAGCAAATTATAGAACAGCATACACATATACAGTCGTGTGTCACTTAACAATGGGGTTTCATCCTGAAAAATGTGGTGTTCTGTTAGGCCATTTCATCCCTTTGTGAACATCATTGAGTGTACTTACATAAATCTAGATGGTATAGCCTGTGGCACACCTAGGCTCTATATAGTCTATTGCTCCTAGGCTACAAACCTGTGTGGCATGTTACTATAGTGGATACTGGAAACAACTCTAACACAATGCTAAGTATTTGTGTATCTAAACATAGAAAAGGTACAGTTAAAATGTGGTATATAAGTTAAGAAATGGTACATTGGTATATGGCACTTATAAATGGAGCTTCAGGACTGGAAGTTGCTCTGGGTGAGTGAGTGAGTGAGTGGTGAGTGAATACGAAGGCCTAGGACATTACAGTACACTGCTATAGACTTTATAACACTGTACAGGAGGTTTTATGCAATTTCCTTTAAGCTATACTAAATTTATTTTTAAAATCTTTCTTCAATAATAAATTAACCTTAGTGTAGTGTAGCTTTTTACTTTAAAAACTTTTAAAAATTGTTTAACTTTTTAACTCTTTTGCAGTAACATTTAGCTTAAAAAACAAATGCGATTTTCAATTACATAAAATACTTTCTTTATCTCTTTATTCTATAAGCTTTTTAAAAATCTTTTTTAAACTTTTTTGTTAAAAGCGAAAACACACACACACACACGCGCACGCGCGCCTAGGCCTACACAAGATCAGGATGATGAATACCAGCTTTTCACCTCCCCATCTTGTCCCACTGGAAGGTCTTCTGGGCAATAACACATGGAGCAGTCGTCTCCTATGATAACAATGCCTTTGAAATGCCTCCTGAAAAACCTGCCTCAGGCTGTCTTACAGTTAACATTTTTTTTGTAAGTAGAAGGCATACACCCTAAAATAATGATAAAAAGTATAGTAATGTAAATGCATAAACCAGTAACACAGTCACTTATCATCGTTATCAAGTATTATGTACTGTACATAATTGTATATGCCAAACTTTTATGTGACTGGCAGGGCAGTAGGTTTCTTGACACCAGCATCACCCCAAATACCTGAGTAGTGCATTGCACTACGACACTATGATGCACACGATGTTACTAGACAATAGGAATTTTTCAGCTCTATTATAGTCTTATGGAACCACCATCGCACATGTGTTCTGACATTGACTAAAGCACTGTTATGAGATGTGTGACTATATTTAAAAGTCTGAAGTAATATAACTTAAACTATTGCATTTCCAGATAATTTCTATGGAGATAGTTGGGAAAAAGGTGGACTTCACTGTCTATTTATATGCTTTTGTAGTCTTTTAATTTTCACCAGCTCATATTACTTTTGTAACTAGAAGAAAACAGGAATATATGCATTTAAAAATATTTTATTAAATATGGTTCTATAGATTTCAATTTACATGTTAACAGCTATCTGAAATTTAGGAAATGTTTTGATAAAATAATAATTCTTCCTCTGCTTAGCAAAAACATTACAAACTAAATATTATGGTGGCTATACAGCTGTAGTAAAGAGCTTCTCAAGCTCAGCACTATCAACAGTTTGGGCAGAACCGTTCTTTGCTGTGGGGGCTGTCCTTTGTATTACAGGGTGTTTAGCAGCACCCTTGGCCTCCACCCACTAGATGCCAGTAGCATTCCCCTCAGTTATGGTAACGAAAAATGTCTCCAGATGTTGCCAAATGTCTTCTAAAGGGTAAATCACCTGGCTGAGAACCACTGTTGTAATGTGGCTCATTAAGATGAAGCTTAATTTGTAAATCAAATGCAATGTCATTTTCATTAAATACATATAATAAGAAATAAATAACTTAAAAAGTGTTTGCAAAAATGGAACTTCCAAGTAATGGGAGAAAATATCCTAACAGAATAATCATAACAACAGGTAAAACTTACTGACTTATATGCCAACACTGACTGTGTGTATTATCTCCCTGAATTCTTACAACTTTCAGATGTGGGTTATTATTCCTGTTTTATAGATAAGGAATCTAAAGCTCAGAAAAATTAATTAACTTGCTCTGGTTATACAGTGATAGAGCAAGAGTTCAAATCCTAGCCTGCTGACTCCAGAATCCATGCTCTTAACCCATACTCTTCAACACAAAAGAGATCCTCCACATTTATAGGGTATATTTTCTTCAGGTATAACAAATAGGTAAATCCTTTAAATACCATTTTATTGCAAAATAATAATAGCTAACGTTTATTGAGTAATCACTATATGCCAGGCTTTGTACTAAGCAGTTTATATAAATTAGCTCTTCCGAATCCTCACAGCAACTCTATGAAACTTGTACCATTATCATTCCTATTTTACTGAAGTGGCATCTGGATATAAAGCGAATTGGTAACATGCCCACAGTACCCAGCCAGGACACAAACACAGGCAAACTGACACCATGGTTCCAGCTCTTACCTATGCATGTAGTCATTTTTCCATTCATATACAAGGAAGCATTTCCTCTCCAACTTCATAAACATGACTCATTTAGCTAACTCAGAAGGAAACAAATCAAAGTCTATACCTCTGGTTCAAATTGATCCAAAAGAAGATTTTGTTTGGCCTGCAAGGGCTTTCTTCCCAACTCCTCCACCATATTTGAGCTCTGAATAAACATTTCAAAATGAAAGATTTCACATAAAACACAGATTTCCACTCTCTTGAAGAGCTATAAAAATCTGGCATAACTGGACTCACATTTCCACACAGCAACAATTAGCTGAGCCAAGTAGTGACTCCCTTTTTGATGTGGCCAGCAAGCCCCAGACTGCCACAGTCCCCACTGCTCCCTATCTGCTCTCAGATGCTGAGGCTAGGAGTAGCTGTTTAAACTGCTGCTCAGCTCTCAAGTGCAGTTGTTTGTTCATTTATTTTTTGCCTTTTGTTTCTTTATATACCTGGACAGATTTTCTCATTAACATTGCTAGGTGACACCTTAAAACCATCTGTGTTGTGATCACTGAGGCATACCCTTTCTCTAGGAAGGTAAACTTCACGCCAGGTGGAACATAGGATTTACTACACTTAGGTGTACTAAGTTGCTGGGGTTTTTTGGTTGGTTTGTTTTTCAAGGCTTCCTTCATTAGCAAGACATAGCAAATTGAATGGCATTTTCTGCACACAGATTTGTTTGGGACTGATCTAACATGCAGCCAATTTGAAGTGTCTTTTCCTTGCAAATCAAAATTGGCCAGGTACTTATTAAAACGTATATGCTGAAAAAAAAAATCTCAGGGATACCATTCAGCATATGATTCTACTGCAATAAGAACTTGCCCAAAGTAACAAATTTTATTTTACTTTATTTGTTTGTTTCCATGATCGGTAACAGACGCCCTTTAAATATGTCCGTTAGTCATCAAATTGCTCAGCCCTGTAAATACTTCCATGGGGAAAATAGCTAGACACATAATACTTAATTAAATTTCTCAGCTTTGACTAATACAAATGTTACTTCCTAACACATGTATCAAATTCACTGCTGGCATATTTTACTGTAAAATAAAGCAGATCCCTATCTTCCAAATAGCACACATCATTTTACTCTAAAGACTGAACTGGCAAGTTCTCAAGAGCCAAATGAACTGCAGAGGAAAGCACTAACCATTACTGATGATGCCAGAAAGGTGGACCACTTCTTTGTATCCTACTCATTTGCCCACCAGGTTCCTTACTTGTTTATAAGCTCAGGACATCACACAACATTTAGTTTCAGAAGAGCACAAAATGCCTCATCAGCCATCACCTACTTTCTCTTTTAAACATTGTTGAATCAGGGGAACAGCCCTTTGGGCTGGTTTTGCAGAGCTATTTGGTGGACAACCCTCCGTGAGCTCTGCCTTAACTCATGAAGCAAGTTAGTCAGCAGAACTTAGAGACTATGTCCGTAATATGCCATTTCAGAAATTAATGGACTTTGTTCCTCTTCAGTAAAGTTTTGCAGGAACTAATTTGCAAGTAATGCCAAAGACTGCACTACATTTCAAATCTTGGATTTGTTTTTTTCAATAACGTGTGAATCATAGAATGACCCACTTGAGGTGTTGAAAGATCTTTTGCATTAATGTTTTGTAGTGCTTCTTTTGTGGGTCTTTGTGTTACTAGTTTCTTTTATTTATAGGAGGAAGTTGGTATGGAATGGAGGGAGGGTAACCGCAGGTAAGGGCAAATATTTAGTGTACCAGGCTTCAATGGATGTGGTCTGAAGGTGGGGATCTGACTTTCCTTCTGTTTTTCTTGCAACCAATCAACACATTTTTAATGAGATATTTGTGACTTTTTTTCCTGTTTCGGATTCCACATCCTCAGGCATACTAGTTATTCCTGAAGCATTTTAATACATATTTTGTTAAATGCCTTCCAGTGGCTTCAGAGGTAGGAGCTATTAACTACACATGAAAACTGGCTCAGACCCAGACCATGCAGTTGCAAAATAAGTATTCTCTTTCTTTAAAACTCTAGGAAATGTCTAGATTTTCACTCAAAAACAACACTGACCTTTATCTTCCGTTTTTTTGTGCTATTCATACAGGAGTGTTTTCTCCCATAGCGCAGTCGTATTTTCAAATGATTCTTATGTTTTCCATTTCAAATGCTCAAATTTGTACAACACAATGCCCATAAACACACCCTTTTCTATTATAAAAGTTTTGCTATCCTTTCCTTCAAGCCACTCAGCTGTATTATTACAGTATTTAAAAGTGAAATCTATAATCATATAACCCTATTACAGAATTGAAAAACATGGAAATTTTTCTTAAAGATCATGATAGAATGTCAAAACATTCTCTCATTTGAATAATTCTGCTCAATTGGGTTTAGAATCCCTTAGAGGGATTCTGCAAAATGTAAACTACACACTGCCCTCTCAATTCATCTCAACTATATAATTTGGAAGTCATTAATAAAAGAATGAAGTTGCTTAAAAAACGTTTTAATGTCTTATTTTAGGGCACAGAGGCTAAAATAAAACTTAGCTTGATCATAAGACAACTATTTGAAATTTTAAATATGCAATTCACCACTGAAAGAAGTACAATGTACTGAAGTAGCTTATATGCAGATATTTTAATTCCTAGTCTATAGTAGTAACAGTTTTCTTTGATCAGTGTCTTCAAATTCCCCATGAACTATCAATGAAGAGCTTCATAATTTTCTTCTGGCTGAACAATGATCAAAGCATTTTTATGTTTGTTAGAATTCTTTGATGCTGCTGCACAAACAGGTGGTGAGTTTATTTCATTGCTGTTAAACTGTTTCTTGCTGCCTTGAGCATGGGAAGAAGTGGTTTATTTTAAAAAGGTGCTCACAGAATGGCTTGTTCTTTCCCAATTTGTAATCATTTTTACAAGGTTTCCCATAGTAAATAGCAATGTGCACCCTGGAATGGAAAATTAGAACTAAAAAAAGATGAGGTCCATGATCCTCTAGTCTGAGACACATCCCAGGTAGGCTTTCAGGAGTATCAAGGAAGAGATTCCCAAGCACACCCAGCTGATTTTATTAGCCTTCTCTCTCCATTGTTGAGGTTACGTGCCCTAAACTTGAGTTATATCACAACTAAAAGTTGAGTTTTTAAGTCACAAAAAATGTGAAATACCCAGCATTTGCCAATTTAAACCAAAATAAGGAGGCACCCAGGCAGTATAGTATAGAGAAGTCATTCCCATGTTTGAAGTATAAAAATCCCTTTTTAAAATGAGGACATTTCATGGAAATATACATTATAATGACACCATTAATAATTAAAATAATATTAATAATTTTTGAGTATTTGCTATATGCCAGGTAGCATTTTAAATACTTCACATGTCTGATTTCATTTAATGCTCATGACATCCTATAAGCTATGTGTAAGTATTATCTACATTTTCCAGATGAGCAAACAGAGGCATAGGAGTTAAGGAAGGTGTTTGACATCATGTTGCCAGGAGTGGTGGGACAGGGTCTGAAATGCGACTTTGGCTGACTTCAAGGCAGGATCTACCAACTTGGTAGAAGCTGTACTTTTGGTATTTATTAGGAAAATATATAAAGGCCAACTAAACTAATTTATTTAAAAGCATTACTGATTCAGATGCTTTTAAATAAATTTGTACTTTATGTCACACATAATTCAAACCAATACTACACATAAGTGTGAGAAGTGTTATGTGTTTCACATCCCACAATGCTCACTTCCTGGCAGTAACTCTGGGCTCCACCCTAAATCGGCCTCCCCCATTCCCTCCTCAGAATCACGCATTGGATTCTGAGCCAATGAGTGAAAACCACTGGTGTAAAACGAGGGCACAGACCTGAAGTCAGAAGTGATAGTTCTAAGTCTTAAAGGGATTCCCTTCACATTTCTAAACTTTAGTTCCCCCTGTCTAAGTAGATGGTATTGATAAATGCTGTACCAAATGGCTACTGTGAGAAACAAAAATAATCTGTGCAAATTCTAAAAAGAGTAAAGCACCAGAGAGATCACAAGTTGTTATTAGTGTTTCAGGTTTAGCTTCATCAATGGATAAAATATAAAATCTTTCTTTTATTTTTCTAATTTTACACTGTTCACTCTGAACCTATTTATATCTCATCTTTATTATGTTGGAGTACTAGAACATCTTCAGATAGCAGGGACTTTACATTTATCTTTGAAGAATCAGGGACAAAACAGAGCTAAAAACCCAAATTCAAATACTCTTCCCAACACTAAAAATAAAAATAAAAACAAAAATAGTAACTCTATCATTTAGCATAATATAACTAAAATTTCTACCTAAATCATTTGAAATAGAAAAACCAGAACCTTATGCTTTTAAATAAACTATTAATAAAGTACAAAATGTATACATTTGGTAGAGATCATACTTGTTTAAAAAAACATTAAGGTCATTGTCAAGACATAAAATTCCATTGACAAAATAAAGTTTTAAAATAATCAGTAGTCCCCATAATCAGTCCTGAGCTATATCAGATACTTAAAAGAAGCTGACCATTTTATTTTTCAGTGTGATTTTCAAGAATGCATTCAAAATTAATGGTCCATGTTCATTTGAAATGATTTAGGTTGAGATTTTAGTTACATTTTTGTAAAAATATAACTAATTAGGAATAACAATTTGTATTCCAAGGGAATTACCAACGTTATATCAGGATTATTAAGAAAGATTTATTAGTATTGGCACTGACAGGTACTATATGTCTTAGCTTCAAGTTTGTGTTGCATGACTTAAGAAAACTATACAGAGGCAGTCTCGCAGAACCAACTGCCCGAAGAAATCAGCAGTGGAGGTCAATTGTGTACATTTATATTCCAAAAGCAGCTGGATGTTTCTGGAACAAATGAAATATAAAATGATGGGCTTAACTAGGTGCTTGGTATTTCAATTACACAAATAGATTATTAGTAATACTTGCTTATCTCCTTAGAAGAATACGGACTAGAAATATACCATATTGTTGCTAAAGCATTTTAAAAGATCAAATGTACTAAATGACTACTAAGTGCTGTAAGAATACTAAATGTTATATGTGTAATCAAGTTCACTATTTTTTACTTGATTCTATCAAATATAATATTTATTCCTAAATACAGGGCTTATGTGGATTATCTTGCTGGGAGATGGTTCCTTTGAAGTGAAATTTTAAAAGCATATATGCACAAATTTAATTTTATTTTTAAAATTTGCTTCCCATTATAATCCATATTAATTTCTATTATCATAAAATTACATCTCTCTTTAAAACAATGAAGAAATCATACAAATTAAAAAAAATTCTTTGATCCTGATACAGCTAACTCATAACATTATGTAAAATTTTGGATAAAGCAAACAATATATTTCCAATAATCCCAACCAAAAACTGTTAACCCTTTTGAAAAAGTGTGTTTTTAAATATTTGAAAAAAATAGAAACCAAATAGGAAAAAATAGAGCCTTATGCTTTTAAACAAACTATTCATAAAGATACAAAAGTTATACATTTTAGTAGAGATCATATTTATTCTTATTTAAAAATACATTAAGGTTATTATCAAAATTTGTAAAATTCCATTGACAAAATAATGCTTTAAAATAATCAGTAATCTGTATAATCAATCCTGAGGTATATCAGATACTTAAAAGAAGCTGGCCATTTTATTTTTCAATATGATTTTCAAGGATGCATTCAAAATTAATGGCCCACGCTTGACTGGCCAGTCATTTCTACCATGATAATGGCTGGTGCAGATGACTGCATCATTGATTCAGGGATAGATACCAAAGGGCAAAGCAGCTTCTATATTGGCTATGCTGGGTATACATCTAGGAAAATAAGAATATGCTGTTCAGATTACTGCTTTTTTGGCATAATAAGATTTGTATTTTGTTCCACAATACTTTCATCTATGGTTAAATAGAAAGATAAGTTGAATGACAGAGATCAAAGAAAGATATTATTAAATCTTAGTGCATTCAAATATAATGGGAAAACACACTTTAAATTATTTGATCAATTAAAACAAGGTTAAGAAAAAAAACACATGGTGAAATTCCTTTCTCCATAGATAAGAGCATAGCACTAATGTTCTGCATTTCTCTTGAACTCAAGGCCACAGAGTTATTTTAAGATATTAAAACAATACTAGTAATTGTTTCATTCTGAATTAGCCAAATTAATATGTTAAAATGGCCTATTTTTTCTTGTTCCTAAAACTTTGTAATTGTCTCCTTATCTTTTCACAAAATGCCGAAATTTGCTTGCTATCAAAGAGGTCAACATCTTTTATCAGTAAACTTTATCTTAATCAAATGCTAATTTTAAAATTAGAAAAATGAGTGAGTTAAGCAGTATTATTTGCCTAAAAGAGAATAAAATTTATGATAAATTTTCCCTTTCATTTTTATATTTAAATCACTATTAGTATTACATTGTAATGAGATAAAGGCTCATTAAGACTACCTTTGTTACGTAAAACAAAACACACTAGAGGGGATATTCTTTATCGAGTTCTAATTATCCTCTAAGGATATAGCAAATGAAATACCATTAAAATATTTAAGTTTAACTAGGCAACATGTTCCAATATATAATCAAAATACATGTGCACACAACCTAAGTATTCACTCACATTCCTGAATATTTTGTATTTAAATTTTTCTCTTAAAGTCAATATAAAAAAAATTATAGAAAAATTCTAAGGGAAAGCAATCCCACTTTTTTGCACATAAAATAGTATTTTCTAAACTAATTGTGCATCTGATTACTTAGCAGAGTTCTCCCTATAGTCAATTTTAGATTTTCCCACTCCCTCTTTCCTCCTGTTCCAGCAGATTCAATCAATGAACTATTCTGCTTTTTGTCTTCCCAAAATAGAACCTACTAATACGAGTTTCCTGTGTCCCCATATTTGTCCCACCGATTAATTAATTTGAATTTGAGACCTAATGGTAGTCAGTAGTTACTTCTGCTCTTCTTTCTACCTTTACATTTATTTTCCTCTAGATTCCTCATACCTGATACCAGATACTGATTTTTTGCAGGGCACTGTATGTGCTGTAATGAAGACATGGCTCCATTCCCCACAGCTGTGCAGCTTGAGGCCCAGCTTGGTGGGGAAGTCGAGTACTGTCCACCAAGTGGCCATGTAACCTCCTTTAGCCAATAAGGAGGAACAGAAGTGAATTGTGTCCAAGCTGAAGATTTAAAAGGCAGTGTGTAATTCACCACAATCCTTTTCCCTCTGGCAGTGATCAGTGATGCTCACAGGGAGGATGCTCTAACTGCCTACTCTCTTAAAAAGATAGAGGGCAAGTGATGGGACAGTCCTCTCACAGGGACTTAAATTTAGAAATTACTCAAATATTTACATGAAAAAATAATATTAAAGCAGACAAGCCAGATAACTCTAAGGAGCAAATGTAATTATTTTCCAACTACCCAGTAGGATGGGAGTTTATGAAGAAGTTTATACCAGTTACAGAGAAGATAAGATATGAATTTCAGTGCCTTCACCCATGCTTATTTCTACCCAATGCACTATGTTTGCTGAATGTTTATAAAACAACCTCAGTTCAGCAGAGAGCTCACTTTTCTTTTTTTAACCCAGTGAGCATCAAACTTTATCCTGCACATTCCACTGTTATATTCCCACACCTAGCACACAACAACACATTGACATACTTAGTAAATGTTAAGTGAATGAATGCGAACAAGGAATGATATAAAGAAACACATCACACAGTTCTTCAGGATCTCATAGCAAAGTTTGAGGAAGATGGCTCATACCAAATTTGGGTGCATATCAAGTTTTAAAATAGAAAATAAATGTTTAAATGATTTTAAAATGCGAGTAATGCATACACACAGTGAGAAGTCAAACAGTACTAAAAACCTATAATGAAAACAGCATTCCCTTGCCCAGCTATTCCAAATCCTGCTCCTAGGATGCAACTATTTTCCACTCTTTTAGCAGGCTATTCTGCTACTGACCTTCATTTTCCTGAACATGTTGATATTCTGGTTTATCAATTTCACAGTTCTGTTAATTATCTATTGACTTCTTACTTTGGAAGATGAGGATTTAAGTCTCCTATCCCATCCCACCAACATTCCAATAGACTCACATCACAATTTTTGGTTAAATTGATAGTTAAAAGTTGTTAAACTGTATAACTAATGTTCTCCACTGAACCAAGTACTGTCCCATGATTGTTACCTTTACTTGGCACTTTTTTCTTTTTACTAGAGTTCAGGAACTGGAGCATGGCTCCAGATCCATGTTGAGAATATCTTTATTTTAGCCACATCCATGATTATGTTTTGATGGATAGGGGCTTATATAATGACCATCATTTCCTCTAAGAATTTTAAGGATACTGTTCCTCTGTCTTCTTACTTATAATTCTATTCTTGAGAATTCAGGTGTCATTCTGATTTTTTATAATTTATTTGTGATATCTCAATCCCTTTCTCTCTCCATCCTCTGGAGGCTTTTAAGATTTCCTCCTTGGTCTCCTGTTCTGAACTTTTATTGATGTGCCCTCATCTGGGTCTTTTCTCATTCTTCTTACTAGGCCATTTTAATCTGAAGACGTAAGAAACTGATGCTGATAAATATTCTTACATATTCTTTGACAATTTCTGTTCCCCATTTATCTCTATTATCTTCTTTAAAACTCCTGTATTTAGATGCTGGACCTGCTGGAATGATACCCAAACTTCCTGGCGTTTCTTTTCCACTGTCTCTTTGTTTTTGTCCTTCTTTGTGAGGGATTTCCTGAACTTCACCTATCAACTCTCTCCATTTTCTAGTTTCAGATCTATTGTCTGTTCATCCCTACATTGTTTGTTCCAGCTGAGTTCTTTTCTCTCTCTTTTTCTAAACGCTCCCTGTTTTCAGATACCTCCGTAAAAAGTGCGATGATTCCTGGCTGTGCATTAAGAGTGTGACACTAACAAGCTGTCTGTGCTGCTCTGGAAGAGGCCTGAGCAACAAGTTGGTCTTTTCTTTGTGTATATGTAGGGATCCCCCTTTCCACAATGAGGGTTTTCAATTCTCCAGGGAAGAATCCTTCCATCTGCTGAAGGGTTAACCCTTTTGTGTAAGGCCATGTGTTAGTCAACTTTGTTCCCTTTGCCATGTACAGTAGGCACCAACAGTGTCTCAAAATAGTTTTAAGGTCTATTCACAAGATTCCCCAAATAATCATAAAGATAAAGCAAAACAGGTATCAACATCCTTTCCTTATAACTGGGAAAAGTAAAGAACAATTGAGTTCTATGACTTCTGGTTAAAGAAAAAAAGAAGAGGGAGAAAAAGGAAATGAAGAGAGAGAGAAAGAAGATATCTGGTAATCCAAATAAACTTTACACAATTCTTTCCTTAGGCATATCCTCCTTCTGACACCCATAGAAGGTCATTCTATACATTCTGCAAATCCCAGCATGAAGAACAGGTTTGTCAGGAGGATCATGCAGGCTATTTGGAACTGAATCCTTGAAAACCAGTGTTTTTTTATTGGCAATAAACAATAATATTTTCACCATGTTCTTATTTACCCTATAATAGAACTAATGTTTTGTAAGATAAATTCTAAAAATAGGGCACAATGGAAGAATTCGTATGATGTAGTATGTATTTAAAGAGAAAACTGTATAATTCTCTGCCTGATTTCAGTTTTAATTGAGTTTTTTTGAGTTTCTTTAGGATTGAGTATATTTAGGATATTTCCACCTAAATAGTTTTCCCAGAAAATTTTGCCTCTTATCATCTAAAGTACTCTCAATGGAATAGTCACGGGAAATAGTTTTAGAGAGCAAAATGATATTAACCTAAATGTAATTTTACTATCTTTAGCTTAAGTAGATAAATTTTCACAGCACAAGAAATTTTAAATATAGAGTTTTCTTTAAATTTTACTGAAAAAATTTCTTCCCAAATAAAGAGTTGCATTCACTGCATCAACCAAAGCAAAGATTTTATAATAACTCCAGTGAAATCATGCCCACACAAAAACCTGAAGTTGTCTTCTGACTTGGCACACAGAAACCTTGAGAGGGAAAACAAGCTCAGAATTTGGAGAAGGGTTTCTCTCTCCCTCCCTCTCTCCTTTCTTTCCTTTCTTTTTTTGACAGAGTTTCACTCTTGTCACCCAGGCTGGAGTGCAGTGGCACGATCTCAGCTCACTGCAACCAGCCTCCCAAGTAGCTGGGATTACAGGCGTGCACCACCATGCCCAGCTAATTTTTTTGTATTTTCGTTAGTAGAGACGAGGTTTCACCATGTCGGTCAGGCTGGTCTCGAACTCCGCACCTCGTGATCCACCCGCCTCGGCCTCCCAAAGTGCTGGGATTACAGGCATGAGTCACAGCGCCCGGCTGAAATATAGACGAATTTTAAAGGTCCTGAGTTCATATCTAAGCTCTGCTACTTATAAGCTGCAGACCTCTGGACAAGTTACTTAACCATACTGTTGGGTTTTGTGTTCCTTTTTTCTTGTGTTTAAAAGCCCATTCATTTTTTGTTTTTATTTGTTTATATTATTATTAATTTGTTTGGAGAGACAGGATCTTGCTCTATTCCTCAGGCTGAAGTGCAGTGGTGCAATCATAGTTCACTGCAGCTTTTAACTCCTGGGCTCAAGAATCCTCCAACCATAGACTCCCCAGTAACTGGGACTACAGGCATGAGCCACTATGCCCAGCTAATTTTTAAATTTTTTTGTAGAGGTGGGGGTGTCTCACTATGTTGCTCAGGCTGGTCTGAAACTCCTGGCATCAAGCAATCCTACTGCCTTGGCCTCCCAAATGGCTGGAATTACAGGCCTGTTTCAGATCATTGTAGACTCACATGCAGTTGGAAGAAATAGTACAGAAAGATCCCATGTGCCCTTCATTCAGTTTTCCCCTATGGTAATGAGGGAATGTGTTAACTTCTCTTCCCAGGTCCACAAGGGGAGTGGTTTCAAAGGCAAGAACTTCCCAGCGCCATACCTCCACCTACCTCTCCATCTGGGAGACTGGAGGTCTTTGTTCAACTTGCGTGCCCACTGGAAGATGGACTGCCCAGGTGAACTTTCTTTGTTTAGAAAAGCCTGCAAGAAGCTATGGGAGGACTGCGGGCCAAATGACAAATCAGATGTCAGAAATCAAAGATCAATCACTCCAGCAGAATTTTAAAGGAACTCCTTTCATAGGGCAGAAAACTTGAATAGGGCAGGAAGAACTTCCAGGTTAAAAGTCCCCTTCTCCCACATCTTTGCGGACTCCATCTCTGGATCCCCTCTCACCACAGTTGGGGAACTCGTTCGCTCTGTCTATTTCTCTTTCTCTCTCTTGGCCTAATAAATCACTTTCTGCAAAACTCTTTGGGGTCCAATATTTACTTAAATGAGCTCACTGCACCTGGCAGGGTCCTCTCTCCCATTCTTGGGTGAGTGAGGGACCAAGGGCCTGGAAGAACACATCCTATCGGGGAGTGACCTGAGCCCATTGTCCGCAATTTGGTCACAGTAACATCTTGTATGACCATTGTACAATTGCACAGTTAGGAAATATGTTATCCATCTCAAAAAACTTACTGCTTCAAGAAAGTTACATAAACAGAATCATATAGTGAGTAATCTGAGATTGGCTTTTTGCACTCCTCATCATTCCTGGAGATCCATCCAAGTTGTTGCATGTGTCAATAGTTCATTCCTTTTTACTGCTGAGCCTCCTTCCATAGTATAGATATACCATAGTTTAACTGTTCACCTTTTGAAGGACATTTTGGTTGTTTCCAGCTTTCAGCTTCTACAAATAAAGCTGCTATGAACATACATATTACACAGGTTTTTGTGTGAACATAAATTTCCATTTCTTTGGGATAAATGTTCAAGAATTAAATTGCTCTTTTTCCAACATTATTGTACCATTTTAGATTCCCACTAGCAAGGTATGAATGAACCACTTCTCTGTATCTTTGTCAGCATATGATGTTACTACAATTTTAAAATTTTAGCCAGTGTGAGAGGTGTTTAGTGATATCTCATTGTACTTCTAATTTACATTTCACTCATGGATAATGATGTTGAGTTTCTTCTTATATGCTTATGTGCCATCTATAGATCTTTTTCAGGGAAATATCTATTCATGTCCTTTGCCTATTTTCTAATTGGATTGATTTGTTAACTGTTGAATTCTGAGAGCTCGTTGTATATTGTAGGCATAAGGTCTTTGTCAGATTTGTGTTTTGTAAATATTTTCTCCCACTCTATAACTTGTCTTTACAAACTTCCTCTTATGAAACCTCACAATCATGGTGGAAAGCAAGAAGGAGCAAGTCACGTCTTACATAGATGGCGGCAGACAGAGAGAAAGCTTGTGCAGGGAAACTTCCTCTTAAGAAACCTCTTCTTCACACAGGATTTTAGAGAATATGACTTTAGCTTTGATGAAGTCCAAGTTGTTAGTTTTTCTTTTTATGGACTTTAGTGTCACATCTAAGAATATTTTATGTAGCCTTAGGTCCTGAAGGTTTTCTCGTATTTTTTTTCCTTATATTTTTATTTTTCACATTTAACTCTGTGATCTATTTTGTGTTAGTTTTTGTATAAGCTGAGGCTGGGCTAAAGTTCTTTTTCATTTTTTTTTCTATTTTTTTGGATCGTTAGTTTTAAGATGTAGTCTCAATTTAATAGTAACTTCACAGGAAGGGGAAAAAAAGAGTCATTACACTAAATATATATACTGAATGTAAGAAACCACAATTCTAGTAACATTAAAGTGGTTTATCATGTAGATCATATTTAGTGGTGCATTTACTCATGGGTCAAGTCCTTAGGCTCTAGTGGTTTCCTTAAGACATAATTAGGCTTTAGGTTAGAACACTGTACAACAGTACCACTGATCAAGCTGCAGGACTCTTTCTTTTCAACTAGTGGGCTGACTTGCTTCTTAGAGCCATGTTAGAACCTTACTTCTTAGAACCACATTTTTCTCCTCTTTGTCTTCCCTTGGAATAGTTCCTCATGGTGGGATAAGAATGTCTCTAGATTATGGCAAACTACCAAATCCTGACATCGTTGTATATGTCAAATGGAGAAGTTATATTTCTCTCAAAGTACGGGTCATAAAAATTATCAACACAGACCAATGCATTAATTCTTTGCTTTCTCTCCCATTCCTAATTGCTTTGGTTTGATAAATGATACATTGACTTATTACACTGTTGTTGTTTCTGGCTTAAAACTACACAGTAGTACTTCAGTAAACTCTCAAAGACTAACTCACACAACACCCATTCCTTAAAAAAGGTAACTTCTCTTAACAATTTTGTACATATTTGTATTAGTTTATTCTCACACTGGTGTTAAAGATGTATCCAAGAATGGGCAATTTACAAAAGAAAGAGGTTGAATGGACTTACAGTTCCACATGGGTAGGGAGGCCTCACAATCATGGTGGAAAGCAAGGAGGAGCAAGTCACATCTTATGTAGATGGCAGCAGGCAAAGAGAAAGCTTGTGTAGGGAAACTTCCTATTGTGAAACCATCAGATCTCATGAGACTTATTCACTATCATGAGAACAACATGGGAAAGACCTGCCCCCATTATTCAATTACTTCCCACCAGGTCCCTCCCACAACATTTGGAAATTTAAGATGAAATTTAACTGGGGACACAGCCAAACCATATTAATAGTCTTCAATCTCTTTTCTATGCATTTATATATATGTGGAGATATATATATATATATATATATATATATATATATATATAAACTTAGGTTGTAATGTTGTAAGGTTAAATTATTGATATTTTTTCTTTGTGTTCTTTGTGTTTTTCTATTGTAAGTCCTTTTCCCACATGGAGATTAGAACTTACAGAATCAGAATTATGGTTCTAATTCATTTTTGTCAATAATGTTTGGATCCATCTGAAATATATTTTTGTGTATGATATGCAATAGGAAGAAACTTTCATTTTTCACAGTTACTCAATTTTGTGTACAGCCATATTAAATTCTATCTAGATAGCCTTGACATATGATATTTACCTATAAATTTAAGCACATTTTTCAGATATTTATGCGTTTTCATTGATCTAACTATCCATTTTGTTGTCAGGTTTTAACTTCATAATAAGTACTTTTTGACATCTGAGAATTCAAGTTTCCCTTGTCTTATTTGTCAGCATTTTGTTGCTTACTATTTATCTCCAGCTTTTTCAGAATAAATTAATAAATCTATATTTTCAAGTTCAAGAAAAAGTCTTAGTGAGATTTTGATTATGACAGAATTTATAAATACTTTTGGGGGTGCTCTATATTTTTGCAACTCTTCATTTATGTTCATCTCTAAAATTATAAATGCAGATTCATAAATGGTTGGGAATGCTCTGGAAATTTGTTTGAAGCATTAAAATTTATGCCTCTCTTCCAAACCTTTAAATGTCTTTAAGTCTTTATGACTATACAAAAAAAACTGCTAGGATATTCAAAGGACAGAGAAACCACAGACTGCACATGTTCTGATACCTGCCTTGTGTGTGTGTGTGTGTGTGTGTGTGTGTGTATTTGTAGGTGTTTGGGAATTAACAGGTGGAGAAGGTAGAATAACAAGGCTTAATTCTGGGTCCTAGAATATATCAACAAGATGCTATTACTCTAAATGCAGAGGAAAACTGTCATAATAAATGTAAATCAAAAAAATTTAATCTGGAAAAAATAGTATTAACTCAGCAATTATGCTAAGTACAACTTGTTAGCATGAGTTGCCTGAAAGAATTAGGCAATTTCATTCTAAATAGCTGAATTTTAATGAAACTTACTGTGTATTCTATTTCTAAACTTACTATGTATTCTAGTTCTATACTAGTTTGTTTACTATTCTTAATGACAAAATTGTCTTAAAAAATACAGCTCAGTTACACACTATTCCTATACAGAAAGAGGCAAAGTAAAATCACATGAAGAGTATGTTTCTTCTACTCTTCCAACAATTAAATCACACTAATTACTAAAATATCCATCTATAACATACAGTTGCATTGCAGTATCTTTTACCCCTCACGCCTTCATCACAAGAACTCTAATTTTTGACTGGTCATATTACTGCTCAATTGAAAAAGGACATGGCCAGCCTCAACTGCAGATATATGAAGCCAAGTGGCAACATTTTACAGTATTGTTTGTGGGCTCTTCTTTGTCCCTTCCTCTACCTGTTGGCTAAAAGTTACCCTGCTGGCTAAAAGGACCATGTGATGATTGGACTACTAGGATTGGGGCTGCATCATGAAGAGGGAAGAATGATGAGCTGCAAGGAGGCTGGGTCCTATAAATATGTGGAAAATATATCACCTTATTTCCAGAATTCTTTCATTCATGATATACATTAACTTCTATTTTATTGAAAATATTTTTGCTAGTGTTATTCTATACAGCTAAACCCAATCCCAAATTACATATCTTACTACTACTACTACTATTACATAATCTATATGCCAGTAAAAGCAAAATTTGTGAAATCCAATGTATTATAACAACTTTTGAATGGAAATTACTCTTTAAATTATCATTGCTATAAGAATGCACTAGGTACAAGTCAACACATTTTAACTGATGAATTTTTAATGTCAAAATGTTTATCTGATAAAATAATCATAATGATTATTCTCTAGACTTCATTTTGCCCATGATTGTTCATCAGTATAAACACTTTTGAATGGAAACAAAGATTATAAAATCATAAACAACAAATAAAGATAATCTAACTTTCTTGCCTTTTAAGCATCATCATTGAAAATTTAGTTTGGATCAGTGTTGTTTCTAAGACAAGACAATATATAAATTTAATTGTATATTAATTTTACATAAAAAATTATGTGTAATACATAAGTGTATTAATTTTAATTAGGTATGTAGATAATATTTGAACTTTTATTTTTCTTGTTTTATTGCTCTGGTTAGAATCTCCAGTTCAATGGTTAATAGAAGCAGTGGGAGTAGGCACATCTTATTTCTAATTTCAAGGGAATGTGTCTAATGTTTCAGAATTACATATGACGTTTGCTGTGGGTCTTGGCAGATAACTTGTACCCAGTTGAGAAAGTTCCTTTCTATTCCTAGTTTGTTAAGAGTTTTTATGATGACAGGACACTGAATTTTATTAAATATTTTTGGTAAAACTATTAAGAAAATAATGCTTTTTCCCCTCTTTTAGTTTATTAATGTAGGAAATTACCTTAATAGATTTTCTGATATTAAGCCACTTTAACTCACTGGACAAAATTTCTTTGGCCATGATACATGCTTTAAATATGTAGCTGGATTTAGTTTTCACCCAAGCCTCTATAACATTTCATTTGAAGCGTCTTCAATTTAAAGACAGAAAGACGGATGCTCTACACACCTTATTGAAATGTAACTGGCATAACTTTCTTTTTTTTTTTGAAACTGAGTCTTGCTCTGTTGCCCAGGCTGGAGTGCAGTGGCATGACGTTAGTTCACTGCAACCTCCACCTCCCAGGTTCAAGTGATTCTTGTGTCTCAGCCTCCCAAGTAGCTGGGATTGCAGGTGTATGCCACCATGCCTGGCTAATTTTTGTATTTTTAGTTGAGACATGATTTCACCATGTTGGCCAGGCTGGTCTTGAACTCCTGACCTCAGATGATATGCCTGCTTCGGTCTCCCAAAGTGCTGCGATTACACATGTAAGCCACTGCGCCTGGACAACTGGCACAATTATCTAAATGATCCACATTAATTTTCGGCCTCTAAATGCATTTCAAAAGTACCAGGAATAGAAATATCTCTAGCATAAGGAGGGGGTATAGCTCAGGGGCAGAGCATTGGACTGCAAACCAACAGAAATACCTCTAGCATAAAGAGGGTTTTCATAGAGTTTAACTCTTTCCAATAACAAATTCCTGACATTTTAGGAAAGAGAAATAATGGTTCCACATGGAATTCTTGAATATAAACTTTGAAAATACCTGGAGCTTGTTTTGATAGAAAGTAAATGAAATTTTACAAGGAGAGGTCTTCTGGGATATTAGTAATGTTCTATTTCTTGACCTGGGTGGTGGTTTTGTACAGGACTTTACAGCTATTCTTTAAGCTGTCTAAGCTTTGTACATGCATCTGTATGTGGTGGTTCTGTACAGGGCTTTACAGCTATTCTTTAAGCTGTCTAAGCTTTGTACATGCATCTGTATGTATGATATATCTCACAATAAAAAAGTAATGAAATTTGCTTTAAAGATTTCTAGGAACTCCAACACTTAGGTGTACTTCTCCTGAGATTCAGGGACTTGGAAGTGATGTCTCAAGGATTATTTCCAGATCTCTGATTCTGTATTTATTTATTATTAGTTAATCCATCACTGTCAACTCTCCATATTAAAGAATATTTAAAGGTGAAAAACCAGAAACTCTTCCATCTTAATCAAGATTTTAATGAAGAATTAGACATTCATGATATACGTGTCACTAATGGACTAGAATATGAAGAGAAACTGTAACTCTCCCTTCTCCTGTTTCTTTCTTACTTTTATTTACTGATCATGAACAGAAACTCATTATGAATAACTGTTCCCTCTGAACTCACAGAAAAATAAAAACAAAACAAAAACAGTCATCTACATTGAGAGTACAATTACAGTGATACTATGTTTTCCTTTTAAATAATAATATTCATTTAACTAAAAAATATACTCAACTAAAACATCAGGAGTTTAAATAAGTTTTTCTGCCATGCTTGAAAAAAATGAAAGTTAAAAAATTATTAAATAATCTTCAAATCTGTCCTTCCCTTCTCCCCACATATTCAGCTGAATTTACCTTTACTGTACAATAATTGATGTTTTATAAAAACAATATAAAAATAGACCTTAAGTGTGGCTATTTTCAAAACAAATAAACTTGGGCATTGGTGTTGTTTATATTCTTCCCCTTTTTCTGAAGTAATCAATGTCCAAAGAACATGATGGCCATTCTTTAAGACTGGTATCATTAAAAATGATGAAATCAGATGCAGAGTTAAAAGACTCTACCAAAAAATAGAGAAAAAATTCCATGATATTTGGAGGCAACAACTACTAATCTACAAATTGATGATACTTATTTACATTATTAAATATTAACAAGTGGACAAATGGCAAACAGTTCTAAAACTGTAAGAATGAACTATGATCAGTTTATTTCCATGTTAGAGATGAGCAAACAAATAAAAGCAACTAAATATTAAAAATGTACTTTTCTCTTTAAATGTTACTTTAAAATGGTGTTTAAAAGTTTTGCTGTGAAAAATTATAAATATTTAAACTAGTTTCTGTACATGTATGATACCATCATCCACGTAAAATATTTTTTAAGGTTGTGGTATTTTTTCTCAGTGTTACATTATAATTTCAGATGAGCCACATAATTGATTGCATTATAATGAATCATACAGTCTTCAAATGACTTACCTAATTTCACTTTGCAACCTAAAAGTGCATATATAATTATGTTGTTTTTCTGCATGTTTGCAAAGTTTCTCCTGATTAATTCTAAGTATGGTTCAGCATCCTGCTCTCTTAGGTTGAGAAAAATATAAATAGTGAAAGAAGGGAAACTAATTATTAATGTAGTTTTTAGATTTTACTTAATTGACAAGAATGCATTAAGTTATTTAAATTAATTTCATATCAGATTTTATTTTTCCATTTCATCACTTAGGTATCAGAAAGGAGAGAAAATATGTGTGGGTTGAAGTTATAAAAGCAAGAACTGTAAGTTTAAACAACTTAGCAATTTTGTTAAAAAATACAAGACAGGGCCGGACGCGGTGGCTCAAGCCTGTAATCCCAGCACTTTGGGAGGTCGAGGCGGGTGAATCACGAGGTCAAGAGATCGAGACCATCCTGGTCAACATGGTGAAACCCCGTCTCTACTAAAAATACAAAAAATTAGCTGGGCACAGTGGTGCGTGCCTGTAATCCCAGCTACTCAGGAGGCTGAGGCAGGAGAATTGCCTGAACCTGGGAGGTGGAGGTTGCCGTGAGCCGAGATGGCGCCATTTCACTCCAGCCTGGGTAACAAGAGCGAAACTCCGTCTCAAAAAAAAAAAAAAAAAATACAAGACAGTTATTGAAACTAATTGGCTTCAGACACTGTGTTAGCCTCTGGTAAAACAAAGGTGAATAGAATTATGTCTACCTGGCTTCTATTGAGGGCAGGTGGGGTGTGGCATTTTGGAAGGGGACAGAAGACAGATATTGCAAGGCCATGTGAGAAGCAAATACAACATGTTGTGTAGGACAAAGATGATGAAGCAGGAGGCTGGTGTAAGTCTCAGGAAAGCCTCTAAAATACATAATAGCTACTGTATTCTTAATGGGAAGTAAGAAAGGGGAGGCATGGTAGGCAATGACAGTCTCACTATCTTTGGCATATCCCTGAGGGAGGGAGAAGAGATAAAGCATGCCATTGGCTTTAACTCTGGGCAGATGGAAAGCAGTGAATGCAGACAAGCTATTATGAATCTGTGGGCTACTCTAAAGAAAAAGGGCAGGAGAAGAGAAATAGCTAGCTCGTATCATTTCAGGTTTCATCTTTCTCTCACCCTGTGAATACACACAATATTGCACCTCTCTTTCTCTCTCTCTTTCTCTCTCTCTTTCTCTCTCTCTCTAGTTTCTTTCTTGGTCCATGTATAATGAATATTTTCATTTGTTTAAGTTGTTTATTGTCCACGTTCATCACAAGATAGCAAGTTTCAAGAGAGCAGAGAACTGTATTTCTATCCCCTAGAATAATGCCATGGCACATAGGTGGCACTAGATAATATTGTTGAATGGATAATTTAAAGGAGAGAGGAAATAAGAAGGATATAAACAGTAGTTCACCTAAAATAAGGAGAGAAACAGAGAACCATAAACTCCTGTCTCAGATGTTACCAAAGGCATCAATACCTCAGCTATCCCAGAACTGTCCCCTACCAAAAAGTTCAAAACAATGCTTCATCCAGACACAAGGTTCACATCTGTAATCTCAGCATTTTGGGAGGTCAAGGTAGGAGGATTGCTTGAGGTCAGGAGTTCAGGACTAGCCTGGGCAACACAGTGATACTCCACCTCTACAAACAAAACTAAACAAAACTAAAAAACAAAAAGGAATGTTTTAAAAAGACTATGCCTACCACATATTTTACATATGGCAAGAGTTCGTCAGACTGATAGCCAGAACATCAATTCCCTATTACGCATACCGCTATTTAAACTGAGAAGTGAAAAAAATATATCTTTAACAGGGAATATTATAATAGAAACATTCAAATAAGTAGGTTTTTCAACATAAAATATTAATCTTTTCAACAATCACATTTGTAGAAGAGAATGGATTGCTATTGTGTGAATCATAAGTTGAAATTCCTATCTTGAGCACTTTTTTTCACAAACATCACTACATAAATCTGCCTTTTTTGCATTTTACTGCTACTATGTTCAAAAATGCAATCTCCCAGACAAATGGCAATTCAAGAATGCAATTTAAGTGATACATTATTCCCTTTGACTAGAAAGGTATATTTGCCCATTCAGGTTTTTTAATTCAAATTTTTCAACAGCTGTTACATGATATATTTCCAAATACAAAATACCACATCCTGCTTTCTCAACTACTATAATATATAGCAATTTCTGCAATCTCTCCTCCTTTCTCTGAAACATGTAAAATATACTTTAAATTTAAATAAAATCATACATAAATGTTATTTATGATATTTTCTTTGACATAACTTGAATATTTTAATTGTATTCAATGTTATCTTGTAGGTTAAAAGTAAAATGTCATGAGTCTCATTATTTAAATTTCATAGTGAAATCTTTTTTGCCTGAAATATTTTGACGTATATAAGGCAACCCTGTATCTAGTATTACTGCTCAGCAAAAATTAAATATCTTTTGGTATTATAATTCCCCTCACACTTGGGGGGTTCTTCCAGTTTTTAAATATTTTTTTTCTCTTTCACCTTTAGATATGTGAATCCTACAAAAAGAAAAAGTGAATTTAAAAGGAAAAACTGTTCCTGTTTTTAATTGTTTCTGTTTTTAAAGAACCAATAAATATTAAATTTTATCAGCCTACAACCCAGCCACCACCAATGTGAGATATGCTCTTTATACTCTTAATGAGTCTTTGGCTAAGTATTCAAGTATACCCAAAACCTCTCCTCCACAAACAGATGGTTATTGATTACTAGTTTGTATATATTCACTGAAGTCAATATCCTGAAAAGAAAAGGGATCAATATGTGACTCTGGGCACGTCTTATAAACCTCAGAGCTGTTATCCATTCAACATAGGCTATTTTGAGGGCCAGGCATGACAATATATATAAGAATGCCTTGAAAACTAAAGCGAAATGCCATGTACATGCAAGATTCATATTATTCTGAGGACCAGGCATAACTATATATATATATATATAAAAGAATGCCCTGGAAACCAAAACAAAATGCCATATACATGCAAGATTCATAACATTAATGTTCATATTATTAATATTATTACCAGTAATGACTGAAAATTATGAAACATGTAATTGATTTTTCCTTCTCTTTCATGTAAGATTTGAACCACAAGGGGAAAAGAATTCAGACTGAAAAATCAACAGAAAGGACCTCTTTGTACTTGCTTTCTACATACAATATATGCAGCATTAAATGCACAGTAAGTAGGCAGACACCATCTTTGCATCCAGGTTACCATAACTGCCTCCTGACTCATCCCCCTGATTTGCCATTGCTACCTTATAATCTGTTCTCAACACACAGCTATCAAAAGGCCATACAGAACCCCTATCCTGTCCCAGGGATCTCTCTTCTCTCCAGCCCTCCCTTCCTGGTAGTTCTCCCAGCACAATGGCCTCCTTTTCTTTTCACCGGCAGGCTCCTAGTTTAGCATCTTTGCACTTGCTGTTTGCTCTGCCTAGAATATTCTCACCCAATGTATCCATGTGGTCTCCTCTCTCACTGCCCTTCAGATCTTTGTGCAACTGTCACTTTCTCAGTCAATCTTCCTTGACTTCATTATTTTAAAGTGTAACCCTTTCCCAAGCTCTTGGCATTCCACTCCCCTTCTATTGCTCTAAAGTATTGAGTCCATTACAATATGACTTGTTTTACTTATCACTTTAATTTCTGACTGAATACTCTATGAGAGCAGGGATTTGTATATGTTTTGTTGACTTCTGTACCACCAGTACCTAGCACAGTGTCTGAAATATAGAAGATTATAAATAAATACTTGTTAAATTAATATATGTATACAACTTTGACATGGAAAAGCTACCTACAAACTATAATATTATAAATTTGTTGAGTTCTGTACTCAAGTTCAAGTTAAACTTTCTAAAATGAAGGAGGAAAGATAATACATATAAGGAGGAACAAAAGTACAATATTTCATTTTTTAAAAAAAAATCACAAAACAAAATCAACTAAAACATGCCTAGTATATCAGTAAACTGGCATTAAATTCAGGCAAGTTCCAACATATTCATAAAAACTTTTATGTGACCAAGTATCAACAGAGGACTAAGTAACACATTTTGAACTCTTCTTTGATTGTAATTTTTAATTCAAAAAATTAAATCAATTATATATGCCTTTGGTTCTCCTCTATATAAAACCAAGATTACCACTAAAACAAGAATAAGATTGTAATTTTGCTCCCAAAACAAGAATAAGATCTCCATTTTGCTCCCACAAACACATAATGTTTGTGTATTGGCCATTACACTTAGCTTACTGGACAATCACAAATAGCTCAATGTAGGATCTGTTCTCAGAAAATGTGGCTGCCTGGGGCAGGAGTAAGGAATCCAACATCATCCTCTTTGGTAATTCTGAAATCCATGTGTTGGAATGTGAAGAAACTAAGTCTCTAGCTGTCTTTCAAGTATTTGTGAGGATGGACCAAATACTTTCAAAAAACACTGATTATTTTCTAAGAAACTAAAAACTTATAAGATCTGCCCAAAGGATTATTTTTACACTAGCTGTTTCAGGATTATGCTTACTGGGCCCTGGTATCAACAATACTTTTATGCCATTTTATCTCAATGGCCACATAGAAACAAAAAAGTGGAGCTGTTATTTACATGGAATCTGATCCCGGCAACGTGTTCTTTCCCTTCCACATTATTCTGTAGCCCTGATGACCTTCATGTAACAAGTTTTAAACTGGAACTGTTTCCTATATATCCTTATTGTTTCTACAGCAGAAACCCTTGAAGGCAGAAATCTTCAATTAATAAATACTTCATTCAATGAGGATGAATCACTGTTTATAACATCATCCAAGAAAAACAAGCAAAAATACTTATAAATAATATAAAGCAGAGCTCAGGCACTGACACAATATTATCAGCCATGGTCTCTAAATTTCTCCAACCAATAGAGGGTAAACAGGAAGAACTACTGGCAAAGATATGATGTCCACAAAATTTGCCCTTAGGGTCCTCCATTTCTCATTCATTCACTTTTTCTCTCTTTTCAGTTGTCCTATGTATTGCTATTTTTGTTGTTATATTAATTGACATTTTCAGGCATTGACTAAATGTCAGGCATATTGCTTAATTTTTAAATATATTTTTCTTTTAATCTTTCTAATAATACAATTGATGTAACTATTATCTCCATTTTACAGATAAGAAAACACTGGTCTAAGTGAAGTCAAACACTCTTGATTTTAATTGGTTTCAGGTGACAGAAAGTCTTCAAGAAAATACTGTAAATGAGGACTGTCTGCCTCAAAGCCTGTGCTCCTAATCACTTAGCCGTTTTGCTCTATTTCATCCAGCACTGGTTATGTGCACAGGTTGGGTGGTTTATTACATTTCATGTGAATACGTTTCCTGGGACTTATTCCTCCAACTAGTTCTTTCAGGGGAGTTATATATATTATTACAAAATAAAGGGCAGTACAGCAGTTCCTGATTTTCTGAGATTTCACTTTCTGCAGTTTCAATTACTCATAGTACAGCACAATAAGATACTTAGGGAGAGGTGCCATATTCACATAACTTTTATTACAGTATATTGTTAAAACTGTTCTATTTTATTACTAGCTATTAATCTTATACATGCCCAATTTATAAATTAAGCTTTATCATAGGTGTGTATTTGTAGGGAAAAACATAATATATATAGAATTCGGTACTATTACGGTTTCAGGCATTTACTGGGGCGTCTTGGAAGGTATCTTCTGTGGATAAGAGGGAACTACTACATGTAGGAATCAAAGAAAATGGGGATATTAATTGGGAGGATGTGGACATGCATGCTCCCTGAAACTACACTGACCAGCTTGGCTTTGTCCTAGCTATGGGGTATGATCAATGTCAAGTCTACCTTAAAATGATGCTAGCGTGGCAGGGTGTGATGGCTCACACCTGTAATCCCAGCACTTTGGGAGGGCGAGGCAGGTGGATCAGAAGGTCAGGAGTTTGAGACCAGCCTGGTCAACATGGTGAAACCCTGTCTCTACTAAAAATACAAAAATTAGCCAGGTGTGGTGGCAGGTGCCTGTAATCTCAGCTACTTGGGAGGCTGAAACAGGAGAATCACTTGAAAACCTGGAGGTGGAGGTTGCAGTGAGCCGAGATTCTGCCATTACACTCCAACCTGGGCAACAAGAGCAGGACTCCATCAAAAAAAAAAAAAAAAAAAAAAAGATGCTAGCACCAATAACATTATAATATTATTCTTGTTAAAACAGGAATCACTGTGTATCCCCAAATAATTGACACTGCTAGATACAAAATAGGACTCAAATACCATGACACACTGAAAACTCTGGACACTTGTAATCGTAATTTTGACATTTCTGAATTTTCAGATTCCGAAGAACCACTGCATAATAGAAGTGAACGGAATGGTTCTGAGACCATCCTTAAGGGCTGGGTTTCCATGGAAGGTAAAACTTTGATACCAATGGTTACTAAGTCGGTGAAAACTTATAAGAGTGTGGCATAGAAAAGGGAATGACTGGTGTAGGACGTGTATGAGACAGGAGATGAGAGAGAAAGAGATAGAGAGATAGAGAGAGAGAGAAACTAGTGCCTATAAAAAATGATGATACTGTAACAGAATGCCATAACATTTACTTGGCATCTTAACATACTTCAAAATTTGTACCATATTAGCATAGTAGTACATTTTTTCTAGTCAAAGTGAATACTATATGGAGAAAGAGTAATCACCATTGTTAGAAATTTACTGCTTGCCAAGAATGTTAGCCAGGAAAATGCACACACTACACCAACTGGGCTTTAAAAACTGCATGAAATATAACTATATTATTCCTAACATCATGATACAAACAATTACTCTCAGCTATTGATAAACATATTTCTATTTACACGCATAGATATATGCAGGTTTTGGGAGTTACCTATAAATAATTCAAGCTAATTCCTCAAAGACTTAATCTATGTTTAAATGTGTCCTTAAAAAAAGTTGACGGCATACTTTGTAAAAAAAAAAAAAAAGCTCAATAATGAAAGGTCATACTTAAAAGATATCCATATGAAGCTACATTTCTCTTTCACATATCTTTTCTATGTTTTCAAAATTGAATAATAAGGATGATATTTTTAACAAGATAATTTTTCCTTTCTTTGCATATAATAAAAATGTCAAATGTCTTAATTTTTCATGCCTACATAATGGATTACAAGGTTATAAAAATGTATTCATGTAATGGTTTCCTTGAACATTATAATAAAATGACTAGGAAAAATGCAAGTGAGACTAGAAATCAAAAGAACCAAGTTCTAGTCCAGGCTGTGCCACAAACTAGCTATGCGACTTTGATTTTATTGAAGAATGTCAAATTTATGGCCTCCAAGTGACCAAAATCCCCACTGAACAAAGCTGACATAGAGATTAAAACTTATTCATCTTTGGGTTAGTACTACAAGCTTCATATTCTGACCTATTAATTGAGAGAGCTGGCTTCTGAGCTACCTTGCAACTCAGACTCTCAGATAATAATAAAAAAAAATCCAAAATACAGAGTCAGAGGTTTAATGTTCCTATAACATTTGTGAGACTCGTTTAGGCCAACATGCTTAATTTGCCAGCACACTTAATTTGCCAAGTACAGACTTCTTAATAGAAGACAAACATCATTCAGCAATCTAGACAGCATATCAGGGGAAATAGCATGGGCTCCATTCTTGGCAACTTGGGGATTTGATGGTGTTAAAACGCATGTTGGGGTGTTAACTGACTAAAATGATTTAAATGCTCCTTGTGAAAGGGAATCTGATTTCTAATTTCAAATCTCCTTCAAAGACCTCCACCACTCCAGCTTATTACCCAGAACTTCCTAGAATATCTACTCATTAAAGGAACTGTGCTGAGGGTGTAGTAAGAGGAGAGTCATGGAGAAGAATGAACAAGCAGTTAGGATGTCTATATCGAAAAACCCTGTGAAAAGCTCGATAAACAACAATGAAGGTACTCAACAATACATTTCAGTGGTGAGGTGCCCTGCCCAGTATAAAAGTAGTGAGATTCTGTACAGTGATAAAATAAGCCACAACCTAGCAGATACTATAGTTCTGTAGAAAAGTCTAACCAACTGGTGGAAACTATTCCACTTTAATGACTTCAATCTTGCTGCAGTGAAAGACAAAGAATAAAAACAATTATGTTACTCTTAGATGAGAAAATAGGGATGTGATGCAGACATAGATATTATTTCTAGGTAATATTCAAAATAGTTAACAACTGGTATTACATTGATGATTAATCAGAATGAATGCCAGCCATGCAACCAGTTGTCACACCAGTGCATGGCAGCTGCCCATAAGCCCCAGTACAGACAGAAATATTTCCCAAGAGCAAGTAGACCCCAAAAAATCTATACATCTTGCGAGATCTGTGTAATACTGACCCTTCTACCTGGTATAACTCTAGGACCCAGAAAATAAACTACGTATTCCTTCTAGATTCTGAAATTTTTTAAAGGTAATATACAGAGACAATTGGTATAAATTTGATAAAAGATAGTTGCAGAATTCTCAAAGTCCTAGATCTGTATAATATTGACCTATCTACCTGGTATGATTCTAGATTCCAGAAAGATAAACTAAGTATTCTTTCTAGATTCTGAGATTTTTAAAGATAATATACAGAGACAATTTGTATGAAGTTGATAAAAGGTATTTTTAGAATTATTTCTCACAAATACAATTTTCTAACAACAAAAAAACTCCCGTTTGCTCATTTTCAGCTGTCTTATTTAAAGACTATATGCTAAAGATCCAAAAAAAGTAGTTGTTTACATGAATATGTTTTCAAAATTTAGCAATTTTAATTGTTAATTATAGCCATTTAAAGTTGGTGTACCCAGAAAACATTTTGTACATATGACTTCCAGCCAAAAATCAGAGTACCCAACCTCTATCCCAAAGGTTGAATCTTTATGTTAATAACCATTTATTGAGAGGGTTGTATCTTTATGTTAATAACCGTTTATTGAGTGCTTAGCAAGTGCTAAACTCTTTGAGTTGTTACATATCTTCAGGTCTTTAAAATAACCATATGACTGTAGTCCTAGCTATTCAGGAGACTGAGGTAAGGATTGCTTGAGTGCAAGGATTTGAGACCAGCTTAAGCAACATAGCAAGACTCTGTCTCAAAAAAGAAAAATAAAACCTGAGGTAGGAATTTCTTAAATGCAAATGTAATTGAGAGCTGTGTTCTACTACCTTGGAGATTACATAGCTTCATTTGTTTTGTAAAATAAAAAGCAAACAAGACAACAACCAACTGTTCCCAAGGCCACAGCTATATTAGCTCTAGTCTCAAATCTCTTGCAATGGCATTTCCATTTCTATCTACCATGAATTATGAAACTAAACTTTATCAAGCACTTTCTATATGACAGAGACTGTTAGATGCAATATAATCTCATGTAGCCTCACTACTGCCCTATGCTGTAGCCAGTGTGCCCTAGAGCATAGCATGTGGTCCCAATAGCATAGACACACCCAATATTCATAGTCAGGACCAGAAGGTATCAAGATGAGGTAAATAGTCAATATAGTATATCCAGAAGAACAGGATATAAATATAATTTTTTTTTTGAGACAGAGTTTCACTCTCACCCAGGCTGGAGTGTAGCAGCATGATCTCAGGCTTTTTTCCCATTCTGTTGGCTGCCGGTTCACTCTAATGATTGTTTCCTTTGCTGTACAGAAGCTCTGGAGTTTAATTAGATCCTATTTGTCTAATTTGGCTTTTGTTGCCATTGCTTTTAGTGTTTTAGCCATTAAGTCCTTGCCTATGCCTATGTCCTGAATGGTTTTGCCTAGGTTTTTTTCTAGGGTTTTTATGGTGTTAGGTTTTATGTTTAGATCTTTAATCCATCTGGAGTTAATTTTAGTGTAAGGTGTCAGGAAGGGGTCCGATTTCTCCTTTCTGCACATGGCTAGCCAATTTTCCCAACACCATTTATTAAACAGGGAATCCTTTCCCCATTGCTTGTTTTTGTCAGGTTTGTCAAAGATCAGATGATTGTAGATGTGTGGTGTTGCTTCTGAGGCCTCTGTTCTGTTCCATTGGTCTATGTCTCTGTTTTGGTACCAGTATTATGCTGTTTTGATTACAGTGGCCTGGTAGTATAGTTTGAAATCAGGTAGCATGATGTCTCCAGCTTTTTCCTTTTTTCTTAGGATAGTCTTGGCTATGTGGGCTCTCTTTTGGTTCCATATGAAGTTTGAAGTGTTTTTCTCCAGTTCTGTGAAGAAGGTCATTGGTAGCTTGATGGGGATAGCACTGAATCTATAAATTACTTTGGGCAGTATGGCCATTTTCACGATGTTGATTCTTCCCAACCATGAGCATGGAAAGTTTTTCCATCTGTTTCTGTCCTCTCTTACTTCATTCAGCAGTGGTTTATAGTTCTCCTTGAAGAGGTCCCTTTCATCCTTTGTTATTTGTATTCCTAGGTATTTTATTCTCTTTGTAGCAATTGTGAATGGGAATTCACTTTTGATTTGGCTCTCTGTCTGTTATTGGTGTATAGGAATGCTTGTGATTTTTGCATATTGATTTTGTATCCTGAGACTTTGCTGAAGTTCTTCTCAGTTTCAGGAGATTTTGGGCCGAGATGATGGGGTCTTCTAAATATACAATCATGTCATCTGCAAATTTGGCTTCCTCTTTTCCTAATTGAATACCCTTTATTTCTTTTTCTTGCCTGATTGTTCTGGCTAGAACTTCCAATACTATATTGAATAGGAGTGGTGACAGAGGGCATCCTTGTCTTGTGCCAGATTTCGAAGACAAAGCTTCCAGTTTTTACTTGTTCAGTATGATATCGGCTGTGGGTTTGTCATAAATAGCTTTTATCATTTTGTGATATGTTCCATTGATACCTAGTTTATTCAGGGTTTTTAGCATAAAGTGCTGTTGAATTTTATTGAAGGCCTTCTCTGCATCTATGGAGATAATCATGTGGTTTTTGTCTTTGGTTCTGTTTATGTGATGGATTATGTTTATAGACTTGTGTATGTTGAACCAGTCTTGTATCCCTGGGATGAAGTCTACTTGATCATGATGGATAAGCTTTTTGATGTGCTGTTGCATTCTGTTTGCCCGTATTTTATTGAAGATTTTTGCATCAATCTTCATCAAGGATATTGGCCTGAAGCTTTCTTTTTTTGTTGCATCTCTGCCTGGTTTTAGTATTAGGATGATGTTGATCTCATAAAATGAGTTGCGGAGGATTCCCTCTTTTTGTATTGTTTGGAATAGTTTCAGAAGGAATGTTACCAGCTCTGTATGTCTGGTAGAATTCGGCTGTAAACCCATCTGGACCAGGGCTTTTTTTAGTTGGTAGGTTATTAATTGCTGCCTCAACTTCAGGCCTTGTTATTGGTCTATTCAGGGTTTCAACTTCTTCCTTCTTTAGTCTTGAGAGACTGCAAGTGTCCAGGAATTTATCCATTTCTTCCAGGCTTACTGGTTGATGTGCATAGAGTTGTTTGTAGTAATCTCTGATGGTAGTTTGTATTTTGGTGGTGATGTCCCCTTTATCGCTTTTTATTGCATCTATTTGATTCTTGTCTCTTTTCTTTTTTATTAGTCTGGTTAGTGGTCTATTTTGTTGATCTTTTAAAAAAACCAGCTCCTGGATTTGTTGATTTTTTGAAGGGTTTTTTGTGTCTCTATCTCCTTCAGTTCTGCTCTGATCTTAGTTATTTCTTGGCTTCTGCTAGCTTTTGAGTTTTTTTGATCTTGCTCCTCTAACTCTTTCAATTTTGATGACAGGGTGTCGATTTTAGACCTTTCCTTGCTCCTCATGTGGGCATTTATTGCTATGAATTTCCCTCTAGATACTGCTTTAAATGTGTCCCAGAGATTCTGGTATGTTGCATCTTCATTCTTGTTGGTTTCAAAGAACATCTTTATTTCTGCCTTCATTTCATTGTTTATCCAGTCAACATTCAAGAGTCAGTTGTTCATTTTCCATGTAGTTGTAGAGTTTTGAGTGAGTTTCTTAATCTTGAGTTCTAATTTGATTGCACTGTGGTCTGAGAGACTGTTTGTTATGATTTCCATTCTTTTGCATTTGTTGAGGAGTGATTTGCTTCCAATTATGTGGTCGATTTTAGAGTAAGTGCGATGTGCTGCTGAGAAGAATGTATATTCTGTGGATTTGGGGTTGAGAGTTCTGTAAATGTCTATTAAGTTCACTTGGTCCAGATATGCATTCAAGTCCTGGAATTCCTTGTTGATTTTCTGTCTGGTTGATCTGTCTAATATTGACAGTGGAGTGTTAAAGTCTCCCACTATTATTGTGAGGGATTCTAAGTCTCTTTGTAGGTCATTAAGGACTTGCTTTATGTATCTGGGTGCTTCTGTACTGGGTGCATATATATTTAGAATAGTTAGCTCTTCTTGTTGTATTGATCCTTTTGCCATTATGTAATGCCCTTCTTTGTCTCTTTTGATTTTTGTTGGTTTAAAGTCCATTTTATCAGAGACTAGGACTGCCACCCCTGCTTTTTTTTTCTCTCCATTTGCTTGGTAAATTTTCTTCCATCCCTTTATTTTGAGTCTATGTGTGTCTTTGCACATGAGATGGGTCTCCTGAATACAGCACACCGATGGTTCTTGGCTTTTTATCCAATTCGTCAGTCTGTGTCTTTTGATTGGGCATTTAGTCTGTTTACATTTACTGTTAATATTGTTATGTGTGAATCTGATTCTTCTATTTTGTTACTGGTTGGTTGTTTTGCCCTTTGGTTGGTGTAATTTCTTCATTGCATCATTGGTCTTTACCATTTGGTTCTTTTTTGCAGTGGCTGGTACTGGTTTTTCCTTTCTGTGTTTAGTGCCTCCTTTAGGAGATCTTGTAGGGCAGGTCTGGTAGTGACAAACTCTCTCAGCAACTGCTTGTCCATAAAGGATTTTATTTCTCTGTCATTTATGAAGCTTAGTTTGGCTGGATATGAAATTCTGGGTTGAAAGTTCTTTTCTTTAAGGATGCTGAATATTGGCCCCCACTCTCTTCTGGCTTATAAGGTTTCTGCTAAGAGATCCGCTGTGAGTCTGATATGCTTCCCTTTGTGGGTGACCCGACCTTTCTCTCTGGCTGCCCTTAGTATTTTTTCCTTCCTTTCAACCCTGGTGAATCTGACGATTATGTGCCTTGAGGTTGCTCTTCTAGAGGAGTATCATTGTGGTGTTCTCTATATTTCCTGTATTTGAATGTTGGCCTGCCTTGCTAGGTTGGGGAAGTTCTCCTGAATAATATCCTGAAGAGTGTTTTCCATCTTGGATTCATTCTCCCCATCATTTTCTGGTACACTGATCAAGCACAGATTAGGTCTTTTCACATAGTCCCATATTTCTTGAAGGCTTTGTTCATTTCTTTTCACTCTTTTTTCTCTTTTCTTGCCTTTTTATTTCATTGAGTTGATCTTCAATCTCCGATATCCTTTCTTCTGCCTGGTTGATTTGGCTATTGAAACTTGCATATGCTTCATGAAGTTCTTGTGCTGTGTTTTTCAGCTCCATCAAGTCATTTATGTTCTTCTCTAAGCTGGTTATTCTAGTCAGCATTTCTTCTAACCTTTTTCAAGGTTTTTGGTTTCTTTGCATTGGGATAGAACATGTTCCTTTAACTCAGAGAAGTTTGTTATTACCTACCTTCTGTAGCCTGCTTCTGTCAATTTGTCAAATTCGTTCTCTGTCCAGCTCTGTTCCCCTGCTGGTGAGGAGTTGTGATTTCGTGGTCGGGGAGAGGCATTCTGTTTTTTGATAGTTTAATTCTTCTCGTGCTGGTTTCTTCCCATCTCCTTGGATTTATATAGTTTTGATCTCAGGTAACTGCTTGGGGAGGCAGCCTTTTCTTTGTCTGCAGAGGTGCCGCTGGGCTGCCACAGATTCAGTGGAGCTGCTGCGTCTTTTATTTACTCAGGAAAATTAGGCCGGAGTCTGCAATGGTGGCTTCCCTTCCCCCGGCCAAGCTCGATCATTCCTAATCACTCTGTAACTGATGTTCTGGGTGTGAAACTCTGGACTGAGAGTTTTTTAGCCTGCTGTGCTTTGTGTGGGGGGTGGGGGGACCCATCCTGCCATATGGGCTGTTTCCCTGTTTTCAGTTCTCATTCTTTCTGAGGGGCGGGTGGCTCCATCCAGCTGGCTTTCTGGCTTTCATGTCAGCCAGTGCTTCTGCCTAGATCTATGTTGACAGCCCTGGTGCCGGCTGAAGTTGCTGTTCTGCCCTGTTCAGGCAGCTCGCTGAGGCTTTTCAGCCAGGCAAAGATCTCCTATTCTGTGGGTTGTAGAGGGCTTGGGTGGAGTGTTGTATCCAAACCAAAGTCCCAGAGGGGGAGATCCCCCGGTCCTCCGGTTGGTTGCATGCACCTCCTTGGTGGGATACTGCCCTGCCTTGCCTCAACTTGCCCTATTTGGTTTATACCCACTGTGCAACCAGACCCACAAAATGAACCTGGTACCTCGTTTGGAATTGTAGAGACCACTTGGCTTCTGCGTCTCTCTTGCTGGGAGCTCCTTTCTGGAGCTGCGTCTTATTTGGCCATCTTGGGATCCCCAGGAGTGGTTTTTAATACTAAAATCATAGTGAGCTTCAAACGATATTAAAATTTTAATTTTACATTCCATTGGAATCCTAGCTATAAAAAATTATGCTTCATGAAAACAGACGGAATATTTCAAATTTATAGACACTTTCTTAAAGTAAGAATATTTATTTATAATGTTCAATAATTATTTGTATTATCAGGATATAATTTAAAATAGAAGAAAATATTAGAATATATCAGGAAGGTATGTAAAAAAAATTACTAAAATTTTATCTTGTTTTATTTTCCTAGGATCATAATGGCTCAGCATACCTATATGGGTTGAATATCCTTTATCCAAAATGCTTGGGACAAGAAGGGTTTCAGATTTTGGATTTTTTTTTTTTTTTTGATTTTAGAATATGTTGCATTATATTTAGTTAGGCATCACTAATGTGAAAATCCAAAATCAGAGATGCTCCCATTTTGAGCTGTCAGTATTCAAAAAGTTTAACATTTTGGAAGATTTCAGATGTTTGGATTACAAATGCTCAATGCATATTGTCCATCCAGGGAAATAAGAGCTGTCTTATAGAAAGAGGATAGCAAAGAGAATAACCACAAACAGTTCTTGACTTTTATTCTTTAATACTTAATTCCAAACTAACTGGTTCAGAAGTTTTTAAAACATCAACAAATATGCTTACACTGAAAAAATTTCTCATCATTCTTTTCTTTAAAAGTACTACAAATTAAGGGTAGTACAAGGAAAAATTCTCATGTATGATTGATTGGCTTATAAAAGCATCTATATATCACGGTATTCTAAATTTAGGTGACTCATCACATTCCTTCAATGATATCGTTGAAAAATAAAGATGGGGAGCAGCTAATTTTAACTTCCTTAATAGTGAATACTTCCTGTTAAAGTCTTTGAACTTCCTAACCTAGCAGCCAGAGAGAGGTCTGAGGTCTGCATTTTCCATTCTAAGAGTGGCAGTTGCATTGTAAGACCTGTTAAGGAGCATAAGATTACTAGCTACTACATTCAGAAACAAATTTGTTTCCTTAAGGACTCCAGTTACAACAGAGTGCTAATCCCATTACACGAGGAAAGGTTTGCAGCTGACTCTCTAAATGGATTTTAAGAGGTAAGCGATCTCTGGTGCATCTCAAATACGTTCTCTAGATAGGGCACCAGCAGCAATTAGTGACCTCCAGTGGTTTTTCCTCTCAAAATTAAAGAAAAACTACCCTATGTCTATAAATTCATGCAAGCTCCTCAGTTGTTTTATATCAAATCCACCAACAAAACAATTTAAACTTAAGTTGTTATTAATGATAGCAAATTACAAACAACGAAAGGACTCCCTGGACATCCATTTCTCCTCAAGTCCCTTGAATCATAAAGCTCAAAAATTACATATAGAGCAGACACTATCTGTTTCGGGAGAAAATGTCTCATTCTACATAAATACATAGCTTAAAAGTTATTTATAAGAAAGTGTATGGAGTAACACATTTTCAAGTAAAAATAAATACTTATTGGAATAAGCTTTAAATAAGATTAAAAATAAAATTTTATTATAACATTTTAAATCTCCAGATGACATTGAATACATTTTTAAGGATTTAGTAAAAATAGTAATAGTAACTAAGATTTGCGCTCATACTTTGTTAACAATCAGTTTGCAAATTCTTATTATCCTCATTTGAAAGTTGTGACAAACAAGGCTTTATTCTGTTAAGTAATTTATCCAAAATTACAAAGCCAGAAAATGGTAGAGTTAGAAATAAAACCCAGGTTTTACACAGCACAAGACAGTTTCATGAACAATCTCATTTATTTCTCATAATACTCTAACTCTAGAAAGCAGTACCATTTTCTTTTTCTTTTTTAGAGATGGGGTATTGATCTGTTGCCCAGGCTGGAGTGCACTTATGCAGTCTTAGCTCACTTGTAGCCTTTAACTTGTGGGCTCAAGCAATCTTTCTGTCTCAGCCTCCCAAGTAGCTAAGACTAGAGGCACATGGCACCAAACCTGGCTATTCTTCATTTTTGTAGAGATAGAATCCTATATTTATGACTCTTATCCTCTGTATTGAAACTGAGGATCAAAGAGGTTCCATGACTTGGCCAAGTTCACACAACCTGTACTCCTGGTGCTTGAACTCCAGGCCCGTTTCTCACGACTACATATTAAATGTTCTTTTCAGCATTGCATGTTGACATTAAAATCTGGCATTTGATATTTGATCATATACATAGGCAAACAGTAAGCAACTGAGTTCCTTCTAAGATTTTCTTTTATTCTCTTCTGAGTTTATTCTCCTGGATTATTAAGAATATATTTGGGCCGGGTGCAGTTGCTCATGCCTGTAATCTCAGCACTTTGGGAGGCCGAGGTGGGTGGATCACCTGAGGTCAGGAGTTTGAGATCAGCCTGACCAAAATGGTAAAACCCCATCTCTACTAAAAATCCACAAAATTAGCCACGCGTGATGGCAGATGCCTGTAATCCCAGCTACTTGGGAGGCTGAGGCAAGAGAATCCCTTGAACTCAGGAGGCAGATGTTATGGTGAGCCGAGGTTGTGCCATTGCTCTCCAGCCTGGGCAACAAGAGCAAAACTCCATCTCAAAAGAAAAAAAAAGAATGTATTGATTTGGATAATATTTAATTTCCCACCCAAAGACAAAACATTTTAGTTTTAGGTCGAAAGCTAGCAATGTCGAAGTTAAGGTATGACAGAATCTAAAACCACCTGGATGAATCTAGGGAGATCCATTATAAAAGTTTTCTTTGAAGCTCTGAAGAAAATGTTTGGGTTTTAAAATGAAACTATTAGCCATTTAATTTGTACGTTTGAAAATGACTTAAATTAGATTGTTTCTTTTTCTGTTAACTTACACAAGAGACTGAAATGTCACAGGTCAGGAGCCTACAAGCGTATCATAACATCAGTGCTCAGGTAAGAAAGGCGCTTTCTTGTTAGCTGCTCAGTTTCCTGGATCTTAGGAAGCCAGCACAAATTTGTCATCAATACCTGGTCAGTGGTGGGTAATTTCCCACTTACTGATCATTTTAAAATCTTGCAGGGTCTTTAAAGCCCAATTTGGCATCTACACAGGTTTTTACATCTGGCAATAATATGGTAACTATGTGGTTTATAATATATAAAAGTTTATTTAGAGTGATTCCTTATTCTAGAAAATTTACATTTCTTAATGAAAATACAGAGGTCAGAAGAGCTCATGGATTTTTTAAAGTGATTTGTTGCTATGTTCATAAAACTAATTAAGAAATACTGTCACCTGCATTTAATATTTAATTTTTCTCACTAAAAACAACATTTAGCATGTACTGAGCAGGCGGCATAAAAACTTACACAAATAGAGTGGTTATAGCAAAACAGAGTAATGTGAGTAAAGAAAAAGTAACCAGATGCCAGGTATCACAGTTATACATGGTACCAATTAATTATACTCAGCTTTTTAATCACTATCAAATATATGGTAAATGTTGGGAAAATATTTAAAGATAAAAACTTGGAGATTCTGTATTTGGTATAAGGAAGTTTAAATACAAAATGACTATCCTAGTGACTATTACACATGACACTTTCCATTTGTTCAGAGAATGCCTAAGATAAAGCAATGTAGCTATAAAGTTTTGGCTGAGTTCATAAAATTCTATTCTTCATAGGTTTATTAAAATGTGATATGAATAAATAGTACAGATTTAGAAATGTTCACAGAACCCTCCTCACCATGGAATTTATTTGGTTCCATATACTATGCTCATAAACATTTGCCTCTTTTTTTCTTAAATATTTATGAATAATGTACTTTCAAACTCAACAGCCTCTTTCTTGGGATAGCTCTTCTTCCAGATGCAGCATTAAGTATGGTCTTGAATTAAGGATCAATAGCATCTTTAATGCCACTTCCCTAAACCATCTGCTAGTTTTATAGGGCTTTAATAAACCAAATGTCATCTTATGTGTTCCATTTCTGGTGCTCTTTAAAACAAAATAAATAAGCTAAATTAATGTTTAATAAGCTAGAAACACACAAAGAAAATATATCATAATGAAACTTTAAGTGTTTTCCTCCTGAATGAAGAAGAGTGCAGAACTGGTATCTTTTTCACGGTCGGGGTCTATTTGAGATATAGTTAGTTCCCTTTCTGTGACTTGCATATCACAAGTTCAGACTCTGCTCTATGAAGTATACATGAGAACAGGACTATTAAGAGTTCACTATGAGCATAGATTACAAATGTTTACAGTACATAAACTCAGGACGACTGGAGTTTAGAGCTTGATTCTGGGTCATATTTCAGTTTCTCAGTGCCCACTTTTATTCCATTACCCATGGAATAAAAGAAGATCTGTAACTCTCATTCCTAGTTAAGCATGCTCTAAGATTACTTGGTTTTAATTGCTCACCCTGATTGTAGTTTGACATCTGTTCCAGTGTTCCTTTCAGGAATGAAGTCACAGATGTAGGAAAGTCTGAATCACCCAGTTGTACAGTCTTTCATGTCTAATTATTTCCCACACCAAAGTTATATGTGATGGTCACATACTTGAAATACTTTAAGGAGAAAAAACTTTTAAGCTTTGATTTTTTTTAAAGTAGGGGCTTACCGTTAATTTTTACTTATTTTTTTAAAAAGTTCTTCCCTAAAGTTTAGCAAGATTTTTATAGCAACTTATGAGTATTTCAACTCAGTGTTGCTAAGTAAACATTGTGATTTTACTCTGTTCTCTAACAACTTTTGATAGTATTCAAACTCTCAGCTTTGGTGACAAAATATGTAAACATGAGGGATCTAATTCTGAAGTGTTAGCTAAAGCCTGGGACTAAGACAAGAGGACTCAAGCTCCCTCAGTCCAGGGCACTTTCTGCTATCATGATTGAAGGTCAGAGATTCACTTTTCCACATCCCACTTAATACCTAGTTCAACTTCTCAGAAATCTTTTTTAACTGGGGGGAGGGGGAATGAAATACAACTTCTTTTCCACTAAAGGAGTGCTGGTCCTCACTTTGTTTCTTGGTTGCACATCAGTCCTTTGGACTGGACATAGAGGGTTGGGGAGGGCCATGGACTGGGATGAGGGGGAGGAATCCAGGTGGGGACGTGTAGCAGGAGTCTGTGTATGGTCAAGGTGAGTGTGTGGGCAGGTGCTTCTGCTCTACAAATCTGCTTCCTCACCCAGGATCTCCCAACGGTAACTTCCCTTCTCACTCTTCTTTCCTCCATTTGATTTAACTGCTCTTTCTAAGGGTATCTTCTCAGTCTCCTCTGCTGCCCCTTCCTTGGGTTTAATCCTGGGAAGACACTAACTCTTCACACTTAGGGCAGTTCTGGGTACTGGGTCTATTTTAATAACACCAGAGTATAGCAGGTCCTTGAATAATGTTTTCTTTCAACTTCATTTCATTATAAGCTTGATGAGGAGAAAAACAAAATCGAATCCTGGCCCTGTCTGTGTGGAGTTTGCACATTCTCCTCATATCTAGGTGGGTTTTCTCTGGTACTCTGGTTTCCTCCAAGATTCCGAAGCTGTGCATGTTAGGTAAACTGGTTTGGCTAAATGGTCCTGTTTGAAATTAGCATGAGGGAATGTGTACATGTTCTCTTTCGTGGGATGGTGTCCTGTCTAGGGTGGGTTCCTGCCTTGCACCCTGAGCTGCCAGGATAGGCTTTGGCCACCTGTGACTCTGAACTAGAATAAGCAGGTTGGAAAATAAAACAAATAAAAAATTTGTTTTATTTTTTAAAACAAAAATAAATTGGAAAATAAATTAATGAGCAAATGAATACAAATTATTGTCAAATAAAAATGTGTAAAGTAAATGATAATCATACAAATGTACAACAATAAATGATGCCACATGAAAGTGCTCAGGGGGTCTGCCATATTGGTTATCATTTGGTTTTGAACTGCATGGTGGTAGGAGCTGCCTGACAATTTCCTCTTTGCAGATATTTATCCCTGGACTTAACACATCACCACTACAACTACCATCACTGACTGATTCCCCCAAATTTGGGTAAATAATTATCCTACTTGTTTTTATTAGTCTTTCTTAAATGTATGTATAACTCAAACTTATTTCAATGTTTAATATGAGAAACATTTTAGGTTTTTATTTAGAAGTTTGATATTATTTTTGTGACCAGAAATATGTAGTCGAAACTTAACTTTAATTTGCTATGGTAAAATTGGTTTCATTATATGCTATTTCACTTAAAGTCTCAGTTTTCCCAAGAACCTATGAGGATTTACTGTATGGTAATCTGGAGCCAGTCTGTCCAAATAATCCCACTCTCTCTACTGGATTAGCTGGGTCATTTTAGGCAGTTTCTTCATTACCAAAATAAGGTAATTATAATAGTACCTTTTTCATAGGTTTGCTATGAAAGTGAAAGCCCGTCTCTACTAAAAAATACAAAAAGTAGCTGGGCGTGGTGGTGTGTACCTGTAGTCCCAGCTACTTGGGAGGCTGAGGCAGGAGAATTGCTTGAATCCAGGAGGCGGAGATTGCAGTGAGCCAAGATTGTGCTACTGCACTCCAGTCTGGTGCCTGGTGACAGAGCAAGACTATGTCTCAAAAAAAAAAAAAAAAAAGAAAGAAAGAAAGAAAGAAAAGTGTCTGACACACAGTAGGCACTCAATAAATGTTGGTTATTAATCAAATGACATTTAACCAACTTCTCTGGAAATCCATATTATATGTATAATCATAATAAGGGGTATTTGTACAAATGGGTATTTGTAAATGTAAACTATACAGAAATTGTCAACACAAAATAAAACTGGCCCAGAAAGAAACAGTTTGGGAAGAAATACAGTACCAGTAAGAGTAGGAGGACTTAAATGAGTGAGCCTTATGTTCAGGTGTTCTTAGACACACCTCTGAATTGGGGAACGTTCTCCCTTCTCTGAACTTCCACTTTCTTTATAATATTTATTCCAATCCTTCATATCAAATTATTCTCATCCTTTCCCTCGTGAGCATGTAAGCCTCAGGATAAATGGTTACTACATAAACTACAATGTCTCTTAAATAAAGTTAAAACTCTTCTTTCTCCCTTCCCATCTCCAATCCTTACCTTGAAGAATTCCAAGCCTGAATAGAGGTGATTATATAGGAAAACAAAATGAAAAAGCTAATTCAGAGTTTATCTTTAACGGTATAGAAGATGATAAATTTCTATATAGTCATACTATGTTCCTTCTTTTCCGTTGGTTCACCTCCAAAACTCATCTTCTCACTCCAACTGTGAAGTGATTAGCTTTACCAATCTAATCCTCAAATTCTTGTCAAAATTCAAGTCACTCTTGCCCTTTCCTGTAAGTGTGTTTTCACAGGATCCATAGCGATGAGTGTATTCCAGAGTTCTTCAGACTGTTTTTAAATTTAATTCCTTTATTCTTTGTTCTAACATTCTGTGGAATAAACTTTAATACATTCAATTTTTCCCATAAATACTACATAGCATGTTTTCATCTTGTCAATTATAATTACTTAGGAATAATTCAAACCAGTTTTTCATTATTATTTCATTATATACAGAATTCATGTCATTACACATAATACATGTGTATTCCTCACTAATCTAGACTATATGTTTGTACAAGTACTATGTATTGCAAAATGTTTCTAGGGCAATGAAATAATTATCTTTTTTTCTTCTTCTTAAAAATACCATTTTTCCTGTGCTTCCAATATCTTAAATGTATCTTTTTCTACATAATTGTCAACCCACATTCACTAATCTGCATTAAAATTGGGTGAACATAAATTTCTATCCATATCTTATCCTGATATCCAAGAAGTTCCACTTACCATAATCTAACAGTTATAAAAATTTTTAAATGAGAATATTCTTTTGAAACTATTTTAATGTTAGGCTTAAGAGACAGCATATTGAAGTATTTCCATTTGTGACTAGTTCTTGCATGAATGGTTCAACACACATGACCCTGATTTGAAATCATCTCTAACAATTTCACTAAAAACGAAATGCCCCATCAGCTCAATTTATTCAGAAACTTTGACTTTTCCAAGATGTGGTGATTTCATGCTATGTTCTAAATATTTTAATTGGTGAAAAAGAGTCACGAATTTTTTAAAAAACACATTTACTAATGAATATTTCATTAAATTGCAAACCAACAGTCATGAAAATATATGTATTTTTTTCATAAATTATTTGATGGCTTCAGCTAAAGGAACATACTCTATTTAAAGTATCATGTGATGATGGGGAAATTCGACTGTGACCACCCTCTCTAGGCAGACTGAAGGCAGATGGTGCTGATGTGTTCAGCGGAGAGGAGTGTTGATCACAGAGTGTCTGCCAATCAAACACTTGGGAAAGAAATGAGCTCCATCTGTGTTTTAATTACAATAGCATAACCATCCAGAGTAACTGCCAGAACTGCACATTTTCAAAAAGTACGAGAGACACACCACGTACTTCCTTTCGTAAATGAAAGGAGAAATTCCTATATATAGTACTTGCCAAAAAAGAAAACTATGAGCACTGCTGATTAAGAACAAAATCTATGGTAGTATGAATGTCCTCTCAAAAATATTTCTATTTTATTGCAGTGCTATGGTTCACATTGTTTCTTTTAAGGGAATGCTAATGTCTGAGAAAGAATTAAAGTGAAGATGCAATACCTGAAAAAGTAAAATATTATGCACAAATATTTTGGATACCTAAGAGTCATCCTACTAAAATTCAATAAAGTGAGAAAATTTACAAATATATAAATACATATACATACAAATTTATATTATTATATGTATGTTTGTGAATATATTCAAATTGTCATACCAGCACTTTCAAAACTTTTCTAGCAAGTGACATCTCGCTCATTTTCTCCAAAGTGATGGTAGGTTGTTTCATTTTTGTTGTTCTATTTTGTTTCTGTTTGCTATTATTCTTATAAATGAATTTATTCTGGAACTCACCATATTTCATCACGGTGTGAACAGAAAATGTGCAAGTACAGTTATAACTTAAGGTTTGCACTTCCACTCTGGAGGATGTCAGGATCTGTCTGACTGCAAAATGCAAGCAAGCAAGCAGGAAAGAATATAAGGAGAGATGAAAGAGAACCAGCTCTCCTTTGTCTTTCTATTTTGTATCCTCCCAACTCATTCTCTTTCACCTACTCATCAGCATCAAATATTTTGGCATCAAGGATTAAAAAGTAAATTCAGAGATTTATACCAACCTCAAAAGTTTGTTATATTTTTAAGTTTGAAAAGAGGTATGTGTGCACAAATATGATGAAAAGATTTCCAAACTCTAAATGTGCATTCATAGAAAAAGAAATTGATTCATTCAAGAAGCATTTATCAAGTGCTTATTAAAGAATAAATTTAGAGATTCATACCAATCTCAAAAGTTTGTTAATGGTTTTAAGTTTGAGAAGAGGTAGTGTGCACAAATATGATGAAAAGATTTCCAAACTCTACATGTGCATTCATAACAAAAGAAATTGATTCATCCAAGAAGGATTTATCAAGTGCTTATTACATGTTGAGATTTGGAACATAAAAGTAAATAAAAATGACACCTGCGCAGGAAGGATCTGAATCTAGCAAATAACTGAATGTAAAAAAAGACCACACATATAACAAGAGCTTGCATGACTAGTGGTACAAAGGAGGGGAGAAGTAATCTTGTTGGGACTTGAACTTGGGGAGACTTTCAGAGGGTTAAGTAGGCTTTCTCTGGGACAAATGAGGCAGAGGGAAGGACATACTGGACAAAGGACATCCTGAGCAAAGGCAGAGACACTCGACAGTTCATAATGCTTCCTCACACCTACTTTTTTTTCTTGAGAATGGTGATCTACAATGTCATATGCCACCAAGAAGTCATTGGGATAAGATCTGTAAAGGGGAGAACAGATTTAACCATTTGACAGTTACTTAACTGGTAGGCTACCTTTTCTTTTTTTTTAAACTGTAAATTTTTATGAGACTAAAAGCCAGATCTCACTATTGCTTTTGAAAGGAACTGTGTGTTCTTTATGTAATAGGTTATTTACTAGGCTAACTTACTAAATTTGGAGTACATTATACTCTTTGTTATGTTGCTACATTGAATAAAGTGAATAAAGAAAAGCCTCTCCTTATGGAACTTATGTTCTGGTGGGGAAAAACAGAAAATAAATTCAATTAATAAGAAAAGGATATGTTATGTTAGATTTGATAAGTGCTAAGAATTTTTTTAAAAAGTAAGAAAAAGAGTTAGGGGCTATTGGGAACAGTCGGGCAGGCTAAAGTCATAATTTTAAATATGTCTTTCTGAGAAAAAAACCAAGTTTTAGTAGGTTTTCGGTAAAGGTTTTACAAGAAAGAAAAGACCTAAAAGAGATGACGGCACAGGCCCTGCAGATACCTGGAGGAACAGCACTCCAAGAAGGGGGAGATGCAATTAAAAAGGTCTAACGTGGAACCATGTTTGGCTTGTGATAGGGAGAAATAAAGTCAAAAGGTAGACAGAGACCAGCTTTCTAAGGTGTGGCTTCTGAGGACTTGGTTTACTAAAAAATAAGATGAGAAGCCTCTGGAGCATTTTGAGGAGAGGAGAGATATGATCTGATACACATTTTGGAAGAATCCCTGTGGCCACTCTATTGACATTAGACCACAGAAGTCAGGAGACAAGTTAAAGGGCTGTTACAAAAATCTAAGCGAGAACTGATGATAGTGCCATCCAATAAAAATATAATGTGAATCATATAGTTAATTTTCAATTTTCTGATAGTAACATTTTTTCAAAAGCAAAAAGGCAAAAATGAAATCACTTTAAAAAATATATCGCACTTAATCTAATATAACCAAACTACTATTTCAGTAAGTAATCAATATAACAATTATTAATAAATTATTGTGCCTTCTTTTTTCAAATGATATCTTTGAAATCTGGTGTGTATTCATGTTTAGAACATATCTTAATTGGGACTAGCCACATTTAATTGCTTAACAGCCACATGTAGCAAGTGGCTACCATATTGACATAGTACAAAACTAGAATGATGAAGTATTTCTATTTATTTTTAAGTTTTAATTATAAAAGCAAGTCATGAGTAGCAATCAATGTTCACCAACAAGGGATTAGTTAATAATTTTGTTTTTTGGTTTGTTTGTTTTTTGAGATGGAGTCTTGCTTTGTCACCTAGGATGGAGTGCCGTGGTGCAATCTTGGCTCACTGAACAAATTCTCTGCCTCAGCCTCCCTAGAAGCTGAGATTACAGGTGCCTGCCACCATACCCAGCTAATTTTTGTATTTTTAGTAGAGATGGGGTTTCACCATCTTAGCCAGGCTGGTCTTGAACTCCTGACCTTGTGATCCACCCGCCTCAGCCTCCCAAATTTCTGGGATTACAGGAGTGAGCCACCGAGCCCGGCCAGGATTAGTTAATAAATTGTGGTACAACTAAGTAGCTACTAAAAGTCAAATAATTTAAATAATATTTAAGAGCATATAAAGCATGTTCACAGTAAATGAGAGAAAAAGAGGAAGAAAACAGCATATACAATATAATCTCATGAGTGAGAGTAAGAAACATGTGTCCCCATAGGAGCCTGGACAAATACATACTAACATGTTAATATTGATGATTTCTGGGATAACTGAGATAGGAAATAGAAAGAGCAAGTTTGGCAGAGGGGAATGATCAGGAGTTTGGGACATATTATTTGTAGGATGTTTATTAGATACCCCAAGCAGAAATATATTGTCTAGAGCTCATGAGAGAGGTTCAAATCAGAATTATGAATTTGAAAACTGTCAGCATATGGATGGAATTTAAAGCCATGAGACTTTAATAAGAGAATACGATCATGAAGAAAGTGAGTTTTAACAGAGAAGAAAGTAGGACTGAACTTTAGAATACTCCAACTTTTAGAGTCAGGAAGATGATGAGCAAATGAGACTGGAAAGAGCAGTGAGTTAGGTTGAAGGAAAACCAGCTGAATGTGGCACTTTTTGGAGTACAGAAAAACTACCTGTCCCAGATGATGCTAAAAAGTCAAGTCAGAGGAGGACAGAGCACCGACCACTCTCTTGACCTGAAGTCATCTGTGATCCTGATGTGAGTGGCTTTGATGGAGAGGAGGGTTCTCAAAAATGAGTGCAAGAGCTACCAAGAGAAAAAGAAATGGAAACAACATGCCCAGACTGTACTTGAGCAGTTTTGCTATGAAGGGGAGCAAAGAAATAGGGGCATTTGTACCAGTGTGGCATCATAGTCTTTGTGTTCTCATCTTCCCTCTCCTACTATAATTAAAGCATAGAATGCCTTAATTCTCTGAGCCCAATACTGCTTTTGTGGCAAAGAATTAAGATGTATGTCCAGCAGTAAAATAGTAATTTTACACAGGCTGGCAGATGACTTAAACTATTGGATTAACATGAAAGTTAAACTCATGATTCAAATCATCAATAACATAAAACCTCAACTCAGGGTAAACACCTCTGAAAAATAACTGCAATCCAATAATTACTGGCTGTCAGGAAGCATAAGTATAAATTTCTGGATGACTCACTGAAACCTTTCATCAAGAATTATCTTTTTCTTTTTTCCAGATCTCAAGTTTAAAAACCTCTAAACCCTACATTTCTTTGACATTATTGCAAAGATGAAAATATCCCAAATATTGAAACTTTAAAGCAGATAACCAGTGCACTATCTGCTATGACACAAAAATATATAGGCTGCAAACCAAATCTATAAAGGAGATTGTTATAGTGAAAACTATAGTGACTAGAAAATCAGTTACTCTTCCAACTTTCAACATTTTACAAGTTTGGACAAATGCCAACCTATTGTTTCTGCACAACCAATCTTTCAACAATGGTTCAGCCTAATCAGAAAATCTTCATGGAGCTAACATGTTAGGAGATAACGCTAGATAACTATCAAGTCTGATATATGCTCATTTTTGGCAAAAGAACAACTTCCTCTTTAGGTTTCATTTAGAAAGCACAATTTATTTCTAAATAGAATGCAAGGACTTCATTTTAAAAGTTTAGCAAGAGAGATGGAGAAATGGGGGCCAGAGGATAAGCAGGATACTGGAATAGCTACGGTGATGTCAAAGAAATGCAGGTAAGGTTTTGGGGTGTTTAAACTTGGATTCTAGCTAGTTGAAAAGGATAAACTGGTAATTTAATGCAGAAGGTTCAATGTATAAATATAGTAATCTATTTTACTCACCATAAAATATCTGATAAAACACTCAAAAACATTTTCCCACTGCTGCTGCTTTACCTCCTCCTATTGCCCTAACACGATTCCAGAATCCCAACACGGTCTCAGTGCCCTGATTCAGTTCCCTTTCTCCTAGTTTTTAATCTTAATTTTCTTGCTCTGTAACCAACAACTGACCCTTCTTTCTGCCCATTCTCTCCTTTATTTTACCTACCTTCTCCTCATCAGAAGGAAATACTGTTAACTGCAGAAGCAAGGATCTGCCATGGGGAAATGACGGGGAGGCCCCAGTGTGTAGCATGGTGTTTTACACTCAGTAGGGGTGCAATAAATAGGAGTTGTTTGCTTAAAACAGAAGTTATAGGGAGACTAAAGGAAGATGGAAGAACAAGAGTAAAGAGAAGGACTAGGTTTGGAAGAGTTCATCGTAAAGTCACTGTGTGGGGCAGTGCATGTGTGTGCATGTATGCTGCATACATGGTTTGTATAAGAAAGAGGGAAAAACACTTTCTATGATAAAAAGAACACAAGAGAAAGATATGTGAGTTTTACAGTCAGGCAAGTGGGATGGGGATTGGGAAAGCATAGGGCAGAGATAAAAAGCTTAATGGAATAACCGCAGATCTGCCATCAAGTAAATACATCAATTAATTTAGAATTTCAAGAAAATATACTCTTTCACTGAATGCAAATAAAATGAATTAAATTTCAACTGCAATTTGCTGCTTGGTAAAAATTACCATGAAAATAAAACAATCATAGTTATTAAGTGATAAGAGAGTTATCCTCCATATATATATATAGAGAGAGAGAGAGAGAGAAAAAGAGAGAGAGCGAAAGAAAGGAGATATATATATGTATACATATATACATATATATATAGAGAGAGAGAGAGAGGGAGAAAGATGCTTTTAGCTTAAACTACTTGAGATCTGAGGTCACACTGTCCTTTGATTAATTCTGCATTGTACTGAGTGCACCCTCACGCATATGAGGGCATTCAATAGTAATTACTTGGATTGTATTCTGATTGAAGAGGACAGAGCTGACCTTTGGCAATAAGGTAAACAATGCCACCTGACTCTTGTACTCTAATAATACAATTGGTAAATCATATTCCTCTGTCATTGTCTGTACTGAGACTCTTGGGAAGTTTTTAGCTTAAATTTCAGCATAAATTTCTTATTGGAAGGTTTGAATTTATTAAAATCTTTGAGTTAGTGAGCTCATTCCCTTGCTTATAAATACTGAAGGAGACCTGATGGTCTCCAGTTGCCACCCCCTCATACATCCTTGGCATAGAGAAAAAGCACATGAGAACAGTTCTATTTCCCAGCAGTCCTGGGGCTACATCCAGGAGTCAGTCTCCTGCCCCTGCCACAGACTCCTTAAGTTTTGTAAAATCATCTATGACAGACAGACAGCAAGCAACAGGTATGGAGCACAGTCCTTTCTAAGCTTTCTTACCTGGCTAGTCCCCAGTGCACTGGTCATAGCAAACCCCCCACCCCCACCCCGCCACAGAAGATGGCTAACATCTGTTCCTATGGCTAACATCTGTTCCTATGACTTCACGCCCTTTAAGGTATTGCTGCTCGACCTTTCTTCTCTCTGTTTGCCCCAGATCACAAGATTTTGGCTGCAGAAAGAATCCTTTATTTCCATTAATCCCCACTCCAAAGCAGACTGTTTTAGAGGATTTAATGGGAAAATTGTTCCAGTTATAGAATCTCATTTCCATAGAAGAAATGGGCAGAAATGGGGCATTCCACAAGTTAAAGAACTTTCTTCATAAACAATTTCAATAATTGGATGTCTTTCTGCAAGTTTCACCCTCATTTAAAGATGGAAGTAAAATTAAAGAGACAATAAATTAAAGAAAAACAACTGAATCAGTGAGATTGAGAAAGATCACTGAGCAAAATGAGTAGCACTTGCAATGGTTCTCTGATCTGCAGTGTCTTTGGTGTAGTTATGACTTAGGCTAACTGCCTAGTTCCATTGCTTACTTGCTGCATGACTTTACTCCCATCACGGGGAAAAATTCCCCCTGGACATAAAACTCTGTACTGCTTTTCAATGTAGTTGGTAAGAAATCAAGATCTTTGAAGCTTTTGATTTTGAAGTCTGCTTCTATTTTATCCACACCCACTGATAAAGATTCGCAACCAAAAAACTCTCATCTCCATTAGCTCCTTTATCTCTGATTCCTCTCAAAGATAAACTTTTAAGATAATTTTTAACAAAGTAAAAGGATTAGTAAAGCAACTGAGCCAGTTCAAAATGATTTAAAGATTAAACAGTCTCTTCTATCACAGAGAAGGTAACAGCTCTGTGAGGTTTTTTTAAAAAGACAAAATAGATTTCCTCTCTCTACTGTAGTTGGATAAAATATGCATTAAATTCAATATTCTGTACACTTTTTGAAAATAATCAAATGTTTAAATGTTTCAAGTCTTGCTCTTTCTCAAAAAAAAAAAAAAAAAAAGGCCCAGCCTTGACCTCCTGTGCTCAATCGATCCTCCTGCCTCAGCGTCCTGAGTATCTGGGACCACAAGTGTGCACCACCACACCTGGCTTACTTTTCCATTTCTTTAGAGTAGGAATTTGGCTTTGTCATTCAGGCTGGTCTTGAACTCTTGGCCTCCAGAGATCCTTCCATCTTGGCCTCCCAAAATGCTGGATTACACACGTGAGCCACCATGGCCAGCCAGTGGAATTGCTTTTATATTATTATCAGTCTGACACACCTGGGCTCAAATCCTGGCTCCCTGTCATAATTGCTATGAGACCTGGCTATGTTAGTCTCCCCTGTGGGCCTCAGTTTCCTCCCTTGGAAAATGGCACTGATGGTAATACTGATTGCACATGATCACGTGCTTGGCCATATAAGATTTAAGATGTGAAAAAAATAAAAAATAAAAGATTTAAGATGTCGAGGCGGGCTATGGTGGCTCGCCTGTAATCCCAACACTTTGGAAGGCCGAGGTGGGCCGATCACCTGAGGTCAGGAGTTTGAAAAAAAAAAAAAAAATGATCCTTAGGGTCCTCAGTATTAGACTGGGACTGGAAGAGGGTACTACCACTATGCAGACGTGTCTTGTTCAGGTCAGACTGGGTTCCTCTCAATTTCCGCTTGTATCTCAGCACCTCCCCTTTCAGCTGGTGATTGTGATTTTGGAGGCTACTGATGAGGTGGCGCATCTCCCAGTTTATAAGCCCTGCTTGTTCATTGGCAGCAAGGGTCTACTCAAATTCTAGCCTCAGCATTTCACACTCCTTGCGGACCTGGGCCAATGTATCTTCTAGTTGAATTACTTCAGTCCTCAGCTTCTTATGAAGACTAACCTCATCTCACTCAATGACCTCAGCCTGGTGCTGGTGGGTTCCCCTGGTGCCTTGAAACAGGTTTTTTTTTTTTGTATTGGGTTTTGTTTTTATTTACGTGAGCACTTGCATTAGTATATACTATTGATAGATTAAAAAAAACTAAACATTTAAGTGAGCTTACTACGTACATAAAGAAATAACTAAATGTATATTTTATTTACAGAAATATTCTGATATATTGCTATTTCATGATTAAATTGAATAACTTGCTGATTTTAATTTTTAACTTTAATTTTTAACTTGTCTCCTTTAATGATGGTATTTCGATCAATAAATCAATCTCATAATGGCATAAAATCAGATTTTTTAAATATAGAATCCTAAGGTTGCTGTATACTCTGGTATCAAAAAGAATCAATGCCAAAATAACTACTTCTTGCAAAGAAATATGCTTTCCACAAGCCATTGTCTAAGCAAGGGTCCTATGGTACTATTTAGTTTTTCTCCAGAAAATGATTCCAAAAATAAAAAAGAATATAAGTAGGAAAACAGTTGGTTTTCTTTCCATCTCCTTTTCTTCAGAGAACCACAGTAAAATGTAAATTTAGGTGCTGCAGCTGATGGAGAACCAGATTGGAGCGGTGGAATGCGGGGCTTTTGATGACATGAAGGAGCTGGAGCGGCTGCGACTGAACCGAAACCAGCTGCACATGTTACCAGAACTGCTGTTCCAGAACAACCAGGTTTTGTCGAGACTGATCTATGGCTCAGACAAGTGATTTGCCTTGGACCACAGAGCAGCTTGATGATAGGGTTGGAATTAGACACCAAGCCTTCCAGGGACTCTCAAGAGCCTGAAAATTGTCTTAAACCTTGACCTAGGAATTTGATATTTGGGGATCTGCCCTAAGGAAATAAAAAAACATGAGCACAGACAAAAAAAAAAAAAAAAAAGTAGTATGTAGACATACTACAGCAGTGTCTCTTCTGCATCTCTGCCACTAGCGTTTAGCAAAAGTTAAAATACAGTTCCTAGATATAACTTATCTTATGCTTCATGTGGATGGACCTACGTGCTATCATTTGGCTTCAATGTATGATTAACACAGGATGTTAGCAATAAAAGAAACTAGGTTTGCAGCTGTTGCCCTCACGTTTAAAGTTATTGATTAACGTAATATATTGTATCGTTCCTAGGAAACTGTATAGGGCATACCTGCCAGATTCATCAGCTAGGTCTTGTGATTCATATGGCTTAATGCCAGATCCATGAACGACAGTGTTATTCAAAACTCAGGGTTACTAAATCTCACATTTGGCTCTCTAGTGGCCCAGGTATTACCCTTCTGCTTCTAAGGAAACCCCAGCTGATTCACATAGGAGTTAACTAATGGAAATTTTGCAGTCCCAGATCAGTTTTGTTTAATTAATTTCATCTGATGTGAGCCTCTCAATAAAAATATTAAACTGAGAATAGTGTCACTTTTATGAGACTCCCATCTGTATCTAAGAGTTTTGAACATTTGAGTTGGTGAAACATTTCTTTCTAATCAGATTTTCCCACATTAATTATCTTGAGGCATTTTAATATCCTTAGGGATGATTACATCCACTGAATTGAGTCAAAGTTTCATAGTCTCTATTGGCAATCATTGGTTTAATTTATGATTTTTCAGTAAAAATATCGGATTTGTGAATTTAATGTTAATTACGTCAGCCATGAATTTTGTTATTTCTATGGTGGATAGAATAATCGCCCCCAAAGGTATCTATGTCTTAATCCCCAGAACCTGTGAATATGTTAATTTACATGGCCAAAAGGACTTTGCAGATGTGATTAAGAATCTTAAAATGGGGAGATTATCCTGGATTATCCAGGTCGGCCCAATCTAATGACAGGACTCTTTCAAAGTGGATAATTTTTCCTTGCTGCAGAAAACCAGGGAGAAGGCAAAGTGAAGATTCAGTCTGTAAAGATGGAAGGAGGTGGCCAAGAGCCACGGAATGCAGGCGGCCCTAGAAGCTGGAAAAGACAAGGAAATGAATTCTCCCTAGAGCTTCCTCAAAGGAAATGTAGTTCTGCTGACACCTTGATCTTTCAGTCCACTGGGACTTGTGTCAGACTTGTAACCAAGAGGACTGTGAGATAATAAATTTGTACTTTTTAAGCCACCAAGTTGGTGGCAATTTGTTATAGCCAACAATAGAAAACTAAGAGTTACTATGCTCCTTGCGTCACTCTTGTAATGGGAGAGAAATCAGTTTAAAAGTTGGCTAGGAAAAAGTGCTCAACTCCAACTAGAGAGTACGCTGCCATGAAAATGAAAACTGGCCTGTAGAAGGGTGGGCACCAGGTTCCAATCAGCCCTGGCTCTGCCACTCAGTGCACACAGAAAACTCAGTAAAGCTCCTAACCCGTCCCTCACAACCTGAGCTTCTCCTACCACTGGACAAAGTGTTTATTTCCAAGTCCATGTTCCCCATAGGACTTCTTCTGATTCTTTTGGATATTGGTTTGATTTAACTTCTTATCTTTCTAGTGAGACCCAAGGTGATCTCTTTTCTGTTGTATTTCATTCATCTCATCCTGGAAAAGTCCACAGACCTGGCATTTCCCTATTTCAGCAAAAACAAGTTTAAGTATCTGTAAAATTTAAAGTATCCTTATTAGAGCATAAAAGTAAAGTAAAAACTTTCCTAAACCAATTTTACAAATCACTGCCTAAAACTACTTGGAACTACTTCCTGACTCAAGCATGAAGGAAACTGTAATTTTTATAGGACATTCTTTATAGTGCTGCTTGTATCAATCAAGTCAACAGATGTGTATTTTTGTAGATATTTTAAGGGTTCAAAACTGCAGAAATATTTTTTAGTTATTACTACAAAGAGTTATTCAAGAAATTAAATTATGTCACCCCAAACATTAACATAGCAAAGAACAAAAACCTGATATAATTTAGCTTAGAATATATTATTCTTGTTTCCAACATAAGCATTAGGTGAGTGTTTAAATGAAAGTGTTTTAAACAGTATGGAAACAGGTTATATTGACTTACTTTCTTCAATATTTAACCTCCTATAATCTAAATTAGGTATTATTATAATTTTTTTCTAGTTTTCTGGAACTTTTTCTGATGGTAATTAATAAGAAAATTTTCAAAAACAAGATTAAGTATTCAAAATAGTGAAGAAATTAGTCAAAGCATTTAGCCTATTTTCAGGGCAGAAAGAAATTCAAACACTAAGCATTATGGTATTTAAGATAAGACATATCCTTCACTTACAAGCAATTAAATTTAAAATTTTAAGCAATGTTTCACCCTCTTTCACAACTGCACTTCTCACTGATTCTTTGTGGAAAGATCAGTCATCAGTCCACTAACATATCTCATGCAGAAATAAAGCAAGTTAGACAGCAGGGTATATTTCAAAAGGCTTCAAAAAATCCAAGAAACAAAATGCAAATTTTAGACATTTCTCTAGAGGTGGACAGTCTAAACCATTTACCTGCCTGTCAGCAAAGCCATTTGCCTACCTTCCACACAGAATAAATGTTTCACTATATAAAGAAATGGGAGCCTTCCTCAGCCCATCCATGCCACTTTTGTTCTTTTCTTTCTGGCAAAGCTACCTATTAATTAATTAGAAACTGCTTTTATCGACCAATTCCATTAAAATTAAGTATTACATTTTGGTAGAGACAGGGTCTTGCTCGCTTTGTTGCTCAGGCTGGTCTCCTGGGCTCAAGTGATCCTCTCACCTCGGCCTCCTGAAGTGCTGGGATTAGAAGTGTGAAGCACTGTGCCTGGCCAAGGATTACATTCTTCACAGAATATACTGAATCATCCCTTGAGGATCAAGAAGAAGAAAGAAATGCAAGACTAACCTTATGGGCAGAACTCTCAGAATGAGAAGATTCAGAAAAAGGCTGAGAGAGAGAAACTGGTCGTGTGTTTCATCATTTATTGTTTATTAATAAGGCATACTGTCAGAGAAAAACTGAAACAGCACTAACTTCTCAAGGAAAATATTCATGTACCACTGTTCTGTCTGAATGTTATAAGGGGTTCTACTATATTGTTTCCATAAAGCTGAACATAGCTAAATTATCCTTAAGAAGGATGGGTATGCATTCAAGGAAAACTTTCATGAAGCACTAATTGCATTCATCACAGTATTAGGAGCATTATTATTACACTTGAATTGTGTGAGATATTGAAAAGCAATAAAAGTGTGGTATAACCATGGCATGATGATTATCACTATACTTTGAACTTCATACATCTCCTTTCACCAACTAAGTCTTTGTACTACATGCTTTAATTTCTGTAACATACAAATTCTCAACTTAACGTGGCTCTTCTTTCTAATATCTTCCCATACCATCTTAGACATTTCAAATATTAATATTGTTTAAACTGGGTAAAATACATAAAATACCAATACAATACATTTACAGACTTTTTAAAAAAATAGCTCTACTTGCCCCGTGACACCTGTCAAAATATTTTAAGGAAGTTACATATTTCAAATAGTTTGAAATAAAAAGCTATTGCTGTTTACCAGGGAGAGTAGCAGGCGTTACACTGTGCATTCAGTTTTCTTTATAAGCCTACCCCTCATGTGCCTGTCCACACACGCCTACGCACATACATACACACTTTAAGTACAAACTACAAATCTGTTTTAAGTAATTGACTGAAATGCTCCTATTCACTGTGATTTCAGTCAGTAGTATATCTTAGAAAGCAAGAAACCTGAGACAGAATAATAGAGGCATTTAGGAATTCTTCAATATGCAAAACAAGGTACTTACCTTCCATTGCTACAGATGTCTGATATCACACTGGAAATCGAGCAACGAGAGAGAGGCGCTTTATTGCGGGGTGAATCATCCCCACATAGATGCTCTGAACAACCCCTGTATGCATACTGACATCATCAGGAGAGACTTGGAGGCAGAGGATACTATGGTAACCAAGCAATGTGCTGGGAGACAGAAGCCTTTAATTGCTTTAACAACTTCCTGGGGCTCCAGCTACCAGCCTTGGATTTGCTAAGTGGGAAATGAAGGTTGTCACAGAGGCAGCGGGTGTGACACAGACAGAGCAAGAAGACTCGATGAATTCTGAATCTATTAATTGCGATGTGACTTTTTAATGACAAATATCTTTACACGATTCTATGAGCAACATTCCTCTCACATCTGAAGCTCTGACGAAGGCACAGGTCAATAAATAACGCTCCCAGGTAGCAACAGTCTAAGTATTCATATACAGTTTTCTCATGTAACAAGCATTAATATTATCACATTACAAACATCCTTATCCTTAATGGTGAATACTTGATTCCTTTTGAAAAGAAAGCTCACATCTGTGCCTTTGGAGGTCAGCTTACTGATAACAATGAAAACCGATTCTATTTACTTCTCCATGAGGCGGCAGCTGTCCATTCCATTTATCTCCTAGCTTCAGTAAATCCTTGCCAATATATCACTTATCCAGAAAACACCGCCAGTGAAATGCCTAATTATGACACCCAGACAAAATCAGAAGAGATCTGTCGATGACTACCACAGTTTTCTGGTTAAGTCTCTTCCATCACAGCCAGAATTACTTCTACTTCTAACAATCCCCCAAACTACACATAATTTAAATCTCCCTTTAAACTGTTTGTCCTTCTCTGCATCTGTCACTCACATTCAGAGGAATACAGCCTTTCTTAAAAATATCCAGTTTAAAGTAATTTCTTAAAATAACAATGTTTGAACATCAAACAAAGTCTATAATGAAATAGCATACTTATTTGATCAGATGCAACACTTTAATAAGTATATAATTTATCATCTGTACTATGAAAGCTATTGTTTTCTTTTCGAGGAATATTAAATTGACATGTTTTTAAACAATTCTGCGGTCTAATTTTGCTATTACAAATACTGTAATTGTAAAGATAAGCAAGTAACTTGGCAGATCTTCTTTAAGATATTCACATCACAATAAAAAATGAAGGTTGTCATTCTGTACTGTATATTTAGATCTCAACTATTTCAAAGAAACTACTATTATCTCTATTTCAATTTAGATGAAGCTAAGCCTTTTAATGTTTCCCTTGTGAGTAAATAGTGTGCAAATGTATGACAATAATACTGCTTACAAAAATAGTAAAATGGATTACAATAGCACCAATTTACAATCTGGGAAAATGTAGAAAATTTTAACTTAATTGATAAGTTAGGCTTTTCATTCCCATACAGATTTTTAAAAATTCTGAAAGCAGAATAGTAAAGTCAGCCTTCACAAAAACATACAGTAATTCAGTTTTTCTAAATTCAGGTAAAGTGAAAAAGCTTTCCAACAAAATGGAATTACTCCTCCCTTTCATTTATTCTTCCTGAGATCCTGAGTTTGAGAAGCAAAAATGCAAAGTTTACTGTAAGTTAACAGTACAGAACTCTATGTGTGTGTGTGTGTGTGTGTGCATACACACACCGTTTTATATGTGTGTGTGTGTATATAAATATATATATAAGGCTTCAAAGACATCTAAACAATTGTATAAGTTCTAAAACCGAAAGAAAACAACAGTTAGAAGGGAAAATACTGGGATGGGCACTGTGGCAAATGCCTGTAATCCCAGCATTTTGGGAGGCGGCCAGATCACGAAGTCAGGAGTTCGAGACCAGCCTGGCCAATATGGTGAAACCCCATCCCTACTATAAATACAAAAATTAGCCAGGCGTGGTGGCACATGCCTGTAGTTCCAGCTACTTGGGAGACTGAGGCAGGAGAATTGCTTGAACCCAGGAGGTGGAGATTGCAGTGAGCCATGATTGCACCACTGCACTCCAGCTTGGGCAACAGAACGAGACTCCATCTCAGAAAAAAGAAAAAAAAAAGGGAAAATACTCTTTCACAAGAAACAAACAAACCAGTAGTATTTCCTAAAGAGATAACCCTATTGATTATCAAAAGTATTATAAATCTTATCTATCTCCCAGTCAGCCACCTTAAATTGATGTTTGGAGTTGAGCAAGACCATGAAACTAACTTGTTTCTTAAACTAAGAAGTAAACTTGTTTCTTCAAGTTCTCATGAATTCATCATGGCAAGTGCCAATTCAGAAATAAATGGGGGGTAAAGTACCACCTGTGAGGGGACATTTGGCCGGATGTCTAAAACCCTGAATAGTCAGCTACAGTGGCCATTCTGCTTGTTCTTCCATGTCCCTTTTCTGAGGATAAGGCAAAACACCCTTAATCCTAACCCAGTTTAGCCTCATAATCTAGGTTGAATTTCCTCCTAGTCCAGATGAGCAACAGTCATGGTTCCTCTGATCTTGAACACTTTTTCTAATTCCAGTTAAGATGTTCCAAGGACTGAAAAGTGACAGTGGTATGTGGAACTCCATTATGAGCATTTGGGTTTCAATATGTTAATTAAAACTAATTCATACTGATTTAATGAAAAAGTATTCCAAGAATTTCTAATGGCAAAAGGGTTGCAACTCCTCATCACCCTTAAATCCAGTTAGCAGCCGAATTTTACTGATCCATCTCTTCCTGTTCCAGTTTCACCATGGCCCCTCTAGCTTAGGTCTTCTTTATTGGGCACCTCATAATGTTCTGGCTTCCCTGACTTCAGTGTCTCACCCCTTTAATAATTCTATGCATTACTTTGTCCTTGATGTGTCTTTATAAAACACTGACTTGACCAGGTCACCACCAAACTCCAAAACTCTAAATGGCTCCCCTTGTGAGCCACTAAATCAAGTGCACATTTCACTGTTTCAGTGTAAGCCCATCTTTACCAGGCAGACCTCCCGATACTTTAAGCAACAACTAATTAGACAATCTGATGCACACATATGTCCCCATACTTTCCCTCCTGAGGCCTGTGCTCTTACTGTTTCCTTCTTCTGGAATTCCACATCGACCTCCCCTTCTCCCCGGTAATCCCACAATTCTGTTTCTCCTCCCTACCAATGCAAACCCTATCAGCTCTTCAAGACCCATCTCTTCCATCAGAAATCAGTTCCCTCTCAGAATTTTCAGTGTTCTTAACCTTAATAACTGCACTTAAAACATTCTTTTGTGTAGTTATTTATCAAATTGCTTATTCTCCTACTTTGTTTAATCTCCTGAAAGGTAGACACAAAGTCAATATTCACCTCTTATTCTATACATAGCACCATGTCTTGAATTTGGCATTCCCTCAATAAATATTTATTCAATAAATAAACACAAAATTTATTATATCTTAATTTTTCCAAGGTGCTTAAAATTCAATTTTCTCAATCTTTTAAACAATCCAGTGTCGTTGGGAAAGGCAGAAATCAAAATTTCACTATTAGAAAAGGAAAAAAAAAAAAGCAGAGGCTCAAAATGATTCTGTGGTTTCTCCTGTGTCACATGGCTTCTAGATTCCCTGATGTCCCAATCCGCTCCTCACTTGACATCTACTGCTTCTCATCACAGCCAGAGCAGGTGCACTCCCATTCCGTCACAGTGAACCCACTGTTTCTAAAGAATTAAGCCTGGAATGGCCTGAATTTTTCTTCCTTACTCATGTCCTATGGCATCATTACTCACCTCATCCTAACCTTCTCGAGGCAACTTATGAGGGCTGGGAGAAACATCTCCTATTACTCATTTCTCTTACCTATACCTAGCAACCATTTTATCCTACTCAAAGGAAAAAAAATACCTTGTCTGACTGCTTTGATGAGTCAAATACTTTCTTTCCTTCCTTCTTTTTTTTTTTTTTGGCACAGGGTCTCTCTCTGTTGCCCAGGCTGGAATGCAATGGCACCACAATCACAACTCACTGCATCTCAGCCTCCTTGGCTCAAGCAGGCCTCCTACTTCAGGTTCTCAGTAGCTGGGACTACTGGCATGCACCACCACACTCAGCAATTTTTAATTTTTTTTTGTGTGTAGAGATGGGGTCTCACTATGTTGCTGAGGCTGGCATCCATTACTTTTCTAAACATCACTTCCTCATTTTCAAAAAGGGAAGAACAATAGTACTACTTCATATTGTAGTTATGAAGATAAAGATAATGCATAAAGTACTGGCACATCACAAACACTCCGTAAACAGCAGTTATCATAATTATTAATAATAAACAAAACCACAGATAATCAGATGATACCACTTCTTTGAGAGTCTTCATCTGTAATCTGGAACAGTATTGTAACTGGGTGATAAAGAAGAAGTAGAAATTGGCCAAGTAAGGACCTTTAAGAACTTGAGTAATTAAGTGGGGCCTCAGTGTTTTTAATATTTAAAACGAGGATGCTGATCTGCTCCAATACAACACGCTATGGGCTATGAAAGTGTTCTACAGCAATTCTTTGATCTCTTCCGCACAAATATCTGCCCTCTTCTGCAACCAAACCCAGCAGAGTGCCCAATGTATAGGTCCTTTTCTCAGTTCGTGTAATAGACTGAAGCTACTCAAAGTTTTATCCTTAAATAATTTTAATTTCACTGACATTTGAAGGTCCAGAACTACATCTTCATACTAGCTCTGAACTCACCCAAGAGTCGATTAACTTTAATATTTTCCCAAACTAAACACAAATTATAAAGCCTTCAATGTTTTGAATCTAAAAACCAAAGGAATTATACATAATGGCTTACTCTAATACCAAAAATTTATTTCAACATTTCATGATTCTAATTTTGATTATAAGCCCCAGAGGAAGAGCTGGATTAAGTTCTAATATACTTTTTCTAAAGAAGCTAGTTTAAGTTCCCATTTTTGTCTCTCAATTAGTGGAGTTTAAAATACCTTTTCCCTAGGATACAAATAAAGAAGTTTGAGGGAAAAGTAGAGCATTTATGTGAATCTAACCATAGATATTGTTTTCATGAAATAAAAGGAAGCATAAGAGGGGTTAAGGATGATGCCTGCAGCCTAGGAAGACCAGCAGAGCCAAAAAGGTCTGACAGTAGGATGTGGGTTATAATGCTTCTGAAGGAAGCAAGGGTTTTGCAAAGGGCATTCAGGTGGGACTGTGTTTGGATTTAAATTAATCAACCAGTCAGTTCCACAGTGCTACGATTCCTTCTGTTTAACTGATTAAGGTACATTTACTGGCAGTTCCCAAATGATGTCAATAGCTTCTAAAAGGTCAAATGCAGCCACATATACCAAATGTCCTAGAATAAAAAGCATCAATAATTACTCCCCTATAATCTGTGAGATGTGAATTATCCCATTTGAATCAAATGCCCTGATTTTCTTTTTCTTTTCTCACAAGCTGAAGCATAATTTATATGTTTTAATGACATAAATTACAAGAAAACCTCTTTCATTTTATTCTATGTCTGGTTAAAACAATATAAATAGCTCAGCTTCAGTGTCATGTGGTGAGGAGAGGTGGAACCCTTCAGTCAATAAAGATCAAGTTAAATATAATAACTTGTTATAGTAAGCAAGTTAGAACCAAAGCAATGCTTTTAACACAAACTCACAAAAAGAAAACTACAGCTGTAACCATTGTCAAGTAAGAAAAGCTCAGAAAACAGCAAGTGTATAAAAATATATACACATATATTTCCCAAGCCATGTGGAAAATTCCATCTGGGTTCAAAACTGGATTCTAGCCCTTTGGGAGTTTCTTTAAATTCTGATGTTTCATTGTTTTTCCCAAGCAATAGGGAATTTAATGCATTCTTGTAAAATATTCATCACACGTGTCTTGGGCACTAAGTCTAAAAGGAAAAGGGAATAGAAGAGAAGCCCAGGATACTACAGTACCAAATGATCAGGACCCGCTTTTGTCTGTCTATGTCCAGACCAGGGACTCAAAGGCAGTTCCAAGAACTCATCACAGCTCCCTGCCTCCTATTAATGTCTCTGACCTTCAGTTGTGAAAAAAGAAGCAATGCTGCACAGTTTTTTAGAGCACAGCATGGGACCTAAATCCCAGCTCTGTCGCTTCCAATCTCTGCAATCTTGGGCGAGCTACTTAACCTCCCTGGGCCTCACTTTTGTCACCTATAAGATAAAGGAAAAAACAATGACATCTTTAAAGGTTGTTGAGAGCACCTCTAAGAGCCAGGCAAGGCCACTGCTCTTAGAGAACTTATATTTTAGAATGAGGTAAAAGAAGGAATGATGAAAGAAATAAATTACAATTTTGTATACACGCAAAAGGGCTCTGCACAGGATGATTGGATAGGAGACTGACTGGATGGGGGGATGATTGAGATATAGTTGCCAGAGAAATTCCAGTCTCAGAAGAAATGACATCTGAATAAGGGGAAGGAGCCAGATGCATAAAAATCGAAGGATAAAGGCTTCCAGGCATGGAAAGCAGTGAGAACAAAGGTCCCAAGACAGAAATGAGCTTAGAATGTTTAAGGAACGTAAGGAAGCCCAGTGTGGCTGGAGGACAGTGAATAGTGAGCACAATAAGTTTAGATACCCATTAGACAATGAAATAAAGGACGCAGCTAATAAATGAATGCATAAATGGAGGTTGTGGTAGAATATAAGGCTGGATATGTAAATTTGGGATTCATCTACTCAACATAAACTTCTGTAAAGCATTCAACACAGTGTCCAGATATTTTTGTGGATAACCAATCTCTCCATCCTCACCTTTCCAAGTACCTGAATTGATGTTTGCATTAAGGAGGCTGTCAGCAAAATAGAAAGAAGAGAAAAGATGGGTAGAATTGAATTAGCTCCAAGAATGAAAATACATTTCATGTTAAATGCCAACTTCTACGAAATAGTTGGGACTTCCTGGTGTTCTGTGTGGAGACGGATTCTGAGGCCATGTAGGAGCCTATATAAGAGTGTGTTCCCCATGGACACAGGGAGGGGAGCACTATACACTGGGGTCTGTTGGGGGGGAGTGGGGGGACAGCAGGGGGTGGGGAGTCGGGGAGAGATAGCATGGGGAGAAATGACACATATAGGTGAAGGGGAGGAAGGCAGCAAATCACACTGCCACGTATGCACCTATGCAACAACCTTGCATGTTTTTCACATGTACCCCAAAACCTAAAATGCAAAAAAAAAAAAAAAAAAAAAGAGTGTGTTCCCTTATATGCAAAATGTTAAAAATGATAGATTTCTAAGGCTCCGGAACTGGCAGTTTTTGCTCCTTACCAGTTTCATTTTGATACTTCTTTCTCAAAACAATAGTATAAATTCAATACCATTACTATGCCTATGCTATAGTTAAGAAATATGTGGCTGAAATAGAATAATATTTGCCCAAAGGGATCAGCCTTGAAATAGTTAAAACTAATTGCGTATATCCAACTCTGGAGACCATGCTCCGACCCAATGCATTATGCATGAAAATTTTCAAAAATAAGCTCCTTTTTTGTATCCCCCTAACTACAGTTTAAGGGTCTTTTCACCTGAGCCTGGCGTCTGGATGGAGTATGGAATGTCTTGTACAATCATCACTCAGTTCTGGCATGTTTTCTGGTTTCTAAATACACATGTTGCATTGTGAAGCAAGCATCCAGGCACTATTCTTTTCTGTGCTGACGTTAGTGCAAAACATCCTATTTGTTAAAATGCCAAATCATATGTGATTTAGTGATTAAGTAATCTTGAAAGCAAGCTGACATAATTTTAGCAACTGTCAGAATTCCAGGTTATTTTAGCAATGGTTGCATCACCTACCCTACTCTTCCATTGATTACTTCTTATCTAGCTGCTTTTAAAAACAAACACACATTTTCTCAAACGAAGTTACTGATGTTGCTGTGTTACTTCATCCACACATCCGCAGATTCATAAACATTAATGAATAGGAATTTTTAGTAATTTCATCCTAAATAATAGGAATTTTAATTTTAAGGATTCTAGGACAGTGAGAAGTAAAAACTCATACAAGTTATAGACAAAACACGATACAGACAGAAAAGCTTTATATCCAGAATTACCTTCTTTTCTCTTCACTCACCATGCTTTTCTTCCTACCTATTTTCTGTGTGAAGGCTTCATAACAGAAAATAATGTATGCCTACACTACATTGATTTGATTCCAGCAAACTAACCAGAATTGGAATTTTTATTAGCAAGAGCCATAGGCAAGAGCAGTAATACTCTATACCTAACAGTGGTTAGTTTTATTCATGAACCTATGCTGGGTGAAGAAAAAAAGAAGTAAAGCTAACTTCAAAGCATTACTGAAAGATGATTAAATCTCTAGCCACAAATGAGAATCACAAGCTACTTTGATGTGGGAGAATTTTTAGTGCCTAAATTTAAAGAAAAGACATCTACTATACAAGTTTAACCATTAAAAAAAAATCAATAATATACTTCCTTCACATGCTGAAAACCAGTAATTACCTAAGGGAATAAATAAAATCAGAACTCAACTTCTGAAATTATGCCCTAAATGCAAAGCTCACAAACAATATTCCTCCCTTATCATATAGTTCAGTGGCAAAAGGCCCGCTCTAATATGTACAGTACAAGAAATGGGACTCTTCACATTGTCATTGTCTCACATCACCTGTACCACAAGGTACTTTGGGCTCTGATCTAGCTGCATGCACATCTTTATCTCAAAAATTCCACTAAGTTCAAATTTGAGTGTTATTCAATGTGATACACAATTACAAAGACTCTGGTTCTATAAAAAACTCTTGTGCCAATACTTAATTTGAAACTAATGCTGGCAACGATCTGAAATTGTTAATCCTGGGGCCCTAGGCAATCTCTGTCATTACATATAGAATATGTCATGGTCTATTTTCACAGAAAATTTGAAAATTATTCTTTATTATGTATAATTCTTAAAGTTTGTATAAAAATAGGCCATGGAATATACTGTATGAATTTCAAGAGAAAATGAAAATTACTAAAGAAAAAAGTGAGTGGATTGAAATGTGTTATTATTATTATTATTATTATTATTATTACTTTTGGTAACAATGGCCTAACCATACAGGAAAGGGGGAAGGTTAATACCATTTACTTTATATGGTTTCTAACATGTAAATATATTTGAACTGATTTATTTTTTAAAACTATTTGTATTTAGCAATCTGATTATACTTAAACATTCTTTAAACCTAATGCTGGAATATTGTCAATTTTTATGTTCTCTTTCCTACCAAATTGACACATCTCTATCAACAATTATTTGGAAAAAATATTCAAGACAATCTCAAATAAATTACTGTGCTTCATTATGCAAAATGAAAATGCAGCCTTAAAAAATATTCTGCCTGACATTCAGTTCTGTGTCCTGCTACGGCAGGTCAAAAGCCATTAGCCACCTGCTGAAAACACATACTAGGAAATACAATGTCCTTCAAAATTACTTTGCATAAGGTATTCTCAAAGCAAAATGGGTGAGGTTATATTCTAAGTGTTCATAAATGTGATGGCTCAGAAATACACTCACCATGATGTTTCATTTTAAAAATACTGTTTAATAATGGTCATATGATTTAGAGCATTTACACTGGATTTTTAAAAGCACCATGTCTATTATGAGGGAAATGGAAGTTACAGAAGATACATAAAATAATCAACCAGTTCAATACTATATGGCTATTTTTGTCTCCTTTTTCCATAAAAATAGGAGACTCATTATTATTCTTGGGATTCTTAGGACAGTCTCTTTTATGCCAGTAGTCTTCTGAAGAATGACCCAACAGTCCTTTAGTATTTTTTGAGATATTCTATAAATGTACTTGCACAGAAGAAGCAAAACACCAGCTCTTATGCTGTTGCATATTCAAAATAATTCACAACTCATTTTTGTTTAACATTTTGAAACTTAGCAAGGAAGCATATGGCTCTCTGTTATTACTCTACTGTTAGGTTCCATTAGCAATTATTAGATAAATGGTCATTTAGCACGTTGTACAACCAGGTATGAGGTAAGTGTTAGATACACCTTAATGCATTAAATCCATGTAACAACTTTATGATAAAGGTAGTATCTATTGCCATTTTAAAAATAAGGAAACTAAGCTGCAAAGAGATTAAGTAGCTTGCTCATAGTTATATAGATAGAAGATGACGATTTCAGAAAGGGAAATTTATAACTTCCCTCATGTAAGATGAGGGAATGTGAGGTCCTGAATGTGATGAGCAACCAAAAGAAAGAAAATGAAAAAGGCCAAGTACAAAGAGAGTCGAATGAAAGGACTGAACTGAAAGAAATCCTTTCTCTTTCACAATTTTCTCTAATCTTATTTGGCTGACTGTGGTGCTTAAAAAATGACAATAAACAGGTAACAGAATTGCAACCAGTTTGCAAGAGCAAAGATGACTCTTATCAGACTTAAACACTAGGAAGATCGGTTTTTCTTGCCTTATTTAAAACGTGAATTTCTACTGTGTGGAACTGCAAACAACCAATCTCACTGCCCAAACTCTTGAATGACATCTGGGAAATAAATAAACATTTTGGTACCATGTCAGATTCCCTAGTTGCAGAGGAACAGATCGATCTCTGAGTCCTAGACTATTCACCGATAAACCTGGTTCCTAACATGGATTGCGGTGACCTTTGGAGACTGATTTCATGAAGGTCCCATGGAGTCCACAGACTATTAGCTACAGAGGGTCCAGCTCTAGTGGTGTTGCCCTCATTGACTTGAACAAGTATAAACTGGTTTGTAAGATATCTCAAATTAGCTCCTGATACAAATGTCCAGTGCCTCTTCCAAGGGCCCTGATCCAAAAATCTGACAACAGATCATGGGAGGTTTTGCTGATGCCAGTGGATATTTAGATTGGTTTGATCATTTAGAGGCCTTTAAACAAAATATCACAGGCTCTAAATCTTCAAGCATAAACTAAATAAAATAACTCATGGTTAATAAACTATGAACTCCAACAGAATGTGTCTGACAAAATGGAAAGTGTAAAACATTTCAGGGAAAAATGCACTAAACTCTCTGATAATAAGGTTGGAAAAGATTCCCTTTTCCGTACCCAAAACAAAGGCATGTAAATCTCTGCTTTAACTGAAGAGAGTTGCCATTTATTTTATGGCTGAAGACCAAATTATACATATTTTTGTGACTTTCAGCAAGGATCAAGGTCAATAACTAGATTTTCTCTCACATCAACAACATGGCAGCAGCACAAATATGTATGTTCCTCATCCCTTTCACTGTGAGTTTTTAATTTTGGTTTTCCCTCTCAGAGCAGCTAAGATTTCTTCATTTGTCAAAAGGGTAGCCATTAAGAAAGTCATTTAGTTAATAAACAAGGAAATTAGCTAGCCTGATACAAAACAGATAGTAATAACACTAACAGCAATCTGTACACACAAATTAAAGCAGTGAGAGTTGCTCTCATAAGCACTTTTAAACTGTTAGTGGTACTCCAAAAACAGCATCACCAGTATTAGAGGTTAGACAGCAGTTTAAAACGTTTCTTCCTGTCTCATTTGGTTCCTGCAAAAATATCCATAACAGTGTTTGAGTTTGACCTAAGGATGTGCAGAGAAAGACAGCAGCAAAAAAAGGAAACAAGAAGTATCAGAGTAGGATAACTCATCTCCCATTCCAAGCACTTTTCCTTTTCTTTTGTTTTTTGAGACAGGGTCTCACTTTGTTGGAGTGCAGTGGCGCCATCATGGCTCACTACAGCCTCAACCTCCCCGCTCAAGTGATTCTCCTGCCTCAACCCCTCAACTAGCTGGGAGTACTGGAGCACAGCACCACTCTAGCTAATTTTTGTATTTTTTGTAGAGACAGGGTTTCCCTATTTTGACCAGGCTGGTCTCCAGCTCCTGGGCACAAGTGATCCATCTGCCTGCCTCAGCCTCCCAAAGTGCTAGGATTACAGGTGTGAGCCACCGCTCCTGGCCCCAGGCATTTTCCTGCATCTTCTTTTGTCACTCTTTGGAGCAACGAGCTAATGCTTGTTTAAGTTTGAGGAAAGCCAAATAACCTAAGTAAACAACACAATGGACACAGGACTTGTGAATCTCATGAAAGACAATGCCAGATTTTAAATTCCAGTCATCACACAAAAAAATTAGCATCAGAATGTTCATAGCTATATGTAAATCTTCTATATTTTTTAAGCTGATAATCTCTATTTAATTTATACATGTTTATACATGTGATAATTTTTTGGTGGTGGAATCAGCATAAATATAAATATCACTACTTCATGTTAAATCAAAATATCTTCAGTTTTCTACAAAAATTAAATCTTTTTTTTTTCACCTAACCTTCCATGGTATCAAAATTAAGTCTTTCTTAATATAGAATAGGAAGAATCTGCTAATCAAAGAATACTAATTTCTTCTTTCTGATTAAAAAAGGAATGAAAAAAATCTTCCTCATCTAGTCACTTCTTATAAAATGCTTGAAATGCCTCGTTCACCATTAGCTTTAATAATTCCTCCCATCGGTTGGTAGAAAATGTAACTAAATCAGTATGAACCTACTTCTGCCAATTTCTTTCAGTAAAACAACTTTCCACCTGCCAAAATCATACCTCCACTCCAGGCTGTGGCCATTCCCAGCCTCCCTCCTTCACCTCAGTGGGACCTTGTCATCCTGATCAGCACAGCATTATGCTGAACTCCCAAGATAAGAGAATCAGAAGATAACCAGTAACAGGTATTCATGTTTAAACTATCATTAAAATAGTTTTATAAAATAGAAAGCCAGAGTCTTAAGGGGGTAGCCGGCCAAGAATAAATAAATCACCTCAAGTATAATATAAATTCAAAAGTGTGAAATAAGTAATAAATTTTACTTAAATTTACCAAAAAAGAGATTAGTAGTTATATAAATATGGTCAATATATTTTTAAAAAATATGCATTTAATTTGTTAAACCAAAAATACTCAGATAAATATTGCACAATATATTCAATACATATATCACATATTGCTGACTTTAAACGTTTTTTAAGGATAAAGTAATCTTCTCTTAGTATAATCACTACAAATTGATAAATTAATTGTTTATATAAACAGGATAAAATACTTGTTATCATTACTTAAAGCATTTAATATTTTCATATTGTTTTAAAATATTTTACTGGTTCAGTTTCTTAAATGACCAGAGATATTTCTACATTGCTGCTTGTCTGAGCTTTGAAACAAAACCAGTACTTAAAATGCTGCATTTAACCAATAGCTGTTTTAGTTAAATACATTCTAATAGTTTCAAAATTTAAAAAATTTCCACTGAGAAGTGTTTTTGGTTGTTGTTGTTTTGAGATAGTGTCTCACTCTGTCACCCAGGCTGGAGAGCAATGGTGCAAATCAGGCTCACTGCAGCCTCCACCTCCCAGGCTCAAGAAATCCTCCCACCTCAGCCTCCCAAGTAGCTGGAACCACAGTATGTGCCACCATGCCCAGTTAACTTCTTAAAATTTTTTTGAAGAGACAGGGGCCTCCCTATATTGCCCAATCTGCTCCCAAACTCCTGCGCTCAAGGAATCCTCCAAATCTCCCAAAGTGCAGGGGTTATAAGCATTAGTCACTGAGCCCAGCCCACTTACAAGAAGTCTTTGATTTAAACATCCAAAATGGAAAAGCCTATGCACCTTGGACTTAATTTATGTAGAGAGAATTTTAAAAGCAAAGAATCTTAGGTGTTCTATAAAAAATTCACACATTCAGAGAGGGTATCTTACATAATTTTTAAAGGAAGAAAGGAAATAGTGGACTAAAACATTATTTTAGTGGAGAATGTTCTGTTCCTATAAGGCCCAAGATTACTAACCAACCAGGATGCCAAAGGGGAGATTTTTTAGAGCAATAAAAAAATTATTCAAACGTTACCTGATCAACACTAGACTTCACTAGCAAACACTCTGAACTTACGTGCTACTGCATGACCTAATACTTTTGGGTCAGTTTTTGTGTGTGTGTGGCTGCGGAAAGCACATTTCCTGCTCATGATCGAAGTGTCAGTCAGTAAGAGACCACCATAACTGTGGTAGGAACCTCAAAAACTGAAGCTGTATTCTGATTTGTAAGAAAACCAACAGCAAGCATGTGTTACAAACTCTTCACTTGACGAAACGATGGTTTGCAGGGTTCCTTCAAATAGGTAACATTTCTAATGCACTGAGAATAGATTCCATATTACAAATACTAACTTGTCATCAGCCTTTCACATAATTAAACTGCTCTTATTCCAACTTTTCACAATGCCAGTCAGTGGCAAATGGGTTACCATGAATTATGTTTTTGAAAGCTCAAAAGAGTACACACAAAGTGCCCAAAGGCAAGCAAAAAGACCCTAACAGTCAATTGCTCGGTAAATAGATAAAGAAGAGAAAAGCTTATGTAATTGCTACATGCTTTCTATACAAATACATGCATTTCCTGGAACTTGGTAAATGTTTGTTTTGGAAGTAATCGCCACAGTCTTTCCCCATGTTGTTTATCAGTACTGGATTGGGGAGCAGTTTAGACAATAAAGATTTAATTTACCTTTAATATTTTTCTCAACAATATGATTTTAGATTACTTTTGTCACTTCCTATTCCCTCCAACATACAGACAAACTCACATATACACACACATTAATGTTAACCTTCATATGTCTAAAGTGAATTTCCTAAATTCCAAACCACCACCAAAAACTAAATGACCCTAATCTCCATTCGTGAATAAAAGGATCAAAGAGTTGCCCAAACACTCTGCTATAAAGAACACAATTCTACACAATAGTCCATTTTAAATGGTCACCCTTATTAGTATGGGTACAACTTCTCTCAATATTTCTACATTGCTCAGTAAAAAGGACAGCTGGTATTGTTTCAACAATATTTGGAGTAATGAAGCAGATCTAAATTGAAATGTTCCCTATAGCTATACTTTCCTTTAAGAATCTCCCACCCTGTCCTAGATAAAACCCTAGAAATAAGCTATGTGAAACTACCTGGTTTATCTATTATAAGACTAAATACAGCTAAATAAGTGACAGGATTTCAGCCCAAGGTTGAAAGAAGGGAATTTACTACAGTATACTTATCTTGCACTCAGAAACAAACCCAAAATAAAGTTAGCTATCTAAGGATTTTTGGTTTGGATTTTACATTTATTTTATTTTTTTTCTTCAGTAACACTTGGCAAAATATTGAAAAGAGAAGAATCTGCTCGAGAAAAAGTCATTGCAATCCGGGCGCGGTGGCTCACGCCTGTAATCCCAGCACTTTGGGAGGCCGAGGCGGGTGGATCGCGAGGTCAAGAGATCGAGACCATCCTGGTCAACATGGTGAAACCCCGTCTCTACTAAAAATACAAAAAATTAGCTGGGCATGGTGGCGCGTGCCTGTAATCCCAGCTACTCAGGAGGCTGAGATAGGAGAATTGTCTGAACCCAGGAGGCGGAGGTTGCGGTGAGCCGAGATGGCGCCATTGCACTCCAGTCTGGGTAACAAGAACCAAACTCCATCTCAAAAAAAAAAAAAAGAAAAAAAAAGTCATTGCAAAAGAAACAACATACAACTGGGTTAATGTCTTTAACACATAAATAAGTCTTACAAATATAAAGGAAAAGAGGAATATATTAACAGAGTAACCACATGTAGAAGTAAAAATAATATTAAAATGCTCAATAATAATATAAAAAATGTTCAAGTTATCAATCCAAATTATAATGTATTCTTAAATTGGCAGTTAAAAAAAAGAAAACTAATTTCAGGTGGGAAATGGGTGTTCTCATACAGATTGCCACAGAAATATAAACTGTCGCGTGGCCTCTCTAAAGAACAATTTGGCATATATGTTTCAAACACATAAAAATATCCACCCTTTTACTTAATTTTACTGTTAGAAATTTATTTTAATAAAGTAGAGATAGGAAAAATCTAAAAGTATTTTCGTCAGAGTGTCATTTATAACAGCAAAAACAAATTTCTAAGATCCCAATAACAGAGGACTGATGTAGGCATAAAATAAAATGTAATGCAGCTACTTAGAATGCAACTGCAAAAGAACATTTAGTGACATGAGAAAATGTTCACTATCTAATGCTCAGTGAAAAATATGCTCAGTTACCTTAATTTTATGTCTTACAGTTTTGTATCTCTGTTTGTATATGTGCGTATATGCATGAACAGAACAGCAGAATGGCTGACACCTAAACAAATGATATCGGTGCTTATCTCTGGGCAGTAAAATAATGGGTAATTTTAAAAATATTGTCTTCTATGTGCTTATGTTTTTTGTTATTTGCCAATTTCTCATAATGAACAAATGTAATTCAAGAAAACAATGGGGGAAATATAATTTCTCAGAAAAATTAAATTATGTGACTTCTTATATGTCATACTCAGTTTCTGATAACTAAATAGCACTGCTGAGAATAATGAAAACAGTGTTTCTGTAAAAGGCTAAAATTGATTCCATGCCCAGAGAAATGGAGAGGTATCTCTTCTCCACCTGGCAAAAATACCTCTATCTAACCTAATACCATATGAAGCAGCTCTATCTAACCTAATACCACACTATTAGGCTAGGTTTCTCATCTTATCACTAGAATCTATTCCCAGGATAATAGTCAAATCATCCTCATAAGAACTACAAGCTTAGTGAAAGCTACTGTCATTGTAAAACAAGCAGTAAGATGGCTACAAACTCTGCTGTGATCTCCCTAAACCTCCTTGTACATCTATACAATGGGACTAATAGCACTATCGATCCTAGAGGCAGTCTTTCAGCCAAACTAATTGCCCATTATCAGATAAAGTTATTGCTTTTTTATATCAACAAGAAAAATGTGTGGCATATTTTATAACAGCTAAGACACATTCATTTCCATAATCTAGTGTATTGGAGAGGACATGTTTTGATTGTATTTTAAATACTGTGTTTTCTATCTGTTCACTGAGCATGTAAGCAGAGTTTAAGAGTTACAGTAAAGCTGATTATTTTGCACATGAAGTTGTGACTATAATTTCCTGAATAAACAAATAATAATCAACAAATATTTATTGAGCATCTTCCATGTTCCAAGAATTATGTCAAGTACTGAAATAAAATATTTTTAAAATATGGGCAAATCATTCCCCAGATCACATACAGGATAAAAAAATTGGATTATTCCCAAATTTAGTCTAATGATAACTACTAAATATTTATGAATATGAATAATTACCTAACCCTTATATTTGTCTCATTAGTTTCTTCTCTAAATAACCGGAAGAATTTTATTACTTTATAATGCCATTTTACTAAGTTTTGCTTTTTTATAGTGGCAAAGTATGCATGAGTTAGAATTTGCCATTTTAACCACTTTTAGGTATATAGTTCAGTCACATTAATTACAGTCACACTGTTGTACATCCATTACAACCATCCATCTCCAAGAAATTTTTTATCTTTCCAAACTGAAACTCTGTACCCATTAAACAGTAACTCCCCATTCTCTCTTCCTCCCAGCCCCTAGCAACTAGCATTCTATCTTCGGTCTTGAATCTGACTACTCTAGGTACTTCAGTAAATGGAATCATATCATATTTGTCTTTTGTGTCTGGCTTATTTCACTTAGCATAATGTCTTCAATGATCATCCATGTTGTAGCATGTATCAGAATTTCATTCCTTTTTAATGCTGAATGACATAGCTTATGAATATTTCACATTTTGTTTATCCATTCATCTGCTGACGAACAGTTAGATTGTTTCCACCTTTTGGCTATTTTGAATAATGCTATAATAAACACTGGCATACAAACGTCTATTCAAGTCTCTGCATTCAATTCTTTTGGGTACATATCCAGAAATGGAATTACTAGATAAGTTTTGCTTTTAAAACTCCAACTTCCAGTAAACATGTCTTTTGACTTTTTAAAAATCAATTATCATCAAATTCAGTCTCGATACTGAATTTTTAACAGCTGAAGAGCAATTTTCATTCTTTCACCATATGCTTTTAAAACCCAAGTTAAAAAAACAAAAGTACTGTTTATACCTATGACATAACATATATCTCCCAATAATGCCAGTGTTGGCTAACTTTTCTCTATCAAAGTCCATCACTCTTTGGTACCGTCATCCATAAATACTCTTCCTCCTTCTTCACACCTAGCCTCTGACCTTTAGAGTCAACCAACAAAGCACTGAACCACCAAACTTCTGTCACTGCATCTGACATGTTCCCCCTGACAATGAATACATTTTATCTCCCACTTCCTGATAATACAAATGTATTTTAATAATGCCACCACAACACTCACAACTTTGCTATTAAAATGATAATTGCTTAACAGGAAGAATTCCTGCCAAATGGAATAAGAACAAAGCAGTATGTGTCATGTAAAAGTATGATCCTCTTCCAACATAACATTTAACTTCAAACCATCAAAAACCAGATGTAACACCGTTAGCCCATAATACAGATGTTATGATCTGCTACTCAGTGGTGTCAAAAAGGATTCCACTATACTTAACAAAAATTAATTTGTGAGGATCCTTTGTATTTTTTAAAATTATATAAAGTAGGTAAGGAATTTCATCTCTATTATGAGTGGAAATATAATCTAGAGATACAAAGCAACCATTTTAAAATTCTTAAATGTGAATTACTGACCACTTGAGAAATGTAGTTTCCTTCAAAAAGAAATAGATTTATTATGCCTGGCACACAATCTATAACTTTATGACACAAGTGGCATGATGAAACTGTTAAAGTCTTTCTGACAAAGTAAAGACTGTAATAACTCACTGCCACCTTCATCAAAGCTGGTGAGTTATGGAGTATATGAAGGGTAATTACCCTTCAAATAAAGTATGTGGGCAGTTTCTTATCATAAATGTTTATTTTAAATATATAAATTATCACACCTTGTTAACAAACAATTCAAAGCAGGTTGAATTATGTGATTAAATTATAAAAGAAAATTACTTTAGATCTGTTCAATTCTCATCCCAGATATCAAATATATGACGATTTCTGTTACTAGAGTCCAGTGAGTTCTACTAAAGTAAAATGAAGCTGTGTGAGTGCAAGTGAACTAAAACAGGACGTTCCTCAAGTATTTTTACAGTGAGGAAGAGCAAAGGATTTTTCACAGATATGATGCTATTTTAGTTCTTAAATCAAAAGCAAATTAATCTATTTTGCCAAATCTGCCAATAGTGATAGCAGCAACCTGGAAATATCTATCATACATGAATAATTTAATAAATCCGAAGCCACAGACTCACTATACCGGCTTAGAGAACTCAGTTCCATAGATGGAAGATATGAATACTGGAAATACCCAACATTTCCTGAGAATAGCAAACATTTTTTTTTCTCTGAAATGCTCTATAATTGGTTGGATTTTGCATTCACTCACCAAGGGATCCATAACTCTGAAGGAACTATAGGTCCTCTAGGAAGTATCATCAAATACAGATTTCCTTGCTGAGAGCTGCGCAATAGTTCTCTTCCAGGAGTGAAGCTGACTGGGGTCTTGTTCAGGCTGAGTTTAGGTATTTGTCCCTGCAGCTGGGCACAGATTTCCTGGGCTTAGTGGAAGGTAAAGAAAAATTTACATTTATATTTTAGCTGTTAAAGGAGGCAGTTTTGTCCAAATAGTTGGGACAGATCTGTCCCCATAGTTGGGAGAGATTTCCTGGGCTTAGCGAAAGGTACAGAAAATATGTCTCAGGTCCCAGAACATGAGAGCTCTAGACAGCACAGGATAATGGTAGCTACATTTAGAACATGACTGGAACATGCCCAAGTCAGAAGAGCTGTGTGGGTCTGGCGGGACCTAGAAATGCAAATACCAAGAACTGCATCAATTATTCTACCAGCTCCCACCCCACTTGAAATAGGTTGAAAAATAAGTGTGGTAAAGCTATTTTGATGAGGATAAGTAAAATGCTAAGGATTAAGCATTTCACCTTGGCCTTTCCACCAGCATAACAACTTCTAAATTAAGAGATTTTAAGTGAAATTCAGAGTATTATAATTCAACAGCAGTAATGAACAGCCTTAATTTACAAATCTCAGATGGAAGAGTAAGATTTTTTTTCTGCTTCCAGAGATGTTGCTTTCTTTTCATTACAGGGGTCAAATATATCTGCTGGGATCACACTTTGCTTCATAGTTATCTTTTTTATAAATTTTGATGTAGAATTTTTAAGATACATTCTTGACCTGTATACCACATATCAAAAGAGTAGTAAGTTACTTGTTTCTTTTCAGAGTAAATTATTGATTTGATACTGACTATGCTCAGAATGATGAATGAAGTAAGATTTAAAGCTGTAAAGAATTTGAAGCCCAGTACCTTTCTGTCCCCCAACTTTGAGCAAAAAAAGGGTATGTGTCTAAGTTGAAAAGTAATTTTAAATTTCTATTTATTTAGAAATTATACTATATTTTTGATATCTTTCTCCATTTTCTCCAAGAATGGTTCAAAATTTAATTCCTAGAAATCACTAGTTTATAATCATTCCCTTTGATGTTAAGCAGTTCATGAAACTAACAGAAACCACACTAAAAAGACTCAGAAATCTTTAATGGCAACAATTTAGAAAATAAGACTAAGTAGAGAATGAAAAAATGTGATTTAATAAGAGCTTACATTAATGACTGTGAATTAAATTCTAGGCAGTATTCAAAGTACTTTCACAGGTTTTAACTCATTGAATGCTTACAAAAAGCCTGAGATTAGTAATACTAATCTCTCCATTTTGCATATTAGGAAATGAAGGCACAGAGAATTTAAGTAAGGTCTGTTCAAAGTCACACCTTCTACATGTGGACAGAACGTAAGCTGGCTCCAGAACCTGTGAGCTTACACGACAGAAAACTGCCTCCTCTAACAGCTGAAATGTGAAATGTATTCTTGCTTGTCACTTCTCAGTTCTTTCTCTGAAAATGAATGTGTTCACTATATACTTGACCCAAGAATGGAGTAGTAAATTTACAAAATGCAGATTTTGTTTTACCATAATTCTGCTAAAATATTCCATAAATTCTAATAATTACTAAAAATAACTTCATATAAATGATTCAACATAAAATTATAGTTTGTGTAAAGTTCAATGTATTTGGCTAGTTTGGAAATAAAACAAGCATGTTAAAAATAATTTATTACACATATAACCACTTGAATGAATGATTTTTAAAAATTTAAATACAATGGTGAAAACTCCCAACACCACACTTTACTCCCCATCTGTTCCAAAGATCAAGAAACCAAATTTCCAACGAGGCAAAAACGTCTCTTACTAGACGCTTGAAGACACCTCATATTCAATACTTTCATGGTTTCCCTAACTTACACTTTCTAAACACATTTCTGCCTTGTTTCATGATGTCACTTAACTAACTCAAAAAGAAACTACATTTTCTTTGACCTTGCTCTCTCTTTCAACCTCTTCAAAACAATCAGTCACCATATTTCACCCTTTGTGTTTGTGAAACATCTCCTGATCCCACCACCTCCCTTCCTTCCTATACCACCGCTCTAGTTCTTAGCACCATCTTACCTCCACAAGATACTTTTGAAGATAACAGCTCTAACAGGTTGCCTTACCTTCTGGTTTGTACCTTATTTAATCAGTCTCCTACATATTTACCAAAGTTATTTTCTAAAACACAAAAGTATAAAGCTTTTTAAGTTTTCAATTGTTTATAGCAGAAGTTCTCAAACTTTAAAGGGTATGAGATTCACTTGAAGGGCTGGCTAAAATACAGATTGCTGGGGACTCCCCCTCTCTTTTCTTATTAAGTAAAACTGGGATGGGGCCCAGATATCTGCATTTTCTACAAGTTCATAGATGGTGTTAATGTTGCTGGGCTAGCAACATTACTTTCTAGTGTCCCAACCAATGCTGTGCATTAAAACTACTTGGGATACCTATGTAACAAACCAGCACATTGTGCGCATGTATCCCAAAACTTAAAATATAATTTAAAAAAGAAGAAAAAAAGAAACTACTTGAGAAAGTTTTATAAAATGACCTGCTGAATCCTAAACAAATTACACGCAGGCATTTTTTTTTTAATTCTCCAGGTGATTCTGATTTCCAGTAATATAGAGAATCACTTGTGTTTAGTAAGACGTTCCAAATCCTTAACACAGCATTTAAGACCACTCACCTGGTGTTTATGCACTTGCTTTGCCTAAAAATATCCTAATCAATGAATAACAGCAATAATAAAGTTTGCCTATCTAAAAGCATGCATTCCCAAATGATTTTGTGAGAATTAAATGAGATAATATATAGTAAATGCCCACCAGTGACTGACACAAAGTCATGTTTCACATAAATGTTAGCATCAATTCAATTCAACAAATATGTATGACTCACTCTTTGTATGCAAGAGGTTATATTCTGTGCTGAGAATGTTTGGTTGGATAAGACAGAGATGGTACCTGTGCTCAGAAAGCGAAGAGCACAACAGTAATCAGAGTTTAAGCTAATGGATGACAAACGTTAGTTATTTTAGTAATAAGTACTGCACAGGAGGAGGACAGGATCCTATGAGACTTTACAATTGTGATACCTAAATTTGTCCAGACTTAGGGTGCCAAGAAAACCTGAAATCTGAGGTGTATGGGCGCAAAGAGGGGAAACTGAAAAGTGCATTCTAGGCCAACAAAAGAGCTTGGCCAACTCACTCCCCATTTGTTTCCAAAGCTCATAGGCAGGAGCAGCTTAGGTGTGCTGTGCTAGGGAGAGAAAGGCTGGTATGATTGGAGCTTAGAGGTCACACAGGGAGGAGAGGAGCACCAGGTAACAACAGAGAGAAAGATGGGGGTAGATCATGCAGAATTTTGAACTTGATTCAAGAGGTGAGGGAAGCCATTCAAGTGTTCTGCAATTAGATCTTCCTGAGGCTGTCACCCTCCAGCTGGTATGCTCCCTGATGGCAGACACTGGGCTCTATTCATCTTCTCCTTTTTATTTTAGTCCAGTGGCCCTCAAACAGTTGCATGCACATCCCAAGGGATACCCAAAGATACTTCAGTGTGCAAATTGACACAGAGGTAGTTTCAAGAGAATTAATTTTTAGATCTTTGGTTTTCATTTATATTCTTTCCTAAAACTGTACTGAAACTGAATTTGGAATCTACAAATTATTTTCTCCCACTCAGCTCTTCAGATTTAGTTTTACTATGGAGCTTGTCTCATGGCAGGAAAACTTCAGGGGACCCAAATAAAAGGATGATTCCAAATACTGGTGTTGGCATTAAAAAAATCAGTGATTCTAGGCAACACCTTCTATTGCAACTCAGATGAATTTTAATCTTTGCTTTTACTGACATTTAAGATAGTGCTAAGCAATGATCATTTAAACTAATTTATGGTGATAGAACATGGAATAATATTTGTCCCAGGAGATTTTGGATATAGTCAAAATTCTTTATTTATCTGAAATTCAAATTTAACTGGGCATCTCTGTTTTTATTTGCTAAATCTGGCAATACGCCCACATTTTCATTTTGAACTGGGTCCCACAAACTATGTAGCTGATCCTGGTCATGACAACAACTATAAACATTCATTTCATAAGAAAAATAACTGGGTAATTATATATGACACCAGCTGAGATCACACTTAGTGAAAATACCTTTTATTTGAGCTTTTTTTCTTTCCTGCCCTTGCAACCCCACACAGAAATACACTCTGCTATACAATTTTCCTGCCAAGTTTCCATCTTCAATGTATAAAAGTGGTACTGCCAAGTGGAAAATAAAAACGTGAAACTGATGGCCCATTAGCGTCTCAGATACACCAAAAATATGGGGAATATAACAGAAGGAAAGAAAACTTTGAAAAGGCAGATTTTTCACAAAAGCACAATTTCTCAAAAAAAAAAACTTATTGAAAGAAAAAGTCAACATGTTGCCTGTACCTGTATTACCAGTAATAAATAAAATTACAGAGAAAGAGAGAGAGAGATTGAGAAAGAGAGGGAGCAAGCGCTGTGCGAACTTAATTGATTCTGACTTTTCTACTACCTGGAACTTAAGAACCAAATATTGACTTTAGAAATATCTCTGAATCCTATTACATGATTTTCACTTTTAAATATTATGCTTGAAAGATTTGCGTTCACTTCTCACTTCTCAATAAATATAGATGTTTTTCTTTCAAGTATCCTAAAACAAGAGTCAAGTTTTTTCTTTTTTTCTATAGCTGTCAATTATATTTATTATTTGTATCTACTTCAAACTCATTTTGCAATAAAGTATTTCAAAATCTTCTCTTTCCTCTAGGGGAAAAACAAAGAATGAAACAAACAAGGAAGATGACTTTATATAATCTTTACATTTCAGATCCGGATTCGTTCCTGCTATGAACTTCATACCAGAGTTCTGCTTTAAATGCTTCAGATACGGACAAGATGAAAGAAGCACTTATATCCTATAAACAGCAAATTCACCTTTGGTGTAAATGTTGAAGTGTGAGGAATGATTTACTCTTTGAAGAAAATATGATGTGTTCTGAAAGTGTTCAGGTTTTAAATTCTCCAAATGTTGAGCTCCTAGGAATATCCATTTCACAAGCAAGGATGCAAAACCAATCCATCTTTACTCAGTTCAAGATTGAAGGCTGGAGTAAGTAGTGAACAAGAACATGGATGTGGATGGCAGACTGGCCAGCTTCAGATCGCAGACCAGCCACTTACCCTATGACCTTGAGCAAGTTTTTTAAGTTCCTGATGCCTCATCTACATGAGGGAGATGAATGTAACAGTATCTATTTTTATAGAGTTGTTTTTAGTATTGAAAAATGTATAGTTCTTAGAAGAACATGGCCAAGCCACAAGAAGCACGTAAAATGTTGTTATTATATTAGTATTAAAAATATTTCTGGACTTAATCTATGAAGGCAAATCCCTGTATATAATAGCTGACCTTCTCCCTTATTTTTCCTGGCATGCATTCTAAAGATCAAGGTTTTAAAGAAAAATATTATTTTGTCTGTTATTTCCTATCAAGACAGAGCTTGCAGAAAGCTAAAAATATTTTGTAAATATAGCCTGGCTGAGCAGCATTGTAATGGGGTAAAAAGAACAGCACAGGGGACACCAAAGCCGTGAATTAAAGTCCTGATTCAGAACTTAACAGTGAACTACACTTTAGCATTTAGGTTTTTAGTCACTTGTAAAATAAGAAGGTACCCACTGAATTTCTAATATTTCTTACAAAACTAAAATTCTGATTTTGTAAACTTTAACACGAATGTCAAGCTTGTCATAAAGGAATTCAATGAACTCTGACTTGCCAAAGGACCTTGTTGGAATAGTCTTTCTTGAAATTCTAGTTCTCTATGCTCTCATACTACAAAATGTATCATCCTGTACTGTACATAATCCAACCCTTCTAAAGCCAGATGATAATATAATCCTAGTGTTAAATGATCAACAACAACAACAGCAAAGAATGAGGAAATATTAAAAGCTTTTCTTACCGGCTTCACCTGGCAAAAAAATTAACAACATCTATAGTATGGTATGCAGTGTTTTCATCCATATTAATTAATATTGTATCATTCTCATGACAGATTTTTGTAGCTGATAGAGGTCCCAGAGTAGTGTTTCTAAAGCTGGGGCAGCTTCACCCTCCAGGAGACATTTGGTAATGTCTGGAGTCATTTCTGGTTAACACAACTAGAGGAGTACACTGGCATTCAGTGGTAGAAGCCAGAGATGCTGCCAAACAGCCTCCAATGCATAGGACAGCTTATCACACCAAAGAATAACCTGACCCAAAATGTTAAAAAAAAAAAAAATTGCTGAAGTTGAGAAACCTGCCTTAGAGCAATGATTTTTCATGGGGTGCAGTACTGCCCCCTAGCGTGAGATTCAGAAATCTAGTTGTCAGGGCTGGTATGGGGAGAGCTGCCAGCTTGAGTAGGCAGGAGTTCAGTCAGTCCAGAGGTCATGGAATGTGCAAGACCTTTTCTTAATGAACTACTGCACCACATCCTACAAATGTCTACAAATCACATAGGTAATAAATGTCTTTATGATGATCAGAGCTTACCACCCAAATATTTTTCACATGGTTCAAAAACCCTTATGTTTAGAAATGAAGTTACTACATGAATCAAGAAAGACAATATTTTGTTTGATTTGGAATTTTGCCAAGAATTTCTCATCATTTTGGGAAAATCACATCACCAACAACAATGTCAATTGTGGTACAGTAGTCTTTCCCTATCCTCGGGTCATATGTTCTGACACTCCCAGTAAACGCTTGAAACTATGGGTAGTGCTGAATCCTATAGGTAGCGCTGAATCCTATATATCCTATGTTTTTTAAAAATTTGATAACCCAGACGGCTAATGGGTGGATAGCATATGTAATGTGGATACAGTAGACAAAGATATACTTCACATCCTGGGTTGGATGGAGCAGGGTGACATATGTTTTCATCATGCTATTCAGAATGGTGTACAATTTAAAACTTATAAATTGTTTCTGGAACTTTTCACTTAATAATATTTTTGGACCATGGTTGACCAAGGGTAACTGTATTCATTTCCCTAGAGGGACAGAATTAATAAGATCTATCTATCTATCTATCTTATAAGGGATTTACATATTTTTTATTAAAATAACATATTTAATTATATTAAAATAATATATATGTTTTATACTATTTTAATAAAAAATATATATTTTATTAAATATATAAATTCCTTTATTAGAGGAATTTAATATATAAGCTTGAGGAGCATGGAAAGCCAGTCTGAGTCTCAAAGCTGAAGAACTTGGAGTCTGATGTTCGAAAGCAGGAAGCATCCAGCATGGGAGAAAGATGTAGGCTGGGAGGCTAGGCCAGTCTAGCCTCTTCACATTTTTCTGCCTGCTTTATATTTGCTGGCAGTTGATTAGATTGTGCACACCAAATTAAGTGTGGGTCTGCCTTCTCCAGCCCGCTGACTCAAATGTTAATCTCCTTTGGTAACACCCTCACAAACATACCCAGGAACAATACTTGGCACCCCTCAATTCAATGAAGTTGACACTTATATTAACCATCACAGTAACTGAAACCACAGATAAGGTGGGAGGGAACTACTTTATTTGAGTGGTCAATATAACAAAGACATCAATCTGCGTTTGTAGCTGTCACACATACTGTTATTCTACATATAGGCTCAAGCTTTTGAACACTTCATTAGGTCTTATGGTGTAATCATAACTAAACATTTACATATTGAATGAAATACATGTTATCTTATTATACATTACTTATTCCTGTACTGTTTTTATGTTAAAATTAGAAATTACATATATACGTGTGTATATATATGCATATTTTTTGATTTGCACATTTAACATTTAAGTGGGTTATATTACACATAAATATCATTTCTTGGTAATAAAGAGGGCACTGCAAAACATAAAAAAGGAGACACTGGATCCAATAGGGTTGAGAATCTTTGCATTATAAAGTACCTCACTGAATTCCTTCACTTTGCAGAAGACAAGTTGGAAGCACAGAGAGAAGCTCATCAGGTTTTCTGATGGCAAATCCAGGGAGTTTTCCACAACAGGTAATTCTATTCTACTCTGATTTTATATTCACACTATCAGTAGATCTCTGAGTACTAAGGACTGCCTGATTCATATGTACACAAAGTATTCCCTCCAAATACACAAACGAGATACACCTGACCTGTACAGCATCTACGTATAAAATATTACCATAGGAACCATGGCAACGACAAACTGAGAAAACTGCCATCACCAACCCACCAGAAAACTAAGCTTCATTCATTTGGTTGTTTGCCTATGCAATCTTCCATGTAAAAACGAAGTGAATGAAAATGAAAATGACTCATTTCAGAGGTTTCTAATTTGGTCAGATTTAATCACCACAGGTCTCAAGTTTCCTCTGGAACAAAATGCCACAGACCAGGCTTTGGAAGGAAAACAATAATAATCTACTTCAGCAGTCCTATGATTCATTTTATCCATCATACAGGGTCCAGTTTTTATTTCATTCTAAATGCCAGGGAGACCAAATGCCAGTTTCGATTATTCTGAATCCTTAATATGATTTTTGGTAATGTTACAATCTCCTTCCTGAAACCTTAATTTTCCCTCTTGTTTACTTGTCAAGTAAACATTAATTGAATGCTCCTTGTCTAAATACCATACAGAATGCTCTGGGGAATTTTAAAGTAAAGACAAACTGTCTACCTTTGACAATGATACCATCTAATGGGGAAGACAGAACAAATATAAACATAAACACAAGTATAGGGCAAAATCAAGGAGCATGCAGAAGAACAAATGCAAGTATGACAGGAGGACACAAATCAACCCTTCAAAAAAAGGTAAGTGGAGAGGTGAGAGCAGAAAGGCAACTCTCCCACCTCCTTTTTAATTCTCTATGACGCAGGTTTTCTCCTTTAATTTTTTTCTGCCTAATGAGGTTCAAGAGGTGCTTACTTGATCTCAGCCGGCCAACCCCAAGACGACACAATGCCATTCAACTGTGAAGTCACAAGTAACACAATTCTGCCTGCAGAAGAAATGACTGCAGGTCTCTCAAGGGCAAATCAAAATTTGTCAAGTGACCTTTCATTTACAGCACCACAGAAGAAAAATAAATAGAACCATCCCATATTAATCTCTAATCCAGCAAACAATTTTCTCTCTTTTTATAATCCATAAAAATAAAGAACAATAGCTTAAATGACCTTTGCTTTTGTAGGGGAAAAAAAAAAAAAAAGCTTAAGCCAATATGCTCTCTATTTCTGGGGGAAAATAAAATACCTCCACAGAGGAAACCAGGCCCAGGAATGAATGGTGACATTCCCTATTTCTCACATATTCAAGTATAAATCACTAACCTCTTAGCTGAAGGGCTGTTTTCTTAATGTGACTATTACCTACAAATTCCTTCTGGGAAGAAAGGGCCTCAAATGGGTTAATTTTTAAATTTTCTAGTAGAATTCCTCTCAGACAATTAGGTCATTTTTTTTCCAGAAACCCCCACTTAAATACTTGACTTTACTAGAAAGTTTTATTCATTTAACTAATATTTATAGAACACCTTGTATGTTCCAGGAAACTGCTGTGAAAATCCCAGTCTAAGGAGCTTCAATTCTAGTGGGAACAGATAATAGGGCTGGGGGAGTAAATTATATGTTAGATAATAACAAGGTTTGTGGGGTAAAAGGAGAGCAGGGCAAAACAATCAGTAGAAGTGAATGTTTGCAATTTTAAAAAGGGTAGTCAAGGTAGGTCTCAATGAGTAACAATGAGACTTGAACAGTTTTCGGTTCCTAAGAAAACTCCCCTTTCTCTCTAGATTATGTCCATTCATAATGTTGCTTCACTTTTTCCATATTTATATTACCCACTTTTATTGCTACATGGTGATTTTGAAAAATATTCATTTCAACTAAGATAAAGTTCCATGTTCAGAAAACTGCCCTACAATACAAATATCCCTTAATTCTAGTATTAAGTAGTTAAGAATAAAAATGTAAAATTATAAAATAACTAAAATAAAAAACTTTTCTGCATAATTGCAAAAACAAATCAGAAAATACAAGGAAGCAGGAGGGAAGAAGCACCCATTCACAAAATTTAAAAACAAAAACCAAAAAACATCATTAAATATGAAGAAATGCCCTAATAAGAAATGTGTGACATACAAAAGGAAAAAAAAATTTTGCTGAGAACTATAAATACAGTTGTAGTTATACAACAATATGAAATACATACTGTTGGCCAGTATCCTAGTACTATTAAAAAAAGTTCCAGAGATCTTTTGCAGAACAGTGTGAATGTACTTAATACTACTGAACTGTACACTCTAAAAATGGTTAAGATGGTAAATTTTAGAGGTTTTTTTTTTTTTAACCGCATTTTTAAAAAGTTCTAAAAATAGACAAACCTGACAAAACAACAATGGGGAAAGGATTTCCTATTTTCTAAATGCTTCTGGGAAAACTAGCTAGACATATGCGGAAAATTGAAACTGGACCGCTTCCTTATACCTTATATAAAAATTAACTCAAGATGAATTAAAGACTTAAATATAAAATCCAAAACTATAAAAACCCTAGAAGAAAATCTAGGCAATACCATTCAGGACATAGGCATGGGAAAAGATTTCATGACAAAAACATAAAAAGCAATTGCAACAAAAGCAAAAATTGACAAATGCAATCTAATGAAACTAAAGAGCTTCTGCACAGCGAAAGAAACTATCGCAAGAGTGGAAAGATAACCTACAGAATGGGAGAAAAGTTTTGCAATCTATCCACCTGACAAAGGCCTGATATCTAGAATCTACAAGGAACTTAAACAAATTTATAAGAAAAAAACAACCCCATCAACAAGTGGGCACAGGACGACATGAACAGAGATACTTCTCAAAAGAAAATTTATGTGGCCGATAAACATATGAAAAAAGCTCAAAATCACTGATCATTAGAGAAATGCAAATCAAAACCACAATGAGATACCATCTAATGCCAGTCAGAATGGTGATTATTAAAAAGTCAACAAACAACAGATGCTGGCAAGGCTGTGGAGAAATAGGAATGCTTTTACACTGTTGGTGGGAATGTAAATTAGTTGAATCATTGTGGAAGACAATGTGGCAATTCCTCAAGGATCTAGAACCAGAAATGCCATTTGTCCCAGCAATCCCATTACTGGGTATATACCTGAAGGAATAAAAATCATTCTATTATAAAGATACATGCACACATATGTTTATTGCAGCACTATTCACAATAGCAAAGACATGGAATCTACCCAAATGCCTATCAATGATAAGCTGAATAAAGAAAATATGGTACATATGCACTATGGAATACTATGTAGGCATAAGAAGGAATGAGATCTTGTCCTTTGCAGGGACATGGATGGAGGTGGAAGCCATTATCCTTAGCAACTAACACAGGAACAGAAAACCAAACACACATGTTCTCACTCATAAGTGGGAGCTGAACAATGAGAATACATGGACACAGGGAGGGCAGCAACACACATTGGGACCTTTCAGGGTGTGGTAGGGAGGGAGAGCATCAGAATAAGTGGCTAATGCTTAATACCTAGGTGATAGGTTGATAGGTACAGAAAACTACCATTGCACACGTTTACCTGTGTAACAAACCTGCACATCCTGCACATGTATCCCAGAACTTCAAATAAAATAAAATAAAATTAAAAAAATTAAGTTCTAAAAATAGACAAAAATACTTAAAGTAACACAAAATTCTTCATATTACACCAAAGTACCAATACTGTAGACCAGAGAATAGTGTCATATTGACAACCTTGCTTTAAATTTTTTTTCAGGCCATATTCCATTTGACCCAATTATCTAAAGTGCAATAAAAGTCGTATTTAAGTTGATGGGGAAGAAATAATGACTCATTTAATGATATTGAATCAATTAGTAAAATCCATGGAAAAAATACATAGACAATATCTTATAACATATTTAAAATTAAATTCCAGAATTAAGTAGTTAAGCATAAAATGTAAAATTATAAAACAACTAGAATAAAAATATAAGTAACTATTACCTTACCTTGCAGTAAGAATATTTTTATAAAAATAAAAATAATAGAGGGAAATAAAAGAAATAGAAAAATAGAGAAGATAAGTGTATTGAATTTATCTTTACTAACCGAAATAATTATCTTTAATAACTGAATTACATAAAAATTAAAATATTAAGCATGTTGAAAAAAATCCACCACGTACACAACCAAAAGGCAAACAAAGAGACAAAATGAATTGCGAAATATCTGACAATGGGTTGATAACCTTTATAATAGTTCACATGTACCAATATGTAAAGAACAAATAACAGATATAATTACAGAAGTTACAAAAGAATAAAAAATTGAAGATGTTCAATAAATACATGAAAAACTATACCATCTCAATAGTAATTAAAGAAATAGCAATACTTACATACAGACTTCTTATACCCTATTATACATAGCTTTAACTGTTGTATGTCTGCTTTCTATCTGCTTTCTAGCTTCATCCTCCCACAAGTGTTTTAGCTAGAAATAAAATTTTCTGCTATTTTCCAGATGAAAAGACTGACACAGAAAGGTCACATTCCAAGGCACGGTAGTCTTACTTCGGAGTGGCTCTCTTAATCCCCACACTATACTGCTGCCATAAATAAAAATAAGAGAAGACTTGTACAACTTTGGTGGGAGTATAAATTAGTTCAACCATTGTGGAAAGCAGAAGGAGTACGGCAATTCCTCAGTGTGCTAAAAGTAGAACTACCATTTGATCCAGCAATCCCATTACTGGGTATATACTCAGAGGAACATAAATCATTCTATCATAAAGACACATGCACATCAATGTTCACTGCAGCACTATTCACAATAGCAAAGACATAGCATCAACCTAACTGCTCATCAATCACAGACTGGATAAAGAAAATGTGGTTAGATATGCCATGGAATACTATGCAGCCATAAAAAGAATGAGATCATGTCTTTTTAGGAACATGGGTAGAGCTGGAGGCTTTAACCTTGTCAAACTAATGCAGGAACAGAAAACCAAATGCCCCAAGTTCTCACTTATAAGTGAGGCTAAATGATAAGAACTGTGAACACAACACGAAGAAGGAAACAACAGACACTGGGTCTACTTGAGGGTGGAGGGTGGGAGGAGGGAGAGGAAGAGAAAAGATAGCTATGGGGTACTGGGCTTAATACCTGGGTGACAAAATAATCTGTACAACAAACCTCTGTGACACAAGTTTACTTATGTAACAAACCTTCACATGTACCCCCGAACCTAAAATAAAAGTTAATAAAAAGTAGACAAGTTAATTAACTAATTATTTAAAAATAAAAAGGAGAAAGCTTTTTACTGTATTAAATGTTGTCTAGGGCAGACCTCCATAACTAGGCCCACAAGTCAAATGCCCTGCTCACTGTTTCTGCACTGCCTGCAAGCTAAGAATGAATGTTTTTTACATTTTTTAATTGTTGAAAACAAATTTTAAAGAGAGCAAGCAATACTTTGTTTCACATAAAAATCATATGAAATTTAATTTCAATGTCAGTAAATAAAATTTTATGTATTGTCTATTGTTGCTTGTGTGCTATAACAAAACAGTTGAGTAGTTGCAACAGAGATCACATGTGGTCTACAAAGCCTAAAGTATTTACCATCTGGTCCTTTACAGAGAGTTTGCTAACTTCTACTACAGGATGTGGTAAACTGTGAATTCTTCCACATTGTCACTGGAAATGACAATCAAATATAATACAAAGCAAGAACTATAAATCTTCATAACTATGTAAAATTTACAGAAAATGGTATGTAAAAATATTGTAGCACTGTGAACCCAGGAAATCTGACTCTAGGCCCCCTAAGCTCAGGACCGGGTCTAGCATGAGGTCTGCACTTAAATACTGAGCCAATGTCTTGACTCTCAAGTAAGTAAAATAGTTTTCCAAGTTTGTCAAGTAACACCCGTTAAAATTGGCATTCCTGAAGCCCTATTGCTCTGAACCGACTGCCAACACCTTGATATTATTACTACCAAGGTATATGACATATTTATTTAAAAATACATTGTTTTGATAGGTTGAATCACATGAAACTCCAGATATCTGAAAATTTATGGTGCATTAAACTCATGAAATTAAAAGGCAGACACAGTTTAAAAATAAAATCTATCCTAAGCATGTATGAACCCAAAATTGACAGTTTACTTTCAGCAAAATATCGACATCTGTCACATAAATTAATGTAATTTCTCAAATTTTGTTTTATAGTTTTGTGGGCATTTAATTAGTAAATTTGTTTTATTTTATAGCTGTATAAGTGCTATAAACTAAGGAAACAACAGACTTTGAATATATTTACTCCAACTTTGAATATATTTAAGTAACATTATGAAAAATATAATTAAGTCAAACTGGAACTGAGGATATTTTCCTTTGAAAGGGGTCTGTATAGTTCACATATCTGAGAACCATGCTCCTATCTGCTGAATTGCACAAGCATCCTATCACATAAGTTTGAGAAAAAACAAAATGCAATTCCCTCTTGCTCTGTCTCACAAGCTTGGTATTGGTGGGCAACCACACAGGGCAAGAATCAGGATGAGGAAGAAAGCACAAAATGGACCATTTTCAAACTCCCTCACATGCAAAACAAAACAGTTACCTTTATGAGCCTTAATTTTCTCCTCTGTAAAACAGGGATGAAGGTTTACACTGCAGGGTCATAGAAAACATTAGAGGTACTCTACGTAAGGTATACAACATATAAAAATAATGCTATCCAACATTTATTAAGCAGTTAACCCTGTGCCAGGCATTTTCTATACATTTTATGTGCATTAATCTCAGAGAATAATTACAGCCACCACACTGTATGAAGTGACACCAACACAACCCTGTTTCAAAGAGGATAAAGCTGAGACACTCAGAGGGTTGTCAGTAATTTGCCCAAGGTCACATAGCTATTACAGTAAGAGGCAGAGTCAACACTTGACTCAAATGTCTAATTGCAGAAGGAAGCTGGTTTTCCTCTCCACTCTACAAAATGACCTCCACAAATGGGAATCATTATTATGAGTCTGATGTCCATAGTTTATAAGGAAAAGAAAACATAAATATTTCTTCTTTTAAACCCAGCCACAGCCCTTCTAACACACCACAGCCCCTCTAGGGGCGGGTAGGTGGCAGAGGGCTACAAGCCATTGGGGTGACAAACCTTTCCAAAACTTTATTTTACAGTTGGCACCAGACTTCTCTCTATAAAATCTGGAGCATACGGAGCAACTTTATTTTTGAAAAGTTTCAAAATTCTAGCCAACAACAGTGTAAACATTCATTTCCTCCTCTCAGGAATTTGAAAAGTCACTTCCCCAGTTTCTTCCCTTTGTGATCCTGTAGTTGAAAATGCTAGACCAAGACACCAGGCATGAAAACAAAGTAGTTAGGAGAAGGAACCGGTCATATCTTCACCAAGGTTGTTGTACAGATGAAAATCTGCTTGGTAAACATTGTGAAGTTGGTAACTTAAATCCCAGGAGGGCTACGCTTTCAAAATTAAGACTACTTTCTTCCTAGCTTCTACGTTTCCCCTGTTTGGAGTGCAGCACTAACAACAAACTTTAATTTTATCCCCACTTGGCAAATGGGTTTGTTTTCATTTTTAAAAGACAACCAAAATCATTATTATAACAGAACTATAGAATGTTTAGCAATGGAAACCAAAAAGGTTACTAGGTGGCATAGTTCCCAACCACCCCTAAACTCCATGCCCTGGAATCAAGTATATATTGTACTGAAAAATAAAGGTTTTAAATTTATAGTACTGACCTCTCTCAACTTGTCTGAAGAGAATCTAAATAGCCAGTAGGAGTTTATAACTCCCAAAATGCTTAACCGAAACTGTGGCTTTTTTTTTTTTTTTCTCTACACAGCTGCAATCTTCAAATGGCTCCACTATACAAAATATTATATGGACACACTGTAACAGCAGGTTTGAAAACAAATATAAACCCCTTCGGGGATCAATACAATGATTATCACCTTAAAACAAACAAACAAAAAACCTAGAGACACAATTAAAGCTATTTTTCATAGACTACAGAGAGTATTTGCAAAAATTATTAACTATTATTAAAACACAGTTCCAAACTCGTTCTATGTGGGCAATATACCCTGATACTACAACCAGACAAAGATACATTAAAAAAAGAAACTATAAGCCAATATCCCAATATCCCTGATGAACATTCATACAAAAATCTTCAAAAAAATTATAGCAAATTGAGTGCAATTAACACATTATAGAGATCACTCATCATGACCAAGTGGGATTTATCCCAGGGATGCAAGGAAGGTTTAACATATACAAATCAATCAATGTGATACATCATTTCAATAGAATGAAAGACGAAAACCATATGATCATCACGATTGATGCTGGAAAAGCATATAAAAAAATTCAACATCCTTTCATGATAAAACCCACAGAAAACTGGGTCTAGAAGGAACACACTTCAACATAATAAAAGCCATATGTGACGGACCCACAGCTAGTATCTTCCTGGATGGGAAAAAACTGAAAGCCTTTCCTCTAAGATCTTTATGACAAGGATACCCACTGTCACTTGTTATTCAACATAGTACTGGAAGTCTTAACTAGAACAATCAGACAAGAGAAAGAAATAAAGGGCATCCAAATTGAAAAGAAAGAATTCAAATTATCCTTGTTTGCAGATGATGTGACCTTATATCTGGAAAAACCTAAAAACTCCACCAAAAAACTATTAGAACTAATAACCAAATTCACTAAAGTTGCAGAATACAAATCAGCATACAAAAGACCAACATACAAAAATCAGCAGCATTTCTATATACCAACAGCAAACAATCTGAAGAAATTTTTAAAAATCCTATTAACAATAGCCACAAATAAAATTCAATACCTATGAATTAATCAAAGATGTAAAAGATCTCTACAGTGAAAACTATAAAACATTGATGAAAGAAATTGAAGAGGACACACACACACATACAAATGGAAATATACCTTATGGTCATGGATTGGAAGAATCAATATTGGTAAAATGTCCATACTACCCAAAGCAATCTACAGATTCAATGCAATCTCTATCAAAATACCAGTGATATTCTCCACAGAAGTGGGAAAAAATCCCAAGATGTATATGGATTCACAAAAGACCCAGAATAGCTGAAGCTATCCTGAGCAAAAAGAACAAAACTAGAGGAATGACACTAACTGACTTCAAATTATACCACACAGCTACAGTAACTAAAACAGCATGGTACTGGCATAAAAATGGACACATAATCTGATGGAACAGAACAGAGAACCCAAAAACTAATTCAAACATCTAAATGAACTCATTTTCAACAAAGTTGACCAGAACAAACATTGGGGAAATGACAATCTCTTCAATAAATGGTGCTGGAAAAACTGGATGCCTATATGCGGATGAAGGAAACTAGACCCCATCTCTTACCATATACAAAAATCAAATCAAAATTGATTAAAGACTTAAATCTAAGAAATCAAACTATAAAACTTCTACAAGAAAACTTTGGGAAAACTCTCCAGGACATTGGTATGGGGAACGATTTCTTGAGTAATACCCCATAAGCACAGGCCACCAAAGCAAGAATGGACAAATAGGACCACATCAAGTTGAAGAACTTCTGCACAGCAAAGGAAACAATCAACAAAGTGAAGAGGCAATCCGCAGAATGGGAGAAAATGTTCGCACGCTATCCATCTGACAAAGGATTAGTAACCAGAATATACAAGGAGCTCCAACAACTCTACTGGAAAACAAATCTGATAATCCAGTTAAAAAATGGGCAAAAGATCTGAATAGACATTTCTCAAAAGAAGACATACAAATGACAGATAGATATATGAAAAGGCACTCAATTTCATTGATCATCAGAGAAATGCAAATAAAAACTACAATGAAATGTCTTTTCACCCCAGTTAAAATGGCTTTTATCCAAAAGACATGCAGTAACAAATGCTGGTGAGGATGTGGAACAAAGGGAACCCTTGAACACTGTTGGTGGGAATATAAATTAGTACAACCACTATGGAGAACAGTTTGGAGGTTCCTTAAAAAACTAAAAATAGAGCTACCATAAGAGTCAGTAATTTCCTTTCTTTGGAGTCTATATGTCCCACTGCTAGATATATACCCAAAGAAAGGAAATCAGTATATTGAAGAGATATCTGCACTGTCATGTTTACTGCAGTACTGTTCACAACAGCCAAGATTTGGAAACAACCTAAGTGTCCATCAGTAGATCAATGGACAGGGAAAATACGGTACATATATAGAATGGAGTATTTTAGCCATAAAAAAGAATGGGATCTGCCATTTACAACAACATGGATGTAATTAGAGGTCATTATGTTCAGTGAAATAAGCCAGGCACAGAAAGACAAATTTTGCATGTTCTCACTTATTTGTAGGAGCTAAAAATAAAAACAACTGAACTCATGAAGATAGCAGAATGATGGTTACGAGACTGGGAAGGGAAGTGGAGAAGTTGGAGGGGGTGGGGATGGTTAATGGGCATAAATAATGAAAGAATAAATAAGATCTAGTATGTGATAACACAACAAGGTGACTACAGTCAATAATAATGCACATTTAAAAATAACTAAAAAAGTACAATTAGGTTGTAACACACAACAAAATGTGTGAGGTAATGGATACCCAATTTACTCTGATGTGATTATTACATATTATATGCCTGTATCAAAGTATCTTATATGCCCCATAAATATATACACCTACTAGGTACCTAGAAAATTAAAAATTAAAAAAATTTTAGAAAAAATTTAAAAAGAATGGTTAGGTATGAATCAGAGTAGATAATACTAATGGTAGCAATAGTAGTTAACACCATTATAGTAATAATAGAAGCAGTAGTAGTCTTTGTTGTTGTTATCACAGTAGTGTACTGAGTATTTTCTGTGTGCTGGTCTCCATTCTAGGTGCATTACATGGATGAGCTTATTAATTCCCACATGACTAGCTTTCCAGAGTGACACAGGCCCTCAATCCAGAGTCTGTGGATTCAAATCCTGGTCTCACCACTTAGAACCTACATGACCTTGGGCAAACTACTTTAACCTCTGTGAGCCTCATTTTCCTACATCTACTTGAGAGGACACCAAGAGGAAATTTGTTTTTACAACAGCAGTGAAATCTAATATTCATTATTTGTCTTTTTCTTTAATTTTTTTCTACAAAAAACAATAAGCAGAAATAAACAATCACCTATGGCTATTTTTCCTTTAGTGAAAATCTTCATGCAGCATTAATCATGAAGTAATTTAATGAAAGTACAGCAATTAAGAATGTTTTCTATCACATAGCCATTTGGAATATAGGGGCTGTACTAAGAAAGATCTGGTTGACAACAAACAGCTACTTTTGTAGTTAAAGGTCAAGTATTCAATTTCTATTCACTATATCTGCATGAATTCCTATGATAGGCTTCTTAAATATGCTCTATGTGTCATGCATTTTGTTGTGTGTTACAATCTAATTAAACTTTTTTAGTTTTTTAAAATGTATATAATTATTGGCTATAGTCATCCTGTAGTGCTATCATGTACTAGATCTCATTTATTTTTTCATTATTTATGCCTATTAATCAGCCCCACCTCCCCTCCAACTTCTCCACTTCCCTTCCCAGTGTCTGGTAACCATCATTCTGTTAGAAAATTTAAAATGGTTAAACTTTTAAACTGGCCAGCCACGTACACAAGGAAGCAAAACAACAGATTCAGATACCTTTCTCAACATCAAGCACAGGCTATCCTAACACCAGAATAAGAGGCCATATGAAGATTAAAGCATGCTCACCAGATTAAATGCGACATCTTAATGCCGAATCTGGATAAAATGCCACAAAAGATGCACTTATATATCCTCCAACATCAACAGGTCAAAATGTGTCCAGTTCTTTTCTGCACTATCAAAAAACAGCAATGCAAAATAAAAACAAACCAAATGAAAACTGATGCGAAAAAACGTATATAATATTAAAGAAAGTTTTAATTCTAAGAGGAAGTAAATTTTTATAAACCGAGGCTAGGGCATTTAGTAAGATAAAAACCATGAGCCCTTCTGGGTGTTTAACAGAGAGAGGTCAGTCTGTGTCATGGAGACACATGTGGCCTTCCAGAAAGTCAAAGGGTCGATAGGAACTAGATTTTACAGAAAAAGAAATAAAGAAGGAAAGAAAGGAAGAAGGAAAGAAAGAAAGGAAGAAGGATAGAAAGGGAGGAAGAAGGATAGAAAGGGAGAAAGAAAGAGAAAGAAAGAAGGAAAGAAAGAGAGGAAGGACAGAAAGTCAAAATGCAGCATGATGGCAAAAAAAAAAAACAAACTGAAGCAATAAAAAAATTCACACACAAAAAGTCCACATAAAGATTATATTAATAAATATATGAATTGGATATTTTCCCACTAATGTCAGTATAAAAACTGAATGTACTATGACAATTTGGAGGAAAATTTAATGAGTTCTTTTGCTCCTTCTCTTGGCTGGCCTGCTCTACTCTAATATAGACAAAGTTAAAATTAACAGGACTTGTTGAATTCTGAGTAAGTTCATGTGAATGTTCATAATTTCTCATGTAACTTTCATCAAATATTTCATTTATTTTGCCTTATATCAGGGGTCCCAAGCCCTTGACCACAAACTGATACTGGCCTGTAGTCTGTTAGGAAAAGGGTCACACAGCAAGAGGTGAGCAGTGGGCAAGCAAACCAAGCTTCATCTGTATTTGGAGTCACTCCCCATAGCTCACATTACCACCTGAGCTCCGCCTTCTGTCAGATCAGCTGCAGCATTAGACTCATAGGAGCAGGAACCCTAATGTCATCTGGACACAAGAGGGATCTAGGTTGCAGTCTCCTTATGAGAATCGAATGGCTGACCATCTATCACTGTCTCCCATCAGCCCTAGGGACAATCAAGTTGCAGGACAGCAAGCTCAGGGTTCCCACCAATTCTACATTACGGTAGGTTGTGTAATTATTTTATTATATATTACAATGGAATCATAATAAAAATAGAGTGCACAATCAATGTAATGCACTTGAATCATCCCAAAACCATCCTGCACCCCAGTCTGTGGAAAAACTGTCTTCCATGAACCTGGTCCTGGTGCTAAAAGGGTTGGGGACTGCTGCCTTGTATCATGTGGGAAACGAGCTCTACACCTAATTTAACATTTTAGTAACACAGAACTAATTCACCACATTTGTGATTCCCTTTTCTTATATGTGTATTGTATCGTGCTGATATGGGTTGAGTTGTGTCCCCATACAAAAAAGATGTTCAGGTCTTAACTTCCAGTACCTGTGAATGTGATGAACTGGAAATAGGGTCTTTGCAGATGATCTCATTAAGATGAGATCATTAGGGCAGACCTTAATACAATATTACTGTGTCCCTATAAAAAGGGCAAACTTGGACGCAGAGACAGACACACAAAGAGGAAGACAGGAAAGATGAAGTAAAGATACAAGGAACCATGTCTAGCCAAAGAACATCTGAGGCTATCAGAACATGAGAGAGAGGAATGGGACAGGCTCTGCTTCACAGCCTTCAGAAAGAACCAACACTGCCAATGTACTGATGTTGGACTTCTAGCCATAGAACTGTCAGACAACACATTTCTGTGGTTTAAGCCACCCAGTTTACGGTGCTTTGCTAGAGCAGCTCCAGGAAAGTAATACACAGGCTGTAGATAAAGTTGGCCCAAGCTTGCATAGTGTGGCTGGAAGCTTAAGAATCCTCACAGAATTCCTGCAGCACACACATACGTGACTCTACACTGTGTGAAATGGTGTGAAGAACCTGCAATTTAGATAAGGATATGAAATACACCCACCTAAAATATTAAAACTAATGTCTTACATTTGCTTATAATGCTTTGTACTTGTTTTACTTCATTTATTCTTCACTAATACACTGAATGAAAGAAGGGAGTCTGGGTATCTTCATCTTATTGATGAGGATCCTGAACGTTGACTGCTTTGGACAATGTCACATATATACATGGCACAGCAATTCCTGGTGCCAAATCTTTTCTAGGGAAAACGAATACAATCATAATTTTTTTTTTTTTTTTTTGAGAAGAGTCTCACTCTGTCGCCAGGCACCAGGCTGGAGTGCAGAGGCATGATCTTGGCTCACTGCAACCTCCGCCTTCTGGGTTCAAGCAATTCTCCTGCCTCAGCCTCTGAGTAGCTGGGATTACAGGCATGTGCCACCACACCCAGCTAATTTTTGTATTCTTAGTAGAGACGAGGTTTTGCCATGTTGGCCAGGATGGTCTCGATCTCTTGACCTCGTGATCTGCCCGCCTCGGCCTCCCAAAGTGCTGGGATTACAGGTGTGAGCCACCGTGCCCGGCCAATCATAAATATTTTAATCAGAACAATGGTAGCACTTTAAAAGTAGTGCTTCTTCAAGTGACCCAAGGAAGAAGGACAAAAATAACATCACATAGACTGAGTAGGCTGAGGGGTTCTGTGATCCAGATAAGCTGGAATAAATCTGAAGAAACTGGGTGAACTCTTGAAGGAAGTGATGGAAATAGGCCAATAGAAAGAAAAGAGACTTCATGATGAATAAAAACAATGCCAAAAAAAAAAAGAATAAATTATGTGGAAAGCCTAAACAAACATTAAAGGGAAGCCTTCAACTGAATACCTGGAGAAGTACAGAGAGGGTTATAACAGCATATGGGGTTGAAGTAAGGTTGGGGACTTTCACCTGGGCTGATGAAGCGGTTATCATTGACAGGATAGACGTGCAGTTATTACTGACACTGAATCTGAGCAGGGTTTGCTGTAAAGGAAGCTGTTCTAGTAGCTGTGTTAAAACCAGTTTAGTGGCAGAGCAACCTGGGATTATAGTTGATAACAGTATGGGACTTTGAAAAACTGATCAGGACTGAAGATAATGACCCTATATAGATGCTTTAAGTTTTAGCTACCAGCAAGACATTCTTGACACCTTTCTTCCCTAACCCCTGTATTTCAGACATACTGGCCTTCTTGGTACTTCTTGGTGATGGGGATATAAAGGGATAATTCCTTTGTTCCAGCCTCAATATCTTGTACCTGTTACCTCTGCTTGATAGAGAATCTACACAGCTAGCTCCCCGACTTCATCTGGGTTTTTGCTCAAAGGCTACCTCTTCAAGAGGTTTTGTTGACCATCCTCTGTTAAGAGGACCCTCCGCTATCATCCTCCATTCTCTTATCTGCCTAATTTTTCTTTATAGGACTTATTAGCACCTGAAATTATATATATTTATTTATTATATATATATATTTTAATATATATATATTACACTTAATGATTATCTGTCACTCCCATTAATAAGTAAGCTCCATGAGTCCAAGGACATTTTATGTACTGTTCACAGTTTTATTTCTAGAGCCTGGCACAGAGATTAGCATAAAGTAGGGAGTCACTAAATATTTGTTGAATAAATAAAGGAAAATCCCAACTTATTCCTGAGTTCAGTGAACGGTATCCCCCCAAAACACTTTTGATCCATCTTCACTGCCACTTCCCAGCATCCACCACCAGACAGGTACACACTGTCATTTCAAATTAAATTTAAAAAGAGCCACCCAACTTCTCCCCACTGACCCTCACTCCCCGATCCAATTCACACCCCACAGATGATCTTACCAAAACATATATCACATCAAGTCCCTTGCTTCTACCTAAAACACACTCCATTGTTCTTAAGAGGAAAACCAAATTCTTCACGTGGCCAGCAAGATCCTGTGTGGACTGGCCCCAGCCAAGGGGTCTAGCCTCATTCACAGTAGCTCCTCTCTCCCCTTGATCCTCCTCAGTTACTTGATTTCATTCTACTCCCTTCTGTAAAGGGCCTCTGCACAAATGGAAGTTGTGTCTGCTTTCTGGAACACTTTTCTTCCTACCCTATCTCTCATTCTCCTACACACACTTCAGATATCAATCAAGTGTTACTTCCTCAGGTTCCTATTATATAAACCCACACAATTGTACTGTTCTATTCAGAGCATTTACCTCTGCTTATAATTATACATAATTATTATTTGTTGTTGTGTGTATCTTTAATTAATGATTGTCTTCCTCCTGTACTCTTCACTTCATGATAACGCAGACCCGGAATTTTTTTGCTCACTATTGGATCTCTGGGGTCAAGAATATTGCTAGGTACATGGCTGATACTGAATGAAAATTTGTTAAATAAGTGAAGCCTAAGAGCTAGAAGTCACTGTCAAATACACAGATCAAAAAAATCTTTCCACTAATACTGAGGTAAAGCTGAAGGCAAAGAGATTAGTAAAAATCTATAATGGGACTTAGAGCTATTATTTAAACAGAAGGAGAGCAGAGGAGCCCAGGACAGTGCAAACTGAAACAGTGCTGACTATCGACTGGATAATAATGGGACCAAAAGAGTCTGTTTAATTAGGGAACTAGACAAGAACTAGTTCAAACAATTTACTGACACCAGGTAGTTATGACTTAGGTAGTGACAGTAACTAGGTGAAAGGTTACATTTACATATCCCATTAACAGCTCCTTGACTCATCATCAGTCTGCTCTGGAAACATTTATCTGTGCAGAGAAACCATTAAAACTTTGCTCTCTTTGGCATTTTCTATTATAAAAAGTCTGCAAAAAGTCCCTCGTTCCCTGGAAAACGTTTTAAAAACATTTCACTTTGGTCGATTAGGCATACAGTGAGGCAGGGGCCACAGAGGAAATGGCATATAACAGAAAGAACCACTTCACTCCTGATTAAAGTTACTCATGCGCAGCTTGAGCAAATGTACACACTAGAAAGCTCTGAGCACTACAGGGTAGCATGGGTTAAAGGACAAGGCCTAATTTTTTTTAACCCTCACTGTTACTGCTTCATTCCCAAAACAGGAGAACCAATATAATTCTAGATTCTCCCCAGGGAAAGAAGGAGTTTATTAGTTTACTTTTATTTCCTTATTTCAGGCTTCTTTTAAAATAAGATGTAGCATTGATGAGCTCGAAAACAAAATCTAATTCTGCTTCCATTCACTGAAACCCATGTGACTCATGCAATAAACAGCAAGTCTCCTGGTTTTGTTTCTGAAGAGGGCACACCAACAGTTTCAAAAGCATACTCCAGTTTTACTGGAATCAGTTTTCAAAAGATGACTTACCACACCCTGCCTGAGAAAGGACAGCATGAAACTGGGGAAAATTCTGATTTTCAGAGATACAACAGACAGTGAATATTTCCAATTTTATGCTGTTTATATGAAGAGACCGGAGGCACAAGGCAATACAAGCTTGAAGCACAGGTAAGAACTGTGGCAAATAAAAGAGAAAGAAAAAATGAAAGCACACTGAACAAGTGACTTTACCAGATTCAGAGGGGCTGAGGAAGGGGGATTTGTGAGGGGGTTACCAGCCTTTTCTATGCCTACAAAAATAAGATTTCAAAATTCACAATTAAAAGAAAAAGACTTTTAACAAAGTAACATTTTTAAACTAAATGGAGAAAAATCTCCACTAGTTAACAAATGCCTGCTTTATGCAAACGACTCTACCTTTATACAAATCCTAATAGCATATGACCTCAGCTCTCCCAGAATTTACTGAATTTGAAAGGAATGTCTATGAAAATAAGGATTTGTTGATGTAATTAGTAATGTAAATAACAGGTATACATATAACCTACAAAAAGTTTTCTTTAAACACTATAGAAGCTTCCAATTACATGCAACAATTATCATGCTATTCAAAATTAACTTATATCTCCATAAAATTTCCCTTCAAAAGAGTTCTAAAAGGTAGCATCCCTGGCAGGTTCCGGGTGTTATGTATATACATGCTTAAAAATAATAAATTCAATCTTTTTTTTTTTTTTTTTTTTTTGAGGCGGGGTTTCGCTCTTGTTACCCAGGCTGGAGTGCAATGGCGCGATCTCGGCTCACCGTAACCTCCGCCTCCTGGGTTCAGGCAATTCTCCTGCCTCAGCCTCCTGAGTAGCTGGGATTACAGGCACGCGCCACCATGCCCAGCTAATTTTTTGTATTTTTAGTAGAGACGGGGTTTCACCATGTTGACCAGGATGGTCTCGATCTCTTGACCTCGTGATCCACCCGCCTCGGCCTCCCAAAGTGCTGGGATTACAGGCGTGAGCCACCGCGCCCAGCCCTAAATTCAATCTTTAAAATATTCTAAACTTCAGACTTTTAAAAGCTTGAATTAATCTTTATATAAGTAAAATTTTATTGCACTACAAATGAGTACTATTTTAAAATAAGCTTGCTTTGGCATAAATAAGTGAACTTCTCAATATATGAAATTTATGATAAGGCATTTTTAGCCATGGAAAAAAGCAGGTAGTCATATGATTCTTCCATAAGGGCCTCAGCCTTTACTTTTATTTATTTCTACCACTGTTTTCGTTTTGCTTATGCTGTACATGCAGCAGTCAACTGTACACTCTATGCAAGTGAAAACTGTCCTTTGTTACTGCAATTGTTGGCTAGACCTATCATTCTTTGTGCATTCACTTCCCAGTACTTGTGGTCCACACCCTCCGCAAAATGAGCTTCTCTTATCTGATAGGAAAGCGGATCTGCTGCTTTGATTGTTTCTTGGCATTTCTCCCTAATTCTGTGGTGTCATTTAAAGTTGTGCTTTAAAGTATTATATTTTCTATTGTTGAGTCCAGTTCCCTCTTTTCTTGAAGCTATCATCTTAAACTTTCTGAACAAGAGCCATCTGGAAATCTTGTTCCTGCCCTCCATCCTTTCTGTGAGTCCATGTCAGCACAGCTGGGTTGCAGCAGGCATTGCCTAGGTGCTGCTGGACTGGCTATGCTCCAGACCCCCACTGTTGAATGTGCATCTCTTGTCGTTTTGTGTTAAGCATGGTTAGTAGATGATGCTCAAGACAGCATTCAGAAGTTCAGGCTCCTTTGGGCACAGACGCTAATCTCACAGTCACATATGATTTGAGTAATGCTGTTTATATGTAGAACTTCTGTTGCCACATGGTCCCAGTCTGCCCAGTCTCCAAATCCACACTGTAGATACTTTATCACTTTTTTTCCCCAAGAGCCCTGAACTAAGTATTGTATAGACTATGCAAACAGAAATATTTTCTCTATATTAAAGGGACTCCTATGAATCTAACATGAAACCAAACGTCATTTTTATGCTGTCAAAATCAACAACTTCTACTGTCTCTACTTATTCACCAACCCAAACAAAATTTGAGGCTTTAAACCAGCAATGTCTGATACAACTTTCTGCAGTGATGAAAATTTTCTACATCTCCTCTGCCCAGTACAATAGCCACTAGTCACATATGGCTATTGAGCATTTGAAATGTGGCTACTGCAACCAAGGAATGGATTTTTAAAATCTTGTTTCATTTTAATTAATTTGAACTTAAATTTAAACAGACCATGTGGCTAGTGGCTCTCAATAACTAAGGCTCTGAGATTTTTACCCTACTTGCAGGCTAACAAAATTAGTGTGCCACAGTTTCATGAGGATGCTGCAAGAAGACAGGAAATTCTAGGGTCAGAAACAAAGGACTATACTACCCACAAAAATAGCAGTAGTATCATCATAGTTGTGCCAATCTCTTGAAACTCAGTTCCCCTGATGTGATGTGAAGCGGACACTCAATGATTTGCATTGTCAGAGGGAAACCCTGAGCTTAGGGTACTTGAATCTTTTAATCTGGACAATGAAATCTACCTGCCTTTTGCTCCAGAGGGAAAGAATACTTCTATCTTCCAAAACTATGTACTATACACATGTCTTTGAGTAGAGAGTCTGGGATGAAAGCAGTAAATGCCTTTGCTCAGAAGACATGCAATTCCACATTAGTCACTCAGACATTAGTCTGAGTGACTAATGTGGAATTAAATCCCAACATAGGGGTATCATACATCTCTGAAATCCACTCATCTCCCTCCTGCTTGAGTACCTTGCTTTTAGCCATACTTAATTTCTTCCTATGATCACGATAAGCTTCCAAATGGTTAGCCTTCTTCCACTAGTGCCTCCTCCCACTCATTCTCTGTACAGTAGCTAGAATGCGTCATGTAACACAAATCTAATCTTGTTTCAGTCTTCAGTGTCACCCACTGTCCTTAGGATTAGGCCACCCCTCAGCAAGGTTCACAAAGCCCCGAATGAGGTGGCTCTGCCTTATCTGCAGCACTTTCCTCGCTTGTCTGCTTAAGGTTTATGCCGTAAACCACCTTAAACGCCTCTCATTTTCTTACATGTAGAGGTCATAAAGTAGGGGCCCTAGGTTGAATTCCAACTACAGATTGATCTGGTTTGGCCCACAGAATAGTTTTTAAAACATTCGGGCTATTTCATAGTTGGGAGATTTCATATTTATAAAATATGAATTTTAAGCTCCTCTTTAGAAATCAAGGCATCTGGCAACAATTGGCCTGCATCCCAACCCGACAATACTTGGCTGAAACTGAGTATCTACTTTTCCCTTTAGACAGCCTAGATTCTCCAGATTGCCACGCCTCTCCCTGCTGCTCTTACCTATGTATTCTTTTACATTTTCTGCCTGACTTCCATTCTAAAGCATCATGCTTCCTTTGATCTAGAACACTCTTTCAATCTTCCCACTTCTTTAGCTGCTAACTACCACTCATGCTTCAGGTCTTCGTGTATTCATGCCGCTAGGAAGTTTTCCTTCACCACCACCAACCCAGTTAGGATGAGATCATGTACTGTGTGACACTCACCTACCCAGGACCCTGCCATCCCATCATATCTTTTGAGGTTCTCTGCACTACCCTTATCATGGCATGAATCACACGATATTATAATTTTATAAATATTTTCTTTCTAAATTAATAATTCTCTGTTTACAAATCTGCATCCCTCACTAGACTTTGAAGTCATAGGAAAGTGACTACAACTGTCTTTTATACCATTGAATGTCACTGCCTAGGAAAAAGCCAAACACATTGTGTGGGCTGAATAAACATATGTTGCATAAATGAATGAAACAAGTTAGCTGAGGAATGGCTACTTCAAAATATTGGGGAAGAGTGTATTTATATTTTTATATATGTATTTACTTTTAAAATGCGGACCACTGAAATGCCATTCCTTCCCCCTCTCCCCCTACCCTGGAGAAACTAAAATAATTGCTTGAGTCATAGAGCAACAGCCATATACTGGCAATGTGCTAAGAACCACACATGGATTAGCTCACTTAATGCTGACAACAGTCCTTTCAGGTTAGTACTTCATTATTTCCATTCTCGAGATTTAAACCATTAAACCCTGGATAAGATGAAGGCCTTATTCTCTGCAACACTACAGTCAACTGTAGGGATACACGATGACTGAAATTTCTGCCAGGAGACCTGAGAGCACATGACACCAACAGCAACTTTATTCACAGCCCCTGTCGTTTGAGCTGTCTGTGGTTTTAATAATTAGCTTTTACAGATGAAAAGAATTCAAATGGTAAAGAAAGTTCTTATACACACAAGAAGCTTTCATGGCTATTACACCAACTGACACGGTTTCCAGGGCAGTAACAAGGATCTTTAATCTCATTTCACAAATAGAAAAACAAAGGTATGGAGCAATAAGGCCAAATGTAAAGTTAACACTCAGAGTGCCCCTCAGCCTGCCATGCCTTAATGTGAGAGTCCAATCAAAGCCCTCAAAGCTCTGTACGTAAAGCCTAAGAAATTCTACACATAGCAGATAGATAAATTCTTGCTAGGAGAAAGAAGAGCATCAGGGTTGAGTCAAACAAAATACAACCTAGGCAGAAAGTCAAGGTCCCTGGTCAATCTTTTCCAGGTGGAATTCTTGCTCATTGTTTGCCTCAAGCTAAAACAAAAAAAAAAGTTTTAAAAACAAGCAAAATTCTCACTGAGTCTTTTTTTTTTTTCTTTGCTGCCCAAGTTGGAGTGTGGTGGCATGATCACAGCTCACTGCAGCCTCAACCTCCCAGATTCAAGAGATCTTCCCTCCTCAGCCTTTTGAGTAGCTGGGACTACCAGCATGCACCACCACACCTGGCTTTTTTATTTTTATTTTAAAATATTTTTTGTAGAGTCAAGGTCTCACTACGTTGCCCAGGCTCTAACTCCTGAGTTCAGGCAATACTCCCACCTTAGCCTCTCAAAGTGTTGGAATTACAGGCATGAGCCACCGTACTCAGCCTCCCAAGTCTTGTAACTTTTCAAGTCAAATTTCCAGAGTCGCTTCAGGACCCGCCAGGCCTTTAAGTGTCCAAGCTCCAGCTTATTAAAAATCTTACATTAAATCTCTGTATACTTTTCTAGGCATTATAATTTCCAACTTCAAGGAGTTGAGAAAAAAACTGTATGAGGGCACCCCAATTTTATTGACTTGTTGAATGATATTAGAATTAAAATTTCTCTAGCTTTTAACATTTGATTAGCATATCATACATGTATAGAATGTTTTTCTGAACTTTCATTCTAAAAACGCAGAATTCATCTTATTTCTAAGTGCAGCTCTGTCTTTAAGTTACATTGGAAGGCACTTTAGGACAAGAAACATACTCTATATCTTTCTACCTTTAAATAATATAGCAGAGTGCATCACACAGTGAAAATGCCTATTAAATCAGGAATGCAGGAACAACAGGGCTTATCATTTAATATCAATTCTAAAGCTGATTATTTATTTTTGAGGCAGGGTCTCACTCCATCACCCAGGCTGGACTACAGTGGTATGATCGCAGTTCACTGCAGCCTTCACGTCCAGTAAAGCTGATTTTTTTAGGCCATTTGCTTGCTCCATAAAGTAACTAGAAAAATGGTATGAACTATGTTTTTATGTGCCTGTGATTATAAACTGAAAATTTACAAACAATATGTCACAGGTCATTTGAGCTAAATGTATGATTTTACCAAAATGAAGGTCTCCTTCCTGGATTATTAGAATTAGCAGCACATTTAAATTTGCACCTAGTATAGAAAAGAGATTGTAAAGAATGTGAAATATCTGAAGCAAACAAAGTCCAATAAGATCTTCCCTGTATTTGAATTTCTATGACCGAAGAGGCACAGGATGTAAGGCCCATAGCTTTGTGCATAGGGATTGATGAGGAAGGGACGATTTCAACTCAGAACACTAACGACCAGCACATGCCTTTTAGCCCAACAAAGCTACTGACCAAATCACCCAAGGAGATAATCACATCTCAGCCAAATGACCGAACTCAGACGATCAGAACACAAGACCTGCCATCAGGCAGCTGCACGAGACAAGAGACCGTGCTCAAAATCACGTAATACCCTAAGTCGTCCCAAGGGAGCCCACAACTACCCTCAGCGGCAGGCAGAACTGACGCATATTTTGCAGATAACACAGTGGTTCAGATGCGGCGGGTCCCAAAGGCCACACAGCTGGGAAGGTGACTGAACCTAGACTTAACTAGTACTCCAAGTGGTGGATACTTTCCATTCTGGCTAGGCGATGGCCCTCCGACCGCGTATTACACTCCGAGACTGGCAAAACAGCAGGAAGAGAGCAAAGCTGGGCAGGGACGGGAAAGACGGGAAAGAAAGAGCGCAGGGAATTTCTACTGCTTCCCGGCACTCGCCCCTACTCCACACCCCAGGTCGCTACTACGCGGCGGCCTCTACTTCCCTAAACTAGACCCCAGGGCGGGCGGGGGACCGAGGAGGCGTTCTCGCTGTCACGGAGAGTTCTCCAAGTTGGGGGCAGAAAAGGCGGCGAATGAACAAATGTACCCCCTAGGGTAAGGGCACAAGGAGAAGTGCGGAGGTGAGGACAGGAGGGGGGGATGACCCTTCACAAACTGGCCAGGGACTTAAGGGTGGTCAGAGAGGTTTGGGAAATGCGAGGATGGCTCAGTCCCCAAAATCCTCCCTGGCCGCCGCGCAGGATCCCCACCCCATCCCCCCACCCCCGACCCGGGCAGCCCTGGAGAAAAAGCCACAACCTCCAGGGACGCCAGGAATTGGAGGCAGTAGGATCCCGGGCCCGGGCCCCCTTCCGGGCCCCCACCCTCACCCTTGCCCAGCACGCCTTTCACTGGAGGCGGCGGCGGCGGCGGCGGCAGCGATACCAACCTGCGCGGCCACGGGCTCTGTCCGGGACGGAAGCCGGAGCCTACGGCCGGCGGAGCGGCGGGCGGAGTTAGTTGGAGGCTCCGGCTCCCTGGGCGGGGACAGGACGAGCACGCGGCGGGCGCGGCAGTGGCGGGGGCTCCCTCCCCTCCGCGCGCGCGGGGCCCCGGCGGGTCCACTGCGCGTCCTGGACTCCCGGGGCAGCTCTCAGTCCCTCCCCCGGGGCGGCTCCCGGGCCAGCCCCGCTCTCGCTGCCTCCACGCCGGCTGCCTCTGCTCCGCCCTGCCTCTTTGGGCGCAGGGGCCTCGGGGCTCGGGAACTGGAGCCCCGGCGAGTCCCCCGCAATTGCGCGCAGCTTCCCGGGGTTTCCCTGCGGGGATCGCGTGTGCTGCGTGTGTGAACTCACGTGCGGGCCAGAGGTAGCCAAGAGCTAGAGCTCTTGCCCAAGTGCCCTGGGGAAGGGAGTGAAGGCCGGGCCTGAAAGTCTCTGACCGCCTGAGTGTCGTGTCCCTGGAAGCAGCCCTGCGAGGTGGCCACACCAGCTGTCCGGAGAGAGGCAGAGGAAAATGTCCGACTCTCTCTCCGCCCAGTCTCGGGCCAGAAGAACATTTCCTGAGAGAAGGAAGGACCCCTGGACCCCCAGCCCTTGCTCCTGCCTGGGGACCTGGCTGAGTGCAAGGAACTGGAGTGGAGGGCAGAGCACTGGGACTGAACGCGTGGGAAATGTGTGATTTATATTCACACCATCTCTTTGCCCGGTCCCTAGATTCAGGCCACCTAGATCAGGTCTACTCAATGCTTCCCAGCTGGCACCTCCGACTCGGGGAGGGAGGTGGGTATCCCATTCTTAGCCTGGCTTCCCACCTCCGTCTGCATCCCTTTCTGGGAAAGCTTTTTAACCCCCCAGAGTGCCTAGCGCGCACACATGGATCACTTCGCCCCTAAACTGCGGGCAGGGAACTCTGGAGCCACCCACATCCCTAGCCTCATCCCAAAGCAGGGAGCCGCTGTTGGGGTGGTGGGGGCGGGGCTGGAGAGTTCCAGTAGGAAGGTTTTATACCCAAGAGATTTGATAATGTGCAGTACTGACCCCCCACACACATTGATATGCGTTTAATTGAGGACAGGTATTTGCTACGGTCTCTCCCTTTCTGCAGGTAACCGTCTGAGTGTGTTCACCGCGCCTCTTCCATCCCCAGCGCCTGCCCAGCCGCCTCTCCTTCTCCCGGAGTCCCATCCTCCCTTCCCCCACGCTCTCCCATCCCATCTCCCTGCAGCGCGGGTCCCGAGCTGCTCCGGATCCCCAGCGCCGAGCTCTGGCCTTTCTGGACAACTCCTTCCCTTTGGAACCTGGTATGGTAGCGGGGAGGTTAGGAAAAGGGACACTGAGGAAGATAAAGAAGAAGCCAGTGGACTGGAGGGAAGGTGCGAACCGAAGGGGTATGCGAGAGAAGAGCTGTGGGAAACCACGCAAAGCCCTTAGGCTGTAGGGGGATTCCTAGAAAAAGAATCCGTTTATCCATTGGGAAACCACCGATACTCGCTGTTGATCAATTGGAAAGTCTGTACAGCCTCCCAACAGAATTCCTAGCGAGCAGTGGGGAGACTGGTCAGGGCCTAGAGCATGCGTCCATGAGCTCCACTTCCCAACCCAAATTCCAAGGCAGGCAGATGACCCTAAGCTCTCCGCCCCGTGATGAGAAATTCATTCTGGAAACTGATTCTGACAAGGTGGAAGAAGACACGGAGCTGAGTCTGTTTACTGATCCCCGGGCTGTTCTTCATCTTTAGGCATCTCCTAAGTCACATCTCTTCCTCCTGGTCTGGGTTATTAAGGAAAGCAAGCACATGAGACCCTCCCTCAAATATGACTCTCTCTCTCTCTCTCTCTCTCTCTCTCTCTGTGTGTGTGTGTGTGTGTGTGTGTGTGTGTGTGATGTGAGAGAGACAGAAGAAAATGTGGAGGGGCAGGAGTCCTGGGCTATGGCATTTTGTGGTTTCTTCCTTTCTCTCTCTCTCTTTTTTTTTTTTAAAGTTCAATGCAGTACATTTTCGTGCCAAGATGATTTTAGTGGGTTAGTGGGTGACTATATTTTGCCTTAAAAAATCTGTGAGAGTAGTAGGGACAGCACTTCTAAATGTAACCTGATGGTGACCTCTCACACCTTCAAGGTCCTGGTTGGCACAGCCGATTTTAGCTGTACTGTCAGACACCGAGTAGTGCGCCTTGCCTCAGAGCTTCAGACTAACAGCCTCAAGGCATTGCATTCTGTGTGCAGGCCAGCTTGAGCAGTGGAGCCAAACACCTCCACTTAGGTGAGGAGAAGCCTCTCTTTTCACTGTCCTCAGGGCTCCACCCCACCTGAAGTTGTCTCTGCATTCTGTGTCATTACAAGACTAGTCCTTAGTCTTTATATATGTGTATATAGTCCTATATATATCATGATATATATAGGAGGAAAAATTTTCCTCCAGTTTTACTTACAAAAATACTACATCCAATCTAATTATAATATCTCTTTCACCCCTGCTTATTTCCTTTAATACTCAAAAGGCTAGATCACTGAAAGTTCAAGAGGCTAGAAGGGGCCTGCCTGAACAAAATTTCTCCTTTTCTTCTCATTAAAAGAAAAATAGTCCTTGAAAGAACCTTATTAAACTTATATCCTTTCTGAATATGGTAATCTCTCTGTATTGATTATTTTAATTTTATATTAACGATATGATCTTACTGCAAAAGGTGACCAGTCAGCTGATGAGGATAAAGGGTCTAGTTTTACTTCCTGGAGAAATTCTGGCAGCTAAAAAGAATGGATGGGTTTATTTACAGGCAGCAGAATTGGTCTCAGGCAGTGTTACAAAGTAGATGGAGATGGACATTCTTTTTTAAACCTCCCTCTTTTCTTCAGTTTTCTTTCATGGCAGCCATGTCCACCTAATACTGCCATTTCTCCAAGCCAATTTACCTCACACAAAAGTGTTAGGGACTTCAGATGCTATTTCCTACTAGTGTTTGTCTTGAAAAAGAGCGACATTTCAAGCAGAAGTGAGAGAGTAAAGGAGGATTCACGGAAAATATTTCCTGTACCCTTTATTTTTAGACCTTTCTATTAGTCATTTTATATGAAGATGGGTCTGACAGACAGAACATACTGTCAACAACTTGGCAATAGTTCAGGCCTATAGGCTTCTTTGAAAATAATAAAAAAAAAATGCACCCTTCCTCATTACACAGCACTTCAAACATGATCTAAGAGTACAGAGGGTTACATTCAAGTAGCAGAATAAGCTTCGAAATGGTTATATCAAACAGTAAAATTTGCTTATGCATATTAAGAACTACAAGAGAAAATATTAATTTCAATTTACAAGTTGTCAAAAAGGACCTTGTGGGCCATATAACGAATAGCCCCATGTTAAAGTAATACATGTTTGTTCTTTAACAAATAAATTTTCCTCTGAAATATAGACATCTGTCATGGAGTCAATTATCTTGCACAGCATGTGCTATAAAAGCACATAAAAGCAGTAATGTACTACATTGCTTATTTGAAATTGATCAGGAATACACAGCTGCATGCTGGCATGTCTTTAATTTCATGGTGTTAAGAAAAGACTATAGAAGTATGAAAGAGCAAACCCTTTTCTACTGGAGTACTAATTCAATTGCCTATCATGATATATATAGGAGGAAAAATTTTCCTCATTAGCTGGCAGAAACACTATGGGACCGTTTTCTCATCTTATTCTACTAACCTTTGTAGTGAGAGTGTGAACCTGAAGTTTCCTTTGAAAACAAAGGGATCACCACACTCTGATCAGCTCCAGGGGTGTGCAGAAGAACAAAGCTAGAAATGGTATTCTAAGGACATAAATTATCATTTAAATGAGGTGAGCGTTTATGAAATTTATGCATCAAACAGGTCTCAAGATTCGAAAGTGCAATAAGGGGTAGTTAGAACAAGTTGAACTTCCTTGATGTAATGCAAATGTGAAAGCTCTTTCTCTTTTCTCAGGCCCACTCGCATTCTCCCCTCTATCACTGCATGATGCACACGTAAATAAAATAACAAAATATTTTGCAGAAAGCTCTGCCAGGTTAAGTACACAGAGCCTTCTTGAATACCCCATATTACTTTCTCTTGTGACACGTTAAAACAGATTTGAAAAAAAAAATCTTAAGGGTAATATTTTAATAGCTTCTCTTAGAGAGTAGAATGCATTATCATTACGGTATAAAGGGTATCATTCATTTTTAATTCCTTGCTCCACAGGTGTTCCCTGCCCAGACTGTGGTTGACACTTAGAGGGCCTAATTATGATTCATATATCCCACATTCTGCAGAAATTAGCTCCTCTAACTCCACACAATGCCGTTATTCAGAGGAGAAAAATACGTTTCAGTACTACTGGCTAAACATAGTGATTCTCAATCTTGTCTACATATTAGAATCACCTGGGGAGCTTTAAAAATCCTGCCACCTCAGCCCTGCCTCAGATTGGCCTCAGACCCAGTAAACAAAAATTTCTGGGGGTGGGGCCTGAGGATAGGTGTTTATTTAATTCCCTAGGTGGTTTTTATGTATAGTCAAGGCAACCATCTGCAGGGTATAAACACTTAGCAAATAAAATTATTCTTTGTTAATATACTATTAGCAAAGAACTACTTACCTATTAGATGGAGTTAAACTTTTTTTTTTTAATTAAAAAATTTAATTTGGTTTGATGAGGTAAGTTCTCCATACCAAGTTATGTGGTCTCTACCTACCTTAGGTGTCTGGCTGTGCTGGCAAGACTGGTTCACAAAGAAAATCCATGATATGTCAAAAAAAGACACAGCAACATATCCATGACCTACCCTCATTTTGTTGGATCTGTGACTGGAATCAAAGCCATAGCTCACCGTAGGAAAACAGACATAGGGGAAATTGAACCTTATAAGTCTTAAATTCCCACGTGTAATTCCCTTGAGCTATTAAGCCATTATCCAATTTTGCAATTAAAAAACAGATACATGCTATAATTAATTCTTTCTATAAAGTCCAAGGTTTAGAAACAAAATAATTGCAAGGACAACCAGGGTCATCAATTTTATGTAGATTGAGCACTAATGAAGAACCAAATATTTGATTCTGAAAAAGGAGTGTTGAAGTGCTGCTGGCAGTTTCACATACGTAGTGAATACATTCAGCATGCTTGTGGAATGAAAATAGTCCAACCCAAAGCGAATACACGATAATTTATATAAATAAGATAATATAAACCATAAAAACTTTGTCCATACCGTTTACTATGATGAGATAAAGTAGAATGAGGTGAAATAGGCAGATAAAAGGGGACAATCCATTGATAGGAAATGGATATACTGGAGAAATTGAATAGGCTAATTTTATTTGACTGGATAGTGGAGATTATAAGGTCAAGTGAAGTCTAAGTAAATACTGCTTTTCTCCACTGCCTGATATGAAGTGATTGCTAGCAGTCTAAGAAATTGGTATGATGGTGATGGAAGCTAAAGTAATCATGGAATCACTAGAAGTTTCTGGAAATCAATGTCTATGACACTCAAAGCTCCACAAGCTTTGATTTTTTAAATAAGAAATTTACTTAGTTTTTCACCTGATGGATGGATTTAATTTCCTAATAAGGGGAAAATCCTTCATATTTTTCAAGTGAAAAATATACAAAAATTATTCATATGTATAAATTAAATTGGAAGGATTGATAGATTCCTTCAAAATATTTGAGTGGTCTCAATTTTGTCAAATTTAGAAAATGCTTATACTTTTTTGGATTTTCCCAAATAAGCATGTAATATATTTACTTTTTATAAAAAATGATCAGTTTTATGTTCAAAGGGCATTATCTGTCTCTTTTGTCATAATCTGTTTCTTTTCAATAACTTGAAAACTGAAAATGAAGTATATTTGCTACACAAATATAAAACTACACAAATAGTTTTCTTGTTCATCATATTTGTATTCTTTTTTATTTTGCAGCTGTAGATTTGTGTCTCTATTTTAGGTTCTTAATGGGATGTCATTGGAGATTTGTTGAAAACAAGGAAAAAAAACCAAACAGATGTATAAAGAATAATGTAAATTTTCCAGTCACATTTAGCAGCAACAGAAAACCACAAAAGGGTGCTGGAAATTTTTTGGTTTTATCACAAATAAAAAAAGCTTTTCAAATTAGCACACAGGAAGTCAGAATACCTGCTTCTCATTATTGTACATTTATTGCTAATAAGCTATGTGACGTGTGCATTACTTCTCTCTGGGTCTCAGTTTTTTCATCACACATTGAGGGGTTGGCCTAGAGGACTGCATGTTTTTTCAGCATGAAATTATTCTATGAGAAAAATAACACAAAAATTAATACAAGGAAATGCTTTGAGATTAGAGCTCTGTGTTTTGGAAACATTGATGGCTAAAAAAAAACAACTGTTTTCAAATGTCAGCGTTTTCTCAACGCCTCACCCACCAGCCATGATGCTGTTGCCTGTCGTGGGAGGTGGTTGTGCCTGGGGGCTATTCACAGACAGGAGTTTTACTCTCCAAAGATAAGGGTCACAGCCTCCTCAGAAAAGAACACCTGAGAAATTGGATGCTTGTATATTTGAATCAGCTTTAGGAAGGGACTCAAAGTGTACTCTGGCCATTGGCCGCGAGGTTGGTCCCAGCAGCAGAGAGATAAAATAGAGATGGTCGGTAAGGGAATCATTGTGTGGGGGTATGGATGAATGACTCTGTGGACAGCAATAACGAACATCCAAGTTTACGTTCCCTGCCTGCATTGTTTTCTTTTTCTCATTCCTGTATACTGGTCTTTGCTGAGCTTTGAAGAAAAGTATGGGTCAGTCCTTGGGGAAGAGATGTAAGAGCTATTTATTAACAGCCATAGCAGTAGGGAAATGTTGGTGATGTGATCTGATTTATAGAGGAGCCTGAGGTAGCAGTGCAGAGGGAGAAGCAAGAAGGGACACCAGAACAAACTTGTGGAACATGTCATGATCTTTCAATTGCCTGGAAAGCGGAACCTGATAAAAGGCAGTTCTTACTATCAATCTAACTAGGTGTAAGATTGGATTACTGTGAGAGTATTAAAGGGAGGACACTGGAGGATGGAATTAGTTTGGGCATTTGGGTTACGGGGAGATCTATTTGTTGAATGCCTACTTTGTGTACTTTTGAATGGTTTTTGTGCTATGCCCCTCACTTATTGTAACTTTCTGTCCAGAAAACGAAATTGGAGAAATACACTGAATCAAATGATAGGTTTCATTCACTCCTGGCATGGTTGCTCCACTAATCAATGCTCCATGGCTGAACATTAGTAAGTATGTATCTTTTATCTTCCATTTTAAAAAAATCCACTGTAGCAGTAGATAATTGGCCTCCAAAGATGCCCATGCCCTAATCCTTGGAACCTGTGAATATGTTATCTTACATAACAAAAGGGAGTTTGCAGATGTGATTAAGGTTAAGGACCTTGAAATGGGAAGATTATCGTGGATTATCCAGGTGGGTCAAGTATAATCACATGGGTCCTTCAAAGTAAAAAAGAAGGCAGAAGAGTTGGCCAAAGAGATTCAAGGATGGAAAAAGAGGTGGAGGATATGAGACATGAGGTGGACCAGACTACTATTGCTGGCTTTGAAAATCAAGGGGACCATGAGCCAAGAATCGCAGGTGGATCTAGAAGCTGAGAATAACTCCAGGCCAACAGCTAAAAAGGAAACAGTTTCCTTAGTTCTACAACTGGAAAAACAAGTCTGCCAGGAACCTAAGTGAGCAAGCATATGGATGTGCCTCTAGAGCCTCCAGAAAGGAACACAGCCCACCAAAATTTTGATTTTTGCCTGGAGAGATACACTTTGGACTTCCGATCTACCAAACTGTAAGATAAAAAATGTGTATTGTTCTAAGGTGCTATGTTTGTTATTTGTTAAAGCAGCAATAGAAAAGTAATATATCCACTACACCTAGTGGGAAAGCTAAGACCCATGCCTCTTCACCTTTAGCTCTGTACCTTGTACAGGATTGACATTTAGTTCGTGCTTCAGTCAACACCGGAGGAGAAAGGAAGGTAAAAACAGAGGGCAGGAGAGAGGGAGAGAGACCACAAGCCTTCATCTTCTATGAATATTTTTGGAAACGTGCAAGAGAAATTCTATAACTAGTCAGGGAATCAACACCAGGTATGGAATTGGTGAAATGAAGGAGTAGGATGGAAGACCATCGTGTTGCAGCTCATGTTTTGAGAACCTTACTGCATTATACTTCTGAGTGGATGAATACACCCTAGCATGCCTTAATAGTTCATGCCTGCTATCCTATCTACCAGGCCACCCTTTGCCAAAAAGCCTGAGAAAAGATTATTAGAACGGTTACTCTTTCATTCCAAATCCAAGTAACAGTTTGAGAGCATAATTGATTTGGAGTGTTTATCTTCTGCACTAGTATTGCCACTACAAAACTGACTCTTGCAGTAATCTTATCCAAATGATTGAAACATTCATCTGACCATCCATGTGTTCCCTTTACATGCCCACAATTATCATTCTAGGTCAAGTCCTTGTTATTTATTTTAAACATTTTATTTTGTGAAATATATCACAACTATCAAAGGGTATATAAAAGTACCTATGTAGGCCGGGCAAGGTGGCTCACGCCTGTAATCCCACCACTTTGGGAGGCCGAGGCAGGCAGATCACAAGGTCAAGAGATCGAGACCATCCTGGCCAACATGATGAAACCCCATCTCTACTAAAAATACAAAAAAATTAGCTGGGTATGGTGGTGCATGCTTGTAGTCCCAGCTACTCGAGATGCTGAGGCAGGAGAATTGCTTGAACCTGGGAGGAGGAGGTTGCAGTGAGCCGAGATTGTGCCACTGCACTCCAGCCTGGTGCCTGGTGACAGAGTAAGACTCTGTCTCAAAAAAAAAGACAAAAAATTTTTACCTATATAATATAAATATATAGATAATAAATATGAAGTATATATTACGTATATTTGTATTAAATATATTATATATAAAATATAATATAAAAATATGGTATATTACATTAAACATATGTAATATATTTAATAAAGTATATAAATTAAAAGTAAATTCATATAAAAACATCCAGCTTAAGAAATAGAATATCGTTAGAACCTCAAAAGGCCCTGTCACTTCTTAGTCGTGCACTGCTTTTTTCCCCAGAGGTAAATGACATCCTGAACTTTATTATCATTCCCTTATAGGGTTTCCAAGTTTGTGTGTATTCCTAAACAAAATATAGTCATTTTATGTCTTTTAAATTCAAAAGCATGAAATAGTCATGCAATCAATACAATTTACAAGGAAGTTTATATATGTGCACACACGTAGATAATTAACAGCATAATTAATATATATAATTTTCTTGTGAATTGGTTTTTTTCTCTCAACATGTTTTGGTGGTCTTTCACGTTGGTGTAACTGTAGTTACTTATTTTCATTGGTCTGTTTGCATACACTGCAATTGATTTATTCTACTCTTAATGAATATTTGGGTAGTTTCCAGGTTTCTACTGATACAAATAATGCTTTATATACATGTTTTCTGGTGCATATGTGAAGAGTTTCTTTAGGAGTATACCAAGGAACAGAATTGCTGGGCCATAGCATATGTGCCTATGCAGCGTTACCAGGTAATGCCAAATTGTTTTCTAGAGTGGTTGCTAATTTCATCCTTATTACTTTTCTAATTGAAAGACTCTTAACTCGTGTTTCTGCCTTCAGTTTTTCTCCAAATTAGTCTACCCTGTCCACTACCATTAGTCTGGTCTTCCTAAAATGCTGTTTTCAGCATATGTTTTCCTCTATCCTAAATTCCAGTTTTACTCAAGAACCCATGATAGCAACTTACTGTCTACATCAGCAGTTCCCTACCTTTTTTGCACCAGGGACTGGTTTCATAGGGGGCCATTTTTCCACAGACCAGGGGGAAAGGGTAGGGGGAATGGTTTTGGGATGATTCAAGCACATTACATTGATTGTGCACTATATTGCTATTATTACTACATTGTAATATATAATGAGATAATTATACAACTCATCATAATGTAGAATCAGTGGGAACCCTGAGTTTGCTTTCCTGCATCTTGACAGTCATATCTATGGTTGATGGGAGACAGTGACTGATCATCAGGCATTTAATTCTCATAAGGAGCATTCAACCTAGATCTCTCACAAGCACAGTTCACAATAGGGTTTGCACTGCTATGAGAATCAAATGCTGCAGCTGATCTGATAGGAGGTGGAGCTCAGGTGGTAATGCCAGTGATGGGGAGCTCTGTAAATACAGATGAAGTTTCACTGGTTGCCCGCTGCTCACCTCCTGCTGGGTGGCCTAGTTCCTAACAGGCCACAGACCGGTACCTGTCCGTAGCCCGTGGGTGGGGACCCTTCATCTGCAGCAACAAATCCAAACTCTTAATATTTTTTCAAGAGTGTTCACATTCACTATTCTCAAAAACTTTGTGCTAATAGGCTGATCTTTGTAGGTTTTTTCCCTTTAATACATGTTCTTTTTGGTCTTCAAGCTTTAAGCTCATAAAATTTCCTTGCCTAGACACCATTCCTTTCCTCTCTGCACCTAAATTATTACTCATTATTCAAAACCTCATTGATGTCCTCTTTTTCTGTGATACCACCCCTAGCTAGTTCCATCTGCTTCCCTGAAGTCTCCTAGCACTAAGTGTGTGTTATATATTTATGTTATATAAATTCCTGGTGCATGCAGGGAGAAAATATGAGGGCCTTAAAAAAGTAAGGAGTTGCTGGGCGTGGTGGCTCACGCCTGTAATCCCAGCACTTTGGGAGGCCGAGGTGGGCGGATCACGAGGTCAAGAGATCGAGACCATCCTGGCCATGATGAAACCCCGTCTCTACTAAAAATGCAAAAATTAGCTGGGTGTGGTGGCACGCGCCTGTAGTCCCAGCTACTTGGGAGGCTGAGGTGGAAGAATCACTTGAACCCAGGAGGCGGAGGTTGCAGTGAGCCAAGATTGCGCCACTGCACTCCAGCCTGGTGACAGAGCAAGACTCCGTCTAAAAAAAAAAAAAAAAAAATAAGCAGTTTGCTTCGGAACAAGACAGCCATCAGTTACACACCTTTCTTCAAGCAGAGACTGGGTGACAATGGGTGCCTGAAGAAGGAATCACAGGTGACCTAGTGGCTTCCACCTGTTCATCACCACTGTTCTCTGTAACGTGTGATTCTATGATAAGAGATTTGGCATGGAAAGCCTTCCACATTCTGATCTCAGCCTTCTCTTCCTCCTTTATCTGTCATCAGGGACTGACAGGACCATTTGTTCTAGTCCAACTGGTCTGCTTCCTATCTTCCAGACTCATTGGTCTGCCTTTTTCTGAGTTTCTGTTTCAGCACCTCTCTCTACATCAGAGACCTCAAAACCACACCCTACTGAGGGAAGGGCTCTCCATCCTCCCAGAACCGTTTAGGAAGCCTTTCCAGACCATTTTAGCTTACTATGATGCTCTTCTCTCATAAAAGCATCGGTGTCTCGCATATATTGCCTTATATTGTATGTGTAAACCTCAAAATCAAGAACTATCACTTAAACTCAGTCTAGCACAGTGACTTCGACAGTGATGTTATTTAAAGACTAACTCTTGATTGACACATGATTGATACTGCTGAAATAACTCTGATCTGTGTTTCTATTTTGGTTCTATAGATGGCAGATCCATTTTGCATTCAAAGAAGATTATATTTTCTAAGCTGAATTTACCCTCATCAGCAAGATTTATGCTTGAATTCTTAACTGGAATACTGCTTTGTGATGACTATTTTTCTTTCCTTTTGTGTTTTTTTTTCCTTTACTTTTTCACCACACCAGTATTAAATACAGAATAAATACCAGGATTTTTGGCACATACAGTCCATGGATGTTGCCTGACTTCTATGTGTTCCCACAGTAGGAATATTTGGCATCTGTGGTATTTCAATATGACATAGTTTCCCTATTTGTGACCTAATCTTTAAGCTCTTTGAACATTTTCTATTGTTGTTTTCTTTGTTAGACCTAAGAAATACCTGTTTCTAATGCAAGATGGCATAACCTAGGATGATTGAAAAAAATTGTATCTTTGTTTTCAAATCTTAGTATTTTTTGATGCATAAATTTTATTTTAAGCCTAGCCTCATTTAAATGCTAATGTCTGTTTTCATGCAGCCAGTTTCTTGTTCTCCTCTATATACCCTCAGAGCTGATCTGAGTGTGGAGATTCCATTCACTTCAAAGGAAACTTCACGCTTGGATCTTCTCCACGGGGGTGCTCAGACTAAGACAAGAAATGATGTCTATAGCTTTTTTCTTCCTGCATTTGTGAGGAAAAAAAAAATGAAAATAAGGAGATTTCCCAGTGGATTTATAATTTAAGTAATTGAATCACTACTCTATACTGGAGCATTCATACACTATTGCTAGTTTATAATAGTGAAAAGCCTTTTTTAACACTGGGACATTAAAGATGTGTTGGAATGGTAGAATATGCTAGTATACCTGTTACTTTCAAACAAACAGTATAGTATGTGGTTTCCATCAAGTGCATGTATTGGGAATGGTCTCATGCTGTGAGAGATAATTGACTGCATGAGAGATAGACATACTTTATATGCAAAAAATATTTTAAAGGGAGGACAAAATATATTACTTTAATGTGGTCATTAAGTGCCCAATAAGGTGCTTTTTCAGTGGTTTGAAATCGCAATTAATCTTTTCTTCATTTTTGATCTAAGATCTTAATTTTTTTTTTTCTGTTTTTATTGTGAGCCTTAGAGCATGCATGCTTTTTTACAGCTCATTAGTTTGGAGATAGAAAATGATTATCTAAATTTCCACTATTTTTTTTCAAAAATAAAAAGCATGTTCCTTTATTTTTAATATTTATAATTAAGACTGTTTTCCCAGTATTAATATTCCTTAAGAAGACTTTAGGTGTAATCAAACATAATTTGAATTGGAAAATGGTAATAAATATAACTATCAGTTGATTTTTGTTACAATTTGTAAACTACTTTCACATACATTACTTCATTGGAAACTCTATGAAATGAAATCAATTTTATTCTTTCCCTTTTATACATGAGGGAACTCAGGACTAGATAAATCAAACTTATCCAGGCACTTACAGATCTGAAAAGAGCAGAGCAAGGATTCCAACACTGATTTTGTTTCTTTTAATCCCAAATTCTATTTACAATTCATTGTTGCCTATGAATGGCATGTGTGTTATTTTAAAAAGCAGGTTTTGAATCTTGCTTTTTATTCAAGTAACTACATTGTATCTCTACTCTATGTTTTAGGTGAAGAAGTGGCATGTTTTGAATAAAAAACATAAACAGTTTAGTGAAGAATAAAATTGAATGCATAGTGTCATCTACTCATATTAAATCTATAACAAAAATAAAGATAATCATAATAAATGTATTAGATGTTTGGGTAATAATGCTAAAAGGATACTCTTCTAGGCACTTTTTTCTCTCTCTCAGAATAATCTGGTTTAACAGACTCTTCTGAAGTAATCATAAAGCCCATATTTGTATAATGAATTTATCATCTGATTCATCTTAATGAAAGGGTTACTGCCATTTCCCTTTGGACTTGCATGGACATTTGAGGTAAGAAATAACCCATAGTTTCTATTATGCCTTATGTGTATCTCTGCCTTATATCCATATAATATGTTTACTTCTTCACTTGCATCTGCTTTTATATACTAATACTCAAACTAGAACTATTCTTATTTTTTTCTTTTTTCAAATATTTGTCTTTATACATTTTCTGGAGTGGTAAAGAAATTTCAGCCAAGTGTTCACAGGGCTACATTTTTTTTTTTTTTTTGGTAGAGATGGAATCTGGTTCTGTCACCCAGGCTAGAGTGCAGTGGCACTATAATAGCTCACTGTAGCCTCAAACTTCTGGGCTTAAGCAATCTGCCCTCATTAGCTTCCTGAGTAGTTAGGACTACAGAGCACAGCACCACACCCATCTCATTCATTAATTCATTCATTCTTTATTCAACAAATGTTTATTGGGCACTTACCATGTGCTACTTATTGCTTTAGGAGATGGTAAACACGAGTTGAACTAGAGAAGCAAAAGGTTTGTTCTAACAGAGCAGGGCACTGTCAAAATGTGATCCCTAGGGTGCTAGAGGTCTCATACACTTTTAGGGGGTCTATAAAGTCAAAACTTCTTAAACAATATGTTAAGACATTACTTGCTTTTTTCACTGTGTTGCCATTTTGATGGTGATACAGAAGAAATGATGAATAAAACTGCTGGTGCCTTAACAAGAATCAAGTCAGTGTCACCAAACTGTGTTAATAATCATTGCCATTTTTATAGTCATACACTAGCATTAAAAAAATTAATGCCATTTCCTCTTAAGAATATCATAGATGTAGCAGTTAAAATAATTTTATAACATTTGATATGTGAATACCATTCTTTCATGTTCTGTGTGATAAAATGCAAAGTATTCATGAAGCACTTCTTCACATGAAGTACAACTAATTATTGTCTTAAGGAAAAGTGCTTGTGTGATTGTTTGAGTTGTAAGCTTAAATAGCCACTTTTTCTATGCAGCAACACTTTTACTTAAAAAAATTACTGGCAGAGAAAAAATAGCTGTTTAGACTAGGTATTTGGCAGGTGTTTTCTAGATAATGGACAAGGTGGGCCTGTGATTTCAAGGAAAATAAAAGTATTTGTTGTCAATGATAAATACTAAAACTTGAAACAAAAGCCAGAATTTGGGAAATCCTGTATTTGCTAATGCTTAAAGACGTTTTTATTAAAGTCAGTGATGATATTAACAAACATATTTTTTGATATATATAATGGAATGTGTCAACATGGTAAGATATGTATAAAATAATTCAGTGAACAAATATTTTTCAAATGACCACTCACGATGTTACACAGTAACTCTTGGTTGACAAGTCTAGTTAAAATGCAAGACGGACCAACTGATTTTAATTAAAGAGTACAAAATATTCATTGATATTATTTGTGATCTCAAGTCTTTCAGTTTTAGGAATCCACTTGTTAAGTTTTGGTACAATATCAAGAAAGAATATCAGCAATTAACTAAAATGACTATGAAAATACCCTACCCCTTTCCAGCTACACATTCATGTAAGACCACATTTTCTTTTATACTGCTACCAAACAAGATATCTTGAGAAACTGAGTACAGAAGCAGATAGAAGACTCCATCCATCTCTATTAAACTGCATGAAGGAGATTTGCAAATGTATAAAACAATACCACTCTTCTTATTAAATTTTTTATTCTAGAAAATACTTGTTTCATAAAACATGAAACTTACATTAATGTGTAATGGGTTTATCATTGCTTATTTTAAAGATGTGATGAATGTTTAAAATTTTTCTGTAATAATTTCCAATATGATAAATATTAATAGATATATATGAATGAGAACTCTTAGTGAAGTCAACTTAAAATTTTCTTGTGAAACTTCATATTATTTATTTATTATATTGGTTCACATACAGTTGTAAGAAATAAGACAGTACTAATGTACCCCGAATTTTTTCTGGAATAATTTCCAATATGATAAATATTAATATATATAATTATATAAACAAGAACTCTTAGTGATCAACTTAAAAAATTTTAATTAAACTTTTTATTATTTATTTATTATATTGGTTCACATACAGTTGTAAGAAATAAGAAAGTACCAATTCACCCCTTACCCACTTTCCCTGACGATAACATGTAAAACTACAGTATACTATCATAATGAAAATATTGACTTCACTGCAGTGAAACTACAGAATATTTCCATCACCACAGAGATTCTGCAAGAATTTATTTATAGCCACACCCACTTTCTTCCCACCCCACCCTCTCCTTAAGCCTTGCAAAACCACTAATCTATTCTTCATGTTATATAAATAGAACCATACAATATGTAACATTTTGGGACTAGCTTTTTACACTCAGTACAGTTCTCTGGAGATTCATTCAAGTTGTTGTATGTATCAATGGTTTATTCTTTTTAACTGTTGAGTATTCCATGGTATGCATGTATCACAGTTTGTTTAACCATTCACCCATCGAAAGACATCAGGGTTGTTTCCAGGGTAATTACGAATAAAGCTGCTGTAAACATTTATGGAATCTGTGTGAACATATGTCTTCATTTCTTTGGGATAGATGCCAAAGGGTACAATTTCTGGGTTGTATGGTTTTGTATGTTTAGTTTTTTAAAAGAAACTTAAAAACTGTTTTCCATTACATCCCACCTAGCAATGTGTGAGTGATTCAGTTTCTGTGCATTTTTCACCAGCATCTGGTGTTGTCACTATTTTTTATTTTAGACATTCTGACAGGTATGTAAAGATACTCAATGTGGTTTTAATTTGCATTTTCCTAATGGCTAAAGATATTGAACACCTTTTCATGTGCTTATTTGCCATTTGCATATCATCTTCAGTGAAATGTCTCCTTATTTCTTTTGTCCATTTTGCAACTGGACTGTTTACTTTTTTACTATTGAGTTTTGAGATAGTTTTCTATTTAATTTTGACTATTATTTGTATATTTTTTATTACTAATCGTGACTAAAAATCTTGCTTGGATTTTGATATGGATTGATTAAGCCTGTAAATTTGGGGATAATTAACTTCTTTACTATGTTGAGTCTTTTAATCCACAAACATGGTCAGATAACATATCTTGTATGGTTTCAATTCTCTTAAATTTGGTGAGGTTTGCTTTATGCCCAGGATATAACCTATCTTGCCATATGTTCCATGGGTACTTGAAAAGAACTTGTAGTTTGCTATTGTCATGTGAAGTGTTCTATAAATGTCTATTAGATCCTGTTGGTAGATTGTGTTGTTGAATTCTTTTATATTCTTGCTGATTCTTTTTCTAGTCATTTTATCCATTATTGAGAGAGACGTGTTGAAGTCTCCAACTCTGATTTTGTAGATTTGTCTATTTCACCTAGATTTCTTCCTCCCTCCCTCCCTCCCCTCCCCCTCCCTCCCTCCCTCCCTCCTCCTTCCTTCCCTTGTTCTTTCTTTCTTTTTCTTTCTTCTCAGTAATCTCCACAAATCTGTGAGCCAATAATTTATCTTATTGTTGTGACAGTTTCAGTTGGATTTCTGCCACTTACAATCCTAAGAGTCTTGGCTAACTTTGTACAGAAATGTGATTTAAGTCCTAGACTGTAGAGACATTCCAACTAATCATTTCATGATAACATTATTTCTCAAACTCTGACCTACAGACCTGTTTGTAAGGTGTCTGGAAAACTGTATATTAATTTAGGCATGTTCCTTTCAATTCTAACTTAAAATTAATGTAAAAATAGTCCGATTAATCTGTATGATTCCTTCATTAATTGAGGACAGACTGCCATGTGATTTCATTGCTCGTGTTTGTCCCATCATTTTGTGAATCAAAAGGAAACAAATAGTGGTGGTTATAGTTAGAATACAAGCTTTGAAATTTAACTGCCTGGTTTTGAATCCTGGCAATACCTCTTGCAACTTATTCTACCTTCAATTACCAGCTCTTTGTCTGTACAATAAGAAATAAAAATGGTAGTACCAATCACATAGGGTTGATGTGAATATTAAAGGAGTGAATATGTGGAGCGCTCTTAGAATATTGTCTGCCATGTAATAAATATTTACTAATGATTGTCTATTCACATTCATAATAATGTGTTTGAGCCAAGTGAAGGGCATGTAACATCAGGTATGATATATATGTTACTGTAGTTTGAATAAAGAAAAATGGTAGAAGAAATTATCTATTTTACAGATGTAGAAGAGGAAATATAAATAAGAATATTCAGGGCAGCTCTGTTTACAATAGCAAAAACAAAGGAAACAACCCAGTGCCCACCCTTAAGAAAATGGATGAATTAACTGCTGTATATCCACATAATAGAATATTATACAGTAGCCAAAATGGATGAAGTGCAGCACCATGCAGCAACATTATATGGATGAATTTTAGTGATACATAAATGGTAGTATACATAACTGGTAGAAAACAGGGGAAGCACCAAAGGTTGTCAGGGTGACAGGTTCATGAGACAACTCAGAAGCACAGCCTTTGTTTCAAGGAAGTAGGTGAGCATATGTTCACTGTTGGGGAAGCAGATGTTTAAAATCTGTAGAATTTCTGAAAGAAAAATCCAATGGCATGAAAACAAACTAAAGTCAACAGGGGAGAGGGGAAACAAGAGAATATGGTCATAGATGCCTCCCCTTCATTTGGCATTAAGTGAAAAAATAGGCCTCCAAGGAGATATATATATATATATATATATACACACATATTTATATTTCTCTTTCTATGAAGATAACACAATGTATATATGTCTTTATGAAGATAATGCAATAAAAATATATACCTTTTTGGAATGTATAAACACTTAAATAAATACATGAAAGCATGTATATGAAATAAAACTACATTTTTTAAAAATAGAAAGCATGATAAAGAGTTTAGGATTATGATTTCATGGATAGGAAGAGCCCAGGGAATGGAATGGGAGGGCCCTATTGTTAGATGCAAATTATTGTTGGGATCCTCAGTTTTACTGCTGTTTAGAACATAAACACCTAATTAACTTAATAAATAATTAAGTTAACTTAATTGACTTAATAAGTAAATAAGTGAAAACTAAATAAAAGAGGACTATGAATTGGTCAATGGTGAGAATGTGTCTTGAACTAAGGACTATGATTTATCTGATTTGGTGGACCCAAATTTCAATGAGAGACAGAAAGAAAAGAAGATGTGCTATACATGTCACTACATACATGTTGATGAACCTGGCTCCTAGAGCAGTGAGTATTCTATTCATGTTAGAAGGAGCAATTTTGTTTCACCAAAACATCATCGGTTGCATTAAGCTAATGGCAAGAATTTGAATATTAGGTTTATAATTTTGTTTATGTGTACTTTTTAACTTGATTCACTTTAATAAACTTGTATTCAGTTTACTATTTGTCCCAGTGCTTATGCAATGCCGTTTATAGCTAGTTTATACTTACATTATATTAGCGATAATTTAAGTAATCATTGGAGAATCCATGGACCTATTTTTACTTCAGAGGGGTTCTATTCCTTATTCACCTTTGTGAGGCACCACACTATACTCTCAACAGTTCCTTTCTCAGGTTCCTTTATTCCAGAGCTTCTCAAAATGGAATTGAAGGCTGTCTGAGGTATGCCAAGACCCCTCTGGGTTATGTCACAGAAATTATGAAAGACCCCAAAGTCAGTGAGGTTAACTATAACAAGACATTTATTTGCTCTTATCACTCACTCACATGTGTACAATGAACTTTTCCAGAGACCATATGACATGTGATATCACGAAAGATTAACTGAAGAAGCAGTAAGAGAAGCCAGAATTAAATTCTGCCTATTAAGTCAAGCATTAAAGACATTTTCCAAAATGTAAAATAATGACACTTTTCTCACTTTCTTTCATTGTAGAAAATATAGTTTTTCTCCCATAAATATATTATTAGTGTGACCATGTAATGAGTTTCTGATTGATATTTTTAAGTGAATTAAATAAATATTTGAAACACTCATCAGCTTTGCTTTCTCATACAATAGATATCAACAGATGTTGTTCACATAAACAAAAGCTCTCTGGCATCCTCAATAATTTTTAAGAGAATAAAAGGATTCACAGACAAAGATTTTGAGAACTTCTGCTTTATGTCCTCTAATTTGTGTATTCTAACTAGAACTACACTGAAATGCATAAGTCATGGAAGACTATCATGTCCCACTCTACATCCAGCAGCTGAGGATGTATACATAACTGGTAGAAAACAGGGGAAGCACCAAAGGTTGTCAGGGTGACAGGCTCATGAGACAACTCGGAAGCACAGCCTTTGTTTCAAGGAAGTAGGTGAGCATGTGTTCGCTGTTGGGGAAGTAGATGTTTAAAATCTGTAGAATTTCTGAAAGAAAAATCCAATGGCATGAAAACAAACTAAAGTCAACAGGGGAGAGGGGAAACAAGAGAATATGGTCATAGATGCCTGCCCTTCATTTGACAAGTCACCATGCTTTCCATGGTCTGCTGAGTGATGTCTGGGGCAGGACTGTGGTCAGTTTGCCAGGAGGCCCAGAACATTGAGAGCAGGGTAGCATTTTTGTTTCAAATATATGTGCATGTAAACACACACACACACACACACACACACACACACGCAATGAAGAATAGTCAGATCTTTATCAGATACATACAAATCACTTTCCATAAACTCCTTGGGGGGGAAATGGCATTTACTAGATAATCTCTGTTTCAATATTTGATGAAAAATGAAATGTCTGGTTCTTTCTTCTTTTTTTTGGCACTCATGTCATTGCAGTGAGATGAGCCACATTTTAAGCATTTATAAACCTTTCTAGGCCTTTGATTAAACCCCATGGGGCTATAAATCTAGATAATAAACTCAACAAGAATTAAATTTTAAAGGAAATTGTATCATGTGTGGAGGGTTGGATAATGAAACCTGTGGGGGAAAAATGTCTATATCTCTCTCTATATAGATATATATTCATATATATATGAACTTGCATATATATGCATATATATTACATATATATGATTATTCCAAGATACATATATATTCATATATTCATAGATATATGAATTTATACATTTTTTGAGATGGAGTCTTGTTCTGTCACCCAAACTGGAGTGCAGTGGTGCAATCTCAGCTCACTGCAACCTCCGCCTCCTGGGTTCAAACAACTCTCCTGCCTCAGCCTCCCGAGTAGCTGGGATTACAGGCATGTGTCACCATACCCAGCTAATTTTTGTATTTTGGCCAGGCTGGTCTCAAACTCCTGACCTCAGGTAATTCACCTGCCTTGGCCTCCCAAAGTGCTAGGATTACAGGTGTGAACCACCACACCTGGCATTTTAATATCTAATATGAGCTTAATTTTTTTATTTCATGAAACTAGTTAGCATCAGTATTGTTCCATGCTCTGCTTTTTTGGTCCTTCAACTTTGCTATTTCCTCAGAAAAAAACAGACAGTGTTCATTTTAGGAAGATTTGGAATATTTTTAGAACTATGCACCTCATTCCTCATGTAATTGACAAATTACTTCTGGCTCAGAATTTTTTAAAGAAATTCTGCTTCCTTGAGTACTTTACCAGTAAATTTTGGTTACCTTTATTGTGTTTTATGTGCTGGTCTTACACAGATATTTGTTTTAGGCATATAAATAAGATCCATATAACTGAGTCTATGAGAGGACCCGGAGTCTCTGGCATGTGCAAAGCTTGCCACTTTTCTTTGTCCTCAACTCAGGCTGTCATTCTGTTTGATATCTAAGAAGGAATGTGTCAATGTGACTATTTTCTTCATTTGTTCTTTGGAGGTACACAAACACAGAAATGATCTTATTTCAACAGAAGACCCTGCTGGCAACAAGAAAGCGTGAAAATCTTTAAATATCTCGTTTAAGGATGAAAATTCTTCCATAAATTCCTGCAGGCTTAAGAACCCTTCAGGATATTGTCTTTGGCAATCCCGCATACTTGTCTCCCATCCTTTGCCCACCTCAGCCCCCAATCCCAATAGCTCCTTCTACTGCTTTTTGTAGAAAGAGAATCCTGCTGCGATCCCAACTCTCCATCCATCAGGGCACAGTTCTCTTAAACTAATGCGCTGAGCCTCTAATATCAAAGAGAGGAACAAACTGATTTTAAAAGTTGATCAAATGCCAACTATATGAATTCTAAAGCAGTGTTTAGGATTTCTATACTCTATTACGTTTTTGTATCTGCACAAACAAAGGCCCTGCAGATACAGTTGAGTGGAAGAAGGTGCAATACTTCTCATCTGTATCTATCATAAACAATCAGACAATTTTTTTTTTTCTGTGAAGTGCTTAATATGGTAGGTTTCACAATTCCAGTTTTGTTTTAAAATGCACTCAATGGAAAACTAAAGCAAATATATGGAAACGATTGGAAAAAGAGATTTTTTAGAAAAATGATACAGAATTATAATTGCCCATTTGACTAAATGCTTTTCTTTCTGCCTCTTGTTAATATATATTTTTATACTTTAGTCTCATAAACTCCATTCAAGTAGATGGACTTTAGAGCTATTATTTTGATACTATATATACCCTAATTATTTGAGAAAAGAAATGTTTTCACTTAGCCAAAATGTTCAATTGGTCCTAAGATCTTTGTGTTCACAGATTATTTTGAGCTTCATCAGCAACTTGCTCCTTCTTGGGCCTTCTTTTCTTTTTTCACATATTGTCCATGAGAAAGATAAATCATCCTTTGTTTTTACTATGATAATTCAAGTTTACACTGTATTGGTCAACATGGTGACATTCGTCGAGAACGCCACATAAGAGATTATTTCCTTGAACTCAGACCCGGAACAAGTAAACTTAATAAACATTTATAGAACCCTCCACTTCAAATACATAAAACATACATTACCACCTCACACCTATTCCATAAGTGACTACATAATTGGAAGTAAATCACTCCTCAGTAATCGCATAGCATTTCATAGGTTTAAATGAAATATTGGTTGGCTGCTCGTTTGTTATTTTCTTCCCTTATTCCTTCCTGTTTACATCAAGTATAATTATTGGTATAAAAGAGGCTTTCAATACCCATTACTAAACTGCATTCTAGCCTGGGTAAGAAAGCAATACTCCCATTCTCTCTCTCTCTTTCTCTTCCTTTTTCCTCCTCTTCTTTATTCTTTTTCTTTCTTTCTTTCAAAAAAAAAAAAAAAAAAAAAAAAAAGAGATTATTTCCATGATGTCACTCTGAATTAATTTAAGAGCTTGAAGAGGAAAGTATAATTTACTGATAAGGTTAAATAAAATGGTGACATGTTATGGTAACATACTCTGGAGACTTGTTAACATAACTTAATTGTGTGTGTGTGTGTGTATAATGAAAATGTAAGTGAACTTGCATGATCTCTAAGTTTTATTTATTAATTTTTTCAAAAAATCTTTTTAAAGAAAATGTCAGTAACCCTTATGTTGATGTTTCAAATGAACCAAACCATGTTTTTTTCTGTGAACTGCATTGGCTGGAGTCTTGGATTTGTAGTGGGCTTTTTAATGTACTTCGTTCTTAAAGTACAATCCTTTCTTTCTTTTGGAATATGCCTGTAAGATAAAACGTGCCTTGTTGGGGCCAAGGATGGATGGGCCAATGCAATTCCAATACCAGTCAACATTATGGAGTGTTTACAAGTGCAAATTGCTGTGAAGATTCATGAAGGGGACAAGAGCAAGAGCAATAGAATTGGATGACTATGTGCAAAGCCTGGCTCCATTCTTACTATTTTTGAGAATTTGAGCATATTAGTGAATCGTTCTATTCCTCTACTTTCTTATTTGTAAAACAGACATAATAACAGAACTTATTACTTGTGGCTGTGGTAAAGATGAGATAATGAATTCAAAGTTCTTTGCAGACTGTCTGGTATGTAGATGTCCAGTAATTATAAACTGTAATAGTACATTATGAATTATTGATGTTATTTATTATCAAAACGAGAGAATCCTTACTATCCAAGAGTTCCATCTAGTGACAGGGGCCACAAATACAAAGCTAACTAATATCTTCTAAACCAAGTGTCACCTTCATTAAAGGAAGAATAAATAAGTGCAATTAGAGAATAAAATGGTCCTGGGAATGTCATATGGACAAAAGAAAGGCTGAAAATATGCTTAACACATTAGGAAACAGTAGGTCTTTAAAAGAAGAAGCAGAGAAAATACATTCCTGGAAGAACAAAAGATAAAAACCAGGATAAGACAGTTATTTCTTGAACTTAGGCAAAAAAACAAAAACAAGAACAAAAACAAAAACAAAAAAAACGCAGCTAGAACACATATTGATTGTCATGGTAGAGTGGACATTCCTAATGTCAGTTTTGAGAAGAAGAGAAAACTCTGAAGTTGACGCCTGGGAAGGTAAGAGAGAAAACACTGTGGGATTCAGAAATCCCAGTGATATGGTTTGGCTGTGTCCCCACCCAAATCTCATCTTGAATTGTAGTTCCCATAATCCCCACTTATAGTGGGAGGAACCCAGTGGGAGGTAATTGAATCATGGGGGCAGTTCCCCCTACACTGCTGTTCTCATGATTGTGAGTTCTTACAAGATCCGATGGTTTTATAGGTTTTATAGGGGACTTTTCCTCGCCTTTCATTGATACTTCTCCTTGTTGCTGCCATGTGAAGAAGGACTTGTTTGCTTCTCTTTCTGTCATGATTATAAGTTTCCTGAGGCCTCCCCAGCTATGCTGAACTGCAAATCAATTAAACTTCTTTCCTCTATAAATTACCTAGTCTCAGGTATGCCTTATTAGCAGCATGAGAAGGGACTAATACACGCTGCCTTGGTCTATTCCTGAGGAGGGCACATATTCAGATATGTGCTCCTGAATGCTGTTGGTTTCTGTGCAGAGTCCAAGAACCTAAGAAGATAGGACCCTATAGTGGGCCATAAACTGAAGTTGAGTCAGCTATATTGCAAAGCAGATTCTCCAATTACGCATACCACTTTGGAATTTTTCCCTTTTATTATCCCCTAGCCTTCTGTAAAGTCAGGTTTAAATATTTCAACTTTGTTTCTGGTGTGCTATGAGGCGTAAAGGAAGATCTGCTTGTTCATGCAGAGTAAATGTTACAGGTGAAGCAATATTACTTCTTATGTGCTGGAAAAATTCATCTTAGAATAGAATGATATCCCTTCCTTAAGATCACAGAGGAATTAAAAATAATACATTTCTGAGAAAATCTGAAATGATGAATAGACACCAGAATAGGAATTTGCTTCAGAAGGCTTTGGTCTTCTTTGTAATTTAGGTATATGGCAAAGTTATTTACTGAGACTAAGCATGACAGGTGAGAGTTAGGTGCCTTGAGATGTATTTTTAAAGAGTTGCTGTGGCAAGTGCAATAGGGAATCAATTAGAGTAAAATAAAAGAATTGCTGAGTAACACTTGGGGCCCACCTGAGAAATATAATTCAATGCATTAAAAAAAGGAGAGTCAGAGAGAAAGTAGACACTATTTTTTACATTACTGATAAAGACAGTGAAGATATAAGGGAGACTTTTCTGGAAGTGCTCAGTTTAAAGACAAAAAGAAGGAAACGGTTATCACCAGTAATCAAGGATGACATTGAAGGGTATAATAAGACAGTATGTTTTTCAGTTGAGATCAGGCAGAAGAAGTTTACATGTTGGCCCTACATTTAAGTGATGTTTTAAAGTAAGATAATCTAAAATAAACTGGCAAAGTCTACTGAACAAACAATTAAGTTGTTTAATGGTCTGTGCCTTTGTTTAATTGGCTAATTTCTGAAGATGCTCTACTGTTAAGTTATAGGCAATTTCAGGGGAATAATAAATATAATGAAACCAGTAGCAGGGATATGAAAATAAAAAAGAAATATAATTAACCATTGAGATATAAGAATGATAATTAAAACCAGTTATTAAACTTAAAGGTGGGATAAAAGTTATATACTTTATTGTTCCTATTGTGTTTTGCTTTTTCTAAACTTTTTGAAGCATTGCTGTGAATTGTGAACATAAGTGGGAATAAATAGACATGGACATAATCAGAAAACAATAGGCTACTTTACAGTTTCTGTGTAGTTTCACTTATTAACCAGGTAGCAGGAGCTATTGGTCATATATTGGCTGCACTGCTGATCTTATGAACTGAGTTTGGAAGTAAAACAGAATTCATGTTTCGGAGTTTCAGAGATGCCTCGTGGCATGCCGGTTGGACCTAAAATTCTGCCATTATTCCTTTGCTCCCTGTAGGTACTGATGGCACCAGAATTGTAAAAAGAAGCCTATTAAAATGAAACCTTCTTGGTAAAGAACAACTCGGCATAAGGAAAAATTGCATGTTCATTTTCCAACTCTAGTATAGAGCAAATCCCTTTGGAGAGAGAAAAATCAAGATAGTGTGTACCGGTGGACAGTGTTAGTGCATCAAAAGTAAATTTTTATTTCACATGTTTCCTTGGATTGGGAAATATGAAGGTTCTTCTGTAACTCTTTCGCTAACATAAGAATGTCAACAAGCACGTCCTTTAGTATATGTTGTTAAGACTCTTTACCATTTAAAAATTCATTCTTCAGTATCAAATTATTCTTTAAAAATTGTTTCTTTATAGATATACAATACGTGTACATATTTTCAGGGTACATATAATAATTTAACACATCCATATAATTTGTAAAGATAAAATTAGTATAATTGAGATATTCATTACCTTAAATATTTGTCTTTTCTTCATGCCAGAAACATTTGAATTATTCTCTTCCAGCTATCTTGAAATATCTAATCAAATTATGGTTAATGGAGAAAAAGAATCAGTTTTTCACTAAAGTTCTTGATTTTATGTATTAAAACCATTATAACTGAATATTAGGACTAACACAAAATTGCAATTTAACTTCACTTATACAGTAATATCCATGACAGAGGCTCAAACTTTTGGAGAGTCACCTGGCTAAAAAAGCTGACATTTTTTTCAAGAATGGCAACATCAAAAAAAAAAAAAAAAAAAAAAAAAAAGAAAAAGAAAAAGAATGGCAACATCTCTGTTTTAAAACTGTGAAATACACATTTATCTCTCTGCTTCCCAATACCTTATTGTAAAATGTTTTAAAAAGACAGACAAATTTAAAGAAATAACGTACAGTGAACACACGTACCCTATCTCTCAAATTGTACAATTAACATGTTGCTATTTTTGATTTATAATCTATATGTATTATGTATAAAAATTATATATTTATTTAAAGATACATATGTGCCTTCTATTCATCCAACATTGCATCTTATTTTTCTTGATTCTCTGTATTAGTTCATAAAATAAGAATATAATTACCAGTATGAGCATTTATTTTGACATTAACCAGAAGGACTGTAAAAATTATTTTGTATTGTGCAAAAAATGTTCCTTATAGAGGGTTGTATTAGATTCCTATTGCTACTGTAAAAAATTACCACAAACTTAATGGGTCTAAACAACACAAATTTATCTATCTTGCAGTTGTGGAGGTCAGAAACTTGAAAAAGACCTATAAGACCTATCAAAGTATCAGCAGAGATGTGTTCCTTCTGGAGGCTTTGAATGAGTCTTTTTCCTTACCATTCCCAGCTTCAAAAATTACTCCTTCATTCCTTGGCTTATGGCCCCTCCCTCCATCTTCAAAATGTATTACCCCAAACTTTGCTTCCATTCTTAAATATGTTCACTCTAATTCTGATCTTCCTGCCTCCCTGATATAAGAACCCTAGTGGTTTAATAGTGCCCACCCAGAAAATTCAGAATAATCCTCCTATCTCAGGGTTTTTAACTTAATCACACCTGCAAAGTCCCTTTTCCATGTAAGGTAACCTAGTCACAGATTTTAGGTATTAGAATGTGGACATTTTGGGGAAGCTGTTATTTAGATTAACGTGGAATATTGTGATCTTTATTGTGTGTTTTGCTATTAGTATCCCTTAATACTAGGAGAAAACTTACACTGAGTTTAATTCTTTGTCTTTTTGACCTATTCCATAAAATAAGTAATGTGGTCTGACAAATGGCTCTTACCATATAAGACAACAAAAACATCTTACCATGTAAGACCACACTTTTATGATCTCAAAGATATACTGTTATGTCCCAATAAATAAGAAAGAGTAAAGCATTGCCAATTAAACTGATTCACTAACTAATGCAAAATGCATTCCAACTTGATGTATTTCTTTTAAGAGATGGGGTCTTGCTTTGTCACCCAGGCTGGTGTGACAAAGCCACTGCACCTGGAACTCCTGGGCTCAAGGGATCCTCCTACCTCAGCCTTTTGAGTAGCTGGCACTAGAGGTATGTGCCACCATGCCTGGCTAATTTTTTAAATTTTTGTAGAGACAGGGTCTCACTATCTTGCCCTGGCTAGTCTCAAACTCCTGGGCTTAAGCAATCCTCTGGCCTCAGCTTCTCAAAGTGCTACGATTACAGGTGTGAGCCACAATGTGGTAAAATGTGATAAATGTGATAAAATGTGTGTCTTAGATGAAATATTTGATATATTTTTTCAGTGACCTACATAGCACAGAGATCCCCAAGAAATTCCATCATTTTCCATTAAAAGTATGACTGCTACAAAGTTCCTATTTGCTATTATTTGAATGTATTCCCTCCAAAATTCATGTGTTAGAAAGTTAATCTTCAATGCACATACAGTGTTGACAGGTACCTTCTGGGAAGTGTTTAGGTCTTGAGGCTGAACTCCTCATGAATGCATTAATGCCATTAGGAAAAGGGCTTGTGGGAGTGGGTTTGCACTCATCTACTTTTTTTGCCATGTGAGAACATAGAACTTGTCCTTTCTTGCCTTTCTGCCTTTTCTGCAGGTGAGGATGTAGCAAGAAGGCCCATGCCAGATAATGACACTTTGATCTTAGACTTCCTAGCCTTCGAGACTGTGAGAGGCAAATTTTAGTTCTTCATAAATTACCCCATTGGTGCTATCCTGTTGTAGTGGCACAAAAGAACTAAGATGGTATTTCAGTTAGGATAAGCTAATCTGCTAAAATGCAGCATTTAACTAAGCCTTGTATGACTTAGTGCTTGCAGTGACTAAATTTACGTGCATTTCCACTTCACATTACAGTTAGCCATTTCCTTTATTCCAGTACTCTGGATACTAAAAGTAAAAATATTAGTTCTGTTAAGACCATGTCTTTTGAAAATGGACGTATTATTTTTTACCTCCCAGTGTTAAAATGACAGTGCGATCATCTACAGCATTCATTAGATACCTAAAGAGCACCAAAGTAATTAGTGTACATTATTTAACTGTGGTTTCCAGATCTTTGGGTTGACAGTCACTTCATAGCCAGGATGGATAGGAATGGAATGGAAATAAAAAAAAAAAGCCTACATCTTTATGGTCGTTATCTACATTTCACCTTTATTATCTCAGCAGCAATTCTTTCAGCACATAGCACAAGTCCTTGTGTTTTCATTATTTTCTGCCAGCAATTTCTCTCTTTTCTTGGGAGAAACATCTAAAGTTAATAAATAGATAAAACTTATTTTCTTCCAGCTGTGTTTTTCAGATTTTTCAATATTCAGTTAAGAAAGAGCAAAAGTTGCAGACCACTTTAGAGGAACACTTAGAATACTCTGAATTTTTTTCTTCTCTTAATGACATTTCTCCACTTGGATTGTGGAATGAAGCCTTATCTTGCTCGGTTAGGCTGTGAAACAATTATAATGCTTCTGAATTCCAGAAATAAAAAAGAAGATTCTCAATTCTCAGAGCTCTGCACTGTGGAAGGCTCCCCTACGTTCAAGAATATGTTTCTGAAAAGTCTTCTTAGCAGGAAGGAAAGCTTAAGGCCATATATTTTCTGTCTACTGTTGCGAGTAGCATGACTTGAGATGTTGGTTTCATAAGTAACGACCTCCAAGGATCAGAAAAAAAATGCAGCTTTGTTTTCTAGGCCAGCAAGGAGGAATGAGAATCACAGAATGTTTAAGCTAGTGAGAGTTATAGAATTAATCTAATCCCAAATCTTTAATTTTATAGATCTAAGTAACCATATCAGAACTGGTGCTGTAGATCAATGTTTCTAATTTTGAGCTAAATTCTCACTTATTTATTGGTTGATTTCTTTAAGTTTTTGGACATACAGACCTAAACTAATTTGTGCTTCTAAATTAAGGCTACTACCTAGAATGAAATCAAGCCGTCAGATATATACTGCAGCAGATTTGGCTTATTTATTTTGCACTTTCCAGAGGAAAATGTCTTCTGCAGGAATTTTGCTAGCTGAGAGTTGTACACAACAGAGTTGAAAGTACTTATATTATTTGGGACTGATACACAAATGACTTCTGTGAAAAAATGGTTTTTTCTCTACCTCAGAATTTATTTGGACATGAGGCTAAAAAAAAAAATTTGGCTTGTGGTGCTTTATGGTTTCAAATGCAAATATCCTTCTTCTTGCTAAAAAGTAAAATATATATTTAAAGACATGGGCTTTTGTGTCAAAGTTCGTGTCTCAAACAAAACGAATGTGAACAGCTGAGGTCCTTCTTTGATTAATGTGTTGGTGAGCCCTTGTACTTCCTGTTTCTACTGTAGAAATTTCTAGGAATTGTCTCTCATATTGTAACAGTATAATACAAACAAATTAGAAATTGTAGATTGAACATCTTTTTGAGAACGGTAGAACACATTTTGCTAAACTTGTTGCCCCTCTGAAATAAATATGACCATAATATTCATATATGAGTCACATTCCCAAGGCGCATTCAGCTTATGGACTGTCCTATAGTCAATAGAGGCTGAAAGTATGGTACTTCCAAATTCCTAGTAAGTGGTTGTAACTGCTCCTCTTTCTCACCTACTCAAGAAAGCACAAAGGATATTAAATGCATGAGATTGTGCATGTGTGGTGGTGGTAAGGGGGAAATTATCTCTATTATAATTTATTTTAAGAAATCATTCTCAAGCTTTGATATTTTATAATAAAGAATACTTGATGTCTGATAGAGATAGAGTATTATAACTGAGAACAGTTACAATGCTTTTCTGCAACATTCACTGATTCGATCATGAAAAAGGTTAGGAGTAAAACCAATAGTTTTTGTTTCATTTTTCTTTCAATGCTCTTTTTTAATAGCTCACACAGTTATATTATTCAAAAATCAGAGTGATATAAAACATATACATTAAGAAGTTTCATTTCCAATTCTGTTCTCATTAACTCTTTTCCTTTCTTGTCCCTTTTAGTAAGCATTTGTCTTCAGTCTCTTACTTGCATTTCTTTAAGTACAAACGTATACAAATGTATATTCTTACTTTGCCCTTTTTCACAAATGAAGGCTAGTGTATTCATTGTTGGGCTTCTGAATTTCAACACTGTATTCTAGAACACTTTCTATATCATACATTGATGTATCAATGCAGCAGTATTTAACCGTAACGTAGTTTATACTATAAGCTATTTAATTAGTCCAATATTGATGGGCAAGAGATAATTCTAATGTTTTGCTATTATAAGCAATGGTACAATAAATAACCTTGTGTATATTTTATTTCGTATGTGAGTGATAAAAATATTTTCTTACTAAAAAACAGGAAGTGATTCTAATGCCATGGGTTTTTGAGTGCAAGAAGTTCGAAATCTGAAAAAAAAATTAAGATAGTTCAAGCCCTTTTGGGGTTCAAGATAGGATAAATCCCCAGAAGTGAGATTGATGATTCAAAGGGTAAATAAATTTGTAAATTTTTTTATATTGCAAAATTTTCTTCCTTAAGGTTTTAACAGTAACACAGGAGTTCAAAGTTTTCAAACTTTTGCATGCTTGGCCAATCTGTTGTGGGAAAAACAATATCTTGGTATATATTTCATTTGCATTTCTCTTGTTATGAGTGAGGTTATATGTCTTTTTGTATATTGGTTTAAGAACCAGCTATATTTGCTTTTTTGTGAACTGTCTACTCATAACCTATGCCTACTTTTATTGATTGTTATTCATATTTTTATTGAGTTCATGGAGTGTGGTACATATTGGGAGATTAGCTGTTTGTAATATGAAGAACTAATGTTCTTTTCTAGTGTGTTTGTTCAATCAAGTTGCCCCCTATGATGTGGCTCATCCACATTTAAATTAAAGGTTCTTCTTTGCAGGGTCTTCAGCTCTTTCTAATTTCTCCACCTTTTCTCTGGACCCCATGATTGCCAACCTTCTGCATTAGCAACCTTCCCTTTTCATGTTAAATCTCTTTTTATTGAGAGTTTTTAAGTTACCCTTAGTGCATACACATATTCACAGATCTCCCAACTTATAAAATATCTTCCCTTTATCTTACATTGCCTTTACTTCTACAACATTTCCTTTATAGCCAAGTTTCTTAAAAGAAGAGTTCTTACTTCATGTTTCCAGTTTTGCTTTCACAGCTCTGAGTTTGGGGCAAGTTCCATCATGCCCCCAATTCTATGAGGTTACCAATAGTCCCCTAGTTCTCAAATGATTTTGTACTTCCCCTCTTCATCCTATTTAATTGGTCCTGTAGAATTTGACTCTTCAACCACTCTTTCTTGAAACTATTTACTGCTTTGGCTGTTTTCATGCTACTCTTCCCTCAGTATTTTTTAACTATTCTACTCCATCTTCTTCTTCTTTGTTGTCCTTATAATATACGTTCAAACATCTGATCACTATCTATAAGTCAAGGACTCTTAAATCTATGCCCACAACCCAGCCCCCTGGCTTCTAAGATCCAAATATACATATCCAAATCCCTCGTAATGAACATGCCACAGACACCTCTTGCATGCTCAAAATCCAATCTCCAAATTTTATGTCTCCTATATTTCCCATGAGTGAATAGCATGATAACTCAACTAATTACTCAAGCCAGAGGCACAAGAGTAACCTGAGGAATTCTCTTTGATTGTAGTCATCATTTAGGCATTTCCCATTATCCGTTTTGCATCATTTTACCTTGTAAGCATTCCCACTGTCACTAGCACTACAAATATTTTTACAAGATTTATTATAATAGTCTTCTAACTAGTCTACTGCCTCTAACATGACTTGTCTTCAACTCCTTCTTCAAAGCATTGTTAAAATGATCATTATTCTAAATATAACTGTGTTATAACCCTGCCTACATTTTCTTTGTGCTTCCAAATAGATTTTAGAGTAAAATTCAGCCTTTGGGGTTAGTCTGTGAGGCTCTTCATACTTGGCCTTACCTATGTCTTCAGCCTTATTCCGAAGTTGTCAGGTAACAGAGATGGGTTTAGATCATGGACTTTGGAATTGGCCAGACCTTGCTTGAATTATTACCTTTCTCACTTTGGGCAAGTTACTTAACCTGTCTAAAATAGTTCTTTCATCTATAAAATCGAAATAAAAATAATACTTCTCTCTCAGGGTTGTGGTGCGGAAAAAATTAAGTAATTCTTATAAAGCAGTGATCACAATCCTGTCTCAATTACATGATAAATCCTCAATAACCACATGTGTGGGTGGTATTAATGGCAATCCTGAGCCATAGCCTATTATGCTCTGCTTGAACTAATAATCCTGGTCCAGACTTCCCAAATTGTTGAAGGCGTATGTAATTGGCTCATGCCTTCATTCTCCTGCCTGTAACACAGTTGTCCCTCCTCTGCCCCTCTTTAATCATTCAATTCTGTTTGTAGGATGACTTTAATCAAATTACCTAACAGCTTTACATCATGATCTACTAATTAGTAAAACAGAGTCCAAATTGTTACCAACCTCATAGGGTTATGATAAAGATTAAATAAGAAAATAAATGCAGAACACCAGCAATTAGCAATCCCTTTGTATTTCTCCTTTTTTGTCTTCTTCATCTTAATGTTTTAATTACTATTAACACTATTGTTACTGTTAGTGGTTTTCAAAATGTTGTCCAACTTTACATTGTCTCCTTCACTGGAAAGTTGATCCTGGCAAGGACTCTGCTGACAGTGATTCTACTATCAAGGAATATGTCTAGTGGAGAAAATAGATAAGGCAGCTGATCATTCCTGTAAGGTGTGAAAAGTTCTAGGTTAGAGATAGGCCATGGAGGGCACGGGAAGATTTCCTAGGCTAGCAAATTGTCTGGCACATAGTAGGTGTTCAACAAATGTTTATGGAAGGAATGTTGATTAACTGGTGATTATTACCATAAAATGCATGCCAAAATAATGTAGTATACATACAATTATGTGCTGTAAATATTGTATACATACAATTATTTTAAAATCTACTTAATTTTCATGATAATAAGATGTGTTAGTTTTTTTTTTACTTTATTTCATACTAATGTTTTTGGGACTGTGTTAGAGGAAATTTAAGTTATTTTTTCTATCTTTATAGAATTAAAAAATTTTCACCCATTATTACCAGAACCTTGGGTTTGTGATAAATGCTGACAAGTTAAGCAACCAGACATCTTATTTTTCTATGAGTCCCTAAAGGATTTCTTTAGTCCTGGAATTAGTTTTCAAAAATAATAAATTATGCAATTTGTTGGAGCAAGACCTTTAATATCTTGAATAAATGGCATTTCTTCTCCCCTTCCCTGTCATTCCCTTTTCATGTTACTAGATCAAGGAGACAAAAGGCACTCTCCTACAAAGGCTTTCAGAATGTCTCATAAACAACGTCTCGGGAAAACCAAATAAGCCAGAACAAAAAAGAGACATAGATATAATTTTTCTAAAGCCATTTGAATTTCTCTTCAAATCCTAGAGTTTATTTTCATGTCCATAATATAATATAGACAGAGGAGTATATGGTTTTCTGACCATTGCTTATTGTTCTCTCACATTTCCCAACACTGAGAAGCATCTCTGTGTTGATAATTTGTCTTTGAAGTGTAAATCATTCAGTATTTTCAGGGTGAAAGTCATACGGTTTAGAGTCACAGGACAGTCACATCATTCCATCTTTATAATGCATGATTGGGGTTTTTTATTCCATTGACCTATGGAGATACTTTAGAGCATTAATTTATTGTACTGCATGTGTTAGATACTAGATTTCATATATATAAACATCTTGAAAAATTACTCATTTAATTAGCTGGATTATTTAACAGACAGCAAAAAATGATAATCCTTTTAGTAAATATTTGTTCATATTGGCTAAATATTTGTTAAATATGTATGCAATTTGCATATACTGTATCTGAAAAGATGATTAAAGCAATCATATTTCTGTAAGAAGTTATTAATTTTTTATCTCCTCTTACTATATCTTCAGTTTCTGGTATACATAAAATGATTCTTATCTTTCTTAATCTCTAACAGTCTGTTAAATAGCTTACCCAGAACAAAAATAAAATACAATATCTGGCACTACATCATATTTAATCCTGGATTGCAGTTCAGAAACAAATTTGATCCTTGGCTTAACATTCAAATGTAGAGGATTCCTTTCAAATGGTAGTGGATTCCTTTCTAAGGAGTAACATGGAGAATCATACAGTCTCTACAAGTCGAGGATACCAATATTCCAAGGACAGTAGAGCTCTCTTTTTTATGGTTTTCTTAAGGTTACTTAAGAAATTGTTTTCATATTGTTTGAGAATCTTTAAAATAAAAAATAAAATGGAATTATGACTTTTCCCTCTACTTCCAAATAATAAAAAAGGAAGAATACAAATTATCTCATTACCTCTCAGCTCTAAAATGCTGAAGTTAGATAACTAAGATGCATATAACATTCACAAATGGTCTGTAAGAAGGAGGACAGTGACACACTATTTAAGCAATATGCTGAAAAATGACAATAGTTCCAGGTTTGCGTGTGTGCGTTTTCAAATCTACCAGGTCTCCTCAATATTGTCAAGGGGAAAAAAAATAACCCCAGATTTTAAACAAAGAAAAGGTTTTTATGATGTGTGGCTATTGTTTGAATGTTGGTATCCTTCCAACATTCACATGTTAGAATTTAATCCTCTCTTAGCATTATTGACAGGAGAGGCATTTGGGGATGATTAGGTCATGAGGGCTCCACTCTTATCAATGGAATTAATGCTCTGATAAAAGGGCTTCAGGGTGCTTACTTGCCCCTCCTGCTCCTTCTGCCATGTGAGGACACAATGTTGGCCTCTTCTGCCATGTGGAAACAGAGCAACAAGGCACCATCTATGAAGCAGAGCATGAACCTTCACAAGACACAGAATTTGCTGTTGCTTTGATCTTGGACTTTCCAGCCTCCAGAACTGTGAAAAACAAATTTCTACTATTTATAAATTACCCAGTGTAAGGTATTTTGTTACAACAGCCAGATTAGACTAAGAGAAGTGTCAAGCTTGAGTCAAATCTTTAGTAGTCTCAAAGTGTGTGATGTAATTATGCTCCAATGGAAGCTTTAATTCTCATCTTACTAAGTGGCAACCCAGAAACTACCTTTAACTGAATGTTATTGGCAGTTTTACCTTTTTTTCTCACCAGAGTACACTATATATAGCACAGATGAGGACAATAAACTCCTCGATGGCAGGAACATGTCTTTCCTTTCTTTTGAAAGTTAAAAAGTTTTGTAGTTTGAACAAAATTTCTGTAAGACTCTGTACATCATGATAATTCATCAAATAATTTAGATGTTGCTGATATGAGCATAGAAGATAAAAATTCTAAAATCTGTTTATGTAATTCCTATATTATGTCAACAAAGACATGATTGGGAGATGCTTATAAAAATCTGTTTTTTCCTTCAGGTTTTCAAAGGAATTTTTGCAAGATTTCCATTTGTGACTACTGAAGTTATAGTTACTTGTTAAGTAGTGTAAACACTAAAACACTGTTCTGGATTTAACTTTCTCTTATGCTGGTTAGGCTCACAGAAACTTAGACGCACGTAATCTGTAGTGACTTGGCAGTTACCACACTAATGATGCCATTAGTCTAACTCAAGGTTTCTTAACCTTGGACTTACTTGGAGCATGTGGTAGTCCATTTTCTACTGTTATAACAGGATGCTACAGACTGGTATATACAAGCAATAGAAAGATATTTGTCTTACAGTTTTGTAGGTTTGGAAGTCCAAGAATGTTACACTGGCATTTGGAAAAGGTTATCCCATGGCAGAATGCAGGAGAGCTCATGAGACAGAGAGAACAAAATCAGGCTGAACTCATCCTTTTTACTAGGAATTCATTCCCATGATAACTAACCCTCTCCCACGATAATGGCATTAATTCCTTGATGACGGCAGAAGTCTCATGGCCTGATCACCTCTTAAAGGCCCCTCCTCTTAATACTGTTACAATTGCCATGAAGTTTCCAACACATGAACTTCTGGAGAACAATTCCAAACCATAGCAGGGCCAGTCGTTGGGGAGTGTACCGTATATAGTAAAATGTTCAGCAGCGTCAGTAACTTTTACCAACAAGGTGTCAGAATACTAAGTCAGTTGTGATAATTAAAAATGTCTTCAGAGATTACCAAATGTGCCCCGGGAGCAAAATTACCCTTGGTTAAGAATCACTGCTCTAATTTATATTTGATTTTATGATAATTTATATTTGATAGACTATTTTGCCAAATATGTAGGTGACATCTTGGGCCTGCATTTCTTTAGCCATGTGTGTAAGATAATTCTAGTTTTATACTTCACCATGCTGTTATAAAGTCTCAATAAAGGTATAGATAAATCTAGACTCTTCATAAAAATGTGCTATGCTCATATTGTGTGGAGCCAAGGAGAGACCTTTACCTACTTTTACAAGAGTCAGAACTATTAAGCAAAACACTTTCCAGTGATTGATAACTAGACAATGATGAGTAAATTACAGTGACCTTTGTTGTTTAACTTTTATGGTTAATAAATTGTACAACTGTACATTCCCTTTACTTTGGAAATCTGGAATATCATCAAAAGTAGGCTTAGCAATCTTTTGGAACAAAAATGATCATTCTCTGTCATGTGTTCTTTGTTCTGTCTAAGAATACTTAAGTGTTCCAAACAGCTGACTCGGTAATGAAGTTAAGTTGCCTTTCCTTCACCTAATGACAGATAGAAAATGGTGGAAATTCCATTAAGAAACTAACAAATGGAGTTTTTCTTCTAGAGCCACAGTGGTTTCCTTAAACATTAACTGGATTTAAGAGTGAAGAGTTCAGCTTTCTAGGGAACTTTTCCAATTTCTCAGGCTACTTTTTATCGCATTAAACCTGTTGTCAGTAACCCTAGCTCAGGAGCAGTTCCTAGATTTTTGAATTGGCTGAGCTTGGTCTGTAACTGGGACTCAATAAATATTTGCTGGTGAATGAATAAGTGATTAAATATTCTTCTCTGTCTAAGACATTTGATTTAAAACTAAATAAATTTCTTAACAATTTAATGGTAGATGTGCTATTTTTATCCCTTATCTCCATGTCAGAGCATTTAATTGAGGGTAGGTGCCAGAGGGAGAGTAAAACAAAAATCATGTGTATGGGCTTTCTTCTGGCCCATTTCCTTTTGCTCCCATTTACTTCATAATAACATAGATGTGTCACTGTTGGGGTTGACGCTTGGCTAGCTTCTCCGTACAAGCTATTGTGAACTTGCTATACACACTTACTGAGTGACGATAACAACTTAATTTTTCTAAAGGAATAATAAAAGTGTAAAACAAGTCTACTCTTGGTCATAGTCAATATAAGAAAGCAGTGGGACTGTGCTTCTCAAGAGAAAATAACATTTCCTAAGGAAAGGAAGTGCACATATATTTTTTCTTTTTAAAGTGGTATTTTATGAAAGCAAGCTAACATTTTTTTTTTTTTTGAGACAGACTCTTGCCCTGTCACCCAGGCTGGGGTGCAGTGATATGATCTTGGCTTACTGCACCTTTCGCCTCTCGGGTTCAAGCTATTCTTCTGCCTCAGCCTCCTGTGTAGCTGGTACTACAGGCACATGCCACCATGCCTGGCTAATTTTTCTTTTTTGTGTGTTTTTAATAGAGATGGGGTTTCACCATGTTGGCCAGGAAGGTCTCTATCTCCTGATCTCGTGATCCACCTGCCTTGGCCTCCCAAAGTGCTGGGATTACAGGCATGAGCCACCACACCCGGCCGACATGTTCTTTAATTGACAATGTTATCTGAGATATTTTCTTAAGTGTATTGACACTCTCACATCTCCTTCTTTGAGATAAGTTAAATGCCAAAATTTATATTGATATATGTGAATGTGTATGTATATGTGCTTTAGGATCTCTCTTTCTCTCTTTCCAAATTTCTAGTTTTCTTCTTTAAGCCTTGCCATCTGCAAAACTAAACAGACATGAATGAATGTTGTGAGAGCCTTAGCTAGTAACTGTCCTATAAGGTAGGATATCCTATAAGGATTAAATGAATTTTGTTTGTTTTCATTTCTGGAAAAGCATGTTACACAAGGTCTGCCACATGATAAAAGTATAGTAGATACTAATAGCTTGTCATTTTACTTCTACCCTTTCACTGTAACTATGCCTACTCCATGGTGTAGTGTTTTCTGTACAGAGAATACCAAGAAAGAATCCAAGGCATTTTCTTGAGGGTGGGCTCTGTTTATGCCAGCAGGCAAAAAGCAGTTTTAGAAACTTCTATTTTGCCTTCGTTTAACATCTTCTCCTGTCTTTACCTCAACCTTCGTTACTTCAAGTGGAACACAGACATAAGAAAGCAAAAGCAACTTTCCTTTTAATAAAATCTACTTTTATCTCATTACATTCAATATTAAAATATAAATACCAATAATTAAAAAAATTAAAATAGGCAGAACACGAAGTCTGCTTATATTAGGGCATTGTATCCTCTAGTCCCGTTTATTTGCAGTCAATCCATTGCTCAGGTATGACTGTCTGCATCAGCTGACTTGAGGTAGCACACTATTATGTTTACTTAGAGAGAGGTGGCTCATGTAGTTTGGGCTTGTAGACACTGTGGGAGTTAAAACAAATACCATTTCCTTTACTACATTTACCTTAACTTTTGATAAGAAGAACAATGAATTTTCATGCATAGTTTTCCATTCATCTTCTTTTCTAAACATTGGCAAATTGGATAAAGAGTAAAGAACCATTGGTGTGCTATATTCAGGAGACCCATCTCATGTGCAAAGACACACATAGGCTCAACATAAAGGGATGGAGGAAGATTTACCAAGCAAATGGAAACCAATAAAAAGCAGGGATTGCACTCCTAGTCTCTGATAAAAACAGACTTTAAAACAACGAAGATCAAAAGAGACAAAGAAGAGCATTACATAATGGTAAAGGAATCAATACAACAAAAAGAGCTAACTACTGTAAATATATATGCACCCAGTACAGGAGCACCCAGATACATAAAGCAAGTTCTTAATGACCTACAAAGATACTTAGACTCCCATACATTAATATCGGGAGACTTAAACACTCCACTGTCAATATTAGAGAGATCAACGATACAGAAAATTGAGAGTATCCAGGACTTGAACTCAGATCTGGACCAAGGGGACCTAATAGACATCTACAGAATTCTCCACCCCAAATCCACAGAATATACATTCTTTGCAGCACCACATCGCACTTACTTTAAAACTGACCATATAATTGGAACTAAATCACTCCTCAGCAAATGCAGAAAAAAAACAGAAATCGTAGCAAACAGTCTCTCAGACCACAGTGCAATCAAATTAGAACTCAGGATTAAGAAACTCACTCAAAATTGCACAACTACATGGAAACTAAACAACCTGCTCCTAAATGACTACTGGATAAATAATGAAATGAAGGCAGAAATAAAGGTATTCTTCAAGACCAATAAGAATGAAGATACAACATACCAGGAACTCTGGGACACATTTAAAGCAGTGTCTACAGGAAAATTTATAGCACTAAATATCCACATGGGAAGTCCTTTCTACCTTTTTTTCTCCTGCTAAGCTCACAAGACAAGACCAAGGCCACAACCTGATTGATTTGCCTGGTAAAGAAATGAGTCAATTTTAGGTTTAGAGAGTTTATTACTTATGTAGACAGCAAAAGGAAGAATAACTGAAGGTGCTATCTACTGGGTCCTTGTTCCATAGGCCAAAAAGGACAGCACTGAAATCAAAGGAGTCCAGTGACTGCAGTGATAATGCAACAATGTCCATTGCTGGGCAATTGATTCTAGACTGCAGCTGGGCAATTTTATACTTTGCCTCTGTACCCTAAGAGGGGAGGAATGAAAATCCTTCTATATCATTAAAACCCCAGAGGCAATGAGAAAAACTGTCAGTTTCCTGGAGGAGATAGAAAGGAGAGTGGGAGATTTCCTCAAGGTAGCACCTCACTAGTCTCCCACCCTCCCATGTTCTGGGAGGATCTCAATGCCTCCTGCCAAGACTTGCATAGGTTGTGGTTCAAGCCTTTTCCTGTGTGGTTTGTGTGGATATGTGAAGTTACCAGGGAGCCATGAAGGAGCCATTCCATTCCATTTTCTAATTCTTCTTTTGCTACAAACCTTTTTCTACTATCTATTAGGGAGCTGTATTCGTGTTCTTCTTTCCTCTAACAAGCACAAATTTGAACAATATTCTTGGTTGTGATACGGGCACTGGGTATAAATTTTCACAACTGGGATGTAAAAAATGGTACAATCCTTTATTTTTCAAAACCATATCTTACGTAAAACCCCTATCCTTCAGGGCTGGCTAGAAATTAATTCACTGAAATGAATGTGATTCCTTTTCCTTCAGAGCATGCTAACATGAGAGGATTTGAAGCATATCAGAAGAGGACAGAAGATATTCTCAACTTTGCTCCCCACGACTGGGCAGTGAGGAGACCCTCACTAACCAAGCCTCTGTGGGTGCTTGGCTTTCTGCTGGCTCTGCTTGTGCATGCGATCTGTGAGTATGGTTGTCAGTCTCAGCCTAGTTTTCAGCTTTTGCAGGGGTAGCGGTGGGGAGAGAGGACAGGGAGGAATCTAAATCATTTTTCAGGTCCTGGCATCTACTCTGGGTGCAGTATCTGCTATTTCCCTAAACCCAGCAAAATCTTTTTCCTATACCTTCCTCTTTTGCAACTTCCTTCCCTTCTCTCCTCAAGAGTTAATCAATATAATCTCTCTTGAATGAGGTTTTAGGATCATCATATTCTGCTTTTTATGAACAGATGTAAAAGAACTACAGGCTAAGATCAATAAGTATTTTTCTTACTACCTACCGTGTTAAACACATTGTCAGGGGTGTCCAGTTTTTCCTGGCTTCCCTGGGCTACATTAGAAGAATTATCTTGGGCCACATATCATATGCACTAATACTAAGGAGAGCTGATAAGCTAAAAAAAATAGCAAAAAAATCATACAATGTTTTAAGAAACTATATGGATTTGTGTTGGACTGCAGGTGAAACAAGCTTGCATTAAATCATCAACCTGTCACGTGGCATAGGAGTGACATACTTACAGAGAATTGACCTGAGAAGTTACTGATGTTTTTCCAGCAGTTGCTAAATAGATGAAGCTTTCTAGAGCTCAAAGTTTATTATTATGAGTCAGTCTTAGAGTTATGCCATGACTCATGGCAATGTTATTCAATCTATTGCTTTTATCTCCAGATTTTTCTATTTTTTCTAATTGCTTAAGAAGGAAATATTGATTACAGCATCTTAAAGCAAGACCTCATTCTAAATTATTGCAATTTACTGATAATTATATTAGTTCAGTGGCTGCATGTTACTGTAATTAGTGCTTATATTCGTGCTTAGAGTGGGGTCAATATAATTACGGGATAAGATCTGGGATTGGGATGATGGATAGACTTATAAAGACAGTCTTATTAGATGTGTGTACAGATGCAGTCAGGACTCTCAAATTAAAATATGGAATACATTTTGACTTGTAGGGTGGTGGTCAAATACTGAGAATGAGGAGATAAAAACTGAAGCCGAGGGCAATATGCTTGTGGGTGTGGAGAAGATAGGACAAAGCTTTGCCACATGCCAGTTTTTGCTTTTTATATCTTGTTCAGCATTCACTGAAGGCTGCAGACAGCTTTAAACCCCTTAGTTCTTGGGGGAATACTGGTTAAGCCTGAATGTGTGCATGTGTATGTTTATACACAGTTGCTACTACAAGTAGCATAAGTGCCTGCAACGAGCCCCTTAGTATCTACCTGACCATTATGCAGCTTCCTTCTCAACAGTGATGTGCTCAGCCCATCGGATGTTCTCTTTCCTCTATAGGTACCCACCTGGAATACAGCCCTAAGACCAGCTCATTTATCTGAAGCCTAAATGTCTTTGTTATCTTAAAGCTCTGGCTTCTTGCACCTATGGTTATTGGCCCAGATCTTCCTCTTTAACCACAATGTCACCCACAGCCTAGAAATTCCAGTTCTTCATGCCGTTTGCTCCAGTGTGAATTCTGGTCTTGCTAGACCAGAACACTTTGGCAGTCAAGTTCAGAGCATTGATCATTCTGTGAGCCATGAGCCCTAGGCCTCCCTGTAATTCCCCTCTCTGACTCATTTCCCTGCTATGCATCATGGCCAAACCCACAGAGACCATGTCCTCAAGATGCACTGGGCTGGTTACCATTCTACCTATTCAATTTGTCCTGGGGAGGCATATAACTTCTCTTCAGAATTTTCCAACTGTCCTTTCCAACAAACCTAATTTCAGAAACTACACTGAGAGGAACAACCTGTTCTAATTTTTGTAGCAGTAAAAGATTTTGATTTTTTTTTTAAACTTACTTGTGATTCATGAAACATCCTACCATAAACACTTTTTCCTTAGAGATTATTTCCAGGGAAGAGTTCACAATATAGTCCATGCTGAGAAAATTCATTGTTTGCTCTCTGTGGAGAAAGGTGAAGAAAGTTCAGGACGAGGACAAGGCTCACTGATTCTAGTTGCCTCCCACACTGATCTTTGATATCAACAATCTAAAGAACTAAAAATCATCTCTGAAATGCAGCCACAGATTTAAACTACTCTCAAATGACCCCAGCGCTTGCAGTGAATGTGAAGCTATAGAGACATCAATTAGGGGTTTTCGATGCACACGTTTTGTTTTAGGGCCATTCGTATTCTCACTTGCATGTGTCGAGACTCAGTTAACTGTTGAATTTTCACCAGGTTTGGCTGATACAGATGTTTCCTTTGCACTGGCAGAGTCACTGACAGTTAACGATGCATCTCAGCACATGAATCTCTCCTGCCGCTCACCCTGACAAGTTGGAGAGGAAAAGACTGCCTGCAAATGGTGTTTCAAGTGTGTACAACACAGTGTGTTCCAAACACATGGGGACTGTGTTGGGGTTGCCAAACTCACTGTGCTCTCACATGTAGTATAATGCATTTGATAAAAGAGATCAATTTATTAGCAGTGTTTTACGATTAAAGGGAAAAATATTGGCTTTGTTGGCTAAGGAGAAAAATTTAAACTGACCCCCTATTGAGAAGTGAGGGAAAAAAAGAGTTACTAATTTTAAAGGAGATGTTTGTTTGAGATCCTCTTTTTTGGCACTTTATTTCTTCAGTACCACAGGTGTCCCTGATGTGCTATTTTAAATTACAGGCTACCATGATTGTGGACAATGACAGTAAAGCCTTTGTCATTGCCAAGCATCCCTATCCCTTACATTCTCTGCAAAGCTGTTCATTGGTCATAGCTATTGTCCCCTCACCCCTGGCAAAGGGACACAAGTTAATCTCCATGTTGAGTGAAGGGCTCAATATTGGAAATGGATTTGTATAACATGGAACACAAATTTCTACCAAAGACATATTTTGAGAAAGAACTAATTTGAGGATTCCTGGGGTGGACAGAAATTTCCATTTTTAAGAAAATTGGTTATTCCTGGTTGCTCCACAAGGCAGAGAGTTTCTCAGAGATATCCTACTGTGTATCCACAGTGTTTCATTTACAGTCGGCACTCAGTAAATGCTTGACTGTGTAAATAAAGAAGTGAATGGAATCAAATGGCATTGAGTGCATAAATAAAGGAGTGAATGGCCTAACACAAGGATCAGCATTGAATTTACAAGACTTTTCTTCACTATCTTTCTCTCTGGACAGTATAATAAGAATGAGAATAAAATGGGAAATTTTAGAAATTGGAGGAGTGCAATAATCATTTAGACTGATCCTCTTATCTTGGAGATTATGATGATGATATTTATTTAGTATTTATCTTGCCAGGTATTGTGCTAAGAGTTGGACATGGCATATCTCATTTAATCCTCATAATAATGCTCTAAGTAGATGTTAACCCATTTTATAGATAAAGAAATTGAGGCATAGAGAGGTCACACAGCTACTAAGTGATAAAGCTAGGATTAAACCTGGGTCCTCTGGCTTGACAGCCAGAGTAACTTTTTTTTATTATGCTACTTTGGCTGTTACTCAAGCCTTAGCGAGGTTGAATGATGCATCCAAAGCTGTCACAGGGTTGGGCCTCAAACTTTATCTCATGATTTCACATCCTATGGCTTTTTCTTCTACCACACATTTGATTGAGTAAAAACCCTTTCATATAACATACACTCCTCAAACTACAACATAAATTGCAAAGATAACTGGTGAACTGGTGAAAGCAATTGCCAAGATTCCGAAGCAGGATCCTGTCATCTTTACAGCTGATCTCATGCAATTAGAATTCTAGATCCCATGGCTAGAGTCTAGCCTGTTTACAAACTTAGCCTGGGGCAAAATTCCAAGGAGCACAGGTTTCTGACCTGATAGATTTTTATTCTCTATCCATGCAAGAGTAGGGGTGACTATAAAATAATTTTAGCTAATTCACACAACTTGGAGACCTTTAATTTCACAAGTGAAAGCCCGATTTTAGCATTCATCATGCTAGTCAACAGCTTGTTATTTTTATCACTAAAAGCCCTTTTCTGACATTTAGTATGCTAATTAGCAAAGTGTAGGTTATTGAGCAAGGTACAGGTAACAGAAGTGCTTGTAATAGCTCTTCTGGGGTATTGACTTCTTGATGAGAATGCCAGCAGGCCACTCCGGTGTTCATTAACCACTCCTGGTCAGGGAATCTTTGATTAGAATGCTTACGGCCTCTGGGTGACAGCTCATGCCAAGCTAAGTGCACATAATACCACAGTGTATATGTTGAAGTATTTTAAAGTAAATTATAATCATTATAGCAGGTGGCCTCAAGATTGGTTGATTCATTAATTAAAGAAAATCCTAAGAACACAAGCGTCCCTCGTTTCTGTTCTGCCGTCTGACTCTGTTCTTGACTGGCACCCTTAATGATAGTGAAATGATGCTGCTTATCACATACAGACTAGACACCATGCAAAAAAATATGGGGGATAATGGACATCCGTTTGTGTCTCCCCTTCTTAACACCGAGGAAACTTCACCCGGAAGCTACTCACCAGATTTCTCCTCATCTAATTGGCCAGAATCATAGCATATATGTATCTTAATCTAATTACTGTGGAGGAAAGAAATGGGATTCTTTTGACATTGGTAAATGTAAGATATAACTGTCAGTCATTTGAGATGGAGTGTATATCGGGAAAACTTGGAGCTTCCTGAACAGTAATAAAGAAGGAAGGGGCAATTGAGACAACTATCAGCAATAGTCTGCTATGTATAGAATAATTACTTCTTCAGTGTGACTACTTTATCTTTAAGGCCAAAGTTCATCTTTCTCTAACCTTTTATACATCTTTTCCCTTAGCCCCAGATCTCTTTGTTCCTTTCTTGGTTGATTTGTCTTTGCTGCTGTTGTGCACGCATTCACTGAGTCTTCAGTTAATACTCCAACATCTTGAATTAGAGGAAAGAAGTTACAGCTTTAATGAGGATTCCTAGCTTTGATAGTTAACCTGGAGTCATTTCAAGCTCCCTGATGTATTCTCATCTCAGTGCCTGCTGTTTATCAAGTTAAGTCTGGGATGAGTTCTTCAAGGAATATTCCTGATTTGAGAATATAGAGGCCACAAGAAATAGATTAGCTGGGGCATTGTAAACACTGAAGTCGTCCCCTAAGAATGCATTGCTGGGTTGTTTGCTTCCCTTGCCTATCCAGTCAGAGTCTCACTCAAAACAAGTGCTTGACATTTTTCAGAAAAATGGTGTTCCATTTCTAGTGATTACTTCCAACTTCCTCTCCCCTGGCTAGTTTCAAGATTAAAGAAATGGCAGAGTGTTTTAAAACCACACTGGAGAGCTTGTGTTGAATGATAAGGGCATATTCACCAAATATTTACTTCTCCAATGCCTTTAGAGAAAAGAAAGACGTGGCATAAGTTAAGAATTGATTTTCTAGAAATGACAGAAAATGAACTAAACTTTGTACAGATTGAAAAATTGGCTTTAAAAGTTTAAGGCTTATTTAATGTGAAAAAAGCAGCAGTTATAAATTGCAAAGATCCAAGACTATTAAAAAGATGCAGGAAAAATAACTAATGAGTACTAGGCCTAATACCTGGGTGATGAAATAATCTGTACAAGAGACTCCCATGACACACATTTACCTATACAACAAACCTGTACCTGTACCCCTGAATTTAAAATAAGAGTTAAATAGAAAAAAAAAATAAATAAAAGATACAGTTAAGGAAATAAAGACAGATTTAGTTGGTATTTTTTAAACTTTCATTTGGTTTGAGTCTAATGCAGAGTTATGTATTAGTCCCAATTTCATGCTACTGATAAAGACACACCCACGACTAGGCAATTTATTAAAGTAAGAGGTTTGACGGGCTTACATTTCCACATGGCTGGGGAGGCCTCACATGGCTGGGAAGACCTCATTTCAGTGCCTGCTGTTTATGGTGTTAAGTCTGGGATGAGTTCTTCAAGGAATATTCCTGATTTGAGATGTGCCTTTCATTTTCCGCCATGAAAGGTACATCTCACATGGCAGCAGACAAGAAAAGAAAACTTGTGCAGGGAATGTCCCCTTCAGATCTCATGAGACTAATTCACTATTACAAGAACACCATGGGGAGGACCTGCCCGCACGATTCAATTATGTCCCACTGGGTTCCTCCCACTACACCTGAGAATTGTGGGAGCTACAATTCAAAATGAGATTTGGGTGGGGACACAACCAAACCATAACAGTTAGTAACAAGAAAATATAAATAAAAAGTCTACATATTCTGTAAATTGTATCCTAACATTTACACCTTGCAGAAAGTTATCTTTTTTTTTTTTTTTTTTGGGGGACGGAGTTTCGCTCTTGTTACCCAGGCTGGAGTGCAATGGCGCGATCTCGGCTCACCACAACCTCCGTCTCCTGGGTTCAGGCAATTCTCCTGCCTCAGCCTCCTGAGTAGCTTTTTCAGCTGCCTCCCACGGTAATTTCCCATCATGCACTTACTTCCTCTGTGCTGTAGATGGGGTCTTAACTCACCCTTTAGCCATGTCTCTTTCCGCTAACATACACAAAACAGACACCCACCTACAAACCTGGCCCCCTTCTGCTTCATCAATGGCATCTTCATTCTCCTAGTCCCGAGAATGTTTTTATCTGTTTCTCAATTCTCACAACCAATTATTGACAAGAGCTAGGAATTATATCTCCAAAACATTTTCTGCTTCCAGTTTCTCATTTCTTCTCTTTATTACTTTCTATGTTTCCACTTCCATCACACTCAGAATTTTGTTATAAACCCCCAGTGAGATTCTTTGCTTCTCGCTTGTTTCTTCCAATCTATCTTTCACACTGCTGCCAAAATATTCTTTCTATAGGACAACTCTGATCGTGACCTCTGCAGAGGTTTGAAGTTCTTCTTCAACTGTTCCTTTTTGCCTGACGAATTGGAAACCCCCAGTATGTCATCCATACTCTATTCACCAACTACATTTACAGCCTCATCTTTTATAATTCCTTTAAGCATCCTACTCTCAAGCTGCTATTCACCAATTTTATCCCATTTGTCTTTGTTCTTTCACCATAATCATGGTTCCCATGATCTCTCCCAACAAGATAATCCCCATCCGTCAAGGCCTAGTTCAGACGCCACTTCTTCCATGAAGCCTTCCTCTGTGCCCTTCTGTTCTTCTATAATTGCCTGTCCAAATCCCTCCCTCCCTGACCTTGGAACTTTACCAGTGTTTCTGTTACTGTACTTAACATGACCTATTTTTTTTTTGAGACAAGTTCATGCTCTGTCACTCAAACTGTAAGGCACTGAGGGGAACATAGCTCACTGCAGCCTCTAACTCCTGGACTCAAGCCATCCTCCTGCGTCAGCTTGCAGAGTAGTTGGGACTATAGGTGCACACCACTATGCCTGGCTATTTAAAAAATTTTTTTGTAGAATCAGGGTCCCATTATGTTGCTTAGGCTGGTCTCGAGTTCCTGGGCTCAAGTGATCTTCCCACCTCAGCCTCTCAAAGTGCTAGGATTACAGGTGTGAACCACTGTGCCTGCCTCATGTTCTATTTTGAATTATAGTTGTTTATGAATCTACCTTTTTCATGAATCACTTACTACCTAACAGGATGTTTCACAGATAGTTTGGTAGTTGCTTTGGGTTGAATTTGGGCGCTCAGGCTACATTCTATTAGCTTATTTAATGCAGAATCCAATAGTGTTTTACTTTCCATAGAGTGAGAAATCAGTGCAAAGCCCAATTCAGGATAAAAGTCATAACGTTTCTTTTAAACCTCACTACGACTTTTTAACATGTGTCATGGCAAGAACCCCCTGTATACAGTACTGTGATTTTTCCTTTTTCTTCTTACATGCTTTCTTCACCTCCTAACCCAACATTTTGACCTGATCTCCTTGCACTCGTATTTTGTAATTTCTATCTCATTCTACTTGTTTATACACCTCTTTCTATGCTGTGGTGGGCAATTGTGGCTTTGGCTTTTTCAGTATTTTTCTCTCTTCATTAATAGCAGACACTGATTTTTCTTTGGAGGACAGCTAGCATAAGATTTAGGCATGTGATCCAATTCTGTTGAATTACATTCAAGTTCCATGGCCACAGTGATTGGCAAGAGTTCCAGTTTACTCCAGTGAGACTCCAACGTGATAACAGTATTTTGATGATAGGAATAAAAAAGTTCTGTCTTTGGTAGGATTGCTAAAGTGACAAAATTGAAGCTCTGAGCTGTGATTGACTCTCTTTAACCCTCTAAGAAGAGCTGACCTGAATGAAACTATCACAGAGAAAAATAGACCCATAAGATGGAGAGAGACCAAGTGCTGAAGACTTAATTTGAGCATTTGAGCCCTTAGATCCAGGTTTTGTATTATGTAAGCCAACAAGTTTCCATTTTGAGTTAGCCAGTTTAAGCTGAGTTTTGTTTCCATGTGGCCAAGAGTCCCTACTCTTACATTTACCCAAGACAGGCTTCCTCTTTAAAGCTACTCTTCTTAGCCTTTCTCTTTTTCATTGATCTCATAAAATTCAACTTGCCCTCTATCATTCCCAAGCCTTTTATAGAAAATGTTAAAAAAAAAAGGACATAACGATATCTGGTACCTGTATCATATGACTTTTCTGAGGGCCTAATAAATGTAAAATGCTTGAAATGGTACCCATCATATTGTACCATATTAGTATTTGTTATTTCTTTCCATCTCCATATTATCATCACTATTTTCATGTTATTCATTTACAATGACCAGATCACAAAATTGGAGACTTAAATCCACTGATACCTCAATTTCTATAAGCATTTACTTATAAATTGACTTTTTTGGCTAGGATATTATCTCTTAGTATGTCTTACATTGCTATTTGTATGAGCGATTTTCTATTTGTTTGACAGTGCATTCCATTTTAAAAAATATAAGATAAAGTTTGTGTCTGTTGAGTGTCTCTTGGGAGATGCATATCAAAAAAAAAATCACAGAATACCATTTGTAACTATCACTGGTTCACAATATTTGTACTGTGAATCTTTATACATCTTTAAGTGGCTAAGAAGACTATTTAATTTTGCAAGTAAAGAAACGTAAAAAGATGATTCCTCAGGGTAAGATATTAATGGGAATGGGATGTAAGTCTCTAGATTTCTAACGCAAGAAGTAAGTAATCGTCTCCTAAATCATTTCAGTATAACTTTTTCCTAGTACAAGATTGTTTTGACTTGGAGTTAATTTTCCTGAGTTCCAGTTTTTGCTCTGACATTGATTAACTGAATAATTCTGAGCAGACCATGGATCTGTCGACCACGGTTTCCTCGTCTGCAAAATGAAGAGTTTATACTCTACATTTCATGTACCTTTCAACCTGAAAATTCTCTGAAGTCATATCAAAGGATGATTTATCATGAACACATTTTGGAATCATTGTTTTCTATACGACCTAAGAGCTACAAAGAGAGACACTGAAACTCTTACTTTAAGTATGCAAATGATACCCAATTTGTAAGATTCACTTGGAAGAAATAAGGAGGTATAGCATGTATAATGAAAAAGAATTTAGATCAATTTAAAGTAAGAGGTAAATGTGGCAACTTCAGTTCATTTTAGTAAAAGGTAAACAAATTAATCTGGGAGTTAAGACCCAAACCGTGAAAAAGGTGATGAACTGTGCCATCATCAGTAATCAGGAAGAGAGTTTGGTGACTAAGACAGAGACCACTGAAACTATCACCTGTGCTAGAGAAAGGTAAGGAGAGGTGCATTTACTTTTTCAAGAATTACTACTGATGGATCTGTTAGACATCACACACTTGTCCAGAACTGGTAAGGCCTCTTAGACAGATGAGGATTTTGCTTGAATCTCCCTTCTGAGGTACACCCAGGCTATATATATAATTTGGCAGCCATTCTGAGTCAGAGCTCTCTTCCCCAAATTAGCTCTTGGACAAACACACACAAAAGATTTATTTCTTCCGGGTCTAGATTAATTAAATACAGCCAAAGTGAAATCAATTCTGTCTTAAGAGTGACAGGCCTGCTGCCTATCAGAAGAGCTGCAACAATTAGCTTAGATCTAACAATTGAAAGCTTTTATTTGACTACTGGATCACCTGTAACAGCAATTCAGTAAATTCAGTTATCTATATAGAAAGATAGATAGATGCATGTATGTGTACATGTGTGTGTATATATATATACATATACATGTGTGTGTATATATATATATACACACACACACATACACGCATCTATCCACCTATGTCTATATATATAGAGACATATATTGTTAGGAACACAATCCTGTTCCCCAAAATTTATATATTGGAGTCCTAATTCTCAATGTGAATGTAGTTAGAGATAGGAAGTTTATTGAAGTAATTAAATTTAAATGACGTCATAGGGTGGGGCCCTAATCTGACAGGACTGGTGTCCTCATAAGAAAAGAGACACCAGAGTGCTCTCTCTTCTCACTTGTGTACAAAGAAGAGGCTGTGTGAGGACACAGAAAGAAGTCAGATGTCTGTAAGCAAGAAAGAGAACCTTCCACCAGAAGCCAACCTGATGGTAGCTTGATCTCGGACTTCTAGGTTCCAGAACTGTGAGGAAATAAATGTCTGTTGTTTAAGCCACCCCATCTATGGTATCTTGTTATGGTAGTCTCAGAAGACTAATTCATCTCTATCTATTTATGTTTCTTGTCTTAGCCCATTTTTTGCTGCTATAACAGAAGACCACAGATGAAGACATTTATAAAGAATGAAAATGTATTTCTCACAGTTCTGGAGGCTGGGAAGTCTAAGACCAAGGCACTGGCATCTGGTGAGGGCCTTCTTGCTGCATCCTGATATGACAGAAGGAGGAAGGCAAAGGGGAAAATGCTGTTTCCTCACATGGCAAAAGAGCAAACATCCTTCTGCAATCCCTTTTTCTAAAAAATAAAAAATAATCTGTTGTCAACAAAGGTGATATATACAACAGGAAAATAAACAAAAAGGAGAGAGTGCTTTCACTCTCTGTAGGGATGGAGCAGGAAGGGGTAATGGAGGCTTACTGGTTTAGGAACCTGAACAAGTTGAGGAGGAGAGGTGTCCCCTGATGTAGTAGGACTCAGTTCAAACTCCATTATGATCACCTATTTTGTAAGGCATGGTGCTGGGGAGGGGGGGCAATGGTGGTGATGCAGAATTAACCCATTCATGAAGACTCTGCCCTCATGACCTAAACACCTCCCATTAGGCCTTGGCTCCCAACACTGTTACACTGGGGTTTATGTTACCAACACATGAATTTTGTGGACACATTTAAGCTATAACATTTTTCTCTCTGTATATATATGGCTACGTTTTCTTATACAATTGAAAATTTTACTCAACCCATTTTCTTTGCCTATTCTCTACCGAGTTTTTCAATATTTATTGCCTCACAGTGAAGTGTAATCTACGTGGATTTTTAATTCCAAAATAAAAAAAATGCAAATAAAAACCAAAGAATATGTGATAATTCAATTTGCTGTCACTATGTTGAGTGGTTCTCAATCTACAGGTTAATATTAGAATCACCTGGGAAGCTTTTATAAGCTTTCAAACTAGACTTACCCTTTTGGGCAGTTTACCCAAAACTCTAGAAGGGAGATATGAAATGGAATATGACTTTGAAATAGATCAACCGGCAGTGTCTTCCCAGAATGTCCTTTCCTTCTCCCCTAACTTCAGGAGGAGAATCACTCCATCAGCATGGTGGTATTGCCAGATCATCATCTTCAGATGCTTGTTATCTGTCACTTAAATGACCTCCCCAGCTGAATTTCTTGAATTCAGGTTTATGGTCTCAAATTTTACATTTCTATAACCCTGTCCAGTGCTGTAAAAGGTGAGCAGTAATCTCTTGGGTGTGGAACAAATTATTTAGCCTCATCCTGGCATCACTTATTCTAGGAGCCTGACAGAATTATCCTGAATTGAGAAGATGAATACTGTCACATGTATTAGAACAGTGCTTTCCAGACTTGGTCACTTGCTCATGTTTCCTGTATTATCACCTTCTGTCTGTTTTTATACTTGCTCTACCACAGTCTAGTCTCATCATAGCAGCAAGGATGATCCTTTAAAAGATCCGAAATGGCTCTCCATTTTACTCAAAGTAAAAGCTAAAGTCCCTACATTGTCCTATAAGTAAAGTGACTTGTGCTGCAGTTTTCAGGAATCACCCTGGTTCATGCATGCTCTTTTGGTCTAATTATTAAATGTGTCCTCTCATTCTAATAAGTGTTCCAGATTGTATGATGAATTATATGGTCATTCACTTAGAAGGCCCTACATGATCTGGTTCCCCATAATCTCTCTGGCCTCTTTCTTTTCTTTCTCTGCTACTCTGGCCTCCATATCGTTCCTCCCATGCAACAGGCTTTCCTGCCTGGGGCTTCTGCTCTAATTCTTCCCTCTACATGGAATACTTTTCCCAGATATCTACTTGACGCTCTCTCAGCTTCCTTAACTTCTCTAAATCTGCTGAAATCTTATCTTCTCAAAGAAGCCAATGCTGACCACCTGCTTAATACTTGTAGAATGACTATCGAATATTTTACTTCAAATTGATCCCTTTTTAGCCTTAAATATCTACTTCAATCTTAATCTTAACAAAATATCAGCTAAAATGTCAACTTGACATGTTTTTTTTCTAATATACAAGTCAAATGCTTACAATAAAGTAGATATGTTAAAAGAAAAATATTTTGTGTACCATTTAAAATTATCTCATGACCACCAGTAGTATGCACATTGGATTTTATGAAACAGTTAATGAAGGTTTCACGAAAACTCCGCTATACACTATTCTGAGACCCACAAGCACTGCAGTTATGCTGGAATGTCTGACAATCCCCACAATGTATAGTAGATTTCAGTTTATTATTTGCGATTGCATGTCTCCCAGATCTTCATAGCAGGTATATTATGTCTTATTGGGCCACAAAATAACACATTGTAGTACATTATAATAGATGCTTATGCCCCACTTGGGAGTTTTTTATGTCATGAATCCTCAGTGTTTCAAAATTCAAGGGTTTTATTCCAGCTACTAGGTAATTTGATTATTTTTTATTTGCGTGGCCCAACCACCAACCCTTTATCTGGCTTGCTGTTTTATTGCTGAATCAGCCAATTGATTTTAATTAATTCAACTATCTGACCTCCTTGTAGATTTTTATGCTACAAGGTTCAAATTTTAAAAACCTAATCTAGACCTTATGAAATTAAAAATAGTAGATCTGGGAAATTAGAAGTTATGTGTATGAATCCACTTGAAATAGGGAGTGAATACCTCATGGCATTAAAAAACAGGAGTGAACTGAATTGTAGAAAGGAAAATAATGGGACTGATTTTCACTCATTTGAGCCAATTGCAATTCCAATTTGAATAAGAATTGCCACTTAGAAAGCTAAAATGATCTATAAGTAAGTTTTTTCCTCCTTAACCATGGTGGTAAGTGCAGTTTGATCAAGACATTTTGATTGTAACAATACAGAAATAAATTGCATGATAAGAAGAAGTCTGTCTAAATTTATTAGAAACACGTTTTCTTATTCAGGTTCACTGTAAATGCTTAAAGAAATAAGTTGTACTAGAAATGGCCCAAAATCTCTAAAATATTGTTTTTAATTAGCACACTTTTTTTTTAGTAATTACACGACTATCACTAAGATAACTAGGAATTTGAAATGTATTTTAACATTGTCATTCATGATAAAATAAGCATACATAAAATGTTATAAAATACAAAGGATCAAATAATAACCCTGATGAGGTTCCACTATTTCCAATTATAATTCAATAATCTACTTGGTGCTAAAACAGCAGCATAAAAGAAAATCAGAACTCCTTTATTAATGACATATGAAGATATGCTGCACACAGAAACTATAAAGCTCTGATAAAAACAACACAATAGCATTAAAGCTTTTAAGGTATCAAAGCCACATTCAAGGACATTTATTATCTTGTCCGTGTAGCATCTGTATCTTTGGAGGACCAGCTCTTCCTACCTTTGAAGAACTCTCTCACTCCCACCCTTCTGAGTCCCACTACAATTTAGACCATGTGGTCTAAATTGGAGCTTTTGTCCTTCCTAGGTGGCACTTCCTCCCTGACTTTAGTAATGAGGCTGAGGCAAATATATAAGCTGTCCATAGGAGGGAGGTTTTAAACTAAGGTTGGGACGAGAGAGAATCAAGAATGGTGGAACACTATGGCCATAAAAAACGATGAGTTTTTTATATGTAGGAACATGGATGAATCTGGAAACCATCACTCTCAGCAAACTGACACAAGAGCAGAAAATCAAACACCACATGTTCTCACTCATAGGCGGGTGTTGAACAATGAGAACACATGGACACAGTGAGGGGAATATCACACTGGGGTCTGTTGGTGGGGAATAGGGGAAGGACAGTGGTAGGTAGGGAGGTTGGGGAGGGATAACATGGGGAGAAATGCCAGCCATAGGTGACAGGGGGATGGAGGCAGCAAACCACATTGTCATGTATGTACCTATGCAACAATCCTGCATGTTCTGCACATGTACCCTAGAACCTAAAGTGCAATAAAATAAAGGAAAAAAAAAAAGAATGGTGGAACAGAATTTCTTCCATCTGGTGGTAAATCTAGGTTGATCTGAACCCAGAGCTGGCTGCCAATATTCAAGCCTTCAATGGCATGGAAAGACCCACTTGCCTTAGGAGAAATTAAGTGATAAATAACATAGAGAACGAAGCAGAGAAGAGAGCAAAAGATGGCGTATGAGCTCCTTGTTTCAGCTACCATTGTCCTCTTCTTTGTGAGTTGAAGATTTCTCCATTTCTGCCTGTTACTTCAAACTGAGTTTCTTCACTTGAAATTACGAGTCCTAATATACATCCTGAATTGCTATTTAGAAATTGTGTGTGTGTGTGTGTGTTTGTGTATTCATGGGTGTGTACAAGTAAGTTCTCCCCAAATGGGAACATGATTGAGTAAAGCAATTCTAGTCTCTTTACTTACCTGAAATTTCAAATAAGATTTTGGACAATCAAGAAAAAAGTGGCTTAAAATTTCTGTTGTGCAAGGAAATCCAGTATAAAAAGTGTGCTAACAAAATATTTTTTTGTCTCACAAAAACAAACTTCCGATCTTTAGTCAATGACCCACATATCCAAATTCCAAAAACAAAAACATTAGATGATAGCTATACTCTTTATAAGGGAATTTGATCTATCTCTCTTTCCATGGAATGATGAGTAGAAAGTTTTCCCTTATTTCCTGTGTTGGGACCTGAAAATGTTCCTCCCAGTTTATGGGAATGAAAGTCTCGTAAATAAGATCAGCAGCAGGTCTTGACCTCTCATTTACAGACTTTTACAATAGCTCTTTAAGAGCATGCACTGTTTGCACTGTTTTGTATGAGAGCAAGGATTGTGCATATTTTATTTGTGGGATTTAGGTCCTATCACAGTGTGTCCTTTTAGTAGCTAATAAAAAAATACTTGCTAAATGAATGAATAACTAGAAGATTGGCAGATCCTAGACAACCCATTTTCTCTTAAAAATAAATTAAATTCTCTCATGCTACAGCCTCGAACTGAATTTGCAATTCTTCTATAGGAAGCACAGATACTATATAATCTATATATGGTACAAATATACTTTTTTTGGGTTTTCTTGTGCTGCTTCCTTCTTGCTATTGAAAAATCAAAACAAAAAAGAAGAAGAAGAAGAGAGAGGAGTGCTTTGCACTGTGTGTTTATTTACAATCTCTCTGTAAGCTAGAAGGAGACACCAAGTCATGAGACTGATGTATTGGCAAGAGCTGGTGCCAGATGTTGACCATGACAGGTGCATAATAAAAATGCTCTTTGTGGCTTTCCCTCAGAATTCTAAATATATTTGGAAATAAGGAAAACATCTGCTCGTTACTTCTTTCATTGACAGGCTACTATAGCTTTTTAAACTGTGATTTAAAAAATATTGAGGGCATTATTTTTGTGACATTGTACATGCTTTATCTAAATGTTCTTCAAAAGCAAAATGCAAAATTCTAGCACATGCTTTTATGCTTTTTCACATAGTAAATGGCTGCATTGTTTCTGCCATTTCTGCCCATCTGTCTTTTGGTTCAGAGCAAAGTCACAAATACTTAACACAAGTGGAACGACCCTATTTATTATGATTTCAAGATTGCAAAATTGTGCTGCAACCAGAGCCACCACATGATTAGCATTCGTTTTTCAACAGTCTGACATGCAGTTACTATGGTTTGATATACAGTTCTTGGCAGCCAAATTAAGGATAGGTAGCAATGCCCTATGAAAAGTCTTATATTTGGAACCAGTGGCTTTGCTATTACCCTCAAGTATCATGACCTGAGCTTAAAGGATAAGAAATTTCTCTCTCAATCTATTTAGCTTTGAAATCTCTAAGGAAGAGCATATGGAAAGAGGCTTCCAGCAATTTCTTTTTTCTTTTTCTTTTCTTTCTTTTTTTAGACAAAGTCTCACTCTGTCACTCAGGCTGGAGTGCAGTGGCAGGATCTCGGCTCACTGTAATCTCCACCTCCCAGATTTAAATGACTCTCCCACATCAGCCTCCTGAATAGCTGGGGTTACAGGCATCTTCCACCATGCCTGGCTAATTTTTGTATTTTTAGTAGAGACAGTGGTTTCACCATGGTGGCCAGGCTGGTCTTGAACTCCTGTCCTCAAGTCTTGGCTTCCCAAAGTGAGATTACGGGCATGAGCCACCGCATCCAACTCTCAGCAATTTCTAGTGACATACAAGGCAAGTTTGTCCAGTGAAATAAATGAATAAATAGAGCTTTATCTTAGAATTCATAGTGAATGGACAAATGTAGAAAAGTGAGTCACGGATCCCTTATGGATGGTGGTACTGTAGCAGGTGCAGTCTGAGCCTGGGACTGAAGTGGGAGAGAAAGGGAGAGTATCATGGTGAGAGGAAATGGACTCCATAATATGTAACAGAGGAAACCCCCAGGAGTCTCTCACTCTGTCACATTTTCAAGATAACCAATAATCATATAATCCCCAAAGTCCAATACTACACCCCCTTTCTTTAGCCTCATCAGAAATTACATGTGGTCAAGAAAGCCTTGGTTAGAGAAAATTTTATCCTGCATTTCAGATTATAAAGAAATTATTATTGTTAAGGGTTATGGAAAATGCATATCATTTATTTCATATCATTAGTCCTTAACCCAAGGATCATGTAAAAAAGTCTGGGGCCTTTAAAATTAGGAAAAAAAGAGTCTGCAACAAAGGTGGTAAGACTATGAACTACGGAAACAGCTTGAATGGGCCTCAATTCATATTTTTTAATCCTTCCTTTCCCCATATGGGTATCTGCTGCAAAATCTGTAATTGACCCCAAAGCAGGGACCCTTAGGCTAGGTTGGGATTTATGAGTTGTGAATCCCCTGCTAAAGTTGGAATGAATGTCTATGTGTGCTGTCGAGCATACTTCTTTTTATAGCTTTCAGCAAATCATTAGAAATAATCCAAAAAGAAAAAAAACAGGAGATGAATACAACTATTTGGGTATTTTAAAAATGACTTTCACTTTTATGTCTCTAACAGTAAAGTAACTTTGTAAATTTTCCTTTTTCCTTTGACGCTTTCTACTAAAGTTGCTCTTAGGAAAGAATTTCACATTTGTCATTAAAGCTTTAGTATGAGCACTCATGTGTTACTTCTTAGGAATAGTTGCTCTTTTTTCTTTTCATTTCTGATTGTGGAGCTAAGTATGTTATTGCCTCCTTAATGACTGTAAGCTTTAGGAAATTAGAGAAGTGTTGATTTGGGTAGGAGAATTTTCTAGATTGTTTTAAGTAATACAGCCATATTCTAGGAGAATATAGAAGTTATGAAACACATACAATTTTATTTTTTCTAGGGAGCTGGAAAGCAGCTTGGTGTTGTGAAAAATAACTGGACTTGGAACTGGCCACTTTGAGTTTATTTCCTGGCTCCATCAATTATTAGTGGTGTGACTGTGGGGAATATACTTAATCTCTTTGAGCTCCAAAGGCATCATCTATAAAGTGTCAGCTAACAATACCTCTGTTACAGGGTTGTGAGGGTTAGTAGTCTTTTATACAGTGTGCTTTAACACTCAATAGATGGTTGCTACAATGGATGAAAATAACGCAGAGAAAACAATGTGGTAAGAAAGAATAAAGGCACCAATAGTGATAGTGATAAGTTTTAATAAGTGTTTTACATGTATTGTCTTATTTAAACCCCAGAATATCTCCACTAGTACCCCCATTTTAATTTAATTTTAATTTTAATTTTTTTTTTTTTGAGACAGAGTCTCGCTTTGTCACTTAGGCTGGAGTGCAGTGGCGTGATCTCAGCTCACTGCATCCTCCACCTTCCTGGTTCAAGTGATTCTCCTGCCTCAGCCTCCACAGTAGCTGGAATTACAGATATTCACCATCTCATCCAGCTAATTTTTGTAGTTTTAGTAGAGGCAGAGTTTCACCATGTTGGCAACACTGGTCTCAAACTCTTGGCCTCAAGTGATCCTCCTGCCTCGGCCTCCCAAAGTGCTGGGATTACAGGTGTGAGCCACCACGCCTGGCCTTATTGCCCCCATTTTAATAAAGAACTGAAGCAAAGGTGGTTTAGGAACTTGCTCAAGACTGTCCAGCTAGCATTGGTGGTGCGGGGATGTCAGTGAGCAGTCTCCAGAATTTCTCTCAACCCCTAGTCCAGGCCACTCCTCCTTATGACAACAGATATGGGTGTGCTGGTTACAAGTTTGGGAACCCAGTTTTGAAGACATTTGATTTGTACTTTTGTTATATGTAGAAATGTAAATCTGTAGAATATAATACTTATTATTGTTTTTTAAAAATTATTTTATTGCATTTTAGGTTTTGGGGTACATGTGAAGAACATGCAAGATTGTTGCATAGTACATACATGGCAGTGTGGTTTGCTGCCTTCCTCCCCATCACCTATATCTGGCATTTCTCCCCATGCTATCTCTCCTCAACTCCCCACCCCCCGCTGTCCCTCCCCTATTTTCCCCTGACAGACTCCAGTGTGTGATGCTCCCCTCCCTGTGTCCATGTGTTCTCATTGTTCAACACCCACCTATGAGTGAGAACATGCAGTGTTTGATTTTCTGTTCTTGTGTCAGGTTGCTGAGAATGATGGTTTCCAGATTCATCCATGTCCCTACAAAAGACATGAACTCATCGTTTTTTATGGCTGCATAGTATTCCATGGTGTATATGTGCCACATTTTCCCTGTCTAGTCTATTATCGATGGGCATTTGGGTTGGTTGAAATATCATTATTATATTCAACAGTATCTTACCCACAAGTTTTCCCAGATATTAAAACAAAATTTCCCTTTAATATTTGCTTTTCAGGTTAGTAAACAAATAAACAAAACTTAGTTGAAGTCTATCACGTCCTAAGTATTGTAATCACCTCATTAGCCTTGAAGAGCTAGAAATCTGGAGGAAGAAACAAATGCACAAACACATAATTTAAATATAAACATGGTAAGATAAAACACGTGCATCTGGGGTGCTGTGGTAAATGAAAAGAAGGCCTTAAACCAGCCTGGAAAAACAGGGTGCTTCCTAGAAAAGATGACATGTAGTTAATCTTGACGGGTAGATGAGAACAAGTCAGGCCGAGGAGGTGAAGAAGGTGCTACCATCGGATGGAACAGCAAAAGCAGAAGGGCGGAGGCAGAAAACAGCAAGGACACGGGAGGTGAGGGGCGTACATGGTATCACAAGAGGTTGGGCTTTGACAGATGCAGACAGACATGGGGCAGAGACGTGACCAGAGCAGGCAGATAGGGTTCAGGGCTTGGACTGCCATGCCCCCGGCCCCCACTGAATAGTCTGCTAGGTTGGCTGTCATTGTGTACATAATGGGAACTCTAGAAAGACGAAGAATGACTGAAATGGTCAGACCTCCATGTAGCTCCACTGTGAAAAATGGAGAGGCAAAGGGAAAAAAACTCATCTCTTTAATGCCCTTTTCTTATTATTAACAGGTTTGAAAAAGGAAAGTGTATTAGAAAGGAAGAAGGCTGCAGAAGAGTGCAGCAGGGCACCTCGGGGAGGGGCCTGAACGTTTTTATTTACGGGCCTTAAGGAGGGAGCTTACGGTTGTAAAATGCGTTTTGGCATAGCTTTCCAGAGATGTACAGAAATTTTACTTATACAAGCTGAAAGAGGCCTGGACCCAGATGCCAACGAGGTGGCCTTTGCTCCCTTCTAAATTCCTCAGAGAAGGAGTTTTTGTCTCCAGGGACTGTTCAACGGTTACCACGTGAGTTTTGCTCTCCTCATTTTCCCTCTGACAAATATTTTGGTTAAATCTTTGACCCTTTATATTCTCCCATGCTCGTGTCTACCTGCTGCCTATTGGGTTCTCAAGAAAGAGAAAATGCCCACAAAGAAGAGGGGCGTTGAGTCCGTCTGGCTACTTCCTTCTGAGAGCGGGTATTGAAGGGACAGACTGTGTTTTTCCCTTTCCCGCTCTTTGTCATAAAGGGAATGAAGGGTCATGAAGAACTTGTTCACTGGGCGAAGACGGATTCTATCAAGAAGCCCCGTGTAGTGGAAGCTGCCGTTGCAGGCTGGTATTGGGATTGCGTAGCCATCTGTAGGGGGCGTCTTTTACTCTGGAAGATACAAATTTAATGAGGGTGTTAAAAAGGCAGGGACTGAATATAAAAGAAGAATGACAAGGAACAAAGATCCAAGGAGTGGGAGGAGCCAAGTGATTTTTGGAAACCAATCAGTGAAAGTTTTGGTCCTGCCTTGGTTACTTTAGTAAAGTGTGGGTAGTTATTTTCCTTGTTTGAAAATTTACACGGCTAGAAGGTGAGGCCTTAGCTGAAATTTAGCTTGTAATTCTGTGAGTAAGCCATGACCTAATAATGGAACAGGACAGCTTGGCAGGACTAAACGGAGTGGGTAAAGGGATAACTGTCCATTTCACAAGGGAGCAGTGATGTGAAACAGCCTCACCGGGGCTTTGCATCAATACTCGTGAGGAAAATGGAGGACTGGCACATTGGGCCACAATAAACATTTAAAGCTAAACCCTGCATCTATAAGAAACATTATCTCTTGTTAAGCCTCAATCAGATTTACCTGAGGCTCATCTAAAAGAATAGAAAAGATAGGGGCCTGGATAGCCTCAAAGCCCCATCCCAAATCTAGAGGATGACTTTCAGAGGCTTGATCATAATCCAGGAAAGGAGTTAGAGGTGCTTGTCCTTGCTCTTGCCCTTGCTCTAGTCCTCATTCTGCAGGACCCCCTTGTTGGGTACGTTGGCAAGGTTGTGACTGTGACAGCCCAGAAGGAAGAGGTGGCCCCCTCATGGGGGAGAAAGGGACACTCGCTCTTCAAACGATCCTCTTGTTTGCAATCAGGATGTTTGCAATCAGGACAGAGTCTCAGAGGCAGCTTGCAACCTGGAGATTTGGGACATTCTCTATTCCGGTGTCCTGGGTTTCTGCAGCGATGACAGACCTCATTCTGTAAGTATTATATGGTCTAGCCTTGGGGTTACTAACTAACAAAAAAGAATGTGCCAATGCTGTTGTCATGTGATTAGCTGGTGATGACATTTTTCCTCCTCCCACTGAGTCTTTTTTATTTTTGATGTTTCCTCCAGGTTACTGAAAATCTTAAAGGCCATATCTAATGAAGTGGAAAAGGGAGTATGTGGGCTTTGCTCTAATTTTGGTGGTTTTTGTCATCTGGGGAAGCCTGACTTGTAAAATGTATGGCCAGAATGGGTTGGCCCTCAGGGCTTTCAGGGTCTAAATCTGTATATTTACGCATGACTTCTACCAGTCTAGCTTGGAAAAGGATGGGATTCTCAGATGGCTCCTGGGTGACTTCCTGTAATTTAGAAAAGTTAACAGGTTTTGTTACAGCCTTTTTCATTTCTTCCAGCAAGCAAGTTTTCATATAATTTTGTCTGTCCCTGCCTCTGGGCTGGCATTGGCAGCCTGGTATTGCCAATTGGGTTCTGTGTTGGACACAGCTTCTGCCCTGGCTCTGTTGTCAGGCTCTGTTTTCACTAGGATTATGAGCATGAGCTAAGTCTGCCCAAGCTCAAGCTAAAGACCACGTGCATGATTTTTCTTCATGGGAACAACAAGTAATTAATATCATGAATATGTCTTGCCAGGTTAAATCAAAGGCAATAGTTAATGCCCCAAATCCTTGAATGATCTTAGAGGGATGCTGGCCAGAAGAACCCAGTTTGGATTGAATTTGCAAAAGTCAGACACTGGAAAAGGGACACGAACTCGAATTGTTCCCAAATCTCCATTTGCCACCTCGAGAAGAAGCAAAACATTTTCTGGAATTTTCTGAGCACTCTACTACGAGTGGCATATGTGACTATTGTGTGACTATGTGAGGGAGGTAAAGTGTCTGGACATGGAGGGGTTTGATTGGCAGATGGAACAGATGGAGAGGGTGTAGGAGAAGCAGGAGCAGGCTGAGGAGAGTATGACAGGCAAAAGGAAGGACCATCTAAGACATCAGAATCCGGGAGAGAGGAAGTTCCCTGGAAGCATACACACAGTTTTTATGTAAATTTGGGTTTTGGGATAAGGCCCAAAATACCAGAACGTAAGAGACCTCTGAATGCAAATGAAAATTATACACTTCTTTTTGAGAGTTTATGGGTCAAAATGGCACCAGTTTTTAAGAATGCAACCTGAGGGCGAGTAGGAATGAATTGAAGAATGAATCGAACCCCATGTTGGGTTTAGGTAAGGAAATACAAGACTCCTAAGGCGTCCCCGAGGAATGTGGACCTCGCTTTTCCCTTTGCCACACTGTACTCAGGGGTGTCCCACCGTGGATAGAGGGCCTGCTGCCCTTGCCTGGATGACCGGAACAGGTGTGCCCTGGTTTGAGTGGTCAGCTCAAACCTAATGTAAAGGACAACTCACAGTAACTTAGGATGTGTTACCTGTGAAGAAACTGAATCCAAAAGTGGGTCCACAACCAGTGAAGTTTGTCTGCACAGAGTTTCCAAGGCATGGTTTACAGAGCACAAAAGTGAAAGTGGACTCTCACCCTGACGGGCAATAGCAAATTTGCTCTTTTGTCTTGGCCTTCAGGTAACATCCGGGAGTGCCCTCGGCCAGAAACCCTGAATTGCTAAAGGGTACTCAAGCTGGCTCACTGGCAGTCTGAAAATAGAAAAGAACCCTGGCCAGTCTCTCACTTCTAAGAACAGTGACAGACCAGTATCCCTTATCTAGGGCTTCGGTATCCTATCAAAGAGTGCCAGGGACCTTCCTGCGAATAAAGAACCAGACCACCACACCTGTAACCCCATCACTTTGGGAGGCCGAGGCAGGGGGATCACAAGGTCAAGTGTTGAGACCAGCCTAGCCAATATGGTAAAATCCTGTCTCTACTAAAAATACAAAAATTGGCCGGGCATGGTGGTGCACAGTTGTAATCTCAGCTACTTGGGAGGCTGAGGCAGGAGAATTGCTTGAACTCAGGATGCAAAGGTTGCAGTGAGCCGAGATTGCACCATTGCACTCCAGCCTGGGCGACAGAGGGAGACTCCTTCTCAAAAAACAAACAAGAACCAGACCACAGACCACTGAGGGAAGCAGGGAGGAAAAAGCCAGGAGAAATTCCAGTAAAGTCCTTGTTTGGGTCACCAAGTTGCCAGGCGAGAGGTCAGAACCCTGGCGCCGGAATGTTGTCAACTTATGGGCTGGTAAAAAGAATTTACCGACAACAGTATAGGTTTGAAAAAGGAAAGTTTATTAGAAAGGAAGAACGCTGCAAAAGGGGCACAGTGGGGCACCTCAGTGAGATGACTGAATGTACCCTAATGCCCTTTTAGTAACTAACGTCCTCTGTAGAAGCTTTTAATTCACTTATATTTTTCCTTTCTTTATTCTCCTTGCTTTTATATCTGCAACCCAATGGGGAGATGAGAATTTAATAACCAAATGCAGTAACTTATGGTAGCTTCTTCCCCTTCTTCTGTACTTTTCTTGGTCCTTCATCTATAGGTTTACTCAGATGTATTTGAACTTCCATTTTGTAGTTATGTCCTAGCGAGTCTCATTCTCTCACGAGCCCTAGGGTCTGGCTTATGTAAACTTCTGGGCTTTGTCAGATATTCCACTGGAGTGCTTCCAGAAGTGGAATAAGAATTCCCAAATCCCAAATCTGAAAATTGTCTGCATTGTTCTCAGTAAAGCCCAGGAAAATGTTACAGCCAAAAAACTTAGGTAGGAGAGTCATATAAAGAGATAAGAGAGAATCTGCTTTCTCAAATTGAAAGCATGGATTCCCTGGAGTGGAGAGGGTAAGTGGACCGATGAATACTTACGGTTCATAGTTTGCCTTTTAGTCATCTTTCTTAATTATACGGGGCACTCATGGAAACTCATCCCACTTGCACAGCTTAATTCTGCATGGTAGATCTCCTAGTGGTTCTCAAGGGAGATGAGGGGCACAATGAAACCCAGCTCTGGGCCTTTCCCAAACACAGGGTTTTCTAAGGCCTCAGATACTTTCCCATTACCCAGTCCTGCATACCTGCCTGCCTTGAAAGTTACTGCCAAAATGAGTTGCAATTACTGATGGAAGTATGTCTCACCCTTCAGGCATATCTGGGGAAATAAAAGGTTGAGAGCAACAGTAGGCATCATCCTCTGGTGGTGTGTGCTGTGATGCTGGAGGAAACCTAAAAGAAACCTGGCATGATCGTACAAAGTTGGCTGCCATGTTTTTCCTGGTTCCCCACGGTCAGGTAGCTGTGTTTTCTTTTTGTGACAAAGAAATAATGACTTACAGTGTCATAAATCAAAGGCTGTTCTCTTACTTTTACTGGCTCCTAGAAGCCAAAGACTATGTCTTGTTTATCTTGTTCCCACTGCCTTGTGCAATGTCTGGTGCAGAGCACTTGCCCGACAAGTGTACTACACAGTGAATGAGGAATGATCTTGGGAGGGCAATGGATTAACAGGCAAAGAGCCGATAAACTTCCAGTTACTCAAGACACTACGTTTTCCTGCTAAAATGCTTGAAGTGGGTTTTACACATTAAGCATTTGGCTTATTTGGTAATTATTGGTCTGTTACCTCACACTTAAGAAACCCTAGCATTATGAATAAAACTAATTCGAGAACTCTGAGCAACTGATGATTTTGAAATACTTTCCTTTCTTGCAACAAATAATACTCTTTAGGGCATATTTTTCCCATGGGTTTTAAAAATCTATCTTGATGAACTAAACAACAATAATTTGACAGTGAAGACATTTAAATCATGCACTTCAGTGCAATTCCCAGAGCTACAGAAGACAGGCCACTGTGATTGAAGCAATGGATTGAATCTCTGCTTTCAGATGACAGTTGAAATATAATGGGCTTACAGCCATCAGCCACAGCTAGAGGTTTACATGCAAAGAGTAAAAAAGCTATTCAGTGATGTAAAATGAAATTTACTTGAAATTATTGCATTGTTCCTAATAGTTTATAAAGGATAAGGGAAAATTCCATCCATGCAAATTCTGTTTAGGATAGTATTTAGAATAGCTGCATAAAAATACTTCATGCATCTTGGTACTGTTGCTATTTTCTGTATATGCTGTGTGTGATTTTTAAACACATATGCCTGAAATAAGGACCAGCATTACATTTCTCAATCTATGATGTTTATATGATTTTGCTCTAATTGTTCTTGAAAAACACAACCATCAGTGACAAATGGCTGCCCATGTCCCCAGAGCTCGTAAGCAGGAGATTTATAAATTTTCAGTAATGACTAATTTGGTATTTCTTGTTGTGCTATGTGTAACAATTGGTTCAGGGCAAAAGTATTTTAATTTTTCTACTTCATGTCCAAATAACCTTAAAATAATAATACTTACTAGGATGAAGCTATTCTCCATGTTTCTGTAAGTTCTGTTAGAGAATGCATCTGGGTCTATTCAACCATGTTCAATCTTTTCAAATGCCAAATGAGGGCTTCAGAAGAACCCCTTGAGGAAGGAGAGATGACATTTGCCATGCTCTGTTAATATCAACTTAGGAAGACTATATCTGGCAACACACTTATCCTGATAAACATGATGATAGGGAATTTTTTTGTTTAAGCATTGGCAGCATGTACTTACTGCTACATCTGTATATGAGCTGTCAGGTCGCATAAAAGAAGTCGTAACAGAAGACAGTTGCAGGGAATGGGTTATGTAATGAGATCAAGCCAGTGAAAGTCTGGGTTCCAGCTGTAATATTCCAGTGTGAAGAGTCCACTTATCCGCCTAAGTCAAGGATATTTTCTTTTCTTTTTGGTCACTGTTCATGAAATTACATTGTTATCCCCTTCAGCTGTTCAATGAGCCACTAGAAAAATGAATAAAATGTATAAAAATGGGAGGTAAAGAAGAAAAGATTCAGGCTATAGAATTTATGGCTGGAGAACTCAAGATTTTTATGCAGGTAAATTTCCTATATAGGAAAAAAAAATACCAAGTCTTGAGCCATTCAGGAATAAACATGCTGTTCTAAGTTTATGATGTTCACAAAATCCTATAGTATTATAACTCTCATTCTCACAAATATAGGACACTAGTCTTTAAAGCAGCCTGAAAAATCATTCAAATGAGGGCGATATCAAAACCTACTGAAGCAGGGATTTCTTAAGTGTAAGTTAGTAGGTTCTCAATCACTTCAGTTTCACAATTTGACACTATTAAGGCTAATATATAGGTGCCTGCCAGCACAGCTACCATTAAGAATCTATCAGTGTTTCTGTTATATATCCCATGTTTCAGGGGTTAATAACTTGGTCATAAAAACTCACTGCAGGCTAAAATCAAGTCTTGAAGGGAAATCTTTTTTTCTTAGTCCCAACAGAAGAGTTTGCTCATTTCTGAGACTTAAGATGGTCAGAAATCAGAAAAGGTAGCATATTTGTATTGTTCAGGGTTCTCCAGAGAAACAAATAGTAGGATAGGCGCATAGATAGACAAACAGATAGAAAAAGATTTATTATGGGATTGGCGGATTGGCTCACCCAACTGTGGAGGCTAAGTTCCAGGATATGCTGTCTCGTCTGTCAGCTGGAGGCCAAGAAAGCCAGTGGTATAGGTCTCATCCAAAACCAGAGGCCTCAAAACCAGGGAACCAATGGCATCAGTCCCAGTTTGAGTCTGGAGATCCAAAACCGGGAGCACTGATGTCTGAGAGCAGGAGAAAGTGGATGTCCCAGTTTAAGCAGCGAGAGCACATTTGCCCGTTGCCTTTTTGCTATAACTCACTCTCAACAGATTAGTTGGATAATGCCCACCTGCATTAGAAGTTGATTTTTCTAACATGATCAACACTTGGACTTTGATCAGTAGAGAAAGAGCAAAGAGTGTTCTATTCCATACTTAGTTCTGAGTCAGAGCTTACATACATCCTGCAGAAAATAAGCTCTGAGCCCTTTTTCCTTATTACCCTCTGTAAAACATTCTGCACAGAAACATTATAAAGTTTGTTCTATAAATTGAGAAAGCTGGAAGTCCTTTCCTTTGTGGCTGAAGTGAGGAATTCAGCCTACCAGCCTGTACATTTTTGACTAATCAGCAAAATATTTACTGACTTTACTATAGTTATCAAATGCATAGAAACTCTAAAGGCATATCAATATAATATCTAGTAAGGAATTTCAATTTTCTTATTGCTCAAAATCTTTTAGAACTAGCTTTAATTTCTTTCCAGGCCTAGCTCTCTGGGTACATTCTGATAGGCAAGCAAGACTAGTCTAATTTTGGACCAAACTATTTTTTCTGCAGTTATGCAATACTGAAAATTCTTCTTCTCTTTTCCTGGGGGAAAAACAGTCAAACTACCCTTTATTATAGACCACTGTACTCTTTCAAATGTTATGAAGCTACTTTCCATGCTGGCTTAAAGGCATTGGGTAGAAGAAAAAGCACTCAGTTTTAACTGTGAGAAATCAGGACAGAAGAATTCTAAAGATTATGGATGATTTGCAAATTTAGTAGGAGAATTAAGAGATGCTGACATACAAGATTTCCAGAAGTGTAAACATCTCAGTTCCACTCCACGCTTTCCATTGATGTGCGTGAAATTTTGACCTGTGTATTCTCACTATCTCCTCCTACTGGTGCCTCATCCTGATGTATGGATTTCTTTTTCTGCATATCTGATGCTGCCATGCCTCCTTGCTTTTCTAGACACTTCGCAGGTAACCTGGGAAGCCTCCCTTAAGCGTCACTGAGGGATCTGGTGTGCCTTGCTGCCCCCTACTGGTGGCCAAAAACTGTTGGGCTAGCGGCTCCAACGCGATCTTAAGACTTTTTTTGTTGTTGTTAATTAGTGCCAGCATCTGAGAGGCACTGCTTCCAGGAGCTTTACTATAAGGTTGTTTTTAAGCAAAGTAACTATTATGTAGTGATTTTTATTACTTTGCAGTTACTGGTTTTGTTTTTAAAATATTTATTTTGAGTTGATGTTTCATTCTAAATTTATAAGAAATTTATTTATTTCTTTTATCATCTTTTTCTAAGATTGCCACTACATTGCTGAAAGTGCAAGGCAAAAGTTTCCACTAGAATTGTGAAAATATTTTATTTCTGTGCACCCTTAAAACGAAAATTGACTTCTTATGGCTTTGAACACAGTTCTTTCTTTAAATTGAAGACATGTCTATTGGCTTTGCATATTGTTTCCTTGAATCAGGCTTTCTTTTTGTTTTTGTTTTAAGATTTTAATGGTGTATTAGTTGGCTTGGGCTACCATAACAAAATATCATAGACTAAAGACTGAGTAGCTTAAATACCAGAAATGTATCTTCTGACAGTTTGAAGGCTAAAAGTTCCCACATAAAGGATCAACAGGGTCTGTTTCTGGAGAGCATTCTCTTTCTGACTTGATGATGGCCACCTTCTTGCATATGGTGAAGAGGAAGCACTCCCTTGTTTTTACCATGTATAAGGACATCAGTCCTATCAGATAAGCGTCTCACCCTTACAACTTCATTTAACTTTTTTTTAACCACCTCACAGGTCCTGTCTTGGAATGCAATCACACTGGGGGGTTAGAGATTTGAAATAAGAATTTTGTGGGGACACAATATTGTGTCTCTAATAAATGGTGACATGGATTTTACTAATATAACTAAATTTCAATTAATGGAACTAATTTTTAAAAATCATATACCATGGGATAAGAATAAATGGGAATGGGCTTGGTATTAGAATAATAAGGCATGGTCCTCATCATGTGAACTGTCAACACAACTGAGAAAATGGTTCTAAAATCAAGACTAACACAAGAAAAAAAAAAGAGAATGTAAAGTACTAACTCATCATACTGTGTTTAATTATAAAAGAAGTTTAAGTGTTGCCTGAAATAACCAGAGAAAGGCATTAGGAAGAAATTGTATTTAACTTAGTCCTAAAGGATGACTAAACTTTTATTAACTTCAGGGAGGGAGGTATGAGGAAGAATATTTTACCACTGGGAAGGCACTGACTTAAGAATGAAGACAAAATGTACATTACAGTTTAAGGAGCTTAGCCTGACTGTCAGAGAAGACATTTAAATGCCTTCTACAGTAAAATGTTATTGTTTAATATTCCCTGTGTATCCATAGAATGCTGGTTCAGAATATACACATCGTCTTTGTTCTTTGTAAGTTTGCAATCAAAGACCATAAATACTCAAGTCTGACAGTTGGGAACTTTCAGAATTTGCTTAAATCATCTGATATTTTCCCACCAGGCTATACACCTGACAAAAGCAGTGGGTTATGTGTTTTGGTCTGAAGCATGACACGAAGAGCCGTTGATGTTGGGCTGAAAACAGAAACGAAAACTCTTCCTCCCTTTGTTTCTTTTGTTGTTGTTGTTGACTGCCTGATGTGTCCAGACTAATTTTAGAGCATCCAGTGGAACCCCTAGCCATTCTAGAGGTTAAGGGGTTAGAAACACCAATTGGTTTGCAAACCTTGATACTTAATACTTTCTGTGGCTTCTCTTTTAAGTTCCACTCAATAGTTTATTTATTCCTAAAACCATGGAGAAATCAGGCCTGGAAACACCAAGTGAATGTTAAAGACACACACCACTGTATCTACCAGCAGCGCATGTGGGCAGAGCCTATCCCACTGTGGACATGTGTCTAATGATACCATCTCCAATCATATAAAAGCCTTGGTCTGATCAGTAACAATAGAAAATGTGACCACATTTTCTATAGTAAACATACATCTGTAATTTAAACTGGATTCTCTACCACCATCAGACAAAAAGTTGTTTTCTGAAAAAGTCATTGTGATGTAAATCATATCTCCTTTTGCAGGTCTGGTCTGAAGAAAAAACTTGTGTGGTTGTTGAAAATGGTCTTTGACTTTGTGCTTATTTTGAGATCATTTTCCTCCCTCTGTGGACTCTCTTCCAGCCCAGGTTACCACATTACACTTATCCTGCACGCTCACCTCTGCTCTCCCCCATTAATCACAGAAAGCTCTCTGTTATCGGTCCTCTGAAACCTGGTGTGAATTTAAGTCATGGGGTTCTCTCTCTCTAGGGAATTTATATTTTTGGTTTATCTGTAATTATGGAATAAATGCCTTTGTTCCTGGTAAAAGAAGCTTTAGGCATGAGCACAGCAAAGAAATGCTTTTAAAGTCAGGGGGACTTTCTGTTGCTGTTGAAATTCCACAGAAGAGCTAGCAGTCGACTTTATTGGAAAGATTTGTATCCAAATTGCCAAAGTACCTCAGACTTAGGGGTTTATGTAAAATTCAAGGTCAAAATTACAATTAAAAGGCATATTACTAAAGTATTTTGGAGATGAAGAAAGTGAAACTGACATTTACATTTATTCTAATTGTTCTTGGAAAACATGACAATCAGTGATGAATGGTGTCCTATGTCCCCAAAGCTCTTAAACAAATTTCTTAAGAAATTTGGAACTTTCCTATACATGCCATGCAATGGTGCAGGCCTCCCCACATTTCCTTAGCTCATTTTAAAGTTGTCAGTAATTTTGTGAAGTCTTCACCCCACTTCACCAGTGAGGAAATGAAGTTCTGGAGGTTAAGTAAGTTTCACAAAGATCCCACAGCTAGCAAATGATGGAGCCATATCTCTGTGACTTCAAAGTTCATCACATTGGCGCCTCGGAGAGAAAAGTTGTCAAAGTCCACGACATTTGAACATATGATGTAGTTTGTGCTATTAAAAGTTCACTTTGGACATTTTGAATTAAACTCCTTTAATCATGAGTTGGCATGTAACTTTGCACTCCATTACCTTGCTTTTAGTATGCAGAACCAGGATGAATGCCTTCAGAAAAAAATTATTCATTTCTGAATCAAAGACTGTCAATATGAAAGGATGGTGAGGTTATAGTGTGGAAAGTTACAAGATTTTTGACGAACTGCCTCTTACCTAGTTGGCACGTGTTACTCTCCAACTAACCTCTGGATATGAATGTTTCTGCATTGATTGAAAGTAACCAACCAATGTTAAGTCACACAATCTTATGAGTGGAGTAATTATATATCTTGAGCCAAAAATTTGCATACATCAGTGGACTGACTATTTGAAATTATGGCTAGTCTTTTAAGAATTAAAGAGGTTAATGTCATATTTTCTGTAAATTAGATTAAAATGTATTTTAATCTTTTGCAGAATGAATCTGCTCATATTTTCATTTTGTTGAGAAATAAAGAGAAAATTAGGTGATAAATAGAAACTGTTACTTTTCTATCAATTTGCAGTGTACAAACTGAGTTAGTGACTTATTTGCCAACCTCATTTTCTTAGAAAATACATAGACCATCTTGGAATTCTCAACAGTAAAAATGCCTAAGCACTATAGTGAAGGGAATCAAAAACAGATCTTGTTCAGGTCAACAAATATACCAACTTTTTTTTTTTTAAATTGCATTTTAGGTTTTGGGGTACATGTGAAGAACATGCAAGATTGTTGCATAGGTACACACATGGCAGTGTGATTTGCTGCCTTCCTCCCCATCACCTATATCTGGCATTTCTCCCCATGCTATCTCTCCCCAACTCCCCACCCACCGCTGTCCCTCCCCTATTTCCTCCCGACAGACCCCAGTGTGTGATGCTCCCCTCCCTGTGTCCATGTGTTCTCATTGTTCAACACCCACCTATGAGTGAGAACATGCAGTGTTTGATTTTCTGTTCTTTCTCAGCAAACTGACACAAGAACAAAAAATCAACTTGTTTTTTTAAAAATTGAGCCATCTTTATGAAGCAAGACCAGTTTGAAACCTCATTTTTGTGCTGTGAAGACCATTTTGTATAATATTTTTTAAAAAGTTTAAAATACAAAGTGATTGTTTCTCCAAAATAATTAAGAAGTTACATTAAATCAATATGAATAATAGTAATAAATTTTACTGATTTAAAACTCTATTTTTTCTTTAGCTATATATTTTAGAGTGAATTATTGGTTAACTTTTTATCAGATAAAAAATATTTTTGTATGAACACAATACAAAATATATTGTTAACTCTAAATTATTCAATCTAATATGAAGATCACACACTCCTTTTGGTTTGCTTATTTTTCCTCTGGTTATCTGGCCTTAGGGTATTCCCTTTGCTTATAATTATTGAAAACAGTGATTGGATAGGAAAATGAAAGATTACAGAAATTTACTCAGAGCTTAATCTGTCTTTGTATATGATAGCAGTGGGAAGACAATTTGTAACAAGTATGTAATATGATAGTTGGGGTTTTAAGGGTTCTATCTTAGTCCATTTGAGCTGCTATAACAAATTACCACAGACTAGGGTGGTTTATAAACAACAGAAATTCATTTCTTGCTGTTCTAGGGGCTGAGATGTCCAAAATCAAGGTGCCTGCAGATTCAGTGTCTGGCGAGGGACAGCTTTCTGGTCCACAGATGGTGCCTTCTCACTGTGCCCTCATATGGTGAAAAGGGCAAGGGATCTCTCTGGGCTCTCTTTTATAAAGACACTAATTCGATTCACTCTCCAAATCCCTACCTTCTAATACCCATCACTTTGAGGTTTAGGATTTCAATTTATGAGTATTGGAAAGACTACAAACATTCAGACCACAGGAGTTTCATTTATATTTACAATTTGTATTTTCAATTTGGCATAAATAAAAATGACACTTGCAGAATGCAATTTATAAAACTCATCCATCCATACTACTATTATAGTTGGTTCTATTAAGATGTATTTTTAAGTGCTATGACAAAATATTCCTGCCATCTTTAAAAAATAGGTTTAGATTATTTGAAAATGGCCAGATCACTTTAAAGAGATCTTTAGTAGTCCGTGGAAAGTAATATTTATAACAGCTTGAAACTCAAGGAAAAGGAAAGTCGGGGAGAAGCACATTCAGTAATTTCCAAGGTAACATGGACGCACACTGTGTGTGCAGCTTTCATTTCACTTCTTGTTGCCGTGGCCTTCTAAGGAAGAACACAATGTATTCTTCATGGAAAAAAATTGCAGAGAAGGCAGTGTAAAAAGGAGGCATTTAGAGAACTAATTGAAGTCTTTGTAAGGAATGTTAATGCCTTTCTGCCAATAACTTATTTGTGGACACAGGAGAATTTTCACCCCTCCTCTCCCTACCACCCCAGCTCCCCAGAAAAATCCTAAACCTGGGTTACATTGGCTGAAAAAAATAATTGTTCTGGTACTTTTCAAGTATCAAAAACATTTTGTGTTAGTTTTTTCTTTCTTAGTGCAGTAGAGGAAAATCAAGATTAATTAGGCAGTCTCAAGTCCATTTAACAGTTGGGAATGAGGAGGGCACAGTGATGACCGTCATAGCCAGTAGAGGGCAGTAAACTGGAATGGGCGGGAGTGGGTCATATACTAAAGTGAGCTCTGAACTCTCTCCTGTGTTTTGGTGCAGTTTGTATGGACTAAATGGCTGAGAACTGCAGTAGAGTGAAATAAATCACCACCAGAATCAAAAGAGATTGGAACAGAAAAAAAACTAGAACGCTGTTGTGAGAAAGTCAAGGATAAGAAGTCAGATCTCTGGGGCAGGTATCTGATCGTGACACCAAGAAGAACATGCCCTTGAGAATTTGATCAAAATTGAGTAACTTCTGGCAATTTACTTATAAAGTGGCTTTTGCAGTCCTGGTCCATGGTACTCTTGCAGGTACTACTGAGAAGTCATATTACAAAATGAAAAATAAATTTAAAAAGAAGGAAAAAAATTTAAAAATCTTTGCCAAGTATATAGGGGAAAAGCGGTATATGACTTTTTTGTCTACTATAAGAGAAGAAGACTTTTTTGTCATCTACTAGTGAGTTTGGATATTTTTCATACTTTTAAAAACCAAATTTAACTAATTTTGTTTTTCTTTCCCCTCAATTAAATACTGTCATATCTTTAGTAAATATTATTTATATAATTTTATAAACATATATTACACATAAAGTAGTGCACTAAGATTCTGGAGAGGGGGCAATGGGGAGATTAAAACAAAAATCCTGGGCCAGGTGCGGTGCCTCATGCCTGTAATCCCAGCACTTTGGGAGGCAGAGGCTGGTGAATCATGAGGTCAGAAGTTCGAGACCAGCCTGGCCAACCTGGTGAAACCCGATCTCTATTAAAAATACAAAAAATTAGCTGGGTGTGGTGGTGGGTGCCTGTAATCCCAGCTCCTCAGAGGTTGAGGCAGAAGAATCGCTTGAACCTGGAGGTGGAGGTTGCAGTGAGCTGAGATTGCACCACTGCACTCCAGCCTGGGAGACAGAGTGAGACTCCATCCAAAAAAAAAAAAAATGCCAACCAAAAATTTCTCTCTAAAAAAGTGATATATTGGGTAGATAGAACAGCAGGTGCAGAATAACGTGTGCAGAGAAGGAAGGGAATGGGAGCAGAAAGTATTAAATGCAGACACACTGCTAAACGGAATCACCAGTGAGTGGTGAGTGGAACTTATATACCTCCTTTGAATTCTGTCCCTGTGGTCAGTGTTGGAGAATTGTCTCTGGGTGGGGGCAGAAGAGAAGACTAGATGGAAGATCCAAGAAGCCCTCTGGGACTCAGGGAATGCTTGATAACATGTTTACCTGCTGGCTCACTAGTTAAAGATGGCGAGGAAATTTCAGGTTGCACTTCTAATGATATAAAATAGTGTTTTGCCAAGAAGGCCCTGTACAGGTCTTACTTAGGACTCCTGCCTTCACTCAGGAAGTGTGTTTGTGAACACACACTACAACTAGTGGCTAGTCTTAGGGCCACTAACTGAGGGCCATTTTCACTTTAGGAAAAGCAAGTTTTGCATTGAGTAAAGGAGACATTTTATCCCATGTTGTACCCTCCCTCTGGGCTTTGACAGTGTGCCCAACTTTCAGAAGGGAGAGCCTAATTTGGTTACTTCCCTGCAGTCTTTGATTAATGCACAGGACCATTCATCCCATTCGTGATCATGTTAGTGACTTTCTCAAGGGCTCTCAACTGGATAAGTCAGCAGATGGCTGGGAAATACCCACCTCCTGTTTACAGTCAGTATGAAGCTTGTTAATCTGATTCTCCCAGGAATCTCATGTGAATGAGAGTAGCCACCATGCTACTTTACACACAATTTCAAAATCTCTTTTATTTTTCTTTTGCTCAAGGTTCAACTATCAAAATGGTCGAACGGCGTAAGTAAAGCATTTTGTGGTTCCCTTCACTGAGATAAAACCAGTTAGACATCTATAAAAAGACAGAATTGCATTACAGGTTTAGAAGTGTTAATGCAGATGTGAAATTTGATACATCTGCTAAAAAATGGAAGTAAATCCACCTATCAATTGTGCATAGGGGAGAGAACACGTTCTTTTCCTGGGTGTATTATTTATCAGCTGGCTGACCCTGGGTTTTGCAATCACCTATTCAATTACTATTTCCTTAAATCTGTTAAATTGAGATTAAAAACAGCAAGCTAGCATGCTTCACTGGGTTATACTGAGGATCTAAGAAGACTATGTAAATGAAAGAATATACAAACTATAAAGCACACTGCAGATGTGAAGAGTAATGGCCAAGAAGTGGCACGCGTGGATCATCTACTACGTATGTGACACAGCTTTGGAAGATACAAAATAGGTCAAAGGTGTGACCCTTGCCCTCCATGTTTATATGGTCCAGAAAACTGAGAGCAGCACAACAGTATCCAATAAGGGTGTAAGGGGCTGAGGCAAAACAAGTGCCATGGGAGTTTGGAGGAGAAAGAGATGAACAATGGTTAATGCGCAGATTAGCAGCATTATGGAAGTGGTGGATATTGACTTGCACTTTGAGAAAGGAAAATGGGAGAATGGAGATGATTGATAGCAAAAGAAACTAAAAAGGGTTGGACGTTCTAAGTTTATAATTTATCTCCTTTCCTAAAACGTCATTTTTCTTCTATGTTTACTGTCAAACTCCTTATTTATAAGTTAACTTCTTCCTTGTCCCTAAGAACTCTTCCCCGACCCTCCCAAATGGAGATGATCACTCTCTCTCTTAGCGGCTTCGAACCTGGAATAATACGTTTATATGATTGAAATAACTCATCAACAATAGAGTAATTGGTATTATTTTTGAAGTAAGACAGGCCTCGATTCCAGTCTCATTTTGCAGCTACTGGGCTCTTTGACCTTGGGCGAGTCCTTTATACTCTGAGCCTGAGTTCCTTCATCTGTTGATTGTGAATGACATTAACAACATAGGGCTATTATAAGCAGTAAATAAGGAATACTGTCTAAATGAGTCTTGTATGTAGTAAAGATGTGACTTAAAAAACAACCTCCGGGCCGGGCGCGGTGGCTCACGCCTGTAATCCCAGCACTTTGGGAGGCCGAGGCGGGTGGATCACGAGGTCAAGAGACCGAGACCATCATGGTCAACACGGTGAAACCCCGTCTCTACTAAAAATACAAAAAATTAGCTGGGCATGGTGGCGCGTGCCTGTAATCCCAGCTACTCAGGAGGCTGAGGCAGGAGAATTGCCTGAACCCAGGAGGCAGAGGTTCCGGTGAGCCGAGATCGCGCCATTGCACTCCAGCCTGGGTAACAAGAGCAAATCTCCGTCTCAAAAAACAAAACAAAACAAAAACAGCCTCCATTGTTAATTTTTATGTATCCGTTACCCTTGTTGGACAGTGTGGAGCATACTGTTAGACAGTATGCTTTTCTTTAGATACTAGCACCTAGCATAGGGGCCAGGTACCTAGAGGGTACCTGATAAACATTTGAACCAATATGAGCATTCAAGATGGAAAAGGCATTTTAGGACACGGCAGGAGCAAAGACAGAGAAATAGAGATAATCTGTGTGAAGGAATAGTCGCAGGGGGTGAAACTAGGAAGGGAGAGGTAATGAGATAATTCTTCTGATCTGATCAGAGGAGAAATTTGTGTAGGGGAATAAATTATGCTGGCTGGAGTGATGGGGTCCAGGTGGAAGGTGACAAGGCCCGGAGTTTGGATATGATGTGCATAAGAAGGGGAATTTTTTGAGGAAGAATGACACAGTGAAAATGATGAATAAATTGCTTAGGACTTTTGTGGTCCAATAAACAAATTATTTTTAGAATAATAGATAAATTCCTATTATTATTTATGACTATAATTTGTTATGTTTTTAATTGATTATAAGAGGAACATGTCAACATTTTTCTCTTGATACCAAGTTTTAAAAGAAAAGGAAAGCAGGTATGGCTGTGTGGTAAGGCCTCCTATAAATCAGTGATGATCTGGCTTTCTGAAGACATTAAAGGGTGTCTTAAATACAATGATTAATGTCTTTAAAATATCCATCAATCTTAGAGGAATGAACAAACCACTATTAGAACCATATGTCGCCCTCATTCTTTGCATGGAACTTCCATGAAAGTCACTAGGAGTTCAGTGGAATGATGAAGGGAAGCATATGGCACTAGATCTGAACTAAATTAATAACAGTATGAAAACACAGTTAAATAGTGATAATCCCCCTTGTTATCCAGCTTTTTTCTTTTTCAGACAACCTCTTGGTGTCTAGTTAAGCACCAGAAAGACACTTGTTAATGGGGAGAGCTGATGTGTGAGGAGAAACCATGTGGCATATCTTTTGAAATAAGCTGAAGAGGCAGTGATTTGGGGCTTCCGTGCTCAGGACTGCCATGGAGTCATTTGGAGATCAAAAAAGAGCCTAAACCTGATTATGCTTTAGGCATTCCATCTGGCTCTGACCCACACTGTTGCCATAGCCACCCATCTCCTAGCAACAATGAGCAGGGTTTTCAGGGCTCTAAAGTGACAGAGCTTGTGAGCAAAAAATATAAATGTAATTGCAATAGGCTAATAATCCAAGAGGTTATTCACCGTTAAAGTTCACTGTGAAGAGCTACACGAATCTGTGGTTTCATGATCGTATCTTTTTCTGTGATAGGTTTTGATAAGAAAATGTCTTGGCTTAAATTGAGGCAGCCTGACAGCTTGTTGTTGAACATAAAGACTACAAATATCATTATAGGGAAGATAATAAAAGTTGAACTTCATTTTAAATCATCTGGAAAACACAATCATTATCTTCAGTAACCTGACCATCATCATCTAGAACTCTGAGTAGCATGGACTCGGGGTGGAAAAAACCTGGCCTTGAATCTGGGAAGAAGAAATACCCCATCCTAACACATTCCGGCTCAAACAATCCATTAGCAGTCTTTGCGATGAGCAATGAGTCTCAACTGAGGTCACTAATCAGAAGCAGTAAGAAGCTGAAAGAAAGATAAAAGGAAAAGGTTACATGCATCATGCTTGTCCTGGAAGCAAAGTGCAAAACAACGTGGCCATTTAGAGGATCTTTAATTGTTTATTTCAAAATGTGTGTACCACATTTCAAATTATCTTTATTTAAATATTCTGCCTAGAGATATCGGTTGAGACACCAGCCTCGTTTTTTAAAATGTCATGGCCCTGAATCCTAATACACCTCCATTTTTATACTGACCCATATGCATAAAATGAAAACTCAGAAGAGCTTAGACATCCACAGAGATGTAAGCAGTGAAGAAATCCATACCAGTTTTCATTTTAAAATGACATTTTGTGCATTATTTACCAGTTCCATCAGCTTAGCCCATGACCCACCTTGCCTTTAAAAATAGGAGTGTATGCCATGGTTTCAATACTGTGTTCCTGATTTTGTATCAGAGCCTGTGCATTTGGTATATGTCAATGAAAGATGCACACAGTGGGAAGTGGATTCAGGGAATGTCACTGAGAGATTTTACTGGAGGGGAAGTAGAGCATTGAAACAATGTTGTCTCCAAGAGGAAATAAATAATCCTCACACTTGGGGAGGGTATTGTAATGTGTTTACACATTACATGGAGAGCTGGGTTTAACTGTGCTAACTGCTTTGTGAAAGGAAAATCCTCCTGAAATTAAATAATCAAAGAAGATAGGTGAGTGCTGATTTTGTGAAATAAACAGTGATTGAGGGAAGAAGAAAAACCAGCAGGACTCAGCATGAAGTAAATTAATTCATGTTGGAGATTTACTCTGCTGAAGAAACTAAATTGCCTACTTCCTAATCAGTATCCTTCTTGGCATGCTGTTGCTTTCACTTTCTTCCTAAATTTGTTTCATGTTAGAGCCCCTTACTTTTTCACTCCACTGTTTTTAAAATTACAGTTTGAAGCTCCAGTTCTTTGTGTGGTTCTGTGAAGTTTTGCACTCAATCAGTTCATTTACTGTTTCTTTGTTTTAGAAAGAGTTTTTCCAGTCATCTTATTTGTCCATCTCTCTTGCTTCTGCTTCAGAGGAGCATGTAAGACAATTGCATTACTACATCTCTTCTGTGTTAGACTCATCCAGTGGCTCAAGGGATAAGCATGTTTTCATTATACTAATTTGGAATAACTGAAGGAAAACTATATCTGAATGTCCACGCACGGTGTATGGTTGCACAAAGTAAACACAGATCGTTGGGTTCTTTCCCTGTTCTCACCCGTGCAGCAGAAAGGGAACAAAAAGCACAAACTGTTGTTCCTCCAGTTAATTCTGCACACAAAGATGTCAACACACATCAAAACTGAAACCACATTTGAGAAGACACATAGAACTTTGCAAATGCCACTGCTGTTTGTAGAGCTCTGAGCCGGAGGGGGTATCATATGTTTTTCAATCTGTTTTTTACTCTTCTGCTGCCTTAAAATAAACTATGCAATTCTTGTTCTTGGCCTTGGAATGTGAGTTATGCCATCAGTCTGTTGTGATTCATTTGCTAAAATATTCCAGTGATGAATGTCTCTTACTTCCTATAACAAATGTTGTGGTGTCACTTTTGCCTGATGGAAGCCATTGTGCCTTTTGGAGGGCTGAGAAGTAGGGAAGGGCAGCTATGTGGCACAAGCACTAGATGATAATGAAAGCTTGTAAGATCTCACTTGAATCCTGTCTCCCTTAAAGGCACAGTTGGCTGGTGGGAAAATTCCATTAGCACCACCTGTACACCAACTTTGATATCAAATGGTGAGACCAGATTTCCAAGAGTAAGGTATTGGAACATGGCCATGCTTGAGAGTTGAAGCCAATATTACACTTTGCTCTATGAATTATGTAGGTGAAGGTCGTCTTTTGATGATTAACCTGTCCAGGCAGTCCTCTTCTGTCTCACATATCTGTGTTGGACTGGTTTGCAGAAAGTGCAGTGTTAATACCTTTGGGGCATTAATTATAGCTTTTTATAACCATCAGAAGACAAAGGGCTACGCTGAATATCTAAACAGCTGAGTTACTGCCAAATATTCAAATTACTAAAGGCCAGGGAGAGACTCTCTTTGGCTCTTAATGAAAATTGAATCTGTTGTTGCTACTGTGGTTTGAAGGTGTTTTAATATGGTAAAAGATCACTCTCCTGGTGTGGGATGGTTGATGGCAGGGATCCCTTGAGGAATAAGTGAAACAGGTGATGAAATGAAAAATTGAAAGCAGAAAGGACTTGACTGGTCATCGATATTTGGAATGTCAAGTCCTTCTATCCTTAAAATAATCTCACATTGGAAATACAGCTTGAAATAAGATCAAATAGAATAAAGATTTCAAAATAAAAAATGAAAATTGTCTAAAAATAGATGTAAGGCTGTTGAGGTAATTATGTCCAGCATCCATGACACATGACTGTTAATGAAACCAAGCCCAGGTAGAACAAAAGGTAAAGGTTAGAATAAGCCTCAACAATGAATTTAGATAAAGTTAGTAGCTATTGCAAATGAACGCCTACATTTCAGTGCTTAACACAGTAGAAATTTATTTTTCCTCCTTGTAACCCTCCATTAAGGTATTTCATGTAGGGACATGGATGAACCTGGAAACCATCATTCTCAGCAAACTGACACAAGAACACAAAATCAAACACCGCATGTTCTCACTCATAGGCGGGTGTTGAACAATGAGAACACATGGTCACGGGGAGGGGAGCACTGTACACTGGGGTCTGTTGGGGGGAAATAGGGGAGGGACAGCGGGGGGTGGGGAGTTGGGGAGAGATAGTATGGGGAGAAATCCATATATAGGTGAAGGGGAGGAAGGCAGCAAATTACACTGCCACGTATGCACCTATGCAACAATCTTGCATGTTCTTCACATGTACCCCAAAACCTAAAATGCAATAAAAAAAGAAAGATATTTCAGATAGGCATGAGTCTTTATGTAATGAGTCAGAGAGCAAGGCTCCTTCCACCTGGTGAAGAGGTCAGTAAGGACCTCAGAGTTTTGATTCAGCTAGTGAAAGGAGGTAAAAAATCACAGAGAAGGTACACCTCCTTTTTATGCCACTTGTCCCAGAAGTTATACCTACCACTTCTGTTCACATCCTATTGACAAAAAATAATCACACAGCCTCATTGAGATGCAAAAGGGGATGGGAAATATTGCCCAGCAATAATACAATGCTGTTCCAGAGGAAGCTTAAATTTTGGTGGATAGCCAGTTGGCAAATGTGTTTCAGGATAGTTAGGAAAGAAAGCAGAGAGACTTGAGCAAATTCGTTAACTCTATAAATCAGAACCATAGTCTTTCCAGAAGAAAGATTATTGTAAGATTAGAATATGGCCATATAATATAGATCTTGGGGAAGAACACTTTGGGTCTCAGATGGAATGGAAAAGTGCCTTGTTACAAATGAGTGAAGAACAAGGGCAAGGACAATATATGCTAGTTATGTAGGAAGAAGAAATAAATTTTTCCAGAAGAATGGAAAATGAGTCAGATTTCCAGAAAAGTCTAGGGATTCCATAAAAATTTCCAGCAATGCCAATAAAAAATTTTGTAAAGCAAAAGCCAACTAGCTGAGTAAAACATTACCAGAAAGGTTTTGAGGTCAGAGGTTATGGGAATGGATACATTTACGAAAAGAAGGGCCAGATTGACTGGAGAGGCGGGAGGAAGCACTCACGGTTATAGGACGGCAGCTATTTGCAATCCACTAAGATTGTTTCCATAGTTAATCAACTGCATGATCATAATGGTTCATACTAGTTGAATAGCACCCATATTCCATCCTAATGCAAGAGAGAATCAGATTCACAAAACTAAATAATTGGCCAAAGGGAGGAGCAATTTTGAGTACAATAGTGTAATTGGTTCAATGTATCTGAATACAAGATGGGGACGTTTAGGGTAAAGAAAGAAGTTATAAATAAAAACAGAAGGAAATATTTTACTAAAAACTCTCCGAGATATTGAAGAAGAATCATAACTTTGATAGATCCTTTATAGAAGACAAAACCAAAAGGAGGCCATTTAGTCCCAATTTTGTTTTGATATCTTGGGTGCATCATTTTAGATTCCAATAAATGATGATTTTTGGAGTTGGTTTCATTGAGCAGCAGTGCCAGGTTTTTTGTGGCCTAAACCTGAATCTGGCAGGACCCTCTAAAAGAAAAAGAATATAACATTACAAATAGAAAATTAAATCTGAAAACAAATATTTATTTAGAATGATAAAAAATTACAAAATGTTACAATAAAAACAGCTAATGAATATCACAAATATTTTCCTTTCAGTTTATGTTTTTGGCTTCCGTCAGGTTACTTCATTCTTGATGAATTTGAATTTTGGAATGTTCAATAATTCTGAGAAAAAATAGTAATTTGAAGCTAAAAAACACAAAAGAGGAGGAAAAACATATTTTAGAATTGGTGTTACACTGTAATGGGCCACATAAGTACATAATCAAACTAGTCTCATATAACATTGAAACGGATAAAGTTCCCTTATCTCCCTCACAGAGTGTGTGTTGGGGGTGTGGCTTGCTTCTTCCGTGCCCTGCTGCTCAAATCTCTAGGAGGCCCATGCAGACAAGCAGGTCTTGGGGATCTGCAGCATGTGGGGTTGAATATTTACAGCTCCTGAGGCCCCAGTGGGTGTGAGTTACAGTGTGCTTTTTCGGTTTAGCCGTCCATAGGTGCCTTGTGTTTGTCATTTCAGTGAGACCCTCTGCCTTATCGCAAGGACAGAGGGCTTTACTAAGGGTTCTTGCCTTAGTGTACTGGAAAAATGAGATCACAGATGAGCTTGGAGAATGAGTACAAGGTTTTGTTATTGAGTGGTAGTAGCTCTCAGCGAGGTAGATGGGGAGACCAGAAGCAGAATGGAGTGAAAAAGTGGTTTTTCCCTGGAGTCAGGCCACTCAGCAGCCGGTTCTCCTCTGACCATCCCCAGTCAACGTCTGCATCGTTCTGCTGGTTAATGACCTGCAGGCATCTGCAGGTGCCTATCAGTGTGCTCTTTTGCTGATGTGTTCCTCTTGATGTCCAGCTGCTTGTGTCCTTGTGTCTCTGCCTGCTAGGGTCTCAGGGGTTTTATAGGCACAGGATGGGGGCACAGCAGGCCAGGGTGGTCTTGGGAAATGCAACATTTGGGCATGAAAACAGAAATGCTTGTCTTCACCTAGGTCCGTGGGCACAGGCCGGGGGGTGAAGAACTAGCCAAGGAGCCGCCTTTCTCTACCCAGCACTTCCCTGCCCCACTCCCATATTGAACAAATTTAGGAAATTGGCATATTGAACAAATTATATGTAGGAAATTGGTCCCAGAAACACTCGTCTCTTCAGGGTATTTTTGTTGTATTAGTAGCATTTTTTTCTTGTCATTTCATCTGGAACCTCTGGTTTTCAACAGGACAGTATCATGTATACTAGGATTTAACCTAAAACATTGGTATGTATAAAACATGTCACTTCACATACAGTTATATGTATTTTTTTTGTAGTACTGTTTCAGGTTTCCACCTTAAAAATACAGAGATTTTCATGATTCTTTTTTGCACTAGTCCATAAAAATGTGCATTTATAATTGTATATGCTGTACTATTGAGTACGTTTATGACAGGAGAACACTTCAGTTTTGATTAGTCATTGATGAAAATTAGTTCCTCTCATTACAATTCGACATGTCTGATAATTAGAAACTTTTCCATCAACTAGTTTCTGGCTCTGAATTTTCAAACCTAATTTCTCCACTACTCTTATACTTAAACCATAATAAAACCTTTGGCCCTGTACCATCCTGCAGATGAACCATCATTCTGTCATTCCTGGCAGCCATTCTTGCACCAGGATCTTTAGCAATGCACAAACATATGCATATACAGAAGTCACTGGAATCCACAGTAAAACTGTGTTAGGTGAATTTACATCTCAACTTTCCCTTAGCTGGAACTCAAAGTGCCCGTAGCTGCTTCCGTGTCACCAAATACATAGGGAAGTACAATGGAGAGGAAGTTGGAGGGGAAAGGGATGACAGTCTTAATTGTTTGCAGTTAAAATAACTTAATTTGAAAATTTTCAGATACAAATAATCATATGAACATCTCCCTAAGACCTCTCAGGGTCACAAAAGTGAAGGGCCCTGGAGATTAAGCTTCACAAAATCTTCCCATTTTTCCACTGTAGGAATAACTTAAACTGCTAGGCTTTTGATGGAGTACCCCAAATTTACTGTTGTATCTGGAGCATCCCAATTTTCTGAGGTGACGAGAAATGTGAACAGTTGGAGTTGAACAAATCCTTTTATAGTTATCGCTAAAATGGGATAAAATTGCCCATCCAAAGCTCAGTGCCTGACACTACACAAAACTCTCCTTTGGGAAACAGTGGGGGATACTAGGAAGTAGATTAGAACAGCAAGAAACTAAACAGGGGAGGCAGAATCCTGGCAGCATTTCTTTGTTGTTGCGTAACCTTGGACCTCAGTTTCCTCATCTGTAAAATAAGATGTTAACACTACTGACATCATAGAGTTGATGCGAGAATTTAAAAACAAAGTTGCATGTGAAGTGTTTAACATTGCCACTGGTACACGCTAAGCATTCAGTAAGTGTTAATTAAATATAAACAGAAGGAACAAGTTCAGGACAATATTCTGTTCACATTACCACATTAATTTTTTAATAACCAGCCAACGTTGTGACTGAATTTTTCAACATTTGATGGAGGTACTCCTTTAATGAAAGTAATTTTGGGTCATAAACATAAAAAGTTTGTGTTATGCTCAATAATCATATTTTATCACCAAAATCTTGCACAATTGTAGTTCTCATGCCTTGTTATTGAAGGCTACCAGTAGTTATAGGGCAAATGTGCTGATATGAAATTATGCTGCTGCAAAGAAAAGGAATGGAATAATTTTCCCACCTTAAATCTTGATCAAATTTGCATCACAGATAAATTTAGCACTCAGTCACATCACAGAGACCTGCTCCCTTTTAACACCTGCTGATCCCTATGTGGGGGACAGCACCACTCTGAGGCTTTTAGCTTCCTAATCAGACACTACATTTGAGCAAAACCTGGAGAAGAAGCAAAGTCAACCAAAGTAATAACATTTACAAATGATGTAAAAGCAGAGCAAAAAAAATTATGAAAAAAATCTCCTCCTCTAACCACACTTATATGACAAAAAATTTTACAATATAGAAAATCTTCAGCCCAGTGCAGTGGCTCACACCTGTAATCCCAGCACTTTGGGAGGCCGAGGCAGGTGGATCACAAGGTCAACAGACCGAGGCCATCCTGGCCAACATGGTGAAATCCCCATCTTTACTAAAAATACAAAAATTAGCTGGGCATGGTGGCACATGCCTGTAGTCCCAGCTACTCGGGAGGCTGAGGTAGGAGAATTGTTTGAACCCTGGAGGTGGAGGTTGCAGTGAGCGGAGTCAGCCTGATGACAGAGCTAGCCTCTGTCTCAAAAAACAAAATCTTATAAGCATTCTTTTAATTCATCAACATATACCATGCTGAGGGTGCAATTTTTAAGAGGTTTTAAAATCTATCAATCCATTTCTCCATCCATAAAATGGGATCAGGTTACATTAAGATTATGAGGGTATCTAGGTGGGAACGTGCCACTGCAGAGTGTTTGGTATTAACAGTCGGCAGTATTTGAGCTAAGCTCACATTTGGGAGTTTTTACACAGTTAATCTGTAACTGTGCTGTATGATTATGGAGTTCCCATGACAGCTATTGCCTTAGGAGAGGGGCAGTACTTACATGGCGACTGCTTGCCCTACCGTCTTTGTCCCCATCCACATATTATTTGTTTTATAGCTTAAGAATTTTTGTAGACACAACCTAAAATGTGAGGGTGGTAATGCTCGGTTTTTAATTTTTTTTATCTTCCTGGTTCTTTCAAATAGCCTGCCAGAGAACCCTGATGAAACAATTTTGTTAAAATTTCTTGCTCTTGTTACCCCAAAAGCTGCCTCTGTAGTAGGACTATGGAGCATGGGCAGATTAAGGAAGAGTTTACAAATAGCCTACATATAACTGTCCAGAGATCAGGCAATTGATAGGCAAAAGCAATCTCTTCATCTTTAGATCTTGTACCTATTTTTCATGCTTTATTTATTTTTGTCTTTCTGTTTGCTGGCTGCACACAATGTTATTCAGTAAAAATCTCACCACTGTTAAAGCAAACTAAATATGGCCTGAGAAGGACTCCATACTTCTATATCTGAGTCCTTGTGGATGAACTGTAACCTAGCTTGATAGTCAGAAAAAGTTGAAAACCTAACTTAGTAGTATGCACCTGTAACAATAGCTGAGTGTTGGACAATCCTGGCAGTCATATTTCAGCACTCATAGACTGCTGAATATTCAAACTGCGTTCAAAATAAGGCAAATACTGAGTTGTAACCAATCTTACTGTTTCTGTACCTCACTTCTGATTCCTGCACATCACTTTACCTTTTTTGTCTATAAATTTTTTTCTGAGCGCAAGGCACCCCTAGAGTCTCTGAATCTGCTCTGATTGTGGGAGATGCCGATTTGTGAATGGTTCATTGTGCAATTAAACTCCCTTAAATTTAGTTCAGCTGAAGTTTTTCTTTTATCACCACATATCAGTGACTTTTCAATAATTAAAAAAAAAAAACACCTTGTAGAAGCTGGAAACAAATGCTTTGCCTTCTTCCCTGTGGTTATTTGTTACCAACCTGCAGAGGTGTATTGATATTGTAGAAATCACTTGTAGCTGTGAATGCACTATGGTCTTACTCTTTGGGTCCGGCAGAAAATTCCTGGTCTTTCAGGATATGTAGGCTGTACTGGAACTCTTTGTTCTCTCTGTAAAACAACTTCTTTGTGAGTAACTCTGCAGCATTAGTTATTAAAATAAAAATGATTCCATTAAGAATGTTGTAGAAAATGTTGCAATCTGTCTAGAATCATGACTTAATTTTCTGGCAGTGGATGAGGGCAGCCTGGTCACAACATCTGCTACCCTTTTGATTGCCAGGGTTGATTCAACCAATTTTTTAGTTTGCTAACTCTTAAATTTATCTGGTCTGGAATTAGTTCAAGTTGTGGGTATCATGGTTATCAGTGAAAGTAAAATTAAGTTTTCATATAACATGTCTCTTTGGAGGGAGATTTTGTTTGGAGAAGACTTTAAAGAACTTATACCCAGATATGGAAAATCTCTATTTGTTGATTTTTTAAATTAGGAATATCCCTACTCTACATTGCAAGATTGGGTAATGTTTGCTCTTTAACTTTGTATCTGCTTTCAGAGCTTGTCAGTCAATTTCATGTAGTGGTCAGCTCCCAGGCAGGGCTCTCTGCCAGCCACAGCAGAGTCCCATTTACTCTCAATGCAGCCGACCTGTGGTGCTCCACTGCAGGTACTCTGGGAACTGATGGTGGAATGACAGCAAATGTCTGGCATGGTAGAAGTGGGGTGGGCACTTACAGAGTCTGCGCTTGAGAGGGAAAAGACCATTTAGGAAAAACAAAAAGACAAACACCTCAAGAGATTTTTCAAGTGAGTCTTACAGCAATTTCATTGACTGATCGAATTATCAATTCACTAAATATTTTTCACGTGGCTCCTATGTGTTAGCATATTGAGAAGTATCATGTTTGAAAACTCACCCTTTTGTGGCTTCATTCTGAATTAAAACCTCAACTTTTTTACAATGCTATTTAATCTATGATTAAAATTTATAACCCATCTTCAAAACATTCGTGGGTTTAAGTCTGGAATTCAGCTTGAAGGATTAGCTTTCCAGCTATGCTTCCACTCTCTCTTAGTCTCAATTTTCTTCTTCCAACTAACATATGGACAATTGTGAATCTCAACTCCACATTCTTATTACTTGCAATAAGCTGGAGATAAATTCAGTGAGTGGAGAGAGGTCTTTAAAAATTATGATGATGATAGATAAGGGAGAAAAGCCAAATGATTAAGTTTGTATTTAACACAGCTGGAAAGACTTGGAAATCATTAAGGGAGGTTTCTACTCCCAGCTTTGCTTCTGGGTAAGTAAGGGACGTGCTTTGGGTACTGGGGAAGTAATTGCTTTGGAAGATCAGAGTATTCTCTGGTATGATTCACTTCAGTAAGCAGAAATTGTAAAGAAAACTGTTAACAGGGAACCAAGCACTTGGCACCTGGAAACAGATGATCACATTGGTTTGAAGGATATACAAATCAAGAAAGAAAGGGATAATTAGAATGTGTCTGAAGTTATTCATACTAGCCACAACGTCCTCCAACTGTTTGAGCTTGCTTCTAGTCCTCTCTAGGTCTCCCTGCTCCTTCATGAATTCTGGTGTCACTATCTGCCTGAACGAGGGTAGCACATGATAGCTTGTCTAAGTGTAGCCATGCAGTGCTGAAAACACATTTCAATTAGACATTCATTTTGCTGAAGGTCTTCTGAGGGGCTTGGAAAGTTTAAGTCGCCACACAGGTGTTACTGGATTAATGTGTGCAGAGGTGTGAGATTCTTTGAGACTTTGGCAAGATACTTACCCTAACTACGGTTGGGCTTCAGCCTCCTCTGCAACCGAATTTAATTGAATGAGTGAGGAAGTCTCAATTCAAAAGTCATCGGGACCTAGCATTTGAGTGAAACTGGACTAAAATAATAAGGGGGAATGGTGGGTATTGGAGTGAGCCAGAGCAACACATTTCAAATTATCTATGTTATCATAGGTTAATTTAAAAAAATTCCAATGGGCATGAACGGATACTTTTGTGAAATATGATAGAAATGAATTACCAAGAAAAATAAAAAAAAAACAAAGACATAAGAAATATGATTCAATGTTTTACATTTGGATTCAACAGATGTGTGATTGCTTACTAAATTTCTACAAAAGTTTCTAAAAGCTTATGCTCAATTTTTAGAGTTATCTTGGGGACCACTAACTGTTCATGGAACTGACACAAGTGGATGCATGAAATTTAGAAAGATCTGAGAACATTAAAACATGGGAGTTTTAAAAACATATGTGCAGATGAGATAACATCTATCTCGTGGCAAAATCTGACCTGCAACCTCCAGCTGTGACCTCTAGATTAGGTAATGACTGCGGAATTTTCAGTTTCTTAATTTTATCAATTTTTCCTGAATTATGTAAGCATGGTCTGAATCTCTTACTGTTTGATTTCTCTTATGACTTACATTCAACCACTCATACCACTCCAGACTAATCCCATATTTTTAATAAATCATTTAATTTCTCATGCAAAATTTTCCGTCTCATAAAAAGCTGAAAATACAGTGACATAATTTTCTAACTTACTGGTATTTACTTATTTTGAGACTCACATATATAAAACATTTCCGCAACAAATCTCTTTAAATGCAATCTTCTTTACTTCTTAAGTTCAATATGATGAATAACATTTATTGGATGATTTTTAGGTCATTGTTTTGAACATCATCTAGTAATGTGCTCAGAGGCTATTATGTAAGGCTGGTTGGCAATTGCCTTTCCAGAAAATAACCTCAGACTGCTCCTTTTATGTCAACCAAAGATTTCAGATTTTTGTCTTGGAAGCATTAAGGAGCCATTGCAAAATCTTAAGCAAGACCATGAGGGAATCAGATTTACATTTTAGGAAAAGATCTTTCTGGCAGTTGTTGGGAACATAGGCTTTTAAGCAAGTGAGACAAGAGACCAGATAATGTAAGAAATAAAACATTAAGGTATTTTGACCACATGTACATGGTGAAGAATAACAGAGAAAAGAAAAGAATTGAAAAATTCCATTTATAAAAACCTACAGCCATTTAGTAATCATTCAGTTATATTTACTATATTTGACTTGAAAACTCAAGTTAGAAAATTTACTTGTGCTACAGTACTTTCAGGTTTTAAAAGATGGAGACATTTATCTGAGAAATTAAACAAATTTTTATAAAGCACAGAATGAGTTCAGAGTGGCATTAGGAGTAGAATCTTGGACTCCGTTGCAATAAACCAGGCAAAATATTATCAGAACTTATAAGGCACTGGTAATGGAGGAAGAGAGGAGATCATGGATTTGGGAAGTCAAGGACCATTAAGGAGGTAGAATCAATAAAATTCAATTTTCTTTTTGATAGGAGGGTAGAAGGAGAGGGAATTGTCAAGGATATCTCTTAGCTTGAGCAATTAGGTGTGTGATATTGCCCATTAGTAAGGTAAGAGCTAGAAGAGGAAAAACAGATATGGGAGATGATAGAGAAGGTAAAGCATTAATTTGGGAGATACTGACTTTGAGGAAACTGTTTCATATTGAAATAAGGATATTCTAGAAGCAGTAAGATACACAGATCTAGAACTCAGGAAAGCAAGCTGAATTGGAAGGCCATTAGGGTCATTAGCTCCCAGATGGTGGTTGCATCCATAAATTTGGAGATAATTCATCCTATGAGTAAATGTTGCATTGGAAAAGCAGACAGCCAAGGATGCAACACGGAGGAACAGAAATAGTCTTGTTCAGGAAGGCAGTGTGGTATAATAGAGATATCCTGGTTGAAACCTGACTTTGTCCCTACTAGCTTGAGTGAGTTACTTAACTTCTTAGTCTCAATTTCTTATCTATAAAATGAGGGTAAATAATGTCTGCTCTTAGGATAGTTAAGATGGTTGTCAAGATTTTTGTAGATAATGTGACATTCCTATCACAGCTCCTAGGATATACAGCTATCATCAGCGTCTTTATCATCATTATTATCACTACTGATGAAGATTGCTAGAAGTCAGTGCCAGGACAGAGTAAAAGCTTGAGTGAACAAAAAGGTGTTGTTCAGGAAACGTAGGGTTTCTTTTTGTGTGTGTTTGAACATTGGAATACCTATTTTGGGCACTCAGAAAGCATTTTTGCTAATTTCTATTTCTCAACTACTTTAGGATAGTTAAAATTACTGGAAATGTATTACTTTTATTGTTTTTATTTTATTTATTTATTTTTTTTGGGGCAAGGTCTTGTCCTGTCACCCAGGCTGGAGTCAAGGGTGCTGTCACAGCTCACTGTAGCCTCCATCTCCCGTGCTTAAGCAATCCTCCCACCTCAACCTCCTGAATAGCTGGGTCTACAGGCCACCACATCCAACAGTGTTTTTTTTTTATTTTCTAACAACAGAATCCTGCTATCTTGCCCAGGCTGGTCTTGAATTCCTGGGCTGAAGCAATCCTTCTGCCTCTGCTTCCCAAAGTTTTCAGGCCTGAGCCCCCATGCTAGGCCCGGAAATGTATTACTACAATACTTATGTGTACGTGTTTCACATGGCTGTTATAAAAATAGAATGTCAAATATTTGGCAAAAAAGATAAGAAGTTGACTATAGATTGTAGCGAAAAAGACAAGAAAATATCATTTCTCTATAGAATAAAAAAGAATATATAAAATGGAAATTGTTTAGCTTCTTTTCTTGGCAAGTTGGAGAGATACTTCCCTTCCCCATCGACATTTCTTTTCTCCTGTATTCACCATATCAATGAATAAATATTTATCCATCATCCTAATAGGCATATAAGCAAGAAACCTAAGCATCATCTTTTCATGAATAGTAAAGAAAAAGAAGATCCTGATGAATTTGAGAACAGCCTTCTGAACAAAACCATGGCATTGTGTTTGGTTATGACCCCTGTGACCCTTGTGAGTTTTCAGGGAATACACAAACCACAACTCAATTTTGTGGTCAATGGCATTATCCTTCCCTGCCCTCACCTGTTAGACAGTCTGACTCCATGAGTCTGCCACACCGTGTCCTTAGGAAGAGAGAATTAGGCAAAATTTGCAGTTGTTTCTATCACATAAAGACAAACGCTAGTGAGTATACCATTATGTAATTCACGGAAATGAAAAGCTCTAGGACAAATTACCAGGCTTATCAATCAAAATAAATATGTCCAGCTTGGTGAACAGGGTTTAGGACATTTCCCTGCAAGAAAATACCAGCTTTATACCTAATCCTGTTAAAATAAAATCACTTTTTAAGAATCAGAAGCTATAGTAACCTGACAGTTAAAATGCAAGCAAAAATTGTGAAAGGTCAGCATATTCTGGGACACATGAGCACTTCTTCAGAGGGCAAGCTATTAAATTCAATTTCCAAAAGGGAGGAATGCATATGAATGTTTTAGCACTCCAGTAATCTCACTAGTGAGTGGATTACATTGCTCCAACTTTCTCATTACTAAAGAATTTCTGAAGAACTTGGTGAAGGTTCAGGGATAAACCACAAAGCTGGTTAGAAAATAAGACCTTCAGGAAGATTAATTAAACTGGGTTAATTCTGCCTGAAGCATGAAAAACTAGTGAGAAATGTATTAAGTGTTTATATCTTCATTGCTTTTATAGGTTACAAAGGTAATATAGACTAGTATAAAAAATTCAAGTGATGTAGTAACGTCTATACACAGAGTGAAGGATTCCTCTCATCTCCCAGCAACAACCATCAATACTGGTACCATATTATATATCTACATCTATACATGTGTGTCTGTGTATATATTCTTTCACACTTTCCTCATGTACTTTTCAATATATTAATAATGCTCTTTATAAGGATTTTCAAGTCTGAAGCTTCTGAGGTTGGTGGGGGAGGAGGGAAAGGGAGAAAGAAGTGTCACGTTCACTATGGAGCTGAAGAAAAAAGTAAAAGATATTTGGTGAACATTTCTCTTGATGACAATGACATATTGGGTTGCAGGGGGAAGAAAAGTTGTGTATCGAAGACTATGGAGAATGCAGATTCCATCCCTCTTCCCTGCTTTCTCAGACTTCAGTGTGGAGGGAAAGGGTAGAGTTCACACCAACCAGGAGACCCCAAGTCAAATCTTGGTTTCTGTGGCAAACATTTGGTTGGCTAACCGCCCTCCTCCACCCACATTTCCAAACTCCATCTCCATTGTCCACTTCTCAGAAGTTAGAAACTCAGATACTCCTTTTGACTAGAGGTGGCTAAAAGGATGTATTTAGAGTCTGCTGATAGAAGGGTTAGATGCAGTCTGCACAAACTGTTTTTATTCTTCTTTCTACCTGGTACACAGCATGGTATGAAACACTGGTGGCCACCTTGAGATCATGGGGTCACAGGCTGCTAGAGACCAACACACTCGAAATGGAGCACCCAAAGACAGGAGAAGCCTGGACCCCTGAGAACATCCCCAAGCAGCTCTAACAGTACCAGAACCACACAAACTCTGAATGTTTTAGTGGTAAAAAAAAATAATCCCAATAGTTTATGTTTCTGTCAGTTGCAATTTGTGTTACTGGTAGCTGAAAGTGTTCCTAATTGACAGATGTCAAAGCACCTTCTATTATTTGCCGGGACCTTGTGGACAGAATCCCAATGTCAATATCATTAGGGATTGAAATCACACTTTATCTATTTTTTAATGTATTTTATTTTTTTGTGGATACACAGTAGGTATATATATTTATGGGGTATATGAGATATTTTGATACAGGTATGCAATGTGTAATAATCACATCATGGAAAACAAGGTATCCATCCCCTAAAGCATTTATTCTGTGTGTTACAAATACTCCAATTATACTCTTTTACTTATTTTGAAATGTACAATTAAATTATTATTGACTGTAGTCATCCTGTAGAGCTATCAATTACTATTGTACCCATCAGCCATCTCTACCTTCCCTCACCCTCCCACTACCCTTCCCAGCCTCTGGTAACGGTCCTTCTACTCTCTATGTCCATGAGTTTAATTATTTTTATTTTTAGATCACGCAAGTAAGTGAGAATATATCATGTTTGTCTTTCTGTGCCTGGCTTATTTCACTTCACATAATGACCTCCAGTTCCATCCATGTTGTGTCAAGTGACTGAATCTTGTTCTTTTCATATGGATGAATACTACTCCATGGTGTATAAGTATCACATTCTCTTTATCCATTCATCTATTGATGGACACTTAGGTTGGTTCCAAATCTTGGCTGTTGTGAACAGAGCTGCAACAAACATGGGAGCACAGATATATCTTCGATATATTGATTTTTTTTCTCTTGGGTGGGAACCATCAGTAGGATTGCTGGATCATATGGTAGCTCTATTTTTAGTTTTTTGAGAAACCTCTAAACTGTTCTCCATAGTGATTGTACTAACTTACAATCTCACCAACCGTGTCTGAGGGTTTCCTTTTCTCCAAATGTTTGCCAGCATTTGTCGTTGCTTGTCTTTTGGTAATAAGCCATTTTAATAACGGGGTGAGAGGATATCTCACTGTAGTTTTGATTTCCATTTCTCTGACGATCAGTGATGTTGAGCACCTTTTCATATACCTGTTTGCCATTTGTGTGTCTTCTTTTGAGAAATGACTTTTCAAATCTTTTGAGAAACGTCTATTCAAATCTTCTGCACATTTTAAAATTAGATTATCATATTTTTTCCTAAAGAATTTTTTGAGCTCCTTACATATTCTGGTTATTAATCCGTCATTAGACGGGTAGTTTGAAAATATTTCCTTCCACTTTACTGGTCTCTTTACTTCGTTGATTGTTTTCTTTGCTGTGCAGAAGCTTTTTAACTTGATGTGGTCCTATTTGTCCATTCTTGCTTTGGTGGTCTGTGCTTGTGACAATGTCCTGGAGAGTTTTCCCAATGTTTTCTTGTAGAGGTTTCACAGTTTGAGGTCTTAGATTTAAGTCTTCAATACGTGTTGATTTGACTTTCGCATATGATGAGAGATAGCAGTCTCATTTCATTCTTCTGCATGTGAATATCCAGTTTTCCCAGCACCATTTATTGAAGAGACTGCTGTTTCCTCAGTATATGTTCTTGGCACCTTTGTTTAAAATGAGTTCACTGTAGGTGAGTGGATTTGTTTTTGGGTTCTCTATTCTGTTGTATTGGTCTATGTGTCTGTTTTTATCTCAATACCTTGCTGTTTTGGTTTCCATAGGTATGTAGTATAATTTGAAGTCAACTAATATAATTTTTCCAATTTTGTTCTTTTTGCTTAGGATAGCTTTGGCTATTCTAGGTATTATATGATTCTATATAATCTGAACAATATCATTGATATTTTGATAGGGATCACGTTGAATCTTTAGATTGCTTTGGGTAGTATGGACATTTTAACAGTACTGAATCTTCCAATCAGGAACATGGAATATCTTTCCATTTTTTGGTGTCTTCTTCAATTTCTTTCATCAATGTCTTATAGCTTTTATTGCAGAAATTTTCCACTTCTTTGATTAAATTAATTCCTGGATATTTATTTGTGTCTACTATGAATGAAACTACTTTTTTGATTTCTTTTTCGGTCTGTTCATTGTTGGCATATAGAAATGCCACTGATTTTTGTATGTTGATTTTGTGCTCTGCAACATTACTGAATTTTCTTATTAGTTCTAATAGCTTTCTTGTGGAGTCTTTAGGTTTTTCCAACTAAGATCATATCATCTGCAAACAGGTATAATTTGATTACTTCCTTTCTAGTTTAGATTCCCTTTCTATCTTTCTCTTGTCTGATTGCTGTAGCTAGAATTTCTAATACTAAATTGAATAACAGTAGTGAAAATGAGCATCCTTGTCATGTTCTAGATTGTAGAAGAAAGTTTTTCAGTTTTTCCCCATTTGGTGTCATGTGTGGCTTTTATTATGTTAAGGTACATTCCTTCTATACTCATTTTTAAGGGTTTTTATTATGAAGGGATGCCACATTTTGTCAAATGTTATTTTCACATAAATTAAAATGATCACATAGACTTTATTTTTCATTCTGTTGATATGATGTATCATATTCATTTATTTACATATGTTGAACCATCCTTGCATCCTTGGGATAACTCCCACTTGGGCATAATGAATGATCTTTTAAATTTGTTGTTGAATTCTGTTTGCTAGTATTTTGTTGAGGATTTTTTTGCTTCGAGGTTCATAAGAGATACTAACCTGTAGTTTTCTTTGTTTGATGTGTCTTTGTCTGGTTTTGGTATCAGAGTAATACTGGTCTCATAGAATGAGTTTGTAAGTACTCACTTCTCCTCTGCTTTCAGAGTAGTTTGAGTGAGATTAGTATTAGCTCTTCTTTAAGTTTTTGTTAGAAATCAGCAGTGAAGCCATAGGATCCCAAACTTTTCTTTACTGGCAGACTTTTTACTACAGCTTCAATTTCATTACTTGCTATTGGTCTGTTCATGTGTTGGATTTTTTTATGAGTCAACTTTGGTAGGTTTTATATTTTCAGGTATTTATTCATTTCCTTTAGATTTTCCAATTTATTGACATCTATTTGCTCATCATAGCCGCTAATGATCCTTTGAATTTCTATGGTATTAGTTGTAATGTCTCCCTTTTCATGTCTGATTTTATTTATTGGAATCATCTCCATTTTTTTTTCATCAGTCTGGCAAAAGGTTTATCAATTTTGTTTATCTTTTCAAAAAACCCATCTTTCTGTTTAATTGTAATTTTAAAAATTTTCTGTCTGTATTTTTTGAAATTTCAAATTCATTAATTTCTGCTACACTTTTTATTATTTCTTTTCTTCTACTAATTTGAGTTTGATTTGCTCTTCTTTTACTAGTTCTTTAAGGTGCATAGTTAGGTTACTTATTTGAAGGTTTTCTTCTTTTCTGATATAGGCACTTGTAGCTACAAATTTCTCTCTTAGTACTACTATTACTGTATCCCATTACTTTTGGTATGTTGTTTCCATTATCATTTGTTTCAAGACTTTTTCAATTTCCTTTTTAATTTCTTCATTGACCCACTGGTCATTTAGGAGCATATTGTTTAATTTTCATGTGTTTGTATAGTTTCCAAAATTTCTCTTGTTATTGGTATCTACTTTTATTCCATTGTAGTCAGAGATGATTCTTGATATGATTCCAATTTTTAAAAAAACATTTTAAGACTTGTTTTGTGACCTAACATATGGTCTAGACTTGGGAATAATCCATGTGCTGAGAAAAGGAATGTATATTCTGCAGTTATTGAATGAAAGGTTCTATGAATTTCTATTTAATCCATTTGTTATGTAGTGCAAATTACATTTGATGTTTCTTTGTTGATTTTCTGAGAGATTTTTTTCATGCTGAAAGTGGGATGTTGAAATCTCCAGTGATTATTTTATTGAGTTCTATTTCTCTCTTACTTTCTAACAATATTTGCTTTATATATCTGGATGCTCTAGTGTTGGATACATATGTATTTAAAATCATCATATTCTCTTGCTGAATTGGCATCTTTAAATAGTGATCTTCTTTGTCACTCCTAATAGCTTTTATCTTGAAATCTATTTTTTTCTGATATAAGTACAGCAATTCTTGCTCTTTTTAAAAAATTTTTATTATATGGAATTATGTAATGGAATACAAAGAGTGACTTTTGCTTTTTTGTGATTTTCATTACCTTGAATTACACTTCACTTATAAAGATACATATAGGCAAGATGGCCGGTTAGATCCAGCTCAGGATTGCAGCTCTGAATGAAAGTGCAGAGGGTGAGTGGACACCGCATTTCCAGATGGATTTTTATTGCCCACAGACCAGGAGATTCGCAGGCAGAGGAGCCCCACGGGTTGCCAGTGCAGCTGGTGTGGCTGGCGCGGCAGTTTTGCCTGTGCCCCAGTGCAGCAGCTCCAGGTGCAGAGTAAAAGGGGTTGTGTTCCCACTTAGCCAGCAAGGGGCGCTGAAACAGGGAGCCAGACCAGGAGATTCCTGGGCAAAAAAAAAGCGCCACGAATCTCAGAGCCGTGGTTTCAGCGGTGCAGTGGGTCGCCGCACAGGAAAACACACAAATCCCGGCACCTATTCAACAGGCCACCAGATCACCTGGTAGAGAACTGACATTCAATGAAAAAATAAAAGGCTCTGAGGCAGGGAGCCAGGAGATCAGGTCCAGCTGGTCCCACCCCCACAAAAACAAAAACAGAAACAAAAAAAACAGCAATTGGAAACGCTATCTTTTGACAGTTTCACAGCAAACACAGCTGAACCCGGGACAGTCCAGCTCTGTGGGGGAGGGGCGTCCACCATTACTGAGGCAGCCTGCTGTTGCTGCGGCAATGCGCCATTACAGAGAAAGTCTGTGATTACAGAGGCTGGCCAACATTGCGGAAGCAGCTCTAACTACACCCATATAAACAGGACTGCAGGGAAGTTCACAAGGCAGCTGGGCAGAGCCCACAGCAGCTCAGCGAAGCCTCTGCAGGCTGAGAGTGACTAGGCTGCCTCCTTGTGGGCAGGGCAGCCCTGAAGAAAAAAAAAGGGCAGCAGTACAGCTGAGACTAATAAAGCCCTAACTCCCTGGGACAGAACACCTGGGGAAAAAAAAGAAGGGGGGTTTATGAGTTCTGCTGCTGCAGACTTAAATTTACCAGCCCAGCAGCTCTGAATGAACAACGGGGCTCACAGCTCATCACCTGAGCTAATATAAAGGACTCTTTTCTCAAGCAGCTCCCGACCCCTGTATATCCAAAGAGTCACCTCATAAAGGAGAGCTCAGACTGACATTTGGCAGATATTCTTCTGGGACAAAGCAGAAGAAGAAACTGGTAGCAACCTTTACTGTTCAGCAGCTGCTGCAAGTGATCCCCAGGCAAGCAGGACCTGGAGTGGACCTCAGCAGTCCTACAGCAGAGAGGCCAGACAGTTAAAAGGAAAACTAAGAAACAGAAATAACTTCATCAACAACAAACAGAACTTCCACTCAGAGACCCAATCAGAAAGTCAACAACTACAAAGATGACAGGTGGATAAATCCACAAAGATGGGAAGAAACCAGAGCAAAAAGGATGAAAACACCCAAAACCAGAACACTTCTCCTCCTACAAGGGATCACAACTCCTCACCAGCAAGGGAACAAGACTGGATGGAGAATGAGTGTGATGAAATGACAGAATCAGTTTTCAGAAAGTGGATAATAAGAAACTTCCGTGAGCTAAAAGAACATGTTCTAACCCAATGCAAAGAAACTAAGAACCTTGAAAAAAGACTTGATGAAATGCTAATGAGAATGGACAACTTAGAGAGGAATATGAGTGAATTGATGGAGCTGAAAAACACAACACGAGAACTTCACGAAGCATGCACAAGTTTCAGCAGCCAAATTGAACAAGCAGAAGAAAGGATATCAGAGGTCGAAGATCAACTCAATGAAATAAAATGAGAAGGCAAAATTAGAGAAAACAGGGTAAAAAGGAATGAACAAAGTCAACAAGAAATATGGGACTATGTGAAAAGACCTAATCTTCGTTTGATAGGTGTACCTGAATGTGACGAAGAGAATGCATTCAAGCTGGAAAATACTCTTCAGGATATTATCCAGGAAAACTTCCCCAACCTAGCAAGGCAGGCCAATATTCAAGTCCAGGAAATACAGAGAACACCACAAAGATATTCCTCAAGAAGAGCAACCCCAAGGCACATAATCGTCAGATTCACCAGGGTTGAAATGAAGGAGAAAATACTAAGGGCAGCCAGAGAGAAAGGTCGGGTTACCCACAAAGGGAAGCCCATCAGAATCACAGCAGATCTCTCAGCAGAAACCCTACAAGCCAGAAGAGAGTGGGGACCGATATTCAATATCCTTAAAGAAAAGAACTTTCAACCTAGAATTTCATATCCAGCCAAACTAAGCTTCATAAGTGAAGGAAAAATAAAATCCTTTGTGAACAAGCAAGTACTCAGAGATTTCATCACCACCAGACCTGCTTTACAAGAGCTCCTGAAAGAGGCACTACACATAGAAAAGAGCAACCAGTACCGGTCACTCCAAAAACACACGAAATGGTAAAGAGCATCAACACAATGAAGAATCTGCATCAACCAACAGACAAAACATCCGGCTAGCATCAAAATGGCAGGATCAAATTCACACATAACAATATTAACCCTAAACATAAATGGACTAAATGCCCCAATCAAAAGACACAGACTGGCAAATTGGATAAAAAGCCAAAACCCATCAGTGTGCTATATCCAGGAAACCCATCTCACATGCAAGGATACACAAAGGCTCAAAATAAAGGGATGGAGGAAGATTTACCAAGCAAACGGAGAGCAAAAAAAAAAAAGCAGAAGTTGCAATTCTCATCTCTGATAAAATAGACTTTAAAGCAACAAGATCAAAAGAGACAAAGAAGGACATTACATAATGGTAAAAGGATCAATGCAACAAGAAGAGCTAATGATCCTAAATATATACGCACCTAATACAGGAGCACCCAGATACATAAGGCAAGTTCTTAATGACTTACAAAGAGACTTAGACTCCCACACAATAATAGTGGGAGACTTCAACACACCATTGTCAATATTAGACAGATCAACGAGACAGAAAATTAACAAGGATATCCAGGACTTGAACTCAGACCTGGACCAAGCAAACCTAATAGACATTTACAGAACTCTCCACCCCAAATCCACAGAATATACATTCTTCTCAGCACCACATCACACCTACTCTAAAATTGACCACAGAATTGGAAGTAAATCACTCCTCAGCAAATGCAAAAGAATGGAAACCATAACAAACAGTCTCTCAGACCACAGTGCAATCAAGTTAGAACTCAGAATTCAGAAACCAACCCAGAACTGCACAGCTTCATGGAAACTGAACAACTTTCCATTGAATGTTGACTGGATAAACAATGAAATGAAAGCAGAAATAAAGATGTCCTTCGAAACCAACGAGAACGAAGACACCACATACCAGAATCTCTGGGACACATTTAAAGCAGTCTCTAGAGGAAAATATATAGCAATAAGTGCCCACATGAGAAAAAAGGAGACATCTAAAATTTACACCCTATCATCAAAATTGAAAGAGCTAGAGGAGCAAGATCAAAAAAACTCAAAACCTAGCAAAAGACAAGAAATAACTAAGATCAAAGCAGAATTGAAGGAGATAGAGACACGAAAAACCCTTCAAAAAATCAATAAATCCAGGAGCTGTTTTTTTGAAAAGATCAACAAAATAGACAGACCACTAGCCAGATTAATAAAAAAGAAAAGAGAGAATAACCAAATAGATGCAATAAAAAATGAGAAAGGGGATATCACCACAGATTCCACAGAAATTCAAACCATCATCAGAGATTATTACAAACAACTCTATGCACATAAACTAGAAAACCTGGAAGAAATGGATAAATTCCTGGACACTTGCCTCCTCCCAAGCCTAAACCAGGAAGAAGTCAAAATCCTGAATAGACCAATAACAAGGTCTGAAGTCGAGGCAGCAGTTAAGAGCCTACCACCCAAAAAAAGCCCAGGTCCAGATGGGTTCGCAGCCGAATTCTACCAGACATACAAAGAGGAACTGGTACCATTCCTTCTGAAACTATTCCAAATAATCCAAAAAGACGGAATCCTTCCCAAATCATTTTATGAGACCAACATCATCCTGATACCAAAACCCGGCAGAAACTCAGCAAGAAAAGAAAACTACAGACCAATATCCATGATGAACATAGATGCAAAAATCTTCAATAAAATACTGGCAAGCCGATTGCAACAGCACATCAAAAAGCTTATCCACCATGATCAAGTAGGATTCATCCTGGGGATGCAAGGTTGGTTCAATATACGCAAGTCTATAAATGTAATTCACCACAGAAACAGAACCAAAGACAAGATTATCTCAATTGATGCAGAGAAGGCCTTCGACAAAATTCAACAGCCCTTTATGCTAAAAACCCTCAATAAACTAGGTATTGATGGAACGTATCTCAAAATAATAAAAGCTATTTACGACAAACCAACAGCCAATATCATACTGAATGGGCAAAAACTGGAAGCATTCCCTTTGAAATCGGGCACTAGACAAGGATGCCCTCTCTCACCACTCCTATTCAATATAGTACTGGAAGTTCTAGCCAGAGCAATCAGGCAAGAAAAAGAAATAAAGAGTATTCAATTAGGAAAGTAGGAAGTCAAATTGTCTCTATTTGCAGACGACATGATTGTATATCTAGAAGACCCCATCATCTCAGCCCAAAATCTCCTGAAACTGATAAGCAACTTCAGCAAAGTCTCAGGATACAAAATCAATGTGCAAAAATCACAAGCATTCCTATACACCAATAACAGACTTAAAGAGAGCCAAATCAAGAACAAACTGCCATTCACAATTGCTACAAAGAGAATAAAATACCTAGGAATACAACTAGCAAGGAACGTAAAGGACCTGTTCAAGGAGAACTACAAATCACTGCTCAACAAAATAAGAAAGGACACAAACAGATGGAGAAACATTCCATGTTCATGGTTAGGAAGAATCAATATCGTGAAAATGGCCATACTGCCCAAAGTAATTTACAGATTCAATGCTATCCCCATCTAGCTACCAATGACCTTCTTCACAGAACTGGAAAAAACCGCCTTAAACTTCATATGGAACCAAAAGAGAGCCCACATAGCCAAGTCAATTCTAAGCAAAAAGAACAAAGTGGGAGGCATCACACTACCGGACATCAAACTCTACTACAAGGCTACAGTAATCAAAACAGCATGGTAGTGGTACCAAAACAGAGATATAGACCAATGGAACAGAACAGAGGCCTCAGAGGCAACACAACACACCTACAACCATCCAATCTTTGACAAACCTGATAAAAACAAGCAATGGGGAAAGGATTCCCTGTTCAATAAGTGGTGTTGGGAAAACTGGCTAACCATATGCAGAAAGCAGAAACTGGACCCCTTCCTGACACCTTACACTAAAATTAACTCCAGATGGATTAAAGACTTAAACATAAGACCTAACACCATAAAAACCCTAGAAGAAAACCTAGGCAAAACCATTCAGGACATAGGCGTAGGCAAGGACTTCATGACCAAAACACCAAAAGCATTGGCAACAAAAGCCAAAATAGACAAATGGGACCTAATCAAACTCCACAGCTTCTGCACAGCAAAAGAAACAGTCAATAGAGTGAACCGGCAACCAACAGAATGGGAAAAAATTTTTGCAGCTTACCCATCTGACAAAGGGCTGATATCCAGAATTTACAATGAACTAAAACAGATTTACAAGAAAAAAACAAACAAGCCCATTCAGAAATGGGTGAAGTATATGAACAGATACTTTACAAAAGAAGACATACATGAGGCCAACAAGCATATGAAAAAATGCTCATCATCACTGGTCATCAGAGAAATGCAAATCAAAACTACATTGAGATACCATCTCACGCCAGTTAGAATGGCGATCATTAAAAAATCTGGAGACAGCAGATGCTGGAGAGGATGTGGAGAAACAGGAACACTTTTACACTGTTGGTGGAAGTGTAAGTTAGTTCAATCATTGTGGAAGACAGTGTGGCGATTCCTCAAGGACCTAGGAATAGAAATTCCATTTGACCCAGCAATCCCATTACTGGGTATATATCCAAAGGATTATAAATCGTTCTTCTATAAGGACACATGCACATGAATGTTCATTGCAGCACAGTTTACAATAGCAAAGACCTGGAACCAACCCAAATGCCCATCGATGATAGACTGGACAGGAAAAATGTGGCACATATACACCATGGAATATTATGCAGCCATCAAAAACGATGAGTTCACGTCCTTTGTAGGGACATGGATGAACCTGGAAACCATCATTCTCAGCAAACTGACACAAGAACACAAAATCAAACATTGCGTGTTCTCACTCATAGACGGGTGTTGAAAAATGGGAACACATGGACACAGGGAGGGGAGCACTATACACTGGGGTCTGTTGGGGGGAAGTGGGTGGGACAGTGGGGGGTGGGGAGTTGGGGAGAGATAGCATGGGGAGAAATGCCAGATATGGGTGAAGGGGAGGAAGGCAGCAAATCACACTGCCACATATGCACCTATGCAACAATCTTGCATGTTTTTCACATGTACCTCAAAACCTAAAATGCAATAAAAAAATCCAAAATGGATAAAGTTACCATCAAAATGAAAATTAAGTTATGAAAATTTAAATCAAATTAAAATTTCATCAAAAAAATACATATAGACTGTAAATAAAGGGAAAGATACCTTTTTCCATCCTTTTATTTATAGTCTATAGGTATCTTTATAAGTGAAGTGTGTTTCTTGTAGGCAACATATCATTTTTATTTTTTACTCTATCCCACTTCTCTGTCATTTTATTGTAGAGTTTCCATTCAATGTTCAGTATATTTGAATATTGGCTTCAAATATCAGTAGGGGTTTACACCTGCCATTTTTTAATTTGTTTTCTGTCTCTTTTGTTATTTTCTCTTTCTTCTTTCTTTCCTTCCTGTCTTCCTTTTAGTGAAGGTAATTTTCTCTGGTGGTATGATTTAATTTCTTGCTTTTTAATTTTTTGTGTATCCATTGTGTGTTTTTTTGATTTGAGATTATCATGCATCTTGCAAATACTATTTGATAACCCATTATTTTAGCCTGATAACAACTTAGCACTGCTTGTGTAAACAGACACACAAAAAGAAAACTAATAAAGCTCTATACTTTAACTTCATTTCCCTTCTTTGTAACATTTTGTTGTTTCTATTTATATCTTATATATCTATGATCTATTTCTTGAAAGTTGTAGTTACTGTTTTGACTAGTATTTTAGTCTTTCTAATTAAGAGTAGTTTACACACCACAGTTATAGTGTTACAGTATTCTGTTTTTCTGTGTACCTACCATTACCAGTGAGTTTTATAGCTTCAGATCATTTCTTGTTTCTCATTAATGTCCTTTTATTTCAGATTGAAGTTCTACCTTCAGCATTTCTTTAGGAGAGCTCTGGTGTTGATGATATCCCTTTTGTCTGGTTAAGTCTTTATTTCCCCTTTATGTTTGAAGAAAATTTTCACTGAGTATACTATTATAGGGTAAAATATTTTTTCCATCAGCACTTTAAATATGTCATGTCATTCTCTCCTCTCCTGTAACGTTTCCCCTGAAAAGTCTGCTGCCAAATGTATTGAAACTCCATTGTGTGTTATTTGTTTATTTTCTCTCGCTGCTTTTAGGATTCTTAAGCCTTGATCTTTGGGAGTTTGATTACTAAATGCCTTGAGACAATATACCTTGGGTTAAATCTGCTTGGTGTTCTATAACCTTCTTGTATTTGGAAATGATATCTTTTTCTAGTTTTGGCAATTTCTCTGTTGTTATCATGATGAATAAACTTTCTATTCCTTTTTCTTTCTCAATCTTCTTTTAAAGGTCAATAGTGCTTAGATTTGCCCTTTTGAGATTATTTTCTAGATCTTGAGGGGGTACATCATTCTTTTTAATTCTTTTTTCTTTTAGGCAAATAGAATATCTTTAAGCTCACTAATTCTTTCTTCTTGATTAATTCTGCTATTAAGAGATTCTGCTGCATTCTTCAGTATGTCAATTACATTTTTCAGCTCTAGAATATCTGCTTGATTCTTGTTAAATATTTCAATCTCATTGTTAAATTTATCTGGTGGAATTTTGAATTTCTTATCTGTGTTATCATGAATTTCTTTACATTTCCTTAAAGCAGCTATTTTGAGTTCTGTCTGAAAAATCACGTCTCTGTTTCTTTCTGATTGGTCCCTGGTGACTTATTTAGTTTGTTTGGTAAGGTCCTGTTTTCCTGAATGGTCTTGTTTCTTGTAGAGGTTCATCAGAGTTTTGAGTTTTGAAGAATTAGGTATGTATTGTAGTCTTAAAGTTGGGTGTTTGTGCTTGTCCTTCTTGAGAAGGCTTTCTAGGTATTCAAAGGGACGTTGGCCCTAAGCCCAATAACACTGTGGTTTTTGCAGATTCATAAGGACTGCTTTGGTGGTCTTAGAGAAGATCTGGAAGAATTCTCTGGATTGGCAGGCAGAGATTCTTTTTCCCACCCTCTTACTTTCTCCCGAATGAATGGAGTCTCTCTCTCTCTGTGCTGAGCATTCTGGGACTGGAGGGGAGATGGTGATGCAAGCATCCCCATGGCCATCACCACTGGAACTGCACTAGGTCAGATCTGAAGTCAGCACAATACTGGGACCTTACCCAAGCCCTGTTGTAACCACCACGACCTGGCTACAATCTATCCTCACTGAAGTTGCTAGGGTTCCATGATTGGCAAGTGGCAAAACCAGCCAGATTTGTGTTATCCCTTTAGGGTGTCGAATTATCCTGGGCCCCTGGGGGTACAGAGATACTGTCTGGGAGTTAGGGATTGGAATCAAAAGCCTTAGAAATTTATATGATGTTCTATTCTACTGTAGGTAAACTGGCACTCAAACCACAATATAAAGTCCTTCCTGCTCTTTCCTCCCTCTTTCACAGGCAGTGAAGCCTCTCCCTGTTGCCACTACCACCACTGGCCCACGGGGGTTTCTGCAGGACCACTGCTGATGTTCACTTAAAGCCAAAGGGCTCTTCAGTCAGGTAGTGATGAGTGCAACCAGGACTTGGACTCACCTTTCAGGGCAATGGGCTCCCCTCTAGCTCAGGGTAGGTCCAGAAATGCTGTCCAAGAGCCTACACCTGGACACAGGGACGCCAAGAGCCTGGTGGTTGCTCTACCCCATTGTGGATGAGCTGGTACCTAAGGTACAAGACAAAGTCCTCTCTACTTTTTCCTTTTCTTTTCTCAAACAGAAAAAGATTTTTACCATAGCCACTACTTCTGGTAATGGGCTGGGTCATAACTGAAGCCAACACTTCTCCAAGCCCAAGACCCATGGTGTACCATCTAGGGATTGCTGCTGGTTATTCAGGGCCCAAGGGTCCTTAGTCAGCAGGTGATGAATCCTGCTAGGACTGGATACTTCCCTTCAATGAAATGGCTTCACTTTTGGCCCAGGATATGTCTACAAATGTCACCCTTGAGCTAGGGCCTGGAAAGGGGGCCTCAAGCACCCCCTTAGCCCCTTTGCTGGTGCCTTTCTAAGTCATATATCATCCTAGTCCACTGGCTCTAAGCCCACCTGAGCATTAGAAGTTGCTGAGGAATTGCAGACCTTGCATCCTAGACCACCTTTCAAGTTTACCCAGGACTCCAGAGCACTTTGGCTAGTGGTGGCAAGTCTTGCCAAGAAACTCAAGTTCCAATGGGTGGGATGGACAGTTCCCCTGTGGCTTCATCTGGTCCAAATGCTCCCTCTGTGTGCAGGTGGTAGTTGAGCCCAGCCTGGCTTTGCTCTCTACTATGATAGAGTAGCACTGTATTCAATATAAAGTCCCCCAGTCACTGCATGCTCCCTCTTCCAAGAACAGTCTCCGTCTCCATGCTGCATGTCTGCTGCTGGGAGTGGGGTGGTGTTGGCAATTCAAGACTATCTCTACTACCCTCTTCAATGCCTGTTTCAGCAATATAAAGTTAAAACCGGGTACCATGATAGCTCACCTTATTTGTAGTTCTTATGATGGTGCTTTTCTGTATGTAGATAGGTGTTCAAATTTGGTGTTCCTGCTAGGGGGCAAACATTGTAGGCTTCTCTTCTCTATGTTACTCCACCCCCTCCACCCACTTCCTCTTGTAGGCCTAAGAAATACATCAAATAAAATCTATTGTTCCAGATTAGAAGCCTGTTAGGGAATGATGACCATTCTCATTTTGAATATCCTGCTATCTAAGGGACATACATGAGAGAAAAAATTGTCCTAGAGGTATCTGAAAATATGTATCAGAGATGTGTGGGTCAGTGTTTGCTCAAGGATCCAGAAGCGCATCTGCTCTGTGGTCATAAAGTGTTTGTTAGGTTGACCCTTGTGCTCAAAATTACTGTATCGAACAAAGTACCATCTAATGAACATAAAATGCAGACACTTTGCCTCTTGTTCACATCAGGAGTCATTACAAAGGTAGTGGTTAAAAAAGCCCAGTAGAAGGTGAAGTGCCTGGGGTTTTCCTCGGTCACTTCCCAGCTCTGAGTGTTTAGGTAAACGTATCCCTTTGTGCTCCTGTTTCCTCACATGCAAAATGGGCATGATAACAGAAGTTGTTTCACGGGATTTCCGCAAGGATTAAATGAAGGGATACCTATAAATTCCTTACAAAAGTACCCGACTGTCTCTAATTGGTGGGCCTACATATAAGACTGTTGTTGCTTAGCATAGTGCCTGTCACATGAGAAATGCTTCATAATGTGAGCGATTATTTTGATTAATTTATTCTCCCCCAACTCTTTTTTTAAGAGTACTTTTGGTGGAACTTTAAAAATGATGCCAGATATACTTTATTGGAGTGCTAAAGTAAGCTCAGTTAATACATATATAAATTTTTGCCTCTGCCATCCCTATAATCTAGTTGTTCTTTTAAACTATACTCTTGTTGTTCTTTTAAAATATACCAAACAATTTAAAGGGCATTCTGGATGACTTTCTTCTTAAGACAATTCAACCTAAACTGGCTTTGGTATTATATCTGTGAAAGTTAATTATACATATTGAGTCATTCTTATCATGTCCAACTAAATCAGAGTTGAGGGGCCAGAGGGAATAAAAACACTCAGAGCACATAGCACCTGTTCTAAGAATTAAATTTTCTCCAAATCAAGCTGCTGAAATGGTCTTCCATAACCCTAAGACCAGTTTTACCTGGTAGCTGCTGAAATGACCTGCTGTGACTCTAAGACTGGTTTTATCTATTCCAGTCACTCACCAACTAGAGCTTGCCTTTTCCCAAAGCCTCTTGAGTGCCAGTGACGTTTCCTTCAAAACAATATGTAACATTTCTCTTTCTATTAAAACTCCCAAACTTCTTCTCTTTGTTCTTTGGAGATACTGAAGACCACCTGGTTTGTGTGTACGTCCGAAATTGCAGTTTTTGCTTCCCAAATAAAATGTTTTAAATTTAGATATTTATTCTGTATTTTATTTGACTTAGATACTTCCTTGCCCAAGGGCCAGGCCACAGGTGTTCTATAATTAGGGCTGCCACAAAAATCTATTGTCCACACTGGAAACCATATATAGTACATTCCAAAGATAAGGGCAAGTTATTTTTGTTCCTCCTGCCTTTGGACTATCTGTGTTGTGACTCCTTTCATTTGTTATGGGTTATTCAGAGTTGATGCTATTTGCATTTCACTTTTCCTTGAAGGGAAAAGAGAAAATTTTAATGATTCACTCCAATTATAGTCTTGAATCACTTGTCCCTTAAAGGCAAACACTGTTAATGTGTAGTTCTTAAAGACCTGGGGTATTGCCCCTACTTGTCATTATAATCATATAACATGGCAACATAAAGACTCCCCAAAATGACCAAATTACTGTGACTGCTTCATCTCCCAGATTAAATCAACCTTGTCATGCCTTCTTACATAATTTCCTTAGTATACTTTTTAGCAATTGGGTTTATAATTCTTTAACTATAAGCAGGTGGGGTTTTTTCCTTTTTTCTCCCTAAAGGGGATTACATTTCTGAGGTTTTCGATGTGGCCTTCATGTTGGAATTTATTAGTTGGAAGGCAAAAGTAAAGATTAGACTATATGATTTGGGTTGTTGTTGCTGTTGAAATAATGAGTAATCAGTGACAAAAAGTAGTTAGCATAACTCTGCCCCATTAAGAAGTATTTTGTATGATCTCACGTGTGTGTGTGTGTGTGTGTGTGCGTGTGTGTGTGTGTGTGTGTAGCATAGCTTTCCTCATCTCTTGTCCTCCTCTTTTTTGGACCTCATGTTTATTCATATCAAACTGAAGCACTGGAGGTTTAAAACTGCGTTATGAAGGGCAGTAGAACTTTTCAAAAATGCATAGCCTCACAGGGTGACAAAACCGAGGCTAGGGTACACGATAATATTTAACAATTTGTTTAATGTGGAGGGTGATTTGAAAATACAAAAAAAGTTCACCTCCTTCTTAGTCTCGTTACCAAGTAAGAGTGCCTTTTACAGACTACTTAGAGCTGAACAAAATGCTTACCGTGGAACTTCCTCCAGGCCTCTCTACCTGTGCTTTAGTCACTACTGATTTATTTAGTCTGAGTTCTAAGATTGAACCCCTAGACATTAACCCTGTTCCATTTCAAGTTTGCTCAAAATTTTGATTATGATTGGGTGTTGAATTTCATATAAGATTTTTTCTTCATCTATTCAGATGGCCAGAGGGTTTTGCTTCTTCAATTTGTTAATGTATTCAATTACAATACTAGGTTCTCTAATTTAAGCCATCCTTGCATTTGTAGAATAAATCTAGTTTAGTCACAGGTATTTTGTTATTCCAAGTTGCTAACATTTATATGTCCATATTTATAAATGAGATTATCCCATAACTTTTGTTCATTGTACTGTTCTTACCTGAGTTTTCTATTAATCGCTGATTTTTCTCTAGGCATTTGGAATGGATTAATGTCACACATAGTAAGATTAGACTTATAACTTCATTTTATAATAACTGCATAACATTTCAGGAACTATCTTTAGTATTAGGGTGTTATAAAGGGTGATTATATTTCATGCTTATGTTTTTAATAATTATATTTTTATTAATTAATGAAGATCAGGGAAAAGAACCCCAGATCTAAGCAAACTAAAAGAAAGTCCAGGGTCTCTGATTCTTACTCTGTGGCTTATTAACTGTTTGACTTGAGAAATAACAGGATAATTTGATAATAAATTATACATTTAAAAATATAATTCTGTTGTAAATGTAGAAGATGGACTTGCAAGGAAGAGATGGAAATAGATTGGTTAGAAAACTATTGCAATAGTCTAAGCAAGGATAAAATCCTGAATTAAGGCCACAGTAATGCAGATGAAGAGAGGGTACAAGTGTAGATTTTTGGGCCACAGTTAATCTTCACAACTTGTGCTTATTTCTAGTGGAATTTAGACAGGCATAGATCTAAATGGTGATTTTACCATTTACTATTGATTTGATTTTATGCTGTTCATAATTCGATATCACCAAGCTTTGTTTTATTCATACAATATAGATAGAACAATATCTATCTCATTTAAAGTATTGCAAAATTAAATGGGATATTCTAGAAAAAGCTCCTTTTATAGTGCCTGAAACATAACATGTACTTAATAAGTAAGAAAGGGTAATTATTTTTGATTATGATAAAACTGTTAAGATTCTGGATGTATTTTAGCCAAAGCAGAGTAAAAAGAGAACTGAGACAAGAGGTAGAAAATTTACATTCAAATCCAAGTTTGTCACTAAATAGTGGTTTCATCTTAGGAAAGCTGAGCCTTCATTTTCTAATTTGTAAAATGAAGGGCTTGTACTGCATAGGTAGCTCTCCAGTTGAAGTGATGCAGGTACTACTATTGAGTCATACTAGCTGTCTAGATGGGGAGATACACTTTTCAAAGAAACCAGTAAAAAAGCCTCTGCCTCAATCTCTATGACCTGCCTTCTTTTCCAGTGCTGCCTGTCACAGGTTATCCATCTATAATTGAGTTGCTAGTAATAACCTTGAATTATTCAGTTAATCATGTTTCCTCCCTGTATGTGACTCAGCTTTCCAGGTGTACTCCACATTGTCTGTACTAGTGAACTGGGATAATCCATTGTGTATCTCAACCTCCTTCCCTACCCTGCAAAAGTCACATATGAGAAGAAGCATCACAGATGATTTCAAGGAGAACATCCTGGAAGTTCTCCAGATGGTAATTTCCTGGCTCTTATTTGCTCAGGACTCTGTTTCCTTAACCCCCTGTGGGTTACACCAGATGACAACAACAACAATAACAACATACAACTCAAAACAGTGGTGTTGGTTCCTCGGCTCTTGCCAACTCTTCCAGATCCTTTGACATTTCTTTATGCCAATACAGGACTGGTTGGATTTATGATAGAAAAGAGTCAGTTATACTGGAAAAGGTAATTCCAAAGGTTTTTTTTTTTTTTTAACCATAAAGACTTCCTCCCAAAATAATTCAAGAGAAGCTATTTCTAGCTAATTTGCTTGAGTTTGTTGTAGATTCTGGATATTAGTCCTTTATCAAATATATAGATTATGAAGATTTTCTCCCACTCTGTGGGTTTACTCTGCTGACTGTTTCTTTTGCAATGTAAAAGCCCTTTAGTTTAATTAAGTCCCGGCTATTTATCTTTGTTTTATTGCATTTGCTTTGGGGTTCTTGGTCATGGAAATCCTTGCCTAAGCCAATGTCTAGAAGGGTTTTTCCAATGTCATCTTCTAGAATTTTTTTCGTTTCAGGTCTTAGATTTTAAGTCCTTAGTCTATTTTGAGTTGCTTTTGTATAAGGTGAGAGATGAGAATCCAGTTTCATTCTCCTACATGTGGCTAGCCAATTATACCAGCACCATTTGTTGAAAAGGGTGTTCTTTCCCCACTTTATTTACTTACTTATGTACTTACTTATTTATCCATTTATTTGTTATTTATTTATTTATTTTTGAGACAGAGTCTCTATCTGTTGTCCAGGCTGGATCGCAGTGGGGTGATCTCAGCTCACTACAACCTCTGGCTCCCAGGTTCAAGCAATTCTCCAGCCTCAGCCTCCAGAGTAGCTGGGACTAACAGCGTGTGCTACCATGCCCAGGTAATTCTTGTATTTTGTGGTGGAGATAGGTTTCAACATGCTGCCCAGGCTGGTTTCAAACTCCTGACCTCAAGTGATCTGCCCTCCTTGACCTCTCTGAGTGCTGGGATTACAGGCGTAAGCCACTGCACCCAGCCTTCCACTTTATGTTTTTGTTTGCTTTGTCAAAGATCAGTTGGTTGTAAGTATTTGGTTTTACTTCTGGGTTCTCCATTCTGTTCCTTTGGTCTATGTGCCGATTTTTATACCAGTACCATGCTGTTTTGGTGACTATGGCCTTATAGTATAGTTTGAAATCAGATAATGTCATGCCTCCAGATTTGTTCTTTTTGCTTAGTCTTGCTTTAGCTATTCAGTCTCTTTTTGTTTCTATATGAATTTTAGAATTTTTTTTCCAATTATTTGAAGAACTATGGCAGTACATTGATGGGAATTGCATTGAATTTGCAGATTGCTTTTGGCAGTATGGTTATTTTCACAATATTGATTCTACCCATTCATGAGAATGGAATACATTTCCATTTCCATTTGTTTGTGTCATCTATCATTTCTTTCAGCAGTGTTTTGTAGTTTTCCTTATAGAAGTCTTTCACCTAGGTTAGGTATACTTGTAAGTACTTTTTTTTTTTTTTTTTTTTTTTTTTTTTTTTTTTTTTTTTTACAGATATTTGTAAAAAGCGTTGAGTTCTTGATTTAATTCTTTGCTTGGTTACTGTTGGTATATAGAAGAGCTACTAATTTGTGTACATTAATTTTGTATGCAGAAACTTTGCTGAATTCTTTCGTCAGTTCTAGGAGCTTTCTGGAGGAGTCTTTAGGGTTTCATGGTAAACAATTATACTATCAGCAAACAGTGAGAATTTGACTTATTCTTTACTGATTTGGAGGTCCTTTATTTCTTTCTTTTGTCTGATTGCTCTGGCTAAGGCTTCCAGTACTATGTTGAAGAGGAATGGACATCTTTGTCTTGTTCCAGTTCTCAGAGGGAACACTTTCAACTTTTTCCCATTCAGTAATATGTTGGCTGTGGGTTTGTCATAGATGGCTTTTATTACATTGAAATATGTCCCTTGTATGCTGATTTTATTGAGTTATAATCATAAAGGGAGACTGGATTTCGTGAAGTGCCTTTTCTTAACTGAGGTGATCATGTGATTTTTTTTAACTTCTGTTTATGTGGTGTATCACATTTATTGACCTGTGTGCGTTAAACCATCCCTGCATCCCTGATATGAAACCCACTTGATTGTGGTGAATTATCTTTTTGAAATGTGGTTGGATTCAGTTAGCTAGTATTTTGTTAAGGATTTTAGCATCTATGTTCATCAGAGATATTGGTCTATAGTTTTCTTTTTTGGTTATGTCCTTCCCTGGTTTTGATATTAGGGTGATGCTGCCTTCATAGAATGAATTCGGGAGGGTTCCCTCTTTCTCTATTTTGCGGAATAATGTCAAGAGGATTGGTAACAATTCTTCTTTGAAAGTCTGGTAGAATTATGCTGTAAATCTGTCTGGTCCTGGACTTTTTTCTTGTTGGTAGTAATTTTTTAATTACCATTTTAATCTTGCTGCTTGTTATTGGTCTATCCTGGGTATCTAATTCTTCCTAAGTTAGGCTATGAGTTATTAAGCTAGTAAATTTAATTCTTCCTAATTTAATTTATACTGCTGGTGGGAATGTAAACTAGTACAGCCACTATGGAAAACAGTGTGGAGATTCCTTAAAGAACTAAAAGTAGGTCTACCATTTGACCCAGCAATCCCACTACTGGGTATCTACCCAGAGAAAAAGAAGTCATTACACATAAAAGATACTTGCACATGCATGTTTATAGCAGCACAATTTGCAATGGGAAAATTGTGGAACCAACTCAAATGCCCATCAATCAATGAGTGAATAAAGAATGGATAAAATTGGAGACTATTATCTGAGTATAGTAACTCAGGACTGGAAAACCAAACATCACATGCTCTCACTGATACGTGGGAGCTAAGCTATGAGGATGCAAACGTATACGAATGATACAATGGACTTTGGGGACTTGGGGGAAGAGTGGAAGGGAAACAAGCAATAAAATAGGGTGCAGTATACACTGCTTGGGTGATGGGTGCACCAAAATCTCACAAATCACCACTAAAGAACTTACTTATGTAACCAAACATCACCTGCACCTCAATAACCTATGGAAAAAAAATTTTTTCTAGAACTAAAAAAAGAAAGTGTCAGCTTGATAGCTGATATCTGAAGAATTAAGATTAAGGAAGTTGAAAGTTTTCCCAGGTAAGAATAATTAAGAGAAATGCATATCTTATAGGCAAATGGTTCTTATAAAGTTAAGAACTTGCTTTTATATGAGTGAGAGGACAAGGTTAGGATGAAGGCTTGATTGACCTTTCACAAGAGGAGAGACATATCTTATCATTCCTGTAAGAATGTTGGTGATGCTCTTGTAGGGAATCAGGAACAAACAGTTTAAAAATCACGTCTGAGACTGAGGTATTAACGTGATAAGTGCTTTATGGTTGATTTATGAGTGGCAGCTCCATCTCTGCTTGTCTTAATTCGACACCTCACCAAAGCTGTGGGTGAAGCCTGAGTCACTTTATCAACAGACTCATCCTCTTATGAATAATCTGAGCAAATGGCACCCTGCTCAGCCCTCTGGGTGTGAGAGAGGGTCTGGGAGGGTGTGTGTGTGCATGCTCCCCATTTAAGGAATGGCATGTGAACGTCAGCTACGGAAATTAACAGGTTTGTGGTATGCTGGGTCAAGGACATGACAGACATACACAAAATGCTCTCTTAGACAAGAGCAAAACATGCTAGAAATGTGTAGGACAGGAAGCAGGGTGAGATTTTTGCTACAGGGATCAACAAAACGTGTTACTAGGTATTTCTGTTCAGGAGAGTCTTAAAGTTTCCAGACCCCTAAGCACTTAGTTAATAGATATCAGTTTATGACACTGATGGTAATTTTAGTGGAGTGACATGATAAAGTGAAGAGCAATTCATATCTCTTAGACCACTACAAAGCCTTACATGGACATAATTTTCTTCTCACATTTACCATGACCTAGCATTTGAACAGGACTTCCATTCTCATTTTCCTCAGTATTAACCATCCAAACATTAACACTCTGGTAATGGCAAGAGAATGATTCTTAAGATTATAAAGTTATGAAATTTAATCTGCTGTATATAGGGTAAGTAGATGCAAGTATCTGAATACTACTGTGGCCTAGAAATTTTAGATAGCACTTTTACTGTTGCTGTATTCAAGAAAAACTTGTTTTCATTGTAACTATTCACTTTAATACATATTCATGCAACAATATATTGAGCATAATATAATGTATTATATACATTTTAATTATTAAATTTAAAACACATATTTGTCTCCCCAGTAGATCGTAAGCTCTTGGAGGGTAGGAGAAAGATTGTATTTTATTTATCACAGGGTCTAGCAACAAACAGATGCTCAATAAATGTTAATTTAATGAATGATTATCAGATATTTTAAAAAGAAATGAACACGAACATTTGCTATGTGTTAGACTTAATCATTTCATTTGTTCTTAATGGTCACTGTAAAATTTAAGTATTTTATTATTTCTAACTTGGGGAAGAACAGATGAAGGCCAAAGGGGTTAAATAATATGCTTGGTGTCATTGCCAGCAAGAATTGTAGCCAGGATTTGAAGCCAGGTCTTCATAGGTCCGTAGTTTGAGCTGTGACTTCCAGTCTAAATGAACACTCAAACATTTTGAGAGAGTATTTGTGTTTTATTGATTAAAAAGAGACTTGGTAATACTACTTTCTGTGGAAAAATTAAGACAACATGAAGTTTGGATTAATGACTCTTAGGAACTTGGTACTTTTAAAATTTCAAGATCTTTAGTTATTTAGTTGAATTTATTATTCTATATAAAAACAGGTTTGGGCCAAAGAATCTGCTAACTCCAAGTATACATCTGGGAGGATAGGGCTGAGTCAGAGCTTGCTGACCTTCTCAAAGAGGCTTGAGACATTTTTGTGCCAGCTGGACTATTGGAAGAGAGTCATCAGGGAAAAACACTCACTCTTTTATTAACGGAAAATTTGTCATTCTGGTTTTAATTGAAGGATTAAAAAGGAGACATGAGAATACTTCAGACATTAATTTCAGTATGATTTAGACTCCCAGGCTTCAGAGATTCCTCTTAGGCAGACAAAGAAGGCAAGCCATGGTCAAGAGCTCTGGACTTTATTTTGTTTCCCTGAGAAGCATTTTGTGAGACACAGATGCAAGAGTAAATGGTTTATTCAAGGTCATCCCAGGAAACAGCAGCAAGCGAGTGGGCGAATTAGACAGCAAAGAAAAGGAAGTCATAGAAGAGTTTGTGATCAAGCAAGTTACTACTGCAGCTAAACTGGCAGTAGTTTTCACTGGAAAACTGAGCGGCCGTGTGGAAGGTGAACCTCAGAGTTAGGGAAGCTGAGGTGTGTCATCCACAAGTTTCTCATTTGTCATTGGTTGGTGGCTACATCTAAGACCAGTAACGGTACAGAGGCAAGTGTTATCAACATAAGTTAAATGTTTCTATTTCTAACCTTTTCCTTCTGCTTTAGTAACTTTAGTTTGAATATCAGAGAGTCAATCAATTCATTGACTATTGAAATTTACTAAATTATTTAACCTGTTGGCTGGAATACCAAGCCTTCTATTCCTGCTCTCATACCTAGTCTTAGATACAGCATTACTGTGTTTATTCAACTTTTGTATTGACTAGACATAGATGTTATTGAGTCTTAAAGGAGCATCCATTTTTCAGTAGCATATATTACATTCATTGTGAACATTTTTGAAGTCTCCATAATTATTCATTTTGGAAACACTATGTAATGCTAATTGCATAGATCCATTTGTAAAATGGATAATATTTTGAAAGATATTAATGCGCTTTTTCTGTTACTTTTCCTTATAGGGGTCTTCCCACTAGTTTACCTGAGGCATCCCTGCCTCTGGGAAATTAAGATATTCAGGTAATATTCAGCTTTTGGCATGCAATATAAAATTGTACAGCAAGTTAACATTCTTACAAGCCAGGCTATAGTCTTGAGGAAGACTTTTCTAATCTTTTTGGTTCCTTCAGTTGCCATATTAACAACAGAATTTCTTGTACTGGGTTGTCAATAAGCTATATTAATAATCAAACTGGAGGTCTCAGCCTTTGCCTATCATGGGGCTCAGATGAAACCTGGAAGAAGGAGACTGTGATACAAAAAAAGATATAAATGAAGAGCTGCCTCTTCCTGACCTTGAAATGCTATGAGATGAATAAGAGAGAAAAGGTCCAGGAGCAGAGACATTTAGATATCTGCTCGGATTTTCACTTATTTGGAACTGGTCTAAGAGAGGAACGGGTTATTAGTGAGGATACTATAGGGATAGCAGAGGACTCTTGTTTCCCATATCATCTAACAGATTGCCCTGTACTGATCTAGATTACATTCACAGTCAAATAAATTTGATGATCTCCAGCATGATTCATTGCTCAGGTAGTGTTGGTTAGTTTTCCCAGCCTGTTCTTGCTTTCCTTATGGTGCAGAAAAGAGTCTAATTTGAAAGCTTTCCAGAGGGGTTTTGTGCAGTGGGGAAAGGTGGCTTCTCAGCAAAACCTGCTGAGTGGACAGCCTGAGTTGGGGCTGAGTGGTGTTTAAGGCAGACATCCTATAGGCCTATGGGAGCAGCTTAGGTGCAGGATAGCCAGGAGCCATCACTAGGGGCATCACTTGAGCCAAGAATATAAAAAAATGTGAAAAACTTCAAAGTTCCTGTGCTTCTGTCCTGGAGGTCCACAGGACCCCAAGGGACCAGATAGCCAAGGGCATCACTCAAGGGCCAGAGGATGGAAATATAGCAAAAGGATCTTATAGTTCCTCAGCACCACAAGATCATGTAAGAAGGTCCCCATACCCCTTCACTTATATACCTATTCACCACTTACGTAGCAAGGAAGAGAGAAAGTGAGATTATCTAAGTAAAAAAACATTTTTATCTTATCTTATAGAGACTAAGCACCACCTAAAGGGACTGTTTTAATTATTGCATTTTATTAAGCTTTAATCAATTGGCTATTTAGTTCATTTTTTACCTGTTTAGTTAGCAGAGGAGTGGGCATGGAGAATCGAAAGGAAGACCACAGTAGCTAGCACAAAATGAAGACATTACCATTTGCTCTGCAGTTCCAAAATGCCGTGTAATTTAATATTATCTACTCTGATATATTCATATTCTTTAGCACATCAAATCTCTTAACCATTAAATGTGGGGACCTCAAGCTGGCCTTTACCAAATTCTCTTCATTCTACCTCTGCAACATTTCTTTGCCTTCCTTCCTTCCAACTGGGTCTCACTCTCTTACCCAGGCTAGAGGGCAATAACGTGGCATGCAATCATAGCTCACCGCAGCCTCAACCACCTGGGCTCAAGTGATCCTCCCACCTCAGCCTCCCAGAGTGCTGGGATTATAAGCATGAGCCACTGTCCCCAGCCCTCTGCAATATTGCTAAACTCTCTTTGTCCTAGCTATCCTGCTATTGCCCTAACCCAGGCCTTTCAGTCTCACTTGTACTAAACCTTTTACACTGTGTCTTTAGATCATGGCTTGCCACTACAGTCCATCTACAGTTTTTTGCCATGTGGATTTTACTGAACACCTCACCCCTTGCCATTTCATTGATCCCAAATCTTCTTGCCTAAATAACAAAGTCTATGTTCCTCAGACTGGGATTTGAAATTTTCTTGGATAGAGCTTCAGTCCACCAACAGGTCTTTTTAGGATCTTTGGAAGAGCATGCACATCCTCCCTTTGTGTCTTTGTTTGTATTGGCCCTACTTCTTGGAAGGTCTTTCTTTTCTCATCTGTATAGTCTCCTAAACTATGCAAATTCAAGCTTTAGAACAAACGTACTTGTTCTAAAAAGTTTTTCCTGACCCGTTCAGGTAAAAATCATTTTTACTATCTCCTCTCAGCATCGTTTGCATGGTCCATATTGGGAAAGTCTTATCCCTTCTATGAGACTGTATTTTTTTATAGTGCCTTGCTCATGATGGTTGTTGAATATATTTTTTAAAATGTAACTGGGTAAAGAGAGACGATATATATACATTAAGCTGTAATGCTTAATTATAAATTGTAATGTTAAACGGATTTGTATTGTTTACTCTATGTGGATATTGATTTTGAAGAGATACAAATTAAATAAAAACGATTTCTTGTGTCATGTAACACATCCATAAATGTTGTAGATGAAAAGTTAAGCAGGAATGTGTGAAAAGTCATTGTAAACTATAACAGTTGGAGCCTATCTCAAGGCCTATAAATACCTAAAGAGGACTCTTGCAAACTGAAGGATTGTTTTAATGGAACAAACTGTTCTATTTAGATAACATAAACACACAGTTTTAAAAATACAAAACTCGTATCTTGTTTATAGTTCTCTACCCACTGGATTTTAGCAGATTATTTTCACACTGCTTGAAAAGAAACAAATGAAACCTTACATAACATGAACAAAGATTTTTGAGCCATTTTTTTCTAATAGAAAATTTTTCTTCTTCTTAATCATCATGAGTAATATTTATTCCGATGAGGAACATGTTTTCAGCATAATTGATGTCCTATAATTTCAGAGTGGAGAAGCAGTATTGGATTTCACATATTAAAATAGTTTAATTTTCCATCTCTAAAATATATTTGAAATGTGGACATTCTCATTGCTTTTGTCTTTATAGTCTGTATTCCAAGGACACTGTACATTTGGGAGACCAGTAGTGTTTTCTTTTTAAATTTTTGTCTCTATGGAGTAACAAAATTGAGATAAGAAAGTAGAATATTGAAGCATCCATATGAACTGTTAAAAATAGAGTCAATAACCTGAATTAATATCCCTCAGATGCTTGAGATCTTTCATAGACTCTATTCTTGTGTTTTAGGGAAATCTTCAGTATAGGGGACCCACTTATGGAGAGAAAAATAATTCTTACCTTTCTAGTCTTCTCTACCTCCCATTTCTCTTTCAAACGGGGTTTGTAAAATGAAATTCGATTGAAGAATCTAATTTGAGAGTTATAAGATGAATACAAAAAGGAAATCTCTATTTTGAATTAAGTAAACCTTTGGCATCAGAGACATAATGGGCATCAATTTTAATCAATATCTTAAGATGAACCAGATCAAAACTGATATTACACTTTAGCAGACTAAACAACAGGAAAATGGCCTGTGCTGAAGTGTGTGTACGTGAGTGTTTTTAAAGACCCATTGGGAAGCTGGGCTATCATGATGTGCATTTAATCAGAACCAAGGAGGCATTTCCTTTGCCCTTCGTGCTTGAATAGGAGAGACAAGGAGGAGTGCCACTTCAGGAGGCCTCTACCTTCTTCTCCTCTTTGGCACGCACTGATTGACAGACCCTTACATCTCATTTCCCTTCACTTGGTTTATATACACAGGGTGACTCTTTTTTGGGCTACATGAGTCGGTATGTTTATTTAGTAGAATTGATGAGCCTTGACCCCATAAAAGCTGTATTGGAATAATATAAAACACAATCATTTTCAAATCCAGTAATTTTACAGCCAATTAAAGGACTCTTTAGAGAAATCATTATGCATTTTATCAATCTAAAAAATTCAGTGTATTCATATGATTGCCTGTTCCCTTTTTTATTGTTGTGATTGTTCTGTTAAGTTTCCATCTTATGAGATTGGCCCACTAGCCAAGGAAAGATTTGCAAAGCAAATAGTATAGACTGATACTATGGTGCATTTATTACATGATTAGTTTAGATATCTTTTCTTCTTCCCTAGTGTCGCATTTTGATAATTAGTTGCTTGCTTTCTGAAATTGAGGTTCTAATTCACTCTTTAAATCTAGCTAGGAGGAAATTTAAGTTAAAATGATAAACATTGTGTCTAATATGCACTAATTAAATTGTCTTTTGAAAAGATGGCTTGCATGTATATCTGTTTAACATGTTTCATTGAAACTGTTGCAGTGGTATGTATTTTTAATGTAAAATAACCCTCTTTGCAGGGAATTGAGCCTGCTGCTGGATTTTTAAATTTTCAGTGTCTGTTGTCATAGTAACCAGAATTGACTCTGGTACCCACTGTGTTCAACATAAATTAATTTAAAGACACAGTGTTTGAAACAGTTCAGTCAATTTTAAGTATGTATCTGGCTAAGCCCCAGATTTCAATGCTGTTTTATATTTAAAATGTCATTAAATGTCTTCTTTTTATGTTAATTATACTTATTTGTAGGATTTAGTACCTCAAATGTGATTTAAGATAAATATGGAAAAACTGGTTTCTGAATTGCTTGTGAGATGTATGCTTCTAATGATGTAAGAGGTATTTCTTTTTTTAAAAACACAGGAATGTTACTGCTTGTCCTGCCAAAATACCCTGGTATTATCTGTATATATAGGCTTCATGCTACCTAAATAAATCTTCATTTTGCATGTGTTAATCAAAGATCCCTCAGGCCTAGTTCTGTGATAGTCTTTCTAGGAGGAGGAAGCTGGCTATCTTCTGGCACTTTTTGTGCCTGATATACCCATCCCTATTACCTTAAGGAGGTATGGATTTTCTCATTAAATAATTCTAATGAGGTTTAAAATAATTTTTTTTCATGTAACCTCTAAGGCTTTTGGTTTTCCAGGTAGATACAGGTGAAAGAACAAAGAGGGAGAGAGAGAGAGATACAGAGAGATAGCTACTTTGGTGAGGTTCAAACTCATCCTGCTTTTCTTTTTTGATCTAGATAATTTTTACAGTTATTCCTACTGTGTTTGATCAGTGAATATTTTTCACAACTCTATTACAATTAAAGCAAATATATCGATTATACATTGTAATAAATGAAGCCTAAAGAGAGTAGTACTTTCATAATATGATTAATATTTTTATTATAGAAAAATATTTTTCATATTTTTAGTAGTTCTATTTTTTTCCAATTAAATATATTATACCTTGTTTCTGAGGAATAACTTTGTTTTTCACAGTGCTGTTCAGCTTTATGTTATGCTTTTCTGATCATGGGAAATATCATGACTACTCTGCAGAAAATAAAATACACACCTAAAAATTTCTTCTCTTTTTAGAAAAGGTATGGTTTTCCCTGAAATGGCTTCATTTCTTCTGAACCATTAAATGCCAACTTGAAGTCATTTGAACCATAATCCTTCACTTTTGGATTTAAAATGATAGACTAGCGTGTAGGATTTCAGGAGCACTGCCTTCATATTTCTTCTGAAATTAGAAAGAGCCCTATACATTAAATATTTAGAATTCTAGTTATACACATAAAACTCAGCTGCTACATCAGCCTAAGGTTTATGTGCATGAGTTGTTTTTTATCTTGCTATATTGATAGAAACCAGAACAAAACATTTAAGAAAAGACAGAAATCTGTTGCAGCCCTTGTGTGACTAGTTGATGCCCACCAGATAGTGTCATTAATAAAACAACAGAGATAACGCATCTGAAATTCATTGCTCCTGAGGGGATTTTTCTGCGATATATATATCACGCCCTTGCCCATATATATGTGAAAAGAGAGAGAGAGTGTGTGTGTGTCAAAATGGAGAAGTTTAAAAACTTTCCTTGTTTGAATTAAATCCCCTGAACATCTGTCTCTAAATAAGTATGCCATCAATCATTATGCTAAATCTTCTTTTTTTGATTACCATAAATAAATTTGGAAATTTATCACTAGATTCATTTGAGAACATGTTTTGAAAAGAGTGAGAATTCCTTCAAAAATAAACACACGCCTGGGAATTAAAAATAATCATAATGTAGTGTGATCATTTGATCCATAATTCAATGCTTGATGTGAATGAAATCTGATACAGTTTAGAATGGTCCTCAGAAGGTGAGAATTAAAGTTGGAGAAAATAATATACTAGGAAATTTCAGGGCTGAAAATTACTCTCGCTTTCATCCTGAGAAACTTACATTTGATACGGTGACAGAGATGCAGAGTTGGGGAAAAAGAGGAGTCACTTTTATATAGCAATATAGTAAGGCTCATGACTATAGCTGTGCCCTTCCCCAGTAGCAGCATCCTGTGATAATGAGCTTTGTCTAAAACGTAAGGGGCTTCAAGACTGATATAACTATTAAAGTTATCCTGAAATGGATTTATAAATTACAGCTCTGTCCATATTGCATAGTCATAAATAAAATAAAATATCGAGTAATAATATTTTGGAAAGAATTATTTTATACCCCCTCATTCTTCCCGCCTCCCTCCACCTTTGTGCTAGTAATCTTTGGCAGTCCATCTGTCTAGAAATACAGCAGAATTTGCTGAAAAAGGAATACAAAGACAGATAATAGTGATATGGTCTGACTCTGTGATTGTAATCCAGATTGTAATCCCCATGTGTTGGGGAGGGATCTCGTGGGAGGTGATTAGATCATGGAGACAGTCCCACCATGCTGTTCTCATGATAGTGAGTTCTCATGAGATCTGACAGCTTTATCAGGAACTTTCCCCCACCTTCCCTCTGGACTTCACCTTACTGCTGCCATGTGAAGGAGATATTTGCTTCTTCTTCTGCCGTGATTGTAAGTTTCCTGAAGCCTTCCCAGCCATGTTTCAGTGTGAATCAATTAAACCTTTTTCCTTTACAAATTACTCAGTCTGGGTACGGGTAACACCTTTCTTTCCAGAATTTCTCCCTTTCAATATCCATAAGCCAAGGAAGCATGAGAATTGACCAATACAGTCAGATTCTGCCTTGCCAAATAAGACAGTTGATAATAGTCAGTCAATTGTCTTAAGATAGGATATCCCAATGTCCTCTATCTCCTTTTGCTCTTAGTAGCTCAGGTGTTAAACTTGCAGCATTCTTTTGTAGAATGGAGGAGTTTCTGCTTCTGCCTTTGACAATGAAGCCACAGAATGAATCCTAAAGACAGAATGGAGAGGAGAAGAGGTACAGGACAAAAACAAATTCTTTCCTGGCCTGGTAATTTTGTTAGAGATCACAGAGAAAGCAAGAAACATTTCCTTTCTCCAGGCTAGTTAGAGAGTACCAGTGGTGTTGAGTGAAGCGGGCAGGAGGGGATAAAGTGCAGGGAGAAGGTATTATCTTCTGCCCCATTTGTGATTCTGAAAAGTGGTCACCTCTCTGGTTGCAACTTTACCATTTTCTAGGCCAGGCCACACCAATGAGACTGCTCAGTGCTCAGGAAGGAGGCTGTGAATTTCAGGATTTCAGTGTGGCATGAAAACAAGTTGAGCCAGATATCTGTCATAGCAGCAGAAGCAGAAGTCAAACCAATGGACGTATGGGCTGAAAGAAGGGTCAGTAGGAGTGGGAATTGAGGTGAGGTCTAGCTAGCCTCTCTTCTGCCCTTGACAGACCTGAGTTCCACTACACACAAGCTTTAGTTGTGATTGCTAGAACAGTCATCGACTTTCAGGAAGACAAGTGCTGTCATCCTAAAAATCAGAGGACTCTGATTCTTTCCTTCTGCCATGAGGTTAACCCACTGCTCTCAGTATATATCTTGGCATACTGCTGTCCCAAGTTCATGAGAGACTCTGCTCATTATTTTTTCAGTCATGCCTTTCTTTGTGCTTCAGTATGTATAATTTATTTTGACTATCTTCAAGTTTACTAATGTTTTATTGTATCCAATCCACTATGAATCTTAGCCAATAATGTTTTTTTTTATTTGGATATGTATTTTTTTTTCACTTTTAAACTTCTTATTTGTTCATTTTTTAACAGTTTCTGCATATATTCTGAAATTTCTTAATCTCACTATATTCAACTCTGCCTTTAGATTATTTTACATATTTGTTGGGTTTACAGTGTTGTGAGTCAATTAAATTTAAAATTTTAAAAGTGTTTTCAGTTTTGAACTTCTTATTTGTTTGTTTTTTAAGTTTCCACATATAGACTGAAATTTCCTAATCTCATTATATTCAATTTTCCTTCAGATTCTTTTACATATTTGTTGGGTTTACAGTGTGAGTCTATTAATACTAATATCTGGTTTGTTTTAGTCTATTAACTATTCTTTCTCTCTTGATTATGGGTCATATTTTTCTGTAAGTGTTCATATGTCTAGTCATTTTTGATTACACACTGGATATTGTATTGATACAGTAGAGACTCTGTTTTTAATGATCTTCCTCTGAAGAGTGTAATTGTTTTTTCTATCAGGCAGTTAAATTGTTGTTAAATCACTTAGTCTTGGATTGTAGTCTTTAATCCTAAAGTGTGAGTCTTCTGGGATTTTAATAGAAATCCTGATGTATATAGTAATCCAGTCAAACTTGATAAAACTCTAATTCCCAAATCTTGACTCTCTTATAGTGTGTATCCACTAAAGCCATTGTTTAACTGCTGCCTTTCTGCAAGCTCCTTGGAGTCTCACCCTACATGTTGGCAGTTTAGTTTGAATGGGGGTTATACATAGATTTTTTGGGTTTTCCTTTCTGTAACACCCTCCTTTCCAGAATTTCTCCCTCTTAATATCCAGCCACTTGGGCAACCTCCAAATCTCTCATCTGATTTTTCCAGATGATAATTTTTTTTTTTTTTAAGTTCTATCTATCCTGAGCAGTATGTCTCAGGGGAAAGGCATGTAAATATGTATTTCCACCATTGGGGTTTCCTTCTTTCAAAGACTGATTCCCTTTTAGTTTATGACAATTTTGTCACTGTTTAGTGACTTCAAATAGTAGTGTTTTTTTCCACTTAACTTTCTAATTGTTATTAGTAGAAGGGCTGAAAGCCAGAATTCCTAAAGTGGGAATGTGGTTCAGTATATAGACCAAGGAAAAATGGTAGGTGATAAGGTTCAAAATACAAAAAAAGCTTAATCATGTATGGCTTCTTAAGCCTTGGCAAAGAGGTTGATGTTCATTCTAAGCATTATACAGGCATTACCACAAAATTTTAAGCAAAGGAGTGCTTCAATCTTATTTATGAATACAGTGGTAATTCTACATGAAAATATGATACTATTGATAGTTCTACATGGAAGTGGTAAACAACAGTACTAACTAGTGCTTTTTAATCATAAAGTATATGTCAGGGAGTAAGAGGTGAGATAGCATAAAACTTTATAGTGGGAGATGATACTGATGATTTACACACGCAATATTACTCACCACCTGACTTATTAGGAAATAAAAGAGAAATAGTTATGGCTTTAAAAATTAGGATTGGAGGCCTGGCATGGTGTTATGCCTGTAATCCCAGCACTTTGGGAGGCTGAGGCAGGTGGATTAGAAGGTCAGGAGTTGGAGACCAGCCTGGCCAATATGGTGAAACCCTGTATCTACTAAAAATACAAAAGATTTATCTAGGTATGGTAGTGCATGCCTTCCAACTACTCAGGAGGCTGAGGCAGGAGAATTGCTTGAACCCAGGAGGCAGAGGTTGTAATGGGCCGAGATCGTGCTACTGCACTCCAGGCTGGGCAACAGAATGAGACTATGTCTCAAAAAAAAATTGGGATTGTTTTGGCAACTGAGGTTGAGTCGTTTATTCACTCATTTATTGAATACCATCTAGCTACTGTTCTACGTACTAAGGATACAATAGTGAATAAATACATTCTCTGGAGAAGTGTAAGACAAATCTATGTGGTTTTGACATTTTATCTTTGACAACTCCATATATAGTCAGAGACGTACCTTCTCAATGAGATCTGGTAATTAAATATTTCTTTAGAGATCAAATTTGAACCCCAAGTTACAAAAAAAACCCCACATAATTAAAAAAAACTCTTCATATCATGGATAAAACATTACAATAACAATTCCTTTTATTGTGAGTTCCAATTTGACTTAATTAATTACCATTCTCATATAACCAAAGATCATTTCTGACAGGAGAACATGGACTACTTTACATTTCTCCTGGCAAAATGATGAGCTAGGGTTGTAGTTAATCTGTTAATGTTTTAGTCTCCCTAAGAAGGCTATAAAAATGATTTAAATTAGGAAGAAATTCTGCTGTCCGTTCCAAAAGGAAAATCATGAGCCTCCTAAGGAAAACCTCTGAGTTTGTGTGTGTGTGTGTGTTTGTGTGTGTGTGTGTATGTGTGTGCAAGTGTGGCCAGCTCAAAAGCCATCAGCCAAATAATAAAACTAAAAGAAATATTTACAGATCCATTGCATGCAACTCTGTTTTCTCGGTTTGTTAGGGAATCATACTTAACTTTCTTGTTTCAGGTCTTTTGGCTCAATTCTGAATAAACAGTGCACATCCATGTGGGAGCAATGAGGAGGAACTGTAGCATCTGGTATGGCTTTAAAAATAACTTCCTACTTATGTAACTGAGATTTCACCAAAGATCAATGAGCTTTTTCAGGTCTGAGACCTAAGGTTGGATGGCATGAAATAGTTCCTTTGGAAGCTGTTGATTCATGTAGCACTGTTATTTTGAAAGAAAAACATTCCTACCCACGAAGCAGATGTTAACAGACCATAACCCTAGAGTCATAACTCTAGGTTATTGAGATCTAAGTTTTTGTTCTCAGCTTCATTTACAATCATCTAAGAGCCTTTTACTTTACTTCTTTATTGATCTCATACTATACATTCCTTCTAGTCTGTACAAAATGTCAGCTTAAGTGGAGTGGGCAGATCTGCATTCACAATCAAGCTAGCTGCTTCATTACAACACAAAATGGTGCCTATTGGCTCATTCTTTCCAGAGGGCAATGTTATTCATGATGTTGTATACTTCCGAGACAAAAATCACTTTATTGCATTAGCAGCTAAGTCCTGTGATGCCTTTGAAATGTGTAGGAAGAATTGAATAAACACATTAGTTGACTGAATGAGCAGTCCTCATTTCTTTATTTCTTCTCTGAATTTTATAGCTTTTGTTATCAGTACCTCTTATTTTGGCACTAAATTGTACCTTGTTATATTTATGCCTTGCTTCCTAATCATATTATAAGATCTTGGAGAGGAAGTATTGTGCTTCACTTATCTGGTCCACCTAACACAGCACCTGGCAGTGCCAACCACACAAAAAGAATTCATTAATGATTTGTGCAAAATGAGAGATGTTTTTTGGTCACAAATCCACTTACCCTATCAAGTTTTCACAATTTATTATTTTCCTCACCTCACAACCATTTCAAAATCTTAAATTTCTACCACTTCCTCCCAAAGATTACAAGATGAAAATAACAGAACATTTCCTCCATTTCTGATGTCAGCCAGTAAAATGGCACTTACTATGTTGAACCTCCATGTCAGTCTCATAAATTCAGCCTAACATTCCTGAAATTATTCCTTAAGTCAAAGCTAGGGTGTTATATATGACCTGTTACTCTTAAGCCAGAATAATGGCATGCTCTCTCTATCTCTCCAGAAGGACACCTTTATGGCTAAGACACGATGTTGCTTATCCTCTATATAGCCCTATTTTGCTAGCAGCTTACTTCAGCTTTCATTTAACCTATCCAGTAAGCTCACTGTTTTGTGTAGCACTGAGATGAAATTCTAATGGCACAGAGGATTTAAAATGTCCCATCTTATATAGTTATGAAGCTCCTTTAAACATATAGACAATTAATGTAATGTATATAATGAAAGGTGAACATTAGAGCCAAATAATTCTGATACCAAAATTTTAGCTTTGTTACTAGTTTGCTTTGTGACCTTCAGTAAACCAATCAACACATCTTAGCCTCTATTTACTCATCTGTAGACAGGGACATAAATATTCACTTATAGCGTTATGCGTGTAGATTAAATAAGACAAGTTGTGTATAGTACCCAGCATATAAAAAGTATTCAATAAATGATGAATTATAACAAAACAAACAAATAGAGCAAAGTAGTGTAAATCTCAGAAACAAAGGTCATTTTAGAGTCTAGAGACATATTGGCCTTATCAAAACATGATCTCTGCTATTGTGGAATTAGTTCCTATTCCGAAATTCTATTTAAATTTTATTCAAGAATGGCCCCAACAAATCTCAAATTATTTTACATTTGATAATTGATCTTCAAATAAGATCTCTTAATTAATTACTTAACTGAAAGGTCTGTCCTACAGAGTGAGAACCTCACACACTTTTATGCTAAGAAGTTGTTCGCAGTTCACGTGTGACTTGGTAGACCAAGAAATCTCATAACCCCTGCGCAAAGGCTGGCCACAGCTATTCACTAAGCACATCTCAGTACCTCCTCTGAAAATCCTTGAGTGTCCTTTCTCCAGGATCTGTGGAAATAGTTGTTCTCTTCAAAGACTTTTTTCATTTTTCTCCATAAAACTCTAGAGGGCACAGTGAGAAACTGAAAATGCAATTTTACGTATTTTTTCTTTTTATCTGGAAACACACGTTCATTCAAGAGGAAAACAGAAAAGTCTTTCTGGGTAGGCAAGATCCATGTGGTCTGGATGGCAGAGATTGTTCTGAAGGGCTGTTTGGAGATAAGACTATAGTAATATACAAGTGTGTCACATGATTTGTAAGAATATTATTTTATGGGGAAACGGTGGAAGTATTTCCCTTGAAAACTGGCACAAAACAAGAATGCCCTCTCTCACCACTCCGATTCAAGATAGTATTTGAAGTTCTGGCCAGGGCAATCAGGTGAGAGAAAGAAATAAAGGGCATCCAAATAGGAAGAGAGGAAGTCCAATTATCCCTGTTTGCAGACAACATGATTCTATATCTAGAAAACCCTATAGCTTTGGCCTGAAAGTTCCTTCAGCTGATAAACAACTTTACCAAAGTTTCAGCATACAAAATCAATGCACAAAAATCACTAGTAGTCCTATACAATAAAAACAGCCAAGCTGAGAGGCAAATCAGGAATGCAATCCCATTCACAATTGCTACAAAAAAGAATAAAATACCTAGGAATATAGCTAATCAGGGAGGTGAAAGATCTCTACAATGAGAGTTACAAAGCAGTGATGAAAGAAATTAGAAGTGACACAAACAAATGGAAAATATTCCATACTCATGGATAGGAAGAATCAATATCATTAAATGGTCATACTGCCCAAAGCAATTTACGGATTCAATGCTATTCCTATAAAGCTACCAATGACATTCTTCACAGTACTAGATATAACTATTTAAAAATTCATATGAAACTAAAAAGGAGCCTGAATAGCCTAGGCAATCCTAAGCAAAAATAAGAAAACTGTAGGCATCATGCTATCTGACTTCAAATTATGCTACAGGGTTACAGTAACCAAAACAGCATGACACTGGTACAAAAACAGACACAGACCAATGGAACAGAATAGATAGCCTAGAAGTAATGGTGCACACCTACAGCCAACTGATCTTCGAAGGAGCTGACAAAAACAAGAAACAGGGAAAAGACTCACTCCCTATTCAATAAATAGTGCTGGGATAACTGGCTAGCCATATGCAGAAGATTGAAATTGGACCCTTTCCTTACACTGTGTAAAAAATCAAATCAAGATGGGTTAAAGACTTAAACATAAAACCCAGAACTATAAAAACCCTGGAAGGGAATCTAAGCAATACTGTAATTCTGGACATTGGAATGTACAAAGATTTTATGATGAAGACATCAAAAGCAGTTGGAACGAAACCAAAACTTGACAAATTCAATCTAACTAAATGTAATAACTTTTGCATAGCAAACAGAGTAAACACACGACCTACAGAATGGGAGAAAATTTTTGCAAACTACACAGCTGACAAAGGTGTAATATCCAGTATTTGTAAGGAACTTAAACAAATTTACAAGAAAAAAACCACAACCCCATTAAAAAGTGGGCAAAGGACATGAGTGGACACTTTTCAAAAGAAGACATTCATATGGCCAACAAACATATGGAAAAAACCTCAATATCACTGATCATTAGAGAAATGATAATCAAAACCACAATGAGATACTATCTCACAGCAGTCAGAACGGCTATTATTAAAAAGTCAAAAAATAACAGATGTTGACAAGGTTGTGGAGAAAAGGGAACACATCTACACTGTTGGTGGGAGTGTAAATTAGTGATCCATTATGGAAAACTGTGGCAATTCATCAGAGAGCTAAAAACAGAACTACTATTTGATCCAGCAATCCCATTACTGGATATATATCTAGAAGAATATGAATCATTCTACAATAAAGACATGTGCATGTGAATGTTCCTCACAGCATTATTCACGATAGTAAAGACATGGAATCAACCTAAATGCTCATCAATGACAGATTGAATAAAGAAAATGTGGTACATATACATGATGGAATACTATGCAGCCATAAAAAGAACAAGATCATGTCATTTGTGGGAACATGGTTGGAGCTGGAGGTCATGATTCTTAGCAAACTAATGCAGGATCAGAAAACCAAATACCAGATGCTCTAACTTGTGAGTGGGAGCTAAATGATAAGAATTCATGGACACAAAGAGAGGAACAACAAACACTGGGGCCTACTTAAGGGTGGAGGCTGGGAGAAGGAAGAGTAACAGAAAAATTAACTATTGGGTACTGGGCTTAGTACTTGGGTCTGTACAACAAACCCCCATGACATGAGCTTACCTATATAACAAACTTGCACGTGCATTCCTGAACCTCAAATAAAAGTTAAAAAATAATACTATTTAATTTATTTTTCTTGCAAAGCACCTGGAACAATTTCTTGGTTGATATTCTGAATCTAGTTGTATGTCCCACTGATTCACATATGAGAATAGCTACTATCAATCCTACTTTTCTCTCATCATCTCTTTTGGGCACCAGAGCTATTTTGGGACCCAGTGAAGGGGAAGTGGCATTCTTAAATAACCTGGGGTTCAGAATTGGAGGCAGCAAATAACTAGGGCCAGTTTTCAGAAGTTGACTTCAAAGAAAAACTCATTTCCAGTTGGAGCACAGACTTGGCTGCAGGCCTTCTGCTGCAAGTCTGCTGCAAATTTCTTCTTCAGATAGCCAAATAAACTTTCATTTATATTAATATGCTTTCTATATTTTAGAAGGCAAATCTTTCTAAGGGGTCTAGAAACTCACAGTATTCATACATTGGTATAAATTACTTACTTGAATTCAATAAGTTATGACTCTTTAGAATTCTACATTATGAAACCTATACAAATGTGTGATAGATGAAACAGAAGAGTAAACCACTGACACCTATAAATAATAATTAAGTTGATTAAAATTACAGCTACATATATTTTGTGCTGTAATTAAAATTTGTTCTTTATTCTCCCTCCTATGGAGAAAAGCAAATGAGTGTTTTTAATTCTTACATAAACATGATTCCCAACTCTCACTTATGACTATAAAAAATATGTTCTGTCAGGAATAGTCAGAATGTTCTCACTATTCAAATTTGTTTTTGAATTATTAAAGCCTCCTTCTGGAATCTGTGCTTCCTAGTTATTTCAGTGCTGTTTCCATGTCATAGTCTCCATCTTTTGTCTCATCATCCTCTTTTCTATTTCAAAACTTTGTAATACAGTTTGTCTCCACTATTTTCTCAAATCACTTTGCACAGCAAAATAATGCCTTCATGTTGGTCAAATTTGAAGGTCTCCTCTATGTTCTCATACACTCAATTTTATTGCAGAATTGAATCATCTTCTCCATATCTTTGATTCAGTGTTTTTTACTTCCATCTCCTGGAACACCTGATTTACTTGCTTCTCTTCCAATGCCCTTTGTTTAAAATTTAGAACAATTCCTTAACAATACTTCCACAGTATGAAATCACTCCAGTCAGAATGGCAATCATTAAAAAGTCAGGAGACAAAAGATGGTGGAGAGGATGTGGAGAGATAGGAACACTTTTACACTGTTGGTGGGAGTGTAAATTAGTTCAACCACTGTGGAAGGCAGTGTGGCTATTCCTCAGGGATCTAGAATCAGAAATACCATTTGACCCAGCAATTTCATTACTGGGTATATACCCAAAGGAGTATCAATCATTCTATTATAAAGACAAATGCTCACGTATGTTTATTGCAGCAGTGTTCACAATAGCAAAGACTTGGAACCAACACAAATGCCCATCAATGATAAACTGGATAAAGAAAATGTGGCACATATACACCATAGAATACTACACAGCCATAAAAAAGAATGAATTCATGTCCTTTGCAAGGACATGGATGAAACTGGAAATCATCATTCTCAGCAAATTAACACAAGAACAGAAAACCAAACACTGCATGTTCTCACTCATAAGTGGGAATTGAACAATGAGAACACATGGACACAGGGAGGGGAAGATCACACACCACAGACTGTTAGGGGGTGGGGTGCTAGGGGAGAGGTAGCATTAGGGGAAATACTTAATATAAATGATGGAGTGATGGTTGCAGCCAATTACCATGGCACATGTATATCTATATAACAAAACTGCAAGTTCTGCACATGTACCCCAGAACTTAAAGTATAATAATATTACTAATAATAAATACTTCTGCAGCTTAAACCAGTGGTTCTCAGCTTTGGTTGTACATTAGCCTGGGAAACAATGAAATACTAATGATGGCTGGGTACCATCCCAAGAGGTTCTGAATTAATTATTCTGAGGTACGGTCTGAGTATTTGGAGATTTTATTAACAGGTCCCCAGATAATTCTGGCATTCTGCCAGGACAGAAAACAATCTTAAACTGTAACCAGATTTAAGGGAAGGCTATTATTTTTTCTTTAAGGTTCAAACAAAATTGATTCAAGCTCCTGCTCCATGGGAAGCCCCAGGTCCTCCTTAAATAACTTTGAATCCTGGGGATTGACATTCTTGAGGTCCTTTCTAGTCACAAATTTGTAACTTTCTCAACATTTCATTTCATTTTCATCTCACCTCCTAAACCAAATGGTCCTCTTACTTCTGCTCTACACAAATCGAGATACAGAACTTGGCCCCCTTTCCTTGCCATCCCTGAAGCACACAAAGAAGACATTTTCAAGGTGGTAGACTTTTCTGAAGATTTGGATCAACGTACAGGTTTTACATTCAAGCAAATAAGCTTGGACAATTTCTCTGTAGACTCTTAACTTCCTGCCATACACCTGAGGTTACTCTTGGCTGAAAAACCTTTCTGTTATGTTAATTATCTTCATATTCTAAGTAATTTACATTTCCATCCCTTTTGGCTCACTTCTTAGTATCAGTCTTATCAGTCTCTGAAAATGGAATAGAGTCGTGTATAGGTTAACTTTTTCTCTAATATAAATTATATCTCTTTATGAGGCAACTGCAAAGCCAGCAGACTGGGAGAGATATAGAAGAGGAAGTTGAAAAAGGAAAAGAAAAAGCTCTTACTCACAATGTATTTCAACCCCTGCTCCTGCCAAAGTCATAAAGAAATCTAATGTCAGAAGAGACACAAATAGAATCAAGAATCAAATCAATAAATTAATCGGGATAAAAAATATTTGAAATAAGTATGCTTTGGGTGTTCAAAGTGATGAATTAGGTTTGGTTTCCATTTTTAAAAGACAGCAAATTATTAATTAACAGAAAAATGAAACAAGTAGACATTAAATATAATTGATTATACTTCTTAGAAATAAAAAATATAGTTATTGAAATAAAAATGTAATTACTTCAGTTATTCATTACAGTGCAAGAAACTACCCCCAAATTTAGTGGCTTAAAACAGTCTTCTCATGATTCTAGGTTGGGACCTTGGGCAGTGTCAGTTAGGAACATTGGTTGAGGTGCCTTATTTAGCTGCGGTCAGATGGTGCCTGGGCTGTGCTAGAAGGTCCCAAAAGTCCTTCATTCACAGGTCTCAGGCTTTTGCCATGTTGCTTATGTTGCTTTTTTCTCTCTACCTGGTATTTCATCATTCAGTAATCTAGCTTATACTTCTTTCAAGCATGGTAGCTGGATTAACTGGAGAGAATATGAAAGCAAAAAATGCAAGGCGTCTTGAAGAACTGGCATGGGCACAGTGTCACTCTGCCACAGTCTATTGGTCAGCTGAGTATGGGACTGATTTAGGTTCATGGGGAAGGAACACAGCTCAATCTCTCCCTGGTAGGATTGGTAAAGTCTCATGGCAAAAAGCACGTGAGAGGGGAGACAGTGCTGTGTTTATCTTTGGAAACACAATTTTGCTACAAAAGACTGAATAAATTTTATAGGAAAAATAATAAATTGGAAGAAATGATCCCAAAAATCAGCATAAAAAAGATAAATAAAATGAAAGAGCAGTTAAGAGAAGAGATTGATAGGAAGAATAGTTGAGGGAATGACAAAGAAGCAGTATTTAGTGAGATTGTTGCTAAACTTTTTCCTAACTGAAGAAAATGATGGGCCCTAAGATCAAAGTAACTCTGACTAACAAAATAAATAATGGTAAATTCATGCCTAGAAAACCATAGCAGAACTTAAAAATGTCAAAATTACAGAAAACTTGTTTAAAGCTACTGGATATTTACCCTATAATAAAATGAGAAATAAAATTTAAACTGATAGATTGCAGAATGCAATGGAATGTTTTCAATGTACATAGAGACACACAGATCTTCAATCTAGAATTTAATAGGCAACTAAGCTATAAATCTGTGAGGTAAGGCATTTTTAGACATTGTGTTAAAGAATTTATGATCCATAGACCCCAGTTAAATTTGCAAGATGAGACATGAATGAAGGCAAAGGATGCAACAAACAACAGCAAACTTAGAAACTGATCATATATTGGTAAATTTAATTATGTACAGTTAAAAAAACCCTACAGTTAAAAAAATTCTCTATACTAATATTTTAAACAAAATAATATGATGGGGCATGGTGATGTCAAAGACTGCTATGTTGAGAGGAGGATCAGAATGGAATAACAGCATTGTTAGAACAATACATGGCTAATTACACATGTTAAGATGATCTAAGATTAAAAAACTAGCATAGATCTAAGTAGAAAATATAGAATACTTTAGCAAATCAACCAAAGGCAAGGAATTAGAAAGAAAAGAAAGATGTAGAGATAATTAACAGAAAACACAAAATAAAGATGTTAGAAATAAGTCCACATATATCTGAAATCTTAATAATATTAATCGAGTAAATTCACCTATTAAAGAATGATGGTTAAATTATTAGATTAAAATTAATTAAAATTAATTTGTAAGTAGCTTTATGCTACTTATAAATAAGAAGTTGTGTAGCAATGCATAGAAACTATAATTTAAAGCAGAAGGTATGAATAGAGATAGTGATAATACAAAATAATACAATGAACAGTCCATCACAAAGATAATAATAATCATAACTGTTTTTTGTACACAATATAGCCTCATATAAAGCCAAAATTGACAGAATTAGAATGAAAATTGGACAGGCACACAACTAGAGTGAGAGATTTAAAGATATTCTATGAGAAGTGGGTAACTTCTGATGTAACAGATGAAACGTTAATAAGAGTAAACAACAGAACTACTTTTTTTGTCCTCATGGGTTCCAGGAGGCCTAAGAGAGTGGCCTTTTCACTGTTGTGATTTCTGGCTCAGCTTGGGGCACCTGGAACCCTTCCTTACCCTGCACTTGCCTGCAGTTGTGAACTGCCTAAAACACCGATAAAACTGATCATGTTCCAGGTCAAATTGGTGAGGAAATATATAAAAAGAAAACGTAGTGTTCATATAGGGAAAGGAACCAGAAAATTAGTACATTCATGTACAATTTCAAGTTTTTTAAATGGGCATAATTTTTTGGCACTACAATTTGGCAATACTTAAAAAAAAATTCTAAAAAAAACTTTAGAATTTTGCATATATTCCAGTTCAGCAATAGCAATCCTAGAAAGTTTTGTTAAGAATATAATTATACAAATAAGCAAGTATATATGCATAAGGAGGTTCATCATAGCGTTATGTGTAACAGAGAAAAATAGAAAACATCCTAAATGCCCCAAAACATGGAATTGGTTAAAATTTATTTGCAATGATTTGATAGGATAATATGTGGTATTAAAAGAGATACAGAAATGAGTCAGCCAATACTTGATATTTGTAGCATGGCATTCTTAATCTGAACCTGTGGAAACACGCTAAATAGATTTCTTCTCGTTTAGTTAAAACATGGTCTCAGAATCCTCTTAATATCAAGTTCTAAGCAGCCATAATCAGGAGAGGAAATAAAAGAGAACATGAAACTTATGAGCCATACCTACTGCATAAGAATAACTAATGACATAGAAAAATGTTCATTATGTATTGTTAAGGGGAAAAGGCAGATTACCAGGGAGTACCTCTGAACACTGATGACTATTAAATTTTCTTTAAAGAATATTCATGCTGACATATGTGCAGACAAAAATGTTAGCATGAGTGTTAAAAGTAATTATTGTCAGTTGGTGGGATCATATGTGACTTTTATTTTATTTTATTTTTCACAGTTAAGTTGTATTACTTTTATAGTAGAAAAAGTTTTTAAGACTTACTCATTCTTCAGGCCCTAGAAGCTAAGAAACCCTCCTCTAACTGAATCAATTTCTCCCTTAACTTTTTGATGTCTCGAGCCTCTTACATGGCAGTTATCAAAGTTCAACCTTTGTTAGAGTAATCTATGTATGTGTGTCTTCCTCCTCATCTAGATTGGAATTTCTAGTGTAGTGACTCATACTAATCCACACAAGTGGATTGCTCTTAATAGGTCCAAGACACATTGTGTTGAATAGAATTGAATGAACTTTTGGAGCACACTTTCATCTAAGTCAGATAGCAATAACTTAATACACCACATGCTCAAGTACAGAGTTAGTAATTGGAAACTCTAATTCCAAGTGGCTATAGAGTGTTGAAAGGAAATAAATTGACTTGTTGGGCTCAGCGAACTTCTTCAATCCTTTTATAGAATTTTCCCCATACATTATTTTCATTTGGTGCAAGCAAAGCCATATGCTTTACTTCCAGTGTTTGGAACTTGGTAGGAAGAATATTTTAGGTAGGATGGACCATTTAGTTAATGGACAATTTAGGCAACAATTTTCCAGTTTTCTGTTTATAGCTGAGGAAGAAGAGTTTATCTTTTCAGAGGTTCTTGAAGTCAGCATATGTAGACAGTTTTTAACCTCTGAACGCTCATGGCCATGATGTGCCATTGTTAAGAAAGGCCAACCTGGAATAATTTCTCTACTGGTCAGAATATTTAGTGATCTAGAAAAAGTTACCTACTCTCATGCTTTTGTACTTTTAAAACCAGTTTCTGATAGAATGTACCTAAAGAAGAAGTAATCTAAAGTCAGATTGGAAGTGAAGCATAAGAGAATAACTTCCAGGACACACTTACTGGTACAAACCGAGAACTTAAAAAGCTAACCTGGTTCTGAGACATTGAAGCTGAAAAATAGAAATATTCTTATTTTAGGAGAATTAAGCTTAATCTTATTATTAGCTAATATTTTCTTAAGTTAAGGCTTACATAACAATACAACAAGTCACAGAGCTGGAGTCTCTTTTGTTCACAGTTCTGCTTTTATATTAGTCATTACCAAGCCATTTCAGGAAGCAAAAAGTGCCTTCTTTTTAATGATCTTCAAAAAAGGAAAGTGCATAACCTTTGCAGGTAAACTATTCCAGAGTTGAGCAACACTTGCTTTAAACAAAAATGTATATAAATAACTGGCAGTAAAATTGAAGTCCATGCCCTTTTGTTTTATGCTTGATGGATGTGGGACTTGTGATCCTGGTTCTCCGTATTATAAAACTTCATTTATATGACAACTGGCACCAGCACTAAAGTTATAATTATTAGGGAGCTGTCAATAGAAGATTTAGATACACCTAAAGTTGACTGCAGTCTTTCCAATTATTTGTAGGTGATTAAAGGTGGTTGTTTGGATGGCAGAATCACTATGCCTATTTCCATGTATAATTTTGTGTGGGTCATGAAGAGGAGAAAGAACTGCATCCATGCGAATAAACTAACAACATAATTAACAATTCTTACTACTTTGTCTTCTCCAAGGTAAATAACCTAGCCTATTGTTTTCTTCAGAAGACTTCATTTCTAAATCTCTAGTCATAGAAACAAGGCATTTAATAGCCAGACAGGATTGTTAAAATCATCTAGACTAATCCACAATTTTCCAGGCCAAAAAACTGTAAGACCAGGGAGTTTTAGTTAGTGAAAGCTGGTAGGGAGGGAGCACAAGGCTTCTGACTTCTGGTCCTGGGCTTTTAACATCATTTCATTATATCATTCTGCCTCTTCCCCAGGCATATTTTCCCCATTAGAGATACGTGTACACCAGGACCGAAGTTAGTGCTACACTAAGTGTAGTTCTTGGACCTGTGTTGACTCATGACTGTTACTGATCAATGACGAGATAAGTAAAGACATTGAAAGTAAGCATTTAGATACTCTTATAAGCAATTTGACAGAGTAAGTTATGTTTGTTGAATTTAACAATAAACAATTCAGACCTGTGTTATTTTATGTCTAATTATGTAATTTTATTTACCTGGAAATTCTTTTCTATACTATTTTATAAATACACTTGTCTTTGCTGGATTAGAAATAAAAATTGGGCCATTGCCACAGATGGATGGAGAAGCACTAGTTTAAATGGGACATTGGGTTTTCCTAACAATTAATGGAACATTAATGGAACAGAATGTCTATAAATTTATAAATGTAATTGAAAAGAGTGTGCTTGGTATTTCCATTGTGATTGGAGCTGGACATTTGAAGTAACTAGTTTATGGTAAATAAGATAGGAAAGGCTGAAGAACATTGAGCTATGACACATTTTTATGGCACTCCACTAATTACTCTCTAGTTCAAGTTCTTTCAGTAACGTAATTTTTTGGCCAAGTTTAAGAAATCTTTTAACAATTCATAGCTCATAGGGCAATTTTTACATACTATTACTCTAATATGTTTTCCACCATATTTTTAAATACATAGTCAAGTCTATTTTCTTTTCTTTAATTTTGAAATTGCTGCCTAGGTCTACTAGTATTTGTCCTTATCTAGTCAAGATTATTCTAATCAGTAGTCTGATTTCATAATGATTGTAAAAGGTCTAATTCAGTCCTCTGGGCTTTCTGTCACCTCTAGATTCCGTAAGCATAATTGCTTCCCAACGTCTAAGTCAAAACAAGGATTCTTGATTGTAGTGTCAGTCACAATGAAATATTCCTGGATATTCAAGGTTGTTGATACGGTTTGCCTCTGTGTCCTCACCCAAATCTCATCTCGAAATGTAATTTCCACTTGTCATGGGAGGACCTGGTGGGAGGTGATTGAATTATGGTGGTGGGTCTTTCCTGCACTGTTCTTATGATAGCTAATGAGTCTCACGAGATTTGATGGGTTTAAAAACAGGAGATTCCATGCACAAATTCCTCTCTTAGCCTGCTGCCATCACGTAAGATGTAACTTGCTCCCCCTTGTCTTCTGCCATGATTGGAAAGCTTCCCCAGACACAGGGAACTGTAAGTCCAATTAAACCTCTTTCTTTTTTAAATTGCCCATTCTTGGGTATGTCTTTATCAGCAGTATAAAAATAGACTAATATAGTTGTTAATGGCTTAACTGATAACTGCCCCCTCAGACAGTCCAACCATTTATTAACCCATATACCACCATATGGGAAGACTCCTAGCAAACTCAACTACCTAACAGTTGAAACCCAAAAGTGAAAAAACTGTGAGCATGAGTAAGACAGCTGCATAAAAGCTGTAATGATTATAAATGCCAGGTCATAGCATGGAGCTGCCTCTAGTCAGTGTCAAGTCTTGGTGTTATGCGTAGCTTCAGATTGGTAACTGATACTATTTCTTTAGTCTTGAATAGCCTGCATGCCCTGGACAAAGACCCCCTCAAACACCACTTCCTCTGTCAAGTTCATTTTAAGACTTTCATTTTCAGTGCACTGACAGAGTTTTGCGTGTGTTTCAATGGCTCTTCTCTACCATTGCTGTATTTTTTGTTTACATGTCTGCCTGTAAGCCTTTTCCAATAAACAGAAAGCAGGCACTGTTTCACATATGCCTGTGTCCTTAGCACTTAGTACATAATAAACATTCCACAGAATTTGTTGAAGAAATGATAAGATGGTTATCTGATTTTCTCTTCAGTTCTTCTAAGCATAAAATCACACATGTGGCCCCAGCTAGTATATATTTTCCTTAGCCATAAAATCCACAGACAACCATAGTATTTCCGTCTATCAGTAGGTTGCAGTTTCTTCTTGAAAATATCTATGATTCCCATAGAAATTATTTTAAAAAGTCTGGATTAGAAGGTACTTGGGTCAAGAATAAAGCTCATGCCTTGTTCCTGTTTCTGGTTTCGTTTTATTAATCTACCTGACCTGATATATGACTCTTACTTGCTCTGATCAATGAAGAACTGATTGGGTCTTCTCTTCAGGCAGGTATATCCCTTCCCTTCCTGCCTCTTCCAGACTGTCTCATGTCCAGTGCACACTGTTGTTGTTTCTTGTTATTATTAACTTGGAGTATCTGCCCCATAGAAGTTATTACATAAGAAATAGCACTAAATATAAAATCTTGAATTTATACCAGGCCTGTAGTCTGTTAGGCATCTTATTATATACAGTGGGCATATGGAAGAGCAATGTATGATCTTTGCTCTTAAGGGACTCACAATTTAGTGGGAAATAGATGCATTAATAAATTATTAAATTACCTAGTGCTATCATTAATTGAGCAGTCACTCTTCCAAGTCTTTTACTTGTATAATTCCATTAATTTTTCATTAGATGATTCTATTATTATTCCCATTTTACAGATAACAAAAGTGAATCTTGGGGAGATTGTACAAATTGCCCAACATCCCATTTCTTATAAGAAACAGAATGAGGATTTTCATTCTTAAGGTGTTTGAATAGCAAGTCTGCACGTGTAACTGTCATAATGTCTCTCTTTAGACATTTCAACATCTCCTTTCCTAACTATCTAAACATTTCACTGTGGGAAAGAAGAGTAGACCTCATTTTCCAATTATGTTTGATAAACTAGCAGATACTATAGCTGCCATGTAAAAACTTATTTTCCTATAATATTGTTGGAGAACATGATGCAGGATCTTAAGTAAATTTTTAAGAGACTAAAATATGTATCTTTGCTTTAATATACCAGGACCATCACCTTACCATTGATTACATTATTATTTTAAATCTATTATTTAAGAAAACAAGCAGATTACTGCCCATTGTCCCCCCTTTTTTTAGGGGTCTTGCCGATCATTTTGCCTTGATTTTCTCTCACTATTCTTTCCAGCTAAGCTTTTTGCTTTATATTTTTTTAGGTTATTATTGTATTTTCCTTTTTGAAGCAGAAGGAGAAGGTTCTTTGGAACCTTCTTAAACCTGTCCAATCTTGTTCAAGTTCTCAAAAACAGCAGCTAGTTGACCCATAAGGTCTCTGGTAATTTCATAAACACCTCATTATGAAGATAATCAGGCACTATAGACTTGAACTCATTAAATTTCTCCCAAGTCTCCTATTGTGGCTTGATGTCTTGCCCTTCCATCTTCTATGAGATCTGTTCTGTTTCCAGCTACACTTCATTTTACTAACATGATTTTTTTAGTATTAGCTATGGTTAGTTTTCCATTGTGCTATAACAATAACAACAACAAAAAGACACCCAAGACACAATGTGTCCTTTGTCCTTCCAACCCTAAGAAATGAATCATATTGGGTTAGAGCCACGTTTCCCCTTATCCTTATCTGCTTTATTTTGAAGGTGACTGGCATGGTAAGTAAGCAGTGAAAAATATCTTCTCTACGTGTTAATGTTGCTCTGGTGCTTTTTGTCTCATAAAATCAAAACAGAAACCACGCAATTTGTTGGAAAAAATAGATGTATGTAATTCACTGGTGAATTAATGTATAGGTGAGAGACTGATGTGAAACTTTCAGTTTTATTTGTAAGTCACTTTCTGCCATATTTGAAACTCTGTACTTACCTTGATAATCACATTATGCAAGGAGAAGCAACAGTTAATTCAGTTTATTTAAATGAAACCAACACACTGAATTTTGCCAAATATTTGATTATTAATGCTGCAATTAGATTTTTCTGTTTTTAACAGAAATTTAAAAATTAGAATTATGTTGTTGGTTTGTGAAACAAACCAAGCAGCCGAATATTTATTGATGATTTCATAACAAAAAAGATTTCTGTATAAAAGAACATTATTTTATCATGGGCTACTCACACAATATAATGTGGTACATTAGTCAAGTTTCTCTGGAACAAATTAGGTCTATATATCTATATATTATCTTGATATGTATTTATATCATCTTGAGATATGTATCTCTATCTATATATTATCTTGATATTTCTATATATTATCTTGATATGTATATATACATATATATATATACATTTCAAGAGATTTATTTTGAGTAATTGGCTCAATGACTTTGGGAGTTGGCAATTCTAAAATCTGCATGACAGGCTAGAAATCCAGGAAAAAGTTGATGTTGTGGTTCCAGGCTGAAGGCAGTCTGCTAGGAGAATTCCTTCTTCCTTGATAGACCTCTTATGGCCTTTAACTGATTAGATGAGACCAACCCACATTATGGAGAGTGATCTGCTTTACTCAAGTCTACCAATTTAAATGTTCATTATACCTAAAATATATTTTCCTATCAATATGTACACTGGTGTTTGACCAAAAATTTGGGCACAACAACCTAAACAAGTTCAAACATAAAATGAATCATCACAAGTGACTAATCAGTTCTTAATTAATTTTAAATTTGCCACAAAATTGAAAGACAGTATTAAATAATTAAGGAAAAATATTTTCCAGATGGATGCAAGAAAATTTTATAATATCCCTATAAGGGAGCAGCTGAAGTAGTCTTTCCCCAATTTTCTGTACTTCAGGCATAAGTATTTTCAAATGTGAAGATGGAGTTTACAGTTAAGAAGCCAGATGACTGGAAAGAAGACTGTGTCAACTCTGAGGGAAATTAAGGTAAAAGTTATTGGCATTGCTTTGAAAAAGAAAGAAGTAGAAACATCCACACATGAATTTCTTATCCCTTCTCTTAAGTTGTAAACTGCTTATGAACAAGGATTACATATAACTTTTTTTCTGCACTTTGTGGATCTTAGCGTATTGTTGGATAGTTTAAGTAAGAGAGAGAGTCTCCACGAAAGTTAACCCACAGATTCAGTAGACAGAAGGACCAAGTAAACCAAAAGGGCATCAAGAATGGAGTAAAGTGTAGGGGGTTGAGTGATTGCAAAAGCAAGTGAGGGAGGAGTTCTATTAGTTGTCAGGAGAAAGAGGCTGTTTTCGGAAAAAGAAATGCAGTGAACTTGATATCTTGGTTGTAGTATAGTATTTTTAGATGCGATCCCTCTGCAATGTAAATGTCCAGAGATAGAGGTAGATGCATGTCATTGATGAAAGGAAGGGCATGAATAGCATGATATTCAGGTGGCTCATAATTCATAAATACTTTTTTGTTACTTAGGATGATGACAAATGTTGGGGGTTGGGAAGAAAAAATGTGTGCTCAGTACAATGTTATCTAGAAAGGTGGGAGAAGTTTATGAAAGTTATAGATGAAGGCAGCTTTGTCATCATGAAGGTAATTGACAGATGTTTATGAAAGTGGTAGGCCAAAGCAGCACCTTTGGAAGGCATCGGGACCTTTAGAAATGAGAAGCCAAGAAAAGATGTTCCTCCGTGACTCCTAAATGGCACTGGGAATGGAAAATTGTGACAGTCCAAGTTCTGAATTTGAAAAAGGGTTAAAGTGATGGCCTGATGTGGGAGTATTCAAGGGAGGCAACTAAGGTAAAAAAATCTGGGTCAAGAGTACTTGAGAAAGGCATTGTAAAAACAGTGAATTGGGAGTAAACAAAGATATATTAAATATATAATTCTCTTTTCTAGAAATATTGGGGGATCTAATGCTTTATGAACCCTGTTATACATACACATATATACACAAACACACACACTAATCAGCGATGCCTCAAATTCTACCGAAAAAATGGAAAATAAAGTTAAAATTCTGAAGAGCAGCAGAATATCTCATTATTTAATTGCTTATATTTAAGGACATTGATTTCAAACCATCTATGCATAGAAAAATATTTCTAAAATTTAAATATTTCCTGAGTTCCAAAGAATGTTATATATTGCTAATGTATGTGCAAAGTATTACACTGAGTTTAGAATCAAATTTCATGCTCAGTAAATTAAAAATCTTATCAATGATAGATAAGAGTTGGGAAATAGGATGCTGAATAAAAGTGAAAACAAAATAGAGCAATTAGTATTCTCCAACCCACTAAGGTGGATGAATGAAAACTGTTAGCAGGTAGTTCTTGGCACATGAATGATGGATGGTGAATTTACAGTGCTAAAATAAATCCAACTGATAATTTACCTGTTAGATATTCTGTTTCCAATCCTGTTTTGAATCAAGACGTTTACTAATACAAGTACCAGATTCTGAGTTCATTAATGATAAATGGACACCTCTGCCTTTCATCATGTGACTCATCTCTAAAGGCAAATTCAGGTAGAATGCTGGCCTTATTTCAGAGAACTGCTTTAGTTCAGAGAACAGTTTGGTTCAGAGCTAAGAGCTGATCTTCAAGGTTTCTGAGTCCTTTGACAGGCTTCTGGCATTTGTTGATTGTTCTCTTCCCTTTCATGCTGAAGCTTTTGTCTCCTTTGAGGGTTTGTTCTAAAGAGCAGGCACAGAGAAATACTTCCATGTATCTGGCTATGCCAATTGCTCCATCACATTTGGGGTACCAAGAATTTTGGGAATCCACCCATCTCATTACTGCACAAAGAACAATCAGCTCAATTCTTTCCTTCTTATTCTGCAGACTGTGAGAACATATGCTCTGTGGGGAACAGCATAAATTCTCTCTGCCTTACCTCAAGGGAGGAGGCTTTATTCTATCTTCCCTACATAAACCTGACAAGGGCAGGCTTCAGCAGCACAACCTTGACCTGTGGGGTTGCAGAACTGGACTAAATAACTCTGAGCACCTATGAAAGTCCTCTGGGAAATGTCTTTTCCAAGACAAGGTTGTGTTCCTTGAAAATGTATAAAGGAAAAACCCTGAGCTTGTAATGGAAATACATGATTTTGAGTTTAGCCTCCCAACTTGCTAGCTGTGTTACGTTAGGCAAGTCTCCTTTCTCAGTCTCCTTTTGATATGAGAATAATAAGGTTTACTTCCAAGCTGATATGTAGAAATAGGGAGATGGAATATGAACAATTACCTGGAAAAGATCCCGGTCTCAAAAAGTGTTGCTCAATAAATGCTGACCCTAAAATGTCCTTAGTGGACATTTGGTAGAAGGCCAGGCATACTGATAAGTGCTTTCCAGATACCATCTCATTTAATCCTCCTAGCCATCTGGTGAGGTAGTCATTGTGTATCTTCATGCACTTGATGAGAAAAGGAAAACCGAGGGAATTAAAATAACTTACCCAAGTCACCCAAGAGTAAATATAAATCATGGAATTTGAACTCATCTGACAACACACTCTTTAGCACCTGCTGGCTCTGACTTTGAAGTAAAAAATTAAACAGTTTTAAAAAAGAATAGATTGGAGCCCTATGGAACGCCTGTTATCATATCCAGGTTACTCAACACTTCTCTCGCCTGACAGTTACTATCTGATATTTCCCCAAAAGTCATTAGTATCTAAGCTCCTGGAGAATCTAAGTTTCATTATTTTTATTATGTTTTATATATAGAGTATAGTGCCTGCAATGCAGTAGAGCATTAATAAAAGTTTTTTGAATAATGAATAATTTCATGTGTTGGCTGGGGGTAAAGATTTGGGATTGTATGGGGGAAGCAGGGCCAATAACTACTCAAGAGACATAAAGAATGACTGTGGGTTCAAACACGACACTCCCAGAACTAGTAAGAGCTTACAAAGTGTTCTGGACTGCCAGGTCATTCCAAAGATTCATCAGACCAGCAATTAGCCAAAGAACTAGCCCAAATCTCACATAGACCTTGGGATGAGTTGGGTTTCTTTGAATTCCTTGTTAAACTGGCACTGATTTCATGTCCCAGAAATTCTAATGTCTCTTCAGGTTTCTTTGATGCAGGTCATTCACATGCCAATAATATCACACAAGCTGTAGAGGTGTACTCAGAACTGGCAGCTATTAAAGGGAAGATAGTTAAAGGGAGGTAATAGATACTGTGATTTATGGGGAAATACTGCTTCTCTTGCAATTCCATTGCAAGAAGGGACCTATAGAATTAGAAAAAGAAATCATAATACTATTTCAAAATAATGGATTAAATCTTTGTAGGAACTAGTAATAACTTCAAGGTCTTTGCCTAAGGGAAGAGGGCTGTATCTCTTGGACATTGATTCTGGAGGTTTTTGCTCCCTTTGAGGCATCCTATGATCTCTATTCAATAAAGAAGAAAAAAACACATCGTAATTGATGACTGTCCTCATCAGCTGGAGACATTGGCAGGTTTGGGAGAAGGAGAAAATGGGGCTGGAGTGAAAAGTTGGAAGAAGATTATAGATCAAACAATCTAGCTAGCATTTTTTTTTAAAAAGGAGTTTTGTACCTACTCCACTGTTTTCTGATAGAAACCTAACACTTACAGTTTCTGCTTTTTGAGACATGGTTTTAGCACATAATGGGACATAAGTTTTAATTTCTTCTAAAGTACTGACATCTTAAATTTACCTTTTAAAGAATTATTTCTTCCCAAGCTGGCATACTCCTATCAGACAACAAATTATCAGTAAATAGATGTTTAAAAAATTAAAACTCTCCTCAGATTAACATGTAAACAATTATGATTTCAAGTTCTAATGTTTCTTAGAAAATAAGGTTGTAGGTCCCTTAATATTCAAAAGATTTGGGTTTCTGGAAAGAAAGTAGTATAGATTAGTGGGAAAAAAAATCAAACAAAAATACTATCTAATTTAGTAATCAGATACCTTGTATTCTAGTTCAAATCTTATATGAATAACACATCTCAATCTCAATCCACATTTTGAAAAGCTATCTGTCACACAGAGTAGTACTCTTGGGTCTGAAGTTCTATAACAGATATTTCCAAGTTATTCTACCTTCCTTCCCCACAAGTTCAAGCAATTTTATGTATTTGTGGTATGAAAGTTTTAGTTCCATTATTTAGAATAACCTGCAAGGTATTTACGTATGTTGCAACTGTAACCATCTAACTATGTAGGTCTGTTGTGTCAGAAAGGTTTATTACTGTATGGAGGCAAGCAAAAAAAAAAAAAAAAAAAAATCCAAAACCAAACAAAACAAATAGATGTGTCCATTCCATTCTTGATGTCATAACTAGGTGTTGGGAGGATAAATGAGATAATGAAAGAAGCTCTTGAGTTCTGAGGACAGCTGCTCCATGCAGGCAAGACATCGTTATTATTAATTACCTTAATTCACTTTCAAACCATCTGTTTCCAAACATGGGCTGTGTGGCCCTATTTTCCTATCTCAGTGCCCCCTAGTGTGTATCTTATACATATTTAATCTTCAACTGATTTCAAAGGAAGCAACATTATGTTCAGATGGATGGTGCTGGAACAAAGGACAGACATTAATTCATTATTTTGATGATTTTGTTTGTTTGAGACAAGATCATTCACTCATATTAAACTATTCTGAATACTTTGCTATGGTATTATGCTAGTTTTTTTTAATCCTAAAAAAACTAAATAATGCCATCTGGTGGTGAAAATAAATATTCTGGAGAGTATTTCCAGAAGTTTTATGTCATTTTTTGTATTTTAATATCTTCATTACTGTAATATTTTTAATGAGTTGACTGAGGTCATTAGAAAGTAGAATAAAGATTTTACACAACAGATAGAAATAAATAGTTTGAAATATATCTTGCCAGATCTAATTATACAGTGGTAAAATTCCCGATTCAAGTTTTTTTCACCCATAAAGAATGGTGACAGATTATGCAAAGCCGTGGTGCTGGTTCTCTTCTTAAGTAAATGAGGATAGTAATTTCCTGGCATCTGATACTATCATTTCTTCTGTAGGCACAATAAATAAATGATATCCAGCCATGAAATTCAGAACTGCTCTCGTGGTGATAGATCAACTTCCTGAAAAGATATGATGCTTTTATTGATTCCCTCTTAATTTTGCTCACCCTTGGAATTCAGTCATGTCTGAAACCTAGAGGGGTACACCTGCTGGAAGTTTTTTGTTTTGTTTTTATTTGTTTACATGAGAACTTGATGAGCCTGCTATGATAACTCAATGGGGCTGAAACTGGAAACCAGTGTAAGTGAAAGACTATGTTTTACTCAGGATCCACTCTCCTCTACCCTTTCTGTGCTCTGAAGACTAGGGTATGTCTCAAGAGAGAACCTATCACACTGGGAAATGTTTTCAGGCAACAAATTTAATTTCTCTGTCTTTTGATTTCACAGAAAATTGGCTTTCTCTAGGGGGACAATGAGGAAATAGGTCTGTCACAAACACAGTGTTCAATAAATATATGTTAAATTATATCAAAATGAAGACCATTTCTTCCATTGCAGCCCTTGTAAGAGATGTCTTCAACCAAAATGAAATTTCCGAAATGCCAATGAACCACATCACTTCCTTGCTTAAAATCCTGCAATGGCTTCATAATCAACTACAAATTCCTTACAAGGCCATTCATAATCTGGTCCTTGTATACCTTTTGACTCATATTATCTCATTTGTCATTCCCGCCACTTGACTTCTCTGCTTTAAGACAAATATATATCCATGTGCACACACATACACACACACACACTGAATAGATCTACCAATACATACACATACATTGAATAGATCTATCCATAAAAGATTATTCTCTGCTCCCCAAAGCCAGTGTTCCTTTTAGCCTTTGCTGATCAAAGCACCCTTTTTTGCTTTACCTAGTCAACTTTTAATCCTTTTAAATTATTCAGTTCAAGCACTACACTACTTCCACCAGGAATGTTCTCTTGAGTTTTCTCATGTGGACAATAATGCTTTAACCCTGTGCTCAGAGAACTTCATATACAGACTCCAAAAAAATACAGTTACTTTGCTAAAATTGTTTCCATCGACATCTTCACTATACATATGTTTCTCAAGACCAAAGGCTACATTCTATTTCTTTAAAATCAATTTTAAATGTTTCGAGTGGTAATTGACTCCCATTAACTACTTATTAAATATGTGATTGGTAGCAGATATTGCTAATCAAGCTATAACATCCAGTCTTCCTTCTTATTTAATAGAACACCAACCCACTTCAAGCTCTCTGGAGCTACCCAGCTAGGGATGGTCACATGACAAAGCTCTCACTATGAGATATAACTGGACAAGATATGTGATGCTTCCTCCTTGTGACTTCCGTATTAAGAAACTGCTTGTTCTTAATTTCTTTTGTCTGTTCTGCTTCTCACAGACTGAAAACAGGTAACAATTGGCAGTTTTCTTGGACTTAGTGATAGAAATGAACGTTGAAGTTGGCTGAGTTCTCCTGACAGACTGGGAACCTGCAGAAACTTACTCTGGGTTATGTTAGAGAAAAAGACATCCTGCCATATTTAAGCCACTATATTTCGAGGTCCCTTTATTACAGCAGTTCAGGTGATGCTAACTGTACGTGGTTAAAATGGAAACTATTTTCTAGGATATTGAAGCTTTATTTTCTCAGCCTTGTACCATAGAAAAGATTTCCATTTCTATTATGTACCAGGATACAACCTAGAAATATGTCCTGAAAAACAGTTAAATATTACTCTTACAGATAAGCTTCAAACCACTATCAAATTTCTATTTATTGCCTGTAGAACTTAAATCATCATTAAAAATTAAAAGGCAACTGTTTCCAAGAGTAGACACTTTCTTTACAATCTTAAAAAATATCCTCTAGTCTTAAGACTCTACCTTGTTCTTAGCTTATGTCTTCTTCCCTCATTGAATAATCAGTCATTCACTTTAGGCACAGCTTTGTCTCATATGTTAGGAAAATCTTGACCGTGGATGGAAGAGAGTAAAGGAACACTGGAATGACAGTTATTAGTTGGTAGCATCACCTTCAGCAGCACTTGATACCATAGTGTTTATTCTTAAACCCAATATTCATTTTTATTTCTGTCTCTGGTATCTGAAACCATGTTTTAGAAACCTTAATGGCAACACAAATGCTGTAAGGCTGGAATTACATTCTTTCAGTTGCCGGTGACCTGAGTCAGGATACATTCCCTTGATCTAGATCATAGACTTATTTCTTGACTAGCCTGTTAGACATCTCCACTCTGGTGATTTTCCTACAGTCTGTACCATTGGGTATCTGTTGCTATACTCTGTACATTTGTCTTTTGCTTATCAGGAGGCTATTAATATACCTAAAATCTGGGTTTGTCTCCTGTCCTACTTGGGTGCCTGATGCTTTTAGATGAAAAAGTTTTCCTTCCTCTTAGTAGTCCCTTGTTTCCACTGGAGTTAAAGGTCAGTAATGAGAATGTCCTGAGATATGATGATATTGGTGAGTAGCTTCCAATTTGTCATTAATATATCATTAATATAATATATATATATATTTATTAAAGACTTTCATTTCAAGCCATTAGGCTTTTGAGAACTATCGTCTTTAGCAATTGCCTTCAAAAGTAAGCAAAACCATCATGGTGAACACTATAATTTATCCCTGCCACATACTTCCCTTTTTTCTCGTAAATCACATGAGGTGCTTTTTTTTTTTGCCTTTTGTTAACTGTCTCTCTCTCATCTAACTAATCTAGCAATCAAATGTCTCTCCTTCTGCTTTGATAGAGGTGGGCATGTGAGCAGGGCTGAGCAGTGAGTGGCCTGGAATGTTGATTGATCCAAGGACAAAATGGCTTAAGGAAGGTCTCAGTATTTTTTCAAGAACTGATAGAGTTGCTAGAGGACAGCAAGTTTTTCTCTCACCTTCTGAGGTCATAAGTAGTAAGAGCATTCAACCCGGAGAGGCAAATGGCCAAGAAGCAGAGAGAAAATAGGTTCCTGATAACATCTGAGCACCTGGACTAAGATTTTTTTTCCTTGCTACTTCCGATAAATATGCGACAAGTTTGAACTATTTTACTTGCAAGGAAGGTAGTCTAAACCAGAGTTGATAAACTATGGCCCCACCATCTGTTGTTTGTAAATGAAGTTTCGCATGAACACAGGTACATGCATTTGTTTACATATTGTCAATGGCTTTTTCCCCACTCCTATCGCAGAGTTGAGTGGTTCTGATGGAGATCGTATGGCCATAAAACTCTAAAATATTTAATATATGTCCCTTTACAAAAAAATTTTGCCAAATTCTGCTTACTTTTGAAACAACGTTTTAAAAAAAACTTTTACTATTTGAGCAATTCAAGGTTTTCAAATATAACTTTTCTTTCCATAACCTCTATATCTTTTTAAAGTGGACAAATTAAATTACGGCTGAAGGTGTGATTCTAAGGGTGGCACTAAATGTCTGGCAATTTTTGTTTTTGGTTTATGCTTGAAAATACTTTGTTAATTTCTAAGCTGATTTATATTCAATAAAATTGTATACCTTGCTACAAGGTGACGTACTGTGTGCAGTTTATTTTGAGGTAACAATGGCACCTTCTGTACCTTATAATTTACAGAACTTATTCATAGTCTGCATAGTACATAATGATGTGCCTTATCTAGAGTTATCCAGTATAGTAGGCACTAGTCACATGTGGCTGTTGGCACCTGCAATGGGATCAGTCTGAATTGACATATGTTGAACATGTAAAATATATACCAGATTTCAGTGAGCAAGCATGACAAATACAATATAAAAAGACCCAGTGATAATGTTTGAATAGTTATTAGATGTTAAAATGGTATTTTTAATATGTTGGATTAATAAAAATGTATTATTGGAATTATTGTTTATGTTTCTTTTAAACTTTTAAAAATGAATATTAAAAAATTAAATTTACCTTTGTGTTTCACATTATATTTCTATTAAACAACGCTGATCCAGAAATTATAGAAAAATGTGGTATGACTGAAGATTGAAATAAACTTTCATAATTTTGAAAGCATTTTAAGTATTTAATCTTGTAGGATGAGCAAATCATCTTTGTATTATTATCTTACATTCTCTTGAGGACAAGACATTTGTGAATATGCATGTACTGTTGCTCAAACATGTAATTTGAATTTTCTTGATAAAATTTTAAGCCATAAAAAAATCATTACATAAATAAGATTAATTATTAGATGCAAATAGGTTCTCATTCTCCATATTTAATTTTTAAAAATTTATGCAGGAAACATAGAGGAGCATAACTTTTATGCAGAGTTGGTTACATTCTTGTAAAAATCATTATGTTCTTTACTAAAGTAAGTCTAAATACATGCAAATGTTGGGATATTGTAGGAGTAATTGAAAGAAGTTTTTCTCTTCATTTATTTCTAAAGGTGTTATTCTGTGAAATTTCTTATAGTGAAAAATATAAAAAGAATATTCCTTTTTGTTTAGTTAGCATGTTGTCATACCAAAATTGATGTCTGCAAAATGGAAATGATGGGCAAAATGAAAGCTGTTCAAAGGTTTCAACCAAATGGCATTCTTTTAGATTTGATTGCTTAATTTATGTTAATTTATATTTTTAATGTAAATCTATCAATACATGCCTAAAATGAATAGTAATACACTTGTAGGTTTCTTTCTAAATGAAAGCTCTGGAGACATAATGAATTCAGTACAAATTGTAAATATTCCATTCACATCTCAATGCATTTAGCATATGTTGTTAGTATGTCATTTTTGAGAAAGAAAGGCAGCTGTCAGAATATGAAGCATGCCCACCAAGTCAATATGAAAGCAGTATTTTTAGCTTCCTATTGAGTGTTTATGGTTGCAAAACTTATTTGTCTCCTGAGATGAACAAAAATCTAACAACCATTAGAGAGTTCTCCAATCATTCCTGAGCATGATGATCTTTTGGTGAGCAGGTAATATGTGAATTATGCATTGTATTTTATTTAAGAATTAAAAATTAGATTTATAATACAGTCTATATACTTCAGACATTAGCAGGTTCCTGGCTAACTGTCAAATGCTTTGTTTTGCATTTATTAGTTCAAAAGAATAGCATGGAAATTATGCCAGATTTTTGCCTATTTATATTTCAATTTATATCATTTAAAATTTGAAATTCATAGTTGATGATTACACAGAGTGTACCGAGACAATTTAATAAGTTATTTAGATTTGTTTTAGATGATAAAATATATATGTAGACAGTCACTGAAAAAGAACTGCCATAGTAATAGAATTTGCAAAAGTGTAATTAAATTGTAAGAAAACTATTTTTAGAATTTTTAGTATTTTCATTAGGGAAAATTGAGTAAAGGGTACAGGGATCTCTATGCATTATTTCTTATTATTCCATGTGACCCTAAAAGTATCTCAAAATAAAATGTAAATTAGGCCTTGTTTGGTGGTGACACACACCTGTAATCCCAGAACTTTGGGAGGCAAAGGTGGGTGAATCATCTGAGGTCAGGAGTTCAAGACCAGCCTGGCAAACATGGTGGAACCCCATCTCTACTGAAAATATAAAAATTAGCCTGGTGTGGTGGCAGGCGCCTGTAGTCCCAGCTACTCGGAAGACTGAGGCAGGAGAATCACTGGAACCTGGGAGGCAGAGGTTGCAGTGAGCCACGGTAGCATGACTGTACTCCAGTCTGGGTGACAGAGTAAGACTCCATCTCAAATAATAATGATAATAATAATAAGTTAATTAAACTGAATTAGAAAGAGAGTCAAGTAAGATGACAAAATACAAAATAGATAGCTTAACTATGACAGAAATAGCCAATTAGAAAGTGAAATAGAGAAAAATCTCATTAATAATTACGTAAGAAACTAGCATTGGCAAAATGCTATGGAAGAAACCTAAGTAATATCCACATGAAGAACTTAAGGAAAATATAAAACTTTGCTGAAAGACTTAAAAGAAGACTTAGATAAACAGATATGTAATGATCATGGATAGGAAGGCTCTGTATTGTAAATAAATCAGTTATTTCCAAATTAAGCTCTGAATTCATTGTGATTCCAAAAATATAATCCCAAAGTGATAAAATCTTAGAATAAAATCACAAACTTCCTAAATACCAAAAGTTATACTAAGAGAGAAATAAAAAGAGACTAGAATAAAATATACTGCAGAGCAAAAGGTATCTATAAATAAGACAAATGCACATACATATAAACATGCATATGTATAAAACAATATGACAGGCCAGGCATACAGATACGTGGCTCACATCTGTAATTCCAACACTTTGAGAGGCTGTGGTGGTAGAATTGCTTGAGTCCAGGAGTTCAAAGCCTGGGAAACATAAAGAGCCCCTGTTTCTACAAAAAGTTAGCCATAGTGGTAGCAGGTACCTGTGGTCCCAACTACACAGGAGGCTGAAGCAGGAGGATCTCTTGAGCCCAGGAAGTCAAGGCTTCCATGAGCCATGTTAATGCCACTGCAGTCTAGCCTGAGTGACAGAGCAAGACCTGTGTCAAACAAACAACATGACAAAAGTGAGTACAAAATAATGATCATATCAATAAATATAAGTAGACTTACAAAATTATCTTCAGAATGCATTAAATGAAGGAAGCAAAATGAATAAAAATGTGCATAATATGTTAATGCTTATATGAATAAGCATGTTTGCTTATGAAAAAATAAAACAATGGAAGGATAAACTATAAAATTACAAAAAAAATATGGGTGAGGGTAGCAGTAGATAGAGAGGATTGGGTAGAAGGTGAAATTCTTAGGCTGTACTCTGTTTAATAGATTTGGAGTCATTTCTCTAAAGGAGATATATATTTTATGTAATTATAAAACAGGTAATTAAAAAATTGATAAAACAAGTGAACTTAAATTTTTATCAAGTTGATGGCATAACCACATGAGTAGGAACTGTTTCACATAGCTGTGACAGAGTGATCTTACTATATACATAGTTAAAGGAGATGCTGAAACCGGAAACTCTTCTAATGTTCACAATGTTGTTATGATTAGTTATTCTGAAATTATGGAGAGTGTAGTGTTGAACAAATCAAATAACTTTGCTTTGAAAATTGAGATTTTGGGCATGATAGAAGGTAGAGTTAGATTTAAGGTTAATAAGGTCCAAAGTGTCTGTATGATCTACTGAGATATATTTTTACTAAATAATATTTCTTGTTTTGTCCATTGAAAGTTGTAGAAACAATGATAAGTACCAGTAAATTTTACAGGTGTCCAGATTGTGGACTCTAAATACCATTTTCCACCAAAAGGAAGCAGAGCACCTGGAGAAACAACAGATTATAGGTCTGGGTTAGAAAAGGTACTAATTTAGTTGAGCAACTCTTCTTATACTACAAAGTAAGAATAATATATGACTAATCCAGTTGTGTCTAAAGGATGAAAGAAATCATCTGAATACATTTTCACTGGTCAAAGAAGTTACGCAAATTAATTTAAATACACTATATATATTTATAGGTTTTTATTAATTAATATATTAACAACATGCTATCTGATTTCAAAATCTTTCTATACAGCTGTATAGTAATCAAGTCAGTAGCTACTGACAGTAAGCTACTGTCTTGAATAGCCATACAGATCAATGGAATAGGATTAAGAGTTCCAAAGTAAAAATGTACATTTATAGTCAATTGGTTTTCCACAGGGTGCCAAGACAATTCAATGAGAAAAGAAGAGTCTTCAACAGTGCTGTGACAACAGGATATCCGTGTGCAAAGAATGAATTTGGTCTAATACAATATTTTTAAAAAACTCAAAAGCGATTAAAAAAAACCTAACTGTAAGACACAAAAGGATAAAACTTCTTTTAAAAGAAAATATGCATACAATTCTTTGTAATCTTGGATAAAGCAATGGTTTTCTTAGTATGAAACTGAAAACACAAGTAACCCAAATAAAAATAGAAGAACTGGGATTCATCAAAATCAAGAACTTTTGTGCTTCAAAGTATACTATCAAGAAAGTGAAGACAACCAACAGAATAAGATAAAAGATTTTAAAATCATATATTAAAAAAGGACCCTGTATCTATAATATATAGGGTACAATTACAACTCAATAATAAAAAATCAAATAACCCAATGTTTTAGAAAGTTGACAATATAATCTAGTATTTCCATTTCTGGGTAAAGATCCAAAGAAATTGAAATCAATATGTTGAAGAGATATCTGCATGCCCATGTTCATTGCACTATTATTCACAATAGCTAAGATATGAAATTAACACCTGTTTCCACCAACAGATGAATGAAAAGAAAATGTGATACACACACACACACACACACACACACACAAATACAGTTCAGCAGTCTGTCACTTGTGACAACATGGATGAACCTGGAGAACATTATGGTAAGTGACGTAGGTCAGGCATAGAAATACAAATACTGCATGATCTCACTTATAAGTGGAATCTAAGAAAGTTGAACTTATAAAAGTAGAGAATAGAATGTTGGTTACCAGAGGGTTGGGGGTGGAGGAAATGGGGAGATATTGGTTAGACAGGAGGAAAAAGTTTTTGAAATCTATTGTGTAGCAGGGTGACTCCAGTAAATAATAATGTATCCTATATTTCAAAATAGTTGAGTAAATTTCAAGTGTCTCATCACAAAAACATGGTAGGTAAGTGAGGTGATGGATATATTAATTAGCTTGATCTCATCATTCTGCATTATATATATATGTCAAAAAATCACACTGTACCCCATAAGTATACACAATTGAGATTTGTCAATTAAAAATAACATTAATAAAAAATAAAAATGTAAAATGCACAAGATATTTGAAAAATAATTATTTCTGTAGAGAAAATATACAAAAGGCCAACAAACAAATGAAAAGATACTCAAAGATGACACCATTAGTCACTAGGTTAATGCAATTTGAAAACACAATGAAATACCACTTTATACCCACTAGAATTGCTAGAATAAAAACCAGGGGCAATAACAAGTGTTGATGAGGATATGAAGAAACTGAAATCTACATAATTTCTGGAGAAAATATGTTGCCAGTGAAAATGTAAACAGTGCAGTCATTTAAAAAAATGGCTTTGCAATTCCTAAAGAACCTAAACATAGTTACTATATGACCTAGCAATTTGACTCCTAGTATACATCCAGAGAATTGAAAAATTATGTTCCCACAAAACTTGTGCACAAATGTTCATATTAACAGTATTTATAGTAGCCAAGAGGTAGAAACAACTCAAAGTCCATGAACTGACAAATGGATGAACAAAATGATGTATATTCATATGATAGAATATTGTCAGCTATAAAAAGAATGAAGTTTTGATACATGCTACACCATGGATGGACCATGAAAGCATTAGGTTAAGTGAAAGAAACCAGACACAAAAGACCACATATTATATAAATCTATTTTAATATAATTTTTATTGATACATAATAGATGTACATGTTTTAATGGTACATGTAATTATTTGATACATTCATATAATGTATAAAATAATGTGTAAAAATTAGGATATCATAGGTAATCATGATATCCATCACCTAAAATATTTATCTTTACTTTATGCTAAGAGCAATGAAGTTATTCTCTCCTAGCTATTTTGAAGTTTACAGTAGATTGATGTTAACTGTATCACTCTACTGATTTATTGAACACTAGTCTTTATTTTTTCTAACTAACTGTATATTTGTACCCATTGATCAACTTCTTTTTATCCTTCACCTTTCCTCTACCCTTCTAGCTTCTGGTAACCATTAATCTACTCTTAATCTTAATAAGATCCACTTTTTTAGCTCTCACATGTGAGTGAAAACATGTGATATTTGTTTTTCAGTACTTGATGTATTTCAAGTAACAAATAATTTCCTGTTCCATCCATGTTGATGCAATGACAGAATTTCATTCTTTTTATGTCTAAATAAGATTTTATTATGTATATGTATCACATTTTCTTTATCCATTCATCCATTGTTAGACACTTAGATTGATTCCATATCTTGGCTATCATGAATAGTACTGCAATAAACATTGAAGTGCAGATAGCTCTCCAATATGCTAATTTCCTTTCTTTTGGATATATACCCTGTAGCGGAATTGCTGAATTATATATGACAGTTCTATTTTTAGTCTTTTGAGGAACCTCCATACCATTCTCCACAGTGGCAGTACTAATCTACATTCCCACCAACAGGGTATAAGTGTTGTCTTTTTGCTTCATCCTTGTTAGCATCCATTATTGCCAGTCTTTTTCTTAAAAGTCATTTTTATTGTGGTGAGATGATATCTCATTGTGGTTTTGATTTACATTTCTCTGATGATTGTGTGATGTTGAGCATTTTTTTGGATATTTGTTGCCCATTTGCTTGTCTTCTTTTGAGAAATTTCTATCCAAAACTTTTGCCCATTTTAAATTGGATTATTTGTGTTTTCACTGTTGAGTTGAACCCCTTATATATTCTGGTTTTTAGTACCTTGTCAAATGGATTGTTCACAGCTTTTTCTCTCATTATGTGAGTTGTCTATTCACTTTGTTCATTGTTTCCTTTGCTGTGCAGAAGCATTTCAGCTTGATGTAATCTCATTTGTCTATTTTTGTTTTTGTTGCTCATGCTTTTGAGGTACTACTCAAGAAATTTTTGGCCCAGACCAACGTCCTAGAGTATCATCCCAATGTTAAATTCTAGTCATTTCACTGTTTCAAGTCTTAGATTTAAGTCTTTAATCCATTTTGATTTGATTTTTAAATGAGGTGAGAGATAGGAGCCTAGTTTCATTCTTCTGCATATGGTTATGTAATTTTTCCACCACTATTTACTGAAGACTGTCCTTTCGACATTGTATGTTCTTGGTGCCTTTGTCAAAAATGAGTTGGCCTTAACTATGTGAATTTATATCTGCGTTCTCAATTCTGTTCCATTGGTGTGTGTGTCTGTTTTTATGCCATTACTATGCTTTTTTATTTCTACAGCTTTGTAGTAAATTTTGAAGTCAGTGATGGCTTCCAGCTCTGTACTTTTTTTTTTTAATTGCATTTTAGGTTTTGGAGTACATGTGAAAAACATGCAAGATTGCTGCATAGGTGCATACGTGGCAGTGTGATTTGCTGCCTTCCTCCCCTTCACCTATATGTGGCATTTCTCCCCATGCTATCTCTCTCTAACTCCCCACCCCCGACTGTCCCCCAACTACCCCCCAACAGACCCCAGTGTATAGTGCTCCCCTCCCTGTGTCCATGTGTTCCCATTGTTCAACACCCGTCTATGAGTGAGAACATGCGGTGTTTGATTTTGTGTTCTTGTGTCAGTTTCCAGCTCTGTACTTTTTGCTCAGGACTGCTTTGGCTACTTGAGGTCTTTTGTGGTTCCATATAAATTTTATAATATTTTTCCAATTTCTAGGAAGAATATAAATAGTATTTTGATAGAGATTACATTAAATCTGTAAATTACTTTGTGTGGTATTGCCATTTTAGCAATACTAATTCTTCTAATCTATTAGCACGGAATGCTTTTCTGTTTTTCTGTATTCTGTTCAATTTCTTTTTTTTTAGAGTTTTATAGTTTTTCTTGTACAGAGCTTTTACTTCTTTGATTAAATTGATATTTTATATTTTATATTCTTTGTAGCTATTATATGTGTGTTTCTTTTCTTGATTTATTTTCAGAGTGTTCACCATTGGTGTATATAAATGCTACTGATTTTTGTATGTTTATTTTGTATCCAGTAACTTTATTATATTTGTTAATCAGTTCTAACTTTTTTTGGTGGTGTCTTTAGATTTTTCTAAATGTAAAATCACATCACCTATAAATAAGGCTAACTTGACTTCTTTCTTTCTAACCTGGATGCCCTTTGTTTCTATTTTTTTTTTCCTAATTGTTCAGGCCAGGAATTTCATTATTAAGCAAAAGTGGTAAGAATGGATATTCTTGTTTTGTTTCAGATCTTAGTGGAAAGGCTTTCAGTACTTACCTGTTTAGTATGATGTTGGCTGTGGGTTTTTCATATATGGATTTTATTATTTTGAAGTTTCTCCCTCTATACCCAGTTTGAGGGCTTTTTTTGTTTAACCACAAGGAGGTGTTGAATTTCATTGAATGCTTTTTCAGCATCTATTGAAATAATTATATATATTTTTTCTTGGTTCTGTTAATGTAATATATCACATTTATTGAGTTGCATATGTTGAACAATCCTTTCATCCCTAAGATAAATCCCACTTGGTAATGATGAATAATCTTTTAAAGGTATTGTTGAATTTGTTGAATTCAGTTTTCTAAGATTTTGTTGAGGAGTTTTACATATATGTTCACCAGTGCTATTGGCCTGCAGTTATCTCTCTCTCTCTCTCTGTGTGTGTGTGTGTGTGTGTGTGTGTGTGTGTGTGTATGTTTGTCTGGTTTTGGTATCAGCATAGTGTTGGCCTGTAGAATGAGTTTGGAAGTATTCCCTCCTCTTCAATATTTTTGAAGAGTTTGTTTAGAATTTGTGTTAGTTCTTTAAATGCTTGGTAGAATTCAGCAGTGAAGCCAATAGATCCTGGAATTTTCTTTGATGGGAGACTTTTTATTATGGCTTTGATCTTGTTACTCAGTATTGACTTATTTGGGTTTTTCTGTTTCTTCATGGTTCAGTGTTGACAGATTGTATATATCCAGGAATTTATCCATTTCTTCTAGGTCTTCTGATTTTTTGGTTATAGATATTTATAATATTAAAAACCACAACTACTTTTGCACCAACTTAATAATCTTTAATGATTATTTGTGTTTCTATAATCTCAGCTGTTATGCCTCCTTTTCATTTTTCATTTTATTATTTGGGCCTCCTCTCTCTTTTATTGTGTTAATTCAGATAAAGGTTTGTTGATTTCATTTACATTTTCAAAAACCAACTCTTCTTTTTATTGTTCTATATTGTTTTTGCAGTCACACTCTTATTTATTTTTGCTCTGATCTTTATTATTTCTTTCCTTCTACTAATTTTGATTTGGTTGCTCCTGCTTTTTTAGCTACTTGAGGTACAACATTAGTTTTTTATTTGACTTCTTCCTGCTTTTCTGATGTAGATGCTTATTGTTATAAACTTCCTTCCTATTACTGCTACTGCTGTGTTCCATACATTTTGGTATGCTGTGTTTACATTTTTATTTGTTTCAAGAAAGTTTTTTCTTTTTAATTTCTACATGAATTTATTGGTCATTCAGGAGCATATTTTATTTTCATGTGTTTGTATATTTTCTCTTTTTATTGATTTCTACTTTTAGTCCATTATGGTCAAAAAAGATACTTGAGAGGAGGTGGAGCATGATAGTCAAATAGAAGGCTTCACTGACTGTCCCCCAATAGAAATACCAAATTTAACAACTTTCTACACAGGAAAAACATATTCAAAGGAACCAAAAATCAGGTGAACACTCACAGTTCCTGGTTGTAATTTAATACACTGAAAGAGACATTGAAAAGGTTTGAAAAGACAGTCTTGAATTGCCAATGCCACCCCTCCTCCATCCACTGGCAATGGTTGTGTGGCATGAAGAGAGAATCTGTGCATTTGAGAGAGGGAGAGTGCAGTGATTGTGGGACTACACTGAATTCAATGCTGCCCCATCACAGCAGAAAGTGAAACCAATGCATGACCAGAGAGGAAGCATTTAGACTGTCCCTAGCCAGAGAGGAATTGTCTCTTTCAGTTATACAAACTTGAGTTCCGGCAAGCCTCACAGCTGTGGGCTAAAGTGCTGTGGGGTCCAAAATAAACTTGAAAAGCAGCCTCGTTCACAAGGACTGCAAATCCTAGACAAGTTCCAGTGCTGGGCTGAGCTTGAGGACAGTGGACTTGGGGGCATGCAACGAACTGAGGCACCAGCCAGAGTGACTAAGGGAGTGCTTGCACCACTGCTCCCACAACCCTAGACATCACAGCTCATGACTACAAAAAAAAAAAAAAAAGAAAAAAAAGAGCTCTTCCTACCACTTGAGAAGAGGAGAGAGAAGAATAAGGAGCACTTTGTCTTGCATTTTGGATACCAGCTCAGCCACAGTAGTATAAGGCACTAGGTAGAGTCATGAGGCCTCTATTTCAGGATCTAGCTCCTGGATGACATTTCTAGATGCACTATAGGCCAGAAGGGAACTGAACTGCTTCCTTGAATGGAAGGACCGAGTCCTATCAGAATCCATCACCTGATGAGTAAAGAGTCTTTGGGCCCTGAATAACCAGCAGTGATACCCATGTACTATGCTATGAAACTTGGGTGAGGCTCTGAGATGTACTGGTGTCAGGAGAAACCCAGATACCCATGTACTATGCTATGAGACTTGGATGATACTCTGAGATGTGCTGGTGTAGGAGAAACACAGCACATTTCCAACTATGGTGGCTACAGTGAGAGATTCCTTCCACTTTAGAAAAGCAAATGGAAAAGTAAAGGGTATTTTGCCTTGTACCTTAGGTAACAGCTTAGCTACAGTGGTATATAGCACCAAGTAGGCTCATAGAGTCCCTGATTTCAGGCCTTGGATATTGGATGGAATTTTGGGGCCTACTCTTGGACAGAGAAGAGGTCACTTCTCTGAATGGTAAGTCCTAGGCCTGGCAGCATTCACTACAAGCTGATTAAAGAGCCCTTGGCCTTAAGGGCCATTGGCGGTAGCCTATGAGTGCTCCCCATGGACTTGTGGAGGTGGTGGCCACAGAAAAAGGCTCCTCTGAATATAGAAAGGAGATGTAAGAGTGGCAAGGAGTATATCTTGTGGTTTGAATGCCAGTCCAGCTGTAGTAGAATAGAGCACCAAATAGATTTCTGTTTATGGATGCCAGTCCCTGGCTCCCATGTGATACCTCTGGGCCCACCCAGTACCTAGTGAAACTCGCTGCCCTGAAGGAAAAAACACAAACCTAATTGACTTTACCACCTGCTGATCATACTGCTGTAGGGTCTTGAACAAACTTAAGTGGTAGCCAGGTAGTGCTTATAGAAGACCTTGGGAAGACCAGGTGCTGTGCTGGCTTCATGTCTGACCCAGCACATTTTCAGTGGTGGTAGCAACAGGGGTGCCTGTGTCACTCTAGATGGCCCAGCACAGAGAGACACTGTTCTTGTTTGGGAGAAAGTAAAGGAAGAGAACAAAAGTATCTTCTGGTAATCAAGATAATACACCTTGACCTTATTCAAGACCACCAAAGTAGTACATCTACAAGTCTGCAAGAACCACAGTGTTACCGCACTTCAGGTGCTCCTTAAAGCAGATAAGGCTCAGGTCACAACACACAAGTTCTTATGAATGCCTGGAAAGCCTTCTCAAGAAGGACGGGTACAAACAAGCTCAGACAGTGAAAACTACCATAAATACCTAACTCTTAAATGCTCTAGACACTGATAGACATCCACAAGCATCAAGAGTATCCAGGGGAAAAAAAAACAAAAAACGACCTCAACAAATAACAGAGACCTGCAAAAGGCACAAGGGACCAAATTCTGGAGAAAAAGAGACATGTGATCTTTCAGACAGAGAATTCAAAATAGCTGTTTTGAGGAAACTCAAGGAAATTCAAGATAACATAGAGAACGAATTCAGAATTCTACCAGATATATTTAACAAAGAGACTGATATAACTAAAAGAATCAAGAAATTCTTGAGTGGAAAAATACAATTGACCGACTGAAAAACACTTCAGAGTCTCTTAATAGCAGAACTGATCAAGCAGAAGAAAGAATTAGTGAGCTTGAAGACAGGCTATTTGAAACTACAAAGACGAGACAAAAGAAAAAAGAATAAGAAGAATAAAGCGTGCACACAAGATCTAGAAAATAGACTCAAAAGGGCAAATCTAACAGTTATTGGCCTTAAATAGGAGGTAGAGAAAGAAACAGGTGTAGAAAGTTTATTCAAAGGGATAATAATAGAGAACTCCCCAAAGCTAGAGAAAGATACCGATATTCAAATATAAGGAGGTTATAGAACACCAAGAAAATTTAACCTCAAAGCATTTAATATTCAAACTCCCAGAAGTCAAGGAAAAAGAAATGATCCAAAAAACAGAAAGAGAAAAGAAACAAATAACCAAATAACGTACAATAGAGCTTCAATATGTCTGGCAGCAGAACTTTTCACTGGAAACGTTACAGGCTGAGAGAGTGGCATGACATATTTAAAGTGCTGAAGGAAAAATCCTTTACCATAGAATAGTATATCCGATGAAAATATACTTAAAGCATGAAGAAGAAGCCAGACATGGAGGCCCATGCCTATAATCTCAGCACTTTGGGTGGCTGAGGTGGGCAGAGCACTTGAACCCAGGAGTTTGAGACCAGCCTGAGCAATGTACTGAAACCATATCTCCACTAAAAATACAAAAATTAGCTGGGCGTGGTGGTGCATGCCAGTGGTCCCAGCTACTTGAAAGGCTTATGTGGGAGTATTGCTTGAGTCTGAGAGGCAGGTGTTGCAGTGAGCCAAGATCATGTCGCTGCACTCTAGCCTGGGTGACAGAGCAAGACCCTGAAAAAACAAAACAAAACAACACCAAAAAAACTATTCTCAACAAAAGCTGAGGGATTTTATTAACACCAAATTTGTCCTACAAGTAATGCTAAAGGAAGTAAAGTGAGTACTTCAATCTGAAAGAAAATGATGTTAATGAGCAGTAAGAAATCATCTGAAGATACAAAACTCACTGGTAATATGAAGTACACAGATAAAACACAGAATATTATAACACTGTAACTGTGGTGTGCTGTGGAGGATAACTATACTTTATCTTTTAAGTAGAAGGACTAAAAGATTAGCCAATCAAAAACAATAACTACAACTTTCAAGACATAAACAGTATAATAAGATATAAATAGAAACAGTATATAAAAGATCATATAAATGGATCATGTAATCATATATAATCATATAAATAGAATATAAATATAAATCATATAAATAGATCTTATAAATAGCAACAACAAAATATTACAAATAAGGGAGATGAAGTTAAAGTGTAAAGTTTTTATTAGTTTTCTTTTTGCTTGTTTGTTTATGCAAGCAGGGTTAAGTTGTTATCAGGTTAAAATAATGGGTTTTCAAATAGTATTTGCAAGGCTCATGGTAATCTCAAGTTAAAAAATGCACAATGGATACTGTATACACTTGTACTAATGAAGACAATATCTTCATTTTATTTTCTTTCTTTTTTCTTTATCATGTGACATAAGATTTATTGACTTCAAGTCAGCTTTTAAGTGTTGTTAACTTTGTGTAATAGCACCAATCTCTGGTTATGCAAAGGATAGCTGTATTACATTATGCATAATTATGACCATATTATTGTCTTTATTTGAAGATTAGTATGATTTCAGGAGGTGTGTATGGGTTCAAGTGGACAAAAGGTGGACTTGTGATAGTTAATATTGTCCACTTGATTGGATTGAAGGATACAAAGTATCATTTCTGAGTGTGCCTGTGAGAATGTTGCAAAAGGAGATTAATGTTTGCCTCAAGGGACTGGGAAAGGCAGACCCACTCTTAATCTGGGTGGGTAAAATTTAATCAGCTGTCAGTGTAGACAGAATAAAAAGCAGTCAGAAGAAAGTGGAAAGACTAGACTGGCTGAATCTTCTTGCTTCCATCTTTCTCCTGTGCTGGATGCTTCCTGCCCTTGAACATCAAACTCCGAGTTTGTCAGCTTTGGCACTCTTGGACCTTCAACTAGACTGAAGGCTGCACTGTCAGCTCACCTACTTTTGAGGTTGGGACTCGGACTAGTTTCCTTGCTTCTCAGCTTGCAGACAGCCTATTGTGGGGCCTCAACTTATGATTGTTTGAGTCAATATCTCTTTATAAACACATGTCTACATATGAATCTCTCTATATATATTTTCATACTATTAGTTCTGTCCCTCTAGAGAACCCTGAGTAATAGATACACAAAAAAATAAAAAGCAAGAAATTAAATCACACAACCAGAGAAAATCATCTTAATTAAAAAATGGAAGACAAGAAGGAAGGAAGAAAGAAAAAGGAAATCACAAAACAACCAGAAAACAATGAAATGGCAGGAATAAGTCCTTATCAATAATACATAAATGGACTAAACTCTACGATAAAGACACATAGAGTGCCTGAATGGGTAACAACAACAACAACAAAAAGACCTAATGATGCATTGCCTTAGGAAACACACTTCATTTGTAAAGACACACATAGACTGAAAATAAAGTAATGAAAAAATATATTCCATGCCAAAAGAAACCACAAAAAAGCAGGAGTAGCTCTACCTACATAAAACAAAATACAGTTCTAGACAAAAACTATAAGAAGAGACAAAGAAGGTTATTACATGATAATAGTGGGATCAATTCAGCAAGAGAATATAACAATTGTAAACATATACATCCAGTACTGAAGTACCCAGATATATAAAGCAAATATTATTAGGGCTAAAGAGAGAGATTGTATTGAGATAACAATAATATCTGGAGACTTCAACACTCCACTTTCAGCATTGGACAGATCTTCCAGACAGGAAATCAACAAAGAAACATTGGTCTTAATCTGCAATATGGACCAAAGGGGTCTAACAGATATTTACAGAACATTTCATCCAATGGCTGCAGAATACGTAGTTTTTTAAATCAGCACATGGATTATTCTGAAGAATAGACCATATGTTAGGTCACAAATAAGTCTTAAAACATTTTTAAAAATTGAAATTATAGCAAGGATTTTCTCTAACCACAATGGAATAAAATTAGATATCAGTAACAAGAGGAATTTTGGTAGCTAAGCAAAAACATGAAAATTAAACAATATACTCCTGAATAATCAGTGGGATAATGAAGAAATTTTTAAAAATGAAAAATTTTCTTGACAAAAGTGATAATGGAAATACCACATTCCAAAATCTATGGGGTACGCAAAAGTAGTACTAAGAGAGAAATTTATAGCAATAAGCACCTATGTATAAAAAGAAGAAAAACTAAATAAATATTAGGTTGGTGCAAAAGTAATTAATGTTTTTGCCATTAAAGGCAGTGAAAGGTAGGAAAAGAAATAATAAGGATCAGAGAAGAAATAAATGAATCTGAAATGAAAAAAATGCAAAAGATCAGTGACGCAAATCATAGGTTTTTTGAACAGATCAGCAAAATTGACAAATCTATAGCCAGACTAAGAAAAAAAACTGAATATCCAAATAAATAAAGTCAGAGATTAAAAGAGACATTACAATTAATGTAATAGAAATTCAAAGAATCATTAGTGGTTACTATGAACATCTGTATTTCAATAAACTGAAAAATCTAGAAGAAATGGATAAACTCCTAGATACATAACACATACAATCTGCCAAGATTGAACCATGAAGACACCCAAAACCTGAGCAGACCAACGGCAAGTAATGATATCAAAGCTATAATGTAGTGTTCCAGCAAAGATAATTTTGGGACCCAATGGCTTAACTGCCTAATTCTACCAAATATTTAAAAAAACTAATACCAGTCTTACTTGAGCTATTCAAAAAAATAGAGCAGGAGGCAATACTTCCAAACTCATTCTACAAGATTAGTGTTACCCTAAATCAGACAAAGACTCATTAAAAAAAAAAGAAAACTACAAGCCAATATCCCTGATGAATATTGATGCAAAAATCCTCAACAAAATACTAGCAAATAAAATTCTAACAACACATTAAAAGGATTATTTATCATGACCTAATGGGATTTAGCCCAAGAATGCAAAGATAGTTCAACATATGCAAATCAATCAATGTGATACATCATATTGACAAAATGAAGGACAAAAATCCTATAGTTATTTCAACTGATGCTGAAATAACATTTGATAAAATTCAACATTGCTTCAATATAAAAACTCTAAAAATCAAGGTATAGAATTAATATACCTCAACATCATCAAAGTCATATATAACAGTCCCACAGCTAGTATCATACTGAATTGAGAAAAACTGAAAGCATTTCCACTACAATCTGGAACATGACAAGAATTCCACTTTCACCATGATTATTCAACATAGTAGTGGAAGTCCAAGCTAGAACAATCAGACAAGAGAACGAAATAAAGGGCATACAAATTGGAAAGGAAGTCAAATTATCCTTGTGTTCAGATAATATAATCTTATGTTTGGAAAACTCTAAAGACTACACAAACAAATGATTAGAATAGATCAACAAATTCAGTAGAGTTACAGGATACAAAATCAACATAAAAATCTGGAGCATTTTGCCAACAGCAAACAATCAGAAAAAGAAATCAAGAAAGTAATTTCATTTACAATAAATACAAATAAAATAAAGTACCTAGAAATTAATTTAACCAAACAAATGAAAAATCTCCACAATGAAAACTATAAAACATTGATAAAAGAAACTGAAGAGGATACAGAAAAAAAAGTGGATATATTCCATGTTCATGACTTGGAAGAATCAATATTATTTAAAATGTTCAAAGCAATCTACATATTCAATGCAATTCTTATCAAAATACCAATTATATTCCTCACAGAAATAGAAAAAACTAGCCTAAAATTTATATGGAACCACAAAAGAGCCAGAAGAGCCAAAGCTATTCTAAGCAAAAAGAAAAAATAAACTAGTGGAATAACATTACCTGACTTCAAATTATACTACAGAGTCATAGTAACCAAAATGGCATTTACTGGCAAAATTAGACACATAGACTAGTGGAACAGAATGGAAAATTCAGAAATAAATTCATATACCTATAGTGGTGCAGAGAAATGAAACTAGACCCCTATCTCTCACCATGTACAAAAATCAAATCAAAATGGAATAGAGACTTAAATCTATGCCTCAAGCAGTGAAACTACTGTGAGAAAAATTTGGTGAAACTCTCCTGGACCTTGGACTGGGCAAAAAATTATTGAGTAATACTTAACAAGGAACAGGCAACCAAAGCAAAAATGGCCAAGTGGGATCGTGTCAAGTTAAAAAGCTTTGTACAGCAAAAGAAACAATCAACAAAGTGCAGAGACAACCCACAGAAGGAGAAAATATTTGCAAATTACCCATCTGACAAGAGATTACTAACCAGAATATATAAAGAGCTCAAACAACTCCATGGGAAAAAAATCTAATAATCCAACAAAAAAATGGACAAAAGATTTGAATAGACATTTCTTAAAAGAAACATACAAATGCCAAACAGGTATGTGAAAAGGTGCTCAACATCATTGATATCAGAGTAATGTAAATCACAACTATAATGAGTATCATCTCACCCATGCTAAAATAATTTTTATTCAAAAGACAGGCAATAACAAACACTGGTGAGAATATGGGAAAAGACAACCCTGTTACACTTTTAGTGGAGATGTAAATTAGTACAACCATTATGGAGAACAGTTTGGAAGTTTCTCAAAATATTAAAAATAGAGCTACCATACAGTCCTGCAATCCCATTGCGAGGTGTAGACCCAAAGGATGGAAAAGTAGTATATCAAAGAGACATCTGTACTGACATGTTTACTGAAGCACTATTCACAATAGCCAATATTTAGAAGCAACCTAAGCATCCACTAACAGATGAATGGAAGAGAAAATATGGTACATATATGCAATTGAGTACTGTTCAGCCATAAAAAGAATGAAGTTAGGAGAAATACCTAATGTAGGTGGCAGGGGGATGAAAGCAGCAAGCCACCATGGCATGTGTATACCTATGTTAACAGTCCTGCAAGATCTGCCCATGTTCCCCAGAACTTAAAGTAAAATTTAAAAAAAAAAGGAAAAATGGAAAAAAAGAAAAATGTTAATATCCCATGTATATTGATGTCTCATTCATTTTTAAAGGTTATATTTTGATAAAAATTTCTTTGTACATCCCATTTTTAATACTTGTCTGTAGTTCCAAAGAAGGGGCATAACTTATTTACTCTTTTAAACCCCTATTATTGGAAAATTTTGTTTTTCCAATTCTTTGAAATAATAAACTGGTTAGGGTGAAAAAAATGAGGTTCTGTCATTTGCAACAACATAGTTAGAACTGGAGGTCATTATGTTAAGTGAAATAAGCCAGGCGCAGAAAGACAAATGTTGCATGGTCTCACTTAGTTGTGGAAGACAAAAATAAAAACGGTTGCACTCATAAAGATAGAAAGTAGAAGGATGGAATACTATGCAGCCATAAAAATGATGAGTTGATGTCCTTTGTAGGGACATGGATGAACCTGGAAACCATCATTCTCAGCAAACTGACACAAGAACAGAAAATCAAACACCGCATGTTCTCACTCATAGGTGGGTGTTGAACAATGAGAACACATGGACACAGGGAGGGGAGCATCACACACTGAGGTCTGTTTGGGGGGACTAGGGGAAGGACAGTGGGGGATAGGGATTTTGGGAGGGATAACATGGGGAGAAGTGCCAGATATAGGTGATGGGGATGGAGGCAGCAAACCACATTGCCATGTATGTACTTATTGCACTTTGGACACAGGGAGGGGAGCATCACACACTAAGGTCTGTTGGAGGGGGACTAAGGGAGGGACAGTAGGGGGTTGGGGGTTGGGATTTGGGGAGGGATAACATGGGGAGAAATGCCAGATACAGGTGATGGGGATGGAGGCAGAAAACCACATTGCCATGTATGTACCTATTGCACTTTAGGTTCTGGGGTACATGTGAAGAACATGTGTGTGTTCTTCACATGTACCCCAGAACCTAAAGTGCAATTAAAATATATATATATATATATATAGAAGGATGGTTACCAAAGAATAGGAAGGGTAGTGAGTGGCTGGGGAGGATGTGGAGATGGTTAATGTGTACTAAAAAATAATTAGAAATGATGAATAAGACCTAGCATTTGCTAGCACAACAGGGTGACTACAGTCAAGAATAATGTAACTGTATATTAAAAATAACTGAAAGAGTATAATTGGATTGGTTGTAATATAAACAATAAATGGGGTGTGGATACCCCATTCACCCTGATGTAAGTATTATGCATTGCCTACCTGTGTGAAAATATTTTATGTAACCCATAAATATATACAGCTACTATATACCCACAAAAGTTGATAATTTAAAAAAGATACCTTAGCTGGGCACGGTGGTGCATGCCTGTAATCCCAGCTACTCAGGAGGCTGAGGCAGGAGAATTGCCTGAACCTAGGAGGCGGAGGTTGCAGTGAGCCAAGATCGCGCTATTGCACTCCAGCCTGGGTAATAAGAGTGAAACTCTGTCTCAAAAAAAAAAAAAAAAAAAAAGATACCTGATAGAATTTCTACTTTAAAAAATTTGTTGCAACATGTTTTGTAGCCCAAGATATGGTCTATCCTGGAGAATGTTCTATGAGCTAAGTAGATATATATATATACGTGAATATTCATATATATGAAAAAATATAAAATATAAATATATGAAGTATAATATATTACATATTTTATATAACAAATAAAAATATACTCATATGAATACATATAAGTATAGTATATATCATATAAAATGTATTTATAACATTTTCATGAAAGTTTAGTTTGTAATTTCAACTCAGTGAAGAAATTATTCATCCTTCACCCCTGAAAGGGAGTATTTATTTTATTTATTTAAACTTAAGTTCAGGGGTACATGAGCAGGATATGCGCATTTGTTACATAAGTAAACATGTGCCATGGTGGTTTGCTGCATAGATCATACCATCACCTAGGTGTTAAGCCCAGAGTCCATTAGCTATTCTTGCTAATGCTCTCCCTCTTCCCCCACCACCCTCTGATAGGCCTCAGTGTGTGTTGTTGTTCCCTTCATGTGTCCATGTGTTCTCATTGTTCAGCTCTCACTTGTGAGAACATCCAGTGTTTGGTTTTCTGTTCCCGTGTTAGTTTGCTGAGGATAATGGCCTCCAGCTCCATCTATGTCCCTGCAAAGGACTTGATCTTACTCTTCTTATGGCTGTGTAGGATTCCATGTTGTGTATATACCATATTTTCTTTATTCAGTCTATCATTCATGGGTATTTAGGTTGATATCATGTTTTTGCTATTGTAAATAGTGCTGCAGTGAACATACATGTACATGTATCTTTATAATAGAATGATTTATATTCCTTTGGGTAATGGGATTCTGGTTCAAATAGTATTTCTGTTTCTAGGTCTTTGAGGAGTTGCTACACTGTCTTCCACAATAGCGAAACTAATTTACACTCCTACCAACAGTGTATAGTGTTCCTTTTCTCCACAACCATGCCAGCATCTGTTGTTTTTTGATCTTTTAACAATAGCCACTCTTATTGCTGTGAGATGGTATCTCATCGTGGTTTTGATTTGCATTTCTCTAATGATCAGTGATGGTGAGCTTTTTTTTCATGTCTTTTTTGGTCACATGTATGTCTTCTTTTGAGAAGTGTCTGTTCATATCATTTTCCCACTTTTTAATGTCTTTTTTTCTTGTAAATTTGTTTAATTTCCTTATATGTGCTGAATATTAGACCTTTGTCAGATGGATCGATTGCAAAAATTTTCTCCCATTCTGTAAGTTGTCTCTTCACTCTGATGATAGTTTCTTTAGCTGTGCAGAAGCTCTTTAGTTTAATTAGATCCTATTTGTCAATTTTTGCTTTTGTTATGATTGCTTTTGATGTCTTTGTCATGAAAACTTTGTCCATGTCTATATCCTGAATGGTATTGCCTAGGTTGTCTTTCAGGATTTTTATAGTTGCTGGGTTTTACATTTAAGTCTTTGGACCATTTTGAGTTGATTTTTGTATATGGTATAAGGAACAAGTCCAGTTTCATTCAATCTTCTCCATATGGCCAGCCAGTTATCCCAGCAGCTTTTATTGAATAGGGAGTCCTTTCCCCACTGCTTGTTTTTGTCAGGTTTGTCAAAGATCAGAGAGTTGTAGGTGTGTAGTCTTATTTCTGGGCTCTCTATTCTGTTTCATTGCTCTATGTGTTTGTTTTTGTACCAGTACCATGTTGTTTTGGTCCCTGTAGCTCTGTCATATAGTTTGAAGTCCAGTAGCATGATGCCTTCAGCTTTTTTTTATTATTATTACAATTGTCTTGGCTATTCATTCTCTTGTTTAGTTCCATATCAATTTTTAAATGGCTTTTCCTAATTCTTTGAAGAATGTCAGTGGTACTTTAATAGAAATAGTATTGAATCTATAAATTGCCTTGGGCACTATGGGCATTTTCACAATATTGATTCTTCCTATTCATGAGCATGGAATATTTTTCCATTTGTTTGTGTTATCTCTGATTTCTTTGAGCAGTAGTTTGTAGTTCTCCTTGAAGTGGTTCTTCGCTTCCTTGGTTAGCTTTATTTCTAGGTATTTTATTCTTTTTGAGGCAACCATGAATGGGAGTTCATTCATGATTCGGCTTTCAGCTCTTGGCTCGCCTATTGTTGGTATATAGAAATACTAACACTGATTTTGTGTCCTGAGACTTTGGCTGAAGTTGTTTATCAACTGTAGAAGCTTTTGGACTGAGACAATGAAGTTTTCTAGATATAAGATCATGTCATCTGCAAAGATACTTTTACTTGGAATGGAGCATTAAAAAATTTAAAAATGAAGTATTCAGTAATGTTAGTACAATTAACTGTGGATTTAAAAACTAAGAGTAGACCCTTACTTCAAACAACACAACACATTTTAGAGAAAAGAACTAAATTTTAAAAATAAACAAACCAAAACCAAATAATGCTAACTACAGCCATATCAAAACAAGAGCACAAAAAATTAATATATGATTGTGATGAGGAAAGCCCATTTCACCAACACAAAAAGTCTTGAAGTCATTGAGAAAAAATTTAATAAATGTAATTTCATTAAAACAAACACTGCTTATGGAAAACAAACAAATATTGGGAAAAATATTTGCAACATGGAAGTAAAAAGAAATTTTAAAGATTACCACAAAATATGGAGAAAAGCTCATCAGAAGATGATATGTGGACTAGGGAATACAGTATCAAATATAAGAATAAGGAATATTCAGGATGGGCTATTGGAATACCAAAAGGATTATGGAACCAGGTTTTTGACAATGACATCACTCTTTTTTAAATGACATCTATTCTTAGAGAAAATAAGCTAAGTTTCAATAAGAAGTGCAAATTACCTTTTAAAAAAACCTTATTCTCCATGTTTGTCAATGGTCAAATGAGGGAATTGACAAAATCCTATTGAGTGCAACCAAAATTTCATATGAAAAAACAAAAGTATAAACCTTTTAGAAGAGGCATATAGAAATTCTATTCCAGGAAGATTTTAAGAAGATAATTTATAACCATTTGTGAATTATAATAGATCTTTAAAATGGAACTAAAAATGTAGTTTTAGTTTACAGGTAAAGAGTTATATAGATTGTATCTCAAGCTCGCTCTGAGGCATCTTCATATCAATAATCTTTATTCCAAGATTCTGGCCTACATGATCAAGTATCAATTATCCAATCTAATAGAAGGCTATCTATGTGCAAAAGTAATAATAGTTTCACTATCCAAATTATATTTTATTCATGTTATTAACATTATTTTATATTCCTGCAACTAACCACTGGTAATAAATGTACCTTAAACCATTACCTATCGAAGCATTATTTCATTCTACATAAAAAAGAAATGAGGTAGATATATCCTGATGCAATGAGACATCAACATGTAATATTATGTTTTTCATGGAAAATTCAAAGGGACTATATTTGATTTGGAAGTGCTTAGCATTGGGGGTTAATATACACAAGGTTTAATTTTTTTTCTCATAGAGATGGTCTCTCTCTGTTACCCAGGCCTAAGTGCAGTGGCATGACCACAGCTCACTGCAGCCTCGAACTCCTGTGCTCAAGGTATCCTCCTCCTGCCTCAGTCTCCTGAGTAGATGAAACTATAGGCACTCACTATCGTGCCTGGCCTATATTTTAGATTTTGTAGAGATGTAGAGATGGGGTCTCGCTATGTTGTCCAGACTGATCTCAAACTCCTGGCCTGAAGTGATCATCTTGCCTTGGCCTCCCAAAGTGCTGAGATTACAGCTGTGAGATACCACATCCAGCTCAAGTTTTAACTGTAGCATTATCATTGATTAACTTGGACTTTTCAGTACCTGTAAATAAAATTGAGGTCATTTTCCTCTTTGATGAAAATATTTATTTCCTAATGTGGAGAAGTGAATTTTTTTCTCAATAGTTGTATTTTAATGTGAACTAACATATACTTGATTTTTCAAAAGGCTTTTATACCTTTCAAATATTGGAAATGAAACTGAGTAAATATGTTAAAGCTTTATTAAGGAAAGACTTGGAAAAACCTTGAAATGCCAGAAAGTCCTATAAGAAAAACTGCAGAAATAGAATTGGAATCTGCAGAAGAGCATCTGCCACTATCATTATTAAATTTCTTTGGCATCATCAAATAAAGTTTTCAATACAGCTTTGTTCATGCCATTGTGCTTAGCACTGAATAAGTCAGGCTGAACAACCTCTTGTTTATGTCTGTCTAGTCTTGCAACCAGAGCTGACCATATTGTCTACAAGAGAGATCAAAGTACATGAATTGGAACATACCTATAGTAAATTAGCAAATGCCATGTGTATTCAATACAAGTAAAAATAGTTAACCCATTACTTTCAACATGATCATGTTTGTTCCTTTTATAAAAACTTTTCGACTTTCGTTTTAGATACAGGGGTACATATGAAGGTTTTTACATGGGTGTATTGCACCCAGACAGTGAGAATAATATCCAATAGGGAGTTTTTCAAACTTTCCTCTCCCTCCCCCACCTTCTAGTAGTCTGCAGTGTCTATTATCCCCATGTTTATGTCCGTGTGTGCTAAATGTTTAGTTCCTACTTATAGAGACAACATGTGGTATTTAGTTTTCTGTTGGTGCATCAATTTGCTGAGGATTATGGGCTGTAGATCCCAACATAGTGCTGCAAAGGACATGATTTCATTCTATTTTATGGCTGCAAAATATTTTATGTTGTATATATACCACATTTTCTTTGTCCAATTCATCATTGATAGGCACCTAGGTTGTTTCTATGTCTTTGCTATTGTGAATAGTGCTGTGATGAACACACCAGTACATGTGTCTTTTTGGTAAAATGATCTGTTCATCTTAGGGTATATGCCCAGAAGTTGGATTGCTGAGTTGAATGGTAGTTCTGTTTTAAGTTCTTTGAGAAAATTTCATATCACTTTCCACAGTGTGCATCACATCCTTTCCTTTCCAAAGCTTTCTCAACAGAGTGAGGCATCTTTTTTTTCAGATAAGCTCCTACAAGTTACTGAGTATTAAGAAAATCACACTGCTATCCTCATTTCTTTATGAAGTACCAAGAAAGTTGGGAACCTTTTTCTGAGGTAATCTATTATTTCTACAATGACTTTGACACAATCGAACAACCCCGTTTGGTTTAATCGAGGATACCGTGTGATGTGGTTTGGCTATGTGTCACCATACAAATCTCATATTGAATTGCAATCCCCAGTGTTGGGGGTAGGGCCTGGTGGAGGGTGATTGGATCATGGGAGTGGTTTCTAATGGTTCAGCACCACCCCTTAGTTCTGTCTTGTGATAGAGTTCTCACAAGATCTGGTGGTTTAAAAGTGTGTGGCATCTCCCTCTTTACTCTCTGTCTTCCGCCTGCTTTAGCAATGTAGCACATGCTGGCTTTCCATTCACCTTCCGCTGTTGTAAATTTCCTGAGGCCTCTACAGCCATGCTTCCTGTAAAACCTGTGGAACTGTGAGCCAATTAAAACTCTTTTCTTCATAAATTACCCAGTCTCAGGTAGTTCTTTATAGAAATGTGAAAATGGACTAATACATTATGAAAACACTGATATTAAAAATATGTGACAATTTATTTATAATGCCATAGACATTTTGTCTCTACAGTTGTGTGTAGTAAGCTTATTAATATACTTGACTATCATGGAATATAAATTCAACTAGGGTGAAGTCTGTTTTAGGACTATAAAAAATATGTTTCACTACCTATAGGTAAAACACTAGATGTGTGTGAGGAAGTTAGTTCATTGATTGTTTATTTGACAATGAAGACTGACTACCTTAGGTCTCTAATGACTGCCAAAGTATAATGGTTCCTGTGCTTTGGGAAATTCTTCAATTTAAGTCAGAAGGGTTCCTTTTCCTTTCATAAACTCCCCGTGGCTGAACCTGAACAAAAACACAAAGAACAATACATCACTCTCCTATCCAGCCACAGTGACGGTTTTTTAGCCAGTTGAGTAATATCATCCAGTTTATAACTCATGTTTCTGGATCTTTCACAACACTTAAATTGTCCACCTACTTTTAATTTGGGTTTACCACATTCTTTTCAGTGAAAGGTGAAATGTGTATTAATTTCTTTCAGTAATCTATAACCTGCAATTATCCTTCAGCCAGTATCAAACTGTATCTCAACAGTAAGGTACCAGATGTATACTTACATGACTTTATCAACAATGAAGAAGAAATGAACTCAAGAATATATGACTATTAAGAAGCTAAACTTAGCCTTTAATAATCATAAGAAGATTGCTGTAAGTCCAGCTAAATTCTCTGAAAACTTAGAACTCACAGAATTTTTACTTAATTTAAAAAAGGATTCACAATTCAAAATGAAATCTAATAAGATTTGTCTCTAAACCAATGAGTATGCTGAGTGTCTCTCAGAATTCCTGAGAGGTTTGGGATATGTCTGTCCTTTGAAACTTCCAATATCCTAAAAATAAGGAGCTACCAAACCAGGATAGCCAACTTCATTGGAAGAGTATGTAAACGTATCACAACATACTTCATTGGACAAATATAAGTATGTAAAGCATATCAGAATGTTGTTGTGATATGAATTGTGATATGCTTTACATACTTATATTTGTCCAATGAAGACTTTTAATACATGTACAAGTCTCTGACTATGTCTATAAAAACTCCTTTGGTAATAATGGCAAAAGGCTACACCTGAGGCTCCATGTGGCTTGTGGAGCCCTGTGATTGTCTTTACCATGAACCCTAGAACTCAGGATTAATCTTCTCTGTTGCTTGCTTAGAATATATCCATAAGCAAGGGGAATAGATTATCTTGCATTCAGCTTCTGTAAGAGTGAACTTGGAATAAAATACTTGATATTCTTGAAATCTCTTCCATTTGAACCATGTGGGGCATATGATCATTCTTATACAAAGACACTAAGGCCCTGGGCACTTAGCATTTCTTCTCTTATTTCCATCCAAATAACTATGTTTGAGTAAAAGAGGTAAGACCATTCCAATTAGGAAGTTATATATTTTATTTGAGTTGGAAGTGCTTAGCACTGGGGCTTAATATATATTTATATATATTAAAATATATTTTCTCATAATGGATATTTTATGACAAAATAATAGGGTAATAATAATACATAGGGTAATATTTTGGAAATATTATTTAATTGATGTCTTAAGAAAATGAGATTAAAGTTACTTCAGCACAAGGCATCAATATTCTATTTGTATTTTTTGCCTATTAATTTCATTAAGAGTAAGGGAAGCCAATTAATCACCATATTTAAAGAGCTGACATTAAAATATAGCATTTATGATAAAAGTAATCATCATTCTAGAAGTTAGAGTAAAATTAATCTTTTATAAAGGATTTTCAGCAGCCATGACCATCACTACTACCTTGAAAAATTTCTACATGGTTATAATAAAATTGGAAATAATCAACAAGCCACAAAAGTTAACCTCAGCAGCTCAAAGTCCCTTTGGCCAATCATTTTCTGAGAGGACAGTAGAGTTTCTAAGGAGACCATAAAAATATTCCTTATGAACAATATTAAGTGCTGATTTAGAGGTGTTCTGCAGATAAGAGGTTAGATTAGATTAGCATACTTGATATCCATTTCAGAGAAATATGTTTAATCATTGAATACTGTCTATAGTCAATGGCACAGGTTTTCAAACTAAAATGAATTTTAGAATTTATTCTAAATATTATATGCACTATTTAATATCTAAATGCACTATGTAGTATCAAAAATTTGAAAAATGTTTTCTTTCCTATTTTTAATTAGTCAAGGTATTAAGAAAAAGAGGAAAGTATAGTAGCCCCTGTTTTATTTAAGTAGCTCTAGATTGTCTAAGCTATGGAAAAATTCAAGTTATATCCCCACTAAAGGAATATAAATGAAGAAAATAAAACATACTGTTCACCAACTGCAAATGAAATTTAGATATGTTTAGGCATTGTATTTTCCCTTAGGTTCTTTTTTAGTGACTAGGAGGACTATATGTAACAAAAACATAATTGCTGCAATGAATAAAATTGAGGCTAAATCTTTGGACATACTGATTATCATTTCTTTAGAATAAATTTTAGAAACAGAGTTGTTGTATTCAAAATATGCATATTTTAAAGCAATAAATCCAAATGGATAAAACATACCCCTGATCATTTTAATCATTTTATGTTCTCTTTGGATTGCACAAGATAGCCATCTTTCTAGACTAAGTGTGGGCATTTTTGATCATATTGATTTAAACTTGGACAATATATAAAAATATAAATAACAAAGTAGCAGAGCTTTAAAAGAGATAAAAGATGTTTTACCATTCTTAATAATATATTGTACCTCAGGGAAAAGAGATGTATTGAAGAGAATATTCAATGCATTCAGAGGATGTGCTAATGACTAGAAAAAGTTTATAAGAAGCTAAAGGAGAAAAATCACTCATTTTAATGGATTTGCTATATTGCGTCTACATGGAAAGAGATAGTGGTACTCCTTACTTTGTTTTATGTTAGTACATGAGTACCCTTTAATGAATGAAATAGTCTCTGCTAAATATCATAAGCATAAAATATAAAAATAGAGAGATTTGCTGTTTGCTTCAGAGCTATGAAAATGAAATTTCATTAGTGGCTATTATCTGGTTTTATATGATAGAAGTACACCAAATATGAGACTATAAATACTGAATTGTGTTAATGTGAAGAGAATAGAAAAATTAGTGCTTTTAACTTGCAGATGTGTAGCTCTGTCAAAGACTGCATTTTAGTTTTAGGTGGCTTATTATTCAGAGCTTAATGCTGAAAACTAGAAAATCTTTCTAGTTATATTAGTTTGACAAAAATCAACACTTACTTCTTCCACTGAAATAAATATGGGTATTGTATGATGTGGGGCAGTAAAAAGAGTGCAGGGATTTGGAATCAGAAAAACCTGGGTACAAATTTTGAACCTGGAATTTAGTAAATACGTAAATTTGGTCAATCTTGTATGTAAAATAGCACATTAATACATATTGTTTTTACCAAGATTTGTTTGTAAATCAGAATAGGTAAAGGTTTATGATTTTTTCCTTTTTTTTTTGTGATGGAGTCTCACTCTGTTGCCCAGGCTAGAGTGCAATGGTACAATCTCAGCTCATGGCAACCTCCACCTTCTGAGTTCAAGCGATTCTCCTGCCTCAGCCTCCCGAGTAGCTGGAACTACTGGCATGTGACACCACACCTGGCTAATTTTTATATTTTTAGTAGAGATGGGGTTTCATCAAGTTGGCCAGGCTGGTCTCGAACTCCTGACCTCAGGTGGCTCCGCTCACCTGGTCCTCCCAAAGTGCTAGGATTACAGGCATAAACCAACATGCCTGGCCAGGTTTATGATTCTTAAGTGATGCAAAATTGACTGTATTAGTCAAGGTAGAGTAACTGATATAAATAGAAAATCCTAAAATTTTCAATGATTTTAATACAATGAAAGCTTGTGATATGGTTTAACTCTATGTCACCACCCAAATCTCATCTCAAATTATAATCCCCATAATTCCCACATGTCAAGAAAGAGACCAGGTGGGAGATGGTTGGATCATGGGGGCAGCTTCTCCCATGCTGTTCCTGTGATGGTGAGTGAGTAATCATGAGATCTGATGGTTTTATAAAGCGGTTTTCTCTGCTCTTGCTTGCTTTCTCTTGCTTGTCGCTGTATAAGATGTGCCTGCTTCCCCTTTTGCCATGATTGTAAGTTCCCTGAGTCATCCCCAGCCTCGCAGAACTGTGAGTCAATTAAACCTCTTTTATTTATTAATTACTCAGGTCCAGGAAGTTCTTTTTTTTTTTTTTGATACGGAGTTTCGCTCTTGTTACCCAGGCTGGAGTGCAATGGCGTGATCTCGGCTCACTGCAACCTCCGCCTCCTGGGTTCAGGCAATTCTCCTGCCTCAGCCTCCTGAGTAGCTGAGATTACAGGCACGCGCCACCATGCCCAGCTAATTTTTTTGTATTTTTAGTAGAGACGGGGTTTCACCATGTTGACCAGGATGGTCTCAGTCTCTTGACTTCGTGATCCACCCGCCTCGGCCTCCCAAAGTGCTGGGATTACAGGCATGAGCCACTGAGCCCGGCAGGTCCAGGAAGTTCTTACAGCAGTGTGAAAATGGACTAATACAGTTTACTCTTGATTATGTGATGGATGTAAATCACTAGGTTGAGGGAGGCATCTGTTGGCTCTGTCATCCCCCTACATCAGAGTCTTCTGGTAGCTGGAATACACAAAAACAGAGAAAGCATGGAATCAGGTGGGAGGTTTTAGTGGGCCAAGCATGAATGTTGCATGTATCATGTGCATTTATGTTCCATCAGCCAAATTCAGTCACATGGCATAAAAATAGGCTAGCTGTGTACTCAATAAAAGGATGAAATAATTTCAGTATCTGCTCATTGACTAAGTGACCTAAGCCAATTTAACTGATGTAAGTAATCTAAGGTGATTGACCTAAGCCAGTTTAGCTATTCACGAATATTAATATTAGTTTTCTTTTTTTTTTTTTTTTTGAGACAGAGTCTCATTGTCACCCAGGCTGGAGTGCAGTGGCATGATCTCAGCTCACCACAACCTCCACTGTCCTGGTTCAAGCAATCCTCCCACCTCAGCCTCCCTAGTAGCTGGGATTACAGGTGACCGCCACCATGCCCAGCTAATTTTTGTATTTTTAGGAGAGACAGGATTTCACTATGTTGGTCAGGATAGTCTCAAACTCCTGGCCTCAGGTGATCTATCAGCCTTTGTCTCCCAAACTGCTGGGATTACATGTGTGAGCCATCATGCCTGGCCAGTTTTCTTAAAAGTAGATATTACTAGTCTATAATCATAGTGATTATTAGTGAGAACACATGATATTAGTTTTCTGTTCTTACGTTAATTTGTGTAGGATGATGGCCTTCAGCTGCATCCATGTTTCTGCAAAGGACATGATTTAGTGATTTGTATGGCTGCATAGTATTCCATTTTATAGATGTATCAAATTTTCTTTATCCAATCCACTGTTGATGGGCACGTAGGTTGATTTACTGAAGTTAATTCTTAAAAGATATATTTCTATATCTTCTGGCTTTGATGTTTTGGAGATCTGATTCAGATAAAGATTTGCTAGATTGTATTTATTTCTTTATCCTCCTTCTACTTCCCCCAAAATTTCAAGTAGTTAATATCAGGTATAAAATTAAGTTATAAACTGCTTTTTGAAAGCACTAAGCTTGTCATTAATTTTCCTACTTTTTCATAATGAAAGAATATGTGAAAAAGAATCATAAGTTCAACAACTATTTATTGAGTGCCTACTGTGTGGGAGGAATTGCTGTATATGCTGGAAGTTAGCAATGAGCAAGAGAGAGGAGTTTCACTTTCATGGGGCTCACTTTCTACTGACAGGAGGTGGAAAAGCAACAACATAGAAGTGAGCAGGCATGTGTATAGGGAAAAAGGCCAGAACGTAAAAGAGGGTGAAGTGTCAAAGAAACTTCTTGAAGGCGAATGCTGGTTGAGGAAGAAATAATTAAACTGAGATGTGAATGGAAGTCAGGCATGTGAAGTTAGATGGAAGAAACAGCTAATGCAAAAGCTACAAGGCAGGTGTAGTCCAGGAACAACAGCCACCCTTTCCTCAAGCAAAAAGGGGTAGAAAGTAAAAACCAGAAATGAGGCTGAGTGGAGCAATATAGGAGACACATTGGAAGCAGGTGTCTGATGATATAAGGTATTGTAATCTATCTTCCAAAACACTCTTCTGGACGATTGCACACTTCAACCAACACTTCCTTTTTTGGATATGTTATTGTTAATGCTTTCACTTTTCCTTGTGCAGTTTATAGATACCATTTTCTCCTTATGGCTGCATTTTATTGGGTTGTTAATCTACATCTAGTTTTGAATGTCTGAAAGCTCTGTGACCCGATGAACACATTTACATACCATTGCCAGTCACTTCTTGGCTCATTTACACCTGCCAAAAGATGGTGAGCATTGGACATCTGTGCACCTTATTGATATATGTTATACATATTATCTTAATTACTTTTCACACTGAGTTGAAAGGTTTGTGATGTGACACTAGTTCTTTAGCCTATAAGCAAAGTTTGCTCTTGTACTTTAATGAATACGTGACTGTCTAGATCCTATGCATATTACTTATGTTCATTGGCAGTCTTAAGCTCCTAAAGGATTGAGACAGTTTAGCTCTGACTACCCTTAATATTACTGCTTTAATGGCAGGTGTGAATATGCTTATTATGCTGCAGCTGATGACGAAAAACAGAGCTGGTTAACATCTGAAGTGTAACACCAGCTGTAAATGCCTGTATAATAAGAAAGTGTTTCTTTTCTAGAACAACTGTGAATGGGAAAACAGAACATATTTTTGTGCCCATCTGTTTGTGACATAGTTTAGAAAAATATTGTTAAGTGATTTCAAGACCAGTTTCTGGATGTCTTCCACACTGTTCATGTATTTCGTAGTTTGGCAGCTATTTAGAACACTTTGAATACCATTGGCTTAAATAGCCAATTTATACTTGTTCTCTAATATTGAAATATTCCAAGGAGAATCATTCTATTCCTGCAGTCGTACTTTATAACCTGTCTTGTTAATGCAAAGAAACAAACTCCCACACGCTGAGCAGTCTGAGCTATTTGCATCATCATACTCTGAAGCTTGTAATAATTTTTATTCATCTCAGCTAGCAAAACAAATACATTTGTATCAATGATGTGAACAATTAAAGAAATAAGTTAAATTAGAATATTTTAAATGAATGCCACCTTCTAGATAAAACCATTAGTGACTGTCTCATAAAATCCTCACTCTATCAAACTCATGTAAGATTGGACAGAAATTCCAGAAGTTGAATCTCTCATACTTACTTAGCTAACAAAATGTAAATATTGCCTCTAGAAAATGTGTTTAAAGTTTTACATTACAGAGGCACTGATGCTTCTAGGATTCCTTATTCTGTCCTAAGTATTATAGAACAGGTGTAAAAGCTCACAGTCTGACTCTGCCAGGATTTCTCATTTGTGATATTTACTTTACTGCGCAGAATGAACAAGAATTCTTTCCAAAGGATTATCTGCAAATGATCCAAAAATGTCTTTGTGAGTACTTTTATTTAATTTTTGAGATCACCACTTATAGCTGTGATTTGGCAAGTGTTTCTTTTTTACAAATACCTCATCATCTTTCACAGATTATGAAAAACGAGTTTGAATCCAATCTTATCTGCGAATTTTGTTACCTTTCTTCAATGTTAAGAGCAAATTTTTGTGAGAGCAACTGGCTGAGGCTTAGATAAGGGCTGTTTTTTGTTTTTTTTTTTTCAAAAAAGCTAAGAATAGTGAAATGATATTTATTGATATCTTATTACATGGTAAACATGTTGAATAAGATAATATTGCTGCCCTCCGGCAGTTTATACTGTATCAAAGGACTGGAGCATATAAAAAGGAAACTCAATATAAATCTTGTTTGTGTGTTAGGGGCTATGAGAAGGGAAATGCAATCAGAGAGAAGACTTCCTGAAGGAAACAATATCTAAACTGAGAGCTGAATAATATATGGGGTGGCCCAGAAGAAGAATGGGGATAGTCAAAGGAAGGATGGCTCAAGTAAAGGACCCAGCATTTGCAGAACCCTTGAGTTGAGAGGACATGATCTCTTCTGAGAATTGAAAATAAATAGCTCACTATAATTAAGTTATTAATTGCATTTTCTTAAGACACAATGGTGTCTTAGTCATCTTGGGCTGCTATAACAAAATCCCATAGACTGGTGTCTTAAACAACAGACACTTACTTGCCACAGTTCTGGAGACTGAGAAGTCCAAGATCAAGACACTGGCAGATTTGGTTCTTGGTTAAAGCCTTCTTCCTGGCTTGCAAAGTGGTAGCCTTTTTATTGTAACCTTACATGGCTGAGCCAGGAAGCTCTGATATCTACTCTTTTTATTATAAGGGCATTAATCCCATCATGGGGGTTCCACCTTCATGACCTTATCTAAACCCAATTACTTCCCATAGGTCTCACCTCCTAATATCATCACTTTTGGGGATAGGGCTTTACTGTATGAATTTTGGGCAGAGCACAAACATTTAGTCCATACAAATGCAATTTTTCTTAATATATAAAAATAAATTTCAAATTTTTGTTAAATTATTTATTTTTATTAACTTAACAATAGTGTATAGGACTTTATTCCTAAGTGCTCACTAAAAATCTTCAGGTAGAATAAGAAACCTATACAATGATTTTTATATCTAGTTCTCCCCAGAAACCTCGAAACTGTTATTTCTAAAATGCTTTTATTAGTATTTTCTCTGAACAAAATATATTTCAATTTTGACTGAAAGGGATGTTCAAACTCTGGAGAGGAATGTTTTGTTGAGCTAGAATTCTGCATAGTAGACATAGGCCAAGACGAGGACAAAATCACCTTTAACCACTCAGCTTTTATATTTGTCAAATAAAGGTAATTATCCTTAGCTGTCTCCTTTCCTGCTTCCTCCCAAACTTAATTTTCTTAGTAGTGAAGAAAGTCACATTAAAATTCTACTTTAGAAAAGCTAGATGGCATAGTTTAGATAGGCTTTATTTGAAAACTACCAAAAAGATTATATCAGTCAGAGTCCAAGAGGAGACAAACAGAAGCCACAAAACAATTTGAAGGAGAAAAGCTTACTATACGAATTATTCATTAAAACTTATAACTATAATTATTAATTATCACTTAGAATTATTAGCTATAACTTAATAGGGAACTATTAAGATGCCAAAAGAACCCTGAAGCCTATCCTAGGATTAAGAAAGAGTATAAGGAAGAAATAAACTTGGAAGGATGACCTCTCCCTGTGTCTGGGATTCAGACCTCATTAGAGAAGGTGTGGTTGTAGCCCACTAGATGACAGAGAAGTTCATGGGGGTTGCATGGCCAAAGGGAGCCTACAGTCTCCAGGCAGTAGGGGGCGCAGGTGAGCCGATGCTACAGGTGGGTGCACAAAGGAGTTGAGATGTTGAGTCAGCAGGTGTGTGATGACTGCCTATGGAGGGCTGCAGCAGAGTAGTCACCAGACTGGGCTTGAGACTGAGAGCGCACCAAGTGGCTGCAAGCTCTCGGCCAGTGGTAGGATGTCCACTGCATATACCCACCCATGCTCCTCTGGCTGCCACTGATAGGGACAAGAAGAAAGAAAAAACAGGCCTTATAAGCAACAGAACGAGAAGCACTTTTTTCCTGTAATATCCTTCCCATCACTCTCTACTGAAAACAACAAAAAATAAAAAAAAAAATAACATTGTAGTTATTGAAAAGGAGAATTGCTTAAATGGATTCACTTCATTGTCACAGAGGAGACCACAAACTGTATATTTGGATTTGAGAAGCAACAATTTGATAAATGGCACAGAGAAAAATGGAAGATAAATTAACAAAGGCAAATTGTAATCTTAACTAAGGGAAATATGTAGGTGCCTGTACATGTGACTGCTGTTCCTCTTCTTGCACTCTGTAGAACAACATACCTAGAATTCGATCCTGAGGAAATATTGCAGTAGTGAAAATTTCATTGATTTGGCCCTTATTTTTCTTCATTCTGCCTCTTCTACATATGTGGATGCGCACAAGTGCACACATACACACACACACACGTACACATAAGCCTCACCTGAATCTCTAAAACAATCTGCCTATTTGTGAAGTAGCAATTAAAATATGTCTTCACAGTATTGTAAGGGTTAAAAAATGATGCTTGTGAACACTCAGCCCATTGCAGATACTAAGAAAATGTTTGTTAAATTCAAATCCTTTGTAATTTTTGACTCAGTGACTATTGCTTAACAGAACACAAATGAGAAGGACTAGAGTTGGTTTTTCACTTTACATATTTGGAGGAAACTTCACAGAAGATCCTAATGAAGATAGTTCAAAGAAAAAATTAGAAAAATATCTATGCTCTGCAATTAAATTGATTTAGGCTTTGAAAACTGAAATTACAAACTCATTTTGTAAAAGCCTCATAGTTCCACACTTCTATGAGAAGATAACGATTATTAACTGCTACTCTATTTACATAGATGTTTGAAAGTTACAACGTAGGGTTGATCAATCAAAGTGGTTATTTTTAATAAAGTCTCTCATTTCTGCTGGATAATTACCTTTCACATTCAATATGTACTTCTAGCTAAACACACATACATGTGTGTGTACAGACACTCACACACTTATTTACTTCAGCTAGCAGAAAATATTCTTAGTTGAAACATGAATAAAACTACTTATCTCCAAACTCCAGCATTAGTCATATTCTGTGTTCTTTTATGCCTTACAGTTGTTGGTATTTCCCAATCATACACAATCTTATGTCATCAAATCGTGCCGTTTCTTCTACCTAGACCGCTTTTGAAAGATAATGCATCCTTCAAGCTTTACTGAGAGTGCAAACAAGAATTGGTCACTCTGTCCTTCGACTTATCCCACTACCATCCCCTCCATCCACCCCAGCATGTGGTCTACACAACCCTTTCACGGTGTATTTTCTTGTGTTTCTAGCTTGTATATATCTGCTGTGTCCACATAAATGCTCTTGAATAAGAGGTCCAATATCTCCTTTGTGTAATATGTAAGGGAGGAAAGATGTCTTTTCCTCACAAATTCTAGGTTCATGATTAAGGCCCCTATAATGAAACGAAAACACATTAGCAAGAGAAGCATACAATTTAATGGAACACGAAGCCTTCATAGGAAATGAAGACCTAAAAAAACAGTCAAACCTGAGGGTTTTTTGTTTTGTTTTTATTTTGTTTTGTTTTGTTTTATTTTATTTTATTTTGAGACAGAATCTCTCTGTTGCTCAGGCTGGAGTGCAGTGGCATGATCTTGGCTCACTGCAACCTCTGCCTCCCAGGTTCAAGTGATTCTCCTGTCTCAGCCTCCCGCGTAGCTGGGAGTATAGAAACACACCACCACACCCGGCTAATTTTTGTATTTTTAGTATAGATTCGGTTTCACTGTGTTGGCCAGGCTGGTCTTGAACTCCTGACCTCAGGCAATCCACCTGCCTTGGCCTCCCAAAGTGCTGGGATTATAGGAATGAGCCACTGCACCCTGCCCTGAGTGTGTTTTGATGAAGAGTGGATTGTCATGGAGAAAGGGCAAAGAGTACAATCCAGTGGTAATAAACTGGGGGGAAACTTAGTCAAGTCTTGTTTTCACATTCTTCTCTGTGCTGTGTGTCTTCAGAGATAAGAATACTCTTTCCTACGGATCTGGGGTGGGAGGGCCCGTCTCACATGAAGGCCTTACAACCTTCTTCAGGGGAGGGTCAGAAAAATCCTTCCTATTTTATAAGACCTGCTTGAGGGGAGAAGGGTGGGGAAAGATCAGAGACATCTTTTCATATATCTTGTTTTTCAAATTTCTTCAATATGCCAAATATTCAATATGCCAAAGTGTCATATTTTGGGATAACATGTCCTGAATCCCATTGAATACATTGTGCATTATGGTATATAATTGCTCCCCATTATTTGATTAGGATAATAGCAATAAAGTAAATGATATCAATTTGATAATAATAATATTAGCTATATTTTAAAATTTAATTGCTGAACAGTTAATACATTAGGAAGACTCAAAATTCAAAAGGCATAATGAGTCCTATAGTAAAAACTGTCTCCTCCTACTCAATTCCTCTCCAACTAGATAATAAATGTTATTAGTTTCTTAGCTATTCTTGTAGGGAAATTTTATACATGTATAAATAAAAACGTGAAATTCCTCTATTTGTTTAAGGTATGTAGTACTTTGCTTTTTTCCCTTAACACCACATTTAGGATAGCTTTTCACATAACCTATAATTACAGCTAAGATGTTTATTGTTTTCTATGTACCAGATTTTGTTCCCAGTGTTTTATATGTATTAGCTTATTTAATGCTTTCAACAGCCCTAAAATGTAAGTACTATTATTATCTCCCTTCACTAATGAAGAAACTCAAACACCAAGAGTAACATAAACTGCCTATGGTCATGTGGCAGTAATTACGTGACTCAATATTAGAATACTGGCAGTCTGACTCTGTTATTTATGTTTTTACCCCTACACTACACTGACATTTGTAGAACGTCTTCCTTCTTATTTTACAACAGAGGATGAAACACTGACTATTTGACAGCTGTATCTCACTGCATACCAAGCACAGGGCTAATCAGATTATTAACTGAAGGAGCCATAATTTATACGGAGTTCTCTCTGACTAGATCATCCCTGGTATTTTTAATGTAAATATTCTGGAGGCCCTTTCAATAACAGGAAGAAGATGAGATGTAGGTCTGCAATTTGGCCAAGATTACATAAAGTGCTGGTAAGTGGCTGAATTGGGGTTTACATGCAAATCTACCAGATATCAATGTTTATCACACTACACTTCCTCAGATGCTTTCAGACTTACAATCCATAGCAAAGAGAAAATGTACCTTTTAGCTTCTAGGTGGTATTGAAATTGTCTTTGCAAAAATTGTAACAGAAGTCTAATCTCACTTACTCCATCTTGCTTATAAACTCCAAGATGCCCTAGTACATTCCCGGGTGTAGGCCATCTTAACTATTTCAGGAATTTATAGTGTAACTTTAAAACAAAGTTGATAAGAGCTCCTTCCCAAAGCCAACCCCGTCCTTTCCAGGGACAAAAACCACCTTTGTAAAACTAACAAATTAGCCAGAAGGTTAAAATTATGCTTCAGGTGTCGTGTAGCCAGAGGTCACAAGATGTATAAACTCCTCACTTGCTCCTGTAGATAACACTGTTACTGTAAAACCTAAGATTCGTATTTTCCAGACCCTGTAATCTGATGGGTCAGCTGGTTCCACCTGAACCAGGAACCCACACCAAGAAACTGGTTCATCTGGTCTTGTGGCCCCCACCCAGAAACCAACTTAGTGCAAGAAGATAGCTTTGACAATCTATGATTTCATCACCAATACAACCAGTCAGCATTCCTCATTCCCTAGTTCTCTGCCTACCAACTGTCCTTGAAAAACCCTAGTCTCAAAGCATTCAGGGAGCCTGATTTGTGTAATTACTCCCATCCCTTCATTTGTCTAACCCTGGAATTATTAAAGTCTCTCTACTGCAATATTGCTGTCTCAGTGAACTGGTTTTATCTGTGCAGCAGGCAAGAAGAATGGACTGGGCAATTACAGGTTTGAAGAAAAAACAGTGGTGCCATCTCTGGGGAGTTTTCTTTTGTATGAGTCTATGAATTCTCTGCAAATATTTCATTTCTTTTTCATCACCCCTTCCCTAAACTTGCCTTCAAGTATAAGAGGAGGCATAACAGGAATTCCTATGGGTAACATAAATCTTCAGCTTAAGATATGGATTCTGGGTACAAAAGAAATAATGGCAAACTATTTATTTGCTTTTTAATCTTTCTTTTCTGTCCAGCTCGAATCTGATGGCCCTTGCCCTTATGATGTTAATTTTTCTTTGTGTTGCATTTGAATGACTCACAATTCTGGAAATTAGTGAAAATTTGTGAATTGTCTGAACAGGCTTTTTAATTTTCCCTTTAACCTTTGAAAAGGGATTACTCTTCTGGGGGAAAAATGAGCATATGGTACCTAAAACGGTGAAATATCTATAACAACGCTGTTACTTGACTCTATGTCATCGGCTAGAGCATCTGTCAGGAAGAAGAGTTATGCTTCTGTGCTTCTCTCTCTTGACAATTAATCACACTGCTCCTCCATTTCTCACTGTTCAGCACGTTGTCTTTTTCAGAACCTGGTGCCAAGAGATTTCAGTGACTCTGACATAATTCAGAAAAGACACTATGACAATAGCATTATTGCAAGTCCTATGAGACAAAGAGAGACTTCACTAGAGGAGAGAGAGGCTAACATTTGTTCAGCTACTTCTGACAAGACTATATAGAGTCAGTCACTTAATCTCAAGCGAATTATGATCTATGATGATATCTCAGTAATGAAAAAAAAATCTAATATGCTATGGAAACTCTACAACTTCATTCTCCTCCATCATTCTGACTTATTTCCAGTCAGTCTATATTCAAATGTGTACATGGTGAAGAAAATCCATCATTAAATCCTCAAGGTGATAATATGTCATTATTACCACATGAGATGCCTGAGTCAAAGATCAAGTGTCTGAATGCAATCGTATTTATAATATTGTCTGTATCAGTGTATTAATCAGGGTTCTCCAGAGAAACAGGGCCAATAGGATATATGAAAAAATATATATCCATATATCCTATTGGCCCTGTTTCTCTGGAGAACCCTGACTAATACATTGACATATGTATACATATATATATATGTGTGTGTGTATATATATATACACCCACATATTTATACATGCATATTTATGTAAGGAGATTTATTATAGGAATTGGCTTACATGATTATGGAGGCTGACATATTCTATAATATGCCATCTTTAAGCTGGAGAACCAGGACAGCTGACAATGTAATTTAGTCCTAGTCAGAAGCCCTGTGTAGCAGAGAAGCAGCTGATGGCATCAGTCCTGGTTCAAGTCCAAAGACCCGAGAACCAGGAGCACAGATGTCTGAGGAGAGGAGAAGATGGATATCCCAGTGCAAGCAGAGAGAGCAGATTCTCCCTTCTTCTGCCTTTTTGTCCTATTCAGGTCCTCAACAGATTAGATCATGCCCACCCACTCTGGTGAGGGTGATCTTATTTGTTCAGTATCTGTATTCAAAAGCTAACCTCTTTCAAACACCCTCACAGACACACCCAGAAATAATGCTTTACTGTCTATCTGGAGATCCCTTAGCCCAGCAAAGTTGATACGTAAAATTAACTATCACAGTCAGATAGAGGTCGTTAATGTTCATGACTATACTTTGGCCAAAGTAACAAAGCAAAGGACAGAAAATCTGTGCTAAGCTGGAGAAGTCATAGTCATAATAATAAAACCACTGATCATGGATGTACACATAGTTTTTTCAAGTAGAATTTTGCAAGTATGTAAGACCCCTTAAAGGTAGAATGAATAAGCTCCACTCCATAGGTAAAAAACCAGGTTATATATTGTATCCCAGGCATGCACCAATTCTTATGATTTTACAGACACAATCTCAATTGCCTCAAGCTCTTTAGCCAAAGTCATAATATTTTGAATGTTTTTGCTCAACACTGTTCCAGTCCAATGGAGGCTAAGCCAATGGGCCTTTCCACCTACGTCACAGTAAGAAACTCACATACTGGTCCAGGGGCTGAGGCAAGAGAGAGGACTCAGTTTTCTTTTTCTTCTTTCTTTTTGCCAAACCTTGTTTTTTTCTTTCTTTCTTTTTGAGATGAATTTTATTTTTCCAGCTGATTCTGGAATAGGAGTTATATTTATGGGAACAGAGAGACTGTCCGTGGAAAAACTAATCTAACAGTGCTATGTTAGAAGGTAAGTGAACCTGCCACCTATTCCTTTGTTCTTAGAGACAACCGTAATAATATGGAACCTTACCCTCTCTTCCACAAATTGTGGAGGCATTAGACTTCTATATAAAAGTGGCTTAAGGCCACAGCTGGAATTAGCAGAAATAGACAAGCTAGAGCCCTTGACTTGAAATTGTATTTGCTTACTGTGATATCCTTAGACTACATATTATATATAAAGTCTCAGATGCTTTTATTTCATAGTTTAAGATTAAAAAGTCAATTGTTTATAACAATATTGTTATCTGATATTACAATTACAATAATTGTTTTTTATTAAAAATGGTTTTAAAGGACAATAATGAGGAAGGAAACCCCCTTCCCTCAGCTTGTGCTTAGGGGAAAAGGAGGAAATGAAAGTTAAAAGCCAGTCAAATGAGATCAGTGGAAGAACTGGCTGAATGCAGCTGACCAGGTCTGAAAGTTAAAAGTTAAACCCCCTCGTCCTAACCACAATACCTATCCATAGATCGCAGGCATGGTATGGAGAAACCTTATTCTGGAAGGCATTGTTCTTACTCAGCCACTCAAGACCCCTATCTAGTCACTTCCCCCATGCTTGCAAAATCAATCACGACACTCTCACATGTGTACCTCTTAAATCTCTTAGACTGTGAGCCTTTAAAAGGGCCAAGATTTTCTTTGTTGGGGAGCTGGGTCGTTAAGGCATCTATGCCTGCCGCAGCTCCCAACTGAATAAAATTATCACTTCCTTCCCTGTCTGCTGTTTGAGAGGTTTGTTTGTGGCCTCTCCTGCTTCAATAGGTCTAGCAGAGCTGAAGCTTACCCAAGTTATCCTTTAATTCTAATATTTTTCACGGAATCTTCCATATTGTTTTCACCTCCACCCTCAAAACTGTCAAATACTCCTTTGTGCTTCCATTGCACTTTATATACTTTTAAGTTCCAGCTTTTATCATTGAGTTATAATTATTTATTTATACCTTTCACTAGATCATTTGCTTTTCAAGAGCAGGGATGCTATACATACCTATGACACTGGGTACTGGCACATAGTCTATACTCAGCATTAGTGTTAATTGAATCACAGACAGGAAAAGAATAAACAGTTTGAGTCAATCAATCTGTGGCATGACATTGCCAGTAGATCTACTGACTCATTCCTCAGTGGAACTGGTGAAAATTATTTTAAAAAGAAACATTCAAACTTCTGGAAATGGCACTAACTACAAACTGCAAATTCAAAAACATCTATTCAAGAAAATCTATGAAAGATTAGTGTGAAAGTTGTGAGAGGCTGTGATATTTGAACTAAGACTGCTTTTTTGTTCTGCCTTCCCAGTTCAACCAGGTAGAGACTCTATTCCAAACTGCTGTAGTCAAGAACATGAGGCTGCTACAGCTCCAGTCCTTGGAGGAGCAGGACTTGAGCATTTCTCATTCTGCCTTGGTTATCCCTTGCTGAGGCTAAATTTCAGGTGATTGCTAATGAGAGGTAGAGTACTAAAAATACTGGGGTCCTGAATGCACTTCCCATAGGTTCATGAGGCAATGGTTCCGTGACAAGACTGGCAAGCTGAGAGGATCTCTGACTGTTTCCTCCCCTCCCGCCACTGAATGCACAGCTTCTAAGGTCCTGTGATTATGCAGAGAAAAGCTTTCCCTTGTTCCCACAGCCAGTTCCTAAGTCCGGCTCAGCAAGTTCACCAATTCACTTGGGAGAAGAATCGGGCCATAAAACAGTTCCTAATCTCATCTTAAAGGAATTGACTTCACTGCAGCAAAGCATGGAGATGTTCAAGATTAAAAATATTCTCAAGAATAGTGGAAGTTGTGGCCAAAGGAAGATTGGAAGGAGATTCTTGAATTTAATGAGCGCAGCTTAGACTGTAGGCTAGCAGGTTTGCAGGAGAGAATCAGAGAATGAGACCACTTGGAGGAGTCCTCAAAGGGTCAGGACAAATACCAAAAACTGACCTCAAAATCTATTTATTTCCTAAAACCCACAATTTGTTTGGATTAATTTACGGGGAATTTATGCCTTAGGACATTGCTGAACATAATAGAACAACCAGCCACAATTAATGGAGTTTAACAGCTGACTATGGTTAGGGAAAAAAAGGAAGAAAAACCCTACAAATACCACTGTTGTTATGTCAACAGGGTAGGGTGACTGTAGGCTTATCTGTGCTTCACTGAGAAGAAATAACAGAGACTTAACACTGTGTGTGTGTGCTGAAGGATGGGAGGTGGGCATAGGGAATAGACGTCACCAAAATAATCTAGTCGATCTCTAACAAATAAAAAAGTAAATGACTATAACAAGCCTGGGAAGCAGGGAACCAGTACTTGAAGTTTCTGCAATATGTTATCTGAAATTTCCAGTTTTCAGCAAAGGAATTGCAAGCACACATACACAAACACATACACACACACACACAACAAAAAACAAAAAACAGAAAACAAAAGACAACAAACAAACAAACAGGAAAGTAAGACCCAGATAGCAGAAACAACAACAACAAGGAAAACAAACAAACAAACAAAAAACCGGTAACAGAAAGTCCTGTGAGAATGACCAGAGATCAAGTTTCATAGAAAAATCTTTCCAAGTAGCCATTACAAAAAGGCTTACATCACTAAAGGAAATCCTGATTAAAGAAGTAAAAGAAGGTATGATGCCAGTGTTGCACCAGATGGTATCAATAGAGATAGGAGGGTGATAAATGGTGCTGGGTTTCTTTTTGAGGTGATACAAATATTCTAAAATTGACTGTGGTTATTGTACATATTTGTAAATATATATATATATATATATATGATAATACCAATAGAGATAGGAGGGTGATAAATGGTGCTGAGTTTCTTTTTGAGGTTATAAAAATATTCTAAAATTGACTGTGGTTATTGCACAATTTAAAAATCACTAAATTGGCTGAATATCATCACAAGAAAACTATTCAAAATTTAAAACAAAACAAAACTGACAAACAAGAGAAATAAAGTTGGGCAGAGCCTGTGACTCATATATCTCTTTTTCTCCTATAGTATATAGCTTGGATTTGTTTATGACAGATTCTTAATAAATATGTGTTGTTAAATATTTGAACAGAAATAATCTGAATTGTCCATATGCTATGATGTCAATAGTTATTTGAAAGTGCTACATATCAAAGTTCAATATAAAGAATCTCAGAAATTCTCAGGATCTCCATATATGAAAATATCCATTTTTATCTGATAGAAAATTAGAACTGTTTTGCTACTTTATGGAACTGTTTCAAAATATTGCCCCAAGAAGAAGACAGAATACTCTAATTAGAAGCTGGCCAGAAGAATTTATAGACATGATAGTACTCTGTTAGCTTATAGCTATTAGCCTACTTTATAACCCAGTATACCATTCTATGAGGCTGAAGACTATAACTTTATTACAATTCCCAAAGCCAAATTCACTCAAAAATATTTTTACATTTCTTCACATTGTTTTTCACGTCGTTGAGGCTTTTCTGCCAGCCATCTTCCTTGGCCACCTCATAGGCTACAAAATTCTGAGTTTTCTCACCCCATGAATTAAATATGAGATTTTACTGTATATATTTTAAGAAGTGTTAATAAAGCATGATTTTTTTTCAGATATGCTAGATGTTGTTCCTCTAGAATACCCAATAATTGTAAATAAAATAAATCTCATCTTTAAATATGTTCTGTAGTTTCAGGGTTTCTATTTCTATAGTAATAGTGAAGTTATAACTAAATTTATTTATTATGTAATTTCTAACTAGAGATACTTCTATCTGACAAGAAGGTATGTATGTATATGTATATTACATATACATACATACAAATGTATGCATATTTACAAGTTAGAATGCTCTTCTGTCTAGTATTTTATTTTTCATATTTAATAGTAAAATAATTTTCACATATATATAAAAGAGAGAAAGTAGCTAATGATGTAAGAACAGTATGTAATGATACTTAATTTGTGTATATCTCCAGGATGTCCTATCATGTTATTTTCCAGCCTATATTTAGACAATTTATTATAAAACAAACATTATCCTCTCCTATTAGAATCATCGAGCTTCTTAAATAAATACATCTGTAAAGAAAATATCAATGTACATTTAAAATATGTTAAGAGAAAGGAATAAATGTTAAGGTTTGCATGTTAATAGAGACTTTTACAAAATCTACCAGAATTATTCAGAATGTTTACAATCTTAATTGCTTTTTCTCAGGCAACTTTTGGCATGTCAGGTTAATTGAACATTAAAATATTCAATCAAGAAAACAAAAATCCAAAACTAATTATACAAAGGATTTGAACAGTAAAAATCAGCCTTTTAGGTGTAGAGTCAGTAACTTTAGACAAATGGACAGAATGTGTAATCACGACAACAAACAAGCTACGGAATACTTCAGTCTCAAAAGGTTTGCATATGCCTCTTTGCATGCAGTCAGTCCCTTCTCCTCACTCCCAGCCCATGACAACCACTGATGCAGTTTCAGTCTGAAGTTTTTCCTTTCAAGAATGCCACGAGTGCAATCGTACAGAACGTAGCCTTTTGTGTCTGACATTTTACAGTCAGCATTATACTTTTAAGATTCAACTATGTTGCTGCACATAGTTCATTCCTTTCACTGCTAAGTACTATTTCATTGTATGGCTATACCCCAGTTTATTCATCCACACCCCTGTTGATAGGCTGTTTTCAGTTTGGGGAATATGAGGTTGTTATGAACATTCACATACTGAAATTTGTTTGAATATAGACTTTCATTTATGTTGCAAAGTGTGAAGGAGTGGAATTTCTAGGTAGTAAAGCAATAAAACGGGCACTCACAACTCAGCATTAGGAAAACAAACAACCCAATAAACATTGGGTGAAAGGTTTGAATAAACATTTCAGCAAAGAAGATATAAAGCAAGCAAACAAGCATGTGAAAAGATACTTGACATTATTAGTCATTAAGGAAATGCAAATTAAATTTATAATGAGACACTACTATAAAGCTATTAGAGTGACTAAAATAAAAGAGTGGCCAAGTGACAATAAGGATACGAAGCAACTTCAACTTTTATATGTTGCTGCTGAGAATGCAAAATGGGACAGCTACTTTGGAAAATGAGTTTGGAAGGTTCTTAAAACGTTAAACATACACTCTGTCGGTTTTCCTATGACTAGCCTAAGCAAATGGCTCCACCTAGTGTAGATATGAAGAGAAATGTTTATAAAATTTGCATTTGAATTGGAGGAATTATATTTCAATTTTACCCTACTTTTTGTTTGAACATTTTAATTTTATTTTGAATCTTATTTCTGAATAGTAGTTTATGCTCTCAAGGTAAGAAAATCTCAAAGAATAATCAAATGTATAATACAAGATCTAATGAAATGTATAAAACAAAAATAGAAAATAACATGAAGCCAGAGTAGGAGAAAAATAGTAGGAGAAAATTGCCTTTCTCTCAGGCAATTTTTGGCATGTCCGGTTAATCAAACATTAGAATATTCAATATTAAGAAACCAAAAATCCAAAACTAATTAGACAAATGTTTGAACAGTGTAAGTCAGCCTTTTTAGGTGTACAATCAATGAGTTTTGACAAATGTACATAAAGTGTAATCATGGCAACAAAGAGCTATGGAATACTTTATCTCAAAAGGTTTATGTATGCCCCTTTGCATTTTGTTCCTTCTTCTCACTCCCAGTCCATGGCAACCACTGATCCAGTTTCTGTCTGAAGTTTGATCAGGTGCTATATAATCTTAGGCAAAGCTCAGACATTAAATAATGAAAAACCTGTTTTCTTAAAGGTAACATGTTACGTTGAAATAGAGTACTGAGAAAGCAAGAAACCCCTATAATTTCAAATTAATTTTCTTTCATTATGTATGTTAGTAGAATTAGTATATAAAATGAATATATAAAGAGATGATTATGTAGCTTTTTGACTTTAGATCATTCACTACATCTATTTATTTATCCTTCAACTTTAATTCAGTATGGAATATATGGCAATTTTTTTAATGTTCTGGTGTAGAATATAAAATTTAAAATGTCTTGATTCTTTCAAAGATGGATATCCTAGAAATGTATTTTTTATAGTACAAATATGGGAGAAAATAATGACATGGTCCTGAATGAACCAATTTCCCAATATTTTCTATGACCCAAATGTTTCTGTTGTATAAATATAATTCAGTGTATCTAAACCATTTAAGAAAATATTCTCTACTTAGTGGATATTTATTTAAAAAATGTCTATATTGAACTAGGTCCAGTAGATGCAAAGAGAAATAAAGAATGGTTTCTATCTTCTAGGAGTTCACATATATCCTGGGACTGATAGTAACAGTATATAAAAGTAAAAGTGGCAAATTTTTAAAAGCACAAAAGGTGAAATCTCATTCTATACACAGTGGTGTCGCAGTAGATACATTAATTTTCAACGCTGATTTCCTGATAAAATTTCACTTATTTTACACAAAATTTGTGTCTGTTTTCAGATTCGTGCAATTATAGGAAAGCCTACATTAATTTATATAGGGATAAAGTTTTCCTTTGCAAAATTATAAGAAGGATTTTTAAATTGCCTTGAGAATCCATTGTTTTCAAGTAATTTAGTAGAACCTCTTTCAAGATAAGTATTTACTAGAATGAAAGGCCCTAAGTGCTATTAGTACTTACCATACCATGTTAAATGCAATTTGAAAGGAATAAAACTGTATTTTAAAAAATTCTTTATTAAGACTTTGTGAATTTAAGTTATTCTAAACTAGCAATGTTAAGAATTAGGAATATGGTTTATCTCATTGTACTTCTTTGATAAAAACCTCTTCTACCCACTAAGTAGAGAATATTTTCTTAAATGATTTAGATACACTGAATTACATCTATACAACAGAAACATCTGGGAAGTAGAAAATATTGGGAAATTGATTTATTCAGGACCATGTCATTATTTTCTCCCATATTTGTACTATATAAAAAATACATTTCTAGGATATCCATCTTTGAAAGAATCAAGATATTTTAAATTTTATATTCAGCACCAGAACATTAAAAAAATATTCAATGGGTTTTGTAACTTGGACTAACCACTTTCTGAGAGGACAAGGACACAAAATTATCTCATGTAAATAGTGGACTTCAGGAAGTCATTAATGTGAGATTTTGGAAAGCCATTCTTAGTCTGGGCAGACTCTTAAGAATGGTCAGCTGTTCCATTGTTTTTTAAGACATGCTGCAACTAGGAACCGTTCTTACTCTCAATTTAGAATGGTCATCCCAAATGGCTGGAAAGCCTCACGTTTCTCATGTTTCCTAGCAGCATCAGTCCCTGAAGAGTGGAACTGGCCAAGATCATGATGTCATTCCCACTGTGGCCATGAGTATTCAAGGGCTAAATTGTTTCTCATCTTGCATAAATACCTACTGTTTATACTATTGAATATATTGTCCATGTTTAATGTTACAGAGCTATACCAGTATTTACAAAAAATTAAGAAAATTCACCTTGTTTAGAAATATACAGAATATTTCTTTTCTAAAGTATGACAATTTATATGATAAACTATTCACTGCAATTTGATTCAACTCTTAAGATAGCTAAAAGATGCAATTCTAAGTTCTCTAGAGAATAATTTCTGTAACCTATTAATAGAAGAAATTTTCCATGTACATTAAGCTTGGTTAGCTATAAACTATAAGAGAGTTTAACCATAAACCTTTAACCTATTATATGTAATAATTTGTCTGCTTTGTGGTAAACAATCTATATAAAAACAATAAATGGCTTCTCATGGGCTACACAGCCATGCTTCCTGTGTGGCTGCACCTGTGATTTCTGCTTTTTGGAACTGTGGCTTATTCAGGATTGTATCTCATTTCAACTCTTCTAATGGAAAGGAGTTTGTTTAGTGAATTTATGTTTTACAAATTTCTTCCCTCAAAGGAAGTCAATGTCCATTTTATTGCAACATCCTTACAACATTTTGGTGATGTAAGAGGCAAATGTTGTTTCTACAACTTAGTAATGAGGAAACCAGTGTTTATTGAAGTTAAGCAGTTTAACAGAAGTCATTTGGAGGTACAGAATAGACTCCCTTATCTCCATTTTTAAAAAACTCACTCAGACTGTGTTTTTCACACAATTATAGTTATAGTCCCAGAGTATAATAAATTCGTCAAGTCCGTATGCAATACAGATACTGCTGCTGAAGACATTGAGTTTTCTGCACATGTTTGATATGCCATGTCTCAGAGGTGATCAGCATTTTTCTAAAGCTTTCTGTTTAAATTACTCTTGCTAAACATGAGTTTAAAAAAATCGTGTCTGCTTGATCATCAAAATAATTATTTGATTTTTTTCTGCCAATGACTGGGAAAGGACATCATATTAAATGGGTTGAATAGGATAACTCTTATGTAAAGAAAAACTAATCATTTTTTATTTTGTTTAGAGATGAGGTCTCACTCTTGTCACCCATGCTGAGTACAGTGGCATGACCATAGCTCATTGCAAATTGGAACTCCTGGGCAAAAGTGATCCCTCCACCTCTGCCTTTCAAAGCACTGGGATTACAGGCATAAGCCACTGCACCCAGCCTTAAAGAAAAGTTCTTAATTGCACAGATTTGTGCAAATAGCAATAGGGACAGATAAAGTAGTTCATGGACAATTGGTAACCATTTGTGGTTGAAGCAAATCTAAACTCTGACTGGTATTTAACAGAGACTGGAGCTGCTCTGTACTGATAGGAAGAAAATGGCTCAACTGACATGATCCATTTCTGTTTCTCCAGAAAAGGGCACCATGTTTCAAAGATATAAATAGAAGAGACAAAAGAAGCAAATCTATGCCAAGACCAGGACCAGTTCTCTAGCCTTTCATAACTGAGGCTTTCTTCAAGAAAGGAAAGATTGGAAATTAGTACCAAATTACAGATTATACAGCTATAATTTACTTCAGGTTTATCAATTACAGACTATACAGCTATAACTTACTTCAGGCGTTTCAATTACAGACTATACAGCTATAACTTCAGGCTTATCAATTACAGATTATACAGCTATAATTTACTTCAGGTTTATCTGTTGTGAAATTTAAGATATTAAGAGGTCTTGTTGTAAATGTCAGCCTTTCGTTATTGCCTCCAAAAGCCCTAATTAAAGAACTTTATCTATTTATTAATAGTCAAAATCAGGTGGACCAGATATTAAGATTACACAGCACTTTCACAAGCACTAGCTTGGCATAAAAAAAACCGTCATGAAAGGAATCATTTCATTAGCAATTCTGATTAAACGCATGTGTACCCATTTTATAGGGGGCTCTAATATAGTTACTAAAAGTGTCTTTTAGTAATGTCTTTCTTGTTTTAAAAGATTTGATAATAATGAATAACTGAGTGATTACTGTTTTGAAACTATCTAAACATTATAAATGTGTCCGTGTGATTAAATTTGGTCTATTGCATTCCAGAACCTAAAATATCTTTAAGCCATTCTCCTAGGAGCTTGAGTGAAGTGCTAAGATTATTAAGATATTTGAATAACTGTATCCAGATACGTGCAATTCTGGTTGATTATTTTTGACCTACATTGTCAAAGTTCAGTCAAACACAAGTTAGTTCAACTTTACAATCAGGGCCTCTCTCTCTCTCCCTCTCTCTCATTCTCTCTCTCGCTCTCTCTCTTATTTTTAAATGAATTAACTAGTTGACTGAACTGATAGGGTATTTTTAGGAAAGTAGTTAAACTGGGTTTTGTGTATAAGCACATCTTCAATTGTCAGAACTTTACTTCTGATTAACTCAGTTGAATCAGATTGTGTAGGGACATAGACAATAATTTTGTTCCTTTATGTTGTTTTCTTCTATTAGTTGTTACTTTTCTTTCCTACTTGAAAAGTGAATTTTAGCTTTACAGCAGCCTAGTAATTATGCCTGAGTTTACAGATGGCTGTGCGTCTTATGCAGAGCTCAGGTTCCAGCTGGTAAGTGCTGTAGCAAAAATACAGTGACAAATGTAAGACATGGAAGTTATATTATGATTTTAGAAAGATCCAAGTGAAATTCCCTGAGATACATTTGAATTTAAGGGCTATTAAAAGCATACATTTGTTGTGGTTTCATTTTTGTCTTCTTGTGTGACATTCGGGGAAGTCATTTTTCCCTTCTCTCTCTTTTAGTTCATGTTCCATGATACCTATTTCAGCTTTATCTTTCCTTTTCACTCCAAGTCAGACCAAATTGAATATGTCCTTCAATTCCTAAGTTTTAGTCTGTGTATGTCACTGTAATTTCCTAGAAATCTTCTTAGCTTTAGTAGCTACAGACTTTTGCCTTGCAAAAAACAAAACCAAAAAACATAAACAAAAAGAGCCGCATCAAAACTTGTTCCCTGAGGCATAATTTACTGGATAATAAGAATTATAAAATGCAAGAGAACTTGGTAAAATTCAAATTATCTTCTAAGTTCTAGCAAGTAATAGTAACCATTCCATAAATTTAGTTTGCTCCCTTTTTCCACGAAACAAGAGGCCAACATCAGTATCACTGTGGAAATTTACAGAGAAACTATGCTAATCTCCAGGAATCACAGTTTGCCAAAATGATTTGTTATAAGGCACAAAATTACTTGGTTCAGGGCATAATACATAGGCTACCTAAAACAACACAGCAGCAGCCATTTAGTAAACATTCTTAATTATCTTGTTTTGAAAATAAAAGTTGGGCAGTCTCTGTTGGCTTGCTGTTTTCCTTGCCCAGGAGATACACCTTGGCCAGCTCAGTGCAGTTTAATAAAGAGTTTGCTCAGCGCTTTGTCCCTTCTTCTGGGAGATCATTCGCATCCCATCTCTGTACAGTGCTTCCCAATGCAGTAAGGCACACCAAGTACAATGGAGCTTAAAATACTCTCCTGTCAATGACCAAGACCCACTGGCTTGCTCTTCCCCTTCTTCCCTCAGTATATTATAGTTCAGTTTAATCTGGTTTACAGATTCCATGGAAAAGAGAAGACCCAGATAAAAGTCTGGAGGTTATACCTGAAAGGAGTCAAACAGAAAAAGAAAGTTTTCAAGAATCCAGTATTTATCACCCCATATCATGAAGGTGTGGGTAGAGGAAACTGGATAAAATCTAGTGACTAAGAAATTGTAGCAGAGGATTTAGTACAATGAAAACAAATGGTAAGATAACAACTGGTTACTTTAAACAAAATAAAACTAGCACAATAGGGACAAAATTAGTACGCATAACACAGTAGTTAAACATTGAGGATAATGTACACACACAAACACACATACATCCACACACATACATATATGTGTATATAATTTATAGATAAAATGTTTTCCTAAAAATTTCCAAGATAATTATACTACAGTGTAATTACAGCACATTAATTCTAAACATACTCAAAAGTGGAATTTGCTGGTGAAACTCAAATAGAATTAGTGACTTCATGAATTGGGTATTTATATCACATTTAAGGGTACAAAGTTGCATTGGTTATGAATCAGTAAGTTGTAAGAAATAAAAGCACAGATTAAACCAGCTAAGAAAAAAACAAAGGGATTCATTGGCACAGAGTACTGGAATTGAAGAGAGATTCTTTAGTTGTAAGAGATTTAAATAATCTCATCAGAATTCTGTTATTCTATCTGTATTCCTTCTTTCTGTATGTTGGCTTCATTCTGGAGATAGGCTCTTTTCCGATGACATGGAAGAAAATTTCTGCTGGCTGAAAATTTGATATAAAGAGTTTTTAATTTAGTTGAAACTTGGTTACCTGTAATTCTTCGGGTTTATTTAATTGAGGTCCTCCAGAAAGCAAAGCCTGGAAAAAGAACTTGTGTGTCAGTAGTTACTTGGGAGGCACTTACAGTTAGGAGCAGTGAGGGTAAAGTCAAACGGGAAGGCAGGAGAAGCCAAGACCAAGGTAAGTTACTGAGCTGGTCACTTCTGTCAGTAATAGGGGCTTCATCCATCTGAGGAGGGCACTAAATACCTTTCAGAATAGTCCACTTGAGGATGGACAGGAAGAGGCATTTGGCCTTGGGCTCTCATTCCCCACTCATTGAGGGTTATCCAGGGTTATCACCCCCAGCCACCATTGTGTGTATGCCGAATGGGACCCTGCAGGACTTAGGGCACAGAGAAAAGGCCCAACCCGTTGCTTGGGGCGAGATACTGTCAATACCAAGAGAGTTAAATCAAACACTTAACTGATCACCAGAGCCATGGCTGAAATCAGAGATGAAACCAAGGGAAAAGGAGGTTGGGTAGCTGATGAAACATAGAAGCCATTTTGGGTTAGGCATAATTGAAATATATTTATAATAGAACTGCCTGTGTTTGAATCGACTCCATCACTTGCTGTATGGGTTATTTTTGACCAGTTTCTCAATTTTTTCATTTCCCTGTGTCTTATGTTTTATTTCTCCATTGTTCATTATAAAATGGAAATGATATGTGCTTCATGGCAAGAATTTAATAATTAGTGCTATTATAGAAAAGTGTTTGGTGCATTTACCTGGAAGATACTAAGCAATATAGAAGACGAGGCTTGCAATCTCATCGCATAACTTTAAAAAGACTTTGATAAAAAATATTTCTGTTGAACTATGTATCAATCCTTGAGTTAATTAGGGCAACAATTATATTTATTTACAAGTAAGTACCTTGAGACACAGAGAGATTGTGTTTTAATAAAAATCTCTAAACCACCATGGCACGTGTATACTTACATAACAATCCTGCATGTTCTGCACATGTACCCCAGAACTTAAAGTATAATAAATAAATTAAATATATATATATATCTTACCTGGTAAGGGGCAGTGCCAGTTTTCTGCCTCCTTTTCTCAATGCTTAATCTCGTTCCTTCATTTTCTGCAAATATTAAACTAACTTGGTCTGCAATTTGCACATATTTACCCACAAATACAAGTAACGGATCCCAGGCCTAATTACAGTGGACTAATACCCATTTACTTACTGAACTTGGTGAGTAGCTCATTCGCTATCATTGATTTTACTGTTGAAAATTGGGCAAGGACTTGCCAAGTCATTTTCCCATGTCAGAGTTCACTATAGAAGGGCCAGTGTAATTATCTCCACTGACTTCTAGCTCTTAATTAAATTAGTGATTTCTGTTGTCTTTCTTAAAGTTCTTAGGAAGCAATTTGCTTGTCCAATAATTCCAATTAAGCATGCACTTCTGGATGTTATTTTTAAAAGAGAACCTAAGTAACTCTTAAAAAGCATACAAAGGGGTTTATAATTCAAAGAGTCAGAACCAAAGTTATATAAACTATATCAATCCAAAATTCATCATTTAACAGAAATGTTGTTAGTGACAATAATTTAACAAAGGTTATTATTGTCATTTATTTATTTAATAAAAAGTACATTGCAGTTTTACACAACAGCTTAAAACCTATCACATGTTCTCTTTTAAATATTTATTTAATATTTATTTTGTGCTTAGCATTTCTCTAAACCTTTTACATATGCTAACCCATTTAATCCTCATAGTAGCCTAATGAGATGGGAACAATTATTATGTCCATTTTATAGAGGAGGAAACTGAAGCACACAGAGGTTAAATCACTTGCTCAAGGTCACGTCACTAGCGAGTGTCAAAACCTAGTTGCAAACCCTTGTGAAGGGCTCTCACATCTGTACCCTTAAATCACCTTACCTATTTCCTGTTCCTAAAAAAAAAAAAAAAATAGATCCTAGTGATTTTAGACAACACAGATGAGTTTTATTAGAGCCAGGATTTTTGTTTTTTGAATTCTCCTAAGACCGTTTAAAGTAAACATATATAGTAAAACTACCTCTTGAAGAATTCAACAAGATATATGAAATGGACTACCATATATAAAATGTGCAGAGATGTCGGTGTTTATTCTACTTTGTCTACTCATTGTCCTGATACAAGTTTTCATATCCCATATTATCTGTGCTATCTTTAGTTGTTAAAGTCAGAAGTCTAAGTTAGTTTAACAAAAAATAAAATTTATTGGTAGATATCACTGATCATCCTAAATGTTAGTGGCAGTTTGGGAGTTTACCTATCCAAGGCATCTTTTAAAAAAAAATCTCTCTCCATCTTTTGTCTTTGCTTTCCTCTTTATTGGATTCAGTTGGCTCTCTACATGTCACATCAATGTTGACTCTAAAAATGACAAAATTACATAATCATTAGGCCCTTCAGTCTCTGAAGGAGAGCTTCTTCCATGCAGCATGTAGATTAATTCCAGAAAAGGACTGCTTGGCTCTGCTTGGGTCATGTGTCTGGTCCTGGAGTAATCATCAATTCTAGAAACATCTGGTACTTGATTGGTCAACCTGGGATCAACACATTATTAGAATCATATCAAATAGGTTAGGAGCAATTACCAAGAGAAAAAGAGGATTCAATTAGAAGAAGAGAAAAAGCAATCTATGTCACTGATAAATTATTGTTTCTTTGGGTTCTAAAGTGTTCAGGTCTCTTTGAGACACTTCATGATGAGAATGGTGGTAACAGACATTACTGGGCCCTGTTTTCCCATTTCCCCAGAGAGCAAGACAATGAAGATTAATCATAAAGACTCTGTCTATTATTTTTCATCTCACTTAAAGGAAAAAAGACATTTTTTAAATTTATGATGAGCCATAATTTGCTTCTTGTGATTAATAAAGTTTATTTAACTTAAAATGAAAATATTGGCTGGGTGCAGTGCCTGTAATCTTAGCAATTTGGGAGGCTGAGGTGGGAGGATAGCTTGAGCTTAGGAGTTAGAAATCAGCCTGGGCAACATGGTGAAATCCCATCTCTACAACAAATACAAAAGATTAGCTGGGTGTGGTGGGGCACACCTGTAGACCCAACTGCCTGGGAAGGTGAGGTGGGAGGATTACCTGAGCTTAGAGAGTTCGAGGCTGTAGTGAGCCATGATTGTGCCACTGCACTCCAGCCTGGGGGACACAGTGAGGCCCTGTCTCAAATAAATAAATAAATAAATGAAATGAAATGAAATGATTATAATATAAGATCTTTGTTGTGAATGTAATACTATATAATAAAACATACCTGATAACATGTAAGTTCATCCTTTCTTCTCCAGTCTTATCTTCCACTATTCCTTTAAACTCGTTTTTATTCCAGCTATAGTCAAGTATTGGAAACTCCCCAAATGTGCTGTCTTTTTACATGGTAGTATGCCTTTCAATGCCTCGCCGTTTCCTGCAATGCAAGTACTTGTCTGCCCCATACTCTTGGTTCTAAGGAAATCTTCCTATCCTTTTCTCTTATAGCATTTTAGGCTAGGAATGATGCATGCCTCAATTAATACAGCAAGCCCTCTGCAAGACAGATGGTATTGTTATCCTTTAATTACATTTGAGGAAACCAAGGTACTAAAACACTGCATAGAACTGGTAAATAATGGAGTCAAGATACAAAGCCAGGCAGGTGGATTTTCAAACCCGTGTTCTTAATCATTATAATATATTGGCTTTTATGTAAAGGATGCTTATTAAATAAATAGATAAGTGATTATTAAGAACAAACCCTAATACTGTGTCATAACTAATGGGTAAAAACAACAGTTAAAATTAAAAAGAAACCAAAACCGATATCAGTTTACTTAAAAACAAGACAGAGAAGTCAAGACTTTCACATTTCGTGAGTGTAATGTTGATTGGCTAGAGCCTTTATAAAAATGTGAGGATGTTTTTGCAGAACAAATAACATGTTTCTGAAGGGAATTTTTCATCTATTAGAATCATAGCATTTAATACACACACACACACTCTCTCTCACACACACACACCCCTACCTTTCCAGTGTGACCTGTTAATTCAATATATACATTTTATATTTATTGCTTTCCTTTTGTCAAGAGTTAAACTTATGGTAACCCACATACACTTATTTTTCCTTTCACAATATGTTACTAATATTTGTCCTTTGACATTTCAGGAGTGAAAGCTTCTGACAGTGCTGCTGAAACAGTGTCTACTTTGGTTTGAAATTCACCTGGGTTTAGTGAGGTATGACACACAGGTATCTGAAAACTGTCAGTATGAAGTTTCTTTTGCCTGATTAGCACTGGCTTCCAAAGCAAACACTTCAATTAGATTACATTACAAAAAGATACTAGGGAATGCAAATAAATGACAAGCAAAAATCTTTAAAATCAGTATGTAGCCTCTGCAGAAGCAGAATTCTATCCAAAGATTAATAAGCTTTAGACCTCAAGTAACAGAATACACAGCATGTTCCATATCCAAGGGAACTTTCCCCATGCTCATTTAACAACTATATGAAATCCAAATTTAATCTCATTTAAAAGATCATTATTCATCTTAATTTGTTGGCTTCTCCCTAGCTGGAGCTAAATGTTCCTATTTTTATCTGAACTCTGCCAATTACCTGATAAATCTTTCACTGTCCTTTAGAATATATTATTCACTACCAGGAACTTCCTTGCCTTTCCTTTATTCTTTAGATTAAACTGCTATTTTGGATTCTTCATATTATATATTTTGAGATGAATTGCAAATAAGTAGTCACAGAAAACATTATTTTATCTTAAAATTAAGTGCTTTTTTTCATTATCTTCATCAAATACTTAACATCAGGTGTTTAGAATCATGCCTCTTCTATACCCCTAACTTGTTTAAACCCTTCAACATTTACACTCTATTCAATGTGTTCATTTCATATAAGATATTCAGAAATGAAAGAGACCCATGGAGATTTTTCTCCCAACATTCAGGGCCTTTTATATACTAAGATCTCCAATAAATAAATCCCCTGATCATTTAGGCTAATTCACTCCTATTTAAAAGATATACTAGTACTGGTTGCCTACAATATACTCACACACACATTCCTGTTCTAGCACACTCACACTTCTTCTCTATAACTTCATGGGTTTGTGTAGAGGACCATAGCAACAGGTGATGATCCAAAGGACTCCCACTCTCTTTTGGAAGACTTGATTTCTAATGTGTATTGACATCTGATAGGTTTTCCTAAAGCCGTTCTCCAACCTGAGCTTATGTCAATACCCTCTGACTGAAGTCTTATCATTTGGTGGATCACCCCAACCCAGCAAACCCTGCACCTAGAACCCAAGAGCAAGAAAGAATATCACTAATCTTGAATGGGATTTTTAATGCTGGGATTTACTTCTGAAACAATTCTTTAGATCTGAACTATTAATACCATTGCTTATGCTTTTGTTGAACTCCAGACCAAGCTTCCTTTGTTGTCAGCTCCTGTAGGCCTCAGTCTGTCACAACTCTGCCCATTACATTTCTTTCCTGGCTTCAATCTACTGGACTGTTCTAAAGTTTTTCTTAGTCGATATCATTATGCCCATCTTCACAGTGAGATCTGTGGCCCTGTTCTATGATCCGTACGTGAATAAGACACTGGACAGCACATAGTAGAGAATTGACAAGGTGGGAGAGTCACTTTTTTCCCTTCATAACAGAACCATGATTGCTAATACATGGGTTCACATTAGTGTATCCTTTGTGTCCAAATTAAAACTTGACCAGGAAATGTCCCGCCTCTTGAATAACAACACGTGTACATATGCCTATAGTGAGCTCCAACTCTGTGCCATGTACTGCAGGAGAAATTTGACCTACAGACTTCCAGTTGATCCTAATTATGACCATTATTATCATCATTTACGAGTCCTCTGTGCTGTAGTAGATGTTTCATACACTTAATTTTAATTAATACGCAGTACAAAGTCATAGTTAGGCATTATTCTTCATATTGTAGAGATAAGAAAACAGATTCTGAGATGTTAAAAATAAATAGCAGCAGAACAGGAATTTCGACTAACAACACTAATGCTCTGACATCCTAGGACAAAATTACAAACATAATGAGACAAAAAAATAAAAATTAAAAAAGCAATACATATCTCTACTTTGTTTATAGGTAAAAAAGATTTATTACCCTGTTGGACATGCTAGTAAACAATAGCATCCTAAATCTGAAAGTAATAGAATAATGAGTGTGATTGTCACTACAGGCAATGCGCCAGCCTTTTAACCAGACTGTCCCCTCGCTTTAGGCCCAAGATGTCCTGTTCTCTTTCTTTCTCTCCTTCTCTTTTTCTTTCGCCATAGAGAAGCATGGGTGTGGGCAGTAATTGTGAAGATAAAATCAGGCACAGTATATAAGTAATACTTACCATTCTGTGGCTCCTATCATTATTGACCAATTGTTTTTTTCATTATTTCAGATGATTGAGTCTTTACCTGAGCTCTCAGTGAGAGCTGCTTTGCAACAAATAATTGCAATAGTCTGTTGAATTGGTATTGAGATGCACTAGATTGTGGCTAAATCTATTGTCTTTGATACTATGGATAATGGAGTTTGTTTATGCTCGTAAGGTTAGTATTATTTACAGTACGATGATTTCCCTAGAGATGCTATATTACTGTGGAATACCCTAGATTCGTAGTACAGTTCCAGCCAAGGTTCTGGGCTTGTTATACCAATGCCATCAAATAAATGCATGAATCAAAACACAGATTCAGAAATTCACGGAAGCATGAATCCGAAGATTCTCATTCCAAAGCCAAATTATCTTTTACTGTGGTGCAGAAAAAAAATATTGCTCCAAGTGAGAGCTTAGTTTAATTTGCTACTGAAATATTAAATTTTAAAGATTATTGGCACTTTAAAATAAACTTTTTGAAGTTTTTTGTTTTTTTTTTTAAAAAGAACAGATTGCTAAGAACTCAGAGAAATGTAAATTAGAACTCAGACAAATGTAAGTGAGATGACCATTTCCTATTTGAGGGAAAAAATATGGCCAGGAGCCAATCCACTTCTTTCCTTGTGAGTAAAGGAAAACATCATCCATGATTTGCAATTACATCGATTCAGGGTTTGTATCTCCTGAAAGGCTCTAATTGTACCTTTTTTTAGTTCTGCTCTTGGGACAACAGGACAGATGAGAGCTCAGAGCAAGAACTGGGAAAGAAAGATGCTGATTTGTGGCTGTGTCTTCTTTCCTGACAGTTATAATTTCCTGTATTTCACTTAACATCCATTATTTTCTTCCTAACTTTTCTTTTATTCTGACATGTAGTTTTATGGACTGAATGTTTGTGTATCCCCAACCTCCAATTAAAATGTTTAAGCCTTTACCTACAGTGTGATGATATTTGGGGACAGGACTTTTAAGAGGTAATTAAGGTTAAATAAGGTCATAAGCAGAGGGAAGGGGGTGTCCTAATTCACCGGGACTTTTGGATTTATAAGAAGAGGAAGAGAAATAGATCTCTTTATTCTTCATGTGCATGTACTGATCTCTTTATCCTTCATGTTCACAAAAGGCCATGTGAGGACACAGTGAGAAGATGGACATCTGCAAGCCAGGAAGAGAGGCCTCACCAGAAACAGAGTATGCGGGCACCTGAATCTTGGACTTGCCAGTCTCCAGAACAAGAGAAATAAATATCTGTTGTTTAAGCCACCTAGTCTGTGGTACTTTGTTTTACTGTCTTGAGAAGACTAATATGTGTGGTTTGTATTTTTAGTATGTTTGAGGGGCACACTGACTAATGCTGAAGAATGTGGGCTTTAGAAATTACTTGGATGTATATGCTGGCTCTGCCAGTTAGTAAGTTTGCAAACTTTGGCAAATAATGTAACATTATTTTTGTCTAAATGTTCTCATTTGTAAATCAGATTAAAAGCAGCTACTTCATGGCATTGTTTTAAGAATAAAATAAGCTAATACAGTGGCATAAACTTGGGACATGAACGTTTTTGAAGTTATGGACTATTTGAAGGAAATCAGTTTTCTGAACCTGAACTCCATGTGTACTGTGGCTGAGAACTTGTGGCTGGAGGAGGGGTCATGCCAGAGTGTCATGCTTGTTTTCCTCTCTTTTCATGAACTTTCTTTTCCACACTCCAATATAAGGTACACCTCTTACTCACCCAGGATCTTACTGTGCAATTTTCACTAAATGCATAAATGTTCCTATGCCAAACAAAGGAACTGTATTAAATGGTGTTGTTAGTGTTGAAATAATGAATGGTAGCAATAATTAAAAATATTTTTTCGGGTTTGGCGATTTCCAATGTTTTGCTTTCAATAAAATTGAAGGAGGACCTAACTGAATTTTCAGGTGAAAGTATTAAGAATAATTAGGGATGATTAGAACCGAGAAATCTTTTATTTCCATCTACTTCTGTATGTGAACACAATTCTTAGCTTGTCATGTCCTTGTCACAATTTTTTAAAAATTATTTTTGAACTTACGTGTATATATTTTTAGTTGAGGGTGTTGGGTCTCAAATTGCTTTATGGCCTAGCCTCAGAATGCAGAAAGCATCACTCTGGCTGTAGTCACAAGCCAGCCCACACTCAAGGGGAAGATACACAGATGCCACCTATTGATGGGGAGTTATCAATATCACATCATGAGAGAACATGAGGGGCAGGTTATATTACTGCAGCCATCTTTGAAAAATATAAATTACCACATATTAAATGGGAGAAATTCTGCAACTTCAAAATTGCAAGGTATTTTTTGTCTCTATAAGCAGAGAAACTTAAAGTTATCTTTGAGATCAGTTATATTCTTTGTTTTAGGGGAGAAATATAAACATTTTAATAGGGCTTTTCCTAAGGTAAGCTAATATCCCATTCTGGAACAGAAATATACCATAATAAAAAGTGGAATTATTCCACATTATAAATAAACTTTTTCCTACTTAGCAATGAAGCCACCTCTCTGCAATTTGTTTTCTTTCAAAATAAAACCTCCCCTTTTTATCTCCTTTTAGAGTCCTTGGGGAGTCCTGGTTCTGAATCCTAGTCCAAACAATTATGCTAAAAAATACTCCTGTTGGTAGAAGCTAAATCTAATATGGCGAGAGTTTGGAGAATGGCAGTGGAGATGTTATCAAGGAGTTCCATTGGAATGCTTTGACTGAGAGGGTCTGGGAATATGTCATGTCTGATTTTGCATTTTTCTTTTTATTGATACTGTAATTCTATATTGTAATATCCCAAAGGTTTAGGTAATATTTAGCTTAATATTACATCACGCTTTGGGGTTCCTTGTTCTTTGTGGAATTAAGGAAGAGGCTTATATTAGGATGACCAACTTGTCCCAGTTTGCCTGGGATTTCCCACTTTTGTACTGAAAAATCTCATATTTCAGGAAATCACTCAGACCTGGACAAATCAAAATAGTAGGCTACTCTGGCTGTAGTCTACATTTAGGATTAACTTGTCGAGAGAGAGGGGTAACAGCCTGGACAGGCTAGTTTCAGGTCAGTTAGGGGCAACCTTCAAAGATGTCTGCTGTGTCTTACTAGAATAGCAACTCAGATATTAAGCAAATGTTAAGACAAAGTATCAAAACCTTGGAAACAGGCAAATAAGATTATTGGGTATTCTTTCAGTTTCATGCTGGGTACTGTCTAGCAGAGGCTACATGGTATTATCTGATTCTCTAGGGGTTAGTACTTTTCTTTGACTATTTAGAAATGAACAGGATATTTTTTGTCTCTGTAAATGTAGATACTAACTTATAAAAACTGACACAAATGATTCTTTTCTGACAGTAACACAAATGAGTTTTACTCAAGAGATGCAAGTGATTTCCTATAAAAAAAACATGACTCCTGAAAGTTACAGTTTTATTGCCCAGTAAGACATTAAACAATTAATATTAGCATTAACCAATTTAAATTAGAATTCTTATTCAACCCTTCTGTCTTTAAGCCCCCTAGAAATACTTTGTTTTCCCAAATAATTTTTGAACCAACCTCATCATCTTGCTGATACTCTCATTAATGTGATAAATAAATATTTGACCCTACTGATTTTTTGTGTGAGTTATGATTGCATTATTTTAAAAAAAATAATAGGTTCACATTAGGGATTTATGAAATGCATTAATATCCTTCAGAAACATCCAAGAAATTCATGGAGAAAGTGAAACTGGTAAAGGTCTGGGTTTCCTACATCCAAGCAGGATGAAGACTTGGATTACTTATACTGAAGGCTAGCGATGTATGTAGCCTTTATATAATGGATCGCTACACAGCAGGGAGTAAGGAAGGCATATTAAACTTTGTGGTAAAAGAAGCATCTAGAATCAATGATTTCTGCACATTGGAGGAGGTTTTTCAGATCATATCCAATAAAAAGGTGTAGTCCTAAGAAACATGGCTAGAAAACTCTTCCACTGCAATGAGAGAACACTTTGCAAAGTATACCTAGAAGAAGATGACTTTCATAATATCTAGTTTTTCAAAGGTTTGAGACAGGTATGTGTACAGGGCTAGAGGTACTGAAATACACTTGATAATGACTTGGCTCTTAAAATGTGAATTCATAAAAAATTATAGGTAGAGAACATGGAAATTCTAAACTATGGGTCAAGCTGTATACTATTCTTTAGATCACAAAAATTGTATAACAGCAATTTTATATCATTCAGTTGTATACATTTATCTTAAGATTTCAATTATTTAAATAAGAAAAAAATTGGAATTCATTATCACAGCCATACTATTTACGTTTGATGTTTGTTGAGTATATAGAATTATCTATACTTGAATGACATTTTTGCAATAGCTAATAAATATTGGTATATTTTCCTTCCTTTCTTATTCCTTTCTTCTTCCCATAAAAGGAAAAAGCTTGCTCTTTGCTCATTACCTCAGAGGAAAGTTGTGAAGAGGTTCATTCATTGACAGAATAAATTGAGTTTTCCTGGTTTTAGTTTCAAAAGGTCTAAAAGTCTCACAATTATGCAAGGTGCTGCATAAACATTAAGAGTTTCTCTGAGGAGAACATTTAGAGAATGATACATGTTCTCTCCCTCCTAGGGTTGGAAGAAGGGATAATGAATGTGAAGAGATTTGGATATTCCTGAGGGAGACCTGACTATACAATATAGTTTTCTTCATAGAATATGTGTGAAATCTTAGTATGATGTCTATATCATCCTCTATGTTTTCTTGACCCATGTCAATCCTCTTACTGATTGCTCACTATAGTAGAATAATGCAAGAGAAATACATATGTTGTGTGATTGTGTCAGCAGTCACTGATGAATTTCCATTGCTCTGCAGATTAAAGCCTCTAATGCTTACATGACCAACGGTCAAGCACATTTGAACTTTAACTACATTGGCCTTTTCTCAATTCCTTGAAGGTGCAATGTTCTTTTCTGCCATATAAATGGTTCCCTCTGTTCTTCTTATACCTAGTCTTTGGCTTAGAAAATTCCTAATCATTCTTTGGATCTTACTTAAATGATTTCTGAGGGAATCCTTTTTAATCCTCTAGCTTAGGGCAGATCTTGTATATTCTCATTGCATTCTGTACTTCTCTTTATTTAGAAAATTTATAGCTGCAATTAAATAATCTTTGGATTTTCTCACTGCTTGTTATATATATATTTCCACTCAGTTCCTGCATTTGTGTCAATACTTTTTCAGTATTTCTCTCTTTTCCTTGACCTTCCAAAGATGTTTTTTTTATTCATGACTCATCCCTAAATTCTGCAAAAAGGAGACATTTTCCCACGAATTCATTTCATTTTGCTTTAGAACTCATTTTACAAATATACTGTGTACAGTTATAAAAGTTACCACAGGCCGGGTGTGGTGGCTCATGCCTGCAATCCCAGCACTTTGGGAGGCCGAGATGAGTGGATCACAAGGTGAGGAGTTCGAGACCAGCCTGACCAATGTGGTGAAACCCTATCTCTACTAAAAATACAAAAATTAACCCGGCATGGTGTTGCACACCTGTAATCCCTGCTACTCGGGAGGCTGAGGCAGGAGAATCGCTTGAGCCCGGGAGGCAAAGGTTGCAGAGAGCCGAGATTGTGCCACTGCACTCCAGCCTGGGTGACAGAGTGAGACTCCATCTCAAAAAAAAAAAAAAAAAGTTACCACAATATAAACAAAGATATATTGTTGTATACTGTTCATAATCAATACCACTAATTCAACTCTCATAGATAGAGTACTGGAAATAAAAATTGGAATGTTAAATAACTTTGTGATTAAAAAGCAATTGAAAATATTTTTCCAGAAAGAAAACATAAGTAAGAAAAGTAACAGAAGATGAAATCTATTTTAAATGTTGAAATCCATTTCTTTTAGACTTAGTCTAAGAATAAAAGTATATGCCCTCTAGATGGCAGCAAATTAAATCTTTTAAAACATTAGTACCTCTGCTAAAATAGAGGAAAAGGGAAATGCTACTGGCAGCTAATTTATAAGGGAGAGCTAAGGATATTGAGAGAAACCACAACTTGCAAAATGCACTGGCAAATCAGATAAACTTACCCAAAAAAACCACGACTACAGACCACATTGATCTCTTAAAGTCAATCTCTTTTAACATCTATTCCTTAGGACCCATATATCTGTAGGTCTTGTACCCTGATACATGCAAACTGATCCAACAGTAACTCCCCATGCTCTTAATATGTTTTGAAAATGCACTGTGACAAAGGTCTGCATAGTTCACAACTTCTGACCAGTCCTTAACATGACCACCCTGTGACTAACTCTAGCACCCCAAACCCCTTAAGTACACTTCGCTGACTCCCTTTGCTGTCCATTCTTCCTTACTGCTATGCAGGTGTTAACAGTGGTATTGCTGATGAGCTTTATTTAATAAATTATTTAGTAAATTTCATATTTGGCTTATAAGCTTTTCAACACATCAGTGAGATATGTTATTTTCAAAGTTTGTCAAGGTATTATCTTCAAAATTGCTTGTATATCAAAATAGATTTATTTCAGGTACCATAAGCCAAATGTTAACAGTGCACAAAGCAAACCATTAAATATACATACCAAGAAAGATGTTTTAATCAAACTTTAAGCAGACTCTATTGAGCCCTCTTCCTGTGTAGGCCTCATCCTTGTGCTCTGTCTTCAGCCTGTTTAAATCAGACTTAGCAAAGAATCCTGCTAAGTCATCAGACCCTCACTGTCTGATCAGCCTTCGTATCTGATCAAGTTCCTCATCCCACTCCTTTGATATCTAAGTCCTTGGCCTGTCTTTAGCAAGAATCCTGTTAAGTCCATTTAGCAAGAATCCCTCTACTTTTGATATCTCCTGTTGATAATTTTCCATCCACTGACACCCTCAATCGCTCTTTAGCTTATAAATCCTTGCTCATTTTTGTCATATTCACAATTTGAGCACAGTTTCTCTCCTAAATTACCATAGTCTTCAGTAAAGTCTTCGTTACTATTTTAACAAGTGTCAGAAGAATTTCTCTTCAAAAACACTTATTTTTTAATGCTTTACTTAATTTAAAAAGTTTAGCATGCCACTTAGCAATCATTATAAATGGCTTTAAATCACATTTAAAAAAAAATTAACAGAAATATACTTCTAAAGGTTCTCTTCATCATTAGTCTTCTCATTCATGTGTTTATTACTTCATTTATTAACTTCTTAAATGATCTAATATCTTCAACTTCAATCCACTCTACAATTTTACACACTGAATTTCTAGGCTTCACTACCTAATGAGTAAAAATAGTTTCATATTTTGTATTCGTTCATTTTCATGCTGCTGATAAAGACATACCTGAGACTAGGAAGAAAAGTAGGTTTAATGGACTCACAGTTCCACGTGGCTGGACAGGCCTCACAATCATGGTGAAAGGCAAAAGGCACTTTTTACATAGCAGCAGCAAGAGAGAATGAGAGAGAAGTGAAAATGGAAACCCCTTATAAAAACATCAGCTCTCGTGAGACTTATTCACTACCACAAGAACAGTATGGGGAAAACCGCCCTCGTGATTCAATTATCTTCCACTAGGTCCCTCCCACAATGCATGGGAATTCAAGATGAGATTTGGGTGGGGACATAGCCAAATCATATCATTCCACCCTTGGCCCCTCCCAAATTTCAGGTCCTCATGTTTCAAAACCAGTCATGCCTTCCCAACAGTATCCCAACATCTTAACTCATTTCAGCATTAACTCAAAAGCCCACAGTTCAAAGTCTCATCTGCGACAAGGCAAGTACCTTTCACCTATGCATCTGTAAAATCAAAAGCAAGTTAGTTATTTCCTAGATACAACGGAGGTACAGGCATTGGGTAAATACAGTCAATCCAAATGGGAGAAATTGGCCAAAACAAAGGGGCTACAGGCCCCATGCAAGTCTGAAATCCAGTGGGGCAGTCAAATCTTAAAGCTCCAAAATGATCTCTGTTGATTCCATGTCTCACATCCAGGTCACGCTGATAGAAGAGGTGGGCTCCCACAGCTTTGGGCAACTCTGCTCCTATAGCTTTGCAGAGCATAGCTCCCCTCCTGGCTACTTTCATGGGTTGGCATTGAGTGGCTGTGGCTTTTCCAGGCACATGGTGCATACTCTTGGTAGATCTACAATTCTGGGGTCTGAAAGCTGGTAGCCCTCTTCTTATGGGTCCAATAGGCAGTGCCCCAGTAGGGACCCTGTGTGGGAGCTCCAACCCCACATTTTCCTTCCGCGCCGCCCTAGCAAAGGTTCTCCATGAGGGCCCTCCCCCTAGAGCAAACTTCTGCCTGGGCATCCAGGCCTTTCCATACATCCTCTGAAATCTAGGCAGAGGTTCCCAAACCTCAATTGTTGACTTCTGTGCATCCATAGGCTTAACACTACATGGAAGCTTCCAAGACTTGGGGCTCCCACCCTCTGAAGCAGCAGCCTGAGCTGTATCTTGGCCACTTTTAATCATGGCCGGAGCAGCTGGGACACAGGGCACCAAGTCCCTAGACTGTTGACAGCATGGGGACCCTAGGTCCAGCCCACAAAACCATTTCTTCCTCCTAAACCTTTGGGCCTGTGATGGAAGGGGCTGCCACAAAGGTCTCTGACAGGCCTTGGAGATATTTTCTACATTGTCTTGGTGATTAACATTTGGCTTCTCACTACTTTTGCAAATTTCTGCAGCTGGCTTGAATTTCTCCTCAGAAAATGAGATTTTCTTTTCTATCACATTATCGGGCTGCAAATTTTCCAAACTATTATGCTCTGTTTCCCTTTTAAAACTGAATGCCTTTAATAGCACCCACATCTTGAATGGTTTGCTGCTTAGAAATTTCTGCCAGACACCCTAAATCATCTCTTTCAAGTTCAAATCTCTAGGGCAGGGGCAAAATGTCACCAGTCTCTTTGCTAAAACATAAGAAGCATCACCTTTGCTCCAGTTGCCAACAATTTTCTCATCTCCAACTGAGAGCACCTCAGCCCGGATTTCATTGTCCATATCATTATCAGCATTTTGGTCAAAGCCATTCAACAAGTCTCTAGGGAGTTTCAAACTTTCCTATGTTTTTCTGTCTTCTTCTGAACCCTCCAAATTGTTCCAACTTCTGCCTGTTACCCAGTTCCAAAGTTGTTTCCACATTTTGGGGTATCTTTTCAGTAGTACCCCACTCTACTGGTACTAATTTACTGTATTAGTCTGTTTTTACACTGCTGATAAAGACATACCTGAGAATGGGTAATTTACAAAAGAGGTTGAATGGACTTATAGTTCTATGTGGCTAGGGACGCCTCACAATCATGGTGGAAGGCAAAAGTCACTTCTTACATGGTGGCAGCAAGTAAGAGAGAGAAGCAAGAGAGAGAAGTGAAAGCAGAAACCTCTTATAAAACCAATAGATCTCATGAGACTTATTCACTACCATGAGAATAGTACAATGGAAACTACCCCCATGATTGAATTGTCTCCCATCCAATCCCTCCCATGGCACATGGGAATTCAAGATGAGATTTGGGTAGGGACACAGCCAAACCATATCATGTTTATTTCAACATTCACACATTTCTTAATTGTAAGATCCCAGGTCTCCCAGTTTCTTCTGAATGCCCTTTATTTCTATAAAGGTGTCACGTAGGGAGCCACTTCTGGGCATCTAAATATTATTTTATTTTTGATTCTAGCTCTCTCCCCATCAGGGTAATTTGTTGTCTCTGAAGCTTCCTCATGAAGCTTTAGAAGTTTTTTTCTGTTTGTTTGTTTTTTGAGAGGGAGTTTCACTCTGTTGCCCAGGCTGGAGTACAATAGCGTGATCTTGGCTCAGTGCAATCTCCACCTCCTGGGTTCAAGCAATTCTCCTGCCTCAGCCTTCCGAGTAGCTGGGATGACAGGCTTGTGCCATCACTCCTGGCTAATTTTTGTATTTTTAGTAGAGACAGGATTTCACCATGTTGGCCAGGCTGGTCTCAAACTCCTCACCTCATGATCCGCCCACCTTGGTCTCCCAAAGTGCTGGGATTACAGGTGTGAGCCACTGTGCCAATCCAATGGCCATGAAAATAAAAGAAAGAGGTTAAATAGATTTTAGTAAATCCACACCACGAAATTCTATCATACATGGTACTATCATAAATGTAGCCAACATGAAATTAAGTGTGATGTTTACTAAGGTTAAATGAGCAAGGCAAACAAATATCCACAATTTCTACGTAAATACTTCAACTACAATTTTTGTAGCTGGATGACAGTGTCCTATATTATGTAATAAAAATATCCTAATTAAAGAATGTTGAAGGTATGTTTGTCAGTGTTTCCACTCCACCCTTAGCTTTCAGCACGTCCTGTATGCTTTCTCCACGGGTAGAGTTTCCCTCTGCTCTCTCGACTCACCTATAATGGTGGAGTGCTATTGTTTTCTCACTCATGCAAAACTCCTCATCAAGGCAGAGGCTAGGTTGTTCCTGGTCCAGCCTCAATTTTGGATAGGCCCTGAATGCCTGAACCTGAAGGTTTGGGCTTTGCCTTGTTTTAATGGGGTTCTTGGGAAGAAATAAGTTCTTACTCCTCTCTTTTTGGCAGATTATTTTTATTTCTATCCCTCCCTCTGGTGGCAGTCAGTCATCTTAAGGTAGGCCATGGGAGAGGACAGTTTGCTGCTCCTCCAAGGATTTTTTCTTCTCTAACAGATAACCTTCGTCACAGACTGGAGGGCAAGAGAGTCTCCTGCCTCAATCCCAGAGGCAAACTGCTTTTGCTTTGTATAGCAGAAGGGTCAGTGGAGGTGGAAGGGTAAGCATTCCTTCTTCTTTCTCAGTGACAGTCTACCACCACCAAATGCTTTTTTCTGTTAAGCAAAAATTTGGTAAATGGGTGTAGACTCCCCTTGTTTCTTAGGCTTCCAGGGTTTCGAAACTGTTAAGCTAGTCTTCCCTTGGCTTTTAAGAATTCATTAAAATTTCAGGTGTTTCTATCTTCTTTTATGACTGCTCTTTTCTCCTTCTGTGCCCTTTGAAAAGTAAAATGATTAGTGTGTCCCATCCTTTTTCTGAGGGACTTGTGGCTCTTTAGAATCAATTTGCCTAGTTGCTTTATAGCAACCACAGTTATAGAAATGCAGTTCTCTGATGAAAAAGAAGTATTTTTTCATATTATCCAGCTTTGTTGTTGTTGTTATTGGAGTCCCCACTCCAACAATAGACTACATTTTATTTGGCTTTTCATATTCTGGGTAGAAGCAAAATTCCCAGTACTCTTCATTATTAATGGAGTTGTCTTTTCCTCTCTGCACCCAAGCAGTATGTATTCTGGTATTGAAGCACAATAATAAGAATTGTTACCTATTCCTCTCTGCACCCAAGCAGTACCTATTCTGGTATTGAAGCACAACAATAAGTCCCCCAACTCCCTGCTGTCTTTCCTAACTCCTAGGATTCCTTTTTTGTTTTTTTTTTTTCACTTATCATGAAGCAATGCAGAGTCAAACTCAGGCTTCAGGTCAGTGATTCTTAGTTTTTTCTTCCCAGGCCAGGACTATTGGAGGGAGCAGCATAAAATCTTGTTGAAGACCTAAATTGTCTAGTGCTGTCTCTCCTGGAAAGTCACCCTCCACGTATACTTGGCCTAAAGAGGTTATATATCAGCCTGAGAAAAGAAAACCAGTAAGAAGTTGCATTTTCATTAAAAAAAAAAAGCTATGCTTCATATCCTACTACGCTTACATTCGTTCTCTCCAATAAAGTTTTTAAACCTGAAAAATAATCATCTGGTTCTCATGCCCCCATTAAGGTGGAAAATAATAATCTTTCAGTTCTTGAGCTGGGATAGAGTTTCTAGAACAATAATTTCTATGTGTAAAACACTTCACTTAAGGACACTCATTGGGACATTGATTTCTGATCTTTGTGCCTCCAGATCTTTCACTGTGGTCTTCTGCTGTCAACAATTTTCAGGTTGTTTCTAGTGAGATCGCCCATTTGGAAAGCCACCACAAAAAAGTAAGTCTGGAGAAACTGGGGAACAGACAGTTCTGCTTTTTTTTTTTCCCCATGCTTCCTAATGAATATTATTTAATAAATAAGTGCTAGCATTCTTTGACTTCTATTAAAATTACTCTGGTGCTCCTTGTCTGTGTTAGCAGTTAAAAAATCTGGTTTTCGCTTTTTTTCCGCTCCTCCCCTCCCCCACTCTTCTGCACGTGGAAGAAAAGAAGGAAAACAACCTTGGAAGTTCTCAACTGTCGACCTTCTGTGAGGACGTTTGCCTCCTGCCCTAAGAGAAACGTTCCCTCTGGAGGCTTGGGCTGCAGGCGCCCCTTGTGGCCACCGAGTGCTCCGACGCCCACGCCAGGCCGGCCTTTGGGTTGGCCGAGGCTGGGCGGGCTGCTGAGGGCGCTTGCGCTGTCGCCGGGAGCCGCGCAGGGTGAGCCATGCACGAAGGCGTCCCCCGGCGCTCTGGGGGCCGAGATGGGGCCCTAGGGAGAGCGGAGTCGGGGGTTGCGCGGGCCCGGCCTGCTGAGGACTCGAGGGCCAGGGAATCCTTGAAGTCCCCGAAGACCCGGAAAACACCCCCGTATCTGAAACTACTTCCAAGGGCCTTGATAGGATTCGGCGGTTTCCGAAAAAGGAAAAAAGTCCGGCCCTCCGATTCCGGAGAAGTGGATGACAGTTTGGAGCAGCCCTGTGGTGTGGGCTGTGTAGCCAGCCCCTGCTGTAAGTGTTGTAGTAACATTCGCTGCTTCATGGTTTTCTACTGCATCCTGGTCATCTGTCAAGGTGAGCCTGAAGGACGTGGTGTGTTGTGGCGAGGGCCGCCCCCCAGGAGGTGGGAGAGGGAGGATGGCGGAGGACGCCCTGGGATGGCCCAGCCTGAGGCTGCTTTCTGACTTCTCAAGGCGCTGTCCGATCAAAGTTTAGCTGCCCAATGTGTTTACCTTGCTCGCTGCCTAGACAGCAGATTTATCAAAACAAGGGAATTGCAATGGAGAAAGAGTAAGGCAGGCAGAGCCGGCTGTGCGGGAGCCCAGAGTTTTAATATTACTCAAATCAGTCTCTCCAGTATTCTGGGATGGAATCAGAGTTTTTAAAGATAATTTGGCGGGTAGGGGCTCGGGAGGTGGGAAATTGGTATTAGACTGGTATGGAATTGGCAGTAGTAATCCCAATAAATATACCCATAAAGATGGAGTTTGGGGATTGGTTTTATCACACCTGTAGTCTTGAGTGAGGTGCTGATCCTTTTGCCAACAGAAGATGGATCATAGTAATTCTTGGCAAGTAGTGGTACCATATTTAATAAAGCTGTCACCTGTGCTTGACTGGGATGCAGTGCCAATGAAACATGTATGTTGGGAGCCCAGGTGGCTACAGAACTTGACCTTACGGTAGTGATGATAACTATAAGGACTCCACTGTTGATGAATAATTTTGAGTGCCCTTCGTACTCACACAAAGCAAATGACAAGGTCTGTTAACTGTCAGCTCAGGTCATGGCCTGAGAACTTGAGGGCTCCCATCGAAGCCGTAAAATGAATTGGCACTTTTTTTATATATCACAGAGGTGATATTTCTGGAAATTAAACACAATATGGGTTGATGAGTTATAATGACAGTTGAATTCACAGTCTCACCAAATTACCCACGTGAATGATAGGGTGTTGATTTGTAAAAAAAAAAAAAAAAAAAAAAAAAAAAAAAAAAATAGGTCCTGAAACTTGGAACAAGGACATCTGACTAGGAGCAGATGAAACTGACATTTTTGATTCCCCAAGTTATTCTGAGCCTCCTTTGTTGGTAGAAGAGCTTGCCCTCTGGTAGAGGAGGCTAGTCTTTCCTTCCTTGAAACATCTGTGAGAAGCTCACCCGGAGGTCTTGAAAAGGAATGCCTATTCTTCTTAAGATATACTACAGCCACTCCTGTTGCCACTAGATCCATAATTAGAGTAAATTCTCAGTATGCTCCAGGGCAAGAGATACACACTGAGACCCAGGAGCAAAGAACTTACACACTGAAATAATATTAAGGCTTTACTAATGTATTGGCAGAACCCTGGAGAAGTGTGTGAGAATGGATTCTGTGAGTTATTAGATCCAGATGGGCAAAATAAAACATTGGATTCTTCTGAATTCATTGATATAGTCTCACCTGCTAGAGATAACAGTTTTAATGTGTGAGCACATGCCCCTGGAGATGGCTCTAACAGTTTACATGATTGGTTTATTGAAACTTGGACTTAACAGTAGCTTAAAGTTAATGAGGTTGAGATCTCAAAATGCCCTGGCGTGATGTGTAGGAAGGAATTCAAGTACTTAGGGAGGTGGGGATGTCGACTAGATTTATCATGTGTGACTTGCACCATCTCCTCTCCAACTTACCCAGTTATGTTCCACAAAAGGGCCTAGAAGACACTCTTGTCACTACGGTATTAAGGGATACATCAATTAGAGAAGAATTGGCATAATAAAAAGCTCTGTGCCTGCTTTCTTTTTAGGCTAGATAGGATTGTAAGGAATGCTGCCATTGAAATAAGTTCTGAAATTCAAAGGAGTCATAGGGGTCAAGTGGCAGCAATTATTGTCTTAGGCAAGGTGGGCACCAATACCATTAAGGGTGGCGGGTACGTGCAGGCAGTCACCACACCAGGGCTGTACTTTCATCAACAAGATCTGGATCTCAGTTTGAGTTGGGGGAGCAGTGAGGGATTCCCTGGGTGCTATATTTCAGTCCTAAGGGAAGCAGCTGTTCTTTATAGCTGCTATTCCTATATTCTTTATAATTCGCTTTACATTTTACTAAATAATACCTTGTTACTCAATACTCTAGTTAATAATTATCTATATTAAACTTACCCTGTTTAAGTTACTTGTGTTGTCTGTATTTAATTTAACCCAAACTGATATATATTGGTGTTACTTCTTCTTTAAGTGTTTGGTGTAATTCATCAGTAAACTATCTGAGCCTGTACTTTTCCTTTTGGCAAGTTTTAAAAATTACTAATTCAGTTCCATGTATAGATATCCAGAAATTCAGATTTTAAAAGTTCTTCTTTGAGTCATTTTAGTAATTGTATCTTTCAAGGATTTATTTCATCTAAGTTGTTAAATTTTTAGCATATAATTGTTTATAAAGGTCTTTATTATTATTTTAATGTCTATAGGAGCTGTTGTGATGTCCACTGTGTCATTCATTCTTGATCTTCTCTCCTTTATTCTTGATCAGTTTGGCTTAACCAATGATATGGTTTGGCTGTGTCCACACCCAAACCTCATCTTGAACTGTAACTCCCATAATTCCCATGTGTTGTAGAAGGGACTCGGTGTGACGTAATTGAATCATGGGGATGGGTCTTTCCTGTACTATTCACATGATAGTGAATAAGTCTCATGAGACCTGATGGTTTTATAAAGGGAAGTTCCCCTGCACATTCTCTCTTGCCTGATGCCATGTAAGATGTGACTTTGCTCCTCATTCACCTTCCACCATGATTTTGAGGCCTCCCCAGTTATGTGTAACCATGAGTTAATTAAGCCTCTTTCCTTTATAAATTACCCAGTCTTGAGTATGTCTTTATTAACAGCATGAGAACAGACTAATACAACCAATTTTTATGATTTGTAAAGGACCAGTGTGCAGAAGGGTGTTAACATACCAGGCCTGAAAAAGGTCTATCTGCATGGTTGGCTCTTGACTGCCATCTTGGCAGTTGGATTTTCGCAATGTTCTCACCATTCCCTAACTGGTTAGAAAACACTTCACATAGGTTGTCACAGTTTAAAGTTGAAGGAATTAAATGTGTACTGTTTGACTCCAGTGGGGGAGATTCTTGACCTGCACCTGGTTTCATTCTGACTTTGGCCCATATAACCTTTTGCTTTACTGCTTTTGCTTTGTAGGTCACAGCTATAAATGAGACTGCATCCTGAGACTTTTGAATCCTTCTAGTGAATCATTGAACCTGTGATGGTCTTTGAGATCCCCAACAACAAAAAAAAGAGTTGTTTTGTTTTTGTCATTGTGGGATTAAAGTTGGCTTCTTTACATGCAACTTTTATGAAATGAAAACCAATATAATTTACATACCATAAAATTTTCCTTTTGAAGTGAACAATTTAGTACACTTTAAAAAATCCATAAAATTGTGCAACTGTTATTACTAATTTCAAAGTATTTTCCTCTTCTAAGATAGAAACTCCACCCTAATTGACTCTACATGTATGAATTTAATTATGGACTCTCAATTATACTCCATCGATTTATATATCTATCCTTATTCCAGTATCACACATAGCTTTGTAGTAGGTTTTAGATTTAGAAAGGAAGTATAAATCTTGAAACTTTTGCTTTCTCAAGATTGTTTGAGCTATTGTGGGTTCCTTGCATTTCCATCTCAATTTTAGAATAAGCTCGTCAATTTATGCAAATGTCAGCTGGGATTTTATAGAGATTGTGAGGAATCTGTAGGTCAATTAGGAGATGATTGCCACGTTAGCAATATTAAATCTCTGAATCCATGACATGTAATTCGTTACCATTTATTTGGGCCTTTGTTTTCTTTCAGTGATATTTTGCCATTTCCATGTTCATGTCTTGCAATTCTTTTGCTCACTTCTTTTGGATTTTCTTTTATTTTAAGCATGTTTATATCTAGTATATGGAAATACAATTTGCATATCAGTCTTGTATACTGAATCTTGATGAATTGTTTTATAGCTGTAGCATTTTTTTTGTACATGTGTGGATTCCTTACACTTTTATGTATACCAGATCAAGTCACTTGTGAATAGTTTTACTTCTTCATTTCCAATGTGGATGACTTTTATTTCCTATTCTTGTCTGACTTACCTGGCAAGCACCTCCAATACAATGTTGAATAGAAGTAGTACAAGTGGACATCTTTGTCTTGTTCCTTATCTTGGGAAAGCTTTCAGACTCTCACCATTAAGTATACTGAGGGTTTTTCATATATAAAGTTATCAGTGTGAGGAAGTTGCTTTCTATTCCTAGCTTTGAGTGTTTTTATTACAATAGTGTGTTGGATTTTGTCAGGTGCTTTTTTTGGCATTTTGATGATAATGTGGTTTTTATCCTTTATTTTATTAATATAGTCATTAACCCTAATTTCATATATTGAACTAACTTTGCATTAATGGGAAAATCCCACTTTATTAGCTTTACCATCATTTTTCTAATATGCTGGATTCAGTTTACTAGTGTTTTGTTGAAAATCTTTACATCTTTAGTCAAAGGGATATTGTTTTGTAGTTTTCTTTTGTTGTTGTTGTTTTTCTTTTGGTCAGGTTTTGATGTCAGAGTAATGCTGGTCTAGTAGAATAAATGGGGAATTGGAGTGGGTATTGTAAAAAAGAGAGAAAAAAATGATTATACAAGTATTATATCCTCTTATTTTCTGGGAAAATTTGGGAAAGAACATTTGGTAAAATGGTGGAGCCTTGTGGCCTTTACTTTTCCTTATGGGAAGTTGTGTGTGTGTGCGTGTGTGTGTGTGTGTGTGTGTGTGTGTTTTAATTACTAATCAAGCTGTATATTTGTTGTAGATCTATTCAATTTTTCTATTTTGTTTTTCCTGAGCCAATGTTTACAGCTGTGTCTTGATAGGAATATTTCCTTTGCATCTAGGTTTCTAACTGTTGCTCTACAATTGTTTAATAGTATTATAATCTTTTCGTTTTCTTTAAAATCAGTAGTAATGTTCCTTATTTCATTCCTCTCTTTATGAATCTGGAGTCTTTCTCACTTTTCTCTTGGCCAATGTAGCTAAAAGTTTGTCAACTTTGTTGATGTTTACCGAAAATCTACTTTCTATTTCATTGATTTTTCTCTGTTGTTTCTATTTTATATTCTGTTTATTCACATTCTAATCATTCTTTTTTCTTCTTGATTTGAATTTAGTTGTTTTTTTTTTTTTCTCTTACGGTGTAAGATTAGGTAACTGATTTTAACTCTTCATCCTATTTTTCTTGAGTCAGGATCTTGCTCTGTCACCCAGGCTGAAGTACAGTAGTACAGTCATAGCTCACTGTAGCCTCAAAATCCTGGGCTTAAGTGATCCTTTCACCTCAGCCTCACAAGCAACTGTGACTACAGGTGTATGCCACCATGTCAGGCTCTTCTATTATATAGGCTTTCTTTGCTGTACAGCTTTGGCTGCATCCCATTAAATTTTAACATTTTGTATTTTTATTTTTGATCATCTCACTATATTTTCTGATTTCACTTTTTTGCTCTTTGTTTGTTTGTTTTTTGTTTTTTGAACCAGATTTTCACTCCCATTGCCTGGGCTGGAGTGCAATGGCATGACCTCAGCTCATTGCACCCTCTACTCCCTGGGCTCAAGTGATTCTCCTGTTTCAGCATCCTGAGTAGCTGGGACTACAAGCACATGCCACTGTGCTCAGCTAATTTTTGTATTTTTTGTAGATAGGGTTTCACCATGTTGCCTGGGCTGGTCTTGAACTCCTGATCTCAAGTGATCTGCCTGCCTCAGCCTCCCAAAGTTTCGGGATTATGGGTGTAAGCCACCACACTCAGCCCTAATTCATTTTTGATTTCTTATTTGACCCATTGATTATTTAGAAATGTATTGTTTAATTTTCACATATTTGTGGACTTTTCTAATTCATGTCTGTCATTTCTAGTTTTATTTTATTTTGGTCAGAGGTGATACTTTGTATGATTCCAATCTTTTTACATTTATTGAGACTGGCCAGGTGTGGTGGCTCACACTTGTAATCCTAGCACTTGGGGATTAAAAAAAGACACATTTTAGAATTAAGAATCTTGCCCTTTAAAAGGACTACTCTAGATCCCCACCTCCATCCAAAAAGAAAACCTAAAACAAAGCAGTAACAGGACCAAGGAAAGTTACAAGTAAATTAACTGTCTTCAGAACAACACTCAGCAGTTTTTAAAGGAAGACAACGTAATGCAAACTTTTTTCAGTATACTGTATACAGTGTCTGGCATACAATACCAGCATGCAAAGAAAAGATACAGTTGTGACCCATAATTTAGAAATAATTTAATGTTTGCAGCAGAAAACATTAAACACAGTCTAGAGGCAAGAGGATTGCTTGTCCAGGAGATCGAGACCAGTCTGCTCAACATAGTGAGACCTAGTCTCTACAAAAATTGGCTGCTTATGATGTTGTGTACCTGTAGTCCTAGCTACCTGGGATAACCTAAGTTTATCCACCCTCCTTGGCCTCCCAAACTGCTGGGATTACAGGTGTGAGCCACCACACCTGGCCAATAATGACTTTTGATATAATATTCTGTACCAGTCATTGAACCAGGAAAAACAAAACAAAACAAACTAACAAACCCTCAAAGATGGAAATCTGGAATTGGTTGTTTGATGTGACTGGGCTTGAAACCAATGAAAGTAGTGATATTTGTGACTGTGAATTGTGGTTCACTAGAAATCCATGGCATGTAGCAACAAAAGAGTCATTTAAATTATTGCCTTGGATGAAGTTCTTATTGAAGGCAAGACTTTGAAAGACAAAATAGCTGCTGCAGTTGACTTCTGTGGTGGAATCTTTGACTGCATTGAAAAATTTATAGAAGGAAAATGAAAAGTTTAGGATATGGTTAGGAAATGTGTGAGCTTCTCTCAGTTTCATAAGAAACTCTTATTTTTAGCCACATACTGTTTATTTTGGTCAATACTAACTTATTCACAGGCAGCAGAAGTGAAGCATAAGTTGTCACAAATTCACCAGATCACTTCTGTGAGAGTTGGGACATTGATTTGAGAAAAATAAAACTTCTGAGAATTAGGATAAAGGCATTTGGGTGAAATCTGGTGAATCTGAAAACCATGAAACCCCAAATCCTGGACCTTCTTTGCTGGTAGGAACACTTATTTCTCCTATATCTAAAGAGAAAACAATTCCTTGCTTGCAGACACTGCATTGGCCTCACCTGAGCCTCACCTGGCCTCATCTTATAACTCATCTCATACCCCATTGCCACCAGATTCATAACTCAAATCAGACCCAGCCTTCCAAGAATCATTTACACTACCCTATGAGAAAATATCCTATATACCAAAAATTAGTGTGCCACTTCAGTAATGTTTCTAGACACCAAATGGTTTGGAGTATATTGGACACTCTCTCTTCCAAAATGAAGGAAAAATGTGTGCTATTGTACCACCCACTATTAAGAAACGGCACAATTTTTGGTGAGCCTCCATGGCTTTTCAATGGTAGTAGTATACTATGGTAGCATTATAGACCTAGTCAGAGTAGGCCCTAAAAAGTAGAGGAAAAAGAAAATCATCCCAGTGGACAGAACATTGAGCAGTATATCTGATTGTCAGCTATAGCTGAACATTGCCTAATGATTTGACTATTTGGTAATTAGGAAGGCTGTGTAAGTGATGCGTCTCTCCACATGAGCAGAGTTATCCTATGTGAATAAATGTTCACCAAAAGAAAGCCATTGCACAAGAGGCTGTCAATAATGAAGTAGGTAGATGGATATGAATATTAGTCAGTCTCTTTCCCTAGCCATTCTACCTCTTGTTCAATAGGGTCTTATTTATAGTAACAATTACATCAAGGATGGAGGTTATATAAGAGGTGAATACGTGGCCTTATCTTCACCAGTGCTGGTCTGGCTATTGGACTGCTCAATGCCTGCCTTGCTACCAAAGTCGAGATAGTCTAGGTACTGGCTGCATTCCTTAGTGAAACCAACCAGCTACCTGGAGGCAGGTTGATTATATAGTTCTGGTTCTGTTATGAAGTGGGCAATAATTTTTCCTCACTAAATTAGACATTGATTTTGGATATGGGTTCTTCTATTGTCATCGTGGTTGTGCTAACACTACCATAACCAGACATAATGAATACCAAATAAAGCATTATAATCATGTTTACCAACACATTGCTTCTAATCAAGGAACTCATTTTACAGTAAAGAATTATAGCAGAAGGTTCATGTTCACGGAATTTACTGATTTTACTACATATCTCAATAACCAGAAACTCTTGGTCTTATAGATAATGATGAGTCTTTTGAAGACTCAGATAAGTCTCCTAGTAGCAGACAACAATCAACCACTCCCAGTAGTAGACAACAAGTTTGTAGTGCTGTCCTATAGGATGGGATATGCACTTTGAGAGAGCAACCTATGTATGTTATCTGGGATCAAGGGGTAAAAGAGGGAGTGAATAGTAGAAGAAGGAAGTTATAAATATCAACTGTAGCCTCATAACCACTTAGAGTAACAAAACTTGTAGCAGCTCTGAATTTCCTCTTACTTGTTTGTCTTATGTGTTTACACACAAATACGTCATAGGCACATTTGTCTGTATATATGTTTATCTATATGTCCTGGTTATTTTCTCTCTTCCTCTCCATTCCTATATAATTTTTCTATTAATAATTTATGTAAAGTAGAGAACCATGTAAATTAATCTCTAGGTTATAAAATATGCCTCAATTAGAAGGGGAATAGATATCCCCAACTTAGAGATAAACTCAGTTACTGACAGGACTTATTTTCTACATTGGCCATTATCTTCCTTGGCCACATCTAATGTAAGAGTTAAAGAAAATTCTTATTCTGGGTGCAGCAAAGTTTTTATATCTTGTTTCCTACTGGTATTGGTCTGCTAAAACAAGATGTGGCTCCAAATATGGGTTGTGGTTTCTTTGGCAATACATTTCCCTCAAAAATTTAGTTAGGCCTGTGATATATTTGCTTAATTATTGGTGGTTATTTTTGCAATTTGGTTTTTAGGTTAAAGAAAATCCATTCAGGTTTATGATTAAACTGAAGGATTAGCATTACATTGAGGTAGACATGCAGATTGATTAGACTATGTATCTCTCATTTTTGGGGAAACAGTAAGAGCATCTCTGTAAAATGATAATTGTGATACAATTAGGCAGAAGTGTGATGGTATTGCTACTTATTTGATATGAAAATTTAAATATGGGAAGAAGGATGGAACTGTATATCAAAGAGTCTGAAAGATAAACTCTGAAAGGCATTTGTCTGTTGGCCACGAACTCCATTACTCACTCTTTATTTGCAAGGGAATGGGAAGCCTGAAACTACACTTCCCAGAGTTGCTGGGGGCCAGCTGATTTCCACTTATGTGTTGCCAGTGAATCTGTGGCAGTAGATTTGAAAAAGGGCAAAGGGAAGACTTTTTTCCTTTCTGTTTCTGGTGGTGTTTTTGGCAGCAGGAGCAATTCTGGGTGATTAAAAGCTCCCAGATTTATGCTCAAGAATAAATATGGTGCTATCAGCAGCACAGAGCTCATGGACTCTGGCTCTGGCACCTGCAAGAGCATCAGAATCAGCAGGTGAGCTCCTTGTCATAGCATTAGGAAGACTGTGAGCTCCTGGCTTCCTGCAAAAGAAGGTAGTGATTGTAGTTGTAACAGCAGCAGCAACAGCAATCGTAGAAGCAGCCCATGCTCCAGTTACTTTGGTTGCATAGATGTCATGAATTTTTATTAGTGACCATTTGGACTCCAACTAATGTACTACTTTTGTAATCAATCCCTACTCAATTAATTTTGTTTCAAATTCTTAGTGTGTTTATGACTAATTTTTTCCTAGTTGGATGTTGAGTGATAGAAATACACATAATATGGTACCATTTATTTCATATTCAAGAACATGAAAAACAATACTTGATATTGTCTAAGGACAGATACATTGTCAAAAAGGTTAAAACATGGTAAAATTTAAACACAGGATACTGATTATGGAAGGGAGGGAGAAAAATGAGCTTGGGAAGTATGCATCTGGCTTTAACTATTTTGATAATGTTTTATTTCCTATTCTGAATGGTAGATAAATAAGTATTATATTAGTAATAGTTTTAATTTTTTATAATTTGAAATGCAATACATTAAAATAAAGATCAGTACTAAATGAGATGATACAACAGTCACTTTTATTTAGGAAATTACTCATAGAGGTAGTTAAAAAATAGCTTCGAAAATTCAATTAGCAAATATTTTATAGAGGTTAAGGCCTATTTGTGTTTTAGAAAAGCAATTATTGCATTCTTATAGCTTTTAAACATTCAGAATAATGTAAAATAAACTTACATTATGTAATTTAAATTTTGCTTTGTAATAATCATAATCACAACCTCTTAAAATGCATATCATTGCTTTCTCTTTTTCTTTTTACATTTTAGGTGTGATTTTTGGTCTTATAGATGTCAGCATTGGTGATTTTCAGAGGCAATATTATGTGAAAACCATTGAAAATTTGGCATTGGAATTGAGTTATGATATTTCATCTGCCCTGGTAGCAATATTTATAGCATTCTATGGAGACAGAAAAAAAGTAATATGCTTTGTAGTTTCCTCGTTTTTAATAGGACTTGGATCACTTTTATGTGCTTTTCCATCATTTAGTGAAGAAAATTATCAAAGTAAGGTAGCAATTGAGGGTAAGTTTTAAATATACTATCATGCATCAAATCAATATTTATTCAAACCTTGGCTTAAGGAACTTAAAATAGACTGTGATAATTGTTTGTCTGTATATCCATCCATCCATTCATCCATATTGGTTTATATGACCAAGTTTGCTAATTAACTAATTGAAGCATCCTAGTGTACACATATGTCATAACAGAGGAAGTTAATGATTAGTTTTAGTCTATTGATAGAAAACATTTATTTTCAGATGTTTGTCAGTAGGAAGCTCAGGACTGTGATCCCTAGGAGAAGAGAAAGAAACAACTTGAATTTTCTTTGAGAAGGGAAGAGTAAATAGATTAGGGACACACTTTATGATTATCAGGAGCATAAAGGACTTCCTTGAGTTTATTAATCATGAATTCAAAGTAGGATATGCATGGTCGTACAGTCATGTCAAGCTTTAAAAGTACATGTATGGAGTGGGAAAAAGAGTTATTTTGAGTAGGATTGCAGTTTTACCATGGGGTTGCATGATCTGAAAGACAGCAAGGGAATTAAAAGTGTTTAGATGATAGTGAAAGATGTAAGGACATAAAAGGGACATTGGGATAATGAAAAGGAGGAAAATCAATGGATTATATACCCTGATGAATTTTAAGGATTGTTGGCAGTGCATTGCTAGAAAGAGTCAGCTGGAAAGATTGGGGTGGTTAGAATGTAGATGCTTGAAATTATCATTAGAAAAGGTTTGTAGTTATTATTTTTGACATTTAAAATGACTAGCTATATTAGTTTGTTCTCAGGCTGCTATAAAGAACTATCTGAGACTGGGCAATTTATAAAGAAAGATGATTTAATTGACTCACAGTTCTACAGACTGTATAGGAGGCCTGGAGAGGCCTCAGGAAACTTACAATCATGGTAGAAGGTGAAGGGGAAGCAAGCACATCTTCACATTGTGGCAGGAGATGAGCAAAGTGGGGAGTGTTACACACCTTCAAACAACCAGATCTTGTGAGAACTCACTATCATGAGAACAGCAAGGGGAAAATCCGCCCCCATGATTCAGTCACCTCCCACCACCTCCCTCCCACAACATTGGGAATTACAATTCCACATGAGATGAGGGTGGTGATGCAGAGCCAAACTATATCACTAGCCAAGGCAGGTGAAGTACAGAGCATAACAGCAAAAAAGTTCAAGGAACTAAGACGCCAGGGTGTTGGAAGTATCACATTGACACTGATATCACAAGTTAATAGGTCTGTATAAAACTGAACTTTGAGCATTTGAATGACAGTCCTAGAGACTACCTCCCACTTGATATGGAGTCAAAATCATTTCACATGGATACTAAGCCAGCTGAAAATGTTCATTTGTGTACTGTTTTGCAATCTGCACTTTAATAGGGTTTCCACAATATTATTTAAGAGCATGTGTTAAATGTCATGCAAAACGACCTGTACAATATAATCTAAGAGTATTGCCTGGATCTACCAATCTACAAACAAATAATAATTACACAAGCATTTACTTAATACTGTTTTATAACCATCTGAATAAAAAATGTATAAGAAATGTACTGTGACCTGAAGGAAATTAAAATCTAGTGGATGACCACATAATGACTAACTCTAATGGAAAGAAATGTATATTGTGTAATGCCTTGTCCTTATGAACCTACGTTCTGAAAGTTAGTGGGTCTAAAATGGGAGGTTATTTAATCAGAGTGAGACAAAGTTAACATAAAGATTGTTAAAGAGGTGGACATAAAACTAAACTCAGAAGGTACTCCTCTTTGGTAACACAGATAATCTAGAACATTATAAATACTTTTAGCCTAGGGTCAAAAGTCAGGGAAACAGGATGCCAAATTTAAGAGGAATATGTGCTATGTGTAGCATGCACATTTATATTTTGGCTTATAATATATGCATCTTTTGCAGGATTCCCACACAATTTCTTTTCTTTTTTTATTTTGGAGATGGGGGTCACAGTATGTTGCCCAGGCTTGTCGCAATCCTCTCACTTCAGCTTTCTGAGTATCTGGTACTACAGCTGTGTGCTGTGTCTAGCCCAAATTTTATGATGGCATTTTTCTGACAACATGATGATTGATTGCAGTATTACTACATTCAGTGTAAATGACAAGTTAACTAAAAGAAAAAAGTATAATTTCAGAAATAGCTTGTAAAATATTTGATAAAGAATACTGCACATTTGTTGTATGTATGTTTAACTTTTGAGTTCGATTAACAAAACTATAATTATTGTCTTTTCAAAAGATATTTGCAAAGAAACAAAGATTGTCAGTGGTTGCCAGAGGCATGCATCGTTCCAATCAAAATACTTGTCATTCTTCACCCTTGGGCAGACTGTGCAAGGAATAGCAGCAATGCCTCTTTATATCCTTGGAATAACCTTTATTGAAGAAAGTGTTGCTACACACTCAGCTGGTACCTATTTAGGCAAGTTTTTACCCCCTCTAATATGATTGACCCATTTTGAATTTTCCTTGAATTTTGGTATGCATGTCTAAACTGATATAGAAGTACTATTGGCCCTTATGATGACATTGTAATAAATGATAACTGGTATACTACACTTTAAATCACATTGATTCACCTAATTCTGAAGAGCTGTTTGAGATTTGAGATTCTAGACAAGTCACCTGAATGTCACTGAAAATATATAGAGCAATTGAAAAAATCTATACTTTCATCAGGCCATGGTGGTTCATGCCTGTAATCCTAGCACTTTGGGAGGCCAAGGCATGTGGATCACTTGAGGTCAGGAGTGAGAAGCCACGGTGAAACTGTGTCTCTATTAAAAATACAAAAAAATTAGCCAGGCATGGTGATGAGCACCTGTGATCCCAGCTACTCTGGAGGCTGAGGCAGGAAAATCACTTAAACCCAGGAGGTAGAGGTTACAGCAAGCCGAGATGCTGCCACTGTACTCCAGCCTGGGTGACAGAGCAAGACTGTCTCAAACAAACAAACAAACAAAAAATACTTTCTTAAGTAATAAAAATCATACTCTTTATGGATATGTGTATGTACATTTATAAATATGTATATTTATATATGTGTATATATATTTAATGAATAATAGCATACTATCCCTATTTACAATCTCTTATGCTACTGTATCCTACATAAGTAATCCTGGCTATATCTCAGGGTAATCTGTACTCTCTTATATTGCAATAGATTCTGGTCCTGGTAGATCATCTATTTGTACAGGGTTATCTAACTATCACTTCTGAACATTTAAGTTGTTTTTATACACTTATCGCAAAGGTGTATTGAGACATCCTGACACCCTGGTAGCTAAGGTGAAGGGTGAAGAGGTAATGATAACGTTAAAGTATCATCTTGCTAGAGCACCCAAATTGAAATAAAATAAGGTATTTTGAATTTATAATTATATTAAATATAAATATACTTTATGTATGATATATTAAATATAAATATATTACATATATTACATGAAATATATAGATTAAATAAGGTATAATGAATTATATACTGAGTTTCTCTAATATATGTATTGGATAATATGTATTATGATTAGTTTTATGTGTTTGCTTGGCTAAATTATGACACCTAGTTGTATAGACAAACACTAGTCTAGATGTTTTGATGATGGTCACTTTTAGATGTGATGAATATTTACGATCAGTAGATTTTGAGTAATACTGATTTTATAATGTGGGTGGGCCTCATTCAATCAGTTGAAGGTTCTAAGAGGAAAGACTGAGGTTTTCTGAAGAAACAATTCTATCTGGACTGTAACATCAACTCTCACTTGAATTTCCAGCCTGCTGGCCTTCTCTACAAATTTGGGACTTGCTAGGCCTCATAATTGTATTTTGTATTAATCAATTCCTTAAAATAAATCTCTCTGTTTTTCCTCTCTCTGTGTTTTTTGAAAGTTATTTTTATTTTTTGTTTAAATTCAATAATTTTGGGGGGAACAGGTGGTATTTGGTTACATAGATAAGTTCTTTAGTGGTGATTTATTTTGGTGCAGCCATCACCCAAGCAGTGTACACTATACCCAATGTGCAATCTTTTATCCCTCACCCACTTCCCTCCCACCCTTACTCCTGAGTCTCCAAAGTCCATTATATAATTCTTATGCTTTTGCATCCTCATAGATTAGCTCCCACTTGTGAGAACATATGATGTTCGGTTTTCCATTCCTGTTTTTCTCTCTTTTATTGGTTTTGTTTCTCTGGAGAACTCTGACTAATACAGAATGCTGTGAAAAGCTTTCAGAAGTAATCAATTTTAGTCAATTTTTATCATAATGAAGCTGGCTTATAAAATTGCTTGATGTTCAGTGTTTATTTTATAGGTATTGCAGAATGTACAGAAATCATTGGATATGCTATGGGTTATGTGATAGGAGCACCACTAGTTAAGGTCCATGAGCATAGTACTGCTGCAAAAAAGTAAGCATTATTTTTTTCTTTTGTTTACATTGTATAAAATATTTACTAAATAGATACCATAGCTTATAAATAAACATATATATTTAATTTGTAATAACCATGGTTTTAGAAAAATATATACAAGTGTGACATATGCACATATATGTACATATAAATACATCTAAAGTATACATCTTAAATATTTTGAAGTGTGTAGAACTATACTGTTAACTATATGCACATTGTTTTGCAATATATATCTAGAACTTTTGCATCTTGAAAAAATACAATCATTGTTCTACTTTCTGTTTCTGAGAGTTTGACTATTTTAGGTACCTTATGAAACTGGAATCACGCGGTATTTGTCTTTTTGTGATTGGCTTATTTCACTTTGAATACTATCCTGAAGTTTCATGCTTGTTGTAGCATATAACAGGATATCCTTATTCATTTAAGGCTGAAGTATGCTCCACTGTATTAATGTACATACCACATTGGCTTTATTCATTGATTTTTCAATGGACATTTAAGTTGCTTCCAGCTCTTCACCATTGTGAATAATGCTGCAATGAATATAGGTGTACACATATCCCACAGAGATCCTGTTGTTAATTCTTTTGTATATATACTCAGAAATTGGATTGCTGAATCATATTGTAATTCTATTTTTTAATTTTATTTTTTTAAAACTTTTATGCTTTTTTTATAGTGACTGCACCATTTTACATTCCTGCAGTGCACAGAGTTCCAATTCCTCCACATCCTCATCAATACTTGTTTTTCCTATTTGTTTCTTTTTCTGATGGTGGCCATCCTAATGGATGCGAGGTGATACCTTATTATGGTTTTGATTTGCATTTCCCTGATTATTAGTAATGTTAAATATATTTTCATATGCTCCTTGGCCATTTGTTTATCTTCTTTTGAAAAGTATCAATCCAAGTCCTTTGGCCATTTTTAAATCAGATTTCTTTTGTTGCTATTGGGTTGAAGTTCTTTAGATATTCTGAATATTAGCCTCTTTCAAGACATGGTTTGTAAATGCTTTCTCCCATTCTGCAGGCTACTTTTCACTTCACCAATTCTTTTCTTTACTGTAAAAAAAGATTTTAAGTTCTATGTAGTGCATTTGTATGTTTTTGCTTTGCTGTCTGGGCTTTGGATGTAATATCCAAAAAATAATTGTCAAATCCAATGTCATGAATCATTCTCTCTATGCTTTCCTAAAATTCATGTGAAACCAAAAAAGATCCTACATAGCCAAAGCAAGACTAAGCAAAAATAACAAATCTAGAGGCATCACATTACTGGACTTCAAACGACTACAAAGCTATAGTTACCAAATAGCATGATACTGGCATAATAGTAGGCACATAGACCAATGGGAAAGAATAGAGAACACATAAATAAAACCAAACACTTGCAACCAACTGATCTTTGACAAAGCAAATGAAAACATTAACTGAGGAAAGGGCACCTTATTCAACAAATGGTTCTGAGATAATTGGCAGGCAACATGTAGAAAAATGAAACTGGATCCTCATCTCTCACCTTATACAAAAATCAACTCAAGATGGATCAAAGACTTAAATGTAAGACCTGATGTCATAAAAATTTTAGAAGAAAACATTGGAAAAACTCTTCTAGACATTGATTTAGGCAAAGACTTCATGAGTAAGAACCCAAAAGCAAATGCAACAAAAACACAGATAAATAGATGGAACCTATACTAAAAATCTTCTGCACAGCAAATGTAATGATCAGCAGAATAAGCAGACAAGCCAAATATATATATATATATATATATATATATTGCTTCTAAGAAAATATATGATAAGACAAAGGAAGTTTGACTGTATGATATCTACAGAATTCATTGGTCTTACTCTGTACTCCATTGTCCAGAAACAACTGGCTTGATAGAATGGTGTAATGATTCCATACCCTCAACTGTTATGAAGATATTAATATTTGAAGCTAGATTACTGTCTGCAAGATTCATTTTATGCATTATCCAAACATTTCTATGAGGTGCTATCTCCCCCATATGGTTGCATGGTTCTGGAAACCAAAGGGTGGAAGCAGATCATCTCATTTTTACATGAAATATTCTACTGGGTGAATTTTTGCTTTCATTTTCTGTACTCTTGAGCTTAATGGGTTTGGAGATCCTTACTCCCAATGGGACATGATTTTGATACATTAAGAAATATAATGTTCTCAGTCAGTTGCAAATTCTAATGATCCTGAATTAACAAGTAGTGAAAGAGAGTCTAGGGGGTGGAGCCAAAATTGCTGATTAGAAGCAGCTACAGTGTGGCATTCACAGAGAGGAGCAAAAGAAGTGAATATAGCACTTTCAATAGAAATATCCAGGCGCTCACATTGGGACTGATCAAGGAAACAGCTTGACCTACAGAGAATGAAGAAAAGCAAGGCAAGGCAATTATCCACCTGGGAGTAACATGGAGCCAAGGGAACTCCCACCCTCAGCCTAGGGAAGTGGTGAGTAAACATGTGACCCTGGAAAACGATGCTTTTCCTATGGATCTTTGCAACCATTGGATCAGGTGATTTCCTCCTGTACCCACTCCACCAGAGCTTTGGGTCTGACATACAAAGTTGTGTGGAGTCTTGGCAGAGCAACTGCTTAGGCATGCACAGAAACCTGGGAGATTTACCTACTCTGGCTCCAGGATCCCCAGCAAAGATGACTGCAACTCAGGCAAAAAGGGAGGTCAGTACATACCCCTAGGAAGGGGGTCAAATCCAGGGGCTGAACAGGGTTATTCTGCAGTCCCCACTTTCACAGCACCTCACAAGACAAGACCCACTGGGCTGGAATTCCAGCCAGCCACTGGAAACAGGGTAGTACCTGGCTGAGATGGGAAGGAGCTCCTGGGTGAGGGGGTAGGCCATCATCTTGGTTGTTCAGACAACTCAGCTATTCCAAGCTGAGGGCTTTGCAGAGTCCAAGCTGAGCAGGTTGGAGATGTTATCCCAGTACAACACAACTGCTTTGCCAAGGTGTGGCCAGACAGCTTCTTTAAATGAAACCTAGATCCACTCCTCCTCATTGGGTGAGACCTAACAGTGAGGCTTCCAGCCACCCCTGCCTGCATTCAACGGGTAGAGTTCCGATTTCTCCCTGGGATTGAGTGCTGGAGGAAGTGGTAGGTCACTACCTATGCTGTTTGGGCACTCTGCCATTCCAGCCTGTACGCCTTGGAGACCTTAAACCAGTCAGGGGCTGAAGGGATTCCCCAACATTAGCACAGCTGCTTTACCAACATGCAGCCAGACTGCTTCTTTAAGTGGGTCCCTGTACCTGTTCCTCCTGACTGGGTGAGACCTCCCAACTGGGGTCTCCAGCCACCTCCTATAGGTGTGTTCAGGCCAGCAATAGGTTTGTGCCCACCTAAGACAAAGCTCTCAGCGAAAAAAGCAGGCTACCATCCTTGCTGTGAACAGCTTTTACTGGTGATACCTCCAGGTACTGGAAAATATAAGGTGAATTGACCCCCAGAAAATGGCAGCAGCCCTACGGAAAAGTTGCCAGAATGTTAAAAGAAAAAAAGAAACCACAAAACTCATAACACAAAATACCCATCCAAAGGTCAGCAGCCTCAAAGATTGAAGGTAGATAAGCTCACAAAGATGAGAAAAAATTAGCACAAAAATGCTGAAAACTTAGAAAGCCAGAGTGCTTCTTTTCTTCAAATGACCGCAACACCTCTCCAGCAAGATATTGGAACTGGGCTGAGGCTGAGATGGCTGAAATAAAAAAAGTAGGCTTTAGAATGTGGACAAAAATGAAATTCATTGAGCTAAAGGAGCACATTGTAACCTAATGCAAGAAACCTGAAAATCGTGATTAAACAATGCAGGAGCTGACTGCCAAAGTAACCAGCATAGAGAAGAACATAACCAACAGCTAAAAATCGTGATTAAACAATGCAGGAGCTAACCACCAAAGTAGTCAGCATAGAGAAGAACATAACCAATCAGATAGAGCTGAGAAGCACACTACAAAAGCTTCACAGTGCAATCACAAGTATTAATAGCAGAATAGAGCTAGCAGAGGAAAGAATCTTAGAACTTGAAGACTATCTTTATGAAATAAGTCAGGCGCACAATAATAGAGAAAAAATAATAAAAAAATGAACAAAACCACTGAGAAATATGGATTATATAGAGACTGATTCTGTGACTGATTGGGGTACATTAAAGAGATGAGGAGAATTGAAACAATTTGGAAAACATGTTTCAGGATATCATCCAGGAGAACTTCCTCAACTTAGCTAGAGAGGCCAACACTCAAATTCAGGCAATGCAGAGAACCCCAATAAGATACACCACAGAAGATCATCCCCAAGACACATAATAACAGGATTCCCTGAGGTCAAGATGAAAAAAAATGTTAAGGGCAGTCGGAGAGAAAGGCCAGGTCACCTACAAAGGGAAGCCCATCAGACTAACAGTGGACATCTCAGTGGAAACCCTGCAAGCCCAAATAGATTATGGGGGGACAATATTCAACATTCTTAAAGAGAATAAATTCTAACCCAGAATTTCATATCTTGCCCAACTAAGTTTCATACGTGAAAGAGAAGTAAGACCCTTTTCAGACAAGAAAATGCTGAGAGAATTTGTTCACACTAAACCAGCCTTATAAGAGCTTTTAAAGGAAGCACTCAATATGGAAAGGAAAAGGAATTAACAGACACTACAAAAACACACTGAAGTACAGAGACCAGTGACACTATGAAGCAATTACATAAGCCTGCAAAATAACCAGCTATCATCATGATGACAGAATCAAAACCACGTGTAATAATAAAAATATTAACCTTAAATATAGATGGGCTAAATGCCCTAATTAAAAGACACAGAATGGTAGGCTGAGTAAAAAACCAAGACCTATTGCTATGCTGTCTTTAAGAGACCCTTCTCATACGCAAAGACACACAAAGGATCAAAATAAAGAGATGGAGAAAAACCTATCCCGCAAATGGAAAACAGAAAAAAGCAGGGGTTGTAATCTTAGTTTCTAACAAAAAAGACTTTAAGCCAACCAAGATCAAAAAAGACAAAGAAGGACATTGCATAATGATAAAGCATTCAATTCAACAAGAAGACTTAACTATCCTAAATATATATGCACTCAATACAGGAGCACCCAGATTTATAAAGCAAGTTCTTAGAAACCTCTGAAGAGACTTAGACTTTGACACAATAATAGTGGAAGACTTTAACACCCCACTAACAATATTATACAGATCGTTGAGACAGAAAATTAACAAAGATATTTAGGATATGAACTCAGCTCTGGATCAAATGGACTTGATAGATATCTACATAACTCTCCACACCAAAACAATAGAATAAACATTCTTCTCATTGCCACATGGAACTTTCACTAAAATTGATTACATAATCTGAAATAAAACACTTCACAGTAAATGCAAAAGAACTGAAATCATAACAGGTTATTGGACCACAGCACAATCAAATTATTTATAGAACTCAAGACTACAAAATTCACTAAAAACCATACAAATACATGGAAATTGAACAACCTGCTCCTGAAGAACTTTTAGGTAAAAAACGGAATAAAGGCAGAAATCAAGAAGTTCTTTGAAACTAATGAGAACAAAGATACAGCAAAGCAGAATCTCTGGTACACAGCTAAGGAAGTGTTAAGAGGGAACTTTATAGCCCACATCAAAAAGCTGGAAAGATCTCAAGTTAACAACCTAATAATCAAACTAAAGAAACTAGAGAACTAAGAGCAAACAAACCCCCAAGCTAGCAGAAGATAAGAAATAACCAATATCAGAGCTGAACTAAAGGAGACAGAGACATGAAAAACCCTTAAAAATATTAAAAAATCCTGTAGCTGGTCTTTTGAAAGAATTAATAAAACAGACAGCTAGCTGGACTGATAATGAAGAAAAGAGAGAAGATTCAAGTAAACACAATCAGAAATGATAAGGGGGATATTACCAGTGACCCCACAGAAGTACAAATAGCAATCAGAGACTGCTACAAACATCTTGATGCACGTGAACTAGAAAATCTAGAAGAAATGGATTAATTCCTAGACACATATGTCCTCCCAACACTGATTCAGAAAGAAATTAATCCCTGAACAGACCAATAACAAGTTCTGAAATAAAGGCAGTAATAAGTAGCCTATCAATCAAAAGAAGCCCAGGGCCAGGTGAATTCACAGCAAAATTCTCCCAGTTGTACACAGAAGAGCTAGAACCATTCCTACTGAAACTATTCCAAATAATGGAAAAGGAGAGCCTCCTCCCTTACTCACTCTATGTGGCCAGCATCATCCTGATACAAAAACTTGGCAGAGATACAACAAAAAAGAAAACATCAGATCAATATACTTGATGAACATCAATGCAAAAATCGTCAACAAATACTGGCAAAACAAATCTAGCAACACATCAAAAACTTATCCACCATAATCAAGTAGGCTTCATCTTTGGGATGCAAGGTTGGTTCAACATATACAACTCGATAAATGTGATTCATCACATAAACATAACTAGAGACAAAAACGACATGATTATCTCAATAGATGCAGAAAACGTTTTTCATAAAATTCACCATCCCTTCATTAAAAATTATCAATAAATTACATATTAAAGAAACATAATTCAAAATAATAAGAGCCATATATGACAAACCCACAGTCAATATCCTGCTGAACGGGCAAAAGCTGGATGCATTTCCCTTGAAAACCAGCACAATACAAGGATACCTTCTCTCACCACTTCTATTCAATATAGTATTGAAAGTTCTGACCAGGGTGATCAGGCAAGGAAAAGAAACAAAGCATATTCAAATAGAAAGAGAAAAAGTCAAACTATCTTTGTTTGCAGATGACATGATCCTATAGCTAGACAACTCTATTGTCTCAACTCCAAAGCTTCTTAAGCAGATAAGCAATTTCAGCAAAGCCTCAGGATAGAAAATCAACATGCAAAAATTGCTAGGATCCCTATACGTCACCAACAGGCAAGCCAAGAGCCAAATCATGAATGGATCCTCATTCACAATTGCCACAAGAAGAATAAAACACTTAGGAATACAGCTAACAAGGGAAGTGAAGGATCTCTTCAAGGAGAACTACAAACCACTGCTCAGAGAAATCAGAGAGGACACAAACAAATGGAAAACATCTCATGCTCACAGAGAAGAAGAATCAGTATTGAGAAAATGACCATACTGACAAAAGCAATGTTCAGATTCAATGCAATTCCCATTGGACTACCAGTGATGTTCTTCATGAAACTAGAAAAAAACTATTTTAAAATTCACATGGAACCAAAAAAGAGCCCAAATAGCTAAGGCAATCCTAAGCAAAAAGAACAAAGCTGGAGGTATCACACAATCTGACTTCAAACTATACTACAGGGCTACAGTAACCAAAATATGTTATTAATACAAAAACAGACACATGAACCAATGGAACAGAATAGGGAACCTAGAAATAAGACCACATACCTACAACCATCTGACTTTTGACACTCCTGACAAAAACAAGCAATGGAGAAAGGATTCCCTATTTAATAAATGGTGCTTGGAGAACTGGCTAGCCATATGCAGAAACTGGACCCTTTCCTTATGCCATAGACAAAAATTAACTCAAGATAGTTGTGGGTATGCAGCCTTATTTCTGGGATCATTCTGTTCCAGTGGTCTATGTGTCTCTTTCTGTACCAGTATCATGTTATTTTGGTTACTATAGCCTTGTAGTATAGTTTGAAGTCAGGCAGTGTGATGCATCCAGCTCCATTCTTTTTCCTTAGGATTGCTTTGGCTATTTGGGCTCTTTTGGTTCCATGTAGCCCTGTAGTATAGTTTGAAGTTGGATATCATGATGCCTCCAGCTTTGTTACTTTTTTTTAAGAGAGTCTCACTCTGTCATCCAGACTGGAGTGCAGTGGTATGATCACAACTCACTGCAGCCTCAATTCCTGGACTTAGGTGATCCTCTCACCTCTAAAGTAGCTGGGACTACAGGTATGCATCATCACACCAGGACAATGTTTTTGTATTTTTGGTAAAGATGGGATTTAAGAAGAAATTATAACTTCATATATACCATATACAAAAATCAACTCAAGATGGATTAAAGACTTAAATGTAAAGCCTAAAGCTATAAAAACCCTAGAAGAAAACCTAGGCAATATCATTGAAGAATAGGCACAGGCAAAGATTTCATGATGAAGACACCAAACACAATTGCAAAATAAGCAAAAATTGACAAATGAGATCTAATTAAACGAAAGAGCTTCTGCACAGCCAAGGAAACTATTAACAGAGTAAACAGACACCCTACAGAATAGGAGAAAATTTTGGCAAACTATGCATCTGACCAAGGTGTAATATCCAGCATCTGTAAGGAATATAAATTTACAAGAAAAAAACAAACAACCCCTTAAAAAGTGGGCAAAGGACAGGAACAGACACTTCTCAAAAGAAGACATAGATGTGGTCTACAAACATATGTAAAAAAGCTCATTATTACTAATAATTAGAGAAATGCAAATCTAAACCGCAATGAAGTCCTATCTCACATCAGTCACAATGACTATTAAGAAGTCAAAATATAACACATGCTGGTGAGGTTGTAATGAAAAAGGAACTCTTTTACACTGTTGGTGAGAGTGTAAATTAGTTCACCCATTGTGGAAGATAATGTGGTAATTTCTCAAAGACCTAGGGACTGAAATACCATTCAACCTAGGAATCCTATTACTGGGAATATACCCAAAGATAGACATCATTCTATTTAAAAGACACATGCATATGTATGTTCATTGCAGCACTATTCACAACAGCAAAGACATAGAATTAACCTAAATTCTTATCAATGATAGCCTGGACAAAGAAAGTGTGGTACATATACACCATGGAATACTATACAGCCATAAAAATGAATGAGATAGTGTCCTTTGCAGGGATATGAATGGAGCTGGAAGCCATCATCCTTAGTAAACTAATGTAGAAATAGAAAACCAAATACCATATGTTCTCACTTATAAGTGGGAGCTAAATGATGAACATACATAGAGGGGAACAACAGACACTGGAGCCTACTGAAGGGCAGAGGGTGGGAGGAGGAAGAGGATGAGAAAAAAGTATCCAATTGATACTAGGCTTAATACCTGCTTTATGAGATAATCTGTAAAACAAACCCCTTTGACACACATTTACTTATTTAACAAACCTCCACATCCTGCAGATGTAGCCATGAACTTAAAATAAAAGTTAAAAAAAGAGAATCACAATACTAATGTGAATATTTTGAGTTACCAGTTGGGGAGGAATGGGTTTCTGCTATATCACAGAGACAGTCATAACTTTGTTTGAAATCCAGGGGATTTACCTGATTCTTAGTATTCACATTGCCCAGTAATTCTCTTTAAATAACTGCCTCAACTTATTAAAGAAAATATCACTAAGGTTCAGATCCTATAGGAATAGGATAATAGTTGGGTCACCTCACCAGGTGAAGTATCCCTTCCAACCAAGGTGCTAGCTGAGGGTAAGGCATTCATACAATAGGTGGTAAAAGAAGGCAGATGTGATGGTAAACTTAGACCTTGTCACTAATGATGATGCAGGAACAGTGGCAACTAGGGTTTGTGTTAATTTCCTTCTAATTTTTATTCTTCTAGGTTATATGATGAGCCCTGGTAGTGGTAACTATTTTAGATGTAATACCTTTGTCTCAAGATACTTGGGACAAAGAATTTGAGATAAATACATGAGTACACACTATTAATTTGAGAGATGATACTAGGAAGCATGATAGGGTAGTGGGGAAATAAGCAAGGGAAGGTAAAGAAGACAATAAAGTGTTCGTTATATGGAGCAGTTTACTGCTTGAAGCAATTAGTACTCAATCCTACTGGAGACTCTGGCGGACAGTGTAAGATACGAGTTATCCCAGCAGCCATTTAAAGGAGATTGGATATATATCTACTAACTCCTGGAAATTGTTGGTCAAATGATGCCCCTGGGGTTAATATTAACCCCTAGGTATTTCTGATCTGCTCTTTGAGACCTGGGCCAAGCATAGAGTTCCTGCTATTCAAAGTTATTCATTTGCTATACATGGGAGTGATGAATGCCTAGCTGAGGTAATACAAATGGGACACTAACAACATCTTCTACAACAAAGTTTTAGTTTTCAGTTGTAAGTATTTTCGAATTGTTATAATCCCATTATTGTATAGTGGCTAACAGGATTTGGTGTATCTATCTCAAGAACTTTACTCACCCAAGATTTTTTTTTTCCAGCAAAGAACAGTAATAGATTTTGAGGTACAAAAGTGATAGATTGTGTTGGATAGCATCAGTTTGCTGTGATTGTTCCACTCTCTACTTTTCTCCACTCTGCTCTGTACCTAAGGAGGTTGACCTACTATAGACAATATTAATGGGCTCCTTTATCATCTAGCTTAATTTTAGGTTTGGCTTGTGAAGAGCACTGGCAAGAGATCTGAGAGCATGAGGAAACTTAAATCTGGATATTTATTCTTTCCTCTCCTTTCCTGATGATCTCAATGGTTTGGTGGTGTCTCTTTAATAAAGGCTACATTTGTCTTATGACTCTCAGATACAACCACCTGTATAGTTCACTTAACTTCTGTTTCCTCTTGCCTCTTCAGGCATCTTTTCAGGTGGTAATGGCTCTCTTCTGTTGCAAGACCCAGAATACCATCTTTTCCTATACAGATTTCTTTACACTTTATAGTTCCTTTTATTAAATTACTCAAAGAGAATGTATTGTTAGGACTCAGTATGTATATTAGCTTTCTGTATTTTTTAAGTTTGAATGCTGCTTATTTCCTTTCTTATTTTTATATTGGTTCATTATTTCTTATAGATTTATAAAAGTTCTTCACTTATTACGGATGTTAATTATTTGCTAGATCTATGACAAACAATTTCTCTGAATCTGTCCTTAAACTTTGCATATGGTATCTTTTATTATACAAATTTTAATAGTTTTTATATAATCAAATATGTCAATATTCTTCTTTTCATAAACTTTTAATGTTCTTTCTTGCTTAAGATGTTCTTTTTTTTTAATTTCAATAGTTTTTGAGGAACAGGTGGGTTTTTTTTTATTATGTGAAGAAGTTATTTAGTGGTAATTTCTGAGATTTTGGTGCATCCATCACCTAAGAAGTGTACACTCTACCCAGTGTGTAGTCTTTTGTCCCTGACCCCCACCCTACCCTTTTCTGCTAGTCCCCAAAGTCCAGTACACTTTTCTTATGCCTTTGCATCCTCATAGCTTAGCTGCCACTTAGGATTGAGAACATATGATGTTTGGTTTTCCATTCCTAAGTTACTTCATTAGAATAATAATCTACGGTTCCATCCAGGTTGCTGCAAATGCCATTATTTTGTTCCTTTTTACAGGGGATTACTATTCCATGGTATATATATACCATATTTTTTTTTATCTACTCATTGGTTGATGGACATTTAGGCTGGTTCCATATTTTTGCAACTGCAAGTTGTGCTGCTATAAACATGCATGTGCAGGTATCTTTTTCATATAAAGACTTATTTTTCTCTGGGTAGATACCCAGTAGTGGGATTGTGGGATCAAATGGTAGTTCTACTTTTAGTTCTTTAAGGAATCTCTATACTGTTTTCAATAGTGGTCATACTCATTTACATTTCCACCAGCAGTGTAAAAGTGTTCCCTTCTCACCATATCCACACCAACATCTACTAATTTTTATTTTTTAATTATGGCCATTCTTGCAGGAATAAGGTGGTATCTCATTGTGGTTTTAATTTGCATTTGCCTAATAATTAGTGATACTAAGCATTTTTCATATGTTTCTTGGCCATTTGTATATCTTCTTTTGAGAATGGTCTATTGATGTCTTTGCCCACTTTTTGATGGGATTTTTTTGCTTGCTGATTTGTTTGAGCTCCTAGTTGATTCTAGATATAGTCCTTTGTCATGTGCATGGTTTGCAAATATTTTTTCCCACTCTGCGGGTTGTTTGTTTGCTAATTATTTATTTTGCTGTGCAGAAGCATTTTGTTTAATTAGATTTCATCTACTTTATTTTGCTTTTGAGATTTGCTTTGGGATTCTTATTCATGAACTCTTTGCCTAAGCTAACATCTAGAAAAGTTTTTATAATGTTACCTTCTAGAATTTTTATAACATCAGGTCTTAAATTTAAGTCTTTGATCCATCTTGAGTTGATTTTTGTATAAGGTGAGAAATGAGGATCCAGTTTCATTCTTCTACATGTTGCTTGCCAATTATCCCAGCACCATTTGTTGAATAGGGTGTCTTTTCCCCAATTAATGTTTTCATTTGCTTTGTCAAAGATCAGTTGGTTGCAAATATTTGGCTTTATTTATGAGTCCTGTATTCTGTCCCACTGGTCTATGTATCTATTTTTGTATCAGTAGCATGATGTTTTGCTGACTATAGCCTTGTAGTATAGTTTGAAATCAGGTAATGTGATGCCTCTAGATTTGTTATTTTTGCTTAGTCTTGCTTTGGCTATATAGGCTCTTTTTTGGTTCCATATGAATTTTAGGAATGTTTTTTCTAGTTCTGTGACTAATTACATTGGCACTTTGATGGAAATTGCATTGAATCTATAGATTGCTTTTGGTATGATCATTTTCACAACATTGATTCTACCCATCCATGAGCATGGAATGTGCTTCCGTTTGTGTCATCTATGATTTCTTTCAGCAGTGTTTTGTAGTTTTCCTTGTAGAGGTCTTTCATCTCCTTAGTTAGGTATGTTCCTAAGTATTTTATTTTACTTTTTGCAGCTGTTGTAAAAGAGATTGAGTTCTTGATTTGTTTCTCAGGTTGGTCAGTGTTAGCGTATAGAAGTGCTACTGATTTGTGTACATTGATATATTATCCTGAAACTTTACTGAATTCATTCATCAATTCTCATAGGTTTTTGGATGGGTCTTTACAGTTTCTAGGTATATAATCATATTATCAGTGAACAGTAACAGTATGACTTCCTGTTTACTGATTTGGATGCCCTTTATTTCTTGTTTCATCACTCTGGCTAGGAAAAGAAGTTCTTATGCTCTATAACATTATCAAAATATTTGACCATACTTTCTTCAGTACTTTTGTAAATGTGTTTGTATGTTTATATTCAACATTCAATTTCAGTTAATTTTTGCATATAAGACACATGGGCCAAGCTTCTTTTTTTCTTCAAAAGGATATCTAATTGCACTGATGACATTTATGTATCATTATGTGCTTTTTATTGATATTAAATACCATCTTCATCATAAATTAAATTTACCTGTATCCATAGATTTTCTTCTTGTTTCATGTAATCTGTTTCTTGATATACATTTCTATTCCCATGCCAATATTACAATGTTTTAGTTATTTAAACTTTATTGTATAGTTTGCTATTTAGTTGGAGAAGTACCCATTTATTATTGTTTTTCATCCAACATTGGGGCTCTGTTTGCAAAATGACTCTTCCATCTAAATTCTATAATCTCAGGTTTTAATCAAAGCATTTTGATTTAAATTACTTGAATTTATGGACCACATTAGGACTGTTATCTTTTCATACATATGGTATGCTACTCTATTTTTTCTGTTCTTCTTTTATACCTTTCAATAAAGATTTATAATTTCCTTTACTGAACATATTTCATTAAACCTATTCTTAGGCATTTCATACTTTTTAAAATATTGTGTGTGGAATCTCCATATTTTGTATGTAACCTTTATATTGTTTTCCCTAATCGATAGGTTTTTTTTAGTTGATTTCCCTAGCTCTTCTGGGTACACAATTATATATACATGTGTAATGATCACATGTAATATAATGTATATAGTTAGAATGCATAGCTGGGTTCAAAAGTGAAAAAAAAACTACTGAATATAATAATGAGTGAGGAAACATGCAGCCCTAGTGACAATCTGGAATTGAAACTCCCTGAGTGTGGCATATGCAGATATGTATGACAAGTGGGTAATGGAAATCAAGACTGCAACCCTAGGAAAAGTGGAACTTCTATTCCTTAATAATGCTTGCAGTGGGTAATGAGTTGTCCCATCAGTGAATAAGACTGTGTACATTCTATAAAAAACAAGGCCTATAAGCAAGTTACTCACCAGGTCTTGGCTGGCAATAGAAACACTCATGAAAACCCAGCACTTCCAAAACTATGTTTCCTGTTGATGTAGGCATTTTCCCACAATGGATGTTTGGAGGGGGTCTTAAATGTGTGTAGAGTGGAAGACAATGGTGTCTATGTATTAATCAACTTCCCCTAATATCCTCCCTAAATGACAGAATAGCTTTACAATTGTGAAAATTCTCACAAATCCATGGCTTCAGTATTAACTGAAGACAAAGTATGCTTAAACTGCAAAATAATTATGACTAAAAAGAGAATAATAACAAATCCTAGCATAGGATCCTTTACTTTCCCATATCACCTTCCCCACTGCAAGGCTTTATGGTGAGCAAAGGCAGATGAAGAAAAATTGCAGAGAAGACAGAAGACAGAGAGGTTAACAAAGGGTCCTATGGGTGAATTTGGAATAATAACTAGAAGGATACATTCACACTAAATCTGAGAGTTCAGAGAAGGGACTAGAAGAAAGGGATTTCAATGTATTTATAATTGAAAGGGTTAAATGCCATAAAAAGTTTCAGTTGTGCAACATAAAGGGCCAGGCTTGCCATAAAGGTCTAAGTGCTTGATTTTTGAGAATGATTTTAAAGGAGAGATAAGATTTAAAAAGATAGTGTTCCAAATATATAGCTTCTGGTGAAGAAAGAAAAGTTTAATAGGAACAAACAAGTACCTTTTGTGAGTATTTGAGTGAGTACTTTTGTGCGTACCAAGTGATACCAAGGAAAAGAAGGAAAAGCGGAAAAATTAGAATCCTATAAGACAAAACAGAAGCATATAATTGGGGACTCACAATTACTCCCTTTCAACAGAACAAACAATAGTGACAAATTAACAAAAAGTTTCATTTCTGTCTCACTCTCCAGCCCTCCCTCTCTCACTCTCACGTTCTCCACTCTGATTATGTTTTTGTTGTAATAAAATACCTAAAGTTGATTTTTTTTTCATTTTCTCTATTAAAGCACTACAAACAATGATGGTCCAGAATGGATATGGACTTGGTGGATTAGTTTTCTTTATACCGCTCTTGTTGCATGGTGTATATTAATACCATTGTCATGCTTTCCAAACATTATGCCAGGTGAATATAAAATGTCATTTACTAAATTAGAGGATAGTAGTTTCTTCCTCCATGGTTCTTCTTCTCAGAGAATAACTATACTACATTTTTTAAAAAATGAGTATGCCTCTTGCTGTAGTCATTTGTCATAGAGATAGAGTGTCAAGTGCTAGTGTTATTTAAGCAAATAAAGCAGCATTACAGCCAAATATTATTTGATTTATGTGCCAGAATTTCTATTTCTTTAGTTTTTTTTATTTTGATTTTTATCGTTTATATTTATTTTTTGAGACGGAGTTTCACTCTTGTTACCCAGGCTGGAGTGCAGTGGCATGATCTCAGCTCACCGCAACCTCCGCCTCCTGGGTTCAAGCGATTCTCCTGCCTCAGCCTCCCGAGTAGCTGGGACTACAGGCATGCGCCACCATGCCCGGCTAATTTTTGTATTTTTAGTAGAGACGGGGTTTCACCATGTTGACCAGGATGGTCTCGATCTCTTGACCTCGTGATCCACCCACCTCGGCCTCCCAAAGTGCCAAGATTACAGGTGTGAGCCACTACACCCAGCTTATTTCTTTGTCACTCAGGCTGAATGCAGTGGTATGATCACAGATCACTGCAGCCTCAAACTTCTGGGTTCAAGTCATCCTCCTGCCTCGGCCTCCAGAATAACTTGGACTACAGGTGCGTGCTACCATGCTCAGCAAGTTTTAAAAATTTTTTCTTTTTTTTAAGAGATGGAGTCTTGCTATGTTGCCCAGGCTAGTCTTGAACTCCTGGCCTCAAGCTATCCTTCCACCTTAACCTCACAACGTGTTGAGATTACAAGTCTAAGCTACTACAACTGGCCCAGAATTTCATTAGAATTAGTGCATATTTTTGGTTCTCATTATTTCCTTTAAAAATGCTTTATATTTAGAGTTCATAAATTGTCTTGTAAACCGAAGTATATTTAAATCTACTTATGCAGCATTTACTGTATGGACTACCTCAGAATTGTTGTAAGATCCAATAATAACTGTTAAAATTTTCTTGAAAACACTGAAAAGTACATGTAAAGTCAAATAAATCAAATACTCTTCTGATTATAGTACTCTTCATTGGCACAAAATAGTTTTAATAGTATCAAAGATTATTCCCTTATATTTTAGAGCAAATTGGTAGCCATTTGCCAAGTGTGGCTATTTAAATTTTAAAATAAATTAAAATTTTATTTACTCAGTCATAGGAGCTGCACTTTAAGTATGTAATAGCCATATGTAGCCAGTGGCTACAGTAATGGACTGTGCACATATGGAAAGTTTTCATTATCACAGAATGTTCTTCAGGAAAATACTGTTTTAGAAGACTGTGTCTTTTAATTAATGAGATTGACTTTAGCTTGTTCAAAAATAACTCATTTGTCATTTCAAGATTAACTGAATTTATTAGGGTATATAGGTATGTTTTATGTATGGGTTTTAGTTACTTGAATATGTCATAAGGTATTTTTACTTGTTAATATATAGGTTCAACACAGATAAAAGCTGGGAAACGTAAACTGCTTCATTTGTTTGACAGAAAACATAAAGATCTGGAACTTGGAATTAGTATCAAGGATTTATTTGCCGGTCTTTGGGTAAAGTAAAATATTTTACTTGAACAAACCAACTAAGTTGACCTGTGTAATTTTCTAATAGTGAAGTTACAGAAATACCCGTAAAGGGTTTAATCTAAATCTGGGTGAAACTTTTGAGGTCTTTGAACTAACTTATTCACTTTACAGATAATAAAAAACAGGACTGACCTTGCTAATAACTTGACTGGTGTCAGAGATTGGCATCAGGTACTTCCCTTCTATTTCTGTTAGTTTTATATTATTTTATGTTTACTTTTTCTCTGCAGAAATAAATCAAGCATTTAATGGGATGACATGTATGGATCAACATTATCTTTTTATTATGTTTAAGTGACTCAGAAGAGAACTCTAGAAGTTGAAAACTAGTCCCACAAACATAATATTTTGTGGAAAAGATTTCAATATTAAATGAAGAAAATCTTTGTGTTTCTAACTGAAACAAGGTCTATAATACAGATATTGTGGAGTTTAAAAACACCAACTTTTAAATAATGATTTGACTTTCCATTTGTTTTCTCTTCTGTATTCATAACTTCATCTTTTCTGTTGTTTGCAGAATTGTATTTCTCATATATAGATTGTATCAAGTCATTTCTCAGATTACTTGGTAGATGAATTTCATACTTTTTAATAGGACTTTCAAGATCCTTCACAGTAGCATTGATTACATTTTCCTATCCCATTTCCTTAAAATTTTATTCCTCTCTCCCCCACATTCCAGCCACTTGGTCTTTCCTGACACATTAGGTAATTTTTATAGTCCTGTAATTTAGTAGAATGCTAATCCCTCTATTTAAAATGTCGTTCTCTCTCTTCTCTATTATAAAAAATACTATTTGTCAAATCTTACCTTATATTCCCAGGAAAAATGAGTTTCTCCCTCCTTAATATTTTTTTTTTTTTTTTTTTTTTTTTTTTTTTTTTTTTTTTTTTGAGACGGAGTTTCACTCTTGATACCCAGGCTGGAGCGCAATGGCGCGATCTCGGCTCACCGCAATCTCCGCCTCCTGGGTTCAGGCAATTCTCCTGCCTCAGCCTCCTGAGTAGCTGGGATTACAGGCACGCGCCACCGTGCCCAGCTAATTTTTTGTATTAGTAGAGACGGGGTTTCACCATGTTGACCAGGATGGTCTCGACTTAATATTTTGATAGATCTTTGTTATAGTATAATTTTTTATACACACACACACACACACGCACACTTTTGTTATACTGGTTTAATCCTAAAACAAATGTATATGTTGTATAAAATCTGAAATATATTTACTTGTTTCTATTCTGTGTTTATCTTTCAATCAGATCATAAACCAATCATCCCAATTGGTTACATTTAATTCAGATTTTTATTTTTTTTAATCAAAAGATTACATGTACATATATTGTAACAATGCAGAAGCCGGTTAGTTATAATCTCTTTCGTATTGATAAAAATTAACACACAATTATTAAAAACACTTCAGAAAATTTAAACATGAATGTTTTAAAGGTTTTTTTTTTAAGTTTAATGCCAGAAAAGGAAAAAAAAAAGGCCAATTCCAATACTTGTCTCTTGGAAATGGAGCATTTTATTATTATTGCTAGACAGGATATAAAATAATATAATGCCTAGCAACAACCTTAGACTTCTGACTAACATCTATTTGTGTAGATACCTAGAAGATATCTTATTTCTTCTTAAAGTTTATCAGAAGGTGGAACTTTTAGAATTGCAGAGCAAGAAACATGGAAAATCCTTACCTCCAAGAGGTGGTGGTAAACTGGCAGAATTGTCAACAACTATTTTGAAAGTCTAGAAATTAAGCAAAGGCGTACAATAAATTGAAAGCATTTATTCAAGAGTTATTGAACATTGGTTAGAAGAGTAGACTCTGTGACATTTAAATTTGGGACTGTATCCACGGTCTTTTCTTCCCTTCCTGTCCTCTAAGTCTTGGTAACAGAGAAGACTATTTTCTTTGATCTAGAAAATAAGAAAACTAAAAAACAGTAGTATGAGAAATTTAATTTGCTAAAGGACAATTGTCTTCCTGCCACTTGAGGTGATTGCTCTAATTTGGAGCTCCATAGAAAAGTCCTGGGACAGCAATTACAATATTGGTGGCAAATCTTTGGAAAAGGCCAACATCACAGCTACCAAAGGCAGCAATACTGGTTAGGGTAAACAGTAAACCAGCTGAAAATATAAAAGATATATATGACCAGTGATACTGGGCTTTGAAAGCTCTAATACATTCTTGGGTATCTGTTCACATGCTCAGGAGAAGTCAGAGATGGCCCCAGTTATCTGCTGGTTCTTGGCTGACCACAAGTCCCTACATAAACAGAAAGTGGAAGTCAAAGCAGATTGTAAACTGCATGAAGTTTGAATATGTGATCCAAATCCATGTACAGGTACCCTCAGCAAAAAGTGGAAGCCCTACTGACCCAAGATACTTAAGTAACACCCCAGCCCAATTATTGGGTAGACATCAAGGTGTACTGACCCTAGGGTGACTCCTGGGAAGCCAGGCTTAAAAATGAAGAAAATAATTGAAAGTAGAGCATAGACTTCAATGGCTGCACACTAATTTATTTAATTAGTCCTGAAAAGCAGTAAGCAAAAGACAGAAAACAGCAACAACACAACTCCTGAGGGTGGGGAAATCAGAATCCAGAAAACCTACAACGTATTATTTAAAGTGTCCAGTTTTCAATAAAACCTCAGGAAAAATGCAAAGAAAGAAGAAAATGTGACCCATACAATGAAAAAGTCAGTACAAACTGTCTCTGAGGTGGCTCAGATGTTGGATATAGTAAACAAAAACTTCATGTAAACTATTATAAATGTTCAAAAGAATTTTAAAAATGTTTGTTTTTTTCTTTTTCTTTTTTTTTTTGAGACAGGGTCTTACTCTGTCACCCAGGCTGGAATGCAGCAGCATGATCATGGCTCACTGCAGCCTCAGTCTTCCTCAGCCTCCTGAGTAGCTGGGACTGTAGGTGCAAATCACCATACCCAGCTAATTTTTAAATATTATGTAGACAAATCTCACTATTGTTGCCCAGGATGGTCTTGAACTTGGCTTATGTGAGATAGCTCTGATTTTAGATTAGGGAAAGAATTGTACAAAAAATTAGGGGAAACTATGTAACCAAAGTTTTCTTTTACCTTGAAAAAAGAGTGGAAAGTTGACTAGAAAATAAGAAAACTAAAAAAGTGTAGTAAGAGAAGCTTAATTTGCTAAAGGCCAATTGTCTTTATTAATTCTATGGTTCTACCGCTCCTCATATGACACTTGTTTTGGATCATTTTCTTGAAATCCAATGGCCTTTTAGAAACTTCTGATACAAGGACTACTAGAAAATCATTTCAACAAAGAAATCATATATCACCATCATTATAAGACTTATTGACTAGGAACTTGTTTAAATATACTTCTCCTGAGTGTCTAGGCACAGATCTTAAAAAATAGTCTTTTCTTGTAATGAATTTTTATTAAAGTGAGACAGAGAAGTAGCTATTTTTAGAATGGATTACCATGTTTCGCTGATTGTTATATTTTTTTGAAACTTTTTTAAAAAAGGAAAGAGTTTATGAAAATATCAGTAATTTTAATAGTTTTAAAGTAAATAAAATACATGCAAGTAAAATAAAATTTAAAAGGCTAAAACAAAGACAAAACATTCAACATTTTAATGAAGTTATAGTATCCACAAGGTTACAAGTTATAAATATAAAAGTAGTTGGAATTAGACTTTAAGATCAGAAAGTAGAACAGAGGATAAAAACAAAAACTATCTCTCTATAGATGTAAGAATAAAACAGAAACATTTAGAAAAGAATAAAAACATAAAATTTGGAGGTTAGGGAAGAACATGGAAAAGAAAAAAGCAAAAAAATCTGGGATGAATTTGGTAAGGAATAAGATTTTACAGAGAAAAAGCTCCCTCTAAATGTATGGAATAGAGAGCTCAACCCTTTTATCATTTTTCTTCATCTCACCTGTAAGTTTTCTGCCTTATCAGAGGAGCTACATATTTGCATACTAGGACTCAGATGAACAAGGAAGTGTCAATGAATATTATGATATAAAAAATCTTGTGAACTGTGAAAAACAAAATGAATATGAGGTATTATTGCCATGTGACTGTTAATTGTTGACAAAAAAATAAAGGAAGCTGGTGTCCAAATTATTTAGTCATCTTCCCATTGGTAGTTAAAATAATGAATTTCCTTTGAAAGCAAGTAAATTGCTATTCTAGAAGAATCAATGTAAATCTTATTTAAATAACATGATTTTCAAAACTGTATTAGAGAGTTCCAAGTTGTCTGACAAGAAGCAGCTAGTGTGTGCTGCTCTCGTGGAGAGGAGATTGAGTGGCGAGTAAACACCTACCTTATCAACTGACTTGTCCAGGAGGACGCGTTGGGATTCATCAAGGAAGCAGCACGGCCCATGGAAAAGAGGGAAGAGTGAGACAGGACAGCCGCCCACCTGGGATTGGCGTAGAGCCATAGTAGGCTCCCCGTTGAGGGGAAACAGCAAGTAAGTGAGAGCCCCCCAAGGTCTCACATTTTTGTCACAATTCTTTGCAACCCTGGGCACAGGAGATTCCCCAACCTGCTCCATCCAGGGCCTCTAGACTGACATGAAGAGCTGCACGGAGCCTGAGCAGAGCTGCTGTTCAGGTACATGCCAAATCCCAGGGGTATTGGACTCTTGAACACCCTACGCCAGCAGCCGTGTTTCTGCCAACAAAGGAGGCCAGGCTCTCTCACATGCCCCCAGGATGGGGGCCATATCCACAGTGCTGTTGAGCAGATGGACTGAGGGCCTTGCCTCCACTATACCTCACCGGACAAAGCCCGCTGAGGTGGGATGCTAGTACAGCCAGCCCATCCCTGCCTGAGCTCTCAGGCTGGTAGCAGCTCTGTATATCCCTGGAATGTGACTCCCGGAGGTAACAGACAGCCTGCCATTTTTGCCACTCTACTACTGTCAGGCTCGATAGGGAGCAATGAGCTTAAAGACTATTGCGGGCCTCCTGCACAGTGCAGCTTCCTTACATAAAAGCCACCACACTGTTCTCCACATGGAATCCTGCCCTTGTGACTCCTCATTGGGCAGGGCCTCTCTACCTGGGTCACCAGGACAGTCACCGTGCCCCAACCTGAAGCCTTCAGTTGATGATGGCTCTGCACTTCTCTGGGGAGGAAAATCAGAGACACCTCAGCCCCTCTGCCCTTGCTGCTACAGCAGTACCACAGTTACTACTCTTGGGCTAGGAAGAGACAAAGGGTCTGAGGGCTTTACTCACACCTCCAGCATGCCGTGGCCACCCTGTGGAGGAACAGGCAAGTCTTTCTTGCCTGTGTGCCCCCTGCTCACTACCAGGCAGGGTACCTTGGATTGGACCAGCAACACAGCTGCTTCACCCTGGCTAATCATACCAATTGGCAGCTGCTCTGTGTTTCTCTGGAGTGGAGCCCCAAGAGATAAGTGAAAGGCCCTCTGCCATTGCCACTGCCAAAGTCCTTGCCCCTAGCACCCCCAAGCCAGGTAGGGAAGAAAAATCATGAGCTTGCCCTGGGACTATGGTGCACAGCCTGGAAATGCCAAGCTGAGATCTGCAGCCAACACTAGTGGGAAAGGAGCTCACACTCTCAGGTCACTGAGAGGGAGCATGGCTGCAAATGCAAGGAAATACAGAGGAGCTGCATGGCTGAGCGAGAGCCCACCTACTGGCCATGATGCTTAAGTGCCATTTACTGGATTGCAGCCCAAACTTCAACACCAAAAATAGTTGGCTAATGTATCTCGCTATGAAACCAAGCACAGAAGTTCTGTCACAAATAAAGATGCTGCACAAAGCCTCGGCTCTCTGAAAACATCCAGAAATGAAATCAACTGACTCTAGTCAAATTATACCATGGTTAAAGGAACATCAGCTCACACACATAAGTAAGAACCAGCACAAAATGTCTGGTAACTGTAAAAGCCAGAATGTCTTTTTACTTCCAAACAACCTCAGTAGCTCCCCAGCAATGCTTATTCACCAGAATGAAAAGGCTGAAATGACAGAATTCAGAATCTGGATGGAAATGAAGATCTTAGATATTCAGAAGCTGAAACGTATCCCAAAGAGTATAAGGAATCCAGTAAAATTATGGAAGAGATGAAAGATGAAGTAGCCATTTTAAGAAAGAATCAAATCTAGCTGATATAGCTGAAAAACTCACTACGAGAATTTCATAACATAATTAGGAGTATTAACCGTCAAGGGAAGAATCTCAGATCTTGAAGATCAGTAGTTTGAATTAACTCAGACAAAAATAGAAAATAATTTTACAAAATAAACAAAACCTCCAAGAAACATGAGATTGTGTTAATAGACCAAATCTGTGACTCACTGACATCCCTGAAAGACAGGGAGAGAGAGTAAGCAATTTGGAAAACATATTTGAGGATATTGTCCACAAAATTTTTCCCAGTCTCACTAGAGAGGTCAATATACAAATTATGAATTCAGAGTACCCTTGTGAGATATTATACAAGATGACAATCCCCAAGAGATATAGTCATCAGATCCTCCAAGGTCAATGCAAAATAAAAAATACTTAAAGCAGCTAGAGTGACAGAAAAGGTCACCTAGAAAGAGAACCCCATCAGGCTAACAGTAGACCTGTCAGCAGAAACTCTACAACCAGAAGAGACTGAGGGCCTATATTCAGCATTTTTAAAGAAAAGAAATTAGAACCAAGAATTTTATATCCAACCAAACTAAGCTTCTTAAGCCAAAGAGAAATAAAATCCCTTTTAGATAAGCAAATGCTAAAGAAATTTCTTACCACTAGGCCTGCCTTATAAGAAGTTCCTAAGGGGGTGCTAAACATGGAAATGAAACACCATTACTGACCACCACAAAAACACCCTCAAGTACATAGACTATTGACACTATAAAGCAAATACACAATCCAGTCTACATAACAAACAGCTAACTACACAATGATAGGTTCAAATCCACACATGTGAATGTTAACCTTGAACAGAAATGTATTATAGCTCCCACTTAAAAGGCACAGACTGTCAAGATGGATAATGAAGCAAGCACTTTGGGAGGTTGATGTGGGCAAATCATGAGGTCAGGAGTTCGAGACCAACCTGGCCAATATGATGAAACCCCATCTCTACTAAAAATACAAAAAATTAGCTGGGTATTGTGGTGGGTGCCTGTAATCCCAGCTACTTGGGAGGCTGAGGCAGGAGAATAGCTTGAACTCAAGAGGTGGAGGTTGCAGTGAGCCTAGATCATGCCACTGCACTCTAGCCCAGGGAACAGATTGAGATTCTGTCTCAAAAAAAAAAAAAAAAAAAAAAAAAAAAGAACAGAACAGAAAAGAAAACAAAACTTTCAGCAAACTAGGCAACAAAGGTCCATACCTCAAAATAGTAAGAGTCATAAACCCATAACCAACATCGTACTGAATGAACAAAATCTGAAAATATTCCCCCTGGAAAACTGGATCAAGACAAGGATGCCCTCTCTCACCATTCCTCTTCAACATAGTATTGAAAGTCCTGGCCAGAGCAATCAGACAAGAGAAAGAAATAACAGGCATATAAATAGGAAGAGAGGAAGTTAAACTGTTTTTCTTTTCTTAAAATTATACTTTAAGTTCTGGGGTACATGTGCAGATAGTGCAGATTTGTTACGTAGGTATACACGTGCCATGGTGGTGCTTTGCTGCATTCATCGCTCCATCATCTACATTAGGTGTTTCTCCTAATGCTATTCCTCCCCAATTTCTCCACCCCCTGCTATTCCTCCCCTAGCTCCCCAACTCCCAGGCCCCAGTGTGTGATGTTCCCCTCACTGTGTTTGTGTGTTCTCATTGTTCAACACCCACTTATGAGTGAGAACATGTGGAGTTTGCAAACTATTTTTCTTTATAGACAATATAATACTATACCTAGAAAGCCCCATAGTATCTTTCCAGTGGCTCCTAGATTTCAAAAACAACTTCAGCAAAGTTTCAGGTTACAAAATCAATGTACAGAAATCAGTAGCATTTCTCTACACCAATAATATCAAAGCTGAGAGCCAAATCAAGAATGCAGTCCCATTCACAATAGCCACAAAAAGACTAAAATACCCAGGAATACAACTAACAAGAATGTTTAAAGATCTGTACAAGGAGAACTACAAAACACTGCTGAAAGAAATCAAAGACAACATGAACAAATGGAAAAATATTCCATAATCATGAATAGGAAGATTCAATATAGTTAAAAATAGCCATTCGGCCCAAAGCTATTTACAGATTTAATACTATTCCTAATGAACTACCAATGAGATTTTTCACAGGATTAGTAAAAAAGAAAAAAAAAGCATTCTAGAATTCATTTGGAATGTTATCAACAACAAAAACCCTGAAGAGCCAAAGCAAAAAGAGCAAAGCTGGAGGTATGACACTACCCAACTTCAGACTATACTACAAGGCTCCTTAAAACAGCATGGTACTGGTACATAAAAACACATAGACCAATGGAACAGAATATAGAACACAGAAATAAAGATGCACACCTACAAGAACCTGATCTTCAAAAAAAAGCCAACAAAAACAAGCAATAGGAAAACAGCTCCCTATTCAATAAATGATGCTGAAATTACTGAGTAGCCATAGGTAGAATTGAGACTAGACCCCTACCTTTCACGATATACAACCCAAGATAGATCAAAGATTTAAATGTAAAATCTAAAGTATAAAAACCATAGAAGAAAATCAGGAAATAGCATTGTGGATGTTGGCCCAGGCAAAGACACGATGGAGACTCTGAAAGCAATCACGACAAAAACAGAAATTGACAAGTGGGACTTAATTAAACTAAAGCATTCTGCACAGCCAAAGAAACTATCAGCAGAGTATACAGAAAACCTACAGAATAGGATAAAATATTCGCAATATACATATGACAATGATCTAATATCCACAATCTGTAAAGAATTCAAATCAGGAAGCAAAACAACCCCACTATAAAATGGGCAAAGGACATAAACAGACAATTTTCAAAATAAAACATACATGTGGCCAACAGGCATATGAAAAATGCTTGATATTACATTATTAGGGAAAATCAAATCAGAACCACAATGAGATACCATTGCACACTAGCAATAATGGCTATTTTAAAAAGTGAAAAAATAGTAGTTGCTGGTGTGGTTACAGAGAAAAGGAACTCTTAAAGCATGGCTGGTGGGAATATAAATTAGTTTATTATGGAAAGCGGTGTGGCAATTCCTCAAAGAAGTTAAAACAGAACTACGATTTGATCTTAAAATCCCATATCTGGATATAAACCCAAAGGAATATAAATTGTTCTATCATAAAGACACATGCATGCATATGTTCATAACAGCACTATTCCCAATAGCAAAAACATGGAATCCACGTAGATGCTCATTAATGGTGGAATGGATAAGGAAAATGTAGTATATATACATCATGGAATACTATGCTGCTATGCAAAAATGAGATTTTAGTCTTCACAGTAACATGGAGGGAGCTGGAGTCCATTATCGTAAGCAAATTGATGCAAAAACAGAAAATCAAATACCTTATATTGTCACTTATAACTGGGAGCTAAACATTGAGTACACATGGACACAAAGAAGTGAACAATAGCCACTGGGGTATATTTGAAGGTAGGGGGTGAGAGGTGGGTGAGCATTGAAAAACTACCTATTGAATATTATTCTGATTATCTGGATGAAAAAATTTTCTGAAACCACACCCTCACAACATGCAATTTACCCATGTAACAAAGTTTAAATAAAAGTTGAAAGATAAAGTCAAAGAAAACAAAATTATAGTTATCACTTGTATTTAAGTCAGAACATTTTATAGTAGTTTTAGTCTCTGAATCATCTCCTAGGCATGATTCTAAATAAACTGATTTTTCTGAAACCAGAGGAGGTGAAATGCCAACAGAGCCAGCAAAAAAAAAATTTTTTTAATTTGCAATTAGCAGCATTTCCTAGAGGAGATATTTTATTCTGATGGACATATTTGATGAAGAGAGCCATTACTTACTTTCTATGGCAAATTATGGCTATTTAACATAAAGAATCAAGATCAGGGCAAATAAGCTAAATTAAAATGTAAAACACTTAAAGAGTGCAAAGCGGTTTATTGGTCTCTTTAACTTATGTTTTCCTCCTTTTTGTCTCTAGGGAAATGTCTTCTACTGGCAGGATCAGTGTCTTCTGCCATGCAAACTTGACAGGGTAGGGAGTAAATCAGTGCTTGAAAGATAAAATTCTAGAAAAAGTTGGGACACTATATGTCCCACCTTCAATGAACCCTGGTTGAGACTCTACAAACACTTTCCTCTCTGCACATTCCTCTGCCTTTATTTCCTCCTCATCATTTGTTTCCGACTTCTATTAGAGGACTATCCTGAACTTAAAAATACTTTTCTGCAGTCCTTATACCTTATACTTTATGTATTTGCTGATCCTACTCTTATTTCAGACTCTTACTAAGTAAGAACATGCAGGAGTACCTAGCCTAATTGGAAAGCAATCCTAGAAGAGAATGAATCCCTTCCTGTGTGGAAAAAACCTTGGTTGTAGACAAATCCTGTGATTAACAAGGGCTACCTAATAGCCACAGTACTGTGAGATATGGATGGTAGAAAAGAACTATCTGCTACTGAATAGCACTATTTTGACTTCTCCTTTTGTATATCAACATCTGTCAGAACTGAGCCTGAGTTTACTGCATAAAACTCTTTGTATATTTATTTGTATATCTATCTGGCTTTCACTTTTGTCTCCCATATTTATAGTTAAGGAAAGATATAGACCTTTTAAAATGCAGGAAAACCTGGGCATTTTATTGGAAGGGAATCTATGGTATTCTTAATATTTACTATTCTCACAATACCTTTCAAAATACAGTGGCCAGAAATATTTCCTTGTGCATTGGTTACCATGCTCTGCATAATGTAGTCCAAATGTTTTAGCCAAAACTATTACAGTTTTTGGCATCAGCACTTGAGCTCAAGGAAGCAATTTTTAGATTTCCCCTAAACTTGGAAAATGTCCTAATTTGAGAAAAATGTCCAGTAAGGACACCTTGTTGAAGAGTGACGAATCTAGTCAATTCCTTTTGGGGAGGAAAGCATAAATAATAGGAAGAGGGGGAAACTCAAGCACTACAACTTTGATAAATTAACATAGCAAAAATAAAAGTACAAAGGCCATTGAGAAGGAGAAGTAAGTGTGAAAAAAATAGTCATTAGCTAAAATAGACCTAGATGAATATACAGTGAGACAGAAGTAATTTAAATATCTGGGTCTTTGAAGCAATTAAGATGTACTGTGAATGATGTCTCATTTCTTTATGCATGCTGAATTGTTTAGCTATTGAGAAAGTGTATTAGTTTTCTTACTTTCATGTGTAACCTTATGATAAATTGCATCAGTGGAATTAAGAGTGTATGTTCCTTTTAATCTGAAAGAGCTTAAACACGAAAATTATCTAGTGCAGTGATTCTGTGTGATTTCCAGACCAGCAACATCAGCATCATGTGTGAATTTATTAGAAATGCAAATTCTCAGGCACCACTCCAGACTCCAGATTCAGAAATCTGAGTGGGAGCTTCGATCTGTGTTTTATACCATGCAGATAATTCAAGGCACACTAAAATTTGCAGACAACAATTCTCATAATCAAGTGCAATCCTTTAATTTTATAAATTAAGAAATTAATGTGTATTTTTACTGGACACTTGCTATGTGCCAATAGTATTAAACCATTACATATATTCAAATCTCATAACCACTTGGAAAAATAGACATTATTGTTTCTGTTTTACAGATAGCAAACCAGTAATTTAAAAAGAATGAGTATTTTTTCCAAAAAACAAAAGCATATGTTATATACACACACACCACACACACACACAGACACACACATACACACATACACACACCCATACCGGTGGCTTGAGGATAAGAGCATAAGAATGAGTGTTGTATTTGACTCTAAATCCAGAAATCTGCCTACTGTAATGTAATACTTTCTAAAAATGAGATACAGAGAAACTGTGATTTGCTTATTGATGCTCCAAAATCATGCAGACCGATATTTTCATATAAAATCATAGAATATAAACTCTTATTAGGGTTGTGTGCTTAATATTCAGTTCTCAATAATTATTTTAAAATAAATGAATATATAACATTTGTGAACTAGAAAAACCTATGAAGAAAGCTGTAATTCTCTAATTGATCAAAATTAGATAATAAAGTAAAAGTAAAGTATAAAGTAATCACAAAACTGTAATTCAGAAATTTACTTAACAGTTGCTATAAAACTTCATGAAAAAATTAAAATTTTATGCAACATTATTAAAAATGACTGGGATAGATTAAAAGATATGCCATGTTAATGTTTGAAATGACAATCTTCATCAAGGTGAATTTTTTCTTAAATAATCTATGAATCCAATGCAAGTATAATCAATACTGTGGCAAATATTTTTTTTTTAGTCAATGACAAACCGATTATAAAATTTGTATGCCAGAAAAAGGGCATGGATAGCTAAAACAAAGACCACCAGACCTATTTCATATTAAGACTCACTACAAAAACCACAGTAGTAAAAACAGTGTAGCACTTCCATGATATAGGTTAATAGATCAATGTAACATAACTGAGAATTCAGCAACAGACTAAATATTATACATGGGAACTTGTTATGTGATAAAAGAGGCACTGTAAAGTTCAGTAGATGTGATAGCCAATTTGGCTATTTGTGAAAAATGATGATGGATTTCTACCTCATATTATGTACAAAGGTGATTTCCAGGTTAATAAAATGTGATTAGATAAAACAACACAGTTAATGTTAAAAATGAAATAAATAGCTTTGTGACATAGAGGTGGGAAAATGTTAAACAAGATTGCAATAGTATTAAATATGAATTCAAACTTTATGGATTAGATGTATTATCAAGGATTTGTGTTCTATGAAAGAAACTGTAGACCCTATTAATAGATGGGTGACAGATATCTAAATCCAAGTGATTAATATTTAGAATAAACAATGAATTTTTAGAAAATCTACCCCCAAATTTCAGAAAGCCTAATAGAGATAGAACGAGCCAGTTCATGCACTCAAAAAGAATCCCAAATAGCTAAGAATGATGGAAAGAAAGCCTCAGTTAGATTGGAAATTAGAGAAATAGGAAATAAAGCATTGTGGTACTGTTTTATACTGGTCACCATGGCAACATTTTGAAAGCCAGCTAATAATATCAAGTGTTTGTGATTATGTGAGGTATTGTAGTTATCTACTGCTACATAATAAACTATCCCATAACTTATGACTTAAAACAATATAAAATATATTTTGCTCATGAAAATGCAGTTTGGACAGGGCTTGTCCTTCTCAACTATACTTGGGGTCAACTAGAGCAGTGGTAATCAACGTTTTTGGCACTAGGGGTCAGTTTCATGGAAGAAATATTTTCCTGGGTGGGGACACTGGTTTTAAGATGATTCAAGCACATGGCATTTATTGTGCACTTTATTTCTATTATTATTACATACTCACCGTAATGTAGAATCAGTAGGAGCCCTGAGCTTGTTTTCCTGCAACTAGACTATCCCATCTGGGGGTGATGGGAGACAGTGACAGATCAACAGGTGTTAAATTCTCGTAGGGATTGCGCAACCTAGATCCCTCACATGTGCAGTTCACAATAGGGCTTGTGCTCCTATGAGAATTTAATGCTACTGCTGATCTAACAGGAGGCAGAGCACAGTTTGGCCCCCTCACCTGCCACTCACCTCCAGCTGTATGGCTTGGTTTCTAACAGGCCATGAACTGGGCTCTGTTGTTTCTATGGAGGCTGGGGGATCCTTGAGCTAGAGTGATCATAGTCTGGAGAATGGAACCATCTGAAGCCTTGTTTGCTCAAATATTCGTTTTTGATACTGTCTGTTTGCTAGAATACCTACACATATCCTTTGCATCTGTCCTGGGCTTTTTTACAAGATGGTAACTGAGTCCCAAGGCAAGAGTTCTCAGAGTGTGAAAAATTCCAGCAGAAGCAGTATTTTCATTTTACGATCCATCCTCAGAAGTCATATAGCATTATTCATTTCATTGAGACAGTTAGAAGGCCTTTCCAAGTTTAATGACTTTTTATGGGAAAATGACATAGGTCTGCATGGGCATGCTAAACCAGAAATATTTCTTTGATAAATTTTAGAAAGTACAAGCTAAATGAAGAAAATGGAACACTACCATCATTGTTCTGGTGTAGTCATTGTAGAGTAACGTGATACATTCTGATGAACAATCTAGAGCAATAGTGGAATAAAGTATGCTAAATCCCTATCCCCTAGGAATTCCTTTCTAGGATATATACTTCTTAGAGACACCCTATCATTGGACCTTAAGGTACATACACAGGGATATTTAATGTAGCCTAGTTTGTGATAATAGGCATTTGAAGGCAACACAAGTATTAAATCCTATGGGAATGAATAAATATGTCAGAATCACACTTCGTAAAATTAGATAGCACTCAGAAGCTGAACTAGTTGAAATTTGCAGAATATGATTACACCTAACAGGGGAAGTTTAGGGCCAGAAAAAAATTTAAAGTAATTAAAAATATGCAAACATAAAATAGCACTAAATATATTTTCAATGAGATATGGATAACCAAGGAAATACAGGAACTAATTTGGAAGTTAATATTTTACTATGTTGTTAATTACTCTGTATGGTATAATAGATAATGATGAGCCATCACATCTTAATAAGCCTTCTAAATAAGTTTGACAAGTTTGCTAAAATGCAAAATTTAAATAACTTCATTCTTTTTATGGATGGGTTTTGAGGAGTAAAATATAAATATTTTCTGCAGTGCTACTCTTTTTTCTTGAATATTGCTTAAATTTTCTTTTTTCTGTGGTTTAGTTGAATAAGAAACACTTGCTTAAAAAAATAAGTAGGTAAGCCAAAGTAAAGAGAAATTCTAGATAGCTGGTTAATGACATCAATTTTTCTCTAATCTGTCCAACAAACTTCCAAGCTCATAAATAAAAATTATAAGTGGTATGAAGAGCAAATCAAAATTGAAATCGTCAAAACCTATTTGTCTTTTATAGAATTTGTATATTGTTTCATCATATATTGCTGTTTGGATCTCTACATATCATCTATCTATCTATCTATCTACCTATCTATCTATCAATCTTATCAATCATCTTTTCAGTTTAGACTGGGAATGGTATTTTTTATAGACAGATCATTAGCATTTTATTTTATCTATTCCTCTTTATCTAATAAAATAATTGATATATAAAATTTTTATTTCAGATTCTGATGAAGAATCCAGTGCTCCTATGCCTAGCTCTATCGAAAACTGCAGAATCTTTGGTTATGATTGGAGCTTCTGAATTTTTGCCTATATATTTAGAAAATCAGTTTATATTAACACCCACTATGGCAACTACACTTGCAGGTAGATTTACTTTTATATTGTACCATTTCAAAAATTTTGCACAGTCTTATTGTATGTACTTATGATATACTTGAAATAATATAAGGAATTATATATCTAGATATGCTTTGTGCAAATTTTACAAATATCAGCACTTTGCCATCATTCTATCAATATTTTTAACACATAAATCCTTGTAAAAACTTCTGTACTCTCCTTTATCTCATTTCTCTTCATTCTTTTTCACAGATAATCACTTTTCTGAAGTCAGAGTGAATCATTCCCATGCATGTTTGTATATCTTTACTGCTTATGTGCTTGTCTATACATATCTATTTCTAAAATTTATGTATCATTTTATACATACTCTTCTACCACTTACTTTTTCATCAAAAATTGTGTCCTTTAGATTTGTGTTTGTCTATATATATTTAATGCATTTTAGTTTGCTTTTATTTTATGATTCTATTTTATGAATATACCATTGTTTATTTATCATCCAATTAATGGATATGTTGTTGACTCCCACTTTTTCACTTGTCTAATGCAGTAATGAATTGGCTTGTTGATATCTCTTTGTGTACATTTGTAAGAGTTGATCTAAGTTTAGACATTGAAGGGAAATTGCTATTGTGTACATTTTCTATTTTATGAGATATTGAGAATTGGCTTTCCAAAAGAGGTTGCAAATTGAATTAAATGTTTTAAAGGTTTAGTGGGAGAGTTGTAAATGTAATAATTTATTTTAAGGTATAAAAGGTCAAGGATGCATACAGTAACTTTTAGGGTAATCAATAAAATAGTAGTAAGAGAGTATATTAATATGAAAAAAATTAATTAAAAAAGAAAGGACAGAGTAGAGGATACAAGATGGCTGAATAGGAACAGTTCCAGAGTACAGTTCCCAGCAAGAACAATGCAGAGGGTGAGTGCTCAACACATTTCCAAACAAATTTTCACTGCCCACAGACCAGGAGATTCCTGGGCTGAAAAGCACAACATGGCTGGACCTGTGAGTTGTTGCGCAGAAACTCACACAAATCTGGGCAGCCATTTCAACTGGTGCCTGGAACACATGGGAGACAGAGCCACCCATTCAACTGAAAGGGAGGGGCTAAGAGAGGGATCCAGGCGATCTGGCTTGGTGGGTACCACCCTCACAAAAACAAGCAATCTGAAACTCTCTAGATTGAGAGTTTCACAGCAAGTGCAGCTGGACCCAGGATGGTCCAGCTCAATGGGGGAAGGCCATCCTCCACTAATGAAGCAGTCCACCACTACCGAGGCAGATCACACAGAAGCTGGGCAGAGGCTGTGGCAGCTCAGCAATGCCTCTGCTGGCAGACTGTGACTAGACTACTCTGTGCAGGGCAGGGCATCTCTGAAAAAAGGCAACAGCACATCAGGAACTTAAAAATAAAACTGACCTTCCTAGGTCAGAGCACCTGGGAAAAGAGGCGGTTATGAGTTCCACTGAAAAAGACTTAAAGGTACCTACCAAGCAACTCTACATGGAACAATGGAGCTCCCAGCACAGCACTTGAGCTCCTATAAGGGACAGACTGTCTCCTCAAGCAGCTCCCTGACCACCATATACCCAAAGAGACACCTCATAAAGAAGTCAGGCTGACATCTGGTGGATATGCTTCTGGGATGAAGATAACAGATGAAGAAACTGGTAGCAACGCTTACTGTTCTGCAGCCCCTATGGGTGATCCCCAGGCAAACAGGGTCTGGAGTGGACCTCCAGCAGTCCTGCGGCAGAGGGACCTGACTGTTAGAAGGAAAACTAACAAACAGAAAGAAATAGCTTCAACATCAACAAAAAGGACATCCACTCAGAGACCCCATCTGAAAGAAACCAACTACAAAGACCACAGGTAGATAAAGCCACGAAGATGGGGAGAAACCAGTGCAAAAAGGATGAAAACACCAAAAACCAGAATGCCTCTCCTCCTCCAAAGGATCACAACTCTCACTAGCTAGGGATCAAAGATGGATGGAGAATGAATCTGATGAACTGACAGAAGCAGGCTTCAGAAGGTGGGTAATAACAAACTTCTCAGAGCTAAAAGAACATATGCTAACCCAATACAAAGAAACTAAGAACCTAGAAAAAAGATTAGATGAGATGCTAACTAGAATAAACAGCTTAGAGAAGAATGTAAACAACTTGATGGAGCTGAAAAACACAGCACGAGAACTTCACGAAGTATACACAAGTTTGAATAGCCGAATCGACCAAGCAGAAGAAAGGATATCAGAGATTGAAGATCAATGCAATGAAATAAAATAAGAAGCCAAGAACAGAGAAAAAAGAGTGAAAAGAAATGAACAAAGCCTCCAAGAAATATGGGATTATGTGAAAAGACCTAATCTATGTTTGATAGGTGTACCTGAATGTGACGGAGAGAATGAATCCAAGATGGAAAACATTCTTCAGGATATTATCCAGGAAAACTTCCCCAACCTAGCAAGGTAGGCCAACATTCAAGTCTAGGAAATACAGAGAACACCACAAAGATATTCCTCAAGGAGAGCAACCCCAAGGCACATAATTGTCAGATTCATCAGGGTTGAAATGAAGGAAAAAATGCTAAGGGCAGCCAGAGAGAAAGATCAGGTTACCCACAAAGGGAAACCCATCAGACTCACAGCAAATCTCTCAGCAGAAACCCTACAACCCAGAAGAGAGTGGCGGCCAATATTCAGCATCCTTAAAGAAAAGAACTTTCAACCTAGAATTTCATATCCAGCCAAACTAAGCTTCATAAGTGAAGGAGAAATAAAATCCTTTACAGACAAGCAATTGCTGAGAGATTTCATCACCACCAGGCCTGCCTTACAAGAGATCCTGAAAGAAGTACTAAACAAAGAAAGGAACAACCAGTACCAGCCATGCCAAAAATGGACCAAATGGTAAAGACCATCGAAACAATGAAGAAAATGCATCAACTAATGGGCAAAACATCAGCTAGCATCAAAATGGCAGGATCAAACTCACACATAACAATATTAACCGTAAATGTAAATGGGCTAAATGCCCCAATCAAAAGACACAGGCTGGCAAATTAGATAAAAAGTCAAGACCCATCCGTATGCTGTATTCAGGAAACCCATCTCATGTTCAAGGATACACATAGGCTCAAAATAAAGGGATGGAGGAAGATTTATCAAGCAAATGGGGAGCAAAAAAAAAAAAAAAGCAGGAGTTGCAATCCTAGTCTCTGATAAAATGGACTTTAAACCAACAAAGATCAAAAGAGACAAAGAAGGACATTACATAATGGTAAAAGGATCAATGCATCAAGAAGAGCTAATGATCCTAAATATATACACACCCAATACAGGAACACCCAGGTACATAAAGCAAGTTCTTAATGACCTACAGAGAGACTTAGATTCCCACACAGTAATAGTGGGAGACTTTAACACTCCACTGTCAATATTAGACAGATCAACGAGACAGAAAATTAACAAGGATATCCAGGACTTGAACTCAGATTTGGACCAAGTGGACCTCTACAGAAATCTCCACCCCAAATCAACAGAATATACCTTCTTCTCAGCACCACATTGCACCTACTCTAAAATTGAGCACATAATTGGAAGTAAATCACTCCTCAGCAAATGCAAAAGAACAAATCATAATAAACAATCTCTCAGACCACAGGGCAATCAAATTAGAACTCAGAATTCAGAAACTAACTCAGAACCACACAACTTCATGGAAACTGAATAACCTGCTCCTGAATGTCGACTGGCTAAACAATGAAATGAAGACGGAAATAAAGATGTTCTTTGAAACCAATGAGAATGAAGACACAATGTACCAGAATCTCTGGGACACATTCAAAGCAGTGTATGGAGGGAAATTTATAGCAATAAATGTCCACCAGAGAAGCAAGGAAAGATCTAAAATCAACACCCTATTGTCAAAATTGAAAGAGCTAGAGGACCAACATCAAAAAACTCAAAAGCTAGCAGAAGACAAGAAATAACTAACATTACAGCAGAACTGAAGGAGACAGAGACACAAATAACCCTTCAAAAAAATCAATAAATCCTAGAGCTGTTTTTTTGAAAAGATCAACAAAATAGACAGAATGCTAGCCAGATTAATAAAAAAAGAAAAGGGAGAAGAATCAAATAGATGCACTGAAAAATGAAAAAGGAGATATTACCACCGATTCCAGAGAAATACAAACTGCCATCAGAGATTACTACAAACAACTCTATGCACATAAACCAGTAAACCTGGAAGAAATGGATAAATTCCTGGACACTTGCACTCTCCCAAGCCTAAACCAGGAAGAAGTTGAAACCTTGAACAGACCAATAACAAGGGCTGAAGTTGAGGCAGCAATTAATAGCCTACCAACCAAAAAAAGCCCAGGTCCAGATGGGTTCACAGCTGAATTCTACCAGACATACAAAGAGGAGCTGGTACCGTTCCTTCTGAAACTATTCTAAACATTACAAAAAGAGGGAATCCTTCCCAAATCATTTTGTGAGACCAACATCATCCTGATACCAAAACACAGCAGAGACTCAACAAAAAAAGAAAACGTCAAGCCAATATCCATGATGAACATCAATGCAAAAATCTTCAGTAAAATACTGGCAAAATGTTTGCAACAGCACATCAAGAAGCTTATCCATCACGATCAAGTAGGCTTCATCCCTGGGAGGCAAGGCTGGTTCAACATATGCAAGTCTATAAACGTAATCCACCACACAAATGGAACCAAAGGCAAAAACCACATGATTATATCAATAGATGCAGAGAATGCCTTTGACAAAATTCAGCAGCCCTTTATGCTAAAAACTCTCAATCAACTAGGTATTGAAGGAACATATCTCAAAATAATAAAAACTATTTATGACAAACCTACAGCCAATATCATACTGAATGGGCAAAAACTAGAAGCATTCCCTTTGAAATCCAGCACTAGACAAGGATGCCCTCTCTCACCACTCCTATTCAGTATGGTATCGTAAGTTCTAGCCAGAGCAATTAGGAAAGAAAATAAAAAATAAAGGGTATTCAATTAGGAAAGGAGGAAGGCAAGTTGTTTCTATTTGCAGTTGACATGATTGTATATTGAGAAGACCCTATCCTCTCAGTCCAAAATCTCCTTAAACTAATAAGCAACTTCAGCAAAGTCTCAGGATACAAAATCAATGTGCAAAAATCACAAGCATTTCTATACACAAATAACAGACTTAAAGAGAGCCAAATCATGAGTGAACTCCCGTTCACAATTGCTACAAAGAGATTAAAATACCTAGGAATACAACTAACAAAGGATGTAAAGAACCTTTTCAAGGAGAACTAAAAACCACTGCTCAAGGAAATAAGGGAGAACACAAACAGATGGAGAAACATTCCATGCTCATGGTTAGGAAGAATCAATATCGTGAAAATGGCCATACTGCGCAAAGTAATTTATAAATTCAATGCTATCTTCATCAAGCTACCAATGACCTTCTTCATAGAACTAGAAAAAACCACCTTAAGCTTCATATGGAACCAAAAGAGAGCCCACATAGCCAAGACAATCCTAAGCAAAAAGGACAAAGCCGGAGGCATCACACTACCTGATTTCAAACTATACTACAAGGCTACAGTAATCAAAACAGCACAGTGCTGGTACCAAAAGAGAGAGATAGACTAATGGAACAGAACAGAGGCCTTGGAGGCAACACCACACATCTACAACCATCTGATCTTTGAACAACCTGACAAAAACAAGCAATGGGGAAAGGATTCCCCATTTAATAAATGGTGTTGGGAAAACTGGCTAGCTGTGTGCAGAAAGCAGAGACTGGACCCTTTCCTGGCACCTTACAGTAAAATTAACTCCAGATGAATTAAAGACTTAATTTAAACATAAGACCTAACACCATAAAAACCCCAGAAGAAAACCTAGGCAAAACCATTCAGGACATAGGCATAGGCAAGGACTTCATGACTAAAACACCAAAAGCATTGGCAACAAAAGCCAAAATAAACAAATGGGACCTAATTAAACTCCAGAGCTGTACAGCAAAAGAAACAATCATTAGAGTGAACTGGCAACCAACAGAATGGGAAAAAATTTTTGCTATCTACCCATTGACAAAGGGCTAATAGCCAGAATCTACAAAGGACTAAAACAGATTTACCAGAAAAAAAAACAAGCAAACCCATCCAAAAGTGGGTGAAGGATATGAACAGACACTTTTCAAAAGAAGACATATATGAGGCCAATGAACATATGAAAAAATCCTCATCATCACGGATTATTAGAGAAATGCAATCAAATCCACATTGAGATACCCTCTCATGCCAGTTAGAATGGCAATCATTAAAAAATCTGGATACAACAGATGCTGGAGAGGATGTGGAGAAATAGGAACACTTTTACACTGTTGGTGGGAGTGTAAACTAGTTCAACCATTGTGGAAGGCAGTGTGGCCATTCCTCAAAGACCTAGAAATAGAAATTCTACTTGACCCAGCAATCCCATTACTGGGTATATGCCCAAGGGATTATAAATAGTTCTATTATAAAGACAAATGCACACGTATGTTCATTGCGGCACTGTTTACAATAGCAAAGACCTGGAACCAATCCAAATGCCCATCAACGATAGACTGGACAGGGAAAATGTGGCACATATACACCATGGAATACTATGCAGCCACAAAAAATGATGAGTTTGTGTCCTTTGTAGAGACATAGATGAATCTGGAAACCATCATTCTTAGCAAACTGACACAAGAACAGAAAATCAAACACCACATGTTCTCACTCATAGTCGGGTGTTGACCAATAAGAACACAGGGACACAGGGAAGTGAGCATCACACACTGGGATCTGTTGTGGGGAGGCCAAGGGACAGTGGTGGGAGGGAAGTTGGGGAGGGATAACATGGGGAGAAATGCCAGATATAGGTGACAGGGGTATGGAGGCAGCAAACCACATTTCCATGTGTGTACCTATGCAACAATCCTGCATGATCTGTACATGTACCCCAGAACCTAAAGTACAATTAAAAAAAAAGGAAAGGGGAAAAAAAAAAAAAGAAAGGACAGACAGAAAACAAAAAAAAAACGTGGGACAAATAAAAAACAAAGCTTAACATGTACAGAAATATTGACTATAAACCTAAACCTTTTATGAAGTACATATATTTTTATATATATACATATATGTATGTATATATATATATTTATATATATATACATACATGTATGTGTGTGTGTGTGTGTGTGTGTGTGTGTGTGTGTGTGTATATATATATATATATATATATATATATATATATATATATATAAAAGACACAGTCTTGTCTGACTGCAAGTTGTCCAAAAAACCAAAACAGATCAGCTTTCAAGGACCATAATGACAATTTTTTTCGTGAGCACACCAGGTTTGGGGCACTCTTATTAATCAAATCAACAGAAGTTGAGGAGTAAATCCATTCCATTTGTTTCCTATCATATTTAATTAAGGTTATTATCAATGGATTCCAAGCATCAGTATAAGGCCACATGCAGTATTTACTTTAACCATCCCCTCAAGGTCCTGGATCTAGCCAGCTGAACAAATCTTTCAGCCATCAAGGTCTATCTTAAAAAAATCAGGTGGCTTTCTTTTTAAGTTTTTCTACTGACCTTTCTACTTAGCCTGAGGTATTAATCCAAACATAACAAAATACATTAGCAATTGCAAATTCTACCTTGGTAAGAATGAAATTTTGGGCAATTTTATCATCTGTAATAATATTGATCAGTGAGTGAGGCTGACCAAGAGTGCTTTCCAGGACTGAGGTGGTGTTATTGATTATTTCGAGTAAAGTCAAGGACAAATTTTGCACTGCATTTTATAATTGCATTACTCTCATCATAAGGATAGCTGTATTAAGGCTGTGTATGAATAGTACACAACTAATCCTGCCAGGAAGCTCCCATGAGTAACCCAGAGTAACTTCATTCTAGAGAAATTTCCAGTATTCAAAGAGCTATATGATCTGCTGGTGGTGATGTAAACACTTGATGATCTTTTATGACCACCCCTATGTTCTTGAGTATATCATTTCTATTTGACAAGTAAGGCTTGTTAAATAGTTGTATGCCTGATTTGGTTTATCTCAATATGAGAATATCAACTCACAAAATCAAAAGATCACTGTAAGTTAGGACTTTGGTTTTGACAAGATGCTAGCAGTAAGCTAGTAGTTGCTTTCCAAATGGTAGCCGTTTTAAGGAGTCAATGAGTGTTATGCAACAATGGGGATTTCTGAGTGGAACCTGTTTCTTTTATCCAGAGGCTCCAGTCCACAAAATTATTAGTCATGGAGATTTGTAGCTCAAGGGGATCATTAAATTTCTAGAACCTCAAAGAAGAGAGTATTGCACAGCTTGCTGATCAACTTCAATTTAGGTTTGTGAATTATACTCACTATAAGTTAGTTGATATAAAAGACAAGTAGAAGGCCCAAGACAGACATTTACCATCTCTGATACCCAGAGTCCAAAGTGACATTAGGCTCCCTTTTGGTTGGAGGGAAGTGAGATGTGTTTTTCCTTGACTTCCAGAATAATTGAGCACTGTGAATCTGTTTATATAGTCCCGAGATACTTGATGTGCAGTCTTTTGGATTTTGTTGGGATTTATCAGTTACCCTTGCTGGTGAAGGTGTGATAATACCAAAGTTAGAGCCATTGAGTCTGAGGCTTGAGATCCTCTAGCCAACTGAATGTCATCTATCAGTGAAAGATTTAGGCATCAGAAGGCAATAGGAATCACACTAAATTCTTATGCAACTTCTTGTAGCAAGTGGCAGAGTAGTTTAGGTACTACTAAATAGATAAAACTATTTTAAAATTTATATGGATCCAAAAAAGAGCTCAAATAGCCAAGACAATCCTAAGCAAAAGAACAAAGCTGGAGACACCACACTACCAGACTTCAAACTATACTACAGGGCTACAGTAACCAAAACAGCATCATACTGGTACAAAAATGAACATATAGACCAATAGAACAGAACAGAGAGTCCAGAAATAAGGCCACACACCTACAACCATCTGATCCTCAACAACCCTGAGTAAAACAAGCCGTGAGGAAAGGACTCCCTATTAATAAATGGTGCTGGTATAACTGGCAAGCCATATGCAGAAGGTTGAAACTTGACTGCCTCTTTATACCACATACAAAAATCAACTCAATATGGATTAAAGACTTAAATGCAAAACTCAAAACTATAAAAACCCTAGAAGAAAACCTAGGCAATGTCATTTTGCACATAGGAACTGGCAAAGATTTCAGGACAAAGACTTCAAAAGCCATTGCAACAAAAGCAAAAACTTACAAATGGGATCTAATTAAAATAAAGAGCTTCTGCACTGCAAAAGAAACTATCGACAGAGTATACCAGACAGTCTACAGAATGGAAGAAAATATTTCCAAGGCAACTATCTGGCAAAGGTCTAAAATCCAGCATCTATGAGGAACTTAAACTTACAAGAAAAAAATAAATTAAAAAAAAGCCCCATAATAAAATGGGCATAGTACAGAAACAGATACTTCTCAAAAGAAGACATATATGTGGTCAACAGTATGAAAAAAGCTCAGTATCACTGATCATTAGACAAAGGCAAATCAAAACCACAGTGAGATACTATCTCACAGCATTCAGAATGGCTATTACTAAAAAGTCAAAAAATAAGTGCTGGCGAGGTTGCAGAGAAAAGGGAATGCTTATACACTTTTGGTGGGAGTGTAAATTAGTTCAACCATTGTGGAAAGCAGTGTGGTGATTCTTCAGAGACCTAAAGACAGAACTAGCATTTGATGCAGTAATCCTATTACTGGATATATACCCAAAGGCATGTAAATTTTTCTATCATAAAGACACATGCATGCATATATTCATCACAGTACTATTCACAATAGCAAAGATGTGGAATCAACCCAAATGCCCCTCAATGGTAGACTAGATTTAAAAAATGGCACATACACACCATGAAATTGTATGCAGCCATAAAAAATGAATTAATGTATTTTGCAGGAACACAGATGGAACTGGGGGTCATTATCCTTAGCAAACTAATGCAGAAACATAAAACCAAATACTACATGTTCTCACTTATAAATGGGAGCTAAGTGATAAGAACCCATAGACACAAAGAGGGGAACAATAAACACTGGAGCCTACCTAAGGCGGGTGGGTGGTGGGATAGAGAGGATCAGAAAAAATAACTATTGGGTACTAAGCTTTTTACCTGGATGATGAGATCATCTGTATAACAAACGCTTGTGACACGAATTTACCTGTATCACAAACCTGCATATGTACCACTGAACCTAAAATAAAAGTTTTCAAAAAAAAAAATAATTGATACTATTTATATGGACATTCAAGTCCCAAAATGATTGTTCTCCATTTTGGAGAAGACCAAAGTTGCAGGACTTATACTACTGGATATCGAGACTATTCCAGTTACTGTATCTATAAAGTATTGCTGTAAAACAGAGGTTTTTTTTTTTTTTAAAAAAAGATATCTTATTTATTTAATTTAAATTGAAATTTTGGTAGAGCTCACTAGAGCGAGCTTCTTTTCATTCTATGTGGCACAAGCAGGGAAAGTTTAACTAGATTTTGGTGGGTTTATTTTCAAGTTGATTTACACTCATTTCTGGAAAATCATGCTGGATGTTGGTTGGAAACAAGCAGGGCTATTGGCCTGAGTTCTCTCCACATGGACCTCTCTATAGCTGCTTAAGATTCATCATGGCATGGTGGCTTGATTAAAAGATTAAGTAGCCAAAAAGAGAAAAAGTAGGTACCATTTTTATGACCTGACCTTAGCTATTACATAGTTTCACTGCCAAAGTGAAACTGTGGTTCGAGGGGGAAGGAAATAGACCACTCAATAGAAAGAGTGCCTAGATCAAATGCCTGTGAGAAGAGGTAATGTTTCAGCTGTCTTTGGAAAATACAATTTGCAAAAAGATGTATTATAAAGATATAGTAATTAAGACAGTGTGATTGGTGCAAGTATAAACAAATAGGTCAATGGCACAGAATAGGATGTCCCACATTCAGAGTCATCTGATTTGAGACGAAAGTAACATAGCAGTACAGTGATATTGGATTCATTAGGTATCCTTATGAAAAAGTAGTTTTACTTCTACCTTACCACATACCATATCTTTTAGAGTGAGGCATAGGAGAACATCTTAATGGCCTTGGAAAAGACAAAGATTTCTTAAACACGACACAAATCACATAGCCAAAAAAAGGGAAAAATACAAAAAGTGGTATTAAATTAAAATGAAGAACTTCAAGCATCAGCATGAGTGTGAAAAAGGAAGCAACACAATCTTTTTAATAGAATTATTCTGCAAAGTATTTTTTTCCAGAATATGTAAGATCACTGACAATAATAAAATGGGAGATATTTTATTATGAACAAAAGACTTGAATAGGTACTTTACCAAAGATGACATAAATTGGCCAACATTTATATGAAAATGTGCTCACCTTCATAAGTTTTCAGGTAAATGCATATTATAGCTACAGTGTAACCCTACAACCCATTCCCCAGAATGGCTAAAATGAGAAAGAGCGAAACGTGATGGCTTGGATGTGGAGCAATTGGCATTTCATCCACTGCTGGTGAGAGTGTAAATTAGTTTAACCATTTTGTAAACCTATTGGGCAGTACCACAAAATCTTAATATATACATATTCCCGGTCCAGAAATTACACTCCTAGCTATCTACTCCACATAAATTTTACCCTTAAGAGTATACTCAACAGAAATGCAAATGTTTATAAAAGACATATACATAGATTTTTATAGTAGTAGCACAATTCAGAACATCACACTGAATAAATAAGGTGGGGTGTATATATTATAGGAATACTTTAAGCAATAAGAAGGCACAATTGCATGTTTTGTTATATAAAAAGATGAGTATTGTCCAAACATCATTTGGACAATGCACACATATCTTATGATCCCTTTTTAAATGAAATCCTGAGTGCATGAAAGAGCCCCTGGGTTTCTGGTCATGTTCAATTTTTACCTGAGCAGTGGTTCTTTACATGTGTTCACTTTGGAAATTCAATGTGTACAATTATAATTTGTGTACTTTTATGTACATCATTAACATCATTACGTTAAAGCTAATTGGAAGTCTTGTGCATTGTTGAATTTTGAACACTTTTGTCTCTTTTTGGTGTGATCTTTCAGAAACAAAGCTACAAATTTGTTAAACCCCCACTATCCCATATTTTCTGCACCTTTTCTCTTGAGGCAGAGTTTTCTCAGCCACCATTCCTACAATCTTCTGCCTGGGTAGTAAACCTGACAGCCAGTATTTTCTTAGCTGAGTTGGGTAGAGTTCTCAGTTTTCTGCTCACAGATATGAATGGTTTAGAAGAAAGCATAGGGAAATAGCTTCATGGCCTTAGAGCCTATAGTCTCATCCAAACTTTGAATAAACTAGGATATGCTATGCAGGTGCAGAGAGACAATTATGTGGCATGTAGGTGGGGATACAAATTGGGGATCAAACATTTTATATATAGTACCGTCAAATCTTTTTGTTTTTAACTCCACCTCACCCTTGCTTCAATGGTACCTAATGTCCTCAATGTTTGAAATTTTAGGGTAATAAAATATGGTTTTCTGCTTAATTGCATTGCCTGAAGGTTCACTGTTCATCATTCTGAAGTCTTCTGATTTAGTTCAAATTTCCAAAATTTTCTTAGAAAATTGATGGGCATTTGGGTTGCTTCCAAGTCTTTGCTATTGTAAAAAGTGCCATGACAAAAATACTAGATTCTGGATCTTAGACCTTTGTCAGATGGATAGATAGCAAAATTTTTCTCCCATTCTGTAGGTTGCCTGTTCACTCTGATGATAGTTATTTTGCTGTGCAGAAGTTCTTTAGTTTAATTAGATTCAATTTGTCAATTCTGGCTTTTGTTGCCTTTGCTTTTGGTGTTTTATTCAGGAAGTCTTTGCTTATGCCTGTCTCCTAAATGATATTGCTTTGGTTTTCTTCTAGGGTTTTTAAGGTTTTAGGTTTTACATTTAAGTCTTTAATCCATCATGAGTTAAGTTTTGTATAAGGTGTAAGGAAGAGGTCCAGTTTCAGTTTTCTGCATATGCCTAGCGAGTTTTCCCAGCACCATTTATTAAATAAGGAATCATTTCCCCATTGCTTGTTTTTGTCAGGTTTATCAAAAATCAGATGGCTGTAGATGTGTGGTGGTGTTTCTGAGGCCTCTGTTCTGTTCCATTTGTCTATATATGTGTTTTGTTACCAGTACCATGCTATTTTTATTACTATAGCCTTGTAGTATAGCTGAGTAGCATCATGCTTCCAGCTTTGTTCATTTTGCTTAGGATTGTCTTGGCTATATGGGTTCTTTCTGATTTAATATGAAATTTGAAGTAGTTTTTTTCTAACTCTCTGAAGAAAGCCAACTGTAGCTTGATGGGAGTAGCATTGAATTTATAAATTACTTTGGGCAGTATAGCCATTTTCATATTGATTCTTACTATCCATGAGCATGGAATGTTTTTCCATTTGTTTGTGTCTTCTATTATTTCCTTGAGCAGTGGTTTGTATTTCTCCTTGAATAGATTCTTCACATTCCTTTTAAGTTGTATTCCTAGGTATTTTATTCTCTTTGTAGCAACTATGAACTGGAGTTCACCATAATTTGGCTCTCCGTTTGTCTATTATTGGTGTATAGGAATGCTTGTGATTTTTGCACATCAATTTTGTGTCCTGAGACTTTGCTGAAGTTACTTATCAGCTTAAGGAGATTTTAGACTGAGATGATGGGGTTTTCTAAACATACAATCATGTCATCTGCAAACAGAGACAATTTGATTTCCTTTCTTCCTGTTTGAATAACCTCTATTTCTTTTCTTGCTTGATTGCCTTGGCCAGAACTTCCAATACCATGTTGAATAGGAATGGTGAGAGAGGGCATCCTTGTCCTGTGCCAGTTTTCGAAGAGAGTGCTTCCAGCTTTTGATCATTCACTATAATATTGACTGTGGGTTTGTCACAAGGAGCTCTTATTATTTGGAGATATGTTCCATTGATACCTGGTTTATTGAGTGTTTTTTAGCATGAAGGTTGTTAAATTTTATAGAAGAGTTTTTCTGCATCTATTGAGATAATCATGTGGTTTTTGTCTTTGGTTCTGTTTATGTGATGGATTACATTTATTGATTTATGTATGTTGAACCCCTCTTTTATCCTAGGGATGAAGCTGACTTGATCATGGTGGATAAGCTTTTAATGTGGTGCTTGATTCAGTTTGCCAGCATTTTGTTGAAGATTTTTGCACAATATTCATCAGGAACATTGGCCTGAAATTGTGTGTGTGTGTGTCTCTGCCAGGTTTTGGCATCAGGATGATGCAGGCCTCATAAAATAAATTCAGGAGGAGTCTCTCTTTTTATCTTATTTGGAATAATTTCAGAAGGAATAGTACCAGTTCCTCTTTGTACCCCTGGTAGAATTTGGCTGTGAATCCTTCTGGTCTTGGGCTTTTTTTTGGTTGGTAGGCTATTAATTAATGCCTCGATTTAAAAACTTCTTATTGGTCTGTTCAGGGATTCAGCTTCTTCCTGGTTTAGTCTTGGGAGGGTGTATGTATTCAGGACTGATTCATTTCTTCTAGATTTTCTAGTGTATTTGTTTAGTAGTGTTTATAGTATTCTGTGATGGTAGTTGTATTTCTGTGGGATCAATGGTGTAATCTCCTTTATCACTTTTTATTGTGTCTCTTTAATTCTCTCTTTTCATCTTTACTACTCTGGCTAGTGGTCTATCTATTTGATCAATCTTTTCAAAAAGCCAACTCCTTGACTCATTGATTTTTTTTTAAGGGTTTTTTATATCTCTGTCTCCTTCAGTTCTGCTCTGATCTTAGGTATTTCTTGCCTCCTGCTAGCTTTTGAATTTTTTTGTTCTTGCTTCTCTAGTTCTTTTAATTGTGATTTTAGGGTGTTGATTTTAAAACTTTCCCATTTTCTCCTGTGGGCATTTAGTGCTACAAATTTCCATCTAAACACTGATTTTGCTGTGTCTCAAAAATTCTGGTACATTGTATCTTTATTCTCATTGGTTTTAAAGAATTTATTTCTGCCTTAATTTTTAAATTTACCCAGTAGTAATTCAGGAGCAGGTCATTCAGTTTCCATTCAGTAGTTGTGTGGTTTTGAGTGAGTTTCTTAACCCTGAGTTTTACTTTGATTGTACTGTGGTCTGAGAGACCGTTTGTTATAATTTTCATTCTTTTGCATTGGCTGAGGAGTGTTTTACTTTCAGTTATGTGGTCAACTTTAGAATAAGTGCTATGTGGTGCTGAGAATAATTTATATTCTGTTGATTTGAGGTGAAGACTTCTGTAGATGTCTATTTGGTCCACTTGATATGGAGCGGAGTTCCAGTCCTGAATATCCTTGTGAATTTTCTGTCTCATTGATCTGTCTCATATTGACAGTGGGGAGTTAAAGTATCCCACTATTATTGTGTGGGAGTCTAAGTCTCTTTGTAGTTCTCTAAGAACTTGCTCTGTGAATCTGGGTGCTCCTGTATTGGGTGTATATATATTTATGATAGTTAGCTCTTATCTCATTGATCCCTATATATCAATATGTAATGCCCTTCTTTGTCTTTTTTGATCTTTGTTGGTTTAAAGTCTGTTTTATCAGACACGAGGATTACAACCCCTAATTTTTTTTTCTTTCTATTTACTTGGTAAATATTCCTCCATCCCTTTATTATAAGCCTATGTGTCTTTGCACATGTGATGGGTCTCTTAAATACAGCACACTGATGGGTCTTGACCCTTTATCCAATTTGCCAGTCTGTGCCTTTTAATTGGGGCATTGAGCCCATTTACATTTAAGGTTAATATTGTTATGTGTAAATTTGATCCTGTCATCATGATCATAGCTGGTTATTTTGCACATTAGTTGATTCAGTGTCTTCATAGTGTTGTTGGTCTTTATATTTTAATGATTTTGCAGTGTCTGGTGCCAGTTTTTCCATCCCATATTGAGTGCTTTTTTTCAGGATCTTTTGTAAGGAAGGACTTGTGGTGATAAAAATCCCTCAGCATTTGCTTATCTGTAAAGGATTTTATTTCTGCTTGACTTATGAAATTTAGTTTGACCATATATGAAATTCTGGGTTAAAAATTCTTTTCTTTACAAATGTTGAATATTGGCCCCACTTTCTTCTGGCTTGTAGGGTTTCTGTGGAGAAATCTGCTGTTAGTCTGATGGGCTTCTTTTTGTAGGTAACTTAACCTTTCTCTCTGGCTGCACTTAACATTTTTTCCTTTGTTTCAACCTTGGTGAATCTGATGATTATGTGTCTTGGGATTGCTCTTCTTGAGGAGTATCTTTGTGGTCTCTGTATTTCCTGAATTTTAATGTTGACCTGTCTTGCTAGGTTGGGGAATTTCTTCTGGATAATATCCTGAAGTATATTTTCCAACTTGGGTCCATTCTCCCTATCACTTTTAGGTACACCAATCAATTGTAGGTTTGATTTTTTCACACAGTCCCATATTTCTTGGAGGCCCTGTTCATTCCTTTTCATTCTTATTTCTCTAATCCTGTCTTCATACTTTATTTCATTAAGTTGATCTTCAATCTTTGATACTCTTTCTTACGCTTGATCAGTTCAGCTACTGATACTTGTGTATGTTTCACAAAGTTCTCGTGCTGTGTTTTTCAGCTCCATCAGGTCACTTATGTTCTTTTCTAAACTGGTTATTCTACTTAGCAGTTCCTGTAACCTTTGATCAAGGTTCTTAGCTTCCTTGCCTTGGGTTAGAACATGCTCCTTTAGCTTGGAGGAGTTTGTTATTGCCCATGTTTTGAAGCCTACTTGTAAATTCGTCAAACTCATTCTTTGTCCATTTTTGTTCCCATGCTAGTGAGGAGTTGAGATTCTTTAGAGGAGAAGAGACATTCTGGTTTTTGGAATTTTCAGCCTTTTTGCACTGGTTTTTCTTCATCTTCCAGATTTATCTACCTTTGATATTGATGCTGATGACCTTTTGATGGGGTTTTTGCATGGGTATCCTTTTTGTTGTTGTTGATGTTACTGCTTTCTGTTTGTTAGTTTTCCTTCTAACAGTCCCCTCTGCTGCAGGTCTGCTGGAGTTTGCTGGAGGTCTGTCCACTCCAGACCCTGTTTTCCTGGGTATCACCAGTGGAGGCTGCAGAGCAGCATAGATTGCTGCCTGTACCTTTTCTGGAAGCTTTGTTCCAGAGGGGTGCCCACCAGATTCCAGCTGGAGCTCTCCTGTATGAGGGGTCTGTCAATCCATGCTAGGAGGTATCTGCTACTCAGAAGGCACTGGAGTCAGGCACCAACTTGAGGAGGCAGTCTGTCCCTTAGCAGAGCTTAAACACTGTACTGAGAGATCCACTGCTCTCTTCAGAGCTGTCAGGCAGGAACATTTAAGTCTGCTGAAGCTGTGCCCACAGCCACCCCTTCCCCCAGGTGCTCTGCCTCAGGGAATGGGAGTTTTATCTATAAGTTCCTAACTGGAGTTGCTGCCTTTCTTTCAGGGATGAGCCCAGTGAGGAGGAATCTAGACAGGCAGTCTGGCTACAGTGGCTTTGCTGCTTTGCAGTGGGTTCTACCCAGTTTGAACTACCCAGTGGCTTTCTTTACACTGCAAGGGGAAAACCACCTACTCAAGCCTCAGTAATGGTGGGTGCTCCTTTCCCCTCCAAGCTTGAGTGTCTTAGGTCACTTCAGACTGATGTGCTGGCAGTGAGAATTTCAAGCCAGTGGATCTCAGCTTGTTGGGTTCCATGGGGATGCAACTCGCTGAGGTAGACCACTTGGCTCCCTGGTTTCATCAATGGTTCTGTCTCACTGGGGTTCCAGGTGCCACTGGGGTACAGAAAAAATACTCCTGCAGCTACCTCAGTGTCCGTCCACATAGCCACCCAGTTAGGTGCTTGAAACCCAGTGCCCTGGTGGTGTAGGCACCTGAGGGAATCTCCTGGTCTGTGGGTTGCCAAAACCATGAGAAAAGGAAAGTATCTGGGCTGGATAGCATCTTCCCTCATGGCTTCCCTTGGCTACAGAAGAAAGTTCCCCCACCCCTTGTGCTTCTCAGGTGAGGCAGCACCCCTCTCTGCTTCTGCTCACCTTCCATTGGCTGCACCCACTGTCTAATGAGTCCCAATGAGAAAAACTGGGTACTTCAGTTGGAAATGTCAAAATCACCCAGCTTCTTCATTGGTTGCTCTGGGAGCTGCAGACCGGAGCTTTTTACATCATTTATCTTTCGAAGCATTCTAAAATTATTAATTTTCAAGTCTTTGTCAGGCATTTATGTACATTTAATCTAGTGTATGGGAATTTTTGTTGTTATTATCTTATGTTTTTCTTGTTAAATTCATATTTAAATCCACAATTGTTACATATTTGGAGTAGAGGGAATTGCATCAATGTATTAATTCACCGTGCTATCTCATCTGATTGCTTTCTGATTATATTTCTTCTTCTCCATGCCTCCTTCTCCTTTTTCTCTTTTTCTTTTGCTTACCTGTTTCTAATTCCTTATTCTTGAATAGAAAATAATATCTTACAATGGTTCTTCTAGAGTCCGACTTTGTTGTGAGATTGTTAATATTGAACATCCATTTATAGAACTAATGGATGGCTTTGTTCAATTCTTGTTAACAAAACTCTGTGAACTCTTGTCAGTATAATCATGTCTCTTGTGATAAGCTATAAAAACAGGAAGGCTGTTAATAATAGCTCTCAATAAGACAGCTCTCATCTTCCAATTTGCATGGACTAAATTCCTGGTTTGTCCTTGATGTCATTACTATAAAGAACCAAAACTTCACCATCACTGCCCTAAAGTCAGTAGGCTATGGCTTCAGCCCTACTCACAGGTTTTTGTTTCTTTTAAGGTTCAGGTTTGTTAAGATGTTCAGCACAACTGTACATTTCTCTCTGTCTTTTAGTTTAAATACATGTTTGCTATATGTTTAGAGCAAAAGGAATTTTATCAATGATATATTGTCTGTATGATCAGCTGATTATTTTTAACTGTCTTTTTCTCCTTTTTTTTTTTTTAGGACTTGTTTTACTTCCAGGAGGTGCACTTGGCCATCTTCTGGGAGGTGTCATTGTTTCCACATTAGAAATGTCTTATAAAGCCCTTATGAGATTTATAATGGTTACATCTGTGATATCACTTATACTGCTTATGTTTATTATTTTTGTACGCTGTAATCCAGTGCAGTTTGCTGGGATCAATGAAGATTATGATGGGTAAATGTAATCTTATACATTAGACTTTTACATCAAAATCTAACAGCATATTTCTCAGGCAATTAATAATTTAACACTTATATGTTCATATCATTATTGGAATTATTGAACAAATAAAAGAAATATAAACTATAGTTTAGACATTCTTAGTAAGGCACAAATATTATAATGATATCTTTTGATATGACTGTGTATGCATTCATAAAGTAATAAATAAAAAGCACATTGAGGAGGTCAGAACCTAGAAATAAAGTTTTATATTTGAGTGCATAGCAACTAGGAGACAGCACTAGCTGTCTGAGCAAAGCCCAGTCTTACCTTGTGTTTCTGAATTGGTTTGTCTGCCTCTTATAGACATCAAAGAATGGAACTAAAGTTCACCTGAAGGTATGCATGGGTAATGTCTCCTTAAAGCTAAACATGCCAAAATCAAAGAACTGGGCACAGCTTGATACTAAATACTAAAGAAAAAAACTGGAATTGAAAACCAAAGGACTGAACAAGTAAAATAACAGTATAAGACTTCTATGTCTAGTAACAATAGATTAACTTATGGCAAACCCATGTTCCCACTGAGAACAACTAGAAAAGCTGAATACTGTTTTAAAAGGTTTGGTTAAAGGAATCAAAGAGTTATTTAGGCAAGTAGGAATTTAAAGGCCAAAATCCTGGAAAAAGGGAGACTGTGGAGAGGAGGGCCAATGTTTTGCAGCTACTTTTCCCCTGAGGATATTTGCTGATTCTAGACATTGGCAAGAAGCTGAGAATTTGGGCAAAAAGTTTGGGCAAAAGCATCTAGTAAGATTACAAGAATTTCAATAGACATATGAGTCTAAAGAGAAAAAAAATTAGGACATAGAAATGCCATAGTATCAGAGGGAAGAGAGAGGTAAACAAATGATGCAACACTCTGCCAGATTTTCCCTCAATACGTTTGCTGTATTATGAAGCTAGGAGGCCAAAATCAAGCAGAAATTTCATGAAAATCAGGAAAGAACTCCAGCAATATTGTGATGCTCTATAGATAGAAGCTAGAATATAGAATATGCTAGGTAAAAGAATCTTGGTAAATCCTGGTTCTCAACATCTGTGTAATGCTAAGACCTAGGAGCAGGTGCCTTTCTAAAGTACTATGGCCTGGCCAAGGGTTAATTTGATGTTTAACTGGGTTAGTCTGGCCAGCCAACATGCTGTGTCATAGAGAGATAATTTGATCCAAAGCTATAAAATATAACTGATAAGTAAACTTCATATCAGTAGCAATAATTATCCAACAGAAAACAGAAAATAGAGTTAATAAAAATTAACAAAAATTTTTCAAATTTCATGTAAAAATAAACTATAAACAGAGTCAAAAACTCAGCAAAACTTTGGTACGAGAAGCATAAAAAAATTATACCATACCACATCGTAATCAAATTATTCAAAATAAGTGATACAAAGAAAATCTTAAAATTAGCAAAGGCAGGAAAATGTGTATAAAGGTCCAGAGATAAGGGTAATGGCCTATTTGTATTAGAAACAAATGCAAGTAAGAAGACAGTGGAATAATATTTTTAAAGTCCTAAAAAAAAAAACCTATAATTTTATATCAAGCCAGAATATCTGTCAAGAAATGAAGGAGAAGTAATTTTAGACAAAAAAATGTAAGTAATTTTTTTTCTTGTCACCCAGGCTGGAGTGCTTGGCACAATCTCGACTCACTGCAACTCGTGCCTTCCGGGTTCAAGCTATTCTCCACCTCTACCTCTTAGTAGCTGGGATTACAGCTGTGCACCACCATGCCCAGCTAACTTTTCTATTTTAGTAGAGATGAGGTTTCACAATGTTAGCCAGGATTGTCTTGAACTCCTTACCCACACTACCTAAAATGTTAAAGGAAGTCTTTCAGTCAGAAATTAAATGATACCAGATATAAATATGAATCTACATAAAGGAAAGAAGAACAATAAAAATGTTAACTATTTGGATTAACATACATTGTAAAAATTATTCTTTAAGTCTTATTGAAAATAATTATTTAAAACAGAATAGCATGTAATATGGGTTTACATGAAATGCTATCATAGCATATGTTGGTAGACTGTGTTAAGTTAAAAATGTATACTATAAATCCTGAAGAAACCACAAAGTAACAAAGAGTCACAACAAATAAATTAACATAGGAGTTAAAATGAAATTATAAAAAATAGATATTTAATCCTAAATTAGGCAGAAAAAGAGGAAAAGGGAACAAAGAGAGATAAGACAAATGGGAAACACAAAGAGGGTAGATTTAAACCTAACCATATTAGTAATTGCATTAAATGTACATCATTAAACATCTCAATTAAAAGGGAGATAATCTTTATTTTGAAAAAAAAAAAAGAAACCCCAACTATATATGTTGCATTTTATAAATGCATTTCAAATATAGATAGTAGTATATTAGGCAGAAAAGAATGAAAGAAGATACATCTTGTTAACAATAACCAAAAGAAACCTGGAGTATAATACAAGATCAAGTAGTTTAGAGAGCAAAGAATATTAGCAGGAATAAATATCATTACATAATGATAAAAGGACTCATTCATCAAGAATACATAACAATCTTAAATATGTATTAACTGCATGTAGAGCAAAAATGTGTAAACTGCAAGGAGAAATGAAGACATTTACAGCTATAGTCCAATAATGAATAGAAGAAAACTCAACAATAAATAGAAAAAGCAGACCAAAAAGTCAGTGATCAGAACTAGATTTTAAAAATCCAGTTTGAACGACACTGCCAGCTATCCTAATTGACATTTTTAGAAATGGTCCACATAACATTATACATTCTCTTCATGTGTACATGTAATGGTTACCAAGGTAGAACACATTATGGGTTGTAAAACAAGTCTCAGTACATTTTTAATATATTTTTTATTTGTATAAATTTGTATAAGTGCAATTTTGTTACATGCATAGATGATGTAAGTGGTCAAGGCAGGACTTTTAGAACTTACCCGTTAAGTAAGTTCTCATTATCACCCTCTCACCTCCTTACCCTTCTGAGTCTCCATGGTCCATCATTCCATTCTCTACACTTATGGGCACACATGTTTTAGCTCCCACTTATGAGTGAGAACATATGATATTTGTCTTTCTGTGTCTGACTTGTTTCACTTAAGATAATGACTTCCTAGTTTCATCCATGTTGCTGTAAAAGACATTATTCTTTTTTAATGACTAAATAGTATTCTATGTGTGTGTGTATGTGTGTGTGTGTGTGTGTGTGTATAACATTTTTAATCCAATCATCTGTTGATGAACATTTAGGATAATTCCGTATCCTTTCTATTGTGAATATTGCTGCTATTAATAAATGCAATAATCTTTTTGATATATTGTTTTATTTTTCTTTATTTAGATACCCAATAGTGAGGTACTGGATTGAATGGTAGTTACTTTTTAGTTTTTGAGAAAACTTCTTACTGTTTTTGGTAGAAGTTGTACTAATTTACATTCCCAGCAACAGTGTATAAATATTCCCTTTTTTCTACATCTTTGCTAACATCTGTTATTTTTTAACTTTTTAAAAATAGCCATTCTGACTAGGGTAAGATCATACTTCATTGTGGTTTGAATTTTCATTTGCTTGATGGTCAGTGATGTTGAGCATTTATCATTCACCTGTTGGCTATTTGTATGATTTCTTTTAAAAAATGTCTATTCATATCATTTGCCCTTTTCAGTGGAATTATTTGTGGGGGATTTTGTTTAGTTGTTTGAGTTCCTTATATATTCTGGATATTAGTCTCTGTTGGATGAATAGCTTGCAATTATTTTCTGCTAAACTGCAGGTTGTTTGTTCATTCTGTTGAGTATATCTTTTGCTGTGCAAAAGCTTTTTAGTTTAATTAAGTTCCATTTGTCTATTTTTGTTTGGTTGCCGGTGCTTTTGAGGTATCAATCATGAATTCTTTGCCTAAACAAACGTCTGGAAGAATTTTTCCTAGGTTTTCTTCTGATATTTTTAGTTTGGAGATGTGCATTTAAGTCTTTAATCCATGTTGAGTGCATTTTGTATATAGTGACAGACAGGGATCCATTTTCATTCTCTTATGCATGGCAATCTAATTTTCCCAGCATCATATATTCAAAATGGTGTCCTTTCCCCAAATGTCCTTGTTGACTTTGTCAAAAATCAGTTGGCTGTACATATGTAGCTTTTCTTCTGGGTTATCTGTTCTATTTTATTGATATATGTGTCTATTTTTATACCAGTATCATGATCTTTTGGTTACTGTAGCCTTAAAGTGTAATTTGAAATTGGATAATGTGACACCTCCAACTTTGTTCCTTTTGCTTAGGATAACATTTGCTATTTGGGCTTTTATTTTTGGTTGTATATGCATGTTAGGATTTTTAAAAACTCTATAAAAATGATGCTGATAATTTTGACAGGGATTGTATTGAATATGTAGAGTGCTTTGGGCCATAAAATCATTTTAACAAGATTAATTCTTCTGATTTATGAGCATGGAAAGTTTTTTCATTTGTTTGTATAATCTACAATTGCTTTCTTATAGTTTAATTTCCTTGTAGAGATCTTTCACCTCTTGGTTTAATATATTCCTAGGTATTTTACTTTTTGGACCTATAATAAATGGGCTTGCCTATTTATTTTATTTTATTTTGAGATAAAGTTTCACTCTTTTTTCCTGGGCTGGAGTGCAGTGGCACTATCTCAGCTCACTGCAACTTCCACATCCCTGGTTCAAGCACTTCTCCTGCTTCATCTTTCCAAGTAGCTAGGACTACAGGTCATGCTGCCATGCCTGGCTAATTTTTTGTATTTTAAGTAGAGACGAGGTTTCACTGTGTTTCCCAGGCTGTCTCAAACTCCTGAGCTGAGACAATTCTCCCGTCTCAGCCTCCCAAAGTTCTAGGATTATAGGCATAAGCCACTTGCCTTTTTAATTTTGTTCTCAGCTATATTTTTATTGGTGTATACAAATTCTGCTATTTTTTGTATGTTAATTTTCTACACAGAAATTTTACAGGATTCATTGATCACATCTAAGAGATTTTTGATGGAGTCTTTAGTTTTTTCTAGATCTAAGATTTTATCATCAATTATCAGGGATAATTGGACTTATTTAAACTTTACTAGATTTATTTATCAAATCTAAGAGATTTTTAAATGAAGTATTTAGGTTTTTCTAGATCTAAGATTGTATCATCAATGATCAGGGATAGTTTGACTGTCTCTTTTACAATTTGGAAGCTGTTTCTTTCTTTCTTTTGCCTGGTTGCTCTGTTTAGAACTTCCAGTACTCTTTTGAATAGGATTGCTTAAAGTGGGTGATTTTGTCTTGCTCTAATAATTTTAACAAATTACGCTGGATAATTAAATAGCTATATGCAAATGAATGAACTTTAATTCACATCTTACACCATATAAAATAATTAGTTCAAAATGATTATAGATGTACATATAAAATATAAAACTCCAAAGATATAAGAGAAAATATTTTTGATCTTGCATTAGACAAATATCTTTTAGATGTAACACTAAATACATGATCCAGAAAGAAATGAACTGATAAATTGAACTATGTAAAAAATTTAAAATCTATTGTTTGAAAGACCTTGTTTACCATATGAAAAAGCAAGCCATAGAATGTGAAAAAATATTGGGAAATCATAAAATCCTACATCTAACAAAAAACTTGCTCCCAAAATATTAAAAAATAAGCAATCCAACAAAAATGGGCAAATGATTTGAACAGATATTTAACAAAAAATACAGATTAAAAACAAATATATGGAAAGATGATCAACATCATTTGTCACTAGCAAAATGCATATTAAAACCCAAAATATGAAACTACTACACCCATGTTAAAATGTCTAACTTTTTTTAAAAAGAGACCATGCCAAATATTGGTGAGGAGAACAAATGACGCTCTTATATACTGCTGATGGAAATGTAAAATATTACAACAGTTCTGCAAAACTCACAGTTTTTTTTTTTAAAAAGTTAAGTGAACACCTACCACATGATGCTAACATTCTATATCTTAATATTTACCCAAGAGACATGGAAGCATATAACCAAAGACCAAATAAAGACCAGCTGCATGAAACAAGCCAAGAAAACCTTACATATTGTACTATTCTATTTCATAAACTTTTGGAAATTCAAATGAGTGAATAGTAACAGAAAGTAGATCAGTGGGAGTGGGTAAATTACAAAAGGACACAAGGAAACTTTTGGGGGTGATTATGTTTGTTGGCATGATTCTGGTGATAATTTCACAAGTGTATACATATATCAAAAAATTTCAAATTTTAGTCTAAGTATGCGCAGTTTATTGTAATCAGACCCCAGTAAAGCTGTTAAAAAAAAGAAATTATTTCAAGATATCTTGACATTTACATCAATAATTATCAAACAACGGTCATATAATTACTTTCAATCTTGTTTTTATAGAACAGGGCAGTTGGGAAACCTCACGGCTCCTTGCAACGAAAAATGTAGATGCTCATCTTCAATTTATTCTTCTATATGTGGAAGAGATGATATTGAATATTTTTCTCCCTGCTTTGCAGGCTGTATGTATTCTAAAACACTAAACCAAAAAAAGGTAATTATTTCTTATAATTATTATGTTTTGTTATACATTTATATTTTCACTATATTATAATAATTATTTTTTATGCTTTTTCTTCTTTAGTGAAATGTCCAACTAGTAGAAGCTATTCACATTTTTCTTCTAATTCTATAAAACCTGTTTTTTCTTGTTTTTCCTTTTTAAGTGTTAAAGACAAGAAAATAAAATTTCGGTTTTGTGTGTGTATGTTTATTTTTGAGACAAGGTCTGGCTCTGTCACCCAGGCTGAAGTGCAGTGGTGAGATCCCAGCTCACTGCAACCTCCACCTCTTAAGCTCAAGCCATCCTCCCACGTCAGCCTCCAGAATAGCTGGAATTACAGGCACACACCACCACACCTAGTTAATTTTCATAGAGATGGGTTTTGCCATGTTGCCCAAGCTGGTCTTGAATTCCTGAGTTCAAGTAATATACCCATCTTGACCTCACCTCCAACACTGCTGGGATTACAGGTGTGAGTCACCATGCCTGGCCAAAAATTTGTTTTATATTGCCACAATACAAAGAGCTTATGGAAACTGAGAGTGAAAGAAATATTCCTATATTAAAATGTGAGTGAAAAGAGTCAAATTCTTTTCAATTACTGTTCTTTTTTTCTACCTGAAACATATTTCTTTTAGGCAACCACGTGGCCCACTCACATACCTTCTAATCAGATCTCAGCTCAAATATCTCTTCATCATTGAGACATTCTCTTATCATGCTAAGTATTCTTTTATAGTCCCCCAATATTCCCTGTACTTTTCCTTGTTTTATTTTCTCCATAGCACTTGTCATTAAATACTCAGGTTCCTTTTATTAAAAAATGTCCCATCTCCCCAAATAGAAAGTTTTCTGCATGGAGCAGTGGTTTCTATTGTATTGTTTACTGTGTTATCTCAAAACCTAGAATGATGTTTGGCATATAGGCACTCAAAAAAAATTTGTTGGAATGAAGGAACTGATATTTAGATATTTATATTATTTAACATATTTATTAACCTCTCAGCAACTTCACCCACCAAACTGACAAATTTGTTTGAATTATAATTTTCTGAATCATTCATATTCAAGTCATGTTTAATTTCTTATTTTTTCCACTAGTAGAATCTAATTCAATATTTCTGCTAAATGTTATATTGGTTTTTTTTCTTATGATTATTTTGTAGTGTAGAATATTTTCAATAAATTAATAAATTGTGAGTTGGTCTCTGCATGTTTGACCCTGTTTAGTTCTCCTTCAAAAATGTCACGAATTCATCTTCTTTGAATTATCCACCCTACAACCACAACTTCAAATTCTCATTGTTTTTCCATTCAGAGTTACAGTATGAATTTTATTGGCTCTTGATCATTTTGCCTTTGTGATCCCCTTTCTTCATTAAAAAATTAATAATGATAAATTATTTTATCTACAATGCATTGGTATGAAAAAATATATAATCCAAGCAGATTCACCATTATATATTCATTTTATATAATTTATTATTATACTAATTTTTCTTTGATTTTAAAGTGCTTTAAAATTAAAATATTTTATGTATCCCTGAATGTAATATTAGAGATTCTAGGCATTGTGTTTGTTGTCCCAAATGGATAACAGCCCTGTCATTATTATATGCAAAATAAAGTCTTTTTAGTATGATTTCAAAGCCTTTCACAATTGGGCAATAAATCTCAGCTAAAATTCCATTTTCATTTTATTCGTTATATTATTTTTAATTTCCCTTTATTTATAGATCTAATAATTACTTGTGAATTTGAATATAAATATTTTGAAGAAAATTTCTTAAATTAACAGAACTTTTCCTAGGTAACTATAATTACACACACACAGATTCACTGCCATGTAAAATATCTTGGAAAATCATTAATGTTTCATTTCTAAAAAGTACATAGCAGGCTTAATATAAAGACATTTTGAAATAAAACTAGTGAGTCTCCCTGCAGTTATTGATTTAATTTTTATTTTATGATAAGAGATTTTGTTTATGACTATTTTTCTGAAAGATTGCTTCCTGTTTTCATTACTTACAGACTTACTACAATTGTTCTTGCATTAAAGAGGGGTTAACAACTGAAGATGGCGAAGGTGATTTTATTGATGCCAGACGTGGGAAATGTGATGCTAAGTGCTACAAATTACCTTTGTTCATTGCTTTTATTTTTTCTACACTTGTATTTTCTTCTTTTTGTAGTATACCAATCACCTTGGCCATCATGCGGTATGTATATATCAGTCATTATTATTTTTTATTGAATATATAAGAAAAGTAATTTTAGAAAGATTTTAGAATGTTGTAGCAAATAATTTGCTCTGTGTTTCATGGTAGCAAATGCAGAGGGAAAATTGTTAAATTATCACAATTCATGTATATAATTATTTATCTTTTAGCTAATTTATTTGCATAAAGTGTGTAAAAATCACATTGTTTAACTTTAATTTAAAACAATGTATTTACCTAATTTAACACACATAGAAACATCATAAAGGGGGGAAAAATCATTAATGTTACAAATTTGATTATAATGCTGACTCATTATAATTGGTTATAGGAATTTATTAACTATTTACATCAATTTTGGTTAATTTGACTGTGAGAAAACATGAGTGTCATCAACAAAGGAGTGTAATAACTTTTAGAATTTCAGTACATAATTTTTATTATTATTCTAAAGAAAACCAACATTTATTATTAATATGTTCTTCCTAAATATATGAAATCAATTTAATATTCATTTGTATCATAGTATAGAAAAATTTTTTGTTATTTTTAATTTTGTTTTTAAGACACTAACAAAACACTTTAAGACATGAGAAACCTGCATAGGCTGACCAGTAAACAAAGTGAGAAAAATGGTAACTTCTATCTGAGTTGATTTGGAAGTGCTATAGGATCTATTCCATGAAATGAGTTATGAAGATAAATGATTTCTCATAATGCAAGCAAACTCAGGACAAGGCCTTAGCAGGGAAAGTGAGAAGTGAAAGTGAGGCCAAAAAATGTTTGAAATATCCCAGGCAGAAGTTTTCTAGGACAGGAATAACATGATGATGAATGAGACCAAGAGATTTGAGCTAGGTAAGGGCCTAATTCACGTTAACATGACTTTTGTTGCCATGTTAATGTGAATGTTATTCTGTGTACACACCTGGGAACCACTGAAAACACCAAACCTTAAGAGCAAAAGTGATCAGATGGCATTTTAGATAGAATGTTTTGAAAATATTGTGAAAGATGGAGCTGAGGGAAAACCTTGGAAAAAAAGGAAGGCGCTCCTAGAATTTAGTAGTGGTGGCCAGACACAGTGGCACACGCCTGTAATCCCAGCACGTTGGAAGGCAGTTGTGGATGGATCATTTGAGGTCAGGGGTTCCAAGACCAGCCTGGCCAACATGTGAAACCCCGTCTCTACTAAAAATACAAAAATTAGCCAGGTATGGTGGCAAGGGCCTGTAATCACAGCTACCTGAAGGCTGAGGCAGGAGAATCACTTGAACCTGGGGCAGAGGCTGCAATGAGCCAAGATCACGCCATTGCACTCCAGCCTGGGTGATAGAGTGAGACTCCAATAAATAAATAAATGAATAAATAAATAAATAAATAAATAAATAAATAAATAAATAAGAGGGCAAAACTTATTAATTTGATATACCTGGTATAAAATATGGAGAAATCTAGGATTATATCCAGACTTGCAGTTTGGAACTGAATGAATGATAAGTCCATTAACTGACATAGGAAATACAAGGAGAAGAGAAAGCTCAGACTGAAGATGATCAATAAAAACATTAACATTTATTAGTTAATGTTCATGTGAAACATCCAAACAATGTTTCCAGCAGTGAGATGAGAGAGATAAAAGTAATATTTTAGAAGTTTAGTTCTGAATGTCACTTCTCTTGATAACTAGGCAAAGAGAATAAAATACACACACATACATTATAGTTTCAGTACAATTATGACATAGACCAAAAAAATGACAAAGTTGAAATTGCATATAAGTGTTGCCAAAATTTAAGAATCTGTAAGCTGGACTGGAAACCAGCTTACAGATTCAGAAACATGTTATGAGGAACAGAAAATACAGACAGGACCCCAGGGCTGACAGATCACAGATATCTCCAACATGTATTTCAGAAGGAGAGTGTTTGGTCTTGATATGGATCTTCTGGGAGTAAGACTTAGGTAGATAAGTCAAGGAAGAATCTCTCAGGAAAGAATGAGAAAAAAGCTTGAAAATTTCCCAGGAGGTCCAGACATGGCACACCTCAAAACAGCCAGGAAATACACTTTCTGCAAAGGAATGCATACAACCTCTGAAAGTAAGAAATGTGAAGCGATTTTAGAAACCCTGGACTGTCAGTAAAAACTCTGAACTGGGACAAATTTGGAGAGGCAGAGGAAGTGTTACTACACATGGGAGTCTTATTTAACTCTATTATATCAATAGAAGAGATAACCTGGAGGTTCAAAGCTTGGCCCATGCTCCATCCCTTGAAACTTCCTTTAGTTTAAGAAAATATATCTCATTCAAATCTGAGTAAGTAGAAAAGGAAAAGATTCTGCCTATGTACAAAATTACAAATAACTGTTATGAATGAAATGAAAATGATCAAATATTACTTTACTATAGACAAAACTCACCAAAAAAAGTTACCACAAATCAGATAAAAATATAAAAGTAAGTACATGTGAGTTTAAACTTTAAAAATGAAATAATCATGGCCACAGAACAGAAGAAAAGAACTAGATGGAGGAGGCTTGAAATAAGAATGGACAGAACTCAGAAACTAAATAAAAGAGAAAAAATTTCAGAAATAAAACCTAGATTATAAATCACAAAATGAGGAAAAGACAACCTAGAAATCAAGTAAGGGGCATTAAAAAAAAGAGAAAAAAAAATCTTGAGAATATAAAATAAAAATAAAGAAATAAAGTATGGCTGAGCGCGGTGGCTCACGCCTGTAATCACAGCACTTTGGGAGGCCGAGGTGGGTGGATCATGAGATCAAGAGATTGAGACCATCCTGGTCAACATGGTGAAACCCCGTCTCTACTAAAAATACAAAAATTAGCTGGGCATGGTGGCACGTGCCTGTAATCCCAGCTACTCAGGAGGCTGAGGCAGGAGAATTGCTTGAACCCAGGAGGCGGAGGTTGTGGTGAGCCGAGATCGCGCCATTGCACTCCAGCCTGGGTAACATGAAGCGAAACTCCATCTAAAAAAATAAAAATAAAAAAATAAAATATTAAAGTGACAAATATAAACAATAGGAAAAAAAAGATTGAGGATACATATAATTGGAATTTCTAAAAAAGAACACCTAAACAATCAAACAATATATATTTAAATCTTGAATTTATTTAAACTTTACTGAAATAATGATATATATAAATAAATACTGAAATAATAAAAATAATGAATAAATACTAAAATAATATAATATTTGAATGTCCATATTGAAATAGCACACTAAATGTCTAGGGAAATTGATCCAGAACAATCAGTACTGTGATATGTCAAAGAAAAATTAGTTAATTTAAATGTAAAAAAAAAAGTAAACTTGTTGTCATCTAAGAATAGGGAAAGCAAAAAAGTTTGGAGTCAGATTTTGGAATTGCAGTATTCATCATTAGAAGACTGGAGAAACAATTTTCAAGGAAATAAATAAAATTTAAGCTAATTATTTCAACATCAACAAAAGGCCCTACTAGTATAAAGAGTTTTGATATGGAAGAGCTCAAGAAATGTTATCTTAAATGATTAGTATGGTTTAAGTGTTTATCCTCTCTGAAACTCAATCCCCATTGTAATAGTATTAAGAGAATGGGCAATCTGACTATTGTATTTGAGAGGTGGAACTTTTGGGAGGTAGTTAGGATTAGATAAGGTCATGAGAGTGAAGCATTCATGGCTCTGTAAGAGGAAAAGGAGAGACCTGAGCTAGTATAGCCAGCCCCCCTGAACACAGGTTACCCAGTACTGCCTCAGGATCCTGCAGAGTCCCTACCAGCCAGAAGATGTGTATTGTGTTACATGTATACAAGATGTCACTATTGGGAGAAGTTGGGAGAAGATAAACAGCATGCTTTGTACTATTTTTACAGTTTCCTGTGTGGAGATAATACTTAAAAAAAAAGTGAACAACAAAACACACACACACATATATACACACACTCAAATATCACACAAAAGCAGTCTGACATGACCAAACAGAAAAGATGTGTCTTGTGTTATTGAATAGGAAAACCAACAACACAAGTATATCAATTCTCCTTAAGTTAATTTATAATTTTGACATAATGAAAATGCCAGTAGAATTGTGGAACTATATAACCTGATTCTAAAGTTCTTATGGAAAAATAACAAGCAAGAGTAGCTTGGGAATCTAAAACAGAGAAACACAATAATTGATGCCTACCATCATAAGCTAAAAGGCACCAAAAAATCTCAATAATTAAAAAAAAAATAGTAGTGACTTATAAAGAAACAGGGAGTATAGAAATAAACCTCAACTTTTTGTTAGTCTGGCTAGCAGTCTATCTATTTTATTGATCTTTTCAAAGAATAAACTCCTAGATTCATTGATTTTTTTGAAGGGTTTTTGTGTGTGTGTGTATCTCTATTTCCTTCAGTTCCATCCTAATCTTAGTTATTTCTTGTCTTCTGCTAGCTTTTGAATTTGTTTTATCTTACTCTTCTAGTTATTTTAATTGTGATGTTAGGGTGTCAATTTTAGATCTTGCCTTGTTTCTCTTGTGGGGATTTAGTGCTATAAATTTTCCTCTAGACACTGCTTTAAATGTGTCTGAGCGATTCTGGTACACTGTATCTTTGTTCTCATTGGTATTGAAGAACATCTTTATTTTTGCCTTCATTTCATTGTTTATCCAGTAGTCACTCAGGAGCAGGTTGTTCAGTTTCCATATAGTTGTGCAGTTTTGAGTGAGTTTCTTAATCCTGAGTTCTAATTTGATTGCACTGTGGTCTGAGAGACCATTATGATTTTCGTTCTTTTGCATTTGCTGAGGAGTGTTTTACTTCCAATTATGTACTCAATTTTGGAATAAGTGTGATGTGGTGCTGAGAAGAATGTATAGTCTGTGGATTTGGGGTGAAGGGTTCTGTAGATGTTTATTAGGTCCACTTGGTCCAGATCTGAGTTGAAGTCCTGGATATCATTGTTAATTTTCTCTCTCGTTGATCTGCCTAATATTGACAGTGGAGTGTTAAAGTCTCCCACTATGATTGTGTGGGAGTCAAAGTCTCTTTGTAGGTCATAAAGAACTTACTTTATGAATATGGGTCTTCCTGTATTGGGTGCATATATATTTAATATAGTTAGCTCTTCTTGTTGCATTGATCCCTTTACTATTATGTAATGCCCTTGTCTCTTTTGATCTTTGTTGGCTTGAAGTCTGTTTTATCAGAGACTAGGATTGAAACCCCTCCTTTTTTTTTGCTCTCCATTTTCTTGGTAAATCTCCCTCCATCCCTTTATTTTGAGCCTATGTGTGTCTTTTTCATGTGAGATAAGTCTCCTGAATATAGCACACTGATGGGTCTTGACTCTTTATTCAATTTGCCAGTCTGTGTCTTTTAATTGGGGCATTTAGCCCATTTACATTTAAGGTTAATATTGTTATGTGTGAATTTGATCCTGCCATTTTGATGCTAGCTGGTAGTTTTGTCCGTTTGTTGATGCAGTTTCTTCATAGTTTGATGATCTTTACAATTTGGTTTGTTTTTGCAGTGGTTGGTACTAATTGTTCCTTTCGATGTTTAGTGCTTCCTTTGGGAGCTCTTGTAAGGCAGGCCTGGTGGTGACAAAATCTCTCAGCATTTGCTTGTCCATAAAGGATTTTATTTCTCCCTCATTTATGAAGCTTAGTTTGCTGGATATAAAATTCTGGGTTGAAAATTATTTTCTTTAAGGATGTTCAATAAGATGGATTAACTATTTAAATAGAAGACCTAACATCATTAAAACTCTAGAAGAAAACCTAGGCAATACCATTCAGGACATAGGCATAGGCAAGGACTTCATGACTAAAACACCAAAAGCAATGGCAACAAAAGCTAAAATAGACACATAGGATCTAACTAAACTAAAGAGCTTCTGCACAGCAAAAGAAACTATCATTAGAGTGAACCAGCAACTGACAGAAAGGGAAAAAATTTTTTGCAATCTACCCGTCTGACAAAAGACTATTATCCAGAATCTACAGAGAACTTAAACAACTTTACAAACAAACAAACAAAACTACATCAAAAAGTGGGCAAAGGATATGAACAGACACTTTTGAAAGAAAACATTTATGCAGCCAACAGACATGAAAAAAAGCTCATCATCACTGGTCATTACAGAAATGCAAATTAAAACCACATTGAGATACCATCTCACTCCAGTTAGAATGACTATCATTAAAAGTCAGGAGACAACAGATGCTGAAGTGGATGTAGAGAAATAGGAATACTTTTACACTGTTGGTGGAAGTGTAAATTAGTTCAACCATTGTGGAAGACAGTGTGGCAATTCCACAAGGATCTAGAAATAGAAATACCATTTGACCCAGCAATCCCATTACTGGGTATATACCCAAAGGGTTATATTATTCTATTATGAAGACACATGCACACATATGTTCATTGCAGCACTGTTTACAATAGCAAAGACTTGGAACCAACCCAAATGTCCATCAGTGTTAGACTGGATAAAGAAAATGTGGCACATATACACCATGGAATACTAAGCAGCTGTAAAAAAGGATGAGTTCACATCATTTGCAGGGACATAGATTAAACTGGAGACCATCATTCTTAGCAAACTGACATAAGAACAGAAAACCAAAACCACATGTTCTCACGCATAAGTGGGTGTTGAGCAATGAGAACACATGGACACAGGAAGGGAACATCACACACCAGGGCCTGTTGAGGGGTGGTGGGGGGGCCAGGGGAGGGATAGCAGGGGGTGGGAGGCTGGAGGAGGAATAGCATCAGGAGAAATACCTAATGTAGATGACAGGATGATGGATGCAGCCAACCACCATGGCACGTGTATACCTAGGTAACAAACCTGCATGTTCTGCACATGTACCCCAGAACTTAAAGTATAATTAAAAAAAAAAAGAAGGAAACCCCAACTCATATGGGAATTTTAATCTTAAATAAGTACAGCAAAGATGGACTGTTGAAAAATGGCTCTGGTGTGACATGATGTATTTTTTTTCCCAAAATTATTTCCATTGCTACCCATTTCCTAAAGGTTACAATTTAAATTACTTTCTTTTATACTTTCAGTGTTTCTTTATACATATACAAGTAACTATAAATATACATCTCAATATTCGTCCTTTCAACACAGGAGGTAGCATACTATATGCACCATTCTCTATTTTGATTTTTTAATGTAACAATGTATTCTTAATATCTCTTTATATAAACATAGAGACCCTCTCTATTTATTTTTTACGGTTGCATAATATTGCATTGCTCAGAAGTGCAATCATTTTTTCAACCAGCCTGTTCCTTTGCACTTAGCTTTTTCTCAGATTTTTATTATCTATATTACATTATCTGTATGATATTATACTACATATAATATTATGTGTAATATGATATAGATAACCTTACAGAAAGAATTTTACCTATTTGCAGATAAACAGAGGATGGGAGTATAAGCAAGCAAATTTCTCCAGTGTGCCTTCTTTACATTGTTTTGCTTTCCAAAGCATGTAATAATATTACAAATTCAACAAAGTTCAATCTTTAAAAGTTCAATAAAAGTAAAAGCTAAAGATGTTAAATATGAAATTATTGTCAAATAAGTGATCATTAAAGCCATGGAAATGGGATACCTTTCAGTGATTTGCAACAGGTTATTGCTCATATAGAGGACAACTGGAAAGGCTGGTTTAAATGATAAAAGTCATATATTTAAGGTCAAAACGAAGCCAAGGACTAAAGGGATCAAACTTCGAGAGAGAGCAGAAGCTTTCAGAGGTGAACTGGGCATCTAAAGCTGCCCGTGAGGTATTTGCCAAATTCTTGATGCAGGATAGATGCTGACAATCTAGACTAGGCCCAGGCTGGGGGTCACAACCGGAAGACAAGCAAACAGGCAGAGTTTACAGCGATCACGTGGGACTAAGAATGACAAAATAATTTTTCCTCGAGAAATTTGCTAAAATCTGAAGCAGTGAATGGCTTCAGTATAAACAGAAAAGAATCATGATTTATCTGTATCTTTCCATTGAGAGGCTCGTTAAAAAAACTAGTTCTTCAACATTTTCCCTTTGTACTCATAATTTTAACATATTTATGTCCCTTAATTGTGGTAATCACTGTGGATTCAAACAAGAGAGTGGGTGAGCACTTTAAGGAAAAATGTGGAATAAAAGAGGAACACAAACGACCAGGTCTCTGCTTCTCTGATGAATGTTGGATGTAACAAGGTAGACAGAAGAAAAGAAAAGTAGTTTCACTAATAAACATTTAATTGTAATATTAAAATATACCCTGAACAAAATGTAGAAAAACACAATGAGAAATTACATGATAGTCTAACTTATTCTGGGGATTCAGGGAGGGTATTCCTGAAGAAATTACATTTGAACCAAACCCTGAAGGATGAGAGATAAGTACTTCACACAGTGGGAACAACAGATGCAAAATGTCTAGTGGGAGTAGTAGCTTTATAAGAGTGTTCTATTATAGAATGTAGTAAGCAAGGAGGGTGATGGGGCAAAAGTTTGGAGGTGGCAGGAAATAACACTGATTAGATCAGGCTGACCATTTCAAATTTTCTTTGCAATTCTAAATTAAATTCTAAGAACAATGGGAAGACATTGAAGGATCCCAGTGTGAGACAGTAGAATAATCAGAATTTCATCTTAAAAAAGCACTTTAGTTCTTATATGGAGAATGTACGGAAGGGATAAGGATGGTTGTTGAAAGATAAATTGTTTCATTTATTTCATGAAGCTATAGGCTTGAAATTCGGCAGTGGTATTAGAGATAATGAAAATCAAAAGGGAGACATGAAAAAAAATTTAATGGCAGCATCAAATCTACTAATTAGCTGTGGTATATGAGAAAAAAGATCTTTTCAAAAATGCCTTTTTACAAGATTTGGGCTTGAGAAGTGCGTAAATGAAGATTCCATTTTATTTTTATTATGTTTTTTTAAACAGGGAGTTCTAAGGGAAGAACAGATTTTTGTGCAAGACAGCAGCCTACATTTAGAACCCATGTTCATAAGAAAGATATGGCCTAAAAATATAAAATTAGAGGCCATATAAAAGACGATGAAAGCTTCCTTTTACATTTTGGGAGAGTATTGACAATTTTTTTTTGTTTATTTCAAGAAATTCTTAAATGATTCTTTTATAGATTATAATTTTTTAATGCTACTTTTTTATTAAAGCACTATAGTTTTTCATTAAAATCTTAATTTTGCGTACATATCTCAGTTATTTTTGTGCTATTCACTTAACTAATTTTGGAAAATCCTGGAAATTATTAATCTTTCATCTTGTTTTCTATATTAGTTAGAGGGTTGCAGTCAAATTGAAGATACATAAATATTGCTTCCTTATGAATAATGGTCAACTATATATGTGCTTCAGATAGCTCCAATATCCTATGACATATAAGAAAACTACTTATGCTAAATAAAGGAGAACACTGAATTATAGTTAGGCAACATTTCCACTTTATATCAAAAACTATACTAAAGTGTGATTCGAAAACATGACACTTTTTTAACTCTCTTATAGTGAATCTGCTCATAATAAAAATGTAAATTATTTTTTATTTAAAAATTAAGTTATTTGAGAATTGGTTAATTTGTTTTTATTTTTCTAATAGTAAATATATGGGGAAGAGATCTACTTTTACTCGGTTGATACGGGTAGAATTGTCTCACTTTTTGCAAAATATTACAAAATACTGTGTATATGCTATATTTTTATAAATTGATTATTTTGGATGAAATATTGGTCATAATACAGTTTATTGTCCAAGTTTAAAGGCAAAGAAACAATGAGTAAGCATTGAGTTTATTTTAAATGCCCATTAATAATATAGTCCATATTTTTTAACTTCCTAAAATGTTTAAGGATTATTTTTAATTGTATTTTTATTTTCCAACTCCTAATATGTCCTGTTGTGCATCTTTTTCTTTTTTAAATAACTACTTGGTTTGATCAGTAGGAAATACTTCAATCTTCATTCTTTATATTTGGAAAAGTTATTTTTCATTTATTTTAGCTTTTAAATAGTGTAGTAGTCACAGGTCAAACACAAAAGAGGTGGCACCCTCAAATTAGAACAATTTTAGTAAGGTTGAATAAAGTGACTATTTAAAATATAGGTAAGGTATAAGGAATTCCAAAAAATAGTGCGTTATCTCTGGTATCCTTCCACTCCAGGCCCAAAGGGAAACGAAGGCTGGAAAGGAAAAAGGGGTCCTGTAGGGAGGACTCTTTGGCCCATCGGACACAATCAGCCTGGGTAATTGCTGCGATGGAGCCTTGGAATACAGATCTTGACCTCACTTTCCTCCCTCACTCAGAAGTGTCCCAATCAGTAGCCAGAAGACAGGATAGCCCACTGATATAGTCTATTTGCCTCAGCCTCCCAGGGCAGAGAGCAAGGTAGAAAAATGTAGAGAGTGAATCTCACAGGGACAAAAAAAAAAAAAAAAAATCTAAAATAATGGGTGTACATGTCAGAGTGAAAAAAGATAAGTATAAAATCTAGTACTCTTTCCAGCAAAGGAAAGGGAGCAGGGGCAGAGGGTTTGGGCCATAAAAACCTTCCTCTTTGGGAAGATCAAGGACCTTTGGAATTGGCTGGCAAGGGGCAGGATATGGAGAGAGGGGGAGTTGTAGTCCTTTAACAGGCCAGTTTAAACTCTGTCAACTGGCTCAAGATTCTTAGTACAACTGATGCACCAGAAAAAAAATATAAAGCATACATTCTTAGTGCTAATAAAAATGATGTACTGACTATATCATTGCTATTTACTTTTAGGGTTGTACCTGAAACACTGCGTTCTCTGGCCTTGGGTGTAAGCTATGTGATTTTGAGAATATTTGGTATGTATTTTTGGCCATCTTTTATTACATCAAATCGGTTTTTTTATTTGTATATGTGTCTACATGTATATTTAGTATTACAAGTAAATAGTGGTAAATGACACAAAGCAAGTGAAAGGGCAGGCTGCTTTGCAGAATTTAGGAGGCAATGTAAAGAAGGAATACCTAATGCAAAGCTCATCCTAATTCTCAAATTATCAAATAAAATATGCATATTATATTTGATCAGAAGAGAACAAATTTAATTTGAAATGTATTAATCGTCTCAGACGTGTGGTTTGGTAAGCTCATAGAAAACTCTTGTAATACTTTACATCCTTTGCATGTTTGGGAAGTCACTAACCTAGACTAGGGTTTTTTAAAATTTTCATCACCGACGACACTGAATCTAATGTTTTCAAAGACTTATTTGCTTCTAAGAACAAATAACTGTTAGGGGGTAATGTGCTATTTTCTTTGACTTTCTTAAATAGCAAAAACTAGATTTCAAATGCACATTATGACAGTTTTAGAACCTCTGATTGACTAAGTTCATGGATTGAAGACTGAAAGATATATAATAAAAAAATGTAGAAAAGTCTAAGTGTGGCTCTGATAGGGATCAAAGACATCATTCTATAGCTAGATCTACATGCTTGATTAAAATTAGCTTTTTTAACTGGGAAAAAGGGAATATTTTTGTTTTGGACAATGATTCACTAGATCGGAGATTTGTAATGGAAGAGGTAGCATAGGAAACAGTCAGTACACAGGAAGTTTCTTGCATCAGAAAGGGAGCCAGTGAGGCTGATGTATTTTTGAATGGGAGAGAGTAGATTAAAATGATATTAAATATTGTAGACATAAATGGTCTATAGATATTTCAGGGTTTTTCTATCAGATAATTTTAAGCAGATGATAGATATTATTTGATTTACATTTAAAAGATAACACTGGCTAGGCACAGTGCTTACATTTGTAATCCCAGCACTTTGGGATGCTGAGGAGGGAGGATTCCTTGAGGCCAGGAGTTGGAGACCAGCTTTGGCAATATAACAAGACTCTGTCTCTAATAATAATAATAATAATAATAATAGGGGGACAGCGGGGGGTGGGGAGTTGGGGAGAGATAGCATGGGGAGAAATGCCACATATAGGTGAAGGGGAGGAAGGCAGCAAATCACAATGCCACGTATGCACCTATGCAACAACCTTGCATGTTTTTCACATGTACCCCAAAACCTAAAATGCAATAAAAAAAATAATAATAATAATTAAAAAAATAAAAAAGTAAAAGGTAATTCTGCTGATAGAGGAAAAAATACTTACAGAAAATAAATGTGGAGGAAAAGAAAAGGAAGGCTTTTGCTGAAGTCTAAGAATTATATTAGGCCGGGTGTGGTGGCTCACTCTTGTAACCCCAGCACTTTGGGAGGCTGAGGCTGGTGGATCATCTGAGGTCAGGAGTTTGAGACCAGCCTGGCCAACATGGTAAAACCCCATCTCTCTTAAAACAGAAAAATTAGATGGGCATGGTGGCAGGCATCTGTAATCTTAGCCACTCGGGAGGCTGAGGCACGAGAATATCTTGAACCTGGTAGACAGGTTGCAGTGAGCGGAGATCCTACCACTACACCCCAGCCTGGGCGACAGCGCAAGACTTTGTCTCAAAAGAAAAAAAAAAAAGAATTAAAGTGGATTCTAGGGTTTGTAGTAGAGATAGAGTGAAAACAGTATATCCAAAATATCTTTGGAATTAGTGTTACAAAGATGTATGATGGATTGGGAAAAAATGGTAAAAAATAGAAAAAATGAATAGTAGTCTATTTTTTTAACCTTGAGCAATTATATAAAAGAGAGTGCTATCACTCACCAAAAGGAGTGAATCTAGATAATGGGGATTGGCAAGAATCAAGAGTCGTTTAGGCAAGAAGGTTCTGATATTTGCTTGAGAAAGATGATCAATCATCAGAGATTTTAGCTCTGAGAATTTGAATCTGGTGTGTTTTGGGGCAACTCTGTGTGTGTGTGTGTGTGTGTGTGTGTGTGTGTGTGTGTGACTTTTAACTCACTTTTGGCTGAAAGTAACATTGTTGCTGTGGGTATTTTGTCTGAGACTATGTGGAGGTTTCCCTCAGGCAGCACAGCTGGTCCTCTGGATTTGAGGTCATCTGAATCTGGGGCTACTATAAACACACCAGCGTATTTGCATTTTCAGTTATTTTTCTCAGTGTCCTGATAAATAACAGATACACATTTGCAAATTCATTTTTTCAGTAGTTGAAAACGTCACAATTAGAGATCTTTGATTACATACTAACTTCACAAAATCAGTATTTGGTATTTGGTAACTCTGTTTTAAATACTTTCTCCTAAGTTTTTCACACAAAAGTCAAAAAAAATTGAAATGTCATCTAAATAATAACATGTACAACATTCTAAATAGATTCAAGACTACTAATTGTTTCATATCTTACAGGGATATGGATTTTTTGTGAAAACTCACATTGTTTCCAGTGATTAACAATCCTATCTATAAATAAATTTTAGATAATTTAAGTGATATGTTTTGAATGATGATTCATCATTCATATATATTATATGTGTGTGCATTACATGTTTAAGAGAAAATAATTTTAATCCTGACCTATAGTGTTTTCAAAAAGAATTTTAATCATTGCATTTCTCATAGGGACTATTCCTGGACCATTACTCTTTAAAACATCAGGAGAAAGTTCTTGTATTTTTCGAGACTCTAATAAATGTGGACACACAGGACAATGTTGGATATATAACCAGACAAAAATGGCTTACCTATTGGTAGGAATATGTAAGTGATACGTATAAGGAAATGTAGAGAAATAAAATTATTTTTAAGACTTATGGTTGTTTATAATAAGGTAGAATTATAATAAACTATGAATGAAATAAGTACTTTGATGAGTGAAGGAGGCTTAGCCTGCACAACAGAGTGAGACCACATCTCTACAAATAAAATTTTAAAAAATGAAAAAAATATCCAAGCATACTGTCACATGCTATTCAGAGGTGAGAGGCTCTCTTGAGCTTCTGAAGTCGAGGCTACAGTGAGTCATTATTGTGCCAACCTGAATGACAGACTGAGACTCTCTCAAAAACAAAAAATAAAAAAAGGAGGATTATCTAGTTAGATAGTAAACATTTTAGAAACTAAGTGCCATAGAATTTAAGTGTTTGAGTCAGTGCATTAAATACATAATCGTTCCCAAATAAAGAATGATAATTAGCAGAATTTTAGTTTTGGGAAATAATTTCGCCCATATACAAACAGATCTCTTGACATTGTAACCCTTTCTACCTCCACAGTAAAAGATTGGATAAGTTTGAACAAAATTTTTGCACCATTGGAGAACATCACGCTACTCTTATTTCAGTTAAATCTACACTTCGTATTTTCTCTTTTGTTCAACAATATAGCAGTGCCTAGAACACAGTAATCATTCAATATTTGCTGAATACATAAGAGATATAGGGAATCAAGATGCCATGGTGGTATGAGACATGGTCAAAGTGTTGGGAAAGTCTAGACATGTTTTTATTACTTGAGAAAACTTATCAAATCTTCCTGAATCATAATTTATTCATCTGTTAAGTGAGGATATTGTACTGCATAATTTCTGCAGTCTTAATCAGAGTGAACATTAAATGATTGTATTGTATAAATACATTTTGTGTTATAAATACTTTAAAGTGTTTACATGTTTTGTGGTTTCACTGAGTAGATTCAATAATTCAAAAAAAAAATGATAGACTCTAATATTTAAGAGTAACAAATATCTATTTCATTAGAGCAATGCCTTCTAATTCTGAAGTCAATTATTCAGCAAGCTTGACCTACAATGAAAACTGAGTAAAATTTTAAAAAATCAAAGAGTAACATGACATTTGAGAAGTCAAAATTAACTTGTCGGCGGTAATTCAACAAAAATAGGAATTGTTCTTAAGGAAGTCTTAAAACTTTGCAGAGACTTTGAATTTTTATTTTAGATATAATTGTCACATGGTTACCTGTTTTCACAGTAGGTATTTGACAAAGTTGGTGAACTAGAAGAGATTCCAGTAAAGCGCTATTGAAAGGAGATATGAATAATAAAGAATATAAATAATTATGGTCAGATAGAAAATCCATGCAAAGATAGAAAACTGCAATACTATGCATGTGTGGGAATTTAGTGTAAGCCAGTATATTTTTAAATGTATTGAATTGGTTATGACTCAGAATCACTTGGTGTTCTTATGAAAAATATACATTCTGAGGCCCTGAATTAGAATTCCGGGGATTAGAAGACATTAGCAAGACTAAGGAATAGGAATTTTCAGCAAGTATTTCCTCACAGAAACATTTATTTTACCATCCATGTGTGAACATACCTTTGGAAGAGCTACAGAAATTACGTTGCGAGAATACAGCACCTGGATATAGCAAAGAAATAAGAAAAGACACATTGAGGAGGATAGGAGGTATAGTTATGCGTGACCTGCATCACCCTTCCCCCAAATCTGGCAGAATAGTGCAGAGCGATACCCTCCATGTGAAGGAATGAACTCTAAATAAGAATCTGACTTTGCCATTGACTAGAAACCAAGTCTGCCTCAGTAAAATACAGCTCTAGGCTGACCCCCTTACCACCAGGCTCTAGGCAGAGACCTGTGGAGGAGTCTCCAGGCCTGCCTCAACTACAGGCTGACTCCCACAGCCCTGCACTTCAGGCTGGCATCTGCAGACTATGCCCCCAGTCTGTGTTGCACAGACTGGCTCACAAAAACCTTAGCTTCAAGCCAGTATCTGCAGCCCTAGGCACTGGGCTGGGTACTTGCAGCCTGAGGTACCAGGCTGATACTCACAGACCCAACTTCCAGGCCAGCCCTAGCAGATACAGATTCCAGGCCTGTTCCCTGTGTTCCCAGGATTCAGAGTGATCCCCCTAGCCCTAGGTTCCAATGGATATAGGGTCCAGGCTCACTCCAGTAGACCTTGATGCTGTACTGTCCTCTGGAGTCCCAGGCTTTAGAACCACCTCTGCAGATGCAGAAAAAAGGCCCACCCCAATGGTACTCAAGGCCTACCCCAGCACCACCTCAACCCCAATGAGGCTTGAGGTTGGCCCTCACAAACTCAGGGTCCAGGACTGCCCTCATGGGCTCAGTCAAATGTTCATCTAGGTGGACCTTGGCACCAGGCTAGCCAAGGTGAACACAGGATCCAGGCCCATCACAGTGGATCCAGGCCCATCACAGTGGAGCCAGGCCCATCACAGTGGATCCAGGCTTTAGGTCAGCTCCCATAGACCCATGCATCAGCCCAGCCCGTCTGCTGACCCAGGCACTGGGTCAGTCAAGCGTGTAAAGACTGGAATAACTGCCTACTTCTTCAAAAGTACAGACTCCAATGCATTGGGCACAGGATTACAAATAATCAGGAAAACATGATACCACCAAAGGAACAAAATAAAGCACCAGCAACTGACTCTAAAGAATGGAGACTCACCAGGTGTGGTGTTGTGTATCTGTAATTCCAGCTACTTGAGAGGCTTGGCAAAAAGCTGAGGCAGGAGGATCATTTGAGCCCAGGAATTCAAGACCAGCCTAGGCAACATAGTCAGATGCCATTCAAAAAAAAAAAAAAAAAAAAAAAAAAAAAAGAAAAGAAAAAAAAGAAATAAAAGAAAAATACAGGAGAGAAATAGAGACTTATAAACTGCCTGACACACAATTCATATCAGTCGTTTTGAAGTTCAGTAAGCTACAAGAGTTCACAGACAAGCAAACAAAATCAGAAAAATAATAATACACAAACAAAATAAGAAATATAGTAGATACAAGCCATAAAAAGAAATAAATTCTAGAGCTAAATAACACAATAACTGAATTGAAAAATTTCATAGAGAACTTCAACAGCAAAGTAGATCAAGCAGAAGAAAGAATCAATGAGTTTGGAGGCAGGGCATTCAAAATTACCAAGTCAGAGGAGTAAATGATGTAAACATGAAAGAAAGCCTATTGGAATTGTGGAACACCATGAAGCAAACCAATCTATGCCTTATGAGAGTCCCAAAAGGAACAGAGAAAGTGGTGGAAAATCTATTTAAAGAAATGACAGAAAACTTTCCAAGTTTGGAGAGAGAAATGAATATCCAGATCCATGAAGCACAAGGAACACCAAATAGATAAGCTGTAAGGAACTCTTCAATGAGACATTATAATCAAATTCTTGAAAGTCAAAGACAAGAAGAGAATTTTGAAAGCAGTAAGAGAAAAGCAATTCATCACATATGAGGGAAACTCTATAAGACTAGAAGCAGAAATTTTGCAGGCCAAGAGACAGTAGAATGATATATTTAATGTGCTGAAAGCAAGAAACTGCCAGACAGGAATACTACACCTGAGAAGTCCATACATCAGAAATAAAGGAGAAGGATTCCCCAGAACAATAAAAACTGAGGGATTTCATCACCACTAGACCTGACTTACAAGAAATGCTAGAGAGGATCTTTACCCCTGATGCTCAGGCCTGCTCACCTATATGGAGTGTATTTTCATTTTCAATAAATATCTGCTTTTTTGTTTGTTTGTTTAATAAAAAAGAGAAAGAAATGCTAAATGGAGTTCTTAAGGTTGAATTGAAAGGTTGCTAACTGACCACATGAAAACGTGTAAGAGTATAAAACTTAGTAGTAAATGTAAATACGTGATCAAATATATAGTCAAATTTAGAATACTCTAATACTATAATGGTGGTGATTAAATCATTTTTAATTGTACCATAAAACTCAAACAATAAAAATATTTAAAATGACTGCAGCTACAGTAATATGTTAAGTAAATGTGGTATGAAAAGAAGTAGAGTTTTCATATGCAATGGAAGTTAAGTGGTTACCAGCATAAAACAGTTATATCTATAAGATATTTTATGTAAGCCCCTATGGTAAGCAGACATTGTAAAAAATAAGGTGTACATGCTTAAAATATAAAAAAGTTAAAAAGATTTTTTAACTGTACCATAAAACTCAAACAATAAAAATATTAAAAATAACTGCAGAAGCTGATTACTTCACTGGTTAATTCTGCTAAATATTTAAAGAAAAAAAAATACTAACTTTTCTCAAAATTAAAAAAAAAATTGAAGAGGAAGAAACACTTCTAAACGCATTTTATGAGACCAGAATTACCCTGATACCAAAGTTAGATGAAAACACTCCAAGAAAATAAAATTATGGGCCAATATCCCTGATGAACACAGATGCCAAAATCCTCTAGAAAATACTAGCAAACTGAATTCAACATTACATTTAAAAGGATCATATATTATGATCAAGAAGGATTTATTCCTGAGGTGCAAGGATGGCTTAACATATACAAATCAGTTAATGTGATATGCCATATTAACAAAATAAAGGATAAAAATAATATGATAATTTCAGTAGGTAAAGAAAAAGTATTTGACAAAATGTAGCATCATTTTGTGATTTAAAAAAATCCTTAAAAATAGATATAGAGGAATGTATCTTTACATAATATAGAAAATATATTACTTGTTCAGAGCTAATATCATGGTTGTGAAAAGCTGAAAGCTTCCTTTTTATGATCAGGAAAGAGAGAGAGAGTCTATCTACTCTCTCCACTTCTATTCATTATGTGTGGGGAGTTCTAAACAGATCAATTAGGCTAGAAAAAGGAAACATGGCATCCTAAAAAATTATGAAGGAGGAAGTAAAATAGTTTCTTTTTGCAAATGACATGATTTACGTGTAGAAAACACTTTATGTATATACGCACACACATATACCTACATGTATATATAGTTTTCTGTAGTGTCATATATATACATATATGTGTATGCATGTACACCATATAGATATACAGTAGACTTTTCATATATACACGTATATAATCTCATATATATAAACACACATATACATGTCTCATACACACACACGCACACACACACACACGTGAAACTCCACCAAAACACTGTTAAAACTTATAAGTAATTTCAACAAGGTTTCAGGATAAAATCAGCATTTAAAAACCAGTAGTAGTTCTACAACTAACAAAAAATATCTAAAAAAAAAACCAAGAAAACTACATTTACAGTAGTGTCAAAAAAAGATACACAGAAATAAATTTAACTGAGGTAAAAGATCTTTATGTTGAAAACCGTAAGTGATTGGTGAAAGAAAAAGAGACACAAATATATGGAAATATTCTATGTTCATACATTGGGAGTTTAAGAGTTCTTTTTGTTGGCAAGGAAATCTGTCTGATCTTTTTTTTTCAAATCTTAAGTTTTAATTAGGATGACTCATCCAGTGCCTTTACCTCAAATGAAGGATTCCATCAGCTCTAATTCATTTGCAGTAGAGTAGATAGGCCTTTTGCAAACATTCTATATCTTCACATGGTTTGTGTTTTTGGTAGAATTTTTATTGAAATATAATATATACATATACAAGAAAGAGCACATATAAATGTATGGCTCAACACATTTTTTAATAAAATGGAAAAGACGTGTAATTAGCACCCATATAAGGGAACACAATGTATTAGAATTAATAAATGAATTTAGCAAATTTGCTAAATATATAATCATTGTACAAAATCAACTGTTTCTAAAGACCAGATGCAACCAAATTAAAATACAATATAATAAATACAATAACACCAAAAAATCAAATACCAATAAAAACTGTATTTACATTGTACAAAACCTCTACACTGACAACTACAAAATCAATTTGAGAGAAATTAAATAAAATCTACATAGTCTGGGCATGGTGGCTCACGCCTGTAATCCCAGCACTTTGGGAGGCTGAGGTGGATGGATCACCTGAGGTCAAGAGTTCAAGGCCAACCTGGCTAACATAGTGACACCCCGTTTCTACTAAAACTACAAAAAATTAGCTGGGCATGGTGGCACCTATAGTGCCTGTAATTCCAGCTATGCAGGAGGCTGAAGCAGGAGAATTGCTTGAACTCAGGAGGCGGAGGTTACAGTGAGCTGAGATCATGCCATTGCACTCCAGCTTGGGCAACAAGAGCAAAAGTCCATCTCAAAAAAAAAATAAAAAAATGGAAAAACTGTTCACAGATAAGAACATTATAAATGCTATTTGTCCTAAATCAATCTAGAGCATGTGATCACAAACTAAATCCCAAGAGACTTTTTTTTTTTTTTTTTGAAATTGACAAAATAGCTAAAATTCATGTGGAAAGCTAAAGGGTAAGAATTACTATGAGAATACTGAAGATGAAACAAAATTGAGGAGTATGTTCAAACAGATATAAAAACCTATTATAAAGCTACAAGAATTAATACAATGTGGTATTGGTGCAAGCATCAACACATTGATTAATGGAACAGAATAGAAAATTCAGAAGCAAACCCACATATGCATACTCAGCTAATTTATGATGAAGGAGACACTACAGTGGTTAAAAAAAAAGTTATTGGTCATTTTATTTATGCATATCTAATAAAATGTGTTTTGATTCCTACCTCACATCTTATACAAACATCAGTTCCAGATGCATTGCATATCTAAATACGAAAGATAAAACAATATAACCTTTAGAGAAAAATAAGAAAATATTTTCATGACCTTTGAATAGGAAGAGCATAAACAGGACACATGAAGCACTACCTAGAAAATAAATCAGACTATAGTAAAATTGATAAATTATTACCAAAAAAAATTAAGATAAAAAATAATTTGCAATACAGGGAACCAAAATGAAAAACAACTAATGACAAGAATAAATAAAGCACTCCCACAAATCAATAAATAAAAGATAGAAAACCTTACAAGAAAGTAGATGAAGACTTGAAAAAATTATTCACAAAAGTAGATATCAAATACCCAATAAACAATAGAATGGGCCAGGACAGTGCCTCATACCTGTAATACCAGCACTTTGATAGGTTGAGGCTGGGGGATTTCCTGAGGTCATGAGTTTGAGATCAACCTGGCTAAAATGGTGAAACCCCGTCTCTACTAAAAATACAAAAATTATCTGGGCATGGTGGTGGGTACCTGTAATCCCAGCTACTCCACAGGCTGAGGCAGGAGAATCGCTTGAACCCAGGAGGCAGAGTTTGCAGTGAGCCAAGGTCACGCCACTGCACTCCAGCCTGGGTAACAAGAAGGAAACTCCATCTCAAAAAAAATCACAAACAAATAAAAAACCAACAATAGAATGGATAATAAATTGTGGTAAATTGAACAATGGAATTCTATACAACAATGAAAATGTAAAGAACACAACTACGTAAAATACAGATGAATCACACAAACATTATGTTGACTTGAAAAAACCAGACACAAATGAGTATCCACTTACATAATTTTGGCTTGCTATATGAATATATTCAAGAGCAAACAAAACTAACTTTTATCAGTTAGTGACCTTGAGGAATCATGAGTAGGGTTGCTAGGGTGCTAACCATATTTCATTCATGATTCAAGTGATGGTCACACTGTGTTTGGTTTGTAAAAAATATATCAAACAGCCAGGCATGGTGGCTCAGGCCTGTAATCCCAGCACTTGGGGAGGGCCGATGTGGGCAGATAGTTTGAGCTCAAGAGTTTAAGACCAGTCTGGGCAATATGGCAAAACCATGTCTGTATACAAATTATGCAAAAATTAGCCAGATTTAATGGCTCATGCCTGTAATCCCAGCACTTTTAAAGCCCTGAGGCAGGCGAATAGCTTGAGCTTAAGAGTTTAAGATCTGTCTGGGCAACATGACCAAATCCTGTCTGTACAAAAAAATATAAAAAAATTAACTGGGCGTGGTGGCTGTTGACTATAATCCCAACTACTTGAGAAGCTGAGGTAGGAGAATCACTTGATACTGGGAGGTGGAGGTTGCAGTGAGCTGAGATTGAGACCCTGCACTCCAGCCTGGGTGACAGAGTGAGACTGTTTACATAAATATATATATTAAACAATACTCTTTTTATTTAAAAAAAACCCTGAGGTGTAATTTAGTACAACTAACATAGATTTTAGAAGTTCAATTTGATGGCTTTTGATAATTGAGTACCCTTGTGGAAACAACACCCAAAACAAAATATGGAAATTTCTCCCATGACCACCTTTTCAGTCACTTTCCCTCCTCTCCAGATGAAGTCCTTTCAGATTTTTTTTTTTTTTTTTTTTTTTTTTTTTGGTGTCTCGCTCTGTTGCCAAGACTGGAGTGCAGTGGCAACGGTCTGGGCTAACTGCAACCTCCGTCTCCCGGGTTCAAGCAATTCTCCTGCCTCTGCCTCCTGAGTATCTGGGACTACAGGCACACGCCACCGTGTCCAGCTATTTTTTGTATTTTAGTAGAGACAGGGTCTCACCGTGTTGCCCAGGCTGATTTCAAACTCCTGAGCTCAGGCAATCCGCCCGCCTTGGACTCCCAAAGTGCTGGGATTACAGGCAGGAGCCACTGTGCCCGGCATGGATTTTTAAAAAGTATTTGTTGTATTGGGTATAGAAATTTACATAAGAAGAAGACTGTACTCTTTTTCGTGTCTATCTTGCTTAATTTTATGCAAGGAAAATTCATGAATATTCTTTCCAGAGCAGAAGTTTGTGCTTTATAGAAATTACTGCCGGGCGCGGTGGCTCACGCCTGTAATCCCAGCACTTTGGGAGGCCGAGGAGGGTGGATCACGAGATCAAGAGATCGAGACCATCCTGGTCAAAATGGTGAAACCCCGTCTCTACTAAAAATACAAAAAATTAGCTAGGCATGGTGGCGCATGCCTGTAATCCCAGCTACTCGGGAGGCTGAGGCAGGAGAATTGCCTGAACCCAGGAGGCGGAGGTTGCGGTGAGCCGAGATCGCGCCATTGCACTCCAGCCTGGGTAACGAGAGCAAAACTCCGTCTCAAAAAAAAAAAAAGAAGAAATTACTGAGTATGATTTTCATTTTACGAATATGCTACAGTTTATTAGTTCTCTTATTAATTAACAACACTTGAATTGTTTACAGTGTTTGGTTAGTACAAATGGAGCTTCTATGCATTTTTTTTTTTTTTTTTGAGACAATGTCTTGCTCTATCACCCAGGCTGGAGTGGGAGATCATGGCTCATTGTAACCTCGAACTCATGTGCTCAAGGAATCCTCCCATCTCAACCTCCTGAGCAGCTAGAATTGCAGGCCCATGCCACCATGCCCAGTTAGTTTGTTTACTTTTAAAACAGGAAGTCTCACTGTGTTGCCCAGGCTCATCTTGAACTCCTTGCCTCAAGTGATCCTCCTGCCTCCCAATGTTTTGGAATTACAGGTGCTAGCCACTGTGCCCAGCTCACATTTTTATACAAATGTTTTCATAGTCATACGTTTAGTTTTTCTTGGAAAAATCCCCAAAAGTGGAATTGGTGGGTCACAGAAGTTGAAATTCATTGAAACCTCTCTTATGACCTGTCAGATGCTCTATCTCATGAATTGTTCATGTACACCTAGAAATGCATATTTTGTAGTGTTGGTATTATCTTTTGATAATATCAGTTAGCTCACTTTGTATTATTCAGATCATGTTCAGATTATCTCTTTACTAACATATTTTGTATTTGTGTTCTATTAGTGACTTGAGGGATGCTAAAATTTGCAACTAGGTTAATAATCCATTTCTATTTTTAATTTTTTAATTTTGTTCTTTAGATATTTTGGAGCCCTATTGTTTGGCACACTCACATAGGATTTTTATGTCTTTTTGATGAGTTGTTATTTTTATTATTACTTAATGTCCATTTTGCCCCCTCCATTAGTGCTCTTTTTCATAAAGTCTATGCTGTATGTGTACATATATTCTTTTAGGTTCATCTAAATATGTGCCCTTTCTGCAGATCTGTAATACTCTACATAATATAGGTACCTAAAAAACATATTTTTAAGCATTCCTTTTATACAGGAGATGAATTATTTTACCTTTTTGTTTATTGAGACTGTATTTTGTCTGTGTTTACTTTTTGAACAATATTTTTGCTTAATATAGAATCCTATAACTCAGAACTTTAAACACATTACATCACTTTCTGGTCTACATTGTTTCTGGTGAGAAGTCAGCTGTCATTTGTAATGTTGCTTTCCAACATGTAATATGTCTTTTTTATTTGGATTTTTTTTCAAGATTTTCTCTTTGATTTTGTTTGACTTTTGTTAAATTGACTACAATGTGCTCTAAGTATGATTTTCTATGTATCGTTGTTGTTTTTTCCCTCTTTTGTGTATGCTGAGCTTCTTGGATCCATGGGTTTATGTCTTCTGCATTTTTGGAAAGCATTTGGACATCACCATTCAAAACATTGATCTGCTCATTTTTCCTACTCTCTCCTTCTGGGGCTCTATTTAAATATATGTGCAACCACTTGATATTATTTCATGTATCTTGGATGCTCTGTTCTCTTTCCTTCTTTTTTTTTTCTAGTTATTTTACAAAGTTCATATTTGTAGTTTCAGTTTCTATACTGAAAATTTCTCATTTCTTCATGCATACTGTCTGCCTTTTCCTGTAGATACATTTATGTTTCACCATAATTATTTTAAAGTTCCTTCCTGTTAATTCCAACTGCTAGAGCCTCTCTGAGTATGCTTTTATTGACTGCTTCCACTTTTAATGGGAAATAGTATTTCCTTGCTTTTTCATATGTCTTGCAACATTTGATTGCATTTCAGGCCTTTTGTATAATAGAATAATAAACATTTACCTTCAGAAAGGGACATTTTCCTTCTTCTGTTAGTCTACCTAAGTGGACGATAAGTTAATTAAATTTCCAACTCAACTGGTTTGCAGCTTCAGTTTGGCTTCAAAATTTCAAGGGCTAAATGATTAGACCTTTGTTTTCAGTAGTGCTTTAGTTGTGGACAATGGCAAAATTTGTAGACCTGCCTGTGCTTCACAAGGAGGCTACATATCTTTGAGTGTTCTGACTCTGCTGGCTTTTGATATCCAACATATGTCTTGCCATTTGTTTCAAATCTTTGCTGTCTTCAACTTTGTCACTTTAGCCCAGTTAGGGCAAATAAAACTTTGTTCTTCAGCAGCATCTTTTGCCAGAGTAAAGGGTTTTTTTTTTTTTTTTTTTTTTTTTTTTTTTTTGAGACAGAGTCTCGCTCTGTTGCCAGGCACCAGGCTGGAGTGCAGTGGCACAATCTCGGCTCACTGCAACCTCCGCCTCCTGGGTTCAAGCAATTCTCCTGCCTCAGCCTCCCGAGTAGCTGGGACTACAGGCGCACGCCATCACATCCAGCTAATTTTTCTATTTTTAGTAGAGACAGGGTTTCACCATGTTGGCCAGGATGGTCTCGATCTCTTGACCTGGTGATCCACCCGCCTCAGCCTCCCAAAGTGCTGGGATTACAGGATTGAGCCACTGTGCCCGGCCAGAGTAAAGGTTTTTATCTTACCCCTTGCCCCCATCCAATATAGAAAATAACCACAAAGAAAAAGCTGTTGCAGGATTCGGATCACCTCCACTTAAGTTCTGCCCTGCCTTGGATATTAATCTATCTATTTCTCATTTCTTCATCTGCTCATCAATTCTTTCAACAGAAGATTTTAATCTACCTTTTCCCATCATTTTCAGATTATTTGCCTACTGCAACAATTCCCTTTTTCTTGGAAGAATTACTGGCTTGTTTTTCAAAATTGCTCAATTTTTCTTTGCAAGCTGTACCCTCAAAGGAATGATATGCTATCATTATTTACTGTGTTACTTATATGTTACAACTGTATAATGTCACAACTACGTCAGATACAACCATCATTAAAAATAGTATTCTTTCCCTTTAAAATGTTTGAAACTTTATTGTATCATTATAAATGGCATAGATTCATTAATGCTTCCTTTTCATCTTGAAACCATTATGACAAATAGTTGATATTCTGACTGTAAAATATTTTACACTTTGGGAGGCCAAAGCAAGATCATCATTTGAGGCCAGGAGTTCAAGACGAGCCCAAACAACCTAACAAGACCCCATTTCTACAGAGAGCCAAATCATGAGTGAACTCCCATTCACAATTGCTACAAAGAGAATAAGATACCCAGGAATACAACTAACAGAGATGTAAAGAACCTCTTCAAGGAGAACTACAAACCACTGCTCAAGGAAGTAAGAGAGGACACAAACAGATGGAAAAACATTCCATGCTCATGGTTAGGAAAAATCAATATCCTGAAAATGGCCATACTGCCCAAAGTAATCTATAGATTCAATGCTATCCCCATCAAGCTACCATTGACTTCACAGAACTGGAAAAAACCATCTTAAATTTCATATGAAACCAAAAAAGAACCTGTATAGCCAAGACAATCCTAAGCAAAAAAAAAAAAAAAAAAAAAAAAAAAAAAGCTGGAGGCATCACGCTACCTGACTTCAAGGTATACTACAAGGCTACAATAACAATAACAGCATGATACTGGTACCAAAACAGAGATATAGGCCAGAGGCCTCAAAGATCATGTCACATGTTTACAACCATCTGATCTTTGACAAACCTGACAAAAACAAGCAAAGTGGAAAGGATTCCCTATTTAATAAATGGTGTTGGGAAACCTAGCTAGCCATATGCTGAAAGCTGAAACTGGATCCCTTCCTTACACTTTATACAAAAATGAACTCCAGATGGATTAGAGATTTTAAAATAAGACCTAACACCATAAAATCTCTAGAAGAAATCTCTAGGCAATACCATTCAGGACATAGGCCTGGGCAAGAACTTCATGACTAAAACACCAAAAGCAATGGCAATAAAAGCCAAAATAGACAAATGGGATCTAATGAAAGAGCTTCTGCACAGCAAAGAAACTGTCATTAGAGTGAACCAGCAATCAACAGAAAAAATTTTTGCAATCTACCCATCTGACAAAGGGCTAATATCCAGAATCTACAAAGAACTTAAACAAATTTATAAGAAAAAAACAACGTCATCAAAAAGTGGGTGAAAGATATAAACAGACGCTTCTCAAAAGAAGACATTTATGCAGCCAACAAACATGAAAAAAAGCTCATCATCACTGGTCATTAGATAAATGTGAATCAAAACCCCATTGAGGTACCATCTCAGGCCAGTTAGAATGGTGATCATTAAAAAAATCAGAAGACAACAGATGCTGGAAAGGATGTAGAGAAATAGGGACACTTTTACACTGTTGGTGGGAGTGTAAATTAGTTCAACCCTTGTGGAAGACAGTGTGGTGATTTCTCAAGGATCTAGGACTAGAAATACCATTTGGCCCAGCAATCCCACTACTGGATATATACCCAAAGGATTACAAATCATTCTATTATAAAGACACATGCACACATATGTTTATTGCTGCACTGTTCACAATTGCAAAGACTTGGAACCAACCCAAATGCCCACGAATGATAGACTGGATAAAGAAAATGTGGCACATATACATCTGGAATACTATGCAGCCATAAAAAAAGAATGAGTTCATGTCCTTTGCAGGGACATGGATAAAGCTAGAAACCGTCATTCTCAGCAAACTTACACAAGAACAGAAAACCAGATACCGCATATTCTCACACATAAGTGGATGCTGAATAATGAGAACACATGGACACAGGGAGGGGAACATACACCGGGACCACACACTGGGGCCTGTCGGGGGTGGGAGGCTAGGGGAGGGATAGCATTAGGAGAAATACCTAATGTATATGATGGGGGATGGATGCAGCAAACCACCATGGCATGCGTAGCAAACCTGAACATTCTGCACATGCATCCCAGAACTTAAAGTATAATAATAATAATTTTAAAAAAGAAAAAATTTCTAGCACAATTCCCAACATTAAAAAAAGATTAGTCAGGTGTGGTGTCACCACCTGTAGTCCCAGCTACTCAGGAGGCTGAGGCCAGAGAATCACTTGAGCCCAGTAGTTCAGTTGCAGTGAGCTATGCTAGCGGCACCCCTCTCTGAGAAATAGAGGGAGACCCTGTTTCAGGATTAAAAAAAAAAAGGCCAGGCATAGTGGTGGCTAATGTCTGTAATCCCAGCACTTTGGGACATGAAAGCAGGCAGATTGCTTGTGGCCAGGAGTTCAAGAGAGCAGCCTGGACAACATGGTAAAACCACGTCTCTACAAAAACTACAAAAATTAGCTGTAGTCCCAGCTACTCAGGAGGCTAAAGTGGGAGGATCGCTTGAGCCAGGAAGGTCAAGCCTTCAGTAACCTAAAATCACACCACTGCACTCCAGCCTGGGTGACAGAGTGATACCCTGTCTCAAAAAAAAAAAAAAAGAATTAACAGATTCATTTGCATCAAATATTCAAGTATTTTTATGTAAAGCTTGTAATGTTGTAATGTATTAACTTACTGCAACTTGAAACATAAAATGAAAAAACCCTACATTATTTAACTTTCTGTAATATTTACTGTATTTGAAAAATGATGAATATTTCAAAAAGAGTAAAGCTGCATGCAATGACTTAGCTCTAGTTCCTATTGATAGTTAAGTTTTGAAAGTCAGAATTTATATTTTAAGCTTCAGAATTAACACATTCTATGAGGTAATAACACACCTTGCATTTGGGAGGGGCATAATATATCTAAGAAATCTAAAATATAAACATTTAAAAACCTTTTTTAAGTAACTTGATATAATTTTATGACATTAATTACATTCTACACTTGGGGAATTTACATCTTTATAGGTGAAATATACTTATCTTTCTTGGTAAATAGCATTTTTCTCCTACATTTTTGTTCTAAATAAATGGACATATCTGATCATTGCACTTTTTTAAATTTAGGTTTTCTTTGCAAACTCTGCACTCTCATCTTCACTGCTATTGCATTTTTCATATACGAACGTCGTGTAAAGGACAGCACTGACATCCCAGATATAACTGTGAAGAATCCAGAAGTTAAGAAAAGAAAAACTGACTTGTAACTGGATCATCATTTTGTAAGAATTACATATTGTTTATCTACCAATGAAATATTATATTAATATTAATAAAATTTAAAATAACAGTAATATAATTACATGTTTGACAAATAAATGTGCTTCATATAATTTTACATATTTTATTATATTTTGAGTGCAAATATAATAATATGGTCTTTATGTTTAAAATTTTTAAAAATACACAATACACATGTAATTTTTTTCAGGGAAAATTTCTACTAAACTAGTTTTTTCCTTGGAATGGGTTTTGATATCCTATTCTTTTGTATGATTTGTAATTTTTTAGTTGAAAACTGGACAATTTAATAATGTGGTAACACTGGAGATCAGATTCACCATCTTACCCTAAGCTTTGTTTTATTGATTGTCATTTTTGTTTATTGCTGTAAAAAATGTTTTAGGCTCTCTGTGCAAAGAACCTGACTGGGGTATAAACTTAAGGTCTCCTCAAGTCTTTTCTGAGGAATGTCTTTCCCTGGATATATGTGGCCACTTTCTAATTTTCTCTTTTTATGCAGTTGATTTTGAATGTCTTATTCTTGAATGCCTTGCTACCAAAAGGGAATAAGAAAACTGAAGAGGAAAAAGGGTTCCAATAATTTAAATTTTATAAAAGACACTTCAGCTGGAAAAAGAGGAGCTTGAAACAATATGGCAGGAAGTGTAATATCCATGATTATCTGCTTTTTTGTCTACACCTCTGTGATTAGAAGCAGCAATGAGGGATAAGAGCACAGGTCCCATATATTTATAGGCATGGGTGTTTTTTCTCACCCTGGTATCTGGTAACTGAGTATACGTTTTTCCAGAAACACACGCACAGGTGCCTGACCTGGGTTGGGATTGAGGGATGGGCTACTGCTACTGTGCTAAGAATTGAAATTGAACAAAATTAACTGCAGTTTACTGTCCAAGTCTTCCCCCAAGCCCATTTAATTGCTTTTTACGGAATTACTTATTTTTAGTGTCAGCGTCCCTAATTGATTGTTCCTGTTTCCACATAGGGAAGCCACACAATAAATAAAATAATGAAATTTAACTTAAATAACCTTAACATAGAGCACAAGGGAATATCAGCTGTGCAAGGGGTAAACTTTATCACGTGTCTATGTATTACCAATATATTCTCAGTGTTCACTGTTCTACTACATGTTGAAAGCATCCTAGCACAAGTTCCTGTGATTCTCCACCTAAGGGGTTTCTTTCAGCCTGTGAATGAAGGTAGGCCAAAAATATCAGGAAATTAGATGATGTGACTCCATGAGTATACGGTTTTGGGGACTTGAAGAATAAACACAAAATATAGTTTTCATTCAGATGAGAAAACTGTGGGGCATGCTGCCCCAAATTTCAGAAGAATTAGGTCTCATTACCTTTAGTAATAATCTGTTCAGCAGCTGCTGGCAAGATGGCTAAATAAGAACAGCTTTGGTCTGCAGCTCCCAGTGAGATCGACACAAAAGGCAGGTGATTTCTGCATTTCCAATTGAGGTACCTGAATTATCTCATTGGGACTGATTGGACAGTGGGTGCGGCCCATGGAGGGTGAGTCAAAGCAGGGTGAGAGCATTGCCTCACCCAGGAAGTGCAAGGGAATGGGGGATTTCTCTCCCCAGCCAAGGGAATCCCCGAGAGACTGTACTGGGAAAAATGGTGCATTCTGGCCCAGATATTGTGCTTTTCCCACAGTCTTCACAACTGGAAAACCAGGAGATTCCCTCTGGTGGCTATACCACCAGGGCTCTGGGTTTCAAGCACAAAACTGGGCCGCCATTTGGGCAGACACCAAACTAGTGGCAGGAGTTTTTTTGTTTTTTGTTTTTATACCCCAGTGGTACCTGGAATCCCAGCGGACAAAACCCCTCAATCCCTTGTAAGGGGTGGTGAAGCCAGGGAGCCAAGTGGTCTGGCTCTGCGGGTCCCACCACAACAGAGCACAGCAAGCTAAGATCCACTGGCTTGAAATTCTAGCTACCAGCACAGCAATCCGAGGTTGCCCGAGAACAATCAAGCTTGGTGGGGGGAGGGGTGTCCATCATTGCTGAGGCTGGGTAGGTGGTTTTCCTCTTACAGTGTAAACAAAGCCAAGGGGAAGTTCAAACTGGGTGGAGCCCACCAGAGCTCAGCAAGGTATCTGCGGCCAGACTGCCTGTCTAGACTCTTCCTCTCTTGGCAAAGCATCCCTGAAAAAAGGGCAGCAGACCCTGTGAAGGACTTACAGATAAAACCCCTATCTCCCTGGGACAGAGCACCTGAGGAGAGGGGTACCTGTGGGCACAGGTTCAGCAGACTTAAACATCCCTGCCTGACAGATCTGAATGGAGCAGTGTATCTCCCAGCACAGCATTTGAGCTCTGATAAGGGAAAGACTGCCCCTTCAAGTGGGTACCTTACCCCCACATAACCTGACTAGGAGACTCCTCCCAGTAGGGTCCAACAGACACCTCATACAGGATAGCTCTGGCTGGCATCTGGTGGGTGCCCCTCTGGTACAAGTCTTCCAGAGGAAAGAACAGGCAGCAGGCTTTGCTGTTCTGCAGCCTATGCTGGTAATACCCAAGCAAACAGGGTCTGGAGTGGACCTTCAGCAAACTCTAGTAGACCTGCAGCAGTGGGGTCTTACTGTTAAAAAACGAAAACTAACAAACAGAACGAAATATCTACATCAACAAAAAGGATGTCCACTCAGAGACCCCATTCAAAGGTCAACAATATCAAAGACCAAAGTTAGATTAATCCATGAATGTGGGGAGAAACTAGCACTAAAAAGCTAAAAATTCCAAACACCAGAACACCTCTTCTCCAAAGGGTTGCAATTCCTCACTAGCAATGGAAAAAACTGGATGAAGAATGAGCTTGATGAATTCACAGAAGTAGGTTTCAGAAGGTGAGTAATAACAAATTCCTTTGAACTGAAGGAGCATGTTCTAACCCAAGGCAATGAAGCTAAGAACCTTGAAAAACAGTTAGATGAATTGCTAACTAGAATAACCAGTTTAGAGAAGAACATGAATGACCTGATGGAGCTGAAAAACACAGCACGAGAACTTTGTGAAGCATTCACAACTATCAATAGCCAAATTGATTAAGTGGGAAAAAAATATCAAAGAATGAAGATCAACTCAATTAAAGTGAGAAGACAAGATTATAGAAAAAAGAGTGAAAAGAAATGAACAAAGCCACCAAGAAATATAACACTATGTGAAATGACCAAATCTACGTTTGATTGATGTACCTGAAAATGATGAGGAGAATGAAACCAAGCTGAAAAACCCTTCAGGATATTATCCAGGAGAACTTTTCCAACCCAGCAAGGCAGGCCAACAATCAAATTTGGAAAATACAGGAACACCATAAAGATACTCTTTGAGAAAAGCAACCCCAAGACACATAAGTGTCAGATTCACCAAGGCTGAAATGAAGGAAAAAAATATTAAAGGCAGCCAGAGAGAAAGGTTGGGTTACCCACCAAGGGAAGCCCATCAGACTAACAGTGGATCTTTCTGCAGAAGCCCTACAAGCCAGAAGAAGGTGTGGGCCACATTCTTAAAGAAAAGAATTTCCAATCCAGAATTTCATATTCAGCCAAACTAAGCATCATAAGAGAAGGAGAAATAAAATCCTTTACAGACAAACAAATCCTGAGAGATTTTGTCACCACCATGCCTGCCTTACAAGAGCTTCTGAAGGAAGCACTAAGCATGGAAAGGAGCAACTGGTGCCAGCCACTGAAAAAACATACCAAATTGTAAAGGTCATCATTGCTATGAAGAAACTGCATCAACTAATGGACAAAATAACCAGCTAGCATCAAAATGGCAGGATCAAATTCACACATAACAGTATTAACCTTAAATGTAATGAGGCTAAATGTCCCAATTGAAAGACACAGACTGGCAAGTTGAATAAAGACTCAAGACCCATTGGTGTGCTGAATTCAGATCTATCTCATGTGCAAAGACACATATAGGATCAAAATAAAGGGATGGAGTAATATTTACCATGCAAATGGAAAGCAAAAAAAAGCAGGGGTTGCAAACCTAGTGTCTGATAAAACAGACTTTAAACCAACAAAGATCAAAAGAGACAAAGAAGGGCATTACATAACGGTCAAGGGATCAATGCAACAAGAGCTATCTATCCTAAATCTATATGCACCCAATACAGGAGCACCCAGATTCAAAAAGCAAGTTCTTAGAGACTTACAAAGAAACTTAGACTCCCACACAATAATAGTGAGAGACTTTAGTACCCCACTGTCAACATTAGACAGAACAATGAGACAGAAGATTAACAAGGATACTTAGGATTTGAACTCAGCTCTGGACTAAACAGACCTAACAGACATCTACATAACTCTCCAACCCAAATCAACAGAATATACATTGTTCTCAGCACCACAGTGCACTTTTTCTAAAATTTACCACATAATTTGCAGTAGAACACTGCAGCAAATGCCAAAGAATGAAAATTATAACAGTCTCTCAGACCACAGTGCAATCAAATTAGAACTCAGGATTAAGAAACTCACTCAAAATTGCACAACTACATGCAAACTCAACAACCCTGACTACTGGGTAAATAACAAAATTAAGGCAGAAACAAAGATGTTATTTGAAACCAATGAGAACAAAGACACAATGTACCAGAATATCTGTGACACATTTAAAGCAGTGTGTAGAGGGAAATTTATAGCACTAAATGCCCACAGGAGAAAGCAGGAAAGATCTAAAATTGACACCCTAATATCAAAATTAAAAGAACTAGAGAAGCAAGGGCAAACAAATTCAAAAACTAGCAGAAGACAAGAAATAGCTAAGATCAGAGCAGAACTGAAGGAGATGGAGGCACAACCCTTCAAAAAATCAATAAATCCTGGAGGTGGTTTTTTGAAAAGATCAACAAAATATATAGACTGCTAGCCAGACTAATAAAGAAGAAAAGAGAGAAGACTCAAATAGCACAATAAAAAATGCTAAAGGGGATATCATCACTGATCCCTCAGAAATACAAACTACCATCAGAGAATACTATAAACACCACTATGTAAATAAACTAGAATATCTAGAAAAAGTGAATACATTCCTGGACACATATACCTTCCCAAGATTGAACCAGGAAGAAGCCGAATCCCTGAATAGACCAATAACTAGTTCTGAAATTGAGGCAGAAATTAACAGCCTACCAACCAAAAAAAGTCCAGGACCAGACAGATTCACAGTCAAATTCTATCAGAGGTACAAAGAGGAGCTGGTACCATTTATTCTGAAACTACTCCAAACAATATAAAAAGAGGGACCCCACCGTAACTCATTTTATGAGACCAACATTTATTCTGAAACCAAAACCTAGCAGAGACACACACACAAAAGAAAATTTCAGGCCAATATCCCTGATGAACATTGATGCAAAAATCCTCAATAAAATACTGGCAAACTCAATTCAGCAGCACAACAAAAAGCTTATCCAACAGGATCAAGTCAGCTTCATCCCTGGGATGTGAGGCTGGTTCAAAATACAGAAATCAATTAATGTAATCAATCACATAAACAGAACCAATGACAAAAACCACATGATTGTCTCAACAGATGCAGAAAAGTCCTTTGATAAAATTCAACAGCCCTTCATGCTAAAAACACTCAATAAACTAGGAACATATCTCAAAATAAGATCTATTTATGACAAACCCACAGCCAATATCATACTGAATGGGCAAAAGCTGGAAGCATTCCCTTTGAAAACTGGCACAAGACAAGGATGCCCTCTCTCATCATTCCTAGTCAACATAGTATGGGAAATTCTGGTCAGGTCAATCAGGCAAAAGAAAGAAATAAAGGGTGTTCAATTAAGAAAACAGGAAGTCAAATTTTCTCTGTTTGCAGATGACATGATTGTATATTTAGAAAACCCCATCATCTCAGCCCAAAATCTCCTTAAGCTGATAAGCAACTTCAGCAAACTCTCAGGATACAAAATCAATGAGCAAAAATTACAAGCATTTCTGTACACCAATAACAGACAAACAGAGAGCCAAATCATGAGAGGACTCCCATTCACAATTGCTACAAAGAGAATAAAATACCTATGAATACAACCTGCAAGGGATACGAAGAACCTCTTCAAAAAGAACTACAAACGATTGCTCAAGGAAATAAGAGATGACACAAACAAATGGAAAAACATTTCATACACATGGATAGGAAGAATCAGTATTGTGAAACTGGCCACTTTGCCCAAAGTAGTTTATAGATTCAATGTAATTCCCATCAAGCTATCATTGACTTTCTTCACAGAATTGGAAAAACTGCTTTAAATTTCATATGTAACCATGAAAGAGCCCACATAGCCAAGACAATCCTAAGCAGAAAGAACAAAGCTCGAGGTAACCAAGTAGCATTTGGCAGTTAAAAACACATAGGTGAAGTTCAAGAGAGATCTCAATTGGAGCAATAATTGGGGATCATATGTATGAAAATAATAATTTGAGACATGGAAAAAATACACATTTGCCCAAGAAAATAAAAGGGCCTAGTGATTTGAGGAACATAGTGTATAAGAAATGGTCAGAGGGAAATATTAAGAAGATGAAGGAAAAAAGAAAAGGGAAAAAAAGAAAAAGGCAAAGAAAGAAAGAGAAAAGAAAGAGAAAGAAAGAAAGGAAAGAAAGAAAGAAAGAAAGAAAGAGCGAGAGAAAGAAAGAAAGATTAAAATGGATACAATACAAGCCAAGGCAAAACAGTATATGAAGAGAGTGAGAGTAGTTGAAATTGTCACTTTTCACTGAGTATCAGGGAGAAATAAGTGATCTAAGTACCCAGTAGATATATGATGAACAAAAAGATTGTTGGAAAACAGGATTCAAAGCAAATTTAGAGGAATTGTAGGGGCAGAAACCAAATGGCAGTGGATCAAGGAATGCATTTGAGAAGAGCAATTGGACATATCAAATGTAAACAACTTCTATAAATGTGGCTGTCAAAAGAAAATGCAAGACTGACTGGAGTACTGCTATCTGTAGAGGGTGGTAGGTATGAGGGCTGTTGCTATTACTGTTGTGATGAGCTTGAGCATGTTCAAGGGTTCCTTGAGCATGTCAGGGATCAAAGAGGAGGTTGCTACTTAGGAACAAAAAATATAACTAATAGAACTAGATTGCTCAAAAGACAGAGAGGATAAAGTGGAGTCCAAAACACAGGAAGAAAAAGTCAGTGTAGTAAAGAGAAAGGATTTCCTTCATTGCCACAGAGGGCATGAAGAAAAGGGTGGGCACAATTGAAGGTGATTTTGTAGGTTTGGTAGCTAGAACCTGAGTGAATTCCTCAACCCACAGGATATTCTGAATGTGTCTCTTCTCTCTGCCCTTACAATCATTTTATCATGACCTAATATTTGCAACCTTCTCTATTTTCTGTCATAAAATCAGCACGATACCTCTTTAACTGGTCTCCTGACCTTTTCTTCTTCCAACTCACTCTCCTCCCTGCTGTGAAAGAAATCTTTTTAAAATTTCTATCTGATCAGGTTATGAAAGTTGTTGTAACTGCCTGGCTTTTTCCTAAGTTATGAGACTTTGAAAGAAAGTCTGTTCATCACCCCATTCCCACTGCTTTTTACATAAAAAATGTTAAAAAATCAATTGAACAAATTAATGGCTAGTGAGTTTATTTTAATGCCACTGGCATCAAAGTCTTAGCTTGCTAGATATAGGTATAAATTTTTCTGTGGATCTTAGAGGATTCACAAATAAGATCTTTGGGACTTCTTTTCAAAGTCATTTCCCAACTCATCTTGGCCTCCCTAACCTACCTACATAGCACCTTTTTAAAGGCCTATTTCAGCAAAGTTTGTTCAATTGTAAATTGAAATATGTCTTCCAAAAAGATCATTCAAATTAGAACCCCTAGTTCCAGTGAATATGATCTTATATGTAAATATAATCTCTGAAGATGTGATAAAGTTGAGTTCATACTGGATCAGGGTGGGCCTTAATTCAATGACCAGTATCCCTTCAGAAGAGAAAAATATATACATAGAACAGAAAGAACACCATGTGAAGATGGAGGCAGAAATTGGAGCAATATGTCCATCAACCAGAGAACACCAAGAGTTGTAGGCAATCCCCTGAAGCTAGGAAGAGGAAAGGAAAGGTTTCCCTGTAGCATTCAGAGAAGCCACAGCCCTGCCAAAACCTTGATTTTGTACCTCTAGCCTCCAGAACTGTGAGAAAATAAAGTCATGTTGTTTTAAATGACATAGTTTGTGCTACTTGGTTAAAACAGCCCTAGGAAATTGTATATGATTATTAGTTATTATTATGATTTTGCTTGCTTTGATTTATTTCAAGAATGTTATATTAAAGTTCCAACTAGACAAATCTCACTTTTTTATCAAAGTTTTTTACTCTTTCATCCAGCAAATTACTTTTTCCAATTATCATGTGCAATTTATACAGTAATCTTGCCCTTATCTTATGATCTTTAGAACAAACATGCACGTACTCTTGTATTTTTTTAAATTTCCTCTGTGACTTTTAGTTTTTCTTTTTAACTTCAATATTGTTCGACTAAGAGGAAAGATCTTAAGTGACATTAATCTGTTGAAGTTTCCATGAATAATACTTAGGAGACAACAAAACCTAAGTAGGTGGTAGGACGGATTTGGCACCAGTTAAATACTTCAAATAAGAATTTCACAGGAGAAAAATCTTTATGCTAAATGATTTCTGGAAGATCATCAAAGAGTAAACACTAAAATATTTCAGTTCTAAAACTGCATCACAATTGATAAAATATAAAAATAGAAAAAATAAGCTCACATGGGAGTTTGTTTTCAAAATATACAGGTATAACTCTTTTTACTCTTTGTTGAACCTGGAGATAGCAAAAAGACAACTAAGTATTTCTTCAAACATGTTTTATCATCTTAAAGTCAGTGAAAATTTAAATCATTTTTTAGCAGTAAACATTTGGAATGATATTAGAGTTAAAAAAATACAGTGTTATATTAGAGTGTGATAGGTACATTTATCTCAATTTATGCAAAAGTGTTTCAAAAATGTGTATGTAAATTTAATTTTTATGTCATGATCTGATAGATGACACTACTGTTTAGTTCATCATGTAATATGAACCAAGACAAGTGAAAGTAAAAAAATAAATATGAGATATAGTTTCCATATTTCATTTCCTATGAAATATTGCAACAGGTTAATTTCTTTTTTATATGTGATAGATTTGTTATATGATTATAAGTTATCTAAAGTGATTATTCTTATATTACTTTTTTTTGCTTATGCTCAAGAATATATTACTATTTTTAACATGTGATTTTGCCTTGTCTAAGCAAGTTCAGGCCCAAATATTTCCAGTTGTTTAAGGAAAATAGCTTTTTTGTTTACTTAGCTCAGGAGTACAAGAGAGAGAGAAAGAGAATGCCAGCAGTTAATTCTTTGTGCAAGATTTGCAGATTTTGGTAGTCACTTCTGGCTGTACATTCCTTCCCCACATAAACCATAGAGAATTTTTTTTCTTTCATGGAGAGGTGATGAGTAGGGCAGAAGAGGAAAGGCAAGTGTTACGTCCTTAGGTCTGTGTGGTCTAAAATTTGTCATTTGCCATCAAAAAGACAACAGAACTATTTTATCTATTACAAGGATATTGGTTGCAATCATGTTTTTTGCTTGCAAGTGTGTATCTGTCAGCATTCTCTAGCCCTTTTATACAATTTTTATTTAGTTAATTGTTGAATATGGTTCTTTGGCACATGTTATCATTTAAAAATATTGATGTAACTCTATTTACATTTAGAAACACACTTGAAATAAATAATGACTGCAAATTCAAAATATGTATGCTTATGAACAACCTATTAGAATTTAAACAAGATTTTCACTCTTAGAAGAAATAAATAATATTTTCCCAGATTATAATAAAAAATCCATCTCAAGCCCATCTAGATATGTAATTTATGAATTAGCAGTATCTTTGATGACACCGGCTGAATTTAATAATTGTTTATATGAGCAGAGCTTTCAATAGTCTTCTTCCTAGAACATTCAAGTGCTAGGCAATAATTTTTTATTTTTTCTTGTGTGATCTGTTGTTATGGAAGATTTTTTATTCAAAAAATAGACTTCATTTGTTAAAGAAAATATTACATAATTTTGCTGGGGCCAAATATGCAGTTTTTATTAGTCTTTCTAAAATTCAGGTTGACTAAGGGCTAAAAACACTGTTTTGATATAGCCTAAGAATTTGGTCACTAATTAAATGTTCTTATCTACTATTATTTTTTTTCTTGAGATGGAGCTCACTCTGTTGCCAGGCTGGAGTGCAGTGGCGAGATCTTGGCTCACTGCAATCTCCGACTCCCTAGTTCAAGCAATTCTCCTGCCTCAGCCTCCCGAGTGGCTGGGATTACAGGCACACACCATCACGCCCAGCTAATTTTTGTATTTTTAGTAGAGATGGGGTTTTATCATGTTGGCCAGGATGGTCTCAATATCCTAACCTCGTGATCTCCCTGCCTTGGCCTCCCAAAGTGCTGGGATTACAGGCATGAACCACCATGCCCAGCTATTTTTTGTAGTTTTAGTAGAGACAGGGTTTCACCATGTTGGCCACAATGGTCTCGATCATTTAACCTCATGATCCACCTGCCTTGGCCTCCCAAAGTGCTGGGATTACAGGTGTGAGCCACAGTGCCCGGCTTCTTATCTATTCTTCTAAAAAAATCTGGATTTCCAAAATTAAATAAGTCACTCAGAGTACTACAAGCTATATTATTCTTTTGTGGTCATCAGTATCTAAGAAGTAAAAACAGAAACTTATGAACCTATCTGGGGCTGCTGCAGTCATTTACATCAGAGCTTTTTGCACTTTGTTTACATCACTCAGATTGTTATGTACCTGAGACACTCCTCTCATTTTCACGATTGGAGATTTAGATTGTGAAAATTGTCACCCTTTCAGAGCTTGAACTATTACCTGTTTTATAGATATCAAAAAATGTCAAATACATAATTTACATGTATCATGTGTAATGTGAAATTTTTAAATTAGAAGAATGATGCAATTAACTAAAAGTTTGTATATTAGTCAGGGTTCTCTAGAAGGACAGAACTAAGAGGAGAGATGTGTATGTGAAGGGGAGTTTATTAAGGAATATTGATTCGCATGATCACAAGGTGAAGTCCCACAATAGGCCTCTGCAAGCTGAGGAGCAAGGAAGCTAATCCTAGTCCCAAAACCTCAAAGCAGGGACACCCACAGTTTAGATGTCAGTCTGTGGCCAAAGGCCAGAGAGTCCTTAGCAAATCACTGGTATAAGTCAGAAGTTCAAAAACTGAAGAACTTGGAGTCTAATGTTTGAGGACAAGAAGCATCCAGCATGGATAAAAATGATGGTTGGAAGACATAGAAAATCTGCATCATTCTCCTCATGTTGGCAGTTGGTTCATTGGTGCCCACCCACAGAGATGGTGGGTCTGTCTCTCCCAAGGCCACAGACAAATGTTAATCTCCTTTGGCAACACCTGCACAGACAGAGCCAGGAACAATACTTTGCATCCTTTAATCCAATCAAGTTGACAATTTTAACCATCACAAGTCCACTCCTTGTCAACTTGAACCCATACACATCTCCTGAAATCATACATAATCTCCAAATAAATATAATAATATCATAATTGTGCCTAACATAATACAGTTATCCCATGTACAATTGCAAGTGCACTAATCTGAACCTAAATGCTTTTACATAAAGCTAACAACACTTCAGATGGTAATATGACGTTAATAAATCTCATGTCACATGATAAAGAAAAGAGAAAGAAAATAAAGTGAAATACATTTTCTTAATACAAGTGTATACATGCACAAAGATATTCTTAAAAAAATTCACAACAATTACATCCTTATTTCTGTAACTGGTTATATAGTAGTAGGTGGTATTGATAACTACCTCCTTCTACTACCCATTCTGTATTCCCTTTGCTTTCAGAAAGCCCCTCAGCAGGTCATGGTTTATTACCTGGGGGAGTGACCCAAACCTTCATTCCTGAAGGATTTGGACCATTTGTAGTCCTGGCTGGATTGGGTTGTTTTAGTTTCCCATTTACCTTTACACAGGGCTCAGTAATACCAAGAGACACCCTAAAGGATTCCCTGTATTCCATGCATACTATTCCTTACCTCCACTGTGGAGTAGTAGACTGATTTTACCTTGATAGTCTGGGCCGATTACCCCAGCCAACAGTGTAACTCCCTTCTTAGCCTGTTGTCTTAGAGGTAGGAGGACTCCAAAGTGGCCAGGTTTAATGGAATAATTGTTGTGTCTCCTGGTGGCAGCTTTCCTCCCCATGGTGGCAGCATTCCTCCATCTGCAACTAAGACCTCTAGGCCAGCAGAATGGAACATAATGTCACAGGAACAGGAAGCAAACATTTTGCTAGTGGGTCACTGGGGGTGATGACAAGTGATGTGACTTCTACTTCCATCCCACAATTCCCGGACCCATGAATCCTGGCTATGGGAGAAACAGTAACATATATTGGGCACTGAGTCAGAGTATACACAGCCTTCTGTGTATACCTTGCTCCAAAGTATTGTCACCTAGTATCATTGTAATTGTGATTTCAAAAGGCTATTCCACCGTTCTATCAATCCAGCTGCTTCAGAATGATGAGCAACATGGTAAGACCAGTGAATTCCATGAGCATGAGCCCACTGCCACACTTCTTTAGCTGTAAAGTGAGTGCTGGTCAGAGGTGATGCTGTGTGGAATACCATGACGATGGTTAAGGCATTCTGTGAGTCCATGGATGGTAGTCTTGGCAGAAGCACTCTGTGCAGAATAGACAGACCCATATTCAGAGTAAGTATCTATTCCAGTGAGGACAAATCACTGCTCTTTTCATGATGGAAGAGGTCCAATATAATCAACCTTCCAACAAGTAGCTGGTTGATCACTCTGAGAAATAGTGCCATATCAAGGGCTCAGTGTTAGTCTCTGCTGCTGGCTAATTGGTCACTCAGTGGTGGCCGTAGCCAGGTTAGCCTTGGTGACTGAAAGCTCATGTTGCAGAGCCCATGGCTTTTTGTTCATAAGCCTACTGGGTGATGACAGGGGTGACTGAGGAAAGAGGCTGAGTGGTGTCCACAGAACGAATCATCCTATTCACTTGACTATTAAAATCCTCCTTTGCTGAACACTCAGCAAAGTGAAGATTATTAAAATCCTCACCTTTTGGTGAGCACTCACATGAGATACAAATATCTTCACTGTTTTTGACCACTCAGAGAGGTCCATCCACATACCTCTTTCCCAAATTTCTTGTCACCAATTTTCTGATCATGCTTCCTCCAAGTCCCTGACCACCCAGCCAAACCATTGGCTACAGCCCATGAATCAGTATATAATCGAGTAGCACTGCTCAAAGTTCTGCCCATGGGGAAGATTTCTCTTTGCTACTCTCCTTCAAGGAAGTCCTAGAAAGGTGTTGTAGTGCTGCAGCTGTCCACTTTCAGGTGGTGCCTGCCTGTTGTGCAGAGCCATCTGTAAACTAGGCCCTAGTCTTCTCTTCCTCTGTCAACTGATCATAAGGCCTTCCCATGAGGCCATCAGTGAAGGCTGAGGGAGAGAAGGCAGGGTGGCAGAAATGGAGACCATGGGCAATTGCACCGTTTTCTCATGTAACTTACTTTTGCCTTCAGGATCTGCTTGAGCCTGATGATATATATACCACTTCTATTTCATGACGAAATGCTGCTGCGCATGACCCACTTTATGGCTATATGGATCAAAAAGCATCCAGTTCATGATAGGCAGTTTAGGTCACATGCTGACTTGACCCACAGTCAAACTTTCAGTTTCCACCAAAGCCCAGTAACAGGTCAGGAGCTGCCTCTCAAAAGCAGAGTGGTTATCTACAGAAGATGTCAGGGACTTGCTCCAAAGTCTTGGAGGCCTCCACTGTGATTCACCTATGGGGGCCTGCCAAAGGCTTCAAAACATCTGCCACTAACACCTCAAGCACCATTGCATCTGCTGGGTTATATGGCCCAAGTGGCAGAGCAGCTTACACAGCAGCCTGGACCTATAGCAGAGCCTTCTCCTGTTCCAGACCCCACTCAAAACTGGCAGCCTTTCAGGTAATTCAATAAACGGGCTGGAGTAACACATCCAGATGAGGAATGTTGCCTCCAAAATGCAAATAGGCCCAGTAGGTTTTATTCCTCTTTCTTAGTTGTAGAAGGGGCCAAATTCAGCAACTTATCTTTAGCCTTAGAAGGAATATCTCAACAGGCCCCACACCACTGGACCCCTAGAAATTTTACTGAAGTAGAAGTTCCTTGAATTTTAGTTGGATTTATTTCCCATCCCCTGGCATGCAAATGTCTCACCAATAAATCCAGTGTGTTTGCTACTTCTTGCTCACTAGATCCAATCAGCATAATGTCATCAACATAATGGAATAGTTTGATAACTTATAGAACAATAAAGCAATCAAGGTCTCTCCGAACAAGATTATGGTACAAAACTGGAGAGTTGATATACTCCTGAGGTAGGATAGTGAAGGTAAATTGCTGGCCTTGCCAGCTGAAGGCAAATTGCTTCTGATGGGCCTTATGGATAGGAATGGAGAAAAAGGCATTTGTCAAATTAATGGCTGCATACCAGGTACCAGGAGATGTGTTAATTTGTTCAAACAATGAAACTACATCTGGTACAGGAGCTGCAATTGGAGTCACCACTTGGTTAAGCTTACAATAATCTACTGTCATTTTTCGAGATCCATCTACCTTCTGCACAGGCCAAATAGAAGGGTCGAACGAAGATGTGATGGGAATCATCACCCGTCTTTCAAGTCCTTGATGGTGACACTAATCTCTGCAATCCCTCCAAGGATGTAATATTGTTTTTGATTTACTATTTTCCTAGGTAGAGGTAGCTCTAATGGCTTCCATTTAGCCTTTCCCACCATAATAGCCCTCACCCTCCCAGTCAGTGAGCCAATGTGGGGATTCTGCCAGCTGCTAAGTATGTCTATGCAAATTATGCATTCTGGCACTGGTGAAATGACCACAGGATGAGTCTGGGGAACCAATAGACCCACTGTAAGTTGAACCTGAGCTAAAACTCCATTAATTACCTGACTTCCATAAACCCCTACTATAACTGGAAGACCACAGTTACATTTTAGTTTCCTTGGAATCAATGTCAGTTCAGAGCCAGTGGCCCTGAGAAGTCTGATCATTCTCTTTTCCCTAAGACACAGATACTCTGGAGAAAGATGGGAGAAAGATTAACAGTATAAAATTTTTGGTAGTGCAGTGGAATCCTTACTCAAGGGGATACTTCCTCCCCTTCATTCAAGGAGTTCTGGCTCTGTAAACTGGTTCAAGTCTGAAAATTGATTGAGAGGCATGATTCCCTATTTTTACACTTGAAATTAGTAATTTGTCCACTTGACCTAGAAGTTTTCTGCTTATATAGTTTAAGTAAAAATGCAGCAGGCTTTCTATCAATTTCACTTCTAGGAACACTGTGATTAATTAGCCAATGCCGGAGCTCTACATAAACCAGACTATTTTGTTTGCTGCTTTGTCTTTGCTGACCATTACAGTAATGATGCCCACCTTGCCTCTGGTGGTTGAATGCCACCACTTGTTCCCTGCCATCTCAGGATCCAATTATTCTCATTGTATTTAAATTGTCTAATTGAATGACTATAGTTCCTACTTTAAGATCTGGCATACAGAAAAGAGAAATCAGAGAACTCTTTAAGGATGCAGGTATTCCCCTCACAAATCTACTTTACAAAGTACTGGTGAAGGGTATGTCTTCTGGACCTTCTGAGCTGGGATGAATAAGTCTAAAGTGACTAATCCACTCTAGCATTCCAATCTCCCTAAGCCTTAGGATCCCTTCCTCTACATTAAACTAAGGGAGATTAGGCATTACAAGCTCTGTCACAGTAGGCCATCTTTTGATTCATATTTCAGCTAAACAAACAAATAAACTATTAGAATCTTTTTTAAACTCCCAAGCTGCAACATTAAATGCAGAATCCCTGCTTAGTGGGCCCGCATCAATAAATTTAACCTGATCCAACTTTAAGTTTCTTCCACCACTATTCCACATCCTTAATGTCTCTTCCTATACCTGTCCCCCAGATTTCTGCTTATATAAATTAGAAAACACAAGCAGTTCTTTTGGAGTGTAGCGCCCACCTCATGGGTCACACTCTGTACCCCACATCTAGGGGCCTGCCAGGACTTAACTATAGTTATGAGTCTAGAAGCAAACAGGGCTGTTGGGGGTGAGTCTTGAGGAGAATCAGCATTGTCTTGCCTGTCAACTGCCTCAGGTGAAGCCATTACTATTGCATCAGGCAGTATAGGCTTAATCTCCTCAGATAAAGGTAGAAAGGCTGATGGCAGCTGGGTGGGGGAAAGGATGTTACCACCACTGAAGGTGGAGAAGTTGTTTCCTCTGGCAAAGGCTCATCAGAATTTAGGAGCCCAGCCTCATCAGAGTCCTACTACATGTCCCCATTCCAAGTTGCAGGATCCCATTCCTTTCCAATCAAGTCCCTCACTTTTAACAGTGGATGCCTGGTGAAGCTGAGCATGCATCTTTTATTGCAGGTCAGCCACTAACATGATAACAGCTTGTGTCTGATTTCCCACAATTTCAGCCATTTTCCTGCAGGAGATAAGACTCTCACTCAGGGCAATCTTAGAAGATTTGAGGCTAAGTATGTGCTCTGGAGCTGAGAGTTAGAATCCCTGAACTCATTATTTTCTTTCATCACTTTGTTAAGCAAACTTAGGAGCAACCAACCAACTTCATTATATTCCTTGTTTCTCTACTTATGGTTGAAGTTATTATGTATAGAGTCAATAAACTCCTTGCCTCTCCTAAGCACTGAATCAGGAGTATCCAGTGCATTTATTTTACATAACTCTCTAAACAGTTCATGCCAAGGACTATCAGTGTACTCCATACTATTAGAAGTAAAGTCCTTAGCATTTCTGGGTCTAATCATATTAAGCAGGCAACTCCAGAAAACCCAAAACCAACTAAAAAAAATTCATCCTTAAAATTATATTCTCTAGAATCACTCCTGGTACCAAAATTTGTATTAGTCAGGGTTCTCTAAAAGGACCGAACTAATAGGATATAGGTATACATGAAAGGGAGTTTATTAAGGAGTATTGAATCACATGATCACAAGGTGAAGTCCCACAGTAGGCCACCGACAAGCTGAGGAGCAAGGAAGCCAGTCTCTTGTCCCAAAACCTCAAAAGTAGGGAAGCCAGCAGTGCAGCCTTCAGTCTGTGGTTGAAGGCCTGAGAGCCCCTGGCAAATTACCAGTGTAAGTCTAAGAGCTCAAAAGCTGAGGAAGTTGGAGTCTGATGTTTGAGGGGAGAAAACATTCAGTTTGAAAGCTCACATGATCTTGGGCAACTCCACCCCTGTGGCTTTGCAGTGTACATTTTTCTTCCTGGCTGCTTTCACAGCTAGCATTGAGTGTCTGTGGCTTTTCCAGGCACATGGTGCAAGTTGTAGGTGGGTCTACCATTCCAGGGTCTAGAGGATGGTGACCATCTTCTCACAGCTCCACTAGGCAGTGCCCCAGTGGGAACTCTGTGTCAGAGCTCCAACCCCACATTTTCCTTCTAAACTTCCTTTGCAGAAGTTCTCCATGAGGGTTCCACCCCTGCACCAGACATCTGCCTGGACATTCAGGCATTTCCATGCATCCTCTGTAATCTAGACAGAGGTTCCCAAACCTCAATTCTTGTCTTCTGTGCACGTGCAGAATCAAAACCAAGTGGAAGCTGCCAAGGCTTGTGGCTTGCAACCTCTGAAGTAATGGCTTGAGCTGTACCTTGGCCCCTTTTAGTCTTGACTGGAGTGGCTGGAATGTAGGGGCTGCCCACAGCAGAGGGATCCTGGACTCCACCCAGAAAATCATTTTTTCCTTCTAGACCTCCAGACCTGTGATGGGAGGGGCTACTGTGAAGACCTGTGACATGCCCTGGAGACATTCTCCCCATTGTCTTAGTAATTAACCTTTGGCTTCCCCTTACTCATGCAAATTTCTGCAGCTGGCTTGAATTTCTCCCCAGAAAATGGCATTTTCTTTTCTATCACATTGCTAGCCTACAAATTTTCCAAACCTTTATGCTCTGCTTCTTCTTGAATACTTTGCCACTTAAAAATTTCTTCCACCAGATACCCTAAATTATCTCTCTCAAGTTTAGACTTCCACAGATCTCTAGGGCAGGGGCAAAATGCCACCAGTCTCTTTGCTAAAGCATATCAAGAGTCACCTTTACTCCAGTTCCCAACAAGTTCCTCATCTCCATCTGAGACCACCTCAGCCTGAACTTCATTGACCATGTCACTATCAGCATTTTGGTCAAAGCCATTCAACAAGTCTCTAGGAAGTTCCAAACTTTTTCACATCTTCCTGTCTTCTGAGCTTTCCAAACTGTTCCAATCTCTGCCTGGTTTTCAGTTCCAAAGTCACTTCCACATACTCAGGTATGTTTACAGCAGCACTCCACTCTCTGGGGTACAAATTTATTGTATTAGTCCATTCTCACACTGCTATGAAGAAATACCCAACACTGGGTAATTTACAAAGATTAGAGGTTTAATTGGCTCACAGTTCCACATGGCTGGGGAGGCCTCAAGAAACTTACAATCATGGCAGAAGGCACCTCTTCACAGGATGGCAGAGGGGAAAATGAGTGCCAGCAGTAGAAGTGCCAGCTGCTTATAAAATCATCAAATCCAGTGAGAACTCATTACTAGGAAAAAAGCATGGGGAAAACTGCCCCCCATGATTCAATTACCTCCCACCGGGTCCCTCCCATGACACTTGGGATTTATGGGAACTACAATTCAAGATGAGATTTGAGTGGAGATGCAAAGACTAACCATATCAGTACTAGAAGGGTTTTGTTTTTTTAATTTAGATTTTTTGAGAGAGGGGTTTAGACATAGGTAATTGTGTCATATGTAAATAGAAGAGGTTTTATTTCTCCTTTTTTAATGTAATCCTTTTTATTTTATTTTCCTGCCTTAATTACACTGGCTATAACTTCTTTAATGCCAAGCAAGAGTGGCAAGAAATGATATCTCTGTCTTGTGCTCCAATTGTTTCACGTTGAATGTGAAATAGGGTTTTCATTGATGTTGTTTATAAGACCTAATAAGTAAAAGGACATGCCATGTTTATAGATGGATGGCTCAACATAGGGTTTATGTTATTTTAGAATTTTTAAATAGACTTGGAAACTTACCCATGAACCATCTTTATACTAACTTTACAAACAGGAAATACAGATATTTTGGCCAAGATTATTATCTTAACAAAATGGTAATTAAGATCTACTCTTAACTATGTGACAGTGTGGTAGTAAAAGCCTTTTGTAACACACAAAAAATCATAAAATAGAAATTTTGATGGCAGACTCAAGGTATTCATGGTTGGAATTTTAGCCTGAATACAAGGATGCAAATCAGTGGACTAGATAAAGAAGATATATAGTCATTTTCTAAGCATTTCTTCTTCTCTGAAATGAAAGCTTCTTTTAACTTTAACTTTTATTCTTGTAGATAATGTTTACTTTTATTTAGATTGTACCTGAACAAAACCTGTCATAAATTTGTTGTGGGAAACATTCTCAAGATAAACTTATAAATACAGAGCTCTTCTCCATATCCTTCTAGGGATTCCCTTAACTTGTTGCTTTGCTGGTAACCCCTTGATTTCTTTCTCAGTTAGGTTTAAGAGGGAACACACCTCCTTTGTTCTCTTGAACTTGATTGTATGGCAACCTTTCCTGAGAAAACTTGTTTGAATTTGCCCATGTTGAAGTATGGTTTAAAGTATTCGATATCAAGTACTGGATTGGACAGCTACCACTGCTGGACCAAGCCTCATGATCATGAAGCAGGCTAAATTCTCCACTGCTGTGGCTTTGTGGCCTGCTTTGGTTATTAACTGCACCTGCATGAACTCTTGATCCCATGCTAGAATCATCACTAACACCTTATGTACTTATGTCTTCAAAGGATGTAGTATCTTTATTATTAACCAACTGCTTGGATCTGAAGCCTGCAGAAGAGTTGACAGTTGAAAATTTGATGGCTGTAGTAGAGAAGGCCATAGCTCCCAATTCTTTTCTCCTTTTACCCGTTGACATATCATCAGGAACCTCCACTGAGACTACCTGTCCACTGTCCTGCTAGGGCCATGGACTGCACCAGGTCATTCATGGTGCTGCTTTTCTTGGTCCCCCAGGTCTGGCCATCTTATGTGAATGTGTAACCACACCAAAGCCTGCATGAAATATTAATTGCTTTGTCCATTTTCTGCATGCCTTTAAAAACCTTAACCATACATCCTCCTCCTTCACATTTTTTGTTGCCTGATAAGATTGTTACTTTGATATACAGAAGCATGTTAAAACAGTTGCATGCTTTCTTACCAAGAAAGCATTTCTAAGTCATGTTTGCTTTGTTGCTTCTGGAAAAAAAAATGCTCATTTCCTCCCTCCCTTCCTCCTCTTCCCACCCCTCACTTGCTCTTCCTCTCACTCCTTTCTTTTTTTCTTCCAGAATGTGTACTTTATATTGCACATGTACAGTATCAGTAGGAAAAATGTAAAATTACATCATTTTCTTTTGCCATTTACTTAGGTCATCTGTCCTGTTTTATTTTTAAAGAAATAGTTAATAATTCAATACTTTATATAGCAAATATTAATTAATACCTATATTTATAAAACATTTTTCAGATTTAAAAGATTGTTAATACTCATAAACTTAGTGTTATTCGTAGAAAACCCCATCTAATTTAAATGTGATTTACACAGTGACCAGGAACATTTGTATTTATTGTTTCTTCTCTGCACTTTTAATCATCTGATAAATATAAGAGCTCAAGTAACTGTCTTTTCTTCAAGGTGACTTCTATACTTGAAATCAGTTAATACAATAGTTTTTCCAGTTCTTTTTTTAGATAGAGTCAAAGAAAAATAAACCAAATTATATTCATTGTGAAAAAAAAGTATTTGATATCCTTTGGATTTGTGTAAATCTTTTATTCAATAAAACTTTATTATAAACTTTATATTTAAGACAATATATTTGGTGCCTAATTTGTTATAGCAAGTTACGTATTATTTCAGACAGATTGCTTACTTAAATTAGGGTATTAAATTATCTGCTTACTTTAGGGAAGATTTTTAAATAAATTGATTATAAGTCCACTCAAGGAAAAAAAAGACATTCAAATACTAGATAGGTGAATTTCAGTTTCTTTCATATTTCTTCAATTTTTGAAATTATCATATTGTTAGAAACAGTAGTTTGGTCAATATTGTTGAGGGGCATAATGTTCCTGTTATAATGTATTCTTCCTCTTTGTTTTTGCTTTTTTTTTTTGTAAGTATTAAAATAATATCTGCTGTTGCATTTCTTATTACAACCAAACTCACTTATTCCTGTTGGCTTCCTCAAAATAAAAATAAATACAATAAATTATCCTAAAGACCTAACTAGACTCATTATAATTGGCTTTAATTATTTAAAAGCTCAAGAAGTTAAAATACTAAGAGATTATAAATTTTGCGAACAGTATTCTTTGGCTTATAAACAATGGCTGCATCAACTATGGTACTATGCAGACAATAGGCTTTAATATAGTAAAATTAATTTTTAGACCATTGGTATAGACTGTAATTACAATTTTCAAATAAATACATAATTTCACATGTTTTACTCAAATTATATGCTATTTCTTTCCAAAGAGAATTTAAAATAGCTTATATCAAATGTAAATATGTCCCAATAGGTATTTATATTTAGAAAAGAACACATAGATTAGAAAATAAGAGCAAAGAGAACTATAAATAGGATGGTAATACGAAGCCAGAAGTTTCATTAAGTATACAAAAGCTATAAATTTTAAGATTATGAACAACTACATATCTAAAAAATACTAAAAGTAGAAATTCTTCTTTTTTTTTTTTATGATGGAATTTCGCTCTTGTTGCCCAGGCTGGGGTGCAATGGCGCGATCTCGGCTCACTGCAACCTCTGCCTCCCAGGTTCAAGCAATTCTCCTGCCTCAGCCTCCCAAGAACTTCTAAAATGAGTGACTGAGGAGCTTGGCATAACAGTAAAACTGGACAGAGTTGTTGAACATGACCATTAATAGATTGGAAATTAACCAAAGGTAGGTAATAAAAAGAAATATTTGAGAAAGTCTACTGAATCTTGATAAGAATAATGAAAGTCTATGACATTTAAGCCAAAGTTTAGTCTCATACTGTCTTCCCAGCATTGTGGTACAGAAATTGTATTTAGTCATGTCAGGGAATGCCATGAGGACTAATATCTCTGCTGTCACACTGGAAAGGACTAACTGGAACAGAGTATGGACAAATTCATGCTCAGGGCATCATCAAAAGCAGTAGTGATTTCAGTAGTAAAACAATCAGGGAAGGCTAATATCACCACCAATCTGAAGTTGTAATAACAGTTGGGCAAGCAACAAAACACAACATCATACAGAAAAGTAAGAAGAAAATCTAAGGACTAGTATAGCTAAAGAGAGTCTTACTGATATCCTGCGTATTGCTGGTTGTCTGGGAGGCTGTACTCATTTGCAAGCCTCATTAGAGACTAAAAAAAAAAGAGCCCTATGGAGCTACTTGCCCCTAGTTGAATATAAGGCCTAGTGAATACATATGGTAAAGACTGGCATAGACATATTAACTTTCTGAAATTTGAAAGTATTCTCAACCAACACAGAGAACCCTCAGCAAAATGTGGAAACTTTAGTGTCTCCAGGTATACAAGTACAACTTCTGATCAACTCCTGGCTGGTCATTAAGCTATGCTGACATAGGGATGATCTCTAGCAAAGTAGGCTTAAAAATAAAAACAGAATATACAAGCCATATATAGTCAGCCCGATTAAAAGATTAAAAAAAAGGAAAATAAATAAATAAATAAATAAATAAAAACATTAAAAACAAAATAAAACTGATCATAGCCATCAACTACAGACTGCAAGGGAAACCAGATTCCACAGAATTAATAAAAGGAAGTCTCACACACACACACACACACACAAAAACCCAACAACAAAAACCAACTCCAGGGTAGAGGATCTGAATCCAGATTTGCTACAATGTATTTTCTAAAGTGCTCCATTTTCAATAAAAAATTACGAGACGTGGAAGGAAATCAGGAGTTAGAAACTGAACCATACATTTAAAAAAGGAAGTCAATAAAAACTTTCTCTGAAGGGTTCAGGTGTGGGACTTGGCAGACAAAAATATCAAACCAGTTATAAATATATAAGAAGAACTATGAGTAACCATCTTTAAAGAATTAAAGGAAAGCATGACAACAACAATAATAATACAGTAAACACTGGTGAATGGTAGAAATTATAAAAGAAAAAAAAGCTGGATTTCCTAAAGTTAAAAAGTACTCTAACTGACATAAATTCTCTGGAGATGGTAAGCAGAAGATTTGAGCTAGCAGAAAAATGAATCAGTGAAACTGAAAAGGATCAGTAGAGATTATCTAATCTAAAAAACACAAAAATAAAAAAATTATGAAAAATCAATCCAACTTCAGAGACTTGCTGGACATCATCAAAGTTACCATAGTAGTTCCAGAGGAGAAGGGAAAAAGACAGAATAATATTTTAAAAACTAATGGCCAAGAACTCCCTGAATTTAATGAAACACATTAGTCTTCACATCAACGAAACTCAACCATCTCCAAGTAAAATAAACAACAACAACAACAAAAAACACATTATGTTAAGCTGTTGAAAGGCAAACAAAATCTCAAGAGCAGAAGGATAAAAGTAATTGACATATGAGGGAACTGCAATAAAATAAACAGCTGCCTTCTTACTGGAAACAACCAAGTCAAGAGGCCAATAACATGGAATATTTAGAGTGCTGGAAGAAAAACTGTCATGCAATAATTTTATATTCAGAAAAGATATCCTTCAAGAATGAAGACAAAATTAAGACATTTTAATAAAAACAAAGACAGAATTTATCGCAGTAGGGAAACCTAACAAAAAACACTGAAAGGAGTTCTTCAAGTTGAAAGAAAGTGATGCCAGGTGGTCTACTTGAAGAAACAAAGAGCATTGGTAAAAGCAAATTACATGGGTAATTATTAAACACCATATAAATATATTCTTCTTTCTCCTGATTTAGAAGTCAGGAGAAATTTGCCTTCCCCACATTAGTTTTGGTACGCAAGCTAGAGGAGTTGTGTAATGAATTCAGTCCTTTCCCCAGGCAAATTCTCTTATGCATACCTGCATTCCTAACGCAAACAGCTCAGTTTGAAGGCCTCCTTATCAAAGGCCCAAAGGCTTCTTTCAGGTACCTCTGCTGAAACCATATTATCCAAAGGCCTTGAAGACAGTTTTCTTCATTCCAAATCAGTATTTAGTACTTTTCCTAGCCATCCCTTATGTCCCATCTCTAACCTCCAAATTCACAAAATAGCAGGAGCATTTTGTTGGAGACTCCCTCAGCAGTTGAGACAAGTCCAAGTCTGTACTGATCTCCCGTGACCCTTGGAATATAAGGGCATCAGTACTTTCTCCTGTTTAGTTTATTATCCTATCACAGTTGCTGATTGAAATCTTGAATGCTACTTTAAGTTTGCCTTGACTAAACAGACTACTTCAAAATCTGAAAGCTCATCTCTCTGGCTCAGCCCAGCTGTTAACAGTAATGTTTTTCTCTTAAATTAATGGCACTTCCCGCCCTGTGCCCTATGGTAAGCTGCTTAGATTCCCATCTTTTACAGTTAGAAGTAGATATGCTCAAATATGATTTGCAGACATCACAATCTTTGTTCACAAGAGAGGCATAGTACAGGATCCAAAATTCTGTAAGCCATGAGAGCAATCAGTTATATCATGCACTATGAACAAAAACTGAAGCAAAGCAGAAGCAAAATGGAAGTCAGAAACTGATGGCCAATTCAAGATATTATTATATTAACTGCTTACTTAATCCAAGAGATCTAAATCCAGGAGGTTAGATAAGAGTTCTTATTGGAAAAGAGCCCATGAGAAAATCAAGACAGTAGAATAGTAAAGGGTTCCTAAAATATTTAACATCTGTTTAGGTGTATGAATGTCTTTGGGGTATCAGTCTCAAACATGAATTTTGGAACAGTGGCTATTTTCTTTAGGACACTACTAATTACACATTGTTGATACTATGAACTAACTGAAAACATCTGGTTCAGCTAAGAGCAAAGCCAAGAGCCCATTTTCTGTAAATGAAATTTTATTAAAGAGAACATAGGATGTATATGAACATAAAATGAAAAGGTCAGAGAATGATGATGATGACAGAAATGGCACCAATTAGGGACTAACTTTTCTCACAAAGCAGAAAGTCTTGAGTAGACAGTTTCAAAATAATAAGAACCCAGTATTTTTTCTGTCTTTCTCAGAGGAAAGATATCCTCAACATTTGACTTCCCTTGTCATAGTCATAAGATAGATGCTCCAGGCTTTTTCTCCTCATTCTAGGCAGGAAGAAAGGGAGAAAGAAGAAGAGCCAAAGACAAGCATGAAAAAAGCCACATGTTAAAAGCCTCCACCAGTGGCTTTGTTTACATGCTTAAACTCATTGTCTTGAACTGTCACTTGAAGGTCTTTAGTTAAAATGAAACTGGAAATATGATTTTGAAGTACACATGCCATCACTGTAAAAAAAAAATGGGGTTACTTAACAAGAAAAGGAATACATGGAGGATAATCAACAATTATCTGTCACAATGATCCGACTTTTGTTTTCTAAAAGTTGGTAAGAAGTAGGCATATAGGTCATGTGACAGGCATTTTAAAAGTATGCAAATTTCAGGTAGAGAAGAGAAGAAAAAATATTTGCTTAAAAGAATATGTATGGTGCAGAGAAAATGAACACTTAATTTTCAAATGCATAGTTACCGAAGAATTAAGGACTCCCAGCACTTTGGGAGGCCAAGGCAGATGCTTGAAACCAGGAATTCAAGGGTAATATGGCAAAACACAGTCTGTACAAACAAACTACAAAAATTAACTGGGAATGGTGGCTCCTGCCTGTAGTCCAAGCAGCTTGGGAGACTGTGGTGGGAGGATCACTTAAGCCTGAAAGGTAGTGAGCTGTGATAGTACCACTGCACTCCAGCCTGGACAATAGAGTGAGACCCTGTCTCAAAAAGGAAATATATATATATATGTATATATATATTTATATATATATATAAATATATATATACATATATATATATTTATATATATATATATGGAAGTTCAAAAGGAAGTGTTTACATGTAATAGAGTAGTCCTTGGAGTAGTAGGAAAAAGTATTTGTTTATTTACTTAATTTATAACATTGTCTTACTAGAAAATAATTTGTTATCAAAATTCCAAACTTCAATAATAAGTAATAAAAGGAGAAAGTTCAAATGATTTTAGCTTTGACGTCATATATCCTTTCTAGATAGAAGCTAGTGCAAAGGGATCATAGCTAGTCAGATGATCATAGGACAAATACTATATGTGAAAATGTACAACTATTTCTGCTACTTAGACTTGAGAAAAGAAATTCCCATTTCATTAATAAGGAAAATAATATTAACAATAATAATACTAAGTGCTTGCTGACTGTTGAATTGTTCTATGCATTTAATATAAATTAGCACAATTAATCTTAACAACAATCATGTGACATAAATACTATCATTTCCTTCATTCATACAAATAAGTAATTGATGCACATTTCAAGGTCACCAAGCTAGAAACCATGCAATTTAAAGAAACACTTCAGCAGTAACAGTCTTATAATAAAGAGGAGTTTCATACCCCAACGCGTACTGATAACGTACCTCCAGAGAGTAGTTCAGTAAAACCAATTCTATATTATCTAAAAGCAGTGTCTCCAGGGCCACAGTTTCTGATGGTCTGGCCTAATGCATTTTAAAGTCTTTAAAGGAATAAGCGACTCCATATCTGGCAAGTATGCCACATACACAATTCTTTCAAACAAGTTTTAAGTAAATATTGGTGTGCAGTGATTTTGAAGACATACCTTCAGAAATATTTCTGTTCTGCCTATGTTGCCAACTAAGTATAGACTGTATCTAGCCATCTAGGCTAGTGAAGCATGATGTAGGTGAGTGGTTGACAACCTGGCAGCCAGGAGACCCCTGAGGAACTGAGATGGGAGGCACATATTTCCCCTGAGGTTGGGAAATCCATGTGTTCACTAAGCATTTTCATTTGACTTTTAAATTTAGGTTCCCTAATATTGAAGCATAAAAAACTCATGTGGAAACTATTTTAATTAATAAAATACAAAACATTTTAAAACATTGAATTAACAGGAGGTTCTTAATAATGATACATTTTCCCAATGAAAGTTGTCAACAAAATTGATGTTGTTATTAGTTTTTATGTTTAAAAAAATTAGGAACTACTGATATTAACATCTAGATTTCAATCAAGTTGACATCTTAGGGTATCCCTGTATAGTGAGGACATTAAACAAATTGGTTTATTTCTCAGAATTTAAGACATACAAAAACATTTAAAGAATATTAATATCCATGTATAAAATAAATAACCATTTGTTCACCACTCAGGTTAAGAAATTACGTTTTACTGATACCCATTCCTCTTAGCTTAGAGATACCCACTGTTCTGAATTTGTTGAGTATGTTGTCTGTTTACTAGTTTAAGCTTTTACCACATAGGTTTGCATCTTCAAGTGTAACAAATGAAATGTTGCATGTTCTTAAATATTACGTAAGTGGTATCAGATGAATCATATGGTATGGAATTTGTCAACAAACATTTCTTTGACATACATTCATTTTGATATGTGTAGCTCTAGTTTATTAGTTTTGATTGTTGTATTCCACTTTATAAATTTATCATTATGTATTTTCTGTTGATGCACATTAACATTTTTTAAAATGTCCTGATGTAACAAAAAATTCTGTCATGAATTTTCTCCTATAATTCTTTTGAAGCTCATAAGTGAAAACTTTGAGACAAAACACATTCAGTCATACATCCATGCACAAATACGTACATATTACATGCATACATATATCCATATAAAAATTCCTGTGTAAAAAGATATGCATCTCTATAATGTTATAAACTATTTCCAAATGTTCTTGAAAACTGAGTTATTGGGGGGAGGAATATCAAGATGAGGAAATAGAAAATTCCACCGATTGCTCCTCCTTCAAGTACACCAAGTTAACTGTCTACACGGAAAAGTCAAGTTCATAAGAACCAAAAATCAGGTGAGCACTCATAGCACCTGGTTTTAACTTCACATTCACCAAAAGAGTCACTGGAGAGACAGAAAAAACAGTCCTGATTCCTGGACACCACCCCTTCCTGACCTCAGACAGTAGCTACATTTTGCAGAGAGCATCCTGGTGCTGGAGGGTGGAGAACACAGAAAATCAGACGAAGCTCATCCGACGCCCACCCACGAAAGGGCCATTTAAGTCAGCCTTAGCTAGAGGGGAATCACCAATCCCACCTGTCCAAACTTGATTGCCTGCAAGACCTGCAGCACTCTGTCTCAAAGTAAACTTTAAAGGCAGTCTAGGCCATAAGGACTGCAACTCTTAGGCCAGTACTAGGGCTAAACTAAGCCCAAAGACGGTGGACTGAGGGGCACAGGACATACAGAGACACCAGCTGGGCAGACAAAAAAGTACTGGCATCACCTCTCCACTAATCCCAGGCTGCACAGCTCTAGATTCCAAAAAAGACCCCTTCCTGCCACTTGAGGAGGGAGAGGGAAGAGTGGGGAGGATTATGTCTTGCATCTAGGATACCAACTCAGCTACAGAAGGATAGAGCACCAGTCAGACTTGTGAGGCCCTCCCATTCCAGGCCCTAGGTCCTAGGCAACGTTTCTAGACACACTTTGGGCGAGAAGGGAGCCCACTGCCTTGAAGAAAAGAAGCCAGTCCTGACAGCATTCATCACCTGTTAACTGAAGAGCCCTTGTGCCTGAATAACCGGCACTAATACCCAGGTACTACACTGGGGGCCTTGGTGAGGCTCTGAGACTTGCTAGCTTCAGACAAGACTCAGCACATTACCAGCTATGGTGGATGTGGGGTAAAACTCGTTCTGCTTCAGAAAAGCAGAGGGAAAAGTAAAGGGGACTTTGTCTTGCACCTTAGGTACCAGAACTGCCACAGGGTCAAAGCACCAAGCAGGCTCTTGGAGTCTCCAATTCCAGAACTTGACTCTTGGACAGCATTTCTGGAACTGCCCTGGGGCAGAGGGGAACTACCCTGCAGCTTGAGTCCTGGGCCAGGTAGCATTCATGACAAGCTGACTTAAGAGACCTTAAGGGAACTTTAGTGATAGTCTATCAATATTCCTCATGGCCTGGGATGGTGGTGTCTATAGAGTGAGACTCCTCTGCCTTTGGAAAAAGGATGGAAGAATGGGAAGGACTGTGTCCTGCAGGTTGAGTGCCAGCTCAGCTGAAACACAATTGGACTAGTCCCTGAATCCTGGGTGGCACTTCTGGACCTCACCCCCCAGGGCCTTAGGGACCTCACTGTCCTGAAGGGTAGAATGCAGACCTGACTGATTTCTCGAAAATCCCAGGCCTTTGAGAAAATGTAGGCAGTAGTCAGGGAGTGGTTACAACAGCCCGTGAATGAGACTCAGTGTTGTGCTGGCTGTAGGTCTGACCCAGTGCAGTCTTCGTAGTAGAAACTCAAAGAAATTCAAGAAACACAGAGAAGGAATTCAGAATTCTATCAGATATATTTAACAAAAAGATCAAAATAATTAAAAAGAATGAAGCAGAAATTCCAGAGTTGAAAAATTCAATGTGTCTTTGAGTTGACACAAAGCCTCAAGGGTCCTTGTGTCACTCTACCACTAGCTTTAGGTTGCTCAGAACAGAGAGAGACAGACAGAGAGACTTTGTTATGTTTGGAGAAAGTAAGGGAGGAGAACAATAGTCTTTTCCTGGTAATCCAGAAAATTCTCCCAGATCTAGTAAAGACCATCAAGCCAGTACCCTTACAAGTTCACAAGAACCACAGTGTTACTGGGCTTGGGGTTTCTTCTAAAGTAGATACAGTAATATTGGGGTTTAGGGCTCAGTGGAGCCCTCAGTTCCCCTGAGAGGACGTTTCTTCAGGTTCTTTGTCTATCACTACCCAAGAATAGGAGAAGAGACCACAGCACAGTGCACTCATAAAAGTAAATGCTGGACTCAAAAGTGTTTGTAGAAGTGATTTATTTAGGTAGAGAGAGAAAAAGGAGGAGAGAGAAAGAAACAGCTAGCTCTCACACTGAATGAGAGAAAGAAAAGCTGCTCTCACACTGAGTGAGAAGGGTTCCCAGAGGGAGAAAACCAGAGAAGGAAAACTCCCCTCACACTGAGTGAGAGAATCCAGAAAGATGGAATCCAGGAGAGGAAAGACAGCTTCCACACTGAGTGGAAGGGAATAGAGAGAGAGATGGAGTTTAGGAAGGGAAAACAAGCTTCTACAAGAGAATGTGGAAGGGGACTCCAGAGGGGAAATCCAGGAGAGAGAAAGACAGCTTCCATGAAGGTGGAAGGGGATCCAAACATGGAATCCAAAGGGCTGTAGAAGAAGGGGATTTTTAACCTAGGATGAACTCCCGCCTTCTCCAAGATCTCTGGCCAATGAAAGGAGTTCCTTGGAACTTCCGCTGGAGTGATTGACTTTTGACCCTTTCCCGCACTTGTGAAAATTAAAACGGAGACCGTTAAATCTCCCTGGATGGAGAGAGATGGGAAGGGGGCATGGCGCTGGGAAGTTCTTGCCCTTAAAACTATGCCCCTTTTGGATCCGGAAAGGGAACACATTCCCTCAATACAGCAGAGGTCACAACACCCAAGTCTTTCCAAATATCTGGAAAGCCTTCCCAAAACGGATGCAAAAAAGACCAAACAGTGAAGCCTACAATCCCTAACACTTTAATGCCCAGACATTGAAGAGCATTTACTAACATCAATACCATCCAGGAAAACATGAACTCACCAAATGAACACCAGATGAACTAAGTAAGGCACCGGGGACCAACTGTAAAGAAATAGAGAAATGCGAACTTTCAGACAGAGAATTCAAAATTGCTGTGCTGAGGAAATGCAAAGAAATTCAAGAAACACAGAGAAGGAATTCAGAAGTTTGTCAGATATATTTAACAAAAAGATTGAAATAATTAAAAAGAATGAAGAGGAAATTCTGGAGCTGAAAAATGCAATTGGCATACTGAATAATGTATTCAAGTACTTTAATAGCAGAATTAATCAAGGGGAAGAAAGAAATATTGAGCTTGAAGACAGGCTACTGGAAAATATAGTTAGAAAAGACAAAAGTAAGAAGAATATAAAACAATGAAGCCCACCTACAGGATCTACAAAATAGCCTCAAAGGGGCAAATCTAAGAGTTGTTGGCCTTAAAGAGGAGGTAGAGAGAGAGATAGGTGTAGAAGTTTCACTCAAAGGAATAATAACAGAGAACTTCCCAAACCTAGAAAAAGAAACCCCCAAAAGTCAAGGATAAAAAGGGATCCTAGGCCAGATACAGCGGCTCATGCCCATAATCCCAGCACATTATATTAGCAAGATCATATATATGACGAAGTGAGATTTATCCCTAGGATGCAAAAATGATCCAAAATATGTAAATCAATCAATGTGATACATTATATCAACAGAAGGAAGGATAAAATCTGTATAATCCTTTCAATTGACAATGAATACACTTTTGCTGAAATTCAATATCCCTTCATGATAAAATCCCTCAAAAAACTGGGTATAGAGAAAACATACCAGAGCTTAATAAAAGCCATATATGACAGATGCAATGCTAGTATCATACTGAAAGGGGAATGACTGAAGGCCTTTCCTCTAATATCTGGAACACAACAAGGGTTCTCACTGTTACCACTGTTATTCAGCAGAGCACTAGAGTCCTAGCTAGAGCATACAAAGATACAAAGTGCATGCAGTTGGAAAGAAAGAAGTCAAATTATCTTTGTTTGAAGATAATATGATCTTATATTTGGAAAAACTTCAAGACTCAACAAGAAAACTATTAGAACTTATAAACAAATTCAGTAAAGTTACAGGATACAAAATTAACATACAAAGATCAGTAGCATTTCTACATGCCAACAGCAAATAATCTGAAACAGAAATTTAAAAAGTAATCTCATTTACAATAGCCATAGGTAAAATAAAATACCTAGGAATTAACCAAATAAGTAAAAGATCTCTATAATAAAAACTACAAAACATTGATGAAAAAAATCGAAGAGGATACTGAAAAAAATTTAAAAATATTCCATATTCATGGATTGGAAGAATCAATATTGTCAAAATGTTCATACTACACAAAGCAATCTACAGATTCAATGCAATCCCTATCAAAATGCCAATGACATTCTTCACAGACATAGAAAAAATATCCAAAAATGTATATGGAACCATGAAAGACCCAGAATAGCCAAAGCTATCTTAAGTAAAAAGAACAAAACTGGAGGAATCACGTTACCTGACTTCAAATTACACTACAGAGCTGTAGTAACCCAAACAGCATGGTACTAGAATAAAAACAGACACATGGACCAATGGAACAGACTAGAGAACCCAGAAACAAATCCATACATATACAGTGAACTCATTTTTAACAAAGGTGCCAAGAACATAAGCTAGGGAAAAGAAAGTCTCTTCAATAAATGGTGCTGGGAATACTGGATATATATATGCAGAAAAAAAACCTAGATCCCTACCTTTCACCATATACAAAAATCAAATCAAAATGGATTATAAGACTTAAATCTAACATCTCAAACTATGAAACTACTATAGGAAAGCATTGGAAAAAATCTCCAGGACATTGGTCTGGGTAAATACTTCTTGAGCAATACTTCACCAGCACAGGCGACCAAAGCGAACATGAACTAATAGGATCACATCAAGTTAAAAAGCTTCTGCAAAGCAAAAGATAAAATCCATGAAGTGAAGAGATAACCTACAGAATGGGAGAAAAGATTTGCAAACTACTCAACTCTTATAGCATTTATTTATAAGGCACTTTTCTGCTTGTTTCCTGATAGATGTAGTGCTAGTTATGCCTTTATGTATATGTTTTTGTCACTTGAAATAAATATCATGCTCTTGAGGGAGGGAACACTATTTTATTCCTCTAAATATTCTCTCCTTCACCTACATATGTGTGTTTTTCTCCGTTATAAATAAAATACAAGATCAAGTTTATTCTGCAGAATAATGTTCAATATTTATTTTTTCTCTCACTTTGCATCCAGTATTCTATAATTCTGTCTGATTCCATAGTGCCAATATTAATATTCTATTTTTATGAATGTATTTTATAATACCTTTTGCTTCTAAAGGCATTGGAAATAGTAAGGAAATTTTTTTTTAATTGAGACAGAAATTGGATGACCTAGGGAAACAGGATTTACTTGTTCCAGAACCTGATACTGAAATGCCTATGCCAATGCATTATTGAACTAATTTTTCTTCTTCCTTGTCTCTAAGATGAAAAGAAAACATATTGTATTACTTCTTTCCCCTGAACTGATGAAAGGAAGCTTCTCAGTTTTACATTTTTTTAAATGTGAATTTTATATGAATTTTATATGCAAAACATAATAAGCATTATCCTTAACAGCAGGTATGCAGAAGTTGTACAAATGTTTTTCATACCATTTTGTAGTTGGCAACAAAAACTGGCCCCCATATATGTCTGTGCCTTAATTCCCAGAACCAATGAATATGTTGTGTTAAATGGCAAAAACTATTTCTGGCTTTGAAGATGGAAGAGGACTAGGAGCCAAGTAATAGTGACACCTGGATTTTAGCCCAGTGAGACACTTTTGGACTTCTGACCTCCAGGCCACAAAATAATAAATGTATGTTTTTTTAAAGTCACTAGTTGCATTTGCTAAAGTGTCAATAAGAAACCAATACAATTGTCATGTCTGCTTTAAAAAATTTAGGAAAATGGCACTGTCACAGAGATAATGTTCATCAAATACTCTATTTGCATCCTCCTCTTAACATTTTCCAGTCCTTTTGAAGTAAGGTATTACTAATTTTGGCCAATGAAATGTGAGCAGAAGTGAAATGCCTCAGATGGTACGGCTACAACAAGATAGATCTTTACTCAGCATGAGCTTCCGAGTGAATTTGTATAGCATACCAAACACCCTTAAACCCTTATTAAACATGCACTGGAGGTAGAAATAGTTTTTTTTTTGAATTATTATATTAAGACACCACAATACGAGGAGTAATATGTTACTGTAGTATGACATAATAAAGCATATCCTAAAAAATACAGACATTAAATTATAGCTTATAAAGAAATTTTATTCAGGAGATAATTTCTCTCCTTTCTAGAGTTCTGGCCTGGGAGATGGGGCCTAAAAAATTTAGAAGACTTCATGGTGAACATTCCTATATTTAATCTGTGTTTATAGCACACAGATTTGTAATTCTAAATTGTGTTTTCTGGTTAGTACCTGAAGTGAAAACTGCATATCTCATTTATTATAAAATTATCTTTTTTTTTTTTTTTAATGATGTAGCTATACGTATTAAAAAGGCTGTATATTTTTTGTCTAGAGGTAATCCCATCTCCCCTTGGAAGTACCCAGGGCAGTCTACAACAATGCCTGACAAGGGGCTAATAATTTTCTGTTTTGAGCTTCTCATGCCTAAACAAATATTCATTTGACAATTCAGAGTTACCTCCCAGAGAACTAAAAGTTATTCCTTTTTTTTAAGTTAGTTGTTGTCATTTGACCAAGTCAATTGTAGATCAACTTTAGTGTAAATCTGTTATATAAATGAGTAAAAGATGATCCTTAGTTTGTTTATTGTTTCACAGCAGTCTAAAATTTGTGAGCTCAAAAGCCTACCGGTGGGAAACTCAAATTTTTACATATCCAGTAGTTTACAACATTGCCCAAATAAATTTTTAGCCATTTAGAGCCTGCCTGCTTTGTGTATCACAGGAAACTGTGCCCAGTATCTGCTAGCCATAGATAAGATCAATCTTGTAGCTATAAAATATCCCAAGCTGCTTCTGCCTTTTGCAGCTCTCTGACTCAGTCTCACTGCTGGAGTGTTGCATAACACTACCTACACACACAATGCCTCTGTATGATCGCTTCTCCCCTCTGAGTTTCCTTGCCCTCATCCCGACCCTTGCAAGTGCTATAGCCTCTGGATGGGATCATGCTGCGTGGGACTTAGCCCACATGCCATCTTGTCAAAATGTTGCCTAAATAAGGCTCATGTCATATCATTTGCCTTGATCAACCCTGAAATTCCACTAAATACTACCAACTCTTATAGAATGATTTTATCTATCATTATTAGGCCCACTAAAAGCTAATTTCCAAAAGTACCTCAAAGTAGCTGAGAGTATTTACTAGTTAAGATTACTTAATATTATTATTTGGATTACAGTGATAACCACCCCCCAAAATGTGGTATTACTTTGAGATAGATGTGAAGAAGTATTTTTGTCTGTATTGTTTTATTTTTATTCTTTTTTAAAGATAGGGTCTCTGTCACCTAGGCTGAAGTGCAATGGCATGATTGTAGCTCACTGCAGCCTCAAACTCCCGGATGGAAACAATCCTCCCCTTTCAGCATCTTGAGTAGCTGGGACCATAGACACCTGGCTAATTTATTTTTATTTTTACTTTTGTATAATGGGGTCTTGCTTAATTGCCCATGTTGGTTTCAAACTCTGGCTTTAAGCAATCCTTCCTTCCTGGCCTTCCAAAATGTTGGGATTACAGGCATAAAGCCACTGTGCCCAGCCATATTTTTTTCTTAAATTTATTTGGCAGTAGGTTCAGATGCTTTGTAAAAGTTTATCCTGGGTTAGAACAATTTCACTAGTAGAAATATAACTACCATTGTACAGGGCCTTGTGAGTACATTATAATGCAGCGACTAGGACCATAGACTGTCTCTGAAAGCCCAGGGTTAAATTCCAGTTTGTCACTTAATTATGTAACTTTGGCTAGTTATCTAACTTCTTTAAACCACTTTCCTCATTGTGAAAACAGAGATAATAATTGTACAGAACCATATGTGTTAGTTATCTATTACTGTATAACAAACTAATCTAAAACTTAGTAGCTTAAAACAACAGTTATGTATTACTGTGTAACAAGTTAACCCAAAATTTAGTGGCTTAAAACAACAGTTATCATCCGAGATTTTGTGGATTAGGAATCTGGATGCAGTTTATCTGAGTTGTGTGGCTCTGGGTGTCCCAGGGATGGAATCAATGTGTCAGCTATAAATGCAGTCAGTTTAATGCTTAAGTAAGGAAGAAACTTCAGGCTGGGCGCGGTGGCTCACGCCTGTAATCCCAGCACTTTGGGAGGCCGAGGCGGGTGGATCACGAGATCAAGAGATCGAGACCATCCTGGTCAACATGGTGAAACCCCGTCTCTACTAAAAATACGAAAATTAGCCGGGCATTTGGCACACGCCCGTAGTCCCAGCTACTTGGGAGGCCGAGGCGGAAGAATCGCTTGAACCCGGGAGGCAGAGGTTGCAGTGAGCTGAGATTGCGACACTGTGCTCCAGCCTGGCAACAGAGCAAGACTCCGTCTCAAAAAAAAACAAAACAAAAACAAAACAAAAAAAAAACCTCTTCCTTGTCCACTAATGTGGTTGTTGGAATGTTCAGTTCTTCAGGGTTGTTGGACAGAGGGCCTTGGCTCCTCACTGGCTGTTGACTGGAGGCCTCCTTCAGTTCTTTGCTATGTGGGCCTCTCCATAGGACAGCTTTTATGGAAGTTGCTTCATCAAATAGCAAGCAAGAGCTAGAAGCCAGGAGCAGTAGCTCATTCCTGTAATCCTAGCACTTTGGAAGATCAAGGTAGGAAGGTCGCTTGAGCCCACAAAAGGCATGATCATATAACTGTACTCCAACCTGGATGACAGACTGAGACCCTGTCTCAGAAAAACAAAAACAAACAAACAAACAAATAAAAAACCAAAAAACAAAAGGAAATTGACTTCCCATCACTTTTCTTAAAAAGCTAAATTACAACTTTACTCAGATTTCACCATTTTCTCTACCAGTGGAAGCATTTGTTTTCTGTTCCAAGGATCCAGTCCACATCACATTTCATTTAGTTGTCATGTCTTCCTAGTCTTTCTGATCTATGATCATTCCTGAGTTTTTTCTTGCATTTCAAAATCTTGATACTTTTGAGAAGGACTGGTAGTTATTTTGTAAAATGCCTCTCATTTTAGGTTTGCTGTATATTTTCTCAGAGTTAGGCTGAAATTTTGCATTACAGGAAGAATACCACAAAAGTGATTTGCCGTTTTCTTAGTATCATATTATGGAGTACATAATGTCAATATGTATTACTAGTGCTGTTGACTTTGATAATTGTCAAGTTCGTATCTACCCAGTTTCACATCAATAAAGTTACTTTTTTTTTGTCATCTCACCACTTTTGACATGTTCTGTTTGTTAGAAGTAAGTCAGTAGGTCCAGCCAGCACACACAAGGGGAGAGGATGACACAGGGCATGAGTGCCAGGTGGCATGCTTCATGGAGAACCATTTCAGAAGCTGCTTGTCACATCATAGAAGGTTTAGGGGAAAGGTTAGGATACAATAATACAGATAAAGGACTTAGCATATTGCTGTTGAAATGAATGGTAGCTATCATAATAATTTGTACAATGATACCTATTTTGTGGATCATTTTCACATGGATTCATTTCATTTAACACATGTTTATTGAATCCCAACTGTGCTAGAACTGAAAGTATAAAACTATCCTGGTTTAGGAAAGAGATAATAATAAATAAGTAAAAAAAACTAAATCATGTTAGAAGATACAAGTATGCAAAGTAAGCAGGACAAGACGACAGAGAATGCATGTTTGTGTGTATGTGGTGTGGGGGAGGAGGGGAGGGTGACCATTTCAATCAAGCCAGAGAAAGCCTCCCTGAGATAACATTTATCCTGAGATTGGATTTGAGAAAACATCAGTTTTAGAAGATCCTGAGAGAATAGCAAATTCAAAGGCTACAAGGCAGAAAGAGTTTGTCATGTTGAAGGAAGGAACAAAATATCCTTATAATACAGTATATTGAGAAAAGGATAAAGTAGTATGAGATAAGGTTAGAGAGGTAGGCAAGGGCGAAATACATAGGGCTTCCTAAGCCATGGGAATGGCATTTTATTTTATTCTGTCTATGATGGAAAGAATTGGAGGCTTTTACAAAAGGTCTTTTTTTTCAAATTTTATATTTTCAAATTTTGGTCTAATTGAAAAAAATTATGGAAAAGTTGTAAGAATAGTAAAAGGAAATTTCATATATCATTTACTCAGTCTTTCCAATTATTTATCTTTTTGTCACATTTATAGTTTCCTATTCTTTATCAATACATTAAAAGTAAATTTGAGAGATCACATCTCTTTCCTTAAAAAACTTTAGTATGTACTTCCTAATAACATAAACATTCTCTTACATTATCACAGTATAACTATTAAAACCAGAAAATTTAATCCTATGATTCTATTATTTAATCCACTGTCTATATTTAAATTTTGTCAGTTTTCCCCCTAATATATTTTACACCGTTTTTCCTGGTTCAGCATTGAAAATAGAATTCTGGCTTTGGATTTAGTCGTGATGTTTCTTTAGCCGCCTTCAATCGGAACAGTTTTTCAGTCTTTATTTGCCTTTCCTTGACCTTAACAATTTTGAAGAATACAGGACAGTTATTTTGCAGAATGCCTCTTAATTTTAGTTTGATAATTTTTTATTATTAGATTTAGGCTATGCATTTTTGTCAAGAATGCTACACGGAGGCATGACATCCTTCTCAGTGCATATCAAGACTCTTCAATATCAGTTTGTTCCAAATTTGTGACATTAACTTCGATCACTTAAGTTAATCACTGTAGTATTTTTCCACTGCTATATTTTCTTTTATAATTAGTGGAGGGATGTGTTGAGACTACATAATATCCTGTTCATCTATCTTTCATCCACTAGTTTTAGCATCTTCTGAGTCCATTTTTTTCTATATTATTAATTGGCATTTTATTGTACAGAAGGGCTTTCCCTTTTCCTTCATTTATTGTTGGTTTACTTATGTATATTGGTATAGATTCACAGATTTTATTTTTGCTATTGAATTATAACCCATTGTTAGGATTTTTATATTGATATTTAAATGTTTCTCATGTTTTAAAAGAATCACTGTGAGTTCTATGAGCAAAAACAAAAAACAAAAACAAACTGTAGAATTTAAGGAGAAGCATAGAAAACCACATGAGAGTCCATTATAGTAATTTAAATAGAAGATGGGTGACTTGAAGAGTTTAATGACAGTGAAGAGAGAACAAAGTATATGGATACAGGACATATTTTGGAGCTAGTATAAAAAGTTCTTGTTGATGGATTAATATTAGTCACGGTTCTCTAATCAAACAAAACCAATAGGATCTGTCTATCTCTCTTTTTCTCTCCCTCTCTCCCCCCCCGCCCCGTGTGTATGTGTGTGTGTGTGTGTGTGTATAAAGAGATTTATTATCAGGAATTGGCTCACACATTATGTAGGCTGGCAAGCCCCACATCTGCAGGTTGGGTCATCAGGCTGGAGACCCAGGACAGCTGATGTCCAGTTTAAGTCCAAAGGCAGTCTACTAGAGAATTCTCTCTTGCTTGAGATAGGACAGTCTTTTTATTCTATTCAGGCCTTCAGCTGATTGGATGAGGCCCACCCACACTGGGAATGACAATCTGCTTTACTCAGTCTACTGATTCAAATGTTAATCTCATCCAGAAACACTTTCACAAACCCACCAGAACATTGTTTTTCCAAATATTTTTGCACCTCATAGCCCAGTTAAGTTAGGCCATGGGGTCTCATAAAATTAACCATCACATATGAGATATGAGGAAATACAAAAAGTCAAGGTTTTTTTTTTTTTTTTAATCTGCTTTCTGGCTTCAGTGAGGCCATTTACTGAGATGAGGCTACTGAGGGAAGACTTTACCAAAGTGACTGTTCAGCTGAAGCTATTTGAAACAGGAAATATAAAAAAACATGCAATTTTAAAATAAAGTGCCTAATAAATGTTATTTAAATTTTCTTGATTTTTTTAAAAAATTAAGTTTATGACTTTTTAGGCCTGATCTTTATTCACGTATTTAAAAAGTGAATACCGAGTGTCCTTTTTGAAGAGCTTTAGTTTATGGGCCAAAGTCATTTGCACATCTGTACCCCTGATATCCTACTATTTTGGTTGTGGCGTATTATAAAACCTTAAGAACCTGATAGAAAAAGGCAATATCCAAAGGCGTTCTTTGACCTGGAGGAAAGCTTTCACTTCTTTGTTCTTTCTTTCCTTTTCTGAAATGACGTTTTGCTTGGATGAGAACATTTAGAAAAGAGGCTTTGGGGTTTTGAAGTATCTTCTTGAGAAATATCAGAAATCCAGAATGAGATACAGAAAAGTTTGATCATATCTCAAAACTGGTTCTAAGCCAGTAAATTTTAACTTTTGGAGGATAGAGAGATCATACAACTGAAAAATTTTGATGATAGGTACAAATCTGTTCTGAAAAAATTCACATCAATACAAAGATTTTTATATGACTTCAGGTATTTCCCAGACTTCTTAAATGCCTCTATGTACCTTGGTTACATGAGTCCATCAAAGGAAAGTGAAAGACTTTGGAACTAGGGTCAGTAGGAGGGCCTCACCACTAGGAAGCCTGAAGGACAAGAGAGGCAGTAGTGGTAGTAGGTACTAGGAACCTGCTGGAGCAGGTGGCTACCGATGGAACTGCATCCTTAGGTAGAGAAATGCATTGAATCCCAGTCTTTGTTGTGGCAGGGAGGAAACTGACCTTGCTAGCCTCACTAAAAATATATTTTTGATGAAAGAGATCATTGTCAAAACCACTATTTAAAGAAAAGGCTGGCCTGGCACAGTGGCTCCTGGCTGTTGCAACACTTTTGAGAGGCTGAGATGGGCAGATCATTTGAGCCCAGGAATTCAAGATTGGCCTGGGCAACATGGTAAAACTTCATTTCTACAAAAAAATATAAAACATTAGCTGGGCATGGTAGTGCAGGTCTATAGTCCCAGCTACTCAGGAGGCTGAGGTGGGAGGATCATCAGAGCCGGGGATGGTTAAGGCTGCAGCTAGCAGAGATTATGCCACTGCACTCCAGCCTGGGCACAGAGTGAGACTCTATCTCAAAAAAAAGGGGGGGATGGTGGCAGGGGAGTAATCTGCTGTATAACACTGTACAATCCCAAAGGAGAAATCTGCATCCTACAGCATAGTTCCATTAGAAAGAAGAGGCCCACCCAGCAATCTTTCACCACCACTGTGAATTCTCCTCTTTCAGTCTAAGTTATTATTTTTCACCATCTTCCAAATATAATTTATTCCTTCTTCCTTTGTAATTGAAATCTACATTATTAATGAGCCACATATCTGCTTATAATAAATGTTACCTTGCAGGCCTTCCTTTAGCCAGGTGTGACTGATTTCTGGCTTAAGGGATGTAAACAAATGTGGCCTGTGCAACTTCCAGTTAGTGTCCTTTTTTTTTTATCCTTTTCCTTCTTCCTTTTGGATGAAATTCAGATGTAATTTAATAGCAGGAGCTTTAGGAGTCATTTTGGGCCAAAAATTAATTTGGCAAGTGGAAACCACATATGGTAGAACAATAGGATGAGAGGATGAATCTCTTGACTCTTTGGACTACCATACCACCATGAACTGGTTACCTCTGAACGTCTTGAAAAAGAAATAAACTTATATTGTGTTTCAAAATAATATTGTTTTGTTTCTCTGCTGTAACTCACAACTGAACCTAATACAATTTCCTGATAGTTTCTACCTTTGGCTTCTCAAATCCAGTGCCATTCAGGAGCTGTGTTAATATTTTAAAGCATGAATTAAATAGTCATTTATCTATTTAAAAGCTTCCAAATGTTCCTGTGACCCTAATGGACAAAAATACAGTTGCCTTGGCTAACAAATCCCTTCAGGTTTGAGCAGGCTGTCTTTAAATATTCCCCATTCAGAGCTCAGTTTCTAGACAGGCCTGTCCTTACCACTCCAACTAAAGAAACCATCTGGTCTCTATCTACCACGTGCACCTGTTTTGATTGCCTGCCAAGCAAATACAGTTATCTTCAGATTTTTTTTTTTTACTATTAATATTTTGCCTCTGAACTAGGATATAGAGCTCCACAAGTGCAGGGATGTATCTATTTTATCCTCCACTGTATACCAAGGCCTTGGTAAAACAATTTCCATGTAGTAGATCATGATTTTAAGAGTGTGTGAATAACTGAATGGAGTCTTTCTTACATCTCCGACACTCTGCCAGGCATATTAATGAATTAACTTATTTAATTGTCACACCGCAGACTTATACCACAGCTGCTATTTTCTCCATTTTATAGAAAAGGAAATTAAGAGAAGTGGAATAACTTGCCCAATGTCACAAAGCCAACAAATGGCAAAGCATCAATATTGTAGATATGGAGATACTGCATTAAGACCTTTTGAAATACATGGTGCCTAGTTTGCGTTTTTAGCAAATTCAAACAGATTTTTAAAAATCTTTTTTATTTAGGTGTAATTTACACACAAAGCTCACCAATTTTACGAGTATAGTTTGATGAAATTTGCAAGAATACAGCAGATCCTGGAATAATGTCACTTTGTTCAACATCATTTTGTTATGACATTGATGAGGAAAAGAAAAATGCCCAGCTGGAGGCCCTGTCTGTGTGGAGTTTGCACATTCTTCCCATATCTGCTTGAGTTTTCTCTGGGTGCCTCTATTTCCTCCCACATCTCAAAGCCCCGGGGGTTAGGTGAACTGTCCTGTTTCAGTGGTGCCTGTCTGAGTGTGAGTGAACCTTCGAGTGCGTTCTGCAGGGTGACGGAGTCCTGTCCAGGGCTGCTTCCTGCCTTGCCCCTGTGATGCCAGGACAGGCTCTGCCCACTTACAACCCTAAAAAGAAATAAGCTGTCAATAATTATCTTGTTTTTTAAATTAGTTTTTCTTAAATATATGTATAACTCACTATTTTTTTCAGTGTTTAATATTAGAAATGTTTTGGTCTTTAGAAGTTTGTTGATGTTTTTATAACCAGAAATATGTGCACGAACTTATCACTTGTTTATATCAACTAGCCTAAGGTAAAACTGGTTTCTTTATACCTCCTTTAGCTTACAGTCAAGGTTTCCAAGGGCTAATGGACAACACTAAGTGAGGATTTATGCCACTGTGGTTACACAGTCATGCAACCACCACAATTGTGACACAGAACATTTCCAACACCTAACTGTATTGGTGAGTATTGATAAATGTACAACTGCTTAATAAGTGTGTATTACTGAATAGCTAGGTACAAAGACATGACATTTCTTTCTTCCTTCTTTCTTTGTTTTTCAATTTTATTTATTTTAAGTTGAAAATCAGTGAAATTGCTATTTGAGTGGTATGTTTACTTTCTTTGTGCAACTAGATCTGAGATTTAAAAAAATTTATTAAACCTTAATAGGTTTTTAAGTATTTGTGTTTTACCTTTCATCAAAACAGCCATATTAAAAAAATCTTGACATTTTTATGCGAGGTTCAAATTATATGACAATGCCAGCTTTGTGTTATTCTCTTTCTTCAATCTGTTCTCTTCAAAATATCCAAACTGGTATTCTGGTCTTTACTTTTTCAGGACTCAAAAAACCCCCCATTTCTGTATCTACTACATAAGAAGCAGGGATCATAATAAACGGGTCCTTTTCTTTCTAAATATCCAGATACTAAGTGCAAAAATGTTTGGAGATTATTGAAATTTCCTCTAGGGCACCTACTGGCAGTAGGAAACCGTCTTCCAGACCAGCCTCTACTGACTGGTATCATTCCGACTATCCAGTAGGCAGTTTTATTTTGCTGCCTTAACTTCACTTCAAAATTTGGGCTATATTCTTGATTTTTTTTTCAAGGAAATACAGTTATAAACATCTGAACCATGAAAATCTTAAAACAATATGTAAATGATTCCCAAACATTGACACAACAATCATGCTTGGATATTATGACAAATACATCACAGTAACTAATTAATGTCCATGCTTACAACATTTTTCGTGCTCATAAAATTCTATATTCACTGATTTCTTTAGGAAGTCTTGCAGAGCATCTATTTAGTATACCTTTTATATTCAGGCCTGTTATTTTGGGAAAGTATTTGTTGGTGTCCAATTGTATGTGCCTTAGTGTTTTATAACATCCCATCCAATAGATCAAGGGTCCCCAACCTCAGGCCAGGGACCAGTACAGGTCTGTGGCCTATTAGGAATAGGGCTGCATGTGAGATGGTAGTGGCGAGAGACCTAGCATTACCGTCTGAGTTCTGCCTCCTTTTAATTTCTTACATTAGAAATTAAATGAGTTGTTTTAATACTAAATTAATTCATTAATAATAAACCCATTATATATTAACACTTTTTTTAAATTAAAAATATGTTTTCAAAAATTATAGTGAGAAGAATGGAATGGTTTACCACTTTAAAAATTTCTTAAATTTCCATCTTAATAAAGGGTTCTTTTTTCTTTTTTTTTTTTTTTGAAACTGAGTTTCGCTCTTGTTACCCAGGCTGGAGTGCAATGGCGCGATCTCGGCTCACTGCAACCTCCGCCTCCTGGGTTCAGGCAATTCTCCTGCCTCAGCCTCCTGAGTAGCTGGGATTACAGGCACGAGCCACAGTGCCCAGCTAATTTTTTGTATTTTTTTTTTTAGTAGAGACGGGGTTTCACCATGTTGATCAGGATGGTCTCAGTCTCTTGACCTCGTGATTCACCCGCCTCGGCCTCCCAAAGTGCTGGGATTACAGGCGTGAGCCACCGCTCCCGGCCCCATAAAGGGTTCTTATGTTTTCTTTTTTGTGACACAACATGTCAGGTAACCCCTGGAAAACTCCACTGCACACTTGTAAGTAAATGATTGTTTTGTTGTTTTTTAAAATTTTTCACTGCAGACACTACAGTGACTTATGTAAGAAAATGAGAGTCTAAAAAGCAAATAACATCCTAATATTCTTTTTAATATAGTTATGAACTTGCAGACCCCTTGAAGGTCTTAGTTGCCTCTGGGGCTTCTGGATCACTTTTTGAGAACAATTGCTCTATTTATAAAGTAATTTTCTTTATATTGAGCCCATATTTTCCTTCTATATGCAGGGTACTTGTACTAATCCTAAGAAGCATAAAAAAATAAGTCTGATCACTGTATTAAATGATGCCCATACTCAAATACTTTATGACAGCTATCACGTTAACCACTACACATTTTCTTCAGGATAAAATTTCAAGTTATTTCAACTAATTTTTATGTGACAATTTTCAGGTTTTCTTTTTCATTTTAACTATGTTATTATTGGACCCACTCCCATTAGTCAATGGTTCTCTTAGTGCAACATTTATAATTCAATATAATATTTTGAGATAGTCTGAATAGCACAGAGAGAAAAATAATAAACTGGAATGGATACTTCAATTAATGTCCTTTACACTCATTTATTTTTGACCTATATTTTAACTTGCTGATGTTTAGATAAATCTCCCTTATCTTACAGTTTTGATTTAAGTTGATTTGTAAAAATTTTTTTAGCCTGTGTCAGCTAAATATGGATCATGGTTTTAGCTTGTTTGGTCCTGATGCTGTTATACAGAGTATTCATAGTATTTATGGCCGATACACTGCTATGTGTTTACCAAATTATTTTACTTTCCTCCTGGTGTACAGGACAACTACATAACCAACCCCCCTTGTATCTTGGTAGGGGAAGGGACTAAGTTTTGCTCAGTGGCTTATGGACAAAAATGCCATATGATCTATTTCAGTGTTGGGCAGAAACATCTAGCACAAAGATCTTCATCCTGTCATCAATTTACTGCTGGAAGAAAATAACTCTGGAATGAAAGAATCAGAAAACACGAGGGACTTGGATCCATGCATTCATAATTTGAAGGAAAATGTTCCAGGAGAGCCGTTATTTATTGTTTTTACCACATGGGACCTTTTGATAGCCTGTCCTTGAGAGCTTGTTTGGAGGTTCTAGCAGGGAAGCACAGCTACTTGTATCCTCTTGAAAGAAGACATTCTCCTCTACTGGAGATGATTGTCCTCTTAGACCCAGGACGCAGCTTCCAAAGCAACGCACATGGAGCAGTGAGGGAGGAAGGGCACACCGCCCCCCTCAGCCAGCCACATCAGCCAAATCAACCCTGGTGATCAATGAGGTGAAAGATGTTGCAGCCGGATGGCCCTTACATTCTTGATATCTTATCCTACTACATGTTCTCATTGTTTATTAAAGTTCTCTCTCCATGTTGACACTGATCTGCTATTCAGTCACTGTTTTGTTACAGTCGTTCAGTCAAAAAGAATTGTCTGTCTCAACTGTACTAATAGCTACTGTCTTTTAGCACACATTTATTTATCATAACCACAGGATAAAAGGTAATTTTGGGCGGATACTACGATGAAGTCCAGACAAATGATGAGTAATTCTGGCACCATAGAATGAGTTGGAATCACCTCTGATTTTCTGAAAGAATTTGTTTAGAATTGGTGTTAGTTCTTTCTTAAATGCTTGGTAGAATTCATCATTAAAGTAATCTAGCCTAAGGCTTTCTTTATGGGATGGTTTTAAACCACAAATTCAATTTCTTTAGTAGATAAAGTCTCATTTAAATTTTCTATTACCCACAGAGATCTTTGATTTGTCTTATAAGAAATTTGTCCATTTCATCTAACTATCAAATTTCTAGGCCATTTTTAATGTAAGCATGATTTCCCACTCTTTTACTTTTAGCCTATCAGCCTTTATACATAAAAGGTGTTTCTTTATTCTTTTTTTGGTTGGGTGGGGATGGAGTCTCACTTTGTAGCCCAGGCTACAGTGCAATGGCGCCATCTTGGCTCACTGCAATCTCTGCCTCCTGTGTTAATGAAATTTTCCAGCCTCAGACTCCTGAGTAGCTGGGATTACAGGAATATGGCACCACCGGGGCTAATTTTTGCATTCTTAGAGACATGGTTTCGCTATGTTGACCACACTGGTCTTCAACTCCTGACATCAAGCAATCCACCCTCCTCAACCTCCCAAAGTGCCGGGATTGCAGGTGTGAGTCACTGTGCCCGACCTAAAATGTGTTTTTTATTGGTAGTATTTAACTGGTTCTTGCATTTTATATCAGATCTGACAAATTTTTCCTTTTAAATAAAATGTTTACACTTTTTACATTTAGTGTGATTATTAATATGGTTAGGCCCAACTTATCATCTTACTACTGATTTTCTCTTTGTCCCAAAACAGTGTTTGTTCCCTTTGTCCTCTTTTGCTGCCTTCTTTTGGATTACCTGAATATCTTTCATAACTCCACTTTATCTTTTTTTCTGACTGTTTTTTATTTTAGCCATTTTAGAGGTTACTCTAAGGCTAATAGTATAAATCGTTATCATATTCGACCTTTGATATTACATCACTTCACTCGTAAGACACATATATCACTTTCTGTATAAGACATTTACCACAGCATACCTCTATTTCTTTTTTCCTGGCCTTTGCACTATTGTTGTCACACATTTTACCTTTACAGATCTTATAAACCCCGCAGTGCTTTATTATTATTATTATTATTATTTTGTGTATTATTTTTCTTTTTTTAACAGTGGCCACAGCCAAACTTATCCCCAGGTCTCAGAGTGGGCGACCCAGTGCTCATGAGCTGTGGAGCTTGCTGTGGCAGCCCCCACTATGACAGGTACGGGCACTGAATTTGACTTGACTGCATATTACTATTTTTAAGCAGTGACTTATCTTTTAAAGAGATTGAAATGATAAGAAAAAATCTGACATATTTATCTATGCATCTTTTGCTCCATCTCCTCATTTCTGGTGATCTTCATTCTTTCATATAGGAAAATATTCCTACCTGGTATCATTTTCATTCTGCCTGAAGGACTCCTTTTAACATTTCTTGGGTGTAGGTGCTTTTGGTTATTTCAGTTTTTTTTTTTTTCAATGTGTGAAAACTTCTTTATTCCACCTTCCTTAGGCCCTGTGTGAGTAAGCACTAGCCACTACTCCTTTAATGCCTTCAGATGACTCTTTCCTTGGACTAGAATAGTTTCTTCACAACCATCTGCTATCCGTATCTACTGAATACATGAGGGGACACTCTGCACATCCCCTTTACACAGCTTTCTCTTTTTTGGTGCTCTGCTCTGCAAATTCCAGCTGTCTTACTCTCCTTGGACGTTCAGCTCTGTCTCCTCAACTCAGAGAGTCTTCTGGGCCTTCTGCAATTTTTACACTAGTGTTTTACTATTTACTTTGTTTAGGATTACTGCATTAAATGTGGACATGTTTTTATTTCAAATAATTACTATCAGCCATGTTTATGGGTTTATTTATTTATTTATTTTTGTGAGACAGAGTCTTGCTCTGTCACCCAGGTTGGAGTGCAGTGACACAATCTCTGCTCACTGCAACCTCTACCTCCTGGGTTCTAGCAATTCTCCTGCCTCAGCCTTCAGAGCAGCTGGAACAACAGGTGCACACCACCATGCCCAGCTAATTTTTTGTATTTTAGTAGAAATGGGGTTTCACCATGTTTTCCAGGCTGCTCTTGAACTCCTGAGCTCAGGCAATCCACTTGCTTTGACCTCCCAAAGTGCTAGGATTACAGGCGTGAGCAACTGCATCCAGCCTACATATTTATTTCTTAATGATTTGTGATTAATAAGATGAAAAGAAAAAGGATAGTTGCATTTCTTCTCAATATGATTATATATTTATGTGTAATTACAATTTAAAACAATATTAAAAATAATACAGTTCAGTGTTAAATTTTTTTTCTTAGATTTAATTTATTAGCTATGTGTTTTGTAAAACATTTAAAATTGAAAAGATAAATCAATAATACTAAGATGGTCACTTAGATTGTCTGGTTGCTTTTATTTAGTTAATATAAGATGCTGTGATATTAATAAACCTTTAATACTAGGATTTGTAATGAACCGCAATAATATTCACATTTGACCATGTTTGTAATCAGCCACTGTCAAGATCCCTCTAATTTTAATATTCTGTGAGCTCATAGTGTTATACTGCTAAAGGATTCACATTTAGTCTAAAACCAGAAGGGAACTAGTAAAGTATTAAAAACATAGAGAGGAAAATGATAACGTACTCAAGATAGGCATATCAATACACTTTCATCCAGTATACATATCTACATAGAAGGCCCAAATCATAAGATTGCTCTTAAGCCTGGAATCAGAGCAAGGGGAGTTAGCAGGGCAATCTTGATGACTGCTGTCATTAAGCCACTTCATCTTGATTCATCCAATTCCCGATGGCAAAGACCTACTGCACATCCCAGAGAATGATATCCACAGGCAAGGACTGCTTCTGTTTACAGTGTTGGAGCTTTACTAAATTTTGGACATTGTTCTTTCTCTCATTCTCCACTCTTTAAAAACATAGTAAATAAAATGTACTACATGAAGAGTAACCTATCAATTACCTTCTGAAATTTAACATGGTATATTTTGACTGTGCTCATTAGAGGCAGATTTAACCTAGATTGACCAAATAATTAATTTTAAAATGGACCTTTTCCCATAGAATTACCAGAGGTGAAAACTACCAAGTTTTCTTTTCTATTTTTCTTTTTTTGTTTTTTGTTGTAAACCTGAGCCTCTTCCTATCATCATTGCAGCACAGAGAATGTAAGGGAACAGGAAAGTGGTGTTGGTAACACTTTGAGTAAGAGCAAGATGTATTTAAGATGAAGCAATAGTAATTTTGCTAATCTTTCAGCAAAATTCTTCCTCTAACACTGTGAGAGTTCTCCTTCGTATGAATGTAAGTGCATGATGATTATGCCACTCTGATTTTGATAATAGAGCATGTGTTTATTAATTCATAGCTGCAAAATAGTCTTAAGCCACGATTGTATGTAACCACATCTCATCAAAACAAAATTTGCTGGTTGTGTAAATTACTTCACATTCCATAGATAAAATGGCAATCTAAGTAGTTACCTACTCTGAGTCCATTTTTGTCAAAAGAAAGCCTAAGAGGATTACATACCATGCTTAATCTGAATGCCTCCAAAATCTGAGGTTTTCAAAGCAGCATTAATCTTCTAAACCTCACAAATATCAGAGACTTTTGAATTTTGATCTCTTAAAATTGGTATGTAATAATTTAACCTGATGGAGATACACTATCGTAATTAAAAGACAGAAAATGCAAAGTTCAGGGAAGATTTCTGGCTAAAAGAGCTGAGTTCATATCCTTAAATGGCAATTCGCTTATTAGGTATGTGATTTTGGGACAGTTACTAAACTTTTATGGGATGTGGTTTTCTCGATATGTAAAGTATACATGACAGTGCAGTTGCTTTTGTAAAGATTTTAATAATAGGGCATATAGCAGACATTTAAAATGTTAGCTCCTACTTCTACTCTATCTTTATGTTTTAGGCCAATCTATAATTTATTTTTATTTTTCTTCTTCTTTCTTTGAGACAAGGTCTGGCTCTATGGTGTGGGCTGGAGTGCTCACTGCAACCTCAGCCTCCCAGGTTGTAAGTGACCCTCCTACCTCAGCCTCCCCAGTATCTGGGACTACAGACGTGCACCACCACACCAGGCTAATTTTTCTATTTTTGGTAGAGACAGGTTTTGCTGTGTCGCCCAGGCTGTTCTCAAACTCCTGGATGCAAGCACCTGCCTTGGCTTCCCAAAGTGCTGGGATTACAGGCCCGTTCCTCCATGCCCAGCTGGCCAGTCTAGAGTTACTTGATTGTGAGGAAACAGAGGACAGAATGTACCTCTGTCCAAAGTAGGATGCATATTTTATATCTGTCTCTCAACTCAGTAAACACAGCACATATAATTGAAACGAAAGCTTCACAAAACAGTATTTATCACATTATGTGCCATGTATTATATATTATTACTGTCTGTTTCCTATTAAAACATAAGCACCATAAAGGTAGGGGCATTTCCTAGTTTTTGTTGACTTGTGTACTTCTAGAACCTAGAACAGTGTTTGGCACCCAGCACACAAGTATTTTTTGTGTTAAGTGACACACACAAGTATTCTGTGTTAAGTGAAAGAATGAATGAATGACTAAATTGTAACTATCATGACACAATGGTGTTAAGCTCTTCAAAGTGTTTTTCTTATTTATTCAGCAGGTAGAAATGTTTTATTATTATTATTGAGACAGAGTTTTGCCCTTTCATCCAGAGGGAAGTGAAACAGCACAATCTTGGCTGACTGCAACCTCCACCTCCCAGGTTCAAGCGATTCTCCTGCCTCAGCCTCCCGAGTAGCTGGGATTACAGTTGTGCACCACCATGCCTGGCTAAGTTTTGTATTTTTAGTAGAGACAGGGTTCCGTGTTGGCCAGGTTGATCTTGAACTCCTGACCTCAGATAATCCGCCCACCTCGGCCTGCCAAAGTGCTAGGATTACAGGCGTGAGCCACTGAGCCTAGACCGGTAGAAATTATTTACATGATTGTCATTGTTGTGTATTTGAGATATGCAATATACAGCAGAGAGACAATTTCTAGTCCTTCGGTTTCCGAGAAGTAAAACCAAAGCAGTAGTTATGTTGTGATGTTCATCATAGTGGTGACGGGGGTGGGGTGGAGTGGATTTCTTTTTCTAAGGAGGATCCAGGGAGGAAAATAGAGTCTGAAGGTAGGAAACATTCACACTTCAACTATAATAGGAAATATCCTCTTCATAGGGCGTAGGCCATAAATGACTTTGCAACTTAACTTCATCTTCTCCATTTACATAGAGCATACCCAAAGTAACCAATGGAAGAATACTCTAGGAGTTATTTAAACTCCCCCAAATTCTGTAATGGTCCCTTGAGCTCCTATGCTCGCCCGCTCCCACACTGTGGAGTGTACTTTCATTTTCAATAAATCCCTTCATTCATTCCTTGCTTTGTGCATTTTGTCCAATTCTTTGTTCAAGATGCCAAAAACCTGGACATCTTCTACCAGTAACAGGATGACAGACAAAAAGTCTTATCAAGATGCTCATGAATCCAAAGTATACCTCCAACATCTTGAATCTTGGAGTCCAAGCTTAGCCTGGTTTGGAAAGCAGGAAAGGAAGAAAAACGCAAGACATTTTCTTGAACAATCTTCTGATGCAACTGTGTTTACAGGTTTCACGCCAGCACCCAGGGGGAGCTTTTGGAAAGAGACTCCCACAATCTCTGTGTGTTACCAGCTCCTGGGCTTCAGGGAAGCGCGCTGGGGCTGGAGGCTCAGGTCAGAACCGCCCGAGCTCGGGCAGAGGCGGACTTCGGTGGACGGCGGTGAGCTGAGAACTCTCGCCCCCTCCACGGGGCAGCGGCCGGGTGGCACGCCCACACCGCGCCTTCCGGTTGGCACCTGCGGCAACAGGTGAGACACAGCTGAGCGTCAAAGCCACATCCTGTGGCGCTGACGCCCGGGCTCCGCGCTTTGGGCTCCACGCGGCCACGAGCTGGAGTAGGAGACTGGAGGGCCGGGAACAAGCACGCTCCCCGCACGGGGGCGCTGTCACCTGCCGGTGGGAGGAGCCACAGAGGGACCTGGCTCTTTGCTGCTCTGAAGCGCCGGAGTCGGGAGAATCCATCCAGACATGAAGAGCGCCAAAGGTATTGAGAACTTGGCTTTCGTCCCCTCCAGCCCAGACATCCTGCGCCGCTCGTCTGCGTCGCCCTCCCAGATCGAGGTCTCTGCCTTCTCCTCCGACCCCCAGAGAGAGAATTCGCAGCCACAGGAGCTTCAGAAGCCCCAGGGGCCCCAGAAGTCAATGGAGCCACCTCTGCCTTCAGCGCCTCCCAATGCCTCCGAAGAGCAGCCCCGGTCACTGTCGCTGTCCGAGTTTGAGGAGGGGCCTTGCGGGTGGAGGAACTTGCACCCCCAGTGTCTCCAGCGCTGCAACACGCCTCAAGGCTTTCTGCTTCACTACTGCCTCTTGGCCGTCACACAAGGTAAAGTCTAGCGCCCGCTCGAGGGGACGTTGGTCCAGCGGAGAGCTAGGTGGGCACGGCGAGCCGGACGGGGGAGAGGGCAGGTGCGCGGGGTCCGCGGGGCGGTGGACGCGCCCTGCAAGGTGGCCCCGGGTTTGGAACTTGCGTGCGTTCTCACGAACGTCAACCTACCCGCCCAGCCAGCCTTCCACAGTTCAGCTTCTCCTTTATCCCTACCGTTCAAACTTGCTATACAAGCCTTTTTCTCTTTTGTGTGTTATCTGTTTAGCGGATTCAGTACCTCCGGGGAAGATTACAAGAAGCTTCCTTTGGGAAAGGTGTACCCTGGGGGAGTTTATTTTACATAGACAGCAATTTACCAAGCCCCTCTTTAAAGGGATTTTACTTTTACATTTGTTTCGTTGCCTCAGGGGAAGGAGTAATACACTTGCAGGTGAGAGTGGTATGCCTTGCAAAGGAGAAAGCTATGCAAAATCTAGTGTATAAATTAGATACAGACATTCATCTTTTGTCAGTGTATTATTTAGTTTGAGAGTATGTGGGCACCAGAGCAGCCCACTGAGTAAATTAGCCAAGGCTCCCGACGTTGTTGAAGGGGAGCCTTAATCTTCATTGTGTTACGATAGTTATCCAGTATGTTTTGTTCTAGGATCTCTTTTAGGTTCTCTTGGGAGTTACAGATTAAGTTCAGATTTATACCCTCAGGGCTTTACAATCTAAGCTGAGTTTGGAGGAGTTATATCCCCGAGGGAGAACAGCTCCCTTGAAAGAAAGCACAGAGAAGGTTAAAGCTGCTATGATGTGTTTAATATAGAGGTTGAAAGAAAATAGGAAGTTATCCTGAGGTCACTTTGACCGGCCGAAGCTTAGTTGAATTGGCACGTAGGTATTTTTTGGTCACTTGAGTCATAGTCTGAGAATATTTTCTGTATAATCAGTCAAGGATTAATTGGAAGAAATACAACCTTAGAAATATTTTTGTAGAGGGCTGGAAATAGCTCATTTTTTAAGTTAATAGAAAACTAAGTTAAAAGCGTAAGTATACTTCTTGTTCTTATTCTTCCTCTTAAGGAACCCTGGGCCCCTTGCTTTGCACATTAGATGCTAAGTAACCATTTGTTGATTGCAAGTCAGCTGCAGCTCTTCTACTGAAGGTAGATTTCTGTTGAAGAATTGTTTCCCTGTCCACTTTTCTTGTCCCCACCAAAGTTCCCCTCCATTAATGCCTTGATCATACTTTTCCGAAATTGGTGAATGTGAAGCATCTCAGTGTCAAAGGAATGCAAAGGTAAAAAAGTTGGATACAAGTAAAAAAAAAAAGTCATATCTTTTGTGTATCTTAAAATTCCTCTGAAATTTCAATATTATTCCAGAATATATAATTTTATATTTAATATAAAATACTGCTTAAAATTGTTGTCAAATATAATTGTCACTTCTAGAAAATTGTGTCACGTTTCGTCTGGAGCAGCATCTACCCAGAGGTCCCCAATTTAAGAAGCTTAATCAGAGATAAAAGTGACCAACTAGGCCGGGCGTGGTGGCACACGCCTGTAATCCCAGCACTTTGGGAGGCCAAAGCGGGCGGATCGCCCGAGGTCAGGAGTTTCAGACCAGTCTAGCCAACAGGGCGAAACTCCATCTCTACTAAAAATGCAAAAATTAGCTGGGCGTGGTGGCACATGCCTGTAATTCCAGCTACTTCTGGGGCTGAGGTAGGAGAATCGCTTGAACCCGGGAGGCGGAGGTTGCAGTGAGCCCAGATCGTGCCATTGCACTCCAGCCCGGACAACAAGAGCGAAACGCTGTCTCAAACAGAAAACAAAACAAGACAAAACACTGCGCACATGTAGTTCCGGCCACTTAGGAGGCTGAGGTACCAGAATCACTCAAACCCGGGAGGTAGAGGTTTCAGTGAGCCGAGATGGCGCCACTGCACTCCAACCTGGGTGACAGGGTGAAACAAGGTCTAAAATAAAATAAAATAAAATAATAATAATAAAAAGTGTGACCCAATAGATTATTAGTTTATGTTTCAACTGAAGTTTGAATGGTTGAAAACTTTATTGCCATGTTTCTCAAAGGTGATCCTTAAGAAGGTCATTTCCATGGTATATTTAAATATACGTTTAATTGGAAAGAGAAGCAAAATTTGTCAAATGAATTTGTTTAACTCAGCATTTCTCAAAGACAAACAGGAGGTCTCTAATATTAATTTTCTAATGTACTTCCTATTGCCATTCATTTACAATAGAGAGAGGTAATATTCAGTGTTTCTTGATTTTTTGTTTTGTTTTGTTTTAAGTAGTGTTCTTGGAACCTGTATAGCATAGAATCCACTTTAAGAGTCATTGGATTAATGTGCTACACTTCCAGAGGAGATTACAAATTTTTTTTCAAAGAGAAGTTTTACCATAAAAACGCTTTCTAATAACTTTTTTTAAATCAGTATGGTAGGTGTTAGAAAAGTTGATTTTATTGAATGGGGAAAATTTTAGATAACTTATAAAAATGTCATCCCCAGGTACTTTAGGCACATTATTTTGAAATCCCAGGAATTGTAAATTGGCTTATAGTCTTATTAAGCTGTTATAAAAGTAAAAATTATGTTAAGAGTTTTGAAACTTGTTAAACTTGTTGGATTTATTTTTTTTTTTTTTGAAATATATTTTCAGCTATGGTCTTGATAAATCAAAATTTAAAGAGATTTGTGGAGATCATGACTTGTATGTGTATACTCATTATGTTATTGAATGAAAACAATTTATCATACCTAAATAAAAGGAGTATCTAGTTAATTCAATCAGATGTTTTTTATTTTCAATTTATAGTAATGTTTAAACTCTTGCAAGTTTAATCTGTACTGTTAATGAATAAAAGCAGTTTATTATAGCTAAGTAAAGGAATCTCTAGTTAATACAATCAGAGTTTCTGAATTTTCAATTTATAGTAATGTTTAAACCTTTGTAAGTTTGATTTGTATCTGGACAGGACATTTTTAAGTAAGTCAAAATTTTCAGATTTTCAGTCTTACCTTGTTTACATTCTATTCCTTCACTATAGTTATAATAAGTATATGGTTTTTTCTTTTACTTTGCATATGATTTAGAATGCAAGTGGTTGAAAGACTTATGTTTACTTTTGCTCTAAAATCTTTCACATGGTAACTTTAATATCTGTAAAAATGTTAGGAAAAAAGTAGGGGTTTGCTCACTTTCTCCTTCCTAAGACTAAATCAAGCTTGTCTCTTTTTGGGGGGATAGGGGAAAGGAGGAAGGAGATAAAGTAATAGTCAAAGTTATCTCTTGTCATAGATGAGTATGTTTAAGGATTGAGTAATTTGGGAAGCAATTGAGTCTAACAGTAATGACCTATTAGTGCTCTTGTGTCTTTTGTAGTCTTCTGATTGAGGTCCATGGGAGTATGACTTATTAATACCTGGAAACTCTAGCAAAATGGCTTCATGGGACTTTACCAGTCTGACTTTGTCATTTAAAGAAAAATGAATAAAGGCTAGTTAACTATAATTTAGTATGTAGCAAGCATGAGTTTTGTTGGACACCTGAAAATTCACAAGTGTAGAATTTAAAAAGCAAACTGATTTTTAGGTTGCCTAACTTTGAAACTTTACGACTTTAAATACTGGTACATTTAAAAAAAACCAAAAGAAGCAAATAACCAAACTCTACTCCCTTGTGTTAATAATCTTAAATCATATGGTAAAATTTTAATGATGTGCATACATTTTTCTCTTTTTTAGGCATGGTAGTTAATGGCCTAGTAAATATTAGCATTTCCACTATTGAGAAGCGTTATGAAATGAAGAGTTCCCTGACTGGCCTGATTTCATCAAGCTACGATATTTCATTCTGTTTGTTGTCTTTATTTGTATCATTCTTCGGTGAAAGAGGACACAAGCCGAGATGGCTTGCATTTTCAGCCTTTATGATAGGACTGGGAGCACTTGTATTCTCATTACCACAATTTTTCAGTGGAGAATATCAACTAGGGTCTCTTTTTGAAGGTAAGTTTCTATTTGTGTTAATGTTTGCTTTAATCTAAAGATGTGGATAAAAAACTAGGTCATTAACTTTATATTGCAATTCACTTATACAGTATGGTAAGGGTTTACATCTCTTTCACTGTTCACTGCTTTGTTCATTGTGTGAACCATGTGAGATAGGAGATTAGAGAGACTGTATATTATTCATTGTTTCAGTGGTTCTCCAAGTTTTTAAGCCTCTGATTCTTATTCTCCATGTTATACACGGTCCTCCTCAAAAAGAGATGACTTGTTTTCCTTTGCAGGTTGTGACCTCATTGGAATTCTGAGATCTTTAGTTTTTCCCTTTGTACTTTTATTTATTTATTTATTTATTTATTTATTTATTTTGTAGAAAGTGGTTTATTTAGAGAGAGAGAGAAAAAAAGAACAGGAGAAGGAGAGAGAAAGAAACAGCTAACTCTCACACTAAGTGAGAGAATCCAGAAAGCTGGAATCCAGGAGAGGAAAGGAGCTTCCACACTGAGTGGAAGGGAATAGAGAGAGATGGAGTTTAGGAGGAAGGAGACTCCAGAGGGAAAATCCAGGAGAGAGAAAGATGGCCTCCACGAAGGGAGTGTTCGTGGAAGGGGATCCAAACATGGAGTTCTTGTACTTACATTTGATGTGTTTACAGCTCTGCACCCTGGACGTGTTGATTCCTGATCTGAGATAGAGGTGACATTTAGAAAAGTGGAACTTACTCTAAGAAATGAAACCAGCTCTACCTTTGGACTTAGATAAGAAGCACAGAACTTTAGAGCAACCTACAGTATAGGTTGCTCTAGTTAGATGGAGAAATATATTATTAAAGGCTCAAAAAGGAAATTTGATGATATATTTTTTTTCCAAAATAGCATTTTTAATAAAAAAATAAATGTAGTATAGCCAGAAGAGTGGACTAATGAAAGTAGGCCTTAATATTTTTATGTCCTTTCTGGGAATTCTAATAGCAAATATTGAAATAATTAGGAATAAATTCAGATGGTTACCAATTCAGAAGCTTTATTCACTTACTTAACCCCTGAAAATAAAAGGAGAATTGGAGCCTGTAATGCTATAGGTATTATTTTTAAAAAGTTAAGATTGTTAGATTTGTGTGTTAATATTGAAAATTAATATTTGCTATAGTGTGGATGTTTGTCCCCCTAAACATTGATCCTAGTGTTGGAGGGAGATATTTGGGTCATGGGGGTGGATTGCTCATGAATACATTAATGCCCTGGGGATGGGGGTCAGTGAATTCTCACTCTGTTCCCAAGAAAACTGTTTGTTAAAGAGAGTTGGAGCTAGGTGTGGGGGCTCATGCCTATAATCACAGCACTTCGGAAGCCTGAGGCGGAAGAATCCCTTGAGCTCAGGGGTTTGAGACCAGCCTGGGCAATATAGTGAGACTTTCTACAAATAAAAAAATGATTCCAGCCCCTCCCCTATAGCTCTCTTGCTTCCTCTCTCCCCATGTGATCTCTGTGATCTCTGGCTGGCTACCCTCTGCATTCTGCTCTGAGTGGAAGCACCTGGACACCCTCACTAGAAGCAGGTGCTGGCATTGCGTTCTTGTACAGCCGGTAGAACTGTGAGCCAAATTAATTTATTTTCTTTATAAGTGCCTCAGATGTTCCTTTTTAGCAACAAAAATGGACTAAGACAATATTAAAGTATTAATCTTTCCCAAGATCAATTTTCCAATTCTAAAATGATAACAAACAGGAAAATATTGTCAATAATAAAGTACATATTATGTAGCATAGTTTTAGAAGTGCACTTACTTGGTAAGTAGACTTCATTTTGGAAGTAAAAATAGAATATGTAAGTGGATGAATGGAGAGTATTTTTAAAATGTGGTAGAGTTTGGAATGAATAAGATAGGAAGAATATGTTATCAGCAGCAAAACCACTTACATAGATTCTAGCACATGATCCGAGATTGGACAAGACGCACAAGGCAACTTGAGATAATTTCACTGGGAGTAGTTTTAGGAACAAGCCACATATTGCAGCGTAGGCTTTAGGATAACACTATTGAAATCTAAACAGTAAGGGAATACCTAAATTTTAATCTGCCACACAAGAAAACATGATACTGATTCTATGATGGTTACTGGTTTATAGCATTTAGGTGGTAATCTTTGTGCTGTATCTAGGTCCTCACTCACCTTTCAGTTGCTCAGATACCTTTCTTGTTCTCAAGTACACAAACCTTGCTCAGAATACTATGACTCTCTAAACTGAAACATAAATACTTCTTCCAGTACAAAGCCTGATCTGTCTTCCACAATCTTCTCAACTTCATCTCTTGTCATTTATACTTGGAGTTATGGCCATTCTAAAGAACTTATTTTCTTAAAGGAAAATTGCCACAAATTAAAGTGTTTGTATGTGACCAGAGACACAGCCAAGATCGTTGAAGCGATTGTAAACTTTTAGTACTTTAGTATGTATTGTGCAGGTTTCACCAAGTTCTTGTTGAGCTAATTGACATTTTTCATTACTTTAGAAGATTATTGAAGTAGGTTAGATAGAGGAATTGGCTAATCTAAGATTTTTACTTAGATTTACTTTTATTGATTCATAATTTAAATAATAACTTGTATGTGGCAAATGAAAGCAAAAACTCAGCTTGCCCTTATGTTATTCTGCCATTTATACAACATATATTGATTGATATGTTGAGATAATACCAGTAAAACAGTTCCATGTCATGTGGATTTTACGTATTAGTGGGAAGAAATATGCAATTAGTAAACAAATGAGCAAAGTAAGTGAAAATTGAGGTGAGTGGCTAAAGGGGCAAATAGTATGAAATAATACTGTGTCAAAGGGTTAATATGTGGGCCAGGAAAGACTACAGTGATAATATCTGAATAAAGAAGAGCTAACCTTGAAAGATGCTTTCCAGGCTGTAGAAAAATATGATTAAGGGCCTTAGAGCAGAGGAGGGCTTGGTAGGTTTTAGGAATTGTCAATTTTGGCCAGCATCATCAAAGCAAGAGAGGCTGTTTTGGAGAGGCACGTAGGCACCAGGGAGGCATTTAGATTTTGCTTGAAGTGCAGTGCACAGTTGTGGAAGAGTTTTACACGGGAAAGTGCATGATCTTACTGGAGTTTGAGAGACAAGAGTAAATGGGAAGCAATCACTCTGGAAATTTGTATTGTAGTCCAGTTGAGAGATAAATGTGGCTGAAACTGGGGTGGTAGCAGTAGAGATCCAGAAGATGACTGATTCTCAGTGTGTTTTAGAGGAAAAAGAAATAGGACTCTGTTGGATTTATTGCAAAGGAGGAATGAAGGACTCTGGTATTTTGCTTGACCAGCTGGGGCCATTTTTACTAGAAGGTGGAAGACTAGGCAGAATAGAATTGGAGTGGAAATTAAGAATTGGGGTTTGGAGTTTTTAAGTATGAATCGCATATTATATATCCAGTGTTGCAGTGTATATCCTCAAACATATGTGTTTACATAAATGTGCAAGTCCTTCATTTGGTTTGATTCCTAGAGTTGCAAATATTGGATTTGAAGGGCTTCCTTATTCTAGTTTTTGGTAGATAATGTCACACTGACTTTCAGGAAGGGATATATTAGTTACTCTCCCATTGCTGGTAAATGAAAATGTATCACTGTTGTGTTGAATTTTTGCATTTTTTTCCCGTGTAAGTTTTTCTTGTGGTGTGCATAGGTGTTTATAATAATATGACAGACACAGAATTCAGGATTGAAATTACGTTATACGTTTTAGGGAATCCAGACATTTAGAAATGGAAGGGATGTTAAAAATGATAAATCCCTTATTTTTATAATGTAAGCCTTCCGGAAAGAAGCGAAGTGATTTCATAGACGGTCAACAACAGCTAAAACTAATCCTAATTTTTATGGTTTCTTTACTGTTTTTCAAATTTGTACGCTTATGACTCATACTAAGTTATGACTATATTGAATTTTTTTTTTTAATGAATTTAAACCATTTCTTCCCCTATTTCTAGTAGTTAGGTACAATGGTTTGTATTAATCTACTTTTGCAAGTATAGGAATCTTTAATGAAAAATCTGAATTATTTGTGAAACTTTAAGGAGAGTAGAAAAGAAAACTTATGAAAAGGAAACTGGAAAAGGAAAACAGATTAGTTGAAAGCTTCCTGTAAATTAATTAGAGGCAAGAGGATATATAGTCTTCTTAAGTAACTTAACAAAACATAGAGCATAATATTAATAAATCATTTTATTTGAAATTACACATGTAATTTAATTTAAAATGGACAGTGAGAAAATTAACATACCCTTGTGTACTTTTTCTGTTGTTCTTGTGTTTTGAACTTGAGGGAAACCAAAGTCGAGGCTCACTTTGGTTGGTATAATCTCTATAAGAGGAGACTAAAGTAATGTAATATAGTTAGTAAATAGAAGAAAACAAAACATACAATATGATAAGCACATATAATTTCTACAGGTGTGAGAATAACACAAAAGAACGTTAAGAGCAAAAGTTAGGAAGGTATATTTTGAAACAGCTTGGATTTTCTATTGTGTTGTAAACGATACATTTAAGTAGGTTGGAGAGAAAGTTTCTTTTAAGGGAAGCTTTTAGAAACACTTATGCATTCGAGGTGATTAACTTTGGAGATGATCAAAGGGAAGTTGTGGTTGTTATTAGGTTAAAAAAAAGAGGTAGTATTAAAATTAAGAGGAACAAATACATATTATTAAGGGCTATTTTTTTTGTACAAGTTAACCTGAAAGTAGAATAGTGTCAAAACACTTTCAAATGAGTCATATTTGACATTCATTTTTGACTGACTTTGACATAATATTAATATGACACAGCATACTGCAATATGACTTTAAAATATTTAAAATGCAATAAATAAATCTTTACCACATAACTTTTTTTAATCTAAGCAATTTTAATTTCTTTTAGATGAATATTATTTTAATTTACCAAGCAAAATAATCTTTATGTCTCTTTGAGACTTTGGGAGAGAGGTCATTATTAAATACTGAGGAACTGTAGAAAAGTAGTTACTAAATCCAGTAAAGCTCTTTTTATTTATTGACCAATAATTGGATAATTTTTCCTACATTACACCATTTCTTTGTTTTTCTTTTCTATCCCCTTTCCCTCAAAAAAACCGTCAATGACAGAAATTCACATTAGCTGTAGCACTAAATTTCTAAGGTTTTTTTATTTTTTTTTGATTGGCATTTCAGAGAGAATGCTTCATCAAAGGACTTTGGTTATGCTTGGTAACTACTTACAGAAGCTGTGTAGGAAAATGATTAGAGTAGGACTCAAAGTGGACTTTATTTCTAGTTATTATTTTATCTTTTATTCTTAGAATACTTTTTTTTCTTTAATGGAATGCTTGCCTAGATTTGAGAAGACCTAGGACAAAGAATCTTAGAGCTTTTCAACCGCAAGTTCAATACAGGAAGCTTTAATTTTGCTTGGCTTTCGAGTATTTTTCCTTTTTTGATATTTTTTCCTTTATGGAAATCACTTATTTTTCTTACATTTTGCTTCTTTGTAACTGAAATGAATGAAGAAATAATGAGGAGAGGTGATTTAGGTTAGAAGTTACAATGGTTTAATAAAACAAATGATTCCAATTTAAATTCAATATATACAGTAAAAGGCCTAGAGCTACCTTTTAGCAGTAGTCAATGCTAGATGAAACTATCACAATTTTTTCTAGCAGAGAATTTTCAGTCTTTCCCATACTTCCTAGATAATATGAATTACCCTGAGCTGGGCAACGTGGCTCACACCTGTAATCCCAGCACTTTGGGAAGCCGAGGCAGAAGTATCACTTGAGGCCAAGAGTTTGAGACCAGCCTGGCTAACGTGGTGAAATCTTCTCTCTACTAAAAAATACAAAAGTTAGCCAGGCGTGGTGGCGGGTGCCTGTAATCCCAGGGTAATACTACAAAGTGGAAAGAGAAAAAATCCAATTCACTGTTATTCTTTTCTCAAGGAACACAACTCTGGAACTGTCTTACTGTTTTTCTGTGCCTATTTTTTAATAAAGTCAATAAAATATATTTCAACCTGTGAGCATTTTTATTCTTGCATAGCATTCTGTTTTACATTTTAAACATTCTCATAGAACAGGATTTTTACATATAAAAAGATTTTTTAAATTATAAATTAATTCATGATAAACATTTTTATGGTTAAAGGTTTTACTATAATTCAGTAATATCAGTATATAAGATTTTGGGATTGACTTTTTTTAGTCTGAGTAATTTTCTGAATATTCATCAGGTTACTGTATATATCAGTTGTTCTGTTCTTTCTACTGCTAATTAGTAATCCATGGTATGGATGTACCATAATTTGTTTAATCACTTGCCTATTAAAGAACATCTGGTTTGTTTCCAGATTTTGGTTATTACAAATAAAGCTACAAGTATTAGTATGTAGATTTTTGTGTGAACATAATTTTCATTTTTCTGGACTAGATGCCCAGGAGTAAAACTGCTGGGCCATATGAAAATTCTACATTTAGTTTTTTGAGAAACTGCCAAATTGTTTTCCAAATTCACTGTATCACTTTATACTCCCATCAGCATTATTGAGTGACTCTTTATTTGAATCCTTGCCAGCATTTGGTGTAGCCATTCTAATAGGTGTACAGTAAAATCTCATCGTATTTTAATTTGTATTTCTCTAATAGCTGATGACACTGAACGTCTTTGCTTGTGCGAATTTGCTATCTGTGTATCATCCTTGGTGAAATGTCTTTTCATGTCTTCGGATTTTTGTTTCTTTACTGTTGAGTTCTGAGTGCTATTTGTCTTCTAAGTACTAGAACTTAACAAGCTAGTTTGAAAATATTTTCACCCATTCTTTAACATGTCTTTTTATCTTCTTAACAGGGTCTTTCACAGAGTGAAAGTTTTCAATTTTAATAAAGTCTAACTTATCAATTTTTCTTTTTATAGATTATGCTTTTATTGTCTAGACTACAAACACTTTGCCTAGCTCCGATCCCTAAGATTTTCTTCTATTTTCTAAAAAAGGTTTATAGTTTTCTATTTTACATTTAAATCTTCGATATATTTTGAGTTAATTTCTATAAAAGATGTGAGGTTTAGATCAAAGTTCATTTTTTGTCTATAAATGTGCAATTGCTCTAGCACCATTTGAAAATTCTATTCTTTGACCACCGAATTGCTTTTATAGCTTTTTCAAAATCAGTTGGGCATATTTGTCTATCTATATTTCTGGGATCTCTACTTTTTTCCATTGATCTATGTGTCTCTCCACCAATATCACATTCTTGAGTATTATATAAGTCTTGAAATCCTATAGACCTTCCTCTCGCTTCGTTGTTATCTTTCCATATTGGTTCTCCTCCTTCCTTTACATTTTCATACAAATTTTAGAATAATCTTGTCTATATCTACAAAATAACAGGATTTTGATGGTAATTGTATTAAACCTGTGATATGGTTTGGTTTTGTGTCCCCACTCAAATCTCATCTCAAATTGTGATCCCCATAATCCCCACACGTCAAGGGAGGGACCTGGTGGGAGGTTATTTGATCATGGGGGTGGTTTCCCCGATGCTGTTCTCCTAATAGTGAGTGAGTTCTCATGAGAGCTGATGGTTGTATAAGTGTTTGACAGTTCGTCCTTCACATGCTGTCTCACCTGCCACCATATAAGATGTACCTGCTTCCCATTCTGGCATGATTGTAAGTTTCCCGAGGCCTTCTTAGCCATTTGGAACTGTGAGTCAATTAAGTCTTTTTTCTTTATAAATTACCCAGTTTCAGGTAGTATCTTTACAGCAGTGTGAAAATGAACTAATACAAGCTGCATATTAATTGGGATTGAATTGCTATAGTTAGTATGTTGGATCTTCCAATTCATGAATATGTATGGATTTATACTCCATTTATTTAGATTTTTTTAAAATCAGTATTTTGTATTTTTAGCATACAAGTTATGTACATGTTTTGCTAGATTAACATCTAAGTATTTCGTTTTGCTTTTTTTTTTTGAGCGATTGTAAATAGTACTGTATTTTAAATTTCAGTTTCCATATGTTCATTGCCAATATATGGAAATACAATAGATTTTTGTATGTTTCATTGTGTATTCTGTGAACTTATTGAACTACTTGGTTCTTGACATATTTTGTGGATTCCTTGGTGTTTTCTAGGTAGACAATCATGTCTGCTGCAAATAGAAACAGTTTTATTACTTCCTTTATCTTCTGTATGGCATTAATTTTCTTTTTTCTTTTTTTTTTTTTTGCTTTATTGCACTGGTTAGAACTTCCAGTTCTGTTTTGAGTAAGAGTGGTGAGAGTGGATGGATGTTCTTACTTTCTTCCCTATTTTAGGGAAAAAAGCTTTCAGTCTTTTACTACTGCTGCATGTTTTCATAAATACTCTTTATCAAGTTGGAAAGTTCTACTTTATTCCTCTTTTTCTGAGAATTTTAAATCAGGAATCATTGTTGAATGTTGTCAAATACTTGTTCTGTATCATTGTTCATGTGATTTCTGATCATGTGATTTTTCTTCTTCAGTCAGTTAATATGGTAGGTAACTTTTTTTATTTATTTTGTTTTTTTGATGCCAGCCTTGCATTCGAGAATAAACCTCACCTGGCAATGATGTACAATTCTTTTGATAGGTTTGTGAATTCTGTTTGGTACTATTTTGTTAAGCACTTTTGTGTCTGTACTCTTATATTAGTTTTCATTTTCTTTTTTGTACTGTCTCTATTTGGCTTTGTAGTTTTTGTGAATTTTAAGGGATTACAAACTTCATACAATAAATTGAGAAATGCTGCTCCTCTACTATTTTCTGGAATTGATTTTAATTTTTCATTATATATTTGTTAGAATTCTCCAAGTGAAACTACTTGGGCCTATAGATTTCTGTTTGGGGAGTTTCTCAGTTAAAAAGTCAGCGTTCTTAATAGTTATCTTTAATAGTGATTCAAATCTAGTAGGTTGGTGCAAAAGTAATTGTGATTTTTGTCATTACTTTTAATGGCAAAAACTGCAATTTCTTTTGCACCAACCTAATACTTCACTTTGGGTGAATAGATATAATGTATGCTTTTTATGGAATTGCTCCTTTTCATGTAAAGTTTTCAAATTTATGTGTATGGAGTAGCTGTTCCTAGTATTTATTTAGTATGTTTTCTTTGTCTGCTGGATCTGTCATGAAATCCTTTGCTTGATTCCTGGTATTGATAGTATTTGTCTACTTTTTCTTATTCTTTGTCAGCCTGCTAGATGAAGCCAATTAAATTCATCTTTTCAAAATATGAACTTTTAGTTTCATTGATTTATCTCTATAGTTTTCTGTTTTCCAATTTATTGATTTCTGCTCTTTATTTACTTCCTTCTGCTTGTTTTAAACACATTTTATTATTATTTTTCTTTAGGTGGCTGACATGGGAGCTTAGATTATTAATTTTATTTTATTTTTTTATATATGCATTTTAGTGCTATAACATTTTCTTTCAGGTCTACTTGAGTTGTATTTCACAATTGTTATATATTGTGCTTTCTTTTTTTATTTTTAATTTTTTCCCTACCTCCCTCCAACTTTTTTTTTTTAATTTTTGTGTTTTCATTTTTACTTAATTTAGTGTATTTTTAAAATCTCCTTAGAGACTTCCTTTTTGACCCATAGATTATTTGGAAGTGTGAAAGCATGTTGTTTACTTTCCAATATTTGGAGATGTTCTTGTTATCATTTTATTAATAATGTTTAGTTTGATTCAATTTTAGTCAGAAAACATATTATGTAGGATTTGAATTTTTAAAAATTTATTCATGTTTATGGTGCAGGATGTGGTCTATCTTGGCATATGTTTGCTGGGCAGTGGGAAAGAAAATGTATTCTGCTAGTGTTTCCAGCGTGTTTAGAAAATGTTGGTTAGATCCTGTTGGTAGATGTGGTTAAGTTAGTTTATGTCCTTGCTAATTTTCTGTTCTATCAGTTGCTCAGAGAGGGGTTTTGAAATCTTTAATTGTAATTGTGGGTTTAATCTGTTCCTCTTTTCATTCTTTAAATTTCTGCTTCATGTTTTACAGCTCTGTGTTGGTGAATGTGTGTTACTATGTCGGTAAATGGACTATTTTTTCATTATGTAATGTCTCTCTGTGTCAAGTAATTGTTTTTGCTCTAAAGTCAGTTTCAACTGATATTAATATGGCTATTCCTACATTATTTTGATTAATGCTTGGATGATTTTTTTCCCCCAATCTTTAAATTTCAGCCTGCCCACATTATTGCATTTGAAGTGAGTTTCTTGTAAATGGCACATAGTGGGGTTGTTTGTTTTATTCACTCTGTCAATATCCTTTAATTGTAATATTCAGACCATTTACATGTAATACAAATACTAGTATGTTAAAGTTTAAACCTGTACTTTTAATATTTAGTTTTGTGTTCTGTTTTTGTTTCTCTATTATCTGCTTCCTGCTTTTCTGAATGTGGGTTGCTTGAACATTTTTAGAATTCCATTTTTATTAATCTATAGTGTTTTGAGTGTATTTTTTGGTGTATCTTTTTTAAAAAGTGTTGTTTTCTAGATATTGCATATGTACATAAGTATAGTCTTGGTATATTATTAGACTCTTGCTTCTTATTTAAACCTTCTGTCTTAACTACTTGATGTTGCTCTGATGGCTTTGAGGTAGGGGTGGGTGTTGTCTTGTTTGCCAGGTGGCATTGAAGTCCAAGTTCACCTCTTGGCCTCAATTGACACCTGGGAAGAAGACAGCCTCTTTGTTATTGTTGGGTGGTGGTGGCAGTCCTGGATCTTCACTAGAACTCCACTGATATCACTTTCTCTGGGATGGGTAGAAGTGACTTGTTACTGTTCTACTGACACCACAGAGGAGAGATATGACCTAATTCTAAGTGGACTAAAGTTCTGACTCTTCACTAGGCCTCCTCTTGTACTAGCAGAGAGGGAGAGTGGTGCTTCTGGGTTTCCACAGAGCTGGAAACCCAGACTACCTTCTCTGACAACACCCTGGAAGGGGGAATTGGGCACCTTGTTGCACCGTTCTATATTGCAGGGGTGAGTGTGGGTGAGACTGCAGGTTTTCTCTGTGGTATTTGACTAGAGTAGCATGGTTACTAATTTTTCTGCCTTGCCAAGCTGCTTCTTACTTAATCTTTTGGCTAGAATGATGAGAATTTTCTTGTGGCCTTTTTGTTTCCCGTCTGCAGCCTTTGGCATTTGAGGGTTGCTAGCTTATTCAGCTGCAAATCTGGGATAGATTAAACAAAAATAAAACCCAGGAAACTCACCACAATGTCTGTTGGGTACTGTCTGGGAACTAAGGAGGAGCATTGGATTGGTGCTTTTCACTACTGTATCTAATAATCCAGTTAATGAAATTCTTACTTCCTCCCTTGTTGAATTCTAGTGCCCAAGGGATGCAAGTTTCCATCAAGGCAGTCATTATTTCCTTAAATTCAAAGCTTAACTATAATTGTTCCCTAATCTTTTTTGATCTCCTCATAGTAAATATTCAACAGGGAGAGAAGTTCACTAAATTGGTAGTGCTAATGGATCCTAGTTACCGAGGGAAAATTGAGTTGTTCTTTTTCAGTTGCAAGGAACAGTGCATTTTTGGACTGCAAGATTGACTTGAGTGCCTTTTAATACTCCCATACCCAACAGTACTTGTTAAAAGAAAACTTCAGTAACTCAATAGAGAAAGAACAGCTGGAGACTTTTAAAAGACTGTACAGTACCAGACCAGTTAAGCAGTGGCAAAGGGAACAAGAACTGGATGAGAGAAGGAAGTGATGCTTATCACTCAGGCTGTCTGACCAACTATAGAAAGAGAATTACAGAGCTGGTTAATTGCTGCCCTGCTCTTGTTTTCCTCTGCCACGCTGGATGCAGACCACTGCTGCCGCTAACACTTCAGTGTTGCTTTCAGGTGGGAGAATAACTTAATGGATGTTACCTCATGACGACATTTTACTGAGAGCAAAATGCTGATAGAAATTTTGCTGACAGCTTTTTGTGGGTTTCTTCTATGGGACATACATAGATTTTTAAGTTCAGACAAAGATAAAAGTGGATGCAAGGTACAAAAAGGAGAGGGAGCTGTGTTGGATATTCTGTGTCCCTCCAGAGCCAATATTTATTATTTATCACTTTTGCTTTGCGCTTTAGTAGAAAAACCTGACAGGCTATGTCAATCTGGCACTTTTCTCCCCACTGGATTGTAGTTGGGTTTAGCTAACAGGAATCTGCATGTTGGGAACAAAGAGGTCCTAAGTGTGTATTTTTCTGGTGTCCTCCCCACTGGTGTGGTTTGGAGTGGCTGTGTGCCACTGTAACCCTCTCGGATTTAAGTCTGTTTGTATAAGGGCTAAATTTAAATATTTTTAATGACCTAGGGATGGTTTGTTTCTTTTGTTATACTTCTAACCACTCTTTTTCGAAAGTGATTTATAGAGCACTGGTTCTGGGAGATGTTAGACATTAATGAAGAAAAAATCTAACTTGAATACATGATAGATGATTTTTTAAGGTAACATTCTTTATCATATTACATATAAATATGTACATTCCATTGTTATATTCTCCAAGAAGGAAGATACAAAGCACACAAAGCCTTTGTTTGCCTGTGCATTCTGAAATTATTTAGAAGTGCTAGTGACACTTGATATACAGTGTACTGCTGGTGTTCGTTACAAAGATTCTCAATAGTGCAAGTGTGTGTGCAACTTGGAGTCTCTCTTCACAGTCTACTCTAAGCTATGTCCTGGTGATGACCATTCATGTCATAGTTCCCTGGCCTCCAGTTATGCAGGTTGACCCATAGAGATTTACATACATATTTTTAAATTACAGTGACATTTCCTTAAATTATATGTTTCGGTATTTTGTTCTACGATTTTAGTTTTCTTTCTTAGGTACTTTGACTACGTGCATATATTCACCTTTGGCTTCCTTATATTAACACTTCTTTTTTTTATCATTGATCTTGCTCACTTTGCTCGTTTGTGTTCTTTATGCCCATAGCTGTGTTTTCTCAGTTTACCCATGTGCTCCTTTCCATTGTATCTTCATTTCTATGAGGTTTTAATTTTTTCCTTTTACTTTTTTCTCCCAGCATGTCTTTGATCTCTTTCTTTCATCATTTCTTTTCTGCTCCTTCATTTCTTTATATAAATAATTAACTCATTTCATGATGAATTATGTGTTCACACTTTTCATCTGCTTCACGAAAATATTTTTGTGGTCAATGCCCTAATCTTTTCTTAAATAAAATTATGCTGCTTTTTTTTTTTTCTTATGACATCTTTCTGTAGATGCTGTGGTAGCTCCTTTTGAAAATCACTTTATTGACTCTGTTAGGCTCCCATAGGAGGAGAGTGACTTATCTGGCATCCCAGGCAGGTTGGTTGCACAGGTTGGTTACACAAACTCTTGGCTTTTCAGTTCCCATAAAGAGGACTGAATTGTCTGTAAGAGTCTTTGTGCAACCTCTTCTCACCCTACCCTCTGTTTTTATGAAGCACAGCAACCCAGAAGGTCCCTACTGACACCTATTACAGGCAAGAGATATAAATCTTAATTTAGAGTGTTTCTCATCACCTTTAGGAGGAGTATTTTTCTTGGTGCCTTCTTGGGTCTTCTACCACCAGCTGACATGAGGCCCAGATAAGAAGGGTCCTGCCCTGAGCCAGAGGGATCAACATTATCACAAACATTGAAACTTGAAGATACTTTGCTTTGTTTTCTCAAGGTTTTATAAGAGGGGTTTTTGAAAGATTGGTAACAGGGTAAGTGAACAGAGATGACAGGAGAGGAATGTAGGATTAAGCTAAATTCTCCAGGCCAGAAGATGCTGTTTAAACTTGGGAGTGGTCAACTATAAACAAAAGCAGCAGCCCTTTCTGCTTCCTCAGAGAAGTGGTTAGGAGATTAGGAGATGAGGAGTGAGGCTGAGGGAGGAAAAGTACAGCTACCCCTTGGGAAAGGTAAAAGAGAGATTGCGTTTTTTCAGTTAGCTACCTCAAAGCACCTGATGCAGGTAATTGGGGAGACTAGATTCCCTGAAAACTAGACTTTTTCACTCCCCTCTCCAGGATGCATAGATAGGCATGTTCTGGGAATCCTATCAAATCTGTGGCTGGGGAAGTAGAATCACATCACAGTAGAGTCCACTCTGCTACCCCCGGTAGCAGGATAGGCCCAGGGGAAAAGAGGTACATTTAGCCTCTAGGTCTTTAGGGCAGATGCCTGGAGAGCAGCCGGCTGTGGGTCTTTGAGTGGGATTAAGCATTTGGCTGAGCTTGGTATTTATCTTCTAAGTATTTTGACATATGGTATGTGGATTTTCTTTTGTCCTTTTGTCATAGCCCTGCTAATATTAGTGGGTAAGACTGGCCATCTCTTTGTTCATTAGGTAAAGTTCTAGTCCTTAATTTTATCAGCAATGTTCCTCTAAATTTATAAACAACATAGGAGCTTCCTCTTGTGGTGTATTGTCAAATCACTTGCCTTTTAATTAATGTCGAAAGTACAGTATCCATGGGAGATTGGTGCCAGGACCCCCATGGATACCAAAATCTGTGCATGCTCAAGTCCCTTCTATAAAATGGTGTGTTATTTGTATACAACCTACCTACATCCTCCTATATATTTTAAATTATCTCTAGATCGCATCTAATACCTAATGCAGTATAAATGCTATGTAAATAATTATACTATATTTTATTTGTATTTCTTTTGTTGCTGTATTGTTATTTTTCCTCCCTGAATATTTTTGATCTGTGGTTGGTTGAATCCACAGTTGTGGAAACTGTGGATATGGAGGGCTGACTATATTTGATCAGAAATTGTTTGATTTTTCATTAGAAGTTGAAATTCTAGGTTCAAATAGTTTCTCAACTAATAGTCTCACAAAATTCATTGAATAGGTAAATCTAGCTATTTTATAAACTGTATTATAAAAGTAGAATTTTCTTCAGATTATCTTGAGGTACACATGGTATCTCTGAATGAAGTTTTTCTCCATCGGATAAAATGTACCCTTTAGTAGTATTTTCAGGACAAGTTCATTTTCTGAGATTTAGTATATTTAAATAATGTAGTCTTAAATTTTTTTCTTTGTCTTTATATTTGAATGACAGTTTGGCTAAGCAGCATACAATTTGAGGGTCACATTATCTTGTACTGGTTACTTTTTTGGCATTCCTTTACTGCCTCTATGGGGTTAATATTGCTTTAGAGAAGTCTGAATGTAAGCTTACTGTTTTTTATTTCTCTCTACATAAGTGACTTATCTTCTTGTTTAGCTGTTCAAAAAAGTCTTTTCATCTTTAAAATTCACAAACTTTACAAGAGAATATTTTGGTACTGAAAGTCCTGCATCAAATTTTCCTGGGATCTCTATATCTTCTAAAATTATATATTAATCTTTATTTTAGAAAATTTTCTGTAACTTTACCTTTAAACATATTTATTATTCTATTTTGGTTGATTATATTCAATTGCCTTTGTCTGAATTCTATAATTTTCTCTGTAACCTTTTAAATCTTGGTGTCTTATTTTTTCCTTTAATTTTGTTCATATTTCTCAAGTCTATATTCTCCATCATAATTCTCACAAGTCTCTGGTTTTTTTGGTCCATTCCAGGGTGGCCTCCCTTTCTAATAGTTTTGTTCTTTTATGTTTCATAGAACAAAACATGATAGTCTTTGTTGAATTATTTTAGCCCAAGTTTGTGTGTGTGTGTGTTTTTCCTTTCTTTATTTCACCACATTTTTTTTTTTTTTTGAGATGGAGTGTCACTTTTTTGCCCAGGCTGGAGTGCAGTGGCACATTGCAACCTTCTCCTCCCGGGTTCCAGCAAATCTCCTGCCTCAGCCTCCCAAGTAGCTGGGACTATAGGGGTGCACCACCACACTCAGCTAACTTTTTGTATATTTAGTAGAGACGGGGTTCACATTTTGGCCATGCTGCTCTCGAACTCTGACCTCAGGTGATCTGCCCACCTTGGCCTCCCAAAGTGCTGGAATTACAGGTGTGCACCACCATGCCCCACCTCACCACATTTCTATGAGCTTATTAAATCTCTGTTGCAAGCTCTGGAATTTCAGAAACAATTGTTTTCATTCCTTTTTTTTTTTTTTTGTATCACAATACAGTAATTTTAAAATCTACATTAATTATAGCACTTTTCTGGGACCATTCTCCCATATTAGCCATTTGCGTTTTTTGTTGTTGTTGTTGTTATTATTCACCTTTGAATGAGGTGAATGATTCCTTGGCAGCTTTTTATGAGATGTTTGTATTAGATTTCATAAGACAGCACTGCCTGTATTATGAAAATGGATCAATTAATGAAGGGCTTTAAAATGGGTTATAGCTGGGTTGACGTATTGATGCCTTTACACCTTAGAAAGCTGAAGTAATCACAAGAGATTTGTGCTGGAGTGGGATTGCAGAGATTAGTGACATAAGATTAAATAAACACACACATAATAAAGTTAGTAAAAGATGTGGTTTTTGGTTAATGCAACAGAATGCTAACAGAATGCTGGATCTCTGTCTTCTCCCACTGTAAAATATTACATATGAATTAACGTAACACTTCACAGCCCTGCTTCCTTTTTCAATGTATGCCTGTATTATTCACATTTTCTTTCTTTCTTTTATATGTGTGTGTGTGTGTGTGTGTGTGTGTGTGTATTTTTTTTATTGCACTTTAGGTTCTGGGGTACATGTGAAGAACATGCAGGATTGTTGCATAGGTACATACATGGCAATGTGGTTTGCTGCCTCCATCCCCATCACATATGTCTGGCATTTCTCCCCATGTTATCCCTCCCCAACTCCCTACCTGCCACTGTCCCTCCCCTAGTCCCCCTCAACAGACCCAGGTGTGTAGTGCTCCCCTCCCTGTGTCCATGTGTTCTCATTGTTCAACCCCCGCCTAGGAGTGAGAACATGCAGTGTTTGATTTTCTGTTCTTGTGTCAGCTTGCCGAGAATTATGGTTTCTAGATTCATCCATGTCCCTACAAAGGACACAAACTCATCATTTTTTTGTGGCTGCATAGTATTCCATGGTGTATATGTGCCACATTTTCCCTGTCCAATCTATCATTGATGGGAATTTGGATTGGTTCCAGGTCTTTGCTATTGTAAACAGTGCTGCAGTGAACATACATGTGCATGTGTCTTTATAATAGAATGATTTATAATCCTTTGGATATATACCCAGTAATGGGATTGCTGGGTCAAATGGAATTTCTATTTCTAGGTCCTTGAGGAATCACCACACTCTTTCACAATGGTTGAACTAATTTACACTCCCACCAACAGTGTAAAAGTGTTCCTATTTCTCCACATCCTTTCCAGCATCTGTTGTCTCCAGATTTTTTAATGATTTCCATTCTAACTGGCACGAGATGGTATCTCAATGTGGTTTTGATTTGCATTTCTCTAATGACCAGTGATCATGAGCATTTTTTCATATGTTTGCTGGCCTCATATATATCTTCTTTTGAAAAGTGTCTGTTCAAATCCTTTGCCCACTTTTGAATGGGTTTGTTTGTTTGTTTTCTTGTAAATCTGTTTTAGTTCTTTGTAGATTCTGGATATTAGACCTTTGTCAGATGGGTAGATTGCAAAAATTTTGTCCCATTCTTTTGGTTGCCAGTTCACTCTAATGATTGTTTCTTTTAGGGTTTTTATGGTGTTAGGTCTTATGTTTAAGTCTTTAATCCATCCAGAGTTAATTTTAGTGTAAGGTGCCAGGAAGGGGTCCAGTTTCTGCTTTCTGCACATGGCTAGCCAGTTTTCCCAACACCATTTATTAAACAGGGAATCCTTTCCCCATTGCTTGTTTTTGTCAGGTTTGTCAAAGATCAGGTGGTTGTAGATGTATAGCATCGCCTCTGAGGTCTGTGTTCTGTTCCATTGTCTATATCTCTGTTTTGGTACCAGTATCATGCTGTTTTGATTACTGTAGCCTTGTAGTATAGTTTGGAGTCAGATAGCGTGATGCCTCCAGCTTTGTTCTTTTTGCTTTGAATAGACTTGGCTATGCTGGCACTCTTTTGGTTCCATATGAAGTTTAAAGTGGTTTTTCTAGTTATGTGAAGAGGGTCATATGTAGCTTGATGGGGATAGCATTGAATCTATAAATTACTTTGGGCAGTATGGCCATTTTCATAATATTGATTCTTCCTAACCATGAGCATGGAATATTTTTCCATCTATTTTTTTCCTCTCTTATTTCCTTCAGCAGTGGTTTGTATTTCTCCTTGAAGAGATACTTTACATCCTTTGGTAGCTGTATTCCTAGGTATTTTATTCCCTTTGTAGCAATTGTGAATGGCAGTTCATTCCTGATTTGGCTTTCTTTAAGTCTATTATTGGTTTATAGGAGTGCTTGTGATTTTTGAACGTTGATTTTGTATCCTGAGACTTTGCTGAAGTTGCTTATTAGTTTAAGGAGATTTTGGGCTGAGACAATGGGGTCTTCTAAATATTCAATCATGTTGTCTGCAAATAGAGACAATTTGACTTCCTCCTTTCCTAATTGAATACCCTTTATTTGTTTTTCTTGCCTGATTGCTCTGGCTAGAACTTCCAATACTATAATGAACAGGAGTGGGCATCCTTGTCTAGTGCCAGATTTCAAAGGGAGTGAGGGCATCCTTGTCTAGTGCCAGATTTCAAAGGGAGTGCTTCTAGTTTTTGCCCATTCAGTATGATATTGGCTGTGGTTTTGTCATAAATAGCTTTTATTATTTTGAGATACATTCCATCGATACCTAGTTTACTGAGAGTTTTTAGCATAAAGGACTGTTGAATTTTGTTGAAGACATTCTCTGTATCTATTGAGATAATCATGTGGTTTTTGTCTTTGGTTCTGTTTATGTGGTGAATTACGTTTATAGACTTGCATATGTTGAATCAGCCTTGCATCCCCGGGATGAATCCTACTTGATCATGATGGATAAGCTTTTTGATGTGCTGTTGCAATCGATTTGCCAGTATTTTATCGAAGATATTTGCGTCTATGTTCATCATGGATATTGGCCTGAAGTTTTCTTTTTTTGTTGAGTCTCTGACGGGTTTTGATATCAAGATGATGTTGGTCTCATAAAATGATTTGGGAAGGATTCCCTCTTTTTGGATTGTTTGGAATATTTTCAGAAGGAGTGGTACCAGCTCTTCTTTGTATGTTTGGTAGAATTCGGCTGTGAACCCATTTGGACCTTGCCTTTCTTTGGTTGGTAGGCATTAATTGCTGCCTCAACTTCAGCCCTTGTTATTGGTCTATTCAGGGTTTTGGCTTCTTCCTGGTTTAGGCTTGGGAGGGAGCAAGTGTCCAGGAATTTATCAGTTTCTCCCGGGTTTACTGGTTTATGTGCATAGAGTTGTTTGTAGTAATCTCTGATGGTAGTTTGTATTTCTTTGGAATAGGTGGTGATATCCCCTTTATCGTTTTTTATTGCATCTATTTGATTCTTCTCTCTTTTCTTTTTTATTAATCTGGCTAGTGGTCTATTTTGTTGATCTTTTCAAAAAACCAGCTCCTGGATTTGTCAAATTTTTGAAGGGTTTTTTGTGTCTCTATCTCCTTCAGTTCTGCTCTGATCTTAAGTTATTTCTTGTCTTCTGCTAGCTTTTGACTTTTTTTTGATCTTGCTCCTCTAGTTCTTTCAATTTTGATGAGAGGGTGTCAATTTTAGCTCTTTCCTTGCTTCTCATATGGGCAGTTATTATTATAAATTTTCCTTTAGACACTGCTTTAAATGTGTCCCAGAGATTCTGGTACATCGTGTCTTCATTCTTGTTCGTTTCGAAGAACATCTTTATTTCTGCCTTTATTTCATTGTTTATCCAGGCAACATTCAAGAGCCAGTTGTTCAGTTTCCATGAAGTTGTGCAGTTCCGAGTTAGTTACTTAATTCTGAGTTCTAATTTGATTGCACCATGGTCTGAGAGACTGTTTGTTATGATTTCCATTCTTTTCCATTTACTGAGGAGTGATTTGCTTCCAATTATGTGGTCAATTTTAGAGTAGGTGTGATGTCGTGCTGAGAAGAATGTATATTCTATAGATTTGGGGTGGAGAGTTCTGTAAATGTCTATTAGGTTTGCTTGGTCCAGATCTGAGTTCAAGTTCTGGATATGCTTCTTATTTTTCTGTCTTGTTGATCTGTCTAATATTGACAGTGGAGTGTTAAAGTCTCCCATATTATTGTGTGGGAGTCTAAGTCTCTTTGTAGGTCATTAAGAACTTGCTTTATGTATCTGGGTGTTCCTGTGTTGGTGCATATATATTTAGGATCATTAGCTCTTCTTGATACATTGATCTTTTTACAGTTATGTAATGCCCTTCATGGTCTCTTTTGATCTTTGTTTGTTTAAAGTCTATTTTATCAGAAACTAGGATCGTAACTTCTGCTTTTTTTTTTTTTTTTTTTGCTCTCCATATGCTTGGTAAATCTTCCTCCATCCCTTTATTTTGAGCCTATGTGTATCCTTGCATGTGGGATGGGTTTCCTGGATATGGCACACCGGATGGGTCTTGACTTTTTATCCAATTTGCCAGTCTGTGTCTTTTGATTGGGGCATTTAGCCCATTTACATTTAAGGTTAATATTGTTATGTGTGAATTTGATCCTGCCATTTTGATGCTAGCTGGTTGTTTTGCCCATTAGTTGATGCAGTTTCTTCATTGTGTTGATGCTCTTTACTGTTTGGTACATTTTTGGAGTCACTGGTACTGGTTGTTCCTTTCTATGTTTAGTGCTTCTTTTCGGATGTCTTGTAAGGTAGGCCTGGTGGTGGCAAAATCTCTCAGGATTTGCTTGTCTGTAAAGGATTTTATTTCTCCTTTGCTTATGAAGCTTAGTTTGGCTGGATATGAAATTCTAGGTTGAAAGTTCTTTTCTTTAAGGATGTTGAATATTGGCCCCCAGTGTCTTCTGGCTTGTAGGGCTTCTTCAGAGAGATCTGCTGTGAGTCTGATAGGCTACCCTTTGTGGGTAACTGACCTTTCTCTCTGGCTGCCCTTAGCATCTTTTCCTTTATTTCAACCCTGGTGAATCTGACAATTATGTGCCTTGGGGTTGCTCTTCTTGAGGAATAACTTTGTGGTGTTCTCTGTATTTCCTGGACTTCAATATTGGCCTGCCTTGCTAGGTTGGGGAGGTTCACCTGGATAATATCCTGAAGAGTGTTTTCCAGCTTGGATTCATTCTCTACATCACATTCAGGTACACCTATCAAACATAGATTAGGTCTTTTCACATAATCCCATATTTCTTGGAGGCTTTGTTCGTTTATTTTTACTCTTGTTATCTAATCTTGCCTTCTCATTTTATTTCATTGAGTTGATATTCAGTCTCTGATAACGTTTCTTCTGCTTGGTCAGTTCAGCTATTGAAACTTGTGTATGCTTCATGAAGTTCTCGTGTTGTGTTTTTCAGCTCCATCAATTCATTTATTTCTTCTCTAAGCTGTTATTCTTGTTAGCATTTTGTCAAACCTTTTTCAAGATTATTAGTTTCTTTGCATTGGGTTAGAACATGTTCTTTTAGCTCAGAGAAGTTTGTTATTACCCACTTTCTGAAGCCTGTTTCTGTCAATTCATCAGACTCATTCTCCATCCAGCCTTGTTCCTTGCTGGTGAGGAGTTGTGATCCCTTGGAGGAGGAGAGGTGTTCTGGTTTTTCATCCTTTTTGCACTGGTATCTTTCCATCTTTGTGGATTTATCTACCTGTGGTCTTTGTAGTTGGTGACTTTCAGATGGGGTCTCTGAGTGGACATTGTTTTTGTTGATGATGAAGTTATTTCTTTCTGTTTTTTAGTTTTCCTTCTAACAGTCTGGCCCCTCTGCTGGAGAACTGCTGGAGGTCCACTCCAGACCATGCTTGCCTGGTGATCACCTGCGGGGGCTGCAGAACAGTAAGGGTTGCTGCCAGTTTCTTCTTCTGTTATCTTTGCCCCAGAAGGATACCCGCCAGATGTCAGCCTGAGGTTTCCTTTATGAGGTGTCTCTTTGGATATATAGGGGTCGTGGAGCTGCTTGAGGAGACAGTCTGTCCCTTATAGGAGCTCAAGTGCTGAGCTGTGAGCTCTGTTGCTCTGTTCAGAGCTGCTGGGCAGGTGCATTTAAGTCTGCTGCAGCGGAACTCATAACCACCTTTTTTCCCAGGTGCTCTGTCCTGGGAATGTCGGGCTTTATTTATAAGTTTCTGATGTATTGCTGCCTTTTTTCAGAGATGCCCTGCTCAGGGAGGAGGTAGCCTAGTCACAGTCTGCCAGCATAGGCGGTGCTGAGCTGCCATAGGCTCTGCCTAGCTGCTGTGTGAACTTCCTTGTGGTTTTGTTTATAGAGGTATAGTTTGAACTGCCTCAGTAATGGCAGACTATCTCAGTAGTGGCGGAGTGCCTCGGTAATTGCAGAGTGCCTTGGTAATGGTGGACTGCCTCGGTAATGGCGGATTGCCTCGGTAATGGACTGCCTCTGCAATGGCGGACTGCCTCGTTGGTTGTGTATTGACTTGGTAATGGCAGACGCCCTTCCCCCCACAGAGATGGACCATCCCAGGTCCAGCTTGCTGTGAAACTCTCAATCCAGAGAATTTAAGATTGCTGGTCTTTGTGGGGATGGGACCCACCAAGCCAGATCACCTGGCTCTCTGTTTCAGCCCCCTTTTTTTCAGTTAAATGGTCATCTCTGTCTCCTAGGCGTTCCCAGCACCAGTTGAAACAGCGCCCACATTTGTGTGAGTTTTTGTGTGGAGATCCACTGCGTTGGCTAAAATAGCCATGCTGGAGACTTGTGGCACTTTTCTGCCTGGGAATCTCCTGGTCTGTGGGCAGTAACAATTCATTTGGAAATGCAGTAATCACTCACCCTCTGCATTTTCACTGGGAATTGCACTCCAGACCTGTTCCTATTTGGTCATCTTGGATCATCTCCCTCACATTTTCTACTTAGGGCCTAACCTGGATGCCTCTGCTTTCAAAAGTTAGCTAATTGACTGATTATATTAACCTGAGCTTATCTAATTGGCTTATTGCAATCACCTGGGCTGAGCTAATTGGCTTAATACAATCACCTGGGCTGAGCTAATGGGCTTAATGTATTTGCCAGAGCTGCAGAAGATGACCTCTGACCTACTTTTCTTCTAAGGCTTATTTTGCTATATATGCATACGGATTACATAGACATAGCCATGTGATCCATTCCATTTGTATATGTTTATCCACCTGTCTTATATTTAAATAAAATAATAAAAATGCTAAAATAAAACCATTGTGTAATTATGGAATAGGAAGAGTCATATAGCAAACTCAGAACCTAGGAAAATTGAACTAATTGAAAAATTAGTTCATAGAAAAAAATGCAAGTGATAACAAATGTATGGAAAAATGCTTAATTTCAGATGATTTTTAAAAAGGAAATGAAAAAATTATATATATATATTTTAACCAATGTGATTGATAGTAATTTAAGTTTTATTATGTAAAGTGTAAATGACTTGTTGGGGGATTGTATATTTGTATGACTTTTTGATAAAGCAATTTGGCAGTATCAAAATACAAATATTCATTCACTTTGACCTAGCAGTTTCACTCTTCATAACCTGTCCTATAGATAGGCTTGCACAAAATGTACCAGGGTAAACTTAAAAAAATATATACATCACAACATTCTAATAGAAATAACAAAATGATCTAAACCTATGTATAATACAATATAATATTAACAATATTTATTATTAGATACATGTGTTGGACTAAGTAATAAAATTACAGGACATTTATGCTGTGGAATATTATGACAGTGCCAACAAATAAATTTAAATACAGGTTTAAGTGCAAATATCAAAGATGCTCAGGACATAATGAGTAAAAAGTAAACATTGTTGAATATAAAGATAGTGTGTTTTATTATGACTACAACTGTGTAAAAAAAAATTAAAGGGGTATACAACATGTAAATGTGTGAGTAAATGTCTGAAAAACTGAAAAGAACTCTTAACAGTGGTTACTCCCATCTAACTGACAGAGACAATTAGGGGTTACCTTCATAAAATGAGGGTAGGCTGGGGTAAGAAAGTATATTTTTCTTTCCATGTATTTTTTAGTAGTTTAAATCAAAGTAAAATGATTGGAAGAAATAAATAATGTTATATTATACTAGGCAAATATAATTTATATGATAGAAATTTAAAGTATTAGCTAAATTTCTATAAATTCACAATTTTATTTTATTTTTCCTCAAAGACACTTGCATAACAACAAGGAATAGCACCAGTTGTACCTCTTCAACTTCTTCACTTTCTAACTACTTGTACGTCTTCATCTTGGGACAACTATTGCTGGGGGCAGGAGGAACTCCTCTCTATACTCTGGGAACAGCCTTTCTTGATGATTCTGTGCCAACACACAAATCTTCCCTCTATATAGGTAAGTTTACTCTCTAAACTGTCTTAGTTTCACTTTATCTTATTATTTGTTTACTTTAGAAGTAAAGTATAACATATGCTTATTAAAAAGTTAGTTGTAATGCCATAGGCATTCCCAGTAAATAAATGCAGTATTCCTTTCGTTTTATTTCCTGCCATATAATGTCAGTAAATATAAATCATAATAATTTTTGTTGATGCACTGCTGTATTTTTTGCTCTGGGCATGCTAGCTTTGCAGAATAGGAAGAGCCATTTAAGTGGCATTCTCTCTTGATCACTTGAATCTCTGGGTAGCAGAGCATTCCAAAGAATGAACCAAGTAGAAACCTCTGAAGGAAAACCTCTATAAACATTCCATTTGGCTTATGAGGAGCTTCAAATTTAGCTCCCAACTGAAGAATTTGTTTCACCTTCAGTACCTGGTTAGACTTGCATTACCTTACTCCAAGGACCTCTTCACCCCTTTGGCAAAGTCTAAATTTCTCACAGATGTGGGACATAGAAGTGAATCTCTACAAGGTGTAAAAATTCAGCTCTGCCATTCTATGTGATTTATTATATCCTATATTGACTTACAGTCCACAAAAGAAACCATAAGATAGTACCCAGATACTCTGTGGCATTTTCCATTTCAAATAAACCCTTATATATATATATATGACTCAATTTTTTCTCCTTTGTGATCTAATTCCTGGTAGCATAAGCTTCTTGTAAATTCCTTCTTATATGTTCCTGCCAGGTAAAGCTAACTAGACAATGTACAGCCCTACATCTAATTATTGCATACTTAATTTATGTATGAGTTTTCTCTTTATCAGTCTGTTAATCTAACATAGGAGATTCATTGCCACAGCATTTGGAAGACAGTATGTTCAGTGCAGCCTAAGACACTGAGGAACTCACAGATACCATTGGCCTTGATTACAGCCATAGTATTTAAGTGGAGACTACACTGCTACACCCACCCAGAATCAAACTCAGAGTACCTACCCAACCAATACCATAGATATATCTATAGGAAAATGTCTTACCCTGTGAAAACTACTCAATAAAATTGGAAGGGTGACTGTTACTCCAGCTGTGTAGACATCAATATAGTAACAAGCCAAAAGAAAAACATGAAAAAGCAAGGAAACATGTCACTTTGAAAGAAATACAATAATTATTCAGTAACAGAACCAAAAGAAAGTAAAAATCTGTGAAATGCCTGAAAAGGAATTTGAGCTAATGGTCTTAAAGAAACTCAGTAAGATATAAGGGAACTCAAATAAACAATACAAAGAAATCAAGGAAACAATTCATGATCTGAAAGAGAAATTCAAGAGAGATAGATATTATTAAAAAGAACCAAACAGAAATCATGCAACTGATGAAATAAATGAATGAAATTACAAGTAGTTGAAAGAAAAATTCCAGTTGAGAACTTTAACAATAGACTAGATCAGACAGAAGGAACTTCTGATCTTGAAGAGAGGTCTTTTGAATAACCCAGTCAGAAAAAAACAGAAAACAAAATGAAAAAAAATAATAATAAAGAAAGGAAGCTTATGTGACATATGGGCACTATTAACTAAACAAATATTTGAATTTTAAGAATTACAGAAGGAGAAGAAACAGGAAAAAGTATAGAAAATCCATATAATGAAATAATGCTGAAAATATCCCAAGTTGTGGATGAGAAATTAGACATCCAGATACAGGGAGCTCAGTGATTCCCAAATAGATTCAACCCAAAAGGGTCATTTTCAAGGTATATTTTATTCAAACTGGCAAAAGTCAAAGAAAAAGATAATTCTGAAAATAGCAAGAGAAGAGTATCAAGTCACATATGGAGGAATTCCCATCAGAAAGATTTCTTAGCAAAAACCTTACAGGTCAGGAGAGAATTGGATGATACATTTAAGAATGCTCAAAGGCAGGGGTCTGGGGGTTGGGGGAACACAGCTGTCAGTCAAAAATACTATATCCAGGAAAGCTATTCTTCAGAAATAAAGGTGAAATAAAGTCTTTCTCAGGCAAGCAAAAACTGAGGGAGTGCATCATTACTAGACCAACCTACAAAAAATGCTTAAGGGAATCCTATATCTGGAAGCAAAAGGGTAATTACCATCCTGAACACAAGTAAAAGTATAAACCTCAATGGCAGAGAAGATACTCAAGAAAAAGAAAGGAATCAAATATGATCACTGCAGAAAACTGCCAAACTACAAAGATGAACAAAAGGGGAAGAAATGAACAAAACATATATAAAACGATCAGAAAACAATTAACAAAATGACAGAAGTCCTTACCTATCAATGATACCAACCTTGAATGTAAATAGTTTAAATTCCCTGATTGAAAATATACATAGGCTGAATGAATTAAGAAAGCATATCTAACCATATGCTGCCTAGAAGAAACTCATTTCAACTGTAAAACACACTTAGACTGAAAGTGGAGGGATAAAAAATATATTTAGTGTAATTGTAAACCAAAAGTTTGTGGGAGAAGTTATACCTAAATTAGACAAAATAGTCTAAGTCAAAAAATACAAGAAACAAGAATGTCATTTTATAATTACAAATTGATAAATTCACCAAGAAGATATAGCAATTATAACTGAATATGCACCCAACACCAGAGAATGTACATATATAAATCAAGTATTATTAGAGTTAAAGAAATGGACCCCAATATAATAACAGTTGGGAACTTTAACATCCCACTTTTAGCACTGGGAAGATCATCTACACAGAAAATCAGTGAATAATATTGGATTTAAACTTCAATATAGATCAAATTGATCTAACAGGTATTTACAGAACATTTTATCCAACAGCTACAGGATACATGTTCTTCTCTTCAGCACATGGAACATTCTCTTGGGTAGGCCATATGAAGCCACAAAACAAGTCTCAACAAACTTTTAAATATTGATACTATATCAGGTATATTCTTAAACTACAATGAAACAAAACTAGAAATCAATGAGGAACTTTTGAAACTGTACAAATACATGGAAATTAAACATCATGCTCCTGAGCAACCAATATGTTGATGAAGAAATTAAGGAATTCGCATGAAAGTAGAGATACAATAAACCAAATCTTATGAGATACAGCGAAAGCAATGGTAACAGGGAAGTTTATACCAAGAAACACTGACATCATAAAAATGGATTTCAAATAAACTGCCTAATGATGTACCTCAAGGAAATGGAAAAGCAAGAACAAAACAAACCCAAAATTAGTAGAAACAAAGAAATAATAAAGACCATAACACAACTAAATGAGAGTTAAAAAAAAATACAGAAGATCAAAGAAATAAAAATTGGTTTTTGGAAAAGATAAAATAAAACCATTAGCTAGACTAAAAAAAAGAGAGAAGACCTAAATAAGTAAAATCAGAAACAAAATAGAAGGGATTATAAATGATACCATAGAAAAACAAAGGATTATTAGTCTTATGAACAAATACATCCAAAAAATTGAAAAACCTGTAGAAAATGGGTAACTTCCCAGATACATACAACCTATCAAGATTTAACCAGGAAGAAATAGGAAACTTGGTAAAATAACATATAATGAGATTGAATCAATAATAAAACGTCTCCCAAGAATCGAAAGCCCAGGGCTGTATGGCTTCCCTGCTGAATTCTATGAAACTTGTAAAGTAGAACTTAACACCAGTTCTTTTCAAACTATTCCAAATTGTTGAAGAAGAGAGAATTCTTAATAACTTTTTCTAAGGCCAGTGTTACCCTGATGACAAAATCAGAGAAAGACAGAATGTAAAGAGGAGCTACAGGCCAATATCCCTAATCAACATAGATATAGAAATCCTCTACAAAGTTATAGCTAGCCAAATTCAATGGCACATCAAAAATAATATACTGTGATCAAGTGGAATTGATCTCAGGGATGCAAGAAGTAGTTCATCTTATGGAAATCAATAAATGTGATATATCACATAAATAGAATGAAGGACAAAAAATATCACATGATCATCTCAATAGATGCAGAAATGTTTTTGATAAAATTCAACATTCTTTCATGATGAAAATTCCCAAGTATAAAAGGAATGTACATCAACACAATAAAGATGATATATGGCAAACCCACAGCTAACATACTGAATGGGAAAAAGCTGAAAGCCTTTCCTTTAAGAACTGAAACACAAGAAAGCCCACTTTCTTTTTGTTTTGTTTTGAGATGGAGCCTTGCTCTTGTTGCCCAGGCTGTGGTCCAGTGGTGCAATCTTGGCTCACTGCAACCTCTGCCTCCCTAGTTCAAGCAATTCTCTTTCCTCAGATTCCCAAGTAGCTGGTATTACAGGTGTCCACCACCATGCCTGACTATTTTTTGTATTTTTAGTAGAGACAGGGTTTCACCATGTTGGCCAGGCAGGTCTCAAACTCCTGACCTCAAGTGATCTGCCTGCTCCGGCCTCCCAAAGTGCTGGGATTACAGGCGTGAGACACCAGGCCTGGCTGAAAGCCCACTTTCATCACTTTCATTCAACATGGTACTGGACGTTCTATTCAGAGCACTTAGGCAAAAGAAAGGAATAAGGGGCATCCAAATTGGAGAAGAGGAAGCCAAATTATCTCTCTTCACAGATGACATAATCTTATATAGAAACATCTAAAGACTCCAACAACAACAAAAATCTTAGAACTATTAAATAATTTCAGTGAAGTTTCAGGGTACAAAGTCACATAAAAAATTGGTAGTGTTTCTTTACACCCATGGTGAACTAACTGAAAAAGAAATCAAGAAAGCAATCTCATTTATAATGGTTACAAAGAAATGCAAAGGAATAAATTTAACCCAGGAGGTGAGAATTGTTAAAGAAAAACTAAATTACAAAACATTGATGACAGAAACTGAGGACAGAAAAAATGGAAAGGCATCCTGTGCTCATGGATTCAAAGAGTGAATATTGTTTAAATGACTGTATTACCCAAAGCAATTTACAGATACAGTGCAATCCCTATCAAAATTGCAATGTCACTTTTCACAGACATGGAAAAACAGTCCTAAAATTCATATGGAATTAGAAAAGATGCCAAATGGCCGAAGCAATTCTGAGTACAAAGAGCAAAGCTGGAAGCAACACACTGTCTGATTTCAAATTATACAAAGTTTTAGTAACTAAAAAAGAATGGCATTTGTATCAAAACAGACATATTGATCAATGAAACAGAATTGAGAACCTAGAAATAAATCCATGTATTTATGACCAACTGATTTTTACTAAAGTTTCCAAGGATATACACTGGGGACTCTTTAATAAATGGTGCTGTAATAACTGGATATCAGTGTGCAGAATACAACTAGACCTCTATCTCACACGATATTAAAAAAATCAACTGAAAAAGGATTCTAGACTTAAATGTAAGACTCAAAACTACAAAAATTACTGGAGGAAAATATAGAGGAAACACTTTAATAATTGGTCCGGGCAGAGATTTTATGGTTAAGACTGAAAAAACATAGGAAGCAAAAACAAAACAAGACAAATGGGACTATATCAAGCTAAAAAATTGCTGCACAGCACAAGAAACAATCATCAGATCAAAGAGACAACCTATAAAACAGGAGGAATTATTTGCAAACTGTTCATCCAACAAGGGACTAATATCCAGAATATATAAGGAACTTTAACAACTCAAGAGCAAAAAGTCCAAATAATCTAATTTAAAAATAAGCAAAGTCTACGTAGCCATTTTTCAAAATAAGATATACAGATGGCCACCAGTTATATGAAAAAATGATCAACATCAATTATGATCAGGGAAATGCAAATCAAAGTCGCAATGACATTATCTAACCTCAATTAGAATGGCTATTATCACAAAGACAAAATATCAAATGCTGGTGAAGATGCACAGAAACGGGAACTTTTTATACACTGTTGGTGAGAATGTAAATTTGTATAGCCATTATGGAAAATAGTATAGAGATTTCTCAAAAACTGAAAGTATAATTACCATATGATCCAGCAATCTTACTATTATGTAAGATCCAAGGGAAAGGAAATCAGTGTATTGAAGAGATAGTTGTATCCTCATGCTTTTTTCACAATAACTAAGAGATGGAATCAAGCTATTCATCAAGAGATATAGAATAGATAAAGAAAATGTGAAATGTGTATACAACAGGATACTATTCAGACATAAAGAAAAGGAATCCTGTTATCATAGTAACATGGATGAGCCTAGAGAATATCCTGTTAAATGAAACAAGTCAGGCACAAAAGATAAATACTGCATGTTCTCACTGATCTCTGGGAGCCAAAAAGAAAAATAAATCAGCTTATAGAATTCAAGAGTAGAAATATGGTTACTAAAGACTGGGAAAGATATGGGAAGTGGGGGTATGTAGCACCAGTGTTCCATGTAGCACTACAGATTGGATATAGTTAACCATTACTTATTGTATATGTTCAAAAAGCTAGAAGAGAGGATGTTGAAAGTTCCCAGCACAAATCATAAATGTATGAGGTAATGGGTATGCTAATTAGTGTGATTTGATCATTACACATTTTACAGATGTGTTCATACATAACTCTGTACCCTCTAAAATGTACAATGGTTATGTGTCAACTAAAAAATAAAAGGAAAAAAAGGGAAACTAGATTCAACAGACTTTCCAAGATACTTGGAAGCTTAAATAAACAGCAACAACAACAATAAAAAGACATGAGTGATCAAATAAGTTTTGTTTTATAAAAATTTAGAGTTATATATGGCAATATTTAAAATATCTCACAGATAGAAATAAACTCCATTTAATTCTACTGCAAGTAAAACTGGGGAAAGTCCCTAAGAGAAAAAGTTTAAACTAATGGCTTACTTTTAAGAAAGGGACTTCTCAGCAGATCCAGATTTGAAGTCAGCTGCTATAGTGTAAAATAAAAAATTCTGTCTGAGTTCTGCAGAGTGGAAAAGGCTTCTTGTTTCAGTTTGCTCACATTGTTTTCTTCCATGATATTATAAACAGTACTTATGATCACTATCAGTAAAGGAAAAATATACCACTTCTACCACCAGTTACCAACACTTTCCATGGATTTGTAATTTTCAGTTTTGTTCTAATTATTACTACAAATAACTTTTACCCTGAGTTATATATTTTAGGCTCCTTTATCCTGATTCAAATGGTATTGTTTTAGTGAAAGTATGTGTGATTTTGATATGTTTAATTGTTTATATTTTTCTACTGTAAAACATTTGTTTTCATTGTTAGGCATGAAAAGTGAGGTTGTACATATGACTGTATTCAATGTCTTTGTTCTTCTTCTAGGTACTGGTTATGCTATGTCAATCTTAGGCCCTGCTATTGGCTATGTATTGGGAGGACAGCTGCTAACCATGTACATTGATGTTGCTATGGGTGAAAGGCAAGGCGATATCAATTTTTCTTTTATTTAAATTTATTTTATTTTAATTATGCTAACATCATAGACAGAACATTTTCACAATACTTGCTTCAGCACAGCATGAGAAATTATTCAGGAAACAAAACTAAATACAAAGAATTCTTATATTTGGCTGCATTGCCTTTTGGATCAATGCCATACCATCTTTTATTATAATAACATTTTCATAAATAAGGATGTTTAATAAAAATCATCTGGTGAAATGTTAAAAAACACATATTTAGGACCTAATGCATTGTTCAAAAATAAGAATTCAATAGAAATTAATAATATTTTCCATAGATTTAGTTGGGACTAGATAGTCTGGAGAGTCTCAAGAGTTTATGATCCTTTCTTCCTTCCTTCTTTACTTCCTTCCTTCCTTCCTTCCTTCCTTCCTTCTTTCTATGGCATTATCAGAGTTACTGTGGAACAACTCTGTTAATGCCATAGAGATCACAATTACACCATTTTAACAACAGTGACAATGAAAGATAATAATATAATAATAGATAATATTTATTTGTCCTATACTATGTACCAGACACCATATGTTTTGTGTGTTAATGTATTTTACGTGCTATCTTATTTAATGATAGTTGATACACACAGGTTGGTAAGTGGCTAAGACATAAAGTGATCTCTTTGATTCCAAAATTCAACACTGAGTTAGTTACCTTCTCCATTTTTTGGTTAGAGAAATTTGTGCCTTTGCTGAGGTCATATTTTTTTCATTTTGCCACTGGGAATAATAACTGTACAATCCTCTACATGACCTGCACTGCAATTCACTGTATTGCAGTGAATACAAAAATGTGGTCATAGGTATGTGATTTGTTTTCTAAAGTCTTAGTCCTAGGTTAATCTTTCACAGCCCTTAAAAAGGCATGCAGAAGAACTCTTGAAGTAGTAAACCCGGAGATTTAAGAAAGGATATTTTAATTTTAGTGGAAAATTACATGAGTTGTAGGATTAGTGTATTTTTGGAACGGGCCAAAGTATATTAAAATATAAGACACCTGGCTAGGCATGGTGGCTCATTCCTGTAATCCTAGCATTTTGGGAGGTCAAAGTGTAAGGATCACTTGAGGCAAGGAGTGGTTTGTAGCTACAATAGCTTACAAGCTACTTGGGAGGCTAAGATGAGAGAATCACTTGAGCCCAGAAGTTCAAAGCTACAGTGAACTATGATCATGCCATTGCACTCTAGCCTGGGTGACAGACTGAGACAATTTCAAACAAATATATAGATAAATAAAGTCACTTTAAGAATAATTTTGCATTAAAAAAATGCACCAGTTGAATAAAGCACACTCTATGGGCTTTTAACATAGATCAGTGATTGCTGTGATATATATTTAATTTAATACAGTAGAGATGAAAATTTAGCCAAAGTTAAAGAATGTTGAGAAATTCTATGTATCTTTCCAAATAGTTCTCAATTTACTATTAGATATTTTAAACTTTTATGGCATATTTGCCATTTTTAAACATGTAACTCTCATTTATGCTTGCTAACTATTTTCTGATTCTTCACAATGGCACCATTAAAATGTTGAATATTATAATAATATTCTATTAGATGAACTTGAGTATAAAGTGTATAATTATCTTAACTGAGTTTTAATAAGGTAGAGTGGACTTTTACCTCTTGTTTTTCTATCATATAGCACTGATGTCACTGAGGATGATCCACGATGGTTGGGAGCTTGGTGGATTGGATTTATTCTATCATGGATCTTTGCTTGGTCTTTAATAATACCTTTTTCTTGCTTTCCAAAACATTTACCAGGTAAATGTGCTTTCTTTAAAACCAGAGAAATTTATTTTAATTGTAGGCCAGTTGTTATTTTCCATATGATTAATAAGAACTGTAGATTCACCCTGTTTGTTTTATAGAATCTCAAGTGTCTGCCTTTGAAAACTTTTGAATATTCTTCATTCTAGAAAATATTGGGTAACAATTTTAATATTCATGGGGTTTTTCAATTCCCAATTAATAATGAAACTATGAATATTCATCTTCTTAGTACTTAATAAATTTGTTTCTTATGTTTTATCTGGAATTCTGCTTTATGTGTATGCAAGGTACAATATCTTTTAAACTAGTAGTTTGTATTCAATTAGTCATTAATTTCAATCTGCTTTAAATCATTCATGTTAATTACTTGTAGTTAAAAGTGCAAGTGCTTATTTTTTTTCAATTATCACCAAAGTCATTCTGTAGCGTACTTATTTACTTTTATACTGTATGTAAATATTAAACATCACTTTCTTTCTTTCTTCCTTTCTTTCTTTGTTCTTTTTTGTTTTTTTGAGGCAGTCTCCCTCTGTTGCCCAGACTGGAGTGCAGTGGCGCGATCTCCGCTCACTGCAACCTCTCACTCTTGGGTTCAAACAGTTCTCCTGACTTAGCCTCCCGAGTAGCTGGGACCACAGTCATGTGCCAGCATACTCGGCTAAATTTTGTATTTTTGGTAGAGACGGGATTTTGCCATGTTGGACAGGCTGGTCTCGAACTCCTGACCTCAGTTGATCTCCCTGCCTCAGCCTCTCAAAGTGCTAGGAATACAGGCATGAGCCACCACGCTTCACTTGAATACTGAACATTCTATATAACAAGAAAATGTTAATAAAAAAGAATATTAATTTTTCTCTATGAGCTCTTACTTCTCTATAATGATGAAGTTAAAATACATATCTGTAGAAGTATTTTTCTTTAGATTGAAGGTATTTAGTTGTTTACATTGTTATTTGCAACAGGATAGATGATTACCTTTTGGAAATGGGCAAGAGAAAATCTGACAGACTATGAGTAGGTAGACTTATTAACTTATTTCTACCCTGAGCCATTCATTTATAATTCCATATGTTGACTATTTTCTCAGATTTATTGGCAGTACCATTATTAAAAATCCAAGGGACATGGTAATAAGATGGTAAATATTTCATTTGTCAAACATGTTAGGATTAAGAGAGCAGAGGAAAAAAGCCACAAAAATACTTTAATATGTAAAGGATCAAAAAGAGAACCACTTGAAAGGAAGAAAAAATGTTAAGAGATTTTAAATGAAAAGCATAGATACGTGATTGGAGCAAAATTGTCTCATTTTAATGTTTAGACCGGTTGGAACTTCCTTAACAAGTGGTAATGGATACAGTTCTTGGGGTATCCTGATTACAGACATAGATATTTGAAGAATTTTATTGACAGAGAAGAACTGGCCTCTTATAGCATTTATATACTAGTGGAAGTCTATGTCAATTAAAAGGTAAGCACTTTTTACATAAGGAATAAAGTGATAGAGTAAGTTCATTTACTATTGTTTTTTTCTTTTTAGGTACAGCAGAGATTCAAGCTGGGAAAACTTCCCAGGCTCATCAGAGTAATAGTAATACAGATGAGAAATTTGGAAAAAGTATTAAAGATTTTCCAGCTGCTCTAAAGGTAAAATAAAACTCTTCTCTGTCTCTCTCTCTCAGTCTTATACACACACACATACACACACACAATCACATGTACATATGTGTAGATGTGTGTATGTATTATATATACACATATAACCACACATGTATACATACATATAAACACCCACATAAACACACACACACACCATCTTTTCATAATACAGTTTTGTTTGCTTATTTACAATAGTTTGAGCTCTTATAAACAACTCTTTGGATTCAGTTGTATTGTCTTTTGAGTAAATGAAAACTATTCCAGGGTAGAATGGTTGAAAGAGCATGAGTTGTTTTATTGGCAGTATCAATATTCACTGATTCCTTGTTAATACTAATAGCCCATTATTCCATGACATTTTCCTTATGAAATTGATTTGTCAATTATCACTGAATTGTAAATATATTTGAGAATTCCGAACCAATATTTTTATTTTGTGAAAGAGGTAGTTAATGGTAACTTGTTTTGAATTTGATGCTAAAGAACAAAAGTGTTATGGTTCATTCAGTTGCACTCAGCAGAAGAGTATTCTTTCTATTTAGTGTTATAAAAATTTTATTCATAAGGGACTTTATAATTTTTCTTTTTCAAAAGGTGAAATTGTTTGCTTTTCATTGTTTTTGGCTTCTTGTCAAATAAAAACCTTAAAATGTTTTTACTTCTCCACTTAGCCCATCTTTCAACTCTCCCCACCATACATGAGAATTCTTGTGTTTGGCTGATATTGTTTGTGCTTTAATTGCAACTACTGTTATTTTCTCCTATAGTAGTTCTGTTATATTTCATCATTCCTATTTAATTTATCTTATAAACTTTAACTAGCATTACTATTGAGAGTCATTACTGACCATTACTTTTTTTTAATCCTTATGTCCTCCTGCTTAGAGATTTCTATTCTGATTTCAATCTCTATGAATTCAAGATTTTGTTGGTAGTTTTCCTTAGATAAGATACTGCCTACATATCCTTGAATGTCTGAATAATATATTTGACTAGGTGAATACCTTTGGATCATTCCTCTTTAATCCCAGTTGTCTATGGATATTGTTTGCTTTTTTCTACTTAATTGTGTTGTATTTGAGAAGTTTCATGTTAGTGTGATTCTGACATTCTTTTCATCTGTATGTTGGTAAGTTTTTTCATTTATCTTTGATTACAGGAAATTTATTTCATTATGTTGAAGTATATGTCTTTTTTCATTAATTCTTCTCGAGAATCCATTATTTTCAATCTAAAGACAATTTTTTAAAATATTATTTTAAGTATTTTAAATTATTGCATATTTTCAGGTACTTTTCCCTCCTTTTGTCAGTCTTAGGTTATGTGGCTCTGACTTCTAATGCTCTCATCTTGCTTTGTGACCCGTGTGTGTGTGTGTGTGTGTGTGTGTGTTTTGCTTGGTTTTATGAAAAAATTTTTGGCATTTGATATTTGAGAACTATAATTTGGTTTTCATTTTCTGGTTAAATACATTCACATAGTTAACCTCCAAACTTTCCTTTGTCAATAAATAAGATTCTGAGAGGTCTAGCCGTATAGACATCTATTTAAAGTTGCTTAACTGTGTTTCTAAGGTTCTTAATTGCTAAGTCTAATCATGGAACAATACTATGAATTTGATGCTTAGAGACCATTCTCATCTGTGCTCATAGTCTCAAATTCTTTGTTTACTGGACATAGGAATTCAAAACACAATAAAACACCAAATAGGTGGTAGATTTATAGTGTGAAGATTTACAGTAAGACTGGGGAAGGGAACTTTTCCAAGAAGGCCTTTACCTTCTTTCCCTGATCCTTTGAATGCAATAAAAGCATAACCGCCATATTGAGGAATCATCTATCAATTTTCTATGTATTCCACATATAAATTTTCTCATCATGTATATGTAAATCTATTAATTATCCATTGTTATATTTTTGTTCTAGAGGAAATGATGAAATTTTATAGATGATTGTATTACATTTATTAAAAATTTGCCATGCTAACCTTCTGACTCTGTACTTTGCAGTATAATCATAGCTATTCATTTGAGGAACTATATCTTTTTCTTTAGAATTTGATGAAGAATGGTGTCTTTATGTGTTTAGTTCTATCAACTTCTTCAGAAGCCTTAATTTCTACTGGATTTGCTACATTTTTACCTAAATTTATAGAAAATCAATTTGGATTGACATCCAGCTTTGCAGCTACTCTTGGAGGTAAAACATTTTCTTTATTTGAACTTAATCTAAAATTTTTACTTTACCATATTAAATGTTTATTAGGATAATGTATAATTTGGGATAGCCCCTCATTGAAATTTAAACTAAAACCAGCCTGGCAATCATGGTGAAATCCTGTCTCTGCCAAAAAACATAAAAATTGGCTGAGCATAGTGGCACATGCCTATAGTCCCAGCTTCTCGGAAGGCTGAAGTGGGAGAATAACTTGAACCTGGGAAGTGGGAGAATGCAGTGAGTTGAGCTTGTGCCATTGTACTCTAGCCTGGGTGACAGAATGAGACCCTGTCTGAGAAAAAAAAAATTAATTTTGGTAAAAATTTCTGATTTTCTGACATTTGGCAATCTATTGTATGAACTAGAGAAAGACAAAGGCTAAAATGACTAAAGAGAATGTGTATTAATCTTAATGTTCAATACATTAATTTGATTAATTCCCTATTGATGGACCTGTTAAGTCATTTGTACACGTATTTCTATATCAGGGGAATACTTTTATGTGTTAAAACCATATTGGCACTTGTTTTTGATGTTTTCCAATGTCAGTATGGGTGAGTTTATGTTTTCTCACAGTCTACATTCTTTTTTCTTATTAGGGGCTGTTTTAATTCCTGGAGCTGCTCTCGGTCAAATTTTAGGTGGTGTCCTTGTTTCAAAATTCAAAATGACATGTAAAAACACAATGAAGTTTGCATTGTTCACATCTGGAGTTGCGCTTATGCTGAGTTTTGTATTTATTTATGCCAAGTGTGAAAATGAGCCATTTGCAGGTGTATCCGAATCATATAATGGGTAAATACATTTCAGTGCTTTTTGATAATAATACCAGAATAATAGACTAAGCATTTCTAAGCATATGTTTTCTTTAATGGTGAGAAACTGGAGTTTTAAAAAATTGGAAGGCTTTTTTTCCTATGTGAGAACATGTAGTTTTGTTTTTAGTTTAGATAATTGATGTATTATTAAAAGTTGGGAATATTTATACAAAGGGCATTTAAGAAGCAACTTTCATATACTGGGTACTATACTTGCTGAGGGATACAAAGATTAACACAGTGGGATTTTTGCTTCTAAGGGATTCATATCCTAGGAAGAATTTTACTTTATATGTTTTTATTGGTTTAAATTTTAAAAAACTGAAATAACTCCCTATGATAAAAATTCTCTTATTAAGTTGGTTGCAAATAGGCAAGAAGAGAAATTAGAATAAAGCTAGTCCTAGCTAATACTAATTGTTATTGTATCTACTTAGAAGGTTATGCTTGTTGTAGATAAATAAATAACTTGTTCTCACCTGTACACGTTTCTAGCTATAATTGATTTGATCATTTATATTTCTTTGTTTTGCTTTGACATTTTAAACCATAGTAGGTGGTCAGGCAAGAGGGTGTTGCACAGCAGTGCATTTTATACCTCATAGTGCTGCTTTCATTGTTTCATTACATGTGTTTGAGGCTGTTAGGTAAGGTGATACACTAGGTCAAGACTCCATAATTTTGTATAATATGACATTCAGATGATATAAATATAATCTACTTTGTTCATTTGCCAGTAGTGATGATCATGATTTTTAGTTACTACTAACATATCTGTGATTCTTTTACATTAATGCTGAGCATGATAAAGCAGTGTTTGGTTAAGCTCCATTACATTTCTTTTCTTTTCTTTTCTTTTTTTTTTTTTTTGAGACAGAGTCTTGCTCTGTCACTCAGGCTGGAGTGCAGTGGCATGATCTTGGCTCACTGCAACCTCCACCTTCTGGATTCAAATGATTCTCCTGTCTCAGCCTCTGGAGCAGCTGGGGCTACAGGTGCACACCACCATGACTGGCTAATTTTTGTACTTTTAGTAGAGATGGGGTTTTTCCATGTTGGCCAGGATGATCTCAAACTACTGAACTCAAGTGATCCACCCACTTTGGACACCCAAAGTGCTGGGATTACAGGCATGAGCCACCACACCTGGCCAAGCTCCATTACATTTATTCAACATTTGTTGAATACTTCCTTTGGCAGAACTTTATAGCAAAAATCCCTGTTCTAAAGGAGAAATTGCAAAAGAAAGAAAGAATGAATAGTTAACTTGGTAATGGGAAATATACAAAGTGCTATGGAATTGAAAAGAAGGTGAGCTTTTCGATTTTATTTGATTAGAATCTGGAAGGGCTTCAGAGCATAATAGTGAAATGGGGTTTAAAAATACTTCAAGGATACAGAGTTTTGAGAAATAAGATTTGAGAAGAGAGAAAGGGAAAGGGAATATGCTAAAACAAGGTTTTAAATGCTATAAAATAGGAAGGCTAGATTCAGGGACCAGTTTGAATGGAACTTAAACTATGTGTCTAGAAATAGTAGAAATATATTTTGGAATGTTGAAAGGTAGGTAGAGGCTAAATTGTGTAGACCTGACTTTCAGTCCTTTAAACTTCATCCAGACCTATCCCAGGAAACTTTTTCTGTATGATCCTTTTAGAAAAAAAACAAAAAAGGAAGTTCTGGTTAGTGTAGCACATGGTTTATCACCTTGAGTAAAAAAGTACATTGTCTACCTTAAATAAATAAGAGTTACTGCCAGGTGTGCTGTCCTTAGTGTAATCAGAAAGGAAGGCACATGTGATAGGGTAATTCTGAGGTTCATGTAGGGTTTGGCCATTAAAATATATTAAGATCTGGGACACAGTGTTTCATACAAGTACACATTTCTTATTGATGACAAGAACTGAAAGTTAATACACATACACACACATAAATATCAGTAAATGTATGTGGTTTTACTCATATTTACTCATAAATATTTACTCATACTTATGTATGTGTGTGTGTATATATAGATAGAAATAGGGACAGAATTTAATGTCACTAAATAGGTATGACATTGTCAGATCATTTTTTCTCATGGCCCAAATTCTTAGTTTTAGCTTCTGTACCCTAAATATAAAAATGTATATATTACAAAAAGGTCAGTCAAACTAGTCTAATCTAAGAAACATGTATAAAAAAAAGTCCAGACATAGGTTGAGGATATTGTGGGTTTGGTTCCAGACCACCAAAATAAAGCATATATTACAATAAGCAACTCAAATGGGTCTTTTGGTTTTCCAGTGCATATAAAGGTTATGTTTATCCTATACTATACTATATTGCCTATGCAAAACCTTATGTCTAAAAAAGCAATGTATAATGTACATACATTAATTAAAAATTATTTATTGCTGAAACATGCTGACAATCATCTGAGCTTCCAGCCAGTTGTAATTTTTTTGCTGGTGGAAGGTCTTGTCCCAGTGTTGATGGCTGCTGACTGACCAGGGTGATGGTTGCCAAAGGTTGGGGTAGCTGTGGCAACTTCTTAAAGTAAGACAATAATGAGCAGTCAGAACACACACAGCATTCACTGATTAAGTTTTACATCTTAAAGGAGCATGGTTCATGGTGTCCCAAAACAATTTTAATAGTAACATCAAAAACCACCTATCACCGTAACAGAAATGATAGTGAAAAACTGAAATTTTGCAAGGTTATCAAAATGTGAAGTAGACATAAAATGATCATATACTCTGGGAAAAATGGCACTGATAGACTTGCTGAATACTATCACTATCACTAGGTTGCCACTAACCTTCAATTTGTAAAAAAAAAACACGGTATTTGCAAAGCGAAATAAAACGAGATAACTCTATATCCTCAGAAACTCTTCTGTCTCTCACGCCCTAAAAAGGTATTCCTTGAGCTTCTTAGAGTGTTCTTTCCATTGTTGCCAGTTTTATTCCATGAGTACTCAGTGATTTTTAAGTGAGGGCATGTGGTATTTGGTTTTCTGTGCCTGTGTTAATTCGCTTGGGATAATGGTCAGGATATTTTTCAATAATACTTTAATTTATTATTAAACCTTTAATTGGGCACAATACTAAATTCCATTGCATGAAGACTGTTTATTTTCCCACTGTTTCGCACTGTGTTTTTGTTGCCTTGACAATCTATAGGAACGTTGAGTCTTGTTTTGGTGATCAGTGGTGGTAATAATGACTTTTGTTTTACTTAATAATTAAACCTCATAGAATATAGAAATACCATAGTATATACATACAGTATTTTTTTCTGTATCTGGCCTTTAGCTAGAATTTCATTGATTATATGAAATAATATCTTAAAGAGGCATATTAATATTTTGCAATGGTTTTAGGGAAATTTTAGCTTGTTATGGAGGTATAATTATAGAATAATACTTTGTATTTAAATAAGAAATTAATGTTTGAATACTACTTGTGAAAACCATAAATGTTTATACACATACTTTTATTTTATTATATTAAAAAAGCTATTAAACCTTTTAAAATATATTATAAATATTTTTTAAATAATATGGATACACTAAGAAAATTTAATAATCTTCACAAGCATCTGCTATTTCTCTACTAATAGTTTTCTACTTACCTCATGAAGTAAACCTTTGTAAAATACGTAGACTAATGTGACCAACCCTTGATATTAGGGAATATAAGCTATATTTCTTTGTTTCTACTATAATTTGCATCATGCTGTCTTAAACTATGATCTCAGTAATTATTTATCAATAGTATGAGAATTATACACTGGGAACTTTAAAAATTATTGTGTAAAGGCTATTTCTAGAGTTGCAGGGATGGTTTTCCTCTACTTATCTTATTTCTGCATCTATGTTATGAGCTCTGTGAGCAGACACTCTAGTGATTGCTTTTGTGAGTAGAATCATCACACTTGATAAAGATAAATCTGGCAGCGTCCTGTGGAATAGATTTGAATAAGATGAGACTGCAGGCAGACTATTTTGATCACTTTTTCTTCAGACGCCCTACTGATTTAGTCATTTCTGTGTTTGATCCCTGATACAAGAAAGCATCATGGTACAGGAGTTTCCTTCTCTCCCTCCCTCCTTCCCTTTTCCTTTCTTTTTCTCTTTCCCTTCCCTTCCTTTTCCCCCTTCCTTTCCCCGCCCTCTTTCCCTTCCTTCTCTCTTCCTTCCTGCCTCTCTTCCTCTCTTCTTCTCTCCTTCTCTCCCTTTTTTCTTCCTTCCATCATTCTCTTCCTTCCATCTATTTATCTCTCTCTCCTTCCATCTGTCATTTCTTGTTCTAGCTGTAGCTCCTTCTTTCTTTTAAATATAATTCTACCACTTTGAGTAGACTAGCACATAACTGGTGTTCATTATATGTTTATTAAATAAGTGGACTCCCAAGACCTCAGTACTCTTCTCATTCCACACACTATATGGCTGATCTTATAAATGCTTATGGTTTCAGCTACATCTATGTCCAAAAGGTTATTAAGAAATCTAGCTCCATGCAAGATTTCTTTACTAAATTTGAGAGACTCTTAATTTTAATATGTACAATACCATACTCATCATCTCTTCTCCAAAACTTGTTCTCCTGTACCTAAACACCAAGTTAGATGCTAGCAGTCATCCTTGACTCTTCTATTTTTCTGTTTTTTTTTTTGAGGAGCAGTGGCACAATAACTCACTGCAGCCTCAAACTCCTAGGCTCAAGTGATCTTTCTGCCTCAGCCTCTTGAGTACCTCTTCCATTCTTAACAGGAAGAGTAGTCTTCAATCAATCCATCACCAAATCTTACTGATTCTATGTCTAAAACTTTTTAAAATCTGCTTCCTAGGTTCTGTTTTAGTTCTCCTTTATATTGTCATCACCTACTGTCTGGGGGTATGGTGACTGGTCCCCTTTCTTCAAATTCATACTCTGTACAACTCCTAGAATTATTTCTTTAAAGCAAACTTTTGACAGTGTCACTTTCCAGTGTAAAAACACCTTAATGATTGTCTTTTGTCAGGCCTATGTTGCTCTCAATTAAACTGGTCCTTATCTCCTCTCCAGCTACATTTCCTGTCACTTGGCCTCAGATATCATTCACATTTCTGCACAGAGGATGCTGTTTCTATACTCTATGCCTTTGTATCAGCTTTTTCTGAAGTGTGTTTCCCTTTTCCCATTTGACTGGCTAACTCTTACTCATTCTTTATTTTTCATTTTTTTTTGAGATGGAGTCTCACACTGTTGCCCAGGCTGGAGTGCAGTGGTGTGATTTTGGCTCACTGAAACCTCTGCCTCGTGGGTACAAGAGATTCTTCTGTCTCAAACTCCCAAGTACCTGAGACTACAGGTGCCTGCCACCACACCCAGCTAATTTTTGTATTTTTAGTAAAGACGAGGTTTCACCATGTTGACCAGGCTGGTCTCGAATTCCTGACCTCGAGTGATCCGCCCGCTTTGGCATCCCAAAATGCTGGGATTACAGGCATGAGCCACTGTGCCTAGCCTTTTACTCATTCTTTAAATCACATCTCAGGCAGTAGCTCCTCCTCCAGCCCCTCTTCTTTAAACTTTAGCTTGTGTTAGGTGTCCTTCCTTTGTACTTCTAAAAGGCACTTTGCAGATATCTGTAACCACCCTTGGCATATTAGTGAATAATTTTCTATGTCCATCTCTACTTCTACACTGTGAAATCCTTGAGGATAGAAACTGTCTTATTCAGCTTTGTATTCCTGTTACCTAGCATAGGGCCTAGCAGTTGCTCAATATTTGTTGTTTGAGTGTATAAATAAACAAATGAGTTACTAGGGATGCATTTTTGATTAGTGTAACCCTTTATATTAGAGAAGGTGTTTTCTGTAAGAGGCAGTTTGAAATGATACTGGGCCTGGGGACCTAGAAAATTTTATTTGATAGGGAAAGAAAAGTAAGTTAATCTCCTTGGACCTCAGTTGATGAGATGATTATAATCAACAGCATGATTTTGTTCATCCTTCCCAGTTTAAACACTGTCTGCATCCTGGAGCTATTTGGCATTGTGTGGAGACATTTTGGTTGCTGTAATGAAGGAGAGTGCTACTGGCATCTGGTGAATGTCAGGGATGCCGTTAAACATTTTACAGTCCACAGAACCAATCCCACAAGAGAATTATCTGGCACCAGATGAGAATCTCTGTTTTCTTCACTTATTCTGTCTTATATTTTTGATTACTGACAGATACTATACTATATGACTATTGTTTTTACTGCTTTTCTCTGACAAGAAGTTAAGCTTTATGTGCAAAGGAAGACTTTTTATTTGCTTTATTTGTTTAGTAATTATGTGTTGAGTGAGTGAATAAATGACTGAATGGTAAGATATGACAGTGCTTCTAAACTGTTAAAAGTTATGACATAGCTCATTTACCCTTTTTTCATTTCTTATTTACAGGACTGGAGAATTGGGCAACTTGGTAGCTTCCTGTAATACCAATTGCAACTGTTTGCGATCATACTACTATCCTGTCTGCGGAGAAGATGGAGTCCAATATTTTTCTCCCTGCTTTGCAGGTTGTTCAGACTCAGTTTCACATAGGAAACCAAAGGTAACTTATATCTCCTGCTTTTCCCTTAATGAGGCAATGTGTTTCTGGATCTCTATCTTGACTTCTCTAATGGGGTTATGTAATGCCTGTTCTTGCCTTCCTGCTCCACTGCTTCCATGAAGCAGCTCATGATGTCTCCAGCTGAAATAGACTGTTTTTTCTTCATGCTTCTTGCAGTAATTGTTGAAAAGTCAATTTGGAAGTTACAAATATTTTAGTAACATCACTTTGTTGCAGTTGTGAAATATCTTTTATCTTTTCGTATTGTTTTATGGTCATGCCTCAGAATACATGGGGGATGGGTTCCAGAACCCCTGCACATACCCAAATATGCCATACTTCAGTCCCACCAATGGCCTTGAAGAACCCGTTTTAAGCCAGTGCCTCATTATATGTGGGTTTTGCATCTAGTGAATACCATATTTTCGATCCATGTTTGGCTGACAAAAGTCCACATGTAAGTGAACTGGTGCAGTTCAAACCTGTGTTGTTCAAGGGTCAATTTTATTTTTCTTTAACTATACTTTAAGATCCTTGAAGGCAAGAGTCTTTTCCCATTTTTGCTAGGTACAGTTTTTACAGTAGAAACAGTATTTGTTTTATTTGATGTATCATGAATACATTTAAAAATACTCAAATCAATTTATTTTCAAATACAAATTCATGTCTACTTCTGGATCTGAATACTAATCAATGTGCCCAGATGTTATTTCTTTTTTAGTGTAGTTAAATAGTTTAAAAGAACTCAATACAATTTGATTGTACTATATCTTACAATCTAATATTTCATCTTAGCTAAATTTAAGAGCCTTATAAATGAATAGTATTCAGATTATGAGTAGTGCACAGTATATTATGCATTGGTAGATAATGTTATAACTTTAAAAGAATCTGCAGGAAGTATATACTGTGGTGTAAATGAAAACAATGAATAAGATGTGTAAGAGTTACGTGACAATTTTGAATATTTGAATTTTTTTCTTTATATATGACCAATAAATGCTATGGCTAGCTTGAATTAGAAGTAGATTATGACAAGGAGTTATTAGAAGGATTTTATTCACATAATATGTATAGACACAAATATCATCCTACACAAGGAAATAACACAGGAAATCTAATACCCATAGTGTACTTAAAATAGTTTTGGTGATTTTGATATGATTAATTTAATATTTATATTTTTCACCAAATGCTAAGGTAATTACTGTCTTACACAGCATGTTGTCTTCTAGAATTTTTTAGGAAGAGCAAATGATTTTGACTTGTAACTTTTCTATTTGTCCTGACTGTTTTATGTCCAATCAGTCCATGGAATAATCATTGATTCACAATATGTTTTTCTCATGAAATATTTCAGATAGGCAATAAACATTTATAATACTTTAAATAAGCATCCATATACATTTGTTCACAGCAATACTGTTTTAATCTTGTATTTCACACCAGTGATGCAAACTACAAAAACGGACCTTAACTAACTGCTATATTGCAGGCAAGACTTGTAAAGTTTCATTAAGATAGAAAATGCTCTTCTCAGTTGCTCTCTTTAAAATTTGTAAAGGCTTAATTACCTCATTATTTGATATATCTGATTGCTAAATATGTAATAGTCAATTTTGGAGGTGTCATCTGCATATATGGTTTTCCTGAATCAGTACCAGTTGTCTTGGAATGGCTTTAGCACCAAAAAATAATAATAGTAAGTTTCTAACCTTTGCCACAATAAAAGTACTGCTTCTCTATGATTTCTCTGGCTCTGCTCTGATTTCATTGAGGACTTAATGTCTGAAAAAGATTTATAGTAAGGATAAAGGCTATGGAAGGATTCAGTTGAGATGTAAAAATGGGTTTAAGAAATAATTACTGTTGAAAGAAGTCTGGAATGTGCAAGATCATGTAACTTATATTCCCATTCAATTGTTTTGTAAGTCAGTAATTACTATAGCAGGTTACAAGCTGAAGTAATGGCCACAATAGTCAAATACAGATGTTTCTACTTCATAAATATGGTTTGTTTCTACTTGCTTAATTTCTTATGGGTTAAGTATTCTCTCAGTGCCATTTGTTGTATGTTTAAGTCAGTATGAGTGTGTTCGCCATGTCTAGAGAATACCTAATTTACAATAATTTATTTTCTGAATAATCACTTTCATTATTTGTCTATATTTTTAGGTATATTACAACTGTTCCTGTATTGAAAGGAAAACAGAAATAACATCCACTGCAGAAAGTTTTGGTTCTGAAGCTAAAGCTGGAAAATGTGAAACTCATTGTGCGAACCTGCCCATATTTCTTTGCATTTTCTTTATTGTAATTATGTTTACATTTATGGCTGGAACTCCTATAACTGTATCTATCCTAAGGTAAGTAGTAGGTTGAGAAAGTTTCATTCACTAAGGCAATATGTTGATGGAAAGAAAATGGACTCTGGGCTCATTTGGGGTTTATATTGATAATTAGTTCAATACCAATCTAGTCCTTACAAGATCATTAGTTCTGTAGCATTGGATAAGCTCCTCTGTAGAACCCCAGATGTAGAGATTTAAATGATACGCACTTGAAAGTGTCTTCACATTGCCTACCTGGCTTGTGCTTGGTATTTTTTTCTGCTTCTTTCATGAAACTTCAGTTGTGAGCTGGAGATAATGTTCTTTTGAGTATCACAGAAATAAAATGCATTCCAATATGCCAGAATCAGAATGGCATGCATTCTACCTTATGCATTAGGTACTGTGACATTAAATCTTTAAGCAGTGCTAATCAATAAGAAACAGGTTGTCACCTGGTTGTTCACCTGTGTTTTATGTTTCCAGTTGCTTTTCCTTCTTCTATCCCAGTATACAAACACATTTCATACCTGTCCTTCCATGGAGTCACCAGTCTTTGTATATCTTTTCTAATGAATTCTAGCTTTTTTTCTTTTTTTGTTCCTTAATATTTACCCACTATCTTTTCTTTTTTTGTTGTTTATTTAATTTAAGTTCAGGGGTACATGTACAGTTTTTTTTTTGTTTTGCTTAGGAAAGCTTTGGCTATTCTGCAGTGAAGCCATTGGGTCCTGGGCTTTTCTTTACTGGGAGACATTTTATTACACCTTCAATCTTGCTACCTGTTATTGGTCTGTTCCGATTTTGGATTTTTCCTGATTGCATCTTGGTAGGTTGTATGTATCTAGGAATTTGTCCATTTCTTCTAGATTTTCCAATTTATTGGCATATTGTTGCTCATAGTAGCCACCAATGATCCTTTGAATTTCTACAGCATCACTTGTAATGTCTCTTTTTTTATTTCTGATTTTATTTATTTGAATCTTCCCCTTTTTTTCTTAGTCAGGCTAAAAGTTTGTCAATTTTGTTTAATTTTTCAAAAAACCAACTTTTAGTTTCATTGATCTTTTGTATTGTTTTCTTCATTATTTCATTTATTTCTGCTCTGATCATTATTTCTTTTCTTCTACTAAATTTGATTTGGTTTCCTTTTGTTTTTCCAGTTCTTTAAGATGCATCATTAGATTGTTTATTTGAAGTTTTTTTCTTTTTTGAGGTATAGCTATAAACTTCCCTATTAGTACTTTTTTGCTATATCCCTGAGATTTTTGGCGTGTTGTGTTTTCATTATCATTTGTTTCAATAAATTTTTCAATTTCCTTCTTAATTTCTTCATTGACCCACTAGTCATTCGGGAGTATACTGTTTAATTTCCATGTATTTGTATGGTTTCCAAAATCCTTTTGTTATTAATTTCTTGTTTTATTTTATTGTGGTCAGGGAAGATGGTTGATATTATTTCCATTTATTTGAATGTTTTAAGACTTGTTGTGTAACCTAACATATGGCCAATCTTTGAGAATTATCCATGTGCTGAGGAAAAGAATGTGTATTCTGTAGCTTTTGGATGCAATGTCCTGTAAATATTCATTATATCCATATTGTCTCTAGTACAGATTAAGTATGATGTTTCTTTCTTGATTTTCTGTCTTGAAGATCTGTCCAATGCAAAGCATGCGGTGTTGAAGTCTCAAGCTATTATTGTATCAGGACCTTTCTCTTTAGCTCTACCGATATTTGCTTGTATATCTGGATGCTCCAGTGTTGGCTACATATATATTTAAAATGGTTATATCCTCTTGCTGAATTCACCCTTTTATCATTATATAGTGACCTTCGTCTCTTAAAGCTTTTGTCTTAAAATCTATTTTTTCTAGGTATAGTGATGACTCCTGTTCTCTTTTGATTTCCGTTGGCATAGACTATGTTTTTCCATTTCTTTATATTCAGTCTATGTGTGCCTTTATAGGTGAAGTGTCTTTCTTGTTGGCAGCAGGCCAATGGGTCTTGTTTTTTCATCCATTCAGCCAGGCTGTGTTTTCTGATTGGAGAGTTTAGTCCTTTTGCATTCAATGTTATTGATAAGTAAAAACTTACTCCTGCCATTGTATTATTTGTTTTCTGGTCGTTTTGTGGTCTTCTTTCTTTTTTCTTTTCTTCCTACCTTCCTCTAGTGAAGGTGATTTTCTCTGGTGATCTGATTTAGTTTCTTGCTTTTATCTCATTTTTTGTGTATTCATTGCATGTTTTTTTTTGGTTTGAGGTTCATGAAGTTTGCAAATACTATCTTATAAGTCTTATTTTAACCTGATAACAACTTAACACTGTTTGCATAAACAAACAAGTGAAAAGAAAACTAATAAAAACTCTACATCTTAACTTTTTCTCCTGGCTTTTTATCTTTTTTTTCTGTTTCTGTTTATATCTTATTGTACTGACTTTGTCTTGAAAAGTTGTTGTAGTTATTTTTTTTTATTGGTTCATCATTGAGTCTTTCTACTGAGGATAAGGGTGGTTTACACACCATAGTTACAGTGTTATAATACTCTGTGATTTTCTTTGTACTTATCATTACCAGTGAGTTTTGGACCTTCAGGTGATTACTTACTGCTCGTTAATGCTCTTTTTGTGACTGAGGTACACCCTTTAGCATTTCTTATAGGACAGGCCTGGCACTGATGAAATCTGTATCTGGGAAAGTCTTTATTTCTTCTTCATGTTTGAAGGATATTTTAACTAGATATACTACTCTAAGGTAAGAGTTTCGTTCCTTCAGCACTTTAAATATGTCATGCTGCTCTCTCCTGGCCTGTAAGGTTTCCACTGAAAAATCTGCTGCCAGATGTATTGAGGCTTCAATGGATGTTATTTGTTTCTTTTCTCTTGCTACTTTTATGATCCTTTCTTTATCCTTGATGTTTGAAAGTTTGATTTTTAAGTGGCTTGAGGTCTTCTTTGGGTTAAATCTGCTTAGTGTTCTATAACCTTCTTGTTCTTGGATACTGGTATCTTTCTCTAGGTTTGGGAAGTTCTCTGTTATTATCCTTTTGAATAGACTTTCTAACTCCTCTTTTTCTCCACCTCCTCTTTATGACCAATAATTCTTAGATTTTTCCTTTCTAGGCTATTTTCTAGATGCTATAGGCATGCTTCATTGTTTTTTATTCTTTTTTCTTTTGTCTCCTATGACTGTATATTTTCAAAAAGCTTGTTTTCAATCTCACTAATTCTTCATTCTGCTTTATCAGTTCTGCTATTAAAGGACTCTGATGCATTATTCAATATGCCAATTGCATTTTTCAGCTCCAGAATTTCAGCTTGACTTTTTCTTCTTTTTTTTCTTTGAGATGGAGTCTCTGTCAGTCTATTGCCTAGACTGGAGAGCAGTAGCTGTGATCTTGATTCACTGCAACTTCTGCCTCCCAAGTTCAAGCAATTCTCCTGCCTAAGCCTCCCAAGTAGCTGGGATGACAGGCATATGCTACCGTGCCCAGCTAATTTTTTTATTTTTAGTAGAGATGGGGTTTTGCCATGTTGGCCAGGCTGAGTCTGAAACTCCTGACCTCAAGGGATACACGTGCCTCGGCCTCCCAAAGTGCTGGAATTACAGACATGAGCCACCATGCCCGGCCAATATTTTTTCAGTCTTTTTGTAAAATATATCTGATAGAATTCTGAATTGCTTCTCAGCATATTTTGAATTTCTTTGAATTTTCTCAGCACAGCTATTTTAAATTCTCTGTCTGAAAGGTCACATATCTCTCTGTTTCTCAGATTGGTCTCAGGTGCCATGAGCTCATTTGGTGAGTTCATGGTTTTTTAGATGGTGTTGATAATAGTGGATGTTCTCCATCATCTAGGTATTTAAGAATTAAGTATTTATTGTAGTCTTCATTGTTTGGGTTTATTTGTAACCTCCTTCTTCGGATGACTTTCCACATATTTGGAAGGACTTGGGTGTTCTGATTTTAGTTGTGTCTGCTTTCGGGGGCACCCCAAGGCCAGTAATGCTGTGGTTTTTGCAGAGTGTCTCACTCTGTTCTGAGCCACCTAAAGCTGAGGGTGGAGCGACACAAACACCTCTACTGCCACCACCACTATGATTGCACTGGATCATACCTGAAACCAGCACAGTGTTGGGTCATTCCTAAGGCCTTCTGTAACCACTCCTTGGTTACTGGCCCTGTTTGCTTAAGTGCCTGGGGCTCTACAATCAGCAAGTGGGAATGCCAGCCAAGCCTGTGTCCTTCCCTTCAGGGTGGGGCGGTTCCACAGGTACTGGTGGATCTAGAAGTGCCACCCAGAAGTCAGAGACTAGAGGCAAAAACCTTAGACTCTTGTATTGTATTGTGGCTAAGCTGTCATGGAAACCACGCAACGTAGTCCTTCCCACTCTTCTTTCCTTCGCCTCTGCAAAGACAGAGAAGCCTCACCCCATAGACACCGCCAAGCCAGGCCATGAGGAGTACTGCCAGATTACCACCAATGTTCCCTTAAGGCCCACTGCCTCTTTAAGTCAGTTTGTCGTGAGTGCTGCCCGGCCTGGGACTCACCTTTCAGGGCAGTGGGCTCTTCACTGGCCCAGGACAGGTCCAGAAATTCTGTCAAAGAGTCAATTTCTGGAACTGGGGACCCCAAGGGCCGACTTGGTGCTCTACTCCACTGTGGCAGTGCTGGTACCTAAAGTGCAAGACAAAGTCCCCTTTACTTTTCCCTCTGCTTTTCTGAAGCAGAATGAATTTTGCCCTGTAGCCACCACAACTGGTAATTTGCTGAGTCTTATCTGAAGCCAGCAAGTCTCAACCAAGGCTCTCAATGTAGTACCTGGGTATGGGTGCTGGTTATTCTAATCACAAGGCCTCTTCACTTAACAGGTGATGAATATTGTCAGGACTGGTGTCTTTCCTTTAAGGGAGTGAGCTCCCTTCTGGCCCAAAGTGTGTCTAGAAATGTTGTCTGGGACCTAAGGCCTGAAATGAAAGGGCCTTACAACTCTGACTGGTGCTCTGTCCTCCTGTAGCTGAGTTGGTATGCTAGATGCAAGACAAAATCCTCCTCACTCTTCCCTCTCTTCTCCTCAAGTGGCAGGAAGAGGTTTCTTTTGGAACCTGGAGCTGTGCAGACTGGGATTAGTGAAGGGGTGATACCAGGACTCCCTTATCTGCCCCAGCGGGTGTCTCAGTATGTCAGGTGTGCCTCCAGTCCACTGTCTTTAAGCCTAATTCACTAAGACTTGCCCAAGAGTTGCAAGTCCTATGGCCTAGTCTGCTTTTCAAGTTAACTTGGAGACACAGTGCTGTAGTCCTGTGGTGAAGTTGTTTCTTAAGCAGTCAAGTTTGGACTGCTGCATAGAGGATTACCCTCTGGCTAGGGCTGGTTTAAATGCTCCCTCTCTGGGCAGGTGTCAGGTGAGTTGGTCTGGTTTTCCTTTCTGCTCTAATAGGACAGCACCAATTTTATTGTCTCACAATTGCTATGTTCTCCCTCCCCACCCTCAGAGATTCTCTCTGTACCACACTGCCACTGCCCAGGTTGAGGAGGGATGGTGTCCAAGAAAGTGCCTCTTTCAGGGATATAAAGTTCAAACCAAGTACTGTAAACGCTCACCTGACTTGGTTCTTATTAAAGTGTGTGTTTTTTTTCTGTGCAGATAGTTATTAATTTGGAGGTTTTTATTCCCTCATTTTGCATTTTGTTCCATCCTCTGGCTGTTTTAGCTATCCTGGATCTTCTATCATTCCATTTGAAGTTTAGGATTCTTTTTTCTATTTCTATGAAAGATGTCATTGGAATTTTGATGGAAATTACACTGAATCTATAGATCACTTGATGTAGGATATTTTAAAATATTTATTCCTCCAATTCATTAATGAGATATCTTTCCACTTATTTGTGGCTTCTTGAATTTGTTTCATCAATGTTTTATGGCTTTCAATGTACAAGTACTTTACCTCTTTGGTTAACTTTATTCCTAAGAATTTTATTTTTCAATGTTATTGTAAATGTTATTGTTTACTTGATTTCTTTTGTTCATTGTTGATATGCAGAAATGCAGTTGACTTTTGTATTATGATTTTGTGTACTGAAACTTTGCTAAACTCATCTGCTAGTTGTAGTGTTTTTTTGAGCAGGATCTTTAGGGTTTTCTACATATATAATCATGTCATTTGCAAAGAGACAATCTTACTTTTTAACTTTCCAATTTGGGTACCTTTTATTTTTCTTGCCTACTTGCTCTGGATAGGACTTCTAGTACTACGCTGAATAGAATTGTGAGAGTGGGCATTCTTGTCCCATTCTTGATCTTAGAGGAAAGGCTTTCAGGTATTCACCATTGAGTATGATGTTAGCTGTGGATTTGTTATATTTGGACTTTATTATATTGAGGTACACTCCTTCTATACATAATTTATTGAGTGCTTTTATGGAAAATATGTCTTATTAATGAATGCCCTTTCTCCTTTACCTTTATTGAAATTAATAAAGACTAGTGACTCTTTAGTGTTATTTGCAATATTTTAGGTCAGATAACATTTTTCTTCTTTTATAATTCCAGGAAGAGTAAACCATTTATAAGCTCTTACAAATAAATTATCCTGTGTTTACAATGTTTACTTTAATATAGAAATGCTAAACAGTTATAAATGTGAACTTGCTCAAAGACTGAATATACTATACCACCTTTTTTTGGTCTCATATGTATTTAATATTTCCAGGTGTGTTAATCACAGTCAGCGGTCCCTAGCCTTGGGAATACAATTTACACTCCTTCGATTATTGGGTATGCCATTTTTCTTTATTCATTGGTAACTGTTGGCTATTTTGGTTCATTAGTGTTATCGATTTTTAAATTTATGGCATGTGGCAAAAAAAAATTAAAACGTGGTGGAAGAATACGTCATTCTTTTTGAAGGAAGCCGTTTTCTAATGTTTCAGATATAGGATTTTTTACATATTGCATACTTTTAACCTACTGGTTACCTGTTCCAACTCTGTTGCTAATAAAACCTTAAAAGGTGTATCATGTCTATTTGAAATGTAAAATATCATCATCACCACATAATTACTTTTCTGTCTGCTTTTATCCCTATTTGCTAATGTGTTACATTAGCAACTAAAAATGATGTTAAAATATTTCAATAGCAACTGCAGTATGGGTATTGTAACTAGTTAAGAATTATTGGAAGAAAGAATTTATACCAGAGAATTTTATAAAGTTCCATATGCAGGGCAAATTATAAGAAAGACAGACATAGTAAACATAATATTAAGGTTATTTATTAAAACAAAAACAAAAAGTTGGGACACTAGAGTTACCTAGTCCAACTTTCCAAGTTTTTCAGATGAGTAAATTAAGGCCCTGAGAAGTGCAGGGTTTTGCCTGTAGTTATACAAGTTGTGGTAGAAATGAAACTAGGAAAATGATTTCTAACAGATTGGATGTAGCTGAAATCTTTGTCTAAGAATTACTACCTCAAATGATTGGAAGTTCCTTAACTATATGGAAGTTGAATTCCTCATGTCTTTTTGGAGATAGTGGTGGGTATATAAGATAGTGATATTACTAGATATGGTATTATAAGACTGTATATCTGTATATATACACACGGATACACACAGAGGCCCATGTTAGTTTATATGCACATGCACACCTAGATGGATTTAACATATACTGTAGTTCAACAGATTTATTCGTGCATCATAAATTGTTTATTATGATTTTTAAAAAGTATAATAGCTAATTTCAAAGACATATTTATTATATTAGAAAAACAGTGAATTATATATAAATATTAGCCCAATATATATTAGTTATTTCTATTAAAATACTTTTCTGAATTGATTAGAAATACATAGTAATTACATATAATTATTTTATTTTAGAATATTATATCTGTGCTTTGTATTCCTTTGATTTGTACATGAATTTATTAATTTGCATGTGGACAGATGAATACCTATTTTTATTTCTATAAAATATATGTATGACTATGTATAAAAAGATCTGTAATTATGAACTGTAATCTTTACCCATGTGTATTTCACCCATAATTCTTTTAGGAACAATACCTGGACCAATTATATTTGGTATCACAATAGACAGCACATGCATTCTTTGGGATATAAATGACTGTGGAATTAAAGGAGCTTGCTGGATTTACAATAACATCAAGATGGCCCATATGCTAGTAACCATAAGTAAGTGGTAACTTTTTGATAATTCTTGATAATTTTAGAGTAAACTAAGAATGTAAAAAAAACACGTTGTTGGTTACTTAGAGTCACAGTTGTTTTGGAATATTCGGTCCACATTGTTGAACTATTCAGTAGTTTTCCTGAAGCAGAGAACAATTATCACAGAATGTTATGAAAGGCTTTGAACGGATGAAGTCTGAAGAGCTCAGTATTACATACAAGAAAATAAAATTCTAGTTTTCATTACATCACACAGTATATACTTTTCTTTTAACAGCTTATCTCAAACATTTTTGAAAAGTATACTTGAAAGCTAAAAGAGAATTCTGACAAACTCCCTGGAATGATTGTCATCTAGGTATTTAGGTGTTGTAAAACACGTACAGCTGAGGTAGGGAAGCATCCTTTTTCTCTCAGGCACATTGTAAGGAACGTTTTTATAGTTTAGAAGGTTAGCTGTGATGTTTAATTCTTTTTGCCTTTTGCAGTTTATATTGTCTTATTGAAACAGTGAATGAAATCTAAGGTAAGGTTGAGGAAGTAGAACAATGTATTTAGTTTTTACTAGTAAAATAAAAATAAAAATTTAAAATTTGAAAAATAATCTTAAGAAACTAAAATATCTTAAAATAGGGAAATGCTGAATGTATACATGCATATGTATTTAATGTGTGATTTTCACTGTGATTCTTTTGACACAGTATCAAGATAGGCTTATTATTACTCTTACATGCATGTAAATCCAGAGTATATTTTCTGAGTTGATAGTGACAGAGTAATAGAATATTTGCTGAAGAAATAAATGTATAAATCTATAAAATAATTGGGGAGTAAGTATTAACAAGTATAGGTAAAATTAATCATCCCATAACTTTTACCAGTGGTTGAAAACCATTTTTTATTCAATGTTTTTTTAATTACATATTTTTACCACAATTATGACTACATACAATATTTTTATGTTTAAAATCCATTTAATTAGTTTTGTTTGTACTTTTTGGTCAAAGATATTGATAATGAATTGTTCATTTTCCTACTCAATGATGGATGTGAGAATTTCCCTCATAAAATATATACAAAACTTAAAATTTTCAGAAACAAATAAATGTTGTAACTTGTACCTATGTAACTATTCTACAAATCTAGTAATGCCTAGATGAACAAGCATTCCTGTTTTCAAATACATGATTTAAATACAATATTAATAATCAACAAAAGGAACCCAGCTACTACAAGAGCTATACTGTGAAACCACATTTAATTTATTTGGCTGGCACTTATTAAACGCTTATACTGTGATTGGAAATAGTTTCTCTTCATATAACTGAGCTCAAAATCAGATTTACTTGAAAACAAATCAAAGTTTGTAAAGTGAATCTTAATGTTTCTTATTTTTATCTGACAACAAGAGTAGATTTGGTTAAGTATTGAGTGTGATATACTCCCACAGAGGTTTTCTCTTAAGAACTCTAAAATCTGTTTTATTTTTAGAATTATTTTCTAGCCTAGGAATGTTCTGTAATATATTCAGGTTCACGAATGTTATGAACTAGTTTCCCTTATTAACTTTTGATAATTTTTTATAGATACAATATTGTGTTAGCAAATCATTTATTTATTTATTTATTTTTCCTTATCTACTGGGACTATTTTACTGTATTACAAATTATTTATTTTTGAGACAGGGTCTTGCTCTGTAACCCAGGCTGGAGGGCAGTGGCATGATCTCAACTCACTGCAACCTCCGCCTCTAGGGGTCAAGTAATCCTCTCACCTCAGCCTCCCAAGTAGCTGGGACTACAGGCTCACACCACTACACCTGGATATATTTTGTACTTTTTTTGGGTAGAGACAGGGTTTCCTATGGTGCCCAGCCTGGTCTTGACCTCTTGGGCTCAAGACATCCACCTGCCTCAGCTTCCCAAGGTACTGGGATTATGGGCATGAGCCACCCACCTGGCTTGTGTTAACAAATCTAGAAGTAGAAGATGGATTTATTTTGTCCTATACAACACTTATTTTACAAGAATGCACAAACATAACCAAGAATAAGATAATTATTATACTTTATTACTGCTTAGAAAGAAAATAAATACTAATGCACTGAATCATATACAAATGTTTTTTCTTTCCCCCTAATGTTTTAAAAATTTTAAACATTGAACTATAATGGCTATGTAATTATTCTCTTTAATATGTTTCTATTCATGAAGATGTTTCGCAGTGATAATTTTTGTCACTGAGAAATTAAAGACAAAAACGTGTGACTAATTTTTTTTTTTCTCTTAGGTGTTACTTGTAAAGTTATCACCATTTTCTTCAATGGATTTGCAATCTTTTTATATAAACCACCTCTATCAGTCACCGATGTGTCATTTCACAATCAGAATGCAGTTGTGACTAATGTTTTAGCAGAACAGGATCTCAACAAAGTAGGAAAAGAAGGGTGAAATGGAAAAAAAAAAAAAAGAAGGGTGAAATGGAAAAATAGAAGACTGTTTTACACCTGAAAAATTTACCTCGATTTTCAAGAACACACATTGCCATGGCAGCATTATCTATCCAATATGGACAATCATATTTTAAAAATTGATGTTTTTATAATCAAATGTCTTTTTATTTTACATAAGTGGTTTTTGTTTCATGCAAGAAACAGACATGTGCCTTCAAAGCCCACCAAAAGCCTCAAAACACACACACACACACACACACACACACACACACCCCTTTCATTCTTCTGAATTCTGGGAATTATTACTGAAAGCCTATGAATTTAAAACCAGGTTTATTATGTAATTTGTCTTTAAATTTACGTATACTAGTCTGGCCTTGCTTTCTCAAAGCAAGTTATTGAACTGTTAGAATATGTTAGTTATTTTCCCTGTGTCCTGGTATATAGTGAATACAGAAACATCAGCATTATATACACATATTTTCACTTTAACTCAAGAATTTCAGGAAATGATTTATTGATATTACAATTTTTAACACTTTTATGATTCTGTGATAGTATTATTCAATTACATATATTTCAGAGGAAAGTACCAGTCAGTAAAGAAAAATGCCAACTAAACATGAAACTGTTGATCAATACTTATATACCTAGTATGTTAATTTTTCTTCTTTTAAAAGCCAATCACTTAACACATTACTCATAGCACCTAAAACAGTGCCTTGCATATAGTAGTCATTTATTATTGTTGTTTAATTAAAACATTAAACCTTACCCCTTAACTCAGCAGTCCCCAGCCTTTTTTGCATCAGGGAACATTTTTGTGGAAGACAATTTTTCCATGGAGGAAAGAGGGTACAGTTTTGAGATAAAACTGCTCCACCTCAGACCATCAGGCATTAGTTAGATTCTCATAAGGAGAGAGCAACCTAGATCCCTCATATGTGCAGTTCACAATGGGATTTGCACTCTTATGAAAATCTAATGCTGCTACTGACCTGACAGGAGGTGGAGTTCAGGCCATAATGCTTGCTCACCTGCAGCTCAGTCACCTACTGTGTGGCCTGATTTCTAACAGACCACACACAGCCAAGGGTTGGAACTCCTGCTTTAACTGATGCATTGATTTAATAAAGTATTTTATAAGCCTGATTATGTTATAACCCTATTTATTCAGGTCAGATTTATGCCAACTTTGCTGAGAATATGGAGGGTATAGATCAGTGAACATCAACAAATACAACTTCTACCATAGTTAAGAATTTTACTTATTAAGAAAAGTATTGAAGTTCAAATCCAGATATTATTGCATTTGAAATTTTTATAAGGGTTATTCATTTAATAAAATTCATTATCACATTTCCCATATAAGTTTGTCCTAGGTTGGTTTTCCACAAGCAGTGTTTTATATACACCATAATCAGGGTAACCCAAGCTTAGTGTTAGTTAGATCTTGTAGGAAACCAGGGTTAGAAATACTAGAAATTTGCAGAATTTAAGAAATTATGTTTTATGTAATCTATGGCCAAGGATGATAGAGCCTAGTGCAATTGTAAAGTGAAATTCAAGGAGAAGGAATGAGAAGCTAGGCAAGCAAGCACGCTTGAATATTAGAGAAGGAGAGGAGTCAGAGAGACCTACTAAAACCAGACAGATATAAACACCAAAGACAGAAGCCAAATAGGTAGCCAAAAATCCAGATATTTGAGAAGCAGGAAATTTATAGCAACCAAAGAAACAGGGCAAGATAGGCAGGGGAACACACATGCTACCTCAATTGACGGTCTCCCTCCCGCCAAGCCAGATTGTAAATGCTGCTTCCTATTAGAGTTCAGAAAAAAGGAAAGTTCAGGCTTTCTGTGTCCTATATGTGGAAGCAGGAAATTGGATTGAAGGCTTTCATGGTTGTAAAATAATGGCAAATCCTGAGGAACTCACTGATAGAGATGTGAAATGACAGTAGGAAGAAAACAGAATAACTATACAAATATATTAGTCTAGGGCCACTTAATTTAGAGGAAGAAAAATATAACCCCATCCATAGGAATAATTTGATAAACAGGTCATTAAATATTCAGAATTTATAAAGATTCTTAGTTATCAAGGGCTGTGTTGTATTTTATATGCTCAATTTTATAAGGTGATACTTTTTAAATAAGCTTTTTAATGAAAGTGGTTAAACTGAAAATAATTTTGGTACTTAAAGGGGGTCAGGAGCCTTTATATATAATATATATATTTTAAAAGAGTATCTCCTTTATAATAGGGCTTTACAGACACTACTGTAATTTATAATAATTGTTTTTTTACTTTTGGGTTCATCTTGATCATATGAGTTGGTATGATACTTCTGGAACAAATTATTCATAGTGTGTTTTTTATAATTTATGATTTTTAAGTAAGATTGACATAAGTTGACATTGTAATTTTGTACATAATTGGATATATATCTTAAAATTTAACATCTAAATATATTTAATTGTAGAAAATACAAATGTAAAACTTATACATGAAAAGAACTGTATACAGTTGACTTTACTATATAAATTGGAGGAAAATAAAATTTTAGATCCATTTTCTTTCAAAATTTTCTTTTTTTTTTTGAAAGAAAGAAAGAAAAAGAATAAAGAAGAGGAGGAAAAAGGAAGAGAAAGAGAGAGAGAGAGAATGGGAGTATTGCTTTCTTACCCAGGCTAGAATGCAGTTTAGTAATGGGTATTGAAAACCTCTTTTATACCAATAATTATACTTGATGTAAACAGGAAGGAATAAGGGGAGAAAATAACAAACGAGCAGCCAACCAATATTTCATTTAAACCTATGAAATGCTATGCGATTACTGAGGAGTGATTTACTTCCAATTATGTAGTCACTTATGGAATAGGTGTGAGGTGGTAATGTATGTTTTATGTAGTTGAAGTGGAGAGTTCTATAAATGTTTATTAAGTTTACTTGTTCTGGGTCTGAGTTCAAGTCCTGGATGTCCTTGTTAATTTTCTGTCTCGTTGATCTATAAAATCGCTAGCTCTTCTTGTTACATTGATCCTTTTGCCATTATGTAATGTCCTTCTTTGCCTCTTTTGCTCTTTGTTACTTTAAAGTCTACTTTATCAGAGGCGAGAATTGCATCTCCTGCTTTTTATGTTTATTTTTACTCTCTGATTGGTTGATAAATCTTCCTCCTTCTCTTTGTTTTGAGTCTTTGTGTATCGTTGTATGTGAGATGGGTCTGGATGCAGCATAGCAATGGGTTTTGGCTTTTTATCCAATTAGAATATATATAACTTTAATACTAGCATTTGGTGCTAGCTGGCTGTTTTGCCCATTAGTTAGTGTAAATTTTTCGTTGTGTTAATGTTCTTTTCTTTTTGATATATTTTTGGAAAGGCTGATATTGGTTGTTCCTTTATATGTATAGTGCTTCTTTCAGAAGCTCCTGTAAAGCAGGCCTGGTGGTGGTGAACTCTCTAAGTACTTGTTTGTTCGCAAAGGATTTAATTTTTCCTTCAATTATAAAGCTTAGTTTGGCTGGATAGGAAATTCTGGGTTGAAAGTTCTTTTCTTTAAGGATGTTAAATATTGGTCCCCACTCTTTTCTGGCTTGTAGGGTTTCTGCTGAGAGATCTGCTGTAAGTCTGATAGGTTTCCCTTTATGGGTAACCTGACCTTTCTCTCTGGCTGCCCTTAGTATTTTCTCCTTCATTTCAACCCTAATAAATCTGGCAATTATGTGCCTTGGGGTTGGTCTTCTTGAAGAATATCTTTGTGGTGTTCTCTGTATTACCTGGAGTTGAATATTACCCTGCCTTACCAGGTTGGGAAAATTTTCCTGAATGATATCCTGAAGAGTATTTTCCAACTTGGATTCATTCTCTTCATCACATTCAGGTACACCTATCAAACGTAAATTAGGTCTTTTCACATAGTCCCATATTTCCTGGAGACTTTGCTCATTCCTTTTCATCCTTTTTTCTCCAATCTTGTCTTCTCGTTTCATTTCACTGAGCTGGTTCTTGACTTCTGATGTCCTTTCTTCTACTTGATCAATTCGACTGTTTAAACTTGTGCATGCTTCGCGAAGTTCTCGTGTTGTGTTTTTCAGCTCCATCAATTCACTTATATTCCTCTCTAAATTGTCCATTCTCGTTAACATTTCGTCAAACCTTTTTTCAAGGTTCTTAGTTTCTTTGCATTGGGTTAGAACAAGTTCTTTTAATTCACAGAAGTTTCTTATCACCCACGTTTTGAAGCCTGCTTCTGTTATTGGAACACACTCGTAATCTATTAAGCCTTGTTCCGTTACTGATGAGGAATTGCGATCCCCTGTAGAGGGAGAGACATTCTGATTTTGAGTATTCTCTGCCTTTTTACGCTGATTTCTTCCCTTCATTATATATTTATCCGTCTGTTGTCTTTGTAATTATCGACTTTCTAACTAGGTCTCTGAGCAGACGTCCAACTTGTTGATTCCCAGCGCCGAAATCTGAGCAGTCCACTGCACCGGCCAAAATAGCGGTGTTAAGATTGATGGTGCTTTTCTGCCCGGGAATCTCCGGACTCTGCACCAAAAACTGGTGCACTAAGGCACCAGCAAAACCACCACGCCGGCCACAAGAGTCGTCCTGGTGACACGTGGGGCTCCTCTGCTGGGAATCTCCTGGTCCGTGAGCAACAAATATTTGTCTGAAAGTGTGGCATCCTCTCGTTCTCTGCGCTTTCACTGGGAGCTAGGAGCCTGAGCTGCTAGTGATCAGCCATCTTGGATCTCCCAAAATTTTCTTTATTGTAAAGTATGCAAAATATATATTTATACTATTAATTAAATCATAATGTTTATGCTAAATTATTGTAAGTGTTTGAGCTTATTAAATGACACAGGTTTGAAACTTGGCTTATCTCTGTGAACATAAGCACATTTTATGGATGGGAAAGGGAAATATACTTTTAAACTTGGTGAATGTATTAATAATTTAATCCAGTGATTTCTTGTATCTCAACAGATGTTTCTAACTCAATACAAACCACATTTATTATGAAATATATACCAGGAAAATTCTCTTACACAATAGTTTCTATATATGACAGATTAATATGTAAGATTTATATGAGTAGGACACATTTTGCAGATTATTTGTAAATATCTGATACAAAAGTGTGGGATATATTTAATTTATCTCAGTTTATTTTAAGGAAATAATATTGAATGTTAGTTTGAAATATAATGTTCCCATACATTTAGGTTCTTTCTGCTTTTATGGCAGCAAAGTCCAATAAACATGCACTTTTACAGTACATATGAGTAATCAAAAATAGATAAATGACATAATCCACTTTGGAAAACTCAGTAGGTATATTGAGATTATAATGTTTTAGTGCTTCAGCTAAAATTAAGTTTATAAAAATTATCAAGAATTGATATGTTTTTTCTTTTCAAATTTAGTGTGTCTGACTTCCTATTTAAAACCATTTTGTAATGCTTTTAGACTTTGCAAAATAGCACACATAAAATTCCTCTATCAGCTTTCCCTGGTGTTAATATTTTAAAAATCCATAGAACAATTATCTAAAACTAGAAAAAATTACCAAGAAATTAGCATTGGCATGATACTATTAACTAATCTACAGATTTTATTATAATTTTGCCAATCATAACACTAGTAGTGACAGGAACAGGAGGCAGGGAAATTCTGGGCAGAAGAGAGAGGTCCCGGCGAAGGCCCCACCCTCAGGCCTGGGAACCACAGCCCAAAGTGAGAACATGCTTTCCTGTTTTCTTGTTCAAATGTTGCCTTTTCCAAAATCACCCATGGCCCACTCCCGTTACCATCCTGTGCACAGAAAACCCCAGATTCTGCCAGGAAAGCAGGAGAGGAGAAGAGGAGAAGCAGCTGGACATTGGAGACTACGGTTTGCAGTTGGGGAGAAGAAGTCTGGGGTGGCTGGACTTTGGGAAAAGATTACCTTCCCGCTCAATCCCTTTCCAGCTCCCCTTCCAGGTGAGAGCCACTTTCATTGGCAATAAAATCCTTTGCATTAAACACCCTTCAATTCTTTCATGCAACCTAATTTTTCCTGGGTGTTGAACAAGAGCTCAGGTGCCACAGGTGCAAATGCTAAAGGTTATCACACTGATCCTCTGCCCTCACTTGTGGAGAGCAACTGCCTCACACCAAAAGGCAGAGGGGCCCACTGAGCTGTTTCACACTTAAGCCGTCTGTGGATGGCAAAGCTAAAAGAGCACTGTAACACATGCCCCTGGGGCTTCGGGGGTCACAGGTACTCCCCACTAGATGCTGCCATGGGGTCTGCATGGAGTTTTCTGTTGGTGCCCAAAAGCACTCGCCCTGGCTCCTGCACCCACTCACTTATGTGCTCTCTTCTGCAAGGGTTGAGCACAACAGGTTCTAGTGAGTGGAGTTTGCCCCTGCTGGCACCAAAGCAACCAGCTAGCTCCAGTGCCCACACTCCAGTTTCCGCTTGCAAAGGGATCAGGGTAATTTCCTGCTTCAGTGGTCTTTCTCTGATCTGAACCCAGTCAAGAATCTCATGTTAAATTTATTTATTACTGCTTCTTAATCTTTTCCAATCTGGAATGGTTCCCCAGTCTTTTTCTTCAGGATATATTTCCTCTCTATTTCTATGTATCAAATAACTCTAAACTTTAGTGGCTTAAAACAGGAAACATTTATTATCCTACCATTTCTGTGTGTCAGGATTTCAGGAGCAGCTGTGCTGGATGGTTCTGTTTTGAAGTCTCTCAAGAGATCTCAGTAAAGATGTTGGCTGGGGCTGTAATCATCTGAAGGCTTCTCTGGGATTGAATAATCTGCTTGTAAGAAAGTGTGCTCACATGGTTGTTTGAAAAAGAAGAATGAAGTTATTCTTCGACATGTGAGCCTCTTCATAGGTCTTGTGACATGGCTGCTGACTGCCTCCAGGTTAATGACACATAGGAGAGTGAGAGCAACCAAAACTGAAATCACAGGGTCTTATATGACTTAATTTTAGAAATTAAAATTAAGTATTATCTTTTCTACCACAGTCTACTGGTCATATAGATGACCTTAGTAATCTTAATTCTAGCTGGAAAGTCTTTAAAAGGATTTAAAAGAACTTTTCAGTAAACTACAATGCCTTGATTCATATTTGGTTGAATAATGCATGGAGGAGAAGATGTCTTTACAATTCTGCCTCCCACATCTGGTACTGGGTGGGAAGAAAAGATAAAAGGTGAATAACAAGAGGCATGAATGTTGTGATTATCATTGGGATGATATTGGGGGCTGGCTACCATACATTACCTTGACAATTTTGAAGAGGATCGGCCAGTTATTTTGTAGAATACACATCAATTTGGATAAGTCTGATGTTTTCTTATGATTATATTAACATACTTTTTTTGTAAAAATGATATCAGGCTTTTCTCAGCACACATATTATTGAGTATATATTGTCTAAATATGACAGAACTTCGATCACTTGGTTAAGGTATGTGTCTGCCAGCAGTGATCACTCTAATTTTATTTTCTCCTGTGTTATTAATAACTAGCTCTTGAAAGGAATACTTGGAGACCATAAAAATACCCTGTTTCTCAGCAAACTTTCATTCACTAATTTTAACATCCATTTATGATTCTTGCATGCTTAATGTGGTTTTTGCTAATAGTGATTTTCCATATTCATCACTTCTTTAACGTTTATTAATTGGCATTATAATCTAAAAAAGAAGTGTCCCTTCCTCTGTTACTCGATTATTTGTATAAATAAAAATTAATTGACATTTATTTTATTCTATAAGGTTATTATCCACTAGTTTTGTCAAATTGTTTAATATGTGGTCATTGGAGCCCCATTACGTTGGCTCCTGCATTTTTTGTACATATTTACATCACTATTTGAGCACATCTTTACTGTTTAACACCACAAGATACTCTAGGCTCCTCTTATGCTTTCTGTTATTTAGGGATTGAATAATGGCACTTGAAAACCAAGATGTGCATGTTAACATACATATCATCTATTTCCATATTAATTTATGTGTGTATGAATATGGATACCTCCAAGTGCAATCCAAAGCCATAGAGTTCACATTAATCTTCCGTTTCCTCATTTGTAAATACTTTCTCTAAGAGTGAGAAACCTGGCTCTTATTATCCACAACACATTACTTGTCCAATACTAGATAATTAGTTTCTATTGCTGACATGACAGATTACTACAAATTTTATGTCATAAGATAATACCCATTTATATCTCACAGTTTTGTAGGTGAGAAGTCCAGGCATAGTGTGGTTCAGTTAGTTCTCTGTTCCAGGTTTCACAAGTTGAAATCAAGTTGTTGTCCAGGGCTGCATTCATTTCTGGAGGCTCTGGGGATGAATTAACTCCCAAGCTCATTCAGGTTGTTCAGCTGCATGGTGATATGGTTCGGCTCTGTGTCCCCACTGAAATCTCATGTCAAATTGTAAACCCCACATGTTGAAGGAGGGGCCTGGTGGGAGGTGATGGGCTCATGGAGGCAGTTTCTAGTGGTTTAGCATCATCCCCTGGTGCTGTCTTATGAGTGAGATCTCACAAGTTCTGGTAGTTTAAAAGTGTTTAGCACTTCCTTCCACCCTTCCTCTTCATCATGGTAAAACACGCTTGCTTCCCCTTCACCTTCTGTTATGATTGTGAGTGTTTTGAGACCTCCCAGTCATGTGTTCTGTTAAGCCTGTCAAACTGTGTCAATTAAAGTTCTTTTCTTCATAAATTACCCAGTCTCAGGTGTAGTGTGAAAACAGACTAATACGTGTGGCAATGTAGGACTAAGGTCCCTGTTTTTTTGCAACATTGGAGGTTTTCTCTTTGGCCTTAGAGAACATCCACATTTCCTGGTTTATTCAACCCCCTTACTAACTCCATCTTCAAAACCAGCAATGACATGTGGACCCCTCAAGATTTGAATCTGTCTGACTTCCCCTCTGTCTCATCTTTCTTGCTCTCTCTTTTGCTGCTTCCTTATGACACTAGTTGGATAAAATTATCTCTGCTTTTAAGAGCTCAAGTAATTAGATTAGGCCAACCTGGAAAACTCAGGATAAACTCTCTAAGATCCATCATCTTAATTACATTTACAAAGTCTCTTTACCACAGTATCCAGTTAAGAGCTTCTTTGAATAGGCCAGGGTGTGGGAATGTTGGGGGAAGCATCTTTAGAATTCTGTCTACTACACTTTATAGGCACACAAATTAGTTCCAGCATTTCTGCATGTGCCCTGTAAAAACCTGATCTACTGGAATGATGGAATGAGGAGTTCATCAAATCCTCTCCTAAAATGCAGGAATACAACAAAACTAGACAAAATTGTCAAAAAAAACAACCACTTCAGCACCCTGGAAATCAAACACAGGCATATGACAGACTGGGAAATATTTATTCACCAGAAAAACCTACGAAATCTCGTGTAAGAAAAGTGGAGCAGGCATGGTGGCTCATGTCTACAATCCTACTAGCTTGGGTGGCTGAGATGGGAGGATCACTTGGGCCCAAGGGTCTGAGACCAGCCTGGGCAACAGACTTTAACACAACTATTACAAATATGCTCAAATAACTGAAGAAACCATGTTTAAAGAGTTATATGAAATTATGATAAAATAGCTTAAAGAGAATATTAATAAGAAATAATTATGGAAAAGAACGAAAAGGAAATTTTGGAATTGAAAAGTATAGTAACTGTAAAGAATGAGAAATTCACTGGGGAAGCAACATCAGATTAGAAATGTCAGATGAAATAATCACAATCTTGAAGATCTCCCAATTATTCTATCTGAGGACTAGAAAATAAAAAGAACAAGTAAAAACAGGAGCCTCAGCAATTATGGGAAACCATCAAACATACCAATATATAAGGTAATAGGAATCAGAAGGAAATAAAGGGACAGAAAAATATTTTAAGAACTAATGTCTAATAGCTTCCCAAATTTGCTGAAAAATTTAAATTACATAGCCAAGAAGATCATCAAAGTCCAAAGTAGGGTGAACACAAAGAGATTCATAGCTAGACACATCCTATTCAAACTATTGAAAGACAAAGAGAACATGCTGAAGACAGCAAATGGAAACCCAGTCAACATGCACAGGAGGAAAACAATGCAACTAGTGGCTGACTTCTCTCCAAAAATAATTGAGGCTAGAAGGTAGGGGGAAATGATAGAATCAAAGTATTGAAAGAAAAAAATGATTATGAAATATATATTTAGCAAATATATGCTTCAAAAGTGATGGTCAAATGACATCCCCAGATAAAGTAAGACTGAAAGAATTTCCTCCTATGAAACCTGCCTTACAAGAAACACTCAAGTTAAGTTCTGAAAGAAATGAAGTGACGTGCTGAAAGGGCTGAAAAGAAATGACATTAGATTTTAACTAAATTACATGAATAAACAAATAACACTAGAAAAAGTAAGTGCATGGGTGAATATGAAAGACTATATAAATACATATTTCCTCGCATTTATCTTTTTTTTTTTTTTTTTTTTTGAGACAGAGTTTCGCTTTTGTTACCCAGGCTGGAGTGCAATGGAGCGATCTCAGCTCACCGCAACCTCCGCCCCCTGGGTTCAGGCAATTCTCCTGCCTCAGCCTCCTGAGTAGCTGGGATTACAGGCACGCACCACCATGCCCAGCTAATTTTTTGTATTTTTATTAGAGATGGAGTTTCACCATGTTGACCAGGATGGTCTCGATCTCTTGACCTCGTGATCCACCCGCCTCGGCCTCCCAAAGTGCTAGGATTAGAGGCGTGAGCCACCGCGCCCGGCCCTCACATTTATCTTAACCGAGTTAAATGATCACTTATCCATATGCAAAAAAATGAAGTTAGATCCCTACTTCACATCTTATATAAAACTAAATTTGAATGGACTGTACCCTTAAATGTAAGAGCTAAAACTTGTAAATGTTTCTTCTAAAACATTAAGAAGGAAAAAAAGAGGTAAATCTTGGTGACCTTGTGTTAGACAATGGTTTTTTAGATATGACACCAAAAGCGCAATGACGAAATTAAAAATGGAAACAGTTGACTTAACATTTGTAAACAATACCATAACAAATAAAAAGATGATCCAAAAATGGGAGAAAATATTTTCAAATTATGTATCTGATAAGGGACTCATTTGAATCCAGAATATATAAAGAACTGTTACAACTCAACAATAAAAAGAAATGGGCCAATAAATAAATGAGCAAAGCATCTGAATAGACATTTCTTTCTCTTTCTTTCTTTCTTTTCTCTCTTTCTTTCTTTCTTTTCTCTTTCTTTCTTTCTTTCTTTCTTTCTTTCTTTCTTTCTCTTTCTCTCTCTCTTTCTTTTCTTTTCTTTTTGCACTCTCCAGGCTGGAGTGCAATAGCACAATCTCTGCTCACCACAACCTCTGCCTCCTGGGTTCAAGTGATTCTTCTGCCTCAGCTTCCTTAAGTAGCTGGGATTACAGGCATCCACCACCACGCCCAGCCAATTTTTTGTATTTTTAGTAGAGATGGGGTTTCACCATGTTGGCCAGGCTGATCTCGAACTCCTGACCTTGTGATCTGCCCTCCTCGGCCTCCCAAAGTGCTGAGATTACAGGCGTCAGCTACTGCATCCCTCCCCAAATAGACATTTCTCCAAAAAAGATACATATACACATGGCAAATAAGCATATGAAGAGATGGAATAGATTTTGTTTGTCAAAAAGGCTACAGATACTGGTAATCTAGCAGTAATGAGCACATCTAGCAGACACATGTTGCTTTCCATAAACCACTCTTTATAAAGAAAACAAAACAAAACTAGAACTCTCTGGTAATATGGATTATGCTTTATTGGAGAAATAGCTACTATCACATCTGCAAAAGGGCATAGGAGTGATGACAATGTTAGTGTCTTTTCAAAAATCATTGAACTGTGTACTTAAAAATGGTGAATTTATGATACGTATTTTTCCCCTAATAACACTGATTTGAAAATTTTAAAAAGTAATATTAGAAACAATGTTTTTCCTTCTTCTTTTTTTAAAAGCTATTGAAGGGTTCCACCAAATTGAATCAGAAAGTCCTAGTGATGAAGGTGTGAGACAGGAGGCTGTTAAAATATTTCTAGTTGGATGCTTGTCGAATTACAGTCCCACCCGAATGGAGTATGAACCCGAATATATTGAAGGGGTAAAGGAACTTTGAAATGGGTTACTGTCTTCAGCCTACAGATCACAATGCAAAGAGAGGGAGTCTTACAGGAATAGCTGCATTCCTAACATCTGAGGATGAAAATTTCCTGTGCAATGAGAGTCCATGAAGCATTACTATACTTGATGGAACTCTGCCTCAGGTGCTCCTTGCTGTGAGGTCCTACTAAAGTATGGAACCAAGGAGGATAGTTCTGTAAGAAGTCAGCTCAAGGGAGCGTCAGTCTGTCCAGGAATTGATCAGTTCAGAGATAAACATGGACCTAACAGTGCACCTCATAAATGAAGCAGAATTTGAAGCCCGGCCATAATGGAGGGCATGGAAGTCAGCCAGTGTCAGCCAAGAGAAGATTATGTTGGCCTTAGTCATGTAAGGATTTTGCCTCTCTTCCTGTATTTCTCTCATCCCTTCCCTGATGGAAAGAACACAGAAAACAAAAGAGATTAATGAAGAACACCCTCCCTTACTGGTACCTTTTCCATGAATGCGTTCTAATTTGGTGGCATGAGAGAAATTAGACTTTTCTAATGCCTAAGATTGCCATATAGTTATGGAGTCTAAGCTTTTTTGCACAGGGCTCTTCCTTTCAGAAATAAGCACAACAACAAATTAGAGAAAACTGGTAAATTTCTTCTTTCTTGGGATTCATGAGCTACTTCAGTAATAGTATAAACATAATATTACTGGGTATTTCATGAACAGATGCAGAAGGAGTTTGATAGAGTACAGGCAACATGTGGTGATAGTAACGAGAGAAATCCTGAAAAGGAAAATGGGGCAGGTTTGGCATGACTAAGGTAGAGGTGCTAAAGACACTCCACTCAAACAAAAAACAAAGATATCCTAGGACATGCTCTGTAGCTATATTCTTGACATCTTTCTAATAACATGGAAACAACGGATCTGTCTGGCTACACAATGGCACAATACTTTGACTGGTCTCTGCTTGTAATTAGCAAAGCTTACCCAAAGAAAGGAAAAATAAATCACAATATTAAGTATGTTTGAATTTTTTCCTTCTTCTCTCTCTTTTCCTTGTCCTATATACGTCCCATTTGGGTCCTGGTAAGATTCAATACATCTATTATTGGCTTTCCTTTTATATAAGTAATGAATTGATAATTACCATATGTCTTTTTCTTTTTCTTTCTTTTCTTTTTTTTTTTTTTTTGAGACATGGTTTCACTTTGACACCCAGTCTGGAGTGCAGTGGTGCCATCATAGCTCACTGCAGACTAGAACTCCTGGGCCCAAGAAATCCACCTGCCTCTGCCTCACCAGTAGCTAGGACCACAAGTATGTTCCACTACACCTGGCTATCATATATCTTTGACAGGTGATTTGAAGGTCTGAAATTTACAAACAGTAGTTTCAAAAAGTGGTCAAAAAGCACTTTCTTCTTGCTTTTCAGTGCATGTTCCTGGTTTTACTCTTTCGGGTTCTTCTGTAGGAAGTGGTCTAGCAACTCGTTCTTTGGATGTAACTACGCCTCTTCTCATCCTTGTCTTTGTATTCTTCCTTGATGGACTCGTCCAATTTGGCTCTTTCAGACTCTTCCTGAGGTTTTTGTTTGGCAGGGCCCTTTGCGAAATGAGATGTGATAGTGGTCTGCCTGGTGCTTTGCCTTGTAATCCTGGGGCTAGGTGAAGGTTCAGGCTTAGTCTCTCCATCAGACTTGCTCCTCCTGGGCGTGCGAGGTTTGGAAACGGGTTTGGCGGGGCTGTTGGCATCTGCCATTCTCACTTGACGGTGTACAGCAGAAATCAGGCAATTCTAGTGAAAATAAGGTAGTTATCAGTTTTTGCTTATCGACTAGGTATGACAAAATGTACTATATACTTATGACACCACTGTTAATTGTTTTGCATGTGAAACAACTGAAGTCCAGGGAAATTAATTTGTCAAGGCCACAGAGATAGAATCAGAGGTAGAACTTGAATCCAGGTATCTGTGGCTTCAAAGTTCAGGCTTTCTCTTTTAACTAGCATATGCTGAAGTTCACTTTATAAATTAAAAGGAAAACAACCCACAACTTTTAGTCATGGGTATTACACAGTATCTTTTTTAATCCTAAAAATCATATTTAATTCAGCAATTGAACAAATTTGAGGCACTAGACATAAAAATATAATATTCTCAAGGAAAAAATGTTCACTGTGTTTTGGACTATCAATAAATTTAAAAAAGAGAAAAAAGAAAATGTTAAATGTAAATCCTTTGATATTCTTCTCTGGGATTGAAATTTCTATTTTTACCAGAAGGTGGCGGTGTTGCTTTTCTAATACTAAGACAATAAGGTACTTTGTTTTTAAACATTTTTCCTGTTCTTGATGGAGTAAAAATTGCATTTGCATTTGCTCATTTTCATTTGTTCCCATACTCTCACTAATTTTGCAAAAATTCTTTTCTCATTGCATGTCATTGAAAAGATTTCCAGTTAAAAGAAAAACTAGTAATGAATTAGAATTATTTTGTGGATGCTGCTTTCACTATTTTCACTTCCTTTCTAGGTTAGAAATAGAATAGCACATGGTTCTCATTTCACAGGTTTCACTGTACATGTTGACCAAAAACAAATTTTTTATACTATTCTATAGTTTATTTTAAAATATCAAATAGCTATTTACATTATCATCCAAAAAAGAATTTGGAAAAATATACTAAAAAATAAAACATCAATATTTTTTTCAACATTGTCTTCTCACTGATAAGCATGAATTCTGTATATACTAAATATATTAACATTTTCTACTATTAGTACTAGCATTTCCACCCATGAGTACTAGCATTTCCCCCCATGAATATCAGCAAGATTGCTTCAAAATAAAATTTTAAAAATCAAATCTAAAAAAATCAATATGTTCTTATACTTATTATATAATTTCTATTAAAAATATTTCCATTGTGCTTACAATACTCAAACCATTTTTGGCTAGCTGTGGAGTGGATTATGTAATGTGATTTTCTTACAAAATGCCTTTCACAAAGTTTTCTTTTTAAGTTAGTTCAGGCTTTAATATGGAGTGTCGTAACTAGAGTTACTCTCTTCAAAAACTTAAAATCTAATTGGTGAAATAAATATGTGAAAGTTAAAAAGTAAAACAATACAAGATTTAAACAAAAAGTCAAAGATAATACAATCAGTTTCCAGAAACATTTATTGATGCTTTACTTAATGTGAAGAACTGTTTTTAGCTCCAAAAATGATTGAACAAAGGGAGATAGGAAAAGAGAGGTACTCTGTCAATATTTATTCTCAGAGATACAGACATACCTCAGAGATTCTGTGGTTCTGGTTCCAGATCACTGCAACAAAGAAAATATTGTGATAAAGCAAGCCACATAAATGTTTCTGGTTTCCCGTGCCTATAAAAGTTATGTTTACACTACACTGTAGTCTACTAAGTGTGCAGCATTATTTCTAAAATTGAATAAACTTAATTAAAAATAGTTTATTGTTAAAGTAATACTAAGAATCATCTGAACCCTCAGCAGGTTGTAATCTTTTGGATGATGAAGGTTCTTGTCTCAGTGTTAATGGTTGCTGAGTAGTTGAGGTGGTGGTTGGTTGCTGTAAGGCTGGGGTTGCTGCATAAAACAAGACAACAATCAAGTTTCCTACACTGATTGATTGTTTCAGGAAAGATTTTTCTGCAGCATGTGATGCTGTTTGATAAATATTTGACAAATGGTAAAACTACTTTCCAAAATTAAGGTCAATCCCCTCACATCCTGCTGCTGCTATTTTATCAACTACATTTATGAAATATCCTAAATCCTTTGTTGTCATCTTAATAATATTGAAAGCATCTTCACCAGGAGGACATTCCATCTCAAGAAACCACTTCCTTTGCTTGTCCATAAGAAGCAACTCCTATTCCTTCAAGTTTAATCATTAGATTATTAAAATTCAGTCACATCTTCAGGTTCCACTTCTAATTATAATTCTTTTGCTGTTTCTACCACATCTGTAGTTACTTCTTTCACTGACATCTTGAAGTTCTCAAAATCATTCATGAGGGTGACTCCATTAGAGCCTTTGTCAATGTCATTGGTGCATTGTCAATGAGCAGTAACATTTTGAAAGGCAACTATTTTTTTTTTCTGAGTAGTAGGTCTCAACAATGGACTGAAAATATTCAATAAACCAAGAATTTTTTCAGTTCATGTGTTGTCATCCAGGTTTTGTTGTGCTATTTGTAGAGCACAAGCAGAGGAGATTTAGCATAATTCTTTAGGGCCTTAGGATTGTCAGAATGGTAAATGAGCATTGACTCCAAGAGTATAAGCAGAGGAGATTTAGCATTATTCCTCAGGACCTTAGGATTTTCAGAATGGTAAATGAGCATTGACTTCAATTTAAAAATGCCAGCTACCTCTAACAAGAGAGTTAGCCATCCCTTTGAAATTTTGAAGCTACATGTTGACTTCTTTATAGCTAGGACAGTCTTAGACCCTAAGAACTGGAACAAGACAAGGATGCTCACTCTCACCACTTCTATTCAACAGAGTACTGGAAGTCCTACCCAGAGCAATCAGACAAGAGAAAGAAATAAAGGCACACAAATTAGTAAAAAGGAAGTCAAACTGTTACTGTTTACTGATGACGGAATTGTATACATAGAAAACCCTAAAGAGTCCTCCAAAAAGCTCCTAGAACTGATAAATTAATTCGATGAAGTTTTAGGATACAAAATAAATGTACACAAATCAGTAGCTCGGCTATAAAACAACAACAATCAAGCTGAGAATCCAATCAAGAACTCAACCCCTTTTGTAATAGCTGCAAAAACAACCCCAAAATACTTAGGAGTGTACCTAACAAAGAAAGTCAAAGATCTCTACAAGGAAAATGACAAAACACTGCTGAAAGAAATCATAGATGACACAAACAAATGGAGACACATCCCATGCTCATGGGTGGTAGTGTCAATATTGTGAAAATGACCATGCTGCCAAAAGAAATCTAGAAATCCAATACAATTCCCATTAAAATACCACCATTATTCTTCACATAACTAGAAAACACAATCTTAAAATTCACATGGAACCAAAAAGAGCCTGCATAGCCAAAGCAACTCTAAGCAAAAATAACAAATCTGGAGGCATCCCATTATTTCACTGCAAATTGTACTATAAGGCAATAGTCACCAAAACAGCATGATACTGGTATAAAAGTAGACACATAGACCAATGAAACAGAATAGAGAACCCATAAATAAGGCCAAATACTTACAGCCAACTGATCTTCAACAAAGCAAACAAAAACATAAAGTGGGGAAAGGACACACTATTCAAAAAATGGTGTTGAGATAATTGGCAAGCCACATGAAAAAGACTGAAACAGGATCCTCACTTCTCACCTTATAAAAAAAAAAAAAAAAGACCTCAAGATGGATCAAGGACTTAAACCTAAGACTTGAAACTATAAAAATTCTAGAAGATAACATCACAAAAACCCTTCTAGACATTGGCTTAGGCAAAGACTTTATGACCAAGAACCCAAAAGCAAATGCAACAATAACAAAGATAAATAGATGGGACTTAATTAAACTAAAAAGCTACTGCACAGCAAAAGGAACTATCAGCAGAGTAAACAGACAACCCACAGAGTGGAAGAAGAAAATCTTTGCAGTCTATACATTTGACAAAGGAATAATAACCAGAATCTGCAAGAACTCAAACAAATCAGCAAGAAAAAAACAATTCTAACAAAAGGTGGGCTAAGAACATGAGCAGACAATTCTCTAAAACAGACATACAAATGACCAACAACCATATGAAAAAAAATGTTCAACATCATTAATAATCAGGGAAATGCAAATAACACTTTACTCTGGCAAGAATGGCCATAATAAAAAAAAATAGATATAGGCATAGATATGGTGAAAAGGGAACACTTTTACACTGCTGGTAGGAAGGTAAACTAGTATAATCACTATGGAAAACAGTGTGGATATTTCTTAAAGAACTAAAAGTAGAACTACAGTTTGATCCGGCAGTCCCACTACTGGATATCTATCCAGAGGAAAACAAGTTATTATACATAAAAGATAGTTGCACATGCTTGTTTATTGTAGCACAGTTCTCAATTGCAAAATCATGGAACCAGCCCAAATGCCCATCAATCAATGAGTGGATAAACAAATTGTGATATATACATACCATGGACTACTACTTATGGCTAAGTATGGAATACTACTTATGGTTAGTAGTATGACATGGTATGTATATACCACAATTTGTTGTATAGAAGGAACAAAATAATGGCATTTGAAGCAACCCCCGGAATGGAATTGGAAATCATTATTCTAAATGAAGTAACTCAGGAATGGAAAAAACAAACATTGTATACTCTCACTCATAAGTGGGAGCTAAGCTAAGAGGCAAGGCATAAGAATAATACAATAGACTTTGCAGACTTGGGGGAAAGGATGGGAGAGGGGCGAGGGATAAAAGACTACACATTGGGTCAGTGTAGTCTTCTCAGGTGATGGATGTAACAAAATCTCAGAAATCACCACTAAGAAACTTATTCATGTAACCAAACACCACCTGATCCAAAAAAACCTATTGAAATAAAAAATGAATTATTAGATGTAAAAAAAGAAAAAGAAAATCTGTTGTTTAGTTTAGCCACCTTCGTCAATGATCTTAGCTAGATCCTCTGGGTAGCTTGCTGAATCTTCTCTATCAGCACTTGCTGCTTCATCTTGCAGGTTTTTTGTTGTTGTTTTTTGAGATGAATTATCCCTTTGTTACCAGGTTGAGGTGCAGTGACCTAATCTCAGCTCACTGCAACCTCCGCCTCCCAAGTTCAAGTGATTCTCTTGCCTCAGCTTCCTGAATAGCTGGGATTACAGGCACGAGCCACTACACCCAGCTAAGTTTTGTATTTTTAGTGGAGACGGGATTTCACCATGTTGGCCAGAATGGTCTCGATCCCCTGTCCTCACGATCAGGGCCCTCGCCTTGGCCTCCCAAAGTGCTGGGTTTACAGGTGTGAGCCACTGCGCCCAGCCTCACCTTGCACTTTTACGCAGAAAGATGGCTTACTTCTTTAAGCCTCGTTAACCAATCTCTGTTAGCTTCAAACATTTCTTCTGCAGTTTTCTCACATCTTTTAGTCTTCACAGAATTAAAGAGAGTTTGAGCCTTGCTTTGGATTAGGCTTTGGCTTAAAGGAGTGTTGTGGCTGGTTCAGTCTTCTATCTAGAATACTCAAATTTTCTACATATAACTTATAAGGCTGTTTTGCTTTCTTATCATTTGTGTGTTCACTGGAGTAGCACTTTTAATTTCTTTCAAAAGTTATTTCTTTCTGTATTGACAACTTGACTGTTTGGTGTAGGAGACTTAGCTTTTGGCCTATCTGACTTTTTGACATCCTTTCTTCACTAAGCTCAAAGATTTCTAGTTCTTGATTTAAAGTGAGAGATGTGTGACTCTTCCTTTCACCTGAACACATAGAGGCCATTGTAGGGTTATTAATTGGCCTATTTTGAATATTGTGTCTCTGGGAATAGAGAGAACTGAAGAGAGGGAGAGAGATGGGGTAATGGCCTGTCATGGAGCAGTCAGAACACACACAGTATTTGTTCATTGTTTGCCATCTTAAAGTTTTATGGTGCATGGCACATCAAAACAATTATAATGGTCATGTCAGAAAGCACTGACTACAGGTCACCAGAACAGATAATAATGAAGAATTTTGAAATATGGAGAGAGTTACCAAAATGTGACACAGAGACACAAAGGGAAACTAGGCTGTTGGAAAAATTGCACTGATAGAGTTGTTCAACACAGGTTTGCCACAAACCTTCAATTTGTAAAATTGCAAAACTTGCAAAGGGTGATAACGTGAAGCACAGTAAAAAAGATATGTCTGCAGATGTGTAATTAATCAATTTTATTAAAACAATTTAATTTTTCACATGGCATTTTATTGAGGAGGTGTTTAGAGAGTTAAGCTTAGCACCAGTTATACAGATATACTCCACCCCTGCCAGCCAGTGCTTGCACACAGTCAATAAAGCAGTGAAGACATACAACACAGATTGTTCAAATTGTCAGCACAACACACAATGAAAGTGACTCACCAACTCTGAGATTTTTATGCAGGACAATGACAGCTGTGTTAGTAATTTTGAAAGTGATGAATTGACATAATGTTACAAGGCAATACCTGATTACAAATGACTTGCACAGCTCTATGCTGAAACTGGTTTAGTTAGAGCTATCTCTATAATGCAGCAGACATCTAGAAGCTTCTATTGTGCTTTGCATCCTAATAACATTTGCCCTGGGTGTTAACTTTTTACTTTAGAGAGAAAAGTGATACTATTAAATAGAATCATTCTCAGCTTTCATTTACACCACTTTACACAAATTAACATATTTCTATTATTTCATCTCATCTCAGTGGCAAAGAGGTCCCTTCTTTTTAAGGGTAATCTACTAACCTAGTCCTTTCATTCTATTATGAATCTTCCAAATTGTTTTCTTTGGGACCTTGCTCAATTCATTTCTCTATGCTCTCTAGAATATATTAATCTCTCTTTCATCTTTTTCCCATTTGAAAACTTGAAGTTCTTTCTTATGTAGAATATTCTCCCCCATCCCCTTATGCTTACCAAATGCCCAATTCCAAGCCTAATCTGTCTTCTCGTATCTTTGCTCATAGTAGACATCTTCTTTGGGATAAATCATAAGCATCATAAACTCAATTTGTCAGCAACTGAACTCAACATCCAACTTCCCTTCCAACCATTCTATCTTTCTTGCTTTCTTCATTTTGAGTAATGGCAGTACCTTACCTGTTGCCTTTGCATTCTAAACCCATCAGCAATCCCTATGTCAACAGTTAACTATAAACTAGCATCAAATGTTGCATATAGTGACTATGATTTCAAAGAAAGGATAATATATAAACATTATTTGAAATTTCTTCATTGAATATATTGGATTTTACTATGTCAATGCACAGTTAATGGAATGCCTATATAGATATAAACTAAATGTTTTCTTCTATTAACTATATATATTTTCAAGAAATAGAGAAAAATCAAGAGTGACAAAGTATTTAATTTAATTTCTTGGTTTAATTTTTATTTTCAAGCATTATTTCTCTCATGAATATATGACAATTTAATAATCTTCAATATGAATCACTTTCTGATGTAAGCTGGAAATTGAAATGCTTGTTCTTTTGAATTCTTATTTTCCAGCTTTACAATACTTGGCTGATAGCCCAGAACCAGTCCCAGAAAAAGCCATAAAGTAAAACTGATAGTTTTAAAATTTTTTTATACTTTTGTCCAGCAATGGGGTGGTCAAAGCAAAAACTGCACCAGGCAAAGTTAAATAGACAAGGAAGACTTCAGTCAAGGAGATTGCAGGAAGGAACGGGAGGAAGACCAGAACTCAATTCTGATCAAACAAAAGCAGGTAGGGTGTTTAGGAGCTGAGATAAGAGGAAAATCATAGGCCATCTGTGTTTGCCAGCTGGCTTTAATCCAAGACAAAGTAAACTTTCTTTTACTTTCAAGACAGGAGGTAGTTTTACAACTTGGAGCGAGGAGCCCATTGAGGTTAGGCTCCTATTCTCCTGCAAAAACTGGGAAATAGGGGCACTATCTTCCCTGATGATTGACTTTTCAAGGAATGGCCCCTAGCTATTTGAGAAAGACATTCCTGGGTTGTAAAACCAGCAAGAGACCTTTAAAATTATTTACATCTCAAAGCGGCAGGGAAAGAATGAATTACAAGTTTTTCAAAGTAAGTGCTCTGGGGAAAGAGATGTCTGGTGCCTATGGTCAGGAAGGAGAAAGTCTAAAGTTTAGTCAAACCGAGGGAAATGTGAAAGCTGTCAGAGTAAGGAAGATGCAAATTCTTTGACTTGGTTTCAATTTGTCTAAAGTTTCTCTAAGCATGTTTTGTCCTGTAGTTGCTAGGTATTTTATTTTGGATTCAGGTACTCACTAATATAGAAGCCGTTCTTAAATCTACTCAGACTTAGCCTGTTATTTCTCATTAAACTGCCTATCTGTCAATGGATTTGTGATTTTAATCAAATGAGTACAAAAGAGCAATTAGTTGCAAGAAACTGAGAAACTAAGCCACAGTGTCCTCAACAGACATTGATTCTATTTTTCTGCTTTGAATTCTAATATAATAAGAGTACTCATAAAAGACTACTGTGAACAGAGCAGGCTGAGATAGCACAGGCTCAGACACACTAAAGCTAATTACCTACAGTAAATGGCTTGAATGTGGGCCAATAAGAGATTGGGGAGTAAGCATATTAAAACCACTGTAATAGAAGACATGAGATGAGACAAAAGAAATGAGGGATGGAAGTGTAATGCGTGAAAGGAAACTCATAGAGGAGATTAAGAAAATTACATTGCTATTGTGTTTTATTCCAGTTAAAGTGAATGACCTTCTCTGGCAATGGTTCATGAATCTAGTATTTATGAAAGAACACAGAGTCATACAATAGCTGATGGCATACAGGTTAACTCCTTTTTGCTTTTCCTTGTTTCTTTCCTTATCTTTTTCCCTTTATGGGTTGGATAATTAGCTACATTGCAGATACACAATGTATATACATAAAATCACCTAGAATGGAGATGCAATAGGCTATACTCACCTAGCTGAAGATTGGACTTTTCCAACGTCATATCTTCTTCACTAGTCAAAACACTGCTGTACTTATACATTAATATTTGGTTTATGAAGGGATATGTTTTCAGAGCATTTTCCCAATTTTGATTGAATTACTAGGCCCAGGTGGTCTAGTAATTCACTGAAAATTGGGAAAATGCTCTGAAAATGCTCTGAAAAAATGCTTTGTTGGAAGGATGTTTCTATTTTGGCAGAAAGTCATTTTTACACAAATTTGCTCTCATGCACATATAAATGTGAATAATATGCCTTGTTATTCCCATGACAATAGAGCAGCGGACCCCTGCTGGGGATGGAGGTGGTGAACAAAGCCTAAGTCGGGTGCCATCTTAGATATGTGTTTTTTCCTCCTAGGTAAAAAGCTTGTCTTCAAACTATTCCCATTCTAATGAATATGACCTTAAGTCTCAGAGGATGGGAGGGAGCAAATATCTTTCTGTCATTAATATGAAGAAAAAGGCTGGGCGCAGTGGCTCACGCCTGTAATCCCAGCACTTTGGGAGGCCAAGGTCAGGAGTTCGAGACCAACATGACCAACATGGCGAAATCCTATCTCTACAAAAATACAAAAATTAGCTGGGCATTATGGCGGTTGCCTGTAATACCAGCTCCTCAGGAGGCTGAGGCGGGAAAATAGCCTGAATCCAGGAGGTGAAGGTTGCAGTGAACTGAGATTGTGCCGTTGCACTCAGCCTGGATGACAGGGACGACTCCATCTCTAACAAAACAAAACAAAAAAGAAGAAGAAAAGGTGTACACACTGAGGTGAGTTTACTATAACCCTATAAAGTAGTACAGCAGTTTTCCAGAGATTAGGTACTAGACCAGGGATGCCCACATTTTCTCTGTTCACAGCAAACAGTGTCTCTGTATTTTTTTTTCCTGGAATACCTAGACCCTAAGAAATGGCTAACAATTGTTTTTTATTAACTAAATAGGTCCAAAAATTTGTAAATATTGATTTCCTAAAATTTGATAGTTATAGGAAAACAGTGGTCATAAAGTACATTTATTAATATATTTTTCACTCTTAAATAATCACAATGACTAATGTGTGTACCTGTCAGAGACTGCATATCTTAAACCTTGGATTTGGGTTGGATACTGACTTCCTCCTTTTATATCCTACATTGATTTTCAAAGTAATTTCTTTTTATCAGAGCAGTTGTTGAAGACTCAACTTTGCAAAGATATGATGTCACCTAAGGAATACAGTACAATTGAATATTAAGACTCTGAGTTCCTCAATCTAGCAGTTTGTACAGAGTTCAACAGATGTGAAGTATTGCTTTGCTTTTTTAAAAGCTTTAAAAATATTCCACAGGGCTTTTGTGAGTTTGCTACTTCACAATGGGGTATTTAAAGGCGAATACAAATTAAAAATAAAAGATTTAATTCTCCCTGTCGAAAATAAGGAAAGAGACTTCTCTCCCTTCCCTTTGCTTAGAGAATTTATTTTAGAAAGCCTGCTATTATAACTTATTTCTGTATCCTTGAAATGTATGTAAATCTTTTCAAAAGCTAAAAGAGCCTCTTGCCCAGTTAATGATCTAGGAATGCCTTTCTTCAAAACCTGGGAACCATCTCTTCAAAATGTAATCACCAAGGAAGATAGAGCCCCTATCTCCCAGGTTGTATGGAAGGGAAGGAGACTAAGGTAGTCAGGTACTTGGTCTCAAACTACCTCCTACTATAAAGATATGAGAAGTTTGTTTTTCCTTTGGATAAAACCAATTCAGTTACTAAGTATATTTACAAACCTTAATCCTACTTGTGACAGATGATGCTGATAGTTCCTCTTACTTGGGAACTAGTTATTGTTTATTTTGAGAACATGCATGTGAGTTGTGTCTATTTGGCTATATAGCAGTGCGATAATTCTGCTCTTGCAATCTCTGTAGTGGATTATGCTATGTTGCACATCACATTCTGATTTTAATGTTTATTCGACAATAAAATTGCTTTATTTCTCTTCCATCTTTGTGAAGAAGTTTTCTGAATGGGGACGAGATTTTATTTTAATTATATTTTCCCAAGAGGTGCTTTTAGGCTTATTATGGGAAAATTGTCCTGTTTCAGAAAAAAACTGCCTGTGGTTCAAAAATAAGTAATATGCAAACAAACAAAAATTCCAGGCAAACAATACCACAAGGGTTGACAGGAAAGGACACATAATTGTAATATACTATTTAGCGAAGAAATATGTGGTAATACAAACCATACATGAATAAATAGAGATTAGGCAAAAATTATATTAAGGTGGGTAGATGGATGGAGGGCAAGATAGATTATAAGGGACCTGATATTTCCACTTACTGCAATTGGAAGCAAATGGATAATAGCTAGAAGCAATGAACAAAGATCTAACAACAAATATTAAGTAATAGAGAAGTAAATAAATAAGAAATAGACAATAAATATGAAAATGGTTGCCTATGGTCAGTAGGATGGTGTTTGTGTACAGGAGAGGTGAAGAGGTAGGCATTCGTGAAAACTTGTTTTTGTTAAGCTTTCAGAACTATTTGACATTTCAAACTCTTTGAATTTTTTTTAATAAAGACTAAATTAAAGTTAAATAACCTTGATTCTTAGAGCAGAAATGATTATTTTAAGGGAAAAATTACTTATAATGGTTTAGTGAAATTTTTAGTGCAATGTCTAGAATTTTCCCTCAGTTATGATTGCTGAAGCTTTGAGACACCTTTCGTAGGATATCCTCTTTCACTCTACTTCTCCCGTGTACTTAAGAAAAGGTTGCCGGCCGCTCACGGTGGCTCATGCCTGTAATCCCAGCACTTTGGGAGGCCGAGGCGGATGGATTATGAAGTCAAAGATGGAGACCACCCTGGCTAACGCAGAGAAACACTGTCACTACTAAAAATGCAAAAAATTAGCTGGGCTTGGTGGCATGTGCCTGTAGTCCCAGCTACTCGGGAGGTTGAGGCAGGAGAATCGCTTGAACCCGGGAGGTGGAGGTTGCAGTGAGCCCAGATTGCGCTATTGCACTCCAGCCTGGGCTGCAAACAGAACCAGACTCCATCTAAAAAAGAAAGAAAGAAAAGAAAGAAAGAGAGAAAGAAAAAGAAAGGAAGGAAGGGAGGAAGAAAGGAAGGAAGGAAAAAATAGGTCGCCCAAAAACTGATGGATCTCAAAGTGAAACATGGAGTTTGAAGACATTGTCCAAGTGCCGATTTCTGAGATCTGTTATTTGTCTATAAATTTGGAATAGACAAAATACAAATACTATGTCTACAATGTACATGATGCCGGAATAAACAGTTCCAAAGTGAAGAATTTAGACAATCAAGGGAATGCAAAAAAGCCTTTTGTCTCATTGCCAAGTTTTTTTTTCAATCTTTTATAGACACACAGTCCTTTCTAGCATCTATGCAAAAGTTTTTGAAAGTAAATTTGCTTTGTGATTGGTTAAATGTTATAACTCCTAGCTTTTGTACACACACACACACACACACACACACACACACACACACACACACACAGCCACGTATATATTTTGAGATGTAGTCTCACTCTGTAGCCACGCTACTGGAGTGCAAAGGCGCGATCTCGGCTCACTGCAACCTCTGCCTCGCGGGTTTGAGCGATTCTTCTGCCTCAGCCTCCAGAGTAGCTGGAATTACAGACATGCGTCACCACGCCCAGCTAATTTTTATAAATAAAGACGGGGTTTCACCATGTTGGCCAGGATGGTCTCCATCTCTTGACCTCGTGATCTGCCTGCCTTGGCCTCCCAAAGTGCTGGGATTACAGGCGTGAGCAACCGCACCCAGCCTATTTTTTTCTCATAGGAGTAAACATTTTAAAACAAATAAACATATGTGGAAGCAGAATACTTTATGTTTATGGTCAGAAGCAAGACCTTAAATTTATTTGATTGAAAACTAAATATTGTCAGCTTATGGCATGAAAATAATCAGGAATTGGTCAGAAAGGCAAGTTCTGTGATTTGTTAATGTGGGATAAATTTTGGCTAAATATTGTCTTTAAGAATTACGTGCTCCACATGTTTTGTTAATCTAAAATCTGTGGATACATTACCATACAACACTCTGAACAAAGTAATCATTATTTTTCCATTACTGATAAGCAGGCTTAAGCAAAAAGCTGAAAAAATGAGAGCTAATCTACTAAAATTATCACTGAGTTCATTTAATATCTGGATATTAGAAGCTTTAACATTAAACAAAAAAAGAAAAATAGTTCATTATGCTACTAAAATACTACAATGAGAGATAATAAGCCTGAAGAATCTCTCAGAAAGGACTTCATTGTCTTTTTCCTCTTTCTTCCTGATAGCACATTTCTGACATGCTTTTATTGCCGTATATTTTCTCTAGTCACAAAACCGTTAGGCACCTGGGCCTGAAGTATGATACCGATTAGGAGAGCAACATTTGCAATCCCAACAATAGCTAACTTTGCAGTGGCAGTGTCATTTTAAGTTCTTTCTGAATCAGGAAAATATTGAAACAACTTTCTTATCAAACAAAGGCAAAAGTCATTTGGATCAAATGACTATATTATGGATATGTAATCATAAATACAATGGCTAGGATTATAAACTAGCTTTTAACAAAATATGCTGTCTTTAATTTAAAGTTTTTCCTAATCATTGACTTATGTGTATGTGTCTGATGAGAACATCTAAGGTCTACTGTCTTAGAAAATTTTAAGTGTACAATACAGTACTGTTAACCATATTCACATTGCTATATGTAAGGTCTACAGAACTTGTATAACTAAGACTTGCATAACTGAAATTTCAGACCTCTCATCCTCATTTCTTCATTTTCCCTTTCCATTATCAGTCCCTGAAAATCACCATTCTACTTTATATTTCGGTGAGCTTGATTGTTTCAGAATCCACATGTAAGTGAGATCATGCAGTATGTGTCTTTTTCTGTTTGGTTTGGTTTATTTCAATTACCACAATGACCTCCAGATTCATCCTTATTGTCATAAATGTCAGGATTTCCTTCTTTGTAAAGACTGTATAAGATTCCATTGTGTATATATACCCACACTTTCTTTATCCATTCATTCACGGATGGACACTTAAGTTGATTCTATATCCTGGTTATTGTGAATAATGCTGCAATGAACAGGAATAAAGATATCTCTTAAAGATGCTGATCCCATTTTCCTTGTATTTATACCCAGAAGTGGGATTCCTAGGTCATAAGGTAGTTGTAATTTTAATTTTTTTGAGGAAATTGTGTACTGTTTTTTATAATGGCTGTACCAATTTACATTTCCACTAACGGTGTACAAGGGTTCCTTTTCCTTCACATCCTTGGAACACATCTTTTCTTTTTCATAATAGTCATTTTAACAGGTGTGAGATGATATCTCACTTCCATTTGATGTGCATTTCCCTGATGATTGATGATGATGAGCTCCTTTTCATATATCTGTTGGCTACTGGTATGTCTTTGGAGAAATGTCTATTCCAGTCCTTTGCCCATTATAAGATTAGATATTTGTTTTCTTGCTACTGAGCTGTGTGAGTTTTATATATATATAGGTGTGTGTGTGTGTGTATGTGTGTATGTGTATATATACATACACATACACATGTAAGTATATATGTATATTTTAATAAAGATATATATACACATATATGTATATGTTAATAAAACACACACACACACACACACACACATATATTTTGAGACAGAGGCTTAAAAGGAAGACGTGCCCCCATGATTCAAGGCTGGAGTGCAGTGGTGCAATCTTGTCTCACTGCAACCTTGGCTTTCCAGCTTCAAGCAATTCTCGTTTCTCAGCCTCCCGAGTAGCTGGGATTATAAGCGTGTACCAGCACGCCCGGCTAATTTTTGTATATTTAGTAGAGACGGGGTTTTACCATGTTGGCCAGGCTGGTCTCAGACTTCTGGCCTCAGATGCTCTGCCCGCCTTGCCTCTCAAAGTGCTGGGATTACAAGCATGAGCCACTGTGCATAGCCCTGCCTATATATTTTGGATATTAAACTCTTATCAAATGTATAGCTTGCAAATATTTTCTACCATTCATAGATTGCTTTTAATTTTGTTAATTGTTTCCTTTGCTCTGCAGAAGCTTTTTGGTTTGTCTATTTTTGAATGACAGTCATACTTTTGGTACTATATTTTAAAAATCATTGCCCAAACCAATGTTAAGAAATTTTTCTCCTGTCTTTTCTTCTAAAAGTTTAATGGCTTCCAGTCTTCCTTTTAAACTTTAATACCTTTTGAATGGATTTTTGTGTATTGTCTGGAATATGGGTCCAATTTCATTATTTTGCATGTGGCTGTCTAATTTTCCAAACACCATTTATTGAAGAGACTATTCTTTTCCCCTTGTACATTCTTGGCATCCTTGTCAAAGATCAATTGACTAATAACTAAGTACTTTTATTTCTCAGGTTTTATTCTGTTCTGTGGGTCTATATGTCTGTTTTTATGTCATCATCATACTGTTTTGTTTATTTTACTGTAGCTTTGTAACATATTTTGAAGTCAAAAAGTATCATCCCTCCAGGGTTGTTTTTCTTACTCAGGATTGTTTTGGTTATTCAGGTCTCTATAGATTTCCTATGAATTTTATAATTTTTAAAGAATTTCTGTAGAAAATGGCATTATGATATTGATGGAGAGTGCATTGAATCTGTAGATCACTTTGGGTAGGGTGGAAATTTTGGCAACACCAATTCTAATCTATGAACAATGGATGTCTTTCTATTTATCTGTGTCTTCTTTAATTTCCTTCGTTAATGAAATTTATAATTTTTACTGTATAAGTATTTTACCTCTTTTGTTAACTTTATTCCTATGTCTTTTATTCTTTGTGTTGCTATAGTGAATGGGATTATTTTCTTAATTTCTGTAGTTTGTTGTTATTGTATAGAAATGCTACTGATTGGCTGGGCATGGTGGCTCATGCCTGTAATCCCAGCACTTTGGGAGGCCGAAGTGGGTGGATCACTTAAGCCCAGGAGTTTGAGACTAGCAATATGGTGAAACTCTGCCTATACCAAAATTACAAAAATTAGCTAGGCATGGTGGCACACGCTTGTAATCCTAACTACTCGGGAGGCTGAGGCAGGAGAATCTCTTGAACCCAGGAGGCAGAGGTTGCATTGATCTATGATCATGCCACTGCACCACTGTACTCCAGCTTGGGTGACAGAGTGGGACTTTCAAAAAGAAAAAGAAAGAAATGCTGCTGATTTTGTATCCTGTAACTTTACTGAATTTTTATTAGTTCTAATAATTTCTGTTGAGTCTTTAAGGTTTTCTGCATATTTTATTATATCAACTGCAAACAAAGATGATTTTACTTCTTTTCTTATTTAGATACCTTCTTTTTTCCTTCTAATTGCTCTGCTTAGGACTTCCAGTACTATGCTGAACAGAAGTGGTGAGAGTGGGCATACTTGTCTAGTATCAAATCTTAGATAGAAGCTTGCAGTTTTTCCCCATTGATTATGCTATCAGTACTTTTCATATATGATCTTTGTTGTGTTAAGGTAAGCTCTTTGTATGTTGATTTTGTTAAGGATTTTAATCATGAATGAGTATTGAACTTTTCAAATATGTTCTCTGCATTTATTGAGGTGATTATTTTTCCCCTTTTGTTTCGTTGGTGTATGTATCACTTGATGGATTTGTGTATGTTGAACCTTACTTGTATCCCAGGAATAGATACCATTTTTGTCATGGTGTATAATCCTTTAATGTGCTGTTGAATTTGATTTGTTAGTGCTTTATTGAGAATTTTGCATCTATGTTTATTGGGGATTTTGGCCTCTAGCTTTATTTACTTGTGTTTCGTTTTTTCTGATTTTGATATCAAGGTGATGCTAGCTTCATAAAATAAGTTTTTTAAAAAAAAAATATTTTAAGTTCTGGGATATGTGTGCAGAATGTACAAGTTTGTTACATAGATAAATGTGTGCCATGGTGGTTTGCTGCACCTATCAACCCATCACCTACGTATTAAGCCCTGCATGCCATTAGCTATTTATCCTGATGCTCTTTGTTCTCCCACCCTCTTGACAGGCCCTGGTGTTTTTTGTTCCCCTCCTTGTGTCCGTGTTCTCTTGGTTCAGCTCCCATTTATAAGTGAGAACATGCAGTGATTGGTTTTCTTTTCCTGTGTTAGTTTGCTGAGGATTATGGCTTCTAGCTCTATCCATGTCCCTGCAAAGGATGTGATCTTTTTCTTTTTTATGGCTGCATAATATTCCATGTTGTGTATGTACCACATTTCTTTATCCAGTCTGTCATTGATGGGCATTTGGGTTGATTCCATGTGTTTGCTATTGTGAATATCACTGCAATGAACATACCTGTGCATGTGTCTTTATGATAGAATGATGTACATTCCTTTAGGGATATACCCAGTAATGGGATTACTGGCTCAAGTGGTATTTCTGGTTCTAGATCTCTGAGGAATTGCCACGCTGTCTTCCACAAAGGATGAACTAATTTACATTCCCACCAACAGTGTAAAAGTTTTCCTATTTCTCCACAATCTCATCAGCATCTGTTGTTTCTTGACTTTTAATAATCACCATTCTGACTTTGTGAGATGGTATCTGTGATTTTGATTTGCATTTCTCTAATGGTCAGTGATGTTGAGCTATTTTTCATACGTTTGTTGGCCACATAAATGTCTTCTTTTGAGAAGTGTCTGTTCATGTTCTTTGCCTACTTTTTGATGGGGTTGTTTTTTTCTCATAAATTTATTTAAGTTTTTTGCAGATTCTGGATATTAGACCTTTGTCAGATGGATAGATTGCAAAAATGTTCTCCCATTCTGTAGGTTTTCCGTTTACTCTGATAATAGCTTCTTTTGCTGTGCAGAAGCTCTTTAGTTTAATTAGGTCCAGTTTGTCAATTTTTGCTTTTGTTGCAGTTGCTTTTGGTGTTTTCATCATGAAATCTTTGTCTGTGCCTATGTCCTGAATGGTATTGCCTAGATTTTCTTCTAGGGTTTTATAGTTTTGGATTTTACACTTAAGTCTTTAATTCATCTTGAGTTAAGTTCTATATAAGGTGTAATGAAGGGGCCCAGTTTCAATTTTCTGAATATAGAAAATTCCTATTCCTGCCAGTTCCTAGCATCATTTATTATGTAGGGAATCCTTTCCCCATTGCTTGTTTTTGTTAGGTTTGTTGAAGATCAAATGGTTGTAGATGTGTGGTCTTATTTCTGAGATCTCTGTTCTGTTCCATTGGTCTCTGTGTCTGTTTTGGTACCAGTATCATGCTGTTTTGGTTACTGTAGTCTTGTAGTATAGTTTAAGCTGAGTAGCATGATGTCTCCAGCTTTGTTCTTTTTGCTTAGGATTGTCTTGGCTATTCAGGCTTTTTGAAATTTAAAGTAGTTTGTTCTAATTCTGTGAAGAATGTCAATGGTAGTTTAATGGGAATAGCATTGAATCTGTAAATTACTTTGGGCAGTATGATCATTTTCATGATATTGATTCTTCCTATGTACAAACAAGGAGCATTTTTCCATTTGTTTGTGTCCTGTCTTACTTCTTTGAATGGTAGTTTGTAGTTCTCCTTGAAGAGGTTCTTCACATCCCTTGTTAGCTGTATTCCTAGGTATTTTATTCTCTTTGTAGCAATTGTGAATGGAAGTTCACTCATGATTTGGCTCTCTGCTTTTCTATTGTTGGTGTATAGGAATGCTTTTAATTTTTGCACATTGATTTCATATTCTGAAATTCTGCTGAAATTGCTTATCAGTTTAAGGAGTTTTGGGGCTGAGATGATGGGATTTTCTAAATATAGGGTCATGTCATCTGCAAACAGAGACAGTTTGACTTCCTCACTTCATTTGAACCTCCTTGATTTCTTTTGTTGCCTGACTGCCTTGGCCAGAACTTCCAATACTATGTTGAATAGGATTGGTGAGAGAGGACATTCTTGTCTTGTGCCAGTTTTCAAAGGGAGTGCTTCCAGCTTTTGCCCATTCAGATATTGGCTGTGGATTTGTTATAAATGGCTCTTATTATTTTTATATATGCACCATCAATACCTAGTTTATTAAGAGTTTTTTACATGAAGTGATGTTGAATTTTATCAAAGACTTTTTCTTCATTTATTGAGATAATCATGTGTTTTTGTCATTAGTTGTGTGTATGTGATGAATTACACTTACTGATTTGAATATGTTGAACCAGCTTTGCATCCCAGGGATGAAGCTGACTTGGTTGTGGTGGGTAAGCTCATAAAATAAGTTTTGAAGTGTTTCTTTTTTGTTTTTTGAAAGAATTTAAGAAGGATTAGTATTAATTTTTCTTTGAATGTTTGATAGAATTCAACTGTGAAGCCATCTGATCCTAGGCTTTTCTTTTTTGGAAGATTTTTAATTACCAATTCAGTCTCCTTCTCTTATATTGGTCTGTTCAAGCTTTATTTTTCTTCTTGATTCCGTTTTGATAGGTTGTGTGTTTTTAGGAATTTACCTGTTTCTTCCAGCTTATCTAATTTGTTGGCATATGTTTGTTCATTATAGTCTCTTATGAGTCTTTGTATTTCTCAGATATCTGTTGTAATGTTGCCTCTTTTATAATTGATTCTATGAATTTGAGTCATCTTAGTCTAACTAAAGTTATGTCAGTTTAATTTATCTTTTTTAAAAAACAAACAGTTTTATTGATTTTTTTCTGCGTGTTTTTTTTTTTTTATTCTCTATTTGGTTAATTTGTGCTCTAATATTTATTATCTCTTTCCCTCTGCTAACTTAGGGCTTAGTTTGTTCTTTTTCTAGTGCCTTAAGGTATACATTTAGGTTGTTTGGGGCCTTTTTTTCCTTTTTTATGTAGGCATTTATATAAACTTTTCTCTTTTTAGTTAATTCCAAGTAATTTAAAATAATGAATTTAAGGTGGTATTTAAAACTAGATTTTATTTTAGTTAATATCAAGTAGTTAAAACCTTGTTTAAAATAAAACCTAGTTCTAGGTTTTTGATATTTGTTCTACAACTCTCCTGAGGATAATGTTTCTGAAAGTGGAAGAATATTTAGCAGTGTTAGAAAACTGAATCTCAGGAAACAATGTCTACTTTTGAAAATATTAATCTATATATTTCATCTTATTGCTATTCCGCTATTCTATATGTATATATATCAGCAATAGGTGCAACTTAATATCCTAAAACCTAATATTCCGTAAACTTTGGTACATCTCTGAATTATTAATGGTGCAAACATAATTGCTATTACTTTCGGTGGCAAAAGTAACAAATACTTTGTCCCAGCCTAATAATATTCAAGAAAAATTAACTTGGATAAAAATTCTGTGTTACAAAATTAGCATAATGCTGTTAGTTCAATGCCAGTAAAAATTTCTGGCTCTCTTTTAATCTTTATGATTATTTTTTAGGGGGTCCCTTTTCTTCTTGCCTCCTAGATGTCAATTTTTCTGTTACAAACCTCAGTCTTATTCATGCTGTGTAAGTATTACCCACATCAGTTCTCAGGTTTCAGACACATACTTCGATTGTCCCAATAGCCTCACTTGCCCAGTGCTACCAAGACTATATTTAGAGTGCACACACTGCTGTTCTTTTTGACTATTCTTATTCCATTACTTGCCTCTGAGTCACACAGATTCAAACAATCTTAAATGTATTTGACTTGTTAGCATTTACAGAGCAGAAGCATTGCCATGAATGTTGCTTCTATCTCAGCCAATTAGGCCTAGTAAGAAACGCTGTAGAAAAACTTAAAGAAAGGGCTAGAAAGCTAAGAGAATATCAAATCGACCAAATAGATTATTGGTTTGGGAACAAAATCATATCATGGTTCATCCCATTCCTGGGCCCTCTCCTAATGATATGCCTAGGACTAATGTTATCACCCTGCCTTGTTAACCTTTTTCAATGATTTTTAATAGACAGTATCATGACCATCTCACAGACAACTACCCAAAAATATCTACAGATGGCATTACTCCTCCAGTCAATCTGAGACCAAAAAACTCTCTGCCCCCACCTCAGCAGGAAGTAGCCAGAAAGTACATGCCACCCCTTGTCTTTTTATAACTGTAGGGTCTGGACTGACAGAGCAGGACATTGCTATCTTGGACAAACACCACCATTTTAAGTTCCCCTTGATTAAAAATTGCCTAAATCCAGCCCCCAGACTGCCTAATGGCTAATGTCAGCATGACCAGAAACATTCCAACCCTGAGATAAACCCCTCTCTGACCAGAAAGATGCCAGTTTCACGATAACCTCCCCACCGACCAGAGACATTCCAACCCCTCAATAAAACTCTCCTTCCCACAAAAACATTCTGAGCCTGTGATAAATCTCTCCTCCCTAAACCCTTAAATATCCTTGGTCTGTAAGAGAGAATGCTCCTGACTAGATCAGCCAGAAGCCCTTCTCATATTTATTCTCCAAAAAAAACCTGTCTTTGACTGTTAAGCCATTTTTCATGTTTCTTTTCTCTTTCTTTAACTCTTAATAAGCATTCCTTCCTCTACCAAGATACTGTCAATGCCCAACCATATCCCTTCAGTTCATTCCATGAGGGAAGTCTCTGATGGTGGGAGTATGCTTGTGTCATGTATGGGGCAAGCTGGAAGTCCCAGGTTGTTGATGGCTTAAAATTTAAACTAACATTTAAGAAATATGAACTTTGAAAATATTGAAGTTAATCACCTAAAGTTTCTATGATTTTCTATAGATATAGAATCATAATTTTGTATACTTAGCTACTGATTTATGAAAACATTAGAGAGAAACTTGTAAAACACTAGTCATAAAATGAAAAGAAATGTCAAGCTGTCCTTACAGTGCTAGCATAGCACATACATTTATTTTATTGTATTGCCTAATTTTTTGAAGAAGATTTGGACATTTTTGCCGTAAACAGATCACAAAAATTACACTCGTTGTCACACAAATCTAGCAAATGGGTTACCTATCCACCTCGTTTCTGTAGCAGGATATTATCTGTCAGTCATTTTGTTCTATGGCGTATTTATTATGAGGCTGCTATTTTCTATGCAGCTTATCTATGACCTGTTAGAATTTTTTTCCCTAAGCAGTAAAGCAAGGTCATGACTGGAATAATAGTAAAGCACCATGGGTCAGGGAAGAGAAGCATGGTGGAACTGGAGCCAGGGTGCCTCATACAGACCTCTAGCCCAGTGAGAGTCTTCATGTGCAGCAGATGATGCTGGTATTGTTCATTAGTCAGTGCTGTAATAGTTCTGAGTTTCTGGTAGAAAGGCTCCCAGTGGCCGAGGCAGGAAGTACGTAAGGGACTTCTCACAAACCATTATTAGGGACAGAATGCTGGTATGTAACAAGGTTACTTGGTCATGTTTCAGTTCTGCTACTGACCTAGTCATGAATGTGCCTCAGAAATTTAGAGTATGAAATATTCCAGTATATATCCTTGCCTACTTCATATGGGCACTTAATGAACCAATAAAGATGAGATATATTAGGAACCTGTTTTGTGCCTGAAACCATTTCAAGAGTCTTCACATGTACTAACTTCTTTAGTCTGCATAACTGTTTAGGGTGGTTTTAACAGATAAAGAAATAAAGATTTGAGAAGGTTAAATTGCTGCTTGTTATATAAACTTACTACTATAAAATGAATGAAAGATATACTTTAAGGCTGTATAGGTACAATAACATCAAGATTTCACTCCTTTTTCCCTGCAGTCAACACACAGAAAAGATGTCTTTGAGCCATTTTGGGTCTAGTAAATTTTTGTTCTTAACAGCTCTATATAACTACAGATAGTTCAGGAAGTGAGTTTCAATACTTGTAATTAATAGCATATATCATAAAATTTACTGTATACTAATGGAAACCCTGAATAAGTAGAAAAGAATAGAAATAATATAGATTATTTAAACATATTTTTGACTTCCTTTTTCTTGTAACTCAAGAAAAAGAAACAACAAAATGAAATACATCAATTGCAATCACTATTTATATTTTGTGACTTTTACTGTTCTTCAAAAAATAACTCAGAAATTAGGTTATATTTGTATCAAAGACATCTAGGCCAGCATTGTTCCTGCAGGGAATTGATAATAGAAATGTGAATGCTACTTTCTCTGCCAGACACCTCTTCACCTTCCACTGATCTACAATTGACTTCTTCCCCACCCTCTCAATCCATTCTCTTGGCTTTTATCGCCACTGGCAAATACAAAGAGCTGGGAAATTGTGAAACATCCCTAGAGAAGCTCTGCAAGGTTGCTGTCTCAGAAAAAGGATGATTGCATTAGATTGTTCTCCTTTTCTTTTGATTTACTTCTCAATAGCCCATTTCCCAGTATCAAGGGTCGTAATCTTCTTAAAGATTTGGTTCTTTCTCTCCCCTCAGTCACACTTAAAATAATCTCTTCATTATACTAGTATTTTTCAAAACTCAGAGAAAAGTCTTCAAGAAGATTTTGGTTTTGTTCCTTGAAAAACTCTCTTAGAAGAGAACTATTACAGATCTGGTGATTTCCTTGATAGTAGAAAAAGATAAACTATAACAAGTATAAATACATTGACTTGTTTTTATTTATCTAATAAAAAAATGTTGCTCGAAAATTCCAAATTCAGAACTTAAAAAGAAAGGTTTGATGATCGATCTTTTTTCCTCAAGATTAAACACATTTTACTCTGTGGAATTAGATAGTTAAATGGAATAAATATTAGGAAATAGAGGTCTCAATTAAGATTATTCTTTTATTTTTAATTAACTATATCCTTAATTAAAAGGAGCTCTTAAATACAGTCATTATTCTTTATTCAGTGGTAAGATTTAATGAATATGTTGAAAGTATCCATAGATCAGAACCTGAGTGCTTGTATGCCTCTAGGCATTGAACTAACATCTTTTCTTCACAAAATCAGTTTTCTAGAAATAAGAAATATCCTATGTGAAATCATGTGTAGTAGGGTTAAATATTTATGTTTGATACTTATCTATTTAAATAAAAGGGTTTCTTTACCTCCTACTTTTTTTTTAAGTCAAATACTTTAAAACCCTTTAGCCGTTTATAGTATTCCCAAGTTGACATTTCATCATTTGAAATTTGAAAGTAGACAAACTAATATTAAGGTAAAGCAAAATTCTAACATTACAAGTAAAACCAGCTATTTGAATTTTTAAAACATTTTTCTGTGGGACCGCACTATTTGTATGGTTTCTCTCTTCCTGTTAGAATTCAGGCCACATAACAATCTTTGACTTAAAGATGAAAATTGCATTGGGATTGGTTTTCTATCTTGATATATAGGAAGGGTGCGCAATTGCCAGTATAGGCATTGAACTAACATCTCTTCTTCACAAAATCAGTTTTCTAGAAACAAGAAATAGCACATGTGAAATAATGTGTAGTAGGGTTAAATATTTATTTTTGATACTTATCTATTCAAATAAAAGGGTTTCTTTACCTCCTATAATTTAGGTGATCTTTACAATGCCTTGACCCTATAGAGTGAAACAGAGTCCCTGTGTCCTCCCAGCCACACCTCACTTGTTAATTTACAATACAGTAAACTCATTCAAATCCAGCAGTTTAAGTCCTTTTTTTTCCAGTTAACTTGGAAATTTATTCTCTCTGGGATGATTTGACTTCTCAAATGTTTTTTTCTGTCATCCTCAGCTGTTTGCCAATATGCCTTCTGGTAATATGAAATGGGGTTTATGTGCCCCTATGGCGGTGTCAGGACACAAGGTCTGTGGAATCAGGTGATTTTCTTTGACCTCTGCTGTTGTGTGACTAATTGTATAGAGTCTATGAACTAGTGATTACTGTGGTGAGTCAACGGATGCTTGGGCATTGTGCTGACATCCATTATTGAAATACATGGAAACCACCTTTTGCCACCAGTCATAAAATCCGTACTCATAGTATTCTGTTTATCCTAATCCTGTATTCTTCTGAAGGTCCACTGTATCTTTTCAGGAGGTTTTAAGAAAACTATTGAAACCTCTTTAGGTCACCACAGTTAGTGGGGAGCCAGAGGAGAGGGCAACCTTAGGCAATCTTTCTAATCACTTCCTGCTGCCAACACTTTATGATTCCTGACATGCCATGTTAAACGTGGCCACATGCAAGTTTTTCATTAGAACGGGGGTATGCAAACCGTAGCCTATAGGCCAAATCTGCCTGCCACCTGATGTGAAAAAGTGTTGTATTTGAACACAGCCACACATTCATTTATATGTTATCTATGGCTGCTTTCATGCTAGGAGCATAAAGTTGAGTAGTTGGGACAGAGATCACCTGGATCACAAACCCTAAAATTATCTGGCCCTTCATAGACATTGGCTGACTCCTGCTCTAGAGACTTATAGCCTTCCCAGGGTATCCTGGATAAAATGTGTCGCTATCCTCTCTCCTGTTCTCAAGATCCACCGTGCCCATTAGGATTTTTCCAGAAAGGAAAAATGAGGACATGAGTCGACCTCTTTCACCATCTTCTTTTCTTCGTGGGGCCTTAAAGGGTACTTCTCTGTTCTCTTCTTGTCTGCCAGCAATTACCTTAAGTCAATATCTCTTAATTGTATTCTCTCTGCCTTTTTCTTGATATCCAAATCATAGGCAGGGAGTATGGAGGGGGGAAGCAACTTCATAAAGGGGATCATATAAATTGGAAGATGTTTCAACAGATGTTATTCTTTGATTTTCCTACTTGTGTAAGTAAATACCAATAAACAGGCACTTGAAAGACTAAATTGTTACTTTGGTTTTACTAGTAATGCTAAAATATTCACATCACATCATTCTTTTTTCTCAAATAAATTAAGTAAAACATAATGATCATGAATGATTTAAGTAAATGAGAAACTAATCAGAAAGACAGCTTAGGAATAATATTGTAGCATTAGCAACTAGATGCAGTGCTCAAATTGTGTTTACACCACACACGGTGTATCAGCTTCTAAAATTTATAGTTTATATTCTTCCATCAAAACATATTTATATATTTATAAACCTCATATCAAATTGGATTGACTAATATTTCGATTCTTATAAGTGGTAGAGTTTCGATATAATTACTGCATCAGAAATTATTCTCACAGCATGAAATTTGGATACTTGAACTCATATCTGTTACCTGGTTTCTACGGTTTCCATGAGCTGATCAAAAGCTATTTTGATTTGTCAGCATATGCTGTATCGTTGCCTCCTTCATGAGAGTTCATCTTAACACAGTTCAAAAACTTTGAGATGCTTGTACATAGTACGCTCAAGCATACAGCAATTTGTGACATGTGCTATGTTTATCTGATGTGTGTGTGTGTGTATGTGCGCATGCACGTGCATACAAGCAGTGTGTTGCCAGGGTAGCAGGAAGCATTGATGATGATTAGCTGAGAGGACCTGAAGTAGAGAACCAGCTAACTCCTTTGCTTTTCTCTCTATCAGTTGTACTCAGTCAGCAAAATAGTGATCTTCTAAAATCCAAATTTCTATCCACTAGCTACTTGCCTCCAACTAGCTGAATGTGGTTAGAGAAAAACATTCAATTATTGCTCTCATTTTAAATTTATGATCATAAATCTTCAGTAGTCCTCAGGATTATCTGCAAAACCATTACCCAGTGGAGAAGAAGACATTGAAGATGTTGAGGAGCAATGGTCTAGCTGCAGGAGATTCTTGATGTAAGAGTTGATGATATCCACTGGTCACAGGATGGGCCAGACTTGAGTAAGAGCATGAACTACATAACCACAGTTATAGAAGTAAAGGCAGAGTGTCCACTCATTCTTCTACTTACAAGAAAACTATTTGCCCATTTTGTCTCATCTCAAATGCCTAGACTAACTCTTCCTCATCTTAACTCTTAGCTGATTTTATTTCTAATTTTCCCAAAAAAATCTGAGCAACCCAAAGAAACGATGTTGTCTTCACACCTCCAACTCTGCATACTGACTTGCATCATCATGTTTTTACTCTGCCTTCTCTTCCATGACTGTGGTTGAATAGTCTGTGTTTCCACCCAAGTATTGCTCATTATGTGAACAGTCGATAACATTCACTCGAATATCATGAACCCCCTGCAATTAGCCTACTGCTTCTCAGCATCTGTATTAGTCTTTGTTCATGCTGCTGATAAAGACACACATGAGACTGGGAAGATAAAGGGGTTTAATGGATTTGCAGTTCCACATGGCTGGGGAGGACCCACAATCATTTGAGGAAGGCAAAGAGGAGAAAGTCACATCTTACATGGATGGCAGTAGGCAAAGAGAGAGCTTGTGCAGGGCAACTGCCCCTTTTAAGACCATTAGATCTTGTGAGACTCATTCACTATCATGAGAACAGCATGGGAAAGACTCGCTCCCATGATTCAGTCACCTCCCACCAGGTCCCTCCCACAACACATGGGAATTCAAGATGAGATTTTGGTAGGAGCACAGCCAAACCATATCAGGATTTATTTATTTCCTCCTGTAATCTTAAATGATGCATCTCACTTAAAAACTATTTTTCTTCTCATATATTTCTCCTTAACCTAAAACTAGAAAGAAAAAAAAAACGACTATGGAAGAAACAAAACTGAAAGCAAAGTATGTGATAAGAATTGATGGTATTAGTATGTGGAGATTCTGTGAGTGATTAATTAGATCATGAAGCTGGGGCCTTCATGAATTACTTTAATGCCCTTATAAAAAGAGAACACAGAGACCTAGCTAGTTCCTTGCACTGTGTGAGGGCATAATGAAAAAGTGTCAACCATGAACCAGAAAATATGCCCTCATAATATACTGAATCTTCTGGTATCTCATTCTTGAAGTTTTCAGCCTCCAGAATTACAAGAAATAAATTTCTTTTATTTATAAGTCACCTAGTTTATGGTATTTTGTTATAGCAGCTAGAATGAACTAAGACAGTCTTTTTTTGCTATCCTTACCATACAGCTTTCATGCATCAAAATCCACTCCTGGAAAATTATCTGTATGTTTCATTATTAAAGGATATCTTTATTTGTAAGAGTACAGGTGTTAGGCCAAAGTTTTTCAAAATTGAGTCATTTTAGCACCGTTTCCAACTTTTTACCACATACCACTTGTACTATTACTTAATTAACTAACACCTTTATTTTATCTTAAATAGACTTGGAATTATTCTTGGCAGTAATCTGCTTGACATCTTAGATTTAATACTTTAGTTATGTTTTTTCAAGTACATGTAGAAAGAAGTATAATATGTAACTGTTTCAAAAATTTATTAATAGTTCCTTTCAAATCAGTTGTACACACTTAGTTGTCCATATACTATCTGTAATAACATTATGAGTCAACATAGCTTAGCTATGGTGCCAACATGTGTGGTCAAACAGTAGTCTAGATGTTGCTGTGAAGATATTTTTCAGATGTGATTAACATTTATGATCAGTAGACTTTAACATTTATGATCAGTAGATGCCAATTATCCTCCCTAGCCTGCTTCATCCAATCAGTTGAATGCTTTAAGAACAAAGATTGAAGTTTCCTGCAGAAGAAGAACTTTTGCTTCAAGACTGCCACATAGAAACCCTACTAGAGTTTCTTGCCTGCTGGCATGGCCTACAGACTTCAAATTTGCCAGCCCATCACAAGCACATGTGCCAATTCCTTAAAATAAATATTTCTTGATATATAGCCTATTGGTTATATTTCTCTGAAGAACTCTAATATAGTATCCCTTAAAAAGTATTGCCTTAACCCAAGAGAATAAATCAATAAAAGTCAAATTTTAATTAATATTCAAAAATTATGTTTGAAAAGGTAGTATTTGTTCACAGAATAAAATTCAATTAACATGTAGGATATAAGATAAAAAAAATAATACTCCCTTCAACTTTTCTGTCTCCAAAATATCTGTCTCCTTCCTTAGGGAAAATCCTTATTACCACTCTCTCTCATACCTCCAGGAATATGCTGTATATATAATCAAGCATATGTGTACATAAATAATTGCACATACATACATACATATTCCCAGATATTTAACATTTCTGAAATCAGGGAGATTTTTCCTGGCAATAATGATTATGCTTGCCATTTCTGCTTGATTTTGTTTTTTCGTGTCATAACTGGACAACCTAACTGAAATATATTTATATATTTTAACAGACAAACAAGTTTTAAGAGTTTTTACAGGCTGGGCATGGTGGCTCACACATGTAATCCCAGCACTTTGGGAGGCTGAGGGGGTTAGATCACTTGAGGCCAGGAGTTCGATATCAGCCTGGCCAAGATGGTGAAAGCCCCATCTCTACTAAAATACAAAAATTAGCTGGGCATGGTGACATGTGCCTGTGATCCCAGCTACCCCAGAGGCTGAGGCAGGAGAATTGTTTGAACTGGGGAGGCAGAGGTTGCCGTGAGCCCAGATTGTGCCACTGCATTCCAGCCTGGGCAACAGAGTGAGACTCCATCTCAAAACAAACAAACAAACAAGCAAGCAAACAAACTACTTACAACAGGGATATGATTTTGATTATTTGGAAAAGAAATTTGTTGATGCATTCTGGGAGATCAAGAAAAGACTATTATTAAACTCTGCAGAATGAGCGTCAGCCCCTTGAAGGAAAATCCCAGGGGTAACAACCACTCTAACAAGTATGAGGTGATACCTCATTAAGGATTTGATGTACATTTCCACAACAATTAGTGATGTTGAGAGCCTTTTCCTATTCCTGTTGGCCATTTGTTTGTCTTTTTTAGAGAAGTGTCTGTGTTTTCATAGCTCCTTTGCATATTTCAAAATCAGGTTGTTGTTATATTTTGCTACTGAGTTGTATGTGTTCCTTACATGTTTTGGATGTTAACCCTCTATCAGATGTATAGATTGCAAATATTTTCTTCCATTCTGTAGGTTGCCTTTCATTTTTTTTTTTGACTGTTTACTGCAGAGAAGCTTTTTAGTTTGATGCAATCTCATTTGTCTATTTTTTCTTGGATGACTGTGCTTTTGGTGTCATATGCATACAATTGTTGCCTAGAACAATGTCAAAGGAGCATTTTCCTTGGTTTTCTTCTTGAGTCTCATGTTAAACATTTAAGTTTTTAATCCACATTGAGTTGATTTTTGTGTCTGGTGTGATATAGGGTTTCAATTTCATTCTTTTGTATGTGGATATCTCATTTTCCAAACATCATTTATTGAAGAGACCATCTTTTTCTCTTTTGTATTCTTGGTGTTATTTTAAAGATCATTGAGCCACATATATGTAGGTTTATTTCTGGGCTTTCTACTCTAGTTCATTATTCAATATGTCTATTCTTATATAAGAACTGTACAGTTATCATTACTGTAGCTTTGTAATGCATTTTCAAATCAGGTAGTGTAATGCTTCTAGCTCTTTTCTTCTAATTCAAGATTGATTTAACTATTCAGGATGTTCTATAGTTTCATATGAATTTTAAATTTTTGTTTTATTTCTATTAAAATTGCCATTGGAATGTTGATAGGAGTTGTGTTGAATCTGTAGATCATTTTGAGTAATATAGACATTTTCACAACACTAATTCTTCTAATCAATTATCATGAGATATTTCTCCATTTATTTGTGTCTTTTTAAATTTCTTTCATTAATTTTCTTTTTATTGTACTTTAGGTGCTGGGGTACATGTGCAGATCATGCAGGATTGTTGCATAGGTACATACATGGCAAGGTGCTTTGCTGCCTCCATCCCCCTGTCACCTATATCTGGCATTTCCTCCCGTGTTATCTCTCACCAACCTCCCCACCCCTCCACTGTCCCTCCCCTAGCACCCACCAAACAGACTCCAGTATGTGATGCTCCCCTCCCTGTGTGCATGTGTTCTCATTGTTAAACATCCACCTATGAGTGAGAACATGTGCTGTTTGATTTTCTGTTCTTGTGTCAGTTTGCTGAGAACGATGGTTTCCAGGTTCATCCATAGCCCTACAAAGGACACAAACTCATCATTTTTTATGGCTGCATAGTATTCCATGGTGTATATGTACCACATTTTCCTTGTCCAGTCTATCACTAATTGGTATTTGGGCTGGTTGCAGGTCTTTGCTATTGTAAACAGTGCTGCAATGAACATACGTGTGCATTTATAATGAATATATGTGTCTTTATAATAGAATTATTTATAATCCTTTGGATATGTACCCAGTAATGGGATTGCTAGATCAAATGAAATTTCTATTTCTAGATCCATTAGGAATCGCCACTGTCTTCCACAATGGCTGAACTAATTTACACTCCCATCAACAGTGTAAAAGCATTCCTGTTTCTCCACATCCTCTCTAGCATCTGTTGTCTCCAGATTTTTTAATGATCATCATTCTAACTGGCGTGAGATGGTATCTCAATTTGGTTTTGATTTGCATTTCTCTAATGACCAGTGATGATGAGCATTTTTTTCATGTTTGTTGGCCTCATATATGTCTTCTTTTGAAAAGTGTGTGTTCATATCCTTCGCCCACTTTTGAATGGGTTTGTTTTCTTGTAAATTTGTTTTAGTTCTTTGTAGATTCTGGATATTGGCCCTTTGTCAGATGGGTAGATTGCAAATATTTTTTCCCATTCTGTGGTTGCCAGTTCACTCTAATGATTGTTTCTTTGCTGTACAGAAGCTCTGGAGTTTAATTAGATCCCATTTGTCTATTTTGGCTTTTGTTGCCAATGCTTTTGATGTTCTAGTTATGAAGTCCTTGCTTATGCCTATGTCCTGAATGGTGTTGCCTAGGTTTTCTTCCAGAGTTTTTATGGTGTTAGGTCTTATGTTTAAGTCTTTAATCCATCTGGAGTTAATTTGAGTGTAAGGTGCCAGGAAGAGGTCCAGTTTCTGCTTTCTGCACATAGCTAGCCAGTTTTCCCAGCACCATTTATTTAACAGGGAATCCTTTCCCCATTGCTTGTTTTTGTCAGGTTTGTCAAAGATCAGATGGTTGTAGATGTGTGGCATTGCCTCCGAGGCCTCTGTTCTGTTCCATTGGTCTATATCTCTGTTTCGATACCAGTACCGTGCTGTTTTGATTACTGTAGCCTTGTAGTATAGTTGAAGTCAGGTAGCGTGATGCCTGCAGCTTTGTTCTTTTTGCTTAGGATTGTCTTCACCATGTGGGATCTCTTTTGGTTCCATATGAAGTTTAAGGTCTTTTTTTTTCCAGTTCTGTGAAGAAGATCATGGGCAGTCTGATGGGGTTAGCACTGAATCTATAAATTACTTTGGTCAGTATGGTCATTTTCACAATATTGATTCTTCCTAACCATGAGCATGGAATGTTTTTCTATCTGTTTATGTCCTCTCTTATTTCCTTAAACAGTGGTTTGTAGTTCTTCTTGAAGAGGTCCTTTACATCCTTTGTCAGTTGTATTCCTAGAATTTTATTCTCTTTGTAACAATTATAAATGGGAATTCACTCTTGATTTGGCTCTTTGTTAGTCTGTTATTGGTGTATAGGAATGCTTGTGATTTTTGCACATTGATTTTGTATCCTGAGACTTTGCTAACATTGCTTATCAGTTTAAGGAGATTTTGGGCTGAGGTGATATTTTGTGGTTTTTAATGGACAGACCATTTGCTTCCTTACCTAGATTTATTCCTATTATAATGGATATTTTATTCCACATAATTTTATATATGTTTGTTTCATTTTTAAAATATTGTGTTATATTTTCACTAATGACATACCATAGTTTAACAATTTGCTCTTGACCACTATTTCAGTTTGGTTAGGCTATTTAAAATATTTTACTGTTTAAGATATTTCACATATACAAATTCTATACAGAGTGAGTATATCTTTAGAGTGAATTATTAGAAATGGAATTGTCAGGTCAATGATAATTAACTCTGTTTACCCCACATCCCCTCATCTCTACTCTAATAAACAGTTAGAGTAGAGATGAGGGGATGTGGCTAATAAATAGTTAGAGTAGAGATGAGGGGATGTGGGGTAACAAACTTAATTGGGAAAGCCAATTAAGTTTCTCCCTAACTTAATGGACTGGCCAGCACCTTTGGCTTGCCCCAATAAAACCTTTCAGCCTTCCAAAATGTTTGAGACTAATCCATCACTTTTCCTAATATATCTTTAATATTTTGCCAGCCTTCCTGAGTGAATATCAACACAGAGTAAGATTCTATTTAGCCTGGTTCATGTCCCTTGCCTCAACCTTAGCAAATATGAATAGGGTGCTGTTAGGGGCCCAGCCTTGATCACCTGTCCACAGATCATCTGGACAGTTAGAACTGCTGCCACTGCAGAGCTATTATTTGCTCATGAGTAGCTTCCATTTCTTTCTCAGATCACACTGTATAGGGAGAACAAACTTCTTAACTAACATCTGGCTCTAGAGACAGCAGAACAAAAAGATTCTTGTGGCTGTGTGTGAAGAAGAGCAGGAAGAAGAGAGAAGGACAAGGATGAGGGGAGGAGAGAAAAAAGACAGTAAAGCAACACCAATAAATGAAGGAGAAAGACGGAGAAACTCGAGAAAGCAAAACAATGGTGGAGGATGGAGGATGATTAAACAAAGATCTTTACAGTAGTAAATAAAAAAGTGGGCCAGGCGTAGTGGCTCATGCCTGTAATCCTAGCACTTTGAGAGGCTGAGGTGAGTGGATCACCTGAGGTCAGGAGCTCAAGACCTGGCCAACATGGCGAAACCCTGTCTTTACTAAAAATACAAAAATTAGCCAGGCATGGTGGCATGTGCCTGTAATCTTAACTACTTGGGAGGCTGAGACAGGAGAATCGCTTGAACTCAGGAGGTGGAGGTTGAGGTGAGCAGAGTCATGCCATTGCGCTCCAGCCTGAATGACAGGGCAAGACTCTGACTCAAAAAAAAAAAAAAAAAAAAAAATGTTGGGGAAGGAAAGAACATGAATTGTTAACAAATTGAATATACAGGCCTGCCTCAGAGCTCTGTGCTCTAAGAAAAACTTACATGTCTATGGAAAATTGCAGCTACACTTTGAAAAATACATCTGTAGATGAAAAAAACACAGCTTATTTGGAAGAGTAGGAAGGAGATTTTGCTAAAATCACTTTTGAGTATTGCTGCCTGACTGGATATAATTGAAATTGTTATTATCTTTTAAGTGTTTCATAATATGTAGTGAAATGTGCCCTGAACTCAACCCCTTCAGCACACTCTATACATCTCTTAGCTATGAAGAGCAAAGCACCAAGTACATTTTTCACTCTGCTTTAAAACCATGCATAAGAGGGAGAATTGGCCTGCATATCTGAATTTTTTGACTAAGGCCATGGAGAAACATGAAAACATCTAAGCCAGTTATTCCTCTCAAATCAATGATAATATCAGAAAATCACCCAAGTATATCATGTAATTGCCTTTGTTTCTATTTGTGAATACCTACCTCCCTTCCTTCCTTCCTTCCTTCCTTCCTTCCTTCCTTCCTTCCTTCCTCCCCTTCCCTTCCCTTCCCTCCCCTCCTTTCCCTTTCCTCTTTCTTTTCTTTCTTTTCTTTCTTTTCTTTTCTTTTCTTTTCTTTCTTTCTTTCTTTCTTTCTTTCTTTCTTTCTTTCTTTCTTTCTTTCTTTCTTTCTTTCTTTCTTTCTTTCTTTTTTTTCTGTCCTTCTTTCTTGTTTTTTTTTTTGATGGAGTCTTGCTCTATTGCCTGGCTAGAGTGCAGAGGTGCAATCTTGGCACACTGCAACCTCCGCCTCTGGGGTTCAAGCAATTCTCCTGCCTCACCTTCCCGAGTAGCTGGGACTACACAGACCACCACACCCAGCTAACTTTCGTATTTTTGGTAGAGATGGAGTTTCACCATTTTGGCCAGGATGGTCTCTATCTCTTGACCTCGTGATCCACCTGCCTCAGCCTCCCAAGGTGTTGGGATTATAGGCGTGAGCCACCATGCCGGGCTAGTGAATAGTTTTCTTAAGAAGCTTGTAGACACATACGTATTTGGTGGTTAATGCAAAGTCAGTTTCCATACATATAAACATGTTGTCTGATAGAAGGGAGGCTGGAAATCTTGGTGGCATTTGGCTTTATTGATGTAAAGTGACATGAAATATTTATGTACAAATACACTTTAAAACATATTGCAATAAGATTTTTGGCAAGGAATTATTTTTTGAATGTCAAGCTTAAAGTTTTCATCACAACACTTTGGAGCAAAAACAGATACTGCTTCTTTATGACTAATTAGATGACTCTTAAATCTGACCATCTGTGTCCACTGTTGGAGTACTGTTGTCTGATGAATGTAGTCTTCTTTCTTCCAAAATGATGGTGCATTCATTGAAAGCAGAGAGAATACATAATCTTCCATATGCTTTTAAAAATGTCTGGTGGAGATCTAGGCATGTGGTGTATACTTAATACATCTTCATTGACTTGATGTGGTCTACCTTATCTTAACATGACTGTCTGTAAGATGATATGGGTCAGCCCATGAAGTGATTTTCTTCCAGAAAATAAGATTTCCTAACCCCTCTGTCCTTGACATTCCTTTCAAGCTATCCAATAAACTATCCCTGACCCTAAACTTGGTGAAAGCCAAAGAAGGTCATGAGGATATGTGTGTCACTTTATATTCTTTCTCTTTATATCTCATTTTTTTTCAGTCTGTAGGAATATATTATATGACTTTTTTTTTACTGCTTGTATTACTGAAACTTCTCATTATATTCTTAGATGGATTAATGGCTTGCTATTTCCTCATTTATATTTTCATAGTGGAATCAAGGTTCATGGCTTCAAATTATGTCTTCTCATCTCCCATTTGGCAAAGCAAGTCACATGGCTGGTCCTAAAATCAGAATTGGTCCAGCTGTGGACTAAACTATGCCTTCCCCTTCATCTTCTCAAACTAAAATTCACATGCAGAAGCCTTAATCACCAATGTGACTATATTTGGTGGTAGAGCCTTTTAAAAGATAATTTAGGTTAAATAATGTCATAAGGATGAAGCCCTAATTCAATATGACTGGCGTCCTCATCAGAAGAAAGAGAGACACCAGGGATGTCAGTGACAGAGAAAAGGCCTGATGAGAACACAATAATGAGATAGCCATTTGCAAGCCAATGAGAGAGACCTCAAAAGAAGCCAAACTTGGTGACACCTTGGTCTTGAACTTCCAAACTCCAGAACTGTGAAAAATTAATTCCTGTTGCTTAAGCCACCTAATATGCAATATTTCTTATAATAGCCCTAATGTGCTAATATAGGTGGGTTGTGTAAAATTTCAGAAGAAAACGCATGGATGTGTTATAGATAGGACATTAGTGCCACCAATGTATAAATAAATCTACAAGGATTTTTTTTAGTGTATTCTAATATTTCATGCTAAATATTTACTACATAATATATATACTATCACTACATAAATATGTAAAATTTTACAAATTTATGTAACATAATATGACATATAATAGACATGAAGAAAAGTACACAAATAATGAGTGTGAAGTATGACTTCTGCCCAAAGTTAACACACCCATTAATTACTGTCAGGATTAAAATATAGAACAGTGATTTCTGTTGTGTGTGTTTTGAGATAGCAATCAATTCATATTTAAATGGATAGCCAATAAATCATAAAAAACTAATTAGAAAGATATCTGTTCTCTACTGCATGCCCACTTTGCTGTAAATCAGGTAGTCTTAATTGCTATAGTCCTACAAATGTACTGTTCTTGCTTAAGATTGTCTGAGGCATATCTGCTTTTTGGTCTTTTCATAAACATTTTAGAATCAGCTCGTGCAAAAAGACCTGCTTAGGTTCTGATTGGAATGATATTAAATCTACAATCAATTCAGAAAAACAGGTATCTTTACAATATTGTAAAGATATGTTCCAATATCTTTACAATATTGTAAAGATATGCTCCAATATCTTTACAATGATGAGTTTTATGATTCATCAGTGTTTTATATCTTTATTTATTGTATCTTAATTATACTAAGGGCTTTTAGTGTACCCATCTCCCAAACAGCCTACATTGTACCCATTAAGTAATTTTTCATCTCCCACCCACCTACTTTCCGCTTCTTCACTGTCAATTTCTCCACCATTTATGTTCATGTGTGCACATCGTTTAGCTCTCGCTTACAAGTGAAAATGTGGTATTTTGACATTCTGAGTTATTTCACTTAAGATAATGGCCTCTAGTTCTATCCATATTGCCACAAAATATGTGAGTTTATTCTTCTTTTTAAATGGCTGAGTGGTAACCATAGTGTGTGTGTGTACACACACACAGACACACACAGACACAAACTCTACACACAAACATGCACTCACACACATTCTTCTCTACAACATACACAAACACATACCATATTTTCTTTATCCAATATTAAAATACTCCGTATCTTTGCTATTATGAATAGGCTACAAGAAACACATGTGTGCTGGTGTCTTTTTGGTATAACGATTTCCTTTCCTTTGGGTAGATACACAGTAGTGATATTGCTGGATTGAATGAGACTATTATTCAGTATTTATTGTAGGAGAACTATCCCTTCAGGTTCTTTCTATCTAAAAACATATTTATTGTGCATTAAATCCTGACAGACTTTAATACATTATTAGACTTTTTATTTTAAGATAACTGTAGATTCATGTGGTATTGTAAGAAATTATAAAGGCATTCGGTGATCCTGTGTATCTTTTGGCTGATTTTCTCCAAAGCTAACATCTCATAAAACTCAACTACAATTTTGCAATCAACATATTAACCTTGATACACTCTACCAATCTTACTAAGATTCCCCCAATTTTATTAATGTCCTTGAGTATGTGTTTGTGCATGTTTTTAATTCTATGCAAGTTTATCACATGCACAGATTTAAGTATCTGCTGTTATCTCTTGTATTCGTCCATTTTCACACTGCTTATAAAGACATACCTGAAACTGGAAACAAAAAGAGGTTTAATTGGACTTACAGTTCCATGTGGCTGTAGAGGCCTCAGAATCATGATGGGAGTCAAAAGGTACTTCTTACATGGTGGCAGCAAGAGAAAATGTGGAGGAAGCAAAAGCAGAAACCCTTAATAAACTCATCAAATTTCTTGAGACCTATGAACTATAATGAGAATAGCACAGATAAGACTGGCCCCCATGATTCTATTATCTCCCCCTGGGTCCCTGCAGGGGCATAGCCAAACCATATCACTCCGCCCAGCCCCTCCCAAATCTCGTGTCCTCATATTTCAAAACCAATCATACCTTCGCAACAGTCCTCCAAAGTCTTAATTCATTTCAGCATTAACTCAAAAGTCCACAGTCCAACATCTCATCTGAGAAAAGTCCCTTCCACCTATGAGCCTGTAAATTTAAAAGCAAGTTAATTACTTTCTAGATATAATGGAGGTATAGGCATTGGGGTAAATACAGCTGTTTCAAATGGGAGAAATTATGAAAAACAAAGGGGTCATAAACCATATGCAATTCCAAAATTCGGCAGGGCAGTCAAATTTTACAGTTCCAAAATGAACTACTTTGACTCCAGGTCTCACATCAAGGTCATGCTGATGCAAGAGGTGGGTCCCTATGCTCTGGGGCAGCTCCACCCCTGTGGTTTAGCAGGGTACATTCCCCCTCCCAGCTGCTTTCATGATCTGGTATTGAGTGTCTGTGGCTTTTCCAGGTAAATGGGGCAAGCTGTTGGTGGTTCTACCATTTTGGGGTCTGGAGGATGATGGCCCTCTACTCACAGCTCCACTAGATGGTGCCCCAGTAGGATATCTGTGTGGGGATTCCAACTCCACATTTCCCTTCTGCACTGCCCTAGCAGAGGTTCCCTGTGAGTGCCCCGCCCTTGAAGCAAACTTCTGCTTGGACATCCAGGCATTTCCATATATTCTGAAATCTAGGTGGAGCTTCCCAAACATCAATTCTTGAATTCTGTGCATCTGCACACTCAACGCCATGTGGAAACTGTCAAGACTAGGGATTCCACCCTCTGAAGCCACAACCTGAGTTGTATGTTAGCCTCTTTCATCCACAGCTGGGTGGCTGGGATACTGGGCACCAAGTCCCTAGGCTGCACACAGCACAGGGACACTGGGACCACCCATGAAACCACTTTTTCCTCCTGGGCCTCCAGGCTTGTGATGGGACTGGCTGCTGTGAAGTTTTCTGACATGGTCTGGAGACATTTTTCCCATGATCTTGGGGATTAACATTGGCCCTTTGCTAGTTATGCATATTTCTGCAGCTGTCTTGAATTTCTCCTCAAAAAATTGATTCTTCTTTTCTCCTGCATCATCAGGCTGCAAATTTTCCAAACTTTTATGCTCTATTTCCCTTTTAAAATAGAATTATTTTAACAGTACTCAAGTTACCTCTTGAATGCTTTGCTGCTTAGAAATTTCTTCCACCAGATGCCCTACATTATCATTCTCTAGTTCAAAGTTCCACAAATCTCTAGGGCAGGGGCAAAATGCTGCCTGTCTCTTTGCTAAAACATAAAAAGAGTCACCTTTGCCACAGTTCCCAACAAGTTCCTCATCTCCATTTGAGACCGTCTCAGCCAGAACCTTATTGTTCATATCACTATCAGCATTTTTGTCAAAGCCATTCAACAAATAATCTCTAGGAGTCTCCAAACTTTTCCACATTTTTCTGTCTTCTTCCGAGCCCTCCAAACTGTTCCAACTTCTGCCCCTTACCCAGTTCCAAAGTCACTTCCACATTTTTGGTTATCTTTTCAGCAATACCCCACTCTACTAGTGCCAACTTACTGTATTAGTCCATTTTCACCTGCTGATGAAGACACACTCAAGACTGGGAAATTTACAAAAGAGAAGTTTAACTGGACATACAGTTCCACATGGCTGGGGAAGGTGGAGACTTATTCACTAACATGAGAATAGCATGGGAAAGAATGGCCCCCCATGATTCAATTACCTCCCACTGAATCCCTCCCACAACATGTGGGAATTCTGAGAGAGACAATTCAAGCTGAGATTTGAGTGGGGAGGCACAGCCAAATCATATCACATTTGATACAGAACAGTTGCATCACCACACAAGGATTTCTCATATTGACCTATTAAACCACATCCACCTCCCTCTAACACCCTGATCCTCACCCCAGTCAATAGCAATTGAAATCACTAATCATTTCTTCATCTGTGTATATTCTGTCATTTCAGAATCTTATATAAATGGACTCATACAATATGTAAACTTTTGGGATTGGCTTTATTCACTTGGTGTAACTGCCTTTACATTTATCCAAGTTGTTGTGTATATCAGGAATTATTCAATTTCATTGCTGAATAGCCTTCCATGGTATAAATGTACAAGACCTTGCTTAATACCCCCTCATTATAGAACATCTAAGTTGTATTTAGTTTTGGCCATAATAAATAAACCTGCTATGAACATTCATATACACATTTTTCTTATGTTTTCATTCTCTGGGAAAAACCACATATAGTTAGAAATGTTATTTTAAATTTAATATTTTTTATTATTAAGGAATAGCATGTATACCAGGAAGAAAGTATACAAAATAACTATACTCATGTAATCACTCTCCATGTCAAGTCACTGCAAAGATAACACCTATCTCATCTTTGAACACTCTAAGTTAGTTTTGCATGGTTTTGAATATTCAAGAGTTAAAACATGACATTCTTTTGTGTTTTATTTCTTCACAAAATATAGTTGTCATATTTATCCAGTGATTTCATACAGTTACAGCTCATACAATATTATATTATATAATATCACATAATTTAAAAATTGACATTGTACTTGCTAAGTTGGGGAAATTATAGAAAATGCTGCTATTAATATTCTTATACGTGTTTTTTAGGCATGTAGTTATTCATTTCTGTTCAGCACATACTTTGGATAATTTCTTAGATGTGTAATATGAGTATGTTCATAAACATGAGAAATTGGGAGTTTAAAAAATAATTTTATCTATTTACTCTCCTTTAGTGGTAGCTAAGATTGCAAATTTGGTTTCATTTCATTTGTGCCAACATTTGAAAACGTCTTAAAAATGTTAGCAAAACGTGTGGGGGTATAATGTTATCTTTTGTTTTAATTTGCAATGTCCCAATAAATAATGAACTTAAGCACCTTTTTAAATGCTTACTGATTATTGGCATGTCCTTTAGAATATACCAATGCTTATGCTATATTGTAGAGTGCCTTTGTAAGTCTGGTTTTTATTTTTCTGTTAGATTGTTTGACATTTTGCTGAATTGTAGAGATTGTTTTTGTATTTACATTTTAAGTGATTGTATTACAAATATGTTATTTAAATATGTAGATTGCTCATTCATTTTTTCAATAGGTTTTTAACATACAAAAGAAATTTATTTGAATACAATCCCAGTTTATAATCTTTTTCTTTTTATGCTTTTTATGCTCCACTTGAGAAATATTTTTCTGCACAAAACTGTGAAAATATCTCTCTCTTGCTATATTTCAGAAACTGTATTTCTTTTATTTTTTACATATAAGTCAACAATCCTCTTGGCACTAAGTTTTGTGTATGATGTAAGGTATGAATTAAGATTCATTTTTTTCCCTCTTTTTGAATAAATGATTAACTCAATACCATTTATTCTGAAAAACATTCAATGTTCTACATTATGGTCTTTGTAATTAAATAATAAATCAATATGTCAATTCTGTTCATTAATCTATTTGTTCGTTCTTGCACCAATATCACATGCTTTTAATAATTAATCTGAAAATGAAATTTCTGTGTCTGAGAAATTAAGTCCTCCACTTATTTTCTCCTACTTCAATAATATTTTCTTCAGCTTTATAAATTTTGAAGTCAGTTCATCAATTTTTATAAAAATCCTACTGAGGTTTTGATTAGGTTTACCCAATTTAAGAAGATACTTTTGTAATGAGTCCTCTAATCCATGAACATGGTACATACCTCCACTTATTCTTATCTAGTCCTTCCTTTATTTCTTTCAGTAATATCATATACTGTTATTAGTATTAATATACACTACATAATAGGGTATATCAATTAATATATAATAATATATATTACTCTGTATATATTATATAGTATATCAACACACATATTATTATAGCCATGTTTTCCTTAACAGTGGGGATACATTCTGAGAAATGCATCATTAGGTGATCTCCTCATTGTGTGAGCACCACAGAGTATACTTACACAAACCACATATATTGTATAGTTTAGGATATATCATATAGTCTAGATGTGTAGTGGGCAATACCATTTGTGGTATTGCTCCTAGGCTGCAGTTTGTACAGCATGTTACTATGCTGAATGCTGAAGGCAATTGTAACACACTGATAAGTATTTGTGTCTCTAAACATATAACATATACACATAGAACAGATACAATTAACATATGGCCTAAAAGATAAAAATTGTTACACCTATATAGGGCACTTACCATGACTGAAGCTTGCAATACTGGGAGTTGCTCTGGGTGATTGGGAGTTGCTCTGGGTGATCAAAGAAGTGAGTGGTGAGTGACTGATAGCCCAAAATGCTATTATAGAATTTGGAAATGCTGTACATTTAGTTTACACTAAATTTATAAAATAATTTTTTAAATAATAAAATAACCTTAGCTTACTGTAACATTTTTACTTTACAACCTTTTAATTTAATTTAATTTTTCTTTGTGAGACAACATCCGGCTCTGTTGCCCAAGCTGGAGTGCAGAGGTGTAATCATAGCTCACTGCAAGCCTCAGCCTTCTTGGCTTAAAGGCTCATCCCTTGAGCCCTTGAGCTTCTACTTAGTTCAGCTGAGCTACTCAGCTCAATCTCCTGAGTAGCCAGGACTACAGGTGTGCACCGCCACACCCACCTACTTTTTTGTAAAGGTGAGAATCTCACTTTGTAGCCCAGGCTGCTCTTGAACTCCTGAGCTAAAGTTGTTTTTTAAGTTTTTGACTCTTTTGTAATAACACTATGCTTCAAACACAAACACATTATACAACTGTACAAAAATATTTTCTTCATTTAACCTTTATTATATGTTTTTGTGTATTATAAAGAGTTTTTTATTTTTACTCTTTAAACATTTTTGTTAAAACTAAGACACAAACATACATATTAGCCTAGACCTACACAGGGTCAGGATTATCAAAGTGTCTCTAGGCACTAGGAATTTTTCAGATCCATTATAATCTTATTGAATCATCTTTGTATATGCGGTCCATTCTGGACTGAAATGCATGCTGTGCACAACTCTATTATGCATAATATTGTGTTCCTCTTCTTTAATTAGGTTTATTTCTATTTCTGAGATATATATATACACATCAATATGTCAATTCTGTTCATTATATGTGTATATATATATACATATATGTATGTGTGTATATATATATTTCTTATTTATTATTATTATTTTGAGATGGAATCTTGTTCTGTTACCCAGGCTGGAGTGCAGTGGCACAATCTCAGCTCACTGCAGCCTTAGTTTTTCTCTAATGTCCTTTTTCCGTTCCAGGATCCTATCCAGTAGCTATGTTTCCACACGATCATCTGGATTTTGACAGTTTCTCAGAATTTCACTTCTGATAGCCTTGACAGTTTGGAGGATTATTAGTCAGAAATTTTGAAGAATGTATCTCAACTGATTTTTGTCTGTTGCTTTTCTCATGATAAGACTATAGTTGTGGATTTTGGGGAGGAATATGACAGAGGTAGTGTCATTTTTTTTTTATCACATTATATCAAGAGTATCTAATATAAAGATGTCTTATTACTGTGATGTTACCTTAATGTTATTTGTCAGTGTTCTTTTTATTTTTAAATTCAGTCTGCCAATCTCTCTCTTTTAATTAGTGTATTTAAATGAATTTAGTTAAGGCAATTATTGGTATCTTAGGATTTAAGTTTGTCATTTTATTATACGATATCATTTTGTTCCCTCTGTTTCTCACTCTGTTACTCTTTTTATAACTCCCTCTTGGTTAATTAAACATTTTTAAAAATTTGATTTTAACTTATTTAATAATTTTTTGAGTGTATAGTGTTTTTTCTTTTGTTTTGTTTTGTTTTTTGCAGATGGAGTCTCACTCTGTCACCCAGGCTAGAAACAGTGGTGTGATCTTGGCTCACTGCAACCACTGCTTCCCAGGTTCAAGTGATTCTCCTGCCTCAGCCAGGATTACAGATGCATGCCACCATGCTCAGCTAGTTTTTGTATTTTTAGTAGAGACATGGTTTCACCATGTTGGCCAGGCTGGTCTCAAACTCCTGATCTCTGCTGTCCACTTTGGCCTCCCAAAGTTCTGGGTTACAGACATGAGCCACCATGCCTGGCCTTTTGTATAGTTTTTGTAGTGGTTTCTCTAAGTATTATAATATACATATGCAACTCTTCAGTCCTCTGACATCAGTGTTTTAACATTTAAAGTGAAGTATAGAAAACTTACTTCGATTTAGGAACTTTGCCCTCCATACTATTGTCCTGAGTATCAGTTAGTGTGAAACATTTTTGTTTCAGTTATTGCATATAGTTTGGAAAACTGGTGAGGAGAGTAGGCTATTGTATGTACCTATATTACTGCTTTTTCTATTGCTATTTATCTCTTTATGTTCTAAAATTCCTTTATAATTTACTTTCTGTTTGTAAAACTTCTTCTAGCCATTCTTTAATGTCAGGTCTTCTAGTGACAGATTCTTTTAATTTTTCTTCATCTGAGAATGTCTTTATTTTCTCTATTCTGGAAGGTTAGTTTTTCTAGAACTCACTTTTTATACTTTTCTTTCTTCCAGGATTATAGCAGTTAGCAAGTGCTGTGTAACAAAGCACTCCACAAATTAGCAACTTAAAATAACAAACATTTATTTAACTGTGATTGTATAGTTTTGCAATTTAGGCAGGCTCTGCTGAGAACTTCTTTTCTTTCAACTAGGTTTTCTCAATTGTCTTAAATCAGTTACCAGTCAACTAGAAAGTTCCACTTCTAAAGGTTGGTTGGTTGTAAGCCTGAGCACTTTAGCTACTAGTATGTCATCTTTCATGTAAGTCTCATTTACAGAACATGTACATGAGGCAGTAGCAAGAACTAAGAGAGAAAGCAGAAAACAAACATTTTCCAAGTCACAAATATCGCCTACATATAAGAGATTTGGGAAGGAGTCTATCTTTTGATCTTAGGCTCTACAAAGTTACATTGCAAAGGCAGTGAATTGGAAAAGAGAAATGTGGGGGCCAGAAGGCATTTTTGAAATTGGTCTACTACGAAGATCTGAAAATTTTAACCTGTCTTTGTATGCCCTTAATGGTAGTAAAGAAATTAAGAAAATATTTTATTAACATTTTCCTGTTTTTTTCTCATTGGCAAGGTATGTCTGACACAATTTAATTCTCCATAGCTGAAGGGGAAGTCCTACGATGATATTTTTTAGAAGAATTTTGGGGGAGATGAAGATGATTTGTACTTCTGGACAACGTACGCATCTAAATTATAAGACTAAAAATTGTATAAACTGCTTAAAATAGAGTTCAAAGGACTTTTGATTTCCTTCATGTATGATGAATATGAGAATTAAGATAATTTAGCAACAGCTGTCTAATCAAGATAGAAATAGAACAGTAAAAGGAACACGGCAATCGTTGTTGTGAAAGAGAAATAGAATATAAATAGATAATCAACATGAAACAGTAGATCTATGTTTACTGTTATGACAAAATAAATGAACTTATGTGTCAAGAACTATGGTAAACAGAAGAAAAGAGGCAAGGTGGAGTTTTTCACAATAATAATGCTCATGCTTTACTTTTATTTCAATGGAATTATTTTCTAAGGATAAAGACCAATAATTAGACAAATCACACAGTCTCAAATTCAATTCCCTAAATTCAACATAGAATTTTTCATGATGTCTCCCTGTTGTAATATATAACAATGCAGTTTAATGTTTCATAGTGACCTTCAATAAAAGCAAATTTAAAGTCATTTTTTTTCTGAATCAGAAAAAGGATATTTGCTAATTGTCTGCTTTAAAATAGATTTTTAGAATATTTATTAAGGATATCTTTAAAGTATGTTTTAAAATAATTATTAGTAAAAATATTCAGGATGTCTATTTTTAAAATAATGATAAAAATAAACATAAACATGTTGTAGTGTATACATTGAAGCTAAATGTTTTTGAAAATGTCAAAGGAACATGGAAGTAGAAATTCTAAGTAGAAAAACTGAAATCAAGCAATATAATTATTACAGCAATGAGAGTAAGTGCTCTAAATTTTTTTAATTAATTGTAAAGAGTCTCAGATTTTTAGTTTTACTTTTTAACTTTTATTTTAAGTTCAGGGACACATGTGCAGGTTTATTATATAGGTAAATTTGTGACATGGGGGTTTGTTGTACAGAATATTTTATCACCCAGGCATTAAGGCTAGTATTATTCAGTTATTTTAACTGATCCTCTCCCTCCTTCCACCCTCCACCCTCAAAAGGCCCCAGTGTGTGTTGTTCCTCTTTATGTCTCCATAGAGGTTTGTTGAAGATCAGATAGTTGTAGGTGTGCAGTCTTATTTCTGAGTTGTTTATTATGTTCCATTGGTCTATATGTCTGTTTTTGTACTTGTACCATGATGTTTTGGTTACTGTAGCTCTGTAGTATAGTTTGAAGTTGGGCAGTGTGATGTCTCTAGTTTTTGTTGTTGTTTGTTTTGTTTTTGTTTTTTTTCTTTGCTTAGGATTGCCCTTTGCCTCAGCTATTTGGGCTCTTTTTTGCTTCCATATGAATTTTCAAATATTTTTATCTAGTTCTATGAAGAATATCAGTGGTAGTTTAATAGGAATAGCATTGAATCTATAAATTGCTTTGGGTGGTATGGCCATTTTAATGATATCAATTCTTCCTATCTGTGAGCATAGGAGGTTTTTCCATTTGTTTGTGTCATCTATAATTGCTTTGAGCAGTGTTTTCCTGTTCTTCTTGGATAGACTTTTCACTTCCCTCTTTAGCCTAGGCATTTTATTCTTTTTGTGGTAATTGTGAATAGGAGTACATTCCTGATTTGGCTCTCAGCTTGACTGTTGTTGGTATATAGGAATGATATTGATTTTTGCACATTGATTTTGTATCCTGAAGAGTCTCAGATTTGGTAGTTAAAAATCAATACAGTTCAACAACATGCCACTTTCAAGTTTATGGATTGAAGAGTGTGGGTAACAAGGTAGCTAGCATCACAGCCTTAAATGAACGCCAGCAGCCTCATGCTCAGTGTTGTCAGGACTACTGTAGGTGTATATGCTTCTGTTCTAAGGTTTACTCAATGTAGTGTCCATATCTTTTCTATTTTGGCCGTTAAAAATGAAAAGAATATGTGATTATAATAAAACTAACTGAAAAAAAACCATGAAAGTAATCTGAAAAATGTTAATTCAAGTGTTCTATATTCATTAACCAATTATAATTTCTATATCAATTGCTCTGTCAGACTAAATGCATAATTCTTAGAGCCTATGCTGTGAGCGCAACTGATTATCATAAAATTAAGCTGCATGCTTTCAAATTAATACACATCACCAATGCTAAAAATCCTAAAGAATGAATGAAGTTTGCAATCATACTGATTCAGAAGGAGGATCAGAACACAAAGGGCTCGTTTTGTTCTGCAGTACTGACACTTGGTAAAGGCTTCAGGTGAGTCATCTATATTCACAATGCTGCACTCATTTTTGAGGCATTGGAAGGAGAGAGTGCATGGTTTTGTAAAAAGGTGAAATTCCAGGCCAGAGAAATGACCTTATTAGATTCGAGCTTGGCTAAAGGCTGATGCTGTATATTAGAAGGCTTGCTCTTCATTATGCTTCTCACTTCCAATCCACAAGAAGATAAAGAGAGGGCAGAAGATGCAAAAGGTTTCTCTCTCTTCAGTCACCTTGTGGACATCTGCCATATTCTTCCTCTGCTGCTCCGACCCTCTCTGCAGCTGTTGGCTATCCAAGCTTTTGGTATGTGTCTGTCAGTACAGCTGATGCCCATTGTGACAATGCCAGGATCACTGTCAGAACCCAGAATCTGACACTTGAAAAACTGAGATTCAGAGTGGTGAGTGCTACAGTCCCCAGAACAATGCTAAGTATTTAGTAGAACTGGAGAGAATGTTGATTTTCTGACTTAATCTTACATTTTCTTACACAAAGACTAGCAGCAAGGCTAATATGCCAACTACTGCACCCAAATAAAGATTAAGACTGAAGTGTTTCAATGTTAAAAGTTTATTTTTAATTTTCTTAAGCCAGAAATTCCTGTAATAATCCTTACCTTTATGAGAATTTCCCAAAACTAATGTTCTTCAGAGGATTGATATTTGAGATGGGTGGAATCTTTATTTCTATTAAAGTAATTTCATCGTTTCCTTCTACTTCAAGAGCAGGTCAATTTTGTAATTTCATTTCTAAACACTTCTAGTGATCTGCTGACCACTGGCAGGCAATTACCATAGTGACCAAACTGTAGGTAGATATTTGGTATTTGGGGTGGAGTGACAGCTTTAATTCCTACCTTTTTTTTGTTTGTTTGTTTTTTGAGTCGGAGTCTTGCTCTGTCATCTAGACTGGAGTACAGTGGTGCCATCTCAACTCACTGCAACCTGCGCCTCCTGGATTCAAGTAATTCTCCTGCCTCAGCTTCCTGTGTATCTGGGATTACAGGCATGCACCAACACACCCAGCTCATTTTTGTATTTTTAGTAGGTACGAGGTTCACCATGTTGGCCTGGCTGATTTCGAACTCCTGACTTCCAGTGATCTGCCTACCTGGGCCTCCCAAAATGCTGGGATTACAGATTTGAGCCACCACACTTAGCCAAGATCTAACTTCTAAAGTGAGCATCCACACATATAAGCACAGTGAGGTTCCCTAAAGTATGGTTTTGATACATACCTCTTAAGAGTAGACAATAAATACAAGGGGTAGAAATAATTTAATGAGTTGGAGATACATATATATGTTATTTACAAAAATTTTCATATCCAGAGTCAATGGAAGACCAAGCAAGACAACATAACATTTTTAACATTAACAGAAATGTGGGGATTTAAGGGAAATGAAAAATGGCACTTTAAACCTAATTAACACTTTAACTCTTTCCCACTGTTTGATGACTAGCTGGGGTAAGTTGAAGAGTGGCAATCATTTTTTTTTTTTTACTTTGAGGTTATTAGAAAAAATCTTCTATGATGAATAGGGTTTTGGAAATAAATATAATGTGTGTATAATGGTTAATCTGTGTTTTTGGAGGGCCCACTTACAGAGAAGCTCTACCAAATAAGCTGGAGGTCTTTGAGCCTTTTCATACTGTGATTGCTCGTTCTCTTCACAGTGCCAGCTTCTTGGGAACTGCCACTTGCTTTCTGTTACTTGCATTCTTTTCCTTAGAGCGTCGTAGGGAGACAGTTATGGGTCCTAGATTGCAAAGTTGTCTCAAACTAAGACACTAAGATGTAATCTTCCAGATTTTGTAATTTTTCTTTAAATGTTCTGGCCTGCCTTCCCTCCACCTTTCCTCCTTCCATGCTTCCTGACTACCTAACGCCCACTCCACCTCTCCAGCCAACTTAGCAGGAGCTGCTTCCTTTGTCACCCACCTATATCATCTGTTTTTTGAAACTTGTCCTGCTCTGGAATATTATTGAAAAACAACCCACTTCTACTTTTCAAAATTCATACTTCTTAGGCAATCTCAATACTGCAGTTTACAAATGTTGATGAATTAATTATTCCACAGGCAAATGTAATTAGATGTTTATATGCAGCCATGCTAGAACATGTCATTTATGTTTCAGATGAAGATTTTTTGAATATAATAACTCAAAGGAAAATAGGGTTGGGCATTTAAAGCAACAAAGTTGTCATGGGAATTATATTTGCCTTGAGGCAGGTCTTAGTGGATCTCTCAAAATCAGCCAAGCAGGGGGAATTTGCACTAGAGGGGCCACTGCTTTAAACTTGACCGATAACTGCCCGAATCCGGTGTCTGGAAATATGTTATGCCGTTGGAAACACTCATTCTGTAAATGTCAGAGTTAAAGAAAATAGTAGAGGCTGCTGAACAAATTTTGACCTCATAGGTCCATCTCTGGAGTGCAGTGTAATGCTTTGTACCAAGTACCTTTTCAGATTTCAACTTAGTTTTCACTTATTTGATACTTAATAGATGCTTTTTCCTGCACAGCAATCACACTTCCTATATAATACGTAAGCTTTTCAAACCTGTTTCAGGTCCCTGTGAGAGCAACAGAGCATTTTTATCCTTACAGAACTCAGTCAGCCAGTTGCGGTAAGAGGGGCAAGGCCTGGGCCCCAAAGCAATGATCAGTTTCCTCTTTTCCCCATTACAGCCACAAGATGGCAATGTGACAATTTAAATACAATCTAGAATTCCGTTTCATTTAGCTGGGAAGCTTGTAAAAACTGTGGAATCCACTTAAAGCAAATAGTTTACCTGAACTGGGAATGATATTCCACAACGTATTAATGTTTGTGCTGTGGTTCAGAGGATAGGGGACCTGTACAGTCAGAGGTCAGGCTGGGACAAAATATGATTCTACAGCCACACCTCTTGCCTTCTGGTTTCTCCTCTAAAGTGCTCCTGTATAATGGTTGATGCAAAAGTCCATGGATTCTGCCTTTACACAGTAATGAGAAGGTTTCAGATGACATTGACTGGCATTAGAGGACAATGGCAGTCACTGGTCTTATTTTTCTTCCTGAGAGATGCAGTTGGACTGAGCAAATTCCCAGCAAGGAGTTAGCTTTTTTGTAGGGCAATAAATCTTATCCCTTTACAGCTAAGTCATTTAACAATTCCTCCAAAGTTCATTGTTTATCCCAGTGAGTGAATGTCTAATGAGCTTTACTTTATGAAAAGTGTATCATTTAGGTACTTGAGCCTGTGTTGTACAATATAGAAGGATTCATTATAGAGAAATATTTAACTTATTTTAGGACCACAGTTTGAAATATACATGCATATGTTTACTTTTTAGTAAATCTAGGTATATTTCTTTTCTTATGACTTAGAATTTTAAAAAATATATAAAAACTGACTGCTTAATAGAAAGTTTGTGAAGATCAAGACAATAATTCACATAAACAGTGTAGCCCTTGGCACTTAGACATCAAACATCAAATGTTAATTATTGTAATTATTTCTGTTGTTATGTTCGTAGTTGATGTGACATTGATGCTTTTCCATGGGAAACAGCTTGACTCTGTCACAAAGTCACAGATAAAATTTCTTACCCAATTATCTTTGGAAATGCAAACATAGTAATATTGATAGCTAAGTCATGCCATTAAAATGTTAAAGTATATGTCTTATATGAATAATATTGTTTAATTTTCACAAATCTATGAGGTATGTAAATATATATATATACACATACACTATATACATATTTATACTGTAATATCAATAACATGCATATTTTATCTCTATACATGTGAAAACAATAAGAATTTTTGTTTCCTTTGTTTAATTTCTATCTCTTTATTGATCTACTTAATGGGACATTGTCATCATACATTACTTTTTAAGCATGGTTTTCTATTTTTATGAACATATTTATAATAGCTGCTCTGAAAACTTTGTTAAATATGACATCTGAGTCAGTTCATGGGCAGTTTCTCTTGCCTGTTGTCTTTCCTATGAGTAGGTAACATCTTCCTGTTTCTTTGCATATCTCATGATTTTTTGTTGAAACTGAATGTTTCAGGTAATCCATGTAGCAACAATGATTACGGATCCACCCATCTTCAGGTTTTTGTTGTTACTTACTTGCTTATTTGTTTAACAGCTTAAATGGAAGTCTAAGTGAAGTCTATTTCCCCCCCAGTCTAAAGCCTCTGTTGTAATAACACTCAGAGGGCAGCATTGGGCATGTGCAGTCATGCTGGGATGACGGTACTTTCAGCAAGAGTCTATCGGACACTATCTTTCCCCTAGCTCTCTCTAAATAAAGGGACCTGCCTTGGTTGGTATTATATCCAGCTGTTGGCCTCTGCTAACTGACAGTTCACTACTCTTTGTTTTTGACAGTGCCTTGGACACAAATTGCTCTGTGGTCATTTGGTTTCCTTTATAGGGTTGCTTTTTGAAGACTGATAGAGTTTTTGAGGTGAGTTATGACCCCAGGAAATCTCTTCTTAGATGATTCTCTCTACGTGATTCTCTCTAGTAAATGTGTGTTCTACATTTCATTCTGTTCCCTTACAGCTACCAGTCTCCTCTTAATTGCTTTCTATCCAAATCTTCATTGTTTTGAAAACTTCCTTATGTATAAGCTTTGTTATGCTCTGTTTCAAATAGTTAGTTCCTTTGGGGAGAAATTTGCACTGCCTCCATCCTTTAGCAAAATCTCTGAGTCACTGCTCCAGGGTTGGGGACAGAAGTGGCAGCCTTGTTTTATGAGCACGGTATTAAGCAGGGATGGTAGCCTTTAGTTTTATTACTTTTCTGCCTGTATAGAACCTCCGCTCTAGAGTGAGCTGGTATAAAGGCATTTGGAGCCCCAGCATTTTTATCTTGCTGTTACGGATTGAATATTTTTTCCCCACCCTGCCAATTTGTATGTTGCAGTTTTAATACCCAATAATGGTATTGATTATATTAGAAGGTGGAACCTTTGAGAAGTGATTAGGTCATAAGTGTAGAGCCCTCATGAATGGAATTAGTACTGTAAACCCAGAAAGTCTGATACAGGTCTCACTTATTTTAGAAAGTTTATTTTGCCAAGGTTGAGGATAAACATCTGTGACACAACCTCAGGAAGTCCTGATGACATGTGCCCTAAGTGGTCAGGGCACAGCATGGTTTTATATATTCTAGGGAGACATGAGACATCAATCAATATATATAAGTACATTGGTTCCATCCAGAAAGGTGGGGACAACTTGAAGCAGGGAGGTGGCTTCCAGGCCACAGGTAGGTAAGAGAAAAATGGTTGATTCTTTTGAGTTTCTGATAAGCCTTTCCAAAGGAGGCAATCAGAATAAGCATCTATCTCAGTGAATGGAGGGATGACTGAATAAACTGGGAGGCAGGTTTGCCCAGAGCAGTTGCCAGCTTTTCTGTTAGTTTAGTGATTTGGGGGGCCCAAGATATATTCCTTTCACAGTGCCTTTATGAAAGACATCCCAGAGAGCTCTCTCACCTCTTTCTGCCCTGTGAAAACAGAGTGAACAGATGGTCATCTGTGAACCAAAAAGTGGCTCACTAGACATCAAACCTGCTGATGCCTTAATCTGTGATTCCAGAACCATGAGAAATCATGTTCAAGTCACTTAGTCTACAGCAGCTTTGTTATAGCAGTTGAAATGAACAAAAACACCTACCATTCCTGGAGTAGACCTTCTGCTCTATGAGTGTGGGCTTGGTCGGGAAAGGGAGCCCTGACCTCTTGTCTGAAATAACCAGGAATTAACCTTTGCAAATTGAAGCTGAGGTGGCGAGAAATAGAAATAAGCTTTTGCCTTTGGGGAGATACAATATTATTTGACAGGGAGCTGAGGGGCCACATCAACCTTGAATTGAGCTTCTGCTACACTGAGCTGGTGTGGGGGAGACAGGGAATGCACTGTGACTCAAGTGTCATGGATTCTTGGGGTTCTTGACAGAATTTAGTAGATTTTCTTAAATAAATGTTTCTTCTTTTACTGTATGTCCATAGGAAAATTGTCAGACTTTAAGGGGTTGTTTGTAAAGAATTTTAACCAGTTATGATTGTTTTGCTGGGGAACATATTTGCAGAGCTCCTCACACTGCCACTCTGGAATTGTACCTCCTATAATAAGCATTTACTGAATGCGTATAGTACTTACTGTAAATGTAAGCATTTATTAAATGGCTTACATTTACTGAATGCCATCCAGGAATAAACATTTAAGTGCTCTCTCATTTTATTTTATTTATTTATTTTTTTTCTTTATTTTTAAGTTCAGTGGTACATGTGCATGTTTGTAATATAGGCAAACCTGTGTCATTAGAGTTTGTTGTACTGATTATTTCATCACACAGGCATTAAGCTTAGTACTCTTTAGTTTTCCTGATCCTCTCCCTCCTCCCAGCCTCCACCCTCTGGTAGGCCCCAGTGTCTGTTGTTCCCTTCTTTGTGTCCATGTGTTCTTATAGTTTAGCTTCCACTTATAAGTGAGAACATGTAGTATTTGGTTTTCTGTTCCTGCATTAGTTTGCTAAGGATAATGGCTTCCAGCTCCATTCATGTTCCTGCAAAGGACAGGACCTCATTTTTTTTTATGGCTGCTGAGTAATCCATTGTGTATATGTGCCACATTTTCTTCATCCAGTCTACCATTGATGGGTCTTCAGGTTGATACCATGTCTTTGCTATTGTAAATAGTGCTGCAATAAGCATACACATGCATGTGTCTTATATGCAGTAATGGGATTGCTGGGTTGAATGGTACTTCTGTTTTTAGCCCTTTGAGGAGTCATCACACTGCTTTCTTTCCACAATGGTTGAACTGATTTACATTCTCACCAAGTGTATAAGTGTTTCTTTTTTTCCACAACCTTGCCAGCAGCTGTTATTTTTTGACTTTTTAATAAAAGCCATTATGACTAGTGTGAAATAGTATCTCATTGTGGTTTTGATGTGCATTTCTCTAATAATCAGTGATGTTGAGCTTTCTTTCATATGCTTGTTGACTTCATGTATGCTTTTGAAAAGTGTCTGTTTATGTCCTTTGCCCACATTTTAATGATGTTGTTTTTTCTTCTTGTAAATTTGTTTAAGTTCCTTATAAATTCTGGACATTAGATCTTTGTCACATGCATAGTTTGCAAAATTTTTCTCCCATTCTGTAGGTTGTCAGTTGACTCCACTGATAGTTTCTTTGGCTCTACAGAAGCTCTTAAGTTTAATTAGATCCCCTATACCAATTTTTACTTTTGTGAAGTGCTATGTCATTTAATCCTCACAAGTACCCTGTGAGCTGAATACTATCATTACCCTTATTTATGGACAATAATACTGAGACTCAGATTACGTAGCCTGTACAAGGTTACACAGCTAGTAAATATTGCAGCCTAAATTTCAACTAAAGTCGCTCTGACTTCAGAGCGCACTTAACTTCAGCCATAGCGAAAGCCAGTGTGGTGCTCTATAACCAGGCTTCCTTGAGCTAAACCCTGGCTCTGACACTTACTAGGCAAGAGACCTGAGATAAATGAATTTCTTTTGCCACAGTTTACTCAGACTTAACCCTAGTATTTCCATATAGTATTGTGATAAACATTGAAGGAAGAAGCATATAAAGAAGTATTATGACAGTTCTTGAAACATATATGGACTTAATGGTTATTAGTTTTTGTTGCTTTATTTTCTATTTTTATTCTTATAATAATTTATTTCTTCCATTTAGAAACAAATTACTTGGTTCAAAAGAAAAACAGAGAAAATATTCTGTCCACTGGAACTGACATACCAGTTGAGTCTCTGAGTATACTTTATCTTTTGAAGAAAAGAGAGGAAAGATACTTTCAATCCCCATAGCTCATAGCATTTCCTTTGGTGGATTTCGAGTTATTAACATTTTAATAGTTACAGTTTTTTAATACGGAGTCACTTTTACTCTTAATATTTTAAAATAGTAATACTTTTCCCTATCTTTTTCAATAAAATAGCAATTTTCTCATAGAAACACTTACAATCTTTAATAAGACAACTGTACTCCCTCAGAATTTGCCTCCTCGTCATTGGGCAATAACTGAGATTAAATCACAGCACAACCCCGCTGGAGAAATGCTGGGTCCTGTGAGGGAAGAAAGAGATTCTATTAGTTTTCTATGGTTGCTGTAACAAATTGCCACAACTTGGTAGTTTAAGACAACAGAAATTTATCCTCTCTTGTTCTGGAGTCTAGAGGTCCAGAATCACTATTACTAGGTCAAATATCAGAGCTATGCCCCATCTAGAGTCACTAGGGAAATCCATTCTTTGCTTCTTTCAGCTCCTGGTGACCACTGACATTCCCTGACTTGTGTCCACTTCACTCCAATCTTTGCCTCCATGGTCACATTGCTTCTTCCTCTTCTGTGTGCATGAAATCTCCTTCTGACTTATGAGGACACTGGTGATTACATATAGGGCTCATCCATAAAATGCAGAATAATCTCTCCATATAAATATCTTTAATGTAATTATATCTGCAAAGACTCTTTTTCCTTACAAGGTAACATTTATAAGTTCCAGCAATTAGGGAGCCCTAAGTGACAAGACTGGTGTTTTTATAAGAAGAGAAAGAGATACCAGATTCACTCTTTCCATGGCCTGCACACCAAAGAAAGCCATGCAACGACACAGAGAGAAGCTGGTCGTCTAAAACCAGGAGAAGAGGCTTCACCATACACCAACCTTGATTTTGGACTGGCAGTCTTCACCACCATGGGAAAATAAATTTCTGTTGTTTAAGCCACCCAGTCTATAGGATTCTGTGCTGACAGCCTGCTATGGTACAAATGTGACCCCCAAAGTTCAAGTGTTGGAAACTTAACCCTCAGTACAACAGTGTTGAGAGGTGGGAACTTTATATAAACAAATTAGGTTATGAGGCTCTGCTCTCATGAATGGATTAACGTTGTTATCACAAGAGTGAGTTTGTTATAAAAGAGAGATTATTCCTCTCTTTCTCTCGCTCACCATATTATGATGCAGTAAGAAGACCCTCACCAGATGCAGGCCTCTTGATCTTGGACTTCCCAGCCTTCAGAGCCAGGAGCCAATATATTTTTGTCCTTTATAAATTACCCTGTCTCAGGTATTCTGTTATAGCAATACAAAATAGATTAAGACAATATATTTTTGTCCTTTATAAATTACCCTGTCTCAGGTATTCTGTTATAGCAATACAAAATAGATTAAGACACAGCCCAAGCAGATTAATACACTCCTGTTGCCCAATTATTACTGTAAATGATCAGTTACAGCAACTCCAGCCTGAGAATGGCATGCTGACTTGGGCCCAGTTTCCTCTGGTCTGAGGCTTTGGGTCACGCCACTAAATAAGTCCCTGGGACCAGCAGATGAGGGTCAGAGAAATCTATCATTAGTGGTGGAGGAATGTGAAAATGACCGTCGATAGATCAAGCAGCCGTCTCTATCTACTACGAACCTTCCTCTTACATATCCCCCAGATGTGGGCTGACTAAATTCCTGAAGATGCAGTTCTATGAACATATACACAGACATGGTTCTCAGCGGTGTGAAGGGGTCTATATGGATAGGAATATGAGCCACCCAGATCTCCCTTCAAGAAATAGCTTGTTGCATCAGGTCCTGCAGCAAATAACTTTCAGCTGTCAGCTTGTTGAGTTATTGTCTCCACTGCACAACTGTCTTCTGCTAAAAGCATGTTCTTCCAGGGTCAGTTTACATCTAGTGACTGATACAGGCAGGGGTATAAAGGCCATATGTTTTGTTCAAAAGCGGGACAGCTCTGAAGGGCCATTTTAGCTTTACGTGATTCCTGGGGTCTGGTGAGGCTGTCAGACCTGCACTGCAGTTTGACCCTTTCCTTTGTGCACTTCTGCTTCCTTCCCTCTCCGTCCACATCTGCTGAAACAGTTGGCGCTCTCTTATAAACATCTTGTACTATAAACTCTATCATGGAGCCTGCTTTCCAGAGATACTCACATTTAGTAGTCACTAAAAATTGGGGTAATCTTATTAGAATGGGGAAAATTTAAAGCCTCTAATTTTCCTTTGGGGTCCTAGGCACGAATTTTATGGCAAAATGCGAAGTCACTCTTTGTCTCCTTGAGTTTAATTTTTTAAATTTTTAGCTCCCACACTCAGTATGTTGTTCCAGTAAATAATTGCTTTTTGGTTTAACTTTGTGTGAGTTTGTTTATATAGAATCTTAAATGTACCTCATAGATGAGGAATTTATACCTTAAGATATCTTATTATAGTCTGCCTGATAGACCCCTATCGCTTTGATGCCTCCTTTCCATAGAAGGCTTTAAATGTTGAAGGCAAATGAGAAAAGACTAATATAATACAGCTGAGAAATATTAAATTTTTCTTACATGGGTGATATATAACCAGATATAATCTGATAATCTTTGTTTTAAAATTGTGTCAAAGCAACAGCCATTGTAATTAATATTAAAGAAGGCCAAAAGATGGGACAAGCTGTGTGTGATCTTATTTTGAAATTAGACATTCATCCTGAGTAGGACAGCCTATAATTCTGTAATTACATTCTGCAAACTATGTGAAACAGCAACAACAACAAAAACTTTCAGTATGCGCATCAGATAGGAGCAATACAATACATGTATCCTACTTTGTTGATTAGTGGCTTCTCTGAACAGTTCTCTTAATATGACATTTCTTTGATGTCTTAAGTCTGTTTATTCTATTGAGCTTCTCCTTGGATCGGACTAGCATTAATGTACTTCAATCAATGAAAAAGCCTTTAAATGTTAAATTGTCTATTTTATTGTATAAATAAATAATTTAATAATAAATTTAAATATCAAAGGGTATTTTTACTTTGTTATAGTAACCTGTGGATTAATGGAATTTTATAAAACAGTTTAAAATTAAGCGCTTTGCAAATTGCTAGATTTAATATGTTTTCACCACAAAAACAGATAAGAGATGTAACAGATATGTTAATTAGTTTGATTTAGTCATTCCACAATCTATACATATATCAGACCATGATATTGTACACAATAATTATACATAATTTTTATTAAAAATAAATAATTTTTAAAAAATACACTTTCTTAGTCCTTTATCATACTTGCTTTATTTCTATGGCCTACATTTAAAGAGTCTAAATCCATCGTTACCTCCTTTATTCACGAATATGTCTACTTTTTATTTTCTAGGTTTTAAAAAATGAATAAATCTATTTTCAGTGGATATTTGCTGTTTCACATAGTGGTTTTGTATTCTGACTTCTGCATTTAGTTTCTATTCTACTTATAGTGGCATTCAATTTCTTTTTAGAGAATTATGCCTCCTTTACTGTGAAAATCTTAGTGGGACTATATATCCAGATGCCCTGAACATGATTAATGGACAGAAAAAATAAAAAAATAATAGGAGTTCATGCATTCCAGTGTTGGCGGCTGGTGTGAGAATGTTCAGCAGTGTTAGCATCCTTGACCTTCAAAGCACACTTCACCTTGGTCCTTTTACCCAATTTGGATCTCTGATCATTCCTACTGATGTCTTAAGTTTCTTGACAACTTTCTAATAAATTCCATTTTCAATCATGTTAGCCAGCCACTTTATGTTGATAGCAATAAAAACAAAATCTCTGACTGATTCAAAATTTTAAGAGTCCATAAAAATATCAAATGTCGGAATTCTATAGGGAATATAAAATAGGGGACTATTTCATCTAAAGTGTTGTAAAGACAAATAATTTTGAACTTTGTCATTTAATAACTCTATTACTCATTTTCTTTCTGGGTCATTTAATCTACTTTTAGAATATTTTCTCCTTATAGACTTCAAGAATGTATTTGACCCAAGAACATCTCTTAACTCTACTGAATGTTTTTTTTATTGTGGGAAGGGATATGTCAGACTTCTGTCAGAGTGAAGGGTCATTAGGATATTCAGGTTAGCAGGTTTGAGGAATAGGATTTGAATCAAGTAGCAATTATGCTCATATTGACCATTGATTCAGCTATTTATTTATTCATTGGGGAAATATTCATTGTGAACTTTATGTGTGCCAGGCATGTATTAAATATTGAAAGGAGATTGTGAAAAAACAGTACATTTCAATTCAGGCTGAGAAATACCCTGAGAAGTGGAAGCATGGAATGCTGTGGGAGCTCAGGAGGCTCCTGTAAAAGCCAAATATGAATTCTTAAATAAGCCAGGGCTTGCTGGGGTTTTGAAGAATGTGTAGGAAGTATCTAAGCAAAGAATGTGGAAAGAAAAAACAAAAGCACATGTGTGAAAAATCAGAGGAAAGAAGGAATAGTATATTTGGAGAAACAAAATAGTTCAGTGTGAATTGAACAGGATTTAAGGGTTGATATTAGGAGTTTGATAGTTGACTCTAAAAAGGATGTGGGTACCAGAGATGCCAGATTCAGGTGTCTGGGCTTGATGGATAAGCCTGTGATGAGCTTGGAAGCTATAAGAGTAAAATATGCATGAAGAGAAATCATCCTGACTGCTGTAAAGAAAAACACTATAGAAGACCTAAAATAAAAACAACTTTATTGTGAAATCAATTAAACCTATTTTAAGAGTCCAGGTGAGAAGTTGGAGGAGAGACCTAAGGCAGAGACCCACTATAATAAGTCTCATACGTAGACTTCATTCATTCACTCATTTATTCATTCATAAATTGAATTTTATTCTGTACCCTTGTCAGGCATTATTCCAGCCACTTTGTGTATGGTAAGAAATGAAGCTGGAATACTATGTACCTCATGTATTTCAGCCAGGGTTCTAGCAGGGAATAATGACACATTCCAAATTGCATAATTTAAGAGTGTTTTAATAAATGAAACATTTTTAAAGAGCACATGGAAATCACAGAGTTGAAGGCTGTTTCCTGGGGTGCATAACAGGTGTAATCAGTTTTGACCTGTTGAAATAAGGAAAGGGAGTGGTATCTGTAAGTTGGAAGTAGAAAGCCTTGTGCCCAGGGACCACCTTGAGAAAAGCTGTGACCCTCATTGGGGCTGGAGGTTTCTGCTAATCTTCACTGGGGCTGGAAATTTTTCATAGTAGGGGCTAGAGAATAAATATCCCTACTACTCCTTTATCATTCTGCCCTATCATTCTCTTCTATATCCTGCTGGGGTTCTCGGCTCAAAGAAACAGAAAATAAAAGGCAAGGTGGCTGTGTGATGTTTTCTATGCTGGTCTACATCCTAGAGCAAACATGTTATTGTAACATGTCTTTTTGCTCTGGAATGGGAACTGGCATAGGAAATGACCATATTGCCAAAATCAATTTACAGGCTAAATGCTATTTCTATCAAACTGTCAATGACATTCTTCACAGAATTAGACTTCATAGCAAAGATTTCATGATGAACTAGATTTCACGATGAAATTGCTTTCAGCAATTTCAACAAAACCAAAAATTGACAAATGGGATGTAATTAAACTAACAAAGTTCTGCACAGGAAAAGAAACTATCAACAGAGTAAATAGACAACCTGCACAATGCAGATAATTTTTGCAAACTATACATCTGACAAATGTCTAATATCCAGAATCTATAAGTAAGTTGAACAAATTTACAAGGAAAAAAACACCATTAAAAAGGCAAAGAACACAAACAAACACTTTTGAAAATAAGACATGCATGCAGCCAACAAACATATGAAAAATACTCAGTATCACTAATGATTAGAGAAATGCAAATCAAAATCACAGTAAGATACCATCTCATACTAGTCAGAATGGCTATCATTAAAAAGTCAAAAAAATAACAGATGCTGCTGAGTTTGCAGAGAAAAGGGAATGCTTATATGCCACTGGTGGTAATGTAAATTAGTTCAGCCACTGATGGAGGCAGTGTGGGAAATTCTCAAAGAACTTAAAACAGAATTGCCATTTGGCTCAGCCATTCCATTGTTGAGTATGTATATTCAAAGAAATATAAATTATTCTACCATAAAGACAAATGCACACACATATTCACTGCAGCTCTATTCACAGTAGCAAAAACATAAAATCCACCTGAATGTCTATCAGTGAAAGACTGGATAAAGAAATGTGGTACATATACACTGTGGAATATGAGGCAACCATAAAAAAAGAATGAGAACATGGATGCAGCTAGAGTTCATAATCCTATGCAAACTAATGCAGGATCAGAAAGTCAAACACCACGTGTCCTTACTCATAAGTGGGAGCTAAACATTGAGTCATACAGACACAAAGAAGGGAAAAACAGACACTGGATGACACAATAATCTGTATAGCAAACCCCTGTGACATGCAATTTATCTATATAGCAAACTCACACATGTATCCATGAACCTAAAATAAAAGTTAGAAAAAAACAGATACGTTGCAGGAGGTAGAAGAGTTAACCGGGAGGAGAAAACTGAAGTGTCATGCCTTGTAAATAGCTTGATATGTGTGGGCTTTTCTCTGTATAAGAGTGCATATCGTTGTCTTTTCAAGACTTCATCTAATGTTTACTTGAATTCACCCACATGGAATGTTGGGGAAAAAAAGAGATTTGTATACTGTCATTTCCTTTATGTTAGCTTCATCTTGGAGGTATCTCTGGATGGCATCCCCTTCTTCTAGACAGTTTTCTCTTTGAAGTAGGCAAGTCCCTTTATAAACAAATAGGATATACAAAATTATATATTAACATTGTATTCAAAGTAATATGCAATGGCACTGGTGTATTTATGTGGTTCTGCAGCGTCTTGCACTTTAGGCAAACTTCAACTTGTGTAAAGAAGAATTTGAGTCAAAAAAAATTGTTTGCAGGTACTTTGCTTCCTTTTCTTGTGGCTTGTATTTGCCCATGTGCAAATTATTTGGCATTTTTGCTTTCCTCAATGTTTTGAGGCTGTAATGATGAAAGGCTTCAGTGTCAGGCCTGCAGAATCTATTGCCCTCTATTACTTTTTTCTATATAAATAGGAAGTGACAATAGCAGCTTTTGTCACTGGCAATTTCAATTCCATTATTCCGGATAGAACTGACATTCAGGTTTTTAGTTGATTTGCTATAAAGTAAAAGATGCAAAAATGACAGGCAGAGTACATTTATTCTAGGTACAGAAAATTTGTGTATTTACATTTTAAATTGTCAAAAAAGAAACTTTTGCTGGTTTGCCATCTATAGCCAATGCTACATTGATGGTACCAACTGGCTTGCATTTTTATCAAAGACATGGTTTTAGTGGTTCTTTTTCATTTCTTTAACATTTAAAATTAAAAAAAAATTGTTTCTGGAAGGGGGCACTGTTTCTTTCAGTAGTTGGCTTGGGCAAATCTGTAAAAGTTATGCTGTCGGACAATATACCATTTACTCTTCCTTATTCATTACTCATTCATTTACTTATTGACATTGTTAGCATTCTCAGAATGCTGGAAGGAAAGAGTTGGATTATAAAGAGTTGAGGATTTCAATCATATTTCGAGATGTCTTGCAAACAAATGTTAATGAAATGCTTTGATGAGACAGGAAAGGAGGCTGAATCTGATCAACTATACAGATATTTACTGCAATGATTTACTTCTTCAGAATATTCCAGCGTTTTGGGGAGTATCACTTTTTCATCTCTAATATACTTTATTTACATGGAGGAAAAACAGACATTAATTTAAAAAAAAAGAACTTCCATGAGTTTTTAAAAACAGAAAGTCATGTACTTAGCAAACTAATGCAGGAACAGAAAACCAAATACTGCATGTGCTCACTTATAAGTAGGAGCTAAATGCTGAGAACTTACCAACACAAAGAAAGAAACAACAGATGCTGGGTTCTATTTGAGTGGGGGCAGGGTAGAGCAGGAGGTAGAGGAGCAGAAAAGATCACTATTGGGTACTGGGCTTAATACCTGGGTGATGACATAATCTGTACAACAAACACCTGTGACACGAGTTTATGTAACAAACCTTCACATGTACCTTCGGACCTAAAATAAAAGTTTTTTAAAAGTGGCCCCTGCCCTTTACTCTTACTGGCAAACATAGTAACTTGAGCAATATTGGGTACCTGCTGGGGCAAGGAGATTTCAAAAGTAAAAGGGATGTTATTCACAAATATAAATCAAGCAGGGATGGCTTACAAGACTACAGCTAGTGTACATGGCCTGCATCTAGGGAATGTGAAGGGCAGAAGTCCTCCAGGGCCTCCCCGGAATTGCTACTAATGCGGCACAAAAGAATCCCACATTTTCATACCCACTGTGCAGATGGACGTTGGTGGCCATCCAACGTCAGTCGGGAAGAGACAAGTGTAAGTATAACACTTCACTCTGATTCTTTAAACTTTAATAGGCTATAGAAAACCCAGAAAATAAGAGGGAAAAAAGTCACGTAGAAGTGAAGAAACATTTTACCTCTTCCATTGTAGATTTTGAGCTAGTTTAGGCCTGCAGTGTGAGAAGAAAATTTTGAATTGAAAATGAGATTAAAGTTTTGATTTAGGATTAATTTTTTTTTCAGTACCTGAAGGTGAATCTTACTTGCTGAACATGGATTTTGTTCCCTGAAAGTGATTCAAATATCATGTGATATGAATAAAATTGGCCAGAAGAATAGGAATGAAGATTAAACAGGGTGTGTTTGAAGATAGGGTTTGTAGAAAAATAAATCCATTTCCTGGTCTCAATAAACTAGTAATATTATGAACACAGGATTTTTTGTATGTTGAATTTGAAGCCACTGTAGCATAATTAGTCACGCTATGTCTTCTGAATGTTTTTATTTCATTAGCAGTGTAATAACAAGGTTGAAATTGTTTTGTTTGTGCAAAATATATGTGGTATCCATTGGTCACACAAAGTAAACTGAGCCGCTAGTCTTTATCTCCACCTCTGCTACTTTATCTTCCGGTATCTCTTCCAGTATTCATTTCTATAAGTCATTTCTAGGAAAGTTTCCATCAAGACTGACCCAGCAATGAGACAGGTAATGCTTCATCCCAGTTTCAAACATCAGCATCTTAGAATAAAAATGCAAAAGAGGCAGACAATATATAATCTAAGTTGAAAATAAAGAAATAAAGAGGTGAAGTTTTAGTTTTAAAAAGAAAAAACAACTGAAGAAGATAGCAACGGAAAGGACAGGCTATGGCCATACCACCCTGAGCACGCCAGATCCTCTCTGATCTCAGAAGTCAAGTCGGGTGCAGCCTGGTTAGTACTTGGATGGGAAAGGAGAGTCTATACAAGTCTGGGATGGAAAGGTTAATTCAGGTGCTAATGATGCATTTACTCACAGATGTAAAGATGGTTTGAAGTGTGGGGAAGGGTTGGAAAAGATAATAGAATTAGGTAAAATGAGGAGCTTTTTTTAAATAATGGGGAAGTTCTTTTCTTAGAGAGAAAGGAGGAGAGAGAGAGAGAGAGCAAAAAAAAAAAAAAACACTAAAAAACATAGGGTTGATGCGGGACCTAAAGTGGAACAACAAACAAACAAGAAAGGGAACATTTTATGAATGCTGTATGTGTAATTTAAGAGAGTTAAAAATGACATTCTATTAAGCTTTATCAACTTGGTGAGTTTTAGGCATGGCTCTACCTCATCCTGGATAAATTGCTACATAATCTGAATCAGTCAAATTACTTCCCAAGCTGTTTACACCATTTGAAGTTTAATTTCCCGGTGACTAGGCAGGATGCCATTTTTCTCTGATGATTCAAACTGAGCATTTTCTACAAAATCTAGTGAAGTTCGTAATGTAGAGTTGTAAGCTCCCAGAACAGATCTGATTAAAAAATTATTTTAACTAAAGGAACGTATTACACCAACTCTCAGTCTAAACGTGGCTTGAATCCCACTCATCAGAGTAATGAATGATTGAAGAAGCCATTAGCATGCCGTTCCATGTTGTATGCTCACACTACTCTTCATCTTTCTCCTTCTCTTTATTCTGACAGTTCAGTCTTTCACTTTCTCAGCAGGATTTCTGATTGGCACTTCAGTAGTTTACACTCTTTTTGCTGGTCTGCCATCCATAGCCAATGCTATATTGATCATACCAAGTGGCTTGCACTTTTAGTGATGATAACAGCATGATTTTGTTGGTTGCTTTTCATTTCCTTAGCATTTTAAATTAAAAAACTTGTTTCTGGAAGGGCATTATTTCTTTCAGTAGTTGACTTGGGCAAATCTGTAAAATGCCGTCAGGCAATATATACCAAAGACACTCAATTATTTGAATAGCAAAATACATAAAGTACTGATATTTGTTCATTTAACATATATAATAAAACTAACTTTATTAAAGAAGAGATGGAATCCCTAGACTGTCTTTTCCTCAGTTTATGGTTGAAAACATTGATATTTAATAACCCAGGGTAAAGGACAGGTAATCAGCAATTTTCTTGAACAGTAACTAACATTTGATATATATTCCTGTCCTCTTTACAAGCTTCATGCAGCCCTGTAATTTTATATCTCATTATGCTCACTGGCATCTAATAAAAAATGCCAGTGTATAAATCAACTATGAAATTAGCCTAATAAATGTGTTACACTTTAGAGTTTTTGAAAATCTTCGTTAACTTTTTTGTAACTTACTGAAATAAAATGGAAACTTGCATTTTTTCACTTTCATATATATGCACGCATGAAAAACACACACATAGCAAATTTGGTTAATTATTTGAGGAATTTACTATTAGTAAGCCTTTATTTCACAAATAATTTAAAAGATTATTCAGATAACTGCTTCTACCTGGAATATTGAAAAATAAAAAAAGTACATCACTCTCAACCAAACACAAGAACAAGCTAAATAAACTTAAACATTATAACTTTGTTGTACACATCTGAGAGGTGAAGTCACAGGACAAAAAGTTAACTGATGTCTAATAAAAAAACAAGTTCTTCCAAGGGTATAAGGCTCAAGAATAGTCTCACCTGTGCATAGACAGGAGGATAGGATCTGGGGCACTGTACAGGCATGCAGGGATCCGGTTAAAGAGTGTACCAAATTGATAAAGGCTGAGTGTGGGCTACAATGAGAGGATACCCCTGGCCTGCCATAGCACAGACAAATGGGGAATTTGCACTTACTCTCAGGTTCTTCTCCATGAAAATCCAATGCCTACTCACAAGAAATGCTGAAAGTGGGGAAGACCAGGAAAAGCATCCTCTTGTGGTGTAGACCTGAAAGAGGAGTAGCCAACACTGTGAAAAAGGCTTTCAGGAATTCCCATCTTTTGTGAAATTAATACCTTCTAGCCTCCAAGAGAACAGTAACAAGCCTTGTGGCCCCCAGGTCACCAAAACCAAAATGTGCTATCCTTGAGAGAGGAAAAGGTAAATTGGATTTTGTCAAAATGAAAAGTTTTTGCTCTGAAAAAGACACCGTTAAGAGAATGAAGTGGCAAACAAGAGAAATAGTTTGCCAATGTGACAAACTATGTGAAAATATTTGCAAATCAACTCTGATAAAGGATTTATAACCAGAATATATAAAGAACACTTAAAACTCAAAATTAAGAAAATAAAACCAATTAAAAATAGTCAAACAGTTTGAACACATGCTTCAATACCTTGAAAGACACTCTTTGACAAAACTCATACAAGAAGAAGCAATCTTATCTGACCTATATCTATCAAATAAATTAAATAAATAATTAATAACCTTCAAAAACAGCAAGAACCAGGCCCGGATGGGTTCATTGTCAAATTCTAGTAAACATTTAATAAAAAAAATTGTATCCATTCTCTACAGTCACTTTCAGAAGGTAGAAGCAAAGGGAATATTTTCTAACTCATTGTGTGAAGCAAGCATTATTGTAATATCAGGCAGAGACATTATGAGAAAACTTTGGACCCATATTACTTCTTCATATAAATACAAAAATCATCAACAAAATATTAGCAAATAGAATCCAACAATTTTTAAAAAGAATTATACACCATGACCAAGTGGGATTTATTCTAGGTATTCAAGGCTGGTTCAACATTCAAAAACTAATTAATATAATGTATCACATCAACAGGCTAAAAAAGAAAAAAAATCGCATGATCATATCTATAGATGTGTAAAAGTATTTGACAAAATTCAACACATTCATGATAACAACTCTCAGCAAACTATGAATAAAGGAAAATTTACTTAGCTTGATAAAGAATATCTGAAAGAAAAAGTACACTAATATCTTACTTAATGTTGAGAAACTTGAAACTCAGGAATAAGGCAAGAATGTCTTTATTCATTGCCCCTTTTTATTTTAAAAATTTTATTTAAAAATTTATTTTTAGTCCAATAGTTTTTGGGGTACAAATAGATTTTGGTTACATGGATAAATTCTTTAGTGATGATTTCTGAAATATTAATGCACCTGTCATCCAAGCAGTGTACATTGTACGTGATATGCGGTCTTTTATCCTTCCCTTTCTCAACTTTTCCCCATCAGTCCCCAAAGTTTATTTTATCATTCTTTTTTTTTTTTTTTTTTTTTTGAGACGGAGTTTCGCTCTTGATACCCAGGCTGGAGTGCAATGGCGCGATCTCGGCTCACCGCAACCTCCGCCTCCTGGGTTCAGGCAATTCTCCTGCCTCAGCCTCCTGAGTAGCTGGGATTACAGGCACACGCCACCGTGCCCAGCTAATTTTTTTTGTATTAGTAGAGACGGGGTTTCACCATGTTGACCAGGATGGTCTCGATCTCTTGACCTCGTGATCCACCCGCCTCGGCCTCCCAAAGTGCTGGGATTACAGGCTTGAGCCACCGCGCCCGGCCTATTTTATCATTCTTATGCCTTTGCATCCTCATAGCTTAGTTCCCACTTATAGGTGAGAACATACAATATTTGATTTTCCATTTCTGAGTTACATCACTTAAAATAATGGCCTCCAGCTTAATCGAAGTTGCTGCAAAAGACATTACTTCATTCCTTTTTATGTCTGAAGAGTATTCTGTGGTCATCATCCCTTTTTAACATTATACTGGAAGTCTTAGTTAAAACAATAAGATCAGAGATGGGAATAAAATGAATAAAGAATGGAAAGGAATAAATAAAACTATCTCTGCAAAGATGACATGACCATCTGGGTGAAAATCCAAAAGAACTGACATTTAAAAATTCTACAACTAATCAGTTATTACAACAGGTTTCTAGGATACAATGTTAATATACAAGTCAACTGCTTTCTTATATACCAGGAATAAACAAGTGGAATTTTAAACTGAAAACACAATTCCATTTACATCAGCACTCCCAAAACTGAAATTCTTAGGTATAAATTGAATAAAATACATACAAGATCTCTATGTGGAAAACTACAGAACTCTGATAAACAAATTAAATTTAAACAATATTGTCATCTTGTCATTTCCCAGCTTGATCTATACATTCAGTGCAATTCCAGTCAGCAGCCCAGCAAATGATTTTGTGATCTAGTAAATGGACTGTAACATTTATATGGAGAGGCAAAAACCCAGAATAGTAAGCATGATATTGAAAGAGAATAATGAAGTTGGAGGACTGACAATACCCAACTTCAAGACTTACTATAAAGCTACTGTAATCAAGACAGTGTGGTGTGAAAGACAAACAGAACAATAAGTGAAATTAGCCAAACATGGAAAAGAAGTATTCCATTTCCTCACTTACATGTGGAATCTAACAGAAAAAAAGTTAAATATACAGACATAAAGAACAAAATGTGAGTTACCAGGAGTGGGTGGGGAGGAAATGGAGAGATGTCGGTTAGAGAATACAAAGTAGCAGAAATGTAAGATGAACAAGTCTAGTTATCTAATGTACAACATGAAGTCTACAGAGGACCATATTCAGTAACAAAATTGTACTGAATATGGGATTCATGTGTAATGAGTAGATTTTGATGCTCTTGTCACAAAAACAAAAATAAAAAAATGAGTAACTATGTGAGATGATGGATATGTTAATTTGCTTCACTATAGTAATCTTTTTACTATCTATATGTATCTTATAACATCATACTGCATGCCTTAAATATACACAATAAAATATATGTGTAAAAAAGAAATGTGATTTTTAGATTGTCTTAAAATAACTTCCTACAAAAACTTATTCGTCCAAAGGAAGAAAGGGTGACTGTTTAGTTGAGAATCTGGCAAACACTGCCTTAATCAAGTGATTAAAGTGAACATTGTCAATAATGAATAAGTTTAAATTCTGAGACTCCTGCTAGAATGCAAAGTAAAGAACACAACCTCAGTATTATATAAATGTTAATTTCCTTTTTTCAGTTTTCACATTGGATTATATAGAAGATTGCCTTCATTGGTATGGAACATATACTAATGTATTTAGGGAAGAAGAGTATCATATGAAAAATTTACACTCAAATAGTATAACAATTTTTGAAAAAATTTTACAAGTTTTCTGTTGCTTGAAATTATTTTAAAATAAATTCAAAAAATATGTTGACACTCTTAATTGCAATTTATATTCCATGTTTTGTTATTCTTGCTTTAATAAATATATTGGTTTATGTTTATGCATTCAATGAAATCAATTAAATTGGTAATTTTGACAGAAATTTTTCAGATATTAATTATAAAAAAATTAAATTTTTAAATAATTTATTATAAAATTAATTAAAATTAATTAAATAAAATTAAACTGAAGTTTAATATAAGTTCCCAGAAATCATGATGCACTGTTACATTTATATTACATTCTAGAATAATTCAAATATTTTATAAAAACAGTGAATCTGTAAAAACATAAAAATTATGACAAATATTTTTTCTTATTAATAATATAATGAACAAATTTAGTTTTAGATTAAGGAAAATCTTTAAGTCTCAATTAAATATCAATCACTTGTTGATCTCCAGCTGTTATTCAAATTTAATTGCTGAAAACTTGTTGCGAATTGGTAAGGCAAGCAAGACAGAAAGATCATCTAATTTACTTAAGACTGTAATAGAATTTTTCTAAGTTATTACAAAACAATTACTTAGAAACTGAAAATTATTTTGCTTTCCTATATTACATATCTAGTTTCTTCTCATCTTTTTAGAGGTTTCAGAAACTCATGTGCCTTACACAACCAGGTTATCAGAGGATGTCATATTTGTATAGTTCAGCCATTAGATAAGGGCTTTCAGCCATATTCACTGAGTCTATGGGAAAAATAACATATTTTGTCATGTTATTTCCTCTTTGAATCTAAATATGCCATTAAAATATTTGATGTAGCAGTTTACTAAATGATGTCAATTATTTAACCTGTAAATAGAAAATGATCTGTTTGAACCGTAGCCACCCATGGAACAGATTTCCAGTTTTGGTCATTAGAAGATACTTGTTCAGGAATATCTGTCTGTCAGTGCTTGAGAAATAGAAATAGAAGCAGAGAGAAATAGAAAGAGAGGGGAAGAGAAAATGAGTGCAACATGAAATTTTTATTTTCATTTATGGTATTTATTTGGGGTTAGTAGGGTTCTTTTGGAAAAATCTAAGATCCTAGACTCATAATTTAAGCATGTAATATAAAATGGAATTATTGACATCTCAGAGCAATTTGTGATGAAGAAACAACTTTAGGTGATATTCAAGTACCAATATGCAGGCTGAGAGACCTCGATAGTTCAGGCCATTCTTTGAGCTGCTATGGGCAACTTGATATGCAGAGCCACTTTTGCTTTATGTTTTAGAAGTTTTCTCATGCTGGAGGCATTCAGAGCCATAGAGTTATGTGTTTCCCCAGTAGGCCATGAAAAGCCCTATCAGTTCCTGAATGTTTTAAAAAGAAAATAAACAAACAATTAAAAAAACAAACAAACAAAAGCAACTATTCTAGCCCTAGGAAGACCTGAAGTTTTTATTTTGATTTTTGAATAGATCTGATATGCATTTTAACGCTTGATCCTAAGTGGTGCATCGAGGTTAGTCAACATTGCAGTATCATACTCATTATCGAGAAAGTTCACAGCTTTCTTCTCATAAAAAAGAAAATCATCTACTTTTTCTTGGGCTTCTCGTGGAGAAGTCCCATAATGATAACTCACATTTTATGTTGATGCCATGATTTTGGAACACTCTTAAGATACAGAATAATACAGCTTTCTTCTCCCAATGCCATGCTCCAAAAGAATGCATAAAATTTCATGGTTCACAGAAATTCCAATGGATAGAACAAAATTTGAAATCTTTGGAAATCTGTAGTATTGTCCCAAGCAATTATTTATTTTTCAAAATACTTGAAAAAACTAAGTTTTAAAATATTTTTTTCTGTAAAGGAGAGTTAGTTGGAGGGAAGTTGACTATGACAACCAAGTGCCCCATTCTCAGGATCCTGAGATCAGACATTATCTTAGGCTTTAACATAGCTACAATTAATGTAGAATGCTAAGTTTCAAGGGGTCTAGGAGGCTTTGAATGGTGTAATACGAAGTATAACCCAAACTTCTTGAATTGAGTATCATCATCACAATTTTGGCCATATTTGCATATGACTTATACTCCCATTTACTTTTAAAAAAATTTTAAAACCATAGACTCACTTTATGCTTAAAAAGATTTATTTAAAAGTGAAACTTAGGTCGAGCATAGTGGCTCATGCCTGTAATCCCAGCACTTTGGGAGGCCTAGGCGGGCGGATAACCTGAGGTCAGGGGTCCAAGACCAGCCTGACCAACATGGCAACACCCCATCTCTACTAAAAATACAAAAATTAGCCAGGTGTGGTGGTGCCTGCCTGTAATCCCAGCTACTCGAAGGCTGAGACAGGAGAATCACTTGTACACAGAAGGCAGGGGTTGCAGAGAGCAACTTGTTATTGCACTCCAGCCTGGGTGACAGAGTGAGACTGTGTTTCAATAATTAAATCAATAAATAAATGTGAAACTTTATAGCACTATTGCATAATGTCTATCCATTGACCAAAAAATAGAAAATAACCATAACTTAAATTAGTTAACAAAAGAGCTCATGTTTCCTACTGGAAAATAACTTTGTTATTGCTGTCAGATAGGCCTGGATTATATATTTGTGGTTTTTTCCTTTCCTTTTTTTTTTTTTTTTTTGAGACAGAGTCTTGCTCTGTCACCCAGGCTGGAGTACAATAGCGTGATCTTTGCTCAACGCAATCTCTGCTTCCTGGGTTCAAGCGATTCTCCTGCCTCAGCCTACCAAGTAGCTGGGATTGCAGTTGTGTACCACCATGCCCGGCTATTTTTTTTTTTTTTTTTGTATTTTTAGTAGAGATGGGGTTTCGCCATGTTTGCCAGGTTGGTCTTGAACTACTGACCTCGTGATTCACCCGCCTCAGCCTCCTAAAGTGCTGAGATTACAAGCTTGAGCCACCAGACCCGGCCTAAATATTTATGTATTATATGTAGAATTCCAATATTTGATTGGTGACCCTGGGTAGTCTTTTGTCATATCACAAACTCAGTTTTCTTGCTAGTAAAATGGAGATAATTTCACCTAACTTTTAGTGTTGTTCTAAAAAATATAAGTATAATAAAATGATATGAGAAAACCGAATAGCAATACTGGGACAAAGTAGGCAATCAGTAAATAGCAGATCTTAACATAATCATCCATGTGTTAAACTGTTTTCTGCAATTTTCTCATCTCCACCTGCTAAAATCTTACTCAAGATCTAAATTTAAAAATTACTTCTTCCTCCAAGATTTGTTCTATTTTCCTTACTATAAAAAAATTATTCTAACATTTTGAATAATTTAAAAACAAAAACATAAAAAGGAAAAATTAAAAATGCAAACATTCTTTGTCTTTTATTGCATGATTTATCCCAGTTTTAAAAGAAACAAGGGATAAGTAATCCAAATAGTTAGTGACTGTTTTTTTTTTCTTTTTCAGTGAAGAGATGTTTTCATGAAACTGGTTTGTTTTTTAATTAACAGAAGGAATATTTTACATTGTGTTATGATTTATTTTGAAGTTGTTATGACAATATATACACACAAATTGCAGGAGAGAAATTTTTAAAAACAGACTATTGAGACTAAGGAGATTATAACTACAGGCCCTAATGACTATAATAAAAAAGCTCCTATAAAGAAGCAAATTGTGTTCATGCATATTTTTTAGCTTTACTTGAAAAAGAATGTCAAGCACACTAAAATTTGCCAGAGTAAGTGCTTCTCCTTTTAATGACCTGAGACATATTTCGTTTCTGTACAATTGGATAAATTCCTATCAGGACAGCAGGCTATTAAACCTGAAGAGATCAGAGTATACCCCAAGCTAGAATAATGGCAAATGACTAATAAACATCTTCACCCACATCATAATTTTTCCTAGTATTATTAACATATTTCAAATAAGGTTGTGTAATTAGTAAGTAGGTATTTAAGGTAGTTTAAAAACAAACTCCAATGTTTATTACTTTTAACTTTTTTTACATAGAATGCTTCCAGTTTTTTAACCATTCAAACTCTGGCAAATTTACAAGACAATAACTGAACATCTCCCAAGCAGGGTAAGTAAAAAACACGTAGTATGAAACTAGTTCTTCTCCACAATTAAATTCAAGAGCAATAAAGTAGCAGATATGCATTACCCCAATTTTTACCTGATAATATTTTGTCTTATTTAATTTCAGTCTATGCTGAAGATAAAAATGTGAAGTTTTTTTTCCCTATGATTCCTGCAGGCATTATTTATACTCAGAGGTTGAACCTTTCTTTTAACACTCTGCATCATTTTTCAACTGCTGCCGTAACAAATTAGCACACATTTAGTGATTCAAAACAGCACAAATTCCTTGCACTTCTGTAAGTTAGAAATCCAACATGGGTCTCACTTGGCTAAAATCTAGGTATTAGCAGAGCTGCTTTCCTTATGGAGGTTCTGGAGAGAACGTATTTTCTTGCCTTTTCCAGCTTTTAGAGATAAACTGCATTCATAGTGCTCCCTTTCTCCATCTTCGAAGCAGCAATGTCTCACCTCTGACGCAGACAGAGAATGCTTGCTGCTTTTAAGGACACAAGTGATTAGATTGGACTCACCTAGATAATCCAGGGTAATCTCTCAAAGCCCATACCATTAATCATATCGGCAAATGGGAATATGTAAGGTCACATATTCACAGTTGCCAGATGCTAGGACTGCCACATTTTTGGAGGTCATTTTTCTGCCTTTCATACACTTTTAACCTAGAAGGATTGTATGCTTTTACTATGAGGAATACCTGTTGCTGTTGTTTTGCTACAAGTCTGTTTGGCAAGGGTCTGGGGAAAGCAATAAAAAGACAACTTTTCATTCTACCTTGTTAATAGTGAAATACTTTGAATGGTTTACATAATTTAGGAAGAAAATTGAGAGTGTGTAAATAATGAATGCAAAAGTGTATTATCTTTGGATCCATTATTTACATGAGGCCAAGAAACTATAGTGCTGGGATTTAATCCCAGGCAGCTGGGTTGCAGAGGATCTCAACTAATAACCACCATTCTATACAGTACTTTATGCAGTGGAAGAAATATTCCCCACCTGAATAAGTTGATATCAGACTTAAATAATCAAATGTATGTGAAAGACCCAGCACAGTACTTTAACCAAGGTCACTACTCAAGACTGCTAATTACCCTACCTCTGCACACATCTGTTTAATCCAAGGTAAAATAGAATAATAGTAAGATGCCAGAGAAAGACATTCCTTGGGAATGAGAGAAAACAAGAGAAGAAAAAGATAGGCAGAAGAAGGAGAAGAAAGAGGGATATTGCTTTCTCCATTTGGCAAGGGACCATATGGGGTAATGGTTAAAAGTAGATACTTTCTAGAACAAGATCTGAATATCGTGTGCATTCAAGGTAAATATCAGCTTGAATCTTGTATTTAATGTTTCTCAAAATGTTTGGATATTTATCTTCTCTAAGTGCACTGCTCCTTAAGTAAATGGTTATCTGTCTCTTTGTGGAAGGACTGGGGAAAATTATTACACTATATATTTAAAAAATGGTTTTGTTAGCTTCCTCCTGAGGAACTGGTCTTTCCTTCAAAAAATGGGTCTAAGTCTATGTATTAGTCTGTTTTCACACCGCTGATAAAGACATACCTGAGACTGGGAAGAAAAAGAGGTTTAATTGGACTTACAGTTCCACATAGCTGGGGAGGCCTCAGAACCATGGCAGGAGGTGAAAAGCACTTCTTACATGGTGGCAGCAAGAGAAAATGAGGAAGAAGCAAAAGCAGAAACCCCTGAGAAACCCATTAGATCTCATGAGACTTATTCATTATCATGAGAGTAGCACAGGAAAGACTGGCCCCCATGATTCAATTACATCCCCCTGGGTCCCTACCACATGTCAGAATTCTGGGAGATACAATTCAAGTTGAGATATGGGGTTGGGGGACACAGCCAAATCATATAATCTGTCCCTGGCCCCCTCCAAATCTCATGTGCTCACATTTCAAAACCAATCATGCCTTCCCAACAGTACCCCCAAATCTTAGCTTATTACCTAAAAGTTCACAGTCCAAAGTCTCATCTGAGACAAGGCAAGTCCCTTCAGCCTATGAACCTGTAAAATCACAAGCAAGCTAGTTACTTCCTAGATACATTGGAGGTACAGGTATTGGGTAAATAGAGCTGTTCAAAAGAAGAGACACTGGCCAAAATAAAGGGGTTATGGGGCCCATGCTGCAAGTCCAAAATCCAGCAGGGCAGTCAAATTGTAAAGTTCCAAAAAGACTTCCTTTGACTGTAGGTCTCATATTCAGGTTATGCTGATGCAAAAGGTAGGTTCCCATGGTCTTGGGCAGCTTCACCCCTGTGGCTTTGCAGGGTGCAGGCTTCCTTCTGGCTGTTTTCACGGGCTGGCATTGAGTGTCTGGAAGTTTTCCATGCACATGGTGCAAGCTGTTGGTGGATCCACCATTCTGGGGTCTGGAGGATGGTGGCCCTCTTTTCACTCCACTCAGCAGTGTCCCTGCATTTCCCTTTCCCACTGCCCTAGCAGAGGTTCTCCAGGAGGCCTCCACTCCACTCTGCAGCAAATTTTTCCTGGGCATCCATGCATTTTCATACATCTTCTGAAATCTAGGCGGATCCCAAATCTTAGTTGGTGACTTCTGTGCACCTGCAGGCTCAACACTACATGGAAGTTGCCAAGGCTTCGAGCCTCGACCCTTTGAAGCCATAGCTGGAACTCTACGTTGGCACCTTTCAGCCATGGCTGGAGCAGCTGGGACACAGGTCACCAACCCCTAGGCTGCACAAAGTATGGGGACCCTGGGCCCAACCCATGAAACCATGTTTTCTTTCTACTGCATTGTTAGGCTCCAAATTTTTCAAACTTTTATGCTGTGTATCCCTTTTGAAACAATGCTGTTAACAGCACCCAAGCCATCTTTTGAATGCTTTGCTGCTTAGAAATTTCTTCCTTCATTTGTATTTTTTGTTTTAGGATTCTATCATCTCCATTGAGTATATTTGTATCAAACTCTCTAACTCTGACCCCTAGTCCATAGGAGAAAGCTATAAAACTGCATGATAGGCACTTATGAATTCTTTTCAATTGCAACTTCTTTGAAAATTTAAAATTATTCAAATATAAAATAAAGGTTATTAAAAATGAAATGCTAATCACTATTATGTAATTGATATTGTTTTATATACATTGTTCAAAACAACATTTTTTAATACACATTGTAATTGTCTTGTATGTAATACAATCTAGTAGAACTGCATTTTTTTCTAACATAATTATGAGTATCATTAATTATAGTTGCTATAAGCATTATGATGTAATACTGAGAAATAAGTCTAAAATTGTATAATCAATTCAATCTTGTCAATGGTTGTATCATTAAGGATCTGCTAACCTATCTAAGTAGCTTGATCAATTGGATTATAAAAGATACTATCTCACTTCTTTGATTACAACTGAGTAGGAAGCATTCCATGATGGGCTGGGTGCAATGTCTCATGCCTGTAATCCCAGCAGTTTGGAAGGCTGAGGCGGGTTGATCACTTGAGGCCAAGAGTTTGAGACCAGCCTGGTTGACACAACAAAACCCTGTCTCTACTAAATATCCAAAAAGATTACCTGAGCACAGTAGTGTGTGCCTGTAATCTCAGCTACTTGGGAGTTTGAGGCATGAGAATTGCTTGAACCTGGGAGATGGAGATTGCAGTGAGCCGTGATCATGCTACTGCACTCCAGCCTGGGTGACAGAGACTCTGTCTTAAAACAAAACAAAACAAAAGGCATACGAGTATACTTTACTGAGCCACCATGAACAAAGGCAAAAAGGCATTGGCACCAACAGTGATGACAAAAATGAAAACTTTCCAACAACAATGCCACATTAATATGGAATCAGAAGGAGCAGTGTAGCAATTACAAAAAGGGAGAGAAAGAACCTTAATTGTTTCTGACAGTCTCATCTCTGTGTTTGAAATTCTCCAGATTGTGGAGAAAACAAATTGGCAATTAAGTGACTCATACACTGAAATTACATTCGATAATCTTTCTAAGTTTATTTCTGCATAAGTTATAGTTTATTTGTACAGAAAGCAAAAAACAGCTGATAACAAGTAAGGCAGAAGATGAAGTCAAAGTAGATTTTATATGGAGAAGAAAAATTAATTGGTATATTTATTCTTATTAAAAATTATAGTTCACCCCCAGGTACTACATTCCATCAAAGTAAAATGTAAGAAAGGTGAAATATTATAAGGATTAAAAAAAAAAAAAGAACCAATGATACTAGCAGAAAGTTGAGGGGGGGAGATTTTAAAAAATACATATATTTAGATAATATAAAATTAAATATAAATTATATTATGTTAAAAACAAAATTAATAAATACTTCAATTCTCATAACTTCTTAATCATTTTATTATATTTTCTTATGATCTGTGCTCTTTATATTATTTGTATCTATTAAGTTTACATGGTGGAAATGCCATGTAGTAGCACAATACTGCTTATCTCTTCCCAAATTCTCACTTAGGAAGTCATGTTAGTAGCTTAAAATTGGTCATGGTGGGAATACTCATTTCACGGAGACTAGCAAATGCTATAAATCAGGGCACTCTCCTCTCTTTTGAATCGTCGGTTGGTAAACAATTTCCAGCACAGCACTGCATGCAACTTTACAGAAAGTCATTTCTCCTTCAAGATGAAAAACCATTTTTCCTTTGTCAACACTGAAGAAAGAGAGTGTAATCCTTCCTAGGAATATGTACAGATGGATCTCCTGCCTTGCCGGGAATCCAGGGCCGGAATTTGTAAAACTCCTGGTCCTCTGTGTGAGCCTAAGCAGCTGCTCTGCAGAGACTCCATGCAGCTCTGTGTATCAGACCCATGGCCCTGGTGCCACAGGCTCACAAGGGGATCTCCTGATCCACAGGTTGCAAAGATCTATAGAAGAAGCCTGGTTTCCCCAGTGGGGTTGCACTATCACTCACTACTTCCCTTGGCTAGTTGCACCCCACCCCACCACTCCCTCCAGTCCCCGCTGCTTTTCTTCATCTCTGTGGGTAGAGTTGTTTGCCTAGTCAGTCCCAGTGTGAGAATCTGGATATTTCAGTTGAAAGTGCCCCTTTTCATTCTTCTTCATGAGTGCCACAGACCACAGCTGCTTCTAATCGGCCATCTTGGATCAGGTGAACAATACTGTGTTCAATATTATTTACTAGTCTTCTTTATTTTCTGAGGCTTCCTGCTGCAGTGATTTGGAAGTAAAAAGCAGCCTTTATTTAAATAATACTGTAATTTTTAGCTGATTAATGAGATCCTTTTGTATTCAATATTTTTGGTGGAATTTTAGAGAGGAGAGCATATTCATACCTAACTTGATATGGATATGCTATTAGGAAAATGTACAATTTAAATGTGAAATGCTTTTAATTTTCTGTGCAAACTGTCATGATCCTAAAATACAGACATAAAGAGCTAAAATCAAAAAAACAAAAGAGACTCAGTAGTGTTACCTCTGAAGTTCTTTGGAATTACCAATGACCTTTACATTTGACTACCACATCTGCAGCTTGGGTTAAAGCAGATTGCACTTTCATTTTAGAAGTATAAACTGTTATTTTAAAAAATAGTTTAAAATTGTGCCATTCCTTTTTTAATAAGAACACTCATTTATTTTGCAATTCACTTTATAAGGATATTCAAATGTCATTCATTTTCCTATTACCAAAGGTTTGTCTTTGATAGTACTTATATTAAATGGCCAGGTTTCTAAAACAGACTAATAAGATAATAGCTAGTAAAGCAAAACAAAGCCAATAACAAATCAATCCACCAAAAAATAAAAACAGAATGCTTGGTGTCTTGGAAGGCAATTTGCAGTATTCTGTAAAGTGAAGAGTTGATGTCAAATCTTGCATTATTAAATGACTTTTCTCAGGAATTACCTTGACAGAATTTTGAAGCATTTTTTTCCATCAATAAACCAATTTCCACCTAAGTGGTAAAATCAAGTTCAACTTGATTGTTATAGTGACAAAGATTATGCTGTCAAATCAGATGGACCTATGTGAAGGCATTTTTTTAGACAAATATAGAAAATTAAGTGCAAAAGAGAAGCACGAAAATAAAACTCTAATATTATAATATATGGTTCAAAGAGAACTTTTTTCGCTTCTTTCTTTAAAATGGAGTTTACAATGGTTGACTCAATCTATTCTAGAAAATACTATAAAACAAAATTTATTTTCTCATTGACTTAAAAATTTCATTTTGGTCATTTTGAATGCCTGAGAGATATTTATTTTCTATATTTTTATATTCTCTTTGCTAATATTATTTGTTTTTACCTTCTAATCTTGTAAGGTTTTATTCTCACAGCCTTTCATTTTCTATGACTTTTGTTATTTCTAAGTCATTTTGTGGAACCACTTATAGCTAATGGAACAGATCTGTCTCCTTGGATTGTTTCAACAGATTTGGTTTGCCTCTCTGGCTTGTAACTTCCTATGGTAATTTCTACCTCCAGCTCTGACTCTGGAATAGATGTCCAATAAATATCTACTAAGAAGATGAATAAACTTCCTGCCCTAGAAAATTTGACAACCTATTTGTAAGGTATATAAGTCATAGTTTTTATACATTATGAAGTCTACAGCTTAAAGTGTAATAATTTATTGAAATTAAATTTCTCAATAAAAAAGTAGATGACTTTGTTGTATTCATCAAATGTGGCATTGATTGTAGTATAATAGTAGATTCGTAATATGAGCTCCTAGTTGATATAATCCATTACTTTCAGTCTAAGAAGTGCACGCTACACAGGTAATATGAACTCAGAGCTCATTAAAAACTAGGAATTCAAGTTAAAAGCCAAGGGCTTGACAACATGTCAGCTTAGAAAATCACATTGATAAATATGTGCCTTTGTGAGATAACTATTAGATTGGTGCAAAGTAATTGTGGTTTTTGCCACTAAAAAGTAATGGTTAAAACTATAATTTTATTTTTGCACCAACCTAATACTATCAAGAAGGCAAATGAAAACGAAAACAAAAACAAAAAACACCAGAGTAAAATATCAAGTCTCCAGTGTGGGTGGTATGGGTTTAATATTTTTGCCCCCCCTAAAATTTATATGTTGATGTCTAATCCCGAAAGTAATGCTATTTCGAGGTGGGGCCTTTGGGAGATAATTTGGTCACGAAGGTAGGACCATCATGCACGGGATTAATATTCTTAAGAAGTGGAGACACAGGATATGAGGATCTCTTTTTGCTTTATGCCATGTGAGGATACAATGAGAAGACAGCCATTGAGGGACTTGGGTAAGAGCAAAATGACACAATAGAAGGCTCCACCAATTGTCTGTTCCACCAGGACACAATTTAACAACTATCTAAAAAGTACCTTCATAAAAACGAAAAACCAGTTGATCACTTACAGTATCTGGTTTTAACTTCATATAACTGAGAGAGGCACTGAGGAGGTAGCAAAAAAGTTGTGAATCACCAAGGCCACCCCTCCCCAACCCTGGCAGTGAGGGCCTGGTGCAGAGAGTATTTCTGTGCCCTGGGGAAAGAGAAAGCACAGTGACTGTGAGACATTGAACTCAGTGCTGCCCTTTTCTAATAGAAAGTAAAACTGGACCACACTCAGCTGACATCTGCCTACAAATGGAGCATTTAAGCCAGCCCTAGCCAGAGGGAACTCATCTATCCCAGTGACTGGAACTTAACTTTCGACAAGCCTCACTACTGTGGGCTAAAGGGCTCTGGGGATCAAAATAAACTTGAAATACAGTTCAGGCCACAAAGACTGCAACTTCTAGGTGAGTTCTAGTGCTGAACTGGGTGAAAGACAGTGAACTAGGGGAATACTGACCCACTGAGACACCAGCATGGTGGCTAAGAGAGTGCTGGCATCACCCCTCCACTAATTCCAGGCTGCAAAGCTCAGGGCTCCAAAACTGATTTTTCCTTCTGCTTGAGAGGTGGAGAAGAGACAATAGGGAAGACTTGTCTTGCATCTTGGATACAAGCTTAGCTACAGCAGGACAGGGTACTGGTCAGAGTTGTGAGGCTACCTTTCCAGACCTAGCTCCTGGAAGACATTTCTAGACACAGCCTGGGCCACAGAGGAACCCGTTACCTTGAAGGGAAGGACTCAGTCCTGACAGTATTCATTGTCTACTAACTGAGGAGCCCATGGGCCCTGAATAACCAGCAGCAATACTCAGACATTGAGAGCCTTAGGTGAGACACTGAGACCTGCTGGCTTCGGTCAAGACTCAGCACATCACTGGCTGTGGTTGCTTTAGGGTGAGACTGCTTCTGTTTGAAAAAAGTGGAGGGGAAAGTAAAGGGGATTTTGTCTTACACCTTAGGTACCAGCATAGCCATAGAGCACCAAGTGGGTTTTTGGGGTCCCTGATTCTGTGGCTTGGCTCTTAGATAGCATTTCTGGACCTACCCTGGGCCAGAGGGGAGCCCATTGCTCTAAAGGGTGAGCCCATGTCAGGCAGTATTCACCACAAGCTGAATGGAGAACACTTGAGCCTTGCAGGGACATCAGCAGTAGTCTGGCAAGTACTCTCCATGGGCCTGTGGTCGTGGTGGCCACAGGGTGAGGCTCTTCTGCCTTTGTAAAGAGGAGAGAGAATAGTGGGACATACTGCATCTTGTAGTTTGAGTGCACAGTTCAGCTGCAGAACAGTGAAACACCAAGTAAACTTTCAAAGTTTTGACTCTAGTCCCTGGCTCCTGGATGGCATTTCAGGATGTTCCTGTGGCTTAAGGAAAGTTGCTGCCTAAAAGATAAGAACACAAGCCTGGCTGGCTTTGCCATCTGCTGATCGTAAAGTCCCAGGCCTTTGAGTGAACATAGGCAGTATCCTGGGAGTTACAGCAGGCCTTGGGTGAGACCCAGTGCTGTGCTGTCTTCAAATCTGACCCAGCACAGTACTAATGGTGGTGGACACAGGCATGCTTGTGTCATTGAACCGCTAGCTTTAGATGGTCAGAACATAGAATGAGAGACTCCAGTTGTTTGATAGAATGTAAAGAAAGAGAAAAGAGTCTCTGCCTGATAATTCAGAGCATTCTTCTGGACCTTGTCCCCCAGACCATAAAGGCAATATCTCTATAAATCTGCAAGAACCACAGTGTTACTGGGTTTGAGGAGCCCTGTAAAGTAGATCCAGCTAAGGTCAAAACACACATGTCCTTTCGAGTATCTGGAAAGCCTTCCCAAGAAGGACAGGTACAAACAAGCCCAGACTGCAAAAACTAAAATAAGCACCTAACTCTTAATGCTCAGAGACAGATGAACTGAGATTTGCTGGCTTCAGAAAGTATCAAACCATCCAGGAAAACATGACCTCTTCAAATGTACTAAAAGAACTGAGGCACCAGGGACAAATCCTGGAGAAACAAAGAGATATGTGACCTTTCAGACAGCAAATTCCTGTAGCTGTGTTGAGGAAACTCAAACTAATTCAAGATAACACAGATAAGGAATTCAGAATTCTATCAGATAAACTCATCAAAGAGATTGAAATAAAAAAAAATCAAATGGAAATTCTGGGGCTGAGAAACACAATTGGCACACTGAAGAATGCATGAGAATCTTTTAATAGCAGAATTGATAAAGCAGAAGAAAGAATCAGTGAGCTTGAAGACAAACTGTTTGAAAATATTCAGACAGAGAAGACAAAAGAAAAAAGAAGAAGAAGAATAATAAACATACCTACAGGATCTAGAAAGTAGCCTCAAAAGGGCAAATCTAAGAGCTGGCCTTAAAGAAAAGGTAGAGAAAGAAATAGGGGTAGAAAGTTTATTCAAAGGGATAATAAAGACATTTCCTTAACCCTAGGGAAAGGTATCAATATCCAAGCACAAGAAAATTATAGAACACAAAGCAGTAAACCACCTCAAGGTATTAATAATCAAACGTCCAAAAGTCAGGATTAAGAAAGGATCCTAAAAGCAGCAAGAGAAAAGAAACAAACAACATACAAAGAAGCTCCAATATGTCTACTTTCCAGTGGAAACCTTACAGGCCAGGAGGGAGAGGAAAGGCATATTTAAAGTAATGATGGAAAATAATTTTAACCCTAGAATAGTAGATCTCTTGGAAATGTCTTTCAAACATGAAGGAGAAATGCAGACTTGCCCAGAGAAACAAAAGCTTAGGGATTTCATCAACACCAGACCTGTCCTACAAGAAATGTTAAAAGGAGTACTTCATTCAGAAAGAAAAGAACATTAATGAGCAATAAGAAATCATTTGAAGGTATAAAACTCACTAGTAATAGTACATACATGAAAAACACAGAATATCATAATACTGTGACTGTGGTGTGTACTTTTATGTAGAAAGACTAAACAATGAAGCAATTAAAAATAACTACAACTTTTCAAGACATGGACAGTACAAGAATATATAAGTAGAAACAACAAAAAGTTAAAGAACAGGGAAATGAAGATAAGGCGTAGAGTTTTAATCAGTTTTCTTCTTGCTTGTTTATGCAAACAGTGTTAAGTTGTTAACAGGGTAAAATAATGAGTTGTAAGATTGTGTTTGCCAGTCTCATGGAACCTCAAAACAAAAACATATAACAGATACACAAAAAGTAAAAGGCAAGAAACCAAATATCACCAGGAAAAATCATCTTTACTACCAGAAGACAGGGAGGAAAGAAAGAAGGAAGAGAAGACCACAAAACAACCAGACAACATGTAACAAAATGGCAGGAGTAAGTCCTTACTTAATAATGATGTTGAATGTTAATGGACTAAACTCTCCAATCAAAAGACATAAACTGGCTGAAGGGATGAAAAAACAAGACTCAACGATCTGTTGCCTACAGGAAACACACTTTGCCTGTGAAGATACGCATAGACCAAAAATAATAGGGTGGAAAAATAAGCCAAAAAGAGGACAGGAGTTACTATACTTATATCTGACAAAATAGATTTCAAGAAGAGACAAAGAAGGTCACCATATAATGATACAGAGGCCAATTCAGCAAGATAATATAATTTTAAATATATATGCACCCAACACTGGAGCACCCAAATATATAAAGCAAGTATTATTCAGGCTAAAGAGAGAAATATACCTCAATTCAGTAATAGTTTGAGACTGCAGCACCTCACTTTCAGCATTGGACAGATCTTCCAGATAGAAATCAACAAAGGAACAACAGACTTAAACTGCACTATAGACAACATGGACCTAATAGATATTTACAGAACATTTCATCCAGTGGCTGCAGGATACATATTCTTTTTCTCAGCACATTTATGACAAACAGGTCATAAATCATTTAAGAAATTGAAATAATATCCAGCATTTTCTCTGACTATGATGCAATAAACCTAGGAATCAAGAACAATAGCAATTTTGGAAACTGTGCAAATACATGGAAATTAAACAATATGTTTCTGAATGACCAGTGAGTTACCGAAGAAATTAGGAAGGAAATTAAAAATTTTTTGAAATAAATGATAATGGATCCACAACATACCAAAATGTGTGAGATACAGCACAGACAGTACTAAGAGGAAGTTTATAGTTATAAGTGTCTACATCAAAAAAGGAGAAAAGCTTCAAATAAACAACTTAACAGTGCATCTTAAAAAACTAGAAAAATAAGAGCAAACCAAACCCAAATTAGTAGAAGAAAAGAACAGAGCAGAAACAAATGAAATTCAAATGAAGAAAACAATACAAAAGATCAGTGAAACAAAAAGTTGGTTTTTTGAACAATTAAGAAAATTGAGAAGACAGCCATTGGCAAATCAGGAAGTGAGTCCTCAGCCATTTGACAGCCAATCTCCTGGTGCCCTGATTTTGGACTTCTCAGTCTCCAGAATTGTAAAAAACTGTTTGTTGTTTAAGCCATTCAGTCTATGATCCAAATGGACTAAGACATTGGGGCTGAGGTCCTTATACACATTCTCTAGGTTCACCTGAAATCTTAGAGACCCTGAAACACTTACTTAAGAAGCTGTGTTTTCACTGTTGAATCAGCAGTATGATCTTAGCCTTGGCAACAGTAGTGTAGTGAAGACCAGAGTCTTGTTCTGATAAATACACCTTGGCTGGCATAACTATAGAATAGAATCTTTCCTCTTGCCTCTCCTTTTTTGTTTCCTCTCTGCATCTTATGGCTATTTCTGATAAAAATAACCATAAGGTGCAGAAAGGATGCATGCTGGAAAGGAGAGTAAGGAGCTGAAGATTCCACAGTTTTACAGTTTCGAGCTCATCAAGAAGTTCTTTCTTCTTTTCCTTTGGGAGGGGTTTACTTACAATTCTCAAACCTAAGAAATTTAGGAAACAGTTATTACCACTTTAAAAAGAATACTAGTGAGAAAATAAACTTTGTAAGCAGGAGTTGGATTTTCAATGTCATGTATGTAATATATTATCACAGCAAAAGCACAGGATTTGGGATCAGGAGACTTTAACTGTAGTCCCAGCTCTGCCATTGACCAGCAATGTGACTCTGTGGACCTAATTCATTCATCAGTACAATGAGGTATTTAAAATATTGTATCTTTGCAGTCACACATTGTATGATTCTATGTTAAATAAAGCATTCAATCCTGAGCTGAACTCTGAATCCTTAGTACTGCACTTGCTTTAAAATATATTTAGCTACTTCTTTAAAAAGTGAGAAATAGCACATGCATACCTTTCTGATGCCACTGGGCTTTATATCAACTTGTTCTTGACAGTTTTATACTTAAAGGACAACATATATCAAGGGGATGGTCCTCCCTGTAACTCTTGACGTATTTTACATCATCATACCAATGCACTTTCAGCTACTTATGCCAATGCTACGGCGGTAGTCAAGGTCTTAAAGTGTCCTTGGTTGACTTAAGCAAAATGGAGTTTTCTGTGCTTCTTAACACTTTGTGTTAAAAAATACATATCTTATAGTGAAAATTGTGGGTAGAAAACTGCAATCAGTGATAAAACAAATACATCTTTTTGCAGGACACAGAAATCAGTACTCAAATTGTATATGTATGAGTATCCTTGAAAGCTCTAAAGGTCACTATATCTTCCAATGACAGTGGTAGGTTAATGATCAATATTGCATTTGAGTAGCACTGATTTATTAAAATACACTGTAGAAAAATAAGGTAGCCTAGCTGAATCCTAAATTAAGAAATTTGGTGAAGTCTAGATGTTTTCCAAACTTTAGTCTGAATTCAGCATTGTTGATGCCAATAACTGTTCTGTTTTTTCTATATTGATGCTGTTTATTCCAAAGCAATTGCTATGCTTTGTAAGTATATAGTTAGTCAAATATAGATGTTCTTGATTTATTCCTAAAGAATAATTTATGATCTTGTTTAAGAAGGATTTATTGTTCTTCAAGTAACACATGAAATTCGTGTTTTCTCCAATAAATCTAAAAAGTCATGGATTAAAATGTAGCTGCAAATGCAACAACCAACTTGGACAAATCTCAAAAACATTATGCTGAACAACAAAAGCCCCTCCACTTCCATACCAACCTATGGTGATATATTTAAGAAAGTATTTTATTTTGGAAAGGCATAGAGAATGGGAGCAAGGATCATGGATTTCCTTAAGAGGGGCACAAAGGGTATTTTCTAGGGTGATAGCAATAATTTATATCTTCTTTTGTGCAGTCTTTATACAGGTATAATACAAGTGTCAAAATTCATTGACCTAATCACTTAGGATCTATGAATTTTATTGCATGGAAGTTGTACTTCAATAAGAAATGATCTGAAAAAGAATATTCTGAAAAATTGATATTTGCATACAAAAACAATTATGAAAACTTGCAAGTGAAAAACAATGGGGACCAGGCTTGGTGGCTCACGCCTGTAATCCCAGCACTTTGGGAGGCCAAGGCTGGTGGATCACGAGGTGGGGAGATTGAGACCATCCTGGCCAACATGGAAAAAAACAGCCAGAGAGATGGTGCATGCCTGTAATCCCAGTTACTCAGGAGGCTGAGACAGGGGAATCTCTTGAACCCAGGAGGAGGAGATTGCAGTGAGCCGAGATTGCACCACTGCACTCCACCCTGGTGACAGAGCAAGACTCTGTCTCAAAAAAAAAAAAAAAAGGCCAGGCGTGGTGGTTCATACTTGTAATCCCAGCACTTTAGGAGGCTGAGGTGGGCAGATCACGAGGTCAGGAGTTTGAGAACAGCCTGGCCAACATGGTGAAACCCCATCTCTACTAAAGATGCAAAAAATTAGCCTGGCGTGGTGGCAGATGCCTGTAGTCCCAGTTACTCGGGAGGCTGAGGCAGGATAATTGCTTGAACCTGGGAGGCGGAGGTTGCAGTGAGCCAAGATTATGCCATTGCACTCCAGCCTGGCACTCAATCATTTGAAGTTTATAGAAATTGTCCTGAAGGCAAATGGCAAGTGTAAAAAATATTTATTAAAATAAATTTACAAAATCTCTGCAGTGAGAGTCTGTGGCATTTAGGTCACAGTCCACTCTCTCCATCCCCAGCTCAGAACAAAAGAAGCCACGCTCAAAGTGTGTGCAACTTAGAACAGTGGGCTCTTTATTTCCCCAGATCCCAGTTTAGACTATATACGCTTAGCTTGAGATGAGCCGACTGTTAGCATTTCTCACCCCCACTCAGTTATATGTTTTAGAATCTCTATTTTAAACCAGAAAAGTTGAGATGTCTGGGGCTTTCTTCTTCCATTTATCTCTAAATGACAGTAGACATTCTATCCTAGGAACTGCAGGCCAAGAATACTAAAGCCCCAATCACTTATGCTTTAACTTACTCATAGGGGAGAGATTTTATTCTAAGAGAGGCGAGCCTACAGTGACAGAGGCTAATGACCCCACTCTGTACCCCACTTGTACAGCATGATATCTGAGAGAAGTAAGTCTTTATTCCCATCTACACTATCATAGCAGTAGTGCAGGTTTTGCTCAGAGAGAGAAGCAGGCCTTAAGAACAGAGAGTTCCATAGCTCTCCTCAAGAGAATTGCCTTTATTTGGAACAGAGTGTGAGGAAGTCCAAACATAAGGGCACTATTGAAAACCACAGGGATTTTGGTGGTAAACATTCAAGTAAAAGTTGATGGGTTCCTTAGAAAAGCAAGCTAAACTATAGACAAGCTAGAGGTTTAAAAAAGTACCAGAAAAAGAGAACACTAAGAGGAACCCTGCTCCAGTCAGAACAAGTCCTAAAGATTAATCTGAAAAATTACTCTTGCAGGATCCAGAATTTAATTGAATCAGACTTAGAAGTAACTTATGCTGCAAGGCATTGTTGAGAACACTAGGGTATTCATCTGGTAATTCATGGAGGTAATTAGCGGTAATTAGCTGAATATGCTACCAACACAGGAAGACAAATTAAAAGAAGAGAGATCAAGAAAAGAGATGGTTCAAGAGAGCCCACCTAAAGTCGCTGTCATAACAGAGTGCCAGGATCTGGATGTTTGTGTCTTCCCCAAATTCATATGCCGAAACCTTATCCCCAACGCAGTAATAGTAAAAATTGGGGCCTTTAGTAAAAGGTGATTAGGTCATAAGGGCAGAACCCTTATGAATGGGATTAATCTCCTTGTAAAAAGGCCCAAGCAAACTTTTTGCCACTCTGTCATGTAAGGACACAGTGAGAAGTCACTGTTTATAAAGAAATGAACCCTCATCAGATGCCAAATCTGCCTGAACCTTGATCATGGACTTCTTAGCCTCCAGAACCATGAGAATAAATGTTTGTTGTTTCAGTTTATTTTGTTTTGTTGTAACATCCTGATGAGCTAAGACACAGGTGCATACATTCAAGACTAAGGAATGGGATCAGGAATTACACATTATGGGGGAAATAGACTTCACTTAAATAGTTCAGACAAGTTGCTAAACAAATTACCCACCAAACAATAATGGGAACATGGAGGGGAGAAGGATATCAGCATCCAATGGTGCTAAAACATGTTAATTAAAATCTCTAGTTTTAGCAAAAAATTATGGGGCATGATATTAAAAAAAAAAATGTAACCCATACATTAGACAAAAAAGCAGGCCACAGAAACTCCCAATAAATGTATTCAGGTGTCATATTTAACAGACAAAGACTTCAAGGAAGTAGTTTTCAATATGTTCAAAGAATGAAAGTAAGTCATATTTCAAAAAGTAAAGAAATGTATGATGACTATGTCTTCTTAAGAAGACAATATCTATAAAAAAATAAAAATTATAAGAAGAAATATACAGTTTTAAAAAAGAAGTCAAATTATCTTTTTTTGCAGATGATATGATCCTAATGTTTAGAGAAACCTAAGACTATGAAAAAACACTTAGAATTGCTAAATTCAGTAAATGTTTAAGAAACAAAATTAGCATACAAAAATCAGTAGTGTTTCTATATACTAACATCTATCAATCTGAAGAAGAAATCAAGGAAGCAATTTCATTTTTAATAGGTACAAAAAATGCCTAAGAATAAAATTAACTAAATATATAGAGATCTCTAGGGAAAAAAAGCTATAAAACACTAATGAAAGAAATTAAAGAAGAAGCAAATAAATGAAAATATATTCCATGCTCATATATTAGAAAAGATAATGTTAAAATGTCTATACTACCCAGAGCAATCTACAGATTCAATATAATTTCTATCAAATGACCAATGAGATTCTTCACAGAAATAGAAAAAAAAATCCTAAAATTCATGTGGGCCACAAAAAACCCTGAATAAGTAAAGCAATCTTGAGTAAAAAGAACAAAGCTGGAAGCATCACATTACCTAATTTTAAATTATATTACAAATCTGTAGTAACCAAAACAGTATGGTACTAGCATAACAACAGACACATAGACCAATAAAACAGAATGGAGAACTCAGAAATAAATCCATACATTTAACAGAAAACTCATTTTTGACAAAGACATTAAGAATATACATTAACGAAAGGACAATCTCCTTAATAAATTATACTGGGAAAATGGATACTCATATTCAGAAGAATAAAACTAGATCTCCCTATTTCATCATACACAACAATCAACTCAATAAATTGAAGACTTGAATGTAAGACATGAAACTATGAAACTGCTAAAAGAAAACATTGGGAAAATGATATAGGGCATTGGCCTGGGCAAAATTTTTTTAGGTAAGACCTCAAAAACACAAGGAACAAAAGAAAAAATAGACAAATGAGATTACATCAAACTAAAAAGCTTCTGCATAGGAAAAAAAAAAACAATAAACAAAGTGAAGAGACAACATACACAATGGAAGAAATTATTTGTAAACGACCCATCTGACAAGGGATTAATATCCAGAATACTAAAAAACTCAAGCAACTCAATAGCCAAAAAAAAAAAAAAAAAAAAAACCTGCAAAAATAGTATAATTTAAAACTGGGGCAAATGATCTAAATAAATACTTTTCAAAACAAGATATATGAATTGTCCAACAGATAAAAGAAAAAATGCTCAACATCACTAATCATCAGGGAAATGCAAATCAAAGCCACAGTTAGATATCGTCATCTCATTCCAGCTAGAATGGCTATTATCAAAAGATAAAAAAAATACAATGGTCATAGGCTGTTGGTTGGAATGTAAAGTAGTACAGTCATTATGGAAAACAGTATGGAGGTTCTTCAAAAAAGCAATAATAGAACTACCATATGATCAAGCCATTCCACTTCTGGGTATATTTCCAAAAGAAAGAAAATCAGTATATTGAAGAAATGTCTATACTCTTATGTTTATTGCAGCACAATTCACAATAGCCAAGATATGGAATCAACCTAAATGTCCAAAATATGGTACATACATACAGCAAAATATTATTCAGGCATAAAAATTCAATTTTTCCATCCGCAGTAACATAGATGGAAATGAGGTCATGTTAAGGGAGAACTGAATCACAGAAAGGCAAATCTTGCATGATATCACTCTTTTGAAGGAGATAAAGAAGTGAGTCTCAAGGATGTAGATAGTAGAATGGTGGTTTCCAGAGGCTGGGAAAGGAAGGGGAAAATGGGTGATGAATAGAAGTTGGTTAAGGGGCACAAAAATACAGTAAAGTACAAAGAATAAGTTCTGGTATTTGATAATATGGAAAATTATAGTTTTAACTAATTTATTGTATATATTAAAATAACTAAAAAAAGAAGTTTTGTAATGTTTTCAACAAAGAGAAAAGATAAATGTTTAAGGTGATGCATGTATCAATTACCCTGATCTGATCACTGTACATCACATACAGGTATCAGAATATCACATATACCCACAGAATATATACAACTATTATGCCTCAATAAAATGTAAGTCAATAAAAAAGAACATCTGGAGTTGAAGGTAGAATAACTAAAATTTTAAAAATCACTAAAGAAGTATAACACAGATTTGAGCTGGCAGAAAAATGAATAAGCAAATTTAAAGATAAATTGATAGAGTTTATGCAATCTAAAAAACAGAGAGAAAAAATAATGAGGAAAAACAGAGCTTCAAACAACTGTGGGACACTATAAAGTGCATTAGCATGTACATAAGATGATCTCCAGAAGGAAAAAAAGATAAAGAATAAAAATATTTTAGAAAATTATTGCAGAGAACTTTCCAAATTTGATGAAAAACATTAATCTTAAACCACAATGTTACCATTGTATACCCACTAAGATGGTAATAACCCCCCAAACTAGAAAATACCAAGTGTTGGTTAGGGTTTAAAGAAATTGGAGCCTTTATACACTACTGTTAGGAATGTCACATCATGCAGCTCTCATGAAAAACAGTTCCCTTGTTATTCCATAAATTAAACTAATATTTACCACCTTACTTAACAATTCTATTCGTAGGTACATACCAAAAGAATTGAAAACAGCCATTCAAACAAAAACACGCACATGAATATTTATAGCAACACTGTGTACAATAAATGGTAGAAACAATGCAAATTCCATCAACAATCAAAAAAACTGAATCAGTAAATGAAATGTGGTATAGCAATATAATGGAATATTATTCAGCCATTCAAAGAATCAAGAACAAATGCATAGTATAATACTGATAAACCTTGAAAACATTTTGCTAATGGAAGGAAGCCAGACAAAAAAGGTGACATAGTGTATGGCTTCATTTATATGAAATTTTAAGAATACACAAATTCACAGAGACTGAAAGCTGATTTTTTATTTTATTTTATTTTATTTATTTATTTATTTGAGATGGAGTTTCGCTCTTGTTACCCAGGCTGGAGTGCAATGACGCGATCTCGGCTCACCGCAACCTCCGCCTCCTGGGTTCAAGCAATTCTCCTGCCTCAGCCTCCCGAGTCCTGGGACTACAGGCACGCGCCACCATGCCCAGCTAATTTTTTGTATTTTTAGTAGAGATGGGGCTTCAGTATGTTGACCAGGATGGTCTCAATCTCTTGACCTAGTGATCCACCTGCCTCGGCCTCCCAAAGTGCTGGGATTACATGCGTGAGCCACCGCGCCCAGCCTATTTTATTTTATTTTATTTTATCTCTGGGGGGGTTTTAGATAAGAAAATGAAGAATGACTGCTTAATGCATATAAGATTTTCTTTGGTGGTGATGAAAATGTTCCATAACCTGATAGTGGCAATGGTATCAATTGAACAGTATAGTGAATGTACTAAATGCCATTAAAGTGTTTACTTTGGTTAAAATGGTTAATTACATGTTACAATATACAATACAAAAAAATGAAACCCCACATTATCTACATATCCAAGAACCTCAGTGAACACGTAACATCAAGGAACATAATCATAAGTAAAATAAATACAAAGAGATTGATACCCAAGGACATTATAATAAACATTTTGAAAGACAAAGACAAAGAACATCTTAAAAGCAGAAAGAGAAAAATGACTTGCTATGTACAAGGGATATCCAAGAAGATTAGCAGGTGACGTCTCATAAAAAAGTAGAAGTAAGAAAATAATGCAATATTCAAAGTGCTAACAGAAAAACAAAACAAACCACCAACGAGGAGTCTTATATACAGCAAAACTAACTTATAAAAATAAGTATAAAGTAAATATATTTCCAAATAAAGAAAAAGGGAGAATTTATTGTTAATTTCTTCAAGATGAAAGCAAGTGATTACAGACAGTAATCTGAATTTACAGGATAAAATACTGTGTCTCAGTGTCTGCCTTTATAAGGCATCTCAAATATTCTTTCAGCATTGACATTTTTATGATTCTTTACCACCACTGACTCATAGCTTCTGAATATTCCCCTGCCTTTAACTGCAGCTCACCTGATTTTTTGAATTTTCCTTCTCAGTCTGGACCTAAATCTCAGTTTCTGTGTCTGGCTGGCTTCCTGGCTCTCACTCTGGTGCACATTTACTCTTTCTTATTCCTTTTTTAAAATATGGGTGTTCTTTGCTTTGTTATCTCTCTTCTTGTGTTTCCTGACCCCGGCCCATGTTTGAATTGACTTAGTCTTGTTCTCCACCCACTTTCACCCTGACCTTCCCAATCCAAATAAATTCCAATATGTTGACATCTTAACTCCAAACAACAACAATAAAGGGAAAAATTATTTTCAGTTTTAGGCGCTGCAGGTTATTTAGAAGATAAGGTCTGGTGATAGTAAACAAGTTAAAATAGACTATGTATTTTATAAAATATTTTATTTACTATGAATATATCATATGAATCAGTAGAAGAAAGTATTAAGTATTTGGCTATTGTGCATCTGTTCAAAAAGCTGAAAATGTATAAAGTAAAATTATTATAAAGCGCTTTTTTTTTACTTTAAACAAAATAAATACAGTTATCAATTATTAGGTACAAAGTTAGATTTCACAATCCATAATGCCTTTTCTTTAAAAATGGCAAAACACACTATGCATTAACAAAAATGTAAATTATTTGAATTTACTGGGAAGATCATTGACATTAAGGGTACAGAAAAATCACTTTTCATTAGGATTTTCAGTAACAAATCTGTAAAATATTAAACTGAGGATGATGCAACAGTTCTTTTAAGAAGACAAACCAGTGTTTTTGCTTTTCTCTCTTGCTATATATATATACACACACACACATATATATGTATAGATTTATTGGGAAGTATACATACCTGAAGATATATATATATGGAGTATTGCTCTGTTGCCTAGGCTAGAGCACAGTGGCGTAATCTTGGCCCACTGCAACCTCCATGTCCCAGGTCCAAGTAATTCTCCTGCCTCAGCCTCTCAAGAATTGGGAACCACAGGTGTCTGCTATCAGGTCCGGCTTTTTTTTTTTTTTTTTTTTTTGTATTTTTAGTAGAGACAGTTTTTTTCTTTGTTGGCCAGGCTGGTCTCGAACTCTTGACCTCAGGTGACATGCCCTCCTTGGCCTCTCAAAGTGCTAGGATTAAAGGTGTGGCACCGCACCTGGCACATTCTCTTTTCAGCCTATGCTCTGCAGAATCTCATGGTCAGTAATAAATGGCTTAGTTTAATGAACGTGTTGGCATTTTCATAAAATAAAGTTGTTTTGGATGGAGGCATTTTTGATCCACCTCCTATGACCTCTGCTGTCCCATCTGTGTTTATACGTAGGTGACTGTGACATCCCAAAGTGGTAACTTGTGCTGGAAGGATCACAGTATCCACTAGCACTGCAGATTGTGGTGGAGACTTCTGGAATAGACACAATTATGTGCTTTCTAAAGATACATGATCATGTGTGAAAATGTGTTCTTAAAACAGTTTGTTACTGGATACTTCTTAAATAGAGGGGTTTTGACTGGACTTTGCCAGCTCTGGTGTTGCACTTCTTGTTTCAACTCCTTATGTTTCCCTCTGGTTTCCAGAAGCTAAGATTGTCCTTCAGAAGGAAACTGGAGTTTGGAGTCAGAAAGAACTAAGTTTGAATCACTTACTGTCTGTGTTTTGAAGAAGATTTTCAATCTAAGATCCCATTCCCTTGTCTGTAAAATGAAAGTAATACCTTCCAGATTTTGAAGATTAAATGTAATAATACCTGAGAAGTTATTAGTATATAGACATTATTCACTAAAAGACTCTGGTTTGAGTTAACACTGTGGATATTGATAATGAAATTACACAGAGCCAAGAATCATCCACAAATGCAGACAGGCAAGAAATCCAACCTATGGTCAGCATTCTTGCTGTGTTTCCTTCATTGGTGATGACATGGAAAGTGGCTAATGGTATGGTAAAAGATAAAGCCACCTAAGAGATTGTCTTTATAAGAGATAACCATATTGCTACCCCAAATCTGTTATTTTCCCTGCAAGATCTTAAAAATGTCATCAAAGGGAAATATCTGTTTTTATTAATCCATTCTTTGTTGTTTTATTGTATAATATATATATTTTCTTGAATAACATTATAATATTTAAAGTTGTAAAATCCAGGAATTGATGTCCATATTCCCCTACTCAACTATAAATATTCCTTTAGAAATATTTGTCAATGCACTACATACTCTGGATATTTCTCACTGCAGTATAGTCAATACTGTAATTTTTCATGCTGCTATTAACAAATTTAGTAAATCCAGTGACATTTTAGAGTAGTTCAAAAGCATTTTTCTGAGGTCATCTGCGTTAGTAAAAGTGTCTTCTTTTTACTAGTTTCTCTGCTTAATTTTTAAAAAATTTTTGCTATTTCCTTCACTCTCTCCCCACCCCCTGCATCTTTCTCTCTCTCTCTCTTGTTCTCTCTATATATCTTAAGAAGAGACTAGGAGTTGCTACGGAAGAATTTAGAGAACTGTAGGTAGGTAGAAGGAAGTGTCAACTTTAGCAATTACATTTATTACCATGATTGTCAGGAATATCAAAAATTGCAATTACGAGGAGACCATCTGAAGATATTTAACTGTGTTATGTCTAATTTGTCTTTACCAAAATGAAATGAAACCAGCTACTTTTGTTATGTGGTATTTAGTTTTCTGCTCCTGTGATAGTTTGCTAAGGATAATGGCCTCCAGCTTCATCCATGTCCCTTCAAAAGACATGATCTCATTCTTTTTATGGCTGCATAGTATTCCATATTGCACATGTACCTAAAGCAAATAGATTTTAAATCATAAGCATAGATGAAGATTGAGGTAACACTAGTAAATGGAGTTGCTTTAGATAATGTGTAAAATGTCAAGAGATTCTTGTCCAGACACTGTGGTGAGTCCCCAAAAATCTAAGGCAGAAATACCATTTAACCCAGTAATCCCATTACTGGGTATATACCCAGAGAAATATAAATCGTTCTGTTCCAAAGACACATGCATGCATATGTTCATTACAGCACTGAGGGAATGTGTTCTCTTTCCGGGTCCACAAGGGGGCGTAGTTTTAAGGGCAAGAACTCCCCAGCACCATGCCCCCCTCCCATCTCTATCCATCCTGGAGTTTTAACGGTTTATGTTTGAAGTTTGCGGGCGTGGGAAGAAACTAAGAGTCATTCACCCCAGCGGAAGTTTAAAGGAACTCCTTTCATTGGCCAGATAAACTTGGGAAGGTGGGAATTTCTCCCAGGATAAATTTCCCTGCTTCTTCAACCACACCAGATTTCCGGCTCTCCGAAATCCCCTCCCACATGGTGGGAGCTCCCTTTCCCCTCTGGGATTTCCCCTCTGTATTTACACTCTTCGTGGAAGTCTTTCTCTTCTTCTCCTTGCCTTCTCTTTTCTCTACCTAAATAAAATCACCTTTCTGCAACACTTCTTGGGTCTGCTATTTACTTTTATGAGCATACGGTGCACCTACAGTGGTCCCATCACTTATTCTTTAAGAGGTTGGAGGCCAAGAACCCACAGCATTCTCTCGGGGGAGCTGTGCCTCACCAGCACCCAAGAAAAAACCCAGTTACAGAATTAGCACCCAACGTGGGGTAAAAGAAGTGAAGTGTAAAAAAGAAAACACTTTGGAGGTGTAAGTGAAAATATTGGACCCTTCTCACTTGCTTTCTATCCTGTCTCTTTAAGAACACCTGAAGCAGTCGCAGCCAGGTGGGGCTACAGAGAACTGGAGCGTAGCACAAGCCAGCCAGAACTAAAAGCGCACCTTTTCTTCCAAGCTGTCTTTCTCTCTCCTCCCCTCTCCCCCACCCTTCTCGGCTGCTTTTCTGGGCAAAAAACAAACAAACAAACAAACAAAAACCTGTTGGAGCTGGGACAAGCAAATGCTCTCTGTTCGTACCAGGAGTAGAACTGGGCTTGCGCAGGTGCGGATGGGTGTTGGGCTCGTGAACAGGCGGGATGGAGCGAGCGTGCTCCCCCACCCCTGGGCCTTTCACTCCTTGCTGGCTGAAATGGGAACTAGGGCCGTTCACAGCCTAGCCCTACAGTAAATCACAACCAGGTGGGGGAAGAGCTGTGGGCGGGCGGTGGGGGGCGAGGTGCTTTCCTGCGGGGTGCAGAGGCTCTGAGCAAAGCAGCAGCACTTAGAAAAGCACCAAGGGGAAATGCTTTTGCTGGTTCGCTTGCTCACTGGCCAGCACATTCGGATGCCTAGTTGGGGGCGGCATGAAACCGCAGAATGCGGCTGTTAAAACCACCACAGTCAGGAACAGAAAAAGACCTTACCCCAGGGTGCTCCCATGGCAGCCGAGGGTCCCTGTGTGGGCAGCAGCTGGGGGAGTGGCCAAGGGTGAGCACATGGTCCTGGCAACATGGCGGCGGCAGGTCCCCGAGCAAGCCAGTGGCAAACTTCCCCACCTCACCCGGCAGGAGGCGGGATAAAAAAGGCACATGAATGGGCGGGGCGGCTGCAGCTGCCCAGCCTGCTTCTTTAAATTGTGGGCTCTAATAGCCCCTTCCTAGAAGCTTACCCTGCTTTTTAAATTGGCCTGCAAAATTGGACCTTTGCTGAAAATATTGGTGCCCATCTCCTGAGCCTCACTGCCCTTGTCAGAGCTCATTGGTATGGTTACCACTCAATCCAATAGCTCCTTCATTCCATACCTCTATGGTCATCACTGCAAGTCATGCGAGGCCATGGGCTTGAGTCCATGATGCTGGTAGGTGGTGATTGGAATCCAGTTCATGGAGAGCCCTCTAATAAGATGGATCATGCATCTTGGGCACACAAAATTTTGGGGTACTGACTGAAAAACGTTTCATTTCAGTACCCATTTTACCAGGGAGACACCTCAGGTTGAAGTGGCTGTAATTTTTAACCAGGGATGTAGGCATCCCTTGTGTTCAATTTCAGATGGGTGCTTCTATTCCCAAGTTCAAGTCCCAATTAAAATGTATACTGGAAAATTGGGACCAGTTTGACACATGACTTTTGAAGAAGCAGAAGCTCATCTTTCTCTGCCAGAGTGGCCAAAATACCCCTGCTGAGTGGAAAAACCTGGTCTCCAAAGGGAAGTATAAATTATGACACTATTCTACAATTAGACCTGCATTATAAAAGCAAGAGTAAATGGTTTGAGGTCCGCTATGTGTAACTATTCTTTTCTCTAAGGAATAAGCCTCAGCTCTGTCAAACCCGTGTCCCTTACCCTATTCAGACCTCCTCAGGACTACCTCCACCTGTGGGACTCCCCGTGGCAACTACCTCCACCAATGCCAACCAGGAATTCTCGGCTCCCATACCCCAACAGGAGCCAGGGAGGGCCGAGACAGCCGGGACATCTCAGGCTACCCGGATGCCCAAACTCTGCCCCGTACAGGCAGTGGGAGGAGAATTTGGCCCAGTGAAGGTGCACACCCCCTTCTCACTTTCTGACTTAAAGCAAATTAAGGTGGACTTAGGAAAGTTTTCAGATGACCCAGACAAGTACATAGATGTTCTTCAGGGCCTGGGTCAATCCTTCGAATTAGACTGGCAGGATGTCATGCTTTTGTTTAATCAAACTCTAACCAGCAATGAAAAAGAGGCTGCTCTAGCAGCAGCTCGAGAGTTTGAGGACACTTGGTACCTTCATCAGGTACATAACCTGATGACGCCAGAGGATAAGGATAGCTATCCCACAGGTACTCAGGCAGTCCCTGCCATGGACCCTCACTGGGATGAGGATTCAGAACAGGGGCTGGAGCCATAAGCATTTCCTGATCTGTATACTTGAGGGATTAAGGAGAATTAGGAAGAAGCCAATGAACTACGCAATGTTATCCACCATAACTCAAGGAAGGGAGGAAAACACAACAGCTTTCCTTGAGCAATTGCAAGAGGCTTTAAGAAAGTACACTCCCCTGTCACCAGACTCTACTGAGGGTCAGTTAATACTAAAGGACAAATTTATTACTCAGTCAGCAGCAGATATCAAGAAGAAGCTTCAGAAGCTAGCCTTGGGACCAGAACAGAGTCTAGAATCGTTGCTGAACCAGGCAACCTCGGTGTTTTATAATAAAGACCAGGAGGAACAGGCTGAAAGGATCAGGAGAGACCAGAGAAAGGCTGCTGCCTTAGTTGTGGCCTTCAAGCAAGCAGACCCCAGGGGCTCAAATGAGGGAAAGGCTCCGGTTAGCCTCCAATCTGGCAGAACTTGTTACCAGTGCTGCCTAAAGGGACATGTTGTAAGAAACTGTCCCCACAGGAATAGACCACCACACATCCATACCTGCTGTGCCAAGGAAATCACTAGAAAGCACACTGTCCCTGGGAACCAAGGTCCCCTGGGCCTGAGGCATCTAACTAAATGACCCAATGGCAGGACTGAGGATGCCTGGAACAAGTGTCAGCAAAAGCCATCATCCTCACAAAGCCCCAGGTAAGGTAAGCCATAAAGGTCCAGGAAGCCAATCTTCTCCTGGGCACTGGCACAGCCTTCTCTGTATTTCTCTCCTGCCATGGAAACTTAGTGCTGCTATTAAGAAAGTTACTACCTCTCTTCAATTACCACAAGCTATCTCAGAAGTTAATTAATAACAAAGAAACGTTGCTAATTCTCTCTGCAAAAAGCAGCTCTCGCTGCAAACCAGCTTAACTCTTTAGCTGCCATAGCTTTAAAAAAATAAAAGGGCCCTGAATCTGCTAACAACTGAGTGGAGGGGAACCTGTTTCTTTCTAGGAAAGAAGCTGCTATTTTATAAACCAGTTAAATGGTATTTTAAACATAGAACTCAGGAATCAATCAAAAACAGGGCTAGAGAACTTCAAGATCCTGTCTCTGTTCTCTCCTAGGCTCGTTTACAACTCTGGGCCTCTCATCTTTAACCACCTTGTCATATTCATTTCTTATAGAACCATAAGATCACAATTAATCCTGCCATGGGAACCCCAGATGTCCTTAGCTTGTGAGCTCTATCGTGGACCTATAAATCAACCTGTACCCCTGAAAGTCTCCTCTCTAGAAGAAACCTCAACTGCAGGGCCCCTTCTATGTCCCATTTCGGCAGGAAGTAAAGAGGATCGACACCCCTATTCCAACAGAAGTTGAATTTTCCTGTTCAGAGTGGGGGATGAGGGAATGTGTTCTCTTTCCAGGTCCATGAGGGGGCGTAGTTTTAAGGGCAATAATTTCCCAGTGCCATACCCCTCTCCCATCTCTCTCCATCTGGGAGATTTAACGGTTTATGTTCGAATTTCACGGGCGCGTGAAGAAACTAAAAGCCAGTCACTCCAGTGGAAGTTTAAAGGAACTCCTGTCATTGGCCAGAGAAACTTGGGAAGGTGGGAATTCCTCCCAGGATAAATTCCCCTGCTTCTTCACCCACGCAGGATTTCCAGCTCTCTGGAATCCCCTCCCACATGGTGGGGGCTCCCTCTGGGATATCCCCTCTGGAATCCCCTTCCACACTCTTCGTGGAAGTCTTTCTCTTCTTTTCCTTTCCTTCTCTTTTGTCTACCTAAATAAAATTACCTTTCTGCAACACTTCTTGGGTCCAATATTTACTTTTATGAGCATACAGTGCAAGTGCAGTGGTCCCATCACTTATTCTTTAAGAGGTTGGAGGCCAAGAACCCACAGCATTCTCTTGGGGGAGCTGTCCCTCACTGGCACCCAAGAAAAAACATGGTTACAGCACTATTCACAATAGCAAAGACATGGAATCAACCCAAATGCCTGTCAATGATAGACAGAGAAGGTGGGACATATACACCATGGAATAGTATGCAACCATAAAATGGAAAAAGATCATGTCCTTTGCAGGGACATGGATGGAGCCAGAAGCCATTATCTTCAGGAATTTCTGATGTATAGTTTGCAAATATTTTTTCCTATTTTGTAGATTATCCCATTTCACTGTCCATGTCCTGACCACATCCCAACTCCAGCTGTCCTACAAAAATATTCCCTATCTACAGTAGAATACTGGTATTCTTTCCAGAGGGTTCAACTGTGGTTAGAGTTAAGAGGTGATCTAACAAACACTGATTGGGTTTAATTGCCAGTAAGAAGTCTTGATAATATCTTTTTCCACTGAGAGAGTGAGCTTTTATTAAATGCCAGCAGTTTGTGTGTTTACCTGATATTTTAAGAAAATGCAAAGAAAACAATACACTTTAGTTCTTACATTAATTCTAAGAGCTTTTTCTCTACTTATTAGAGAAATGAGTCATAACATAAATTAAAACTATACTATAAATTAAAACTTAATGGTATTCTGCAGAGAATGCAAGTATCCTATTATGTAAAGGGAAGATTTCAGTATTTCTTTCTTTGTGTCTCTCTGTCCATGTCCTAATCACAGGTTTCCCAGTTATCGACTGGATGAGTTCCTTTGTTCGACAGATGTTCTACCCATGTTGCTCTTTTTTCTTTGTTCTGTTGTCTGCTTTCTGTTTTGTCTCAGTACAGGCCAATGGAAACTAAATTCAGTAATTTAAAACATCTGATTTGAATTTTGTGGTAGTTGGATAGTCAAACTACTAAATCTATACAAAATATTTAAACATGGAAAATTGACCAGAATTATATTAGATGCAAACTATGCATCCAACAAGGGGTTAATTTCCAGAAGATATTAAGAACACAAACAATTCAACAGCAGAAAACACACACACACACACAAAAACAAATACTCAACTGGTGAAATAAAGTTTCTGAAATTGCATGTCTTGAAACACATACATGTATTTTTTCACAGTTCTGGGAGTGAAAGTCAAAAATCAAGGTGTGGTCAGGGCTTTACTCTATCAGAAACCTTAACGGGGAGATCCTTGTTTCTTCTAGCTTCTCGTAACTACACGTGTTCTTTGGCTTATAGATGCACCACTCCAAGTTTTTTCTTCTTGATCGTATGGCATCTTCTTTGTATGTCTGTTTCTTCACATGGTGTTTACTTCTCTATGTGTGTCTGCATCCAGTTTTTTCTCTTATAAAGACAACATTCATATTGGATTAGAGTTCATCCTAATGACCTCATTTAACTTGATTACAGTTGCAAATAACTTACTTTCAGAAAGGTCACAGCCACAAGTACCAGAGGTTACAATTTCATCATGGATTTTCAGGGAATATAATTCAACCCATAACAACAGTCCCTTGTCAAAGACCAATTAGTTTCTGTACAACCAGAAAGTAAGTAACTGGTAACAAATATAATTTAATATGTTCACATTTTAATGATGCAATGAAAAAAGAGAAACAGAGAGTCCCCAAAACATTTCTCTTTCCTCACAAGCTACTGAAAGATGTTTTTTTAATGGCAACACTTATAGTTTTAGGGCAAAGTAGGTAGATTAACTTTGCATGGGTCAGAAATTTCTATTTGATAATCATTAGTAATAATATCCTTGGAAATAGTTTAAACAATTTAAAATATTGTAAAATGTTATTCAGCTATACACTTTTCCTGTGCCTTTCTATCTAAGGATAATTTTAAATGATACATTCAATGTGGCAATGGTACAGGTGTTTCAGACATAAAATGACTGATATTTTCTCAACTTTCCTTTCTAAAAACAGTGTGTTTCTACTAGTAGTGTATAGAAGTGTCCATTCAGCTACATTCTCAAAAGCATTGTTTGTTATACTAGAATTAAAAGAAAAAGATCCATTTAGAAGATGAATTATAACTCATTATTGTTTTAGATTAATTTAATTATAAACTGTGATGCTGAAGAGTTATCTTTTAATGGAAAATGTCTTTTCACTCACTGCTTATCTTTTAGATTATTGATATTTTGTTGTACTTTTTAAAAGTATTTCTATAATAAAATCTGTCTTATTTTCTGTTGTGTGATGTTCCCACACAATTTAGAAATTCTTTGCCTATCTCAAAATAGGTTAAATACATATCTGTAGGTAGGAAAGTCATTTGTAGGTACAGAAAAAAATGCAAAACTTTTTTGGAAAGTTGGTAAATGAGAGAAGGTTCTCTAGTCTTATTGATTCTTTCATCAGGCCAATTTATCTATTGAATCATAACTGTACACCAAGCACTATAATTACTTAGCCATGGTTCACATTCCTATGAAGTTCACAGTTTGATGGAGAAGTGAAAGACATGTAGACAAATATTTTCTGCTGATATAATATAAGTTGTTACAAGGTCATGTTCAAGAAATCATGAGTATCAAAGATTAAAATCTATAATATTTCTTAAAGGATGAATTAGAGAAGATTTCAAAAGGAGTCCCTACTTGAGCCAGATGACAACTGATAAGTAGTCGTAACTCAAGCAGAAGAGCATGGAGGGCATATTCCAAAAAGAGGAAAATCTATGAACAAAAAAATGTGCAAACCTTTCAACTAGATTGTACATTCAGTGAAGACAGTGGTCATTTCTGGCTTTATCATTTTTAATAACCCAGCATTTAGCCCTCTGCCTTTCACAAGGGTATTGTTGATATTTTAAGAATAAATCAGTAAATGAATACATGCAAATGTGCAGGAAATAATGAAAGATGATAAAGAAGAAAGAGGTTTGGTTGGCTAGAGTACAGGTGGAAGTCATTATTTAGTGATAGGGACAGGAGGCCGAGAAATTCTAGGCAAAAAAGGGTGGGTCCCTGACAAAACTCCACCCTTAAGCCTGGAACCACAGACCAAAGTGAGAACTTATATTCCTGTTTTCCTGCTCCAATGTTGCCTTTTCCAAAACCACCCATGGCTCACCCCAGAACCCCCACCCAGTGTCTATAAAAACCCCAGAACTCAGCCAGCAGAGAGGAGAAGCAAGCAGCTGGATGTGGGAGACTGCAGATGGAAGTGGGAGAGAAGCAGCTTGACTTCAGAGGGACAGCTTGATGACATAACTTCAGAGCAGAATCCAGCTGGAGATGGCTGGACTTCAGGGGAAAAGCACATTTCAGCTCCTTCTGCTTTACAGCTCCCTTTTCCGCAGGAGCCACCTCCATCCGCAATGAAATCTCTCACATTTACCATCCTTCAATTCGTTCGTGTGACCTCTTTTCTCTTGGATGCCAGACGAGAGCTCGGGTGCCATGAGTGAGGATGCAAAAGGCTGTCACACTGACCCTTTGCCTTTGCTGGCAGAAGGCAGCCACCTCACACGAAAAGGCGGAGGGTCCACTGATCTGTTAATACTTAAGCCATCTGAGGATGGCAGAGCTAAAAGAGCACTGTTATGCTCCCTTTGGGGCTTCAGGGATCGCGGGCATCCCCTCAGATGCTGTTGTGCGGCTGGCACTAAATGGGCTCCTGCCGGCGCCCAAAAGCACTTGTCCCACATCTGTTCAGCTGTGCACTCCCTCCCATAAGAGTTGAAATGCAGCGGTTTTGAGTGAGTGGAGATCTTCTCTGCCAGCACAGAAGCAATCAGCTGGTTCCAGCGTTTGTGCACTCCAGTTCCCACCTCGCTCCCTCCTCATGTGCTCCCCACCCGCAAGGAATTGAGAGTTGTGGGCTAAGTGAAGCACCCCTGTTGCAAGTCCCCCGAAGGGGTTAGGGAAATATCCACTTCATTAGTGTTTCTGAGAATGGTGGAAGAGATGAAGTTTGTAAGACATCCTTCACTTGATACTCCTTCTATGATATAAAGTCCTGACTAGCTACTTACCTACTTATACCGTAAAATTGTTTAATACTGCATGAGGGTCATATGCCTGATAATGGCCTAGAGGTTGGAAATATTACTTTTTATTTTAAAAACTAACCCCATCATTTTTGTTTGAAAATTACCTAAACATTAATCTAAGGTAGTAGAGTTTTAAAAGGCATTGGAATGGCACCAATATATGCATGCTGAAAAAAAGACGAAAAGATATTATCACTGCCAAAGTACCACTGATATTAGTACCTGGCTTGTCGTCTGTGAAGTGGATGATGACATCCCTTTCAAGGTTCTGTCAGCTTCAGAAATGCCAGCAAACTTGGTCTGCATCACTGACATTGCTGCTATGCAAAACACTGATGATTTTCACAACTTCCACTGTGTTAGATTGTTAATGTGGTATAATTTATTCAGGATTACCATGATGACAGTGTTTGTTACATGACAAATGATTGTCATGTAATTTGGAGACCAGATTCTGAAGTTACCTAGAGTATTCCTTCTGATGTGATTTCTGAAGTAGGGTTATCATAATTTTTTTTCTTGGCTTCTGTGATCTTGAGTTAAGCAGCTTTGTGTTTCCACCACAATTTCAGAGAAAACTGAAAGAGTCGTATTCTATTTGGTGTAGCTCTAAAACTAAAATTGTGAAGAGAAATTACCAATCTGTGGAAACTGCTTCATGACAAGAACTCTACATCATGAAGAAAAATTTCCTGCCTTAAATCTCAGTGAAAAGTTGTACTCACAGACACAAAGACAAATGCTCACACATACTAAAAAAGAGTAACTTTTGTTGAACTGATGTCATTAAAGGACCCCCAAAATAGTTTGTGGAGGTCCTCTGTTCCCAGTGAAACATTCCTGGTTTTTAAGTAGCCAATGTTAATCAAAATCTCTTTGCATTTTTATGCTCATTATTGGAAGCATTCCACACTTGGGCATGATTTAAATTTTCATAAAAGTGCAATGAATCTGGAGTTGGCATTAAAATGTTATTAAGGTGACAAGTTATGATCAGTGCCTCTTTAGATGGGGTTGGTGATAGGGGTATCCCATTTATTATTCCTAGCAGAGGGCTTGCATGGCTGCTCATTAATCATTTCCTTTTTATTAAGATGTCTTTTAAGACATAACGGGGAAAAAAATGTTGTTTCTTAATGCTTTGCCTGAATGTCTCAGTCTTGGTGAGCTCAGAGTGACTCTGCATTTGCTATCTAGATTTGCTCTGCTGGTTTGTCTTTTACTTGCTCTCCAATTATTCTATAATGGCATTTCTCTTCATCTTAGGAATTGTCAAAGAGTTGAGAGTCATAATGATTCTAACGTCCCAGGTTCAAGGTTGTGAAGTATGCTCAGGTGTAGGGATCTGAAATTGAAGGAGGCATGGGTAAAATTTTTTTAAATCATATTCTCATGAACTTGTTCAGCTATTGGCAAATTACTTGACATCTTATGCCTCTATAAAAATCATGAACATAAGCTCTCAGCACACCATATCAATAGAAATAAATACACATAGAAAAGAAATAGAATCTCTCTTCTGAGTTTTCTGCATCTTTCCATAAATATTTATCCATTTGTTTCACATTTGCTTGTAATAATTAATAAGAAAGTGGTAGTGGTGTCCAATAATTTAAGAACAATATAGAGAAATTATAAGTTAATAATATATTTTAAAATTGAGATTGACAATAGTGTCTTGTTTTTCCTTTAAAGAATGGTAAACTGTCACCATCATTTTATGTTAGTAATGAGTTACTTCAGTTCAGGTGCCATAGTTTGAGTAAAAGGCAGCTTACATTTAGGAATGGATGAAAATAAAGGTGAAAGATACCTTAAGCACCTCAATCAGTTTGGGAGGTGTGCATAAATAGTCAAATTACAAATTAAGACGTATGTATTGTCAACACTATGATAAAATACATAACAAATAAATAATAAGAAATGGAAAAAAGCAGAGCTGTAAACATCTATCATAGAGTGTCTGTGTACAGACAAATAAGATAAGAAGAAAAATTTTTAAGCAAAAAAAGCGTGAAACGTATTTAAACATGTTTAAATGGAAAGAGTGTTAGATTTCAGTACCTACTGATGTCATTAATACAAAATATGCCCTCTACCTCAAAGAGTTAAATATAGAATTACCATATAACCCAACAAATCTACTTCTAGGTATATATTCAAAAGAAAGAAAAGGGGCTCAAACAGATATGTGTATGCTGAATTTTATTGCAGGATTATTTATAATAAGTGGAAATAACCCAAGTGAATGGATAAACACAATGTGGTATATACATGTGATGAAATGCTATTCAGTCATAAAAAGAAATAAATTGCTGACACATGTTGCAACATGGATAAACCTTGAAAGCACTGAGTAATAAGTCAAACACAAAAGGACAAAGATTGTGTGATTTCACTTATATAAAACATCCAGAATAGGCAAACTCATAGAGAGAGAAAGTAGATACATTAGAGGTGGTCAGGGTCTGAGGATAGGGGCAATGTAAAGTCATTGCTTAATGGGCAGTGTTTCTATTTGGGGTAATGAAAAATTTTGGAAATGGATTGTGTCAGTGGTTACACAATGTGAATATTATTAATGCCACTGAGTTGCACACTTAAAATAGCTAAAATGAAATGTATTGTTATATACGATACTTTAAAATATAGATATTTCAATTAATTTTAATAGGTTAGAATATATGAAAAAGGTAACATTCATAGATCTTACCATATCATTATGAAGTACATTGGTATGATGCCTGTCTTTTGGAAAATACAATGTATTTTTAGACATAGTTTATTAATCCCCATACAAACCATAATTCCATGATTTAAACATTAGTACTCAAAGGAATTCAGCTACCCTGCTGCAGAGAGACAGCATATGAAAGGGCTTGGGGTGGGGTGGGGAGGAGGAGAGTAAAGAGAAATAATGTGGAGGAGGGATAGAGTATACAGAGATTCAGGATCTCTGTATACTCTACAGGGGAGTATAGAGTATACAGTTAAAACTGAGATTGACAATAGTGTCTTCTTTTTCTTTTTTCTTTTTTTTTTTTTAAATAGGGGAAAGCGCAAACGCAGTCCCCCACTACCACAAATTATGCAGTCAAGTTTCCCATATTTGTGGAAATCGCAGGGGACAGCATATCCAGAGTGCAATGGATAAGCCTCGCCCTGGGAAAACCACCTTCGTGATCATGGTATCTCCCCTGCCAGGTAAGTATAGTGTCTTCTTTTTCTTTTAAAGGATGATAAAATACCATCATTTTATGTTAGTCATGTGTTACCTCAGTTCAGGTGCCATAATTTGGCTTAGGGAGAGAGAGAGAAAGTAAGTAAGTGTGTGTAGGAAAACTGAGTTGGCCTCAGATAATGGGCAATGACCTCAATAAATCCACAGAATCATAAAAAATATAATATCATTGTTTTTACCTGTAAATGTTTGCTGTGATTTACTATATAGGAAACAGATTTTTGAAACTGATACATTTACTCCTTTATTCACCCAATAAATATCCATTGAGTATCTACTCTATAGAGCCTATCTGTAATTCTAATTCTCACCCCTTTGTACCAAGACTTCCTAGTTATTTCATACTTTTTTCCTTACCCTTCTTCATAAATTTATGTCACCTGATCTTTGATTCAGGGTCCTTAGCTATGGACTCCTAAATTTTAAATTAAAGTCCCTGATCTTTGGAGATGCAGCTGCTCTGAACTTTTAAGAGATAGGAAGTTGTAAATTTAGTGTCAAGCACATTTTTCTAGAAATATGTAGAAAATAGTTTTCTTCTTTCCTCCTTCTTGGCCCCTCAAGGAGGTAAGACACAAAGTTTACAAATATACAAGTGTTTTGAAAAGAAAATCATGAGAATACTAATTCATGATAATGAACCTAATCACCTTAGTTTTCTGTTCAATGCTATATCTATTTTTATTTGTTTATTTATTTTGGTATACTCTGTTGTTTTTATTAGTGGAAGCATGGAGGAAGTTGATCACAGACCTAAAAGAAACTGTCTCGGGAAAATGTGTATGCACATGTATGTGCACACAAACACACCAAAGCAGACATAAAAAATCTTAGAGAAAAAACAATATTAGTCTCATATATTTTTAAATTATCAAGTTTATAGTCAGTTTACTTTTATAGTTCTGTTGAGTGAAGTATGTTATGATTTATAGTCCACTAGAGTCTTCCAACAACAATATATACTTAATTAAATTTCTTTTGAAAGTATGCATTTTGAGGTACACACAAATTATTTACAGGTATTTGTATATGATAAACAATTTTTGTCAGTAAATATGTTGAAGTAAAGAATGTTCATAGTTAGAAAATCTTTTTTTGTGGTACTACCAAAGCAGAGCTTTTTCCTGCTGATATCTTATTAAATATTCAGTGTGAGATACATGTTTTTTCAATATGCAATGATAGTTATCATTCAGTGAATGCTGAGTTGGAGTTTCCTTTGAATTGTCTTAAAAATCTTTAACACTTTAGGTAATATTGGAATCTTCCCACTGACCATAAATATACTTTATGTGTCTGGAATCCAACAAGAAGTACCATTGCTTATATGAGACTGAAAAGAGTGAGTCTTAAAATTCAAAATCATCACAACCGATACTTCTTCTTCTTCTTTTTTTTTTTTTCTTATACAGAGTCTTGCTCTGTCGCCAGGCTGGAGTGCAGTAGCACAGTCTCAGCTCACTGCAACCTCCACCTCCCGGGTTCAAGTGATTCTTCCACCTCAGCCTCCCGAGTAGCTGGGACTGCAGGTGCGTGCCAAACACCTGGCTACTTTTTGTATTTTTAGTAGAGATGGAGTTTCACCATGTTGGCCAGGATGGTATCGATCTCTTGACCTCTTGATCCACCCGCCTTGGCCTCCCAAAGTGCTGGGATTACAGACGTGAGCCACTGCGCCCGGCCCAATACTTCTTACTTCTAAAATGATTTCAAAATTAAATACTTACATAAGATACAACAAGTTATAAACTTTCTAATTTGTTTAAGGTCTATATTCCTAAGCACATCATGAAAAAAATAAAGACAGTATTTTCTCAGAACTGTAGCAGGGATAGGAAGAGGAAACTATACAGGTATGTTAACAACAGTTTATCAAAAACTTGTTCATATTTAAACACTATCATTAGTATCAAAGATTCAAAAATAAAATGACATGAGAATAACCAATTAGGTATTAAAAATAACTTATAAGGGAGATAAAAAAGTTACATAGATTACTAGAAGATGGGGATACTTGCTTTTTTCAAAGAGAAGTTGAGATTGAAGTTAATAATGCTGGAGTCAGACATTTCTGTCAACTTTCTAGACTAATGTACTTGAAGCAATAATAATTTTGTGTACATATCATAGAGAGCTCAATTTACTTTTAATTAGTTTCTAATTCAATGCATTTTTCCATATGTTATAATGGGTTATCTTCCAGACACCAGGAAGCCCCGGAAGTTACAATGATGAAAAGAACATACTCTAGTCATGCTTTGCAATTACTGGTGATTTACATATGACTTTATGATATGGTTTGGCTGTGTCTCCATTCAAATCTCAACTTGAATTGTATCTCCCAGAATTCCCTCATGTGGTGGGAGGGACTCAGGGGACATAATTGAATCATGAGGGCCAGTCTTTCCTGTGCTATTCTCATGATAGTGAATAAGTCTCATGATATCTGATGGGTTTATCAGGAGTTTTTGCTTCTTCCTCATTTTTCTCTTGCCATCACCATGTAAGAAGTGCCTTTCACCTCCCGCCATAATTCTGAGGCCTTGCCAGCCATGTGGAACTGTAAATCCAATTAAACCTCTTTTTCTTCCTAGCCTTGGATATGTCTTTATTGGCAGCATGAAAACAAACTAATAGAGTAAATTGGTACCACTAGAGTGGAGCATTGCTGAACACATACCTTAAAATGTGGAGGCAACTTTGAAACTGTATATCAGACACAGGTTGGAACAGTTTGGAGGGCTTAGAAGAAGATAGGAAAATTTGGGAAAGTTTGGAACCTCCTAGAGATTTGTTGAATGGCTTTGACAAAAATGCTAACAGTGATATGAACAATAAAGTCCAGGCTGAGGTGGTCTCAGATGATGACATGGAATTTTTTGGGAACTGGAGCAAAGGTGACTAATGTTAATCCCCAAGATCATGGGGAAAACATTTCCTGCCTATGTAAGAGAACTTTATAGCAGCCCCTTCCATCACAAGCCCAGAAACCCAGGAGGAAAAGGGGTTTTGTGGGCCAGGCCCAGGGTCCCCATCCCATGTGCAGCCTAGGGACTTGGCACTCTGTGTCCCAGCTGCTCTAACCATGGCTGAAAGGGGCCAACATTTAGCTTGGGCTATGGCTTTAGCGGGTGGAAGCTCCAAGCTTTGGCAGCTTCTACATGGTGTTGAGTCTGTGGGTGCACAGAAGTCAATAATTAAGGTTTGGGAACGTCTGCCTAGATTTCAGAAGGTTTGTGGAGATGCCTGGAGGCCCAGGCAAAAGTCTGCTGCAGAGTGGGGGCCCTCATAATAGTGATAGTAAGTTTCATGAGATCTGATGGGCTTATCAGGGGTTTCTGTTTTTGTTTCTTCCTTATTTTTCTCTTGCTGCCACCATGTAAGAAGCAAGTTTTGTCTCCCACCATGATTCTGAGGCCTCCTCAACATGTGGAACTATAAGTCCAATTAAACCTCTTTTTCTTCCCAGTCTCAGGTATGTCTTTATCAGCAGCAGGAGAACAAACTAATACATTTCTATGTATTTTCACTTATCACTTATTTAAAACCTCAAACTTGATAATAAAATGATAAAAATACTTTATAACAATTTTTTTCTATGTCAATACTTCTTATTAATCACTTCAGTTTTCTCTTGTATCCAGATAATCAATTTAACATACCCTGGTTGCAATCGACAAGATAGAAAACCTATGATTTTATCCCTAAATATATTAGAATACTACAGAATATCTTTCTTTACTATCTCTTCTTTAACCCCAATTCACACACAGAGAACATCATGTAAAAAACAAACAAATAAACAAACAAAAAGCAATGAAAATAACACTGTATGTAGCAGTTATCAGATCTCATGCAAGACATCTTTCCACCATGAGTCCAAAACTTCATCTGTGACAAGACAAGTCCCTTCTACCTATGAGCCTGTAAAATCAAAAGCCAGTTAGTTACTTCCTAGATACAATGGGGGCACAGGCATTGAGTAAATACACCTTATCTAAATGGGAGAAATTGGCCAGAACAAAGGACCGATCCCATGCAAGTTCAAAATCCAATAAGGCAGTAATTAAATCTTAAAGTTTCAAAATGATGTCCTCTGACTTCACGTCTTATATCTATCTCATGTTGATGTAAGAGGCGGGCTCCCATAGCCTTGGGCAACTGTGCCCTGGTGACTTTGCAGGGTACATCCCTGCTCCCGACTACCTTCACAGGCTGGCATTGAGTGTCTGTGGCTTTTTCAGGCCTATGGTGCAAGCTGTTGGTGGATCTACCATTCTGGGTTGGATGGTGGCCCTCTTCTCACAACTCCACTAGGCAGTGTCTCAGTGGGAACTTTGTGTGGGGGCTCCAACCCCACATTTCCCTTTCCCATTACCCTTGCAGAGGTTCCCTGTGAGGGTTCCACCCCTGCAGCAAACTTCTGCCTGGATATCCAGGCGTTTCCATATATTGTCTGAAATATAGGCAGAAGTTGCTAACCTCAATTCTTGACTTCTGTACACCTATAGGCCCAACACTACATGGAAGCTGTCAAAAATTAGGGCTTGCATCCTCTGAAGCAGTGGCCTGACCTGCACATTGGTCCCTTTTAGCAGCAGTTGGAGTTGAAACAGTGGGGATGCAGGGCACTATGTCTCGAGGCTGCATAGAGAAGAGAGGCACTGGAAACCACTTTTCCTTCCAAAGTCTCCAGGCCTGTGATGCAACGGGCTGCTGTGCAGGTCTCTGACATGCCCTGGAGACATTTTCCCCATTGTCTTGATGATTAACATTTGGCAATTACTTATGCAAATTTCTGCATCCAACTTGAATTTCTCTCCAGAATAGGCATTTTCTTGTCTATTGCATCATCAGGTTGTAAATTTTCCAAACTTTTATGTTCTGCTTCCTCTTGAACACTTCACCATTTAGAAATTTCTTCCCCCAGATACTCTAAACCATCTCTCTCAAGTCCAAGGTTCCACAGATCTCTAGAGCCAGGCAAAATGCCACTAGTCTCTTTGCATAACAAGAGTGACCTTTACTCTGATTTTCAACAACTTCTTCATTTCTATCTGAGACCACCTCAGCCTGGACCTTGTTGTTCATATCACTATTAGCATTTTGGTCAAAGCCATTTGTAAGTCTCTAGGAAGTTCCAAACTTTCCCACATCTTCCTGTGTTCTGAGCCCTCCAAATCTCTAGGAAATTCCAAAGTTTCCCACATTTTCCTGTCTTCTTCTAAGCCTTTCAAACTGTTCCAACCTCTGCCTGTAACCAAGTTCCAAACTTGCTTCCAAATTTTTGGGTATCTTTATAGAAGCACCCCAGTCTCTATGGTACCAATTTATTGTATCAGAATATTCTCACGCTGTTATGAAGAAATACCCAAGACTGGGGAATTTATAAGGAAAAAAGGTTTAATTGACTCACAGTTTCACATGGCTGAGAGGTCTCAGGAAATATACAATCGTGGTGGAGAAGAAGCAAACATGTCCTTCACATTATGGTAGGAAGAAGAAGTGCCAAACAAAAGGGGATAAGTCCCTTATAAAACCATCATATCTTGTGAGAACTCATTCACTATCAAGAGAACAGCATGGAAGTAACCTCCCCATAGTTAAATTACTTATCACAACACATGCAGATAATGGGAACTACAATTCTCCCACAACACATGGGAATTATGGGAACTACAATTCAAGATGAGATTTGGGTGGGGACACAGTGAAACCATATCACCTAGATCTAGTCAAACTGCTGATGATTGGAGGTAAAAAAAATTGAAAAAAGAAAGAAGAACTGACATGTTACATAGAGGTAAATAATTATACAGATTACGACTAACTTCTTATCAAAAATAATGACAACTCAAAGTTCAAAAAACTCATTAAGTGCTGGAAGAAAACCAATGGTAACTCATGTTCTCACTTATAAGTGGGAGCTGAATGATGAGAACACATGGACACATGGCTGGGATCAACACACACTAGGGCTTGCTGGGGGAGTTTGTGGGGAAGGAGAGCATCAGGAAGAATAGCAAATGAATGCTGGACTTAATGCCCAGGTGATGGGTTGATCTGTGCGGCAAACCACCATGGCACACATTTACAATACACAATCTGCACATGTACCTGGGACTTAAAATAAAATTTTGAAAAAAAAAAAAGAAAATCGATGGTAACTTTACAATCTATACCCAGCCAGATAAATCCTTTTTTTTCCTGCTTCTTCGAAAAAGACACTAGAATAAAGGTATTTTTAGATAAACGAAAGCTAAGATAATGCAGTATATGAAATGTGGAGGGCTATTCTTCAGACCAATAAGAAATGATATTATTAACATAGAAATGCAGATCTATAGATAATGGTAAATATTACTAAGCACATATGAAAATACAAAATATTCTGGGGTTTCCCCTTTCTCATAATTTGTTTAAAAGCCAAGTGTTTACTTAAAGTCAAAATAATAACATTTTAAATTGGGGTTTATAACATATATAGAAATATAAGCAATGATCAAAATAGTGAAAAAGACAATTGCAGGTAATTGGAATTATACTTTCTTAATGTTGACACATTTTGGGGTGCCAGTAAGAAATGAGAAATGAGAAGAAAGAAGAGTAAAATGATAAAAGGAAGATTTTAACTGAGTTTTGGCAAGAAAGTAAATGTAATAATAAAGAATGTTCTATTATCCCAAAAGAGAAATGAAAGAAGACACAGAGAGAATATACAGATGGAGAATGTGTAATAAGATGATAGACATAAACCCAATCACATCAGTATATACATTCAAAGGCAGATTGTCAGCCTGGATGTAACACAAGACATAAATATATGTTGTCCACAAGAGACACTCTTCAAATATAAACACACAAATAGATTGAAAGTAACAGTAGTAAGGCAAATACCACATAAACCACACATTTGGGTAAGCTGGAATGGCTATATTGCTATCAGAGAAACTAAATTTTAGGATTTGTGATAAAGTATCACATTTCATAATGATAAAGGGAACAATTTCTTAGGAAGATATAAAGATTTCAAAGTCAATAATAACAGAACTTAAGGAACTATAAATCAAAAACTGATAGCACAAAGGGGGAAATCAAATAGGAAGTAACTTATACGCCAATAAAGTTTATTTTTCAAGAGAACTGTATTAGAATCTTGATTGCACATATTGTAATAAAATTTTCCTCTGTGGGAGACTGAACATAGGGTTTATATTATTTGATATTGGGAATACTCTGAACCCCTCTGTGGTGACTGAGCAACCCCAAGCCTCTGGAAGAATTGGCAAAACCCAAGCTGTCTGAAATAATAAGAAATTTTTGTTGATTTCTAACCTGTAAATTCTCTTAGAACTTAGTTTCCCAGAAATGAGTTATTTGCTTTGTGATGCTTATTATTTGCTGTATTGATTATGTTTCAGAAAATGAAGGATAAGGTGAAATGCTGAGATGTAACTTGTAACTTTGGTTCTGCTGAGATGTAACTTGTAACTTTGGTTCTGCTGATCAGTTCTGGTAAAAACAGGAACTCTGTGAGAGGGACTAACCACATAGCTTGACTGCGGGAGAGAGGTGACAGCGTGTAATAGGCTTCTCGTTGCAGAGAGCCTATAAACGGACATGTAATAGAGAGGCTTATTACGTAGATTCCTTTCCCAGGAAAGGCATATTGATTAGGGCCCTGGAAAGGGAATGCAACCCTTATGGAAAGCCTACAAATGGATGCATGAGGGGTGTCTGTCTCTGTGGTTGAGATAAGGATGTAAAAGTCTTTCTTCTCCTACTGCTCCTCCAGGCCTGCATGGAGGTCCCCTCCTCCTGCAGTTTTTGTGGTCTGGCTGGTTGTCCTGTGTCAGATCCCATTCCCCCTGTAGCTGTGAGCCCAATATGTTTTTGCTGATAATCCTAAGTTTATGTTCAACCTATATTCTTGCCAAGGTGTATGATTTCTATGCTGACACACAGAAAGTTATCTTTACATTGTTCTCCTTTTATAATACCACGTTGTGATTTTTGTGCATCAGTTTTTGCAAATGTATTATTTTTGTATAATTATCACTGAAACTTTCCATAACCTTGCCCCCCCTCTATTGAAAGAGCACAATAAAAAACTGAGGTTTTCAGGGGAATGCCAGACATCCACAGAGTGGCTTTATGTGGTGTCTCCCCTGGGCCCAGCTTTAAAGAAAACTTTTGCTTTATCTCTCTTTCTTTTTCACCAACGACTTGATCACTTTGAGAGATCTTAAACTCACGTTGATACATTGGGAGCTGTTCTCCCCAATAATTTTTAAGGTATTTCTAAGAATTATGTAAAAATTATGTAATAGCCATGACTTCAGACTTTGAGAAAAGTATAATACATAATCCATGTGTGAGGCTTTGCCATTTTTGTGTGACCTGCTGTGAAGTTTTGAGGGTTAGTATTTGGGAGGTTGCAATGTTGGGTACTTCCACATAGAGGTAATAAAGGAACACAGACTAAAGGTTACTCTGAGCATTCCTCAGGCATACTTGAAAGATTTACGATTCTTATTTGGAAGATTTATTTATTTAGTTACTTATTAAATTTTATTTAGTTCTAACAAAAGTACTTCCAAATATGTATGTTCCAAGCATAACCATTTATATTCTTGGAATATCATAGGAATGAGCATATTGACAGTGGTTTCTAGGCTTGCTTTTAAGTGCTGTGATTCAGGGAAACATACAGAATTTAATTTCAGAGGAAATAAGAAAATAAAATAACTTATTGAATATAAAATATTTCAGGATATGTTACTCTAGCCATGTTATGCATGAACATGTTCTCATTCAAATTTGAGTGACCTGAATATTGTTTATGCCTTGAAAATTTGCATGGATTTTTTTTTTTTTTTTTTTTTTTGCTGTAAAAATTTCTATGTGCTTTTTGCATATTCCAAAGCTCTACAGACCTTTTAGTAATCAAGCACTGATTTAAAGGTTAGAAGAGTGACTATAAATCTGGTATTATGCCTCATTCTGAGCTTCTGTAAAACCATAGCTCCTAGGCACTTAATTTGTTAGTGTAAATCATGGTGAATGGCGAATAGCTGTCTATTCCTCAGTCTCTTTCTTGATTTGAAACAGGTCTGTAATACTGACACATGCTTGATGTTACTACTCTTTAGAGATATGGCTCATATTCTGTCAAAATTACATTTTTAGTTACTAATTGTTTTCCTTTTCATGCGATTCCCTGATAGATTTTATGTGTAATGAAATTTTGAAAATATCCAATGTGCAATAAATTCTAACTGCTCTTTCAGTAGCATTGTTACTTTTCCTTGGATGCACAACTACTGCATTGATGCCACGTTGATAAATCCATGCACTTTCAAAACCGAGTTACAACAGGAATTTAGGAAGCTACAGGACTTTTAAACATTGTGGAAAAGTACCTCCTTTGCCAAGAGAGTCTGTATATACAGTGTGCAGTGTGAATATTTAAATTCACATTTTATTATTTATAAAATATTTCTACTTTATGCAAGTGTCTTAAAATAATGAGTCATGTAGATTACCAAAGTGCCTGAAGAATACAGCAGAAATGCTTGATGAAAGCAGTTACTAAATTCTTCAAAGGCTGTTTTAAAGAAGACCCAATTTTTGGAGTGAGTTGATGTCTCAGTTGTAAAATAAACCAAAATTACTTCTTTGTTTTGTTTGGTTTTTACCGTGAGTGATTAGCAGTAGTGCTAGAAGGCAAGGCAGATCACCTTTATGGAGTGGACTGTGTTCAAGGAATTAAACACCCATCCCTTTCTTTCTCTTTTAAGAAAGCAAATAAGGTACACTATTGTGTACCTTTTCCACAGTTAAAGGTCTAGGAAGGGGAAAGATCTGTTCATAAAATTTGTGTGTATGTGAAAAAATGGGAGACGGAGTTCTTTTCTGTTTCATGCCTGCTTAGTCACTAGATTTGTCCATGTGCCTCATACCCTGAATCTGGAGAAAAAGCACTAGGAAATTATACTAGGATAGGCTATATGAAAATAGGCCAGATGATGAGGAGATAAAAACTGTCCCTCAAATTCCTCGTCTCGAGGGCTATTAAAGGTTAATTTCACCATGCTGAGGCCATAAATGTCAAGTGACATAATAGCAGTGGGATTTCTGGGGCTTACCACAGCACCTAAGCAAGGAGGTACACACATCAAAGGGGTACTGTGTGACATTGAGGTATGCATGTTAAGTGGGAGTTTGGGGTGGGGTTGAGGGATTTATAGTTCATCTTGAAGACATTAATTTTTGCTTACAGTAGTTGTTGTAATTCAGTGCCTGCCAATGAGTCTAGATCAATGGTGACATCAATATAAGGATAAAAGAAAACTTTTATGGACATTCATGCAAATAGATACTGTTTTTTCTTTCCTTCCCTCTCACCCTAGTACTTGAATCTAACATAAATTGAGATGGGTAGGAAAATGAGAGTGAGAACAACACATTTTTACACCAAGTCTGTAAGGCAACAAGTCTAGCCCATATGAGGGTATATTGATATTTAATTACATATGTGGTAAATGTTAAAAATAATTAAGAATATACTTTAATAATTGATATGCTGTGATTTTCATAGCTGAAATTAATGAAATTGTCCTGAGATAACATCAAGAACACTGTTTACCTACTGGAAAAACGGTATTTGCAAACATAGTTGGCTGTTATGCAGGAAAGATAGATAATTTCAGGGGTATACACCAAGTTGACATATATAATCAAAATTGTGCATTTTATATCCTCCCAGAATTTACCAGTAGATGTGATGATCCTTGTCATTCAGGCTGTGATAGTCAATGTTTTTCCCAGACGTTGATTCATTCTGGATGTATGATTAATATGTATGATTTAGTGAATAGAGAAAGTTCTCTATTCTAATAAGTTTTATAATAATTTTGAATTATATTTGATTAATGTGGATAAAATTTAGACAAGATAAAAGGCTCCTTAGAGCTTAATAATAAGATACAGGAATTGTGGCAAGGTTCTTCTTAACTAGGAAAGTAAGCTTCAGCAATATCATATCTTGGCAGTGCCACTCTCAATTTTACAAAGACCCGGAGAAAATAAACTCTCAATGCACAAGAAATGTAACTGAGAACATTTCATTTGTTCCAAATATATGAAAGCCTACTTTTAAAACATAAGGCTAGTGAAATGCTAATGGAGCAACACTTTATGGATTCACATTATAAATGATTTACAGAGCACCTTTAATAAATCAAGCATTATACCAGGCACTGAAAAAGTAAAGAAACATTATAGTGTTCACTTTTAAGAAGTTCACAATCCAGTAAACAGAGAGCGAGGATAAAAATGCAAGATTACAAGTATGCAAAATATAAAGGAAGCACAGATAAGAGAAAAATTTAATTTGGTTTTACGCTCATGGAAGACTTTTTAAGGAAGGCAATACTGGAGGTGAGTTTTGAAAGATAAATTAAAGTTTTGCAGGCAGGAAAGGAGGTGCAAAGATATGACAGTCATGTGGGTCAAGATTGCCAGGGGGAGACCTGTGTTAATTCTAGCTAAATAATTATAAGCTTCCATGGCTCAGAGTACAGTGACGTTTATACATGGAACTAAACTATATTATTGGTGCAGTCAATTAGAAATCAAGTGGCAACAGGAGGCCTAAAGTAAAGACCATTGAGAGCACAGTAACACCGGGGAATACCTTGGGGTGCTTGCAGAGCAGGCAATACTGCTCTGGTCCCACGAATGCCTTCTCAACATGGAGACTGCATGAGAGTCTCCTAAAGAGGGCTTATGCAAAGATCTCTGAGAAGGGAGGCAACCTCTGCTCACAAAATCTGGGAGGGTCTTTGCAGATGGGAGCTGGCAAGGAGAAGAAAAGCCTTGCAGGGCAGAGATCACGGAACATCTCAGGCTCTGCCTAGGTTCTCGGAATATGGAGAGATAGTTCTACGTCCTCAATGCCCCTTGATGCATTGAGTATGGTCAGACTGGGTGGCTCCTCATCCGCTAAACTTGTGATGCAGCAGCACCCTGATAAAAATTGGTGATAAACTCAGACTACTAGTTTAGCATGTCTTAGAAGGATCTCAAGTGCTGTTAAATGATGCTAAGAGCACTAGTTTAGCATATCTTAGAAGCATCTCAAGTGCTCTACCACCCAAACCCCTCCCCGGCTATCTTATATACCCCTTCACCCTCCCCTTCCATGCCCATAAGATCAATGAGATTATGCACGTAATAAAAGTGTTTGGAGCCAACAGCTGGGGCCAACGCGTTTCCCACACTTGAGTTGGTTCCCTGGACCCATGCTGTAACTTCTACTCTTGTGTGTCTGTCTTTATTTCCTTTTCTCAATCCCTCATCACTGCTGGGACTAAGGGCACCCACGTACGGGGCTGGGGCTGGTACCCAACACAGTCATACAGAAGAGAATGTGTTTTCTAGAACAAACTATAAGGTTTGGGTGAAGCGTTAAGCATTATCTTGGAATGGTTGGTGTGATGCAATGAAAATAAACATTAAGAGTCAAATTAAGAAGAACTCTTTTTGTCAAACTAAATAACTTGGCATTTTGCTCTATGTGGTATAACTTCACTGGAAATATTTTAATTAGGGGAAACAGATGATTTGATTTTCATTTTAGAAATATCACTTTAGTAGCTCTTAAAGTTCAGTTGGAAAGGGCCAAGGCTAGAATCAAAGGAGATTAGTTAGGAAGCCAGTTTTAAAAATTATTTCATAATATAGAGTGAAATTATATTTTACACGTGATTTAAATCCCAAAATGGGGAAACTGCAATTCAAATACAATAAAAATCACTTTGAAAAATTCTTCAATTCCTTCACAAATTGCAGCTTAGTTTAACAAAAACATTTTGACCCTAGGTTTGAACAGGTCACTGTTTTGTTTTGAGCATTAGATAAGTAGCTGCTTTCTGCAATTTTATATTTTTCGATACTCATCCTGGTAAGGTGCTTACAGTGAGGGAAGTACACTGGAATTGAGAACAACTGAGAAAAGAGTATTTCACATCTCTCTACTCATGCTTGCAATGGAGTTCATGTTCATCGGGAGGATTAGAGTTTCTTCCTCACCTTTTAACCTCTTCTCTATTGTCTTCTGTTGTTCTTTTTCTTGAGATCTCATTAATTTAAAAATGTCTATGATGAGAGCTTATAAACTTAAGAAGGGAACAACTTCTAACTTAGCCTGAATCTTTTCTAGCATTAAACATCCTTCAGGAATATCACAAATCAGCTTCTGGCTTTGACATTTGCAATTTAGAGAATATGTTGAACTAAAAGTTCTTGCTTTGCTCTAGCTTTTACTATTTTTAAAAACTTTTATTTTAGGTTCAGGTGTACAAGTGCAGGTTTGTTATATAGGTCAATTGTGTGTCGTGGGCTTTGGTATACAGATTATTTCACCACTCAGGTAATAAGTACAGTATCCTCCACCCTCAAGTAGTCCCTAATGCCTGTGTTTCCCTTATTTGTGTCCATGTGTATTTAGTGATTAGCTCCCATTTATAGTGAGAAATGTGGTATTTAGGTATTTATTTTTCTGTTCTTGTTAGTTCGCTTAGGATTATGACCTTCAGCTTCATCCATGTTGCTGCAGAGGATATGATCCTGTTTTGCATGGCTGTGTAATATTCCATGGTACATATGTATCACATTTTCTTTATTCAGTCTACCATTGATGGACATTCATGTTGTTTTCATGTCTTTGCTATTGTGAATAGCGCTGCAATGAACATAAGCATGCATGTGTCTATATGGTAGAACAATTTATATTTTTCGGTTTTATAACCAATAATGGTATTTCTGAGTTAAATGATAATACTGGTGTGAGTTCTTTGAGAAATCACCACACTGCTTTCCACAATGGCTAAACTAGTTTACATTCTCATAAACAATTAATAAGAGTTCACTTTTCTCTGCAACCTTATCAGCATTTGCAATTTTTTGCCTTTTTTAAAGTAGCCATTACTACTGGTGTGAGATGGTATCTCATTGTGATTTTGATTTGCATTTCTCAATGATTAGTGATGGGCATTTTTTCGTATGCTTCTTGGCTGTGTGTATGTTTTATATTGAAAACTGTCTATGTCCTTTGCCCATTTTAAATGGGATTGATTTTCGCTTGTTGATTTAAGTTCTTTATAGATTTTGATTATAAGACCTTTGTCAAATGAATAGCTTGTAACTGTTTTCTCTTATTCTGTAGATTGTGTTTTTACTCTGTTGATAGTTTCTTCTGCTGTGCAGAAATCCTTTAATTTAATTAGATATCATTTATTAATTCTTGCTTTTTTTGCAATTGTTTTTGGCATTTTTATTATGAAATCTTTTCTAAAGTCTATGACCAGAATGGAATTTCCTAGGTTATCTTCCAAGATTTCTATAGTTTCAGGTTTTATAAAATCTTTAATCCACCTTGAGTTGATTTTTGTATATGGTGCAAAGAAGGAATCCAATTTCAGTCTTCTGCAATTCTGGAAGTGAGTTTTTCAGCTCTATCAGATCAGTTTGGTTCTATCTTCAAATGGCCATTTTGTCTTTCATCTTTTTTTTTTTTTAATTTTTTTTTTCGTATTCCTTAGAATCTTTGGTTTGGCTTTAGACTTCCTCTTGATTATTGATGATCTTAGTTCTTATCCATATTCTGAATTCTATTTCTTTCATTTCAGCTAATTCAGCCTGTTTAAGAACCATTGCTGGGGAACTAAGGCAGTCCTATGGAGGTAACATGACACTATGGCTTTTCGAGTTACCAGAATCCTTGCACTGTCTTTTCTCGTCCCTGTGGGCTAATGTTCCTTCAATCTTTGAAGTTGCTTGGATTTCATTTTTTTTTCTTTTTGAGATGGAGTCTCACTCTGTCACCCAGGCTGGAGTGTAGTGGTGTGATCTCAGCTCACTGCAACCTCTACTTCGTTGAAGCAATTCTCCTGCCTCAGCCTTCCAAGTAGCTAGGATTACAGGCATGTGCCGTCGCGCCTGGCTAATTGTTGTATTTTTAGTAGAGATGGGGTTTCACCATGTTGGCCAGGCTGCTCTTGAACTCCTGACCTCATAATCTACCCACCTTGGCATCTCAAAGTGCTGGGATTACAAGTGTGAGCCACTGTGCCATCCAGGTTGCTTTTTTAAAATATCTTTTTAGTGTCCTTGGGGATTTGGTTATAGTATGATGTGGGTTCAGTTGACTGGCTTCATTGTTGGAAGATTTTTCTGGGCCTTGTCTCAGCTCAGAACTCCTGGGCTTCATACTCTACCTAGGGTGCTGGTAGCATGTTCCTGACTTTGTTCTCTTGCCTCTCAAACTTAGGAAACTGCCCTGTTGGTGGGACTGAGGTGTTCTTGGCCAGCTAAGCACAACACTGTGATGGGTGGTGCCAGCCAAAGTGCTTTGTTGGGGGTGGTAGTGGGATCTGTGCTCATTGGCACATGCCAGCAGTAGCAGTATTATAGCAGGGTGCACATTAATTGACTTGAGCTGGGCATACTCATTGGTTGCAGTGACGAGCTACTTCCCTCCATGCAGGCATTCATAATGGCAGCCTTGGTGGTGCAGTTCATGGCATGAGGTGGAGCCAGTGACATCTGTGTGCATCTTCATGACATTGGAGGTATCAGTGCAATGGTAAGTCACTGGTGGGTGTGAAGCCAGCACCTCCTGTGGGTACATTTATTCTGGCAGCAGTGGTGAGGCAGGGCAGGGGGTGAGGCCACTGGTCTCTGTACAAGTGCTTGTACTGGCAATGATAATGCGGTGGGGTGAGCAAGGTGTGCTTACTTCAGCAGTAGTGTCATGGTGGGGTACACGTGAACATGCACATCAGTTAGGAAAGAGAGGTGAGGTCTGCCAACACACATGCATGCAGGTGAAGCAATGTCAGAGGTGGTTGTGGGCAAGTGTGTACTGGCAAAGCAGCATAAGGGAGGATGCAGTGGGGCTAGGGTGTGGCTAGGCTGGTGTGCATCTGCAGGGGCTGTGTTGTTAGATCTCTCTGATGGTCACGTGTGGTCCACCAGCACAAAAACTATAATGGAGGGCCCCAGGAGGCACCCTGGCTGGGCATCCAAGGCTGCACTGCAAGCTGGCACTGTTCAGGATGGGTCCCTGAGAAAGGCCAGCAGACAGTGGGACCCTCAGGTTGGACCAGCCCTGTTTCACAGGCAAGATCTCCTTGCTCTGGTCAGACCCACAGTTCCTCTAAGGCTAAAGTCTCCTAGAGAAGCAAGCAGAGCCTTATGGGATGGGCATCCCTGGCTGTGCTCCCCTGCAGACACTCCCACACCAAACCCTCTGGACTCTGCAGCAGCTGGAGTTCTGCTCCTGCCACCTCTCTAAGCATCTCTCCCTTCTAGCTCAAATGTCCGTGGTGGTCATGAGGTCTCCTGCTGCTGAGGTCTATGGCAAGTGCAGGTTGCTTCTTGCCTATTCAATTAACCTCATCCCCAAGGGTCACTAGGGGCCAAGAATGAGTCTTGGTATCACTATGCAGGGTTCCCAGTTTCCTCCCCTTCAGCTCAGCATCTGTGTCCTCCCTCCATCCACTCTCAATGCCTTCTCTCTGAAGGTATGCTCAAAGTGTGCTAGTCTTCCCAATGTCCCGAATTCCTTCAGTGGCAGATGTTCCTACTGACTGCATTCAGTCAGCTCTCTTGCCTCCTTCTCTCTAATCTTTTTATTGAGAAAAAAAAATGTATTCTGTTGATTCATAAATAGTAAGCAAGTAAAGGTTGTTTTTACTCTTCCAAATTTACATAATCCTCTTTGCTTCTTTACAGCTTTTGATGTGATTATTTTATCTCATTTGAGGCATACAACCACACTTTATGGTAAGTTAAATAGAGGTATCTCTACAATGAGAAGGCTGAAGGTCACAGTGGTTAGTGCTGATGGAGTGGGAACTAAAATCCATATTTAATGACTAAATTTCAGTGCTTCTTAAATTGTTGCTTCACAGCCAATTACACTTGCACTGCACACATGCAAACCGTAGAATTTTTGCATTAGGAGATCAGGGCAACTTAGCCAAGTTAAAGGACTCTGTTGGCCTAGATGGACCTTTATGAAACTTAAAAAATGGCTCACCTTGGGGGACATAAATTTCCATACAAGTATGGTTTGCCGCAGAACTGTGTGTATGTGTGTGTATGTGTGTGTGTACGTGTGTACATGTGCACACATGTGTACTCTGTGTAATGAAAGACAGCTTCTTGCTTCTTCTCTGAGGATGCAGACTTATGTCAGAGTGCTTTGTCAGGTGAGGCCAGAATGCTTCTATATCAATCACTTTCCTTCTCAACACATCACCAAAATAAGCACAGTATGGTGCTAAATTTCTGCTTTATATTCCCTTCTTGCTGTGTCTAACATGCTTTGTATTTTCTTCTACATCTGCTTTTTCTTTTTAAAGGGACAATAGCCATTTTAGAAAATATAAATGAAAACATACTTAAACAGAATATCATAGTTTCCAGACATGGAAAAACAATTTTTATCATAATGAGATAGAAATTGAGGGCCTACCAATTAGGCACAATCATGTTTTGAACACTTCGTGGTTTAGTCATTGAACTTGTCTTCAGCAAATTCTACCCCCTTCATTTTCTGTAAGCACTTTTCTGTGTACATCTGTTTCCATAGGACAGCTATCCCTGCTGTTTTCAAAAATTTAGTGTAATTTTGTGGATTTGGAAACAATGCATTTTCGGGGCATCCACATTAAACAGGGTTAGAAATATGTCACAAATGAGTTTGTTTCTCATATTTGTTCTCTCGTATGAGGTGGGTAATTGCTTCTAAGGAGTAAGTTACTAGTTTCTTTCTTAAGATTCTCAAGACCACTCAAGCAGCAATCAGGAATGAAAAGACTCACACAGGAAATAATTACAACATTATTTTTAAAAATCTGTGTAGCAGTTTTGAACAGATCCTTCTCAATTCTGTTACAGCTTATGCTAAGATATAGATTCTATAAAGACACCATGACAATTCAGTTTTGCTAAAATGAATTTTGACCTTATAATTTGAAGCCAGACCACATTATTATCTAATCAACATAAAGCTAAAGAGCATGATTTTAAAAAGAATGTAGTATGTGCCCATGTATCATGCAGTAGTCCTAACTCCCCCAAATAAGAATGTAATCATATCCATATCATTTTGAGTGACAAATTTCCATTTTTGAATACTATCAATTTATTGATATTTTACTGTCAACTGATTTTTCTATATATATTTTAAAAAAATTATAAATGTATTTTTAAATAGGACATATAACAGTGAAACCACATTTACACAGAAAAGTAATAATAACTGTATTGAGATGTTACTCCGTAAATCAGAAGAGGAAAATAAAAAGCACCTGCTTTGTAAGGTTTTTTTATGACATTTAAAAATGCTTGTTATCCCTGAATTGTAAATTGGGTAGCAGAGGGCAATATCTTTATTGTAAGTTTTCAGTGAATTCTAGGATCCAGCTTTGCATCACTTGACCTATGGAAGACCAGTAGCAGTGGAGCCATATTCCATTTTGGTTTATAAAGAAGATGTCAACATTAGGAAAGATAGGAGTTAATTTGAATCCTAGCAGCAAATGAGGAAACTGTGGCTTGAAACATTCATTTCATTACAATATCACAAGTATTCTTTTTCTGTATTATCAGGGCATGCTAATTTATAAAATGTTATAAAGTATAAAGTAATAAAAAGTCCTCCAATGTCAATGGCTTGAAACAGTAATATGGTACGTCTTACTCTTTGTGTCTGGGAAAGAGGTAGTAGACAGGGAAAGTAAATGAAATATTTTATGACAAAGATTTTATAGGCTGGGCCTCGAGGTGGGGTACATTGCTTCTGCCTATATTCCATTCTCTAAGACTTGAACTTGTGGCTACACTCACAACAAACAAGGCTGGTAAATATAGACTGGCTATGTGCCCAAGAGGAAAAGGGAAACTGTTTCCTAGCCTAGCTAGGCTTTGCCACCCATTATCTTTGTGATTAAAGACTGACATAGCAACATGAATTTGATAGCTTCTGATTTACCTGGTTCATGACTGAGTTAGTCAGCCTCTCCATGCTGCAGATATGCATTACTAAAATAAGACATTTTTAAATTTAATTAGTCAGGTGGCTAAAAAGTATGTGAAAGAATTACATTTAGAGGAAAAAAATATAATAAGGCTTATTATGTTAGTTCCCAGACTATGTGCAGGCTATTCTAGAGTTAATTTTCCAGGATCTCAGCACTGGTTATTATTCTATTGTGTCTTTTCTTTTCATATTCATTGATATATTAATTTTTATGGTTCTAATGTGTTCAGATATGGCTGAAAGGTTGGCTTTTCTCTTCTGTTGCATATCTAGTTGTAGAAGGTAGAAAAATAATCAGAGAAAAAGACAGAAGGATCCAAGATGGCCGCTTAGGAGGAACTCGGGAATGCAGCTCCGAGAGAAAGCACAGAGGGTGAGTGGACGCCGTATTTCCAGACTGATTTTTACTGCCCACAGACCAGGAGATTCACACGCAGAGAAGCCACACGGGTCGCCAGCGCCGCTGGCGCCGCTGGCTTGAACGGCGCAGCCGCTGGGCCGGCACCCTGAGGCAACAGCTCACTGTATAAAGTGAGAGAGTCTGAGTCCCCTATAAGCCAGCAAGGGGAGCTGAAACGGGGAGCCAGGCCAGCGCCACGAATCTCAGAGCCGCGGCTTTAGCCAACGCAGCGGCTCCGGAGGCAGATCAGATGAGACGGTGTCCCCTCTTACCCAGCAAGAAGACCTGAAACACAACTGAAACCGGGACGGTCCAGCTCTGTGGAGGAGGGGTGTTCTCCATAGGCACCCTGCTGTTCTGTACCAAGGCAATCCGCCACTACAGAGACTCCGTCACTACAGGGGCGGGCCAACATAGCGGAAGCAGTTCTAACTACACCCAGAAGTTCACACGGAAGCTGGGTGGAGCCCACAGCAGCTTAGCGAAGCCTCTGCAACCTGAGTGTGACTAGGCTGCCACCTTGTGGGCAGGGAAAACAGCAACCGCACAGGGGAACATCATAAAACAGTAACTCCCTGGGACAGAACACCTCGGGGGAAGAGCAGGGGGTTTATGAGTTCTGCCACAGCAGACTTAAAATTACCAAAAGCAGAAAGACAACAACTACAAAGTCAGCAGGTGGAAAAATCCACAAAGATGGGAAGAAACCAGCGCAAAAAGGATGAAAACACCCAAAACCAGAACACTTCTCCTCCTACAAGGGATCACAACTCCCCACCAGCAAGGGAACAAGACTGGACGGAGAATGAGTGTGATGAAATGACAGAATCAGCTTTCAGAAAGTGGATAATAAGAAACTTCCGTGAGCTAAAAGAACATGTTCTAACCCAATGCAAAGAAACTAAGAACCTTGAAAAAAAGACTTGACGAAATGCTAACAAGAATGGACAACTTAGAGAGGAATATGAGCGAATTGATGGAGCTGAAAAACACAACACGAGAACTTCGTGAAGCATGCACAAGTTTCAACAGCCGAATTGACCAAGCAGAAGAAAGGATATCAGAGGTCGAAGATCAACTCAATGAAATAAAACGAGAAGGCAAGATTAGAGAAAACAGGGTAAAAAGGAATGAACAAAGTCAACAAGAAATATGGGACTATGTGAAAAGACCTAATCTACGTTTGATAGGTGTACCTGAATGTGACGAAGAGAATGCATCCAAGCTGGAAAATACTCTTCAGGATATTATCCAAGAAAACTTCCCCAACCTAACAAGGCAGGCTGAGATTCAAGTCCAGGAAATACAGAGAACACCACAAAGATACTCCTCTAGAAGAGCAACCCCAAGACACATAATCATCAGATTCACCAGGGTTGAAATGAAGGAGAAAATACTAAGGGCAGCCAGAGAGAAAGGTCGGGTTACCCACAAAGGGAAGCCCATCAGACTCACTGCAGATCTCTCAGCAGAAACCCTACAGGCCAGAAGAGAGTGGGGGCCGATATTCAACATCCTTAAGGAAAAGAACTTTCAACCCAGAATTTCGTATCCAGCCAAACTAAGCTTCATAAGTGAAGGAAAAATAAAATCCTTTGTGAACAAGCAAGAACTCAGAGAGTTCATCACCACCAGACCAGCTCTACAAGAGCTCCTGAAGGAGGCACTACACATAGAAAAGAACAACCAGTACCAGCCACTCCAAAAACACACGAAAAGGTAAAGAGCATCAACACAATGAAGAATCTGCATCAACCAAAGGGCAAAACAGCCACCTAGCACCAAAATGACAGGATCGAATTCACACATAACAATATTAACCCTAAATGTAAACGGACTAAATGCCCCAATCAAAAGACACAGACTGGCAAATTGGATAAAAAGCCAAAACCCATCAGTGTGCTGTATCCAGGAAACCCATCTCGCATGCAAGGATACACAAAGGCTCAAAATAAAGGGATGGAGGAAGATTTACCAAGCAAATGGAGAGCAAAAAAAAGCAGGAGTTGCAATTCTCATCTCTGATAAAATAGACTTTAAAGCAACAAAGATCAAAAGAGACAAAGAAGGACATTACATAATGGTAAAAGGATCAATGCAGCAAGAAGAGCTAACGATCCTAAATATATATGCACCTAATACAGGAGCACCCAGATACATAAGGCAAGTTCTTAAAGACTTACAAAGAGACTTAGACTCCCACACAATAATAGTGGGAGACTTCAACACACCACTGTCAATATTAGACAGATCAACGAGACAGAAAATTAACAAGGATATCCAGGACTTGAACTCAGACCTGGAACAAGCAAACCTAATAGACATTTACAGAACTCTCCACCCCAAATCCACAGAATATACATTCTTCTCAGCACCACATCACACCTACTCTAAAATTGACCACATAATTGGAAGTAAATCACTCCTCAGCAAATGCAAAAGAACGGAAACCATAACAAACAGTCTCTCAGACCACAGTGCAATCAAGTTAGAACTCAGAATTCAGAAACCAACCCAGAACCGCACAGCCTCATGGAAAATGAACAACTTTCTCCTGAATGTTGACTGGATAAACAATGAAATGAAGGCAGAAATGAAGACGTTCTTCGAAACCAACGAGAATGAAGACACCACATACCAGAATCTCTGGGACACATTTAAAGCAGTCTCTAGAGGAAAATATATAGCAATAAGTGCCCACATGAGAAGAAAGGAGAGATCTAAAATTGACACCCTATCGTCAAAATTGAAAGAGCTAGAGGAGCAAGATCAAAAAAACTCAAAACCTAGCAGAAGACAAGAAATAACTAAGATCAAAGCAGAATTGAAGGAGATAGAGACACGAAAAACCCTTCAAAAAATCAATAAATCCAGGAGCTGGTTTTTTGAAAAGATCAACAAAATAGACAGACCACTAGCCAGACTAATAAAAAAGAAAAGAGAGAATAACCAAATAGATGCAATAAAAAATGACAAAGGGGATATCACCACAGATTCTACAGAAATTCAAACCATCATCAGAGATTATTACAAACAACTCTATGCACATAAATTAGAAAACCTGGAGGAAATGGATAAATTCCTGGACAGCTGCCTCCTGCCAAGCCTAAACCAGGAAGAAGTCGAAACCCTGAATAGACCAATAACAAGGTCTGAAGTCGAGGCAGCAATTAAGAGCCTACCACCCAAAAAAAGCCCAGGCCCAGATGGGTTCACAGCCGAATTCTACCAGACATACAAAGAGGAACTGATACCATTCCTACTGAAACTATTCCAAATAATCCAAAAAGAGGGAATCCTTCCCAAATCATTTTATGAGACCAACATCATCCTAATACCAAAACCTGGCAGAGACTCAACAAGAAAAGAAAACTACAGGCCAATATCCATGATGAACATAGATGCAAAAATCTTCAATAAAATAATGGCAAGCCGATTACAACAGCACATCAAAAAGCTTATCCACCATGATCAAGTAGGATTCATCCCGGGGATGCAAGGCTGGTTCAATATACGCAAGTCTATAAATGTAATTCACCACATAAACAGAACCAAAGACAAAAACCACATGATTATCTCAATTGATGCAGAGAAGGCCTTCGACAAAATTCAACAGCCCTTTATGCTAAAAACCCTCAATAAACTAGGTATCAATGGAACGTATCTCAAAATAATAAAAGCTATTTACGACAAACCGACAGCCAATATCATACTGAACGGGCAAAAACTGGAAGCATTCCCTTTGAAATCTGGCACTAGACAAGGATGCCCTCTCTCACCACTCCTATTCAATATAGTACTGGAAGTTCTAGCCAGAGCAATCAGGCAAGAAAAAGAAATAAAGGGTATTCAATTAGGAAAGGAGGAAGTCAAATTGTCTCTATTTGCAGACGACATGATTGTATATCTCGAAGACCCCCTCATCTCAGCCCAAAAGCTCCTGAAACTGATAAGCAACTTCAGCAAAGTCTCAGGATACAAAATCAATGTGCAAAAATCACAAGCGTTCCTATACACCAATAACAGACTTAAAGAGAGCCAAATCAAGAACGAACTGCCATTCACAATCGCTACAAAGAGAATAAAATACCTAGGAATACAACTAACAAGGAATGTAAAGGACCTCTTCAAGGAGAACTACAAATCACTGCTCAACGAAATAAGAGAGGACACAAACAGATGGAGAAACATTCCATGTTCATGGTTAGGAAGAATTAATATCGTGAAAATGGCCATACTGCCCAAAGTAATATACAGATTCAATGCTATCCCCATCAAGCTACCAATGACCTTCTTCACAGAACTGGAAAAAACCACCTTAAACTTCATATGGAACCAAAAGAGAGCCCGCATAGCCAAGTCAATTCTAAGCAAAAAGAACAAAGCAGGAGGCATCACACTACCAGACATCAAACTCTACTACAAGGCTACAGTAATCAAAACAGCATGGTACTGGTACCAAAACAGAGATATAGACCAATGGAACAGAACAGAGGCATCGGAGGCAACACAACATATCTACAACCACCTGATCTTTGACAAACCTGATAAAAACAAGCAATGGGGAAAGGATTCCCTGTTCAATAAGTGGTGTTGGGAAAACTGGCTAGCCATATGCAGAAAGCAGAAAATGGACCCCTTCCTGACACCTTACACTAAAATTGACTCCAGATGGATTAAAGACTTAAACGTAAGACCTAACACCATAAAAACACTAGAAGGAAACCTAGGCAAAACCATTCAGGACATAGGAGTAGGCAAGGACTTCATGACCAAAACACCAAAAGCATTGGCAACAAAAGCCAAAATAGACAAATGGGACCTAATCAAACTCCACAGCTTCTGCACAGCAAAAGAAACAGTCAATAGAGTGAATCGGCAACCAACAGAATGGGAAAAAATTTTTGCAGTCTACCCATCTGACAAAGGGCTGATATCCAGAATTTACAACGAGCTAAAAAAGATTTACAAGAAAAAAACAAACAAGCCCATTCAAAAGTGGGCGAAGGACATGAACAGATACTTTACAAAAGAAGACATACATGAGGCCAACAAGCATATGAAAAAATGCTCATCATCACTGGCCATTAGAGAAATGCAAATCAAAACTACATTGAGATACCATCTCACACCAGTTAGAATGGCAATCATTAAAAAATCTGGAGACAACAGATGCTGGAGAGGATGTGGAGAAATAGGAACACTTTTACACTGTTGGTGGGAGTGTAAATTAGTTCAACCATTGTGGAAAACAGTGTGGCGATTCCTCAAGGACCTAGAAATAGAAATTCCATTTGACCCAGCAATCCCATTACTGGGCATATATCCAAAGGATTATAAATCGTTCTACTATAAGGACACATGCACACGAATGTTCATTGCAGCACAGTTTACAATAGCAAAGACCTGGAACCAACCCAAATGCCCATCGATGATAGACTGGACAGGAAAAATGTGGCACATATACACCATGGAATATTATGCAGCCATTAAAAACGAGGAGTTCGCGTCCTTTGTAGGGACATGGATGAACCTGGAAACCATCATTCTCAGCAAACTGACACAAGAACACAAAATCAAACACCACATGTTCTCACTCATAGGCGGGTGTTGAACAAGGAGAACACATGGACACAGGGAGGGGAGCACTATACATGGGGGTCTGTTGTGGGGGAGTGGGGGGGACAGCAGGGGGGTGGGGAATTGGGGAGGGATAGCATGGGGAGAAATGCCAGATATGGGTGAAGGGGAGGAAGGCAGCAAATCACACTGCCACGTATGCACCTAAGCAACAACCTTGCATGTTTTTCACATGTACCCCAAAACCTAAAATGCAATAAAAAAAAAAAAAAAAAAAAAAAAAAAAAAAAAAAAGAGAAAAAGACAACATAAATTTAAAGGAGAGATGTTTCTTATTACTGCAAGTGAAACGTTGGAGGAAAAATGGCTAATTTAAATGTATTTAACTTTTAATTTTTTGTCCTAGATTTAAAGGATACATGTGTAAGTTTAGTGTTAACTGACTTACTCAGTCATCAAGTTTCTTTTCTGGGAAGTTAGCATTAGCATATGTAATACTGAGTTTCCAATTAGAAATGTGGAAAAATTTCCCCACTAGAGACTTGTAGACACTTCCCCTTGCATAAGTTCTGGTGGAAGATCAGTTTAGGTAAAAAATTAGCCATCACTCTCTAGGTATTAGTAACGTTATGGTAATCAGGAATATCATGATGCTAAGGTCTCCACAGGGGCCACAGTGAGTCTCTCCCGATTCTTGAATCCTTTAGGAGAGAGTTGATGTATCTAGCCTTAGTTCAACCATACCCAAGGGATTCACCCTCATGTCTTCTCCCAATAGGTCATGTTCAGTAAAGATCTTCTACAAAGTTTGCTATCTGGTTTCAACTCAAAGAGTTTTGGTAGATTCTGGTTCTTTATCCAGGGACTTTTTTTGTGACTACTGAATCCACACCAGCTTCTTCTTTGCCTATCTTTTCGCAAAATCTCTAGTATTTCTTATGATATTTACCACAACCGTTTAGTATGACTTGAGATTTACAGCTGAAATTGTGTTTCTCTCATCTCATTGAGCCAGTAATAATTGTTCTCAATAGTATCTTCTCTTAATACTCTGCAGTTGAATCATGGCCTGGTTGAGCCTGATTTCAGCTCCATTAGTTATTAGTGGTCGGCTCTTAGTGGTCAGTCAGATCCTAAAGAACTAACCACGATTAGGCTAATTGCTTCCAAACCATAAAGATACAACTCAGTACAAAAGAGTTTACCTCACTCAGTTGATCTTCATTTTGTTTTTTAGACTCATTTACCAATATTTTCTCTAACTGTTAATAGGTACAACCTATCCTCCACTATCCCATCTCTGAAACAGAATTCGAGAGTCAAATGCATTTGGAAACTACTATATAATGTTTGTCTTTTAAGTAGGATCACATTGCACATTAGCCTATTAAGGAATCAGAGAAAACTTTTATTGAAAAATACTTTCAGCATTGTTGAACAAGTATTTTCTATACATATTTGAACAAAGACCACATTTTTAAATAGAACACTTATGAGTAATGCTACTTGTAATGAATAGGCTTTGCGTATCTAGGAAGGGAGGACAATCCCCATGCCTATTTAGCTGTCACTGGATGTTGGGAGTGTGTAAGTATATGATCTAGATTTGGGTCATAGAATCCAGAAGGGGATGGGGAAGAATCTGGAAGGGGCCGTGATCTCAGGGGGAGTTATATGCAAGGAATGTTTCTCATAAAAGTTTTTCTAAGGAGTACTGTTGTTTCCCATATCAGACAGGTAGGATATTTGTAAAACTATTCCGCCATCCCCAAGATTTTTCTTCTTTATAATGAAAACATGAGGTAGAAGGAAGAATACGAGCGTTGGAGTTTAAGGGAAAAGGGTCTTTATTCTATTCAGATTCTTTAACCTCTTGCAACTTCAATTTCATTATTAATAAAACTGCATCAGCAACATCTATTTGTCAAAAGTTATTTTGACAAATAAAAGAAAGAATATGAAAGTGCAAAGTCATAGCACAATATAGAACTTTATAATGAAATTCCGGTTTCTACAAAAAAGAATTTTATTCTTTCCTCTATTGCAAGGATAAGAGATAGATAAATTGAAGTTCAGCTTTTTTTGTGTGTCAGAGGTAGGAAAATCCTACTGACTCTTCTGCTTTAAAGAAAAGAGGACATATATTTCCTAGAGATGTATAGGAGTTCATATAGAGACTTTGACGAGTGGAATTTTTACCTGAGGCTCTGTTTCCCTAGCTTGCTTATATACGAACGAAATGACTTTGAATTATGACATGGTGAAAAAGTGAGGTCAATCCTATCTCTCTCTCATTATTTTTGGAGAGTAGGTAGTAGAATACTTATATCCTTTATATTCATTTTATTTCAGGTTTTCCTCACATCTTACCTTCTATAGAAAGCCTTTCCACACCATTGCAAACATGGAAAGCTTTACTTACTAGTTGTGAATTCTTATAGAATTTAACATTCGGTTATGTATTTTGCCATATTTTCTAATCATGCCATATGTATCTTGACTCCTTAAATAGACTGTAAGTGGCTGTAATATGTTTGCCTCTCAGAGAGATGAACAAGGACACTAAGGGTAAAAGTAGTGTTTCTATTTTCCAGACAGATATAAATAATTTAAGAGGAACAACCTCCATCTTTTCTGACCTATGGCTGTTTAAGGAATGGGTAGATTGTTCCCTGATACAGTATAGGTCATTGGGAAAGATGGAGAGAATCATGGGGTTTGTGCTTGGGAAGTGTTTTCCTGGTCTCCAGTCCACTTTGCCTAGTGGTGCAAGTGAGCCTCACCAGTTCAATAGGAAATAGGTGTTATCACTCAGTACATGGCATTGTATTACCTTCCCTAGTCTGACTCCATAGTGAGCTCCGCTGCATGCTGGGCACTCTTTACTCAGCAGTCAGTGAAGCAACTTAAGGCATTACAGAAGACTGAGCCTAACTGATAAATATGGTTTCCTTGTAAGAGAAAGAGGCAAGGGACAAGACAGCCTCAGATTTTACACTGTAATTTAACTCTGACTGCTCACTTCACCTACTTAATTCAATGGACACTTATCCCTCCACTTCTCTATACCATCATCTTTCTCACTCAGGAAACTATACTCCTTGTCATGTAAGAAAGATGCTCCTGAGTTATGTATCTTCTTGACATCATAATATACCAGGCTTTACCCTGATGTTAATGAAAGCTTTTTTTCTGTCTAAGGAGTCAGTTGAGCATTCAGCTGACTCCAATTAAAGAGGTAGAAATATGGTGATTGTTCCAGTTCTAGTTCAGAATCATAACCAGCAAGACTTTGACTGGTTTCCTACTTACTGAAGAGCAAACAAGTCTGAAGTGCAACATATATTCTTTTTAAAAATTTCTTCTAGAGTAAAACCAGTTAAGCTGTGCATAAGGAAATATATTCTTTATATAAACTTCTCTTTGCTCTCCATGTTATTAAAATTTAATTCTGGCACTAAGAACCTTTTGATATTTTTTTGTGTAGATTCTCATCTGAAGGGCCTTCCCCTTAGATGGAAATGTTTCTGGCAGAGTAAATATTAAATGAATGACCCCATGTCATCACCCATAGATGTTATCCTCTGATCCTTAAGTTTCTCCCTTGTTAAAAAAGGGAGAAGATATTTTCATTCAATTTCTTCTCACTAGAAAAACTTGAAAATTTGTTTATTGTAAACCTATAGCCTTATGTTACTTATTGGATTCTATGATCAGTTAAATTAAGTCAAATTCTTTTAAATATGCTTAAGGAAAAATACTAGAAGTTGCTATTTTACTAGAAAATAACAAACGTATATGAATAAAACCTTTAATTTTTTTGATTGAACAATAGTAGATTTTCTATGCTAATGTAGTTAAGGGATATCTTGCCAGACTTTAGAATTTTCCAGTTATGTACAAGTTTTCTTTGGAGAGTTCCTAATGTGAACTTATGGGGATTTGCACAAAAATAATTCAAGAATATCCTTCTCTCAACTCACTCTCTCTCTATATATATTTTTAATTTCAACTTTTGTTATAGATTAGAGAGTACACATGCAGGTTTGTTATATGGGTAAACTGAGTGATGCTGAGGCTTGGGGTCCCAAGGATCCCATCACCAAGGCAGTAAGCATAGTATCCAACAGCTGGTTCTTCAACCCATACCCAAGCCTCAATATATGTTAATCAAACTCAGCTACTTGCATCAAAATATAAAACAATAATACAACAAATTCAGACAGGGTGGTGGTGGTGAGTGTGACACTAGTAGAGAAACCTTTTACTCATCTGAATATTAGAAATCCATTTGGTTTAAAAGACAATGAAATACTTAAAACATATGTGAATATTCGATCGTTAAAGGTTAAGCCACTGTTAGCAATGATAAAAAAAGAGCTTCGAGAGTGTATCTTGTACAGATTATTTTCCTGCAATATATGAGCTATTTGGAGTTGTCCACATGCTAAGTCAGGATACTGGCACAAAGAGGGACTTTTTGGTTTCAGAAATGCATATTTATAATCATATTTAACTCAGATCACAAGACATTCATTTTTCATTTCTTAGTAAATAGCCCTCATGTGATGTCAATTACAACATAAGAGAATGTGAATTGCCTTAAACTGGATATTTAGCTTTCATTGGTAGCTTTTAAATTTCTGCAACCTGATAGCTGAACCACTTTAACCCTTATTGACAGTTTCCATTACAGATGTAGCTTATTTAAATGATTTCTATATGATAAAAGAAAAGATGAAAGAAAATCAAGTGCCTTCAAATTCTAAGTAATCCTTCCTTCTTTGCCAATAAATCAACAAGAAAGGTAAATGTGAAAACATGGTGTTATAACTTGAGGAATATTTTAACATTGTTATATTATCATTTAAGCAACCTAGTACAATATATGTAGAATACATAGAAAACACTGTTTTACACGTATGTGGGTTATTTTTGAATGAATTGTTTACCAACTGAAAATCTCAAGAGTAATAGTGTTTTTTCTAATATGTTTCTATTATGTTGCATCGTGGATTTGTAATAAATTATATTTTAATTGTGAAATGAATAACAGAGGCAACTAGAAAGAATTGACTGAGCATTTCCAGAAAATTAATATTAGGGACAGTAGTAGTACACATATTATTTTTATGGTAGTTCATATCAGGGGCTTATACTAACTGCAAGGGTCAATGAAACTTTTTTTTTTTTTAATACATTCAGTATTGGGTCATACTTTCTCTAAACTCTCGAGAATTGTTTTTTTGTTTGCTTGTGTTTTATCTCCCTTTGTTCTCCTTAGGTTCACACATGTGTAATCTTGGGATACCAAGGTAGGAATTAGTTTGAGTTTATGCTCTTTTATGTGCTGCCTATTTGATATCAGCTAGTGTCTCCTTTTATTCAAACAACATCTTGCACTTGGTTGATAGAAGCGGCTTCTGATCTGTTCTTCCTGACCTTCTTCATTCTATTGCAAGCACTGTGAAGTCTGAATTAGCTGATCTTAAAATGCTTATCTGATTTCCGCCTTGAGTGATGGGTTGCTGGTCCTATAGATAAAGGGCAATTTCCTTTTCAGAGCCTCCATGATGTGGTCTTTGCCTCTCTTTCTCTCACTTAATCTTGCATCCCAAACTTCTATCACTTGCCTCCCAAACTTCTATCATATCTACCTAACCTCTGGAAATCCCTTTAATTTTTCAGGTTGTTTTGGGGGTTTTGGCTTTTTACTTATTATTTTTTGTGACTTAGAATCTTTTTTTTGGCCTGGTGAGCTTCTGTATATACTTGAAAGCCCAATTCAGTTATCTGCTTTATAAGCAGGTGGATACTCTCCACCCCATGCCTGCTCTGGGATATATTATACTAACAGTATGGTTACTATTATCTATTTATATGACAGTCATGCTGCCAGTCTGTTCATTTATTTAAAGATGTGGGAAATAAAAATGGAAATGCATTATTCATTTTAGTATAAGTACTAGCCTTGCAATTTAATACATAGAAGGTGCTTATAAATATTTGATAAATCAATCAGTGTAGCTCACACATTTCAGATTTTGATATACCTATAAAAGATATTTGCCTTTATTTACAGCTATTACACATTAGAGCAAACAGTATTCCATTTGAGCCTTACTAATAAGTAACCTGACTTGATCCTTCTGTTTTATTGTCAGGTATCTGACAATTAAGTGTTGGAAACAATCTTCATGAATATTTATGAAGGAATTCCAGGACCAAAATGCAGAGAAGAAAAATAGCAATAAAAACCCAGTAAGCTAAGGATTGATAATGCATATTCTGGATTATTAAAGTGATTTTTATGATTTTGAACTTCTGTTAAAATACAATTCCGTGTTTCCTGACAAAGTATTTAATCATAATAACAGCTGGCTTTGTTAAGTGGAAGTGCTCTTTCTGTGATAACTTGGCATTAGTATATTCATTAGGTAGAGAATTTTTAAAATATATTAGAATAAATCCATTAAGATAAACAACATATGCCATCCCTGGGCTTGTCTTGTAGAAAGAAAAGACTCACTAATTTTTCAAGGTTAGGTAAAAATGCCGTGTGCAGAAAGGAGTTGTGCTGTTCAAATTATTCTTCTTGAGGTATAGTTTTAGAGTAAATGTTTGAGTATGAAATTAATGTCTCATTTATGACATACTTATGTGTTTATGATTTATATTTTTCAATATTTGTACCAGAATCTTTAGTGCCAGGAGAATAAGTTAACCATCACATTTCCTGGAGGATGCTTCTGCTTTGACAGTAACATTTCCCAAAATAATGAGAATCATACACTTATTATACTTATCCCAGGTGTATTTTTACTGTTTGAAAGCATATGTGTCAGAGTAAAGTGAGGAAAAAGGCTTTTAAAGTATTTTTTCTTTCTTTCTGTAATACCTATGATTTTGTTCCTGTTTGATATGAAAGAATCATTAAATGCTAATGCTTTTTAATACAATGTTATATCTCCAGAGTACTAAAGAGATTTAAACTTTGAGGCTGTAAACAAATAGATTTCCTTGGTATGCAATTATTTTCATTTTTATATTGCCTGTTGTATGTGTATGTGTACATGTCCTTTCTTATAATAACTGAGATCAATCTGTGTGGCAGTAGAATTCACTGCTGAATTTAAAAGTCCTTTGAAAGTGAATATTCAGAATCATGTGAACGTACCAATATGTAATACGTTGACAAATTTGTTTCAATATAAAATTTCCTATTCTGGGATCCTTTCAGGTTTGCCTTTTTTATTGCATATTTACTAGAGCTTCTCTGTTTCTGGAAAAAGATAAACACAGTTTCCCCAAGAGAAGATTGGATTATCCACTTCCCACTTTAACTTTGTTTTCTAACCATAATAGCATCTGCTCCTGACAGCAGCTACTTGGCTGTTTCCTGGGACTGAGAAGAGTTCTTGATAAAGAAGAAAGACGACTTGATTGCATTAAGGCCAGTGAGTTCCACTCTCATCCTAGAAACGAAAGCATATACTTCTAGTAGAGCTGATCTGGGAAATGATGGATGGAGAAGGCACAACAACGCTCCCCCTGCCTTAAGCTTGCTGCTTTCTTAAATCGAACATACAAGAAAGAAAAGGTAAAATCAAGTGTTTTATTTTTATATGATTTTACTTCAAAACTTTAAGTTTCAGAAAAGAGAGTTGCATTATGTATTGTTAGAATAAGAAATGCTATTTGAAGGGACTTTTGAATAAGTTGAGAAAAACAAGAAAGTGATACCAGGAGCACTGAGACAGAGACGCCTTGATCAGGAGGGAGCAGCTGTCTTGCTTAGAAAATAACACCCAATTCTCTTTATTTTTCTCCTCTTCCTCCTTCTGCTTTTTCTCTTCTACTTTTTCCTTTTCTTGCTCTTTTTCTTCTTTCTTTTCTTTTTGTACCCAGGAAACTCACCCGTTTTTGGATTCATTTGCCTTTCTGTCTAATTCTAATGCTCAGGTTGATTAGAATTCTGTCACTGTATCTTACCACTTGGCACTGTTAAGCTTTTAACTCCTTCTAATTAAAATATGATGCTAATTTTTTTGAAAAAAATTACAATTGGTTATATGTAGAAAAAATAAATGGCTTCTTCTGGTCAAAAATACAAGATATAGGTGGCTATTTTATCCTTTGACTGAATGAGCTATGTGGGAGACAAGAATGTATCACCCCCAAGTATGAAGAATTGTTGCAATGAGGGCAATTAAGAAACAACAGATGCAGGAAAGCTCTCTGCCTTTCCTCTCCTTGTCCCAAAAGCAGGACGTAACTTTACAAAGACAAAGGTAGCCTGCTTCCACTTCTACCAAGGAGAACAAAGGTTAACTACTGGAGACAGCTTTAGTGCATTATTGGCTATAATACGGCACAAGGGAAACCGATACGGCAAACTTTACTAACTAGCATTTCTCTGCTAGTTATCTGCTGTCCACAAGTTGCTGCCCTTACAGACTCAAAGTCCTTTTCCTCTGTCTTGTCACTTTTCTAAAAATTTACTATTCTTTGTTGAAGTAGCTATACAAACTGGAATTCAAAGCCACTTCTTTGAGAACTACCGATTCCCTGGGTGTTTCCTATGTGTATGTGCAATATACACATTAATAAACTTCTGTTTGTTTTTTTCTTGCTAATCGGTTTATTTTTTTGTTATAGGGTTCATTCCAACTAAGAACATTTGAGGGTTGAAAAAAAGTATATTTTCTTCCCCTACAGCAACAAACTTGAGAATTAAAATACTTCTATACTAATTACCATTTTTATTTTGAAGAATAGCTATTTCATACTTATTTTACATTTTAAAAATACTGATTAAGTAAATAGAGTCCATGTAGTATCTAATACCTGTCATTAAGGATATTGTGTCATTGAAAATGTGATAGAGGACTAGAATATGTTGCTTAGTAAAACCATGAAACTATGATGAACTCTATATCAGCTTGGGTCGAACAAAAGAGAGAAAAGACACAAGAATTTGAAGAGGGAAAGCTATGTAAATACACTATGTATAACTATAATAATGGAGTAAAGCAATGAGAGATTTGGTCATTAAGAATTAAAGAAGTTAGAGAATGTAAGAAGAGCACATACAAGGATGGTCACTGAACTTGGCGCTAAGAGAGAGGCCCCGCAAGAGCCCAACACTCCTCCTTTCCTCAAGGATGAGTACAGACCCTCAGAGATTGAACAGCCATGGATCATTGGCGAAACCACAGATAATCCAATGTGGTTTCCAGTCAGCAGAAATTGCTGGAAAACTGCCCTGAAAGTGCATGGAGATGCTGTTCATAAGGAATTATCTCCTTGATGCACTCTACTAAAAAGTTTCCATGATGAATGCTAAAGAAAGCTACTAGCCACTGAGTGCTCTGGCCTCTGTATATAAGACCTGGACATAGGTGTGTGCTTCAGGTGTCTGCCAAGGGAACACACAGCAACCAGGTAGCAAAACCTTTTCCTGCTGAAGTAACTCACCAGTGCCCTGTTTGTTAAAGCTTCAGTGCCTGTTGGCAAAGGAAAAATGTTTAGAGGACTGATACCTATTTTCACTGAGGAAGTAAAAAGGATAAATTTGGAGCTAAAGGACAATAAATTAAGAACTGGCACATATTCCTACCGACTTTTGTATTTTTGAAGAGGGAAAGGAAAGAAGATTGGGCTTTTCAATGAGAGTGATAAGAAATGTAAACTCATAGTACCAGAATAAATTTAATAAAAGCTGGGTTCAGGTTCAATTCAAAGTGGAGGTGGGGTAATGGTAGTGGTGCTAACAGGAGAAGCAAAGATTAAATGGATTTGTAAAACATTTTTAGACTATTTTTAAATGTAGGATTGAGTAAGTATTAAATAACTCTAAAGTCATCAATATTGTATTAGGCCTTTTGGGACAAATAATAACAATACAAAAAGAGGACGATAACAAAGAAGGAGTATTTTGGGAACGATTGTAATGTGGCAGGAATTATGCTATATTTTAGTGACTTTGTTCATATAAGCCTCTCAACAAACCTAAGAAGTAGGAATTGTTCTCACTACCATTCTACAGGTAAGGAAACTGAGATTCAGAAAGGTCAAATGACTCATCCAAAGCCATAGACATAACATGAGTATAGGGAAAATCTTTACAAGATGAATCAACATGCCACAGAACATGTGGTTCACAGGAATTCAGGCATGATTGCTCCATCCAAACGTAGAAGTGCAGGCCACACCTACTGATTTCCTTTTTTCTCATCCTGTGATAAGCTCCAGCTAGCCAGTTATCATCACAGTTTAAGAGAGGATTCAGTTCCAGTCTCTACGTTCTTTAAAATTCTAGATAACCATAACAACTTTTCCAAGTTCTTTCTCATTGCATAATCTGGTGTGATACCAAGGTCTCCCATTTCCACAGCTCAGCAAACGTGCCAGTTGGAGGAAAATACCTATCTCTCCTTCCAGAAAGAAACCCTGCCCAATCACACCAAGGCCTATCTTACTTGACTACAGTATTCTCCATTGCTATAATTTTTTAAAAGCATCATCTTCTGTACTAATGAACCCCTGGCCCCTCTTATTTGGCCTGGATGGAGTGGCATACACTGAAACATTTTGGACACTTCTTATTAATAATTTGCAGTGGTATGTCTGATGCCTAGAGTGTGGGGGAACTTAATATACATTGCACTCAGTTTGGGGGCTAAAATCTCTAAGTAGACAAGTAAAGGCCTTTTAACAACCATTACACTTATTTATACTGTCACAGAATATTTTGTTTGAATGGAGAAAAGATAGCACTGATGAAGATACGACATTGCCATTGGGTCTAGGGACTTAGTAAAAAATTGTTACATAAATCATAAATTCCTACAACTTAAAGAAATTAAATAGCCCAGCTATGCTTGTTTTGAAAAGGGGCATATATAACATAAATTTTCTTCCATCAACTGCTTGGAAACTTTAATCTGTAAAGCTCTTTGTCAATAGTTCCAAGTAGTATCTTGAGGTAGAATCCTCATATGTAGTTTGTGGTTCCTAATGAAGATTTTATAAGGAAACTCTCACAGAATTATTAATGAAGAGCTGTTTTAAAGTTGTAAAAAAGTTAACACTGCTTTTGTGCAATCCCCCTTCAACCTTTGTCTCTGATGAATTGAAAGATTCATTTGTAGCCCTCCTTATAGAGTTTAAATTAACATTCTGATTCTCCATCTTATTAATTATTGGCTTTTTTCTTTGTTTTACTGGCATGTGTTTTCCCAGCTTTGAGAACAGACTCTAACCTGCCTTTAGTGCCACAAACTAATTCTTTGGAACCAAACTCTATCACAAAATAAATATAAAGAAAAATAGAACATCATAACACAAAATTGATGGCTACAACCTTCCTCCTGGGTTTCACTCTGCAGATTCACCTGGTTCATCGTGCCCATGTGACACATATTATTGGTAATGGCAGTGAATATGAGATATTGATATCTGTCCACTAGATACTATTCAGAAACCAAAAAAACTAATGCCATATGGCTTTAGATGTTTCTGTCTTAAGCTGATATGTTTGTAATGGTCTTTCAGATAAGGAGACATAAAAAAAAATGATGACCTTCGATTTTATGGTGTCATTTAATGTCTGAGAATGTTCAAATAAAAAACAATGCAAGAATGGAGGCCAGAGCATTTTTTTCTACATCCATAAAATTTTTTTGTAACCCTAGGATAGCAATATTTTGTATGACTATAGATAACTTGAGAACATTAGTAATTAATAACTTTTAAACTAGATAAAGTTATAATATATTAATAGTTTCAAATGTAAAGAAGATAAAAGTGACTTCTGTTCTAGTATTCATATGCCATAGCAAATAATAATATTGTTATTTATTATATTAACATAAATTCTAATTAATATACATTCTAATTTGGATTTGATACGATCTAACACAAAAATAATAGATACAACATTAATAAAACTGCCAAATTTTCAACACTTTTCTTTCTCTCATTAACTAATAAATAAGGGCATAAAATGATGGAATAAAATTCTCAAACTCTAAAATGGCAATGTCACTATCGTGATTATTGCCTTGGGCTATGATTTAGCAGCCAGTTTGAAAATGGTTTTATCAGAAGTAACAAACATACCACTATTTCTAAGGATATTAATTTTTGACACTATATTTGGAAACAAACTTTCTATGAGGACCTGATACAAATGACATTGCTTAATACACTTTATATTAATTGCAAAATGTATGCTTAATGGTTTTTTTAAATTAATATTAATAAAAGCACATAGCATCACATAAAAAACATAATTTAAAATATTTTTCCAACTGAAAATTTTCTTTATTTGTCCTATGCTTCTTGAGTGGCAGATTTTTTAAAAATAAGCTTTATTTTGTAGAACTGTTAGAGTCACAGAAAAATTTGAATATACAAGGAGTTCTCGTATACCCCCTGGCCCCACACATGCATGGTTTCCCCATTGTCAACATCTTCCACCACAGTGGTACATTTGTCACAATCAGTGAATAATTGGCACATTATTATTACTAAAAGCGTTTAATTTACATTAGGGTGCAATCTTGGTGATGTACATTTTATAAGTTTGGAAAAATATATAGCAACAGGTATCCACACTGTAGTATCAGTAGGGAAGTAGCTTCACTGCCCTAAAAATCTTCTTTGTTCCACCTATTTATTAGAGGAAGGGAACTTCCTCTAATCTCAGAGAACTATTTTTTTTTTTTTACTGTTTTGCCTTTTCCAAAATGCCATATAGTTGGAATCGTAGAGTATGGAGTCTTTTCAAATTGGCTTCAAATTGGCTTCTTTAGCTCAGTAATATATATTCAAGCTTCCTATGTGTCTTTTCAGGGATTGATAACTTATTTTTCTTTAGCACCGAATAACATTCTGTTGTCTGGATGTAACAGTTGATCAACTTGCTTACAAATGGACATCTTTGCCACTTCCAAGTTTTGGCAGTTGTAAATAAACCTGCTATACACATCTGTGTGCAGATTTTTCTGTGGACATAAATTTTCAACTCCTTTAGGTAAATACTGAGGAGCACAATTGCTATATCATATTGCAAGAGTTTTGTAAGAAACTTCCAAACTGTTTTCTAAAGTGGCTATACCAATTTTGCATTCCCACCAGCAATGAATGAGAGTCCCTGTTGCTCCACATTTTTGCCAACATTTGATGTTCTCAGTGTTTCATATTTTTACCGTTCTACCAGGTGTAAACTGTCATCTCATTGTTTCAATTTGCAATTCCCTATTGTCAAGTGATTGGGAACATTTTTCGTAGGCTTATTTGTCATCTGTGTATATTCTTTGATGAGATGTCTGTTTGGTTCAATTTTAAATTGAGTTTTTTCTTTTCTTATGGTTGAGCTTTGAGAGTTCTGTTTATATTTTGAATAATGGCCCTTTATCAGATATGTTTTTCAAATACTTTGTTTTATTATATGGCTTGTCTTTTCACTCTCAAATATAGATGGTGCCTTTGCAGAGCATAAGTTTTTAATTTTAGTAAAGTACAGCTCATCAATTGTTTATTTTATGGATTATGTTTTTGGTGTTTTAACTAAAAAGTGATTGTCAAATCCAAGGTCATCTAAACTTTTTCCTGTGCTATTTTTTAGGAGTTTTATAGCTTTGTGTTTTACGTTTAGAACCATGATTTATTTTGAGCTAATTTTTGTAAGAAGTGGAAGGCCTGTGTTTAGATCCACTTTGCACATGATGCCTAGTTGTTCCAGCATCCTTAGTTGAAAACAATTATCTTCAGTCCACTGTATTACCTTTGCTCCCTTGTCAAATTCACTTGAATATATTTATGTGGGTCTATTTCTGGACGCTCCATTCTGTTCCACTAGTCTATTTATCCACATCTCACCAAAACCACTGGATTGATTATGTAGCTTTATAGGAAGTCTGGATGTCAGAGAGTATCAGTCCTCTGACTTTGTTCTTCTCCTTGAATATTGTGTTGTCTTTCTTCATCTTCATATACACATTGGAAGCAGTTGGTTGATATTTAGAAAATAACTTGCTAAAATTTCAATTGGGATCACATTGAAAATATAGATCAGATTGGAAAGAACTTTCATCTAGACAATACTGAGTCTTCTTATCCATTAAAATACAATATCTCTCAATTTATTTAATTCCTCTTTGATTTTTTCATTAGACTTTTGCTGTTTTCTTTATATAAATTTTGTACATATTTTGTTAGATTTATTCCAGTATTTCATTTTATGGTGTTGTTAATTAAAGGTTTACATTTTTAATTTCAAATTCCACTTGTTCATTGCTTATATATAGGAAATGATTGACTTTGTATACTAGTCTTGTATTCTGCAACATTACTATTATCACTTAGTTACACCAGGAGTATTTTTGTAGATTATTTAGGATTTTCTTTTTTTCTTTTTTCTTTTTTTTTTGATTACAGGCATGCCACCATGACCGCTTAATTTTTGTAATTTTTTGGTAGAGGCGGGGTTTTACTATGTTGGCCAAGCTGGTCTCAGACTCCTGGGCTCAAGTGATCAGCCCGCCTGGGCCTCCCAAAGGATTTTCTACATAGATAATTATGTTATCTGTAAAAAAGACAGTATTATTTCTTTCTTTCCAAAATATATGCCTTTAATTTCCATTTCTAGTCTTATTGCATTAGCTAGGAATTCAAGTACTATGTTAAAAAAGAGTAGTGAGAGGAAATATCTTTGCATTGTCCTTGAAGAGTGGCAAGTTATTATTTTAAAAAAACATGCTTATAATACCTAGAAAATTAATTTAGAACTTACTTTTACAGTAAATGTGTAGATATTTGGTAGTCTTATTACTTTTTCACTAAGGCATATATTGGTTAACACTTCGAGGAACATAAATCCACTCACATCAGTAATAATTGCCTTTTAAAAGTAGAGATTGTATGTGATAATAATACATTTTCTTATTATAGTAGCTAGATCTGATGGAATTCTGGAAAACAAGAATAAGAATTGTGTGTGTGTGTGTGTATGTGTGTTGCTGACAATTGACTTTAGGATTGGTGGGATTTTAATATGCTGACTTATTGCAAGGCCAAAGTTACAAATAAAATCACTCTAAAATGAAAAAATTAAAAGATAAAAAGAACTTCATTTACCCACATAAAATTTTGTGAAACAAATGAATGATAGGCTGCTTCATAATATTACTTTTTGTGTGTGTGTCAAATAACTAAACAAAGCACAAAGTGAAATTAATGGAATTAAGTTATCTCAGTTTTAAAGAGAATATATTCTTTATGTTAATTTTTCTACCTTTGAGAATGGATAAGTTGGAATTTTTACAGTTAAAGACAATATAATATTAACTCAAATTACATGTTTGATTTAAAGAGAAATATTTGGCTCATGAAACTAGATTGTGCAAGGGAGTGAATCTCATTAGCTTAAACCAGTTACAAGATTTTAAGTCACAACATCATTTGAAATTATACAACTATTGATCTTCATTGTTCAGCTATGGTCTTTTTTTATTGTATTTTTATGTTCATGCAGAATTTTGACATGAATGTGTGAAAAGGGCACCCAGAGTCTCATGCATTTATTCTACCAGCTAACTTGCCAACAAAAAAGAATACTTCCTTCTTGATATTTCTAGCAAAATTCCAAGTTTCACTCGTATTCCAATCTTGGTTAAAACTATTATGTTATTTCTTAATAAAGTGACAATAGAGAGGAATCATTCCCATTCCAAAGGTGGGGGTGGCAAGGGGAAGATATGTGATCAGATAAAGAAATGCTGGTTAGTAAAGCAAAACAGACTAAAACAAACAAAATTGCAAAAGGCAAAAAGAAACCAAAATAAAACAGACAGAAACAGCTTGCCCAATGCAGAAACATCGGTTTATCTAACTCATTTCATAGGTAAATGGAGTAAGATTAAGAAAGTTAACCAAGATTTTTAACAAGTGTAAAGTCCACTGGAATTAGTGATAGATCCTAAATGTCAGTATATTTCCTTTATGGTTGATTGAACTTTTAATTCGGTGCCTTTAATCAACCCCACCCCAACCTGGGTGTATGTATGTTTTCACATGAGCAGATCATTATCATCTGGCTGCAAAGTTGCAATATATTTACATAAGTGAAAAGAGTATGCACTGATTTCACTTCCAGGAGGATTGTGTCCACAGATTTGATGTTATAACATCCCAGAAATAGAATTATTACTCATCCTATTGTTGTGTTTTCAATTTATATTTTCTAGCGCCTTAAAAAATGTTTGGTAATTACCTTAAACAGTATCCTTCTTTTTCTTTATTACATAAAGCCATCCTTTGGAAGTTGTAGATAAATAACTACCATAAATCTGTAGTTATTATTAGACTAAACACTGCAGAATTTCCTGAATATGTTCTCTTTTCTTAATTCCTTCGAAAAACTGATGAGATCATGGTATTCAGAGATGATCAGATTTCTTAGTGCTTAATGGAAGATGAAATTATGCACTAGAAATGAAGTTCCCAACTAGAAAGTTAAATCACACTGCAATTAGTTTAAGAAATACTGATATTTAATGGATGTAGTAAAATGCAGGGTTATAAGTCTCTGGATTCTTCTATTTCTCATACATTTTCTTTGCAACAACAGAACTCAATGATCCGATCTATTTGATTGGAACTATCAAATAGACTGTAATTGATGCTATATTCACTTCCTTCCCTTTCCTCAAAACCATGGCTATATATATTGCTCTGCGTCTTCAGTAGCAGAATTCTGATATTTGCTTTTTTCCCTTTTATTCTTTTGGGTTTGTTTGTTTCACAAAGTAAGTTTTTTTAATAACTCCAAATAATTGTTTATTCTGCAAACTTCTGGGAATCTCCAAAGTCTCACTGTTGTTTTTCATGCTACACACAGGTCATAATTTAAAAGCCCTTACCATAGACACCTTCATAGTAAGTCCCTAGAGCTCTTAATTTTTAAGTGTTAATTTAAGACACCACCAGGAGGCATTATCTATATTCTAAATGGGTTGATCATATTATTTTTACTTTTATTTTTGAGACGGAGTCACCCTCTGTGATCCAGGCTGGAATGCAGGGCACAATCTCAGCTCACTGCAACCTCTGCCTCCTGAATTCAAATAATTCTCCTGTCTCACTCTTCTGAGTATTTGGGATTATAGGCATGCACCACCAAGCCCAGCTCATTTTTTGTATTTTTGTAGAGGAGGTTTCACGATGTTGGCCAGGTTGGTCTTGAACACCTGACCTCAAGTGATCTGCCTGCCTTGGCCTCCCAAAATGCTGGGATTACTGGCGTGAGCCACTGAGCCTGGCCGTTTTTGGTTTTCATTTTTTTTTTTTTTTACCATAGTTTACTTATTTTTGGTCTTAAGTTGCCTTGTACAGACTCTAACAGGATATTAAGAGAGAAGAGTCAGTTTTGCTAGATTAAATCATGTATCCTAAACAGTAACTATTCTGTACTTTATTTCTTTCCCCTTTTCTAAATGTTGCTACCTGAGCTCACCATGCCTGCCTAGATGGGGTTTCTGAAAGGTAGCATAATACTAACAATCATGTTGAGCATTTAGTGAAACACAGACTGTGGAATCACAGGAAACAGGTGCAATTCCCATTGTCAAGATTGATGGTGTGTAATATTGCTCAAGACAGGAAGAGCCTAGCACTGTTCTCTCATGCCAACATCTGCCAATATAAAATAAACTTTAGACACTAGATGCTGCTTGTGGACATATCTTCATGGACAAATGCCATAAATTATCTAAGACTTCTGATGGCTCTAAAAACTAATGACAGTTAATGATTTACCAACTTTGAGGTAGAAAAAAATATACCCTAGTAATATACAGCTTAAGTGTAACACAATTATTTTTACCATGCTAATTCTCCAAGACACGAGAATGGAGAATGACCATTTTACCAGTACTGTCTAATCCTATAATTAATTTGGCACTATACTTACTGTTGCTACAAATTAATCATCAACTGCATAAGAAAGTATTGAACTTGAATAATTTCAATCTATTTTCTTGGAGTAATAGGATAGAGGCTATTTCACTTCAAAGAGGTGATTTGTGGGACAGTGACAACAATGATTATTAAATCACAAATTTCTACACTTAACAGATGGCTGTCTGAGAAACTGAACTTTATAAATGAGCTTTCTGACTAGAGCGCTTGCTACTTTAATGCCCCCAAAGGAGGCATATCATTGGAGAGCATCTAAGGAGGGAAGCGGTTTTCAGAGAGTGATGCAATCATAGTAATGTAATCCAGAAGTAATTCCTGTCCCTCTGGGTTGAGAGAGACTCTCCAGGGGAGGAATGATCTGATCTCCAACAGAAACATATTAGGGTTGATTTTTATATAACTTGCAGTTAAATTATTGGGATTAATATTTTGCATACCTGGGCATTAAAAATAAGTCTGTGATATTTGCTTGATTATTAAACAGCCATAAGGTACAGGCTTAAAATAATCTTTACCAGGGAGTTAGACTTATTTTCCTATTAATTTTGGGAATTCAAGGATAACGAGAAAAACAGCACTGGTTTCCTTCTAGGTTTAAGTGGCTACCACACTAGGTTATTACAGATAGCTCTGTGGGATTTTAAGAAATTCATCCCAGTACTCTGTGTGTGTGTGTGTGTGTGTGTGTGTGTATGTGTGCATGCATGTATTTCTGGTAATAGTAATAAAATTAATTAATATAATAAAATAATGCATGTAGCCAAAAACAGATTGAAAAAGAAAAAAATTATTTTTAAAAACTAAGTTAAAGATAATAAAATCAGATATTTATATTGGAGATTTCCTCCATTCTATATTCATTTTAAGATTTTAAGTTAAAAGCATAATGTTTGCTTAGAATATAGCCAATGTTTCTACCAAAGCTTTGTAAAGACAGATCTTGGAATTTTAAGACTAAATAACTGCAAATAATCTATCTCACATTTCAGAATAAAATTACTATACAAGTCATCTTCTAATGTACAGTTTACCATATATTGCCCAGGCAATGGAGCTAGAAAGTAATCTTAGAGCTCCTACGTGTCATTTCCTAAGTATTCATTTAAAGATAATTAAGTGCTTCAATTCATAAAACTATGTCAAATGCTTGATTTCAGATGAGATTGTTATAAATCTGCCACCTCATCTTTTTTTTTCTTTTTTTCTTTTTTTCTCACCTCATCTTTTAAGATGGGGTTGGGGAGTGTACAGATAAAGTGGATTGAGAAGACATTTTGGATCAACTTGCAATGGTCAAGAACTGTCATAGATGTGAATTGGAAGGAGAGGTTTCCACTTGTGGAAAATGAAATGAGCAGTGAACAATAACAGCACATCTAAAAGAAGTGTCCATTTAGACACTGATTTAAAGATCCTTTCATTATAGTGTAATGCTATAAATGTCTAATTCTTGATATTATTTAGAGAATAACTGACTCATGAAAACAGCTTACTTGCAGCTACATTTAATAAGTAATTTTGTATATTTATTTTTTAAAAGAGCTTTTCTGCAACCAATAATAGAGAAGTCGTAGTTAGAAGCTAATGTGATAAATAGAACATGTAAACAAGCAGGTAAAAAACTTTTTGAAACATTATTTAGGATCTCTTCTAGAATTGCCTTGAGACAAAGTTCTCACATGATATAAAAAATATTAAAGCCCTGAAGCATGGCAGATACATCTCTTTGAGTCAAAATAACTAGTAAAGCCAGATATTATTTGTACAAAAATATTTGTTTGATACTATTTGTACAAAAATGTCAAACAATGCATTTTCTTTTTTACTCAGACTATAAACTTTACTTGAAACTGAAAGTTTAGTCCATATTTTTTCTAAGAATTATATAAAAGAATGAATATTAATAAAATGGCTTATTTTTGTGGTCATGTTAATAATAATGTCTATGTATGGGCTAGTTTTCAAAATATATGATGATATAATAATTAGCAAATACATTTCTGAGAAAGTGTGTGTGTGTGTGTGTGTGTGTGTGTGTAGAACAGTATTGATTGGGAAAAAATAATGTAGACAGGCAAGGTAAGTAGTTTACCTCAAGGTCACTGAGCATCCAAAATATATGCATTGCTCCAGATATTTACCAACAACTTGAATCAGAGAATTTCTTCGTTATCTTTGTACTTCTGTGACTAGTAAAATGCTCCATTAATTTTTAAAATGCTTTTGGAATACACATTTTTTAAACTATTTGATAAAATAAGATGGGCTTTTGTAACTTTGCCTTACAAACTTAAATATATCTATTTAATAGATATATCCTGGCTCAATTTGCATAATTGCTATTCAGAACCTTATAAACTAAATACAAAATTGCTTGTTTTAAAATTTTGCATATATCTAAAAAGCATGCTATGACAAACTGAACATTTTGATGTAGTGTATGAGGGCAACAATCCTGTAAATGATAAAGAATTACTCAAGTGACTTATTTATCACATGTACTTTCAAGGCTTGACAATAACTATATAGTATTAACTATGATGCAAGTTTGAATGTTTTAATGTCTCATGGTAAGATTGCTTTAGAGAAAATTAAGTCTGAGTGTAACTTAAAAGAGCGAGAATTTATGTATGCATCCATTGAGACATTTGGATAATTTACATTATGAAAATTCCAATATTCATGGTTAAAAAAATCAAGAATATCAGCCATCTGTTTTATGAAAAAATCTTTAAAATGCATGGAAGACTGACAAGTGGACAAACACTTGAGTATTCACTTAATACAAAACGAGTTGGTTTCACATTACAAAGAAACAATTCAAACTTTTCACAAATAATTGCACGGGACTATTATGCAAAAACTCCCTCTTTGACATTGTTTTCAGGACTTCCTCTCAATGTCCAACCATAAATAGCCCATACATATAGATAGGCATATACAAATACATGCATATAGATAAACTGGCCCTTTGTATGAACATTATCGTGTGAGCATATTTCTGAAAAAACGTGACACTAGGAAAGATGAGATACTGAACTGAACTGGTATGTTTATGGCTCATTAATTCAGTACAGATGTTTAGAAATCAAGGGATAATCTTATTAATAATAATAATAAATATTATATTACCACAAATAGAGATGCATTTTGGAATAGAATGTAAAATCTCTTTAAATTTTAAAAATATATTCAATAGAAACTTGAGATTTTGAAAAGTTGCTTGGGGTGATCCAATCAGGCTTGGAAGTTGTGCTCATTCTGTCTCTTCCACTCGTAAAAGTGATTGCCTAGAAAAGTTAGAGAAAAATTTGTAGAGTCCAGTCATCATACCATCTTCACTAGCTTTGAAAAAAATTCTATTTAATAAAATAAGATGCCTTTATTAAGGCATGGTTTACAAAATTGTATATATATATATATATATGGTATACAACCTGATGATTCGATAGTCATAGACATTGCTAAATAATTATGACAATCAAACTGATTAGCACATTCATCACCTTACGTATTTACCTTTTTAAGGTAAGAATACTTAAGATTCTTCTCTTAGGAAATTTCAAGTATGCAATACAGTATTATTAATTATAGTCCCCTCGTTTGACTAATTAGAGTTATAGAAATTACTCATCCTTCATAACTGAAAGTTTGCACCCTTTGACCTGCATCACTCCATTCCATCCTCTCTCCAGTGTTTGGTAATCACCATTCTACTCTGTTTCTATGAGCTCCACGTTTTTAGATTCCACATATAAGGGAGATCGTGCAGTGCCTGGCTTATCTCACTTACTGTAATGTCCACCAGCTTTATCCATATTGTCACAAATGGCAGGATTTCTTTCTTTATTAAGACTAAATAATAACTAAATTTTCTTTATCTATCCATTGATAGATACTAAGGTTATTTTCATATCTTGGTTATTTTCATATCTTGGCTATTGAGAATAATGCTGCAGTAAACATGTGAGTGCAAATATCTCTTCAGCATACTCTTCATTTCTATTGGGTGTATATGTAGAAGAAGGATTACTGGGTAATGTTAGTTCTATTTTTAATATTTTGAGGAACTTATGTATTATTTTCTATAATTACTGTGACAGTTAACAGTCCTACCAGCAATGTACAAGGATTTCTTTTTCTCTACATCCTGACCAATATTTGTTATGTCTTACCTTTTCCATACAGCATCCTAACAGGGGTGAGGTGACACCTCATTGTGGGTTTAATTTGAATTTCCCTGATAATTAGTTAATAATTCTATTAGCTTTCTGATTGCATTATTAGCAGTGAGATTTCTGTCATGGAATTTATTTAGAGACTGAATCACTATTTTGATAAGGTTTTATATAAAAAAATTGAGATTTTCAGTGGAATACAATAAAATATTTCTTTTCAACATAGAGATTTAATAAAACTACATGATCATTTGTTACTTCTAGAAAGAAATGAAATTTTGTGTGCATTATCAGTAATTTTATTTTATTTTTATTTATTCCAAAATTATACCTAAAGTTTTAAAAAATTTAGTTTAATTTTCCACAGTTATTGCAAAATTTAACATGGAAAAGTAACTCCTTTTTTAAGATTAAGCATTTATGAAATTAATTTAATAATTTCTTTAGTAATTTACTGTAATTTTTGCAATGTTACATACTATCTTGTTATCTGTACCTAAAATGCTTAAAATTAATTTTTTGTTTCCTAATACATTTAACAGATGTTGAGAAAGTAACATTTTGTTTCTATCTCTCTGCACATGTTCTTTTAGGTATGCGAAGAATAATGTAAAGAAGTGTTTGTGTTTATAGGTATGTATAAATTACTGAAGTGTTGCTATTATGTGAATGCCTATACAGAGTGTTAAGGGGTAGAAGGCTTATTTAAAATGCTCTGTGCCTTCTGATAGGAAGGAAATTAATCATTAATTGACTAATAAATGTTTTAAAAAGCTGAGGACAAATAGAAACACTAATGGAAACAATGATTACTTCCAAAGTTTGCAGAAGCTAGCATCTTTGAATGTTGGGCCATTACTGATAATTAAGAGCCTTTTTGTCTGGTTCTCCTGCTGTGCATGTCATCTCACTGTGAAAAGCAGGAACTAGTGTGGCACAGTGGGAAATCAAGCATGGCAGGATTCCAGAGTCTTCAACATTCTAAAATTTCCTTTAATTTCCCTGAATGCTCATTTAAGAATGCAAATGCTTCCATCTTTCATCTTTGTGTGTGTGGAGGGGAAGGGGTTTCTGATGAAGAATATTACTTAAATTGTTGCTTGAGAAACCTGATTAATAATAATAATGGTGATAATGATGTCTGGTAATTATAAAACTTTTGTTTTAAAGTGCAATAATTGAGTCTGATTGTGTAGATAAGTTTTCTCATTGATTGGAGCTGGAGATTTGTTAGCTACTTTATGACACCAGAGTCAATTTGATAAATATTATTTCCAGGAAACAGCATTTTATGTAACAATCTCAAACTGTGCATCTGTCTTAAATTTTTTTAATTTGTATGTCACCTTGGAGGATCCCTTCAACTATGGTATTTTGTTATTTTGATTTGGAAATATTTTTTATGTGATAGTATTTGAAATAATATTTATTTTAGGTATTTCATGTATCAGTGGCCTATTGTAAAGTTCAGAAGTGCTATAAATATCCAGAGAGTTAAAAATACTGAAAATGTTCCATAAAAATGCATGAAAATAATATGTGCTACCAAGACAGAACCTCATATAAACTATGGTCTTTGGATGATAATGATGTGTCAATGTGGGTTTATCAGTTCTAACAGGTGTACCACTCTGGTGCAGGACATTAGTTATAGGGGAAGCTGCAAACATATGAGGGAAGAAAATATATGGGAAATCTTTATCTTCTGCTCAGTTTGGCTGTGAACCTGAAACTTTTCTAAAACAAATAAAGGTTTTTTTTAAAAAAAATTAAGTTTACTGCAAAAAGAATATGTACAATGCAATGGTTTTTGCTATGTTTATTTAATTTTGGAAATGATTGTGGTACAATTTATAATATATTTAAAAATTTAAAAAGTCTTGATTTATATTCAGGCCATATGAAATGAAACAACATTGAAATTTCTATCTTAGCAATAATATGAATGAACCAATTTTTTAAAAAAATTAGACATGAGATCAATCAGCCTGGGCCTATGCAAAAGAAATAGAACATACCTGTACCAAATAGCACTAGAACATGCATTAATTAAATGAACAATCAAGCCTGTGTAGCACTGACCTAAAGTTTTGAGAAAATGGGACAGAGAAATAAAAATAAACACAAACTGCTGACCACTGAACATTTGAGAAATAACAACATCAGATGTGTTTGAATCCTGAACAGCATAATATAACACACTAATGTGGCTAACAATAACATATTGGTTAATACTCTTAAGCACATATTTTGTGTAATGCAAATTATTTTAAACAGTCTATGGCTATGAACTACTTTAATCCCCATAAAGCACAGTGAGAAAAATACTATTTTAATCTCCTTTATACAGATAAAGAAATGTGCACAAGAGATTAAGTAATTTGCACACCATTTCACAATTAAAATATGGCAAGAAAATCAGGTCTTCACAAATGAAAAAAAAGAAATATATATATATATATATGAAAAAGAGACTCTTTGGGAAGGCTTTATGTTGCTGAGCCTATTGCCCTACTAAATTTAGAAGTCAGTGTTTCCCCATCTAAATTTAGTCTAATAATTTTTTTGACCATTCATTGCTTCTAATACTAATTTAGCTAAAATAAATTACTTTTGGCAAGATAGTTGTTTTTAAATTAAAGAATAGATTTTCAGCTTCCATGTGAGGTCAAAGAAAATACAAACATTTGTTTTCCTGTTTCTGGATTATGATTAAGACCTTAATGCATCAGCTTTCAAGGAAGTATATTAGATTTACTGTTTCTTTTGAAGCATGAACACTTATTATCAGACTCCATTATGGCCTCTTTCTCTCTCTCTCTCTCTCTCTCTCTCTCTCTCTCTCGCTGCTTTCTACCAAAAATATAACACACATATTGTGTAAATGAAGTCTCACTGGGATCTGATCTCTCACAACCCTGTGCTTATCTTCCTAAAGATTTGGATTGCAGACATGGTACTAATTCTTGACCAAGCCTGAATGGAATGTACTAACTAGTGATTGAGGTGTTTCTATGTTAGGATACAGAACATGCCAGAAAGCAGTTTATACATCAGGGACCAGTTTGTCATCATTTTTTCATACGAAATGTAACAGTTGATGGTATTCATCTATGTATTAGCCAGGGTTTTCTAGGGAGATAGAACCAATAGAAGATAGATAAAGCTAACCAGACAGATACATACATACATACATACATACATACATACATACATACATACATAGAATGAGATTTATTACTAGGGATTGGTTCACATGATTATAGAGTCTGAGAAGTCCCACCATCTATCATCTTAAAGCTGGATGCCCACGTAGGCCAGGTATATAGTTCTAACCTAGCATAAAGACCTGAAAATCTGGAGAGCTGACAATGTAAGTCTTAGTTTGAGTTTGAAGGTCCAAGAACCATGAGCTCAGTTTTCTGTCTGAGGGTTGGAAAAGATGGGTTTCCTAGCTCAAGAAGAGAGAGAAAAAGAAGTCTTCCTTCCTCTTACTTTTTGTTTTATTTGAGTCTTTAAGGAATTGGATCATGCCCATCCATATTGGTGAGGGCGATATTCTTTACACAGTCTACCAATCCAAATGTTAATCTCTTCCAGAAATACCCTCATGGACACACCCAGAAATCATGTTTTACTGGCTATTTGATTATCTCTTAGCCCTGTCATTATTTAGTTTCTCTTTTTTGTCTTAGTTTCTATTATTGAACCTTGTCATGCAAATTAGTTTTGGCTAAAGGGCTATAAAAGACTCCTCCTTGCATGACACTGTGTCTTTACTGAGATCAATGTATCTTACACATATTTTAGTGGTTCATCTTCTGAAGATGCAGCACTTCCTATGAGATTAAGGACTCAGGAAGATATCTCTGGAAGTATTAGACCATCTCAGATGTTTTTCTATGGTTTTCTTTCTCTTGTATTTAGATTTTATAAGAGTTTTGTGGGATTTGTTAAGCCCTTTAAATAATCCAAATGGGCATAATTAACAAAACTGGCTATATAAAAATATATATACACATATATGTATGTATAAAATGTACATAAACACATTTTATCTATTTATTTATTATATTATCAGTGATTGTTTGTTGTAAGCCAGACACTGACTGAAAATGGCACAACACAAAGATAAGCAAAATGTGATCCTTCCCTGAGCTACTCACCCTTCTTTTTGCATGTTAGTAAATTAAGAATGATCATATTAGGTAATTAAGGAGTCAAGGACTGTCACCTCAAAATATGGCACTCTTTTATACTGAGTACTTTGTAACTAAACCACTTAACCACTCCTTGCAGTGAAAAGGTCCCTAGAGGCAGGTGTGGCTATGTTCTAGAGAAGTGTTTTGCAAATTATTTGTAGTGATGAACTATTCTACTTTTATTTTCAACTTATCCTATACTATTTTTTTTTTTTTGTAAAATACACCAATGTGTACAGAATGTAACATTTAATGATTTAAACAATGGGAGACCTTTTTATTAAAAACTTCACTGTGGTAATTCAAGAATTTACCTCTACCATTGAAAATACATTTCTAACAATTATTATTTAAATTAGCACAAAAAGCAATAGAAAATGGGGGAGGGGAGTAGCTAAGGTACTTGTAGCAGCCTCCAGAACAGCCTGTTCCGTTGAAAAATATTTGATCATCCCCTATTAGTGAGTGAACTTTCAGTCACAATTAAGTGACTATCTGAGATCCATAGTAAAAATATCACCCTAAAATGAAGATTACGTTTTAAAGTTTATTATAGTAACCATATGTCTTAGTCTGTTTGCATTGCTATAAAGCAAGGGTTCCAAAGCCCCAGGCTGTAGACAAGCACTGGTCAGTGCCCTGTTAGGAACAGGGCAGCTCAGCAGGAGGTGAGTAGCCAGTGAGCCAGCATTCCTGCCTGATTTCTGTCTCCTGTCAGATCAGCAGCTGGCATTAGATTCTCATAGGATCATGAACCTTATTGTAAACTGTGCATGTGAGGGATCTAGGTTGCACACTCCTTATGAAAATCTAACTGATGCCTGATGACCTAAAGTAGAACAGCTTCATCTAGAAACCATCGCCCTCTCCACCCACACATGCCCCCATCCTGCAAAGTGGTAGAAAAATTGTCTTCCAGGAAAGAAGTCCCTGGTGCTAGAAAACTTAGGGACTCCTGTAAAGGAATACTCGAATCTGGATAACATAAAAAAGAGGTTGATTCAGCTCACAGTTCTGCAGACTATACAAGAAACATGCAGCCAGCACCTGCTTCTGCCAAGGGACCTCAGGAAGCTTTCATGGATGTGGAAGGCAAAGGGGAACAAAAGAAGGATCAAGAAAGTGAGGGGAAGGGTATCACACTCTTTTAAATAATTACTTCTTGAGTGAAAGAACTCTTGAAGCCTTCAACCATTGTTTAAGAAGTGTTATTTTCCAGAAATTACTATGCTATGAAAAAGTTAAAATTAGCCAATGCAGAGAGACCACATAGAAAAGCTTGAACAAGGAATTAAAATAGGCAGTGAATCATTTGTTTTCTGATTGAGGGATCGGGGGAACTACTAGATAACTGTCTAATCCCACTGTACATTATGAATCTCCTGGTAAATGGACAGATGATGATTCCTAGGAGGGCAGTTCTGATCTATGGAATGCACCATGAAGAATGTTCCAGGCATAGGATTATTTGTAGTAAATACACCTCTACTCAATTCATTTATTAAGTATGTCTCCTTGGAATATCATATAAGTTATACAACTCCCTGATGTGCAAAATTGAATTTTTTATCACGTAAAAGCATCTTGCTAGGTGGAGTAACCTGCATACTTTACTGAGAGACATCTGGGCTTGTTGATTCCTTGCATCCTTAGTTATTAGGGAGACTTTGTGCCAAGATGTCTGGTTTGTTTGAGTCTCATTTGACAATGTGATGTTTTATGTTTGTTTAATTTGAACTGCTAATATTGTTAAATTATATTAAAAAGTAGTATAATGTAGACTTTCAATTCTTATGCCTTAAAATTATCTTTCTGATTCTGGAACAGCAAAATAATTTAATTAAAAATAAATTTTATAATATTGCTTTTCAGTATTTTGTAGAGAAACTCATCTCTTTATTTACCGCTCTTCAAATTCCAAGATATAGTTAATATAATTTTTATCAAATCCTAAACTGAAATAATTTTACAGATGAAATATAATATTTAAAATATTGGGATTTCCTATTCTGAAACATCAATAATTTTTCTTCAGTCTTCTCTTCCCTTTTATTTATCACAGAAAACTCTGTATTTTTATTTAGATAATGTCTACAAATTACTTACATTTAAAAGTATTGATGCTGTTTCAGTTCTTCTAATATATCACTTTCCCTTAAATGTTTTATATTTTTGAACAATTAAAAAGAGTAATGCATGTTTCATTGTGCAAAGGTCTAAAGAATAAAGTTGCAATAGTTCCTAGCCTCTTCCATTGCCCCTGTGTTGTTTTAGCATACCAGAATGTGTCCCTCAACAACTTTGTTCTTTGTGTTGATATAAAAACAAGCATAAACACAAATGTGCATACACACACACACACACACACACACATACAGGTGTTTATTTCTTCAAAATCATACTATGTAATTTGCGTGTATCCCATTCTGTCTTCTGCTTAGTAATTTCTGTTATATAGAAAAGGTTTTACTTTTATAAAATCTAGTGTCATTTTCTGGTAAATTATGTCATGTAAATAATGTGAATAATATCCATATTCCTACTTTTCATAAATGTTCTTCTTACTTTCTTTTACATTAGCCAGACCTTAAGAAAAAAATGGATGAAAATAGTGTTAAAAACATTTTTGATATTTTATATTTCCTAATTGTTTTGATAATTTCAATAATTTTTCTCTTATAATAATCAGAGAAATATATATCTTTTCCAAGATAACTGATTTTCTGGTGGTATAATCAGATAGAAAATATCATATATACCACAGTCTATCAAGGAAATGATAATTGAATACTAATAGCAAGACAAATTATGTAGTTAAATTTGCTAATATTTGGCATTTTTTCCATCTTAAAATAAATACTACCAGTTTAATTCCTCTTAAAAATAATGCATGTTCAGGAAGGATAGCTAGTGGATGCCAGACTTAATATCTAGGTGATGGAATGATGTGTACAGCAAACCACCATGGCACATGTTTACATCTATAACAAACCTGCACATCTTGCACATGTACCCTGGAACTTAAAATAAAAGTTAAAAAAAGATACACATTTTAATTATTTTGTTCTTATTTAAGGTTTAAGTTGGATGTTCAGTGAATTAATATTAATTAAAACAGTAAAACCATACGTTTTACTCTGAGTGTGACTTCATGAAATAGCATGTAAGATAACATATTGAAGATACATAAGAAATCATAGACTAAATCCCATGTGTTAAGAAACTATATATATCGTTATTATATATGGTATATAAATATATAGAGTCATTGTTTTTTAAATAGTCTATAATCATAATTTAGATGAGGTTATTTCTATTCTTTTGTTATTTAGGAATTTTTATAATTGTTTGGAATTGTTTGGATTACTTGGAGTTAATTTTTTGTCAGTTTGGAAAAAAAATATAGTTAATTACACTCCAGTTAGTGTACACGCTCTTGAATTATTTCTGTTCTAGTTGTTTATTGGTATTTTTCTTTATGTATCAACACAGGTTACTGTTTGTTGAACTTTAGAACACCCCCCCAACACACACACACACATAGACACACACACAAATACAGTGTATTAAAGCATCCTTAACCATATCCTCAGTTCTTAATGTATGGTCAGTGACCGTCTGGGAGACTGAAAACTCTTTCAAGTGGTCCACAGTTGAAAATTATTTTCATAATAATACTATGATATTATCTGTGTCTTTCTGTTACATTGATATTTAGACTGATGTTGTAAAAACTTTGGTAGGTCAAATGCCTGGCTCTTACACATGAATGAAGGCACAGGCATTCTGTGTTGTATTAGTATTAATGTAATCTTTACCACCAGACACTCACAACTAAAAAAATTGTAGTTTCATTTAAGAATGCTTTTTTGAAGCAGTGATAATTATTAATTTAAAAAATCTTTAACTTTGAGTGTTTACATTTTTAATATTTTAATAAATATTTAGCAAATATGCATATTTTTAATAACGCAGTTCTGCTGCAAATCAGAATACATTTGTCTTTGGGAAAACCATTTGTGAGATTGAGGTATAAGATGAACTAGCCACTTTTTTCATGGAACACTATGTTTACCTGGCGAAATGACTAGCATGCAAACTATGGTCATTCAAACATGGGTAATTGATTTCCTTGTAAAAAAAACAAAGTGAATTTGCTGCTGAAAGGGAAAATAAGTGACAGCATTATAGTCAAGGTGAGAAGTATATCTGTTAAGAAAAAATTTGAGTGTTGAAATCCTCAAATCTGGAATCCTGAGCATGACAGTTTCTCAATATTTAAAGATTTCTGATGAGGTTTGTGGGATATTAACAAATGTGACTTTTTTGACGTTACCAAGATTCTTAATAATTCACTATCATCACAAATGTGATAATTTATATAATACTTTATATTAATTATTGGGAAAAAAATCCTCTTGATTCATGGAAAAAGTAATAGGCAAATATGCATAAACATTTATTATAAAATGTTTAAAATATGATAAAAACTATTATTAAATATAAAAGATACCATTTTCACAAAATAGTCTTTAAATAATAAATATGCATATATAAAATAAATGTCCTAATAAATCTATGATAATAACAATTGATTTTCCAAACAAAACACACAATTCAATTAGTACTTTTGTTTTCTTTGGGAAAAACACTAGATAGGTTAGAGATAAAATATAAAAGGTTCAATCTATCAAGGATGACATTATAATTATAGCAAATGTCTTCGTAGGAAACCTCAATTGATTTCTATGCTTAGGATCTATTTTCCCTTTAGTCCCATTTATCAGTTTGGCAACTGTGAAGAACATTCACGGTTTTCTACTCTTGTTACCTCTTTAAATAAGAATAAACCTTGCTTTACTTTTTCAAGTAAGATACTTATTAGCAGGTATAGTGGAACAGTGAGGCAACAGGGCAGCAACTGTAAGGGAAGTAGGAAGCATTTAAGCTATCTTTCCAAAGGCTGTCAAACTTTTTAGCCAAATTTCACCAGTAACAGGATGATTATACAATCAAATCTGTTCACGCTCATACCTTGCTCTTAATAGTTTTAGGCGAAACATATAACTAGAGATGTCAACATGTTATTTGAATTTCACACCTACTTTCTACTAGATATTTTGGTGTTTTCAAAATAGGTCCTTTAGCCATAGTGATTGTGTGCACTAGACATGTGAAAACATGTCATTGAGTCTAGTGTTTTCAAGTTTCAAATTAAAGTAACAATGTGGGTGTGTATTAGTCTGTTTTCATGCTGCTGATAAAGACATATGGAAGACTGAGCAATTTACAAAAGAAAGAGGTTTAATTGGACTTACAGTTCCATGTGTCTGGGGAGGCCTCACAATCATGGCAGAAGGCAAGGAGGAGCAAGTCACATCTTACGTGGATGGCGGCAGGCAAAGAGAGCTTGTGCAGGGCAACTCTCATTTTTAAAACTATTAGATCTCATGAGACCCATTCACTATTATGAGAACAGCATGGGAAAGACCTGCTTCTATAATTCAATTATCTCCCACTGGTTCCCTCCCACAACATGTGGGAACTACAGGAGCTACAGATGAGATTTGGGTGGGGAGACAGAGCATGCCAAGAATATGTAGCTTCACTCCTGGGGCACATATTTCTAAATAATTTCCGAAATAAATTTCCTCATGATGAGCAATAGGCAGGATATTATATGACACAAATTGTATGGATACATTCACCTCACTCCTGAGGAAAGCAAAACCAGTATGTTTTTTTTTTTTTTTGCATAATGTGTGGCAATCATCCAGGAAGACTAAGTGAGAGACAGTAAAAGGTCACAAAATACATGTGTTTGACAGGGTTCGTGGCATCTACCTTATTACAGCCTAGTTGAGAAAGAAGACGCTATCCATGAAACCTATGTGTAACAATGATTACATGTAAATCCAAGTGTTAAAAGAAAGAACCAATGAGCATGTGTTGAAAATGCTAAAAACGGTGTACCTCAAAAGACATAGTAGTATACTGCCATTTAACAGGTTTGCTGAATACTACAATACTGTGAATATTCCTAAAGGTGAATATTAGAGATATTTTTGTGCAGTTGTTAGAAGCTTTTATTAAGATCGTCAATTTCATTTTCCCTTCTCAGAAATCTCAAAAACATTCTGAGTAGTAATATATTAATTTTTTTCTTTATAATTAGCACCAGAAGATATCATTGCTTGTGCTAAATTTATTGATATTTTCTGAGATCCTAAGATCTACTCTCATAAGATAAATATGAGATTATAATTATTTACTCTGTGAAAATGGCTATGGTGTTTATTTTATTTAATAATGTACAAATTATGAGGCATGCCTCTAAAGTGTTTATTTGTATGATAGTTGTGGTAGGTAGGATAATGGCCCCCTACCTCTACCCCTCACAAGATGTTGATGTTCTAATGCCCAGAACTTGCAAATATTTTACCTTACATGGGAAAAAGGACTTTGCAGATGTATTTAAGGTTACTGATCTTGAGATGAGGAGATTATCCCAATTATCCAAGTGGGTTTGGTATAATCACCTGAGTAAAGCCAATAACATTTCCTGACTGGGTCACAGAGATGAAAAGAAAGAAGGAAGAGAAATTTAACCATTAGAGAGAAATGACCTGCCATTGCTGGCTTTGAAAATGTGTAAGGGGACCGAAAACAAGAAATGTGGGTGGCTTCTAGAAACAAGGAAGGCCCTCAACTGGCCACTAGCATGGAAACAGATATCTCAGTTCTACAGTTGCAAGGGACAGAATTCTGTCAATGACTCAAGTAAGCCAGAAGGGAAGCCTCTCCTAGAACCTCCAGAAATAAAGGAGGCCCTGCCAAAAGTCTTGATGTCAGTTCTATGAGACCCATGTCAGATTTCTGACCCACAGAGCTATAAAATAGTGAACTTAGGATTGTGTAAGCCACTAAGTTTGTTGTACTTTTCTGCCCCAATCTACTTGGATATAAGACTCTTCCATTAGTTATCTTTTGCTCCAGAAATCCTGCATTCAGTTGTGCACATTTAAGTTTTCCGTCTTTTAACAATTGAACAGATTTACACATGCATTTCTAATGTGTGAAGTAAACTGCTTTAATTACTCACAATATTTAAGTATAGATTTCCATTTAATAAGATTTATTATTCTTATCATTTCAGTTATGCCTGATGGTTTAGCCAAGGCCCCAGCTTTGTTTGCATGCATGTAATCAAGTGATCAAGTGCGGCTAGTGTTCACAACTTGTTCATTGCCTTTGATACCTTTGCTAATTCCAGAAAAAAAAAAATGTGTTCTGAAGACTTGGTATTTAGTTTTGCTTCCAAAGGATCTTGAATAAAGGTTCTGAACTTTACGTTAAAATGTTTTGTCTTGTCAATAAGAAGTATTCTTATTAGATTAAACATAACAGAGCCTTGAATAGTATTTATTCTTTTATAAAAAAATGAATTCACATTTACGACATCAAAATTCCAAACATAACACTCCACATGAACATCATGCTAATAAATCTTCTTTGAAGAGACTTTCTCAGCCCATAATTTTGAACTGTGTAATAAAAAATATTGTAAAAATGATTCATTCTTATTGTCATAAACAAAGGATATGAAGAATAGATGTTTTTCCAGTTCAACTGATATTATAGCAATATATTTTGCTATTATAATCTGCAGAAACAAAGATAGAAAAATTAACTTTATTGAAAAAGCATAAAGTTTATATTTTAAAGTAAATACTTGATTTAGAAAAATAGTTTTCTCCCCCCATTAGGAAGATGACAATACATTAAGCCAACGTTTTAATGTAGGAAGAACTCATTTGTAATTTGTGTGTTCGGTGGCTCAACACTAATTTCAGATCTTGACTTTCTAAGTCATGCCATGAAAACATAGAGCACTTGGAGATTATAATTTTAATAAAAAAGAAAGATGCTGATAGAGTATTTGGCAATTTGAAGCAAATGGATAAAGATGGATCCAAAGTTAATCCACAAGTTTCTGTGTAGATGACTTTCAGTACACATTTTCAGGGAGGACTGGAATGTATAATAACAGATTGGATATTAAGGAACCAGAGAATAACACATATTGAATGAATAAGAAGTTCTTCTCTCAACATTGGTTCAGCCGAGGGAAAAGAAAAAGAAAGGAAGTAAATAAGGGAATGCTTTCACAAATCACTGAAATTATTTTAATTGACTCAATGCTATTGAAACTTTAAAATAGTGGAGATGATAGCTGAGGAGTCATGGGTGATTCAGTTATGGATATTATAGACCGTATTATGACTATGTACAATATCGTGTTACTACAGACTGTATCTTTTTTTGGTCAGTAACAGGAACAATGGCAGGTGGGGCAATGACAAAGGAACTCGGTGTAGGTCTTAAATAAATACTCCTTTTTCTCCTCCCAGAATTTATGGATAATTTAAAGTAAATAATATATGATCTAAGCATCAATAAAATTAAAGGACAAGATCTATGAACTAATGCACTGAAATAGAGTTTACATGGTCTAGAAGAATTAGTCAACATTTTTCATTAAAAATTGAATTTTTATAAATTTATTGACACTTTTGAATACTTAAGATACTGCGATAGCTGGTAGAAAACAGTAGTAAACGCAGTATTTCTGGTTCTTAACATCTTAGAATTTCTGTTCTAATGGGGATTATAGTCAGTACATAAATGATATAAACACATGAAATAATTTGTAGTAACCAATGTTAAGCAGAATAAACAAGTGACATAGAAAACAATGTAGATTTTATTTGTGTGTGTGTATTATGTTCTTCCTATAGTCAGGTAGGTCTATGCCAAACTAAGTTTTAGACCACAATATTTCACTATTTAATATAGAGGTATCTGATAAAATAATCTTGTGAATGGATATCCTAAAATAAATTTGCTGAGGAGAACATGATATTTCTATTGTGATAAATGAATATAGTACACTTCTATATTTTTCATGTAGTTACTTATAATCAGACCAAATTGAGTGGTGACAAACTCATAGAAAGCACAAAGTAATAATAATAATAGTAAATTATTGTATGTTGGGATTATCTAATAGTTTCAAAATGTGTATGTTTCAAATAGAAAATCATGAGGCTTTTTAGTACATAAGTAGAATGTTAGACAAAATATTTAATTTCCTGCATGAAAACCAAATATTTGCTTTTAAGTGAGCAACTTACTGTTTTTTCTTTTTTGAAAATTGCTTTTCATATTGACAACTTAGTTTTAAAATAGCATTGTGTAATTTTCTTAGCTGGATGTAGACGTTTCCTCAGGAAATAGTTTAAAATATTTTCATCAATTAAAAACTTTGCTTTTGCTTCATCAGCTTTCAATTCCATGTCAGAAATAACTTTGTCTCCATGTTATATGAAAGAATGAAAGAGCTATTTAAAAACTTGCTTATGTCTCAGAATTGCTGTGAATATGAAAAAGGTCTTTTACTAATTTATAGTAAGTTTTGTATTAATGAAAGAGGCCATCATTGGCATGCTTAATACCATTATAGATAACAACATATCTTTTGAGTTAAGTGAAAATAACAGAAGTGATTCTTGGATATATAAAAATGTTGGTAACGTTTTGCATTAAGGAGAATGTTATTTTTCATAAAAACTGTAGAAAATAAACACATTACTAAAAAGTAGAAAAAGTTGGCATCAAAACCAAATGCTTAAACACTATTTTTCTTATGCCTATAACTATGAAGTTACATGTACTTAAATGTATGCATGTTTTACTTTAAGTCAGGGGTACAAGTACAACTTTATTACATAGCTAAACATGTCATGCGGGTTTGCTGTACAGATTATTTCATCACCCAGGTATTAATCCTACTGAAAAAATTGTCAAGCTTGAGATGAAGTAAAAATCACAGTTGAGAATGAGGCACAAAAAGCATTTGAAAGAAAATATGTATGTATATATAGGTAACTATATGTAAAGGAAATACTGTATATATTTACATATTGCTATACATAAATAAAAATATATATATTTAAGTTTGAGAAATGTTTAATTTACTGTAATATTAGAGTCAAAAGAATTCTGTCATTTCCTTCAGATTTATTTTCTTTTAACATTTACTTTAGGTTCAGGGGCACATGTGAAGGTTTGTTACGCAAGTAAACATATGTCATGGGGTTTGTTGTACAGATTATTTGATCACCCAGGAATTAAGCCCAGTACCCAATAGCTATTGTTTCTCTTCCTCTCCCTCTTCACATCCTCCACCCTCAAGTAGACCCCAGTTTCTGTTGTTTCTTTATGTTCATAAGTTCTCATCATTAAGCTCCCTTATAAGTGAGAACATGTGGCATTTGGTTTTCTGTTCCTGTGTTAGTTTCCTGAGAATAGTAGCCTCCATCTTCATCTATGTTCCCACAAAAGGCATGATCTCATTCTTTTTTATGGCTGAATAGTATTCTATGGTTTATATGTACCACGTTTTTTTAATTCAACCTCTCACTAATGGGCATTTAGGCTGATTCCGTGTCTTTGCTACTGTGAATAGTGCTGCAACGAACACTTGCATGCATGTGTCTTTATGGTAGAATAATTCATATTCCTCTGGGTATTTACCCAGTACTGGAATTGCTGGGTTGAATGCTAGTTCTGCTTTTAGCTCTTTGAGAAATTACCATACTACTTTCCACAATGGCTGAAATAATTTACACTCCCACCAATGGGATCACTCTATTTGAGAGGAAAACAAGTACCTGTGTGAATTATGTCTGAAGTCCACATGTAACAAAATTGTTTTTATTTTGAGAGAGTCACATTTGGATTAAATGTTAATAAATCACAGCCTACAGATTAACTAAAAGAAGGTTTCCCTCATCATCTGGCTACACCAACTTTTATAATGTGCTAGATATTGACATCAATATTTTCTTCCTCAAATGTGAACATCTGAAAGCATCAGTTAAATGGCAAGATGTACTCCAAGATTTTGATTTTTTCCAAAACTATGTTTTCCAATGATGCCTGGAGATTGGAATCCAGATGTATATTACGAAGGTAGATGACCTTCTCCTTTATGGTAGAATCTTTTTAAATCCATTACAATTGTTTCATTTAAATAATTTGAACACTATAGTTTCAACATCCATCACTGAAGCTTAAAAGATTTAAGTAGAAGAGAAATAGAAGTAATTTTTAGCTGCATGAGTACTACTTTACAACCTTTATTTTACCTTATATATAATATACTTATACATAAAAGCAGCTTAAATTACTAAACAGACAAGCCAATAAACCACATAAAAATCACTAAGATCCGGTGGGACACTGGAATGATGGAGCCATTCTATGTATTGATGTGGTGGTGATTATTGACTGTGTCTATACTGGTCATAGCATATTGAAATTTACAGTTAAACTTGGGGAATTATAAAAAATTATCCCTTATTAAAGTTGATTTTACAAAGAATTACAACTTGGCAAGTTGGAAATGCTTTATAAAATATTTCAACCTTAGAGATAATACAAATGCATACTACACTTAGTTAAAACGGAAATAAAATTACTTTTGGAAGAGGCAAACTATAAAACCAAGAGCAATACGAATACTTATGGGGGCACCTATCCTTAAATTTTGTTGCTAAAGATGCTTTTAGGAACAAAATCTTTAGATGCATCACAGATATTACAGTAGCATTTATTGTGAAGGAACAACATGGCAAATACATGTTAATCACTTTACTTACATCCTATATCCTGTAGATTAGATAACTAGAGAGGGAGGTAGTTTGATCAATGTCACAAAGCTATTATGTGCTTGAGTCAGTAGATAATGTTTAGAGCTTTTTTATGTGATTTTTAAAAATATGTTTCATTTTTGCTATAAGAATGACAAAAACTCACAATCTTTTCTCATTAGACATAGGCTTGCTTGAGATAGGTGTGGAGTTTTAATTAGACCCTAGAATTTGGCCCTCTCAATTATGTCTCTATGTTTTAAAGTCATGATGAATGTTCCAAAATATGCATCAACATCCATGCATTATACTTTCTACCTGGCAGGTATTATGCTAATACTAAATGTATATATACTACTTTAATCCCCCAAATCCTGCAGATTCAATATAATTTGTAATTTGAAATGAAAAAACAATGAAGTTTAAAGAGGAAGTCACCTTTTTAAAGTTGCAGAGCAATTAAATAGTAGAGGTTAACAAAATAAAATCAGCCATCACATGCCAAAAGTTGATCTTCTGTGTTGGCACTGTCATAATCATGATGTTTTTGGTTACAGTATCTTTCCACTGCTAGCACCTGGGAAAAATAAGAGGAAGAATAATAGGAAATATCACTCAAGCCAGAGTTATGAATGCTCAATGAAATGATTAACCTATGCTTTCTAAAAATATTAAGGTCATTGATTACAAAAAATGTTAAGAAATTGATCCAGAAAAAATAGACTAAGAAAACATGACAGCTAAATTTAGTGCATAACCCTGGGTAGTAGTTTAGACTGGGGAAAATAGTTATAATAGACATTTTTACAACAATATGTGAAAATTATTTATGAACTCTAGAGTAGAAATTAGCATTGTATCCATATTGAAACTTCTGATTTTGTTAATTGAAATATGGTTACATAAGAGGGGTCATCATTCTTAAGACACACATAGTATGCCATTATTTTAAAGACATACTATGTATGGGCAAAGTAATGTGATATCTGCAACCTACTCTTAAATGGTTTAAAAAGTATCTAACACTCTACTATCTATAGATATGTACATAATGATTTGCAAATAACCATTTATCATTTTATCAGATAAAAAATACCTACACTTTTTTATTTAACAGTATTATATCAACTAATTGAAATGTTTACCACAATTACCTCTGCAAATATAAACTTTTCTGCTTTCACTTTCACACATGTATGAAAATTTCCCATTTCCACATCCCTAATTATATTTCAGGTTAATATCTTTCTAATCATATTCACATAAAGTATGCTTGCATATTATTAAGTACAAATTTTGCTTCAGTAGCTTTCTAGTGGATTGGACTGACTTCACATACAGTATTTTGGACCAGCACTACTCAATGTTTAATATGCGTTAGAATAATCTACTTGTTGAAGTGAAGATTTAGATTCAGTAGATCTGGAATAAAGCCAAGTCTTCTGTCTTAGAATTCTATGTTTCTTTGAAGATCCCAAGGTGATGCCATGACTGAAGAACACTGTGAGACAAGATCTATAATTTACCTTTCTCTAGCATTTTTTCTGGAGGCATTTTCTTCCTCTGAATAGCCCTCCAAACCCTCTTAATAATGATTTTCAAAAGGAGGTATGATTGAGCACAAAATGGGCACAGCTTAGACTTACCTCAGAAAAGATGAACTAGGGAGTAGGTATTTATCAGGGTTCTTCAGGGAAACAAAATAGTGTATACACACATACATATATATATGAACAGAGAAATATATAGATAGAGGTACAGATATTTTTTCTGGATTCCTTTTTAATAGTAAATAACCTTATGAATTATCATATATTTTATAGTATAGAAAGATTTGTTATGAGTATTTGCCCAAGTAGTTATGGAGGCCATAACCCATAATCTACTATCTGTACAATCTACTCTGCAATCTGTAGAACCAGGAAAGCTGGTAGTATAAATCAGCCTGAGTCTCAAGGCCCGAGAACAAGGGGAATAGATGTGTAACTCCCATTTCAAGTCAATGGCTTTAGAACTAGGGGGTTGTTTGTGTAAGTACCAACGACCAAAGGCTGAAGAACTAGGAGCTTGAATGTTCAAGGGCAGGAGAAGATGAATGTCCCAGCTCAAAGAAGAAAGAGCAAATTGTCTCTTAGCCTTTTTGTTCTATTTGGATCTGCAACAGATTGAATCTCCTTGACTCAGACTACCAATTCAAATGCTAATCTCATTCCAAATCATACTCACAGAAATATCCTGAAATAATATTTTAACAGCTATCTGGGCATCCCCTAACTGTGAAGTTGACACATAAAATTAACCATCATAAAGTCATTTCTCTTTGAGTAAGTATGGATAAAGAAAAAGATCAGATTAAGAGTGGAAGCATGGAATAAAATTTGCTGAAGAGAACTTGAGCAAAATTTGGAGAAGGAACTTGACCGTTAAATATAGTGACTATAGTGATAAAATGTGGGCAAATATTTCTCAGGGCATCTGACATATTTCAATGCATCTCAATAGCCAGATTTTTAAATTTCTTTTTTAAGAAAAATTTATTTTTAGGATTTCACACACTGAAAGAGCATCAAATGTCCAATAATTTTTAAGACTCTCCCATATCAAGTAGCTGCGCAGAATATCTTTTTGTCTGAAAAACTGTCTTGGTTTATTTTAATTCTCTTTGCATACCAGCTGATTTGCAGCTCCACAATTATTACTGTTGAAATGCATATGACTTTATTTTGCTTCATTTTGTTTCCTTTTTAAATGATATTTTAAAAATTGGCAACTGATATTTTAAAAACAGGTTTCTTTAGTTTGTGTGATGAAGTGGAAATAGCAGAACGTATATACTAGCATATAGTTTTCAGAAGATAAAAGCTGAAGATGCACTAAATAGACATTTCAGCTACTGCATAAATCTGTCTAGAGAAATTTGTTTTGCATTATGATTGTTTGTGTCAGTCAACCAGTGTTAGTTCTGTTGAGATAGAGTATTGTCTCCTTTGTAATATCATTGATGACAGGCTGCTCTTTAGAACAGAAAATAATTGAGTTTTATACCGAACTTCAGGTTTTCTTTTCTTCCCTGAACATTTTTATAAATGTGTTATTTACAGCATAATTCCATTTATTGGTTATTTATGTGACTCTTCAAATTTCCACCAGACACAAGTAATACCATGAAAATATCTATATTCCATCATGTTACATATTATTTAACACATTAGAGTGTTCAATCTTTCTTTTCTTTATTGAGGTACAGATATTTTATTCTGAATTTTTTTTTAATAGTAAAGAAACATAAATTATTTTATATTTTTTAATATACTCCATAATATTAAATTTTACCTCATTATTTTGATATATGTAGTTTTTAAACATATATGATATATGTAGATATATGTAGTAATTAAATTAATAGGTACATGATTCTAGTTCAAAAATATAAACTGATACAATATTTAATAAAAAATTTTGAAATGATATGTTTTTATCTCAGCTTTTGTGACATGTATATATAGGGAGAAAAGCAAAAGTTATTGGGTGTGCTTTTAAGAATATCAGGTTAAAGAAAGAGGGAATATAAAATGTCAAAAACAACTGGGACATAATAACTATAAATTGATGGCAAGATAAGAGAGGGAAAAAAAGTGGTTAATTCAACTATGGGTTAGACATAAAATGTAAAATAACTTCCAAACTGATCCCTCACCACAAGTTCTATAGGGTTCTACATTTTTCCAGTAAACTTTTTTTTTTTTTTTTGTGACGGAGTTTCACTCCTGTTGCCAAGGCTGGAGTCCAATGGCACGATCTCGGCTAACTGCAACCTCCGCCTCCCAGGTTCAAGCGATTCTCCTGCGTCAGTCTCCCGACTAGCTGGTATTACAGGCATGTGTCACCATGCCCAGCAAATTTTGCATTTTTAGGGGAGACAGAGTTTGTCCATGTTGATCAGGCTGGTCTCAAACTCCCGACCTAAGGTGATCCACCCGCCTCGGCCTCCCAAAGTGCTGGATTACAGGCGTGAGCCACCAGTGAACTTTCTGAGCTTCAGAGAGACTCGGTCCTGAAACTGTCCCATCCTTTCCCATGCACCTTGTGGCGTGAAAAATGAAGAACATATGTTCATCCATGTCCTCAGACATATTTTTCCTATGGCTTGATAACTCATAAATGAGTATTTTTTGAGTGTATCATGTCTAGTAAATATTTTCCCTGAAACTTAGTAGCCTAGCTAATAAAATTTCAAGGAGGAAGGATAAAGATCTCTAGTAAGAAAAAAACAGAGAAAGTAGTAGTAAGAATGGAGAAAAGTATGTCGAAAGAGAGTAGCTTTTTTTTTTTTTTTTTTTTGAAACGGAGTTTCGCTCTTGTTACCCAGGCTGGAGTGCAATGGCGCGATCTCGGCTCACCACAACCTCCGCCTCCTGGGTTCAGGCAATTCTCCTGCCTCAGCCTCCTGAGTAGCTGGGATTACAGGCACGCGCCACCATGCCCAGCTAATTTTTTGTGTTAGGAGAGACGGGGTTTCACCATGTTGACCAGGATGGTCTCAATCTCTTGACCTTGTGATCCACCCGCCTCAGCCTCCCAAAGTGCTGGGATTACAGGCTTGAGCCACCGCGCCCGGCCGAGAGTAGCTTTTAAATATTAAGAATAATAACAGTTTGGAGAAGGAATCTATTGACCTTATGAGATAAATAACTTGAAATATAAATTATATATAATTTATATTTATATATTATGTTATATATAAATTACATAATATAAATTATATATAAAATTATAAATAGATAATTTAATATACTATATATAATTTATGTATAATTATATATATATAAATGAGATAGTGTTCTTTTCACCTAGGCTGGAGTTCAGTGGTGCAATCATAGATCACTGTAACCTGGAACTTCTGGGCTCAAGTTATCTTCTCCCTCTCTCCTGCCTCCCAAAAGTAGCTAAGACTACAGGTGCTCACCACCATGACTGGCTAAATTTTTATTTTTGTTTTTGTAGCATCATGGTCTCTCTATGTTGCTGCAGCTGATATTGAACTTCTTCCTTCAAGCAATTCTACTGCCTTGGCCTCCCAAAGTGCTGGGATTACAGGCATTAACTATAATACTCAGAAAAAAAAAAAAAAATCAGCAAAAGAAAATAAATCTTTCTTGATCCCACATCCTCCTGAAGCTACTATCCAATTTCTCTTTCCTTCTTGACAGGAAAAATCTTCCTGGCTGGGCGCGGTGGCTCACGCCTGTAATCCCAGCACTTTGGGAGGCCGAGGCGGGTGGATCACGAGGTCAACAGATCGAGACCATCCTGGTCAACATGGTGAAACCCCGTCTCTACTAAAAATACGAAAAATTAGCTGGGCATGGTGGCGTGTACCTGTAATCCCAGCTACTCAGGAGGCTGAGGCAGGAGAATTGCCTGAACCCAGGAGGCGGAGGTTGCGGTGAGCCGAGATCGCGCCATTGCACTCCAGCCTGGATAACAAGAGCGAAACTCCGTCTCAAAAAAAAAAAAAAAAAAAAAAATACTTCCCGTAATTTCTGCAGCATTTTGTGTCCTAGAATTTAAATGTGTGTGAAAATTTGTACACAATATTCAAATATCAATAATAATAGCGTTTTTAATTTTTTATAGGTAGTTTCCCTTCCCTTCTCTTTTCCCTTCCGTTTTTCCTTTTCCCTTCCCTTCTCTTTTCCTTCCCTTTTCCTTTCTCTTTTCCCTTCCCTTCCTTTTTCCCTTCCCTTTTTCCTTTTCCCTTCCTTTTTCCCTTTTCTTTATCCTTTTCCCTCTCTTCCATTCTCTTTTTCTTTCTAGTTTAATTTTCGTGAAGGCATGTTGGGGTAAAGAGTGGAAGGAAATAAACCATTCCATAATTCTAAAGAGAGTCATTTGAATTAATCAGTTTATAATGTAGCTTTTGATACACATTAAATGTTTCAGACTCTCTTATTTTCCATTTTTCTAGACAAAAGAAATCTTAGCCAAGAAAAAATATTTGTCTCTTTTCATGTTAATATCTCTCTCAGCTATTTGTAAACTCATAAGCTCAGTGGTGCTCTTGTGTTAGGCTGGATACAATGACAAATAAATTTGCAAATATCCCAATCCTCCAGAAATGTTTTCAGAATCTACTGTTTCCCATTAACATGTCTAGGTGTTTCTAAACTCATTCCTAAGGCTTAAGGGATGAACCTACGCTTGGTCTCACCCCTTTCCCTCCTCTAATTCCCCATCCACTTAATGGGTGGGGATTTTAATATAGCTGTGGAAATAGGGACTGTGGTGGGGAAAAACTGATTCCTTGAGACAGATCATTACTAGGCTCTGCATTGAGCTGTTAGAGCAAAGTTCTCTTGGAGATGTGCATTTTTAATAATGCTTTTTTTTTCTGGTACCCAAAATTGTGTAATACCTCTGGCCATATCATTTTTTTAAGCTAAACCACTATAATCTATTAGAGATTAATAACGTAGTAAGATAGTGTAAAATAAAATGTGTTTGTATAATATAAATTCTCATCATTAAGGAGTAAAATAAAAGTGATTTAAAATGCCATGGTTTTCTTTCATATAAAAGAAGAAAATATTTTTATTTTCTTCAAATAATATTCAAAGTTTAAAAACTGTACAATATAGGCCAATTCTAATTTTACATGTTATATATGCATAAAATAAGAAATTAAATACTTCAACAGATATTTTAACGCAAAGTAGATTTTTTTCCTCCACAGAGAAATGGGTAAACCTGGAGAGATTCTCGTTTATCAAACTTCCACCTTGCACTACCAAATCGTGACATCTTTAATTTAGCACTAGATTGATACTGACTTTTTAATTTTTATATAACCTGAACAGCAAATTAGTCTTTTCTTGAAAATTTAGTATGCAATTTTATAACTTTCAAAAATTAATATGATATGAAATTAAATTTTATTATAATTTATTAAATCAGTAAGTTGAGACAAGTTTGTCTTTTTTTTTTACATTTGTAGGTTTTCAATATTTACCTTAAATTAGTGCATTTGCCTCAGTAATCAAGACGATGTGTGTGGCATATCTAATATTTTTACCATTCTGTTATTTAACAACTTTATTGCATTATAATTTACATATTATAAATTCAATCCACACAATTAAGTGATTTTAGTAAATGTCTAGTTGTGTACCATCACCACAATTTAGTTTCAGAACATTTCACAGAATGGTTAACTTTGCCTGGTTTTTCAGGCTTTCCTCGTTTTAACACTAAAAGTCCCACATCCCGTGAAACATTCCAGGCAAACCCAAATGATTGGTCACTCTATATTTCAATCATTCTGAAAGTAGCTTCTTATCTCATTATAATCAATCCCACTCCCTCCCCATGCTTTAGAAAACCACTTATTTGATGTTTCCATAAATTTGACTTTTCTAAACATTGTACATAAAAAGAATTCTAAAAGATACATTCTTTTGTATCTCACTGATTTCAATTACATAATGTTTTTGAGGTTTATCTATATATAGCATGTGTCAGCATTTATTTTCATTGTTGAATATTATTTCATTTTACAGCTATACTCCACTATTTTCTTTCAATCATGACTTATAGACATTAGATCATTGCTGGTTTAGGATCTTATGAGTAATTAATTTTGCTATAAAATTTGCATATGTATCTTTGTGTGGGCATTTAAAACTTTTCTCTGGGATAGATTTCAAGAAGTAGGATTGCTGGGTTTATGATCCACTTTGAGTTAAGTTTTGTGTAGGGTGTGAGGTATGTCTTCTCCTCTTCTTCCTTTCTCTCTCCCTCCTCCTCTTCCTTTCTTTCTTCCTCCTCCTCGTGCTCCTCCTCCTCCTTTTTTTGGCATGAGGCTATTCAGTTGTGGCAGCATAATTTGTGAAAGAGTACCCTTTCCCTTTTAAATTGTTTTGTCATCCTTGTTGAAAAATAAATAACCTTAAAGTTAGGGTTTGTTTCTGGATTCTCAATTCTGGTGCATTAATCTATATGTTTATTGGTGCCTCAATTTTACACTATCTTCATTATTGTAGCTTTAAAGTAAGTTAAAATCTAGTAGTTTAAACCTCCAAATATGTTACTTTAAAAACAGTTTTAGATATTCTAGTTTTGTGTTTTTCTGTATAAATTTTAGGATAAACTTTTCAATGTCTACAGATAAGTCTGATAAGATTGTGATAGAAATTATATAGAATTTATAGATCCATTGGTGATAATGGCCACTGTGACAATATTGAATTTTCTGATCAATGAACATAAAATGTCTCTTCATTTATTTAGATATTTAATCTTCTCCATGTTTTGTAATTTTCAGTGTATAAATATAAGATATCTTAAACTTAAGTTCCAAAGGGAAATGTATGAAAGAGACAGAGGGATTCATGGAAAAGGTAGGAAATTCAGGATATTAGAGTGCTACAAAAGCCAGAGACTGGTAGGAAGACTGGGCTGGAAAACAGAATTTAATCCCAAAGTTTGCAAATTCAATGGCAGGAGAAAAATAGACAGAAAAAGATCCTGAATTTAACACACTGTAAAAAAGTATTCTTAAGATTTCTGAAAATTTATACTTCATAATTCCATAGGGATTAAGGTAATTAAGGGACTGAATAGGAAAAGAATGAGATATATGCCAAATAATTTATTGTTTGGTCAGGGACATTCATTTTTGCTAGAGAAGTAATCAAAATCAAGTTAAAATTGCTTAATTTTATTTTGTTTTAAATATCTGGGAACTTTTGTTGTGTTTTTGAATGAGAAACTACTCGCAAAAGAGAGATGGAATATTTTAAAAGAATAAGTAAATGTGGTTGTACCATCTTTCAGAAGTAAAAATTGGTGGGAGTTGAAGCCCAGATGCTACAATGTATTTGAAGAAATGGAAAGGCACTTTCTCTTACTAAATAAAAAAAGGCGGGAAAAGGGCATGCCATGAGAATGAAAAGTTCTAAGAAATTTAGCTCTCAAAGTCTTTCTCTAATAGCAGTATTTTTAGTATCACATCCGAAGGGAAAAGTTTGAGAAGTGAGAATTATGCAAAGTTATTAATAATTAGATCAAAGTAAAATGAAAGTTGGATTTTTGGTGAGGACAATAAGAGGCTATTTATGTCATTTATATAGGGTAGTAATACCAGAAAAGGTAGAAACAGTATAAAATAGGCAGTAGTTAGGAACTCAATTTCATAAACTGACGGAAAGTAAGTAAACAGTGACTCTGTAAGAAAATATGATTTCTTCTTGATTTCTGAGAGATCAGTTAAGTCAAAAGCTGATTTTATAAAGATATGCTATAGAGAAAGACTGTCTATCTCTCCTCACTAACGTAACATAAATTGTTTCTTAAATAATCTGGAAGAAAAATTCCTAACATAAAATAATTGATGGCCTAAGCACCCTTTAACCTTTTTATATTGTTTTTGTATTTACTGGATAAATATATGTTTCAATGACCCTGAATAACTGTGAGGAAAATGATACAGACTTTTTTAACTTCTTTCCCTTTAAAAAAAGAATTTGTTTAGTGTATTTAGATAACTGCATTACGTACCAGTATGTCTGTATAGCCAAATATACTTTTAAAACAAAAATTTACCTTTGTATTGTGTGCTTCATTTAAAATATTTGTGTTATTATTAAAACATATTACTTTGGGAAACCCTAAACATATAAATTTGGTTTATAATTTTTATAGTTTTTCTTGATAATTTTTAAGTAGTAAATCATAAAGATTACCTAGTCCCAAATTTTCAGTACATGGATAATTATTCTTAAAATTGCTAGTTTTCCTAATATGGATTATAACTATCTCTACTTTAAAAATCATATCAAAATTGAGGATATCTTAAATCATAGTTTTATTATAAAATCCATTTATCAAAACTAATTTAGTGAAATGAGTGAAGGAATTTGGTTTCCATTACCATGGCATATTTCTTATTACGTAATGCTCTCAGATTTATAAGTATAGATAAAGCTTTAAGGTTTACATCATATTCCATGAATTGAAAATGTAGGAACATCGAACAAGCTCTAAATGCTCTGCAGATCTTACCAATTAAATTAAGAGACCCATAAAACCCCTGTGTCTTCACTAATAGAAATGTAATGATTAACAAATTAACATGATTCTAATGGCATGATGTCAATAACATGGTTTTATTTGAGTAGAATTTTTATCATTATATGCATCTTCAAATTTGTAAACTTATATATTTTCTTATCATGAAAGACTTGTTATCACACCATTTCCCTGATTTTATAATACTCTTATTATTCCTATTGAATTACAATTAAGCTGGGTATGGTGGTTTGTGCCTGTAATCCCAGCTACATTGGAGGCTGAGGCAGGAGGATCGCTTCAGCCCAGCAGTTTGAAGCTGAAGTGATATACGGTCACATCATGCATCCCAGCCTGGGCAACAGAACAAGAACCTGTCTCTAGCAAAATATATATACTCTATGTTAGGACTTACTTTATTTAATAGTCTGTTTTAGTGTTTATTTTATTTTACTATATATATTGTGTAGTGATATATATATTATATATATCATATATGTGTATATATTACATATTTATATTATATATATTACTATTTATATTATATATATTACTATATTGTGTAGTGACATCTATCTAATCTATATGTAAATATATGACTACATATAGGAAAAAAATACCTTTTTTTATCCTTAAATGTAAAAAATAGTAAATTCACAGTTAATTCCAAATGAAATTAAACATCTGCTATATAATCAGTCTAGAAACAGACTGGACTCAATGTCAGATATTTTTTTAACTTGGGAATTCAAAATTCCTGTACTTTGTTTTTGGGTAGTTCAGCTAGGTAAGATTTTTGTCATTTTGGAACATGGTAGGCATGCCATTTTCCTCAGAACATTCTTTTATTTACTTACTTATTTGTTTATTTTCTCTCCAAAGTGACATTAAAAAAGGACGTTCTTAAAATATTGATCAGACATTCTAATAGTAAAAGTAAATGTTCTCTAAATGATCTCACTACTAAGTAATTAAACTGTTTAACAAAATGCCCAGCTTACTGACAATAGCCCTATTGAAAGCTCCATTTCTAAAGAGATACAAGAATAAATATGTTTGCAAGTCATACCAGTTCTTGTGAAATTGGATGCCCTTGACCACTATGGAAAAAAGACCAGTTCGTCAGAGGGCATTTTTAAAATAAATCTCTAACCACTATTCTGCTCTTCATAAAACTTCATGGTTAGTTTCCTTGATTCAATCTCCTAGGGACAATGATATAATATTACCTGGAGTTCAATATTAATTAAATAAAAGTTTTATTGAAAATTCTAGCAAAGCAAAATCTAAAAGGTAAGAATAAAAGTTCTGTTGATATTAATTAGCAAAAGTATGAATCTTTTTTTATAATCCAAGGAACAATGAAGTATAATCAAAATTTTAATGTATAGTTGCCTAGTACTTGATATATTCTAGAACCTACCAACTCAAATGAGAGTTCCAGCAGCAGCAGCCCTCCCATACTTCTTATTAAAAATGTGAAATCTCACACTCAACCCAGACATCAGAATCTGAATTTTAAAGAGATTTCTACCTATGTGATTTATGTGCAAATGAAAGTTTGAGAAGTCCTGATTTAAAATATTATGCTTTCATCCACCCACCACAATCTTCTTGAGTACCACAAATATGCCAGACTCTATGCTAGACACAGTGGATATTAAGATAAATTATTTCTATACTGAAGAGTGTTACATAGTGGTAGGAAAGAAAAGCAGGCACTATGGTGATAGTTGGGTGAACAAAAAGAACCATGAAGAGAAAATAAGTCACTACCCTGTGATAGAGAATAATGAGAGCGACATTTCCACCAGGGCTTAAAAGGTGGGAGTATTTCTCAAGCTTTCAACCCTTTATCAGCAGAGGGTAGAAGGGAACTCTGCTTCAGGTAAGACCAATTTCTCACAAAGTGTTCAATTCTCTCTACATACTCTGGGTAAGTCTATACGACACCTGAGCAGGATTTTTATCCCTGAATGTTGGGATACTTACTACTGCATGCCTCATAGCAATCACATTTTTGCTTAAACAGTATAACTGATTTTACTATCACGAAACTCATAAGATTGTTGCAGGGACTACAGGAAACCCCAAACTTTCTTATACCTCCTGGGTCATCTCCTAAATAATTTCTAAACTTATAGCTGACCTTTTTAGTCCTCATCTCAGACGCCTCTCAAACTATGATTCATATTGGCAACCTCTTTTCTGAAATTTTTCTTCAACATTTACTCTAACAGAAACTTGGATATCTCCTGTTGATACTTCTTATCCTGAAACACTCTGAAGTGATAGCTTGTTTTTTTTTTTTTTTTTCAGATTTTTAAAACCACCAGGATTAAAGATGGAGTATTTGTTCTTTAGATCTCTTAATGACAATTCCAGACTTTTCTCCCTCCATTGTCCCTAAAACTAACAATTTTGAATCTCTCATCTTACAGTACGTGGCTACTATTTCTTATTGTGTTGTCATTTACAACTATCTGGACACTCCCTTTACCTCTCAATGATTTTTAGCTACTATCTCATTGTTGTTCCCACTAAATCTCCTTACATCTTATTTCCTGATGATTTGAATAAAGAGATGATTCTTCCAACCCTTTGACCTCTCCATTTATTTAAATATTCCCCTGCAAGGAGCTTGACCACCATCTCAGCCATTAACTCTTATGGTCAGAGCCCAGACCATGTCAATTCTGATATGTGTAACCTTTCCATTATCTCGGTTTCACATACCTCATTCTTTGCTTACTCCTCTTTCTTTCTAGTTCACTTCCTTTAGAATTCCAAATCTAACAAGCTATTTACCTACTGTGACCTCCTATCCATCTATCCATCAAACCTACCAGTCTCTTTGCTGGTCTTTCTTCTTTTTTTTACCCTTTGCATCCCTTTTTTTCTCTCTACACTGACTCCCTTGGTGATGTAATTTCATCTTCTGTATTTATATACCACGTATACACTAATGATACACAAGTTCATGTCTCCAACCTACAACTCTCTTTTAAACTCCAGACAAAACCTAATATATCCCACATAGCCAATTCGTTTTGCTTTTGCTGTTGTTGTTCATTGGTGTGTTTCAATTGTTTGAGGGATGTCTGGAACATAGCAGGCCTTTAATAAATGAATAGATGTGATTTTTCCCACCTAAGCAAAGAAATAAGATAGTAGATGTCTTACTGAAATAACTTGGCGTCGTATTATGTGATAGAAATGAAGACTTCATGTGTATGTGTAGGGATAGGAATATTGATTAGAGTGGATTTTAAGGAGGTGTTACATACAATCAGATGATTTTAAGCATCTGAGACTTCTATCTTCAGTAAGCAGGTATATGGTGAAGCAATCAACACAGAGTAGAGACAGAGTTTATCAAGTAGTCTTTCTTAGTTTGAATTTGACATCCCTATGAGATAACCAAAATATTAGCCTTTAAACAGCAGCATGAGCATTATGTCCTGGCAGCAAACAGCTACAGATAAATATGTGGAAGGAAGGATTATATTCCTAAGACATATTTTATAAATAATTTTAAGTAGAGTGTTGATTACTTTCAGTAAGGTACATCTTTATATTAGTTTACTGGTGTTTTTGCTAAAACACCTTTGAGTTGAAGCCATACAAAAGTCCAGATTTTTAGGGCAAATATAACACATGCCTTTAAAAGTATTTAACAACAATTTATTTATTTAATTTATTTTATATTATATTAATATAATTTATTTATTAAAATATATAAATATAAAAATAACATCTTTTGTTATCAGCTGGTCCTAGTTCATTAAATAAAATATTTCATTATATTTAATATATATACAAATGTTTTATATAAATATGCATACACAAGCACAAATACATATGTATATATTTGTGTATGTATATCTACATGTGTATGCATACACAATATTCTGACCATCTCTAATTTTTGCATTTATGTGTTCATTAAGTTAAAAAATTCAGCCCTTAATAAATTATTCTTTGTTATCATAGTATCTTAGTGTTTTATAGAATTATAGAATCATAAATCTTCCTCAGGAGAGAATTCATAGCCTGAACTTACATATCATGATATGTTATCTGGCATGTCATGTCTATTTCTATAAATTTAGTAAGCAAATAACTATGTAAACCATAGCTGTAAAAAGTATAATATACAACAAATATATGAGAAAGGCATACTAAATGTTCATGGACAAATATATATATATACAATGAATATCATCTCTTGATCATCAATAATATTTAAAAATATTGGGATGGAAGAATTTACATTCATGCATACTTTAAGTGAAGTACTTGATAAGAATTGGGAAAAGATATGATACTTTAAATTATGTAATTTATTGCAACATAAAAATGTTTTTGCAGCTCTAATGAATGGCCCATTTTGTCATAAAAGAGAGATGTATGTTAGAAAATTGGCCAGACTTTAATGTCATAGTCCCATGTTTCCTCATCTTGGCTAAAGTATCATTAAGTTTAATATCAACCTGAATATACTGTCATTCTTCTTTCCCAACACTGCATAGGCATGAATAATAATTCATAAGTGAGGGATTCATTAATAAAAGATTTCTTGGATGTGGGCTACAGGTAGCAAGCTTTGCTTCACTGCAGTAACCGTATCTGTCAATGCATGTCTTCAGCATTCAGCATGTAGTCCCAGTACAGAAAGCAGAATTAATTTTTTATTTTGTTTCTCTTAATAAATGTCTTCAGATATTAACTTTATAGTATCTCTAGAAAAGTATATTTTTTTGGTTACATCAGTGAATAGGTGTACTTCTGTACATAAACTTATTTCTGTTTATTCAGTGTACCTCACTATTACCAAACTACTGTAAAACTGCTCCAATAGTTTTTGTAATATACTTCAAAATGTTACATCAGTTAACATACTAAGTGGATTCACTATAATTCTTTTATTTCCATAAAGTTAAAATAATATCAATTTTCAAAAACAAAGAGACTGAATCACCCCAGTAAGATCACTAATATTATAAAGAAATATTATGAAAATCTTCGTTGACAACCTAGATGAAATAAGCAAATTCATAGACATATAAATTACAATTATGTCTCAACTTTCCATCAAGAAGTGGCTCCTGCTTCATCAGTCCTTGAATCTGGATTGGTTATGTGATTTACTAAGCCAATGAGAATTCAGTAAAAGTGGCAAAGGCAGATGCTTGAAAAATGTTGGCATTTTGATGCTGTTTGGTAAATGTGGAAATCTTAGACCATCAGGTGAAGAATCCAGGGTCTGCTGGAGGATGAGAAAATATGTGGAGAAAACCAATGCACCTGAGACAACAGTTTGCCTACTGCTATACGCATAAGCGAAGATGCTTTAAATCTTCCAGCTACCTCATGACCTAGCAACTGACAATAGATACATGAAAAGGCTAAGAAGAGTCCACCCAAGATGATCTAGTTTATAAAACCACCCATTAAAACCCCCAATTATGAGCTAATCTAAATCCTTATTTTAAATCTGCAAGTTTTGGAGTAATTTATTATGAAGAAATAGCTAACTGATACAGCAATATGTTTTCTTGTTGATACTCTTTACTATAAAAGCACACAAAAAAGACAAATCTGACATATGCTTTTAAATAATCACTTGTCAAATTCTGATTAAATAAACTAAATAAAACGTGATTTTACCCATTTCTAGCTGGAAGTTGAGAGAGCTAACATGGAGGCAGAATTCCAGGGTTATGATTAAGGATCAAAAGATTAAAAAGCCCCAATTATATTTTGACTTATTTCAATATTAAATAAAAATACATCAAATACATTTTGTGTAGAAAATGACTCATTAGAAGGGAAGTATGTTTCAGAAAACGTCGTTTAGGGTAAATTTATGAGAGAGAGGGAAAGAGAAAGAGAGACAGGGAAAAAATACAGGTAAGACGAGTTAGCGGACCCTTGCACTGATGGTAGCAAGAGATAAAAGATTTTGAATTATGATGTGGCAATAATAATTAGTTTAAGATTGGTTCAATAAGATTGTGTATGAATCATTAGCTTATAAAAAATTGCCGTAACGCAAAATCTGGTGTTACTCTATCTAAGCTAAATGAGATAGGTTTTTTTTTCTGAAAGAAATAATATCAAAGCTTAAATAAATTAAATCTTCCAGAAAAGGAAACATTTTAAAGCATGAAAAAATAATTATGTTTAATTATATATTAGTATTAAAGCTCCATTAAATAATGCAAGGTCATATTTTAATATCATTTTTATCTTTTTCCTTTACTTTTTGAATTTTGTACTTTTCCTCTTCCTCCTCTCCCTCTACCTCCCTTCTCTGTCATCCTACTTTTATTGGACACTTTTTGGTTATAATATAGACTTCTAGCACCCCGTCTTCAGTAAGTCATTGGAAAGAATACATTACAGTGGTGGATGGTGGACTCAGTGTTTATGCCTCAGATCCAGCACCTACTAATTTGATAACCTTGGATATTTTACTGAAACTCTCTGTAATAGTTCTAGTATACATATGGAATCACAAAAGACCACAAATGGCAAATCAGTCTTGAGAAAGAACAACAAAGCTGTAGAACAACAAATCAACACCTACTAATTTTAAAATATGTTACAAAACCACAGTAAACAAAACAGCATGGTACTGGCATTAGGTCAGATTTCTTTCGTTTCTATGTTTCTAAAATTAGAAAACTTTGGAAACTGTTTTTGTCTATGTTAATTTTACCTAATTTTCTTAAAACCATGCATTGAAACCTCTTTTCAACAGTGGCTTATTTTCTTTCCACTTTTATAATAGTTTTACATTTTAAAATGAAAAATAAGAAATCACTGTTGAAGCACAGATTCAATACAGTACTACTTAAAATTCAAGTTTTAACTCATTTTGAAATGAGTTGGGCTCAAATTAGATGGAACACATCACACTATACTTGGTGTTAAGCAACTTCAGGTGACATTTATTATACCAAGTCTCACATATAAGTGCTCTAATTAGTTAAATTGATTATTCAGAAAGGAATGTTTCCAGAGATTTAATTATAGGGCAAAATTGTACACTTTCAGATTTATGCTATGTCAGAAAAGATGATCTATCTTAATTCAAATATCATCTATTTACCATGTGCATATATTGACTCTTACATGGAAGCTTCTATGCATATATGAGATTCAAATATTTGAGAAAGAAGGCTATTTATGGCTGACATCTAAATTCATGATTAAAATTATTTAGGAAAGGGTTGATTTTATCATCAGCCATAGCAAAAAGCCATAAATGAACAAAACCAATTTATTCTACAATTATTTCTCTCCCTTTTCTGATAACTTCTTCCTTATAGCTTTATTGGGGCCTTATCAGTTACTGCTTATATTTATTAGTGGTTTTCTTTGCTCTTTGTCCTTTAGCTGCTTGAACCTATGTGAATTCAAGAAAATGTCTTTATACTTTAATATCCCATTAGACACACTTTACTTACATTAATAATTCCAATTTAGCAATGCAGCAATTTTGGAGGTGAGATATTGCCTAATAAAACATTCATCAACTTATTACCTTCTTCCTCACTCATTTATGCTCTGCCATGTGTTTTATTTCATTTTCTTCTTGTTTTATATATTTTGTTACCTGATCATCTTTGCTCAAAACTGAAATAAAATCGTAATTTAGTAGGAAGTTTTCTGGGACAAAATTCACCAGAGATAACTGAAAATACATATTGGGAAAGATTTAACAAGTTGTTCTAGATCTTAGAAGATATGTTTTTCTTTTTCTTATTTTTTTTTTGAGTTTTTAATGTTCTTTGAAACTTTGTTTTTCCTCTGACTAAGCACATGTTCAAAGAAAAGATCGAAGTATTTATTTAAAAAATATTTTTCCAAAGGTATATGTAAAATAATCTAACATAAGGTGGTAAATTAAAAAATAGACACTTAGATACAAAAAGTTGAAATCCTGATTATGTTACCTTCACAAAACGTGCCAGTGTTTGTGAAGCTAATTAGTCTTCTATAATGGAAAACAGTATAATTGAGTCTATATGGTTATGAGATGAAATTGAAAACAATTGCATATTTCCTGAAATTTATATTCCTAAACTATCAAACATAATTGTTTTTTGTTTTGCAGGTAATTGACTTGCAATTTTATAAAGTTATTAAAATATATTTCTGCTTTGAAATCTTTTCATAATCCATATTCCAATAATTTCACTACAAAGACTTTAGAATCTTACATTTTTAACTCCTTAGTTAGCTGCAAGAATTATTATTTTTTACTAAATGAAAGTCACTTTATGGATAAACTAACACTTTCTTATAAATGGTAAAAATCCTGTGTATTTTAAAGTCAACATAAATATTGCAGAAATGCCTAAATTACAGGGGGAAGTTTTTAATTTCAAACAATCTGAAATGATAGCATTGCAATGTTATCGTATTGGTGAAACTGTGGTATGAATTTTTATATAGCTGTGTATATAAACATACGATGTCTTTTCATTTGTTTATGTCTTTAATTTCCTTCATCAATGTTTTGTTGTTTTCAGTATACCAGACTTTTACCTCTTTAGTTAGCTTTATTCCTGAGTATTTTATTCTTTTTGGTGCTATTGTAAATGAAATGGTTTTCCTAATTGCCTTTTCAAATAGTTTGTATATATAGAAACACAATTGATTTTTGTATGTTGGTTTTGTATCTTTCAATTTAATCGAATTTGTTTCTTAGAACTAACAGTTCCTTTTTTAAATGAGTTATTAGGGTTTTCTGTATATAAGACCATGTTGTCTTGAAACAGAGACCATTGTACTTCTTCCTTTCCAATTTGGATGCCATTAAATAGACTTTTCTTGCCTAGGATTTCCAGTACTGTTTTGAATAGAGAGCTCAGAAATACTTTTATGTAAATGTAGCAAACAAGTGTACCAAGAATACACAACAGGTACAGGATGGTCTGTTCAACAAATGATATTGGCAAACTGGATATCCACATGTAAAAAGGAGTGAAATCTGACCCTTATTTTACCTCATTCATTAAAATCAACTCAAAATAGATGAAAGACTTAAACATTAGACCAGAAGCTCTAAAACTCTTCAAAGAACACATAAGGGATAAGTTTTATGACATTGGTTTTGTCAGTGATTTCATGGATGTGATACTAAAAGCACAGGCAACAAAATCAACAACAACAAAATAATTAGGACTATGTCAAATTGAAAAGCTTTCCAGAGCAAAGAAAAAATCAACAAAGTCAAAAGCATCCAGTGGAATGAAAGAAAATATTAGCAATTCTTATGTCTGATAAAAGACTAATGTACAAAATATATAAGATACCTCTACAACTCAATAGCCAAAAAAAAAAAAAAAAAAAATAACTGAATTAACAAATACACTAGGACTTGAGTATACACTTCTTCAAAGAAGACATACAAGTAACCAACAGGTACATGAAAAAATGTTCCATGTTATCAATTATTAGGGAAGTGCAAATCAAAATCACAGTCTCACTGAGATATTATCTCACATGCATTAGAATGGATATAATTTTTAAAAGCAGAAAAAAAAAGACAAGTATTGGCAAGAATACAGATAAATTGGAACCCTTGCAGACTGTTGGTAGGAATACAAAATGGCACAGCTACTATGAAAAAAAATAGTTGTAGATTCCTAAAAAAATCAAAAATAGAACTACTATATGATTCAGCAGTTTCACTTCTGAGTATTTATTTAAAGGAACTGAAATCAGGATCTGGAAGAGATATAAACACTCTCATGTTTATGAAAGCAGTAGTTACAATAACTAAAATGTGGGAAAAAACCTGAATGTCCATTAAGAGATCCATGGGTAAAGAAAATGCATTATATACCTACAAGAGAATACTATTTAGCTTTAAAAAGGAAAGAAATTCTACAATATGCAATAAAATGGATGAACCTTGAGCACGGTATGCAAAGTGAAATAAGCCAGTCACAAAAAGACCAATACTACATGATTCCACTTTTTTGAAGTATCTAGAATAGTCAAATTCATAGAATCAAATAGTGGGATGGTGTTTTCCAGCTGCTGGAAGTGGGAGAAATGGAGAGTTCCTAATCGAGAAGCACGAAGTTCAGTTAAACAAGATAAGTAAGTTCTAGAGTTCTGCTGTACAACATTTTACCTGTAGTAAATAATATGGTGTAAATACTTAAAAATTTGATAAGAGGGTAGAATTACATTAAGAATTCTTACCACAATTTTTTAAAAGAGGAGTCTCTAAATATTTTTTTTAATTCAAAATACAGTTATTGGTTATTTTTTTAAATAATTGAATATTTTTAAACCTGAAACAGCCAGCTTTTAAAAAGAGCTATCTATATAATTGAACATTTATCTTTCAAAAGCCAACATTTTATATTTTATGCAAAATTTAAAAGAAAGCTTGAATTTATTTTTTTCTTTGCTTCTGACTATTATTTTCGTAGCTACAGAATAAGCCAGTCTCTAGCAGGAAGGGGAGAACACTGAGCAGCAAAGACTGAATGTATTTTGATCTGAAGAAAATCAATTTAGTCCAAACTCATTAGCCAAATTAGTAAGGAAATAAAATCATATATTTTATTTGATTAATTTAACCATTTGAATCTTTTACAATGCTTAATCTACAGCCACTACAAGTAGAAAAGAAAAAAGAAACTCAATATGCTTTCATAATAAATTTTCCTGAATCATATATTTGGGCCAACTTAATTATTTTTAGAATGCATGAGAATTCTTTCAGTTTCCAATTTTTAGTCTTGAAGTCTTCTTTCATTGCTAACCTTCATTATAAAGTATGCCTGCCTTTATTGTCTTTCAAAATATAAATAATGAATATATTTTTTGAAGGTAGATAATAAATCTGTTTCTATAATAACATTCAGAAATTTATTTTCTCAGTGTAAGGAATATTGTAATTTGGTCAGATCTTTATTTCTTTCTTAATATTGGTAAATTTTAGTGTTTTGAGCTGTATATATTTATCCTTTATATGAAATGGTTTTGGAAAATTAACTTTCCTTGTCTTTCTCATAGTGGCACTTGACTTTGAAAGGACATTTATTTTCTCTTTCTTGAAAATTATTGGAAAACAGATCTTTTCCCATGGAATTCTATTGCATCAATAAATGTGGCCTAACAGTGACGTTTATAGCGTGAAGTTCTCCTGTTCTGCTTAGGATTTCTGTGTACATAAAATTGCCATTGTGCTGCTTTTTTATATGCAAAATAAAGTAATTAAAAAGATGACTGTTTTAACATTTTATTTTTAATATAATATATTTTTATGAAACATAATCTACCACTCTTTTGTTTCCATAATCTGGAGTCATCACTTCTGCCAACTCCAGGGACTTTAGTCACAGACTGGTAGACTAATGGAATCAGTGAACTCCAAAATGCTTTCCAGCTACAAAAGTCTGTAGTAATTCTAGTTTAAAACAATGAAAAATTTTCAGAACTTTTTCAATATATTGTCTCTGCTTTCTTTTTCTGGAATGTCATCCCTCATGCTAACACACTTGGAAGTTTCTCCAGAATCTATCTTTAGAAGTCATAACTCAGTTTCCATTTTCTACAAAACATTATCATCCTTCAAAGAAAATTAGGCTCTACTCTTCTTGTATTTCTCTAGTCTATATTCCAGTTGACTATCATCAAATGTTTGTTGAATTGAATTGTTGAAACAAGGAAGAAAACAAATAGATGAAAATCAAAACATTGTTTGAAGCACTAAGTACAATAGCTAAGATGTGGGAAAAGTCATAGATGTTCACTTAAGAGATCAATGGCTAAAAAAAATGCACTATATACCTACAAGGGAATACTATTTAGCCTTAAAACAGAAGGAAATTCTGAAATATGCAACAACATGGATCAAGCTTGAGGACAGTATGCTAAATGAAATAAGCCAGTTTCAGAAAGTTATTGGAAGAGTCAATTGAAATAAACAGTACAGAAAGAGAGCTTAACATCTGTTAAATTTACTCTGTGTCACAAACTCTAGTCACCAAATTTTTTATGGCCATTACCATCAGCCATTGCTGTAGCAGCTGAAGAATGTCTCCGTTCTAAGGGAAGAGGTGTTATGGGTAGTGTAGTATCTACTACATCTGTCAGAAACTGCAGAAAGTTTGAAACTTTTAAAAGATAAATTATTCAGCAACTACATCTATCAAACTAAAAACAAAATAAATTTACATTTAGCTTTGCTCTAATATGTAAAGTAAATGATTTAGTAAGTTCTTCATCTAGCATGAACTAAGATTAATCTTTTAGTTTTGTGAGAAAACCTGGGTTCTTCTTTCCCTCTCTTCTTTCTTTCTTTTTCCTCCTTCTCCTTTTCCTTCCCCTTATTCCTCTTCTTCCTCTTTCTTTGTTCCTTACCCCCGTCCTTCTTCTCTTTCTTCCTTTCTTTGCTTCTTATTTCTCTTTTTTCTTTCTTTATCAAGTGCCTTACCTATGTTTAGAACTCTGGCTTAATCTTTTAAAAATTATGTGAAAAGTCATTTTCCTCTTACATGCAAGACTTCATCTAGCATGAACTAAGCTAGTTTGAATGCTAGCAACTTATAACTGCCATGAAACGAAAGACTCACAAAGCATTCTCCTCTTTGAAAAATGCAAAATATACTGTAATAATTTAACAACCTTCAACTGCTCAATTTAAATTGACATTTTGGATTTATTCTGCCATAGCTAACAGAGTCTGAGGAGAAAGGTGTTGTGAGGAGTATTCAGTGGTGGTTTAGAACAGACTGTAATGTTATCAACTCCAGCAATATTCTGTCATCTGTGTTGGCAACACTAAAAGCAAAGATCTATCTCACAATAAAAAAAGCAGCAGTAAACCAAAAGAAGCTACTCAGAAAGCCTAGAATGTCATTGACCTTGCCTGGGACCTTGTTATGGGGTCTTCTGTATGTTATACTCAATTAGCAACAAAAGATTTTAAAAACGTTAAAAAAGCATTTTTTTTTTTTTTTACCTTTGACAATGATCAAACTTGCAAGAAATATACACAGGATGAAAATATCCCTATTGATATTGCATGAATTATGTAGGATGATGATATAAGTAGCAAAGCCAGCAACTTCTTACCATAAGTCCTTATTTTCTAAACTCAAGGTGTCAAGGCAGAAATCTCTGATAGATCAGTTTTTAACTTTGAAATAGCATTGCCACCAGAAAGGTCTTAATGCTTTATGGCACATCTTAACATACATTATTTTCTGAGTGATAACACTCATCAGAGTCAGTTTTATGCCTGTTTTAAGATCTTAATTGCTGTACAATATCACTAAAAAAAAAAAGCCTTGAGAGGTAATCATAGACACTTACCAACAGGTTGTGTTGATGGCAGAACACAATTCTGTTTAAAACAGTGTGTACAATTCTGTTTCAAACAGTAATTTCAAATAATATTACTATATTTATTTGTAAGTCATATAAAATTTTTATTTAATGCTTGTATTCTAACCTAAACTTAATATAAATCTTATTTGTGTCATAGCAAATTTTCTTTTTTTTTTTTTTTTATTGCATTTTAGGTTTTGGGGTACATGTGAAAAACATGCAAGGTTGTTGCATAGGTGCATACGTGGCAGTGTGATTTGCTGCCTCCCTCCCCTTCACCTATATCTGGCATTTCTCCCCATGCTATCCCTGCCCAACTCCCCACCCCCCCGCTGTCCCCCGCTTCCCCCCAACAGACCCTCGTGTATAGTGCTCCCCTCCCTGTGTCCATGTGTTCTCCTTGTTCAACACCCGCCTATGAGTGAGAACATGTGGTGTTTGATTTTGTGTTCTTGTGTCAGTTTGCTGAGAATGATGGTTTCCAGGTTCATCCATGTCCCTACAAATGACATGAACTCCTCGTTTTTAATGGCTGCATAATATTCCATGGTGTATATGTGCCACATTTTTCCTGTCCAGTCTATCATCGATGGGCATTTGGGTTGGTTCCAGGTCTTTGCTATTGTAAACTGTGCTGCAATGAACATTCGTGTGCATGTGTCCTTATAGTAGAACGATTTATAATCCTTTGGATATATGCCCAGTAATGGGATTGCTGGGTCAAATGGAATTTTTATTTCTAAGTCCTTGAGGAATCGCCACACTGTTTTCCACAGTGGTTGAACTAATTTACACTCCCACCAACAGTGTAAAAGTGTTCCTATTTCTCCACATTCTCTCCAGCATCTATTTTCTCCAGATTTTTTAATGATCACCATTCTAACTGGCGTGAGATGGTATCTCAATGTAGTTTTGATTTGCATTTCTCTAATGACCAGTGATGATGAGCATTTTTTCATATGTTTGTTGGCCTCATGTATGTCTTCTTTTGTAAAGTATCTGTTCATATCCTTTGCCCATTTTTGAATGGGCTTGTTTGTTTTTCTCTTGTAAATCTTTTTTAGCTCATTGTAAATTCTAGATATCAGCCCTTTGTCAGACGGGTAGCCAATTTTCTTAACATAGCTTCTTATAGTTTTGATAATTTCATTAAACTTTCAGGTTGTAGTGTGTTTGCATGCTGGGCAGTCCAAAATAAAAGATTCTCATGAGAATAACAAAGACATTATCCTTGACCAAACCTTAGTTAGTCTTCTATGATCCTTGTTCTTGAGTACACCCCAATCTTGGACTTTTGTTGTTATCTTTGCCAAAAATAGTTTTAGCAAGAATTTTACTAAGCTTAGCAAGAATCACCTACCATTGAGAGCTGATAAAGTTCTTCCCACACCCTTAATATTTAAGTTCTTTGTTTGCTTTTAGCAAGACTCCTGTTGAGTCAGTTTAGCAAGAATCTCCCTATTCTCTGTCTTCTCTTAGTAATTTTAGATTTACTGACCCCTTAGCTCTACTCCCTGGCTATAAAATCCCACTTTTCCTTGTGTTCAGAGTTGAGCTCAATTTCTCTCTCTTGCTGTAGCCTTGAAGGACATCTTCCTTACTGCTTTTAAGAAGTGTCAGCATAAATGTTCTTAGGCAGGAGGGATACTTTGATTCTTCTTCCTCTTATTTCCATGACATGATTTTTGTTCTAAACTTCCATTCTTAAGGGGAAATAGTATTGGGAAAACTACATCTGTTTTCTCACTCTACTTCTCTTATTGATTCCTCCTCTCAAAAAAAAAAAAAAAAAAAAAGCAACAAAGAAAGTAAATATATAGAAAAATTTGTTGAAAAACTAATTTCTATTAAGTCTACTATTACCAAAGGTCTACTGTTGTAATGTGTTTACAGTCATAGTTTCTGTATGGTCCCACATCTTCTCATCCCCGTTTCTCCTCTCTCTCTCTCTCTCTGATTCTCACTTATGATATCTACAGTTAGCTCATATATCTTCCTCTGATGATCCTCTCCATTCACTACACAGTTTGGGGCAAGGTTTCTTTATATATTTGAGGATAAGTGGGGTCTGTATCCCTCTAACTGTTCCATTCCCTACCAGGGTGGTCCCATCAGTTGAATTCTGAGAGAAAGGAAGAAAAAGAAACAGTTTAGGATCAGTTCTAAACCTCTGCCCCCAATCTACTGTAGTGAAAAGAGAGTCATTCAATTATCGTATGGTCTCAGTTTAGAATACAGTAGTGAGGAGAGTTCCCACTATCATCTCTATAAATCATTAGAGTTTATAAGAAACCTGGAAAACAGAATCAAGGTATAGCAGGAACTTGATTAATGGGGTCAGAAAAATACCCAATAAACTTCACAGAGGGGGTGCTCTTTGTGAGACAGGAGATGTGCCTTAGCTTAGCTTTGATTTAGAAAGATCTATAAGAACATCCTCTTCTCTAAATCAAATCTTCAGGTCCTATCAGTACCTCACACAATGTTTGCCTGGGGAAGTCGTTTGTCATCCTTCTGGGAAACCATAATCTGAAATTCTCCCTCAATTTTAAGTAAACTTTCTAAGAGTAGTGCTATTTTTATTCTCTTTAAAGCATTATGTCCTGGTGTTTTTTACCTTTATCTACAGGTAAAGAATATATAGTTTTCAGTATTTCAACAGTGGGTCGAGGCCAGATTGTTGACCTGTCAAATTGTACTTCTGACATGATAATATAAGAGACATGGGCTTTATAATTCTAAATCCTCTACTTATTAAACAAAACAACTCAATTACCTCCACTTTTTTCTTAATATGCATCAGCCAACTTTCCTTTCAAAGCTTCCCTTTCAGTTCCTTTATTAGTTTTATTTTTATTCTGAACTTCCTTCAGTTTATCTCTGACACACTCAGATAATAATATAAAACAATTATATCCAGGATAGGGCGTATTTTACAATGCTACTTAGAGAAGATATGACAGCTGCCTTCCTCACAATGCAAAGTTCTCAGTGTGACTGTAAAACATGTCTTATCAGCACCTGCATTAAATGCATAAAAGTACCATTTGATAATTACATATAGTGATATAATTAATTCTGTCATTAGCAGTGGCTTAAAAATACTTATTTCTTCAATGTTAAAATAAGAACAACTCAGTAATAATCATTTGAAAGTAAGTATCAAAGGGTGGTACTTTTGGCTATGACTGAGTGATTTATGAGCAGGAAATACGCTCTCCAAAAGCAACTACAAAGTTGTTCCGAATGGACAGAAACAAATATTTCAGCACACCAGAACTTAGTTAAAGGCGTATAGAAGTCTGAAAAGTGTTTGTTTTTAAAAGTATGCTGAATATCAAAGAGTCTATTAGGAAAGTAGATGGCAAGGCTTAACTGTGGTTTATAGAGTATAATACAAAAGTTTGGGTTTGTGGCTTAAATACCGTAATCTAAATAACTATATATATCCAGCTAGACAGGAATCACAGCAACCAAAAACCACAATCTGCTCATGACAATATTGTCGGCAAAATTTTGTTTCCTTAGAATTATGGGGAGCTCAATTATCTATGTGTTTGTGTATAGTGGGGACACGATTAGCAGTATCACAGTAGAAACATGGGAAGAAAAAGAAGGCTCCAAAGAAAAATTGGTCGATTTGGTTTTCTCTGTGGGCAGGAAGAACAGCAAGAAAGCCTTCTTAAAAGTGACAGTTGCAAAAGTCCTGAAGTAGAAAAGATGAATGTCTGTGGAGAGATGTGTTGGACAGGAGATGAAAGAAGGAAGGGCATTAAAGATGAACAGGCACAGGGCAACACAAAGATATAATTTGGTAGGCTATTCTGTCAAACAGTGATTCAAAGAAGTTGCAGTGAATTTTGGAGGTAATTGGGCACCAGACCCAGATTGCCTGTTTCCTATATGAACAGAGAGTCATTATTAAAAGGCTGGTTACTCGTGAGTATAGTATCAGTTGTGCCAATTAGAAATGACAGTCTGATAACATCATGGATAGACTGAAATAAGAAATGAAGTCAGGGAGAACACTTGAGGAGGTTGCTGTAATCATCCAATTAGTGTGTAATGAATATACAGACCTAGAGCTGCTATTCTCAAGCCGTTTGGTCTCAGGATCTCTTTACACTGTTAGAGAGTATTGAGAATCCAAAAAGATTTTACTTATTTTTCTTTCCTTCATATTACATATATTAAAAATTAATACAATTTTTTAACAATTAGTAGTTTTAATTAACTTAAAATATCAGTAACAAAGCTACTACAGAAATATTTTACATTGCTGGAAAGGTAATTATATTTTCCAAATTAAAAAAATTAGTCAAAGTAGTAACATTGTTTTACCATTTTGTAAATATTTTCAGTGTTTGCCTGATCTTTATATCTGCTTGTGCATCCAAATCAATCTTCTTTTGGCTGATGTTTATGAAAACAACTTGGCATCACATTGATCTGAGTTGAAAAGGAAGGAGTATTTTAAATATCTTTTCAGATAACCCTTAATATTCCTCTTTAACACTACACCAAAACTTAACAAGCCAGAGTTCATTAAAGTTTAGTTTTAATGTGAAATCTGAAAATACATCAATAAACTTTTCATACACTATTATGTCAAAATTCCTTGATCATCTTGCACTTTAAATAGATCCTTTTTCAATAAGTGACTTTATAACATAATTAACTGGTCATTTGGAAAGTACTGAGCCATTGCGTTTTTCACCTTTCAAATACTGACACATGTAACTATTTAATATTTTAGACAATTTTGTTTGTTATATCTGATCTCATCAGAAAAGCCTTTAAGAACTGGAAACAGTCAAGCTAATGGTGATGAATATTATTTTTCTGAAATTCTAATTTTCAACTGAAATTTCAAATATCATTGGCAACAAGTATCATCAGTTGTTTAAATTACAGGCTCACATCATTAAATTTTGAGAAAGTGTCTGACAAATACCTAAGTATGAATAACTATCATTTGTCTATCAGTTAGTCATTCTATCAGGTAAACATTTTGCATGAAATAAAAAGGCAACCCAAAACTTAATCACACAATGTTTTTCTTCTGGATTACCATTGTACTTCATTATAGAAAGAAATGTTTTGTGTGTACCTTGCATTTTCTCACACAGAAGATGTACTCATTGCTAAGGTTTAATTAAATTTTAAATATAAAGTAAACTTTCTGTTTCATAAAGGGCATTCTTTTTTTCTTTTTTTTTCTGAGATAGTCTCACTCTGTCACCCAGGCTGGAATGAAGTGGCGTGATCATGGCTCACTGTAGCCTTGAACCCCTAGCTCAAGGGATCCTCCTGTCTCAGACTCCTAAATAGCTGGTGTGGCCACCAGGCCTAGCCTATTTATTTATTTATTTATTTTACATTTTTTGTAGAGATGGAGTTTTACTATGATGCCCAGGTTAATCTATTTATTTTTCCTGAGAGTACTCAGCTTCCTAAGTAGCTGGGTGACAGGTATGTGACATGAGGTCTAGCTAATTTTTTTAACATTTTTTTGTAGAGATGGAGACTTACTATGTTGTCCAGCCTTGACCGGTCATAAAGGACACTCTTAAGTGCAACTGCTATGTATTTTTTCTGACAGTGCATGGCAGTGAAGAATAAAATGACTATCAGTGTACTTTGTTGCCACTTCTAAAAAGCCATTGATTTTACCTACCATTGTGTTTGCAACATTAGTACAAATACCAATGTAACAAGAAAAACAAATAACATAATTGTATTAATAAAAAAGTGGTTTTGACCTCTAGACTTCCTGAAATGTTGTCAAGATGACCAGGAGTCCATAGATCACACTGAAAATCAGTGACTTGGAGAAGAGCAGAAGGGAAACAAAGTGGAAATGAATGCAAAAGATTTGGATGAATAACATTTATAGGAAAGTGTTTTTTTTTGTCCTTTCAAAATGCTGGTGTTCATCTATTTGAATTATACAATGCATCCCTTTTTATATGCTGCTCTGTATTCTTTTCAAATGGTTTCTCTGTACAATTTGTCTAACAGATCTACTTGTTCAAGCTTTGGGAAACAGAGTCCGTCTCTTTCTGTAACCATGTAGAACCTCCATAAATTTTGGTTGTGTAGTAATTACACAGACAATTAACAAGTTTTGATTAGTTTGTAGCTCTTGAAATAGACTGAAGGATTTGGACAGTAGATCTGCACTCTTACGTAATCTAATATTATTTTATTAAGAAAACTCATATTACTTTTAAATTACTCTGAAATTGAGAACCTTCACCTTCACATATTAAAGTTACAGCTTTGTCATATTAATTTTTAGAACTAAATTACAGTTGACTTTGAATAATGCAGGGATTAGAGGTGCCAACCCCCTATGCAGTTGAAAATCTGTGTATAACTTTTGACTTCCCCAAAACTTAACTACTAATAGCCTACTCTTCACCAGAAGCCTTGCTGATAGTATAAAAGGTCAATTAACATGCATTTTATACATTATATGAATTATATCCTGTATTCCTACAACAAAGTAAGCTAGAGAAAATTTTAAGAAAAAATTAAGAAAATCATAGGGAAGAAAATTATTTATCAATACTATAAGTTCATTTAGCCTGTTTACAAGGTTAATTGTCTCTTTGAAACAGCAGGGAACTACAGCTGGATGACAGAGCCTCAAGCAATTCAACTTTTTCTTATAATGACATAACTTTTCTCTGCTTCTTGAGAGACTTCTAAGATCACTAACGGCACTTTGTATGGGTCTTACGGTGTTATCAAAGGTACACAGTATTGCATTAACAATGATGAAAAATATGTGAGAACCACAAGAGGTCACTTTTTACTGCGATATGCAATTTACTGAAGAGATGAGCGACTCATGCATAGATGATTACAGCCCCATACCTATAGTACTAATATGATTTGCGTAAAAGCAAAGTTAGGAAATAACAAAGCAAAAGGAACGTGAAAGCTCTAAAGTTGAATAATTTAATGCCAGCAAAGGATGGTTTGATAATTTTAGAAAAATGTCAAAATAGCAGAAGTTTCTGCTGATCCAAAGATAGCAGACAAGTTCCCAGGCATTATTAAGGAAATGATTAAGGAGAAAGTATAGCTGCCTGAAGAGGTTTTTAATCAAGTGAAAGTGTCTAACTCTAGAAAGAGAAAAAAAAAAAGCCATAAAGAACATTTATTAGTAAGGAAGAGAAACAAGAACAGGATTTAAGGCAAGAAGAGATAGGCTAACTCTACTGTTTTGTGCAAAGGCAGTCAGGTTTGTGATCAAAACAGCCCTTGTTTATAAAGGTGCTAAACCTTCATCCTTGAAGGGAAATGATAAATACCAGTTACCAGTCTTTTTGTTGCATACAAAGAAATCCTGCACAAGAGAACTGTTTTTCTGGGTTGACTCAATTTGATACTTTGTCCCTAAACTCAGGAATTAACTTACTGGTAAAATAAAAAGGACTCAGCACTTTGGGAGTCCGAGGCGGGTGGATCACGAGGTCAAGAGATCGAGACCATCCTGGTCAACATGGTGAAACCCCGTCTCTACTAAAAATACAAAAAATTAGCTGGGCATGGTGGCGCGTGCCTGTAATCCCAGCTACTCAGGAGGCTGAGGCAGGAGAATTGCCCTGAACCCAGGAGGTGGAGGTTGCGGTGAGCCGAGATCGCACCTTTGCACTCCAGCCTGGGTAACAACAGCAAAACTCCGTCTCAAAAAAAAAAAAATTAATTAAAAAAATAAATAAATAAATAAAAAGGACTGCTTATTGTTTTTTTCTTGTAAATTTGTTTAAGGTCTTTGTAGATTCTGAATATTAGCCCTTTTTCAGGTGGGTAGATTGCAGAAATTTTTCCCCATTCTGTTGGTTGCTGGTTCACTCTAATGATAGTTTCCTTTGCTATGCAGAAGCTCTTAAGTTTAATTAGATCCCATTTGTCTATTTTTGCTTTTGTTGCCATTGCTTTCGGTGTTTTGGTCATGAAGTCTTTGCCTATGCCTATGTCCTGAATGGTGTTGCCTAGGTTTTCTTCTAGGGTTTTTACAGTGTTAGGTCTTATGTTTAAATCTTTAATCTATCTGGAGTTAATTTTTGCATAAGGTGTAAGGAAGGGATCCAGTTTCAGCTTTCTGCATATGGCTAGCCAGTTTTCCCAACACCCCATCAAAAAGTGGGCAAAGGATATGAACAGACACTTTTCAAAAGAAGACATTTATGCATCCAACAAACATATTTTAAAAAGCTCATCATTACTGGTCATTAGAGAAATGCAAATCAAAACCACATTGAGATACCATCTCAAGCCTGTTAGAATGGTGATCATTAAAAAATCTGGAGACAACAGATGCTGGAAAGGATGTGGAGAAATAGGAACACTTTTATACTGTTGGTGGGAATGTAGATTAGTTCAACCATTGTGGAAGATAGTGTGGCGATTCCTCAAGGACCTAGAAATATAAATACCATTTGACCCAGCAATCCCATTACTGGGTATATACCTGAAGGATTGTAAATCGTTCAATTATAAAGACACATGCACACCTATGTTCATTGTGGCACTGTTTACAATAGCAAAGACCTGGAACTAACCCAAATGCCCATCAGTGATAGACTGGATAAAGAAAATGTGGCACATATACACCATGGAATACTATGCAGCCATAAAAAAAGATGAATTCATGTCCTTTGCAGGGACATGGATGAAGCTGGATACCATAATTCTCATCAAACTGACACAAGAACAAAAAACCAAACACCACATGTTCTGACTCATAATTATCTGTTGAATAATGGGAACACATGGACATATGGAGGGGAGCACCACAAACTGTTGGGAGGTGAGGGAGTTAGGGGAGGGACAGCAGCGGGTGGCAGGATTGGGGAGGGCCTGTTGGGAGGTGGGGGAGTTAGGGGAGGGATAGCAGGAGGTGGCAGGATTGGGGAGGGATAACATTAGGAGGAATACCTAATGTAGATGACGGGGGGATGGATGCCGCAAACCACCATGGCATGTGTATACCTATGTAACAATCCTGCATGATCTGCACATGTAGCCCAGAACTTAAATTATAATTAAAAATAAATAAATTAAAAATAGAAAGGACTGCTTTTTAATGTTCCTTTGATATTGAACAATGTCTCTGACCTCCCAGAAACTCTTGAGTTCAACACTGAAAATGTTAAAGTGGTCTCCTTGCCTTCAAACACAGTCTGTCTAATTCAGCCTCTACATCAGAGAGTCATAAGGACCGTTAAAGGTCATTACATGTGATACTCTGTAGAAAGAATTGTCAACACTGTAGAAGAGATCCCAACAGAGAGAACAACATAATGAAAGTCTAAAAGGATTACATCTTTGAAGATGCCATCATTGTTCTAGGAAAAGGCTCTGAAAACATAAATCTTAAAACAATAAATTGAGTAAATTCCTGTTGTAGAAAACTATATCAATATGTTGTGCATAACTTCACTGGATTTATGACAAAGCTAATCAACGAAATCATGAAAAAGATTATGGATATGGCAAAAAATAAAAAAAGGTAGGGTATGAAGGATTTCAAGATACATATCCTCGAGAAATTCAAGAGCTAGTAGACACGACACAAGAGGAATTAACAGATGGAGATTAGTGTTTCCGAACCAGTGCCAGACAGAGAGGAAAAGACATAGAAGATGCAATGCCAGAAAACAAATTGACATTGGAAAATCTGGAGAAAGATTTTGATTATACATAAACCGCTTTTGACTTCTTTTATGACACAGAGCCTTCTAAGATACAGGCACCAAAACTAAATCAAAGAGTGGAAGGATTGGTACCATTTAGAAGCTTTATAGAGAAATGCAAAAGCAAATACAAAGAAAACCAATGTATTTTTGTAAGTTACACTGAGTGTGCTTGGGTCTCTTGCCTTGCCTTCCACCTCCTCTGCCTCTTCTGCATCTGCCACCCGGAGACACCAAGACCAAAGCCTCCTCCTCCTCTTCCTCCTCAGCCTACTCAACAGGATGACCTTTATCATGATCCATTTCCACTTAATATATAGTAAATATATTCTTTCTTCCTTATGGTTTTCTTAATAACATTTTCTTTTTTCTAGCTTATATTATTTAAAGAACACAGTAGATAATACATGTAACATACAAAATATGTGTTGATTGTTTATGTTATCAGTAAGGCTTCTAATCAACAGTAGACTATTAGTAGTCAAGTTTTGGTGGAGTGAAAAGTTATATACAGATTTTTGGCTGTGTAGACTAATTGATTCTTTTTTTTTTTTTGACTAATTGGTTATTCTCACTACTGTGTTGTTTAAGGTTCAACTGTACTTTCAACCTCTATACAAAAAGACCTAACTCTATATTTATAATGAGCAAATGATTTTAAGAAATCACAACTTATAGGAATACTGATAATAACTTTTATAATAGGATGGCAGATTTTCTATGGATTACTGGATGCTTTCATTCTGTTTTAGTATCCCCAAATAAGCACACACGATGCATGACAAAGAAAATGAGAACATAAGGAAGTCTCTTTCTCTTTCTTCCTTTTACTCTGCCTCAGAAATTGGCCTCTATTACCATAATAAGTACCTGCTGGTGCTTGGAAAAAAAATTACAGCCTCTTTCCAGGCATAACACAGAAGAATGCTTCAGGGAGTCAAAGTTGCCACTTGTAACCCTGATCAAAATGGAAAAGTGTGAACTACTCTACTCAAGCTTACCCTGCACTTGCTTATGCAGTTGTCCTATAAAGTCACCTTTTCTCTAATTGTACATGAATTGAATGTGGCAGGTTTTTACGGAATTAACATGTTCCTTCTGCCTACTTGATTGCTATGTCTCCTTTGTCACACAACAAAATCTTGATTTCTTTGGGAGGGAATCATTCTTCTCACTCTGGCTCTAGTGTTTATGGCAGAGTCTGACTATGATCAGACCCGAGTCAATCAATTATTCAATTATTTTTTAACATATTTCGTCGTCACCTAGGCACAGTGATTGCTTCAGAAAGGGCTCTTGATCTACTTCTGGCCAGCTTCCCACAGGTCCTGATTTTATAGATATCTTTTGGAAGGGGAAGATCTCTCTCTTTTTTCTGTGGTTGCTGACAGAATATGATATAGGCTTAGAGTTACATAGCAGACATATTTCCTGTGAGGTAAGTTGGTTTGTGACCAAAAAAAAGTAAAAATCTTAGTTATAACTGAACTTTTGACTTATAATAAAAACTAAAATTTTCTTCTCTGTAAGCTATTTGAAGTAGGGCATCTTATTATTTTGCATTTGAAAATTTCACTCTAATGCATATAACGTCATGTAATTCTCTGCTATCTTTACCTTCATATTTCTTTACCTGTGCATTATCTTAAAGGAATTAATTAAAATTTTTCTAGTGTCCCTATGAACTGAGGATATGCACACACATACACACACACACCAGATCATAAACCATGACTAATAGTCTCTCAAATAACTCATTTAGTTAAAAATGCAAAAGAAAATCTAGTACTTTGTTTTTAGTCTTTGATAAAAGCATGGTTTGCTAGATAGCTATATTTGTATATTATCTATTCAAAATTTAATGATAATCCATTTCAAAGAGTACTACTTGTGCATTACGTGTATTCAATTATTTTTAAACTTATTTTGTGTGTGTAAATCACACACTAAGTGAAATAATACTAAAAACATAGGTACAAAATAAATGGAAAGAATTAGTATGCATACAAAATGTTCTCATGAGAATTTAATTTGATCTTTTTTCCATGTCATGCCTTGAAAAATAATTTTGATGATAATAAATGTAGTTTAAGTAGAGTTACAGCTAATTATATCAAAACTTCTAGCTATGTAGAACCTTTGCTTAACATTGACCTTGAATTAGGTCTTCTTGTTTCTGCCAAGAGAAGATTTATCCATACTTGAAGTGTTGTGGCTTTCTCAGTCTCAAAGAAATTGTGTCCTCTGAAACCTCCATCATGGTATTTTCTTTGGGATGGAGCTATATTTTCTAACAGAGTAATTTAAGTTGTGGCTATATGTTGATTCCGAATAGCCTAAGGCTTAAAAGACAGTGCTGGACAAATTCTTATTATCTGCACCCTCACAAAATGGGTATGACAGCAGAAAAATTAATCATGTTTCTCATTTCAGAAAGATGAAGGAGGCAAAGGTGAAGAAGTGCAGCTCATTGAATGCAGTTTCCATTCAATTATAAAATAGAAGTTAAAGCCTTCCTATCCATCTCTGCTGTCCCGCTCTTCCATCTCGGTATCCCCGCCCCCCGTGACTTTGTCACAGCTTCCATTGCCCTGTGATCTGCAGGTCCTGGGAGACGCAGAGCTAAGATGCCACGAGATTCTGGAAGCTGGGAAATGATGGATTGGTGCCTTGATTTTACTGAGGAGAAACAGTCTGCAGAAGAGATTGAGGTTGTTATGCATGGATTCATCTACATTGAGATTGTGACTTCTGTACTTAAACCCAACATCCAAATGGTATTGACTCTCATACCTAGAATGAAGACATGTTAAGAATTGTTTAAAAAAAAATAAAAATAAATAAAAAATAAAGCCTTCCTATCATGTCAATGAGCTTGCAATTTTAAAATGGTGAAAAAATAATGTACTGAGAAATGAGCATAATTGTAAAGCAAAAACTGTCTAATTGTCGTATAAGACTTAGGATTTAGTCTGGGTAAAGTGGGAAGCCATTGGCAGGTTTGGAGCAGAATGACACTCTGAAATAGCTTATGAGGAGGAATTATTCAGATTTCTTTTCTTTTCTTTTTTTTTTGAGACAGAGTTTCGCTCTTGTTACCCAGGCTGGAGTGCAATGGCGGGATCCCGGCTCACCGCAACCTCCGCCTCCTGGGTTCAGGCAATTCTCCTGCCTCAGCCTCCTGAGTAGCTGGGATTACATGCATGCGCCACCATGCCCAGCTAAATTTTATTTTTAGTAGAGACGGGGTTTCACCATGTTGACCAGGATGGTCTCGATCTCTTCAGTTCGTGATCCACCCGCCTCGGCCTCCCAAAGTGCTGGGATTACAGGCGTGAGCCACCGCTCACGGCCTATTCAGATTTCTTCGTGGAAAGTGGACTATGGAAGAGCAAGAGTGGAAATATGGAGAGTATTTAAAAATATTCCTAGTAAATGCAATGGTGTCTTGGGCTGGGGTGGTTGCAGTGGAAATAGTGGAAAGTATTTGGATTCTGCATATGTTTTTATAATATTATCTGCTGTTAAATTAAGATGTAAATGTGAAAGAAAAAACAAAATGACTCCAAAGTTCTTGTTCTGAATATCTAGAAGATTTTTGGTGTTATTTACTGAGGTAAGAAGGAAAGTAAGACAAAGATTTGTAAGAGAGGCGAGTGTGGGATTAATTGTTTCATTTCAGAAGTGGCAAATTTGAGGTATCTATTGGTCATGTAGGTGGAGATACCAAGCGCTGATGTGTACACGGAACTGGAGTGAAGAGAGTCAGAGAAATAAATTTGACGTCATCAGAAATAATTACTATTTAAAGCCAAAGAACCATATATGATCACTTAGGGAGTACATGTAGACACAGAAGGTATTCAAGAATAATCCCCAGGATATCTGTGTTTAGAGAAGAAGATGAAGAAATCAGTGAAGAAAACCTGGAAGAAACAAAGGGTGCATCAGAGACACAACAAAGAGAGTGAGGTATCTGAGCACACAAAGCCATAGTTGATAAGGGAGAATTCAAAGATGATGCTGGGGTTTGTCTTTAATCAGAAAGCTTGGTCATGCATTACCTAAAACTGGATAGGGTATAATTTTGTGTGATTATTTTCTCTATTCTAAATTAGAATGCTTTTTTTTTTTTTTTTTTTTTAGCCAGGTATGGTGGCTCTTGCCTGTAATCTCAGCACTTTGGGAGGCCAAGGCAGGATGCTTACTTGAGCTCAGGAGTTTGAGACCAGTCTGGGCAATATAATGAAAAAAAAAATTAGCCGGGTATGGTGGTGCATGCCTACAGTCCCAGTTTATTCAGGGAAACTGAGGTGGGAGGATCACTTGAGCCTGGGAGATTGAGGCTGCAGTGAGGCATAATCATACCACACTGCACTCTAGCCTGGGTAACAGCCTGGTCTTTAAAAGAAACAAATAAATTAGAATGCTTTTTGTATAAGTTGTTATAGATAAAAGAAGCTGAAATAAAGCAAATACCAATATTCCAAATATGGGTCATTGACAAGATAGAACAAATAATATATTCCATTCTTTTAAATTCTTAATAAATACTTTAAAATTTTAATGATTTTTTTCACAGTATTAGTATCAGAGCCTGGAAAATTTTATTAATAACAAGCTTATATACTTCACCATCCTTATTAAATTATCATTGTTCTCGAGTGGTAGTAACTAGATTCAGTTTTATCCAAATATATAATATTACCATTCTAAGGATAGTAAATTTGAGTTAGGAAATTTTTGGAAAGCGTATGACATGTTCCCCTGAGTTTTCTGCTCATTTACACAGAACAGCAGGGATTTTCAAATATTTTATTTAGCAATTTAAAAACGGCAATTGGATGCCTTCATCAAATTTTTAAATTTAATAAGAATTTCTTAGTGTGGTCAGACTTTCTTGCTTTCCACAGAGATATAGGAATTCTCTTTAATAACACCAATACTGGGATTCCTAAATCCTGCTTTGACAGCGATGGTATCTCTGTGAATTCATCTATGTGAGAGTCAGCCAACACAATCCATACTCAACAAGACATGCTATCTACTGAATTCTGGTTCAATACTTTAATCAAACTTTGGGAACATAGTATAATTAACAAACTCTTTAATTATCCAGGCTTTCTTTCTTATCTATGCATTTGTTTTTAGTTACAACACATAGTAAATACTCAATACATTCAATTGGATCACATAGAATTTTATGTAGACAGAGTAACAATATGATAGTTAAAAATCCTTTCTGAAAGTCTTAGAACTATGAAAATATATAATGATGCCACTGTGGTAGAGTGCAATACACACTGTGTTTTATCTAACAATTACTCATACATGTTGTGCAATTGAACATTTTCTTTTATGGAATAACACATCATTATACCATAATGCAATAAAATTAATATATCTTTTCATGGGAAATAAGTGCTATAGTTTGATTTTTAATTTCTTAAACTTATTTCTATATCTGTCTTCAAGATTTACATTCAAAGTTAAATCAGCAATTTCAATATAAGAAGTATTAAATTATAATGTAATATTAAGATGATTTACCTGGACATAACTGGGTCATACCTTTGAGTATGGCTTTTGGTACAGTAATTTTCCCATTATATTTCTATCTAAGAATCTAATTTTGCCAAGTGGAATTTTGCTATTTGATAGGATAGGTGATAAAAGCAATAAAATTCAGTGGCCTTATCATTTAAGAAACTGTGTAACAACATTTCCTGATTACATGGGTAATAGCAAAATGTTATTTATGATTGTTAGATTATAATTCATATTGTTACACTCAGAAAATAAGCTCTAATAGTTATCTCACTTTTTTCTTTGCTTTTAAAGCATTAGCACAGGCATAATGTGTTTTTTACATATTCGCACATCTTCCTTCAGCAAATACCTTTCACATACATTAAAAACAATAAAAGAAACACATCCATATATAAAATAACATGTTGCTTACTCTTTTTCCAGATACAAATTCATATTGCCAAGGGAGGGAGAATAATATGTTTGTTCCTACTGGGGATGAGAAAGGCTGAGGGTCTATTCACATTGCCATGGGCTGCAGTGAGAAGTCACTCACCATAAGCCTTCAGTCCCTGATGTGTAGTGTCAAGATGAAATGGAATTTCAGCAGCTCCATGATATATCATTCTTTGTTGGAAAATTACTCAAATCCTAGATGTGTTCAAGAAGAGAGGAGAGGAACTCCTAAACTATTTCTGGTTTCCCCTTTTGTCATATCCCTGTACATATTTTCTTTGACTCTCACTGATTTCTAAGGATAAACTGGAGTACCACTAAAATATGCAGGAATATTAAAAGTTGTAGAGTCCAATAATTACAACACTTACTAAGTAACAGTTTAAGTGTTTTCTCCTCAACTTAAACTATGACATTATAAAGATAAGCAAGTAAAAATCCTGGATTAATAAACATTTTATGAAAATAAACATACCATCTTAGCTTAGAGCAGTACTTTCTAAGCACTGATTGTGCATATGAACCTTTTGTGGAAATTCAGTAGTTTTTATACAGTTGGGCATGTATTTGCACTCTTGCTTCTGTATAATGTAAATTTTAAAAAAATTATATATTATGTCCACTCAATACTACCCCTTTCAACCTTTACAATTAGAATAAAATTCAACGCTTTGAATGTTATTGTAAAATCCCTAAATGACTAGTCTCTGTATACGTCTCTGTCCTCTTCTTATTTCTCGTTTCCCTTTATCCTCTGCAGCCATGCTGGTCTTTGTCCTCTTCTTCAAAGGTACCACATTCGGTCCTTTTCTCACAGCCTTCTCACACCTTTTACTCCCCCGGAATACTCTTTTCCTTATCTTTACAGGTTTTATATTGTCTGAAGAGTCACATCTTAGTTTAAAAGCCACTTTCTCAAAGAGGTCTTCCTCTGGTCAGTCAGTTACTAGTTATTAATTACACAGTTTGGTTGTATAGTACTTGTCTCTATTATTTTTTTCTTGGCTTGCATGTTTCTTTCTTTCTTCACCCTTCCCCTACTAAAAATTAAGCTCCATGGAAGAAAGAAGTGAAACTTAACCACTGCAAACTCTCTAGCCCTCGAAAAGTTCTGATACATAGCAGCCTCTAGTTCATGTCCTTTGTAGGGACATGGATGAACCTGGAAACCATCATTCTCAGCAAACTGACACAAGAACACAAAATCAAACACCACATGTTCTCACTCATAGGCGGGTGTTGAACAAGGAGAACACATGGACACAGGGAGGGGAGCACTATACATGGGGGTCTGTTGGGGGGAGGGGGATAGTGGGGGGGTGGGGACTTGGGGAGGGATAGCATGGGGAGAAATGCCAGATATAGGTGAAGGGGAGGGAGGCAGCAAATCATACTGCCACATATGCACCTATGCAACAATCTTGCATGTTCTTCACATGTACCCCCAAACCTAAAATGCAATAAAAATAATAATAATTATTATTATTATTTACTCTGGGAAGAATGAAATTCCTCATCTATAAACAGGCTAACAAAATGTACCACGTTTTCAGAAATTTTATTAGTAGTGTATGATGGCCACATAGAACTTAAAACAACATGCTAAATATTAAGAGCTCAGGTAATGCTACCATTATTATTATAACATTATTATTAAATATAAAAATATTATTAACATTCCTATGGCTGATGGCTAGTGATGGGAGCTGTTTTCTCCATGTTAGTTTCTTTTTTTTTTCTAAAATGGCTACATAGAATGTTAATATATCATTCTAATGCTCTGAAAAACCAGGTTCAATAAATCAATAAAAGTCTTAAGAAACATCTTCATCTTCATGGTCTTTCAAATTTCAGTGAAAGTTTCATAGCATTTTATAAGTTTTACTTATACTTTTACTTCTTTTGCTTCATTTGACCTTTATTCCCAAGGTCTCAATTCTGTTTCTTGCTTAAATGAAGGGATAGATGGCCCTAATTTTAAAGTCATTTGCTTGAAGATACCATTTTCTTCCCAATCTTTGCAAGTTGGGGCTAATTTTCCAGGATTCTGTATCTTGAAGGCAATGCCTTTTCAGCACTATCACTCTATATATTAGTATAAATAACTATTTTGATTTTATTTTTGAATTAGTGATTTCAGGAGACAGTTACTGAACAGTCAATGAAGTATGCCTATTAATCATTCTACAAATGCTTTGAGCACAGTTTTTAATGTTAGTTACTTTAAGGATGTGGAGGTTAGTGGTGGATGTGGCCATATTGCACCAAATAAATATAAAACACAGAACTTGTTCTAAAGAAGCTGAAAATATATTACGGTAAACAAGTTGGGTAACCACCAGTTAACACTATGAGGTATTAGAAGAGTTAGTACTAGTATCCTTTTTAATAAAAGGTTTGGTAAGATAAAAGCATATTTAATATAGTTTAGAAAAATTCTCACTTTAAAAAGAAATATAAAAAAAATTGTTAACCTGATTGCACTGAGCCTCAGCAGTGAGATAATTTAGTTAGCCCATGTAAATATCAAGTGACCATGCATCTTAGTAACATGAGGAAGTTTCAGATTTCGTGTTCATATTCCCTTTTAATAAAGTATTATTAAAAATGTCTCATTCTGAACATTTCATTCCTTATGTTTGGTGCCCCACATGCTGGTGGTAGGTAGAAGGGATAGCTATTGGACCTATAGTTCTCACTTGGTTATTTTTTTTTCTCTGTCAAGGTCTTATGATGAAAGAATTGAGAAGCCAGGTACATAATCAGGTGAGAGGCATCTCTTAGCACAAATTAGTATTAGGTGAGGTAAAGTGGCAGCTAACCATCTTAATGTCATTCCCCTTTTTGTACTTGGTTTTCAAAAGTGTAGCAAATTACTCCCTAATTATTGTTTTTTTATTCAATTCTCACCAGTATTTTCAGCCTTTATCTCAGCTAACCAGCATCACTTCTAGGATTCCCAAGCTTATAGCTCCCTCCACATTTTTCTAACAACATCCTTATATTAGCTCATTTTCATGCTGCTAATAAAGACATATCTGAGACTGGGAAATTTACAAAGTAAAAAGGTTAAATGGAGAACTCACAGTTCCATGTGGCTGTGGAAGCTTCACAGTCATGGAGAAAGGCAAGGAGGAGAAAACACATCTTAGGTGGGTGGCAGCAGGGAAAGCGAGAGCTTGCGCAGGCAAATTCATGTTTTTAAAGCCACCAGATGTCCTGAGACTTATTCACTGTCGCAAGAACAGCACAGGAAAGACCTGTAGCCATGAATCAGTTATCTCCCACAGGGTCCCTCCCACAACATGTGGGAATTATGGGAGCTACAAGATGAGATCTGGGTGAGGACACAGAAGTAAACCACATCAACCCTATAGGAGACTGTCTCAACCCCAGGATCCATGATTCCAAAATATTCATCTCCTACACTAACCTAAGGTCCTCTTAGGATTGTTATGTTAGTCTAATACCATTCATATTTATGGAATCTAATATACCAAACAATCTTCTAAGGGCTATAGGTAAAAATGACAAGATAACTCTTCGTCCATGAAAACATTTACAATCAAGTGGACGCAGACAAAAACATAAACTCATGATTGCAATATAACATGAAAGGGGTAATATAAAGCAGATATTCTTAATTTTGTCCATGTTTTGGGGTCTCTGGAGAAATTATATATATATATATATATATATAGGCTTAATCCTGACCAATTGAATACAAATCTCTAGAACTTTCCAAAGTCTCTCAGAAGTTAGGATTGGAGATCCTTGAGAGACAAAGGGGTTCATATTTGCTAACGCGAACATGGAAAAAATATGGAAGGCTAAAAGTTTTTTTTTTTTTTTTTTGCACGTGATTCTAAGTTTTGTGGAATGAAAAAGACTTCTCTTGGATAAGAATGGTGAAATGAACACTACAAGGAGAGAAAATATCCTGGAAAATTGCCAAGAGCTTACTACTTTATTTGAAATCTTGATGTTTGTGTAAATCATCTTTGCAGACCTCTTTTCTTCCAGCTCTTGGTATTTCTCTAGCCTGGCTCCTACATATGTGATATAAAAAAACTTCTTGAAATGTTGAAACTAAAATATAATATATGAAAATCTTCACCCCAAAGCTTTAGAGAGTTTTAAGATTTAAGAGATGCAAGAGAGTTTGACAATATTGGAATATACGTAGCTTACATAGACTTCAAAAACAAAGTACTACTATGCTTGAATTCAATTCATAAAATGAATAGTCTTGACCAAGTTTTTGTTGTGAGTATATCTTTAGAATACAATAACTCTTACTTTGAGTATAGTCTTTCATTTATACTTATGTTTGGGTAGCTAATATCCAAAGCATGCTTAGTATTACTGGTATTGAGAAAAAAGTATTTATAAAGTTGAACCTCCATCTCCCTTGCAAATAAATCAAATTTCTACAAAATAAAGTGTTTTTCTCTATTTTTCCTCGTTTCCTCCCTCCCTCCTTGCCTCCCTTCCTTCCTGTCCCTTTCCTTCCTTCCTCCCTCCCTCACTCCTTCCTTCCTTCCTTCTTTCCATCCTCTCTCTCTGTTTCTCTCTGTAGTATAAATTAATCAATGCAAATTCATCAAAATGGGTACTTTCTATGAATAGAGCTCTGCATGTGTCATATACTTATACTTTTATATATTTGACATAATACACTTGTAATTTTAGATATGATGCACATATTCTTCAAAAGTTTTAAGCAAATCTCATTTGATTGGTCTTTTATGACAAATAGTAATTTTTAAAAAACCTTTGATAAACTAATTTTGTGTGCATGCACACAAAACAATTTCTTTCTCTGTCACTGAGTCTTTATGTATGTATTTCAGAACTGGATAGTTGCATCTTGCTAAAACAGCAACAAAGACCAACAAACAAAAGTGCCACATTTTAGTTGTGTTTGAAATTGAGCCTAAAAGTGTGGATTGTTTGAATTTGAAATATAACCACTAGATGGTGATCTATATCCTATCAGAAATGTGAAGCTTTTAAAAAGAACAAAAATCTTGAACGTGGTGTTACCAAGGCAACCTGCTTAGCTTGGTCTGGTAGCTTTTCCTTATGCCCATTTTTCTGCCTCTCCCTTCTCTTTATCCTTTTTCCAATTAATGCTTCTTTTTTTCTGTTTATGCATATGGGTTTATATTGCAGGTTTCTATATGGGTTTCTATTAAGAAAAAATAATGAAAATAAAGAATGTGATATATCTCATTTTGGAGTAACCACTATGTGTCAGTCACTTCTGAGGGGAATACAGAGGAAATTTTGACCATGGTCTGCAGCAGTTTACAAATTAATTTAAGATATGTCATAAAAAGAAAAAAGAACCCAAAACGTGAAATACCTTGTTTGTATTAAATACGAGCTCTATTAGTAAATATGGCTTGCCCAAGACAGCATCATTTCATGAATTAGAAGATAATCTAGATGGGCCACTAATTAAATGGGTTACGTGAAACAATTTATTTATTCTCCCTGGTTTTTAGAAATGTTTGGAATAAACTAAATAATTTTAAAGGGACCAGCCAATTCTAATGTAAGGTTTTACTCTTTTAGAATTATAGAAATTGCATAAAATGTACTTTAGGCCACAGTAGTCAGAAAAATTTCATTTATTAATAGGAATTAAAAATGTATATTTGAGAAGGCAAAGTCTAAAGAAGAAAAATAAGTAAGGAATCTGATATACTCTCACATTCAGACATGACCAGATCTGGATGGAGTGTATTGGTTCAGCTAAGACCATTTCAGGTGCTCATGTAGGAAATGCGCTCTGTAAACTTGTATGTTCATCCTCCCTCCAAGTAGTTGGGAATGAGGCATGGCCTTAATAGTTAGGGTAATAAAATAAAACCACAAAGGTTTAGATGGACTTATTATTTTTTTTAAAAAAAAATCCCATTAAAATGTTATCTTTCATATTATATAGTTTTGGATTAAAATCTCTACCTATTCTCAAAACTAGGTCTTGATTTAAATCCAACTCATCAGTAGACCCTAGAGGAGAAGGTGTATAGGATCCAGATTCAAATTCAGAAGCATCTTTCTTTTTAGTTCGCTAGTTGTACTTCCTTGCAACTGCTGCTGCATCTTCAAGAAGTAGTTCTTGATGCTGTTGTTTGAAGTCTGTGGGCCTGAAGTAGAGATATTTAAGTTTTCTCTTAGAATATATTTTCTGTAGAGCCCAAACCTATTACTAAGATTTCCAACAGACGATGACTCTAGGACTGTCTTGCAGTATGATTAGTGAATAAAGATCTGCTATGCTCTTTCTCCTCGAGAAGTTTGGTACTGACTTCTGCTAGCCTCTCATTAGTTCTGTAAAACAGATGATTGATTTCATTTAATTTTTCTACTATTTCCTGTCTTGCTCTCTCTTTAATCTCTGATTTTTACTGTCCTAATTGTCCACATTCTACCATATTAATTTCTGTATGACTTTCAAGGTTTACTGCTTCTTATTCCAATTTCTTTGTATTCTTCTGTAGTTCTTCACATTTCTTTTGCATTGTTTTCATAGACATTAACTCCTTTTGCACTTGCTGTGCTTTCTGACAAACATGCAATCTTGTTAGATGTCACTTCTCCCAACCATTTTTCTCTGTATTTTTACCTTGCAAAGTTCTATTTACAGAGTGACTTTCTATAGAAGTCTTTAAACAGTTGGTATCTTTACCCAGGTGACAGGTGCACTAAAATTTCAGACTTCACCATATAAAATTCATCTATGTAGCCAAAAAGCACTTGTACCCATAAATCTATTGAACTAAAACTTTCTTTGACAAATTGCTCCTTGTAGATTCTGCATATTAGTCCGTTGTCAGATGTATAGTTTGCAAATATTTTTTCCCATTCTGTGGGTTGCCTGTTTACTCTGCTTATTATTTCTTTTGTCTAAAGCCATAATTAAAAAAAAATAGATGTTGGCATGGATGTGGTGAAAAGGGAACACTTTTATACTGCTGGTGGGAATGTAAACTAGTACAATCACTATGGAAAACAGAGATTCCTTAAGAACTAAAAGTAGAACTACCATTTGATCCAGCAATCCCACAAGAAAATCCACAAAGGAAAAGGAGTCTTTATGTGAAAAAGGCACTTGCACACCCATGTTTACAGCAGCATATTTTACAATTGCAAAATTATGGCAACAGTTTCAATGGCCAGCAAACAAATACTGGAAAAAGAAAATGCAGTATATATACACCATGGAATACTACTCAGCCATAAAAAGGAAAAAAATAATGGCATTTGCAGCAACTCGGAAGGAGTTGGAGACCATTATTCTAAGTGAAGTAACTCAGGAATAGAAAACCAAATATTGCATGTGCTCACTTATAAATGAGAGCTAAGCTATAAGGATATAAAGTCATGAGAATAATATAACGGACTTTGGGGACTTGTGAAGAAAGATGGGAGGAGGGGTGAGGGATGAAAGACTACACAGTGGGTACAGTGTACACTGCTTAGGTGACAGGTGCACCAAAATCTCGGAAATCAATACTAAGGAACGTACCCTGTAACCAAAAACCACCTGTTTTCCCCAAACTATTGAAATAAAATAATAAACAAATAAATAAATAGTTACTGTCTGCCATGCCAAAACAGTAAGAGAGTAATTATGATATAATCAGGTGAAAAATGGCATAACCAATTTTTATCGATGCATTTTGAGTACACTCTACATTGAAATCACCTCTGGTGGTTGTTAAAACTAGAGTTTCTTGGAATACACTAGAAATCTTTTAAATTATAACTTTTGTGAGGTAAGTTTTGAAAATGTTCTTTCTAACAAGAATCTTAGAAGATTCTAAGAGACATCATAAATTGAGAGCACCTGCTCTTTCCTACAAAAGTGCACTGATGATTTGAAGCAATAATGTGTCAATGAAGAGAAGAAACATCTGAAAACAGGAAATCAGGTGTATGTTTTGCTCAGGTGACAGGGTACCCCATCAGTTGTTTGCTTCTCAATAGTAGATGGAACATTGACAAGACCAGCAATTGACAGTGATATAAATGACTCATGGCTCACATGTTACACAATGTTAATAATTTATTTTTAAAAAGTAACGTTTAACATTTGGTTAAATTTTTGCTTTCTGTTATGCATCTCAAACCAGTATTCTGTATAAAGTACTATTTAACAAATATTTAAATAAATGAGTGAAGAGAGAAAATTTTCTGAAGACAAATTTACAACAAATCAAAAGGAAGGATGACCTCATGAAAAGCCTTTGGAGTAGTTAATGTTTTTCTTTGGCACAAATATAATATTCTCAGATATGAACTTTCTTTACCACTGTCTTAAATTAGCACACTCCAGCTTTTTGATTATCCTATATCTCTGTTTGTTTAATTATTGTATTCATCACATTATGGATATATTAGATTTTATATATTTACTTATTTATTATATATCTCTACCCATTCGTTTTAGGCTCCTGGTGAAAAGTTAATTTCATTGTTTTCTTATCGATGAAAAGTAAATAGTATCACCAGGGTCTACACAGTCTAGCATTCAGCTGTTGAATAATTGGCATACATGGCTGACACTGTAAACATTAAATTGTTGAAAAAATATGTTAATTAGTTTATAAGTGAATATAAGTAAATCATATAATTTCATTAGATTCAGAAAGATATCAATGCTCCAAATATCTCTTGTCTATCTATTGATGATGTAATACTATCTATTCACAGAAGCTCATGAGTTTTTTTGGCAGGGTAGAAAAAGCTTACCTGTTGTATTAGTTTGTTCTCACGCTGCTATAAAGAACTGCCTAAAAGGAGTTTGAGATCAGTCTGTCTGAGATAGTGAAACCCTGCCTCTATTAATGATAGAAAAATTAGCTAGGCATGGTGGCCCAGGTCTGTAATCCCCACTACTCAGGAGGCTGAGGCAAGAGAATCACTTGAACTCAGGGATGAAGGCTTCAGTGAGCCGAGATCAGGCCACTGCACTCCAGCCTGGCCGACAGAGTGAGACTCTGTCTCAAAGCAAAACAAAACTAAACAAAGAACTGCCTGATACTGGGTAATGTATAAAGGAAAGAAGTTTAATTGACTCACAGTTCCACGTGGCTGAGGAAGCCTCAGGAAACTTATAATCACGACAGAAGGGGAAGAAAACACATTCTTCTTCACATGGTGGCAGGAGAGAGGAATGTTGAGCAAAGAGAAAAAGCCATTTATAAAACCATCAGATCTCATGAGAACTCACTATCATGAAAACAGCATGAAGGTAACCTCCCCTGTGATTAAATTAAATTCCACTGAGTCCCTCCCATGACACACGGGGATTATTGGAACTACAATTCAGACGAGATTTGGGTGAGGACACAACCAAACTATATTACCTGTTAATAAGTATTATTAACCTACAGTGAAATTTAAATTCCTTTTAAAAACAGTATCTAATGGAGAGAATATTTGTATGTAGAAGGTATAAAGAGAGGAAGTACAGAATATAGAACATCCTATGGGAAGACTAATTAGAACAGGAGGCATGTTCTTGAGCACATCGATTAGGGAGAGGGCAACACAGTAAAATATGCACATTCCTCAAACAAACCTTTTAACAAGTTTTTCTAGCAGGACATCAATCACTGTTCTAACACACATGTATTTAGCACAACCTTCTTTCAAGACATTTTGCAGGATACTTTCATAGATTCACATGTGGAGAAGTTTTTTCTCTCCTACTGGAAGTTTAAGTTTAATGCATTGAATAAAAAAATAATAGAATAAGAAATAATTACCTTCAGAGTTTTTCCTTGGCTCAAATCTGGGATTTTAGCCACGCTCAAAACTGAGCTCACCTTGGATTCAGCAGTAATGGGGCCCTGCACTTTGAATGCCTAGGAATGTTATACAAATCTCTCTAGTTCCATAATAGTGTGATGCTATACTTACCAGTTTGTATATAATTGGTTAATAAAAATAAAACATAATTATTGCATAAAAAACTTAAATTACTGAATAAATGTTATAATATAGTAATGTAGTGACATAACTGACAGAATATTTCCTCCTTGGATTTTAACCTTTTACTGAAGATAATTGGAAATTTTTTCTTCTTGAATAGATGTATTTGTGAATATATGGTTTTAAAATTCTCATGGGATTTGTTGCTTTAACCCTTCTTTTTATTTATTTTATTTTATTTTACTTTAAGTTTTGGGGTACATGTGCAGATCTTGCAGGATTGTTACATAGGTATACACATGCCATGGTGGTTTGCTGCATCCATCCGTCACCTACGTTAGGTATTTCTCCTAATGTTATCCCTCCCCAATCTCCCTACCCTCTGCTATCCCTCCCCAGGCCCCCACCCCCAAACAGACCCCATTGTGTGATGTTTCCCTCCCTGTGTCTATGTGTTCTCATTGTTCAACACCCACTTACGAGTGAGAACATGCAGTGTTTGGTTTTCTATTTTTGTGTCAGTTTGCTGAGAATGATGTTTCCAGATTCATCCATGTCCCTGCAAAGGACATGAACTCATCCTTTTTTATGGCTAAATAGTATTCCGTGGTATATATGTGCCACATTTTCTTTATTCAGTCTATTTTTGATGGTCATTTGGGTTGGTTCCAAGTCTTTGTAATCAAAACAGCTTGGTACTGGAACCAAAACAGAGACATAGACCAATGGAACAGAACAGAAGCCTCAAAAATCATGCCACACATCTACAACCATCTGATCTTTGACAAACCTGACAAAAACAAGCAATGAGGAAAGGATTTCCTGTTTAATAAATAGTGTTGGGAAAACTTGTTAGCCATGTGCAGAAAGCTGAAACTAGACCCTTCCTTACAACTTATACAAAAATTAACTCCAGGTGGATTAAAGATTTAAACATAAGACCTAACACCATAAAAACCCTAGAAGAAAGCCTAGGCAATGCCATTCAGGATATACACATAGGCAAGGACTTCATGACCAAAACTCCACCAAAAGCAATGGTAACAAAAGCCAAAATAGACAAATAGGATCTAATTAAACTTAAGAGCTTCTGCACAGCAAAAGAAACAATTATTAGAGTGAACCAGCAACCAACAGAATGGGAAAAAAATTTTTGCAAGCCACCCATCTGACAAAGGGCTAATATCCAGAATCTACAAAATACTTAAACAAATTTACAAGAAAAACACAAACAACCCCATCAAAAATGGGCAAAGGATATGAACAGACACTTTTTAAAAGAAGAAATTTATGCGGCCAACAAACATATTAAAAAAATGCTCATCATCACTGGTCATTAGAGAAATGCAAATCAAAACCACATTGAGATACCATCTCACGCCAGTTAGAATGGCAATCACTGAAAAATCTGGAGACAACAGATGCTGGAGAGGATGTGGAGAAATTGGAACACTTTTACACTGTTGGTGGGGTATAAATTAGTTCAACTATTGTGGAAGGCAGTGTGGTGATTCCTCAAGTATCTAGACACATAGATATACCATTTGACCCAGCAATCCTATTACTGGGTATATACCCAAAGGATTATAAATTGTTCTATTATGAAGACACATGCACATGTATGTTCATTGTGGCACTGTTCACAGTAACCCTTAAACTCTTATCTCAGGAGAGATATTTCTCAAATTATTCCATTAGGGCAGAAGTATCCTGGTAATCCTGATACCAAAACCTGATAAAGACATTACAGGAAAAGAAACTATAGACTAATATTTACTACGAACATAGATGCAAAAATTCTAATACAATTTTAACAAATCAAATTCAACAAAATATAAAAGCAAATAATCCATGGTAGCTAATGAGATTTATATCTTGGGAAAGAAACGTTGATTAAATATCATACAATAAGATACTTAGTGACATTAATCAATAGGGACATGCAGTATGATACACACCAATAAGAATGGCTGCAATTAAACATACTGACCATATCAAGTGTTGGAAAGAATGTGGAACCGCTGAAACACTTGTGCAGTGCCAGTGGGGATGTAAATGCTACGAACAATTTGGAAATCAGTTTGTCAGTTTCTTAAGAAGTTAAATATACACTTAACATACATCCCAGCAATTATACTTTTAGGTATTTAACCAGGAGAAATAAAATCAACTTGTTAGTTTCCCTGATGTGATTAGAGAGACAATGCAGCAAAACACAAGGCTAAAATTCCCAGCACTACTTCAAAGGTGAGAGAAGGGTAGATATATAGGAAAGTCATACTAATATTACTTTGTACAACTCATAACAGGCACAGGGAAAGATGAAGGCATTCAGTGGCTTGCCTGTGGTTATGCATGTAGTGAATAGTGAAGCTGAACCTGACCAGCATTAAGTTCTATAATCACTGAAAAATGGTGAAGGACGAGGTAAAATTTCTGGAAAACTGACAGCCATCAATAACTTAGCAGGCTTTAGTATATCTATGGTGTGATAGTGAATAGTATTTGTCCCTGGGGATTCTAATTTGCTATGTTTATACATCAAATAAACTTAGTGTGCTTGCTCCATTCTTTTTTTGTGTGATGTCAGTTTAATTTTACAATAAACTTTTATCTTGGAGTAGTTTTAGAATTATATAAAGGTCCAGAAGATAGTAGCAAGTTCCCATATATCCCACATTCAGATTTTCCTCCCATTAACATATTAGTATTATACTAATATTATACTAATATATCATGTTATTATACTGGTGCTTATTGGTGGGGTGGTTTGATATGGTGAGGTTGAACATTCTTTACTATTCTAATTTAGTGGGCCTGTGATTTGGTATTACAGCCTTCAGTCATGTTTCCATTCTCCTCTGGCTTTTGTTTTCCTGTGCTGTTCCAAGTCTATTTCTTTTGAGTCTTCATTCTCGATTTGCTCTGTGTTTCCCCTCTGACCCCACTGTAAGACAAGAAGGCTGGAGGAAGTTGAAGAAGGCAGGTATTCCCTTTCCCTATTTGGGATATGTTTTCAGAATTGTGTTCTGGTGAAGTCATTTGTTACATATATTTCTCTGCCTGTGTTTCATATGGTTATTATTTCACATGGTTATTCTTCTTCTACCCTGCTTGGGTCCAGCAGGGCTCTTTCTTAGGCTTTCACTGTGAAAACTTGGTGGAGCCCTGGAAAGAATGTGAGTATGAGCACCAACACCTTCTCTCCATAAGAATTTAGCTGTTAGAAATTGTTTATTCTCATGAAAGTCCTCATTAAGCTTACAGAAACTTGTCAAATATGTCATTTAAATATTCCTACCAGTTTATGGCTTCAGTGGCTTCTATTCAGCAGGTGTCTGTTGGATATGCATCTTTTTGGTTATGTATGTCTCTCCAGACTGGAGTGGCAATCTGCTCTACGATCTCAGTTTTTTGATGGGCCCACAAAGTCATTGACTTTCAGTTTCTGTACTTTCTTGCTGTAAGGATGGCAATTATGTTTCTACGCTCTTTACAATTGGAGTCTACATCAGAATTTCTCATTTCATTTATTTTTCAACAAATATTTGTTGAGAACCTATTTTGTGCAGGTAACTGTTAAGCATTAAAGATAAAAGATAAAACAAGCATGAATTGTGCCCTTATGAACTTTAATGTGGAAAAGAATTATTAAATAAGTAATTATAAATATATCAAATCCATCTTTATGCATACTGTATACAATAAAGATAACAAAAATGATAAATATAACAAAAATAAGGATTGCTATAAGAATGCATATTAAAGTGACCTTCACAATCCATATCCTGGAATGTCAAAAGTCCAATCAAGTTAGGCCATTAAATTGTCACAAATTTATTAGATGCTTTCATGTTTCTCCAGAATGTTTTAGCAACAATCATCTAGGTAAGATAGTAGAAAGCATGATTTCTGAATATGATCAAGACTTTTTGAGTGTTGGTTTATTGTAATCTTTGGAATATGAGCAGAAAGTAAAGCACTCAGTTAAAACATTTGATTTACTGTAGAGCATGACATCAGCTTAATTCTTTTCAAGGAATCAAATGAACAGATTTCGGTTAAAAGCTGCTAACAGAGACCAAGTGGGACATATTTGCTTCTAGTTAAACATCAGCTTTCTGTAGGAACAAAGCAATATAATATAAACAATATTTGGCAGTAGCTTTTAAAAAGCCTATTATGCATTGGAAAAGTAAATACATTATTTGAAAATGTTAAGTATTTCCCAGAATAACTGAGCACAAAGCCGTCTATCTACAACTTTGTTTATAGTAATTTTAAAATATAGATTTTTAATACATAGCAGGATTCCTGGGTAGGTGCTCTACTTAAAGATAAAATTAAAATTTTTACAGTAGTATTTGGTCCTTGAACATTAAGATATTAATAATGAAGTCACCATTCTTCACTCGCTTTGAAACTATCAAATTAACAGGAATTTACTGAGTTCTTACTATGTGACTAGAATTGTGGTAGTCACTATATAATAGAAAATAAAATATGTTTCCTGTATTCCAATAAAACACAGTAGTTTGAAGAAAATGTGTACAATTCAGAAAATTTAGTAATACATTGTTAAATTGCTTGAGATAAACATGAAGTTCAAAATGAGTTCAGAGAATGAATAATAGAAAGAGGCTTTCATGACTAGAGTTGTCAAAAAAGGTTTGATTGAGGAAGGAGGTCTTTGCTTCAAAATGGCTATTCTTCCTCTACCCTGCTTGGGTTAAGCAGAGCTCTTTCTTAGACTTTTACTTGAAAATTTGGTGGGGTGCTGAGAAGAATTTAAGTGTGAGCACCACCACCCTCTCTCCATAAGAATTAAGCAATCAGAAGTTTTTTATTTTCACGAAAGTCCTCATTAAGCTTCCAGAAAATTGCTAGGTCTGACTTAAAGTTTGCCTTGGATCACCAGAAGAGAGGAAAAGGTATTATTCAGGGAAAGGATCAATTTCTATGGAGGTTGGAATAAGATAAATAATCTTTAACTCCATTATACTAGGACCTGGAAGGGCCTGAATGGTCTATGTTATAGACAAGAGATTTTTTTTTTCTAAGATTTTATTTTCCTTTCTAGGCTGGAAACTACTCAGAAGAGGACATGTGTGACATATGTGGACTCGTTAACCTTTTATGACAAGTAGCACATCAATTTAATCCAAGACATCACTGAAAACAACAACTTTGCATATATGGGGTGGTTTGAGTTCACATATTCAAGTAAAACATAACAGTTCAATAAATAAAATGTTGTAATCCCAGAGACAAAAAAAATCTTTATCTCATCTTTAGTCCTATCAACTGTCCTTACACATTTTTTGGCAGTCCTTAAAAATGGACTATCAGTAACCAAAAGAACATGGTACTGGCACCAAAACAGAGATGTAGACCAATGGAACAGAACAGAGGCCTCAGAAATAACGTCACACATCTACAGCCTTCTGCTCTTTGACAAACCTGATGAAAACGAGCAATGGGGAAAGGATTCCCTATTTAAAAAATGGTGTTGGGAAACCTGGCCAGCTACATGCAGAAAACTGAAACTGGACCCCTTCCCTACACCCTGCACAAAAATTAACTCAAGATGGATTATAGACTTAAACATAAGACCTAAAACCTTAAAAACCCTAGAAGCAAACCTAGGAAATACCATTCAGGATATAGGAATGGGCAAGGACTTCATGAGTAAAACACCAAAAGTAATAGCAACAAAAGCCAAAATTGACCAATGGGATCTAATTAAACTAAAGAGCTGTTCCACAGCAAAAGAAACAATCATCAGAGTGAACAGGGAACATGCAGAATGGGAAAAAATTTTTGCAATCTATCCATCTGGCAAGGGTCTAATATCTAGAATCTACAAGGAACTTAAACAAATTTACAAGAAAAAAACCAACAACCCCATCAAAAAGTGGGCAAAGGAGATGGACAGACACTTCTCAAAAGAAGACATTTATGCAGTCAACACACGTATGAAATAAAGCTCATCATCACTGGTCATTAGAGAAACTCAAATCAAAACCACAATGAGATACCATCTCATGCCAGTTAGAATGGCGATCATTAAAAAATCAGGAGACAACAGATGCAGGAGAGGATGTGGAGAAATAGGAACACTTTTACACTGTTGGTGGGAGCATAAATTAGTTCAACCACTGTGGAAGGCAGTATGGTGATTCCTCAAGGACCTAGAACCAAAAATACCATTTGTCCCGGCAATCTCATTACTAGGTATATACCCAAAGGATTATAAATCATTCTACTATAAAGACACATACACACGTATGGTTATTGTAGCACTGTTCACAATAACAAAGACTTGTAACCAACCCAAATGCCCATCAATGATAGACTGCATAAAGAAAATGTGACACATATATACCATGGATTGCTATGTAGTCATAAAAAAGAATGAGTTTATGTCCTTTGCAGGGACATGCATGAAGCTGGAAATCATCATTCTCAGCAAACTAACACAGGAACAGAAAACCAAATGCCACATGTTCTCACTCATAAGTGGGAGTTGAACAATGAGAACACATGGACCCAGGTAGAGGAATATCACACATTGGGGCCTGTCAGGGGCCAGGGGTTAAGGGAGGGATAGCATTAGGAGAAATACCTAATGTAGATGATGAGTTGATAGGTGCAACGAACCACCATGGCACATGCATACCTATATAACAAAACTGCATGTTCTGCACATGTATCCTAGAACTTAAAGTATATTTTTTTAAAAAAAGAACTATCAAAACAAGTTGTTAATTTTAATGACATACCAGTGTAGAAATTATAAGAAAGTATACTCATTTTCAAAAACACTAGAGGCTAATTTTCAATAAAGAATTTGTAAAATTTCATACATTCCTTGTGAAAGAATTATGTTGCTTCTGTGGATTATATGAAGTAAGAGAGCCTTTGTTTTTTATTTCCTACAGAGTGCAACAGACATTTGTTAACCATGAGTGTTTGGAAACACTATATGCACTAACCATAATTCAGAAAATATACCGACAGAAATACAATTTAGATTTAAAAAATAATAGAAATATCTGGTTTGTACTCTCAAATTGATTTCTTTCCTCTTTTTTGATATTGAGTCTATGGATAGAGAATAAAACAGAAAGCCACACTAAGAGAGAGAAGAGACGATCAATATGCTGAAAGAAACACACTTGGGTGCTTCATGAAAGAAAACATTAAAACTCCAGCTTTCTCATGGGTGACAAGGAGTGAAGATTACTGCATTGCTTAGTGTTGTCTGGGATCTGATAACAAGGCTGAATAAAGCCACTGTGGAGGCTTTTCTCTGTGAGGCTTATAGAGCCAAGCGTGACTAAACAGCACTGTGGGCTGGAAACAAAACTGGGCTGCTTGGAACTTGTTTCTTTTTGTCAGTTTTCTATAAATCTGAGCTGTCAGCTGAGCAAACCTTTGTGTAAAGTAGTACATTGTTCACGCAGCAATCAGGATGGAAGAGTGGGCTTCATTTTAACTGTAACTTGCATGTACTTACCAGGGGAGATATAAAAAAATGCTACAAGTTCTTTTAGAGGCCTCATGTTTATTTGCAGATTTGATTAGTCATTAACCACATTTTTCTATTATTACCACTTGGTTCGCTGCAAAACCAAGTAGAGAATTCAATTTTAAAACTACAATTCATATGTAAAATCCATATAATTGATATAATATTTTGCAGACATTCAAATGAGGTTTCTCTCTTCATATTGGTATGTAATTTTTTTGAGATATACTAAGTAATAAAAGGTACAGAACAGACTTCATAGTATGGAATATTTGCATGGCAAAGTGATACATAAATATATTTTGCCTATCTGTGAAAGGATAATAAAAAGAATTATACTCCACAATATCACTAGCCAGGCAGACAGGGAACAATAGTGTAAGGTGGAAGTCTTTAACTAACAGAGCCCTGTATGATTTCCTACTTTGCACAAAGGTTTATGGATCTTTATATACAAATTTCTCAAATGAACAAGATTATTTTCAAATATAATACATGCATATGGAAAAACTTTAAATAATACCAAAAGAGATAAATTAAAAATATTAGTACTTAGTTAGTTATTATTTAAATGGAAGTTGCAAATTCAGAGGCTTCTCTTTTCCCTATGTTTAAAATAGTACTGTATTTATGTTATAGTACTGTATTCTACCATATAAGATTATCATAATCTTCATGAAAGTTCAAGATAACCAAGAATTGTGTTCTCAAAATTCTACTTTTATGAGTTTGCATTATTTGCACAGAAGTAGTTGACTGATTCAAATAGATGCAAAAATAATAAATATTTCAAGAACCAATATGCATTGTTATATAGAGGTTAACAGCTGTAGTTTTATTTTTTGTTTTATTTTTATAATACTTAATCTCTTCTTGCACTCTTTCTCTCTTCAACTCTTCCTCCATTATCTCCCAATAAGCATAGAAGAGATGAACCTGCTAATAATGAATTACTAATATGTCTTTGCTTGCTGATGATGGTGAATATGAAAGTAATATTTAATAATAGATTAAGTATTCTTTGATCATTGACTGCTAGTTGATGCTGTTAAATATCTTTTCAGGTCTTTACTCAGGTTTCTCCTTCATAGAAAATATTCCATGAACACTGTGTTTAAAAGTGTAACCTCACCAGGATTCCTAACCATTACACATTGATTATGTTCTTCTACTTTCTTCCTACCTTAACATATGCTTGTTGAATAATAGGAAAATTTGACTCTGTGCCCTAAGCCACTCTTAGATTTCAAAAATTTTTATTACATAAAAGAAGTAATTGATTCTACATTGATTCTTTCTTTCTGTTGTAGTCCAATCAAACCACTATAAGAGAATATGGCATACTGAGTGGCTTATAGACAATAAAAATTTTAATCTTACTGTTCTGGAGGTTGGAAAATCCAAGATCAAGGCACTGGACACATCCACTGTTTGGTGAGAACCTTCTCCCTGATTCTTCTCCTTGTGTCTTCTCATGGAGGATGGGCAGAGGGAGCTCTCCAAGTTCTCTTTTATAAGGGCACTAATCCATTCATGAAGGCTCCCACCTCAGGTCTAATCACCTCCTAAAGGCCCCACCTCCTAATTCCATCTCTTTGAGGGTTAGGATTTCAACACATGAATTTTGAGAAGATACAAGCATTCCTTCTATAGCAATTCTCTTCTTTTCTAATAATATCTTTCTTTGGGATGTCAAGGCTTTATTTCTCTGGATACTCATGTTCCTCCTGTTCTTCATTTATTATATACTTTCTCGGTGTCATTTTCTTCTTTTATTCATGTTTATTAATTGTCAAAACTTTATGAAGCTCTTTTCTTTTTGCAAACAAGTTAATCCTAGCCTTGAACTGCCTTTTATTGTTGCTTATATATATTTGTTAATATTTAAAAATAGTATAAGATGAATACTTACTTTTGGTTAAAGGGAAATGTAGAATTGGCTGAGAATATAAACAGAAGAACAACCCTGTTTCAAAACTCCTTAAAAGGCACAAACAACATATTAATATCTTAAATTCAATATTGAACATCTACTATGTGATAGACACTATTTTAGCTCCCATAGATAGTGCTTCTGGAGGGAGTGAGGCAGGAATTGTCAGAGATTATCATAAAAACATATGCTTAGTATCTGTCTCCAGCGGTTATAACAGATTAGGGGTAGACTAGGAGGAAACTGTGTATTTTGACAAAATTTTCCTCATGGCTTGCACATACTATACTCTTTCTTTATCTTTCCATCCCAATCCCCTCATAATTTATTTTATTTTTCTAAAGAGATAGGGTTAGTGATGTGACCATGGCTTACTGCAGCCTTGATTCCCTAGGCTCAAGTAATCTTCCCACTGCAGCTTTCCAAATAGCTGGATTACAAGCACGTACCACCATGCCCAGTTTATTTAAAAAAATGTTTTTGTAAAGAAGCGGTCTGGACTTTATTGCTCAGACTGGTCTTCAACACCTGCTCAAGTGATCCTCCCACTTCAGCCTCCAAAAGTGCTGAGATTACAAGCATGAGCCACCATACCTAGCCTAATCTCCCATCTTTGACACAGTTTCCATTATAGGTGTCCTCCTCTGATTTATGCTCATCTCCCTATGGTACTCTATAACACATTTTTACTGAGACATTATCAATAAATAATTGCTGAATGACTGAATAAATGAACATCCAAGAGCCAATACAAACTGAGTGGCTGGTCTTGAAGTCAAACATTCATGCCTCTGAGTATTCTAAATTTTCTAAGTTTGATTTTCTGATTTATTGTTTATTATTACATCCTTGGATGGCTTTCAGCCTTGATAGTAATACCTGTGGCAGCCTTAAACTGCTTTGCTTTGCCTATCTCTATTTACAGCCCTTAAGAGTGACATAAATTCTCAGTTTCTGGTTTTATTTTCTCTTTAAAGTGTGATATTCACTATAAAAAATATGTAGGCAATTTCTTGGGATTCCCATGAATAATCTTGATGAAAAGATTGGAATATTATGTGTCATATATATTTAAGAAAGAAATTAGAGAAATTCCTATAGTCCAGTTTCACTCCACTAGTAAAGATAAGGAATATGAGGAAAGTCTCAGTTTCTCACAGGACAAATTGAAATTTCTGAAGTATTCCAGTAAAATCAGTATAATAAAATAATATCTTGATTCCTCAGAAAACCCATGAATGTCATTTTAGCAGCCTACTTGAATTTCAGTAGTACAGATTTAATTTATAATGCTAATATTCTGTTTATAATAATGTTCATTTACATTCAAGGAGCTCCTTATGATTGAACTATTGGAACATAGCTATTGATAAGTCAGGAACAGCAGGTATTGGCAAGCTCCTCCAAAGATCCCAAGGGTGTTACCATAAAATTTGTAGCAGACATTTTTATTGTACATTAATGTAATAAAAGTTTTATAAATGAAATGTACTTATCAGCAATATGCCTGTATTCCATAAACATCAGTATTCAAATTTTTTTGAGATCATGGAATATACATATGTATTTGTCTCAGAAAAAAGGTGTGCTAGAACCCCGTCTGATCAATGAGTTGCTCTTTGTTAACCAATCAACTATGTAAAAATGTAGAGGCTTTCCTCATTGCAAATAAAATAACAAAACAACAAAATACATTATATGGCACCCCTGATTTTAGAGTAGTAATGTGAGAAAAATATGAACAAAGAAGAAATGGGTTCTCATAATCTATAGTTTCTCTCTATTCTTTGTACTTAAAGCTAATTTTTAAAAACTATGTATTGAATTTTTAAAATCTTTTGTATTTGAATGTTGTCATGTCATAAGCTATAGTCAAGAGCTTATTAATTGACAAAAGTCTTATGATGCAAAATTTTTTCTTACTACTTTGTAAATAATGAAATAAATGAAAGGACAGTATGATTTACTTGAAACTTCTTGATCTACTTGCTTTTTTTCACTCTGAGTCATTGTTAAAAAATACATTAAAAAGAATTCAATTTCTACTTGTTATTCCTATTTTTATCTCTGATCACAACATATCATATTTGCCAATCTACATATGTAAAACATTGTAAAGAGAAGACAGTCATCGGCTTTAATAAGCCTAAATATTTGGCATATATTAAAATTACAAATACAATGTATAATTATAAATTTAATTTATTTAAGAATATTGGTGGTTTTGACTATTCTCTCCTGGATTAATACATCAAGAAAATCTGCTTGGACTGATAGTTCTTTTCTCTATATAATTATTGAGTCTCTGTTTTAGGGTTTTAAGTGCACAAAAGACTGATTAAAACAAACAAAACAACTGAGCTTAAGACCAGAGACTAAGTTGCAGAAACCAAAAGCTATCCTAAATATTTTAAACAGAAATTAATATAGACAGAATTAGTGTCTTAGATAAGCATTGAAGGTGCTGGTAAAGTGACCCTGGACCATGAGAAAAGTCATTTTTAACAAGATCACTTAACTGGTGTTCAAGGTAAAATGCTGCTTCCACTAAGGTAGAGAATCAGAAGCTTGCCATGAAATTTGTTAGATCGAAGTACACATTGTCCCAGTTTTCATCCATCATAGGAAATTACAGCTTCAAACCCTGCCTCCTCCACTGTATCTGCCTCTTGAAATCCACGATGCCAACAAACATGCACACCTATATGCCATTGCAAACAACCTTATTACCTCTGCAAAGTAGCTTGTGAGTCACAATACCTAAAGCAGAGAAAGACAGCCACTGCTTAAACATAGAGCCCTCTAATTATTGGAACCTAATTTCCCTCACAAACATAGCTGCAAGGGAATGTGAACAATATAGTTTTTAGCATTACAGATTCTGTAGTTCTCAAAGACACACTAAAAGCAATTAAAACAGATGTTGAATGCCCTACCATATCCACAATATTCATGTTTGTCAGTCTCTACTAATGTTATAATATGTTATAACTTCAAAGAAATAACATAGTAATCAGATTAAACTATTACTTGGTTGAAATGTGAATTTCTTGAGGGCAGTGCTTACATATTTTTTTGTGGAGCTTCAGAGCATACAACAGGACTTGGCACCTTAAGGGCAAATACAAATTAAAAATAAGAGGCTTAGTTCTCTCTGCTGAAAATAAGCGAAGAGATTTTTCTTTGCCTTTTTTTTCTGAGAGCATTTACTTTTAAAACATGTAAGTTCTTTTTCTATTTTCTTGAAATGTGTGCAAATCCTTAAAAAATTTAAATATACCACTTGTCAGTTTAATGTCTCAGGAATGGCTCTCTCCAAGACCTGAGAACCATCTCATTGGGATATAAACATACAGAGAAGATAGGGCCCCTTATCCCTTAGTTTCTGTGGAAGGTTAGGAGTCTAACTTCCCTTGTGGGTCTTGCTTTAAATTGCAAAACTATTTTTTTTGTTGTTGTAAAAATGTGAGTATTTTTTTCCTTTAGATAAAGCCAAATAGACAACAAAAATTGTCACCAAATTTACTAAATTCAGGACAAACTACATATGACTAATGATGTTGAGTCCTCTTACTTGAGGACTCAAGCTATTGTTTATCCACAAAACCTGTGTGTAATGGGTTGTATCTACCTAGCTATAAAAGGGGTGAGGTGTTTTTGCTTGTTTGTTTGTTTGTTTATTTTGCTTTCAATTTCTTAGCCAGATTGCCTTTCATGAACATTACATTTTGGTTTGATGGTCATTCAGTAATAATTTTTTTCTCTCTTTTACTTCATAGAGATGTTTTCTGGGTTGGGAGAAGCTTTTTTGTTTTTAACTATATTTCTCCAACAATATCTTGCTGTAAGATATTGTTATTTGCACAGGCACAAATCTCTTCCTTCTTCTTGTACATTCTTAAGGGATATAGAAGTCTCCACTCTGCTTCATTCCTTAATGTAGTTTTAAACGAAAATAAATGAAACATTTTATAAATACCTATAATGATATAGATAAAAAATACATGATTTTTAAGATGAAGTTCTGAGAAATAACTAAAACATGTTCGGTAATTAGGAACCAAGGGAGAGCTTTCCCTTTGTACCTCTGAATATTTGCTGAAAAATAAACTTTCAAAAGACAGATTAACTGCGGAAAAGGCATACAAATTGATGCAACATGTATACATGGGAACTTTTAGAATAAAAACTCAAAGATCCAGGGGACATTATCCATTTTTATGCTTAGGGTCAACAAAGTCTGGGCATCCATGTAGAAATATGATTGAACAAAAAGGGATCTGATTGAATGCTAACAGACCGAATGGGAAAACTCAGCAAGGGCTTTCTGTCCAGACTCCTCTTGGCCTCTCTGAGCATGCATTTCTTCCTTCTGGGTATGGAGCAGGACCCTCTCTGGAATGGGGGTCTTATGACCTATACTCAAACAAGGAAGGTCAGATAATTTCTTTATGGCCAGTTTTTACAAAGATAAGGTAGAAGGACAGTTAGAGTAACATTTTTAAGTTTTATGACTAGCTTTGGGGAAAAGAGGTTCTGGTTTACACCACCCAACTTGGGGAAAAGGGATTCTAACTTTTATGATTAGCTTTGGGGGAGAATGGGACTGAGAGACAGGAGGTCAGGAGAAGGTCAGAGGAAAAAAAAATTGCTTCTGGGGCTGATGCTGAGGTCTTCATTTGGGATATTGTTTTCTCAGTCCTAGTAATTATTATAGAAAGCTACCCTGCCATTCTTACCAAATCAATCAGTCCAGCCAGAAACACAATTTTATTTTGCTGAAATAGATAATACACAAAGATTAAACAGACTTCAAAAAATAATTTTACCATTATAACAGCTGTTATTTAAATAATCTTCAATCATATATTTTATTTTTAAAATAAATCATCTCAATGCTTTATATTCTCAAAAATAGAAATGTCAACTAGTGTGCTAATATATTTTTCCTTTTAAATTCTTACTAAAGTAACTTTTAATTTGTAAATTCTACTTGCCTGAACAAATCTTAAAATATAAAGAAATAGAAGATTTTTAAAAAATATGTAAATTGTTGTTGGAAAAAACATAAAATGCATTTCATGATAGCAACCAATAATTATTAATCAACACAGTTTCCATATCATTGCATGTGCTCATTTAAGTGAGTTTATTTTAACTATTTTAACTTTTAATAATTTGACTTTAAAAATTCTATTTTACTCTAAATAAGTTTTGTGACCTATAGCCCTTTGCTAACCTCTTTACAAAAATGTTTATATATTTTTTCTTTATTCTTTGTTTAGTCTTATTCTACATATATTACTCTCATTTTGTTGCCTTATAAATTACGTTTGCTCCATGAATATTTATTTAAATACTGAGCTCTGGGCAAATTTGTTTTAATATCACTCTATTTTACTTTGTGTTTACTTTTACTGATGTATTACTGCCCTGCAGTTACATATTTTGTTATTTCATGGCATATCTCTCATCCCAGGTATTAAAGTTAAGTTGTCTAGAACAAAATCCCCAAATGGGTAACAATTCTCTATTCAGGCTAGGCCAATTTCACTGCCTAAAAACACTTTCCATTCAATATACCTATTACTTTTCTCACTGCTCATTACAAATTATCATGTTTCATGACCCCATGGGTTAGTCTTTAATATTTCATACTCTATTGAAAATGGCCTCAAATCTAAGGCTACTATGTCCACAGAATTTTCCTACTAACTCTGTGTTCTGCCTAAAATAAATTGTCCAATTTCCTAGGAACTTTTTCTGCTTTTATGATTTCTCTTTGTGACTGACATATTTAATGGCTTCCAATTTCTTGTTTTCCAGTGTGGAAACATTGGTTTTGATTAAGCTGGCAATATTGCAAAAAACAAATAAACTAACCAGAAACCAAGGTGAGAAATGAAGTTTGTTCAGCAGAAATTAGAGTTAGCATTCTGGAAAAACTGTTTGCTATTGTTGTTGTTTTCTTTTGAGATGAAGTCTCAATCTTTCGCCCAGGCTGGAATGCAGTGGAGCGATCTTGGCTCACTGCAACCTCTGCTTCCCGGGTTCAAGCAATTCTCCTGTCTCAGCCTTCTGAGTAGCTGGACCTACTGGTGCTTGCCACCATGCCTGGCTAAGATTTGTATTTTTAGTTGAGATGGGGTTTCACCATATTGCTCAAGCTTGTCTTGAACTCCTGACCTCATGTGATCCACTCACCTCAGACTCCCAATGTGCTGGGATTACAGGTGTGAGCCACTGTGCCCAGCCTGGAAAAACTGTTGATGAAACAAATCAGCTTCTCAGGGCACTATAAGAGCTAAGAGGATTTAAGTTGTGTCCTAGGAGATGCTGGAACTTGGAGAATTAGCCAGTATCACTGTTAAATCAAACTAAAACTTGGCCTGAGAAAGCTTCTGTACTTGCATACTTAAATTTTTATGCAGGAACCACAATCTAACTCTATACATAAACAAGCTGAACATCTAACTTAGGAGTATGCTTCTGTAACAACAGCCAAGTCTCAGCCAGTCACAGCAGTCATCCTTCACTCACAGGTGGCTATCTGCTCAAACCATGTTCAAATAAGGCAAAGCCCGAGCTGTAACCAATCCAGATTTTTCCATACCTCACTTCTGCTTTCTGTACATCGATTTCCTTTTTCGGTTCATAAATCTTAGTTGACCATGTTACAGCTCTAGAGTTTCTCTGAATCTATTGTGTTTCTGGGACTTGCCAGATTCTCAAATTGTTTTTTCTTTTACTTTTTTCTTGCTAGAGGTCTTAGTTCCAGAGGGAGGAATGCTGCCACCAGGAGACACAACAACTATTCCATTAAACTGGAAGTTAAGATTGCCACCTTGACAGTTTGTGCTCCTTCAAGTCAATAGGCTAAGAAGGGAGTTATAGTGTTGGCTGGAGTGATTGACCTGAACTATCAAGATGAAATTAGTCTACTACTTCACAATGAAGGTAAGGAAGGGTATGGATGGAATACAGGAGATCCATTAGGGTGTCTGTTGGTATTACCATGTCCCATAAGATTAAGGTCAATGGGAAACCACAACAGTCCAATCCAGGCAGGACTACAAATGGGCCAGACCCTTCAGGAATGAAGGTTTGTGTCACTCCACCAGGAAAAAAACCATGGCCTGCTGACCTGCTGAGGTGGTTGCTGAAGGCAAAGGGAATACAGAATGGGTAGTAGAAGAAGGTAGTCATCAATACCAGCTATAACCATGTGACCAGTCATCAATACCAGCTGCAAAAACGAGGACTGTAACTGATATGAATATTTCGTCCTTCTTTGTTGAAAACATGTTTGCGTATGCATATACTTGAACTAAGAAAATATCTTCATTTCTCATTCCTCTTTCCTTTGTCATGTGACATAAGATTTATTGACTTCACATCAGCATTTAAGTATTGCTAACTTTATGTAGCAGTATTTGGGTTGGGGATTCGTGCGTTTCCAGTTGTATGAAGGATAGTTGTATTATGCTAGGAATAATTATGACCTTATTATTGTCTTTATTTGAAGATTATGTATGATCTCAGGAGATATTTATAGGCTCGAGTTGACAAGGGGTGGACTCATGATGGTTAATACTGTGTGTCAACTTGATGGAATTGAAGGCTACAAAATATTGATCCTGGGTGTGTCTGTGAGGGTGTTGCCAAAGGAGATTAACATTTGAGTCTGTGGGCTGGGAAAGGCAGACCCATCCTTAATCTGGGTGGGCACCATATAATCAGCTGCCAGCACTGCTAGAATATAAAGCAATCAGGAAAATGTGAAAAGATGAGACTAGCCCCTCCCAGCCTACATCTTTTTCCCATGCTGGATGCTTCCTGCCCTTGAACATCAGATGCCAAGTTCTTCAGTTTGATACTTGGACTGGCTCTCCTTGCTCCTTAGCTTGCAGATGGCTTACTGTGAGACCTCGTGATCGCATGAGTTAATACTGAATAAACTACCCTTTATATATATATACACACACACACACACACACACACACACACTATATAAAGGGATATATATATGGTATTTGGTGTGTGTGTATATATATAAAGGGTAGTTTATATATATGTGTGGTGTGTATATATATATGTGGTATATATATACTACATATACTATATATATATATACTAAAAGTTAAATACACCCAAATGTTAAATTACTAAAGGCCCGTTGTGTTCCCGTGATTGAGTTAAGAGGGTGATAGTGCCACACCATCGTGATGTCTTATTTAAGAGGAACGTATATGCGATCTTAATGATATGGCCCTGAGGTATGAACCAAATGCCAGATATTGTTTCAGTATAACCAAGCCCTGTCTATATGGCCCCGGAGCGAGAAGAGCAGCAGATGTGGGTGGGTTGCTGGTTTCACAGAGGATGGTAGATTAAGAGACCAAAATATGGTGGAGGATATCCATGTTGGGGAGGACTGTCGAAGTGTGATGTGCTATGTCCGATCAATAATGCAATGTATAAAGGTACTATCAGTGATTCTATGTGTTAAATGATATCCATGCATTTGTTATGTTCTTTATGTACTGTTTAAATTCAAATGTATTATAGTTTGATGTGAGATTACAGTTCTTGCTTATGAGCATGTTTTGTAGTGTTTTAATGCACGTTTTGGTTTAATGTGCTATGTATAGTTAAGCATTTGCAGTACTATGTATTATTCATGGGGACAAGCAGTAATGTACTAATTACATAACAAGGATGAAGACATCATATTATATGTACTTGCAAAGTACTTCATGGCAAAGCCTTCAATGATACAAAAATTAGTTAATTACTCAGGGAATAGTTTAATATTAGAATCTCAGCTTTGGGTGTTGGTAGAATGAGATATTCTTTACCTGATTGTCCTGGGGAGTAGATATTCTCCATTTCTGGTTTACAAGACCGGGGTATTAAATTATACTACAAGGATGCCTATCATTTAAGTAGTTTGTTTTCTATTAAAGAGGAGAGGGGAATTAGGGTAAGGATAATAAGGAAGTATATAATGGATGCGGTTTGGCCGATAGTTACAAAAGGATATTTGACTGGTTGACCTCCAATTCATGTAAGTGTAAGTAGATCAGCTACTAGGGTTCAGAATAGGGTTTGGGTAATTGGTTGGAATGTTATGCTTTGTTGTTTGGAATATCATTCTGACTTGATGTGGGGTGGGGTATCGAGGGGGTTAGCTAGTGTATAATTATCTGGGTTGGTTAAAAGAACAGGTGTAAACAAGTTTAGGCTTATTAGGGATAGGAGGAGAAAAATTAATCTGAAGATGTCTTTAGTTGTGTAGTAGGGGTGAAATGTAATTTTGTCGGGGTCCGATGTTACTCCTGATGGGTTACTTGATCCTGTCTCATGTAGAAACAAGAGAAGGATAGTTGCTAGGGCTGCAATAATGAAGTGGAAAGTAAAGAATCTTGTAAGAGTGGCTTTGTCTACTGAGAAGCTGCCTCAAATTCATTGTACAAGGTCAGGTCCAATGTAGGGGATGGTTGATAGAAGGTTTGTAATTACTGTAGCCACTCAAAATGATATTTGACCTCATGGGAGTACATAGCCTATAAATACTGTGGCCATAGTTGTAAGTAGAAGGATGATACTGATATTTCAAGTCTTCAGAAAAAGAAAAGATCCGTAATATAGGCCTCGGCTCATATGAAGGAAGAGGCAGATGAAGAACATAGAGGCACCATTGGCATGTAAATAGCAGATTATTCAGCCATAGTTAACATCTTGGGTGATATGGGCGACTGAGGAGAAAGCGGTTGAAGTATCTGGTGTGTAGTGTATGGCTAAGAATAGGCCTGTGGTGATTTGAATAATTAGACAGGTGCCGAGAAGTGAGCCAAAATTCCACCAAGAGGAAATGTTAGATGGTGTGGGGAGATCAATGAATGAGTTGTTAATAATTTTTATTAGTGGATGTGTTTTACGGGGGGAGGTCATTATTATAGTTGAAGTACAACAATGGTTTTTCATATCATTAGTCATGGTTATAATCCATGTGGGAATAATGACATATGCTTTATTTTCATTGAGTATTATTTTAGTGATAGGGTTTGTGGGGTTTTCTTCTAAGCCTTCACCTATTTATGGTGGATTAGTGTTAACTTTTAGTGGTGCTGTGGGTTGTGTAATTACACTATACTTTGGTGGGTCTTATATAGGGCTTATAGTTTTTTAAATTTATTTAGGTGGAAAATGGTTGTTTTAGGTTATACTGCAGCAATAGCAATTGATGAACACCCTGAGACATGGGTATCAAGTACTGATATTTTAGGGGTTTTTATGTTAGGTTTAATGATGGAGATAACTATAGTGGCTTTATTAGGTGGTGATCCTAATAAAACGGTAGAGGTTACTGTTAATTATAAGACTGTGGCGAGTTAAATAATTTATGAGGATGAAGGACCGGGATTAATTCATGAAGATCCTACGGGTGCTGCTGCTTTATATAATTACGGTGTTTGAGTTGTTTTAGTTACTCGCTGGGCGTTGTTCATGGGTATGCATATTGCTATTGAGCTTACTTGGCGTGGGGGTTAAATTGTTAAAAGTAGTGCTAGAGTAGGTGGAATAAAGAAAGACAAAAAAATAGAGCTTAATTAGGCCCTTTCGAGTTGATGTAGTTGTAGAAATTGAAATATGAGTTTGTGTTGTTATTTTTGGCATGGATTTTTCTAGTCAAAATAGGTCTAGTAAGATCGAGGCGAAGTTTTGGCTTCTGGTTAAGCTTGAATGGAGGTTTAAGCAATGAGTAGTGATTGAGTAAAAGCCTAGTATGTTAGAGAAGTAGAAAGTTTTTACTGGGGTGCTTAATTTTATATTATTGGTTATGAGGTTAAGTTCTATTGCTAGAAGGAGCCCTAAAATAGTTACACTAAAGCTGTTAGTTTAAGTTAATATGGTATAGTAACTTGAGGGTGTGAAGCAGGAGGAACACAATTAGAAATAAGAAACCCAGTGAAAATGCTACCCACTGCTAGGCGATTAATTGGGTTTGTTAGTAGGGGATTATTTTCATTATTTAAGGCAAGAGCTGTAAATTGGGGGTATCCCGTTAAAGAAAATAATGCGAATGCTGTATATAGCTGTAAGGGAAGTGGCTATGAGAGTGATTGTAAGGGCTCAGGCGTTGGTATACGATGTGTTGGCGGTTTCGATGATTAGATCTTTTGAGTAGAAACCTGTAAGGAAAGGCATACCTATGAGTGCAAAGCTGCCGATGATGAGGGAAGAAGCAGTGAATAATAGATCCTACAGTCAGAAATAGTATAGCTTTAAAAAAGGCGTGTATTTAACTTTTAGTATGTATATATATATATATATATTTATAGTATTTAACTTTTAATATACATAGAGAGAGTATAAATATAGTATTTAAAAGTAGTATTTAACTTTTAGTATATATATACTGTATGTATATGGAGTATATATATACTATATATATGGAGCATATATATATATACCACATATATATATACACACCATACATATATATAAAGTACCCTTTATATATATATATATATACCAAATACCATATATATATAGACACACACACACACCCCATATATATATATATATCCTTTACATATATGTATATATCCTTTATATATCTCTCTCTATATATATATATCTCCTATTAGTTCTGTCCCTCTAGAAAACCCTAATATAATACTTTAGCACAAGAGAATCCTGAGGTATGGTTAGAGGGCAAAGTAAGAAGAGCTGTCATAGCAGAACCTGTAAAGATACTGTTAAAACCAAACAGCCCAACAGCAAGGGTAAAACAATTTCCCCTGAAACCTGAAGCACTACAGGAATACGGCTCATGTTAGAAAACTTCTCATGCCAGGGGCAGATCAGGCCTTGTCATTCCCATACAACACCCCTATCTTGCCTCTTCAGAAATCAGGATCAGGAGAGTGTAGGTTTGTGCAGGACCTTTATGCAGTCAACAGTGTTATTCAGGACATTCACCCAACAGTGCCCAATTCCTATGCACTCTAGCCAGCCTCTCAGGGGACAAAAACCTTTATTGTGCTACATCTCAAATATGCTCTCTTTTGTGTCCCTCTAAGTACTGACTCTCAGAAATTATTTCCCTTTCAATGAAAAGATTCTATGATGTATTAAGGACAGCAGTATTATGGGATAGTCCTTCTCTGGGGTTCCAAGAACTCCCCAACTATTTTGGGAGGAATCTTGAGCTGGGATCTATGGGAGTTGCACATAGGAGCAGGGCATGGCTCTACCAATAAGTAGATAATATTCTCATGGCCAGACTCACTAAGAAAGATTCTGATAAAATTACAATTCTAATCCTGAATGTTCTAGCAGAGAGGGGCTATAAGCTGTCAAAGAAACAGATTTTAAAGATAGTCCAGTACTTGGGGTATGTTATTTCTCAGGGGCAGCAAGCCTTCCCTAAGACAGAAATTGGTTCTCTGCTACTTGGCCTCTCCTGGAAAATGCAAGCAATTGTGCATATTCTTGGGCATGGTGGGATTCTGCTACATCTGTATTCCAAATTTTAAGCTCATAGCAAAGCTGCTTTATGAAAAACTTCAGAGTGTCAACACTAACCCTTTTGAATGAGATGGCCAATGTGATCAGGTCTGTTGGAAGCTAACAAAACTTGTATTGGAGGCTCTGACACTAGGACTGTGAGCTTAAATGAGCCACTTTTTTCTCTTCATCCCTGAAGAGTAAGAAACAGCTTTCAGACAGACTCAAATGCTAGGATGTGTGAAAATGATAGGGACCTACTTCTCTAAAAAACCTGATGGTTTGACAAGGGGCTTGGGTCCTGCCTTAAGGCAGTGGCTGCCACTTGTATGCTTATCCAGAAAGCCAAGAAGCTCACAGTGGGCCAAGATTCAACTCTTCAGGTCCCCCACCAAGTGACAAATGTATGGGAGACCAAAAGACGTCATTAGTTGACAAGCAGCAGAGTGTCACAATATCAGGCCCTATTGGTAGACATCCCCAACATCTGGGAGTATACATGCTAAACCTTTAACCCTGCTACCATAATTCCCAGTAGCCAAGATCCCCTAATCCTAGCATAATCCCCAACTGCTCTGCCATGCTAGAGGAAATATTCCGGAAGAAAGGATTTGCAGAATGTCCTCTTCCTGGCTTGGAAGACATATAGTTTGTAGATGATAGTAGCTGCATGGAAAGAGGCCAAAGAAGGGCAGGATATGTGGTCATCTCCCTGCCGGAAGCCATTAAGACCAAGAGCTTCTCCTTAGAGGCCTCAGCCCAAAAGACTGAGATAATAGCCTCAATCAAAGCCTTAGCACTAGGAAAGAACCAGGCCTTGACTGTTAATACACACTCAAAAGACATGTAGTCCATGCTCATGGTACAATTTGGAAAGAAAGGGGAACTATTTAAATGCCAATAAAAAAGAAATCAAATTTGCGACAGAGATATTGGCACTGCTGTTGGTGGTGTAAATGCCTAGGTAGATTGCTGTAGACCATTGCTGGAGTCAGCAGAGGAGGGGCTGAAATAATAAAGGGCAACAACGTTTATTATTTGGAGGAAGTCATCCACATGTCTCCACTTTCTTCAATAACTCTTCATGAATATAAGCTGAAATACTCCCCTGTGGAGTTTCAGGAAGCCATGTAAAAGAGATGTCATTAGGGTTCCCACCCAGAGGGGTAGGGCCTAAATGAAAGAGGCAGGAAATGGGTACCCCAAAATCTGAGATATAAAGCATGCCCAAGATTCCTCACACTGTGGCAAAGAGGCTAGGCATAAGGACCCCAGGATTAAAGGAAATCATAGATAAAGTGGCTGACCAATGCATTTATTATCAGAGAAACACTGCTTAAACTAGACCTCCCATATCTCTTTTGGCCAAGGTGGTACTATTCAGGGGAACCATGCTCAAGGAGGACTGGCAAATTGACTTCACTGTTATCCCTGTGGCTCCTGTAGGATTTAAGTATCTCCTGGTGCTTGTTGATGTCCTACAAGTGGGATAGAGACTTTCTCATGCTGTATAAAGAAGGCAGGAGAATCTTGGGCAGTTCTTTATAGCAGTGTGAGGACAGAATAATAGAGTCCTCTTGCCATTTTCCTGATATACTAACCATCCTTGTCATCCTTGTAGGAATCCTTATGCTTTTGCCCTCTTACACTTTGTCTGGGTTCTAAGTTGATGCTGAATTCCTTTATATAACACCTTAAAATGGATTCCTTCTTTCCCTTATGCTGCTTGGCCCTTTTAGTTCTTACTGCTGTTGGTCTATGTAAGGCAATGAAATAGTAAAATCCTTCTGTATTATAAGTAGTGGGAATAATCTGTCCCATTGTAGGATATGTCATTGACATCCCCAGACTTAGATGGGATGGGCTTTTGGTTATCTTTTGAATGGAAATATTAACTTTATGGTGGTAAAATAGAGATCCAAAATTCTGCTCAAGGCTGTTGTTGTTCAAACGGGCCTTTCTCAGTCTGGGAATTGTGTAGACCTCACCCTTAAAAGCAATGTGACTAGGAGAATAAGCTTCATTTATCTAAATTGTTCAGGAAAAGGGAAAATACCAAACGTGTTATGGAGATTATATACTTAGCACGGTGCACTGACTGTAAGCCTTCTCAAGTCCATTAAGTTACATTCCATAATGTGAACAGCCACCATAGTAGCTCCCCAAAAGCCCCCAAACGGCCATTGGACTAATCTTGACAGGTGCTAGACTTGCCGAGGGATTGGTTGCTCCTTGGGGGTGTTTTTCATACCATATGGTCACCCTTGAGGCTCTGGTAGCTAATACTAGGGAACTTTTCCTTCGCTAGCCATTGTAGTGTTCCATAATCTATTGGCCTTGGACTATTTACTAACAGAACAAGGAGGGGTATATGCATTCACCAATAACCAATACCTCTTGTTGCACTTGAGTAAATATTACTTTCAGAGAAATAGAGGTTAATCTAAAGGAAATATTCAAACAAGCAGAAACCCTTCAACCAGAAGAGTAGTTCAACTGAGGTTTGGAATGCCATCAAGGGTGTTATACCTTACTTTGCTTAGTTTCTTCCTTTGCTGGGGTCTTTCGTAGCCATTTTTCTCCTGGTATTTTTTGCTTCTTATATATTTAAATTGATATTAAACTCCTTGCCCTCCAGGCTCCAACAGTTTCATCTTCAGCTTGTATGAGAACAACAATTCCAGCCCCTTCAAGCAACAATGGGTGACCCCAAAACTTATTTGAATTCAGTAGCCTGAGAGTTTCACTCCTATAACTTTAAGGGACTCAGTGCTGCCAGTCAGCAGGAATTAGATGCAGAAGAAGATCTCTGTCCCAAACCTCTCAAGAATGAGGAGTGGAATGTCTCAAGAGGAATTTTTAGTTGCACCAGACCAATCTGGTTCAATTTTTATGTAGCAAACTTGTGAGTTGTTCTTTTGTTGCCTGGGACCACTAGGTTGAAGGTCATATAACCTGAGCATGCTCAGATGGACCAAGTGTGCAACCACAAGGGGATCCTAAGTGTTTGGACTGAAGAGCAAGGATTGAATTAAGAAGAAGGATCATTCCCTGGTAGGATCCAGGATTCCATCAGATCAAGCTCTGGCATCACCTCATAGCAGGAGCCAGTCAGATCATGCCTCCTGATATCATCACCTCATTGCAGGGTCTAATCAGATCGTGTCTCATTATCCTATGCTTATGAAACCTGATCCAAATTCCAGATAGGGCAGAAAGATTTCAGCCTTTTCTCCTGTCTCTTTGCCAGACAAGTAGCAATATAGCTTTGCTTTTTTCAAAAGCTAGTGTCATGGTATTGGCTTCTATGCACACTGGGAAGTGAGCCCATTGATTGCTTGGTAACGATAGTAATTTTTTCCTTTTTGATCCATGGACAGTTTAGATCTTCACTAATTAGTTTTATTAAGAGTTGGAATCTTTGGAAAAGCTTATAATAATGTTCTTCCTAATCCCCCTTGATAGAGATGAACACGATTTCTGTGAGGTTAGGAAGGCCAAACTCCTAGGGCAGGGCTCTTCAGGAGGTTAAAATCTGTCATTCCAACAATTACGTGGAGGTTGGGGATAAATGGGAACATTCCTCCTACGAGAAACAGGACATCAGGGAAAGAATATGTGTGATATAGAGTGAAAATTTGTCTCAGTCTTCTTGAGCACAGATGCTTCAGAGTGTTTTTATTTTTAATACAAGGAGTATTCCTTAATGATGAAATATGAAATAGTATCCCCTAGTTTGAGGCCAGCAAGTGGAAGAAAGGAAATGAGAAATCCAGGCCTGATGAGGGACTGATGTTTTTGAGTGCAGTGTTTGACTATGTCAAGACTGCTAACAATAGAATAGTCTTTATAATCTGGGACAAACTGGCCATGGAAGGTGCAGAAAGACAGTTTTAAAGCAAAATATTATTTGTTTGTTTAATGATTCTATTATCCATGGTTAATTTTTAAGTCATCTAGTATGTCACATTACTACAAAGGGAATCATGAAAAGTTATTTTGGGAACAAATTGGGTTAGAATATGAGAGTATGGGAAAATGGATCCTAGGATTCACTGTTTGGAACAATGTGTGTAACAATGTATAAAATTCCTCAATATTGAAGTAAGATTTATGAAATAATAAGGGAAATAATTGGGGTCAATTTGACATAAGGAACATTTTTCCGTCTGAATATTTTTCCTGCAGTAATTAACATTTATATATCCTGAGCTGCATTTACCAAGGAAGATGACTTCTTTTACAGCCTTATAGGATCTTTTTGCATTCTTTCCAAAAGGGAAGGGTGAAATGAACAGATATATCCTCCAAGGGCATTCTGAACCCAAATTAGTGAGGTTGTGAACCCTTTGAGCTGAGTGTGAATGAATTCTTTAGAAAACTTGGCCTCATTTTGTAGATCTTTCATAGGGACATACTTCTGAGGGTACGCCCAGTAACTGGGGGCCTAATACTCAGGGTTTTCATGCATCCATTTGGAATACTTACCTGAAATAGACACAGCCCATGGGCAAGTCTCGGTGCTAAGGTGTATGGTCCTAAGGGTATGTAGGTTGTATTTTACCTTTACATACTATCTTTTTCGAGATAGTTTATGTAGATTATACATCCTACAAAGCTCAATGAGTCATCCCAATGAACACTTTCAATTTACTTAATTTCAGGCCAAATAGAAAAAAAATGGCAATATAATCTCATAGAACAGGAACACAGACACACTCTCCTTCTTGTTTTCTCCCAAACCTTACCTTGATTAAGACATATACTGGGTTTTCAGAAAGAAATAATAATTCATAGGAAAGTTACATTTTTTGTAGTAATCTTCATATCTTCAAAAGCAATATAAAAGAAACCATTATGAGTTAAAAAAAAGTGGAGGCTTAAAGCTCAGAAGTATTTAGTCTGTTCTACATTTCTTACATACTTGCTTAATAATCATTACTAAATTGAATTAGAACTGTGTGTATATTTTCTTGCTTACTCCCAAAGCAAGCTCCTTAAGGGCAAGGAGACTGCATTTTATGTTTGAATCCCAAGCAAATAGCATAGTGCCTGGAACATAGTTGGCATATAATGAATGCGTGAAATTTCTTATTTTTCACTATTTTACTTTCTTAAGGAACACTAGAATTCTTTTGGAGTAACATGTAGAATATTTCTGATGACACATAGCAGTGTTTTTTTCTGTACTTTGTCTCTTTTTAAGATACTTTTATAAGGACTATGCCTTAAAAATACTGTTATAGCTAGCAAACAGGCTAACAGTTAAATTTTTATGCTGAGCCTCTTTTATTTTACTTATTTTTTTTTCTATTTTGCGGCTGCACTTTGAGTGATAAAATTGTGGATCTATGTCCTCTGTTAATCATTACTAATTATATGATTTTAAGTGACTATTTAATGACTGAGCTCAGCACAGTCTGTGGTAAAGTATAACAACTTGACAAATTGTAGCTTGGTTATAAAATAGAAATATTGATCTGAAATTGCTTAAAATAGGATTAAATACTAGAGGAAACAACAAACTGTATTCAAAGTACGATTGTATTCAGCCCATGATTGAACATATCTTGGTTTTAGCCAGTATTACAGTTAATGGCTCTGTAATGTATATAGTGCTGATTTGTTTTCCTTTTGATTTTATTAAAAGTTTTATGATATGAAAGACCTTACAGAATTTAACTATTAGTATGTCAAAAGTACATTTTATAATTTTTAAACATGATTTTATTCAATAAAATAAAACCTCTCCTATCCAGGTTCAGTGCCTGCAGTATGAAAACAACTTTTGAAATATTCAATTGGAAGTTGCCTTGTTTAATCCCTTCCATATTTTGCAAAGCTTCATTTGTTTTTAATAAGGAATCAAGTAGAAAATTGGAGGCCTGAATATGAAACTCCTTCTCATGATTATTTAACACAAATGAACATTTTTGTTTTGGAACTTAAATAAATTCCTTCTATCAATATTTAAGAAATATTTGTAGCATAGCTTTGTCATTCATGATTCTTCAAACACAGCCTTTGCAAAATGAGCTTGAAAATAATCTGTATTTAAATCTAAAAAAAAAAACTTATGAGGAGAATAATACTAACTCTAGACTTTACAATGGTTTATGTCATTTAGAGGGAAAAATATAAAGCTGTCCCTGACTTCCTATGGTAATTAGTGTCTCTTTTATGGTACCATAAAATGCTCTAATGGTAATGTTGTGGGAAGTCATTTTTTTTTTTATCAACTGCTAAAATTAGTTTGGATGTTGTCACTAAAAATAGAGAGATTAAGTATGTCAGCATTCAGGATGCAGCAGTGCAGCACATGCCTGCCTGAACCCAACTTTTATTTTTCTGGAGGCTCAGATTAAAGGCCTGATTTTGTTGTCTCCTCCCTCACAGTAAGTAAAGTGTCTCATTGATGTTCATTCAATTGTTCTTATGGAGGTGAGAAAGGGAGAGGATCTGAAGGAAAGGAGGTCAGGGTCAAAAAATGAGAGGGAAAGAAATAATTATGGAGATACTTGAAATTTTTTAATTGTTTGGCTTTTGAAACCTCTTACTAAATATTAATCTATAAAGTTCTAAATTTGATGACTAAGCTCATCTTTCAAAGTTTGTTTTAAAGCAAGATAATTTTTAAAAATATTTCTGTATAGTTGCTAATAAGACTATAATATGAGAAAAGAAAGAGAGAAAAACAAAAACAAAACAAAGCAGAACTAAACCAAAGACAGGAAGAAATAAAAAAAAAGAGAAAGCCTGAAAAGTCTTTGTCAAGCTGCTACATTGTTAGAGATGGTGAAACTTTCTCAGCTCTTCGGCAGCTCAATTCATCTTACTGACCTTTTCCTCTTGCTATCACTGTTCATTTTTGCCTCTGTTTGCTTATACCTGTGTTCTTATTTTTCTTTCTAAATTTTCATCTTTACATGATCTTTCATGTTACATCTTTCAATTAGCCTAATAATATCTGCGATAACATTCACACTTATTCCTATTTCGATTACATGGGAAAAGCTAATGCATCTGCGAACATCATGACCTACCCAACCCTGAAAATCATCTCTCCACCAGGGCAAAGAATTTCTCAAAATTTTTGTCTGAGAGCAAATATCAGTGTGGGGCTAAATGCTCTCAAGTTATATAAAGATGGCTGTGGAGACCAAAGCCACTCTTATTTTGGAAGCTAATCTGCCATGATGGCTTCTGATTAACCCCTGTTTCTGGAAGAGCCCTAAGATTTCAGTCCATCTATTGTTCCTTGTGTAAGAGCAGGCACTTACCATAAATCCTACCCTTAGGTTAATAACCTTGATGTTATTGTACTTCAATTTTCCTACACATCCCTTCTGAACTACCCCTCTCCTATGGTCTGCAGGATAATGGCATGGGGATTCACCACCTTGTCTCACTGCTACCAAAGAAACAGACGTGTCCTCTTTTGTAAGTCCCTACTAAATGCTTCTTTCTTTTCTTTCTTTCTTTCTTTTTTTTTTTTTTTTTGAGACGGAGTTTCGCTCTTGTTACCCAGGCTGGAGTGCAATGGCGCGATCTCGGCTCACCGCAGCCTCCGCCTCCTGGGTTCAGGCAATTCTCCTGCCTCAGCATCCTCAGTAGCTGGGATTACAGGCACGCGCCACCATGCCCAGCTAATTTTTTGTATTTTTAGTAGAGACGAGGTTTCACCATGTTGACCAGGATGGTCTCGATCTATTGACCTCGTGATCCACCCGCCTCGGCCTCCCAAAGTGGTGGGATTACAGGCGTGAGCCACCGCGCCCGGCCGTAAATGCATCTTTCTAAGAAACTGGATTTGTCAGCCCCTTTCTTTGGCCTCAGATTCCTTGGAGTTTAGGGGCAGGTTTGCATAGACTTATCCACTATAGAACTATGGAACAATTAGAACAATTAACTAATCTGTTTCTGGAAGTATATTTTAATAATCTCCCAACAATTCTATGATTATAAATATGGTGACAGGCACAAAATTGCAGCCCTAGCTTAGAAGAGGTCTGGGATTACATCCAACTAGTAATCATGGGAATAAATTCATAGAAATGCAAATATATTTAAAAAGATAGCATATTTTATCATTTAGTGAAGATAATTCTAATTGTTCAACTGATGATTTTCACTTTCTGGACTGACAGTATGACAGTATTGAGAAGTCAAAATCAAAGTTAGTGCAGGACCCTATGACTGTTCTGGAATGGGAATGTGAGTTAAAATGATGTTTCCTTTAGTCAGACACATTTATAAGTTAGTATGTTTCTTTTTCCCTTCCATCTCTCTCTTTCTCTGCCTTGACAATCCTAGAAACCATGGAAAGCAGCCATTAGAAGGTGAAGGGAAACTCCTACCTGGCTGCACTGATTTTTCACAAATGAGAATAAATTTTTATAGTACTAAGTCACTGATAATATTGTTTGTTACCACAAAAGAATGTAGCTGTTCCTAATATCTATATTTAGTGCAATGTCCTAGAACATACTTTGTATTAGATAATTATCATGTTAGAGTTTCTATTAAGAAAGTATATTCTTTCTATTAAGAAAAAAGGTAGGTACTTTCTATTAAATGATAATGATCATGTTATGATAGTATTCTGGAAGGTAGACCCACAGAATGCTATCATAACATGAGCATTATCATTTTATAGAAAGTATCTACCTTCATGGATAATGATCTTTATGAAAATAAAATCAGGCAAATATGATAGAAGACACATTAGATATTTATTAATTTCCTTTGACTCACTGTGTATATTTTAACATGACAGTAAATCAGTAATTTTCTTTTAGCTCTACTATGTCTTTTAATTTATGCCATCTCTTACATAAGCAGCAATGCCTTTAGCCCAATTTCCAGAGCTCTCCATGACTTAAATAGTTAAGAAAATCGAAATGATTTTAGAAGATAAGGTAAGGTAGAGAACTGGAACAAAAAAGAACTACAAAAAATGAAGAGAAGGGGAAAATTGTCTTTGGAGTTTTTTTTCTAATATACTTTAAGTTCTGGGGTACATGTGCAGAATGTGCAGGTTTGTTACACAGGTATGTTCCTTCCCTCAATAGACTGCTCTAGTACTAGTATATTTTTTAAGACTTTAAAATAGAGGAGCTGAAATCACTCAATATATTAAATGATTCAAACAACCAAGAAGCTAGGTAGTGAATAAAGGCATATCAATATGTCAAAACTGTAGTCATCAAGCAACGTTTGACCACCTATCCTGCTGGAAGTTTTAGGAGAAGATCCAAGAAAAATAACTGCATATAGTTTCCATAATTAAAGAAGTCATTTATCAGATAAAGATCCAGGTCTAACTGGTGTTCATAGGTGAAGTTTTAAAGCACATGTAACAGTTGTTATAAACTCCACTATCTAATTGTACGTATTATGAGAACAGCACATGTATTTGATGTCCTCAAAGTATGCTGCTCTTTGTTAAAAAAGTGCAGCAGTGTGTTTTAGCAGTGCAAGTAACCTCAAGTTTCTCTTAAAATGTTCATGATAAATTTGACTTGTAAAAAACTAGTCTTTAATGTGAATAGAGTAGTTTTTATTTTTTTATATAGGTATCTACTTATATCTATTTTTATACTTTTTAATTTATTATGCTTACCCATGTCATCCTGATAGAAAATGGCTCCCTCTATGAAGAAAAAGTAAAACGAAATCCTATCTCTGTTAGTCGTTTTGCTGTGACAGTATTTTTTTGCCATTAATTGGATAATCAACTTGTGACTTGGGTGCAGTATGCTAGGTTTGGGTTCAGGATTGTTCTATGTATCTCTGATTCTAAAACAAAGGTGAAATAAGTAGCAGTCATTGGGGACATGCTCTTTTTGTAGCATATAGCAGAATGCAAGAGGGCAAATGAAGTATGTAACACCTTTCAAAGTTCCTGCCTGGCATGGCACAATTTCATGTCTGTGTGGGTTTCCTTGGTTAAAGCAAGTTGTGTAACCAAGACCAAAGTTAATGGAGTATAGATGTATAGTCTACTTTGCTGGGAGTTCCCACAGCATCCTTGACATATAATTATAATATTTATATTTCATTAGATAATCACATGTATTTTTTGTTTATATCTTGACAATAAATTAACCCTATAAGTGAATATTTATTTAAAATTGTTAGAGAATAATGTATTCCTTTTCTTTATTATATGAACATTTGAAATTACTATGTAAAAGTGCTCATATGCAAATTAAATCCAAATAACTGCATTCATAAAGCTACATTTATGTACAATAATTCTGACCATTATGAATATTAAGATTGAGTTATAGTTAGGCAAATGCTATTTAAATGTACTTTTATGTGTTACTTAAATTATAGCTTAATATAGTCACAGTAAAGTTATTTAGAATATATTTTCTTTTAAAAATGCAATCATGTTATACAAAGTACATATGGGCATTTGTATATATTAAAATATTGTCTTAAATTTAATAATGTCTCTAATAACAACTAAGTAACTACTATTAATAATATTTTCCAGGCTGGGCATGGTGGTTCACACCTGTAATCCCAGCACTTTGGGAAGCCAAGGGGGGTGGATCATTTGAGATCAAGAGTTTGAGACCAGGCTGACCAACATGGTGAAACCCTGTCTCTACTAAATACAAAAAAAATTAGTCAACTGTGGTGGTGCATACCTGTAATCCCAGCTACTCGGGAGGCTGAGACAGGACAATCTCTAGAACCCAGGAGGTAGAGGTTGCAGTGAGCTGAGATTGCACTACTGCACTCCAGCCTTGGTAACAGTGTGAAACTCGATCTCAAAAAATAAAAATAAAAATTAATAAATTTGTCCATGAGAGTAATGAGTGCTTGAGCTTTGTGATGGTTGTATGTATTTTATCCATGATGTAATACAAAATAAGACAAGACTAGGTGCATCATTTATTTAGTACACACCTTGTGCCAGATTCAGTGGTCGCTACGTTACTTGTATTATGTCTCTATAATTTTCTAAGAGCTGCATGAATCTGAAACTATTATTGTCCTTTTTTTACAAATGAACAAATTTTGTTTAGAGATTAAGCGATTGGCTCAAATGTACACACTTAATAAGTGCTAAACAGATGTATTACTAGACATCAAAATGTCAAATGTAATCTTTTTTTGTGATCACATCTTCCATCACAATTAATTATTTAAAAAAGCTAGCAATAAATTAAGCAAAAATTAAATTGCTCAAATAGATAACTCATGGTAATTAACTATAACAGTAAGACATTTTTTCGTATTATAGGAGTATTTTTTAAGACAAAATGTTACCTGAGGGGACCTTACTTCTTTTATTACTATAGTTTTATAATGTAATTTGAAATCAAGAAGTGTGATGTCTCCAACTTGGCTCTTTTTTTTTTTTTTGTCAAGATTGTATCAGTCATTTGGGGATTTTTGTGGCTCCATACCAATTTTAGAACAGGTTTTTCTATTTCTATAAAAAATGTCATGGGAATTTTGATGGCAATTGCCATCAAATTTAATCTGTACATCTTTTTTGTTAGTATAGACATCTTAACAATATTAATTCCTCCAATCCAGGAATATAGTCTGCTTGCTGCAATTCAGACCATCTTCATGGCTCTTTCATGAATCATGTTTATCTAAAATAATCCAATAGATGTGCCTTGAGAACCTGCCAACTGATATTTTTTAATAAAATAATAAATTAGAAGAATCAATAGCATAAAAATGGCCATACTGTCCAAAGCAGTTTACAGATTCAATGCTATTCCTACAAAACTACCAACATCACACTTCAAAGAATTAGAGAAAACTATTCTAAAATTCATATGGAACCAAAAAAGAGCCCAAATAGCCAAAGCAATCATAAGCAAAAGAACAATGCTGGAAGCATCACACTGCTTAACTTCAAACTATACCATAAAGCCACAGTAAACAAAACAGTTTTGAACTGGTTAAAAAAAAAAAAAAAAAACCCCGAATAGAAAACTCAGAAATACAGCTACACAATGACAACCATTTGACATTGTGACAACTGTTTGACATTGTGTCAATCATTTGACAATGTTAACAACTATTTGACAACAAGGCTGACAAAAACAAGCAATGAGGAAAAGAACTTCCCATTCAAAAAATGGTGCTGGAATAACTGGCTAGCCATATACAGAAGAATGAAGCTGGACACTTACCTTTTACCATATACAAAATTTAACTCAAAAGATTTAAATGTGAGACTAAAACTGTAAAAATACTGGAAGATGACCTAAAAAATACCTTTCTTGACATCAGCCTTGGCAAAAACTTTTGGCTAAGTCCCCAAAAGCAATTGCAATAAATCAGAAATTGATAAATGGGACCTAATTAAACTAAAGAGCTTCTGCACAGCAAAATAAACTATCAACAAAGTAAACAGAAAACCTACAGAAGAAAATATTTGCAAATTATGTATCCAGTGAGGGTCTAATACCCAGAAGCCATAGAGAATTTAAAGAAATCAACAAGTGGAAAACAAATAACCCATTTAAAAAATTGGCAAAGACATAAATAGACACTTTTCAAAAGAAAACATACGAGTTGCCAAGAAACATAGTTTTTAAATACTCGGCATCATTAATCAGAAAAATGCAAATCAAAAGCATGATAAGATACCATCCCACACAAGCCAGAATGCCTGTTATTAAAAAGTCAAAAAACAACAGATGCTAATAATGCTGGAGTGAAAAGAGAAAAGAGAATACTTATATGCTGTTGGCAGGAATGTAAATTAGTCCAGCCAGTGTCAAAAGCAGTTTGGATATTTTTTCGGAACTTAAAACAGACTACCATTTGACCCAGCAATCCCATTATTGGGTTTATATTCAAAATAAAATATATCAGTCAACCAGAAAGATGCATGTACTTCCGTGTTCACTGATGTACTATTCACAATAGCAAAAACATAGAATCAACCCAAGTGCCCATCAGTGGTAGACTGGATAAAGAAAATGTGGTACATATACACAATGGAATAATATGCAGTCATAAAAAGAATGAAATCATGTCCTTTGCATCAACATAGTTGGAGCTGGAGGCCACAAAGCTAAACAAATGTATGCAGGTACAGAAAACCAAGTATCATATGTTCTCACTTATAAGTGAAAGCTAAACATTTAGCACACATGGACAGAAATAGAGGACTAGTAGACCCTGTGGACTACTAGAGGGTGGATGGAGGTGGGGGCAGGTTCTGAAACTACCTATTGGGTACTATGTTCACTACCAGGATGAGGGGATCCATATTCTAAACCTTTGAATCATGCACTACTCTCAATCGGCACATGTATTGCCTGTATCTAAAAAAAAAGTTGAAATTTAAGAAAATTAAAAGTCTCCACCTCCCGAAATAAAATGTGGTACATATATACCATGGAATACTATGAAGCCATATAAAAGAATGAGATTATGTCCTCCTCAGCAACATGTGTGAAGCTGAAGGTCATTACTCTATGTTAGTTAATGTAGAAACTGAAAATCAAAAACTACATTTTCTCACTTATAAGTGAGCATATGCAGGTACAAAGATTGGAACAATAGACACTGGGAACTCCAAATGGGATGAGGGAAGGAGCCAAAGTTTGAAAAACTATGCACTGAGTAGCATGGTCATTATTCGGGTGACTGGAACAATAGAAGCCCAAACTTCAGCATCATGCCACTTAGCCACAACTATGTGCCTTGGGGATGTCTACATCCACAGCGTGTATCCCCTGAAGCCAAAATTAAAAAAAAAATCATGTTGTACACCTTAAATATATACAATAGGTTGAATGTGGAGGCTCACACCTGTAACCCCAGTACTTTAGAGGCCATGGTGGCTAGATACCTTGAGCCCAGGAGTTTGAGACCAGCTTGGGGAACATGGCAAAAACCCCATCTCTACAAAAAAAAAGTTAGTTGGTCTTTTTGGTGTAGTCTTGGGAGGCTGAGGTGGGAGAATCACCTGAACCTAGAAAGTCCAGAATGCAGTGAGTCATGATTGTGCCACTGCACTCCAGACTGGGTAACAGAGTGAGATCCTGTAAATGATAATAATAAATAAATAAATAAATAAATATATACAATAAAAAACAATGAGATATAACCTCATACATGTTAGGATGGCTGTTATCAAAAAGCAAACATATATATTTTTTTCCAAAGGAAATGGAATCATTATCTTGAAGAGATATCTACACTCTCATGTTCATTATAGCATTATTCACAATAGCCAAGACATGGAAACAACCTAAGTGTCTGTCAATGGATGAATGGACAGAAAAACATGGCATGTATGTGTGTGCAAAATGAAATAATATTCCACTTTTAAAATACTTCTGCCATCTGTGACAACATGGATAAACCTGGAGAACATTATACTAAGAGAAACAAGCCAGGAACAGAAAGAAAAACACTGCGTGATTTTCCTTATATGCAAAACCTAAAAAAAGTCAGATTCATAGAAGCAGAGAGTAAAATGGTAGTTCTACAAGCTGGGGTGAGGGAAATGGGGAGATGTTAGTCTAAGGGTATAAAGTTTCGGTTATATAGGATGAATAAGTTCTGGAGATCTAATATACAGTGTAGAGACTATATTAATATTTTAACGTACACTTGAAATTTGCTAAGATAGTAGATCTTAAGTGTTCTCACCACAGGAAAAAAATGGTAAAAGACCACAGAATATTATCATAATATGATTCTTAATTATCTGAAGTCACAGAGAGGTGTAAGTTCTGTAATACACAGAAGCTGAAATGCAATTGAGAATATCTCATATTACCAATGGCAAAAAGAAAAAGATAAACTGGCTTACATACTTGATCTATGTTATCTCTACTCAACAAATGCTGAGTCAAATTATTGGCTTATTTTTTCCTTATGACAAATATACTTAAGTATTTGATGTTTTCATTTTATGAAATTGAGAATTTTACTCATGTTGAAATTCACTAGCATGGCTTTTCATATGGAAATTGCTATTCATCAAATATACCAAAATGAAAGTATAGTTTTTAATACTTCAGACTTTAAAGGGGATCTAGATCTTGCTGTTAAAAAATGCGTAATGCTCTGTAAAGCATTTCTGTTTATAAGAAAATTTATTTACCATAAATATTGTTATGGTTTCTTTGAAAACAAACACCTTTTAAACGATTGAACTGCAACAGATCTGAATATTTATGAAATATATCGTAAGTAAAATGTTGAGTTTCTATATAATAATTGCACATAAATATGTATTTGGGAAATCCTTTTTGCACTTTATGAATTTAGTAATCTCTTGCTAATCTTCATTTCTCTCCAGACACATAGGCACAGGTTAGCCAAAGCTTCCTTTATCCTGGATAGTGCATTTACCATACTGTCTCAAAACTTTATTAACCATTTTTATTTAATTATAGTTATAAACTTAACAGCCATTAATGATCATTGGAAACAATGGCAATTCTACCTTTTAATTTTTTTTCTATTTTATATGGTGCATTGAATCATGGACACTTAGAGTTGTACCACACAATTGTTGGGATGGAAAGGCATTTAAAAGTCAGCAAGCCCAGTGAGTCATAACTTTACTTTGCCAATGAAACTTTTATTTTCAGATAAGATTGTATATGGAACCCCAATAATAAAACAGAAAGTGCAGCAGCTCTGATCCAAGAGAAAGAAGCAAGCTTGGCTTCATCCCCTGCAACAGGACTGTGAGGTTCCCCAGAATACAATTTGATGATCATTGACCTGGCGAATTTGTTCAATCTGCTCAGAATCTTTTTCTTAAATCTTTTTTTTTTTTTACATATGATTCTATTGTATCATTAATAATATGTCTAGGGACAGGGACATGATTCCTTGTAAGAAAGACCATTGTTCTGGGGAAAAAATGTATCAATTATTACAAAATAAAAAGTATTCTCTATATTAAACCTTCAAGGAGCACTTCCTTATTTGTCTTATTCTTGTTCTTTTTGGTGATTAAGTCATGGCAACAACTTTCCAGATATTTGAAGACAGTAAAGCCCTATGACTTATATCACTCTGGGTCGAAATAAACTTGGCTAATGGCAAAGGTGTTCAAATTTTCCTTCTGGAGAAGTGAAATATTTTCTGTCCCTTGCTTTGATCTTCCTGGATGAAACGATGTTCAGGAGACAGAGTGGCTCTGTCCTTTTGTTGTGGCCTTGGAGAAAAACAGAATCGTATAGCAGAAGCTAGACGAAAATTGGATTCTGAGTGCCACAGTCACAGGAATACGTATGAAAACTCTCAGTTTTGAAGTCCCTGGGATCAGATAGAGATGAAAAACCATACTGAAATCAAGGAGGACTAAACAGGTAAATACATAAAATAAAAATAATTTGGGAGAAAGAAAATAGAGAGATCCAAAGTTAAATAAAACTTCTTATAGAAGGGAAGAACATTTTATGGAGGACTTTTTCCTACAAAGAGAATGTGGCAAGTACAATAATACGTGTATGTGTTCCATCTTACCTGGTATACTTGTTAAAATTAATGAACAAATATAATATATTGTTATTAATTAGCATTGACAATTAATTCATATTTTCCTGTTTTTTACCTAATGTCCTTTATGAGTTTCAGGATCCCACCCAAAATACCACATTACATTTAGTCATGATGTCTATCTAGGCTCCTCCTGACTGTGAAAGTTTCTCCAACTTTCTTTGTTTTATATGACCTTGATGGTTTTGAGGAATATTGGCGAGGTATTTTGTAGCATACTCCTTCATTGAAATTTGTCTAATGTTTTTTCGCATAATTATACTGTGGTTATGGATTTAAGAGGGAAAAACCACAGAGGTAAATTGACATATTCAACATATTCATTACATCATATCAAGGGTATTACCAATATAATTTATCATTCTTAGTGTTGTTGATGTTGACCTTAATGATGTGTTTGAGGAAGGATTTGTCAGGTTTTTTCACCATAAGGTTACTTTTCTATCCCATGGCATCTTTTCATACCTCCATCTTTGGAAGGAAGTCACACCATGCATAGCCCACTCTCAGGAAATAAAGAGTTAAACTCCCCACCTGAGGGCAGAGTATTTATACAAGTTCTTTGTAATTCTTCTCCATGAAAGATACAGAACTGGTAAAAAAAGGAAAAAAAGTGAATCTTCCATCTCACTTTTATTTATAATTCATTTATATCAATTAAACTGCATCTCACTTTTATTTATTAATTTATTTATATCAATATAGACATACAAATGTTTATTTTATACTGAAGATTATTGTTTAGTTCTACTTATTTGTTTCCTTGCTCCAATTCTGTCAACTTTGGCCATTGAGAGCCTTTTCAGTTTGCTCCTGTGTTTTTTGGCATACCCTATCAATGTGTCTTTGTGCATACATATTTACTTTTTGGCTATACAAGACACTCCAAGCTCAATTTGTACATTTCTGGGATGACACTGAGTCACTCTTCCAGAAAATCCTGGTTCCTTTTATTCAACACACAGCTATTATCTGTGTTAAGGTAAACATTACTTCATGTTAATGTCTTTAGCTCTAATCCATTAACCAAGTTGATCACTCTATACTACTCCCTTGGGTAATTTGTAAATTCCCACAGCAGTGGTGAGAAACCTGGCTCCCACCATTTACAATATATTTACTTAATTTTTGAATTTTACTATGCATGTATAGTAGTATCATCATTTTAAACCACACCTTGTAAGAAACAGCCTTATTAGCAATGCAATACATTATGTTCAGTATCTTTTGCCTCTAGACTTAGAGAAGCCATTCATTTCTAAACTTCCTAAGGTCAGCAGGTTTACTGTCCTATTTTCAGCAATGCCGCTTCATGTTTGTAATACAGATTCTTTTATAACACTTTGCATTCCATTTTAGATCTTTTCTCCTAAATGACTTTTTTTTAATTTGCATACATTAAGTTTCAGTTTTTGTCCAGTGAAATTTTACAGGGTTGACAAATGTGTAGTATCATGTATCCACCACTGCAGCATCATACAGAATAATTTACCACTGTTAAAACTGCCCTGTGTTTCATCAGTCTCTGAGTATTTAATTATCTCTATAGTTTTCTTTTCCAGAATTTCAAATAATTGGAATTACACAGTGTATATAATCTTTTCAGACTGGCTTCTCTCATTCAGAAATGTGCATTTGAGTTTCCTGTAAGTCCTTTCATGGCTCAAAAGGTCTTGTCTTTTTATTATTAAATAATATTCCATTATATGGATATATCAGTTTTTTTATACATTCACCTACTGAAGAAAATCTTGATTGCTTCAATTGTGATGATTATGAATAAAACTGATAGAATCTTTGCGTATAGGCTTTTGCATGGGCTTAAATTTTCATATTACTGCCTAGGAGTGTGATTGCTGGGTTATATGGTAAAACAAGTTTTAGATTTGTAAGGAATTGCCAAATTGTCTTCCAAAATGGCTGTCCCATTTTGCATTTTCACTATCAATGAATTATAATTTCTATTGTACCATATAATTGCAAGTATTTGGTATTGTTAGTTTTTGAAGTATTAGTCGTTCTACTAGGTGTGCAGTGCTCTCTCACTGATGTTTTAATCTGCAATTTCCCAATGCCGAATGATATTAATCATCTTATCATATGCTTATTTGCAATCTGTGTATCTTCTTTCATGAGGTATCTGTTCATGTCTTTTGCCCAATACTTGAGTTATTTTTAATCTTACTTTTGAGTTTCAAGAGTTTTTTGTATATATTGATATACAAGATTTTTATCAGATATGTGTTTTTCACATATTTGCTTTCTAGTCTTACATTTGTCTTTGATCCTATAACAGATTTTTTAGAGCAGAAGATTGTAATTTTTAAAAAATTCATCATGTCAATATTTTTTCATGAATAGTTCTTTTTGTGTTGCTAATATTATTATTTGATTGCTGACATATGTCCCGTCCAGAAAAGTACATGTCCTATTAAAATTATATATTTCCATTTGTCTGAATGCTAACAAAATGTTTCGTTAATTATATGCTTATTTGCTCTTCAATATTTTTAAGAAAGACTGGATCTCACTGTGTTGTCCAGTTTGGTCTCAAACTCCTGAGCTTATATGAGCTTCATCTCAGCCTCCCAAGCAGCTGGGACTATAGGCATATGCCTAGTTTCTGACCTGCTTATTTTCTAAATTGTACAACTAAGAGAGAGGTAGCAAAGATTGTGCAAATACATTGTATATTTAAAAGTTCTATAGCTACTTTAAAATTTCTAGTATAACATATTTATTTATATATTTGACTATACTTAATCTGTAGCTAAAAATGTATAAAGAAACCATGACAAGATAAAAGTTACATGTATATAATGAGTTTTTAAAAGGTATTTCATACATAAAATTTGGAGTGAGAAATTTATACTAACAGCTAATCAAATTATTTAAGCTATGCTCTTATTTGAAAACTAAAATTTAAATGTAGACAGTTTGAGTGAATGTGGACAGAGAATATGTTGTCTGATATAGCTAGTTAATTGAGAGATGTGTTTAACTCAAATTATCTGAATAAACAATTTTCTTAATCACCTATCTGCATTTAAACATCTTATATAAATTAGTAAGTAATGCACATCAGGGATTACATACTTAAAAGATGTTTTTATGCTTTGAAGTACACTACTTCATGGATTAGTGTTATGTCCAATTTAGAGAAAGCCTAGTTCAGAGTTATAATTTTCCATTTTTTTTAACATAGTGACAAAAATCACAAATTGGAATGTCAAGATGTAAGCAAGACTGGACTTGCAATACTTGCTTCAATTTTGATCTTATCATTGTTCTCTCTTTGATAGCACTAAGTAACAAGTATAATTTGATTTGCCATGCACTTTTAAATAAACTTTGAAAGTTTATTCTTCTAGTGTGAATTATTTATGTTACAGAGACCTGATACTCAAGCGTTCATTCTCTTGATCATATAACTAAGATTAATATCATGAGTCATATGCTTTGGTGGTTTATTGAAAATTATAAAATGTAATCCTGTCAATCTGGGAATGGGAAAATTGGAAGATTGGCAGTGAATAGACAAGCAATTTTCTTTTACTCATTCATTTAAAGTTTGCGAAGACTGTTGCTAGAAAAAAGAGGAGATATTACCCACAAAAATGTTGAAGTCTGCATTTTAAAAATGACAATCAGTAATAGCTTTAAATTATTGTAATTTTTTCATTCCTCAAGGCATTATAAATCATAATGTCAATGAATACAGAGGCTTCCTTATTCTCTCAACATAAATAATAATGAATTCCAGGTGAGTAGGTGAGTAGATGTTTGTGTGACTATTTAAATGCAGGTGAGTAGGTGAGTAGATATTTGTGTGACTATTTAAATGCTTTGATTTAGAGTAGTCAGTGATCTCATAAAAGTACAGAAGACAAGTGAAGGTAAACAGCATGAAACAGAATAATTTAACACAGCGTTTTTCACTAAATGCTTGAAGGATATACACAGTTTATGAGCTAATAAACACTGTCTTTTATTTTCAACAAAATGTGTTTGAGAGGAAATCAAGTACTGTTTCGTAGTGACTGAGTAAGGAAAGAACTTGAACTTTTTAACTATTTGGAAGGTATTTATAATTATCAGTGATGTTGAATGTCCCCTTCCTCATCCTTCTTTAGATTCTTTGGAAAAAATTTACAAATGTTCTTTCTCAATTCATGATAAATAGAATATGGACCCAGGCATACAGAGATTAGCTCTATGGTCTAATCAATAATCATTTATTTATTATCTTTTTATTTATTTATTTATTTAACTTTATGTTTAATTTTTGTGGGTACCTAGTAGGTATATATATTTATGGGGTCCATGAGATATTTTGGCACAAGCATGCAATGAGTAATAACCACATCATGGTAAACTGGGCATCTACCCCCTCAAGCATTTATCCTTTGTGTTACAAACAATCCAACTGTACTCTTTTAGTTATTTTTAAATGTACTATTAATTTTTGCAGTAAATATTGGAATACTTCTTTTTTGGTAATATCCAACTTTATTAACTAAAAAGCACAAATTACAACAGTATGTTTTTCCCCATCAGATAAGAGTTTTAAAATGGGCAGACACTTTCTCACACGCCATTGATAAAAATATAATGCAACACAGTGTTGTTTCTGCCAAACAATTTGGAAAACACATTTAGAAACCCCCAAATTCCCTTTCACTCACTCCTCACCTCTAGAGCTTGGTGCAGTTGCTCACACCTGTTGTGGGAATAGGATAAGGCCAATAAGGCTGTCCCCTCCAGGAACTATCCTAGAGTACCTTTAAACTGTAGATTGAGTGGCTTTTTACAATTAGATGTTGACCTCAGACAACGTGCCTGTCTTTGAAGCCAGAAAATTGCATGAGCATTCTTGATACCTACAACTCATGTCAGAAACAAAAGGGGTATGGCAAAAATTTACAGGAATAGCATTGTATTAGTATCCTTAGACACATATGACCAAGATTATTTCTACTTGACAAGATTAATTCATACATAGACAAAATGTAATATGGTCCATAAACAAACTCATCTGAGCAGTTAAAATAAGCCAATACTTATTTATAGTCACAATATTTATTGAAAGTAATAATTCTCACCAGAGAGAGAACCCAGCAATAAGGCTTTTGGTATCCTATGCCATATTGGCCTCTGCTGATAGTGAGGTTCTTTGAGCACAAATAATTCACTAATATGTCATGCAATAATGAAATGATCATCCTCTCTTTTTGTAAAATTACTCAGAAGGAATCATAAATTTAGAAGGATATTGACTAAGAATTTGAAAAACACATTCCTTATATATGATTAATGAAACAAAAATTTGAAAAAGTGAAAAGTAACAAAAGAAAAACACTATAAAACAATAAATCAAGAAGATTAAATTGTTAGGTTTGATTTCTTCCTGGTTGCAATTAAGGGGCAAGTTCCTAGTCATAATATGATACTTAGTGTAAAATTTTACTGATGTATGAATTTACAAGTAGTATTACCGAGGTGGGAGGATCACAAGGTCAGGAGATCGAGACCATCCTGGCTAACATAGTGAAACCCTGTCTCTACTAAAAATACAAAAAATTAGCCAGGTGTGGTGGTGGGCGCCTGTAGTCCCAGTTACTCGGGAGGCTAAGGCAGCAGAATTGCTTGAATCCAGGAGGTGGAGCTTGCAGTGAGCCAAGATCGCATCACTGCACTCTAGCCTGGGCAACAGAGGGAGACTCCATCTCAAAAGAAAAGAAGTATTACCTGAAGAGATTGTTTAGTTTCCTATTGCTGTTATAATAAATTATTACAAACATAGGGGCTTAAAACAACACAAGTTTATTCTCTTAAAGTTCCAGAAGTGAGAAGTCCAAAATGGACCACTAAGCTAAAATTAAAATGTCAGCTGGGAAGTGTTTTTATCTGGACACTCTAGGGGAGAGTCAGTTTCCTGCACTTTCCAATGTCTAGAAGTTATCTGGATTTCTTGGTTTGCAGCCCCATGTCACTCAGATCTCTGCTTTCATTGTCATATCTTCTCTAATCTGACTCTCCTACCTCCTGCTTTCCTTATAAGAAACTTCTTTTAAGAACCTTATAAGGAAACCCTTATAAGGTGATTACAATGGGTTTATTCAGATAATCCAGGATAATCCTCCTATTTTAAGTCTGTGAAGTCAGTGATATCTGCAAAGTCTCTTTTATCATGGAAGGTAACATGTTCAGATTCTAAAGATGAGAAGTGAATACCTTTGAAGGGCCATTACTCTACACACCACTAGCTTATGACATTGCTTTTCATGCAAAGCAAGGTACTGTTCATAGGAAGAGTATTGTACATGGAGTAAAGAGAATGTTGGTTCCAATTTATGACTCTATTATCACTGCCACATGTTCTGTAAGCCAATAATTGTTAGCATCATTTTTCTAAACTCTATAGCGTCAGATATGACTCCCTTGATTACCTCCCAGGTATGCTGTAAAAATTCAAACACATAATCTAGGCAAATGTATTCTGCAAGGTGTACAATATTTATAAAAGGTGAGGTTTTTTAACAATATTGAGCAAATTAAGGACCTCAACAAAATAAATAAATATTCTGAATTCCATGGCCTGTCAAATTCCATTGAGAAAAGGGAACCCAGAAATGACACTTTCACAAATTTCTTTCTCTTTTGTGTTAAGATAAAAATATTTCTTTTTTTTTTTTTTTACTGTACTTTAGGTTCTGGGGTACATGTGCAGATCATGCAGGGTTGTTGCATAGGTACATACGTGGCAAGATGGTTTGCTGCCTCCATCTCTCCATCATCTATATCTGGCATTTCTCCCCACGTTACCCCTCCCAACCCTCCCCAACCCCACTGTCCCTCCCCTAACACCCCCAACTGACCCCAGTGTGTGATGCTCCCCTCCTTGTATCCATGTGTTCTAATTGTTCAACACCTGCCTCTGAGTGAGAACACGTGGTGTTTGATTTTCTCTTCTTGTGTCAGTTTGCTGAGAATGATGGTTTCCAGATTCATCCATGTCTCTGCAAGGACACAAACTCATCATTTTTTTATGGCTGTGTAGTATTCCATGGTGTATATGTGCCACATTTTCCCTGTCCATTCTATCATTGATGGGCACTTGGGTTGGTTCCAGGTCTTTGCTATAGTAAACAGTGCTGCAATGAACATATATATGCATGTATCTTTATAATAGAATGATTTATAATCCCTTGGATATATACCCAGTAATGGGATTGCTGGGTTAAATGGAATTTCTATTTCTAGGTCCTTGAGGAATTGTAACACTGTCTTCCACAGTGGTTGAACTACTTTACACTCCCACCAACAGTGTAAAAGTGTTCCTATTTCTCCACATCCTCTACAGCATCTGTTGTCTCCTGATATTTATTGATTGCCATTCTAAAAAATTTCTTGAATAAAGTTTGTGCAAGTAATCTCTTTGCAGCATTTCCCATAAGTTTAACAAAAGGCACTACTGAAACTGCAAATGGAGATAAATAAAAATGTGAGATGCAGAGTACAGTGTGAAGAACAGCACTTGTGACATTGCATTTTAGACATGTGGCTTATGGGGATGAAACTGTTTATGTGTACTTAGGAAAACAGTCTGACAACTGTTTATTCCATTCTGCTAAATGGGAAAATAGCAAGCCAAAATGTGGTGCTTACTGCATCTATTCCTTAACATAGAACGTTGAGATACTTTTATTTGGTTTTGGGAAGTAATCAACATATTCCTTGGAAACCTAAGGATTAATAACCACAATAATTAATTCGGACTCCTACAAGATCTCTTAGAAGCACTCAACAAATCCTCAGAGCCTTAGACAAATTGATGCAAGAGTTTAAGAAAATATGCTAAGAGTATTAAGTGTGCTGAGTTGGGAGAGTGAATCATTTAACTTATAGCCCTTTAAACAATCTTCTCATCTTACTTTGTTTTGCCTTTTACCTTTCTCTTTATAATTTAACCGCATCAATTGCTTTGAGTACATCACCTGAAGTAATGTTTTCATTTTTCAGGTTTTTATTGATATTGGCAGTTTGTAAACATGCTTAAATCAATTTCTCACATCTCCACATTTTTACACGTGGAATTAAGCTCCTTTTGTTGATGTTGCCATAGATACCTGGCCTTCTATTATATTAGCCTTTAGATTTCTTTTCTCTGAAATTTATCTCTGTCTGTAGGCTTTATGAGAAATTTTCCAACAGTACACACAAGCTTATCTCAGGAGAATAGAGTGTGGGGTAGAAGAGGGAGAAAAAGAAGGGAGAGAAGAGGAAGGGAAAGAGAGTAATGTTTAAGTGCACTGTAGTTTTCTGCTATGTGATATGCAATATTTTATAGGTTAAATAAATTTTTAACCCATAAAGACAATTGTTTACATCTGTCATGTGCAACAGCGAACCTAAAGTACAGATGCAAAAGTCAAGTTGTACATCATAGGATGCATACATCTTTAAATTCACCAAAAACTATGCAACAAAATTACTTTGTAGCCCGGCTTTTTAAAAGTGTGAAAAATGAAGGAAGAAGAAAATAAACTTTTCATTTGAGCCGCATAAAATATCAGGACCAGAGAGGCATTGGAATGAAACGGCATTCTTGTCACACCCCTTGAGCTAAAATAATTACCTCTTGAAACCACTTACTTTGTGGGCTCTTGACCAACTGATGCCAAGTAGCAATAAAATGCCATACACCTTATAGTTCAACAATACACAACCAATCATTAAGCAATGTTATTTCTGTAAACCAATGAGAATTCATGACAAACAACTTTTGTAATTGCCCCCACCACTTCTGATTTATCCCTTTTTCTTCAAAAACCTGAATCTCTCTTTTGTTCTCTGATACACTCCCCAAGGCATCTTGGAAGCATGTCCTGGGCTGCAGTACTCAACCTTGGCCCAAATAAACTTTATGTTAATTTTGCCTTAGCTTCCTTTTAGGTTGCTGACACATGGTAAAATGAACAAAAAAAACTTATGTCCTCTTTTCATATATATACTATGCCATTCTGGCCCATTTGCCATTCCTGTGCTTCACTACTTCATCTGCTATATGGAATAATTAGTACAAACCTCAGAGGGTTGTTGTGAATGAAAATTAAGAGATGTTGTCTGTAATGATTCAAGTACAGTGCCTGACAGGGGAGGCAATTAATAGCGAATTTAAAAAAAGAGGAAGGAAATATGAAAACTGTTAATAATCATTCATTACATTTATAACTCTTGCTTTATTCTTTTTCTTTGTTTTGGAACTGAACAGTTGTATATGAAATGGAGACTTAATGTTGGCTAATATTCAGGGAGAAAAGGACAATTAACAAGGTCTATTGATGGTTTCAGGATACCTGGCTTCTATTCTGAGCCGCAACACTAACATCGGGGCTTCTTTTTTATCATTTTCAAATGTAGTTTGGAGCCAGATTTAGTAGATTTAGAGTATTCTGTAAGTACATTTTTATACAATCTACATGTCTAAAGTAATTTATACTTTTCCAGTTAAAATTTTACAACTGCTATGATTGAACACATCCAGAAAAGGATAGCCTACTATCTTCAAAAGGGAGCTCACTTCATCTTCAAACATTTTTGAATGGTAGAACACTTAATTTGTATTGAATGATCATCTGCCTTCCTATAGTAGCCTCTTGGATGTGTTGATATGAAAATTTTTTTAAAAAATTATCATGGAAACTCATTGTACAGTTATTTTTCTAGGCACTTTATAGACACCCTGAAAAAAGAAACTTCTGCTCAAAGTAATTATAAGTTTAATAATTGTAAGAGAGACAGAATTCTAATTAATTAGTATCTTAATTACTTTTCTGTTGCAATTGGATTTTTATTCATTTTATTTACATGCACAACTAGTTTAATAGCTTTTACTGAATATATTATTTGAACTAATTGACTGGAGAGTCAAATAATCAATGTTGCATGGAGATGTGAAGTAAATTTCTACTTTTATAGAATTTAGCTGGTCATTAGCCTGATTTATGAAAGTTTTAACTAATTCTTACTGACCTCTTCACCCTGTACTGTTCCTTTTAGGTCATTCTACTGAGATAAAAAGCTTAGTGTAGCAAATGAGATTACTGAGTAGACAGTAGCATAATCTATCCTCCAATAGTTGCTTGTTTATTAAAGAGGTCTTTATGCAGGAAATTTGTTTTATTCTACTATGTATCTTATGGTCACTATGTTCATATAATCCTTGGCTTTTATTTTAAGGATTTCCAGTTATTTTTTGTGAGAAGTATTCACTTTTAGAATATTTTGAAATGAATTTTGGCTTTCTATTTTTTGATAATTTGAAAAGGTGAATGTGAAAGTCACATGCAGTTGTAAGAAATGATTCAGAAAGGTATCTTATACTATTTTCCTAGTATTCCCCAATGACAACATATTGTATAACTATAATAAAATATCACAACCAGAATACTGACACTGATACAATCTACTTAATTTATTCAGATTTCATCAGTTTTAAATGAACTCATGTAGGCTAGCATATGGGCATATTTAGTTCTATGCATTTTTATCACCACGTGTACCTTTGTGTGACCACTGTCACAATCAAGATACAGAACAGGGTCATCCCCATTGGAATGCCCACAAATACACCCACAGGCATCTTGATGTTGTTGTCATTGTCCTCATCCTCCTCCTTCTCATCCTCTTTCTCCTTGGAAAAGTTTCCACCGGGGAGAAAACAATATTTTCAATAAGTGGCGTTAGAACAACTGGATAGACAAATATTTATTTTGTATTGCTTAAAAAAGGACACTCGACCCTTCCCTCACACAAAATACAAAAATTCACTTTACTTACTTTAGTCCAAATGCATCATAGATCAAAATATATTAAGCTTTTGGAAGAAAACATAGGAGAATAATCATAGTAATCTTGAGTTAGACAAACATTTCTTAAGTAATATGCAAAATGCACAAATGATTAAAACTTGATAAATTAATTATGGTTAAAATAGGCATATTAGATATTGTAGATTGCAGAGTTTGACTAAGGTATTTCTTTTTTTTTAAATAAAATCTTTCTTTTTTAATAATAATATCTTTTAAATAATTTCTTTCTTTCTTTCAATTTGTTTATTATACTTCAAGTTCTGGGGTACATGTGCAGATTGCGCAGGTTTTTTACATAGGGATACACATGCCATCGTGGTGGTTTGCTGCATCCATCACTCCTTCATCTACATTAGGTACTTCTCCTAATGCTATCCCTCCACAATCCCCCCACCCCCTACTATCCCTCATGTAGCACCCTACCCCACAGGCCCCAGTATGTGATGTCCCCCTCCCTGTGTCCATGTGTTCCCATTGTTCAACACACACTTATAAGTGAGAACATGCAGTGTTTGGTTTTCTGTTCTTGTGTCAGTTAGCTGAGATTGATGGTTTCCAGTTTCATCAATGTTCCTGCAAAAGACATGAACTCATCCTTTTTTGTGTCTGCATAGTATTCCATGATGTATATGTGCCATATTTTCTTTATCCAGTCTATCACTGATGGGCATTTGGGTTGGTTAAAAGTCTTTGCTATTGTGAACAGTGCAGCAATAAACATATGTGTGCATGTGTCTTTATAATAGAATGATTTATAATCATTTGGGTATATATCCAGTAATTGGATTGCTGGGTCAAATGGTATTTCTATTTCTAGATCCTTGAGGAATCCCCACACTGTCTTCCACAATGGCTGAATTAACTTACACTCCCAACAACACTGTAAAAGCATTCCTATTTCTCCACATCCTCTCCAGCATCTGTTGTCTCCTGAGTTTTTAATGATAGCCATTCTAAATGGCATGAGGTGGCATCTCAATGTGGTTTTGATTTGCATTTCTCTAATGTCCAGTGATGATTAACTGTTTTCATTTGTTTGTTGACTGCATAAAAGTCTTCTTTTGAAAAGTGTCTGTTCATATCCTTTGTAACTTTTTGATGTTTTTTTTTTTTCTTGTAAATTTAAGTTCTCCACAGATTCTGGATATTAGTCCTTTGTCAATGGGTAGATTGCAAAATTTTTTTCCCATTCTGTTGGTTGCTGGTTCACTCTAATGATAGTTACTTTTGCCATGCAGAAGCTCTTAAGTTTAATTAGATCCCATTTGTCTATTTTGGCTTTTGTTGCCATTGCTTTTGGTGTTTTAGTCATGATGTCCTTGCCTATGCCTATGTCCTGAATGGTATTGCCTAGGTTTTCTTCTAGTGTTTTTACAGTGTTAGGCCTCATGTTTAAATCTTTAATCCATTTGGAGTCAATTTTTGCATAAAGCGTAAGGAAGGGATCCAGTTTCAGCTTTCTGCACATGGCTAGTTAGTTTTCCCAACACCATTTATTAAATAGGGAATCCTTTCCCCATTGCTTGTTTTTGTTAGGTTTGTCAAAAATCAGATGTTTGTAGATAAGTGGTGTTCTCTCTGAGGACTCTCTTCTGTTCAATTGGTCTATATCTCTGTTTTGGTACCAGTACCATGCTGTTTTGATTACAGTAGCCTTGTAATATAGTTTGAAGTAAGGTAGTGTGATACCTCCAGCCTTGTTATTTTTTGCTTAGGACTGTCTTAGCTATGCAGGCTCTTTTTAGGTTTCAGGCCAAATTTAAGGTGGTGTTTTTCCAATTCTGTGAAGAAAGTCATTGGTAGACTGATGGGGATAGCACTGAATCTATAAATTACTTTAGGCAATATGGCCATTTTCACAATATTGATTCTTCCTAACCATGAGCATGGAATGTTTTTCCATCTGTCTGTGTCCTCTCTTATTTCCTTGAGCAGTGGTTTATAGTTCTCCTTGAGCAGTGGTTTATAGTTCTCCTTGAAGAGGTCCTTCACATCCCTTGTTAGTTGTATTCCTAGGTATTTTATTCTCTTTGTAGCAATTGTGAATGGGAGTTCACTCATAATTTGGCTGTCTGTCTGTTATTGGAGTATAGAAATGCTTCTGATTTTTGCACATTGATTTTGTATCCTGAGACTTTGCTGAAGTTGCTTATCAGCTTAAGGAGATTTTGGGCTGAGATGATAGGGTTTTCTAAATATACAATCATGTCATCTGCAAACAGGAACAATTTGAAGCCCTCTCTTCCTATTCGAATGCCCATTATTTCTTTCTCTTGCCTGATGGCCCTAGCCAGAACTTCCAATACTATGTTGAATATGAATGGTGATAAAGGACATTCATATAAAATCAAACATCTACTTACTGTAGTCCAACAATCTGCTACTATTTACCCAAGTTCAATAAAAATCAACAGACAAAAATCTCTATTCTAATATTTAGACATTTTATTCATAGTTGTTCCAAACTGAAAATTACCCAATTGTCTGTCACCTTGAGAATGAATAAATAAACTCTGGTACATCAATAAAATAAAATAGTATTCAGTAAGAAAAATAAATATATTGTTAATACATGTGATAATATGGATGATCCTCAGATACATTATGATAGTTTAATCTACCTTCTTTAATCTAAAGAAGCCAGATTCAAAGCCTACATATCACAATTTGATTTTATTTGTATGCTAAATTGGAAGAGAAAAATTTAAGAATAGCAAAAGATTAGGAGTTTCCAAAGACTGAGTGTTTGACAGTTGTTGGACTACAAAAGGCCAGTTAGGAATTTCTGGTGTGACTGAATTGCACTATATTTTAATTATGGTAGAGACTAAAGAACTGTAAGTGTTTGTAAAAATTCACAGTACTACATACCAAAAAGAGTATACCTTACCACATATAAATTGGCATTAAATATAAAATATGAGCTAAGTCAAAAATTGATAAGATAAAACTTGGATATTAATCTTGAAAAATGGGTTTGAAATCTATATCTAGTAATATAACATACATAAATTTCAGACACTGAATATAAAATATAAAACTTTAAAAATATTAGAAGAAAATATAATATGTTTATAATTTCAGGCTAAGAAAGACCTGCATAACAAGTCCCAAGATGAAAAAAATTATAACAAAACAGACAGATGCCTTTGATTACATAACATTAACATTTTTGTATTACAAAATATGTCAGAAACAAATTTAAAAACTAATAACAGACTGGAAAGTATTTAAAACATATATCTGAAATAAAGAATGTGTAGAAAAATAATGGAAAGGAGAAAATAAGATAAACTCTAACCAAACAACTTGAAAAATTTATGGACAGGAAAATCACAAAACAGTATATCAAAATTACTTTTAAACATATGAAAATATTTGACCTCACATGCCATTTGAAAAGTAAAAGCAAAAATAATTATATACTTTTCTCCAACAGACTACAAAATAAAAAGGAAGAGAAATAGATACATCTGATATATTTGATAAAGTCCAGAATTAGCCAAGTCATGAAAAAACCCTCATGAATATGTCAAAGGACTGTTAATTGGTTTAGTGTTCTTGGAAAGCAATATCACAGTATCTGTTACGTTTAAAATATGCATAATTTTACATTCAGAAATGCTTTCTCAAACTCTCTTAAAAAATATTTGTGCAAGGAGAAACACGTTGCATTTTTATACTGCTTTTTTAAAAACTTAGAGATAGACTAAATGTCTATTAGTAGCAAAATGATTCATTAAGTCATGGTGCAAACTTATTATGGCACACTTAAACATGGAATGTAGTGAAATAGATTTATATCTACAAGGAAAATTCTCTCATTTAAAAAATATAATTTACAAAAATTTCTATGTTTTTATTCCAGCTATAAAGAGAACCTCAATGAACATGAAACTACAAGTTATTTCATCAATACCTATTTACAGTACCATTAAAATTATGTACTGCTATATCTATTAAAATTTTCCAAGTTTATAATATAGATAGATATAGATACACCATCCTGCAACATTAACATATTTTGAAGTAAAATGTCAGTGCCAAAGGACGAATACTTTTTATATAAATCATTGTATACTATTGTAACAATTTTTGAATTGACTTTTTAGGGTTTAAAAGAGTGTCTAATCTTAGGAGATAAAGAAAACCACACGTATTGCTTGAATGTTTACTAATTGCAAAATCTTAAGTCTTTCAACATATTTAGTGACATATTGCAAAAATACCTAACATACAACAAGGAAAGCATGTTTTAAAATACAATAAATGGTTTCATTTGAAAATCACGAATTAGAATTTAAAGGAATATAAATTTAACATCCACCATGGTGTTTAGTTCAGGAGAATTGTAGGCGATGAAGCATTTTCAAACATGTTGGATTTTAATATATGGCAAAATTTTGATTTTACTATTCATCTTGTTATATAATATATCTGCCTGAGGCTACAAAAAGCATCCTGTTTAAGAGTCTTGAATAAAAATGAAACTCAATATATTAAAACTCTAAGAGATAACTTTCTATGTAATTTAATCAAAAGGAAAATTATTCTTTAGTCAGCTTACCAGATAAATTCTGAATTAGGCAATAGGCTTTAACAGGTTTAATAATGTCAATGCATTCATGCTGCCTACTCATAGAAGAGAAATTGTCATTAACAGCCTCCAGAAAGAAAATCAAACTGATGCTCAAATCCTAAATTTAAGAAAATGCTTAATTTAAAAGTGTGCTTAACATCTTATTTTCATTAGTAAAAGCATAACTTTTGAAATCTTTTTCTTTCCTATTTCATTATCATCTACTGCCTTCCTGTTCTCTAGGAAATGTAAAGCTTAATGAGATATTCTTAGGTAACAATAGAAGTTCTTAAAAGAAAATTAGAATGTTTGCTCCTGAAGGGATTTGCAGATTAATTTGCCCAATCACCTCATACTATAAGGGAGGAAATCAAAGAAACATTTCACACAAATGGAAATAATGACTTTTTTTCTGCATGGCAATTATGCAGGGAGTTTGGCTGGCTTCTTTCAGTGTGGTTTGTTCTTAGGCTTTTGTACAGGTAACTTATGACTTAGACGTGAAAGACATGTAAACATCAACAGGAGCACTTCTGGGAACTGGTAACATGCAGACTGATCATACTCAAGGCAGACTATGGATCTCTAGCTCTTTATACTTCATTTTGTTTTGCCTTTGCTAAGGACTCAGAAAAGGAAACCACAGAATATTTCCAAATTATCTAAGATTAATATCTCTTCCTTGTGTACATACAGGCTGGAGACAACTTACACAGAAACCAGAGACACTCCCCTGGTGCGTGCACGCGCTCACACACACACACACACACACACTAACACACACAGCTAGTTAGAAGGGAAAACACAAAAAATAAAGAAAGGTGAAAGTGGAGTGGGGAGGACTTACTTCACAAAAAACTTCAATAATCTATATTCTATTGTGCATTAAACTGTATCCATTGTACTGAATTTTGCATGGTTGTGAAATCATTATCCTTTTCTTTTGCTTGGGATATTAAGTCTTTTTGGTTCTTTAAGGATCTATGGTTATGAATATTTATATCAAAGAATGACATTTGGAAAGCAAATATTATAACTGAAGCCATTTTCAAGTTATTCTGAGTAGTTGGAGTTATTACAGAGGCTGCATCATTTATTCATTTTTGTTACTGTTGCTATCATCAGCCAGCATTCAGGTCCATGACAGATTGTCTTTTTCAAGACAGAGAAATTGTTTGTTGCAGTCGACATGATGAAAAAAGGCAACTAAAAATGCTTGTAGCATGCAACCTCATGCACACTGTAAAGCTGTAGTTTGAGAAACTAATAAAAAATACAGATATCCTCACACACAACCAAATTATGAAGTAAAAACTTCTAAAAAGGAGCATAATGAAACTGCATATTTTATCAGGATAGAAGTCCTTGACTTAATAAAATGGAAGAAAATATTAGATGGTGAAGTTCTACTTGTTACTAACTTAAGATGCAGTTCCCAGGGAGTAAACTTAATCTCCAAATTTAGGCAAAGGGCAAATGTGCAATTAAGTAATGGAAATATTTCAGCCATGAATTTAGGAGAATTCTCTTAGCTCTGGACTCCCTAAAATGTCAAAGCTAAACAAGTTCTTTCAACTATACCAAACTACTGTTTGTCATGCTTAAAATAGTTCAGTTCACTAAAGGTAACCAATGGCTTGAGTCACCTAAGTGACACAGAGAGGGGAGCATCACACACTGGGGTCCATTGGGGGGCACTAGGGGAGGGATAGTAGGAGAGAGGGTGGGGATGGATAACGTGGGGAGAATGTCAGGTATAGGTGATGGGGGGATGGAGGGAGCAAACCACCTTGCCATGAATGTACCTATGCAACAATTTTGCATGATCTGCATATGTACCCCAGAATCTAAAGTACAATAAAAAAAATGAGGATCAATTTTATCAGTTCACAGATCTCCATTCAAATGATGTAAATACTACTTTATAGTGAAAATAAAAGAATCTTTTACAATATTTTGGTTAAGAAAAGGTTAAAACATTATTTATGAGGATTATTTGATTTCAAATTAACTTCTCTGTTTGCTGATGACATAATTCTATATCTAGAAAACCTCATAGTCCTGGCCAAAAATTTCCCTCAGCTGATAAACAACTTTAGCAGGGTTTCAAGATAAAAACAATGTACAGAAATCACTAGCATTCCTATACATCAACAGCCAAGCCAAAAGCCAAATCAGAAAGGAATCCTATTCACAATTACCACAAAAAGAATAAAATATCTAAGAATATAGCTAATGAGGAAGGTGAAAAGTCTCTAAAATAAGAATTACAAAACACTGCTAAAAAGAAACAGAGAAGACACAAACAAATGGAAAAACATCCTATGCTTATGGACAGGAAGAATCATTATTATTAAAATGGCCATAATTCCCAAAGCAATTTACAGATTCAGTGCTTTTCCTACCAAATTCAGTGATATTCTTCACAGAATAGAGAAAACTATTTTAAAATTCATCTGGAGCCAAAATAGAGCTCAAATAGCCATAGTAAGCCCAAGCAAAAGGAACAAAGATGGAGACATAACTACGTGACTTCAAATTATACTACTGGCCTACAGTAACCAAAACAGAATGGTACTGGTACAAAAACAAGCATATAGACTAATGGAACAGAGTAGAGAGCCCAGAAATAAGACCACACAACTAAGACCATCCAATCTTTAGCAAAGCTGACAAAAACAAGCAATGTGGAAAAGAATCCCTATTCAATAATGGTGCTGAGATAACTGGCTATTCATATGCAGAAGACTGAAACTGGATCTCTTTTTTACACTATATACAAATATCAACTCAAGTTGTATTTGACTAGGCAGAGTGGCTCATGCCTATAATCTCAGCTCTTTGTGAAGCTGAGGCAGGAGGATCACTTGATGTCAGGAGTTGAAAACTAGCCTGGCCAACATGGTGAAGACTCTACTAAAGACTCTACTAAAAATATAAAAGTTAGCTGGATGTGGTGGCATGCACCTGTAATTTCAGCTACTCAGAAGGCTGAGGTATGAGAATTGTTTGAACCCAGGAGGCAGAGGTAGTGGTGAACCGAGATCGTGGCACTGCACTCTAGCCTGGTGACAGAGGGGTACTCAGTCTCAAAAAAAAAAAAAAAATCAAATCAAGATGAATTAAAGAATTAAATGTATAACCAAAAACTATAAAAACCCTGGAAGACAACCTAGGCAATACCATCCTGGACATTGGAAGAGGCAAAGATTTCATGACAAAGACACAAAAAGCAACTGCAACAGAAGCCAAAATTGACAAATGAAATCTAATTAAACTAAAGAGCTTCTACACAGCAAAAAACAAAACAAAACAAACTGAAAACACTCACACAAAAACAACTATCAACAGAGTAAACAGATGATCTACAGAATGGGAGAAATTTGTGAAGTGTGACTCTGACAAAGGTCTAGTATCCAGCATCTATTAGGAACTTCAAGAAATTTACAAGAGAAAAGCAAACAACCCTATTTAAAAGTAGGCAAAGGACATGAACAGACATTTTCATAAGAATACATACATGTGGCCAACAAGCATATGAAAAAAAGCTCAATATCACTGATCATTAGAGAAATGCAAATCAAAACCACAATGAGACACCATCTAACAACCCCTGAGAATGGCTATTATTAAAAATCAAAAAATAAAATATGCTGGCAAGGTATCAAAGAAAAAAGAACACTTATACACTGGTGATGGGATGATAAATTAATTCAACCATTGTGGAAAACAGTATGGTGATTCCTTAAAGAGATAAAAGCAAAACTATTGTTGAACTCAGCAATTCCAATACTGGGTATATACTCAGAGGAATATAAAGCATTCTCTCTCTCTTTCTTTTTTCTTTTTCTTTTTTTTTTTTTTTTGAGACGGAGTCTTGCTCTGTTGCCAGGCTGGAGTACAGTGGCGTAATCTTGGGTAACTGCAGCCTCCACCTCCTGGATTCAAGCAATTCTTCCACCTCAGCCTCCCGAGTAGCTGGGACCACAGGCATGTGTCACCATGCCTGGCTAATTTTTGTATTTTTAGTAGAGACGGGGTTTCACCATGTTGGCCAGATGGTCTCTATCTCTTGACCTAGTGATATGCCCACCTCAGCCTCCCAAAGTGCTGGAATTACAGGCATGAGCCAACTCTAGTATATATTATAAATATAAAGAAAATAGAAAAACTGAAGTATTTCTGAGGTATGATCACACTCATGGTCAGAAGAATGAAACCCTGATATCTTATGTCTTTGTCTTTCCCATGTTAATTCATATTGGGTCTGATCATTTAGATACATCATCCAAAAAGAGTATCCAGAGTTGAGAAAATTTGCTATAATGTGGAAAGATATTTGCTGGTGTTTATGAATTTTAGGTACCCTTAGATCCTGCTTTCTCTACTTTACCATTTCCAATTTCAATTCAATTTGACTCCATTAAGTTTGTTCTTTATTTTTATGTTCTTACAGCAAATGGATTGCTAAGCCTAATGTTTCAGGAAATGAAGAGGCAAGTAGGACACATACTCTACTCTTAAAACTTTTGCTTTATTGGTAGCAATCAAAAGTTTGAAACTAATATATTTCAAGAAGAATATATATACTATGAAAGGAATCTAATAAAAATGTTGTTTAAATAATCAAATAACAAATAAAATTTCCTAACAAATTATGCCTTTAATTAAAATTAAAAATTAAAAATATATTTGCTGCTTCTTTGCAACAAATTTACTTCCATTTCCTTGAAAACTATCATAACTCCATATGCACATGCAAGTGCTGCCTCCCAAAGCTCTGTACAACTAAGTGCAGTCACCATAAAATAATATTAAAAACACATTTTATATACATATAAGCATATATATACACACACACATACATAAAGATGTATACACAAACACATAAATGGCAGAACATGAAACAAAATGCCCTTAGGGAACAAAATAAGTAACTTACCCTCAAAAGATGATATATTTATTACAAAGTATGTTTCTAATTATGCAGGGGGATTTTTAAAGAACTCATATTCAAGAGCTTAGCAAACTCTTGAAGTCATTCAAACAGAATTACCCTTGCAGGTTAGGGTGGAGGTTAGGGTTACCTTGAATAATGCCCTTGCATAGTGGAAAATATGAGCACAATTTTTGATTCCCCAGTGGAAAATATGAGCACAATTTTTGATTCTCCAACAACTCCCAATAGCCTACTGTTGACCAGAAGCCTTACCAGTAACAGAACTGTCACTTAACCCATATTTTGTATGTTATATGCATTATATACTGTATTGCATTACAATGAAGTAAGCTAGAAGAAAGCTAAGGTTATTAAGAAAATCATAAGGAAAAGAAAATGTATTTATTATTTATTAAGTGGAAGTGGATCATAAATATCTTCATCCTCACCACCCTTACATTGAGTAGACTGTGGAAGAGAAAGGGGATGGAAGGGTCGGTCTTAATCTCTCAGGACTGACAGAAGCAGAAGAGGTGGAAGAGGTGGAAGGGGAGTCAAGAGAGGCAGGTGCACTCAATTTAACTTTATGAAAATACATCATAATTTATGTTTGCTATATTTGCTTTTTTATTTCTCTAAAAATACTCTATATAGTACCAATCATTCTTCCACCATTTGCTTTAGTTTCAGTGCCCAAATCATAGAAGGGTCCATGTGATGAAAGAAGTCAAATGTGGTTTTGAATAATTGGAAACTTTTTACCATATTCTTTCATGTCAATTTGTTTCCGGGCATTGCTTCTTCTACATCTTATTCCTAATCTTCGGGCACTGGTTTGGAAGCATTCATCTCCAACAGATCACCTTCTTTTAATTCCTCTGGTGTGGTGTCTATTACATGTATTTCTTGAAATCCTTCACCCTCTACCTTTTTGCCATATGCACAATCTCCTTCATGATGTTTTTGACTGTCATAAACCCTATGAAACATGTACATCAGGACAGTTTTCTCCAGCAGGAATTTATTATTTTTGAGGCTTTCATTGATTTTTGTATAACAGCTATGGAATCTTCAATGGTATAATCCTTCCAGACTTTCACCATGTTCTCTTTATCAGGGTTCTCTTCCACAGCATTGACAATCCTTTTCTTAGTGTACCATGTATGATGAGACTTAAAGTTCCCTGTGACTACCTGACAAAGTGTTTGGGGATGTGTAGACCACTTCAGTGCTTTTGGTGTTGAACTCATGGAGTTCTGGATGGCCAGGGGAATTGTCTAATATTAAAATAATTTTATAGGGAAGTTCCTTTCTGGCAAGGTACTTCTGAATTTAGCGACAAAGCATTAATGAAACAAATCCAGACAGGGAAGTTCTGATCATAAAACTGACTGCATCTGCACAAAGGAATAGAGAGCCTATTTCTTCCTGCCTTAAATCCTGGTGCTCACTTCAGTTTCTTAATAAATGTGCTTTGTGGCTTTTTTTTTCCAGAATAGAATACCTTCATGAGCATTATAAACATATTCTGGCAGATATCCATTTTCCTTATCGATTTTCTTAATGGCATCTGGGAACTTGTCTGCTGTCTCTTGGCCAATAGAAGCTGGTTTTCCTATTATGTTTACATTTTTAAAGTTAAACCTCTTTCTAAAATCATCAAGCCATCCTTTGTTGGCATTAAAGTCTTCAGTTTTAGAATGTTCACCTTCCTTTTACTTTAAGTTGTCATATATTCACTTCTCCTGACATCATATTAGAATTTACAGGTATGCCTTGCTTCCGGCCATCCTGCAAATGCTGCATTTTCAGTATAAGATAAAAATGTATTTCACAAAAAGTTCAAGGTTTTCATGCATGCTACCATACCTGCAGCTAGAGATTCATGAATTTCTTCTTTTTTATACAGTGGTCCTTAGGCTGGATTCATTTATCTTTGGCATGGCAGGCAATTATAGCTGCAGACCCCAATATACGCTACATATCAATCCATGAAACTTTTTCATGTAACGTCTTGACTTCTCTCTGCTTCTTAGGAGCATTTCCAGAATCACTAGTGGCAGTTTGCGTAAGTCCATGGTGTTATTCAAGGTTTATGGTATTGCACTAAACATGATGAAAAACATATGCTAGAACGACAAGAGATCATTTTTACTGTGATATGCAATTCACTGGAAAGATGGACTGTTCGCAATGTTCCCAGGAAGACAATTAGCATCACATAGCATTTTAGGGGATACTCACAACAATTTAGCTCACCTCACTAGCAACAGAAAGTCATTCTAAAATTATGACTGTAGTATATAGTATGTACTACATTTAATTTTACTTAGTTATGATTCAATACTGCATCTTTACATATTTTTACATTTCTTTTGACTGCAAATGCTGCCATGTATGCTCTTAAGTGTCTATGCATATGAGTTTTGATAATATTTAACTTTTCATAATAGATTTGTGTATATTTTATGGTAGTAAATGTTAATAGATAGTACTATCTACACATACTTCATTTTTATTTATTTTTATTTATTTATTTAGTTTTTTTGAGATGGAGTCTCACTCTGTCACCCAGGTTGGAGTGCAATCTTGGCTCACTGCAACTTCTGTCATCTGGGTTCAAGCAATTCTCCTGCCTTAGCCTCCCATGTAGCTGGTATTACAGGCATGTGCCATCATGCCCAGCTAATTTTGTATTTTTAGTAGAGACAGGGTTTCACCATGTTGGCTAGGCTGGCCTCAATCTCCTGACCTCAAGTGATTCGCCCCCACTCAGCCTCCCAAAGTGCTGGGATTAAAGGCATGAGCCACTATTCCTGGCAATATCTATGCATATTTTATGCATTTATAACATACCTAACTTTAAAAACAATCAATATTTTTAGGCTACAAGGTTTGTCTGTGTATATATTGACTCACACAGTTCAACCTCATGCTGCTCAAGGGTCAACTATATTCTAATACTGGGAATATTGTTTTTCTGCTTTTACACACACACACACACACACACACACACACAAATTAGAATGTTTCTATAAGTGGCATTTATCAATGCCTCCATTGATTAAAATCACAAACGTCATCCACCTGTCTTGTACAAAATTTCAATGTTCAAGTCAACCTTTTACAAAACAACAAGAGAAGCACGACTAACAAAAGGTTTCAGTTATAATAGCAAACTTCTAGTTTGTTAGTATTTTAAAATACAAATAAATATCACAGTTTTAAAGAATGATGTTATTCAACTTTCAGACATTTAATATTTGCTCCATTCTGATCTAAATTATATTTTCACCTTTTTCACAATTGGTGCTGAACATATTACTTAACACAAATTAATGTTCTAGATATTAGAAACCATTTATTTTTGAATCATAGCAACTATACAAGGCAGCTGGAGATAACTCACAATAGATAACTTCACATTAAAGATGAGACCCTTCAGAGCTTTTGTCTTTAGACATCAAGGTCGAAGTTATTTATTTGCCATATTCTAACACTGGAAGGTCATACGACTGTGTAACACATTTATTGTTTTATTCATGCTGTTTTAAAGTAGGTATTTTGTGGGGGCAAAAACAAATAAAACGCTTTGTAAGAAGCTACAGAAACCTGGAAACAACATAAAGCAGCTCTGGAATCTTTTATCTTGTTTCTGGCACACAGATCTCACTTGGCAGTCTCCATAAATGTTGCACAATTACTGCTCTCCGTGCAGTTCAAGGAAACAATTATGTGGCACACTGAGGTTGTTCTGGATAGGACCCAGTAAAGTATTCCCAGAGCTGAGCACTGATAAAGAGTCTAGATGGAAAAGAGAGCCAGAAGTCCTGTTTTAAGAAAGCAAAGTCAAGTCACCTCTGGGACACTGGGAGAGTCAAAAGTACAGCAAGCGTGCTAGAAAGCCTTTGTAAATGTCACTTCATTAATCCTCACACTCCCTAATTTTCTCTCACGCACATTCTAAAACCTAAAACCAAACCGAAAAGCTCTGGTATTCTCAGGTGTCTTCTCAGTCACAGGATTATCGAGGAAGGAAAAAAGCCAACTTCATTACTCATTCAAGTTTACTCATAACCCAGAAATGGTGTGGGAATAGGTATAGATTTGGAATTTCCTTCTGGTCCTATTTACTGTAAAATATAATAAGCAAAATCTTAATAAGCTTTTGCAGGAAAGCACATCTATGGATATATAGGGTAATTTTTTTGTTTTTACTTTTTGTAAAACAAATTTAAAATTCTACATTTACCTCAGTGTAAATTTACAACAGTGTAAATTTAATGTTCAATGTTGAAAAGTGGCCATTGCGGAGTGATGCTAATGACTACCCTAATAGTTTGAGAGCTAAAATTTGAGATTAAAAAAGTTTTCACTAATGAAATTGATACATAGAAAATTCAATGACCCTTTAATTTAACTAAAACACATTATAAACATCTTATTCTTGGTCCACATTGCATGGCAAAATTTCTTATGTAAATGAGAGTTGTTTACTTTTATAATGTCACGTAGAATTTATGAAAAAGGCATTGGGCATATACAGAGAGGCATATACAAAGAAAATACACTATTTCTATAATATAAGACTTTATAATTTAATTTAGGAATGTGTTAATTTAGTTCCTCCAAAAAGCAGATGCCAAGACAGTGTTAGATATGTGCAATATTTACTGGGATTGGGCAGAAGGAATATCAGAGAAATAAAGAGGATGTAGAAATAAGCATGAAGAGACTTGAGAATTAATGCAGACCTGACACCTATGAGAAGAGAGGGAACTAAAAAAGATTGGTCAGAAAGTGCTGTATTGCAGTCCTGAGTAATACCAAACTGATGGGGAATTCTCAAACTAAGTTATGCATCAGGAGAGTTCCACATCTTACAGGAATGTTCCTGAACTATCTCCAGCATATGCAGTCATTGATTAAGAGCAGCCCAAAAGACTAACGGCTTTAGTGCAAACACTGCAGTTTATCCAGACAGGAGTCAGTTGGAAGAACTGTGCGTTTTCCGGGAGGCAATAGTCTACTCTTTCTAGACTCATGTAAACCTATTTCTCCACCATGATACAAAGAGCAAATCCTTATTGACGTCTCCTTTTGAGGAAAATTTAGAAAAAGAAAGGCAATGAGATGAAATGTGGCCCCTCCTGTAGTTTCAACTGAATTCTTACTTGTCTGCATGTTTTTAGCACTGGTTACACAAAAGCAAGCATTCACATCCTGTTTCATTAATGCTCATGGCAGCTCTACAGTGGAAATTAGTCTCCCATACTAGAAACAAACAAAAGAAAGAAGCAAAAACAGGAAAGCAAGGAAAAGAAAGAGAAAAAATGGAAAAAGTAACACATAGTAAAAATTCAGAAATGAATACTATTGGTTATTGGAGAGAAATAATGTCACTTAACTTCCAGGAATCATGGCCCTGACGATTAAACTATGCAGTAATTAGAAAAATTACTTCTAAATGCTAGTAAAATGCAACAGTTTTGGACAAGAGAATGCACTTCATTAAGCCTAATTAATATAATTTTTAAAGCTGTTTGATATAATTTTTTAGAAAGAAAAGGAGATGTAGCAGAGCTAGGGGAGGGACAGTGGGGGTAGGGAGGTTGGGGAGGGATAACATGGGAAGAAATGCCAGATATAGGTGATGGGGGGATGGAGGCAGCAAACCACATTGCCATGTATGTACCTATGCAACAATCCTGCATGATCTGCACATGTACCCCAGAACCTAAAGTACAATACAAAATTAAAAATAAATAAAACTAGAAAAAGAAGAGCTAATGTGAAAAAAGAAACAGAATGCCACATATATGGAAGGCATCCTTTGTAAGTTCCAAGATGCCATGATAGCATTTTGGAAATATAACACTCTTTGTAAGATGATTTCTTACAAATCAATCTGTAATCAAGTTTATCTCTATTATATTTATTTTTCATTTCTACCTCTGTATCTAACTACTTTATATAGAGAGAAATATATGAATAGAGATACTGCGTTTCTATTCCCATAGTTTTCTCTTTCTATTTGCTTTGATTTTGTCTTTAAATTTTGATCATGGTTCCCTTTGGATACATCAATATCATGCCAGCATAAAAGATGAAAAGGAATTATGAGGAAAAGAAAGAGCCACAGAGCTTGGAGAGACAGAGATGTTAGAGCCTTAAGTCTGATTCCTTCTAACTCAAGGCTTTTTCTTCTATACTGTGAACTCTTATGTACACTGTATGATCTTTTCTTGGTTTTGAGACTGTTTTTCTCTTAAAACTAATTAATATGTTGATTTATACATGTTTCCGAAATGAATTTTGGGGACTGATTTAATTAATGTGTTACTACTTTCTCAACCAGGGTGTAAAAAAAAAAAAGTTTGAACTAACATTTGTTTACAAGCCATATTAGAAAATACTTTTCTAGGTTCCTGTAATGCCAGCTACTCAAGAGGCTGAGGTGGGAAGATCACTTGAGTCCAGGAGTTCAAGGTCAGCCTGGGCAATATAGTGAAACACCATCTCTAAACATATATGTATTCCTATCTATCTATCTATTTATATTTATATATTACCATTTAATCATTATAACATCTTAATGATCTAGATTTTTATCATTTGATTTTATATGAGAAAACACTTAATTTTATTAATTTCAGACAGACTCAACTGCATATAAAAAAATTATGTTATATATTTTTGACTGTCTTCCACAGTACAGCATGTTAAGTCCAGTCCAACATGTAGCTAATATAACTGATGTTGAAAACATGTGCTTCTTAAATTTTTCCTGTACATACTATAACTCAAAGATGGAACAAAGGGAGAAAAATTACAATACCCGCAATCTTACCACAGAAATGTTAGGTAATGTAGTAGGCAAATGTATTGACAATTTTTAATATGAATTAGTGTGTGTGCTAACAATAGATACATTATTGTTTTCAAGTACCTTTTTTCCACTGATATGTATTTGATACTTTTCATGTCAATACATGTGTATCTATGTTATCACTCACACTGAATGAACGTTATTCTATTGTATGTCCTACATGATTTATCAATCAACGGATTTTGTACATTCCATTGTTAAAATGTGGTCATACAAGTAGGGTAGATCCCTAGTTCAATATGAGCGATAGATTTACAAGAAGGTGGCCATGTGAAGACAGAGACTTAAAGGAAGAACACTATGATACAACAAAAGTAGAGCCTGAATTTATGCAGCTGCAAGCCAAGGAACACCAAAGACTGCCAGGAAAACATTAGAAACTGGACTAGGCAAGGAAGGGTTCCCCTGCATGTTTCAGAGACATCATTGATTTGCTGACACCTAGCTGTTAGAATTCCAGCCTCCAGAGTTTCTGTTGTTTTAAGCCACCCAATTTTTGGTACTATTACAGCAGCCCAAAGAAACTTATACAAGCAGCAATGTCAAAACTATTATTTATAATAAAGACTCCAAAGTTTCTGTAGTTAGAATTAGATAATATAAATCCATTGTAAACATGACTCTCTGTAATGTGCATAAAATAGAAACTAAGGAATAAAGATAATATTCCACACCTTTGTTTAATTTATGATCGTGGAAGTTTTTGATATTTGAAACTTAAGAGAGTATGATACTGACTAAAACGAACACTATATCCCAAATTTCTTCAAAAGACAGCCAACCAAATGAAGATTAGTTGTAAATGTTCTTATATGAAGGTTTTTTATCTCCAATTGATACCCCTAAGGAAGCATGCAAATACATCTGTTCCATTATTACAAAATATGTCAACTTGATAATTGAATGAAGAGCATAATGTAGAAAGTTTTAGGTTTCAAAGTAAACTAAAAGACATAAAGATATGGAGAGCCTCTCAGTACAATATAGAGCAGAAGACATGGAACCATTAGCACTTAAGGGAAGACTACATTAAGGCTATTAAAATATAATGGGAATAAAGCCTGCTAGATTTAACAGAGATATCTATATTAAGAACAATTCTCAAAAATTGATAGGTAGAAATTGCTGGCCTTCAGAAAGCTTTTATTGTAGTGACAGTAACCTCACTCCAAGTGGAGCAAATTGCTTGACGAAATCAAGTGTGGCATTAACCTTCAAGTACTTCAGTCTTCAGGAAAATACTAAAAACCAAAAAAACCCCAAAAATCTCTAAACTTGATGTTCTCAAATTATAGGTCACGGCACCTGGGAAAAACTCAGCAAAGTAAACAGAGTGCTCTGCAGCATTTTACATTTCCAAGGGAAACGGAACTACCTTTGTTGGACAGAGCATAGCTACTATCTTGAGGTAGTTTATAGTTTCAATATTGACTACTTTTCATAATGACATATATTTGCAAAGCTCAATTTTAACAGTTTGCTTGATAAAAACAAACCCAAGTATCATATGAAAGTTTATCTGGGATAGGAAATGCGTTATGATGTCCAATAGGACTCCAAAGGTTTGAAAAGTTGTGCGGTGATCAGTACATGCTCAGTAGTTAATACATAAGTATTTATCCAGTTGTTGGAACTAACCACTTTTTAAAAATAAACTGTTGGGTTTGTTTAGGTTTAAGGATTCTATGAAAAACATTACTGACATGCTAAGTGCACCCTGAAGCGAGAAAATGTGAAGATCTTCAGAATAAATGTTAAAAATATTTTATACAGAGTGATAGTTGTTATTCCCCACCTATTCTAGAAACTTATAAGCCTGATTGCCTAAATAAGCTCAACAATTCAGCCAAGGAAAGCACCTAGGAAGCAGAACTCTTATCCTTGAAGTTTATATTTTATTAAACAGAAAAATCTAATTTTATAAAATATTTTAAATCTTAGATTTTAAGTCATAAATTGTAAAATATCACATTTCTTCCTAGATCAATCAGCCATGATTTTTAATATTTTTGAAATATTGCAGATTAAAAACAACAACATTGTATCATCAGTGTAGTTGAATAGAGTGCCCTATATTGAAGGGAGAAAACTGTGTCAGCATTGTGAGCAGAATATATGACAGCATGCATAAAAATATCTATATTCTACACCAATTGTGTATTTTGTAAAATTTATTCTACTAAAATGATCAGCTGAGGATTCATGTTTAAGTATATTAATTTCAACATTCTTTATAGAAGAAAAAATGGGCGTAAAGACAAAATCTACTTATGGGGAATCTCTTGAATGAATATTGTCATATATATGAAACATATTTCTAATATATATCATATATATGATGCATTTATTATACATATGATATGTTATATGTTGGTGTCCATGCTGAAAAATAAAAATGATATGTATTTTCACAAAGAGAATGTGTATATTTTGGATTTTAAAAGTATTAATTTGATCTTATAAAATACAAATTACCTAATTGTAGTCATAGAACTAGAAGAAGGATTCAGAGAAAATAATATTAGAATATTAGTACAATCATTTTCTTAATAAGTAGTATACACACATTTACTTTTGACGATTACACATTAAGTACATAGAGAAAGCATTTTTAGAAGGAGAAAATATATAAAAGATGCAATTCAAAAACGTGACTTTTTTTGCCTTCTTTGTGGTTGGTGTTATACAAGGATTTGAAGCACTAATGACACAGTTTGAGACACAGTTCAAAAGAAATTAGCAGCAAAACACTACTTAAATATTCTCCTCATCCCATCCCTATGTTTAGAAAAATGCCCCAGTGAATGTGTACAACTCTGATATAAATATTTCCACATGAATGGAAGATAATATGTACACTGGTGGTGAATATATATATATGTATATATATGTATTTGTATTAGTCCTTTGCACATTATTTGTATAGATTTTTTTGTTTGTATGCCTATTTCCTCAACTAGCTTGTGAGCTGGGGTCATGGTAAATGTTATGTCTCATTCCATGTTCAACTCCTAGCACACTGAGGTGCTAAATAAGTATTTGTTAAATAAAACAAAACACAGTCTCTGCCTTCAAAGAGCCTATAATCTAGAACACTATAAATCTAAATAACTGAACTTTATCAAATATTAAACTCATTTAAAAAAATAATTTATCCGTATATAAAGAATATGAACTTTTGCATCCTGTAAGCATGAAAACAGCAGAGGAGAGTAAATTGCAAAAGTAATAAAGAGTATAGTAAGTAGTGGCATTTTTTTAACAAAAAACAAAAACTTACAGAGAATGTTTATTTTTTGGAAAAGAGAAGAAATAGAACAGTTGAAGTTCTGAAGAGAAAGTGAATGTATAAAGGGATCAGTGACATTAGAAAACTGTGACCTCTCCAGATGAGTACAGAAGCAAAATGGAACATGGTATCCCCCACAGGTAAATGTGGTCTCAGCAGCTGGTGATGCTGCTGTTAGAAACACCACTAGATGCCTCTTTATTAGGTAGCATGAGCCCTGCTCTCAGACACATTGTCACTTCTTGCCATTACGGCAGCAACCCACAGTAAGCCGCAGTCACATGTGGCTCCTATAAAGAGAAACATAAAGAGTGTGCTGCTGATAATGCCGGAGCACACCTGTCACTGCTGCTGTTGGAACCATGCTGCCTGAACAGGCACCTCAGAGTCCATACTTACCTGACATTTATAAAGCTGTTTACAGACACCAAAAAGAAATGGCTTGTCTCTTTCTCCCCCATGTTCAGTATCTTTCCAGCGGCTCTTTGGAAGACTCTAACTTGAAGTCAATTTGCAAATGAGTCCAGATATCAGTTTGTTAGCCTCTCTCCTTCCTATGGCACAGAGGAGAACAGAGAACAGTGATAAAATTGAGAGCTGGAAGCCCAGCAATGAAATAGTATGTAAACCATACTAATGAAATAGTATGTAAATTCATAAGCAAATAAATTTTATTACATGAATACATGTTCAAAATATTTTTCTATTTGAAATTAGCAGTTGTGAGAATACTATGTACATAAAACATTAATTGTATCATCTATGTTTCTCAAAAGAGATTAAATCTGGGAAAGTGAAAATATATAAAGATGTTTGTTTCTAATCATTTAAGTTACATGATTTGTATATTTACAATAAGCATATATTTGATTTACACACGTAATATAGACATATGTTCTATATTAGTATAAAAAGAACTGATTAATTCTTTCTGGAAGCATTACAAGCTACTGTTTATGAATTGTTTTCATCATGCTGTATATATTCAAAAAAATTCACTTTTTATTCATGAATATTTATTGCTACTAGACAATATTTATCATTCTGATTATGGTGTGATCTGAACTTGTACCAAGTATATATACATAAAAGCCAGATAAAACATATTTTTGTACAAATGCTTACAGTCTTCTTTGAAATCCCAGCTGCTAGAGAATTCAAGAATTGCCTGCTCAACTTTTCACTGTACTTTAGGGTGAATATGTCTTTCAGAGTGGTTTTTAGACTTTGTAAAACAGAATCTGGAAAGTGGAAGAGAAACTAAGTGAAATCCATATGAGGCAAATGGTAGGATATGTAGTAAGGAGAAGCATAAAAGAAATTGAGACAAAGAGACGGAAAAAGAGAAGCGTGGCCAGAAATACTAAGTTCACCCTTCGTCTAGAAATACTAAAATATATTTAGGCAGCTTATAACATGAATTACAGGGAAGTGAATTCAAAGTATGCATATGGGCATACTTTGAAATACAAATGGGAAGATATGATTTAAAGGAGTGCTTTCAAAACAGCTTCTGCAGGGGCAAAAATGAACAAATAACAGAACAGCAACAACAAAAAGCCAAAGGAGTTGGTTGGTGAAGAGGAAAGGAGGAAAAATAAAAATCTCATAGGAAAAAAGTCAATTACAGAATTGGAGAACTCACTCCAGAACCAAAACAATTAAATAAAATACTATCAGAATACATGGACTTTGCAAAACTAAGAGATGTTATGAAGTTACAAATATTGTAAAACATACTAATATTGTAAAAATTAACAAAAGTGATGTCCGGCTTACACAGACCTATTGTACAATCTCAAAGAATAAAAGTGCATATGTATCAGATAAGAAAGCCCACCTCTAAAAGACAAGCTTGAGGAAAAAGGAAATTATAATTCAACATTCCACAGAGAATTGTATATACTCAAAGGAGTATTTGTGAATATAAAAAATCACCTTGAATCAGAAAGTCAAAAACTATATAATGCAAAGAATGTTAACTAAACTCAGGAAATAAATGAAAGAAAAATGATTTAAAAAAAGATGGGGGGAATAAATTGCAAAGTGCTCAAGGGAGAATAGAGTGAAATACAATGTAATAGGAACATTAGGGAAAGACAGGAAAAAACAACTAAAAGAATGAAAATTAAAAAAAAAGAAGCAAAATGGGTTATAGAAAATGTAGTAGAAATACTAGCTGGGAAAAAGAAGAGTAATGTTAATATTAGTAGAGAACCTGAAGAATCAAAACCAAAGAGAAGAGTCAATATTTAAAACCGTAATCCAAGAAAATGTTTAAAAAATTGATCTATATATTGAAAGGGACTGCCAGTTACCTTAGAAAATCAACTCATAATAATCATCTCTGAAACATATTCTACTAAAATTATTTAATTTTATAGAATATAAAATCAGCAATGACTGTAGGTAAGAAGATCAAATAACTTGAAGTGATAAAAGAATTGACTAACCACAAACTTTTTGAAACCCAAATGCAAAACACGACAGCAAGAGAGTAGAATTTTTATAAAGCTCAATAAAAGAAAGTGTGTACTAAGGATTTTATATGTACCCAAGGTGTCCTTCAGATATCAAGGCTATAGGAAAATTTACGATACAAGATTTAGGGAATTCTGTACCCAGCAGCTCTTCTAGAGGAACATTTATCATTTTATTCCAGGAGGAAGTATCATCAGACCAAGCCCTTTAAGAGTGTAATTAGAACTGTTTGTTTCAATTGGCCATTTAAGTTAGTAGTAAAAGACTGGTTAATGATAACAATGCATCGGCAAAAACTTCTGAAGGAAAGGAGAATGTTTTGTGGACCATTTTGGTTTTTTGCTTGTGGCAGTTCAAAGTTACTAGATTTTAAAATCAGTACGTTTTAATGTAAACAACTTGACCAAAAATTGGTCACAGAATTTTGAGACCCATTAAAAAAGTTTTTTTTTTTTTTTTAAAAAGAGTGTAATTAGAAAAGTGTCAGCTAATACCACGTAAGGTAACATACTTGCCAGTGTCCAGGATTAGAACATGGACATCATAGGTAAGGCATTACTTAACCTCCCACAGCTGGTTTTATGTTCATTTGTAAGGTCCCACCTTTAAATTTGGGAGTTAACTAAGTAGCTAGAATAAAGGAAAAATAACCCAAAATAATATTCGTGCTTATATGATTTTAATTTCTACTTAATATTTAATATTTAATTATTTCTTAATCAGAAATTCATTAAGTGCTATTACATGCTGATTAGTTAACTGAATTATAATCTATGGAAAATTATTTTTGAAATAATAGCAGAACATGCACTAGACTGAGTCAGAACACTTAAACTATGTTCCCATTTCTACCAATGTTAATCTGAGTGATCTTGTATCCTCAGTACTTAACATCTCTAGGCCTCAGTCTCCCCTTGAATTGCGTAATATATTTAATTAGATCAGTGATTTTCACACTGTATTCTGTGAAGGCCTAGGTCTTAGAGGAGACATTTAGGAAAATAAGTAGGGAGGGTGTGCTCTTTTATGTCTTATATATCAGGTTTCTGACTGATTTTATTTGATGACTAGCAAATAAATATTAAAAACTAGTATGTAAAAACAGTTTTAGAATTCTTTACATTTTCTATAAAGTTATCAAGAATCAAAATGGAGAGGAATTGTAAACAGGCAGCTTAACTTTAAAATGCATTCTAAACTTATTTTTTTTCTCTTTAGTTTGAGTTTCAAGATATAACCTTGAGGTAAACTGCAAAAGCCTTTCTCCTTAACCTTAAAATCAACTTCATGTCCCTCCCTTTCTCTTTGTATATACACTCTTCACATTCATCTAACTGGATGCTAGTATCTAGTTATGCATCATCTTAGAAGTTCCAGCAGCTAATCTTGACGGACCAGATACACAACCCAGCTGCGAAACTCCAGAGATCACTTCAAGGCAGCTAATTAACAACCCTGCCACTGTTGAGATGATGCCAGTCTGAGATTCAGGTGGATTGGAACTGAGAATAGCCACCAGAGTCAGACACACAGACATACTCACCACTATTCTTCTATGCCTTCCTTACCGAGTTTTTCTTTTCTTTTTTTTGAGACAGAGTATCGCTCTTCTTGCCCAGGCTGGAGTACAGTAGCCCAATCTTGGTTCACTGCAACCTCCGCCTCCTGGGTTCAAGGGATTCTCCTGCCTCAGCCTCCCAAGTAGCTGGGATTACAGGCGTTCACCACCATGCCCGGCTTATTTTTTTGTATCTGTAGTAGAGATGGAGTTTCATCATATTGGCCAGGCTGGTCTTGAACTCCTGACCTCAGGTGATCCACCCATCTCGGCCTCCCAAAGTGCCGTCATCACAGGCATGAGACCCCGTACCCGGCCAAGTTTTATTTTTTAATTCCCTGCCTTGCCCCTAAAAATCGAAGTGATTGCTTCAGATGAGAATCCAGCCACTTCTCCTTTACTAGTTTTGGTTAAGAAAGTCACTTTCTTTCTGCCAAACTTTGCTCTTGTTAATTGGACTCCACAAGTGGCAAGTATTCAGACTTGTGTTCTGTTACAGAATTCCTACTGTATATAAGACTCTAAAAATTCTGAGGATTCTTTCTCTTGAAGAATGTATAACTTGGTTGAGAAAACTAAAACAAACAAACAAAAACACAAAGACAAGAAAAAAAATAATGAATCCCGGACATGCATTGTTTTAGCTGGACAAACTTTACCTTCACCTATAAAATTATGTCAATAATACACGCTTATTCTTGTGTTTATTCAAAATTTAAGTTCACAAAGATTGAAAAAATACAGAACCTAGTACAGTAAATGCCTTCTCTTTGACATTATTAAAACTACAAAAATCTGTCAAGGGTGTTTGTTGTAAAAGCCAAGTGATAAGCTGTGAGGACTGTTAAAAGTAAACTGCCATCCAGCATTGTCCACCAATGTCTTTGTACCGCTTTGTATTCATTTTCAAACTTGGCATAAACCGAGAGCCACATCACCATATCTGAGCCTTCTAGCTCTCAAATCTGTTTTTCGTCCTTTCTCCTGCTCTGCTCTGAGCCTGAAACTTGAAGGACACATTTCCCAGGCTCTCGTGTCACCTGCTTCTGATTGGTTTGGCTAATGGGAGTCACTGGAATCTTAGCCTGTAGGGGTAAGAAAGCAAGTGATGAGCCAGGATGGTTTTCTTTTCTCTGTCTGCCTTGGGGAACTTCTTTGGAAGCTCCTGTATCCGTCTGTGGGTCCTACTTCCTCTGGATAGGCCCAGCGTATTTTCAGTTCCCATCACAGGATCCAACCTTCAGACTCTGGTAACACTAAATCCTTCTCCCTTTCTTTCCTTCAGATGAAGAGTGGCCCAGAAATCCCATTTCTGGCTATATACGCAAATAAAATCAAGTCACTACCTTAAAGAAATATTTTCAGCTGCATGTTCATTGTAGCATTATTTACAACAGACAGGATTTAGAAACAACCTACGTGACCTTTGATTAATGGGTGGATAAAGAAAATGTGGTATATGTACACAATGAAATATTATTCAGCCTTAGAAAGGAAGAAAATTCTGCCATTTGCAACAACACGGTTGAATATTATGCTAAATAGAATAAGCCAGACATAGAAAGACAAATAATCTATAATCCCACTTATATGTGGAATCTAAAAAGGCTTAATTCATAAAATCACGGAGGAGATGCTGTATCGTATACTTGAAATTTTCTAAGACAGTAGTTCTTAAGTGTTCTCCCCATATACAATAAAAAGGATAATCATGTGAGGTGACAGGTATGTTAATTGGTTTGATTGTGGTAATCATTTCACAATATATACATGTATCAAATCATCACATTGTACACCTTAAATATATACAATTTTTATTTCTCAATTATACCTCAAAGCCAAAAAAGAAAACAGTGCTCTTGGCATGTTGCTAATCTTGTAAGTTACCTCTTTCCTCTGTTTTGTTTTGATAACATCTATCACCTACAGAATTCATTTGCTGTATTCTGTTTCTTCTGTTTAAACTTCCAGAAGTACTTTCTGTTTTCTGTGATAGACCTATACCAATATACTCTTCTTAAATTAAAAAAAAAGAGGGATTCTAGTTTGTACTACTCCTTAAGTAAGAAGCAGTTGACCTTCATATATGGAATCCTCCCTTCTTATAGAGATCACTTCATTTATTTTCCAGAAAACTGGGGTCTAATTCAGGAATATTCTGTGTCTTAGCATGTTATGTACAGTTGCTAGAGCATTAGTAGACTTTGAAAAAACATTGTAGTTCTCTGTTCTCTTTTAAGAAAAAATGCATCCTTGCATCTTGGTCTCAGTACTTTTCTACATAATGTAATTTATAGTTTGTTGATACAATTTTTCTCTATAAAACATATTACACTGCTTGTGTTTCATGTTTTATGGTGTGTGACTGTAGCCTGCAAAGGAATTAAGATTGCTGATATTTGATGAATATTCTTCCAAATCAATAAGCCAGTTATTTTATGATGCAAGACACGTTGCTAAAATGATTAATTCCATGGAACATAATAGCACAAAAGGTCAGAGAATTCACAAATATGCTTAGGGGACAAGAGTAAAGGTCATCGTGGATCTTAGTGCATAGTGGACAGCTAACTAACTTTACCATCCCCTATATTTCTTTCTCTGAAAACTAAAAATATAATATGTGATTTTCATAATTTAGAGAATGATGGACTTTTTAATTCTAAATTTAGATAGAAAATTACTTCAAAAAAAAAATCTCTGGTGAGAGATTCAACCAGCTACTTTAAACAGAATTTATTTATTCATCAACTAAAAATGTGAATGCATAATTTAAAAATATTCAGCAACATGCTACGAAATATAAGACATATCAGATGTAGTTAGGGCTGGGTGCGGTAGCTCATGCCTGTAATCTTGTCACTTTGGGAGGCCAGAATGGGTGGACCACATGAGGTCAAGTGTTCGAGACTAGCCTGGACAACATGGTGAAACCCCATCTCTACTAAAAATAAAATAATTGAGAGACAGCATGGGGAGAAATGCCAGATATAGGTGATGGGGAGGAAGGCAGCAAATCACATTGCCATGTGTGTACCTATGCAACAACTTTGCATGTTCTTCACATGTACCCCAAAACCTAAAATGCTATAAAAAAATAAAAATAAAAACAAAAACACAAAAATTATCTGGGCGTGGTGGCAAGTGCCTGTAATTCCAGCTACTCAGGAGGCTGAGGCAGGAGACTCACTTGAACCCAGAAGGCAGAAGTTGCAGTGAGCTGAGATGGCACCATTGCATTCCAGCCTGGGCAACAGAGGGAGACTCCGTCTTTAAAAAAATAAAATAAAATAAATATATATACACACACACACACACATATAGTCAGACCCTTTTCTCACTATCTTGAAATCTAATTAAAGAAAAAGAAAAAAAAGAAAAAGATATGAATATAAAAATACATGTAACAAAAGAATTTAAAAATTATGAATATGTCACCCGTAGATATCACAAGACTTAACAGTACATGAGTGCCTGATGAGACGTCTAGAGGGCTCCATCAGAATTTTCTGAAATGCTTTTTAAAATAATATATATCTATACCTAAAGATCTACTTAGCCAGAAATTCATGTGTAAAGTTGAGGTACTATACCCCTGAGGAAGCCAGGCCTTATTTTCTTGGTGAGAAGTGCCAGGGCACCGGGGGATGTAGATCAGAGGAGTGAAACATTGCAGGATCTGAAGTGGCATGGGAGGGCTTTTAGGAAGAAACATGACTCTACTGGAGCCTTGGAGGTTGGGGTGGTACAGGTAGGTTGATAAGGGATGGGGATGGATTCTGTTAAGAAATTAAAGTTGGGATTAGGTGTATCAATTATGAGATAATGAATTTACCAGCCCTCCTAGACCAGAAAATTTATCTAAGAAAGAAGGAGGAAAAGCGGGAAAAGGCAGAGGAAGAGGAGGAGGACAAAGAAGAGGAGAGGAAAAAATCTGTTATGGACTGAATTGTACTATCCAAAACTCATATGCTGAAACCCTGAGCCTCAGTACATCAGAATGTGACTGTATTTGGAGACAGGGCCTTTATAAACAATTGATTAAGTTAGATGAAGCCATTAGACCACCCTACTTCAATCTGACTGTTCTCCTTAATAATCAGAGATCAGAACATACAGAGAGACATCAGAAGTTCATGTGCACAGAGGAATGAACCAATGAACATACAGAAAGAAGGCAGATATCTGCAAGTTGGGAAGAGAGGTCTCAAAGGAAACCAGCTGTGCCAGTACTTCGATCTTGGACTTCCAGTCTCTAGAACTGTGAGAAAATACCTTTCTTTTGTTTAAACCAGTCTGTGGTGCTTTGTTATGACAGTCGTGGTAAAAATAATACAATATCTAGTGCGGTTACCTTCCATATTTGAGCAGCATGACACAGTTTGCTATATCTCATCTACATCTTCTGATCCAAATCAGAGGAAAACAGCCCCTAAAGGAGTTCAGGAAATTTTAAGAGATTATAGACCTGGTGATGTTTGCACACTGAGAAGAAGTGGACCTTGGTGTTTAGATTATGTAATACAACAGGTCCTTGAATAACATTGTTTTGTTCAATGTCATTTAATTATAATGTTAATGAGAAGAAAGATCCATTTCCAACTAGGACCACTGTCTGTGTGGAGTCTGGAGGTGCTTCCTATGCCTGCATGGGTTTTCTCCAGGTACCCTGTTTACCTTCCGTGTCTTACAGCTGTGCATGTGAGATGAGTTGGCCTGTCTGATGGTCCCAGTGTGAGTGAGCATGGGTGTAGGGGTGAGTGTGCCCTGTGATGGCATGTGTCCTGTCCAGGATTGGTTACTGCCTGGAAGCCTCAGCTGCCAGGACAGGCTCTGGCCACCAGTGACCCTGAACTGGAGTAAGTGGGTAGATAATTAGCTTGTCTTTATTAATCTTTTTTAAAATGTGTGTATAGCTCACATTTATGTCAATGTTTAATACTAAAAGAGTTTTGAGTCTTTATTTAGAAGTTTGGTGAGTTTTTTTTTTTTAATTGTACTTTAGGTTTTGGGGTACATGTGCAGATCATGCAGGATTGTTGCATAGTTACATATATGACAAGGTGGTTTGCTGCCTCCATCCCCCCGTCATCTATATCTGGCATTTATCCCCATGTTATCCCTCCCCAACCTCCCCACATCCTGCTGTCCCTCCCCATCCCCCACAACAGATTCCAGTGTGTGATGCTCCCCTCCCTGTGTCCACATGTTCTCATTGTTCAACACCCGCCTATGAGTGAGTTTTTATGACCAGAAATATGCCATAGGAACTTAAGTCCTGTTTATATCAACTAGTTTATGAGCAAATATGTCTTCTTAGACTTTGTTTCGCTTAAAATTGTGGTTTCCAATAACCTATCCACAAGATTACATAAGGACTTACTGTAATTCTATGCTTCTCCATGTCTCTTTTTCTGTAAATTTCCTAGTTACAAATAGTAGAAAAACTATTAACAAAGGACTTATATATAATAATTAGCACGGTTGGTTTTTAATCTCAGGCTGTAAAAAGGAAGAAAATTTGGGAGCATTTGTCATAAAATAACTTTCATCATATGATGAAGTAAATAAAAAATTAAAATTTTGTACTGCATGATCATTTCATTCTTATAGAATGAGTTAATGAACAAAACTATTTTATGGTTATGATTATCTGATAAATAAATACATATATTTTTATAAAAATTACGAAAGATTAGGCAAAATTGAAAAAATAATTCTAGCTAGAAAATTATTGTATTATCATTAATAAAGTATTGCTGAAACTGAGTTTTTAAATATCTGCCATACATCTACAAACTTATTTTTGTTTTCTGATTAGTCTACCAAGATATCAGCTCCATGAAAGTAGAAATAGTGATTTTGTTGTTCACTGCTTTTCCAAAGCCTAGAACAGTGCATGATACATAGTAGGGTTTCAAAAAGTGTTGTGTAGAATTAATAAAGGAATCACAAATGTAACACAACCTCCCAGGTAAAAACGCAAACAATACCAGAGTATATAAAATATAAATAGTAACTTTCTAGGATGAGATCACAGTTAACAATTTGGCACGTATTTTTATACATGTGTTCTGTGTGCTAATCTGCTTTCCTCAGCACAGGAACCACAGATAAGTAAATCACTGCAGCTACTCACCCAGGAGTGTAGAGTTTTCCATTTGAGAAGTAGCTTCATCATAAATCCATTTCAGCTGTTAAATATATCTTGTGGCTTTTAACTTAGGGTTCATACTTGAATTTGTTATTTTCTTCTGTTTATTCACAACACTTACTTTTTCGAATACTTAAACACATAATTCTGAAGAGCTTAAATCTCAACATATCTGTTATGTCCCTTTTGATTTGCATTAACAAAGGTCTCCTGTAGGCCTTCCTAATTATCTGGAGAATTAAGAAAATGACCAGTTATAACCTTGAGCTGCCCACCCTTGTTTCAGGCAACAAGTCTCAAAAAGTTATTTCGGTTACATAAGATAATTTTATGATTTAAGTCTTAACATCACAAACATCCATTCCAAAGTTCATGAAAGCATGCCTTTTCTGGTGTAACATGATAATAAAAATGTCAAAACGTCAGTTTAATTTAGATAGCAATATTTTAATCTCTTCCCTCTAATGCTTGAAGAAGCTTCAAGGACACATTTAAAATGTGGAAAATAGGAAGACACATAAGACAACACAAGGAAAAACTAAAATCATGTCGATATATAGATTGGAAACTAATGTTCAGTAACTAATTTTAGTATGAAAGTAGACACTTCCTATCAACAAAAAAGTCTATTTATTTAACCGACATTAAAGAGAATATAGCACATTGTTTCCTTTGAAGATAAAATTCTATTTCTAACACATATTTGAAAAAAAATTGTTTTCTTATCCATATATTTCATTGGCTTGAAATTAGTTACATCTTGGTCAGAATATCTTCCAGTAACCTAAATCTATCTACTTTAAAAGAGGCAGTTACTAAGTTATAACATAGCACTCATCATTTAAACTGTCTGACTACAGATAGGCTTCAGATGGTTAGGTTATTCAAAACATCACAGAGTCTGAGAATAGAAAGATCCTTGAGAAATCATCTAGCTTGTCTTTTTCATTTTACTGTGGAGCAAAAAACCTGTATGCCTTTGATAAGGGCTATTTAATTTTCAATCCTTTATGCATATACTTATTCAAGAAACAATAAGTTCGTACAGAGTGAGAAAATTATGTGGGTTAAATATTGAAGCTGGCCCTAAATGACTGTGATCATTTTTTTTCTCTAAACCAATTTCTTCATTTTACTTGTAGGGAAAGTAAAATTCCTCTTCTAACCTCTTAGGATATCCAGCTGGAACTGATATAAGAGAGATTAGCAGGAGAAAAACATACAAATTTTGTTTAGTAGTTTTTACGTATGTACAGGGGCCCTATCTAGAAAAATGAAGCCCCAAAGAAGTAGATATGCCTAAATGTTTATATACTAGCTTAAAGAAAGAATGGCAATTGCAGAAAAGTAAAATATGTGGGAAGACCAAAGGAAGATACTTATTTTAATAAGGTCTATTTGTACAGGTTTCTTACAGCTTTGACTCCCCGTCTCTGGCAGTAAAAATGCTTCTTTTCTCTTGATATAAGGAGAGTATCTTAGAAACATCTTAAACTTACTAAAATAATGACTTATAACCTAGATTTTTATTGTCTTTTAATTATTTATTTTTTCTTCCCAATACATATTTTCCAATTTCTTCTTTAAAACTGTGAAAATATATGGTTTAACAAGACATTAAACTGACGAAATTTATGTGATTGCTTCAATTGTGTTCAGTTTTGCCTAGAATCTCTGTCTACATTTTACTGAAAAAATAAAAACGACACGTTTATTTTCTAGTCTCATTTAATTATGTATAATTTGATTTACATATTCATGGAATTTAAAAAGTGTAAAGTTTTCCTTTACCATAAGGGATTTGAATGTTAATAAACAGCCTTGCAACTTACTTCTAAGGTATAGGAATCTTGAAACACTATGTTATTGCATTTTATATCTTGGCTTTTAAATATGCTAGTTTGGCTATATTTTCTTAGCCAGTTATTTTTCATACTTTACTGTGTGAGTCCAGAACAAATTAATAGGAGACACTTGGATTACTCAGTTGTCATGAAACTAAAAACTAATATTGGCTATGTTTATGTATAAGGGGCATAAAATGTAGCATTATTTACTGAATACATCTCTATTAACAGAGATAATTAAAAACACTGATTCTAGAAGTCAAATAGCTCATTATTATTATACATCCAGGGGATAATATAAAATTGGCTAAAAGTTTATTTTTTTCCACAGTGAATGAAACTGAGATTCACATTTTGACTGGCCTGCAGTATTTTAGCATTGCTATTCCCCTTGAACAGGTATTTGTAAATGGATTGGAGAGTAAATATAATTATGTTCACATCACTGGCTAATTAATTATGTAAATGAACCTTTGCTTGCATTACTTTCCTCTTCTGTGAATAAGTGATTAAAATTAGAAAAAAGGAGTTTTTTTCAGAATGTCCTTTGGATAGCAATATTAGAGTTTTGTTTTGCTGCTTAAGTTTAGTTTGTTCTGCCTTTGCTAATGTCTTAAATTGGAAGTTTAGATTATTATCTGAGACTTTTCTTCTTTTCAAATGCAAGCATTAGTTTCTGTCCTAGCTATTTTGGTTATTTCTCACAAATTTCAAATTTTCATTCTAATTCAGCTTAAAGTATTTTCAATTTTCCCAAAATGTTCTCTTTCACCCTTATTTGACCTATAAGAAGGTTGTTTTAATTTCTATATATATGAGAATTTTCCATTTAGTTTTTAAAAATTACATGTTAAGTTATTTTGTGATTAAGAATATGAAGTATATTATTTCTATTGTTTTAAATTTATTGAGGTTTAATTTTGGGGTTGGAATAAAATTTGTTTTTGTGAATGTTTCATGTGCACTTGAAGAAATATTGTATTCTGTTTTGGGCTATGTAAGTGTCAATTAGGTCTAGTTGGATGATAGTTTTGCTAAAAGAAAGTGTTTATTAATTCTAGTTTTAGCTCTGACATTAAAAAAACTGGGAGATAATAACTCACATCCATACAATAAGAAAAATGGGACAAACCGAAAATCAACAACTGTCCTTAAACCTGTCAAAGCAAAAATTGCACCAGACACACTGAAACAGGCAGGGGAAACTTCAAGGTTATTGGAAGAGATGAAAGAGACTCAACTAAACTCTTCTAAAACCAATAACTGAAGAATTTTTAAGAACTGGGTTGAGTCGAATCACAGGCCATATGTGTATGTTAATTGACTTTACCAGAAGGAAAGGTAAATTTTCACCTATCTTCATGACAAAAGGTAGTTTTACACATTACAGCAAAATGGTCACCTGTTAGGCTCCTAACTCCGAAGACATTGAAAAATAAGGGCTTTATCTTTCTTCATGAATACATTTCGAAGGATGGCTCCCAGGTGCTTGAGAAAATTTATTCATGGGATGCAAAACTGGCCAGAGGCTTTTAAAATTTGTTTTGGTTTTTGGATTTAAAATAGAAGTTGATTTGTCTTTCAGACAACACTCTGAGGTAAGCAGGGATGGCAGATGAGCAGATGGCTTGCCCGTTTTGTCCTTTGGTACCCAGCTTCTTGCTATTTGACCGATCTACCATCTCTTAAAGCCGTGCTGCCCGTGAGAAGTTTCTGTAATGATGGAAATATTCTATAATTTGCATTGTCTTATATATTAAAGCCACATGTGGCTATTGAGTACTTGAAATGTGACTAGCGAGGTTGAAAAGCTAAATATGGGATTATTTAATTTACAAAATTACTTAAATTTAGCCACATGTGGCTAGTAGCTGTTGCATTAGTTAGAACAGATCTAGAGCGTTGTTTCTTTGTTTTGTGTGGTTTTGATTTATTTATTTTATTGTTTTCAGTTTCATTGAGGTATAATTGACAAATAAAATTTGTATATATTTAATAAGTACAATGTGATGCTTCCATATACAGAAAAATTATGAAACGATTATCACAAGTAAGCCAGTTAACATATTAGTAACCTCATGTGGTTAACTATTTTTGTGCTTATGGTGAGAATACTTACCTATTCTCTTGGCAAATTTCAATTGTATCATACATTATTACTAACTATAGTACCATGCTGTGCATTAGACCCTCAGAATTTATCATATAACCAGTTTGTACCCTTTGACTCATATTTTCCCATTTCCCCCACTCCCAAACCCTTGGCATTATCTTTTATATAAGAATATAAAAATGTCAAAGTTATAGAAATGGAGAATGGAATGGTGATTACCAGTGGCCAGAGACTTTTAGAAAGATTTATGCCTTCAAAGGGGCGGAGAAAGAATATGCAAATTTTCTAAAGTAAATGGTCTAAGGAGAGGAAGATTAGAGGCCTAGTGGCAAGAATAAGCCTGTGGAAAGTTTAGTAAAGCTGAGAGAAAAGTAAAGGCTTTCTTGGTCAAACTCCTGGACAAAGTCTGGAAAGACAAGAGTACCCCACCACCACCACTATCAAAAAATCGAACTGAGATCTACTGATGGCTAGTCCTCTAAAAGACGGTGTGGGATATTTTTATGCCCCTTCTGGTAAAAAATAAGCACATTTTGGCTAACAATAAGCAAAGCAAGCCCATTATACCATGCTTCTTTGCATGATAAATGGATTATCTCACACAAAGTTTTGCTCAGCCAAAAACTCAGATTTAAATAAAACTTAGAGAAACAAGCTCCAAGTTGCCCTGCTCCATCGCCAGCTCACAGTCCTGTTTAGTCATACCTGGTTCTGTGAGACATACAGAGAAAAGTCTCCGCACTGGCTTTATTCTGCTTTCTAATCAGCCCCCAAACAACATGAGCAGTGGGTGTTGCAGCAATCTTCACTCTTTGTCACCCATGAGAAAGCTGGAGTTTTAATCTTCTCTTTCATGAAGTATCAAAGCATCTTTTTCTATTAGCAGGTTGATCTCCTCTTTCCTCTCTCGCATGAATTTTTGTTTTACTCTTTACTCATAGACTGTGCCAAATGAACAAGAAAGAAATCAGTGTGGGAATTTCAGTTGGATGCTTGTGTTATTATTCAGTTTCCTAAATTGTATTTCTATAGCTATTAGTGTAATTCTGTGATTACCTTACCATGTGCTCAAACACTCATGATTAACAAATGTCTATAGCCCTCCGGAGGAGATAAAGTACAAATCCTCTCTTATTTCACATAATCACCTAAACCAATGAAACTTTGTTTTTCTTGAGACTAAGGAAATATTACAAAACATTATGTTATACAAATCATTTACCAATAATTTTTAATGTAAGGTTTTATGAAATGCTGTTCCTTTTGTGAATATTTCCCACAATGAAATGCGTAACTATAATCAGCCACTTGTCATGATACTTCATTTTCAATAAAACCACACAGACACACACACACAATATTTAGGGCTATCTGTTATGATTAAAGATGAGATAAAATGTTTTGTTTCCAGGATTACCAAACTTTACTCATTGGACTATTATGTTTCACTTAAACATATAAATCTAAAACACTCCAAGTAATGCCATTGATCATTCAGACCATTGTTTTCTGTAATGTTTTATATTACACTGACCTATTATGTGTCAAAAATGATTCATGAGTTCCTACATGTGTCTCCTGTGCGCAGTTTTTAGCCCAGGAAGCAAAATAAAATCTTGGAGCTAATCTCTGCTCTTTGACACAGACCATTCAGGTCCTCCTAGGTCTTAGACTAATGGTCTCCAAGATGATTTATCTCATTCTACCCTTGACACAGAATGATGCTTGCCCTGAATAATATCCTCTCCTTTCTGCTCTGTGATCCAAGGCATATAAGTCAGATCCAGCAAGTGTTCTGCTTTCTTCATCAAAACTTTCTGATGATTCTAGACTCAGAAGCCTCTTCCCATTATTCATTCTCTAATCTCATTTTATACTTACTTTCTATATCAAATGAATCTCTCCAAATATTCTTTTTATTGAATATAGAAATCACATTCTCATTTTCTATGATACACAGAACTGACTACCACAATGTGAGACACACAATAAGAGCTCAGTAAAATGGCTTTTCAGTTGGTAGTTCTGAAATTAGTGAAAATTTAATTGATTCAAATAAAATGAGAACCTCCATTATTAATGTCCAAAGAGAATCAAGAAACAAATGCTCTTTTAAAAATTCTGATTTATTTTAAACAGAATACCCTATGTCTAGACCTCCACGATGGCCCTGCCATGTCTGTATATTCTATTTTGTGAATAATGGTAGACAAAGTTGTTGGAAAATGGCTTTGTGCTCAGTTTTCCTGGGAAAGCATTGATCTTTCAAATAATGGCATCCACTATTCCAATGCATAACAGGTTTTTAAAAACCTAGCAAAAGTTTATTCACACAAGCTTGTTTTATCCCTAAGGAAAGATAACTAGAAATAAACACACCCAGCTTGGTCTTCACTGGCAGTTATTCACCGCAACATGTTCACTTGTTCCTCATAAAGAATTATGCTAATACCATACTTTTTGTAGTGAGTCAAAAGTTTTAACTGAACATTTATCATTCTTCAAATGTATCATTTTATATTCCAAAGATTACAATGAACACCACACTCATAAAGAAAAAATATCTTGAGCAAATGCAGGAATCTTAACAGAAATCTGTGGTCTTCCTCCCCAAAACCTCTAACCCCTTTGTAACCATGAGAAAAGTATCACATGAACTCAAATGAAAAACATTTTACAAAAAAACCTCACTAGTACTCCTACAAACTGCAAAGTCTTCGAAAACAAGAAAAGACTGAGAATCTGTTGTAGCCAATAGGGGTCTGAGGAGACATCCTTAGACATTATTAGGATAATGTGGTATCCTCATTGGGATCCTAGAACAAAAAAAAGCATTAGGTTAAAAAATAAGGAAATTGGAGTAAATTACATATTTTATTTAATAATAATCTGTCAGTATTGATTTATTACTTGTGACAAATGTCGCATATTAATGTTAACAATAGGGTAATCTGGTTGTAGGATATATAGGAATCTTCTGTACTAGGTTCACTTCTGTAAATCTGAAACTATTCAAAAATAAAAGTGTATTTTAAAAATTATGCATTTTGATGAATTTATAAAAGTATTGAATAAGTATGAGAAAAATAAACATGGCATTTCCATATGAAAAATGTCTTTTGAGATTAGCAGTATATCCAAAATAGAGGGGCATGAATAGCTAAGCAATTTCTAGCACATACCTACTGTTTTAATTCCACATAGATTCAATCCGTATAATTTTGTTACATTATTTAGCATAGACAATACTAATTTAGATTTCTCATGTTAATTCTTAAAATCACTGTTTACCTTATTATTAAACTGGTCTCATTTCATTTTTGCCTAAATAATACCTTTTAAATATAGTTGTCAGTGAAAAATTCAAGTTTTTATTTTTTCAAAATGCCTTTATCTTGTTTCATTTGGAGAGACCAGTTCACTGGTTGTTAGTCTTCTTGGGCTGCAATAACAAAATACCACTGACTGGGTGATTTAAAGAAGAAATGTCTTTCTTACGGTTCTAGAGACCGGGAAGTCCAAGATCAACGTGCCAGATAGGTAGGTTTCATGGGAGGCCTCTTCTCATACTCATAGATGTCTGCTGTTATACTGTGCTGTGTGCTCACATGACTTCTTTGCACATGAGGGGAAAGAAGGAGATAAAGAACCCTCTCTGATATTTTTCTGTAAGTAAACTAATCCTATTAGGACCCCAATCTTATAATCTCCTTTAACAGTAGTTACCTCCTTATAGTCTCTATTTTTAATATAGTCACATTGGGGTTAGGGCTTTAATATGGATTTTGTGGGGGACACAACTCTGCCCAGAGCACTGATTATACAATTTTATGTTGCTTGGTAGTTTATTTAATTACATTGTTTTCTGTTTTTAATTGTTTAAGTTGAAAGTTACCTGAAAGTTTTATTCTTGCCCCTTTGAAGGCATTATGTCACTTTTCTCTTTTGCTTTCTGAATATTCTCATTCTCTTTTGTACCACTATTTGATAAATCAAAGGCAGCAGAAAATAGTTTCTTTTATTGTTATTTTTCTTGTTTCTGTATTTCATTTTGTTTTCCATTTCTTTCAGTGAGCCAGTAGCTAATGAGTTGGCAGATTTACTATCTCTGCAAGGGCACATCTCTGGTCTAAAACCCATCAGGAGGAATGTGGAGCAGGCATCTCCTTCTCAACATGATGGAGATTTTTATTTTATTCCAGCACAAAATGTCAACAGGCAAATCTTTTCAAGAGTATAAATAGCGTGCTGGTACTTACAATTCTTCTCTGATGAAATAAACCAGCAATTTTGGCTCAGGTCACCTTGAAATCCACTGATCTTCCTACCTGTATCTAAGAAATGCCAGCATGTCTTGTGCTGCTAGCTCCTCAGCCTTTGCCAGTGGAATTCCCACTTGTTTTCCCCATGATATTTAAGAATTTTAAGCATGACCCTCACCTTCCAAGAATGGTAGTCTCTATTGAGTATTGTGTGGCTGCAGAGAGGAAGATAGAAAAGCAAGAAATCTAGAACCAGATATTGAGGATTCCCCCTATTCCATTTTGTGTGCATTTACTTCAAATGTGTTTAGTTTTATATTGAAACTTATAACCAAAACATTACATCCTTGGTTTTATTTTTGAACCTATATGTAAAGTATTTTCACAAAGCAATTTGGAAAGGATAATTTCAGATTCTAGAATAGGCCTAAGTCACTTTGTTAAAGTACTTTACATATAAGTACCAGAAGATCCATGCTATTTTAATACACTAATCATGTAGCTCTCTGTACTGCATTTTCTATATCTGTTGAAAAAATATTAATAACTATTTACATAATAACATTTTATTACATATTTTTCAAGCCAGTCTTGAATTTAGGCTTATATCACTGTATCTGTTTTATTGAGTTATTCACAATCTGTTTTTGCATGTCTCCACTGAATTGAAGAATATGTTGTTTGAAAATGATTTATATGACTGTGAATGAATGGACCAAACTGGCTGAGATAAAACAAATATATATCTCTGGTCTCATCTGCATATCTGACTGCTTGTGTGATTCCTGAGAAAGTAGTGCTGCCCTCCAAGCTGTGTATTCTGAGTGTAGCTGTGAAATAAGACCCCAGAGGTAACTTTGATTTCAAATGTGATATCCTAATATGCTTACATCTGCTTGATATGTTTGAAAAAAGAAAATAATCCAATAAATGTACAACCTACTAGAGTATTTTCTGATCAGTTGAAGTTTTATTATCTTTTTCTGTTGTGAGAGATAAGTTCACTGGTTCAGGCTGCTCAACGTTTTTCCATATAACATCATTCCTACTTCCACTTAACCCTACTTTCCCTTCTCGGTAGTCTGGTCACTCATTGCCCTCGTCTCTTTATCTTTTTATGAGCATGGTGAACAAAACCTACAGGATTCAGCTTTGTAGCTGGATTTATTTCAAGAGAACATAATCCAAGATCATACAATGATTTGGAAATTGATCAATTCATTTATTATAATGTATTTAAAAGATTAAAGGTTATTGCATTAGGAACAGTTTTTTTTAAAGATAGTAAGAGATTCCCATCTTGTTAGGCTATAAATTATTTAGTAAGTTCTTTATGCAAAATTGTGGTTTATATATGCAGCTTTCATAGACAGAAGGGTATTTTAACAAACCACCTCAAATTATGTCTAAAATGACAGTAGGCCATTATAATATAATGAATCTGCTGCAGTTGTTCTTTCTAAATAGCTTCAAAAGTCTGAGCATCTCTAATCCAAATTTAGGACAGACAAATAGATCTTATCACTCCTTCTTTCTCTATGAGGTAGAAATTGCCTTAGCCTTTTGTATCTAAGGCCTTCCACAGTAATAATAAACAGTTGCAAACTTTCCTTTCCTATTTAAAGCACAAATCCTGTTAAGAGATATTACAATATAGCCTCACTGTACTAGGCTCTCTCTGCAACAGCTTTCTAGTCTCTCTCTCTTTGTGTGTGTATATATACACACAGATAAGTAAGCATATAAGCATTGCTATACAGCTAGTGGTATGTGGCCTTTCCAAGAGTGTCATGCAATAATCTAGAGCACCTGTAAAACTTCCTAAAATTCCCCTTTATCAACTCATCAATTCCCCACATACTTCTCAAATCCCAAAGATTTTCACTATCCAAGCCAGAAAAAAAAATCCCTTGAACACTGGGTGCTCATGGCTCTCTCGGTGCTTTAATCTTACCCCATCCCAGCCCACTCCTTCCTCTGTTACCTTTCTATGAGCCCAGAACTTGTACACTGCTTTTGATCTCACAATATCTGTATCTAGAATACACTAAATTAGTTTTATTGCTTCTATTCTTCTAGTTTCTCCAAATCTTACCCCAAAAATTCCTGATGACAGGACTCTTCTAAGAAGGTTAAGGTGAGAAAACACTAAGTAAAAATGGCAGAACTATCTTTAGATGATACAGATGAGAGAAGAGGAAAGGGCAAAAAAAAAAAAAGCTAAAATATGTATTCCTATTGATATGTTTTTTAAAATTATTTTTTTTAATTTTATTTTGGGCTCTAGTGTACATGTACACATCCTGCATCCTCCAGGATTGTTTCATAGGTACATACATGCCATGGTGGTTTGCTGTCTCCATCCCCCTGCTCCCTGCACCTCCCCATCGCCTACATCAGGCACTTCTCTCGGTGTTATCCCTCCCCATCCTCCTCACCTCCACCCCCACTTTCCCTCCCCTCCCCTCTCCTCCACCCCCACACCTAGCTCAGTGAGTGTTGTTCTCTTCCCTGTGCCCAAGTTTTCTTATTGTTCATCACCTGCCTATGAGAGAAAACATGCAGTGTTTGGTTTTCTGTTCTTGTGTCAGTTTGCTGCGCATAATGGTATCCAGCTTCATCCATGTCTCTACCAAGGACACGAACTTGTCGTTTTTTATGGCTGCATAATATTCCATGGTGTATATGTGCCACATTTTCTTTGTCCAGTTCATCACTGATGGGCATTTGGGTTGGTTCCAGGTCTTTGTTATCATAAACAGTGCTGCGTGTGTCTTTATAATAGAGTGATTTATAATCGTTTGGGTATATACCCAGTAATGGGATTGCTGGGTCAAATGGAATTTCTATTTCTAGATCCTTGAGGAATCACCACACTGTCTTCCATAATGGTTGAACTAATTTACACTCCCACCAACAGTGTAAAAGTGTTCCTATTTCTCCACATCCGCTCCAGCATCTGTTGTCTCCAGATTCTTTAATGATTGCCATTCTAACCTGTGTGAGATGGTATCACAATGTGGTTTTGATTTGCATTTCTCTAATGACCAGTGATGATGAGCATTTCTTCATATGTTTGTTGGCCTCATCTATGTCTTCTTTTGAAAAGTGTCTGTTCCTATCCTTCGCCCACTTTTGAATGAGTTTGTTTTTTTTTCTTGTAAATCTGTTTAGTTCTTTGTAGATTCTGGATATTAGCCCTTTGTCAAAATTTTTTCCCATTCTGTTGGTTGCTGGTTCACTCTAATGATTATTTCTTTTGCTGTACAGAAGCTCTGGAGTTTAATTAGACCCCATTTGTCTATTTTGGCTTTTGTTGCCAATGCTTTTGGTGTTTTAGACATGAAGTCCTTGCCTATGCTTATGTCCTGAATAGTTTTGCCTTGGTTTTCTTCTAGGGTTTTTATGGTGTTAGGTCTTATGTTTAAGACTTTAATCCATCTGGAGTTAATTTTAGTGTAAGGTGTCAGGAAGGGGTCCAGTTTTTGTTTTCTGCACATGGCTAGCCAGTTATCCCAACAGCATTTATTAAATAGGGAATCCTTTCCCCATTGCTCGTTTTTGTCAGGTTTGTCAAAGATCAGGTGGTTGTAGATGTGTGGCACTGTTTTTTTTAAACTGTTGCTCAATTGAGTTAGTTATGAGTAAAATGAAGATAATTATATGATGATTGTGGTCAAGTAAAGGGCCCTATAAAGAAACCCTTTGGGACCCATAGATGCATATGACCCCTTCCCCCATTCTGCTTAAGGCAAGTGCTGGTTTACTGTCCTTATGAACAATGCTATTATAACTTTTAATATCCATTAGTACATGAAACCAAAGCAGACTAATACTAATAATAAGATACCAATTAATTCATAGCTTTTGACATTAAATCACCTAATGGCAAATGGCCCAAAGACAAAAGTAGATCCCTGGGGTCATAAGCACTAGGTTTTGAATCAGGTTTCTCTGTCTTTGTTGTTCATTTAGCTTAACCAAATTTTTATGTATCTCTGCTTTTTATATGTGATGTGATAACAATATAAATGTGTAACAACTCTTAGTTTTAAAAACAATGCATATTTAGCACCTAGCTCCATGCCTAGTATGTACTACTTAACTCAAAGACAGCATCAACTCTTTTCCTGCATTGTTTCTTTTTGTTAGTTACCAATTCATACATACTTATACATGATTATATATTCAATTATTTACTTAATAAACTTATTTGTTCTCCCATAAAATGGGTATAGCAATAAAAATCCATGTATTTTAGAATATGACTTACTAAGTGAATTTGTATTTTGTAAGAAATTCCAAAGGTCTGAAACATGAAAAGCAAATGGAAGAAAGGAGACAGCTGCTGGTTAAAGATCACTAATCAAGCATTACATGAACTCCTGCTTCAATATTAGGCCTCTAAGCACTTAGAAGCTAACATCTTAAAGAAGTTGGGTATTGAGTTAAATTATAAATGTAGCTGAGGCAATGAATATTTTAAAATCATTAATTAAATCTGATATTTGGTGCCATAGGATGAAATTTTTATTTAATAAATTCCAAAGGTTAAAGCTTTCAAATCAGCCAACCAGAAATTTCTGAGCAGGTGAACATATGAGCAGTTCAAAGTCAATTGAGCAGTGAATATGAAATTAAACTTTATATTTACATATGCATCTTTTATTAGACATACATTTGCTCACATTCTAGAAAATTATTGAGAGATTTAAATTAAATCTAAAGAGCAATTTCTGCCTGAAGTAAAAACAGTCTCTTACATTGTAGATTGCTAAAATGCTTGTGCTCCAGATAACCGATGGTGTGAATTGCCCGTGTATACATAACATCATTGTTTCAGATTATCAAAGTGTAATTCAGTTCTTTCAATCTCATCTTGAATTAATGCAATGGACATCTCCAATTTTTAACAACATTTAAAAAATCAAACAGGCAAATATTAAACATAAAGTATTTGTGAGTTTTACAATTGCAGATTTTTGTATTATTTGTAGAAAAACATTTGCAATAACTCCAATTTTATTTTAGCTTTTATTTCTTTGGTATATTTATAATGTCTCTTCAATACATCATGATTATCTTTAAAGCTAAAAAAATAGTTCAGGAGAACTAGAATTTGAGTAATTTTAGTTAGGGAAAAATACTGTTTGATAAATCAATTTAATTAATATGTCAACTCTTTTCACTCAGCTTCTCTCCCCACCCCAATCTGATCCAACGCCTTCTAGCTCAATTGACTCCCTTCTTTACATGAAGTATATGTAGCCCATTTTGGCCTCCAGCACTTTGTGCTTGCTATTTATGACTTACGTTTGAATAATCTTTTTGGAGACAGTCACACAAGTAACCCTCTCTCATACTCCTTAGAGAAGCAGTCCCTTTTCAAAGTACATACCTACTTAATTTTAAGTAGCCATCCTCAACTTCACAATTACCACCATTCTTTCTCACATTTATATTCTGTTTAGAGCACTTAGAAAAAGATTTTTTAAAAGTTTTTATATAGTTGATTTTTCTTGTCTTCTTTTCCCTACTGAATTTTAACTTCAGTGAGACCAAGAATCATAACAGACTCATTTGTCTGTATTCCAGGGCTTGAAATAGTGGGTGAAAAACTCAGGTAATGATGGTTGTCAAAAACTCAGGTAATGATAAATAAATTTTGCATCCTCGAAAATGACATATTGATTGTTTTTTTTCTTCTGAATTAGTCTTTAAAAAAATGCTTGCTTGGCAAAAATTATATAAAATAAAGCAAAGACTTAGATTTTTGTCTTAGATAATCAACTCAACCATAATATTTCACTTTTTGATTATTTATAGTCCCACAGTGCTCTGTAACTAGATGGAAGTTTATTGTTTGCTTTTTGATTCATCCTTATACTAGTATATCTAATTGGTTTTAATGATCATTTAAGAAGCATAAATTAGAATAAAAATACTTAGAATATGGTATATAATATATTTTAGCCAAACTTATTTAAAATTTTCAAATCTGGATTAAGTTTATTATTTGTGCATAGAAGGACTATCACTTTGCATTGTAAAGTCTTAAAACATAGGTGACCCTATTGTCTTTATATTGCTTTCTTTGTCACCCATGAAGAGTATTCCTCTGTCTTTACCATTGACCCTTGACCTGTGCCAGTCCACTAATATGTGATATTTTTGCAACCAAACGTGGATGAAAAATACAATATCCACAGGATGCAAAACCTGTGTATATGGAGGGCCAGCTTTTCATATGTGCAGGTTCTGCGGGGCACACTGCAAGACTTGAGCATGTTTAGAATTTGGAATATGTAGGGGTCCTGGAACCAATCACTCAAGTATACAGAGGGACAACCGTAATTTATAAACAGGTTTATGAAGAGAAGTAGACCATATAATTAGGATAATAATACGTGTATAAATTATAGATGCTATCAATTGCATTGACATGGAATATACATATATAAATATATATATATATATACACACACACATGCACACAGATATACAAAAACTATATAAAATCTATAATTTCCTGAGTTTTGTCTTGTCAAATGAAACTACTGCTGCAATCAAGATACAGAGTATTTCCATCCTGTACACAATTGTCTCCATGGCCATTTGCAGTCCATCTTTTCTGCTGCCTCTAGCCACAGGCAATCGCTGATTACCTTTTTGTTATTTATAGATTCATTTTTAATCTCTATAGCTTTATATAACTGGAATCATAAAGTAAGTTTTTGAGTCTGGTTTCCTTCACTTAGAATATTGATTTTTATATCAATCTATGTTTGAGGTATCAACTATTTTCTAATACATACATATTTATTTCTCTTACTGAATAGCATTCTACTATGTAGATGTACAATATTATGTTTGGTAGATATCTGGTTTTATTTCTGCTACTATTAATAAAGTTACCATGAACATTTGTATACTAGCTTTTGTGATTTTTTTTATCTAAAATAAATACCTAAGAGTGGAATGTCTGGATTGAATGGCAAGTGCTCTTTAATTTTTTTTTTTAGAAACTCACTTTTCCATGGTGTTTTATATTTAAAATGGATATTAGCAATGTATGAGAGTTGATGTTATTCACTATCCTCATCAACACTTAGTGATTTTAGACTTTTTTCCACTTTCTTCATTCAAGTGATGGATATTGTTATCTTATTCAGATTATAACTTACATTTTCCAGATGACTAAAATATTAACCATCTTTTCATATGCATATTGGGCATTTCTAACTCTCTTTTGAAAAGTGTCAATCAAATTTTGTTTTTTACCCTCAATGAATTACTTGCTATTAGTCTTAAATATCAGGTGATCATTACATGTGGGACTATTTCTGCACACATTCGTGGCTTATTAGGAGGTTGCACGCACACACACAAATGAGATGAAAAAAGCTTATTTAAAAGTAACATCCAGGATGAACTTGGAAAACGCCTAATTCTTGAATGCACTCTCCAACCCACTGTGAGATCCTTTGATAGAGAAAGAAAACATGTCTAAATTAAGATACTGAAAGATAACCTCTGCCAAACCTGTGACTGAATACTAACCTATGCAAACACATGTGCATCCCCTAGGAATCTAAGATAAAAATAAAAAGAATGTAAAAAACAGGTGCACATTGAGAGGAAATGAAATTCAACAGATCTTGCAAGTTATTATAGTTAAAAATATCAGTAGCAAAAAAAAGAAAATTAAAACACTAAAACATTATGATTAAGAATTAAAAACTATATGATCTTAAATGTCTAAGTTTCTAAAATAAAAAAAAAATCAGAGACATTCTAAGAAAGAGGAGAAAATAGTTGAGCAGTGACTTTTTATATAAGAAGGTGACACAGATAACTTCTATGCCAGAGAAAATATCCTGTGAGACAACATTAAGTATACCTGTATACTAAATGAGGACCCCAGAAGGAGAGGAAAGAGAGGTAAAAAAATGTAAATAAATAATAAAGAAAAATCCAAGTTTGATGAGAAACTTAAATCTATATATTAAGAACATCAGCAATTCTAACATAGAATAAATTTAAAGACATAGACACAACATAGCCAAACTGTTAAAGGTGAAGAATAAGAGTGTTTGTGGAAATCAAGATGATAAAAATAACTAACTATGGTAAAGGTTATATGATGCAAACAGTAGCCTTAAGAGAGCTGGAACAATTATTTTAATGAACAAAACATATTTTAGAACAGGAAGTATTATTGGATACAAAGAGATTTTTACTTAGAAATAACAAAAGTGGATTTTATTGAAATCATCCGTGTCATAAAAATACTTTGTTCTCAACTTTCATTAAAAATTTATATTATCATTTTATCCCCTTGATAATTTACATATTCCTGTTTTTGAACTTTCGTTTTAGGTTCGGGGGTATTTGTGGTAGTTTGTTGCATAAACTCATGTTTTGGGGGTTTGTTGTACAAATTATTTCATCACCTAGGAATTAAGCCCATTACTCAATAGTTATCTTTTCTGCTCCTCTCCCTCCTCCCATCCTCCACCCTTAAGTGTATGTTTAAGACCCTCAGTGTCTGTTGTTTCCTTATTTGTGTTCCTAAGTTCTCATAATTTAGCTCTTATTTATAAGTGAGACCATGCAGCTTTCAGCTTTCTGTTCCTGTGTTAGTTTGTTGAGGATAATAGATTCCTGTCTTTCTTACGGCTGCATAGTATTTCATGGTGTATATATACCACATTTTCTTTATTCAATCTGTCATTTATGGGCATTTAGGTTTACTCCATGTCCATTGAAGCACTATTCACAGAGATATATTTTACAATGTACCAGCGTCAATGAATCAAAAAGTTATAAAATTATAAACATGCACAAACAAAAGCCAAGTCCTAAAATACAGAATGCAAAAATTGACAGAATTAAGAGCAGAAAGTAACATAGAGTTGAAAAAGTTAATACACCATTTTTAATAATTGACAGAATATCAATGATAGTATAACAGACATGAATAACATTATCAAAATAACTCAACTGTTATTTGTAGAAAATTCCACATAAAAACAGAACTATATACTTTTTTTCAAGCACAAAGAATATTTTGCAGTATAGAACTATGCATGGCTCTAAAAATACCTTAATGAAATTAAAAGAATTGAAATCCTTCACAATATGTTCTCTGATCACAATGAATTAAATTAGAAATTAATAATAAAAGAAATTTTGGGAAATCCCCAAGTATTCAGCAACTTACACAGTTCTAAATAACCCATGTGTCAAAGAAGTCAGTAGAGATAACATAATACATTTTGAACTGAATAAAAATGAAAATACAACATATAAAAATGTATGACATTCAGGTAAAGCAGTGTTCAGCGAGAAACTTTGAGCTTTAAAAAAAGTTCTCAAATTAACAATCAAATTCTCAACTTTAAAATACTAAAATAAGCACATACATCAATAAACAGATTAAATTAAACCAAGAGAAAGAAGATAAAGGAAACAAGAAAATCAAAGTAGACGTCAATGAAATATAAACAGAAAAAACAATAGAGAAAATGAGTGGAACCAAAAGTTGGTTATTGGTAAGTAACATCAAAACTGATATATCGTTACCTAGATTGGCCAAGAAAAAAAAAAAGAGAAATAATATACACTCACATTGAGCAAAATGTATTATATCACTGTTGATCTACAGAAATTAAAATAAATATATGGAATTATTATGAAAATAAAACTTTCTGCAAAAACTGTACATTATACATAAGATGAACAAATTCTTAGACACAAATTTATTATATTTTAATAAAAATATAATAGATAATCTGAATAGACCAATAACAAATAAAAATATCTAAGTAAACTTTTATCCACAAATTAAAGCCCAAGTTCAGAAAACTTTAGTGTATAATATTTTTAAAAAATGGTACTAATCCTACAAAATCCTTTTTTCAGAAGTAAAGGACAGGAGCACAGTTTCCAATTTTTTCTATTACTCCAGTATGTTTTTATACTAAATTTGAAACAAAAAAGAAAATCTCAAGAAAAGAAATTTTAAATCAATATTTCTCATGAACCTAAACATAAAAGACCTTAAAAAATATAAGCACATCAAATCTAGCAACATACAAAAATTAGCATAAATTAATACTAAGCGGTATTTAACTCAGTATTGCAAAGGCAGTTTACTAACTGAAAATCCATTAATTAATATATTAATTAATTAATATGTACATATAATAACATAAAAATTACAAGTTCATCCCAATAAATACAGAAATTGACCACTATATACAATAAGTTGCATTTCCATGCACTAACTAGCAACAAAAAATAAAATTAAGAATACAATTTCATTCACAATAATATTAAAAATAATAAAATAAGAATAAATTTAACAAAAAAGACTCAGATAAATAGATACAATTAATTCACATATTAGAACATTAAATATTGTTACTATGGTAATTCTTCCCTAATAGATAGCATAAAATAAAACATCTATCAAAATACCAGCAGGCATATTTGTAGAAATTTATAAGCTGATTATAAATGTAAATACAAATGCAAAATATCTAGTGAATAGCTGAACAATTTTAAAAAGGATAGAGTTAGTGGGTTTTCACTTCATTTTAAACCTTATTATAAAGTAGAATAATGAAGAGAATATCTTAGTGGCATGAAATCATTCAGATGGATCAAAAATATAAAGAATTTAGAAATGATTCTTACTTGCTTGTGCAGCCAATATATCTTGACAAAGTAGACAGGATGTTTGAGTGAAGGGAAAAATGGTGTTTCAAGATATGGTGCTGGAAAAATTGGATATCCATTTAAAAATATTTCATCCTTACTCGGTTTATGGCTTAAAAAAATGAACTCAATATGGATTATATGTCTAAGAACATATAAAGGAAAACATAGGAGAAACTTTAAGTAATGCTCAGGTAGGCAAATCTTCCTTTAATATGATGTGGAAAGCATAATCAATAAATTTTTAAAAAATTATTAAATTTCATTAAATTCAAAATGTTTGATCTTCAAACACACTGCAAAGAAAATGGTAAAAATATATTCAGAGTATATATCTGATAGCAACTTTTATCTCCAATATATAAAACTATGTTATTTAATAAGAAGTTGATAAACATCCCTATTAGAATAAAATTAGCAAAATATTTGAACAAGTGCTCCATTAAAAGAGATATACAAATGGCTCAGCCTCATTAGTCATCATAGAAAATCATTTTAATAATATTAAGAGGTATCAATGTTATTTGTGCATAGGAATGCTAGTGATATTTGGATATTCATTTTGTTTGCTGAGACTTCACTGAAGTTTATCAGTGAAGTTGAAGGAGCTTTTTGGACCAAGACTATGGGGATGTAGAATCATGTTGTCTGCAAAGAGGGATAGTCTGACTTCTTTTGCTGTTTAGATGCCCTTTATTTCTTTCTCTTGCTTGATTGCTATGGCCAGGACTTCCAATACTATGTTTAATAGGAGTGGTGAGAGAGGGCATCCTTGTTTTGTGTTGGTTTTCATGGGGAGTGTGTCCAGCTTTTGCTTATTCAGTATGATGTTGACTGTGGGTGTGTCATAAATGACTCATTATTTTGAGTTACGTTCCTTCAATATCTAGTTTATTGAGATTTTTTGAGTTACACTCCTTCAATATCTAGTTTATTGAAAGTTTTTTTTAACATGAATGGATGTTAAATTTCATCAAAAGCATTTTCTGTATCTATTGAGATAACCAGGTGTCTTTTGTCTTTAGTTCTGTTTATGTAATAAATCATGTTTACTGATCTAAGTATGTTGAACCAACCTTGTACCCAAGGGATAAAGCCTACTTGACCCTCTTGGATAAGTTTTTGATGTGCTGCTGGATTTGGTTGGCCACTATTTTGTTGAGGATTTTTCCATTTACCAATCCAAGAGCCAAATTGGGAACACAATTCCATTCACAATTGCCACAAAAAGAATAAAATACCTAAGAATACAGCTAACCAGGGAGGTGAAAGAAGTCTGCAATGAAAACTATAAAACACTGCTCAAACAAATCAGAGATGACACAAACAAATGGAAAAATATTTCAATAATGGGTTTAAAAAATTAATATAATTAAATGGTCATACTGCCCAGAACAACTTATTCGAGCTATTCTTATCAAACTACCAATGGCATTCTTTACAGAACTAGAAAACTTTCATATGGAAACAAGAGCCCAAATAGCCAAGATAATCCTAAGTAAAAAGCACAAAGCAGGAGGTATCACATTACCCAACTTCAAACTATACTACAGGGCTGCAGTAACCAAAACAGCATGGTACTAGTACAAAAAAAGACATATCAACCAATCATATCTGTCTATGGAACAGACATATCAACCAACCATATCACTCTATGGAAAAGAATAGAGAGCCCAGAAATAAGGTCACACATCTACAACCCCCTGATCTGTGACAAAGCTGAAAAAATTCAAGCCACTAGGAAAGGACTTCCTATTTAGTAAGAATAGATCTTGTGCAAACCATGTTAAGTGAAAGAAGATGATCAGAAAAAAAAAAAACCTATGCATAATATGGCATATTACATGAAATTTCTAAAAAAGGCAGAGCTATAGAGACAGAAAGTAGATAAATGATTGCTTGGGGCCAGAGATAAATGAGGAATTTAATCACACACACAAAAAAGCATATGAAAATCTTTAGTGTAATGGAAAAATTCTACAATTAGATTATGGTGATGCTTGCACAACTGCACAAAATTACTAACAATTTTCACATTGGGCACCTAAAATTTGTGAATGAATAATATGTATATATTGATATCTATTTGTGTTGGATTACAAGGAAGGGAGTTTGAAAATCTGTATACATAGACTTACATCCCAGTCCCTAAAAATTAAGGATGTATTCTATAGATTATGCATGACAATTGAAAAATTTTTGTGTTAAAAAATTTTATGAAGAAATAAGATATGATAATTAACCATTCCAGTATAGTAGGGATTGATGCTGACATGCAAAATAGGTTAATTATTTAGAAAGACATTACAAAATAATTTTATTGAAATCAAATATGCTATTTGAATTTTCAAACTTTTGTACAGTTATTTTGGCTCAGCAAAACTAATTGTTACCAAAACTAATTTATAGATGTATTTGTTCAGCTATATTTTTAATGTTTTACTGAAACTGTCTTCTCTCTGTTATATAAAATTGAAATGTAAATTTACCAAAATTAACATAAATCATATAAAAAGGAGCTTATTTTTAGCTACTTTAAATACATCTTAACTTTTGTGAGCCATCAATTTATGTAGCAAAATGTTATATAAACCTATTTCATTAGTTTGTATACTTTCTATGTGCATTTTTGAAAAGCCTACTAGGATACCATCTCTATCTACTTTATAAATAAAAGGAAACAAGGAGAATAATAAAAGTTTAATATTTTTCTTAGGAAAACATCAAGGGAATTCATGAGATACAACCAAAAACAGATAGAAGGCAGTGAATAATTGAAACTATAGGTACATTGTGCAATTTGCATAGAGCTGCCAAATAAACTCATTCAGGAGTGGGTACAGATGATAAGTCAAAAAGCTGTGTAATTTCATGGTTAAAAACAAATAAATGAATAATTGTAAAGTAACTGAATCAAAGTGGGACAAAAGCAAAGTTAATAATTTTTAAACTATGATTGAATAGCAATTGTCAGTATTTTTGTCTGTATTTTCAGGATATGTAAAACCATGATCAGCCTCCTAACTTTAGTATCCACATCACTGGGAGTATATAGCAAAAACAAAACTAATTTTAAAGAAAAAATTGTAAATAAAATTAGAAATATGCACTGGTTTGACTCTGGAAAAGAGGTCAAACCAGTGCATATTCTAGAAGTGCTAAGACACTATAATAGTGCCTAAAAAATAATTCTAGTTAAAATTAGGACATGATAAGTTTCTGATTCAAGGTTCATTTGGTTTTCATGTAGTTTTGGTTTCAAACATCTCCCATATTAAACATTAACCAACCAATACCTAAAATAATGGCTTATTTGTCAGCTCTCCTGGCAGAGCTTCATGTCTATCTGTACCTAAAATTAAGGATAAGTAGAAAAGAAAGGGAGAATTGTTTTCTAACTTGAGCACTTTCTCCCAAAGTGGAGCCTCCCAAAAACTATTTAAGGCCATTAGTTAAGTTTGTTTGATTAAGATAGGTTTGAAAAAACGTTAGGAAAAAGAGCTGTGAAAAATGTGGAGAAAGAGTTGTGACATCCATACAATAGTAATTCAGAAAGAGGTATCATTTTATGTGATGTTCCTCTAATTATTCCTGTGGGTCTTTCCTTCAGTCTTATTCTCCTGATCATGCATCTACAATAGTAAATGTTCTATGAATTTTGTACATGATCTTAGAATAATTTTTTTTTTTTAAGATTTGCCATAGGACACAAAATATAATCATAAAATGTAGTCGACCCAATTACAATATATATGTAATGCATAGTATGATAATTTTGATATTGAAACAAAGGAAGAAGTCCAAGTAAAAACTGTCTATCTTCTACCTTCAGAAGCAGAGCTCCTCCAGTTTTCCTTTATTATCCACAGATTTCTAAGTCAGGCTTAAAGATGATTTGCTCTCACCACAATGAGAAGACTGTAAAAGCATCTTGAAAAGGTTTAGATCTGTGTCCCCACACATATGTCATGCTTAATTATAATCCCCAGTGTTGGAGGTGGGACCTGGTGGGAGATAATTGGTTATGGGTGCAGAGTTCTCATGAATGGTTTTGTATCGTCCCCCATTTGATGAGTTCTCATGAAATCTGGTTGTTAAAAAGTGAGCAGCACCTACCCCTTTACCCTCTCTCTCTCTCTACTTCTCTGGACGTATGAAGTGTCTTACTCACTTTTTGCATTCTGCTAATATTTGGAAGCTTATTGAGACCTTCTGAGAAGCAGAAGTCATAATGCTTCCTGCACAGCCTGCAGAACTATGAGCCAATTAAGCCTTTCTTTTTCACAAACTACTCAGTGTCAGATAGTTCTTTATAGCAGTGAGAGAATGAACTAATATAGAATATTGGTACCAAGAGTTGGGTATTGCAAAAAAGATACCTAATAATGTGGTAGCCACTTTGGAACTGGGTAACAGGCAGAGGCTGGAACAGTGTGGAGGGCTCAAAAGAAGACAGGAAGATGAGGGAATGTTTGGAAATTCCAAGAGACTTGTTAAATTGTTGTGACCAAAATGCTGATAGTGATATGAATAATAAAGTCCAGGCTGAGGAGGTCTCAGATAGAAATGAGAACTTACTGGGAACTAGAGTAAAAGTCACTTTTGCTACACTTAAGCAAACAGACCAGTGACATTTTGCCCTACTCTAGGGATCTGTGGAACTTTGAACTTGAGAGTGATGATTTAAGATGTCTGGTCGAAGAAATGTCTAAGCAGCAAAGTGTTTAAAAAGTGACTGGGCTGCTTCTAATTATGCTCAAATGTATGAGCAAAAAAATGATCTGAAACTGTAACAATTTAAAAAGGAAGCAGGCCGGGCGTGGTGGCTCACGCCTATAATCCCAGCACTTTGGGAGGCCAAGGCAGGTGGATCACGAGGTCAAGAGATCGAGACCATCCTGGTCAACATGGTGAAACCCCGTCTCTACTAAAAATACAAAAATTAGCTGGGCATAGTGGCGCGTGCCTGTAGTCCCAGTTACTTGGGAGGCTGAGGCAGGAGAATTGCTTGAACCCAGGAGGCGGAGGTTGCGGTGAGCCGAGATCACACCATCGCACTCCAGCCTGGGTAACAAGAGTGAAACTCCGTCTCAAAAAAAAAGAAAAAAGGAAGCAGAGCATGAAAGTTTTGAAAATTTGCAGCCTGGTCACGTGGTCGAAAGAAAAACACATTTTCTAAAAAGGAATTCAAGCAGGCTGCAGAAATTTGCCTAAGTAAAGAGGAGCCACATGTTAATAGCTAAGATGATGGGGACACCTTGAAGATATATCAGAGACCTCTGTAGCAGCCCCTCTCATCACAGGTGCTGAGGTCTAGGAGAGAAGAATAGTTTCCTGAGCCATGTATGGGGCCCCACTGCCCTGATCAGCCTTGGGGCACTTCTCCCCACATCCCAGTTGCTCCAGCTCTATCCTTGGCTAAAAGGGGCTCAGGTCAGGATACTGCTTCAGAGGGTGCAAACCATAAGGCTTGGTGGCTTTCACATGGTGTTAGAGTTAAGGCTTAGGAGCCTCTGCCTAGATTTAAAAGGATGTATGGAAAAGCCTGGATGTCCCAGTAAAAACCTGCTGCTGGGGTGGAGCCCTCATAGGGGACCTGTACTAGGTCAGTGCAGAGGGGAAATGTGGGGTTGGAGCCCCCACACAGAGTTTCCACTGGGCCACTGCCTAGTGGAGCTGTAAGAGGGCCACTATTCTTCAGACCCCAGAATAGTAGATCCACTGACAGCTTGCACCATGCACCTGGAAAAGTTGCAGGCACTTAATGCCAGCCCTTGACAGGAACTGTGGGGGTTGAACCCTGGCAAGGCACTGGGGTGCAGAATTCCAAGGCCTTGGGAGTCCACCTCTTGCACTGTTGAGCACTGGATGTGAAATATGGAGTCGAAGGAAATTATTTTGTAGCTTTAATTGCTGCCCTTCTGGGTTTTGGACTTGCATAAGACCTGTAACCTCTTTATTTTGTCTGATTTCTCTCTTTTGGAACAGGAATATTACCCAATGCCTATACCTCCTCTGTATCTTGGAAATAACTAATTTGTTTTTTATTTTACAAGCCCACAGGCAGAGGGTCTTGCTTCGTCTCGGATGAGATTTTGGTCTTCAAAATTTTAAGTTAATGCTAGAATGAGTTAAGAGTCTAAGTAACTATTGGGAAGGCATGATTGTATTGGGAAGGCATTTTGTATTAGAAGGAATGAGATTTGGAAAGAGTCAGGGTAGAAGTTGACACAGTTTTCATCTGTGTCATCACCAAAACTCCTGTCAAATTGTAATCCCCATGCATTTGAAGTAAGGGCTGGTGGGAGGTGATTGGATCATGGGGACAGAGTTCTCATGAATGGTTCAGTACCATCACCCCTTGGATCATTATAGTGAGTTCTCTTGAGATCTGGTTGTTTAAAATTGTGCAGCACCTCCCCCTTCATTCTCTTTCTTCCTCCTGCTATGGCCATGAGAAGCGCCTCACTTTCCCTTGGCTTTCCACCATGATTGGAAACTTCCTGAAGTCTCCCTGGAGGAAGAAGCTGCTATGCTTTCTGTACAGCCTGCAGAACCATGAGCCAGTTGAACATCTTCTTTATAAATTACCTACTTTCATGTATTTCTTTATAGCAGTGCAAGAACAAACTAATCCACATCTAACTCTAGGAGGCTGTACCCTGCTGGAAATATTGCCTGGCTGACAACTCTGAAGGTGGAGTTGGAGAAAGAGGTATGCTGGCTTCAGCTGATGAAGACAGAATGAATTAGAAAGATTTCATCTGAAATATGTTTAGTCTTTTTAGTACTTCCAGCTCTGTCCCTGAGTTTAGAGGGTTTTTTGGTTTGTTTTTTTCTATGAGTAATTGAACTCAGAAAAAACAAACAAGTTAATGTAAGCTCAGAGAAAATAGCTACATATAAAATTTAGCTTCTTAAGATATTTGTAGTTCTTTTATAAAATATTTTAGGTCAGTAGTTGTCCAAGTGTGGTTCCTAGACCAGCAGCATCAGCATCACCAGATAATATTTTAGAAATGCAAATGATCAAGCCCCATCCAAAATCTACTTCATCAGAAATTCTGGAGTTGGGGTCTAGCAATTTGTACTCTAAGAAGATACACTCTCTTTATCACTCTCGGATAAAGTCTGAGAACCATTGACATACATGGTGGTGGAAGAAGTTCAATATGATCTAGACCAGGGATCGGCAATATTTTTTTTGGAAAAAGACCAGATAGTGTAGATGATAAGTATTTTAGACACTGTGTTCCATAGTCTCTCACAACTATCAATTTCTGCCATTGTAGCACAAATGAGCCATGGATAATAAACAGGTTAATGTGAACGCTTACGTTTTAATAAAACTTTAATTTCCAAAACAGGAGGTGAGCTGAATTTGGCTAAAAGCCTTAGTTTGCTAACTAGTGTTCAATCCTGATACCTAGTATTTATCAAGCAAAAGAACACATAATCAACTTTAGCCAATAGACAAATTGTTATTACTATTATTTTATAGAAGAGGAACTGATGCAAACATTGGCCAATTATGTCTCTAAGTTCTTCCTAATTAGGATGTATTTAAAACTAACTTCTAAGTTTCTCATTTGCACATTAAAGCTTCTTTCCCACTAGATACACGAAATAGAATTTAGAACAGTTTTAGAGCCATTAGAATACTTTTAAAAGAGATAAAAATCAGTTTCCTGAAAGAATAAATATCTCATAGTCTGCTCAACATGGAAAAAGTTTAGAAGTCATCACCCTCATTCTCAGAACAAGAAAAAGGCCAAACTGAAAAATCAACAACACTCCTTTAATCTGTCAGAGAGTATAGGTGACAGGGCAAACTGTACCCTGAAAAATGGAGAAGAAGGCAAATAAAGAGAATAACTACTTATTCAAGGAGCAGAATCCCACATCTGGAGCCAGTGCAAATAAAAACAACAGGTGAATGACCAATTGCTGAAGACTGAGCGTGAGCTAGCTCGGGAGATAAACACTCCTGCATGTCCAGTCGTAGATGGGCTGCCGCCACATTTTCATGAGTTTTACTTCAATGAGCTTCACCAGCTTCTCATTAAGAAAACTGGAAAAAAATCTCCTTATGGCAGGAGGAGCAGACATATACTCATTTTTGAAACACACCCAAAGATTCTGTTCTTAATAAAAGTCCATCCTTCAAAAAAACTATTTTACCAGAGCCTAAGTAATTTGGATTTTCTCAGAACCTAACTGACCTTTCAGAAAGGAAGTACCAAACACCAGCCCCCTCTAGACTTCATGTTTTGTCTAAGTGAGAAGAAAAATCAAGAAGTATTTGTAAAGTTCACAACCAAGGAGTAGAGGCCCAATAAAAAATCTGATCTCATTACAGGATTTTAGAATGATTCCCTTCTTCTTAACACATACTATCACATTAATTGGAATTCAGTATAAGAACAAGGAATTACAGCTGAAAGAACTGCAAGGTTCAGTCCTATTTAAGAAGAAGTCTATAGAAAAACCTAAAAACAACAGCATAGAAAAAATAACATTAGATGCAATTTAGCTTCTCATGCTGATAGCTACAGTGAATAGTAAATATAGCCTAACTCCTAGTTAGATAATCGTAAAACCTTACACTACAGAACTATTTACCTCACTTGCTTTTATCTGCTATATAAAGTTAGGCTTTCAACAAAAAAATTACACAGCATGCTTAAAGACAAAAATTACAGTCTGAAAAACAAAGCAAATATTCGAACTAGACTCAGATGCGACAGAAATCTTGGAGTATCAGAATGAGAATTTAAAATAACTATGGTCAATGTGGCAAGGGTTCTAAAAGAAAAAGAGTACCACATGCACATGAATAATATAAGCAGAGAGATGGAAACTCTGAGAAAGAATCAAAACAAAGTGTCAGGCATCAAAACAGAAACAAATATAAAATGGTTAATAAACACATAAGATAATTCACTATAATTTGTAATGAAAGAAATGCCAACCAAAAGAATATTTTTTTTCACTTCTCAGAATTGTTAAATACTTGGAAACACCAAACCCTTATGAGAATGTTGAGAAATATATGTACATTTTCCTATACTGTTAGTAAAGTACAAAATCTTTACAGGGCAATTATCTATCAAAATCAAAATGTTTATTGCAGGTAACTTTCTACCAAGTAACACATCTTATCAGAATTTAGTTTTGGATATATTACAAATGCACTTGATATAATAAAAGTATATTCATAATATCCTAGGCTTCTAGGGAAGACAGGGCTACAGGATGATAAGGCACTAGCATTGCCATTCTTGACTCTCAAATCAAAAATATGTGTAAACATAGACCCCCGACCTCATGGTTGAACCCTCATAACCACAATAGCTCTCCATAAGGGAAAAAGCTCTGATCTTTATTGATTACCAATATGCCTTATGTAAGTACTTCCATCATAGGCAATTCCAAGCTACCAAAATGAAGTCATTGAACAAATTTTGAAAAAAAAAGTACACATTTGGATGAAAAATATTTCATTGTTTATATATAATATATTTTCTTAATCTATTTGTCTCTTAGGTTGCTTTTACACCTTTGCTATTGTGAATAGTGCTGCCATACAGATGGGGGTGCAAATATTCCTTTTATATACTTTCTCTTCCTTTGAATAAATATGCAGTAGTCAGGTTGTTGAATTGCATATTAGTTCTATTTTTAGTTTTTGAGAAATCTTCATACTGTTTTCCATAGTGCCTATATTAATTACATTTCTATCAAATGTTTGACCATAAAAAAGGAATGAAAGTCATGTCATTTACAGCAACTTGGATGGAACTGGAGGTCATTATGTTAAGTAAAATAAGCCAGGCACAAAAAGACAAATATTGCATGTACTTACTCACATGTGGGAACTAAAAAGTTGATCTCATAGAGGTAGAGAGTAGAATGAGAGATAGCAGAGGCTGAGAAGGGTGTGTCATGGGGGTGAGAGAAACAGAGAGGTTGATTAATGAGTGTAAACAAACAGATAGAAGAAATAAGTTTAATAGCAGAGCAGAGTATCTATAGTCAATAACAATGTATTGTATATTTTAAAATAGCTAGAAGAGAGGACTTGAAATGTTCTAAACTAATAAAAGTGATAAATACTAGAGGTATACCCTGACTTAATCATTAGCCATTCTATGCATGCAACAAAATATCACACATACCCTATAAATATGTATAAATATTATGAAACAATAAAAATACTAAACAAAATGTGCACATTTGGTTTTCACATGTCTAGGTTAGCTGACTCCAGCTCATCTTAACAACCTCTTAGCCAAGCAAGACATAAGATCTTGGTTGAGGTCAGGCTCTCAAACACTGGAATTAAAAAAATATCAGGTGTGGCTTAAAGTCATGCAAACACACACACACACACACACACACACACACACACACACACACCCCTAACTAAAACTTTATAGTTTTACTAAACTGTAAAGTAAATATTGAACATCAAGAAAGAAAAACCGAAAGTTAAATACCAAGACACTGGACAGAGAGAGAGAGAAAAAAAGAAAACTTTCCTACACAATAGTTTCCCAATTTAGCTCAGCAAAACATAATTAAAGTACTGGAAAGTAGATCCAGGAAAGATATCCAAAAAAGTTCAGTGCCCAGTAGAAAATCAAAGATACAGTACCTGGAACTTTACCTAAGGGCAAGATGGTAGCAACTAAGAGACTGACTTTGTTTTAATAGCAATTTACTGCAGCCTTGTTAGCACAGAGAAAGTGATCTTTGTTGAAAGAGCAGAAGTGGAAATATATAAATAAGGTGACCCTTTGTACATCATAATGCATGATAGTGGGCACGACGAGTCACTTGGCAGGAATTAGGTAACAGCTATTGGGAGAAAATACCAACCTATCTGCTAAAGTTGGAAATATTTACTTCCTTTTCATGTAACTTAATTATTTCTGAAATAAAGTATGAATACATAAATTACAGGCAAGACTGCAGAGAAAGGGAAATGCTTATACATGCTTATACACTGCTGGTGGAAATGTAAATTAGTTCAGCCACTGTGGAAAGCAATATGGAAAATTCTCAAAGAACGTAAAACAGAACTACTATTCAACTCATCAGTCCAATTACTGGGTATACACCAAAGGGAAAATAAATCATTCTACCAAAAAAATGAATGCGCTTGTATGTTCATTGCACTACTGTTCACAATAGCAAAGACATAGAACCAACCTACGTGCCCATCAATGTTGGATTCAGTAAAGAAAATATACATATAGACTATGGAATACTATGTAGGTCATAAAAACAAACAAAATCATGTCCTTTGCAGCAACATGGATGAAGCTGGAGGCCATTTTTCTAAGCACATTAACATAGTAACAGAAAACCAAATCTCACATGTTCCCACCTAGAAGAGAGAGCTCTATATTGGGTACACATTTGACGTGAGGAGGGGAACAATAGACACTGAAGATTACTAGAGTGGGGAGGGAAGTAGGGCACCAAGGGTTGAAAAGTTACCTGTTGGGTACTGTGCTCAGTACCTGGGTCATGGTATCCATAGAAGCCCAAACTTCAGCATGAGGCAATATACCCGCATAACAAAACTTCACATGTACCCCCGAATCTAAAATAAAAGTTGAATTTTTTTATGAAAGAGAAAACTGAATCATGCCGGCATCCTGATCTTGAACTTCCATTGTAAGAAATGTGTTTGCTTTTTAAGCTACCCAGTCTATGGTTATTTTGTTGTATCAGTCAGAACTGACTAATACAGATTATTTCCTGATTTGACAGAGGTAATTTACTCAAAAGTATATGACATACCTGCAATGTTCCATATACTAGGCAAAGATTCAGCAAAACATTATTGCATAGAAGGAATTAATTCATGATGCAGGCATATTATGAATTATAAAAATTATTAAGTTTTCCTAGGTATTAAATGTCACAAGGACCATAATGATACTTTTTGGGACAGTACGCTGCAGAAGGAAATTTTTGATTCTTATATCCATGATAATGCATTTTTAGACTACAATAAGGCACCTAGTTTTAGAGATTTTAGCTAGGTTCTTTCAGATTTGATGATCTTTGTGACAGAGTGCTATTGTAGAAATAGCACTAAACTATTCCCTTGAGCTGAATTTATAGATAAAGTACGTCTACATTTTCCTGGAGAATTGGTAGAGAATGTATTATTTCACCTTTCCTTACTCTTTATAGCTATTTTAAAGAAAGATTGCTCCATTTCCATGTTCAACAGTCTGAAGAGATTTCATGGTCAGAGAATCATAATTTTCCCAATAAAATGTAACTTCTCAAAATCTTTTGGCCTTATACCAACATGTACATCATTCAAATTCACCTTATTAAAAACTGTTTTAATATATCTTCATGAGCTAGTAAAAGAAAAAAGAATTCCTCTCATGAATAGAAGAGAAAAGCTTAGCACATTTTATAGTTTTTGTAAGGCTACTCCTGCCTATCTAATTTACCTAAGAACTTTATAAAGATTAACTGGAATTGTCATTTGATTTATATCAATGAAAATGGAGGGAATTGAAACAATTTTCAAACCGTTGCATCTGATGATAGAGCTGTAACTACAAATGGTTTCCATATTCCTTAGCCATTAAATCCTTCACTCCTGTCATTCACCACTGAATTATACAGTGAATATAAAGAGGAGGATCTATGAAGCAGAGCACAGTGTGGGGCATGGGTAGCCTGTTTCACCCATTGGAAATAAATGAACTATTTTGACTAAAACTATTTTTAATAACTAGATTTCCCTAAGAGTTTTGAATTAGATAAACATGGCTTGTGAAAAATATAATTTCTTTAGGGTGGTGCATCAAGATTTGGAGCAGAAACTGCCAAATGGCATCTTACTTGGTTTTGTGGCCCAAAAATAATATTTTCCCTCAAAAATCAATAAATCAGTAATATGAGAAACCAGTGCCAGTCTCAGGCAGAGACAACACACTCACAGAAATTCAGCCGGCACATGTTGGACTGCTGTCTCAGTGTTTATGACCTTTACTAATCAGCCTGGTGTCTATTCTGATGTGTCAGTACCTCTGCTGCACCAACTAATGAATATTTTGAATGCCATCCACAGTAAAATGTAAGTAAATTAAATAAATAACAGAGTCAAGGAATTTGGAGAAAGATAAAGAAAAAAATAAAATTGTAAATTCAGTAAACTTAGAAGAACTAACCACATTCAACAGAATATGTGGTGCAACTTTGACTTAAAACTTTCAGACATAGGAAAATAGCATCAGGTTAGAGATAATGGAATGTTAAACTAACAGATCCTTTGATATTAAAATAGTTCATATTTCTTTAGCCTGGTGGTTCTTATATATCCTGCATTTAAGAATAATTCAATGAATTTAAAAAATATATACACACTCAAGTCCCACTGATGACTACCCAAACAACAATTTCTGGGAGTGGGGCATAGTGATATGTCCTTCTAAAGATCCCTCATCTAATTCTAATAATGACTAGCTTTTTGAAATGAGTCTAACTCCTAATTTATTTATGTATTTATGTACCTTTTTTTTTGAGATAGAGTCTCAATCTGTTACCCAGACTGGAGTGTGGAGGTGTGTCTCGGGTCACTGCAACCTACACCTCTCAGGTTCAAGCAATTCTCCTGCAATTGTAGCATTTTGGAAGCCAGGGCGGGTGGATCACTTGAGGTCAGGAGTTCGAGACTAGCCTGTCTAACATGGCGAAACCACATCTCTACTAACAATACAAAAATTAGCTGAGTGTGGTGGTGCACACCTGTAATACCAGTTATTCAGGAGGCTGAGGCAGAATTGCTTGAACCTGAGAGGTGTAGGTTGCAGTGACCTGAGACCTTCTAGTCTCCAGACCCATAAGCCAATAAATTTCTGTTTTTTTAAGCCACTCTCTTTGTGGTACTTGGATATGCCAGCCATATACACTAATACAGTTAGGAATGAAATTTCTACATTATTTTTAACTCTAAGTCTTGTTTTTCTTTACTCAATGTTAACAGTGAACATGTTGGCTCTATGGATCATTGAGCTATTCTCCAACTCTTTCACCATATAATTCAGATGACTCTCTGATTTCTGTTTTTCCATATGTACATGAAATAACTTGTCATTTTGTTTGCTTTCCCTTCATTTGGGGAACAAATTATTTAAATTCTTCACTAGAGTATCATTTGTCTGTGCTAAGGCAGCACAAGAAAACCATGGTTATCAGGATTGATGTCCTTTACACAGGTAACTCTCCTCTGTTTAATTAACTTTGGCAGAAGAATACATTTCTAAACACATTGAATGTTTAGTTAGGTGTTATATATGTCTTAGGCTTTCTATAAAGACTCATTCAAGACACTTCCAGCTGATATCCAGGACTTCTTCCCACAGCATATGGAAAGAACTAATATATATAATGTATATTGTGCCATGGCGATTGTTTTATTGTCTGGGAAATAATTCTCACCGTGGCACTTTCAGGAAATTGGCCCTTTAATTGACAGCAAGTACACAGTTATTTTGTCAGTGCAGGAAATAATATAAGGAAGAGAATTCTAGATGCACCCTTTCTACTACAGAATTTTTCAATTAATGCAAACATTAGAAGCCAAGGCACAGATAAGAACATGAAAATAAAGAAATAGAATAATGGCAGTCATCATCAATAGAAACATGGAGTAGATGGAATATGCAAGATCTTTGTGGGAGGAAAATATTAATAGAATATTTAACAAGAGAATCAGGAGGGAATGGGTAAATATTGCTTATAAGGTCATATGGACATAATAGTGTAATAAAACCTGGAGTAAATAAGTATGGTAAAAAGAAAAGCCTGAAGGAAAAGAAGAGAATCCATAAGATGCTTCTGAAAATATCTCCAGGGCTTCATGGGAATAGGTATGAAATAGGAATGAAAACAGGTCACTGCTGAGAAATTTGTGACATTCCTGAAAAAAAAAAACAAAATAGAGAGAAAAATACAGATAGGTGAGTATACAAAATAAAATGAAATGCTAATTTAGTTATACATCACTAGGTAAAATTTGGTTTGAATTATGATGTCATATGTATTCCCAAAGAAACACCAATTATTAAGCCAAATTTTAGTGACCTGAAAATTTATCAGTAACATTGCAAATGTTCAAATCCACAAGCATATGTGAGATCCTTTGAGCACCATCCTTTAGGTATTATTAATTTCCCTAAGAAAGAGAAAGAGGAGGAATTTTAAAATATCATTTGAAATTTTGTCATTTCCACCTGATTTTCATGCTATTCAAATTTCTAAAATTTCTTTTTTACTAAAATTCAGATGGTTTCTTTTTAACTTTTAAGTTCAGTGGTACATGCCCAACTTTGTTATATAGGTAAAGTTGTATCATAGGAGTTTATTGTACAGATTGTTTCATCGTTTAGGTATTGAGCCTAGTATCCATTCATTATTTTTCCGATCCTTCCCCTCCTCCCACCCTCCACCGTTTGATACTCCACAGTGTACTCTATGTGTCCATGTGTTCTCATCATTTAGCTCCCACTTATAAGTGAGACCATGAGGTATTTGAATTTCTGTGCCCGTGTTAGTTTCCTAAAATAATGGCTTCCAGTTTCATTCATGTTCTAGCAAAGAACATATCTTCTTTTTTATCACTACATAGCATTCAAATGAAAAAATTTTAACTGTCATTTAAGAATTCTTCCTCTTTCTCTTCCATAGGACAATTAGTAACACCTAAATAACAGTGCTCAAAGGATCCCACGTATGCTGCGTGAATTTGAACATTTGTAATGTTACTGAATGTGCCAGATTTTCTTTATCTACTCTACCATTGATGGGCATTTAGTTTAATTAGATCCCATTTGTCAATTTTTGCTTTTGTTGCAATTGCTTTTGGCATCTTTGTCGTAAAATCTTTGCCTGTTTCTATGTCCAGAATGGCACAGGCAAATTGTCTTCTAGGGTTTTTATAGTTTTAGGATTTACATTTAAGTCTTTTATCCATCTTGAGTTAATTGTTGTATATGGTGAAGAAAGGGGTCCAGTTTCAATCTTTTGAATATGGCTAGCCAGTTATCACAGCACCATTTGTTGAATAGGAAGTCCTTTCCCAGTTGCTTGTTTTTGTCAGCTTTGTTGAAAATCATTTAGTTGTAGGTATGTAGCCTTGTTTCTGGGTTCTCTGTTCTATTCCATGGGGGATGGGTGTGTGTATATGAATGTGTTTACCAGTACCATGATGTTTTGCTTACTGCCAGTAATATAGCTTGAAGTTAGGTAGTGTGATACCTAGAGTTTTGTTCTTTTTGCTTATGATTGCCTCCGCTATTTGGACTCTTTTTTGGTTCCATATAAATTTTGAAATATGTTTTTCTAGTTCTGGAAAAAATGCCACTGATAGTTCAGTAGGAATAACATTAAATCTATAAACTGCCTTGGACAATATGACCTTTTTAACTGCATCGATTCTTCCCATTCATGAAAATGGGATGTTTTTCCATGTTTGTATCATCTCTGGTTTCCTTGAACAGTGTTCTATAGTTCTCCTTGTAGAGATCTTTTACCTCCCTGGTTTGGTGTATTCCTAGGTATTTTATTCTTTTTGTGGCAATTGTGAATGGGATTGTATATCTAATTTGGCTCTTGGCTTGACTGTTGTTGGTGTATAAGAATGTTATTAATTTTTGTATGTTGATTCTGTATCCTGAGACTTTGCTAATGTTGTTTATCAGCTTAAGGAGATTTTGGGATGAGGCTATAGGGTTTTCTAGATATAGATTCATGTCATCTGCAAGCAGGGATAGTTTAGCATTGTCTGTTATTGTTTGGATGTCCTTTTTTCCTTTCTCTTGCCTGATTTTTCTGGCTAGGATTTCCAATACTGTGTTGAATAGGAGTAGTGAGAGAAAGGTATCCTTGTCTTGTGCTCCTTTGTAAGGGAAATGCTTCCAGCTTTTGCCCATTCAGTATAATATTGATTGCAGTTTTTTTTATAGATAGCTTTAGTATTTTGAGGTATGTTCCTTCAATACCTAGTTTATTGGGAGTTTTTAATGAATGGGTGTTGAATTTTATCAAAAGCTTTTTTCTCACTTGAGATAATTAATGTGGTTTTTGTCTGCAGTTCTGTTTATATGAAGCATCACATTTATTGATGTATGTTGAACCAACCTTGCATCCCAGAGATAAAGCCTACTTGATTGTGGCAGGTTAGCTTTTTAATGTGCTGCTGGATTCGATTGGTTAGTGTTTTGTTGAGAGTTTTACATTCATGTTCATCAGGGTATTGGCATGTGTTTTTTCCATACTTTGGTTTGATAATGCTGGCCTCATAAAACAAGTTAGAGAGGAGTCCTTCCTACGTAACTTTTTGGATAGTTTCAGTAGAAATAGTACCAACTCTTCTCTGTACATCCGGTAGAATTTGGCTGTGAATATATGTAGTCCTGATCTTTTTCTGGTTGGCAGGCTTTTTATTACTACTTCAATTTTGGAAGTCATTATTGATCTGTTCAGGGATTCAATTTCTTCCTGGTTTAATCCTGGGGTGGGTGGGGTTGTAGTTTCCCAGGAATTTATCCAATTCTAGATTCTAGTTTGTATGCATAGAGGTGTTCTTAGTAGTCTAGTAGTCTCTAAAAGCTTTTTTTTTTTTTTTTGTAGTTTTCTGTGGGGTTGGCAGTAACATCCATATTGCCAATTCTGATTATGTTTATTTAGATCTTATCTTTTTTTTTTCATTATTAGTCTAGCTATTGGTCTATCTATACCATTTAGTGTTTCAAAAAACCAACTCTTGCATTCATTAGTCTTTTGTATTTTTTGTGTTTCAATTTTATTCTGTTAATCTCTGATTTGGGTTGTCTTTTGTCTTTTCCTAGCTTTGGGATTTGGTTTTGTTCTTGGTTCTCCAGTTATCTTAGTTGTGATGTTAGGTAGTTAAGCAGATCCTTCTAACTGTTTGATGTGGGCATTTAGTGCTATACATTTCCCTCTTATGTCTGCCATAGCTGTATCTCAGAGATTCTAGTATGTTACATGGTTGTTCTCATTTTCAAAGAACTTCTTGATTTCTGCCTTAATTTCATTATTTACCCAAAAGTTGGTTAGGAGCAGGTTATTTAATTTCCATGTACTTGTATGGTTTTGGGTGAATTTCTTAGTCTTGATTTCTAGTTTTATTGTGCTGTGGTCCAAGAGAGTGGTTGTTATGATCTTTATTCTTTTTTATTTGCTGAAGATTATTTTATTTTTTGTTGTATGATTGATTCTAGAGTGTATGTAATGTGGCAATGATAAGAATGTTTATTCTGTTGTGTTTGGGTGGAGAGTTCTATAGATAGGATGTAAATGAACTCTATTAGGTCTTTTGATCCAGTGCTGAGTTCAGGTCTGGAATATCTTTGCTAATTTTTTGCCTTGATTAGCTATCTAATACTAACAGTGGGGTGTTGAACTCTCCCACTATTATTGTGTGGGAGTCTAGTCTCTTTGAAATTCTCTAAGAACTTGCTTTATACATCTGGGTTCTGCTGCATTGGATTTGGTTCTTTTTCCAGCTTGTTACTCTGTATCTTTTCATCGGGTCATTTAGCCCACTTACATTTAAGTTTGTACTGATATGTGTGAATCTGATACTGTCGTCACGATGTAAGCTAATTATTATGCAGACTTGTTTGCGTGGTTGCTTTATAGTGTCACTGACTTGTGTAATTAAGTGAATTTATATAGTGGCTGATAATGATCTTTCCTTTCCACATTTAGTGTTTCCTTCAGGAGATCTAGTAAGTAGCTCTGGTGGTAATGAATCGCCTTGCTTGTCTTAAAAGGATCTTATTTCTACTTTGCTTCTGAATTTTAGTTTCATCAGATATAAAATTCTGTGTTAGAATTTCTTTCCCTTAAGAATGTTGAATATTGTCTCTCAGTGTCTTCTGGCTTATAGAGTTTCTGTTGAGAGGCCCAGTTAGACTGATGTGCTTCCTTTTGTAGGTGACCTGACCTTTCTCTATAGCTGCCTTCAACTTTTGTTTGTTTGTTTGTTTTATTTTGACCATGGACAATCTGATGACTATATTTGTTGGGGAAGATCTTGTTAAGTATCTTACTAGGGTTCTCTGCATTTCCTGAATTTGAATGTTTTCCTCTCTAGCTAGATGGGGGAAGTTCTCATGGTGATATCCTGAAATGTGTTTTCCAAGTTGCTTACACTCTCCCTTTTCAGGGACACCAGTGATTCATAGATTTGGTCTGTTTACATAATCCCATATTTCTCAGAGATTTTGCTTATTCCTTTTCATTCTATTTTATGTATTCTTAGCTGACTTTTTGTTTTCCAGACAGCCAGTCTTCAAGCTCTGAGATTCTTTCCTCAGCTTGGTCTATTCTGCTGTTAATACTTAAGATTTGCTTCATAAGTTCATACATAAGTTTATACATTATAAAATACTTGTAGTGTGTTTTTCAATTCTATCAGGTCAGTTATGTTATTTTCTGTAGCGGCTATTTTGTCTGGCAGCTCTTGGATCATTTTATTGTGATTCTTAGCTATCTTAGATTGAGTTTCAACATACTGCTGCATCTCAGTGATGTTTATTCCTATCCATATACTGAATTCTATTTCTGTTAATTCAGCCTTCTTAGTCTGGTCGAGAACCCTTGCTGGAGAGGTGATGTGGTTGTTTGGAGGAAGGAAGGCACGCTGGCTTTTTGAGTTGTTCGAGTTCTTGTGTTGGTTATTTCTGATCTTTTTTTTTTTTTTTTTTTTTAAGACAGAGTCTTGCTGTGTCGCCAGGCAGCAGGCTGGAGTGCAGTGGCATGATCTTGGCTCACTGCAACCTCCACCTCCTAGATTCAAGCAATTCTCCTGCCTCAGCCTCCCAAGTAAGTGGGACTACAGGCACCTGCCACCATGCCCAGCTAACTTTTTGTATTTTTAGTAGAGACGGGTTTCACTATGTTGGCCGGGATGGTCTTGATCTCTTGACTTCGTGATCCGCCCTCCTTGGCCTCCCAAAGTGCTGGGATTACAGGCGTGAGCCACCACCGTGCCCAGCCCTTTCTGATCTTTTTGGACTGATGATTCTTCAATCTTTGAAGTTGCTGTTTGTCGTTGTTGTTGTTTTGTTTATTCTATTTGATGACCTTGATGGTTTAACTGTGTTATAAGGTGAATTCAGCTAATTGGCTGGATTTCTGGAATATTTTAGGGGGCCAGCACCTCAGCTCCCAACTCCTAGATTGCATGCTCTAACTGTGGAGGCCATATATTGGGCCCTGACTTTGTTCTCTAGCTCTTAGAGGTTAGGAATCCACTGCACTGAGTGGGAAGAGGTGCTCCTGGACTGCTTGTCACTAAACTCCGATGAGTGGTGCCACCCAAAGCACCTTGTAGTGGGTGGCAGTTGAATCCTTCCTTTTTTGCAAGTATGGGCCGCAGCGGCAGCAGTGCAGGAGGGTGCATACTCGTTGGCTGCTGCAGATCCTAGTGGGTGCCAGGGTGCCTGCTTCCAAGTGGGATTATACTACAGTGGTGGAGGCAGCATGGCTGTGGGAGTGGGTGCCCTTGCTGAAGACTGTATGTGTGTTTTGCTATTAGTAGTGTTAGCACAGGACCAGGGAGCTGAAGGGCACAGGTCTGTGTGTCCTCTTTGTGCACCACAGGCAGGAGTGGTTGCTCAGGGCAGGGGAGGGTCCACTGTTCTCTGTGCTTAGTTTCACTCCCGTGGCAGTGTTGGTGCACGGGCAGGGTGCTGGCAGGGATAGGGCTGGCTGGCTTTGTGGATCTGACAGCAACGCAATGGTGGTCTTGTCAGGGAATAGGGGCCAACTGTACTCCCACCACAGCTGTGGCAGGGCAGGGTGTATGCACACACTTGTGCTGGTATGGCAAGGAAGGCAAAACCCACCAACTTACCCTCATGTGCTGACAAAACAATGTGGAGGGCTGCTGTGGGCAGGGGTAAGCTTCAGTGTGGGGAGGCAGCAGGTATGTGGGTGTGTGGCCATGGGGGCTACCCTGCTAGAGTCCTCTTCGGGTTAGGCACATTCACTGGTGCTGGAGCTATGATGCATGCCTCCGAGGCACCTGAGGCTGCCCTGCAAGCTGATGTGGCCAGTCTGGCACCCCAGAGAGGCCATAGACCAACAGTTGCTCAGGTCAAACTGGCCCCATCTGATGCGAAAGACCACCCTTCAGAGTTCAGATCCCACAGATTTCTTATGGCTGAAGTCCCCTACGGGAGCAAGTCAAGCCTAGGAGAATGACCTTCCCTGGCTGTGCTCTGCTGCAGATAATCTGGCACCAAACCCTCTGGACTCCACATCAGCTGACTTGAGGTCCCTGCCACTTCTCTAAGCAGCACTTTCTTGCCAACTCAAGTGTTTGTGGTGGTCAAGGGGTCTCCTCCTGTTGGCATTCTGAAGTCCCATGGCGAGAATGGGTTATTTTTTGTCAGTTTAAACTGACCCGGTACACCAGAGTCATTGGGAGCCCGGAACGAGTCTTATTGCATGGTATCCTTCTGCAGGGTTCCCAGCTTCCTCTCCTTTCAACCAGGCTTCTGTGCCTTCTCTTCCTCCACTCTCGGTGCCTCCTCTCTGATGATCTGGTAGGAGTGCACCAATCATCTTAGTTCCTCAACGGCAGCTGCACCACCTGGCTGAATCAAGTCGGTCCTTTTGCCCTCTCCCCGACCTCTTTCATTTTATTGTTTTTATTAACTTGTAGCTTTATAGACTATTACACAGTTATGTAGAAATCCTTTTACAGAATATGTAAATGATTCATATAGCTCACCAAATATTCCTGTTTTTGCCCACATCCAGGTATTATACAGGTTTTCAACTACCAGTCCCTTTCAATGTAAGCATTGCCATTTGACTTGTTTCGGACAATAAAGTATGAATGATTACAACCACATTAACATAGAATTAGGAGTGCTAAGATGCAAAATTCACCATGTCTTTCTTACTTCTTTGCCTTGGTAATCATGGATGAATGTGCCAAGATGAAAACTACATCAGCCTGGGTTCCTGAGTGACTACAACAAGAACATCCCCACCTTCTGCCCCACCTAATCATCTGTGAGGGACTGGCGGCATGAGCAAAATATAAATAATTACAGGATTGTCTGTTACTTTGGTATAACATATATTAATTGATGAGAATTGTATCAAATCTACTTCGTTATTTTAAAATGCATCAAAGCATAACTTATACTTAAAGATTTGAGTAGATATTTCTTTACAAAAGCAATTAAAAGTGAATCCACTTTGAACATGTCACTAAAGAAAAAGCAAAATCAAGCAAACAAATCAAAATAAAACTTCAATTATCTATGAATCCTGGAAAAAGTATTATATATTTTTAGACAGAATCAAAATTGCAGATTTTAAATTATTCTGAGCTATTAAAAGTTAAAAAAAGTATTTTTTTGTTCCACAAATATCTAATTTTTGGTCTTTCTGTCTCTTATTAAAATAATGGCAATTCATTTTCTGGAATAAAATAGTATTGTTTTTAACTCTATGGGTCTAGATTCACAGAGGTATGAGATTTTAGTAACCTGATGGAATCCTGATAGTAATATTCTAATCTGTCATACTATCTGTTTTTTGTGCATCTTCTCATCATTCTAAAAGGGATTTGTACTATAATATATGTAGTGGACATAAAGCTAATCTGACTAGCAGACAAGATCAGCAAAATGTTACATTGTTACATTTAGTTAATAATCCTGTTAATCATCCAAAGTCATTGGAAATTATTCCAAGTCTTTTCTGAATTATACCAAGAAGTGGCAAAGAAAAATTACACTTACGAAACAACATGACTACTTTAGTGTTATTTTCTTGCTGAGCTACCACTACCTCATGTGACGTTACAGCTTCTACTCAAATTTGCAAATCACTCCTCAATACCATCTCTTCAAACTGAGCCTTCTGTATTTCTCCTTCTCTCTCTCTTAACTGCCTGATATTATTTGTGTGTGGTCCCACTCAAATCTCATCTTTAATTGTAATCTCCATAATCCCCATGTGTCACGGGAGGGATCTGGTGGGAGGTACCTGAATCATGGAGGCAGTTCCCCCTTGCTGTTCTTGTGATAGTGAGTGAATTCTTATAAGATCTAATGGTTTAAAAGTGTTTTTGCAGTCCCCTCACTCTTCTTTTTCTCTCTCTCCTGCTGCTATGTAAAATGTGCCTTGCTTCACTTTCGCTTTCTGCCCTGATTGTAAATTTCCTGAGCCCTAACTGTGAGTCAATTAAACCTCTTTTCTTTATAAATTACCCAGTTTGGAGTATTTCTTCATAGCAGCATCAGAACTGACTAATACACTGCCCTTATCAGAACTATTATTTCATTGTTATTAAATGTTCATATTGAGGCTTTTAAAATGTATTTTCCACCTCTTACAGCAACACAAATCCTAGACCAAGTGTTGATGAAACGTAAGAAATGCATTAATATAGTAAGAAAAGTTTTAGTGTCTATTAAAGTATAAAAGCAAACATCATATTCTAAGCTAATGTTATATTTTCTGGATACATCAATATTGTTTAAAATTGACATTTGCTTTTATACTTTAAAATTGTTTTCCACCTCTTACATTAACACAACATTAATAACCTTGTGGAATCCTGATAGTAACATTCTAATCTGTCATACTATCTGTTTTTGACATACAAAAACAGATAGTATGACAGATTTTAAATTATATTACATTATGTACAGAATGGTCTGTTTATTTATCTTTAATTTGTTTCTTTCTTATTTCATTATGTTTATTTAACAGGTGTTAAATAAACACCTGTTAAATAAACACCTGCCACCAGTGTGGGTGTCGAGTAAACGGGAAAATTTATCAAGCTTCCACACTGTCCTTCTATTAGTAACCAAATAAGGCTTATATTGCCACCATTATTAGGGTCTTTTTTCCCTCTATGTCCTATTATTTTAGTTGCTTTCTGTTAGACTCAGTTTATAAATTAAAGAGATAGAAGAGAATTTTTAAAGCCATATTTAATTTCTAATAAATATATTTTTGAAGGTAATAGTGAAATATTAACAGACAGTTGGATGCTTTAAATTCAAGGGAGAGCGCTCTTGAAAAATCTAGCGTGAACAGTGTAGGTTCAACCTTTTAAGATTCCTATCTAGTGAGCAATTGGCATCTATATTTTCTACTCTTAGGTATTTGGAGAAAAAAAACACATAGTGGCATTTCATATTTCACAAACCAAATGACAGTACAGAAGTAGTTTCCCATAATAAAGGTGCTTTGGGGAGTTGAGAACTATTATATGACTCATCAGCTTCAAATAATTTTGCCACTGGAGATGAAGGGTAATATCTCTTGTTGAAAGCACAAGTTGAAATAAGTATTTTTATGAGAAATTTTTTAGAAACTCTCTGCATAACGTATAGTCCAAAATCGTGACAGGTTTATACTATGCAGTTCTGCTTAATGGCTTATGAGAAACCAAATCAACAAGAAATAGCTAAAGAAAAAAAGAAATGCGCAGAATGCATGGTAGAGAAATTTAGTGAGTAAAGCTAGTAGGCTAGCTTGTAGGTACATAAAAAGCTACTTTGATGACCCCTAGAATCAAGTGAAATAGAATAAATTATACCTCAAATAGAAATCTTATTCCCCTGGTTTGCTAATTATTACTAGAGTTGGGTAATCGTCTTGTGAGCATTAATCTTTTCTGGCCAGTAAAATGTTATGTACTAAGATGGGTTTAAATAATAGCCTAATAACTAGAATAGTTTATTATGAGGGGAAAAGTTAATTTATCCTTGTCAAAATTTAATCTCAAACTTAACAATAGATATTTCAAAATGGCTTGAACATTTAATGTTCTGCAAACAATAGTACTCAGTAAATATGATTATGATTGACTTATTTACTTTTTGTATTTATAAGCCTGCGATTGGTCCATTGCAAGAAGGCACTGGTAGAAATACCTATCTCCCACTCAGATTTTTCTCTCAGTCTTACAGTGTCCTAATGTGGGCAGATAATAATTATGCAGTGAAGTGATGCAAAGTGTTAAGTAAATAATGAGTTTAGAAAGAATAACATGTACCTTTGAGTGGGAAAGCATGAGATCATTTTCTTGGCACTTCTGGGAGAGACTAGATGAAAGTCTAGTAGAATAGTCTCAGTAACATGATGGACACATAGCTTCATTTAAAATTTTTTTTAATATATTTCTCTATTTCATATGGACTTGGGAAATTTCATCTTTTTCTTTTTCTCATTCTCTTTCTTTCTGACATTCTTAAAAAATACAAACAGCCAAATACAATTATAATCCTATAATTTGCAGAGTCTGAGGTACAAAGGAGTACCTGGCTTCCTGCAGTCCAGCAATCTGCAGAATACATGAAGTGTTACTATTCCCATCTCCAGGTACTACTTAGTGGACCAATGATTTGTGGTTTTGTAGGCTGTTTTTATGAAAATTGAATTGCAAATGCAAATGCCATGAAATGGTTTGAATTGTAACATCGAGGAAAATGTGTTTGCTAAGTGATTTCCTAAATTACTTTATGGAATATAAAATATCTGCATTTAGTTTGATTCTATTTGGCTGAAAAATAAACATTTCTAAACAATACCCTTCATGCTTGATAATGATAACATATTGAAAACTTTAAATTGCATAAGACAATCTAAATGTTTTCTCTTAAAAAGCAGATAATATTGTTACTTCTTGACATACTAGACTGTACTGCTTAAATGGCATATTCTCTGTAAAGATACATAACTGTTAGGGTTGTATATTCTCACTTATAAGACAAACAATAAATGACTCTGATAAACACTGGGGTATAAGAAAATTTTGGATCTACTTTTCAAAATTGACAACTGTAATAATAAAATACCTTCTTACAAAATGATGAAAGAAACAATAGGGAGACAATATTTCTTGATTTCCTCAAAAAGGCAAAATTCAATAATTCTATATTGCTTAGTAATTTCATATCCTTGTCTAGCAAACATTAATTTTAGAGTAATGCACAACAAGAGTCAGTACATGATTTATTTATGAAGTCATTTTTCATACAACAGATACTTCTTTTTAAAATTTATATATTTATATTTTAATTATACTTTAAGTTCTGGGGTACATGTGCAGAATGTGCAAGTTTGTTACATAGGTATACACATGCCATGGTAGTTTGCTGCACCCATTAATCCATCTTCTGCATTAGTTATTTCTCCTAATGCTGTCCTTCCCCTTGTCCCCCACTCCCTTACAGGCCCTGGTGTGTGATGTTCCCCTCCCTATGTCCATGTGTTCTCATTGTTCAACTCCCGCTTATAAGTGAAAATATGGGGTGGTTAGTTTTCTCTTCCTGTGTTAGTTTGCTGAGAATGATGGTTTCCAGCTTCATCCATATCACTGCAAAGGACATGAACTCATCCTTTTTTATGGCTGCATAGTATTCAATGGTGTGTATGTGCCACATTTTCGTGATCCAGCCTATCATTGATGGGCATTTGGGTTGGTTCCAGGTCTTTGCTCTTGTAAACAGTGCCACAATGAACCTAGGTGTGCATGTGTCTTTATAATAGAACAATTTCCAATCCTTTGGGCATATAACCAGTAATGGGATCGCTGGGTCAAACAGTATTTCTATTTCTAGATCCTTGAGGAATTGCCACACTGTCTTCCACAATGGTTGAACTAATTTACACTTCCACCAACAGTGCAAAAGTGTTTCTATTTCTCTACACCCTCTCCAGCATCTGTTATTTCCTGACTTTTTAATGATCACTATTCTAACTGGCATGAGATGGTAACTCACTGTGGTTTTGATTTGCATTTCTCTAATGACCAGTGATGATGAGTTCTTTCATATGTGTTTTAGCTGCATAAATGTCTTCTTTTGAGAAAGTGTCTGTTCTTATCCTTTACCCACTTTTTGATGAAGTTGTTTGTTTTTTTTTTTCTTGTAAATTTGTTTAAATTCCTTATAGATTCTGGATATTACACCTTTGCCAGATGGCTAGATTGCAAAACTTTTCTCCCGTTCTGTAAGTTGCCTTAGATACAACAGAAATTTCAACCAGAGGTTTCCTGTAAAGAAAACAAAAGGGACACCATGTGTATTGTGATCTTTGTGTCAGAAGACCCATGGAACATGCTTCCTACAGTGTGGTGATGCTGAACAGCCAATCTGATTTGGTTTCCCCTTCTCATGCATTGATTCAGGAACAGTTGGTCCTGTGAAGAAACCTGTAGTGCAGAAGATGCATGCCTGCCTTGATCTCATTTTTTCCATTGTAAAAACCATGAGTCCAGGTTAATTTTTCAACATGTTTTCTGCCAGTTTGGAAGAGAGTTTTTGTGGTTAGGACAATCTGTTTCTGTTATTGTCTGCTTACAGTTTTTTCATTTCTTTTTGGCCCCAAGGATTGTAACTGTCTCCTTTTTGAGTTCTGAGACATTCCTGGGGATAATGATGGCACAGAATAGTTTTTTCTGGTTTTCTGAAGGGAAAGGTGGGCCAGATGACTTCTACTTTGCCACGTCGGTGATGCCACTTTCTTGACTGATTTTTGTATGCTGATTCAGTATCTTGCAACTTTGCTTTTTTTATTAGCTGTAACTTTTCTTTTGGTGGAGTCTTTATTAATTTTTTTAATATATAAGATCATGTCATTAAGCAGCAGAAATTTTTTCTTCTTTCAAATGTAGATTTTCTTTTTCTTTCTTTCTTTCTTTTTTTTTTTTTTTTTTTGTAATTTCATTGGTTAGGCCTTCTGATACTATAGGAAATAGAAGTATTTGGAGTGGACACCCTTGTCTGCTCCTTGTCTTGTAGAAAAAGCTTTCAGTTTTTCACTAGTTTGAATGTGGGCTTATCAAAGTTTGCTTTTATTATTTTGAGGTAAATTTCTTCTATACCTAGTTTATAGAGAGTTTTATTAAGACCAATATGTTAAATGTTGTCAAATATTTTTCTGCATCTATAGAGGTAATCATGTGATTTTTTATTTTACATTCTGTTAATAAGGTGTATCATGTTATTTGGTTTGAACACGTTGACACCTCTTGCATCTCAGGGATAAATCCTTCTTGGTGTTGATGTATGAGTCTATTAAAATGCTATTGAATTTGGTTTGCTAGTATTTTATTGAAGATTTTGTGTCCATATGTATCAGGAAAATTGGCTTATAGTTATTTTTTGTTTTTTGTTTTGTTGTTTTTTTTGTACTGGTCTTATCTGGTTTTAGTATCTGGATAATGCTGGTCTCACAGATGAGTTTGGAAGTGTTTCATTTAGTTCAGGCTGCCACAACAAAATGCTCTAGATTATATAAACAATAGAAATTTATTTCTCAAAGATCTGGAACTTAGAGGTCCAAGATCAAGGTATGAGCAGTTTAGGTGTCTGGCAAGGGCAGTCTTTTTTAATAGATTTCTTCTTGTCTCCTGTGACAATTTTTGACTTAACATCTACTTTGTCTAATATAAGGGAAAATACAGGAGTAGCATTTTTTATGAGATTGAAGTTAACCTGTTATTAGCTTAAAATAGACTGCTATAGTTAAAATATATTTTACGTAAGCTTCATGTTGAAAATACCTACAAAAATACACAAAGAAAACAAAAATTATTGAAAGAGTATCACTGCAAAACATATCAATGAATCACAAAGGATCTCAATAAGAGAGAAAAAGAGGGACAAAAGAACTAGAAAACTGACAAAAAACAATCAACAAAGTCACAAAAGGAAGTTCCTCCATGTAAATAATTGACGTATATGTAATTTCTTAAACATTTCTTGAATCAAAAGACATAGATTGGCTAAATGAATTTTAAGAAAAAGATACAATATGCTGTCTACTAAAAATCTTGAGATCTGAGGACACACATCACCTGATAATGACGGGATACAAAAATACAGTCAATGAAAATGGTAACCAAGAAAGCAGGAGAAGAGTTAAAAAAAAATGATAAACATTTAGCCAGGCTAAGAAAAAAGGCAAGATCCAAATAAATAAAATCAGACATGAAAAATGAGACATTACAATTGATACTGCAGAATTTTACAAGATCATCAGTTGCTACCATTAGCAACTGTATACCAACAAATTGGAAAATCTAGAAGACATGGACAAATTTTTAGACACATAAAACTTACCAAGATTGAACATGAAGACATCCAAAACCTGAACAGACTAATAACAAGCAGTGAGATTGAAGCTGTAACAAAAAGTGTCCCAGTAAAGAATAGCCCATGATCTGATGGCTTCACTGCTGAATTCTACCAAACATTGAAAGAAGAACTCATATCAATTCTACTCAAAATATTCTAAAAAATAGAGGAGGAGGGAATACTTTGAACACATTCTACCAGATGACTCTGATATCAAAACCAATCAAAGACACATCAAAAAAAGAAAACTGCAGGCTAATATCTGATGAATATTGATGCAAAAATCCCCAACAAAATACTAGCAAACTAAATGCAACAATACATTATAAAGATCATTCATCATGACTAGGTGGGATTTATCCCTGAGAGGCAAAGATAGTTCAACATATGCAAATTAATCAATGTCATACCTGACATCAACAGAATGAAAGACAAAAACCATATGGTCATTAAAATTGATGCTGAAAAAGCATTTGATAAAATTCAACATCCCTTCATTATAAAAACCCTAAAAAATTAGGAGTAGAAGGAACAAACGTCAACATAATAAAAGCCATATACAACAGACCAATGGCTAGTATCATATTGAATGGGGAAAAACTGAAAGCCTTTTTCCTGAGATCTGGAATGTGACAAGGAGGCCCACTGTCACCACTGTTATTCAACATAGTACTGGATGTCCTAGCTAAACTAATCTGACAAAAGAAGGATATAAAGGGCATACAAATTGGAATTAGAGAAGTCAAATTATCCTTCTCTGCAGATAATATGATCTTATATTTGGAAAAACCTAAAGACTTCACACAAAAAGCTATTAGAGCTGATAGACAAATTCAGTAAAGTTGCAGGATACAAACTCAGCATACAAATATTAGTAGCATGTCTATATGCCAACAGTGAACAATCTGAAATAGAAATCAAAAAAGAAATCCCATTTACAATAGTAACGTATAAAATTAAGTACCTGGAAATTAACTTAACCAAAGAGTGAAAGACATCCATAATGAAAATTATAAAATATTGATGAAAGAAATTGAAGGAGACACCAAAAAATGGAAAACTATTTCATGTTCATGGAGTGAAAGAATCATATTGTCAAAATGTCCATACTACACACAGCAATCTACAGAGCCATTGAATCTCTATCAAAATACCAATGACATTCTTCACAGAAATAAAAAATAAATTCTAAAATTTATATGAAACTACAAAAGTCTCAGCATCACCAAAGCTATCCTAAGTAAAAGGAGCAATACTGGAGGAATCACATTACCTCATTTGAAATTATACTGCAGAGCTATAGTAACCAAAACAGCATCATAGTGGCATAAAAATAGACACAGACCAATGGAACAAAATAGAAAACCCACAAACAAATTCATATGCCAACAGTGAACTCTTGACAAAAGTGCCAAGAACATACACTGGGATAAAAACAGTCTTTTCAGTAAATGTTGCTGATAAAACTGGATATATACATGCAGAAGAATGAAACTGGACCCTTATCTCTTGCCACACATAAAAATCAAATCAAAATGTATTGAAGACTTAACTTTAAGACCTAAAACTACAAAACTACTACAAGAAAACATTAGGAAAATCTCTAGGACATTAGTCTGGGCAAAACCTTCTTGAGTAATATCCCATAAGCACAGACAACCAAAGCAAAAATTGATAAATTGGATCACATTTAGTTTAAAAACCTTCTGCACAGCAAAGGAAACAATCAACAAAGTAAAGAGACTGCTTACAGATTGGGAGAAAATATTTGCAAATTACCCTTCTGACAAGGGGTTAATAACCAGAATATATAAGGAGCTCAAACAACTCTGTAGGAAAAAAATCCAAGAAACCAATCAAAAAGTGGCAAAAGATTTGAATAGATGTTTCTCAAAAGAAGTCATACAAATGCCAAGAAGACATATTAAAAGCTATTGGCATCACTGATCATCAGAGAAATGCAAATCAAAGCTACAATGAGTTACTATCTCACCCCAGTTAAAATGGCTTTTATCCAAAAGACAGGCAATAGCAAATTCCCACTGTTGGTGGGAATGCAAATTAGTATATCCACAATGCAGAACAGTTTGGAGGTTCCTCAGAAAATTAAAAATAGAGCTACTCTATGATTCAGCAATCCCACTTCTGGGTATATATCCAAAAGAAAGAAAATCAATATATCAAAGAGATATCTGGGCTCCCATGTTTGTTGCAGCACTGTTCACTATAGCAAAGATTTTGAAGAAACTTAAGTATCCATCAACAGATGGATGGATAAAAAAAATATGGTACTTATATACGATGGAGTACTAGTCAGCTTTAAAATAGAATGATACTGTTATTTGCAACCATGTGGATAGAACTGGAGATCATTATGTCAAGTGAAGTAAGTCTGGCACAGAAAGACAAACATCACATGTTCTCACTGATTTGTGAGATCTAAAAATCAAAATGATTGAACTCATATGGATAGAGAGTTAAAGGACAGTTACCAGAGGCTGAGAAGGGTAGTGGATGGGGGAAGGTAAGTGGGATGTTTAATAAGTAAAAAATAATAGAAGAATAAGACCTAGTATTTGATAGCACAACAGGGTGACTATGGTCAATAATAGTTTAATTGTATATTTTTAAAAAACTAGAAGTACAATTGTATTGTTTCTAACACAAAGGATAAATGCTTAAGGAGATAGATACCCCATTCTCCATGATGTGATTTTTTTGTATTACATGCCTGTATCAAAATGTCTCATGCTTCCTAAAAATATATACACCTACTCTATATACAAATATATACACCTACTCTATATACAAATATATACACCTACTCTATATCCAGAAAAATTAAAAAAGGCATTAGAGCCACACTAGTCACAGTCATTAATCTATTAACTCATTAATTCTTAATTCATTAAACCATAAATAGACTAAAAACAAAATTAAGAATTTTCTAGAAGGAGTCACTGTCTGTGATGATTTGAATTTTTATCCCCTCTAAAGTTCATGTTAAAATGTAATCCTTAATGTGACAATATTTTTTTTTAATTTTTCAAACATGTTTATTTGAAATAAATGAGCTTTGCTTATAGCTCCTCTCTGTTCTGTTTGAAGAGAAACTACAAAAGGTGTGAGAATGGTCTAAGATGACTGGAGCTTAATCATTTCTTTGTGCTTTCACATTGTTTTAGAGATTACCAATGCAAGATGCAGGGCTGTCTTAATAAATGATACACCCTCAGTGCACTGAATGTTTACAAGAAATTAATAATAAAACTATTTTTAAAAAAGCAAACAAACATTACAAATGCAATATTACTCGGTTATTATCTTGTGCCAACCAAGAAACAACTGATCTAATTAAGGCCACTGGTCGCCAACTAGAAACCTAGGCCTACCATTCTTAAGAGATTTGACATGTAGGGCTTTTAAGAAGTAATGACTTCTTCATCTTTGGAGGCATTCTCTTATATCCACTTTTTCAGACAGAGATGTCTCTATTATTTAGGAGATGAAAATCCATTACACAGTCACTTTATGTTAAAATATTGTCATCTATATTTGAGGTAGATGTGTGAATTTTTTTGGAGGTAAGGAAAAAAATTGTCATTCCTGTAAAATAGTTATCATTAAAAAATAGGGACAATATATAAAGAAAACAGTAGTGGTAGTCATTAGGGAAAGTAAAACGGAGAGGACCTATGAGCAAATCTCATTTATTTCAAATAAATGTGTTTTAAAAATTTTAAAAATATTGCCAAGTTAGGGATTACATTTTAACATAAACTATAAAAATTCAAACCATCACAGTGACTTGCTCTAGTAATTTTTAAATTCTGTTTAAATATTTTTTAGCTTCATAATATCTGTTTTTTAAAGTTTTATCACTGTGAGAATGTGATATTCTCATTTTCTTCATGAAATGTTTTTGTGATTCCATTTTGTTTTTCTCTGTGTTCTCTTACAGCTCACTGAGCTTCTTTAAGATGATTGCTTAAATCCTTTCAGGTAATTCATTGATTTTCATTTTTTAGTTTGATTTATTTCGTTCTTTTGATTGGCTAGCATTTCTCTTATTTTTTGTGTTTCCTGTCTGTGCATTCGTATCCATTTATTTATTGGTATCCAGTCATTACAGACTGACTTCTACAGTGAAGAACTTTCCCCAGTCAGTTTAGCTCGAGATTCTTGGAGCATTTCCTATCTTTTCTATGGATATGCCTTCTTTAGACTGTGCATATAGTTTTCTTTCTTTCTTTTTAAAAATAATTAGTACAATTTGCTTTTTAAAAAAATCCTATAATCTTTTGCTCCCTCTTGTATTTGGCTGCTGAACAACAGAATATAACTGGAGAGACAGTCCTCTCCCTCACTTCTTGGAGTGAAGCCTCAAGTTCTGTTCTTTTTCCAAATCTCATCAAACCATGCAGCCTTCAGCAAGTCACTTGACCCTTTACTTTGTTCTAACTTACTCCCTGGTGTTTAAATGACACAGGTTCCATGAGTACTCTGTATGGAATGAAACTGTCTTTTTGGGCAGTGCTCTGAGAGGCCAGAGACCTTGGAAGCATGCTCTACTCTCTCTGTTTCCCCAAGTGAAAAGTTGTACGTCTAGGTGATCTTTCTCAGTGATGAGCTGCACTGGTTTAGGAGAGAGGCTAATGCAGATATAGTAATTGCTCTTCCTATCCATTTCAGTGTGGCTGTTCTCAGTTTTGTACTTACCTACAGCACTGCAACTTCCTCAATGAATTTTGCACATCTCATAAAGATATCTTGGTTCATTTATCATTGTTAAATCTGTGTTTCTGTGGGGTGGGACTTTCTATTTTGCTCTGTTTCTGACATCCCTCCCCGGGATCAATATAGTGTTTTAAATATAGCTTAGTTCGACTCTTTCTGATTAAAATGTAAATCAGATTATTGGATTAATAAAAAACACAGAGAAAAAAATAGACCTGTTGCAGCCAAAAAACAGATTTATCAGCCCAGGTACCTAAAATATGCCTTCGGTGATTCTATTTTCTTGTCAGCCATTGGAGTCTGAGGCAACATCAGGATGCCAAACAGTGACAAAGGGAAGTCTCACAACTGTGATCAATTTTCTACCTCAGACTTCATGCTCGCTTCTCCTAAGTGAAAGGGCTTGTCTTTTCCATGTCCACCCAAGCATCACTAATAAACACAGTCAAAGGTTCCCCTAGCTAATTCTAAATCCAAGTTGTACTAGTATGCTAAAAGGATTTACATATCCCTCCTCCTGGGAAGTACATGTGGTTATTAATACCAGTTTTAAATAGGTTATGACAATGCATCTGTGTGTTATACTTGTTTATAGTAATGGTGACAAATGCAGGTCAGGTGAATAAAAAGGTAATACATTTTATGATTAGAAAATCAATGGCTTTACTTAATACATATTGACAATTCTAAAATCTAAATGTATAGTTTACAAGTCTATAAGCCAATAAGTTAAATACCTAATTACATACCCGAGATCTTCACTCAGATGTCACGAAGGCACTTCAAATTGCGCATGTATATTCATAAAGAATGGATTCTGTTTTCAATCTCTAATCTTAATATGTGATTCTACTGGCCAATGCTCTACCCTGCTCAGAAACTGAACATCTTATTTCAATTCAGACCCACTCCTAAACAAATTATTTACATAATCAAGGAAATATTCTTCAATAAAAACTTCTTACAAATGCACAGTTCACTCTACTTTCAATGGCATTTTTTTCTTTTGAACAGATTTATTAAGGTAGCATTTACTTCAGTAAATAAACTTTTCTTTTTTTAACAGACCATTGTATAGATTTTAAATTTACATGCACTGTTGCTAAAACCAAAATTAATATGTAAAACGTTTCATTATCACTCAGAGTGTTGTCATGCCCCTTTGTACTCAAATCAATAGCAACCTTCAGTCATGGGCAACATTTTATTTATTTCCTATCCTTACACTTTTGACTTTTCCAGAATGTCATATAAGTAGAATTATTCAAAATGTAAATAATTGCGTGTGATCTCTTTCACTTCAAATAATGCACCTGAGATGCATCTATGTGGTTGTATAAATCAATAGTTTGTTCCTTTTTTAATGCTAAGTAGTAGTCCATTATGTAGAAGTGTCACAAAGTTTGTACCTATTCTTTTGTGAAAAGGCATTTGAATCATTTCCAGGTATAATGGACTGAATGTTTGTATCCTCTCAGAATCTGTGTTAAAATCCTAACATACAATGTGATGGCATTAAGGGATGAAGACTTTGGGATATGATTAGATCATGAAGGTGGCACTCGCATGAATGGCATTAGTGCCTTTATAAGAGGGATCCCAGAAAGATCTCTATCCTTTCTTCTGACATGTTAGATACAGGAAACATGGCTTCACCAGACGCAGAATCTTTTGGTACATTGATCTTGGGCTTTCCAGTCTCTAGAACTGTGAGAAATAGACCTTTGTTTAAGCCCCCCAGTCTGTGGAATTCTGTTATAGCAGCCTCAATTTACTATGGCAAAAGGTTTGAACATTTAGGAATAAAATCACAATATGTTTGTGCTTAAATTTTTGAGTGAACGTGAGTTTCATTTCTTTTTCTTTTTCTTTTGACATAGAGTCTTGCTTGTCACCCGACTCAAGTGCAGTGGCATGATCTCGGCTTATTGCAACCTCCGTCTCCTGGGTTCAAGCATATTCCTGCCTTTGCCGAGGCACCACCCAGTAATTTTTGTACTTTTAGTAGAGATGGGGTTTCACCATATTGGCCAGGCTGGTCTCGAACTCCTGACCTCAAGTAATCTGCCTGTTTCAGCTTCTCAAAGTGCTAGAATTATAGACATGAGCCACTGTGCTCAATCGAGTTTCATTTCTGATCAATAAATTTGTATAATTGGGAAAACTAAGTCATATTGTAGATGCACGTTTAACTTTGGAAGAGTTTTTAAAAATCTTTTAGGAGTTAGCTCTATGATTTTGCATTTTCAACAGCAATGTATAAGTGTTCAACTGTTCTACATCCTTGCCAGATATATATTTGCTTTCATCTATTTTAAGTGTGATAGTACTTTCTTATGCTTTGTAATTACATTTATTTTTCTAATGTAGAATGGGATGCATATCTTTTTATGTGTGTGTTTGACATATAGAGATACATTCTTTGATAAAATATCTATTCAAATATTTTGTGTATGTTTTCAGAGAGCCTTTTTGTTTTCTTATAATTAAGTTTTGAGAAATCATATAATCTAAAGATACAAGTTATTTATTAGCTATGTACTTTGAAAATATATTATCCAAGAATTTGGCTTGTCTTTTCATTTTTCTAACTGTATTTTGAAAAGCAAAAGATTTCAGTTTTAATGGAGCCAATTTATCTATTTTTTAATAAATCACATTATTGCTGGTATCTAAAAAAATTACCCAATATGAAGTCACAAATATTTTATCTTTTGTTTTCATCTAGAAGTTTTAAATGTATAATATCCTTCTTTAGTTTTAAAAAATTGTACAAAATATGGGTCAAAGTTTTCAGAAATTTTTTTTGTTTTTTGCATATGTGCATTTGATTGTTTAATCACTATTTTTTGAAAAGGTGATCTTTTCTGCATCAAAGTCTTCTGATGTACCAACACATTGTATTGCTTCATTTATACGGCTCTTTTTTGACATCTTTCATCAGTATTTTGTATTTTAATCATAAATAGTAGTTGGACATATTTTGTTGGCTTTACATTATTCTATAATTGTACTGCTATTATATATGACATGGATTTGAATATTCATGAATATGAATAGTTTCATATTCAGCTGTTTCTCACTAGGTTATATAAATATAATTGATATTTTTGTGTTCTAAGGTTTTGTTGGATTCATTGATTAGTGTTATTAGCTTTTTATAGATTCTTTAAAATTTTCACTATAATAATCATATTTTCTTTGAATTGAAAACTTTTTATTTCTTTCTCTATATACTGTATGCCTTTTATTTATTTCACTTAACTTACAGCACTGGTAGGAAATCCAGTATCATGTTGAACAGGAATGGTGAGAACAGACATCTTGTCTTTTTCCTAAACTTCATGAGAAAGAAGTGAGTTTAATAATTAAATTTAATCATTAAGTATAATGTTAGCTGTAGGTCCAGTGACTTTATCAGTTTGAATAAGTTTTCTGTCAATTCCTATTTTGACTTTTATTTCTCCTGTGCTCTACCACAGAGCACAGAGACCCAGGGCTTGTATCTGTTCTCTTTTTGGAGGGACCAATTTTTTCATATATTTTATGCTACTTGGTTGCCCTGTAACTTCAGTTGTTCAGTGAATTTATTCAAATTATAACCTGCATGTTTCTTATTCTTGCATTGTGAGTGGTGTAATTTCCAGCTTTCTATTTTTAGATGAATGAAGAACATGGTTCTTTTTCTTAAAGTCCGTATGTACTTCACATGCTGCATACTTCCAGTCCTTTTATTTTTCCTGATTTCCACACATAGATTCTTTGTTCATATTAAAATTACATAAATTTATTCCAAATGTCATCCTCTTGTGGGCCAAGAGTCTGAGCTTACTGTGATATATATCCAAAACATGACTCCATATTTTTGTATAAAATTTACCAATGTAAATTCTCTCTCATAGCTAAGCATTTATTTCATTATTTTCTGGAAATCTTCCTTGACATTCAAAATTTGGATATTGAATCTCTCTCCTGTTCTATAGCACTATAACATTATTTCTTACTCTTATAACTTAATAGTTCTTCCTCTCACTGGTTAGCATTGAAAACTAAAAGACATGTTAATCTTGGTCAATGTTTTAAAGCAGCACTCTTCACAATAGCCAAAAGGTAGAAATAACCCAAATGTTAATCAGCTGATGAGTGGATAAATAAAATATGGTATATTCATATAATGGAATATTATTCAGGCCCAAAAAGAAAGGAAGTTCTAATACATTCTACATCACAGATCTGTCTTGTAAACATTATGCTAAGTAAAAGAAGCCAGACACAAGAGGCCACTTATTGTATGATTCAATTTACCCAGAATCAAAAACAGCAAATCATTCAAGACAGAAATCAGATTAGTGGTTGCCAGAGAATAAAATAGAAGAAAATGGGAAGTAATTTCTTATTAGGTATTGGGAATCCTTTTGGGAGAGTAAAAAAAATTCTTAAATAAGATATTGGTGATAACTACAAAACTGTGAATGTAATTAATGCTAATAAACATTACAATTTTAAATGGTAAACTTTATATTTTGTATATTTTAAAACAAATGTGATAACTCACATTATACATATAAATATATATACATTAAAATAGTTAAATGGTAAACTTTATATCTTGTTTATTTTAAAACAAATGTGATAACTCACATTATATATATAAATATATATACATATGACTCATTTTATATATATGGTTTCACATATATATGTGAAGACGCAACTTTTTCATTGGCACTCACAGACCCTATCTTTTTGAAATCTTGTTTGGATGGCATATGCTATAAAATATATTGGCTGAAGAAACATATGAAAAAATGCTCATCATCACTGGTCATTAGAGAAATGCAAATCAAAACCACATTGAGATACCACCTCAGTTAGAATGGTGATCATTAAAAAATCTGGAGACAACAGATGCTGGAGAGGATGTGGAGAAATAGGAACACTTTTACACTGTCGGTAGGAGTGTAAATTAGTTCAACCACTGTGGAAGACAGTGTTACAATTCCTCAAAGACCTAGAAATAGAAATTCCATTTGACCCAGCAATCTCATTACTGGGTATATACCCAAAGGATTATAAATCATTCTACTATAAGGACACTGGCACACGAATGTTCATTGCAGCACAGTTTACAATAGCAAAGACCTGGAACCAACCCAAATGCCCATGGATGATAGACTGGACAGGGAAAATGTGGCACATATACACCATGGAATATCATGCAGCCATCAAAAACGATGAGTTCGTGTCCTTTGTAGGGACATGGATGAACCTGGAAACCATCATTCTCAGCAAACTTACACAAAAACAGAAAATCAAACACCGCATGTTCTCACTCATAGGTGGGTGTTGAACAATGAGAACACATGGACACAGGGAGGGGAGCACTACACACTGGGGTGTGTTGGGGGGAAATAGGGGATGGACAGCGGGAGGTGGGGAGTTGGGGAGAGATAGCATGGGGAGAAATGCCAGATATAGGTGAAGGGGAGGAAGGCAGCAAATCACACTGTCACGTGTGTACCTATGCAACAATCTTGCATGTTCTTCACATGTACCCCAAAACCTAAAATGCAATAAAAAAATACATATATATATATAGAGAGAGAGAGACTGATTTTTAGTTTCTGCCACTGCCCTGTTAAAAACAGAGCATAAACTACAGAAATCAAACTCTGGTAAGGATAAAAACTCAACAAATTTTATTAAAAATAAAGAAATATTTCTTCAAAATATGCATTTTGACTTAAATTTTATTTTATCATTTGGAAAAAAAGTGCAATATAATCTTTCTGTCCATATTTCTGACACATGCACACATTAAAACAATGCTACAACATTATATATAATTGGAGATAAGCAACACTTGATGTCAGTCTGTATATTGCTTCTATTCCCAAAAGAATGGAACAATGATAAATACTGACTAATAGTCCCTATTACACAAAAGTATTCCCATATTATATAAACCAACCAAAGACAGGTTGTGGTAATGAATATCTTTCTTTGTTTTAGAATTTCTGTAATTATTTTATTAACATTTTCTTAAGGACATTTTGTTATTTCTGTCTCCTGAACACTAATATACAACATTTTTTTTTTCCTAAAAGGATTTTAGGTTCATCATAAAAGTTCAGGAAAATTATTCAATAATTTTGCTTATCTAAAAGACTTGACCTTTCTTCTCTGAGTTAAATTTCTACTTGATTGTAGCATTTTCATTTTGATGTCAAATAAGTTCATTGATTTGATGTGAGCTCAAATGTATTTTGATATGATGGGGCACTTAGAAAAATGTTATTACCTTCTTAGATATTTAGTATTTCTTTTAAAGTGCAGTTAGAAATATATGTTAATATTAGAAAATGCTATATATTTTCTAGATGTTATTTATTAAGATAACATAGTCAGATGTTAATCTTCTCTTTTCACATTCATAAACTAATACCAAGAAATGACCATTTAGCTTGTATTAGAAGAAGTGGAGTTCAAGGTCTATGTTTTAGGTAGAAGAAGATTATACATGGCTAAGGATACATCAATGAATTCTAGAAAATGAAAAAAAAAAGGTCATATATGAGAATCAGTGCTTTAAGATAATGACAAGCAAAAAGAAGTGGAATAAAGTATATATCATATTTTTATAGCTTAATAGGGTATATTCATAAAATGAAACAAATTAACACTTAGTCATGGGAACATGGATTAAAGAAAGAAAAATAATAATCCTTAGTTTAGTAGTTAACATTAGAAGCTTCTTGATGTGTGTGTGTGTATGTGTCCAGTATTGCATATAGTGAGAGGAGAGGATAGGGAGGGTCAGACATGCAACCAAAATATTTTGGAGCTTTGCGCTGTTCTGAAATATTTTGAATTTGGATTAATTCATAAACATGCAGGCTAGAATTTCTTGTTTCTTTTCTTGATCTTGAGCTTCTCTGCATTATTTTTCTTGTTTTTCCACGTGTTTGCATTGAAGAAACTGACACAGATTGGCATTTGTGGTTTTAAGTACTATGGAATTCTGAAATGAGACGAAGAATACTTAGAAACTCTGAGCTAATCAATGTACTTAGTGCTGGAAGACTGTGGAGGAATTTGCTTCTCTATACTTCAAGATGGATAACAAAAATAAACATAAAATTTTGTAAATTTAAAATTTCCTTCTCATTATACCTTATAGTGCAAAGTAGCAATCAATTTTAAACATCATTTTCAGGCAGATGCACTATTGCTGAAAAATACATTTGAGTGAATATTTCTTTACTATATATTTAGAACATGATGTGAATTTATATTCTATGCAATATAGTCAGGGATTTTTAAAAATATAAGTCAGGGTAAACTTCATTAAATATTATTTGTCTACATATAGAGAACAGAGTTACACATTTCTGAATTTCATATCCTGCCAAACTAAGTTTCAGAAATGAAGGATAAATAATTTACCAGATAAGCAATTGCTAAGAAAATTCATCATCACCAGACCAGCCCTACATGAGATACTAAAGGGAGTACTAAACATAGAAATGAAATAATAATACTTACCACCACAAAAGCACAAATGAACACATAGCCCACAGACTGTATCAGCAACTACACAGTCAAGACAACAAAGCTTCTAGCTAACAAGATTACGACAGGAATCAAACGTCACATATCAATATTAACCTTAAACGTAAATGGCCTACCTGCTCTACTTAAAATACAGAGAGCAAATTGGATAAGAAAACAAGGTCCATCCTTCTGCTGTCTTCAAGAGACCCATAATGACACTCATAGGAGCAAAGTAAAGAGATGGATAAAGATCTATGATGCAAATAGAAAACAAAAAAGAGCAGGGTTCACTATTCTTCTATCTGATAAAATAGGCTTTAAACCCACAACAGTGAAAAAGAATAAAGACGGGCATTACATAATGATAAAGGAATTTAATTCAACAAGACTTACTTCTCTTAAATATATATGTACCTAACATTACAGCACCAAGACTTATAAAACGATTACTTCTAGACCTCAGAAAGGACTTTAATAGTTATGTAACAATAGTCAGGGACTTCAATACTCCACTGGCAGCATTAGATAGTTTATTGAGGCAGAAAACTAACAAAGAAATTCTGGACATAAATTTGACAGTTGACAACTTGGATCTAGTAGATATCAACAGGCAACTTGGATTTAATAGATATACACAGACTACTCCACCCAACAACCACAGAATAGACATCTTTCTCATCTACACATGGAACATATTCTAAGACTGATCACATGCTCAATCGACACAAGTCACAATGAATTTTTTAAAAATGTAAGTATATCAAGAATCTTCTCAGACCAGAGTGGAATAAAAAAAGAAATCAATGCCAAGAGGAATTCTCAAAGCTACATACATACATGGAAACTAAACAACTTTCTCCTGAATGACTTTTGGGTTAACAAGAAAATAAAAGCAGAAATCAAAAAATCCTTTGAAACAAATGAAAATAGAGACACAACATATCAAAACCTCTGGGATGCAGCAAAAGCAGTTTTAATTGGGAAGGTTTGTAGTGCTACATTAAAAGGATAAAAATATCTCAAATTAACAACTTTACCTCACACCTAAAGGAACTAGAAAAACGAGAACAAATGGAACCCAAAGCTAGCAGAAGAAAAGAAATAATTAAAATCAGAGCAGAACTAAGTGAAATTGAGTGGGAAAAAAAAAATGGGAAAAAAAGACAACATGAAAATTGACTTTTTGAAAGGATAAGCAAAAGTAATTGACTGCTAGCTAGATTAACAAAAAAAGAGAGAGAAGATCAAATAAGCACAATGAGAAATGACAAAGGTGACAACACCATTGCTCCCACAGAAATACAAAAGATCTTTAGATATTACTATGAGCATCTCTAGGCACATAGACTAGAAAATCTAGAGGATATGAATGAACTCCTGGAAGCACCCAACCTCCTAAGATTGAATCAAAAGAAACAAAAATAATCAACAGACCAATAAGAGTAGTGAAATTCAGCAATAAAAATATCTACCAACGAAGAAAAGCCCTGGGGTAGATTGACTCTCTGCTGAACTCTGCAACATGTATATAAAACAGCTAGTGACAATCCTATTGAAACTATTCTAAAAAAATTGAGGAAAAAAAAACTTCTCCCTAATTTATTTTAAGAAACCAGTATCAATCTGACACCAAAATCTGGCCGAGTCTCAAGATACAATATTAATGTACAAAAATCAACAGCATTTCTACACACCAATCAGAGAACAAAATTAAGAACAATCCTATTAAAAAATAAATTAAAATACCTAAGGATACATCTAACCAAGGAGGTAAAAGTTCTCTAAAAGGAGAACTACAAAACACTGCTGAAAAAAATAATAGATGACATAAATAAAGCAAAAACATTCCATGCTCATTGAGAAGAGAAAATATAATTAAAATGTCCAAATTGTCCAAAGCAATCTATAGATCCAATGCTATGGCTATCAAATTACTGATATAATTTTCACATAATAAGAAAAACATGACATATTTTAAAAAAAATTCTAAAATATATGTGGAGAGACAAGTAAGCTCAAATAACCAAAGCATCCTAAGCCAAAAGAATAAAGCTGGAAGTATCTCATTATCTAACTTCAAACTATACTGTAAGAATACAGCAATCAAAGCAGCATGGTACAAAAATAGACACATAGACCAATGGATCAAAATAGAGACCCCTGCAATAAAGCCAAACACATACAGCCATTTGATACTTGACAGAGTGGACAAAAACAAGCAATGTGGAAATGATACCCCATTCAATAAATGGTGCTGAGAAAACTGGATAATCATGTGAAGAAGAATGAAATCCCCTACATTTCATCATATACAAAAATTAATTCAAGATGGATTAAAGACTTAAATATATTTTAAACTATAAAAATTCTAGTAGAAAATCTAGAAAATACTCTTCTGACATTGGCTGAGGAAGAAAATTTATGACTAAAATTCTCAAAAGTAAATGCAACAACAAAAAATTGACAATTGGACCTAATTAAACTAAAGAGCTTCTGCATAGCAAAAGAAACTATCAACTGGGTAAACAGACAACCTAGAAAATGGGAAAAAATATTTGCAAACTATGCATCTGACAGAGATCTAATATCCAGAATCTATAAGGAACTTAAATCAAAAATAAAAATAAACAAATAACCCCATTAAAGAGTGCCCAAAGGAGATGATCAGACCCTTCTTTCTTTTTTCTTCTTTCTTTCTTTTTTTTCTTTTCTTTCTTTCTTTCTTTCTTTTTTTTTTTTTTTTTTTGAGGGAGAGTTTTGCTCTTGTTGCCCAGGCTGGAGTGCAATGGCATGATTTCAGTTCACTGTAACCTCCAACTCCCGGGTTTAAGCAATTCTCCTGCTTCAGCCTCCAGAAGTAACTGCGATTACAGGTGCCAGCCATCATGCCCAGCTAATTTTGTTGTTGTTGTTGTATTTTTAGTTGAGACGGGGTTTCACCATGTTGGCCAGGCTGGCCTTGAACTCCTGACCTCAAGTGATCTACCCTCCTTGGCCTTCCAAAGTGCTGGGATTATAGGCATGAGTCACCGCACCTGGCAGATCAGACACTTCTTTAAAAAAAGACATACGAATGGCCAAGAACATATAAAAAATGTTCCACATAATTGATCATTAGAGGAATGAAATGAAAACCACAATGAGATACCATCCCACAACGATCAGAGTGGCTATTATCAAAAAGTCAAAAAATAACAGATGTTGGCAAGGTTGTGAACCAAAGAGAACACTTATACACCGCTATTTGCAATGCAAATTAATTCAGTCACTTTGGAAAGCAATTCAAAGATTTCTCAAAGACTTAAAAATAGAATTACCATTTAACCCAGCAGTACCATTACTGAGTATATATACCAAAGAAAACAAAGCATTCTACCACAGAGACACATACACTAGTATATTTATTGCAGTGCTATTCACAAAAACAAAGACATTGAATCAACCTAAATGCCCATCAACGGTGACTGGATAATGAAAATGTGTGACATATACACCATGGAATACTAGTCAGCCATAAGAAAGAATGAGATAATGTTATTTGCAGCAAAAGATGAAGCTGTAGGTCAATACTGTAAGCAAATTAATACAGAAACAGAATAACCAAATGTCACTGTTCACTTGCAAGTGGGAGCTCAACATTGTGTACATACGGACACAAAGAAGGGAAAAATAGACACCAGGGTCTACTTGGGATTGAGGGATGTGATGACAGTGAGGATTGTTTGGATACTATGCTTATTTTCTGGGTGATTAAATAATCTGTACACCAGGCCACCATTGCATGCAATTTAATCATTTAACAAACCTGCACATGTACCCCCACACAAAAAATAAAAGTTGGGAGGAAAAAGAAGGCTATGTTTACACTATAATATAGTCTATTAATTGTGAAGTAGTATTATGTTAAAAAATGTATCTCCCTTAATTTAAAATATAGCTTAAAAACGCTAATAATTATCCCAGCCTTCAGCAAGTCATAATCTTTTTGCTCGTGGAGGGTCTTGTCCTGATGTGGATGGTTGCTGACTAATTAGGACAGTGATTACTGAAGGCTGGGGTGGCTATGGCAATTTTAAAAAATAGCACAGCAATGAAGTTCGCTGGATGAATTCACTTTTATTTTCATGCATAATGTCTCTATGCCATGCAATACTGTTTGGTACCATTTTACCCACAGTAGAACTTCTTTTGAAATTTGAGTAAATCCTCTCAAAACCTGACACTGCTTTATCACCTACGTTTATGTCACATTTTTAATCCTTTGCTGTCATTTTGACAATGTCCACAGCACCGTCCCCTAAGGTTGTACCTCAAGGAACTGGAAGAACAAGAACAAACTAAACTCAAAGTTAGCAGAGGTAAGAAATTAGTAAAGATCAGAGCAGAAGTAAATAAAATAGAGACTAGAAAAACAAAAGAAAAAAATAAAAACAAAGAGGTGACTGTGTGAAAAAAAATTGAGAGGCCTGTACTTGGACTAACAAAGAACAGAAAAGAAGACTCAAATAAAATAAAAAATAAAAAAGGAGACTAGCAACTGAAGCAACAGAAATACAAGGGATCACAAGACCAATATGAAAAAATATACACCAACAAATTGGACAAACTAGAAGTAATAGGAAAATTTCTTGTTGCATGCACTCTACCAATATTCAATTATGAAGAAATGGAAAACCTTAACGCCAATAATAGGAAAATTGAATCAATGATAAAAAGTAAAGTCTCCCATCAAAAAATAGCCCAGGATCTGATGGCTTCCCTGCTGAACTCTATCTAACATTTAAATAATGAAGGTCAATTATCAAATTCTTCTGAAAAATGGAAGAGGAGGAAATTCTTTCAACCTCATTTTACAAAGCCAGCATCATCCAATACCAAATTTACCAATTCCAAAGCCAGATAAAGACAAATAGAAGAAAAGTATAGGAATATACACCTGATGAACATTAGTACAAAAATTCTCAACAAAATACTAGCAAAGTAAACCCAAAAGCACATTAAAATGATCATCCTCTATGATCAAATGGGCTTCATTCTGAGAACACAAGAATAGTTCAAAAAATGTAAATCAATAAATATCATATATCACATAAACAGAATGAAGAACAAAACTACGTAATCACTTTAATAAGTGTAGAATATCGTTCAACACAATTTAACATCATTTTATAATAAAAACCTCTTAATAATTAGGCATGGAATGTGTCTTAATACAATAAATTCTATATATGACAAGCCCACAACTGACATCTTAGTCAACTGTGAAAAGCTGAAAGATTTTTTTCTAAGATTCAGAAAAGGACACAACACAGTAATGGAAGTCCTAACCATAGCAATTAGGCAAGAGAAAGGAATAAAAAGGATCCAAATTGAAAAGAAAGAAGCTAAATTGTTCCTCTTTGCAGACAACATGATATTATACACAGAAAACTCTAAGAAATCCACCAAACAGCTGTTAAAAATAATAAATGAATTCAGCAAATTCGCAACATACAAAATCAACATGCAAAAATTGTTTCTATACACTAACAAGTTACCTGAAAAAAATCAAAAAAAGAATTTTATTTATAATAGCTACAAAAATAAAATAAGAATAAATTTAACTTAAGATGTAAAAGATATCTACACCAGAAGTATGGAACATTGATAAAAAAAATTACTGGTCATTAGAGAAATGCAAATCAAAACCACAGTGAGATACCATCTCACATCAGCTAGAATGGCAATTATTAAAAAATCAGGAAATGAGATGCTGGAGAGTATGTGGAGAAATAGGAACACTTTTACACTGTTGGTGGGAGTGTAAATTAGTTCAACCACTGGAAGACAGTGTGGTGATTCCTCAAGGATCTAGAACCAGAAATACAATTTGACCCAGCAATTCCATTACTGGGTGTAAACCCAAAGGATTATAAATCATTCTACTATAAAGACACATGCACATGTATGTTTATTGTGGCACTGTTCACATAGCAAAGACTTGGAACAAACCCAAATGCTCATCAATTATAGAATGGATAAAGAAAATGTGGCATATATACACCATGGAATACTAAGCAGCCATAAAAAATGATGAGTTCGAGTCCTTTGCAGAGACGTGGATGAATCTGGAAGCCATAGTTCTCAGCAAACTAACACAGGAGCAGAAAACCAAACACCACATGTTTTCACTCATAAGTGGGAGTCGAACAATGAGAGCAGATGGACAAAGGGAGGGGAAAATCACACACCAGAGCCTGTCAGGGAGTGGAGGGAGAGAGAGTATTGGGACAAATACTTAATGCATGTGAAGCTTAAAACCTAGATGACCAGTTGATAGGTGTAGCAAACCACCATGGCACATGTATACCTGCATAATAAGCCTGCATGTTCTGCCCATGTATCCCAGAATTTAAAGTAAATTTTTTTTAAAAAAAGCAAATTAAAAAAAAAAGAAATTAAAGGAGACACAAATAAATTTTTAAAAATTTATGTTTCTGGATTAGAAGAATTAACATTGTAACAATGTTCATATCAAAGTGACCCATAGCTTTAACAATCCTATCCAAATAACAACAACATTCTTCACAGAAATAGAAGAAACAATTCTAAAATTTGTACATAATCACAAAAGATCCTAAAGCCAAAACAAGTTCGAGCAGAAAGACAAAGCTGGAGGCATCACATTATCTGACTTTAAAATATACTAAAAAGTTACAGTAATAAAAACAGTATAGGTCCTGTCATAAAAACAGACATATATATCAATGGAACAGAGTAGAGCTCAGAAAGAAAACCAAACATGTACAGTGAACTGATTTTTGGCAAAGATGCCAAAAACGCACAATTTTTTACAAAGAGGACAATCTCTTAAGTAAATAGTGTTGGGAAAACTGGATAGCCATATGCAGAAGAATAAAATTAGATCCTTATCTCACACTATATCCAAAAACTAAACTAAAAATGAATTTGATACTCAAATGCAAGACCTGAAACTACAAAACTGCTAAAGAAAAAATAGGACAAAGTTCATGATATTGGTCTGGGCAATGATTTTTTTGGATATTACCCACAAAGCACAAGCAATGAAAGAAAAAAATAGACAAGTGGAATTATATCAAACAACAAACCTTCTGCACAGCCAAGGAAACAATAAACATAGTAAAGAAACTACCTACAGATTGAGAGAACATAGTTGCAAATCATACATTGGATAATGGATTAATATCCAAAGTAGAGAAGGAACACAAGCTACTCAATAACAGGAAAACAAAAAAGCCTATTAAAAGATGGGCAAAGAAAGAGAAAGGATATTTCTAGAAAGGAGACATAAAAATGACCAAAACAAATATAAAAACTATTCTACATCAATAATTATCAGAAAAATGTAAATTTAAATCATGGAAGTATCACATCATTCTTGTCAGTTAACAAGTGTTGGTGACTGTGTAAAAAAGGAAGAAACCCTTTTGTACTGTTGTTGGGCTACAAATTTGAATGTTTCTCAAAAAAGCTAAAATTAAAATTATAATATATGCCAGCAATATATTCATGAGATTGCTGGCATATATTATAATTTTAATTTTAATTTTCTGAATGAAATAAAATTAGTATGTTGAAGAGATAGCTACACTTTTATGTTTATTATGGAACTATTCACAATAGCCAAGATATGGAATAAACCTAATAAAAGTGTAGTATACATACAAAACTGAAATATTATTCAATCATAAAAAATAATAAAACCCTGTTATTTGTGACAGCATGAATGAACCTGGAGGACACATGTTTAGTCACATAGGCAGGCACAGAAAGACAAATATCTCATGATCTCACATTTATGGAATCTAGAAAGTTTGATTTTTTAGAGGTAGATAGTAGAATGGTGGTTACCAGGAGCTGAGATCGTTGGGTAGATGGTTGAGCAAATGTTTCTTAAAGGATACAAAATTGTAGTTAGATAAAAGGAGTAAGCTTATCGATTGTACTAAATGGTGACTATAGTTAATATATTGTATTCTTGAAAATGCTAACAGGATGGATCTAAAGTGTTCTCACCACAAAGATGACAATTATGTGAGGTAATGCATATGTTAATTAGCTGGATTTAATTATTTCACAACATATATACTTCAAAACATCATATATAATCTTATCTGTCAATTTAAAATAAAATAGCAAAAAGCGAACTTATTTTCATCTAAAAGAGCATCAAAACGACAGCATACTTCGAAATTATTTAACAAGAGAAGTGAAAGACTTCTGTGCTGAAAACTGTAATTTATTGTTGAGCAAAGAAGAAATAAATAAATGAATGAAGATTTACATAAAATAAAAGACAATGCATACAGTTGAATTAGAAGACAATATTGTCAAGATTTTCTTCATTCTCAAATTGATCAATAGAGTTACACAATTCCTTTTAGATTACTAGCAGTCTTTATTTTGTAGAAATTGATATCCTAACATAAAATATATATGGAAATTCAAATGACTTAGAATAGCCAAAACAATTTTGAAAAAAGGGAGTGATATTGAAGGACTTAATCCAATTTCAAAACTTACAATAAAGCTATAGTAATCAATCAAATAGGACTTAATCCAATTTCAAAACTTACAGTAAAGCTACAGTAATCAATCAAATAGCATGTTTTGGGCACAAAAACAGGCTTATAGATCAATAGAACATTTTAACATTGGTGCCAAAACAATTTAAAAAGAAAGTCACATTTTTTCAGCAAATAAATTGAATAGTCACATCATAAAATCTAAGGTCCCTACTGAAAAATTAACCAAAAAATGAATCATAGACCTAAATTTAATAGTTAACACTATAAATATTCCAGATTGCAACACAGCAAATAAATCTTTATGATGTAGGATTGGAAAAAGAGATAAATACATTAAAAGTCCAATTCATTGATAAGGTCTAATAAAAATTAAAAACATTTGCACTTTAACAAAACAAATTTTAGAAAATAAAGCAGTTGCAGATAGAAACAACTGTTTGTAAATCTTATATCAGATCAAAAAGTTTTATCCAGAATATCTCAAGTTTTTATCAAGTTAAAACTCAATAATAAGGCAAACAACCCAATTAAAATTTTAGTAAAAGATTTGAATAGACATTTCGCTAATGAAATATGAATTACTAATAAGCATATGAAATGATGCTCAGCTTAATTAGATAGACATCAGGGAAATGCAATTAAAATCACAGTGAGATGCCACTACATGAACACTGGAATAGCTAGCAGAAAATGCTATATTTACTAGAATATAGAAAACTATGTCACTCAATATTGCTTGTGAGGATATAAAATAGTATAGCCATTTTGGAAATGATTTAACAGTTTCTTACAGGTTAAACATAAACTGGCTATAGGACCCACAAATTCAAATCCTACATATTCTCCAAAAAATTTTTTAAATACACATGAATCTATATATGAGGATGTTTCTAGTAACGTTATTCATAACAACCAAAAAAAAAAAAATCCAGATGTCCATCAACTGTATTTCACAATAAAAAGGAATAATTTTCTAATACATATTACATACTAACAATAATGTGTGTGGCAACATAGATTAACCTACAAAAATGCTGAGTGGAAGAAGAAAGAGGCAAAAGATGACCTGTTGTACCGTTCAACTTGTGTGTAATATCCAGAACAAGTCGATTTATAGAAACAAAAAGAATAACATTGGCCCTTTGGACCTGGTGATGGGGTAAGGAAGTAACTGTAAATAGGTACAAGCTTTCATTTGGGGTTATAAAATGTTCTAAAACTAGATTGTGAAAATGGTTACACAACTCCAAAAGTTGAAAATCGAATTGTGTACTTGTAATGGTTAAAATATACAATATGTATATTATACTTCAATAAAATTGTTTTAAAAGAGGATTAAATATAATGAACTACCTTTTAGCAGACAGAAGAATTAGGTAAAGTCATTAATTTAATGGGAGACTTTCATTCCCAATCTCTTCATTACCTTTTCTTTTCTTAAGGAAGAAGAATTTTCTCATTTTAAGCATACAGTCAAAATTTGATTAAAATTTACATCTATTTGTATCTAGAATGATTTATTTTTAAATTTTATCGACATAGAAAATATCAAGTTGACCATTCTATAATTTCAAGTACCTTATCCAAAGATAAGTGATCTTTAATAAAGGAATTTTTATTTGAATGATTTTCAATAATTAAAGACATAAAAGCTTTCCATGTGAAATGCCAGTGAAGGTGGGTATTTCTGACTATTTATGTTACTGAATTATATTATTTTGTCCTCATTTATTGAATCATAATGAGAAATAAACCCAAGATATGTGATAGATAAAAATAGAGAAATGTAATTATTAGAATTAAATAATTTTTCATTCTCCTTTCTCGATTCACTGTTACAAAAAAGTCTGAATATTTATTAAATAAAAGGGAAATGCAAAGTTATATTTTGTAATACTTTAGCTAGATGCTTTTCAAATAACATAAAATGATTTAATTTCATTCAAGAAAATTAATAATACTGCAGCACTTTCATAGTTTAGGACAATGTTAGTTTTTAACTTTTTAGAACATATTCTTACTATACCTTTTCCAGTAGTATTGTTTGTTTTATTTTGAGACTTCTGAACTTCTTTGATTGTGGGCCAGGTTTATGATTTGATTAGAATTTTATTTACAAAAATAAGTGGGAGGTAAAATTTAGCCTGTGAGTTGTAGTTTGTAGAAACTTGCATAAAATCAGAAGCATAATCAATAAGTAAAAATATATTGACTAAAATAGTGTTGTTCCTTTATCCCAAACCATGGCAAAATAGTATCTTGTCTTTATTATCATATATTTTCCAAATAAATATACAATATGTTAAATATATATTACATATAGAGTTTACATTACATATAATGTAAATTACTTAGCTACTTTGGATTATTTGAGAAGCACATTCCAGCTCTGAAAGGAAGTGAAGGGAGAACAAAATGTACCTTACAGAAATGCTAAAGGAAGAACGTCTTTAATGCTGTTTCATAGGGCTGAATGGAGTTAAGATTATCAGCACTAGGAAATTCTGTAGTGTTATTTTTGTAACTTTTCCTATTGCTAAATGATTAGAAAATTCAATTATTGAAAATAACTGGAAAATGTAACTTGGCCATCAACAGACCATGTAGGATGCTACAGTGTAACAGAAGAGCTTCCATATTTCTCTTTTTAAAGGTCATTAAATTGAACCAATTTTCACAAAATAAGTTTTGATTAGCAACTCCTGCCTTTGACTGAAACAATGATATGGAGACACATTCCATAAACATTAATTTCAAAAATATATATATATTAAAATACTGCTTTTACTCTTTCTCACTTTTTACATTCAATTGTTTGTTTTTTAGTACTCTAGATAGATATAGATAGATTTAGACATAAATAAAGATACATGTGTTGGCAAATACTTATTTGATATTATGTCAGGCATTAGCAAGGTTTTGGGGAAAGGTACATTAGCATGGATTGAAAAACTAAATAACAGTAGTGGATAGAAACATTTCAATTTCTTTTGTTACCAAATTATACATTCTTTGCTTTGGCAATTACCCTACCTAGGCTTAAGATGTGACTTGCAAAATTTCATGTGCTGGGGTAAGGACTGTTGCAATTTCTGCACTCCTTTGAGAGTGGCTCACATTCCAGAAAAAGGTATATAAGTTATCATTAAATGAGCCAAAACTTTCAGCAATTCCTAGATTGTATTTCTCCGATATTGACTTTCCTCTTTATTTAAAATATTTTTCTCATCTATTGCTTTTAAGTTTACTCTGAAATCACCTTAAATATCTATCTATTTATATTTTACCTGCTGTTCTAAAACTTAAATGCACACAAAATTACCTATAGGGCTTGTTAAAAATATTCATTTTCCAGATCGCAACACTAGAGACACTGATCCAGTGAATCTGGGGCTGGGTCTCAAAAATTAGCATTTTATGAAGTTTCCTAAGAAGTTTTTATGCAAATAGACCAAGACTATATACATCAAGAAACCGTAGTTTAGATTGAAAAGATTTTCTCCCACTTTCTGTTTAGCGTTGTCTGTTTAGTCTGCTGATTGTTTCTTTTGCTGTGCAGAAGCTTTTTTAGTTTAATTAAGTCCCGTCTATTTATCTTTGTTTTTGTTGCACTTGCTTTTATGTTCTTGGTTATGAAGTCTTTGCCTAAGCCCACACCCAGAATGATTTTTCCAATGTTATCCTCTAGAATTTTCATGGTTTCAGGTCGTAGATTTGAGTGTTTTATTGATCTTGAGTTGATTTTTCTATAGAATGAGAAATGAGGATCCAGTTTTATTCTTCTACAAGTGACTTGCCAATTATCCCAGTACCATTTGTTGAATAGAGTATCCTTTCTCCACTTTATGTTTTTGTTTGCTTTGTTAAAGATCAGTCGATTGAAAGTATTTAGATTTATTTCTGCATTCTCTATTTTATTCCATTGCTCCATTGGTCTATGTGCCTATTTTTATACCAGTACTATGCTGTTTTGGTGATTTTGAGTTTATGGTATAGTTTGAAATCAGGTAATATAATACGTTCAGGTTTGTCCTTTTTGTTTAGTTTTGCTTTGGCCATGCAAGCTCTTTTTTGGTTCCACATAAATTTGAAGACTTTTTTTTTTCAAATTCTTTGAAGAATGATGGTGGTATTGTGATATAAATGGCATTGAATTTGTAGATAACTTTGGCAGTATGGTCATTCTCACAATATTGATTCTACCCATTCATTACCAAGGGATGTATTTCCATTTATTTGTGTCCTCTATTTCTTTCAGGAGTGTTTTGTAGTTTTCCAACAAAGTGCTAATATCCAGAATCTCCAGAATCTTCAACGAAGTCAAACAAATCAGCAACAACAAAACAATCCCATTAAAAAGTGGGCAAAAGACAGGAATAGATAATTCTCAAAAGAAGATATACAAATGGCCAAGAAACATATGAAAAAATGCTCAACATCACTAATTATCTGGGAAATTCAAATAACCACAATGCAATACAACATCACTCCTGCAAGAATGATCATAATCAAAAAATAATAGATGTTGGCTTCGATGCGGTGAAAAGGGAACACTTATACACCATTGGTGGGAAAGTAAACTAGTATGACCACTATGGAAAACAGTGTGAAAATTCCTTAAAGAACTAAAAATACATCTATCATTTGATCCAGCAATCCCACTCCTGGGTATCTACACAGAGGAAAATAAGTCATTAAACAAAAAAGATACTCGCACAGGCATGTTTATACCAGCACAGCACAATTCACAATTGTAAAAATATGGAATCAGTCCAAATGCTCATCAAAGAGTGGATAAAGAAAATGTGATATATATATTATATATATATTTATATATATTATATAATATATAAATATAAAATATATGTATTTATACATTAAATGTGATATATATATCATATTTATATATACATATATAAATGATATGTTATATCATTTATATATTTGAATATATATTATATATTAAATATATATCAATATATTTAAATATATTGATATATATTTATTATATATAAATATATAAATGATATAATGTGTCATTTATATATACCATTTATATATTTATACATAAATATATATGATATGATGTGTGTATATACACACACACACACACCATGGAATGCTACTCAGACATAAAAAGGAACAAAATAATGGCATTTGTAGCAACCTGGATGAAATTGGAGACCATTATTCTAAATGAAGTAAGAATGAAATAAGAATTTTCATTACTGGGTATTGAAAAACCAAACATTGTATGTTCTCAGTCATTAGTGGAAACTAAGTTATGAGGATGCAAAAGCATAAGAATGATACAATGGACTCTGGGGACTAGGGGAAAGGATAGAAGCTGGGATGAGGGATAAAGGACTATACGTTGGGTACAGTGTACACTGCTCAGGTGATGGGTGCACCAAAATCTCAGAAATCACCTCTAAAGAACTTATTCATGTAACTAAACACCACCTGTTCCCCAAAAACCTATTGAAAATACATTTTAAGAAATAAAAATAATATAAAATAATCATAATGGTTTACCATTTAATCCTTGAAACAATCCTGTGAGGTAGAATTTTTTCAGGAATGTTACACCTTTATCTTTCAGTATGGTTATAAGCAGGTTTGATTTTTTCCATAAAAAATAAAGATGAGTGGCAAAAAAAAGAGAAAAAGAAACCATACTTTATTCCAAACTAATACTTATATGCTCTCCAATTCTAGATTTTACTGAACGACTCTTTCTAAATCATTCCACAACTGCCACTTAGCTCAAGAAATATAAAAACAAGTGTGTAATATATAGTTACAAGATTTTGGAGAATAAAATGTCTTCATCTTAAGTGAAAATTAAATTAGATAGTCACTTATCATGGGTCAATTATCCATGGGTGTCACATTTCTTCACATCTTGCAAGCGGGGACACTGATAGCTTTCATTATGAGCTCCATTTTCAATGATTACAAATAATTAAAGCTATAGAAAATACCTTCATTTAGGGCAGAGGGCAGATTTGTTTACTGTCCAGTGCAATGCTGATAATTGCTCCAGTGTAACAAAGTTAATTAACCTGACCCAGCTGTCCCATAAAGATGATGTTTATAATTTCTTTGAATAAACATAGATATTGATCCTCCCAGTCTTAAAACTTTAGAAAGTTACATTTATTTTATCTGAGTTCTTTTCTCAGGAAACCAACCATCAGGCTTCCCAGATAGCAAGGAACTGAAACTCACCAGATTTGGTGAGTTTGGACATTGCATTTGGACAATGAGATGTCAGACCACTTATCCATCATGATAACCTAAATGACCACCTGCTTTCTGTTGACCAACTCCTCTCTTATCCTTCCCTAATTCCTGTTCCCCTATGCATGGTTACATTTATTTCCCAGTATATAGTCTCCTAATTTTAGTTGGTCACGAAGATGGATTTGAGACTGATCTCTCATCTCTTCAGCTGCAGCACTCGATTAAAGCCTTCTTCCTTGACAATACTCATATTTTCAGTGAGTGACTTTCTGTCCAGCAAACTGTGCAGCAAGGAGCAGGACCTAGCCCAAACACCTGGTGCTTCAGTAACAATAATTTGCCTAGCTCCGGGAAAAAGAGAAAGTTAACCTACAGATCCATATAAAAGACTCAAGGTCTCAAAACCTAAGTTTCCTCTTCTGTAACACAATTCATTGCAGGTGCAAGCTTCACCTGATGATTGCAGAATGGTCATATCTTCCTGTGGCAACAGAGACTCAGGCAATAAATGTAGGAAAATGATAGTACTCCCGTTACAGCTATTTTGATAAATAATTACTGTCTTTTATCTATGATCCAGATATATTTATTGTTACAAACTAACTTGTTAGTTTGTAGGTATTATAAAATCTCAGCTGTTTGCAGTTCTTGATATAACCTATACATTATAGATTTTATAATTAAGTATAACACATAATTTTCTACTATTGTAGACATCATTAAACTACATTCCTAAAATAACAGTAAATGGATACTTAAATATGTCTTCTAAAAATGATGAAGACATTAATTAGAATTTATAAGACATTAATTAGAATTTATTAGAATTAGAATTTATAATATATATATAGATTATAAATCATATATATATACATGATTGAGGAAGTATGTAATGTATAATTTTTATACCACACTTGTTGAATATGTTTAAAACCTCTCAAATAAAATAGAATTAGAAAGACTAAAGGAAATTTTCTCCAAAACATAAGTCGAGCAGATTAGAAAATCAACACAGTTGTCATATACTTGGATAAAATATATACTTTTCTTTCCTACTTGGAAAATAATTATGACAAAACTTTCATAAAATGTTTCTCCACATGTGCAAAATTAGTTACTTTTTTTCTGTGGAGATCCCCAATGTTCTATTGTGCCTCTGACAATGTCCCTTTAATTTGATGAATGTATTTGTATTCAATGGAAAATAGTTGAAATAAAAAATGCCTTATCCTCCTGATGTGATATGAATTTACAGAAGCTTCTAAAGAAAATACTGCCGGTGGCTGAGAACATGAATATTTCAGTGAAAGTGAAACTGTCAAAATATAGAAGTAAATGCCTGTCGGATATGTAGAATAAATGAATGGAAAGATGACAATTGAAAATTGTAATGCATCCTTCCAAACAGATTTGTTCTGTATTGGAGACCTTACTGAAAAATGAAATGGCAGAACTAGAATAAGTTTGAGAAATAACAGTGATGTAAAGTTATATAATAAATTCGTTAACTTATGATGAAGAGATAGTATTAAACTTGAAAAGATAGTTACTAGTAGCCATTATGATATTGTAAATAATGGTCTGGAAGAAAAAAGGGGTCTATCTTAAATTTCATGTTGCATAGAAGGAGATTTTATATTATAGTAATGTAGAAATAAGAGAAAATTTATATTGTATAAAATGAAAGTGTTCATAACGATCCATTTATTTTTTTGCATTTAACATTTATTGGGCATTTACTTTTTGCCAGCCACTGAGAGATTAGGAATAGTAATTAGAGATAGTAATTACCATGAAAGTTACAAAGAAGACTAGAATTTAAAATATAAGGATATATATGGGGTCTGAAGGGTAGATAAGTTAATATTTAAGTATCTTCTATGTAATAAGTGCTAGATAATATTAATCTTATACGGCATTAAAGACACACTGAGAAAGGCTACTGTGGTTTGAATGTGTCCCCCAAAGTTTGTGCTGCAAACTTAATCCCCACTGCAACAATATTAGTAAGCAGAACCTTTGAGATAATTAGGGGCATGAGGGCTCCGCTCTCATGAATTGATTAACGTAGTTATTGCAGGAATGGGTTCCTTATGAAAGTGTATCGAAGCCAAGTATAGTGGTCATGCCTGCTGTTTCAGCTACTCAGGAGGCTGAGGCAGGAAGGTTTCTTGTTATCAAGGGTTTGAGGCCAGCCTTGACAACTTAGGAAGAACCTATCTCTAAAAAAAATAATAAATAAAAATAGAAATAGAATGAGCTAGGCCCCCTCTTGCTCTCTTGAATGTACTGCCTCACCATTTGATGCTTTCCACTGTCTTCTGATGCAGCAAGAAGGCCCTCGCCAGATCCAGACCCTTGATCTTGGACTTCCCAGCCTTCAGAACTGTGAGGAATCAATCTCTGTTCTTTATAAATGACCCAGTCATAATTCATACTATATTCTGTGCTGGCAGCACAAAATGGACTAAGACTGAGGTCCTAAACCAGAATAAGCTAATAGAGATAGCCTGAAGTAAGCCTTATAGGGAAAGTAAGGCCCATGCGAACATAATACAGTAGAGGGCCATGACAATTTATAGGCAGAGAAAAGAAAAAATGAAAGACATATAAATCCAAATTTGAGAACTGCAAGTAGGTCATTGTAGTGATACCATAGAGTACAGATGGCCATAAAATCAACCCTGGGCCAAACACTGTCTCTTACTTTTAACAAGTTACTTGCTTTACCTAGTGTCCTCATGCCCTTATACAAAAAATAATTTAGGTAAACAAGTTCTTTATATTTTATTCAAATTACAATTATTTTCTATGAATTTCAAAACATTTGCTTGAAATTCTACTGTGGAGTGAAAACTTTTTCCAAAATGCTGTCAATATTGTATTTTCTGTGAAGTTAATAAACCTACACAAAATTTTAAGACCAGTGAAGATAATTCTCAGCTTTCTCTTATCTTTAATCAATTTAATTCCTGAAGCCTAAACTGTGTTATCAAAAAACCATTTTATGAAACTTTATTTGACATATCCACTAAAAGCAGGAAATCCAAATTCTGCATTCATTCTTGTATTCTTTCTTGCCTACAAAAGTTACTTGTTCAATAAACTATATTTATACATTTTTACTAAGCATTGCAACAATTAATTCATAATCAATCAATCAATCATCTTAAATAGAATTTCTTTTCCAATTGTATTTTGCAGTTATTCCTAGAATGAGCCTTCGTTTAATCCAGATACATAAATTGCAGATGATAGAGTGAGGACACAGTAATAAATAGTGGAAAAAATTTGGTGGTTAGAACCTTTGAATAGCTTCCATGAAACATTCTTCTACCTACCTGGGCATAGGTAAAATCCTTATGTCCTGAACGTTAGCAAGGTGCACACAAAACTCTGTGGGTTCTGGGTTTAAACATAAAAAAGACAGATGAAAATAAGCCAGATAATTAGAAGACTTGGTTTGTGCTGTTTTTCTCCTACTTAGCAGCAGTGTCTCTAAGTAATCCATTTTACCTTCCAGATTGTTAGTTCTCTCTTCTTTTAGCATGTAGAACATAACTACCGTTGGTTCTGTTGTAATAAACAAATGAAGAAATATGTTTGAAAGCTGTTTCTGAAGTCAATAGATAAGGAAAAATAATAACATTCTTTCTCAGTAATAACAAAAATCTATTTAATAATGACAAAAGAGTTACTTGAGAAACTATGGTTAAAAAGCTATTCAGGCTTCGCCTCAAGCCAAGAAGTTTTCTTGGAAGAAGTGTACCTTGAGGATATATAACATAGTTGGGAGCAGTGGAATCTGCCAGATTCTGTCACAGGGACAGTAATAAGTGAAAAAATACAGGTTAGAAGGAGTGAATCTAAAGAAAAATAAACTCTGCTTTACTGAGCTGCAGAGCATACAAGAAGTGGTGGGAAGTGGATAAGGTGGAGGTCATAACTTTGGGGAACAAAGAGAAAACTTTGAGGGTCATGTGGGGCATTAGGAGAGGTTATTTGAAGGAAAAGGTGACTGGTGAAAGGGTTCCGTGAATTGAAGTGTGTATTTTTTTCAGTTGCCAGATATTAAACTGAGATTACCACAAATAATACAATATTATGCACATGTTTTAATTGCATCCAACTTTTGCTAGGAGCACAGGGTGACATCACCCTGATAATATCCTCCTCCTCCAGGATTTATCTTTCATACTCATTCAGGACATGAAAATGATCAGAGAAGAGCTAGCAAAGAGGATATAGACGTAGCCCCACACACACTACAAGGCTGCACCACCTCAATTCACTCCTGAACATTATTTTGTTATCTGAGGACCCCTCCATTCCTGACACTGCCAAGATATCTATTTACTCTCTTAGAAACCACAATATTAAAATAAGCCCAGCATCTCTTCTACATTTTTGTGTTCTAGTTGCAACTCATTCCTTATTTAAATTTTACTTAAGCTCATTTATGCCGTTACAACTTAGACTATCTTAAATAAAACTCCTACTAAAAAGGCCTTGGAATCCAAATTGCAATATGGTGGTCACTCTTTTTACTACTCACAAGGATCCCCTTTATTGTAAAGAACTTAGCAATTTTCCGTTATTCCTCCCATAGTCTCTGGGGCACCCATGATGACCATAAATGGTCCATTGTTTCTGAGCAAAAAATTACCTTCTTCAATTTCACACTATCTGCCATTAGAGTGGCAATTGGTGATCACATATTTTGATCTCCTGGAAATAGAATCTCTCACAGGCCCTTAGCCTGTAACCCTCCATTTCCAGAGGTCCATTATGCCTTGGCTCATAGAAGCTGTATTCCGTGGCGAGGCATGGCCACAAGCCTTGTTGTTGAAATGAAAATTGTACCTATAAGACAGAAACAGGACTGGACCGTTTGGTGTATCATACCTACAGAAAGATGTGTTTTTTCTGTCCAGTTCCTTGTCAAATGTCATGATGCTACAGAAGGTCACTCATCTCTTGGATCTCTTGACTTCTTGGGGAATTTCCTGTGAATATCAAAGGGAAATTGTACACTTATGGATGACAGTACCACCATTACATGTGATGAAGCTTGCTGAAGAGCTACTGTTTTTCATCCCTTAACTGAAATACCTGGTAAATGATGAGGCCCAAGGGTTAGCACAATTACCTGAACTTCAAGAAGTCATCTTAACGATAAATTTTTTTGAAAATAATAAGTCCCATCAGAACACTTTTTACAGACTCTTACGCCAAGACCATTTATTTGACTGTCTGATATAGCCAATAGAAACCACAGTTTCTTATTCAAGTATCTTCCTTTAGGGCAAATAATTCTGGAGTCTCATACTGCACATATTTTGAACATATGTACCATAAATCAAAGACACACATTTTTACACATACTAAAGCTACAATATTAGTCCCGAAAAAGGTGCTTCTTTCCCTTTCAGAGTTGATCATTACTATTTTGAGTAATACTGTTCTAATTACATAATTACTCCTTAGGCATTATTAAAATGAATGGCCAAAGCATTCATTCTATTACTCAAAATATATAATGCTTGGCTTTTGAACAAGGTGTTCAATGGAACTTCTGCCTTCTTTACCAGCCTGAGGCTATAGGCATCATAGAATATCACAATGATTTATCTAAACAATTTCAAATGCTAATAAATGAAGCAAGATATTTCAATAATCACTCAAACATCAAAGGTAAATTATAATAAAGTATTTGACTCTAATTTTGATGATTGACTTCTGATATCTTTAAGCCCCATTTCTCCCTTCTTTCCCACAGCTGGGAATGCTGATAAGAAAGCCTGGATACTCTCTTACTTAGCGCTGGCAGGAAGTTGAAACCTGGCTCTTGTGAGGGACCTTTTAGCGCAGCCTTATTCCTTCACTGCCATAAAACCCCAACCCAGTCACTCCTCTCTGATACTTCGGCTCCATCTGCACTTATTTGGAATTATGTGAGAGCCTTTCCCACATTCTTTCCTCAAAATCTTCTTATATGAGTAAGAAATCGTTTTATGCCTTTTTGGTGCATGTGTGGTATCACCAGTTTCTATATCCAAATCAAATTTGGGGTCAGGTGGTTTCTCTCCCCACTGTTAAATGACAGCAATACCTTACCCATAATTTCAGCCTACTTTTAAATAAGATATTCCCATGTTGCTATTTCTGAAATGAAATGAATGTGTAACTTTGAGATCCAAGCATGTAGTAGCTGGTGTGTCTCCTTCACACCTCACTTCCCTGCTATGTATCCATGGGACCATGTTTCACAGTTGATTTAACTAGGTCTTGAGACTAAGATGCCTGATCTTTGTGAGACTATAAAGAGTGACAAACATACTTTCATAGTTAAGTCACTAAAATTTTTTTCACTTGTCTATTAGGACAGCTAGAGTAAATTACCTTCATACACAGATGGTGTTTTTTGCTTCACATATTCTCACTCTTTTTCATGCTTGGACCATCCTAAATGTTTTTCTAGCCCTCTGTGTAATCTGAGCAGATATGCACTTTGCCACTGTGCCAGGAAAAACTTTGTAGAAGTTTTCTGCTAAAAAGTCACTGAATGTGAATTTTCTTTCTCTGTTCGTTTTGGTTTTGGTAGTTTGTGTGATGAGAAACTCTATCTGGTAGCCCAGATCCAGCACTTAGTTATAGTATGACTTAGACAAAAGTGATAATACAGGTTGTATATATATATAAAGACTACAGCACCACCCTTATTATATATATTTTTTGAGCCTCTCAGGAGATCCAAAACTGCAGCCTCTTCTTGAGCTGTCTCTATTCATGTACCTGGTCACAGTGCTTGGAAACTTGCTCACTATTGTGGCCATCAGTTCTAACTCCCACCTCCACAACCCCATGCACTTCCTTCTCTCTAACTTGTCCATGGCTGCCATTTCTTTTATCTTCACCATGGTCTGAAAGATGTTGGTAAACATCAAGGCATAGAGCAAAGATATCTCCACTCATCCAAGTGGTAGTCCAATTCCATTTTAAATGTCTAGTCTTATTCTTATTTCTTCTAATTTAGCAGAAATCTGTCCTTTTAATCCTCTACTCACTGATTCTAATTCTCCTATTTAAATCTAAACATATCAACCAATTATTCTTTTGTATGAGCCTTCCAAAATAACTAAAGACAGTTATGTCCTTTCCTTGATAATCCCCATACTTTCTTCACTCTAATTGATATATACGCTTCACTTAATAAATTGCTATTAAGTCATGGATTTTCTAACCAAACAACCTTTATTCTATCACCTTATGCTTCTGGTTATGTAACAGTTAACTCTCAAAGCTTTATTTATTTTTTAAACATGATGATTACTATTATCTTTATACACAGTTGTATCTCAATAAATTGTATTATTCTCACACATGAAGTGCCTGGGTACAATGATCATGGGGACTAACAAGTCTTTCATTTATAAGTACAATTAACACAATGGGTTTTCTTGTAGCCCGTTTCATTCGTGAATTAATCAATTCCTCCTCTGCCACTGTCACACCAGGTCAGGCAACGTGATATGCTAAATGTTGGAGCTATTCTACTCGGCTAGTGTCACTTTTCCATTTCTGTATTTTAATGTCTTAATGATCAGTGAAATGACATCTTCATTTTAAGCTTCCTTGTTATTGAAAACACAAGGCTTTCTATTAATTAAAGCAAAATAAGTGCTAAATAAACTATTTAGCACTTTCAGACTAACCATGTTACTCTGAAACCACCATATCAACTCCTCCCTAACTGAAGTTGTTAGTGATAAGAATGGGAAAATAGAAGCAAGTAATTCAGTAAGAATATTTTTTAAATTATGAATTTTAAAATCATTAGTGTAGGTGATGTATCCAAATATGTCATTATGCAAATGTTCTTTATCTTCTGGAGCATCAGGAGACTTCAATAGTAGTATTATCTTTTATAGACTAATGACACCTACGATGATAGTAAAGGAGTTGGGACACAAAAAGTGAATTTATATGAGACTCTCACACATAGTAGGCCTTAAACGTAAAGAGGATAGACCTTAAAGGTAAGGTTGTATCTACAATAATAATATGGATAAAGTTTGTCACTATCCTCAGAATTTTATAAGACAGGTAGGCCATTTCAATGACTGCCTTTAGTCAGCTGTAATATAATAAAATGAGGATTATAGTTAATGAAAGAAAAATGTTTGTCGTTAAATAAAATTTACTTAGTGCTAGCCATGCAGGAACACTCATGTTGCCACACTATCTTGATGTCACCAAATAAATTATAAATATAGAATTTTATGTGAAATCTCCCAACTAAAAAACATTTATGACAGAGTGATGATAGAATTTTAAAGAAGAAAATAATAGAAAATTTAAAAAAATTAAAATCATCTAGTTTTAAACCCTAAGGTTCCATTTTTGCCACCTCGGCTCAGGTTAGTGCACTGGATTTTTATAATTCCAAAGAAAGCACGTATATCTTTTCACCAATAATATACTGTTAGTAAGTCCTGAAATATAGTAAAGTAAAATGGTTTTGAGGAATAAATTTGAAACTCAAATGCTGAAAATCTATATTAAAGATTAAATCGCTCGGTTGATAGTTACCATGTATACTGCAATGAGCTACTACTTGTTGGAATGTGGAAAACTCTCTTGAGGAAATTTAACTTTTATTCTGTATATAAAAGGCTCTGAAAATAAATTTAACTACCAATGATGACTCCCAGCTATCAAATAGTATTTATGCATAAAAGTACATAATAGAATAAAAATTGTGAATGTTTATATTTGTGAATAGCTCTGAATAAACATATCATGAATGTCACTAGTCTAATATGATCAGATTATGTAAAAATGTCATTAAGATAATAAATGTTTATGGTGATTAGCTAGGTAAAAAGGGCAATGTAAGAATTACGAGAAATCCTCATCAATTAAAAATTACTTCTACATAATGTATAACATATGAAACCTATATACAGTGGACAATCTTAATGAAACTTTGACACATTTTTGGGCTACTGTTTAGTGTGTGGTCTAAGGTCATCCTTTGTTCTGTCTCTATAAATATGCCATACTCTGTTTTGGGTTTTTATGGTCAGTTGAATACAACATGATTGCTTTGGGACAGCAAATTCATATTCTCATAAAAGGTGTATTTCTAAAAACAGTCTTATTGCAAGTTGCTACAAGTCAAATTGACAAACCAACATACTTTCTGAATACTTGTTTAGTGGATCACCTGCTAAAATCCATTATGGATATTAGCGAGACGTGGTTTAGGAACTCAGAATCTGATGTAGAATAAAGATATGCAGTCATAAATAATTACAGGGCAAGATAAAATGTGTAGAATAAGTACTCTGTTATTTCAAGGAGGAGAAAAATCCATGTTACTTGGTTAATTCAGCAGGGCTTTCATGTGGCTAAGCCAGATCTTGAAAGAGAAGTGGAATTTTAGCACGTGAAAAGAGCATAAAGAGCCATCAATAAATGTAGCTTATTCTCTATCTCATAAGATGAACATCAGACTATTATATTAGAATTTGTTCTTGGAACATAACTTAGGCATTAATTTACCTCAGCATACCAGGTTTCTTTGATAATAAACTACTCTGTGAAAAGAACAGATTTTTTTTTAAAGCATTTAGTAGCTGGCTTATGCCAGTAAGGGCACATTTTTGTTAATGAAGAGAAAATTATGTATCTTGGCATTTTATAGCATAGTATGTTTATCAGTCAATGTTCTCTAAAGAAAGAAAACCGATAAAATACATGTGTATGTATTAAGAGATTTATGTTAAGGAATTGGTTCATGTGACTGGGAGCTGGCAAGTTTGAAATCCATAGTACAGGAAAGTCTTAAAGTTTTAGTACATGCTGGCATTCTGGAAACTCAGACAGGGGATGATGCTTCAATCTTGAGGCAGAATTTCTTCTCCTGGAATACTGTTTTCATTCTTAAGTCCTTTCCACTAATTGCATGAGGATCATCACATTATCAGAAGTATCTCCTTAACTTAAATCAACTGGTTGTAGATGTTAAGCACATCTATAAAATACTCTCCTCACAACATCTAGGTTAGTGGTTTTTTACATAACTGGACAATGTAGCCTATTCAAGTGGATCCACGTAACTAAGCACAATAGTATATATTCAGGCTGTGGACTCTGGACTCAGACATCTTGGAACTGGTCCTGGATTCTACCAGCATGTGAAGCTGGCATCTCAGACAATCTGTTTCTCAATTATTTTCTTGAAAATAAGGATGATTATAAGATAAGCTATGAGGAGGATTTGAGTGTAAATATGTTAATATATGATAAATCCTTAGAGAAGTCCTTGGTACTAAGTAACCCTTGAGTAAGCATTAGCTCTTACTCGCATCAGGGTACATAATCCTGTGTAGGGATAACTTGACAGCAACAGAATTTGAGATGCGATATCTTGTTTGTACTCTTTTATAATCTTAGTAGAAAATACTAGTGGTATAAGAAGAAAGCAAAAACTAGGGACACAGATAGATGGAGAACTAGTGTAGTTTTTTAAAAATCCCAAATCCTTCTCTCTGTTAAAAAAAAAAAAAAAAAAAAAAAAAAAAAAACCTCTACATCAAGTTGTCATTTGTTTGTTTGTTTAGTTATTTCCTTCTTTTAGCTATGCGGCATTTGGTTGTAACCATGATTTATGATTCCCAGGGGAACTTAGCCACATATCTGAAAACATCTGTACTTGATCCATATGTTTATGTCTAACTACCAGATGTTAAACATGCCAGAACTTTATATATATGTTCATTGTCTCAATACCTGTAATTAGCCAATTCACAAAACTGCAGTTAATTAAAAATATATATATATATAACTAGAAATGTTTTTAACAAAACTGAAAATATTCAAGAGTCAGGAGCATTCCAAAATATATTTTAGGATTTTGAGCATAATCTGCTAGTAAAATATGAGATATGAAATGCAAACTCATCTTAAGACAAAAAGTTTTGTTATTTATTTTGCTTGAAGGAAAAACTGTATACAATATTGATAAACATAAAGCTAATTGGAAACTTATAATTTGAAATATGTTGATAGACATTCTGTTAAAAAAGGATTCTGAATTCTATACTTTTAAAGTTTCAAAAGGCGTGTCCCACTAAAGTACCTGAAAATTTCTATAGTAAAAAAGAAAGCAGTTTAAAACTCCATATTCATAAAACATCGTTGATCACAGGGTTTGTGACCTATCTGCCATAGGATCCTAGTTCATTGATTCTAAATTATTGGTTGAGGGTAAAGACTCATTTGAGACCTACCATTTATGTTTTAAACACACTTTCCAAGTAAGTGTTCTGTCTGTTGACACTCAAGAAACATCTACCTAAGCTGACACAGGAGGTAGGAAAGCTGGAGCTATGGAAGGGAAATGTTAGATCATATCTGCTGAGTTGGCCTCATAGAAGAAAATGAAACAAAACTAAACTAAACTAACTCTCCACATCAAACAATGTTGTAGACTCTCAAGAGAACCGCTGTAAAAATATACCATCCATTTGTGATAGCTGCTTGAATTTAATGATTTATTTTTTGAGATTGGGAGATACTCTCTTTAACCTACAAATTTGCTAAAATAACTATCAAGTATCACCCTAATGTGACTCTCTGAAAAGCTGACAGACTTTGCAATATAATGCAGTTATAGTCCAACTGTTATTGTTCTCCTTTTGCATTTCAGACACCTTTATTTTTAAATTGCGTTACTCTTCAAGATTCTAGTTTGGTTTCTCTAATCCATGTTCAGATGAGATATCCAAATGATACTTTCCTTCACTTTGTTCTCTGTGCTTGTGAATGCAGACAGGTATTTATGCATGCCAACAAACCTTTTTCCATAGATATTCCAGGTTCAAAAACTGATTGATTAGGATACTGAGCCAAAACCCTCCAAAACAAGAAGAAATATTAAGATACTATAAAGAAGCAAATTTAAAAGTGGTTTCTTTTGAAACATGTTCTAAAAAGTTATGAACAATATAGGAATCTGCTAACACTTGTTCATTGAACACAGTCTTCATAAAAGTACAGAATAATTTATTGTTCTACTAAATTTTAATTGAACATGCCACCTTTTTTTTGACATAATTTCTGATCCTTGAGTTTGTTACTAGGTGGAAAGCAAGCAAGCAAACACATTGCTTGCTTGCTGTTCAGGACAGTCATCTTTACATGATTTCTTTAGCTGCATGTGTGAGTTAAAAAGTAGTTTAAATCTGTTTTAACAGTGGTATAAGAAAGACTCTGGAGACAAAAATATTTTTAAAGTAATTTCATTTTTTAAATATTTAAATCTTTTTTTTAAAAGTAACTGAAAAATGTAGATGCATAATTTTAAATTTGCTGTTCTTTCTTTTCTGAGCAATCTATGAACCTACAATTTCTAGTGCATAGTTCACTTCTTTTTAAAATTCGTGCCGATTGGTCCATGGTGAACATGGGCAGACCCAGGAAAAGCACCATCAATTCTCCCTCTGGTCTATGGAACTGGCAGCCAGACTGACCATCCCAGACCTGAAAGTGGGGCTTTCACTGGGGACCTGCCTCCTTCCACCCAGTAGTCTTTCTCTGCCATCAACCTGCCCTTCCTGGCACCCAGGCTGTTTGTGCTGAGGGGTACCTGCAGGCCAGTAAGCCAGGCACTGACCAGCGGGGGTTGTGTGAGCTAGTGAGCATGCAGCCAGCCACAGCACACAGCTAGGCATCCTGGCTTCAGCAGGGCAGGCAGCTACCAGCACGGGTGCCGGCTTCCTGCAAAGCTGTGGCTGGACCAGGTGTACCTCAAGCAGCTTCTATAGCTGGCAATGGGGAAAGTGGTGGCACTTGGAAGTTTAGAGATGCCAGGAACTGCAGTGCTTCAAAGAGGATGTCACAGCCCTGGCTCTGGGAGATACTAGGTCTGTGCTCCCCGAAGTGCCATAACTCTTCTCTCTTCCCTCGGGCTCTGTGGAGCAGCAGCCCAGCTGTGTCTTCTCCGCTGCAGCCAGCATCTTAGCAGTGGTCGCTCCAGAGGGGCCATAGCTGCCATCTTTATATCACTGGAAATTTCAGGTGAAACAATAACCCTGGTGAGGGGATGAATATTAACCTCAGAAAGTAATACACGTCTTCAGACGCTAGATAATATTTATTATCAGTAACTGTGTTTGTTTTATTCTCAGCCTGAAGTACTGGAATGTTACATGATATATTTTATTTGGCTACTTGCCTAGAAAAATTCAAATACACATTTGTCTAAGGAAACAACCTATTCAGAATTTCCGAAATGAGCATTCCAAAGCCTGAAACCAAATATACTGATATTCATCTAAAAAGCATAGACATGGGGAGTTTCATGACAAATGCTTGTCTGCTTTTCTTAAGCAGAATATATTAAATACATTAAAGTGTATTGTTGAATTCGAATCATAGCTTTTTAACAAGGAAGAGCTCTTTAAAGGTATTCTGGTTCAGCCAATCAGGAAGTTGCTCCAGGAAGCCAGGAATGGTGGATGACTACCTGCACTGAAAAAAAATTGGCTGGGTTTACAAATGATGCTAGGGACATTGCACTGTAGTTTTATTCTAAGCAAGGGACAAAAACTGGCCCATCCTGCATATCCTCAACAGGTTCAGAGCTGAAAGAAAAAAAAAAAGAAAACCTTTGTATATCACAACAATGACATAAAGCGGCTTTTAGGCCCACAATCTTATTAGTGAAGAAAATAAGTGGTACAAACTACAGCTTTAGAATATTATATACGAGTGAGTTGTGGTGTCAGCAACATCTCAACAACTCTCTTTAGTTAATATTTTTATTTTTACTTTTCAAATTTGAGCATATTTTTGGATAGTCCATTAGTGCTGTTAGAGCTGTGCTGTCCCCTAGAGTAGCCACTCAGAACTTCTGGCTGCTGAGCATTTTAAACATGACTATGGCTACTAGTTATCTGAATATTTAATTTCCTTCAATATAAATTTAAATTTAAAGACATATTTATTACAATTATGACAAAACGTTTAAGTAACTTTGAAACACTTGCATATAGGACTCTACTTTTTAAACTAAATTTATTTTATATTTAATTAGAGGTTAAGTATTTTTGATGAAACAAGCATTTGCATTCAAATATACATTATATTTCAAGTATTTCATATGAAAATTATGAAATTATCTCATTAGTAAATTTAGAGACATATTTATTATGATTATGACAAAACTTCTAAGTAACTTTGAAACATTTGCCTATAGGACTCTACTTTTTAAACTAAATTTGTTTTATATTTAATTTGAGGTTAAGTATTTCTGATGAAATGTAGCATCTGCATTCAAATATACATTATATTTCAAGTATTTCACATGAAAATTATTAAATATCTCATTACTATATATAATAATGTTTAATACATTTCAAGTAACATTTAGGATATATTTATTTAAATAAAATATACTGTAGTGTTAATATTTATAGCATCTGTTTCTTTGTACTTTTTGAATATAACTAATTGAAAATTTAAAATTACATATGTAGCCTACAATATATTTCTATTAAAGAGCCTTGCCCTAGATCGTGGTTCATAAATCTGACACTAACCCCCATAACACCTGTGGTATAACCACCTTTCCCCGCTCCCATTGTGATGACAGAGTTTTTCCTTAGTAACTTGAACGTGTAAACAGATAAATAAAATTGTGTGTCCCTAAATGCTGGTTCTATTTATCTTTATATGAAGTTTTGGAATTGGGAGTGTTCCAGAGTTAGTGAAAAAGCACAAGATAGTTCACCAAGTTACATTTCAATGTCAGATATAACATTTATTTTTTATATAACAAAAATTAAATATAGCATTTTTTAGTGCAGTATAATATGTCTCATGCAATATTTCAGTTCAAGGGTTTGGAATATGCTTATACTAAAAAATATTGTTGTTTATCTGAAATTTGAATTTAACTGGGAGACTTGTATTTTATGTGACATCTTTAGGAATTGGGTATATTTCATAGAAGGAAAAAAAAAGTCATTTTCAATAAGTGATAGAAAATTGAATATCAGTACAATTAAACAAAGAACCTTGATATATGTTACAAACCATACTAAGTAATTGGTTCTAAAATGCACAGATCTCAATGTGGAAAGTAAAATATGAAAATATTAAGTTGATAAAATAGTAAATTATCTTCATGACTTTATGGTAGAGAAAGTCTTTTAATCATAACTATTCTGACTTGTGTGAGATGATATCTCATTGTGATTTTTATTTGCATTTCTCTAATTACCATTGACATTGAGCTTTTTTTCATATGATTTTTGGCTGAAAGTATGTCTTTTGAAAAGTGCCTGTTCAGGTCTTTTGCTTACTTTTTTATTGGGTGGTTTGTTTTTCATTTGTAAATTTCTATAAGTTCCTTATTAGTCCATTTTCATGCAGCTGATAAAGCCATATCCAAGATTGAGCAATTTACAAAAGAAAGAGGTTTAATGTACTCACAGTTCCATGTGGTTGGAGAGGCCTCACAATCGTGGTGAAAGGTGAAAGGCACATCTCACATGGCAGCAGACAAAAGAAGAGAATTGTGTAGGGAAACTCCCCTTTATAAAACTATCAGATCTTATGAGACTTATTCATTATCACAAGAATAGCATGGGAAAGACCCACCGCCATAATTCAATTACCTCCCACTGGGTCCCTCCCACAACACATGGGAATTTTGGGAGCTGTAATTCACGATGATATTTGGGTGGGGACACAGCCAAACCATATCACTTGTAGATGCTGGATAGTAGACTGTTGTCGAATGCATAGTTTGCAAAATTTTTCTTCCACTCTGTAGGTTGCCTATTCAATCTGTTGATAGTTTCTTTTGCTGTGTAAAAGTTCTTTGGTTTAATTAAATTCCCTTGTCGATTTTGGCTTTTGTTGCAATTGTTTTTGATAGCTTCACTATGACATCTTTGCCTCTGTGTACATCCTGAATGGTATTGCCTAGGTCATCTTCCAGGGTGTTTACAGTTTAGGATTTTACATTTGAGTCTTTAATCCATTTTGAGTTAATTTTTGAATATAGTGTAAAAAAGGGGTCCAGTTTTATTTATTTATTTATTTTATATTTTTTGTTGTACTTTAGGTTCTGGGCTACACGTGCAGATCATGCAGCATTTTGTGTAGGTACATACATGGCAATGTGGTTTGCTGCCTCCATCCCCCCATCACCTATATCTGACATATCTCCCCATGTTATCCCTCCCCAACCTCCCTGCCCCCTGCTGTCCCTCTCCTAGTCCCCCCAACAGACCCCAGTGTGTGATGCTCCCCTCCCTGTGTCCATGTATTCTCATTGTTCAACACCCACCTATCAGTGAGAACATGTGGTGTTTGATTTTATGTTCTTGTGCCAGTTTGCTGAGAATGACGGGTTCCAGATTCATCCATGTCCCTACAAAGGACACAAACTCATCTTTTTTAATGGCTGCATAGTATTTCATGGTGTATATGTGCCACATTTTCTTTGTCCAGTCTATCATCGTTGGGCATTTGGGTTGGTTCCAGGTCTTTGCTATTGTGAACAGTGCCGCAGTGAACATACATGTGCATGTGTCTTTATAGCAGAATGATTTATAATCCTCTGGATATATACCCAGTAATGGGATTGCTGGGTCAAATGGAATTTCTGTTTCTAGGTCCTTGAGGAATTGCCACACTGTCTTCCACAATGGTTGAACTAATTTACACTCCCACTGACAGTGTAAAAGTGTTCCTATTTTTCCACATCCTCTCCAGCATATGTTTTCTCCAGATTTTTTAATGATTGCCATTCTAACTGGTGTAGGGGGTCCAGTTTTAATTTTCTGAATATGGTTGGCCAGTTATCCTAGCACCATTTATTGAATAAGGTATCCTTTCCCCATTGCTCATTTTTGTCAGATTTGTTGTGGGTCAGATAGTTGTAGGTGTGGGATCTTGTTTCTGGGTTCTCTATTCTGTTCCATTGTTTTATGTGTCTGTTTTTGTACCAGTACCCCACTGTTTTGGTTACTGTAGCCCTATGGTATAGTTTAAGTATGTTGCTTCCCATTTTGCAGAACTTTTATTTCTCTGAAGACACCATTAAGAGAGTGAAAAAGACACAGACTAAAACATACTTTTTAGAAAAATACTAACAGCTAAATATAAAAAGCTAGGAAAATCTTTAAAAGTTTGAACAGAAACTTCACAGAGAAGGTTATATAAATACAACATAAATATATAAAATTGCTCAACCTCAGTTTTCATCACAAAAATTAAAATTAAAATTACATTGTTATACCACTGTACATGTACAAGAAAGACTATGCCATGCAGTCTCCTAAAAGAAACAGGAGTCTCTTTAATTAGCAATACATGATCATAACTGTGCTTTAAGAATCCTATTTGGATAATACAGAGTGGAGTCAGAAAAAGTTGACACTAAGAAAAGCTGCAGAACAAGACATCTATGCTAAGAGCCTGGATGATTTTTTTTAAGTGACATTAATTAGGGAGAAACAGATTTTCAAAAAAATTTAAAGAAAACATAAGTAACATTTCATGCCTGACTATAGGAAATGAGCCATAACCATATCTTACGATAGTCTTAAAAAGCCTAATTCCTTCTTATTTGGTAAATGACTAGTTTTGTATTAGTAAAGTATAGATCCTCATTCTATTCAGGTAAGACTCCTGGCAACATTGGGAAAAACATTTGAAACCCAAGTACAGACGTTAAGGTATCTTCACATGTTCAGGACCTAAGACTGACAAGAGATGTATCAGTACTCTGTACTTAAACATTTGGTGAGAGAAAAGAGAGTGTGTGCCTAATTGGTTGAGGAAAGGAGTTCAATTGACCACAAAGGAGTTTACATTTTTATAATAAAAAAAGTTTAACTACAAAGGCTTAAAATACAGCTAGTCTAAAGCAATTAATGTCATAAAAATACTGAAAAGGACCTCAGATAACATATAGTGTGTCAACCTAAATAACAGAAAGAGGCTGTCTAATAGAAAGCGATATTTATTTGGGAATGGGCATTATTACAATAGGAATATGTGTTCATAGTACACTATGTGTGTATTCCGAGAGGCAAAGGATGACAAAGGCTTTTAAAGGAAAAAATGAAGAGGATCACATAACTGTTTTGAGATTATTATATGCAGCTACAAAGATAGATAACAAGGGTGCCATCAGTCCAAGATTAGACAGGCAGTTGCTGGACTAATGACCTTTCTGAAGTATTTTTTGAGGTGAAGTAATGATGGTCTTTATGCAAAGTTGTGGTTTTTGCAGCATACTGTGATAGTTCTTGTTATCAGGCATTTGTGTATGAGAATTTTCACTTCATGGGCTTCCCTGGGTTTATTTATAATGGGTTTTAACACAACTAACTTAATTTTGATTTTGGGAATTTTCAAAATTTCTCCTTTTGATCAAGATCTTTCTCCAAAACCATCATTGATCAATAATCTTTTAGTTAGGCTTTTATTGTCCCTTGGTGCAAAGATGAAACTGTCCCAGGCTGTTTGGTCCCAAATCGAAGGCAGTGATTGGTGACAAGGATTCAGCATAAACATTATTTTAGGCACATTTGAGCAAAGAGGGAGGTTTGGAGGGAGAGGCTCTTAGGCTGTCTATTCAAGTCCATTATTAAGTTAAACTTTGTCTGCTCTGCAGATGTTGGCTATCATCTCAAAGTGCTGGGCCAACATTATTCTGTTAGGAGTTGTACTCCTGTAGTAACTTAATAAATAATAGGCACAAAGTTTAAAAAGAAAAATAATACAAATGCAATCTTAATTTGTGTGATGTTTTAAGCCATGAACTGAGGTTTAAAGACAACTAATTATATAAATCAAATGACCTTGGGGAATTAATTGATACCTGTTATAACGATGTGACCTTTGTTTGTTAATTTTGTGCTTATGAGTTTCATCTTTCCCAGATAAATTTATCCAAGCAGAGCATGTAATATTAGCAATAGCACAGACAAGTTCTTATTTATCTAATAGATTGTATGCCATAATTTTATTACCTAGTATACCTATGACTGAGTTGAATTAAAGCAACATTTGAGCAATAGTTGTGTCAGGGACGTTACCAAGTTACCCACTAGGTAGACTAAATGATCTCTTAAGTCAGTTTCTGTCAAGTTACCAGCAGAAACTACTGATTGTGAAACTCCAATTATACCATTATCCTGCTAAGTAAAACATGTAGGCACTAAGAGGGGTGAAGCTCTCATTATAATATGGAATCTTGTTCCTGCATCTTGGGAAAAGCTGTCTATATTGTGAAGCCACCAACTTCTCATCCTGGCTTGCAGTTTAAATGCCTTTGGTTATAGCATCAGGAAGTTTGGTAAAATTTCTATGTGACCTATATATCAGGCACAAGACTTACTCCTGAAACTTTATCAATTCTCAGCTTATAAAGCTTTGGGAAAAAAGCAGTTCCTATTTTTAGTAATTCCATGGAAAAAAGTTGGATTGTAGGAACTTAAAAGAATTCAGGATCTTGTCTAGTGTATAGGTAGATAATAAAAACTCAAAAAGAGTCCATAGCATTGCAATCTAATAACAGGTGTCTTACGCTTTTTTTAAAAGCATAATTTTTCTGTGTCATTTTTATTGCCACCAAAGATAATCAGAGTAATAAAAATTATTTGTAAAATAAGTTTATTCATCAGTTTTTTGCCTAATGATTTATATAAGTGCAGCAAGGATAGTGATCAATTACATAGGACTCTCCTATTTTAAACCCTCTTGACACTAGAAAGCCAAACCAAGGCAGACTTTAGATTCCATCAGTCTTTAAGGTTCCTGGGCCTGCCAGAAAGTGATGATTTTTATTCATTCACTGTAAACTGGAAACCCCTGAAGCCAGGAAGTCTATGCATATTCTCAAATATGATTATATTAGTCCATTTTAATGCTGTGGATAAAGACATACCTGAGACTGGGAAGAAAAAAGGCTTAATTGGATTTACAGATCCATATGGCTGGGGAGGCTCAGAATTATGGCGGGAGGCAAAAGGTACTTCTTACATGGTGACAGCAAGACAAAATGAGGAAGAAGCTAAAGTAGAAAGCCCTGATAAACCCATCAGATCTTGTGAGACTTATTCACTATCATGAGTATAGCACAGGAAAGACTGGCCCCTATGATTCAATTACCTCCCCCTTGGTCCCTTCCACAACATACATGGGAATTCTGGGAGATACAATTCAAATTGAGACTTGGGTGGGGACATAGCCAAACCACATCAATGATATTCCAGTTAAGGTGCTGGTAATATAACAAATGTTTCCAATTGTATCCTGTTATAAAGAGAGAAAAAATTCTTATTAAACTTATTGAAATAATTATATTGCTGTAAACATAAGAATAGTTACAAATAGTTACCAGATTTTGAAGGGTTCAAGTAGGGAGGAAAAACAAATGCCCTCACTTTTGTTCATAAAAGCATATTTTATCAAATTACTATAAACTATAGCCAGCTTAAGAAAAAAAATTTCCTTAAATTTGGAAAACAAAATATTTAAAGATACAATGTTCAAAATAAAAGTTGTAAAATGTTTAACATTATCAGTTATTTAATGCCATTCAGTTCATTTTGCTTTGCTTAATCTTGTTTATATAAATATCTGAGAACTTTGGTAAATGTTTATATTCACTTTATTGTAATGGATAATCTTTAAATTATCATAATTTGTTATTATTATTTGAGTTACAATTATTGCCAAAATATTACCTGGTTTTCTGGGCAGAGTTTTCTTAATGATACATCATAGTTGTACATATTTTGGGTATACATGTGATAGTTTGATGCATGTATACTAGGATATCCATCACCTCAAACATTTATCTTTTCTTTGTGTTGGGAACATTATAATTCTTTTCTTCTAGCTATTTTTAAATGTCCATATTTAATACATTTACCTGATTTAATTTTAAACATATCTAGCCAGTTAGTTGATTTTCTCTTTTCTGATCTTAAAGAATTTTCTTCCCCACCCTTTCCGTTTTCTCTCCCTCATTTTGGCTTTACTTGTCATATATAATGCTAGTTATATTCAAACCAAATTTTCATACTAAAAGATATAATAAGCATAATTATTGCTTTCAAGAACTTTTATCATAACAGGGGAAACAGAAATACAAACAAATAATTGAAATACAAGGTAATACATTGCATAAGGAATTTTATAGAAAGTGTTCTGAAAACACAAGTGAGAGACTATTGTCTGTAGAGTTGAGGTTATAATTGAGCTGAATATTTCATGGTGAGTAGACAATAATAGAGTTAATGAGGAAAAGCATAGTGGTATGTGTGTATAAAATAGGTTGAAGGAGAAGGAAGTCCTGTAATCTGTGTGACCTTAGGAATCAGTGCTGGGGAGACTTAAGATGCAGGATCCAAATAATCTTGTCCTCTATGCTAATGTTTGTAGTAATAATTGTCAGTGATAAGGCGTTATTAGTGATTTTAAAGATGAAATATTGTTGTGAACAACTATATTTAATGAATGTAAGAGAGCATAAGGAAGATTGTTAAATGCATTAGTTAACAAATTGAAGATTATATGCTTTGAATAAATGCATAGAATAAGTCCTAGATTTCTACTTCAATTGATTCTTTGTAGACATATTTCAGATAAATGATGGTAAAAATATTTTTTAAAACTAAATTTAAAATTAGTTAATTTTGTGTATTGATATCATTATAGTATACATACTTTAAAATGCATTAATTTATTGAATACTGTAAAATAAAAATTGAAGTTATATTAATTTAATTATTCTTTTTAACACTTTGTCTCAAATATCTCAAAACGGGGAGTGAAGGTTATATTTATAATCAGTCTCATGTGTTTCAAATACTATATATCCCTCTAATAGCTGGGATTCTAAAATTCATTATATATCAATAAATAATTTATTAAAATAATGAATGCCATTGACTTTGTACTTAGCTTGAAGAAACAGAATTGCTTATTAATAAGAAATTGATTTTTTCATAATAATATAAAACTGCTAAGAGATCTGGAGTGGTCTTGATCAGACTGAGATCAGAAAAACAAGGCCATATGCCTTCTCTTCATAGTGTGAGGATCAATCAGCAGTATGTCATTAAAATTAAATTTTTTTTTTTTGCTGCTAGACTACTTGCATGCGTGTTTGTCATTTGTTTCTTAATAAATATGTAACTAAAAATCAACCAAATGCATTTATTCTGTAAACTCTTAATTAGAACAAATTGCTATACTCCTTAGGATTTCATGCCAATTATCATTTGGAGTGATTTTTAGTGGATAATTTTTAAACTATTGGAAAAGGAATTTCAAAAAGAATTTTTCAGACAATTTAGATTTATCAGAACAATATAGCCAGGCCATTTTTATTGTCTTTTTCCCTATCCCCTCCACTACTTATTCCTCATAATAAAGGGACTTGCCCATTTCTAGTTACAAGTGATGCTAACCAAGACTGAAACCTTTGTGATTTATTGCAATTAGCTTTAAAGCAGGGAAAATGAAATAACATGGTATAGGTGATGGTCTCTATGTGGATACTTAATAAGAATTGAAGGATTTATTCCACTTATAATGACGATATTTAGAAAATTAGTATATATGAAGGTGATTAATTATATACACATATGTAACATTTTGTATATATTTTCTTTATGTAAATGTATCCCTTATAATTATGTTTTTTAATAGGCAAAGAAACTACTAATAGGATTTTTAAAAACTAAAGCTACTATGTAACTATTTAAATTAAAGATATTTCATATTAAACACACTATATGATTAATTAGTACCTATTTTAGACTCAATAATTGAGGTTGTCATATTTATAGGTAACAGACTTATGAAGAATCTTATGATGTACAATTTTGGATAATATTTGAACAGCCTTTATTTTTAAATACTTATCAAATCAGTTAGGTATTCATGTAGCTATATTAAAATTATATGCTTTCTTATCATGTGTAAGTATTCTGATTGTTTATTAAAGGCAATGGTCTTCTTAAAGTAGGACCAGGTGAGCAGATCTGACCTAATAACAAGAACTGTAATGTGGATATTTACATGGATATAAACCATTTAGCAGAAGAGAGTAATTCAGCATGTTGAAATGACATGAGATAGAACAAATCATGGTAAAGTAATCAAGGCAGAATTAAAGAACAAATCATGGTAAAGTAATCAAGGCAGAATTAAAAGGACTTACCAGTGATCTATGAATTTAAAGCAATTATTTAATTATTTTCAGGGGGAATATTTTAAACATAAGGTAAAGCTGTCATAAATTCTTATCACCACTTACATTTGAACTCAGACTGAACCAAAGTAAATGGCTTATGTTAACAGAATATTATTTATAGTGAATAATATTTGTACTTAAATAACAAAGATTATAGGCTAGGTTGTCATGTGGCCTAGTTTGACCAGGAATGTTCCAGTGTATACTTTTATTTTCATGGCTTGACAATAAGGTATATAGTAACCCTAATTGTACTTCTATATAATTTAGAAAAGGACCAAAGGAGTCCATTGCCATGGTGGTGGAGAAGGTCTAATGTCTATTGCACTGGCAGTGCCAAATTCTCCCAAAGAATTGTCACCAAGATAGCTCCTCCTTGATTTTCTTTATTTCTTTTAAGTCCTTCTAAATATCCCTTTTTCATCAAACTCTCTTGACTATCTCACTGCTAAAATTGTACACATATTATGAACACATTTTCCAATTTTTTAAGAAAACATATGTTTTAATGTTTGATATTTGCTTTAAAATTGTCTTAGTGTTATCTTCCATCTTCTTTCTAGTTTTTATCACAGTGATACTCATGAATGCTATTTAAAGGAGCACACAATCTTGTAATTTTTACCTGTACCTTTTGTAAGTTTCCTCAATGTTAGCTCTAAATTTTCAACTGCTTCCTAAATGTTTTTTTTTTTTAATCACTAATACAATTAAATAGTAATAGGGCATTAATCCTACTATTCTTAATATAAAATTTATCTCCTACTCACTTTTCAAGTTATCATTCTCTGGGTCATTCAGTTTAAAAATCTAGAGAAATTTTTTTTTAAATGTATTTTTTATTTACTTTTAAGTTCAGGGGTACATGTGAAGGTTTGTCACATAGGTAAACACATGCCACTGGGCTTTGTTGTATAGATTATTTCATCACCTAGGAATTAAGCCCAGTACCCAATAGCTATCTTTTTTGCTCCTTTCCCTCCTCCGCTTCTCCACCTTCAAATAGACACCCGTGTCTGATGCTTCCTTTTTTGTGTTCATTTTTGATTCCCATTTCTTCAGTTCATTTTGTGAATCAAATGGACATCGAATTCTGTTAATAAGACATTGTCGGTATTTCTTAAATTTCTATTTCTGTTTTTTAGTTATCACTTCCAACTGAAATGTTTCATTATGAGGTATGGCCATTACGATGTATAATTTTGATACCCTTTTAAATATTTGCTTCTCCTATCTGTTTTTCTTCCAATTTGTCCTTAAAGCAATTCTAAACTTAAAAAAAAAGACTTTCATTTATGTGATTATTCTTATATGCAGATATTTTAATGACTTCTTATTCTAGAAAAGCACAGTCTCAAATTATCTTTCCAAATTTATTTTCAAGTAACTCTTCTATGAACCATCATACAAATTCACAGTAGTTGGAGAAATTATTAACAGAAAACAGTTATTTTAGATAAAGATTATCAAGGACTGGCTGGGTGGGGTGGCTCACACCTGCAATCTCAACACTTTGGGAGGCCAAAGTGGGCAGATCATCTGAGGTCGAGAGTTCCAGAGTAGCCTGACCAACATGGAGAAACCCTGTCTATATAAAAATACAAAATTAGTCGGGCGTGGTGGCGCATTCCTGTAATCCCAGCTACTTGGGAGGCTGAGACGGGAGCATCACTTGCATCCAGGAGGCGGAGCATCACTTGCAGTGAGCCAAGATCACGCCATGCACTCCAGCCTGGGCAACAAGAGTGAAACTGTCTCAAAAAAAAAAAAATAATAATAATAATCAAGGACTAATGAAATTTATCTTTTGCTTTTCACCTAGAATATATCATTGAAATGTTTTTAAATAATATCAATCTTACGGCTAGTTTTCAGTTGGCTGGCATTTAATTTCAATAGAATGGCTGTGGGGAGAGTGGTAACAGCATCTCCAAGGCAGAGTCGGTTCCTCGTGAAGCCCCTTTTCCAGGCTTACAGATGTCCACCATCTTGGTGTGTATTCATGCGGAGATGATGAGACGGCCAGGTGGGAGGGGTCCCTGGAGAAACTCCAACTAGCGGGCCCACTGGGGTGGAGCTTCCGGAAGTTTACGCTATTTGCAGTGGGGAGGAGCCTGGCCTGTCCTTGTTCTGTGTGGAACCTGGGATTAGAACGGCAGGCAAGAAGCTCTCTGGTTAGGCCAGAGTACCCCCGTTTCCCCTCTTTTTGACCTTTTCACCCAATAAAACCCTGCTTTACTCACTCTTCAAATCATCTGCAAGCCTACATTTTCTTTTCTTTCTTTTTTTTCCCGGAGACCGAGTCTCGCGCTGTCGCCCAGGCTGGAGTGCCGCGGCACGATCTAGGCTCACTGCAACCTCTGCCTCCAGGGTTCAAGCAATTCCTCTGCCTCAGCCTCCCGAGTAGCTGGGACTACAGGCACTCACCACCACTACCTGCTAATTTTTTGTAGTTTAGTAGAGACGGGGTTTCACCATGTTGGCCAGGATGGTGTAGAGCTCCTGACCTAAATTTTCTTGTCTGTGGGATGAACAAGGACGCTGTCTTTAGCGGAACGAAGGAAAAGTCCTGCAACACTTTTGGCACGTGCAACATGGGGGCTCAAGAAGCGGTGAGTAAAATGCGGACTCAAAACCTCTCACTGTTGCTTCTTTTCATCCTCGGACTTCTGAGGGTGGGAGAAACCATGTCCCCACCCCACGTCGCTCCTGAGCCTTTTCATGGCCTTTTCCTTTCTTTTTCGGGATGGATCAGCGAGCAGCAGCTCCCTGCCACTCTGCCATCCCTGCCAGGGCCTGGATGCATAGCTCAAGGCGCTCCGGCAGCCGGCAGCTGGCAGCTGGCTGGCGTTTTCTGTCATGGGCTGCCGCGGACTTCCCCTTCCCAGCCAAGGGTTTCAACTCCGTCGGCCGGTAATTAAGCTGTGGCTCTCTGCTAACAAGGCTATTTATACCCTTGCTAGCACAGCTGTCTGCCAGATGCCTATTGAAGGAACTATTTATTGCTAGAAAAATACACTGCACTTCTTTCTCAATGCGCCTTTACTCCTCTATGCTTTCTGAAGGTAGGGAGAAGGGCTGGCGTTTCCAATGCTCATTGTCATTGTATAACCACATCTACAGGCCTGTATGAATGTAAATAACTGGGGTAGAATTCAAAGTAGACTATTAAAAACCAAATTAGTCTGAATTAAAGATCATAAGTAAATGAAAGACAGCAGTGACCCCCCCCCAAAATGAAGCAAATAAAGCTATATGTGTTTAATTAAATCAATGTCTGTAATTTGTTTAAAATAGTTTTAATATTATTTACATTAAAGTAGGAAAATTGTAAGAAATCTCTAAAACAGAAGATGGCTTAAATGAATTTTAGATGTGTTCTTGCTAATCATTGTTTACATTTGGATTTTTTTCCACAAGGCATATAAACATATTCTGATATTTAAATAATTAGTGCTGATGAATGACACTGTAATGACAGCAAATTAATTCTAACAATGTAACCATAGATTATTTCCTCATTAGAACTATCATTTTTATGTTTTGAGCACTTAAAAGTAATACAAGTTTCAAAAAGTAAAAATACTTGCCAGAGATAACAACATGCTTGTAATCATCTGAAGTCAGAGTATTCACTTTGTAAATGCATACTTATTTATTTGTGTAATGGTATGTTGTCTTTCTTTTAGGGACAAAAGGTATAAATTGTATATTATTTTAATAACTTCTTATTCCACTTAGATTTAACTTATAATTTAGCATTGTAATACAATACAAGATGTGGGTATTATAACAGCTAACTTGTTAGTATGAAATGCTTTCAACAAAAGCTAATTAGAACTAGCCATTTCTCACACTGTGTGTGTGTCTGTGTGTAAAGCAAGGGAAGAATATGTATATTATTCTGATTAGATATTCAATTCTGTTCTAACCAAAGAAAACAAAATGGAAAATGATTTACAAGTTATTATGTAATTATTTTTGATAAGCTGATTACAAGCCACTCTTCTGAAAGCCACTTCACTTTTCTATGATGATAGCTTTAAAAGTCAAATATCCCAGTGTTAGTTCCCTAAATGTTATTGAAAGGACCAGCTTTCCCTCAAATTGCTTTTAACCTATAATGGCATCAGTGTTTATTGCAAATGGAAAACCACAAGTCTTGTATTTAACTTAGCTGAACATGGTCTCTATGTGTAACTTCTTCCTGACTTAATTTTGATAGTTTTACAAGTATTCAGCAATCAATAGTTCTTCTCCTTACTACTGAATACTTTCTTTGCTTGTCCAAATGATTTAAAGTGAACTAATTGTGCAAATTTATGTGATGTCAGCTAGTGTAGTGTACAAATGGTGACATCACCTGCCAAGAACTATATATATGTCCCTCATCCAACAGAAGATAATCAATAATGGACTGCAATTATAATGATTCAAAGTTAATGTCAGTGTTCAAAAAGTCTGATTTTGAGTGAAATAAAATTTAAATATCACTGCTTTAAGTGTGTGAAGAAATATTTCTCATTTACATACATTTAAATCTTTTGTCAAAAAAGGCTGATATTGGTTGATGTTCTTTGGGCCTTTAAAATGTTTTAGTATTAAGCTTTTAGTGATTATGAGAGTAAAATATCTTCAATACAGAATATTTGTAAAATTTGAGAAAGCGTGAAAATAAAATAAAATGTACTTATAATCCTACTAACAAAGAATATCTACCAATGTTTTAGTGCTTTTCTGCCACTCATTTATCAATATGTATATTAATCTTTATCTTAAAACTGGTGTGTTATAATCAGTAAATACACAAAGCAGACATATGGTAAATATAATCAATCATAACACTTACTTTAAAAAGGAGCACATTGAGGCAACATGTCTAAACTGCACTTACACAGGCAGTAAGTGGTTAGGCCAGGGTTTGAACCAAGGTGGGATTCCTGCTATTTATAGTACTCTAATACCAGGACTGAATTGCCATGTGTCAAGGACATGTCAACCACACAACAACAACAATACACCTCTGAAAAGTGCCCAAACACCTGAGAGAGTCTAATTATTACTAGGACAATAATTAGAAAAAGTGCTAAATCAAATAGAAACTCTAGGAAATCCAGATTAAAAACTTGAACAAAACATTATAGGATCTCTTAAAGACACTTAAGTGTTAAAAGTTTCCTAAAGATAACATGATGACTGCTTAATGTTAAAACTGAATGATTTATTAAAGGCAAAAATACTTTCCCTAGGACATAGGTCAATGGCATAGTATTTCAAATAAATATAAATAAAGAACAGAAAACAAACACAAAATTATGGTAGAAGTCATGAGAAAACAGAATTGGAGAATAGAGGCAAAAATACTAACATTTTTACTAATAGGAGTTATGAATAGAGAAAAAGGAATATGTAAATGAGCAATAATTAAACAAATAGTGGTAGATATTTTTTATGATATGACAAAGACTTTATGGTCTTAAGCCATACTATAATGCCGCATAACTCTATCTGAACTCTAGATGAACTTCTGGAAAAGGAAAAAGTAGTGACTGTGACTAAGGACTGGACTTCAAAGTAGCACAGGAGTTTAAGGTGAATGAACAATTTTATATCTGAATTATGGGAGTAATTACATAACTTTAAACATTTATCAAAATGTATGGAGCCAGTGAGACAAAGTGGAAAAGCAGAAACACAATCTATTTCATATGGAAATATAAGATAAAATAAGTGCAGCACTAAAAATTAGTGGGAAAAAAACTGAATTTTTACTAAGTGTTGGAAAAAAATTTGACATACAGAAATACATACAAATGAATCCATTTTTTATACCATGCTCCAGGATAAATTTTGTATGGGCTAGAGATTGAAAACCCAATTGTAAACCACACAAATATTACAAGAAAGCATAGCATGAATGATTTTTTGGCAACTTGGAATAGAGGAAAAATTTTCTGACTCAAAATTTAATAGCAAATAAGGAAAATATTGATCCATTTTGTATTGTCAATTAATAATGACCATATAAAAATGAAAATCTTTTGCACATCAAAAAATTAAGCAAAGTAAACTGACAAATTACAGATTAAGTGAAATATTAATACTTACAAAATATGTCATGAGAAATGGGTAAATAATAGAAATTAAAAGTCTAGCACATTCATAGGTAAATAGGCAAGAGATATTTAAAAATTACCTTATAGAAAGAAATAAATGCAAGTGACCTTTAGCAAATGTAATGTCCCTTTAGCAAATGTAATAATGCCCCGATACATTCATAACAAGGCAAATGTGAGTTAAAACTTCACTGAGAAAAACTACATGGAGCCACTATTTTTTACCAAATATTCCAAATGTTCGATAATATATTCTGTTGGCAGGACCACAACAGACTATCCAGCATCTTGCCAGTGGGGACACAGAATAGTACAATCCCTATAGTGGAGTGTTTGGGGATATCTAGCAAAATGATATACATATTGACTTATTGGAACAGTAATTTTAGAACTTTATCTTAAAGAAACATTAGCCAAAGAGCATGAAAATATGTATTCACCTTGCAATACTATCTCAGAAATTAGTCTCTCTTACAGCCAGCCAGTCAGCTATATAATCTATCTGTATAACTTGAATAGGTGGTCAGCTAGGAAGTTTACACTGAAAACCCTATTGGGATGTAATAAGTATTTTCCATGCCTTCTGCTCTGCCTGTGTCACTATAGATATATCATCAAATACTAGCCATCTTTTCTCAACAAACTCTACTAAAAAGCACCAAATGGAGCCTCCACCAAACCACAAACTTGTAGACATAGAATTCCATAATTACTAAATCATGTAAAAGATCTGTATTTATATTATAGCTACTATAAACATTGGCTCAAGAAATTGAAAGTTGAATGAAGTACATCTCAACTACAATGCCAACATGTTTTTGTCCTGACTCTACCACTAATAATGACCTGTTATCGCTAATAATGAGTCTTGTCTAGGCTTTATCATCTAAATTAGAATCCTTCCACCCTCTATTCTTAGTTTTGTCAAGACTCAGATTTCCTTTGATTTTCCCAAATACAATCTGAAATGGCTTATCAGTTTTTCAACAGTAGGCCTTGTTCTTCTGTGCATTACTATTCTTCTGGACTTATTCTTTCTATGAACTACTAGTTTATGAATTTGCATTAACACACTATGACATTACTTTTTGCAAGGACATTATTTTGTGTTGTTGACAAACTCTAGTTTGCTTTAATGTTGAACACAGTCTGGCTTTTTAATCACAGCAGTTAAAATATTTTGTAACTTCAACCTTAAATTTCAGTGATTTTATTGCATTTTTCTTTCATGGCTATTTCTACCCACCACATAGCTCTATGATTGAATAAAATATCTTATTACTTTTGTAAACTAATTTATAATTTGTGAATGCCTATACAAGTAAAGCTCTTTTATCCTTTTCAGTCTTTTTTTTTTTTTCTAAAAAGGTAAAGGCTCTTACTTTAACCAACTAAATTGTTAGTTGATACTCTAACTTTTCTATATTGAAATCTGATGCAAATAAGATACAGTAATAATACTTCAGATTTGGATAGTTCTTCAAAATGTACAAACATTTTCACAGGCTTCTTTATACTAATTTTACTTATTATTATAGAGATGACAAGAAAGCCCCAGAAAAACAACATCCCCATAGCCTCACAAACTCCAAATGAAATATTCTGATCGCATATTCAGTGCTCTTTATCCTACCAACAGTTGTTTTTGTGTGTGTGTGTGGAAAATTCAGTAAATAGAGATAGATACATAGATAGGTTTTTTTTTTAATATATATATATTATTGCATTTTAGGTTTGGGGGTACATGTGAAGAACATGCAAGATTTTTGCATAGGTACATACATGGCAATGTGGTTTGCTGCCTTTCTCCCCATCACCTATATCTGGCATTTCTCCCCATTTTATCCCTCCTAAACTCCCCACCCCCCACTGTGCCTCCCCTAGTTCCCCCACACAGACCCCGGTGTGTGATGCTCCCCTCCCTGTGTCCATGTGTTCTCATTGTTCAACACCCGCCCATGAGGGAGAACATGCAGTGTTTGATTTTCTGTTCTGTGTCAATTTGCTGAAAATGATGGTTTCCAGGTTCATCCATGTCCCTACAAAGGACACGAACTCATCATTTTTTATGGCTACATGGTATTCCATCATGTATATATGCCACATTTTCCCTGTCCAGTCTATCGTCGATGGGCATTTGGGTTGGTTCCACGTCTTTGCTATTGTAAACAGTGCTGCAGTAAACATACATGTGCATATGTCCTTATAATAGAATGATTTATAATCCTTTGGATATATACCCAGTAATGGGATTGCTGGGTCAAATGGAATTTCTGTTTCTAGGTCCTTGAGGAATCGCCACACTGTCTTCCACAATGGTTGAACTAATTTACACTCCCACCAACAGTGTAAAAGAGTTCCTATTTCTCCACATCCTCTCCAGCATCTGTTTTCTCCAGATTTTTTAATGATCACTATTCTAACTGGCAGGAGATGATATCTCAATGTAGTTTTGATTTGCATTTCTCTAATGACCAGTGATGATGAGCATTTTTTCATATGTTTCTTGGCCTCATATATGTCTTCTTTTAAAAAAGTGTGTGTTCCTATCCTTCACCCACTTTTGAATGGGCTTGTTTGTTTTTTTTCTTGTAAATCTGTTTTAGTTCTTTGTAGATTCTGGATATTAGCCCTTTGTCAGATGGGTAGATTGCAAAAATTTTTTCCCATTCTGTTGGTTGCCGACTCACTCTAATGATTGTTCTTTTGCTGTGCAGAAGCTCTGGAGTTTAATTAGGTCCCATTTGTCTATTTTGGCTTTTGTTGCCATTGCTTTTGGTGTTTTAGACATGAAGTCCTTGCCTATGCCTATGTCCTGAATGGTTTTGCCTAGGTTTTCTTCTAAGGTTATTATGGCGTTAGGTCTTACATTTAAGTCTTTAATCCATCTGGAGTTAATTTTAGTGTAAGGTGTCAGGAAGAGGTCCAGTTTCTGTTTTCTGCACATGACTAGCCAGTTATCCCAACACCATTTAAACAGGGAATCCTTTCCCCATTGCTTGTTTTTTTCAGGTTTGTGAAAGATCAGATGGTTGTAGATGTGTGGCATTGCCTCCGAGGCCTCTGTTCTGTTCCATTGGTCTATATCTCTGTTTTGGTACCAGTACCATGCTGTTTTGTTTACTGTAGCCTTGTAGTGTAGTTTGAAGTCAGGTAGTGTGATGCATCCAGCTTTGTTCTTTTTGCTTAGAATTGACTTGGCTACGTGGGCTCTCTTTTGGTTCCATATGAAGTTTAAGGTGTTTATTTCCAGTTCTGTGAAGAAGGTCATTGGTAGCTTGATGGGGATAGTGTTGAATCTGTAAATTTCTTTGGGCAGTATGGCCATTTTCACCATATTGATTCTTCCTAACCATGAGCATGAAATGTTTCTCCATCTGTTTGTGTACTCTCTTATTTTGTTGAGCAGTGGTGTGTAGTTCTCCTTGAAGTGGTCCTTTACATCCTTTCTTAGTTGTATTCCTAGGTATTTTATTCTCTTTGTAGCAATTGTGAATGGCAGTTCGTCCTTGATTTGACTCTCTATAAGTCTGTTATTGGTATATAGGAATGCTTTTGATTTTTGCACATTGATTTTGTATCCTGAGACTTTGCTGAAGTTGCTTATCAGTTTCAGGAGATTTTGGGCTGAGACAATGGGGTCTTCTAAATATACAATCATGTCGTCTGCAAATAGAGACAATTTGACTTCCTCCTTCCCTAACTGAATACCCTTTATTTCTTTTTCTTGCCTGGCTAGAACTTCCAATACTATATTGAATAGGCTATATTGAATTGCTCTGGCTAGAACTTCCAATACTATATTGAATAGGAGTGGTAAGAGAGGGCATCCTTATCTAGTTCCAGATTTCAAAGGGAATGCTTCCAGTTTTTGCCCATTCAGTATGATATTGGCTGTGGGTTTGTCATAAATAGCTTTTATTATTTCATAGATAGGTTTTTATTTCATTCTTCATGTTATATTTACATTAAATTGCTTTTACCTTTTCATCTCACTTTAAAACTCCAGGCTGGGCACAGTGGTGCATGCCTGTAATTTCAGCTACTGGGGGAGTCAGGGAGGTACTGAACTGGGAGTATCACTTGAGACCAGGAGGTGAGCTGCAGTGAACTGTGAACATGCCACTGCACTTCAGCATGGGGTATAGAATTAGATCCTGCCCTCCAAAAAATAAAAACATAAATAAAAAATAAAAAACTCTATAGTTAATGTCTGAACAACATGAAGTAAATAATTCTCCTTCTTTTATTTTCCGTCTTCCTCTGTTCTCACCTATTTTTATCTTCCTTTTTTCCTCTTTCCCATGAGTCCTAGGGATCATCATTAAACTTCAAGAATGTATCCTTAGTTTAGGAGTTTGTGGACAAACTTGGCATACTGATTTAATTTGTTATTTTCATATGAATTTCAGAAATTCAGTTTAATAGAGGCCATGATTTTGGTGGTCACTTGTGGACTGGCTTGGGGGGAATTGGGAACTTACATTTCAATAATAATAATATTGTAATTTGTCAGTTTACTTTCCATACTGTCATTTATTAGATATACTTTACTTTCTACTGCTGTGATGTAAGTGTGAAGTACCTTGTAGCACAGGTTATAAAAATTGAATTATCAGCCGGGCACAGTGGCTGATACCTTTAATCCCAGAAATTTGGGAGGCCAAGGCAGGCAGATCACTTGAGGTCAGGAGTTTGAGACTAGCCTGGCCAACATGGTGAAACCCTGCCTCTACTAAAATACAAAAATTAGCCAGGTGTGGTGGTACATCTCTGTAATCCCAACTACTCAGGAAGCTGAGATAGGAGAATCTCTTGAACTTGGGAGGTGGAAGTTACAGTGAGCCAGGATCATGCCACTGCACACCAGCCTGGTGATAGGGTGAGACTCCATCTCAAAAAAAAAAAAAAAAAAAAAAATTGAATTAGCACTTTCTAGCTGTCAGAAGGTAGCAACTTAACATAGTTAAAACATTTTAATCTGAGACAGTAGTGAAGAGTATTGAAGTTTTTCCCTTGTATGTTTGAGAGAGAGGCAATCCAACTGTAAGTCCCTCAAACTTCACAATCAAAATCGAAGTGTATAGTTCCTATACTCAGCTTCTTCAAGGTGTTTAGTAATGAGGGACATATTTAGATGACATAATGAAACGGTATATATACATTGACTAATAATAGTAATTATTTATGTGGATATACAGGTGACATACTTTTTTGTATGTTTATTTTCAAATAACTGAAAGTTATTTGAAACTCAGCATTAAGCAAGCAACTGTATATTATTTTAATGTATTCCCAGTTCTATATAAAGTTCATTTTTACCTTTATAATTTCAGTTCAGGGATTTTTAAAATGAAAATACATATTGTTTTCCAAAATCTGACAATGAAAAACAATATTGTAAGGCTCTGGCATTTGAAATTTTATTTTTAATTGGCAAATAATTGCATGCATTTATGGAATACAACATGATGTTTCAATATATGTATATATTATGAAATGATCAAATTCTTGTTGAGAAAAGTAACATTGTAGCATTTAGTTTCTATTCAGAGACATAGGAATAGGCCTGTTTGAAGAATTCCATTTTACTGATATATTCAAACTCTTATCACTTTGCTATGTCAATTTAGCTAAATAGAGAAAGCGTATTTGTGGGGAATGCTGAAGTCAAAATATCACAAACCTGAAGTGCTCATATGACATTTGTTAGGAGAGAGAAAAATCACTTGAAAACAATATAATTGAAAACAATATTGATAGTTAAAGCTGATGAAAAACTAGAAATAAAATTCAATTAGCACTACAAGTAAAGGAGAAATATCTCAACATGATAAAGAATATCTAAAAAAAAAGTCCTATAACTCACATCATACTTAATGTTGAGAAACCCAAAGCTTTGCCATTAAGAATAGGAACAAGACAAAGATGTCCCCTCTAACCATTCATCTTAAAAGCATACCCAAAGTCTTGTCTTAATGAAATAAGACTATAAAATAAAATAAAATGGTAGAAAGGAAGGAATAAAACTCTGTGTTCCTAGAAAACTTAATCATCTATGCAGAAAATCCAAGACAATCAGCAGCAACAACAACAACAACAACAAAAAACCCACTTGGAACAAGTATTTATAGTAGGTTTGAATGACACAACAGTAATACACAGAAGTCAGTTGGTTTTTTATATACCAGTAATGAACAAGAAGAATCTGAAAATAAAAACTTAGTATCACTTACATTAGCTTCCCTGGAATAAAATGTTTAGGTAAAAAAATTTAACAATATATGTATATAGCATATATGAGAAAAACTACAAAATTCAAATAAAAAAATCAAAGAATAACTAAATAAGAGATACTCCATGTTAATGCATAGAAAATTTAAAATTGTGAAGTTTTCAATTCTTCCCAACTGAATCTACAAATTCAACATAATCCCAATCAAACGCCTAGCAAGTTATTTTGTAGATATCAACAACCTGATTGTAGAGTTTATATAGAGAGGTAAAAGACACAGTGTAGCCAATGCAACATTGAAAGATAAGAAAAAAACTAAATGACTGACACTACTTGACTTCAAGACTTACTATAAAGCTACAGTAATTGAGATAGTATGACATCAGTTACATAAAAGGCAAATAGATTAATGGAACAGAATAGAGAGCCCAGAAAAAAACCAACATAAATACAGTAAGCCAATATTTGAAAATGGAGCATATTCAATACAACAAATAAGAGTTGCTGGATTTTTTTTTTTTTTTTTTTTTTAACAAATGGTGCTCTAACAACTGGGCATCTACATATCTGCATGCAAAATTATTAATCTAGATACAGACCATACATCTTCAAGAAAATTAATTCAAAATTGATCATAGACCTCAAGGTCGAAGCAACAACTATGCAACTCCTAGGAGATAATACAGGAGAAAAGCTAGATAGCTTTGGGTTTGACAATGACATTTAAATTATAACACCAAAGATATGATCTATGAAAAACAGAACTGATAATCTCTACTTTGTTAAAATAAAAAATTTCTGCTCTGAGAAAGAGAATAAAAAGGCAAGACTGAAAGAATATATTTTCAAAAGGCTAATCAGATAAAGGACTCATACCCCCAATACACAAAAGAGTCTTAAAAATCATTAATAAGAAAAAAAATTAAAAATTTGCTAAAGACATTGACAGACACCTCACCAAAGAAAATATCCAGAATACGGATATGAAAAGATGCTCCCCATCCTAGTTCATCAAGGAAATGCAAATTAAAATATCACTGCAGTCCTGTTAGAGTGACCAAAATTCAGAACACTGACAGTATAAAATGCTGATGAGGATGATGAGGATGTGGAACACAGGAACTCTCATCTATTGCTGGTGGGAATACAAAATGGTGCAGTCACTTTGGAAGACAGTTTGGTGGTTTCTTGCAAAACTAAACATACTCTTACTCTGCCATATAGACAACGCATTTCATGATATTTAGCCAAGATCATTGAAAAATTGAAAATTTATGTCCACACAAAAATCTTCAGCTTTATTAATAATTGCTCCAAATTGGAAACAACTAAGATGTCCATCAATAGTAGAGCAAATTAATAAACTGTGGTGCATCCAGAAAATAGAATATTGTTTAATACTAAAAAGAAAGAAGTAATTAAGTCATACAAAGGCATGGAGGAAGTTTAAATGCATATTATTAAATGAAAGAAGTCAATTTGAAAATACCATGTACTATATGATTCCAACTATATGACATTCTGGAAAAGGCAAAACTATGGAAACAGTAAAAAGATTCAGTGGTTGTCAGGGGTAAGGGGAAAGACAGGTGAGTAGATGGAGCACAGAGGATTTTTAGGGCAATTTAACTGTTCTGTATAATAATATACAACATAGAAGTCATTATACTTTTGTACGAACTCATAGAACATACAACACCAAGAGCAAACCCTAATGTAAATTATGGACACTGAGTAATAAAGATATGTTAGTATAGGTTCATCAGTTATAACAAATGCATCGTTCTGGTGGGAGCTGTTAATAAGGAGGGAAGCTATACTTGTGTGGGAGACTGAGGTATATGGGAAATTGCTGTACCTTCTCAATTTCTCTCTGAACCTAAAACTTCTTTAAAAATAAAATCTGTTATAAAATTAAATCAGCATATCAAACTGCATTTTTGTTATTAATCATTATGAATAACAGAGGTCCTTTGACTGTGGTCTTTAAAGACTATTTTGGACAAACTGTTAGCTGAATTTTCCAGGGCAAAAACAAAACACAAAAGGAAGAGTTTATTATATAGTCCCTTTTCCCATGTTACCCTCTTCTTAAAACCTACATAAATTTGAATAGGAACAACTCCAGACTTCAGAGAAAATTGTCAATATGCATGCTGGATATAGAAGTTTGTATTTATGGCACAAGGAGATAGATGGAAACAGTGGTTGGGGTGCTCTGGATAGCCTAGCATTATGAATATGTATGTTAACACAATATGTGTATATGTTGAAGAACTATACTAGTAGTTTCAGAGAGTGATCAGATGAATGCTATTTCAGTCTTGGTCACCCTTCACAGTTGAGCATGCGCATGGTTATACAGGAGAGTGGGTTTCTACATTACAGAAAAAAAAATCTTGAGGTAGAAGGGAGGGATTTTCTGCTTAGCCTTCTCCAATGACCAAGAATATAAAGCTCATTAATATGTTTCATTCATTAGATTTTTTTTAGCCAAATTTTCAGCTGCTCCACAGTGTATTAAAAGAATATGCTTGACTAGCTCTACAGGATATATATTATTGTCTCAAAAGAACTGTTAAACAGCTTATTATGAATCTTGTGCAGGGCCATTTCTAAGTTCATCTTCTGTTACAATTTTATATTGTGTTCAAAATATGTACTATTTGTGATGATTGCTTTGTCTGATTCAAAAATAAATTTTAAAAATAAAATGTCAAAATTAAAAATTTTTGACATATTTTTTAAGGGTATAGATTTGTGTATTGGTATGAATATGTGTGTTTAAATTGTGCCTGTAAAAATAATACTGTTTTGTGATTTTACATTTATCTAATTTCTAATTACCTACATCACTTGAAAATAAAGTGCAAAGTATCTTTTGTGAACCACTCTGAATAAAGGTTTTTCTTCCTAAGAGAGAACACTTCTATCAGAAAGTTCAATTTATAAACTGTTTAGAAAAGTAAAATGTGTGGATATATAGGAAAAAAATGTATTGCAGCTGTTTAAAGTAGACTTTAGTTATAGACAGATATCATGAGAAAAGGTTTATCCAAGATGCAGTAACCAGGAAAAAAAAAAAAAAAAAAAAAACTGGGCTAAGAAGAATGACAGAATTTGAGGGTAACAAAGAAGAGTAACAAAATATCCCACCAAAACTAGAGAACTCAGAGCAGTTATGAGACTGGGCCTGGAGAGAGTCCTTGAGCTACACATCCAAATACACATCCATGCCTGCAATCCTAGGAGTAGGTAAATTGGAACTCCTTTTGGTGTCAACGTTGTTCACATACACACACACACACAAAACAGCATAGAAGACTGTGGAGGGATTTCAGAGAAGAGAAGATAAATTGTGACTAGTTCAAGGAATGATTTCATTTTTTTTGCATTCATTATATAATCATTCAACAGCTATTGTTAAGTACACAGATTCAAATATCTTTCAATAAGCCAAATGTACAAGACAAAGAATATATGCCATTGTTAAGGACTTATTTCATAGTAATCAATAAATTAAAATTGTATATATTTATGGTGAACAACATGATGTTTTGAAATATGTATACATTGTAAAATGGCTAAATCAAGCTAATTCACATATGTATTACCTCACATACTTATTTGTCTGTGGTGAGAACACTTAAAATTTATTCTGTTAACATTTTTCAAGTATACAATAAATTGTTTTAATTATAGTCACCATTTTGTACAGTAGAACTACAGGAGAATATACAGTATTCAAAAATCATGTAGTGATGTAAGTGGTAAGAATGGAGGGACACAAGGAAGAATATTCTATAAAGATATTTTAAGTAACTGAAGAGAAAAAAACAGACAGACATGATTATAAATATTTTCAAATGCTCAGATTCAGTTTTCTGAATATTTTGGCCAAGTATGGATCAATTGAATGTCAGTACTTCCATAAATCTTGAAATAGAATACTTGACCTTTAGTTATTCAATGTTTTAGTTAATTACACAAAATCTTTAATTATAAAAAAGCAAGGGCATAGCAAATTAATCTAATTCACAACTGTTAATTGGGAAGAAAAAAATATAGCTGTCTCTTTTCTGGCACCTAGAAAGATTTAAAAGTACTCCAGTCTTCATATAATGGCTCTGGAACATAACATTAGAACAAAAGCCTGCTAGAAGGAAAAAGTGTGGAAGATTATTTATAAACCATAAATTCAGAGCCATTCTCTGGTCCAAATATGCATTATGATGATTGCTTTGTCCAACTCAAAATTTCAGATAGATTTGCAAAAGGGAAAGAGGAACCTAAATATATAAATAATACAAATGGCTTGTTACATAATCATTTTTCTTGATTATCTGGGTAACAGTAATCAAGAAATTTAGCATGCCTATGAATTATGAAAGTATTCTGGTAAACATTCCAAAATTGAAGTTATTGGAAAAAGAATTATTGTTGAAGATAATAAACTTCACAAATGTAGTTTGAAAAACTTATGTATATATACTCCTTATATACATATTTAAAATGCAATTAACATACTGTAATCTATATGAAATATTTTATTAAACTGTACTTATACTTTAAGATAAAGTAATTGCATGTATAAATAAAATTTCAGAATGATTTTACAATTAAATTATTACCTAATATATTTCCAAATCTTTTACTGTTGTTTTTATTTTATTTTTATAACCCAACTACGTGTTTAAAGTCTCATCAAGTAAGGCAGTATTTACATGAGTATAATGAGACTTATAATACCTGCTGACAAACCAGATATGTACTTACATATTTCTAAAGTTGAAATAGGGCTAAGTAACAATTATTTTAAATTTTTTTGGCCTCATAAAATAAGTTAGGGAGGAGTCCCTCCTCTTCGGTTGTTTGGAATAGTTTCAGTAGGAATGGTACTGTACATCTGTCTGGTACTCGGCTTTTTTTGCTTGGTAGGTGATATTATTAAGCTTTGTGTTCCCACTCAAATCTCATCTTGAATCGTAATCCCCATAATCACCACATGTCAAGGTAGAGAACAGCTGTAGGTAATTGAATTATGAGACTGGTTTGCCTCATGCTATTCTCATAATAGGGAGTGGGTCTTCACAAGATCTGATAGTTTTATAATGGCCTCTTCCTCCTTCACTCGGCACTTCTTCCTGCTGTCCTGTGAAGAAGGTGCCTTGCTTTCCTTTTGTCTGCTTTCGTGATTGTCAGTTTTCTGAGGTCTCCCCAGCCATGCTGAATTGTGAGTCAATTAAACCTCTTTTCCTTTCTAAATTACCCAGTAATTACTAGAAGTAGAAAATAAACATTAGCCGGATACCAAAACCTGGCAGAGATACAAGCAAAAAAGAAAACTTCAGGTCAATATATCTGATGAACATCGATGCAAAAATCCTCAAAAAAATACCAACATACTGAATCCAGAAGCACATCAAAAAGCTTATCCACCACGATGAAGTTGGCTTCATTGTTGGTTCAACATACACAAATCAATAAATGTATTGAAGAAACATACCTCAGAATAATAAGAGCTATTTATGACAAACCCACAGCCAATATCACACTGAATGGCCAAAAGCTGGAATGTCAAGCATTCTGCCTGAAAACTGACAAAAGACAAGGATTTGTCTCTCTCCACTACTCCTGTTCAACATAGTATTGCAAGTTCTGGCCAAGGCAGTGAGGCAAGAGAAAGAAATAAAGGCTTTTCAAATAGAAAGAGAGAAAGTCAAATTATCTTTGTTTGCAGATGACATGATCCTATATCTAGAAAAGCCTGTCGTCTCAGCCCAAAAGCTTCTTAAGCTGATAAGCAACTTTAGGAAAGTCTCCGGATACAAAAATCAATATGTAAAAATCACTAGCATTTTTATATACCAACAGCAGGCAAGTAGATCACCAAATCATCAATGAACTTCAATTTACAATTTTTACAAAAAAATAAAATGCCTAGCAATACAGCTAACAAGAGAAGTGAAGGACTTCTATTTGGAGTATTATAAACCACTGTTCAAGGAAATCAGAGAGGATACAAACACATGGAAAAAAAATTCCATGCTTATGAATATGAAGATTCAATATTGTTAAAATGGCCATAGTGCCCAGAGTAATTTATAAATTCAGTGCTATTTCTATTAAACTATCATTAACATTCTTCACAAAATTGGAAAAAAAAATTTAAATTTGTATGAAACAAATAAGAACCTGGATAGCCAAGACAATCCTAAGTGAAAAGAACAAAGCTGAAGGCATCATACTATCCAACTTCAAACTATGCTACAAGGATGTAGTAATAAAAACAGCATGGTACTGGTATGAAAGCATAAACATAGACCAATGGAAGAGAATAGAGAACTCAGAAATAAGACCACATGTCAACAACCATGTGATCTTCAGCAAATCTGACAAAAGCAAGCAATCAGGAAAGGATTCCCTGTTTACTAAATGATGCTGGGATAACTGGATAGCCATATGCAGAAAATTGAAACTGGACCTTTTCCTTATGCCTTATACAAAACTTAACTCAAGATGATTAAAGACTTAGAGGTGACTAGGTAATAAAGTTTTCACCATTGTGAATGGTTTAATGCCTTTATTGTAGAAGTGGATTAGTTGTGCTGGGAGTTTGGCCCCTTCTTTTCTCTGTCTCATGTGTGTACTTCTACCTTCTGCTCTTTCACCATGGGATTACCCTTGCCAGCTGCTGGCACCATGCTCTTAGAATTCCTAGCCTCCAGAACTGTGAAAAATAATTCTTTAAATAAATTATTCAGTTTGTATCATTCTGTTATAGCAGCAAAAGACAGACTAAAACAGTAAATTGGTGCCAAGCAGTGGGGCTGTTGCAAAAACAAATAGCTAAAATATGGAAGTGGCTTTGGAACTGAATAATGGGTTGAGGCTGGATGAATTTGGAGGAACAGCCTGGAAAATGGTTTATTGCCACTGATAGACATTTACTGGTGATTCTGGTGAGGGCTCAGATGACCAGAGCTGTAGGGAAAGTCTGAATTTTCTTAGAGATACCTAAGTGGCCATGACCAGTATATTAGTAAAAATCTGGAGAGTGGAGGGCCATTTTGATAGGGTCTAAGATGGAAATGAGAAACAAGGTATAAAAAACTGGAGTTAAAGTCAATATTATTATAAAGTAGCAAAGAACTTGGCAAAATTATGGTGTGTCTAGGGCTTTTTGGAATGCAGAACTTAAGAGTTATGAACGAAGAACTACCCAAAAAATTGTCTAAGTGGCAAAGCATTTAGTCTGCTTTTTAGCTACTTTTAAGGGCATACAGTGAGACAGGAGAGCAGAAAAAATAACTTAAAAGTTATATATCAACAGCAGGCAAGCAGATCACCAAATCATGAATGAACTTCAATTTACAATTTTTACAAAAAAATAAAACTGGGGCAATGTCTACTGGAGCTGTGTGTGTGGGAAGCACCTGAGATCCTAGAATTGTAGGGTGGCACCACCATGCAACTCTGACCTGAAGGAGCTGAAGCATAGACTGAGCCCAACAAAACCAAGGGGAGTGGGGCTGTCTGAGGCCTAGGGACTCAAACCCAGTGTGTGCAGAAAGTGGGACATGAAGTCAAAAGATTATTCTTCAGCTTTTGATATTTAATGTTGTTTCCCCTGTTGGGTTTTGGACTTACTTGGTATCGGTTCTATGTCATTTTTTGCTTATGTCTTCCTTTTGGAATGGGTTTATCTATTCTATCCATGTCCCATCATTGTATTGTGGAAGTAGATACCTGTTTTGATTTCACAGATGGAGGGTATTTGCCTCAAAAGGAATTGTGCCTTGAGTCTCACCCATTTCTTATTTAGATGAGACTGAACTTTGGACTTTTGAGTTGATGCTGGAACAAGTTAAGACTCTCGAGCTATTGGGAATGAATGAATATATTTTGTATGTGAGAATGACATGTTTTGGGGTCCGGAGGTAGAATCCTGAGGTTTGAATATCCTCATTCAAAACTCATATTGAAATGTAATTGTCATTGTAACTGTATTAAAAAGGTGAAGCCTTAGCTAGGCATGGTGGCTTATGCCTCTAATTCCAGCATTTTGGGAAGCCAAGGCAGGAGGATTGTTTGAGCTCAAGAGTTCAATACTGGCCTGGGCAACAGAGTGAGGCCCCATAGCTACAAAGAAACAAAAGAAATTTTCTTGGCATGGTGGTCCACACCTGTGGTCCCAGCCAGTTGGGACGCTGAGGTGAGAGGATCACTTGAACCCAGGAGTTTGAGGCCACAGTTGAGCCATGATCATGCCACTGCACTCCAGCCTAGGCAACAGAGCTAGACCTTGTTTCCAAAGGGGGTGGTGGGGAGTGGGGCAGGGAAAGGAGAGAAGAGGCCTTTTAGAAGTGATTAGGTCATGAGGGCTCTGCCCTCGTAAATACATTAATGCTGTAATCATGGGACTGACTGAGTTATCACGAGTTTGCCTCCTTTTTCCTCTTTGTCTCATGCACTCACTTCTACCTTTCATCATTCCACCATGGAATGACCATCACCAGATACTGGCACCTGTGCTTTTGGAGTTCCCAGGCTCCAGAATAACGAAAAATAATTTCTTTTCTTTATAAATTACTCAGTCTGTGGTGTTCTGTTATAACAGCAAAGAAATGGACTAGGACAAAATGCCATAAGAGTCTTTTGAAATTATTATTGGGCACATTTTATTATCACTGTTTTCTTCATAAATTCTTTCACAAATTTTCTAAACCTAACCAAACTAAAACAAAACAAAAACTTATTTTGCCTGTCAGAAGGTTTTCTTAGTATATATTAAACCTAGAAATAAATTATACAATTCTACTAGGCAGAATTATCTTGAGAGTGTTTTTATGTAATTATGACATTGCTTTATTATTTCTAGACTTCTGAAGCATTTTCTACTTTATATGGCAACAATACTTTATTTCATTTGAGGAACCCAGTTGACATCCATCCCGCTTCCCTTTCCTTAAAACTGACAATATGAGTTATAACTTAAAATGATCACTTTCTTCTTCAAATTATGTCTCCTTACTCCTTTAAATTTTATATAAGACTTCTTTCTCCCCCTTCTGGCTCTAGTTTGTGCTGATTTAGTCACTCTAGTGACCTTCCTGGCCTTCATTCATTCTATCTGTCTCCTGTGCTCAGAGTTTATATTGGGATATGTGTAGGAAATATGCATGTTATGTGAGTTATCAGGCCCTTAAGAATATTAATAAATGTTTGTAAAATAAAAATGTACACGTTTAAATATTCACCAAAGATATTCCTGACAGTACTTCTGAAGCACATCATATGCACAAAGTATTACCTGAACTCTGTGATGTCACATGTAAATATAGTTGATTATTAGAAGAAATAAAAATATGTTTAGTTTATTAAGGTAAAACCAGTACTTTGTCTTCTAAAAATAATCCCAAGAGTTTAGAGTGGAAGTTTTCTGGTGTATAAAACAGTCTATGCTCATTATTGTTGTTTACCTGTTTTGGCCCCTGCAGAGAACACTTCTCATGAAAACAGTGAACGTCGAGTCAGAAGGTCTAGTTCTAGTTATGTCTTTGCCTGCATGGGGAATAGAATCTTAGGGAAAGCTATAATTAATCTGAGTTATAGATTCCTAATCTGCAAAATGGGGAGAATGTTGCTACTTGCCTCACAAGATGATTGTGTGAATTAAATTTTTTAAAAAATGTAACTCACCATTTTCAAGTAGGCTGTTTTCTTGGGAAGCAAATCAATAAAAGTAGTTCATCACATAAACATAAACCACATGATTATCTCAATAGATGCAGAAAAGGCTTACAACAAAATTTAAAATCCCCCATGTTAAAATCCCTCAATAAACCAGGCATTGAAGGAACACACTTCAAAATACTAAACAACATCTATGTCAAACCCACAGTTAACCTCATACTGAATAAGCAAAAACTGGAAGAATTCCCCTTGAAAGCCCCCCTGCAAAAAAAAAAAAAAAAAAAAAAAAAGACAATGTCCTCTCTCACCACTCCTGTTCACCACTCCTGTTCAACATAGTACTGAAAGTCCTGACCAATCAGGCAAGAGAAAGAAATAAAGGGCATCCAACCACCTCTCATTAGGTTCTCCCCCAACACTGGGAATTACAATTTGGCAAGAGGTTTGGTGGGGACACAGAGCTAAATGATATCAACATTGTGGTGAAGGCCTAGGGCTGTAAGCATGGTGAATGAATCTGTTTACTTATGTTATATACATATATATATTATATTGTAAATCATATGTATGTATGTTTATATTTATCATATAAATATTTATATCATTTATATGCCATATAAATCTCATAGGCACACCAATTACATATCTCTCAAGAATAAATGTACATTATATATAACATATATATCAAATATATGAAAAATAAAACATGTATATCTTATAAGCAACTGGATATATATAATTTCATATATATCATGTGTGTTTGTTTATGTGCATATGTGTGTATGTATCTTCTAAGTAAATGAAGTCACCCTACTTTTAACATTATGCCTTTACTACAATATCTTTTTTATTTACCTAGGCATGCATACAAAATGTGATTATTATAGTTTAAGTTTCACTGAAAGAAATGACCAGATAAATTTTTAAATTTTCTGAGAAAATTTTAAAATGCATTTTCTTGACTCTTCTAATTGTAGTTCACAATTGTAACTAACATCCAATTTGGGTATGCTGTATTATTATTAAAGCACAATTTGGTCTAAGTTATCCATATGTATTGATGAAAAGCTTTGAAAGCAATGTGAAGAAAGCATGTGATAGTGCCAATTACAGATCAGTTATTTATACAACTTTGGGCAGAAGCAGGTCAGATGTGAATTATACTCATTATTTTTCTGTATTGCCATAGGCCCCCATCAGTAAGTATTTATTAGATCATTCTCAATGTGTGAATTCCCCTAAACCCTGCATTCACATTTTCAAGTAAAAAATGCTTCATTTAGTTATTTCTCTAGAGTATTTATCATAAGTAAATGAAGTTTATGAAAAGTTTTATTTAGAAAACTGGAAAATCGAAGCATGCTTATCCAAGCCTTTCTGAGATGAAGTTTGTGAGAGAATTAAACCCTGAGGCTCTAAGACATCTATTGGATGTGGTGAATTAACTTCTCTCCTATGTATACAGGATGGTACCAATTATAAAACATCTTTAAAATAATTGAGAATATCAGCACATGCATTATTTTCTCATATTACCAATCAGATGAGATTCTTGCTTGACAAAGTTTTACATTTAAATGCAGAGAGAGAACTGGTAGCTAAATTATGTGAAAAAAGAAAAGCATATATAGGAAAAATAATACAGAAAGTAAGATGTTAAATAGAAAATTTTCTAGATTTAGTACCCCAATGGAATAGTTGCAAAATGTAGGAAGATCTCCATTTGAAAGAGACCGCTTCTACTCAACTGCTATTGTTATTATGTGGGAAGGTTAGTCCAATGCTACTAAGTTTGCTTTTCTTTTTGAAGAGAATCTTGAAATATTAGTTGTTTCATAAAAAATTTCATGGGTTTGAAATCTTAGCAAATCATTGCAAAATTTTACAGTATTTTCCTGGGAAACATACTTCTGTAAGTTATAACCATCCCCAGGCTGACCATTAGTGAAGACCTTTGTATTACAAAAGCTATCTGAATGGGAAGCTCTCAAGAAGCATTTAAAAATATCTACTTTACAATGTTTGATTTGCATAGTTCCAGGTGAAAAAAGATTTTAAAATTCATTTTATAGAGAGTACTGCTTACTCAATCTATGTAATCTTGAATCTAGTAGCATGTTAAGTAGCGCCAAACGGTCTTCAACTTGGCCTGTTTGTTAGACCTTCCTTTTTTTTTTAATTGGCAAATTGATGGGGCATGTATTTAATGTACCTATTATACTAACAAATTAGGAAACACTTTTCTAGTCACTAAATTATCCTAATATGGGATGGAGAATTCCTGTATTTTCAATAAACGCACAATATTCTATAAAATCTTCAGAAGAGCATTATAATTGCAAAGTTTCATTTTTTTTCTCTTCATGGTTTTTAATTTTTATATGATCACTGTTACGTAAGTTCTTGTTTGGATATATATTTTTTTCCTAGTGAGGAGATTGTATTTTGTTTTTGTTTTTATTTCTATATAAAGTTCATTATCTAACCAACATTTCTATTGAGAGTTCCTGCTACAGTTTCATCTACAAAAATTTCTACAATAAAACATAGTTATTTAAATGTTTAGTCTTATGTTTTGAGAGTCTCCCTACCATTTAGTGCTCTAACTTTACTAACAGCCTGATATTCCCTGAAGCACCATTCTTTTTACACTTGTGACTGTACATACTCTGCTCTGTTTGGGATGTTCTCTATTGTCTGTTTGCTCATGCTTGAAAACAGCCTTGAAGTTTCCTCCTCCAAGAAGCTGTCCTCCTTTCTTCTACCCACCTTGCCATTCTAGGAGCTTACCCAGATACATACTTCCAAGCTGCTGTTGGTGAGCTGCACAATATTGCAATTTCTTTCTTTTAAAATGTGATGCTCCTCTGAAATAATAACCTCCTTGTCTGATCAGGGGCTACAATATATTCATATCAATGTTCTCACACTCTCACACATGGCCTGACCATGGGAGTTGATCAAATAAGGCTGGATGAATTTAATGAAATGTTGAATATTTCTCCATAGGTGCCCACTATTGGTGTTTTATTTTAATTCTGAATTATACTTATTTACTGATTTAAAAATTTTAAAAATAATAATGTAGAGGATTTGAAATTCTAACCAACATCACCACAACAGATGCCAACTTACTCTTTAATTTTGCAGTTTTTGCTGATTGAGAAATAGTCAAGAGAAACAGAAGTATGTTAGTGACAGAAGATTTGTCAAAGTATACGTAATGGAGAAATGCTCTCTGTGATACACTGAAATGTGAAAGTTAGTTCATAATTATTGGATCCTTAGATTTTTATCCAACCACACAGCTGACTCTTCAGCAAGTTTAGATTCAGAGGTTCTTATTTCTTAAATCTTTAGGGGGGCATGATAGCCTCTCTTAAGGTTGAGGATTACCAGTTGCACCTAGTATTTGTTGAGCTAGAGGCCCTGTAAACCCGAAGGCTAGGAGTGCAACCACTGCCTAGCCAGAGAAGACAAGGAAGTCCAGGGGGAGTTTCTGTGGAGACAGGAGGATCCTGAGATGATGAGGGCCTTTCCCCATTCCCAGGACCACCAAGACATAGATAAAAGATGGCAACAGACCAAGGGAGAGATGGGACAGCAAGTTTCCCTCAGGAATAGTATCAGCTATTACAAAGAAAAATAGTAGACGACCGATTGTGGAGACCTTTGGATCTCTTTCTCCCACCCACTTTGAGTCAGGAATGTAAGTGGGTGCTCTGATTTTAAAAGGGAGGTCCTCAGTGGCTGTTTTTATTCAGAATTATTTCTCCTTTGGGAACCTTGTGTGAGAACAGTTTCCTTCACTTCCTTAGGAGGAGAATTAATAAAGGCCGGGAAAGAGTGCTATAGATACATGGTACCTCATGGCACTTCTGTCAACATGTGTTTCCGGAATGATCGTGAGCTAGGGTTGTTATCCACCACCCATGCTGAATGGGCGATCAGCATGAACCTTAGTTCACTTGTGTATTTGTACTTTCCAGACTGAGCTGCGCACTGAGTAATAAACGCCCTCTTCCTTCCCCCGCCCTCCCCTGTTTCACTGCACCTCAGAGGGCATGCGACTGCCTGTGAGCGTGTGTGCTGAGCCAAGACGCTTGAAAGACAGTAACCTTCATGCAACCCCACTCCCAACTATCTGAAGTATTCCTCGGGTGGGACACGTCTCTAAAATGTCCCCAGTGGAGGTGCCCTCTCCAAGGCGAAAGCAGTCTCAGGGCTGACACCTCCGTGGACTGAGAGCCCCAGGTGCCTGCGAGTTTGTGCGTGCGCGTTGGCAACTGTTTCTTTTTCTCCCAGCACTGGGCATGCAGCGCCTGCAACAGGATACGTCCACAGCCTCCACCCCTTTAGTCCAGCGATTGGCTGTTTTTGTTTTTCTTCCTTCATTTCTCTGTGAGGAAGGGGGAAGGACCAATGACATCCTTGAGCCGAATTTTTACGAAGGCGGTTGTCATATTCAGTGCACAAGGAGGATCATCTAAAAAGAAACCCGAGCCTCAGGGAGGCGGCACAGAGCGACCCTGGCAGGGGCAGGGCAGGCACCAACCGCACGGAGGGCACTGGACATCTCCAGGGACCGGGAAGAGCTCAGCCATCCCGGGTCCTCCAGACCTGCTCTGGGAATGTCTGCTCCACGCAATTCTTGCACTTTACTGACTTCTTTCTTCCCTTGGCTGCATCTCCACCTCTCTTTCTGTCAAGAGAAGCTGAAGTTGGTGCTTACAGGACATTCCCAGGCACCCAACATGCGCTGCATAAGAGGTGGATGATGTGCACAAGTTTGCTCCTGAGCTTAAGCCAAAAGAAATAGCAAGGAGAGAGGGACAGAGAGAAATGCAACTTACGGGGTAAAAATAGGACAAAAAGTTAAGACATGAATGAAATGAGAGACTCTAGACAGTAGAGTGAGGATTGGGACAGTGTGTGTGATCCTGTGAGCTTTTGTGTGTTCAGTTTCATGAATTAAACGACAAAGGCCGTTGTGCTGTGTGTGCTTCTTTAAGCTGTTCCCAGTACAAGCTCAACTTTCTCAAGTGCAGAGGTGTTGACAGTTGTACTGGCGCTGAAGGCTCCCATGACAAAAGAACAGTCACTGCAGAAGAGTCAACAAAAACGTGTACCTTTGTTCCTTTAATCGGTGGGCAGACCCTAAGTACGATGTCTCTATTCATCATCCTGTTTTCTCTGCCCCAGCGCTCTAAAAGGATGCTAGAGAAAGCTGGTTTCCCAAAGGCCTAAGTTAAAGCTCAGAAAGCAGGGATGCCTTCCTCCTCCATTTCTCGCCTTTTCCTTGGCTGCAGTAGATTTATGTATTGAATCAGAAACGACAGTACTATCAAGGAAACCACATTATTTACCTTACCTTGGAATAAAGATTTTTGTAGACTTGAGTGTACATGTAGAAACTGGTTATTGCATACATCGACTTATCAAATGAACTTCCTTTGTGTTTGCCCAGGTGGGATTTTTAGTTTAATAAACATCACCTTGGTGATTTTGAGGTTTACCAGGAAGTGGCTATAATTTTGTTGTGTGGAAATAGCTTGGAACTATTTCTAAGGATATGAACCTGGTATAAACAGATTTAATAGTCCATTTCTATAAATTATTTCTTTATATGAGAAAATTGACATTCCAAAAAGTAAAGGTGTAGGTGTTTGTCCTAATGTAAATAAATTCCCCTCATCCTTCATACTTTCTTTGTTCTGTTCATCTGCTATCCTTAAAAATATGTACAATAAATAGCATTTATAATTTATTTTAGCTATTAATAAAATGATGTATTATGCTACTTAAAATTAGTTTTATTTTAATGGAGATGGCATTTTTTGTGGGCTCTATTTCACAGATGAGAACTAATCTTTAATTAATAGTTCTTCAATCTTTTAGCACTCTAGAAAGTTGCATAACTTTGCATCATGTTATGGGATGCGTTTGCTTGAGGAACATATTGTACACTGATTTATACTTTATATATGGATATTTTGTAAAAGCACAAGCTCAATTTAGCAATGGTCGGTGAATGATGTAAATTCATAAATATTGGCATGTTAAGGGATCAGCTTGTGAGTTTCAAATACATTGTCTTCACACAGATATGTTAATATGCTTAGTACAGTAATTATATTTAGCATCTTATTATTTCTGTACTTACTGGTCTTCCAGGGCGTATCTAAATTTATATGTTCCTATTGTTTAAAAAAACAAAAGAGATGTCTTCTGATGGGAACATGTTCTTATAACAAACTAGATGGAGAACTAAATTGAAATAAATTTTAAGAAAATATGCTTTCTGATGGGAAATGTTCTTATAATAAGCTAGATAAAATATTGAATTAAAATGGAAATAAAACAATCTTAAGAGATGCTTTAAAATATTTATTAGTTTATCTTTAATGTAGATTAAATGCTGCTTATGTTTATGTTCTTCTTCTACAATGATGAAATATTTATTGATGACTATTGACTATTTATAGCCCTCTTTGACAAAATCCCTATTAAACGGAGTAATTGGAAAATAAAACAGTGAATGATACTAGGCACTAGAATAAATAAAAATGCAATGGGGTTAAAAGGAAGAACAGTTTACTATTTCATTATGCCAGAAGAATTTACCTCATCTAATAGAGAAAATAAAATCTGAATTACTCTCTACGAATAAATAGAATTTTGACATATTCAAACTGGAGAGAAGGGGAAAGGACATAGAGAACATGCTAAGAAAATGAAGACATTGTTCAGAAATCAGTTTGAATAGAACTTGATGTGTCAGAAAATAAAAGAAAAATGTCAAAAAGTATTGAAAGTAAGTAGAAGAAATAAGTTGTGTACACCTGGCTTGCACTCTCATGACTTCAGCCTAATACTTCCCAATAATCACTTCCCTGTATGCTCTAATAAGAGAGCAGAAAGAATCACTATCAAAAGAATTAATAGCACATGGCCCTGATAAACAAATAGTCTTATGGAAAACTATTTGGGAGTCTGCTGTGCCTACCCTAAGGAAAGAGGAAAGCGATGACTTGAAATCATTTGGCAATGCATGGGGGAGGGGACAGTTAGTGCTGGTCACTAAAAAATATTGAGACCAGGGAAAGGAGAAAATGCCTATTCCTGGCCTTAATGTAGTTTCCTTAATGCTAATTGATGTTAAAAAAAAAGAAAAGATAAAAGTCTATTTTTCTTTTGTTTTTAAATATCAAGAAGTAAAAATTACTCTGTTGCATTTCTCACAGTCTCCAACCTTAGGAACAAAAATTTTTAATTTTGACATCCTTGCTCTGGATATCAAAATGCCTGTAGCATGGACAGTTTAATCAAAATGGTCTATGTATGGGAAATGGTATGTATAAAGAGGAAAAGACTAAAGACCTTGGGACATACCTCTTTAGGGCTTGGGTGAAAGAAGAGGTTGTGAAGATATACAATTTCTGGTAGAGGTATGCAAAGCCATTTAAATGCAAGAAGGTAAACAAAGTTTTTGCAGCCATAACTAACAGAAGACTTAATAATAATCTCAGTTTTGTGCCCTGTTTATCAAGGTACTTTGAAACATTAAGATTATTCATTTATAATTATCATATTAGGCAATATATATTATCTATATTCATTCAGATTTTATTACATTCTTGCTATTAGGCATGGCACTGTTTTGAAATAAAGGTCATTTTCTAAGTGCAGTTTTATAAACTCATTAATTATCAATTATTTTGAGGGTTTATTTTTGTAGTTAGAAGTAGTAAAGGTGATTTTATTCTTTATAGTTAGACCCTTCCAGTAATTGTAAAATATCATAACTTGGCATAATATTATTTTGGTCCCACCATATAGCTAAAGTTTTATTGTCACATATACTGAAATACTGCAAGAGTTTAGGAAAATCTTTTGTGAAAATCTAGGCATAATTATAGAATAAATAATAGTTCAGAAATAATTAATGTTTTGTTTCTATTATGTGCCACATTTAAGTTCGTTCACTAAAATATATGTATATGTGTGTATATTTATTATTTTTCTAATAATATAGTTTCCCCATGAATTAATGAAATAAATCTTTGTAAAAATGCAAGCTAAATTGACAGTTCTTAGGAAAATACAAAATATATACTGGATGTCTTTATTTCTAAGCACTTAGTATATTGTCTTGCAGTTAGTATACACACAATTATTATCTACTAATCAATACAATAACTACAGATGGATATATTTTAACATAAAAATTACTAAATAGAGAATATTGATTTATCTGTACAGGTATATTTATTTGTCTATCTCTAAATATAAGTTATTTGCAAACAGATTGTTATTCTTAAACTAGCCATTTAATTTATACAATCAGAATGGAAGTAAGTTGGAAAATTCATTGCTCTCCAGTAATTAGAAAAATTTTCTTTCATCTAAAACAAATATACACATTCATTCCTTGATCCCACACATCTCATCTTATTAAACTTCTAGTGCGCAAGCACTGTCATTTCTTTTGATCTCACTTTCATTCTTAAGTTCACTGGCCATGCTACCAGCATTTGGCTAACAATTCTGTTGTCAGTTATATATTTCTTTAGTTCTTTTATACAATTTATAATTTCAACTTTTATTATAGATTTGGGGGAACTGCAAGTCAATTAAACCTCTTTTCTTTATAAATTATCCAGTCTCAGGTATATCTTTATTCACGATGTGAGTACAGACTGATACACCACCACAAGTAGAAAATTACACAAGTGATATAATAGGTCACACTCAAACACAGTAAAAACAGTTTTATTCACAAAATTATTCAAGTTTTGTATAAAATTACCTTCAGATTATGTGTATAAGGTATATATGAAACACAAATGAATTTTGTTCTTAGATTTGTGTTTCATCCTCAAAATATATCATTATGTATAGACAAATATTCCAAAATTGAAAAAAAAAATGAAATCTCAAACACTTCCAGTCTGAAGCATTTTGGATAAGGAATATTCAATCTGAATAATGTATTTGAATTGTCTTGATAGAACCTTCCTTACTCAGACTTAAAATTATTGTCTCTTTCTTTCATGATGCTTCAGTTGAAAGCTAGAAAGTTGTTACTGGTGGATATAGCATGCATTATCATATTTAAGAGTAATAAAGAAACATTTAAACTTGTATATGAGGCTCTATTTTATTATTGCTATTATTTGTTCTGAAGGTACATCAGAAGGCTCTGTTTTATTAAATATTTTCCCCATGAACTGCATTAATACATAAGCAGCTGGCTGTTCACCAAGTTCTTCCCCAGTGTCTTTTGTTTTGAAGTAGATTGATGATGAGTTTCACTTCTTCCAGTAGGCTATTAGATAACACTTTACAAAATATATATTTTTTTTTTTTTGAGACGGAGTTTCGCTCTTGTTACCCAGGCTGGAGTGCAATGGCGCGATCTCGGCTCACCGCAACCTCCGCCTCCTGGGTTCAGGCAATTCTCCTGCCTCAGCCTCCTGAGTGGCTGGGATTACAAGCACGCGCCACCATGCCCAGCTAATTTTTTTGTTTGTATTAGTAGAGACGGGGTTTCACCATGTTGACCAGGATGCTCTCGATCTCTTGACCTCGTGATCCACCCGCCTCGGCCTCCCAAAGTGCTGGGATTACAGGCTTGAGCCACCGTGCCCGGCCACAAAATATTTTTTTCTGCCCTTTGATATGCTCATCAGCCAATCTCTACTTTTCTTTACAGATTGTAGGTTCTCATGAAGAATTTTTTGCAGTTTTTGGTTTTACTTTAAAGTCTTTAATTCATCTTGAGTTGATTTTTGTATATGTTTATTACAGCACTAATCATATTAGCAAAGACGTAAAATCAACCTCAATACCTATCAACTGTGGACTGGATAATAAAAATATTGTACATACTCACCATGGAATACTATATAGTCATAAAAATGACATTATGTACTTTGCAGCAATATGAATGAGCCTGGAGGCCATTATCATAAGCAAACAAACACAGGAACAGAAAACTGAATACCACATGCTATCACTTATAAATGGGAGCTAAATACTGGGTACACATGGACATAAAAAAGGGAACGATAGGCACTGAGGCCTACTTGAGGGTGGAGGGTGGGAGGAGGGTGAGGATTGAAAAACTACATATTGGATACGATGCTTATTGCCTGGATGATGAAATGATATGTACACCAAATCCCAGTGACATGTAATTTATTCGTAGAACCAACCAGCACATGTACCTCAGAAACTAAAATAAAAGTAAATAAAGAAATAAATAGAGTTCTTACTACCAGCAATTGGGCAGGAGGACTTGTCTCATGACCTTATGATTCCAAAAAGAAGACTTCCTTAAGTTGTAATTTATAGACAAATATAGATAAGAATATTTACACTCAAGTAGGTAACATTCTGTATACATACATCTCTATATTAAAAGTGCAAAGAATGAAGATAAAACTATGATCCTTGTAGATTTAAAAACAATACTTTAGGGCAATAATTTAATAAATTGAAAGGCCTACTTTAAACAAATTGAAAACACAAGTACTGAATTCTAATCTGTGCTTTCCTATCGTTAAATAGGCGACTTTTATCTTTTCACACATTTTGACAAATGTAAATCTTTCAGTATAAGAGCCATAATCATCATTAGATTTGTGCCTAAAAAGTTTAAAGAACTTTAATTTTATATGTATATATTATTATATATGTACACTGTCCTAAATATATATATATATGTTCTATATCATATGTATATATGTATATTCCTAAATATACATATGACATATATACATATATATATATATGGTACTTGTAAATACTTACAGAATAGGAAAATGTCCTTTAAAATTTGTTTCTGAAAAATTAGCTAAGGTCAACTTTCAATTACTTACTTGTTTTGTAAGACTGGTCTACAGATGATAAAAAAAAAAAAAGAGTTACGCTCTTTATCATTCATCTGATTTTCTGAGTGCAGAGACTAAAATTTAGTCATCTTTGCCACCCAAACACTTACTAAAATGATTTGCTCATAGTTATTACTAAAAAAAATCATCTTTACATTCAATTGAATCTCAACAATAAGCTTACATGAACTCAAATACATATGTATTAAATTTAGAAAAATAATATCAACACTGTTATTATTGAATTGGCTGTAAATGAAAGGAATCACTACCTGATCAAGGTATTTAAAAAATTTTTGTTTCTCAATGACCTTTTATCTCATGATTTTTTTTTTTTTACTTTTTGCTGATATTGGTAAAAGCTAATGACTTTTATTAAATTTTAGTTAAGATAGTATTTGTTTTTCTTTATATGTATTCAGTCTGAAGTGAGTATAAACTCTTACAAATATTTTGTTTATTTCAAATCATATTAATAACATTAACAGAGAAAAGTTAAGGTAGTACGAAAACAATGGATTTGGTCAAAGGGCGAATGTATTATATGACCCCATCCTTTTATCCAATTTGCATTTAATATTTCCACATATATTAATTTTAGGCAATGTTCTTTTGCCTTGGCAAAGAAGTCTCTGTTCATCTAGATAGGAGTTATATCATTTAAAAAAAATTTTTTTAGGAACTGTTGACTGTCTTTATTAATTAGGCTTAGTATGTTATTACTTTCTGGTTTGTGTTAAGAAAATACTGATTTAAACTTAGAAGGAAGATACTTAATTATTGTTAAAGAGAGCTGCTTTTCAATATTCAAGATGTAGTTTGGATTATATGTCACATAAGAAAATAATAGGCTCTATTTTGACCTAGCTGACAGGTTAACTGTTTTTTTTAACCCTCTTGTAAATATATCCTAGCAGGTTGCTTTTATATAAAATATAATTTTAAATATGATGAATGGATTTATGTTCACAGAGCCCATTAAAGGTCTCAAATTATATTTTTTCTATATTTTAATAAATATATTTCAAATATAAAGAACATCGATATATCATTAATATTTAGTCTATTTATATCAATATTGTAATAGCAATGAAAAATAGTGATTTAAATGTTTTGTTATAAATTAAGGACAGCATAAAGATTGGTGCTGGGTAATTGTGAAGGAAGAGAGCACTACATAATAAAATATAATATTCCATATGTTAAGAAAAATAACAGTAAGAGATGAAACATAATACCATCATCGTTTATTTAAATAGAAACAGAATAGGCAGTATAATTGATCTACTATAACATCTTCATATTTCAAATAAGCAAATTCATGTCTTGAGAGGACAAATGACTTACCCATTACACAAATATTGGTGATCTAGCTCTAAGCTTAGTGTTCTTTTCACCTTACCATGTTGTAGGTAATGAGAGAATAAAATTTTTATGTAAAATTTTTGCCTAAAAACTAGCTCCTCAGCTTATGTATTTGATTTGTATGTACAGTTTACCCTTGAACAACGCAAAGGTTGAAGTGCTAATCCTCTGCACAGCTGAACATCTGCATGTAACTTTTGACTTCCTAAAGACTTAACTACTAATAGCCTGTCATTGGTCTGAAGCCTTACCAGTAGCTTAAATAGCAAAATAATACCTATTTTGTGTATTATATCTATATATATACTATTCTTGCAAAAAACTTACTTAGAAGCTATAATTATTCTCTATGCATCGAATACATACTTCTAGAAATATACAAATCATTTTGTAACAATGCACTATATTATATATTTTACATATTGTATGTAAAATAAAATATGTTCATCATTTATTGCAATATGTATGTTTAAAAAAATCTTTCTGTTTTTCTCATTCTTTCCTTCTATTTCTTTTTCTATCTTGAAAGCAAAATGCTTCTTGGAAGTTATATATTTAATTTAGCCCTCTTTATCAAAATTATCAGTGTAATATTTTAAAAAATACTTTTAAGCAAATCTTGAAATACAATGCCTTTTTCTCTCTTATCCCAGCACATAAATACCCCTTTTTCATTTTTTGGTATTGATAGCTAATTTCACTAAAAATAACACAAATATTAAGTTACATTATAAATATGTTTTCAAAAACAAACAATAAAGGAAATAATGTAAATACTAATTCTTGAATGAATCAATAAGTATTTCACAGCTTTAACCAAATATTTGTTAAGAATTGTTACTCAAAAATATTTACTTCAGATTCGGAATTGAGTTCAGAATTTTATACTTATTTACCTTAAATCAGATTAATTTTTTGTCAATCTGCTTATTAAAAGATAGAAAAATATGACTTTTTATAGAATAAGATAATGACAGATTGCAATAAATATTTCAAAGTAACATAGGTATGAGTAACATAGGTATACATATAACAATATATAATGTATATTTAGCAGATATTTGTATTATTGAAATGATTGATGTTCATTCACAGAAAAATTATTTTTGATTTATCTTTAGGCAAATATGTAACTATTTACAGTGTCTTAAATTCATTAAAAATGTTTTTCATTCAGTAAGTTTCCTATATATTTTTCCGATTGTGGAAATTATTTTGCTATTGTCCTTGAGAATCTCATTTTGTAGTTAATAAAAATTTTCAATTTGCAAACCAGCAGTTTGATAAATTCATAATAGATATATTATTCCATGGAAAACACATATCTACTTTGGAGATAACTGAAATAAGTATGTTAAGAGATGTGTTCACTCCCATTGTAAGGAAAATGGCTGTGCTTCAGTCAGAAGTAGGCTGAGGCACACATAGGTGTAGAATGACACAACAGGTTTGGAGCATAGGGGCACAATCCCATGCACTATGTAATCACATTTATGTAGCCATTTGATGTGACCTGGGATTAGAACGATGAGGCTGAGGTGGTTTTTCTGGCAGCCAAGAAAACCATACAAAGCACAAGTCCTATGAGTAACTGACCTGGGCGCCCATTTGAACTTGATGTGCATGTGACTACAGAATATTTTGGCTGGGGCCTATGGCAGTGCATGAAGCACTTTAGAACACCAGTAGGCTTTTGGTTCCAACTTTGGAAGGGAGCTGTGCTCTGATGTTCATTGATAGAAAAGCAATTAGCAGCTGCGTATGCCACCCTTCAGGCTTGTGAGAGCATGACAGGACTGGCTACAGTTGTCATATGGACAAATTACCCAATAATGGGGTGGATACATTCGTAGGTAACAGCTCCACAGACTGAGATGGCAAAGACATCCGGATACCTTTGCAAAATGGGGCACCTACTTATAACAGTAGTGTACCCTGAGTACAAGCCCCTTAGCAGCAGAATTACAAGAAGTCTTAGGATCTGTAGTTGTAATGCAAGATAAGGCATAGGTCTGCCTGAGGCACTGTTAAGCCCTGAACCATCACCATTTAAAGAAGGACATGACCCCATTCTCGATGGGGCATGATGCACAGATGGGTCCAGCTGGGTGCTACTGCTGCCAGGACCATGATATAGTCAAAGTAGTCAATGGGCTAAACTCAGTGCTGTGTGGATAGTGATCACCAAGGAAGAAACAGCTATAGTGATCTGTACCAATAGTTGGGCAGTTTATCAAGGCCTATCTTCTGCTTAACTACCTAGAAGTTACAGAGTTGATTAGTTGGCCACTGACCCATTTGGAGCAGAGCCATATAGCAAGACCTATGGAAAACGGGCCACCAACATGATGTAACTATTTATCGTATGTCAGGCCATATGCCTTTGGCTGCCCCTGGCAATAATGAGACAAATGTCTTGGCCAAGTTCCGGTGGTTGAAGTCAGCACCTACAGGAGATATAGTCCTATGGCTGCATCTAAAATTGGGCAGTGTGTGTGTGTGTTGTGGGGGGTTAAACTAATGCAATAGATCAATGAGCATTGGGGGTCTGTCTGTGGCCATGCAAGATATCTGGGAGGCCTGCCAGAAGTGTCCAGCATGCACACAGGCATATCCCAGACAGAAACTGCTGCCCAAGGTGGCAGCTGTACTCTTTTGGGAATGCAGTGTTGTATCTTCATCCCTGACAATCAACAAAACATAACAGCAGCTTTGCAAGAAGTTTCCCAGGAAATCAAGGCAGTTCAGAGCCTTACTGACAATCCCCTACAGATGTGGTGGGTGTCTCTGGGCTCTGGCCTATGCTGGACTCTAATAACTATGGGCAGTATAGTGGGAATATAGTGAGTTGTTGCTCCCTGTATTACTGCTGTGGCCTCTGGCTCCAGAGTTCTGTCCTATAGGCACATCTCCCAACTAGGAGATCTCCCTTGGCCTAGGGTGTGGAGTGTAAGGAAAATGGCTGTGCTTCAGTCAGAAGTAGTCTGAGTCAGACATCTGGTACTGCATGACACAGTGGGTTTGGAGTGCAGTCACACAATCCCATGCACTATGTAATCACATTTATGTAGTCATTTGATGTAACCTGTTTGTGTAAGCTCATACCTGGCTTTGAGCCACTGTTGTCTGTGAAAAATATAACTGCACTGCTGACTCTGTAGGATGGAAGAGAATGAACCCATGTTCCAACTGCCTACAGTCTCTTGAGTGTTCTTTCAGCTACCCGTCACCCATCCATCAGCTCCCGTTGGACCCCAGCTTGGGTTACAACCTGACATGCATGTTCACTGCAGCATTATTCATAATAGGCAAGATATAGAAACAATCTAAGTGCACGTCGATGGATGAATAAAGAAAATATGTTATATACACACAATCAAATACTATCAGTCTTAAAAAACAAAATTTTGTAATTTGTGACAACATGGATGATCTAGAGGACCTTTTGCAAGTGAAATAAACTAGACACAGGAAGGCAAATATCACATGATCTTAATTATGTGGAATCTACAAAAAGTCAAAATTATATAAACAGAGAGTAAAATGGTGGTTATCTGGGGATTGAGCTGGGGGAGGTATTGGTCAAAGGGCACGAAATTTCAGTTAGACAAAAGGAATAAATTCAAGATATCTATTACCCATCATAGTTAGTGTACTTAATAGCAACATATTGTATTTTTTTTTTTTTAATTTTTGTGGGTAAATAAGAGGTGTATATGTTTATTGGTTACATGAGGTATTTTGATACAGATGTGTAATGTGTAATAATCACGTCAGGGTAAATGGATAGGTAAATGGTGTATCCATCATACCAAGCATTTATTTCTTTTAGTTAAGTTAAAATATAGACTTAAATTATCATAATTTGAAAATTGCTAAAAATAGATTTTAAGTGTTCTTACCACAAAAAAAATAGTATATGAAGAAAGGTGTATGTTAATAAGCTTGATTTAGTCATTCTGTAATGTGTATATATATCAAAAAAATGATATTTTATATCATAAATATATATAATTTTTGCTGTCAATTAAAAAACTATAAAATCAAACATACAGTTAAAAAGCTTTGGATTATATTATTTTATTTATATGCTAAATAAAGATTTTACATTGCCTTATTTTTATAGATTAGTTTATAACAATAATAACACATTAGTAGCTTTTTTTTCTTAGCATTTATATATTCTTACATGGCATTATTTTCTAAATGGTGGCATATCAGTAAATGCCAGATGTAGGTGATGGAGGGATGGAGGCAGCAAACCACATTGCCATGTGTGTACCTATGTAACAATCCTGCATTATCTGCGCATGTACCCCAGAACCTAAAGTACAATAAAATAATAATAATAATATTAGAAAGTTATGAATTTTATAATTTTACAACTTATGCTGTCATCACTGCCTTTCATCAGATATCTTTATAAAATAATTTCCTTGGGATAAATTCCTAGAAGTGAATTATTGGAACAGATATTATGAACATTCAAATCTATTGATTTTCAAATTGTGACCTATAACACGTTTACCAATTTACACTGCCTCTAAAAATATATATATATATGAAAGTCCCCATTATCCTGCAGCATTTCCAACATTCACAATGTCTAATACGTTATATATCTCCTAATCCACTAGCAAGTTGTAATTTCCAGGAAGTCTCATTGATGATTTATTCTTTAATTTCTTCCTTATTTGATAATTCCTCTCTGTATACTCAAATAAGTGTCTCATGGAATATAAAATTATTGAGTTTTATGTAGTTTCACCCAGGACTCAGAGACACTGCTTTGTCATTTGGAGTACATATTAAATTAATTATTTACATATTTTTACCATTTACATTATCTTGGCTAAATTTTATCTAGTAGCTTTGTTTTTGTTTTTGTTTAGTTTTCTAGGAAGGACTTCTGCAAGTATGAGGATGCCTGTCTGTTACACATTGAAATGAAAGACAAGTTACCTGGGTCTAATATCCCGAGTCGCATTTTTTTCTAAATTTCAGAGACTATTTTATGTCTGGATACAGCAATGCTATAGAGAAGTCTGAGAACAGTTTAATTTTTTTTGTAGGTGACTTGATTTTTCTGTCTGAATGCTTAAAAAACTTTTATCTTTTTGTCTTTAATATCCAATTACTTATCCAGGATAAATTTTTCAGGTAAGAACATTGGAATGAATTTTCTTTAAATAGAATGTGTGCTTTAGTTTTCTAGATTCAAATCTTAATTCTGAGGAATTGTTCTTTAATTGTATGTTACCTTTTTGCATACAGGTGATCCTTAAAAAAATCATATTTATCTTTTTTTGGGAAATGAAACTTTCCTGTGTTTTTCAGTACTCTTATAAAAGCTCCTAATCCTCTTCACATATCATAAGGATTAAATTTGTAGTCATTCCTCCATTTAATTGTTCTGATCCCTGAGGGCCAAATGGTTATAGTCCTAATTAGATCCTTAGGTTAAGTCCCAGGGTGAGAGGGAGATTAAAACATTATCTCCCTAGAAGGCTGGATAAAACTCCAGTAATTGAAGAGTGTTTAGGTCATTAAAGGTTAAGCAAAGCCGTCTGTCTCTTGGAGAGATTTTATTATCATATCAAGTGGTTAGCGTGTAGGAGGAAAGGCATCAGCTTCCTCTTTCTTCTTTTTAGTGAGAGAAAATTAAATAATTTTTTTCTTGTCCCTCATCTTTGGATTGTCAGGTTACTTTTAATGAGATATTTGACCTTTCTTTGATCATGCTATTTTACAGATAAGACCTGGACTAAGAGTAGGCAAATGTACTTGTTACCTACTGTGAAGTAGTTGATTACTTATCTACCTCTGATCTAGAACAGCTTATGTCCACATTTATGATAAAATTAATACAGACAAATATTGAAATCCTGATATTTGTACTTCATGTACTGAGTTGGAAGTACTTTGAATAACTATACCACTGCCCTCTGAACTGATGGACAAGGACTATAAAAAGTCCAGTTATTCTTTTCCTGTCTGTGTAACTAGATAGGTGGTGTATTAGTCTGTTCCCACAATGCTATAAGGAACTACCTGAGACTCAGTAAATTATAAAGAAAAGAGGTTGAATTGGCTCATAATTCCACAGCCTGTACAGGAAGCATGACTGGGGAGGTCTCAGGAAACTTACAATCGTGGCAGAAAGTGAAGGGGAAACAAGCATGTCTTACATGGCTGGAGTAGGAGGAAGAGAGTTAAGAAGTAGGTGCTACACACTTTAAACAACCAGATATTGTGAGAACTCATTATCACAAGAACAGCAAGGGAAAGTCAGCCCCCATGATCCAATTACCTCCCACCAGGCCCATCCTCCAGAATTGGAAATTACAATTTGACATGAGATTTGGGTGGGGATACATATCTAAACCATATCGGGTGGGTAGGTCTTAAACCAGTACCCTGAACTGATTTCTAGTAGGGTTCTGCCAAGCAGTTACTGAAGTGGTTTCATGAAGTGTAATGACTGCTACACACCTAGTGAAGCCAAGAGAAAGCACCAGAGAGTAGCAGTATTTAACACATAGATCCTATATAGCAAGTAAGCACAGGGACATTAGGATTTCATTTACTAATCAGATAAATCACTCTTTCTTTCATTGGGAAGCCAGGAAACAGTAGTGATGTTACAGAATTCTTTCAGGGCTGCTTCACCAGCCTGTAATCTCTGTGGCCACCACAACTTCTGCCTGGGGCCTCACATGGGGCTTACTCTGTCTGTTCTTCCTGGCGGGCTCCATTCTGCTCCTGCCTTGGCCTGGGTCCCACACCCACCACAGGATCCTCACTCAGCCCACTGCTGGACCAGGCATGCTGTGAGTGACTTTCGTGTTGTGCACCAGTGCCTAGATTAGGAGAATCCAGTAGTGCCCAAAAACTTGGAGAGTCCAGTCACTACAGAGCCCCAAGGGGTGTTATAGCTCTTGCTCAGGGAGTCTGGAAGTCTGAGCACACAAGAAATGTTGTAGCTTTTTATTCCCATAGCTCACTGAGCAGGTATATGTCACTGTTCTTTTATTCCCATTGGCCACAGCTCTGAGAGTCAGCCAGGAGTGTCACAGCTCTTTTATTCCTGCCCCCTGAGCTCGGCAAGTCAACCAAGAGCATCACAGCTCTTTTTGTACCTGCCATTCGTCAGGTTCCAGGTTCTTGTACCACGACCAAGAGGAATGAGGTACCTAGAGAGTGAGCAAGGCACAGAACAATTTTACTGAGTGACAGAAAAGCTCTCGACAATGAGGGGGACCTGAGGTGGGTTGCCCTCTTTATGAGACGGGGCCTGAAGTGGGTAGTCATCTGTGAGGTTGTGTTCAGAATTTTTATGGGCTTAGAATGGGGGACTGCGTGCTGAATGGGCCATGGGTGGGCTTGGAAAAAGCACTATTTGATTAGTTAAAAGGCATCGAGAAAGTTCTCACTACAGTTGTGGACTCTACCTGGAACTGGCAGCTCTGTATTCAGGCTTTAAACTGTCTTTGACTTGAAGGTCAGGTTTTACTGGGAACCCATTTCTGTCTGCCTAGGAGATTGTCTGTCTTCTATTGCTATCAGTGATAAAGATAGACTTTTTCTATAGAAAATACTCTTTATAATGAAACAAGAATGAAAACAGTACGTCTAACATCCTATTATCTATTATGTTCATTCTAATTGCTTTACTCTTTGGCCGTGCACCATTACTTTTCAACTTTTGTGACAAGGTACTGTATCTCTTTTCCTGATGAATTGCTCCTGGTGAAAAAAGTATTTTGGTGTATGCACAGTGCCAATCTCAAGTCTTTATTCCATGCCAGAAGTTTGATTAATTTGCTCTATCATTTCTGATGCATATTGTTTCTAATGTACTTGTCATGTCTTTTATTGTGTTGTTTAATACTTTTTTGTTTTCTTTTTTATTATTGTTATACTTTAAGTTCTTGGGTACATGTGCAGAACTTGCAGGATTGTTACATAGGTACATACATGCCATGGTGGTTTGCTGCCTCCATTCCCCATCACCTGTATCAGGCATTTCTCCCAATATTATCCCTCCTTAACCTCCCCACCCTCTGTTCTTCCTCCCCTAGCCTCCCACCCCACAACACAGGCAACAGTGTGTGATGTTCCCCTCCCTGTGCCCATGTGTTCTCATTGTTCAACACTCACCTATGAGTGAGAATATGCGGTGTTTGGTTACTTATTTGTTTTCTTAGATCAGTATATGTCTTTTCATCTCATTGTATTGATTTAACATCTTATCTTTTTGTTCAATTTTGTTTGAACTGGATTTAGGTTTACCTTAGGTGCTTTGCTAGTGAGAGGTACTCAGAGGATAGTTTGTCCTGCTGTTTTATTTGTTTTCTTTTAAGCCAAGTTATTCATCTCTCTTTTTTGTGTTTATTCCACCCCTCATTTGCTACCTCCTGTTTTTAGAGTAACACAATTATTGCATAGATATTATACTATTTCTCTCCCTCTTTCTCATGCTTTAAAGTTTCAATTCTGACTTTTTATCTGTCATATATTTTGGGTAAACTATTCTTGTCTCCCTTGTTGTCTTTTTCATTCCTTCAGTGAATATTTATCAAGCACTAGCTATGTCCCAGTGTTCTAGGTACAAAATGTGTAAGACACAGTGGATGATCAGAGAAAGTCTCTTTTATTATGTGTCATTTGAGCTGGAACTAGGATGATAAAAATGAGTCAGCCATATGATGATCTTGGGAAGAAAAATAAGGGCTCAGGTGCTGATCTTGGAGGAGTGGTTGGAATGTTTTAGGGGGGAAAAAGAAAGAAGAAAACAGAGGGACACAGTTAATCAAAAGAGGATTATTTAGATGTAGATCATATAAGTTCTTATGAATCAGTATATTAGTCTGCTAGAGCTGCCATAATCAAACACCACAGACTCGGTGGGTTAAACAATAAAACTTTATTTCATATAGTTCTGGAGGTTGGAAGTATAAGATGAAAGTGTTGTCAGGTTTGTTTTCTCTTGAGGCCTCTTTCTTTGGTTGGAAAACTGAATTAGAGACTTAGACCTCTGATTGTTTGGTCTACTTCATCAGATTGTCTCTCCCTAGCAGCTGATACCACTCCCCTACTCAGCAAAAGAAGAAAAATAAAAGTAAGAAAAATTTCTGTGGAGTCATGGGTGAAGAATAAGTGACATTGAACACTTCTCAGCCCCCACTCCCAGAAGTCCACTTTCTTAGGAAGTCTCCTCGTTTCCATGCTTCTTATTTTTTGCTTACAATAATTATCTAGACAGACCTATGACAGACCTATGATTTTATTTCTTCAATCCACATTTCTTTCAACCTGAATAGACAAAATAGATGAAGCTGTCTCCTGGAATGTTTTGCTTTATCTGAAACCCCACTTTGATGGTTTCCTTCCTAATTTTTTCTAGTTGTAGGCTTATTCCTTCATTGTGCCATGTCCTGCATTTGTGAATGCTGCTAACATTCTGAACACATTTTCTGCCCCCTACATATTTTCTTGGGAAAGACTGAATCAGTACACAAACATGTAAGAATGTTCACATGGCTTCCTTTACACCGTTAGTTTTCAGACTCTATGGCAAAATGCTGTGTCTCTTTTCCTGATAAATTGCTTCTGGTAAAAAAACATCTGGTATATACAGTATTCCCTTGGTATCTGGTGGAGACTGGTCTCAGAACCTCTCTCAGATACCAAAATCCATGTATGCTCAAGTCCCTGATTTAAAAAGAGGCTGTCTTTACATACAACCTATGGACATCTTTCTGTATACTTTAAATCCCCTCTAGATTACCTTTAATACCTAATACAGTGTAAATACTATGTAAATAGTTGTTACAGTGCAATCTTTAGGGAATAATGACATGAAAATATCTCTACGTGTTTAGTACGGACACAATTTTTAAAATATCTTAATATCAATCTGCAATTGGTTGAATCCATGGATGTGAAACCCATGGATATAAAGGGCTGTCTGTAATATTATTATTTTGTTTGATATTGGTAGAGGCAAAAATTCTGGTTTAAGTCTGACCTAAAGTCTCTCTTAGCCTCTTTTATACAGTGTATTCCTGCAGTTGCTTCACATTTCGTTTTGCATTTAATGATTCGGCTACATGGCAACCCCATACTCTTTTTAATTTTAGATTGACTTCACTTGTTATTTTTTAATTAGAAGTGTATGTACTGCTGGATTTGTGTTTTTTAATCAAGAAAACGACATCGAGCAATTAGTTGCTCGAAATTGTAAGCAAACTAAACCACAAAGTTTTCAGCACGCACTGATTCTGCGCTGACTTTTTTGCATTCTAAATGAAGAAGGGAACTCATAAAAGACTCTGCTGTGAACAGAATAGACTGAGATAAGACAGGCTCAGACACACCAAAGCTAATTACCTATATAAGTGATTTGAAGCAGGACCAGTAAGAGATTGGGGAGTAAGCATATTAAAGCCACTATAATAGAAGACATGCAATGAAACAAAAGAAATGAGGGATGGAAATGTAATACATGGAAAGAAATTCATACAGAAGATTAAGAAAATTACATTGCTATTGTTTTTTATTCTGATTAAAGTGAATGACCTTCACTGGCAATGATTTTGAATACTGTATTTATGAAAGAAGAGACTTGTTCAGTAGCTGATGGCATACAGGTTGATGGCATAAAGGACAAATCTTTTTTGTCCTCCCAGCCCCGCCTTTTCTCTTATCCCTCCTTTCATTGCAAAGATAATTAGATACATGGCAGAAAATTATATGGATGTGTCAAAGAGCAGGATGCTGTGAGCTATGCTTATCTAGCTGAAGGCAGAATTTTCCCAGTGTCATATCCCCTTCATCAGTCACAAAACTGCTGGACATATATATTAATAATTCTTCATTTGATAAAAGGATGTGCTGTCAGAGGACATTTTTCCAGCCTGTATTGAATTGCTAGTCCCAGCAGGTCTGGCCCTTAATTGACTGAATATTTCTATATTGGTTTAAAGTCATTTTTAAAAAATATATTTTTATAATATTCTAATAAATATAAATAATATGCCTTATTATCTCTGTGAAAGGGTTGTAATGGACCATATGGGTGGGTGGAAAAATGGAAAGTAAGTTGGGCAACAACTTGCATTGTGTACTTTACCCTTGGGTAAGAGGCTTATGGTAATATCCACAGCATTTTAATGAATATGTAATTGACTGATAAAGAGGAATGGAGAGACAGGTAAAATCTCATAACTGTTTTTTAATTGGGAAAAGTAAGACCAAAAAAAAAGAGACTAGGAAATTAATCGAGTGAGATAGTTTAACATTTTACTTTCATAGAGATTAGACTCAGGTGAAATAGTTTTTAATCTAATCTGCAATGATATGACTGAGTCATTTTAGCAAAATAAGGCTTAAAAATTTATAAGTATGAAAAATTACATATTTTAGGATTCTGTTGTAAGACCACTAATTATAGAAATATACAGATGTATTGCAATGCTTTGAGATCAATTTAGCAACAGCGTTACAATGGATAGGGTTTAGTATCCCAGAAAAACATACATTCTTGCTGTTATAAACAGAAAAGGATTATTGGTACACAATAAATACTGAATGATTTAAAGAAGTATTAGGCAAGATGATAAAACAGACATCAGACTGAGCACCAGAAGTAAACTGTAGGGTCACATCATAGACTTGAGCAGCCAAGGGAGCCCACGATGAGAACAATGTCTTTTCTTTTTTTTAATAGTACTTTAATTTCTGGGGTACATGTGCAGATCTTGCAGGATTGTTGTATATGTACACACATACCATGGTGGTTTGCTGTCTCCATCCCTTGTCACCCACATCAGGCATTTCTCCCAATGTTATCCCTCCCAAACATCCCCACTCCCTGCTTTCGCTTCCCTAGCCTCCTACCTCCCAACAGACTCCAGTGTGTAACGTTCCCCTCCTTGTGCCCATGTGTTCCTATTGTTCAACACCTGCCTATGAGTGAGAACATGAGATGTTTGGTTTTGTGTTCTTGTGTCAGTTTGCTGAGAATGATGGTTTCCAGATTCATCCATGTCCCTACAAAGGACATGAATGCACCCTTTTTTATGGCTGCATAGTAATCCGTGGTGTCTATGTGCCACATTTTCTTTGTCCAGTCTGTCATTGATGGGCATTTGGGTTGCTTCCAGGTCTTTGCTACTCCCATTCACAATTGCTACAAAGAGAATAAAATACCTAGGAATACAGCTAACAAAGGATGTGAAGGACTTCTTCAAGGAGAGCTACAAACCACTGCTCAAGGAAATAAGAGAGGACACAAACAGATGGAAAAACATTTCATACTCCTGATTAGGAAGAATCAACATTGTGACAATGGCCATACTGTCCGAAGTAATTTATAGATTCAATGCTATCCCCATCAAACTACCATTGACCTTCTTCACAGAACTGGAAAAAACCACTTTAAACTTCATATGGAACCAAAAGAGTACCCACATAGCCAAGACAATCCTAAGCAAAAAGAACAAAGCTGGAGGCATCATGCTACCTGACTTCAAACTATACTACAAGGCTACAGTAATCAAAACAGCATAGTACTGGTACCAAAACAGAGATATGGACCAATGGAACAGAACAGAGGCCACAGAATTAATGCTACACATCTACAACCATCTGATCTTTGACATACCTCACAAAAACAAGCGATGGGGAAAGGATTTTCTGTTTAATAAATGGTGTTGGGAAAACTGGCTAGCCATGTGCAGAAAGCAGAACCTGGACCCCTTCCTTATACCTTACACTAAAATTAATTTCAGATGGATTAAAGATTTAAACATAGGATCTAACACCATAAAAATCCTAGAAGAAAACCTAGGCAAAATCATTCAGGACATAGGCATAGGCAAGAACAGTATCTTTTGAGTAAGAAATCTGATGCTCAACTGCTACTCTGGGGCATTGCTGACTCTGCCATCATTTGTACCAGTGAAGTAGCACCTCACTGGTTCTCTTCCTGCTTTACTCAGTTCTTAATTTTAGTTTCAGAATGCCTCTGACTGGTGAACCTAAGTCACATTTAGAACTCCAGATTCAGGGAGTCTGGAAAAGAAATATTTAGATTTTCAGCTCATGCAGAACAGAGTTATTTTTACCTACAGTTAAAAATATGTGTTGAATGCATTAATCTAGTATTTGTAGTTTTATACTATGTGTGTATCACAAAGATCTCTTCCATTTCTATTGCACTCTTTATATTTCAACACATCTTCAGAGTTTTCAGTGCATTTCATTACCACAAGATAATAATATTTGTAGGTATGTATAGGTAGACATGAAAATTTTTTTCATATTTGAAAGCAGTTTGTGAAAATACTTCTAAGACATTTGTTTACTTTTGATTAATATATTTCAATGGTATCAAAGTATTACATGACATAAATGCATCCCAAGTTATTTAACATATGCTATTAATATACATTTATTTAGTTTCCTGTTTTCTTCCACTGTAAATAATACTGCAATAAATATCCCTGATTATGTATTTTTATATGCCTTTATTTTTTTATTTTGCCCTATCAAAGGATGTGTGATTATCTCTTAACCATTTTTTATCTACTTTCTTAGCACTATACACCCTAAATATTAGCTGAGCATGTGTTTTTGTTATAGAGAGAAGTGGCTATGTAACTAAGTAATGTAAGCACAATTTATAGAAAATTCTGTTGAAAAGAAACAATGAGTCCTTTTATGCCTTTCTCTTCATATACCAACTGAAATTTAAATGTGATGACTAGAACACAAGTACCCATCTTGAGTCATGAGATGTAACCTGGGGGTTAAGGTGGTAGCTATGGACAGGACCCCGATTACTATATGGAGTGTTATATTAGTCAGGGTTCTCCAAAGGGACAGAACTAATAGGATATTAGTTATTAGATAGATAGATATGTGTTATTAGATAGATAGATAGATAGATAGATGGATGGATAGATAGATAGATAGATGAGAGAGCAGTTTGTTAGGGAGAATTGGCTCACACTATTACAAGACAAAGTCCCAACAGTTCCTGCAAGCTGAGGAAGAGAGAAGCTGGTAGTCTGAAAGCTCCAAACCAGAGAAGCTGACAGTGTATCCTTTAGTTTGTGACCAAAGGTCCAAGAGTCTCCAGCAAGCCAGTGGTGTTAAGTCCTAGAGTCTAAAGGCTGAAGAACCATGAGTCTGATTTCCAAGGGCAGGAGGAGAAGGAGGAAGCATCCCACACTGAAGAAAGAAGGCAGCTAGAAGACTCAGCAAGTCAGCTTATCCCACTTTCTTCCACTTGCTTTTGTTCTAGCCATATTGGCAGCCAGCTGGATGGTACCCAACCATTTGAGGATTGGTCTTTGTCTCCCAGCCCACTGACTCAAATGTCAGTCTCCTCTGGCACCACCCTCACAGACTCACCCACAAACAGTACTTTACCAGCTACCTAGGCATCCCTCCATCAAGTTGACACCTAATATTCACAAGTGTCCTAATCAGGTTGACTACTTCCAGTCTTATTTTAATTTGAGAGAAACTTTTACAGTAAAGTGTCACATAACAACATTTTTTATCAAGAACAGACTGCATATACAATAGTAGTCCCAGTAAGATCACAGTAAAATTGAAAAATTCCTATCATCTAATATTTACTATACCATACTTTTTATTATTTTAGAATGTTGTGTGTGTGTGTGTGTTTGTGTGTGTGTGTGTGTTTAATTGTAAAACAGCCTTGGTTACATTTTTCAAGAGTACTCCAGAAGAAAGCATTTTTTATCTTAGGAGATGACAGCTCCATGAGTGTCTTTGCCCCTGAAGACACTCCAGTGGGAAAAGATGTGGAGGTGGAAGACAGTTACACTGATGATCCTGATCCTGTGTAGGGCTAGGCTGATGTGCGTCCTTGTTTTACTTTTTAACCAAATAAAATTTAAAAAGTAAAAAAAGAGAAATGCTTATAGAGTATGAATCTCAAGAAATAATATTTTTGTACAGTTGTACAATGTGTTTCTATTTTAAACTAAATGTTATTGCAAGAGTCAAAAAGTTTAAAAAATTTGAAAGTTTATGAAGTAATTTTATAGTACACAATATTAATTTATTATTGAAGAATAAATATTTCAATAAATTTAATGTAGCCTAAATGCACTGTTCATACAGTCTATGATAGTGTACCATTATGTCCTAAGTCTTCATATTCACTGAAAACTCACTCACTGGCTTACCCAGAGCAACTTCTAGTCCTGCAAGTTCCATTCTGGATTAAGTGTTTTATGTAGGTGCACCATATCTTTTATACCATATTTTCATTGTGCCTTCTTCAAGATTAGATATATTTAGATACACAAATACTTTCCATTGTTTTACATTGAGTATAGTATTAAGTACAATAATATACTGTGCAGGATTTTAGCCTAGGAGCCACCACACAGTCTAGATATGTAGTAGGCTATACCATCTAGGTTTGTGTAAGTACACTCTGTGATATTCACACAACAGCAAAATCATCTAATGATGCGTTTCTCAGAACATGTCCCATCATTAAGTGAAGCACAATTGAATTTTATTTTGCCACTGCTGTATTAGACTTCTGTTACTTATAGCCATATGTTTTTTCATTTTAATCATCAAATTGTGTCCAAAAAGGATATAAACTTATTTTCATTAACAAAAAATAAAAGCATAGTTTTTTTATATTATGGCTTTTTTTGCCAGTTAAATAGATTAAAAATAGTGTTAATTTATTTTAAATTTCCATAATATCATGTTTGAGCATGCTATAGGTGTATTTGGCCATTTGGATATGCTATTTCGTGAGTTTTCATATCACATTGAATTGCCTTTTTCACCTAAAATGCGTGAGAATTATTAGAATGTCATTGATAACATTGTATCTCTTAGCTGACACATTGCCTTTTTAAAAATTTCCCAAAATGTGAATCAGTAACAGTAATTCCAAGTATATTTTCAAAGTTCTTTTCAATGAAATATTTTTGGTTTTAGTTAAGTGCAGTTTTAGAGGCACATTACAATACTAAATAACATTTTACTAAAAGAGGTTTTAAAATTAAAAAGAGCAGGTAACTTTGTAAAATATAATTAAAAAGATATATATTTACTATAAATATGATAATTTAAAAAATGATAGTAAGACACAATGTTTTGAATCATGCAAGGATTCTAAAGTTTAGCTTCATGCACCCCATAAAGAAGCTATGAATTGTGTAATGTTGGAGTAAACCAGATAAAGACAGAATCTAAAAGGCAGAGAATGTCAATAGGAAAGGATAGAGGATATTTTCAGGCTGTCAGTTTTCTAGCAGGTGTAGAAAGCAATAATCTCAGATGGGCTTTATAATGGGATTTACTGGGAAAAACATAAAACTGACTGACAACCCTGCATCTTCACTATGTGGAAAATTACACATATGTTGTGGCAGGCAGAATCCTAAGATGGTCCCAAATATTCCTGCCTTCTAGTGTATACATCTTTTATAATCCACTCCTCCTTTCAGTTTGTGTGGGACATGTCACTATGATGGGATTATAAAGAAAGAGCAGTAGCAGTCTGGAGAAAAAACCTCCTATAGGCTTTGAAGAGGAAAAATGTCATGTTTGTAGCTGATTTTTGAGATGAGTGAGCTCTAGGTGCTGAGGACCTCAGTCCTTCAACCATAAGAATTGCAACAACCAAGTGAGCTTGAAAGAGAACCCCAAGCCTCAGTTGAGATCCTATTCCAGGCTGAACCCTTTGTCATAGCCCTGTGAGATGATGAGCAAAAGACCCAATTAAGCTGTGCCCTAACTCTCGACCCCTGAAAACTACAAAATAATGAATGGCTATTGTTTTAAGTCACAAACTTTTTGTGATTTTTTTTTTTTTTTTTTTTTTTTTTTTTTACTTTAAGTGCTGGGATACATATGCAGAATGTGTTGTTAAATAGGTATACATATGTCATGGTGGTTTGCTGCACCTGTCACCCTGTCATCTAGGTTTTAAGCCATGCATGCATTAGGTATTTGTTCTAATACCCTCTTTCTTCTTCTCCCCCAACTCCCTGATGGACGCCGGTTATGTTCCCCTCCCTCTGTCCATGTGTTGTCATTGTTCAACTCCCACTAATGAATGAGAACATGTGGTGTTTGGTTTTTTGTTCCTGTGTTAGTTTTCTGAGCATAATGGTTTCCAGCTTCGTCCATGTCCCTGCAAAGGACATGAACTCATTCTTTTTTATGGTTGCATAGTATTCCATGGTGTATATATGCCACATTTTCTTTATCCAGTCTATCATTGATGGGCTTTTGGGTTGGTATTTTTTACACAGCAACAGAAAGCTGATGCCATGTGTGTTTTGATATTTCAAATCCACTTTATGCCCTTCTGTTGACTTTTTCTATACAATAGGAAATATGTTTTCTAAGGATTCTAGTTTCTGGGTTCCAATGACATCTCTAACAGCAGCTACAGCTCCTCTGTGATTCCTATTGGTTGTACAGTTACACTTCTTTAGTTTCAGTTTAGGCTAAGCTGTCCCACTACGAGTCTGTCTTCTGCCTGAGGCCCCAGTTTGTGATAATACCACTTCCTAGTCAAGTCACTCTAGCCTGACTTTAAGGATGGCAGCGACTTTGTGCTATCATTAATCCTTAGGTTTCTGATAGGTAACCTCACTTTTTGCTTGTTGGATCTCAATTTTAGTAAATTGCCTTTGTTTGAACTATATGGCAGAATTTTGTCTTTGCCTCAATAAATCTTGACTGATGCCATGAAAGAAAACAGCCTTACATACAAAGGAAGACAACTAAATTTGAAACAAATTTAATAACTATTGATTTCAGGAAAATAAGAAGTTGCACCAGAAAGGAAATAATTATATGTGCTACTTGGATCAGAAGCAAATTATCATTAAAATAATAGAACACTGAATATGGAATTAACCAAAAATTATATTGCTCTAATGAGAGGATAGATGAAAGGGAAGGTGTCTACATCTGCCCACATAAAAGTCAATAGACAACAGCTAAAATTTATGAACGAATAGCTAACATTAGCTTACACTGTTTAAAGAACATGGATGTGAAAACAGGAAGAAACAGATATTAGAGTTGAAAGTGGTTAACTATGGGTGTAGGGAGTAGGTTGCTAATATTAATTTTTTATAAGCCTTTAGCACAATTTAGAGTTATGAAATTATGTATATATACTATTTAATTAATCTCCTGATTCATTAATGCAGTATAATTATTTTTGTGGAAGAATAAGTTAACATAGACAGAACTTGTTATTTATTTGATAAAATTTTTAAAATCTTTCATTTATATTTGTCTAACATTTAATGACCCTCTCAAGGTATAACCTCCTTTCTCACCATTTCTCACATAAATCTCAAAGTGATGCATGAATTTTGAAAATTGTCTAAATCCCAAGGGTAAAATTACCAATGTTCTGATATTCTTTATATTTGTAAGAAGTTAGAATAGCTGCTAAAGGTGTGTCTACACTCTATATAATGACACAATAAACAGGTAAAATAAGTATTAATATAGCAACTACTAAATGTTTTGACTCAATGCCAGTTTTTCCAAGTTATAGAATACAGCCTCATAATTATCTAGTTCTTCTTGTTTAATATTTATACAAAAAACACTTTGGATGTAAATGTTCTAAATAACTTTTATTGATACCCTTCACGATGTTGGCAATCACTTTATACACATGTACATCTCATAGAAGTAGCTAGATTCTAAGTTTCAAAAGGAAAATATTTAATATATTTAGTCTCAGAAATAGTGTAACATGGGAGCAGAAGAGTTTTTTTTTTAGGCTCAAAAGAACAATCTTAAATTTTAAGTTAAAGTAAATGGTGTTTAAAATAATCAGAACTTTGTCAGAAATATTAGTGCATTGGTATCTTCACATTGAGACATTTCAAAATTCCGTTTTCATTGAGAATTATATGAAGTGCTTTGTGAGAATTCACTCAGAGTGGTGGCAAAAATATTAAGGGAAAAATATTAGAAAAAGTTATGGACTGTAGACTCGAGCCCTTTTGAAAGGCCTAAGGGTGTTTTTCTATAGCTCTTGGCTGAAAGAAGCCTAAATCCCCTTTACATTTAGTTAATTAGTAAAGCAAATAGCTAGGGTATGTGGGGTAGTTTCCCTAACTAACTTGTTTACTCATGTGGTCCTAAAACTAACCTTTGAGCCAGATGACCCTCTCTGGAGGAGGTCAACCGGGGAGATTACCCTCTAATGGTGTTTGCTTTGGGCATCAAAACCTGTCCTTTAATCAACCTATAGTGGTGTTGACTCAAGCCTTTGTCAATTAAACTTTACTAAATAAATGTGAGTGTCACTGGCTAGGAAGGCAATTAAACTTTACTAAATAAATATGTGTGTCACTGGCTAGGGAGGGCCAGAGGTTGCAGCTGTTTACAGCACTCTCCAGGGAGTCTGTAAGCAGCCATGGACCCTCAGTCGAACTGTTAAAGCATAAAATATTTGTGTGTCAGTATGCTTTATTCATCTGTTGTTGAGTCAGGGTCTGCAAGACAGACCTCCACAGGTGGTGACCCCGACAGTGCTTATCTTTATTAATCAAATATCTGGCAAGAGGTAACAGTAAAGCAATTTTCTTTACTTGCTAAATTATCATTGATAAAATTGAGGTCACTTAGTATCTGAAGACACAGAAGTTTAAACCCTGGATTCATAAGGGAAAAAAGAGTTAATTATGTTTTCTGAGATAATATAGGAGAACAAATGAGCCTAAGGAATATCCCCAAGAGTAACTCATGTTGAGGCGTTTCTAAAATATAAGACATTTTCTGCCTGCTCTAGTAAATGGATTTGAGACATGCTTTATGGCATCATATTTTAGCAGTCTGCATTAATTGGGAGAGCAGTGTTCAATACCTAACAATGGCTCACTGTGCAATTCTAGTAACACTTTTGTTTTTTCTGATTTAAGATAAATTAAACACCAAGATCATGTTAGATAGAAGCATGACAAAGTTATGTCATTTTTGTTCATCTGGTTATCTTATTATGATATTTATTGCAAACTAGCTTTTAACATTATGTTTACTTTTAGTCACTGAGAATTTATAAAAACAAAACCTTTTCTCTGGCTTCATTTTTAGGCATTTGCATTATGGCTTTCATTGTGATAATAATAAACGCACATTATAATAAACTGTAAGCCAAAAAATTCTGTCACATACATGAAAAAGGTAACTTTTTGAAAAGTACAACTTACAAAAATTGGTACAAAGTGAAAAATAATCTTAATCTACTGAATTTGAATGTATTGTAAAATCCTTCCCACAAAGAATATCCCCGTTCATAAAGTTTCACTGATGAACCTATGAAACACTTAAGAAAAAAAATTAATCTCTCATAAAAACCTTAAAAAATAAAGACAGGGTCTCTCTATATTGACCAGGCTGGTCTTGAACCCCTGGTCTCAAGCAATTTCCCCACTCAACTTCCCAAAGTGCTAGGACTACAGATGTGAGTGACCATGCCCAGTCTCTCACTATGCCCAGCTTCTCTTTTAAAGAAATAATAGAAGAGGAAATATTTCCTAACTCATTAAATGATGAGAACATAACACCAATACCAAAATTTGACAAATACATTCCAAAAATAAACAAAAATCAAAAACAATAGAGCATTCTTTCATAGGAACAAAATTATGATCAAAATATTAGTGAATTAAATCATCTAATATATAGAGAAGATAAATAATACACATAATCACGTGGGATTTATCCCACGAATAGAGTTAAATCGATGTAATTCACCACATTTGCAGGAATAAAGGAGAAAATAATATAAAATTTTCAATAAAAGCAAAAAAAAAAAAACCCTTTTTTGACCAATTTAATAGCCATACTCAGCTAATTAGGAAAAAAGATTAATTTATTAGTATAAGAGCCCCTATGAAACATCTAGCAAGAAAGATGGATTTGACTCAGACAAATTTGCATTACCATTCTCCATTCTAAAATCCATAGCAAGGAAATTTCCTTTCCAGTGGCAATGGCTGGCTATGTACCTTGGTGAAGAGAAGTAAAAGTTTTAGAATACAGTAACTACAATTATCATGCCTTATGTAGTTGCTTTATAATTTATAAAAATATGGGATCAGATGTTTTACAGTAATCTAAATAATCCCCTATGACTTTGATCCTAATTAGAATGTTCTTTAGAACAAAGCAAATGTTACAATGCATATGATTTTCTTTCAAATGCTGCAACTCATTTACTGGCCCAAACTCAGTTCCGTAAGACCAACACTAATACAAAGGTGACTTGACAATTTATGAGTGGCTCCAAAACCAGTCTGATACTAGAAAGCTTATGAGTTATTACTATGCCGACAACAGCTATAAAATTTCTTATTTTCTCCATTTCATATTGCTTGGTGTTACAAACTAATTTTGATTCCTAAAGAGTTAGTTAACCTTTCTAAGTCTCCATTTTCCCATCTGTAATCCCTAGCTCACTTTGTTTTGGGAATAGTTATATTAATATAGATGGAGACACTTAATGCAGTTTCCAGCTTATAATTGATCGTCAATAAATGTAAGTTTCATTGATTACTTATGCAATGATATTGGGAAGATGATTTGAGTTAATGTAAAGATAAATAATGTATGCCACATTCACTACTCTTAAGCAGTGGCTCTCATTCCAGGGCAATATTGTCCCCCAGAAAACATGTGTCAGTGTCTGGAAGAATTTTGGTTGTAACAACTGTGAAGGAAGGTACTACTCATACTTCTTGCATCTATTGGGTTAAAGCCAGGGATGCTGCTTAACATCATACAAAGCACAACATAGTCCCAACAAATAATTATTGGGCTCAAATGTCAATAGTATCCTGCTCTAAAGAAACTCACCATGTGAAATATTCAAGCATTTTCCTGACCTACATCAGTAGCAAAACTAAAAACACAACCCAATAAACTTTTTACATCCTAGCATTCCTTTCTGACAGCGGTTTGGGGAAGATTTAATTTGTATTTTGCCTGGGCCCCCACTGGGAGACTTTCTAGGAAGAGCTGGGAGTTCTTAGAGAACTAATCCTCAGCAGTATCAATAGCAACTGCTGGATATGGAGACTCAGGTTTGTCTGGGGCAGTGTTCTGTGTAAAATGTCCGGGCTCAGTCACACAGTCGCCTTTTCCTTCCAACACACAGCTTACCACTGTCAGCCAAGTTGTGACCTTATCTGTACTTTACAGGGCAAAATTACTAGCAGAGCATAGATTAGCCACAATGAATGTAGCAGTTCTGCAATAAATATGCCACAGAACAAAATGACTTACTATTGATACCCAGTTCAAAAACTAGGTGGATAGGGTACCTAGTCACCTGATTTGTGTGACAAGGGATGTAATTTTTATGATTTATTTAAGACAAGAATTCCTACATCTTTTTAAAATAAAACATGCTATACAATGAAGAAAATGTATTTTTATCAGGGCACTTTAGGAACACCTTGGCATTTCTTTTATTCTTTATTAGATTTTTTGAAAGTTTCTCCTCGATGCTTTCATAAATCAGTACTTGCCTTACGAAATACAGATTCTGCATACTTCCCCAAATCACCGAAAACTTGTATAAGATAATCACAATTGTTTACTATCAGCAAATAATAAATTGTGTAGGATAATAAAACTACACACACCAACTTTTTTCTCAAGTTATCAAAAACTGAAAAAAGTAAACTTGGGCAAAAAGAAACAATTAATTGCAATTTGGCAGATTTCTTCGTTTCCCTTAACCTGTACTAACAAGAAATATAATAATGAAGTATCTAAAAATGGCAGTAAAATATAGTTTGCAGATTTTCCCAAGATGGATTCAACCTAACTACCCAACATACCAATCATACAGACTGGTGTTAATCTACTAACTGAGGGCTTAAAAGAAATTGGGCTATATAGGTCTAATACCATTTTAAAAACAATGTTTATTTGACCTTTTTAATCAGAATCAACCACTATTTTGTCATTACATTAAAAAAAAAACTATTTTAATGACATGTTTCAAGCTTATGGTTAGTAATTAAGAGCACATGATCCTAGAAAAATAAGTGTGAACATTTTCCTGGTCTCCTTGTCCAACTCCACTCTACTTGCCTCCCAGAGAAACTTATTAGCCAATAGTTTCCATCATCAACTTATAAAATTGTCCTTCTGCCTTTTGTGTCACCTGTGAACAGTGACATTTCATTATGCACTCACCCTATGGTGAACAATATGACAGTTCCCAGGATTTCAGAAATTGTAAAGTAAATTTGTGTCCAGGCCATCTTCATCTGTTGCAATTCCAGATTCCTCTTGTGCACTCTCTCACCCAATCTATTTTCTCAGCTTTCTTCACCAACAGTATAATGGGAAGAGAAAAAAGAGAGAGAAAGTATTTTCACACTTGTGCATCATGGTTTTCCTGATCGGCAGAGAAAAATGGCATCTGTTGTTTCCTCTTACTCCTAATTCACCTTCTATTTCTTCTTTCTCTCTCAACTACCACTTAAAGTTGCTGCGTGTATGTGTGTGTGTGTTTGTGTATGTGTTTGGGGTGTGTGTGTGTGCGTGCACACTTGTGGTGTGTTTTAATATCCACACTTTCCCCAACAGCATGCCAACCTCAATGTCTTGACATAACGTCTTCAGTAAGCTTAAATTTTTATCAAACTTTTTTAAGGCTCATCTTCAAGCAGATTTTGTGTTTATTTTAATCTTGTAAGGAGAAAACTGGTAAGGCTTGGCCATCTGAATGAAATGGAGAGTGAAGAGAGGGAGGAGAAGGAAAAAAATATAAGAAAAATACATAAATGTATTTCTTTATCCTCAGGCAAATGTATTTGGAAATTCTAATCCTAATCCTGGAAGAAAAAATAAAATTATTTTTGTATAAAAGGTATTTTATGACACCATCAATTCTATTAAATTTCTCATAAACAGACAAACCTCACTTGCAATAGGATATTCTGCAGAAATAAAAACTTAAGAAAGAAATATTGAAAATAAAGATTTAAATTAAGATGTTATTTTTTGAACTTTAATACACTCTTTTAGAAAAACAAAGTTCTTTATTAAAATAAACTACTATCCTTTATCCACAAAAATAAGAATGAATTATTTTGAAACAAAAATTATAATTGCAAGTTCGTGCATCTTGACCAACTCTTTACGCTTTCCTCCATACCAAGCCCCTGTTAACAACCTTTCAACTCTATTTCTATGAATTCAATTTTTTTTTTACATTCAACACATAAGTGCAATCACATCATATTTTTCTTTCCGTATCTGGGTTATTTCACTAGCAAAATATCTTCTAGGTTCATCTATCTTGTCACAAATTATGAAATTTTCATCTGTTCTAAGACTGAGTAGTATTCCATTGTGTAAATATGCCACATTTTCTTTATCCATTTATCCATTGATGAATATGTCGGTTGTTTCCATGACTTGGCTATTGTGAATAATGCTGCAACGAACATGGGAGACCAGATATCTCTTTGAGCTACTGATTTTATTTCCTGTGACTATATACCCAGAAGTAGACTTGCTGAATTATATGGTATTTCTAGTTTTAATTTTTTGAATAACCTCCATAATGTTTTCCCTAGAAACTACACCAGTTCATACTTCCCAGCAGCAATATGTAATAGTTTCTTTTTCTTCACAATCTCTCCAACACTTTTATCTTTCATCTTTTTGATAATAACCATTCTAACAGATACGAGCTGATGTCATTGCAGTTTTGATTATTTGCCTTTCCTTGATGATTAATGATGTCTAGTACCTTTTCATATGCCTGTTAGCTATTGGTATATCTTCCTTGGATAAATGTCTATTCAGATCCTGTGTCCATTTTAATGTTTATTTGTTTATTTGCTGTTGAATCATGTGAGCCTCTTGTATATTTTGGAAATTAACCCCTTAGAGGATGTATGGTTTGCAAATATTTTCTCCTATACCATGAGTTGCTTTTTATTTTAATTGTTTCTTTTTCTGTGCAGAAACATTTTCAGCCATGTGGAACTGTGAGTCAACTACCACATTTTTTAAAAAATAAATTACCCAGTCTCAGGCAGTTTTTTATAGCAGTGTGAGAAGGGACTAATACACCACCCTAATCTCCAATTGAAATAACGTTTTAGAGGTAGAATATTTATATATTAAAATTATTTATAAATAACATGTAAATCAGATCTCTGTTTTGAATCTCAGACCCTAAGTTGTCATATATTCTGAGTTATAGGTAAGCTTAGGGCTACAGGGAGGCTTCTGCTTCTTACATTTTTATAATTTTCTAATAACTTAGAAAAATGTTTCGTCAATCTGTGAATTGAAGAATGACTATTCTCTTATATATTTCCAGAAACATAAACAAAACAAAAAAATACCCTTAGAAGTTTATAGAATGCATTTCTCTAGTCTAATAATAATCCCCAATGCAATTGTCACCTAGATGTGTGGCATGGATGACAAGTAGCAATTTTCAAAAAGCAACTTGAACATATCATTCAGTTTCACACAATTCAAAAACATATTTAAATATCTGGTTTTATTGTAATGTCAACAATACAACTTTTTTAAAACTACCGTTTTCATTTCCAAATATTTAAACAATAGTATTGATTAAGAATGTTAGAAACAATAGGGATCTAGGGGCTACTTCAGGCTAATATTTTGAACCACTCTCATCTAGTGCCACACGATGTCTTATATGCTATGCTAAATATGGCCACATCCTGGTTGCCTGCAGTCTTCTCAGACTTCTAGATAATCATGTCTGCAACCACTACCTCTTGTGTTCTCAAGATCTACTTTTACTAACTGGGCATTTCCATAGAATAAATACATGAACAGGGATGTTTAAAGTTTACCACCACATTTAAATGCATTATTTCCCTCCCTTAGTGGGTGAATCTCCTATGCCCTTTTGAAGAAGAGAGCTTTTCTGTATCATCTTTCTCCTTTCTGAGATGACATTGACTCCATCTTTTTTTCCTGAGGCCCAATTGCAGGTAGGAAAGAGCAAAGGATAAACTCTCTTCCAGCTAAGAGAACATACATTAAGGGATATTTAAAAAATACTATTTCTGGTTTGTACAAATCACTTTTCCTTATCTGTATTTTTAAATAAATGCCAATAAATAGGCATTTTAAAGTGTAGGTCATTATTTTGTTATTGTAATATTAAAATATTATCTGTTATTATCTATATTTAAATATATTTTCTGAAATAACTAAATGAATTATGGGAAGCAAAATATAATGGTCATGTATGGTCCAGGTAAGAGAAAAGCAAAGTGAAGAAATAATTTGAGAAAAATACTTCGATGTTAACAACATCGAAGTGGAGTTTCTGATTTCATGGTTATACCAGCCTTTTGTTTCCACCACTTAAAATGAATGTAGCTAGGCTGTTGTATTTTAAATAATCATCATCATCATCATTATCATCATCATCAGATCATTACCATAATCATCAGATATATTATCAGATCATTATATTATCAGATCCTATTCAGATCATATTATATGATATTCAGATCATATTCATATTCAGATCATATTATCAGATCATATCATTATATTATCAGATAATATGTATTATCAGATCATAATCATCAGATCATTATCATAATCATCACCATCATTTTACTATATTGTATACTGTTAGAAGAAAACATATTTGAAATGGCTTTTCAAATTCTGTCAGTGTCATTATGAAATAATAAACTCTCAAAACTGGAGAGTAGAAATATTTTATGACTGCTGTTCTTGTCTTTGGCATGAAACATTTGTGTTAGTAAGCTTTCCCCAGTAGCTATAATTTGTACTTATTTACTGGGTAATTTTATACAACAACGAGGTAACGAACAGCTACCTGTGGTGATAGTAGATCAGTCACTCTAACTGTAGAATGAAAAGGAGATTTATAAAACTAATATTTAAAACTCCAAAATGTATTTACTTTCATTAAATAGATTCATTTAAATTTTCTTTCTTTGAAAATAGGTTTGCTGCTGAATTCAGTTCTTTATTAATAGAGGGAGGGCTCAATCACATTTTGCATCATTGCTTATTTAATAACAGCTTACTGTTTGTATTTATTTGGGCGATATTCACCACCGGCTTCCCAGAATTTTCATGGGTTGATTAAAGACTGGCATAGTTCATCAGTCAAATGTCAGTCTTGTCTCTTTTGTGAGAAATCAGCCCCAGGATGGAGTTTTAAAACTTTAAGTGGCTTGTACACAATAACAAGGGTAAGTGTGTAGCAAACTTATGAGCATTCTCATGACCTCTTCATAGACAAATCTCTGAATTCAGAATGGTTTCATTCAGTGGATTTGCCGAGGTGGTGTCAACCAGAGCAAGACATCGGAGTGTTGGGCATCTAAGAGGTCAAAAAACAGATGTCCAAAGAAATCCCACCCCTCTGTGTATCAGATGGTCTCCCTAGAAAAGTACCACATCTTATTAAGTGCACTTTTCTGTTTTCTCACTAGTTGCACTTGACCACCTAAACATGACTAGTAAAAATAAAAAAGAACACAGTGTTCCCCTTAACTCTCTAACTTCAAATTTATAAACAGAGATTGTTTTCACTGGGCCTTTGGTACTATCTAGCAAAACTAAATAGACTCTTCCACTCTCCAGAGATTTTCCATTTTCTCTTTATACCTTGGACTCAACAGACTCTCCCTGATCCCAATTCTAAACAGTATATCATTTCTTACTTCAATGAAAAATAAAATTTTTGATTATTAAAATAATAGGCTAATCTATTCTTTTAATGTATATTACAATAAATGTGTATATATAGAATTGTTTAAAAAAAATCTATGTATCACCTAAAATAATATGTTCTCAAGCCCGGTGCAGTGGCTCACGCCTGTAATCCTAGCACTTTTGGGGGGCTGAGGTGGGTGGATCACCTGAGGTCAGGGGTTCAAGACCAGCCTGGCCATCATGGTGAAACCCCATCTTAAAAAAATAAAACAATAAATACATAAAAAATAAAATAAAATATGTTCTCTCAGTTGTAGATACGCTATTTATTTTGAAACATTGGTTTAGTAATAAGGAACAAATCTTTTATATTGGAAACAAATAATTATTTCATCATCACAGAACAAGTAGTAGATGATTGTAACATATAATTCAAAAGGTACAAAAGGGTAGAAAGTAAAAAATAAGTCTCTCCTTTCTGTCCCTAGATTGTCCTAAGACAACCACTGTTACTAGTTTATCATGCATAACTCCAGTGGCATTTTATATTTATATAATCAAATGTGTATGTATGCCAAATCCTCATTGCATTTTAATTATTCTAAGCTATACAGTTTTATTCCACATTTTAATGTGTCTAAAACTGGAAAGAATTTTATTAGCAATGATATTTTGCAAACCCTGTTGACCAGGTGTTAGATGATATGATTGTATTGCTTGTGCATACATAAACTTGAATTTCATTCCTCTTGACCGATCTAACAAATGTTTTTATTTTTAACCAACAAATTGAAATAATACGAGTTCTGGTTGTGATCTAAAATCATTCCATGACATCTTTTCACCTGTACAATAAAATACAAAGCATCAAAATGTGTAGAATGGATGTCAGTAGTCAGAGGGAAGTTCTAGAGAGATAATGGACCTACATTTAAGAAATTCAGAATATCTGCCCACTTCTTAATGGGGTTGTTTGTTTTTCTTCCTGTAAATTTGTTTAAGTTTATTATAGATGCTAGATATTAGACCTTTGACAGATACATAGTTTGCAAAAACTTTCTCGCATTCTCTAGGTTGTCTATTCATTCTGCTGATTTTCCTTTGCTGTCCAGGAGCACTTAAGTTTCATTAGATCCCATTTAAATTTTTTATTTTGTTGCAATTGCTTTTGGCAACTTCATCATGAAATCTTTGCCCATTCTTTGTCCAGCATGGTATCGCCTAGGTTGTCTTGCAGGATTTTTATAGTTTTGGGTGTTACAATTAAGTCTTTAATCCATTTTGAGTAAATTTTTGTATATGGTGTAAGTAAGGGGTCCAGGTTCAATCCTTTGCAAATGGCTAGCCAGTCATCTCAGTACCATTTATTGAATAGTAAAGGTTTTCTTCATTGCTTGTTTTTTTTTTTTTTTTTTCAGGTTTGTTGAAGATCAGATAGTTGTAGGTTTGCTGTCTTATTTCTGGGGTGTCTATTCAGTTCCATTGGTCTATGTGTTTGTTTTTGTACCAGTATCATGCTGTTTGGGTTACTGTAGCCCTCCAGTATAGTTTGAAGTTGAGTAGTTTGATGCCTCCAGGTTTGTTCTTTTTGCTTAGGATTGCCTTAGCTATTCAGGGTCTTTTTTACTTAGTTTTTAAAAGAGTACATATATGTGGCCAACATCATATGTAAAAAAGCTCAACATCATTGATCATTACAGAAATGCAAATCAAACTGCAGTGAGATACCATCTCACACCATTCAAAATGGTTATCATTAAAAAGTCAAAAAATAACAGATGCTGGCAAGCTGTGGAGAAAAAGGAAAGCTTATACACTGTTGCTGGGAGTGTAAATTAGTTCAGACAGTGTGAAAGAAAGTGTGATTCCTCAAAGACCTAGAAGCAAAAATACCATTTGACCCAACAATCCCATCACGGAATTATTGCAAACCCTGTTGACCAGGGTATACCCAAAAGGATATAAATTGTTCTGTTATAAAGATGCATGTGTATGTTATTGCAACTCTGTTCACAATAGTAAAGACATTGAATCAACCTAAATGCCCATCAATTGTAGACTGCCTAAAGAAAATGTGATAGAGATACACCATAGAATACCATGCAGCCAAAAAATAAGGAACGAGATCATGTCCTTTTTAAGAACATAGATGGAGCTGGAGGCTATTATCCTTAGCAAACTAGAGCAGGAACAGAAAACAAAATACTGCATGTTCTCACTTATAAGTGGGAGGTTAATGATGAGAACACATGGACACATAGAGGGGAACAGCACACACTGGGGCCTATTTAAGGGTGGAGGTTGGGAGGAAGGAGAAGATCGAGAAAAACAATTAATCGGTACTAGGCTTAATACCTGGGTGATGAAATAACGTGTACAACAAATCCTGAAGTTTACCTATATATCAAAACTGCACATGTGCCCCTGAACTTAAGAGTTAAGGAAATTTAGCATCATCTATGTTCTTGAGGATGTGAAAAGACACAGACTCAATGTTTCCAAAGCAAAAGTGACTTAGAAAAATAGTTCTTTAATGTAGTTTTAACATAATTATTTCTGTATACACAATAGTAATATATAATCAAAATTCATGCCTAAAGTATCAAAAAGCGGTTTTAGTATGTGTTAAGTAAAATTTCCAAAAGATAAGAAAGCATTATGTCATAGTTTAATTGGCAGTATTTTTTTCTCTTTTTAGTGGTATGTAAAATAATGACTCTTCTTATGGTATTTAAGATCTATTGAAGGGGTGTGTGTGTGTGTGTGTGTGTGTACATTACACAAGCAGTTGAATCTTATGCCCCTATTATACAACTTGTTTTTTTTTTCTTTATTTATCTGAGTAATCCATAACACTACATATAGGACTATACAGAAATCTATGGTAAGGATATACTATAATATATTTAATCAATATTCTGAATATCATTTTTTATTTTTAGTCTGTGTTATTAACCACATGGTAGCTGATCTATAACATATGTGTTATTTCATAGAAGAACAAAACACAAATAATATAAATTTATGGAAGTTAAATTGTTGGGTCAAAAAAAGGGGTATACTTCAAATTTTAATACATATACCAATTTTCTTTCTTTCTTTTTCTTTTTTTCTTTCCTTTCTTTCTCTTTCTTTCTTTCCTTCTCTTTCTTTCTTTCTTTCCTTTCTCTTTCTTTCTTTTCTTTCTTTCTTACTTTCTTTCCTTTGCTGTTCTTAGTTTTATTTGTGACACTGTTAGAAATGAGTAACAGAGCTCCGAGATATCTCTGCTGGTGACCTGCTCATAAGGCAGGGCACAGAATGATTCCATGATTCTTTTTTTTTTTTTTTGTGGGGGGGACAGAGTTTCACTATTGTTGCCCAGGCTGGAGTGCAGTGGTGTGATCTCAGCTCATTGCAACCTCCGCTTCCCAGGTTCAAGTGATTCTCCTCCTTCAGTCTCCTGAGTAGCTGGGATTACAGGCATGCGCCACCATGTCCAGCTAATTTTGTATTTTTTTATTGTACTTTAAGTTCTAGGGTACAAGTGCCGATCTTGCAGGATTGTTACATAGGTATGCACATGCCATGATGGTTTGCTGCCTCCATCCCCCTATCACCTACATTAGGTATTTCTCCCAATGTTATCCCTCCCCAATCTCACCACCCCCTCCTATACCTCCCCTCACCCCCCACCCCCCAACAGACCCCAGCATGTGATGCTCTTCTCCCTGTGTCCATATGTTCTCATTGTTCAACACCCACCTATAAGTGAGAAGATGAAGTGTTTGGTTTTCTGTTCTTGTGTCAGTTTGTTGAGAATGATGGTTTCCAGATTCATCCACATCCCTGCAAAGAACATGAACTCATCTTTTCTGATGGTTGCATAGTATTCCATGGTGTATATATGCCACATTTTCTTTATCTAGTCTATCTTTGATGAGCATTTGGGTTGGTTCCAGGCCTTTGTCATTGTAAACAGTGCCACAACAATCATACATGTGGATGTATCTTTATAATAGAACAATTTATAAACCTTTGGGTATATACCCAGTAATGGGATTGCTGGGTCAAATGATATTTCTAGTTCTAGATCCTTGAGGAATCTCCACACTGTTTTCCAAAATGGTTGGACTAATTTAGACTCCCACCAACAGTGTAAAAGCTTTCCTATTTCTCCAGATCCTCTCCAGGATCTATTGTCTTCATATTTTTTAATGATCGCCATTCTAACTGGCATGAGATGGTATCTCAATGTGGTTTTGATTTGCATTTCTCTAATGACCAGTGATGAGCATTTTTTCATATGTTCGTTGGCTTCATAAATGTCTTCTTTTAAAAAATGTCTGCTCATATCCTTTGCCCACTTTTTGATGGGGTTGTTTTTTTCTTGTAAATTTGTTTAAGTTCTTTGTAGATTCTGAATATTAGCCCTTTGCCAGATGGGTAGCTTGGAAAAATTTTTTCCCATTGTATTGGTTGCTGGTTCACTCTAATGCTTGTTTATTTTGCTGTGCAGAAGCTCTTAAGTTTAACATATATCAATTTTCTATGGGTATGGTACCGATTTAAGCACTACAAATAGTATATATGTTTGCCTAATTTCCTCTCACTTTAAACCCTAAAAACAGAATTTTGCATGTCAGTTTCTAAACAGTGAATCTGTTGGGTCGATAGTGGTAAGGGTGGAGAAATATATTATATGAGCAGGAATGTTCTTATTAGAAATTACTGAAACTTGTCTTGAGTACAAATAAACAAGAATAATAAAAGAAATATGTGAAACAAAGGGATTTACTGAAACGAGTTGAAGGATGTCACTGAATTAAATAAATATATGCTGTAAGTAAGGGATCTCTGTGGTCCCCAGGGACTGGTATCAGAAACATTGTGAAACTAGAATTCTCTTTTTGATCTAATTTCTTCTTTTCTCAGAGTGCCAGATTCACTTCCTCGAGCTTCTTCCCAGAAAAGAAATTTGTCTATTATAATTTCTAGGTTCTTATTCTAGTATCTGCAATTCAGGTGTAGGAAAAGAGATTCTGGGGCTATCAACTGAAGAAGAAAAATAAGAAAGGCCAGACTGAGTGTGGCTTTAGTCCCTTGCCTAGCTCTTGGCAAACTTCTATAGACAGGAGAGTGACATATATTATTCATCTAGCCCAGATCATGTGTCTACTCTATGTAGTCAGGGTAATGGGAACCACTGCCACCACAGTGTCATTTGATTCGTAGTAACTTTCTTTTGTCCCTTAAATTATCTACATGGGTAGAAACACCCTATCTTATTATAAGTTTGGTACTGTTTACTGGCTAGTGTGGGAAAATGTGTTTGAGCAGAGATGAGAGTGTTAGTGTGTGTGAAGCAAAGAGAAAGGAACGAATAGAGTAGGGAAAAAGGAGGGAAAGGATGAGAGAGTGAGAGTAGAATGAAATTGTAGAAGGCGGTGCTAACCAGTGAGGAAAGAATAGCAAGGAGAAACTGCAGCACAGCAAAGCAATAAAGACTGATAGACCAAACTGAACAAGAGAATTGTGGCAAAAATAAGACAAAAAGTAGACAAGAAAAGTTTGAAATAATGATAAATTCCAGATGGGGTTGTTCCAAACTGTTTTTCACTCTGCAGTTTGGTGAAAAACATGTCTTCCTGAAGGGTTATGACATTACTTTGAAAGACAGCATTAGATGGAAAGTCCTGCATACTTGGAAGGATAAGAATAAGATTTTACCAACATTTTTTTGCAGTATTGGTACCTGGCTGGATATAATTGAGAATGCTCCTTATCTTATAGTTGTGTGGTAATGTACAGAGAAATGTGCCTGAATTCAACTACAACGCAGTTTATACATCTTTTAGCTATGAAGAGCAGAGCACTGAGGAAATTTAATACTCTTGGCTCTAGGAGAATTAGAATTACAAGAAAGAGAATTGGCCTATAGATCTCATTTTAGGGAACTCTAAAAATTTGCTGTGTAGAAACTTTATACAACAGAAAATAATTGCTCTCATTCAAATAAGAGAAAGAAAAATAAAACAAAAAACAACAACAAACAGCCAAAGGTCACATCAGACTTTATTTAGTTGATTCCATTTCTACCTGTCAATAGGTTTCTTAGGAATATCATAAAAACAAGCTTTTATGGTAGCCAATGTGAACAGTTTTTATTCCTATAAAATGAATTTTCTCATAGCAGATTATGGAAATTCTTGTCTCATGATGGCTTTTTGAAATAAAGTAACAAATAATTTATATAGAAATACTGTAGTTTTTATTTGTACAGTAACTTTTTTGCAGAAAGATTATTTTAAATATCCAATTTTTTATATTTTTAACCTTTTTATTCCAACAATTTAAATCCAGAATAGGCATTGGTTTCCTGAGGCTGATCAATTTACATTCTAAGTCCTCAAGTCTGACAGTCTGAACCGATTATTTCTTGGTTAATGGCTGATGGGATTTGCTTACATAATACTTGTGTTTTTCTAAAAAGATTGAATTGTTGGTTCTTAGAATATTCATAGGTTATAGTTTAGTTAGTAGTATCCAAGAGCTATCAATATGGATTATAAAAACTTACATGTTTACCAGAATTATAGGAGAATGAAGGAAGGATGGTAGAGATGTTCTGATGCCGTATGTTGACAAGTTTCTTATTACGATGAGATATTTTTTGAATGGTAGAAATCAGCAATTGAGTAATTTATACAGTCATTTGTAGGAGAGTTAAGAGTCCAGGAAACTTTAATTCAATTCAGTATTTCTTATAACATCTTTCTTGTATTATATAGCAAAATGTCTTAATTATTTTGATTAGCCTCTAATGAAAGTAAAATAATTGTATTTCTTATAAGATTCTGGTAAATGCATATACTAAGTATATTTGTGACATGTGTGTTTTTAAATAACCTCTTCTAAAAATTAAAACCAGGATATTTGTCTTACAAATTATAACATGAATAAACAGAATAAAGACATATCATATATTGAGCACACAATAGAAAAAAAAAACAAAGAACAAGAAAATATTAAAAGTAGAAGTCATTAATTAGAGAAACTGAAGCCCAACCTAGTGTAGTAATTATAATAATGAAATTATGTGGTCCATTTTTTTTCTGTCAAAAGATAATAGTCTCACATTTGAATGTAAAACCAATTCTACAATATGCTATTTGCAAGATCTGCATTTAAGAAAAATAATCTAACAATGAAATACATAATGAATTGAATTAAAGGTTAATCGGACCAAACTGTGAAAGCATGAATGAAAAAGCTTAAGATGAGATAAGGTAATCATCATGTAGTCACAAATGGAATTCATAATGCTGAATAAGAAAAAATCAGAATTCTAAACAGTAATTACTTATATAAACCTAATATCATAAAACACAGATATTGGCAGTCAAAAAATAACATTGAGTCTATTACTGACCAGGTGGAAAAAAATTAAGTGAAAATATGCCTGATGTATGGAAGACACTAAGTCAATACTTGTTGAATCTATTTAATTAAAGTGTTCTAAGTATTGAATAAATCAGTAGATGCATATCACAGTTTATGTATTGGACTCAAAAACTATTTACCAAAACAATAGTCATTACATATTAAGTCACACAAAAGCTTAATAAATGTATAAATTATTATTGAAATAAAATATATACATGAGGGTTGAAATTATTGGGCAACAGATAAAGATACAGTGATAAAATATAGAAAGTCATATTCTTTTAATTATATCAATTTTTTGTTTTTTCTATTTCTAAAAGCATGTCATTGTTAAAACTTTAATAAGATAATCTGATGTCCAATACTTTCTTTTTAATGTTTTTAATTGATAGATTGTTTATCTTTTTTTTTTTTTTTTTTTTTTTTTGAGACGGAGTTTCGCTCTTGATACCCAGGCTGGAGCGCAATGGCGCGATCTCGGCTCACCGCAATCTCCGCCTCCTGGGTTCAGGCAATTCTCCTGCCTCAGCCTCCTGAGTAGCTGGGATTACAGGCACGCGCCACCGTGCCCAGCTAATTTTTTGTATTAGTAGAGACGGGGTTTCACCATGTTGACCAAGATGGTCTCGATCTCTTGACCTCGTGATCCACCCGCCTCGGCCTCCCAAAGTGCTGGGATTACAGGCTTGAGCCACCGCGCCCGGCCTTAATTGATAAATTATAGTTGTATTATATTTACAGAATATAATGTGATATGTTTACAAATATATACAAATGTGGAATGATGAAATCAAGCTAGTTATCATATTCATCAACTCACTTACCATTTTTTGTTGTAATACCTTCTAAATTTACTGTATTAGTTATTTTAAAATATACATTATTGATTGAAGTCACCTTGCTGTACAATAGACCTCAAATTTATTTCTCCTGTCTAACTTAACTTGTTCCTTTGATCAGCAACTCCTCATTCTCTCACCTCCCCACCCCAGCCCCACTTTGGATAATCATTTTACTTTCTACTTCAATAAATTCAACATTTTTCAGATTCTACATACAAATATGATTGCGTGGTATTTGTCTTTCTGTGCCTAGTTTATTTCACTTAGCATAATATACTCTAGATTCATCCATGTTATCCCAAATGACAGAATTTTGTTTAAGCAACAACATAGATTGTTAGAAAAAATTAAAATAAATTTTCTCTTTTTTCTGTTTTATTTTTTGAGACAAGATCTTGCTTTGTCACCTAGGCTGCAGTACAGTGGCAACATCTTGACTCATAGCAACCTTCAGCTCCTGGGCTCAATCAATCCTCCCTCCTTGGCCTCCTGAGTAGCTCAGACTATAGGCATTTGCCATCATGCCTGGCTAATTTTTGATTTTTTATAGAGATGGGGTTTCACCATGTTGTCCAGGCTGGTCTCAAACTCCTGAGCTTAAGGGATCCACATGCCTAAGCATCTAAAAGTGTAAAATATATTTTTATAATCAATAAAAGCCATCATTTTCAATTATCAAGGAAGTAATAAAATAATTTAAAAATGTAAGCAGATTCAAAGTTGTGTGTGTGTCTGTGTGTGTATGTATTTATTTCCGCTGTGGTCTGTGGAAAATAATTTGTTAACTTTCAAGAAGAATGGATTCTCACCCCCATTTCAGATTGGATTTAACAACAAATATCTGCTTGTTTCTAATAGAGAGCTGTAAAGAGAGGAAAAAGAACTCACTGAGGGAAAGTCAACGCATTTTAGATCAAACACCATCTACCTCCCCAGTGCTCTATATGGCTGAAATCAGATTAAAATAAATACTAAGCACAATCTAAAAAAGGGAAGACAAATGCATAAAATAGTCTGGCAAAACCATATGCCAGATGTTTTCTGTTTACTTGTCTAGATCCATTCTCTACCCAAATCTTTTCTCTACTCTGTTTTTTTTCTCAGAGAAGATAACCAAAAAGGACTACTTCACAGGGCTCCCATGTTCTCAGCTTTCAAATGGATTCAGCCACCAGAGATCCCTGGCAAGAGAATAAAGGTAGGCGGGAAAGCGAGGATGAGCTATTTGTATATCTGTCTTCAACATGTGTGATTCCTTTGATTGTCTATGTCTTACTTATAGAGATTCCTGCTTTCTTCAAAGTTGTCTCTTTCCACAGAGCTTTCTTCTCTCTAATTCTGGACACCACTCTCTTACCTTATCCTTTTAAGCTTCAGCTTAGTAAAAGTTATTATTTACCCTGAGTTTACACAATAACCTATATTTTACAAATATTTTACCCACATTTATGTAAACAGCTTTTTTTTTTGGTTGAAGTTACCTTTGTTTTTGTTTCAAATCTGAGCGTGTCGTGCATTTTTTCCTAAAATCCTACTACACATGAGTACAGACAAAACAGCTGTTCCATTCACTACTGCACACTGAGTGCCTGGAATAAGGCCGAACATAAACAGGGAGTAAACATTGAATTTGTGAATGAATATATGAATGAAGAAGAAATGTAAAAGTAAAAACTCCCATACAAGGCAGAAGCACCAGATGCTTCTTTTTTTGTTATTGTTTGATTATTGTCATTTGGGGATTTTAAGGTTGATTGTAGCTAGTCTCTGAAGTAGGCCTCCAACATTTCACCTCGACTCTTGCAAAATCTTCAGTTGCAATCTTTGTGTCCACTTTTGGATTCTCTAATTAGCTTTTCCTAACAGAGCAACCAGGTGATTTCTTTAATATGCAAATCTGAACATGTTGTTCTTTTCCTAAGCTTAACATCCTTTTCATGTTGCCACAGTCTTCTAGATGTACTACAATCTTTGGAATAAGAAATACAAGATGCCATCACTAATATCCACCTCCTTTGGACTCTTCTCTTATAATCCCACTCATAAAACAGATTAAAAATGCTGAACCAATTTCCATCTCCATATATACAATGCTTTATCTTACCTCTGAACTTGTCCATGTTTTGCTTAATCTATTTTATTCTCTTGACAGCAGCCAAATCAGCATTTTGTATCAGTTCCTCACAGGTTAACTTGATAAGGGCCTGCCTGTGCAGTGAGATTACATTGTAAGAAAGGAATCACAAATTGTTAAAAGACTGAGATTTCATAGGAATACTGGCACATCTGCTCATCCGGCCTCTAGAGTGAGAGAGTACTCATTACTTTACTTTAGTGTGTAAGCAAATCTCCAGATGAGAGGGGAAAGGCATCTCTACATTTATTACACTGGAAACTAAGCAAATGCTTCCAGAATTTCTCTCCAATGTCTAGGGATGTTTTCAGGGAGGTACGTGTCTATATCTAGAGATACACTGTCTCTAGCTTCCGAGGTGTTTTATTATTCAACCATTTCCTTTGCTCAGAATGGCCAGACCATGTAGAAATGCAATAAACTCATGGATAACTTTTTCCCAATATTTATATTAACAGTTTGAATGTAAAGAAATCAGATATGCAAAGATATATGATATTTGTCAACATGTATTGAATGTAGTGTAAAAAGGCACTTGTATTTCTCTACCTGTTTCTATCTCTGCACTGTTAGGCTACAGTGTCAGTTCTGTAAAGTTGACTGCCTTTATTACTTTCTGCAACCTAAGTGACAATGACAGCTTCTGCCAATGACAATTTCGAGAGCATTATTCAGCATTAAATTGATACACCTTTTTTTCTGGTCTGTTAAAAAGTAAGAAAGTAAAATCAATAAGAGAATAAATTTATGTACATAAAGTATATTTACTTATGGTCTTTTCAAAAAGGAAATCTCCTTGAGATTAAGGTAAACTTCTCAAGGGTCAGTTTTAATTCTGTTAGATAAAACCTATAAACCTGTTTCCAGATATATTGAAATGGAAAATAAACACTGCTTTGCCAAAAAGAAAAGTATTCTGAGCCTGATAATCTATTCAAGTAAATTTAAAAATCAAATCATTTTACCTTGTTTGGAATGCATTGATTTCTGTGGGACAATTGCTTCTTCATACTTAGTATGCCTTATTTACATGAGAGAATCAGGAAAATTAATAAACCATGAACTATGGTGAGGTTTTAAAAAATAGAAACACTAGAATGTGGTGATGTATTGGAGAAAAACTTTGGCTTTAGTTCTTGACTTTGAGTTTTAGTATAATCTGGATCCCAGTTTCTATGCGTAGGGAAAGGGGATAAAGGCTACTTCCTGGAAGAAGTTGGTTGAGTTTTCAGTTGGGGACATACAGGTACATAGAAACATTTGGGAGAAAAACACATATGTGCTATGCAAATAGAATGTATCATCGTGATGATATGTAAAGTAGGTTTTTTTTTTTTAATTTCAGACTTCTGAAATGGTTACTTACACAAATAATACAAGTTCACTATGAAACAATATTATGCACCTGAGATAATGGTTATTAATATGTTGATGGCTATACTCTCAGGCTTCTATTAGATATAATAAGCAGTAAATTCCACTAAGGTTAGCACGTTGATTCCCTTATTTACTATTGAAGCACCAGTGCCTAAAAAAAGGCGTGGATGTATTAATACCCAGATAATATTTGAATTTAATGTAAATTGGCTCATGGCATAAAGCCTATGTTGTTACAACTTTTCTTTTTAATTAATATTCCACAAGTGTATTTACATGTCAGTAAGTATTAAAACATACCATTATTTGAGAAACAACTTTATATAATCTTCCTTCTATAACAAGATCGCAATTTTTAAAGCACTCATTATGTTTTGAACTTTGAAATTGTTCCAGATTTTTATATTACAAACTCTGGTGCTATTAAGCTTTTCTCTACTAGTTTCCTTCACAAATGATTTTCCATAAATAAAACTGCTCACTCATAGGGCATGTTCTTTTTCAGAGCCTGTGACACCTGTTGTCTTTAGCTCTCCGATTAAGTTGAGAGTTGAACAGTTCCAGCAGAGTTGCTTGTTTCCGGTGGAAAAATATTCCAGTTGAAAGAAAGCTAGCTACAGGTGAAATATAAATATAAAAATAATGAAGACTCTATCACTAGACTTACCACAACATCCTGCTTTGCAGACAATTCGTGTGTTTAAGTTGGGATCTTTTTTGAAAAATAGTTATCAGGTTAATTGTCTTAGTCTTTCATTTTCCTTCAATGTGGAGACCTAACTACAGCTTCATCATATTAACTACATAATCCTTTCATTATTTCATAATAGCTAGCAAAAATGAATGGGCATGCCTATCATGTTGTAGGTCTGACATTGAGCTACCATATACAGAAGCTATTATGAAATGGTATCATAGTTGTAGATATATATATAAATTACTACTATATATGTATATATATTATTATACTATTTTATATATAATATGATATATTATATTATATATAATATATAATATATATGTATATATTATAATATATATGTATATGTGTTAATATGTATAATAATATATATGTATTATATAATACATATAATAATATAATACATATATAATATAATATATATGTGTATATATAATATACATATTATATAATATATGTATAATATAATAATATAATCCATGATTTATAATAATATACATATAATATATGTATAATATTATATAATATATTATATATCATATATTCTTATATAATATAATATTATTATATTATACATATATTATATTATGTATATACATATTATATATGTGTATATATATTATATATCATATATAATATAATATATAGTATAATATATATGTATATACATATAATATATATAAAAATAATACAATATATAATATAATATATAATAATATATAATATATGTAATATATAATATATATGTTATATATAATTTATTATATATTATATATAATTTATTATATATTATATATATAATATATATAATATATATGTATATATATTATGTATAATATTATACATATTACTATATATATACATATATATAGTAATATATATATGTTACTATATTATATACATATATAGTAATAATTCTAAATATATAGTATAGTAATAATATATACATATATATAGTAATAATTCTAAAAATATAAGTTAGAATTATTTCACTAAATAGAAAATTGCGGTTCAAATGAAAAATAACTTGCTCAGGTTTACTTGGGCTAGCAAATGAAGGAAGAAGATATAAAATAACGTCTATCAGACTTTAACTTTGTGTCCTTTCAACTAACGTACACATAAAGAATTTATTGAGCATCTGCTCTGTTACTTTTTGGGTTTTTACTGAAAATTGATACAATTAATCACAAAATGAAAAGTCATTTATCTGTAACAAAACCTACATTTCTCTAATCTATCATATCGTCATATTTATTCTGCTTGTATGATATGTAATACAACAGTATCTGCCTAAGGTGTTGCTTTATGGAGAGGACAATATACTAAGTGATGTAGTTTGGATTATTGCTCAGGAAATATTTACACTTTCTTGCCTCACTGTTCCAAGTAAGTGGAGTACACTTTTCTACCCTACTGACATTACGTTTGGCTGTAGCATTTGCACTTATCAATAGGTTGTTTACAATTGTGTTGTGAGCTAAAATCTGCTTCTGCTGTTGGGGTTGGCCAATTAAATTTCTGTCTTCTATGAGAAAAGTATGTCTCAGTTACTTACTGGTCCAGAGAATATAAGATACACATAAACTTTATTATTTTTCTCTTTAAATCTACTAAGGCAGTAAATTAAGTTGATTGATTTTCCAATTAAACCACCCTGGCATATCTCTGATAATTCCTGATGATAATATATGTGATAATACATGGACATGAAAGCCATTGTATGTATTGCAACATTTTATTTTCTAATATTTTCATGTGCCTGAGGGATATTGTTTTATTTTTTATTTTCATAGTTTTATTTTTATCTATTTTTGCATAGTTTTGGTATCATGGTTATGCTGACCTTAAAAAAGAAGATGAAAAAGTTAACAAAAGTTTTATGTAAGAGATTTTGTACAGTTGGTAATATTTTTTCCTTAGTTGATAGAATTCACCAGCAAATCCTTCTGGAACTTAAATTTTATTTGTGGAATGGTTTTTATATATGAATTCAACATAGTTAAGAGTCGTAGGTTTACAATGTAGGTTATCTGTTGTCCATGAATGAACTTTACTATTAAAAATGCTTATCTTCAAGCCACACAGTAGAATTTCTTGCCATAAAGTTGCTCATAACATTACATTATTATCTTTTTAATGTTAGTTGAAACTTCAGTGATGTACCTTTTTTCATTCCTAATACTAGGAATTTCTGCCTTTATTTTTCTTTCATTAGATTGGCTGGAGGTATGTCAATTTGTTTTTCCTTTTATGAATTATTTGACATGGTATTCATAAAGAATACCATCACTTTGTACCACATACGTATATAGAACTATAATTGGTCAATGTACAATATAAAAATAAAAATTAAAACAGATTCTGGCAATACCGATTTTCTCTATTTGTGTTTGTTTTCAATTTCAGTGGTTTCAGCTCTCCTTTTTTTTTATATTTGCATGGAATATCATTTTCCATCTTTTATTTTTTAAAATCTCTTTATTGAGATATAATTAACATGTCATAAAACTCCAACTATTTAAGATAAGTAGTTTTTTAGAATATTCACTGAACTCTGTGTTTATCACTGCAATATAATTTTAGAACATTTTTATCATACCTCCAAAACCCATCCATTAACGTTTAATGGAATTTTTACTTTTAAATGATAGTTACTTCGTTGTATTTAAAGCAGGTGTCTGTAGACAGCTATAGTTGAGTCTTGTCTCCCCCATTCTGAATTTCAACTCTTCACTTCATTATTTCCATTCTAAAGATTCCTGTCCATTTTGTCTATTCCTATTTTCTTTTTTCTTACAAAGGTATCATAGATTACTGATTTAAGGGCTTTCCTATTTTCTACTATAAACATTTAATGCTATAAATTTCTCTACAGAGAAGATAATTTCTGCTTATCTGCCTCCCATACATTTTGATATTATGTGCTTTAATGTTTATTCAATTCAAACTATTTCATATTTTTTCTTCTGACTTGGTGTTTTACCCATGAATTACTTATAGATCTATGTCTGTATATTTTTAATTCCCAAAATTTTAGGATCTCTCTTTGCTGTTAATTTTAATTTAATTTAATTTTGGTTAGAACATTTAATTTGTATAATTTAAATTCTTTTACAATTTTGGGTATTTTATTTTGCTAACAGTATAGTCTACCTAGTCAAATGTTCTATTTGCCTTGGAAAAAGATGTATATTTTTCTATTGATATGTGGAGGATTCTACCATTGCACATTGGCTAGTACACATGAGAAACTGAACTTTAAATTTTATTTAGCTTTAATTTGTTTAAATTTAAGTTTAAATAGTTGCATTTGGTTAAAGTATACTATATTGAACCACACACAGTAATAGAATTGTTAAAATATATGAAAACTTGACTTTTGTATTTACCTTTATTTTTGAAGTTGCCAGAGCTCTTTGTTTCTTTGCAAAAAATAGCTTTTCCAACACATTCTGTACTTTAAAAAAAATTAAATACTCACAGAAGGAGTTCCTGGGAACACCTGGGTGAGCACAAGAAAATACAAGCTGGCTTGGGCTTAGTAGAAGGAGTGGTTGGGCCTACATAGTGACTGGGGTGGAGATATGGGACTGGGGAATGTTCTCACTGGTAGGAAGTTTAAATTTCCCATTGGCACTAAAGGAGAATGTGACCTAACAGGCTTTCTCATCAGTCTGTCCAGATGTAAGACTAAGTACAAGAACAGAATTGAGGTTTAAAAAAAGTCAACACTCAATCATCAAAAATGAAGTCAGACTATTGATTACACTCTGTTTAACTGTATTCCAAGAAATGCAAAAATGAATTAATTTTTGACAACTATTAGCATCATGACTCATTCAAAAGAAAGTGTGACAAAATAAGTAAGCAGATATATAAATACATTGAAAAGTAATTTAAATGTTTAAATATGACACTTATTAAAGTAAATTAAAACGGAAATCAGTCAGGAAGAATCCTTGAGCAGACAAAGCCAATTAGGCCTCATAAGTAACCTTAACTTTGCTTGATTTGCAAACATAAACAAAACTTAACTTGGGTGGGCTATTTCTTGTAAATGCCAATATTAAAGAAAATGAAACTTAAGGCTAACCAATCAGAAGTTATCATAGTTACACAACTAAGGACTTTCCAGGAGGACTGATCAAATAAGACAACTGTGTAACTGTAACCAGATATGTTCTTTGCTTAACTTCTATGTTAACGCTCTAAAACTTCTCCCTTTGTGTTCTTCTGTGAAACCTCGGAACCTTGAAACTAGTAATTTGGAACTGCATGGTTCGTAAATCGCTGTTTGACCAAATAAACCCATTAAAATTTTATTGTACCTCAGTTTACCTCTTAACCCAAAGAGATCACAAGAAATTCCACTAGAACTGATGTAAAAAAAAATAGGCTGGAATTTCTTTAACCTTCCTTATCTCCCTGATGTCCCACACTTATTGCTCATAACTGTTTTTTAACTATTTTCCTTCAAAATTGAAGCTTTATTCTCTCTCTCTCATAAAACTCTACCTGTGTTAGCTTTCCCATCTACTTTCTCATCTACTTTTGCTACATGCAATGAAGTCCTTTATGTTTTAAGTACCATCCTATCCTTTCTTATGTTAATATGCTTTAATCAATTTAGGCCCTTTTAGTACTACAATTTTGTTTTAAGTTGTGCAGTATTATAAAGCCAACTGTCAAAAACTTGATTTAAAACTGTAAAAGCAAAAAAATAATTCCTTGTATCTCATTATTCTTTGGCCTAACTGAGTTCAACTGAGTGGTTCTTACACTTCATGTAGTGTTACCAGGGATGAGATCATTGCAAATTCCATTGAGTAGGGATTTTCAATGAGGCCCATGCACACAGCTGGCAATTATTGCTGGATTTATTTTCAGATTTCAGTTTGGGCTCAGCCAGTGTGCTTTGATTCTCTTACAGGTAATTTCTCAACAGTGCTTGGAGTTCTCAGCAGAGCTGCTGAACTCCAAGATCGAACCTTCCAAAATTCAAAGTTTGAAGCTGCTGAACTCTTAAGGCCCATCTTCAGAAGTTACACAGTGTAATTTCTGCCTAATTGTGTTGGTGAAAACAATTTACAAGATAAACTCAGATTCTAAGGAAAACGAAATAGATTCAAACTCTCAGTAGGAAAAATGGCAAAGACGTTGTAGCCATCTTTAATGCCATATTTTTTTATAACTTTTTCACACAAAAACAAAAATACATTTATGCTGATTCAAGAGACCTTCCTTTTTTTTTAAGCAGGAAAGATGAAAAGCAGTGGAGATTTAAATATTACTATATGTTGATAATGCTAAAATGTTTTTTATATTTCATAAATCAAGAATAATCTCATAACCAATAGTAGGTTATGCTTATAATTGGCAGCATATTTTTTCTTTATAAATGATATATGTTAATATTTAGCTTACAATTAATGGTGGCTTAGATGTGATGAAATATGATAATTTGAGACTTATGTCTACTTAGCATTAATTATTCTCTTTCCAAGCTACAAAAACTTGAAATTTTATTCTATGCCCAATGTTGTTATACTTCACTGTGTGCTGTACATGCAGTCTCTGCTACAATAATACCTTTGATAGAAGGAAAAAGAATCTATGAGAAGACCAACTATATATGTCAAGAGATTAGTCAAATAGCCTAGGCTACGCTCCTTTAAACAACCCCCAAATATGTGGTTTAGTAGAATGAAAGATATTTTTCTTTTTTTTATTATACTTTAAGTTCTGGGATACATGTCCAGAACGTGCAAGTCTGTTATATAGGTATACATGTGCCAGGTGGTTTGCTGTATCCATCACCCTGTCATCTACATTAGGTGTTTCTCCTAATGCTATCCCTCCTCTATATTCCACCCCTTGCTATCCCTCCCCTAGCCACCCACCCCACAATAGGCTCATGCTACCTGAACAGTGTTGATTGGTGAGGAGCTTTGTTTGATGCAGTCATTTAGACACCAATATTAATAGGTTGTTTGTTCACATTTTACCTAGTATCAGATAATCTTGTTGTATCAGAGCAAAAAAAGAGATGGATGGTGATACAGGTACAGACTCTTCTGCTTTCTGTTAGTCCTAACTACCTATTCCACATTCTATTCATCCTAATAAAGATGGCTACAGGCAAATGGAGAAAGGGCTTGATTTGTGGGGGACAGAGGGAATGTTGGGTGTTTATGTATCTCTCTCTACATTGGCCTGCATTTCTTCTAGCCAGTGTGATTAAAGGGACTTCAGGAATTTTCGTGTTCTAAAAAACTTACACTCTCAGTCAATTATTCATGTTAAAATGTCCATTACTGGAGATTTGTTACAGTGGATTAAGAAGTATCTCTCATTAACATAATTATGTGACTATGTTTTGAATGCTGAACACTTTGATCATTATTAACAGGTCGATGCTAATAAAGTTTTGAGAGGTTTTTTTTTTGAGTGAACTTAGTGAAAAAATAACTTGGTAGAGGGAAAAGCTAGATTCAACTCAATAAGTCAGCCTTAAGTAGTATGGTTTACTGAGATACTCCCTGCAACTCAGGCAAGGATATTGGCACTGGGCTTTTTAGACTGACACAGGGATCGTATGAAGAGTATGTTAAATAAGTGGTGGCATGATATCAATATAAATCTTACTTTATGTGACTTAACCCACAAAATAACAAGTAAAAGAAAACAATTGTGAGAAATTCCATTGGTGTTCTCCAAATATGTCTAATTTTCTGCCTTCAGTATTCATTGCAAAATTTCACTTTCTCACCTGTTATTATGAATGGACCTGAATCAGGTCTGATTCATGGACATGTTATCAGTGTGGTCACATGGTTCCCTGGTGAGAATATTCCAAGCATGTAAGGAAGCCTAGACATAAGCAGAAACTCTACTACTAGGTGACCACCACTGACTACAGATGAGTGAGCGATCCCTTCTGAGAATGCTTAACGCTTGTACAGCTGCCCAGGTGACCCATAAGTTTGTGAGCTGCTGAGTTTTTTATTTGGCAACAACAGAAACTGATACAAAGAGCTGGGAGATGACTGTTAATACAGCATACTGACTGCAGTGCCACTTTTTCTGAGCACTTACTATGTGTTCCAGACACTGTTCTAAGCCCTTTTTATATTATCACATTTGAGCCTTGTACTAATTAAATTGCTATGCTATTATCCTCATTTTATTGATAAGATAATTTGAGTAGCAGAAAACCAGCAACTCACCTAAGGATTTTAATACATAGTATGGCATAATGGAAAAACGGGCAATTTCATATTTAGGCCTGTTTGTATATCATTACGTTATTTTGCTCAAGGAAACAGAAATCTATTTATATGACATTAGCAAATTATTTTCTTTTGGCTCGGTTTTCCTCAATCTGGATTGGTGATGTCAAGGGCCTTCCAGCTAAGCATTCAGTTTCATATTCTACTCTACCATTTTGATTCAGGCTAGGAGAACAGTAAAATGTCGTATGTAATGACATTTTGTCTGATTAAAGGGGCTTATCCTTAGGTGTTCTACTGTGGCTCTTTTACTGTGCAGCTGTATGATGGCTCCCTTGTCTCTCACCCTTTGTCCCAGACCCTGGGCATTTACCCTGATCTCTCCTCTTCGTCAGCTAGCATGTATTCTGTTCTAGGTAGTCTCTCTACTCCAAGCCTGCAAAAAAATATCCAGAGGATATTTAGTGACAGTTACTAAAAGAAAAGATTCAGTGAGAAAAATGATATGCTAAAGTAAAAATAAAACAAAATATAATAAAATGAAATTAAATAAAGGACGTGGAGAAAACTTTCAGGTCTGACACAGGCTCAATAATGATTCCCCAACCACTTATTAAAATGGTAACTGGAGATGGATTGGGATTTTACCATAGCTTGACATTCTCCGGTGTGAGGTCGATCAAACTGACTTCATCTTTCAGATTCCTTGACAATGATCACATGAACCCTCTTGTTTTTCTCAGAACTTAGGTTAGAATACATGTGGATTGCCAAAGACTCATGCACTTCTGCTTTATATTTTTAAAGCCACCTGCCATGCGTTGAAAGAAAACCTCTAAGCCAGTGGTTCTCAAATTTTAGTTTGCACCACAATAAAGACTTGTTAAAACACAGGCTGCCAGATGCTAGCATGAAGTTTCTTATTTAATTGGTCTGTGAGGGGCCTGAGAATCTGCATTTCTAACAAGTTGCTGAGAGATGCTAATATTGCTAGAACGGGGACCAACATTGGAACCCCTGCTCTTTTTTTTTTTTTCCCCTTAGCTTTGTTAAAATATGCTATCTTACAATTCAGACTCTTTCTCTTGAAATTATAGTGATTGATCCTTTTCACATTAAGTAAATACAGTTTGCTATTTCTATTTTCCAGTTTAAAGAGTACCACGACATTCATCATTGTGGCAAAATTTCAAAGCAGACCTACTATAACTCGAGTTATTCTTTAGATTCAGATACATCCAGGAAAAATTGTAGTTATAGTTTTATAGAATAAGACTTGATACTAGGGTGAATTTCAACTTATTTTCAGGCAGAAGTTTTAAAACATAGTACTTCATGCAAATCTAGATTGCTCTGATAATTGAAAAAGAAACAAAACTGCAAATTAATTTGTTTTCTCAATGGCTGTGTAACAACAGACATTCCACAATGATGTTAACCACAGGAGATCATGGTGAAAAAATGGCCCACTGGTGTTTTGATTACCACAATGAGTTTGTATAGGCATCACTGATATATGGTTATGATTGTGTATTCACTCACAACTTTATTGAACTCCATTATGAAAGTTTATAGCAGAGTTGCATCATTATAAGTAATATGAGCAGCTAGAAAACCCTGAGGAAAATGTAGTTAAGTAGAGGATTAAATAGTTTTTTTTTAAATGGATGAAATAGTCTAGTATTAATTAGAGAAGGGATTATTTTCAACTGTGAAAGCCAAAGCTTTTTGTCACTTGCATATGGGGTTATGGGTCTCTCTGCAATGAAATCAATACAGGACCAGTTTTCATAAACTGCCTTTTTGAAGAACTCAGGAAAACAAATATATTATTTTCACCAAAGTAATCAAATTGTAGATTGGCATCCTGGCCATCTTCTGTGGAAATTATTGATCCTAGTGGCATGGCAGCTGTCACCTTTCTTCTCAATAAGGGGCCAGCTGTTACTGTCATTGGACTCAAATTTTCTGTCAAACACTGATATTGAACACAAAGTTAATATGTCTCCCAGGCTAATTAGAAAAGCATCTCACATTGATGTATTCCTTTAATTATCCTTTAAAGTAAAAGATTCTATTTATCAAATTCGATTTTCCTATAGACATATAATCCAACTGGTATAGTGTTCATTTGTGAAGAAAAATTAAACCAAAAGATATAGTAGAATCATGCTAGTATAATTAATACCTTAAAATTAATTATAATATATATATAATTAGTATTTTTAAAATTACTCATTAAAATGACTAAAATGCTTTTTCTTTAATAATATGAAAAGTTGGAGTAGCTGGGAAGATGGCACAATAAATAAAAGGTAAAAAAATGCTAAATAAAACAAAATCTGAACATGCCAGCTTAAATCCAAAAGATATTAGACTTCAAAGTCACTCTTATTTTTTGATGTTGAGAGGGGAGTTGTTGAGCCTGAGTATGGATTCTGCACGTACTTGTATATTCTTCCTGAGTGAGCCAAAAATTCATGGCCCCGATGTCTCTTTTCCCAAGCCATTTCTCAGGTTTGTGTCTTCAGTGATAAACCTTAAGGGATGAGGTAATGTGTCTCATCAGGATAAAAAAGAGGCATTCTCCATATTCCATTTCTATAATGTAGCTTGCTGAAAGTACAAACTCCCTCTGGGCCTGTGCATGCCCTCTGTATGACTTAATGGCAAGATGAACCTAATAGAAATATACTGACGCTCAGCCTGCTTATTGTGTGGTGAGTAAAAAGAACTTTGTTTTTCATCCAGGAGACCCTTATCTTCTGTAATTAACGAGAAACAACAGTAATAGGCAGTTTCTAGAAGTAAATTTGCTAATAAAATAGCTATAGCAATATAGCTAGGCAAATGATAAAAAATACAATCATACTTAAATTAAGAGCACATGTACATTCCTAGAGTTGCCTGTTTCAGGACACCATTTAATTAAAGTAATTCAACATTGTAAACCAAAAATAAAATATCCTTTCCAAACTTAGTGTGATTTTTAAGCTAACACATGTATTAAACACATGTATACAAGCATATACAATAGATTCAAAAATTATTTTCTGCTTTATGCAGTTAATAAAAATTACATGAAAGCAGTGGACAGAATGGCTGACTAGAAGCAGCTGGTGTGCATGACTCTTACAAGGAGGAATGGAAGGGGCAAGCAAATACAGCACCTTCAACTGAAACATCCAAATTCTCACATTGGGAATAATCAAGGACAAAACTTGACCCCAGAAAATGGAGAAAAGCAAGGCAGGATGGCAGCCCACCCAGGACTGACAGGGAGCCAAGGGAACAACTCCAATCCAAGGATGCTGTAAATGAATGTGTGACCCTGGGAACCCATGCTTCACTCATGAATCTTTGCAACCCTCAGGTCAGGAGATCCCTTCATTAACCCACTTCAGCAATCTGACACAGAGTGTAAAGTCTTGGCAGAGCAGCCTCATAGACCTGATAAAGGTAAAACGTACACTACAAGAATGTCATAATGCAGTCACAAGTATTAATACCAGAATACAGCACCTAGAGGAAATAATCTCAGAACTTGAAGACTGGCTTTCTGAAATAAGACAGGAAGACAAGGATAGAGAAAATGAATGAAAAGGAATGAGCAAAACCTCCAAGAAATATGGGATTATGTAAAGAAACCAAATCTACAACTGATAGGTGTACTAGAAAGAGATGGGGAGAATGGAACCAACTTTGAAAACATATTTCAGGATATATCATCTATGAGGACATCCCAACCTAGCTAGAGAGGCTAACATTCAAATTCAGGAAATGGAAAGAACCCCAGTAAGATATTCTACAAGCAGATCATCTTCAGGACACATAATCATCAATTTCTCCGAGATCAAAATGAAAGAAAAAATGTTAAAGGTAGCTAGAGAGAAAGGCCAAGTCACATACAAAAGAAAGCCTATCAGACTAATAGCAGAACTTTCAGCTGAAATCCTAAGCCAGAAGATACTGGGGACCAATATTCAACATTGTTAAAGGTAAGAAATTCCAATCCAGAATTTTATATTCAGCTAAACTAAGCTTCATAAGCAAAGAAGAAATAACCTCCCTTTCAGATGAAAAAATGCTGAGAGAACTCATTACCAACAGACCTGCCTTATAAGAGCTCCTGAAGGAAGCACTAAATAGGAAAAGAGAAGACTATTATTAGCCACTACTAAAACACATTGAAATACATAGAGCAGTGACACTAGAAAGCAACTACATAAGTGAGTCAGCTAACCAATTAACATTATGATGACAGAATCAAATCCACACATAACAATACTAATCTTAAATGTAAATGGGCTAAATGCCCAAATTAAAAGACACAAAGTGGCAAGCTAGATAAAGAACAAAGACCTATTGGTATGTTGTCTTCAAGAGACTCACCTCACATGCAAAGACATACATAGGCTCAAAATAAAAGAATTGAGGAAATTTACCAAGCAAATGGAAAAAAGGAAAGAACAGGTGTTGGAGTCTTATTTTGGGGGAAAAAAAGTAATTTAAACCAACAAAGATTAAAAAAATACAAAGAAGGGCATTACATAGTGGTAAAGGGTTCAATTCAACAAGATCATCTAACTATTGTAAATATGCACCAAATACAGGATCACCTATATTCAGAAAGCAATGTCTTAGAGACCTTCAAAACGATATATATTTCCACATAATAATACTGGGAGACATTAACACCCCACTGACAATAAGAGACAGATCACAGAGATATAAAATTAACAAAGATATTCAGGACCTGAACTCAGCATTGGATCAAATAGACCTGATAGACAACTACAGAACTCTCTACTCCAAAACAATACAATATACATTCTTCTCATTGCCACATGGCACTTACTCTGAAATCAGTCACATAATCAGAAGTCAAATACTCCTCAACAAATGCAAAGAAATGAAATAATAACAATGTCTCAGACCACAGAAACAATAAAATCAGAAATTAATACTAAGAAATTCATCCAAAACCATACAATTACATGGAAATTGAATAACCTGATCCTGAATGACTTGGGTAAATAATGAAATTAAGGCTGAAATCCAGAAGTTCTTTGAAAATAATGAGAATAAAGGTACAATGTAACAGAATATCTGGAGCACAGCTAAGGCAGTATTAAGAGGGAGATTTATAGCACTAAATGCCCACACTGAAAATGTAACAAGACCTCAAATTTGCAACATAATATCACAACTGAAAGAACTACAGAACCAAAAGCAAACAAATCACAAAGCTAGCAGGAGACAAGGAACAACCAAAATCAGATCTGAACTGAAGGATATTAAGACATGAAAATCCATTCAAAAGATCCACTAATAGAGAAACTGTAGTTTTGTTTTTTTTTGAAAAAACTAATAAAATAGACCACTAGCTAAACTAGTAAAGAAGAAAAGATAGAAGATTCAAATAAACACAATCAGAAACTACAAGGGTGATATTACCACTGACCCCCACAAAAATACAAAAAAAAATTGGAATATAATGACCACCTACATAAACATAAACAGGAAATATAGAAGAAATGGTTAGATTCCTGGACACATGCATCCTCCCAAGTCTAAACCAGGGAGAAACTGAATCTCTGAACAGACCAATAATGAACTCTGAAGTAGAGGCAGTAATAAATAGCCTACCAACCAAAATAAGCCCAGGACCAGATGGATTCACAGCTGTATTATACCAGATGTATAAAGAAGAGCTGGTACAATTCCTACTGAAACTATTTCAAAAAATTTAGGAAGAGGGACTCCTGTCTAACTTATTCTATGAGGCCAGATTCCTCCTGATACCAAAACCTGGCAGAGATAAAACAACAACAACAACAACAATAACAAAAAGTTCAGGCCAATATCCTTGATGGACATGGATGATAAAATCCTCAACAAAATAGTAGCAAACTGAATCCAGCAGCCCAATCAAAAAGCTTATTCTTAAATATCAAGTAGGCATCACCCCAGGATGCAAGATTGGCTCAACATGAGTAAATCAATAAATGTGATTCATCATATAAACAGAACTAAAGACAAAAACCACATAATTATCTTAATAGATGAAGAGAAGGTTTTCAATGAACTTCAACATTGATTTATGTTAAAAACTCTCAATAAACTAGGTACTGAAGGAACATACTTCAAAATAGTAAGAGCCATATATGACAAATGCACAGCTAACATCATAGTGATTTGGGCAAAACCTGGAAGCATTCCCCTTAAAAACCGACCCAAGACAAGAATGCCCATTCTCACCATTCCCATTCAACATAGTATTGGAAGTCCTAACCAGGTCAATCTGGTAAAAGAAAAAGATAAAAATCTTTCAAATAAGAAGAGAGAAAGTTAAGTTATCCATATGCAGACAGCATGATTTTATACCTAGAAAACCCCTAGTTTCAGCTCAAAACCTTCTTAAGCTGATAAAGAACTTCAGCAAGTCTCAGAATACAAAATCAATGGACAAAAATCACTAGCATTCTAATATAACAATGCTCAAGCCAAGAATCTGATCAGGGATGAACTTTTATTCACAGTTGCCACAAAAGAATAAGATATTTAGAAATGCAGCTAACTAGGGAGGTGAAAGATCTCTATCATGAGAATTACAAACCACTTTTCACAGAAATCAAAGATGGCACAAACAAATGGAAAAATATTCAGTGCTCATGGATAGGAAGAATCAGCATTGTTAAAATGGTCATACTATCCAAAGCAATTAATAGATTGAATGCTATTCCTATTAAACTACTATTAAGATTTTTCACAGAACTAGGAAAAAACTATTTTAAAATTCAGATGGAACCAAAAAGGATCCCAGATAGTGAAGGTAATCCTAACCAAAAAGGACAAAGCTGGAGGCATCATGTTTCCCTTCTTCAAACTATACTATAGGGCTAATCAAAACAACATGGCACTGGTTCTAGAACAGACACATAGACCAATGGAATGGAATAGTGAACACAGAAGTCAGACTGCACATCTATAACTGTGTCATCTTCAACAAATCTTACAAAAATAAGCAATGGGGAAGCATTCCCTATTCAATAAATGGTGCTGGAATAACTGGCTAGCCATATGCAGCAGATTAAAATTGGACACCTTCCATACACCATGTATAAAAATTAACTCAAGATGGATTAAATGTAAAAATCAAGATTGTATAAATCCTGGAAGACAACCTAGGCAATACCATTCAGGACATAGGCACAGGCAAAGATTTCATGACAAAGATGACAAAAGCAATTGCAACAGAAACAAAATTGACAAATGGGATCTAATTAAACGAATTAGATCTTTTGCACAGCAAAAGAAACTACCAACAGAGTAACAGACAACCAACAGAATGGAAGAAAATGTTTGCAAAGTACACATTCAACAAAGATCTAATATGCAACAACTACAAGAAACATAAACAAATTCACAGGAAAAACAATCCCATTAAAAAGCTGACAAAGGACATGAACAGACACTTTTTAAAAGACATACATGTGGCCAACAATCATGAAAATAAGCTCAACATCATTGATTATTAGAGAAATGCAAATCAAAACCACAAGGAGACACCATCTCACAACAGTCAGAATGGCTATTATTAAAAAGTCAAACAATAATAGATGCTGACAAGGTTGTGAGGAAAAGGAACACTTATATACTGTTGGTGGGAGTGTAAATTAGTTCAATCATTGTGAAAGACAGTGTAGCAGTTCCTCGCAGACCTAAAGACAGAAATACCATTCAATCCAGCAATCTCATTAGTGGATACATACCCAAAGGACTATAAATCATTATATTATAAAGACACATGCACATATGTGTTCATTGTTGCACTATTCACAATAACGAAGACATGGAATTAACCTAAATGCCCATCCATGATAGACTGGATAAAGCAAATGTGGTAGAGATATGCCATGGAATACAATGCAACCATAAAAAAAGAATGAGATCATGTTATTTGCAGGGACGTGGATAGAGCTTGAGGCCATTATCCTTAACAAACTAGCACAGGAACAGAAATCAAATATTGTATATTCTCACTTATAACTGGGAGCTAAATAATGAGTACACACGGACAGAGGGGAGCAATACACATAGTGGCTTTTGGAGTTTGCAGGTGGGAGGCAGGAGAGGATCAGGAAAAATAATCAATGGGTACTAGGCTTAATGCCTGGGTGATGAAATAATCTGTACAACAAACCCCAAGACACAAGTTTACCTATGAAACAAACTTGCACATGTTCCCCTGAAGTTAAAGTAAAAGTTAAAATAATTAGAAAAAGAAAATCACATGCCAATACATTGAATTCTATGCAACTTGCTCCTGCTTCAGGTTGATTTGTTATTTTTGTTTTGGGAAAGGTTAAAACCCTTTTTAATGTAACAGACTGTGCTAGTAACATAGGTAATTAGTCAATCATATACCCTTCAGCCAAAATACTTTCCTGTCAAATTTATTCTATTGGATTTTACCATTTCCTTATTCATGAGATCTATATACTATCAACTTGGGAATTACATTATTGACCACTAAAATCTCCCAGAGACATATTTTCATACAACATGTAGTGAAGACAACTTAGCTCACTGACTATAAAGTCAAACAATTATGATAATTTTAGATTCAGAAAATTTAAAAAGGTATGAGCTTCATTTACCATATATTACTACAAAGGTGAGTGTTAAGAAGAACTGAGAAGGTTGGACATGGTGACTCATACCTGTAATCCCAGCACTTTGGGAGGCCGAGGCAGGTGGATCACATGAGGTCAGGAGTTTCAGACCAGCCTGACCAACACGGAGAAATAATGTCTCTATTAAAAATACAAAATTAGCCAGGCTTGATGGCTCATGCCTGTAATCCCAGCTACTTGGGAGGCTGAGGAAGGAGAATCACTTGAACCTGGGAGGTGGAGGTTGCGGTGAGCCGAGATCACGCCACTGCACTCCAGCCTGGGCAACAAGAATGAGATACTGTCTCAGGTTAAAAAAAAAAAAAAAGAGGAAGAAGAAGAAAGAAGAAGAGGAAGAGGAAGAGGAAGGAGAAGAAGGAGAAGAGGAGGAGGAGGAGGGGGAAGAGGTGAAGGAGGAAGAGGAAGAACTTAGGAATTATGCCTTTTATGGGGCATCCATTGACCTGACAATTACTGAGCATATAGCATGTGCCAGTTTTTGTGCATAACAATTTACAGATTATCCATTATCCCTATAATATTCTTCAAGTTAAATATTCTCATGCCTTATAAAGCAATTTAAAAATGTGTATCTATAAGCAAATGCTCATATATATATATAATTGTATTTCATTGCAGATATTTGAAAACTGTATAATTATATTAATGGCAACTTACATACTTTGCATATTTATCCCTGCTTAAATCTGATGTTGAATTGTAATCCCAATGTTGGAGGTGGGGCTTGGTAGGAGGCTTTTGTATCATGGGGGCAGATCACTCATGTCTTGGTGCTGTCTTCCTGATAGTGAATTCTTGAGCCATCTGGTCATTCAGAAGTGTGTGGCACTTCCCCACCCCCACTCTTTCTCACTTGCTTCAGTTCATTCTCATCATGTGATATGACTGCTTCCCCTTTGCTTCCACTATAATTGGAAGCTTCTTGAAATATCTCTAGAAGCAGATATTCCTATATGTACTCCCTTTACAGACCACAGAACTGTCAGCCAAATTACCCAGTCTCAGGTATTTTTTTTTTTTATTATTATACTTTAAGTTCTGGGGTACATGTGCAGACGATGCAGGATTGCTACATAGGTATACACATGCCATGATTGTTTGCTGCCTCCATCCCTCTGTCACCTACATTAGGTATTTTTCCTAATGTTATCCCTCCCCAATTTCCCCACCCCCTGTTATCCCTCCCCTAACCCTCAACCCCATAACAGACCCCATTGTGGGATGTTCCCCTCCATGTGTCCATGTGTTTTCATTGTTCAACAACAACTTAGGTGTGAGAACATGTGATGTTTGGTTTTCTGTTCTTGCATCAGTTTGCTGAGAATGATGGTTTCCAGCTTCATCCATGACCTGCAAAGGACATGAACTCATCCATTTTTTATGGCCGCATGGTATTCCATGGTGTATATTTGCCACATTTTCGTGATCCAGTCTAACATTGATGGACAGTTGGGTTGGTTCCAAGTCTTTGCTATTGTAAACAGTGCTGCAATGAACATATGTGTGCATGTGTCTTCATAATAGAATAATATAACCCTTTGGGTATATACCCAGGAATGGGATTGCTGGGTCAAATGGTATTTCTGTTTCTAGATCCTTGAGGAATTGCCACACTGTCTTCCACAATGGTTGAACTAATTTACACTTCCACCAACAGTGTAAAAGCTTTCTTATTTCTCCAGATCCTCTCCAGCATCTGCTGTCTCCAGATTTCAAACAATCGCCATTCTAACTGGCATGAAATGGTATCTCAATGTGGTTTTGATTTGCATTTCTCTAATGACCAGTGATGATGAGCATTTTTTCATATGTTTCTTGGCCGCATAAAGGTCTTCTTTTGAAAAGTGTCTGTTCATATCCTTTACCCACTTTTTGATGGGGTTGTTTTTTTCTTGTAAATTTGTTTCAGTTCTTTGTAGATTCTGAATATTAGCCCTTTGTCAGATGGGTAGCTTGAAAAAATTGTATCCCATTCTGTTGGTTGCTGGTTCATGCTAGTGATTGTTTCTTTTGCTATGCAGAAGCTCTTAAATGTAATTAGATCCCATTTGCCTATTTTGGCTTTAGTTGCCATTGCTTTTGGTGTTTTAGTAATGAAGTCCTCGCCTATGCCTATGTCCTGAATGATATTGCCTAGATTTATTCTAGGGCTTTTATGATGTTAAGTCTTTTGTTTAAATCTTTAATCCATCTTGAGTTAATTTTTGTATAAGGTGTAAGGAGGGGATCCAGTTTCAGATTTCTGCACGTGGCTAGCCAGTTTTCCCAACACCATTTATTAAACAGGGAATCCTTTCCCCATTACTTGTTTTTTTCAGGTTTGTCAAGATCAGATGGTTGTAGATGTGTAGCATTACTTCTGAGGCCTCTGTTCTATTCCATGGGTCTATATCTGTGTTGGTACTAGTACAATGCTGTTTTGATTACCGTAGCCTTGTAGTATAGTTTGAAGTCAGGTAATGTGATGCCTCCAGCTTTGATCTTTTGCTTAGAATTGCCTTGACTAGGTTGGCTCTTTTTTGGTTCCATATGAAGTTTAAGGTGGTTTTTCCCAGTTTTGTGAAGAAGGTCAATGGTAGCTTGATGGAAATAACATTGAATCTATAAATTACTTTGGGCAGTATGGCCATTTTCAAGATATTGATTCCTCCTAACCATGAGCATGGAATGTTTTTCCATCTGTTTGTGTCTTCCCTTATTTCCTTGAGCAGTTTGTAGTTCTCCATGAAGAGGTTCTTCACATCCTTTGTTAGTTGTATTCCTAGGTATTTTATTTTCTTTGTAGCAATTGTGAATGTGAGTTCATTCATGATTTGGCTGTCTGTTATTGGTGTATAGGAATACTTGTGATTTCTGCACATTGATTTTGTATCCTTAGACTTTGCTGAGTTTGCTATCGTCTTGAGATTTTGGGCTGAGATGATGGGGTCTTCTAAATATACAATCATGTGTCTGCAAATAGAGACAATTTGACTTCCTCTTTTCCTACATGAATATCCTTTATTTTTTTTTCTTGTCTGATCACCCTGGCCAGAACTTCCAATACTGTGTTGAATAGGAATGGTGAGAGAAGGCACCCTTGTCTAGTGCCAGTTTTCAAAGGGAATGCTTCCAGTTTTTGCCCATTCAGTATGATATTGTCTGTTGGTTTTTCATAAATAGCTTCTGTTATTTTGATATATGTTCCACTGATACCCAGTTTCTTGAGTTTTAGCATAAAGGGCTGTTGAATTTTGTCGAAGGCCTTCTCTGCATCTATTGAGATAATTATGTGGTTTTTGTCATTGGTTCTGTTTATGTGGTGGATTACATTTATAGATTTGCATATGTTGAACCAGCCTTGCATCCCCAGGATGAAGCCAGATTGGCCTAATACAGCAACTAAGCCAAGAATCAAACTAGTAATGTCGATAATACAATGAATACATAATTATCCACTGAACATAACTTCATATTGTGCAAACATTAATAAAATGAATATAATTATATTATTAATAAAATAAATTATATTATTATTTTACCAGTCATAGGAATGAATATATCAGACAGTATATAATTTCTATTTCTAACTGACAACCATTTCTTTCCTTCTTTTTTATTAACAGAATCTGAATAATGGTTTATCTATTAGTTATGATTTGGCAAATTTTCATGTGTTCCATCCAAATTGTTTACCTTGTGATAGATTTAAAAACAGATAGTGAAGGGGAGAAATTTATTAGATCTTTAGTTAAAGGGTGGTTCTAAGAACCATGTTGAGATAATCTAGCTTTGAAAAGAAAGACAGATTGGAGATTTTTGCATCAATGTTCATCATGGATATTGGCCTGTAGTTTTTTTTTAGTTGTGTCTCCGCCTGGTTTTGGTATCAGGATGATGCTGGTCTCATAAAATGAGTTGGGGAGGATTCCTTCTTTTTGCGTTGTTTGGTATAGTTTCAGAAGGAATGCTACTGGCTCCTCTTTGTACGTCTGGTAGAATTCGGCTGTGAACCCATCTGGACCTGGACTTTTTTTGGTTGTTAGGCTATTAATTGCTGCCTCAACTTCACACTTTGTTATTGATCTATTCAGGCATTCAACTTCTTCCTGGTTTGGTCTTGGGAAGATGTAAGTGTCCAGGAATTTATCTATTTCTTCTAGATTTATTGGTTTATGTGCATAGAGATGTTTGTAGTATTCTCTGTCGGTAGTTTGTATTTCTATGGAATCAGTGGTGATATCCCCATTATCATTTTTTATTGTATCTATTCAATTCTTCTCTCTTTTCTTTTTTATTAGTCTGACTAGAGGTCTATATAATAAGTACACAAAGAAAAATGTATCAAATGTGTCTTGGAAGTATCAGAAGCTGTTTCAAGAAGGTCCCTTTTTCTTAGTTGCTAACATTTTCTTTACTTTTTAGTCAAATATAATGGAAAGGTATGATGATTACATTTATAAGCAGCTATGATCACTTGAGAAAGTCAAAATCTAGCAGTTGGCAATAGTAGATTATTGAACAGTTTCCTGTGGCACTATTTGTCTCAAGTAAAAGGATCTGGAATTTATAGGTATGGAATGCATTATAAAGGGAGGGTGATGAAAGGCCTCATCTTAACATAATGTTGGCAACCTTAGCAGTGATAAAATATTTTTTATTTGCATTAGTGGTTTTCATGGAAATGAATAGTTCAGCTAACTAAGAGTAATGCCATTTTATATCCAACTAATTACTTATAAAAAGTCAAAGTCAATAAAATTTATAATAGCAAATTACATCAAAATATGAAAGATTTTCTTCTTTATAAATGATTGGATAGAATGCTTTTAAGACAAACATCCATATTCCAAAATTGTGCTATGTTGAAAGAAGGCATTTAACAGAACTTGAGAAGATGACAAAATCTCTAAGTATAGTGGTCTAAGACCAAAAATTAGTACTGGAGAGGCAGCTACATCTGTGGTTATAGATCAGCTCCTTTAAGCTTCTTTCAGGGACTGAAGCTCCCCTTCTAACACTGTGAACCAAGAAGAAAAACAGATATTTTCTTTCATAACTTCATGTAAATCTGAAGACAGTTTAATATCTAAAGAGCCAGGGAGTAGGCTGAGCACAGCATCTAATGCCTATAATCCCAGCTCTTTGAGAGGTCAAGACAGGAAGATTTTTTGAGGCCAGGAGTTTGAAACTAGCCTGGGCAACATAGACCCACATTTCTACGAAAATACAAAAATTAGCTGGGCATCAAAGCATATGCCTGTAGTGTCAGCTCCTTTTCAGAAGGCTAAGGTGGGTGGATTGTTTGAGCCCAGGAGATTGAGGCTGCAGTGAATGGTGACTACCACTGCATTTCAGCCTGAGTGACAGAGCAAGATCTCAAAAACAAACAAACAAACAAACAAGCAAACAAACAAACAGAGCCAGGGAGTAAGATGAAGAACATACATGAGTCCTAACATTAAAAAGAAGCTGAGAGAGGTCCAAAACATTACCAACCTTTTAGGTTTATAACATGTTAATAATGAAGAAATCCAAACAGAATTATAAAATTGCTGTTTTTAAATGTATTGTAAACAAATTTACATCTTAATGTAATACATAAATATAACTATTCTATATATGGAATATTTTACTTATGTCATTAATAATCTAAATCATTAATTTCTTTAGAATGTGAAGCCTGGGACAAATGGCCCATTTTCCTGCTTTGTGTGGCTCCTGGATTACTTTCAGAATTTTTTTTTCTTTTTTTTGAGAAACAGTCTCATTTGCCAGGCTGGAGTGCAGTGGCATGATCTCGGCTCACTGCAACCTCTGCCTCCGGGTTCAAATTACTTTCATGCCTCAGCCTTCAGAGTAGCTGGGACGACACATGCATGCCACCATGCCAAGCTAATTTTTGTATCTTTTAGCAGAGATGGGGTTTCACCATCTTGGCCAAGTTGGTCTTGAACTCCTAACCTCAAGTTATCTTTTTGCCTCTACCTCCCAACATGCTGGGATTACAAGTGTGAGCCACTGCACCTGGCCCAGAATTTCTGCTTTGTTGCAAATGGATCTTAAGAATAGAAAGCTACTCAGTGCATCTCTGAAATCAGTGTCTCCGCAGGGAAGACACCATCTTTCACACTCATTACGAATGAACATCTTCTCTTGCATTCACACCTTAAATTTTCTGTGAGTGAAAGGCTGATTCCTCTTTCTTTCTTTCCTATTATCTATATCTAATTTTCTGGTAGAAAAATATTTTAAGTGATTAAAATGCCTTCATGTCATGCACAAACCACAAAGAAAGAGAACAAGAATAATAAGGTCATTTGCTTACAAGTGGCAGGATAGCAAATGAGAACTCTTTGCTTTTATAAAGCTAATAATTCTCAAGTGCTAATAACCTGAAGATTTGAACTTTTAGAACTTAAGCTTTTTTTCTCTCATTTTATATGGAAAAATCCTCAACAGTCTTATAAATTATTTTGTTAGTAATTATAGTTTACATCTATCCTAAGTCACATTCACTTTGGGGTAAATTTCTGTACATAGATCCTGCTATCTAATTTGCATATTGACCACCTATTATTTATAATGAGGAATTAAAGTAGAGGTATGTGACAATGTCAGTATATCATTGGCTAGTAACTTATGACATATATGCATATATCTGGTATTGTGTCCAGAAGCTGGTCTAACTGAAAAATTACTTGATTTAGGAATACAATGGAAAATAAGATTTAGGGTGTGGGCAAGCATACATGATGAGGGAGCAGACCCATCAGTAACCAGAAGAAGCTGGCTTATAGAGGAAAGAGAACCAAGCCCAGGAAGAAAAGATGCTATCGAGGCTCTGAAAAGGAGTGTCTTCACAATTTTTGACATTTTTTCTTGTCTTGTCGTCATGGATTTTGTCAGTAAACACTGTATTTTTCCTAAGATGACTTGGACCTGAGTCAGTGCTAGCTTTTATAGAAACCTATCTAAATCATAGTCAGTTCATGTTATTTACATAGGCTTGACTAAACAATATTTTCCATAAATCCTGTAGGGGCAATTTAGATGAGTATTCTTTGTTCTCCACTTCATTTTATGACTAGGATTCCATTGAGGCCACATTTAGAAACAGTCAATTTAAATTTGATATTAAAGTCATTGGTGATTGAGCAACTTTAACTTCAGTGAAGAGATTGAAATTTTCAGCAGCTGTAATGAGGAGATTCAGGGTTTGTGGGTATCCAACAGATTGTTTCATAAAAAAATCTGAAGAATGATTGATATAATTGCCAAATAATGGTTTGTCAGAAGCAGTCCCATCCAGGCGGCTCCAAACCTAGGCACAAGTAGCTTGAGTAAAACCAAAAAAGGAACCTAGTACAAATCTGTCTTTTAGTTTATGTTTATCAGTAATTTACTAAGTACCTACTGGGTACCGGGCACTATGCTAGGTGTTAAGCATTCACAGGAGCAAAAACAAACAAACAAACAAAAACATAATCAAACAAAGCTACCTACAAAGAATCTCACATTAATTCTGATTAGGTTTTATTGTTGTTGTCATTGTTGTTTAGAGATTTGGATTTTGTATCATATCTATTGAAGTAGTAGTAAATGGTAATTTTAAAAGTCATTTTGGTTCATAAAGGTTGTGTGAAAATATAAAATGCTTTACATGGCAAAGCTAATATATAGTCACTAATTATCAATAATTTGTTAGAAAAATTAATTTAGGTTAGTAGATTTGAGCAAAGAGAAGATAGTGCTTTTGATAACATTTTCAGACCAAGAGACAGAGCACTGGAGATATATTCATGACAGGGAACTTACCAATGGTCACAAATCAAGAATCCAAGATAACTCTTTTTTTTTTTTTTTTTTTACTTTAAATAATAAAACAGACTGAAATTTGGAGTAGATGATAAAAAGTTTAAAGTTTTACACCTTATGGATAATTCTCAAAAGTGAAGAAACAGCTTGAGAGTACTGGGTATTGGGCAAGGGGAGGGATGAAATGGGGGAGAAGTAAAAGAGAAATAAATGCTAAAAATGAGTAACAATTTAGCAATACAGAGTTAGTGAGAAGCCAGAGGTGTAATGCTAAAAAACTGGTTAGTATTTTAACTTCATTTGATGGTTCTAAGATTCCATAGCCTACTGTGTTGACCATCCTTCCCTAAACTGTGTGTCTTCATGGAAACATTTTTAAAGCCACATGTTGACCCTGGGAATTACTGGGGCAACACATCCTCCCATGATGAGAATTAAAACTCATTAAGAATTTTCCAGTGTCTTTACCTATGGCAGACGTAGGATGAACCATTTGTTTCTGAATGCAAAAATTTAAATTAAAAATAATAGCATAATTCTAATAATTATCTTCTAGTAAAATGATACCCAGAATTGAAACTAGCATTTATATTTTTTAAAAAATAAGCTGCTTACAGAAGAAAGCAGGCTTTCAAACTCAGAACAATGTATAATTTAATTCTCCGATGAGCATCTTAGGCACTAATTGACTTTGAAATGATTTTACTTTTAGAAAGAGACCTCGTTGAACTCTTATCACATCAGATAAAACATGCATTAACTTACTGAAAGTAAAGAGAATTATGGCATGCTATGAATATAAAGAGCAAAATAAATGCTGAATGATAACAATGCCATCTCTGCATGACACCTGCTGAGTATTGTGGTTGGAAAAGTTCTGATTGCATACTAGGTTACTATTTCTTTTCTTCCATATTAAATAAGTGAAATGAAAATATTTCTTCAAGAAGCAAAAAAATGAATAAATGCAGAAAAAAATTAAATTTATGTTGAATATTTAATATATTAGACATAATTGCTAAAAGTGTTATTAGCTATAGAGTTGTAAGAAATATCACTAGTAAGTCAAGTAAATATGACAGAAAGAAGACAAAAGTATAAATATGAAAAGAAACAATGATGCAAAAGATAGATATCTAAACAATCAGCCATATCTTTTGAATCTGTGATTTTATGAGAGCCACCAACATGGCCCTGAATTCTGCTGATGGTTGAATGAGGACTCCAATTGGTAGATTTGGGTAATGTTTCAACCATTATATAGGTGAAGAGTTCAGGAGTGAGCAGGTTATAGTCATACACAGACACAAACCTCTTTTTATAAGAAAAGGGACCAAAAAAGGGAAGCAAACTGCATGATGGATAGATGAGAAATATAGCTATAACAGTTTATTACATCCTGTTTCTCAAAGGTGATGTATTAGGCCATTTTTGCATTACTATAAAGAATATCTGAGGCTGAAGAAAAGAGGTTTAATTGGTTCATAGTTTTGCAAGCTGTACAGGAAGCATAGCACTGGCATCTTCTTGGCTTCTGGGGAGGCTTTAGGGAGCTTTTATTTATGGCAAAAGGTGAAGTAGGAGCAGGCACATCACCTGGCCACAGCAGGAGCAAGGGTGGTGGCAGGGAGATGCCACACACTTTAAATAACCAGATCTCATGTAAAGTAAACTCACTCACTATGACAAAGACAGCACCAAGCCAAGACAGATCTGCCTGATGACCTAATCACCTCCCACCGGGCGACCTCAATGTTGAGGATTACAATTCAATGTAAGATTTGGTGGTTACACAGATCCAAGTCATAATAGGTGGTGATTAAAGGTGCAGTGTCAATATCACCTGGGAGCTCTGTGCAAATGCAGAATTGCTGTGCAACTTTATGCCTACTGAGTTAGAATCTGCATCCTAAAAAGATTCCTAGGTGATTTGTATGCATACTAAATTTTGAATAGCATTCATTGATGCTTTCACAGAGAATTATACTTGTATCCAATCTTTCCAATACTGCTTTTTACCAGTTCATATTAATCTTTTTCCTACCCATATCCCCAACTTAATGGCACAAAGGTCCCAGAATGCCTGACATCTTTCTCCTCATGCTCTCATATTTCAAAATAGTAGAAATAATCCTCATGCAAAGTGACACTTGGTGACAAGTTAGTTTGTTCATGGGATTATAAACGCATATCAATTCCTTTTTCTAGATAGATTTTAATTCAACTCTGTTTTTTACTTTACTCATTACTCATTTTCATTTTACTCATTTTTTTTCGCTTTGCATTAGATTATTTTATAGTGTATACAGATATAAATTTAGAAGGATTATCAGATGTTCAGTCTTTACTCAGACCTTGTTTAAATCAATTCTTTGGCAATTGTTTTCTCTGCTATTGTCTGGATAATCCCAAATACCCAGACAGGGATTGTCAAACACATTCATTATTCTTTGTCTTCCTTGGTCTCATTGCTGTGCTACTGCACTTGATCTGTGTTAATGTGACATTACAGTTAGAGAGTTTTCATTTTGTCTGCCATTTTCCATGGCAGCTTAATCACATGCCCTGGAATGCCTTATCACTCAGTTGTAATCACAAGACTAAAGTGATTTTGGCATTTCTTACCAAGATACACTTCAGCCAATTTTTCACTAAATATGATATTTATTTGTTTCTTAACTTTAAGTAAATAGTAATCATTCACTTTATTTCTATTTCTAAAGCTTAACTACTCCCATTATCTACCAATGTCCTTGCTTCCACACTCTTCTTTCCTGGAAGATATTTTGCTAAAATATGATGTTTTTGAAAACCAAAAATAGACTATTCACCCACATAGAATTTTTGTTGTTGTTAGAAAACAGAAAGTAGACATTTAGCATCAAAAAGTTTAACATGGAAATTTAATGTTCATTTACAATTACCTCCACTTTCCTAACAATCAGACCACTTCAAGAGAAACAGCAACAACAGCAGAATCACATGGAAACCATCATACATTTTTGAAGTAAGGTGAAATGAGATGCTTCTGAAAGGGTCAAAATTTAAAATGACTATTGTATGCATTTTAATACCTCCTTTTACATAATGAAGAAATCATTATACCTACCATGTGTAGGTCTCCGACCTGTGTCTCATTCTATGGGATAACATTAATTTCTGCTCTTATGGTATTAGTATTACTACCTTGTGGCACAATATGAAGACCAGAAAAACATGCACAGTCATGAAAACATTATCTCATCTCTGCTTGGAGGTCATTTTATTTTGTATGGTCATGAGGAAATACAGGCAGAATGAATAAGCTTAGAACACATTTTCCTTGGCAAAATATAAAATAGCTTATCAGGTTTTAGAACACTAACCAGTCATAATTATAATTTTTAAAAAAATGTAATAAAATATTATATATATAGTGGAAATACCATAAAATATTATATATTTAAATGAAAAATATATAATGGAATATTATTCTGCCTTTTAAAAGAAAGAAATCCTGCGATTTATGAAACAAAGATTTACCTGGAGACCTTCATGGAAAGTGAAATAAACAAACACAGAAAGACAAATCCTGCATGATTTCATATGTAGAATCTAAAAAAACTGAACACTAGAAAGAGGGAGTATAAAGGTAATTATCAGAGGTTGGGCAGTGAAGAAAATGGGGAAATTTTGGTCAAAATATACAAATTAATAGTTAAAATATGAATAATTTCTAAAGATTAAATGTACAGCATGGTGACTATAGTTGATAATAATATACTGTATGATTGATATTTGCTAGCAGAATAGATCTTATTCTCACTACACATATACAGAAAGGTAACTATGTGAGGTGATAGATATGCTAATTAGCTTTATTGCAGTAATAATCGCTATATTTAAATATATGTCAAAGTATCACATTGTGCACCTTGAATACATGCAATTATTTGTACAATTTATGGTACCTCAATAAAGCTGAAAAAATATAAACAATACTGTTTGTGAGGATAGATCCCATTCTGAATCATACTTTAATCTGGGTTCAAGGGAAGCAGCAAGAAAGAAAATATCAAATGCTTGGTATATGCTAGGCAAGTGAAATGAGATAAAAGTGGATTAGATAATAGTCATCTTAAAGTATAGTAATTAAAGGGAATTTCATATGATATAAGCTATTCTTAGCTACCCATAAAATTAGGGCTACATAAACAGAGATGGAAGGGCATAATGTGAATGTTCAAGCCACTCATTGAATCATCTCTCATGACTCATGGAAGTTCCCTAAAAATATATATTTTCCATGAATTGCTTAGCCTTTTGGAAATGACTGAGCTTTATGAAACTTTATTAAAGATTTCTAATCTCTCATAAGTAGTCTAGGGCAATGAGTCTCTATTAAGATAGATCTTTATCCTTTACCCTTGAAAACTCACTGATCAATATGGTAGCCACTAGTCATGAGGCTATTAAAATCTCTTGAAATGTGAGTAGTTCAGATTGAAATATGCTGCAAATGCAAAATATATGCTGGATTTTGAAAATTAATTTGAAAAAAGTAAAATACATTTTGAATGAGTTTTACATTGCTTATGCATTGATAACAGTTTGCATTTTATTTGTCATTTATTATTAAAACTAATTTCAACTGTTATATCTCACATTTCAAGTGCAGCTACTAGATAGGATAATGGAAAGTTACGTAAATGGCTTCCATTTATTGCTCACATTATATTTATTTTGCAGTGATGATCTAGATACTTTACTGTTTCTGAAAAAATTTTAACTTGTTTCAAAATGGCTTAGTAATACTTAAGTTCTTAGTTGATTAATGAGATGTGTTTATCTTCAATATTTCTAGTGACAATTGAGATGAAGGACATATGCATATCTAATGTGATTTGAGATTAGGAGAATATATAATGCAATGTATTCCATGGTGCAGTGCTTTTCATTTACTGTTTGAGCTGTCAAATAACTGATATATGGAGTATAACAAAGGGGTTAATGTTTAAAACGGAAAGAGACAAAAAATATTTCCCCTGAGTACTCTTAGGAAATATGAATAACCTTTGCATTGGTTTACCACATGTGTGGTTTAGCTAGAGATAATGTTTTATATGTATTAGAAGAAGATACAGTTATACTCTCAAAAGAAAGATTAAAAATAAGTCATTGGCATTCTCAGTGATATTATTAAGGACCAATTCTTGTTAGTTGTTGAATGAAATAGCCAGTTTATAAAAACTGAGTAATAAGAAAAGACCTTGCATAAGGAAAAAACAAAACAAAACAATAAAACAGTTGGTTTCCTGGGAAGCAATTTGCATAGGTATTCTACAGAGTGAAGAGTTAGTATTGACTCTTGCATTGTTAAGTAGGTTTGCTCAGGAATTTTATTGACATAATTATGATGTATTTTTCCATTAGAAAACCAATTTTCACTTAAGTGGTGAAATCAAGCTCCAGCTTGATTGTTATGGTGAGAAGGATTATGCTGTCAAATCAAATGGATCCATGTAAAAGAAGTGTTTTTGTTGAGACAAATACTGAAAATTATTTGAGTGCAAAAGATCAGGACAACAATAAACTTCTAATTTCATCCAATAAACTTTAAAGAAAATTTTTCTTTCTTAAATGTGTTTAAAATAGACTACAATTTCATTTTTCATTTTGAATTCAAAAATTTGATTTTTATTTATTAATTAATTTCATGGAATACTATATAGAGGTGCTTTTTTACTAATATTACTAATATTTTGTACACTTCCAATATTGCAAGGAAGACCAGACACTCTGATCATATCAGCCTGTTTCTACTAGCACTGCTTATATCACACAGGAGCCATCAATCCCTTCCCTCTCTGTACTGAATGGTGCTCTGAAATAAATAGGTGAAATGTCATCCTTTCTCTTTGAATATGGCCAAGCTATAGTGACTAGTTTTTTGTTTGTTTATTTTTGTTTTTGTCTTATTTTTGTAAAATATAGCAGAAGTGACTTTATAGAATGCCTTTAATTTTATATGATGCTTTTGTTGTTTTTAAAGTACATCATGAAACCAGTAGTGGTCAATGGGACAAATACATATCCATACACACTTTGCTCTTGGGCCTTTATTTTAATTCTACCCTGAAATCACTGTATTTACTTCTGAGATTTCTTTCTTTCTGGTATTCAATTTTTGGATTTTTCCAAGCAACTTAGCTTGCCTCTTTGCTGTGGCTCTTCCAGGCTCCAAATCTGCACCTGCAAATAAAGCGAATACTCTCTAGATGTTTACTGAATAACTGGGCATCCTGACCTAGAGTTTTTTTTGAAAAGCTAGTGAGATGTGTTTTTCCATACTTCCTGTGCATTATGGAATTCTGGGAGGACAGTATAATTACTTTACACAACTGAATTCTGTATTGGCAAATAAGGTGAGTTGGTTGTGACACTGATAGAAATTGTGTGTGGCTGTTCTTTAAGGTGACTCCCATTTTATGTAATCCATAACTAAAAGTTGGGCAGTGTATGCATTATACAGATGAATTCGAAATTGGAGAGCCTTGAAGAACATCCTAAAACCTGGCATCTGCATTAAAAACAATGAGGCTTGAGGCTGGGCACAGCGACTCATGCCTATAATTCCAGCACTTTGAGAGGCCGAGGTGAATGGATCACTTGAGGCCAGGAGTTCAAAACCAGCCTGGCCAACATGGTGAAAATTCACCTCTACTAAAAATCAAAAAAAATTAGCTGGGCATGATAGTGTATGCTTGCACTTCCAGCTGCTTGGGAGGCTGAGGCATGAGCATTGCTTGAACCAGGGAGGGAGAGGTGGCAGTGAGCTGAGATCACACCACTGTACTCCAGGTGTACTCCAGCCTGGGAAACAGAGGGAGACTCTCAAAAAAAAAAAAAAAAAAAAACAGAGTCTTGACAATCCATAGAAGTGGAAAAGCAAAGCATACAGACAAATTGAGTGGCAGGAGCTGTTGTGGGTGGGGGGTGGCAAATGCATGGAATAAAGGATATCAATATATCAATGCAAGTAAAATATGTAAGAATGTAAGGCCAGGTGGACGATATCATGGAAGTATAGGTATTGGAGAGTATTAAAATATTGCTCTGCTGAAAATATGGTGTAGATCCCTCCAGCATTTTGAGTTGTTGTGATTGTCTGACTGGCAGGGACATCACAGCACATGCACTTCACGAGGCTAAATTACTGGTGGAATGTAGTGTCGCTGACAATTGGGGGCACTTATCTTTCTGCAAATATATGAGGAGGTAGGTACCATAGAGATACGATTTTTAAAAGAACCATACTTTACGATTTGGGAAACACTGGATATTAGTTTTTATCTTGACTTACAGCTGCACTGAACCCACAAAAATGCAAAAGTAGGAGGGAACTTTTTTTTTCTGTATGAGGAATACTGTGTTTTTCACAGTGGAAAAGGAAGCTTTGATAAATGCCTGACAAGTTGATCTCTCTGGACTAGTGTGGATCTTACATGAAACATGGAGAGTTTATAGATCCGCTTTGAAGCACATGGTTCCTAGGAAAAAAATCCTAGTTGTATATATTAGATTTGTCATGATAGGGCAGATTCTTCGCCTTGTGTTGAAAATAAATTCTTTACAGTAATACTTTTGTTTGGTGCTTTGTGTTAACTAAGGTTGCATGACTGACAACCCCAAAACTTTGTGGCTTTAAATGACAGCTTATTATTATCTCTTAGTATTGTGGGTCAGCCAGGCTCAGCTGGGCAATTCTCATTTGGGGTCTCTCATGCTTTTATAGTTGGATGATGGCTAAAACATGAATAATCTGGAGGTTCAACTACCCTAAAAGCCAAAGACGACCTCTTCATTTCTATATTTGGCACCTCTGCAGGATTAGCTGCAACACCTGGAGGGTGGTTGGATATCTAACTCTCTACAGTTTCTCTACATGTCTACTGCAGACTTCCTAACAGTATGGCAATCCTAGGGAAGTCAAATTTCTTAGCACTGGCTTGCTTATCCTAGAATAAGTTTTGCAAAAGCAAAAGTCATGAAAGATATAGGCAGAAATTGTGAAAATTCTTATAAAGTCACTTAAGAATCCTGCATATCCTATAAAGTCACTTCTGCCATGTTTTATATGAAAAACAAGTCACATTTTGGGCATGTCATACTCAAGGAAAAGGCAATGAGATTTTACCTCTTGATTTCAGGAAAATCATTCAGTATGCTGAGAAAAAGTGATCATTAGTTTTCTCTGTGAGATAAGCAGTGCTAGTAGCAGCAGGCTGATATGATCAAAGTGTTTGGGTTTCCTGAGAGATTACTGGGTAATGAATTTTCTGATTAGACTGGGTAGATAATTAAAACAAAAGCATCTTAACAGTATGTACATATAACTTTCCATCCTGTTCCCACAAACTGTAAGTAGAATATGAATATTTTCGGATACCATTGGTCATGCATAGGCAGTCAGCAGCACAACCTTGACTCCTTGGGCCAACTGACCAGAGCTTGGCCTGTGAAGTGATGTAGTGTCCTCAAGACCATCATGACCTTATTTGGCAGGCAGGAACTAACCTTTCTGCTGAGGAATGAGACCCCTTAATACTCTTAAGCTTCTAAAAGCTCTTCCACCTAGACTTCTACATTGCATTTCAAAAGGAGAAGTAAAGGCTGGCAGACCCAGGTGCCACCTTAATCGCACTTCTATTGATCGCAGGCATGGTATGGAGGAATCTTTCCAGAAGGCGTTGTTTTTACTTAAACACGATCAAATCCCCACTTAAGTCAAGTACCCTACTCCTACTTCATAGATCAAGACCCTTTCACATGTAATTTCTAGAGGTGTAAGCCCAAGAGTCTTTCACATGGAATTTCTAGAGTTGTAAGCCTTTAAACGAGCAAGGATTTTCTTTGTTGGAGAGCTCAGCTGTTAGGCAACTATGCTGCCACTGCTCCTAGCCAATTACCACTTCTCTCTCAGTTTGGTGTTTGAGGGATTGGTTTTGCTGCCGTTCCTGCTACATTTATTTGGTTCCCTGAACAGGAAGTGAACCTCGGTTGTCAGTCGGCTGAGACAGCCTTTCAGGCAGGTTTGCCTTGCCCTGAGGAGCATCCCTGTGGGTGACTTTAGACCACTTGGGTGATGTGAGTCCTGAGAGTGCTCCCGATCAGGTATCCGCCCCAGTGGAAAGCTTCACCAGAGCAAAGAGGGCCCCTGCAGTGTGGATCCACCCAGTGGCTGAACACTGAGAAGGAACAGGTACTTGGAGTGTCTGGACAACAGAAACATGGTGGGATTGATCCTGGGAAACTTGCCCACCTCATTTAGGTGGAAGCATGGCCTGGTCACCCACATGTGCTAGATTTGGCACTCTTGAACTTGGCTCTTTCTCTTTCTGCAACTAACTTTGGAAGTTTTGCTTTTGATTTCAATGTGGGTGGAGGGAAGAGTGCGATTGTGTGAGTGATTAGAGGGGTCCAACTGGACTTATCAGCTGTGAAATGTGGGGGCCACAGGTCTGTTAGAGGGGACCCCAAGCTCAGAGAATTGTAGGGCCGGCTTGGATTAGGGGCAATCTGCATATGGCTAGACAGAAGTGTCCTTGCAATTTAGGCATTGAGAGGGGATTAACGAACACTCCAAAGCCAAGCAGTGTCTCAAACACCTTCGAGAGGGGGATGATCCTACCAGCCTGAAGTGAAAGTGAGAGAGGGTGTGTCACGGCGTCCAGGGCGGGAACAACTCAGGGTGGAGTAAGACTTTTTACTGCCTGCAAGTACTGTTTTTCTGTGCAAAAACGTGGGTCACACTCATAGCAAGCCTACTCCTCTAGGGACTATGCTGAAAATTTTCAAGAAAATTTCATAGTGGGGATTACGGAGTAACTATGACAACAGGAAAGCTGAGGACCTTACGTGAGGTAGACTAGCCAGCATTTGGGGTGGATTGGCCTTGAGAGGGGAGCCTAGACAGGTCTCTTGTCTCCAAAGAAGTTTACATGCCAGCCAGGATACCCTGATCAATTTCCGTACATAGATTCGTGGCTGTAGCTCGTTCTAACCCTTCCACAGTGGCTGACAGGATAGGCAGCATCCGTGCTGATGGCAAAGGGACAGGCAACTAGAGAAAAATCCTGCTTCACCTGCCGAGGGACACTGACTCCCAAGGTCCTGGCAGATGCAGTGGCAGAAGAGCTTTTACCGATGATACCGCCTCCTCCTGTTCTGGAGGAAAGAGTCCTTGCCCCTGGACCTGAAATTGCACACCCCTAAACTGCCCAGGGTAGACAAGAGAGAATGCGGAAGGATTTCTCCCGTAGTCACCCACTACCTGGGAGGAACCCCTCCCATAGCAGCCTGTCTGCACCCAAGGCATGGGTGCAGATGCCTTTAAGAGAGCAGAGGTAAACGGGAGTGGATGAGGATGGCCACATAGTGGACAGGTGGGTTTTCATGTGCTTGCCATTCACCTCAGCTGATCTTATCAACTGGAAAAATAACACCCCAGAGGGTATGCAAAGGTTAATCTAGCACAGAGAAGCCTTACTAGAGAAAAAAAAAGAGCATTAAGCTCTACAAAGCGCCGACTTGATAGCTGCTGCTATTAGAGGAGCACCCCCAAGGGCGGAAAAGAGGGGCTCCTGAAAGGCTACCCAGTCTAATCTCCTGCTCCTGCAGTGTGACCAGTGTGTTTACTGTAAGGAAGTGGGACATTGGAAGAAGAAGTGCCCCCAGTTAACAGAAAAACAGGGAGATCTTAAGCACGAGGCTTCAGACGAAAGTGAAGGAGCTCTGTTCAATCTAATGGAAGGGCCGCTGGACTGATGGAGACTGGGCCTAGTTGCCCCCAAAGAACCCATGGTCAGGAGGACAGTCCTGTAACCCCCCTATCAAAGGAAACAACCAATATTCTTGGAGCTACTGGGGTGTCAGAAAAAGTCTTTCTGTCTGCCTCGGACCTGTTCAGTGGGAGGTTATGAGGTTATACATCAGTTGTTGTATATGCTGAACTGCCCCCTACCCCTCTTGGGGAGAGATTTGCTAAGCAAACTAAGAGCTACTACTATCACCTTCACTAATAAGGGCTTCCCGCAGCTAAAATTGCCTCAGGCAGGGATTATCATGGCTCTCACAGTCCCTCGGGAGGAGGAGTGGAAGGTTTTCTGGACTGAACCAGGATGAGAATTAATCCCTGCTCTAGCCAAGTGATGGCTACAGATCAGAGCAGAGGACAATCCACCAGGACTGGTAATCAACCAGGCCCCTGTGCTCATTGAAGTCAAGCCTGGGGTTCAGCCAGTTAGGCAAAAGCAATATCCAGCTCCCCGAAAAGCCCTAGAGAGTATTCAGGTCCACCTAAAACTCTTAAAGGACTATAGAATTATAGTTCCTTGCCAGTCTCCATGGAACACCCCCTCTTGCCTATTCATAAACCAGGGACCAAAGACTACAGGCCAGTGCAGAATTTGCATTTGGTCAATCAGGCTACAGTGACTTTGCACCCACCTGCACCCAACCTGTACATGCTTTTGGGATTATTGCCAGTGGAGAATAGATGGTTCACCCGCTTGCACTTGAAGAATGCTTTCTTTAGCATTGGACTGACCTCGGAGGGTCAGAAACTATTTGCTTTCCAATGGGAAAATCCAGAAACAGGTGTAACCACTCAGCACACCTGGACCTGGCTACCCTAGGGGTTCAAGAATCCTCCCACCATCTTTGAGGGGGTACTAGCCCGTGACCTCCAGAAGTTTCCTGCTAAGGACTTAGGCTGCATGCTGCTCCAATATGCTGGTGACCTTTTATTGGGACACCCCACAGCAGTCAGGTGCGCTAAAGGAACAGATACCTTACTTGGGCATCTGGAGGACTGTGAGTATAAAGTGTCTAAAAGAAAGCCCAAATTTGCCTACAGCAGGTGCCATATCTGGAGTTCACTGTCTGGCAGAGAGAGTGCAGCCTAGGAGCAGAGAAGAAACAAGTCATTTGCCAATGCCAGAACCTGAGGCTAGGAGGCAGGTGAGAGAGTTCCTGGGAGCCATGGGTTTCTGTAGAATGTGGATTCCAAACTTCACAGTACTGCCCAAACCCCTGTACGAAGTGACAAAGCGGGGAGACAGGGAACTCTTTGAATGGGGGTTCCGCAGCGGCAGGCCTATCAGGAGCTGAAAGCAAAAACTTATGTTAGTCCCGGCTTTGGGTTTACTTGATTTAACAAAGCCCTTCAAGTTGTATGTGTCAGAAAGAAAAAAAAAAGGGCAGTTGGAGTTCTAACACAAACAGTGGGACCTTGGCCCAGGCCTGTAGCTTATCTTTCCAAGCAGCTGAACAGAGTTTCCAAGGGATGGCCCCGTGTTTAAGGGCCCTGGCAGCAACTGCTCTTCTAGCACAAGAGGCTAATGAGCTAACTCTGGGGCAAAATTTAAATATCAAAACACCCCATGCAGTAGTGACTTTAATGAATAGCAAAGGACATCATTGGCTGCTAAATGCTAGGTTAACCAAATACCAGAGCCTGCTAAGTGAAAATCCCCACATCACCACTGAGGTCTGCAAACAGGCCACTTTGTCTCCAGTGTCAGAAGGCCCGGTTGAACACATCTGTGTTCAAGTATTGGACTCAGTTTATTCCAGCAGGCCTGATCTTTGGGATCAACCATGGACAGTAGTAGACTGGGAGTTGTTTTCCCCCAGAAAACACCTAGACAATGGACTGAGTGATTCTACCCTCCCCCTGCTGCTCAAAGCCTGGAGGGGCCAGCTGAGGCTCCAGAACAGCAGACTTGCTTTTGTCTGAACTCTGTGGGTGGGTGCAGTTCTGTGCTCCCTTGGGAAGCACCTGGAAGGAAGATCAAATGACTCTACCCAACCTCCACTGCTTGTATACAAGCAGGCCTCATAGGCCAGGCTCCCAGCACAGCAGCTCATCTCTTCCTGAACGCTGTGAGTGGACATAGCCTCATGATCTCCTGGGAAGCATCTGGACAGAAGATTCAGCAATTTCACCCACTCCTACTGCTCCCAGCCAAATAGGACTTATTGGCTTGGGCTGCACCCAAGCAGGAGAGGGGAGCCGCCACTCTCAGAACACTGAGAGAGATGAAATGCCCAAGTTTATGGGCCGGTGGGGAGAGCAGGGCATGCCTGCCTCCACAGGGCCAGTCCAGGAAGGGTACCACCTGTCTGCCAGCTACAGCCTCTGTCTGAGGGAGCTCTGTGGCCCAGAACACCTAACAAAGGAAATGAGGGCTCTCATTCTCACCAGTCCATTAATAAGAAGATTTGTTCCTCTTCCTTACCATATTTTCTTTTTCATTTTTTTAATTGCATTTTAGGTTTTGGGGTACATGTGAAGAACATGCAAGATTGTTGCATAGGTGCACACGTGGCAGTGTGATTTGCTGCCTTCCTCCCCTTCACCTATATCCAAGACCTAGAAGGAGAGTGCCCCTGTGGTGGAAGAGCTAGGATGTATCCTTGTAGCAGGGATAACATCTCTGAAAACAGGCATCCCTTGATAGAGTATCTCCATTCGCTACAGCAATATGTACAGCAACAGGGTGTTCTCTGCTTCCCTAGTTGTGGTGGGACACACTGGAAAAGTCATGATGAGGTTTGAATGGGTGGTCATTCTGTGTGCCTCTTTTATTTTGGTGAAGATAGTATTTTTTCACTTTTAATAATTGGAAGGGTTAAGTAGTATAGGCTAGTACATCAGGCTGCGCCTTATTTCATTCCTGGAGCTAAACATCACTGTGTGAGAAATGAGAACTCCATGGCTATGAGCTCTGCTCCTCCTGAGGCTTTTCAAATTTTGTTTCGCTTTTTTTTTTTAGAAACAGGGTCTTGCCCTGTCATCCAGGCTGAGGTGCAGTGCATGATGATAGCTCACTGTAACTTTGAACTCCTGGGCTCAAATGATCCTTCTGCCTTGGCGTGCTAAAGCACTGGCATTACTGGGTGCGAGCCACTGCATTGCCCTCCTGCTGAGGCTTTTTAATGGCGTTTTCCAATGTATCTTATAGGTGGGACCCCAAAATACTTTTTCTATACCTCCTAGAAGGAATGGGGGGTTGTCAAGAAGTGGCCCAGCAGCTCTCAAACAAGCACAAAAACATGAAATATGGCCCATTTTTTATCTGGAAACATGCAACTCATCAATTTCAGTTTTTCCTGAGATAGTGAGATTTGCACACACAATAAAGGTGGGATCAGGGGCTTGCTGATGGATGCTCTGTGAATAGCAGCTGCTGAAATGCTGGTAGTGTAGTGACTCCCAGTATAAGATGGTGGTTCTACGGGGCTTCTGGGGTACCTGCAGGTGAAGAACACTCCTACGTAAAAGAAGTTCGTAGCGGACTCTTCTTGGGAGTGTGAGAATCTGGTATCCTCAATGATCTTCAGCTGCTGCATGCTAAACCTAGACTAAGGGTAGAGTATTCCTGAGGGATGCTGCCTGCTACTGGCAGTGATGAAGAAATAACCCAATTTGGGAAACAATTCATTCCCCTTCTTCCTTGCTAACCAAACACCAATTTTCTTCAGATAGCCAAGCTTCCACTTCCTGAGGTAAACCTGATCAGTCAAAGTGTATCGGGTTAATTCATGTTACTATTTTTTATGATTGCCCAGGATGGGTCCAGCAGCATTTGGCAAGGGGTTAATGAAATGCAAAAAGATGTCTTCTCAAAAACTTCTGGAAAATATTTTCTTTCCTATTAAGGGAGAGATGTTCCAAGATAATGTTCTCAGTTCCTGGTGTAGATGCTGTGATGTGAAGTCATGATGCTTTCACCTGAGCTCCCCTCTTTCCATGATGAGATGAAAGATAGTTCATCACCAGTAAGAGGAACAGTGAAAAAGAACCAAATAGTCTTGGTTCTGAAAATACCTTGGGGCCTCCCATATCTCAATAGTGTCTTTAGTAAACAACTAATGCCTTATGGTTTGATCAGTGTCAAAGCCTTGTCTTGCTGATGAAATTCTTAATCTGAGAATCTAAGGCAATTGCCCACACCCATTAGCCTCTCCTGGAATCTCAGGGGCACTGGCATGTGGACATTCAAAGTATATTACAAGGTCCATAGAATGGTCTTGGCTCTGGCCACAGATGGCCTGGTAAATGATCTGATAAAGCGACTTCAGCTGGCATGCCTATGTCCTCAGCACTGGCATTTGGTGTACTGGCCCCAAAACATCTCTATGGACAGGATGAATGGAACAGCACAGGACGGATAGATGGCATGAGATGATGGCCCTTTACATTCCGCCTGTGCCTTTCCCTTCTTCCTTTCCCCTTCTCCACGTGCTATGTTAGATATAGCCGAGTCTGGGAACTGGGAAGGTTGATAAGGTATGTGGTATTTACAATTTCCTTGATGAATATTCAGAATCACTTGTTTCTTCTCTTCTGCAGGGGTTTTAACTTCAATCTAACTCATTCAAGAACCTAAGGAAAATGAGTTATAATTTCACAATCTGTAATCTCATAAGTTCATGGCAATAAAGAAAAACGTAATCTCTATGGGTACAAGTAATTGTTGAAGGATCAGAGGAAGACATTGGGGTAAAAGTCAGATTTTAATTCATGCCCAGTTCTGCCATTTACTAGCATTATGACCTTTGGGGTCTTAGTTTATTCATCTGTAAGATGAGATATTTATAACACCAGGTCTTTTCACTAAAACATGGCATAACTCTCCAGCAGTCCATATGGATCTGTTGTTTTTCTGGAGGCTTCAAACCCGAGCTACATACTGTGTCTTTGCATTTTACTTACTCTAATATATATAGTGCTATTTCATTTTTTAAAAAATGAGGAAGAATATATGTGTAGTTTTTGGTAACCACTGGGCTTTATATCAAGTAACTTGATAGCTTTATACCTAGAGGGTATAATAAATCAAAGAGATGATCCACTTGGTAACTCTTGACATATTTTATGTTGTCATAGGGATGGTATTTTCAGCTGCATATGCCAATACTAAGATTGTACTCAACATCTTAGAGTATATTTGGACTTTTTAAACGAAATTGAGTTTTCTGTGCCTTCTAGTATTTTGTATGTGAAAAAAAGATTGATATGGGTGGGGGTAGTTAAATGTTGCTTGTAGTGACAGAAATTGTATTTCTGCTAGTAAAAGAGAGAAGTGCTTAAAGGTTGTATAAGTGTGTGCATATACATGTGTGTGTATGTGTATAATATATAGGCACATTTGAACAAACTATAATTTCCACTAGCAGAAGGAATGCAAACATTAACAATCCTCAGTAATATATTTGAGTAGAATTGATTTGTTTTATGAATATCCAAAAGCTCTGTATCATACCAATCTGATCTTAAACCAAGTCTTCCATAAAGTTGGTACTGCTTTATTTGTTAGCCTGCAAAGTACTGTAGAGACCTACTAAGAGTAAAAGTGGGGAAAGACTCCTGTTATCATCTTTATTATGCCCTTTTACACACACACAGCTGTATTTTCTTAGAATCCAGCTAGTTAGAAAGACTTTTGGAAACATCCATGGAAATAACTTATATTTTAGTCAAAGAAAAATATGTTTTTCTCTAAGTAGCAATACACATATCTTTCCATACCAATGACTCAGTGAGGAGCTGGCCAAGAAGTCAGAAATTAAAATGAGCCAAGATATTTCTCCTCTACTTCTCTCTTTAAAGCTTGGCTTGTTTGTGGAGTACACAGGTAGGATTTCAAATCAAAACTGAATATATTATCAAGACCCTCTAAAGATAAGAATGGGAACTAGCCAAAGAACTACCTATGAAGAGGCCCGGCACAGTGGTTCACGCCTGTAATCCCAGCACTTTGGGAGGCCAAGGCAGGCAGATCACTTGAGATCCGGAGTTCAAGCCTGGCCAACATGGTGAAATGTTGTTTATACTAAAAATATTTAAAAAATTAGCTGGCTGTGGTGGAGCATGCCTGTAGTCCCAAATACTTGGGAGGCTGAGGCAGGAGAATTGCTGGAGCCTGGGAGGTGGGGGTTGCAGTGAGTGGAGATCTTCCCACTACACTTCAGCCTGAGGAGTTGTTACTGGTAGACACATAAAAATACCTTTTCTTCCCATCCTTACTGAGAAGTTATTATATGAATATTGCATAGTATTGCACTTGTAGAACAGTAGAGCTCACACAGTCTGAAGTCTTTGTTAGAAAGTCTGTGTCTTGGCTTATTTGGGGTGCTTGGACTCTTTTTCCTATGGCCACCTGATTGATAGATTCTACACTGCCTGATATTGTGATACAATTATCAACAGAAGACACATGGGGTTTTCAACCAAGCATGAGTGGGGTTCTTGGGCTTGTTAAGTACCCTGCCAAAGAATGGTAGTGACCAAGGGAATAATGCCTCAGCAACTGTACTCAGGGCCAAAGTCTTGAGGCTGGATTACAAACAACTGTTTAAGCCATTTGCCTATGGTATATTCTCTAACTCTCCCAAAGATAAGGGATTGGTCTAGACAGGTGGTCTTACATACCAGACTCTTCATGTTTCCTGGGTATATGAGTTTTGGAAAGTCATAGGACTGAGACATATAGGTATTGGGAACTCTGTCAAGGGAAGTCTGTCTCAATGATAGCTTAATGTAAGCTGTAACATGAAGACTGGGTCTTTCTAGCTGTTTTTAATGGATGATTCTCACAAACAGAGACAACCTCCACAAAGTCACATAATAACTTGGACTCATCCCCAGGTCTGTCTGTCTTTAGAGCCTGGGCTTTCCACCTCATCAGTGGCTGCCATCTGTGCTTTGAGATATTCCCACAGCTCCAGAGAACTCCTCAGAGGTCTGGATAGAATGGAAGTTAAAAATTAATCTAAGCTCTTATCTGATTCACATATTTGATTTTTAGATAGGGTAGCTCTTAAAAAATGATACCATTATTTTCAGTACTTTGAAAACCTCACAATATTTTTTTCTACTATTGCCACTGCCATAGTTCAAAAAATAGAAGTAGATATGTGGATATATATGTCAGAGCAATTGAATTATGTTCTCTCACCAACCGTATATGCACTGCTTTAAAAAATATGCAGATTTTTATGTATATATACATGCACAGAGAGAATGAGAAAGATTCACTCTATATTTTTACCTACAACCTTAACTACCTGCTTTAATTACCTAGAAGGTAATATTTGTAATATTTTGCGTTAGTATAAAGGTGACAGTGTTAAATCTGGTGCCATTTTCTCTTCTCTTTATTATTTTATTAACAAGCAAGCTTTGTCATTGTAGCTTTCTTTTCTTTCAAATCCACTTTAATTCTGGCTATAAACAGAGAACATGCAAAACTGTTCTGCACTTATATCATATGAAATTTGGGGGTTTTATGGTTTTGACAATACCTGTGATAAAACAGAAATCCCAGGATTCTTTAGGAACTGAAAGTTTGGTAGAGGGTCAAAGTTCATCTTTAATGACGGCCAATAGTGTCAATAAAAAGTGATGGACTTTTTTTTTTTTTTGCTTTAAATATGAAGAAAAATTGGTTGGGAAGTAAAAGATTTCATTAATATCTACAGTATTAATTACTGTGCAGTAGAGCGTCCCAGAGCAGCTAAGGTAGTACTGCATTTTGCCCCTAGGTGGCAGCAGAGCACTCCAGGATTGGTGGAGGTCTGTGGTTTGCGACCAGGAGGGAATTCCGGATTTCAATGAAAGGGTCTGAGACCACAACCATAATCTATGGAAGCCAAGAGGACAGCTAAGGACTCTGAGGAACTAACACTAATCCCGAATCTGGCAAAAGAGACTCGAGCCCCAAATCGTGACTTGCACACAGCTATGGAACTGAAGGGGTTGGAATGCAGAATCTTTTAGCCATCATGAGCAATTAAGGGACCAACACAGGTCTCTGGGTAGGTAGCTTAGAAAGCTTGAACGTTTCAGAGCAAATTTCTTCCATTTTTAAGACACTGGACCAGAAAAGAGGTCTGGATTCAAGCTCTACCTTTGCCACTCATTATAGTGCAACATGGGGAAACACTGGGCCTCAGTTTTGGAATTTAAAATGAAGGCAGCTCAAAGGTTTTTCAAGCTCCAGTATTTTACAGTTCTCCCAGTCCTGACTACCCCTGGATGTTAAATCCTCCTCTGTCTTTAGCTGCATTCACCTGATTTTGTGGATTTGGTCCTCAGCCTCCATTTCAGGTTTGAGGTTTTCATCTGGCTTGTTGTTTCCTGGCCCTCACTTTGCTACACCAGCCTCTGGATTGTCCTTGGTGTTTGATCCAGGTGTGCTTTGGTTTGTTATCTCTTTTCCTTTGTTCCCTGATGGAGACCTGTCTCAGGACTGGTTTAATCTTGTCATTCTTCCACTTCCACAATGCTCCTCCCAATCCAAGCAAATTACCAGAGTGTAGGTGTCTTAACTCTAAAGGAGAACAATGCAGACAAAAATTGCTTGTTTGTTTTTTAGTTGTAGGTACACTGAATGGCTATAGAATACAAATCATGGGAAAAAATGAAAAACATAAGAACTCTGGAAAGTCTTTTTGTTTAACATAAATTATGCAAATTAGTTAAAGAAAGCATGAAGAAGCATTTGGCATGCATTGAAAACATCTGGGTTTAACTGAAAAGAGAAAACAAAACATTTCATAAAACAAATATTTGAATTTAAACAAACAATTTATTAATTTTTATGCCCTAAATTAGGTTTTGCAATGCATTCTCTTTTTCCTAAGAATGGCAAAAATCATTAAGAAATAATAAAATATATATGTAATGTGAATTTACTAGGAAGCCTTGATGATACAAACAAAATCAGTTATCACCAGGATTCGCTATTGAAACCGATGGCAAGTTCTTTGGAATCATTCCCTCGACATCTTCTGGTTCTTGTTATGGCTTGGCACCTTCTATTGTGCTTTCAGCTTATACCCTGATGTATCACTTTCATTTTTGCCATTTTTATGACATAAAATTTCCATTGAAGAATCATTTTTATCCATCAGCTATGCCTTCTGTTGACACATCTGCATGTTGTATATCGGCCTCCGTGGCATCTCCATGTAGAAATCTGTAGCCAGAAGCAGCACACACCCACCTATGTGGCAGATTGCGGTGGACTTCTGCAACGATTACAGTAGTGTTATTTTCGTATTGGATGATGATTAGGAAAACCATCCTTTTGACATAATGTGGTTTTGGGTGTTTAGCAGTTAAAGAAATACTTGTTTTAGCTTCCATGTTTCCTTACTGGTTTCCAGAAGCTACAGGAAGCTACATTGTCCTGTGGAAAGAGATTGGACAAGTTAGCTAAATCTAGGATTGATAATCTGAGCAATGCTAGGCAAGCTCTTTATTGCTTCTAAACCTTTGTTTCCTCTTCTATTAAATGAAAACAATACCTTAAAATAGGGTTTCTTAACCACTATTGACATTTTGGGCTGGATACTTTTCTTTATCCTGGGGGCTGTTCTGTAGTTTATAACGTTTTGGCAGCATCACTAGCCTCTCCCCACTGGATGCCAGTAGTTCCTCTCCAGTTATGATGAACAAACATGTCTCCAGACATTGCCAAATATGCCCTTGGAGGTAAAATTCCCCCGGTCGACAACCCCTGCTTTACAGGATGTATTAAATATGATGATATTTGTGAAGTACTCAATATATGGAAATAACTAATTACTTATGCTCTCTTGGATATTGTATCCACCTCCGATTTGAATTTGTATTTTGAATGCTGAGATTAAACTACACAGAGAAATAAGACAGGATCCAAAAGCCTGATGATCATTAGAAGGGATTTAAAAGGGTCATTGAGCAGGAGTTAGACAGGAAAGCAATTTGAATAATATATGTTTGGTGGCATATATTATAATGTGACACTGAACATCTGAATCCCTGACGTCTCCATCAACCTCTCTTAATTAGGCAGACATGAGGGTAATGTATTTTTATATAAGGGGGCAAAATACTTAATTTAGGAACACAACGAGCAATTCGGGCATGTAACATTAGTCAGTGGTAATCCTGGCAAATGTCTAAGAGTACTAACAACAACAACAAAATACCCAGAGCCATCCAGGAGACTGTCGTCCTGAGAGAAATACATTTTGCAATTCAGGATCTGTTAGTCTTTCAGCAAGATCTTAAAAACGTCTCTCAAGAGAAGATTTCAGTTTTCAATTGTCTCTTCTCTGTTGTTTTATTGTATAATATGTAATATTTCATCATGATTTACAATGTAGTATGTACATTATTAGTTGAGAGATCCAGAAACCTGTACCCATATTCTCCTATGCAACTATAAATCCTGCCTTGGAAATCTCTGTGACAATTCACTATATACTCTGGGTATTGCTAGACGTAGTGTGGACAGTTCTATAAATTAGCCTGAAAGGAAAAGGGTAGTAAATGTGAGTCATGGTACCGCATGCTGCTATAAACAAACTGGGGTGGGCCCAGTGACATTTTGAAGTCATTCAGAAGTGTTTTGTGAGGTCACCTGTCTTATTAGATGCATATTCTTATTAATGGTTTCTTTGCTTTTTTTTTTTTTTTGAGAGTAGACAAAGAGGAGCTAGGAAAGGAGTAGAGGCAGGTGGGAAGAAGTGTCAGCACTGGCAATTAAATTTATTAACTCAATTACCTAGGGTACCAATAAAAGGGTAATCATGAGGCCATCTAAACGGCATTAGCTATTTTACTGCTAATAAGGCACTTGCCAACAGGAAATGAAACCAGATGCTCTTGGTGGGTGCCGGCAGCTGTTTGGTAGCACAGAATCAAATAGGTTGGACTGTGAGAGAGCATATGGACTAATGACAAAAAACATTTTATATTCATAGAATATCTTCATTCAAAGAATACCAGTACATAGTTTGCAAAAATGAGCACGTGAATCCTTACAGGGCCTTCCCTGGGGAGATAGCCCCAAAGGTAGGAGGATGATTTTGTGGATGAAAAGAACTACAGCAGAAGCACATTAGGGTGTGCCTTTCCAGGCCATCTGTGATGGAATGAGCTATAAAATCAAGGCTGAGATATGTCCCAGGTTTTTCTTTTTCTTCCCAGCTCTCTAGTTGAGGATGCCCTAGAAGTTTTAGTGCCTACTTTAAATCTGTCAACCTAAGTAGCCAGTGATCAGCTTGAGAGGGGACATCTATTCTGCATTCTGAGATAGATCTGGAATCACTTATTTTATGAACAATTACAGGCTGGCCCTTGGAATGCTAAGATATGAAGTATGACATATAAATATTTAGATCCTTTTTATTCATTTACTGGATATTTATTAAAATACGCTAAGTGCTAAACATTCGGTTGGAAAAATGAAGGCAATGAAAACAGTGTTGTTTCACACAGAGCCCTCAGAACAGCCTACAGCAAAGAACATTCATAATATATTGAGGCAATTATAATGGATACACATAGTCTGGTACGTTCATGGGTGGTTAGGAGAGACTTGGTGGAAGTCATGAGAGAGGCATGTCAAAGCTAGATGAGAAGGAAGAACAGGAGATATCGAGGTAATGAGTGGAGAGAATAGACAATGCCATGTAGATGGCTGTGCATATCAAAAGCCTAGTGGCAAAAAACCATTTTCTATTCCAAGAATAATAAATGAAAAAGTTACAAGATAGGAAAGGAAGTGAAGGAAGGAGAATGGTGGAAGAAGACCTGAAGAATTATTCATAGGACTAAATTATTATAGGCACATGAAGAATCCAGATGGTGAGATCAGTTGGGGAGGACACCCAGAGGTTATTCTGCTGGCATTCTGGAAATGAATAAAATTGGAGACGGGAAGACTAACAAGTGGTGGCCGCTGTAATCTAAAAAATGAGGTCATGAAAATCTGGTGGTGTGCAAGAAATAATGGAAGGTTTCAAGGAATACATAGCAAATGGAATCTTCAAGACTTGGTGATTGTTGGATGAGGACTGTTTCTGAGTCTCTCCTACTCCGGTGTGTAGCCATCAGGTCCTAATTCAAGGTGACTTGAGTGTTCCAAGTCACCTGCATGTTGAACTACAATATTTCTCTCTAGCTCACTGCAGCTGGCAAATGCAGAGTTCAGATTCTGTCATACTTACAAATTCAGGAAAAGCATTTACTTTCCATTTCTTGGTGTTAGAAAGCTCCCTTTTGATAATTACTGGTTATAATAATAGCCTTGCAGATTGTTTAGAAGCTTAACAGACTGTAACACCAACTTATAGACCTAAGAATTTCCACATGGTTTTCCTACTACAAGTACATTGCAGTGACAGCTCTGATAGGGCAATGGAGAAGACAAATAGTGACTGATATTTTTGCCTCTGTTTTCTATAAAGCAAGCACTTCTACAAATGGTATATGGAAGTGCCCATCTTGCTATTCTCCTCTCAAAAGTACTGAGTACTATATTAGGATTAAAATTAAATAAAAGTTACGAATTCAGAAGGTAGTAATTGATTTAGCTGTCATTCTTTTGTTAAAGATTGGTAATGAGGTCAAGTCAGATATTTTGAGTATCATATTGGTACTTTCTCCAATCATTATATTTTTTTCTTTTATTTGTGATGATTTTTACTTATAAAGTTTGATTTAAAAATTTTGCAGTGGCATACCTTAAGGTGAACTTTACTGAATCAGGCTCTTATAAAATTCCCTCCTAATAGATTATGACAAAGGTAGTGGAAATATATTGCATTATATAAGACATCCCCTTAGCAAATTGGAGTGAGAGCTTCTCTGTCGCTTTGAAGTAAGAGCTGCCATGTTGTAAGAGAGCCTCATAGAGGAACACTTGGGAAGGAATTTCTACTGGCACGTGGAAGCTGAGAGTGAACTCTGCCTAATAGCCCCCAAGAAAATGGGAACTTTGGTCCTACAATCAACTGGAACTAAATTCAGCTAGCAACTGTGTGGTCTTGGAAGAGGACTATGAGCTCCAGAACACAGCCAATATGACAACCTGATTGCAGCCTTATGAGACTCTGAACAGAGGAGTTCTTTACGCCTGGACTCCTAAACAGTGAAAACTGAGATAATAAATGGATATTGTACTAAGCTGCTGGTGATGATTTGTTATACAGCAATAGATAACTAATACAGTTTTCATCTGATCAGATCTATTTTCATGTGACTTTTCCATTCTTTAAATTCCATAGGAATACTCTGCCCATATCAAGATCATTAAATAGTTTTCTAATAATGATGTGTGTTCAAGTTCAGATTGAATGCTGAATATTCACTAGGAAATAGGTCAATTAAATAAGTTCTATGTTTCCAATTGATTAATTAATTCATTCTTTCAGTTATTCATTAAGAAAAACTATTGACCTCAACATCAACTGTATGCAAAGCACATGATGAATAAGCCACCATTCTTGTATTTGAGAGGTTGTAGTCTGGTGCAGATACAGTTTGAACAAAGATAAATATTTTCTCTATAATAAGGGGAAACCTGTAAAAAGAAGCATGTGCAAAAGTTAATAAGAATACATAGATATAAATTTATTTTTTTAAAGGATGATATAAAAAGTTCAAAGAAAAGATACTCCTGGCCTGCATCTCAAGATATGCAAATGAGACTATCACACAGAAAAGAAGACAGGAAGATATTCTGGAAAGAGAAAAAAAGATATGCAGAGACATCGAAACATTGAAATAGGCTTTAGGCTCAATGAAGGTGGATCCATTTCTGGCTCTATCACTTTTGTCCTAGCCCTTAGCACTTTTCATTGCCTAAGTGAGCTTTTAATATGACCTGAATACATGAAAGAATGAATGCAAGCAATCGTGCAAGAAATAATGAGAAGCAGTCAGGAACGGAAATTCTTTTGCTCTGGCTGGAGCAGGAAGTGGGCTGGTAATGGGATGAGAGTGGGAATGGGAATGGGAATGGGAGGTAAAGGGACTTGTTTATGTAGAACCCTCATACCTGACACCCATTCAGATCTTAATGAAATGACTGGCCAGTTTTATCTGATAACAGAGAAAAGTTTTGTTGTTGTACAAAGAGCCTCTTAATGTGATAATGGTTAAAAAACTAAAACTCCTGATTTCTTTAGCTTTTTAAACTTTTGAATTCAATCTATTAATTTTTTTTCTGACGATAATCCAAATGTACGATTAAGATGGTAGAGTTCTGAAAGCACTGGCAGGGATATATCAATGTATCTATGCTCTAGTAAAGAATGTGAAATTGAGGGCCGGGTGTGGTGGCTAATGCCTGTAATTCCAGCACTTTGAGAGGCCCAGGAGGGCAGATCACCTGAGGTCAGGAGTTCGAGACCAGCCTCACCAACATGGTGAAACCCATCTCTACTAAAAATACAAAATTAGCTGGGTTTAGTGGTGCATGCCTGTGATCCAAGTTACTCAAGAGGCTGAGGCAGGAGAATCACTTGAACCCAGGAGGCAGTGAGTGGAGATCGCCCCATTGCATTACTGCCTGGGCAACAAAAGCAAAACTCTGTCCCCTCGACCAAAAAATAAAAAAAAAAATAATGTGAAATCACTGTTCAAGCAACAAGGTAGTTTGTTACCTTAATATTGGCACCATGAAGCAGATTTACACTGACGGTTTTCATAATCTCTCTTACCTCAGAGTCTTAGTGTGATGTAACTTCTTGGTGCATGCTGCAAATGATGCCCATAAAATTTGGAGGCTGATTTCTGAAGTCATTAAAGTCCCCCTTGTGATGTTATTTCTGATATTATTTCTCAAGTATAACTACCATAATTTATCATCTTCTCGACTTCCATAATCTGGAATTAGAAGCCTTTTGCATTTAACACATTATGAAGTGAGAATTAAAAAAAAATAATGATAGTATAATTTTCCCTTCCTGTGTTGCTCTAGGAGTTTTGTTGATGAAACATTTCCTACATAGGGAAAATGCATTACTGAATAAAATTTCCAAGGATGCTTTCTGACCAGAACTGCTCATAATGAGATAAGATTGCCTGGCATAGACTGAGAAGAAAATAATGTATTAGACAGACACATAGATGAATACACACACACTGTAAATATAGCAGATTTGAAGAGATTTTGCTGAACTGGTATCATTTTAAGAATCTAGTGATCATTTGTGCAGTTCTTTAGCACCCAAAAGCACTCCTGGTCTTCAGCATTTGATGATAATAAAAAATATGTTTGCATATCCGTGCTCATTATTGGAAGCATTCTACCATTGGGAAATATTGAAATTTCCATAAAAATGCAATGAATGTGGAGCTGGCATGGACATATGTGTGAGATAACAAGTTACAATCAGTGCTTTCTTAGATTTAGCTGTGATGGTAGTCCCCTGTATATTAATCCTATCAGGACGTCATATTAACTCCTCATCAATAGTTTACTTTTCAATGAAGTGACTTTTGAAATATAACAGGTCACAACTGTGTTTGTTTTTCCATCTCGTGTTTGGTAAGTACCCCAGTTTTGAGTGTCTTTAACTCAGCATTTTGGCACTGGATTTACACTGGTGCTTTCTCTCTTTTTTGTTCTCTGATTCTACTCTGAGAGTGTTTTCTCTTACTTGAGGAATTAACAAATTTTGAACTGTATGATTATGCAGCACCTGGTTGAAGCTTGCAGGTTTGTTCAGATGAGATTTTCTGGAAGTCAGGAAGGTCTGTGTCCAACATCATGAAAGGCTTATTACTTGCATACAGATATGGCAACTGGATATTTGCAATTGCTTATAAATAAGAGTAAGTTCTGTGTGTGCTTCATAAAAATCACCAACATAAGTTCCCAACCTACATATTCATAAACACCCACAGGATAGAAGCACAAGGTGTGAAAATAAGGGTGATTGGCTTGAATTGCTTATGCTTTTGGTTCCTTGCAATCAGTTTGTACATGTGGTGTTTCTGTGCATTAACTAGGGAATAAGGGGCAGCAAGTTCCCAAGAGTCAAGAAAAAATATAGAAAAGTTTAAAAATGATGTATATTAAATTAAAATAATTAAAATAAATTAATAAAATTACAATTAAATGTCATAATACTATCCACATCTCCTCCTAAAGAGTGTTAAAATAATGATATGTTTTATTAGCCATGGTTTACCTCAGTGCAGTTGCCACAGTTTTGAACATGACAAATCTACTATTCTAATTTGAGGAACTTCTGGAATATGTCACAATAACCTACAAAGCAAGAAATAACAACTTCTGTTTAATCTGGATGAAGATAAATTCTGAGAAAAGGAGTTGACACAAAGCTAGTTCAGGGGGATATTAATTATTATGCAAAATAATTACCTGTGAATTCTCTACTGAATAAATAAGGCACAAAGCACTGTTGAAAACATCTGTGTCAGACTGAATCTGGGTAAGTAAATAGCACAGTTAAAGCTACAAAATAAAAAAGACAAATGAAGTTTAAAGATAAATTTTCATAAGTAAAAAGACTTTATAGGCTTCCAATACCTAATAATGTTTTAAATGTTAAACAGATACTTCAATAATTGTCTGTTTAATGAGCTAGAACATAAAAAGAGATGACGTATTATACTATATTGACTTACAGTTGCATCATGACTGTGTCTGGGAGAATAGTATATATCTTTAGATATTTATATTATTGTTTTATAAATGAGCATTTTATGATTTAAACATCACATTCGGAGTTGATTTTTACTTTAGCTGTGCCACATTATACCATGAGTTCTATGAATCACTAAAAATTTCTTACCTGACTTATTTAGTGTATTTGCTATTCTGTGGATTTGTTGCATAGGGAGGATTAATTAATGTATTTGCTACAATCATATAACAGTTTCGGCTAAGATTGCTGATATGTGTTTAGAAAAGTATTTATTATATTTGCATCTTTGCTTATTTAATGATGTGATCATTTTGCTATTGTGCTGTCATTATGAGTTCTAAAACTATGTACTCAGTACTTATTTGTTGTATCATGTGGGGGTTAAATCTATTACTTCACATGTTCAACTATTGACTCAATTGGTATTTCATCTGTAAGTTTAGTAACAAAATTAACATTTTTATTAATAAGGTAAGAACTCTAACTTCATTAAATCTTAATACTACAGCTGCCAAAGAAATGTAGAAGAGTAATCTAGTTTTGAAGGCCCAGGATATTTTTCTTTTATTTCAATTAGAAGAAAAAGAATTAAAGAACCTTTGATATTTATGCAGATCAAAAGTAATGGTCATCGATTTTAAATATATTTAAGGATTTGCTGTAATATTAATTTCCCTTTTCCCCACCAAATATTATATAAATCTGTGAATCTTAATTTGTTAATCATCCAGAAAAGAAATAAGTAAACATTATCAGTACATGATTTTTGTGTTTATTATTTTTAAATATGAATTAGTCAAAAGCAAAAGCTACAAAATGAAGCACTAAAGATAAAAGTTTTTTTTTTTTTAATTTATTGTACTTTAGATTCTGGGGTACATGTGCAGATCATGCAAGATTGTTGCATAGGTACATTCATGGCAAGGTGGTTTGTTGTCACCATTCCCCCATTACGTATACCTGACATTTTTCTCCACGTTGTTCCTCTCCCACCCTCCCTCCTGTAGCCCCGCTCAATGGACCCCAGTGTGTGATGCTCCCCTCTTTGTGTCCAAGTGTTCTCTTTGTTCAACACTCATCTATGAGTGACAACATGCGGTGTTTGATTTTCTGTTCTTGTGTCAGTTTGCTGAGAATGATGGTTTCCAGGTTCATCCATGTCCCTACAAAGGACACAAACTCATCATTTTTTATGGCTGCATAGTATTCCATGGTGTAAAGTTTCTTAATCATTATGATTGTCATAAAACAATGTGAATGAACCTGATCTCTTAACATTTAGTATCTGTGTGTCAGAAAGCTGTACAAGTGAGTTACATGGTATGTACCTGTTTCAAGACATCACTACACCTAGAACAACTGCAATCTGCTGAAGGCATTTTTGTGTTCATTTCTCTATGATCAAGAGTGTTGGTTTGGAGAGTCTCTCTCTTTTTCTCTCTTTCTTTTTTTCTTTCTCTCTCTCCTTACCTGCATCGTATCACAAAAACTTTGGAAATAGATACATCCAGATTTGATATGGTGGTTAAAACAATGTCTTTTAAAATCAAATTTGTTAGGTTTTATTGAGCTGGTTTTGTGTTACTAATTATGGAAGCCAAATTTTAGGTTTTATTATTTCTTATCTTGTCAAATATTATTAGAATTTAATATTTGAATAGAACTAAAGTATTTGTTTTTTCCATAGATGACTGAGTTGGTCATATATTACAGTACAGTGGGTAGTTCAGTGTCTACTTTTTTCCTGAGTTTTGATATCCAGTCCAATTCACAAATAAGCCTCTTGAGAGTCTTCTTTCACCATCTGTAGAATAAAGACCATTTCAAAACACATAGACTGTTTATTGGGAAAATACTTGCTGTGTGAATCTTAAAGTACTGAAATATTAAAAGAGAATAAAAAGAATTAAAATCCAAGATTTTCTCCTGAAACAATAAGAATTTTTTTTTTAAAGGTGTGTCTTCTGAAGTGAAGGAAGCTGTTTCAGCTCTTGGTGTCTCTTTCTAGGATATATATCAGTAGAGAATCCTAATTTCACTTTCACTACTCCATAGAGGTCATTACGCTAATGCATAATCATTAAGGATTAGGATCAGAATTCAGGAAATAAGCTAATGAATTATGATCCAAATCTATTTTCAAAATTACATTTAGAGATGATATGTCTAGAGTTTTTATTTTGCATAATCATAATATAAATTGATTGTACCATGGTGTCATAGATAATGTATTGGTATACTATTTAATGTGCCTACCATTTTCATAGCTGGTATGATAATTTATTGAATAAACATAAGGCACTTTGTGCAGTATATAGAAATAATTGTCTTCACCACTACAGTAATTAATGTAATGTCTTATTGTCTTTGTTTCGTTACTACCAAGGACCTGTATTAAAAAGTAAAATTTTTAAATCCCTGTGGTTGATTATGATGTAATGAATCAAATTTATTTATGCATTCCTGTGACCATTACCTTGGATATTCCCTTCCTTAATTGTGTCTGGACTTGCCTGTGTAGTTTGTTTTAGCATTTTGGACAATGAGTTGATATCAAACATGACAAAGGAGCAGAGATTTGAAAAGTGCTTCTCTGATGCTGCTCCCTGTATAGCCTGCTGCATATAGAGAGACATGTGACCCAGTCAGGCCCCTTGCCCAAGCTGACAGGCAGCCATCCCTGAGAAGAAGAGCTGCCTAGATGACCAGCATCTGACTACAGATGCATGAGACAGCACATCCAATACCAGCAGAAAGATCACCTTCTGGAGTCCAGCTAAATTCCTGACTCATAGAATTGTGAGCTAAATATGTTTGGGCTTTTTTCTGCCACTAAAAGTTATAATACAGTTTATTATGCAGAAGAAACATATCTAACTCATGTAGAAATTGGTACCAGAAATGAAGCCCTGCTACAAAAAAGACATAACATTGGCTTTGGGACCATGTGGCAGGTAGTGGCAATGAGGAAAGTGTTCACAAAATCCAAAAAAGTAGTGAGAAAACTTAGTAAAGGCTGAAAAGGATTTGTGGAAGAAATTGTTATTGGAGGATAGGAAGTGGCTACTTGTATTAGGCTGTCACAAAGAATTGGTAAAACTGTCACCTGTGGTATTTTGAAATAGTGCCTGAAACTTTTTGGATATGGCTAGAAAGAATGTTGAAAATGTTTATTAGGTAATCCTAACCACATAAAATAAGATACTACACGAGGTAGTTGAGTTAAAGAGGGAACCATTTAATGTTTACAAGAAATTTAGCGGGTAGACAAAGGAACAGAACTTACTGTTCCCAGCCTGTAAATGATTTCTAAGAAAATGAGATTTGAAGAGACATTTCTAGGTGCAGGATAACTCTGAGTGCCATAAACTTCAGTAAAAACACCTAAAATATTTAAGGCCATGTCTAGTAGACATTATAAATGAGACCGGGGTTTGTTACCATTGGGAACCAGAGAAGTCTTAGTTGTGGGGAGTGTCTTGTGTGTTGAAAGATGTTTAGGGGCATCCTTATCCTTCACCCACGAGACGCCAAACACTACACCCATTCCACTGTGACAACTCAAAATGTCTTCAGGCCTTATCAGTGTCTCCTGAAAGGCAAAGTCACCCTCAGTTGAGAACCGCTGAGTCCAATAAAATAAGTTCTAAAGATCTTTATAACATTGTCCACAGAAGCTCAACTTCAAAAAAAAACTGTTGGTGTATGTTTTATTGAATAGAATGGACCATAATCTGACACACAGAAATTCAACACATATTTAAGGAGGTTGTATTTAACAAATGGCCACACCAAATTAGGGATTGAGATTGCCTCAGTTGCAAATAGATTAAGAAAGCCATCATGCTACAAACACAAACCAGCTTTTTCATAAAAGGAAAAATATGTGAGTGAGTGAATCCAAAATGAGCAGAGAGAGAAAAGCGGAGGGAAGAGCAGAGAGCAATGGAAAGTAATGGTTTGGGGGGTCACAACCTTAAAAAAGTGATTAAGTTCTGCTCCTTAAACTTTATGGAAAACATTCCCTGTCTCCAGTGTAAAGGGCTTGGCAACAGACACCATTCTAGACTTCAGAAAATTTCTATGGCAACGGACTTCGTATGTCTCCTGTTTTTCTCCCTTTTGAATTGGAGAATCTTTTGTGATTATCCTCGTCCAATATCACTATTGGGTGTTGAGTATGAAAAGGACAGATAAAACTGAGGTTTTATTTTATAGGTTTCTTAATGAAGAATAAATATATCAAAAGATCCCCATTAAATTTGATCGTGGATTACATAGTCTTAGATTTTGAGGTTGGCACTGAGGTTATTCATGAGATTTCTGGAGATCTTGCTAAGAAATGAATGTGCTTTGTAGCATCAAGGAAGTGAGTCATTGGGTCTCAGGGCACCTTGTGGTGAATATTGTTAAAGTTATGGCTCCTCACTTATTCACGCTTTGCATATTCATGTCCTCATGTGGTGTCTCTCAACAATGAATCTTGACTTAGCCATATAATTTATTTTGGCCAATAGTACAATAGCTAGTCTGCTTGATATTAACAAATAAGTGAAAAGAGTTTGCCTATTGGGATTTTTTGACCCTCTAAATTTCCACCTTGTAGGGATGTCTGAGATAGCCTACTAGGTGAGGGAGACATGGGACCAAATCACCGTCATCATTTCACTTGACAAGCAGTCAAACCTCAGAAACAAAAGCAACCTAGAAACAGAAGCAGCAGGTGAACACAGAAGGATAAGTGAACCTAGCTAATACCAGCAGATCAGCATAGCTAGGTCCAAGTGAAATTAATGACGTATAGACACAATTTTGATCTAAATAAATAGTTGTTGTATTGAGCACTAAATTATTGAGTGGTTTATAATATAATCATCAAATAATTATTCCCAGGTAATCTGTTGCTGGTTGTAATTCATATTAAAAATGCTGCAAACTGTCACATTTCCATATCATCTTTATTTTACTATTTATTACATGCAAAACACCTACTCACAGTAGGTCTTCAATATGTATTTAGTGGAAAAAAATCAGTTGTAATTAGCCCCAAGTACTTGGTTTGATAGTGGAGTTGTTATTTCCAGGTACCAAATTGTCTTCTTTGATGACTTGGGAAAATATTTCACCTTTAGATTGGTCCTCTATTAATTTTAAATTATTCATTCTCTCCTTTTCTAGCAATCTAATTCTAAGGGTGGCTTTGTGGTAAAGGAAGATTCTCGTAAACCCTGTCAAAATCTTCACAAAAGAAGCTCAATATGATGATATACAAGCAGATGCTATTTTTTTCTTAAAAATTGTTCTTAATGATGAGGATACTCCTCATTAATAAGATTATAGAGACAGAGCGCATTTGCATAACCATAGTAAAAGGGAGCTAAAGAGGGCAGCTCTTCATCTTCATGTGTGAGAAAAATTGAAAATAGCAATATGCTCAATAGCCTATGTGCATGTTCTAATCACAGGGCTCTGCATGTCACTTTTAAATTAACATATAAATAGCTGCTATTTAAATATCTGTCTTCGAATTACCACACATCAACTAGATATTACTATTAATGAGATAGCACTGCATAATATTATAGAAAATGGGTATCTCTATTAGGACTCTTGAAAATTTGAGGAAATGATGAAGAGTGTGGCAGATGTCTTCTTCAGACAAAGAATTGTTGACATACACCCAAATCTGACCTGAAGTGCCTTGGGAAATGGGAAATGAGCCAGAATGGTGTGAGTAATAGTGTTGTGTACGAATTGCCCATTATAAGATTTGCTTATTGTTTGTTGTTGTTGTTGTTGTTTTTGAGATGAAGTTTTGCTCCTGTTGCCCAGGCTGGAGTGCAATGGTGCGATCTTGGCTCACTGCAACTTCCGCCTCCAGGGTTCAAGCAATTCTCCTGCGTCAGCCTCCTGAGTAGCTGGGATTACAGGCGTCCGCCCCCATACCCCGCTAATTTTTGTATTTTAGTAGAGACAGGTTTCATCATATTGATCAGGCTGATCTTGAACTCCTGACCTGAGGTGATCCACCTGCCTTGGCCTTTCAAAGTGTTGAGATTACAGGTGTGAGCTACCGTGCCCAGCCCTACTTATTGCTTTTTAAAAGTTAAATGCGATTTATTTTACAATAGATTTTAAGCGATGTCATTTACCTTTGAAGACAGGACTGTATTTGACAGAAAGGGACAGAAGTTACGTATGGTCACTATTACTTACAAAATATGATAAACTAAGTCATTGCTGTCTCATTGAAAAACAACTGGTTAAATGTTTTTCTGTTCTAGTAAATATTATAAACCAAGTAATATAATTTCGTGAGATATGCATTATATGTGATATATATAATAAAAGCACACACCAGGGAAGTTTGAAATAATTTAATTTTTAACCAAAATTTTTTTTCTTAGTCAACAAAAATAATATAATACGCAGCAAATTTTTTGTGCTAAAAAGTGAAGAGAAACAAGGTGGCATGTTCATATCTCAATAAAATCAGAACATTTAGTTAAAGCAATATTTCTACAGGTACATTAATTGTATAGCTATTTTGAGTAGAAGCATACTTAATCTTATGCAGCTTAATCATATAAGCTAAACATGTGATTTTGTATTTAAGTTCTTTATGACTTTAAATAGAATGATATTTTATTTCATAGAAATATGTACATATAGATGCTTTCAACAAATATGAGTACTATTTATCCTAGATTTTAAAAAAATAACTCCAATTTCAAATAATGTTTCTCTGTATCCATCAATGAGTCTTATAAGTTTATTATTTGCCGATATTTATTAATTTACTCAATAATTGTTCCCTAATGGAAGACTTATCAGTAGCAGATGAAACTTAAAAAAATAGTAAGGTGTTATACTGAAGGCCTCTTGATAATCACATCTGCTTTTGTAGGTCCTGTTAGAATCACAAATCCTTCAGTGGTTACCTGAATGCAATGAAATGGGTGTAGTTTCAATTAATATTATCAGACTGTATGATGTTGACATATCTGTAGTACTAGTTACATTTTTAATCTTGAAGTATTCTTTTACAAAGAACAGTGTGATATTTCTTAATTATTATCCAGATTTGATTCCAATTTCAGTAACTAAAATTGTTTCACCATCACTTCTAAAAGCAACACTGAATTTTACTATATAAAGCTATTTTTCAAGGTCAGTGCCTGATTTTATACATGAGACTGAATAGCACAAGTTTTCATTTAAAAGACTTTCAGTATTTTTTTCATTAGTATATGTTGGTCCATTTTTTACTTGTTGCTTGCTAATTAAATTTTACGAGATTGAATTGGATTGGATAATAGTTAAGAGTGCTTCTGACAGAGACATTTTGTTTCTAGATTTATGTATTTTTAAGTTATAAGCCAAGAATTGTGGTGATTTAAAAAATTTACTCACATAAACATTCTTATTTAATCTAAGGCAATTTCCCTGCTGTTTTCATATATTATGGTTTTTCCTGTAACCATTTGTGTTCTTGCAACACTTTTCAGCTCTATATCTGTCAAGTAATTATTTTTCCTTTTTTCTTTCAAAAACACTTCACTCTTCATCCTCCATAATAAAGCTATATGAATATTTGCATAGATCTATTTAGCCATAGCACTAAATTTGTAGTTGTGTCTTCCTCTTTTTCTATAATTAATCTAAATATTCAGAAAGAAAAAAGAAAATATTGGAGTAGAGTTCTATTATCCCATCAAAAAATACTAAAGCATCATCACTTCAGTTGGTTGAATGAAAGGACTGTATAGCAATATAAATTGTTATATATTAATGCAATGTTCACAATACACATATGGGTCAAATAGTATCATTGCCTATATGAGGTGTTAAAGCAAACTAAATATGGCCTGAAGACTCAGTACTTGTATATTTGAGTCCTTGTGGATGGACTGCAACTTAACTTAATAGGTAGACAAGAATGAGAACCTAACTGGGAGTATGTGCCTGTAACTGTGGCTGGGTCTTGGCCAATCCCAGCAGCCATACTTCAACCACCCGTACACTGTCGAGTATTCAAACTGTGTTCAAATAAGGCAAACATTGAGTTGTAACCAATTCAGTTTTTTCTGTACCTCAGTTCCGATTTCTGTATGTCACTTCTCATTTTTTTGTCTATAAATTGTCTTCCATGATGTGGCTGCGCTGGTGTCTCTGAATCTGCTGTGATACTGGGAGCTGCCCAATTTGCAAATCGTTCATTGCTCAATTGAACTCCTTTAAATGTAATTCAACTGAAGTTTTTCTTTTAATAGAGGAAAGAGTAAAAAAGTGGTTGCATGATTTTCTAAAGACCACAGTCTTAAGACTGTGCTTTGAGCCACCACTCTGTGATAAGTAAAGTTCAGCCTTTATCCAGCAAAAATATTTCCCAAGGTTTATTTCCCAGATGTTGTTAATTCACTGCACCAGAATTATTAAAGATTATTGTTGCAAATTTCTCACTTCTCATAGTTGTTTTCTTAATATGTAAAAAATACATTATATTTGAAAGCTGACACAATATGAATGATTCCTAAATTAAATAGTATTTAGACAAATTTACAATATTTCAATAATAGGTAACAGTTTATGTGTAAAGTCAAAACACATTTATATTAATGTTAAACTTCCTACATGTCAGAAATGTCATATATTTTAAAAAGTGGGAACAAATCAAATTCTACAGTATTTTACTGCAGGGTTTATAATCATGATACACTTCAGTACAAGATTCAAAAATAAGCTCCATGATTTCAGAAACACATCTAATAGATCACCTTTAGGTTTCTCTGCCTAGGATTTGTAGATTGAGATGAAGGAGGGTGGAAATTGTATTCAGAAAATTTACTCCATCTGTTTGACTCAGTCATTCAGATACTCATCTAGCAAGTCGACATACTTAGGAACTAAGTAAATTTTACTTGATCTTACTTAGCAAGGACTTCCTTCACTGGATCTTCATGTGCACACAGATCTTTGATTACCTTTTCCTGACTTGATAAATGCATGAAGTCTACTGCTATGAGCTCCTAATGGGAAAGGTCACTATAAGCTCACTCTTTTTAGTTTCTGTATATTTATATATATCCTCTCCCTTCTTTTAGCTCTTTCTCTCCCATTCTTTTAGAACTTCTTTCTCCAGGAATTATGTCAGAAACAGTTCCATATATGTCTTCAGCCCCTAGCGGGGAAGTACAGCAGGAATCATTTAAAAATTTGCAAGGATGATCTGGAGAGAAAATACTAAGTTCATTTTTTTTTTTAAATGAGACTAGTTATCTTAGCTCTTTTTACATTGTCATAGTAATTTAATAGTTGCAAAGTACTATCATATATTTTATATAGGACACATTGGAAAAAATTTAGCATGAACCACAAGATCTTAGGTGTGTTTTTATTCCTGTACATGTGTATACAAACAAGTGACAAATCCTAGGCAGAGAAACCTAAAGGTGATCTATTAGATGTGTTTCTGAAATCATGGAGCTTATTTTTGAATCTTGTACTGAAGTGTATCATGATTTACAATTCACTAGAGTCTGCAGCAGTGCTCTATAAATACTTCATGAAATATTCTATTGAAAGTATTAGCATTTTGAGATACAGCAGAAATTATTTATATGCCTTTCCTTTTGGAAAACAATTTTTGTCAGTATATATGAAGACATGAAAAACTCTTAGGTTTTGTTTATAGTTGGGAAATTGTGTTTTAGAATTTACTATAAGCTGAAGCTTTGCATGTGGAGATTCTGCCTTCATTGCAATAGAAGCAAATTCTTATACATATCTGTGGATATATATATATATATGTGTGTATATATATGGAAAATTCTTCAACATATCCACATATATATGGATTAACATCGTTAAGAAATGCTGCATATATTGCAAATTTGAGTTTAAGGTATTCCAATATTTAATATTTTTAGAAGCATTAACTTTTTCCTATGGGCAAGAAACACATTTTCTTTCTTCATCTAAACTTCAGGAAAGAAAGAAGAAAGCCTGCCTACGTGAGTTTGGCTAAGTGACTAAGAATAAAAACTGTCATTGGAAATAAACATACAGAACACATCTTGACTATTTAATTTCTAATATAATTAAAAAATGAATATTTATGCGTAATGTCTAGAAATAGATATTTTCCTGTTTCTGCCCAGTCTTTATTCCCCAAACTCATTATATTTCTCAGTTATCAGCAATTTGGGGTAATTACATTTAGTCATGTTTTAAAGAGAATAAGATGAGAAAAAATGGTCTGTTCTGTTCAGTAAACATCTATCAAACTCTTACTTCAATCTAAGCAATACGCTTAGTGCCATGTATACAAAAATGAAATGCCATGTGGCCCCTGCTATGTACTACTTCCGTTTAGTAAGTGGAGAAAAAAGTGCCTGTATTATAATAAAAATGTTCAGAAATAGTTGTGACAGACTAAGTGGTATTATAGATAATAAGGAGAAACGACTACTTTTAAACAGAGAATTAGAAAATACTTTATGAAATGAAGTTGATAATTTAATTTCTTTTTTTTTTTTTTTTTTTTTTTTTTTTTTTGAGACGGAGTTTCGCTCTTGTTACCCAGGCTGGAGTGCAATGGCGCGATCTCGGCTCACTGCAACCTCCACCTCCTGGGTTCAGTCATTTCTCCTGCCTCAGCCTCCTGAGTAGCTGGGATTACAGGCACGCGCCACCGTGCCCAGCTAATTTTTTTGTATTTTTTTTAGTAGAGACGGGGTTTCACCTATGTTGACCAGGATGGTCTCGATCTCTTGACCTCGTGATCCACCCGCCTCGGCCTCCCAAAGTGCTGGGATTACAGGCGTGAGCCACCGCGCCCGGCGATAATTTAATTTCTAAAATGTTTAAAAGGTCAAGGGCAAAGATACATTCTAAATTTCTAAAATGTGCCTAGTTTAAAAGGTCTAGGGAAAAGATAAATTCTATTCATGGTAGCAGAGTAAACATAAATCACCATTTTTTTCTAACTTATTATATTATTTTAATATGTATTCCATTAGGCATTTTTTCTAAATCTAAGGAGCTGTGGGAATGGCACAAAATAGACCATGCTGTGTATATTCTTGATATTTGTTGGTGATTATAAATTAAATATTAATATTTATTTTGTTATTGTTAATTTCTTAACATTAAAAAATTAACTATTAATTAATGATATGCTAATAATTACATATTAGTATTAATATTTAATTTATAATCACCCTGTTAGTTTGATACATTATGTTTAAAAAGTTTTATAACAAAATTTTTCTTTGTGTGATTAATATTCACCACTTTAATTCCTGACTGTATCCTGATAATACTCTGAAGTGCTCTGTATGCACTTAACAAAAAGGAAAAGTATGCCTTTAAGTCTAAAATAAATATCCGAACATACTAAAGAATAGTCCACATTTCCTTCTTTTCTTTCAGACTAGTTCATAGAAGAGAAGATTATTGACTAAACACCTATATATGCAGATGCCCCGATCCCTGGCATGTCTGTTAGCCTTCAAGGTAGATTTGATACTGGAGGGCATCATTGGTTTGTTTATTTGCTTGAAATTGATACGTATACAATTACGTAGAGAGAATCTCTGTGCTAGCTTTATCCTGTCAGTCTGTGGACAAGAAAAAATCACATTCTAATTCTTTGTTAAAAAACAAGCAAACATGAAACTAAAATTTAAAAACAATAACAAAACAAATAACCAACAAAACACCCTCCTATTTCAGGTTTTGCTGTTTGTTTTTTCATGAGCTCACTTTCTTGGATTAATAGCACATAGATTGAAAACATTTTGTGAATTTATTTAAATCCTATAGTTATGGCCTTTATAAAAAATTAAATCATGATATTTTTATTAGAGAGAGTGACAGATAACAATTTCTCAAAAGTAAATTCTCTGTGCAACATGGCTTATCTCTTTTTTATGAAGGGTCAAAAGACAGAATATTTGAAATTCCAAGCTCTTTTGATGGTTGAATCAGTGATGTGGCAATCTCTGCATGTAAGAACCATATCAGAACCATGACTAATAAACTATATTGATCCACTTATATGGGAGACTTAAGCAAAGTGCCTATAATATTTCAGTCTTCTGTAGGAATTATAAGTAATATATGACCAAAGACTCTAGTGAAACCCTTAGATACCATCAAGGCTTGGTGAATAGAATTTACTTATTTATGTACTTATTTATGATTTGGTATCTATGGAGGTGTTTGAAACACAATTTTAGTGGTTGGGACTTAGAGTAATCCACTGAGAAGTGATCAAGAATGTGAGATAAAGGTAAGAATGAGCAATCTCAGGAGCATAGCTATGCTTGGATAACTTATTTAGTAGTTCTGTTACCAAATTTCTGTTTCATTCCTACAAAAATATCTTCTAAACCAGTGAGAATTTACATTTTTCATGTAATATCATAAAGCCAGTAAACATACTTACAGTGGTTTTTAGAATTATTGCTAACAGCTGTGATTTAGGGAAACAATCAGCATTTAAATGAGGACAATTAGAACATAAAATAACTTGTTGTCACATAAATTATTTTTATGATATACTACTGTAGCTATGCTATGCATGGGCATGTTCTCATTTGAAATTGGGTTGCTTGAATATTGTTTATGCCTTGAAAATGTGCATGGTTTTTTGCTTTAAAAAGATCCTAAATGCTTTTTGCATATTCTATAAGCACGTCCTACAGAGCTTTTAATAATAAAACACTGACTTAAAGGTTAGAAGAATCACTATAAATTTGTGACCGTGTCCCACCCTCTTCTCTTCTGCTTCCATGGCCTCTAGGCATTTCGTTTGTAAGGACAAATAATAAGGAATGGTAAATGACTATCTATAGTAGACTGATTCAGAGGCACAGTAATGCAATACTGACACATGCTTAATGTTATTGCTGTTGAACAATAATATAGCTTACAGTTTATTAACATTATTTTTCTCATAACTGTATTTTTCTTACCATGGTAACTTTAGAACTTCTCTCATGTAACATGATTTGTAAATATATACCCAATTTAAATTCTAGTTTCCTTGTTTCATGTTTTCTAGATAGACAGCTATTGGATCAAAACCATAATATATGTTCTAATCAAAGAGGCCATTCGAACAGTCAATTAGAAAAAAAGTAGCTTCATTAACAAAATGGTTTTTAGGTGCAGTGTATTGTAGGTGTGTTTAAAATGGTGATTTTTAAAATATCTCTACTTTAAGTAAGAATTATGAAATAAAACTGTGCGAGGTATTGATATCCTGAGATTATCAAATGTTTTAGGGTATTAAAGTACTAAAGGCTTGTTGAAAAAAAACCTTCCGTATTTTCCAGTTGACTAAGTGTCATGTATGGTTTAAGTTGTTCTCTGCTACTCTCTGTCTCTCTCTGCCCTTTTCTCTCTCTTGAATACATAAATTTAATGTATGAATGAGTCAAAAAATTGTAAGACTTTTTTATTTAGGCTAAGCTTTTTTCTCCAGCAAAAATTCTTTAGACAGAGTTACAAAATTGGCAATGTGAGGCTTGGAAGATGTATAAAGCCAAAGCTTTTTCTTTTTTTTTTTCAGTTCTCGCCCCTTTTTAAAATTATCTTGGTATAAATATTTCATTGCCAAGAAAAGTCTACTTTTACCCTTCCAAGTTCACCATTCTTTCCTCTTGTATGGTAACAACCATTACAACTGGTCCATGTGTCTCTTGTACTTTCCACATTATAAAGCGATAAGATCTCCCCATTTTAGGTGCACAACCACCCTCGTGCCTGGTAAAAGAGCAGAATCTCTGTATTGTAGATGGGGAGGCTCATGTCCAGATTGGCTAGTGAGTGGTAGCACTGAAACTGGAATCCATATCTAGTAACCAATTTCAGTGTTCCTCACATTTTTGCTGCACAGCCCATCCATCACACACTGTGCACATGCCAACCCTAGAATTTTAAAACAGGAGTGGTTCCAGGGTCACTTAACTAGTCTCACAGCCTCTTCTTATTATATGTCCAATTTCTGAAAGTTGAAAAAATGTGCTCTTTAGGGGAGAGATGGTACCTGGTGATGCATTACATGTTTAGCAAAAAGTTGTGTGAGGCCAGGCGCAGTGTCTCACGCCTGTAATCCCAGATTTTGGGAGGCCGAGGCGGGCAGATCACCTGAGGTCAGGAATTAGAGACTAGCCTGACCAGCATGGCAAAACCCCATCTCTACTAAAAATATAGAAATTAGTGGAGCATGGTGGCAGGAGCCTGTAACCCAGCTACTTGAGAGTCTGAGGCAGTAGAATCGCTTGAACCCAGGAGGTGGAGGTTGCAGTGAGCCAAGATTGAGCCACTGCACTCCAGCCTGAGTAACAAAGTGAGACTTCCTCTCCAAAAAAAAAAAAAGTTGTTTGGGTACATCTGTGTTTATGTGGGGGTAGTGTACAAAAAAATGCAGCTGTGTCCTGGTGAGCAATGACTCAACCTGTTAGTGGCACAGTCAGGACAAGTAAGAGAGCGCATGTCCTCTGAGTCAGCCTCAAGGACAGGGGCTTCCTTTCCCATTGCTGACCACCCCACCATTTCCATTCCACTCATCAGTTTTCTGTATCCTATCACACTCAGCTTTGAAAGTTACTCAGATTTTGCTTTGCAACACTTGGCCACAATATAAATAAAATTCTCAATGCCTGCATTACAAACCCTTGTCAGTAGTATTTTCAGATATATTGCTCCCTCTCATATCTGCTTCTTCATTTTGAAAAGCTAAAATTATTTTTGAAAACATAAATAGATACATGAGCAAAATGCAACATTTTCTGAAGTTAGAAAAATATGATTTTACCATAATGAGATTCCTACAGATAGAAATTGAGGATCAAAGATAAGGAATAAATCATGGGTATGGATACTCCTTGGTGTTGAGCCATTGAATTTTTCTTAAACAAATTATACCCTTTCGATTTCCTATTTCCTTTTTCACTGTGTATCTTTGATGTTTTAAAAGATTTAGTGTAATTCTGTGGATTTGGAAAACAACATAATTGATGGGTTATTTGTATAAACAAATCCGCATTAATGCAAAGTTAGAAATACATTACAAATGAGTTTGATTTCTAAGATTTGCTTTTTCAGATGTGATTGGTAATTGCTCATAAGGAACAACTCACTATTTCCTCTTTCAAGAGACTTATGACAGTTGAGCAGCAATCAGGAATGAATAAGCCCAAGGGGGGTGAACAATATCACATACCCCAACAGAAAATAATTGCAACATTTATTTCTAAGATCTGTGATAAAGCTTATGAACAGATTCTCTTAAACTTTGTTACAACTTGTGCTGCAATATGGATTCTATAAAAATGAAATATAACAACTCAGTTCTGCTAAATTAAATGTATGCTTTAATTTTTTAAGTCAAACTGCTTTGATTATAAAGTCAATATAAAATGAAACAAACAAATGTTCAAGAACACATCAAATAAGTCCACATATCATTGAGCAGCTATGCTTCAAGGATACAACAGTGTTTTTTCAAGTCCACAATTTTGGGAGACAAGCCAACTTTCTAGTTTTGAAAATTATGCAGTTTTGGTATTTGGCATCAACTTCTCCTTGTGCATTTCAAATGATTCTCAAAAATAATTTAAAAAATAAAAAGCAAAGGTAAAGCAGTACTTATAGAGATAAATTATATAATAGCTCTTGGTATTCTACGTCAGACATTAAAATAATTAAAGGCACCTGATTTCCAAGACTTTTGAAATACATTATTTCATCATCACCAATCCTATGTTAGATAAAAAATAGTTGAAGGTATTTACCATTTTGTTTCAGCATTTTTCTAGAATCCTGAGTTTTGTGGTTTAATATTAAAACTTCAACAATGGGCAGTATTCTTATTTTCACTTTAGCAGTCTACAAGATAATATCAATGTTAGATACAATAAGAATTAAATCGAATCATTGGAATCCACTATGGATGCTATTAATTATAAGATTAACTTTTATTTTAAAAATCTATATATTACATATGATATATATTATATAAAATACAATATATATTTATATACATACAATTTAAGTATATATAATTTTAACAACTGTTTTTGTTAAAGTAGGCTAATTCCCATAATAATCTATTCCATTAATTAAGGAACCTAACAATAAAATTTTATTTTATTTGCTTATTTAATTATCCATCACAGATATTCCTAGTTGAGCAGCTACCCTTCAAATTGTCATTTCATGTCTTAGGTTCCATTCATTTGGATTCTTTCCTTCTTTAAAATCAGAAAGTTCTTTATTAAATGGTCAGCAAGCAACCTAAAGCATTAAGAGTAGGTAGAATGAGAATTGAAACTTTAACCAACAAATGTTTCCTTGTAAGAAATATAGGGGCAGAGAAAAGCAGGCAGAAAGCCTCAGGATTCCTACTTTTGAGGGTTGTGTCATTTGATTACTGCTACCATTTGATTCTAACCATTCTAATCTCTTTAACTTACCTTGTTCTACTCCCAGCAGCCTTTTTATGTCCCACTAGTCTTTCTCAGGAGACTTTCCTCCTTATCCCAAGACAAATAACCTCCTACTCTTTGTCCCTCTTTCCATCTTGAAAATGCTGACATAACAAGTTGTTTTCCTCATTCTCCAAGGGCAAACAGAAACATTCACTTTAAACAGATTATTGTTCTTCAGGAATAAGGCCAGCTGAGTTACCATAATGTAAATAGATTCATTTTATTAACATAGCTTATACTTGTTCCTTGTGAAAATCAAGCCTGGTATCATTGTACTGAGAATGAGCTGACACTTTCATTAGAAGATTCTCACTACATGGGTCTCCACTTAGATGCAAATGCTTTTTAGTAATTTATAGTTGATGACATATGTCACCAACTACCAATTTTATCTTATATCCCTATATTTATACCTTGATATAAAAGGGATGGATGTCTCCATTTTGTCACACTAGAGAAAGCTAAAAATTGACTACTCTGTACAACTGTATGAAGATTAAAAGCTGATTATTAGTTCTTGTGTACTGGGATAGATTAAGTATGTAGCAGACACATGCCAGAACTTTCACAAAGCCTTGATATTAATTCAGAAAAGTGCCAAATATAGCTCTTTAAAAACTAAATGTATGTGAATATTTGATAATAAAGACTACATGTTAAAAGTAAAGGATACCTGGTCTAACTTATGAAATGCTCACATACATGCTAATTGAATTGAAAAAAACTCAAAATTCGACCTCATGAGTTGCATTTAAAAGATAATTTAGGATCACCTCTAGTATTTTCAATCAGATTCAACTGCTTACCTCAAAATATCAACAGCATTCTTACCACTGCAAGAGAAACATGATGGTGCTGATGATGGTGGTGGTAAGCAGTGGAAATGGGAGAAGAATATTTTAATTATTTAAAAACTAAAATGCAATTGTTTTAATATAACAGTAGAGGATTTTGAAATATCTGCACATATAAAAACTTTAAGCAGCTTAGCCACTAAAACAATTATGAAAATATAAACATTTCAAAGGTTGAATTTTTAAAGATATAAGATGATGCTCAAATTGATATGCAACATGTATTTATCACACAATACACAGGCAAAGTATTTATAGTACCTTTTTTGCTCTTTATCAAAACATTTGCTCAAAGAGTAACACTTTCAGAAATGCAGATTAATAATCATTATTACTTTAAATGACTTTAAAAAGTTAATAACTTTTATGTCTGTGTTGTATTCTTCTTTTTCCTACCAACAAATTGACAACAGAGCTTACCCAAGGGAAGTTATCTTACTACATGTACACCAGAGATTTTTATTTATAATTCTGTTATTACTATTCAAGGAACTTAACAAAAATTGTCATAGGAACAAGATTACATTCTTCTCCTAATTTTAGCTTGCACTATAAGCCTTCACAAACTTTATGAGACAATAGATTACTGTGTACTTAAAATATTGAATATATGAATTATCAGGAAGTGTTTTTGTTTGTTTGTTTGTTCGTTTGTTTGTTTTACCCTTACTTTCCTCTAGGTCATATATCTAATGTTTTTAGGATACACTATGAATTAATATATCCTAAAATTTTATTCTATGTAATTAAAGACCTGGGTTTAGAAATAAGGTCAAGTTTAGTTCAGGCCAGTGTGTCTTGAATTAGTTGCCACTTTTGATATCAGCTCTAACTTTCCTACTTTAAGCATTCAACATCTTGCACATGCATTATCACAGTGATTTCCTAAGTGGCTTCCTTGTCCTCTTCATTCTACTAAAAATATCTCATCTAAAATATCTTTCTAAAATGTTGATGAGATCATCTGATTATGTCCCCTCTCTGCATCTGATTATGCCACTACTTTTGGTGCCTGTAAAAGAAGGACACTTCTTTATTATTATTTGCTTTCTTTATAATCCCCACAATCTGGACCCTACCTGCTTCTGCTTTTCTAAATATCTATCTTCTCACCTCTCCTACTACATCCCCGACATGCCACGTTTTTGGCAGTTTCCTAAGATGTACACATTGTCACATCTTTTATATTTGTTGACCCCTGCACCTAGGACACTTTTATTTGGTAATATTTTGATTATGCACTGAAGCCCAGTTGTTTTCTCCTACATTGATTTGCTGCACCTTCTTTGAGTCATCTTTGCAAACATGTGCCTCTCTATAGTAGCATTACTGTGATATATTACAATTATCTCTTTACATATCTATTGACTCCACTAGTCTGTGTTTCCTTAAGGATAAAGAGTGGTGTATTTATTTCTGTGTCATGACTGCATAGTCATGCAACCTGACACACAGTAGGTGCTTCTTAAAAGTTTGGTAAATAAATGAATGTTGCTGAAACAGCATTTAGTTCTGATGGATGGCTCACTCACAGACATCGCATTTGTAGACACCACATTTACTTTGAGCCTGAATAATAAGAAACCTGAATTAAAACTGTATTTTTTGGCAGGGTTCAATGAGGACATATAATAGTCCAGAAAAGTTTTTAATGAATGAATATTCACAGTAAGAGCTCTGCTTTCAAAACACAAGAAAGAGAAAAAATAACAATAAAAGCTTAGTATACTAAAATTTGATAATGTACAGTTTGCGTTATTCAACTGATGTTTATGAATTTAGGCTTCTGTTCAAATTTAATTTCATGTTTTCTGGCAAAAATATTCATTAAAGACATCTGTGCTCTTCAAATGCAAGTACTATTTGTATTTTTAGCTTGGCATTAGTATCTGTATGAAATAGAGGATTAGTATAATATATTTGAATTAGTCTATTAAAATAAAAAGTGTATATAATCTCTGGGTGTGGCTTGTAGGTTGGGAGGATTTTACTGGTACTGCAATGTCAGATGTATGTGAAGGCTGTTTTGTAGTTGAGGAAATTGAATTCTACCTATGGTATATTTTTAATATAATAGTCTCATTGTTAAATTATACATCGGTTTCACAACTGATTTAGTGCCTATAGTTTCATTAAAGTCTTCAATATTTATTTCAGAGTTTTTAGCACTAACCATGCTAGAAGATAAGGTAAATTGTTTTTAGGCTTGTTGGATAAAGTTTTTACTCTGGCAGTTACCATATCCTCAAGAGGAGTGGGAACCATATACTTATGATGATGGTTTTTATCAGGTACATTTCTGTTGTTATTCACTTCACTGAAAGTTTTGTTTGCAGTAGTCAGAAAGCCTTCTTCAGTGTTTTTTATTCTCTTTTGTTTTTAATATCAGTGCAGTGCTTATGTTCCTATTTTCTTGTGAGTCATTAAAACAGGGAGGATTTTTAAAGTCACACTTGCTTATGTTCACAGATAATAAAAAAGTTTAAAAGTTTGAAGCTGATAATACGTGAACAGATTTATTATTAAAGGTCATATGCTGCTGTTATTTCCCACTTTGTGTGTCTGTGTGTGTGTTTTCTCCCTTAAAAATGAGACAATAGAAATCTCTTACCATTGCAATAAAAATAAATCATCTGCGAATATTTAAAACTATGTAGAAACACAAAGTAATCACTGAGAATAATTTGTACAGATGCTACAATGAAATCAATTGGTGACTTTATCTTTAAAAATAGGACTTCATGTGCCCTTATACTCACAGATTAGATGGCTTATTATGTATTCACTGGATTTGTTCTGTTTCTGAAAATAAAATAAATAAGAAATGCACTTCCTCCAAGGAAGACAGGACCAGCCAGTTTGTACTTTAGCCTTATGTTTACTAACCTTAGGAGCATCTGCCCCTGACAGCAGGTGCTTGGCAGTTTCATGGGACTTAGGGGGAGTGTGCTACAGAAGAAGGATGACTGCATTGTGTCAGGGCCAGTGGGTGCCATGCTCATCCTGGAAACCATCTAGCAGAGCTCATGTGGCAAATGATGCATGGAAATAGGGGGAAAATATCTCCCACACTGTAAGCCTTCTGTTCTTTTAATCCACATGCACAAAAAGAGAAAGAAATAAATATGTACACATTGTTTTCTTTTATTCTTATTTCAGAGCAGGACTGTGAGCTTCAGAAAAGTTGGTTGCATTATCCCTGTTAGGGTGAAAAAAACTATTTGAAAGTGTGTTCAAACAAATTGGACAAGAAGAAAGACATGCAAGGAAGCCAGATAAAAGAGAGTCTCTGAGCGCCAGGTAGAGGTTATCTTGCTGAGAAAATGAGACCTGATTTTCTTGTTTTGTCTGTGTTCTCCATCTCTAGGACTATAAATCCTTAGAAAAGAAAAAACCTGTTTTGCCCTTGAGAGCTAATGTCCTTGTTTAACATGAGCTGCTTTCGCTAGTTCTTATTGTTCAGAATGTACAACTTTATCATCTTTGTATTTTAAAATGCTGTCTAAAAAACCTATTAATTAGAGTTATTTATTTGAGTTCATCTTATTGTTAAAAAGATAAATAAACTCTGATAGAAAAAATTGGAGAAGAGGGATGCCTGCATCCCAAGACTGAATAGGCTATACAAATGTAAAATTTCAATTATGTGTTGTCTATCATTTTCTTTTTAAGATTTGGCATTATGGCTCTTATGCAAACATTTTTGAAATTTGTTAATTTACCCAGTACAGTCAATGTGGTCTTCTAATGCCTATTCTTAATGAGTTTATATTATTCAAAAAGCACACATATAGATTTAAAATATGTAACCAGATAAAAATTTTAAATGTTTTTTTATAAAAGTGTTTGAAAGAGTGAACAAAGTCCTCAGAGCTCTGTACTAACAGGGCTACATTAATGAATATACAGCTATGTAAAAATGTTAGTTCTGATAGGGGAACAGAGATTGAATAAATGAAAGAATCTTTAAAATTTTAATAAAAGTGACAGTTGTCTATTAAATTTCTAGCAAATAATATTATTTAGACATGGAAACTATTTGACAACCACAGCAGCAGCAACAAGCAGCATTTATTGCTGATTTCTATTTGCCAAGCTCTCTGTTAAATACCAGTTACCACATTTAAATCTCTCACTAACATATGAAATGGAAACCAGGTTTATCCCCAATTCAATTTTTAGAAAAAATTGAAGAGAGAAAGGTTGAGTCACTTGTCCCAGTATGTGGTGCCATGGTCCCAAATGGAGGCCGACTGAATTTAAAACCTAAATTCTAAAGTGTATCAGTGAGATTAAGTAAAATGTAAATCTTAGATCCCTTGTGATAATAACCTCAAAATACACAACAATAAATGATAAGTACAGATCTTTACGGAAGAAGGAGGTCATATGGAAGAAGGAGGTCGGTGAACACTAGACTGATCAGTAAAAGCTTTTCTGGTAGGTAGTTTGAGCTGACCATTGAAGATGGGACAGCATTTCATTATTGTTTTTAAAGGTGGTGGGGATGGTGGAGAAAGAATTCTCATTTAGGAAAATACATGAAACACAGCAGGGAACACAATGTGCTCATAAGACAGAATTTGAATAAAGAGTACACTTTGGCAGAATTTAATTCAATTCAAAATTGCTTTTTAAGTCCCCTCACTCTCTTCATAGCACAACCCAAGAAGACATTTTGGTAAAAAAAAAAAAAAAAAAAAAAAAAAATTACTGTATTGTGAAGTAAATTGCTGGTGGAAACAAAATAAAGAAAGTAGCTATTTGGAGTTTATTCCTGAAAATGACTCATTCAACTCTGTGTGATTTTGTTTTCTTATTCTCCAATGATTGGTTGCATGGCTTGAATACCTCTGCACATTCAAAGAATAAAAAATCTTTATATATGGGAAATAACGACAAAATGCCATGAGTACTAGAACAATGATGTGGGCATTTTCAGTGAGAATTTTTCCATAATGCAAATTGTTTTTTTCTGGAGTGACCACTCCAAATATGGTACAATATACAGTCTACTTCAGTTGCTTCTTCAGAGGTACAGAAAGTAACATTAGACAGTATAATGAATGAGACACGAGAATCAATTCAGTATAGAAGAGTTCTATACTCAAGGTGAGATTAAAACCTCAGGTTCATCTTTAGGCATTAGCTTTTTATTGTACCACATATATTCCTAAATAGATCTATGCCTCCTTTTTGACAAATGTGAAACCAAATTTTTTCAGTTGTTTCTGAGTCAGTGAAGTTGAATAGAAAAAAAAATTATCTAGATAATTTCTTATTAAATAACATATTCTGTATCAATGCAGTCTATGAATGCTAAGAAATAATATGTATCTGGACATAAGGTTGGCAACCTTACTGTTTTCCAAGGAAGGATATGTAATAAAAGAAAATACTGCCACTATATCTTCTCATTTTCTTTTAGCATTCAGAATATTTAAATGTAATGTAAGAAGTACACAATCTTACAATAAAGAGTTGTTACTAAGTTGAATAAAGTAAATCAAATATACTTGCTACATTTTTCTTATTTTTATTATACTCTTATGGACAAACAAAATGTTATTAGTGACTGACTCTGGTCTGTAGATGGGACTGGAATCACCTCACTCAGATTAATGGTTTAAAATCACGTTACAGCCTGAGTGATCAGGAAATATCTATTTTGCTACTCTCAGTAGGATACAATATGGAAATAGCTTTGTTTGTTTCCTCTGTTACTCCAAACCCACTTTTCCAAATTCCTCTACTCTATTCTTTCTCAATCAAGCATATTCTGAAAGTTTTCTATCTATTTTTGGCTATTAGAACAGTTTTATTTCAGTTATTATAAAGTCCTAATAAATTTGAATCAATACATTAAACTCTCATTCAATTCAAACTTACCACACTTAGCAACTCGGGCCACCTTTAGAATTTTCATAACAGCAAAGGGAGAGGGACCATGCTGTTATTTTTGTTTTTATTATTCTTCCTTCCCCATTTGCTTTGCTGTTTCTGGCACCTCCAGAAAGGGATCAGAGGCAGAGGTTAGAGTCAGGGTGAATTAAATTCCTCTTTGTTTTCAGCTAATGTAATTTGGCACCGTACGATATATGATCAAATTCTGTTTATCTCCTGCATGAAACTCTTTTATTTATTTATTTTTTGAAATGCTTTCTCTGAGGGCTGCTGCACTGAACTATTACCTGTTTTAGGTAATCCTCTATCTAAATATCTTCTTTTATGACCTCCTAAATTCCTGCCCATTAGCGTTATGGCTTCAGCATTTCTGCTAGAACAAGGGGTCCCAACCCTGAGGTCCAAGACTGGTACCCGTTCATTGCCTGTTGGGAACTGGGCTGCACAGTAGGAGGTGAGTGGCGGGCTGAGCTTTGCCTCTGGTCAGATCAGCTGTGGCGCGCTAGATTCTCTTAAGAGCCTGAAACCTATTGAGAGAACTGCTCATGTGAGGATCCAGGTTGCAGAGTCCTTATGAGAATCTAACTAATGTCTGATGATATGAAGTGGTGCAGTTTCATCCCCAGATTATTCCCCATCTTCCACTAAACCAGTTCCTGGTGCCAAAATGGTTTGGAGCTGCTGTACTAGAATAGCTGCAGCTGGAAGGCAGAAATCCTGGGCCAAATCTCTTTAAGGTAAATTCAAATGTCAGAGAGCATAAAGACATTAGGATTCGTGCAGTGTTATTGCAACAAACTGGAGCCACAGACCACACTCATCGTTATCCCCTTTCCTTGTCCTAATCCATTTGCAGCTACAGTCAACTGCTCTACTTGAGAATTCAGGGGACAGTCAAGTTCAAATCATTATGTCCTGCCATAATTCCAGAGCACTATGCCAAGTTTTGTAAATATTCTTTCATCATGCTCGCTGATAATATTAGAGCAGGGCCATATCTGTTTTACAGATTAGCAGCAATCCAGCTAGAAAGAAAATTTTGGTCTCCTCTCTAGAAACCAATCCTATTCCACCATCACTGCCATAGTCTCTCCAGGGAATTCACTTGCTGCTCCTTTTACTTGACTGGAAGTGGATGAAGGAATATTCCCCAGTTCTCTCTACTCTTGCAAATTCCCTTAAATGATTATTTTTTTTCTCCTGAGTGAATCTATGGCCTTTGATTTAGACTATATGTTGGTGTCGGGACAATTTTGTAATACCTCTTAGGAAGCCTTGAAGGGGTACACTTTTATGTGTGAAAAATGTCATCCTCCATTGTGTAGAGCATTGGGTCCTCAGGCAAAAATCCTTTAGACAGTAGAAAATGTCCTGTCCAAAATTCATTATTTTCACATTTTCTGAGTAATTTATTTGAAATATAGGGAAAAACACTGATCTAGACAAAACAGAGTTGTAGACTTCAGATTTTTTTTTAAAGTTAAGGTTAATTGTAAAGTTTATATTTCTAGAAATTGTAGTAAATGGCTCAGCTCTTCTTGATTTGAGAATGGGCATACATAAGAACATAATTCTTCTGTCTTCTATTTGGAAACTTTAATTTACAAACCCAATGCTGGGGAGAAATGGTTCCATGCTGTATTATCTTGAAGCTGACTTTAAAAATGTTGTGTGTGCTTCCCCATAGATATTTTGAAAGCACTGTTATTCAGTTCTAACTAAGGTGATGAAAGTATTTTAAAGATATTTGAATAGACAGTTTGATGTCCCTCAAAGTGAATGAAGCATTCTTTTATTTTTTCCTGTTTAAATATTTTTTCCACTTCCTACAGGTGCTCCTATATGCTTTATTTTACTGTCCCAAAACTTTCACCTCTCCAAATCTACTTTTTATATCTTCAGCTCATTTAAGTTATATCCCTTTCTCTTAGAAACCTTTTTATGTTTAGCCCATTCAAAACAAATTTAAAAAATGGTTTATAATTCTTTGTCTAATGAATGTGAGTTCTCTTAGATGTAGATCTTGAACTAGGATTTGAACTTAGTGCACAGTACTAACTTCTTGAATGTGTAAAAGATCTCCAACAAATAATTAGAACAAATATTAATAAGTGAGAACAATTTACATATAAGTTAATTGAGAAAGTTAGAAATTAAGAGAAAGATGTTAAGTTCTTTTAGTTTCTGAAAAACTGTTATTTAAAAACTTAGTTGTATGATAATCATTACTAAATATAGTAGAATGATTTAGATGAGGTGAATTATTGCAAGATCAAATAATAAAAACAAAAAAATCAATTTAACAAGTATACCTTTAGAATATGAATATAATTTCGTGTTTATCATATAGCCGTTTTATAAAACATTTGAATTACAAGTTAGTAGTATTTTTTGTCAAATAATTAAGCAAATATATCAATGGAATTGAATTATCCACATTGTATGAATAATATAATTCCTGTGTTTGTACTTCTTTTGATTATTTTATTTAGGGCTAGTATGCTACATATAAAAAGTACTAATTTTCAGTTGGAATTTGGGCAGCTTATGTAACTACAGGGTTCATAATATTCAGTCTAGCTAGCTTCAGTCAATCTGGATTCAGTATTTCAAATAACAATATGATCTCTTTTCATTTCATAGCTCTACTTTTCTTTTATTCTCCTTCTGTTCCATATAGTTCACTTCATTTGGTGTCTGATACTGTCATCAAAAGTTTTGTTTTAGCATTCCACTGTCTAATAACTCACAGAAAGTAAGTGACTTATATTGAATAATATTACTAAATTCTTGAGATTGACTCTTATTGGGATGACTTGGGTTATGTTTTCCATTCCTGGGATAATTGTTTCAGCCCAAAGTGTGGAAGATACTGTCTGATCAGACCAGAGTTCTGTGTCTACTACAAAGTGGGGATTGTGTTGAGAGGGTTGGGAATGTCTGCACTGTCCCTGCCAAACCTACATGAAATAAGGATGGGGGAAAGATGGTTTCTTCCACCACAAAAGAGACAATTATCAAATAAGAAAATGGATAATCAAAAACAATAGATGAGAAACTCAAAGAGCAATCTGTCGAATCTCTCTACTATAGATAAATAAAAACCAGATTAAATTATTTGGCTAAGACCATTAGATAGCTCACTAGAATTAGTTATAGCTCCTAGATGTTCTGACCTCTGGTCAGGTCCCAATTCTTGTAATTGCCATTTTTGTGATAGCACTGGGATCAGGGGACATGGGTCTTTGGCATATTCTGTGATTGTTTCTTTAAATATGCATAGTGTCCCATCTTTGAAAGAACTTTGAATGGTACAAATTTAAACCATTACAATAATGAGCAAACATATGAGGAGGAACCAAAACTGTACACAAATCAGAATGTTGTATATAATGTTCCTGAGTCCATTCTCCTCATTTGGAAATCCAAGAACTCTCTAAAGCTTAGGTTTAGAGGGTACAAGCTGACTTAATCCCAGGGACCTATATGTTTGACTCTCTAGAATATTCTACATAGGTGATAATGTTTCTTCTTGGACCATATCGATAAGAAATAAAATAAAGTTATTACCTTCTTATTTCATTTTATATTTATACTTTTCAGAGATTTAAAGACATTTTAATTGTGATCTATAAAGTATCCTTCTATTTTCTTATTGCTATTACAGAAAATGATACTTTGGAAACTAGTTTTGTTTATGAATATTTTTGAAGAAATCTGTGATACAAAATATATTAATAACTGTCATAAACATGTAGTAGCTGTTATATCAAAGTCAGCAAATTTTCCTTCATGTGTTCTATTTCCTTAATTATTTCATGAGCAAAAGATGATGATGTCATGGGATTTACTGGTTGTCACAAAAGTCAGCTGGTATTTCTGATTGCTTTATGACAAATGAAATTGCATACAGAAAACTGAAGCTCTCAGATAGAAATTTAATTCACATTGCAATTAGGTATTTCAGTGTCTCTCTGCTGGGTGAAGAGAAGTGCAGGGTTTACAGTTTCTGAATCCTTCTATCTATTTCTTTATATAAGACATTGTAAAAGAAAATGTATTTTCTTAGCAAAAAGAAAGCATGATATTCTATTTAATTCTCAAGCCCTTTGCTTCAGAGCAATATTGTGATTGATGACACACTGCTGTTCTTCTTTCCCTAAAGCCATCAGTTTCTATTGCTCTAAGTTTTGTGAAATGAAGACGATTCTGTTGTCTGTCTCCCTTTTCATATGGATTTTATTGCACAGAGATTGTCAAGAAACTCCAAATAATTTCTCATTCGGCAAACTCTCTAGAATTCCCAAAAGTTAATTGTTGTCTGTCATTCTATATACAAGCTAGATTTACTGCTCATCAGAGTAAACACCTTATCAGAATCCTCTTTTAAAAAAACTTGTATTTACGTATAAGGTATCACTCTAAGTAATATGTTTCCGGACTTTATACCCAGGAACCCCCCTAATGTTAAATGTATCAGGTGTTAGAAAAGGGAAATGTGTTTTGCAAGTTTGAGTATACATTCTAAATAGTAACTATCTCTTACTTTTTATTATTTCTCTTCTTATCTTAAAGCTTGCAGAATGAGTCCTGTCCATGCCTGCCTGGTTAGGGAATTCTAAATGTGTTCTAAGGAACCCTCATGCTGAGCATTTAGTGAAACGCATACCAGGAAATCAGAGAGAATGGTGCATTTCCTACTGTCAAGACTGATGATGCGGAATGCTGATCAAGACAAGGGGAGTCTAGCATGGCTCCCTTTCCCTAACAGCAGCAAAACAAAAATAAATTTTACCTGCTAGAAGCAGCTTATACCTTCACGGCCAAGGGATTATAATGAAATTACCGGTTACGATAGTTCAGTGCATGTGAACTGTAAGGTGGAAGGTATGTTCTAATAACACATAATCAGAATATATGCAAGATACTCTTTTATTTGTTTCCTTGTTTGAGTTTTTGTTTGTTTGCTTGTTTGAGACAGAGTCTTGCTCTGTCACCCAGGCTGGAGTGCAGTGGTGCGATCTCACTAACTGCAGCCTCTGCCTCCTGGGTTCACGCAATTCATGTGCCTCAGCCTCCTGAGTAGTTGGAATTACAGGCATGTGCCACCACGCCCAACTAATTTTGTATTTTAGCAGAGACGGGGTTTTGCCATGTTGGCCAGGCTGGTCTCAACTCCTGACCTCAAGTGAGCCTCATGCCTTGGCCTCCCAAAGTGCTAGGATTACAGGGGTGAGCCACTGCTCCTGGCCGAATGACTTTTTAAATTATGTTAATGCCTTAAAGAGATAAAAACAGAGAATGAACTTTTCATAGTGTGTCAGTCAGTAACTTAAATTAGCCTTTAAAATGACAGTGTACCATCCAGTTATGTCTAAAATGTCTGGTTGCCACAAATTAACCTTATCTATAGGTGGATAAATTCTATTTATTTTTGAGGAATATTGGGGTCAAGTTTCTTTTACTAAAAGAGGGGAGAGAGAGAACATGGGGTAGGAGGAGGAGAGAGAGAGAAAACAATGATTGGTATGTCACTAATTTCTGAATACCTCCCTGATGACTATTTTGAGAACCAGATGGGAAATAAGCTCTCCTCACACAGGATGTGATGTTCTCATGACCCTAACAGAGGCTCACCAGTGTTATTCCACGATAGAAGTCACCTTCAGATAATGATGTAGTTGTTACAGGAATACAATTCTGAATACAATTCTGCAGCAAGTTCTCTTCCTTGGGGTGAAGAGAGACTCTCCAGTGGCAAAACTTATGCTATTCCAAAATGCTAGATTAGCAATCAATAAAACATATATATATACAATGTTCAGATTGACCTTATCTACCTTACAGTATGAAAAAGGACTAGACTGACATATTTATATTGTGATTGTTATACTTCAGCCCTACTAGAACTAGTCCCAGAAATAGTATTTAATGATGAACCTATAATTTGTTGATCAATATATATATAGAGAGAGAGAAATTTAAGAAGTGAGAACAATTCTAACTTCTCTTCCAAGAATTGAGTGACCACAGGACTAGAATGTTATGTCTGCTAAAATTTTGTAAGATTTACCCAAACAGGTGTGTGTGTGTTCTTTTTTGTTGTTTTTATTTTTAATTTTATTATTATTTTTTGAGACGGAGTCTCACTCTGTCTCCCAGGCTGGAGTGCAGTGGCACGATCTCCACCAACCTCTGCCTCCTGGGTTCAAGTTAGTCTCCTGCCTCCGCCTCTTGAATAGCTAGAACTACAAGCCTATGTCACCATGCCCAGCTAATTTTTTGTGTATTTAGTAGAGATGGGGTTTCACCATGTTGTTCAGGATGATCTCAAACTCCTGACCTCAAGCCATCCACCCGCCTTGGCTTCCCAAAATGCTGGGATTACAGCTGTGAGCCACCAGTGCGTGTGTGTTTTCTACTGTTTGATGATCGGTACACGAAAGCTAACGTAATGTCAAGCCTCTGAACATGCAAAGATGAACTCATGTCTTGGTCCCTGGGTTCATCTGCATGACCTGGCCTTGGCTGAATTTTCTAGGGACCATGACCAGGTGTAGGGAAGCAGCAGTGGTAGGACATCTCTGAAAAACCTTTCTTCTACTCTGCATGGTGAGAGTTTATTTTTCCAAAGAATATGGTTAAATTTACTCTTTTCTTGAGTTCCTTAAGAAGATGTGTGTTTATGGAAGGGAAAAGGGTTGTTAGAGAGGGAGATAAAGAGGAAGTAGCTAGAAATAAATTATGTGTTAATAATCTTACTATTATATATTCTTCTCGAGCATTAGACCTTTATTAATTTGTCTTTGTGAGCCAAATACTAGTCAAGTTCTCTCTAACCGACCCAGCAGCTCCCTCAGGTGAAATATGTCATCATCCTATACCTGCCTGCATATAGTATTAGAGATTGTTTTCCAATTTCATGCTTCCTCCTTTATGGCATGGAATGTGATATTTGACATCATGGTAGGTATTCTTATTTGAGTAAGAAGCCAGAAGAGGGCAATGTTAATCTTACATTTTTAAATCAGGAAATGTTTTGTTTTTATTTGAACATGTGCTTCTATTTAGAGACTTTGTTTTGCTGCATGGTTAGAACATTTTGAGTTATATAGGTATCAATTGGTGTTGAGCATTTTTTAAAGTTTCCAAATCTTAGTTAAAAAATAATGTTATTAGCTATTTAATAATAAAAGTGTAATACCAACATTCTTGCATTCTATGGTGGAATGTTCTGAGAAGATATTTTTCGTTTTTAATGCAAATGCTTACTTTTTATTAAGAGCATGTCGATCAAGGGGAAAAACTACATTGATTTAAAGTTTTAAAAAGCTAAGGTAAGTATAGCAAGTATAATATATTTAAGATGCATTTTATTAATGAAAGGTTAGTGTTAAAATACTGTTTCTCACCCATGAAAATTTGGAGGTATGTAAATTTGGAGAAAAGAATGTCAATTGCCACTTATAAATTTGTCTTATGTGTGATTAGCTCAATAAAATGGAAATCTGATTTGGTGCTGATAACCTTTCATGCATTCTTTCCCGTTTACTGTATTGACTTTATTGCTCTTATGACAGGGTTTTAAAATATAATTACTTACATTCATTTAAAAAGAAAAAGGCCATAAAGAAGAACTTCTTTTTCATCGTTTGGCCTGTACTTCTTGAGTCTATCTTCTTCCGTGTTTGCTAGCAAAGCATTCATTTTACCATGAGGCTCTAATTATATACTATTTGTTTTAAACACGTCTCACCTAAGTTCTCCCATGTAGGATGGGAGTAATAAGACTGAGTATTTTAAAGGCAACTTGATTCTGGAAGTGTAAGTATAACACAGTGTGAGTTTTCCCACCATATCTGCACTTCCCTGAGCTTCCCTTGTAGCTCAGCTCACAGGCGTCTTCAACAGAAGAAAGTTTTGAGTTCCTGCATCATCAAATTATCAAGGCCATATGCCAAAAGTCCCCAAAAGAGTTGTTCTAACAGATTTTGTCAGGCAGTGGCCAGAGAGAGAAGGAAAGCTATTTAAACCTTACAGTGGATAATATTTTAGCAGAATTATTTTACCCAGGTTAATTTGGGATAACTTTTTCGTTAATCAGCAGAGTTCTTATATGCTTTACATATAAAATATTCCCTTTTTCCCATATGAATTATGCTATATCTAACTTTTTAAAAGTGTTTTCCTCACTTAAGAGGAATGTTCAGTATAAGAATTTTATCTACACAGATAAGGACATTAGGTCTCCCTTCCCCATTTTTTTTAATCTCACAAAAGTATATTTTGGCTTGCACTTAATGTGTTTGTTAAAAAGTGAAAAAAGTAAAGGCGCTAATAAGAAAGACAGTCTTAAGAAGTGTGATAGCCCTTGTGCTGATTCTCAGGAAAGAGGTTTAAGAAAGGTGGCCTGGCCTAGGCCTGAGATGCAGCATCAGGCCCAAGGCAATGAACAGCATCCCCAGGCCTATCCAGTACAGTACTCAAGTGGGCCACAGAAGCAAAAACACCCTCTGGCTGCTGTGAAAAACACATTGAGGTATCAGGATACGTTGCTAAAAATGCAAGATATTAACTGATGAGGCATAGAACTTAAGTGTGAAAGTTCATTGCTTTCATTGGTATCATTACTTATATTACTTTTTCACCCACTTCAGATATGTATAATAATCTATTACAACTTCCTTCCTCTTGAATATGTGTTTAGTTGTTTATGATGAAGCAGTAAACACATAGAACTAAAAAATGTGAATTATTTATGGACTGAATAAGTCCTTAAACTATGATCTCAAACTTCTTCCTATAACTTACTTCTCTTAACATCAGAAGTTAGCGCACATGTGGAAATGGAATCTGTTTTTCTCTCTTGACACATACCACCACAGAGATATCAAATCAGATAATCTTTACACCTAAAGAAGCACTCAGAATCTCCCCAGTTGCACTTCTAAATCTCCATTTGCTATTGAAGCTATGCTAGCATCACAGAATTGAGCAAATTGTCACAATTATGTATGTTTTTATTTTGAAGCCTAAGCTTAAATGACAATAATTTATTTTCTTTAAGGCTATTTATCTCTTAAATCCAAGAAAATAGGCTTAGATAGAATGCATTGAACCATTTGTTGAAAGTTTCCCTCAGCACGAAACATGCACAGAAATGTCATTATTGAAAGAGTTGCACCACAAACACACAGTGTTCTCTCAAATTAATTACCTGGATAATACTATTTTGAAATTGTTTATTCCATACAACATTCTCCAAACTGTTCTTTATGATTTGCTGTATCATGATTTTCCTCGTTACTGTGTTCCATTTCCAAATTTATCGTTCATTAAATATTAAATGTTTGTTGCTTTGACTCTGTTAGGTGATCTATATCTTACAGTTAATCTATTTCTGTGTATAAAGTGTGTGTGCAATATTTGTGAAGCAGGTTCACTGTGCACTAGTTATCAACTTATCTGAATGTGGTAAGACAGAACACCCATGTGCACAAGTTTCACAAATTGAGTTTATTACAGATAGCACTGAGGGACAAGAAAAGTGTAGGATTCACTGTAAGCTGGTCTCCTAGGGCTCAGGAAACTGCCCAGAGTGGGGATGGAGTCTTGATTGCATGTGCCCCACTTGCATCCTAGCTGAGGGACCCTACAAATCGGCTCACCTTGAGTTATGCAGCCTGAGTCATGTGAATCTCTGGGCAAAATCATTAAAGGACATCTTTTTCTAAGAAGGTACTGGAACAGAACCTGTGCTGTTCTGACCAGCTACTCCCTTATCTCAGGATATTGCATTCCCAGTATATTCTGCAGTTATATTCTTGGGAGCTACAAGCAGGAAAGGGAAGAGAATTGAGTTAGTCCAAGGCTACGTGGAAAACTGTTCAGCAATGTTGACTTGCCTTTAAAATATAAATATATACATATTTTATTCCATGTTTATAAAAGTTAATCTATGCACATCCTAAATAAGCAATACTGAAAAACATACATCATCTTATCAGCAAGAGATCACCTTAATGTTTTGTTTTATATATTTCTAGACATAATTCTACATGTTCATATTCATATCTCACACACACACACACACACTCACACACACAACCCTACTTTACTGAGCTGCATTTGAATTGTATATGCTGTATTATAAATTGTTATTTTCGTTTAATAATGTGTGGGCATTGTTCAGTATCAATACTTATTAATTTGCCTAGTATTTCATTATTTGATTGTACACTAGTCAAAACTTAATTTTACCACAATGAATAGGTGAAATATGTCATAAATTTTACATTGTATATTCACATAAAATATTTTCCACTTATATTTTCAAAGCTTATTACATCTAGTCTATTATGTAATTAAAGCCCCAAATGTTTTCTTCTCATTTTACAAAATAGATTATGTGCTCAAACCTTTTAATTTTATGAATACTTCTGCCTTCTGGAGTTCTTGACTTGGCAGATAAGCTTTATTATATAATAGTATATCTGAAATGCACTCAAGGGATACATAGGCTTTCATTTCTTATATGCTTCAATATAAATCTATGTGAAGTATGTGCTTCTGAAAGGAAAATAAGATAAGTTGAAGTTTTTGGATTAGGTTGTCTTCAAATCAGATCTTCATAGATAGTTGTTCCTTTCTGCATTCCTCTATATTAGCTGTCTTATCTTTGATTTCTCCAGAATATGTACTGGTGGTATTTCTTTTAGTTCCTTTCTTTCTTTCTTTCTTTCTATTCTCTCTTTCTTTCTCTTTCTTTCTTTCTTTTTTCTTTCTTTCTTTCCTCTCTCTTTCTTCTTTCTTTCTTTCTTTTTAGACAGAGTTTTGCTCTTTTTGCCCAAGCTGGAGTACAATGGCATTATCTCGGCTCACTGCAACCTTTGCCTCCCAAGTTCAAGTGATTCTCCTGCTTCGGCCTCCTGAGTAGCTGGGATTACAGCTGCCTGCCACCATGCCAGGCTAAATTTTATATTTTAAGCAGAGACGGGGCCAGGCTAGTCTAACTCCGACCTCAGATGATCCACCTGCGTCAGCCTCCCAAAGTGCTAGGATTACAGGCTTGAGCTACCATGCCCAGCCTATTTCTTTTAATTCTTAGCCCATAACAAACTGTATGCTTTATAATTTCTACATTCCAAATTTTACTCCAGAAAATGTATCATTGCATTGTATTTTCCTTTTTATTGTTTTCCCATTTGTTTTGTAAGTAACACGAAATAAATATAATAAAGTACATTTTGAGACCCTCTTATTTTTCCTTTATTTTGCTTTTATTCTTTTGTTCAGGCACATTTAATCAATTTTTAATTGTTTGTTTCAAATGTGAGTGACGCTTGCAATTTGTAACAGTTTTCTCTGTTTAATTTTTCTTAAGCTCTTCCTAATTCACCTTGTTTTTCAGTGCTATTTGATGACTTTTGCAATTTTAAAAATCTCTATTCTGAGACTATTTTCTCTTTTAGGCAAAAATTGTATTGCCTAAGATGTTTTACAACTAAAAAGAACTCTGTGTTTTCCTGACTTTCTTCTTGTAATATGTATTTTTCTTTTAACTTTTCTTCCTTTATCTTTATATTCAGATTGAGATTTCATTTATTTTCATAAAATTATTTCTAAATTTTACTCCACTTCTAAGAAGGGCTGACTTCCAAGTCTATTTATAATAAAGTAATGTGTTTTTGATTTAAACAAATAAATGGACATTGTATAATAAATGATTTTATGATTGGACAACAAAGAACACAGGACTGGTATCTTTAGAGAAGAGAAAGAGACATGACAAACTACATGCTCACCTAAAGTTTTGGAATTTGGACATTCTCCAAAATACATCACATCATGAGCAAAGAAAAAAAAAACATTGTAGTTTGAAGCTATTAAATTGAAATTTGAGAGGCAAGGAAAATGAATGCCAAAGAAGGAGAGAAGGAGAGAGCAGAGAAAGAGAGCCCATAATATTCACAGATTTATCCTTGAGACCTTGGCCAGTTACTAAACTGCACCTGCACAGAGCAAGACTACAAAGTTTTGCAGAGATGAGGTCCTTGGAGCCTATGACCCAAATAAAAATTCCAGTGATAACACAGTGCAATGGGACCCTAGAACCTGGCCATTGAGAATGCAAAGATGCTTTTAAATACCCCTAGAGGTACCCAGTAAAGCCTAAAAACAAACCCTATTAGGATAAATCTGCTTACCATATACTAATTGTTTTAATGAACAAAATTTGCCCTGCTTTAGAGAGAGATAGCAAAATCCAGAAACTCAACAATATAGTATTCACAGGGCCAACAAGCAATAAGAAACACCAAATAGGTAAAAAAACAAAAACACGTGAGTCATGACAAAAAGAAAAAACAAATATGAATATATTCCAAGATAAGCCAGATGCTGGATGATTAAACAAGGAGTTTGAAACCACTATATACATGAGTTTAAAAATACAAAACAAGATGAAACCTGTAAAATAGGTGAACAGATGAGAAATCTCATTGAGTATAAGATCTATGAATCTATACTGATATAATTAATTAATAAGTAATTACAAAGAAAATGTCTTTCATGGAGTAGAAAAACAATGTATAAATGATATATATAGAGTAAAAGATTTTCAGGGTAGCATCTCCCATAATAATAATTGATACAGGCTAACATAATCAATGGAAAATAAAATTCATGAGTGAAAATTGCAAGAGTACAGGATATTTAATGTTCTCAAAACACCTCTCTATTAGATAGTTATTTACCAAAGGATTATACTAACTTTACAGTGGAGCAGTCTTTCAAGTATCACCTAAATTGTGATTCACCCATACCATAAAATTAAATGAAGTTATTAAAAAGGATTGTCTCTTTCTCTCTCTTTCTCTTTCATTGTGTTTTCCTTTCTCTCTCTATACATACATATATATGTGCACATAAATGCATATAGATCTCTTTATATATAAACATAGATGCATATGGATGTCTCTAATACAGTATACATCTCTCTTTTGTGTGTGTGTGTGTGTGTGTGTGTGTATTTTTATTATGTGATATGGTTTGGGTCTGTGTCCCCATTGAAATCTCATGTCAAACTGTAATCCCCTTGTTTCATAGAGGTCCTGGTGTGAGGTAATTGCATCATAGGACAGACTTTCCTCTTGCCGTTCTCATGATGAGTGAGTTCTCATGAGATCTGGTTGTTTAAAAATGTGTGGCACTTGTCGCTTCACACTTTCTCCTGCTGCTATGTGATGGTGTGTTGCTTCCCTTGACCTTCTGCCATGATTGTAAGTTTCCTGAGGTCTCCCAGTTATGCCTCCCGTTAAGCCTGTGGAACTGAGAGTCAATTAACCCTCTTTTCTTTACAAATTACTCAGTCTCAAGTAGTTCTTTATAACAGTGTGAGAACAGACTAATATAGAAATTTGGTGCCAGAAGAATGGGACACTGCTATAAAGATAACGTGAACATGTGGAAGCAACTTTGGAACTGGGTAATGGGCAGAGGTTGGAACAGTTGTAGGACTCAGAAGACAGTAAGATGTGGGAAAGTTGGATACTTCCTAAAGACTTGTTGAATGGTTTTGACCAAAATCCTGATAGTGATATGACAGTAAAGTCCAGGCTGAGGTGGTTTCAGATGGAGATGAGGAACTTCTTGGGAACTGGAGCACACATCACTCTTACTATGCTTTAGCAAAGAGACTGGTGGCATTGTGCCCTTGCTCTAGGGATCTGTGGAACTTTGAACATGAGAGAAGTGATTTAGGGTGTCTGTCAGAAGAAATTTCTAACCAGAAAAACATTAGAGATTTACCCTGCCTGCATACAGTCATATGCATTCACAAGAATATGCTCTGAAATTGGAATTTATGTTTGAAAGGGAAGCAGAGCATGCATGACAATTTGGAAAATTTGTAGCCTGACCATGTGGTAGAAAAGAAAAAAATAATTTGCTGTGGAGAAACTCAAGTTGGCTGGCTGCAAAAATTTATGTAAGTAAAGAGGAACCAAGTGTTAATAGCGATAATAAAGAAAATGTCTCTAGGGCATGCCAGAGATTTTCACAGCAGCCCCTCCCATCACAGGCCTGGAAGCCTAGGAAAGAAAAATGGTTTCATGGAATAGGCTCAGGGCCTCATGCTCTGTGGAACCTTGGGACATGACACCCTGTGTTCCAGCCCCTCCAGCTTCAGCTGTGGCTAAAACGGCCCAGGGTATAGCTCAGGCCATTGCTTCAGAGGGTGCAGGCCCCAAACTTTGGTGACTTCTACATAATCTTCAGCCTGCACATGCACAGAAGACAAGAGTTGAGGTTTGGGAGCCTCTGCCTAGGTTTCACAGGATGTATGTAAATGAATGGATGTCAAGGCAGAAGTCTGCTGCAAGGGCAGAACCCTCAAAGAGAACCTCTGCTAGGGCAGTATAAAATAAAAATAGGGTGTTGGAGCCCCCACACCAAGTCCCCACTGGGGCACTGCCTAGTGGAGCTGTGAGAAGGAGGCCACCATCCTCCAGACCCCAGAATGGTGGATCCACTGACAGTTTGCACCATGCTCTTAGAAAAGCTGCAGGCCCTAAATGCCTGCTTGTGAAAGCACATCCAAGGGCTGTATGCTGCAGAGCCACAGGGGTGGAGCTGCCTACAGCCTGGAGCCTACTCTTTGCACCTGCATGCCCTACATGTGGGACATAGAGTCAAAGGAGATTATTTTGGAGCTGTAGGATTTAATGACTGCTGGGTTTTGGACTTGTATGGGGTCTTTAGCACCTTGGCTTTGGCCACTTTATCCTTATTGCAATGGGAGCATTTACCCAATGCCTATATCCACATTGTATCTTGGAAGTAACTAACTTGTTTGTGATTTTACAGGCTCAACTGTGGAAGGGACTTGCCTTGTCTCAGATGAGGCTTTGGAGTTGAATGTTTAGGTTAGTGCTGGAATGAGTAAAGACTTTGGGAAACTGTTGGGAAGACATAGCTGTTTGAACTGTGAGAAGACCATAGGATTTGGGAAAGGCCAGGGATGGGATGAAATGGTTTGGCTCTGTGTCCCCACCCAAATCTCATCTTGAATTGTAATCCCCATATATCAAGGGAAGAGCCAGGTGGGAGGTGACTGAATCATGCGGTGGACTTCCCTCATACTTTTCTCACTGTACTGAGTGAGTTCTCATGGTACCTGCTGTTTGAATGTGTGTGTCAACTCCTGCTTTGCTCTTTCTCCTGCCACTATGTAAAGAAGATGCTGGCTTCTTCTCTGCCTTTTGCCATGATTATGTTTCCTGAGGTCTCGCAGTCATGCTGTTAAGATTGTAGAATGGACTAATTTGATGTATATATACTATGCATATAAATTAGACAGGGAGAAGAGGGAAGAGAGAGAATACACACACACACACACACACACACACACACAGAAAGCTACAGTTTGCAATTGCATAGTAACGTGTCTTATTATAATTACATACATATGTCATGGTTTTTATAAATAAATAAATATTGCCAAATATTTAAATAAATAAATATTGCCATACTACTAAAAGAGAATCACCTAGTATATGGTTAGGCAAACTAAGACTTATAAGCCAAATCCGAAATTTGGCCTAGTATTTTTGTAAATAAGGCTTTTGTAAATAAACTTGTATAGGTCACAGTCATTTAACTATTGTCTATGGCTACGGTAGCACTACAACAGCAGACTGGAGTAGTTGCAAGAGACCTTATGCTGCGTAAACCTTAAAATATGTACTATCTACCTTTTTGCAGAACAGAAGTGTGCAGGCCACTGGCTTAGGAAGACTGCATTTTCAGGGAAAATGACCCATGGGGGAGCACTGTGGCACAGTAAGTACAGAGTTTTGGTGGAGAGGAAACAATAAGAAAAGGGACTGAGAAAATATTTTTAACACAACTTGAAAAGCTTAAAGTTTGCCTTAACGTAGACTTTACCCTGAGATCCTCCTCAGTGAAATCAGTAGTGAGAAACTGCAAAGAATCTACCATCATTAGGGGTATTCTTAAATTATTATTTAAAATGTACATGCTATTATTGGATCTATAAATGAATCTTCTCCTTGATATCCTTTGTGTGAGAACATTCTGACTCATAAAACAAGCATTTCTGTTAATTATTTAAAAGGCAAACATGTTCTTTTTGGAAGGAAAACACACATACACATTCACACATATGCCTCTGTGTGTGCGCACACACACACACAAATACTCATATTCAAAAATAGAGATTTATCAAATACTTGTTTAGAAGTTGACAGAATAAACAAGCAAATAAAAATTACTTAAAGCAGTCTTCAAATTAAGACCTGAAAATTCATGGAACATAAATATTACATAAAAGAAGACAGCTTTTTAAGTCCTGAATGACAATGTACATATATCTGAGTTTCTTTAAGAGACAACACACACACTCAACACATACACACATACACAGAGAGACAGACAGACAGAGAGAGAGAGAGAAAGAGAGAGAGAGAACATTAAGTAATACCATTCCACAAAGTATATTAAAATACTAAGAAAACATTTGAAAATTTGGTTAAAAGGCTGAGGTGAATCTGTATACTTCTAGGGTTGTATATAACATAACCATTAAGGATATGGTTACTTTATGTGTCTTTATATTAATAATTTTGCTTTCATCTTAATCAAGAGCCTAATAAAATTTTTTGGAAAGTTTTTTAAAAATATGAGTGTGTGCCACCTATGTATGTGTATGTACAAAATTTACTAGGTAAAATACTTGTACAGACAGATTAGAGATGGGGCCAGCCTGTTCTAGGCAAAATGGTAGGTGAACACACACACTGAGGATTAAGGACATTGAGAACCAGTTATCATTATATAGCCACTTATTATCTTGCATGAAAGTGTAATCCTCTTATAGTCCTTTACTTGGGTACACAGAGTTTTGTTTTAATTTTGCTTGAAGTGCATTTTTAGTGTACAAACATTTAATGATATAGTACTACTTTTGCACTTCATCTTATTATATCACCTTATTAAATGTATGTATTCTCGTTTCTGTAGGATAAACTGTTGATCAAATTCTTATGAACACAGAAAATAAGTATTTTCTTTTTATTTTCATGGGGTAGAAAAATGTTACTACAAAGAATAAAAAGCCAAATATGGTAAATAAATAAGGTCATCCTCTTGGTGATAAAGACTGAATTACCAAAGTGACTCATTTAGCAGAAGTTTTTCATTCAAGCCTGGGCCATCCTGTAATTGGCACCCTAGGTTGTAATCTCCCAGGGTAGAAATAAAGAGAGATCACCAGACATAGCAGCAAAGAGAAAGAGAAAGTTTAGTTTAGCTTGTGCACAAGGGAAGACAGCACCTTGAAAGGAAAATGGCAGGCTGCTCCCCAAGGGTAGTATGTAGATTAGTTTTATAGGGCCCTTAGGGAAGGGTTTGTTTCATCAGAGCATTTATGGAAGGGATTTCTCTAGTGCTTATACAGTGGCTTTACATGCCTCTTCATGCATCGCATGTAACATTTTAAATCTCCACCCTTGGAAAGGGGTGATTATAGGTTGAAGTTTAAGTCTAACTGCCCACATGGGGCCCCTAGGAAGTCACTAGCCCCCTAACAATAACTTGTGGTTAACAGCTTCCTTTATCTTTTGCTGCTGAATGACTGGAAGTTGGGAAAGCTACAGGTTGAACAAGGAATTTTTTCTATTTTTCTCTAAATCACATCAAAACTGGAAACTAAGTAGCCTGCCTGTCTCATTCTGAAGCAGCAATGCCGATGGAAAACTATGACAAAATTGATGCAGAGTAAATAAGAACTTAGAGTTGGATAAAATAAGTGAGGATTATGTATCCCTTCAGAATTTAGATAATTACATTATAAAAATTATATAATTCATGGTTTAAAAATAAGAGAACAACTATGTCTTTTTTTTACTGTTGTTAAATAAGCATTTAACACTTTTTTTTTTTAAAAAAAAAAAGACTTACCAACGGATCAGAGACTTTTTTAGTCCCTTTATCTGGCACAAACAATTTGCCTTCTCACCAGGAGAAAAACTTATGAAATTTCCATATACAGTAATTGCAGTATATTGTACTCAATGCATTTTTAAAAATGCATTCAACGATCATCTATTTAATAGCATTTTCAGAACTTCTTCTTAAAGATTATCTTGCAGTAGCCCATTATATAGTACAAGTACAGTAACCCTTTAAATCCATGTTATCACATGAGCTTATTTATGAGAATGCTCCGATCTGTAAACAAAGGAGAGTATTTCTTAGGAAACTGAACCAAGCAACATGGTCTGGTGTTATACAATGCAATTTTGTTAGTTTTGTTTTTTAAAAAAATTTTATAGGTGCATTTCACTCATTAGAGAGTTACTGCAAAACCAAATATAGACACATTCTGCGGTACAATGCAAAATGTCCTTAAAATTTAAAGATAAACCCAAAGGTCTGAAAGACAGTTTGATACAGTCGTCAAAATACACTTGATATGGTTGAATTTGTGTCCCTGCCCAAATCTCATGTCAAATTGGAAGAGGGGCTTGGTCTGGGGTGACTGGAATGTGGGGGCAGTTCCCCCATGCTGTTCTCATGACAGTGAGTGAGTTCTCATGAGATCTGATAGTTTAGAAGTGTGTGACACTTCCCCCTTCTCTCTTCCTCTTTCTCTGCCATGATGAGACTTGCTTGCTTCTTCTCCACCTTCTGCTGTGATTTTAAGTTTCCCGAGACCTCCCAGCCATGCTTCCTATTATGCCTGCAAAGCTGTAAGTCACTTAAACCGCTTTTCTACATAAATTACCCAATCTCCGGTAGTTCTGAATTTCAGCAAGATGTCTGAGAAACTCTATTGGTTTGATTAATTAATAGTGAGATTCCCATTAAAGAAGTAATTTATACAGAGTGTGGACCATCAATGGTAGAGATATCACAGCATTTAATTAACTAATTTTGCAGTTGAAATCAAATAGTTTAAAATATTTTTCTAATATTCATGGCATTAGATGTTCTTGTTTGTTTGTTTACTTAAAGACTTGAAAATTTTACATCCATTATTTATAACGATGGTTGTTTTTTCATTTTGTTTTCTAAGTGCAACCGAGGGTCATTATTCTTTAGCTCAGAATTCCATAGTCTTCTTTCAAAGTTCAGCATGCGTAAACAGTTCTTATGTTTCTTTTTCCTCTGTTTTTGAAAAATAATGAGTTGCATATGTTTTTTTGACATTTTATGTCTATTTTCTCTCTTAATTTACTTTGTATTATTGTTTTAAAAATAACATTTCTGGATTTTGAAAATATCAGATTCCTAGATTTTTCCAAAACTTCAAAATACATTCTTATTTGTAACACAAAATGTGTTTAATTTTGACTTTTTTTCTTAATGCATTTTATAGGCATAGAGATGGCACTCACATTTCTTTTTCTACACAAAGATCCTTTCAGATATGTTAAATGACAGGTCAAAAAAAAGGTATATTTTAAAATTATAGACTAAAGAAGTAAGCAGGGTAAGAAACAAAATTGCTAATATCTAAAACCATTTGTCACAGTGTACACAGTTAATATTAATGTGAATATCTGTCAGTACTCTCAAGGTAGGCAAAAGCTGGAGCTTGTGTGAGAAAAGGCTTGCTTTACAGGCTAAAGCTGTGTGCTTTCTGATTGACTAGAAATAGTCATCAATGGCTCAACTGTCATTTAACAAATGTTTAAAATTCTAAAAATAAACAGAAAACCTAGGGTAGAAGCAGTGATTGTTTGTAATGCTTGCAGAACATTAGTTCCTTAAGTGTTAGGCCATTTTTGCTCATTAATTCCTTCCTTGGCTAGCCTTCCTGCTGTGAACAACTTACTACGAAAAGCAGGCTCTTGCATGACACAGCTGGAGACCAAGTATAACAGGATTTCAGAATCCAAAACATTCTAAAATGTCCTGTGATTTCCAGACACACTTACCTAAGAGTGCTAAGGCTTCTGTTGTTTACCATTTTATGTGCATGTAGTTTTCTGATTAATTATACTACTTGAAGTGCTTCTTGAAAAACATGTTATAATAGTGACAATATATGTAGAAAGTATCAGAGGTTTTTTTTTTTTTCCTGCAGAATTTAACAGATAGGGTTGAGGTTCATTGTACAGGTAAATTTAGGGAAACATATTTGTTTATTTTTGAAGGTAAAACAATTAATCTGCCATCATAACCAATTTAATACATTATTTCCCAAGATATGGAAAATTGTACTAAGGACACAGGCATTTTCTTTATGGTTTAAAGTTTATTTATAAAGCAAGGTAGTTAGATTACATTGCCTTCAAATCAGTTTTTGATTATAAAATTGCATGATTCTACAAGGTATTATTTGATATTATTCCCATCCATAAATAACAAATAGTGAAGTCATGACTTTTTAAAATTTTTCTCTCTTTCTGTATAGAAACTTGCTGGATGCAAGTACAATGGGAACTATAGAATATTCATATAGGGAAAACCTATGGCAAGTTTTTGAAGTGGTGTCATACTTTGCGCAATACTAAACTATTTGGAAGTTCAAACATAAATTATATTCAGATCCAATATGTAAAGAACTTGTCACCATTCATTTTCTTAAAACTAAGAAAAGATGGGAAATGGAAAATCAGTGAACTAAAAAGAAAGTCTAAGAACAAACAACCACCTGAAAATCTGGGAGAAGACACAGAGGGACACAGGAACCACGATCTGCGGATTTAGAACAAAAGTTGCTGGAGACACAAGTTGAAAAAAGAAAAAGAAAAAAACCACTTCCTTGTTATTGTGATGAACTGCTGGGTGAAATTTCCTACACTTTCCGGCGCCCCGTTTTAGGTGTCCTTCAAGTTCTTCTTGTGGCCCACCAGGAGGATGAGAAACATAGACAAATATGTGATTCAGTTTGGATATTTCAGCATCACATTGTCAGCAATGATCAGAGAAAGCAGGCAAAAAAATCAGTAACAGCACTGTTTCTCAACCTGAATTTAATTGATATTGCTAGAATACTGATTCTAACAACAACAGAAACCATATTCTCGTCCAAATCACAAGAAAAATTTATGATGAAATACTATATTCTTTACCATAAAACACAACTTGACAAAATGACTAGAAATCACACAAAGTATATTCTCAGACCAAAGTAAAATTAAACTAGATATATTAGTAACAGAAAATTGGTACTTAGACATTAAACAAAACATTTCTAAATGACTATGGTTTAAAGAAGAAATCTGCAGTTACACTTTTTTTTCTCTTTTTGTGGAGAATGGGGACTTGCTATATTGTCCAGTCAGGTCTCAAATTCCTGGGTTCAAGTTACTGTCCTGCCTTTGCCTTCTGAAGTACTGGGGTTACAGGCATGAGCCACCATGCCTGGTCAGAAATATGTAGAGTAATTTTAAGTATTTTGAATTAGATCAATATGAAAATAGAGCTCATCAAAATTTTTGTTATCTAGCTGAAACTGTGGTTAGATGGACATTTATATTATTAAATTTATATGTTTTAACATAAAGAAGATCTAAAATTAGTAATCTTAGCTTCTACCTTAGGAAAATAAAGAAAAAAGAGAAATAGTACTAGTAGAGATAATAAAATTAGACCAAATATTGACAGAGTAAAACAGGAAAATAATAGAGAAAATCAACTAAATCAAAAGCTAGTTCTTCAAAAAGATCAATAAAATTGATCAACCTATATCAAGGCTAACCAAATAAAAAGAGAGACTACATAGATTACCAGTATTAGTAATGAAAGGGAAATCATCATTAATGTCATCAATAGACATGGAAACAGATAATAAGTAAATAATACAAACAACTCTATACCCATAAATTCCATAATGTAGATGAAATGGTCCAGATCTTTGAAAGATGCAAGCTGTCAACTGACTCAATAAGAAATAGAGTAACCTGAATAGTCTTATGTCTGTTAAAGAAACTGAATCAGTATTTAATCTTCTGAACAAGAAAGCACCAGGCCCAAATAGTAAATTCTATCAAAGTCTTAAAATGAAGTAATACTAATTCTCCTCACTCTATGCCAGGTAATGGAAATAGAAAGAAGATGCTCTTATTTTATGAGGCCAAAATTACCATAATATGAAAATCTCATACAGTTATCATTAAAAAAAAACTATAGATAAATATGTCTTATGACCATAATTGCAAAAATAGTTGGCAAATATTTAAAAATCAATTTGGCAATATATAAAAAGGAAGATACATGCTGACCAATTGGGCTTCACAAGACAAATGCAAGGCTGATTCAACATTCAACAGTGAATGCATTTTATCATATTAATAGACTGAATAAGAATACATATGTATACATAATATCAATGGATTCAGAAAAAAGTTACAAAATTTAAAACCTATATATGATAAAACTCACCAAAAAGCCCTGCAAAATAAAAGGGAATATTATTAATCTAATAAATCATAAATATGGAAATGCTCCAGCTAACATCATACTTAATGGAAAGTGACTAAATGCAGTCACTTTCTAAGATTATGAAGAAAGCAAATGTCCTTTCTAATAAGAAAAATTAATAAAAAAGTAAAGACTGGAAAAGATAAATAAAACTGTTTTTATTCACAAATGACATGCTATTCTTTGTACAAAACTTCAAAGAACCCTCCCCACACACAAAGAAATCCTGAAACTTATAATCAATTAGAACAACATCACAGAATACAAGGTTATTAGACAAAAATCAATTGCTTTTATGTATGTGAACAATACAAATTTGGAATTTGATATTACATAAAATACTACTTAATGTATAACAGAAATTTAGATAATTAAATGTAAATTTTATGATATATATATATATATACACACACACACACAGGCTCTATATCGGAATAACTATAAAAGAGTAATGAATAAATCAAAAGAGATATAAGTAAATGAAGAGATAATTTATATTCATGGATTGGAAGACTCAGTATTGTGAAGATTTCGATGATTTCTAACCTAATTGGTAGATTTAATACAATCTCAAACAAAAGTCCAGCAAGATATTTTATGTTAGCAACTTACATATTCTGTAGTTTAAATGTAAAAGCAAAGAAAATATATTATCCAACAAAATATTGAAGAAGAGTAAGAAAAAAACAATGAAGACAACAACAAAGTAGAAGGAATTACGCTATATTATTTCAAGACTTGGTAAATACTTCAGTAATTAAGACAGTTTGATATTGATGTAAGAATAGATATATAGATCAGTGAAACATAGAGAGCCAAAACCAACAGAAATGTAATCTACTAATTTTTTAACATAGGTGCAAATACACTTCAATGGAAAATGGATAGATTTTGGTTCAACAAATGGAATTGAAGCAATTGGATGTTTACATGCAAACAAATGAACTTAGATAATGATTTTGCATTTTATGCAAATGTTAACTCAAAAGTATATTATATACCTAAATGTAAAATGCAAAACTAAAACATCTGTAAGAAAAGAAGCATAGGAGTAAAATCTATATGCCTTTGATTTTGTGGATTAGATTGTTAGATATGATTAAGAGTAGTATCCTTCAATAAAAATGATAAGCTGGGCGCTATTAGAATTAGTACCCTTTGCTCTGGCAATGTTAAGTGAATAGAAACAAAAGCCTCAGACCTGGAGGAAATATTTCTAAATTGCATATTTGATAGAAGACTTATATCCAAAATGAACAAAGTACACTTAATCACAAAACAAACAACCTAATTTAAAAATCAGTCAAGTATATAAGCACATACCTCACCAAGGAAGATTTCTCAGATGGCAAACAAACAAATGAAAAAATGCTCACCCTTGTTTATTATTAGAGAAAGGCAAATTAGAACAACGATGAGATACTACTACCTAGGTAGTACAATGATTAGAATTAAATAAACAAAAACCTAAAAAACTAATAGATGGTGAGAATATGGAGCAACAGAAACTTTTCGTTTGTTGCTAGAAGGAATGCAAAAGGTGTAATCACTTAAAAACTCAGTTTCTTACAAAACTAAATGTAATCTCACCATACAATCCAGCAATCACAATCCTTAAAAATATTCCAAACTTACTGGATAAGCTATGTTTAAACACAATCTTGCACAAGAATGTGCTTAAAGAAGATTTATTAACAATTACCAGACAAGAAGATGTCCTTCAAAAGGTTAACACGTGATTAATCTGTTATGGAATACCATTCAGTGATAAAAAGGACTGAGTTAACAAGTTTGTATGCAAAAACAAACAAAAACCCAATGCTAGAACATTTTGAACCACAAAATAAATAAATATTGGTTTATAACCCAAATTATATAATACATATCCAAAAGCCTATACTGACAAATAACTGGAAAATAAGTAAATAGAGAAAAAAGACAAAAATTCCCCAGAAAATTGAAGCAATTTGTGTAGATATTCCCCCCTCAAGTAGGTAGACTCTCATGTCTCACTCTTTCTAAGTGTAAACTGCTCATACAGACTTCTTTTCAAAGAGTACATTATTAAACAGGGTTAAGTGATTTAGTGAATGAGTAATTTTACAGTGGAGAATACTCTCAACTAGGTGGTCAACATAAGCATCAACAATGGTAAATCATATTGATTGCATGTACCACAGACATGATGTGGTAAGAATGGCATCTTCTGTGGTCTTCCTCCTAAAAGCACATATCTCAGGTGGGATCATGAAGAAAGTATCAGACAAATTTCGATTAAGAGACATTCTACAAAATATCAAATTGTTGAGATTCCAAATTGTTTTGGAAGGCCAAAAGGTTTTATTGGGACGCTGAAGGCAGCCGCCTCACCTTATTTGCATTAGCATAGGAGAGAGAGAGAGATGATAAAATGCTTTCCTAGTTTAAGTCTGTTTACCCCACAACCCTTTGTCTCTACTCTGTTTACTCATGTAAACTGTGTGCTGGATGGTCCTCTCAGAGGGAGATCAAAGGATAATTACCTGTTAATAGTGTTTACTCTGGGCCCAGAACCTAAAGCTTTTATCATTCGTAAAACCACACTTTTAACCATGTTAATTATCCACAAGTGTATTAAGTTAGAACCTTTGTTGTAAAATCTGACTGAATAAATGTAATGATGGAGAGAAAGTCTTGGTTGATTGGCTGCATTTCACCCTCTGAAAGCATCTGACAATGATCCCTAACCTACTTGAATCACTGTAATAGTATAAGAGTACATTTGTTCATCCTCATTGAGTCAGGGTCTGCAGGCCAGACTTCTGCAGATAGTGGTCAATGTTCCATCTAACCAATACTCTTCAAAATTGTCAAGGACATCAAAACAAGGAGAGTCTAAGAAACTGTCAGTCTAGAGAAACATCAGAAGATATCACAACTAAATGTAATGTAGCATCTTGGATGGAATCCTGGAACTGTAAAAGAATGAGATAAAAACTAAAGCAATATGAACAAAGTATAGATTTTAGTTAATAGTAATAGATTAATATTGTTTCCTTAACTGTGACATATGCACCATATTAATTCACATTACTAATAGGGGAGACTAGATGTACAGTATATAGTTATTCTCAGTCTATATTTTTAAGCTTTCTATAAATCTAAACTATTCTAATTTTCTTAAGTTTATTTTAAAAGGATCTATTTTCCCATTTTAAAAGAACATTAAAATCTAGCTATTTTTAAAAAATATCTTTTTGGATATTTTCTTGCAAATAATGTATTTAATTACTGGAAAAACTGATACATCTACAGCAAGGAATCAAAAGGAACAAATTACTGTACACACACAAATTGAATGCATCACTGGGAAATTACACTGATTGAAATGTAGAATAAATTGTTTGTTACCAGGGAAGGGTGTGCATGGTTACAGGGAAGGGAAGGATGTGTGTGGTTACAAAATTCCAACACAAGAAACTAGTCAAGAAATGGTTTTGAATCTTGACTTTATTAATATCCATAAAATTGTAGTGTAGATTTGTAAGCTGTTACCATTGTGGGAAACTAGATGATAGGTTCATGGGATGTTTTTGTAGTATTTTTTACAACTGCATATGAATCCACAATTACTCTATCTAAAAATAAATATGTATTGAAAAATCTTTATAAAATGTACAATAGAGTTCTTAAATGTTGAGAACAAACTAAAGCTACAGAACCTAAGTGAATTACAAATCAGCTGCATAACCACTGTATGAAAGAATTATTCCTGGTAAATGTATGCTGTATGCACTAAATTTGTGAGGTACAGGTATACGTGGAGGTATGAAAGCAATCCTCTGATTGCTTCCATTTTTGTTTTTTCTATGAAATAGAAAGCAAGGAGATCAGTTGAGGATGAGGGCTAGGGTAAATGTGTTGGAGTTAAATTGGGAAGAAGTAAGAATGGATCATAGAAAGGAGATGTGGTTTCTATGTAGCGCTGGAATCACACTTGAAGTGAGTAGAGGTGTATTTAAAGAGATGAAGATACAAGACGACATTAGTAGTTTTGTGTTTTTCTAAAGCAAGGACCAGTTGTAGATCTGTGTTATGGGGGACAATGGCTTAATGCAGAATTGGGTTTGCCATGCTAGTATCACAAACAAAAAATAAATAGGCCTGGAAGTTCAGGTTGTATGCAAGAGAATAGTGATAATGATGGACTGCAGAACTTAAGGTGGTTAGTGAGGGTCATGTGAAATTAAAAGTATTGGCAGTGAAAAGATCATCCTACTCAACAAATAATAGGATGAAGCTGGGTCCTGAGGTTAATTCCCATCTGCTGACTGTAGAACCTGTGAAATTAGCAACTTTGCTATAATCCTTCTGTATGTATAGTACAGTCTTCCTAAAACCTCCTTGAGGCCTGATACTGAGTCTTTGGTGTGCCTTATGTTCTGAAGTATTTACGAGTGGTGGTTTACATTTACAAGCTACTAAGATTATTAATTTTTGTTTATTCACACGACAAAACTTCCTAGTGTTTTAAAAAAATTTTTAGAAGTCTGTGTATAAAAATAGCCCAAAAGACTGTTACATGGATTCCTGCTAAGAGAAGGCATATTTTAAGTATCATCAGATATTTTCTGGAGATTCTATCTACAAAATGTTAATAGCATATGTTTATTTTAGATTCAGTAATAATAAGTACCTAGAGGTAAATGGATGAAAATGACTTCTACACGGGCTAGCTAAGATGCAATTGTATAGCACATTTGTATACAACAAAGCTAAATAATAGAATACAAGTTATTATCTTTTTTTGCAGCTATACCAGCTGTGCCACTTGCTTTAGAAGGGGATAGGAAGATGGAAAGAATTGATTGGCTCTTACTAGAGAGTGGAACAGAAATGAGTGGAACAGAAACGAGCAGTTTACAATGAAATAAATCTATAAGCAGTGCTCTAAATAGGCCACTTCTTTATGTATATTTTAAAGATATTTGATGTTTTTAAAATACCAACATCACTCTTGTTTTCAAAATGAGTCATTTTCCCTCTTATTATCTTTATTATTCAACAACTATTCTGTGTAGAGTATTGATCTATCTGTACAATATGATGTGCTAAAAGGAAAAAAATGCAGCATTTACTCACTGGCATGTAGGAATTTTAATATACTATAGGATAAAGGTTCATGATTTAATGTATATGTACGTATTTATTCTAGCAAACATTTACAATATGTCTAATAAGCATTGAGTTAAATGCTGGAAATTAAAAAATGAAGTATACATTTATCCATCATTTGTTTAGCAATAGAAAAAATAAATTAATGATGTACCTGGTGTTGCTATAGGTGCTAATCCATCAGAAGTGAACAAGATTGACAGATTTCTATTTATAAAGAGATTATGTTCTGGAGCATAAATAAGTTTACAAACAAATTATGGAGATTATTTTTAAGCAGTATAAGGGAAAATAGGAAAGAAAACAGGAAAATATTAAGAAGTTTAGGAAAGTAGTTCTTTCGTTTCAGGTAGGGGCGTGGAGGTGAGGTGAGGGTCATGCCGTTATTCATTGATTGCTGTGTGTGTCTCAGATTTTGGCACTTTTAGAGTTTAAGATGGTTATGTGAATGATTAAAAGTGAAGAATTTAGAAATCTGTAATAAAAATGATGTGTCAAAACAAATAATAATGATTAATCCAATTTTGCACATCAGCTGTCCAAAGAGAAAAAAGGAGAATAAGAGAATGAGAATAAGAGATCTGTCTATTCTATTATCTTTCCTTCTTTTTATTTCTTTGAAATTGATTGATTCCTTTATATTAGGGTGCATTTTAATTGAGATGTTTACAAATTTATTAATCCCAGACATTTTTTAAATAAAAAATGATGGATATTCTTGTTTCCTCCAAAAAAAAAAATTGAGGGCATAGAACACTCACATTTCTATTATCTCAAACCCTTAAACTATTATTGTCATATATTTTGGTTCTCACTCATTTAACTCCAAAATATTTATAACTCTTATTTGCTATAGTCACTTGTTTAAATATACTTGACTATATTTTTGTCTTTTCCTTTTTTGTATTGCAAATCTTCCAGATGTGATTTTTTTCTCCTAGAAGAAAAACATTTAGGAATTTCTCTATTGATGTTCTGCTCTATTGATTTTAGACTCCCTCTATATATACATATCTCTCTCTTCTTTAACACTATCTATCTATCTATGCACCTATTATTTTATCAATTATAATATTTCCAGCTCAGTAAATAAGAAACAATGATTATATTACATACATGGTATAGAGTAAGGAATTAAACTCAGTAGGTCTGGTTTGTCTAAAGTTGCACATTCCAAACATAGAGAGGGAACCAGTAAGCCCTTGGAATATCCTGCCTGTATGTTTACCCGAGTCCTCGAACCACACCATATGGCTTATGCTAACCATTGATTTATGGGATGGTCCTTGGGCCATGCAATATCAGCTTTCAGCTTTCCCTCTAGAAAGGATGGAGACTAAAGGTCAGCCACTCATCTGGTCAGCCATGCCTATGTGACAAACCCCCAGTAAAAATCCCTGGACACTGAGCCTCAAATATCCCTGATTGGCACTACTCCTTTCATGTTGTCATCTTTTTTTGATGAGAGGATGAGACATTTTCTACATGATTTCATTGTATGAAGATAATTGGAATCTTGTGTCTGGCCTTTCCTGCCCTGTGTGACTTTCCCATTGCTGATTTTAGTCTGTATATTTTCACTGTAATAAAACATAATTGTGATTATAACAATTTTTCTTAGTTCAGAGAATTCTTCTAGCAAGTCAATGAACTGAGGATGGCCTTGGGGACCCCTAAACACACAGGACATATGATAATTTGTTTCTAGGCTGAACCAGCATAAAGAAATGCACTCTGGATTCAGACTCACAAAAATTATAAATATCAGTCAATATTAAGCTTTGCTAATAATTTCAAAATACAGATAATCAAGCTGCTGATACAAAGCACATCTAAAAAATCACAGATAGTTATTCAGGTCTTTTTTTTTTCTCTTATTGGGCACCAGCAATCCAGTCCAGAACAATAAGTGAGATTACAAAGTGAGAAACTGCTAAAAAATTCAAAGGAGGGGATTCAGTTACGAAAATTTCTCATTGTATCCTCTAGATCATCTGACATTTTCCAGGGAGCTGTGCCTCAGAAGCCATATATTTTATTTATTATACATAATCTTTGGCCAAGTACATCTTCCTAAGACCATTTCAGAAATATTGTTGCTCCTAGAAAATATCACTGATCTCTTCATGAGAAGGAGGCTAGATTGCGTTACTTTCTTTCTTTGTTTATTCTTTGGTTAAAGAGATTAAATAGATACAAGGCAACTAATTAATAACCTTGTTTCCTAAAATAGGTTCTGTATGAACTGTGATCATATTAACTTGGACAATAATTTATATCTAAACATGACAGTCGATCAGAACTTGTTCTCTTTTCTCAGTTCCTAGGGATCTCTAAAGATTTTTAAAACAAAGTTTACTGTTAATATTTTACTCATAGTGTTAATAATCATTATTTTTCCCTTTCTTTTAAAACCCTTTTCCTCAATCCTCCACTCTGTTTTGTTGAATAGACTAAGACATTCTTTTTAACCAGCTTCTTTCATAGAGTCATATACTTTATTATATTAATTAGCTATTGCTATGTAGCAACTTTCTAAAACCTAGTGTTTCAAAACCGTAATAAATATTTATTATCTCTCACGGTCTCTGTGGAGAGTAATTTGCTGAGAAGTCATGTCTAATCCCCTCTGATGAGGCTGCAATTAAAACGTCCACAGGGTTGTCAGTTTGAATATTGGACTGAGGATAGAAGATCCGCTTCCAAGGTGGCTCATTCCCTGGCAGGCAAGTTGGTGTTAGCAAGTTGGCAAAATGTCTCAATTTCACTTTCCACACTTTTCACAGGGCTATTTGGATATCTTCACAACACAGCAGCCTGTCTTCTTCAGAACAAGCAATTTGAGCCAGAAAGTGCCAAGCAGAATGTATACCTAATTTATGAACTAGTCTCAGAGGTCACATAAAATTACCTTGGCCATGAATTATTTTTAGTCTCAACATCTAACAACCAACAGTCTAGGGATAAGAAATTTGGCTTTACATTTTGAAAATAATAGTGTCAAAGAATTAGTGGGCATAGTTTAAGACTGCCACATTTAGGCTGAATAACCTTATCAGGCACAAATTCATTGCACAGCACAAATTCATTGCAATTTCCTGGGCCTGTTTCACCATAAGATTATTACCATTATGCTCGGGGATGATATTTAAAACATTTATCAATGAAATCATACAAGGACTGAACAGTCAGTATACAAGGTGTCCCACCCAGGATGGTGTTCTGCACTTTCACTGTGTCCAGCCTTGCTTTGCTGTTTGTGGGTCTCTATAAAATGTGGATATGTCTTAACTGGTACTGGGAAAGCCTTTTTATGATCTATTACAACTTTGCCTTACCTTTTTTTTTAAATGTCAATCAGATTTTCCCACTTTATCCTCTATATCTTTTACCTTCTCATCGTATGCGTATGTATTTATCTCTCTAGAGTAACTTTTAGATAACTGTGTTTTCAGTCTATCTTCTCATTAATTTTCTCTTCAAGAGTAAATATTAACAATACTTTGTTAAAAGGCATACGGAAAGTTTAAATTTCCATTGCTGTATTTTTATTTCTAGTAGTTTTGCTTGATTCTCCTTTTCAAATAGTTTTTCCTTTCATATTTAAGCTCTTCTTTTTTTTGAAATACATTATTTAGTTTTTACTCTACGTCTGATAATTTCTGTGTTTGGATGGTTAGATTTTTAAAAAAATTTCTGCTAGCTCTTGCTCCTAGTGCTGTAATTTATTGTGCATTTACTAACTTATATAAACAGGTTTTACTAGCAATATGTTTACTAATATGTTTTGTGAAAGGCTTCTATATGCAAAATGAACCCCAAATGCAGAAGGAGCCATGAAACCAAAGAATGAGATAGACAAATCTATTTTGGTGGTAGAGGGTAATCCACTGGGGAACTTACAGACAGAAGCATAGTCTTGGGTGGCAGCAAAACAGGTAGATCTCTGAACTATTACTCCCCAGACCCAGGGCTTGCATACCATAGAGAAAGAGGGTACATGCCCTATGGAGACAATTAAAAGCAAGCCTCCAAAACAGGCAAGAATGCTGTATGTGTTACAGCCCATAATTTGTGCAATAACATCAAGGTTACTTTGATATAAGGACAAGATTCGTGGTATGTGCGTGTTCTTACACCGAGGATAGTAAATAAAGTAGAAATTGGAAGGCATTCCCAGGACTGAAATTAATCAAAACAGTCTGGCCTCCACATTCTACTCCTCTAATTTGGTTCTGAAAATCTCACGCACCCACCTCTTCTGCAGTGTTCCCTGAGCCTCTAATGAGGGGGCCAATGTGGGTGACAAGCTGCTCCAATTTGCTTTCTACTTAAAAGCAGAGGTGACAGCAACAGTACAGACAACAGCAGACAATGATACTTATGCCAAGTATAAAACACGTAATTAATGACGCCTTTTGCCACCATTCCCCAGGATCCAAATCAAGAGGTATAGAAGAGAACAGCAATACGAATAGAAGACTATAGGCAGAAATACAAGGGATTGATAGGTACTTGGTGAGGCAGCTCTTCACCGTCAAGCAAAATGACTATGGTAGCTTCACTTTAGTTAGAACATAGGAAGCCAGAGGAGTATGGGCTGGGCATGCATGCCAAACATGTTGCCTGAGGGGCAAAGGTGCCTGAGCTGTTATCTGTAAGGTTATAGGTATGGCAGAGGACCATGTCAAATGGGCAACTAGAGAGTCCTTTAAAAGGGGGTGTATTTCAGTTTGTTGGTACATGGAGCATCTTGGTTCAGACTCCAACAGAATCAACAGAGACCACATCAGATGGCCAGAGAATTCCTTGCTTTCTGGCAATTAATACCCTATTTAACCTGGGAGAAGTTGCCAGTCCAACCTCCATTTAGGTGTTCCCTCCCACGACTCAAGGTCTTGGGGAGTCCTAAACAACATTTGCCATTGGCCTTTGATTAGTTCCAGTAGAAGCGCATCTGGGTGAACTCTTTTTACAATTATGGTGAATAGACCCTCCTCTACAATGGTCCTGTCTCATTGGTATGGTGCCACCCCCATATTCATTTCAATTGAATTAAAGTTCCTAATAGCTTGAGACAAAAACTTTGCCCACACATGCAAGGTATTAGATTGTAAAGTGTTTGCAACTGTACCTTCAAAATGCCATTTGCTTTTCCCAATCAACCCTGCCACTTGGGAATTATGTGGCAAGCGAAATCTCCAGTCTATATATTTTTCATGTGCCCGATCTTGGGTATCATGTCCATTTTGAGGCCATAAAAATCCTCGACTCAGCCACACGTTTGGACTACCCGCTTTCGGGCCCCCTCTCACACAGAGGGCTACCCACTTTAGGTCCCCTCTCATATTGAGAGCTTTTCTGTTGCTCAGTAAAACCCTTCTTTGCCTTGCTTACTCTCCAGTGTCCATGTGCCTCATTCCTCTTAGATGCAGGACAAGAACATAGAACCCAGCAAATGGGGAGGGGTGGTGAAAAGAGTTATAACACTGTAACCTTTCTATCTTCTGCTTGTGCTGGGCGGCTGCCCCACATGATGAAAAACAGCAGCAGGGCCAGGCCGGCCCAGGAGCCACACACAGCCCAGAGCAGGGTGAGAGGACCAAACAAGCTGTGACACGCCATTGTTTGCCGAAGCATGCGGACAGCAGGAGCAAACGAGCAGTAACACAAATGAGCCGTAACATGAATGAGTTGTAACACAAATGAGCTGTAACGCTTCCTGGGGGCTCAAAACTTTGAATCCCCATGCAAGAGTGCAAGAGTCATAACACCCCCTGGGGCTCCTTGGCTGTTGACATCTCCAAGTTTTGGGGCACTGCTGCCTCCTACTTGTCCAGACTCCAGCACCCAATGCAAAAACTGTGGCACTCCAGGCTCAGCCATGTGCTGAGTGTGGAGTCCCTGTGCATGAGTGGTGATATGATTTGGCTGCATCAGCACCTTAATCTTATTTTGAATTGTAGTTTCCATAATCCCGACATATGGGAGAGACCCCATGGGAGGTAACTGAATCATGGGGGTGGTTAATTCCATGCTGTTCTTGTGATAGTGAGTAAGGTCTCACAAGAACTGATGGTTTTATAAGGGGCTTTTTCTTCACTTTGCTCAGCATTTCTCCATGCTGCCACCATGTGAAGAAGAACATGTTTGCTTCCCTGTCCACCATGATTATGTTTCCTGAGGCTTCTCCAGCCACGCTGAACTGTGAGTCAATTAAACTTCTTTCCTTTATAAATTACTCAGTCTTGTGTATGTTTTTATTAGCAGCATGAGACTGGGCTAATACATGTAGGATCTGGGCTGGTAGCACAAGCTGAGTGCAGCCTGCTGGGCCAAGTGGGCCAAGCAAGCCCAGTGGTGAGCCCAGAGCTGAAGGAAACCCAAACAGAGGCATTGCCAGCAGTGGTGATTTCTAGCTGGAGAAGTGGCACCAAAGAATCCTGTGTCGATCTGTCTTACCCAACCAAGTAACCCCTAGGAAATTTATAGCCAGGCGTTGTCCTTGTATCTTTTGTGGGTTGATGGCCCATTTTCTAGATTGAAATAGGGTACACAATGCATTGAGCTGTTGCTGTAGCAATGACAAGCCTTCAGAGGTTAGGACAATATCATCAATGTTATGAAACTGTTTATCAGCAGGTGGCATTGGACATAAAATTAAATCTGTAGCAATCATTTCATGACAAATAGTGGGACTATTTAGATAATCCTGGGACAACACTTGGAATGCTCATTATTGGCCATTCCAAATAAAAGCAAATTCCCTTTGTCAGTCCAGGTGTAAAGGAATACTGAGGGAGGCATTAGGCAAATCTAACACTGCATGGTAAGTTCCTATATCTTCTATTATTTGTTCTATCACTTGAGTTATATTAGGCACAATGGCATCTATCTCAGGAACCACATTATTTAGATCTCAGTAGTTCATTGTCATGTCCCAAGTACCACTTGGTTTTTCTTCCCTCCATAAAGGGCTATTGAAATGGCTCTGGGCTGGCCAAATAAAACTTACTTTGGTCAGTTACTATTTAATGGTTGTAATTTCTTCTTTCCCACCAAAAAGATGGAATTGTTTCACATTAATAAAATGTTGTGGAGGAGGGAGTTGTACAGCTTCCATTTTGCTTCCCTTCTTAAAATACATTTCACAGCACAATCTTATAGGTAGAATTTCCCCACAGATGTTTGTGTTGTGCATCCTGAAGGACATACATACCCACAATATTTTCCTGAATAGGTTAAATAAAGACAATATAGTAAGCAGGGTGGGAACTGGGGGGCACTCTGCGCAATACTAAGGAGGAGAGGAGTTTGTTTCACTTGGATTTTTGACTCTGGATTATCTATAGCTGCTTACTTACCAGGGCGTCTTTCTGAATTTCTGTGAATTAAAGTACATTCTGCTCCCGTGTCCACTAAAACTAAGGTTCTCTGCCTGGTTTTTGGATGCTAATAAATTATGAGCTCCATATAGGGCCTCTGGTAACTCCCTATTATTCATACAGGAAGGCAATCTTGATCACACTTCTAGTCTCTAGGCTGGGGAGTCATCAACTCCTAAGGCATAACAATTGGGATTCTTTTATGTGGAGTTTCTTTTTCTTCTTCTCCCTCATCTGGCAGGGTTCTGGGAAGGGATCTGAACTCTTGATCGGGAATAAGGTCTTTCAAAGGCCCACTAATAAAGCATGGGGTTCCCAATCTATCTTTTCTTTGTCTGCCCCAGCTGAGATCAGATAACACCACATTTGTTTCCTGGAAGTCCTACCTGGGACATTTAGGCTTTCTTTTCTTAGTCTGGCAGACATTTTTCTCCTTTGTTCCTATTCCTTTAGTAACCCATCAGACTTTAACTCTTCCTTTTTTAGTTTCTCCAAGATTGGCTGTAGTTTCTCCCATGTCCTACACATCTCATCCCAGGAAAGGGCTCAGGTGAAATAGGAGAGGGCCATGCCACTGTCACTGAGCACCTTGCAACAATGTATTTTCCATGCCCATGATAAGCACAGCCTTATCTCATCCTGCAACTTATTGAGCATCAATGGCCTGAAACAAATCTAACTCCCTATATTACTCTCTGCTTCCTCCAGAGATTGTCATGCCACCATCTGACGGAATAATTGCCCTTTCTTAGGCCAAACTTTTCTCATGGTCAGTAAAAATCAAGTCCATATGACTATGATTTTCCTAGAGAGTTTTAGAATGATGCAAACACTGTCTCAAAGCAGGATGAGTGGTCATATTACTCACTTTATTCAGCTTCACTCTTTGTGGGGAAATGTCATTCTCCTTAATGTCACACAGACCACCAACAGTGTGGCTAAGCTTCCTCTCAGCAGCTGTTGAAAAGTTTTCGCTATGTCCGATAAAAATTCTACTGAGGTTCTCGTGAATAGTTAAGGTTTCCTGAAAAGGCCATCTATTATTGCCCAGCTGCATGTGCTGGGCTTTTGTTTTCCACTACGAGTGGTCTTGCTCTCAAAAGGGGAGGATAATTATTCTGCTCCTGCAAGATAACTTCTTCATTCGACTCACACTTGATTCCCAAAGATTTCACATCTTAGCATCCCAGATCGGTTTAGCAAGGATAGCTCACACTTTCAGCCAGCACTTTCCTTTCTCCCAGATATGCAAAGTGGAGTAGCAGGCAAGGGTTTCTAATTGCATCTCCTGAGTTTTGAGGTTATCCTTAAGACGAGATACCAATACAGACATAGAGGTCCTTATATCATTTTCTAACTGTAATTCTTCTACTAGTTTTCATATCATTGCCTGAGGAACAAACTGTGCTTCTGCAGTCACCCCCACAGCACATAACAGTGGCCAACCCACCGTTGCCACAACCTGGTGACCTTCCTTACCTCAGTGGGTCATACAACTTTCCACTGTACTCGTGTGGTGATCCACAGGCATGTAGCAGGTAGAAAAGACCACCCCACATGGATAAGGAGGGCCACCTCAGGACTTTCCCTGCTAATGTGCCCTTCCTCTTGCCCATATTTTGGTTCTTAGACTCCTTCTGACTGGCTCACCAACTCTCCCATGAAAAGACGATATATACAAAATGACACCCAAACACAGAAGGAGCTGAGAAATCACAGAAGGAGGCAGACAAATTTAGCTTTTCAGTAGATGGTGATTTATTGGGGAACTTATAGAAAGACGTAGAGTCTTAGGTGGCAGTTAGACAGATAGATTTCTGCACCATTGTTATCTAGACCCAGGACTTATATACCACAGGGAAAGAGTGTGTATTTTTTTAAAGAGACAATTCAAGGCAACTCTCCAGAACAGGCAAGAATGCTATGCATGTCACTTTAATTAGTGTGATAACATCACAGTTGCTATAATCTAAGGGCAAGATTTATGGTAACTACATGTGCTTACACTAGGGGCGATTAGGAGGCAATCCCAGGACTGAGATTCATCAGAAATAAACATGGTAGATTAACATACACGATGGAGTTACTTTTGCTTCCACATGGTAACAAATGAAATACATATATTTTTTCTGATCAGAAGTACATAGATTTCAGTGCAAGAACTAATGGTAAGCCTTATTCAAAATAAGATATCAAGAGATTATTCAAAAACGAAAAATGTGTGTGGATATGTTCTGCTTCTAGGTTTTCAAATAACAAAGTAGAATGATCAGAATCATTGCTTGTAGAAGGTTTAATGCATGTGTTGTAAAGGAAAGCAGATGAGCTTTGAAATTGAGTAGAATTGAGTTTAATTTCCAGATACCCTTATTTCCTCTCAATGTACTAAAAGATAAATTAGCGATATTAATAATTATCTCATGCATTTATGATGGAGTTAAAGAGATTATGTGATGTGTCTAGAACACGTTTTGCATATAATAGATACTCAATGATGAACTTGAACTGTTGCTGTGCTGTTATTATTGATATAAAATTATATGGAGGACAATCTTTAAGCCAAAATGTGAGCCATTGTGTGTAACATGTAACAGTATTTTGGAATCTAATAAGTTATTTTTTGGTGGATATTGTTTTTAGAATTTTTAAATTTAAAGCAGCTAAATATTAAAAAGGACAGATGTATTAATATTAGTCTCCTCATTACCCACAGTGAATTTCTAATCAATTTAATAAAGTGGTTTAAGGCACAGAGAATGAAGCCTGAAAACCTGGATAAAATCTCATTTCTACATCTTACTACTTAAATGACTTGGATAGGTTACTTAACTTCTCTCTGCATCAATTTTCTCATTTATAAAATGAGGATAAAAATAGGGTCTATCTCATGGAGTTGGTATGAGAATAACATTTTTAAAGTGCTTAGCAGATTGACAGAAACATATTAAGTTTTATGTCAGTATTTTCTTCAATAAACTTTTTAACACAAACATTATATTAGATAGGCTTACATTAAGTGGACTTCAAGAAAAATTATTCTAAGTTTAAGAGAAGACTTTACCTTGAAGAAACATGCACTTGGTTTTTGAGCCATTTTCATAATTGAATTTTTAAGTGAACACCTTGTTTGATTATATAGTTTTGATTTAGGATTTTTAACACGGAGAACATCCCTCCTATGAATAGAAGAAACACAAGATGGAAATAAAGATTTTATTACTTCCAAATTCCAGTAGCTGCACACCATCTCAGGAGGCCACAAACACACAGAGGTCAGGGAACATGCAGAGAAAGAAAGGGACCCTTTATTGGGTCCAGGGTGTTATCCAGACAGATTTCCCATAGGGAGTTTTAATTGGTGGTTTAAAGCAAGCAGTCATGAGTTCCAGTAGATCATGCTGTTACTGAGAGTTAGTTGCTGTGGCTATCTGTATAGTCTATACAGAGTGTGAGAGCCACTGGAACCAGTGAAGTCGGCTATATGCAGTTGTCCTGCAGTCAATTGGTCACCAGGAGGAAGTTGTATAAGGTAGATATCTGGATTGACCACACTGAGGAAGTAGAGGGAGTGTAGAACTGAAAACTATGTGAAGCATGACTGAACCTGCTTCTGGCATGAGAAAGCCAAATATATTTAAATTGAAGCCAAGACAATATAAAATTATAAAAATTCACTACAAGTACTTTTTCCTATATGAGTTATATCAACCAGAAGAGTATCTCCTATTAAGCATAATAGATATGAAAGGGGAGTGTGTGTGTGTGTGTGTGTGTGTGTGTGTGCTCATGCAAAATGGGGGTGTTGGAAATAATGGAGACCAGTGAAAAGCAGAAACTTAAAACTCCTGTTCTGTCTGATCTAAATGACTGAGCTGACTACTGTTTCACTTACTTCTCTATGATTATTTTTTCCCGAACAATATCAGACCCTCGGTGATTTGGAGGATGGCTAGGTAACCATGTTCCCCTCAAGACAGTACTATCTGTAAACAGAGATCATGATAAAATGAACAGAAGAATTTTGTTCTCTTCCAATCTATTCTTATAAAAATCAATGGAAAGAATGTCATATAAATGTAATCATATAGTATATAGCCAGTGGAATTAATTTCATTCACCAAAATTCTCTGAAGTTTCAAGCAGATTGTTGCATATGCCTCCAGTTTGACTTTTTAAAATTTCTTACTGGTATCCTATGGTATAAATGTAAATCATCACAGTTCAATCATTCACCCATTGAAAGGCATCTTTTTTCACCATTTTTTTTTTTTTGCTATTACAAATAAAGCTGCTATGAGTATTTCCATATAGTTTGTGAGAGTGCGTGTGTTTGTGTGCATGTAAAGATATATGTGCCTTTCTTTGGGTTAAATGCACAAGGTTGCAACTGCTGTGTCATTTCATATTTAGTTTAGTTTTTTTTTTTTTTAAATACCAAACTATTTTCCAGATTGGCCATACCATTTTATTTGCCACTAGAAAAGTATGAATGAGCAAGCTTCTCTGCATCCTTGCCAACATTTGGTGTCAAAGAAAACAGTTCCTCTACCTCTATTTCCAATACTTCTGAATCAAAAGTGTGTGTGTTTTTTCCTCAACTGTAACCAATTCTCCAACTTTTGAGATATCAACTGGGTGATTCAATTGAGTCCAATAATTCAATTCAGTTTTAAACTGCCTGCACAGAATTAACATAGACTCCACAGGTTAAGGACTCAGACTCTCAAGACTTCCCTCAGTAAACATTCCAATTGCAAGTGTGGTTCATCTACACGACTGACCAATCAAGCATATATTTGGATAGTCACAAAATCCCTTCCACAGGCTTGATAATTTCCTAGAATAGCTTGCAAAACTCAGGAAACATTTATTCATGTTTAGTGGTTTATTATAAAGAGCATAATAAGAATTACTAATGAGCACCCAAATGAAGAAATACATAGGATGGGGTATCAGAGGGTCCTGAGCACAGAAGCTTCTGTCCCGTGGAGTTAGGATTTACTACTAAATTTACCAGGCAAATGGATGCATTCACTAATATGGAAGCTTTGTAAACCTTGTCATTTAAAGTTTTAGTGAAGATTATTTTATGTAGGCATTACTGATTGAATCATTGACTATTGGTGATTAGTTCAATCTCCAGTCCCTCTCTCCTCAGATGTTAGAGGAATGGAGCTGAAATTTCTGACTCTCTATCACGTGGTTTCTTCCTCTGGCAACCAGGCCTCATCCTGAAGCTCTCTAGAGTCCGATCAAGAGACATTTTATTTGAGTAAGGTCAAGAATATCTGAAAAAGGGTTATGGTGAATAACAATATGTTTTTCTTATACCTATTACTCAGAAATTCCAAGGATTTTAGAAGCTCTGTGCCAGGAACTAGGGATAAAGAACAAATACATGTCGATTATTATATCATAGTATTACAAATATTATCACTATCTGTACCTACATCTGTCTATCAATTATCTATTTATCATCAATCTATTTATTTGGTCATTCTGATAGATATGTAGTGATATTATATTGTGGTTTTAATTTCTATTTACCTTTTGACTAATGATGTCCTGATGATGTTGAACATTTTTTATGTGCTTATTTGCCATCTATATATCCTCTCCAGTGAAACATCTGCTCATGTCTTTTGGTGATTTTCCAATTGGATTTTTTAGTTGTTTGTTTGTTTTATACTGTTGAGTTTTGAAATTTCTTTATATATTTCAGATACCAGTTCTATGCTTATACAATTGTAAAAATTTTTTCCCAGTGTGCAGTTTTCCTTCTAATTCATAGTTAACAAGATATTTCAGAGAGTATTTTTCTTTTATTTTTTGTGAAATTCAGTTTATCATTCTTTCCTTTTATGAGTCATATTTTTTGGCTTAATCATAGATCCTATATATTTTATTCTATGTGTAATTTATTTAAAAAATTATTACTTTACTTTTTACATTTAAGTCTGTGATCTATTCTGAGTTGAATTTTATGGTGTGAGACTTAAATTGTGGATAATTTTTATAATTTATTATGGGAGTCTAATTGCTCCATAACCATTTTTTGAAAATGTATCTTTTTCTCCACTGCATTGCTTTGTCAACTTTGCCAAGTCTCAGTTCCACATTATTTGTGTGGATTGGTTTCTTGGTTATCTATTTCCTGTATTGTTCTATATATTTATTCCTCTGCTAATACCACACAGACTTGATTAATATGGCTATATGTTAAATCTTGAAGCCAATATGGCTACATGTTAAGTCTTGAAAACTAGAATGATTCTTTCACATTATTCTTCACTTGTAAAAGCATTGTTTTAGCTATTTTAGCTCTATTGTCTTTTCATACAAATTTTAGAATAATATTTTCTATATTTGCAAATATTTTTGTTGAATTGGGAATCTTGCTTAGTCTGTATACCAATGGGGGAGAATGGAATTATTTACTCTGCTGGGATTTGCAGTCCATTTTATGACTCTTCATTAAAATAATTCTTGATTTATTTTATATTTTTCAGCATGCAAACCATGAATCTTCTTTTTTAGCTTTAAACTTAAGTATTCCATCTTTTGTGCAATTATAAATGATGTTGTATTTTAACTTTTATTCCTTTTTTGTTCATTGTTAGTATAAAAATTTGATTTTTTTTTTTTTTTTCGTTATCTCTTATCCTTCAAACCTGTTGAGCTCACTTAATACTTTTAGGATGTTTTGTTTGATTCTTTGGCCTTTTTTATGTAGCTTATCATGACATATGCAAGTAAGGATGGTTACATTTCCTTCTGAGGCGTATATGATAGTTATTACCTTTTCTCTCCATATTGCACTGGTTAGAAATTCCAATATTATATTGAATAAGAGTGAGAGAACAGATTGCTTTATTTCCAATCTTGAGGAAAAACATTCAGGCTTTCCCAAGAAAATATGTTAGCTATAGGGTTTTCTTGGTAGATTTCCTTTATTAGACACCTCCATTTATATTTTTGAAAAAATTTATCAAGAATCGATGTTGAATTTTGTTAAATGATTTTTCTGTGTCTTTTTATATGATCATTTGGGTTTTTATTGTTTATATGATGAAGTGTATTAATTGATTTTGAATAATAAACCAGAATCGCATCTAATAGTGGTTTTGATTTGCATTTTCCTAATGAATAATAGTGTTCAGCACCTTTATATGTGTTTACTGGTTATATATATATATATATATATATATATATATATATATATATATATATACTTGTTAAGAATTCTATGAAGATCCCTGGTCCATTTTGTAATTGGATTATTTGAATTCTTAAAATTCAGTGTAAGTATTTTTTATACATTCTGGAAATAAATCTCTGATATGAATTGCAAATTCTGTGAATTGTATTTTCAAATTGTTGATGGAATTGTTTGTAACACAAAAGTTTTTAATTTCAATTAAGCCCAATTTATCTATTTTCGTTTTTTGCTACTTGTGCTTTGGATTTAATATCTAGGAGGCATTTGCTTGATATGTCACAGAGACATTATATTTACTTTTAAATTTTTATAGATTTTGCTTTGGTATTTTGGTTTAGATTTATTTAGAATCCATGTTTATGTAGAGAGTGAGAAAAGTGACAATGTATTATTTTGCATATAGATATCAAGTTGTTCCAGCACTATTTATAAAAAGTCAGTTGAACATAAATGTAACTGTTTATTTATAAACCTTGAATGTTTGCCCTATTAATCTTTAGATCTTTCCTGTTGCCAATATCACACTGTATTGATTGCAGAAAACTTGTGTTAAGTTTTGAAATCAGAAAGTATTAATCTATAAATTTGGATTTTTATGATTTTTTTCTTATTTATTTTGGATAGGTAAAAGTTATATATATTTATCATGTACAGGATGATGTTTTGAAATATAAATAAAGCTGGAATGGCTAAATCAAGACATTAAAGATACGTATTACTTATCATTAGGAACTTATCATTTTTGTATGTAGTGAGAACATTTAAAATTCACTCTGGGCATGGTTCAGTGGCTCATGTTTGTAATTCCAGCACTTTGGGAGATTGAGGCAGGAGGATTGCTTGCGCCCAGGAGTTTGAGACCAGCCTGGGCAGCATAGCAAGACTCCATCTGTAAAAAAGAATTTTTTAAAAAATTAACTGGGTGTGGTGGCATGTGTTTGCAGTCCCAGCTACTCAGTAGGCTGAAGTGAGAGGATCACTTGAGCTGTGATCACGCCACTGTGTTTCAGCCTGGGTGACAGAAAGAGGCCCTGTCTCTAAATAAATAAGTGAATAAATAATAATAAAATAAAATCTACTCTGTAAGCAATTTTCAGATGTACAGTATATCATCGACTACAGTTACTATCACCTATAATACATCTCCTGAACTAATTCTTCCTGTTTAACCCGAATTTGTGTCCTTTAACCAACATCTACTTATTTTCTCCACAAGATAGACTCTGGTAATTTAATCTTACTCTCTGTTCTTATGAGTTTGAATTTTTTATATTTTCTATATAAATGAGATTATGTAGTATTTGTCTTTCTGTGCCTGATTATTTTGCTTAGCATAATTTTCTCCAGGTTTATCTATGTTCTTACAAATGAAAAGATTTTCTCCTTTTTTTCAGACTGACTAGTTTTCCACTGTTTATATATATGGCATTTTCTCTTCATCTTCATCCATTGCTGGAGACTGAAATTGATTTCATGTTTGGCTGTTATGAATAATGCTACAGTGAACATCTGCATGTTTCACAAGTGCAGATGTCTCTTTGATATATAGAATTCATTTCCTTTGAATATGTACTTAGTAGTAGGATTGCTGAATCATATAGTAGTTCTATTTTTAATTTACTGAGGAAGCTACATACTGTTTTTCATAATGGCTATACTAATTTATTTTCCCTCCAACAGTGTATAAGTGTTACCCTTTCTAAACATTTCTTTCCACACTTGCTTGCTATCATTTTTTCTTTTTGAAAATAGACATTCTAATATGTATGAGAAATATCTCCTTGTGGTTTGGTGTGCATACTTATCAAATGCTTGTTGGCAAATGCTTGCTGGCAATTTGCATGTCTTCTTTGAGAAATGTCTATACAGGTTTTTTGAACTCCTGACCTAAAGTGATACACCTGCCTCAGCCTCCCAGAGTGCTGTGATTATAAGTGTGACCCACTGTGCCCAGCTGTATACAGGTTTTTGACTATTTTTTAATTGGGTTACTTGTTTTCTAAGTATTGACTTGTTTGAAATCTTTATATATTTTGGATATTAACCCATTATCAGATGTATGGTTTGCAAATATATTCTACTATCCTATATATTGTCTCTTCATTCCATTGACTGTTTCCTCTGCTATGCAAAACCTTTTTAGTTTGAAGTAATCCCATTTGTTTATTTTTGGTTTTATTGTCTGTGCTTTTGGATTTCTCTCTAAAAACAAAAGCTTATTGCCCAGAACAATGTCATGGAGCTCCTCCACTATGTTTACTTTCAGTAATTTCAGAGTTTCAGGTCTTAGGTTTAAGGTTTTAATTCACTTGGATTTGATTTTGGCATATAATCTGATATTAGCATCTAATTTCATTCTTCTACATTCACTTTTTCCAGCACTGTCTATTGAAGAGATTTTCCTTTCCCCCTAGTATGTTCTTGGCATCTCTGTCAAAAATTATGGACCACAAATGCATGGATTTATTTCTGGACCTCTATTCTGTTTTATTGATCTTAATGTCCATTTTTATGCTACACCTAGGTTTTGATGACTATAGTTTCATAAATAGGTCATCAAATTATATAATGTGATACCCCCAGCCTTGTTCTTTGGCACAAGATTGCTCTATCTATTCCAGGCCTTTTGTGGTTCCACATGAATTTTAGTTTTGTTTTTGCTTTTGTTTTTGTTTTCTGTTTCAGTGAAAAATGTCATTGGCATTTTGTTAAGGACTGCACTGAACCTATGAACTGCCTTGGGTTGTATGGACATTTTCACAACACAAATTTTTCTAATCTGTGGACATGGAATAGCTTTCCATTTATTTCTGTCTTCAATTTCTTTTATCAATGTTTTATCATTTTCCATGTATATAAGTTTCACTCCCTTAAGTGAGTATATTTCTAAGTATTTTATATTTTTGTATGTTTTTGAGAACGGATTACTGATTCTTTTGGTCAGTTCGTTGTTAGTTTATTATAATTTTACTGATTTTCCTTTTGATTTTGTATTCTGCAAATTTACTGAATTTGTTAATTTTAATGAGTTTTGGTAGAGTCTTTAGCATTTCTACAAATGTGATTTTTACCTCTGCCAAACAGATACAAGTTAACTTCTTTTGTTTTTATAATTTAGATGTCATTTCTTTCTTTCTCTTGCTTAATTACTCTGGCTAGCAATTCAAGTACTATGGTGAATAGAAGTAGTGAGTTGGCATCTTTATCTTGTTGATCTTAAATAAAAAACTTTATTTTTCACTGATGAATATGGTAGCTATGGTATGGATGTATATAGACTTTATCATATTCAAGTCTATTCTTCTAGTTCTAATTGGTTGTGAGTTTTTAATAAAATAATGTTGAATTTTCTGCATATATTGAGATTGTCATAATGTTTATCTTTGATTCTGTTAATATGGCATATGATATTTTATAGTTTTGTCTATCTTAAAACATCCTCTATCACAGGGATAAATTCCACTTGATCATTATGTATGATGTTTTTACTGAGCTGCTGAATTCAGTTTGCTAATTTTGTTATTATTGTTGATGAGGATTTTATCATTTTTGTTCATCAGAAATATTTGCCTATACTTTTCTTGTAGCATCCTTTTATGTTTCTGATATTAGAGTAACGCTGGCCTCATAATATGAATTTAGAAATGTTCTCTCCTCTAATTTTTTTTGGAAGAGTGAAAATAATTGTCTTTAATTCATTTTAAATGTTTGGAAAAATTCAGCAGTGAAACTGTCTAGTACTAGGATTTTCTTTCCTGGGAGATGTTTGATTAGTGCTTCAATGTCTTTATTTGTTATTGGTCTGTTCAGATTTTTTAATGTATTCTTGACTTAGTCTTGTTAGATTGTGTGCATTTAAATTTTTAACTATTTATTCCAGGTTAAACAGTTCATTGGCATATAATTATTCATAGTAGTCTCTTATTATTTTATTTCTATTATGTTAGTTATAATGTGTTCTCTTTCCTTTGTTTTATTTGAATATTTTCTCTTTTTTTTTTTTTTTTTTGAGATGGAGTTTCGCTCTTGTTACCCAGGCTGGAGTGCAATGGCGCGATCTCTGCTCACCGCAACCTCCGCCTCCTGGGTTCAGGCAATTCTCCTGCCTCAGCCTCCTGGGTAGCTGGGATTACAGGCACGCGCCACCATGCCCAGCTAATTTTTTGTATTTTTAGTAGAGACGGGGTTTCACCATGTTGACCAGGATGGTCTCGATCTCTTAACCTCGTGATCCACCTGCCTCAGCCTCCCAAAGTGCTGGGATTACAGGCTTGAGCCACCACGCCCGGCCTCTCTTTTTTTCTTAATCTAGCTAAAGTTAGGGGGATTTTATTTACCTTTTCAGGAAAACCCCAACTTTTCATTTTCTTAGTTTTCTCTATTGTTTTTCTGTGTCTCTTTTATTTTTCAGCACTCTTATCTTTATTTTTTCTTTTCTTCTATTAATTTTTAGCTTACTATATTATTTTTTCTAGTTTCTAGCTTCTTGAGGAATAATATTAGGATTTTATTTGGGACCTTTCTTTTTATTTAGAAATTCATTGTTGTGGCTGGGCGTGGTGGCACACACCTGTAATCCAAGCACTTTGGAGGCCAAGGCGGGCAGATCACCTAAGGTGGGGAGTTAAAGACCAGCCTGACCAACATGGTGAAAACCCATCTTAAAATAAATAAATAAATAAATAAATAAATGTATTGTTGTAAAGTTCTGTCTTTAGACTGCTTTTGCAGCATTCTGTAAGTGTTGCTGTTTCCATTTTCATTTATCTTGAGAGATTTTTAAATTTCTCTTTAATTTCCTTTTTGACCTATTGGTTGTTTAAAGGCATGCTTAATTTCTATGTTTGTGAATTTTTCAAATTTTCTTCTATTATTGATTTATAGTTTCATATCGGTTATCAAAAACTGCTTAATATGATAGTAGTCTTCTTAAATTTGTTAAGATTTATTTTGTAGCCTAACATATGATCTGCCTTGGCGATTGTTCCATGTGTGCTTGAGAAGAATGTTTATTTTGCTGCTATTGGATGATATGTTCTTGTATATTTCTATTAAGCCCATTTGGCCTAGAGTGCAGTTCAATTCAAGTGTTTTCTTGTTAATTTTTTCTCTGCATGATCTGTCCACAATTGGAAGTGAAGTTTTTTGAAGCCCCATACTATTATTTTATCACAGTCTATCTCTCTCTCTTTCTTCAGTTCTATTAATATCTACTTTATATATTTAAATCCTCCAATGTTGAGTGCATATGTATTTATATTTGTTATATATTTTTTAAGAATTTGTTTTGTTATCATTATATATCGGCCTCCCTTTTCTTTTCATATAGTTATTGATGTAAAGTCTATTTTGTCTAACTATAGGCCATGTTCTTTATTGGTTTTAATTTGCATCGAATACCATTTTGCATTCTTTCACTTCAGTCTTCGTGTGTCCTTAAAGGTGAAGTGAGTTTCTTATAGGCAACAAATGAATCTCTTCTTTTGTTTTGTTTTGCTTTGCTTTCTTTGCTTTGGCTTTTTGTTCCATTTATTCAGACACTCTTTTTTTCACTGGAAATTTTAATCCATTAACATTCAAGGTAATATTTGATAGTTAAAAGACTTAAAATTGATACTTTGTTAAATGTTTTCTGGTTGTTTTGCAGGACCTTTTTTTCTTTCCTTCTTGATGCTTTTCTTTGTGATTAGATTGTTTTCTCTAGTGGGGTGCATTGATTCTTTACTCTTTATCTTTTGTGTTTAGTGTAGGTTTGGTTTTGTGGTAACCATGTGGCTTGGATAAAATATCTTATAACAGGCTATTTTAAGCTGATAATAACTTAATTTTGATTGCATGATATATTTTTACTCCATATTCCCTTCTTAGTCCTTTTGGGCTAGTATAAGAAAACTTCTTAGACTGAGTATTTTAGAAACAACATATATGTATTTTTCACAGTTATGGAAGCTGGGAAGTCCAAGATGAAGACATAGCAGAAATTTGTTTCCAGTAAGGTTTTACTCTCTACTTTAAAGATGGCTCCTTGTTGCCATGTCTTCAAATCATGGGGGGGTAATCAGTATATCCATCCCCTCAAACATTTATCTTATCTTTGTATTGGGAAATTACAAATTATTATTTTTAATAGTTTTGTCTTTTAACCTTTGTACTAAAGAGATAAATGATTTTCATACCACCATAACAGTGTTAGGGTGTTCAAATTTAGATTCTTGTACTTTCTTTTACCAGTAAGTTTTAGACTTCCAAATGTTTTTCTATTTCTAATTAGCTACCTTTTCTTTTAACTTGAATAATTTCTGTTAGTGTTTTTTGGAAGACAAGTCTGCTGGTAATGAACTCCTTCAGCTTTTGTTTTATCTATCTTTAATTTCTGAGGGATAGCTTTTCTGGTTACAAAATTATTGGTTGCTAGTTTGTTTTCCAGTATGTTGAATCTATCAACTTACTGTCTCTTGGCCTATAAGCTTTCTGCTGAGAAATCTTATGATAGCCTTCTGAAATTCCCTTATATATGATTTCTTCTATTTTATTGCTGCTTTCAGGATCCTCACTTTGTATTTTATTTTTTGACAGTTTGATTATGGCAGTGTAGTCTTGTTTGGATTGAATTTGGTTAGACACCTTTAACCTTCATGTACATGGATGTTTATATGTTTTCTCAGATTTGAAAAGGATTCTACTATTAACTTCTTTAAATAATCTTGCTATTCCATTGTCTCTCTTTTCTCTTTTTTTACTTTCTGTGGCTCAAATATTTGCTCTTTCGATACTGTTCTGTGAATTCTGTGAGCTTCCTTTATTCCTTTTTATTCTTATTTCTTTTTTCTCTCCTATGTATTTTCAAATAACCTGTCCTCAAGTTGAATGATTGATCAATTCTGCTGTTGATGTCCTCTATTGTATTTTCCATTTCATTTGTTATATTTTTCAACTGAAGAATTTTTTTTTTAATTTCTAATGTCTCTGATAAATTTCTCCTTTCATGCGTTGAAAGGAGAATTCAATGAAATTCTCTGTATTTTCTTCAATTTCACTGAGCTTCCTTAAAACAAGTATTTTGAATTCTTCGACAGGGAATTTGTATGTCTCCATTGCTTTGCTGTCAGCTATGGGGAGATTATTTTGTGTTTTTGGTGGTACTATGTGTCCTCTTTTTAAATGTTTCTTGTTGTTTTACATTAATATTTGTGAATTCAGAGTAGTCACCTCTTACCGACTTTATTGGCTAGGTTCATTGTGAAAAGACTTTAAGGACTGCAAGGTTGCTTGCTTGTTGGGGCATAGTGATTCTAGAATCAGTGATAGTGCCAACTTTGTATTATCTGTGTAGCTTTGTAAGGTGAGGTCCTTGTTGATGAAGATTATATGGATCTTCAGTGTTCAATGCTGTGGATATCTACAGTGGTGGCAATGGTCATTGGTTCTTTGTTGGCAAAGATCTTCCCAGTGTCTCTATCTCCAACCAGAAAAATTGTTAAAAAAATCTTTCTTGTCACTGGTTATGGCTTGTAGGCTTGCTTGCAGTGGTTGTGGCACTGGGATTTCATGGATGGTGCTTAGTGAGTGACCATGGAGCTAAGGCCTGTAGCATGGGCACAAACAAAGGGACTATAGCTCTGAGATTTGGGGAACTGGTGCTCATGATGAAGTCACCCCTGCTGCCATTTTGATAACCGTATTCAAGGTGCAGATTATTGTGAATTATCTGAGGAATCAAGCATGAGAGCACAGGAATGCACAGAGTAGAGTGATTCCAGGATTGGGCAGGTTCCAACTCTCCATAGCAGTAGAGCTGTGCCCAGAACATGGGCATATATGGTGCCTAGCTCTCCATAGCAGCAGAGCCGGTGCCCACAGCAAGTGCTTGGCTCCAGGGTCCAGAGTGAAAACTAGCTTGCTCTGCTATTGGCTCCGATAACTGAGATGTGGACCCATCTGGTGTTACCGCTGAGCCTGGGTCTGTACTTTGGAGATTCAAAGAGCAGCCATGTTTATAGGGTTGGGGTACATGCAGAGTCTGGCTAGATAGTGGCTCCTTTCCCTAGTAGATGCTTTTCTGTGGGGAACAGGGGTGTGCAGTCATGTTTTTCTCTGTGGGATTTCCTGGCAGGATTAGCTTTGTGTTACCTCAGTGACAAGAGATGCCAGTGTTCTCTGTGTAGCAGGTTGCTGGGGAGCATGTTGACTCAAATCACATGGCTGATACCAATAGCTTCCATCTTTCTTCTTTGCACTTAGCCATCATCTGGTGTCTTAGGTATGTCAATATCACTAGAGATTCTTTCTATGTGGATATTCTCCATCTTTTTTTTTCTCCACTGTGTTGCTACAGATTTTTTAATGGGCCCTGGAGCCCTCTGTGGGCTATTTTGATTTGTAATAACTGTCTGTTTTTGGTTTTTATTTTTTGGTTCTAGGACAATGTTTTTAAAAAGTGGCAAGAGTAAATATTATTTTCTTCTTATTGGTCTTAGGTAGACAGTATATTTTTACTATAACACTTTTGCTTTCAGAATATTGCTGAAATACTGAAATTTCAGAAATTTCAGGCACTGAGCATGGTGGTGACAACTGGTCTTCTCATCTAGTCTCTTCTGCTTACAAGTTTCACCTTTGAACAATTGAGGACCATGCAAACGGGGCTCAGTGTTTTTGACCTGCTGCACATAGGATCTATATTCCACGGTATGAGAGGATACGCAAAGGAAGGAATAGAGGCCTGTTACTCTTAGCTACTCCTATGTGGAATGAAACATCTGCAAAACCAAGCTGGTGTATGTGACAGGGGCTGGTGGTAGATGAAAAATGATACTAACCAGCCTTTCCTGGGAAGAAACTATAGCCCAAACCTAGTAGCAGATGAAAGAGGAAACCATGCCCTCTTCATTCTACCTGTGTGGCCTAGAATGTTTATTATGTAGAGCTAGAGAGGTAGAAAAGATTGAGTAATTACACCCATCTCAAAGATTTTTGCTTTTTTTTTTAATAACTTTATTTTCTGGACATAGGATCTCACTCTGCTGCTCAGGCTGAAGTGCAATGACATGATCAAAGCTCATTGTAGCTTCAAAATCTTGGGCTCAAGCAATCTTCCTACCTCAGTCTCCTAAGTAGATGGAACTACAAGCATGTACCACCATTTCTGGATTTATTTTTGTTTTATGGGGTCTTGTCATGTGGCCCAGGCTGCTTTTAAACTTCTGGTTTCAAACAGTCCTTCTGCTTCAACCTCCAAAAGCACTGGGATTAAAGGCATGAGCCACCGTACCCAGGTCTTGCTTTTCTTTATATAATTTAGTAGATTTTCTAAAAAAAAAAAAAATGATTATTTGTTGTATGCACTTAAAACAATTTTAAAGATTTTAATTTTTTTCAAAAAATCATATTCACCAATTGTGATTGTTTTTCTGAATACAGGGTCTGTGAAACTCCTCCTGAAATACTGTTGTAGAGGTGGTAGGTTCTATCTATAATGTTTTAAAATGTGTTTTTTTAATAACTTACCTTAATGGTTGATTAGGTATTGCATTATGTTTATATAGTTTTTCTACTAGTGACATCATTTTACATGTTTTGGAGACATCTAAAAAAATTACTTTTCCATTTATAACTGTTTTAAATATTTCTTGTATTTACATTTTGAATAATATCAGTGTTATAATTTTGACTTCAAATGTCAAATATAATTTAGAAAACTCAAAAAGAATAAAACTCAATTGTATTTATCCATATTTTTTGCCTAATATGTTCTTCTGTTCTAATGTTACAAGATCTCTCATTATACAATTTTATTTTTGTTTAAAGACATTCTCCTTTAGCTATTTTTTAAAAAAACCTAAGAATGTAGTTAAGTTATATAGCAAAAGGATCTTTGCTACAATCCATAAGGAAAGGAACTTTTTCTTAATCTAAGAATACCTTATTTTCCCTTTTGATCCTGAAGAATATTGTTGGTAGATGTAGAATTGTGGATGTACATGATTGTTGTTGTTTCCTTTCATGACTTAGAATTTTGACTATGACACTGTTTTTGGCTTTCATCATTTCTTGTAAGAAATTCAGTCCTTCAAATTGTTTGCTCTCATAGGCAAGGTGCCATTCTCTCTATAAATTTCAAGATTTTTTTTTCTTTAGTTTTCAAAAGTTTGAATATGATATAACTTGCCATGAACTTCTTTAGGATTATCTTGTTTTGAGTTCATTTAGCTTCTTAAATCTGTAGGTTTATGCCTTTTGCAAAATTTGGGAAGTTTTCATCCATTTTTCAGTACATTTTTGTTCTGCTCCTTTTATCTTCTCCTGTTAAGATTCCAATGATGTGAATGTTAGACCTTTTTTTTTTTTTGCTACAGTCCCAAAAGTGCCTGAAACTCTGCTTATTTTATTTCTTCAGTATTTACTGGGTTTTAGATTGGCGATTTCTGTTGTTCTATCTTATAGTTCATTGATTCCCTGTTCTCTCTAGCCGGCTGCTGAGCCCTTATGTTGAGCTTTGCGGTTATTGAATTTTTAAGTTCAAACATTTCCTTTGTTTCTTATTCGTATCTTCTATGTCTTTGCTGCTTTTTTTCATTTCTGAAAATGTGTTAGTAGGTGTATGTTGAAGTATTTTGATAATGGCAGTGGTAAAATCTTTGTTAAATAATTCTAACATCTCTCGTATCTCTGTTGGCATGTGATTACCTTTTTTTCCTCATTCAGTTTGAGATTTTCCTGATTCTTTTTAGGAGGAGTAATTTACTAAAAATTAAAACCTTGACATTATGGGTATTATGTTTTGAGACTGGATTATACTTAAACCTTCTATTTTACTTGGCTCTCTCTGACCCCACTACAATCTCACTTAGATGTGATGGAGGGAATTATCTTAATTATTTTCAGGTGAGGATAGAAGCCCAACTTTCTCACTAGGCCTCCATTTACACCTGATAAAGGTGGGAGCGCTTCATAGTTGAGCTAAGTTGAGAGTTCTGGCTCTACAATAAGCCTTTCTGATACTTTCTTGGCTAGGATACATAGTGTTGCTTCATTATTTCTTCCCAAGTGGCTCTAATAAACACAACAGAGAAAAGGAATTATCTCATAACCACAGGAACATTTTGAAAATTTTGACTTTCTATGTAGCCAATTTTGACACTATTGTCACCAGCAGGTGGGGGTGGAAGTTCCAGCTCCACAGGTGGTTTCCACTGAGACCATGAGGAGGGGGTTACTATGCCCCACTGTGGATGAAAACGTAAGCTTCCTTCTTGGACGTCAACCAGGTACTGCTATTACAAGTCTCATTGTAGCCTTGTGGGCATGGAAACCTGCTCATCCTTTTTTGGCATGGGGGGTGGGTTGGGCCACAATTTTTTTCTTTCCTGTTTGGCAGGAGTAGAGTGGTAATTTTCTAAATGGTTTCTGATATGGTTTGGCTGTTTCCTCCACCCAAAATCTCATCTTGAATTGTAATCTTCAAAATCTCCATAATCTCTATGTGTCAAGGGATAGACCAGGTGGAGGTAATTGAATCAATCGAGTGGTTCTAATGATAGTAAGTGAGTTCTCATGAGACCTGATGGTTTTATAAGTATTTGGTAGTTCTTCCGGCATTCATTTTCCTTCTTACCACCTGTGAAAAAGGTGCCTTGCTTCCTCTTCAACTCACACCATGTTTGTAAGTTTCCTGTGGCCTTCCCAGCCCCCAAACTGAACTGTGAGTCAATTAAACCTCTTTCCTTTATAAATTATGCAGTCTCAGGCAGTTCTATAAAGCATGTGAAAATGGACTAAGACAATTTCTATCTTCCTAGGTTGTTAACTTTGGAAGAGTGATCAGTTCCTTGGCTAGTGAGATCAATATTTGTTGAGAAATTATTTTGTTTGCTGTTGTGTTTCTGGAGTCCAGCCTTCTTTGACTCCAACTCTAGGACATATGAGCCTAAATGAAAACCCAGTGAAAGCACTACTATGTTACCACAGTTTCTTGCTGGTCTGCCTTCTTCTCTTCACCTTGTAGGAACTTGTATGTTTGTTTTATATATTATGTCCCTGGATTTTAATTGGTCTTAGCAAGAGGATTCTGGAGAAGGACATTTAAAAGTAAACTTGGAAGAATTACTTCTATTTCCAGAAGTACCTATCTGGAATCATAAGTATATTTTGCTGTTGTTCTGTTAATTTGAAACAATGTTTAAATCTTGTGGTATTGCCTACATTCATTCAGGTCAGGATATGCTAACTTATATAGTTCTCTTTTATATATATATATATATATATATATATATATATATATATATATAAAATTGCATTTTAGGTTTTGGGGTACATGTAAAGAACATGCAAGATTGTTGCTTAGGTACATATATGGCAATGTGGTTTGCTGCCTTCCTCCCTATCACCCATATCTGGCATTTCTCCCCGTGTTATCCCTCCCCAACTTCCCACCCCCTGCTGTCTTTCCCCTAGTTCCCGCCCCCCACAGACCCCAGTGTGTGATGCTCCCCTCCCTGTGTCCATGTGTTCTCATTGTTAACCAGTGTATGAGAGTATGCCCTTATATCTATGGAGAAATACGATGGAAATAATATTAGTCCACATATCCAAGACTGGACATTTTATAAAAGAAAGAGATTTAATTAGACTTACAGTTCCATGTGGCTGGGGAAGCCTCACAATCATGTCTTACATGGATGGCAGCAGACAAAGGGAGAATGAGGAAGATGCAAAAGCAGAAATCCCTGATAAAACAATTAGATCTGGTGAGATTTATTCACTACCACAAGAATCATGGGAAACCACCCTCCTGATTCAATTATCTCCCAGCAGGTCCCTCCCACAAAATGTAGAAATTATGGGAGTACCATTCAAGATGAAATTTGAGTGGGAACACAGAGCCAAGCTATATCATTCCACCTCTGGCCCCTGACAAATATCATGTCCTTACATTTCAAAATCAATCATGACTTCCCAACAGTCCCCCAAAGTCTTAATTCATTTCAGTATTAACTGCAAAGTCCAAAGTTCAAACTCTCATCTGAGACAAGGCAAGTCCCTTCCTTTTAAGAGGCTGTAAAATCAAAAGCAAGCTAGTTATTTCCTGAATACAATGTGGATACAGACATTGGATAAATACAACCATTCCAAATTGGAGAAATTGTCCAAAACAAAGGGTCTACAGGGCCCAGGCAAGTCTGAAATCTAGTGGGGCAGTCAAATCTCTTTTTTTTCCCTTTTTAAATTATATTTCAAGTTTGGGGTACATGTGTAGAACATGCAGGTTTGTTACATCGGTATACATGTGCCATGATGGTTTGCTGCCTCCATCACCTTGTTATCTACATTAGGTATTTCTCCTAATGCTGTCCCACTCCTATACCCCCATCCCCTGCTATCCCTCCCCTAGCCCCTGCCCCCTGACAGGACCCAGTGTGTAATGCTCCCCTCCCTGTGTCCATGTGTTGTCATTGTTCAACACTCACTTATGAGTGAGAACATGTGGGGTTTGGTTTTCTGTTCTTGTGTCAGTTTGCTGAGAATGATGGCTTCCAGCTCCATCCATGTCCCTGCAAAGGATATGAACTCATCCTTTTTTATGGCTACATAGTATTCCATGGTGTATATGTGCCACATTTAGAGAAGTAGAACAGTGAAATATACCCAGTAATTAATCACAGTTATCTATGGAAACACAGTCAGTTCTCAATTACGTGTTTAATTTTTTAAAATTCCTTTGCTACCTCTTGCTATCACGGGCACCACAGGATCACTTTGAGAGGAGATAAACTTATCACGTTCAGTAAAAACTTAGTTTCAGTATTTGGTCATTAATATTTATATACATTTTGGTAACCTCAACTCATTAAAATTTCATTTTATTTTGTTGGTCTATAATTGTACACTAGGGGAGAACTACAATTGAGTAAAAAGTATAAGAGAGCTACATTGTTTAGTAGGTGAAGGTGTTAAAAATTTATGTAGAATAACAAATCCTGGGAACTGACCAAATAGTGGCTCTTTACCAACTGTCTTAGTTTTTAAAAATTACAATAAAATAGTTTTTTGTACTTTAAACATAACAAATGAAAAATATGATAACAATAATATAATACTGAAAACATCTAGCATGCAAAATAAACTTTAGAAACATTTGATCTCTATATGTGCTAGAAGTATATGTGTACATCTGTTTATATATATATAATAAAATATATATATTTAAAATATACATACTTAAATTTTTTTATGTTTGGTAACTATTGAAAGGAATTAAAGGGGGAATGTTTTCCAAACAATCCCTTGCATGTTATAATAAAAATATCAGATTCTCACTTGGAAACCTGGGTAGGTAGAAGGTTTTATTTTCCAGGTTCAGTCTTGTCTTTTGGTTCTCTTGTATTCTGATGTGGATATTAGTACCCCACTGATGTGACAGAGAAAGAAAATTCTGAAGTAGATAACTTCTTTTAAAACTATAGTCTGAGCTTTTTAAATGAGATGAATGGGTACTGGAGATAAAAGAAAAAATCCATGGCAGCAATAATAACATAAGTAAGCCTTGGAAAATAAAAACTGTAATTTGTAATGCAATCTTACACAAAAGGATGAAGATAAAGTGGTTGAGAAAGGAAACAAAACAAAACAAAACAAAACAAGTTCTTGAATCGTTAATATCTGTTGCATACCAGAATAGGCACTCTCAAATATACTATTGCACTTTCAGCCTATAAAAGCTTTAAGATGTACAAATTACATTTTTATGATGAGAACTAGAGACGTTATGTAATCTTTTTGGAATGAGTTGCTAGTGAGAGACAAAGCACAGAATTTGAATCTGTGCTCTCAAATGACAAAGCCTGTACATATCTTCCAGTTTGAAAGAATAATTCACCTGAAAGTGTTACCTGTGTATATTTGAAAAAGACTATTTTATATCACACAAAAATGTAAACAATAGACACTGGGGTCTATGTGAGGATGGAGGCTGAAAGGAAATAGAGGATCAAAAAAAAAATAACTCATGGGTCTAGGCTTAGTGATAAAATAATCTGTACAACAAGTCCCAAAAACATGACTTTACCTGTACAACAAACATGCACATATACCCCTGAACGTAAAATAAAAATTAAAAAGAGAAGTTTAACACTGAGCTCTGTGTCCTGGCATTATTATTTTCACTTCTCACACCAAATAATACCAAATATCTCAATTTTTTAAGAAAAATACTTGTTTTCTTTCACTTCAAAAGATAAAGGATAATTTGTGGACTTATTAGAAATCTTTTGCAAATTCTGATGCTTTAATGTAACAGAATCACTATGTCTTTCTTTTCTAGGTCTAAAAATAAATCAAAATAAATGTGGTAGACTGTAACCGAACTTGTTCAACCTACAGCCTGTGGGCAAGGTAGCCCAGGATAGCTTTGAGTGAGGCCCAACACAAATTCATAAACTTTCTGAAAACATTATGAGTTTTGAAAGACACAAGAATCGCTTGAACCTGGGAGGCAGAGTTTGCAGTGTGCCAAAATTGTGCCACAGCACTCAAGCCAGAGTGACGGAGTGAAACTCTGTCTCAATAAATAAATAAGTAAATATTATTTTTTCTAAAAAAAGGAACATTGTAAGCTGGTGCAGAAGGGCATTTTTGATTTGTTACTTGAAATTTAAAACATGCAAGTCACATGATAGGTATATTTACTGCATTTATTTCATTAAATTAAGTTGACAGACAAAACAGTAACTCAAAATGATTAACCTATTAATGCTTTCCAACATTATCTTATAATGTATAAACATTACACATTTTAAATTAAATATATACATACAGTTGTAAGATATATATTTAACCTAAAACATACAATGTTTATTTGCTAAAATACCAATGCACGCCCAAGACTGCTTTGATTTCAGTCTTTTAAAAAATATTTATTTATTTATTTAAAAAATTTATTTGGCTGAGCACAGGCTCATGCCTGTGATCCCAGCACTTTGGGAGGCTGAGGTGGGTCGATCGCGAGGTCAGGAGTTTGAGAGCAGCCTGGTCAACATAGTGAAACCCCATCTCTACTAAAAAATATAAAAAAATAGCTGGGCATGGTGGTGGGCACCTGTAATCCCAGCTACTTGGGAGGCTAGGGCAGGAGAATCACTTATACTCTGGATGCGAATATGTATCTATTTAGAGTTGGGGTATTCCTAAGCTGCCCAGGCTGGAGTGCAATGGCAAGTGCGGTGGCTATTTATAGGCACAATCCCACTCCTGATCAGCATGGGAGTTTTAACCTGCTCTGTTTCTGACCTGGGCAGTTTCACTCCTCCTTCAGCAACCTGGTGGTTCCCCACTCCCAAGAAGTCACCATATTGATGCTAAACTTAGTGTGAACATTGGATCAGCATAGTGCCCTATATCCCAGAACATCTGGACTCAAGCAATGGTCCTGCCTCCTCGGCCTCCCAAGTAGCTGGGAGTATAAGGACACACCACCATGCCTAGCAAGGTTTTTTTTCTTTCTTTTTTTAATGTAACCTGTAGTCACAGGGCATCTATGTTTTCAGTTTGGATTTATATAAATTAGAATATGAACTTATATTTAAAAGGACTCTGAGCAACAAATTTTAATTTTATCATTTTCTCCAACCTCTCAGTCATCTCACATTTAATCTAAAACTTTGTATATAATGTTGACAGCATTAAACTTAATTAAAGTAACTACCATAATAACAAAAATGGCATAAACAGGTTTTGGAAGAAAAAAATCACTGACATTGGAGGTGTGATATCGCACTGTTGGGCAGATAGTTCCGTAGACATTGGTCTAGGGAGTACTGATTAAACTCACAAGTCAATTAACTAGAAATAGGTAAAACCATTTATTGCCTTAGTTTTACATTCACTTCTTATGCCCTTAGAGTGACAGTCCAGGAAATGACTGCTACTCCTCACAAAGGACTTGGAATAGCTCTCTTTCCTACCACCACTTGTGCCACCTCTAACAAATGCACATACCGTGAGCCACATTCTGACTGCAATGTGAAGCTAGCTCTGACTAATGCTTGTGGGTTGGAATATTTTCTGTACCAACTGTTCTTCCAGATGTTGGAACTATAATTGTGACTGGTGTTGTGGGTTTTATTACTCCTCTTTATTACGAAATTTTTGTGCACTTAAATGTTTCAGTTGTATCTTATTATGTCCAGATGGTTTCCTCTTTATCTTGTCTTACTCATATTGTAATCATAATCCTAAATAATAATAATATCCAGTAACCTATTCTTTTCCTCTTTGCATCAAGCATGTAATATACTCAGAAGAGCAGAAAACAACTCTTAGAAACTAGGACTCATTAGGTTTCTACATGGCTAAGAATGACTCTGACATTTTTAACTACTGATAAGCAACTCTTTTTTTTCCATTTGAAGGGTATCAGAATATGCCACTCCAAAATATGCTGCTTTGACATAAGAATTATTTAAGCTAAAGGCAATTAAGAAAAAGCTCTCTATTTTCTCCTGTCTGCCTAACAGCAGGTCATAACTTTTCCTTGTGAAGATATGTATTAGTTCGTTATCACATTGCTATAAAGAAATATCTGAAGCTGGATAATTTATAAAGAAAAACTGTTTAACTGGCTTATAGTTCTTCAGGCTGTACAGGAAGCATAGTGACATCAGCTTCTGGGAAGGCATCAGGTAGATTTTACTTGTGACAGGAGCAGGTGGCTTTCTGCAAGAGCAGGAGCAAGAGAAAGAGAGAAAGGGAGGAAGTGCCACATATGTTTAAATGACCAGATCTCAGGAAGATTCACTGACTATGGCGAAGACAGTACAAAGGGGGATGAGATGCTGATCCATTCATGAGAAAGAGCCTCCATGATCTAATCACCTCCCTCTGTGCCCCACCTCCAACATTGGGGATTGTAATTAAGCATGAGATTTGCATGGGGACACAGATTCAAGCCATATCAAGCTATCCTCCTCTTTCATACCAGGAAGAAAGGAGCAACAATTACTAATGCACATGGAGACAGTCCTAAGATGAATCTGCGTAAACAAAATCTTACTAGATCGCTCTTACCTTCCACCCCTATATTCTTGCCTTCCACAATTTATTGCCTGTAGAAGCATGGACATTTTTCTTTTTCTTTTTATCACATCTTCACAATTTGTCATGCTCTGCTAAGATTGTATATAAGTAATACAAATTTAATCACCTCTTTAGATCTTGACTTCTATTCTGTGACTACTTCCCTGCATATGAAATTTTTAAATATTGACATTAAATAAAAACTGTATACCTCTCTCTTTTTAATGTCTTTTTAATTTAATTCACAGTTTCCATCTACATATCAAAGGTAGACATGTTAGAAATATCATATTTTATATTTTAAATCCCAATAACATTATTTCCCTATATGATTCTTTTGAGTACTCAATTGTGGAGAGGAATAGCATTTGAAAATTTTATTTTAGAGATAGTGTCATGTACTATTGAAGAGAATTTTGTTGTCAGACGGCCAGCTTTTAAACTTACTCTATCACTTACTAACTGCCTGATTTTGATAAATTATCTTACCTTAAAGTTTTTCTAAATATGTAAACAAACTTATTTCCTTATAGGATTGTTGTAATAATTTTTAAAAACCTCTATAAACACAAATCATGTAAAACAATACCTGAATCATAATTTTTTTTTATTATTATTATACTTTAAGTTCTGGGGTACATGTGCAGAACAATCAATGTTAGCTTTAAATAACAGTATATTATTATTTAAACTCAAAACAGTCTGTGTCATAAACTCCAGTACACTGTAGCAAAACAATACTCATACTACATTAAAGATGTTAGCTAGCCGGGCCCAGTGGCTCACGCCTGTAATCCCAGCACTTTGGGAGGCCGAGGCGGGTGGATCACGAGGTCAAGAGATCAAGACCATCCTGGTCAACATGGTGAAACCCCGTCTCTACTAAAATAAATAAATAAATAAAGATGTTAGCTTGAATTTTATTAATTTTGAAGCTGTTGGAGCTCTGAAAATGATACCTTAAAATTTGGCACTTGGGTATGCTAAGTACTTTGAACTAAAAGATGTTAGAGAAGACTCAGAAGCAAAGACTTTCTGACCTTCTCCTGCCCTCCTTTCTCCTTGCTCCTCTTTCTCTCCCAAGGCAAGTCATAGAATCCAGAATTCCTCTTCCCCAACGTGGATCATAGAAACTAGAACCCCTCTACTCCAAAGTCAGCCATGAACCTCAGAAATATTACTTCACCTTCCTTCACTTTTCTGTGTAAGATATTGCTGTAAAGAAATTGAATAGCCTTGTCCGAGAGCTGATCATAATGCCCTCATTCCAGAAAGGGTCCAGCCTTATACTTTGGAAGAAGGAATGTCACACAGAGAAGCCAAGAAGAATCTGATCAGAAAGGCCTTGCTGGGTTTCCCCACTCAATCTGTTACTATTACATTATTTCCTTTTTGTCTGATCACATGTCTCTATGGCTGTTCACTCATTATTGAATCCAAGCATAGAAGTGCAGTCTTTCCTTGAGTCTTTAGGTCTTCATTTCTTAAGGCTCCTGTGTCATATAAAACTTTCATCAGATAAACGTATTATGCTTTTTTGTTAACCTGTCTTTTGTTTTAAGAATGTTAGCTGTGATCCTTATAATGGGAAGGAAATATATCATATTTCCACCTCTATGAAGCTTTTAAAAATTTGATTTTTAATAGTTTATAATTTAACTTTGGTTTTATTTCTTTATAAAGCCCCACAGTTAACTCATATATGAGAAACACTCTTGTACATCTTCTAACCCTCTAAGTCATGCAGCTCAATTTAACCTACAAATAAGTATATTCAAAAGGTAAGTTGGACAGTATAAAAATTAGCAAATTATGAGCTTCTGGCAAAAAGCAATGTAATTTTTTTTTTTTTTTTTTTGACAGAAGCCTGGGAGTCTTCTATCTCTGCTAAGAAGTCACAGAATTTTGAATATAAATAGACCACAAATTTACTAATACAGTTGAGTAGCTAAAATAAAACTATCACTTTATGACACAACAGAAAATATAACTATCTGTTTATATACAATTTGTATTTCATCTGCATTTGTTGTAGAACTAAGTTTTTCATCTCACTAATATGTTTGCATAATCAGATAAAAATTGATCTCATTCCATGTACCTAATTACTCATTCATAATTTAACATATACCTTTGACTAACATGAAACTAGTCGAGATTCTTGTTTCCTAGTTTGACTGTAAATGTGCAAACTAGGAAACTAGAAGCAATCTGATGCAAGGAGTCAGTTAAACAGGTGACAAGGGAGAAAGAGAGACAAATGGTGAAATGGTGAACAATCCAGAGATTGGGAATAGCATAAGCTGTGTTTAGGAGAGAGGTGCTGTTTCTGGAACTCAGGGACTCAGTGAAATAGATTGTTACAATAATGGCTTCCATTCCCTTATTTTCATGTCTATTGCAATGTCATATTGCTGCTCTTCTCATCAATAAACAAAATCTGTTTCAGTATCCCTTGGGAAAAAAAAGATTCTCACTTTTCATAGAACTTCGCAAATTCTCCTAACCATCTGGTTCTTAACCCCTTTCTGTATCATTGCATAGATATGAAAACTGAAATAATCTGGCTGAAGTATAAAGTAACAAATTCATAAAGCACTTCCATAAATTGTCCTCTCCTACCCATTAGATGACTGATGTGATTGATATACTTAGTGCTGTAGTAGCATTTTGTATTTTCTGGTGTCATGAACAAAAGGATTTCATGACGCAGGAGCATATCCCGTACATGTGGTAATATGGTAATATCATCAAGTGTTTCACCACTTTTACATTAAATAAAAATCTTCTAAAATGATTCTTTCTACATATTTTAAAAACAATTTTGGAAAGCATATCCAATTTAGAAAGGGCTATGGAAAGACTAGGTTTTCATTTTTAAGTAAAACCACATTTAAACTAAGTAGGATCTAAATCTATCTTTAGCATTGGCTGCTTCCCATGATGAATATCTTGAGAGACTGAGAGAATGCAACCTTTTAGGAAAATGTTTCTGCTTGAGAGAGTCTTAATTTAATTATATTGCTTAAACACTGACCAATTTGGCTTAGTAAGTTTCTTTTTAAAAATCTAAATATATCAGTGTGTGTATTCATCTGGTTTATTAGTCATTTATACCCCATGGAATCTATATTCATACCAACTACAGAATAGAATACAATAAAATTTACATTTTATAACATTATAGAAATTTTCCTAAGAACTCTCCTAATATACCCTCACATTTAATAGCTCAATATTTAAGGTCATTTAACGCAACAGTGAACACCACTGCTTCCGGAGCTAGACAGCCTGAAGACCATAGGAAAGTCATGAGAAGCTTAGGGAAGTTATTTAAAGTATCTTTTTCTCAGTTGTTCTCATTGATGAAAAGGGGATAATGTCTGATATTGTGAGAATTAAAGGATGTAGTATATGTAAAATGCATAGAGGAGTAGCTGATAAATTTTCTTTTGCTATTGTTGTTATGCTTATTAATGGGGGGCTGCACAGTTAATTTACCTTAAGTAAAAACCAGGATTAGTACTTGTAGATACTACTTAGAGACATATTTCTTTAGTAATTCATTACATGTTGATGGGAGGAGTGAGTGTAACAAGAACTGATGGCTTCTATACTCATTGGTCACAAAGCCACATCCAGAGATAAGACATAGCGCATCTCCTTTAGTGGCTTGTGTTCTGTAGGAGAGAGGGAGATGAGAGGAGACCTATTCTACTACTTGATTTTCAGCAAGAAACGAATAGGGCAGCAGAATCAAACAATTATAGGTCTGCCCCTTCTGCCTGGCTTCCTCACACCTCAGATATCAACTAAATGGTACTTTGGCAAATGGAAGAAATTAGTATACTAACTTGTTTGCAAATGAACCAGACACAGTTAAGTCTAGATTCATAAAGTTAGCTATTTCTGTTATCCTCAAATCAATATTTTGATCCAATTGAATAAAAACGACAAGAATCAAGTTCTAACATAGTGACCTATACTCTTTTAGCAGTAATGTTTAAGAAACCAAAGATAAGCATCAACGTTTATAAAATGGCTGAATGTTGCCATAAGTAGAAACATCACATCAGCCAAAATAATAAAGAACTTTAAAATGCTTTCTGAGATCAAAACATAAAGAATCAATTTAGTGAATACCACATGTGCTCTAATCACATTCTCAACATTAGATCTCACTTGATTTCATTCCAGTAGCTCCATTTTCCTGACCTAATTATCTCTTTTCATGATATATAAGGAATTCAATGTTTCTAGTACACCCAGAAAACTAGTTGATCTTGGCCTCCCTTCCATACATAGTATTTATAACCATAAGTAATTGTGCTGATGGCTAAAATTCCCACTGTTCTTTTGCACAAAAACTGATGTTGCTTTATTATATGTATTCTTTGCCTTTGCTTTTAGGACCACTGCTTACCAAACAGCAGTCATTTCTTTTCAATAAAGCCTCGAAAGTTCAGCACAGGAAAATTAAAGCCCTTTTTCTTTTTTTGAAGTGCATCTTCTTGGTAGAGAGTGAGTCAAAATGCTACAACTAGAAAATTCTCTGGTTTTATTTGGGAAAATTTTTCTTCCTATTGATACCCTTACTGATAACTGGGTAATGGAAATGAGTGGGCTGGGATGGGGATGAGGTTCTGAGTGTTTCTAAAAGGTAATGGAAGGGAATTATGCTAGCAGTCTTAGGTCTTTGCTCCCTAATGCTAAAATTCCATTGGGAAATATGTGAGCCCATGACTGCCATCAATTCTAAAACATCCAGATAAAGCACTCCTGTTCTACATCCATATATAACCCTTTACACAGGACAGTTTGGGAGATATATTGAATCAAAAGATGGAATAAATGGGGGAAAATGCAGTTGATAAGGCAAACAAAGATCATTTGAGATCAGTAGGGGATTGGATACAGGACAGGGAAGAAAGAAAGGATGAAAGCTTAAGGTGAGACTATCCTACCAGAGAGGTTACCGGACTCGTGATGGAGAGGAGTTACTGGAAGACAAAATGATATTGGGAACAGACATAATGAAAGTAATTTAAAAGTAAACACTGAAATATTTACTTTGTTTATGTTTCATTTTCATGATAGTTTTTATTCTTCGTCTTTTTCTGGCTCAGCCTTTGTTTAAATTTCTGCTTATATTTTACAGTCAAACCACAATATTTCTGGGGAAGAAACATAAAATATGTAATCAGGGTCAGGATTTGAGTCCCTGCCCTGGCCCTCGATATCTTTGTCATCTTGTTTGAGATGCTGTAAATTTATAATTTCGAAATAAACTTTTTTACAATACAGAGTTTATATGGTTATTTTAAAGATTACATGATATAGATGGAAAGTGCTTTTAAAATATAAACTGTTAAGCTGATATATGTTGCTTTAAAAATAGGGTGAAATGTAAGATTCCTGTGGTGGTTTTATGTATTCTAGTTAGTTAGACTTTTGAAAAATCCCCATGTTACTTACCAAATCTGGGTTCGGTTCTGCTTGAGCCCTTTCATGCTTCTGTTAGCTGAGGGTTGCTGCAGCATCACAGCACTGGAATTTTATAGACAAGTAAGGGTCCTGGTCCTGGGCACAGATCCCATGTTAAAGAGATGAGTTCTAAGATCTCTGATGGTGTCCAGAGGAGTCAACAGCAGGCATTCAAGCCAACGGCTGATGCAGTCGAGCGTTCTCTGGAGCCTTGGCACTAACATCCCGGAGACATCTGTATCCAAATATATTTTGTCATCTGCCAGGAGGTTCTAATGCCTTTACAGGACAAACTTCCAAGCTTTCTTTTTCAATCTTCTATTTAGCCATTCCAGCTCAACTCAAAACAGTTAGAGTAGTTAATATCCCTGGGGCCCTGTCCCATACCACCTTCTTTCTCATTTTTGCTCTCTCTATTCAAGTTTTTAGCCAAAGATTTGTTTACTGCTTTCCCTCTACAAGTGAATTTTTTTTTTTCTGCTCTCAGTTAGTCATGATTAACAGCTATCATGGTAATTGTAGCCAAAGTGAAAGAAGTACTCTGAAGTAATTCTAAAACCTAGCTCTAGTGCCTAGGCAGCTCTCTGCTGCTGAGAAAGGCCACATGAGTTTAATCTGCCACCTCCATGAAGATGCCATTATAGAGAAGAATTCACCTTGGCCTAGTCTCAAAACATAATTCCTGTTTAAAGTCAAAGTATGGTCACACATTTTCATATCAAGTTGCCAAAGATTTAAAAACGAATACACACACACACACAAATCAAAACAACAACACAAAAGCCTCTGACCATTATTTTTTCCTCTTAAAATTGATGGTGCTTTAGCTTCTTATTGCTATCAAAATAATGGCCTTCCTCTAAACACACAGATTATTTATTTTTAAATTACTGGCATGGGATTATTTGGCTCTGATTTTATGGTAAATTACTAATTTTTTTAAGTGAAAATTTGTCTATAATTAGTGACCACAATCACTAGTTTTATCGGAGTTTTTTAACCATCAATAAAAGCAAAGTTTACTTGGTCTTTCAATACACAAATTTTGCTATATATCTGTGTTATCTATTTCCTTTGTGATATTTATGCATAAGAGTGAACAAAAGAGCACTATTTTCTAAGTCTTCGAGCATTACTTTTTTTTGTTATTCTCAGAAAAAGTTGTCAGCTGTGTTCCCATGTCCACAGCCTCATTTCATCTTCAAATGCTCTTTGAATCTGGTCTCTGTGGAGATGCTTAGAGGGAGGTAGCAGGAAACAATAGGGAATGGATAGAGGCTATTACTCTATATCTTTTGAAATATTTGTGAAATTTCTCATTTTTATACAATAGTTTATTAAAAAGTATCTCTCTCATCAGCACTAGAAATTGTATATGAAGCTGAATGCATTCCTCCAATATTACTGATTTGGTTTTGAGATCTTTTAAAATGCGTTTTTGCTTCAATCAATAATACTGACTTTTTACAGGTCTTGGGCTTGGGTCTTGTTCTAATCTTATGGACTATAGTTTCCAAGATTTTCATTATTGAATTGTAAACTACAACTACAAATATCAGTGAAAAAGTTTTCAATTCCACCTAGAATCTGTGGCCATAATTTTAGCAAAATCTGCTCCTTTATTACTATGTAATTAGTATTCTTCTATAGGAACTAGCCATTTTTACTGCATTTTCAACAGGATTTAATTCTAAGACTTCAGATATTTCCCGGAGATCAAAGTATGTCCTCAACGTTTTTCAAAAAGTAAAGTAGAAACAGTTTGTGTGGGAAATCATGGTTTTCTTGTTCCCATGAAACTTTGATTTTTTTCACTTCATGCTTATTAGCATTCCCTAAAGTTAAGTGACAACAATGCTTATACAATGCAAAGTACATATTTGGCAATTACCAAGTTATTTGGTCTGATAGGTTCAGACAAATGATATATGGCCCTCAGAATGTTTTCTGGGTTATTTGTTTTCTAAACAGATATTATATAACAATTACGTTAGCAAATAAAGGATTCCGAAGCAAAAATTTTAAATATTTAAAGCTGAAATGACTAAAGTATGTTACAAATAAAATATATATACTACTTCAATCAATCAGAAAGACACTGTATGCAAAATTCAATCTTACTTTGCTGTCATTATATTTGAATCAATTCCCTAAAAGTTGGTTAAGGAAAAGTGAAAAACTTTATTTTATGTTTATGGATGCACATCTAATGTGGACGATTTTCTTTTCATAATCACCTCTAATATTATCTTTTCTGAGTGCATATTTAGTAAATTATATAAAGAATGAAACATGCATTATCTCATATAATCTTCACAAAAGTACCAAGCCAAGATAAGAAAAGCAGATTGCCTGAGTTCACAGCCTCTTTCTCACACTCACCAGCTGTGTGACACTTAGGGAATCACTTCACCTTTCTGTGACTCCATTTTCTTGTCCATAAAATCAGAATGATGATAATTGTATCTGTTCATATAGGGCAGCTGTGAGAATAAACTTTGATAAGTCATATGAAATACTTAAGGGTCTAACACCTAGTAAGCCCTTTATAAATGCTACAAATGCTACTATTGAAATGATATAATTGTTATTATTATGATATTTTATGGATGAAGAAAATAAGCACTACTTTAAAGAATGTTTCCATGAGCAAACAGGCAATAAATTATGAAGTTGGGATTTTAACACACATGAATATGGTTTTAAAACCAGAGTTCTTGATTCTTCTGCTCTCCCTCACTGCTTGTGAACTGTTTTCCATTTATAGACCAAATAGAGATTTTCAGAAACATCTTAGCTATATTGTTCATTCTATTGTGAAACAAAATATGTTTGTTCAAATAAATAGCCTTTGTTGTTACAGCCAATCAATATTTCTTTTATTTCACTCAAAATTTAAAGATTTATGCTAATTTTGGGGTTCATATATTTTTAACACTTTGCATTGTTTATTTAATAATAGAAAATAAATGGCATATACTTAATATCATTGTCTGAAGAAAGTTTATGTGTTAAATTCATAAATATTTGAAAATCAGGAATTCTTAACTGCTTATCCACTTTTTTAGGTAAATGTTGTTTTTAGTAGTATTCATCTAACTGGGTTTTTTCTAGATGTACAGAAATCATAAAAAATGTATTTTTTAAAAGAAAGATTTGAGTCTCTTGACCTACTCTGTTATATATTATGTCATTCTATCACACAAATTTTGCACATGTATTTTACTTCTCAGCATGTTAATGGTAACCATGAAAACTAAGAATTCTTTGAAATATTCTCTGAATATGCAGTTTATTCCCAACCCCAACCCATTCTCAAATACCTAGTACAAATGTCCCGTGACTTTTACTTTTATCATTCTCTATTGCCTCCAATCTTTGTGTTAAAAACTCAGTTATCTTTTCCATTGCCTTTTTTTATTTCATTTAAATTTGGACGCCATAAGCTTTTTTTTAACACCTCATAAAAACAGGCATTAACCTTCTTATATATCTTTCAGTATCCCATGGAAATGAAACAAAGAGCAAATATAACTTTAAAAGCACAATGTGTTTAATAACAACAGCAAAAGATTTAAAGGCAAACGGCTGAATGCATTCAGAGCAATTGTCAGAAACTCAAATGCTATTTTGAGTTTAAAAGTTAAGAGCCTAGAGTTAAAAGATTACTTCGAAGAATATTAGAAAACATGGCACTTACAAATTTTCTAATTTAAGAGATAATATTTTGAGGAAAATTGTATCTTATGATGAAAAGTTTTAAAGTATAATACCAATCTAAAATAAATTAAAATGAATTATTTTTATCTGTATCTTTCACTATTTATTTCTCTCTCAATTTATATGCCTCACTAGGTGCAAGATTTATATATTATATATAATTTTTATATATTATATTTATATTGTTTAATTAATATATGTAAAGCTTTCCCACTTTTTGAGTCTCTACTAGATGTAAGTGGTAGTTGCTGACTAGAGCAACTCTTTGCTTTTTCTCTCATTCTGATGTTATTTATGTATTTCATTCACTTTTTCACTCTCTTTTTCCCAAGGGATCTCAGGCCAGGTGATAGATACACTCATACACTCATACGCACATATACATAAACATATATAATATACCCATTACAATAAAGATAATATACATATGAATCATTTCCCAAAATGTCATTGTTTCCTTAACTTCTTTTGTAAACTCTTCTTCCTACCTGTAGTTATGCGTTCCATCCACAGACAACCACTTATCTTCTGTTTTCAAATATTTTTATGCATTTTCTAAAAATTTCTATAAGTAAAACTATAAAGGATATGCTATTTTATGTCTGCTTTCTTTCACTTAGCATAATTGTTTTGAGATGGATTCATGTTGTTGCATGCCTCACTACACAATTCCTCCAAATTGCTGAGTAATTTCCCATTGTGTAGACATAACACAGTTTGCTTATCCATTCACCTGTGGTTGTGTGACATCTGGGTTTTTTTGTTTCTGGTTATTACAATAGAACTACTACAGACATTTATATACACATCTTTGTGTAGACATATGCTTTTATGTTTTTGGATCAAATACATAAGTGTGAAGTGAGTAGGTTGTATAGTAGGTGTATGTTTAACTTTTTAAGAAACTATCATACAGGTTTCCAAAGTGGTTGTATAATTTTAGATTGCCATCAGTAGTATATGAGAAATCCAATTGTTCTGAATTCTTGCCAAGAATTGGTATGATTAGAATTTTTAATTTAAGACAGTCTCTTAAGTATGTAGTAGTACCTAATTTCATTTTAAATTTCATTTCTCTAATGCCTTATGATATTGACCACGTGCTATTTTGCATGTCTTCTTTACTGAAGTGTTTATATATTACTTTGTTTGTAGGCTAGTTGGCTATAATTTATCAAAAGATCATAAACAAAATGGATACAATATATCTTGGGACTTTTAGGATATGGAAATAAAAAGTGTGACTATAACACAAAGCCTGGAAAAAAGAGGTAGGGTAAAAAGTACAGGAATAAACTGAAAGTTCTTCTTCATCCTCCATACCCAAGGGCAAGATGATATCATCAAATGGTTGGTTCTGTGTGAAGTGAGTTGCCTGCTTGTAGAGGTGGTCAGAGAAAATAGTGTCAGAGCAATTTAGAACAAATCAAAATAATCATCTCTGTCATGTATACTGTATCACCTACCCTCTAAATAGAAAGGAATACAAGCTACATCAGAGTCTTTGACTCACACTTTGAAATAATATCCTCTAAGCTAGCTGACTTATCTGGAAAAAAATTGCTCCCAGAAAAATTTATGGGAATTTTTACTAAAACATTGGTCTTGTAACTGAACACAGGTCTACATACTCACTGCCTGGAGAGTCCAATTAACAAAAACAAGGTCTGGTAGAAAGAAAGTGAATTTATTAACTAAAGCCAGTAAATGGGTAAGCAGCCAGATTCCTACCCAAACTAACTGCTTGAATTTCCATGGGGTGGGGAGGGAAGTATGGGTTTAAAAATAGAAAACTTGATAAGGAAGACATGTAAGAATTGAGCTGAGTACAAATCCGTGTGTCTTGTTCTAGTGGCTATCTTGGGTTCCAGTCTGCCTGGATCTCAGTCTGAGGACAATGACTTTGAGTCTTGTTCTGGTGGCTGTCTTGGCTCCCAGTCCACCTGAACCCCAAGCTGACTTTGACTCAACAATGGCTAGGTGGTTAATTAGCTGCCTTCAGTTGGCCTCTGAAATTCTGCCACTGTGTCTTCAGATTTCTGTCTGTCTTAAGATTAGCCCCTGAAACTTCTAAGACACATAGTGGCTGGAAAGATGGCTGAATGGGAACAGTTCCGATCTGTAGCATCCAGTGAGATCAACGCAGAAGGTGGATGATTTCTGCATTTCCAATTGAGGTAACTGTCTCATCTCATTGGGACTGGTTAGACAGTGGGTGCAGCCCACAGAGGCTGAGCTGAAGCAGGGTGGGGCATCGCTTTACCCAGGAAGCACAAGGGGTCAAGACACTCCCTCCCCTAGTCAAGGGAAGCCATGAGGGACAGTGCATTCCTGCCCAGATACTACACTTTTCCCAAGGTCTTCACAACCTGCGTACCAGGAGATTTCCTCAGGTATCTACACCACTAGGGCCCTGGGTTTCTGGCACAAAACTAGGCAGCCATTTGGGTAGAGATCGAGCTAGCTAACTCTCCTAAATATATATGCACCCAATATAGGAGCACCCAGATTCATAAAGTAAGTTGTCAGAGAATTACAAAGAGGTTTAGACTCCTACACAATAATAGTGGGAGACTTTAACACCCCACTGTCTATATTAGACACATCAATGAGATAGAAAATTAACAAGGATATTCAGGACTTGAACTGAGCTCTGGGCCAAGCGAACCTAATAGACATCTACAGAACTTTCCACACCAAATCAACAGAATATACGTAATTTTCAGCAGCACATCATATTTATTCTAAAATTGACCACATAATTGGAAGTAAAACAGTCCTCAGCAAATGCAAAAGAACAGAAATCATAATAAACAATCTCTCAAACCACAGTGTAATCAAGTTAGAACTCAGGATTAAGATATTCAACCAAAACCACACAACTACATGTAAACTGAACAACCTGCTCCTGAATGACTACTGGGTAAATAACGAAATTAAAGCAGAAATAAATAAGTTATTTGAAACCAATGAGAACAAAGACATACGTAACAGAATCTCTGGGACACAGCTAACGCAGTGTTTAGGGGGAAATTTATAGCACTGAAGGCTCACAGGAGAAAGAAGGAAAGATCGAAAATTGATGCCCCAACATCACAATTAAAAGAACTAGAGAAGCAAGAGAAAACAAATTCAAAAGCTAGCATAATACAAGAAATAACTAAGATCAAAGCAAAACTGAAGCAGATAGAGGCATTAAAAATCCTTCAAAAAATCAACAAATTCAGAAGCTAGACTTTTGGAAAAGATTAACAGAATAGATAGATCACTAACCAGACTAATGAAGAAAAGAGAGAAGATTCAAATAGACACGATAAAAAAATGCTAAAGGGAATATCACCACTGATCCCACAGAAATAGAAACTACCATCAGATAATACTATAAACACCTCTATGCAAATAAGCTAGAAAATATAGAAGAAATGGATAAATTCCTGGACATACACATCCTACGAAGACTAAACTAGGAAGACGTAGAGTCCTTAAATCACTAAACAGACCAATAACAACTTCTGAAGTTGAGACAGTAATTAATAGCCTAGTAAACAAACAAACAAAATCCAGGACCAGACAAAGTAATTTATAGATTCCAATGCTTAGCTGGAAGCTGGACCCCTTTCTTATACCTTATACAAAAATTAACTGAAGATGGATTAAAAACTTAAACAAAAGACCTAAAACCATAAAAACCCTAGAAGAAAACCTAGGTGATACCATTCCAGACATAGGCATGGGCAAAGTCTTCATAACTATAACACCAAAAGCAATGGCAGCAAAAGCCAAAATTGACAAATGGGATCTAATTAAACTAAACAGCTTCTCACTACATCACATTAATGTTTATTCTCATATCCATAAGACAATGGAGCATATCAATTGTGGTAGTTTTAATATATTTCCTTTGTTCTTTGCAGACTTTTTCTGTTGAAGTGTTGGTAAATGACAACACTAACAAAACAAGAGGTTAATGAAATAATACAAAAAAAAAAATCAGTCCATCATTATCTCACTTATATCCTGATCTTGGCCATTATTATCTCACTTATATCCTGATCTTACTTATATCCTTATCTTGGCCTACTGAATTATACTATTCTGAGTTAGAACCTGGTCATCTTCATTTTAAGAGAACACTTTAGTTGATTCTTACTACAATTAGAGTACTACTGGTATAGAGGTTAATGATTAGGCTTTAGATCAAATAGACAGTAGTACCAAGAAGCTGAAAGATCTCAGTGCCTGGGAGTGCTACTTTATTTTTCACACACTACAAAGTTTTCTATATTGATATGATTACACAGAAAATTCCTAAGCGAGAGTTCATAATTTGGATTCAGAAATGATAATAACCCAAATTTTGGGAACTGAGAAATTATAATTTCAAGCAAACTTATCAGAAAAAAATTGATTTTATTTGAATATTTTAAAATAAATGATTTTATAGTGATTGAATATTACTAGGGCATCAAAGAAAAATATTTTTAAAAACTATTTTTGAAAAATATAGTAATATTGCTTTTGCTGTTAAATCTTAATGTTTGGTCCCCATACATTTCAATTAAAGGAGATTGCATTTTTCAAACTGATATTTTTATTCATTAAAAGTGCATTTCTCACCTTAATTTCCACCAAGATATACAAGGAATGACACATGGCACTGCCTGTTGATACCCTTAATTGTAGAAGTGCCATTGCCTGCTCATGGAGTAGACCTATTGGCCCAAGATGGGTTCAGCCTATTTTGATGTATCTAATTACATGACATTACTCTAGTCATCCCTCTTAGTTTGTTTCATGTTAAACCTATTTGTTTATTATATGAGAAAATACTATATTTTATGCCCAGTTCTTTATGTTTGAAAATTATTACAGAGATTGTATATCTGCCAGGTATTATAATCCAGCTCACATATTGAAAATTTGTTTTAAATGTGAAAAAAGGGTAAAGTAATTATTTTAAACATTTGATAATATTTACATGTGTGTTGTCATTTTCCAAGACAAGTTAATTCATTTAATTTCAGGCAAAATTGACAGATTGACTAAGGCTAAGATTTCCTTTGCATTTCAGTAGACTATTAGGCCTAGTGAGAGTGCAACAGATGTTTACACTGGGGGCCTATGGTTTTTGTTTTGGTTTTTGTTTTTGTCTTTTAGGATTACACAAAAGATATATATTTAATATTTCATTAATAGTTTTGCTTCCAAATTGTTCTCAACTTTGCATTGAAAGGATTGGTTTTCTCTTTCAAATGAAATATGACAACGTTTTTAGTTTAAGTAATGATGTGGAAAAGTTACCCATTTGTAATACAAATGTACAATTTGAAATAGTTCAAAATTCTAACATAAACAGTTTTCTTTTTCTTGAATTAAATACATACAGCATGCAAATTCCCTTTAAGAGACCATAAACCCATTAGTTTTGGGAATATAATATTTAGAACTAGCTTGGAAATTCAACCTGTTGTCATTCTATACACAATAGATAAGGATAATTACCTAAGATTCCTAAGTTGCTGGCATCACAAGCCAGGATGTTCTTTCTAAAATCCAATTTGATCATTTTCTTCCTTTGCCTTAATCTAAAATGAGTATCACCATTTCACTGAAGGACCTTGAACATTTATTTCCTGACTGTCCTCATCCTTTACTAGTTCTCCACATTTATCCTTTGAAGTAGCCATGCATTATGTTGAAACATATATCCATGTGTGCAATGCCTTTCTATCAGTAGTGAACTTCTTATATGTTCTTTATCTAATTCATACAAATCCATCCTTCTAAATTAGAATAAGCCCTTATCTTTGTCCTTTTGTCTCCTACTTCCATAAAACATTGTAGATAAACTGTAACATTTTAATATATCATTTAATAAAGTATAAACCACTTTAATATGCATTATTATTGCTTTATTTGTCTCTCCACTCAACTACTTCGTAAGATTTTTGTTGGGAAGAAGCATATCTTGAGTTAATGTCTATCCTATAATAGCATACTACTTTCAACCAGTGTCCAATAAGTATTTGGTGAATAAGTAAGTATGTGAACAGCAGTACCTGACAGGTGTTTAGCAAATATTACCAGAAAAAAATACTTGAGGAAACAAAAGGAGAAATCTCTCATCTTTATTACATGTACTCTTTATCAAGATAGTTAAAATAATATCTATTAAACAAAAATTATGGATTTTATATTTAATATGCATTTTTAAAAGTCATTGTTATATTTCTTCACTCAAAACTCATATTATCAAAATTCAGAATTATTATTATATTTAGAAAATGGCCAATACCACCACTACCTAGAAGACAAACCTTGAAGTTTCCTACAATACACATCTTATTAGTGAACACAATCCCTGGTGATATTTTCTCAAGGCTCTTTTAATCATTCAGGATTAAAATTTCAAGATTTCAAATATCATCAAAACAAAAAAAAAGACTAAAATATATAGATTTTCTACTCTGTTTGTAAACCCCTACTTCTGCCTGAATAAATAGCATCTTTAAATGTGTATCTTGTATTTCTAATGTCATAAAGTACGTGTAGAATAGTTCTGAATGACATCTGTCACATGCGCCTGAATTCAACATTTTGCTATTTCAAATAAAGTAAAAATACTTATTTTTAACTGAATAGAATCTATTCTACTTAATTGTAAAATATGTTTCCTCGTTTCCTGTTTTTAAGGTGCTTATCTACATTAATAATTATAATTATTAATTTTTTAAACTGAAGTGCTAGAAAAAATAATTGAAAGTTAGGTAAAGATACATCTTATACCCAACGATCTAAAACATTTGGTCATTATTTGGCAAGACATGACAATCTTACTGCTTTAAGAGTTAAGACTCCCAAAATAGACAAATGGGACCTAATCAAACTCCACAGCTTCTGCACGGCAAAAGAAACAGTCATTAGAGTGAATCGGCAACCAACAGAATGGGAAAAAATTTTTGCAGCCTACCTATCTGACAAAGGGCTGATATCCAGAATTTACAATGAACTAAAACAGATTTACAAGAAAAAAACAAACAAGCCCATTCAAAAGTGGGTGAAGGATATGAACAGATACTTTACAAAAGAAGACATACATGAGGCCAACAAGTATATGAAAAAATGCTCATCATCACTGGTCATTAGAGAAATGCAAATCAAAACTACATTGAGATACCATCTCACGCCAGTTAGAACGGCAATCATTAAAAAATCTGGAGACAACAGATGCTGGAGAGGATGTGGAGAAATAGGAACACTTTTACACTGTTGGTGGGAGTGTAAATTAGTTCAACTATTGTGGAAGACAGTGTGGTGATTCCTCAAGGATCTAGAAATAGAAATTCCATTTGACCCAGCAATCCCATTACTGGGTATATATCCAGAGGATTATAAATCGTTCTACTATAAGGACACATGCACATGAATGTTCATTGCAGCACAGTTTACAATAGCAAAGACCTGGAACCAATCCAAATGCCCATCGATGATAGACTGGACAGGGAAAATGTGGCACATATACACCATGAAATATTATGCAGCCATCAAAAACGATGAGTTCGCATCCTTTGTAGGGACATGGATGAACCTGGAAACCATCATTCTCAGCAAACTGACACAAGAACACAAAATCAAACACTGCATGCTCTCACTCATAGATGGGTGTTGAACAATGGGAACACATGGACACAGGGAGGAGAGCACTATACACTGGGGTCTGTTGGGGGGGAGTGGGGGGACAGCAGGGGGTGAGGAGTTGGGGAGAGATAGCATGGGGAGAAATGCCAGATATAGGTGAAGGGGAGGAAGGCAGCAAATCACACTGCCACGTATGCACCTATGCAACAATCTTGCATGTTTTTCACATGTACCCCAAAACCTAAAATGCAATAAAAATAAAAATAAAAATAAAAAATAAAAAAAAATAAAAAAAAGAGTTAAGGCTCCAAAACAGAGGAACAGACAAAGAACTTCTACAAAGAAGATAAATGCAAACCACTGTACCACTTTAACCTACAACCAAATATGGCTTTAGAAGACTTTCTGAAACAATCTCCACAATTTCCTATGTATCCTGGTCCTTACTTCTGTTTCTGGGATTTACAGTGGTTCCAGACTTTGGAAATGGCAAAGATAATATACAGCTAGTCTATATGAGGTGAGTACTAAAATCTTGGAGCTTAGAGAAGACAATATGCTTATCAGATAGATGTTCACCAGCAAGTGCTGGATATTGACAAAGTAATTTCATACCTAGATGCTGTACAAATGTCTTCTGGGAACTTCTAGATATATTGCTCACAAAACTTGGTGTGACTGAATAGAGTAAAATAATTAATAGTGTCAGTTTTAAAACCCAGTTTCTTACAGACAGAGAGGAATAAGTAATTTTATGGTGAGAGTAAAAGGAATTTTAATTTGTAGTGAAAAAGTGACTTATTTTTTTTTTCTCTTTATAAAGAATAGATATGTGAACTAAATTTTCTGGAAATAGAAACTATTTTTTTATTTGACCTACAAAATTAAAATAAAAATTATTTGGTTTCATTTACTAACATTGAGGCAATAATGTCTGACAAAAATATACATATAAAGATGGGTTTGCAATTGAAAGTGAAACAGTTATTTACTGATACTCTATGTCTCATAAGTTATAAATCTTAAATTTCTAACTAATCAGTATAATTTGTTTTTCTTGTTCATTTTCTTTCAAGATGCCTTGGAAAGAACATCACAACTTCACATAGTATTTGTCTCAGAACAGGCTTTATGACAATTCTTACAAAATGATAGTTAGCAAGAACAGAATAACTTATATTCCTCTATTCTCTCATCCTTAGGAAGCAGGCTAAGGTCTGGGCAATTTTGTGAAAACACAGTGTGAGTGTACATGTCAGTGGGAGTCAATGATAATCTCTCTTATCACAAGAAAATCATCATAAATAATCAGTAAAACATCACTGGTGCCGATTCAAACAGATGATTGAAGGACCAGGTCATCTTGATTTGATGTTCACTCTTTGAAGTAGTTGCTTAGAATACTTAGTTGCTTAGTACCTTGAGACTTTGGGGCCTATAAGCAGGGACAATTCCTTTTGTCAATGGGAAGACACTAAGTGCACTGAGGGAAGCTTGATTCATATACATCCCCTGCCAGAGGGAAAAAAGGCAATTCCCAATCCCAAGGTAGCCTCCTAGGTTTTTTTGTTTTTTTGTTTTGTTTTGTTTTTTGCAGTTCTGTTCTGTGTATCGTAACTTAAAAATATATATTTTAAGATCTTACAATAATGTGGTAATACCATATGGTGTCAAATACAGTTACATTTTAAGAAATATGACTAAAATCTGGGCTGCACATTTGCAGAGTGAAACCATTCGTGTTACCAGAATGTGACTGGTCAAGGATAGAGACAGGAACAAATTTTAGAGCGTAAAGGCTATAGTGGATTACCTTGTGACCTATTCAATAGCTCTTTAATATCCTTGGACACTGAAAAGGCCAAACCTTAACAGTCAGCAGCATATCTTGGAGTAAGTCTTGCTGTGTTAGTTTTCCAAGGCTGCCATAACAAAATATCACAACTTGCATGGCTTAAAAAATAGAAATTTATTGTTTCACATTTCTGGAGGCTAGAAGTTCAAGATCAATGTTTTGACAGAGTTGGTTCTTTCTGAGGCTGTCAGGGAGAATTTGTTCCATGCTTCTTTCTTAGTCTCTGTTATTTTGCTGGCAACCTTTGATACCTCTTGTCTTGTAGATTCATCACTTCATCTCTGCTTTCATGTTCACACGTCATTCTCCCTGTGTGCATTTTTCTGTGTCTGCATTTACCCTTTGTTTAAGGATGTCAACCCTAGTGATTTGCAGCCCACTTACTTTGGTATGACTTCATCATAACTTGACTAATTACATCTGCCATGGCCCTGTTTCCAATTAAATTCACATTCTGGAGTATTGGATGTTAGGACTTCAATTTCTGAATTTGGAGGGGACAGAATTCAACTCATCATCAAAATTGCTCTTTTACCAGATAAGTCTCCTAACTGAAAATCTCAATAATTCAGTCTAATCATCTATAAAGTTATTTAAATACCATTTGTAAAAATGTAAACATCTATTAGGTAAATACATATTTCATATATAATCCATATTATTTAAATATAGAGTAAAAGTATATCAATCCAAGACATATCCAGGGATGTGGAAGTGGATACTATTTTAAAGATTCTTTTATATGAGTGAATAATTAAAGCAAAAAGAAAATATTATACAGAAGTTGCTGTGGTAAGCATATTTTAATTGATCAACTGAGAATTGCACAATGATTATAAGAACATAGGCTGTAGTTCTTATCAAAAAAAAAAAAAACAGAAGCTATTACATACAGCATAATTAGACCAATTTTTTATTCAAAAAAGGAATAATGCTAGTGATACGGTTTGGCTCTGTGTCCCCAACAAAATCTCATCTCAAATTGTAAAACCCACATGTTGGGGGAAGGGCCTGGTGGGAGGTGACTGAATCATGGGACAGATTTCCCTTTGTTCTTCTCGTGGTAGTGAGTTCTCATGAGATCTGATTGTTTTGAAATTGTATGGCACTTCCCCCTTCACTCTTTCTGTCACCAGCCTCCATGAGAAGCCATGACATGCTTCCCCTTCGCCTTCTGCCATAATTGTAAATTTTCCGAAACCCTCAAACCATGCTTCCTGTTAAGACTGCAGAACTGTGAGTCAATTAAACCTCTTTTACTTATAAATTAACCAGTCTTGGGTAGTTATTTTTAGCAGTGTGAAAATGGACTAATACAGCCAGTTTACTTTACTATTTTTTTTTTCCCAGCTTGTGGATAAATCAGGATAGCTCTACCATTGATTTACCATGTGACTTTGAAAGTGGTACTTTTCTCAACCTCAATTTCTTCATTAAAAACTGGAATGCATGCCTTTTTGCATGGTCACTATTAAGATTAAAAGGATGTATATAAATATTTATCATTAGCATAATGCATGACACATAAAAGTCAACACATGGTAGTACAAGATAGACTGATATTATCAGCATAGTTACGTCTCTGGCTGTGTGGTTTCAGAAGGGAAGGACTATCATTCTCAGTGTCATTTTTTTTTTTTTAAGAGTACAACAAGCTATTTGTTTATGGGGAATAATCTATGACTTTGAACATAAAGACCTATTAAGAAAGGCAGATGCTATAGGCCAGATCATGAAATTCTTATAGCCATCTCAAGTAAGGTTGAGATAATGTGAAGAAAATCTGGAAATTCCTATCCTACTTTCAAAATATAATGAGGTATAAAATTAATCATATTTTGTGGAAATCATGCCAACCTAAGAGGTTACAAACTTCTTCTTTACTGCCTCAACCACTTTGCTCTTTGGCCAAGTTACCTACATTTCTTTTTTTTTTTTTTTTTTTTTTTTGAGACGGAGTCTCGCTCTTGTTACCCAGGCTGGAGTGCAATGGCGCGATCTCGGCTCACCGCAACCTCCGCCTCCTGGGTTCAGGCAATTCTCCTGCCTCAGCCTCCTGAGTAGCTGAGATTACAGGCACGCGCCACCGTGCCCAGCTAATTTTTTTGTATTAGTAGAGACGGGGTTTCACAATGTTGACCAGGATGGTCTCGATCTCTTGACCTCGTGATCCACCCGCCTCGGCCTCCCAAAGTGCTGGGATTACAGGCTTGAGCCACCGCGCCCGGCCCTTACCTACATTTCTTAAGATCAGTTTTTCTATCTGTGAAATATGCCTTATGTGCCTGGTCAGCATTTGACACAATTACTGCTTACAGAAAGCCATTTTTATTACTGTTTATTTTCTATTCCCATACTCTGACCTTATATGTAGTCTATTCAACAGCAAAATTCAGGTACAAGTGCTCTCATAAATGCCCTGGTACTTTTTGATGTCATGCTTTGACTCTTTGATTCATAAATTCATCCTCTCTTTTTTAGTATTTTATCTTAGGTTGGCATTATCTCTCAGATCAAATCAATTTTGTGAGGTAGTCTCACTTTGCCAAGAAGTAGTTATTTTATTTCTCCCAAACTTTACTCACTAAAGCTTCAATATGATAGGCGTTGAAAACATAATTTTTAAAGTCTTTCAGTAAAAACAGCTGTTGTATTAGCTTCAAAAACTACCATCTTGAAAGAACAGCCCACCCACCTCTAAATTAAGCACTTAGAACACATTCTGAAGCTTCATTAAAATCAAAGGAGTGTGTGGAAATAAATATCTTCTAGGAGTAAGGCTAGCCACACAACTAATGCAAATTAATACTGAAGAGGATAAAATCAACATACCATTAAATTTTGATATCTAGTACATAAATCACACCTTGCAAAATGTTGGTAAAAACTATTCCCTGAACTGCCTTTCATGTTCAATATTTAGATCCGAATATGACTACTCAGGAAGGCCTCCCAGCCTCGCTGCACTGTGCTCTTTTCCCTCTCAAATGGAAAGATCAGATTATTATTTTATTACAAATGTGTTACTTTCCCCTTTAAATATATCTGGTGTTTTATTCAAAAGTGTGATTACATCATCTTGGAGCTAGCTCTTCTTCTCAGGAAAACATCTGTTATTTCATAGTCAGGTCAATATGAAAATACTATTTTTGGTATATTATTTTCTTGCCAGCGTTTTCTAATTTCCCATAATATGTTTACTCCACTTATTAAAGCTTTTCTGAATGACATATTTTTCTCCAAATAAAATTAAAGTGCCAAAATCTTGTCTGTATCTAGATAATATCTTCCTAGTTTTACTTAATTCAAAGTACATGCTTTTTTCTAAATCAATATGGGTCATAATATTGGAAATGAAAACATTTTGCTTTGAAATAAAACTGGCTATTAGTTTCAATTATTTACAGAGGTTTCATAGGAAAAATCAAGTTTTAAAACAGCTCTCCTTTTGAAACAAATTTAGTGGTGACACAATTAGAAGCTAACAAATCAAAAACAGTATTTAATACTGCATAAAAATTTAGAATTATTTCCAAGGAAAAGACATATGAAACTAAGAAAATTATATTTTCGGAATAATTTATCAACATGAGAAGCAATTAGAAACAAACAAAAGTGTCAGTGATCTCATATAGTTGTAGAAAAAGTTGCATTCATATGCAAGAGATTTAACAGTATACTTTTAATAACCTTATGTATTTGAAAAAGCTTGATGATTATCTGTTTGTAAAATATGCAATTTCAAACTATTACATAATTTGTTTATTATCACTATGTGAATTTGTGGGTTTTTTCAATATTCAGATTAGCCTAATCTTAGCAATAATGAATATTATCCAAATTAAGTATTTAACAGTAAAATAAAATCTTCCCTCTTCATCTAACATTGTAGGATGTTTGGTCGTGATTTTAGATTAATTGGGTCTTTATATATCACAGTGCCATGGGTTTTTGTCTAAATTTAGGTTGATATTTATCTTCCTGTTTGTGTGAATCCGTGTGTGTCTTTAGCACCTAGTTTTCACCTTTAATAGTAGTTATCAAACTTATTTCACTTATTTATTTACTTACATGCTGACAACTTATTCCCATTAGTATTCACAAAGGAAAGTCCTCATTATTCACATCATCGTGCCTGCTAAAGAGAGACCAAATGTGGCTCTCTGGTTTCTTACTGTCCAGTCTGTGATGACATTTGTCATGATTTCAAGAGTGCACTTTATCAAAGGTCAACTGCAGACAGGCCTGGAATGTATTCCAAGGCCCATTTCATGTGCTTCCAAATGTTTTGCTCTTTAAAACCACCATTTTTCTCACCCATTTTCCAGAATTTTTATCACTCAAAGATTTTAGTGAGTGATAAAAATCTTTTTAGGCTGGTGAGGACTCTGACATCCTCATTCTTATTCGTAGTATTTTAGACATACTTGAAATTATCTACTTTGAGCATCTTGAGGAGCTACATGTTTGCAAAATGCACTTTAGAAAATTGTTTTCATTTATTGCACAAAAGGCACAGTATTCTGAGAATCAGATTAATAACACACTTTGCAACTTATGTTTCTGCCATTTCTGAGATTGAAAGAAAGTTTTGTGTGGAGAATGATCATGATGCTTCTAAGATTGCATTGGCATTGCCCTGGCTCTAATAGTTTATTTAAGAAAATTTTAAAGGAAATTTTTAATAAGAAGAGAAACTGGATACAATGCCATTTACATGTTTTTTTTTTTTCTAATACAGCATTTAGTACTAAAATTCACTTTATCCTCCAAAGTGCATTTTAGAATAGCTAATAAAGAATATATAATTTATCTTCTGATTTATGATTTATTTGAAATCCATAACAGTAAAAAAAGCTTGTTCTAAAAGCATATTTTATATTATGCCAGACTAAGATTTCTAAATGTGCCAAAATGAAGACTTTTTCTAGAAATACATAATAATAGCATTGGGAATCTAATTGGAAGTCACATTAAAGGGGAGTAACATTTTCTCCTAAAAGCAAAAAGTAGTACTTGTTGTGGATTTGCAATTCCATAATGTTTTTCATCTGAATACTTCAAATGCTCAGGGTGTAATTATAAGGGCATCAAGTTTACACAACAGGCTTGTGAGAAGAAGGATTTCATGTAAATGAAAACATGGTGTGTTTTCATAGAAAATTTGTTTTCAAAGCATTTGAATATGAGCTAGGAGTCTGTATTTTGTTATTGTGGTTATAATAACAGTAGCTTTTATTATCTGCCTAGTAACTTTAAGGAGATTAATGAGTCAGCAAGAATCAGGTGTTCCAACCTGAATTCGCCATGATAGCAAACATTTAGTTATCTAAAGTAAAAAAAAAATACTAAATACAGAAAGATAGGCCAAAAGATGTAACACTTAGTAGTAAAAACTCTTCTGTGACATCTTTAACTTCTTGAGTACATCTAGTTTTATGGGCTTATGGACAGTTCAGTGTGGGCATCATACTCTGTCAGGAAAACTGAATCAGCTTGCCCTCAGTACTTTAATCCAGTAACCTAGATCATATGGCTCTCCATAACAGTGAAACCATATTCCAGAGACCTCATTTATGTGCTCCTGGTGTTAGATTTATAACCATGCCACATGTCTTTTAATTTTTCAACTTAACATAAACTCTTGTACGTTACATAGGATTCCTCACATACATAGGTTTCTAAGGTAAGGGCTTTTCAAGCAACAGTTTGCTGGTGGCCCACCACATGGAGTAATTGCTAACATTATGTCTGATATTTTATAAAGCACTTTTGTGAAGTTCCTTTATATTTCGAATACAATAGTTGCCCTGAGAAAATCACTCATATTGGCCCAGCACAGTGCTGTCATATGCATTAACCAAAGATGGTTCTGAATAGATGTTTATCTTGGATAAAAGGAAGATAAAAGTAGCAACAGTGTGGGTGGGGTAAAATTTGGCTCTGCTCTGCCCTATTTTTCTATCATCAGTATAATGTATTTTTTAAATGGAATAGTCTGAGTGGATTTACTAAACCTAAATTAGTTCAAGGACAGGAAGAGCTAAAACAGTGATGAAGTTCCAGATGGAGAGTGTAGCACCCGTCTGCCAGCACCTGCAGCTTTGCTCTTAGTGTGGGATTGGCTGTCCCTATCAGTATACGCCAGAAAGCAAGCTAACAGCTAAACAGAGAGCACACAGGCCCTGCCCAGGCATGTTTGTTTGTACACTGCTTATTTAGCTGCTGTACATTGAAAAGCATAAGTTCTACATTTTTTCTTTTCCTTTTTTTTTTTTTTTTTTTGAGATGGAGTCTCACTCTATCGCCAGGCTGGCGTGCAGTGGTGTGATCCTGGCTCACTGCAACTTCCTTTTTCTGGTTTCAAGCAATTCTTCTGCCTCAGCCTCCCTAGTTGCTGGGACTACAGGCGTGCACCTCCACGTCCTGCCAAATTTTTGTATTTTTAGTAGATACAGGGTTTCACCATGTTGGCCAGGATGGTCTTGATCTCTTGACTTTGTGATCCGCCTGCCTAGGCTTCCCAAAGTGCTGGGACTACAGAAGTGAGCCAGTGGGCTGGGCCCATTTTTTCTTTTTATTGTAAAATATCGACTATATACCATATATGTAAACAACACTGTCACACATTGGTATTATCTTTTAACCCCTGCTATGCTCCAAAAGAATATTATCATTTTACAGATGAGGCTAAATTAGGCTCAAATTAAACAATTCTACCCAAATCATTAAAATTAGTAAGAAAAAGAGGAAGAGTTGTTATATTAATAAAGATGCCAAAGTTGACTCTCTTTCCTTTATAACCTAATCCTTCCATTTATTCATACATTGACTGTTTGCTGAAGACTAACCAAATATTTAGCTCTGAGCTAAGTGAAAAATGTGTGTGACAGTTACCATAAGCACCTTTTCAGGAGCTCTCCTCTAATTTTCTATTGCTAACAGAAAGCCAATTTCATTTGAGGCAGCCCCAGGGAATGTTTTCTGGGAGCCATAATAACACTACTCTTCTTTGGTGGCTACATACTTTCCCTACTTCCCTTGCAGCTATAAGCAGCCACATAACCCAGTTATGGGCAAGGACACTTTTGTGAAGCATTGTTTCTTTGACAAATAATTGTGGCCTTTCAAGGAGAAGACATTGCTCCAGCCCTTTCTTTCTGCTAAGTTGCTGGAGTAAGGAGATGTAATGTGTAACTGTGGCGACCACCTTTTTGTGATAATGAAAGACAAATATGACAAGTCAACAGTTTGAAGAGAGTGGAGAATAAAGAATGGGTTGATGATATCATTGAAATACTAAGTAAAGTCTGATCTAACCTCTAAATAAATTCTAATTAACCTAAAAATTAGATTAGGAAAAACATATCTAAGGAGTGGCATAGACCTGAGGAATCAATAAGGATTAATTAAAAAGAGACACATCATAAAGGAGAGCTCAGGCTGACATCTGACAGATATCCTTCTGGGACAAAGATAACCGAAGAAGAAACTGGCAGCAACCCTTACTGTTCTGCAGCCACTGCAGGTGATCCCCAGGCAAGCAGGGTCTGGAGTGGACCTCCAGCAGTCCTACAGCAGGGGTCCTGACTGTTAGAAGGAAAACTAAGAAACAGAAAGAAATAACTTCATCAGCAACAAAAAGGACTTCCACTCAGAGACCCCATCAGAAAGTCACCAACCACAAAGACCACAAGTAGATAAATCCACAATGATGGAAAGAAACCAGCGCAAAAAGGATGAAAATATCCAAAACCAGAATGCCTCTCCTCCTCCAAGGGATCACAACTTCTCACCAGCAAGAGAATAAGGCTAGATGGAGAAAGAGTCTGATGAATTGTCAGAAACAGGCTTCAGAAGGTGGGTGGTAACCAACTTCTCTGAGCTAAAATATCATGTTCTAACCCAATGCAAAGAAACTAAGAACCTTGAGAAAAGGTTTGATGAAATGCTAACGAGAATAAATAGAGAGGCATACAAATGAATTGATGGAGCTGAAAAACACAACACAAGAACTTCGTGAAGCATATACAAGTTTCAATAGCCGAATTCACCAAGCAGAAGAAAGGATATCAGAGATTGAAAATCAACTCAATGAAATAAAATGAGAAGGCAAGATTAAAGAAAAAAGAGTAAATGAACAAAGCCTCCAAGAAATATGGGATTATGTGAAAAGACCTAATCTATGTTTGATAGGTGTAACTGAATGTGATGGAGAGAATGAATCCAAGCTGGAAAACACTCTCCAGGATATTTTCCAGGAGAACTTCCCCAACATAGCAAGGCAGGTCAACATTCAAGTCCAGGAAATACAGAGAACACTACAGAGATATTCCTCAAGAAGAGCAACCCCAAGGTGCATAATCCTCAGATTCACCAGGATTGAAATGAAGGAAAAAATGCAAAGGGCAGCCAGACAGAAAGGTCAGGTTACCCACAAAGGGAAGCCCATCAGACTCAAAGGGGATCTCTCAGCAGAAACCCTACAAGCCAGAAGAGAGTGGGGGCCAATATTCAACATCCTTAAAGAAAATAATTTTCAACCTAGAATTTCATATCCATCCAAACTAAGCTTCATAAGCAAAGGAGAAAATCCTTTATGAGCTAGCAATTGCTCAGAGATTTAATCACCACCAGGCCTGCTTTACAAGAGCTCCTGAAAGAAATACTAAACATAGAAAGTAGCAATCAGTAAAAGCCACTCCAAAAATGTACCAAATGGTACAGAGCATCGACACAATGAAGAAACTGCGTCAACTAATGGGCAGAACAACCAGCAAGCATCAAAATGGCAGGATCAAATTCACACATAACAATATTAACCTTAAATGTAAATGAGCTAAATGCCCCAATCAAAAGACACAGACTGGCAGACAGGATAAAAACTCAAAACTCATCGTTGTGCTGTATCCAGGAAACCCAACTCACGTGCAAGGATACACATAGGCTCAAAATAAAGGGATCAGGGGAGATCTATCAAGCAAATGGAGAGGAAAAAAAAAAAAAAAAAAGCAGGAGTTGCAATCCCAGTCTCTAATAAAATAGACTTTAAGCCAACAAACATCAAAAGAGACAATGAAGGACATTACATAATGGTAAACGGATCAATGCAACAAGAAGAGCTAATGATCCTAAATACATACGCTCCAATACAGGAGCACCCAGATACATAAAGCAAGTTCTTAATGACCGACAAAGAGACTTAGACTCCCACACCATAATAGTGGGAGACTTTAACACTCTACTGTCAGTGTTAGACAGATCAATGAGACAGAAAATTAACAAGGATATCCAGGACTTGAACTCAGACCTGGACCAAGCAAACCTAATAGACATTTACAGAACTCTCCACCTCAAATCCACAGAATATATATTCTTCTCAGCACCACATCACACCTACTCTAAAATTGACCACATAATTAGAAGTAAATCACTCCTCAGCAAATGCAAAAGAACAGAAATCATAACAAACAGTCTTTCAGACCACAGTGCAATCAAAATAGAACTCAGAATTCAGAAACTAACTCAGAACCACACAATCTTATGCAAACTGAACAACTGGCTCTTGAATGTTGACTGGATAAACAATGAAATGAAGGCAGAAATAAAGATGTTCTTCCAAACCAATGAGAACGAAGACACAACATACCAGAATCTCTGGGACACATTTAAAGCAGTGTCTAGAAGAAAATTTATAGCAATAAATGCTCACACAAGAAGTAAGGAAAGATCTAAAATTGACACCCTATCATCAAAATTGAAAGGTCTAGAGGAGCAAGATTTAAAAAACCTCAAAAGCTAGCAGAAGACAAGAAACAACTAAGAGCAAACCTGAAGGAGATGGAGACACAAAAAACCCTTTAAAAAGTCAATAAATCCAGGAGCTGGTTTTTTGAAAAGATCAACAAAATAGACAGACCACTAGCCAGATTAATAAAAAAGAAAAGAGAGAATAATCAAATAGATGCAATAAAAAATGATAAAGGGGATATCACCACAGATTCCACAGAAAAACAAACCACCATCAGAGATTACTACAAACAACTCTATGCATATAAACAAGTAAACCTGGAAGAAATGGATAAATTCCTGGACACTTACACCCTCCCAAGCCTAAAACAGGAAGAAGTCGAAACCCTGAATAGACCAATAACATGGGCTGAAGTTGAGGCAGCAATTAATAGCTTACCAACCAAAAAAGCCCAGGTCCAGATGGGTTCACAGCCAAATTCTACCAGACAAAGAGGAGCTGGTACCACTCCTTCTGAAACTATTCCAAACATTCAAAAAGAGGGAATCCTCCCCACATCGTTTTATGAGACCAACATCATCCTGATAACAAAACCTGGCACAGACTCAACAAGAAAAGAAAACATCAGGCCAATATCCATGATGAACATAGATGCAAAATTCTTCAATAAAATACCTGCAAACCGATTGAAACAGCACATCAAAAAGCTTATCCATCAGAATCAAGTAGGCTTCATCCCAGAGATGCAGGCTGGTTCAACATATGCAAGTCTATAAATGTAATTCACCACTTAAACAGAACCAAAGACAAAAAACACATGATTATCTCAACAGATGCAGAGAAGCCCTTTAACAAAATTCAACAGCCCTTTATGCTAAAAACTTTCAATAAACTAGGTATCGACAGAATATATCTCAAAATAATAAAAGAGATTTATGACAAACCCACTGCCAATATCATACTGAATGGGCAAAAACTGGAAGCATTCCTTTTGAAATCTGGCATTAGACAAGGATGCCCTTTCTCACCACTCCTATTCAATAAAGTATTGCAAGTTCTAGTTCTATCCAGAGCAATCAGGCAAGAAAAAGAAATAAAGGGTATTCAGTTTGGAAAGGGGGAAGTCAAATTGTCTCTATTTGCAGACGACATGATTGTATATATAGAAGACTCTATCATCTGAGCCCAAAGTCTCCTTAAACTGCTAAGCAACTTCAGCAAAGTCTCAGGATACAAAATCAATGTGCAAAAATCACAAGCATTCCTATACACTAATAACAGACTTAAACAGAGCCAAATCAAGAATGAACTGCCATTCACAATTGCTATAAAGAGAATAAAATACCTAGGAATACAACTAACAAAGGATGTAAAGTACCTCTTCAAGGAGAACTGCAAACCACTGCTCAATGAAATAAGAGAGGACACAAACAGATGGAGAAACATTCCATGCTTATCGTTAAGAAGAATCAATATTGTGAAAATGGCCATAATGCCTAAAGTAATTTATAGATTCAACACTATCCCCATCAGGCTACCTATGACATTTTTCACAGAACTGGAAAAAAACACCTTAAACTTCATATGGAACCAAAAGAGAGCCCGCATAGCCAAGTCAATTCTAAGCAAAAAGAACAAAGCTGGAGGCATCATGCTACCTGACTTCAAACTATATTACAAGGCTACAGTAATCAAAACAGCATGGCACTGTTACCAAAACAGAGATGTAGACCAGTGGAACAGAACATAGGCATCGGAGGCAACGCCACACATCTGCAACCATCTGATCTTTGACAAACCTGACAAAAACAAGCAATGTGGAAAGGATTCCCTGTTTAATAAATGTGTTGGGAAATCTGGCTAGCCATGTGCAGAAAGCAGAAACTGGACCCCTTCTTGATGCCTTACAATAAAATTAACTTCAGATGGATTAAAGACTTAAACATAAGACCTAACACCATAAAAAACTTAGAAGAAAACCTAGGCAAAACCATTCAGGACATAAGCATAGGCAATATTTTCATGACTAAAACACCAAAAACATTGGGAACAAAAGCCAAAATAGACAAATGGGATCTAATTAAACTCCAGAGCTTCTATACAGCAAAAGAAACAATCATTAGATGAACTGGCAACCAACAGAATGGGAAAAAATTTTTGCAATATACCATCTGACAAAGGAGTTATATCCAAAATCTACAAAGATCTAAAACAGATTTACAAGAAAAAAACAAACAAACCCATTCAAAAGTGGACAAAGGATATGAACAGACACTTTTCAAAAGAAGACATACATGAGGCCAGCAAACATATGAAAAATTGCTCATTATCACTGGTCATTAGAGAAATGCAAATCAAAACTACACTGAAATACCATCTCATGCCAGTTAAAATGGCGATCATTAAAATATCTGGGCACAACAGATGCTGGAGAGGATGTGGAGAAATAGGAACAGTTTTACACTCTTGGTGGGAGCATAAATTAGTTCAACCATTGTGGAAGACAGTGTGAAAATTCCTCAAGGATCTAGAAATAGAAATTCCATTTGACCCAACAATCGCATTACTAGGTATATATCCAAATGTTTATAAACTGTTCTATTATAAGGTCATATGCACACATAAGTTAATTGCAGGACTGTTTACAATAGCAAAGACTTGGAACCAACCCAAATGCCCATCGATGACAGACTGGACAGGGAAAATGTGGCACATATACACCATGGAATATTTGCAGCCATCAAAAACGATGAGTTCGTGTCCTTTGTAGGGACATGGACGAAGCTGGAAACCATCATTCTCAGCAAACTGACACGGGAACAGAAAATCAAGCACTGCATGTTCTCACTCATAGGTGGGTGTTGAACAATGAGAACGCATGGACACAGGGAGGGGAGCATCCTACACTGAGGTCTGTTGTGGGGGGACTAGGGGAGGGACAGTGGCGGGTAGGGAGTTGGGCAGGGATAAAATGGTGAAAAATACCAGATATAGGTGATGGGGATGGAGGCATCAAACCACATTGCCATGTATGTACCTATGCAACAATCCTGCATATTCTTTACATGTACCCCAGAACCTAAAATGCAATAAAAAACATATATTAAAAAATAAAAATAAAATAAAATATATACTATTCAGCACCCTCCCCATCATCCAAAAAAAAGAGCAGTTCCTCCCAGGCAGGAATGTAGCATAGTATGTTTTAATAATTCAAATATATGATGTTGTGAACTAAGGGTTTAACCTTGACCAAAAGTTTGGCATTTTGCCCTCAGCATCTTGGGAACTAATCTTAAAACCTTTGTAAAATCTTGCCTGTTGAGACCAACTCTTTTTTCCTGGGAGGATCTTAGTCCATGCATGTGGTCTATGCAAACAATGTAATTTATGGTGGGGCCTTGAATAGGCTGGAACCTTTGGAGGGCCTTGAAACTAATGTCTGCCATGTGAGCAGTCAACCATGTTTATATGACATAACTAACAAAAACTCTGTCACCAGGTGATCTTCACTAGCTGGCAACCTTCCATGCATATTGTCTCACATAATTTCTGAGAGAAGTAAATTCTGTGTGCACAACCCCACTGGCAGAAGACAATGTAAAGCTCCACACTGGGAAACCTTCTGGCTCCCACTTCATATGCCTCTTCCTTTTCTGATTTTAATCCATATAATGTCATGGTAATAAACTGTAACTTTGAGTAAAACAGCTTTCAGTGAATAATGTCAGTCAATCTAGCAAATTACTAAACCTGCGGGTGGTCTGACCATCAAATTTACAGTTGTGTCAGAAGTAAGAGCTATTTGGGAGACACCTATACTTTGTAGATGGTTTGCAAATTATACACAATACAATTTTAGGTAAAAAATACAGCATGTTTGCACTTTTTATTTATCACATCAGATTCTTGTGTTTTTATGAAGAGTTATTTTTGCTGATGGCTGGAGATAGTATGTAGAATTAGCTAAACTCGACCATTAAAGAAAAGTTTCTCTGTTTTAATTTTAGTCTTTTTTAAATTAGTCTATATGCCCATTAAATTTTGGAGAAGCATTCTTGTACTAGTTTGCTAGGATTGCCTAACAAAGTACCACAAACTGTGAGGCTTAAAACAACAGAGATTTACTGTCTCCCAGTTCAGGAGGCTAAAAATTCAAAATCTAGTTGTCAGTGGGGCTATGAACCCTTGAGCAAAAAATATTTTCTTACATATTCTTAGCTTCTGGTGATTTGCTAGAAGTCCTTGGCATTCCTTAGCTTGAAACTGCAGGACTTTAGTCTCCCTGCCGCTATCATCACATGATATTCTCCCCTCTATGTCTGTGTCTAAATTTCCCTCTTACGAGGACTGCAGTCATATTGATTATCAAGGGACCACTCTACTCCATGATGATGTCATATTAGCTAATTATATCAGCTATGATGCTATTTTCAAGTGAGTTCACGTTCTGAGATACTGGGATTTAGGACTTCAATAGGTATTTTTTTGGGGACACAATTCAACCGATAACAGTTCTCATATTTTCTTCACCTTCATCTATTCATAAGGCATTGTGATACATGGAGAGTTGTATGTGTTCTAATGGTGACATCTGGTCCAGCTATATTCAAAACTATGGCTATGGGCACTCAATGAATACTCATGTTTGGCTGAATGTGAAGACTTTAAAATAGGCTATCACATTCCCCTCAGGCTCTCTGGTCTGTGAAGCTATTAGGATTTCATCGCAAATCTAAGTTCCTGTAGAAAATCTCTATTTACTTTTGAAAGTAGTAGAGAATAAAAAGTAAGAATACTTGGTTGGAATTTTCTATTTTCTCTCCTCTAGGCTCTATTCCATAACCAATGTAGTGGGCAGTTTAGAATGATGTTGCATACACATTGTATTATAAGAGGGCTGGGACTATGACTTTGTTCCTGGAACTGAGCAGTTACAAATTCAGCTCTGCACTGGATGGTTAGAACAAATTTACTGTGGATATATTCATTGATAATAATTCTTTGCTTATTTTCAAATCCTCTGAAATGATAACATGCCTTTCTGGATCAGATGCATAGGATCAAAGTAAGTAAAGTATATCTTTAGCTTTTACCATCTCTTCATTAAGGATTATTGTAGGTGGCCATATAATTTCCTTGAACACTCTTGGGTAAACTAGGTATTTGGTTATTATGGTACCCAATAACTGACTTGAAGATGAGGGTCATCTTGTAGTTATTTCTGAAACAAAGCAAAGTGAAGGCAGGTTTTTCATTTCAAATAGTTATCTTAAATTTAGTAATTTTAGGTTAATTACTTGACCCTTTAGTTAATCTCATTTATTTCATCCTCATATTGAGATTTATAGCTCTTTTCCAGAATTCTCCTAAATTCCTAATGATTTTGGAGAAATGATAACCATAATTCTCTTTATTTTTTGTTCTAAACCCAAGTAAAAAGAGAAACAAAAACTCAGATGAGTAGTAGAGCATCATCTGAAGCAACACTTGATGGATAGATTTGGTGTAAATCTGAAGCTAAAATCAGCATTTTTATTCCTTTTTATCTGAGTTGAATTGGTGTTGACACTCATTGCTGCTTGTTTTACAAAAATCACCACTGGTAAGCCTGTTAGTTGTGCAATTAATTAAAATATATCTATAGCTTACATTTGCAGAAAATAGTAACTCAGTGAAATACTTTGAGTGCACATTACTAAGACTGAGAGATTAAAAGATATATTTCTTAATATAAATTATTGGACTCTCAGTAGATCCTTTTGCCCATCATTGGGGAAATACAACCACTTTATAGTGAACTTGTTTTACTCTTATGGACTCAGTCTGTCCTAGGGAAAGATATTTCTCCTTAGAAATCTTAAATGAGTTTCTAGTTAGACAATTAAGATATACTTTAAGAACATGCTGGCATGAGCCTCCATTCACATTTAGGAAGAGACTATAGAAACATATTGCTTTAGATATGGGTTAGTCCATCATAGAATGAATCATTAAGCTGGGTAATTGACATTATTGAAATTATCAGGATTATACATTACGAGTAAAGTTAAAAGTAAAAACAAATGAAATGTAATAATATGAAGAAAATGACATCTCATGTCAAAATGCTATTTAGACCACCAATACGAATGGAATACAATACATATCAGAGTAGAATACAATTCAATGCAACAAATACAGTAAATCAATATAATTTACCACTTTAACAAAGTAATAGATAATAATCATATAACTCTCAAAAGATGCAGAAAAAACGTTGGATAAATGTCCATGTCATTTCATGATGAAAGTATAAGCAAATTAGAAATGAGGTTGTGATAAGCAGAATAGTGTTACTATCAATTATGCAACATAATTGAATATGTTATGTTACATAGCAAAGAGGGATTGGGGTAGCATGGAGAATGAAGGTTGTTAATTAGCTGACCTTAAAATAAAGTTATTATCCTTTATTAATGGGTATGTGTAAAACAGAGAGGCAGAGGTGTCAGCGTCAATAATGCAAAAGCCTGAAAGAAGGAAAAGGACCGTAAGTGAAGCAATATAAACAGCTTCTAGAAAATGGAAAGGCAAGAAAATGGATCCTTGAGCCTCCAGAAATGAATGCATCTTGGCCATTGGGACCCACGGTGGACTTCTGAGCTCCAGAACTTAAAAATAATAAATTTGTGTTATTTTATACCACTAAGCTTGTGGTCCAAATGAGAGAGAAAAGTAGCAGAAAAGGGATAAAACACATAAAAGATAGGATTAAATAGTAAATGTTTAAAACATTTGATAATGGAATTTCTAGAAGGAAACACCCAGAGATAAAAGATTCTTTACTTTTCTTCTAAAGCTACCCCCACCATGAGATTTTTCTCATTTCAGTAAATGCCACACCATCTACCAGATGTCCTAAATTTAGGCATTTCTTCTCTTCCTCAACCCCTAGACATTGATTTCTCAAATCATTTCAATTATACGTCCAATAGCTTTTCTTTATTGGTATCGTCATGATCCTAGTTCAAGTCACCATAATTTCTCACAAGAATTATTGATATATTCTATACATTTTCAGAACAATCCTTTCTACACATGGTATCTAAGTTAATATTTTAAAAACAAACTGAAGTCTAAACTCATTGGAAAGTCTTCGGCTCTCAGCATGAATCATCACAATATAGCGAATACACAGTTCAAAATAGAGTTATTTTGCAAAGCGTTGTTCCATGTGCTTAGAATGCTCCTTCAATGCCTGATGCACAGCTAATTCATGTTCATTCCTTTTTTCTGTTAACGTGTTGTATTTTTAAAGAGCTTTGGTGTAATGACCCAAACTAAAGTAGCCCCACAAATAATTCTCTATTCCATATTTCTGTGGTATTTTTTAGTTGTAGTTATTACTACCTGGAATGATCTCATTTTAAAAGTTAACTTATCTGTCTACATCTTCTAGAATATAAGCCTCATGAAGGTAAGGTTGGTACCTGGCATTAAGAAGGTGTACAATAAATATCAAGATCACAAACTATTATGCAAATAAGACATTGTTAAAGTAAGATTAAGAACTGTGATCTGTAAAGCCATATGATCTTCTCTAATAACTTCCTGTCCCCTTGGATTAGGGACAGGAATTTTGAAGAGTGGGCTAAGAAGGGAGTGATGTAATATAAAGAAATTAGGGGTTGGGAAATTGGGAATTTTGAGAAAGGAAAGTGCAAGTATGGGGCAACCAGACTGAGATAAATATATGATAATAATAACATTTATGTTCAAAATGGTTTCTTGATTAAGCATATTTCCAAGAATTTATTTTTCCAACTGGGCTTCTCCCTAGGCTGATTTTATATGATTAGTATAAAAATATAATTTGGTTTGTATGGATGACAGCACAAAAATTCCTGAGTAAGAAGTAGAGATATAGACAACCAATTTTACATAAAAATTATCTCAGCAATGGGACAAGAGAGAAACTTTTTCATTGGAGGCAAAATATGTTTTAGCGTCTAAACCCCCACTTTGATGTCTGTTTAATCATATTTATTTTCACTTACTCATCAAATTTCATTGAGCTCAAACTCTCAAAACTCCTCAGGCATTCTGAGTATATACATCAATGTATTAGGCCAGCTTTCTGCCATGAAGATATTTTGTGTAATGGATAAACATTAAAGAAATACTTATGTTAAATACAAAAGATTAGACAAATGCTCCCAAATGTGGTTTATTCTTGGTGAAATCGCATACAAACAAAATGTTTAAAAAGTAGTGAAAGAGATTGTTCTGTAAGTAAACTTCTACAAGGATAGAGGGAACAGAGAAGGAGAAAGAATTTCTGAAACTAAAGAGGAGACGGTCAAGTGGTAAAAGACTTAGATCAGAGAGATTTTTAAAATCCCATGCAGTGGTATATGGAAAATCCAGATTTTGTTTGTTTGTTGCCCACCAGAATTCCTCCAAGGCTGGAAAATTGACACCATCCAGTACCTTGGCAGTTGTGAGATGTAGGCAAGGCTAAAATAAATAAGACTAGAAGAAAGTTTGTTTAATAAGCTATAACTACTTTGCATTCTCTCCCTTTCCACTCAGCCTGTGACTTTTATTCCTCACCATAGTATATACTGGAGTTGTGATCTACAAAGAAAATAAAATGGAAGATTTTTGGCCACCAGGAATGGTTAGGAATGGGAAAACTGTGCAGAAAACGTAGAGATTCAGTGTAGGCATTCATTACGTAACAACATTTTGTTCAACAGGGGATCACATGGAGCTGAAAAATGCTGATTGCCTAGTGACATGGTAGCTGTGGTAACGTTCTAATGCAATCACTAAACACGTTTGTGGTGACGCCAGTGTAAAGAAACCTACTGCACTGCCAGATGTATGAAAATATAGTACATGTATATGTGCAGTACAGAATACTTGATAATTATCATGATAATAAAACACTATATTATTGGTTTATATATTTACTATACTTTTTATTGTTACCTTAGAGTGTACACCTACTTATAAAAACAACAGTTAGCTATAAAACAGCCTCAGGTAAGTCCTTCAAGAGATATTCCAGAAGAAGGCATTGTTATCATAGGAGATAGCAGTTCCATGCATCTTATTGTCTCAGAAAACCTTCCAGTGGGACAAGATGTGGAGGTGGAAAGCAGTAATATTGATAATCCTGGTGTGGTGTAGGCCTAGGCTAATGTGTATCTTTGAATCTTAGTTTTTAATAAATTTAATAAGTTAAAATATTTATAAATTTTCAAAGTAGAAAAAAGCTTTTAGATGAGGATATAAAGGAGTAGTGCTGTACAATGTTTGTGTTTTAAGCCAAGTGTTATTACAGACGAGTCAAAAAGTTAAAAAAATACAGTTTATAAAGGATTTTTATCAGTAAGCTAGGATTAGTTTTTATTAAATAAACGATTTTTAGAAATAAATTTAGCCTAAGGGTACAGTGTTTATAAATTCTACAGTACTGCACAGTAATATCCTAGGCCATCGCATTCACTTACCACTCACTCACTGACTCACCTAGTCATCTTCCAGTCCTGTAAGCTCCATTCATGGTGAATGCCCTCTACAGGTGTCCTGTTTTTTATCTTTTAGACCGCATATTTTTGCTCTGCCTTTGTATGTTTACACACACATATGCTTAGCATTGTGTTACAGTTGCTTACGGTATTCAGTACAGTAACATTATGTACAGGTTTGTAGTCTAGGAGCAATAGACTATATATATAACATAGGTGTGTATATCATCTAGGTTGTGTGAATATACTCTATGATGTTCTCATGACAAAATTACCAAATGACACATTTCTCAGAATGTGTCCCCATCATTAAGCAACACATGCCTGTAATTGGTTGTATTTCTAAGGCCTGGATTGCTAGCTTCCTCCACTTCCCCAGGTAATTGTCATACCATAAAGAAAATTTTAAATAATGTTTTAGGGAATGTTATGAGTCTTTCATTAAAATTTCTCAGCCAGTTTTCTATCAACAATCCCCATAAGTACTACTCATAGCTTTCAGCAAGTATTTTAGTGCACTAATCTTAAATATGAAGGGGATAGGGCAGAGAAATTCTAGGCAGACAGGGACAGGTCCCTGGTTATGCCCCACCCTCAAGCCAAAAAGCCTGAGAATTCAGCCCAAAGAGAGAACTTATATCTCTGTTTTCCTGCTCAAATGTTGCCTTTTCCTAAACCACCCATTGCTCTGTCCCACCCCATCCTGTGCCTATAAAGACCTTAGACTCAGCTGGCAGAGAGGAAAAGCAACTGGATGTCAGGGACCATGGCTGGTCATCAGAGAGGAGTGGTTTGACTTCAGAGGGACCGCTTGATGTCATAACTTTGGAGAAGAATCCCACCAGAGGAAGCCAGACTTCAGGGAAAGATTTCCGACCCCCACCCCTGCCCATCTCCCTACTTAGCTCTCCTTCCCACTGAGAGCTACTTTAATCAGTAATAAAATCCCCTGCATCTACCATCCTCTAATTCATTCATGTGACCTCATTTTTCCTGGATGCCAGACAAGAGTTTGGGAGCTACCAGTGCAGAAACAAAAGCTGGTCACATTGGCCCTTTGCCCTCAATGGCAAAGGGCAGCTACCTCACGTAGCAAGGCAGAGAGCCCAATGAATTGTTAACACTTAAACTCTCCACAAAAGTCTGAGCTAAAAGAACACTGTAACATACCCACTGGGGCTTAAAGGGTCACAGGCATCCCACTTGAGTGCTGCTGTGGGGCCTGCACAGAATTTGCTCCTGCCAGTGCCCGAAAGTGCTTGCTCCAGCTCCAGCACCCATTCACCTATGTGCTCCCTCCCCTGAGAGGACCCAGCAGATCTGAGTGATTGGAGTTTGATCCCACTGGCTTGAGGGGTGGAATGCAGTGGGTCCGAGTGAATGGCACTCACTCCCGCTGGTGTTGCAGCAGCTGTTTGTTTCCAGTGCTTATGCACTCCAGTTCCTACCTCTTTCACTCACATGCTTCCTCCCATGAGGAGTTGAGAACAGAGGGCTGAGTAAATGAGGCACCCTAACAAGTCACGTGATGGGGTCAGGGAAATATTCTGCTTCATGATGAGACAAAAAAGGATCCTCAAATTGGACAAAAATCTCAAATGAAAGATGGAGATTGAAACAAGTCAATAAACAGTAACTTGTAGAAAAGAGAAACATTTTAAAGGTAAAGAAATGTCAAAATATATTTTGAATATTAATAGAGATAAAAGAAAATATTTTAACATTTAGTAAAAACAGGCTGGCATACAAAAAAAGTATATAGAGAACATTTTTAAAACTCTAGAAGATTAAAAATATATCAGCAGAACTTAGAGACTCAAGGGAAGTTAAGGTAGTGGAAATCTTCCAGAAAACATAGCAAAATCCAATAGTAGAAAGTAAGAAAGCAAGCTAAGGTAACTAGATAATCCATCCAGGCATGTCAACATCCAGATATTGACAACCTCAAGATAAGAGAAAAGAAGAAAATGAATAAGGTTAACTAATTAATGAAATACAACTCTCAAGAACATTTTTCATAACTAAAACACATGAGTTTATCTATAGATATATTTGACAAAGTACCCTTCAAATAATGGAAATAAGTCCACACTATGCAGAAACTACTATGTATTCACTAACCTATATCTCTTTTACCTAAATTGGCCATGAAGTTATTGTGACTTTACAACTGTCTTCCCATATCTGCTGGCCAGATACAGCTGAGCAGGCGGAGGGATTTTTCAAGGCCCTAGGGGGTTGTCAGAATGATAAGATTTGAAGAGGCTGAATGATCACATATTCCAAGTCCCTTTCAAACTGGCTCTTAGCTGAGTTAGAAATTAACATCTTCTGTGTAAGCAACATATGATAAAAAGAAAAACAAAAAAAAAAAACCTAACATCTTCACTGTTAAGCTACCGAGATTTGGGCTTATAATAGCAGTAACCTTTATAGTTAATGAAGAAATGTAAACACTCAGTATTTCTCCAGTCTAAATTATGATATAATAATGCTGGAAATGTTGAGGAGAAGGTAAAGAAAATGTGTGTAGGAAAGGAACAGAGGACAGAAAAGAGAGACAAATCCTTTATTCACTGGTTAGAAAATAATGTCTCAAGGTGAAAAATCGAAATAGCAAGTTAACATATTTTTTAGGTGCTGGGCATTGGGGGGCAAGGCTGACCCACCTGGGAGGATCACTTGAGTCCACAAGTTGGAGCCTGGGCAACATGGGAAGACATCAGTCTTTACAAAAAAGTTAACAAAAAGTAGCTGGGTGTGGTGGTGTATACCTGTAGTTCTAGCTACTCAGGATGCTGAGGTGGGAGAATTGCTTGAGCCCAGGAAGTCAAGGCTTCAGTGAGCCAAGATTGCGCCACTGCATCCCAGCCTAGGTGACAGAGTGAAGCCCTATCTCACACAAAACAAAACAAAATAAAACATTATTAAAACATTATTTAAAGATAAATAGGTAGGCAAATGGTAATTTAATTCATTAAAAGAGATTACGATTGTAGAAGAGTAATTGTGAACTGGTGATTTATTTTTCATGTAAAACTATTTGATTCTTTAAAATGTATGTGTATATATAACATAGTTAAAACTAAGGATAAAAAATATTTTAAGCATGAAAACTTTATAAATAGAAAACAAAAGATGATAGGGGATTGCAAAATTCAAGAACCTAACCTAGAATGATGAAGGGAAGACCTCAGAAAAGAAATAAATTCTCATTGAGATCTGAAAGATGACTTGCGATTATATTGAGTATTTCATAGACCTATCTAGTTACTCTAAAAATTATGTTAGGTATTCAATTGGTAGAAATTGTTAAAAAAAAAAAAAAAAAGCTCCACTTGAATATGAGAAGTTTCTTTACTAAAACTGGAAATCATCTGTCTTCTGAACTTGAAAAATTTTATTAAACATTTTGCAAGTGTGATTTTATATACTTGAAAGTCTTGCAGAATCATTCTGAACTAAAACTCAAAACCATGAAGATAGTGTGACCTGGCTTATCCAAGAAGAAGACACGTAAAATTCATATTTTTTAATTAAAAAACACAAAGCATTATTTTCCTAATCGAATCATAAGCAATTGTGGTGTAGAAACATTCTGCTGTTGGTTAAATGGCAAGGTACATGGAAAAGAGTTTACCTCATGCTTCGGAAACTTGGAAATAACAACTTAGTTATTTTATCATGTATCTTTTAGTAAAATTTATAAATGTAATATGTCACATTTTATAGCTTTTTCAGTTTTGATTTGTGTTTTAAGTTTAGTTTCATGTTTAGATCCCTGAGGGAATATATCCCTGAGTACAACAATTTGTCCAATAGCCTATAGAGTAATACATACTTTTCACAATGAAAATATCAGCGACAGTTCTGTTTTTCTGAATATTACCTCCAGCACATTGACAGCACAGGCATGTGCCTGCTCTCAGGGACAGGAGGCCATTCCAGCTTGTTGTGCTCATTTTTCCTTCTTTTACAATGTTTTCTGAAACTAATGCTGATGAAAATAACTTGGGGAAATAAGAGAGAAAGTTAATTAGGTGAAAGGAAAGCAACACATCAAAGTCTGCACCCTTGAGCTAAAATGCAAAATGATGTTATTGTTTTTAGAAGAAATCCTTGCTTAGCTTTCAATATGTGAAAATTGTGGAGATTAATGATCCTTTAGTTGAAAGACTCCAGCAGAAAATATCTGTAAATCATGTGTTAGTTTCTAAGAAAATACCCCAAGAAACTTTCATTAGATGCTATACTTCTGTAATATCATTTTTCTTTTTCTCCAAGCCTTTTCTTTTTCAGTGTTGCTGGGCTTGTAACCCATGAGGACATGTTAATTTTATTTATCTCCACTGTGGCCTCCTCTAGCACCAAGCTTTCTGTTTGTCAGATTGCTCTGAATGGGATTACCTGACCTACTGATGTTCCCACAACCCATACACTTAAAGGATTGTATTTTTAGTTCTTTCATCTTGGTTACAGACATCAAAGAGTACAGGATTAATTTCAAGTGTGCTCCAACCTTTACAATATGTCCCTACTCATCTTTCTTTACTAAAACTGGGAATCATCTGTCTTCTAAACCTGAAAAATTTTATTAGGGAAATCATGTTTCACTTTAAAATTACTGCCTATTTTTCTCTCTACATAAGTTTCCTACTCTATTGTTTTGTTAATTTCATTGAGAGAAACATGAATTATAAAATTTATTTAATGGCATTTTTGGATATTCTACATGAATTTCAAATATTATTGGTTTTCAGTGGTTAAGTAGTAAATAGTGGCTATGTTACGGGACAAAGTGAGAAAGCAATAAGCGCATAGAGAAAACCCTGTAAAGTGATTGTCAACACCATGGATAAAATCCTCACCGCATTCATTCAGGGGGTGGAAACTGTTGGAATTATTTTTTAATTTAAAAAAGTGGGAGAAGAAACTCTAAAACAGGAATATGTTTTAAAAATAGATAAGCAAATTGCAAGAAAGGAGTTGAAAATTAATAACTTCTACTTAGAGAAAACTTTTTGTTGAGTGGGTAGTCTGTGTCCCAATAATGATAATTTTATTTGTTTATTTACTAAAAGGTACAAAATTGAGTATTTTGGAATTCAAAAGTATTAGTTATGTGTTCCTAAACTCATGTTACAATATCGTTACTAAAAAAAACTTACTGAAAACGTTACTAAAAATAAATTTAAGCAATCCTGTTTCCATTACAAAACACCCACACACCCACACACAGACACACACACAGGAAGACACAGTCTCTGAATAACAGAGTAAAATGTAATGAGTCAAACTATTATTTCCCCCTAGTCAATACATGAAATTATACTTAATAGGAATACGGTGGTTCGCTAAAATTTGGTTGAGCATATATAAACAAGAGAAATGTTGACTATTCTGTAAATTTTCTGGTGCTACACAAATGGTTAAATATATTTTAAGTGTACTTAAACATAAAAATACATTATATTGTTTTACAAATTTTTAAGCAAAGAAACATTTAATTTGTTAATGCATCATATAAATTAGCACTTTGATACAAGAAATGCAAAATAATTAATATAAAATATCTATTTTATTATATATTTTCTTTGAACATTACTTTTTCTACTTACAGTTGGTACTTTAATGACGAGGGAATTGGGGTGCCAAGTCACCAAACAATCAAAATTCCACGATTTATTTATTTATATACGTATTTATTTGAGACAGGGTCTGTGTTACCCAAGATGGAATTCAGTGATGTCATCATAGTTCACTGTGGCCTCAAACTCCTGGGCTCAAGTGATCTTCCCTCCTCAGCCTCCATATACCACCAAGCCTGGCTAATTTCTTTATTTTTTACAGAGATAGACTTTTACTATATTGGCTATTGTGGGCTTAAACTCCTGGTCTCAAGTGATCCTGTTGCCTTGGCCTCCAAAGGGACTAGAACTATAGGTGTGAGTCTCTGTGCCCAGCCCACAAATTACTTTTGATTCCCCCAAATATTAACTGCTAATAACCTAATCTTGACAGGAAGCCTTACTGATAACATAAATAATCAATTAAACATGTATTTTGTATGCTGTCTGTATTATATGCTATAAGAACATCATAAAGAAAAAAATATATATTTACTATCCCTTAATTGGAAATAGGTCATCATAAAGCTTTTTATCCTCTTCATCTTCACCTTGAGTAGGCTGAGGTGGAGCTGCTCTTGCTGTCTCAGCAGTGTCAGAGGCTAAAGGAGAGAAGGAGGTGGAAGGGGAGGCAGGCAAATCAGGCACACTTGGTGTAACTTTACAGAAATACCTTGTAATTTCTGTCAGACTTTTTTTAACTTTTTAATTTTCTCTAAAAATGTTTCTATATGATACCAATTCTTCTTTCACCATTTACTTTAATTTCAATGCCCATATTATAGAAGAGTTCATGTCTTAAAAGTAGTCAAAAGCAGTCTGGAGTAATGGGCACTCTTCTTTGAGATTAACTAATGTGAATTTGGTTTCTGATGCTTTTATTCTATGTCTTCTTCTGATTGTCTGGCACGGGTTTTGAAGCAGTCACTTCTCTCAAGTCATCTTCTATTAATACCTCTGGTGTGGTATTATGTTATGCAGTTCTAGTATTGCTATTAAAAAATATGTGAGGCTGAGTAATTTATAAAGAAAACAAGTTTAATTGGTTCATAGTTCTGCAGGCTATACAGGAATCAAGGTGCTGGCATCTGCTTAGTTTCCAGTGAGGTCACAGGAAGTCTATAATCATGGCAGAAGGCAAAGCGGAAGCCAGGGTATCACTAGGTGACAGCAGTAGCAAGAGAGAGAATAGGGAGATGTCAGACACTTTTAAGCAATCAGATTTCATGTGAACTCAGAGCAAGAACTCATTCATCACCAGGAGGCTGACCCTAAGCCATTCACAAGGGATCCGTCCCCATGATCCAATCATCTTCCACCAGGCTCCACCTCGAACATTGGGGATTGCATTTTATCAGAGATATGGAGGGAATAAATATCCAAATCATAACATCCTGCTTCTTCCCCACTAAATATCATATTCTTATCACCTTTCAAATACAATCATCCCTTCTCAATAGTTCCCCAAAGGCTTAACTCATTTTAGCATCAAGTCCAAAGTTCTAAGTCCCATCTCCTTCCACCTATGAGCTTGGAAATAAAAACAAGTTCTTTACTTGCAATATACAATGGTGGTACAAATTGGCCAAAAGAAAGGAGCAATAGACCCCACACAAGTCTGAAACCTGCCAGAACAGTCATTAAATCTCAAAGCTCCAAAATAATCCACTTTGACTCCATGTTCCATATCCAAGACACACTAATGTGAAGGGTGGACTCCCAAGGCCTTGGCAGCTCTGTCCTTGTGGGTTTGCTGGATGCAGCCCATGTGGCTGCTCTGATAGGTTGAAGTCCAGCAGCTACAGGTTTTCCAGGCTGAGGATGCAACCTGCTACTGTCTCTACCACTCTTGAGTCTGGAGGGCAGTGGCCCTCTTCCCAATAGTGAGGTGTCCTAGTGGGGAATCTGTATGGGGGCTCCAATTCCACATTTCCCATTGGACTGCCTTAGTAAAATTTATCTGTGGGAGGCTTTTACCTGGGCTCCAAGGCTTTTCCATACATTCTCTGAAATCTAGGTGGTACCTTTCGAATCTTCTTCACTCTTGCATTCTGTGTGCCTACGGCCTTAACACCACAATGAAGCTGCCAATGCTATGGAATCTTGCACTCTCCAAAGTGGCAGTCTGAGCTGTACTTGGGGCCTTTTGAATCACAGCTGGAGCCAAGCAGCCAGGTTGTGAGGAGTAATGTTCTAAGGTGGCACAACACGTTGGCACCCCAGACCTGACCCCCTGAAACTATTTTTTATTTCCTGCTAGGCCTCTGGGCCTATGATGAGAGGGGCAGTTTTCAAGATCTGTGAATTGCCTTTGGGGCCTTTTTAAAAATTGTCTTGTCTACTTGGTTTCCTTTTAATCATGCTAACCTCTTTAGCAAGTTGTTGCTCCACAGTCTACTTGAATTCCTCACCTGAAAATGCATTTTCTTTCTCTGCCACATTCCCTGTCCGCAAAATTTTCAAACTTTTATGCTCTGCTTCCCTTTTAAGTACAAGTTCCAACTAAGTCGTTGCTTTGTACTCTTATTTGACTGCAGGCTATTTGAAGCAGCCATGCCACATCTTGAACACTTTTCTGCTTTGATTTTTTTTTCCGACAGATATCCTAAGTCATCATTCTTAAATCCAAACTTCCACAGATTCCTAGAACATGAATACAATACAGCCAGTTCTTTAATAGGACATAACACTGATGATTTAATTGCTTTAGTTACCAATAATTTGCTCATTTCTATCTGAGACCTCATCAGCCTGACCTTCATTTTCCATATCTCTATCAGCATTTTGGTCACAATTAGGTAGACAATCTCTATGAAGTTCCAGACTTCTCCTTATTTTCCTGTCTTCTGAGCTCTCTAAACTCTTCCAACCTCTGCCTATTACCCGGTTCCAAAGCCACTTCCACATCTTCACATATCTTTATAGCAATGCTCTACTACTCAGCACCAGTTTTCTGCATTAGGCTGTTACTGAATTGATATTAAAAAAATATGTGAGGCTCGGTAATTTATGACATAAAGAGGTTTATTTGGCTCATGGTTCTGCAGGCTGTACAGGAAGCATGGTGCTGGCATCTCCTTGGCATCTGGTGAGGCATCTGGCAGTTTAAAATCATGACGGAAGGCAAAAGGGGAGTTGGCATCTCACAAGGTGAGAACAGGAGCAAGAGAAAGAGGGAGGAGGTGCCATACACTTTTAAACAACCTGATCTCATATGAAATCAGAGCAAGAAATCACTCATAACCAAGAGGATTGTGTTAAGCCACTCATGATGGATCTGCCCCTATGATCAAATTACCTTCCTCCCACGTCCCACCTCCAACACCAGTGATTGCATTCATTATAGGATTGAGAGGAGACAAATATTGAAACCATTATCAAGTGTCTATTAAGCTTTGAATTCCTCCAAGTTCTATATGATGAAAACCTTGGCCCCCCACCTTTTTTTGCCAGTCTACAATGTCTTTCATAATCTCTATGATTGGCTCTGTCATAAATCCTATAAAGTTATTTAAAACATCTGGACACAGTTGTTCCAGCAAGAATTTGGTGTCTCAGGTTTGATAGCTCCCAAGGCTTTTTCTATAACGGTCATTGCATCTTCAATGGTGTAATCCTTTCAGACTTTCATGATGTTCTCTCTATTGGTATTGTTTTCCATAGCATTATTTCCACAGAGTACCATGTCTAATGAGCCTTAATGTCCTGATGACTTTTTGATACGGAGACTGAATTACGGACATGGTTTTGGGGGCAAATAGACCATTTTGACACCTTTGGTGTTGAACTCTTGGGTTCTGGGTGGCCAGGGGTACTGTCCAATATCAAAAGAACTCTACAAGTCAGTACATTACTGGTAAGGTGCTTCCTAATTTCAGGGACAAAACATAGATGGAACCAATCCAGAAAAGGGGTTCTGTTTATACAAACCTTCCTCTTGTACAATTGAGTGTATTTTCCCCTCATCACTCAAGAATTAGCAGCTTTATAGATAAAGGTAGTCTTGATCAGAAATCCTACTGCATTTGCACAAAGCTGTTGAGTTAGCCTATCCATTCCTGCCTTAGATCCTGGTGCTTCCTTCTCTTTCTTACTAATAAATATAGTTTGTGACCTTGATTTTTTTTCAGAATAGAGTATTTAAGTCTACATTAAAAACCTATTCAGGCTATGCATTCTCCTCAATAATTTTCATTTTCTTTTCTTTTTCTTTTTGGAGACAGAGTCTTGGTCTGTTGCCCAAGCTGGAGTGCAGTGGCATTATCTTGGCTTACTGCAACCTCCACCTCCTGTATTCAAGTGATTCTCCTGCCTCAGCCTCCCGAGTACTGGGATTACAGGCACATGCCACCATACCCAGATTTTTTTTTTTTTTTTTTTGTATTATTAGTAGAGATGGGGTTTCACCACGTTGGTCACTCAGCTGGGCTGGTGTCAAACTCCTGAGTCAGGTGATCCGCCAGCCTTGGCCCCCCAAAGACCTGGAATTACAGGTGTGAGCCACCATACCCAGCCCTCAGTGATTTTCTTAATGGTGTCTGGCAACTTGTCTGCTCTCCCTTGGTCAGCAGAAGCTGCTTCTCTTGTTATCTTGACACTTTTTAAGCAAAACCTCTTTCTAAAATTATCAAACCACCCTTTTTGGAAGCTTTAGATTCTTCACCTTCCCATATCTTTAAGTTGTCATATAATTACTTTGCTTTTTCTCAAATTGTATTGGAGTCAATAGGTGTGCCTTTCTTGTAGCAGTACTGCAACCAAATAAAATCTGTATTGTCATTACAAGAAAAATAGGTATTTTGCAAAAATTACGAAGTTTTCGTGCTTCCTGCCTGTTGGCATAGATGTAGCAATGGCTTTGCAAATTTTATTTATCATAAAATAGTGGGCAGCCTCAGCTGCATACCTCAATCTATGGTACATATCAAGCAATTCAACTTTCTCTTGTAATGTCATGATGTTTTTTGTTTTTGTTTTTGTTTTTGTTTTGAGACTGAGTCGTACTCTGTCACCCAGGCTGGAGTGCAGTGTGGCACAATCTCAGATCACTGCAAACTTTGCTCCCCAGGTTCAAGCGATTCTCCTGTCTCAACCTCTGAATAGCTGGGATTACAGGAGTACACTACTACGCCCAGGTAATATTTGTATTTTTCGTAGAGACGGGGTTTCATCATGTTGATCGGCCTGGTCTTGAACTCTTGACCTCAGGTGATCCACCCGCCTCGGCCTCCCTAAGTGCTGGGATTACAGGTGTGAGCCATCACACCAGATCCATTTCTTTGCTTTTTGGAAGCACTTTCAGCATCACTAGTTACAGTGTGTATGGGTCAGATAGTGTTATTCAAGGTTTATGATATTGCACAAAACATGATAAAAAAAACTCAAGAACTCTAAGAGATCATTTTTAATGCAATACACAACTTACTGGAGAGGCAAACTGCTAACTGGTAGATAATTAGCATCATAGGATGCTTTAAGCAGATACACACAAGACTTGAGCTCACCACAATAGCAACAGGAGGTGACTAAAATTATTAGAATAGTGAAGTATCTGCTAAGTTAATTTTTTGCAATTATGATTTAACACTGCATCCTTACATTTGTTTACATTTTCCTCAACTGCAAACGGCACTACGTATGGTCTATAAGTTTTTTGTGTATATGTTTTGATAAATTCCAATGTTTTATAATAGACACATATACAGTTTATATGGTAGTAAATAATAAAATAGATTATTTTAATAGATACATATATGGTATTTATGGTAGTAAGTAATAAAATAGATTATTATCTATGTATATCTCATGTATTTTTGACATAACTTTTTCTTGATTTTTAAAATATTTATAGTCTTTGTGATTCATCTGTGAAATTTTAAATTTTAAATTTCACATAGTCTAAACATATTTTTCAAAATATTTATTGAAAAAAATTGCATATAAGTCTACCCATCCAGGTCAAACTAGTGTCATTCAACAGTCAACTGTACATGACAACTTTGTTTATTTCTGCTAGTAATTTATACTGCTCAATATATGCAAATTGCTTAGCATAATATTTGCCACAAAATAACATGTCATGTTATGAAATTTATCAATTAATCTTCAGCTATTACATATATACATGTATACCTATATGCACTGAATTTTGCATCTGTAGGTTTAAAATGGATGTATCAAGTTCCTTAAGGGAAGGGGCTCTTTCTATCTTTCTCACAGTTGTAACCTGGTGTCGAGCAAAATACCTTGCATGTAGAAGATACTATTTATATAAGTAAAGATTGATAAGAATAAAACAAGGGAGTGAGATAATATACATCTTATAAAATCTGAGCAATGACAAAAAACAATTATTTAATTCTGATTCTGTATCTTATAAATGCCCGATATAGAAATATCATTATATAATTGGAATAACATCTTAAATCTTCTTTTCGAGTCAAAATAAAATGAGAAATAAATAGAGGTTTGTACCACATCTCTATGGTTCACTTACTTCTTCAATTTTATGACCTCATAGTTATTGTAGCATGCCAATATTTTAGTAAATCTAGCAGAATACCTTGTAGAATACTTTATTCATAGTTAAAATAGGGTAGCAATAAAGGCTTTTATAATTAATGAGTTGAACTTCCAAACTTTTTTGGATGCTAGTATGTATATGAGAGAAATCATGACTATTGTTTACAAAAGACATTAAAACCTTCCATGGAACACTATAATTCCCCTTTCAATCTTAAAATGTTCACAATAACCCAAACAAATGATTGAAATAGGATATATTCTTTTATAATAAATCCATACTGAATCAAGTCCTTCATTATTTTAAATAAACATTTTAGTTATTTGCCATTAACCTCACTATGCTTCCTGAAAAACAGAGGCTAGAAAGTGGTTGGAATTGTTTGGCTCAGGAGTTTGAGGAACTGTAAGCCTCTTCTATCCACAGTATGTTGTTTATCATCATAAAACCTTCTGAGTATTTAAGGCAAATATCTACCTGTTAGTCATGTTTGTTTCATGATATACACACTTCAGTTTCATTGCCCTATTTTGGCAGTTGGCTTGCTGTAAGGCATAACACAGCAAAATCAGAATTCTGTATCTCATCTCTGCTTGGTTCTTCTCTAACACAAAATGGAACATTAAGCCAAAAGGGAAATTTAGCACAAGTATAGATTTATTACAGCTGGACTTTCTGATAATGTGGATTCCAGAGAAATGAGTTCAGGCAGTTCAAGTGTGCTGAAATGTCCAAAGCTATCTCTTAGTCGGAATAGAAGTAGATAGATTAAAAACGTCGTTCAGAAGACGGACTTTTCCATTTAATATATATTTCTTAAGGAATACATTTTTTTTTCCCCAGGAAAACTGATGACTTGAAGCAGCAAGATACCTGCTATAGTCTGTGCAATAAAACTACTGCTGTTTCTCTTCCAGAGAACTAATTCACTTCTTGACCAGGGCCAGGGATTAAGTTTAAAAAGCTAGATTGAAAGTTCATCTAATTTATTGCTTCCAAAGAAGGTGTGAAAAGAATGGTAAAGTTATCAAGCTTTGAAAGCTAACCATGAGCAAAGACCTGTTAAGAATTCATACATGAATAAGGCACAGCTTTTTCCTTCCAGTAGGTGCATTCTCGTGAAGGAAACAAACCCTTTCATCACAGTTTGGGGCTAAGGTAACAAATGCTACCGGTCTGGAAAAGGCAATGAGATAAGAAATCAAAGGATCATAAAACAAGTTTTGACTACATGCTTGGGTAATTTATGGGAAATGGGGATAAAGATTGACCTTAAGCGGTGGGTTCGGCTGGGTGTGGTGGCTCACGCCTGTAATCCCAGCACTTTGCAAGGCGGAGGCAGGAAGATTATGAGGTCAGGAGTTAGAAAAAACTAAAAAGTAACATATAAAGCCATTTAGTGTGAACTTAGTCCTTCACTACTATGTGAAGGACTGAACTTAGTCCTTCACTACTATGCAACTGAACTTAGTCCTTCACTACTATGGCAGATTTTACCACTGTTATTGCACTGGTTCAGCATGATTTATGATGCATTTTGCTTTGAATATTTTGACTATTGTAGTCATTGTTGGTTAGCCTAGCTTAGACATTACAGTGACTTTTTGGTCCATACAATTGAGGAAGTCAAGATTCTGGTTATTAGCCCTTTGTCAGATGGGTAGATTGCAAAATCAAGAGGAAGATAAGCAATCAGACTGGATTCATCAATGCTCTGCCTGTGTTGCTCTGAGGTACCCTTCATGTGAATTTCATCTTCAGACTGACATCTATAATACTACAGCTCTCCTAGGTCATGTGTATTCACATTCACTTTCCAAGAAAATGGGGATGGAAAGGTTCTAAAGCATGTTACAAAAAAAGAAGGCAAGACCCCTAGTAAACCATCTATCAGAGTCTAGCATACTAATTTATGTAATTACAAGATTAACAAGCACGGACTGGTTTAGATCTGTCTCTGTCTAAATGAATCTCTAGCAAGAAAGTAACATCATTTACACTGGCTAGCTGAGTGGCATTCAAACTTATTTGATGAGAAATCTTATCAAGCAAAAACAACTATTTACATCATAAACAATTAGACACATATGTACACACCACAAACATATGCTGCAAAAATTAATTTTTCCTATAACATAATTTTCACATTCTAATTTATTTAAATGCTGGTTATAACTCTATAAATTGATTTCATAAAGTACAAATAAGTCACAACTTCTGTTTGTAAAATTATGGATTATCCACTGAGTAACATAACTCACTGCATTATGATATATAATGTAATAGAGTGATAATAGAAAAACAAGCAAGTATCCAGCAACAGACTTCAAATACCAGAAAATCCTAAACATATACATCTTTGTTTACTGATTCTAGGAACTCATGAAATCCCAGAAAATTCACAAACCATGAGATTCATGTTGTGTTGTTCTATCACAAGAAGGAATAAAAGACTTTGATAGGGAAACACTGTTGGGTTATTTTAATTCATTATCCACTATTTGTAGAAATATCAATGGTGAAATACCTGTTAGAAAGTACATGACAAATTACATATGTATCAAATGCTGTAATCAGGTTATATTATATTTTAGAATTACAATATTAATAACCTTAAAATGTAGTATTATTTCTTTTTTTAATAATACTTTAAGAATTAGGGTACATGTGCAGATAGTGCAGGTTTGTTATATAGATATACGCGTGCCATAGTGGTTGCTGCATCCATCTCACCCATCATCTACATTAGATATTTCTCCTAATGTTAGCCCTCCTCAATTCCCCCACCCGCTGCTATCCCTCTGATAGCCTCCCCGTCCCGACAGGCCCTAGTGTGTAATGTTCCCCTTCCTGTGTCCACGTCTTCTCATTGTTCAACACCCACTTATGAGTGAGAACATGTAGTGTTTCGATTTCTGTTCTTGTGTCAGTTTGCTGCCAATGATGGTTTACAGCTTCATCCATGTCCCTGTAAAGGACATGAACTCACCCTTTTTGTGGTTGGATAGTATTCCATGGTGTATATGTGCCACATTTTTTTATCCAGTCTGTCACTGATGGGCATTTGGGTTGGTTACAAGTCTTCATTATTGTGAACAGTGCCACAATAAACATACGTGTGCATGTGTCCTTATAACTGAATCCTTTATAATCCTTTGGGTATATACCCAGTAATTTGATTGCCGGGTCAATTGGTATTTCTAGTTCTAGATCCTTGAAGAATTGCTGTACTGTTTTCCACAATGGTTGAACTAATTTACACTCCCATCAACAGTGTAAACGCATTCCTATTTCTCCACATCCTCTCCAGCATCTGTTGTCTCCTGATATTTTAGTGATTGCCATTCTGACTGGCATGAGATGGTATCTCAATGTAGTTTTGATTTGCATTTCTCTAATGACCAGTGACAATGAGCTTTTTTTTTTATGTTTGTTGGCTGCATAAATGTCTTCTTTTGAGAAGTATCCTTTGCCCACTTTTGGATGTGGTTGTTTGATTTTTGCTTGTAAATTTGTTTAAGTCCTTTGTAGATTCAGGTTATTAGCCCTTTGTCAGATGGGTAGATTGCAGTAATTTGTTCCCATTCTGTTAGTTGTCTGTTCACTCTAATGATAGTTTCTTTTGCTGTGCAGAAGCTGTTAAATGTAATTATATCCCATTTGCCTATTTTGGCTTTTGTTCCCATTGTTTTTGGTGTTTTAGTCATGAAGATCTTGCCTATGCCTATGTCCTGATTGGTATTGCCTAGGTTTTCTTCTAGTGTTTTTATGGTGTTAGGTCTTATGTTTAAATCTTTAAGCTATCTGGAGTTAATTTTTATATAAAGTGTAAGGAAGGGATCCAGTTTCATCTTTCTGCATATGGCTAGCCAGTTATCCCAACACCATTTATTAAATAGGGAATTCTTTCCCCATTGCTTGTATTCATCAGGTTTGTCAAAGATCAGATGGTTGTCAATGAGTCGCATTACTTCTGAGGCCTCTGTTGTGTTCCATTGCTCTATATCTCTGTTTTGGTACCAGTACCATGCTGTTTTGATTACTATAACTTTGTAGTACAGTTTGAAGTCAGGTAGCATAATGTTTCCAGCTTTGTTTTTATTTTGTTTGTTTTTTGTGGGTTTTTTTTTTTTTCTTAGGATTGTCTTGGCTATGTGGGCTCTCTTTTGGTTCTATATGAAGTTTAAGGTTTTTTTTTTTTTCCAATTCTGTGAAGAAAGTCAATGTAGCTTGATGGAGAGAGCATTTAATCTATAAATTACTTTGGGCAGTATGGCCATTTTCACAATATTGATTCTTCCTAACCATGAGCATGGAATGTTTTTCCATCTGTGTGTGTCCTCTCTTATTTCCTTGAGCAGTGATTTGTAGTTCTCCTTGAAGAGGGGCTTCACATCCCTTGTTAGTTGTATTCTTAGGTATCTTATTCTCTTTGTTGCAAGTGTGAATTGGAGTTCACTCATGATTTGGCTCTCTGTTTGTCTGTTATTGTTGTATAGGAATGCTGGTGATTTTTGCACATTGATTTTGTATCCTGACATTTTGCTGAAGTTTCTTATCAGCTTAAGGAGATTTTAGACTGAGATGATGTGGTCTTCTAAATATACAATCATGGCATCTGCAAATAGAGACAAGTTGACTCCTGTTTTCCTAATTGAATACCGTTTATTTCTTTTTCTTGCCTGAATGCCATAGCCAGAACTTCCAATACTATGTTGAATAGGAGTGGTGAGAGAGGGCATCCTTGTCTTGTGCCAGTTTTCAAAGGGAATGTTTCCAGTTTTTGCCTATTCAGTATGATATTAGCAGTTGGTTTGTCATAAATAGCTTTTATTATTTTGTGATACGTTTCATTGATACCTAGTTTATTGAGAGTTTTTAGCATAAAGGGCTGCTGAATTTTGTCAAAGGCCTTCTCTGCATCTTTTGAGATAATCATGTGGTTTTTGTCTTTGGTTATGTTTATGTGATGGATTACGTTTATAGATTTTGAGTAAGCTTTTTAATGTGCTGTTGAATTTGATTGGCCAGTATTTTGTTGAACATATTTTCATCAATGTTCATCATGGATATTGGCCTGAAATTTTCTTTTTTAGTTGTGTCTCTGCCAGGTTTTTGTATTAATTAAAAGACCCAGACTGGCAAATTGGATAAAGAGTGAAGACCCATCAGTGTGCTGTATTCAAGAGACCCATCTCCTGTGCAGAGATACACATAGACTCAAAATAAAGGGATGGAGAAAATTTACCAAGCAGGTGTAGAGCAAAAAAAGCAGGAGTTGCAATCCTAGTCTCTGATGAAACAGACTTTAAAGCAAAAAAGATCAAATGAGACAAAGTAGGGCATTACATAATAGTAAAGGGATCAAGGCAACAAGAAGAGCTAACTATCCTAAATATATATGCATCCAATACAGGAGCACCCAGATACACGAAGCAAGTTCTTAATGACCTACAAAGAGACTTAGACTCCCACACAATAATAATGGCAGACTTTAACATTTCACTGTCAATATTAGACCTATCAATGAGACAGAAAATTAACAAGGAAATACAGGACTTGAACTCAGATCTGGACCAAGCAGACCTAATAGGCATCTACAGAACTCTTTACCCCAAATCCACAGGATATACATTCTTCTCAGTACCACATCACATTTATTCTAAAATTGACCACATAATTGGAAGTAAATCACTCCTCAGCAAATGCAATATAATGGTAATCATAATAGTCTTTCAGAACACAGTGCAATCAAATTATAACTCAGGATTAAGAAACTCACTCAAAACCAAACAACTACATGAAAACTGAACAACTTGCTCCTGAATGACTACTGGATAAATTATGAAATAAAGGCAGAAATAAAGATATTCTTCAAAACCAATGAGAACAAAGACATTACTTACCAGTTATGTCTGGTACACATCTCTGGGACACATTTAAAGCAGTGTCTACAGGGAAATTTATAGCACTAAGCGCCCACATGAGAAGCAAAGAAAGATCTAAAATTGATACCCTAACATCACTATTAAAAGAACTAGAAGAGCAAGATCAAAATAACATCAAAAGCAAGCAGAAGACAAGAAGTAACTAAGATCAGAGCAGAACTGAAGGAGATAGAGACACAAAAACCCCTTCAAAAATCAATAAATCCAGAAGCTAGGTTTTTGAAAAGATCAACAAAATAGACCACTAGCCAGACTAATAAAAAAGAAGAGAGAAGAGAATCGAATAGATGCAATAAAATATGATAAAGGGGATATCACCACCAATTCCATTGAAATACAAACTACTATCAGTGATTACTGCAAACACCTCTATGCACATAAACTGGTAAATCAAGAAGAAATGGATATATTCCTGGACAGTTACACCCTCCCAAGACTAAACCAGGAAAATGTTGAATCCCTCAATAGACCAATAACAAGGTTTGAAGTTGAGGAAGCAATTAATAGCTACCAACCAATAAAAGTCTAGGCCAGATGGGTTCACAGCTGAATTCTACCAGAGGTACAAAGAGGAGCTGGTACCATTCCTTCTGAAACTATTCCAAACAATACAAAAAGAGGGAATTCTCCCTAACTCATTTTATGACACCAACATCATCCTGATACCAAAATTTAGTATTATTTCTTTGGAATTTTATGGCTTTTCTTAAGTGTGGTAACAGAGAAATTAATAAAGAGTATGGAAACTGTAATGAATGCTTATTTACTTGCTTTTGAAAAGACTAACTTTTTAGAGTAATCTTACGTTCACAGTATAATTGAGAGAACAGTGTAGACGTTATACATACACGTTAGTCATTATCAACATCCTCCACCAGAGTGCAACAATTGTAATAATAGATGAGCCTATATTGATAGATTAATATCACCAGTCTATAGTTTACATTAGAGTTTATTCTTGGTGTACATTCTACAAGTTTGGACCAATTTGGGATGGCATATATTCATTATTATAGAAATACAAAGAACTTTTTCCCACTCTAAAAATCTTCAGTGCTCCTACTATTCCTTCATTTCTTCACCCAGTGCTTGGAAACCACTAACCTTTTTGCTGCCTCCATAGTTTTGCTCTTTCTAGAATGTCTCACTGCTGGAACCATAAAATATATAGACTTTCTATATGGGCTTTATTCACTTAGCAATATGAATTTAAGTTTCCTCCATATCTCATGATACCTTGATAGCTCATTTCTTTATAGTGCTGAATAATATTCCACTGTCTGAATGTACCACTATTTGTTTATCCATCCACCTGCTAAAGGACATTTCAAGTCTTGACAATAATGACTAAAGCTGTTATAAACACCTGTGTGAAGATTTTTGAGTGGATATAAGCTTTTGAATCCTTTGGATAAATACCAAGAGGCATGACTGCTGGACTGGAAGGTAAGTGTGTACTTAGTTTTGTAAGAAACTGCAAAACTATCCTCCAAAATGGCTGTACAATTTTGTACTTCCACAGACATAGATGAAGATTTCTGTTGTTGAAAGTATTAGTCTGTTCTCACACTGCCATCAAAAACTACCTGAGACTGGGTAATTTATGAGGAAAACAGATTTAATTGATTCACAATTCTGCAGGATATACAGTAAGCCTGACTGGGAAGCGTGATGAAACTTAAAATCATGGCAAAAGGTGAAGGGGAAGCAAGCACGTCTAGTCTTTAGTTTTTAATTTTAATAAAGTCCAGCTTATTAATTATTTCTTTTATACATTGTGCCATTGGTATTGTAATTAGAAAGCCATCACTTTCAGCTTTCTGCATATGGCTAGCCAGTTTTCCTGACACCATTTATTAAACAGGGAATCCTTTCCCTATTGCTTGTTTTTGTCAGGTTTGTCAAAGATCAGTTTACTGTAGATGTGTGGCATTACTTCTGAGGCATCTGTTCTGTTCCCTTAGTCTATATCTCTCTTTTGGTACTAGTACCATACTGTTTTGATTACTGTAGCATTGTGGTATAGTTTGAAGTCAGGTAGCATGAGGCCTCCAACTTTGTTCTTTTTGCTTAGGATTATTTTTTCTATGACAGACCCTCTTTTAGTTCCATATGAAGGTTAAGATGTTTTTTTCCAATTCTATGAAGTCAATAGTAGCTTGATGGGGATAGCATTGTATCTATAAATGACTTTGGGCAGTATGGCCATTTTCACAATATTGATTCTTCCTAACCATGAACATGGAATATTTTTCCATCTGTTTGTGTCCTCTTATTCCCTAGTGCAGAAAGCCATCACTATACTCAAGTTCATTTAGGTTTTTCTCTTATGTTATCTTTTACAAGTTTTATAGTTTTGCATTTTATATTTATGTCTGTAATTTATTTTGAGTTAATTTTTGAAGGATGTAAGATATATGCAAGATTCTTTTTTTTTTGCATGTAGGTGTTTATTCCCTCATTGTTTTTTAGAAGACTATCTTTCCATTGCCTTTGCTTCTTTGTCAAAGATAAGCTGGTTATATGTATGTTTGTCTATTTCTAGGCTCTCTACTCTGTCCCATTGATCTATTGGTCCATATATATATATATATATATATATATATTTTTTTTTTTTTTCTCTAGTAGCACACTGTCATTATCATTGTAACTTTATCAAAAATATTGGAGTCAGGTAGTGACAGTTTTCCAAATTTGTTCTTCTCCTTCAGTACTATGCTAGATATATTTGGTCTTTTGCTGCTCGCATTTTAAAGTCTGGGATGGTTGTGCCATGAACAGCCACTGAATACAGGCCAACAAATTGCATACAATAGTTTGAGAAACTCTGAATAGGAATGTGGTATAATAAAACTTTTGTTTAAGAATTTTTTTTTAGCTAAAATTAATTGATTTGATGTTTCTATTCTATTTCTGAAAACTGATAAGCAGAAAAATTTTTGTTGATTTGAGGTCATTATTTAAATAAACTGATAATTTTAAGGAACACGTCTGTCTCTATTAAACATTTATATTTTGGGGATATTTTACATTTAGAGTGTGTAGCAATAGAATAAGCTTCATTATGTTATGGTAGCAAACAAACCCATAATCTCAATAGAAATACATTTTACTCTCATACTGCATCATCACTGCCTCTTTTGGGACTCATCACTATATTGTTCATACCCTGGGATTAGGCTGTCTGCCTGAAATATTGTCAGCTTTTATTGACAAAGAAAAGAGAGACAACACGGTGAGTCATGCACTGACTCTTAAGGTTTTACCCCAAAGGAATAAATATATCTTCTATTCATGTTTAATTGACTAAGTCAAATGACCACACTTAATTCTAAGGGTCAGTGAAGAGATATTCCACCATGCACCCATAAGGTAAATTGGAAGTATTTGCTAAGTTGTACTAATATCTACCTGTCTTTAAGAAAAGAAAAATATTAAAATTTCAGATTTGACAATGATATATACATTGTGAAAATAGACATATGTAATCATTGCAATAATAGACTTAAGAGCAACTGGAATAGTAGAAAAATTGTTTTGAGTAGGATTGTTTCATAAGGTTCCATGGATGTAGTATTTGAGCTGGACCTGCAAAAACAGGAAGTAGCTACAAAGGTATATGAGCCACCTACCCAGGTTAAAGAGAGTGCACAATCATTATAGTGTGAAGGATAGAGTATAGTGAGAATGGATAGAACAAGCTTTCAGAATCCAAATGGTAACAGTCAAAATGAAGGACAATCGCATAAAGAGGAAGGGTACCATGCAAGATCGACTAAACTTGGTCAATAGTACAGTGAAAGTAAGTAAGAAGCAAGAATTTCATTGACAAATGTGTGATTTTAGCTTGAATGATTCTTCAGAAATAGAATTATATGCATGGCCTATTAATTAATGCCATGCCTAGTTCAATGGCATGGTAACTCTTATCCTATAAAGACGTTACTCATGATCAAATAACATTGGAAAATATTGTACCTAAACATCTCTCTATGTAATTACCATATAAATATTTGCTCATTAAGATTATGGGAATTCCCACAACGAACATATTTAACTGGAGTCCACAACTTGAAAAGATTGTTTTGAAAACAATATCTGTTTATAGTCTTACACACAAAGTTTAGGTTTTATAAATTAGTACTAAGTACGAAGTAGACTGCCTACTATGTGACTGAGAATGTTTTGCTTCATTTCTTATACAGATGAAGTATCAATTGCCAAGGGGAAAAGATGAACACAAAATTTGTGCCAAATATATGCCAGAGTCTTTATTAATTCATAAATCACTTCAGGATATTGCAAAGTTTCAGGGTTATCATTATGTGCTATGATCTTAAAACTGGAAGATTTAAGAAATTATTTTCAATCTGTATTAACCTTCTTTCATGACTTGGAAACAGCCTGTCAAAAACAGCCTTCTAAATTCAGCCTACTTCCTTGTCAGTTTTGCTTACTTTAAAGAATTTGAACAAAAGCTGAGTATTGTGGATTTTAACATTTTTTAAAAAAATCCTAAGTCTAGATATATATTAGCTCTATAATCAGAAAGCACAAATAACTATGGGTCTTTCTAATTAAATAATTTTTCTTTCTCCCTCTTCTAATATTTGTATTGTTATTATTGATGATATTCTTTCCTGGAGAGATGTGAGAATGATATAATGAATTCTGTTTTTAACTGGGAAGATTTCACTTACCTGAAACAATAACTGTATTTATTTTAACCACCAAACTTAACAAAAAAACACAAGCTTCTTTTCTGATATAGAGTCTGGCATATATTAAGTGATATAATATGAGTTGAATAACTAATTAGTTTTTTCCACAAGAGAATTGCCAGGTGTTTAAGTATAAAAGACAATCATATTTTCAGATCCATGTTATGCTATGTCATAAAAGGTGAATCTACATTAATTAAAATACAATCTGTTATCAACATCATGTATATATATTTGGCATGTGTATAAATATGCATGCCAATGCCTTAAATACATTTTTTCAAAAGGGGGTTATATGTGATGTACACATTTATAGTTAACTTATTTATAAAAAGTTGAATTTATCATAAATTTGTGAAAAAATAATTAGCAAATCCAACTATAATTATGTTAAGTTCTCTTATTATTTAAAACTATATGTATAATTATAATTTGTCAATTAATATTAAAATAAATTTTTAACATTTTTCAGTACAATTTCTTTCATCATAAATAACTTGTTTTATAAAGATTTCAGTAGATCTTCATCAGTTATTACCTTGCATTTATTAGCTGATAGTTAATATGACTCAACCATTGTCCAATAATTCCTTGTTGTCATGAATGGAGTATTTATGCTTTCATTTTCTATTAGATATGCTTTATTGGCACTAATAATTTTTACATTAGCAATGCAGCAGATAGACACATCCTTTCAATCATTATCTTCCTTTTCACTCATTCTTGTAGCAGACTGTGTGTTTTGTTTTTTGCTTTTCTTTCATGTCATGTTTAATTATACAATCAATTTTCTGTAAAATACAATATTCTTTAATATTGTGACTGGGTATAAACAATTCTTAGGAAACACATCAAATATAATTGTTACATAAATCAGGTGAGAAAGTTTCTCTCTGAAAAATTATTTGGAGTCCAAGAAGATAATGTCCTTTTGTATACTTTACTACTCCTGTGAAACTAAGTATTTGTTTGGTTGGTTGGTTGATTGACCTAACAAAATATAGTTTTAACAGAATAATTAAAGAATTATTTAGGGAACAATATGTGTGTATACACAAGCACTAAAACACATGCAAAAACATATACATAGGTATAGACATATTTCACCTGATAGTAAATTAAAGCACTTGAAATTTTAAAAGTTGAGATATGAAATATCATAATTTGCATCACAAAGATTCCAGTTTTGAGCAGCTAATTAGCTTTCTCATTTGGAACATGCTGTAATTGAATATCTTCTGTTACAGAAGTTGAAATTGAAATAAGTACATTTTATATATTTATATCCCTAAATTGTCAGACATAAATTAATTTCTACAGGTAATGTACTTGTAATTTATATGTTATTGCCATATATCTCTGTCTTGGAGTCTCTTTTTAATCTATATTACCCTGGAAATTCTTCATTGAAGAACTATACAGTGTGTTACAACATCAACTCATTTGTTCAATGCCACTAAAATAGTATCATATAAAAGAAAATAACTTTGATTATAAACTAATAAAACATTTTAGCACACTTTCTTATGATTTGTGACCCATTTTTATTACAAACACTATAAAAGTATGGTGTATATTCAAATAGAAACAGGACCCAATTTGTAATAACTTTAATTTCTTGAGACATTTATACATTTTTACATTGATACATCTATACTTTGAATTATTTTACATTTCTAAATATAATGGTTTTAAGGAACTAAAATTTCTGAAAGAGGAATGTTTGCTCCCTTCGAGGGGGACCATAAATGAGAAAAAAATATCCTTGAAGTTTAGGTATTTACAAAGTATCAGATTCCGTATCATTTATTTATTTATTTATTTATTGAGATGGAGTCTCATTCTGTCACCCAGGCTGGAGGGCAATGGCGGTATCTTGGCTCACTGCAAGCTTCGCCTCCGAGGTTCAAGCGATTCTCCTGTACTCTCAGCCTCCTGAGTAGCTGGGATTACAGGGGTGCGCCACCACATCCAGCTAATTTTTGTATTTTCATAGAGATTGGGTTTCACCATGTCGGCCAGGCTGGTCTCAAACTTCTGGGTGATCCACCTACCTCAGTCTCTCAAAGTGCTGAGATTAGAGGCATGAGCCACTGCACATGGACAGATTCAGTATAATTTATATTTTGAGCAATATAGAACACTTGATAATTAGTTGTTTATGCCACCAAAAAGCAGATGAGTGAGATAATTAAATACCGTAGTATGCGATTAATAATGGGTAAATGGGAGCCTAGAACAGGAAGTATCTAGGGAGACAGTGGTGGTAATGATAGGAAAGGGTATGTTGCAGAAACAAACAAACAAGACACGTTAGATTAATTCTACAAAATCACTAATTTTTTCTCATTCGGTCAGTATGCAATTTATGTTTTGGTTAGTTCAGTTTTGCAAAATTCAAAGGGGCCCCAGAAAATGGAGGCTCCATTGTTTTTTATGTTAACTTGCTCTCTGTAAAGATGAGGTCTCTTTGAAGCAGGTGAAAAAAGAGTTTCACAATTAAATGATTTAGCTTAGAAGCAAGGTACATCACTCTGCCCACATCACTACTATAAGAGCAAATCATAATTCTCTATCTTAATGAAAAGGTATTAGAAAAGTTAGATTTCTCTGTGAGCCCCAAAGGAGAGCTAGATTGTTGCAAGCACTAATCATATTTACCCTAGATATGTTATTTAAACTGACTAAATATAATTAGAATGATTCCTAATTATAACATTCTACTTCTTCAATATATTTTGTGCATTTTCTATTGTGCCCCAAAATGAATGTCTACTTGGAACCTCAGAATGTGACTGATGTGGAAAAAGGGCCTTTGCAGATGTAATTAATTTAAGATGATACGGTGCTGGATTAGAGCAGGCCCTAAATTAAATGATTGCTATCCTTATAGATTGAAAAGGGAACACAGAGAAAGCCCATGTGAAGATGGAGGTGGAGAATACGGCTACATGCCAAGGAATGCCAGAAAATACTGGCAACCACCAGAACACAGGAAGAGGCAAGGAAGAAGTTTTCTTTTCTTTTCTTTTCTTTTTTCTGAAATAAAGTCTCTGTCACCAGGTTGGAGTGCAGTGGCACAATCTCCACTCACTGCAACCTCAGCCTCCCAGGTTTAAGCAATTCTCCTGCCTCCGCCTCCCAAGTAGCTGGGATTGCAGGTGCCCTCAACCATGCCCAGATCATTTTTGTATTTTTAGTAGAGACGGGATTTCACTATGTTGGCCAGCTGGTCTTGAACTCCTGACCTCGTGATCCACCCGACACGACCTCCCAAAGGGCTGGGATTTCAGGGATGAGCCACCACGCCTGGCCTGAAGAATTTTTCTTTAGTGCCTTCAGAGGGAACATGATCCTGGTGACACCTTGATTTTGGACTTCTAGACTCCAGAACTGTTACAGAATAAACTTCTGTCGTTTTAAACCACTAAATTTGAGTTATTTTGTTATGGCAGACTTAGGAAATTGATACAATATATTTAACCCAATTTTCAAAAATTCAATTTTACTTTTTGTTTTCTTTTCATTATAGGGATCTTGAGTGACTCCTATAATGAAAAGTTGTAGTGAAAATTATACTACAGGCTTTCCTTTCTATTTAACTCTCCTGTTTCAACTTTGGATTTTCCACTAAAAGTTGTGTCTTCTTTTGGAAGAGAAAATTCCTCCTATAAGTCTATTTTAACTAAAATTATCATCTTAATAGCATGTAATAAATTAAAATAATAAAGCTCTAGAATTGCAACTTGGCATTTTTAAATCTGTACAATGGACACTGTATTTGATGTGTAATATATTTTAAAATGTTTTTAGTGCTTCACATTGTGCAGGTATTTAATAAAGAAAAACATAGTACATAGCTCAATTGTGATGAAACTGGTGTGATTATATGTAATTGATAATAATTCTATAAATTACTACTAGATTTAGACAACATAATTTTACTATTTACCCTGAATCATTATTGTCTGACTCTATTACTTGAAATTAATCATAAAATAAGTTAGTATCTTCAAAACAAATATATAAAGAATATAGGTATATGCATAAATACACTTATTTGTACTTTATATAAAATGATAACTTCTGGAAGTTTATATGAGTGAGGAATGTCCAGAAAAACAGAACAAATAAGACAGACAGATAGATAAATCTTAGCTAGCTATATAGTTGATAGATAGATAATTTGTTATGGGAATTGACTCACACAATTGTGAAGGCTGAAAAGTCTCACTGTGTGCCTTCTGCAAGCTGAAAAACCAGGAAGACAGCTGGTGTACTTTAATCTGAGTCTGAAGCTCAGAGAAACAGGATCCTGGATGTTCTACGGCAGGAGAAGATGAATATTTCGGCACAAAAACACAGAAGGAGAATTTACTCCTGCTCTTCCTTTAAGTTCTATGTGGGCCCACAATATATTGGCTGATGTCCACCCACGTTGGTAATGGCAGATCTTCTTTGCTCAGTCTACTGATTTAAATGCTAACTTATTCCAATAACATCTTCACCAACACACACAGAAATAATTTTCACCAGATATGTGGGCATCCTTTAACTCAATCAAGTGTATAATTATAACGAAGAATCATGAAATCTAAAATTAAAAATTGCAAGAACGTGTTTAGATGAGTTAGAGAGCCCTGAGAAAATTTTTATTTAAGTATTGGATTTATAACTTTGAAGACAACAACAGAAACATAGAAGGTTTTATAGTAACTATTAAGGAAGAATAGGCAAAATAAAAATTGCATTTTATATTTTAGGTGTTGTGAGTAATGATGCAATGAACATGACAATGCAGATAACCCTTTTGACATAGTGATTTCAGTTCCTTCTTTGACACCCAGCAGCGGAATTGTGGTATAACGTGATGGTTATTTTCTAATCTTGCTGCATCATGTGGTGGTTATTTTCTAATTTTTTTGAGGAACCGCCATACTGTTTCTCATAAAGGCTATACCAACTTACATTCTCACCAACAGTAATAATAATGGAATATTATTCAGACTTTAAAAAGGAGAAAAAAAGTGTGCTCACAGTGGGAGAAAATTTCAGCAGAAAAATAGAAAGTATATCAAATAAATAGAAAGAATAAAAGAGAACCAAATAGAAATTCCAAAAACTGAAAATAAATTTCTGAAACAAAAAATTCACTGGATAAATTGAGCCACTGAATGGAGATGACAGAGTGTAAGAGTGTATGCACTTGAACGTAGGACAACAGAAATTCAAGAGTCTGTTGGGGGGAAATAGGGGAGAGACAGCGGAGGGTGGGGAGTTGGGGAGAGATAGCATGGGGAGAAATGCCAGATATAGGTGAAGGGGAGGAAGGCAGCAAATCACACTGCCACGTGTGTACCTATGTAACAATCTTGCGTGTTCTTCACATGTACCCCAAAACCTAAAATGCAATAAAAAAAAGAATGAAAAGGAAAAATTATTTATAAATCAAGAATACAGTATTAGGGCCTGTTAGATGAAAACAGAAAGCCCAATTACGTTTCATTAGCAAAATAGAAAACAGGAAAGAATATGAATCAACATATTTGAAAAAATAATGATCCCAAATTTCCCAAATGTAATGAAATCCAGAAGTTTTCAGATACAGGATGCTAAGAAAAACCAAGTAGACTATACACACACACACAAAACGTTTATGCCAAGACACATGTCTTAATTGTTTTGTATTGCTGTAAAGGAATATCCAAGGCTGCATGATTTCTAAAGAGAAGATGATTATTTGGCTCACAGTTCTGAGGTCTGGAAAGACTCTGATTGAGCATCTGCATCTAGCAAGGGCCACAGACTACTTCCATTCATGGCAGAAAGTGAAGGTGAGCTGTTGTGTGCAGAGAACACACAGCAAGAGAGAAAGCAAGGGAGAGAATGCAAAGATGCCAGGCTCTTTTTAACAACAAACTCTTTCAGGAACTATTACACTGAGAACTCACTAGCACTCGGACTATGCCAAGTCATTCAATAGGGATCCACCCCATGAACCAAACATCTCCCAGTAGGTCCCACCTCCAGCAATGAGGATCAACATGAGATTCAGCAGAAACAAACATCCAAACTGTAGCAGCACATAGTAGTTAAGTGGTTAAAAGCCAAACATGAAAAGCAAATCTTGTAAACAGCAATAGAAAAACAACATATTTCACATAAAAAGCAACAATTCAATCAGCAATTGGTTTCTCAGAAAACTGAAGGTCAGAAGAGAGTGAACCTATATATTTATATAAATCAATTCAGAATTATATTACCATCAAAAATGCCTTTTAAACATGAAGGTAATAAAAGATAGTTTTAAATAACAGTAAATTTAATTCTTTGCAAGCCAATCTGCACTTAAAAAAAATGCCAAGGACAATTCTTTGGGCTAAAGGGAAGTTATAGATAATGGAAACTCGAATTCCCAGAAAAGAGTAAGATGAATTGGAAATGGTAAATATCTGGATAAATGCAAAACACTACATTTTCTCTTTGTCTTATTTTCTTTATTTATAAATCACATAATGAAATTCTACAAATCTATTCCACTGAGGTCACACCTCTTTCCTTACAGTCTGTGTAACTGCCAATAACTTTCAACTGCCTTTCCTACCTCTAATCACTCTCAGGTCATGTCTACACATGTGCACATGTGTACATATGCACAAATGTATACACACATGCACACAAGTTTATCTTCAATAAATATTTCTAAAGCACACTTCGGTATGTCATGCTTTCCTTGCAAAAACAATTTTTTGGTCTTCTAAATTGCTGCTGAATTGAATTAAAAATATGGCATTCTACATATTTTAGATACCAAGTACGTCTCCAAACACCTCATCAGCCTGAAACTTTAGCCACCTCCCTTCCAATTCTCACACCCATGACTTAAAAGCTGAGGAAAGGCACTATGTATAATTGAATAATTAAGTAGACCAAAACAAGTAGTCATTTCCTTGCTTGGATCAGGTCTTCTTATAACAAAAGATGTATCTGTGGAGAAAAAATATTTTACTTGGAAGTCTCATTTTTTTTTTATTGCTGTGACGAACATTCATTAAAAAACAGTGGAGTGAATGGTTCCCATGAGGAAAATGAACTAACATTGTTCTGCAAAATAATGTGAAGTGCTATGTTCTTTGTAAGTGAAGGAATTTGCAAATTATAGCGTGATTAGAAGGAAATAAGATTTTTTTCCTTTTTATAGTCTAGAATGTTGCGGCTCTCAGGATCATTTTTATATATCTGGGAAATGTGGATGTCCGGGAAGAAAGGCGTGAAGAAGTGGGGAGGAGAGAGAGAGCAAGATTGATCTACCCATATTTCTCTGATGTCCAGACAAACAATTTTGCATGTTATCCTACTAGAAAGACTTTAAAAGGTACAAGACCGAGAGCCCTGTTCATATTCTGAATTCTTTGAGATACAGAAGTAGTCTCTATTTCTGAGGGCAGAATATATTCTGAAGTCAGTTTAACCCACATCGCCATAACTTAGGTACCAAGATTTTTTTTTTTTAAGTTCTCTAGAAATTTCAATAGTGCCTATTTGAAAGGAAAGCTATTCATACCACATGAAGCCTTGACCAACCCAGTGAAAACATATGGAAGGACTACTGCTTATCTGTGTTTTCCTGAAGTAATCTGAAATGGCCATTATTTTCTCTCTGTTGTGGACCCACATTGGAGTTGCCCCTGTGAGAGCGCGATTTTGGCCTCTACAGCTGAAGCAGACCTTGAAGCGGCTGGCAACTAAAAGCATGTCTGCTGTCTGCACTTCCCTCATCTAGGCAGCAAGTCCGTTTCGCATTGGGATGTGGGTTGACCTCTCTCTTTCTCACAGTCCACTTTTTGTGTTTTCTGAATCCTCTTACATGCTCTGAAAGCAGCTACTGTAAAATTCTTATGAACTTTTCTTTCTGAAAAGAAATTAGAGGTGGCTAGTGGAACAAACAACAGATCTTGCTTTGCAGCTGGACTAGAGCTTAATTGAATCTTATGCACTCCCTGCTCCACTCCCTTGACTACTACATGACCTAAGTGAACTTTGTTAGAGGCATGGCCTTGTCACCTCACAATCCAGAGTTAATATACCCATTCATTTACAGTCATCATAGTTAAGCAAAGAAATACCGAGAAGTATCCAAAAAAATCATCTGGGTTCCTCACATTTTTCTCCTTGCCCTCATTGTGTATTAATGCTCTATTAGCTCCTGATGATCAGGGTCAATTATCACTGCTAGCATAGTAATACAGTTTTTCTTCTGGTCCCTGAACATAGGATGCCAAGAGAAACACATTAAAATTTAAAGGGATTCATTCTTAATAAAAAAGATAGCCCCTTTGATATCAAGTTCCTCTTTTTAGAGGCCAGGATTATAAGAACAGGAAGCCCAGAATCTATGAGTGGTTTTTTGGGGGGTAATGATATGTATGGCCACTCTTGCTACCACCCCTAGCATCTTGAATGCAAGTATTCTTATCCCAGCATTTTGGGAGGTTGAGGCGGCAGATCACGAGGTCAGGAGTTTGAGCCCAGCCTGACCAACATGGTGAAACCCTGTCTTTAGTAAAAAGACAAAAATTAGCTGGGTGTGGTGGCATGTTCCTGTCATCCCAGCTACTCAGAAGGCTGAGGCAGGAGAATCGCTTCAACCCAGGTGGCAGAGGTTACATTGAACCAATATGACACCAATGCACTCCAGCCTGGGTGACAGAGCAGGATTCCACCTCAAAAAAAAATTATTTGATTTATCACATATATTGCATCTTGCAAAGTGATTCTCCATCCTCACACAATAAACAGATTCTGGACCAGTGCTTCACCTGTACTTCCAACAGGTTGGCAGCTTAGGAGTGGTACAATAAATGTTACTACCTGATCATGATACTACCTAATCCCATGACCATATGCCCATTCCCTTTAAAATATTTATTTAAAAAAATTTCTCTCTACAAACATACAATGTATCAACATTGTTTATAATTATATCTTCTGCACCTTATTATAATGGTTGCACATTTTTGGTTCTGACAATTTGAATATGAATAGAAGAATGTGTCACAATGTAAGGAAGGCATTTTCTGATGTTTAAGAATATGATTATATGTTGAATGTGCTGGAAGTTCTGATCATGGGATAATCCTATTTTTTCTTTTACAAAATTAGAAAATCAGGTCATAATACAGATTTCAATTAAATTACAACTTTCTTTAAGTAGTCAAATTTTTATGCATTTCTCTATTTTTGATAAGTTATCATTGCCATTATCATCTCATATTTCACAAGCTAATATGTGATATCTAAATTTGTTTTTCTAATTGTACTTTAGGTTCTGGGGTACATGTGCAGATCATGCAGGGTTGTTGCACAGGTACATACATAGCAAGGTGGTTTGCTCCCACCATCCCCCCATCACCTATATCTGGCATTTCTCCTCATATTATCTCTCTCCAACCTCCCCACTCCCCTGCTGTCCCTCCCCTAACCCCCAGCAGACTCCAGTGTGTGATGCTTCCCTCCGTGTGTCCATGTGTTCTCATTGTTCAACACCCACCTATGAGTGATTACGTGCAGTGTTTGATTTTCTGTTCTTGTGTCAGTTTGCTGAGAATGATGGTTTCCAGATTCATCCATGTCTCTACAAAGGGCACAAACTCATCATTTTTTATGGTTGCATAGTTTTCCATGGTGTATACGTGCCACATTTTCCTTGTCCAGTCTATCGTCCATGGGCATTTGGGATGGTTCCAGGTCTTTGCTATTGTAAATAGTCCTGCAATGAATATATGAGTGCATGTGTCTTTATAATAGAAAGATTTATAATCCTTTGGGTATATTCACAGTAATGGGATTGCTGGGACAAATGGTATTTCCATTTCTAGATCCTTGAGGAATCCCCATGATGTCTTCCACAATGAATGAACTAATGTACACTCCCACCAACAGTGTAAAAGCTTTCCTATTTCTCCACATCCTCTCCAGCATCTGTTGTCTCCAGATTTTTTAACAATCACCTTTCTAACTGGCATCAGATGGTATCTCAATGTGGTTTTGATTTGCAATTCTCTAATGGCCAGTGATGATGAGCAGTTTTTCATGTTTTTTGGCCACATATATGTCTTCTTTTGAAAAGTGTATGTTCATATTATTCACCCACTTTTGAATGGGTTTTTTTTTTCTTGTAAATCTGTTAGTTCTTTGTAGATTCTGGATATTAGCTCTTTATCAGATGGGTAGCTTGCAAAAATTTTTTCCCGTTCTGTTGGTTGCTGGTTAATGCTAATGATTGTTTCTTTTGCTGTACAGAAACTCTGGAGTTTAATTAGATCCCATTTGTCTATTTTGGCTTTTGTTGCCAATGCTTTTGTTGTTTTAGTCATAAAGTACTTGCCTATGCCTATGTCCTAAATGGTTTTGCCTAGGTTTTATTCTAAGGTTTTTATGGTATTAGGTCTTATGTTTAAATCTTTAATCCATCTGGAGTTAATTCTAGTGTAAGGTGTCAGGAAGGGGTCCAGTTGCTGCTTTCTGCACATGGCTAGCCATTTTTCCCAACACTATTTATTAAAGAGAAAATCCTTTCCCCATTGATTGTTTTTGTCAGGTTTGTCAAAGATGAGATGGTTGTAGATGTGTGACATTGCCTCCAAGGCCTCTGTTCTGTTCCATTGGTCTATATCTCTGTTTTGGTACCAGTACAATGCTGTTTTGATTACTGTAGCCTTGTAGTGTAGTTTGAAGTCAGGTAGTGTGATGCCTCAAGCTTAGTTCTTTTTGCTTAGGATTGTCTTGGCTATGTGGACTCTCTTTTGGTTCCATATGAAGTTTAAGGTGGTTTTTTCCAGTTCTGTGAAAAAGGTCATTTGTAGCCTGATGGGGATAGCATTGAATCTATAAATTACTTTGGGTAGTATGGCTGTTTTCATGACATTGATTCTTCCTAACCAAGAACATGGAATATTTTTCTATCTGTTTGTGTCCTCCCTTATTTCCTTGAGCAGTGGTTTATAGTTCTCCTTGAAGAGGTCCTTTACATCCTTTGTTAGTTGTATTCCTAGGTATTTTATTCTCTTTGTAGCAATTGTGAATGGCAGTTCGCTCTTGATTCGGCTCTCTGTTAGACTGTTATTGCTGTATAGGAATGCTTGTGATTTCTGCACACTGATTTTGTATCCTGAGACATTACTGAAGTTTCTTATCAGCTTAACGAGATTTTGGGCTGAGATGATGGGGTCTTCTAAATATACAATCATGTTATCTGCAAATAGAGACAATTTTACTTCCTTCTTTCCTAATTGAATACCCTCTATTTCTTTTTCTTGCCTGAGATACATAATTGGGTAGCATATTGAAAAGATGGATTTCATGGCATATTTATCACAAAATGAATGATAGTAGGCTAAGAGAATGGCAAATGTACAACCTGTGTATATGATCACTATATTCTAAGGTGTTTATATGAAGAAAAATTATAAAGTCACATTATTTTTTAATTCATTTATTAATAAATATATACTGGATGTAGATTTTAGCCTTAGGTTTATGATGTAAATAAAAAAGAAAATACCTTATCCTTTATGAAAAAGCTTATACTTCCTAGAAGAAGAAACAGATAATAAACTAAGCAGATGCATTATGAAGAAAATAAATTGCAAGAATTACTGTGATTCAAGCAAATAAAAAAATGTACTGTTAAAACTGTGAAAACTTACTTTTGATAAGGTGATTGGAGGAAGCTTCTTAATAGACTAAAAGAATTTCATGTGGGCACATAAAACTCCTTTTGGTAATTTTATATATGAACTGTAACTAAGTTACACTGAATTTACAAGTGAAGTTATGACATATTTTTTATATACATATATTTTTCTCCCTTTAAAGATACAAATAATGAAAAATTGTCTATACTATAATACAATACAGCAATAAATTTCCAGAAAATAAACATTCCTATGGCTCTCTTCATGGAACTTAAATCCCCCTTCAGCAGTAGGACAATACAATATCTGTTCAAAGTGGTTAAATGGTTGTAATTTTAAATGATTGAGTGGGGTGTACACATGAGAGAAATAAAGTAGGGCTAATAATCACAGGAGGAATTAATTTAGAGAGCCGAAGAAGTATGGATGGCTCTGCCAATTTCCCTCATATAAGAAAGGGGTAAAAGAGAAATAGATACATGTGAAGTTCCTCATATACACAGCATTTGTTTAGTTTGTCATTTCTGTTAAATAAATGCTATTTTCACTCTTCTGCCGTTCATATTGTTGTGCATGATACAGAATTACATAGAAAATTATTGAAGCTATTTTATCAAATGGTGGGTGCTGGGGGAAGGCTAGATTGCATTCCATATGGTATTTTAATACTTTGATCAACAGTCCAGAAAAGAAATAAAAAATAAAAGCTACCTCCATGTGATTGAATGTAGCAGTGACCTAGAACATGATTCATAATTAGTAATTGACAATTATCATATAATTTGGTATCAATTTGGCTGAATGATAATCATAAACAAGATCAAAGAATTTCTTACAAAATCATTTTCTTTTTTTTTCTGTTTGCTTACATTTCTGGTTATATTTACAGCCAATTTTATATAAAACAGGCAAAAAATAAAGATGTAGAAGATGCATACAAATTAGTATTATAAAACAGTTTTCATGCTTATGGCCCATCAAGAGAACAATTTTAAACAAACCTGATAAAAAATTCAGACTCCAAATATAAATTTCCATCAATAAATTAGAATGTTTTCCATAACATTATTGGGAAAATTAAAATATTTTCTTCTCCCATAATAAATATATTTCCAGCAAGTATTTATCTAGGTGGTTTTATTTTTATTTATAGCTTTTTACCCCTGTTATGTTGCCAAACATTCATGTGCCTCTTGCTGCTAGGTACAGTTAGAAGAGTTACTGTGTTATAAGTGAAGACTGCAATGCAATTCAACTTTCATTTGTTAAGATACCTCTATTAAAGAGGAATTCATCTGGATAGTGATAAACAGGAAAGGACTAGGATTGCATTGCGAACAGCATCTCCAATTAATGTCAAAATTCACAGACGGTGTAGGATTGTGGATTCCACCAGCAACACAGCAATCTTCACAGATGAGATTTTCAGCATTGGCTGTTGTGGCAGATTTGCAAACAAGACTTTAACTGCAACCACTTGCAACACAGTCTTTCTGACTCTCTAAAATACTTAACCCTCAAAAAAGTTGGATGGGGTACAGCGATAAAACATGATGTGATTGAAGAATATAATAATTTGGAGAAATTATTCATGCCTATGTTGACAAAATTCAACCCAGGAGAATGTGTATAGGAAATGTGAAAATTTCTTTAGCAATTGTTTTGTCAATGCATTGCAGGTGGTTTTCTGATAAGGTGGAAATGCACCCTGGTTATATTACAGACACACTAAACCTGATTCCAGGAAGACAATGAATGAAGATATGGTCATTGCACACATACGTTTTTATCTTTTATGAGAATTCATCTTGAGTTCTCTTTTATTTATATAACAATTTAGAAGTAAGTTTCTGCTATCAATTGCCATTACTTTGAAAAAACTAATATGTGTACAGAAATACAATGAATTCATTATAATATGTCAAGTTATGGTAAGCTATCTTTTAATTTTGCTCTTCTCACAACCACAAAAGATCAAACCTATTATTAGTTGATGTGAGATATTAATAGAAATCTTGAAGCTTAAAAACCAGAATATGTTCTTAGAACATAGATTCTTAAAATTTACTTTTTCTGCCTGCCTGCTGTTTTTTCTAATAAATTTAAACTTCATTTTCATATGTAGTTGAGAGGAAAATTATATCTCAAAAATGGCAAATTTAGGTGACTTTAAAAGGCATACTGAAAATTAGAAATAAGATTTAAAGAGAAAATATGATGGCAAAATGAAAAGTTCCATTCCCCCCAAAGGTAACAATAAAATAATGCACATTCTTGGAGACAGATAACAGATAAAGACCATGTATTTTCAGGAGTCAGAATAGCAGACTATTCATTGTATAGGTCAGGACCTTAACATGCTTTGGGGTTATGGCAGTTAACATACATATATAGTTCAGATAATGATTATACTGGTTAACATTTTAAATGTGCAAACTTTAATAACTTGACATCACTATATCTATAGGATTTTAAGAAAAATATCAGATACTAAAAGTCGCTGCCTGCTAATGAATCACTGATTGCTTTTGAAACCAATTTATTACTTTTCCAAAGCAATTTCAACTGAATTCATAGCTATAAAAATAATTAGATACAAGTGACATGCTGGGAATATGTGCAGGAAATAAACTATTTTAAAATAATTATTATTTCTTAAAAAGAGAATCCAACAGATTAGACTACTACTGCCTCATTGGTTTCTAAATCATCAAACAATCAGAAAACTTGGGACTTTTTCTCTTGCATGTTAAAATATTATTTTTATTGAGATATGATTGATTCACAACAAATTGCACATATTTAAAGTGTACAAGTTGATAAACTTTTACATATGTATATTTGCATGAAACCATTACCACAATCAACATACAGAATATATCTGTCTCCCTCAAAAGTATCCTGGTGCTACATTGTAAAGCTTTCTTTTTATCTCCTCCTGAACTTTCCTTCCCCAAGCACTGGTGATTTGTGTTTAGTTTGCATTTTCTAAAATTTTACATAAGTTAAATAATACAGTATGTAGTATTATTTTTTCACTCAGCATAATTATTTTGAGATTCCTCTATGTTGTACTACATATGAATAATAAAATTGCCAACTAGTATAACATTATATTGCTGTACTTCAGTTTGTTCATCTATTCACTTTTATGTGAACAATTTTGGCTATTACAAATAAAACTGCTCTGTACCTCTGTGTAAAAGTCTTTGTGTGGATCGATGCTTTCATTTCCCTTGGATAAATGCTCAGGAGTGCAATGACTGGATCACGATAGATGTACATTTACATTTTAGAAACTGGCAAATTATTTTGCAAAATAGTAGGAATATTTTACATTCTCATGATTAGCTGTGAAATTTCCAGTTTCTCCATATAATCTCCAAATCTCTTTTATTGTCAATCTCTTTGGTTTCAGCTATTTTAATTGATGTTTAGGGTGTGTAGTGTTATCTCATTTTGGTTTTTATTTGCATTTTCCTAATAATTATTGATATTGAGCATCTTTTCCTATACTTATTTGCCATTCAAGGATCTTTTCTGGTAGAACCTATTCAAATATTTGCACTTAAAAAATTGGGTATTTTGTTTTCTTAAAATTAAGTTTTGAGGGATTCTAATTATATGACATTATATATAAATATATATATATATATTTAGGATACAAATTCTTTATCATACATATGATTTGTAAATATTTTCTCTAGTCTCTAAATTGTCTTATTTTCTACATAGTGACCCTTCCAAAAAGAAGAAGGTCTTGTTGTTTCTGTTGTTCATCAGTTTGATGGTTTTACTTAGCAAGCAGTAGGTTGCTAAGTAAATCATGGAAAATCTTTTAAATACATTAATTCCTGAGCTTCGTTTCTGGAGATTCTGAGCCATTGAATTTGGAGAAGAGCTTGAGAATATGCAATTCTTTAGAACCTCACAGATTTTCTGATGATCAATCAAGTCTGAGGATTACTGTCCTATATAACACCCTATAATAACCAAATTTATAGTAAAAAGGAAAAAACGTGAGATACTTTATCAGATTGCTTAAATGAATATTCTTAAAGATTGTAGTATTGATTTGTTAGTTAATAAACTTCCTTAAGATATGATTTACATAAAATGAAGTTCAACTATTGTAACTTTAGAGTTTGAAGTGCTTTGAGAAATATATGCTTTTGTATAATTATCACCAAAATCAAGATATAAAATGATTCATTTCTTCCCAAATTTCCATCTTATCTTGTAGATAATACCTTCCCCCTACCTCTAGTGTTGTGCAACCAATGGTCTACTTACTAGAGCTATAGGTTTGAATTTTTAAGAAAATCTTAAAAATATAGTCATACAAATGTAATTTGTGTCTGCCTACTTTATCTTAACAGAGTGTGTTTGAGATTTATTGGTGTTAGTGGTGGTATCAGTGGTTTGTTCTGTTTTGGTGTGGAGTAATATTTTGCGGTATTTATATAACACCCTTTTAATATTTATCTATGATTAATAAACATTTGGTTTGCTTCCAATTTCTGTCTATTATGAATAATGTAGAATATTTGCTTATACATTGTTGTGTTAGAACATGTTTGCATTGTTTTAGTATATATCAGTGATGTATGAAAGGTCTAATTGATACACATTCTTTTCAACATTTAGAATTATTCGTAGTTTTAGTTTAGATATTCTTATAAAAATCCAGTTGTACCTCATTGTGGCTTTTGTTTGCATTTGCCTAATAATTTTAATCTTCCATGTGTATATTTGTATAACTTTTCCAATAAAGTGCCTGCTTAACTACAGAGCCTTCTTAGATTCATTCTTTTGGCTTCTCATGATTGAGTTTTAAGAATTGTTTATAAATACAAATCTTTTATTAGATATATGTTTTGCAAATAACATTCTATTTCCTTTGTTTTCATTTTCCTCACAGTATCTTTCAGAGACATTTTAATTTTGATGAAGCTCAGGTATCTTAATTTTTATATGATTCTTGATTAAGTTTAATGTTCTGCTAAGATATATTTGCCTAAACCAGGGGCATCCATATTTTATCATAATTATTCTCTGGTAATTTCAAAGTTTTTACTCTTACATATATTAATAGATCTTGATTTTGTTTTTTAGTTAATATTTTAAAAACAGTTTTGCATATGGGTTATTTTTTTCTCCCTGAGACATCTACTTGTCTCAGTGTTATTTTTGTGTAAACACCTAGTTTTTCCATTGAATTGTTTTGGCACCCTTGTTAGAAATGAATGACCATATATGCATAATTCTGTTTCTGAACTTCCTATACTGTTCCACTGATATCTAGTTCTATCCTTAATGTCAGTCACATGCTGTGTGATTATTGTAGTTTTGCAGAAATGCTTTTAATACAGTAGTTTAAGTCGTCCATTGTTCTTTTTAAAGTCATTTTCTGTTATTATAGCATCTTTACATTTTCACATAAGTATTGAATCAACCTGTGAATTTCTACCCAAAATAATTCTTTCTGAATTCTGATTGGGATTTGAGTAGTATTGATGGCTTAACCATAATAAAACTTCTAATACAAAAATGCGAATTTTTAGATCCATATTCCCCTTCTGTCTTGTAGGTATCATATGTGCATATGTGTGTGTGTGTGTATACACATATATATGTATATACATATTTTTTTCAATTTTTGATTTAACTTATATTTTAAACTCAGGGTTACATGTGCAGATTTGTTACCTAGCTGATACGGTTTGGATTTGTGTTCGCACCCAAATCTCATATTGAATGAGAATTCCCAGTGTTGGAGGAGGGGCCTAGCGGAAGGTGATATGGGGGTGGTTTCTAATGGCTTAGATATCCCCCAGTGATGTTTTGTGATAGAGTTCTCACAAGATCTGGTTGTTTAAAAGTGTGTAGCACCTCTACTCTCTCTCTCTCTTCCTACTATTCTGGACATGTGAAGATGTCCTCCTTCCTCTTTGCCTTTTGCCATGATTGTAAGTTTTCTGAAGCCTCCCCAGCCAAGCTGTCTGTACATCTGGCAGAAATGAGGAAATTAAATGTCTTTTCTTTATAAATTACCTGGTCTCAGGAGGTTCTTTATAGCAGTGTGAGAACACACTAATACAATAGGTAAATGTGTCACGACAAAGACATGAATCAACCTAAATGCCCATGAATGATAGACTATTTCTTACAAACTGAAACTTAAGAATACAAATTGAAGCACCACTGAAGAGTCATTTTTAAAGCAGATGCTTTAAACTTAAGGGCAGGAAATCTGCACTCCGTGATTCTTCCATTCCCTTAACAGCGAAGATGCTATGTGCGAGTCAAATCTGGTTATAGAACAAGATCACTTGTATTGAAAAGTGAAAAGGAAGCAAGTTAATAAAATGGGAAAATGCTAGTTGCTGAATAGGTTTTAAATTTAATGCATTATTTGAAATGTAAAGTATTTGTGCAAGACAAGTTCTAAAAGGTGTTCTTGTAAAAAACTTCAAATAATTCTGATACTGTAAAATGGAATCCCCTTCATACCACCCCTTATTTTATGTTATATGAAAAGCTAGATGATTGAAATACAGGAGCAACATAACACAGTGCCTTTGGGGTTGGTTTTCTATTAGCTTTGAGGCCGCTTGTCTTGATTTCAATGAAGGGACCAAATGAGGGCATCCAAATATCTAAAGGAAAAAAGAGAAAAAAAAGGTCTTCTCATATCTCATTTGAGACTATTATTTTTTCTTTCCTTCCTCTCTTCTCTAGACCTTCCATTTATTACTCTTACATGAAATGCATCTTCATTTCTGTAATTAGCATACTACTGGCTTCAAATCAAGTCGCAATCATCAACAACTATCTTCATCTTTAATAATAAATTTCTTTCAAATTTGCTTCTTGATTGGCTTAATGGAAGATGAAAGGTATATGTTAGACTCAATCTGAGAGATAAAAAGCTAAAATACTCATACAATTTACAAAATTCCTTTCTTCAGAGATTACCTAAAACACCTTTGGAGAATATGCCTCTATTCCAATTTACACATTACATAAATCTCAAACTACAATAGCTTTTTTACCAGAAGGTCTTTAGAGCAATTCCATATAACAGCAGGTAAGGTGACCAGTTGTGATTAACAACTTTCTTGTTCAATTCCTTTGCTAGAGAATGAAAATTGTTCAAATTCATCTTGGCTTCTTACCTTGATGTTTATTACAGCAGATGAGATTTGCCCTCCAGACAATCACTGTGTTATTGCTCTTTTCATACTAAATACATTTTGCATTGCATCTGTGTTAATTTTCTTTTCTTTCTTTTCTTCCCTTCCTCCATCCCTCCCTCTCTTCCTTCCCTCCTTTCCTTCCTTCCTTCCTCCCTCTCTCCCTCCTTTCCTTCCTTCCTCTTTTCCTCCCTTCTTCCCTCCCTCCCTCCCTCCTTCCTTCCTCAGCATTTCACACATTAGGTTATTTTTAAATTTTATATTTTATATATCACAAATCTCAATCAGGTGTAAAATTATGATCCATTAATTCTTAGTCAGTTCATTTGTAACAACCTGAATTTAATTTCAATGAATCTGTACATCTTCATATGTTTAAATTATGCTCTGAAGCAGGTAAAATGTGTTATAATTAGTTATATGTATGACTGAGCTTTATGGCGTTCAAGCCAGATGTTTGTGATATTAATAATGACTCAATACATGTTTTTGTTTCATACGCTTAATTATTAATGCTGGTCAGATAATATGAGGAGATATACAATTGATTTGAAATAGGATAATCGTTTCTGTCCTAGCATGCTTTGTGGTTTTAAAAGATTCATCATTTAATGTTTTGAAGTTTTGAAAGGACTAGTTGTAATTTCTACAATTATGACACTCAAGTCCCAGAAATTATGTTGTTTCTGATCTTTTCTTCTTTCCTCATAAAATAGCAGAGAAGTGTGTGAAAAATAATACACAAGTCCACAAAAGTAACCAGAAAAAAACACTTTTAGAGGCAATATTGTTGATAATAATAATTTGAATTTAATTATATTCAAATTATACATGGGCCTTTATTCAATGTGAATTTAAAAATTTTTTAAAGTCGTGTTTGCTTGTTTCTTGTAAATAACATTAAAATTATATCAAGGACATATACTCAAAAATTTTGGCCTAATATTTTCAAAATTTTACATGGTAGGAAAGTACTTTTATGTACCTATTGAATACTTAGTTTTTCAAAGGAGGCTTATTTTTATTTTTAAATAAAATTGTGTCATTTAGATAACATGTGTCATTTAAAGAGAAATAAAGGGAATTTAAATAGGAAGAGAGAAAGTCAAATTGTCACTGTTGGAAGACAACATGATTCTACATGTAGAAAACCCCACAGTCTTGGTCCAAAAGCTCCTTCAGCTGATAAATATATTCAGTAAAGTCTCAGGTATAAAATCAATGTGCAAAACTTACTAGCATTGCTACATACCAACAACAGCCAAGCTGATATCCAAGGCAAGAATGCAATCTTATTCACAAAGATTCACAAAAAGAATAAACTACCTAGGGATATAGCTAAGCAGGGAGGTGAAACATCTCTACGATGGTAATTACAAAAGACTACTCAAGGAAATCAGTGATGACACAAACAAATGTAGGAACATGCCATGCTCATGCATTGGAAGAATCAATATTTTTCAAATGCCTGCACTGCCACAAACAATTTATAGATTCAGTGCTATTCTTATTAAACTACCATTGAGACTCTACTTGGAACTAGAAACAAACCTGCACGATCTGCACATGTACCCCAGAACTAGATGCAATATAATAAAATACAATTGGATTATATATCTTTATAAAAAATTAAGAATTTTAAAATACATCATATTCCTTTATGAAACAAAATGGAATTTGTAGAAATTGATGAAATTAACAAGATTTTTTAACCAACAAATGTGTATGTATACAATATACCTCTAAAAAGTGTAAAAAGATAAAAATAATAAGACATTTGATTTCTCAAAGTGTTATATGTTTAAAATGTAGGTACATCTATAAATTTTATTTAAGGGAATATAGAAGATTGTAGAGGTAACATTTCATGTTCTCCTATTTAGCCTTCCTCATCTCCTGTAATAAGTTAAATATCACTTTTGTATTGCCAAAGTGTGTAATATATTATTTTCTGTTTCCAAATAAATGATTTCTATATTCATCATCCGTTTTTTAAAGTTTACTTGTGTAAACACATTATTTCTGTTGTTATACACAAAGTTTAGTAACTTTACTAGAAAACGCATTGTGTTAGTTATTTTTTTTTTTTTTAAATTAACCTGAGAAATGTAGAGCCAGCTCAGGATTTTAGAAGTATTTTTTCAAATATTTTTCTGTTTATTATGCTAACTTTTCAATAAAAATTATAAATATATTTGAAAATATTTTTCCCACCAACTAAGTACGTTAAGGAAAAATAAATGTCCTTTTCTATTCAATTTTGTCTTATGTTGTCTGGACTTCTCATGTTGGTCATTTTTTTTTTTTTCTTTTTTTTTTTTTTTTTTTTGAGATGGAGTTTCGCTCTTGTTACCTAGGCTGGAGTGCAATGGCGGGATCTCGGCTCAGCGCAACCTCCGCCTCCTAGGTTCAGGAAATTCTCCTGCCTCAGCCTCCTGAGTAGCTGGGATTACAGGCACGCGCCACCGTGGCCGGCTAATTTTTTGTATTTTTAGTAGAGACGGGGTTTCACCATGTTGACCAGGATGGTCTCGATCTCATGACCTCGTGATCCACCCGCCTCGGCCTCCCAAAGTGCTGGGATTACAGGCGTGAGCCACCGCGCCCGGCCTCATGTTGGTCATTTTAACTCTTTTTGTTATTATTTCTTTCAGAGTGGGCTTTATTTCTGTAATTCATATATAGAGAGTGATTTTTGCTTATTAAAATTAACAGATTCTGGCCGGGCACAGTGGCTCACGCCTATAATCCCAGTACTTTGGGAGGCCGAAGCGGGTAGATCACGAGGTCAAGAGATCGAGACCATCCTGGTCAACATGGTGAAACCCTGTCTCTACTAAAAATACAAAAATTAGCCAGGCATGGTGGCACGCGCCTGTAGTCCTAGCTACTTGGGAGTCTGAGGAGAATCCTTGAACCCAGGAGGCGGAGGTTGCGGTGAGCCGAGATCGCGCCATTGCACTCCAGCCTGGGTAACAAGAGTGCAACTCCATCTCAAAAAAATAATAATAATAAAGAAAGAAAATTAGCATCTTCACCTTTTACCTCTTTTGGTTTTCTTACAATTTGCTTCAATATTTATAATTATTTAAAGATATTTTGACTTCTATAATTTTGTTTTTTATTTTAGAATTTTTTTGAAACCTACATTTAAGTGGTTGGGTTTTCCTTATATTTTATTAAAATATAATAAAAAATACATTTTGTATTAACTTTTGTTCTTTTTCCTCTCCAAATATACGTATAGACTTTGTGTTCCTTTCTAATTGTTGTCAATAGTTGAATGGAGACATCTATTTATTTTTTAAAAAGGTTAGGAGTGGCAAGGTAGCAAAAAAAGCTTTGAATATGATTTGTTTTCTCAAATATATTCTCTACAAGAGAATTTTTGTTTTGTTTATGCTTTCCTTTTTTCCTTTTCTTAGTTTGAAGTGTTTGTGTATGTTTTTTTCTTTTTCTTTTCTTTTTTTTTTTTTTTTGAGACAGTCTCACTCTATCACCCAGACTGGAGTGGAGTAGTGCAATTTCAGCTCAATGCAAACTTATCTCCCAGGTTCAACTGATTCTCCTGCATCAGCCTCCCAAGTAGCTGAGATTTATAGGCACTGGCCACCATACTCAGCTAAATTTTGCATTTTTAATAGAGACGAGGTTTCTCTATGTTAGCCAAGTCCTGACCTCAAGTTATCTGCCCACCTCAGCCTCCCAAAGTGCTGGGATTACAGGCACTTTTTTTTTTCCTATAGTCTATGTAAAATAGCACACCAACATTTCAAAAGTTTCACTCTTCTTACATGAAAATAAATTGAGGATTCTACTTGTCATTCAAGGAATTGGTTAAAATGGCAGCACACTTGTCACATATTTTTAAAATTTGGTATGAATTGTCTTGGATATGCTATGGTTTATTAGGTAAAATTGTGACTGTTTTCTTTAAAATCAGAATTTTTCCCTTCTTCTTAATCTTTGTTTTTCCCAGTTTGTGGTATTATCTATATAATCCATATTTCATCACTTGTTTTACTAATATCTTATCAATTTATTTTTTATCTTATATGCATGCCGGTACTCATACTTCCTCGCTAAAAGAGATTATAATTAGTGAGCAATGAAAAATGAATGAGTTATTGTTTATTTTTGAAATATATGAGATTTCTAGATATTTTGCTTACCTTGATTTCTTATTATTTTCCTTTTACAAAGTCTTTCTCTCCTTTTTGAAAAGTGAACATGATGAATGAAGTGATAAATTATATCAAATTATTTTTCTAAATAATTTGTGCTACATGTAGTCTAGTATATGAACAGAAGCAATCACTTTGAAAATTTTTTCTCATAATGTATGAGAAAATATTAAGATTACAAATATTTAAGTTGTAATATATTTGATACAATAAAACTTTGTATACAACTAAAATGAATGTTATTTCTACAGGACAAGCAGAGGAGATTCATATTGTTAATATTGTATATGCACATATGGGACTCCTTTAACCATTGTTTTAGCATTATGATTATTTGCAATTATGAGTATAAACAGAAAAGCAGAAATTATTATTTACTTCAGTTACCTGTTCTGATGGCTATTTGCATGAGATTATTACATTATTATTACAAACATATTTCATTATGAAAATATAAAGAAATTTTTGACAAATTAGAACAGGGGTTTACTTACCAAATCTCAAGTTCCATCCGTTTTTATATAGTTTTATTGGAACACCATCACAGTCATTCATACACGTATTATCAGAAACTACTTTTGTTTCATAACACAAAGTTGAGTAGATTTAACAGTGACATATGACTCCCAAAAGCTAAAGATATATCGCCTGTTACAGGACTTTGCTATCTTTGAATTGGATTATTACATTTAAAAAACTAATTATTTGCTGTAAAACTTATATTTATTCATCTTTTGCATTCATTTGTATAAAGTTGAAAATTTTAAGTATATTTGCATGTCATAATGCTGAACCCAGATACTGAGAAATAATAAAACCCCATCATTTCAATAAATTGGTGTTTTAACTGAATTAATAAATCATCATTTTATAAAATAGGAGCAAAAGTCAGCAGAAGATGCTGATATATGCTGATTTATTATTTTCCATCTTTGGCCAAATTTTTTTCTTTCATTAAATTCAATCATGAAAACAAACTTCTTTCAAATTTAGATCATAATCCAAGGAGTTGGAAGTGAAAGACCAGGAGATAACAGACATAAATTATGGAAGAAGATGCACCCTAATTTAAACACTTTAGAAAACTATCCAACCAGCACCTGACTGTCATGCAATCAGGAACCAGTTTTTATTAAGTCACTGACTTCTGTTACTTATTTTAGCCCCTACATGAAAATAATTACTATTGGAATTTAAGTAATGAAAGTGGTCTATCACTCATGGAAACTCTTTCTCTTTTTCTCTTTCTTTTCCGTTCTTTCTCTCTCTCCAGTAAACCAAAGTGCCTTGATTATGTACATAAAACTCACTATTACTTCGTCTGAATTTCCATTTTTAAAATATGAGGTATGCATCCTAATATATAATATAAAGTTATCCAAGTGGATACACACTAGAAAACATTATGCTTGTTGCTATTGAGTCATTTTCGTCACTTTAAATGTATCTATCTAACATTATTTTCTAGATTGTATATAAGGCCTTTATATACAATCTCTTGCAATATCAAATTAACATTTATAAGAAAACAATATTACTTTAACCAGAATCAGAACATTTCATTATTATTCTTTTCTTTGAGAGTGCATGGAGGTTTTTAGTAAAACTAATTGAAAGTTATTTTTCCCTTTGAATTTCAATAGAAACATTTCTCACCCGGCACTGACACTTATCTTATACTTCCCTGAATTGTAGTTTTGTCTGTACAAGTCTTATCTGTTCAACCAGATTGTAAATACTTTAAGATAGCAACCATGCTTAAAGAATCTGTGTACCCTATGGCACTTAACAGATATATCTAGCAACTTTTTGCAGAATGATGGCTGTTAAAAGCTCCAAAGAGACACATGAGACCTTAAAGCCTTAGTATGATCATTTTCTTACAACTTTATTTATTAAATGGACCTGCATGCCAATATATAAGCCTGTAAAAAAATGAAATAAGCTTGCTTTTACTTTTCCTTCCCCCTTAAATCACAGGTCTCACAGCTACTCTAGAGAACTTGCATAATTATTTTAACATTGACTTTTAAATATATTGTTTTGTATTTTATCTGGTATATGATCCAGTTTAAGCTTATTGGTGAACATTTATCTTTCCTCTGTGCCTATGATTCCTCCAAAATAAGGCATTGAACTGTAAAATCAGCAGTCATTAAACAGTTTTTTAAAATATAAATGAACCACATTATTTACTTATTATTACTGAATAATTCTATTGATTAGTGATTTCTTTTATTCTTTCCATTTATATAAATGATACATTATTAAATATTAATATTACATACTATTAAATATAAAGTCACATTGTTAAAAATTTTTCACATTTTACCATTATGTTGTTGTCCTTTGATCGTTAAGAAAATGCATATCAGAACTATTGAAATAATGTTTTACTGAACTTCAAAGCAATTATATAAGCAGATTAAACTATCCCCGTTTTAATCAACATCTGTTAAAAACCTATCTTTGATGTCTTATGTTCATATTCATGTCTACATATATTTATCTTCCAGATATCTAATGTTTATATTTTTATTCCTCATAACTTTGCTGAAATAAAAACTAGATCATTTATTTTTGAGCCTACATTTTACAAATGTAATTCAAAGAAAGCTACTAGTTAATCACAAAATAGAAAAATTTTTGCTGGTTGCTGAGGGAATCACTGAAAAATAGTTAACCAATCTTGGGTATAGTAGTATGTAGTATGGGCAGCCAAGAGGTGGATTTATTTTTTTTAAGGTCATACAGAGTTTTATTGTTAAACTTAGACAAAGAATAAATAAACCTGCTTTAGTTTGACAGTCTCAGTAGAAAGCTGAAATAGATACTTTTATTTTAAGGACTACAGTTAAAAATAGCATAGGAAAAATATGTGAGCATGTATAAGATCTAGTTATAGTCAAAACAGTGGATTCCATTTCATAATCACAATAATTATAGCTTTTTTCCTATGAAAACTATTAGTAGCTGGATTAGTAAGAGAAAGAGAAGATATAACAGAGATATAGACCAATGGAACAGAACAGAGGCCTCACAAATAATGCCACACATCTACAACCATCTAATCTTTGACAAACCTGACAAAACAAGCAATGTGGAAATGATTCCCTGTTTAATAAATGGTGTTGGGAAAACTGGCTAGCCATGTGTAGAAAGCTGAAACTGGACCCCTTCCTTTCACCTTACACAAAAATTAGATGGATTAAAGATTTAAACATAAGACCTAACACCATAAAAAACCTAGAAGAAAATCACTCAGGACATAGGCATAGGCAAGGACTTCATAACTAAAACACCAAAAGCAATGGCAACAAAAGTCAAAATAGACAAATGAGATTTAATTAAACTTAAGAGCTTCTGCAAAGCAAAAGAAACAATCGTTAGAGTGAACTGGCAACCAACAGAATGGGAAAAGATTTTTGCAAGCTACCCATCTGACAAAGGGCTAATATCCAGAATCTACAAAGAACTAAAGCAAATTTACAAGAAAAAAAAGAACAACCCCATTCAAAAGTTGGTGAAGGATATGAACAGACACTTTTCAAAAGAAGACATACATGAGGCCAACAAACATATGAAAAAATGCTCATTGTCACTGGTCATTAGAGAAAAGCAAATCAAAACCACATTGAGGTATCATCTCACGCCAGTTAGAATGGTGATCATTAAAAAATCTGGAGACAACAGACGCTGGAGAGGATGTGGAGAAATAGAAACACTTTTATACTGTTGGTGGGAGTGTAAATTAGTTCAACCATTGTGGAAGGTAGTGTGGTGATTCCTCAAGGATCTAGAAATAGAAATACCATTTGACCCAGTAATCTCAATACTGGGTATATACCCAAAGGATTATAAATCATTCTATTATAAAGACACAAGCACACGTATGTTCCTTGCGGCACTGTTTACAATAGCAAAGACCTGGATCCAACACAAATGCCCATCAATGATAGACTGGATAAATGTGACACATATATGCCATGGAAAGATGTTTCTTTTTCTTCACATATAAGCCATATAAAAGATGTTTCATTATATTTTATACTGATATTTGAGTATTTTAATTTTTTGTTTATACAGTAAAGTCCTATAAGACAAGGGATACTATCAATATTACAATTAATTTTAGTCTTAGGTAATGAGATTAGAATTTACTACGTACAGGAAAACAGAAAATAAATATTTCAATTTGGGAATTCTAAAAATTCTGCATTTGGATCCTCTACAAGATTTTGACCAACTTATGCTCTCTTTTCAACACTCTAAAAAATATAGTTCTTCTTTAAAAATGAAAACTTGGGATTTCACCTCTGGGGTCCCCTTCCACACTCTCTCATGAAAGTTTTCTCTCTTCCTCTTCTTTTTCTCTTTCTCTACCTAAATAAATCACTTTCTGCAAACACAAAAATAAAATAAAATAAAATAAAATAAAAAATAAAAATGAAAACTTATTCTTTATATCTTTTTACATTTGAATTTTTATATTCATTCTATTACCATGCAGAAATTTTATTGTAACATACAGTGTTATATTTGTATGTCTAAGATTTGTAACCCTGTCATAATTCTTTGTAAAGAAGTATGTATGTAAATTGAAATTAAATTTTTGTATTATATGAAGGACATGAAGCCTTAAGTGCTAAAGAGTTTATCCTGGATTGAGTTAATTCAACTCAGGTTAATATGTAATTGAGCCAAATCATATAAACATAGTAATATTTAAAAGGAAACATAATGAAATACAAATCTTTTTTGAGATTGCATCACTTTCAGAGATGTTAGGGGCTTATTTTTTTAAATTTTCAGGTATGTATAGATTAATGTTACTCTTGGTTTGAACCTTAAAAGTAATTACTTAGGAAATAAATTCATGTTGAAAAGTATATTCAGATAAAAGCAGAATCAATTTTAACTATGTCACTTCATACTTCACTTCTAGGTGAGAAATACGAAAAGAATGTCTTGGAATGATCTGTCATAAAAATTACTTTTAAATATTTATCAGCCCAGAACTCATTTAGATCTTCCTTTAAATTTGATGGAAGTAAGAAAATAGAAATTTTCTGATTTGCCAAAGAAATCTGTACCCATGAATTAAATTCATTTACTTCCTTAACAGCAACATCACTCTTCTAAATTTTACTTTGAGAACCACAGACATTTTCTACCCCTAAGCAATGATAATGTTTGTATCAGGTGGGAGACAATTTTTTAAAGCAGTGGAAGAATAATTATGAGTGGATTATACTTCGGAAGTTAGTTCAGTTTTAGCCATATTGAATTTGGGGATCTCACTTATTCCTTGGAGATTCATTGCATGTGCTAAGCTAATTCTACCCCACTGTAAATAATAGTGTTTTTAGAGCACATTTGCTCAGACGGTGCAATTTGAAACTGCAGCCGAGGAGATATATCCTCGTAAGATAGTCTTCAGAGAAATGTTCATGTCATTTGATATGGTAGAAAGTTAACAGATATTCATAATATCACGGAATGTGATTATTTCGTTTTATTTTAATTTTTTATATTCTGGAACCTAGCTAAAGCCTAAAACTCTACAGTTTCTTAATATATTTTGGTTGAAAGAATAATATGGAATGTCATTTTGCTAATATTGCCTGTCAACTTTAGGTCAATAGTAACATTCTCGGATTGGGAAGGTGTGATGCAATATGCTGAAGAGGATGTCCACAAAAGTAGCCAGGACTAACTTCCTACCTAGTAGTGTTGTCAGGGTAAGGGGACAGTGCTTCCTAATGTCACTGGGCTCCACACAATATCTGGAATTTCCATTCAGATGAAGTCTACTGAATACCTCAGGGTGGCTCTCTAAAACTGAGGAAGTATCTGAAAGGGCTGACAATTGAAGTTTGTTTAACAGCACTTCCATCAACTGGTCAACCAGTCTTTCCATGAAAGGGAAACAGAATGGTTCTTTTCTGTACCACAACTCCATATGTGTGTGAGAGCATGCAATTTAGTAATATAATAAATTAATAATAAAAAATTTATTTAATGTTTTCTATGCCTCAGGTACTATTCATAATATTTTGTATTTCTTAATTAACTTGGTTAATGAAACTATTTTTGGCTCAAATGTATAAATGAAGAAATAAAGGCAAAGAGTAGTTACACGACTTTCCTTACTAAGTCTAAATGACAGCTATTTTGACTTCAAAGGCAAGGTTCTGAACTACTATAATATTTGGCCTCTCATAATTCTATGTAGGATACATATTTCTAAGCTCACAATATATACAATTCATGTCATCTAAAGAGATTCTATAATATATCTGATCATTGATTGCTAAGAAGTTTGAAGTTTATATCTCATATAATTTTCTAATTACATGCACAAAGAAGAAGGAGTATCATAACGTTTAATGATCCTGAGCATATCTTTATAAAGGAAGTCTTACTATTATATTATTATAATCCTTAATGCACATATGAAAAAATTGAGACCCAGAAAAAAATTAACTTGTTAGAAAATTTAAAAAAAAGAGAAGTCAGATTTTATATTAAGTATTCAAATTTCTTTGTTGAAATACACTTTTTTTCTTCTTACAATTTCTTAGGCAGTCAGAGAATCTAATCACCCCACCACAGTATTAGGAAAGACACTAACTTGTTTATTCAATACTATATGAAAGTGTATACCTTCCTTTTCTTCTTCATGTAGTCTTTAGTTTTTTTTCCAGCTTTTTAAAGGTATAATTGACAAACAAACATTGTATATATTTATGGTATACAACAGGATGTTTATTTTTCTTTTTAATTTTTATTTTACTTTAAGTTCTGGGATACATGTGCAGAATTTACAGGTTTGTTACATAGGTATACATGTACCATGGTGGTTTGTTGCACCTATCAACCCATCATCCAGATTTTAAGCCCCACATGCATTAGGTATTTGTCCTAATGCTCTCCCTCCCCTTATTCCTCAGCCCCCAACAGACTCCAATGTATGAGTTTCCCCTCCCTGAGTCCATGTGTTCTCACTACAACACTCAGGATGTTTTGAAGGGCATACTTGTAAAATGACTTACCTATCAAGCTAATTAACTTACATATGTATGTATGCATATAGGTACATATTTATTTATTTGGTGAGAACACCGAAGACTTCATCTCTCACTGAATTTCAATTTAGAATACATTATTTTTAACTGTAGTCACCATGCTTTACATTTGACCTACAGAATTTAATCACCTTATAACTGAAGGTTTGCAGTCTTTGACCCACTTTACTCCATTTCCCTACCCTCCAGGATCTGGCAACCCTGGCAACTACTATTCTGCTTCCTGTTCATATGAATTTGACCTTTTTAGATTTTGCATCAAAATGAGATCATGCCGTAGTATCCTATGTCTGGTCTATTCCACTTAAAATAGTGTCCTCTAGATTCATCCATGTTGTTACAAATGACAGGATTTCCTTCTTTTTAAGGCTGAATAATGTTCATGTGCGTGTGTGTGTGTATCACATTTTCCTTATCCATTCATTCATTTGTAGACACTTAGGTTGTTTCCATATCTTGATAATCATGACTAACGCTGCAGTGAGCATGGGAATGCAGTTATCTCTTTGAAATAATGATTTTATTTCCTTTGGGTAGTAGTGAGGATGCTGGATCAAACAATAGTTTTATTTTTTACTTTTGTGAGGAAACTTCATACAGTTTTTCATAATGGCTGTAAAAATTTAACAATCCCACCAACAGTGTACAAGGATTCCCTATTTTTCCACATTCTCATCATGACTTGTCATGCTTTGTCTTTTTAATAATAGCCATTTTAATAGGTGGGAGATGATATCTCATTGTGATTTTGATATGCATTTCCATGATGATTAGTGATGCTAAGAAGTCCCTTTTCATATATCTGTTGCTCATTTGTATGGCTTCTTTGGGAAAAGGTGTAGTCAAGTCTTTTGCCCATTTTTAAATCTGGTTATTTTGTTTTCTTTGCCATTGAGTTGTGTGAGTTTCCTGTATATTTTGGATTTTTGCTCCTGTAAGATATATGTTTGGCAAATATTTTTCTCATTCCATAGATTGCCTTTTTATTTTGCTGATTGTGTTCTTTGCTGTATAGGCACTTTGTAGTTTGATGTAACACCGCTTATTATTTTTACTTTTGTTGCCTGTGATTTTAGCATAATATCAGAATAAATTATTGCCAATTTCAATATTGAAGGATTTTCGCCTATGTGTTTTTATAGTGTTTTTAGATTTCAGGTCTTACATTTAAGCCTATTTTGAGTTGATTTTTAAGCATGATTTAAGATAAGAATCCAATTTTGTTCTTTTGCATGTGGATAAACAGTTTTCTCAAAAGCATTTATAAGAGATTATGTTTTTCCCAACATATATTATTGATGTCTTTGAGAAGGTAAGTTGACTGCATATGCATAGGTTTATGTCTTAGCTTTCTATCCTGTTCCATCAATAGAGTTTATGTTTCTTCTTTTAGGTCAGTATCATACTGTTTTGACTACTATAGCTTTGTAACATAATTTAAAATCAGGTACTTGGAGACACTCAGCTATGTTTTTCTTGCTCAAAATTGCTTTACTACTCAGAATCTCTTATGATCCCATACAAATTTTAAGATTTTCTATATTTTTGTGAAAATGGTATTGGAATTTTGATTGCATTGAATCTATAGATAATTTTGTCTAATATGAATATTTTACAATTTCTTTTATGCTATTGTGAATGAGATTTTTTCTTATCTTATTTTTTCAGATAGTTCATTATTAATATAGAAATGCAACTTATTTTTGTTTGTTGATTTTGTGTTCTGTAACTTTACTGACTTTATTTGCTCTAGCAGGTTTTGGTGGAGTCTTTAGCGTTTTCTACAGAGAAAATCATACCATCTGCAGATAGAGATGATTTTCTTTCTTTCTTTCTGATTTTCATGCTAGACTAAATTCTATATGAAGTTTGCAGCCACTTTAAACAGGAATATAGATACATTACTCTGAATAATAAAAACTAAAGTTTGCTTCAGGAAAGTTGCTGACTGAAACAAACTTTCAAACCAGAAATGAATGATAGTGCCATTTTTGACAAACAAATCCAAGGAACAAATGACATGTCTGCACCCTAATTGACAAATAGAGTATAGTATAGCAGGAAAGGTTAATAGAGGTGCATAGATAATGACACGTAATCAAATTTCTACATCTGTATTTGGATGCACCTGTTCTGGATGATGTTAGTCTATTTTGATTCTTATCAACAGTGAACTAATATGGGAAAGTATAAAATAAAACATATTTTCAATCTCAGTACATAGGTTGGAACCTGAAAATTTAAATTTTTGTTTAGCTATTTAAAAATAAATTCTGACTAGTGAGCACTTGTCTTCTTTTTATTACATTTCTCTTTTAGCTTTCCCAGCAGAAGAAATTGAAGAAAGGCAAGCAAAAATAATAATAAATTGTATCATCATCATTTCAAATCCATATACTCACTTTAAAGTGGAATTTTCATTCAGAAGACATGGCATGAGATAATATAGTGTAAGAGCAAAAGAATTATCTGAATATTCGTGTGTGTGTGTGTGTGTGTGTGTGTGTGTATCACATTTTCCTTATCCATTCATTCATCAGTAGACTCTTATGTTGTTTCCATATCTTCGTAATTATGACTAACGCTGCAGTGAGCATGGGAATTCAGTTATCTCTTTGAAATAATGATCTTATTTCCCTTGGGTGGTAGTGGAGATGCTGGATCAAACAGTAGTTTTATTTTTACTTTTGTGAGGAACCTCCATTCAGTTTCTCATAATGGCTGTAGCAATTTGAAACATTTGTACACAACTTTGGATGACTCTAAGACTGGTACTTTATATAGTAGATGTTTTTGTACATTATCAACTTATCATGATTACCTGATAAATTACATGTGAGAAAACTAAACCTCAGAATACCTTAGTGAAAATGTACATAACTATTAACTGGTAAAGCCAGAATTGGAATACAAGCTTTTGAAATGCAAGTATCTATGTATATCACAGTTTCCAAAATACCTTTCCTTGTTATAAGTAGAATCTGCACTTTTTTGACTACCTAAAAGAAGAGTAATTTAGGATATGTTCACATTAAGTATTTTATTATGTATAAAATAAACCAAAAACATATTGTTATGAATTGTTACATTATATAAGGAAGAGAAACAAAGAGGGAAAAATTTCAGTGTTTCTGGTAGTTTAGGATGGGTGGGTAAGCATAGATACAGTCTCTGTGTTCATGCAATATCTTGTTTCTTACCTCCTCCATGACAAAAAGAAGTTGATTTTATTATGTGAAGCATTTTGGTGCACTCTTTTTTTTTCTGACCACATTTTAATCTTCAAGGTAGAAAACAATCTCCAATATGAAACTCAGAAAGTCACCTGAGATAAAAGCCAAAGCCCCATTTCAGCCTCTGCCCCCAGAAGTTTTAGTATAGACATTAAAAGTTCAATTACACACCGGGGGAGGCTTGGAACACTATTATTCCGGCTGTGACAAAATGTGTAACCATCCTGCTTGCAGCCTATTTGCTTCTAAAAAAAACCTGGCTGGTATCATTTGTGTTTAGCAAAAGACAAAATCAGAGCTTCAACCATGTAAACCAAAGCCTTCCCCTCATTCTTAATTGAAAAAAATAAAAATAATATTATTATACGTTAAAAAGCAGGGACTATGTTAACGATCAGAGAAAAGTGGAAAGTACGTCAACTTGATTGTTTTATACCTCTCTCAGCTTCAGAAGTTTTAAGTTACTTGCTGTATCTGCCAAGAGTATTAAGTGGCAGCAAAGTCGTTTTCTTTTTGACATTTAAATCACTTTAAAAATAGTGGCAATCATAATATACTGTTGGCAACAAAATTAACTGAGTTGAACAATTAGAATGTGCTGTGTGCTGTGCATTGCTCCACTTATGGGTTACAGACAGTGATGAGGTCTGTAATCAAAGCACAATGACATTTAAATCACTATTTTTTAAAAACTTATTTTAGGTTCATGGCTACATGTGCTAGTTTGTTATATAGGTAAACTTGTGTCATGGGTTCTGGTGAACAGATTATTTTGTCACCCAGGTACTAAGCAAAAATATCCGATAGTTATTTTTTCTGATATTCTCCTTCCTCCCTCCACCTCTCAAGTGCACGATACCCTCTACCCTCAAGTAAGCCCCAGTGTCTGTTGCTCCCCTCTTTGTGTCTATGGGTTCTCATTATTTAGCCCCCACTTAAAAGTGAGAACATGCATGTTTGGTTTTCTGTTTCCATGTTAATTTGCTAAGGATAATGGCCTCTAGCTCCATCCATGTTGCTGCAAAGGATATGATCTCTTTTTTTTTATGATTGTATAGTATTCCATGGTGTATATGTACCACATTGTCTGTATCCAGTCTACCATCGATGGGCACTTAGGTTGATTCTATGTCTTTGCTATTTTGAATAGTGCTGCAGTGAACATACGTGTGCATGTGTATTTATAGTAGATGGATTTGTTTTCCTTTGTTTATATACCCAGGAATGGGATTGCTCCTTTATATGTTCTAAAAAACCTTTGCCTATCACACAGTTGCAAAGACAGTTTATGTTTTAATCTAGCATCTTAATAGACATTGTTTTAATTCTTAGTTTTTGATGCTAAATATAAATTTTATGAGTCTGCATTTTATATTTCAATAATACATATTACATTTTGATGCAGATCATTTCTCATTAACATATTAAGCAAAGAGTTAGAGGTCTACTACATTAAGACATAACCTTAAACTAGATAATACATAGTCATTTTAAGAAATGAGTTTCTAACAATTAGGTGATATTTCAGATATATTACAAAATTGAAGAAAGCAAATTACAGTAGAATATATGTAGCATTATTTCTCTTGTGTAAGAAAAATAACATGACAGATACGTACAAATATAGACAAAAGTAACAATTTTTGCAAAATAAAATTAATAATGACTATGTTTGTGCCTAATAAATTTGAATGTAGTGGAAAAAGTCATTTGTTTTCCACATACGACTTTCTTTTTAATTTTTTTTAAACTTGTAAGTGTATTATGTAAAAAAAAGCCAAAGAGTGTTATTAGGGCATAGACGTTTCTGTGTGTGTGTGTGTGCACGGTTATGTTTGTGTGAAAGAGAGGCAGAAAGGATCTAAACAGACATAAAAAGCTGTAAAGGCAAGTATACTTGTGCTATTTGAAATTAAAACAAAATAAACAAAATAAAACAAAGATAGCCATCTTCCTCTAACAAAACAAAAACAAAGATTACCATATTTTACTATTTTAGACCAATCAGAACAAAGATAGTGTGCTTCCGTTCTTTGCTATTTAACCAACCAATAGAGTGTTGAATCATTTGCACTGCAGGAATGATCTCTTTATACTATTGCAAATTCTAGAGAAAATAAAAGGCCACAAAAGATGAGGTGGTAGCTATAGATAACATTCTTTTTCCTAGGATACATTACTGATCCATAGCACAGCTTATAAAGCCTTGAAAAATATTTCTAATGTAACAATTCCATGTGACTCATAATGTGGCACTGATACTGCCATACAAATAATACTACCTCTAATTTCTAACCGTATTTGCCTATTGTTCACAGTATCAATAGATACATATAAACTAAAATTCTTTTTTAATATTCTTCATAAACTCCTAGTAAAATTTGAAGTGTAAAATAGTCTTTTGATGTTAGACAATTATAAATTGTATCATTACATTTGCTAGTAAGGAGTTTCTCATTCTCGTGAAGTCACAGAACACATTTCAATTTGTCCTTTTTAACCTGATCTTAGAATGCCAGCATAAATATCAATGTGTTATAGAATTAAGGTTTTCATTCACAATAAACAGTATTTGTCTCTACTATTGTGTGTGCCTTTTAGACTGCTTTGCTTCAGGGAACATTCATTTGAAAAGTTGTATGTGGTACATGTGTTTGGAATAATTAATTTGTGCCTCAAGATACATTCTGCATACTTCTCCACCTGCCTTCTGTCTAAGAAGCTGAGCTGTATGAACTACATCAACAAGTTTCCTATGGCCCGTGTCTTCTGTCTAGGTTAAAATGATGTTGATGCCCATCAGAAATTGGAAGAGATACCAGAGTGAGGTCAGAGTGTTGATTACCTTAACTCTCTCCCAACGCGTTTGTCATGGGTTGGCTGTTATCTTCCTCTCAATATGGATGACCCTATGTAATTTTCTCTTTTTCACTCTAGTTCTAAAAACAATCCCTCTCCTTTTCCCTTGGTCTCCATTAGTTGCATATTGAATTACTTCAATACTTCTGGTGTAAAATAACCATTTACTAGGTTTGCAGCTCCTGGGAGCCATTGATCCAGACACGGCAGAGCAGGTTTAGGTTGTCTCTGATCCGTGATATCTAAGGCCTCTGATGAAAGATTATAAAACTCAGGAATAGTAAAACAGTAAATCACCAGTGTCTGAAATTATCTGAAAGCTTTTTTACTCTGATGTTTGATGCTGGCTGTGAGCTGAAACTTTCACTTAACACAAGAACACCTTCATGAAACCCTCCAAATAGCCTGAGCTTTCTCACATCATGGTTCTTGGACTCAAATGTGAATGCTCTCACTGAAAGAGAGAGAAGGATAGACAGACACACACACACGCAGAGACAAACAGAGATAGACACTAGACAGAAGCCCCAGTGCCTTTTATAACCTAGCCTCAGAAATCTTGAAGCATCACTCTATTCCATTTTATTTTTGGAGGCCAGGTCCTGGCCACTTTTAAGATAGAAAAGAGAATCTTTTAATTAGGGAGTGAGGAGATGCTAGAAGTGTTGTTAGTCTCTTCTCACAGTTTTATAAATAACTATTTAAGACTGGGTAATTTATGAAGAAAAGAGGTTTAATTGACTCACAGTTCCAGTTCTGCAGTCTGTACAGGAAACATGGCTGGGAGGTCTCAGAAAACTTAGAATCATGGTGGAAGGTGGAAAACGAAGCAAGCACATCTTCATATGGTAGCCGGAGAGAAAGTGAAGGGGGAGGTGCTACACATTTTCTTTTTTCTTTTATTTTTTAAATTTTATTTTACTTTAAGTTCTGGGATACATGTACAGATCTTGCAGGATTGTTACATAGGTATACACATGCCATGATGGTTTGCTGCCTTCATCCCCCCACCCCTATTAGGTATTTCACCTAATGTTATTCCTCCCCAATCTCCTCACCTCCTGCTGTCTCTCTCCAGCCCCCAACTCCCCCAACAGACACCAATGTGTGATGTTCCTTTCCCTGTGTCTATGTGTTCTCATTGTTCAACACCCACTTATGAGTGAGAACATGTGGTGTTTGGTTCTCTATTAATTTCATCACAAGACAGCACTAGGAGGATGTTGTTAAACCAATAGTAACCACCCCGATCCAGTCATCCCCAGCCATGCCCCTCCTCCAACACACAAAGATTACAATCTGACATGATGTTTGGGTGGGAACACAGAGCCAATCCATATGAAAGCATATTCAGGACCCCCAGATACTGCTATGGATAGCCTTTTCCTTACAGGCTTAAGAGCGGTGGTGTTCGCCTGCTGGTAGTCCAAGGTTTCTGTAGTCTTTTGTGGTTAATTTTTGTAATACTCTTTGAATTATGCTGATTCAGAGTGTATTTTGTTTCCTGTTGGAACCCTGTGTAATAAAGTACATTATTCAAACACTATTTGAAAGAAAAAAAGAACTATTTTCAGCACATTGAAATAATCAAGTTCATAATGTACATGTAATCATCTTTGTTATTAAGTTGATTTTTGTTACTTGGGAATTAGAGAGAAAGCAAATACAACCCAAATAACTCATATTTGCCATTTATTCCTTGGAATTCCTAAGGAATACTTTAGGAAACATGCTGCAACCATTGTTTTTCAATATTATTTTGCAACTTCTGGCTTTTGTGACAGAAAAAAAAAATTAAAAGTAAAACTATTAAAAAATACTAGAAAAATTTATGTACATTTCTAGATGATATATTCAAACATATCCAAAGCCTAATATAAAATTATAAAATTTCTGCAAAAATTAAATAAAGAATAGTAAGATACAACAATTCTTCTAGTGGGTGTATATCTAAAGGACATGATTAGTATAAAGAACAGGTATCTGCACTGCTATGTTTATTGAAACATTATTCACAATAGCCAAGATATGGAATCACACTAAGTGTCCATCAATGAATGAATAGGTGAATAAAATCTGATACATATATACAATGGAATGTCCTAAAGAGGGAAACTGTGTCATGTGCAACAACATAAATGAACCTGAAGGACATTATGTTAAGTGAAATAAGACAGGCATAGAAAGTCAAACGCCCTGTGATCTCACTTACATATGTGTAACTTAAAAAAGTGAAATTGATAGAAACAGAGTAAAATGGTGCTTAGCAGAGGCTGGGGTCAGGTTGATGAGGGAAGGTAATGTGGAAAATGTTGGTCAAAGGGCATAAAATTTCAGTTAGGCAGAAGGAAATAAGTTCAAGAGATCTCTTGTACATGATGATAAATAAAGTTAAGTGTTCAACACAAAAATACATGATAAGTATGTGAGGTAAGGCATATATTAAATAGCTTGATTCAGCCATTCACAATGTGTGTGTATATATATATTTCAAAACATCCTGTTACACAGCAATATTTATAATTTGTACCTGTCAGTTAATACAACTTTAATAAATAAAAATTAAATAAAATACTGTCATAAGGTGTCTATTTTTACAACAGCCATTTAAAAATAAAATTAGTAAATACCACTTTTGTGGTAGATTAATTGCAGCATTTATCAGAATCAATGGTTTGTACTCATTTACAATTTGCCTTCATAGGTTCTCCCAAAAAGAGGACCTGCAACAGTCTGCACTGTTTTCTCACTTCCTAAATCTCTTCCGGCTATGTGAATCACTCTCAACATATGAGCACCATAAGGCTAACATTAGTCAGTTTAAATTCTAAACATAGAAAAGGCTTTTGTGGTTTCATTTCTTCTCTTTGAACCCAGCCTGTTTCATAAGGAAAAAAAAAAAAACAAAAAACCCTTAGACTAGCCTATAAGAAGGTGAGAAACTACACCCCAGCTCACAGCTAGCCAACGTCCAGAAACAGATCAAAGAACCAGCTGCTAATGACAGATGTAGACAGATGTAAGGTAGATCTGTGGACACTAGAAGGATCAGTTGAACTCATCTCAATTATTTCCTTATGATTCAGGAGGTGATAAATGTTGGTTGTTTTTCATCCATTGAATTTGAAGGTATTTTGTTAATCACCAGTCAATAGGTAACTGAAACGATACTAGTAAATGTTTCAAAAGTGTACAATATTTAGCAATATATTTAACATGAAAAAACTGTGTACAACTATCTATCCACACATATATATATCACCAAATATCTGTTTCCTATTTATATATATATAAATTTATTTATCTATATATTTACTTATATATATATAAATTTATATATATATAAATAGGAAACAGATATATATATTTATATATATATATAAATATATTATATTTATATATTTATATATATATAAATATATTATATTTATATATATTTATATATATATAAATATATTATATTTATATATATTTATATATATATAAATATATTATACTAGATATATATAAATATAAATATATTATATTTATATATATTTATATATATATATTTATATATATATTTACTTATATATATATATAAATTTATATATCACAGGCAATAGCTGAAGAGTTACCAATACATGGGTAACAAAGTTATCTGACACTAGTTAAATTAAATATTATTCAGAATTGTACTATGACTAAATCACCTATGTTTGTGTGCAATTTTGTAAATTGAAGAAAGATTTGAAATGCAGAAAATTGATCTTCATTCAATTAAAGAATCATAGTGAGAATTTGTAGGATGGAGTACTAATTTTTCAAAATACTTGCCTTCTTTCACTAAACTATTTATGTCAAATTAAAATTAATAATATGCAAAATTAATAGCTAGAGTGTTAAACTCATGAAAATGAAAACTGAAATATAAAGCTTAATGAAGAAAAACCAAAATAAAACAATTGAAAATATTTTGCTATATTATAATGATAAATAGGTCAGGAATATCCACTTATCTTAGTCTTGTGTGTTAATTCCTCAAAAAGTTCGAGAACACTTTTTCTCTAGAGCTGTCAAATAAGAAGGCTGCAGCCAGGCGCGGTGGCTCACATCTGTAATCCCAGCATTTTGGGAAGCCTAGGTGGGCAGATCACAAGGTCAGAAGATGGAGACCACCCTGGCCAACATGGTGAAACCCCGTCTCAACTAAAAAAATACAAGAATTAGCTGGACGTGGTGGCGCGTCCCTGTACTCCCAGCTACTCAGGAAGCTGAGGCAGCTTGAACAGGAAGTCGGAGGTTGCAGTGAGCCGAGATTGTGCCCCTGCATGCCAGCCTGGCAACAGAGAGAGACTCCGTCCCCTCTACCAAAAAAAAAAAAAAAAGAAGAAGAAGAAGAAGAAGGCTGCGTAATCAGGTAGTAAAGTGAATGACTCTAGATCCTGACCCTGTCTTGTCTATGTGCATTATAATACTGACGCAAGCACTTGCTAATTAACTCTAATTAAGAAATAGAAATTTGAATATAGCATTCCTGACTCTTCTGAACAAACACTAAGATAGCAAAGGAACAAAAAGCAAATGGAGAAGAATCTAGTTTTAAGTTTTAAAATAAGTTTCAATATGTCTAAAGATGAATGGAAAAACAGTAGTAAATTTATTATCACAATGATTGAGAAATTAGGATTGAAATTGTTTACATGTAATAAAAGTTTAACATTGATAGAAATATTATTTTGATTTCATTATATGTTCTAATTTTCAAGTGCTGGTAAGATTAACCTTTAGTAAGTAATAATTATTCAGTATATGACCTGAAACTTTATCTTAGTTTTTTTTTGTTGGTACATATATAGGAAAGCAAGAATGGAACTGTTGAGAAGCTATTAATTTGATATTAGAAGATTCATGTGCATAAAATGAAATGTTTAGGTATATAAAGAAAGAAATGTCTCTTCAACAGGAATACCATAAGCTGCTTAATAAGTGATACTGGAGGGTTAATAATATTTTGCTGCCTTGCTTAACAGGAAAGAGATAAAAAATTGAAATTTGATCAATGTAATTCCTCTGCTCTTTCTACTGAGACTGTGTGCTGAGTGCTGAGGACATCCAAGGACAATTGTGATTGCTTCAGTGGAGCAGAGCTCTCTATCCTAGCCCCCATCGGAGAAATCTTTTATTGAAGAATGGCCCACTTATTATAAATCATTATTCCTGTTCATGCACTGTTAGAAAGGAAGAATGACAGTCTATTCAAAGTGATATAAAGCTCAGTGATTTCCTAAATTGTAATGAAACAACATAGAGTTTTACCAGTGAATTCTGGCTAAATTTTTGCACTCATCTCTGTCTTATAATAAGCTGGGATTAGCCATAGCCTCAGAAACTTTTTAAACTAAAGGTAAAATTGCACAAGTGAAAACTTTCTTATTTTTTCCAAGTTGAAGTACTTCACTTAAAGAATAAGGAAATGCAAGTTATTATTTTCCAATATAGTTTTTTAAATGTCTTGATAAACATAAATTTCCAAGTATCTATTTTTACTTTTTAATATATTTATTGTCAATGAAATTTTAATTGATAGTTTTCATACCCTAAGAATTCTAATGTTTACATTTTATATGGTTATGAAAATAATGAAGTCATAGAAATATAATTGACATAACAAGTAAATTGATCTCAAGTCTTTTCAGATTAAGTTATTTGGTATGTTTATAGATTATCTTTTCTTAATGCAAAATTACCTAGGGCTACTCATGACTTTTGGTTATTAAATTCTATGATAACAAATAGCATAAACCTTTGATTTCTGAAATTTTTACAAGTTATAAAAACGTAGTAGTAATAAAAATTTCCAAATAACATATTTACATCTACAGAATAGTTTTGTTTAATAAACTCAGACTAGATAGCAATAGGCCAAAGATATTATGTAATAATTGTATTGAATTTTCTTATAAATAAATTCTGTTAGTATTTATCCCAAGAAACCTACACGAATGCCCTTATCAACTACCAATTCCTCATTACAAAAAGAGAAAAAAAGTGACTTCATAATGGCAAAAGCTGGTGGACACATCTATAACCAGAAGTCAAAGTTAGTATCAGTAACAATGGGACAAATAGGCATTATATGCCTGCTGAGAAGGCACATTACATATTTCTTATTCCTAACCAAAATTTATGACCTGGATGTTTTATGATAAAATATAAAGTAAAATCACATTAAGTTACATTCTACACTTTAAATTGTGTTTGTTCTTTCAGAATTTCAATGACTTTAAAGATAAAGGCAAAGGAACTCCCCCAAACAAAAACAAATAAAGAGATAAGACAACCAAACACAATGTGTGATCCTAGATAATAGGATCTGGAGCTCAACAAAACAGGTGTAAAGGACATTACAGAGATATATTTGTCAAAATTGTAATGTTATCTACATATCAGACATTAATATTTTATAGCTCTACAATGTACCTTATTTTGATAATTTTACAGTGATTATATGATTTTTTTTCCTTAGGAAATCGCTCTGAACTTATTGAAGTTCTTAAGCATGTCTGCAGCTTATTTTCAAATGGCTTTGCAAATAATAACAAATATCAAAAATACAAAAATACACATACACATGAAACAAGAAGAAGAAAGCATGGAAAAGTAGGACAACTGTTAGTATTTGACAAATTTTAACTTTCCTTTGTGTTTAAAATTATTTTAAAATAGAAAGTTTAAAAAGTAAAAAATATATAAATATATAAAATTGAACATACTGATCAATCAAAAGCTGTAGGAAATTATTGTGGTGATATGTCATCCAGTAAAGAAACTGTGTTCATTTTCTGAGAAATGAAATCTCAAATTTGGTGAACTTTCCCTGAAAGAAAGGAGTTTTAATGAATACATTACTGTAATCTCATAAAGATGCACCCTGTTTGTAGAACAATAAGGTGACACATTATGTCTGGTTTTCTGACCACTGGAAGGGAACGGATGTAATTCCTCTTTACTCTTTATTTCACATTTTGTTCATCAGACATCACCCTAAGTGCCTGCTGTCTTTTTCACTGGGCTATGAACTTCTTCAATTGCAGGCACCAGAGATAATTTATCTTGTTCCCATAATTACAGGGTATGAAATAGAGTTGCTGCTCAGGAAATGTGAATAGCTTATGGGTGGCAGTAAAATATTCTAGAAAAGTAGTAGTTTTGGGGTGTAGCCTGAGATTCTGCTGTTCCTAAAAGGTTCCCAGGTGATGGCACTGCCATTTGCTCTTGGCCACACATAGAGTGGCTAGTTCCAAGATGGTAGATACATATAAATTAATGACAAATTATAGCCAATTACCATCAGATTATAAAAAGCCCATAGTTTTGATTCCTTGTTTTCAATAACTATTTTTTCAAATAACAGTGACATTCTTTTTTATTTCAGAGCAATACTACAAAAATAAGATTTGATTTTCATGCTGTGCTTCCTGTAAAATTATGCAGTGGTACACAGGAAACTGAAAAATTAGTACATCAAATCACAGTATATAAAGAAGAACACAGACAAAGTGACTAGAAATTATCTAGAAATATGTCCTCTGAAGATGCAGACACCAATAATCATTATGATCCAGGTCAGACAGTGTCAAAGAAGTCATCTGCAAAAATTACCTCTTCATCCATTGTTCACAGGACCCAGGACATCACACAGGGTGGCTGTGACAGGAGTAATTATAGGAGGACTGTAGCCTGGGACAGTTACTTTAGTAATGTAATATCTTGGGCATTAATTTAATTAAGTTCACAATATTTATATTCATCAACCCATTGACAAGAATTTATTGATTATCTAATTTGCCATTCTGCACCTATACTGCAAGTCAGCTTTGTGTTTAGAGGAGTCTGTTAATTTCCAGTGGATGGTATTTTAGGAGCACACTGAGGAGTGGGGAAAAGATCCTAGTTCCTAACAATAGCAAGACCAGTTTTCTCCCGAAATAAAAGCTTGTATGCAAACATGTTGGATGTTTACATCCCGAATACAGAGGATGTACATGAATTAATGTAATTTGTCTTCAATTTATTGGATTCCAGATTCCCATGATTATTTGGGTGCAGTTTAGAACAGATGCTATAATTTATTTAAAATGTAATATATGTGTTTTTTGTTAATGTCCACTATTATTTTGGTTGATATATACATATCTACTTAATAAACTTGTTTAGGATTTATTTTAATCCAACCTAATAAGTTGTAAAACAAGAAAAACTTATTGACATCTAGCTTATGTCAACATATTGTTTAAAGTTAAAAGTTATTTTTAAACATTTTATGTAAAATTTAATTGCTGAGACAATAAAATAATGAGAATTTCACCAGAATAAAATTATAATATTAAAATGATATCTTTATGGCTGTGCAATTATTTAAACATAAGTCTGTTTAGGACCGTAAGTTTTTACGTATTTTATCATTTAACTGGTAAGTATTGCAGTGGTTTGGGGGCTTCCTTGATATTTTCAGACTTTATTTTCATAGGATACTGTATATATCTGGTTAACAGGTAGAAAATTCTTTAAGCATCAGATATCAAGAAGTCATGCTGATGATGGAAATCAAAATTTCCCTTATTCATTTTATTCAATTAGATTATATATGTGCATTTCATAATTTATATCAATCTTTAGAATTTTATCAATTTTGGTTTCATAACAAAGATAATTATTTTATCAGCTATTAGGAAAGCAAACTTAGGATAAGTGTTTAGTGATGACCCATATTGATTTAGGCATGTTTTATGGCTTATAATTCTATATCATAATATTTTAAAGTATATTATTAAAATATATAAAATAAAATTACATGAAAAAAGTTTGTCACTGTGTTATTATTTAATAATACACTGGGTTTTGATAGTTAATGGAGATTATGAAAGTATATAAAGCATACAATTTTACAATTCTTTTAAGTAGGCTGAGATAAAGTTTCATAAAATACAGTTATTTCTACATTCTCTATAGGGAAATTGAAACAAAATTACTGAAAGACCAGGAATAAAATAGATTTATCTAATTTCTCTCAGAAATGCAAGGGATCTATTAAATATTCATTTTTACAGTCATAATTAAAATCATACAATAGTACCATACAGTGTATAAATATCTATTTCCCAGTTCTTACATTTTCATGGGATTTTGAGAAGTTTGTTTAGTAGTTTTATAAATGTCTGTGAGTACGGTAAATGTTCTTACAGATTTATATAAAAATTATGTTTCATTAGACGGGTCAGGAGGAGAGGTGGCCAGATGATAGTTCTCTTTAGAAACCAGATGGAGCTAGTTAATTACCATCTGATGTTGATTTTTCTAATCCTTGAGAAATCATGTAGAATCTCTCCTTTTTCATAGACAGTACCTCTATTTATGCAGTTTCCTCTAGTCCAGGTGTCTGCAAATTATAGCATGCAGGTGGAATTCAACCCATTGCCTGCTTTTGTTTTAAAAATGTTTTGTTGGAATACAAAATATTTACTTTCATGTTGTCTATGGCTACTGTCATATTTACTGTGTGGTCTTTTACAAAATGTTTGCTCATCCCTGTTCTAGTTTGTTAAGTCTAATGTCTACATTATTTTACTACTCAGTCTTGATAATGTTACATCATTCAATCTTTTTTCTTTTTTTTAATTATTGTTTTAGGTTCAGACATACATGTGCAGGTTTGTTATATAGGTAAACTTGTGTTATGCAAGTTTGTTGTACAGATTATTTTCTCAACCAGGTGCTAAGCCTAGTAACCAATAGTTATTTTTTCTGTTCTACTCCTTCCTCCCACCCTCTACCCTCAAGGAGGCCCCAGTGTCTGTTGTTCCTTTCTTTCTGCCCATGAGTTCTCATCATTTAGCTCCTACTTATAATTGAGAACATGCAGTGATTGGTTTTCTGTTCCTGTGTTAGTTTGCTAAGGATAATGGTCCCACTTCCATTCATGTTACCAAATAAGACATTATCTGGTTCTTTTTTATGGATGCATAGTATTCCATGGTGTATATGTACCACATTTTCTTTATACAATCTATCATTGATTGGCATTTAGGTTGATTCCATGTCTCTGCTATTGTGAATGGTGCTGCAATGAACATTTATGCATATGTCTTTATGGTAGAATGATTTATTTTTCTTTAGGTACATACCCAGAAATGGGGTTGCTGGGTTAAATGGTAGTTATGATTTTAGCTCTTCGAGGAATTGTTACACCGCTTTCCACAATTGTTGAACTAATTTATAAACCCACTAACAACATATAAGTGTTCTCCTTTTTCTGCAACTGCACCAACATCTGTTATTTTTTTGTTTTACAGTAATAACCATTCTGACTCGTGAGAGATGGTCTTTCATTGTGGTTTTAATTTGCATTTCTCTTGATCAGTGATATTGAGATTTCTCTCCCTAAGCAACACATTTGAAATCCATCTTACCTCCCACTCTATCCTCAAATCCAATCTTCCCTCTCATATCTGTTTATATATATATATATATACACACATACACACACACACATAAACACACATATACATACACACACATATATACACACACACATATATATACAAAATTTGATTAGAAGATGAATTTTACACATGCTTACATTCAACATTTATTGTTCTGTTTTATTTATGTGTCAATCTCAATATACTAGCTAAGTATAAGGGGAGTTAATCTCTCTGAAGTTCATTTGTAAAATATTGAGACAATTTAATAGAATAAAGAATATAAAATTGTTTAATAAATATGTGGTACTAATATAAATAGTATTTTCTCTTCCTAACATTAATCTGTGTACCACATACGTATCTTTTTCATGTCTTCACCAATTCATTTATATAACATTTATCTATTGAACACTTGTTTTGTATTGGGTTCTGTATTACTAGACGGTGGGACTATGACAATGGAGAAAATGTACCTTTTCTAGAAAGAACTCACAGTCTGACAAGAGACAAGTAAGTGCATAGACAATTTTAATAAAGGGATTAATTCAGCATACTGTTGATCCATATAAGAGGACATGCTTAGCCCAAACTTGAGTGTCTGAAAAGCAACATGTACACTAACATCTTAATCATCCATTACACTTAGCAAGAATTAAAAAACAGTAGAGGAAATGGCATTTAGTAGAGATCTGTAGGCAAGAAAGGCTGTGAAGTAAATAAGAAAGTTGCAGGTGGTTTTATAATTAGATCATACTATGTTAAAGAATGAGTGGTTAGATAGTTCCCTGAAAATGTAAAACAAGTCACAATATATATTCCACTGATAAATTTACAGCAGTTATCTAATACATAGTTATAGTTTAACGAATTGGTCAGCAAACTAGTTTCTAAGGAACGTTAATAATAGTAAATATAGACTGGTTGTATACAGGTAAACTTGTGTTATGGAGGTTTGTTGTACAGATTAAATAAAGAAAAAATAAATACTAATGTGATAGATTAGTATTAATCTGTACAACAGATTATATTTAGTTATAATAAACTGTTGTACAGGTATAAACTATTGGTTACTAGGCTTGGCACCTGGGTGAGAAAATAATCTGTACAACAAACCTCCATAATACGAGTTTACCTATATACAACCAGTCTATATTTACTATTATTAATGTCCCTTAGAAACTAGTTTTAAATGGGGTAAATGGAGCTCATTGGCAATTTAAATGAAAGAGTCTGGCTGTCATCTGAACATATCATATATTGGCTCTGAAAAGACACATTTTTAAAGCAAATGCAAAACAGTAAAGTAGGCTTTAGGAGTCTTTCTCTGTCTCCCTCTCTGTTTCTCTCTCTTTTCTCTATCTCTCTGTCACACACACACACACAGACACACACACACATGCACAGAAATGCACACATATTTAACAAGAATCACCAAGGTTCTGATCCTAGCCATTCCCCTACTCAGTGAATTCCAGTAACTAGATTTATGTCCTTGTCATAAAATTTACAAAAATAGCTTCTATCTTAAAAATATTCTATCATGTAAGCTAGATTTCCTTATGTTCCAGACATAAAACTATCTTGCTATTTATTACTTATTTTAATTATTAAACACATTAGTATGTATTTATTAGTGAGAATTGTCTACTATGCTCATCTTACAATGATTAATCACATATCTTTCCTTTTAAACAATTAATAGAATAAAACACAAATCCTTGGAATATAAGAATGAAAGTGGAAAGTAGATTGCATTGAGGAATGATCAAATTTGCTTTTTGTGTTTATTATTTTTTGTATCAATTAAGCATTTCTATCAAACCTACATTGTGGTATCACTGATGTTAGCAGAGGTAATTATACAGCTGACCTTGTTCCCAGAATCCATGTAAAAGGTTTCAGTTCTGCATTTCTAGTTGACAACACTTCTCTTTCTTTTTTTCTCTTTTATTATTATTATTATTTCACTTTTTTTCTTTTGCACTCTACTAGTTTTGGCTAGTACATCCATCATGTCCAGTCTCTACTTTGCCATATATTTCCCACTTCTCTTTGTAATCTGTGCACATCGCTTAGGAAAGTCCTGTTGACAAAGACAAACTGCCTACATCTCTTAAATAGAAAACTATTGCATTATTTTAGGCCATTGAGTGAAAAACACAATCTATTTCCCATGCATTGAAAATATTATTTCTATCATATAATCCCATTCAAGTTTTTTATTATCACACAGTGAAAGGCAACGAAAACATTCTCACAATTAAAGGACTCTGGAAAATCCATTTTTATGACTCTGAGCGTCCCTATGCCTTTCAAGGATGTAACTCTTTAGATTTTTGGTTAAAAAGCTGTATATTTGGAAGTAAATCTATACATTTCAATATCAATAATAAAAACAATAGCTCAGGCTATTGTTTATTATGTTACAATACTGTGTTAAGCATTTTTCATTTATTGTTCTACTGAATTTCTACCGAGCCAACTCCAGGAAACGCACTGATTCTTGACTTATTTATTAATTTCATACTACAGTTAATCAATTTAATGTAGTTTGTAGAACAGTTTTTTTTCAGACAAAGTCGAAGAGCAAGTAAAGAAGTAAATGATTCTTTGCCGCTTTTTAGAGGAAATTACAAATGCTTGAACTTTTTAATAATATTAAGCATTCTACCATTAACAGACCCTGTGAAATCAACAGTTTTTATATTGTGACACTCAAATTCTTCTCTTAAAAAATGTGACAGAGCTACAGTAAAGTTTTTGTAAATACATACACGCAGAGCAAAATATTTGACGTCAAGAAGACACATTGAAGTTAAATTATCCCCTTATTGCAAAGTGTTTAAACGATTATAAGGACGTTATGTTTTACAAAAAATGTCAAATTTTATACATGTAATTTTTAAGTATTCATGTAGTTTCACCACAAAAGTTTCACCACCACCAGAAAAGGATAACAAATCTTCATAAGAATTGTTTCAGACTGATACAAAATTATGATGAAAATTAATCTCCAAAATATTTTGCTCAGTTAGACTTTTAATTGTAAACTTATTACCTGATAAATTAGTATTATTTTTATGCTTGATATAAAACACCATGAATTAAAAGTTTTATTTAATAACATAAAAACTATTATTCTGATCCATTATGATAAAAGTAAATTTTTACTGTCTAAAAATATGATTCCTTATTTACTTTTGCAAATTATTATCTATTTCTGCTGAAAATATACTATATCACATCCAGTTTGAAAAGGGGGTTATTTATTGTTAACTCTCTGATCATTATAAATAGCTTACTATGTTTTTGGTCATTATGAAGATAATTTTTATACATTGAAACCCTTTAAATAATTTGTAACGAGAAAGGCAATACTTTTTAAGTGAAGTGAAGCAATTAAAAGCTTGAATGTACCATTAGCAAACCAGCAGTTTTAACATTAACAGTTCATAGTTGAGAGGCTGTATAGGAATTCCTATTATTTCTTCCATATCAAGTAAAACTCTAGGAAAACTCTGCCTACCTGCTTATTTGTGTGTGTATGTGTATATGTGTGTATGTGTGTGTGATTGCGTTGCACTCAGGATAAAGGCCTAGGCAGAGAATTGACTAGGTACATTTTATTACAACTAAGTGAGGTAGGAGGCAGGATTCAACTCCAGGGGCTGGGCTCAGTCATTGGACCAAATTGAGGACTAGTTAAAACAGGGATGGGGCAGGAACATCTTTCCATTTTGTATAAATCCATTTTGTATAAATCACTACCAAATCTCAGAGAGAATTAAAAGAGTTTCCTGGTTTTTTAGATCTTGGGTCTAACATGCAGTCAATGGGGGAAGCACAAACAATTCCTTAACTTTGGGAAGTTTGCTCAGGAGGCAAAACTTAATTCCTCTAACCATTCTTTCTCTTCTTTCAATTTGTTAGAATTTGGTAGTTTTTTTTAAAAAAAAAAAGAAAGAAAGAAAGAAAAATCTAGAAATAATCTGGAGAATTGCTTCATGGCCACTAACCAGCATAAAAAAAAAAACTTTAAAAAATATTTGTAACAATAAAGCAATTTTATAAATATAAGAAACATTAGGTTATGCACATACTAAAAATATTCTTCATGAGAATAGACATGTGTATGAAAATTATATTTACTGTAACTTTAATCATAATTGTACCAAAAGAAAAAACACAAAAATTCCTGACAGAAGGAGAATGGTCAAATGCTTATTATACATTCATATACTATGTCTTAAAACCATATTCATTAAGTAAATGTAACAAAATAATAAAACATTCAAAACAATACATATGATTGAACAATATGTTTTTGAATTTTTCTTTGAGTTGCAATAGAACTTATGTAGCTGAAGTCATATCCACCCATTCTTTGAGAATAACAATTAAATTTGTATTAAATACAAACATCCATTTTAAAGAGTGTGTTTTTTTCTGGGGTACCCGAATCTTCAATGGTTACAGTCCCAGAGAGCAAGAAATTGCAATGAAGAGAGTCTATATTTATGGCCACTTTTTTCCAGTGGGACATTTTCTCCTTCAAAATGCAGGCCATAAGGATAAACAGCACACTTTAGTGTTAAAATGATGACATTATTTTGGGTTATGGGGACTAGTGTTATAATTCAAAGAATTTCGGCAGAGGGACAGAGACAAGATTGTCAGGACTGGTTTTCCCAGGGGTCTGCAAGGCAGGAAGGCAATGGCATTCATGAGCAATCTCTTCCCTTCTTCCACTGTTTTCATTTTGAAATAAAATGCTTTCCCAGAAATCTTCCTTTATATAGCATTTTTTAGAATTGTGTCACATGTTTAGCCATAAATTCAGAAGAGTTTGGGTAATTGAACATGATGACAGCTTGGAGTAGTTGGCATTTACAAAGAATAGAGTTCCATCCCACTTCCTACTTCAACACAGAGATTTGTATACAAACATTATTTCCTGATTAATTTTCTCTGTTTCTGCTATTTTTGCCATGAATAAACTATTTTATAGTATTTTTTACTGGGCATTTGTATCTTGGTACTAAAACTTCCTTTTAGAGTACATAAAATAATTGATTTATGATGGAAAAAATTCAAACATTGGATGTACATTGGTGAGGGATATTGGGCTAGGGGAATAATTCAGGGAAATTCTTGATGCTCTTAAAAGCAAATCTCATAAACAGATGCCTAATTTAGTATATCCATAAACTTTCCTGGAGACAGAAATTTTTTTAAATTTTGATGAATTGAGGATTAGTAGGTAAGGCAGAGCAATATATAATGTTGATTTCCAAAATGTTAATGTTGTTCTAAATAGAACTTTTTTTTCTTAAGCTATTACCACCCACTTGATTTCTTGGAATTCCTGACTCACTATATATCATGTTTCTACTCTGAATAAATAGCTCTTGTTCCCGGAGTTAACCATATGACCACTTATTGGCATTACTCAGTTTTAAAAAGCAAGACTTAAGAGTACTTATAAAAAGGTACTTCACATATGGAACACATTAGTCAGATATTTCAAAAACACTGTTAAAGGAAAGTACCCTGATAACCAACGTAATAAAAGTGACTCTCTTTTTCCAGTCATTTGTAAACGTATCTCTAGGAGAAATTGTTCTATGCAGTATTTATTAACAATTTCATTTGGCATTTGGGTATAGGTGTGTGTCCTTTAAACTTGACCAGAGTAATTGATTTAGAGTAGCACTCACTTGATAAAACTATTGTGAGTGTGTGTATGTGTGTGTGTATGTGAATGATTCAGATTACTGCTTACTGTATTATCTGTCTATCACAAAATAAGGGTACAATTATTATTTTTATAGTCTTAGGAGAATACACTCCCCACAGTTATGTTAAGAAAATTCAATTTTTATTTTCACACTAATAAGATTAACAAAGAATAAAAGATGCCAGAATAGGTGAGGCATAGCCTAAGAGAAAGATTATCTGATGATAATTATATAGTTTCATAAAGAACACAAAATACGAAATCTTAACATTTTGTAAATATCTGTTTAACTTGTAAAATTGTTAGCTTGTAAAGTTGTTTTGTAGGAGTCTAATGATTCATTTTCTTTCCCGAATTGTCTCTTTATAGTTTTTACACCTTCAGAATAATAAGGTTGGCTGGTTGCTGGAAAAAAAAATGAGTAAAGAATTTTGTAATGAGGACAGGTAACTAGAATTTATTGATTCTGTTAAAGTTGCAAATGTTAAGAGTATCTATACAATATATCTATTTAAATATACCTGCCTGTGATTACAAAATAGGTCCCCATGTCCTGCAAAGTTATCAGAAAGTCTTATCATGTCTTTAGGTATCAATCTCGAAATCATCTCAAAGAATGTCCTGGTTTTCTCACATTTGAATATAAATCGTATATTCACTTTATCTCTGCCAGTGGCCACCTACCAGGAAAGTCAGATCATCACAAAGGCACCCTCTGAAATAAAACTTCATGACTGACTTTCAGATGGCCTCACATCCTGGTCTTTATTGCTTCTACCTCTTCTTTGAGTGTTCTGCAAAATACTACGTGGAGATCATGGCATCCCATAAAGAAAAGCCTGGGTCATGTTATTGATTTTTCTGAACCAGACTCTTCACTTACGATATTCCCTAAAAGTAGCCATGGTGTCACCCTGTTAGTCAATATATGTACTATCTCCTAGTGATGCTAAGCAATCTAACTAATGTAGTTCTATGATAATTCCCCTCGGTCATGGGGATTCTTTAATAAAAACAGTTTTATTGTCACACATTGCTGAATAATCTCATGAACATTAATTTTACATGCTAACACATGGAAGTGGGTAAGAGTGACTTTTAGCATAAGTCATTGGCTATACAGAACCATGAGTCCCTCAGAACAACTTAAGCCCTAGGATTAATGTCACCTGACTCATTATTTTGTTTGGTGGATATATCATTTAATCTCAAAGGCTCCAGTTGTCTCTAGTCATCTAACTTCAATTGTGAAAATCCCAGTTTATAATATATTTAGATTATTTTCATTTATTTAATTAAATTGTTGATATTTCTTAATCTTGTTGATGAAGAGAAACTCCCAATTTTGCTACGTCAGAATTACTGTAATTTTCAGTATCCAGTTTTAGTCTACTACCATATTAATTAATTATACCTAATATAAATACATATTTTTTCAGGTCTTCCTCAAATTATTTTTCTTTTTTCTTTCAGCAATGGCTTTTATCCAAAGTCTTAAATGTCTTATATGCTTCAGAGTATTAGACTACGTGTGCCTGGCTATCCTTAGCTATGACCTACTTTTAGCTTCTTTTATCTATCCATTGGGCTTTCTGTACAAATCTACTAAAAGTTTTCTGGTTAAATTGTCTCCTTGGATGTTTTGCTTACATAACATACTAACATCAATTGTCCCTGTAATTGAGGTCTTGTTACTATGTGGCTTTCTCAGCTCCACTGTAATCCTTTCCACTCTATTGGTGTTCTTAGACCTTCTGTATCCCACTCCAGGATAGGCAGAAAAATTCTGATCCCACTTGTACCCTGCCTTGAGCATAAGATACAAAGAGTTTACTTTTCAATTTATCTGTTTGGATATCTTGTACGTAAAGAGCCTCAAGAACTCACTTGATATTCCCCCAAATTATGTCATGGAAATGAGAAAGAAGCAATTTTGCATTGGTATGCACCACTCCCAAAAAATCATTTGGCTGTTTTCCTTTCCCTTTCAAATTTATCTCATCAAGTTTAACATTTCTAATGAGGAATAGAGAATGGCATAGAAACAAGCAGACTTAACTCTAGCACACGAATTCTTAGTTTTTCCTTGTAGCTCTTGGAAAAAGAATACAGAGACCTGGCTCTTGATATTTTATGTTTATTCTAAAATTTCTAATTATAAGTTGAATTCATAGTTTTTTATTGATATATTCAACTATATGTAATACTTAAGATAAAATTTCTTTGATGATAGTAATATCCATATAACTTTTAAATATCATAATTTATGCAAATTCTTTGAATGTATTTCTCACGTGTTAGGAGGTTGAATATCATCTTTGTTACACAAAGTACAAATATATTTCCAGAATTCCATATTTACATAAATAAATTATTGAATACATAAATAAATTGAGCTTCAGACATAGCTGCAAGCAGAGTAATATAAATATTAAATATAAATATAATATAAATATAGGACATTATATCCCATCCTCTTGAAGGCTGGAAGAGCTACATATATAACACATATCCTCTTGAAGGCTGGAATAGCTACGTATGCACATAGTGACTTCTGCTTAAAAGGAACAATGGGGAAAGGGAAAAAAGATGCATCTTTTCAGTGGAGAAACCTGACAAACACTACCTTAGCTAGGTGATCAAGGTTGACAACAACGGTAATAAGACATGCTGATACTATTTACCCATAATAAGTGATAAAAAAGAAATTTTACTGCTGTGGTCTCCATCCCCCAAGACAGAAAATACCTATATAATGATAAGAAAAAAAAAAAAACACATAAAAACCCTAATTGAAGGACATTATACACATTTTTAATCTTGGAATAATATTAACTCTAGTTCATATATGTGGTAAATATATTAAATTTATAAAAATTCAAAAATTAACTTTGCCTTCGTTAGGTCAAACCAACCTTCTATCTGTATAACAACCTTCTCTCTGTTGTACAGATAGAAGGACAGTAAGATAATTTGTTCCAAGTCACTTTTCTTTGGAACTTGGAGAAGTTACCCAGTTTCTCCCATGTAAACAAGAATAAAATCATGGGCTCTGAAAGATTTTAAGAAAAAATTTGAGATAGTAAAAATCAAAGAAACACCAAAAAAGAAGAAAGAACAGTAAAAAATAGTGTCAAAATTCTTGGGGATGAAGTGATTTAAGAAGAAACTCCCAAGTAATATTTAAGACTGATAATGGATTCAGTTTTGAACATTGCTGAGTATCAAGATTTTTCTTCTTTTCTTCTTCTAAATTATCAAATTGTCACAAAGAGAATTAAAGAAAAAATAAAAAATGTATTCCAAGGAAACTAAACCCATATTTAATGATTATGATGTAGAAGATGTGTTATGTTCACCAAAGCAACTCAGATCAGCAGAGTCTGTATAGAAAAACAATAAAGAGAATAAATATACATGGTAGTGAGAGGGTCTAACTCTTATCAGATATCATAAAGTGCCAGAAAAAAACAAAATTAATAAATAATAAAGACTCACCGTGAAGAAAAAAAATTATATGTCTTGTTTAAACACTAGATAGCAGTCCTAAAGTGAACAGTGAACAAGGCATATGCAATTAGGTTCAAAGAAGGAAATATGGTAGTTATATAAACAATTTTACAGGTTAGCTGTATATGTGGAAAGCAATTTGTGTCAATGGCAGAACAGATGGAGAAAGACGAGTTTCCTCTCCTCTTTCCACTGTCCCACAGGAAATTCTGGAAATAGCTGGTGCAAAATAGAATAACAATATATTCATGTAGTTCATACAAACATTCACACATACATTTTTGCAACAGAGTTAATTCAAAAATTAAAATTAAATGTTCATATATACACATATATAAGTATTACATTGTGTGTATGTGTGTATATGCACATACACAGGCAGTCATATGTCATCAAGACTATATACACACACACAATGTGCATATGTATATGCGTGTGTATACATATATACACATATATACTGTATATATAAAATATATACACACATATACAGTCTTAATGGCATATTATGGCTTGAATGTTTGTGTGGTAAACAGAGTTAGAAGCTGTGGAACTGAGCAAAGATTAGCATTAACCTAGAAGTAAAATGAGAATCAGTGTTTCAAGTAGCATAATGAATTTTCAATTTTGGACCTACAACATCTAGCAAATGTAGAAGAGTGCTAAATTAGGCTAAGGGTGTTAGCACATGTGATACCCTGGTAGAAAAAAAAAGATTAATCTTTTTATAGAAGACATTATCTTGATTTAGCCTACCTCATTTTTCATAGACCAACCTAATCTGAACTCCTCATCAAAGAGCATAAAAAGAGACTCTCAAAATAAGTTTGAGTCAGCTTATTACACAGAATTAGGGAAACTGCCAGGTGGCCAAGCTAAAAATGCAACAGTAGAGCCCATGATAGCAGAATTTTGATATAAGTTGTTGCACACTATAAAGGAAATAAAGATTACATTTGAGTTCAAGAAAGTTAAATTTCAACTATTAATAATAGAATTAAAATTTGAAACATCCTCAAATGAATATATCAGTCACTACATTTTATTATGTAAACTGCCCAGTTTCCAACCAAAAAATTATTGACATCCAAAAAAAAAAAAAAAAAACAGAAACCTATGACTTATATTTAATAAAAATAGGTAAACAATAGAAACGATCTATCTTTAGAGTTTCCGGATTCTGTATTTAAGTGACTTTTGTATTTCCTTGCTTTATTTATTTATTTATTTTAATTTTGACATGAAGGCCAGGTGGGGCTGAATCAAAAGAAATTCACTCCCCTCTTTGGGATTTTTTGAGCTGATTTTGTCTGCTCATTAGTTTAGGATTTCATTTGACAAAGCATTTTCTTTCATTTTTATTGAAGTATAATTGACAAAACATATTTACACATTTTAGGTATACCACTTAATGTTTCAATAGACTTATACATGGTGAAATAATCACCACAATTAGGCTGAACTAACATATCTAACACCTAACATAGTGTGTGTGGAGAACATTTAATAACTACCTTCAAAGAAAATCTGAATTAGATAATACATTATTGTTGATTATATTCACATTGCTCTACCTTAGATCTCCAGAATTTACTCATCTTCATCACTGAAACTCCAGTATTGAACACTCTTTCTGTCTCTCTTTTCTCCTCTTCTCTATTATTTCAACTGAATATGTTTCCTTGCTTGTAATTTTTCCTACAATATCTGAGGCTCTATTTTTCTCAATTTTCTTTTCATCTATTCTTCATATTGAATAGTTTCTATCAATCTAACTTATTATTTATTAGTTATTACTTTGGACATCTTTGGTATTCTGTAGAACCCATCTAGTGATGTTTTTATTTTAGACATTGGAAGCTTAAGCTCTAGAATTTCTGTTATTGTTTTCATTTTTTGTAGTTATTTTGTGTTTAGTAACAAAACAGCATGTTTTTTTCTTAATATTTGAGAAATATTAATATTCTGAGTTCAGTCATTTATTTCTAAAACATATGAACTTGTTTGGTAAGATTTCACTTTTAAATGGAAGGATACTAAAACAGAGATGTATACAAAGTAGCTGGTGAAATATTAATGTTTCATATGCAGTCTCCAGAAGAATGACTGATTTTTTTCTGCCTTGAAAAATAACATTTTTATTATAATATAGCATAAGTTGAGCTGCAGCTAATTATATTAAAACTTCCAGCTACAGAGAACCTTTATTTAACATTGAACTTGAAATAGTAGTTCAGTCCTGCCAAGACAATATTTTTGTCATATTTTAACTGCTGTAGGTGTTTCATTTTCAAAGAAAACACATCCTCTGCAGCCCTCATCGGGGTGTTTTCCATGAGATGGAAAGAAACTGACACACTAATGGAAGGAATAGTTATAAATTGGTACTGAGTAGCCCAAGGCTAAGAAAAGTCAGTGCTAGACAAATTCCTATTATCTCCACCCTCCAAAAATAAGTATAAAGGCAAAAGATTATTCATGCTCCTCATTTCAAAAAGATTAAAGAGATAAAGCTGAGGAAGTGGATATCTTTGAATGAAGTTCCAGTTCAATGATGAAGCAAAAGTATTTGAATCATGTCAATAAGCTTGAAGCATCAATGAAAATGGAATGTCAATAATGCACTAAGACAATCAGAAACCAAAAATATATGCATTATTATAATTTTTTTTCTCATATATAATATTTTTCCTAAAGTCTCAGACATCATATAGCAGGAGCATGTAAGTTTCTTGTCTATTATGAATAAAGTGACTCAGTATCTAGGAGTAGAGGAACGTTAATTATTATTATGCACTCTTAATGAAATTCTTATTTTATTAACTTAGATCTTAGAGGTGCCTCATTTGGCTGTATTGCCCAGTTTTATAGGAACGTTACCTTCAACTTTTATACAGCCCACATTCTCATACACTGCTACTAAAGATCTGTTTATTAGAAACCAAATTTGGTCTTTTCTACATCAACAGATGAAAATTAAAAGTTATTACGTGGGCTGGGTGTGGTGGCTCACGTGTATAATCCCAGCACTTTGGGAGGCCGAGGTGGGTGGATCACGAGGTCAAGAGATCGAAACCATCCTGGTCAACATGGTGAAACCCTGTCTCTACTAAAAATACAAAAATTAGCTTGGCATGGTGGTGCATGCCTGTAGTCCCAGCTACTCGGTAGGCTGAAGTAGGAGAATTGCTTGAACCCAGGAGGCGGAGGTTACGGTGAGCCGAGATCGTGCCATTGCACTCCAGCCTGGGTAACAAGAGCGAAACTCCGTCTCAAAAAAAAAAGTTATTACATGATCAGGTTGCTTGTTAGGCAAGATTTCTGCTCCAGCAGCGTCAACATCTTTGTCTTTGTGTAATTGTATTGAAATGCATTCAATATGTTCTTGAATTTTTCTTTGCAGTTCTCTCTTACTCAGTAAAATAATAGAAAAGAAAGTAAAAGCTGATATTTGAGAAAAATGCTGTACCTGAAAATAATAAAATAGGACAGTATCCATGAAAAAGTGACAATTTAACCTTATTCTGAATATTACATTATGTTGAAAAATAAAAATCTGTGCTAAAAAATGCCTGCCTAAAATATAACTTTCATGTCAATGTCTAAAATATGATATGTTTGATAAATTCAAAAAGCATTTACATTCTTGGTATTAAAAAAATGCTGCTCTTTTATTTTATTTTTAATTCAATATATTGTTTTGTTCAAAAAGGCTTTATGGAAAAAACTAGAGGATGATCCATATATTTAATATCGAGAAAATTTATTTAGTTATTTGCCCATTGGAAAACACTTGTTAAGCACATGTCTCAGTTCTAGAAGTGAGATGTATATAGTAACAACTCTCCAAAAAGACCCTATACAAATAGTTTGCATTCTAGTTAGAAAAATGTAGGCATTAAACAATTAATTGACTGTATATCTATAGGAGGAGACTCACATATAATACTAAAAGAAAAACAAAATGCCAAATAGGGTTTAGGCTACTCCTGATGAAGCTACTTTGCATAGTGACCTGAAAGAAATGAGGGTTGGCATCATGTGGCTACAGGAAAAAGCACATTTCAAACACAAGAGTAAAAGCCGAAACAGACAAATGGGATCTAATTAAACTAAAGAACTTCTGCACAGTAAAAGAAACTATCTTTAGTGTGAACAAACAACCTACAGAATAGGAGAAAATTTTTGCAATCTACCCATCTGACAAGGGGCTAATATCCAGAATCTACAAAATATTTGAGCATTGTTTATATGTTTGTCGGCTATTTGTGCATCTTTTGAGAAATCTCTATCCTTCCCCTTTGCCCATTTTTTGATGGGATTATTTGCTTTTTGCTTACTGATTTGTTTGAGTTTCTTGTATATTCTAGATACTAGTCCTTTGTCCAATGCATAATTTGTGAATATTTTCTCCGATTCTGTGGGTTGTCTGTTTACTCTGGTGATTATTTATTTTTCTGTGCAGAAGCTTTCGGTTTAACTGGGTCTCATTTATTTATTTATTTATTTTGTTGCATTTGCTTTTGGAATCTTAGTTATGAATTCTTTGCCTATACCTATGTCCAGAAGAGATTTCCCAATGTTATCTTCCAGAATTTTTATGGTTTCAGGTCTTAGATTTCAGTCTTTGATCCATCTTGAGTTGATTTTTGTATAAACTGAGAGACAGGGATCCAGTTTCATTCTTCTGCATGTGTCTTGCCAGTTTTCCCAGCACAATTTATTGACTAGGATGTCTTTTTCCAATTTACATTTTCGTATGCTTTGTTGAAGATCATTTGGCTATAAGTATTTGGCTTTATTTCTGTGTTGTCTATTCTAAGTGCTTATTCTATAATAGTACCATGGTGTTTTGGTAACCATAGCCTTGTAGTATAATTTAAAATCTGGTAATGTGATGCCTCCAGATATGTTCTTTATGCTTAATATTGCTTAAGCTATATAGACTATATATTGCTTAAGCTATATAGACTCTTTTGGTTCCATATGAATTTTACGATTTTTTTCTAGTTCTAATGAAAAATGATGGTATTTTGATGGCAATTGCATTGAATCTGTAGATTGATTTGGGCAGTTGGATCGTTTTTACAATACTTATTCTTTTCATCCATGGGCATGGGATGAGTTTTCATTTGTTTGTGTCATCTATGATTTCTTTCAGCAATCTTTTGTAGTTTTTCTTATAGAGATCTTTAACCTACTTGTTAAATAAATTCCTGGGTATTTTTTCCAGCTGTTGTAAAATAGATTGAGTTCTTGATTAGATTCTTAACTTGGTTAATGTTGGTGTATAGCAATACTACTGATTTGTGTATATTGATTTTGTAAACTGAGAGTTTACTGAATTTGTTTATCAAATCTAGGATCCCTTTGGATGAATCTTTATGGTTTTCTAGGTACCGATTATATCATCAGTGAAAAGTCACACTTTGACTTTCTCTTTTCCAATTTGGATGTCCTCTATTTATTTTTCTTGCCTGATTGCTCTGGCTAGGTCTTCCAGTACTATGTTGAGTAGAACTGGTGAAAGTGGGCATTCTTCTCTTACTCCAGTTCTCAGAGGGAATGCTTTTAACTTTCCCCCCCATTCAGTATGATGTTAGCTGTGGGCTTGTTATATTTGGCTTTCTTTTTTTCACTATGAGTTAAGTCCCTTCTATGCCTGTTTTGTTGAGGGTTTTTATCATAAAGGGATTCTATATTTTATCAAATGTTTTTTCTGTGTCTAGTGAGATGATCATATAATTTCTGCTTTAATTTTTTGATGTGATATGTTATGACGTATTATCTTTTTGCTGTGCTGTTGGATTCAGTTAGCTAGTATTTTCTTGAGGATTTGTGCATTTGTGTTCATCCGGGGTTTTGGTCTTTAGTTTTCTTTTCTTTTTTTATTATACCCTTTCTGCTTTCAATATTAAAGTGATACTAGCTTCACAGAATGATTTAGGGAGAAATTCCTCCCTATATCATTTGGAATAATTTAAGTAGGATTGGGACCAATTCTTCTTTTAATGTCAGGTAGAAATTAGCTGTGAGTCCATCTGGTCCTGGGCTTTTTTTGTTGGCATTTTTTTTTTTTTTAATAATGGATTCAATCTCACTGCTTGTTTGTGGTCTGGTCAGAGTTTCTGTTTCTTCCTGATTTAATCTAGGAGGGTAGTATATTTCCAGGAATTTATCCATTTCCTCTAGGTTTTCTACTTTATGGATGTAAAAGTGTTCATAGTAGCCTTGAATGACCTTTTTTATTTCTGTGGGATTAGATGTAATATTTCCAGTTTCATTATAGTCAAACTTGTTTGGATCTTCTGTCTTCCTTTCCTGGTTAATCTCACTAAGGGCCTATCAATTTTGTTTGTCTTTTCAAATAAAAAGCTCTTTGTTTCATTTACCTTTTCAATTTTTTTTTCTATTTACTTTAGTTCTACTCTGATCCTTGCTGTTTCTTGTTCTTCCAGCTTCAGGTTTAGTTTGTTCCCATTTCTCTAGTTTTTTGAGGTATGACATTAGGTTGTCACTTTGTGCTTTTCATACTTTTTAATGGAGACATTTAATGCTATGAACTTTCCTCTTAGCACAGCTTTTGATATATCTCAGAGGTTTTGATACATTGTGTCACTGTTATTTTAAAGAATTTTAAATTTCCATCTTGGTTTCATTGTTAATGCAAAAGTAATTCAAGAACAGATTATTTAATTTCCATATATTTGTATATGTTTGAGGGTTCCTTTTGGAGTGATTTCCAGTTTTATTCCACTGTGGCCTGAGAAGTTACTTGATACAAGGTTGATCTTCTTAAATTCGTTGAGATTTGTTTCATGGTCTATCATATTGTCTATGTTGGAGAATGTTCTATGTGCTGATAAGAACAATGTGTATTCCAAAGTTGTTGAGAAGAATGTTCTGTAAATATGTGTTAAGTCCATTTGTTATAGGGTATAGTTTAAGTGCATTAATTTCTTCGCTGAGTTTCTGTCTTGATGATCTGTCTAGTGCTGTCAGTGGAGTATTGAAGTCATCCATTATTATTGTATTGCTATCTCATCCCTTAAGTTTAGTAGTAATTGTTTTATAAATCTGGGAGATCCAGTGTTAAGTGCATATAAGTTTAGGATTGTAACATCTTGTTGGATTGATCCTTTCATCATTATGTAATGTCTTCTTTGTCTTTTTTCCTTTAAAGCTTCAAAGTCTGTTTTATCTAATCTAAGAATAGTGACTCTAGCCTGCTTTAGTTTCTATTTGGATGGAATTTATTTTTTCACCCCTTAACTTGGTGTTTATGTGAATCCTTAGGTATTAGGTGAGTCTCTTATAGACAGCAGATAGTTAGTTGATGTTTTTTTAAAATCCATTCTGCCATTCTCTATCTTTTAAGTGGAGAATTTAGGCCATTGACATTCCATGATAATATTGGGATTTAACACTATTATTTTTTAAAATATTGCTTGATGAATTAGATGTGGAGACAAGGGAAAAATTTCTTCAATAATTTTGCCCTGAACATCTCAAAAAAAAGGAGTCACCAATTATTGAGATGAGCAAAAATCAGCATATAAAGAGAATTTGTGGGATGGGGATTGTGGCATAAAATATTTTTTTGAAAATATGTGACATGTGAGTTGCCTATGCATCACCCAATGGAGATGCCAAGTAAGGTAACAGGCTCATGAGTGGTTTTTCAACATAGCAGATACAATGAAAACATAATTTTATAATTGGCAGCAAATGAATTATGTTTAAAACCAAGAAACTAGATATGATAACCCAAGTAGTTAATAAAGACAAAGTCTATGCAAGAAAATATTCTTCAATAATTCAGTACTAAAAAATTAAAACTTTGGGAAACAAAAAATAAATAAATATTGAATTGAGAAAGAAAAAAAGTAATGTTCCTTAGCAGTCAAAAACATGGAGGGTAAGCGGAGAGTCAAAATTGATGTTGAAGTTTCTATATCTAAGTAATAAGAGGCTGGTGATAATTTTATAAATGATATTGGACCAACAAGAGGAGCAATCTGCAGAATATTAATGCAGAACCAAAACACAGTATCTTCCTTAAAACTCACAACATATTTTCTTTCATGTGCCAATACAACCTAGCATTCAGAACAGGTATTGATTATCAAAAACAGTTAATTAAGAAGTATCAAGACAGTAACCGCTCCTTTGATAACTGTAGGCCGTAATTTGTACAACAGATGATGGGCAGTATTTTAGTTAAAATATAAATTGAATTTTTGCACACTCTAGTACCCTTGTTTCTTTTTTATCCTATTATCTTCTCTCCCTTAGGTCTGTTTCATAAAGTAAACAGAATTATTATTGATTATTATGCTTTGAGCTATTTGTAGTAGTCAAGATATATATTAGTAGTAATATAATAAATATTGATATTTTAAAATGTAAACTTTTAACATATACAACAGTTAAAATGTTTTATCTTAAAAAACCAACTGCTGAAATTTTAGCAATTTTAATTGTAAAATGATAAGAACAGATCACATGGTTTAATTAATAAAAAAGTTATAATCTGGCTTTTATTTTTCCTAGGTGTAGTGAATTGTTTCACTTTTGTACTAAAAAAGTAGTACATCTCTAGTAGTACAGAGATTAGAAGACATCACTTTCACTTGAGTTTAGTGATTATAGTACTTAAAGCAGCAGAGACTTTCAAATATTATTTTGGATTTTTAAAATCAAATCTCCAAGAATTTTATTTTGGATGATCACATTTCAGTGCTTTCCACAAAAGAAATAAAGATTCCAAATGAGAGTAACAGATTGAGTTTACTAAAACAAGCTTTGGCATAACTCATTCTGTGCACTCATGCATCTGCAAGCTGTCTATTACTCAAGCACTTTCCAGCAAACCTCATTCTGTATTGAGCTCTGAAACAGCATCTTTAGTTCATTACTGACATTTCCATATAAAATTTCTACCTAGAACCCGTTAATTAACCAAACCAAATTAATTATTTTCTTCAAAATGTTCTCATTTTTTTGTCAGTCCCAGATAATGACTTCACCAACATGCCTACATCTTACATTTCAAATTTTAACATCATCTTTGAGACTTCTCTTTCCTGTTGTTACCCTAGACATCTTTCCTAATAATCCATATCAATTATTTCATTAACTTTCTGGGAAACTCTCTTTAATTTAACAAATATTTTCAATAGGCTTTTTTCTTATAAAAGTATCATGTATTCATTAAAAAAAGATTTAGGAAAATAAGTCTAAAAATTAAGTTAATATATAAAACATACACCATGGAATACTATGCAGCCATAAAAACGATGAGTTTGTGTCCTTTGTAGGGACATGGATGAAGCTGGAAACCATCATTCTCAGTAAACTGACACAAGAATAGAAAATCAAACACTGGATGTTCTCACTCATAGGCAGGTGTTGAACAGTGAGAACACATGGACACAGGGAGGGAAGTATCACACACTGGGGTCTGTTGGGGGGAAATAGGGGAGGGACAGCAGGGAGTGGGGAGTTGGGGAGGGATAACATGGGGAGAAATGCCAGATATAGGTGATGGGGAGGAAGGCAGCAAACTACACTGCCATGTGTGTACCTATGCAACCATCTTACATGTTCTTCACATGAACCCCAAAACCTAAAATGCAATTAAAAAAAAAAAGAAAAGAAATGAAACCCTGAGATAAATGAGTTAAAACATGAGGGAAGGAGAAATGATGGAGAATAGAGTGTGGAAGACGGAATCCAATCAGTCAACATTCTTTAAGTGTTTGGTTCAGGTACCTGTAGCCAATTCTGTTCTGTATTTTCTAGTCCTGGTACAAGCAAATTCCCTTTTGGTGCTCAGCCCTCATTGAGTTAGACTTTGTCACCTGCAACCCAAAGTTTTGACTAATATGTCTCTCTGTTCATGAAAATCACTACTACCTTTTATTCTCTTTTCCTCTTCATTTTGGTGTTTATGAAACTATGATTAATGAAGTAATACCAAGTACATTGTGGTTTTAGTTTGCAATTAAAATATATTTGACATATTAAAAAAATTAAGTGTATACATATAAAATTAAGTGTATATATGATATGTAATATAATATTTAATATTCACATTAATGCATATAAATTTACAAAATAGAAATCATTGTATTTTGTTTAAGCTAAATTTCGATGTCTTGTAAATGTGTTTCATTACATTAATTACTCTTCCAAAAAGGTCTCTCCCCATTTTTTGTGGTTACCTAATTAAGATGAACCACAATCTTTTCATTTGAAAATTATGTTTACTTAAAATTCGTTATTATACTAGCAACATAATATTCCATTACTGGATGGACCATAATTTATTGAAGTATTTCCTATTGGTAAGCTTATAAAATATTTATAATTTCTCATCACTATAAACAATGTGCCTAAGATTATCAATTTCACTTAATCTTTCCTTTTTCTTTCCTTATCTGTTCCTAAAAATGGACTTGGTAAAGGTGAACATCTTTTATGGTATTCAATATGCACTGTGCAGAGACCTCTTTCACTTCTCTTTTCCTGCAGAGGGATCTCATGCTCATTAGCACAATGTTTGAAACTTCAACCGTTTGGTTTAAAATAGTCATTAGCTCTTCTAGTTTTTTGGCCTGCTAAAATTGCACCCACTCATACAGCTACATTCTAGCTACAGTAAACCCATTTGGTTGTTTTGATTCAAGTGCATATTTCTGCCTCTTGTTTAAACATGTCAGAATTGTTTTTGTGTTTTACACTTCAGGATTCATTATTTATTGGGTAAGTTCACCGAAGCAAGGTTTTCAAAAAGAGGAGGAAGATGAGAGATTCTGTAGAGAAATATGAAGCCCCTCTTTTTGAGGAAAGGGGAAGATGTTAAAACCAGCTGAGAGGCCGGGCGCGGTGGTTCACGCCTATAATCCCAGCCCTCTGGGAGGCCGAGGCGGGTGGATCACGAGGTCAAGAGATCGAAACCATCCTGGTCAACATAGTGAAACCCCGTCTCTAATAAAAATACAAAAATTAGCTGGGCATGGTGGCGCACACCTGTAGTCCCAGCTACTCCGGAGGCTGAGGCAGCAGAATTGCTTGAACCCAGGAGGCGGAGGTTGCGGTGAGCCGAGATCGCGCCATTGCACTCCAGCCTGGGTAACAAGAGCGAAACTCCGTCTCAGGAAAAAATAAAATAAAATAAAAATAACAGCTGAGGAAAAAACAAACTTTTTGAGGGGAGAGATTAGAGAACATGGAAAAAATGAACAATTTCTCTAAGAACTGGGTTTATCCACAGTCAATTTTCGACTCCTTTTGTCCTATTCCAATTGTTTGAACACAGACTTAAATTAACTTTTTATTCCTCTCTAATTTTGGTATAGAGTCATATCCCTCTTTCTATGCAGACATTCTCATGTATGGCATGTAATTATAAAAATGGGATTGATTCCCATGCTGTAATGCTGTCTGTAGCCTTCCTCCTTAACAGTCTGTCATAGGCCAATCTTCTCATGTCAGTTAGTGAACATATCCATCAACATTTTAATAGCTGTATGATAACTACTTTAGCTGTTCTTCTAATGGACAATTAATTCGTCTCTATTTAGTTTCATATTTTTAACAACATGTGTTCATGCTTCTTTTCAGCCTTGCATGTCAGGATTTTTGATGTCCTATATAAAGACACCTGTAATGTGAAACATTAGTGTCTCCTTGGATAACACTTTTTCTCCCCCTTGTGCATTTGATGGCATTATGTGTCTCTAATACATACTATGGATGAACCTCCATGTAATAAAAGTTTGTGTGAATGTATCTTGATTTTGACCATTATGCCTAGCAAGTGGTTTAAAGTAGTGTATTTCAGTTATGCAGCTTAAGGTAGAGTATGTTTCAGTTATGTTTGTATATACTAAAATACCTTGCTCAAAAGAACAAGAATATATTATTTGTATCATATTGAATGTCTTATATAATAAGTGCAGCTTCTACCTTGTTGAGCACAGTTTAAATGTTTGTGTTATATGCTAAGTATTATATCATAAAGAGTTTTAAACTTCTACAGTAAAGATGGATTCTGATAATGAAAAACAAAATGAGAATATTAAATCTTTCTGGCATGGATGATGGCCATGTGCAGCCATGCATTAGAGAACTGTCTATTGCTCAAACATTTCCCGGAAAATCTGACTCACTATTGAATTCTGGACAACGTTTTAATTGAGTTTTGTGCCAATATTTAAATTAGTGTGATCTTTAATTATCAACATTTACTTCTTACTCTTTCATTTATCCTTAATCCTAATACATTTTAAATGCTCCATAAATATAAGTAATTGCATAGAATTTTTATGGAGATATATGAGGAATTTAATAGTTCAAAATTCATTAAAATTTTCAGAACTTTGAAAATCTATAGTAATGTTAGTGTTGCATGCAACAAAACATTTTATATGATACTTTACTCAAGATTACATAGAATTGGACCTTACTGTACATGCCTATAGTTGTAGCTACTTGTAAGGCTGAGGGGAGAGGCTTACATAAGCCCTAGAGTTTAAGGGCATCCTGGGCAACATAGTGAGACCACATTCTAAAACACAAACAAACAAAACCAAATGTACATTGTGTTATACATTTTGGTTTATCTTTTATGCAAAGGGAGAATATATCACGATTGCAAAGAACAAGAAAGTATAAGTGTAATTTCTGCTTGAGGTGGAGGAAAAGTGTCAAGAGTTAGGTCTTCTTTTATTCTTTAGGCCAATGATTCTCTACCAGCAGCAGTGCCCTAGATAAGAACTGGCAATATCTGTGGACATAATTCGTTGTCACAAGTGGATGGTGCTACTGGCATTTAATGAGAAGATGTGAGAAATGCTGCCAGATATGCTATAATGCACCAGATAAACATGCACAGCAAAAAATTATCTGACCCAAAATGTCAATAGTGCCAAGGTTGAGAAACACTGGTTTAATGTCTATCAGCCCTATGCTTCCTTTTGTGGATTTCTCTGTTCGATACTATAACCAAGCTTTAGTTCTCAGTCCTTGTGGTCAAGAAACAAAAAGCATTTGTATTATACACAATGAGCTGTGACATATATATATATAATATTATATATAATATATATGTTAAAATATGTATTTTAACATATATAAATATCTAAGAAATATATATTTTTTATATATACAATTCTAAAGGTACTCAAACCCCAGTCATAAATGTTAAAAAAAGTAATCTTAAGCAATTTCTCACCTGCTTATCTATCTCTCATATATTCATACACTCATACTCATTTTATTGTTTTTGTCTTCGAAGGTGGATTTTTAATTTTAATTTTTAAGAATCAGATAAACTGATCACATATGAAGGACTATTAAAACATTTTAATTTAATTATACAGTCATTTTATTGCTGAGTATTCTTTATTGCTCTTGCTATATTAAATGAGAGTACAAATCTATAAGATTAATGAGTGTTACTGAAAGGCCAATGTTTTCATGCAATTTTCTGGTCAACACTATTACATCAGCTTCAAGACTGAGGCAGCAAACCTAGAGAAGCAAGATTTAGATAAGAATAAAATTTTTGTCTCAGAGCAGGGGTTGGCAGACTACAACCTACAGACCAAATTCAGCCAGCCAATCTGATGTTGTATTGAAGACTTAAATCTAAGTCCTGAAACTATGAAAATACTAGAATGTTTTAGGATATTTGTCTTGGCAAATAGTTTTTGTGTAGACCTCAAGAGCGCAGGCCATAAAAGCAAAAATAGGCACATGGGATCATATAAAGCTGAAAAACTGCACAGCAAATGAAGAATAGAATGATTCTATTCTTTTAGAATCATTTTGCTAAAAGAATAAAAGAAGACCTAAGCTGCAGATTGAGAGAACTTTTTTCAAACTATCTGTCTGATAAGGGATTAATATCCATAATATATAAGAAGCTAAGACAGCCAATAGTGAAAAACAAGCAAATAACTTAATTGGAAAATGGGCCAAAGATCTGAATAGACATTTCACCAAAGAAGATATAAAAATGGCTAACAGTTATATGAAGAAATGCTCAAAATCAGTATCATCAGATAAATGAAAATCAAAACTACAATGAGATAGCACCTCACCCTAGTTTAAATGGTCATAATAAAAAAAATAAAAAAAGGAATAATGAATGCTGGTGAGAATGTGGAGAAAAGGAAACCCTTGAAATCTGTAGATGGGTATGTCCATTAGCACAGCCACTATGGAAAACAGTAAGGTGGTTCCTCAAAAGGATAAAAGTAGAACTACCATATTATCCATCAATTTCATTACTTAGTCTATACAAAAGAAAATAAATCAATATATCAAAAAGGTATCTGTATTCTCATGTTTATTAAAACACTATTCACCATAGCCAGAATATGGAATCAACCTCAGTGCTTATCAATGCATGAATGAAGTAAATTGGTATATATACACAGTGAAATACTATTCAACCTTAAAAAAGAATAAAATCCTGTTATTTGCAGCAACATGTATACAACTGGAGGTTATTATGCCAAATGAAATAAGTCAAGCATAGAAAGACAAATATTGCACATTTTCATTCATATGAGGGAGCTTAAAAATAAATCTCATAAAGATAAAGGTAGATTGGTGGTTTGTAAATAGTTTGTAAAACAACCAAGTTCTATTTTTTATGTTTTTCCCTTGACTGCTTTTGAGCTACAATGGATTTGAGTAGTTGCAGCAGAAACTATATAGTCTACAAAGTTTAAAACCTTACCTCTGGCCTTTTCCAGAAAAAAAACAATGTCAATCCCTGTTGTAGAGCAACGTTTTGTAAACACTAAAGTGAGTCCTTGTGGCCACAGGGAGGCTGAAGCAATAGGTTTGAAGCTAGAATTGTCCCTGCTTTCCTTGAAATGTCTCCAATTCTATCTGCAGAATCTAATGTAACTTTTAAAGGGTTTAAAATCAGTGACTTAAATCTTTAAATACTCAGTAAATACTTGTTTTGATGATGCCAATAATGACAGTAATGATGTTAATAAAGGATATAGTTAAGAGCAACACAAATTGAGTACCTATTATGCACTAAGTATGTATAGGAGGAAGAACATGATTCTTTCTCTGGGGTGGCAATACAATTTTTTCTCTTTTCTTTAGGATTTGTATTATGTTGTTGAATTTAAGGGCACACATTGTAATATGTAGTAGATATATACAATGTAGATATTACACTGTAATATATATTAGTTAAATGTATAGTATTGACAAAGGTTTATCAATGAGGAGGTGAATTATTTCCTTCTCTTTAGTTTTACCATATATTTTAAAAATATTTTTTAGATATTTTCATGTTAAGTTAATCTTTAAAATAGGCATTCAGGTTTATCCTGTGGGGATTTTCTGATGTTCTTTTTTTTCTTTTTCTTTTAATTTATTTTGCCTTCCTTTTATTGAGATAAAAGTGATAAATTATAAAATAAATTATTTATTTTGAATGATTTCTTTTACTAGTTATTTCTGCATTTAAGTGGAAACAAATAGGAGGAAAGACAAATAGGCAATATAAATTTTGAGCGAGGACATATCTAAGTTACAGAATGCTATCAATAAAGAGGCCTTTCTTCTGACATATGATTTCCTACGTAAGAGGGTAAGTGCTCAGGTCTAAGGTCTTAACTGTTGTACCGCCTTCCTTTTAAAGTCCTTCCCCACTCCTAGTGTTCTCAGCTCAGCAATTAGCAACTGTATCTACCCAATCACTCAGGAAAAAATGTTTGGCAGCATCTTTAATTTATTTTGCTCTACACATTCAGTCTATTATGAGTCCTATTAGTTTACCTCCCAAGCAACCATTACTACTACTTTGATCCAACACTTTTATCACGTCTTGCTTTGTCAACTACGATTAGCTCCCAATGATTCTCCATGTTCAAACCATTGCTTTCACACAATCTGCTGTCTATAATGCAATGATTTTTTGAAACAAAGTTATACATTTCAGTCCACTTTATAACGCCTCTCTCCATCTTCACAATTAAAATAAAAATTAAATATTTTGTTCTGAATTATGAAGATCTAGGTGACTTCGACTGTGTCTGTTCTCCTGATTTCATCTGAATTATCTTCACCCTTGGCTCACATCAGAGATGCTGGCCTTCCCTTTCTTCATGCAAGGTGACTCAGTCATTTTGACTTTTTATTCTTTTCTCTGGGGATTTGCTTTCTCCTGATCCTGTATGCGTTCTTTCTAAACAGTTTAAATGAGGCTGGAGAAATACTACCATTATTCTTGATGTGGAGATAACAATAGGTTTAGTGTTTACACTATTTTGCTGGATTTATGTACAAACATTTTAGTATATAGTTAGTTTAAATATTGTGTTCTCAGAGATGTCTTCCCCTTCAGTCTTCTATTTAGTTATTCATTAAAGAATGGCATGTTTTTTTTTTAAATCTACTTCATTTAGGTATAATTTATTTAAATTATGTTTTCAATTTAATTACTTTGACAAATATATAAAGCCATGTAAACACCACCATTGTCAAGATAGAGAACACTTTTATGATCCCAGAATATCCCTTTCGGACATTTGCTACCAATAAACTTCCCAACCTCCACTTCCCTTAATAGACATTTCTCAAAAGAAGACATTCAAATGACAAACAAATATATGAAAAAAATGCTCAGCATCACTAATCATCATGGAAATGCATATCAAAACCACAGTGAGATATTACTTAACACAGGTTAGAATGACCATTTCCAAAAGGGAAAATAAATGAATGATTTGCAAATTTGGCAGTCCCCATAATCACAGCAGATTCAGCGAGACTCTGGGGATGCCTTGTGGTCAGAACAAGTTTATAGACAATAAATAAATAAATAAATAAGCAAGCAAATGATGTACAGAAATTGGAAATGAGGTACAGAAGCAACTGGGTTGGTTACAGGTTGGCATTCACCTTATTTGAACACAGTTTGAACACTTAGCAGTCTATTAGTGGTTGAAATATGGCCACTGGGATTGGCCAAGACAGCTATTGTTAAAGATGAATACTCCTAAGTTAGACTTTCAATCATGTCTACCTATTAAACTAGGTTACAGTTCATATACAAGGACTCAACTATAGTAGTGTGGAGTCCTGCTCAGGTCATATTTAAGTTGCTTTGACAATTCCCCCCTTTCAGTCACTTTCTCAATTTTGAGAGCTTGACTAAAACTGCAGTCACTGATGTCACTATCACCATCATAAATGTACTAATTTGGTCTTGAAACCCACTATGAAACAGTAGAACAGTGGGTTATGCTGTTTCCATCATTTTGGGTTTCTGGTCTCAGCATATCATTCACAGGTTACTGTGTCCTCATGGTCACACATTTTTTTCTGCTTTTGTTATTCCAGTTGAATAGAGACCATTTGACATTCTAGAGATGGCTGCATGCACTAGGAGAGAATATTGCACACCAGGGAGACGACTGAGAGTTTACTCACTTAACTAAGTGGTCTTTTTGTTAATCAATGACAACCGAATCTCTATAATATCTGATGTATTTCTCCATAGGCCAGACATGCCAGCAGCTGCATACATACTTCTCCGTTTAGCCAATTCTACTATTTAGGATAACTTTCACAAGAGGATTTACAATCTGTTGTATAACCATAGCCTTTACAGTAGAATCTGGTATAGTGCCTATCATGAGAGATACATTTTAAATCATTGCTTCTTTTACTTCAAACCATGGAGAAAGGACCTAACAAATTATGTCTCTTAGAAGAGTGAAGTCTTATTGGCAATGTTCTCTTTAACCCATGATGTGAGTTAAGAGCAGTGGACCAATGTTCTAATTATGAGGCAACATATATACTATTAAAGTATTCTACTACATTGGGCTTTCATTTTATATCATCTATCAGGGTATAAGTTTATCCATGTATAAGGCTGGCTAAAAAATCATTTACAAATAAAAGTGTACCCCATAAGTGCACACAACAGGCCCCGTTTTCATTTTTATTGTTCATGGAGGCATAGATAAGAAAAAAATTCAAAGATAAGAGTCTCATGATAGAAGTCTTAATCCATGATCTTGGGAAAAGCTGTTCACATCAAAGATGCTATCTTCTGGTGAGAAATTTCCCTTGTTAGTTTCACCTTAAGGGTTCCAATGGGTGTACAGTTACAAGAGTGTGTAAGGACTCTTCTTAATTGTGAGATTATGAGCCCAAAGTTCAAGGTCCTGAAGATTTGCTGTAGTGTGGATGGCAAAGACAGTCTTCCTCTGATGCCCTCAGAAGATCCAATTTTTAGCTTCTAGATTGTGAAAATCCTCAATGAACCACAAAAAACTTTTTTTACTTGGTGAAAATACACTGTAGCATAATAATCTACTGTTATAACATCAGCCCTCTTGAATGGGAATGCTTTTATACAAGAAAATATGCATTGAAAATGACAATTGAATGAAACCCCTTAATAAATGTCCCATCAGATAGCCAAATGTACCTGAGCTTTGATTGTCTTCCCAGGAATATAGATTTAATAAATCAAACATTGGTTATAGACTATTTTAGTAATGTGTAAGTCACCACACCAATATGTGTTTAATTTGGATCATTTTATCTTTTCCCTGATGAGTCATCAAATGCAGACCCTTTAATAACAAAAGCTTTAAGGACTCAGAAGAGACAAAGTGGCCACCCTGATTCTCCTTGAGTCCATACTTAACATTGGACTTATATCTCCTGGGATACCAGTTGTTTCTCTAATTTAGGTGCATAGCACTCTTAACTGATAGGTTACTATAGGGAATTTGACTTATTCAAATTGTATATCTAAACAATTTTGGTATTGGCTGATTTAGCATGAAAATCTGGAAAAGTATTTCCTTGGTATTTAAAATTAAGTTTTGTTCTACTTGGGTTAACAGTTTTATAAATAAGTCAGTCTTTTTATTAAAGTTTCAGGAATTATTACTCAGTATAATTCTTGGGGAGTTGGGGAATTCATGGGGAATTCTTAATCATGATATGATTTAAAAGTTATTATAAACCTGTATTCATGAGTGCTTTTCAGGGTTATTTTTATCCTTTTATGAATCTCCTAAAAGACATCATATTCTAGGATTTTGTGTGCTTGTGAGGATTTCAGAAACTGCATCAGCATTATGTGACTAACTGTGGAAATGACTTTAAAAAGTCATGGTAAAGACACAATTGACAAGGAAATTTGGTTATGTCTGTTATCTATAATAACATAATAACCATAATTATTATTGCTAGCATTTATTCAGACATATTAGAATTTTAGAAATCTTATACAGTTTTGGAACATGTATTAATGTCTATCACTATAATATGATCTGAAGAAGACTAAACATTATTTTTTATTTTGACAATGCTTTCCATGTATCTAAACATGTGAAATAATCATGTTTACCACTCATTTGAGTGCTTCAGAGGCCCTCTCTAGCATCACGAAATTAGAGGTGAGAAAATTTTAAAGCTGAAATTTGATTTTTAGAATCCTATGAAATATATCAGAGGTTTAAAACACTCAATTTTATGAAATTGAATTCCAGGTTACCACAAGTCATTCATTTAGCCAAAATGACGACTCAAAAATTTTAAAAAGACAATTCCTTTACTGATTGATAGAGGGAAGAATTAGCTTTCCAAACAATCCATCTCTTGTCTTTTCTTCTCTTTTCAGTAGTTTATTTAAAAGGCAAAAATATTTCACTATCCTTTAATATTACATAAAATTCTCGTTCAAGAGGGAAAGCCAAATTTTACCATTGCATTAATGTACTATTAATGTCAGCCCTGATTTTTAATAAGATCGTATAGACAAATCATCATTTTAATTAGTTTTACCATAAGGTGAGATGCTCATAAACAGTTTTGCAAAAGAGCAGTAAGTGCTCTAAGAACCACCTGTTATGCTTTTATTCCAATGTTTAATTTACAGAAAAATTTAATGATACCCTTTTAACTTTAGCCAGGTTACACACAGAATTTCTTTTTACAAGATAAATTTTCGTAAACCTTCCACAACTTGTTCAAACCTTTAGCTTTATCTTACCTAATTTAAAACAATCCTTTAACCCCCTAAACTAGACAAAAATTTACATTTCCTTGCCTTCTAATCTTTTCCAAAAAGCATATTTCACTTTTCTCACACACCTTGCATGTAAAACTATGTTTTCAGTAGTCTCAATTACATGTTACAATGGTAACTCTGAGCAAATTTTACTTTTGGTGCATAAATTTCCTTTTATGAATTCTCTCATGACTTCCACAGACATGACATGCTTGAGCTTTCTGATTTGTTCTAAACATTTGTCTTTTTAAACTACCAGTTATTTTACTTTAGGATATGAATTTGCCATTCAAGATTCTCTCTTACATAAAATCTCTTTTCTTTATAACCTTCTGTACATTGATAGGGCACATGGCTAATTCTACATGTCCCTAGGCTTTCTTTAGAATGTAACACTCCAAAATAAACTATTTTTAAAAGTCAAAAAAGCAGTTTATGGCCTTAAAGCATTTAGCAAACCTAATATCTGACCTGAATAATTTACAACAAATGTTTTTATTTTGGTAATAATCTTTAAAGCTGTTTTAATTTTCCAAAGATTACTAAAGTTATGTGAGCTAAAAAGCATTACAGTTTTAATTTTTCTTTCAAAATATTTGATTTTAACACTTATTTTTCTTTAATCCAGTTAATTAGAGCTCTTTTATATAAACATTACACACACAAATATATATATATATATATATATATATATATATATATATATATAAATATCAGACAGAGAGACAGAAAAAGATCTAGTAGTCGTAAGATATTTCATATACCAGTGTCTAGGTTTCTTAATTGGATTACTGACTTTAGGGTGGAGTCCTTGGAGGAAATGGCTAGGAAAACATTCAATTTCTAGGGCCTAACAAGCATACACAGCTGGAAGGTAAAACAGAGCTCCAAAAATGAAGGGTAACATTTTCGTACCAGATGCTGGATCCCAAAAAGAGGGAATTAGCCCATCTCCATGGAAGTCTTCTTTCTCACTAGGAGTGGAGACATTTCCATAATGTCCAGGTGGCCAACGGCACGCTTTTCTAAAGCAAACATGCAAACAGCTGAATATTTCCCCCATTACTGCCATCAGCCATCACTAAAAGTACATTTCCTACTTAGTTATTAAACATCAAAGGCCTCTCTTAATATGAAGTAATCTTGATCACCTCACAAAACCCTTGGATAATGCAAAACAGAGCAAAGCCTTAGATGTTTAAAGGGATCTATCTGCTTTTAATTCCTGGGGTTTCATGAGGAAAACAGAGGTTTGTTTGTTTGTTTCCAAAAAAGGTTCTTTGGTGCCTCATCTGTTTTTGCCAAGGAGTCCTAGACCATCAGAACTTATCTTAGGTCCCCTTGTGTGCATAAAGAGCGGCAAGACAAAATGGATAAAAATAATTCAGTGGACTGAGAAGAAAAAAGTATTTTTTTCCTAAAAACATTCAAGAATGGAAAAAACATAAAGTCCTTTTAAATATATGTATAGCTTGGATATCCACTTTTAATTAAGCTGACTTTTAAACATAGTACTCTTTAAAAAATTCTTTTTATTATTTTATTACCTGATTTTAACCATGTCAAGCACCCAATATTTCTGGCTTTTGAACTTTACTGAAGGTAACCTCCTAGCTGCTCAGAGAAAGGAAAATTCGAGAGCGTTCGTGGAGAAGAAGAGAATTAACAAATTGTAAAGGTTACACAGATATCAAACCAGAAAGGACTCATTTCTTAAGTCAGGAATTGAATCTGGATGACCAGTGTGAATCGACAAAACCCTTAGCTGCTAAGCTACAGCATTGGGCTGTCTCCATTGCCCTTCCCAGAAGAAGTCTAGAGTGTTAATTTTGAGCTTGAAAAGACTTTTAACTGTAATTTTTAGGGCCAACTGGGCATGAACCCTAAAATTCCTGTTCCCTGGAAGGGGGAGACCGCAAGAAAGTACCTCCACATGGTTACAAGGTCAAGCTCCCAAGGACATAAAAGAAGATGGAAGCCTAATCCAGTTTGTTTGTTTATTTGTTTGTTTCAAGGAACTGTATCAAAGTTTGCTACTGAACAGATTGCTGCGTCATCTTGAGCCCCAAGTTTATAGGGTCCTAAATCCATGTTCTATCCTTAGGGTACCCCTCAACACAGAAAAATATATTCATAGCAGCAAATACACCAGATTTTCTACAGCTTAAGATGAGCCTCAGAATTCTTTTTCTCATTAATCAAAACTTTACAGAGGAGATAAACAGTGATTTTTGCCATTCATTCAACAGGTTTGCAAAGAGAGAGGCCAGAAGTCTGACTGGTAAGATATTCTTACTCTTGTTCAGCATGCCAGACTTCTGGGTTCCCTTTCCTTGAGCAACCCTAGTGACCCAGTTCACCATACTTTAATCCTGGAGGCCAAGCTGCAACACAAAAGACAGTCTTTTCTTTTCTTTCTTTCTTTCTTTTTTTTAAAATACACTTCAGTGTGCTGTTGTTCGTTTGGAATGTTCCACTGTAAGTTATCTTTAGTAACTTTTCACCATTTCTGTAAGACTTTGCTACATCTCAGTCCCCATGTATAAACTGGAAAAAACTCAAGTTTTTCCAGAAATTAAGAATCCCATTTTGACCTAAAATATTGACTTTAGTTTCAGATTTGATGAACTTAACTGATGATTTCTTTTTTTTAATGTAAGTGTTCAAGAGAAATGAAACAAAGGGGTAGAACACGAAAATCCCCACAAATTTTGAAAAGCCAAATTTACATCCCCTGCAATATTACCATTTAGTGCCAGTTTATTTCTGACCCAGTTAGATGTAAGAGGCCTCTAACTGGATCTAACTAAGACAGTTAATTACAGGATCAGATCTCATCCTGGACACAGTCCAGTTTCTGTCCCAACTTCCAAATCAGTTTGAACAGAAGAACTTTGCTCAAAAAAACTTGGAGAGCTCGAAACAAATGTATGGAGTTCTAAGATTTGAGAAAGTACTTTCCATGATCCCCAGCTGCTCTGAGAGATCAAAGGACACAAGTGGGTCCAGCAGGTTCTTTTCTTGTTCACTCAGCACTCCTGGGGGTCTTTAGAAGGTCTACTTCAGACCCCGTTTCTGACACCATCTGTTGAAAGAAAAACGTTAGCCAAATTCAATGTAAAAGAGTTTAACTGAGCAATGGATGATTCATGAGTTGGGCAGCCCCCAGAATCACAGCAGATTCAGAGAGGCTCCAGGAATGCCTCATGGTCAGAACAAATTTATAGACAAAAAAAAGTGATGTACAGAAATTGGAAGTGAGGTACAGAAACAACTGAATTGGTACAGGTTGGTGTTTGACTTATTTGAACAGTTTGAACACTTAGCAGTCTATGAGTGGTTGAAGTATGGCCACTGGGATTGGTCAAGACTCAGCTATTGTTATAGGCACATACTCCTAAATATATTGTTATAGGCACATACTCCTAAATTAAGTTTTTAATCTTGTCTGCCTATTAAACTAGGTTACAGTTCATAACCTAGTTTAATTTGAGTCCACAAGGAGTCAAATATAGAAGTACAGAGTCCTTCTCAGGTCATATTTAGTTGGCTTCAACAATTGTAAAGAAAAGGGAAATTTTGCATGCTGTTGGTTGAAATGTAAATTAGTACAGCTATTACAGCAAATGCATAAAAATTCCTCAATAAATTAAAAACAGAATGACCATATAATACATCAATCTCATTTCTGGATATGTATCTATGGTAAATGAAGTCATTATCTCCTACATTCATTGAAGCATTGTTCACAATCATCAATATATGGAGTCAACCTAAGTGTCCATAAAGGGATTAGTGGATTAAAAAGTATTATATATTTATATATATAAAATATTATATATATATACACACACACACACACACAAGAATATCATTAAGCCATTTTTTTTAGAAAAGGATTCTACCATTTTTGAAAACATGCACAAATTGGAGGACATTAAACTAAGTGAAATAAGCCAGGTGCAGAAAGACAACTGCATAACCTCATTAATATGAAGTATCTAAAATAGTCAAACTCACAGAAACACAATGTAGAATGTTGGCCAAAGGGTAACAAATTTCAGTTAAACAAGAGGAATAACATTTTAGAGCTCTATTGTACAACAATATGACTATAATTAATAATGTATTATACATTTCAAAATTGCTAATAATAGATTTTAAGTATCATCACAACAAAGAAATGATATGTATGTGAGGTTATAGATATGTTAATTAGCTTCATTTAATTATTCCACGAAGTCACAAAGTATACCCATATCCAAACATCACATTATACTTCATAAATATATTTAATTATTTGCCAATTAAAATCTAAATAATAAAAATAACAAAAAATAAACTAAAACAGTTTTTAAAACTTCCCCTACCTTGAGTCTATGGCAATCACTGATCTGCCTTCAAATATATGAAATCATACAGTATGTTGTCTTTTGTGTCTAGTTTCTTTTATACTTTATTATTTTTTAGGCGTTCATCTATCATGTGGAAATAAAAGTAGAGTATATTTTATTTTGTTGCTTTCCATGTATTGTATGAATATATCACCAATTTGTTTATTCATTCACAAGGTGATGGTTGTTTTACTTGTTTTCTGTTTTGGGCTATTATGATTGAAATTGCTATAATTACTTATTGTCATGTGACACAACTTTGTATTCCCATCAGGAACTGCTGAGTTGTGTGATTAAATGTGTATGTAGCTTTGAAAGAATCTGCCAATATGTCATATATTATATTTCATGTTAAAATTTGTGCATGGTATGTGAAAACTGTCCAGATACATTATTTCCTATAAAGATATGGGAACTCATATTTTGGAAATACCCTTTTTTTTAACCAATGAATTACCATGTTGGCCAGGATGGTCTTGATCTCTTGACCTTGTGATCCGCCCACCTCTGCCTCCCAAAGTGCTGGGATTACAGATGTGAACCACTGTGCCTGGCCTTTAACCAATGAATTACCTTGCTACCATTGTGAAGAAACACTTATCCATAAATGTGCAGGTCTATTTCTAGATTTTGTGCTCCGTTCATTGCTCTACATGTTTATCTTTTCTTTATTATATACTTTAATAGTGAGTCTCAAAAGCATATATTGTGTGCCTTCATTTTAGTACTTATTTTCTAAATTTATTTTCACTATTCTAGACCCTTTACACTTCCATATAAATATTTAATTCAGCTTGTAAATTTTTATGAAAACATTTTTTGCGTTTTTGATTGGAATTTTATTAAATCTATAAATCAAGTTAGGTGGAATTGACATCTTAGCAATATTGAGTCTTCTGATCGAGGAGCATGGTATATATCTTCATTTATTTGGATCTGACAATTTTTATTAAAGTTCAGTGCTTTCATGGTTCTGAGTTTACAAGTCTTACAGATATTTTATTAAATGATTTCTAAGAGTTTCATATTTTAATTCTATGCTTAAGGCTATGTTAAAATGTCAATTAGTTTGTTTTCATTATTTACAGATCTTATCACTATCTGGTATTTCTGTGTTGGTGTATTTCAAAACCTACAATATATTTCCCTTTTTTATCTCCATTGAAATCATTAAGTAATCTTCATCATAACAAGTACCTTTTGTATCTTGATCACTACTATATTCTCAGTCCTGTAAAAGTACTGGTGCACAGTAATTTCTCAATAATGATTTATTCATGAATGAATGTGTTGTATATGTGACCTTGTAAAATTATCTACTCTTTCTAGGATTTATGCTTACATATCTATCTATATATATCGAGATATATAATATACATATAGATATACATATATGAAAAATACATATTAATAATATAATATTGTACTCTAATATATGTGAACCACAACGTAACAATAGAATTTACTCTCCCTAGGTTTTATCACTGTGATTTTTAAATAAAATTCTTAGCATAGTCTGAAAGACAGCATTTTATGATTTCTAATTTTTATAATAAAACTATCAAATACATCAGCATTGCTATGGCCGATCGACTGATACATATAGCATAATTGTTGTAGTTTAGCTCTTTCTAGAATGAAATGGTGTCATTTTTTTATATTAGTTTTCTGTTGAACTAGATTGAAATAGATTGTTGAACTAAATTACAGTTTTAAAAAGTGCTAAAGAAGTATTAGTTTTTAATAGATTTTACAGCGTATTAAATCACTCTATCACTAATAACTACCCCCATATTTATTTATTAAATATGTGGAAAAATTTAAGCTCATATTTTAAGTAAACATTTTAATTATAAACTTGGGACTAGTTCTCTGGGACTCTTAATCCTGAGTCCAATGTTATTAGTAACTTTCCATTTTGTTAAAATACCTCATTTTTGTTTTAAAAATCATTTCAGTTCATGTTTTCAGAAATATAAATATTAAACAAATCTACCTTCTCATCTCAGCAATGATATATGGTATATATGTTTTTTAAATCAAGAAACAAGTGATATTTCACTAAAAAAATTACAAAGATATGTAATCTTTGATCTACACATTTTGAAAATCAAACTGTGACTCTATTTCACAACTGCAAGGGTGCAACCTAAATATGTGTGTATACACACATATCTATGTGTGCATGTAATTAGATAGGTAGGTAGGTAGGTAGGCAGGCAGGCAGGCAGGCAGGCAGGCAGGTAGATAGATAGATAGATAGATAGATAGATAGATAGATAGATAGATAGATAAAGAGTTATTGTTGCTTGTTTAGAACTTCAGCTCGGAAAGAAATGGAACATTTGGAATTTGAATGCAACCACTAGATGGTGCCATGCATCCTGAACATGAGAAATGTCAAGCACTAGGAGAATGACAATTTGGAACCTTGTGTTACCATGGTGACCTGCTTGGCTGTGGTTGTTTTTCCCTAGGTCGTTTTTCCTCTCTCTATCCTTTCTAAATACATGAATTTACTTTTTCTGCACATGGTTATACATTGTGCCAGTGGAAAAATAAATAAGAAATGCACTGACTACCTTGAGCATCTCTATTAGTAATGGCCTATGCATGTAGCTAATAAGGAGGATTAAAAAGGAAGTTTAAGCCATGCTATTTGTCATGACAGAATCTACAATCTAGATTAAGACATAATATGGGACAAGTAAAAAACCAAACTAGCAGTATCAGGAAACATTTGCTTGTGCATTGAATTGGAGCTCTTCTTGGTAAACGTGGTTAGATATGTAGAACCCTATGTGATAAATTAAGGGCACGACTCTTTAATATAATGTGTCAATAATTTGCTGTGTTTCTTGAAACACTTTTTAAAATTTCCCTGTTTTCACATGTGTGTATTGGCCGGAGTAATCTCTGGTTTCACTCAAATCAAATATAATGATTTTTACAATGCTATAGGAAAAGCTTACATATAATTTTAGCCTATAATAGAAAAAGTATCATGCAGGTTTCTTAAAATGTACTTCATATTTGAAAACGTAAAGTTTTGAAGAATAGGCGGTATTTGGACCAGCAAAGAGAAAAGAAGATAAAGCTTGTTAAACCTAAGTTCTGATATGGAACTTTGTCAATTTACATTAATTGTGAGGTGAGGTGTATTTCTTCAGCTAAAAATATTTAAGCGTTTGTTTGGGAAACAGAATGAGAACATGGGAGGGACAATGATAGTATCTCCAATATGTTAAATATGGTTATGATCCTGAGAGTCGTACTGCTAAGATAAAAACAAAGTTAAAATGAATTGTGTAGAGAAATACGTTAAAAGTTTAGATGCCTCATAAACCAAAATGAATGAGAAATGTTTGGAAATCTTGTTATAGCATTATTATGTAAAAATATATAGCTCACTTTTTTCAGTGTGTGTGAAAATCTTCTGCAGTGAACTAAATGTTCATGTCTCCCCCAAATTCGTATGTCAAAAGCCAAATCCTCAGTGTGATGACATTTGGAGGTGGGACCTTTGGTAAGTAAATAGTGTTAGATGGGGCCCTGCTGGCAGAATTAATGAATGCCTTTATGAAAAGAGGACGACCTAACCAGAAAGAGGGCCCTTACAGAACCTGACCCATGCCTGAACCCTAATATCATAGATTCCCAGCCTCCAGAACTGTGAGAAATAAATGTTTTTTCTTTAAGCCACCCAGTCTGTGATATTCTGTTATAGCAGCCCAAAGTGACTGACATATTCCCTGTTTCATAATCAACTGAGTTAGAATTGGAGCTTCATTGGCTCCACCTGATGCCTGTGGTGGACATTCCATAACTAAATGTCTAATGAAAGACCAAGTGAGTGAGTAAATGAGAAGGAGAGTAATGGATGAGGACATAGGAACAATTTAAACCTTCTAATATAAAGGAGGTTGAGTTCATTGCTAGCCAGTGGAGTAAGCATATTATGTAAGGTAGAGTCCTCACTCATGTTCCTTTCACAAAGCATTATATAATTCAGCATATGACTTCTTTTTAATTTTTTTCCAGTCTCACATTTTAAACTCTCAGAGAGCCATTCATTAACAACTCTATTTTAAGTAGTTCACTCTTTCTCTCATACTACCCTACTCATTTCTCTTACTACATACAACACTGAGTGATTTTCTCATATATTTTTGAAGTTTCTTATTTTTTTCCTCCCCACCCCCGCCCCCTCCAACTAAATATAGAGGATACCATTCAGTGATTGTGTTTTTCAGTTAGTCACTTATGAGGCTTGGAGCTGGAATGTAAAGTTTCTCTTTCCCAGGTAGAGATGAAATTTCTCTACAAATTGTTCCTGCAAAATGACCTTAGAAAATGGAATATTACTGGAAAACAAATATCCATTAAACCGTGAAGATACTAAATGATATTGAATTTACTTCTTACCCACAGAGAGTTTTTAATAATATTCATTTAAAAACAAAAGTATAATACACTCAAGTAAAATCACACACTTCAAATAAAACACTAAATGTTTACATATCCTCAGATATTTTCCTAGTGCCCTTGCCTAGTCAGCACTCCTCAGAGGTAACTATTATTCTAACTTCCATAAACAGAGATTAGTTTATATTGGTTTTGAACTTCATGTAAACCAAATCATAAAATATCAAGTCTTTTGAGTCTAGCTTCTTTTGTTGAAGATAGTGTTTTTGAGATTAATCAATATTGTTTTGCGTGTCAGTGTTCTATTCTTTGTATGGCTTAATAGTATTCCATCTTAGGAGTTTTCCATACTTTGTATATTCATTGTATGTAGATAAACTTATATGTTTCCCAGTTTAGGGATATTTTGAGTAAAGCTGCTATGAATGTCTTTGTACATCCTTTTTCATCTGTATGCTTTTCATAATCTATTTACATATTTGGGTTTTAGACATACATATTAGTCATTTTGACTATGTTACCTATCTTTCCTTAAATCCATCATTTTGTTCTTTTTCTGCTATTTTGCAGAAATTTGATAGAATATTTACTGTTATGACTTCCTGCTCTGTGTAAGTTACAGTTAAATTTATCCATTGAGGCCTTAATTTTATTTATTGCATATTACATTTCTGAAATGTTTGATTGTGTGTTGGGGGTTGTGTGGGTAGTTGAGTGGGTTGTGTTCTAATTTGCATTCCTCTATTTCTAATGTACCATTTACTCATTCATAGTTATTTTAAGGTCCTTGTTGACTTAGATGAAGCTCCTCTACAAATTATTCATGCAAAATGACTTCAGAAAATGGAATATTACTGGAAAACAAATAGCATTAAACCATGAATATACTAAATGATATTGAATTTACTTCTTTACTCACAGAGACTTTTTAATACTATGCATTTTAAAAATAAAAGTATAATACACTTAAGTTAAATCACACACTTTAAATAAAAAACTAAATGTTTACATCTCCTCAGATGTTTTCCTAGTTCCCTTTCCCAGTCAGTACCCCTCAGAGGTAACTATTATTCTAACTTTCATAAACAGAGATTAGTTTCTGGTCATTTCTGGTTACTAGTACTTTATTCTGATTCTGTCATAGGCTTGGTGTTAGGTTTCATCAGGGTGGGTCCATATGAACTTTGTTCTTATTGGTGGGTACAGAATATATCTCAAGGGGTTAACCTTATGCTTAGGGCATGGTCTTTCTGGAATCTAATCTTAAACCTAGTAGTGTTCACAAAACTTTCTTTATTTTGATTGGATTGGAACTTCAATGTCTCCCCAATGCTCTGAGACATTTTTCTGCTTTCTGCATCTCAGCACTGTTCTCTGCTAGGACTTCCAGAGATACACTTTGCTTGTTAACAGTTTACAAGTTGGTCCAGGATTCAAACTGAGCATTCATTCAGATTGTTGATGTTTCTTCTCTATATCTTTATTCTCACCATTCTACTTCCAAATCCCAATAACTTCTCTAACCCATACACACATATTTTTCCACTTGCTAATCTCTGATTGGTATCTAGTTCCCTGGATTATGATTTTGGAAATGTCCTTAAGGAAACAGCAAAGGAGAATAAATGCTTCCCTGTGTTGGGTGCTAATACCTGCAAAGAATTGTTAACAATATTTTGTCTAGCTGTTGTAATTAGTTAGAGCAGAAGGCTAAGTCTAATAATTGTTAGTCTGGAAATAAACCTTTTCTAAGAAATTCTGATTTGTAAAGTAAAAGCCATAGAAAATATATCATATCTTTTTTCATTGTCTGTTCATTATTTTTTAACAAATATTATAGCACCTTTATTTGCAAGTAACTTTTAACCACTGAGGATACAGATGTAGAAAAACAAGTATAGACCATATCTAGGTAGAGACCGGCTGGAAAACTATCCATTAAATAAAAATCTACAGAAAAATATTTAATCCAAGTATTATAAATGGAACTCAAAAATAGAGCTTACCGAAAATGTGTAATACAGAGACTCCCCAAATCAGTATATAAATACAAGTAAATTCATCAAATTAGCCTCTTATGGTTTCTTAAATTTACTATAGAACTGGGTGCATCTATAATAATTTGGAGAGAAGTCATGTAAGTGAAAGTGGGCAGTGTGTTTCTTGCAACTATCAAGAATACGTTTTTAAAGTGTCTTGAAAACATTTTCTTATTCATAATGTGAAATATCAATATATAAGCTGAAAGAAAATTATACACTTAAATTATACAGTTTTCTTCAGATTATGAGTTCAATTTTTATCCATTTGAAGGAGGCAAGTAAATGTATTTAGGTGAAGTGCTGCCTATAGGACCAAGTATGACATATGAGTTTCTAGTTGAACATTGTTTCTCTTGGGGGATAAAATGGTTTCATAAAAACATTTTTTGGAAGATTTTTTCAAAAGTCTGGGTTCATTGGAAAAGTACATTTTGTTGTTTGAAAATGATAAACATTTCTTACAACAACTAAGCACAAACTCGTTTTCCAACAGCCTCTTCTGCACTTTTTACAAAAGTAGAAATTTAATACAAGTTTCACATGATAGTCAGAAGATAATATATGTTATTTAATAACTCAAATAGAATGTTTTAAATAATATTTGAACCATGATCCATTCAGGTCTTAAAAATTGAGTCATCATTTCTTCAATCACTATTTTACCGTCAAATGGTCAGACTTTATATTGTTTTTTGTTTCTATTTGTGTTTTAGAGATTAGCACTATGCTAGAGTTTTAAGGGTACCATACAAACCAAAGTTATGGCTCCTGTTCCCAAAAGAAGCCGTATTTTCAAGATACTGAGAAGCAATCCAGAAAACTAAGAGTACCTATAAATTGCCAAATTGTGTGACGTAAGATTATGTGCAATATAAATTTAAAGAATTAAGAACGGAGAGAGGCTTGAAAGGCTTAGAATTGTCAGAATGTTTTGGTTAAGCAGGTCAGAGCAGAGATAGCTGTAACTCAGATTATGATTTAGTGGAGGTTGAAATGAAATAAATGACTTTAGGAAAGGTCAGCTCTTTGTTCTCTGATCTGGGAGCACCTAAATGCTTTTTGTCATGAAGCAGGGACTAGCCCCATATATTTGCTCTGCATTCAAGCCTACAAACTACTCAAGAGAAACTCATTTCAGGACTCATATATCTTTGATGACAATTCTTTTGATTTGAAGCATAACAGATGAGCTTAATTCAAAACTTTCCAGAAAATATATAGCAGGCTGGTAGATGATATTTACTTATAATAGCTTAAGTTGACTTGGCCAGGTAAAATCGAAATTCCAGTGAGTAAGTTCTGTGGCCCTGGAAAAAAGAATCTCAATTTCATCCTTAATTATCATTAACAGACTTGGAAATCTTTTTATGGTTCTTCAAAGGCAATATTAAAACTGGACCTTTAATGTTATTATGCATTATTTTATGTGTTAAAATCGGGGGTAAGGAAAGGAAGTATTTTCAAAAAACTGGATAAATTATTTGTAAATAATTTGTAAAATGTTAAGTTTTTCCTAGGCTTTTTGAGCCAATTTACTTGGTTTAATAAAATTTGTAAACTCTGAGAAACTGTATTTAGTTTTCACCCATAGTTCAATAGGAATTCCTTATCCATAGACAACTGAATACAGTATAAAATGCCAAACTTACCTACAGATATACAATATAGGAAATTGACTGATAGCACAAACATCAAGTCGGAGTCTCACATTTTTTTTTTCCTGTTTTTGATTCAAAATTCTCCAAATACAGAGTGAAACAGTAAGAGAGGGAAGAGGAGAAGACCAATTTAACAATAAAGAAAGACATATGGGTGCCTTGGAAAGACATAAGATTGAAACTCCAGTGTTCTCATCATGACAAGGGGTGTAGATTGCTGTATCACCCACTGCTCAGTGTTGTTTGGGGCTGATAACAAAGCAGAATAAAGCCAACGTGGAGGCTTTTCTCTGTGTGGTTCATGGAGCCAGGTGTTACTAAACAGCATCATGTGTAGCGAGGGAGGTGGGCCACTTGGAATTTGTTTCTTTTTGTCGGTTTTTTAAAAATCTGGATTGTCAGCTGTGTAAATATTTGACCTGTGAGGCAAATCATTGAACATATGGGAATGAGAGTGGATGAGTGGGTTTATGTTGCTCATTTTCAGCAATACTTTGCTTATCTGCATCAGAAGAGAGTGAAAATATTCCAAATTCTTCTACTGCATACCCGTTAGCAGAATGACCACAAGTCACTTACTAAAATTTTTCAATATTCCAATGTGCCCCTCTGCAAATATAAAACTTTGATGTGCACACCCACATGTAACCCAATCCTGAAAACTGCCTGCAAATCATTGTTATACATTAGTTTTTTAATTAACTATTTTCAAAGTGAAACACACACACACACACACACACACACACACAATTAATTCTATGCTAAGTGGAATCTGGTAAAACGTCTCGCTTTCATTCTGCCTCTCATTCCTCAGTTCCCTTCCACCATAACCATTTGTATCATTTTAATGTATCCTCCAAAAGATCTTCAATGCATATGCAAATATAACCTTATTATATAAATAATAGCCCCCATTTTGATTTTTTATTAAATTCATATTTTTATTCTTCACTTAGTGTAATTTGAAATTAATCTTATTAAAGTATAAATAGAGCAGTTTTACATTTTAATGATGGCATAATATTTTCTGTTACATATGGATATAACATGACTTTTTCAACCAGTCTCATATAGGTAAGTAGATGGATAGCTTTGACAATTTCTGGTTTATATGCTTTCACTATTAATCATAAAATGAATATCCTTTACATATGTATTTTTGCCAGTATGTGAAAATATATGTCAGGTTTTTCAGATTTTTCATAATATCCAAGATACTATGGCTATTTTATACTCTCACCAGTAAGCATGAAAAACACAAGACTACTCCTAACTGCTTTATATTGCCTCTCTAATTGTACATTCCTTCAGCCCACCAAATTATCTGCTTTACTGATATCACTTCTATACTTTCTATACTTTTTATCTGACTACCAACTTCATTTTAGCATCAGCTCTCTGGATCTTGATCAAATAGGTTATCTTAACATGTTTTGTCCCACTCTTAATGAGAATAATCACTAACACCTCAGAAAGCCAGAAAGCCCTGGTATAGAACTTTGACAGCATATCCCTTTCTGTTCCATTGCTTTAAACATTGCTAAGGAGTGAAAAATGAGGATAAATTCATCTCTTTAGATTTAGTTTACTTCGCTCTTCAATGTCATTTTAATAGTTGTATTATAATCATACTTTGGGTTTTAGGGAAAAAATAATAATGTTTGTCACTCGTATTGTGATATGAAAATTGAATAATTAATCCCTTTTTAATGCAGTGCATTGGCATTTGTTTCAACCACCTGTTCTTCCTTGAAGCTGTATTAATTTTAGCATTCCATTCTATCTGCGGGAAGAGGAATAGGTTTTCCTAGGTTGCAAAGATGACATGTGACAGCTTATACATATACTTATACTTACCAATTCATATAAGTAAGTAAAGCACAGAATGAAACTTTTGTTGTTGTTGTTGTTGTTGCTACTATTCACCTAAAATGGTAACCACAGATGAGGAAGTACCTTCTCTCCTATAAAAACTGTGAATTTTTTGATTAAAAAAATAGTATTTCCAAATGTCAAACCAAATGCTTGGTTCCTCAAAATCCACATGCAAATTTTGCTGACTTAATTGGCTGAAAGAAAAAGGAAAGATACTTCAAAACTTGATATAATTGCATGTAGGTATCAATGACAGTAGATTCATTTAGCTCTGCCATTTTAAATTCGATATGGTTTGGCTGTGTCCCCACCCAAAACTCATCTTGAATTGTAGCTGCCATAACTCCCTCATGTAGTAGGAGGAACCCAGTGGGAGATAATTGAATCATGAAGATGATTTCTCCCATATTGTTCTGGTGGTACTGAGTCAAAAGATCTGATGGTTTTATAACGACAAACCCCCTTTGCTTGGTTCTCATTCTCTTATCTGCTGTCATGTGAGATGTGCCTTTTGCCTTTCACTATGATTATGAGGCCTCCCCAGTCACGTGGAACTGTGCGTCTGTTAAACCTCTTTCTTTTGTAAATTGCTCGATCTTGGGTATGTCTTTATCAACAGTGTGAAGACAGACTAATATATTAAATTGATCCCAGTAGAATGGGGCACTGCTGAAAAGATACCCAAAAATGTGGAAGCAACTTTGGAACTGGGTAACAAATGGAGGTTGGAACAGCTTGGAGGGCTCAGAAGAAAAGAGAAAAATGTGGAAAAGTTTGGAACTTCCTAGAGACGTGTTGAATGGCTTTACCCAAAATGTTGGTAGTGATATGAACAATAAATTCCAGGTTGAGGTGGTTTCAGATGGAAATGAGTAACTTGTTGGGAACTGGAGTAAGGGTGACTTATTATGTTTTAACAAAGAGACTAATGGCATTTTGCCCCTGCCCTGGAGATCTGTGGAACTTTGAACTTGAGAGAGATGATTTAGTGTATCTGGCAGAAGAAATTTCATTCACGTTGTGACTTGGGTGCTGTTAAAGGCATTCAGTTTTATAAGGGAAGCAGAGAATAATGTTTGAAAAATTTGCAGGCTGACACTCCTGTCTATCTATGTATCTATGTATCTAGCTATGTATCTATCTATCTGTCTGATTTATTGTAATGAATTGGCTTATACAATTAAGTGAGGTACCTGGCTCAGCAAGTTTGAAGTCTATGGGGCAGGCAGTGATCAAAAGATGATGGATACAGCCCCAGGAGCACAAGTGAGCTGATGCTTAGAATTCACAGGCAAGCAGTCAGGGAGAGAAGATGAAGAGCAGGCTATGACCACATAAGCATGAACAGTCAAGAAGGAAGATTCAGGGGAGATGGAGAACAACTGCTAGTTGCCATCTCTGAGCTCAGGTAAGAGTTAAACCTTTTTTAAAAGTACTTGTGACAGATTTTCACACCAGCATGAAAATCTACCTTTTGATTAACTTAAGGCCCATTGATCAGAGGCTTTCATTACTTCTGCAAAACCCTTTCACAGCAGCATCTTGATTTGTATTTGATTAAATAATTTGGGAAAGGTATGTTTTTGTTACCAAATGGCTGCTGCTTCTGTTATATTCTCCAAAGTTTAATAAAGAACATCTCTTCTAGCTCACTCTTACTGAAATAACATGAGAAAGGGAATTCTGGGCATCGTAGTTGAGCTTAGCCAAGGTGACACATCAAGAAGCCGTCACAAGTGTAGTCAGTATCCATTCATTATATTTCTTTTTATTTTGATGCTGATGCTATGAAAGCATACTTAAAACTAATTAAATATTTCAAGGTCTCCAAATATGAGTTGTAAAGCACTAAAACTTTTCTTTATCAGAATAAGTCTATTCCCTTTGGCTTAAACTGACTACTGTGTACTTCCTTTATATTTTTTATCTTTCTTTATATAAGAATGCTAAACAAAAACCTACCAACCAAGAAAAAGCTTTTGATAAGATAAATTTAGAGGCCAAATTTTACAAGACATACAGAAAAAATTTAGTACCAATGCTATGAGAAGTATTCCAAAAATTAAGGAGGAGGGATTCCTCTGTAATTCATTCTCCAAAGCCAGCATGACACTGATACCAAATCTGGAAAATACACACACATAAAAGAAAATTACAGGCTAATAACCCTGATGAGCACAGATGCAAAAATCCTCATCAAAATACTAGCAAACCAATTCCAGTAATTCACCATGATCAAGTAGGCTTTATTCCTGGGATGCAAGGTTGGGTCAACATATGCAAATCAATAAATGTGATTCACCACATAAACAGAGTTAAAAACAAAAACCACCTGATCATCTCAATAGATGTAGAGATAGAATTCTTAAAATCCCTTCATGATAAAAACCTTCAACAAGCTAGGCATTGAAGTAACATACTTCAAAATAATAAGAACTACTATGACAAACCCACAGCCAGCACCATACTGAATGGGCAAAAGCTGGAACCATTCACCTATGCTCCCTAAATTCCAGAGAATGGATATTCCCAGTAGTCTCCTGAGGTGCTGTAGTTGCTTTCCAATTTTCAAATCAGCTTAGGAGAGCTAACTGTGTAATTAGAAATGGGGCTGTTACTTGGAACTTTTTACCTTTAGTATTATAGATAAAATTGAAATAGAAATAATCTTATTTTGCATCCTTTTGTGATAGTATATATTAAATAACTAAATAAGATTTATGCTAGTTATGTGACTTAAGAGTGGCAAAGTGTGAGAAAGTTAAAGGACATTTGAAGTATGAAACTTCCCCAACTTTATATATTAGAGATAAAATAGTAAAACAGTGCCTAAAGTAATTATGCTTATAAGATTAAATTATATTAGTAAACTTCAATGAGAGCACTAGGTAAATTTAAAATTGAATGCACACCTTCCAAATAACTGATAAGTATTAAGTCTTCTAGTTTATAGATGAAGAAATTAAGCTTAGAGAGAGTAATAGTTTATTCAAAGACATCTGACAAGCAGAAAATATTTAAACTCCCATATTCAACAAAAAGATTAAATAATTTCATTGTGTGATTGTGAGGTAAGCAGCCATATAATATTTCAATATAAATTACTATAAAAATTCAAAGAAAAATAAAGCAAGATTTTGTCAATTTTTCAATAAACAATTGTATAATTTTTTTTAAAAATTCAATTAAAAAGATACCAAGTAGTTTGTTTTAGCTTTAAATAAAAAATGATTCTCACTGAGACTTCTCTTTCAGGCTGGTAAGTCTCAATCAAATCAATTTATTGTCTCAGTCAAATAGAAAATCAAAAAATACATACTGTCAATATTTAAGTAGTAAAATACATAAACATAGATGTTTATACTCATAACATTTATATATGTTTGTATGTATTTTATATAAAGACTCAATGTTGTATGTGTTTCCATTAAAATTTTATTTATGTTATGACAAGAGCATAAAATAGGCTTTTTAAACTGTACAGAAAGCATAATTTTATTCATTTTCCTTTTTGACATTCTAACCTTCTTTTTACATTATTTATATAATTCTACAGTATGAAGTAGCATTATGAGAACTGCTAAATATTCACTTATGAACAAACGAAGGGTAGTCTTTACCCTGGAATGTACAGTATAGTTAGGGATAAAAATTATTATAAATAATTATGGAAATAACATGCCTTGAAAGAAAATAACAAATTAACCACATATATTAGATAAAGTAGTCAAGAGTAGCACCTCCAAAAATATGATTTTTAGCCTGACATGTGAATAAAGGAGAAAGACCAGCAATGGAAATAGAGGTATGTATATAAGACTGAAAGAAGGTATGGGTTTTGGGTACATGTGCAGTATGCAAAAGACACTTAGATGGGAAGAGCTTGGTATAATCAATAAGAAGAAAATCATAGTGGCTACAGCTTTGTATTGTGTCTAGTATATTTTCGCAAAAGGTTAGTTCAAATGTAATTTAAAATATGTATTGAAGAATGTAGATATCCCTGTATAGTTAAGAACCAATTTGGATACAGAACTTGGTAGCTCAATTGAGAGAATTTAACATAGGGGACTAGTTGGTAAAATATCAAGAAGAACTAAAAGTGCAAATAGTGTACTGGGAGCCAACAAAAAAAAAAATTAACAGAGACAATTAAATACTATCCCTAGTGCTAAAGAGAGACCGGAAGAAAGGAGTATAAGAAAGAGAAACTTTTAACCAGGAGGACATACTGTGATCAAAAACTCCCAAGGGAGCTGGAACTTTAGAGAACATTGAAATATGGTGCTCCTGCAGCTGTATTGGAAATAAAGAAAGAAATAAATACTCTGACATTTCCCCTCTGCCCTTCAAAATTCTTCCAGTGTTTCATTAGCTAAACCTAGCTGAAAGTCATTTAGGAGGGTCTGCAGAATGTGTAGTATAAGAGTAGGTCTGGCATAGACCAGCACAAGGCCTAATGAGAATATTAGAGATTAAAAATTTCAGATTCATGAATTCTTTCTGGACTCTATTATAGTTTTGTTCAAAAGTCTAGTCTTCAGGATTTATCTATTAACCTTTTCATGTACTTGCAAAAATATTTTGTAACAACAAAAAAGGTGATGCATACATAAGACCACAATTTCAATAGGTATAATAAAAATAATGATAAATATGCATTTTAAAAATGATATAATGTGTATAAAAAATAAAAACAAAGTTAAATTATGCAGATTGGAAATCCTATGAATACGTTTTAAAAACTTAGTATTTCTAGTTCCAGATCCTTGAGGAATCACCACACTGTCTTCCACAACGGTTGAACTAATTTACACTCCCACCAACAGTGTAAAAGCGTCCCTCTTCTTCCACATCTTCTCCAGCATCTGTTGTCTCCTGATTTTTTAATAATCACCATTCTAACTGGTGTGAGATGGTATCTCAATGTGGTTTTGATATTCATTTCTCTAAGGATCAGTAATTACAAGCTTTTCTTCATATGTTTATTGGCTACATAAATGTCTTTTTTTTTTTTTTTTTTTTTTTTTTTTTTTTTTTTTTTTTTTTAATGTGCTGGTGTCTTTTTTCAGGGATGCCCTGCCCAGCAAGCATAAATGTCTTCTTTTGAGAAGTATCTGTCCATCCATTTGACCCAGCAATCCCATTACTGTGTATATACCCAAAGGATTATAAAACATTTAACTATAAAGACACATGCATAACATATGTTTATTGCTGTACTGTTCACAATAGCAAAGACTTGGAACCAACCTCCACCAAAGATAGACTAGATAAAGATAATGTGGCACATATAAACCATGGAGTACTATGCAGCCATAAAACAGGGTGAGTTCATGTCCTTTGCAAGGACATGGATGAAGCTGGAAACCATCATTCTGAGCAAACTGACACAAGAACAGTAAACCAAACACCACATGTTCTCACTCATAAGTGGGTGTTGAACAATTAGAAGACATGGACACAGGGAGGAGAACATCACACACCTGGGCCTATCAGGGGGATGGGAGGTTAGGAGAGGGATAGCAGGAGGTGGGGGTTTGGGGAGGGATAACGTTAGGAGAAATACCTAAAGTAGATGATGGGGTATGGATGCAGCAAACCACCATGGCATGTGTATACCTATATAACAAACTTGCAGGTTCTGTACATGTATCCCAGAACTTAAAGTATAATAATAATTAAAAAATTCAGAAATATTAATGCAAACAACAAATGATAGACCCCTAAAAAAGGTATTAGGGAGTTTATGTGCATACTTGAATACACACAAATAGAGCTATTCATGAGTAAATATCCAATCAAATTTTCTATTTTTATTTAAGCCTAAAATTTATGTGGAAAAATGTATATTAAATTAATAGGCATTTTCTTATTGATTAAATTTAATGTGAATTTAAGATAGACATATACATTTTCATAGATTAAAAGTTCTAAATCACTAAACAAGAATAAAAGACACTGAAAACTTTCGACAAGTATAAATAATTACAAAAACTAGGAAAATATTTCTTCAAGGATTTTATGCATTTCTAGGAACACTTTCTTAACAAAGCAGTGACTTTGAATTGTCAATAAGTGTAAACAATAAGTTGTACACATTTACTAATAATTTATACTATTAGAATATAATTAATATTGTTTTATAATATTTATACAAATGATAATATTAAATCAATGTCCAATAACCAAAAAAAATTGATATCATATACCTAAAATCAGAAAATATAATCAATAGAAAATAATTGAGGTATTAATATTTTAGTTAAAAATTTAAAAATCACCCATTAATGAAGAATGATTATTAACAAAGAATGACCAAGGAAATCAACAAGTTGTTATGCAATAATTATTCTTTACTTAAGATGTGAATTAAATTTTAAAGAGGCATTCCTGATAATTTTGAACTGCATATATTCATGCATACAAATATATACAAATATACACACAAACATATGTGTATTTAACTCGTGTATAGGCAGAACAGTTCAAATAGACACTACATAATGTATCAAGTATTATTCAAAATATTTATTTCAAATAGCAAATGAGCATAATGGGTAATGAATAAGTGGGTACATTTTTTCTCAAGACAGAATTTCATAAAATGGCATTTGCTTCTACTTATGATTACTATCCATAGGTTTTAACGAAAGTCTAAAACTTGAAAGAATTGTAGCATGAATCATAGGATATTTTTAGCCTCATAAAAGATAGCCTGAGGACATCATCATGTATACAGTAAGTATAGAACCATTGTTGCTCAAATCTGAAGACTGTGTGCTTAAAGAGAAAAAAATAATAAAAGCAGTATTAGATATTAATGGGAAGTTAACCATATTTTCAGATGCAGATACAGATTTTTAATCATTTATCTAATACCAAAACTATATGAGACTTAAGTATCATGTTTTCTATACTATCCTGAAAATTAAGTTTTCAAAACCATCTAGATTAGTGTCTCTGACTCAAATACCACTGTAATATGCATTAAGCATTACTATATGGGTTTCTTAGTGGTTAGAAACATTGTAGATTAAGAATATATCAAAAGAGTATAGGCTTCAGTTTATTTCATCTTTAATCTGATATTATTTCCTTATGAATCATATTATAGGCTTTTGATTTGCATAAATATCTACTCTTTATTAAAATAAAATGAACAAAATATTCATAAAGTACTTAATGCTAAAAGCAACATACTCTATACTAAAAATTAAACTAAATCAAACAGATTTACCATTGGAGTACTTTATAAAGAGCAAGGAGTTCTAAACATATCACATAATCATTAAATATAATAGAAGACAAACTATATTATTTAATATAAATGTTAAATAATTCTGACACTGGATAAAATAATTGCAAACAAAGCATGTTTATCTTACCATAGAATATTTACATCTGTGCTTGTGAGACAATTTTAAAGACACCAGCTGAAACTACATTCATTAAAGACGGTAACAGGATGACTTTAGTGAGAATACTCCTAAATTGAGAGCCAGAGGCAGTATGCATATGGTATTTTCATAAAGTTCTCTTGTAAAGGGCTTGGAAACCTTGAGAAAGATACATAATAACAATTATGACTGTGAAATAGATATGTTTTTCTCATGGGTATAAAATTGTAATTCATACATGAAAACTGTGTGCAGAAAATAATTCAATAATTTTGGAGAAGTGTACCAGAAGTTTTGTGACAGGAAACAGACAACCCAGATTTCCAACTCCAGACTTCACTGATTATCTTGTGCCTCATACAAGGCTTAGTGAAGCCCTTGATGGTGTATCCCTTTAGCATGAGATTGCTTTGCTGGCCTGTGATCATCTTTTCTGTCCTCTGGAAACTGGGCCTCAGGGAAAATTATTCTCTATGTCCTTGGTTACACTATATACAAGAAGGAAAAAAAATTGAAAAAAAATTCTGTGTCTGATCTTCAAAATTAACTGACAAAAGCAGATTAACAGAGAAAAGTTTACAAATTGTATTTGATGTTACAAATTTTCCGTGGCATCGCGGGAGGGGTCACTCATGAAGAAAAAAAATCAAAGCAGCAGCTCGTCTTTGAGGCTTTCATGTCATATGAATAAGGGGCAATAAATTTATAGAGAAGTAAGACAAAAGAAGGAGGTTTCTGGACTTCTTAGGGGCAACAAATTACGGAAAGGTAGATATCTGGGAGACGCTAGTATTATTAAAGGGCTAGTCTGCACATGTACCCCAGAACATAAAGTATAATAAAAAACAAATTAAAAAAAAGGGCTCGTCTGTAAGGTTTGTTTATGTAGAATCTTCTGAAGCCATCTTCATTTCTGCTGATAAGGGTCGTTCTCTTCTTGCTTGATGGGAAGAGGTAGGCACCTTCAGAGGGAACATGTATGCCTTGTTTTCAGGCAGATGAAGGAGGGCAGAAACTTGCCCTACGCCTGTTTTTTCTTAATTTTCTTCAGCTCAAGATAATCCTTACGCCAGACTGGCATATTTTTGGGAGGCATATTTTGATCCCCTACAATAATAAGATCTTTCATTACTTACTTTTAATTAATTACTCTTAATTTTCATGTTAAATAAGGCTCATAAGTTGACTTATTTTCCACCTGGAAAACCTTTTTTTTCTAACTCTGAATATCTAATTCCAGATGATTTCTGTGCTGATAAATAGTGTAAGAGTGAGTCAAATTTCCAAAATTCAAGAGATTCACAGGCATCAATGTATGTAATTAAAAGTAAGCTTGAGATCTGAAATTGGAAAGTCTTTCCTAACTTGGTGACGATTTGGAAATCTGGAACAGCCACATATCTAAACTTGAATATTTAGCTGTAAAACCAATAAGCATGAAGGTGTTTTGTTATGCAAAATAGCTAAGGGTATAATTTGCTTGCTTCATTGCCATACATTTTATTCACTATTATTTGGTAAGGGGGGGTCCCATAACTAATTTGGTTATTGGTTGGAAGGATTAATACACTTCAACATAAAGTTGTAATTGGCTAAACATTTATTATAGCAGAATACACAGTGCATTAACAGCAGTAAGCAGACATTGACCAAAGTTAGAGAAGTCACACGTAGGCTTCCAAGTTCTCCCTCTCTCTCTCTGTGAGCTTAGCATAAAATGTAATTTTCTCTTGTGAGATATTGCCACCCAAGTAAATCCAACCAAGTACTGGGGTTCAGAATTCTTAAAGATGCAAACTTCAAGCCAAGAACCAGATTTATCAATAATCTTTATGTTTTCCTTAAATATTCGACAGCTTATTTCATCTTGACCCATCACACTACATGGTCACAATGAGAGATTCTGAGGGTTTAGTATTAAATGTTTGACTAAGGGCTATCGCCATGGCTACAGAACTAAGGAGAACTGATTAAAATTGCCCTGCTGTGTTAACTATTTGTCCCACCTACCTACAATTAGACTTACAACAACAACAAAAATTGATGTGGTAGAAGATTTTTATGTTAAAGAAAGTTTTCAGTAAATGAAGCAATGTAGTATAACAGGGAGCAGTAGTTGTTTTCGCATGCGTATGGTGAAGCATCGCCTAATGACCAGGATGTATTCTGAGAAATGTGTCATTGGGTGATGTCAGCATCGTGTGAACATCACAGTGTACTTACACAAACCCAGATGCCATAACCTGCTGCACACTTAGGCTATATAGTATAGCCTGCTGCTCCTAGGCCACAAAACTTCACAGCATGTAATATCTAAACATATCTATAATACATGTATTATACACACATATGTGCAATGTGTGTATAATATACAAATGTTTAGATACACACATACTTAGCATTGTGTTCCAATATTGAGTAACACCTGCTGCTGCCCTGAATATTGCAGGTAATTGGAAAACAATGTTAAGTATGTGTGTATCTAAACATATCTATATTAGAAAAGGTACAGTAAATATATGGTATTGTCTTATGGGACCATTCTTGTATATGTGGTTCTTTGTTAACCAAAATAATCATTATGTGGTACATGGCTGTAATTCCTGTCTTGATCACACCAATACCTAATTGATTTGTAATGATCTTAGGTGAAGAATTTATTTCTTCCAGAATCTCAGTTTCCTCCATACTATCTACCTCATAAAAGTTTTTGGAATTAAAATAAATTAATTTTTTGGATTCTTTGGCATTGTGTATATATTCAAAAATGAATGAAAATTCCTGAGGGACTGACACTTAAAAAAAAACACAAAAAACAAAAACCAAAAATGAATGAAAAATATAAAGTTTTAAACAATTCAAAGCTATCATTGACTTGACAAAAATGAAACAATTTATTTTTCTTTTTTATTCAGACCAAGTTCCTTTCATTCTGATTGCAACATTCATGCTGAAGCTCTTGTTCCTCTACAAACTAATAGAATGAGATGGGAGATGTCAGGAGGATTGAATATTTATCCTGGATTCACCTGACCTTTGCTCACATACTATGTATGTTGACCAAAATGACCTCAGGATCTCCTTGGCAGCCTCTTCAGAAAAGAGGCTTGTCTGGCCTTGAATTTCAAATGGGTTTTCAAGAAGCACAAGGTGTCTTTCTAGTTCTGTTGTGCTGCGGTGCAGGCAATCATGTGCTTGAGTTTCTAGAGGTCAGGGCTGGCTGTTTGACAAGCTTTACCCTTCCTTTAGTATTTCTTTACTAAATAACTGGTTTGTTGAAATAAGGCACTTTTCCCTTCAACTTTTTGTTGTTGCCGCTGTCCTTAATTTTTACCATGCTCTGACAACTATCAAAAACATTTTTTACACAGAACATATCAGGTTATCATAGCATTTATATTTCTTATGTAGAAAGTACAATCTAGGAAGTCACATTCAATTGGAAAACGTGTATTTATATTGTTAGGGATGAACACTACAGTCATACGCACTTTCCTTTTAGGATAATTATCTTTAGCTAAACATTTTATTTTGTAACTGTTAAGGCCTACCTAGCTAAAGAATATATCTACCAGTAGTTAGTTATGAGTTAATGTTCTTCCCCATTCTGATTGTATAAGGAACTATACTTTTACATAACTTACATGAACTATATATACTAGATAATTTTTTAATGTGATAGCTAGTCAATTCATTTTGAACTCTGACATCAAATTTTTAGGACTTGATCTTGCAGCTCTGAGTAGCACTAGAGAGTGTAGCTGAAAAGGAGGGTGAATTCTAGTCATTTTGTAAAAGTATGCTATTTGGAAGAGAAATTTAAAATTTTAAATGCACACATAAAATATATCTATTTAAAGAGAAATGCGGTAGAAAAAAATTAGACATAATTATTACATATACATCACTATTAGAAATTCATAAATCATACTTTACATGTTTTCTTCTAAATCTTGATTTTGTTCCAAACAGAGTACCACAATTTACTTAAGCATTTCATTAACATATGGCATTAGGTTCTTCCTAATACTATTCCTATTTTAAATAATCTTAGGCAAATATCTTCATGCATGAATTATTTTCATTCTTTTGGACTTAATTGTCAAAAAAAGGATCAACAGATAAATTTTATTAAAAAATTTTTAAATGTCTTATAGGCCAGGCTGAGTGGCTCATGCCTGTAATCACAGCACTTTGGGAGGCTGAAGCAGGCAGATCACCTAAGGTCGGGAGTTTGAGACCAGCCTGATCAACATAGAGAAAACCCATCTTTACTAAAAATACAAAATTAGCCTGCCATGGTGGCGCATGCCTGTAATCCCAGCTACCCGAGGGGCTGAGACAGGAGAATCACTTGAATCTGGGCCGAGATCGTGCCATTGCACTCCAGCCTGAGCAACATAAGCGAAACTCCATCTAAAAAAAAAAAAAAATGTTTTATAACATTGTTTCTCCTTAACATTGCAATAACCTCTAATAATGTCATTAATATGTGTCCATTACAGGAAAATCAGAACAAAATAAAAATAATAGAAAGAATATAAAGTGATTACTACCTGGTGGTAACTACTTAGAATATTTTAAGGTAAGTATACAAATACATTTAATGCTTTTGAAACATATTGCAAAATTCTTTCATAACTACTTCTAAAAACTTGCATTATTACTCATTGAAAACTAAGCTAAATGTTTATTTGCTTTCAGGATTATCATTATTTTTGACTTTTGTTAATTGAAAGCTAAAGCATGGTCTCCATTATGATGCCTTTAAAAGCACATTTTTTCTTAATTACTTTTAACTCTTTGATTGTTTTATCCTTAACCCTGTGATTAACTTTTAGTTCCCAGAATAAAATGATGTTAGCCTAGATTGTAAAGTTTTCAAATTAAAAAAATTTGCTGCTATATTTATTTAAAGTTGTTTAGATTAAATGTGCCTTAGTTATATTTAGAATATTTGAATACCCTTTATTTCTCTATTCCTAATGATCTGTAAAGAATTGCCCAGGGAAAAATAATAGTGCATATTTTTAGAAATAAAGAACTATAGTGAGTAAAAGAGAAATGTCAGTGAAGTGTCACTCTCCTGTGAAGATATAAATCATAACTATCTAATAATGAGGAATCCTCGAGTAAGGGGTTATGAGGTTAGCTTTCGTAGCTTCTTTAGGGTAAGTTAAAATGGAAACAACTTAAATGTTTAAAAAAGTTTATCTCTATAACTATATCTAAAACAAATGTGCATACTATATACATTTTTCTTATCTTAAAGTCAGGAGAACTCTGAATTATTTAGATGAGCAATACTTTTTTTCTTTTGCTTTTATTTAGCTAAAACTGTTTATGTAGGTAAACCCAATTATCCTATCTTAGATGCTTTCTGATAGAATATAAGCATCATGGAAATGTGTCTGAAAGCTGCATATAGACAATTAGACACTGCCCTAAAAGAAAATGTTGAGGCAAATATAGATAGATAAAGATGACAGAAAAATGAGGCATTATTTGTTTAATTTGTTTCAAGGTATCAGGAAGATACATTTATTCAACTATTTTACACCTATATTTATTTTTGTTTCATTTTATTATTATTATACTTTAAGTTCTGAGATACATGTGCAGAACGTGCAGGTTTGTTACATAGGTATACACGCGCCATGCTGGTTTGCTGCACCCATCAACCCGTAATCTACATTAGGTATTTCTCCTAATGCTATCTATCCCCTAGCCCCCCACCCCATGACATGTCCCAGTGTGTGATGTTCCCCTTCCTGTGTCCATGTGTTCTCATTGTTCAACTCCCACTTATAAGTGAGAACATGTGGTGTTTGGTTTTCTGTTCTTTGTTAGTTTTCTGAGAATGATGGTTTCCAGCTTCATCCATGTTCCTGCAAAGGACATGAATTCATCCTTTTTAAGGCTTCATAGTATTCCATGGTGTATATATGCCACATTTCCTTTATTCGGTCTGTCATTGATGGGCATTTGGGTTGGTTCCAAGTTTTTGCTATTGCCAACAGTGCCACAGTAAACAAATATACGTGTGCATGTGTCTTTATAGTAGAATGATTTATAATCCTTTGGGTATATACCCAAAGTAATGGGATTGCTCAGTCAAATGGTATTTCAGGTTCTAGATCCTTGAGGAATTGCTACATTGTCTTCCATAAGGGTTGAACTAATTTACTCTCCCACCAGCAATGTAAAAGCATTCCTCTTTCTCCATACACTCTCCACCATCTGTTTTCCTGAGTGTTTAATGATCACCATTCTAACTGGTGTGAGATGGTATCCCATTGTGGTTTTCATTTGCCTTTTGCTAATGACCAGTGATGATGAGCTTTATTTCATATGTTTGTTGGCCAAATAAATGTCTTATTTTGAGAAGTGTCTGTTCATATCCTTCACATATTTTTAATGAGATTGTTTGTTTTTTTTTTTCTTGTAAGTTTGTTTAAGTTCTCTGTAGATTCTTGATATTAGCCCTTAGTCAGATGGATAGATTGCAAAAATTTTCTCCCATTCTGTAGGTTGCCTGTTCACTCTGATGATAGTTTCTTTTGCTGTGCAGAAGCTCTTTAGCTTAATTGGTCCCCTCTGTCAATTTTGGCTTTTGTTGCCATTGCTTTCGGTGTTTTACTCATGAAGTCTTTGCCCATGCCCATGTCCTGAATGGTATTGCCTAGGTTTTCTTCTAGGGTTATTATGGTTTTAGGACTGATGCTTAAGTCTTTAATTTATCTTGAGTTAATTTTTGTATAAGGTGTAAGGAAGGGGTTCATTTTTGCTTTTCTGCCTATGGCTAGACAGTTTTTTCAACACCATTTATTAAATAGGGAATCCTGTCCTCATTGCTTGTTTTTGTCAGGTTTGTGAAAGATCAGAAAGTTGTAGATGTGTGACATTATTTATAAGGCCTCTGTTCTGTTTCATTGGTCTATATCTCTGTTTTGGTACCAGTACCATGTTGTTTTGATTACTGTAGCCTTGTAGTATAGTTTGAAATCAGGTAGCGTGATGCTTCCAGCTTTGTTGCTTTTGCTTAGGATTGACTTGGCTATATGGGCTCTTTTTTGATTCTCTATGAAATTTAAAGTATTTTTTTCTAATTCTGTGAAGAAAGTCAATGTAGGGATAGGGATAGCATTGAATCTATAAATTACTTTGGGCAGAATGGCCATTTTCACAATGCTGATTCTTCCTACCCATGAGCATGGAATGTTTTTTCACATTTGTTACCTCTCTTATTTCCTTGAGCAGTGGTTTGTAGGTCTCCTTGAAGAAGTCCTTCACATCCCTTATAAGTTGTGTTCTTAGGTATTTTATTCTTTTTGTAGCAATTGTGAATGGGATTTCAGTCATGAATTGGCTCTCTGTTTGTCTGTTATTGGTGTATAGGGATGTTTGTGATTTTTGCACATTGATTTTGCATCCTGAGACTTTGCTGAAGTTGCTTATCAGCTTAAGAAGATTTTGGACTGAGACAATAATGTTTTCTAAATATACAATCATGTCATCTGCAAACAGAGACAATTTGACTTTCCTCTCTTCCTATTTGAATACTTTTTATTTCTCTCAGTATTTGCTTGTCTGTAAAGGATTTTATTTCTCCTTCACTTAGTTTGGCTGTATATGAAATTCTGCGTTGAAAATTCTTTTCTTTAAGAATGTTGAATATCAACCCCCACTCTCTTCTGGCTTATAGAGTTTTTGCAGACAGATGTGCTATTAGTCTAACGGGCTTCCCTTTGTATGTAACCCGACCTTTCTCTTTGGCCTTAGCATGTTTTCCTTCATTTCAACCTTGGTGAATTTGATGATTATGTGTCTTGGAGTTGCTAGTCTCTAGGAGTATCTTTATGGTGTTCTCTGTGTTCCCTGAATTTGAATGTTGGCCTCTCTTGCTAGGTTGGGGAAGTTCTCTTGGATAATACCCTGTTGTGTGTTTTCCAACTTGGTTCTATTCTCCCCATCACTTTCTGGTACACCAATCAAATGTAGATTTGGTCTTTTCACATATTCCCATATTTCTTGGAGGCTTTGTTTGTTTTTCATTTTTTTTTCCTAATCTTTTTTTCATGCTTTATTTCATTAAGTTGATCTTCAGTCACTGATATCCTTTCTTCCACTTGATCGATTCAGCTATTAATACTTGTGTATGCTTCAGTAAGTTCTTGTGCTATGTTTTTCAGTTCCATCGGGTCATTTATGTTCTTCTCTAAACTGGTTATTCTAGTTAGCAATTTCTCTAACCTTTTTTCAAGGTTCTTAATTTCCTTGCTTTGGATTAGGACACGCTCCCTTAGCTGGGAGCAGTTTGTTATTATCCACCTTCTGAAATCTACTTCTGTCAACTTGTCAAACTCATTCTCTGTCCAGTTTTGTTCCCTTGTTGGTGAAGAATTGTGTTCCTTTGGAGGAGAAGAGGTATTCTGTTTTTTGGAATTTTCAGCCTTTTTGCACTGTTTTTTTTTTTCTCATCTTCATGGATTTATCTACCTTTGGTCTTTGATGTTGGTGAGCTTTGAATGGATGGAGTTTCTGTGTGGATGTACTTTTGGTTGATGTTAATGCTATTTCTTTCTGTTTGTTAGTTTTCCTTCTAACAGTCAAGCCCCTCTGTTGCAGGCCTGCTGGAGTTTGCTGGATGTCCACTCCAGACCCTGTTTGGCTATATAACCAGTGGAGGCTTCAGAACAGCAGGAAACTTCATCCCAGAGGGGCACCTGCCAGATGGCAGCCAGAGCTCTCTTGTATGAGGTGTCTGTCGAACACTGCTGGGAAGTACCTCGCACTTAGGATACACAAGGGTCAGGGACTCACTTGAGGTGGCAGTCTGTCCCTTAGCAGAGCTTAAGCTCTGTGCTGGGAGATCTACTGCTCTCTTCAGAGCCGGTAGGCAGGAACGTTTAAGTCTGCTGAAGCTGCACCCACAGCCACCTCTTCCCCCACATACTCTGTCCCAGGGAGATGGGAGTTTGATCTATAAGCCCCTGATTGGGGCTGCTGCCTTTCTTTCAGAGATTCCCTGCCTGGAGGGGAGGAATCTAGAGAGGCAGTCTGGCTACAGTGGCTTTGTCAAGCTGCAATGGGCTCTGCCCAGTTTGAACTTCCCAGCAGCTTTGTTTACACTATGAGGGGAAATCCACCTACTCCAGACTCAGTAATGGCAGATGCTCCTCCCCCCATCAAGCTCCAGTGTCCTAGGTCGACTTCAGACTGCTGTGCTGGCAGCAAGAATTTCAAGCCAATGGATCTTAGCTTGCTGAGCTCCAGGGTGGGATTTGCTGAGCAAGACCACTTGGCTTCCTGGCTTCATCCCCCTTTTCAGGGGAGTGTACTGTTCTGTCTCACTGGTGCTCCAAGTGCCACTGGGATATGAAAAAACTACTGCAGCTAGCTGGGTGTCTGCCCAAATGGCTGCCCAGTTTTGTGCTTGAAATCCAGGGCTCTGGTGGCATGGCACTGGAGGGAATCTCCTGGTCTGCAGGTTGTGAAGACCATGGGAAAAGTGTAGTATCTGGGCCAGAGTGCACAGTTTCTCAAGGCACAGTCCCTCAGGGCTTCCCTTGGCTAGCAGAAGGAATTCCCCAACCCCTTCCTGGGTGAGGTGGTGCTCTACCTTGGTTTATCTCAACCTCTGTGGGCTCTGTGGGCTGCACACACTGTCTCTGTTTGTGTGTGTGTGTGTGTGTGTGTGTATGTTTTTATACCTAATCATTTCCAAGTCACTAGGAAGTCATTACCTAATCATTTCTTCATAGGTCCTACCTCTCAAAACTGTTGCATTAAGTTTCCAATATGTGAAATTTTTGAGACACATCCAAAGCATAGCAAGTGTCAATGTGAAGTATTTAGGGGTAGCCAGCAGAGGGACTGCAGATGCTGGCAGCAGTGTTAGCATGTGTTGTGGAAGAAAGAAGGCCAGATGCAAGGAGAAATATGGCCCACACTTATTAACATGACATTTTTATCTATCTTTAGTCATTCAAAGTATGTATATCATGATGTTTAAAAGAAAGAAGCTTGTAAATTAGAAAAGCCACCAGCCAAGAAAAGATTATAGCATTTTAAGTATTGCCCTGATTTTGCAAAAAACTATATTAACTGTCTTTCAAAAGTAACTAGCAATTAAAACATGAGCAATTCCTAAGACTACTTGACTTAAAAATCATATGTTAAACTGAATGAAGAACTAAATAAATGAACATAAGTAGATAGCCATGAGGAAGGGAGCTTGCAATTCTGGCTTTAGGAGTTATTATTGGTAGAATTGTGTTCCTCAAAAGATGTTGAATGCCTAATCTCCAGGACCTGTTACCCTGATCTTATTTGAAAACAGAGTCTGTGCAGATGATCGGGATAATGTGAAGTCATTAAGGTGGGCCCTAATCCAATATGACTGTCTACCTATTAAAAAAGGTAATTTGGTCACAAAGACAGATGTACACAGAAGAAAAATTATGTAAAGAGTCATGAAAGAATGCCATGTGAAGATTGGAGTTATACTGTCATAAGCCAAGTAACATTTAAAATCTCTGAAACAGGAAGAGACATAAAAGAATCCTTCCCTATGCCTTCAAATGGAACATGGTCATGCTGAAACCACAATTTTAGACCTCTATTCTCCAGAACTGTGAGAAAATAAATTTCTGTTGTTCTAAGTCATTCATTTGGTGGTATTTTATTATGGTAGTCCTAGAAAATTAATTCAAAAATGCCTCTAAAAATAACATAATAAAACACTTTTAATAAAAACAACCTCATTTATTTTGAGCAAATAGTTAAAAATCTTTTGATTTGTGAGTTTTGTGTTTCAGTTTATTTACATTTGACATATTAAGAGAATGTGAACTTTATAAAGGAGAATCTATAAAATACTCTAAGATCTATGGAATTCAGACAATACATACACTATATACTCAAAGTAAATAGCAAAATGGAGTGAAGAAATAAATTTGCCTAAATCTTATCTCTAAAAGTGGCACATAAGGTATATGATAAGAAATAAAGATGGGTTCTCTCTGTATTTCTGACCTAAAAATAAAACATACCATGATATTTGTGCTTATTCATATAATATCCCTGTTGCTCTTATGATAGTGACATTGGTGTTTCTGTAATATTTTTAGTCACGTGCAAATAAATGACCTCAAAAAAATATAAATAATTTTCTCTATCTAATCTACTCTTCTGCACTCTCTGATCTCTTCTCCCCAACCAGCCTATACACACAATTTTACCATAGTATTTTTTCTCTGAATCATGCTCTGAAAATACATGGATTAGAAAATAGATAGATAGATAGATAGATAGATGGATAGATAATACAATGGACTAAGAATGCTAATATAAAATAAAGTATTTGAAATTCAACCTGATATCCCTATGCATAATGTTAGAAAATGTTGGCTTTTAAACTTACATATTCATTAATTCATAGAAGTTTCTGTTTATTTACTGTTTATGTGTTTGGTTTTTGTCATACCAGTTGGCTAATTTGAGTTTATAATAATTATTATGTGATCAGTCAATATAAATATTTAATATTGACACTTGAAAGATTATAGAATTTAAAAAAATTTAAAATTTCTATTTTGCATAGAGAAATTGGAAACTACAAGATAAGAGAAAGTTAAAATTGAAAGGAACTGCCAAGATGAAAAAATAACCTGATAGGTAACTTTTTTAAAAGCAGCATAAATGTATACTATTATTCTGATTTCCTAAAAGTCCTTGAGGGAATGTTAAGGCATAAATCACTTTGTTCTAGATCCAGAACAATAAAAGGCCTTTTATGTAGAATAAAAATTAACTGCTTTCTGCTTATAAATTCCATAATTCCATTTTTGTAAGCATCCGATGTCTCTTCCTGCTAATGAAAATAAAATGAACATTTTCCATGTAAACAGCATTTCCCTTACATGTGTTGAAAAATTCAAATAATCTTGTCACAATTTTATTTTTCCATCAAGTGTTTAACCTAAAGTTTTCTAATTTTTCTTAATAACCCTTACTGTTTAATTTTGGTCTTCTCCAGTTCTAACATTTGTATAAGCAGGAAATAACATTGTGCCAAATATTTTAAATTGACTTCTGCAAAGTGACCTGAAATTTTTCCCTCATCTGTCAAGTCATTGAACTTTTGTAGTCCTATTTTTAAATTAATGAATAAAAGAAATGTTTTTCCCCCCATTGTGAAACTGAAAAACAAGACAAACTTTAACATGGATGACACAGGGGCACAAGCTAATGCTCCAGTCACCCTCTTCTCGGCAAACTCTATAGAAGTCCAAAGAGAGGTATGTAATTATCCAAAATATTATAGTGCAAATGTATGATTTTGCTCAAAAACAAAGGCTTTGCTTTTGCCTTTGTCTTACTTTCACAACTTATACTAAATGTAAAGCTTTGTGAGTTTTTTTTTTTTTTTTTTTTTTTTTCAGCATGATTTAGCAACATTAGTTATACCTCACAAGATCTCCACAGGCAAGATTTAGATTGTCAGTGTCACTTTACAGGTGAAGAAATTTAGAAAAAACAAAGAAAGTTCATGGAATTGAGATGCATGTAGTGTTTTTCTTTTCCCAAACTGTTTCAGTCTTTCTCAAGAATACACGGTGGTGTTTTTAATTGCACTCTGTCAAAGTGAAATACATTTTTTTCTGACACCGAAGTGAAATGTTTTCCTAACATTGGTCTATTCTTCAAAACCGAATACATGGGCTAAAATGATCTCTCCAATGACTGTATTATTACAATAGTAACTATCTCTAAATAACTTATGTGGATGCATGATGGGATTTGGCTTTAACAAGATAGATCTAACTGTAGAAGGCCATCATAAATAAATGTAGAAGACCTGGTGAGGCAAAGCAAGAGAGAACATAAAGGAAAATCTGAACAATAGGTCAGAGGTAGCAGCTTAGACATAGGATAGCTATGAAGCATTGATACAGTTGGATGTAAGTCCAGAGAAAGGAAGACAGACAACAGAAAATTGAATTTGATTGGTTTCATAGCACCATACAATCCAATTATAGGCATTTTAATGGGTCTAGAGCAGTCACAGGTAGTATAGTAGAACTACCCCTTACAGAAAGAAGAGTTTGGGATGAACTAGAAAAAGTCATTTTAGAGTCACTTTTTTCTCAAACACCATGTTTTACTGTTAAGCATATGATTATCATTCATGAGCGTCAATTTATAATACAGGTACCTATGATATAGCAATATAATAGGACCTTTACAGGCCTAACTTAAATAATTAAGGTAATATTTATATTGAACCCAGAATGGTGCCATAAATATGTGTCTTGTTATGGTAATTCTAAATATAAAATTTATTCTAATTAAATGAAACTTCTGTTTAATAAAAATAAATGTATTTTGAAAGTTCCAAATGTATAAATAACTTTTTCTCTTGTATTACACCAAGAAAAAGATATAGTCATCTAAAAAAAAAAACAGGCCAAAACAGACAACATGAAAGAAATTATTGACCAAGTTGATATAAAAGTAAATTGCATTAAAACAATATAATTATAAATTTCTATTATATTACCTGAGTAATCGCTAAGTTATTTCATTAGTATTATTATTTTGAGGTGAAGTCTCTGTCACCCAGGCTGGAGTCCAGTGGTACAATCTCAGCTCACTGAAACCTCCACCTCCTGGGTTCAAGTTCTTCTCCTGCCTCATCCTCCTGAGTAGCTGGGACTACAGGCACTAGCCACCATGCCTGGCTAATTGTTTTTTTTTAAATTTCTAGTAGAGAAGTAGAGACGAGGTCTCACCACGTTGGCCTGGCTGGTCTTGAACTCCTGACCTCAAGTGATCTGCTCGCCTTGGCCTCCCAAAGTGCTGGGATTGCAAGTATGAGCCACTGCTCCTGGCCCACTAAGTTATTTCATAAATTTAAAGTTATGAATCCATTTTCTCTGATTTGAAAACAGTGCCTCTGACCAATATGTAATTAGGTAGGTTTTCTTAAAATCTAGATAGTATGTTCATATTGTGGATATGGTAACATTTATCCTTTGTAGTCTTGTGACCTATTTATCACTGTCTTTTTAATTACATTTTGGAAAATTGTGATTTCCAATAAAATAAACGTTAATATCTACTTTTTGAATGTGTGTTTATAATTGTGAAAGAAACAAACATCTGTTTTTTAATGCTTACTCTGCTATTCATTATGTGTGCTCATGAAAAAACTTTGCTTGATCCTAATGTATCTCTATATTCTTTGTGTTATCATGAGGATAAAGAAGATGGATGGCGAAAATAGAAATAAAAATACTGAGAATGTAGGCAAAGTACATAAGCATATCGTGAGATTATTGTTACTGTTTGACCATTACTACTTCCTAGTTTGGTTCTGCCAACTGTACATTTCTAAAGTTGTGCTGAGCAGTCTTAAAAATGAAAGCAATCTCTGTGCGCCTTTTCAAATATATTTGAAGATAATACGGCTGTTTTCAAGAATATGATACTTTTATCTCAAAATATTTCAGATATTCACAACACATCAGCCACTATACTTTATAAAAATAGGAATTTAATAAAACATGTCCGGCAAGTCTGTTGGAGTTAATTATGATGGTAATGCAGACAGTGAAATAAATACAGTATTTGGGAAAATTACTATTCTTATTGTCCACTCTTAAAAGTTAATTTTATGAATGATGCTGGTGAAAAAGAATATTTGCAATATGACTTTAAAGTTAAACTAAGGAAATCCTGCTTAGACTGAAAAGTCATTATTTCGGAAATATTAGAAGAGATCAAAATTTAAGTTATTATTTAAGTGCTTTTACCACACAACTATTATATTCTTTCTTTTATATCCACAGTTGTGTATCCATTTATTTTTGATGTGAGCAACCCATGTGATAAAACAAAATCATTATGCAACTGACTGCTTCAAGAGGGCATTTTCTGCCTGAACTTAATTAGCTATTCCTTACACATATTATGCAAACTAAATAATAGGAGAGGGTGAAATTTTGTATTAGACACATGCAGAATAGGACTGGGAACAATTATATTGCATACCAGGTAGTTTTGAACCATATTGCTGCTCTTGTTTTTGTTAATCATACATATCCTTTCATATTCCCAGTTCAGGTATTTGGTTAGTCAATTTCTTTTTCCAATCACCAGGCTGTTTCCCCAAATAATTTAAATGTGTTCATTAGAATGAAGGTAGAGTAGTTCTTTCTTTATTTTTTCTTATTTTTATTTTTAATATCTAAGTTGTTAAAGATCAACTTAGTATTCAGTCTTAAAATATTGGAGAAACCATTCAATTAAGTTTGAAAGCAATGGTAATATGATAGAATGCTCACTGAGGAGTGGAGTACTGTAATTATAATAACTAAGGTTGGTTTGAATCTTAATGTTAATTGCACTGTATGGTTCTGCTAGTTATTTTAGAAGTTTTCTCAGTTTTCTTTGATCAATAAATTTTGACTTCCAAATACAAGAAAATCTAATGAATTTTGCTTGTGCCACAATACACATGGCTGCCCTAGGATAGAGGCCGTGGTATAAGTGACTCATTTATAGAAGGGTGATAGAATGCCTTACTAAGCTTACTGGAAGAAGTTTCTGATGCTGTGAAAATACAATGTGAGAAAGGAATTTCATTAATTTGCGGCAGGCCTTCTGCAAGTAAACAATGGTTTAGAGGTAAAGAGAGAGACATATTTATGCATTTAACAAATTACTAGCATGAGTTTAGAAGTTATACACAGAATAAGTGATATACAAGTTACCTGTTGGTAAGGTCTTGGCAGGGCTGAAGATAAGTGTGCATGGGGCAATACCTCTAGATTCAAGTGGGTTTATCTGTCAACTCATATCATTGCTAATAAGGTGAAGATTTTCAGAGATGTTGATACTACTGCATTTACTATAAGATAAAGCAAACTAGATTTAAAAAAAATAGAAATAAAGGACAATCAATAAACAGTAAATCAATGTGATACTTTTGTAAGCTAAACATTTGTAGACAGAGGAGGAAGAGTTATGAACTCATAGGTCTTAGGACAGCTGGTGACCCTGAAATGTCAGTAATCACTGAAAGAGTAACTGCCCATGCGAATATACTTCACACTCAGCAAGATGCCTAAATGGAAATAAAAAGGATATTAACCATATTTATGTATTTGTGAGCCTGGTGGTTTCACCTAGAAATGAGCAGCAATATGGTGACATAGGTGTTCTGTTGTACAATAACATCCTTGATAGAAATGAATATTCTTCTAAAAGAAAAATATTAGTGTCCAAGAAGTTGGGGATACTTTGGGATAAATAAAGTGTTTATTGAAAGATATTTCAGAGTCATTAACAAGTGAATGTTCAATAAAACATTTGGAATATGAGATAGCAGACTTTTCCTAACTTTTTTGTTATTAATGAACTTTATTTTTTAGAACAGTTTTATGTTTATGGAAAAATTGAATAAATAGAACAGAGTTTCCATATGTAACCTATGTCCCTCTTTTATTTGATTAAAATCTTGCATTAGTGGGAGTGCATTTGCTACAATTAATGAACTGATCTTAATACATACTATTACCTGAAGTCCATAGTTTGTGTTAAAAAATCACTGTTTGTGTTTTACACTTCTATAGGTTTTGACAAATGGGCAATGTCATATAACCACCATTACAATATCACACAGAGTAGTTTCATTGCCCTAAACTTTCCTTGTACTTCATCTATTCATTTCTCTTCCCACTTCATCCCAGAAACCTGGCCTTTATTAAAATGTCATGTAATTGGAATCATACAGCATATAATAATTTTGCACTGTTTTCTTTCACTTAGAAATATAAATTTAAGGTTTATGTATTTTTGTGACTTGGTAACTCATTTTTTATCACTGAATAGTATGCCACTGAACAGATGTATCACAGTATGTTTATACATTTATCTCTTAAGAAATATCTTGATTGCTTCTAATATATATGGAATCATGAATCAAGTTGCTATAAACACCCATGTGCACAAAAGGTTTGTGTACGTACATGGTTTTCAGCTCATTTTGTTAAATAACAAGGAGTGCAATTGTTACACAATGTAGTAAAACTACATTAGCTCTGTACAAGACTGCCAAACTATCTTATAATGTGGCTGTACCATTTACATCCCATCAACAATGAAAGAGAATTCCTATTGCTCCACATCCTTACCAATATTTGGGGTTAAAAGTGTTTTAGATTTTAGTTATTCTCATTGATATATAGTGGCATCCCACTGTTGTTTTAGCTTACATTTCCTTTATTACATATGATATAAAATATTTTTTTCAAATGCTTTGTCATCTGTATGGATTTTTGGTGAGTTGTCTGTTCAGATATTTAATGCACTTTTTAATTGAGTTGTTAGTTTTCTTATTGTTGAGCTTTGAGTTTTTTTAAATAAATATTTTGATACAAGTATTTTATCAGATCTATATTTTGCAAATATTTTCTTCTAGTCTGTGGCTTGTCTTTTTATTCTGTAACACTGTTGTCTACAGAGCAGATCTTTTAAATTTTAATGAGGTAAAACTGATCATTATTTTCTTTCATAGATAATGTTTTTGGTGTTGTACCTAAAAACCCATTGCTGCTAAAGGTAAGACTGCCTAAATTATTTTCTTATATTCTAAAAGTTTCATAGAATGTAAGAAAATTGGTGTTTTAAATTTAGGTCTGTGATCCATTTTGAGTTAATTTTTGTGAAGAGTTTAAGCCCTGGGTCTAGCTTAATTTTTATTTTTGGGAAGTAAACATCCATTTGTCCCAACAATCCTGTTTTTCAACAAATTGTTGCAGACACTGTATTTTCTCTATTGATTGCTTTGCTCCTTTGTCAAAAATCAGTTGCCTTTATTTGTATGGATCTACTTCTAAGTTCTTTATTCTGTACCATAGATCTGTTTATTTTTGTCTACACTATACTTTGTTAATCAACATAATTTTATAGTAAGTTTTGTGATTGGGTAATATCAGTCTTTCAACTTTGTTCTTCTTCAATATTTTGTTCTGGGTCTTCTACCGTTCCACCCAAACTTCAAAATCAGCTTGTCAATATCCACAAAATAACTTGCTGGGATTTTCATTGGGATTATGTTGAATCTCTATATAAACTTTTGAAAAACTTGCATCTTAATGTATAGTCTTCCAATAATTAATATGACATAAATCTCAATATATGTAAATCTGATGTTTCCTGAGACTTTGTAGTGTTAAATATACGTATTCTGTACTTTATTATATACATAGAAAACATTTACTTTCGTGCTACTATAATATTTTTTGAATGTTCAATTCAATTGTGCATTGCTGGTATATAGGAAAGAAATTTGCTTATATGTTTCCTAGAACTTGCTATAATCCCTTTTAGTCCCAAGATATATATATTTTTTAATATTGTTTTAGATTAACAGGATACATATGTAGGTTTGTTACTTGGGTATATTGGAGAATGGTAAGGCTTGGGCTTCTTGCCTGCAATGTGCCCAATCGTTAACTATTCAAAATTTACATCCCTTCCAACCTCCCCCTTTTTAGAGTCCTCAGTGTCTGTTATTTCTAACTTTATCTCCATGTGTACACATTGTTTAGCTCCCTCTTATAAATGAGAAGATGTGATATTTGGTTTTATTTGAGTTATTTATATTAGGATAATGGCCTGCTGATCCATCCATGTTGCTGCAAATGATATTATTTCATACTTTTTTAGGGCTGCATAGTATTCCATTTCTGTAGTGCATGTATATGCATGTATATTTACACATACACATAACATTTTCTTTAGCCAAGCAACCAGTGATGAACACAGGTTGATTCTATGACTTTTGTATTGAGAATATTGTTGCAATAAACATACAAGTTCATATTTTATATAATTTTATATAATGATTTTTTTCTTTTGGGTAGATGCACAACAGTGGGATTGCTCAGTCAAAGGTGGTTTCATTTTTGGTTCTTTGAGAAATCTCCATGCTGGTTTCCACAGGTTGCCTGTTTTCTGATATGGTAATGTTGCTGCTTTATGTAGATGGAGAAAGAGCTGTGACTTTTAACAAGTGCAAGTGGGTGTCAGTGGGCTTGTGTCAGTTAGTGGGTCAGCCCAACGTCAGACCCTGGGGAGAGTCATCATGTGCCAGCAGTATTGAAGTGAGCTAGGCAATTCCCCAATCTGTAGGTTCCTAGATGGCCCACTCAATGGCATATATGAATCCTGAGGAAACTAGACTATGAGCAGATCAGCAGATTTGGTCTCAAGATCTTAGGATTCAGGTGCTGGCTGTGGCAGGAAGAAGTGGGTCGTTCCACAGGTCACTGGTAGAACTTTCACATGGGAGTAGGCAGAATATTAAGGTGGTGTGAGCCTAAGGATGGATCATAGGCCGGTAAGGGCTGAGTTTTCAGAAAGGCTCTGTTCCACAGATGAAATTGTCAGGCCTGAGCTGGGTGGCTATGCTTATGGTCTTTCATCAGGGAAGGCATCCTCAAATCCTCTTTCATCCTCAACTGGAGTGATGGAGGTTGACAGTTGATTGCCACATGTCCTGCTTGCACTTTCCTCCCATGGAAGTGGTCATGGATTTCAATGTTGGGTGTGTGCAAAGGTGCCGTTTTCACTCACTCTCTTCTTGTCCCAGATGGCAGGAGCAGGTGGTGGTGGTGGCAACTGCTGAGGAGCTTAAAGGCAGATTGTCAGTCTCCATGGGCTCATTGTTCAGAAGAATGCTGGGTTGCAGCTGCAGTGCTCACATTGCAATGCGGTGGGATGCTCGTGGGATGCTGAAGACATACCTTGTTCAGCAGGAAGCGTTTAAGGCAAGTAGTCATGCAGTATATAGGATTCCCACTCCTTTATTTCCACAGTTATGGTATCTGTCTTTGGAGTATATGAAAGTGCCTGGCCTCTCAGCTCTTTGCTGCCTGTGTGGTGGTAGCTGGAACTGGGCTGCTCAGGTACCAGAAGCCTGTGAGAGAGAGTCCAGGCATCGAGCAGCACAGTCTCTAAGCAACTCCTGCTGTTACTATGGAGGCCTGGGGAGGGGATTGGGTGTGCTGTCCAGGTAGTTCTCCTGTGGCTAGGATTATATGGTCCATGGTGGAATTATGGAACCCCAGGAATCTCATTTACTCTCCCTTTCCCTGCATTAGGGAGCCTTCCCCAGCTTCATGCTGTTTCTAGCTCAGCAGGCTGCCCAGCTTCACTCTCCTTTGCCTTCCACAATTCCTGAATTCCAGCATGCTGTCTTAACAGATCAACTCAAAATGTTTATATTTACTTGCTATTTCGATTTCCCTCCGTAAGAGATGCACCAAGTAACTGCTTGTAGTCAGCCATCTTTAAAATCCAAGAGAGTTTTGATTGATAGATTATTTGAGGTTTCTACATAGACAATTTCTATCTCAGAAAATAAGGCAGTTTTGTTTATTTATGTTTTGACCTGTATACCTTGCTTACTTATTTACTTATTTATTTTTGGTCCTAACGGACTAGCTGGTACTTATAATAAAATGGCAAATAAAAATGGTGAGAGAGAACATCCTTGCCTTGGTTTTGATTTTGAGGAAAAATATCTATTCTCTCAAACTAACAATTGTGTTACCCCTAGGTGTTTATAGACATTCTTTATCAAGGGAGAGGATTTCCTTTTATTCTTAGTTTGCTAAGAGTTTTAATTACAGATTGGCACTGGGTTTTGTCAAATACTTCTGCATCAATTGAGGTGATTATGTGATTGTCTTTCAAGACAATTTACATGATAAATTATACTGATTGATTTTATTGTTGTTGAGTGTGAAGGCTTCCTTGCTTCCCTGAAATAAATATTAGTTGGTCACGGTGTACCATTCTATTTGTAAATTTTTGGATTTTATTTGTAAATATTTTATTGAGAATTTTGGGGTCTATGTTTATAAGAATTATTGTTTTTTAGTTTGCTTTCTTCATGAAGTCTTCACTAGTTTTGTATTATAATAGGGCTGGCTTTGTGAAATAAGGTAGAAAATGTTCCTCTTATTTCTATTGTTGGTTAATATACTGCAGTCACTTCCTATGGCTGCCATAACAAATTACCACATACTAGTTGGTTTAAAACAAATTTATTTTCTCACAATTTTTGGTAAGTCCCTCTCTGTTTCTGACTTCTGCTGAGATGGTTGATTGGCTCCAAGCGTCATACACATAATCTCTTTAGCTAAAGGTTATCTAGCCACACCCTTGGCCTCATTTCCCATGCAGATTATCTGGATTTTTCTAAATTAACAAGTGTTGTTTCTTTTTGCTTAATTATGCACTCTTTTCCTCACATTTTGCTATAAGGAGCCAAGAGAAACCAGGCCATGTCCTCAACACTTTGCCTAGGAATATCCTAAATTAAACATTCAACTTCATCACTCACTCTTTCTATTTTCCACTCAACTTAAAAACACAATTCAGCCAAGTTCTGTGGCATTTCTTAACAAGGATCACTTTCCCTTCAATTTCCAATTGAATGTTTTGCCTCAGACCTCACCAGAAGAATCTTAATGTTCATATTTCTAGCAAGATTCTGTCACAACAATTTATGTATTCTCTATGACTAGAAGTTTTCTCTGCAGTGCTCAATTTTTTGACCCTAACCAGAATCAAGTTTAACATCTGTAATTCTACCTACAGTCTCTGCCTAAATCTAGTAGTTTTGTAATATGTGTCTCAAAATTTTTCTAGCCTCTACACATGACCCAATTCCACAGCCAATTACAGAATTTTAGGTATTTGTTGCAGCAGCAATCCACTTTCCAGTACGAAAACCCATATTATTTTCTAGGGATACAGAAATATTTTCTATGCTCATCTTGTATGTGTTCCTATCTACGTGATATTCTACTCTCTGTCTCCATCCAAATTTCTCTCATCCTATAAGGATATAAATTTTATTGGATTAGGATCCACCTTAATAGCTTGAACTAACTTGCTTATTCGCATCTGCAGATGCTATTTCTAAATAAGGTAACATTCACAGGTACAGGGGATTAAAACTTCAACATATCTTTTGAAGAATACATCCAACTCACACTAATATCTAACACATTTTTAGTTGATTCCTATTCACTGGAATTGGGTGGTGGTGTTATTATTATTTTCTTCCTTCTCTGGTTTTAATTCAGTATTTTAAATAATATTATTTTGTCTCATTTCTTACCTTATCAATTATACCTTTTTTTTTTAAAGTGGTTGCCCTACACTAAATATATTAACAACTAATCTAATTCCATTTTAATAAAACAAAGGTTTTTCAGAGGTAGTTCAGGTACCTTAAAATATTTTTAATTCCTCTTTTTTATCCCTTATAATAACTCTGTCATTCATTTTTCTTCTTTGTAAAAGATAACTAATGCATTGTTGTATTATTTATTCTTCTTTGTAAAAGCTAATTAATGCATTGTTGTATTCAATTATTACTTTGAATAGTTATCTCTTAGATCAATAAAGAATAAGAAAATAAATAATTTTATCTTCATTTAATCCTACTCTATCATTCTTTCTTTATGTAGATCTGAAGTTTTTTAAATTAAAATAGACAAATAAAAATTGTATATTTTATATGTACAATATGTTTTTTGATATATTTAATATATATACATTGTGGAGTGGCTAAATCTAGCTAATTAATATATGTGCTACTAAACATTTACCTTTTTTGTTGTATGTGGTAAAAATGCTTAAAATCGATACTTGAAAATTTGAAGATACAATGTATTCTTACTAACTATAGATTTTTTTCTTTAGTTATTGTATCAAGAACACGTAAAATTTAACCTTATAACACACTTTTAAGCGGATAGTATAATATAGTTAAATATAGGCACAATATTTACAACAGACCTCCAGGACTATATTCGTTTGCTGTAACTGAAAGTTTGTACCCATTGAAGAGCAACTCTCTGTTTTTCCCTATCCTCAGCTTCTGGCAATTACCATTCAATATCCTCTTTCTATGAGTCTGATTAGATACCTCATATAAGTGGAAGTATGTATTTGTCCGTCTGTGAATGGCAAATTTTACATGTTATAATCCTGCCATATGTTGTTATATATGGCAGGATTTTCCTTTTTAAAGCTGAATAATAATTTATTGTATGTATTTGCCATATTTTCTTTATCCATTAATATGTTGATGGGCATTGTTTCTACATCATGGCTATTGTGACAATGCTTTAATAAACATGGGAATGTTAATTTCTCTTTTATATCCTAACATCAATATTTTTAATGTATAATCATACATGAGAATGCTATTTCATATAGCAGTATTATTTTCAATACTTTGAGGAACCTCCATACTGTTTATCATAGTGAATGCACCATTTTACATTCCCTCCTACAGTGTACAGGAGTTTTATTTTCTCTATATCCTTGCCAGCACTTAACTTTTTAAAAATTAATAGCCATCCTTACAGATGCAAGGATATATCATTTTGAGGATATCTCAATGCATTTCCCTGGTGATTAGTAATGTTGAACATATTTTCATATGCTTATTAACTATTTGGACATTTTCTTTATAGAAATGTATGTTCACATTTTTGGCCATTTAAAATTCAGGGTATTTTTGTTTTCATTTTTGTTTTTATTTATTTATTTTTGATCTTAAGTAGTAAGATTTACTTGTATATTTTGAATATAGATTTAGAGAATATCTATAAAATATAGATTTAGAGAATTTTTTTTCTTATTCCATAGGTTGTGTGTTCACTTTGTTGACTATTTTCTTTGATGTGCATAGCTTATTTAATTTAATGTAGTCTCATTTGTATATTTTTCTTTTCTTATTTGTACTTTTGGTGCCATAGTCGAAAAATTATCACCAAGGCAAATGCCATGAAGATTTTTCACTATGTTCTCCTAAGTTATCCAATTTGTTGGTGTATGGTTGTTCTTACCGTAGCAGACTCTTACATCTATGACATCAGTTATAATGCCTCCTCTTTTGTTTCTGAGTTTATTTGGGTATTCTCTATTTTTTTTAGTTTAGTTTTATATATTTCTACACTAGATTTTGTTATTTTCTTCCTTTGTGTAGGCTTGATATATTCTTTATCCTTTTTCCACTTCCCAGAGTATACATCTTTAACATTAGAGTTGAGGTATACAATAACCGAAAACAAAATTTAAAAAAAAAGGGAATTTGAAATTATCCAAAGGAACAAAAGTATAAAAGAATAAAGATGAGTAAAGAAAGCCTAAAAATTTTGCAGGACACCAACAGAAATAGCTCAATTAAATGATATTTAACTAAACAATGTTTAATTGAGATTTTCACTTTTTTTAAAATATATGTGTTTATTGCTATCAACTTCTCTCTTAGTACTGCTTTTGCGGTATACCGTAAGTTTTGGTGTGTTTGTTTTAGTTTGTCTCAAGACAGTTTATAATTTCTCTTTCGGTTTGTTTAATTCATTCTTTGACCATAAGTGTTTTGTTTACTTTCCATTTATATGTGTATTTTCTAGTTTTTGTTTTCTTACTGATATCTGATTCTGTTTGTTTGGGGATTTTAATACATTTATGTTTAAAGAAATTATTGATAGTTAAAAACTTACTCTTGTTAGTTTGTTAATTTTTTTTTGTTTGCCTAATAGTTCTTACAAAGTTTCCCTTGTATCTGCTAAATTACTTTTTCCTTGCTGCTTTCAGAATTATTTTTGTCTTGGACTTTTGACAGTTTGATTATGTTTCAAGGGACAAACCTCTGTGAGTTTATCCTAGTTGTTGCCAAGTAGGCTTCAATGAACCTGGATGTCCATTCCTTCTCCAGATCTGGGAAGTCTACAGACAGCATTTTTCAAATAAGCTTTCTTTCCCTTTTTTTTTCTCCTTCTTGAAGTTCCATAATGCATACATTGGTACTCTTGATGATATCTCCCAAATTTTGTGGGCTTTCTTCACTAGTCTTTATCCTTTTTTCCTTTTTGCTCCTCTGTGTAATTTCAAATTCCCTGTTTTCGATTGAGCCGTTTATTTCTTTTTCTGCTTTTATGAAATCTAGTGTTGAAGCCCGCCCAGTGAATTTTTTATTTCTGCTTATTGTACACTTCAACTCCAATATTTCTGTTTGATTCTTTTTTAATAGTTTCTGTTTTTTGATATTCTCACTTTGTTCATGTATTATTTTTCTGATTTTATTTAGTTGTCTGTGTTCTTATATAATATACTGTGCTCCTTTAAGATAATTATTTTTATCTATTTGTCAGATAATGTATAGATGTCCATTTCTTTGGGATTGGCTACCAGAGATTTATTGTGTTTCTTTGATTATGTCATGTTTCCCAATTATCTACATTCTTTATCACATTTGAAGAAACAGCCAACTTTTCAGTCCTTATCAAATGGCTTCATCAGAGGAAAACTCACCAATGAGCCTTGCTAGGGAATGTGGAAACCTCTCAAACCTTTTCAATGGGCATATCTGCTCTGGAATTGTGTCTCTATATTTCTATATTTCTGATTATTTACAGGTGGTCTCCTTTCTTTCTTTCTTCATCCTTTCTTCTTTCTCTTTCTTCTTTCTCTCCCTCCCTCCCTCCCTCCCTTCCTTCCCTCCTTCCCTCTATCCCTCCCTCCCTCCCTCTTTTCCTTCCCTCCCTCCCTCTCTTCCTTCCCTCTTTCACTTTTTTTTTGAGTTCATATCTTTTGTTCTCCATAGTTTTTGACTTTTATAATGCTGCTGGAGTTTAAAGAAATGCTTCACTGTTCTTGCTCTTTCTCTGCAGAGAAGCATTGAGCTGTATACCTTCTCCCAATCTCCCTGAGCCATACTGTATGCAATAAATTGCTCACCACTTATTCTCTTTTCTTAGCTGCCTGAACAGACTATGAAGATTATTTTAGCACCCTAGTTGAGGTAAAACATCCAGAGCTTTGGGCAGAGCAACAAAATCCTGAGGATCTTGGAAGCATGCTCCAATCCTATATTTCATTTCTGGGGATGATTCCTTAGGTCTTGCACCTTTCTTTAAGCTACTAAAGTCATACCAGCTATAGTAGATCACCTGATTCTTTCCCTTCTTCACTGCTCCCAGCCATAGATGTAAATTTTTAAAATATTTTATTTTTTTCTGTAAAACTTCTTTCAAAATTTCTGACATGGTAGTTGTGCTGGTGACACATATCCTCATTTTTGTTTGTCTGATAAACCTTTTTCTTTCCCTTCACTTTTGAAATATAATTATTCTGAATAGGGAATATTACTTTATTTTTCTTTCAGCAATTCAAATATAACACATTCTTTTCTTGTTTGTATAGTTTTTAAGGAGTAGTTTGATCTCATTTATATCCTTATCATCTATAGTGTGTTCTCCATACCTGACTTCTGTCTAGATTTTGTGTTTATCTTTGGTTCTCTGCAGTTTGAATATGATATTCCTAGTTGTAAATATTTTGACATTTATTTTAGTTGGTGTTCTCTCAGCTCCCTGGTTCTATAGTTTTTTTTTTTTTTTTTTTGTATATTCTTAATTTTAAAAAACCCTCATCAATTATTATTTAAAAATATATTCTGCATCTTTTTATCTTTCTTCTCATTCTGGTATTTCTTTACATGTATGTTACATCTTTATTAGTTGATCCACAGTTTTTTGGGTATTCTCTTTTTCTTTTGTTTGTTTTCTCTTTGGTTTTCAGTTTGAAAAGTTTTCATTGACGTGTCCTCAACTTCTTTCATTCTACTTTTAGCAGCCATATACTCTACTAATTAACCCATAAGGCATTTTAAATTTATGTTACATTGTTTTAAAAACTTCCACCATTTTTACATTCTTTCATAGAGTTTCTCTCTCCCTGCATACACTTCCCATCTGTTTTTGTCTCTGCTGTATTTGATCTAGTCTAGTTTTGATGTTTGCTTTACATTCTTGGAATGTGATTTTATTTTTCTTGCCTTTTAGCAAGCCATTTTGTTATCTTTGTGGAAATTCAGATATAATGTATCAGCTAATATATACTTAGGTAAGTTAGCCACTAGTATGTGGATTTCTGCTTATCTGTCTGAAGGTAGGCTATGTTTAATGTTTGCTGGAACTATAGGTGTTAGAGATTTCTATTTTGTCTGGCATTCTTATTTTGTCTGACCTTTGAATTTCCCTAGAAACTCCATCTTAATTAGAAACTATGACTTGCAGTTTTCTTTCATTGTAAACCATTGCTATTATACTGAAACCCTGTTGATGTGATGATAAGATATTTAGGAAGGAAAGTAATCTATAATTTTGTCATTAATATTATCATTATTATCTTACCTGTTTTTAGTGAGCCAGTGTCTTTGGTTGTGGCCTTCAGAAAAGTTTCCTAATCTTCTTCTTTTTTTTTCCACTTGCTTGGGAAATACAAGAAATCTAGAAGAAACTCTATTTAATAGTTTTATTTCTTTTTCCCTAAATCAGATAAGGTTCTGGTAAAGTTGTTTTCTTTCAAAGCAACCCTTTGTTGTGATAAACAGAAAGTTATGCCTATATTTTAAAATGGTTACTTTTCTTCTCCCACTGACCTAAGCACAACTCCATCTTTATTGTAAGAGTATAGTGAGGCTTCTGCAGGTAAATTTCAGGATAGTGTCAGGGATACCTAGGATTGGGTCCTTAACAGATTTTGCCTCTGTAATTAGCTATCAGGTCCCAGCAATTTAGCAATTAACCTTTAAGTGTTCCTAGCAGTGACTTGCTCCAGCAGCTTCTACACCATAAAATGTATTCAACGTATTCTACTGTTTCTTCAGTTTTCTAGGTAGAAGTTTGCCCTATGATCTCAATCTTCTGATGGATCTAAGATGAGTTGTTGATTTTGAGTTTGCTCTTTTTTTTTTTTTCCTGTTATGAGAACAAAAATGACTCCCAAGCCCTTTATCTGTTTTAGCATATACTGGAAATTTCTAATCCTTTTTATTTATTAAGAAAGAAGGATGCGTGCAAACTATATTCCAAAGGGAGACAATATGAGAAATGCTAGCTTAGCTATAATATCTTTAAAAATACAAAACAATGACCAAAATGCAATTGGCTAAGGGTCAAGTATCAAAAACAATCAACTCCTAAACCACTTTCAGTCTTTCAAGACTATACTTGTTGGCAAACCGTGAATCTTTCATTTACTACAGGTAGGAATTTCAGTAAATTGGACTTTCTGAGTATATTCATTATATTTAAAGTTAAAGTAATTCTCAGCTATCTCAAAGGTCTTAATGAGATGTAATTATATAACAAACATGCTAATAATGACAGCCAATAATTACTGATAGAGTAAGATATGCTAGTGCTAACATATTTTACTTCTATTAATCTTCCACCGAAGTTGTATTATTTTAAAATTTCTTAAAAAATACACACAAGAAACATACATTTACATAATTTATCTTAAGGTACACAGGTATAGATATCAGAGTCTAGTGTTATCTGACAACAAAACCCAAAATCTAAAGAACATAATAAGTGTTTATTGGTTTAAATATGTGGTTTGGATCTGTGTCTCCAATCAAATCTCACATTCAATTATAATTCTCAAAGTTGGAAGTGCAACCTTGCAGAAGGTGACTGGATCATGAGGTGGATCCTTAATGACTGATTTAGCTCCAATACCTTGGTGCTGTTCTCTTGATAGTGAGTGAGTTCTCAGGAGATCTGGTTGTTTAAAAGTGTGTAGCACCTCCCCTCTGCCACTTTCTACCTCCTGTTCCAGCCATGTAAGACGTGTCTGCTTCACTTTGGCCTTCTTCCATGAATGCAGGTTTCCTCAGGCCTCCCTGGAAGAAAAGCCCCTAGGATTCCCATACAGCCTGGAGGAAAGTGAAGTAATTAAATCTCTTTCAAAAAAATAAATTCCCCTGTCTCAGGTATTTCTTTATTGCAATGCAAGAAAGGACTAATACAATAACATTCTACATAATTGTAAAAAATTATCGATTTCTTTACAAGTCATGTGTGTGCACATGTGAATGTGTGTCTGTGTTGCAACACAGGCTATGATCAGTGTCTTGGAAAGCTTATAATGTTTACCGATAGCTCATTAGGCAGTGTCAATAACATATGTCTCTACTATATTCACATTGGTTTGTCAGTTTTTCTGAGTGAAAATTACTTCCTTGTATGGAGTGCAATAAGAATATTTTCACTCCAGAACTAAACTGACATTACACCTATGTAGAACTACATAAATGTAAGTATTACGGTGCATGCTGGTCATCAGGGGCTCTCTGGCCAGTCAGTACAATGTCTCAATGGGTATGCTGTAGGAGACAGTACAAAGGTGCTACACAGTGTAGGTATTTGCAGGGCTTTCTTAACATTTTGAGAATTTCTCATCTTTGTTGGCTAGAATAAGTTTAGTCTCTCAAGTATAGACATGTACAGTTGCAGCTACAGCTTACAAGGCAAACATTTGGCCTCATTATGTCTAATGTTTGTTGTTTTTGAAAATTTATTTAGTAGTTGTGAAAGATACCAGATTGAGAAAGATACTAAAAAAAGAAATTCTAGTTTCTTTTAAAAACTGTTTATTCACAGTTGACTCATTAGCAGTTCTGTTTTCTCAAGAGCCTTGTTTCCTCTAGGCTTCTTATCAGTCTAATGTAAGGTTCTTACTGTATTTGTCTATTTAAATTTGTGGCAGAGTATGAATAGGAAAATAACCATGAATCACTATGAACAGATCAGTGATCAGATTCTACGATCTGATTCCCTAGAAGCAAGTCACTTACTTTCTGTGTGCCTCAGTCTCTTCATCTGTAAAATAAGAATGCATAGCAGTACCCCAGTTATTGTGAAAATTAAATTAGTGAATATGTACAGTATTTACAAAATTAGAATGATACCTTTCATATACTAAATGCTGTATGGGTGTTAGTTATCTCATGGGTTTAGGTGAACCTATAAAATGTTGTAAAAATTCACTAACCTATTTTTACTTTTCAATCATGTGCCAATGTTCACTTTCTGATTTTCTATTCTTTACTGGTAGTGATTGCACTGAAATTGGAGAGCAGCGAGACTAGAATGGGACAGTTTTGTTAATTAGATCTCAGCATCTACAGCATTAGTTGGTCATAACATGATATTATTTTTCCTATTATGCTTCCACCTATTCATTGTATTCTATTGCCTATTTTATTCTTTGCTGATATCCTTTTCAAAACCATGTTTTATGTAGTTGCTTTTGAGACAATTCAGCCAGGACTCTCTTTCCCTTTTACTCATGGAATTGTATATTTTGCCATTCTTTCCAGCTCAAAATATTCTCTAGAGATTTACTGCTTTGCTCCTAGTAATTTGATTAATTTTTTTAAAAATAGATAGGTCTAAGTTTAAGAAGATCATGCAAAGCTTGGGGGTCAACACATTCCCATTTCTAATTATTGCAATATGAATATAATTTCTACCAATTTTAGTTAAAAGTTTATGGTAATTTATCAAGGAATATTTTCTGAAGGTTCTCAGAGTCATGAATAAAATTTTCATCTAATACAAATCTTAGCTAAATATTATAAAAATTGTAGGATTTATCAACTTGCTAAAGTAGGCCTAGAGTTGAGATATAATTAAATGCATTTGGTATAAATCTAGAAGACATGAAACTGTGCTCCTAGAATTAAACATATGAATTAAAAAGTTGTCTAATCCATGAAAATCAACAAAATTAAATATTTTTTAGAAAATTAATACCCTATACATTAGAGATTATAGGATGTACATGTATGCACAAGTGATTATCATTCACCTTATTTCGTATAATATATATCTCCTTCATGTATACTATATGGTTAACTCTTGTTTTTCTCATATTGTTTCTAATATTTTATAGCTAAGTTTTTTCTTACCTGTTAATATATGGTGGGACATATCATCTTTATACTCCCAACTCTAGCTTCTGTAATTATCTGTGCAAATAGTATTATTAATCATAATTTTCAGCCCCTTGCCACAATGTGTATGTTATAGTATAAAAATTTGGGCAGCAGATTAAAATCATCATCATCATCACTCATTCATTCAATTTAAGTTTTGTTAAGTACAAGGTATTAAGCACTCTTTCGAACACTTTTTTTTTTAACTAAGTGAAAGTTTACATCCTTTCTACAAAATATTTACAAATGTTATTCCTATTTACGTTTGATGACCCTAAGACATGAGAGAGTAAATACAGCTGCCGAAGGTCTTTGGGCCATTAAATGGTAAACCAGAATTTAAATCCAAAGAGTCTGGTCCAAAGTGAACAATGTCAAATTTCCATAATAGGTAATGGTGGATAACAGTGTAATTTCTGTCTTGCAGAACCAGTAGATATGCTATACTGTGAAAGAAGGCAAGAAGTTTTCCAGGCTTCCAGAACTTCCAAAGGATATCATATTCTTGAGAATTATGATGTAAATTATAGATGCTAAAAGCAAAATTTGGAAATTTTGGCTCTAATTTTACTTTAAAAATATAAAGAACATATGCATAAATTTATACCTATTAATTTCTATAAGAAATGATAAGTATTTTTCCATGAAATGAAATAAAATTTTCGTCTTAATAATTTAAATGTAAAAATTTATTTAGAAAAATATAAAATTTAATATTTAGGTAAATATGCTGTCAGTCACTGTAATTATTAAACTTGCCAAGGAGATAGTTTTGATACCGAATTGCAGACTATGGGCTCAGCTCCTTGATAGGATGTGTTCTTCCAGGCCCTTGATTCCTCACTCAGCCAAGAATGGGAGAAGGAACCTCACTGGGTGCTGCTGGCTTGTTTAAGTAAATATTGGACCCCAAAGAGTTTTTCAGAAAGTGATTTATTTAGACAGAGAGAGAGAAAAAGGAGAAAGAAATAGATCTAGAGAGAATGAGCTCTCACGCTGTCATGAGAGGGGATCCAGAGATGGAGTCTGAACAGATGAGAGAGAAGACTTTAAATCTGGGAGTTATTCCCACCACATTTAAGTTTTCTGTCCTATGAAATGAATTCCTTTAAACTTCTGCTGGAGTGATTGACCTTCGTTTTCTGGGCAGTCTATCTTCCTGCATATGCAAAAGTTGAACAAAGACGTCTAAGCCCCCTGATGGAGAGGTAGGTGGAGGTATGGTGCTGCAAAGTTCTTGCCTTTGAAATTATGCCCCCTTGTGGGCCCGGGAAGAGAATACATTCCCTCAGTCCCCGCTCTGAACAGGAAAGTCCAACTGCTACTGGGACACAGGCATCGATTGCTCTTTAGCTACTTCCCACTGAAATGAGGCTTAGAAGGGGCCCTATAGTTGAGGTTTCCTCCAGAGGGGAGACTTTCAGGGCTGCAGGTTGATCCTGAGGTCCATGATAGAGCTCATGAGCCAAGGACATTTGGCGTTCCAGTTGCAGGATTATTTGTGGCCTTATGGTTCTAGAAGAAATGAATGTGACAGGAAAGTTAAAGATGAAAAGCCCAGTGGTCAACAAATATAAAATGGTTATAAACAGGCCTAGAGGATATAGCCAGGACAGCCAGTTGTTAAATAAGCTCCATGATACTATTTCTTGAAGGTTTTTAGCCCTGTGTTAGATTGAGTCCTGCATTCTTTAACTTTGTTTAAGACAACACTTAATTGGTTTACAAAGTAGCAGCATTTTTTCTGGAAAGAAACAGGTTCCCTCTCTCTCTGTTGTTAGCAGATTTAGGGCCTTTTTACTTTGAAAAGCTATGGCAGATAAAGAGTTAAGCTGTTTTTACAGAGTGAGCTGCCCTTTCAGAGAGAATTAGCAACCTTCTTCTGTTATTATTTAACTCTTGAGATAGCTTATTGTAACTGAATAGAGGTATTGACTTTTCTAATGCCAGCACCAAGTTTTTCTATTTTTTTCAACTTCCCCCCACTCCCACTATAAAAGGGATAATTGGAGTTTGAGAGATAGTAAAGTTAAAAGTTATAGTCCTGTTAATGCCAGGATGTAAATTAGACTCTTAAGTAGTTACTTTCCTGGGAATTTTGTTGGAAGAACAGATGTAGATCCTCTAACAGCTTGCAGGTATATGAAGGGTCATCTCCTGGAACTTCAGGCTGCGGAGTAGAGGGTTTATGACTTTCTTCAGGAGATGTCCAAGGTTTCAGTGGAGTATGATGAATTCATGAGTCAGTTCCCACCACCTTAACTGCCATTGGGGTAGACAGAATAACCGAAAATTGTCCTTCCCAAGATGGGCTTAGAGAGGGAGAGTCTGAGGGGAGAAACTTAACAAGCACCAAGTCCCCAGGGCAGAACAACTCTTTCCCTTATTCCGTAGGGTGTTCTTCCGGTAAAGTTTTAAGAGTTGGTTGATACTTAACCAAGAAGGTTATATCTTTTTTTAGATCTGCTGTTTCCTTGTTTAATACAAGATCATTGGTAAGAAAGGGCTGTCCATAAAGCATCTCATAGGGCTGTGTCCTATTTTCTGAGAAGAGTTTCAAGCCCTTAAGAGTGCTACTGGTAATAGAGAAGGCCACGGGAGGTGGGTTTCCTGCGCCAGTTTCTTTAGGTGTCTTTTAGAAGTTCATTCATCTTTTCTGTTTTCCCTGAGGATTGAGACCTCCAAGCACAGTGGAGATGATACTGCATTCCTAATACCCTGGAAATTCCTTGGGTCACTGAAGCTTCAAAGGCAGGACCATTATTGCTTTGAAGACTCTAGGGATTATTTCATTAATCAGGACTTTTATTACCTCTTGGGCTTTCTCTGTTCTACAGGGGAAAGCCTCAACCCAGATTGTGTAAGTAACTACACATGTTATCAGATATTGATATCCCTGAGACTTAGGCATATGGGTAAAGTCCATTTGCCAGTCCTCAGCTGAGTAATGATCAGCTTGCTGTTCCCCAGAAGGAGCTTCGGGATGTGCCAAAGGGTTATCTTTCTGGCATATTTCACGTCTTTTGACTATTGGTTGGACAGCTTTGAAGAGACCTTTGTCTGTAAATATAGATTTGGCCATCCAATGTGTATTCTCTATACCCATATGGAAGGTTTGATGCAGAGTTTTAAGTACTTTCCACCAGCTGGCAGCAGGTAGGAGCACTTTTCTTTCCTCAGTAGCTAGCCATCCTGAAGGAGAAAGATTATGTCCCTGGGAGATTGCCTACTCTACCTCTTCTGATGAGTATTGAAGTCTAGTTTCCTTGAGTGGGTTTTCCTGTATTAAAGGTCCTTCTATAAATTCTTGTTTAGTTGCCTTTTTTGACTCTAGGTCAGCTCAGCGATTACCCTCCGCTACCTTCTCATCTCCTTTCTAGTGACCCTGACAGTGTAAGACTGCTACCTCTTTTGGTTCTTGAACAGCTTGTCATAAGTCTAAAATTTCCTTATGATATTTAACAGGAGTTCCTGCTGAGGTTAGGAACTCTCTTTCCTTCCATGGCAGCATAAGCATGCAGAACCAGGTAAGCATATTTGGAATCTGTGTATATGTTTTACTCTCTTTCCTTTTCCTATTTTTGGGCTTGAGTGAGGGCTACCAGTTCCACCAGCTGGGCACTAGTCCCAGAAGGAGTTGCTTTCATGCACTGTTTGATCACTGATGACTGCATATCCTGCTTTTTGAATTCCATTTTCCATAAAGGAACTTCTGTCAGTGTATAGGTTAAGATCAGGATTGGCTAGAGGAGAATCTAAGAGATCCTCTTGAGCCACACAGTGTTGGGCTATAACCTGCTGACAGTCACGTTCTGTGTCTGCTCCTTCCTTAGGAAGAAAAGTAGCTGGGTTTAGAGCTGCACAGGTGTGCAGCCGAAGTAAAGGCCCTTTGGGCACTAAGGCTCAATATTTGAATAGGCAACTGTCAGACAGCCCTAAGCCTCCTTTAGAGGCCAGAATTCCAGCTACATCATGTGAAGTCGATACAGTTAGATCTTTCCCTTGCACTATTTTAACTGCTTCTGAGACCAGTATAGCCACCACAGCTACAACTCGCAAGCAGTGTGGCCAGCCTTCTGCTACTGCATCAATTTCCTTACTTAGGTATGCCACTGGCTGTGCATTCTCCCCTGAGTCCTCTCCTGACTTCTTTGTAACAAGTAGGGTGAAGTTGTTCCCTGTAGGAAGGCTTAGAGCTGGAGCCTGCAGTAGTGCCTGCTTCAGGGTCTGAAAGTCTGCCTCAGCTATAGCATCCTATAGTAATAGATGGGTGTTAGCTTTCTGGGTTTCCTTAATCATAATGTACAGAGGTTTTGCTATTTCACCATATCTGGGAATCCATAATCGGCAAAAAACAGTTATTCCCAAGCATCCCTGTAACTGTTTTAATGGCTTTGGATGGGGGAAGGCCAGTATGGGTTGGAGGCATCCCTTATCTGGGACCCAAGTGCCCTAGATAAGACCAGGCCTAGATATTTTATGTCTTGTCTACATAGTTGGGCCTTTGATTTGGAAACTTTATATCCACAGGTGGCAAGAAAGTTTAGGAGGCCCTTAGTGGCCTGCTGACACTGGGTTTCTGAGTTTGCAGTTAAAAGTAAGTCATCCAGATATTGAAGAACCAGAGTACCTGGATGTGAGAAATGATTAAGGTCCTGAGCTAGAGCCTGGCCAAACAGGTGGGGGCTATCTTGAAAGCCCTGGGGTAACACTGTCCAGGTGAGCTGAGAACTCTGGGCTAAAGGGTCTTCAAAGGCAAACAGAAACTAAGATTCAGGATGTAATGGGACACAGAAAAAGGCATCCTTAAGGTCCAGGACTGTAAACCATTGTGCCTCTCCTGGAATTTGAGGGAGCAAGGTGTAAGGATTAGGTACAGCCAGGTATAAAGGAATCACAGCTTCATTAATAAGCCTGAGATCCTGCACCAGCCTCCATTGTCTATTAGATTTCTGCACTCCTAAAATTGGAGTATTGCAAGGGCTATTACAGGACTTCACTAGACTCTGAGCTTTTAAGTCCTTTACAATATGCTGTAGCCCCTTTTTGGCTTCTGGTCTTAGGGGGTACTGTCTTTGGTAAGGAAAAGAGGTGGGTGGGATACTTTAGCCTTATTTGAATTGGGCATGCATTCGTTGCCTGTCCAAATTGTCTGTCCGTTGCCCAAACCTTGGGATTAATCCCTTCTTGAAACAAAGGGCAGCAGAGAGGGATTTACTCCCTGATGAGGTTCATATAATAATGGCTCCTGCTCTGGCTGGCATGTCCTGCCTTAGTAAGGGAGTGGGACTTTCTGGGATGTTGAGGAAGGCATGGGAGAAAAGTATATCTCCTCAATTACAGCTTAGGAGCTGGAAGAAATATTGGGAGACTGCTCATCCTAGGACTCCTCGGACAGTTACAGAATTGGAGGACAACTGTCCAGGGCAGGAGAGTAAAATGGAGAAGGCGGCACCAGTGTTTAGGAGAAAATGATTAACTTCCTGGTTTTCTATGGTCAGCTTTACTCAGGGCTCTGTGAGGGGGAGGGCTTGTGCTGGCGCTTGTCCCGGGCACCCTCAATCCTGCTGTTGGGTCATCTTGTTAGACACCTCAGGACCGAGAACCTTCATCCCCTGGGACAGTATGCTTTCCAGTGATCCCCTTGGCCCAGCAGGCAAGGATGAGGTGGTGGTCCATTCCTCTGCAGACACTTTCTTATAAAATGTCCCTTCAGACTGCACTGGTAACAAGCTCTGCTGGACTGGAGGCTCACTCGAGCATTTCCTTCATTTGAGCCCCTGGGGTCTGCTTGGCTGAGGGCCATGACTAGGGCTGTGGCTTTTCTCTGGTCTCTCCTATTGCTTTCAGCCTGTTCCTTCCAGTCTCTATTATAAAACACCAAGGTTGCCAGGTTCAGTAATGATTCTAGACTCTGTTCTGGTCCCAAGGCCAGCTTCTGGAATGTTCTTCTAATATCTGCTGCTGACTGTGTAATAAACTTGTCCTTTAGTATTAACTGACCCTCTATGGAGTCTGGTGGCAAGGGAGTATATTTTCTTAAGGCCTCCCACAATCACTCAAGGAAAGCTGTTGGGTTTTCTTCTTTTCCCTGAGTTATGGTGGATAACATTGCACAGTTCATGGGCTTCTTCCTAGTGTGCCTTAATCCCTCAAGTATGCAGGTCAAGAAATGCCTATGGCTCCAGTCCCCTTGTTCTGAGTCAGGATCCCAGAGAGGGTCTGTGCTAGGGACTGCTTGTCTACCTGTAGGAAATCTATCCCTTTCCTCTGGCATCATTAAGTCATGTACTTCACTAAGGTACCAGGTGTCCCCAAACTCTTGAAATGCTGCTAGAGCAGCCTCTCTCTCATTGCTGGTTAGGGTTTTATTAAGCAATAGCATGATATCTTTCCAGTCTAATTTGAAGGACTGACCCAGGCCCTGAAGAACATCTATGTACTTGTCCAGGTTATCTGAAAACATTCCTAAGTCCACCTTAATTTGCTTTAAGTCAGAAAGTGAGAAGGGGGTGTGCACCTTGGTTGGGCCAAATTCTCCCCCCACTGCCTGTAGGGGGCAGAGTCTGGGCATCCTAGTAGCCTGAGATGCCCTGGCCATCTCAGCCTTCCCTGTCTCCTGTTGGCATATAGGAGCTGAGGAGCCCTGGTTGGCATTGGTGGAGGTAGAAGCTGCAGGGAGTCTCAAATGTGAAGGTAGTCCTGAGGAGGACTGAGTAGGGTATGGGGAACAGACCTGACAGAGCTGAGGCTTATTTCTTAGAGAAAAGAGAAGTTGCACATACGGGACCTCAAACCATTTACCCTCGCTTTTACAAAACAGGTCTAATTGTAGAATAGTGTCATAATCTATACTTCTCTTAGGAGGCCAGTATTTTCCACTCAGCAGTGGGTATTTCAGTCATGCTGTTTGGCAGAGAAAAGTGAGCTGCTGCTTCTTCAAAGACCAAGTGTCAAATTGGACCCAAGTATCCAGGATACATTTTAATGGAGACCTTGTTTTGGGAATAGTAGCACCCATCTGGAGTCAAACACAGGAATGCTTACACAGGAATTAATCCCTGGCTGTTAATTTGTGATCACTATCCCTGGGGTGTCCTCAGTCATGCTGCCAGATCTAGGGCATTCCTAAGTCATGGTACCTCATAATTTCTGTATGTCCAAGATATGTGATCATCCTTGCGGGGCTTCACATGTATTGAACTTAGTCACACTACCAGCACCATGGGTATGCACGCTCACTGTCTGCATGCCTTTAGTGACTGCCATAAAGACATGTGGACTGCTGGGATGGGTGGTGTGTACCAGTGGGTCCCTGAACCAGGACAGTGAGGCTTGGGAGGTGAGTGCTAATATTTCCTAGCAAAAGTCCAATTAATATAGGTCTGATTATAAAACTGCCCTATTAATCCAAAGAATGCGGAGCCATGTGGCTGAGGCTGGAACAATGGCCTCAGGACCCAGGCCTCCTCCCCACTTCATTTTCCATTATAGGAAAATGCCCTTAGGGTTGTGGGGTCTGCAATTAACTATTTGGGCCTAGAACCCAGTTTGACGATGGTCTTCTAGATGGAGAATTTCTGCCATAGGGAGAGCCAATCCTGAGCAAGACAAATTGGACATTATTAGATTCTGGCATTATTCAGTTGCATTAGAAAATGTACAGGTGACACAAAACACAATGTCTCATAGCCTTCAGCTTCTGGATTCCCCAAAGGATTCCCCCATTCAAGCCTGACCTCACTGGGGATTTGATTTGCTGACCTCACAACTGCTGGCCCCATGCCTTAACCCCTGTGCTAACAAGCAATCTGTGCTAAAGGGTTGCCAGGTGTGTCCCACATAGCCAGCACCTGTAGCATCTGCTATGCCCCGGAGGGGAAAGCTCACCCTACTCTTGTGGTGTTCTGGTCTGCCATGGTGCCGGGACCATGTGTGCATTCGTCCCCCTCCCTGCACCGCTGCCTCTGACCCCGGGGACATGGGAGAGGCTTGCCTGGCTGTATGCTAGGCCGCTGTGCTCCCTGGTTGGCTCAGGGCATGTGCACTTTTAAAATTTGACCTCCAGGGCTGCACTCCCAGGGAGCCAGGACTACAAGCCATGGAGCCTTCCCTCAGTGCTCTTGGCCACTGGCCTCAAGCAGTCCCGGTCCATACCTCACCTGCTCCCTGCCAATCTGCTCCCACCCACAACTTGGCCCAGAGATAAAGCAGAGGGATAGAGAGGGAGCAGAGAGCAGGCAGAGAGTGTTTGGAAGAAGTCAAGCACAGCACCCTTTTTAATTTGGCCAGGGATTCCCGCAGACACCTCCGGGACCTCCGTGGTCCCACACAGGTCTGGCTGGCTCTGTGCCCTGCACTTTCTCTTCAAAGTGATAGGACAGATTTTAGCAAGTGAGAGGTGTCCAATTTAACTTACCACTCCAGTGTTTGCACCTCCTGGCTGACTTGCCAAAGATGAGACCGAACTGTGGATGAGGGGCTTAGCTCCCTGATAGGATGTGTTATTCCAGACCCTGGATTGCTCACTCACTCAGGAATGGGAGAGGGGACCCCACCAGGTGCAGCGAGCTCATTTAAGTAAATATCAAACCCCAAAGTTTTGCAGAAAGTGATTTATTTAGCCAGAGAGAGAGAGAAAAAGGAGAAAGAAATATATAGAGAGTGAGCTCTCATGCTGTCATGAGAGGGGATCCAGAGATGGAGTCTGAACAGATGAGAGAGAAGGGGACTTTTAACCGGGGAGTTATTCCTGCCACATTTAAGTTTTCTGTCCTATGAAAGGAATTCCTTTAAACTTCTGCTGGAGTGATTGACCTTTGATTTCTGGGCAGTCTATCTTCCTGCATGTATGAAAGTTAAACAAAGACCTCTAAGCTCCTGGATGGAGAGGTAGGTGGGGTATGGCACTGCGAAGTTCTTGCCTTTGAAACCACGCCCCCTTGTGGATCAGGGAACAGAATACATTCCCTCAGTTTTATGACAAATTCTACTTTGCTTATAAAATGCGTAAGTGGCAATTGAATGACTCCTGTCTACCTTACTAGTTGTTTATTTTATTTTTTCAATTTTAGGTTCAGGAATACATCTGCAGGTTTGTTATATAGGTAAACTCGTGTCATGGGGTTTTGGTGTACAAATTATTTTGCCACTCAGGTACTAAGCATAGTACCCAATAGTCATTTTTCTGATCCTTTACCTCCTCCCACATTCCACCCTCAAGAAGATCCCAGTGTCTGTTGCTCCCCTCTGTGTGTCTATGTGTTCTCCTCACTTAGCTCCTCCCATTTATAAGTGAGAACATGCAGTGCTTGGTTTTCTGTTCCTGCATTACTTTGCTAAGGATAATGACCTCCAACTCTATCCATGTTGTTGCAAACAGCATGATCTCATCATTTTTATGGTTGTGTAGTATTCTGTGGTGTATATGTATCACATTTTATGTATCTGGCCTGCTATTGATGGGCATTTAGGTGGATTCCATGTCTTTACTGTTGTGAATCGTGCTGTGATGATCATATGCATGCATGTGTCTTTATGGTAGAACAATTTGTATTCCTTTGGCTATATGATCAATAGAGGGATTGCTGGGTCAAACATATAACTGCTTTTCACAATGGCTAAACTAATTTACATTTCCACTAGTAGTGTTGAAATGTTCCTCTTTCTCTGCAATGTCATCAGCATCTGTTATTTTTGACTTTTTAATAGCCATTCTGATTGGTGTGAGATGTTGTCTCATATGGTTTTGATTTGCATTTCTCTATTGCTTAGTAATGTTGAGCATATTTTCATATGCTTGTTGGCTGCCTGTATGTCTTTTCTTCAAAAATGTCTTTTCATGTCTTTTGCCCACTTTTTAACAAGGTTGTTTGTTTTTTGCTTTGTTAATTTGCAGATCCTTATAGATGCTGGATATTACACCATTGTCAGATACATAGCTTACAAATATTTTCTCCCTTTATGTAGGTTTTCTGTTTGCTCTGTTTATAGTTTGTTTCTTGCTGTGCAGATGCACTTTGTTTAATTAGGTCCCACTTATCAATTGTTGGTTTTGCTGCAATTGCTTTTGGCATCTTTGTATTGAAATATTCACCAGGCCCTATATCCAGAGTGGCATTTCCTAGGTTTTTTTCAAGGGTTTTATAGTTTTAGGTTTTACAGCTTTGTCTTTATTTCATCTTGAATTGATTTTTATATATGATGTGAGGAAGGGATCCAGTTTCAATGCTTTGCATATGGCTCCCCAGTTATTACAGCACCAGTTATTTAATATGGATTAATTCCCTATTGCTTATTTTTTACAATGTTGATGAAGATCTGATTGTTGCAGGCATGTGGATTTATTTCTGTGTTCTTTATTCTGTTCCATTAGTCTGTGTGCCTGTTTTTGAACCATTACCAGCCTGTTTTGGTTTCTGAAGGCTTGTAGTATAGTTTGACTTTGAGTAATGTGATACCTCTGGCTTTGTTCTCTTTGCTTAGAGTTGCTCTGACTATTTGGGTCCTTTTTGTTGTTGTTGTTGTTGTTTGTTTGTTTGTTTCATGTAACTTTTGGAATACTTTTCCTAATTCTGTGAAGAATGTCTTGGTAATCTAATAGTAATAGAGTTGAATCTAAATTGCTTTTGGAGGCATGTCCGTTTAAACAATATTGATTTTATCTATGAGCATGGAATGTATTTTCATTTGTTTGTGTCATCTCTAATTTCTTGAAGCAGTGTTTTCTAATTCTCACTGTAGAGATCTTTCACCTCCTTGGTTAACTGTATTCCTAGAAATTTTATTCTTTTTGTGGGTAATGAGAATGGGATTCCACTATTGATTTTGCTCTCAGTTTGAACATACTTGGTGCATAGAAATGCTACTGATTTTTGTAGAATGATTTTGCATCCTGAAACTTTGCTGAAGTTGTTTATCAAATCTAGTAGCTTTTGGGCAGAGACTATAGGGTTTTCTGTGTATAGAATTATGTTGTCTGCAAACAGAGATAATTTGACTATCTTTCTTACTATTTGGATAGCTTTTATTTATTTCTCTTGGCTGATTACTCTGTCTAGGGCTTCCAGTACTGTGTTGAATAGGAGTGGTGAGAGAAGTCATTCTTGTCTTGTTCTGTTACTCAAGAGGAATGCTTCCAGCTTTTGCCCATTCAATATGATGTTGGCTGTGGGTTTGTCATGGTGACTTTTATTATTTCGAGGTATAGTCCTTCAATAAGTAGTTTATTGAGGGTTTTTATCATGAAGGGATGTTGAATTTTTAAGAAAGCCTTTTTTTTTTTTTGCATCTATTGAGATGGTCATGAGGTTTTTGCTTATATGTCTGTTTATGTAATGAGTCACATATTTTGATTTGCACATTTTCAACTGATCTTGCATCCCAAGGATAAAGCCTAGCTTATTGTGTTGAATTAGCTTTTTAATGTGCTGCTGGATTCAGTTTGCTGGTATTTGTTGAGGATTTTAGTATTTATGTTCATCAAGAATATTGGTCTGAAGTTTTCTTTGTGTGTGTGTGTGTGTCTCTGACAGCTTTTGGTATCAGAATGCTGTTCACCTCATAGAATGAACTAGGGAAGAGGCCCTCCTCCTCAATTTTTTGGAATACTTTAAGAATGATATCAGCACTTCTTTAAATGCATAGTAGAATTAGGCTATATATCCATATCCATCTGATCCTGGGCTTTTTCAGCTTGGTAGACTTTTTATTACTGATTCTATTTCAGAACTCATTATTAGCCTATTCAGGGTTTCCATTTCTTCCTGATTCAATCTTCTGAGGTTGTATGTTTCCATGAACTTATTCATTTCTTTTGTTGAAGGTTTTCCAGTTTGCATGCACAGAGGTGTTTTCTTCTTTACTTTTGTCTGAGTTAGCTCAGAAAATTAGTCTTCAAGCTCTGCAATTCTTTCCTCAGCATGGAGTATTATGCTGTTAATACTTGTGATTGTATTATACAATTCTTGCAGTGAGTTTTTCAACTCTGTCAGACCAGTTTGGTTCTTTTTTTAAATCGCCATTTTGTCTTTCAGTTCCTATATCATTTTACTATATTCCTTAGATTTCTTAAATTTGGTTTTGGCTTAAATTTGGTTTTCCTCTGAATCTCAGTGATCTTTGTTCCTATCCATCTTCTGAATTCTGTAATTTAGGCTTAGTTTTAGGCCTTGTTAAGAACCATTGCTAGGGAACTAGTACAGTCATTTGGAGGTAAGAAGACCCTCTAGCTTTTCAATTTGCCAGAGCTCTTGAACTGGTTCTTTCTCATGTGTGTGTCTGATGCTCATTTAATCTTTGAAGCTGCTGTCCTTTGGATGAAATGTTTGCTTTTATCTTCTTTGATGCCCTTGTAGGTTTGATTGTGGTATAAGGTGTGTTCAGTTAACTGGATTTGTTAGAGGGCCATGGCTCAGCTCAGTAAACCTGGGCTCCCTGCTCCCTTAGCTTCTGGTACTGGTCTGGCATTGTACTCAGGCCCCACAAAGTTAGAAACATGCTGCATTGGAGGGGCCAAGGTATTCCTAGTCTGCTAACCACAACACTCCAATTGGTCATACTGGTCAATGTGCTACATCGACATAGTAGCAGCAGGATACATGCTTATGCATGGGTGCCAGTAGCCCTGGTGTTGTGACGGGATGAAGGCCAGTCAGTTGAGTCAGGGTCCCTGCAGGTAGATTGGCAGCATGACCCTGGCAGGTGCAGAGCTGCAGGTGGGTTGTGTGCATTAGTGGAGGCCAGTCTGCTGGAGCTTGCCAGTGGCCAGGTACCATCTGCCTGCAAAGGAGCTACAATGAGGGCCTTCAGGAAAGGCTTCCATGCCCATGGGCATGGCTAGGACCCCAGGAGAGCCTGGAAAATACGGGGGATGCTCATACTGGACTGGCCCCATCCATGGCAAGGCTGCTGTGCCTTGTTCAGATCAGTCACCCAAAACCTAAAGCCTCCTGAAGGAGCACAGGAAGCCTTCAAGGATAGATGTCCTTGGCCATGTTTTACAGTAGCCATTCTGATGCCAAACACTCTGGTCTTTGCAAAGGCTGTAATCCTTTCCCTGCAACCTCTCTTAGCAGCTCACTATGGCATCTCAAGTGTTCATGGGGGTCATGGGTTTTCCTGCTACTAGAATTCTGGATATCCATGTTAACAGCAGGCTACTCCTTACCTGTTCAACTCATGACTTTCCTAGGAGTCACTGAGTGCCAGCCATAAGTCCCAGTTTTAGGCAGCCTTATGCAGAATTCCCAGTTTCCTCCTCCTTCAATGCAGTATCTGTGTATTCTCTTCATGTACTCTCAACGCCTTCCCTCAAATCTGCTCAAAGTGTGCCAATCTTCCCAATGTTCCTGTCTCTCACTGGAAGATGTTCCTCCTGGCTGCACATAGTCAGCCAGTTTGGCTTCCCTCTCCGCCTTACTAGTGTTTTCAAAAGGTGATTACCTACGCTGCATAATTTTAATGATCCTATTGAGGTTCTAGAATCCAACTGACCTCCTCACATACATCACTAAAGAGATATTTCTTTGAGCTTGGTGAATAGTTTTTCTATGGTTCCATTTACATAAATACTATCTATATTAAATTCATGGATTTCTACAAATTAAACTTGTGAATTATTTCACTATTTGAGTCTATGATTCAAACTAATCTTAGGAGAGACATGACAAAAATAGTTCTTTTTGGTAACTACTGACTGAGAAGGGAAGGAGGGACTTTCAGGGGGGTCTAGAGCAGACTGTACAAAGATCAGGGCAGAGATTGGGATGAGGTAGCCACAAGCTAAGAAAGTCAAGGAATACTGACAACCACCAGAAGTGGGAATAGACAAGGAGGCATCCTTCCCTTGATTCTTCACAGAGAAGGAGGGTTAGATTTTAGATTTACAACTTTCAGCACTATGAGAAAAAAAGAAATTCTGTTGTTTTATGCCACCCAGTTTGTAATGATTCATCATAGAAACCACAGGAAAGTAATGCCCCCAATTAAAACTTCTTACCCTATTCTAGCCTTCCTGACAATCCTGATTATGTTTTTACTGAGATTATACTGCAGTTCATAGAGACAGTCCTTTTGCTCTTATCTTAAAATCATTGGATTTTCTTAAGTACCATCACAAACATCCCTTATGTTGTCTAGTAATTATGGTGATCTAAATTGTAACGCCATCACCACAGAAACATAAGTAAAACAGAAGTTCAGCATGCAGTGAAATATTGAAAAAAATAGTGAAGGAAAGAGAGAGAGAACAGTTAAAAAGGACCTTCAAATACGACAGAGTCATGATTTCTCAGAGGGCTAAAAAGGAGAGGAGACAGAAAATAGTTGGAATTCAGTGCCAAAACATGTTAAAGAACATGGAATTAGAGAGACATGGATTCAAATCTCAGCTCTAAATTTTAATATAATAATATTGGGCACCTATCCCAATTTTTAAACTAAATAAGATAAAAATTAAAGTCAATACAATTATTAACACAGAGAGTTTTTTTTAATAAAAACTCTTTTGTTTATTATTATCATTCTTCTGTATTACTTGAATAAAGGAGGTTTATTCTGGTTCTGTCCATAAGCCTACTCACAAATAAGTACTCATTAAGTAGAATTTAGTGTAATAATATTCTTACCTAGCATGCTCAAATGTGATTTACCCATATGTGCTAGGCTGAAAATTGACCCAATTCATTAATAAACCTTCCCAAGGCAATTATTTGTTTTAATATAATATAATATGAGTTTGCATTAAAAATATAAATTTGAACTCAGGTGTATCATGTAGAGTTAAAAGGGAAATACTCTTTTCTTATTGCTAAATAACAATATTTAGGAGAATCTATCAAATGGTAATAGGGCTCATGAAGAACTGCATATTCAGGATTCTTGTGTTCTAAAATTTGTGGATCGTATATACTTTTTTTAGTCACTTTTTTCAAATTTACCTATAATTTGATTTTCATAATTTTTATCCAGTTATGCCTTGATGCACTAGAGTTACTTTGTCTAATGTATATAGTTTTTAACCTTTTGTTTTATCTGATGAATGAATTATTAAAATATGAGAATGTATGAAGAATTATCCTCTATAATTGTTTTTATTTTTCCTATAAATTAAAAAGAAAAACAGTGTATGTCTGTATTTTGTGTGTGTATTGGAGATAATCTTTTCCAGTTACTTGAAAATGAAGTAAGCTAACTTTAATTGTCAGTTCAGGGTAAATGCTATTTTGATATAACACTAAAAATGCTAAAATGCATAGTTTTCCTTTAATGAGAAAGAATTTATTACATACTTGTCCTCATTTCTGTTAATGAGGATTACACGAACAAAACACTGTGCATCCAGATAATAATGCATTCTTTATTATTTACTTAAAGAGAGGAAGTTTTTCACCTGCAGTTTCTCAAAATGCTTGAGTTAATTAAGTGAAATAGTTGCAACATTATATAAGCAACTAGATTCTAGTTACATATGGCTAGCAAGAAATATTACTTTCCCTTCAAATGACAAACCCAAATACATTCACATTTTAAGGTGGTGTTACTGTTTTGTTTGTTGAAGTTGTCTGTCACGTCCTGAGGGTATATGTGGTCTTTATCCTTTCCCTCCAGCCCTTGTGGGAAGCGCTAGGTAGTAGATTATTAGATTTGTTATGGTTATAGTATAACACGTATGTAATAAAACAAGTGGCTGAAATCAGTATTTTAAAAACCCAGTTTCTTAGGTGACATTCCAAAAATAGGCGAGCAGAATTCTGTTCCACATAGTCTTTGGAGTTCCAGACTGCAAAAGATGTGCCATATGGAGAAAAACAACTTCCAAAATTGCCCTGGGTTTTAATATTCAGTCTGAAATGAGAAAGTGTGAAGTCACATTTTCTTCTTAAATTCTGGTTTGAAATTTATATATGTCACTCTGCTACCATTTTATGGGCTAGAATGAGTCACACAGTCCTATTTTGCCAGCTTGCAGGAAGCTGGCAAATGTGATTCCAACTGAGTAAGGCTTCCCCCAAATTTTGTACTGTGAAGGCTAAACATGAACCTGCCACAGCTGTCCTCTAAGGACAAAATATCCATGGACTTACTCTTCCAAACACCCAGAACACAACTCTGATGAATTTTCATTCTTCTTAACCCTGCTCCATAGTCTGCGATTTCAGTCAGTAATTTTTTAAAGCTTTTTACTTTTATGTTTAAACATTAATTTTGAGATAATTTTGAGCTATTTTACTTTAATGTTTAAACTTTAATTTTGAGATATAAGTGTAAGAAATATTACAGAGGTTCCATGACCACTTTATCAAATTCTCGCCAGTATTATTATTTTTTAATTTTTATAGATTATGGATACATATGAAGATTTCTCACATGCATATATTGTGTAGCAGTAGATTCTGGGCTTTTAGTGTAGCCATCCCCTGAATAGTAAACATGTACTCAATAGGTAGTTTTTCAACCCTCACCCCCTCCCACCCTTTCACCCTTTCTAGTCTCCGATGTCTATTATTCCACTCGATATGTCCAGATGTATCCTTGTTTAGCTCCCATTTATAAGTGAGAAGAACATGAGAAAATGCTGTATTGACTTTCTGTTTCTCAGTTGTTTCACTTAGGATAATGGCTCCAGTTCCATCTTCAATGGTAATATTTTACAAAACATACAGCCAAGATATCGACATTAATAAAATTACAATAAAATATTTTCCATCACTATAAGTTTTCTTCATGATACATATATAAGCTACACCCACATCTTTACCTCTGTATCCTTTCTTTAAATTACAGTAATCACAAATCTGTTCCTCATTGTCTTTTTTTTTTTTTAATTTTAAGAATGCTATATAGACAGAATCATACAATATGTAATCTTTGGCATTGGTTTCTTGTGCTTTTCACTCAGAGTTATTCTCTGGTGATTCATCCTGGTTGTTGTATGTATTAAGAATTTGTTACTTTTTATTGCTGAGTAAGTATTTCATGGTATGGTGGTATGATAGAAAACACAAACTGCATCAGAACCTTTCGTTATGTACTGATGGGAAAGAAAAATGGTACAGTCACTTAATAAGAAAAACTATTTGCAATTTTTTTTAAAACAAACCAAACATTGTTTTACCATATAGTTCAGCAATCATTCTCCTACATATTTATCCAATTGACTTGACATGTCCTCACAAAACCTTGCATACAAATATTTATGGTAGTTTTATTCATAATTAGGAAAATCCTATTATTAACCAAAATGTCCTTCAATAATGAATAAATTGTAGTGCATCAATAGATGGAAGTATATTTAGAGGTTGAAAGGAATTATCTATAAATCTATGCAAAGAATTGGATGAATCTAAATGCATATTGCTAAGTGAAAGAAGAAGCCAGCCTGAAAAGGCTACATATTGTATGATTTCAATTATGTGACATTCTGGGAAAACAAAACAACAGAGACTGTAAAGAGTCCAGTTGTTGCAAGGGTTCAGGGGGGAATGGGAGCTGAGTATGTGATGCACAGAAAAGTTTTAGGGTGGTAAATCTATTCAGTAAGATTCAATACTGGTTGACACATGACGTTATGCATTTATTAAAACCTATAGAATTCTACAGTGAAAGAGAGAAATGTAATGTGTATTAATTAAACAACAGCAATAACAACAACAACAAGCATTTAGGAGGATACTTGTTCACAGAACGAAAAGTAGAAGGTGACAAAACAATGTAATAGCATTAAAATGGACAAAATAATATCACTTAATTGGGTAGGGAAAAAAGTACTGGTCTAAGTAACTTTGGAAAGGAGTGGCATCTATATGATTAAAGAAAAAAAAAGAGCTGTATTTAAGTACTGTGATTTAGTTGATAAAGTTATTTTCCATAGGGGTATGGGTTAATAATTATGAATCCACTATACATGTATATTGGAAATGAAAAATTAATTAAATGAATTATGAATAAACAAGAGAAAAAGGCTAGAATGACCCATGGGATAATCCATCAGATTTTGAAACAACAGTATAAACTCATGTTTAACTTTATATAGATACAGACAGACATATGTAGAATATTTATAAATGTATGTGAATGTTTATAAACATATGTCATATGTGTTAGAATACACATGTATATTTTCTTGTTCTGACAACTAAAATGGTCTAGAAGTAGCAAACCCTAGTTAACAATGTAACAACATGTACACTTGCTGTCCATTTCATATACATATATATATATTCACACTATATATATTTATATATAGATATACATGTTCCACATACAGGATATATAGAAGTTATATGTGCATATGTATGTGTATTTTATTATATTATCTATTATATATTTCTCTATATATTTTTAGATATTTTTATATTCTCTAGGAGAAAAATGAAACAAAACAGGAATCCAATGGTAAATGGCTGATTCTAGGACTGAAGCAGAAAGGTAAGGAACTGCTAAACACACACACATGTGCACACACACAAATACAAAAGAGGTTTTTCATATTTTCTTAATCCTTAAAAATGGGTGGCTTGGAGGTGTTAACAAAAATGCCAAACTCTGTGAAATGTTTAAAGACTTTTATTCCAAGCAAAATATAAGTGACTATGGCCCAGGGCACAGTCCCAAGAGGTCTTGAGAACATGTGTCCAGGGTGGTTGAGTTATAGCTTTGTTTCATACATTTTAGAGAGATGAAGTTACAGGCAAAGACATAAATCAGCACATGTAAGATACTTTGATTCATCCTGGAAAGGCAGGACATCTCAAAGTAAGATTTTGGGGCTTACAAGTAGTAGGTGGATTTAAAGATTTTCTGATTGACAATTGGTTGAAAGAGTTAAGCTTTGCCTAAAGAGTTGAAGTCAGCAGAAATAAATGTTTGGGTTCAGTGGCTGGGCACGGTGGCTTACCCCTGTAATCTCAACACTTTTGGAGGCTGAGCTGAATGTATAGTGAGGTCAGGAGTTCAAGACCCTCCTGGCCAATATGGTGAAACCCTGTGTCTACTAAAAATACAAAGAATTAGCTGGGTGTGGGTGGCATGCACGTGTAGTTCCCGCTGCTCCAAAGGCTGAGGCAGGAGAATTGCTTGAACCGGGGAGGTAGAGGTTGCAATGAGCCAAGATTGCGCCACTGCACTCCAGCCTGGGCGACAGAGCAAGACTGTCTCATTACAAAAAAAAAAAAAAAAAAAAAAGGAAATGTTTGTGTTTCAATAGAGGGGTTTGTGGAAGCCAAGGTTCTTGTTATGTAGATGAAGACTTTAAGTAGCAGGTTTCAGAGGGAGTATATCATAAATGTCCCTTTTTGGACCTTAAGACTTTGAGAGGTTTCAGAGTCTTTGTCATACCTCTCTTGAACATTGGAAAGACCTAGAAAGGGAAGGAGAGTCTCTACAGAATGCAAATTTTTGCTACAAGTGATAGCTGTGCAAGGTCATTTCAAAATATGTCAAATAAATATATTTTGGGGTAAAATACCTTGATTATCTTCAGAGCCTGTTATCTGTCATGTGATGCTATATCACAGTCAGGTTAGAATTTGGTATATTATTGATAAGAAGAGTCTGTTTTGACAGTCTCATGATCTCTATTTTAATGTTAATGCTGGTCAGTTGTGTCTAAACCCCAAAGGATAGGAGTTATAATGAGGCAGGTCCAGACTACCTTCCTGCCATGGCCTCATCTAGTTTCTGAAGTTTCTTTGTGACCCCCTTCTGTCAAGTTGGGTATCCATTCAGTCTTTTGGGGGACATAGAATCTTAGTTTTGGTTTACATAGGCTACTCTCTAAAAAGTAGTGTATGAAATTGAAGAAAAAAATAAAGAACAGTAATTTTACAGTGGAGAAATTTGATAAAGACTACCTGAGCTAGGTGATTGAAATTAACTTCAATAGTAACAAGTCACATTATAGTATGTTATATTAGGTTTCCTTAATATGATGTGATATGTGAGAATGGCACTTTACTTACGTGGTGTCCTTCCCCAAAACCCTTTGCCCTAGTCTAAGAAAATTGTCAAACAGATCAAAATTGAGGGACACTCTAAAAAATACCAGGATGCCTCAGTTTTGAGGACCAGGATGCCTCAAAACTGTTAAGATCATTCAAAACAAGGAATGTCTGAGAAATTGTCATGGCCAAAAGAAGCCTAAGGAGACATGACCACTAACTGTAACGTGGCTATCTGGATAGGATCCTGGGAAAGGAAAGAACATTAGGTAACAACTAAGGAAGTCTGGATACAGTATCAGCTTTATTTAGCAACAGTATTAATATTGGTTTATTATGAGAAGTGTATCATACTAATATAAAACTTTAATAGGGAAAACTGGGATTGGGTTCTGTTATAACCCTAAAATTTTTTACTACTTTTAGTAGTAAAAAAATCTAAAGCTATTCTAAATATCTTAAAAATTCTTAAAATTGTGTTTCATTTTAATTAGTTCTGAGTGACATCATCTGGAAAATTATTGCTGGCCTGAACTGAATTTCTTTCCAATGAACAATAGGATGTTCTTTAATCAAATGTATACAGATCAGTGATTCATTTTGTTCTATCTAAAGTAGTTTAAATTATTAATTAAGACAATGATTATGAATGCCACCTTTCTAGCATTTAATATTTCCTGATGTTTCCCCTTCAGAGAACTATTATGTTAATTTCTTTTTTGGTATTGTAATTTTGTAAGTGACATATTTTTCTTCATTTTTTCCTTCTTAATTTTTCTGTTAGTGCTTATCCTTTCAAATCCCTTTGTCTCTTTTATTTAATCAGCCACAATTTATTTTTATCATGCAATGCAACAAGCGCAGAATTTATTCATATATTGGATTATTATTATGATATATTTCAATGGAGTAATAATATACCTTTTTTTTGTTTGTTTGTTTTTGAGATAGAGTCTTGCTCTGTCACCCAGGCTGGAGTTCAATGGCACAATCTCACTCACTGCAACCTCTGACTCCCTGGTTCAAGTTATTCTCCTGCCTCAGCCTCCATAGTAGCTGAATTACAGGCACCCGCCACCACATCTGGCTAATTTTGTGTTTTTAGTAGAGACAGGGTTTCACTATGTTGGCCAGGCTGGTCTCAAACTGCTGACCTCAAGTAATCCGCTGGCCTCAGCCTCCCAAAGTGCTGGGATTACAGGCATGAACCACCAAACCCGGCCTACCTTTTCTTAATCTGTCTTAAATTCACACAGAAAATTAAGGTAAGATAGGGAATGTTATTTTCAGTGGCCTTTCAATGGTCAAAATTTGTATGTTTCTTCAATTAGTTCCAGGTACTATGGATTAAATATCATTAATATCTTGTAATACCCTGTCTTAAACCCTCATTTGATGTAAATGAAGCCAGTTCTGTTGAGAAACTTTAGACATTGTTTTGAAAGAATGATATTTTACTGGCAAGAGACAGCTGCCTCTCTTACCAAACATCCGACAGTCCTTTTATTTCTGAAGCATATCAAGATTAGAACATTTTACAGTTCTTTTTCAGTAATGATCTATATCTTACCTTCAACTAACATCCTAGTAGGAGAGAAATGACCTTAGGTAAAATTGTGTTGTGAGCCATTTACTTTGCTGCTATCCTATTTCTCTGCGCACAGGTATCAAAGTGATTCCAAGTATAAATTTAAAGAAAGATAAAATAAGACTAAAATCCTGACTGGGACAAAAATAAATTATTGAACATTGTATTTGTGATAGCTATTTCTCTGTCCCTCAAATATCAAACTATAAAATAGGAAAAATAATTTCTATCTAATAGCTTCTTGTGTGAGCATTAAATTTGATAATTTGTGTAAAGCATCAGAAGAGTGTCTCTGTACATCACAGACACTCAAAAATAGCAGCAATCTTAGCTACAGGAATCTTCAATATAATGCCATACAAATGTTCTGATGAAATCTCCTACTATGCCATTATAGGCTATTCACTGTTAAATTCATTCACTTGTTCCTATGGCACAGCTAGTGAGAAATATAGTTACGTGTAAAACTTTAATAAGAAGTTTCACATGTAAAGCAAGACCTTAGTAAAGGGCTCCTGTGTAATGGGGATCATCAATGACTTACAATATACAAATTCAGGAGAGAATAATGAGGATATGTGATATGTTTGCAGAATACAACACTGTAGACTTGACTATGCTAATTTACCTATAATTGGATTCAGATATTCTAGGGCATATTTAAGTATGTGTTGGGGGAGAAGTGAGAGGAGGAAGCAGAGAAGTCATGTATGTTTAACATCAGACTTGCTGAGGCCGAGAATAAAAAGTAAAGAAATAACAAGTCTTTAAAATATATCAATTATAGGTCCAAAATAATATAACATCAATTTTGAATAATAGGCAATAGTGTTCTTGCTCAAAAATATGGTCTGTGCCACTTGAAATTATTTTGGTTAGTATTCATATTTTAATATTTTATTTTGTTTTATTATCATTTAGTTATTACAAACAAAGTCTTAACATCCAACTCCTAATAACGTTTCTGCTCTCTATTAACATCTTTGCCTGAATGTATGAGCAATATTTTTATTTATTTCTCTGCTTATCCTCATTCGTATTATATTACCTGACAATTTTTGTGTGCTACATATTTATTTAAAATAATTATAACTAAGCTTTCTCCTAATGTTTTTTAATCTAGTCAAATAATTCAGTATATTCTATTTTTACATTTTTATGGACTTAGCAGTAGCCTGAATTTCCTATTAATTGCATATGTTATCTCATGTCATATTCCTTGTCCTCAGTCATTAACAGTTACATCGTCTAAATTTAGATCACTATCTGAGTAACATTTCTTTCAGTTGCTATCCATTTTAAAGCATATTTTCTGCCTGAAGCCCTTTACTGTCTAAACATTTCCTAGATTGTTTTCAGTGCTCATTCTGTGATATAACACTTCCTGACCCTGTGAATTAGGCTTTTGTGTCCTGTACCATGTTCAAAGTGCTCTCAATCCAAAGGCAGATTAGTCTTCAGATTTCTCCTGCTGATCCTTTGTGCTCTGTCTTCAAAAATCGTCAGAATTATTAGGCTCTGCACATGCCTTTTGTGATTCCAAACTGTGACTATATTTAATCAACCTTTTTTTCTTATCAAGAGCTCTGTGAGTGTGGCTATAATTGGCATTTCTACAATTCCTTCCTTCAAAAATGTTTTTATATTTTAAATGACCTGTCAGTGATAAATTGTTACAGCATAATGGCTTCTAATTTTCCCTTCTCTGATATGGAAATGGTGGGTTTGGTCAAGGGTGATTATCCTGCAAGAAAAAAACCTGAGGAAACAAATGTGGTCTGATCATGGGTGACCAGGCAGAGAATCCTGGCAAGATCATGTTATCCTGAATTCACATCTTAGGGCAGCAGGACATCTGGGAAAGACTTGAAGTTGTGTCATCAGGAGAGGCAAGACCAGATTAGCAAATAAGGCAGAGCTGAAGCTTGGAGAACTGGCCAAAGATTCACAAGCATTTAAGAAAGTAGATTTCTAAACTCTTTCAAGAATATTTCCTATCTCCTAGTCAAATGGAGCTCATATTAACTTACCTGTTTTCATCCATAGGCAATTTACTTATTTCCTAATCAGTTCCTTTGTGAGTTGGGCTCAAGAAAATCTGTGACCCAATGTCTTTCTGATTAAAATAAAGTGATTGTTGCAGGGTTATGAAGATAAAGACTCTGTGTACAGGGAGCTGGTTTTTCTCAGAAGGTTGAGATCCGTAACTGCATCTACTACTCTGGGGAAAAATATAAAAACTTATTTCACACCAGAAAGAAGAAAAATCTCTTGCTTTTGAGCATAGAGGCTTCAGAATGTTGAAGGAAGTGGACTTCTTAATATTGAAGGTGATGGACTCCTGAAGTGTGTAATGTGACATACCCCTTCGTCCCCACCCCCTCAGTTTGGCCCTAAGATGAGACCAACCAGAAGATGAAAAGAAAATGGAAATCTAGACAGGAAAAAAAAATACAGGTAAGGTGCCTCTGGGGTTCCACGAGACCTTGGGTTTAGTAGAGCAGGGCTTCTAAACTTTGAAACAAGTCAGCTCTAGGGAGTATCAGAATAAAAAGTTTAAAATAAGCAATCACTTACTTCTTGAATAATTCTTTTTTAGTGCTTATTTCTTTCAAGACAATGCAGTCACGTTTAAGTTACATCAGAATAGAAAAGTAAGAAGACTCTAATCTGGCATCAATAATTTGGGGATAAATAAGCGAATGTATATAATATGAAGTGTATCTATATAGAAAGTATATACACATACATATATATCTAATATATATATGTACACACATAAACATATATAACTATACAGATACAGATATGTATACAAATGGATATATACACATACAAATTGATATATATGTACATACACATGGAAATATATATACACACACCTATCTATATAGATGTAGATACACATAAATATATATACACACAAATTGATATACATATATATACAAATGGATATGTATATATACACACACATATCTATACAGATATAGATACTGACACAAATGGATATATATAGCTAGAAAGATATGAGTATGTATAGATAGATATAAGAGTATGTGTATCTATCTATCTATCTGTCTGTCTATCTATCTATCTATTCTCTTCATTTAAGTAACACTGATGGGGAATTAATTGACTAATTACGGCCAATTTGACCCAGGAGAATATTTAACTAGCTGGAAATGGTCTTTCTTCTGTTTTAAGTACTAAAACGTAAATGTGCTTTCTGTTAAGACAGATGGTGCCTACCACTTATCCTGTCATGTTTGGTAGAAAAGAGCAGCAATAGTATCTTATAAAAACAGAACTAGGTGCCCATTTTTTAGTTTTCCTTACATTCTACCTTTGATCAACACATATATGGAATTTTAGTGCATGTGTGTGTGTGTGTGTGTGTGTGTGTGTTTTAACATAACTCATAAAATTTTAAAGTAATTTCTTCTCCAGGTCTTCAAAATAATGTCATGAAGCTATTAAATTATAAAAGTAATTAAGCTTCAATATAATTAGAATATTTCTGCTTCTACTATATTTTGTTAACAACCAATAATAATAATTATGATTTATATATGTATAGAGTAATTATGAGAGTATTGTTTTAGTGTATTTGCAAAAAGTATGTATAATTACTACTTTTGCTTAGTTCAACTAGTAGTTTTTGGGCCAACTCTTTTGTGATACCAGGGATAATGACCTTACAATTGGGCCTTGTCCCCCTCAAATATTAAAACAATTTTTAAATACCTATAATATAGTTTGAAGGTTGGAAAATACAATTGATTATATATTCCAAGTAGGGTATGACTTATTTAGCAATGATTTATGTTCTGAAGCAATGTTCTTGTCTCATCAGAGAAGCATATTTTGAGTACACCTTTGGACAATTATTTGTGAAAATCAAATAATTACGAGACTTTTGAGTTCTCTGCTATCCAGGTTTAGCACTTGGAGGAAACTCAAAAGGTAAATTTGAGTCATTCCCCTTGGAAACTGTCATGTTTTTAATTATTATGTTTTCAGGAAAGGTTGTTATTGATGTGAAATATTTATAGAAAACTAAAGACTTGCTTATAGAACTCTTTTCTGTGATGGTGTAGCAAAAGTGAAAAATTTTCTTATCTGAAATAAATTAAATACTGTAAAAAATGCTTACAATGTAAACATATATATTTAATAATTTGTGAACGTGTGGGCTTTGCAAAATGACTTTGGTAGTGGTTCATATTTCTATATATAAAAACCTTACAACAAGAATTATACTAAAGACTGAATTTTCAATGATCCTGTAGTTTAGAGAAAAGACAAAAAGCTGTCCCTGATTTTGCATGCTAATTAATGCCTTTTTTTTTTTTTTTGTGGTAGCACAAAACGCTCTGACACTAACATTGAAGAAAATTATTTATTTTTTATCAACTCCCAAAATGATGTTTGGGTGGTAAAACTAAAAATAGAAATGCCTGGAGCACCAGACATTTCAGCAGTAAAAACATGCATACCTAAGCACTGCGTTCTGTAGACACTTGGACTGGAATGTGGGCTTCTGGTCTGGTTCCTCTGACAAAGAAAGGTTTTTGAGTGTCATTCCTTCAGTTTCTCTTGTAGGAATAGCTGAGGGAAAGAATGTTAGAATGGAAGAATGTGGGAGGAAGAAAGAATATCCACCTTTTCTTATTAGAGAGAGAAGTGGAGACTTATTTCTATTTTCCTCCGCAGTCCTGTAGCAGCAAGAAACTGAATATGCCATCGACTAGAATGAGCTTGGAAATGAATCTTCCCAAGAACCTCCAGGTAAGTCCAGCCCATGTGACATCTTGACTTTGGACTTAAAATCCCCTAAGCAGAACGTCAAGCTAAGTTTGCCCTGACTTTTCAGCTACAGAACTGGATCAGAATAAAAAAGTGTTGTTTTAAGCAAGTGAGTTTGTGGTAATTTGTTACACAGCAATAGAAAACTAATGCAGATAGATATGAAATTCATCTTTCTCTAAAATTTATATTCTGTTTTCTCAAATGACATTTCACAGTTATTATCATCACCTCCTCCCTCACATGTTTACTTTATTATGAGTTGAAAAAGTCCTTGATAGCTTTGAAGTGTTCTCCCATTGGAAAAGTGAACTAACACAATATGCTCTCAGCAAGTGTAGTAAATACTGGTTGCTTTTTAAATGCTTATGATAAGCTTAGAATCTGAAAAGTTGCTTTAACTTGATGGGATATTTCTTTTTTTTTTTTTTTAAATTGCATTTTAGGTTTTGGGGTACATGTGAAAAACATGCAAGGTTGTTGCATAGGTGCATACGTGGCAGTATGATTTGCTGCCTCCCTCCCCTTCACCTATATCTGGCATTTCTCCCCATGCTATCCCTCCCCAACTCCCCACTTCCCCGCTATCCCCCCTCCCCCCCAGCAGACTCCCGTGTATAGTGCTCCCCTCCCTGTGTCCATGTGTTCTCCTTGTTCAACACCCGCCTCTGAGTGAGAACATGTGGTGTTTGATGGGATATTTCTATCCCTTTACATAAGATACTAATTTACATCCATTTGAAACTCTTCAAATAATAAATGCTCATTATACTTCTTCATTGTTAACATGATCAAGCCTTATGCGTGCATATTTTAGCACCACTTGAAATTGCCGCAGTCTTTTGAACAACTAAGTACTGGAGAAAATGAGGACTGCATTTCCCTCCATCTTGTTTTCAGAGATAGATGAATTTTCCATAGCAAATGCCTAACAAGTTGAACAGTTTCAAAAGCCCTGTTGATGGAAAACATATCAGATAGTGCTTTGTGAAGTAGGCCTTCCTAAATTTTGCTACAATGTCATTTGAATGAGTACCATATTCTGATTAAAATTAACAAAGAACTTACATAATAAAAATAAATCTTATTATAAAAGAATATAGTATATATTCTTTTTTTAATGTGAGGACTAAATGCATTCATTAACATAACAAAAAGAATTTGCAGTGTCAAGGAGAATATTTCTTAGGCAATAGAAATGTTAAAAAACAATTTCTGGGAACACTTTAAAAATAATTTTGTTACTTTATGTTCACTGGTTCCATTGGTCGCTTCTGTCACTTTCCCTTTGTTATAATTTTAAAAAGTTAAAATTAAGACATATCCAGCTAATTCAGTTTGTATAGAGATATAAAGCACAATTTTATAGGTGAAATTCATGATATGAATATAATTTAAAGATGCTGAAAATAAAATTAAAATTAAGTAGCTTTATAGTTTAGTATAGGTATGCAAGATCTGTTACAATAATAATCGGTTATAATAATAATCAAAGTCAATGAAATCACCATCCCATTAATGTGTTTATTTAGCAACTAAGGTTTTGTTTATTATAGTTTATTAGGAATTGCCTTTCTGTAATATTCTGTAATATTTAGAAAATAATTAGGAAACTAATTAGGAAGGAGGAGAAAAATACATTTGTAAAATAATTTTTATAATTTATTTTTCATTTATTTATTTTGAAAATATTTTATAGTACCCATTACTATACCCATTTTACAGATGAGCACAGTAAGGCTTATTTAGAATTTAAACTGTCCTTGACAATTTATCTGGCTAATCATATAGCCAGGATTCAAATCCAGATATTCTGACTACTTGTCTCAAGACAGATAACTCTATATTCAAGTTATAAAAACACATAAGTATTCCAATCAAAATTCCTATTAGATATGTTGAGAAACACAATAAACTTATCCTAGTATTTAGTTGGAATGAATAAGATCTGAAAATAGTTGGTGATCCAAAACAAAAGAGTATAAAGTGGGAGGGACTTGTACCAAATATTAAAATGCTATTAATTGCATTTATTGCATCGATGGTAAGATATAAAAACAGTTACAACTACGTGTAAGTATATATATATATATTTGAGTGTTTAAGTATATTTTAATTTTTTTCTATTTGTATGTCTGTCATTAAAATGTTTACAAAACTATGAGTTCTCATTGCTCTCTCTAGTCCCATCCATCTACTTTGTTTTTCTCATTTTGTATTTCAAACTTATTTACGTAACAGTAATAAAGATGTGTATATATACACACACATACATATATATACACACACACCATATATATACCATATACATACAGCATGGGTGTATCTATATCATATATATACATCATATGTGTATATATACTATATGTACATACTGTGTGTATATATATACACACATGCCATATATATGTATATATACTCACACGCTATGTATATATACATGTATGTATGTGTGTGTGTGTGTATATATATATAAAGAGAGGGGGAGAGAGATATAAGTAGATAGTTACAAGGACATGTCAATAGCAATGAGCAGAGTTAGTTAACAAACTTCATTTCTAAATATCATTTTCAACCACAAGAATCTAAGGGCTCCTTAGAGGAATGAAGAGGTAAGGGAAATTTCAAGATAAGCCTGGAATATTTTGTTGTGCCAGGAAATAAGGAAGTGCTAAAAAAAAAGATAGAACATATTTTAGGGTCACAAAGTCTACTTAAGTGGTCCTCTCCTGGTCAAATCTGAAATAATTTGAGCATCAAAATAAACAATGTATTACAATCCATTGAATAGAATAAAATCCCATGATTTCACACAGATATCAACAAATGTGATAAATCATGAGGAAATAAAAGTAAGCTCTTCTTTACCCATGAGTGCTAACTAATAAATAATTGTGTAGTGTAAAAAATAATCTACAGTAGAATAATGTTTATCCTTAAAAATGGAGGTCCTGTCACTTGCAATAACATGGGTGAACCTGGAGAACATTATGGTGAGTGAAATTAGCCAGACATAGTGTTGCAGTTATGTCAGTTATGTGGGATGAATAAGTCAACAGATTTAATGTACAGTATGAGGATTATAGCGAATCTTACGGTGTTGTATACTGGAAGTATTTTTTTTTGTTTTGTTTTAGGTGCTCTCGTCACCACACACAAAAAAATATAACCTATGTGAGCTGATGGATATATTAACTTACTTTACAATAGTAACCAGTTCACTATCTATAAGAATATAAAAATATTATGTTGCCCACCTTAAACACAGACAATAATACAAAATTATAATGGATGCTAAAACCAGTGAGAAAAATACTGATTCAGAACACCATGATGTAATTCAAAGTATACCTACAAAAAATACTTTTTAAGTGTAAAATAAAGATAATCCTATAGTGGATGATTTAGGCTGAGACCTTGTTACTCAAGTGAAAAATAAATTTAACATAACCAATATTGGAACAATATTGTGTGTCCTGATATGATGTATTAATAGGGCACAATATATCTGTATTATTCGCCTCCAAAATGCATAATTTAACTCTAATCTGGAGAAAATTTCATCAAATCCAAATTGAGGAACATTCTATAAAACGACTAGCTTGTTCTCTAAAAATATCAAGGTCAAAAAGCAAAATAATTGGGGAAATGTTTTATATTAAAGAACAGTCATAAAAACAAAATTCAATTTATAAGCCAAGCCTAGAAGGTGGGATGTTTAAATAACTTGATTAGGATAACCAACAACATTTAAATATCAATTTTTCATTAGAAAATATTATTAAATAAATTATATTTTCTGATTTTGAAGAGTTTACTGTATTTGTATAAATCTTTGTTCTTAGGAAATATATAATGAACTATTTAAAAGTACAGGAGTAAAATATCTGTAACCTGCCTTTAACTGCTTCATAAACAAATACAAATAGTCTATATATGATTTATCTGTTTATATGTATGTTTTTAATATATAAAATTAAGCACAATCAAATGAAGAAAAATTCAAACCAATAGATAAATCTGGGTACATGGCATATGGTACAGATTTTGGTACTATAGCACCTTTTTCTGTGAGTATAAAATTAAAGGTTAAAATCAGTAAGTGTTTAAACCAAGGATACTATAGAACAAGTTAAGAAATAGATGACTGAATGGGAAAAGATATTTCAATGTCTAAAATTTTATTATGTAAAATATTTTAGAAACTATTTTTAAAGGAGAAAACTGGCAGAAAAAAAAGTATAAGATACAAGGGTAAACTTTTTAGAAAAAGAGAACCAAAAATCTAACAAGCACATGTGTAAAGTAAATACCAAAGCAACATTTATGAGAAACATGTAGATTAAAACAATGATCTATTAATCTGAATAAAAGGTGTAAAGTTACTTTGCAAAATACTTTCCAGTCTGTCTGTAAGCAGTTTATACATGTTCTGTGGCTTTCAGTCCCTATGAACCATAAGCACTGTCTATAAAAATGTTGACCAAACTCTATGTCTATACTTGGAGAGTTAAATGGGTGAAATAAGCTGAATTTACACCATGAAGTATATGACTAAATGGGTAGAGGAAATGGATTCCAGATACAGACAGCAATATTGGCAAATATTAATAGTACAGTAATTACTGAAGAAAGTACAAAACTTGTATATGATACTATAACATTTTTGTAAATTTAAAACATACAAAGCAATGATGTCAATTTTGCAAAAAGTATTCATTAAACACATTAAAGTAATAGCCTATGTGAGGGTCAAATGAGAGTGTGGTATAGAGAAACAGACTCAGTAGTTTCCTCTTAACTGTAGTTAGTATGGTGGTTTTTTTGTTCGTGTTTTGTTTTTATTACATTAATACCAAGTATTTCGCTGTGGAAAGGAATTTAACTTTTGAAACAATCATACTATCTTCTAAGATTCCTTCTCTCTATATAGATAACAAGTTATGTGATGATTTTTTTTTTTAATTTACAGTTTCATAGCTTCTGTTGTATCCAAGATAATATTCCAAGTACTTTGAAATAGTCGACTCAATTGTTTCTCATCATAAAAATTGTGATAGGTTCTCTCAGTATTCCACTATAGAAACCTAGGCACAGAGGGGCTAAATAACCAATGTCCTGGAATTTATCAATGGTGGAGTTATATTTGAGCCTGTGCATGTGGCTCCGCATATTTCATGTCAATTGCTGTGACCACCTGCCCTTATTTATGAGTCATAATTTCTCAGCCACATGACAAACTATCTAGCAATGGCTCTATTCTTCTCTAAAACCAGAATTTAACATTTCTTTTTAAGAGTGATCTCTATAGTTGAGTACTTTGAGAGTGTGTTCAGAAAACAATCTAGGATAGTTATTACAGGTTTAAAGACTAAAACTAAGGAAGCCAGTGTCAGTTTGAATATAAAATCCTTGCAGTTTTTGTTTGTTTGTTTGTTTTTAGTAGCTTTGTCATTCTGTCAGTAGCTTTGTGTCAGCATCTGTAAGGTATCTTCTGAATTTACTGTCCATGTTCATGTATATAATGCATCAGATTCAAGGAATTGATATCCACTGAGTTTAATCTCTGAAAATCCCCCTCCTTGACACAGAAGACTAAAGTGACACAGACCCCAAGTAATTTCTGTCTTTATTAGTTTTTTATACAACATAGGTCCATTGTTCATCAGAGCTAGGTCACCTTTACTCTCTGTATGCAAAATATGCCTCAAAAAGCTCACTTTGTACAAATGGAACTTATCATTAGCCCTGTTTCTTTGACAATGTTTATGGGAGAAGGACTATAAAAGTTTGATGTTAAACTTTTAGAAAACCTTTAAGTTTTAAAATCTCTATGTTTGCTAACAATAGCTGTTAAAATAGTTCTTTATGGGATACATTTTTAAAATAGGACAAGAAAATATTATCATAATTTAAGTGTTCTTGCCTGGCAGTAAATCACTCTCAAATGAGTTTATACTTCAGCTCCTTATAATTTTGGCATTGAACAAATTTGGGGGCATTTGATTAGATTATAAATCACTTTGAACTTCTCTCCTGAGTACAGAAATCTAGATTTTTCCTCTACAGTTATGCTTAATTGCAGAATGGGTTCAACAGTGGAGTAGAGGAAAATCTGAGCAAGGTTACAATAGACAGGATGTATTGAAATCATGTTTTACAGTGAGGAAGTGAGAGGGTGATAAGAGTCACACAAGTTTTACAGGACACACGCTTGTTACATATGTACTCCAAGCTTCTATAATGATACTTAGGTCAGACCAAAAATATTTTATGTCAGTCTCATGCTTGGAAAGCCACAAGGTTCATGTGACTGTTCTGAGCGTCTACAGATTACTTAATCACTCTTGGTTCCCATAGGTCTGCCATAACCTGTAATGTTTCCCTTAAGCAGGAATAAATTTTACAATAGTGAGGGTGTTACTCAAGGAGTATATTACTATTTTTGATTTGAGCAAATAATAATAGTGATAAGGATAATAGTTAAATTTTACTGAGCATTTCTATTTTCTTAATGATTGCCTGGAATAAGATTACATAATTCAATAAATACAGAAGTTGGATACTGTTATTATTGCTATATTAAAGATGTGAAGAGTGAGTATTAGATAAGTTAAATAATTTGTCAATTGTTACAGAGAAACTGGTCCTGGATTGAGAGAAAGACCTGACTTTACTCAGACATCTATAGTTTTAAAAATTATCTTACTTCCACTTTAATAAGTGATTACTTTTCAAAAACAATTAGGAACTATTGAGTGATTTTTAATTCCTTTATACATTGGATGCAAGAAGTCAGTAAAATTATATTCATACATTTTTGGATCCAGTTTCTAGGAAATTTAAATTGTACAGTAACTCATAATTTATTTTTCAGTTATGCTTTTATAGATGAGATGGTTACTAATTAGAAATTGGAATGTTATCATTTAAAAGACCTAGTCAGTCATTCATTTGAATAATTAACATAGACTCTACTGTTATTATTTATTATATCTTTATTATAAAATAGGTCAATAAGGCATTTTAAATTTTTTTATTCAGAAATGAAGGAATGTAGTTGAACTTAACTTGTCAGCAGCTTCTGATATTTCTTTAAACTCATAAGAGAATGATCAATGTTTTTTCTAAATCAAGTCAAATTTTAAAAGCATTATTTAAAAGCACTCATTTGCAAATTAGAGCTAATTCACTACCTTCATTAAAGCTACAGTTACCTGAAATTATTTTACTTGATTATGAATATTATAATTAAATGAGTTGATATGCAAATATCACTTAAGTTCATTTACATATGTTACTTGAATTATAAAGTCTTATAATCACAGTAAAGCTACTCAAAATACAAAGACTTCTACTATATAAAGACTAGAAATTATCAATCTTTTAAAATGTATAAATGGAAGTCATTTTTACATGACTTATTTATCTGCCTTATCTTAAAATATAAACATGAAATAAAACTTTTTAAAAACTATCCTCTCAAAATTGTAATATGACATATAAAATATATGTGTCTGTGGAATGAAAAAATATATGTATATTTCTGTAGTCTAAATAGACAAATAATAAAACTTAATATATTTAGCAACTAAAATAATGATGATCATAATAAGATGACAGTCATGAGTTTTTCAAGCTTATGGTGGTTATAATCATGTACTTCATGAGGCCATATAAAATAATACTAACAATTACCATTTTATATTATTTGATATATACCAGGTTTGATAATAAGCACCTACATGAACATATCTAAATCCTCACAAAACTTCTATGAGTCTGATATTATTATTGCCCTAATATTGACTCTAAAGTCCATGTTTATAATCTTTGTACATCATTTGCTTCTACCACAGAATTAGTAACTGGCAAAGTTGGAAAATGAACTTCTGTATTCATGTCTATATTAAAAATTGTATGAAAATTCAAGTGTATGTTCATTCTGACACCCAGTTAAAAACCATGAAGATTCTGATATATAAGTAAATATGTAAAAATCAAAATATAAATCTTATTAATACTGCATCTATTTTTTACCTTGGTGTGCTTTGTTCAACAGAATACTAATAAGAATCGGTGTCACCATTTGGGAAATAGATATCAAGTATCTGTTTAATTTTATCAGTGATGTAATCACAACAAAATTTAAACTATTGTCTAGTTTTAAGTCTATCTGAGGCTTACCGGGTATTCTTCAATTGTATACAGTAGAACAATGTGATTTTCTGAAGGTACAAAACAAGTAAGTTAGGATGTGACTATATAAAATCTCAAGTTATTTCTCAATTCCTCACAATATATACTGAAGTGTTTCTGTAAACAGTAAGTTCTCTTACAGACCTTAAAAATATATTATGATTTATAGAATATAATCAATTTTAAACCATTTTTTCAAGTTTGCATCTATTGCTTAAACTTATGTAAACTTGATTTCTAAAAAGCCATGATGGTGGTCTGAAAAAAGCACCGAAGTCTGAAATGTGTAAAATGAAGCCTGTGACTTTATGTTGCTAATGGTAAAGAGATGACACTTTCTGTTTTCCAGGAGACCAAACCCTGCCCCATCACAGAACTTCCAAACTCTCAGACGAGTATCCTTGTAAAACTAAAATAGCACTTAATGCATTAAAATGCATTTGATGGGTTCACGTCTTCTAAAGCCCATTTCAGAAAACAAGAAAATAGCAAGTTTTGAAATTGTATTATTTAAAAACGGTTTTCAAATTGCTTTATGATCATTTAGTGTACTTACATCATCCTCTTCTCTGTAACAGACTTCTATTTGAAAATGAGAAATATCATTTGAAAGTGTCATTTTACAGAGTCACTCCACATCCTCTTGATTTCTTTGGTTCATACTTTTCCATGATTTCCTAAATGAAGAAAGGAAAACATATTTTATGTCTTTGAAAAGCATAAAAATATTGTAAAATGCCAACTGGACTTATTTCACACTTAATATATCCTTCAGAAGCAAAGCAATCCTTTTTGAGCTTAATCCTGGGAAAAGTTATCATGACACTTTTTACATCAGAAATATCAAGATTTTCAGAATTCTCCATCCACCTGAACATCTGGGTGTCCTTCTTGGGATTAATACAATCAATAATAACTATAATGATAACAAATGCAAAAGAATGAACAATCAAGGCTGTAAGTATACAGCTTTGCTATGTACTGTACAAAGTGATTTATATAAACTATTTTTAACATCACCAAAACCTTTTTGGTAGATATTTATGTCCTAATATTACAATATAGGAGCACCAGATACATAAAGCAAGTTATTAATGACCTACAAAGAGACTTAGACTCCCACACAATAACAATAGGAGACTTAAACACTCCACTGTCAATATTAGACAGATCAATGAGACAGAAAATTAACAAGGATATCCAGGACATGAACTCAGATCTGGACCAAGCAAAACTAATAGACATCTACAGAACTCTCCACCCCAAATCCACAGAATATACATTCTTCTCAGCACCACATCACACCTATCCTAAAATTGACCACATAATTGAAGTAAGTCACTCCTCAGCAAATGCAAAAGAATGGAAATCATAACAAACAGTCTGTCAGACCACAGTGCAGTCAAATTAGAACTCAGGATTAATAAAGTAACCCAAAATTGCACATGATCATGGAAACTGAACAACTGATTCTTGAACATTGACTGGATAAACAATGAAATGAAGGCAGAAATAAAGATGTTCTTCAAATTCAACAAGAACGAAGACACAACATACCAGAATCTCTGGGACACATTTAAAGTAGTGTCTAGAGGGAAATTTATAGCAATAAATGCCCATATAAGAAGCAAGGAAAGATCTAAAATTAACACCCTATCATCAAAATTGAAAGAGCTAGAGGAGCAAGATCAAAAAACTCAAAAACTCACAGAAGACAAGAAATAACTAAGGTCAGAGCAGAATTGAAGGAGATAGAGACACAAAAGACCCTTCAAAAAATCAATAAATCCAGGAGCTGGTTTTTTGAAAAGATCAACAAAAGAGACAGACCACTAGCCAGACTAATAAAAATAAAAGAGAGAAGAATCAAATAGATGCAATAAAAAAACCAATACAATGATAAAGGGGATATCACCACCAATTCCACAGAAATACAAACTACGATCACAGATTACTACAAACAACTCTGTGCACATAAACCAGCAAACCTGGAGGAAATGGATAAATTCCTGAACACTTGCACCCTCCCAATTCTAAACCAGGAAGAAGTTGAAACCCTGAGTAGACCAATAACAAGGGCTGAAGTTGAGACAGCAATTAATAGCTTACCAACCAGAAAAAGCCCAGGTCCAGATGGGTTCACAGCCGAATTCTATCAGACGTACAAAGAGGAGCTGGTAACCACTCCTTCTGAAACTATTGTAAACAATCTAAAAAGAGGGAATCCTTCCCAAATCATTACATGAGACCAATATCATCCTGATAACAAAACCTGGCAGAGACTTAACAGCAACAACAACAAAAATCAAGCCAATATCCATGATGAAAACTGTTGCAAAAATTTTGAATGAAATACTGGCAAACTGATTGCAACAGAACATCAAAAAGCTTATTCATCACGATCAAGTAGGCTTCATCCTGGGGATGCAAGGATGGTTCAGCATACACAAGTCTGTAAATGTAATCCACCACATAAACAGAACCAAAGACAAAAATCACGTGATTATCTCAGTAGATGCAGAGAAGGCCTTTGACAAAATTCAACAGCTATTTTATCCTAAAAACTCTCAATAAACTAGGTATCAATGGAATGTATCTCAAAATAATAAAAACTATTTATGACCAACCCACAGACAATATCATATTGAATGGGCAAAAACTGGAAGCATTCCTTTTGAAATCTGGCACTAGACAAAGATGCCTTCTCTCACCACTCCTATTCAATATAGTATTGGAAGGTCTAGCCAGAGCAGTCAGGCAAGAAAAAGAAATAAATGGCATTCAATTAGGAAAGGAGGAAGTCAAATTGTCTCAATTTGCAGACAACATGATTGTATATTTAGAAGACCCCATCATCTCAGCCCAAAATCTCCTTAAACTGATAAGCAACTTCAGCAAAATCGCAGGATACAAAATCAATGTGCAGAAATCACAAGCATTTCTGTACACCAATAACAGACTAAAAGAGAGCCAAATGAAGAGTGAACTTCCAGTCTCAATTACTACAAAGAGAGTAAAATACCTAGGAATACAACTAACAAGGGATGTAAAGGACCTCTTCAAGGAGAACTACAAACCACTGCTCAAGGAAATAAGAGAGGACACAAACAGATGGAAAAACATTCCATGCTCATGGTTAGGAAGAATCAATATCGTGAAAATGGGCCATACTGCTGCCCAAAGTAATTTATAGATTCAATGCTATCCCCATCAAGCTACCATTGACTTTCTTCACAGAATTGGAAAAAAAATCTTATGCCTCACATGGAACCAAGAAAGAGCTCACATAGCCAAGACAAAACAAAATAGCCTAAGCAAAACAAAATAACGTTGGAGACATCATGCTAGCTGACTTCAAACTATACTACAAGGCCACAGTAATCAAAACAGCATGGTACTGTTAGCAAAACAGAGATATAGACCAACGGAACAGAACAGAGGCCTCAGAAATCATGCCACACAAATACAACCTTCTGATCTTTGACGAACTGGACAAAAACAAGCAATGGGGAAAGGATTCCCTATTTAATAAATGATGTTAGGAAAACTGGCTAGCCATATGCAAAAAGATGAAACTGGACCCCTTTCTTACACTTTATCCAAAAATTCACTCCAGATGGATTTAAACATAAAACTTAGCACCATAAACATCCTGGAAGAATCATGGGTAATACCATTCAGGACATAGGCATAGGCAAGGACTTCATGACTAAAACACCAAAAACAATGGCAACAAAAGCCAAAACAGACAAATGGGATCTAATTAAACTTAAGAACTTCTGCACAGCAAACAAAACTATCATTAGAGTGAACCAGCAACCAACAGAATGGGAAAAAATTTTTGTAAGCTACCTATCTGACAAAGGGCTAATATCCAGCATCTACAAAGAAGTTGAACAAATTTACAAGAAAAAAGCAAAGAACCCCATCAAAAATGGGCAAAGGATATGAACAGACACTTTTCAATAAGAAGACATTAATGCAGCCAACAAACATGAAAAAAAGCTCATCATCACTGGTCATTAGAGAAATGCAAATCAAATTACATTGAGATACCATCTCAAGCCAAATAGAATGGTGATCATTAAAAAATCAGGAGACAACAGATGCTGGAGAGAGTGTGGAGAAATAGGAATGCTTTTACACTGTTGGTGGGAGTGTAAATTAGTTCAACTATTGTGGAAGACAGTGGATCTAGAAATACAAATACCATTTGACCCAGCAATCTCATTACTGGGTATATCCTCAAAGGTTTATAAATCATTCTATTATAAAGACATGTGCAAATGAAAGTTTATTGTGGCACTGTTTACAATGGCAAAGACTTGGAACCAATCCAAATGCCCATCAATGATAAAATGGATAAAGAAATTTGGCACATACACACCATGTAATATTATGTAGCCATAAAAAAAGATGAGTTCATGTCCTTTGCAGGGACATGGATGAAACTGGAAACCATAATTCTCAGGAAACTGACACAAGAACAGAAAACCAAGCACCACGTGTTCTCACTCATAAGTGGGTGTTGGAAAATGAGAACACATGGACTCAGGAAGGGGAACATCACACATTGGGGCCTGTCAGGCAGTGGGAGTCTAGGGGAGGGATAGCAGGGGTGGGGGGATGGGGAGGGATAATATTAGGAGAAATACCTAATGTAGATGACGGGGTGATGGATGCAGCAAACCACCATGGCACGTATATACCTATGTAATAAACCCACACCTTCTACATGTTTACCCAAGAACATAAAGTATAATAATAAAAAAAGCTGATGACAAAATATTCATGTATATATACGTATGTATGTGTTCATGTGCTTATGATGTGTGTGTGTGTGTGTGTGTGTGTGTGTGTGTGTGTGTGTATAGCTTCATAGTTATTTTCTGGAAGGCCCTTAGAGGGTTTTGACAATTATACTAAGTACATTTTACATTAAAAGTCAACACATCTTCTGTATTTCAGTTTTAAGATTATTATCAATAAGTGAAAATGTCCATTGCTATTATACATTAGTGAATTATCATTTGAAAATGTTTTAATCTTTTTAATAAATCCAGGACAAGTGATGAAATTTCTGTGCTTATAACTCATGGTACTTTGAACTCTCTATTTTTGAATCTCTGTTTCTATGGGGTTATGATTCTAGTGATATGCTTTATTATCATTAGGTAATATAATAATTGGCAAGCAATCTAAACGAGTGAATAACTGCAGGATCAGAGAAGGCTGTGCAGCTCCACCTACAATGTCAACTTTTGGGAATAGCTTAAATTTTATCAGTTGTATATAGTAATTCTTTTATGTGAATAGTTTTAAAAATAAGGTACTTAATATAATTTTAATATTATCCTGATAAGTTTTTAAAAATTACCTGAAGTTTATACTTTATTCAGATTTCCTTAATTTTTACCTTACAGCCTTTTCTTGTGTTTGTATAGTACATTACATGTAGTTGTCAGCATCTTCTTAGGCTCATATTAGTTTTGACAGCTTCTTAGACTTTTCTTGTTTTGGATAGCTATGGCAGTTTGAGAAGCACTTGTCTGGTATTTAATGGAATGTACACACCACAACTGAAACTTGTCTAATATTTTTTCCAGAATTATACTATGAATATGAGTTTTTAGGAAGAAACCTGTATAAAATGTCATTCTCATCACATCCTATCAAGAGCACATACTATCAACATGACTGATCACTGATGATGTTGAATTCAATTGTCTGACTGAAGTAATGTTTCTCACATTTCTCCCATGCAACATTACTTTTCTTTTTTCTCCATTTGATACTCTTCTCTTTGGAAGGAAGTCACTATGCTCAGGCCATACTTAATGGAGAGAGGGTTCTGCCTCACATTCTTGAATACAAATATATACATAAATTATTTGAAGTTTTTCTCAGAGAAGACATGTGTTTTCTCACCCATTTATTTATTTATTCAATAATTGATTTATGTAGGTACAGACTCATGCTGCTGAGGTAATCATTGTGCATGACTGAGTTGCTGTGAATATGGATATTTTCTGATAGAATTTAATCATAAATTAGAAAAACTTATATAGGTTCATGAATTCTATACTTGATTGCCCAGAGCGGTATGTAGAGTAATATGCAGTAGTTTGCTATCACAAGGGAATCATAAATTAAAATCTCTATGATCTACTTGGTCTCTATGGTCCCTGGGCCATAGAATCAGAGATGCCTTAATTGATTTACTGACCACTATTCAATAGCTCATCCTTGGCCTGGGTCCTATCAGATTTCAAAATTGGGATTTTATTCCTTTATCTCAAGGTTTTAAGTTCTCCATGACTCAAGGAAATATCATCTTTTCTGTTTTTTCATTTTTCTGTCATTTATTCCTTACTCCGAATGATTTCTAGAGTTGTTTTTGGTAATATATTGATAAATGAGTGGAAGTCTATTTTTCCATTAATCATGTTTTAATATGAATTCTGAACACTTATGTCTGGGTGGATTTTATTGCTGTTTCAAAAGAATCTTCTCTACCACTTTGAAAGTTTTTGATTTGATGTTGGCCACTTTTATTTCTTTAATTTTCTAATAATAATTATGAGGTTTAAGTTTTATCTCTCTGATCCCCTTCAGCAGCTGTTTCAAGATTGACCTTCTTTGACATCTTTATGCTTATGAGACCTTTGAAGTCCTTTTCTTTCTAATTGTTTCTGAATGGCATTGAACTTACATGTTAAAAGTGAATTGCTTATTGTGATAGTCACCTTGATTTCTCCTTTGAACTTTTAAAGCTCAACTTTTTAAATCTTTTGACTAACAACATATTTTAAATGAATTTTTCTATCCCAATTACCACTTAACTAATACAAGCATATTAAATGCTGATTATTTGCTTGAAACAAAAGATGACCTTTTTCTGTCACAATATTGTCTTCAACTGGATTACAAGTCAGCATCAATCATACTGAATTTGTTGCTTTCACAATCTACACATGATATTGTAATGTATGATATAGTATACCTCTAAAAGGTAAAAAGAAAACATTGTAGTTAGAATATACAGCATAATTTAAATATGCATTGTATATATGTTATGCTATTTATGCATATATTAATAAAAACTATTCATTTTATGTATGCATTAAAATATGTACAATATTTTATAATGCATTTCACATTGAGAGATGCATCTTTTTCCACTTTGATTCCAGAAACACTCTCATTGTCTACAAAGAATTATACTTACTAGTTATGCTGAATTGCTTTTTCTCTGTGCTACACTAATGGTTATATTTTATATTACATGTTTTGTTTCCAAATATGCAGAATAGTTAGAAAAATAATGACTCTTAAACTAAAATTAACTGGCTCACATAATTGCAAATGTTGTCAGTATGAAATTTTAATATTAGCATGAATTCTGAGTTGTTTAGCAATAGGGTGTCAATATTGGAAGTTAAATTTATACTATTTTTTATTCCTAACTCTATTACCTTTCACATATTTGTTACATAAATTTTAACATTTTTCTTATTGTCATTCTATACATGCTGTTCAAGCAACTAAAGCAACACAGAATTCTATTGCATCTCTCTCTCTTCCAGCTAAAAAAATGATCAAGAAAGCCAAAATCCATGGAGTATTATTATTTTTTCAAAAAGTAGTGTTAAGCATATTAGGGAGTGCTACACCATTTTAATGATATGGAAACCAAACATGTCTTTAAAGGCATCAGTTGTAATTTTATTTTTGCTTATTTGTCATGTTTAAAGGAAGCGAGTTGGTAACTGAGTGCATACTTTCAATATGCCTTAGGAACTCCCATCAATGCTGATGATCTGTTAATGGTCACAAGAGTGCTGAGGACAGCAAAAAACCAAAAAACAAACAAAAAGACGTAGCAGCTCTGTGGTACAATTATTTTATCTCTGAATTGTATAAACACTAAATGATAAAACATGGATTGATATATCAAAAAATTCTTTCTACCGGAAAAAAATTGAATTACATTTTTTTCCAGGGGTGTCTTTGAAATAATGTATATTTTTAAATTTATTATATTACTTTAATTATTTCTTATTTAGTTAAACATTCATCTTCTTATGATTTCATTACTAAAGCCCTACAATGTGTATAACAATCTACATAGTGCTATAAAAGTATATAAATAAGAAAGTAGAAAACCTTTAAAAGTATTTACCATATTCAGTGCATTGATTTTCGTATAACTTAACAAAAATTATATTATTGAAATAACAAGCATAGAAGTGTGAATTATTAAACTGGCATCAGACAAGTTAACTTAGGTCATGAAATTAGGGGGAGAGATAGCATGGGGAGAAATACCAGATATAGGTGAAGGGGAGGAAGGCAGCAAATCACACTGCCACGTATGCACCTATGCAACAATCTTGCATGTTCTTCACATGTACCCCAAAACCTAAAATGCAATAAAAAAAAAAAAAAAGAAATTAGTGGTACAATAGAAATTTGAATCAATGTATACATTCAAGGCAAATGTTATCATAATGATAACAATAACAATAACTGTTATTGTTCATATTTATTAATTTTTCTATATACTAGGTATGCCAACTGTTTCACATATGTTCATTTATTTACTAAATTCAAAGAATCTTAGATTTAAGGCAATTCTTTCCATTTTATAGGTGAAATAATTGGGCCTGAAAAAATTAGCTAAATTATTAGATAATAAAATTTGAGTTGGGATTTAAATCATGATTTGCCTGAGTCCAAACTATGTGCTATTAACTTTCATGACCAACATCTCAAATCTATTATATTTTTGAATGAGAAAAATTCCATATGGGAAGATAATTTGCTCTGTGCAGTTAAGAGGAGAACTTGCTGTTTTCAGGCAACCCTTACTCTTAACTTACACTATTATGTGATAGTATAACTAAATTACTTTGAAGACTTCAACATTAAAAATCAAAATGTAGCAAATGTACAATGACCTGAGAAACCCTCCGTGTGGTGGGTTTTCAAAGTCATCACATATTGTGAAACTGGGAGATGCTCTATGAGGAGCATAGGCACCTACCTAGAAAAGTTAGCTAATAGGATCCTGCTTAATTTCAACAGTGTAGATGCATGGTGGGGTCAGCCACATGCATCAAACAGCACATTTCCAACAGAAAGAAATGTGTATAATTGTGATTGAAATGTTTGGATAAATGTAGGTTCAAATGGTTTCTGTGGAATGTTATCATATTTTGCTATTATCATTTAATGTCTTCTGGGTTTCTGTTTTTGTTTTGTTTTGTTGTTTTGGAAGTAACTTGGTTGTTGTGGAAATTTGACATCATGTAAGAGATTAATATAGCCTGGATAAAATTAAGAAAGCTTTTTGGCTACAGTTTTCATAATTGAATAGCTCATAAGTTAGAAAAGTAGTATCTGTCACATAAACCTCTGAACCCAAACTTTTCCACCATCCAAATCACACTTATGTTTTCAAGGCCACCCTTGTAAATATTCAAAGATCGAAGGGCATTGTGCACTTCCTCTGGGTATATAATTATTTATATCCCAAGTGTCTATATTTGCATTTTTACAAAGCATTTTATGGGTGAAAATAATTGAAACAATTGAGAACTAAAGTAACAGTTTTTTAATTAGCAGAGCTGGAGAAAAGGGATTTTGGGTATTCTCTTCAAAGAGAATGTACAATTTAATCAGTACAATTATGGTGTTTCCGAGGTAATGTAGATAGAAATTTTAGGTCAAGGAATAAGACTTTATGAAATATATTATTTACAAAAGAAAGAACAATAGTTTAGCAACAGTAAATTGAAAGAAGAAGTCATATTTTAGTGGACAAATGATATAACTCAGCAAAAAAATAGGAGATCAAGAGCTACCAGGTACACTACATGCAAGAGCTCCCTGTATAACATAACACACTTACAACCAAGGCTACTGAGGAATAACAAGAGCAGTGTAGGTTGGATAAATTATACATATTGAAGTATGGCCAAGATACAAAACACTTAGATGTGAAAACATGCTACCTGGTCATTATGGAAGATTGTTGAGTATCTATAACTTCAATCTGATGGACTTCAGCTGCTGCTTGGTATACTTCACAATCTACCTTTACATCAAATCTTCTCTGACTGAAATGAGCTAACCTTAACAGAATAAGATATTCACTTCAAAATTGTGGCTAATTCTAAAGTTCAGACAACACAGTAGAGATGCTAGTGCCATGCTCAGAGGCTGGTCATGCAAATGAAGTCATAAATAGTGCCATTAAGTCTGGTGCTTGACATTACACAACTCTCAAATTCTCAGATCCTAATTTCCTCACTTGTGGATAGAAATTGATAATAGTACCCAACCTTCAGATTTGTTCAAATTTGTTGTCAGAACTGATTTTTTTCAGGTAGAACCCTAAGATGTAACTGGTGTTAATCATTACTCTTACTGTTATGAACAAGGAAGCATGTGGGCATCCACAAATCATCTAAAATTGTGGTCATGGAAGATCTGCTCCTTTTGCCTTGTCTAAAAACAATAATTATTTTAGAAGGATTGTTAAATGCACCATGTTTGAGGAAGCATTAGTACTTAGTATTCTAGATGAGTTTAAGTAACTTGGCTTAGGTTACATAGCTAGCAAAATTGGAAGAGATATTTAAAGGTTAGACTGCAAGGGAAAGGCTCTGAGTTCAGAATAAAGAAATCACTGAAATCAATGAAAACTAGGAAGGAGTAGAGGCACTTTTCTTGGGCAGTGGGGTGTGTAAGAATGTTCCCATCTTATACTCACATTGAACCAAAGGCATTTATAATTTATTACAATGCCTTTTAAACAAATATTAATTTCAACAGGTTTTAAGGAAGCAGGTGGTATTTGATTACATAAATAAGTTCTTTAATGATGATTTCTGAGATTTTGGTGCACCCATCACTTGAGCAGTGTACTCTGTATCCAACATTTGTAGTCTTTTATCTCTCACCCCTCCCACCGTTTCCCCTGTGTTCCCCAAAGTCCATGTATTATTCTTATGCCTTTGCATCCTCATATCTTAGCTCCCATTTATGAGTGAGAAAAATAGATGTTTGGTTTTCCTTTACTGAGTTACTTCATTTAGAATAACAGTCTCTAATTCCATTCAGGTTGCTGCAAATGCCATTATTTCATTCATTTTTATGGCTGAGTAGTATTCCATGTATACATATATGTACCATACCTTCTTTATCCATTTGTTGATTAATGGGCATTTGGATTGCTTCCATATTTTTGCATTCCAAATTATGCTGCTATAAATATACATGTGCAAGTATCTTTTTCATATAATGACTTCTTTTTCTCTGGGTAGATACTAGTAGTGAGATTGCTGGATGAAATGGTAGATCTACATTAGTTATTTAAGGACACTCCGCACTGTTTCCCTAGTGGTTGTACTAGTTTGCATTCCCGACAGTGTAAAAGTTTTCACTTTTCACCACATCCACACACATATCTATTATTTTTTGATTTTTGGATTATGGCTATTCTTGCAGCAGTAAGGTGATATTGCATTGTGGTTTCAATTTGCATTTCCTTCATAATGTTGAGCCTTTTTCCATATTCCTGTTGGCCATTTGCATATCTACTTTTGAGAATTGTCTATTCATGTCCTTTTTGGGGGGGATTCTGTGGTTGTTTCACTGATTTGTTTGAGTTATTTGTAGATTCTGGATATTGGTGCTTTGTTGAAGGTATAGATTGTGAAGATCTCCTACTCTGTGGGTTGTCTGTTAACTCTCCTGGTTACTTATTTTGCTGTGCAGCAGGTTTTTAGTTTAATTAAATCCTGTCTATTTACCATTGTTTTCACTGCATTTGCTTTGGGTTCTTCTCATGACGTCTTTGCCTAAGCCAATGTCTAGAAGGGATTTTCCAATGTTATCTTCTATAATTCTTATGGTTTCAGGTCTTACATTTAAGCCTTTGATCTCTCTTGAGTTGGTTTTCATATAAGGTGAGAGATAAGGATCCAGTTTCATTCTTTCTACATGCAGTTTCACAATTATCCCAGCACCATTTGTTGAATACAGCATCGTTTTCTCACTTTATGTTTTTGTTTGCTTTTTTGAAGATCAGTTGACTGTAGACAAATAACAAACAGTGAGACTGAAATGGTAATAAAAAGTTGGCAAGAGAGAATAGTCCAGGATCAGGTGGATTTATAGCTGAATTCTATTAGACATTCAAAGAAGAATTGGTACCAATCCTATTGACCCTATTCAAAAAGATAAAGAGGCAGTCATCCCTAAATCATTCTATAAAGTCAGTATTAACCTAATATGAAAACCAGGAAAGGACATAACAAAAAAGGAAAGTACACCAATATTTCTGATGAACATTGATGCAAAAATCCTCAACAAAATACTATCAAACCAAATCCAACAGCATATCCAAAAGATATTCCACCATGATCAAGTGGGTTTCATACTATGGATGCAGAGATAGTTTAACATACCTAAATCAATAAATGTGATACAAAACATAAAGAAGATTAAAAACAAAAATCACATCATCAATAGACACATAAAAAATATTTGACAAAATCTAGCATCCCTTTATGATCAAAACCCTCAGCAAAATCTCCATAGAAGGGACACACCTTAAGGAAACAAAAGCCATCTATGACAAACTTACAACCAGCATTATCCTGAATGGGAAAAAGTTGAAAGCACTCCCCCTGAGAACTGGAATAAGACAATGATGCCCATTTTCACCATTTCTGCTCAACATAATACTGGAAGTCCTAGCCAGAAGAATCAGACAAGACAAAAAAATAAAGGGCATCCAAATAAGTAAAGGGAAATGGAACTCTGTTTGCTGATGATATGATTGTATATTTAGAAAACCCTAAAGAGTCACCCAAAAAGCTCGTATAACTGTTAAATCAATTCAACAAAGTTTCTGGATACAGAATTAATGTATGCAAATCAGTAGCTCTACTATACACCAACAGCAACCAAGCTGAGAATGAAATCAAGAACTCAGCCCCTTTTGCAATGGCTGCAAAAATAAAATAAAATAAAATAAAATAAAATAAAATAAAATAAAACAAAATAATATAAAATAAAATACTTAGATATCTAACCAAGGAAGTGAAAAACCTCTACAAGGAAAACTACAAAACACTGCTGAAAGAAACTATAGACAACACAAACAAATGGAAACACATCCCATGCTCATGGATGAGTAGAATTAATACTGTGAAAATGACCATACTGCCAAAATCAATCTACAAATTAAGTGCAATTCCCATCAAAATACCACTATTATTCTTCACAGAACTAAAAAAAAAAAAAATCAAAAAGTCATATGGAACCGAAAAAGAACCTGCATAGCCAAAGCAAGACTAAGCAAAAAGAACAAATCTGGAGGCATCACATTACCTGACTTCAAAGTATCCTACAAGACCATAGTCACCGAAACAGCATGGTACTGATATGAAAATAGGCACATAGATCAATGTGACAGAATCAAGAACCCAGAAATACAATGCCTTTTATAACATACTATAGTTAAACCTCTGAGCCAGTGGTTTAAATTCTCTTAAAAGTATAAGAAAAGTACCTCATTTTAAGTAAATATGTGTATTTTGACTCTCTTTGGACTTGCTACTTATGAGTAGGGAACAGAGAGCAAAGGCTCTATACCTCAGAAATGATGAGATAATAAAGGAATACTTTTTGCTGTTGATAGCACCGAAAAAGTGCTCTGTTAAGTGTGCTCTGCTAAATCACTCTTTACATGGTCTTAAAGAGTGTTTTAAAATCCATAAAATGCCTTGAAAACTACTGTCTAAAACATACCAAATACTGTTTTCATATGTTCTGCACATTTGAAATGTTATTTTCTTAAGATGGGACATAAAAATTTGCTATTCTAAGGAACTTTAAAAGTAATTCTAGAGTCCCCAATGGAAAAAATAAAGTTATTTTCTCAGATGAGAAAACTTTGACCTTTTATCATCATACGTCCCTTTTGGCATAACTGACTTCTCTTCACTGAATCACTTTATTTTATGGTTTCTATTAGGTTGGTGCAAACATAATTGTGGTTTTTTTTCCCATTACTTTAATGAAAAAAACCACTATTACATTTGCACTAACCTAATATGTAGTTTCAAATTATTTTCTTGTTTAAGAACTTTACAGACACTTTGAACACTTTGCTAAATAAAATACATTGAGAGGAATAAGAAGATAAAATGAATAAACTTGTATATGGATGCTAAATGAAAACTAACATAAATGGGTACACAAATATTTTAAGAACTTTTTCAGGCACTGCTATATAAGACACTGTATATATATGTTATATATATATATTATATAGATATATTTGTGTTTATGTGTGTACATAGAAAATGCATGAACACACTTATATAATTTTATCTCCAACCATACAACATTATCTCTAAATTCAGGAAGAATAAGTAACTCGTTCAAGATCTCAAAGTTATTAATTTTAGAAAAAAGATGTATAATCCAGATGTCTCTGATTCCAAAGATTATTATGCTCCAAAGTTTATACTTATTTATGAACTTCCTAAATGATGTATTCTAGATCTAGCCACTTTTTTCTCCAAAATACCTTACTTATTACCACCAGAATACAACTTAATATCTCTTAAACCAGGTAAACACAAATGTATTTCTCAAACATCTTTTGTGCCTTTTATTTCATCTAAATAAGGCTACATTCCTTCACTATACTTTAAAGACTGCTTATCATCTGGCTTCTCTGTACTTCCCTATTAACTGTTATTTTCTTTGCATAGACTATGTCTTTTATTCAAATTGGTGTATTTACCAGTCACTGCTAACGCCTTGCATGTATGTGCCTCTGTGTTTCACATCCAACATATCATCTCTCATGCATCTTTTAATTTTACTTGTCCTTTTAGGCCTAGCTCATGTTCCACCTTCTCCAATCCAGACTGGTTTCTTTTTATTTACATCTTATCTTCAGGGGCTACACTGCAGGCTCCAGAAACTGATACTTTTTTTTTTCTCTTGATAAGCTAACTACTATCTCACTTGATGTTTTCTCCTGCCTGGCATATGAAACAGTGTGTCCCAAGACATAGTCATTTATATATCCCCAGTATTTAGGAACCTCCAGAGGAGTGTGCTTGGATTCCTTTGATTTTAAACATTTTATATAATTTTTCATACAAAAAGCATTTAACAAAAAAGTGGCATTTTTGTAGACTGCTGATTTGTAAAGTGTTGTAAGGCCTAGTAAAAATTCTCAGACTTGCACCTACAGAGTAGCATGCATATTCTCACTCGTAACTCCTCTCTAGGATGGAAGTGCAATAGAGATCTACTGGAGGATCCTGCAGTGTTACACTATCATCATATTCACCACTTGAAATATTGTTTGAATAGAAACTGTTGCTTTCTTATATGACAATGAACTGTAATAGCTGGTTTTCTTTTACCAGTAATTTTCTCTTCAGGAAACTTACATTTATACATCCTAACATCTATCACTTCATTAATTATAAGAAAAAATGGTGAATCAAGACAATGTCTGGGCTAGGAAACCATGCTGAGCAGTAGGTTGTTCAAAAGTAAAGCAACAAACATAACTGCAAAGAAAACCATCCCAAGATGTCAATATAATCACATTTCTACTTCAAGCTCAAAATAAAGCTGAATGCATGACCCTTAAACAAAACCAAGCCATGAAAGATTACATATCAAGTCATGTAAGTTTAAAATATTTACATAATATTTATACATGTTTTCTTCGATATAACTGATCAATCATGAAGTATTTTATGTTCCCTTTTGTAATATAATCTATATCTAAAATTTTCCTTTTATCCACTTGGAAACCACTGTGGTGCAGGACCTATCATTTCCATTCTAACCACCAAAGTAATTTATTCATTCACGGAAATCCTGCACTTTGGAGATAGATTAAACCATAATAAAGCATTACTTTCCTCATTTCATCCTCTCTCTCCTTGTCTCTCTGTTCTCTCTCTCTCTCCCTCCCTCTTTCTCTTCTCTCTCTCTCTCACACACACACATGCACAAACACACACACACATATTAATAGCAGTTCAATATTTTGACAGGAAAGCTAATGTTACTCAGTTTAGCATTCAAGATAACTTTTAACAAATTTTCCAAATTCTCTCTTTTGTTTCCTACTTGAATGCTCCAATCAATACATTCAATAAGATCTATTTGTAGATTTCTATATATGCAAAATCCACTTTGATTTCTCAGCACTTGCTTATAATGTGCCTCCAGTCTGTAATATCATTTCCTTACCCTCTATGTACATGTATCTTGCTGATTCCTTTGGACTCAGTTCACCACCGTACCACCATCACCACCACCACCACCACCACCAGCAGCACCACCAACCACCCCCATTGCCCTCACATCCTTCATGGGTTTCCCCTCTGCTCTCTGTGCTATTGTCCATAACTTTAGTACTTTTTTAACAATATTTGGTTATAATTTTATGGATATGTATATAATTCCCTTTCTTCTTAAAATTATAATCAAATATCTCTGTAAGAAGAAATGATATCTTTATTTTATGCTTTTACAAGATTTTATATCTAATACATCTTTAATTTTCTGTTTACTCTATCTGAACAAAAAGCCACATTAATATAAGAAAATTTACCTTGAATGAATGACAAAGAAAAACTATGTTTTCAACTACTCTGAATGGCAAAAATTCTTCCAGGATTTATCATATTCCCTGTATATCAATGTTGTTAAGTGAGCTAATATATATTTGAATGATTTTAATGGCTGGCAGTCAATACACTGATATGGCCAGTAATTAATAACTAAAATTAAAATTTTATCACTGTATGAAACTTTCGTTTTATATGATTTATATATTAAATTTTAATATAATATATTTAAATTATAGATGACAAAAAGGTAAAAAATCACCTTGAAATACATACACATATTTGAACTATTAAAAGTTGTCACATTTTTATTTATCATTATATTTTAAAGTAACTAATACTGTAGAGAATTCATATACATACCTACTTCCATGGAATTTCCCAGGATATAAATCACATTGCACAATCAACAAATATGATAAAGCTTATGTTTATTATTCTGTGAATGAGGATTCAAGTGACAATACCAGAGATTTTCAATTTAGTTTTGATGATCTTGAATCTGTGCATAAAAATTATTAAGAATGAGGAACTGTACAGAGAGATTTTACAAGATTTCTAGGTGTACACATTGCATTTTTTTTTTTCTATCTTTATGACCAAGAATGACTTGAGCTAGCTTTTCTGGAAAGGTCTGCCTCTAATACCCATTTGCATCCCCTTTTATTAGTGTCTGTCTCTAGGGATTTCTTTTTAAGTTGCTGCACAGCAGTGTCTTAGTGGTGCCACATGATTTTCTCCTTGAACTGTGTGAGGGACAGTAATCATACAATATTAATAGGGTTACTAACAATGAGAACTGTGTTAAAAATAAGGGATAATGTTTTAAAGATGCAATGTATCTATTTTATGTCCATTTGGTGCCAAGATTCCTGAAGCCTACGTACAAATGCTTTTCTTTGTCACTGTACTGGTACTCAACATACTTATTTTCAAAGAGCAGAAATAAGACAGTGAATATATTATGCAATGGTCTGACCTCCTGTTTTTAGAATAGGCTATATATGACTAATAAATAACTCTCATCCTGCTCCCTAAAGAAAAGGCCTTCAAGGGCACCACTATTTAATTGAAAGCAATCTATTGTGAATATTCTCAAGTCACCTGAACTTTGTTGCTGTTATTATTCAAAATAAAATGGTTTCTACAATGTTACAACATTTATTTGGGTCACAATTAAATGTTCAGAAGCAATAGTCCAGAGTGCGAAATGGTGATTTAGGTTATACAGAATTACATTTTAAATGTCAGAAATTTGAAGAATTTTATCATTTGAAATTGAGGTTATTTTTGTTTTGAAATGCTTGTAGAAGAAAGAAAGCTTCTTGTTAGTATTTTAACCATTGTTTGTTCTTCTGACTTAAGAGCAAACATTCTAAAATTAAAATATCATTTTTTATTGTGAGAAATTTCATCCAAAGGTAGTAATAGGCACTTCTTAATTCATTAAGATAATAATCATTTCTCTTTAAAAAATATTTAGTTTTTGTGATAGCAAAGCAAAAACAAAATGTAAGAAATCTTGGTAAAAAATCACCTTGTTGATTGATTTGGCTTTCAGTATTCAAGAGGCTTCATAAAATATTTTTTTCTACTTTAGATCCAAAAGATTGTAAATCATTCTACTATAAAGACACATGCACATATTTGTTTATTGCGGCACTATTCACAATAGCAAAGACTTGGAACCAATCTAAATACCCATCAATGATAGACTGGATAAAAAAAAATGCAGCACATATATACCATGTAGTACTATTCAGCCATAAAAAAGTATGAGCTCATGTCCTTTGCAAGGACATGGATGAAACTGGAAACCATAATTCTCAGCAAACTAACATAGGAACAGAAAACCAAACACTGCCTGTTCTTAATCATAAGTGGGAGATGAACAACGAGAATACATGGACACAGGAGGGGAACATCACACACCAGGGCCTGTCATGGGGTGGGGGACTAGGGGAGGGCTAGCATTAGGAGAAATAAAATGAATTTTTTATAAATTCTTTTTTGATAATTAGATATGCAAATTGGAATAAATAAATCACTAGTTGGAATTAAATTAACATTTTAATTATCCAAAGGCATCTTAATTGTCATTTATTTCTTTTTTTTTCTTTTTATTTCTTTTTATTTTTATTGCCTTTTAGGTTTTGGGGTACATGTGAAGAACATGCAAGATTGTTGCATGGGTGCTTATGTGGAAGTGTGATTTGCTGCCTTCCTCCCCTTCACCTATATGTGGCATTTCTCCCCATGCTATCTCTCCCCAACTCCCCACCCCCTGCTGTCCTTCCTCTATTTCCCCCCAACAGACCCCAGTGTATAGTGCTCCCTTCTCTGTGTCCATGTGTTCTCATTGTTCAACACCCACCTATGAGTGAGAACATGCAGTGTTTGATTTTGTGTTCTTGTGTCAGTTTGCTGAGAATGATGGTTTCCAGTTTCATCCATGTCCCTACAAAGGACATGAACTCATCGTTTTTGATGGCTGCATAATATTCCATGGTGTATATGTGCCACATTTTCCCTGTCCAGTCTATCATTGATGGGCATTTGGGTTGTTTCCAGGTCTTTGCTATTGTAAACTGTGCTGCAATGAACATTCATGTGCATGTGTCCTTATAGTAGCACAATTTATAATCCTTTGGATATATACCCAGTAATGTCATTTATTTATTTATCTTTAATATTTTTACATTCTATAATCTGAAATATTGTAACCTCACAGAAAATGGGCTCCACCAAGCAGTAATCAATTTGTTTACAGACACATTTTATAAAATTTTCTCTTCACCTGATTATTCCATCAGCACGGTCTTAATGGAAATATAAAGTAGAGCTTACGTTGCTCAACTATCTATCCATGAAAATACCTAGACCATATATATTGTATGAATTAAACATCTGGTCTCAGGATTGGTCTGAGTTGAGCATTGCTATTTCCTGACACTGTGAATTTTGGCAAATCACTTTATCTCTCAGAGTCTGGGACTTCTAGTCTATTAAATGGCTGTCATAATAATTAAATAAAGTTATGCCCTGAAAAATGATAAGCAATATATAAAGCAACTATTATTTTTGTTATAATGTTCTGTGAGTAAACTGGTTAAAATATGTATGATGCTGCATTCCATTTCTCAGGATCCATAACTGGCAGTGAATTATTTTCATTGTAGATGTTTTCATTATTTTTAATTCCATAAGTAAAAGGATCCTCAGTCTTATTTACTATACAAGGAGAAAGTGCTTAATAAATATTTATTGAACTAATGAATAAATGTGTAAATAAGTATTCTAAAAATATACTTTCAAAGTATATAGTCACAATAATGAAAAGTATCTTAAGAAGGAAAAAAACAGAACCTTTGATTCATTGAGATAATCTTAAAGGTCAGAGGATTTTTGCATAAGTTTAGTCATTCCCAGTTAAAATATAGGGATGAATGGATTTCATAGATGAATGAAAAGGGATAAAATGTAATACACCTTTAGGTTGAAGAAAGTGTTTTAAATATTTAGTATATCCATATTTATATCAAAATAATCATAAAACATAATTTCTAGTATGTGTATAAGACAGAGTCTCAGGAAGTTAAAGTGCCTATCGGTAACAAAAGTCAGAATGCAGCTTTCCGATGCCAGATCAGTGAAGTAAACTAAGATTTTCTAAACGGTTAGGTGGACAAATTCATTTTGACAACTTCATTTTGGTGTTAGATAGTACTTCTAACAAAGTATACTAAAATCTTTTTATTTGCAAGGTAATAGGCACAGTATGACCACTAATAAAACAGATACTATGCTTTGATCCTTTTATATTTTGTTGTAACATAAGCCTGAGGGAGAGAATTAATAAATGATTAAGTTCTCCAAGCTTTCATACTTACCATGATGTGGTAACCATAAATTCTTGAGCCACTGTAGTCAGTGATTAAGTACATACTGTGACACTAAAAAGTATTATGATATTTTCATTTCTGCCAGATCAGAGATATGATGGTTAATTTTATCTCTCAACTTGAGTGAGTCAAAGGATGCCAAGATACCTGGTAAAACATTATTTCTGGTTGTGTCTGTGAGGGTGTTTCTGATGGAGATGATTAGCATTTGGATTAGTAGACTGAGTAAAGGAAATCTGCCCTTCCCATTGTGGGCAAACTCCATCCAGTTCATGGAATTCCTGCCTGAATAAACAAAAAGGATGAGGAAGAGCCAATTCCCCACTTCCTTGTGCTACAACATTCATCCTCTTCTGCCCTGGTGGTCCTGGTTTTTGGAACTTTGACCTGGGACCAGGATTTAGATCAGCACACACACTCCCTACTGTAAGTAATGCCATTGGTTCCCTTGGTTCTCAGGTCACTGGACTCAGATTGAATTAAATATTGACTTCTCTAGTTCTCCAGCTTGCAGAGGGGATATCATGGAACTTCTTGGACTCCATAATTGGTGTGAGCCAATTCCCATAATAGATCTTCTTTTTATATATCTCTATATCCTAATGGTTTAGTCTCTTTGGAGAATGCTGACTAATACAGAGATTTGTGTTCATTGTGAACACATTCTAGATCTATTTATATTTTCTTCTCTGAACCAGGATAAACCAGAGTAATCCATAATAGCACAGTGCTCTTTGTCCTTATGACACCCCTCACAAATATGTGTGCTATATACTATAGCAAGGGAATAGAGAGACAGAACTCCAAAGCAGCTAGGAAAAGGTAAGACTCTGATGAGCTATAGAGATAGTAGCAGGTTAACCACAAAGAAAAATAGAATATTTTCCTCATAAAAAATAGAACCAAGATAGCAAGACATGGCAGGTATTGAACAGGATAACTGAGAGAGAAAATCCTTCAGAAAAATATAATTGATTAAAAATAATTAAGAACATGAAGTCTTAATGCACACAAGATTTTAAAAATAATGCCATGATTAGTAATAATGGTCCTGCAAAAACAACAACAACATCTATTTTTTACATAGACTAATATGTAAAAAGGAACTCAGAACCTAAAAGAAAGGCAAAGAAAACTTAGCATGAATGGTACAATAAAATAAATCTAACCCAGATAAATAATGATTATAACTATATCTGATTTCATGCCTAGAAGAATGGAATTAAAAATTGATAGATACTACTTGGGAAGCAGAAGTGGCAGGATGACTTAAGCCCAGGAGTTGGAGACGGCTTGGGCAACACAGTGAAATCCTGTGTCAAAAAAGATAAAAGGAAAGAAATTGACACAAATCACTGAGGAATACTTAGTCTGTGATAAAAATAACTATACATGTATTATGTTAGTAAAAGACTAATTTATATTAAAATTTGGTGGTTTCTGTGAAGTCCAAAATTAAATAATTTGAGAAGTTGAATTTTGATGCATAGAATGTTGCAACTCACATAGAAAATATCCATAATAGGTATTACCTTAGAACAATTTTTTAAATCCCCTAAAATGGTTTCTATTTTTAAAGCAAATTGACAATGGAAAGATATTAAAAATGTAGTATTTTTTTCCCAGATATATAATCTCACTTTGATTGTCCTTGAAGGATACTTTAAAAGAGAGAACAAATTCATCCCCTTTCACTTTTTTTCTTCAGTTTCTCATTTGAAAATGTATAACATGAGCTGTTCTCAATGACTGTAAAACACACAGACATGCACAAACACATACATAATAAAATTAGTTCCATTTGGACTTTAGAGCATATATCTATGCATAATGGCAGCTAGTCTTTGACTTTTGACATTGGTGACTAATTTCTGCTTATTTATTACTTGCTGTTCTGCAAAGGCACCAAGACAAAATAAACATTCAGTAACCACTTGGCAAGTAGTTAAGTATTAAGTAACCACCATAATCTAATGTACTCATGAGATTTTACTAAATAAGTAACACAAAATATTTTGCCTTGTGTATCCAGAAGTTTTTTCCACATATAGCTCTCTCACTAATGCAGAGTGCAGATCTAGAAACCACCATCTTATAGAACTCACTGAATAATTCTAGTAGTTTGTCAGTGATCTTCATTAGCATTTAGTTTTTTTAAAGGAAATTATTATACCATCTGCCAATAGTGACACCTAAAATGCTTTCTTTAAAAAGAGGGATATAGACAAATGGAACAGAACAGAGGCATAAGAAGTAACGCCACATGTCTACAATGATCTGATCTTTGACAACCAATGGGGAAAGGATTTCCTGTTTAATAAATGGTGTTGGGAAAACTGGCTAGCCATGTAGAAAAAGCTGAAAATGCACCCCTTCCTTACACCTTACACTAAAATTAACTCCAGATGAATTAAAGATTTAAACATAAGAACTAAGATCATAAAAATCCTAGAAGAACACATAGGCAAAACCATTCAGGGCATACACATAGGCAAGGACTTCATGATTAAAACACCAAAGGTATTGGCAACAAAAGCCAAAACAGACAAATGAGATGTTATTAAACTTAAGAGCTTCTGCACAGCAAGAGAAACAATCATCAAAGTGAACTGCCAACCAACAGAATGGGAAAAAAATTTTGCAATCTACCCATCTGACAAAGGGCTAATATCCAAAATCTAGAAAGAACTAAAGCAGATCTACAAGAAAGAAACAAACCCATTCAAAAGTAGGTGAAAGTTACGAACAGACATTTTTCAAAAGCAGACATTTATGAGGTCAACAAACATATGAAAAAATGCTCATCATCACTAATCATTAGAGAAATGCAAATCAAAACCACATTGAGATACCATTTCATGCCAGTTAGAATGGTGACCATTAAAAAATCTGGAGACAACAGATGCTGAAGAGGATGTGGAGAAACAGAAAGACTTTTACACTGTTGGTGGGAGTGTAAATTAGTTCAACCATTGTAGAAGACAATGTGGCGATTCCTCAAGGATCTAGAAATAGAAATTCCATTTGACCCAGCAATCCCATTACTGGGTATATATCCAAAGGATTATAAATCATTCTATTATAAAGACGCATGCACACATATGTTCATTGTGGCACTGTTTACAATAGCAAAGACCTGGAACCAACCCAAATGCCCATCAATGATAGACTGGACAAGGAAAATATGGTACATATAAATCATGGAATACTATGCAGCCATAAAAAGGATGAGTTCATGTCCTTTGTAGGGACACGGATGAAGCTGGAAACCATCAATTTCAGCAAACTGACACAAGAACAGAAAACCAGACACCGCATGTTCTCACTCAAGGTAGGTGTTGAGTAATGAGAACACATGGGCACAGGGAGGTAAACATCACAAACTGGGGTCTGTTGGGGGATGGTGGGCTAGGGGAGGGTTAGTGGAGGCTAGGGGAAGTTGGGGAGGGATAACATTGGGAGAAATTCCTGCTGTAGGTGATGGGAGGATGGAGACAGCAAACTACCAAGGCATGTGTGTACCTAGGCAACAATCCTGCAAGATCTGCACGTGTACCCCAGAACTTAAAGTACAATAGAACAAGTGGTGCTAAAAGAAATAAAATAAAATCCGTTTCTATGATATACAAATGTAACTCTAGGGGCACTTCTCATGCTTTTTCTCATGGAAGTTTTTAAAATTTGTGTGACAAATTTTAAGCAAGTGACAGTAGGGTGTTTTGAGGAAGGGACTGATTTTCCTTATCTATCCAAGTTGTTTGAGGCCGCTCTGAATGATTGGGTGGCTTTAAACTTTTTCTTGTTTCCCTCTACATTTTATTTGTACTACTTCATAGCTTTTATATTTTTCTTTGAGTGATATTTATTTGTGAACTTTTAATTTTTACTTATAAACTGGAAGTTTGAGTGTAGAGTCTGTGTTTTACTTTCCTCTATATTCCCTGAAATCTTGGTGACATCAATTTCATATTTCAGAAGTTAAAAAAAAATTGGATAAGCATAATTGAGTACATTTAAGTTGAAATGGATATTGGTGAGAGAAAGCAATGCATTCTACTATTAGCTATGGTCAGACTATTTTCTCAGATCAGATTTGTTTCTGAAACTCCCTTATTATTCCCCTTTTTTCCTCTCTACAAGATAAAGAGAGGAGCTAATGAACCCTCAGCAGTCAAAAGACAAACCTTCTTCTCAAAAATGATGACACTGCTTATTTACAGGGGCACACTGTTTGAACCAACCCTACTCAACTCACCAACAACTTTATGGACTGGAAATACGTCTGTTCATTAACACACAAGGAGACTTGGGCCAGTGCTGTTACCAGCACAAATATTCCCATAATTATGCATTTTCTTATTCTCACAACATCTTTTCAGTAAAGCTTGTTATTTCATATGTATTTTTTTATTTTCAAATTAATTTGGTGGCCAAAGCCTCAAAACACGAGTGTTCCAACAATGGCTGGCAGAGATATTTTTGGATTAGAAATAAGGGAGGTATTTTTCATGTGCCTAAAAAAAAGTTTATTTTCAATCCAGAAACTACACATGTACTCTATTTTATACTCACATTTGGTTCAGACCAAAGTGTCAGCTGATTTAGAGCAGTTTAGTGGGCTGTGCTCTTTTCAAGCCTGACAAACAGCAATTTGGTGCAGTGGGAACTTCTTATTAAGCCATGGTAGGTTAGGGAGTCCAGGGCTAAGAGAATTTTCCTAAAATACTGGCTGAGGCATTTATATTAGCTTAATTGTACATTTGCCCTTTGACTAAAATTAGGGATTAAGTCCCCTCCCTGGGAACTGCATCTGAAGTTAGTAAGAAGTTAGACTGCACATTCTAATTAGATCTTTCATATTTCATACTACCATGAGGTTTTTATCTTGACAACAGCACACTGTTCCATTATGCTCCTTTTTAGAAAAGATTTTCCCTTCATACTTTATGCAAGGCTGTCTCTGTGTTATATTAATAGTGGCTCACCGGTTGTGACTGTACATTGTGTAGGAGGTTGGCTAGCAATTGAGTCGTAGTTATGCTACATAGCACCTTCACCTTTCCCTTGTTTCATTTTGTCAACTTCAACACAGCATGGCTTTGTCTTAACAAAGAACTTTCTGAAGGTCTCGAACCTACTCAGGTGCCTCATTAATAATATCTCTCAATGTTTGCTTGATCCAGTTTATGTAATGCTTGAGAATTCTCAGCATCACCTGAAAACATCTTCAACTGTTGCATTGTTTTGTCAAAATGACATTCTTGAACAGAAGTGTCTGTTACCATAGAAGCTAAGATTATATGGTGTAACAGTAAAAAGAACTTAACTCAAAAAAAAATAAAATAAATAGAAATGGTGACAGTATTCAAAACTATATATAATATTATGTTTCACTGTAATATATTTTTTCTTAGTGAGCAATAGAGTACTGATTATTAAGGATTATTTGTGGGAATAGTACTCATTTTGTCTTTTTTTTTATTGCTTCTCTAGGAATTTTTGTTATTGCTGTTTTTCTGGATCTTTTGTAACCTGTTCCCGGAAGAAAAAGGAGAGCTATTTTCTGCATTCAGTTGTAATCTCAGGTTTCCCAGCTCCTCAAATCCTCCCACCGATGTTTGTTTCGTGACTGATAAATGAGTCACCTATACACATAACTAAGAAAATGACATGCTGTTTTGCAGTTAACCAAGCTTTCCTGCATAATGGTTATGTAGAAACAAGAACTTATTTCCTTTTGCAAAAAATAATTCTTTATTTATTTTTATTTTAATTTATTTTGAGACAGGGTCTCACTCTGTTGCCCTGGCATAGATCACTACAGCCTTGACCCTTTGGGCTCAGGTCATCCTCCCACCTCAGCCTTTTGTGAACCTGGGACTACAGGCACATGACACCACACCTAGATAATTTTTTGTAGAAGAAAGTTTTCACCATGTTGCCTAGACTGGTCTCAAACTACCAGGCTTTAGGGATTCACCAACCTTGGTCTCCCAAAGTGCTGGAATTAAAGATATGAGCCACCACTCCTGGCCTAAAATAATTCTTTAATTTACAATCTGTAAAATAAGAAAACAAAGTTCTAAGATCCGTTTTGGAACAAACATTATATGAACCACATTTTATGAACCTATAATTATGTCTTTCCCTAAAATAAGAATATATCACTAAATTTTATTTTTTTCTAGGAAACAGACAGCAGGCTGAAATCATAGGAGGAAATTAAAAAAAAATAGAAAATGTCTGCTTCACTATTAATTAAAATTAACACTTAAAAGATCTTTAAATTAGACTTTTTCTTAAATGTTTGAAGGCAGCATATATCTCATTCTCTTTCCTGAGGCTTTCTATGGCAACCCTCCTCTGTGAGGGGCAATGTGAAATGCATCAATGTTGCTAAACCCTCTAAGCCTATTCCCAAATGCAGGGTTTATCTTCCAACCAGGCTATGGAATGATTTCCCTTTGTATTATGATAATTTATATAGAAACTTTTATCTCTTTGAGTTTTAATAAGTTAAGTTTATGACTGATATTTCAGACTCTAAAATAGAATGCATTTTATAGCCTTCAGGCATAGTTCTTATACAGCAAGATGAATAACAAAATCAAATACTTGTCATACATTAAAGTTGAACACAGTTGAAAGTGCTTTAGATACTCAAAACTTACCAGAACTGAAGTTAGCACAACAGTGAATAAAAAAAATGCATTCCTTTAAATTCTTATTTGTGATATTAAGATGAGTCTATATTTCTTAACTGTCTCATACACTTTTATATCAATGAATTTTGCAATATGTCACTTATCTAGTGATGGAGGTCTCAAGAATTTCCAATTGGTAAAATAATTCACATCGTTTCACCTAGAATTGCAATCTTCTTAACCAATTTTTTACAATTCCTTAAAAATTCATAGCAATAATTTGATTAAATTGATATATGATTCAACCATGAATTAAAGAAATCAAGTTTAGAAGATGAAATTAGAAGTGTAAATTTGTTTTAGGTGTATTTTCCTGGAATCATGAAAAAGAAACACATGTACATGTATGTTCATTGCAGCCCTGTGTACAATAGTAAAGACCTGGAACCCAAATGCCTATTGATGATAGACTGGACAAAGAAAATGTGGTACATATACACCATGGAATACTGTGCAGCCATAAAAAATGATGAGTTTGTGTCCTTTGTAAGGACTTGGATGAATCTTGAAATCATCATTCTCAGCAAACTGACATGAGAACAGAAAGCCAAACACTGCATGTTCTCACTCATAGGTTCAAAGTTCAACTTGGATCTCACTGGGCTAAAATCAAGGTGTCAGTGGGGCTGTGTTCCTAGTGGAGGCTCTAGGACAGATTCTATGACCTCGCCTTTTCCAGCATCTAGAGGCTTTCCTGCATTCCTAGGTGTGTGACTCTTTTCTTCATCTTCAAAGCCAGCAACAGCAGATTGAGTCCTTAAAATGCCATCTCTTTATTTCTCTTTTCCATAGTTACATCTTCCTCTTCTATTTTTAAGAATGCTTGATTACATTGGGCCCACTCTGATAATCCAGAATAATCCCCTTATTTTAAGATCTGCTGGTTATCATCCTTAATTCTATCTCCAACCTTAATTCCCCTTTGCCACGTATAGTAACATATTCACAGGTTCCAGGAATTAAATGGACGTGGACATCTTTGGGAGCCATTTTTTCTACCTATTACAGTAGGGTAGACTTTCCCCAAACTTTGCTCTTTCCTCACTCAAGTGAAATTGTATAGTGCCCTTTCTTAATTCTTTGCAAAATAAATTGTTACCTATGGAAAAAAACAAAAAAGAAAGAAAAGAAAATGCTTAGTACTAATGCTGCCAGGGTGTTGCCTGTAAACTCTAAGTAGAAATCTGGGAAAATGGTGAATAATAATTCATTAATATACCTGAGCTATATCAATATGCATTCATTTATATTTTTCTTTTGTCTCATTGTGCTTCATTTTTACATTTAATTGAGATAAAAAATACAATCAAAATAAAATTTAAAAATCTATTTAAGAAACCATCATAATAGGTTGACTGTGACTTAGAGCATAAAAGAAAAGTAACACAACATGTAAAATACTTCCAGGAATACTACCTTCTCTGCAATAGTATCTTTTTTTCCTTTTCAACTGTGAAATTGATCTAAAATCTCATCCTGTCTTTCTTAACGGCATTTCCAAATGAATGAAATTATAAGAAAAAAATAATGTTTAAATTGTGTTTTATTTTAAATGTTTCTATAATTACTCAAATAATAGAGGAATACAATGTTGGAAAATGTCAAACCTTTCCAATAAAGCGAAAATACAATTGTACCTTCATATAATCCTGTTTTCCTCCCTAGAAATAACCACTGGTAAGAGCCTAGTTTATACACGTCCAGACCTTAGTATATTGATTTACAAACACCACACACACATAAACACACATGCTTTTTGTTACCCTGTTTTTAATAGATCATATGTAATTTTCTCTGAATTGCATTTGAGAATAATATGACTTGGAGATTTATTGTGTTGGTATGTTTAAATTTGCTTCTTTCTTTTAAAATATTAAAGAGCATTCTGCAGTATATGTGTACTTTGTTTTACTCCACCATCTTTTTTTGATAGCATTGCATTTGACTTCAATTTTTTTAAATTAAAATGTCTTTTTAAATCTTGAAGTTCTAGAAGTATTCTTTTATTTTCATCTAATTCTTTGAAAATACAGATTTTCTTGCATTTATTGCTTGAAATTCATGTTTTTAAATGTGGTTTGAGAAAGATTTCTAACTTTTAAAATGAATATTCAATTTTATTCACACCATTTATTGGCTAGACTATTTTTAAATCACTATTTGAAACTTCATCTCCATCCTACACAATTTTTCAATGTGCACAAAAACCACTTTTGGTCTTGCTGTAAATCAGTAACCTACTAACAAAAACTCTTTAACTTAAATTATCTGCTGTCAAAACTCCATTAAAATGCTGTGCAGGTATCAATGTCTCAGTGTCACATGAAGAATATACTTTCTTATAATACAGGTCTTATATTTATGTCTTTATGTTTCAGCTACTAAGACCTGCCCTCCTCAATTCTTTCAGATATGTGAAAATTATTTGAACATGAGGATAAGCTTAGGGTAATTAGGCATTCAAAAGCAGTTTTCTTTAGGGCCCATACCTTGCTTTTTTGAGTCTTCTCAGTGCACTTCCTCTTTCAGAAATTAAATACTTTTATACTGCCCCCGGCCACCTAGAAATATGTGTGAGATCCATAGAGACCTCTCCTATAGGCATACTTCACTTGTCCATGTGTCCTTTGTTCAATTAAACATGTATTGTTCTTACAGCTATGCCTGAGGTACTTCAAAGTAATAAATGTTATATGACATATTGATACTAAATGCCCCACTGCTGAGGAAGGGAATTAAAGGGCAAATGAAGAAGAGAGAGGAGGGATTGTAATACTCCTGGGTCTAGCAACATGTCTAATCATCACTGCATTGTTGGGGTTGACTTGCCAAGGAATAGAAATTACAGCATTTCTTATTTGGGAAACAAGAAATTTTAGAAAGGAGGAAAACACACAAGAAAATTAGAAACATAATATCCGCTATTGAGTATAGAGAGAACACATGTTAAATACTTACTTTTAGGAATAGCAGCTCTGCCTTTAAATCTCAGGATTACTAAAAATATGAGATCTAAATGCCCAATTTAGAGGGAGAAGATAGGATTCATCAAAACCAGTTAGAAAACCTGATTAATAACTATGTCATAAAAAAAGTTCAAAAGGATTGTAATGAAAATAAAATTGAAGGTTCTTATCTATGGGAACCCTTATACTTATTCTATTTTAAGTTTAAAACATAATCTAAATTAAGGAATACACATTCTATACATATTCTTCTGATTTTCTCTAACTGTAAAAAATGCCTTTAATTATCCAGTAAAATTTCCTGTCATCACTTTCCACATCTTGTCAACTTTATCAAGGGGAAAGGGAACTATAAGAAAAAGAAAGAACTGTAGTAAATTGGAAGGCAATAAATGAGAATTCTACAACCTGATTCCCTCTGACCAGAGAAATTCTCATTTATACAGCAAATTTATGTGTGTGTCTGTGTGTATAAGTATATGCATAATTACTGTCTTCCTGTGTTAGGACTAATTTAATGCTCTGATTTCTGCTGATATTGGAATAGTCACTATTTGTGTGTGTTATTTCTCATATTTGCTTTCCTATATTTATTTGAATTTTTGTTTTCTTATTATTGAATTTTGAGTAAGTTCTTTATATTTGGATACAAATTCTTTTCTAAAACATGTGATTTGCAAATAGTTTCTCCTATTCAGTGACTTACTTTTTTATTTTTAAACAGTGCCTTCTGACAAGCAGAGTTCTTAGTTTTTATGAAGTCTAAATGGTCTATTTTTATGTTTAACTTATTAAATGTATATCAATAGTAATGTGTTCAATTTAAATCACTTGTGGAAGTGAGCTTATGATGTCTTATCTAAGGTTTACATACAAACTCTAAGGTCATAAATATGTTCTCTTATGTATTACTCTAAAAGTTGGGGAGTTTCCATTTTTGCTTTGCTTTTCAGTCTCTAATGCATTTTAGGCTCATTATTGTACATGCTATAACTTTGGGACCAGCTAAATTTTTTGAATATGGATATCCAGATTTTCCGCAAAATTTTTTGGAAAAACTATCCTTATTGCACTAAATTGCACTTGCAGCTCTAGAAAACAGACTTATATAGTTGTGCCTATTTCCAGACTCTATTTTGTTCCTTTGACTTATTTGTCTAATTGAACACCCATACTATCCCCTCTTTCCTAGAGAAGCTTTAGAATAAATATTGAAATCAGGCAATGTAATTTCTCAAGTTTGCTTCCTTTTTTTCCCCAAAGTTGGCTTTAAATATTCAATTTGTCATTTCCACATGAATTTTTAAAGTAGCATTATTTTATTAAATATCTGCTGCAATGTTGAATACAATTGCTTTTAACTTATGGATTGATTTGGGAAAATAGACATCTAAATAAAAGTCATCCAATCCATAGACACATATAGTTCTTCATTTATTTTTCTTCAAAGTTCTCTCTAAAACATTTTTCAGTTTTTAGTGTATAAGCTTTTCAAATATTTCGTAAGCTTTAGCTCTAATATTGCATTTTTTGATGCTTTTGCCTAAAGAAATTAAAATGTCTACATATGTATATGTACACACACATACATATACACACACACATATAGACATTTTAATTTCTAATTGTTCATAGCTAGTATATAGAGATATAGTTCATTTCTGTATATTACTTTTACATAGGTTTAAATTCCATGACAGATTATTATTCTGTTTCAATTAACTCACATATAAAATTAAGGTATCTGTAGGCCTATGATCTCTCTAAAGTTCTTAGGTAAGAATCATTTCTTACAACTTCCTAACTCTGCTGGTTGCCAGTAATTCTTAGCATTCCTGGGCTTGTAGATTCCTAAATTCAATCTCATACTCCATCTTCACAGACTCGCATTCTTCCCTCTGTAAGCCTGCATATACTGAACTCTTCTTTAAGGACATGAGTCCTATTGGTTAGGACCCGCCTTAATCTAATATCACTTTATCTTAGCTTGGTTACATCTACAAAGAGCCCTCTGAACATTTCTCTTCCTTTCAACCTGCTGGGTGAAGCAAAGTGTTTCCCACATCCTCCATGGTTTTCTTGAATTAGTATAACAGCACAGATAAATTTTCAGCTGCTACTGTTTCCGAAACTCCACATGCGACCTGAGTGCACTTTCAGGAGTGGTCATGGTTGGGTGTATGGAAGTTGAGTCTTTTTTATATCTTCCCTAATTCTATATAGCATGTTCGACCTTTCCTGTAGCTCTACAAAGAGCCTGTTTCTCAATAAAGTAACATTACAAATATGAGGAGTTAGGACTTCAGCATATCTTTTAGAAGGACACAGTTCAACCTACAACAGACACTAATGGGGTAAGTAGAGCAGAGCAGAGCATGGCATGGCATGGCATGGCATAGCATAGTACATTTGTTTTGAAAGACCTAGAGTAATTGAGATGTTTAAAATATATATTCTTTCTGAGTCTGACACTTTTTAGCTACATGATCTTGTCAAGATTCTTAATTTTTCCAAGACTAATACGTTTATCTGTAAAATACAACTAATGATTTTACCTATCTTATAAAGTTGCTTGGCGATTTCATACGTTTATATATGTAAAACACTTGGAACAGAGAATGATGCATAGTAGATGACCTGTAACTGCTTGTCATTATTATATTTATAATATATAAAGTTGTTTAAATTAACTGCCAAGTTGAAGACTAACTCTTTAAGAAAAGTGAATTCAATGTGAGTGAAGTAATACAGCTGTCCTCAAATAACACTGAGCTTGAGCCTTCAAGTACCACTAGAGATTAGACAGATGAAATGTTTCATTTTTGTGAAGTGATGTGGATGAGCAAAAGTAATTGTTTTCTGTTCTTTCCCTCTGTATTCAAAAAGAAAAAAGCATTTATACTCAATTTTAATGTTTTTCAACATGAAAACATTTAATTTTTCTTTAAACTATGTATTACAAATCATGAGGGATTTATTCTTTTTCTTTGAGTGTTTTGTTTCTAATGGTATGTGAATATACTCAGCAAAAGAAAATAGCGAGCTGGATATTTCTTGCCCATTCTTTAAAAACTTCTAGAAAATTCAGGGTGGAGTCACAAAGACAATCAGTTTTATAAACTAATGTAGTATCACATATTGAGTAAATTAATAATTATTACATGTAATTATGATAAAATGTACATATACATAATTTATATTATGTAAAGAATGATTATGAGTAATTGGTTATATACAATGACAATATTTTTCCATTTTGAGATTTAAGCAAATACTCAAATTTAAAATTATCTTCTGAATGTGTACAGAAATGTGCTAGCAAATGTGAGACATGTCTGTATATCCCAATCTTACATTCAAGTAGAAGGATATTTAAATGAAGATACAGATAGCTCAAGAACTCAACAGCAATGCAATACTGACTGGATGCATCACAGGGCAAAATAGTACTTCATAAAATGTTTAATGAGAATTTTAGGGATCTCTATCAAATTAATACAAACTGCTTTTTCTTTCATCACTGTAGTAAAATACATATAAATTCTGCCATTTTAATTATTTTAAGTGTATTATTAAGTGGCACTAATTATATTCACAGTGTAATTCCAATGTTGTTCAACCATGCTATTATCTATTTTCAAAACCTTTTTAACACTCTAAACAGACTCTCTTTAAGGAATAAGCACATAGTTCCAATTTCCCTATCCCTCAACTCCTGGTAACCTCTAAATTACTTTCTTTCTTTATACATTTACATAATTTAGATGTTTCAGATAGATTGGAATATACAATATTTGCTCATTTGTGTCTGTGCTATTTCACTTGCAACGGTAATTTCAAGGATCAATCATTGTAGCATGTACACAAATTTTATTTTTTGTTATGCTGAATATATATCCCATTGTATGAATATACCACATTTGTTTATTTATCTTTTAGTGGACAGTGAGTTGTTTGCTTCTTTTAGTTACTGTTAATACTGCTGCAATTAACACTGGCATGGAAATGTCTGTTTAAATCTCTGTTTTCAATTATTTTAGGTATATATGTAAAAGTGGAATTGCTGGGTTATATAGTAATTACATGTTTAAATTTTTTAAAGAATGCCAAACTGTTTCCCACAGTGGTTGCTTTATTTTACATTTCTATCAGCAATGTGAAAGAATTTCAATTTCCTACATCTTCACTAACACATAATTTTGTCTTTTAATAATGGGCATGAAGTGACATCTCCTGGTTTTGATTTGCATTTCCCTAGTGATTAGTAATGTTCATGTGCATTTCTCCTTTGATTAGCAAATATTTGAAAATCTTTTCATGTATGTATACCCCGCTTTTATATCTTCACTGAAGAAATTTTATCTAATTACTTTGCCCACTTTTAAATTGTATCATTATTTTTGTTGTTGAGTGTAGTTCTTTTATTTTTAGACAAAATATTAACATCTTTAATTATAAATGAACTCTTCAGAAATCAGTACAAAGAGACTAACATTACAAGGGCAGTGAAAATAAAAGGAACAGAGAAAAATGGCAGAGCACAAATGAGTTATAAGGTTACATAAACATGATAGGGCTATTATTTGTTTAATTTCAAGTTATCAGGAAGATACATTTCAACTATTTCATAACAATTTTCTTTTCTTTTTTCTTTATTTTATTATTATTATGATACTTTAAGTTATGGGATACATGTGCAGAAGTTGCAGGTTTGTTACATACGTATACACGTGCTGTGGTGGTTTGCTGCATCCATCAACCCGTAATCTACATTAGGTATTTCTCCTGATGCTATCCCTTCCCTAGTCCCACACCCCCTGATAGGCCCCGGTGCGTGATGTTCCCCTTCCTGTGTCCACATGTTCTCATTATTCAAGTAATACTTATGAGTGAGAACATGAGGTGTTTGATGTTCTGCTCTTGTGTTAGTTTGCTGAGAATGAAGATTTTCAGTTTCATCCATGTCCCTGCAAAAGACATGAACTCATTCTTTATTATGGCTACATAGTATGAATTTTTAAAATATATTCTGAATAAAAGCCTTTCTCAGATATATGATTTGCAAATATTTTTTTATACTCTGTAGTTTTTTTTTTCCTTATACTTTTGTGACAATGTCCTTTATGGCAAAAAAGGTTATAGTTTTGGAAAAATACAACTTGTTGATTTATCCTTTGTTTTTATTTTTTTGTTGCTTTTAGTGTCATATCTGAGATTCTGTTGCCAAAACCATGAATATAAAGGTTTATTCATGTTCCATTTGAGAGATTTTATAATTTTAGCTTTTATAGTTAGGTCAATTACATTTTTAATTCAGTGGTCTAACTGTATTCTTTTGCTTGTGGAAATTCAGTTGTTTCAGCGTCATCCATTCTGATAAACTATTTTTTCACTGTTGATGGACTTGGCATCCTTCTCAAAAATCAGTTGGTCATAAATGCATGGTTTGTTTCTGAAGTCTTAATTCTATTCCATTGGCCCATATGTTTATTCTTCTGCAAGTATTGGACTGTTTTGATTATGGCAGCTTTGTAATAACTTTCCACAATAGTAAGTATGTGTCTTTGAACATTTCTGTTTTTCAAAATTGTCATGGCCCTGAGGGGACCCTTGCAATTCTATATGAATTGAGACTTGGCTTTCCTGTTTCTGCAAAGAAAGACTTTTGAAATTTTGATAGTGTGTTGAATCTGTAAATTGATTTGATTTTTTTTTGAATTGCTCATTGCTGTATTATAGAACCACAACTAGTTTTGTGTGCTGATTTTGTGTTATAATATTTTTTATTTTTTCATTTTTAGCTCAAATGCTTTTTGGATTCTGCAGTTTTTTATTATGTAAGCTCAAGTTATCTGACTACAGACAGTTTTTTTCCTTTCCAATTTCAATGTATTTTATTTCTTTTGCTTGTTTAATTGCTCTGGCTAGAATTTCCAGTAAAGTATCAAATAACAGCAATGAAAAATGCATCTTTGTCTTGCTCCTTATCTTAGTGGGAAAGCTTTTACTATTGCATGTATAGTTATTAATGTGAGATCGTATAAATGTCTTTGTTATTGTTTAGGAAGGTCCTATTCTAATTTTCTGCTTTTATCATGAAAGAGTGCTGAGTTTTGCCATATGTTTTTTTCTGAAGCAACTGAGGTGATCATTTTTTTTTCTTTTTCTTTTTTCTATTAATGTAAGATATTACATAGATGGACTTTTCTATGTTGAACCACACTTGCATTCCTTAGATAAATCCTGCTTGGTCATAGTGTATAGCTCATATAGGTTGCTTGATTTGGATTGCTAATGTTTTCCTAAGGATTTTTGTATCTGTATGTATAAGGGATATCGTTCCATGTTTTTCTTTTATTGTGATGTTTTTATCTGATTTTAGCATTACTAGCCTCATACAGTGAATTTAAAAATATCTCTTTATTGTCAAGTTTTTTTGGTAACAATTTGATAATTTTATTTTCTCTTTTAGATATTTGTTATCTAACTACTGAAAACATCTGGTCCTGGACATTTCTTTTTTTGGAGATTTTAGTTTACTTATTGAATATCTTTAATATTTAAACTGTTAGATATTTAATATTCAATCTGTTGAAATTTAACATTCAATCTGTTATATCTTTAATATTCAATCCATTGAAATTTTTTATTTCCTTTTGAGTCAGTTTGGAAATTTTACAAAATTTTAGGATTTTTAAAATTTTATCTAGGTTACCTATTTGTTGCTTGTACAATTGTTCTTAGTATTCTTTTATATTCTTTCTTCTTTCTATAAAGCCAGTAGGGATGTCCCTACTTTTATTTTGGTTTTTAATTATTTGCATCTACTTTTTTTTTTCTGGTCAAATAAGCAAATGTTTGCCAACTTGGTTGATCTTCTCAAAGACCCAACTTTTGAGTACCTTGATTGTATTGTTTTTCTATTCTCTGTTTTATATCTCCACTTTAACCTGTATCATTGTCTTATTTCTGAAAGCGTTGGGTTTAGTTTTCTTTACTACTTCCTAGTTTGTTTGTATTTTCCCTAGTTCCTTCAGTTGTAAATTCCTTTTCCTAATTCTTCTATAGCTGTACATTTGGGCTGCTACTTTAAGGTCTTTTTCTTTTTAATGTAAGCATTTACAGCTATTATTTTCCCACTGAGCACTGCCTTTGTTACATCTAATAAGGTTCTAAATGTTGTGCTTTATTTTAACTCATCTCTAAGTATTTTCTAATTATTTTCTATTTTTATTGACTTATTCAATGATTAATATTTATAAACAAAAACAAATTTAGAGTTACAAACCAAAATTACAAAAATAATAGCTTCTGTATTGGCCCATATATTTATCTTTACTAGTGATAGTTATATCTCTTATTGCTGTGAATTAGATCCAGTTTTCTCTCATTTCAACCTAAAAATTCATTTTTGCATTTTTTGTAAGGAATGTCTAGTGGTAATTAACTTTCTCAGACTTGGTTACCTGAAAATGTCTTAATTTTATTTATATTTCTGAAGAATAGTTTTGACAGGTATGGAATTCTTGGTTCACATTCTTTTTTTTTTTTTCATTCAGCATTATGAATATATAATACTCATGCTTTTGGCCTTCAAGGTTCACTTGATAAATCAGCTCTTAATCTTGTTGAGGATTCTTTTATATGATGATGAGTCATTTCTCCTCACTTCATTCAAGATTACCTTATCTTTGGCTTTTAATAATTTGATTATCTCTGTCTTACTGTGAGTACCATTAATTTCATTATACTTGGATTTTGGTGATTTTCTTGGATTTGCATATGAATGTACTTGATAAAAATTGTAATTTTTTTTGATATTACCTTAAATATTCTCTCTGCCCCTATTTTCTATTTCTTCTAGTTCAGAGATTTCCATAATTTGTATGTTATTCCAATTTATAGTATTCATCAGGTCATTTAGGCTCTGTTGTCGGTAATTTTAACTGTCCTATCTTCAAGTTCACTGATTCTTTCTTCTATCTGCTCACATCTGCTGTTAAGCCCATATATTTACCTTTACTGGTGATTTTTATATCTTTTATTGCTGTAAATTGCATCCAGTTTCCCTTAATTTCAACCTAATAATTCACTTTTGCATTTTTTGTAAGGAATATATAGTGGTAATTAATAAAATAAATTGTTTTATTTATAAAAGATATAAAAATTTGTAGCAATAAAAGTTGTAAATATCACCAGTAAAGGTAACTATATGAGCAAATAGCAAAACATTCACTTTGGTTATTGATTTTAGCTTGAGGTTTTTGTTTGTTTTGAAGTTAGTTATCATTTTAATATTATTGTCATTTAGTTTAGAAATTGTTAATTGCTTTAGTCTTTTTTTCTGTTTTCTCTCTTAGCTATTTAGCATATTTAGATAAATTGTTTAAAAATTTATCTGGTCATTCTCATGATTGGGCTTTCTCAGTCGGGTTTTGAATGCTATATGAGAAAGCCATAGAACGGACATATGAAACAACAGAAATTTATTTATCACAGTTCTGGAGGCTGGGAAGTCTCAGGGTAAGGGCCTGGTGGATCCATTGTCTGGTAAGGGTGTATTTCCTGGTTTACAGATGGCAGTCTTATTGTATCCTTTCGTTTTAACCTACAGAAGTCCTTTCAGCATTTTTTATAGGGTTAAAATTGTGGAGAGTGAAGGAGAGAGAGAAAAAGAGAGATCAAGCTTTCATGTTTCGTCTTATAAGACTTCTAATCTCATAAATGATGACTCCATCCTCGTGACTTAATCATCTTCCAAGTACTCTGTCATTCAGCTCCATCACATTGGGGGTTAGGATTTCAACATATACACTTGATGGGGAAATAAACATTTAGGCCATTGCATAGTTTGTCAATTTAATTTTTTTTCCTTTCAATGGGCAGGGTTTTATTTCCTGTTTATTTGCATGTCTTGTTATTGTTTTTAAAAAGTAGATTTTTGGGCCAGGCGCGGTGGCTCACGCCTGTAATCCCAGCACTTTGGGAGGCCGAGGCGGGTGGATCACGAGGTCAAGAGATCGAGACCATCCTGGTCAACATGGTGAAACCCCGTCTCTACTAAAAATACAAAAAATTAGCTGGGCATGGTGGCGCATGCCTGTAATCCCAGCTACTCAGGAGGCTGAGGCAGGAGAATTGCCTGAACCCAGGAGGCGGAGGTTGAGGTGAGCCGAGATCGCGCCATTGCACTCCAGCCTGGGTAACAAGAGCAAGACTCCGTCTCAAAAAAAAAAAAAAAAAAAAAAAAGTAGATTTTTGAATACTTTAATGTGGCAACTCTGGAAGTCAGATTCTCCCTCTTACTCAGGATTTGCAGCTTTTTATTGTTGAAGATTTAGTAATCCATATGTTTAGTGACTTTTCCAAACTATTGTAAAAATTGTATTATTTGTTACATGTAGTCATTGAAATCTCTGATCTTTTATCTTGTGTTTAGTTAATACTTCGATGAGTTTTTCTTGATTGTCATGAGCTAAAAATAAGTAAACAAAACAATAACAATAAAACAGAAAAAAAAGCAAATCAAAACAAACTTCTCTATCAATCTTTGCAAATTGCCTCTGTGCTAGGGTATGTCAAATCTTTGCCAAGTTTATAACTTAGACCAGTTCCCAAGGCAAAATATTAAGACCTCCGTTTTCTCTGAGCATATATATTGCTTTGGTTATGCATGTGGCATTGTAAATTCTCTTGTAAACACAGATTTTCCTAGTTTTTCAAAGAATCTGTCAAAACTTTACTTCTTGAACTTTAGATGGTGTATAAAAATGAACAGCTTTTCCGCCCTACCCACAGAGGGGTCCACATGGCATTGTTCTGTATTCCTGTCAGTCCTAACTTAAAGGGAAACCTTCACAATGTCTGGAGTCCTTCATGTCTTGCAAATGTAGGAGGAGGATGTCCTTAAGTTCTTGCAGCAAGAACAAACTTAGGAGATATGTTGAATTTTTATCAACAAAATATAGTAAAGTAGTTTTTAAAAAGAACGTATATATAGTATGTGTGTATGTATATATACATACACATATACACTTAAAACACACACACAAGTACATACAAACTGAAAGCTGAACTAATAAACAGCAAGTTACTTGTGGCAAAAATTTCTCTCTCTCTCTCTCTCCATATATATATGTGTATGTGTGTGTATATATATATATATATATGCATTATGTGCCACTTTTTTGGTTTGATTTAGGAGAAACGGAAACAAGTACCATATGTTAGTTCTTCAGGTAGTCCATTTGACAGCTCAGATCAGATATATGGAATGCTTTATATATAAAGTTTGCTCTGCTTTTTCAGGAACTGGAGATCAAGATTCTACACTGGGAATACCAAGTTGCTACCACTTCAAGATTGCTACTGTAGCAGGGAAGTGGTGTGATAAAGGCAAGTAAAAACACTGAGGGTCAATTTCAACTTACCTTTTTCTTAATGCAACATTCACTTGGTTAACATAAACATTTGAATGTTTTTAGAATTTTTGTTAAAGTTATTTCTAAGAATTCATGCATATTTGTTTCTGTCTGGGGATGAAAGAGAGATTGACACTGCTTACTCTGTCATTTTGCTGATGTTACTCCAAGATATCATAAATTGTTATAAATAATTTTTTGCTATATTATGCCTACTCAAAATCTACTGGGTGATGTTTCAGTGTCAAATGAAGCACCCCACATTACTTCATGATAAAGACACCCTGAGGGCTTGGAAATCAGAGGAATGAAAAATCTGCATGATCTCAATGGAACCTGGGATAACTTCCAAAAGCACCAAGGCCTTAGCAAAACTTGAAAGGATGGGCAATATTTAGAAAATTGGTAGAGTTTGGGAGTAGATTCTTAGTTAAGACACTGATTTCGACAAAGTGATATTGGCGATGCACATATTATTCTACAGAGATTGTGAACTGACTAGTCTCCTTGAATCAGAATATTTATTTATGGAAGAAGATAATAAAATAAATAAATCTATTGCACATATAAGCTGTGCTTTATTAGCATGCCTTGAAAACCTAATGTTACCACAGCTGCAGCTGCTGTATTTCACCAATATCTCCTTAGCTGAACGGTAAAATTACATCAAATGGAATCCGAAAGTCTGCAAAGTTTTTGGCTTTGAAATTTAGGTGATTTAATGAATCTAAGTTTCCATGTATATATACAGAAAATAAGTTTATATTTATGAAATACAATATGACATTATGATAAATATATACATTGTGGAATGACAAAATCAGGATAGTTAACATATCTATCCCTTTAAATTTTTCTCTTTTTTTGTGATAAGAAATTTGAAATCTGTTCTTTAGCTATTTTGAAATATACATTATTAACCATAGGCACCTTGTTTTGTAAAAGATCCCCAGAATTTATTTCTCCTAAGATTTTGTGTCCTTTGAACAAGATCTCCCCTGTCTTTATTCAATACTTCTTATTAGCCTCTGGTAACCACAATTCTACTCTCTACTTTGGTGAATTCAACTATTTTAGATTCCACATACTGAGAATATACGGTATAATTCTCAGTATGTGGAATCTAAAATAGTTGAATTTTTCATTGCATTATGAATAATCATGCAATGAAAATTAAAGTGTTTTGGATGCATTAATTTACAATACTGGCCACAATGTACAATGGTTTCCTTTCTTTTATATATTTACCAACACTTGTTATCTTTCATTTTTATTTTTTTTTAATGATAGCCATTCTAGCAGGTAATATCTCATTGTTATTTTAACTTGCATTTTGCTGATGACTAGAAATGTTGCACATTTTTTACATACCTGTCAGTGTGATAACAGCTCACTGCAGCCTCGACTTCCTGAGCTCAAGTGATCCTCCCATCTCGACCTCCCAAGTAGCTGGGACCATAGGCCTGTGCCATCAGGCTTAACTAACCTTTTTTGGTCTGCTTTGTTTAGAGACAGGGTCTCACTATGTTATCCAGGCTTGAACTTCTGGGCTCAAATAATCCTCCCACCTTGGCCCCCCAAAATTTTGGGATTACAGGCATGAGCCACTATGCTAAACATTTTGGTACACTTTTATTGACCAAAAAATAATATTGTTTTTGTGTTATTATTGAATAGTTTTTTTTCTTGTATATTTTGGATATTATCACCTTATCTGATGTATAATTTGCAAACATTTTCTCTCTACCTATAGGTTGTCTCTTTATTCTGTTAATTGTTTCATTTTTCAGTGTAGAAACTTTAGATTGATGCAATCCCATTTGTCTATTTCTGCTTTTTGCATCTGTGCTTTTGGAACTATATCCAAGAAATCACTGCCTGGGCTAATATGTAGCTTTTCTCCTACATTCTCTTCTAGTAGTTTTACTGTCTCAAATATTGCTTTTAAGTCTTTAATTCATTTTGAATTGAATTTTGTAAAAGGAGTGATATAAGGGTTCAATTTCATTCATATGCAGGTGGATATCTTGTTTTCCCAAAATCATTTATTGAAGAGATTTGTGTGTTTTTGGCACCATTGTGTGTTTTTGGCACCATTTTGGAAAATCAATTGACCATAAATGTGTATATTAATTCTTGGCCCTCTATTCTATTACATTAGTGAATGTTTCTGTTTTTATGCCAGTCCAATGCTGTTTTGATTACTACAGTTTTGTAATATGTTTTGAAATTTAGAAATGTGATACCGTGAGCTTTGTAGTTTTTGCCAAAGATAACTTTGGCTTCTTGGAGTCTTTTGTGGTTCCACACAAATCGTAATTTTTTTTTTCTATTTCTATGAAGAATGATATTGGAAATTTGATAGGAATTACATTGAGTCAGTATATTACTTTGAGTAGAATAGACATTTTTAACAATATTAATCCTTCCAATGCATGAGTACCAGATATCTTTCAATTCATTCATGTCATTTTCAGTTTTTTAGATCAATATACAAGTTTCAGTATACAGATCTTTCACCTTCTTAGTTATATTCACTAATTTACTGATATTTTATTTTTTGATATTATTATAAATGAAATTTAACTTTTTAGGTTTTTTCTAGTGTATAGTTACACTACTGAATTTTTTTGATATTATTATAAATGAAATTTAACTTTTTGGGTTTTTTTCTAGTGTATAGATACACTACTGAATTTTCTAAACTAATTTTCTAGCCTGCTACTTTACTGAGTTCCTTTATTAGATCTAACAGTTGTTGTTGTTGTTGTTGTTGTTTTTTGGTAGAATCTTTGAAATTTTCTCTATATAGGATTGTTATAAGAGTTGTGAAAATCAGAGAAAATTTTACCTCTTTATATTTTATTTAGATTCCCTTTTCTTACCTAATTACTCCAGCTAGGACTTCCAATACTATCTTGAAAAGAGGTAATGATAGTGGGCATTTTTGTCTTGTTCCTAATTTTAGAAGATATGCCCTCAATTATTCATCATTGAGTATAAAGTTAGCATTGAGATTGTCATGAGCTAAGAAAGGAGAAAAAGAAGTGTAAAATAAGTTAAATTTATATGCTAGAGAAAAATGTTTACATTACAAAGTGATATGTGAGACAAAAAATGAAGGCCATTACTGTGTTGAGAAACATTTCTTAATTTATCTTTATTCCTTTTTATTTTATTTTTTTGTTTGTTTGCTCTTCGGATTGTATGATTTCCACTGACCTGTCTTTGAGTTCCTTGATTCTTTCTTTTGCTTGATCTAGTCTGCTGTTGAATCCCTCTACTAAATTTTTCAGTTGAGTTATAGCAATTTTCAGCTCTATAATTTTGGTTCAGTAATTTTTTGTGCTTTATATCTCTTTTTTGAAATCTTCAGTTAGGCGTTGTTCTCCTAACTTCAGTGAGCATCTTTATTACCATAATTTTGAATTTCTTTTAGGTAAATAACATATCTCCACTTCACTTGGGTAAGTTTCTAAAAGTCTATCTTGCTAGTTTATTTGAAATATATTTTCATCTATATTCATTTTTCTTCACTCTCTTGTTCTCTGTGAATCCGATAAGACTACTACCTCTCTCAGTCTTGTTAGACCAGCCTCTTGTAGGAGATGGATCTCATCAATTTGTCTGGCTAGAGATTTTAACATACCTCTTAAAATTTTGTGTTTGCCCAAACTACCGTCTATGATTTTGGTTGCTCCCTGGGGATTAATATAGGCCACATCCTGTCAGTACCCTGAGATAAGTAAGGTAAAAGCCAGCCCCTCTAGATGTAGTTGGAAATGTTGGAGTGTTGGAGATGTATTCCAGTTTTATCTATCCTCATGGTAAAGCTGAACATAGGCTTTTATTTTCCACTCTCTCTGCAGTAACCCTGAGCAAGAATCTGTGTCAATGTCTATACTGATATTCAGTCTGTATGCTCTGATCTTGGGGAGATAGCTGCTGGATGTGGGTCCTTTGTACATCTATCTCTTTATTTTTTGTGATCTAGGGTCACTTGTGAACATAAATATCCATTGAATCTCAGAACTAGGTTGTTAAGAAGATGGTTCCTTGGGCAGAAGCTATAGAAGTTATGTCACTATGTGCTTCAACCATCTCTTTTCGAGATGAAAATGTAGACGGATTATATAACTGGAGCAAGCAGGAGTAAAGCCCCAGAAAGTTTCAAGCTCTGGCTCAGACTGCCAAAGGGCTACTATTTGTTGATTCTGTTAGCTCCTTGATACAAAATTATTAGAAGCAGGGCGTTAAGAAGACACTGAAAGAGTATACAATAAACCCCTTTCAGAGAGAAGACAGAAAGTATGCATTCCAACCCTATATGTATTCTGCATAGCCCCTAGAGGATTTTCACATCATTTCAAAACTACCTCTTTGTTCTGTGATCCAGAGAGCCTTGCATTTGCCTAGTTCTTTCTGCCCCTAGAGATAAGATGCTTAGGAATCAGTCCATCTGGTGGGATCTATAAAAGTTGGAGCTCTTAATGTGTGGCTTAAACCATTTTCAGAGAGAAGCAGGAAGTTTCAGTTTTAAAGCCCTATTATCTTCACCACCCTTGAGAGATGAAGCCCCTGGAAGTACTCCACAACTGTACTTTTTTTTTCCTGTGATCTAAAGCAACTTACATATGCCTAGTCCTCTCTGCTCCCATAGCTAGGAGGATTAGAATGCAATAACTTGGGTGGAAGCTGTAAAAGTTGGAGTGTTTGATATTTGGACAAACTGTTTCCAGAATAAATTGATAAACTTGAAGTTATCACTGGAGCAAGCAGGAGTATAAGGTTTGGGAAGTGCTGATCTGCTTCTCAGGCTGCTGGAGGGTCACTGTTTGTTTGATCTTTAAGACCTCAATGTAAGTTAGGTAGCAGCCAGGCTATTAAGTAGCCACTGCAAAAGTGTGTCATAAACTCCTTCTGGGGAGAAACAGGGAGCTGTGTTTTTAAGCCCCTTCTCTGCACTGCTGCTGGAGAATAGAGCTCACTGTTTGTTTGATCTTTAAGACCTCAATGTAAGTTAGGTAGCAGCCAGGCTATTAAGTAGCCACTGCAAAAGTGTGTCATAAACTCCTTCTGGGGAGAAACAGGGAGCTGTGTTTTTAAGCCCCTTCTCTGCACTGCTGCTGGAGAATAGAGCTCCTATAAGTGTTTGTACACCTATATAAAACCACTGATTTATTTTTCTTGTGGACTAATAGACTTGTACACGCTTAATCTCCTTCACTCCAGAGTTACTGAATTAAGGGCCAAATTAAAAGGAATCTTAGAGTGAGGGCATTATATATGAGGTCCAAGCCCTCTTCTCCACAGGCAGAGCTGGGTGTTTGGGATTTCTTTCCCAATTACATGGTGCAGTGTCTGAACAGGGTCTGTACCTGAGTGTGCCTCAGCTTTTACTACCCATTCCTTGTGGATGCTTTTTTAGCTGCTCAGTGAATAGGAATCTCTCAACTATTTCTGGATTTTTTCTCAGCTGGAATTGATACATGAATGGATGTCTGTTTGGTGCATCCATGCTGGAGTGCGAGTCAGAAAACTCTTTATCCACCATGTTGTTGACATCTCCCATAAAGTCATTTTTAATAAGACAGTCACTTAATGAAAATACAGATAGGCCTAGAAAATAATACTAATAAGGGTAAAGAAATGCTGAACATCATAATCATCAGTGAAATGCAAATTAAAACGACAGTGAGATACCACCTTACTCTTGCAAGAATAGCCATAATTAAAAGTCAATAAACAATAGATGCTGATGTGGATATGATGAAAAGGGAACACTTTTGCCCTGCTGGTGAGAATGTAAGTTAGCGCAACCTCTACAGAAAACAGTATGGAAATATCTTAAAGAACTAAAAATAGATCTACCATTCAATCCAGCAATCCTACTACTGGATATCTACCAAAAGGAAAAGAAGTCATTATATGAAAAAAAAAAACATGCACAAGCACGTTTGTAGGAGCACAATACACAATTGCAAAGATATGGAAACAACTTATGTGCTCATCAACCAAAGAACAGGTAAAGAAAATGTGGTTTATACATACCATAGAATACTACCCATCCATAAAAGGAATGAAATAATGTCTTTTGCTACAACTTGGATGGAGCTGGAGCCCATTATTCTACTTCATTTAGAATAAAAATTCATTTAAAAATTGCCAACAAAAAGTCCAGGACCAGTTGGATTCACAGCTAAATTCTGTATCAGATATTAAAAGAAGAATTGGTCTCAATCCTACTGAAACTATTCCAAAAGATAGAGAGAGAGAAAATCTTCCCTAAATTATTCCAGGAAGCCAATATCACCCTAATGTTAAATCCAGAGAAAGACATAACAACATAATAACAACAAAAACAACAAAAACTACAGTCCAATATCCCTGATGAACATAGAGGCAAAAATCCTCAACAAAATACTAGCTAATTGAATCCAACAGCTCATCAAAAAGATGATACACTATGATCAAGTGGGTTTTATTGATCGAGTGGGTTGGAATCCATTATTCTAAATGAAGTAGAGCAATGAGCTCAGGAATGTAAAACCAAATTCTGTATGTTCTCATTTATAAGCGGAAGTTAAGCTATGATGACACAAAGATATATAGAGTGATATAATGAATTTTGGGGGCTCAGGGATGGGGGTTGGGAAGGGAATTTGGGATAAAAGACGACATACTGAGTACAGTGTATACTGTCCAAGTGACAAGTGCACTAAAATCTCAGAATTGATTACTTTAGAGATCATCCATGTAACCTAAAACCACCTGTACCTTAAAAAGTATTAAAATAATAAATAATAATTAAAAAATAAGGATAATAACATGCAAACATAAAGGCTGACAAGAAATGTTCTGTAACTGATAATAACCTGAAAATTGAAACTAAAAGTCAATGAATTATCGTATATTGCCTAATTGCTCTTTATTTTATTTATTTATTTTTGTAATTATACTTTAAGTTCCGGGATATGTATGCAGAACATGCAGGTTTGTTACATAGGTATACACATGCCTTGGTGTAAATTTTCCTTTAACAAAACATTGAGCTATTGAAGAATTTAATTATATGACAAAATTAGGCCTAGAGTTGATGTCTGCTGGTTGACAATACCATTTTCGCAAATTCACATCAAGGACAGGGATGAACTTAGGGTAGAAGAGAATGTTATCAATATGGTAAGTATTTTTTTCTTAACTTATTAAAATGCTTTGTTTTGCAATCTGTATTTGTTTTCTAGGGCTACCACAACAAATTAGTACCAGCTGGGTGGCATCAACAACAGAAATTAATTATGTCATAATTGCACAAGTCACAGGTCTGAGATCAAGGTGCCATTAGGTTTGGTTTCTTCTCAGATCTCTCTTCTTGGCTTGTAGATGGCATCTTCTGCCTGTGACTTCACATAGGTTTTCCTAATGTCCTCTTCTTTAAAAGAAACCAGTCATACTGGAATAAGTCCTACCCTAACCTTATTTTGGCATAATTATCTCTTTTAAAATGTCTATGTCAAACTATAGTAACATTCTGAGGTATTGAGGGTAAGGACTACAGGATATGAAATTTTGAAAACACAATTTAGCCCATAACACCATCTTTCTAATAAATTTCTCAATTATTTAGTAAGAATTCTGGAAAATATGTAGTTTGTGCCACATGGGGCGTTGAACAATGAGAACAGTGGGACACAGGGAGGGGAACATCACACACTGGGGGGCCTGGGGCTGGGGGGCTACGGGAGGAATAGCAGGAGGTGGGGGGATTGTGGGGGATAACGTTAGGAGAAATACCTAATGTAGATGACGGGGCAATGGATGCAGCAAACCACCACCATGGCACATGTATACCTATGTAACAAACCTACACATTCTGCACATGTACCCCAGAACTTAAAATATAATTTTAAAAAATATGTAATTTTTTAATTTATGCAATTATTTTACTTGAGTTAGTCCTGGGTTTTCTAGGTCACATTGTTAAGAAAAAATGCTTCAGAATATATATGATATTTAACTTCTAGTCCCATTTAGTCACATTTTTATTGACCTACATAATAAGATTAAAATGTGTTCATGATTCCCTGCATTATGATCATTTTGAACTACAAGAAATTTCATTGCAACCTCATTTCTAAATGTATGAAAATCTTGAAACACTACATTATGATTTTTAAAGTCTTGGCTTATAAATTGGCTAGTATTACTATATTTTTTAGCAATTTGTTACTCTTGTAGTGTGAGTGCAAAACACATTAATATGAGATATTTAGATCATTAAGTTACTATGGAATTGTTAACTGCTATGAACTATGATTAAATATAAGGGATTTTTGGAGAAAATGCCATTTTGCTTTATTGACTTTAATTTCTATTAATAGAGTTTTAAAATATGGGTAATTTTGAGTTAAGTAGATTATTAATATTATGCAACCCAAGAGTAGAAAGTAGGCTAAATGTTGCCTCTTTCAGCAATTAAGAAATTTCTATTCAACTCTTGAATGTTCTCCAGTATCATGACATTACTATTTCCTACAAACAGACATGCGTAAATTAATTGGAATGTTAATATACTTCTTTAATTATGCAAATTTTCTTAACTATATTAGTTGTATTTTTGTGAATAAGAAAAATAAAGTATTACTTGTTAGTTTTCAGAATGTCTTTTAAACAGAAAACTATTAACATATTCTTGAAATTTGTTTCCTTTGTGTTGTTGGAGGATTTGAAGAATTAATGAAAACAATATTACAAATATAACTAAGATATATCTGAAATTCCGAGAGTTTATATCTGAAATTCTCTAAAATCTGTCTGTAATCCCAGCTCCTTGGGAGGCTGAGGCAGGAGAATCTCTTGAACCCAGAAGGCAGAGGTTGCAATGAGCAAAGCTCATGCCATTACACTCCAGCCTGGGCAACAAAAACAAAACTCTGAAGTAAATAAATAAATACTCATTATTTTTTTGTATTATATTTTTCCTCTCTTTAACTCCGATAAGTTTAATTTCAAATCATGGCTGAAAATGGCTCAGACAAACCTTCATTGTGTTAATCAGTCAAAAGTTTTGTTGTTTTTTTTTTTCTTAGACTCCCTTTTGGCTACAATTTTCTATGTAACGAATTTCTAGGGATAAGACATATAAAATGTTCTCCTGTGGAATTCTTTATTATAGGGAAAGTGACAACTGATGCCAATAACTGCCTTTCCTCCTGCCTTATAAATAGACATGGTGTTTGAAACTAGAGCAGCAATTTTGTAATTGTTATGTATAAAGTACAAGAAAGAAAGCTACTCCTCTGAGGTTTGTTGGTGGGCCATGCAGTAAAAAAAGTGTAAGAGAGCACGCATTAGCTCTTCTCCCTAATGCTCTCACACCCTCTCCACACTCTCCCCTGACAGGCCCCAGTGTGTGTGGTTCCCCTCCCTGTGTCTATGTGTTCTCATTTTTCAGCTTCCAAAAGGGATAAACAAATTATGATATACCGTATATTATATACAATAGATTATGTTAACAGGAATAAAAAAGAACATTTCTACTACACACAACATGGATGATGTCAAAAATATACTGTCAAGTGAAAGTAACCAAGCCCAAAATAACACATACTGTATTACTCCACCTATATATCGTTCAACATCTGGCAAAACTAGTCCATAGTGCTTTAAGCGAGTGGTTGTCCTGGAGAGAATAGGGTGTGGCAACCAGGAAGGGCATAAGGAGAGTTTCTGGGGAGCTGGTAATATTCTATTTCTGCACCTTGGTGGTGGATACACAGGTATGCTTAGTCTATGAGACTTCATCAAACTGTACATTTATGATGTGATTCCATCATTGGATATATATTCTACTTTTAAGATGTTTAAAAACATACAAGTAATTACACCTGAAGGAAATGAGGAGAAGTGTGGAAGGCATGGGCTTGGAAACAAGACTTCTTCGATTCTGTCTTGTTATATAGTTTTGGCTTTCGAATCGTGAATGTTTTACATATGCAAATAAGTTATGTAAAAAAAAAAAAAAGTGTAAGACAGAGTCCCAGGTAGTACATTTAAGGTGCTGCATCAAAAGAAATAACTCACTTACTCCAGGAATATTTGGTCATGAGTGGACAAATAAACACTTGATTTTTTTTAAAGCCGTCGTCAATAGGGTTTTCTGTTTCATACAATGGGATGCATTCTTAACAAGTAGTTTAACATTATATAGTTTCATGAAATTGGATACATTCTTAACACTTCACTGTGGAAATTATATAGAACAAAGTAAAAAAAAAAAGAAAAAGAAAGAAAGAAATATACCTTTCTTGCTCAATAATCAGGAGATCGTTAGTATATGTAGGGCCAATGTGTCTAATTAACTGTGTATTTCTCCCATGACTGCAAGATGTCTGCTGCAGTTTTAATCACTATATAAGAATGCACAGCTGGAGAAAAAGGAAAACACAAATAATGACGCCAGTGTGCCTTACCCTTAATAATGATTCATTTTATGTTAACTTGAAAGGGCTGAGGGAATGTCCAGATAGTTGCTACAACATTTTTGTGTGTGTCTGTGAGAATGTTTCTGGAAGAGCTTAGCATCTCAAATGGAAGACAGAGCAAAGATGATTATCCTCATTGGCATCCACCCTTGTGAGGCAGAGTAAGGGCAAATTTGCTCTCTGTTTTACCTCCATCATCCATTGCCTCCAGTACTTGGACACTGGCACTCCTTGTTCTTGGGTCTTCAGACATGAAGTAAATTATACCACCAGCTTTCCTGGTTCCCCAGATTGCAGATCATGGGATTTGTTGGCCTCCATAATTAATTAATCTATTGATCTCTGTCTTCTATTACTTTTGCTTATGTGAAGAAGTTTGATGAATACACCTTTATTTTCCCTAAGAAAAAATAAAAGATTTTTCTGATAGTTAGCACGTTTCACTTTTTCTCATTGGACAAATTCATGCCTCAAGTCACCCTTCACTATAGAGAAAGTGTGAAATCAGAGTGGGCTTAACACGATGGGTGAACATTTTGCCACAATAAACTAGATCACAATGTTGTATTTAAGAAGACAATAGAGATGGAGTTTAGATAGAAGTGTCTGCAGTAAACTTTTAATAAAACAGAAATTTCCAGTCATTTTTGCTTTCTTTATAATGCTTGACAAATAAAAAATAAACAAATATCAAGTACACTATGCTATAATAGATATTATAGGCAAACCAAATCAGAAGAAAGAAAAGTGAAACAGAATAATACATAAGCATATCAATGAGAGGTTTTTTTTTTTTTTTACAAAAGAGAGAACAAAGTATAAATATAGCATGTCATATAAGGTCTTATTTAAATGCCTTTTCAATGGTTACTGAAACTTCTTTCTTTTCTCTGACAAGTTATAGAGGACAAGAGCTCAAATATTAAATATTTAGTATATTTTTAATTTTATATTTTATAGTAATTGCTAATTTCCTAGTAAAAATGTCACTATGCAACTAAATTGTTTCATATTCTCAAGCATGTTGAATAAGAAAAAGAACCAATAAAAACAAACATTTTCTAAATTTCAGAGTCATTAGCCCTGACACCATCAATTTTAGTTAGCATACATAGTAGCCCCAAAATCACAAGTGAATAATTATTCAAATTTATTTAACTTTTGGACATGAGGAAAACTTTCCCAACCTAGCAAGGCAGGACAATATTCAACTCCAGGTAATACAGAGAACACCACAAAGATATTCCTCAAGAAGAGCAACCCCAAGGCACATAATCATCAGATTCACCGGGGTTGAAATGAAGGAGAAAATGCTAAGGGCAGCCAAAGCGAAAGGTCAGGTTACCCACAAAAGGAAGCCTATCAGACTCACAGCAGATCTCTCAGCAGAAACCCTACAAGCCAGAAGAGAGCAGGGACCAATATTCAACATTCTTAAAGAACAGAACTTTCAACCCTGAATTTCATAACTAGCCAAATTAATCTTCATAAGTGAAGGAAAAATAAAATCTTTTGTGAACAAGCAAGTACTCAGAGATTTCATCACCACCAGGCCTGCTTTAGAAGAGCTTCTAAAAGAAGCACTACATATAGAAAGGAACAACCAGCATCAGCCATTCCAAAAATATACCAAAAGGTAAAGAGCATCAACATAATGAAGAATCTACATCAACTAATGGGCAAAATAGCCAGCTAGCATTAAATGGCAGTATTAAACTCACATTTATTAATATTAATCCTAAATTTAAATCGACTAAATGCCTCAATTAAAAGACACAGACAGACAAATTGGATAAAAAGCCAAAACCCATCGGTATGCTGCATCCAGACCCATCTCACATGCAAGAATACACAAAGACTCAAAACAAAGGGATGGAGGAAGATTTACCAACCAAATAGAGAGAGAAAAAAAAAAAAAGAAGGCTGGGCGCGGTGGCTCACGCCTGTAATCCCAGTACTTTGGGAGGCCGAGGCGGGTGGATCACAAGGGCAAAAGATCGAGACCACCTTGGTCAACATGATGAAAACCTGTCTCTACTAAAGATACAAAAAATTAGCTGGGTGTGGTGGCGCGTGCCTGTAATCCCAGCTACTCAAGAGGCTGAGGCAGGAGAATTGCCTGAACCCAGGAGGCGGAGGTTGAGGTGAGCCAAGATCGCGCCATTGCACTCCAGCCTAGGTAACAAGAGCGAAACTCCGCCTCAAAAAAAAAAAAAAAAAAAAAGCAGAAGTTACAATTCTTGCCTCTGATAAAATAGACTTTAAAGCAACAAAGATCAAAAGAGGCAAAGAAGGACATTACATAATGGTAAAAGGATCAATGCAACAAGAAGAGCTAACAATCCTAAATATATACACACCCAATACAGGAGCACCCAGATACATAAGGCAAGTTGTTAATGACTTACAAAGAGACTTAGACTCGCACACAATAATAGTGGGAGACTTTAACATCACATTGTCAATATTAGACAGATCAACGAGACAGAAAATTAACAAGGATATCCAGGACTTGAACTGAGACCTGGAACAAGTAAACTTAATAAACATTTACAGAACTCTCCACCCCAAATCCACAAAACATACATTATTCTCAGTACCACATCACACCTATTCTAAAAGTGACTACATAATTGGAAGTAAATCACTTCTCAAGAATTGCATAGCATTTCACAGGTTTAAATGAAATATTGGTTGGCTGCTTGTTTGTTATTTTCTTCCCTTATTCCTTCCTGTCTCCATTGTTAAGCACAATTATTGGCATAAAAGAGGTTTTTAATACCCATTTTTAGACTGAATTCTAGTATGGGCAATAGAGCCCGTTCTCTCTCCCTTTTTCTCTTCCTCTTTCTTTCTCTCTTTCATTCTTTCTTTCTTTTTTTTTCTTTTTTATTCTTTCGTTCTTTCTTTTTTCCAAAAAAAAAAAAAAAAAAAAAAAACACCTAATTACAAGTCACACCAGGGGCTCTTTTGCTGTGGAAAAAAGAAAAGAAAAAAGAACATGATATCTGATTCTTTGCATAATGGTAGGGGTAAATACACTACTATAAAGACATTCAGGAGCTGGGCACAGTGGCATGTGTCTGAAGTTTAGCTACTCAGGAGGCTAAGCTGTGAGGACTGCTTGAGCCCAAGAGATTGAGGCTGCAGTGGGCCATGCCACTGCACTCAAGCCTGGGCAACAAAGCAAGATGCTGTCTCAAAAAAAAAAAAGTATATAAATAAATGAATACTTTAAAAAATAAATAAACAGGTTCAGGGATGTGAAGAAAACTAATTTTAACCCTTGAAATTTTTAGAATAAAGATAACAAATGATGAGGATATCACATTTTTATTATGCTTCTGATAAAAAGTCTGTGTAATGTATTTTATATTTATTTGCAACAAAACTTATCCTTGTTTTACATGTGAGAAAGCTGAATTCAAAGATGTCCAAAAACTCATTGATAGATTACAGGTAAAAAGAGACAGAGATATAAGCATTCACTATTAATATGTCAGTAATCAGGTATGTTGAACTCTTTCAATAAAAGTAATCATTAGGAGTGGGAAAAACATTCAGACTCAATATCATACAACTGATATAAGTGGAATATTAGTCAGGAAAAAAAAAGAAAAATAACTTTGAAACCTAGATAAAGTATTTCTTATTTCGTTACAATTTAGTATTTTGTCACCATAAAATACTTGTTAAAATATTATAACAATGATAATTTGTTCAGTTCTGAAGTTATAGAAATTAAATTTTTTATTATTGTTTGATATTAACTTGGCTCCATTTTAGCAAACAACTTATTCTTATTTTTACTCCCAAGAGACTCTAGATAAACACAAAACTAAGTGGATTAAAATAAAATTATAAATATAAGGAAGTATGTAAATTTAATATATTTAATCTGGCTAAAGTGTTTGAGAAAACTTTCATGTCTCCCTTTATTCTAGTGAATAAGCACTTTGATTCATCATAATAAATCGAGAAATCATTTAAGTTAAATTTCAAAAGTCCTTATCTTTGTGATCTGAAAATATAGTAATAGGCATGTTTACAAACAATGACTTCCATTACATACTGTGAATTAAAATAAGTTACACAAGTGATATAAAAGTGTAGAGTTCTAGAATTGCAAGATACTACAGAAATTACTGAAACATCTTAATTTTATAGTAAAAAAATCAGACCCAATAAGATTAAATAACTTATCCGTGTTTCCAATGCTATTTAATAAAATTCAAGATAGAAGGTGACTTTTCTAAACACAAAAAGGAGAGAGATCATATAACAATTTGGGGTTTTGACAATTCTCTATATTTCATCTGCAATGTCTACTAAGCATATGAATTTCAAAAAAATATATCCTAGTTAATTTAACAACAAAGTTTTAGTGTAGATTTAAGGAAAATATTTACTGTAACTTATGCAAACATACCCACACACATGTGCATATCCTTGGCAGCTCAGAATAAGACTTAGATAAGTATTTATTTAAAAACAGTATTACATCACCAATGAATGTAGATTCTCTAAGATTTCTAATTTAATTTCTTGTTCTTCAATATGACTAGCAAAAAAAAATCACTACTTTTGCAGAAGATCCATTTCCATGTTTGATGTTATCAATAGTCTGTACTGAATGGGTATAAAATAGCCTACTCATTCCAATGAGTAGGCTATTTTAACTCATTCCAATGAGTAGGCTATTTTAACTTCTACATTTATACATACATTTTGTAACTATTAATGATGACTGTTTTGATATATACACACATATATTTCAAAAAAATATATCCTAGTTAATTTAACAACAAAGTTTTAGTGTAGATTTAAGGAAAACATTTACTGTAACTTATGCACACATACCCACACACACGTGCATATCCTTGGCAGCTCAGAATAAGACTTAGATAAGTATTTATTTAAAAACAGTATTACATCACCAATGAATGTAGATTCTCTAAGATTTCTAATTTAATTTCTTGTTCTTCAATATGACTAGCAAAAAAAAATCACTACTTTTGCAAAAGGTCCATTTGCATGTTTGATATTATCAATAGTCTGTACTGAATGGGTATAAAATAGCCTACTTATTCCAATGAGTAGGCTATTTCAACTTCTACATTTATACATACTTTTTGTAACTATTAATGATGACCATTTTGATATATACACACAATATTCTTGCTATGAGAGAATCATAAATAGCGCTAATTTCAAAAATCACAAATGGTGAATGATGTAATTAAAATGATCGAGCAATTGATTTTCTAGAGTTAACTGATAATGTTTAGAAGAGAATAGAAAGAATCAATTTTCTTTTCCCAAGGGAACTTGCCAATCATTACAGTTTCATTTTACAAGGTAGACAAGACACGTGCATTTGTGTTGTTTTTGTTTGTTTGTTTGTTTCAGTTTTTTCCTCTTAATTACAGGTGAATTTGATATTTTTTCAATTTTAAAATATTATGATAATTAACTTAAGTTTCTTACCACCTAATATAGTGTTGCTTATTTTCTAATCTCTTTGTCAGGACTTTTTATTCATTTAGGTACGAGTTATTAGAGAATTTAAGGTTCAATCACAGAAGAGAATATCAATTTATTAATACTCTAATCAAAATCCCAGCTAAATATGCTGCCATTTACTTAGTACACAAGTTAAAAAATTGGCTAGATAAGAGGCTCAATTTAATTAAAATTGATGAGTGAAAATAAAGTTACTCATCCATGGTTATTTTCTTAAAAACAACTTTCTGATGGCACACATTCCACTTCAGACCACATTTATGGAGGCATCACTAATATTTAATATTTATAGATATATTCTGTATAGCTATAAGAGAAAGCAGAGCTATATCTCCTTTCCTAGTAATCACACACACACATATATATATATAAAGTTAGGATGATCCTGCATCAGAGAAATCGAAGAGAATAACGAACAAACTAGTTTAATGTTTTAGAAGACTATAGGAAGAAAATAAGGGTGTTTTTATTTCCATTTATCTTAAACATGAATATAAAATTATTTATCACAACTTCTAATCAGTCATTGTGAATACAATTAAAATTGTTTGGTCAAATATAAATAAATCTAAACATAGGAACACAAAATTTGATGGTATGACATCCAAATACAACATCATCACAAGCATTGATTTTCTGAGGGAAATAAAGAAACTATGATACTGATCTTAGTAAGTTTTAGACTAATATTTTATCTAATTTTGTTTTATATGCAAATTTTATCCTGAAAGATAGTTTCAAATATTTAAAAGATAATAATATGGTAAAGTAGTAGAATTAGTCTATATTATTCCAAGGACGGATGTTGAAATAAGCATCTGAAAGAAAATCGGATTCTAATTCAAGGAAAGAAGTGTATTTATGTGTTAAAGTCACCATCAATTTAAAAAAAAATAAAGCTAAAACCCTGAAATAGAAGCATCGATCATAGGGGATCATATTTTAGTATATGTAAACCAAGAAACTGTTAAAATGAGTTTGCCACATAACTAACAGCCATATGATTATTTTCAAAAACATCAAATGTAAAATTCACGAATAGGCCATAATTCATCAAGAAAAGACAAAGTAAATTAGGTACAACAAAAATGTCACAGAATGAGAAAGGCAAATAAACTTTCAGGCAATATTAATTAATAAAAGCAATTGTTACACCAAATTAGGCAAAGATACAGCAACCTATTATAAATGGCACATTGGTAAAATGGAATGTCTAAGGTTAGAGTAATTGGGATGGTGAGTGACTTGAAATAATCATATATGAGAAGTCACTATATTAATGAGAGTATATACGTTAGAAAAGAGAATATTATGAGATATATACAGCCAACTGTAATATTTGTTAGTTAAAACAAATGGTGGGTTTATTCTTGCAATCTTACAGAAAAATAAAAATGAAGATCAAAAGTAGAGAACTGAGAATAAATAGTTTGTCTCATTAAAGAAAGAATTTTGTGTAATCCCAGCACTTTGGGAGGCCGAGGCGGGTGGATCACGAGGTCAAGAGATCGAGACCATCCTGGTCAACATGGTGAAACCCCGTCTCTACTAAAAATACAAAAAATTAGCTGGGCATGGTGGCACATGCCTGTAATCCCAGCTACTCAGGAGGCTGAGGCAGGAGAGTTTCCTGAACCCAGGAGGCGGAGGTTGAGGTGAGCCGAGATCGCACCATTGCACTCCAGCCTGGGTAACAAGAGCTAAACTCCGTCTCAAAAAAAAAAAAACACATATACACCATGGAATATTATGCAGCCATTAAAAACGAGGAGTTCGCGTCCTTTGTAGGGACATGGATGAACCTGGAAACCATCATTCTCAGCAAACTGACACAAGAACACAAAATCAAACACCACATGTTCTCACCCATAGGCGGGTGTTGAACAAGGAGAACACATGGACACAGGGAGGGGAGCGCTATACACGGGGGTCTGTTGGGGGGGAGTGGGGGGGACAGCGGGGGGGTGGGGAGTTGGGGAGAGATAGCATGGGGAGAAATGCCAGATATGGGTGAAGGGGAGGAAGGCAGCAAATCACAGTGCCACGTATGCACCTATGCAACAACCTTGCATGTTTTTCACATGTACCCCAAAACCTAAATGCAATAAAAAAAATTAAAAAAAAAAAAAAAAAAACAAAGAAAATTTTGTAATGTTTTCAATAATGGAATGTAATATTTTTGAAATAGTATTTCTACATTGTTGGAAATGTCTGTTAAGGTTTATGTTGTGGGCTAGGTGGGTGCTATTAGGTGATGGTATTAGGACAGGAGGCTTTCTGTGAGGTGATTAGGTTAGGGCAGATTTATTATGAATACAATTAATGGCTTTATAAAACAGGCCAAGGAGCTTATTCCCTTCTTTCCCCATGTGGGAACACAGTGAGGAGGCTTCATCCATAAAGCAGGAAGCAGGCCCTTACAAGACTCTGAATCTGTTAGGAAGTTGATTTTGGACTTCTCAACCTTCGGAATTGTGAGAAATAAATAAGTCGTTTATAAGTTACCTAGTTTATTATATTTTATAATAGAAGCCGAATAGATTAAAACAGTAGGATATTTGGAACAAATTTTGTTATATAGAATCTCTTGAGAGCTACATATTTATCTAAAGACATCTTTAATTAGTAGGAATGTATGCTCATTTTCATAATAAAAATCAAGGACATAGTAGCCTTTTGTAGCTCTAGAGGTAAGAATAGTTTTAATGACAGATATATGTTCAAGATAACATACTAATTTAAGTGTACAAATTAGCTAACATGCTTCGTAAGAAAAATCAATCAAATATTTAAATGGAAATCATGCAAAATCTAAAAGAAAACGCTGTAAGACAAGAGTGGGGAAATTATTTACTATTATGATTGAACCCAATGCGATAGTAGAAAATATAAATAAGTTTACAACATACAAAAAGAAAAACTGCATAAAAAATACTGTAAGCAAAACAATGGATAAAACACTAGGAAAAATGCAGCAAAGAACCAGTTTCGTTAATATATAAATATCTAAAATATGGGATGCACAAACAATAACATAATGGAAAAAAGGGAAAAGGGGATAAATCAATGATGAAAATTAAGTAACTGTAAATAGCCCTGCAAACATCAGCGTGCTCAACACCCTCATCATTAGAGAAATGCAAAGGAAAACCATATAGTTAGAAACTAGTTTTATCGACAGATGATCATGTTATATCATTTAGGTGTTACTTACATGGATGTAGTCATCTTCAAATGTTCACTGAAGACTTACACATTTTAATCTTTATAATTTAATTAAAAAATCAAAAAAAGCAAAATATAGAGACATTTGGTGAAGGATTTTTCATACTTTGAAAAAACACAGAGCATCTCATTGCCAAACCAGAATTAATTTAATCATAGATACTCCCCAGTACCAAACTTTACACTTATTTCAAAGTATACAGGCCATTTGAGGCTTGTAAAATATTATTTTCTGGAGGAAGTGTAAGACTGTCAACAAAGTGCTATAAAGATTTTTTCTGTTCTATACTAGAATGCATTTTGAATGTGATTTGACTTGCTATATTTAAACAATTCATGCAGAAAATTACCTTCATACAGAGAAACGTTTTACTGATGTACATCTTCCTGTAATTATCCTATTAAATACACAACTTACATGAAAGGGTCTAGCCAAACATGTCCAAATTGCTGCACCATTTTACATTCCCCCTAATAATGCACAAAGGTTTCACTTTCTCCACATCTTTGCAAACATTTGTAATTTGTTTGTTGTTGTTTGAGGTCTATTCTAACAGGTGTGACGTGCTATCTCATTGCGGTTTAGATTTGCATTTTCTTGATAATTGGTTATTTGAGCATCTTTTCATATATTTGTTGCCCACTTTAATGTCATCTTTGGAGAAATATTAATTCTAGTTATTTGCACATGTTAATGTTTTTGTTATTAATTGTCACATATTTTGAATATTTTCCCTTTATCAGATACTTTGTAAATAATTTCTTCCATTCCATTGCCTGCCTTTTCACTCTGTTGATCGTCTTTTTGTTGTACAGAAGCTTTTAAGTTTGTGGTCTCACTTGTCTATTTTTGCTTTTATGCCTGTGCTTTTGGTGTCATATAAAGATATCAATGCTAATACCAACATATTATCATGTTTTTTTCTATCAGTTTTATAATTTTAGTCTTACAGTTCAGTCTTTAATTCATCTTGAGTTGATTTTTGTGGATGATACAAGGGTTTGATTTCATTCTTTTTGCATATGTACCTTTCTAAAATTTTTCTCTGGTATCAAGAACATGATAAGAATGCCCTACTCCATGGTGGCTTGTGCCTGTAATCCTAGCTACTTGGGAGGCTGACATAGGAGAATTGCTTGAACCGGGACCCAGGAGGTAGAGGTTGCAGTGAGCCAAGATCGTGCCACTGCACTCCAGCCTTGGCTACAGAGCGAGACTCCATCTCAAAAAAAAAAAAAAAAGAAAAGAAAAGAATGCCCTACTTATGCCACTTCTAGTCAACATTGTACTTGAAGTCTATCCTTTCCTTATTCTGTAATCTTGGCACCCTGTGTAAGATCATTTATACATATATGTGTGGATTAATCTGGGGGCTCTATACTTTGTTCTATCAGTCATGTGTCTATCTTTATGACAGTATCATCCTGCTTTGATTAGTAGAGCTGAGAATGTTTTTAAGTCACAAAGAATGAACCATTTAGTTTTGTTCTTTCTCAAATTGTTTTGGCTATTCAGGGTCTTCTGTGTTTCCATATGAATTTTGGATTATTTCCCAAAAAAAAATGCCATTAAATTTTTGATAGTGATTGCAATGAATCTCTAGTTTGCTTTGGGTAATATGAACATTTTGGTAATATTAAGTGTTTTAATCCATCGGCACAAGATATCTTTACATTTATTTATGTCTTTAAATTATTTCAGCAATGTTTAGTGGTGTTCAATATAAAAGTCTTTTGCTCACTTGGCTAAGTTTGTTCCTAAGTATTTTATTCTATTTGATGCTTTCATAAATTTAATTATTTTCTTAATTTTCTTTTCAGATTATATATTGTTAGCATCTAGAAATACAACCAATATTTTTCATGTTGGTTTCGTTTTCTGTAATTTTATTGAGTTCATTTATTAATTCTGAAAGTATGTTTATGTATGTGCCCATATATGAATATTTTGCGTTTTCATCTGCTAATAGAGATATCTTTCCTTCTTCCTTCCTGATTTGTCTTCTTTAAAGTTTTTATTGTATAATTACTTTAGCAAGGATTTCAAGTACCACATTGAACAGAACTGGAAAGAATGAGGTATTCTTACCTTTCTCTTTACGTTGGAAAATATACTCAGTTTTTCATCACTGATAGTAATATTAGTGTGGGCAGTTCTACATGGTCTTTACTATGTTGAATAAATTCGTTTTTATTCCAAGTTTAAGTTTGGAAAATTCAAAAAGGGTGTTGAATTTGTCAAATGATTTTTCTGCATCTGTTGAGATGATCACTTGATGTTTATCCTTTGATCTGTTAATGTAGTTTATTACCTTGATTGATTTTTATATGTTGAATCATCTTTGTGTCTAAGTCATTAATCATAATTGATCATGGTCTATGATTCCTTTAATGTTCTATTGAATACAATTTGCTAGTATTTTGTTGAAAACTTTTGTAACTATAATTATCAGGGGTATCAGCCTGTACATTTCTTTTGTCATAGTTTTTGTTGTGATTAGGTATCAGAGTAATGTTGGCTCCATTAATTATGTTGTGAATGTCTGTTAAAAATCTCCAGGGAAGCCATCTTGTCTGGAGCTTTTCTTTACTGAGAGGTATTTGACTCCTGATTCAATTTCCATAACAGCTATAGGTTTGTTCAGATTTTCTATTTCTTCACAATTCAGTTTTGGTTGATTGTATGTTTCTAAGAATTTATCTATTTTTTCAGTTACTCAGTTTGTTAGTGTATAATTCTTCCTGATAAACTCCTATAATCTTTTATATTTCTGTGGCATCAGTTATAATTCTGTGGCATTAGTTATAATGGTTCCTCTTTCATTTCTGATTTTATGTATTTGAACCTTCTCTTTTTTCTTTTCTATCTCAAGGTTTGCCAAATTTGTATTCTTTAGAAAGCGAAAGAAACCTCTAGTTGATTTTTCTACTGTTTTTCTGCACAGTTCGTTTCTCTTTTTCTAGTTGAGGTATAAATTTACATTGCTTATTTAAGATATTTCTTTTATATTAATGTAGGCATTTACTGTAATAAAGTTACCACTTAATACTGTCTTTGCTGTATTCCATATGTTTTGGTATGTTACGTGTTCTTTTCATTTTTCTCAAGATTTTTTTAGTTTCCATTCTGAAAAGGAAAACATTCAAATAATGGCTTTACTCTTTGACTCATTGATTGTTAAAGAGTGTCTTGTTTAATTTTCACATATTTGCAAATTTTCTTGTCTTTCTTCTGTTATTGATTGATCTACTTTCATTCCATTGTGGTCATAGAGAAGATATTTGGTATAATTGAAATTGGTATGATTGAAATCCTACCAAATAGGATTCAATAAGTCTTATTAAATTCAATAAGACTCGTTTGTGACCTAATATGTGATATAGCCTAGAAAAAGCTCTATGTGTGTTTGAGAAGACTGTGTAGTCTGCTGATGTTGATAGAATATTCTGTAGATGTCTCTAAGATTCATTTTGTCTACAGTGTTGTTCAAGCCACTTGTTACATTATTAATCCTTTATCTGAATACTATGGCTATTTTTGAAAGTAAGGCATTGAAATCTCCTACTTTTGTGTTGCTGTCAATTTCTCTCCTCAGTTCTCTCATTATTTTGTGTGTGTAGGTAACCTAATTAAAGTTGGGTATACACACACACACATAATCATTGTTATGCCTTTTTTGTGAATTGATGTTTTTGCTATAATACCTTTCATCCTTTCAATGTCTCTCATGGCAATTTTGACTTAATGTCTATTTTGCCTTATGTAACTGCAGCCTCACCTGCTCTGTTTGGTTACCATCTGCATTAAATATCTTTTTCCTTCCTACCACTTTCAGGATTAGTATGTTCTTAAATCTTATGTAAATCTCATGTATCTCATATAATTGGGTCTTCTTTATTTTATTCATTCAGCCACTCTGTGTCTTTTGATTAAGAAGTCAATTTATTTACATTTAAAGTAATTACTACTAAAGAAGATGTTATTATTGCCATTTTGATCAGCTTTCCTGTCTATATTGTAGGGATTTTTTTCCTTTCTTTTCCTCTCTCACTATCTTCATTTGTGTTTAACTGATATTGTGTGGTGGCATGCTTTGATTCTTTTTTCATATTCTTTTGTGTACCTTCTATAGGAATTTTCTTTGTGGTTTCCATGAGGTTTTAATAAAACATGATTTATGACAATATAATAAACTATTTGATGCTGGTAACAACTGAACTTCAATTAGTCCAAGTTCTCCAGAGAAACACAACTAATAAGATATATGTATTAATATATATGTAAGGGAGTTTATTAAGGAGAATTGACTCACACAATCACAAGGTCCCACAACAGGCCATCTGTAAGCTGAGGAGCAAGGAAACCAGTAGAGGTTCAGTTGAAATCTCAAAGCCTCAAATGTAGGGAACCCTACAGTGCAGCCCTCAGCCTGTGGCCAAAAGCCCAACAGCACCTGGCAGACCACTGGTGTAAGTCCCAGAGTCCAAAGACCAAAGAACCTGGAGTCTGATTTTAGAGGGCAGGAAGCATCCAGCACTGCTGAAAGCTGAAAGCCAGAAGACTCAGTAAGCCAGCTTATTCCACCTTCTACCTGCTTTTTCTTTTTTTTTTTTTACTTTTCTTTCTTATCTCATTTTTTTTTTTTATTGCATTTTAGATTTTGGGGTACATGTGAAAAACATGCAAGGTTGTTGCATAGGTGCATACGTGGCAGTGTGATTTGCTGCCTTCCTCCGCTTCACCTATATCTGGCATTTCTCCCCATGCTATCTCTCCCCAACTCCCCACCCCCCGCTGTCGCCCCCACTCCCCCCCAACAGACCCCAGTGTATAGTGCTCCCCTCCCTGTGTCCATGTGTTCCCATTGTTCAATACCCATCTATGAGTGAGAACATGCGATGTTTGATTTTGTGTTCTTGTGTCAGTTTGCTGAGAATGATGGTTTCCAGGTTTATCCATGTCCCTACAAAGGACGGGAACTCATCGTTTTTGATGGCTGCATAATATTCCATGGTGTATATGTGCCACATTTTCCCTGTCCAGTCTATCATCAATGGGCATTTGGGTTGGTTCCAGGTCTTTGCTATTGTAAACTGTGCTGCAATGAACATTCGTGTGCATGTATCCTTATAGTAGAACGATTTATAATCCTTTGGATATACACCCAGTAATGGGATTGCTGGGTCAAATGGAATTTCTATTTCTAGGTCCTTGAGGAATCACCACACTGTCTTCCACAATGGTTGAACTAATTTACTCTCCCACCAACAGTGTAAAAGTGTTCCTATTTCTCCACATTCAAGACTACCTGCTTTTTCTAGCCACGCTGTCAGCTGACTGGATGGTGTCCCCCTCCCACAATGAGGGTGGGTCCTTCTCTCCCAGTCCACTCATTCAAATGTTAATCTCCTCTGGCAGAAGAGTCTAACACCGTCACAGACATTCCAGAAACAGTACTTTGCATCCTTCAATCCAATCAAGTTAACACTCAATATTAACCATCACACCTTCAAAAGCTCTAGTGTTTTCCTTCTCTTTCTCACACACTTGATGTCGTAAGTTATATCTTTTTATAAATATATCTATTAATATTTTATAGCTATGGTTATTTTAAATAATTTTATATTTTAACTTTTATACTAAAATTAAAAGTAATTGATAATTAAATAATTAAAAGTAAAAAAGTCACTTCTTCCAGTGCACCAGTTACAGTATTTCAGTATTTATTATCTGTCCATATATTTATATTTACCAATAAGCTTTAGTTTTGTATGATTTTGTCTTGCTGTCCATTACATCTTTTACTTTTAACTTCAAGGGCTCCCTTTCACACTTCTTATAAGGCAGAACAAGTGATGATGAATTCTCTCAGCTTTTGTTCATCTGAAAAAGGCTGTATTTCTTCTTCATTTTTGAAAGACAGTTTTGCCAGATAAAGAATTTGGAATTGACAGTTTTGGGTTGTTATTTTTTTTTCTACTACCATTTTGAATGTGTCACTCATTCACTTCTAGCCTTCAAGGTTTCTGCTGACAAAACTATTGATAATATTATGGGGGCTCCATTTTATATGAAAAGTTACTGTTACTGCTTTCAAAATTCTCTTTTTGCTTTCTACTTTTGACAGTTTACTTATAATGTGTCTTGATGTAGACTTCTTTAGGTTCATACTACTAGTTGTCCATTAGCCTTGTTCAATCTGGATATCCATTTCCTTACCCAGATTCGAAAAGTTTTTGGCCATTATTACTTCAAATAAGCTATCCACTCATTTTTTATCTCTCTAATTCTTCTGGAATTACCATACTGTGTATAATTATTTCAATTTATGTTGTTCCATAAGTCCTTTGGGTTTCCTTTACTCTTTTTCATTCTTTGTTCTTCTGGCTGTTTAGACTAGATAGTTTCAAGTGATCTGTGATTCTTTATTCTGTCTGTGAAATGTGCTGTTAAATTTTTCTAGTGAAAAAATTTTTTTTTTTTTTAATAGAGTTTTGCTCTTGTTGCCCAGGCTGGAGTGCAATGGCGCAATCTCGGCTCACCGCAACCTCCACCTCCTGGGTTCAAGCGATTCTCCTGCCTCAGCCAGCCAAGTAGCTGGGATTACAGGCATGTGCCACCATGCCCAGCTAATTTTTTGTATTTTTAGTAGAGATTGGGTTTCACCATGTTGGCCAGGATGGTCTCGATCTCTTGACCTCGTGATCCACCCGCCTCGGCCTCCCAAAGTGCTGGGATTACAGGCGTGAGCCACCGCGCCCGGCCCTCTAGTGAAATTTTAAATGTCGTAATAAGAGAATAACTAAAATTTTCAGTTACAAAATTGTTGTTTGGCTTTTTAAATATTTTCTTGCTTTGTTGATATTTTAATTTTGTTCATGTATTGTTTTTCTGAACCAGTTGAGCATCTCTTGGTGGTAATGTTGAACTTCTTGTTTCTTCAGTCTCAATTTCTAGAGGTTTATTTTCTTCCTCTATTTGAATCATTTTTTCTTATTTCTTTGTGTGCTTTGTGTTGGGCACTACACATTAAAAAATCAAAACAAAACAAAAAAAACTGCCACTTCTTCCAATGCTACAGACTAATTCAAAATGATAAATAACTTCATCATTTAGCCTGGCTCAAGATTCTGAGAGCCTCTTAAATCTTTTCTATGAATGTATTTTTTTTTTTTTTTTTTTTTTTTTTTTTTTTTTGAGACGGAGTTTCGCTCTTGATACCCAGGTTGGAGTGCAATGGCGCGATCTCGGCTCACCGCAACCTCCGCCTCCTGGGTTCAGGCAATTCTCCTGCCTCAGCCTCCTGAGTAGCTGGGATTACAGACACGCGCCACCGTGCCCAGCTAATTTTTTGTATTAGTAGAGATGGGGTTTCACCATGTTGACCAGGATGGTCTCGATCTCTTGACCTCGTGATCCACCCGCCTCGGCCTCCCAAAGTGCTGGGATTACAGGCTTGAGCCACCGCGCCCGGCCGAATGTATTTTTTTTTTAATCAACTTGTGCTTGTAAATTCCAAGTAGAAGGTTTTGCCAGTTTCTTTCAGGAGCTAATTTTTTTTTTTTTTTTTTTTTTTTTTTTTTTTTTTTTTGTTTTGCTTTCTCTGGTGTCTGTCTGTAGTACTGCAGATTCTCTGGATCTGCCAGAGGATGCTCAGTTCTCCTTTGGTCTCAGAGTGTTCCAGGCTTGTGGAGTGTGCCAGAACCCTTCAACATTTTAAGTTGGACAAGACAAAAACTAGTCCCTCAAGCAGCTCCCTAACAAATTATAATATTGGACACATACTCAATTCTTCTCTTTCTTCTTTCCTTCAAGAAGGAGTCTTCTGAGATGTGTCAGCCTCTGTCTGCTAATAACACAGATCATCTGGAGCAGCAGCAAGCTTCTTACCTCTCTCTTATTTTCAGTGATCCTCAGGCATCTAGAGTATGCTGAATCTTATCGGTGCTCCAAGGTAAGTGAGACAGAAAACTTTCCTTTGGCAACCTTCTTGAAAAGCCAGAATATTAGAATTATTGTTCAACTCGTTCTCTCCCCAGGGGAAAAAAACAAAACAAGAGTTAAGGAGTTTTCTTCTCCTGTTCCTGTAGTGAGCTTGGGGGAGGGATGATGGCTGGTGAGTGAATGTTAATCTAAACCCCTCACTGCCTTTGTTCTTCGTAGGCCTTAAACATATGCCCTTTTCTGTCAGTGCTGAAATGCAAGCGAGATAGAAGCTAGTTTTTCAGGTATCATCCTAGAAAAGTCACAATCTTAGACTTACAGTCTAGCCTTCTCTTTCTCTCCCAATTGTGTAGCTGGGAGGAAGGTTTTGTGTTTTTTTCCACTTTTTTTTCCCCCACTTACTGTGATATGAAAAAGGGGCTGGACTATAGTGAGTTATTCCCTGAATTTCCCTACTACCTTCAGTGTGACTTGTTTCAAACACACCTGGGATAGAGAAGTCTCTTAATTTGTTAGAGTCTCCATAAATGGAAGAGGCTCTGAGGCTTTCTATTTTGTCTTCTTGCTGACCATCAGTTTACCTTCTGAATTTAGACAATATCTCCTTGCAATACAATTCTCTGATTTTTTTCATAATTTGCTTTAGAACATTTTCTGTAATATTTTATATAAAATAATAAGAATAATAATGGCCTGGAAGACTACAGAAAGTATATTCTTTTAAAGCAAACATATAAAGTAATATTGACTCTTTGTTGTATAGATCTGTATGTTTTGGTCCAAGCACAGATTTGTATAAACACCATCACCATCATGATACAGAGCAGTTGTCTTACCCCCTAAAAAAACTACCTTGTGCTACCCCTTTAATTATATCTTACTCTCAGTTCATTCTCTGGTCATTGATAACAATAGATTTGTATTTTCCAGTATACCATGTTAATGGAATGATATGGTATGTAACCTTTTGAGACTGGCCCCAAATTGTTGCTTTAGTTTATTTCTTTCTGTTTTGATTAGTATTTCATGTATGGATATTCTACAGTTTGTTTCTCCACTCACCCTTGAGTGTCATCTCTATCATTTACAATATTTGGTAATTATGAATAAAGCTGCCATAAACATTTGTGTACAGCTTTTTGTGTACACAAATGTTTTCCTTTCTATAAGATAAATATTTACATTTTTGTGTAAAGTTAACATTATGTTTACAATACAATCCAGCAACCCTACATCTTGGGGTTAGGGTTAGATATTGGGTTGCTGGATCATTTTGTACACATCTTTATCTAAAAGGTCCAATCTATTTTCCCAAGTGGCTGTGCCATTTTTAATTCCCACTGACAATGCATGAGAGTTCTGTTGCTCAATATCCTTGCCAGCACTTTATATTGTTAGAATTTTGTATTTTAGCTATTCTAATGGTTGTGTAGTAATATCTCCCTGTATTAGTTCATTTTCACACTGCTATTAAGATACTACCTGAGACTGGGTAATTCATAAATATAAAAGGGGTTTAATTGACTCACAGTTACACATGACTGGAGAAGCCTCAGGAAACTTATAATCATGACAGAAGGCAAAAAGAAAGCAATGTACATCTTACATGGCAGCAGGATTAAAAAAGAAAGCACAGGAGAAACCACAATTTTTAAACCATCAATCTCATGAGAACTCTCGCACTATCATAAGAACAGCATGGGGGAACCACCCTTATAATCCAATCACCTCCCTCCTGGTCCCTGCCTCAACACATGGGATTACAATATGAGATGAGATTTGGGTGGGGACACAAAGCCAAACCTTATCATTCTGCCCCTGGCCTCTCCCAAATATAATGTACTTTTCACATTTCTAAACTAATCATGCCTTGCCAACAGTTGTTCAAAGTCTTAACTCATTCCAGGACAGTCTTAACTCATCCCAGCACTAACCAAAGGTCCAAGTCCAAAGACTCATCTGAGACAAGGTAAGTCTCTTCTGCCTATAAATAAAAAGTCTCTTCTGCCTATAAATAAAAAACAAGTTAGTTACTTACAAGATGTAATAGAGATACAGACTTTAGGCAAATTTTCCCATTCCGAATGGGAGAAATTAGCCAATACAAAGGGCCACAGACCCCATGCAAGTCCAAAAACCAGTGGGGCAGTCAATAAATCTTATTTCTCAGAAAAGATCTCATTTGACTTCATGTCTTACATGCAGGTCTCACTAGTGCCAGTGGTGGGCTCCCAAGACCTTGGGCAGCTCCACTCCTGTGGCTCTGCTGGTTACAGCCCCTGTGGCTATTTTCAAAAATGGGTGTTGAATGCTTATGACTTTTCTAGGTGCATTGTGCAAGCTGTTGGTGGATCTACCTCTCTGGAGTATGGAGAATTGTGGCCCTCTTCTCACAGCTCCATTAGACAGTGTCCCAGTGGGTACTCTGTGAGGGTTCTCCAACACCACATGTCTCTTCTGCACTACCCTGGCAGAGGTTCTCCATGAGGGTTGTGCCCTGCAGCAGACTTCTACCTGGACATCCACGTGTTTCCATATATCTTCTGATATCTAGTTGGAGGCTGACAAGACTCAACTCTTGACTGCTGTGCATCCACAGGCCCAACACTAGGTGGAAACCACCAAGGCTTGGGGCTTGCACCCTCTGAAGCAGTGGCCAAAGCTGTACCTTGGCACCTTTTAGCAATGGCTGAAGCCAGAGCAGTTGAGAAGCAGGGCACCAAGTACCAAGGCTACACAGAGTAGGGGGGCCCAGGGCATGAACCATGAAACCGTTTTTCCCTCCTAGGCTTCCAGACCTGTGATGAGAGGGGCTGCCACGAAGATCTTACATGACCCAGAGACGTCTTTCCCATTGTCTTGGCTATTAACATTCCATTCCTCATCTTACTCAAATTTGTGCTGCTGACTTGAATTTCTCCCCAGAAAATTGGTTTTTCTTTTCTATCTAATGGTCAGGCTGAAAATTTTTCAAACTTTTATGCTCTACTTCCCTTTCAATTAAAAGATCCAGTTTCAGAAAAATCTCTTTGTGAACACATATAACTACATGCTTTCAGAATTAGCCAGATTGCCTCTTGAACGCTTTGCTGCTTAGAATTTTCTTCCTCCAGATACCCTAAATCATCTCTCTCAAGTTGAAAGTTCCACAGATATCTAGTTCAGGGGCAAAATGCCAGCAGTCTTTTTGCTAAAGTGTATCAGAAGTGACCTTTTCTCTAGTTCCCAATAAGCTTCTCATTTCTATTTGAGATCATCTCAGCCTGAACTTCATTGCCTGTATAACTATCAGCATTTTGCTCAAAACAATTCAATAAGTTTCTAGGAAGTTCTAAATTTTCCCAAATCATACTATCTTCTTCTAAGCCCTTCAAACTGTTCCAACCTCTGCCTGTTACCCAATTCCAAAGTTACTTCCACATTTCTGCGTTATCTTTACAATAGTTCCCCACTCCAGGTCCCAAGGATCTGTATTAGTCTGTTTTCACACTGCTATAAAGATAACCTGAGGCTGGGAAATTTATAAATAAAAAAGGTTTAATTGACTCACAGTACTGCATTGCTAAAGAGGCCTCAGGAATCCTACAATCATGGTAGAAGGTGAAAGTGAAGAAAGGCACGTCTTACATAGTGACAGGAGAGAGAGAGAGAGAGAGAGAGCACAGGAGAAACTGTCACTTTTAAACCATCCAATCTCCTGGAAACTTCCTCACTATCCTGGAAACAGCATGGGGGACCCACCAACATGATCCAATCACCTTCCACTAGGTCCCTCCCTGGACACATGAGGATTACAATTTGAGATAAGATTTGGGTAACAACACAGTCAAACCATATCACTCCCCTTGATTTTTCTTGGCACTTCCTTGAGGGGTTTATTGTGTTTAATATAGCTTGATGTGCTTGTTTGTCATCTGTGTATATTTTTTGGTGAAGTTTTGGGTTAAGCCAGGTAGTAACTTTTCTGTTGCCACTGGGTACACTTTATTCCTACATTTGTGGTTGTATTGTATGTGAAGGAAGTGTGTTGTTATTTAGTACATCTGTGCATAACCAGGAAACCACAGATTCCCTTGTTTCATTAAACAATATGGGCAGGTCTAGGTGCCTGATTAAGATATGTACTTTATAATTCAAATCCTCTTTGAGGTAGCCAGTGGGTCTTTGAGTGAGCCTCTGTATGACTTACTTCAATTATTTCTCTAAATTGTTATAGAGACTTTCAGAGTAGTCCATAGATGAGTATTTTCTCCAATTACATTGGGCCCATTTTCCTCACTCTACTGCAAGGCCAGGGCAAAGGCTCAAGACTCACAAAATATCGAAAAACACCCTTGAAGGAGAGTCACTAAGCCCATTTTTTTTAATCACTATGTAAATATGTAAATATTACTCAGCTTTGCCCATTGTGCAGATGTTCTTTTACCATGTTTCACTAGGACATATGAGGACTGTCTCCAAATAGCATCACATTCAATCCAAGAACTCTCAACTCTGATTCAACAGTGTCTTCTGTCTTGGCTGGAAAAGAATGCTAGGGCTTGGATGTGTAGAATGGAAGCAAAGGAGAATTGGAGTGCTTCATGGTTGGCACTGTGGGGAATGAAGCAATGTACTGTTACCTGTACCTTCCCCTAAGCTTCTATCTAATACGTGCAATGGAACGCACCTTTTCCATTTTCTTGACGACCTCTCTTAAGCTTCTCTTTTTATCCAGAAGTTTATCTGCATTACATAAGATATAATAGCTATTTTCATCTCAAGATTAGTTGATGTCTTTCCATGGTGACACACTTTCAAGCAAAATTCAGCGATGAATAGCAATTGTATTTTAAGTAATCTGCAAGGCAGCATTTAATTACAAAACCACAAAAGTCTCTTCCAAGTAGTGGTGTATTAGACATACCCAAGACTAGGCAATTTACAAAAGAGAGGTTTAATTGGACTAACAGTTCCACATCCCTGGGGAGGCCTCATAATCATGGCAGAAGCCAAGGAGGAACAAGTCACATCTTATGTGGAATGGCAGCAGGCAAAAAGAGAATGAGGAATACACAAAAGTGGAAACCCCTGATAAAACCATCAGATTTCCTGAGACTTATTCACTATCACAAGAACAGTATGAAGGAAAACACCCCCATGGTTCAATTTTCTCCCACCAGGTACTTCCCACAACAGGTGGGAATGATGGGAGTAAAATTCAAGATGATTTGAATGGGGACACAGAGACACACCATATTATTCCACCTCTGTCCCCTGTCAAGTCTCATGTTATCACATTTCAAAACAAATCATGCCTTCCCAACATTCCCTAGAATCTTAAATCATTTCAGCATTAACACAAAAGTCTACAGTCCAAAGTCTCATTTGAGACAAGGCTTCACCTTATAAGTCTGTAAAATCAAAAGCAAGCTAGTTATTTTATAAATACAATGGGTGTGGTTGGGCATGGTGGCTCATGCCTGGAATCACAGCACTTGGGGAGGCCGAAGAGGGTTGGTCATGAGGTCAGGACTTCAAGACCAGCCTGGCCTAGATGGTGAAACCTCATCTCTACTAGAAATAGAAAAAATTAGCCAGGCATAGTGGCACGCACCTGTAATCCCAGCTACTCACGAGGCTGAGGCAGAAAATTGCCTGAACCAGGGAGGAGGAGGTTGCAGTGAGTCAAGGTTGCACCACTGCGCTCCAGCCTGGGCAACAGAGTGAGATTCCATCTCAAAAAAAAAAAAAAATACAGTGGGTATACACACATATTGCATAAATACAACCTTTCCAAATGGGAGAAATTGGCCAAAACAAAGAGGCTGCAGGGCCATGCAAATTAAAAATTCAGCAGGGCAGTCAAATCTTAAAGCTCCAAAATGATCTTCATTGACTCCATGTCTCACATTTAGGTCATGCTGATGCAAGAGTTGGATTCTCATGGTTTTGGGCAGCTACAGCCCTGTGTCCTTGGAGAGTACAGCCTCCCTCCTGGCTGCTTTCCTAGGCTAGCATTAAGTGTCTGTGGCTTTACCAGGCACATGGTGTAAGCTGTTGGTGGATCTACCATTCTGGGGTCTGGAAAATGGTGGCCCTCTTCTCACATTTTCAATAGGTAGTGCCCCAGTAGGTACCCTGTGTGGGGGCTCTAGCCCACATTTTTCTTCCATACTGTCCTATCAGAGGTTCTCTATAAGGAACATGCAGCAAACTTTTGCCTGGGCATCCAGGCATTTCCATATATCTTTTGAAATCTAGGCAGAGGTTCCCAAACTTCAATTCTTGACTTCTGTGCACTCCCAGGTTCAACACCTGGTGGAAACTGCCAAAGCTTGGGGTTTCCACCCTCTGAAGCAATAGCTCAAGCTGTACCTTGGCCCCTTTTGGTCATGGCTGGAGTGGCTGTGATACAGGGCACCATGTACCCTAGACTGCACACAGCACAGGGACCCTGGGCCTGGGCCACAAAACCATTTTCTCCTAGGCCTTCTAGCCTGTAATAGGAGGGGTTGCCATGAAGGCTTCTGACTGGCCCTGGAGACACTTTCCTCATTGTTTTGGGGATTAACATTCAGTTTGTTGCTACTTATGCAAATTTCTGCAGCCAGCTTGAATTTCTCCTCAGAAAATGGGTTTTCCTTTTCTATCACATTGTCAAGTTGCAAGTTTTCTAAACTTTTATGCTCTGCTCTCCTTATAAAACTGAATGCCTCTAACATCACCCAAGTCACATCTTGAATGCTTTGCTGCTAAGGAATTTCTTCTGCCAGATACCCTAAGCCAACAAGTTCAAAGTTCCATAAATCTCTAGGGCAGGGGCAAAATGTCACCAGTCTCTTTGCTAAAACATAACAAGAGTCACATTCACTTCAGTTCCTAACAAATTCCTCATCTCCATCTGAGACCAACTTAGCCTGGACTCTATTGTCCATATTGCTATCAGGCTTTTGGTCAAAGCCATTGAACAAGTCTCTAGGAAGTTCCAAACTATCCCACAGTTTCCTATCTTCTTTGGAGCCCTCCAAACTGTTCCATCCTCTGCCTGTTAACCAGTTCCAAAGTTGCTTACATATTTTCGGGTATCTTTTCATCAATTCCCCACTCCACTGGTATCAATTCACTGTATTAGTCTGTTTTCACACTGCAGATAACGTCATACCCAAGACTAGGCAATTTATAAAAGAAAGAGGTTTAATTGAATTTGTAGTTCCACATGGCTGGGGAGGCCTCATAATCATGGTAGAAGGCAAGGCAGAACAAGTCACATCTTATGTTGAATGGCAGCAGGCAAAGAGAGAATAAGGAAGATGCAAAAGCAGAAATCCCTGATAAAACCATCAGATCTTGTGAGACTTACTCACTACCATGAGAACAGTATGGAGAAACTCCCCCCTTGATTCAATTATCTCCTACAGAGTCCCTTCCACAACGTGGGAATTATTGGAGTACAATTTAAGATGAGATTTGGGTGGGGACACAGCCATATCATGTGACATTTTAGTTTTGCTAATTACTTATTTCTGTATGCCATGTAAAATCATCTGAGGAGCTGGTTTGTAGCCGAGGTCATTAACGATTGTAAGTCCTTTAATGCATATTTTTGCATTAAAGGCAAATCTTTCAATTTTAAATTCTGGTGAACTGATGAATGGGGCAGCCACTGATAGAAAAAATGAGATTTTATCAAAATTAATGAGTATCACAAGTTTCTAGGGTTCTTTTATAGTTAAATATCAATGAAAAATAATTTATTTTTCTGATTTGAAGGGTATTTCTCATTTCTCTGATCCACAAAGTTCCAAAAATTTTCCACTGAGCCAGATCTTTCTGGTTTCATTAGCCAGTGTCTCCTCATTATATAGGTTACTATACCCTTTACTCCATATTTATTTATTTGAGGAGAAAATTATAATGCTATCAATAACTGTACTGATTTACCCATAATTGTTATTAATCTCATAATTCTGCAATATATATATTATGATAGTATACCAGTGAATTTAAGTATCTCTGTGGGAAACCACAAATACATATTTTGAATGACTCCATACATGTTAATCCATGAAAATGCAAATCATACCTATCTGAGCACCAAAGTGGAAACCAAAAAGATGGAATCATATTAAAATGATATTTAAGAAATACTACATTTGAGGTAATTTAAATGAAAAATTAAGATTCTGAACATTTTTTATTAAAAATCTGATTGAAAATTTATTTTTGAAAAACTAAACTGTATGAGCTAATTTAGGTGATACAAATCACATTTCTGAGATATTGTGATGTAAAATCAGCTACAGAATTATAGTTTCAGAAATTATTTTGTGATAATTTTAATAAAAAGCCTGATTCTTAATTTTTTTTTTATGAAACACAACATATAAAATAGCAGTGATTAATCACATGACTTTTAAACTACTACTTTGGTTTCTGGAAACATTTACTCTATATTGGTTTTTGCTCTGGCAAGGTGATAAATGAATAGATAGCAATGATGACAAATAAATGACAATGATGACTTGTCAACAGCATTTGAGACAGCTTCTCAAAACTGTTGCTGAAAGTATTTTCTTTACTTCAACATTTTAACTCTCTTGGTTAATACTGTGCAACCACTCTAGTCCAATCTATCAAAATCTTTCTCCTGTGTTATTCGAATACACTTCAAAATAATACCTCTACTCCTGCCTTTATTCACCATCCCTAGTCTCTTCATAATACAACCACCAAAGTCAGTCTGCTGAAATATGTCAGATCCTGAGATTTCTTGTTTCAAAACCTAGCAGCTTCCATCTCTCTAAGAACAAAAGCTGATATCCTAAAAATGATCTATAAGCAAATACAATTCCTAGCCTTCTGTTACCTCTTTGACCTCATCTCCTATTATTACCTCTCCTTTTTCTGTTGAAGCCATAGTGGCCTACATGCCGGTTTATAAACAAGCCAGGCAAGCTGCTACCTTAGAGCTTTACACCTGATGTTTTCCTTGACTACAATTTTATTTCCCCTGGTGTTATGACCAAGTATGGCTTGGTCACATACTTACTTCATGTTGCCACTCAAATGTCACCTCTTTAATACATCTTTCTCTAGGCATCCTATTTTTCTCCTTTGCTTGATTATTCTTGCTCTCCCTCCCCACATTATTTAGTTTTTTTGCATTTATTATTCTTTTGAAAACTTACATATTTTGCTGATTTTGTGTCATATTAGCTTCCTATCTAATTTAATATAACTCATGTTTCATGAGAGTAAAAGTTTTTCTTTACATGATCACTGGTAAATTAGCACTGCCTAGAGTAGTAACATATATAATATACACACTTGTTTTATAAAGAAATTATTTTATTTTAAGACATTGTGACTGTGCCATAGAAATATGTATGAAGAAGTCTTGGGGGGAATGTTAATGCTTAGAGAGGATAAAAGATTTGAAAATTATTTCTACACATTAATAATTTTTGTTCTAGCAGAAATAATGGTAATTGTAATGGAAATTTATGGACATATGGTACACTGTATGCGTTACTTTTCAAAGACCTCTTAAATCTATTTTATTAACAAATCAACAAAAATGTTAAAAGGTAACATGCTCTTCAAGCAAAGAAAAACCATACTCCATACATTTTGCTACATTCACTGTGATGGGCTGCCTTCCCCTTCTCAGTACCTCATATGACCTCATATGACTTAATGATATAAGATTCATTCCATTCTAATTATGAAAGGGTATTTTTTATTTGCTTACATTATTTGCAATATTTATTAAGATTTTTATAAGAACAATTAAAAATTAGTCACATAGACTTGATGTTTTTATAATAATAGGGCTACAGGTGAGGGTATAAATATAATATTGTTTAACTAGACACAATTATTAAAAATATTAGCATAAAAATTTCTCTTTAACTTGGGAAATTTGGCTGATGTGCCAGAATCTAAGGCTTCTAACATTCATATGATTATTCTGTAATTATAAAAGCATTTTTAAGCATATTGAAAAATACTTTTCAAAAAGTTTTAAAGTAATTTATAGCTTAATATTAATTAATTATTTTTTATCACTATATCCAACTGATATTCTAAATAATTCAAACAAATAAATATTTAGCTTATATTGTTCATATAATGAATAAAAGTGACAATACAGGAACTGATAATAACCCTCTACAATGTTATATATTTATGAGACTACACAAATTTGTGCATTGGTGTCTCCGAGAATCCCTTTGAAGTGTATGACATATATTAGCTCCTATTTTTGTATTATTTTAAAATCTGAAGCAATACTCAATGCTGCATGGGATAAAAGTGAACTTAATTTATCTGACTCTGTTCCAGATATTCTTTATTGCATTGTGTTCAGACTACCAACTTATTTGATACCGTTCCACAGTTGCTCATATTACCAGCCTTATGCACTTGCTCTTGCCACTGTGCACCTATTTATTAAGAGTGGAATACAGTTTTATTTTGCCCTGTTTTGGAATTATATTTACAGCACAACATTATGACTATGATTTAACATTTCTGAAAGCCTATATTCATCAGAAGTATTCTTCATCACTATATGTTAACAAAGTGCAAGGAAGGTAAATGTTTGAACTGGCACTGATAAATGATAGAATAGAGAATGCTATCTATAAATGAGAATCCAAACTTTTCTTTTTTCTAAAATTTAAATGGCACAAGTCATTTTTAATAGTAATACTATAAGAGATACAATACATGAAATTATATTTTTATTTATCCTTGAACATTAAAAAGTATGCTAGCTGTAAACTTCTCATTTTAATGCTCTACTAAAAAATCTTTTATTTTCATTTAGCTATCTGATACCAGCACTCTCTGAGACAATGCTAATATCAAATTAATTTAATAGTCTCTAGAATTGTAGAAAAATAATATCATGAGATAGGGACAGTGTCTATTTTGCTCATTGTTGATTTTTCTACTTCCTAAGCCAGTACATGGTACTGTGGAAGAGCTAGATAAATTCTGATTAATAATTAAATGCCACCTCCATGTTAAAAGAGATGGGGAAAATAAATAGTCAAAAACACAGAAAGTTAAGAAGCAAAATTATTATTTTAAAATGCATTTAATATTGCACAAATCAAATGGCTAAGTGTGGAATGTGATTAAAAGTGTATTTACTAAGAAATATTAGTTGTATGCACTTTATGTCCCATGGAGAGTAGGACAGTAGGAGAAAATTAGACAATATATCATCTTAAAACCAGTAAAAATGAGAAAAAATTACTATAAACTGTCAGAAGAATTTGGTAGTGTTTGGTAGTGGTGGTACCAATTTTGATTTATCATCAGGATTTTTTTCTTCAATTATAACAGAGTTGTGGCTAAAGCCCAATTTTGAGAGAAAAGTTCTTAGTTGCCAAAATCAACATTTGGAAAGTCTCTAACCAATGGACTCAGCCACTTTCATAGAGGTCCCCTTTGAAAGGTGCTCACACTAGTTTTGCCATCATTATCATAAACACCCCTCAATCTATAAAAAGGTTGGCTGGAAGAAAGGTGGTCACATTTTGAAGACGAATTTCAATCTTACAGAACTGTGGTAGGCATAGAGAAGGTGAGTCCAGGCAAGTTCTTCTTCTACATCAATAACCATGCAAAATGTAGTCCCACATAGGGTCTTCCAAAGTTCTCACAAATACATCTGCAGGTGAAAGAAATTCAGAATCCAGCCCTTAGAGATTTTTGAAAGCCAGTCTTTGTCAGAAGGCAGCAACAGCCTTACAAAGAATTAACTACTTGACAAACAAGTAAATGAACCTTTATCATTTTCCCTTTCCCTCTTAAGCCCCTCAATACTGGTGGATTTACCACATTAAAGAGAGCTGACTAGATGTATTTCAAATAGAACCATGTCTCTCTTGCTATCTGGTGAGCTCTAACAGTGTCTTAGGGGTGAAGAGAGAATCATTGAGAGTAGATCATTGAAAATAGATACAATTTAGTCCTAAAAAAATTGTTTAAGGTCATTTTATTTACTCAAGTTGCTAAAACGGAGAGTTTGGACAAGATGAAAAGGTAAAAGTGTCTTTAACTTTTGCAGAAATTTAAAAACAACACAACAAAAAGTTTCATGTATAGTTTTATGAGAATTCTTAGTAAGTTAGATACTTTTTTTGCATAATTGTACCTGTTCACACAAAGCAGGAAGCTTGGTCTGCATAAATAATTTTATATTAATGATGATTCTAGGAGACAGAGGTTACAGTGAGCCGAGATAGCACCACTGCTCTCCAGCCTGGATGACAGAGTGAGACTCTGTCTCAAAACATATATATATTTTTCACACAAATGGTAAATAGAACACAGAAAGTGAATGAATTGTAGTGGTCTCAGACATTTTAAGAGATTTAAAAAATTTTTTTGTACTCTATCATGAAATATATAATAATAATATAAACCTTCTACAAATGTTTTAGAAGACTCTTTTATACCTAGGTTTTGTCATAACCTTCAGTGCCTGTGTATTCATTTGTCTCTATAACTACAACAGTACCAAGTATAACTTCTCTTGTTACTGCAAGCAAATAAGAACAAGAATTGGTTTAATATTTAAAAGAAAGGTCAGCCTCTAAAACAATGATAGTGATGTCACTATATGCTGAAATCAAAAGTAAATCAGTAATAGAATACAGAAAATCATTGGGAGAATTAAGTCATCACAAACACACATGCTAGTATAAGCATGCCAGTTGTAGACAAGTTACAAAACATGAATCAGAATTGTTTATATTATCCACAATGATGTGATATTTATAAAACAACATCAATATTTACCGTAATTTAATGTTATTATTTTAATATGTATTTAAAGTTTTTAAATTACTTTATTCACTTTATAAAAATTTTAAATTTAAAGTTGCTAAAATAACAATACAGATATGTGAAGAATGCATTAACAATTTCTCTAATATTTACTTTTATTCCTGAATCACACACATACTATAAGTAATTAATTTTTAAAAGTTGATGCATTGTCATTTATGTATTTCTTTATGTTCATAGTAACATAAAGCACTATGCTGATTTTTATAAATTGTTTCAGATGTTTTCGTTCTACCATTTTGGACAAAAATGGATAAAGTATACATATTAGTTTTATTATTTATGCATTCTTGCCTTTATTTTGACAGCATAGATTTCCTAATGTTGGAATTTTGTATTAAAAGAATTATAAATCATTCTACTATAAAGGCACATGCACATGTATATTTATTGCAGCACTATTCACAATAGCAAAGAATTAGAACCAACCCAGATGCCCATCAATGATAGACTGGATAAATAAAATTTGGCACATATACACTATGGAATACCATGCAGCCATAAGAAAGAATGAGTTTATGACTTTTACAGGGACATGGATTAAGCTGGAAACCATCATTCTCAACAAGCTAACACAAGAACAGAAAACCAAATACCACATGTTCTCACTCATAAGTGGTAGGTAAATAATGAGAACACATGGACACAGGGAGAGGAACATCACAGAGACTGTCGGGGGGGGGCAGGGGGTAAGGGAAAGTAGAGCATTAGGACAAATTCCTAATGCATGTGGAGCTTAAAACCTAGATGATGGGTTGATGGATGCAGCAAACCACCATGGCACATGTATACCTATGTAATAAACTTGCAAGTTCTGTACATGTATCCAGGAACTTAACGTATATTTAAAAATGTAAGAATTATAACCAATAGAATTCCTGTAATACTTGAGATAATTCTTAAATAATTTAAATTTTAAGAAATTAAAAAAAAAAGCTATTTGTACTTTTTATAGATATTGCCAGGTAATATCCAGGTAATATTACAGCAGTTCACATTCCCACCAGCAGGTATGGAATGTACAATTTTGCCTGTCTTGACAATTCTTATTGTAAAGCGTTCTAAAAGTTTTAGCAAGCATATGAATGAAAATATATATTTTATTTTGAATTTCTTAAAATACTAGCTAGATAGGGCAGCTTTTCAGGTATTTTTTAGGGAGCCCTTTGTGTTCATTGTTAGCTTTTGTATTTGCCTTTTTTTCTAATGGATTGCTTTTTTTTCTTATCATTTTGTATGATTATTTCCAAATTAGCAATATGAAAGCTTGGGCTGTACTATAGAATATAATTCACTTATTTTGAGATTTTTTCTTTTTACTTCACAGATTATTTAATGTTAAAAATAGTATATTTTATGAAATTAATTACACTATTTTTCTTAAGGTCTTTCTGGTACCTTTCCTTGCTTAAAACGCCAAAAGATGGCAAAGGTTTGAAAAATATTCTAATTTACTCACAAATGTATGAGAACTATATATACCACATTTGAAATACCATTCAAGACTAATTGGAGAAAATTATTTCTTAATTGGTTTTGGCATAATGAGTTATATCCACCTAAGAAAAAGAAATATAGACTAATTCATATAACAGGCAACAGAAATTAAATAACTATGTCATAATGTTTACATAATGTCTAGAATAAATTATTTTTTCTAGGATTAGCTTTTATTAGAATAGAGAAATCTGATTGTTTTTAATATTTGTTCACCAGCAATAATAGTATAAAAATAATGTGCTTAACACTAAAACATTCATCACCCATTATTAAAGCTCAACAACTTTGTAATTTAGTCTTTAGCCTTTTAAATTTTATATAAATATGAAACATTAGGTATGATAAAGTTTCTGTTTGAATTTCTCCTCTTATTTTTTCTTTCCTCATCATATTTTGTCATCAGATGTCATTATTTTGGTAAATTTGATGTTCCTATTTGTCATTTAAAAATTTTATCTTCATAAAATTATTGTCATACTCTCTAACCTTTCAAACTCATAACATTTTTATAATATTATTTTGAAGATTTGTCTGTATTTGTATCTATACACGTTTTTCATATTGACTGGCATATAGTATTCCATTGCATAAGCATACATTTCTTGAATTTATTTCTATTCATATGCTCTTTTTATGTTAATATCACATTTTATTTACTTCTCTTCTATTATTTTCTTCCATTCACTAAATACAAAATTTGAAAATATTCATTTTTTTATTTCTGATAGTTTAGAAACTTTATATTCAACTTTATCTCTTTTTTTTTTTTTTTTTTTTTTTTCGGATGAGAGGTTTCTATGTTTCCCAGGTTGGCCTCAAATGCATAGCCTCACCTCCTCAAGTGCCAGGACAACTGGCCTGAGCCACTGTAGCTCCCCAACTTTATTCTTTAATGGTTAATTTTAAGTTATTAACATTGCTATTTATACATAAATTTGCTGTTTACTTATTATTTCCATTTTTCCTCTTCACATAAGGAAAAAGACAGAACACACAAATCTCCCATTATCATTTATTTTAGAATTGCTTTTTCTTAGGTAGAAATTAACTTTATATTTTATGGTGGTTTGTTAATTACATTTCAATTACTATTATATCAATTTTTGTACTCATTTATGATTTCTAATTATTTTTAATTCATGAATTCTCTTGATTAAATTTTTTTTTAGTAAATCTAAGAGGTTTGCTAGAATTGACATGTTTTATTGTTCTATTAGGAAAGTCTGTGACTTATAATCTTACGTATTTTTAAATATGGAGCTCAACAGACCTGTGTTTTATTTCTATTGACTTCTATATTTAGATACTATCATAATTTGACCACAGAAAACAACAGTTTGACAAAAATTAATGAAGACATACAGCAAGAATAAATTGGCTACATGGAATTTACTGTACCATTTAGTATTATAATTCTTTACTTTTAAATTGTATGCTGCACATTCTGCCTATAAGTAAAGTTTATAACAAACATGTTTGTGTTTATATATACATATGAATATATACATATAATTTTTTGAGCAGTTTATTGTTTGACATTTACCAGCACGATGGTGACTAAATCCAACTATGTTAGTAGTTACATAAGATGTGAAAAAACACCTCAAAAGATAAAGGTGATGAGAATTAATTTAAAAAAATAATTCAGAGCCTATTATATTCTTTTAAGAGATTAATTTTACAAATAGAGATATAAAATTATGATTTTGAAAATAAATGAGTAACCATATTTTTGTTTATGTTCTGAGAAAGACAAAAGTGAAACAATAGAGATATACATCAGAATTTTACTTATTTTTTAATGTAGTGATCATCTTCTTTGTTTAATCTAGTGATAGTTTTCAATACTGGAAGAACTTTTTCTTCAAAACACTGCCACACATAAGTTCAATTTGCACTATCGTCAATTTTAAATGTCTGAAAAATCAGCAACACAATCAATTCAGCCCTGACTTACATATTTGCTAATTTTTGTGATGTAACTACCCCACCAAGGAATATTTCAAGGGATGTCAAGGTAGACACGATGTCATTGACCATGGTGTTACAAAGATAAGTGCAGTAGCAAACTAGTTAACATCATATTTCCACCAAAAATATACAATAAATATAAATAAAAGCAAATGGTTATAATTAAAATATATTAAAATGTATTAAAATAATTTGAATTAGGGAGCTTAAGTTGTGGTAACATGTGGAAGTGGAAGTGTACACACCATAACAAGAAAGAGGGAGAATATTGACATTTTCATAATAATGACATTTTTTCTCTGTATGTTTACACACTGTATGTCATAAAGAAAATATTCAGAAATTCTGAATTTTTAATGAATGTCTTTTTATGCTTCCACTCAGGTGAGAGAAATTTTTATGCATCTACGAGGTACTATCTTATGAATGTAGAGCAGTCTGTCATGTAGTATGATGAGCACCTTTAAAATTTACTAACTACAACAATGTTTCTTCTTTTATTTAAGGAAGGTAACCTTCTTTTGCTTTTGAATGGCATTGAATTCTGAGTGACACAATAGACACATTATTATTTTAGGATAATAGTGCATTTGTAAACTATTTTTGTCTACAAAATGTTTTAGTAGCACTCTGTCAGTTTAGCCAATGATATTAGACATTCAATTTTATGACTATTACCTTTCTTTATCAAATATACAAAATAATTAGAGGAAATAGTGAAGTCACAATCTACTTAATATTCATAAAAACTACTGTTGATGTAGGTTTAAAGCTGGGTAAATTATGTAACTATCCATCTTGCTTTTAGAATAATTGCATTTTAAATGTTATCTCAGAGCAGAATAACCCTAGTAATTAACCACCTTGCTTTGTGAGTAAGCAGTTTCTTTGCCAGCTGTCAGTCATTAAAGCAGAACTATGAGAAAATAAAATAATTTTCAGAATATTATTTTTTTTTCCTAGAGCAGTTTGTCCCAATTAATTTGCTGAATACAGGATGTTCAATGAACCAAAGTGTTCTTATTTTAATGGACTAAAAACATGATTTTGTTTGCAGTACTTTATATTCCTTTCAGCAAAAACAGAATTATTGCTATCAAATAGTTTCATAAAATTTGCGCTTTCTGAGTCTTTTAGGGAAGATTTGATTAAATTTTACTCTTACTAGTCTTGAGAGTCAGGTTAATATATTATTCCCATTCATCTGAATTATTTAAACATGAGATTTTGGTGCAGACACAGAAACAAACCATGTAAAACACGTATTAAATAACTATCAGAATTAACCTGTTTTTTTTAGTTATCAGGTCACTCTTCTTCAACAGTTAGAAATAAATTTAAGCAGTGATTTTTAAAACATCTATTATGCTCTAATCATAATGCTGATGTAGGATTGTAAAATATACTTAACTAGTTTCCTCCCTGTATGTGAGGTGACTTGCCTTCTTCCTTTTCATATTGTGCAATTGGCAGGAATTCTAAATAGATACAATCTCTCTTTTCACTTGGAATTTGAGAAGGAGGTAACTTTTACACCCTAAACAGAGGCATTACAATGTAGACTTGTTAAACAGGCTCTTTGAGTGACAATTAACTAGTTCATATATACAAAGATAAAGTAAGCATTGACGCAGGAAAAATGAATAAGTTTTTGGCCTAGCAAACAGTTGCACAGAGGCTATAAAACCTAGAGAGTCAAATGTATACTCCACAGACGTTAGAAAAATCATTTTTTTCTCAATTCATAAATTCTTTTCCTCCTTAAACTATTTAAAATTTTCACTGTTTCATTTCTAGAAAATATACATTCCAGGCCATGTTATCCCAGACTTCTTCATGTCACCCTACTAAACATGATTCATTCCCATATCTCCCTTTTATCAAGAATCTCTGGCTATTTTGCTCACTCAACTTCTCTTTATAGAATATACCAATACTCTTTTTAAAATCATCTTCCTTTCATTTCTCTTCCATTTCTGCACCACACTAGGCCAAAAATCCCTTTGCATAGTTCAAAATAGAGGAAACTAAGTAGAAAGTTTAGATAATAGAAAACAGACAATGCATTTGTTACTGTATGTGTTTTCTATGAAGTTCTTTTTCATTGGAAGGGGGCAGTTTTATCTAGCGTGGTTTGAAATTAAAGAAAAAAAAGGTCAAGACTTTTTATTTGGTGACTTGTAGACAAATGAAGAGCTATTAAACCAGCAATTTTGGGAATCCAAGTAGCTGTGCATAATGTCTATACTGCTAAAGAAAAGAGTGTCAGGATTACCGTACTTATGTCACTATAAAAATCAAAATATATTCCCTTCTAATTTCTCTAAACATGTACTAGACTTTGGAAAGCCTGTTTATAACAAAACAAACCAAAACAAAACATTCATTACATCTTCTGACACTTATCATCAGTAAGTAACATAGCACAAGAGAATGAACTGGATTTTTGGACCAGAAAGTCTTGGTTTTAAAATGGCTTATTTTTTATGTTAACAATGAGCTCATGTGCATTTTTCTTATCCTATGATTTTTTGTATTTTGAGATAATTTTCATTATCCTTAAAGGGTTGCTGTAAGAATTAAACATAATGCATATAATCACTGAAAAGAGAAAACCTGACACTTTAGTATGCACTTGATAGATGGTGCTGAAAAGTTATTTGTGTATTTAGTTTTATGATGAGTTAAAGATTGCCATATACATGTTTTATTTATTCATTCATTCAAGATGAGTACATTTAGCTAACATAAAATATGGGCACAAATATTAAAAATACATTTATCTTCCATTACTACATTCACAGAAATTTTTGCCTTTTAATCTTGGAAGAAATCCCAAATGTTTGATGGCTACCTGAAAACTAAAAAATAAAATAATTAAAAGAGCCTGTTAAATATTACTAAGCAAACATTGCATGAAATATTGTCTCTGTGATAACTTTCAACACCTTGGTTACAGCTGACAGCAAGATTTTCCGAAGTTAAATTATAGATATGATTAATTCAGTGATCAATATAAGAACATTAATTAAATCTGCCACTTTGGGCCACATGATTCAATTTTTCTTTAATAAATTTCATAGGTCAAAAGTTCTAAATTAACTAGAAATTCTTGAGCAAGTAATTACAAGAACACTCAAGTCAATCAAACAGTACAATATGATATTAAACTTCGTATTTACACACATATCTTTTACTAGACACGTATTTACTCAAATTACAGAAAAGTTTGAATGAAACTATGTATGTTATCTCCATTTAAAGTAAAAGAAAGCTCACATGAATGTTTGTGGTAAAATTGCTGCCTTTCTGAACTCTAGTAACTTTGAATTTTCATCACTCTTTTATATTTGCAAGAACCTTTTGCTCAGCTCTAATTTTTCAATGTCATATTTAATGAATGAAACAAAACAATTTGAATTCTTAAAGTTGTTTATCTAGTCCGTCATGCAAACCTTAAACCTAAGTCCTGAAGTACCACCATGTTGAAAATACAGAAATGTTAGGTGTTTTCAGAGAGAGATAGTTGCATAAATGTCCCAAGATGAATTTTTATTTGGGGGGGGGTTTATATACCTCAAATTGTAAGAATTCTATGCCATATCAATTCATACTTAATTTATGACTAAATATACTTAAAATATGTTTGAATAATTTATCTAGAAAAAAATAACTGCCATGCACAGTGGTTCATGTCTGTAATCCCAGAACTTTGGGACGGCGAGGAGGATAAGTCACCTGAGGTCAGGAGTTCGAGACCAACCTAGCCAACATGGTGAAACATTGTCTCTACCAAAATTACAAAAAATTAGCCAGGGATGGTGGTGCCTGCCTTCAGTTCCAGCTTCTTGGGAGGATGAGGTGGGAAAATCAACTTGAACTTGGGAGTCGGAGGTTGCAGTGACGTGAGATTGCACCTCTGCACTCAGCCTGGGTGACAAAGCCAGACACGTCAAAAACAAAAAAAAAACAAAAACAAAAACACTGCTTGTTTAATAAAATTGGTTAATAAATTAATCATGTTTGTGTTACACTATACTCTTTACTAGATGAAATCTAGGAATCAAAACTATAGGTGAGCATTAGTGGTGCTAAGATAATATCGATAATTAATTTGTTGTTCCTTAACTGTCTTTCAAAATGTCATATGATTATCTTCTCATATTGAGCATCATTTTTTAAAGAAAATTCTATTTTAAGTGTTAAAGAAGGAAAAGTTCGTCATTAATGGCTCTTATTATTTTGAGGCATGTTCCTTCAATACCTAGTTTATTGAGAGATTTTAATATAAATCCTGATTTGGCTCTCAGCTTGGCTACTATTGGTGTATAGGAATGCTTGTGATATTTGAACTTGACTTGAATTTTGGTTTTTCTGCTAGTTGAATAAATATACCCTTTTACCTTCAGAGAAAATAAAAATGTAATTGCTGCTATGGATCAGCGTCAACAATAAAATTCATGGTCTAAAGCCTTCCAGAATGTATACAAAAATTCAAAGAATTATTCAATTTTTAAATAAAGAAAATGAAAATATAAATTATTCAATTTTTAAATAAAGAAAATGAAAATAAAGAAAAATGAAAATGAAAAACATGTCTTTCAGAAGCATATTAGTTTTTGCATGGTATTTAGGTAATTAAATATAGAGTAAAGGTTAATTACCTATGGGCTTGTTAAGCTGAAGAGAGATTTTTGAAATGCATTAAACAAACAGGAGAATGCTTTGTTCCTATTTCATTAATTCCACTATTAGAAGACAATGTTAAAAACACATGGTTGAAATTTTTAAAAATAAGGAAAAAGTAAACTAATTTTAGTGATAGTGATGGGTCACACATTGACCTTTGAGTGGCATTTCCTAAACTCTCTGAGGCTCTTTTATCAGGAAATGAAAGTCCAGGGAGACCTCTAGTGTAATATTTCTAGTGCACTGTTTTCTACATATCAGCAAGCAATTTAGGTTCTTGGACACTGTACTACCAGAGTAATCATCCAATTCATCTGTTCTATGTTTCAATAATAAGTACCTGTGAAAAACTGGACAGCTCAAAATTGCAAGTATATAAACCTTTAGAAATAAGTTTGACAACCAAAGCAACTTTAAGAGAATATAGTTCATATAGATTAATTAAACAATGCACAAATAGTAAAGCAGCATCAATTCAGCCTCCAGAAAACTATCACAGAACATTTGAAGGCTGATTGATATCAGGATTTACTCTATGTATTTAAAAGTTTGCTTAACAAATAAACACACATTAGATTAACATTTATTAAACCACTTAGGACAATAACAAAGTCCAAATACTTTAGGATGTTACATATCATAAATAAAGCATATGATATTTACTGATAAATACAATTGCATTAAGAACATACTTTTTCAAATATTCTATAATTTAGAGCTTTTAGAATCACAGTTATTTATGTCCTTCTTTCAGAGATCTTTTGCTGTTTTACCCATATTTTACCACACTTAATATATTTTATTTTGCTAACTGATGACAACTAATAACTCATTAATAGTAGTTTACCATATGTGCATGTTTTAGAAATTATTTAAATGGAAAAATTTTATAATGCAACAGAAAGCAATATGACCGCAATCCTTACATTTGATTTAGCAAATTTGCAAGGAAATATATTAACAGAATAAAGTCCTGCATCTAAATATACCATATATGATACCAATTATTTAAAAGCAATGCCTTGGTATCCTACTCTGTAATTTACTAACCTATTGTTAGCAACAGACTAGTCCTTTGATAATAATTCATGAAACTTAATTTGAATAATTCTCTTGCTAAGTTATTCATAAAATAGAAAGATGATAATGATGAATCCTGCTTAGTGTTTTTCACATGCCATTCAATACTTTGATGTATTTAAAAAGTAATGATGAAAATGGATAAATATTTATATGGTTTTTGATCTCCTAAATACAGAATATCATTTAAAAATGTTAAAAAGGGAGCTGTGTTTATATATTATTTAGATTATTCTAACATAAAATAAATTTCAAATAATATGCAACTATAAAAAGGCCTAGAAATTTCCCATGATATATAAGGCAAAACTTTAATTTAAAAAAGAAGCCATACTTAAAAAAAAAAAAAAGCTGAAAGTTTGAATTAGGATGAGCCAGTAAATTGCAAAGAAAATTAGAAATTACTTAAATCATCATATAGGAAAAAGATTATTCATGCTAAACATAGGCTTGTGTTAGAAGCAAATATTTCAAACTCAGTAATTTGATGGTGGAACAGCTTTCTGTTGCTCTTGTTAATTCAGCATCTACAAACAAGTTGGCAGTAATATTTATTACACAGCTTTTCAAAAATTGAAACTAACCAGCTAACTGTAAAGGTATTAGGGGAGTGCCTTCAAACTATTATGTGATAATCTTTACATGTATGTCTTTTGCGGTGTGGATAAAACTCTAAACATATTGTTCTATTAGCTACTTAAAACTGATCAGAGGCCTCAGTTAATATGATTTTTTGAGCAACCTTCAAAATCAACCCAGGACCCTAGCAATATAAACCTCAAAGAAATTACTTCCTTCTTTTTGGTCCCTTTCTGTGGTACATGTGTCACTTATTTTAACCCTCACGTCTCATCACTCAGCCAAGTGATGACCATGGCAATTAAGTAGCACATTTCCAAATGAATGGCAGGGTGATGTGATTAGGCTTTGTGTTCCCACCTAAGTCTCATTGTGAATTATAATCCTCATAATCCCTATAATCCCCTCATGTTAGGGAAGACCAGGTGGAGGCAGTTGGATTAGGGGGGTGGTTTTCCCCATGCTATTCTTATGATAGTGAGTGAGTTATCATGAGATCTGATGGTTTTATAAGTGTTTGATAGTTCCTCCTGCGTTCCTTCTCCTTCCTGCTGCCTTGTGAAGAAGGTGCTTTGCTTCCCCTTCACTTTTTGCCATGATTGTGTCTCCTGAGGCCTCACCAGCCATGCTGATGTGTAAGTCAATTAAATTTCTCTCTGTTATAAATTACCCACTCTCAGGCAGTTCTTTATAGCAGTGTGAAAACAGACTAATATACAGGGCAAATAAGAAATATAAACGGAAAATAATAATAAAAATTCAACTAAATGTAAAAATGGCATATCAAATGTGTGCAATGTGGTTAAATCTTCACAGTGAAATTTGTATCATCATAAGCAAATCCTAGAAAAGGAGAAAGACTTAAAAATGAATCATAAAAGTATGTACACAAAAATTCAGAAAAAAATAGCAAACAAAAAGCAAAGAAACTAGACAAATTATATAACAAATCTGCCAAAGTTAATGAAAGGAAAAGCAAATCTACACAGAAAATTGTGCTTCCCACAGAAAAGCAGCAATCCCAAGCTCTAAGAAAAACATAATTCATCAAAATTGAAAAAAGAAGTGAATACGTTGAACAGTCTGTTAAGTAAAACAAAAACTATGTCTGTGATTTTGAAAAAAATCTGAAGTATTTAGGACAAAATGTTCTCTCTTGTAAAATATATACAATATTGAAAAGATTTAAGAAATACCACCAATTTTCAATAAACTCCTTCAGAGAATATCAAAAGAAGTGACCTTCCCAATTTATATTATGAAATATTATAATGACTTTTATCAGGAAATAAATAACAGTATTCATGCAGATAAAAGTAACAATAGTAGATAAAACATTAATCAAGTTACAACAAGTGAATATACCATGACCATGTGGTACTTATTCTATAAATTCAAAAATAGTTTAGTATTCAATAACTAAGTAAAGAGAAAATAATATAATAAAATTAATAGACTGATGTGAAAATTTCTTTTATTATATATATATAATGTGTATAACATGATGTTTTAATATATGTAAAAAAAATCTACTACAGCCAAGAAAATTAACATATCAATCATCGCACATAGTTACCATTTTAATATATTATTATTTCAAATGACAAATAAAAAATTGTATATATTTATGGTTAATAATGTGACATTTTGTCTATGTATATATTGTGCAATAAATAAACCAAGCTTATTAATATATCCATAACCTCTCATACTTATCATTTTTTGTGAAGAGAACACTTCAAATTTCTCTTAGCATTTTTCAAATATGCAACACATTATTTTTTTTTAAACCATAGCATGCTGTATAATAGACTTCCAGAATTTATTCATCCCATCTAACTCTTAAAGAGTAAGCTGTACTTTTTAACCAACATCTTCCCAATACCCCCATTCTTCACCTCCAGGCCCTGGAAATCATCATTTACTCTCTGCTTCTCTGAGTTCAATTTTTTAAATTCTACATATATGTGAAATTAAGCAGTATTAGTCTCTCTTAGCTGGGTTTCTTTCACTAAGCATAGCATACTCCAGGTTCATCCATGTTGTTGCAAATGACTAGACCACCTTTTATATCTTTGGCTATTATAAATAATGCTGCCAAGAACACGGGAGTACAGAAGTCTCTATGAGCTGCTGATTTAATTTCATTTGCTTAAACTTAGAAGAGGAAATTGTGGATCATAGGATAGTTTCATTTTGATTTTTTAAGGAACCTCCATACTGTTTTCCATAATGACTATACTAGTTTATGTTCACACCAACAGTGTACAAGGATTACCTTTGCCCCACATCCTTGCCAACACTTGTTATATCTTGTTTTTATAGTAGTCATCCTAACAGGTGTGAGGTGATATCTTAATGTGGTTTTGATTTGCATTTCTCTTATGATTAATAATGACGTTTCTCCGATGAAGACACATCCGCCTTTCATACCAGTTGAACATTTTTGTGTCTTCATCAGAGAAATGTCTACTTAGGTCTTTTGACAATTTTTAATCAGTTTATTTATTTTTTGCAATAGAGTTGTGTGATTTCCTAATATATTTTGGATATTGATCTCTGTATATATGGTTCACTAACATTTTTTTCTGAATCCATGGGCTGCCTTTTAATTTTGTTATTGTTTCCTTTGCTGTGTAGAAGCTTTTTTGTTTGATGTAGTCCCACTTGTTTATTTTTGCCTAAGATTTTAGTGTGATATCTACAAATAAATCAATACTAAGGCCCATATCAATGTGCTTCTCCCTATATTATCTTTTAGAAGCTTTATAGTTTCAGGTCTTAGGTTTCAATCTTTAGTCTATTTTAAGTTGATGTTTGTGTATGATGTAATATAGAGGTCTAATGGTCTAATTTCATTCTTCTGCATGTGGATATTCTCTTTTCTCAACCCAATTAAATAAAAAGATTATTCTATCTCCATTGTGTCTTCTTGATGCTCTTGTTGAAAAATCACTTGACTGTATATACTCGAGTTTATTTCTGGGATCTCTATTGAAAATTTAATCTTTTGATGTATTATGACAAAGACATTATAAGAAAGAAAAATGAATGTCAATTTCTTTTGACCTTTCATGCCAGAGCTCTTTGTTGAACAAAATTTTTTTAAAAACTCCCAAACTAAATATAGCAAATCATATCTGATGACATATCAAAAAAGAACAGTACATATCAGCCAAGTTGGGTTTATTCAAATAATGTAAGGATAATTTAATATTCAAAGCTTGAACAGAAGTCATAAATTAATTTAAAAATGAGGGAAAACTTTTGGTCACCAAAATAAATTCAGAAAACATGTTTATAAAAACTTATCATATTTTTATGTTTAGAGTCTTAGAAGCAGAAAACCAAATAACTCATATTCTCACTTATAAGTCAGAGATAAACAGTGAGTACACAAGGACATCAAGATGAAAATAAAAGACACTGGGGACTCAAAAGGGAACAGAGTTGGAAACTTTAAAGTTGAAAAATACCTGTTGCATACAATGTTTACTATTCAGGTGATGGGTACACTGGAAGCCCAAACCCCACCACTACACGGTATATCCATGTAACAAACCTATACATGCCCCCCCAAATATGAACAAATAAAAATATATTAAAAAATGAAAAAAGAAAAACACAAAATTGCACATTTGAAAACAAATATAAAGACTTGCTGAAAAATACTTGTTTCTCAGAGACCTACAGCAGCAGTTTAAATGAGACATTGCCCTATGATGGATTTATTTATTGGATATGTAGTTTTATTCAATCTTATGGTAGAAAGTTATTTTCAATGAATATTCACTATGCGTATTTGATTTTGTTGAAGGATACTATCATTTCACAATCTAATAAGCCTAAGCAATCTAATAATTAATAATGAAGCATCATTTAGAGAGGAACTGGGCAAATAAGGCATAAGATTACATAGAATTAAATTCTTTATTTCAATGTCTTGCCTTGAAAAAGTATATTGCCATTCTCACTTGCCTTGAAAAAGTATATTGCCATACATACTTGCCTTGAAAAAGTATATTGCCATACTCATATTAATTTTTACGTATGGTAAATATATATCCAAATACCCATTAATAATACAATCATTTTAAATTAATATTCAGTAAGCTTCTATATAATGCCATTATTGAAGGATTTTAATTGCCTGAGTTGTCAGAAGGTGGAGAGGTTATATATAGTTCTTCAAAAAAGCACAGTTATGTATGAGGATTCTCAAAGTCCTCTGTCAACTCTATGAATCTGTAATGAGACGCTTTATTTTGGAAAATATTAGTGACAAATTATTCCCAACAAACCGCTTTGCATAAATATAAGTGTTGACTCTTAAGTAGCAAAACCGATTACATTTGTCACTTATATATTCTTCCAAATGTCATTTCTTATTTCATAAAAATATCCTAGCATTCTAACTATGTAACTACATAGTTGCCACTGAATTAACAAAGAATTAAATTTATTTTTAAGATATCAGATATTTAATTTTCAAAAATTTATATGCATATATTATCTACATTAGTGTGTGTGCATCTGTGTATATCAGAAGTAAGATAATTTGTAAGTCATAAATGAGTGATAGAGGATAGACCACCAATTGTTTCTTATGTATTCGTGAAAAACAATTGTCTGCAATATTCTCTATTATCTACCAAATAGATAAATGGACATAAATAAGGGAAAAGAATTTAAAATAATGATTTGGTTTTCTCTCGTTGTGTAATTAACCACCCCAATGCTCAATGGCTTAAAACAACCGTTTTGTTTATTAGTTCTTTATAGAAATGTGTCAGGGTTCCATGGAGCTACATTGCCACTGCTTCACTTTGCCTTAACAGGCGTAGCTCAACTGAAGCTGGAGGATCCACTTTTGAAGTGAGTTCACTCATATGGTTGACAAGTCGGTTCTGGCTGATGAATAGGACCTAACCTGAGGCTTGTTCTGAGCTTCTTTTGCACAAGGCCTTATCTATGTGGGTAATTTAAGCTTCTTGCTGCATAATTATCTTTGGCTAACTAAACTTATTAGGTGGTTGCCCCTAGAAAGCAAAAACAAGTTGCTGGACTAAGTAATTCTAAGTAAGCTTTCTTAAGACTTACTTTAGAAACTTGTACGATATTGTTTGTGCTGTTGGCTATTGGTTAAATGAGTCACATAGTCAGGTGATGGTTTAAGCTATTATGTGAAGACCAGGAAGCATGTTTCCTTAGGGGCCAACAAAACAAGCTTATTTCAGGCTAAGATACAACCCCTAATGATTCATGTTTTTCTTGCCTTCTTTCCAATATCCTCAAAGTACCATTTCATTATGGCATCAGCTCAACCTCGAGGCCTGTGATATCACCTAAATCAAGTCCAAGTATCAGAGAAAGTTCCTCAAGCACAGATTCTTTTAACTTAATGGCCAGTGAACGTAGAAGAAAATTAATTCCCTCTCTAGAAATAAAAATTATAATGCTGAGTTAGTGACAAGAACAAATATATATATATATATATTTCTATTCAAAATGGCAGACAATGAGGGCTTGTAGCCGTAGGTTCATAAGGATTCTGAAAAGCAGTCATCAGTTTTTTGTTTTTTGTTTTTCAATATCAGCTCTATCACCAGGGAATTGTTCTTCAAGATGACCAGCTTGATCTCTGAGTAATCCTTCATTTTCAGAAAGAAATGACCCATGTTTCCAGATGAATAGCTTTCTTAACCTGTTTTTTACCTACAAAAGTACTGAAGAAAAACATAGCTGACAGTGGGAGGAAGTGCGCATAAATATGTGTATTCATTTCATCAATTTCAAGTAGATAGTTGATTTTTCAAATAAAATATTATGAAGAAAAATATAAACAGCAGGAGCGAATAAATGTGGAAATTGCTAAAACAGACAGAGATAAGTTAAATTTAGCAAAAATAAATGCATTTTACAAATCAAATTATAAACCTAAAATAATGTTTTGTTTTGTTTTGTTTTGAGACAGAGTCTTGCTCTGTCACCAGGCACCAGGCTGGAGTACAGTGGTACAATCTTGGCTCACTGCAATCTCCGCCTCCTGGTTTCAAGCAATTCTCCTGCCTCAGCCTCCGGAGTAGCTGGGACTACAGGCACACACCACCTCGCCCAGCTAATTTTTGTATTTTTTAGTAGAGACGGGGTTTCACCATGTTGGCCAGGATGGTCTCTATCTCTTGACCTCTTGATCTGCTCTCCTCGGCCTCCCAAAGTGCTGGGATTACAGGCGTAAGCCACCGCCCCTAGCCTAAAATAACATTCTTATAAGCAGAGACTCTTATTATTACACTTCATTAAGTGCTGAATAGATCCCAGTGATTCGAATTAGATCGAATTAAGAGGAAATTAGTCAAGTTAAAATAAGTCCTAACAAATGACAAAATAGTTCTCTTTATTTAGAAATGTGATAACAATATTTTGGTTTTGTTTTTATTTTTCTCAACAGTGATACCAAAATGAAGTGTTTATATATTCCCTAGCTACTAGAAAAATCTGAAGTGTTGACATGCTTGCTTTTGGGTACTTCTAAAACACAATCAAAATGAAAATCTGCCTTTACACACCTGAATTTTAAATTACTCAATAGACCTTTAAAATAGTATAATTTTCAGTTCTTTTTTTTTTTTAACTTTTATTTGATGGTCAGGGATATATGTGCAGGTTTGTAACATATGTAAATTTGTGTCAGAGGAGTTTGTTGTACAGATTAGTATTTCATAACCCAGGTATTAAGCCTAGTACCCATTAGTTATTTTTTTCTGATACTCTCTCTCCTCCAATCCTCTACTCTCTGATAGGCCTCAGTGTGTGTTGTTTCCCTCTATATATCCATGTGTTCTCATCATTTATCTCCCATTTGTAGGTAAGGATATGCAGTATGTGGTTTACTGTCCCTGTGTTAATTTGCTAAAAATAATTGCCTTCAGTACCATCCATGCCCTGCAAAGGACTTGATAGCATTCTGTTTTATAATTGCATAGTATCCCATGGTGTCTATGTTCCACGTTTTATTTATCCAGTCTATCATTGATTGGAATTTCGGTAGATTCTATGTCTTTGCTATTGTTAATAGTGCTGCAATTAATATACGTTTGCATATGTCTTTATAATAGAATGATTTATATTCTTTTGGGTATCTTCCCAGTAATAGGATAACCATAACATCTGACAGAGGTCTAATATCCATAATCTAAAGGGAATTTAAACAAATTTACAAGAAAAAAATCAACCCCATTAAAAAGTGGGAAAGAACATGAACAGTCACTTCTCAAAAGAAGACATACATGCAGCCAAAAAGCATATGAAAGAAAACTCAACATGACTGATCATTAGAGAAACGCAAATCAAAACCAAAATGAGATGTGATCTAACCCCAGTCAGAATGGCTACTATTAAAAAGCCAAGAAAATAACAGAATCTGGTGAGGTTGTGGAGAAAAAGGGACTCAACACACTGCTGGTGGGAGTATAAATTACTTCAACCATTATGAAAGACAGTGTGATGATTCCTCAAGGACCTAGAAACAGAATTTGTAATTTTTAAAAGAAATTTGCTCACTGAAATTTATATGCATATAGTAGCTAGATATGGCCCTTGAATGTACAATAATAAGTTTTGTACATTCAAGAGAAAGAATATGTCCATGCCAATATTTGCTAGCCATAAACTACTAAGATAAATAGGTAACCAGAGTTTACTCTTCACTGATTTAGGGAAACCTATATATTAATTCAGGAAAATGAATTTCAACAGTTTTAGTTCATTTTTCTCTACTAATGATAAACTAATGATATATAATGTATTTCAATTTTTACATTTTAATTAAAGTCAATGATAATTAAGCTCATATTTTAATTAGTCAATAATAAAAATTACTATTTCTAATATAATTAAATTCTGCATTCTGTATAATAAAATTACTTCTATTCGTCACTGTGTATAGTTTTTCCCTCAATCTAGTGAGAATGGCCACTTTATAAAAACAAAGGGTAATTATTTATTTAGAATCTCAGTGTTATTATCTCTAAAAACTCTACCTAATCAAATTGAGTTCAGTCATATGTACATCATCATCTCCAATTTAAGGAAATATATTCCTTTACTAAGGGAAGAAAAAGAGACATCCCTAGTAGTACACTGTTCTTAAAGATAAATACAAGATGGAGAAGAGTTGGTATATTTTTTCCCTATTTTTTTATCTCTTTATACAAGATGGAGAAGAGTTGGTATTGTTTTTCTCCCATAACTGCTCACAAATGTCTCTTAAGATTTATCTTTTACTAGTTATTCTAAATATTCAGAATTTATATGAAGAAATTTAATTAAATATTACTCTCTAGATGCTTGTTTGTATCTCTACATGTGAATCACTGATCAATTTCTTTTAAACCAAAGTCTCTGAGTCAAGTAAAAAACTAGGTAAGCTGGTTATGTTATCGTGATTGTGGTTATCATTTAACAATGTAGATGTATATGAAACCATCATGTTGCAAATCTTATATATGATTTTAATTTGTCTATAATACCTCAGTAAAGCTGGAAAATAAAGAGCGTTGATGTTGCTATAAGGGTTACAGAAAATGTCATCCCTTGGAAAGGCTTACAAACTCTGGAAACAAATATAAGTGATTGATGAGTTAAATTAAGAAATAAGTACAATAGAAATCAGAAGATGAAGTGCAAAATCACATTATAATATGAAACTTTAAAACATTAATACATCTGTGTAGTATGGGGGAAAATAAAATACAAAAAAATATAAAACTTTAAATTTAATATGAAATGATTTATATATCTTAATGAAGATTAAGTTATCTGGGAATTGAAAGGATTTGGTCATGGAAAAAAGCATAGAAAAGGCAGGTGTGGAGAGACAAATAATAGCATTTGCTTCCTGTACTGTACAGACGAGAGTCTGTGCACTGGGCATTTGCAAAAAGCAAGACTCTATGACTGTGCACATTTAGTTGTTGTACTGGGGGTCATTCCACACTGAAATTATTTCACTAAATCCTTTTGCTCTGCTTCTGTGCTCTGCAAATATGTCAGTTTCAAGTAAAAATAGTTTAATTCAACTGTTTTTTGCCTAAAAAGAATAGAGGAGGAGGAGAAATAAACAATGTCTTAGACAACAGAACTGAATTTTAGGATTCTGGAAAAGCTAGATGCAGTTGACTGTTCTCCAGTCATCTCCATTTAGCCAGCGTCTTACTATGCGGCAGAAAGAACACTGGCTTATGTTCTGTCACGTAAACAACAAAACCTTGGTCATCTTATTTTTCCATGTTTCCAACAGAAATTTCAGGGCTTCATCTCATTTGTCTAGCTTGAATCACATGCTTGTTCTGGAATCTACAGCTGGGGTTGGGAATAGGCAAAAGAGGGTAATGCACATCTATTACAATACAACACAATCTTCATGAGATCAATGGTCATATCTTTTTACATCACTGTACTCCAAACATCTTAAAACACTGCTTTTCACATTGTAGGTGCTCCATAAATATTTTTGTAAGGGATAAAATTTAAAATACTAATCTCCAAGCCTAGGTCAAGGATTCATTCTTGGATCTGGGGAATTGGGTTGTGCACCCTTACAATAATAGATAAAGAAATGGTGGGATGTTCTTAAGAACTCAGAATACTGTTATGAAAAGTAAAAAGTGTGCAAGGTTTACAAAAATGAAACAACAAATATTCATTAAACTAAAAATAAAGATTGTCTTATGCAGAGAGAATGGCTTGATCACTCACTGGGAAGATAACATGTCCATTGCTCATATTAAATATGGTCTTTTACTAAAATGCAAAAATAGGCATTCTATTTTTTTCTTTTACATTAAATTATTATTTTTGAGATTATCTTGAATCAGGTTCTAGTAACTTTATACAAGTGAATATATTAATGATAAACATGTTTCACTTAATAGAGTTGAGACACTGACATTGAACTACATACAATAAGTAAACCAAGGATCTGTTACAATGATTAGGTAAGGACCAAAGTTATTAAGTGTTTTATAATTCAACATAAATATTGAAATGTAAGAAATCCAAAAGAAGTTAATTTCAAAATGAGTTATGAAGAATTTCAGTAAATTTTGAAAGTTCTTTTTATTTATTAATGCTAGATATAAAATTGACTTTAAGTCTAAATTCTCCCTTGGTAAATACTCAAAAAGATTCATTCATGACAGGAAGAAAAGTTCAGAAAAAATAACTTTAAATATTTAAGCAAAAAAGTATGTATATAACTTTAGGGAGAACATAATTGCAAATTGGGTATAAAAATTGTGGATATTTGTAGTCTGTGTCAGAAGCTCATGATATTTATAAGTTTGACAGTATTGTCAGTCTTAATGTATATTCAGAGAAAATTACAGACAATGTAGCATAGATATAGTTTCAGGTCTGGCACTGACCATTTAACCTTGGAATCATTTAGCCTTTTTTTCTTCCATTTTCAATATGCTGTCAAGCACAAGTAAATTTTTACCCATCACCTTTCATTTTCAAAATATAAGAGAACAGAACAAAATCACATTTATAAATTGTAGAAATATTTGCAACATCAGCACAAATTTTTGTTACAATAGGCAATAATTTTTAAGTCACGTCTATCAAGGAGATGTCCACAAGTATGTACATTTTAATCTCTGTGATTCTAATGAATCATTTGCAGTTATGTCAGTTAGGAATTGAAATGTCTGATCCTCTACTGTCAGCTTTGACCCATTTAAATGAAAATTTACATAGGCACAAGAATGACTTATACTTACACATTTTAAAACTGATATTCCTTGCTCTAGGAGATGGAAAACAAACTACTGGACAGCAAACAATTAATTATTTTTAATTAAAACATATTTCCTTTCAAATAAACAATAGTAAATATACAAATATACATTATAGCCTAAAAGAAAGATACTAAGTGTATCACCAACTTATTAATATAGTTAATCAGAGAGACCCTAATTTATTTAAAGTTTACTAAATTATATATTTCTTAGTAGCTTACAATATTTGCCTTTCCTCTTTTCATAAAGAAAATAAGCTTAACAAAGAAAACCCCCAAAACCAAACAAAATGTCAAACAATTCAACACCTACATGTATCCACGTTACTATTTTTTGAAATTTATTATGTAAATACATGTATATATTTAAAAATAATAATCTATTAAGGATACAACATTTTACTCTGTATTTTGAGCTTAACATATAATGAATATTTTTAAACATCAATTCAGAATTGTAGCATTTTCATCGAAATCATACTTCTCTTGACTTTCCAGTTGTTTCTCCTTTAGTTGATTTCTACAGGTTGGAGTTTCTTTTTCAAAACTTTATTCTGTTTCTCATCTAATGTCCCACTTGCTCCTCAAGATCTCATCCATCCCATTGCTTAGAATACTATTCACAATCTGAACATGCCAAAATTTGCATATTTTGAATAGAATTATAGAATTCTCTTCTATATGTTCTATTTTATTTATATAGTGATGTCCTGCATAATGACATTACAGTCAACAATGAACTGCATACAGAATGGTACCCTTATAAGCTTATAAGATTATGATACCATATTTTTATTTTTTATCATATTGTACATTTTATATGTTTAGATTTGTTTAGATACACAAATACCATTGTATTACAATTGCCTATAGAATTTAGTATAGTAACATGCTGTACAGGTTTGTAGCATAGGAGCAATAGACCATATCATCTAGCCTAGGTGTGTAGTGGCAATATTCTCTAGGTTTGAATAAGTACACTCTATGATGTTTAAACAATAATGAAATTGCCTAATGACAGATTTCTCAGAATGTCTTCCCATTGGTAAGCAACACAAGACTCCCTCTCTCTGTGTATGTGCATATATACCATCTCTATTGGATATTCTTATGTGTGATTTAAATTTAACTATCCAAAATTAAACAAAATTTTCAAATCTGCACCTCTTAGGTACAGTAAATCACCATGCACATGTTTTGAGTACCATAAATCTGGAAGTCACTAATCATATTACTTCTATTATGCCATAAATATTCAATTTATTACCACATAATATTATACTACATTCTTATTATATCCTCGATCTTTCTGCTCCCTCATTTTGAGTGACCATGACTTCTCTCCTGGCCTAGGAGACAGTTTCCTAAGTTGTTTCTTTGCTTTTACCATCCCATTCCAAACTATTTTTCCTTGAAAATCCAAAGTCATGAATTTAAAAATCAAATAAGTCATTTCTAATTCCGTCTTCTTTCACGTCATTTAATATGCTCTACTCTTTGTCACCTTTGCACATGCTGATTACTATCAGAGCTGTTCTTTCTTGGAACTCTTCCAAGACTTCAATTTTGCATTTAAATTTCAATTTACCTTTAATTTTCTCAGCAAACCCTTTGCTAATCCCACATATTTTTTTCTTACATTGGAATTTTTTTATTTATTCCTATTTATTATACCAAATGTAAGTGAGCAACATTTAGCTCTTATTTGTTCACTTATATCTGGCCCCAACACAGTACCTGGAACAACAATTCTTTGTTTAATCAATAATATGAGGTCATTATTTATTGAACGCCTAGAAAGAGACATCTAGGATGATTTCTCAGTCCTTATGTGATACATTGTCACATGGTTATCTGCTATAGACTGAAGAGACAAATTCCTATGTTGAAGCTTCAATATCACCCTTGTGACTACATTGGAGACAGGGCCTTTAAAAAGGTGATTAACATTAAATAGCATCATAAAGGTGGAAACTCCATCTAATATAGAGAGTGTCCTTATCAGAAGAGATGAACCTGCTATCCCTCCTCATATGCACAAATATGTGTACAATAGATGGCTGTGATCTGTAAGCAATGAAAACTTTCACCGGAACTTACCAAGTTGGCACAATAATCTTGGAACTTCCAATCTCCAGACTATAAGATAATAAATTTCTATTGTTTACGACACACAGTCTACGGTGTTTTATGATAGCAGTCTGAACTAACCCAGATAGGTTTTGGTACTGAGAAATGGGTTACTGCTGTGGAAGCAGTCTTTGAACTGGATAATGGATAGAGGCTAGAAGAGTTTTTGAAGTATATGCCAGAAACATGGATGTTAATGGTGATTCTGGTGAGGTCTCAGATGAAAATGAAGAATAGGTTATTGGAAACTAGAGAAAAGGCAATCCTTGTTACAAAGTGGCATGGAACTTGACTGAACTGTTCTGGTTTACTATTATTATTTATTATATTTTAAGCTCTGGGGTACATGTGTAGATCGTGCAGGATTGTTACATAGGAATACACATGCCATGGTGGTTTGGTGCATCCATCCCCCCGTCATCTACATTAGGTATTTCTCCTAAAGTTATCCCTCCCCAGTCCCCCCATGCCTGTGTAAGTGGAAGTAGCAAGCAATGAAATGGGGTAGTTAGCTATGGAGATTTGTAAGAAAGTGTTGAAGGAATAACTTGGTTCCTTCTGACTACGAATAGCAAAATAAAAATGAGAGAGATGAATTGAAGAAAAAATTATTAACAATGACAGCAACAACAACAACAAAAACAGAACATAAATATTTGGGAATGTTTCAGCCTATCTGTATTGCACAAAATGAGAAATCTTGTTCTGAAGAGACAACGCTAAGGTGTGGCTGAGCAATCGTTTGATAAAGACATTACAGTTCAACTCATGGAGTTAACCATTTCAGCAGAAGCCAGGAATAGAAAAAAGATTACACCTTGCCTCCCCAGTGGAACCACACCACAAAAAGCAGAGCTAAAAAAAAAAAAGAAAAAAAAGAAATAAGATTACACCAGCAAGTGCTGCCAGTTTGAACTAAAGGGGATGGAGAACATGGGACAGAATAAAGAAAAGCTGTCAAGACTTTTTGGGTACTACCACAGTAAATCTTAAAGTTATTTGGCTGGAAATGTAGACTGTTCTTCAAAGAAAGGAAAAGTAATCCCAAAGGTGATTCTGAGATCATCAGAGATATCACTCCTGCCACAGGATTAGAGGGAAAGGCTGTTTCCTCCACTGTTTCAAAGGGCAGGATCAGGCTCCCCTGTTTCTGTAGGACACCAGAATCACATCCAGGTCTTAAGGAGTGGAGCTGCCCCGTAAGAAGCCATATGGGTAGGTTTCTCACAGAGGACTGAAGAAACAAGACTTCCTTGTACAGCTGTGGGGGTGACTCTGTCTCCAGTAGGCCTGGAGCATAATATTAAACCAAAGAGTATTATTAAAGCCTTAAGATCTATGGAAATCTATCTTACTAGATTTCTGAGTTGTTTGAGACTCTTCACCCACACTTTTTTTCTCCTTATTTTTGCTTTTTGGAATGCAAATGTCAGTCCTATGCCTGCCCCACCACTGCACTTTGGAAACACATACTTTGGTTTTACAGTTTTATAACAAGAAGGAAATTTACATCAGAATAAATCATAGTTTGAGTCTTCTCTTTATTTAATTTGATGATGTTTAGATGATGCTATCTATGGACTTTAAAATTTAGCATTTATGATGAAACCAGTAAAAACATTTTGGGATTGTTGGGATGAAAAATATATATTTTGCCCATGATAAGGACATAGATTTAGGAGAGCTAGGGGCAGAATGCTACAAATTTAATTGCTTACCCCACAATTCGTATATTGAAGCCCTCATCCTTCATGTGACTGTAATGGACATAGAGTCTTTACGTATGTGATTAAGTTTAAGTGAGATCATAAGCATGACATCCTAATCTGATATAGTTATGGTCCATGTAAAAAGAGACACCGGACAACTCGCTCTCTTTCTCTTTCCATGCACACAGATTTAGGCAGAATCATGTGAGTACATTGCAAGAAGATAGTTATCTGCAAACCAGCAAGAGACCCTTCCTTAGAATCTAACCATGCTGGCACTCTGATCTTGGACTTCTAGCCTCTAGAACTGTGAAAAAACAAATCTCTGTTTAAGCTGCAGTCTGTGGTGTTTTATTCTGGTAGTCCAGGCTAACTGATATATTACCTTAAGTCCATGCAAATCATCTAGGCTCTAGCAGAGACTATTTTCAAGATTACATTGTTGAACCAGCGATTTGAAGATATTTTTATCCTTAGCAAAGTAAGTTAAGCTTCCTGAACGATCACATTATTTATAAGATGATTATAAAGCAAAATAACACAAAATTCACAAGATGTTACTATAATAAATGTAAAAGAGCATAAAGCTTAATGAACTGCACATAGCAGACAGAATTAGGTAAACCCATTAATTCAATGAAGAATGTTGGTTCATAATCACCTAGTTGCTTTTTTTCCCCAACATTGAAGTTAACTTAGTATTAATGTTTTCTCATTTCATTTATATAATAATGTTGAACCTGAAAACTTACATTTGTCAGCTATCTGGTGTGATTATTTTTAAAAAGGAAATCAGCATAGAAAATGTCAGATATAATATGTTGTAGTTTCAACTTTCAAGTAAGATAACCTAAATATAAATGATATTCTACATGGGATTTTATTTTTGAAGAATTTTCTAAACATAAAGTGAATCAATATGTTCAGTGTTTAAGTTCCAATTAATTCAAGCATTTCTGATAAATTTTGTTATTTTACATTATTCCTTGGTCTCTTAAGCATAGTCAGATGAAAAAGAAATTTATTGGTGAAATTATGCATTAAAACATAGCAACAGACAATTAATAAAATTAAATATTTTCTTGCTTTTTTATTTCATAAGATCTTATAAAAAAGTCTGAGAAGTCAGGAATATGTTCAGTTGCTTATACACAAATAGCTTATGATAGTAATATGCTCACTTAAAGCATATTAAATGATAAAAATGATTTTTTTAATCATTTAAACAATAAATCATTTAAATGATAAAAATTAAATGATTTTTACTATCATCAAGTAATTTATTAATGTGACATTACCCTAATATGAAGTTATCGAAGAAAAAAATTAATAAATTCATGATGAACCCAAATAGGCTTTGCACTAGAGATTAATATAGTAAACACTGTTGTTGTTTTTAGTAAGTAACATGATACTAGAGCAATTTTCACAAGTTAAATTCTTATTCCCAACTATAGGGTTTCACTGGCCAAATAATACATTTTATCAAGCACATAAAGATTTAAATTACCCACTACAATTACCCTCCTCTCACTCCTCATGGTATCTACTTCCTACTATGTCCTATAAATAATATAGACAGAGATGAAGTAGAAATAGAAATAATTATATGTTTATGTAGTCAGCAGTATTAATATTTCTCTTTCTATTAGTTTCTTCCCTCGCACACCTCAGATTATTACTTAGGTTTTATTATTACTTTCGCATGTCCTTCATTTATCTCTTCTTCTTTCTGTCCTCTATCCAAGGTCATAAACAGACTTCTGCAGAAAACTATTTAAATATGCTGTGCTACAGCAAGGCTACTTACTAGCTAAAGCTACCTTCCTGTCAAGTTGGTTTACACCATAGAAGGAAGTACTAGAAAGCCACTGAATAAATGGAAATATTTGCATTCATAATAAGTTCCTTTTCTATTTTTCTAATTTATCTATTCAATTCTGTTGACTGTCCTCTTTACTCTGAGATTTGTTTTCTTATTCAGTACTTGTTATGGCCTCTTACTGTTGTCATCTTGCTTACTTGACCTATACTTCACTCTAGTGAAACACTTTCACATTATATATATATATATTTTAATTTTTCAGTGCTACTTGTTAACATTTTGATCCATTATACACTCCTACAAATTCTGATCCTCTAATTCCCAGATGCTCAGTCTGTCCTGATTTATGCCTGGCAACCCTCAATTTAATTAGCTCAAGTTGACCCCTTGAATTAAGAGTAAACAGGGATACTCATAGCCTGGTTTAGTCCCAAGAGAAAATTTGCTTATGTGAAAGGCAAGAGAGGTTTATATATTCTGTATACATTATATCATTAAATACAAATGAATATATGTAAATCTAGACACTTACGAGCATTTTCTTAAACATGATAGAGATGCAAATGAATAGAAGCTGACACTGTCTCTGAATAAATGAAGCAACATAAATTTAATTGGAAATAGACGATGATCTTATAAGATAGAATGCATTATAATGAGAATGTGGAAAAAGTTTTTCTCAATTTTTAAGTAGGTTTTTAGTATGTTCCAATAAAATTACTGAACATTATTCAAATACCAAAAACAAATGTAGAGCAGCCAAATGAAATTAGTTGTATAAAGTAGTTAAGAGAGAAAGTGAAAACGCCATCACACACTGATATATCTTTTTTGTAAGTGCTCTTTGGAACAGTTTTTATAATATGTTCCTTTCCACATGAAATTTTAGTTATTATTTTTTTCCTGCATAGTCGAATATTGCTCCATTATACCTCCGAAAAGGTCTGTTGAAATTTGATTACCATGTTTTTGTTGGATGAAAAACAGCTAAAACAACACAGAACACCTAATTTTCTTGATGTATTTTTAATTTTCAGAAGCACCTAAAAGACATAAAAGAATAATAGATGAAGCCAGAAATACTCTGTTTAACTGAAGCTGTTAAATTAGAGAGTTGGACAGTATTTAGCTATTGGAATGAAGAAATTCAGTGTGCCATATGAAAAGAACAGTATCTCCTCGTGAATATATTTGCCCCATTTTGGAGACTTTACTGGGCATGAAAGTGAAGGTACTACAAAAGTTGTGAAACAGAAACAATAAAATGTAGTTATGAAATTTACTTCATAACAGATGATCAAGAGAAAAATCATTGAGCCCAATATGGGAAATCTATTAAGGCATTTGAAATATGGCATTTACAGACAAAATAATGTAATCTAAATTTTGCAATTCATATAAAAGAAATTTTTACAATTAAAAATAAATAATGGAAGAAAAATTACAGTGTATAAAATGACAGTTCTAGTAGATATCTATTCAATTTTTAAAACAAATATTTATTAGCATCCATTGCCACTGAGGGATATGAAAATGAAAGGGACACAGTTTCATTTCTTACATAATTCAAACAAGCTAGAAAAACAGAAAAGCAAATAGGTAAATACAGATAAAGGATAAATAGGAACCACTTGCACACTATCTAGTAAAAGGCGAGGCAAGTGCAAAGGCAGAGAAATGGGAAAAGCATGAAACAAATAATGAACTGCAAGTCATTCAATGTGGCTAACATATACAGTATAAATGGGAGTAATATAACCCTTGCTTCTTACTCTGTCTCTGACCAAAAAAAAAAAAAAAGGTACTTAGCTTAATTTGGCAGACCCGTGCCGTTTACTAGGAAATAATGAGAACTAAATAAACCCTTTAGAATTTCTTCCAGCTCCATTTTTTACTCTTATTTATTTCAAAATATTTGCTTAAAATTCTACCACAGACTAAATCTTGCCCCTTTGATTCTTATATAATATGTAAAACATGTGACATATAATTGCGTGTAAATGTATTTAGTAAGTATATATTAATGTATCAATCACCTGTAAATATTGCATACATAATGTGTGTTTGTGGGTGCATGCTAACCCAAGGCTAATCCTAATAAAATTTTAACATCTGTATATTTTATCCTTGACATCCTTTCCCATGGCTTTGATTTATTTTTTCTCCTAACAACCAGGACTTGATATTTTCTAGATGCCACTTGCACAAAACCTCACTTTGCTGTGCCACTGATAGTGGTATCCCAAAATCCTGACCTAACCTTCTTCTCATCTGTCATAACATGCATATCCTCTAACCCAGTCTCTCATTAGTAAATAGCCAATGTCAACTAAATATAGCAACTATGTTGATGAGAATTCACTGCAAAGTGATTGAACAAGGGATTTCTGAGATAGTCAGTTATCTATTCAGTTGTACATTTCCAGGGATGGAATGAGTTCTAGTGATTAGTGGTAGAATACATTTAAGGTGGCAGAGTTTTCCCAAGGATTTGCTCTTACATTCCATGAGAACATCCATGTACCAAGTTAAATGAAAAATAGGTCCGAATGTATATAACATGAAGAAGACAGAAAGGGATATCTACAGAGGTCAGATCATCAGAAGATAGGGACTATATTTGGTTTCTAGTTTTATAAAGCTCTGTAATCCAAAGTAGGTTACCCTATATTTCACATGCTCAGTTTCTACATCTATTGGAGTAGAAACTCAACAAACTATAGAATTACTGTCAGAAATGCATAAAAAACACTTTTGAAAGCTCTCTATGAAATCTACAGTATTATATAATTGAGACATTTTAGTATTTGATGATATATTACAAACACATGAAACATTTAGGATCATTATATAAGTAGACATTGGTAGAATGGAAATTTTATTTTACTTTTATTTGTTCAAGATGTCTTATTTGGAGAAGAGTGCTTTAAATTATGATTAGGATTTAATCTAATTAAGGGAAATATAATTTTGCCAGAGCCTGTCCCAAGGACAGCCTATGTGAGTAGTGATGACTCAGAATGAAAGCATAGGAGAGGGAAAAAACAGCCTCTATTAAGGAGCAACGGCATGCAGGGTCAAGCAGGTAGTGCCAAAGGCTGCGGAGGCACTTGGAGACCAGATTGAGTAGTTTGAACACTATGTGCAAAAGAATATTTGAAAGGAAAATAGTACTCAGACTTTTTACAGAGTTGTATGCATTTATGATCAGTATATTACCATTGCCAGAATATTACCATTGCCATAATGTAAACCGAGATTACCATTAATAATTTTATAGAAGTTAAACTCTAATACTTTATATCACACAATTAATTATTTTTAGTGATATATACTTTTCTTTTTTTTTTTTTTGTAGATTTTTTTTTTTTTTTAATTGCATTTTAGGTTTTGGGGTACATGTGAATAACATGCAAGGTTGTTGCACAGGTGCACACGTGGCAGTATGATTTGCTGCCTCCCTCCCCTTCACCTATATCTGGCATTTCTCCCCATGCTATCCCTCCCCAAGTCCCCACCCCCCCACTATCCCCCCTCCCCCCAACAGACCCCCATGTATAGTGCTCCCCTCCCTGTGTCCATGTGTTCTCCTTGTTCAACACCCGCCTATGAGTGAGAACATGTGGTGTTTGATTTTGTGTTCTTGTGTCAGTTTGCTGAGAATGATGTTTTCCAGGTTCATCCATGTCCCTACGAAGGATGTGAACTCCTCCTTTTTAATGGCTGCATAATATTCCATGGTGTATATGTGCCACATTTTTCCTGTCCAGTCTATCATCGATGGGCATTTGGGCTGGTTCCAGGTCTTTGCTATTGTAAACTGTGCTGCAATGAACATTCGTGTGCATGTGTCCTTATAGTAGAACGATTTATAATCCTTTGGATATATGCCCAGTAATGGGATTGCTGGGTCAAATGGAATTTCTATTTCTAGGTCCTTGAGGAATCGCCACACTGTTTTCCACAGTGGTTGAACTAATTTACACTCCCACCAACAGTGTAAAAGTGTTCCTATTTCTCCACATCCTCTCCAGCATCTGTTTTCTCCAGATTTTTTAGTGATCGCCATTCTAACTGGCGTGAGATGGTATCTCAATGTAGTTTTGATTTGCATTTCTCTAATGACCAGTGATGATGAGCATTTTTTCATATGTTTGTTGGCCTCATGTATGTCTTCTTTTGTAAAGTATCTGTTCATATCCTTCGCCCATTTTTGAATGGGCTTGTTTGTTTTTTTCTTGTAAATCTTTTTTAGTTCATTGTAAATTCTGGATATCAGCCCTTTGTCAGACGGGTAGGCTGCAAAAATTTTTTCCCATTCTGTTGGTTGCCGATTCACTCTATTGACTGTTTCTTTTGCCGTGCAGAAGCTGTGGAGTTTGATTAGGTCCCATTTGTTACTTTTCTCAAATTGTTATAATGAAAGAGTTTGGCTATTGTGAGATATAGATAATATGTTGGTTTTAGCCAGAAGAAATAATCAAATCTTTAAAAACTAAAAGATAAATAAATTCAACTGGACACTTGCAAACAATGTAACAATTTTTTACTGTGTGAGAAGATCAGAAAGAAAAAGATATTGCTTTTATTTATTTTTATTTAGAAGTATCAATAAAAATATTACCAAAGAAACAATAAAGCTTTCTGATCTGAAATTCAAGGAGCTAGGAATCTGTCACTTGTCCTAACAATAAAAACTTAAAACTGAAGAAAATTAAGTCAATAACTCTTCATTTGTAAGAGAAATGAGGTCACAGATAAACTGGTGCCCTCAATATTAGAGAGACAGACAGAAGCAGAAAATCAAAACTTACTGGAGCAGAAAACCAGGAGCAGAAACCTCTGTGGGGACCAGTGCTGGGGAACAGGCAAACCTAAACAGGAGTTGATGAATTGCTGGAGGCTCACTGTGAATATTCTCAAACGTGGCACCGACCCCCACACTTTTCTGAGTTTAACCTGCAGGACCTCGACCAGGTTCTCACAGTGATTATCTGAAAAACCCCTTCACGCTGCCAGCAGAGAGAGGAGAAAGTAACCATTTTGAAACTAATATACTGCAGCATTTTGTTGTTGTTGTGTTTCTTCCTCCTCCTCTTCCTCCTCCTCTTCCTCCTCCTCTTCCTCCTCCTCGCCCCTCTTCCTCCCCCCCTTCCCTCTTCCCTTCATCCATTCTTCTCTTCTCCTTCTTCTTTTTCTTTTTCTTTTTTCTTCTTTCTTCTTCAATTTTTATTTTAGGTTCAGGGGCAGCAACATGGATGCAGCTACAGGCTATTATTCTAAGCATTGTGTTTTCCTTAAAAAAGACTGCCCCTAAGAAAAATTATTTTACAAGAGCTAAAACTAGTTGCTATTGTTGCAGAGGGCAACTGACATGGGCGAAGGTAAATACCCTACTGCAGCTAGCTCTAGCATGTCATATGCAGAAAGAAAAATAAGCATCACTGGTGCACTCCAGCCAGGCTGTTCTAGGTAAAGGAGGTGAGTATGGAAACTGAGAAGTGCTGTGAACTTCACAATCTAAAGATACAAGCTCACTAAAAAACTGAGACTCTTCCTACTGCCATACCTTAGCACCACGTTAATAAAGGCCTATTTACTGCAGCTTCTTTATGCAGAACATCATGTCATGCTACCAAGAAAAACATTGCAAGGCATACTAACAGTAAAGAAACATAGTTTGAAGAGATAAAGAAAGCATCAGAAACAGACTCAGATATTGCAGGTATGTTGGAACTATGAAATAGGAAATTCAAAACTGTGCAACAAATTCTAAAGAATAAGGTAGAAAGCATGCAAAACATGAGAAATGTGAGCAGAGAGGTGGAAATCCTAAAAGAAAAAATCAAAAGAAAATGTTATCGATCAAAGACACAGCAACAGAAATGAATACTGCTTTTGATGTACTCCTTAGTATACTGGATATGGCTGAGAAAAGAATAACTAAAGTTAAGGATACCTCAATAAACACTTAGAGGAAAATTACTGAAAAAAATAAAACAAAGAATGGAATACCTATGAACTGTGGGAAAATTATAAAGAGCCTAATATATGCAAAATGGAATATGAGAAGGAAAAGAAGAAAAGAAATATTTGAAGCAATAATGAATGAGAACTTCCCCAAATTAATTACAGACAACAAGCCATGAACTCAGAAAACTCAGAAAACACCAAACAGGATAAATACAAAAATAACCACAAAACTACAACTAGATATGTCAGAATCAAACTGCACAAAATCATAAAGAGAAACATTATAAAGAAACCAGATGATGTTGGGGAGTACCTTACATATAGAGGATGAAACATAACAATTAAATCTATCTCCTCCTCAGAAACCATTCAGGCAAGAAGAGAGTAGAGTGAAAGAGTGCTGAGAGAAAAAATTAAAAGCTATCATCCTCGATATATGTACTCTGCACAATTATCTTTCAAAAGCAGAAGAGAAATAAGGATTTTCTGAACCAAATAGAAACGGAAATAATTTGCTAATAGACCTGCCTTGCAAGAAATGTTAAAGAAGTTCTCCAAAGCAATACAAATGCTGTAAATTAGCAACTCAATCTATATATGAAAGATCATCAGAGAAATAAAAAGTGAAAGTAAAATAATTATTTTATTCTTAAAAGTGGTGTAATAGATATCAGATCCTTTAAAATAATAAAATCAATGCATTCAATAAGATCTGTATATATACATACATCTTTTTTTCTGTTTCTTTCTCTACATCTTCCTTTCCTATCCTTTATGTTTATAACTTTTGTATAATAGTTTCCCCAAGCTTTTTGATATTCTATTCTTTTTATAAAATATATTTTTTCTTTACTTTTCAGTTTTGAAATTTTCTATTGAAATATTCCCAAGCTTGTGAGAATACCAAACAACTTTGTTAATCATAATCACCTGTTCAGAGAGAATAAATACGTGGGTCAGAGTCTGCTAGAGTCTCTCAGCCCAGGATGCTGTCAGCCCCCTGAGGCTCTCAGCTCAGAAGGCTGTTGGCCCCTGGATAGTCCCACTTTGCTGTTATATCTGGGTGTCTGCTGCTTAATGCTTTCAGTGCCACCTGGGTGGGGGTCTCTATGGCCAAGCTGGTCTCAGTAGTCAAACACCACCTGTGGAGGTCTGTCCTGCAGACCCTGACTTAACAGCAGATGAATAAATGCAGTCACACACCTATTTCAGTGATTCCAGTGGGCTAGGGATGGTTGTCGGTCGCTTTCAGAGGGCAAATGCGGCCAACCACCCAAGACTCCCTGTACATCCTCACATTTATTCGGTAAAGATTTCATAACAGAGGTTCTAAGTCAACATGTTTGTGGATAATTAACATGGTTAAAAGAGTGATTTTATAAATGATAAAAGCTTTAGGTTCTGGGGCCCAGAGTAAACACCATTAATGATGTTTAAAGGTACTAGGGTCATGGTATTAAGGAGACAATCTGAAGGATTCCTACCAGAAATTTTAACATGTGATTGGCAAGGTTCCTCTGCCCTTGCCACTTTAGAATGTGCCTTGTCCCTGGTCCAACACAAAACATTTATAGTTAAGCTTATAGCTTTTATAGTCTCAGCCATAGTCATCCGAGCAACTGCCAACATTGCAGTGGCATCTATTACTGAGTCAGTACAAACAGTTGCCCTTATAATATTCAAGACAATTTAACAGCAGATGTAAAGCAACTTATAACTAAAATTCTAGAATTCCTTCTCACTGTAGATCTGCACACCCAACAAATAGCCATATGGAAAGGTGTGGAGAATCATCTCACCTGGTTAGACCTCCATTTCTGGGAGTCACTCTTTGACTGGAAAAGAATGTTACTAACTGTATTCATAATTGTCTTATGTTATTTGTTAATCCTATTATGCAAAGCTGGAATAAAAGCAAGGACCACCTCATCTGACAGACCTATGGCTGAACGCATCAGTGGTGGGCAGATAAAAGAATCTAATTTTGTTAACAGAAAAAAGGGGGACATTTTGGGGTTCACTTGAGGTGGAGACTAATCTATAACTTTCCCTAATATTGTCCTAATATTTGCCAGCTACCCCAAGTGAACCCCAACAAAAAGCCTCAGAGCATGTTAGTAGGTTAGTAGTACTTCAATGGAATGCTGGTGGTATGTTAAAAGAAAGAAAAAATGTTATTGGTATGTGGAAATTTAGTGATACTGTCACATTTATTAACATGAAAAATAGGAAAAAGAAACTTGATGATCTACTCAAGAATATTCCAGACAGAGTGTTAAAATTGCCACCTGGCTTCCTTTAATGGCTAATGTCAGAATGTAAAAGAAATAAAGAAAACATTTACTTATTTAGCATATAAACAGAATTGTTTTAAATTTATATGCTATATATGTTATTTTTTTTTCTTTTTTGAGACAGAGTCTCACTCTGTTGCCAGGCGCCAGGCTGGAGTGCAGTGGTACAATCTCAGCTCACTGCAACCTCCGCCTCCCGGGTTCAAAATTCTCCTGTCTCAGCCTCCCGAGTAGCTGGGACTACAGGCGCACGCCACCACGTCCAGCTAATTTTTGTATTTTTAGTAGAGTATATGTTTATTTATTGTCAAATACATTGTCAAATTAAAGCCAATTTTTTCATCAACATCTTCATTTAGAAAGTGATTCTAAAAATTAAAAATGTTTTCTAAGAAGAGATCAAAATTTAGGGTATTGTCAGAAAAATGTAGTCTAAAAGAGGCACTAAGGATATGTCTATACAACTTTCTGTTAAGACCACAGAAATATTTATTATGGTATTTCAAACAAACAACAGTTTTTCTAGCCATCAGAATGTCATGCCTCATAAGTCTTCTTCATTAAAGAATGAGACATCTCAAGGGCCTGAGGACTTTCTCCTCATCAACTTTACAGGAAGCCAAGGAGATGGATTTATTTTTATGAGATTTATGAGTGGAGCCCTTGTCTAGTGGACAAAATCTTCATGGAGATCCTGTTAAAATTTTAAAAGAACACATTGGCAGAAACTCGGTGAGATTGGACTAAGGACCAGAGGCAGAACAGAATTAAAAGTCTATTGAAACCTTGAAGTACTGTAGGCAAAGGTCATGCTAGGAAAATCCACTGTAAATACTGTTCATCTGTAATGGAAAATAAATGATAACTCGGTCAGTAAAATCAAGAACTTTGAAGGTAAATGCACAAGGGTCATGAAGAATCATCCTTAGGTAACAGGATTAAGCTCTAATCAAGAAGCTGGCAGCATCTTCTTGGCTGGATTTCAAATTTGATATAAATATGATTCTTGTGTAACCATTTTTCTCTTTTTGAATGGGTGGGTCTACAGCAGTTATCCAGGGCCAGTCTCACTGTTGCCTAGTTGGAGTTTATTTGCATATGGGTCTGTGTGTGTGCATGTGTGTGTGTGGATAATTTGTCTGTGAAGTTCATAGGTCTTCAGATACAGAGGAATTTTACTCAAGAAGCTACAAGGAAGGAACTCTATCTGAGAAGATTCACCAACACTTGAACCTAAGTTGAACTTAGCAGATTATAGTGATTTAAAAATACATCTGAACAGTTTTTGAAACATTTTCCATCAAATAATGAATTCTAGTTTATCTCCTTTAGAATATAAAGGTTTTTTTGTTGTTTTTTGGTTGGTTGGTTGTGGGTTTTTTTGTTTTTTTTTTTTCTGAGACTGGGTCTGGCTCTGTTACCCAGGCTGGAGTCCAGTGGTGCCATTTCGACTCACTGCAACCTCCACCTCCCAGGTTCAAGTGGTTCTCCTGCCTCAGCTTCCCAAGTAGTTGGGATTACAGGTGCCCACCACTACGCCCAGCTATCTTTGTATTTTTGGTAGAGATGGGGTTTCACTGTGTTGGTCAGGCTGGTCTCAAACTCCTGATCAGACGATCCACCTATCTTGGCCTGACAAAGTGCTGGGATTTTAGGCATGAGCCACGGTGCCCAGCCCCAGGCATGATGCTTTAATGAAGATAAGGAAATGTGGAGGCCAGATGTGGGTGTTTTGACTGTCATTCCCTTTATTAAGTTCAGAGGCAATAGCCAATACCAATCACTGGTCCTGTGATTCCCTTCATTTGCCTGGCTGCCATTTGGGAGGAATGGAAGTGAAGCTCTGACAGATGGACTACATACCTAGTTATCAAAATGGACTATTTATAGTGAAAGAGTAATATCTGAATTAAAAGAGTATTTAAAGTGGCAAGGACATTTTTTTTCTAAAGTGGAGCTCTTGTAATGGTTAAAAAGAGATCAGCTTTGTTCTGGAAGAGAAAAAAAAAAGTTTCAATATATCTGGTTCATTTTAATGGAGCTGCAATTGCACAGCAATTTTTGAATCCATACTTAAATGTTCAATGAAGATTCACAAATACATTTTGCAAAAATATGCCTATACCTCATGCTATTTGAGATGTTATGATTCCTTAAACCGTAGCTTAAAATCTAACTGTAATTATGTACCCTAGAGTTTAAAGTTATGACTTTAGTTAAATATGTATGCTCCATATTACATAAATAAAGAATCAAAGGCTAAGGACATTTATAATCTAAAATGTGTAAGCAGGACATTAAGAACTGCGTATTAGCATGGGAAATTAAAAAATTATCTCTTTCAATTAATTTAGAGAAATATCCAGATGGATATTTGACTCTGTAACACAGAGAAAGAAAAATACTGAAAAGGGCTTCTTGTAAATCATTAAAGAGCCTGCAAGCTCCTTGATGGAGTTTTTAAAAAGTGGCAAAAGATAAAGTTATCTACATTTTGTATGTATTAAAACATTATGTCATTTTCAGTTCAAAGGAAATATGAATATATTTATAAAAAGTCTCTCCTTTTTCATCTCTGTGTTTCTTCCTCTCTTGGTTTTCTCTAGTTTATGGCCCCTCATTCTTCTGTTTTATTACTGTCTTAAGGTTGTTAAAGAGCACAACAAAATATATAATATAACCCAAATAACTTGTGTACATTTAATCTCATAGGACATTCAGGAAGTTCTAACCTTCTAACACTTTCCTTTTCTGGAAAATTTATATGCAGTTTTTAGTTGTTAATAAAAAAATGATGAGTTTCAGAATTCTCTAAACAGTTGAGCTTTTATTGTTTAAATAAAACAACTGTATCAGGAGTAAGGAAACTTTGCTGCTTTTAAAAGGACACTCAAATTTCAAACTGTAAGTAAAATGGAAGTATTATGATAAAGTGAACAGAATTTCATTACCCTCAAATCTCTGAATGTTTCTTCACCTCTACATTCACCTCTGCATTCTTGAACAACTTCAGCTTCCTTGTACTTACTTTTCCTACTTCCCTGTGTATGTAGAGCTGTCATTAATTTGGGAAATGACACTAGGATGGATTTATTTACCATTTTATCGTTCTTTGGATGCACTGTGTTTCAGATACTCCAGATTCAGACACTTTGAAGAAGAAAAGAATAATCAACAAAATTGCTGAACTTAAAAGCAGAAAAAAAAAACTAATTAGCAAAGAGTGAGGAATGAGTTTATTTACTTCAAGACCCTAAATTTCTTCCTGTTGTTCTTTAGCTTTCCTACACTGATTTCTACATCCATCATATTTCATTTCTCTGAAATCAGCTTATGCACTTAATGGTCCAGACTGGGCAATCAATGTTGATTGAAATCAACTTTATATTGATGTAAGAGGTCTACTGCTGCTCCAAGAACCAGCTGGATAAATCTAAGAGAAACATTACTGTCAGCTTTTTCCTTAATTATATATTTCTACATTTTCTTAAGCTTGCTGTTGTTATGAGGACCCAGTAGGCACTTGTATCTAGAAAATAAATTACCAGGTAAATTACCAAAGGTTAAATCTTCAAATCATACCATTCTGAGATGGTTTGACAAAATAATTTATCTCTGGTTTATTTAATTTCTTCTTAGCTTCTTATAAATAATTTTGACAGTTAGAAGGACAAAGATGCACTTTGGTGCTTGTTGGAAGTATATTAGTTCCCAAGGTAGACTATATAAGAACAATGTACTTGTGTTGTATGGAAGAGGGGTCCCAGTTCTCAAAATCTTTCAACCTAATACATTTCTGATTTCAACTTGATGTTGGTTTTACAGAAAGAAGGCTCACAGCAGTGAAGGACAAGATTGTTTCATTTCTCTCACACTAGGATATCTATGTTTGGCATTCAGAGTTGAACATAGGGAAGGTGCATTATCAAGCCTTTTGCTCTGTTCCCCTAATAACTTTAAACAATCATTACTTTCTGTGAAAGGTCTTCATTTGCTCTGCATGTTTTCTCCAACTCTTCTACCCTCAATCCACCATGAACACCATGAAGTCTCTACACACAGGCACACATAGAGTAAAAGAAACTGTAAGCCGGGCGCGGTGGCTCACGCCTGTAATCCCAGCACTTTGGGAGGCTGAGGTGGGTGGATCACGAGGTCAAGAGATCGAGACCATCCTGGTCAACATGGTGAAACCCCATTTCTACTAAAAATACAAACAATTAGCTGGGCATGGTGGCCCGTGCCTGTAATTCCAGCTACTCAGGAGGCTGAGGCAGGAGAGTTGCCTGAACCCAGGAGGCGGAGGTTGCGGTGAGCCGAGATCGCGCCATTACACTCCAGCCTGGGTAACAAGAGCGAAACTCCGTCTCAAAAAAAAAAAGAAAAAAGAAACTGTAAATAAGATATGAAAAATAGTTTAATTTTAAAAACCATAAAACCTTGTTTTTACTTTATGTAGCAGCTTCAATAGACTTCTTTTTAAGGACAGTTTTTAGTTCACAGCACAATTAAGGAGAAAGCACAGAGAGTTCCCATATACTCCCTGGTCCCACATGTGCACAGCCTTCCCCACAATCAAAATCCCTCACCAGAGTGGTACATATTTTTGTAATCAACAAAACTAAATTGATACATCACAGTCACTCAAAGTCCATAGTTTACATTAGGATTAAATCTTGTTTGGACATGCGTATAATAACAGTTTTCTATTATGCTATATCATGCAGCATATTTTCATTGCCCTAAAAATTCTTTCTGCTCCACCTGTTTATCCCTCCCTCTCCTTAACCCCTGGCAACCTCTAATTCTTTTACTGACTCCATAGTTTTTCCTTTTTCAGAATTTCATCCAGTTGAAATCATACTAACGTACCTAATAGTGTAAACTTTTCAAATTGGCTTCATTCACTAAATAATATGCATTTAATATTCCTTCATGTTATTTTATCACTTGATAGCTCATTTCTTTTTGGCTCTGAATAATATTTTATTGCCTGGATATAACACAGCTTATTTATACATTCAACTACTGAAGGGCATCTTGATTGCTTCCAAATTTAGACAAATATGAATAAAGTTGCTCTAAATATTCATGTGCAAGTTTTTGAGTGGTCATAAATTTTCAACTAATTTGGGTAAATACCAAAGAAAATAATTTCTGGGTTATAAGGAAAGACTGTGTTTGGTTTCATAAAAAACTGTCTACTTTCCAAAACAGCGATACCATTTTTCATCACCACCAACAATCAAAGAGATTTCCTGTTGCTCCATATCCTCATTAGTGTTTGGTGGTGCCAGAGCTTTGGATTTTGACCATTCTAATAGTTTTATAGTAATATTTCACTTGTTATTTTAATTTGAAATTTGTAATTCCTTAATGATATATGATGTTGGGCTTCATCTGCATATGCCTATTTTTCACCTCTCGCTATATTTCTTTTGATGATGTGTCTGAGTCTTGCCTATTTTTTAATCTGGTAGTTCTTTCATTATTGTTGAATTATAGGAGTTCTTTGTATATATTCTTAATATCTTTGTACATATTTATATCTTTGTATATTTTTTTACCAGATGTATGTTTTGCAAACATTTTCTCCAATTTCATCATTTGTCTTCTCACTGTCTTGACATTGTGCTTTGAAGAGTGTTAAGTTTTTAATTTTAATGAAATCTAGTTTATTAATCATTTCTTTCCTGGATCACGCTTTTTGTAAATGTCATTGCTACACACAAAGTTCATCTAAATTGCTCCTGTGTTATTTTCTGTGACTTTTATAGTTTCATATTTTACATTTAGGTATGCGATTCACATTCTCTTAATTTTCGGAAGAGCATAGTTTTTTTTGTTTGTTGTAGCTGTGGATGTCCAATTGTTGCAGCACCACTGTTGACCAGAATGCCTTTGCTCCTATAGCAAAGATCAGCTGGCCATATTTTTGTGGTTCAATTTCTAGGTTGCTTTTTCTTTATTGATCTTCTTTCTGAATATTTTATCAATTATTAAAAGTGGAATGTTGAAGTCTCCAGCTCTAATTGACTAATTATTTCTCCATTTGATTCTGTAAATGTTTGCTTTATATATTTTGAAGTTCTGTTGTTTGGTGTGCCTATGTTTATAATGTTTCTATCTTCTTGATAAATTGACCCTTTTATCAATATGCCATATCCCTCTATATCTTGTGTAACTGTTTTTGTCTACAGGTTTATTTTGTCTGTTATTACTGTAGTCACCCAAGCTTTCTTTTGCTATTTAGAAGAAATTAATTTTTCTAAACTTTCACTTTCAAATAGTATCTTTAGACCTATAGTGAGTCTTGTATATAGTACACACGTGGATCATTAAAAATAAAATCTATACTGTCAATCCCTGCTGTTTGTGTGATTGAGAGGCTAGGAAGGACTCACAATCATGGCAGAAGATGAAACACACATATCACGTGGTGGCAGACAAGAGAGGACAGCTTGTGTAAGGAAATTCCTCTTTTTAAAACCATCAGATCTTCTGAGACTTATTCACTCTCATGAGAACAGCATGGAAAATACTTTACACCATGATTCAATTACCTCTAACTGGGTCCCTCCCATTACATGTGGGAGTTCAAGATGAGATTTGGGTGGGGACACAGGCAGACCATATAACCAGTAATAGGATTACTGGGTCAAGTGGTATTTCTGGTTCTAGATCTTTGAGGAATCATCACACTGTCTTCCACAATGGTTGAACTAATTTATATTCCCACCAACAGTGTAAAAGTGTTCCTATTTCTCCAAAGCCTTGCTAGCATCTGTTGTTTCTTGACTTTAATAATTGCCATTCTGACTGGTGTTAGATACTATCTCATATTGGTTTTGATTTGCATGTCTCTAATAATCAATGATGTTGAGCTTATTTTCAGTGATTGTTAACTACATGTATGTCTACTTTTGAAAAGTGTTTGTTCATGTCCTTTGCCCACTTTTTAGTGGGGTTGTTTGTTTTTCTCCTTGTAAACTTCTTTAAGTTCCTTGTAGATTCTGGGTATTAGACGTTTGTCAGATGGATGGATTGCAAAAATTTTTCCCATTCTGTGTAGGTTGTCTGTCACTCTAATGATAGTTTCTTTTTCTGTACAGAAGCTCTTTAGATTCCAATTGTCAATTTTTGCTTTTGTTGCAATTGCTTTTGACATTTTCATCATGAATTTTTGCCCATATCTATATTTTCTTCTATCATTTTTAAAGTTTTGGGTTTTACATTTAAGTATTTAATCTATCTCGAGCTAATTTTTGTATAACATTTCAGAAAAAGGTCCTGTTTCAATTTTCTGCATATGTTTATACTGGCACCATTTGTTAAATAGTAAATCCATTCCCTGTTGCTTGTTTTGGTCAGGTTTGTCAAAGATCAAATGGCTGTAGATGTGTGGTCTTATTTCTGAGTTCTCTGTTCTGTTCCATTGTTCTATGTGTCTGTCTTGGTACCAGTACCATACTGTTTTGGTTACTATAGCCTTGCAGTATCTTTTGAAGTTAGGTAGCATGATGCCTCCACCTTTGTTCTTTTTAATTAGGATTGCCTTGGCTATTCAGGCCCTTTTTTGGTTTCACATGAATTTTAAAATAGTTTAGGAAAATGTGGCACATATACACCATGGAATACTATGCAGCCGTAAAAAACGATGAGTTTGTGTCCTTTGTAGGGACATGGATGAATCTGGAAACCATCATTCTCAGCAAACTGACACAAGAACAGAAAATCAAACACTGCATGTTCTCACTCATAAGTGGGTGTTGAACAATGAGAACACATGGACACAAGGAGGGGAGCATCACACACTGGGGTCTGTTGGAGAGAATAAGGGAGGGACAGTGGGGGGTAGGGAGGTTGGGGGGGTTAACATGGGTAGAAATGCCAGATATAGGTGATGGGGGGATGGAAACAGCAAACCACATTGCCATGTATGTACCTATGCAACAATCCTGCATGTTTTGCACATGTACCCCAGAACCTAAAGTGCAATTTTATGTATATGTGTGTGTGTGTGTGTGTGTATATATATATATATATATATATATATATATATATATATATATATATATATTCTATGAATACTGTCACTGGTAGTTTAATAGGAATAGCAATGAGTCCATAATCACTTGTGGCAGTATGGCCATTTTTATAATATTGATTCTTTCTATACCTAAGCATAGAATGCTTTTCCATTTGTTTGTGTTCTCTCTGATTTCCTTGAGTGGTGGTTTGTACTTCTTTTTGAAGAGTTTCTTTATTTCTCTCTTTAGCTGTATTTTAAGTATTTTATTCTCTGTGTAGCAATTTTGAATGGGAGTTTACTCATGACTTGGCTCTCTGCTTGTCTGTTGCTGGTGTATAGGAATGCTTGTAATTTTTGCACATTAACTTTGTACCCTGAGAGTCTGCAAAGTTGCTTATAATCTTATGAAATTTTGGGGCTGAGACAATGCATTTTCTAGATATAGGATCATGTCATATGAAAACAGAGACTATTTGACTTTTTCCCTTCCTATTTGAATACTATTTATTTCTTTCTCTTGCCTGATTGTCCTGGCCAGGACTTCCAATACTATGTTGAATAGGAATGGTGAGAGAGGGCATCCTGTCTTGTGCTGGTTTTCAAGAGAAATTCTCCAAGCTTTTGCCTATTCAGTATGATATTAGCTGTGGGTTTGTCATAAATTGAAGTATGTTCCTTCAATACCTTGTTTATTGAGAGTTTTTAACATAGATGTTTAATTTTATTGGAGATATTTTTCTGTGTCTTTGGGGATGATCAGGTAGTTTTTGTCATTAGTTCTGTTTATGTGATGAGTTACATTTATTGATTTGCATATGTTGAATGAGACTGACATCTCTATGATGAATTCGGATTGACTGTGGTAGATAAGCTCAATCATGTGTTGCTGGATTTGGTTTGCCAGTATTTTACTGAGGATTTTTCTATCAATGTTCATTGGGTATACTGGCCTGAATTTTTTTTTTTTCAATGTATCTCTACCAGGTTTTTGTATGAGGATGGTGCTGATCTCTTAAAATAAATTAACGAGGAGTCTTTCCTTTTCAGTTCATTGGAATCATTTCAGAAGAAATGGCACCAGCTCCTCTTTGTACCTCTGGTAGAATTCCGCTGTAAATCTCTCTGGTTCTGGGCTTTTTTTCTGGTTTGGAGGCCATTTATTACTGCCTCAAATTAGGAACTCATTATTGGTTTATTCAGAGATTCAGCTTCTTCCTCATTCAGTGTTGGGAGTGCATGTATGTCCAGGAATTTATCCATTTCTTCTAGATTTTCTAGTTTATTTGTATAGAAGTGTTTGTAGTATTTTCTATTGGTTGTTTGTATTTCTGTGGGTCAGTGGTGATATGCTCTTTATCATTTTTTATTGTTTCTATTTGATTCTTCTATCTTTTCTTCATTAGTCTTCTATCTTTTCTTCTTTATTAATGTTTTCAAAATCCAGCTCCTTGATTCATTAATTTTTTTGAAGAGATTTTTGTTGTTGTTGTTGTTGTTTAAATTTTCAGTGTCTGATCTTGTTTATTTTTTGTCTCTGCTAGTTTTGGAGTTTGTTGGTTCTCTAGGTATTTTTAGTTGTGATGTTTGGATGTTGATTTGAGTACTTTCTAGTTTTTTGATATGGGCATTTATTGCTTTAAATTTCCTTGTTAAGACTGGTTTAGCTGCATTCCAGAGATTCGGGTACATTGTCTCTTGGTTCTCATCAGTTTCAAAGAACTGGTTGATTTCTACCTTAATTTTATTGTTTACCCAGGAGTCATTAAGCAGCAGGTTGTTCAATTTCCATGTGGTTTTGTGGTTTTGAGTGAGTTTCTTAATATTGAGTTCTGATTTCATTGAGCTGTGGTCTAAAAGATTGTTATGATTTCAGTTATTTTGCATTTGCTGAGGAGTGTTTTACTCCAATTATGCAATCAATCTTAGAGTAAGAGATTGGAATGGAGAGGAATGTATCTTCATGTGGAGAGGAGAGGAATGTATCTTCAGTTGCTTTGGGTGGAGAGTTCTATAGGTATCTTTCAGCTCCACTTGATCTGAAGCTGAGTTCAAATCCTGAACATCGTTTTGAATTTTATTATCTGCCTAATGACAGTAGGATGTGAAAATCTTTCACTTTTATTGTGTGGGAGTCTAAATCTCTTTGTAAGTCTGTCTCTAATAACTTGTTTTCTGAATCTGGGTGCTCCTATATTGGGTGCATATATATATTTACAACACTTAGCTCATCTTGTTAAATTGTATGCTTACCATTATGTAATGCCCTTTTTGTCTTTTTTTAATCTTTGCTGATTTAAAGTCTGTTTTATCATAAACCAGAGTTTCAACCCCTGCTTTTGTCTGCCTTCCATATGCTTGGTAAATTTTCCACCATTCCTTTATTTTGAACTTATAAGAGTCTTGGCACATGAGAAGGGTCTCTTGAATACAGCACACTGATGGATCTTGACTTTCTCCAACTTGCCATTCTGTGTCTTTAAATTGTGGCATTTATCCCATTTACATTTAAGTTTAATAGTTGTGTGTGACTTTTATCCTGTCATCATGATGCTAGCTCGTTATTGCAGCTCGATGCAGACTTGTTAATGTAGTTGCTTCATAGAGTCATTGGTCTGAGTATTTCAGTGTGTTTTTATAGTGGCTGGTAATTTTTTATCTTCATTCTATATTTAGCCCTTCTTTCAGGTGCTCTTGCAAGGCAGGCATCTGAGCATTTGCTTGTCTGAAAAGGACTTTATTTCTCCATCACTTATGAAGCTTAGTTTAGCAAGATATACAATTCTGGGCTGAAAATTTTTTTCTTTTTTTTTTTTTGTTTAATTGTACTTTAAGTTCTGGGGTACATGTATAGATCATGAAGGATTGTTACATAGGTATACACACACAATGGTGATTTGCTGCATCCATCCCCCTGTCACCTACATTAGGTAATTCTCATAATATTATTCCTCCCCAATCTCCCCATCCCCTCTTAATCCTCCCATAGCCCTCCCACCCCCTAATAGGCCCAAGTGTGTCATATTCTCCTCCCTGTGTCCATGTGTTCTAATTGTCCAATACCCACTTATGAGTGAGAACATGTGGTGTTTGGTTTTCTGTCCTTGTATCAGTTTGCTGAGAATAATGGCTTCCAGTTTCATTCATGTCCCTGCAAAGGACATGAACTCATCATTATTTATGGCTGCATAGTATTTCATGGTATATATGTGCCACATTTTCTTTATCCAGTCTATCACTGATGGACATTTGGGTTGGTTCCAAGTCTTTACTATTGTAAACAGTGCTGCAATGAACATATGTTTTCATGTGTCTTTATAATAGATGATTTATAATCCTTTGGATATATATCCAGTAATGGGATTTCTGGGTCAAATGGAATTTCTATTTCTAGGTCCATGAGGAAGCACCACACTATCTTCCACAATGGCAGAATTAATATACACTCCCACCAACAGTGTAAAGCTTTCCTATATCTTCACATCCTCTTCAGCGTCTGTTGTCTCTAGACTTTTTAATGATTGCCATTCTAACCAGCATGAGATGATATCTCAATGTGGTTTTGATTTGCATTTCTCTATGATGAGTGATGATGCACATTTTTTCATGTTTTTTGGCCTCATAAATGTCTTCTTTTGAAAAGTGTCTGTTCACATCCTTCACCCACTTCTCGATAGGGTTATTTGGTTTTATTCTTGTAAATTTGTTAAGTTCTTTGTAGATTCTGGATATTAGACCTTTGTCAGATGGGTAGATTGCAAAACTTTTTTCCCATTCTGTTGTTTGCTGGTTCACTCTAATGATTGTTCATTTTGCTATGCAGAAGTGCTTAAGTTGAACTAGATCCCATTTGTCTATTTTGGCTTTTGTTGACATTGCTTTTGGTGTTTTTGTCATGGAGTCCTTGCTTATGCCTATGTCTATGCCCTGAATGGTATTGTCTAGGTTTTCTTCTAGAGTTTTTATGGTATTAGGCCTTATGTTTAAATCTTTAATCCATATGGAGTTAATTTTTGTATAAGGTGTAAGAAAGGGGTCCAGTTTCAGCTTTCTGCACATGGCTACCCAGTTTTCCTAACACCATTTATTAAACAGGGAATCCTTTCCCTATTGCTTCTTTTTGTCAGGTTTGTCAAAGATCAGATGGTTTCAGTTGTGTGGTGTTACCTCTGAGGCCTCTGTTCTGTTCCATTGGTCTATATCTCTGTTTTGTACCAGTACCATGCTGTTTTGATTGCTGTAGCCTTATAGTATAGTTTGAAGTCAGGAAGGGTGATGTCTCCAGCTTTGTTCATTTTTCTTAGGATTGTCTTGGGTATGCAGGCTCTTTTTGGTTCCATATGAAGTTTTAGGTGTTTTTTTTTTTCCAGTTCTGTTAAGAAGATCAATGGTAGCTTGATGGGGATAGCACTGAATCTATAAGTTACTTTGAGCAGTATGACCATTTTCATGATACTGATTTTTTCCTAACACGAGCATGGAACATTTTTCCGTCTGTTAGTATCCTTTCTTATTTCCTTGAGCAGTGATTTGTAGTTCTCCTTGAAGAGGTCCTTCATATTCTTTGTTAGTTGTATTCCTAGGTATTTTATTCCCTTTGGCAATTGTGAATGGGAGTCTGCTCATGATTTGGCTCTCTGTTAGTCTTTTATTGATATATAGGAATGCTTGTGATTTCTGCACATTGATTTTGTATCCTTAGACTTTGCCGAAGTTGCTTATCAGTTTAAGGAGATTTTGGGCTGAGATGATGGGGTCTTCTAAATATACAATCATGTCATCTGCAAATAGAGACAATTTGACTTCCTCTTTTACTAATTGAATATCCTTTATTTCTTTTTTCTTGCTTGATTGCTCTGGCTAGAACTTCTAATTCTATGTTGAATAAGAGTGGTGAATGAGGACATCTTTGTCTAGTGCCATTTTTCAAAGGGAATGCTTCCAGTTTTTGCCCATTCAGTATGATATTGGCTGTGGGATTGTCATAAATAGCTTTTATTATTTTGAGATACATTCCACTGATACCTAGTTTATTGAGAGTTTTTAGCATAAAGGGCTGTTGAATTTTGTCAAAGGCCTTCTCTATATCTATTGAGATAATCATGTGGTTTTTGTCTTTGGTTCTGTTTATGTGATGGATTATATTTATAGATTCGTGTATGTTGAACCAGCCTCACATCCCTGGGATGAAGCCTGAATAGACCAATAACAAGGTCTGAATTTGTGGCAGCCTACCAACCAAAAAAGTCCAGGTCCATACAGGTTCACAGGCAATTTTTACCAGATGTACAAAGAGGAGCTGGTGCCATTCCTTCTGAAACTATTGCAAACAATATAAAAAGAGGGAATCCTCCCTAACTCATTTTATGAGACCAATATCATCCTGATATGAAAACCTGGCAGAGACACAACTAAAAACGAAAATTTTAGGCTGATGAACATTGATGCAAAAATCTTCAAGAAAATTATTTTCTTTAAAAATGTTAAATATTGGCCCCCATTCCCTTCTGGCTTGTAGGTTTCCACTGAGAAGGTCACTGTTACTCTGATGGGCTTCACTTTATTTGTGATCTGGCCTTAACATGTTTTCCTCCATTTTGACCTTGTAGAATCTGGTGATTTTGTGTCTTGGGGTTGAACTTCTCATGGAGTATCTTACCAGGGTTTTTGGGTTTCCTGAATTTGAATGTCAGCATGTCTTGCTAAGTTGAGGAAGTTCTGCTGGATGATATCCTGAAGTATGATTTCCAACTTGGTTTCATTCTCCCTCTCTCTTTCAGGTACCCTAATCAGTCACTGGTTCAGTCCTTTTTACATAATCCCATAGTTTCAAAGGTTTTGTTCTTTTCCTTCTTTTTTATCTAATCTTATCTGTTTATTTCAGCAAGATAGTCTTCAAGCTCTGAGATTATTTTCTCCACTTGTTCTATGTGGCTATTGATACTTGTGGTTGCACTTAAAGTTCTCAAGCTGCATTTTTCAGCTCCATTGGTTAATTTGTTTTCATCACTAAACTGGTTTTTCTGGCTAACAGCTTCTATAATGTTTTATCAGGGTTCTTAGCTTTTTGGCATTGATTAGTACACACACCTTTAGGTCAGTGATGTTTGTTATTACCCACCTTCTGAAGCCTACTTCTATCAGTTTATTCATCACAGTTAAGCCCAGTTCTGTGTCCTTGCTGTAGAGATGTGATTATTTGCAGAAGTGGCACTTTGGCTTTTTGAGTTTTCAGTGTTTTTTTGTTCATTCTTTCTCATCTTCATTAGTTTATCTACCTTTGATCTTTAAGGCAGCTAACCTTTGATGGGGCGATTATGGGGTCTTTTTGGTTCATGTTCTTGTGCTTTTTGTTTATGTTTAACAGTAAGGCTTCTTTCTAGGGCTGCTGTGGTTTTTCTGGGGATCCACTCTAGACCATGTTGACGGGTCCCTCTCTCACCTGGAGGTGTCACCAGTGGAGGCTGCAGAACAGCAAAGATGGCCGACCCGGAGGGACACCAACCTGATGCCAGTGGGAATGTTTCTGTATAAGGTGTCTGGCAACCCCTGTTGGGGCATCTCATTCAGTCAGGAGACATAGAATCAGGGACAACCCCCTTAACAAAGCACTCTGGCTGTCCCTTGGTGGAGCAGGTACACTGCACTGGGAGAAATCCCCCTTGTCTGGACTGTCCCGACATTTCTGAGCCAGCAGTCAGGAAAGACTAAGTGCACTGAACCATGGAGACCATGCCTATCCCTCTCTACAGGGAATCTGCAGGCCCCTCACCTCAGGGACTTCATCTCAGGGAGGACAGAGTTCTGTCTGTAAAACCCTTGGCTGGAGTTGCTGAAATTCCAGCAGGAAGCCTCACCTGGTGAGGAGGAATTGTTCTGGTTGCACCTAAAAAAGCAGTGTAACCATGACCTGCCACAGCTCCTGTGCTGCACTGTGGGGAGTTCTTCCCTGTCCAAACCACCCAATCTCCCCAGCACTGGGAGGGGAAACAGCAGAGCAGAGCCATAGTGATGGCAGCTGCCCGTCCCTCCAGGAACTAAGTTATTTTAGGCAGTTTCCATCATGCTGTTGCTGGCTACAATGCATCTTAGGCAGTCTCCAGCCTGCTGCCAGTGGCAGAGAAACTCTGTGCTTGGGATTTAAGGCACTGGTGGCACAGGCTCATGAGGGGAACTCCTGATCTGCCAGTTGCACAGATCCATGAAAAAAGTGTGGTTTTCTGTGTGCAGTAGCACAATCACACACCCCCTCCTTACCCCTTGCCACTCCAGCTCCCAGGTGGGTCATGATTCCAACCTGTGGAAAAGCACAGACACTCAAAGCTGTCCCATGAAAGTAGGTGGGAAGGAGGCTGTACCCTGCAAAGCCACAGGGGTGGAGCTGCCCAAGACCATAGGAACCCACCTCTTACCTCAACGTGACCTGAATGTGAGACATGGAGTAAAAGGAGATAATTTTAGAGCTTTAAGATGTGACTGCCCTGCTGGATTTTGGAATTCTTTGGGGACTGGTGCTCCTTTGTTTTGGCCAATTTCTCCCATTTGGAGCTATATTTACTCAATGCCTGTAGCCCAATGTATCTAGGAAATAACTAACTTGCTTTTGTTTCTACAGGCTCATAGATGGAAGAGACTTGCCTTGTCTCAGATGAGACTTTGGACTGTGGACTTTTAAGTTAATGCTGAAATGAGTTAAGACCTTGGGGCACAGTTGGGAAGGCATGTTTAGTTTTAAAATGTGAGGACATGAGATTTGGGAGTGGCCAGAGGCAGAATGATAGGTTTGGCTGTGTTCCCACCCAGATCTCCTCTTGAATTCTCACGTTTTATGGGAATGGCCCCGTGAGAGGTGATTGAATCACAGGGGCAAGTCTTTCCTGGGCTGTTCTCATGACAGTGAATAAGTCTCATGAGATTTGATGGCTTAAAAAAATGAATTTTCTGCACAAGCTCACTTATATGCCACCATGTGAGAGGTGCCTTTCACCTTCCCCATGGTTGTGAGTCCTCCCCAACCACGTGGAACTGTAAGTCCAATAAACTTCTTTCATACCTAAGACAATCCTAGTCTTTATCAGCAGGGTGAAAACAGGCTAATGCAACTAGGTATATACCAAAGGAATATAAATCATTCTATTCAAAAGATACATGTATGCATATGTCCACTGCAGCACTATTCACAGTAGGAAAGATTTGGAATCAATGTAGATTCTCATCAACAGTGGATTTGATAAGGAAAATGTGGTAGATACACACCATGGAATACTATTCAGCCATCAAAAAGGATTAAGATCATATCTTTTACAGAGACATGAATGGAGCTGGAAACCATTATCCTCAGCAAACTAACAGAGGAACAGAAAACCAGACACTGTATGTTCTCACTTGTAAGTGGGAGCTGAACAATGTGAACACATTGACACAGGGAGGAAAACAACACACACTGGGGCCTGGGTGTTTCAGGGAGGGATAGCATCAGGAAAAATTGCTAACGCATGCTGGGCCTAATACCTAGGTGGTGGGTTGATGGGTGCAGCAAATCACCATTGCACACATTTACCTATATAACAAACCTACACATCTTGCACATGTACCCAGGAACTTAAAATGTAAAAATAAATAAGTAAATTTATTTTTTCAAAAAAATACAAAAACATTGCTCATAAGCTGTTCTATCTCTCTCTATATTGTTGTATGACAAATTATATTATCATTCTTTTCACATTATTATATTTTATAACTTTGGGTTTATGTATTTGTCTTTTAAATTATGTAAAAAATAAAAGATAACCTACAAATCAAAATTATGTTAATAGCATTAATATTCATTATGTATTTTCCATTGCCAGAGTTCTTTATTTCTTCATATAGTTTTGGGTTACTATCTATTGTTTTTTCATTTCACTCCTTTTAGGATTTCTTATAGTAAAAGTAATATGTAGCATCTGAAGTCTCCATTCTTCCACTTGTGTTGGACTAGTGTTTTCTTAGAGATTTACGTGAATTCCAGGAGCTGAGGACAAGGATAGGGGTTGAAGAAGGGGTAGAAGAGGAGAGAGATAAAGGGACAAAAAGAAGTTTAATTTAATACAAGATTTAGTTCTTCCTTCCTTCTTTCTTGTATTAATTAATTTATATTTATTAAATAAATGTGTATTTAATAGCTAAATGAGTATTTAATAGTGACCTACTCTCCCATTTTCACTTAGTAAGTTGTATCCGAATAAAATTAATAAATATATGAAGTCCGTTGTGCCATTTTAAAATTAGCAAAAGACTCAACTAAAAACAAAAAGTAGAGCAACCTCCAGACTCAAATATAAAGAATATTTAAAGAAGCATTCTACCATGAATACTGAAGTGAAAATTAAACTTTAGTTTAATTCTCGATAAGATTCAAATATAATGACATCTATGAAACAGTAGAAAAAATCAAAATGACAAAATTGACAGATAGACTACCTGTATGTGAGTTGAAGAATTGCAGAATTTAGAATATGCAACATGTTTAAAATCTACATTAGACAAATTATAGAATAAAATTGATGCTAGGACACATTCAGTCAATGATTAGAGGGCAAAATTTAAGATTATCCACTGCTACTGACTGAAATGTGTTCCCTAAAGTTCCTATGTTGAAACTCCAACCCACAATGTGACTATATTTTAATATAAGTACCTTTAATATCTATATTAAAAGTAATAAAGGTTAGATGAGTAATAAGGTCAGTCACTGGTCTGATAGGATTGTTGTTCTTTTAATAAGAGACATCTAAACTCCTTTTCTCTCTTTATATGTACATACAAAGAGGTGGTCTTGGGAGAACTCAGTGAAATGGTGGGCCACCTACAGGCCAAAAGAGTGGAGCCTATCTTGTTCACACATTAACCTTAACTCTCCAGCCTTCAGAACTATGAGAAGATAAATTCCTGTTAAGTATATGGTATGTTGTTATGGCAGTACAAGGGGACTATGACAGATTTTGCTATTGAGAAATGTAGTGTTGATGTAAGAAATGCCTGAAAATGTGTAAGCCACATTGGAACTGGATCATGGGTAAAAAAGTTTTGAGGTGCATGCTAGAAATACAGACATTAAAGTTGATATCAGTTAGGCCTCAGATAGAAATGAGGAAAAGTTTATTTGAAACTAGAAGAAAGATGATTCATGTTGTAAAGTGTCAAAGTTTAGATAAACTATGACCTAGTGTTTTGTAGATGGTAGAACTTAGGAGAAGAAAGAATAGTTAGCTGTGGAGATTTCTAGGCAAAGTAATGAAAAACTGGCTCGGTTCCTCCTATTAATAGTAAATATTAATGGAGATAGATAAATTGAAGAATTATAAATCAAAGAATAATCAGAACTTGAAGATTTGAGAAATTCTTCCCTGAATGTTGCCCTACAGAGCATCAAGCCAAAGATTATTTTTGAGCCTTAAGATCTATTGGAATGAGTCTTGCAAGGTTTTAGACTTTAGACTTTTCATCCCTTGCTTCTTTCCTATTTCTCCCTTTTGGAATGGGAATGCCAATGGCCTATGTCTGTTCCTCTATCATATTTTGGAAACCTAAAACTTGTTTGGTTTCACAAGTTCACAACTAGAGAGAAATTTTGCCTTGAGATGAATGATACCTAAGGTCTCATTTATAAGTGATTAGGTGAGACTGCAAATTTTAGACTTTAGAATTGATGCTGGAATGAATGAAAACTTTTGAAGATGTTAAGATAGAATTAATTTATTTTGCATACCTTAAGGATGTGAATATTGGAGAGTCAGGGCAGCATGCTATGGACAGAATTTTGTCACCCTGAAAAGTATATGCTGAAGCCCCAAATCTCTCTGTGATTGTTTTGGAGAAAGGGACTTTAAAGAAGTGACCAATGTTAAAATAGGTCATAAGAAAAGTGCTTTGATCTGATAGCACTGGTGTTCTTATAAAAGAGGAAGAGACACAAATATCATTCTCTAGCATGTGAGGACACAGTAAGAAGATAACTATCTCCAAGCCAGGAGGGGAGCAGTCACCAGAAAAATGAAGTCTTTTAGAACCATGATCTTGGAGCTTCCCATATCCAAAACTGTGAGTAAATAAATTTCCATTGTTCAAGCAAATTCTACCAAAAGTATTTTGTTATCATAATCTGAGCTGACTAAGTAACTTTCCAACGTAGAAATCAAAACAACTGAAATTTAAAAAGTGGTTAAAAACATACCAAGAAAAAGAAAAGCTTTGAGCTCTTGAGTATGTACCTTAAAGAGAACAATGCATGATAAAAATAAATACAAATTTACTTTACAAATTTTACTTTACAAAGGTATAAATAGATAATTTTTCTCTAATGTCTCTATAATATTTTTCAGAAAAATTATGTATTATTTTGGAAAAGAAATGAAGATACATATTATAAATTTATTTTTACATTATCAAACTAGTTAATTAAAAGTGTTCAAGTCATGTATTAGAGGACGACTGATCTTCATTTCTCAATTTTGACCCTAATGCTAGGAATTTATTTATTTTATGGTTTCTATCCCTATCGTGCCAAACTTGGCCTATTATGCTTCACACATTTATTTTTTTCTGCCTTCTTTCTAAAGTTGAATTTTTGATATCCAACTTTATATAGTGATCACTTAAAATAATAAATAGCTTTCTTTTCTCTTGTATCCATTATTGATATATTCAGGATTTAATCTCTTCCTGGTTCAATTTTAGGACATTATATGTTTCCAAGAATTTATTGATTGGCTTGACATTTGCTAATTTGTGATCATATAGTTGTTCTTAATAGTCACTGATAATCTTTGGTATTTCTGTAGAATTAGGTGTAATGTATTCTTTTTACATTTGTGATGTTTATTTGGCTCTACTCTCTTATTGGTTAGCCTAACTAGCAGATTACTAATTTTGTTTGTCTTTTTGAAAAATCAGCTTCATATTTCATGGATCCTTTGTATTCATTTTTTGGTCTCTACTTCATTTGATACTGCTCTGATCTTTGCCATTTATTTTCTTCTGCTAGATTTGGGTTTGTTTTGTTCTTGCTTTTCTAATTCCTTGTGGTGTGACATTAGGTTGTTAATTTTTGATCTTTCTTTTTTAATATAGACATTTAATGCTATAAACTTCCTTCATAGCACTGTTTTTGCTGTTTCTCAAAGGCTTTGGTATATTTGTTCTCCATGTTCATTTATTTTATTTCTTTTTTTATATTTTATTAATTTTATTATTGACCCAAACATCAGTAAGAAACATGCTGTCAAATCTAAATGTATCTGGACAATTTTCAAAGTTCCTCTTGCAATTGATTTCTGAATTATTTCCCTGTGGTCTACAAAGATACTTGATATGATTTTAATTTTTTAATACACTGATATTATTTTATGTTTTAACATATTGTCTGTTTTGGAGAATGTTTGATGTGCTGATGAGACATGTATACTCTAAAGTTGTCAGAGAAAATGTTCTGTAAATGTCTCACTGATTAACATAAGTGCAAAAATCCTCAAGAAAATTCTATCAAACCAAATCCAACAGCACATCAAAAAGATAATACACCATGATCAAGTGAGATTTATACAGGTATACAAGGATAGTTCAATATTTCACAAATTAATAAATGTGATATATCACAAACAGAATTAAAAACAAATCTATATGACTATTTTGCTGCATCTGCAGCATTTTCTGTAACAGGCGCAAAATAATTAGATGAAATGCAACATTGCTTCATTATGAAAACCCTCAGCAAAATAGGCTTAGAAGGTCATCAATAACATATACACAGCAAATATCATACTGAAAGGGGGAAAACTGAAAACATTCCCTCTACAAAATGAAACAAGACAAGAATGACTACTTTCATCACTCCTGAGAGTCTTAGTTAGAGCATTAGGTAAAAGAGACAGGTGGGGTGAGATCCAAGATGACCAAATAGGAATAGCTCTGGAGTGCAGTTCCCAAGGAGAACAGTGCAGATAGTGAGTGCTCACCACATTTCCAAACAAGTTTTCACTGCCCACAGACCAGGAGATTCCCGGGCCAAAAAGCGCCACAAGTTTTCAGCGTGGCAGTTTCAGCAGGTGCTGTGTTGGCACACAGAAACTCACACAAGTCTGAGCAGCCACTTTGACTGATGCCTGGAACGCCTGGAAGACAGAGCCACCCATTCAACTGAAAGGGAGGGGGCTGAGACAGGGAGTCAGGCAATCTGTCTCAGCAGGTACCACCCCCACAAAACAAGCAATCTGAAATGCTCTGGATTGAGAGTTTCATAGCAAGCACAGCTGGACCCAGGACCATCAAGCTCAGTTGGAGGAAGGGCATTCCCCACTACTGAGGCAGTCTAACACTACTGAGGCAGTTCACACAGCAGCTGGGCGTAGCCTGCAGCAGCTCAGCAATGCCACTGCTGGCAGACTGTGACTTGACTACTCTGTGCAGGGCAGGGCATCTATGAAAAAAGGCAGCAGCATGACAGGAACTTATAAATAAAGCCAACCTTCCTAGGACAGAGCACCCAGGAAAAGAGGTGGTTATGAGTTCAGCTGCATCAGATTTAAAGGTACCTGCCCAGCAGCTCTGCACAGAACAGTGGAGCTCTAAGCATAGCACTTGAGCTCCTGTAAGGGAGAGACTATCTCCTCAAGCAACTCCCCAACCCAGTATACCCAAAGAGACACCTCATAAAGGAGAGCTCAGGTGGACATCTGGTGGGTACCCTTCTGGGATGAGGATAGCAGAGGAAGAAACTGGCGGCAACCCTTGTTATTCTGCAGCCCCTGCAGGTGATACCCAAGTGAGCAGGGTCTGGAGTGGACCTCCAGTGGTCCTGCAGCAGAGGGGCCTGATGGTTAGAAGGAAAACTAAGAAACAAAGAAATACCTTCAACATCAACAAAAAGGACGTCCACTCAAAGACCCCATTTGAAAGTCACCAACTACAAGACCACAGGTAAATAAAACCACCAAGATAGGAATAAACCAGTGCAAAAAGGATGAAAACACCAAAAACCAGAACACCTCTCCTCCTCCAAGCAATCACAACTCCCCACTAGCTAGGGATCAAAGATGGATGGAGAATGAATCTGATGAATTGGCAGAAACAGTCTTCAGAAGGTGAGTAATAACAAATTTCTCAGAGCTAAAAGAACATGTACTAACCCAATGGAAAGAAACTAAGAACCGAGAAAAAAGGTTAGATGAGATGCTAACTAGAATAAACAGCTTAGAGAATAATGTAAACGATTTGATGGAGCTGAAAAACACAGCACGAGAACTTTGTGAAGCCTACACAAGTTTCAGTAGCTGAATCGACCAAGCAGAAGAAAGGATATCAGAGATTGAAGACCAACTCAATGAAATAAAATGAGAAGGCAAGAATAGAGAAAAAAGAGTGAAAAGAAATTAACATAGACTCCAAGAAATATGGGATTATGTGAAAAGACCTAATCTATGTTTGATAGGTTTACTTGAATGTTACAGAGAGAATGAATCCAAGTTGGAAAACACTCTTCAGGATGCTATCCAGGAGAACTTCCCCAACCTAGCAAGGCAGGCCAACATTCAAGTCCAGGAAATATAGAGAACACCACAAAGTTATTCCTCAAGAAGAGTAACCCCAAGGCACATAATTGTCAGATTCACCAGGGTTAAAATGTAGGAAAAGATGCTAAGGGCAGCCAGAGAGAAAGATCGGTTACCCACAAAGGGAAGATCATCAGACTCACAACAGATCTCTCAGCAGAAACCCTACAAGCCAGAAGAGAGTGGGGGCCAATATTCAACATCCTTAAAAAAAAGAACTTTCAACCTAGAATTTCATATCCAGCCAAATTAAGCTTCATAAGCAAAGGAGTAAGAAAATCCTTTATGAACAAGCAATTGCTGAGAGATTTCATCACCACCAGGCCTGCTTTACAAGAACTCCTGAAAGAAGCACTAAACAAGGAAAGGAACATCCAGTACCAGCCACTCCAAAAATGTACCAAGTGGCAAAGACCATTGACACAATGAAGAAAATGTGTCAACTAATGGGCAAAACATAAAGCTAGCAACAAAGTGGCAGGATCAAATGCACACGTAACAATATTAACCTTAAATGTAAATGGGCTAAATGCCCCAGTCAAAAGACACAGACTGGCAAATTGGATAAAAAGTCAAGACCCATCGATGTGCTGTATCCAGGAATCCCATCTCACATGCAAGGATACACAAAGGCTCAAAACAAAGGAATGGAAGAAGATTTATCAAGCAAATCGAGAAAAAAAAAGCAAGGGTTGCAATCCTAGTCTCTGATAAAATGGACTTTAAACCAACAAAGATGAAAAGAGACAAAGAAGGGCATTACATAATGGTAAAAGGATCGATGCATCAAGAAGAGCTGACGATCCTAAATATATACGCACCCAATACAGGAGCACCCAGGTACATAAAGCAAGTTCTTAATGACCTACAAAGAGACTTAGACTCCCACACAATAATAGTGGGAGACTTTAACACTCCACTGTCAATATTAGACAGATCAACGAGACAGAAAATTAACAAGGATATCCAGGACTTGAACTGAGATCTGGACCAAGTGGACCTAATAGACGTCTACAGAAATCTCCACCCCAAATCCACAGAATATACTTTCTTCTCAGCATTGCATGGCACCTACTCTAAAATTGACCACGTAATTGGAAGTAAATCACTCCTCAGCAAATGCAAAAGAACAGAAATCACAACAAACCGTCTCTCAAACCACAGTGCAGTCAAATTAGAAGTCAAAATTCAGAACTACACAACTTCATGGAAACTGAACAACTGGCTCCTGAATGTCACCTGGATAAACAATGAAATGAAGGCAGAAATAAAGATGTTCTTCAAGACCAATGATGACATAGACACAATGTACCAGAATCTCTGGGACACATTTAAAGCAGTGTCTAGTGGGAAATTTATAACAATAAATGCCCACCAGAGAAGCAAGGAAAGATCTAAAATTGACACCCTATTATCAAAATTGAAAGAGCTAGAGGAGCAAGATTTAAAAAACTCAAAAGCTAGCAGAAGACAAGAAATAACTAAGATCAGAACAGAACTGAAGAAGATAGAGAAACAAAAAATCCTTCAAAAAATCAATAAATCCAGGAACTGTTTTTTGAAAAGATCAACAACACAGACAGACCACTAGCCAGATTAATAAAAAAGAAAAGGGAGAAGAATCAAATAGATGCAATAAAAAACGATAAAGGGGATATCACCACCAACTCCATAGAAATACAAATTACAATCAGAGATTACTACAAACATCTCTATGCACATAAACCAGTAAACCTAGAAGAAATGGATAAATTCCTAGACACTCGCACCCTTCCAATCCAAAACCAGGAAGAAGTTGAAACCTTGAACAGACAAATAACAAGGGCTAAAGTTGAGGCAGCAATTAATAGCCTACCAACGAAAAAAATTTCAGATCCAGATGGGTTTACAGCTGAATTCTACCAGACGTACAAAGAGGAGCTGGCACTATTCCTTCTGAAACTATTCCAAAGAATCCAAAAAGAGGGAATCCTTCCCAAATCATTTCATTAGACTAACATCATCCTGATACCAAAACTGAGCAGAGACTCAACAAAAAAAGAAAACTTCAGGCTAATACCCATGATGAACATAGATACAAAAATCTTCAATAAAATACTGGTAAACTGACTGCAACAGCATATCAAAAATCTTATCCATCATGATCAAGTAGGCTTCATTCCAAGGATGCAAGGCTGGTTCAACATAGGAAAGTCTATAAACGTAATTCACCACATAAACAGAATCAAAGACAAAAACCACATGATTATTTCAACTGATGCAGAGAAGGCCTTTGACAAAATTCAACAGCCCTTTATGCTAAAAACTCTCAATAAACTAGGTATCAAAGGAACACATCTCAAAATAATAAGAGCTATTTACAACAAACCTACAGCCAATATCATACTGAATGGGCAAAAACTGGAAGCATTCCCTTTGAAATCCAGCACTAGGCAAGGATGCCCTCTCACCACTCCTATTCAATATAGTATTGGAAGTTCTAGCCAGAGCAATTAGGCAAGAAAAAAAAAAAAAAGGGTATTTAATTAGGAAAAGAGGAAGTCAAATTGTGTCTATTTGCAGATGACATGACTGTATATTTAGAAGGCGCTATCATCTCAGCCCAAAATCTCCTTAAACTGATAAACAACTTCAGCAGTCTCAGGGTACAAAATCAATGTGCAGAAATCACAAGCATTCCTACACACCAATAGCAGACTAACAGAGAGCCAAATCATGAGCAAGCTCCCATACACAATTGCTACAAAAAGAATAAAATACCTAGGAATACAACTAACAAAGGATGTAAAAGACCTCTTCAAGGAGAACTACAAACCAGTGCTCAAGGAAATAAGAGAGGACACAAACAAATGGAGAAACTTTCCATTCTCATGGTTAGGAAGACTCAATATTTTGAAAATGGTTATAATTCCCAAAGTAATTTATAGATTCAATGCTATCCCCATCAAGCAACCAATGACCTTCTTCACAGAACTGGGAAAAAACACTTTAAACGTCACATGGAACCAAAGGAGAGCCCGCATAGGCAAGACGATCCTAAGCAAAAAGAACAAAGCCAGATGCATCATGCTATCTGATTTCAAACTGTACTACAAAGCTACAGTAATCTAAACAGCATGGTACTGGTACCAAAACAGAGATATAGACCAATGGAACAGAACAGAGTCCTCGGAAACAATGCCACACATCTACAACCATCTGATCTTTGACAAATGTGACAAAACTAAGTAATGGGGAAAGTATTCCCTGTTTAATAGAGAGTGCTGGGAAAACTGTCTAGCAGTGTGCAGAAAGCAGAAACTGGACCCCTTCCTGATACCTTACACTAAAACTAATTCCAGATGGATTAAAGACTTAAACACAAGACCTAACACCATAAAAACCCTAGAAGAAAACCTAGGTAAAACCATTCAGGATATAGGCATAGGCAAGGACCCCATGATTAAAACACCAAAAGCATTGGCAACAAAAGCCAAAATAGACAAATGGGACCTAATCAAACTCCAGAGCTTCTCTATAGCAAAAGAAGCAATCATTAGAGTGAACCAGCAACCAACAGAATGGGAAAAAATTTTTGCAATCTTCCCATCTGACAAAGGGCTAATATCCAGAATCTACAAAGAACTAAAACAGATTTACAAGAAAAAACAAACAAACCCATCCAAAAGTGGGCAAAGGATATGAAGAGACACTTTTCAAAAGAAGACATATATGAGGCCAACAAACATGAAAAAATGCTCATCACTGATTATTAGAGAAATGCAAATCAAAACCACATTGAGATACCATCTCACACCAGTTAGTATGGTGATCATTAAAAAATCTGGAGAAAACAGATGCTGGAGAGGATGTGGAGAAATACAAACATTTTACACTGTTGGTGGGAGTGTAAACTATTTCAACCATTGTGGAAGATAGTGTGGCGCTTCCTCAGGACCTAGAAATAGAAATTCCATTTGAACCAGCAATCCCATTACTGGGTATATACCAAAGGATTATAAGTCATTCTATTATGAAGACACCTGAACGTGTATATTCACAGCGGCACTGTTTACAATAGCAAAGACCTGGAACCAACCCAAATGCCCATCGATGATAGACTGGACAAGGAAAATGTGGCACATATACACCATGGAATACTATGCAGCCATAAAAAATGATGAGTTTATGTCCTTTGTAGGGACAGTGATGAATCTGGAAACCATCATTTTCAGCAAACTGACACAAGAACAGAAAATCAAACACTGTGTGTTCTCACTCATAGGCAGGTGTTGAACAATGAGAACACATGGACACAGGGAGGGGAGGGGAGCATCACACACTGGGGTCTGTTGGCGGGGGCAAAGGAGGGACAGTTGGGGGGGGGAGGTCAGGGAGGGATATCATGGGGAGAAATGCCAGACGTAGGTGACAGGGGGATGGAGGCAGCAAACCACATTGCCATGTATGTACCTATACAACAATCCTTCATAATCTTCACATGTACCCTAGAACCTAAAGTACAATTAAAAATAAAATAAAAAGAGGTAAAAATTTAAATTACCCCAGTTAACTGATGATATAATCTTAGATTTAGAAAATCTTAAAAACTCCTCCAAGGAACTCTTAGATTTGATAAATGAACTAAGTAAAGATTCCAGATATAAAATCAATGTACAAAATAAGTAATGTTTCAATACAACAAGAATGATGTAGCAGAGAACCAAATCAAAAAAGCAATTCCATGTATAATCACTCAAAAAAATGTACCCAGGGATATATTTAACCAAGAAGTTGAAAGATGTTACAACAGCAACGAGGATGACAAAACCCTACAAAACAGTGATGAAAGAAATTAAGAGGACACAAACAATTGAAAAAACATTCCACACTCATGGATTGAAAAAGTTAGTATCATTAAAATGACCACATTGCTCCAAGCAATGTGTAGATTCAATGCAATCTCTATAAAAATAGTAACATCATTTTTTACGGAATTAGAAAAAAAAATCTTAAAATCCATATGGAACTAAAAAAGAGCCCAAATTACCAAAGCAATCCTGAACAAAAAGAACAAAGCTGGATGCATCACGTTACCTGACTTCACGTTATACTATAAGGCTATGATAACCAAATCAACATGTTGCTTCTATAAAAACAGACACATAGATTAATAGAAGAATAGAGAAACAATAGATACAGCCATATTCTGAGAGCCAAGTGATCATTGGCAAATTCAATGAAAGGATACAATGGGGTATACTCTTTTCAGTAAATGATGCTGGGAATATTGGATAGCCATATGCAGAAGAATAAAACTGGACTCTTATCTCTCACCACATACAAAAATCAACTCAAAAGAGATTACAGATACAAATTTGAGACCTGAAACTATATAAAGAAGAAATCCCAGAAAAGCCTCTTCTGGACAGTGGTGAAGAATCCATGACTAAGACCCTAAAGCACAAGCAACAAAAACAGAAAGAAAAAAAAAAACAGTACTTAAGTAAACTAAAAAGCTTCTGCATAGCCAAAAAAATGATCAACAGAGTAAACAACCTATAGAATGGGAAGAAATATTTGCAAACTATTCATGTGACAAGGGACTAATATAGGGAATTTATAAGAAATTGAAACAACTCAACAAGAAAACCCACAAATAACTCCATTAACAAGTGGGCAAGGGACATGAATAGACATTTCTCAAAAGAAGACATGCAAGTGTCCAACAAGCATATGAAAACTTCTCGACATCAGTAATCACCAGAGAAATGTAAATTTAAACCACACTGAGATATTATCTTACCTTCAGAATGGCTATGAGTAAAATGACAAAAATTAATTGATTTTGGAGAGGATGTGGAGAAAAGGAGATGCTTAGACACTGTTGGTGGGAATGTAAATCAGTACAGCCACTATGGAGGACTGTGTGGATATTTCTCAAAGAACTAGAAATAGAACAGCCATTCAATCCTGCAATCCCACTACTGGTTATTTACCCAAAGGAAAAACAAAATCATTATATCAAAAAGAAAATGTGGAAGCAACGTGTGTGTGTGTGTGTGTGTGTGTGTGCATGCGTGCGTATACACATTTTCTTGTTTAATTAGAGATAATTGAATTCCATAAAAAAGCTTGAATTACCAAAGCAATCCTAAGCAAAAATAACAAATTCTATCCTTTTTGTGACTAAGAAGTATATTATTGTATGTATATATACCACATTGTCTTCATTCAATTATCTATAATTAATTTTTGATATAATGATTTCTTCTCCTTTGGGTAGTATATTAATGATTCTCACATGGCTATAAGGGTATGCCTGGGTCGTTTATAAATAAAAAGAGGGTTAATGGACTCATAGTTTCACATGGCTGGGGAGGCCTCACAATCATGGTGGAAGGTGAAGGAGGAGCAAAGGCACATTTTACATGGTGGCAGGCAAAAGAACGTGTGTGGGGGAACTGCCCTTTATAAAACTATCAGATCTTGTGAACAGTCACTCACTGTTGTGAGAACAGCATGAAAGTAGCAACCCTCATGGTTCAATTACCTCTCACCAGGTCCTTCCCATGATACAAGGGGATTATGAGAACTAAAATCCAAGGTGAGATTTGTGTGAGGACACAGTCAAACCATATTAGGTAGATAGCTATTAGATAACCAGTATGTGTGTGTGTGTATATATATACACATATGCACACACACACATACACACATACATATATATGCATACACACATGCAAATATATACATACACATATATGTATACACACACACACACACACACTTAGAGTAAGTTAAACCTGATGATTTTGAAGAGGTGAATACTACTTAGCCACAAAAATATATATGTATGTCTTATCTACATAGCCACAAAGAGATGTGTGATATATATGTACAAATAAAAAAGGTAAGTGATAAAATTAAATAAAAATAGATATGATATATAATCACATGTTTTTATACAAATATATACAGAAGCATATAGAAATATAAATGCATATGTATAAAATAAATATAATCCAATAAAAATACACAGAAGTACCCAAATAGAGTCACACATACAGATATATCTACATTTACACTAGGGGCCATTGGGCCCTTTTCCAACCTATTGTCAGGAAAGGGACACCAAAGGGCCATTAGAGGCTTTTCTTGCTATTTCCATGGTTCTACACCCTTGTGGCAAAAACCAGGCCAGCAATTTTATCAGACCCAGCAACAGTTCTAACACCCTCAGAGGGAATTCTGTATACTTTTCATTGACCTTTAAATCAGGATTGGTGCATTTACAATGGGTGGAGAAGAGGCTTTCCATCAGAGGGAGCAAGGCCATGTTTGAGTCCTCAGGAAAGGTTAAGGGTGACACAAGTTTGGTTTGCGGGATATAGTACAAAGGATGTAGAATATGCAGGTCATAGCAGGGCTGCACTGAGGACCATTGGGATCTTTCTGAGTGCTACAACAGTGGTACCAGATGCTGAAGGTTACCCAGTCCTGCAGTTAGCCTGTTCTGGCCATTCTCATTTAAATTTAGCAAAACTAAAGACAGGCTGGCAGAACACCTGAATTAAAAACAGCTGGGATACTAGGTGCCTGAGGCCTCTTGGACAAGCATGAGGAGCATGGAAAAAACGTGACTGGTGTCACAAACTCTTTGGAAATCCAAAATAGGTGGCAAGAAAGAAAACCTGGGTACAAGACATACTGTTGAACACTACTAGCCCAGGTGAGTGGATGATGCCATTTAACAAGCTAGTGCCCATTTTGTACTGTGATATATTTTTACTTGTTCCCTGTATGCATGAAATGCCAGACTGGAGGATTACATCTAGATATATTTGGGAATATACACATTTATGTATATGTGTATAAACATGCATAGATGTGTATATTTCCAAATATACAAAGAAATATGTAACATTTAAATATATGCATCAGCATATACAAAAATGAAAATGAAAACACACATATTGATACTGAAAATAATAAAAAATAAAATTAAAACTAGCTACGCACAGTCCCAACACTTGTCAATGAAGGGTAAACTCTATGCTCCATGAGAAGAATGACCTAAACTTCTGTTTTGAGACCTGTACAAGCTTGGGACTGTAAAAGTATTAATTACACAACATTTGAAAATTATGTGAATTGTGCTAACATTGGTGGAAGGGCTCTCTCTTTTCAAATGTATAGAATTATATTAGGATAGATATCATGAGAGGTACATAGCAGTCAATGTAACAAACAAATGTCCTATTAATAAAGGTGATTTCAATACAGTGTTTCTGAGGAGATTAATGGTCTTGCATCCTCACAAAACAAACTCAACATGCCTTTATTTTTTCTTAATCCAGTTTTTCATAGATTGAAATTTATATGGCCTATATATATTATTTATATATTTTTTTCTGTACATATAAACATGTAAATATAGGAATTAGTATGCAAATAAACTTCAGTGTATTAAATACACACATTATTTGAAAACATTGCTGACCGCTAGAACCAATTCAAATATTTCCATCACATTTTCTTTACCATTGTTTTGCTATTTTTAAATTACATAAATGAAAATACAGAATTCAACACCTGCCTATGAGTGATAACATGCGGTGTTTGGTTTTCTGTTCTTGTGTCAGTTTGCCAAGAATGATGGTTTCCAGATTCATTAGAACACGTGGACACAGGGAGGGGAGCATCACACACTGCGGTCAGTTGTGGGGAGCTAGGGGAGGGACAGCAGGGGTTGGGGAGGGTTGGGAGGGTTAATGAGGGGAGAAATACCAGATAGAGGAGATGGGGGGATGAAGGCAGCAAACCACCTTGCCATGTATGTACCTATGCAACAATCCTGCACGATTTGCACATGTACCCCAGAACCTAAAATACAATTTAAAAAAAGAGAAAAAAAAAGAAAATATAGAATTCTTGAACATAAATGCAAAAACACAAAATATGTCTTAAAATAAGTTAAACCGGGCCGGGCGCGGTGGCTCAAGCCTGTAATTCCAGCACTTTGGGAGGCCGAGGCGGGTGGATCACGAGGTCAAGAGATCGAGACCATCCTGGTCAACATGGTGAAACCCCGTCTCTACTAATATAAAAAATTAGCTGGGCATGGTGGCGCGTGCCTGTAATCCCAGCTACTCAGGAGGCTGAGGCAGGAGAATTGCCTGAACCCAGGAGGCGGAGGTTGCGGTGAGCCGAGATCGCGCCATTGCACTCGCACTCCAGCCTGGGTAACAAGAGCGAAACTCCGTCTCAAAAAAAAAAAAATTAAATAAAGTAAAATAAGTTAAACCTGATGATTTTGAAAATGTGAATGTAGTTATAATAGAGGCCTCTTAAATTGCTAGATTCAAAAAGAGGATTCGGAGTCAGCCAGTTGGTCTGCCTGCATGTCTGGAACTAAAGTAACTAAGGAGTGGTGTGGAGGCAGTTTTGCTGTCTCGAAGAAGCAGGAAAAAAAGGCAATATGTAATGCTAGTATTTGGAAAGAAAAAAGCCAAGAAAGTAGAGATAAAGCATATATAACATTTCTGATAGATTTCTAGTCAGATTCAGTGTATTTTAAGGGATGGCTTATCTCTGCCCTTACAGTCTAGGAGCTACCTCTCAGAGCACGAAATACTTTTTCCACTTTTTTGGTTAAACCGGCTGTAGTATGTTTCTCAAATCGTTAGCCACAAGAGTCTAAATAAGAAGTGACACTTTTCAAAGTAATAAATTATGAATGCCCTGGAAGATTCAGCTACTTTGAATGATCAACAGTAAGATAACTTCAAGCTTATTTAGGAAACTAAAAAATATTATGATTTAAAATAAAATATTAGCAGGACGACAGGTACTTTGAGTAGCTATAGAATTGCTGATGTGGGCTCATGGGCTCTTTACTTTTTGCCACCCAATTCAGTAATAAACTGATGAGGATAAAATAAAGTGATAAGAAATATAAAGTAACACACTCTGAGCACCTATTTGCTACTAATCTTCCACTGGCTGTCTCTCAGTAAATCAACAAGAGAACTGTATTAGCTCAGGATCTAAAGGTTACATTCCAGTATATACATTTAAGTTAAAAATCTTCTTGAGTTTTCTCTGTCATCCCATAGGACTTCAAGATGACCAGGAAACTGGCAGGAAATTTAATACTACTGTGATTGCTCAGTATGAAAAGAAAACAATAAAAACATCAACAAAACATGGTACTGGATGGCATCTTTATAACATGGCTAATAAAGATGATTTCAAACAGCCCATTGACTTTTTCTATGGCCAGAACCTAGAGTAAATATACAATTTCATCTTGCTCTATCAGTTGAAGGCATTTTGCTTTTTTAGAATTATGATATTATTGATGCTATTAAAGATATGGCCTGCCCCTTCTTTCAAGTTTTAACGCTCAATTAAGTTTGGCTTTGTTAAATGTGGTGAGCTTCCAATGAATTTTTCAAGTAAATGAGAGTGATTGATAGATTAGAGATGAAAGTTTGGATCTCTGGTTACAAAACTGAAAGAAATAAAAATGTGGAACCAAATATGACAGTGATGCTTAGCAAATATAAGCTTCAAAATATAACCTTCACTATATATTTCTTAATATGTTTTATAAAATTCTTCTACATTGTTTAGGACCCAAGTAGCATAATTTTTTGGGACTCATGTGAAATATTCAGCAGATAACTAAGCAACCAATGGAAAGGAATAGCTTTTTTTCATTTCTTTGATGATTTTGAAGAGGATATTCAAAAGGTGTGTTCATCAGATATTCATTAAATGCTGAATACCTATCAAATATACATTGTTTTTAGTGACAGAAGGTATTATAAATATCTATCCCATATTAAAAAACATATTGGTCTGCTATATAGAAGTATACATTTATCTAATGATATATTCTTATCCTCAAAGGCATCATAAAACAGAATATTGTAAAGAAAAGCACATCAAACTTAAGGATATCTAAATAAATAGAAGTATCATGGATGGATGAGTCCTCTCAAACTAATGAAACAAAAATTAACCTATATTTTATAAAAATAACTCAGCATATTTTTCATAATCCTAAGATTTATTTTCTTATTTTGTAACCTAACTTGAAATAGCCTGAAGTATGATAAAGAAGATCTACATAAATACAGAACACAGTTGTCACAGATAAACAGTGAAACAATAACAAAGCCTAAACACTCTAGATTGTCTTGAGAAAATAGTTCATTGGGATAAGAGAAATGATAGAGATAATGGATATATAAGGTCAAAATATCATTGTTTTTTGGGGGAAGGTCTGAATAATAGGGGAAGATATCCCTACCTTCTCTACCATTATGCACATGCAAAGGTACTGCTGGTGGTCACGAGGGAGCATGTAGTTTGCTGTTTTATAGCATGGAGCAGAATGTAATAATGCTCTTCATTTGCCTAAAGTATGTTTTAATTTTACTATGCAAAACAATCTTGACAAGTCTTAAAATTCTAACTTGAGCTATACCTCTGCTTCCCTGACAAGCTTGGCCTCGGGCATTTCTCCTTCTATTGAATTCTTCAGCATTTTCTGTCCTGATTATTATTTGATAGCCATCATACACTGTATCTTGGTGAAAATTACCTTAATTGTGTTTGTGTTTTATTGTTTATGCTTATATTATGATATACAATACTTCTGAGTAATCACATGGTTTAATATTTATAATACACATTTTATATCTTATACATCAAATGGTAATTGTTTTATGAATATATAAAATAATTGATTTTCCTTGTTTCAACAGGAGTTTTGGATTAATAGATGACTTCTGAAATCTTTTCCCTGTCCAAATTTTTAAAGATATTATAACTTCACTGAATAGTATTTGTAGGTTTTTATAATTTTTATTCTAATTTTCTAGAGAAGCATTTAACCTTGAAATTTGGCAAAACTGTAAATAAACCATAAATTTAATTTTTGTTACTTTTTTATATTAGAGGAATAACTTCAAGATCAATCTGAAAATTTACAGAAGCTCTTTTTCTCTGTAGTAATATACCTTAGATTATGTTCATCAGATTCTGACCCCATAATTTTAGTACAATCCAGTTCCCTTAGATGACGTCTTCCTCTATGAATAACAGTCTCATGATCAGATACACCTACTACATCAGTTTAGAACTGTTCCCCTCTCTCACACCCCCTCTCTGGCCAAAAAGAAAAAAAAGTATCACATAGGAATAAAAAGGGAAGGAAAGAAGGAAGGAAGGAAAAAAGGAAGGAAGGAAAGGAAGGAGGGAGGGAGGGAGGGAGGGAGGTGGGGAGGCTTCTTATAAATGGCATCCATGAAGTGTATAATCTTCCCAGAAGCAACAAGCTGCTTTAAAAAAAAAATAAAATCCAAATCAAGCAACTTTAAATTTGAGGATATTTGTAGCTCCATGATTTTCTCATTTTTCTTTCGCGAGCAAAAAATTCTCAATGAATTTGCACCTGCCAAATCACATAGTGCAAAATTCATTCAGAATGTCATTCTGTGTCCACAAAGAATCAGGTTATACATTTCAGTTATGTTATGGTATAAAGATAATATTGTTGATATTAGAAGTTCCTAAAAAAGCATGAAGATCTCACTTAGAATTCGGAACTGAAAAAGTACAGTATGTATATTATTTATTTATCAATAGACTTTCTACTAGCTATTTGGAGTACAAGCACTCCAAAATTAAAATAATTTTCAAGCATTAAGTTTTGTTATCAGAATTGTATTATCCACTACATTATAGCTTACTTTTTTGTAATATAAGACATTTATCCCTGATAGCAACCACACTAAAGACGTTTTCCATGAAGCAGAGATTTGTTTCCTTTAATATCTCAGATACTTTGGGTGCAGGGAAAATTATATTATTAATTTTGGGGAAATTTCCCTGGGACATGAACATGTAGTAGCCCGGAACTTAGGATTATAAATGGTTTACACATCATACTGTTTTCACTTTTTATTTTGACTCACCCCACTTCCAGGTCACCTCACACAGCTAAGATCCCAAACTTACCCTTGCCTTTCCCAAAGCCTGTGAAACTGACCTAGTTTGCTGAATATTTATGGAATATTACAACATCCTCTTTGGATGCTATTTTTTCTGATGTTTCAGTAGCTAATATAACTATTTGTTGCATAGTAGAGGAAGATTAATAACAGATGTGCAGAATATTTTAAATGCAATAGCATTCTGTGTGTGTGTGTGTGCGCGCGCGCGTGCGCGTGAGTGCGCGTATGTGTTTCCTTTCCCGCATTTTTTCCCCAAGCTTTCTTCCTTTCCATTGGCCTGAAATTAACATTTCAATCTGTGAAATATATGCTAATCATATGGCACTTTGTCTTGTATTATCCATTGATTTCTAGCCAATACTGTCTGTCATAACAGCATAAAATCAGTGAAATATCTGCCTTGCTGGTGCTTGTACAGATGGAAATGCATTTTTATTATTAAAAATCAGAAGACAAACACTGGTTTTTGATTTGGAAGGTGAGTTACAATCTATGGAATTAGTAGGGTAATGTGCTGAGTCACTGCTAGAATAGAAAGTGGGACATTTTTGAGGCCGAATTTGTCTTTGGTTAAATCTAATGATGTAATCAAAGAGAATGATTCTTCTATATCCCAGACTTCTGTTGCCTTTAGGTCTATGCATTTTGAAACTTTTTAGAGTTTTTAAAAGTAATTTGTCAGTTTGATGATTTATTAAAAGCAGCTGTTAAGCATGGAAATGCCTGAGGAAGACACTTAAATGTTTTGGTTCTAGTATGAGCTCACTTACTCTTCTCTCCTGAGAAGAATCTCTCTTTCTCTGTCTCTGTCTCTCTGCATACACACGCACACACACACACACACATATATACACACACACATATATATACACACAGATAAATATACATGCACATATACACACACATATATATGTACATATACATATATATACACACATGCACACACATATACAAACACAACATACATACATATTTACTGAGTGTGTGAGTGTAAATAAGCTAGGAATTAGGGGAAATCTTTGATAGTGTAAGAGCAATGAGTTATACATTGGATTGTACCCCCACAAAAATAGGTATGTGTTGATGTCCTAACTGCAAGTATCTCAATGTGGCATGATTTTGAGATAAGATCTTTACAGAGATAGTCCAGTTAAAGTGAGGTCCTTGAGGTCATAGGGAGAAGATGGTGATCTACAAGCCAAGGATAGAGGCCTGAAACAGATCCTCCCCTTACAAACTTTGTGGGGAACCAATCCTGCTGACATCTTAATATTGGACTTCTAGCCTCCAAAGCTCTGAGACAATAGAGTTCTGTTGTTTAGGCTGCCCAGTCTGCAGCACATTGTTGCAATAGCCTTAGAAAACTAATACAATGTCATTTGGAAATAATGCTGCTTTGTAGTTAGATCAATAGAGAAAAAAATATCTAGAGCTTTTCACAAAATCAAGGAGATTACAATTTAATAATAGGTAAATAAACATACTCTTCTGACAGGATTACTTATTGTTTAAAATAGTTTTATTTCAAAATTAAAATAAAATAATATAGTATATGACTCACAACCTGTGCAAGAGTGAAAAAAAATGCCTTACAAAATAAATCCTCTTTTTAAGTTCTTTGGTTTTTGAGTACCACTTGACAAATATAGATTTTCTACTATTTCATTTTATTACAAATAAGGGAGGGTTTTATAGTCATATTATTAATTGTATTTCCTAGAAAACCACATTCTAGCCTTTAGTTGTTTTCTGTTAAAATATTGAACAATCTTAGAAAAAGTTTACTTAAGTGTCTACTGTTATCTACAGTCAAGTATTTTAATATATTGGCATTTAAAACACAGAAAGCGTAAAGAAATAAAATACTATACATAAATTGCCAATAGTTTTGCTAGATATTGCTGGAAATAGTTGATATTAACGTGCATAATTCACTACATGTAAGTTTAAATTTTGGTGAATAAAGAATGAACTTCTAGGTATATGCTACAAGTAGGCATATGTTAATCAAGATTCATCAAAGAAACAGAACCATCTCTTTCTCTCTCTATATATATATATTTATATATATTTTTATAAACAAAATTTATATTTTATATATAATTATATAATTTATATATATGCATAGCAAAACAATATCTCTCTATATATCTATATACATAGATCTCTATATATAGATATAGCTATATATTTATCTATCTATCTATATTTATAGATATGGTTCTGCTATATATGTATATAAAAATTCTGGGTCACATGATAATGGAGGCTTATTTGAGGCTGACTAATCCCACCATCTGTAGTCTGCAAGTTGGAGAATCACAAAAGCCAATGGTATAATTCAATCTGAGTCTCAAGGCCTGAGAACAAGGATTCAGGGTAGATGTGTGATAATGGAGGTCCAGGTTTGAGTCTGAAGTCCAGAGAGCCAGTAGTGGCAATGTCCAAAGGCAGGAGAAGATGTATGTTCCAGATGTAACAGAGAGAAAATTTGCCTTTCCTTTATTTTGTTCTATGCTGAACCTCAACAGATTGGATGATGCCCATTCACATTGATGAGAGTAACCTTCTTTACACAGTTTACCAATTCAAATGTTAATCTCTTTTGGAAATTTCCTCACAGGCACATTAAAACTTACTGGCTATCTGGGCATCCCTTAGCCCAGTCAAGCTGACTAATCATCAGAAGCTCATCCCTTTTTACCTTGGTGCCCTTATACATCTACTTAAACCATACTTAACCTCCAAATAACAACAAACTCATAACTCTACCCAATGTGATACAATTTTTATATGATCAAAAATGCACTAATGCTCTCCCAAAAAAAGGAGAGTCTTTGAATGATGTTAACTATTCTTCAAAAGTCTTGAAATAATGTTAACCCTTCTCCTGATATTCTGTAACTTAAATACTATGATGTAAAAATAGCATTACTCAAATATTAATATAAAGTCAATACATCTTTTTTTCTTTTTTTGAGATGGGGTTTCACTCTTGGGGTAAGATAATCCCTCCTAGCCAAGCAGTCATATTAGAGGCTGGGAAGAGTGTGTCTACCCAAGTAACAGGGCAGAAGAAAGGGGGATCCAGAAGATGGGCCCAATAGAGATTAGCAGGTGCAGGTTCCAGGCAGAGTGAAAGAATAAGAAAGGTTAATACCCTACAAGAGTTGTAATGTACAACAGAGAGCATAGCAAAGAACAGATTATCTAGAGTGAATGGTGTCTGTGTCCAGAGCAGGTTTCAGCTCAGCCTCCTGAATTGTCTTCTTTAACATCCCCCGGTGATGTTCAGGGCTTGTGTCATCTGAGGAAGCCACATCATCCGGGGCTGCAGGGTCCTGCAAGGTCATTTCCTTCATTTCTGATACTAGGTTGGGTATTATCCACACCGTGGTATTGTTTGATGTGTTGTACTGGAATCCAAAGAGTGCCTGAGGGGGTGTGAACACACGCATATCCTCTTCTCCATGTTAGCAAATCATTTGGACCACACCATACATTACAATTTACATCTTTCCATAAAATCACTGGTTTTATGTTTTAAGAGGCTTTTGCAAAATCCTTTTCTATTGATGACTGAAACTAATCATCTACACTTTAAAAATCAATGATAAATAAGGCTGTGCCAATAGTGTTGCAGGGTCCTTACTCATATTCCCCCTTTTTTGTTTTTTGAGCATATTTTTAAGGCTGGAGTAGACATGATCTACTATGGCCTGTCTTTAAGGGATACCTGTGATATGTCAGATGTTCCATGTGTGACAAACTTGTTGAAATTGTGAACTGGCATAAGCTGGACCATTATCAGTCTTAATTTTTGTGGGCAGCCCCATAAACACAAAAGTTTAAAGATGTTTAATAACAGATTGGGTGGACTCTCTAAGAAGAGCATGTGTGCTTATTAGGTAAAAATTGATTTCAATGGACACATGTGCATATTATTTCTCCAAATTCAGAATCATGTGTAACATCTGTTTGCCATAATTGATTAGGCAAGCTACCACTGACCTTCTTCACAGCTGGAAAAAAACTCCCTAAACTTCATATGGAACCAAAAAAGAGCCCACATTGCCAAAACAATTCTAAACAAAAAGAACAAAGCTAGAGGCATCACGCTACCTGACTGCAAACTATACTACAAGGCAACAGTACTGAAAACAGCATGATACCAGTACCAAACAGAGATATAGACCAATGGAACAGAATAGAGGCCTCAGAAATAATGTCACACACCAACCACCATCTGATCTTTGACAAATCTGACAAAAACAAGCAATGGGGAAAGGATTCCCTATTTAATAAATGGTGTTAGGAAAACTGGCTAGCTATGTGCAGAAAGTTGAAACTGGAGCCCTAACTTACACCTTATACAAAAATTACTTCCAGATAGATTAAAGATTCAAACATAATACCTAACACCATAAAAACCCTGGAAGAAAATCTAGGCAATACCATTCAGGACATAGACGTAGACAAGGACTTCATGACTAAAACACCAAAAGCAATAGCAACAAAAGCAAAAATAAACAAATGGGACCTAATGAAACTTAAAAGCTTCTGCACAGCAAAATAAACAATCATTAGAGTTAACCAGCAACCAACAGAATGGGAAAAAATTTTTGCAAGCTATCCATCTGACAAAGGGCTAATATCCAGAATCTACAAAGAACTTAAACAAATATACGAAAATAAAAACAACCCCATCAAAAAGTGAGCAAAGGATATGAACAGACACTTTCCAAAAGAAGACTTTATGTGGCCAACATATGAAAAAACACTCATCATCACTGGTCATTAGAGAAATGCCACATAGAGATACCATCTCACGCCTGTTAGAATGGTGATCATTAAAAAATTTGGAGACAGATGCTGAAGAGAATGAGGAGAAATAGGAACACTTTTGCACTGTTGGTGGGAGTGTTAGTTCAACCATTGTGGAAAACAGTGTGGCAATTCCTCAAGGATCTAGAACTAGAAATACCATTTGACCCAGCAATCCCATTACTGGATATTTACCCAAAGGATTATAAGTTGTTCTATTATAAAGACACATGCACATGTATGTTCACTGAGGCACTGTTTACAGTAGCAAAGACTTGGAACCAACCCAAATGCCCGTCAATGATAGACTAGGTAAAGAAAATGTGGCACATACACACCATGGAATACTATGCAGCCATAAAAAGGGATGAGTTCATGTCCTTTTCATGGACATGGATGAATCTGGAAACCATCATTCTCAGCAAACTGACACAAGAACAGAAAACCAAATACTTCATGTTCTCACTCATAAGTGGGTGTTGAACAATGAGAACACATGGACCCAGGGTGTGGGATATCACACACTGAGGCCTGCTGTGAGGTGGGGGAGCTAGAAGAGGGACAGCAGGTGGTTGGGGGGATTGGGGAGAGATAACATTAGGAGAAATATCTAATGTAGGTGACGGGGGGATGGATGCAGCAAACCACCATGGCATGTGTATATCTATGTAACAATACTGCACGGTCTACACATGTACCCTAGAACTTAAAGTATAATTTTAAAAAAAGAAACTTTTACAAATACTCTTTAGCATGCCTCTCTAAAAAAAAAAAAAAAAAAAAAAAAAACTGATGTACTTAACTATATAAGACAGGAAATTTATACTTGGTGAAGTGATATGTACAAAAATGTTGTATGAGGGTATATATACACATGCACACACAAAATATTTAATCTGTATACATACACAACACAAACTACATATTGTTGTAAATATATCTATAACTATATAACTACATAAATATTTATATTCATTTGTGTGTATATATATATATATGTATTTATATTGGATATAGGTAAAAGGTCATTTATTCCAGATTTACATTCTGAATTTTAAATAAAGTTAAGTTGCATTACCTGAAGCATAACTTAACCTTTGCAAGTATCTAACACTGTAGTCTCCAAATGATGGACTAACTTTCTGAACAATATTCTTCATTCACTTGGCTTACTCTGGGTGGGTACACACATATGTGTTATCATAAGCATGTGCACAGTAATGTTTTTCTAAGTATTCCAGATACAATAACTTTGATTAAAGAGAATTAAATACTGAGACAAAATACTGTGAAGAAATTTAGAAATATTCCACATTAAAATATCAATGGCAAGAAACAAATTAAAATCATTGTATTTCAAAACATATGGTCAAAAAAAGAATGTTATATAAACAGACTTTTATACGTTGACCACATATTCAGAAGAAATCCAGGAAAAACTACTACTGTAATGCATTTTGCTCAATCATGGTACATTTGTTGACATCCCTTCTCTTCTCAAGAGGCTGAATAAAGGACAAAAAAGCGTATGGCCAGAAAAGTGATTTTTCAAGCCTTTCTTCTATTGTGTGGCAAAAAAAAAAAAGTGCAAATATGTGACTTTTGTATCTCCAGAATTTTCTCCAAGTTGACTTATGAATAAAATGAAGTATGAATTTAAAATTATTATAATTTATTTTACTATCTTTTAAAATAAATACGACTGAGAAATGAGTGTATTTCTCTGCTTTATGTAGCTGTTCCTTTTAGAAAAATAAAAATTCTAAAACCTACATTTCCACATGATATCAGAGTGAATTTTCTTTCAATCATTATCAAGCAAAGGGAAACTCTTGGCAATAATTCTGTCTTTTAGTTGTTTGTACTGTCACTGTGATGGCAACTGAACTTAATACCCCATTTGTTTTCATAGAAATGATGTCTTCTGTGCAACAAACTGGCTCAAACTGCTTCCCTGCTGTATTAATGTGTTTCTGTTCATACAAAATCCCCATTAATGTGGTTGCTTTGAACATTTCAAGTGTCAGATTTTAGATGCTTATAAATTGACTGCAAATCAAAACATTACATCATGTTGAGCAGGATACAGATAAAAAGAATAGAAATCTGGTTTTAAAATAGTGTCTTGTGATATCAGATACATGGCCTGATTTTTATATACCAAAGCAGCACATTAGTGCAATAGTTCATAGAAAATGACACTACCAGGACAAGAAGAAGCTTTTTATTTATATCAGAGAAGGAATATGTTACTCTAGATGTCACAAATTATACAACATTGTCATTAACCATTAAAACACAGTGACCAATCTGAGCTAATGAGCTGAGAAGGAAGATATATCTTTTTTGACTACTTTTATAGAATTTAAATATATCTTTGGTTAAGAAAGACGTCCCCCAAGAAGGCAAAGAATATTTCTTGAAATGTACAGGTGCAAATACAAGAAGTATCTTAAAAATCAGCCAAAAACACAGGAATGGGTGCCTCCATAAGAATTCTTTTTCTGTTTGTCCTTGTAAGTCTGACATAGGCAATCTATCTAAGAGTTTCACAAATTTAATTGGCACATTTTATAACTAGTACTTTCTTTAATGATGCTCAAATTCTACACACTGTAAATTTGTAGCAAAAGGGAGTAATGGTAGAGATTGTGCCCTGGGAATATCTGGCCACATTAATGAAAAAAACTTGGTTCCATAAGCAATGCTGATATTGGGCCCATCCAGAAAACCCAAAATAACTTGACGTTTGTGACTTCATAGTAGCAGTGACATGAACAGATTTTGTCAACCCATTAAAAAAACCTTATTGGTAAAAGAGAAAGAATTGGATAAATATATTAAAAAATAAAGTGTGTGTGGGTGTGTGCATGCATGTGTGTGTAAGCAAGAGACAGAGAAAGAATCAGTAATATCAGCATCATCACAACAACCTTCTATAGCCACATTTCTCTTTTTATATTGGGAATATTTTGAGGAGACCAAGCTTTTAATACTACCCTTGCAGTCTAAACAAGAGTGCTTTTAGAACAACTTTCTTTCTCTATCTTCACCTTGGATTTATGTCCTTGATGAAAGACTATTTTCTTTATCAGCTTGAAAGCTTAAAGAAACAAATTAAACTATGTGTCTTGAGACAGTGGTTCTATTTTCTTAAATTATTCTTCTTTTATCTGTCACAGTTCACACAATCAGATATAACAAACTTGTAGGCATAGGACTGAATTCAGTCCTTGACTGCCAGTAAATTTACTAAAATAAAGCATTCTAATTATGCATTTTTTATTCTTATAAGTCCTTGACTGCCAGTAAATTTACTAAAATAAAGCATTCTAATTATGCATTTTTTATTTATTTAGATGGTACTTCTTAGAGGTATACAAAGTGCATAGTATAAGAAAATTAGCAGATATAGCATAAGTTAAAGCAGATTTACATTGAAATAAATATAATTTACATATAATTTGATGGTTGCCTACAAAGTACATGTCACCGAATTCCTCAGTTTTCCTATAAAAATATGTATAATTATCATTGTAGCTCATATTTTCATGCAAATTAAATTTCAAAAGGAAAACAAAATGCTCTGCAGAGTCCATACTCAAACTCAATTAACATTAGTAATCATGATAAAATAATAATTATTTAGTGTTTATTACGTGTCATTTGTTGTTTTCAGTGCTTTACTTAAACTAATTATATTCTAATTAAGACTGTATAAGGCTAATGCTATCATAGCTACAAAATGCAAATGTGAAATATAAAAATTCATTAAGTTATTGTTGATCATGACACAGCTAATACACATTAAAACTGGAAGGAATCATGGAGAACAGAGTATCCGTCCCCTCAAGCATTTAGCACTGTATTCCAACTGTTTTGTCACATGCCTCTTCACTGTAGTGCTTATTTCTCTACTACATTCTTTTCCTCTGGAAGTAACAAAAGTTGCAAAAATGGTAAAGGTTGTCACTTATAATAAATGATAATCCCTATTTACAAAACTTATATTTTACTGAGAAAGATTAAACAACATATAATATAAATCAGATATTAGAATGGATTTGACAATTAAGATTTAGCACTATGTAATTATTTGTTAATATTTTGAAATACTGCATAAAAAGCTCTAGGTTCTGCTCAATAATTTATTCATAGATGGAAATAAAAAATTATACAGAGAAGTCTAAAAGTGCAGTGAGGTTTAATACAGCTGCAGTGACCACAGGCTTAGATCACAAAATTCAATTCTCTTTGACTATGTAGACAGCATTCTCAAGAACAGTAAGTACAAACAATTCTAAACTGCAAAGATCAGTATATACACCTAAATCTCCAATGCCCAGACATTCATGAACATCCACATGTTATTCAAGAAAACATGATGACCTCACAAAACAAACTAAATTTGGCAGAAATGATCAGTCTCAGTGAATATCGATATGTAAGCTTTCAGACAGATTATTCAAAATAGTATCTTGAGAAAGTTTAACAAACTTTAAGATAACACAGAGAAATCATTCAGAATTCTGTCAGAGAAATTTAACAAAGATATTGAAATAATAAAAATTAAGCAAAAATTCTGGAGCTGAAAAATTCAATTAACAAACTGAAAAATATATCAGAGTCTCTCCATAGCAGAATTCACCAAGCATGTAAAAGATGTAGTGAGCATGAAGACAAGTGATATGAACATATACTGTTAGAGGAGAAAAAATAAAAAAGAATGAATCATAACTACAATATTTAGAAAACAGACTTAAAATGGCAAACTTCAGAGTTATTGGCCTTAAAGAGGATGTAAAGAAATCACAGTATAAAGTGTATTCAAAAATAAATAACAGAACTTTTCAAACCTAGTGAAAGATATGAATATCCAGATACAAGAAAGTCATGGAACATACAACCCCAATAAGAATACTCCAAGACATATAATAATCAAACTCTCAAAGTTAAAAGATTTTAAAACAAAGGATCCTAAAATAAACATGAGAAAAGGAGCAAATAACATATAATGGAGCTCCAATATGTTTGGCAGCAGACTTCTCAGCAGAAACCTTGCAGGTCAAGAGAAAGCAGGATGACATATTCAAAGTGCTATAGGAAACAATTTTTTAAAGCCTTCCAATTTTGAAACTATAATATTACATTTTTAAAAATTATCCTTCAAACATAAAGAAATAAAGACATTCCTAAACAAACCTGAGAGATTTTGTCAACATCAGAGTTGTTTTACAAGAAATGCTAAAAGGAATATGAAACTAGACCTATATCTCTTGCCATATAGAGAAATCAAATCAAAAAGAATTAGAAACTTCATTCTAAAACTATGAAACTATTAGAACAAAATATTGGGGAAATACTTTGGGACATTTTACTAGGCACAGATTTCTTGAGTGAGACCTCAAAAGCATAGGCAGCCAAATCAAAAATGAACAAATGGAATCACATCAAGCTAAAAAGCTTCTGCACAGCAAAGAAAACAATAAACAAACTGAAGATACAACTGTAGAATGGGAGAAAATATCTGCAAACTAACCTTCTAAGGGATTAATAACCAGAATATGTAAGGAGCTCAAACACTAAATAGAAAAAAAAAACCTCACAAATAACCAGATTTAAAAATGGACAAAAGAAATGAATAGACATTTTACAAAAGAAAACATACAAATGGACAACAGTAATAGGCATATACGTTCAACGTAACTAATCATCAGAATAATGCAAATCAAAACTACACTGAGGTAACATCCCCCCCTAGTTAAAATGTCTTTTATCCAAAAGGTGGCGATAATGAATGCTGGTGAGGATATGGAGAAAGAGAAACCCATGTACACTGTTTGTAGGAATGTACATTAGTACAGTCACTATAGAGAACAGTAGGGAGGTTTCTCAAAAACTAAAAATTGAACTACCATATGATCCAGGAATTTCACTACCAGGTTTATATCCACAAAAAAGGAAATCTGCACTCCTGTATTTATTGCAGCACTATTCAAAATAGCCAAGATGTGAAAGCAATGTAAATACCATCAATAAATGAATTGATGAAGAAAATGTGGTTCATATACACAATGGAGTGTTTTTATTTATTAAGTAACAGTTCTGAACATACAATTCTACTATATGGCAAATATTTAAACATTTATATATAGTATGTCTATTTTGCTTAATGTAATTTAATGTAGTCATTGTTCTTCTCCTGCAGAAGAGAAGAAAACATCATAAAGTTATCATTTCCTTCTCAGAGTTGAGATATTCACAAACAGGTGGAACTTTGAACTTGAACCTCCTGAAATCAAGAGTTGTCTACATACTTATTCAACTGTAAAAGAGGGAAATTTTGTGATTTGCAACAATATAAATGGAAGGGGAGGACGTTGTGTTAAGTGAAATAAGCCAGGCACAGAAAAACAAATATCCTACATGGAAGAAGTTGAACTCATGGAGACAGAGCATAGAATGATGGTTACTAGAGACTGAGAAAGGAAGGGCAGAAAAAGAGATAAAGTGGGATAGTTAATGGGTACAAAAATATAGTTAGATAGAATAAATAATGACCTTTATTTGGAATCACAACAGGGTGACTATAGTTATCAATAATTTATTATGTTTCAAAATAACCAAAAGAGTGGAATTGGAATGTTCCTAACACAAAGACATAATTAAGATTTGAGGGAGTAGGTATCTCAATTACTCTGTTTTGATTATTACACATCAAAGCATTATATTTCCCATAAATATGTACAACTGTTTTGTACAAATATTTAAAAATAAAGAAACTTTAAGAAGTATGGCAATGGGAAAGAATAAAAAGTTTATTTCTTGTAACCTAAAAATTGTATTCATAAACCATTTCCATATGCATTATACATTTACTCCTGAAAACAACCTGTATTATGAGAAGACTTAGATTTAAAAGTATATCATCTTGACGTCCATACAGGCTTTAAGTTATTAAGTCACAAATTGAGCTAGATATCTATTCCAACATTCTAAGTGATTAAAAAGTAATCTTGGGGAGTCCAAAAGAAAGGCAACATCTCAAAAAAATGGGAGACATACACTTTGGCCTGGTATTATCTGAATATATGAGATGATCCCTACTACTACTCACAATGATCTTAGATACCCTAATTGCACCTAAGATTTGGAAAATAACTAATTTGAAACTGCTACAGATTTGGCTCCTAGCAACTATGGAAGAGTTATTTGAAAACAAATGCACAATTAAGGTATGTCCACAGATTCTGGGCTTAAGACTGTAGAGAGATGTCTATGTTATTTGTAGGTAATAATTGGACATAGTGTGAACAAGGGCATATTTTTCCAACTTGTGCAAAATATCTTAAAAAATAGCATATTTAAGGAAATTATAATAAATAATTTTTTAAAGTTGGAAAAAACTTAGATATTAATCTATCTTATCAACTCTCATTTAAGAAAAGCAAAGCGTTGAAATCATAAACACCTTGCTCATGGTTACAGTAAATTAATAGAAAAGTCAGGACTAAAAACAAGATGTTCACTTTCCTCATCTACTGTGCCCTTTACAAATTTGGTCATCCATTGTACTCTGCCTTACAAAATTACCTGAAAGTTTTTATATTATTTTGTTTTCATCTAGACTATTATGCAGGGCTGAGTCAGATTATGTAGAATTCAATGTCTCTGTAGTTGCCACCTTAAGAATGGGCAGAAGTTATTCTGTAGATTTGATGTAAATCTAAAATCAGCATCTGTAGAAATGAAACTGTTCTAACACAGAAGATCGAGAAACAACAGTGACCAGGTAAAATGGAGTTTTGACATATTTTTCACTGCTCATCTGCTAGGTTTCCTATGGAGACAATATTTAAGAGAGCTTTTAATTTTTTAGTTGCCAGAAAAATAAGTGCATGAGAATTATGATGTAAGTTTATGTATGCTATCTTGTAACTGAAATCCTGCTAAGTCACCAAAATTTATTGTAGAGTAATAGTTCTTTTCAATGTACAATTCTACTCTCTGGCAAAGTATTGGAACATTTATATGTAATATGTCTATTTGGCTTTATTTAATGTAGTGATTGTCATTGTCCTACAGAAGAAAAGAAAACATCATAAAATTATCATTTCCTGCTCAGAGTTGAGATATTAGCAGACAGGTTCAACTTTGCACTTGAGCTTGCTGAAATCAAGAGCTGTCTGTAAGACAAAACAGCCAATACAGAAATTTGTCTTTTTTTTGAACCAAAAATTTAACTTTAAGGTTTCTTTTTGGTTCCTTTTTATCATTTCTCCCTTTTCTTTTTCTATCATATTTGTATACATTATGATATTCCCAAATCCATAAATACTCTGAAAAACTATTATGGGAATGTGTTTTTTACATGTATCAACAACAAAACATACCATTTATCTCATTATTCCTTAATATCACCTTTTTCTATTATTATCATCACTGTTAAAAGGCATTCAAATTCACTAACCAGGAAGGGAAGCCCTTGTTTGAGAAATAAAACATTTTTCTTACAAGTAAAATTATCTGTGAATACATCACTGCTTCCTAGGAAACCACAATGATTATCTAGATGGTAAACACAACTGTGGGGCTGGAATGGACAGTGTTGTCATTAGATAGGTGGTATCCTATTAAATAAGTATAATAATTTTTCCAACACTTAAATTAGCACAGTTAATCTAAAGCCACTGATACTAAAATTTCAGGGAAAGCAAATTGTTAATTGACTGCTAATATTCTCTATATAAACCTCTATGAGGATAAAAGATGATCCATTATTTAAGACATCTCTAATTTATTTACTTGGCAAACTAATAAATACATTTTTCTTAAGCCATATAAGTTTCTTAACCTTATTCAGTTTAAAATTCACTGTGATCAAGTAGGCTTCATTCCTGGGATGTAAGATCTGTTTAACATTTGTAAACCAATAAATGTGATTCATCACATAAACAGAATAAAATACAAAAACCTTATGATCATATCAATAGATGCAGAAAAAGCTTCAATAAAGTCCAACATCCCTTCATGATGAAAACTCTCAACAAACTAGGCATCGAAAGAACATAATTCCATGGAACAAATCTGCAAATGTACCACCTGAATGTAAAATAAAAGTTGAATAGCATAAAAAAGAACTCTAAGCTACTTTTGTGAGAAGAATAATTCACTACCCAGAAAAATATCTCATGTTGTAACCACCTGAGGGGTTCTTTCTGTCTGCTGCATAAAGACCACAGCATTGTAGTAAAGAAAGAGTTTAATAGACAGGAGGCTGGCTACACCACATGGTTGTACTCAAATCACCACCTCCAAAGCTCATAGGTTAGGAGGTTTTCAAAGGCAGTTTGGGGGAAGGGGTGGGAGTGGCCAGGTAACAGGTGCTTGCTGTGATTGATTTGGGTAGAGATGAAATCATAGGGAGTCAAATCCGTTCTTTCTGTGTTTATGGATTAGAACACTCAAATATTGTTTAGATGGCAATACTCCCCAAATTGTTCCACAGATTCAAAATAATTCCTATCAAAATCTCAGCTGGGTTCTGGCCAAAATTGACAAGGTGATCTTTACATTCTTCTGGAAAGACAAGGGACCTAGATCAGGCCAAACACTCTTGAAAAGAAAAAAATTGAATTTAGACATTTCACACTTCCTGATTTCAAAAGCTATAAGAAAAGCAACAGTAATTAACTCAAGACAGTGATACTAGTGTACAGATAGACATATAGATCAGTGGAATAGAATTGTTAATGCCAAAATAATCCTATACATTCATCTTAACTTTTGACAATGGTGTCAAGACAATTCAACTAAGAATAGTCTTTTCAACAAATGGTGTTGGGAAATTGCAGATATCTCTATGTATAGATAGATATACTTGGGCCCCTACCTCATATAAATATATATTAAAAAAAAAAAACTACCTCACACCTTATACAAAATTTAACCCAAATGGTATCAAAACTTATCATGGGTGTAAATCTTCCTGACCCTGAATTCGACAAGGTATCTTGGTTATGACACCTAAGTCACAAGCAACCAAGTGAAATATAAAGTTTTACTTTATTCAAAATTAAGTGTTTTTTGCTTCAAAGGACACTCACTACCAACAAACTAAAAAGACTTCCTGCAGAATGGAAGAATGTTCTCAGATTATATATTTAAGGAACTTTATCTAGAATACATAAAAAGATTCAATTCAACAATAAAAGGACAAAATATTCCAGAATATAGTAGGCCAAGGCTTTGAATAGACATTCTGCACAGAAGATATGCCCCATAAGGGCATAAAAAAATCAACATTATTAGTAATCAGAGAGATGAATATTAAAACCACAATGAGATTATACTTTACACCGACTAGGATGACTAGAATTAAAAAAATACAGAAAATAACAAGTGTAGGGGAGAATGGGGAGTAATTAGTACCCTGAAACACGGCTCTACAGAATGTAAAATGGTGCAGTCACTTTGGAAAACAGTCTCAAAGTTCTTCAAGTGATTAAATACAGTTATTATATGATCCAGTGATTCTACTCTTAGGTATATAACCTGATAGCTAAAAATATATTTTCAACACAAAAATTTATATGTAAATGTTAGAATTATTAACAAATAGCCAACAATTGAAAACAATTCAAATGTCCATAAGCTGATGAATAAAGAAATTGTGATATATCCAGGAAGTGTAATTTTATTCAGTCATAAAAATATTGGATCTTCTAATATGTTACAAATGGGATAAACCTAGAAATCATTATACTAAGTTAACTAAGCCAGGAACATAAGTTGACATTGTATAGTTCATTTATATGAAATGTCTAGAATAGACAAATTCGTAGAGAGAAAGTAACTTAGAGTTTGCCAAGTGGTTAGGGGTAGGGGAGATGGAGAGTAGCTGCTAATAGGAGTGGGGTTTATTTTGAGAGTAATGACAAAGTTCTAGATGAAAATAGTGATGGTTATACAACTTTGTGAATATACTAAAAACAAATGAATTATATACTTTAAAAGACTAAATTTAATTTCATGTGAGTTACATATCAATTTAAAAACATTATCATTTGCAATCAATTCAAAGAAAATGAAATTCTTACATATAAACTTAATAAAACATGCCAAAATCTGTATGTTGAGTGACATAATACTGATTTTAATAAAATTTAAGAAGTTCTAAATAAATAGAGACATATCAAAATCATGCTTTGGGAGACTCAACATAATATCAGCATTGATTCTTCTCAGTTTGATTTATAAATTTAATAAAATTTCTATCAAATGCTAATGTAATATTGGCGTTCAGGTGTTCAGGGTGCCCTCAGCTCCCCTCAGAGGATGTTTCTCCAGGTTCTTCGTCTCGTGCCCTCTCAAGAATGAGAAAGGGGACCATGGCACAGTGGGCAGTAAATGCCAGACTCAAAAGTATTTGTAGAAAGTGATTTATTTAAAGAGAGAGAGAAAAAGGAAAAGAGAGAGAGAAAGAAACAGCTAACTCTCACACTGAGTAAGATAATCCAGAAAGATGGAATCCAGGAGATGAAAGCAGCTTCCATGAGTGTTAGGGAATAGAGAGAGATGGCATTTAGGACGAGAAGACAGGCTTCCACGAGAGAGTGTGGAAGGGGACTCCAGAGGGGAAATCCAAGAGAGAGAAAGACGGCTTCCATGAAGGGAGTGTTCCTGGAAGGGGACCCAAACATGGAGTCCAAAGGGGTGTGGACAAAGGGGACTTTTAACCTGGGAGGAACCCCCACCTTCTCTAAGACCCCTGGCCAATGAAAGGAGTTCCTTAGAACTTCCACTGGAGTGACTTTTAGTTTCTTCCTGCACCCCAGAAATTCAAACATAAACCATTAAATCTACCAGATGGAGAGAGATGGGAGGGGGGCATGGTGCTGGGAAATTCTTGCCCTTAAAACTACGCCCCCTCATGGACCCAGAAAGAGAACACATTCCCTCACTAATACAGTGTTTGATAGAAAAAGGCTAAATTTTACACGAAAATGAATAGCTAAAATGTCTTAATAAATTGCATGGAATAATTTTCTCCAATATGGTTGGCCCTTCATATCCACAGATTTAGCATCCACGATTCAACCAACCATGAATCAAAAATATTTAGAAAATAAAAAACAGCAATACAACAATAAAAATACAAATTAAAAAAGGTATAACAGATATTTACATTGTATTAGATATTATAAGTAATTTAGAAATGACTTCTTTTACATTTATATATATTTTTAAGTTCCAGGATACATGTAAAGAATGTGTGGATTTGTCACATAGGTATACGTTGATAGGTGCCATGGTGGTTTGCTGCACCTATCAACCCATCACATAGGTTTTAAGTCCCTCATCCATTAGCTATTTTTCCTGATGCTCTCCCTCCCCTTACCCGAAACTGATAGGCCCCAAGGTGTGTTGTTCCCCTCTCTGTGTCCATGTGTTTTCATTGTTCAACTTCCACTTATAAGTGAGAACACATGGTGTTTGGTTTTCTGTTCCGGTGTCAGTTTGCTGAGAATGGTGGCTTCCAGCTTCACTCGTGTCCCTGCAAAGAACATGATCTCCTCCTTTTGTGGCTACATAGTATTCCATGGTGTATATAGATCTACCACATTTTCTTTATCCAGTCTATAACTGATGGGCATTTGGGTTGGTTCCAAGTCTTTTCTATTGTGACTAGTGCTGCAATAAACATACGTGGCATGTATTGCTATAATAGAATGATTTATATTACTTTGGGTATGTACTCAGTAATGGAATTGCTGGGTCAAATGGTATTTCTGGTTTTTGATCCTTGAATTACCACACTGTCTTCCATGATGGTTGAACTAATGTACATTCCAACCAACAATGTAGAAGTGTTCCTATTTCTCCACAGCCTTGCCAGCATCTGTAGTTTTTTGACTTTTTAACAATCATCATACCGACTGGTATGAGGTGGTATCTCATTGTGGTTTTGATGTGCATTTCTCTAATGATCAGCAAAGTTGACTTTTTCATATGTTTATTGGCCATAAAAATGTCTTCTTTTGAGAAGTGTCTTTTCATATCCTTTACCCACTTTTTGATGGGTTTGTTTCTTGTAAATTTGTTTAAATTCTTCGTAAAATCTGGATATTAAACCTTTGTCAAATGGGTTGATTGCAAAAATTTTCTTCCATTCTGTAAGTTGTCTGTTTGCTCTGATGATAGTTTCTTTTGCTGTGCAGAAGTACATTAGTTTGATTAGATCTTATTTGTCAATTTCAGCTTTCATTGCAATTGCTTCTGGTAATTTCCTCATAAAATATTCTAAATTACTTATAATATCTAATACAATGTAAATATCTGTTATACCTCATAAAATATTTGCCCATGCCTATGTCTTGAATGGTATTACCTAGGTTTTCTTCTAGGGTCCTATGGTTTTGTATTTTACATTTAAGTCTTTAATCTATCTTCAGTTAATTTCTGTATAAGACGTAAGAAAGGAGTCTAGTTTCTGTTTTCTGCGTATGACTAGCCAGTTTTCCCAGCACCATTCATTAAATAGGGAATCCTTTCTCCATTGCTTGTTTTTGTCAGGTTTGTCAAATGTCACATAGTTGTAGATGTGTGGTCTCACTTCTGAAGTCTGTATTCTGTTCCATTGGTCTATATGTTTGTTTTGGTACAAGTACCATGCCATTTTGGTTACTATAGACTTGTTGTACAATTTGAAGTAAGGTAGCATGATGCCTCTAGCTTTATACCTTTTGCTTAGGATTGTCCTGGCTCTGTGAGCTCTTTTATGGTTCCATATAAATTTTGAAGTAGTTTTTTTTTTTCTAATTGTGTGAAGAATTGATTCTTTCTATCCATTAGGAGGAAATGTTTTTCCATTTATTTGTGTTTTCTCTTATTTCCTTGAAACCTAGTTTTGTTTGTATCTCTTCCTACTTTTTTCTTTAATTTTGTCTGTCTCCCTTATATCAGCAAGGTCATCTTCCATCTCTGATATTCTTCCTTCCACTTGATCTATTCTGCTATTGATACTTATGTATGCTTCAGAGAGTTCTCATGTTGCATTTTCCAGCTCCATCAGGTCATTTGTGTTCCTCTCTAAACTGGTTTTTCTAGTTAGCAGTTTCTCTAACCTTTAATCAAAGTTCTTAGCTTATTGGCATGGGGTTAGAACATACTCCTTCACCTCAGCAAAGTTTGTTATTACCCACCTTCTGAAGCCTACTTCTGTCAATTCATCATTCTCCTCCTCCGTCCAGTTCTGCACCCTTGCTGGAGAGCAATGACTGCCATGCTCCAGTATTGCAATCATTTGGAGGATAAGAGGCACTCTAGCCTTTTGGGTTTTCAGCATTCTTTTTGTTGATTCTTTTCCACCTTCATGAGTTTGTCTAGTTTCAGTCTTTGAGGCTGCTGACCCTTAGATGAGGTTTTTTGGGGGACTTTTTGTTACTGATGCTGTTGTTGTTGCTTTCTGTTTTTCTTTCGATAGTCAGGTCCCTCTTCTGTAAGGCTGCTGTGGTTTGCTGGAGGTTCGCTTCAGGCCCTATTCATCTGGCTCACTCCTGTGGCTGAGGATGTCACTCCAGGAGACTAAAGAATAGCAAAGATGGGTCCTGCTCATTCCTCTGGGATCTCTGACCTCAAAGGGCACTGACCTAATGCCAGTAGGAATGTTCCTGAATATGGTGTCTGACAACCCCTGTTGGGTGGGTCTGATCCAGTTGGGTGGCACAGCAAGTAGGACCTATTTAATGAGGCACTTTGGCTGTTCCTTTTTGGAGGGAGTGTGCTGTGCTGGGGTGACTGCCACTTGTCTGGGTTGCCAGGATTCCTCAAAGCTAGCAGGAGGAAAAACTAAGTCTGCTGGTTGGCAGAGACTATGGCCACCCCTTCCTCAAGTGGCTCAGGCCCAGGGAGATCAGAGTTCTGTCTCTAATTCCTGGCTGGGGTTAGAGTTCCTGCAGGAAGGCCCTGCAGCTACAGTGTTGGCTGCTGCCCCTCCCCAAAGACATCAGAAGGTTTAGTTTGCAGGCAGCTGCAGCAATGGTGATGGCCGCCCCTCCCTCCAGGAACTCTCAGGCTTAGGCTGATTATAGCCCAGTGGCTGTTGAGAATCTGCTTGCTCTGTGGTTGAGACCAGAGACCCTGGTGGTGTGGGCTCCCGAGTAAAAACTTGCGATCCATGGGTTATACAGTTCTGTGGAAAATGCAGTTTTCCAGGTTGGGTACCAATCTCACTCATTGACTCTCTTGGCTGGGGATCAGAACTCCCCTGCCCTGTATAGCTCTCAGGTGGGCTGTCACACCACATTGCTCTTCCTTCCTCTCTGTGGGTCAGGCCAGCCACCTATTTAGACCTAATAACAGAACCTGGATACTTCAGTTGCTTGTGTAGAATTCGTTAGCTGTTTTATTTTCGATGGGAGCCTCTCATCGCAACTACTTCTAGTTGGCCATCTTGGCCCCACCCTCCTAGAAATGACTTAAAGTATACAAAAGAATATGAGTAGATTATATGTAAATATGACATCATTTTGTATATAAAGGCTTGAGTATCCATAAGTTTTGTATTTGTAGGACATCCTGGAACAAATTCCCCACAGATACAAAAGGACAACTCTTTAACCTACTTATGCTGGAGGTTGCAAATTTTGTGAAAAATCAGATTGTGGCAATGACCTCGAGCAGTAGGATATAAATAACTCCCATAGCTTAGTGTTCCAGTAATGGAACACTAGGCATAAATGGGATAAGGATTACTATATAGCTATGATAATCAACACTGTAGTATTAGCACAGGCATAAACACATAGCTCAATGGAATAAAATTTCAAAAATACACTGAACTCATTTTTGGCATAGGCACAAAAGCAATTAAATGTAGAAACAATGGTCCCTCTAATAAAAAATAATTCAAAATGAATTATGAACTTATATGTAAAATGCAAAACTATGAAAGATTTAGCAAAAAAAAATCGGGAGAAATGTGCAGTTCTAGAGATAGGCAGGTGCATTAGTCCATTCTCACACTGCTAATAAAGACTGGCTAATTTATAAAGGAAAGAGGTTTAATTGAGTCACAGTTCAGCACTGCTGGGGAGGCCTGAAGAAACTTGCAATCATGGTGGAAGGGGAAGCAAACACACCCTTCTTCACATGATGGAAGGAAGGAGAAGAATGAGCAAAAGGAAAAGCCCCTTATAAAACCATCAGATCTCCTGAGAACTCACTACCATGAAAACAGCACGGTGGTTCTGACCATATGATTCAATTACCTCCCACAACATATGAGGATTCTAGGGACTACAAGATGAGATTTGGGTGGGGACACGGCCAAATCATATCATCAAGCATTCTTATATTCAATACAAATAAGATGATTCATAAAATGAAATATTATTATATTGGACTTCATCAAAATGAATAACTTATATTTTGTGAAAGCCTAAGTTAAGAGAATAAAAATAAAAGCTGCAAACAGGGAGAAAATATTTCCAATCTGCATATCTGGCAAAGAACAAGTATTTCAAACTATATAAAGAGCTCTCAAAATTCAACAGTAACAAAACAATCTAATTAAAAATAGGCAAAAACATATGAACATACATTTTACCAGAGAAGGTATGATAACAAAAATTACATAAGTAGATATTTAATATTATTGGACAGCAGAGAAATACGAATTAAAACCACAATGTGATAATTACACACATATCAGAATGGCTAAAATAACAAAACAGTGACAACATAAAATGCTGATAAAAATGCAGAAAAACTGGATAATTTATACATTATTGATGAGAAGGTAAAATGAACAACCATTCTGACATATAGTTAGGTCATTTCCTGTAACACTCAACATGCAACTACCATAAAAGCTAGCAGTTGCATTCCTTGATATTTATACCAGAAAAATGAAAACCTATGTTCACCCAATAACCTCTACAAAAATGTTCATAGCATTTCTTTCTAATAGATTAAGACAAAAAACAGCACAGATGCTCTTAAACAGGCAAATGGCTATACAAACTGTATATCCACACCATATATTTCTGAGGACTACTCAGAAATACAAAGCAATAGACTTCATACAAATTATCAATTTGAATGACGCTCCAGAAAATTGTGTTGAATATAAAACAATCCTTAAAGCATTTATACTATGAAACTCTACTTATTTAACATATTACATACAATAAACATTTAGAAATTGAGAACAGATTAGCTATTGGCTAAAGTCAGGGACAAAGGTTAGGCAGTGGGAAGGTGGCATACATAGTTGTAAATCACAAATCAAAGGATCCTTGTGGTGAAGAAACTGTTCCATATCTTTACTGTGATGAATACAAAACCTACATGTGTAATATAAAGTAGAACTGACTATACACACATGCAAATAAGTAGACATACAACTGTGGAAATCTAAATAATATCATTGTATAATATTAATGTCACTGTATAGGTTGTGATATTTTACTAGGTTTGTTCAAAACATTAACATTGTGAGAGAGTGAATAAAATATACATGAGCTTTCTCTGTATTATTCCTTACAATTGCATGTAACTCTATCATAAGCAAAATTCAATTAAAATGCAAAATGATTTATAAAAATTATGTCATGCAAACACTAATCAAAAGAAAGATGATATGCCTATGTTAGACTTCAGAATAAAAAACATCAGAAGAATTAAATAAGGGCTTTGCATAATAAAAAATATAATTACCCAGCAGACATGACAATTCTACATTTGTATGCACCTCACAATAGAGCTTCAAAATAATTGAAAGAAATCTAAGGAATTGAAGGAAGAAACAGACAAATTCACTGATCGCTGGAGACTCAACATTCCTCTCTCAGTAATCAATAAAATAGAGAGAAAATTAGAAGGATATAGAAAACTGGTACAACATATCAATTAACTTGACCTAATTGACATTTATGGCACATTTCACTTAACAGAAAAGTACACATTATTTTCAAGTGCATGCAGAACATTGGCCTCAATAGACCATATCATGTGTTATGAAACACTCCAACAAAATTAGCAAATTAAAACATAGACAGTATGTGTTTGGATCACAATAGAATCAAACTGCAAATCAGTAACAGAAAAATATCTGGATGATCCCCCAGTAATTGGAAATTAAACATCAAGTCTCTAAAAAACTCCAAGCTTGCATAGGAAGTGTAATGTAAAATTAAAAAATATTTTGACTTGAATGAAAATGAAAAAAGCAACATGTATCTTCTTGGATGAAGCTAAAGCACTAGAGAGCATATTCTACATGTGAATTCATTTCTTATGTCCTTTAGAAAGCAAGTTTCAAATCAAAGATCTAAGCGATCACAAATAAAGTTATTAAAGAAATAAAAATTGACTCAAAAATAAGATCAGGTACATAAATAAATGAAATATTTTAAAATCAATGGAGAAAATTAATATAAACAAGTGCTAATTTTAAAAATTTAACAAAATACATAACATTTAGTCAGATTGACCATGAAAGGGATTTTTTTTAAAAGATAACAAAATTATCAATATGTATAAACATTAAAAAGGGAATATTATGAACTACAGTGTGCCCACATTTAAAATTTACATTAAATATACCAATTTTTATAAGACACCAACTACAAAACTGATCAAATAGAAATAGTGTGAATTTTCCCGTATCTGTTAAAAAATAAATTTGTGATTAAATAACTTTCAACTAAAAAATTTCTGGTTCAAATTGCTTCCCTAGGTAAATATTGCCAAATACATGGGTTATTTCAGAAAATCCAGTGGGAGGGAATGCTTCTGTATTTATTTTAAGAGATGAATATTATTACCCTGTTACATTAACCAGAAGCAAGCATTAAAAGAAAAGCAAACTATAGACCAATGTTCTTCACAAACATAGATAGAAAAATCATCAAAAAGTGTTTGGCAAATTGAATCCAGCAACATATACAAACAACAGAATGTCATTACCAAGTGGAGTTCGGCTTGGGAATGCAAAGCTGGTTTAACATTTGAATTAATCAATGTAATTCATCCTATCGATAGACTAAAGAAGAAATATAGGATCATCCCAATAGGTATAGAAAAGATATTTCATAATTTAAAAATAACTTCCAGTAAACTAAGGACAGAATATAACTTCCTTAGCTTATTAAAAGACACCAATAAAATTACACATTAAACCTATGTTAAATTTGATGAAAGACTAAACATTTTTCTCCTAAGTTTAAAACAAGTTAGGATGTCCTTTCTCACTGTTTTTATTCAAAATTGAACTGAAGGTTTGAATCATAAGTAAGGAAAATAAATAAAAAGCCTACATATTGAAAAGGCCCATTTCATTATGCCGCTGTTAACATATGACATAATTGTTTATGTAAAAAATCCAAAGACATATACAAAGAAGCAACTAGAAATAATTACAAAAAGTTTAGCAAGTTTGGAGGATATAAGGTCAATTTACAGAAACCACTTGCATTTCTGTATACTTGAATAGCTACACATTGAATGTTTTCTAAAAAATAATAAAGCATTACTACAAAATACATTCTCAGGGTAATATTATCAGTTATAAGTCTAACAAAATATGTCTAATATTTATTGTTAAATATCAGAAAGTACTGATGAAATATTTGGAAACCAAAATAGAGGGATATAAAATGTTCATATATTGAGGACTTGGTTGGCTAAGATATCAATTCTCCTTCAGATGATCTATAAATTTATTGCAATCTTAATTAAAATGTCAGCAGGAATGAGTGTAAAAACAAATGATGTTTTAGGATTAATACAAACACATTTGACTTCATGGCCTCCTAAGATTTCAAGTATTCTCAGTGGCCATTGGAACACACTTTGCAAAACAATATGCTAGTTTTGTAAAAATACGAGTATTTTAAAAGAACAAATTTGATCCTTCAGTAATGAGAAATATTAATTTTATTGTACATTATTTAAATGTATTTAATAATGTGGCATAGAAACAAATATAAAACTTATAATTCTGATTAGGCTTTTAAAATCTACTTGCCTATACAATCATGTCTGAAGAATTACGGTCACTCTCACATGGATTATGGCACTGTGTCTCCCTTGAAAATCTGACATCCAAAATTTAATCTATACATAAAAAGAATTTGTTTTTTAAAATAATGCATGGCAATGAACTTGTTCTCACATTTAACTTATATGTATTTTATTGGCCACAAAAACTACTTCTTTTTAATAACATAAATGTTCTAAAGAATTTGAAACATCTATATTGTGGCACATTATCAAGTTGTTAAATTAGAGATCCATCAGATCATACTCTTACTATATATCAGCCGTGTTTCATTAATAAACAGGCTCTAAGACTACTCAGATGCTTGTGTGTCAATTCTTTCAAGAGAAACCTCTTACAGAAAATCAAACACATTTCTTCTGAAAACTATAACATAAAAATAATTATTTTTCTTTTAATTTTTAAATTGAGTTTTGTTTTTTTTTTTTGTGGGGGAAACAGTCTCCCTCTGTCACTCAGGCTGGAGTGCAATGGCATGAACAAAACTCACTGCAGCCTCGACCTCCTGGGGTCAATCTGTCCTTCTACCTCAGCCTCCCATGTACCTGGGACCACAGGCACATGCCACCACACCCAGCTATTTTTTGTTACTCTTGTGATTGTGTAGCTGTCTGTGAGCTGTGGTTTGCTGCCACTGCCCAGCACCACAAGACAGTACTGCAGCACATAACAAAATCCCAGGAAAAGATCATAATTCAAAATTTTAACAATGGCTTCTACTTAATACACATTGCATTTGCACAACTGTAAAGGCAAAAAATCTCTATGTGAAACCATCGTAAATCAAAAACCAGCAGTACTATTTAGATATAATATATATAATTTATTAGCAACTGATTTTTGACTCTATAATCAGGAACTAATTTAGATAATAGGCTTTGAAAGGGTTCAAGAAGACATAATTTTAAAATACATTTCCAATCAACTTCATCATTTAACCTTTTCAGAGTAAATGAGTTTATGCAAAATATATTCAGGATTCAAAGTTTTCTATTCATGACTCTTTGTTTAAAGGCAGTAACTTGTTTTATAATGGGATGCCACAGTGAGTGGAGCTGGCCTACTAACAAATATGCTTATGTTGACATTTACATAGATATAATCAATTTTCTCAGGCAGAAAACACTTGTACATCAAAATAATATTGTGTAATAAATAGAAAAATAAATTTGTAAATATCAAATCAGAATTAAGAAAGTTTTTTTGTTGATTGACAAATTTCAAGCATTTTTCTATACTTATTACGGTAAGTTACATTATAATGGGACTCAACAATATTCCACATCATTTTAAATGTTTACCCAGTTGTAAAGGCAGTAGAGACCTATAGTCACTTATGATAATTTGTTTCACTGCAATTACCTGCAGCTCCTTACTGTACTCTCATGGTTTGGTTAATAATTTATAAGGTCTCTTTAGGTGTTGATTTATATAAATTAGCAAGGCACCAGTGGATATCTCAGTACTGCAAAAAATATTTAAGGAACTGTCAGAGAGCTTGGTTCACTTCAATTTTTTGGCTTATGTTGAAATACTTGAAAATTTTCCAGTTATGTTTACATGACTCTGTTGTCTCCCCTAAACACAGCATAAATTTTAACCAAAAAATCAAAAATAATTTTTCACAAAAAAAACTTAAAAAAAAAAAAGTTAATATAATTAGACTACATCCTGTAAAAGAGGGTCCACAGCTAATCAATGTTTTTAAATGACCTTACTATTATCAGTCTTCTCTGAAAGCTTCTGCCTAGTACTTTCATGATACTGTTTGAATGAAAAATGTATTAATATCAAATCTTTAATTATAGTTTTAAAATGTTCGATGTTTGTCTTTCTTTTCTCCTTTTATACTTCATTCCTCCTTTCATTTTTTTCTGTTTTTACTGTAACCATTTTTAAGCTGTATTGATGTATAATTGATATACAAGTTTTGCATATATTTAACATATACATTTTAATGAGTTTGAACATGTGTATACAACTGTAATATCATCATAATCAAAGTTCTAAACATGTCCATCTTCAAAAATTTTCTTGTGTTCTTTTGTATTTTGATGTGTGTGTGTGTGTGTGTGTGTGTGTGTGCGCGCGCGCGCGCGTGTAGTCAGAAAACTTAATGTGAGGTCTACCTGCTTCACATATTTTAAGGTGCAATATATCGTATTGATAATAGTAGGTATTATGTTTAAAGAAGATCTCTAGAATTTATTCATTATTCATCTTGCATTAACACAATTTTATAACCATTAAGAATTCCTCATTTCTTCTTCCCCTTAACCCCTGGAAACTACCATTCAAAGAATACATACAAATAAATGATCAAAAGAGGGTTAAAGAGTATTCAAAATAATTACCCATTACAGAATTACATAACAAAATCACAATGTGATATTACTTCATACCAATTAATATAGCTATTATAAAAAAATAAGAAAATTGAACAAGTGTTGGCAAGGATGTAGATAAATTGGGATCCTTTATACACTGTTTTGGGGAACAAAAACTGGTGTAGCTAAGATGGAAAACAGCACAGAGTTTACTCCAAAAATTAAAAAGTGAACTGTCAGACAACCCCACAATCATACTTCTGGGTATATGTCCAAAGGAAATGAAATCAACTTGTTGAATAAGTATCTCTACACCCATGTTCATTGCAGATATTTTCAAAATGACCAATACATAGAAACAACATGCCACGTATAAAGAAATAAATGTGGCATATATATATATATATATATAGGCATATTATTTAGAGTTCAAAAAATAAGACAATTATGAACCTGGAGGGCATTATGCCTCCGGTGAAATAAGCCAATTGCAGAAAGACAAACACTAAATGATTCCATTTATATTCAGTATTTAAAATAGTCCAAATGCCTTTTTATGAATACACTAAGTGTTTCTACTTTCAAATTTTTGTGAATGCAATAAATGTTACTTTTTTAGATTAATAACTAGTAAATTAAATTGAATATTCCTCATGAACTAATGCTCTACTGTAGTAAGATGCTGTTGATGCACTACCTAGATCTTCTTTGCCTGATTCACATACCCATCTCCCTGTCAATATGGGTGATTGCTGCTAGATCACAGATACATGCCTTCTCTAGAGAACTACTCTTGTGGAATAACTCTACAGCAAGAATTGTGTTCCTGAGCACCCAAACCCCACTGTCAATCAGGATAGAGACATAGTTTATTTGACATTATATCATTGTGGGTCTCCTTCTTCTGTATCCTATTTACCTCATTCTGTTCCACATTTTCCTGAAGAGCATCGCTTTGGTAAATCACATTTTCCTGAATCCCTGACTCAGACTCTGCCTGTAGGATACTCGAGCTAAGATATCTACCATTCTCTGAATCACAGAGGTTCAAAATCCAGACACATTTTGTATTGTGTCTCTCTTTTTCTAATCTACCTCAAACCAGTCATAACATCATCTTGCATCACTTAAATTTGTTGATTTATTTTGTTATTCATATTTTTAATCTATACTTTATCACTCCTGGTTTATTTGTATAACTTGGTCTCAATAACATCAAATCTATCCATCATCTCCTCAGTACATTTTGACAGCAACATTAAGCTACTTTTATTTATTATTATTATTATTAATCTAAAAGCCCTACTACATTGGCTTAAAACACAGTGTTGGAGGAAGCAGCAAAGGAAAAAGGACTTACAGAGTGCCTACATAAATTGGTTGTGAGTAACATATAAATTGGGAACAACAAACCATGGCAAACTGCAGGAGGCCTCTTGGGAGGCAAACTTCTCCATACCTCATGTTGTGGTGCAGGGTGACCCAGGCTCTGTTACCATAAACATTGTGCTCAAGGATGTAAACCCCTTCCTAGCACTAAGACATAACCAGATTTGTAGTCTCCTTGTGAGGCCCATGTTCTACCAGCTGTACATGGATAATAGGCTAAAGATAACCACATGTTCTTGTTTGTGAAACTCCTAAACCGCCATTGTTATCTATCTTTAGAATGACACACCAGTTCTGGCTCACTGATTCACCCCACCATCACATCACCCTCTCCCCACCATCACTACTCCATTGCCTATTCTATAGATCAAAGTGATTGAAACCAGCAAATACTGTGGGAGATCAGAGCTTGGGGCCTTTGCTGCCTCCAGTAAAAGTGATGGCCCCCTGGTCCCATTTTCATTCTTAACCTTTTTCTGATTCCTTTGTGGCCACCGAACTCAGGGTACCCATGGGTGGTATGTGGGGGCTGGTTCCCTACACACAGTTTATGTTCAAACATTCTATTGATTATGTATTTCTTTTGTTAGACTGATAAACTTTGTATCACTTTGTATCACTTGTCTTGGTTTTCATAGTATCTACTGCAGAACCAATAGCAAGTCAATATGTATCTCAGTACACTTCTCATTAAGAAATTGCTCTTTCTGGTATAACAATCTTGAAACAGAAACATCAGCACCCCCAGAGTGAAAATTTCCATGTAAGTGTCTGAATCTGAATGACAATTGGTTACAATTACAAATTGTCGTCTTAGCACATGACATAAAATGAGGGCCCTAAAATACATTAAATAAAAGAAGTACATCCAAATTACCTGGGCAAATTACTAAAAATACAGGTGACTGGGCACTATCTTTAAAGATTTCAGGTAACTAATCTGTAATAACTACTCAGGTAATTCTGAGGCACACCAATGTTTTAAAAATATTCTGAAATAGATCTTAAAGGTCAAGCAAAACTGGATCAGTCCTTGAGCCAGTGTTTGCAAGTTAGTTTAGTTATTATTTTCTGGTGATTTCAATCTGCTTTAATTGATGCTTTTGCTGCTGTTGTCATTTTATTTTACCTGAAATCCATCCTATTTCTGCAAGCAAATTGCCTTATTTTTCCACTTAAAATAGCTTTGAAACATTCTGATAACTTTCAGAGTCAGTTTTACAGTGTGTTTTCTGGGTAAGGGAATCTAAGTTCTCTTTAAGATCAGTCAAGCATATAGCTTGCACTTATTCTGGGTATATCTTGTGGCACCGGAGGTTAACATACACCCCAAATATTGGACCTGTTGGAAGGTGATGTAAGCCTTCTTTCTGGACACTTTGTATCTCCTGTCTCAGAAAATTCAAAGTCCTTACAGTATTTGGGTCAGATGCGTCCTGGGTTGACCTACACCAAGAAGGTCATCTACATACTGGAGTATACTTTGAGGGAGTACTGTCCGAGTGTATCATTTTTCTCTGCCATTAGAAACTTCCTATTTAAAAACAACAAGGTATTGAGACTCCAGAGCCAGAGGAATGGAAGAAAATAGCATAAAACTATTTTGCATTCCCCAGCACCTGAGCCAGAAGAGTATATGGATCTGTCACTAATGGGTGGACAGGGATCACTGCTTCATCAATTGCCCTGAGATCCTGTACCATGCGGTATTCCCATGAAGGCTTTAAAATGGGTAGAATGGGGGTATTACAGGGAGAATTACAGTTTTAGAAGTCCATGGGCAAGCAACTCCTTAACTATGAAAGCTAGGCTCTTTTTTCTTCCACATTAATTGAGTATTGTTTTCAGTTGGGAAAATGACTGGGGTCTTTAAGATGTATTTTGACTGGCACTGCCCTTCTAGGCTTTCCAGGCATCCCTGTATACCATGCTAGGGGGTTGGCTTGTTTCTTGACATGGCCTGAAACATTGCCTGCATCACTTACCATTAGCAATCTTGCTGGGCTGTTCTTAAATCATATCAGTACCCCTATTTTAACCATAATATCCCGTCCCTACAGGGGGACCAGATAGTTTGATACTATTAGAAATTCCTACTGGAAAATTTGTTTTTCAAATTAGCAAGTTAAAGGAGGAGTGAAATGCCTGACTTTTTCTTTCTCTTCCATTTCTAAAACAGTCATGGTCCTAATGGAGCATTTTCCTGCATAAGCAGAAAGGACAGAGTAACTTACTCCTGTGTCAAAAAGAAACAATTTGTGTACTCATTACATCCAGTTACCCACGGGTCTTCAGTAGTGATGATGACATTCCAGGACAGCAGGAGTAAGAAAGGCCCCAGATCCTTCACTCTTCATCTAGTTCCTCCTTTTGCACTACTAGAGTCTTGACTGACTGAGTAGGAGAAGCCAAGTATCTAGTGTCAGGGGTCATGACTGGTGCCTTTGCACTGATGGCAGGGTCCTGGTGGGGGCTTAGTGAATCCTTTGCCCAGTGTTTTTTTTTTTCTTGCACTTGAGGCAAAAGCCTTTTCTGGCATTACCTCTATGGCCCTTTGGATTTCCCTTGGACACTCTTTGAGCATTCAGGGAATTGCAAATGACAGCTGCCATAATTTTGTCTTGCCATTTTTCTTAACTCTGTTTCCTTTTTTCCCCCTCCATGCCACAATGTATATCTACTATAAAGGCTGTATCAAGAAGCTGATTTCGATTACTTTGTGGTTTCATTTGCAATTTGGTGGGTTTGCGCCTAATGCTTAGGGTAGACTGGCTGATAAAATGCTGTGCCTTTAGCATCATACCATAGGGAGAGGAAGAGTATAAATTTATACATTTCCTGAAGGCCTCTTCTAACCTGCCATGAAAAAAACCTGCCATGGAACATAGCTGGATTTTCTTCCTTCCCTTGTGTGACTTCCCTGTCATTGTGATAATTTAGGGCCTTGGTTAACCCCTTTTTCCTTCTTCCAAGGAGTGCCTCAAGAAACTGCTCACTTGTTCATTCCCACAGGGGCATTATAAACCCAATTAGGGTTGGTGCTGGGCACCCTGTCTGGGCCCAGGTGATTGCCCTGGGGTTTTGGACAAACATATGGTCCACCTCATGGTGAGCAACCTCAAAAATCTTTTTCTTTTCCATAGAGGTGAAACAAGTTGCCAAAATGAATTGGACATATCTCCATGATAAATTGAAAGCCAGAGACAAAGTTTGGAACCCATCTGCCGGGGTCGTCAGAGTACCTTCCCAATTGTCCTTACATTGCTGGATATCAGTTATGGAAAATGAGGCTTGCACTCAAACTGGCCCTTTTACTCCTGCTATTTCCCTGAGAGGCAGTAGTACTGGGGGAGCTTGTGAGTAGAGTATTCCACTTTGGGTGTGTTGGGGGCTCAGGATAAATTTTTCCTCCTGTGCCTGGCCTTAGAAGGTTGTATCATTTGAGTTATATGGGGGCAGCTGTAGTTCCTCCTGAGAGACAAGTGGTCTTTGTAGGAGGGGTCATCCACAATCTTCAGCTCAGTCTGAGGACCTTTGTTTTGAGGGACTGTCTTAGAAACTCTACAGATTGAAGGATTCTGAAAGGTGTTTCCCATGGTGGTCTGCCCCAGGGAGGGCCTTTTTGTTGCAGATGTCTCTGACTTTAGAGTGTCTCTGACCTTAGGGTGTCAGGCAGCATCCCAGACCTTAGGGTACTAAGCGTCTCTCACCTGAGAGTGGGTATCAGTGCTGTTTTGAATGTTTTCCCACCATAGGCAATGGAATGGTCTACCATGATTCCCTGAGTGCTGGGATGTAATGCTCAGCTTTTTGCATCAGACCAAGTGAAATAAGTTGATTCAGCCTATAACCCTCGTTAAACAAGGGACCTTGCAAAATACCTTAAAACTACTAATGAAGTATTAGGTTTGTGTTGACAAAAATTCTGGATTCTTATGTAAAAATAATTCATACATAAAACAGGATTTCCTTGTCCCACTCTGAGAGAAGATATATAAAGAAGTCACAAAATTTGGGCTTACCTCCTCGGTGTCTCACCAAAATGCAGTACTGGACAGAAGGTCTTGACTGGGAGATGTCCAGGTTCTTGGCACGTTGAACAAAGAATTGAACAAAACACAGAAACAAAAAGAAGAAGCAATGAAAGACAAGCAACAGAAGAATAGGGTAACAAAGGAACAGATTCATTAAAGGAGCAAAAGTCAATTCACAGAGTGGGAACAGACTTGAGCAAGCCGCTCAAAAGCCTCTCTAATGCAATGCTCTGCAGAGTTTTATAAAGCCAAAATAACTTGGCAGCACCCCTAGGTGCCCTTTAGAGGCCTCCAATTGGTAACACCCTATGAAGGATTGGCCTGTAACCAATCAGATGCTAAAGTAGAGGCTTGGCCTGCAGTCAATCAGATGCTGAAGTGGAAACTTCTGTCTTGTTATTGCAGGCAAGGATGTGGCCTGAATGCTGCCTAATCTTGTGTAGAACTGGCTGCACCTGCTCTTCTTTTGCTAATGCCTTCGCCTTTAGTTACTCTAATTCCCTATTCTTCTGACTCAAAACCACATGGAAACCATCTCAGATGCCTATTAAGAGTTTTATTAAAAGTCTTAAGTAGCAATCATTATGTTTAACTTTTCAGACTTCTTTTATCCCCATCAACACCCATTTCTCAAGAGTCCTTTAGAACATTTCATTTTAAATGAGTGGGAACAAGAAAGTAAACAAATAGATTCTTGGAGATTATTGCAGCATACACATTCGCAATTATGGTGTACATATCATAAAAATACAATTGGTGTCAATATATGCCTATTTTTATTACATATTCAGAAAAAGAGATTGTCAGGTAGTCAAATATACAGTATTTGGTCTCTATGACAAAGCAACCTTCCAAATGGTGTCATTTTCAAAATATTTAGGAAAAAACCATATAACATAAAATACTTTCAGAGAAAAATATGGATTACATTTCACAGGATGTATCAAGGGTTAATGGCCTTACTACGTTTATCCTAGAATAAATAGTTGGCATTTTAAGCTTTTTTTGTTCTGCAGCTACCTTTATGGTGTATGGTCCCGGCAATAATGTGAGCATGGTAGCTGAGTGTCTATCACTGTCGACATCAATTTTTATGACTTCTTTCCAAATATCAAAATCACAAAATCAAAACATTACTAGAGTATGAATATCTTTACAGGGGTGGGTTTGGGTCCTGTTTCACTTTATAGGAGCAATTTTATATCACTTCATGTTACGGTATTTCTTCCTTAATAATGTGCACATGAGTATAGACCTGAAGTATTTTTCTAGACATAAGTTTTAGTAAGTTAAATATGCCATGAGGCACTTAAAAAAGAGTAGTTGGGGGATTCTATTTTAAACAATACTAATAAAACTTTAATCGTTTGCTATCTTATCTAATTTTTATTTGGATTCCAAGATTGTACTAATAAAATTTTCTGAAATTTTTATTTTATGTGTTAAGAATTCTACTCCCTGCTATTTTATGAACACTGGCAAAATAACACCTTTTAAATTAATGTCTATATTTATTTGAGGCAGCAAGAAGTTGAATTTCTTTCCAGAATACCAATATAAAAATAAGGTTAACATGAAAACATTCTTTGTGTCGTTTTATATTTTAGTATAAAGAAATGCTTATTTACATGTACTATACATGTACTATAAAAGCAAATCATTAAATGAAAATCAAATATGAAATAGTTTAGTACAAGAGGAAGATATATTTATGCAAACTCTACAAAGTATCCTGTAAAATCTGTATATGAACTTTTTGGAAAAAAAACAAGAATATGCCAATGAAAAAACATTATTCTGTATATCTAAATTAATAAATATAGAGAAATGAAAGTTAATCATGGTCTAGGAATAAAGCTATTGTTTGTGTTTGATTAAACTATTAATCCTATGATGTATTTAAATAAGCTATTTTATTCTACTGATTTGACTTTGAAGCAAGAAAATAGTAAGAAACATTAAGAACAGAAGGTGGCAGGGTTCTCTTGGAAATGTGTTTCTGTTAATGAATGAATGCACTGTCCATAGATTTTTTTTCACATAATACATACAAAAAGGTTCAGGTTTTTACAGTCAGTACTGCAGATATCAGTTTAAAGCTACCGGAAAAAAATATATATATACATTCTTACCACTTTCCCTGAAAATATTTTCCAGAGATGGCTTTATGTTGTGTTAGAATGACACACCATCTACAAAATTTCATCTTATATATACTTAAGATTTGTTTTATGAAGTTTTGCAAAATGACATCTTTTTAATTAATGTCTGTATCTATTTGAGGCACCAAGAAGTTGAATTTCTTTCCAGAATAATAATATAAAAGTAAGTTTAACATGAAAATATTCCCAGTGCAATTACTTGCCTTATATTTAGTATAATTAAATAAATGTCTGTAGTTTTATAGTAGATAAATACATGGTATGAAATAACTTTTTTTTTGAGAAGGAGTTTTGCTTATGGGTTTTCCCATAAGCTACTATTTTTAATGAAATTATATTCCAAGCTAAAATGAAGAGAAAAATACAATAAAACCGAAATAGCAAAGCTGGAATTCTGTTTCCTCATGCAAAATAGCTGTAAATGTCTGGAGTGGTGAGCATTCGCAAGTCTTAGAGGAAATAGTGCCTAATCTTTGACTCAGCATGTGATTTCTCCATTGTCTAATTTCATTCACTCATTTTACAAATATTCAATCATAATTTTCTTCTGATTGCCAAAGTTTAACATTATTAAACCATAATATAAATGTATAACTTAAGCTGAACTGACTACATATGTTTTGAGGTTTAAAAAAAGTGCAACGAAGTTGAAGAATGTCACCTCTCAGACACTGCACATCTTCCCTTATCTAGGATGACAGGCAAGATAATTTCAAAGATATGAATACAAAATAATTAGTGATGCCTAAATTTTCTAAAAGTTTGAAAGAAAAAAACATAAACAACATGGGTTTATGGTTATAAGGAAATAATTCTCATATGCGTACGATTATAGTATTCGTAACAGCAGGCTATCTATAAGACAGTGGTGAAGTGGATTTTAATACCAATTATTTTCTTTTTCCTTTTATGTGATTGTAAAAGTAAAATATCTTCATAGGAAAACGTAGAAAATTCATTGCAGGAATAAAAAGTAATTAGAATTAATTGCAATCTTGTCAGAGACATAACTTACTCTTAATAATATAGTATTTTTTCATTTTATTTTGCCAACATTTCTACTAATCTATACTTTTAATGAAATACAAAAAAATTCTAGATGTCATATACTGTTATATAAATTTATTATGTACATATAAAACAATAAATTCATATAATATATATCATTATTTTTTATTTTTTACTGATAAGCAACCTGACATAGATATTAAGCCATATGAGAAAGGTTACTGAGTTAGTAAGCAGCTGAGTCCAGGATTGAACCAACGTGAAAGTCCTTAACTTTGAAATTGTCTCACCAGGTGAGCTGAGTCACAATGAGCCAACCGAAAATTAATTGCTAGACAGACCCAGTAGCCAGTTAGTTTCAATAAGAAGAAAATATACTAGCAAAATTAAAATGATCAAAAAACTGATAAAATCTTTATGACTAATAAAGGCATTCTTAAGGAATTTAGCTGTTTAGGTACCACCAAGAAATATCCACACCGACACAACCTCAAACACACGCACACGTTTTCTAAATCTCAAACAGATACTTTTCCAATTTAAAATCTCAGTGGATAAGCTGAAGGAGGCAGTGCTCAGCATTTAGACTTGATTTATTGGCTTAAAATATCACATAAAATTAATTTTAACAATGGGAGAGCACATGTATAAAATTATAAAAATTGGGAGAAGGATAGCAGAGGTGGAGGATAAATCAAGAACTGATGAGAAAAATAAGATGAAGAAAGAGAAAAAGTGAGAAGAAGCAACAATTTTAAAATATTTTGAGAAATTATTTCTATATAACATCCTTGTATACATACTGAAAGTCAAAAGATCCCAATGGATTCAGGGATGGTTGTCTAACTTCTCACAAAATTCTGAATTCTTATGCTAAAGAAAATAGTCTTACTACACTGAGAGGAACTTCAAGTCAATAGAAGATTTTGTTAAATTCCCTTTGGCTTGTGCTCCCTATTAATTCATTAACCAGTTGCCTCCCATCCAAAGTCCATTTCCTTCAATTTCCATTAGTAAAACTGATATAGTATAATCTGGCTTAAAATTTTCACAATTTCATATTATAGATGATTCAGCAAGATTCAAGTATGAAGTTATCATCTTGGGATTTTTTCCAACCCTTTTTTTTCCTTCCCAAAAGTGCCTTACCATAATATTTTGAATAATAGGTCTGCAAAACAATCCTCATTGTATCAATCTGTAATAACACACAAGATCAGAATGTTAGCAAACGGGAATAAAATGATTAAAGCTGTAACTCAGTACCAGGTTTCACTAATAATTTTAAAGACACAATCATTCAAGAGGCACAAAGAGAGCTGGGAGAGATCTGTAACACATAGCATGATGGCACACAATATCCCTTCTTCCTAGATCAGACATTGTGTTAGATGGATAAATGAGAATGTTAAATTTGAGGTACCTTAGCCATCAAATATCTCCATCTTTGAATCGGATAGTTGCAAAATTTATGTGATATTCTTCAGTGAACTAAATCACAATGATCCATTTATTCCAGGCTTACTTGCTATAGTATGCTAGACAATTAGGTACATTCCATGAAAGCATTTTATAGATAAGAACTTTTCTGCTATCAAAAACAAATTAGTTTGATTGTGGAGAGGTGCATTATTAGTAAATTCAAAAGATATTAGATAAAATAAACTACTTCCTTTCTTCCACATTAAAGTCCTCCTGCTGCCCTCCTTCCCATGGAGTAACTGAAGACAGAAGATCATAATCTATCCACTTAAACCTCACATTTTCAATATTAAAAAGAAATACCTATGGCCAAGTGAAATCTATTCCAACAAAAGAAGAGTATTAGGAAAATAATTTATTATGTTATCAAACTTCAGGAGAAATATAAATATCTTTACGTAGAAAACACATTTTACTAATTCAATATACATTTGTGTTAAAAATACTCATTTAAAAATACTTTTCAACAACATGTGATGCTTTATGTCAGTTCAGAAGTCAGTTTTATTCTTAGTGTAAGTAAGCTTGAGACTTTCATGTTAACTGGAAGATCAAAAGAATACACAATGTTTTTACTGCTTTCTAAAATTGTTTTGGGAGTGTTAGACAATGTACTGAGATAAGGGATAAAAGTAAAAGGTAGATTAATTATAATTCAGAAGATAAAATAATCTTTACACTTAAAATACATGATTATTTACAAATAAGCATTAGAAGCCAACATAATTAGAAAATATATTAAAGAGACATGTAACAGAAAAAGCAAAGATAGTGCATAACAACAAAAATTAGAAGTTATAATAGAAGTGAAGAACATTTATGTAATTGAAAATGAATAAGGAAAGAAATATTAGAAAATAAACCAAAAGAAAAAGGAATTCTACGGTTTTAGTTCTTGGCATTTAGGTCTTTAGTACATTCTGAATTAGCTTTTGCATACAGTGTAAGGTAGCACTATAATTTGATTCTTTTACATGTGAATAACTGGTTGGCCTAGAACCACTCATTGAAGAGACCATTCTTACCTGCACTGAATGATCTTGGAACGCTTATTGAAGATCAATTGAACATAAATGTATGGGTTCAATTTCTGGGCATGTTTAATTCCTTATTTTAGTAATTTGAATTATTTCTTTGCTGATCTTTTCAAAGAAGCAACTTCTTTTCTTTTCAGAAAAGTTCTCAATTGTATGCCATTTGTTTATATGTCTATATTCTAGTACCACAATATTATGATTACTGTAGTTTTTAAGTAATTTTTAAAATGAAAAAGTATGACTCCTTAATTTTTCTCAAGATTGTTTTAGGATTTCAGGGCCCTTTCGATTCCACATATATTTGAAGACTGGCATTTGCATTTCTGCAGAGTAAGGCTGTTGGAATTTTGATTGGGACTGTGTTGAATCTGTAGTTTGCTTTGAGTAGTATTGCCATCTTAAAAACATTAAGCCTTCTAGTCTACGATAATGGCCATGTCATTCCATTTATAAAGGAGTTTTTTATTTTCAATAAAATTTTTCTGTTTTAAGTAAAAAAAAAAAAAAGAAAAGAAACTAAAAGAGAACATTCTTAATAGACATGAGGGAAAATCTAAAATAAACAAAAAGATATTAAAATACATGCAAAAATTGAACAAATAGAAACTGTATTAATTATGAACTTGAATAACACTGGTCAATATAAAAGCTAATAACTTTCCTTATCGTTATTAACCTCTTTCCCTAGGTTATGTTAGCAGTATCCTAATAAAAGCCTCTCTAATTTTTTTTTCTTGAGATGCAGAAGTTGAATATAAATTTTATTTAGAGGAATGTGAAAAAAGAATAATTGTGAAAATTCTGAAAAAAAATAGAGCACAAAGTAATATTTAGCCTAAACAAATAATAAACATTTTTAAATTCTCTACAAATTAAGATTACAGTATTAGTCAACAGTTGGAGAGAAAAATGGAATAGAAAGAGAATTTAGAAGAAAAATGGAATAGAAAGAGAATTAGAAATATGTTAAAATGTATATGGAAATTTAATGTTACTCCATACTTTTGATGGTCTTTTTAAATAAAATAAATTTTCTAAGAAATCTTAACATATCAGACCCATATGGATAATATATTTGATTATAAAATATAAAATCATAGATGTACCAGAATGAAATAAGTGATATTTTATAACATAGAGTGAGAAAACCTTTTCTAATAAAATTATAATGTAGAAATAAAAAAGAAAAAAGGTCACTTTTGACAATACAAAAATAAAAATAACATATGATGGAAGGGGAAATAAAACAATTTAAAAATGGGAAAATATTGAGAAGTTATAATAGCTTAATAATGATTATCTTAAAAGGAGAAAAATCCAACAAATCTACAGAAAACAAGGTGGAAAATAGATTTGAATAACTACTGATTAGAAAAACACATACAAATACCCCTTAAGATATGAAAATATGCTCAGAATCTTATAGTAAGAGATATGCACATTAGATAGCATTAAGATGTGTTTCCTGCTACATTGGCAGACATCAGCAATTTGATAACATATTTTTTGGTGTACTTGTTTAAAAACAGATTCATAATTTTTGGTCATGTTTCAAATTGTCATTACACCTGTGGATGGGAATTTGGCAGTGCTATAGTTTGATCATGGGGGTGGATCCCTCTTGAGTAGATTAATGTTTTTGCTGTGTGGGGTGCAGTTTGGGGGAGCACTCACTCTATTAGTTCTTAAGAGAGGTGGCTGTTTAAAAGAGAATGACAAAGCCCCCTTTGCTTCCTTTCTGGACATGTGATCTCTGTAAACACAGGCTCCCTTTTTTACCTTCTGCATGAATAGAAGCAATCTGAGGTTTTCACCAGAAGCAGATGCTGGCACCATGCTTTTTGTACAGCCTGTAGAACCATGAGCAAACTATACCACCTTTCTAAATTATTCAGCCTCAGTTATTCCTTTATAGCAACACAAATGGACTAAGACAGATTATTCAGAAAAATTATATTTAGTATACTCATTAATCTGACAATTCACATTTAAGATAGTTTGCAAAGAAGTACTGGAAAACTATGTAAAATAATACATAGAATATTGCAACCATATGTATAATAATAAAAGATAATGTAGAGCCAGAGTTCCATTAACATGGCACAATTAGCTATTTCTCTTAATTATTGTGCCCCATTTCTGTCTACTGAAAATATAAAAACTCGAGAATCAACCCCAAAGCAAAGAGTACTCCTAGCAGCCAGAGGTTGGCTCCATATTCCATACAAATATGCAGTGAAGCACTATATAACTACAGGGAAAAGTTAAAACTGTGTCTATCTTCTTATGTACAGTATCCTCTAACATAAATTTTTAAAGTAAATTTTATTGTAAATAAGGTATACAACATGATGTATATGTTAAATGATAAAAAGTGAAGAAAATAATACATGGTTTAATATCATTTTCCAAGGAGTATAGCATACTATATATGCATGTTTGTCTATATTACAAAATAAAACTGAAAATCACTAACTGGAAAAATAAATTAGGTACTTTTGGGAAAAAGTTTTTATGGATCACGTAAAAATGAAAATAGGGATGGTATGGAGAAATAGTTGTTTTTAAATATCACTTGTCTTGTGATATTATGTAATTAGTTTACATAATTATAAAAGAAGATTAAATTAAATAAGGAAGAACTACTGTTGATTTAAAACCAAATTTATCTGAAGAAGATGGCCACCTGTCAATTCAGTGTTTTAAGTTTAAAGGAAATACTCTGAAGTGATTTTAAAATATATGGTATTATGTTTGCACAAAACCGATTGCAGTTTTTGCCATTAAAAATAAGAGGGCAAAAGAACTGCCACAAAAATATTAAAAATATTAAACTATTTTGAATAATAATATTGTTAGTAATAATTTAGAAACATGTATTTTGAAAATATAAATATATGTATACATGTAAAGAATGATTGTCAATGTAGGTGAACAGAAATACAAATATAAAATTGAAGAAGTTATGCACAAAGTGTCAGAAAAAAATTACGATATATTTTCTCATATATATTATTCCTTAGATTTGTCTGCTAAAAATATTTTAAAATGTACCTAATTCAGTAATAATAAGTAATCCTAGAAGCCAAATGGTTAGCCCTATTTGCCATTTCTCTCTGTAAACAATCAGGAATCCTTGGAGAAATAGTCAAGTATCCTATTTGAGGCAACCAACCAGGTAAACGAATAATATTTCATGACACTATAAAGCCAAGGAGTTTTGCTAAAGACTATTTCTGAAAAAGGACTCAGCATCAACTTTTTAAAGTTTCGATGAAAAAAACTGGGACAATAAACATCCAAAAGAAAATTGCCCTAGTTTGTTAAAACATATCAAATATACAAAAATTCATGCATTTATAATGATAATAATAAAAAAAAAACTAATTGATTACCTTTGAGGATACTTGGGGAACCATTCATTATCCTGAACCATATTGAGAAGTGATTAAAAAAAAGAAGTTTTCCTGCCTTTTCTTTACAAACTAAATATCTGAATAGCCAAACTGTAAATGTAGAAGAAATAGTCGACATAGATGGAAGTTATGGTGGTTTTAAAACATCTCCACCAGTTCTCTGACATTGCTGTCTCCAAAGATGTAGCCTAGTTCTACCCCTCATGTATAACGAACATAATGTGGGGAAAATGAGAGTATGTAACTTCCAAGATTAGGTTATAAATTACATTGTGGCTTCCTTTCTGTTCCCTCTTTTGGGTCCCTTGAAATGACCCTCAAGAGGCTTCATATGGCAAACTATGTATTTCCTAGTCCTTTCACAGGAATCAGTTAATAATAGATACAATATTCTAAGATTAGGTACTCACATTCAGAAAATACAATTTGCTGGTGTATTTTGAGACCCTCCACCTCTGACACAGCAAGGATTTTGCAAGCCTTCTCTCTTCTTCCTCAATGCTGGAATGCTGCTTCTCATCTCTGCTCTTAGTAGATCTTTCTCAAACAAAGTTCTGTTTCTGAAAGTGAATTGTATAGAGTGAATTCTAAGATCTGCCATTCCCATGCAAGGACTTTCTGCATTCCCCATTCTTTCCTATTGCACTGTCAAGACCTTATGCCTGGATTTCCAGTTTGGTTCTCCTGGACTTTGTTACCTTGCCAACTCTCATACTCAAGGTGGTTTGGGATTTCTCTTTCTTTATAATGCTGGAAATACTGTTTTTAGATTTTCCTACCCTTCCCATTTGTGTAGTCTCCAGTAGAGAAAATAAAATGATTTCAATAAAGCTACTCTAATAATCCTATGAGAATTGAAGTACAGATTTTACTGATGAAACTAAAGCCTGGCTTCTTTAACTCACACAAAAGTTATCTTTATAATAATATTCTTTCTAGGAAAAGATGGCATTATTTTGTTAAAATGCTATACATTGATTAAGATTTTGTTAATCTATAAATTAAACAATTTAAACATTTTGAATACACTGAAACGGCTTCTGAAAGCATGTTACTTTTCTGTGATTATTGAAATTGTTTTTATATACTGAAATATCATCATTTTCTCATATAGAGTTTACAGAATTTTATATTAGAGTCATTTTAGTTATTATATATATTATTTGCAACTAAGATTTTAACTAGTATAAATTCTATATTTTGCTAATACCTGGAAAAACTAATCATTTTTATAATAGTTGGTTTTAATCAGCTATATCGAATCAATCACTTTATAAGCTTTAGTTAATTCTAAATAAAATTTCAAACAATATATAAAATGTTGATTTTATTTTTCTGAGTTGTTCCTCTAATTTCTGTGTATAATTATAGAGCAAGTTCAGAATAGTTTTAATGATAGTGTTTCAAGTGTACATCCTTGCTTAGTCCCAAATTTTGGAAAATAAAATGATAAATGTTTGCTTAAATTATAAATCTTTATCATGTTAAGGTAGTATAGGGAAAATATGAAATAATTTACCAGGCAACTCTCTACTGGCTCCTCTTTAAAAGTAAACTTGAATCCCTGTTTCTCACTGTGGCCTATTAAGCCCCATATGTGCTGATACGTGTCACACTCTCAAACCTCATCCCATGCCATGCTGTTTCCTTGTTCATCACCATTGACAACTACCCAGGACCTTTTCTGTTTCTTAATAAGAAAATATTTTGCCATTCAATTATTGTGTTCTATGCATATATCATTGATATTAAGCTGTTGAAGAAATAGAATAAATAGAGTTCTTCGTGGGAGTGACTACTTCTCATCTTTCAGTCAACATCTTGTCTTTGGTTAGATTTTCTATAAACACACAAAATTAATATCCTGTCTGGTAACTCTGCTACTCTATGTAATCATTTTATATTACTCAGAGCATAATGACTGTGCAAACTGCCTTGTTTATTTGTTACCTAACTTAAAATTATTGATTTTTGTGTGTCCCTAAATTTACCAAAAGCGTTACTCTTACTTCATATTCATGGGTATTATCATAAAATAACCCTCCTAGATTACTTTTCTCAACATCAAGGTTTATATATGAATTGTTACAGCAGAAATTCTGGGGACTAGATAATAGAGCTTTTGGAAAGGAAGGTAGACATGCCAAAATATTTTCTTGCACAACAAAAGTGTATTAATGAAAATTAGGCATTCTAAGATTTATTTTTTCACTTAATTTTATTATATCATTTTCATTTTTTGCTAAAGGTAATCATTAATTAAGAACCAATTGTGAAATTCCTACTATAGCTCAGTTAATTTTTATTATCCTTTCTTTCTCTAGTCTATCTTCATTATATTACATTCTGCTTTTTCTCCCAATTCTATTTTTTAATTATTTTTAAAACACTTTTAGATTTTGAGGAAAATTACAAAAAATAGTACAAAGAGTTACCACAGAATCAAACCAATTTTTTATATTATTAATATTTTTCTTGGCATAGTACAGTTGTTATAACCAATACTGATACATTTTTATTAACTAAAATGCATATTTATTCATATGTCCTTAGTTTTTACCTGATATTATTTTTTTGTTCCAATATCCCATCTGAGATACCATATTAAATGTAGCCCTCATGTCTCCATGGGTTTGTCTTGGCTGTGGTAGTTTCCCATACTTTCTTTATTTTTGGTAATCTTGACACCTTTGAGAATTATTGGTCAATACTTTTATAGAATGTCTCAAAATTAAGTTTTGTCTAATGTTTTTCTTAAGATTAGACTGGGGTTATGGAGATTTGGGACTTTCTTACTTTCTGATACTGCAAGATACTCCAGGTACACTTTGAATAATTTTGTCCTAGTATTAGAATCAGCCATTTCTCTGAGAGGTCATAGTTCTTTTTGTTAGAGCATTCTCTAACAAAAAGTGTGTAGCAGTGTGTATTAGTCCATCTTCACACCGCTGATAAAGACCTACCCCTAAGATTGGACAATTTACAGAAGAAAGAGGTTTAATGGGCTCACAGTTCCATGTGGCTGAGGAGGCATCACAATCATGTCAGAAAGTGAAAGGCACATTTCACCCAGAGGCAGACAAGAGAAAGAGAGCTTGTGCAGGGTAACTCCCCTTTGTAAAGCCATCAGATCTCATGAGACTCAGTTACTATCCCAAGAATAGCATGAGAAAGACACCTCCATGATGACATTACCTCCCATCAGTTTCCTCCCACAGCATGTGGGAATTGTGGGAGCTACAACTCATGATGAAATTTGAGTGGAGACACAGCCAAACCATATCAAATAATATTAGAAGAAAGATGTGGACATTAGACATGCTATTGGGTATTGGATGTTGTCGTATCTAGACTCTCTCAGCTGACAGCAGAAGGAAATATAGTAATTTGTAGATGTACAAATATCTATAAATATTTCTCTATGTAATCATATGAATTCATAGTGAGCTAAGATTAAAGTCATACTGTCTCGGACTTTAGTTCATTACCACAGTATAATTCCATCTTCCTCTCCTCGTTCATTTGTAACTTCTCTCTCTAATAATGAGAAACTTGACTTCCATCATCTGCTATCCATGTATTTAATAGTTCGGTTCCAATATACACGTATGGATGTGTCAGAATTGTTAACCTGTATCCTCATGGTGGGGTGAAGGAGAAGTTTACCAAATGAAATACAGTGCATACAGGCAATTGCTTTTACCTTTAGTCCTACAAACTATTCATTTCAGAAGGTACTTTGGTCAGCACCTTTTCCCTCCCCTGCTTCAATAAACTTGTTTTATATATTGGTAATAAAGTTAGTTGTCACATTCTGCATTCCATCATGGGAACTCCTGAATTCCTAAATAAGTTTTTAAATTTGCATATATTAAAGTTTGTATCTTGTGCTGTAAAATTCTAACAATTTTACCAAATAAATGGTGTCCAGTGTCACCATTACAGTATCATACAGAATAGTTTTACCATCCTAAAATAAACCCTGTGTTTCAAGTAGTCAACCTTTTCTCCATTCCTCAAACCTCTAGCAATTATTTTTCAGTTGCCATAGTTTTGGCTTTTTCAGAAGTGGAATTTTACAGTAATAAAACCAGGTTTTTTTTTCACTTAAATATGCATGTAAGATTAATTCATGCCTTTTTGTGGCTTCATAGTTCATTTCTTTCTATTATTGAATAAAAATTCATTATATGCTTCTACCACAGCTTATTTCTCCATTCATATTTGGAAGAATATTTTGTTTGCTTCCAGTTTGGAAACATTTTAAATAATGTTAATATCATCATTCGTGGGCAGATTTTGGTAGCACATAAATTTTCAAGTCACTTTGGTAAATAGGAGCATGATGGAGAGTTCACATGAAAAGACTATGTTTAGCTTTGTAAAAAAATTACCTAATGTCTTCAAAATGGCTACATAATTTTTTTACTCCAACAAACAATGAATGAGAGTTTCTATTGCTCTGCATCTTTGCAACCAATTGGCATCATAAGGTTTTAATTTTGATTTCTTTTTATTTTTAGAGAGGATAAGAGAGAGCAGCTTTCAGCTATTCTAATTGGTGTATATTGGTATCTCATTGTTTTAGTTTGTAATCCTCTAATGACAAATAATGTTGTGCAATTTTTCATATGCTAATTTGCCATCTGTACATCTTTCTTGTTGAAGTATCTTTCAGATCAATTTTTAATCATTTTTTTCTTTCTTGTTGAATTTTACAGTTTTTATTGCATACTCTAGATACAAGTCCTTTATCTTATATATATTTTGCAAATATTTTCTCCCAGGCAATAGCTTGCCTTTGATTCTCTTAAAAGTATCTCTCACAGAGTAGATATTTTGTTTTTTGTGTTTTTTTTGTCTGTCTATATTCTTTATTTTAATGAAGTTCCACTAACTTTTTCTTTCATGGATTGTGCTTTTTGTGTGCTTTCTAAAAATTTATTGCCAAATGCAAGGTTTCTTGTTTTTTTCTCCCACATTTTCCTCTAGAAGTTTTACATTTAGGTTTATAATCCATATTGAGTTCAATGAAAATTCATTTTTAATTTAGTTTTTCTTATACATTCTTACCTAAATTATATTTAAAAGCTGACCAATGACTTTAATATTATAGCCTAGCAAAGTAATGCTATATTGAATTTATTTATTTTTCATTTATTAATATTTATACTATGCTGTTTAGCTAAATAAGGTGTTAGTATATTATGGTCTCTGTTAGACTGTAAAGTGTTTGAAAGAACAATTGTATCTTATGTACATTTTATGTCCCATATTGTAGTATTAAACATAAAACAAATATTACTCAATTATGATTGTCTGTAGTTCATTCTTTTTCAAATCAGAGAAATTGTTTCAAAAATGTCCTTTCAAATACTAAAACAAAATACACAATAAAAAAAAAGCAATGCTTTGAAAAAGAAGCATATGAAAGAAAGTACATTCTTTAAGCGTCCTCTAATTGCTACTCAGTGCAAGTTGGAAACAGCTTTGAAGAGAATTTTTCATATGCATTCAGTTCTAATTGTTCTCTTTATTGATTAAAACTGTAACATTAAATTCTAAATACTGAAAATGAGAGAAAGAAAATTCACCTGTGTGGGAGAAATAGGAAACCTAGAGTCATATGTTTATCTAGAAATCTATATATCTGTATAAAATTTTTCCACCCCATCTGCAAATCTTCTAAACGTCTTAGGAAATTAATCAGTAAACACATAGTACCTCATGAGCATTGTGTTTATACATATTTGAATCCTAAAGAATTGAACTTAAACATAATTATACCTTGCCAGTATCAAAAAATAATTTAACCTTATAAACCTAAACTATCTCCTAAACTCTATAATGTAATAATGTCTCCACTGGGGAAGTGGACTTCTTTTAAAGTATTATTTACATTTTTAAAAATCACTGAATTAGTTTACTGACACTGTAGTTTCTGCCTTTTTCTTTATAAATATTATTGTATATTGACCATCTCTTATTATTCGTAAGAATATCAGCAAGTATTCCCCATATGTGCATTTATAGAATTTCATTATGTTATCTCAAAGGTAAGCCACTCTCATATTGTCCAGGCCTCACATACGATTTGGATAGACTTCCCAGAATAATAGAGTAGATAATGATTTTGTATCAAAAACCAAGTTTGGAATGGAGTTTGCATTTGGTAGTCCTTTCTCTTTTTTCAATAATCTGGGAAATTTGCAGTGGTAGGTCACAGGATTAAAAATCCCAGCTATTCCCATTCAGTAGGCACCACTAATAATGAAGCACCCTATGAGGTTTTCAGCATAAAGAAGAGGAACAGATGTATTCATTCATTCATTCATTCATTCATTCATTCATTCATTCAGAGATAAAGTCTTGCTCTGACACCCAGGCTGGAGTGCAGTGGTACGATCTTGGCTCACTGCAACCTCTGCCTCCTGGCTTCAAGCAATTCTCCTGCCTCAGCCTCCCAAGAAGTTGGGATTACAGGCACCCCCCCATGCCTAGCTAATTTTTGTATTTTTAGTAGAGACCAGGTTTCACCATGTTGGCCAGACTGGTCTCGAACTCCTGACTTCAGGCGATTTGCCTGCCTTGGCCACCCAAGATGCTGGAATAACAGGCATGAGCAACTGCGCCCAACCAAGCGATGTCTTCTTAACACAGGATTCCTTAAAGAAGAAATAATTAAAGACTATAATGCTTGACACAGTTCACTTTCCATGATAAATACCCTAAAAATATTGCTTTACAAAATGTTTTTGAAATAAAATTCCTACTTACATTTGTACCACCTTTACCACAGTAATGTATGTTACTGTGTAACAGTAAATATGTATGTTAAGTTCACTGCAAAACCCCTTGCTTCTTCAATAAATTTCAATTTGGGGCTTATTTTCCCACAATAAAAAATAATTTTTTACCTGAATGTAGTTTGAATGTAGTTTGACACATCATGACCATAATTCTTTCCAAGGACATTATTTATGTATCTGAAAAATTTGAAGTGTTCTAATTTTAGTGGTCAATGATAAACACAGTCTTAGCTCTTTATTTACAGTAATTAGAGCATTTATAATTTCTACCTCCAATTTCATTGGTTTTCTTTTATGTATACATATTTTTTTCATCACAGAACAGCTATGTCCCAGCTCCCACAGAGGTTTTGTAATTGAACAGAATATCTCTTTTGTAACTTTTATGTATACATGTGCAGGTTTCTTATATAGGTAAATCATACATCAGGGGGTATGGTGTACTGATTATTTCATCACCCAGGTAACATGCATAGAAGGTCCAAGTGTTTGTTGTTTTCTTCTTTGTGTTCATGTGCTCTCAAAGTTCAGCTCACACTTATAAGTGAGAACATGTGGTATTTGGTTTTCTGTTTCTGTGTTAGTTCACTTATGATATGGCCTCAAGTTCCATTCATGTTGCTGCAAAAGGCATAATCTCATTCTTTTTTATAGCTACTTAGTATCCCATGATGTATATATTCCACATTTTCTTTATCCAGTCTACTGTTTATGGGAATTTAGATTGATTCTATGTCTTAGCAACTGTAAATAGTGCTGTGATGATCATACATGTGCATGTGTCTTTATGGTAGAACAATTTATATTCCTTTTGGTATATACCCAGTAATAAGATTTCTAGGTCCAATGGTTGTTCCATTTTAAGGTCTTTGACAAAGTAATCCCCAAACTGCTTTCCACAATGGCTGAAATAGTTTATATTCCCACTAAGAGTGTATTAACATTTCCTTTCCTCTGAAACATTGACAGAATTGGTAGTTTTTGACTTTTTGTAATAGCAATTCTGAGTAGTGCGAGCTGGTATCTCACTGTGGTTTTGATTGTGATATTGAGCATTATTTGCCTATACTTCTTGGCCACATGTGTGTCTTCTTTTGAAAAGTGTCTGTTCATGTCCTTTGCTCACTTTTTAATAAGGTTGTTTGTTTTTGCTTGTTAATTTGTGTGCAGAGAGGTGTTCATAACTGTCTCTGAAGGTTTTTTGTATTTCGGTGGGGTTGGGGCTAATGTTCCCTTTGTCATTTCTGATTGTATTTACTTGGATCTTCTTACTCTCTTCTTACTCATTTTCATTAGTGTAGCAGCCTATCTATCTTATGTATTATTTCAAAGAAGTCCTGGATTCAATCATTTTTCAAATGGGATTTCATGTATCAATTTCATTCAGTTCAGCTCTGATTTTGCTTATTTTTTGTCTTTTGCTAGCTTTGGAATTGGTTTATTCTTGTTTTCTAGTTCCTTTCGGTATGATATTAGGTTTTTAATTTGAGATGTTTCTAACATTTTGATGTGAGTTTTAATGCTATAAACTTCTCCTTTTACACTGCTTTAGCTGTGTCCCAGAGATTCTGGTACATTGTACCTTTGTTCTATTAGTTTCAAAGAATTTCTTGATTTCTGCCTTAATTTTATTGTTTATCTAAAGGTTATTCAGAGAAGTTGGCTTAATTTTCATGTAATTGTATGTTTAGTATAATTTCAGGGTTTTTTTTAAATTTGCTGAGGATTGTTTTGTGGATGAATGTGCAACTGAGTTTAGAATATATACCATGTGCAGATGAGAAGAATGTATCTTCTGTTGTTTGGGGTAGAGAGTTTTGTAGATATCTATCAGTTCCATTTGATCAAATGTCGAGTTCAGGTCCTACAATATCTGTTAATTTTCTGCCTTGATAATCTGTATAATACTGTCAGTAGGGTGTTGAAGTCTCCCAATATTATTGTGTGGTTATGTAAGTCTCTTCACAGGTCTCTAAGAACTTGCTTTACAAATCTAGGTGGTCCCATGTTGGGTGCATGCATATTTGGAATAGTTAGGTTTCCTTGTTGAATTGAACGCTTTCCAATTATATAGTGCCCTTATTTGTCTTCTTTGTTGTTGGTTTCAAGTTGGCTTTGTCTGAAATTCAAAAGGCAACCCCTGCTTTTTGTTTTTCATTTGCTTGGAAGATTTTTCTCCATCAATTTTCCTTTGAGCATGTAGGTGTCATTGCATATAAGACAGATCTTTTCAAGATAGCATAACATTGGGTCATGCTTCGTTATCCAACTTGCCACTCTGTGCCTTCTGATTAGAGTGTCTAGACCATGTATATTAAAGGTTACTGTTGATGTGTATGGATTTGACACTATCATCATGTCATCAGTGGGTTATTATGCAGACTTGTTTGTGTGGTTGCTTTATAGTGGCAATGGTCTATGTCCTGATGTGTGTTTTTGTAGTGACCAGTAACAGTCATTTCCTTTCCATATTTAGCATTTTTTTTCAGGACATCCTGTAAGGCAAGTTTGGTGGTAATGAATTCCCTTAGCATTTGCTTGTCATATAAGCAATAAGAAATAGGGAGAAATCTTATCTCATTCACTTATAAAGAAAGCTGTTTGGCATGATATAAGAGTCTTGATTGGAATTTATTTTCTTTATTAATTCTGAATATAGGCTCCCAATCTTGTCTGGCTTCTGTCCTTTGTAGTGTTATGCCCCTTCTCGCTAGCTGCCTCTAACGATTTATTCTTTTGTATCAACCTTGGAGAATCTGATGACTGTATTTCTTTGGAATAATCCTTTGTGTAGTTTCACAGGGGTTCTCTGCATTTTCTGAATTCGAATATTGATCTCTAGGAAGGTTAGAGATGATGGGTAATATCCTGAAATGAGTTGCTTTTTTCTCCCCCTCTCAGGGACACCAATGAGTCATAAATTCAATCTTTTTCCATCTCATATTTCTTGGAGCTTTTCTTCATTTTTTTAAAAGTTATTTTTTCTTTACTTTGTCTGGCTGAATTAGTTAAAAGATCCAGTCTCTGAGCTCTGAGAGTCTTCCCTCAGCTTGGTCTATTCTTCTGTTAATACTTGCAATTGTGTTATGAAATTCTTGTACAATGAAATCATATTTTTACTCATGTACCTGAATTTTTACGTGGTGTTTCTATTTGTAACCTGTTATGTGTGACCAAAATCACCTCATTTGTTTTATATATATTGGATAGGGAATATTTAAATCTACTATACCTTGGAAACTTATCCAATGGTCCATTTTCAGTTCATAAAGTAGACAAACTTTAAAGAATGTATAAGAAGAATATACTGCTGTAGAAAAATTTTAAAAGTAATGCCATACTTAATTAGTAATTTGAAAAACGAGGTGGCTACATTTATCAATTTGATCAGTAATGTTATATATCTTGATCATTGATACTGTGTTTTTACTGACTGAGCAGTGGGTAAATATGGAAACTTCAGGCCTATTCTGCTTCTAGGCCAAGAGACTGAAAATTCTGAGGTAAACAATGAAAGACACCCTTACATTAGTTTATGGTTTACCTTTTTTGAACAAATATTCTTATAATGTTTTATTGTCTCTCTAAAATTAAGCCAGTAATCCTGACAGCAGAGTGCCATTTTGTAGAGCAAAAATGTTAAAATTTAAGAAAAGATTGAATACGCTGACAATACTGTGTTCCTATTTCATCATCTTTGACTAATGGGTCAACATTGCTGTTTTCTTTACCAGTAAATTTAATAAACAAACCTAAGCATTTGTTAAAGCAAGCTTTAAAAAGATGAAAGAGATAAAAAGATAAAATTATAGATAAAATGTTAGTCCCCAATACAAATTCAGATTATCAGAAAGATGGGTACATGCATTCCTTGTTTTGCTGCCACACAGGGTAGTGATACGTAGGCTTTACTAACCAGCTTGGTCATGATTGATGACCTAGCGCTAAATCTCTTAACCATCTGCCAAACTAAACTTTCTTATATGAGTAAGATATAAATTACAGTTCTACTCACTCTGTCTGTGTTCTGCTCTGCAGTTTCAAAATTGTCTTTTTATATCCATCTAGATCACGCACTTCATTCCTATAAGTTTTCACATTTTGGTAAGGAACAATTGTATACTATTTCAGAGTTTACGTATTGCATAAACATGCATTAATTTAAACAAATTTTGTGAATATGTGTGGGAAATTATTATTAGTTCATTTTTATAGTTGAACAAAATCCATGACACAAATGTTTCTCATTTTTATCATTATTCTATTAATTTTGCTACAAATATATGGACAGTACTTGACTGTACATAAATAACAACATTGGCTAAGGTTTAAAATAGAAATACTCCAATTGATCATATAAGTTTTACTTTCCATGGTTTTGCACAAATTTTAGTGAGAGTAAGGACCAAAAAAATTATACATTTAATATAATTTTGTCACTGTTAACACAGAAATATTTAACTGCCCATGTAAAACTTAGCTCAGCACAATTTTATTTGATACTATGACCTATTCAAAGAATTCATTTTATTAATATATTCAAATCATGTACTACTTTGCCATCTTTACCTAAGTAAATGGAAGAAGAATATTGGTGAAGAACGATATAACTAGAGAGATACACCATTTAAGTGCTCAAATTCAATAGTAGAGAAGAAAGAAACGAGAACTAGAAAGACAAGATAAATGAAAATAAAATTGGCAATTGAAGCTGAAAAAAAATAAAATATAGTACAATTAGCAGGTATAACTTCATGATCTTTTGTCTCTAACTACTGTGATTTAAAGAGTTCCCTTGACATTTGTCTCAGAAAAACAGCTATTTTGGGCATTCAAAGTCAGTTAACTGTTCCAGGATACAAACAAAGAACCAAGAGAAAATAATGATTTGAACATTAGCCATTTTAAGGTCACTAAGCTTACATGCCCTTTCTTCCTTTTGTTTCTTTTATCAGAGTCACATAAATTTGAATAGAAATAATAACTATGTTCAACAGAGAAAACTGTACACATACATTGTCTATAAATACTTGTGGTTTTGGCTGGGGTGGAAAGGTGGGAAAAATTGTGAGAGACCCTTGGGTTCCTTAGGCTTTGAATATTTTTGTGAGTGTTGGAGATTCTAATACTTTTAAATAGTACAAAGATGCTTGATGAAAGTGATTTTCCTCTTGGCAACCCCTCAACAGATCAAGCCTAAAACAAAGTCAAGCCTGGTAACTGGAGGCAAGTAAGGGGAGCTCTGATTAGCTACTTAGCAGTGAATCATGAGACAGTAAAAAGGGAAGTTTCTTTGTTAGCATTCTTCAGAGGACCAGACAAATAATCATTCTCATTTATTAAATATTTATTTATTATTTATTTATTTATTAAATATTCATAATAAATTTATTTGTCATGAATTTTCCCAGGTGTTTCATATCTCAAAAAATTTTCCTCACTAGCATAAGATGATAGATATTATTTGCATGAAAAAAGCTACATGCTATAAAATATTTTTTAAAAAACTAAAAAAAAATCTATTTGTGTTAAATGAAATATGAGTGTATATTTTCAAAAATGCACACCGTTGTACATTCGGAAAGTATGTAGTTATATGTGAAATTGCACCTGTGAAGATTTAGAACTTTGGTGACAGTGTATGTTCCTAAATTTCTACCTTTCTTAGAAATATAGTACAACATACTCTTAATAAAATATTATTTCTCAATGGTAACATATGATCAAAGTTGAATCTTTGTAATATATTGAAAACTACAATTTATAATTATACCCTAAAATAGAGCATTACCAATATACACTTGAATGTCTCATACTCAAAGATAATAATATTAAATAATATTACATTACCAAATTCTGTGTCTGTCCAAAGAAATTAGAATAACTTTGAACTCTTTTCTCAGTTTCCTTTTCTTCATCACAGACACAGTACCTTACAATTAGCTTTCAGTGGTAGAGCCTGGAAATTTTTAGAACTCTAACTTGAGAATTAGTGAAAAGCATTTAAAAATAAACCCCTTTTTCTTGTATTATTGATAACTATTTTACAATCTGTACTTTGCTCTTACTCTCTGGGGATATAAAGCTATGTGACACAGTCAAAAAGTACTCCTAAAGCTACTTTATTTTCCATACATTTATAATAATCTATCTACTATTTTATTATGTAATGGCTTTTATGTTTTTTTTTTTTCTTTTACTTCAGGGTTTTCAAATTTTGTATAATATACACAGTTTCTTAAGAACATTGATAGATGTGACAAATCATGAATTCCTTTGTGAAAAGAGTTTATAAAATATGCATTTTAAAAAGTTGAACAGATTTCCTAATTCCAGATATCTTAGAGTTTATAGCATAAGCAAAGTGCTCTCCAAGAAAAGATGTAGCATGCTAGTATGTAAATCATTCACTGGAATTTCTTGTGTAGTTCAACCCAGGATTGAGAAGGCTGGTCATAAGGTTTTCAGGCAAGCTATTTGTGGTTATTGTTGTTCCTCACACTCAGCTAATAGAATGAAACCACTTTGCTCTCTGATTATTTTTTGCTCAGAATAAAACAGCATGTATAACACAAAATAAGTTCTATAGAAAAATGTAGTAATTAATTGAAGTTAACCAATGCTACAGAGAACTTTACAGCAGCTAGGACAGTTTTTAATAAAGCTTAGCAATTGCTCCTTATTTTCTTCAGAGAATTTTTAACTTCTTCAAGAGAATATAAATAATCATGGCAAATTGTTTAACAGATTGTGGGTAGAGCAGGAGTGATAGCAGTAAAGATGGACAAAAGCTGATGATGTTTTGAAGCTTGTTTGGCAGAACTGGTAATGATAAAATGTGAGAAGTTATAGAGACATAATTATTGATGAAGGATGTTCATTTTCAAAATAATTAGTGGCAAATTATAAAGGTAATTCAGCTTTATATAAGATGATCTAGAATTTACATTTGCATATTTTGAACCTGTCAAAAACAATTGACGTTTATAAATATGAAGATCATCTAAAAGATCAAGATTAGAGAGGTAAATTTGAAAATATCAATATATAGAAAATTGAATTGAAATTGAATTTATATCCATGGGAGTGGTTATGTCTTACTAGGGGGACAATATATAGAAATAATTTTTTAAAAAGACTTTAGGACTGAGTCCTGAAGATGAAAGATATTCTATGTTGATGGATTGGAATAACTACTCTTGTCAAAATGTCCATAAAACCCAAAGTGGTCTACAGTTTGAATGCAATTCCTATCAAAATTTCAGTGACATTCTTCACAGAAATAGAAAAATCAGTTCTAAAATCCAATGCATAAAATACCATGAATAACAAAAGCATAAAGTACCCTGAATAACTAAAGCAGTCTTGAGCAAAATGAACAAAAAAAATCACATTACATGATTGAAAAACATACTACAAAGCTATGATAGTCAAAACAACATGGTACCAACATAAAAAACAGATACATAGACCAATGAAAGAGATATAATAGCTAATAAATAATTCATACCTTTACAGCAAACTAAATTCAACAAAGGCAACAAGAATACAAAATGGGCAAAGGGTAGTCTCTTCAATAAATTGTGTTACAAAAACTGAATATTCCCATGTAGAAGAATGAAATTAGGCCCTTATCTCAGGCTATATACAATAAACAACTCAAAGTGGATTAGAGACTTAAAATTTACACTTGATACTATGAAACTCCTGGGGAAAAAACATAAGGAAAAAAACCCCATGTTATTGGTCTAATAATTAAAATTTGGATATGATTTCAAAAGTACCGGCAACCAAAACAAAAAGAGATAAATGAGATTACATCAAACTAAAAAGCTTCCACACATCAAAGGAAACAATTAACAGAATGAAAACAGCCTACAGAATGGGAGAAAATATTTGTAAACTATATATCTAATTAGGGGTTACTTTCAAAAATATATAAGGAACTCAACTTAATATCAAACAAAACAGTATGATTTAAAAATAAACAGAGGAACTGTATATATATTTCTCAAAAGAAAACATACAATTGTCCAAAAGGTATATGGAAAAAGTGCTCAGCATCACCAATTATCAGAGAAATGCAAATTGAAACCATAGTGAACTATCAGCCCACAGAAACTAGAATGGCTACTACCAAAAGGATAATGGAGAATAAGTATTGGAGAGGATGTGGAGAAGAAGGAACCCCTGCACAGTGTTGGTGGAAATGTCTATCAGTACAGTCATCATAGAAAACAGTATGGAGTTTCCTCAAAAAATTAAAAGTAGAAATACTATATAATGTAGTCGTTTCATTACTGTGCAGATATCCAAAGGAAATGAAATCAGTATATGGAAGAAATATCTGCTCTCCCATGTTTATTGCCTTATTATTCACAATAGCCAACATTTGGAATCAGCCTGTGTAGCAATCAATAGAGGAACTCATGTAAAAAGTGTTATATATGTCAAACAGAATACTATTAAGCCACAAAAAGAAGCAAATTCTGTCACTGGTGACAAGCTAGATGAACTTAGAGAACATTATATTAAGTGAAGTAAGTCAAGCACAGAAAGACAAATATCACATAATCTCATAGATTGAATTTAAAATAGTTTAACTCATAGAAGTAGAGACTGAATGATGTTTACCAGAAGCTGGAGTTGGGGTGAGGATATGTTTGTCGAAATATGCAAAATATCATTCAGATAGGTGTAAAATGTTCAATAGATCTTTTGTACAAGATGACAACTATAATTAGTAATCTATGATATTCTTGAAAAATGCTAAGAGTGGATGCAAAAAAGTTAAAATTTTTCACCAGGAAAATTACAACTGTGTGAAATAATGCATATATTAATTAGCTATATTTAGTCATTCTCTAATGTACAATCACATGCCAAATAACAGCACCTTGGTCCACAATGCACTGCATATTCAATAGTGGTCCCATCAATTTATAATACCATATGTTTACTGTGTCTTTTTTATGTTTAGATATACAAATACTTAATTGCCTACAGTATTTAGTACCATAACATGCTGTACAGGTTTTTAGCCTGCAATCAATAGGCTATCCCATGTAGCCTAGGAGTGTGGTAGGCCGTATTATCTAGGTTTGTGTTAGTATTATACATTCTATGATGTTTTCACAAGGATATTATCACCCAAGGACACATTTCTCAAAAGTTTCCTCATTGCTAAGTGATGCTGACTGCATATATACTTCTAAATATCATGTTGTGCCTGGTAAATATATACAACTTATCTGGCAACACAAATCAATAAGAAGGTAGGTATATGTGAGAAAAATGAAGGGTCAAAGACTACTAGTTGGTTGTTAGAACGAGAAAGAGAGAGAGATTGCCTCATAGCCCTCTTTGCCTATGACAATTATCCAAGTCAATTAGTAGAGTATGACCCCAGATCTACACATCCAACTCTTTTCTAAATGTCTGTTTCTGTAAAAATACAAAAGATTTTAACATGTTCAAAATGTAACTCACTTTCTGATCCCATTTCCTCATCCCACTGTCCACATGTAGTTTTGTATACTTTTTCAGTATATAAGAAAACAGAGATAAGTTCCTCAAACTAACAACAGTTTTCCTGTCTCCTGTCCTACTCTTTCCATCTCTTGTTTTAAAACCAAGCATCAAATACTGATGATACTGTTTTTCAAATATAAAGTATTTGTTATTTTTCTTTTCACATCACCAGCTAATAAATAGTGTCACTGGGTTTTAATTGAAGGCAGTTTGCTTTGGGCCTGTTTTCTTAACCACTACACCATAGATGATATAGTATAGTACCCAAACAGAATGCTTTTTTGATAAAACAGAGTTATGTTAATACTAAGAAAGAGAAAACAGTGTAAGCTGAGATTACCCCAAGCAGATCCAACTGTCTGTTTATCATGTTTGTAGGGCTAACATCTGGCCATATAAAGTCAAATAAATATCAATTGTTATTTAGTTGTTTGAGTAAAAAAGTAGAACATGTGCATGGTAAAGCCTACTCTGTGGAAGGAAACACTAGCATTTCTCTGAGAAATATCAGCCTCAGAGAAGGCCAAACATTGGCAATAGTAGTGCAAGACTAAGGACAACCCAATGGATCTGCTATTCTATGCCTGACCAGGTAGCAACTGTTTGATATTTGAAACCCCTCATATGATTTTAAACTTAAAGAAATTTTAGACAACATTATTTCAATCTGAAATGATAGCAACTAATCCCCAAATTTAACTTTTATGATACTACTTAATATTCACTAGTAATTGTATGTGTTTAGTGAGTTCAGTGCAGTCTTTTAATTATTCTGAAAGTAAATTTGTCTCTTGAAAAGATTTAACATCATGAAGATTTTAAAAATAAGGATATATTACAAGAGTGGTTGCATATTTTGATATAAAAGTATAGAAAAATATAGTAAAGTATGATTTTTCCTATGTAATTTAATATTTCCTAAATACTTTTTATTTGTAAATTACATGAAATACATAGGCTTCAAAATTTACTTTCTAGATCTCAGCCTAAAACTCTACCCCTAGGTGGAGCTCTGGTTTCCTGCAGAGCCACGAATCGCCTATTACTACCTAATTTGTGGGGGACACTAAGAAGGAGGAAAAATCACCAGGATGAAGGGAGGTATGAAGAGAAGATGATCTAAACTCTAAGGTATTAACATTTTCTTATAGTTATATCACTGCTACATGCACCTGATTATTACAAATGTATCTCTAATATATTTTTCTTCTGTATTTTTCTACAAGACCTTTCTCAGAGACGCTGATGATACGAATATCTTATTAGTGTTTTTTTTTTATTGAAAGCGAAAACATTTATTATATAAAAGGATTCATCCAGTGATTCTCAGTGTCATCTTTTTGAATCACCATAGACTTTATAATCAGACCCAAGATACAGACCCAGGGTCATGTAGCCAATAACCCCAAATGTGCACCCTTGACTTGTGTGAGACCATTATTTTCCTCTGGGTCTGGCAAGATGAACAGAACTCTAAAATGGGAGCACTAGCAATGTGTCAATATAAGCCCAAAAATAAGAAACAAAGTTAACACTGCACTTACTCTAAACTTGACCACATCATTGGAAGCAAATCACTCCTCAGCAAATGCAAAAGAACAGAAATCATAACAGACTATCAGACCACAGCGCAATCAGACTAGAACTCAGGATCAAGAAACTGAACCACTTGCTTCTGAGTGTTGACTGGATAAACAATGAAATGAAAGCAGAAATAAAGATGTTCCAACCACTTGGAAACTGAACAACCTGCTTCTGAGTGTTGACTGGATAAACAATGAAATGAAAGCAGAAATAAAGATGTTCTCCAAAACCAACGATGACAAAGACACAACATACCATAATCTCTGGGACATCTTTAAAACAGTGGGGAGGAAAATTTATAGCAATAAATGCCCACCAGAAAAGAGAAGAAAGATCTAAAATTTACACCCTATCATCAAAATTGAAAGAGCTAGAGGAGAAATATCATAAAAACTCAAAAGCTACCAGAAGACAAGAAATAACTAAGATCAGAGGAGAACTGAAGGAGATAGAGACAAGAGACACAGAAAAACCCTTCAAAAAATTAACAAATCCAGGAGCTGGTTTTTTGAAAAGATCAACAAAATTGACAGACTGCTAGCCAGATTAATTTTAAAAAAGGGAAAAGAATCACATAGATGCAATACAAAATGATAAAGGGGATATCACCACTGATCCCACAGAAATACAAACTACCATCAGAGATTACTACAAACAGCTCTATTCACATAAACCTGTAAACCAGGAAGAAATGGATAAATTCCTAGACACTTGTACTCTACAAAGACTAAACCAGGAGGAAGTTGAAACCCTGAATAGACCAATAACAAGGGCTGAAGTAGAGGCAGTAATCAATAGCCTACCAACCAAAAAAAGTCCAGGTCCAGACAGGTTCACAGCCGAATTCTACCAGATGTACAAAGAGTTGCTGATTCCATTCCTTCTGAAACTGTATCAAACAATACAAAAGGAGGGAATCCTCCCCAAATCATTTTATGAAACCAACATCATCCTGATACCAAAACCAGGCAGAGACTCAACTAAAAAAGAAAACTTCAGGCCAATATCAATGATGAACATTGACACAAAAATTTTCAATAAAATACTGGCAAACAGATTGCAACAGCACATTAAGAAGCTTATCCATCACGACCAAGTAGGCTTCATCTAGGAGATGCAAGACTGGTTCAACATATGCAAATCTGTAAATGTAATCCATCACATAAATAGAACCAAAGACAAAAACCACATGATTATCTCAATAGATGCAGAGAAGGCCTTTGATAAAATTCAACAGCCCTTCAAGCTAAAAACTCTCAATAAACTAGGTATTGATGGAACATATCATAAAATGATAAAAGCTATATATGACAAACCTACAGCCAATATCATACTGAATGGGCAAAAGCTGGAAGAATTCCCTTTGAAATCAGGCACTAGACAAGGTTGCTCTCTCACCGCTCCTATTCAACATAGTGTTGGAAGTTCTAGCCAGCGCAATAAGGCAAGAAAAAGAAATAAAGGGTATTCAATTAGGAAAGGAGGAAGTCAAACTGTCTCTATTTGCAGATGACATGATTGTATATCTAGAAGACCCCATTGTCTCAGCCCAAAATCTTCTCAAACTGGTAAGCAACTTCAGCAAAATCTCAGGATACAAAATCAATGTGCAGAAATCACAAGCATTCCTATATTAGTATTTTTATACTCCTCTACTCTAGTGGAAAATCTATTCTGAAAAACATAACATAGCATTCTAAAAGCTAAATATAATACAAGCAGAAAATTAATAAATACACAAAATGAACATTGAATCTAATATTGAATATTGGATTATGCATGTTATTTCTATTAACATTAAATGGATACATAACCATTTTTGTAGATGTATAATAATACACATATATATAATATTGTATTAGATATATGTACATGTAGAGGTAAATTAAGCGTATATTAAAATTTTTTAAATTACATTTTTATTGAGCACATAAAAATAACTTAGTGTACAATGACATTCATAATCACTGAATAGACCAAATAGAGCAGCATTGGAATTACTTGAATGAATTTTGAAAGTGCAGAATGCTGACTTCAGATCTACTGGATCAAAATCTGCAATTGAACAATTACCAGGTCCCTAATATACAATTTAAATGCTTTTCCTCAACTTTTGTTTGAAATATTAGATATGAACAATAAAATTTACCAAAGTTCAGTCTGCCAGTTATTTTAATATACAGTTTTTGCCCTTTAGTTCAAAATCACTCCTTCTCTGTCTAAAAATTATTTGTGCTACCATTCTGGTTATATTATTTCTAGTATTTTTGTACTGATGTAGTACAAATTACTACTGCTTTGTGTAATTTGAAAAATTAGAAAATAGATTTTTTCTAATTTATTACTGATTTCTCCACTCCCGACAAATACATTTTTAGAACATTTATATAATACATTTATATATTTATATAATACATTTATATAATTAATAATTGTATATTATATAATTTATTATATATATTATTATATATAATACATTTATATAATTATATACAGAATATAGTTATATAAGAATATACAGAATATAAGCTTACTGAAGGCAGGCTTTATTAGTCCTAATAATGTAGTCAACCAGAACAAAATGTTAATATAAGAATTTAGGAGACTGATTTTGAAAGAGTTCTTAACTCTTTACATTTACTGTTACATAAATGCACATACATTTTATATGATGTCTACAGCTTCAACAGTAGGTGAATGTGATCTCCTAAAACTGTTGAGGTTGTTCACACAAAAATTACCATAGATCAAATAGTGGAGATTGCAAAATGTAGGGGGATAATTTCTAGCTAATCAGAAAACAAAATCTCATCTTTTTGTTCATTTACATTATTCTCTCCTTGCACAACTACTTTTAAATCTATAGTGCCAACCATCTTGCTGGTTATTAAAGATTCAAGGAGACAAGTATAGGTCCCTGCCATCAAAGGTGCTACTATCTTGTAAGGGAGTGCACCATCTTTAAAACAGATGTGTTCTAAAAATGTATTTGTTGGGAGTGGAGAAATCGGTAATTATGGTATTCTAGAGGTAAAGAAGAAAAAAGAAAAAATAGCATTACAAGAGCACTTTAAACGTTCCTATGTATTCTGGCCTATATTCTGAGCAGTTTGGTACAGTTTGGATAATTATGTGTATGTACTTCTAGGTAGCTTGAAGCAAAACATTGGCCATTCTTTTGTTCAATTAATATTAATAAAAATACGATAAAAATGTGAACCTTCTTTCTTGTCACACAAGGAAGTACAGCCCATAGTACAAGTCTGTGAAACTGTAAGTGAAGTTTAAGATTTAGCTATGTATCATTTGTTATTCCTTATTTGGAATTGTCCAAATTTCACATGAAGATTATAAAAAAATCAAAGCCTCACACACACACACACACACACACACACACTCTGAGTGAAAATTAAAGTTAGACAATATTGATATTAGCAATCAGAATTATTGATACACCAAATATACAGGACCTTGCAAAAGTCTAGTTTACTTTTTACATATTCAAATTACATACTGTTTGTAATACTCAGGTAATTTATTATTTGAACTTTTAGATGATGGCCCAGGGCAGTGATAAAGGAATATAGGGATGATCAATGTCAATTTTGGAATTTTGGCATTCCTAGGAAACAAACAAACAAAAAAAGTCTTCATTAGAAGTTCTACAGGAAGGATTCCAAAATTAATATCATTGAATTTGGCTGTCAATGCATTTTACAAATTTAGAGTTGGCATCTTGTTAATATTGTTATGGCTTGCATATTCAAAACACAATCAACATCTTATTATATAGTCTGCACATACTAAATTATTCTTTTCATTAAATATAACTCATATCTTAAAATGAAAGAATTGAATACATGAATAATAAAACTACAGAATGATTTCCAACTTAAATTTTTACTACATATATTTCTAACTCCTTAAGTGTTTATTTTATAGTTTCTCAATATATTTAAATTATAGCACAGTGAAGCATTATATATTAGTAAAGTAATAATGTCATATATTTTAGTGCATGATGACATCTAGTATATACTTGCACATTTCTCATATTTCTAAAGTAAATTTGAAAAAGTAATAACTATTTTAAATTCCTTTGCACTGACAAAAATTCTTTCATTGACAAAACACTAGCCAGACTTTTCTAAGCTCTTTTCCCAACTAGGCTTCAATCTTGTTCTATGAGGACTTGAACAAAACACTAACAGTTTCTAATAGCATAAAGCAATGTTCCTAGGATGACCTTAAACTCCTGAAAGTGCTTGCTTGAAAAAAAAGTCAAGACTGCCAAATAAATTTACTGTTTGTTTTAGCCAACACCTGAAGGAAGCTCCTGTCTAGTGTATGTGAGAAGACAGGAGCTTGACTTTCATAAGCACCAATTAGCAAACCCTGGCGGTTTCACCTGGACAGATTTTCCTTTCCCTCTTGTAATTTTTCACTTCCTAGAGTCTACTGAGCCTCTGCTCACCCATCATTTTCCCATTTAGACACCCAGGCACCTCTGCACAAATCAAAGTTCAGTTCAGTTCACACTAGACTCTGTTCTCAATTATCCTGATTAAAATCTTTCCTTACTACTTTAACTCATGGCTGGCTCTGTTTATCTCAGATAATACACACCATGATTATATCAGTCAGTATTCAACCAGAGAACAGTAGGAGATATAGTAGAGATTCAGAGCAAGCAATTGGTTTACACTATCATGGGGGCTGGTTAAGTAGTCTTTGTAAGGCTATTATTGTCTTGGCATCTAATGCTGAAGATTGAAATTCACAGGGGAGGCAATCAGGAAAGGAAGATCAATGAATAAGCTGGGACTTACAAGCAATTGTTGGGACTGAAAAGGATAGCATGAAATGCAAATCCACTATTGTTGCATTTGGTGACAGGTTAAGCTGCAGAAACCAATGTCCTCTGCCAGATCCTCACCAAGGAACTAAAGGCACATTAATGTCTTGCCCTGTAGTAAGAAATGCTGAAGGAAGATCTAAGGCAAGATAAAGGAATTCCAGACCCAGCTCATGCTTTATGTCAACAAAGTGAAAGGGCAAACACGAGATGTATGTGTGTGTGCATGCATGTGCATATATGCACTGTAAAATGACTACTCCTTTCTTGTGCCCACCAAATCTAGCATCTCTCCTGTGTCCACCCCTAAAATGGCATCACATAAGAAATTGAGCCTGGGAAATGTAGTTCAGCCTAGGCAAACTGACGTATTCCAAAGCTGATGCTGTAGTTTTGAAATTTAACAAATTCATTATAGCTATTGCAACATAATTTTAAAATGAGCTTTTCATTGATTAATGTTCAATCTATACTTTATGTAGTTTAGACAAGCCTAGCTATAATTCTGTTAATACTCAACATCACCACTGATTTCCATGTTCTGCTACGAGTACAAAAGCAAACAAAACAACAGATAGAAAAAAATTGAAAGAATTGTATTCACCTCTGACAACATCATTTTTTTTCTAAAATTGAGACTGGGAATAAGTTCCCAGTCTCAATGGCAGAAGCAACTCATCAAAATATGTTTGAAATTCCAAAACAATCATCTATTTCTAAATGTTATTCAATATATTTTTAAATTAAATTTCTAATTTTGAGATAATTATAGTCACATGCAGTTGTAAGGTATTACACAGACAGAGCCTATGAATATTCAACCATTTCACACAAATGCTAAAGTTGTCCAAAACTATAGCATGATATCACAACCAGATTACTGACATTGATACAGTTAAAACACAAAACATTTATGTCACCAGAAGTTTCCCTCATATTGACCTATAATAGCCCCACCTACTTTCCTTTAGCCTTACCCCCTCCTTAGTCCTTGGTAACCATTATCTGTCCTCCTTTTCTACACATTTTTTATATCAATAATGTTATGTTAATGGAATCATACAGTATGTAACTTTTGGGAAATTAGTTTTTTCACTAAGAATAATTTTCTGGAGATTCAGGTAAGTTGTTTTACACATCAATAATTAATTCCTTTTTATTGATGTGTGGTATTCAGTCGTAGAAATGCAAAACAGTTTAACAATTCATGCATTAAAATACATCTGCATTTTTTCCTGTTCTTTTTTTTTTTTTTGCGACGGAGTCTTGCTCTGTCGCCAGGCTGGAGTGCATTGGGAAGATCTTGGCTTACTGCAACCTCCACCTCCCGGGTTCAAGTGATTGCGTGCCTCAGCTTCCTAGTAGCTGGGACTACAGGTGCTCGCCACCACACCCAGCTAATTTCTGTATTTTTCGTAGAGATGGGGTTTCACGATGTTGGCCAGGATGGCCTCGATCGCTTGACTTTGTAATATGCCTGCCTCAGCCTCTAAAGTGCGGTGATTAAGGGGGTGAGACACTGCACCCCACCCACATGTCTTTATTTCTCCTGGATAAATGCTCAAGACTGCAATGGTGAGTTATATGGTAGTTGAATGTTTAGTCTGTCTTAGAAAATAGCAAACTGTTTTTCAGAATGATAGTACCATTTTACATTCAAATTCCCACCAACATTTTGTAAATAATCCAGTTTCTCCAAATCCTTGTCCACATTTTTTATCACGTAAAACATTTAGCGATTCTGATAAGTGTTTAGCAATATCTCATTGAGGCTTAAATCTGATTGCTCTAATGGATAATAAAAGTAAAAATATTTTCATTTGCTTACAAAACTCTATATCCTCTTCAGTGAAATGTAGGTCTATGTCTTTTGCTCATTTTCTAATAAGATTTTTATTTTCCTACTGTTGAGTTCTGAGAGTTTATTTTTTATATATTCTTTCTTTTTTATATATTTTTTATATATTCCTTTGTCAATTAAGAAATGGGTATTAGCGTTAGGATACTTGGAAATATACTGCATGTAGATGGAGTTGTTTCTATTTTTCTGAAAGTTTTTATTATGATGGAGTGTGATATTGTAAGAAGCTTTTCCTGTATTGATTAATAGTGATCATGTATTTTTTTTCTTCTTGAACTTGATAATATGGTGGATTAAGTTTCAAACATGTACTAGCCTTGCATCCTTGTGGGAAAAAACCTTAACCATAGTACATAATTCTTTTGTATACCTCATGAGCATATAATATAACTCATGAATATATAATATCATTATATATTATGCTCTTTCTCTGTTGATTTTCATTGATCTGAAATCTAGTTTTGTTCTCACAATAATACAGCCATTTCTGTTTTACCTTCATTCATATTTGTCTGCTTCTCTATTACTTTACTTTTTACCTGACTACATAATTATTTTTGAATGTGTTTCTTTATAGACAGCATAGAGTTTGGTTCCATATTTTTTACTCTATTGTGCAAAAATAAATCTTTAAATTTGTGTATTTAGGTTATTTATATTTATTAATATGTTAAGGCTTTAATCTGCCGTTTTATTTTTGTTTTTCCCTGTAAGTTGCTTTTAGTTTTTGTTTGCATTTTACCTCCTTTCTTGTGAGTTACTTGAACATATTTTAAAATTCCATTTTGGTTTCTCTATGCTGTTACTGCATGTATATTTACATAACTTCTCAAATGGTTGCTCTAAAAATTACATTGTATAGATATTTATGTAATTGCATTATATATACAGTTCACTGGCATAGTTATTTTGTGTTTAAATAAAATATTAAAAATTAATCTCTTATGTCCCTTTACTATCTTCTTTTACTGTTTGCATTAGATAACGTTTTTAGGCATTATATTAAGATAGATCTGTTAACAATTAATGATCTTAGTTTCACTACATCTCAGGATGTCTTAATTTCTCTTTAATTCCAGGCAAATTTCTTTCTTTTTCTCTTTCTTTCCTTCCTTCCTTTCTTCCTTCCTTCCCTCCCTCCCTCCTTCCTTTTTCTTTCTTTCTTTTTCTTTCTTTCTTTCTTCTTTCCTTTTTGCTGCATACAAAATCTTAGGTTGGTACTTCTTTTCTTTCAGCACTTGTAAAATATTGTGTCACTTTCTTACGGTTTCTGATAATGATCCACTTTCATTCTAATTGTGTTTTCTCCATATGTAAGCTGTCTTTTACTTCAGTGACTTTCCAGATTTTCTTCTTTGTGTTCAGTTTTCAAAATTTAATAACAGTTAGCTTAACATGGATTTCTTTGCTTTTATTCAAAGACCTCTTCGGCTTTATCTATAGATTTATGTGTATTTCTAAATTTGGAAAGTTTTGAGTATTTTTTTCTAGTATATTTGCACATCTGTCTCAATTCTCTTTTCCCTCTAGGACTCTTATTATACAAATGTTAAAATTTCTGTTACAGTCCTAGAGATATCTGCAGCTCTTAATTTCCTATTCATCCTAATTTTATCAGTTTTCAGATTGGGTTATTTCTATATTTTTAATTTTCTAATTCAATGATTCTTTCATCTGTCTTCTCTATTCTGCCATTAAGCCCATTCATGGAGCTCAACAATACAACTTATTTTGTTTTTGTTTTTTGATTATTTTAAATTTTTTAATGTTAGCTCTTATTTTATATTTATTTGCTGACATTTTCTATTTCTTTGGTGGTATTTTCTTTATTTCCCATTTGATTCAGACATGCTCATAATTGCTCATTGCATTTTTTTTTTTTTAAATTAGAGGTCCTTTAAAATTTTTCACACAAACATATGTGTCATCTGTACCCATTGGTATTTCTGGGTTGCCAGCTTCTTCGGCTCCAAGTCTGCGATATACAAGACAAAAACGACACCCAGGAAACTGACTATTATGTCGGTTGTCAGGTCTCAGGCTTTCTACCCTGCCTTTTCTCTCCAACTTTTAGAATCCCCTTATATTGTTTTTGAATTAATTTTCAGTGTATGAAGTTGTACTTATCAAGAGAAGTAGGAAAATACTCTATTTTGACCAAACTAGAGCTAATTTCAATATTCTTTTAGACTATGAATAATAAATTTAGTATTGTCCACTACAAATACAAGTGTTCAAAGCAAAATGTATAAAATTTGGTATAATTCTTGAACGTAATTTGCATTTTTGTTCTTAGTGTTATCTCTCCTTTATTCTTCAAAATGGATTTATAAGTTTCCTTACAGATTGGTATATAGTTTATAACTAATTCAGACCCAGCCAATGAAAAGCACTGGTAAAAGAAAGAAAAATCAGTCTCTCTCTCTCTCTCTCTCTCTCTCTTTCTCTCTCTTTTACTCTCTCTCTCTGTCTCTTTCACTCTCTTATATACACTATCTCTCTAGTATAATTTGGAGTAAGGTAATATGATCTCTCCAGCTTTATGAGTTTTGCTCAGGATTACTTTGCCTATTTTGTTTTATGTGTGTGGTACCATAAAAATTCCAGAATTTTTTTTCTATTTCTGTGAAAAATGTCATTGGTATTTTGATAGATATTACATTAAATCTCTACTTTCTTAGGTAGTATGGATATTTAACACTCATTCTTCAAATTCATCAACATGGAATATCTTGCATTTGTTTGTGTCCTCTTCAACTTATTTCATCGTTTTAGAATTTTTATTATAGAGATCTTTCACTTACTTGCTTTAGTTTATGCCTTGGTATTTTATATTAATATAGCTATTGTAAATGGAATTATTTATTTAAATTTTTGTTCAGATTATTTGCTGTTGATATTTAAAAATACTACTGATTTTTGTATGTTGATTCTGTATCCTGCAACTTTATTGAATTTGTCTGTCAGTTCTAAGAATATTTGGTGAAGTCTTTAGACTCTTCTAAATTGAAATATAAGATCGGTTGACTGTAAACAAGGATAATTTGACTTCTTACTTTGTAATTGAATGCCCTTTATTTCCTTCTATTGTCTAATTGCTAGGTCTTCAAGTACCATGTTGAACCTAAGTAGTGAAAATGGGCATTTTAGTATTTTTCTGGTTATTTTATTTGTTCTTTATTTTCTCCTTGTTTTCTATATTCTTTGAGCAAAAGTAATTTTCTCTGGGATTATGTTTAATTTCTTGCTTTTTGTTTTGTATTTGCGATGTGTTGCAAATAATAATTTAAAAGCCATTATTTTAAACTAATGGCAACTTAACTCAGATTACAAAGAAAAGAAAAATGAAACAATCGAAGGTAAAAACTAAAAACCTCTACTCTTTAACCCTATCCCCCTTCAAATCTGCCTTTTGACATTTTGTTGTTTATATTTGCATCTTTTTATGCTGTCTATCTCTTAAAAATCTGTTTTCTCAGCAAACTAAAATAAGAACAGAAAACCAGATACCATGTGTTCTCACTCATAAGTGGGAGTTGAACAATGAGAACACATGGATACAGAGAGGGGAATATCATACACCGAGGCCTGTCATGGGTTGGAGGGCTGGGGGAGGGATAGCATTAAGATAAATGCCTAATGTATGTGACAGGTTGATGGGTGCAGCAAACCAACATGGCACGTGTATACTTATGCAACAAACCTGCACTTTATGAGTATGTACCCCAGAACTTAAAGCATAATTTAAAAAATCTGTTTTAGTTATTATTTTGATAAGTTTGTCTTTTATTCTTCCCACTAACAATATGAATGTCTTAAATACTGCAATTACAGTGTTAGAGTATTTTATATTTGTCTGTATTCTTACTATTAATGCTGAGTTTTATACTTTCAGGTGATTTCCTGTTGCTCATTAACAGCCTTTAATTCAGATTTTTTGTAAGATAAATCTGATCTCAGTGTTTATTTTTCTAGGAGCATGTTTATTTCTCATTTATGTTTGAAGTATAATTTTGCTGGATAAAATACACTGCATTGAAAGTTATTTTTCTATAGCACTTCAAATATATCATTCTATTTTCTTCAAATCTGTAGAGCTTCTGGTGAGAAATCTGCTGCCAGATGTATCATAGCTCCTTTATATGTTTTTTTTCTGTTTATTTCTTTGCTCCTGCTACTTTTTGGGTCAGTTCTTTATCATTGACCTTTGAGTGATTGTTGTACACCTTCATGTAGTCTTATTTGGGTTAAATCTGCTTTCTGTTCTTTGTACCTGGATATTGTCATCTTTCTCAAAGTTTGCAAAGTTCTTTGTACTTATTACTTTGAATAAATTTTCTCCTCTGATCTCTCTCTCTGCATCCCTCTTAATGCAAATAACTCCTAGATTTTTCCTTTAGATACTATTTTTTACATCGTGTGTGTGCTTCATTTTTAATCTTTTCTTCTTTCTTCTCCTTTCTTCTACTTTGTATAGCCTGTCTTTGAATTCACTAATTATCCCTTTGCCTGATCAATTGTGCAGTTGAGAGACTCTGAAGCATTTTTCAGTTTGTCAAATTATTTTTTAATCTCCAGAATTTTTGCTTTTTTCTATTACTTCAATCTCCTTGTTAAATTTCTCTGATAGAAATCTGAATTACTTCTCTGTTATCTTGAACTTTGTTGAACTTCTTCAAAACAGCTATTTTGAATTTCCTGTATGAAAGGTCAGATATCTCTGTCACTCTAAGACTGGTCACTTTGGTGAGGTAATGTTTTTCCCTTCGGATGTTCATCATGCTTTGGATATTCATCTACGTCTAAGCATTGAAAAGTTGGGTGCTGATTCATATTTTTGCAGTCTAGACTTGTTTGTACCCATTTCTTTGATAAGGCTTTTCACAAATTTAAAAGGGATTGAGTGTTGTTACCAAATCCTGTGGTCACTGCAGCTATTTCAGCACTAAGGTCACCCTAAGCCCAGGAATGCCGCATTTCTTGCAGACTCTTCAAAATACAGACTTGGTGAACTTGAGTAAAATAAGAATTTACTAGGTTACCAGTAAAAGTCTCTCTCTTTCTCCTTTTTTCCCTAATCAGGAGTCTCTATCCATACTGGGCTGCCTGGAATTAGGGGAGTGGTGACATGGGCTTGCCCATGGTTACCATAGCTAACACTATATAGGATCATACCTGAAGGCTTATAGACCAGAACTGTACTGGGGCTTGACCAAGACCCATGGCCACTACTGCCTGGCTGACACTAATGTTTATTCAAGGTCCAGGATTATTTCAGTCAGAAGCTAGTAAATCCTGCGAGAACTAGGTCTATCCCTTCAAGACAGCAGATTTCCTTAAGGTCAGGATGGGTCTAGAAATGCAGTTTAGGAGCAAAGACCTAGAATCAAGAGCTTCAGGAATCTGTCTGGTGCTTTATTTTACTGTGGCTAAGATGGTACCCAAGTTGCAAGACAAAATTCTCTGCGCTCTTCCCTTTCCTTCCTTCAAGTTAAAGAAATCTCGCTGGCCGGGCGCGGTGGCTCAAGCCTGTAATCCCAGCACTTTGGGAGGCCGAGGCATGTGGATCACGAGGTCAAGAGATCGAGACCAGGGCCGGGCGCGGTGGCTCAAGCCTGTAATCCCAGCACTTTGGGAGGCCGAGGCGGGTGGATCACGAGGTCAAGAGATCAAGACCATCCTGGTCAACACGGTGAAACCCCGTCTCTACTAATACAAACAAAAATTAGCTGGGCATGGTGGTGCGTGCCTGTAATCCCAGCTACTCAGGAGGCTGAGGCAGGAGAATTGCCTGAACCCAGGAGACGGAGGTTGCGGTGAGCCGAGATCACACCATTGCACTCCAGCCTGGGTAACAAGATCAAAACTCAGTCTCAAAAAAAAAAAAAAAAAAGAAAAGAAATCTCTCCTGGAGTTGCAATGCCTTAAGTTGGATGAGGGTTGACATGGGCACTCCCTTTTGTTGCCACAGCTGGTATTGCATTGGGTCATGCACATCCCAAGTCCAATGGCTCCAAGATCAGTGCAGTATGAGTATTTGTCCAAAAACTCCACTTATTGTGGCCTGACTGTCACTCAAATTTGTTCTGGATCATAGGCCACCTTAATTAGCTGGTGGTGAAGCTATCCAGGACTCAATTTCCTCCCACTGGAGTGGGGAATTCTATTCTGGCAAGATCTGGTCTAAAAGCTCCTTCCATGAACATGAGCAGAAATCTGTCCTGTGTTGTGCATTGCTGTTATAGGGCAGTACTGAGTTCCAATGCAAAGACCCACACTCACTTCACTGTCTCTTCCCAAGCACACTAATTCCCTTTCCATACTGTTCTGCCTTGGGTTGGTGGAGGGGAGGTGTAGAAAATATAAGACTGTCTTTCCCATCATGTTTAATGACATTTTTTGATATTATATTTAAACTGGGTACTGTGGTGGCTCTCCTGATTTATTTGTTCTTATGAAGGTGTTTTCTTGCAGGGATAACTATTCAAGTTGGCATTCTTGAGTAGAGAGAATGAAGGATGAGCTGGAAGATTCTATTTGGCCATCTTGTTCCACTTCCCAAGTAAGTTATCTATTCAATCACCTATGTGATCAATTTTTTTGTATTAAATACACTCTGATTAAAATACCTAGAAGGGTTTGTGCTTTCTTTTCTTTTCTTTTTCTTTTTTTTAATTTTAAGAGATGAGGTCTTGCTTTATCGCCCAGGTGCATGGCTTATTACAGTCTCAAACTCCTGAGCTCAAGGAATGTATGAGCCAGTTTTTGTAACTGAAAGTTGACTGACACATTCCTTTAGGAGATTTCCACACTGTTAATTACATCTTTAGGACAAATGTAAGAGGATTTTTTTTTAGTTAATGCTTTATTTTTTTTTCCTTACAAATGTAATATGGTGCTATTGATCTAGAAAATGCAATGAAATTTTGGCATGTCTATTTGTTTTCTATGGAAATTCTATTATTTTTTCCATTCAAGACATTTGAGAAAGAAAAATGCAACTTTTTTTCTCATCGACAGCCCATGAACTTTGCATATCCTTCAACATGATAGCCATCTAATAATCAATTTTGTTGTGAGCAAACACTTACCTGAAGTTTATTGTTGCTTGAGTATTTTTTAAGTAACAGACTTTGAGTAGTTGGGGCTTTACAAAAAAAATTAATGGCAAGTACAAGAGTTTTCATATACCTCAATTTTATATTAATGTGGTACCTTTGTTTTAACTGAGGAGCCAATATTGACATATCATTATTAGCTAAAGTCTATATTTTACATTATGGTTCACTCTTTGTGTTATACAGACTTGTGCTGTTCAAATTATGTTTCACAAATATATAATGATATATATATGTGTGTGTGTGTGTGTGTGTGTGTCTTTTCAATATCATAAAGAACAAAAGATTTACTGCTCTAAAAACTCTGTGTCTGTTGTCCTATACCTGTTCATCCTTTTCTCCATTCACCCTAACCTACGGATATATATATATACATATATATATATATATATATATATATATGGCCATCTTCATTATTTTTTCTTTTCCTAGTGTATCAGATAGTTGGAAGCATAGAGTTGGCAGCCTTTTCAGATTGTTTTATTAGACTTAGCAATATGCATTTATATTTCCCTAGTGTCTATTTATGGCTTAATTACTCATTATTCACTTAAATGAATCTGTTAAACTGATTTCGTTTATCTTTACTGGGGTTCATAGAAACAAGAAAGTAAAGTCTTTACTTTCTGAAGTGAATTGATGTCATGGTCTCAGGCTTATAAAATAGTATCTTAGAGAGAGATCCAAGATGGCTGATGATTAGCAGCTCGGGCACGTACCTCCCAGTGAAAGCGCAAAGAACGAGAGGACGCCACACTTTCAGACGAATATTAGTTGCTCACGGACCAGGAGATTCCCAGTGGAAGAGCTCCACGGGTCGCCAGGGCGACTCTTGTGGCCGGCGTGGCGGTTTTGCTGGTGCCTTAGCACGCTAGTTCTTGGTGCAGAGTCCGGAGATTCCCGGGCAGAAAAGCACCATCAATCTTAACACCGCTGTTTTGGCCGGCTCAGTGGATTGCTCAGATTTCGGCGCAGGGAATCAACAAGTTGGACGTCAGAGACCCAGTTAGAAAGTCGGTAATTATAAAGACGACAGACAGACAAATATATAATGAAGGGAAGAAACCAGCGTAAAAAGGTAGAGAATACTCAAAATCAGAATGCCTCTCCCTCTACAGGGGATTGCAATTCCTCATCAGTAACGGAACAAGGCTTAATAGATTACACGTGTGTTCCAATAACAGAAGCAGGTTTCAAAACGTGGGTGATAAGAAACTTCTGTGAATTAAAAGAACTTGTTCTAACCCAATGCAAAGAAACTAAGAACCTTGAAAAAAGGTTTGATGAAATGTTAACGAGAATGGACAATTTAGAGAAGAATATAAGTGAATTGATGGAGCTGAAAAACACAACACGAGAACTTCGCGAAGCATGCACAAGTTTAAACAGTCGAATTGATCAAGCAGAAGGAAGGATATCAGAAGTCGAGGACCAGCTCAGTGAAATGAAACGAGAAGACAAGAATGCAGAAAAAAGGAGGAAAAGGAATGAGCAAAGTCTCCAGGAAATATGGGACTATGTGAAAAGACCTAATTTACGTTTGATAGGTGTACCTGAATGTGATGAAGAGAATGAATCCAAGTTGGAAAATACTCTTCAGGATATCGTTCAGGAAAATTTTCCCAACCTGGCAAGGCAGGGTAATATTCAACTCCAGGTAATACAGAGAACACCACAAAGATATTCTTCAAGAAGACCAACCCCAAGGCACATAATCGCCAGATTTATTAGGGTTGAAATGAAGGAGAAAATACTAAGGGCAGCCAGAGAGAAAGGTCAGGTTACCCATAAAGGGAAACCTATCAGACTTACAGCAGATCTCTCAGCAGAAACCCTACAAGCCAGAAAAGAGTGGGGACCAATATTTAACATCCTTAAAGAAAAGAACTTTCAACCCAGAATTTCCTATCCAGCCAAACTAAGCTTTATGAGTGAAGGAAAAATTAAATCTTTTGCGAACAAACAAGTACTTAGAGAGTTCACCACCACCAGGCCTGCTTTACAAGAGCTTCTGAAAGAAGCACTATACATATAAAGGAACAACCAATACCAGCCTTTCCAAAAATATATCAAAAAGCAAAGAACTTTAACACAATAAAAAATTTACATCAACTAATGGGCAAAACAGCCAGCTAGCATCAAACGCCGGTATTAAACTTATATATATTTTAATTGGATAAAAAGCCAAAACCCATCGGTATGCTGCATCCGGGCCCATTTTACATGCAACAATACACAAAGACTCAGAGAGAAGGAGGAAGATTTACCAATCAAACAGAGAGTAAAAATAAACCAATAAACAAAAAGCAGGAGATGCAATTCTCGCCTCTGATAAAGTAGACTTTAAAGCAACAAAGATCAAAAGAGGCGAGGAATGACATTACATAATGGCAAAAGGATCAATGCAACAAGAAGAGCTAACGATTCCATAGATCAACGAGATAGAAAATTAACAAGGATATTCAGAACTTGAACTCAGACCCAGAACAAGTAAACTTAATAAACATTTATAGATCTCTCCACTTCAAATACACAAAACATACATTACCACCTCACACCTATTCCAAAGGTGACTATATAATTGGAAGTAAATCACTCCTCAGTAATCGCATAGCATTTCATAGGTTTAAATTAAATATTGGTTGGCTGTTTGTTTGTTATCTTCTTCCCTTATTCCTTCCTGACTACATCATTAAGTATAATTATCAGTATAAAAGAGGTTTTCAATACCCATTACTAAATTGCATTCTAGCCTGGGCAAGAAATCAATACTCCCATTCTCTCTCCCTCTTTCTTTTCCTTCTCCCTCCTCCCCATTCTGTCTCTCTCTTTCTCTTCCTTTTTCCTCCTCCCTATTTTCCTCTCAAAAAATAAAAATAAAAAAATAAAATAAAATAAAATAGTATCTTTACTGTGATATATACACATATATTTGTGTTCACGTTTAGATTTTGAATCATTTGTTTGTCTTATATTTTCTCCATTGTATAGGTTTTTGTATATATGCTTACATTATTTATCCAAAAAAAATCACTATTGAAACAAAAGAGCAATCAGGCAATATATATGTTATTTCTTGAAAACTTTACAAGGGAGTGAGCTAAAATGTCTGTACTTACAAGCTTATGGCATTTTGATAGAAATGCAAAACCAGTTTTATATGCCTAATTGTGACTACGTATATGTGAAATGAGTTCACATATTAAACTATCAGAAAGTAACTCAGACTAAGCTGACTCAGATAATAGCCATCTTCAGAGACTGGAAACACAGTGAATAAATGCAGATGTTAGCTAAAATTAACATGAATTTGTGTCCAATAATGCAACACAGGGTTATAAAATGTTGGAGTTTTAAATAAATATAATAATACTAATATTCAGAGAATACCCGATAACTCCTGAGCTGGGTAATATTTCTAATTTTAACATTTTAGTCAAAAGGAACAAGATTTTCGGTAAAATAGTAAATAAAAAATTATACATACTACAAAGTTTAACAAAACTAGCTGTAAATATTTTGCAATATATTGCTTACCTTTATACATTTTCTCTTTATTATTATAAACAAGACACTAGTTTTTTCATAGTCTGAGATGTATAGTACCTATACATTTTTCTTATAATGCATTTATTCATCTAAAGATTTTCTTATCCATCCTGTTTATATTCTCTCTCTCTCATTTCTATCATTGTCTCTCTCTTTTCTTGACCAAAATTAATCATAACAGAAATAAAATATGCAAAATAAAATGTCACTTAATCTTGTTTGTCTAGAAAATAACAAAACAAAACAAAAACCCCAAAAATAAATTTCTGGGCCAGGCGCTGTGGCTCCCGCATGTAATCCCAGCACTTTAGGAGGCCGAAGCAGGCAGATCACGAGGTCAAGAGAGCGAGACCATCCTGGCCAACATGGTGAAACCCCGTCTCTGCTGAAAATACAAAAATTATCTGGGTGTGGTGGCGCACCTGTAATCCCAGCTACTCGGGAGGCTGAGGCAGGAGAATTGCTTGAACCAGGGAGGTGGAGAGCGAGATCATGCCACTGCACTCCAACCTGGCACCTGGTGATGGAGCAAGACTCTATCTCAAAAAAAAAATAAAATAAATAAATAAATAAATAAATAAATAAATTCTGGAAATGTGAGTTAAAAATATATATATGGAGATTTTATGTTTATTAAGCCTTATCTGTTAAAAAAAATTGATCAGCTCAGAGTATGTTGTTGTTTTCGATCATTGGTAAAATTTGTCTTCTTCATCTTTAGTTTTCTTGAGTTATTCCTCTTCTTCCTAGAAACTCCCAGATGAAAACCTGGTCACCATAAGCCATGGGCATACAGACTACTCTAGACGTGCATGTAGGTCACAACTTTGGAGGTAGCTGTTTAGAGAAGCTACTTTCACCACCTCTTAAATCAATCTTCCTACTCTAAAGCAGTTTCTGTTTAACTTTGCACAATAATCTCTTTGGAAAAATACCATACATTATTTTCTTCCTTACTTTATTTGAGAAACAGAATGAAAGGGATGAAGAAATGCACTAGAAATACAATCACAGTGATTGGGTGCAGTGGTTCACGCCTTTAATCCCAGCACTTTGGGAGGCCTAGGTGTGTGGATCAATTGAGCCCAGGAGTTCGAGACCAGCCTGGCCAACATGGTGAAAGCCTGTCTCTACTAAAAATACAAAAAATAGCTGGACATAATGACGGGCACCTGTAATCCCAGCTACTCAGGAGGCTGAGGCATGAGAATCACTTGAACCTGGAGAGGTTGCAGTGAACTGAGATCATGCCACTGCATTCCAGTGCTAGACTCTTGTCTCAGAAACAAAAAACAAAAAAGAAAGAAAAAAGAAAAGGCATATAATCACAGTAAGTGAACGATAAATTTTTAAGAAATTACTATTTGATAAAGTAAGATGACTGAAGAGCCTGAATTCTCTAAAAGCCTGCCATAGTTTGAAGAAATTGTCAAAAATTCCAATATTAAAAGTACTAGGGAAAAAAATTAAATTAAAATTATTTTAATTAAAATTGTACCCTCTTTATTTATTTTATTATCTTCCAGCTAAACTTGTAAATTTTATGGATTACTTAAGAACTCAGTATCTTCAAAATTACTTTGTTCTAAAATTACCGCATAATAATTCTTTGCATTATAGGTAGTATATTCATATTTCCTCTCAATGATGTTGAATTTGTTTTTAAGTTGTCATCTTATTTTCATTTATTTGGTTTGTCAAAGAAAGACACATGATTAAAAGAAAAAGTAAAGCTTTCTATAAATTATAATATATTTGTATTAAAAATCAATTCAAAGGAATTTACTCATCCAGGTGTGCTTTCAAACTCAACAGAGAAAGTGAAGGAAAATGTAGTTTACGTAAATAGAGAAATATTTTTTCTAATGAAAATATTTGTTAAAATTAAGGAAAATCTAGACATATTTCAAATAGCACATTTACAAATAAACTGAATATTTAAACTAATTTTATTTTAATTTAGTCAGTATTGTACCTATGCCTTGATTAGCTTCTAATTAAAATGAAATAATTTTTCTAAAAGTATTCTGATTTCCATGAATTCTGTGCATATTCATTTCAATTGTTATATCCAAGATGAATATGGTTTACTTTCTAGCAACACAAGCCATTTGTGGACACATTTACAAAACTCTATTTACTTACTAAAGTACATTTCTCTGCTTACATGTTTAGTTTATTTATTACCTGTCATAATGATATCTTGGAACTCATGAAAATCACACATCTGTTTTGTATTTTTATTGTTATTTACTGTATATCGTAAATGTTAGAAGATTGAGCAAAATATGTAGGACAAACAAAAATAATTAATTTTTAAAGAAAGCAAGGTATCAAAATAAGGCATCATTTCAATTATCATGTCATTATAATAACCCCTCCTCTCTACTGGTCACAATTTACTTACTGCTGTTACTTGTTGCAGATATTTCATACATATTCTACAATTTTACCCTTACAATAATATGGCATAATAAGCATTTTCTAAACATTATAAGTTAAGGAAATTGAGATTCAACAAGTTCAAATGGGAAGTGTGTAGTAAATCAAAAAGGTAATTCTAGGTTTCTCTGACTCTATATACACACACAGACCCATATACATACACACACACATACCAGAGAATGCATTAATTGTATCATATAGACAATCTATGCCAATTAGCATTCAGCTCAAGAAACAAATTATTCCAGGTGTTTCAATAGGAGGTAATTTAGGAACAATAATTAAATCTTACAAAATCACTGGACATACTAGAAAAATAAATGGCATTTAGATTTAATATCAATGTTCTTGCAAATTAGCATAAGAAAATTGCTGCTGATGTCATCATTATTACTACAACCATCACAACTTCTACACACTCATAGAGTTGGTGACTAGACTCTGGAAATGGAAACCAGTCACTGTCAATGGTCAGATCTGACTTTGCTTGTCAGTTTACACTTCCAGCTCTAAAAGAATTAATCTCACTGGCAGAAACTAAGTGACAATTCGAACCTAGAAAATAATTTGAGAAATACAATTTCTAGCTTTGTATAGTGGATGATATCTAGGAGAACACAGAAGTAGATGAGGATGCTGAATGATAATGGTCCTTATTAAGTACAACACATTACATGTCTTCTTAGGTGACTTTCACAGTCCTAGAGGAAAGTGAACACAGGGGAATTCTGGTACCTACTGGGTGTTCAATTTATTGTGTTGAAATAAATGGTTTAAAATTTAACATTTGTGCTATACAACATAAAGAGACTAACACATACACTGTGTGTTGCTTTCAAGATTTTTTCTTAATATATTTTTTACTGTGTTTTAGGTTATGGAGTACATGTGAAGAACATGCAAGACTGTTGCACAGGCACATACATGGCAATGTGGTTTGCTGCCTTCCTCCCCATCACCTATATCTGGCATTTCTCCCCATGTTATCCCACCCCAACACCCCATCCCCCACTGTCCCTCCCCTAGTTTCCCCCCCAACAGACCCCAGTGTGTGATGCTCCCGTCCCTGTGTCCATGTGTTCTCACTGTTCAACACCTGCCTATGAGTGAGAACATGCAGTGCTTGATTTTCTGTTCTTGTGTCAGTTTGCTGAGAATGATGACTTCCAGATTCATCCATGTCCCTACAAAGGACACAAACTCATCGTTTTTTATGGCTGCATAGTATTCCATGGTGTATATGTGCCACATTTTCCTTGTCCAGTCTATCATTGATAGGCATTTGGGTTGGTTCCAGGTCTTTGCTATTGTACACAGGACTGCAATGAACATTCGTGTGCATGTGTCCTTATAATAGAAAGATTTATAATCCTTTGGATATATACCCAGTAATGGGATTGCTGGGTCAAATGGAATTTCTATTTCTAGGTCCTTGAGGAATCATCACACTGTCTTCCACAATGGTTGAACTAATTCACATTCCCACCAACAGTGTAAAAGTGTTCCTATTTCTCCACATCCTCTGCAGCATCTGTTGTCTCCAGATTTTTTAATGATCGCCATTCTAAATGGTGTGAGATGGTATCTCAATGTAGTTTTGATTTGCATTTCTCTAATGACCAGTGATGATAGCATTTTTTCATATGTTTGTTGGCCTCATATATGTCTTCTTTTGTAAAATGTCTGTTCATATCTTTTGCCCACTTTTTGATGGGGTTTGTTGGGGAAAACAGCAAAGGAGAAAGGACTTACCGAGCGCCTACATAAATTGGTTATGAGTAACACAAACAAGGAACAACAAACTGTGGAAGGCTGCAGGAGGCCTCTAAGGAGAAAGGCCTCTCCATGACTCATGTTCCAGTGCAGGGTGATCTAGGCTCTGTTACCATAAACATTGGGCTCAAGGATTTAAAACCCCTTCGTAGCACTATGAGGTAGCCAGACTTGTAGGCTCCTTGTGAGGCCTGAGTTCCGTCAGCTGTACATAGATAATAAGCTAAAGATAACCACATGTTCTTGTTCTGTGAGACTCCCAAACTGCCACTGTTATCAATCCTTAGGATAACACACCAGTTCTGGCTCACTGATTCACTCCACCATCACTCCACCCCTACCCCATAGATCAAAGTGATTGTAATCAATAAATAGTGTAAATGATCAGAGCTTGGGGCCTTCACTGTTTCCTCCAAAGTAATAAGTGATGGCCCCTGATCTCACTGTCTCTCTTAATCTGTCTTTTTCTCATTCCTTTGTCGCCACCAAACTCGGGTGATGTACGGCTGGGTCCCTACATTCTGGTGCCCAACATGGGGTTAATGGATCCCTGCATTCTGGAACCCAGTGTGTGGGACTCGTGGATTCCCTACAGGGGTTGCTGGGTTTTATTCTTGTATATTTGTTTTAGTTTTTTGTAGATTCTGGATATTAGCCCTTTGTCTGATGGGTAGCTTGAAAAAATATTTTCCTATTCTGTTGGTTGCCAACTTACTCTCATGATAGCTACTTTCGCTGTGCACAAGCTCTTAAGTTTCATTAGATCCCATTTGTCTATTTTGGCTTTTGTTGCCAGCGCTTTTGGTGTTTTAGTCATGAAGTCCTTGCCTATGCCTATGTCCTGAATGGTATTGCCTACCTTTTCTTCTAGGGTTTTTATGGTGTTAGGTCTTATGTTTAAATCTTTAACCCACCTGGAGTTACAGATTGCAGCTCTCATGTTCCTCTCTCAGTTGCACAAGGCAGCTTCTTTTTCTGATTTTAAAATTGCATTTTGTTTGCTTTATTTGTTTGTTTGTTTGTTTTTCCTTAGGATTGTCTTGACTATACAGGCTCTTTTTTGGTTCCATATGAAGTTTAAGGTGGTTTTTCTCAAATTCAATGAAGAAAGTCAATGGTAGCTTCATGGGGATAGCATTGAATCTATAAATTACTTTGGGCAGTATGGCCATTTTCAGAATATTCTTTCTTCCTAACCATGAGCATGGAATGTTTTCCCATCTGTTTGTATTCTCTCTTATTTCCTTGAGCAGTAAGATGTAGTTCTCCTTGAAGAGGTCCTTCACATCCTTTGTTAGTTGTATTCCTAGGTATTTTATTCCTTGTAGCAATTGTGAATGGGGGTTCACTCATGATTTGGCTCTCTCTTTGTCTGTTATTGGTGTATAGAAATGTTTGTGATTTCTGCACATTGACTTTGTATCCTGTGATTTGCTGAAGGTGCTTATTAGTTTAAGGAGATTTTGGGCTGAGACGATGGGGTCTTCTAAATATACAATCATGTCATCTGCAAATAGAGACAATTTGACTTCCTTTTTCCTAATTGAATACCCTTTGTTTCTTTTTCTTGCCTAACTGACCTGACTTCAAACTATACAACAAGGCTACAGTAATGAAAATAGCATGGTACTGGTACCAAAACAGAGTTATAGACCAATGGCACAGAACAGAGGCCTCAGATGTAATGCCACACATCTACAACCATCTGATCTTTGACAAATCTGACAAAGACAAGCAATGGGGAAAGGATTCCCTATTTAATAAATGGTGTTTTGAAAGCTGACTAGCTATATGCAGAAAGCCGAAACTGGATCCCTTCCTTACACCTTATACAAAAATTAACCCCAGTTGGATTAAAGATTCAGACATAAGACCTAATACCTTAGAAACCAGGGAAGAAAACATAGGCAATACCTTTCAGGACATAGGTATAGGCAAGGACTTCATGACTAAAACACCAAAAGTAATGGCAGCAAAAGCCAATATAGACAAATGGGATCTAATGAAACTTAAGAGCTTCTGCACAGCAAAAGAAACTATCATTAGAGTGAATCAGCAACCAACAGAATGGGAAAAAAGTTTTGCAATCTACCCATCTGACAAATGGCTAATATCGAGAATCTACAAAGAACTGAAAAGAATTTACAAGAAAAAAACAAACAAACCCAATCAAAAATGGGCAAAGGATATGAACAGATACTTTTCAAAAGAAGACATTTATGCAGCCAGCAAACATGAAAAAAAGCTCATCCTCATTGGTCATTAGAGAAATGCAAATCAAAACTACATTGAGACACCATCTCACTCCAGTTAGAATGGCCATCATTAAAAGTCAGGAGACAACAGATGCTGGAGAGGATGTGGAGAAAGAGGAACAATTTTACACTGTTGGTGAGAGTGTAAATTAGTTCAATCATTGTGGAAGACAGTGTGGTGATTCCTCAAGGATCTAGAAATAGAAATACCATTTGACCCAGCAATCCCATTACAGGGTATATACCCAAAGGATTATAAATTGTTCTATTATAAAGGCACTTACACATGTTCATTGTGGCACTGTTTACAATAGCAAAGACTTGGAAGCAACTAAATGCCCATCGATGATAGACTGGATAAAGAAAATGTGGCACATATAACCATAGAATACTATGCAGTCATAAAAAAAAGGATGAGTTCACGTCCTTTGCAGGGACATGGATGAATCTGAAAACCATCGTTTTCAGTAAACTGACACAAGAACAGAAAACAAAACACCACATGTTCTCATTCATAAGTGGGTGTTGAACAATGAGAGCACATAGACACAGGGAAGGTAACATCACATACTGGGGTCTGTCAGGGGGTGGGGGAACTAAGGGAGTGGTAGCATGGGCTGGGGAGATTGGGGAGGGCTAACATTAGGAGAAATACCTAATGTAGATGATGAGGGGATGAATGCAACAAGCCACCATGGCACATGTATACCTATATAACAAACCTGTACATTCTGCATATGTACCCCAGAACTTAAAGTATAATAAAAATAAATAGCAGATACATCTGAAACACTTTAGCTTCCAGGAAGCTACAGTTTCATACTGAGACTTTTTTTTTAACACTCTTCTGGACATGTAAGTAAAACCAGGTTGCATGATAAGGCTAAATAGCAACAAGTATGAAAACACAAAACAAACTAGATACAAAACAATTCATTTATATTTCACCAAAAAATATGCTGACAAGATAGTGCAAGTTGGCTTCGATACAGGAATATATTAATAACAATTCACTTATTTTTCACCAGAAATATGCTGAAAAAATAGTGCAAGTTGTCTTTGATACAGGAATATATTAATCTTTTGATAGTACATTTCTTTCAGGTTTGATCAATGGTTAGCACTGTGACTCCAAGTCACTCAGAAGTTGCAGAAAGTTGTATCAGGCATGCTGAGATTTACCATGTATGCTTAATTAATAGTGGTGTGGCAATGTTAATCTCCTAATGTTGATAATGTTCCACAATTATGCAGGTGTTCCACGAGGGAAGCTGGGTGAAGGTGTGTAATATTCTGTGATATTTTTGCAACTTCTTATTTGTGTATAATTACTGAAAAATAAATAGTGAAGTAAGAGCAGTCTGTCACTATAGCTGTCTATTCTCTGTTCAGTCCTTTGTAAAACATGAGAAAATCTGCCTGTTCTGAAAGTCTAACTGACAAAGTCATATCTTTAGACTTAAGTTTAAAGAAGGCATGTTTTGCAGAAGCTCCTGTTAGTCTTGCCCATCATAAGTTTTTAATACTTCAGAATGGTATGAAGTAGAGAAAAGAAAACTATGTCCAGAAAACTCCTATATAGTAAGCAAAGGACTTATCAAATACCAAATTATAGTAATAATATCTCCTTGCCTATTTTATTCAGTAATTATTTTGTCTTTAACCAATTAACTCTATTTTTGTCTTTAACCAATTATCTTTATTTTTATTTATTTTTTTTTTTGAGATGGAGTTTCACTTTTGTTGCCCAGGCTGGAGTGCAATGGTATGATCTTGGCTCACTGCAACCTCTGCCTCTAGGATTCAAGCAAATCTCCTGGCTCAGCCTCCCTAGTAACTGGGATTACAGCTGTTTCTTTGTAATTTTAGTAGAGACAGGTTTTCACTATGTTGGTCAGGCTGGTCTTGAATTCCCAAACTCAGGTGATCCACCTGCCTCAGTCTCCCAAAGTGCTGGGATTACAGGTATGAGCCACCGTGACTGGCTTAGTCATGTAACTCTTATATGCACATGTGGGTTTTAAATTTAGGATAAAAGAGAGTAACTGATAAATATAAATCATTTATTTTAAAATCCAATTCTTCTTACTTAAAATATTAGAGTCCATTTTTAACAATTTTGCTACAGCTCCAATAAAGCTCCTTAATTATGAAAGAAAATTAATCTCTTTTTCACACACACTTGCACACATACACATAAACACAGAAACACATACGTACACAATGCCATCTAAAGGGCTTTTTGTGGCATTTTGAAAATGTGTTAAATAACATTTTCTACATATTTGCCAACCACAGTTCCTAAACAATATCCGGTATATGTTAAAATTTTGTACTTTTGCTGTATACTACACTTTGGAGATAGGGAAAAGAATGAGAATGACTATTCTCTCCTGAAATCTATCCTGTGGCTTTGGAACTTCTGATTTTTAATGTGTTCACAAAGGTTAGCCAGCCCCAGCTGTCATAAATCACATTTATATTTATGTTCAGTTGTTAAATGGTCTCTTTGAGTTAATACTAAGTCCAAATAAGCCTCCAATACTGTCTATATAAAGGCCAAGAGACAGAACAGTTCTCAATTTTGATTATAAATTAAAAATTTTTAAGTTCCATTAAGTGCAAAATTTGTCTTATTATATGTAAAATAAATAATGCCACGAATCTGCCTTTTATTTATTCTAATTATAGTAAGCTCACTGTAATATCTACACTAATATCTGGTGTGCATTAAATAAATTTTTAATCTTGTGGGAAAAAATTAATATTGAAGTTAAATTTTTTTGATAATGTAATGGAGTTCTCACTCAAATAAAGATTATTTTCACAGAATGTTGTAATGAACAACAATGAACATGTATTGGAGGTACGTTGTTTCACATGTGAGGCAGTTCTAAACGATTAAATGTTGATGACCTAAACACATGAGATTTAAAAGTGATTACTTTATATCAAAGTTTATTTCCTCAATTTATAGCATATATAGGTTAGATAAGTTCTTTTGTACTGTTATTTTTGTTTTAATTTAATAACCTAATATTAATTTTAAATTCTAGCTCAACAAATGATGTGTATGGTTGATAATTTTTATTTTAACTTCTACAGTCTAACATTTATTTTTTACTGTAGAGGGTTAAGTTACAAACTCAATCAAACCAGGAGTAATCACAGAAGAATCAGAGAAGGCAGACCTACCACGATAGCTAATGAAGCAAATTCCAGATTCAATGGCATAATACATTAGAATGTGGTGCTTGATTACTAATTATAGTAAGCTCACTGTATTCTTTATAATATTACCTTTCTTCTACCAAAGGCATGCCTACATAAAAAATATTGACTAACATATATTAAGACCTTTTTAGTTTTAATACTAATTATTGGTGAGTTTTTTATACAATTGCTTAATTTTCTTCAATGTTATTTTCTTGAGCTGTGAAAGAACCATACTGGCTGAGATGGCACTTAAAGTGCAAGGCAAAGTCCTCTTTACATTTTCTTCCATGTTTCTCAAACAGAATGAGTTTCTCCCCATAATCACCACAGTTGGGAATGTGCTGAGTCTCACCTGAGGCCAGCAAGTCTAAGTACCACCTAAAGCTCTTGATATATTACCTGGATATTGCCACTGGTTATTCAAGGTTCAAGTGCTCTTTAGTCAGCAGGTGATGAATCAATCGCCTCAGAATTGGATTTTCCCTTCAAGAGAGCAGATTCTCTCTGGCCTAGGGTGTGTCTAGAAATGTCCCAGGAGCTAGGATTTTGAAATGGGACCTCACAACTCTGACTGGTGCCCTATCTTACCATGGCTGAGTTGATATCCAAGATGCAATGCAAAAGTTTTCTTTACTCTTTCTTCTCCTTTACTCAAGCAGAGAGAAAGGGTTTCTTTCAGAGCCGTAAGATGTGTAGCCTGGAGTTTGGAAAGGGTTGGTTCAAGCACTCCATTACTCCCCCTGCCCAAGGCTGGTGTCTCAATAGGTCACATGCCCCCAAACTCCACTGTCTCTGAGCCCAGTTCAACACTGGGACTTGCCTAGGTGTTACAGTCCTTGTGACCTAGACGCTCTTCAAGTTTATTTGGGGGATCAGAACACTTTAGTTTTCAGTGGCAAGGCTTATGGGAACTCAACCTCTAACCACTGGATCAGGCAATTTCCTTTTTCCTAGGGCTGTTTAAATACTCCCTCTGTCGTGGTCATCAGCTGAGTTGAGCCTGGTTTTACTCTCTTCTGTGACAGGGTAGTGCTGAGTTCAATGCACCATCTCACAATTGCTTCACTCTTTCTCTCCCAAGTGCATAGATTCTCTCTGCATGTCATGCAGCCCTTGCCAGGGTATGGGGAAGGGGTGCCGTCAGTGATTCAAGACTGTCTTTCCTACTCTCTTCAGTGCTTCTTTCAGCAATATAAAGTTAAAGCAGGTACTGTGAGTCCTCACCTGATTTTTGGTTCTTACGAAGGTGTTTTTCTGTGTAGCTAGTCACTAAGTTGGTGTCCTTGCAAGGGAGATGATTGGTGGAGACTTCTATTTGGCTACCTTGTTCTGCCCTGCTCCCTTAACTACACACACACACACACACACACACACACACACACACACGTAAGATGATACATTTGTATTGTAGAATTGTAAGGTTGTAACATCATGCATTTGTTTTGTGTGAACAAAAGATCTCTGGGTATCCGAAATCATTTTTTAAGAGTTTTCTTTCTGGAAACTCTAAAAAATAATTCATTTATTTGGTCATTTAGTTTGTCAGCAGAATTCAGTTCTGTAATTACAGGACTGAGGTCCTTGTTTTCTTGTCTGCTGTCAGCAAGGTTTTGGATGCTACAACCATTCCTTACCTCGTACTCTCCTTCTTTCATCTTCAAAACCAGCAACGTGTTGAGTCCCTCTCAGGCTTCACATTTCTGTTCCATCTTTTTCCATCAACACATCTCTCTGACCAACTATTCCACCTCCTTCTTTTGCTTGTAAGGGCTTTATGATTACATTAAACCCACCAGAATCACCCAGGATAATCTTGTTTCAAGATCGTTAGATTAGGAAACTCATTTATGTCTGCAACTTTAATTTCTTTTGCTTTGAAGGTTACATATTCACAGACATAACACAAGAAGATGGAAATCCTGGTGATCAAAATCCTGCCTACCTCACCCTGCTTACCGTCACCACCAGTGATTCCCTGTGCTTCCTACTGCAGAATCTCTGGCTTCTATGGTTAGTAGTGTCATTTCCCAGAGGGGAAACTTTGTAAACAGAGGACACAGCAAGATTCTCGTAAAGCTTGAGCTATGTTGACTACTTCAGGATCCTGTGTGTACAGACCAGCAGGCAAGAAAAAGAGCCACTATCTTGGCAGGAGATATTGTTCTTCACGGTCAGGAGGCAGGATAGCTACTACACAGGAAGGAAGAAAACAATATGCTTCACAATACATTCTTCTACCTACTTGCCCAGTTTTGACAGTAAGTGGGTAAGTGTGACAAGAGTGGCCAAAGAATGTCAGTGCCTCAGACAGCTGTGGATAAGATATCTGAATCACACAATCAGGCTATCCATTTAGAGTGGCAAAGTTGATAGAAGGGGAGGGTAAGAGGAGTCAAAATCTGTGAGATATAGCAAAGTTGTTCTTATAGGGAGATTTTTTAAAAAGAATGAATCTAAAAGATAAGTAAAACTATTTTTCAGGAGCACCTCGAGCTGCAAGAGCTGCCCAGCAATATTTTTGAATACAAATTAATATTAAACTAAATTATAAGGATAGTTAATAATATATATTTCAATACAGTCTGTGAAACTCTACCAGAAATAAAAATTAAAATAAATTGGCAAAATTCCCATCTTCCAAACATATCTGAAGCCATACTGAAGGATAAAAAAGAGCAATTTCATAGTGTGCAAGAAAAGAAAAAAGAAAACACCAGTTGTTATCAATACCGATGGAGGGGGAACAACACACACACCACACACTAACACATACACACACACACACACATACACTTGCACACACAAACACACACACACACTTCTTTTAGGCAATGTTCACAAGAAATTTATTGATAAAAATCAGAATCTTAACAGTGTTTTTTGCTCCATCATAGACAAGCTGATGTTGCCAATCTAATTGAAGAGAGTAACTTAAATGATCTAAGAAAAATATGTTTTTCTTTTCTATTTCAAAATTTTAACATAGGATCTCTGTGTGTGTGTGTCTTGATTGTCTGCAAGATAAAAAGGCTATATAAAATTTTCACTAAAATTTAAAACTTCACCACCACTAATCATGTCTGCTCCTCACATATGAAAAATAATACAAACAATCCAGAATAATTTTCCAATTAAAAAAATCTAAACCAGATGCTTTGTGACTGACATTATTGAGTAATCTGCTTAAATATATGCTATATTATTTTAAAATGAAAGTTTTTACTTTAGAGACTATTCATACAATAGCCTTTCTCTCACTTTGTCAGAAGAGAAAATGTATTGCTTTGGTTGGACTTTTTCATTAAAATACACTACTCTGTGTATCAGTACGTTATAGGTTGAAATATGCACAACAGTACAATGTTATATTAAGATCACAAACTACTAAACTGCCTCAATTTGAGCTCATGAAGGCTGGGGTTGGAGTTTCTGAGGAATTTCTTTGTTTTGGAAGGGAAAAAAAGAAGGAAGAATGAGGAACATGAACAGCTTTGGAGTGAGAACAATAGATATACTATAAACAATATTTCTAATTTAAGATGTTTAAGAAACATAATTAAACAAAGTATGTTTTTTGAAATGACTGTGAATTACAAGACTACATTCTTTTGACCCAAATACTACTGTAGACTGAATCAAAGCGGTTACATCTTTGTAACTCTGACACAGATGCATGCATTCACACATACTCAAGGCAGAGAGATGGACCTAATATACAAATGTATTCAATACCGAAAAATAAAAAAATGAACAATAAAAGATAATTTTTACATAGTAAAACAAGGAGAACAAAAATTTTAAAAAGAAGTTTCTGAGATTCAGTTTCATTTTCAAAATGACAATACTTGCTTGGAAATTACTCGATTAAGTGTCTTCTTTCCAGGGAAAATAGAGAGTTTGGAGCTACTTTAGTTATATAGAAATATTGACTACAACACTTTTTTTTCCTGAATTTGTTCTAGTGTAATACATTATGTATTATAAAGGAAACATTTAGGTTTCAAAAGACTCATTCTGTGTATTGTCACCAAAAAAACATAACAAACAAAACTATACAAAGATGTGACTTATATTGTATCTTAGCAATGTTTAATTTCTATCTGAAAGTCTGAATAGATAATGGAACTTCTTATTAGAAATTAATACTAATTCTAAAATAACCAATTCAAACTGTAAGTTTGGGAAGAAACTGGACTCCATCACAAGGCTTGGCGAAGAATCCATAGTCACATAGCAGACATAAAGTGTGGCTTTGAGCTCTCAGAACCAGACACTGGACCCAAGTGGAACCCATGAGAACAGAGCCTTTGCCAGTGCCACATTCCCGTCAAATCTGATTGGCTCAGCATTAAAATTCCTCAGTAAAAACCATAGACTGACAGAGAATTATGAAGGTGTAAGGCCATTTTTCCAACCTTAAAATAGAAAATAGTTTGATACATGATAAAATATTGAGAACCAAAGCAGATGTGTATACAAAAGAAACCTTGCCTCTCCTCTATCTATTAAAGTTCAGGGGGAAGTAGATGTCAGGAGGTAATCCCAGAAGATTTTTAAGAAATTTCATGGAAAAGAAAATCTGTGTCTTATACACTGTGTGAAAGTTAAATAAACAAAGCTAAAATAAATACAGCAACAACAAAATTCACTCTCAATACCACCACCACCACCATTTTTCTTTTTTTATGTACACATATATATATATATACATATTTATATACATATATATACATACATATTTTTTATTGCACTTTAGGTTCTGGGGTACATGTGCAGATCATGCAGGATTGTTGCATAGGTACATAAATGGTAATGTGGTTTGCTGCCTCCATTCCCCATCACCTATATCTGGCATTTCTCCCGATGTTAAACCTCCCCAACCTACCTACCCCAGCTGTCCCTCCCCTATTCCCCCAAAACAGACCCCAGTGTGTGATGCTCCCTTCTCTGTGTCCATGTGTTCTCCTTTATCAACAACCACCTATGAGTGAGAACATGCAGTGTTTGATTTTCTGTTCTTGTGTCAGTTTGCAGAGAATGATGATTTCCAGATTCATCCACATCCCTACAAAGGACACAAACTCATCATTTTTAATGGCTGCATAGTATTCCATGGTGTATATGTGCCACATTTTCCTTGTCCAGTCTATCATCGATAGGCATTTGGGTTGGTTCCAGGTCTTTGCTATTGTAAACAGTGCTTCAGTGAACATACATGTGCATGTGTCTTTATAATACAACGATTTATAATCCTTTGGATATATACCCAGTAAAGGAATTTCTGGGTCAAATGGAATTTCTATTTCTAGATCCTTGAGGAATCACCACACTGTCTTCCACAATGGTTGAACTAATTTACACTCCCACCAACAGTGTAAAACTGTTCCTATTTCTCCACATCCTCTCCAGCATTTGTTGTCTCCAGATTTTCTTAATGATCACCATTCTAACTGGCATGAAGTGGTATCTCAATGTGGTTTTGATTTGCATTTCTCTAATGGCCAGTGATGATGAGCATATTTTCATATGTTTGCTGCCTCATATATGTCTTCTTTTGAAAAGTGTCTGTTCATGTCCTTCACCCACTTTTGAATGCGTTTGTTTGTTTGCTTTCTTGTACCACCACTATTTTTCTTTGAATCTGAAGTAGCATGAAAGAATATTCCCAAGTATTCTACATCCCCAGGAGATGTGATTGAGAATAGAAAAGTAAATGTGAAAAGAATTATCTGTTGGATAAAGGTGACTGTACTGACATGGTAACTAGAAAACAAAATGAGAGTAATTCAGTCGTTGGCATGTAAGTCCCTGCCTATTTCATTACTTCTAAACCAAGGAAAGAGAGAAAAAATAGCTAAAGATAAGATAAAATACTGAACTGACTAATTAACTACTGGGATAAGAGGGATGGAGAGAACTGTTTGCCATCAATTTTCTAACAACAGCATAAATGGGACTCAAGACCTAAGTCTATTACAAAAGATAAAGTTCTATTTTGCAGTTCATGTTTGCAGACTATAAACTTTGTACCTGCTCCACCAGTGAAGACCATCTCAGTATAGTCATAACCATCTTCTAACATAAAGTTTGTGCCATTATATGTACTAACAAGTTCTTCTTCATGTTTCAGAATGTTTGACCAAGGAAAGATTCCAAGAAAAAAATGACCACAAAGAGAAGAAGTAGGAGTAAAATGAGGAGGAATAGGAGGAAGAGAAAAAGGAGATAGGAGGACCTTTTCTGTAAATCTTCTTTTAAATATTGGAATAGAGTAATATGCATGATGGTGGAAATGCCATCCATACAGACTTAAGTAAAAGGAAGGGTGAAAAAAATATGTGAGATAGCCACTATCTACACTGCCATTCTTAACCTTTTAGAAGGAAGGGAATTAAACTAGATAATTTATCAAAATACAATTCATAGCTGTCATTGTATAATTCTACAGTTCTTTGATATCAGAATGTAATTCAGAGATTTTAATGTATATTAGAAAATGCATTATAACTATCTGTCTCCTGAGCCACAAGCCAACTTGACACTTATGAAGGAAAGTGTCAAGAATGGCATTTACTAAGGAAGCAAAATTCACCCAAAGAAATGAAAAAAGAGGGAATAAGACAGTGAAGGATACATTATGAGGGGAAGCAAACAGTAGAGTTGTAAGACACTCAAGCAGAAACAACTGGAATTAGGATAGCATACATGAAGAACAATGCTTATCTAGTTTTTTCTATTTCAGATATCTGATTTTTTAATTTATTAAGTAAGTATGTTTCAGGTATAGCACAGGAAACTAAAGAACTGTGTCTTAGGAAATTTGTGTAATCACAATGTTATCAAGACAAAAGCTTAACTAAGAATAATTCTGGAAACAAAACGTGTGTGTGTGTATATATATGTGTGTGTGTGTGTGTGTGTGTGTGTATTTGTTTATATATATATATTTATATATATAAAATATAATATGAATACATATTTGGGGACACTGGTACTATTAACCCATCAAATAAATACTTATGAAATCCTAGTATGAACTAGGCAAAGGCCATATGCCTAAAATAGTAAATAGGAAAAGCACAATCTTCTTCCTACAGTCATTCGAACCATACTATCAGTGCTGGTTATATGTGTCCCCTACTTACCTTCCCCTGACTGTCTGTATTCTAGTGTGGCTGATGTTCCTAGACAGGATTTCCTTGGCTCCCATGTCACTAGGCTTCAGTCTGGGTTCTGCCACATAAACATACTAGTGAGAGGTCAGAGGTAGAGCCAGAGAGACAAGAAAATCTAGGGTACTACTTTCTGTTACTCTACTTCCCGTCACTATTTCTAACAGTGGCTGAAGCTCTTCAGTGTTTCTCCATTCCTCCAGATGACTGGTTGGCCAGTGGCCCCACATCTTACTAGAAAGTCCTTTTGATGGTTTCAACTTACATCTGGCCACCCTGGATTTGGGGCTCTCATACCACCACTTTTTCTCTTTATTCCTGTAGATTCCAATTGTTGCTTAAATTTGGGTAGCCTTGTTATCTAGTTTGGCTTTTCATCTCTTCTAAAATCTATATTAAATAAACTATGTTTTGTGAGCCTTGTGTTTTTTTTTTTTTTCTGGAATAAACCCTAACTGTCTAATAGAGTAACTAAATTAAATGGAATTATTAATTTCGGATGCTTAGACACACTTGTCACTGGAGACTAACTTATTCTTAGGTCAAGAATATGTCTCAAGGCATGTGTGGTTTATCCTGCAACCCAAAGGTGAGTGGGCATCAGTCAGGTAAAAGGGGAGAAAGATTGCAGACCTGGCAAAAGCATCCTCAAAGACAAATGGGGAAAAGTGACACAATGCATTCTGAGAGACAAGAGCAGATCAGAATATCTATGCCTTATAAAATGATAGCGATTATGACAAGGCAAGACTGACTAGGAAGAGAGGCCTAGATATTGAAGAGAATTGTAAGTTATGTGAAGGAATTAGAGTTCAACATATAGACTTTAAATAAAGGTAATAGGAACCTAAAAAGTTCTAACATAGCTGACAGCATGAACAGATTTGCATTTTTTTTAGATTACTCAAAATCTATTGAGTATCAAATAATTAGAGTGATACATATATCTTTTTTTATTACTATACTTTATGTTCTGGGGTACATGTGCAGATCATGCAGTATTCTTATGCAGGTATACACATGCCATGGTGGTTTGCTGCATCCATCCCTCAGTCACCCACATTAGGCATTTCTCCCAGTGTTATCCCTCCCCAATACCCTCACCCCCTGCTATACCTCCCCTAGCCCCCACACTCCACAACAGGCCCTGATATATGATGTTCCCCCTCCCCCATGTCCATGTGTTCTCCTTTTTCAACACCCAGAACATGTGGTGTTTGGTTTTCAGTTCTTGTGTCACTTTTATGAGAATGATGGTTTCCAGCTTCATCCATGTCCCTACAAAGGGCTCATCTTTTTTTATGGCTGCATAGTATTCCATGGTGTATATATGCCACATTTTCTTTATCCAGTCTATTGTTGATGGGCATTTGGGACAGTTCCAAGTCTTTGCTATTGTAAACAGTGCCGCAATGAACACATATGTGCATTGTAAATCATGGGTATATACATCCCATGGATTTACAATCTTTTGGGTATATACTCAGTAATGAAATTGCTGGGTCAAATGGTATTTCTATTTCTAGATCCTCGAGGAGTTGCCACACTGTCTTCCACAATGATTGAACTAATTTACACCCCACCAAGAGTGTAAAAGTTTTCCTATTTCTCCACATCCTCTCCAGCCTCTGTTGTCTCCAGATTTTTTTTTTTTTTTTTTTTTTTGAGACAGAGTCTCACTCCTTCACCAGGTGCCAAGCTGGAGTGCAGTGGAGCAACCTCGGCTCACTGCAACCTCCACCTCCTGGGTTCGAGCAATTCTCCTGCCTCAGCCTCCCGAGTAGCTGGGACTACAGGCACATGCCACCACGCCCAGCTAATTTTTTTGTATTTTTAGTAGAGACAGGGTTTCACCATGTTGACCAGATTGGTCTCGATCTCTTGACCTCATGATCCACCCACCTTGGCCTCCGAAAGTGCTGGGACTACAGGCATGAGCCACAGTGCCCGGCCTCTCCAGATTTTTTAATGATCGCCATTCTAACTGGTGTGCAATGGTATCTCAATGTGGTTTTTATTTGCATTTCTCTAATGACCAGTGATGATGGGCATTTTTTCACGTTTATTGGCTGCATAAATGTGATCTTTTGAGAAGTGTCTGTTCATATCCTTTGCACACTTTTTCATGGAGTTGGGGTGTTTTCTTTTGTAAATTTGTTTAAGTTCTTTGTAGATTCTGGATATTAGCCCTCTGTCAGATGGGTAGTTTGCAAAAAATTTTTTCCCATCCTGTTGGTTGCTGATTCACTCTAATCATTGTTTCCTTTTGCTGTGCAGAAGCTCTTAAGTTTCATTAGATCCCATTTGCCTATTCTGGCTTTTGTTGCCATTGTTTTTGGTGTTTCAGTCATGAAGTCCTTGCTATGCCTATGTCATGAACGGTTTTGCCTAGGTTTTCTTCTAGAGTTTTTATGGTGTTAGGTCTTATGTTTAAATCTTTAATCAATCTGGAGTTAATTTTTGAATAAGGAGTAAGGAAGGGGTCCAGTGTCAGCTTTCTGCACATGGCTAGCCAGTTTTCCCCAAACCATTTATTAAACAGGGAATCCTTTCCCCATTGCTTGTTTTTGTCAAGTTTGTCAAAGATCAGATGGTTGTAGATGTGTGGCATTACTTCCAAGGCCTCTGTTCTCTAGGCCTCTGTTCTATTCCATTGGTCTATATCTCTGTTTTCGTACCAGTACCATGCTGTTTTCATTACTCTAGCCTTGTAGTATAATTTGAAGTCAGGTAGCCTGATGTTTCCAGCTTTGTTTGTTTTTTGTTTGTTTGTTTGTTTTTGTTTGTCTGTTTTGCTTAGGATTGTCTTGGCTATGTGGGCTCTTTTTTGGTTCCATATGAAGTTTAATTTATAGCACTAAATGCCCACAGGAGAAACAAGAAAATATCTAAAATCCACACCCTATTGTCACAATTAAAAGAAGAGGAGCAAGATCAAACAAATTCAAGAGCCAACAAAAGACAAGACATAACTAAGATTAGAGCAGAACTGAAGGAGATAGAGACACAAAAAACCCTTCAAAAGAAATCAATGCATCCAGGAGCTGGTTTTGTGAAAAGATCAACAAAGTAGACTGCTAGCAAGACAAATGAAAAAGAAAAGAGAGAAGAATCAAATAGATGCAATAAAAAATGCTAAAGGGGATATCACTACTGATTCCACAGAAATATAAACTACCATCAGAGATTACTACAAACACCTCTATGCACATAAACCAGTAAATCTAGAAGAAATGGATGAATTCCTGAACACTCACACCCTCCCAAGACTAAACCAGGAAGAAGTTGAATCCTTGAATAGTCCAATAACAAGGTATGAAGTTGAGGTAGCAATAAATAGCCTACCAACCAAAAAATGTCCAGGACCAGATGTGCTCACAGCTGAATTATACCAGAGGTACAAAGAGGAGCTGGTACCATTCCTTCTAAAACTATTTCAAATAATACAAAAAGAAGGAATCCTCCCTAACTCATTTTATGAGACCAACATCATCCTGATACCAAAACCTGGCAGAGGCACAACTAAAAAAGAAAATATCAGGCCAATATCCATGATGAACATTGACGTGAAAATCTTCAATAAAATACTGGCAAACCGAATGCAACAGCACATCAAAAATCTTATCCATCATGAACAAGTCAGCTTCATCCATAGGATGGAAGGCTGGTTCAACATCTGCAAATCCATAAACATAATCCATCACATAGACAGAACCAAAGACAAAAACCACATCATTATCTCAACAGATGCAGAGAAGGCCTTCAACAAAATTCAACAGTCCTTCATGCTAAAAATTCTTAATAAACTAGGTATTGATGGAACATATCTCAAAATAATAAAAGCTATTTTTGACAAACCCACAGCCGATATCATACCAAATGGGCAAATACTGGAAGCATTCCCTTTGAAAACTGGCCCTAGACAAATGTGTCCTCCCTCACCACTCCTATTCAATATAGTATTGGAATTTCTAGCCAGAGCAATCAGGCAAGAAAAAGAAATAAAGGATATTCAATTAGGAAAAGAGGAAGTCAAATTGTCTCTATTTGCAGATGACATGATTGTATATTTAGAAGATCCCCTTGTATAAGCCCAAAATCTCCTTAAGATGACAAGCAACTTCTGCAAAATCTCAGGATACTAAATCAATTTGCAAAAATCACAAGCATTCCTATACACAAATAACAGACAAATAGAGAGTCAAATCATGAGCAAACTCCCATTCACAATTGCTACAAAGAGAATAAAATACCTGGGAATACAACTATCAAAGGATGTAAAGGACCTCTTTAAGGAGAACTACAAACCACTGCTGAAGGAGATAAGAGAGGACACAAGCATATGGAAAAACTTTCCATGCTCATGGTTAGGAAGAATCTATATCGTGAAAATGGCCATACTGCCCAAAGTAATTTATAGATTCAGTGCTATCCCCATTAAGTTACCACTGACCTTCTTCACAGAACTGGATACATGTATTTTATGGAGACTGTAGATGAGAGAAATTTGTTAAATTTCAACTTGGAATTTAAAGTGTGTCAGTGGAGATGAAAAGAAGAGGGTAAGATCAAGAGCTGAGAAATACATTAGGCAGGAATTCAATATTGATTGCATGTAGGGGAAAACAAAGGAAGATATATCTAGTCTGATAAGTGAGTAGATAATGGGGATATTTTTACTAAATTGAACACTGAAGAAGATGTGTTTAAAGTGTAACACTGAGCCAGTATGATTAGTTTAATATTTAACATGTGTGTGAGGTGTTTAAAAAATATTTCACAAAAAATGGCTCAAAGAGAGTTGTGCTTGGCACTCGGAAAGAGAATACAGATTAATATGGATTAGGGAGTCACTGCCATGTACAAGGCAATGGAATTCATGTAAGTATAATTATATAGCAGAGAGAACTCATGTAAGAAGAGAAGGGAGTTTAGGCATCATCATTGGAGAGCATTTAAAGAATGGCAGTGAGAAAGATATAGCAAGGGAAAATAAAAGTTAATATACCTCAAATAGAAAGAAAGAACCAAAATTATATCATAAAAATCAATGGAAATAATTTTTAAAGATGTAATAGTCTCAGGTGTGTCAGATCCTTCTGAGACATATGTAAAATAGGAAGTAAAAATACATCAGATTTAACAATAGGTGAGATATCAGTACCCTTTATGAGAGCAGTTGAAAGGAGTGAGGACAATAAAAGCCAGATTTCAGTGGGTTGAGAAATGTGTAAGGAGTGAAAAAAATTAGACAAGTAGTCTAGATAATGCCTTATGGGAGCTTATTTCTGGGAAAAAAATAAGTTATAGATGTGGCAAAACAGGGAAGAACAATCAAGCAGAACTTTTGTGTTTGTGAAGCAGAGAGAAAAGAGGATTTTTAAAGAACTGTAGGAAAGAATCTGTAGATAGAAGTTAGTGTACAAGAATGTAATTACTAATTAATAATTCAAGTTTTCTTCAGAGAAAGCAGGACAGGGAATTCTGGAGCTCAGAAGGAGGGTTCACTACAGATGCAATTGGTTTGTAGATTTAGACATGGGAAAGTCACTATTTCTAGTCAAAGAGCTTCTTTTTGCTTCTTTTTTAAAAATTTATTTAAAAATAAAGAAATTTAAAAAACATACAACTCTATATATTTATCATGTACAACATAAGGATTAAATCATGTAAACATTGTGGAATGGTTAGCTAATTAACAAATACATTACCGTAATGTAATATAATATAATACAATATAAATGGAATGTATATGCATTTCATTTCCTTGTGATAAGAACACAGTATTCACTCAGCATTTTTGAAAAATACAATGTATTGTCATTCACAAAAGCCATCATGCTGTGCAATAAATCACTTGACCATATTCCTCCTGTTATGTATTTTATGACCAAGATCTCACCAAACCCCCTTTTCCAATTCAACCCCAGCCAGGTAAAATCTAACATGATTCTACTCTCTACTTCTAAGATCAATTTTTTAAGATCTATATATGAGTGAGATTATACAGCATTTTTGCTCTTTCACTTGACATAATAGTCTCCTGGGTTATTCATGTTGTTCAGAAATTATGAGACTTTCTTATTTTTAAGGGTAAATATTGTATGTATACCACATTTTCTTTATCCATTCATCCTTAGAGAGTCACTTGGTTGCTTCTGTATCTTCACTATTGTGAGCAATGCTACAATGACCATGGGATTATAGATATTTCTTCTACATACTGATTTCACTTCCTTTCCCAGTAGTGAAATTTCTGGATAACATGGGAATTCTATTTTTAATGTTTTGAAAAAACTACATACTGTTTTTCATAATGGCTGTACATAACAGCATTACATTCCCATTAACAGAATGTCAGGCTCCTTTTCTTTACAACTTTTCTAACTCTGGAGTTTTTGATTAAAAACTATTCGAACAGAAGTGTGGTGATATCTCTCTCTGGATTTGATTTACATTTCCTTGATAGTGATTTTCATATACCTGATAGATATTTTTAAAGTTTTCTTTTTAAAACATGTATTTAGGTCTGTTGTCCATTTTAAAAGTCAGGTTATTTGTTTTCTTGCTATTGAGTTGTTTAAGTTTCTTATATAGTCTGGATATTAACCCTTTATCAGATGAATAGTTTGCAGATATTTTATTCTATTCTGTGGATTCTCTCTTATTTTGTTGGTTTTCTCCTTTGCTGTAGAGAAGCTTTTTAATTTGATGGAATCCAATTTGTCTATTTTTGCTTTTGTTGTCTGTGATTTTTGTCCTATCTGAAAAGTTGTTGCTCAACCCAATGTTGTAGAACTTCTCCCTTTGATTTCTTCTAGAAATCTCAAAATTTTGTATCTTAGGCTTAGGTCTTTAATTCATTTTGAGTTGATTTAATATATTATAAGAGATAGGAGCCTAATTTCATTCTTGCATGTGAATATCCAGTTTTACCAACATAATTTATTGAAGATTCTGTCCTTTCCACGATGTGTGTTCCTGGGACTTTTATCAAAAAATCAGTTGACTATAAATTGTGGATTTATTTCTGGGATTTTTATTCCATTCTATTGGTCTGCATATCTATTTTTATGCTACCTTGATGATTGGGTTACTATAGCTTTGTAATATATTTTAAAGTCAAGTGGTATGACTCCTCTAGCTTTGTTCTTTTTGCACAGAATTGCTTTGGCTATTCAGGGCTTTAGCTTCATACAAATTTTAGATTTTTTTTCTTTATCTGTAAAAATAATACTAGAATTTTGATTGCATCGAATCTGTATGTCACCTTGGATAATGTGGACATTTTAACAATATTGTCTTCCAATCCTTAAACACAGGATATGTTTTCACTTTTTTGCATATTTTCCAATTCCTTTAGTAAATATTTTATAGTTTTCAGTATACATATTTTCTTTAACTCCTTGGTTAAAATTATGCTGAACTACTTATTTTACAGTTATGATAAAGTTATTGTAAATGAAATTATTTTCTTGATTTTTTTGCAGGTTGTTGAACGTTAGTATAGAAATGCTACTATTTTGTTTGTTTTTTGTTTTTGTATGTTGGTTTTCATCCTGCATCATCGCTGAACTCTGAACTCATTCATCACTTCTAAAAGTTTTTTATAGACTCAAATAAATAAATTCAGAGATTAAGAAGATATTACAATTGATACCACAGTAAAAAAAAAAAAAAAAATCATATTAGGCTACTATGAGGAATTATATGCCACCAAATTGGATAACCTAGATAAAATGGATAAATTCCTAGACTCATTCAGGCTACCAAGATTGAGTTATGAAGAAAGTGAAAATCTAAACAGACCAATAAAAGGTAAGGAGATTGAATCAGTAATAAAATGATATTTATCAAAGAAAAGCCTAAGACCTGATAAGTTTACTCTGAATTCCACTAAATATTTAAAAAGGAAATAATACCAATGTTTCTCAAGTTATTACTAAGAATTACAGAAGAAAATATATCCAAACTCATTTTGAAAGACCAGCATTATCCTTATTCAAAAACCATACAGGGGAATTATGAGAAAAGAAAACGAAAGACCAATATGCCTGGTGAACATAAATGCTGTCAACAAAATACTAGCAAACTGAACTCAAAAGCACATTAAAAAGACCATTCAGCATGATCCAGTTGGATTTATCCCTGAGGTTCAAGGATGTTTCAATGTATATACATCAATACTTTAGATTTTTCCCTATATAAAATTATGTTGCCTGCAAACAGGGGCAATTTAACATCTTCCTTTCCAATTTGATGCCTTTTATTTATTTATCTTGCCAGATTGCTGTAGCTAGGACTTCCAATTCAATGTTGAACAGAAGTGTGAAAGTGAGCCACTTTGCCTTATTGCTGACCTTAGAGAAAAGCTTTCAGCTTTCCTCCATTCAGTATAATCTTAGCTAGTGGTTTCGTGTATGTCACATTCATTGTTTTGTGGTACCTTCTTTTTATAACCAATTTGTTGAAAGTTTTTACCATGAACAAATGTTTAATTTTATCAATTTTTTGTTTTGCATCCATTGAAATGATCAAGTTGGTTTTATTATTCATTCTGTTATTTTGATGTAACACATGTATTGATTTGTATATTTTGAATCATTCTTGATTACCTGAGATGCATCATACTTGATCATGTTGAATGATCTTCTTAATGTATTGTTGAATTTTGTTTATTAGGATTTTGTTGAGAATTTTTGCCTTTATATTCATTAGTGATATTGGCCTGCAGTTTTCTATTTTGTGTTGTTGCTATCCCCTTGTGTGGTTTCAGCATCAGAGTAATGCTGATCCTATAAAATGAGTTTGGAAGTATTCTCCACCCCCTCATTCAACTTTTGGAATAGTTGGAGTAGAATGGGTCTTAGTTCTTCAAATGTTTGGTAGATTTTAGCAGTGAAGCTGTGAGGTTTCGGGCTTTTCTTTTATGGGAGATTTTTATTACTCCTTCGATTTTGTTACTTATTACTGATCTGTTTAGGTTTTCTATTTCTTCATGACTCAATATTGGCAAGTTGTGCGAGTGCAGGAATTTATCCATTTCTTCTAGGTTTTCCAATTTGCTGGCTTATGGTTCTTCATAGCAGCATATTTTATCCTTTCTTTTTTTTTTTTTGGTGTCAGTTATATTGTCTTCTTTTTTGTTTCTGATTTTATTTGGGCCATCTCTCCTTTTTGTGTGTGTTTTGTTTCTTTTTTTTTTTTTCCTTAAAAAATTTCTTGTAAGGTCCATAGTAGTAGTATATAGTTATAAGTTGCATGTGATGTTTTGCTACAGGCATGCAATGTGAAACAAGCAAATCATAGATAATGGGGGCATCCATTCCCTCAAGCATTTATCCTTTGAATGACAAACAATCCACTTATATTCTTTAAGTTTTCTTAAAATGTACAATTAAGTTATTATTGTCTATAGTCACCCTATTGTGTTATCAAAGAGTAGGTCTTATTCTCTCTGTTTTTATTTTATTTTATTTTTTTATAACCATTAACCATCCCCACCTTCCCCTGGAGCTCCCTACGACCCTTCCCAACCTCTGCTAACCATCTTTCTATTCTCTATGTCCATGAGTTCAAATGTTTTAACTTTTAGATCCCACAGATAAGTGAAACTTATTATCTTTCTGTGCCTGGCTTATTTCACTTAACATAATGATCTCCAGTTCCATCCACATTGTTGAAAATTACTGGATCTCAATTCTCTTTTATGGGTGAATAGTACTCCATTGTGTATATGTATCACATTTTCTTTATCTATTATCTGTTGATGGACACTTAGGTTGCTTCCAAATCTTAGCTATTTTAAACAGTGCTGCAACTGTTTGGAAGTATTCCCTCCTCTACTTTTCAGAATAGTTTGAATAGTACTGGTATTATGTCTTCTTTGGATGTTTGGTAGAATTTAGTGGTGAAGCCATCAAGTCTTAAACTTTTATTAGGAGATGTTTTATTACAACTTCATCTCATTACTTATTGGCCTCATCAAGTTCTAGATGTATTCATAGTTCAATTTGGGTAGGTTGTATGTTTCTAGAAATATATCCGTTTCCTCTAGATTTTCCAATTTATTGGCCTGTAGTTACTCATAGTAGTCATTAATAGTCCTTTAAATTTCTGCAGTATCATTTATCTCTTTTACATTTCTGGCTTTATTTATTTGGATTTTCTTTTTTTCTTAGTCTGGCTAATGTTTTCTCAATTTTGTTTAAATTTTCAAAAAACAAACATGGGTTATTGATCTTTTGTATTTTTAAATTTCAATTTTATTTATTTTTGCTCTGATATTTGTTATTTCTTCTCTTCTACTAATTTTGGGTTTGGTTTTCTCTAGCTTTTCTAGTTCTTTAAGATGCATATGTAGATTATCCGTTTGCTGTTTTTCCTCTTTGTTATATAGGCACCTAGAGCTATAACTTCCCTCTTAGTACTACTTTTGTTGTATCCCATACGTTTTGGTATGTTGTGCTTCCGTTATAAATTGTTTCAAGAAATTTTTCAATTTCCTTCTTAATTTCTTTATTGACTAATTGATCATTCAGTATATTGCTTAATTTTCATGTGTATGTACCATTTTCAAAATTACTCTTGTTGTTAATTTCTAGTTTTATCTCATTTTGGTCAGAGAAGATACTTGCTAGTATTTCAATTTTTTGAATGTTTTAAGGCTTATTTAATGGCCTAACGTGGTTTGTCCTTGAGAATAATCCATGTGCTGAGGAAAAGAATGTGTATTCTGTGGCTCCTGGATGAAATGTTCTTTAAATATATATCAGATTCATTTGGTCTATAGTGCAGATTAAGTCTAATATTTCTTTGTTGATTTTCTGTCCAGATGATCTGTCCAATGCTGAAAGTGAGGTTTTTCTCCAGCTATTATTGTTCTGGGACCTATATCTTTCTTTAGCTCCAATATATTTTTTTATACATCTGGGTGCTCCAGAGTTGGGTACATATATACTTAAAATTGTTATATTCTCCTGCTGAATTGACTCCTTTATTGTTATATAATGACCTTTTTTGTCACTTCCTACAGTTTTTGTCTTGGTATCTATTTTGTCTGATATAAGTATAGTGACTCCTCCTCTTTTTCAGTTTCCATTGGCATGAAATATCTTTTTCCATCCCTTTATTTTCAGTCCATATGTGTCTTTATAGGTGAAATATGTTTCTTATAGGCAGTAAATCTATGGGTTTTGCTTTTTTATCCATTCGGTCAGTCGATGTATTTTGATTGGAGACTTTACTCCATTTGCATTCCATGTTATTATTGAAAAGGACTTACTCCTGCCCATTTGTTATTTGTTTTCTAGTTGTTTTATGGTTTTCTCTTCCTTCTTTCTTTCCTTCCTATCTTCCTCTAGTGAAAGTGATTTTCTCTTGTAACATAATTTAGTTCCTTGCTTTTTGTTATTTTGTACATTTATTCTGTTTTTTGGCTTTAGGTTACCATGAGGCTTGCAAATGCCTTCTTATAACCCATTATTTTAATCTGACAATCACCTAACAGTTTTTCTGTAAATAAACAAGCAAAAAGAATAATACTGAAAAATCTATGCCTTAATTTCATTCTTCTGCTTTTTAACTTTTTGTTGTTTCTATATATATCTTATTGCATTAACTGTGTCTAAAAAATTTGTTGTGATTATTACTTTTGATTAAGTCATCATTTAGTCTTTTAAATTATGATAAGAATAATTTACATACCACAGTTACATTGTTATGATATTTTATGTTTTTCTGTGTACCTACTATTACCATTGAGTTTTGTACCTTCAGATAATTTCTTTATTTTTAAATTTATTTTTATTATACTTTAAGTTCTGGGGTACATGTGCAGAATGTGCAGGTTTATTACATAGGTATACACATGCCATGGTGGTTTGCTCCATCCATGCCCCTGACATCTACATTAGGTGTTTCTCCTAACGTTATTCCTCCCCAATCCTTCCACCCCTGCTACCCTTCGTCTAACCTCCCTACCCCCCAACAGGCCCTGGTGTGTGATGTTCCCTTCCCTGTGTCCATGTGTTCTCATCAGATGATTTCTTATTGCTCATTAAAGTGTTTTTTCGGGCCTGGTGCGGTGGCTCACGCCTGTAATCCCAGCACTTTGGGAGGCCGAGGCGGGTGGATCATGAGGTCAAGAGATCGAGACCATCCTGGTCAACATGGTGAAACCCCGTGTCTACTAAAAAAAATACAAAAAATTAGCTGGGCATGGTGGCGCGTGCCTGTAATCCCAGCTACTCGGGAGGCTGAGGCAGGAGAATTGCCTGAACCCAGGAGGCGGAGGTTGAGGTGAGCCGAGATCGCGCCATTGCACTCCAGCCTGGGTAACAAGAGCAAAACTCCGTCTCAAAAAAAAAAAAAAAAAAAAAGTGTTTTTTCTTTCTGATTGAAGTAAATCCTTTAGCATTTCTTGTAGGAAATATCTAGTGTTGATAAAATACTCCAGCTTCTGTTTGCCTGGGAGTCTTTATTATTTCTTCATGTTTGAAGGACATTTTTGCCAGATATGCTATTCTAGGGGAAAGGGTTTTTTCTTCAGTAATTAAAATACGTTATGCCATGCCACTCTCTCCTTGCCTGTAAGATTTCCACTGAAAAGTCTACTGCAAGCCTATTGGAGCTCCATTGTATGTTATTTGTTGCTTTTCTCTTGCTGGTTTTAGAATCCATTTTTTTTATCCCTGATATTTGAGAATTTGAATATTAAATGCCTTCAAGTAGTCTTCTTTGGGTTAAATCTGTTTGTTGTTCTATTACTTTCTTGTATTTGGATATTGATAACTTTCTCTATGTTTGGCGAGTTCTCTTATTATCTCTTTGAATAAACTGTCTATTTCTATCTCTTTCTCTACCTCCTCTTTTAGGACAATAACTCTTACATTTGTCCTTTAGGGACTATTTTCTAGATTCTGTAGATGTGCTTTATTGTTTTTTGTTATTTTTTGTCTTGTGTCCTCAAATTCTGTATTTTCAAGGAGCCTGTCTTCATGCTCACTAATTCTTTTTTCTGCTTGATCAATTCTGCTATTAAAAGACTCGGATGCATTCTTCAGTATGCCAGCTGAAATTTTCAGTTCCAGAATGTCTATTTGTTTCTGTTTAATTATTTCAGCTTACCTGTTGTTTATCTGATAGAATTCTAAATTCCTTCTCATGTTTATCTAGAATCTCTTTTTTTTTTTTTCTTTTGAGATGGGATCTCATTGTGTCACCCAGGCTGGAGTGCAGGGACACAATCTCAGCTCACTGCAACCTCGACTTCCAAAGTTCAAGCAATTCTCCCACCTCAGCCTCCCAAGTAACTGGGATTATAGTCGGCCATCACCATGCCCAGCTAATTTTTGTACTTTTAGTAGAGACAGGGTTTTGCCATGTTGGCCAATGTGGTCTCAAACTCCTGACTTCAGGTGATCCACCTGCCTTGGCATCCTGAAGTGCTGGGATTACAGGCATGAGCCACCATGCTGGCCTTCAGAATTTCTTTGAGTTCCCTCAATATAACTGTTTTGAATTCTTTTTCTGAAAAGTCACATATCTCTGTTTCTCTAGGATTGATCCCTGGTGCCTTATTTAGTTTATTTGGTGAGGTCATGATTTTCTGGATGATTTTTATGCTAGTAGATGTTCTTTGGTGTCTGGCCATTGAAGAGTTAGGTATTTATTGTAGTCTTCATCGTCTGGGTTTATTTGTAGTCATCTTTCTTGGGAATGCTTTTCAGATATTTGAAAGGCCTTGGGTGTTGTGATGTAAACTGTATCTGCTTTAGGGGCACCCCAAGAACAGTAATGCTACAGTTCTTGCATACTCACAGAGGTACTGCTTAGCTGGTCTTGGATAAAATCAAGAATTCTCTGGATTACCAGGCAGAGACTCTCGTTCTTTTCCCTTTCTTTCAAACATACAGAGTTTTTTTTTCTCTCTCTCTATCTATCTCTCTCTCTTCCCCTCCCCAAGTCTCCTAAAGCTGGGGTTGGAATGACACAAATACCCCTATGGCCACTACCACTGTGTCTGCATTGGCTCACATCTAAAGCCAGCACAGCCCTGGGTCTTACCCAAGGCCTGTTTTATCTACTCTCTGGGTACTGCCTGTGTTCCCTCAAGGCCCTGGGGCTCTACAATCAGGAGGTGACAAAGCTAGCCAGGTCTGTGTCCTTCCCTTCAGGGCAGTGAGGTCCCCCAGGCCCTGGATGTGTCCAGAAAGGCCATTCAGGAGTTAGAGACTTCAGTCAAAAACCTTAGAATTTTACCTGGTATTCTATTGTATTGCAGCTGAGTTGGAACTAAAACCCAAGATGTAGTCCTTCCCACTCTTCTATCCCCTTTTCAAAAGCAGAGGAGCCTCATCTCCTAGCCACTTCCATCACAGGCCATGAGGATTACTCCCAGACTGCTGCCAATGTTCCTTTAAAGCCTAAGGTCTATTAGTTAGCTTGTTGTGAACATTGTCTGCCCTGGGACTCACCCTTCAGGGGCAATGTGTTCTCCTTTGTCCCAGGTCATGTACAGAAATGCTGTTTAAGAGTCAAGTTATTGGATTAGGAACCCCAGGAGCCTACGTGGTGCTCTACCCCCCGTACCCATGCTGGAATCTAAGGTGCAAGACAAAGTCTGCTCTACTTCTCCCTCGCTTTTCTCAAGCAGGAGTTTCACCATACATTCACCACTGCTGGTGAGTCTCACCTGAAGCCAGCAAGAATCAGAGGCTCTTCAAGGCCCTTTATGTAGTACCTGAGTATTGCTGCTTGTTATTTTGGGCCCAAGGGCTCTTCGGTTAGCAGATGCTGAATGCTGCCAGGACTGAGTCCTTTCCTTCAAGGTAGTGAATTCTCTTCTGGCCCAGGATGTGTCTAGAAATTTTATCCGGGAGCTAGGACCTGGATCAGGGGCCTCATGACTCTGACCAGTGCTCTGTGCGGTTGTGGCTGAGCTGATATTCTAGATGCCAGACAAAGTCCTTCCCACTTTTCCTTCTTCTTTCCTCAAGCAGAAGGAAGAGGTCACTTTTAGAACAGTGAGCTGTGCAGCACGGGCTTAAGGAAGGTGATGGCAGCACTCGCTTGGCTGCCCCAGCTGGACTTCAGTATGTCATGTGCCCCTCAAGTCATTGTCTCTGGGCTGAGTTTAGCACTAGGGCTCACATAATAGTTACAGTCCTCATGGCCTAGATCAAACTTGTCCAACCCATGGCCCATGAGCTGCATGCTGCCCACGATGGCTTTGAATGTGGCCCAACACGAATTTGTAAACTTTCTTAAAGTGTTACGAGATTTTTTGTGACTTATTTTTAGGCCATCAGCTACCATTAGTATTAGTGTTTTTATGTGTGGCACAAGACAGTTCTTCTTCCAGTGTGACACAGGGAAGCCAAAAGATTGGACACTTCTGGCTTAGACTGATTTTCAAGTTTACTTGGCGACACAGAATGCTGTAGCCTGCAGTGGCAATGTTAATGGGAACTACTAAGCCAGCCACTGGGATGGGAAATTCCCTTCTGGCTGGGGATAGTTTAAATACTTTCTGTGGACACAGCTGAGTTTGGTCTAGTTTTTCTTTCTGCTCTAACAGGATAGCACTGGAGTTCAATGCCTCACGATTGCTGTTTTCTCCCTTCCACAGCACCCACAGACACTCTCTGCACCACGCCTCTGCTGCTAGAGAGTGAGACAGTGGTGGTGTTCATGATTCAGGACTTTTCTTTCATCTCTTCAGTGCCTCTTTTAGCAATATGAAGTTGAAACCAAGTCCTATGCATACTCACCTAATTTTTTGTTCTTATGAAGGTATTTGGTTTTTTTTTCTTTTTCTGCATACAGAGTTGTTAACTTAGTGTCCTTGCAGAGGTTTGAAGGGGCAAACGATTCATGGAGCTTTCTATTCTGCCATCTTGCTCCACATCCCATCTCCTTTTTTTCTTAATCTAGCTAGTTTTGTTGCTTCTGTTTATCATTAAAAAAAAAAAAAAAAAAAAAAAAACTTTGCTTTGTTGATCTTTTGTATGTATTTTGTCTCTATTTTGCTTATTTCTTCTGTGATCTTTATTTTTTCTTTGTACTTATTTTGTGTTTGGATTATATTTATTTTTCTGGTTCCCTGAGGCATAATATTAGGTTGTTTATTTGAGATCTTCCTACCTATTTATGTAGGTTTTTATTGCTATAATTTTCCCTCTTAGCACTGCTGTTGCTGTATCCCAGGTTTAGGTATGCTCTTTTCATTTTCATTTGTTTCCAGTAATTTTTCCATTTTCTTTTAAATGTCTTCATTGGCCTGCCAGTTGTGAATGAGCATTTTGTTTCTTTTTATATTTCAGCAGTTTCAAAATTTTTTCTTATTATTGATTTCTACTTCTATTGCATGGTGGTCAAGAAAGATACTTTATATATGTTTAATTTAATTTTTTAGAATGTATTAAAACTTGCTTTGTGGCCTAGCACATGGTCTATTCTAAAGAATGCCCATGTGCTGTTAAGAAGAATGTATACGCTACAGATTTGAAGTAGAATATTCTGTAAATATCTATTAAATTCTTTTGTGCTAAAGTGCTAGTGTTCAGCTTAACTCTGATGTTTATGTCTTGATTTGATTTTCCTTTTTTTTTTGCCTTGAGATAGAGTCTCACTCTGTCATCAAGGCTGGAGTGCAGTGGCACCATCATGGTGCACTACAGCCTCGATGTCCTGGACTCAAACAATCCTCCCGTCTCAGCCTCCTGAATATCTGAGACTACAGGCACATATCTCATACCAAGCTAATTGCTAATTTTTTTTTTTTTTTTTTTTTTTTTTTTTTTTGTGGAGCTAGTGTTCTGCCATATTGCCCATGCTGGTCTCAAATGCCTGGGTTCAAGTGATCCATCTGCTTCAGTTTGATTTTTTATCTGGATGGTTTGTCCATTGCTGAAAGTGAGGTGGTAAAGTTTCCTAATGTTATTGTATTGTATTTAATCTCTCTCTTTAGATCTATTAGTATTTGTTTTATATATTTCGGTGCTCCAGTGTTGGGTACATATATATTTGGAATTGTTATATTATCTTGCTGTATTGAACCCCTTATATATCTAAAATGGTCTTCTTTGCTTTTTTTATTGTTTTTTCCTTAAAGCCTATTTTCTCCCATGTAAGTATAGCTATACTTGTTCACTTGGTTTTTATTTTCATGGAATATTATTTTACATTCATTTGCTGTCACTCGATGTATATCCGTACAGGTAAAGTGAGTTTCTTGTGGACAGCACATGGTTGATTCTTCTTTTTTTTTTTTTTAATTTATTCAGTAACTTTATTTCTTTAAGTTAGAGAATTAAATCCACTTATATTTGAGGTTGTGATAAATAGGTAAGAATATGATTGATATATATTTTGTATATATATATTTTGTAACTCTTATTTTTATTTCTTTTCTTTTTATTGTCTTCCTTTGTGGAGAAGTAATTTTCTCTGATAGTATGTTCTAATATTTGCTTTTTAATTTTACTACATCTGTTTTTTGTTTTGGGATTTCAATGAGACTTGCAAAAACATCTTATAATTACAACAGTTTATTTTAAACTGATGATCCCTTAACTTTGATCACAGTATAAGAATGGAAAATGTGAAACTCTAAAGCAAGAAACTCTAAAATATAGAAACTCTACATTTTAACTCCATTCTCTGCACCCCTCCCGCATGCATAAATATTTTTACTTATGGATGTCTCAACTTACATATTTTATATGGTTTATCTCAACAAATTTTTATATTTACTATTAATAATTCTGTCTTTTAGTCTTCATGTCAAAGATATGAGAGGTTCACAAACCACAGTTACATCATTTGGAGTATTCTGAATTTGTCTGATATGTACTTTTCTTATTGAGTTTTCTGTCTTTAAATTTTGGTGTTAAATGTTACTGTCCTTTTTCATTTAGATTGCAGTATTTTATTTAGTAGTTCTTCTAAGGCAGATCTGGTGGTCATACATTCCCTCAGCTTTTGTTTTCCTGGCAAAAATCTTGATTGTTGCTCTATTTTTCAGGATAGTTTTGCTGGATCTATCATTCTGCATTGGTGGTCTTTTGTTTTGGCTTTAGTTTTTGTTCTTCAGCACTTTAAATGTGTCACTCACTCCTTCCTGACTGTGTGGTTTCTGCTGAGAAGTCTACTTGAGGACCTTCATTATCTATTTGCTTATTTTTCCTTTCTCCTTTTAGAATCTTTTCTACAACCTTCATTTTTTAGAGTTTGAATATTACTTGCCTTGAAGTAGTCTTATTTGAGTTAAATCTATTTGGTGATCTTTGACCCTCCTTTACTTGGATATCTATACATTTACTGTAGGCTTGAAAAGTTTTCTCTTTTTATTTCTTTCCACCCTTTACTTTTTCTCAATTCCCTTTTGAAGGTCAATGACTCTTAGGTTTGTACTTTTGAGGCTATTTTCTAGATTTCAGGTTTTTTATTTTTTTATTCTTTTCCTTTTTTCTTCTCTGACTTTTTGATATTTCTAAATACCTGTCTTTGAGCTTGCTGGTTTTTTTTTCTTCTTCTTCTTGATCAATTTTGCTGTTAAGAATCTGAAATGCATCTTCACCTCCAGAACTTCTGTTTGATATTTTTTTAACCTCTTTTTCAAATTTCTCCAGTAAAATTTTGAATTCCTTCTCTGGATTTTCCTAGTTTTTTGAGCTTCCTAAAGCCAGTGATTTTGAATTCTCTGTCTTAGAGGTCACACATATCCCTCTACTTAAAGTTGGTCACTGGTGCCTTATTTAATTTGCTTCATGAAGTCATAATGCCTTTCATATTCTTGATGTTTGTGAACATTCATATGTCTGTGCATCAAGCAATTAGGTATTTACTCTAGTCTTTGCCTTAGGCCTCGTTTGCACTCATCCTTCTTAAGAGGGCCTTCTAGGAATTCAAAGGGGAATAATTGTTTAGTTTTCTAAGCCTGTGGTAACTTCAGTCTTTTCAGCACTAGAGGGTGTCCTGAGCCCAAGTATGCAATCTTGCGCATTCCTAGGTCTGGTGTACTCTGGGACTATCAGGAAGTGTTCCCTGGGTTTCCAGGTAGTCTCTAGCTTATGTACCTTTCTTTCCCCCAAGTGGGAGGAGTCTCTGTGTATTGCTCTGCTGTTGGGGGAGGGGTGTCATGGGCACTGTCATGGCCACTACAGCTGGCACTATGCCGTATCATACCCTAAGCCCACAGCTTCCCAAACCAGCACATCACCAGGACTCACCCAAGGCCTGAGGATGATACAGCCTGACTGCTGCTGATATTTATTCAGGATCCAATGCCACATTAGTCAGTCAATGGTGAAGCTGGCTGAGAGCTGGACTCATTCTGCCAGGATTTCAGTGAGTCTAGGGCACCTACTATGAGTATCCATCTGAAATCAAGGAAAACCAGGTTGTGCCCATTGCTGTGTATCACTGTGGCAGGGCTGGTAGTAAGATCCTAATCTCCTGCACTCTCTCCTTTCATTCCCTCCAGCAAAAAGAATCTCTCTCCATACTGCACTGCCTGGTTTGGGAGAGGGGTGATGCAGGCATTCCTGTAGCCCTTGCAGCTGATAAAACACGGAGTCACACTCCAAACCCAGTTTCCCCAAGCACTGAAGCACTGGGGCTCAATCAAGGACTATGGTAACTATGGCTCCCTGCCATTAAAATTTTGGGGGAGCTCATCTGTAGCCAGTTTAATCAGCAGGTAGTGAAGAAAGCTGGGACTAGGGTTTCTCTTTCTAGGGTGTTCTATGCCCTTCTGGCACGGGGCAGGTCTAAATGCTCCCTCCATAAGAACTAACCTGGAAGCAAGCACGATGGATTTCTATTTAATGCTGTTTTCCTTTGGTGTCGCCAGTACTAAACTCCAGTGCAAAGTTCCATATGCACTTTCCCCTCTATCCCCAAGCACACAAATTCACTCTCCCTCCTTGAGTTGGGAAAGAATGCTTTAGGAAATATGAAACTGTCCTTCCTACCCTCTTCAATGTGTATTTTCTTTCTTGTTATTATGCTAAAACCAGGTACTGTAAACTCTCACTTGATAATTTAAATCTTGCGAATGTTTTCTTATGTGGATATTTGTTCAATTAGGTGTTCCCACAGGGGATGACTGCTGTAGCGTTCTGTTCCGCTATTTTTCTCTTGTCCATGGGTTTATAAAATCCACAACAATGTACAGCAATGTCCTAGGCTTTTAAATTAACTCACCACTCACCTACTCACCTAGAGCAACTTCCAGTCCAGCAAGCTCCATTCATGGTAAGTGCCCTATACAGGTGTACCATCTATTAAATTTTATAGCAGATATTTACTGTATCTTTTCTGTGTATAGATATGTTTACATACACAAATAATTACCTTTGTGTTTCAGTTGTCTACAATATTCAGCATAATAACAGGCTGCACAGGTTTATAGCTTAGGAGGAATAGCTACCATGTATAGCCTAGGTATGTACGAGCCTATCTCATCTAGGTTTGTGTAAGTACACCCTATTATGTTTGCACAACAAGAAAATTACCTAATGATGCAATTGTTAGAATGTAGCCACACTGTTAACTGACTGTGATTGTAATCATCAAGAATAACATTGATGAAGGACTTGTATTCAGAAAGGCATGTAGAAAGAACTCCTAAAATTCAGCAATAATATAGCTATTGTGAAAAACACTGATATGGTTTGGACATTTTGTCCCATCCAAATATTCTGTTGAAATATGACAGCCAATGTTTCAGGTGGGCCTAATGGGAGATGTTTGGGTCATAGAGGTGGATCCCTCATAAATGACTTGATGCTGTCTTCAGAGTAATAAGTGAGTGTTTATTAACTCATGAGAGAGCTGGTTGTTTAAAAGAGCTTGGCACTTTCTTCTTTCTTGCTTTTTCCCTCTCTCACTGTGTGACATACTGGTTCCCTTCCCTTCTGCTTTGAGTAAAAGCTTCCTGAGTCTTCACAAGAAGCCAGGCAGATACTGATGTCATGATTCTACAGCACACGTAGAAGGATGAGCCAAATAAAATTATTTTCTTTATAAATTTCCCAGCCTCAGGTATTCCTTTATAGCAATGCAAAGTGAACTAATACAGACATTATGGAGGTTCTTCAAAAATTTAAAAGTAGAGCTACCAGACAATAAAGTGACCATACTTCTATGTTTTCTTGCCTTTCTGCTTCCAGCCATGAAATGATGCAACAAGAAGGCCTTAGCCAGATGTGTGCCATTTGATCTTGGACTTCCCAGTCTCCAGAACTGTAAGAAATAATTTACTCTCCTTAAAATTATCTAGTCTATGATATTCTATCACAGCAACACTAAAGAATCTAAGACAGTCTATTTCCTTACAAGTTAAACATGTATACCAGGCTCAGTGGCTCATGCCTGTAATCCCAGCACTTTGGGAAGCCAAGGCAGGCAGATCATGAGGTCAGGAGACAGAGACCATCCTGGCCAACGTGGTGACTCCCTGTATCTACTAAAATATGAAAAATTATCCGGGCATGGTGGCTCGTGCCTTTAGTCGCAGCTACTCGGGAGGCTGAGGCAGGGGAGTCGCTTGAATCCGGGAGGCGGAGGTTGCACTGAGCCAAGATTGCACCACTGCACTCCAGACTGGCGACATGGCAAAACTGTGTCTCAAAAGTTAAACATGTAATTACCATCTGACCCAACAATCCCATTTCTACATGTTTAGAGATATCAAAAATTACTTTCACCCCAACATCTACATAAGAATGCTTATACCAGAATAATGCAAATTGGCATTAATTCAAGTGCATAGATGATGGAATAGACAAACTTAGCCTACACAAACAAGGGAGTATTACTGAACAATGAAATGAGATCAACTACTGACACACACAACAACATAGATGAATTGCAAATGTGTTGTGCTGTAATAGAAGCCAGTCTCAAAGGTTACATATTTTAAGATTGTATTTATTTGACATTCTGGAAAAGGAGAAACTACAGGAATGATAAACTGATCAGTAGTTGTCAGAATTTGTGGTAGGAGGGGAAAGAAAAATAGGATGGATAAGTAATTGAATAAAAAGAAAAAACACAGGGAAGAATAAAGAACTTTAAAGACTATTTCAAACAACAGGGAAACCACAGAATTATGAGGAGGATAGATTTACTTGGCTATGAATACCTGGTGTGAATTACTAACATAAGAATAGATCAGGCCTTGGACACAGTATGCAGTGTAAATTGAGAAATTCCTGTTGCTCAGTGGATGGAAGACTTAGAATGTGAGGTTGTGTTTATAATTCTTTCATTTGCCCTTTACCGAAAGAGTGATAGATGCTGTTACATATTTCACAGAGAGAGTCAGCCTGGATTGGATGTAGACTACATGACGTTTAAGTCTACCTATCAAGGTTCAAGAATGATAGGGATATAAAACAGGACTGGCGGACTGCTAGATATGATGTAGAGTAAACAAGTGAAGGATCCAAAAACTGGGAGGTAGATAGAGAATGGGTGGGTAAGAAACTCTTGATTTTGCCTCACTAAGGAAGTAGAGAAATGTTAATCATATTACCTTCCATAAAATCTCTATTACATTTTCTAAACCTCAACTTTCATTTTTATACCCAGATGTCTGGATGGGTCATTTCATCTACTCATTCAAGTGTTGATTCAAGTAACATCTACACCTTTTCCTCTTTTTGCATTCTATTTAAATCTGTCCCTCCTTTTTTTCTTTATTTTTTATTTTTTTTATATTTTGAGAAAGAGTCTAGCTCTGTCACCCAGGCTGGGGTACAGTGGGACGATCTTGGCTCACTGTAACCCCAGCTTCTTGGGTTCAGGCAGTTCTCCTGTCTCAGCCTCCCAAGTAGCTGAGATTACAGGGGCCCAATAATTTTTGTGTTTTTAATAGAGACAGGGTTTCACCATGCTGGTCAGGCTGGTCTCGAGTTCCAGACCTCAGGTGATTTGTCTGCGTCAGTCTCCCAAAGTGCTGGGATTACAGGTGTGAGCCACTGTGCCAGGCCTTAAATCTCAAATTATGCCCAGCGTTTCCTTTTCTTTTCCTGTCTTATTTTTCTTCTTAATGTTTATCATCAGTAATAAAACAGTTTTTTTAATTCCATTTGCTTTGCTGCTGTATCTGTAGCATCTAGAACAATGTTAAGAAATACAGGAAAATTTTAGTGTATACTTAATTGAATTTGATTGTCCCAACTCTGCTGATCCTCTTCCTTCTGATGATAGTTTTAAGAGCCATAACCACTAAATACTTAGCCTTTGAAGTCATAAAAGAATAACACAGTTTACTTGAAGTAAATCTACAACTGATGTCCAGAGGGACATTGCTTCCCTCTGAGATGTTCCGCAATACGTTCTGCAACTGCTGACTGACAGCTTCACTTGCTTTCCACAAAAATAGCCAATGTCTGTCTGCTTAGACTACAGTTTTCTCTACTGAAATTTCCGTCCTTCTTTGTCTTTTGCCATATTAAGTGTGAGACCAAAATAAATAAATAAATATGCTAAGTTCATTTAAGATTTGAACTGAAAATGGGCTCCCCTTCTCATACAGAAACTTAACTTTTTTTGTGTAATACCGATAAATATTTCCTTGCGACACTAGCTGGAGGCACCTTTGAATAATCACTTTGTCATTTTGCCTGCAAAGTAGACCAAGAGACAGAGATTTGTATGCAGGAAGGGCATTGAGTCATTTTCCGTCACAGTATGAGGAAAAACAAGAAGCTGGATTGGAAAAAAAGAAGAGGGGAGTTGGTTGCAGTAGGAACAGAAACTTCAGCCAGTCACACAGAGCATATGAAATGAAGATGGCCCTTCAGAGAAGTTCTGGTCATGTAAGGGGACTGGGCATCTCTAAGCTCACATTAAACCATCATTGGAACCTGATCTCTCCCAAGTATGTATCATTGCATCTTTGATAGTCCAATTCCCTTCAGCAAAAGGCATTTCTAAAGGACTCAGCTGCCAGCCATCTTCATGCAATACTTTCTATTTCTAATAGATTGTCTCCTAGAGCCACACCAAACATCCACTACAAACTTTATACTCATTTACAGAATTAACAAGAAATGATATGGTGGAAAGAAATTAGAAGTGCAAGGAAGAACAGAATTGCTTTCTTGGAGATAAATTTAAGAGTGGGTATAAATGGAGCAGATGAACCTAGAAGATATAATTTGGTTAATATTACTGTCTGATCATTGAAAAACAAAATAGTTCTGTTGAAATAAGTAATTATAAGTACAGTATATACTAAATAATAAATATATTCTATTTGTAATCATTAATAAATACATGGTACAATTAATTTTATTAAAATAGTCATATATATTCATAATGACGCACTTTAAAATACATTTTAAAGCATTATGCAGAAAAATAAGAACACCTAATTTCACTACCCAGATGGTGATTATTATAATTCTTTGGGTTATAATTCTTTTAAAATGCTTACCTGGTCTTATCCTCTTTGTCTCTCTCATTCTAATTTTGTATACACACTAAATATTTACATATATACAAAACAAAATATTTATCATTCACTCACAAAATTTTCATCATAACGTATATATTGTTCAATAACAAGTGCACTTTATTTAACATGTTATGAACATTTTAATAACTTTAAACGTTCTTATAAAGTAGTATTCTACTGGTTACACATTATTCTACTGCACAGAAGCACATTAATTACTGTATTTCACAAGGTTATCATAATTTATTTAACTGATAAAATGCTACTCTTGATGTAGACAGATAATACTTTAAACTCTTGTTTTTGTTAAGCCTTGGGCAGATTTTACTGAAACACAGTTGCTAGAGAATATATGACAACATGTTTTACACAACATGTTTATAATTCCTCAATATGTTTCTCAGCATGTAAGGAGGCTTTGAGGCAGAATATATCTTAGAAGGTAATTAACACTTTAAAATGTTAAACCACTTAAACATATGATTATTTATATTGTTTATATTTTGATGAATCCAATTTTGCATTGTTAAACAAATTCAGTAATTACTAGCAACTTCCATAAGATAAATATACACTGCTTCTATCTTCATTCCTATAACTGAAGATAACAGATATGAAGTTTATTTTGCTTTATTTAAATATCCCCTTTAATAAAAAAATACATAATATCTTTTAAATATTTAATTCTGGGTAGTTATTAAAGGCACATTAATGAGAGTAATTAAAGAAATCAGCAATGCATTTTACAGTAATTCTTCACATTCTTTTATGGTGGAAGCATTTTGTATAGAAATAAGCTGTATCGTTACAAATGAAATATACCACCTGGCATAATTAGTGTTATGCCTCTTCTTAATTTTTTAGTACATCCCAAAACTGTAGTACAATGTTGTAATTTGCATTCTCATATCTCAAACTGCTAGAAAGTGATTTTTAAACTGTCTTATCCTGATAAATGCCATGGACTTTTTAAAGACAGCATAGTTTGTAAAATCATAGAGGTTTATATATAAGTGGCTAAAATGTTCAGATAAGTGTTCCTGACTCGCATAATCCAGTAAAAAAATTATGGACTGTTATATTAAAACATAAACTCAGAACAACTAATCATTTTAGTATATTAAACTATCCAAAGGTATAATTATAATAATATTCAGCAAAAGCACACAAATTTTTCTTCTAGTATGCCCTGGGACAATGGGAGGAATCCTAAGAGGAATGAAGTATTCAACATACAAGACCTTATTAATTAACTTGAGAACAGTTCTCAGTAGGATAAATAGAGCACTATAGCTATGAAATTTAAAGCGATGATGATTCTAATAAAACAAATGTCAAAAAATAGTGAATTTCTCACTTATAAGGCAGATTACTAAGAGTATCTTATTCTCTATCTTCCACCTTCTATCAAAACCACTCGTGACCATATAAGAACAAATATCACAAAAACCCTGAAATCTAGAGTTAAAACATAAATATAATGTATCCGTATCTGGAAAAAAAATATTTTAAGGTTATCAAATGAAGAAATTTCTATTGATGGTTGACATAACCTAAGGTTTCACAATAATACACAGCTGGGAATGTGTAACCTTTAGGAAATAACCATTGTTTGACCATAGATCTGGTCTTCATTTATACTAAAACATTTAAACTGTTAACGAACAGGATATTTTTTCCTTGACAATTGACTCAAGTACGTTGGGGAAAATGGAAAATTATTGGGAGGTTTTAAAATAAAGAAACATTTGCCTCTAAGAGTTTAATAAATAATTTAAAAAAATAAACATAATTTTACAGTAGATAAGTAGTGCTCACAAAGTAGAAATTAAAAAGATGAGTTGGGTGCAGTGGCTCACGCCTGTAATCTGAGCACTTTAGGAGGCTGAGGCCAGTGGATCATCTGAGGTCAGGAGTTCAAGACTAGCCTGGCTAACATGGAGAAAAACCAACTCTACTAAAAATACAAAAGTTAACTGGGTGTGGTGGCGCACACCTGTGACCCCAGCTACTTGGGAGGCTGAGGCACAAGAATCACTTGAACCCAGGAGGCAGAGATTGCAGTGAGCCAAGGGGGTGCCACTGCACTCCAGACTGTGTGACAGAGTGAGACTCCATCTCAAAAAAATAAAAAATAAAAATAAAGAAGTTACTGTGTCCAAATAAATTTCAACTCCCTACATTACAAGTATACATCTTTTGATATCTGTTGTTGGATCAGTTCAACAATTGCATACACTATCTAAAAATTTATTAGTTTTAATACATACTAGGCTTATTAAGCTTAAAACATTTCACACAATTAAAAGTACACAAACTTTTACTTTGATGTCTTCAGAAAATACTTGATATTCAGTTGATTTCAGGAATCCTTCATTTGCTATGGATACTTAAAGTCCAAGATTAATTTAATACAAGCTAGATATAGGAAGCTTGTTCAAGAGCTTTATTACAATAAAGAAAAAATCATAATAAAAAATGGATTTAATATTATATAATTTACAAATACTGTATGTCAGAATCCTTAATTAAAATTAAGAGAAAAAGAAAGCAGTACTAAATTATGAGCAACTGTTTCAGACTGTAGCTTGATAGAAAAGCCCACATAATTCCACAAAGTAAGTAATAGAAGCTCAGTGGTTTAGTGGAGCCAAAAAATTAATCAAATAATTCAACGACATCATTTTAGACATTTTATATTATTCTTTTTTGTTTGTTTGTTTGTTTTGGTTAGTTTTATTTATTTAAAGATATAAATATTTTCACATTTCAAACTTATCCATGTATTTCTTTTTTTTTTCTTAATTGCATTTTAGGTTTTGGGGTACATGTGAAGAACATGCAAGATTGTTGCATAGGTACACACATGGCAGTGTGATTTGCTGCCTTCCTCCCCATCACCCATATCTGGCATTTCTCCCCATGCTATCTCTCCCCAACTCCCCACTCCCCGCTGTCCCTCCCCTATTTCCCCCCAACAGACCCCAGTGTGTGATGCTACCCTCCCTGTGTCCATGTGTTCTCGTTGTTCAACACCCACCTATGAGTGAGAACACACAGTGTTGGATTTTCTGTTCTTGTGTCAGTTTGCTGAGAATGATGATTTCCAGGTTCATCCATGTCCCTACAAAGGACACGAACTCATCGTTTTTGATGACTGCATAGTATTCCATGGTGTATATGTGCCACATTTTCCCTGTCCAGTCTATCATCGATGGGCATTTGGGTTGGTTCCAGGTTTTTGCTATTGTAAACAGTGCTGCAATGAACATTCGTGTGCATATGTCCTTATAGTGACATTTTATACTATTCTTAAAAATGTAAATTAACTCAATGAAATAATATTTTGCTATAAAATTAGTAAATACAATTTTTTGAATTATAATGACAACGTTTGCAATGGTGACATGAATAATCTCATGCATTACCAGTGGCAGTAATGTATAAATTTGGCAAAATAATTTGTTATAAAAATATTTTGTTCTTTCACTTACTGAATTCATTTCTAAAGCACTTTTAAGGAGATCACTTGTATACTGTACAATATACAAAATATGTGTTTGCATTATTGTATTTGTACATTTATACTAAATTATGTTATTCACTACAAAAGTACTATTGTTTTGAATTATTTTACACATATATTCTTAAATCTATACTATCTTATTTATTTTTTTCTAAGAAAATAAATCCAAGCAGTAAAATTGTAATGTGGATGAAAATATGTATTACTTATGTGCACGCCCCATACAAATATAACATATATGCATGTATTTAAGTATATGGATGTTGTATGTGTACAGTCATGCAATGCATAACAATACTTCAGTCAATGACGGACCACATGTGTCACCGCGGTCTCATAAGATTATAATACCGTATTTTGATGTGTATGTTTCCTATATTTAGATACATTAAGATGCCCAAATACTTAACATTGTGTTACAATTGCTTACAATATTTGAAACAGTAGCATGTTGTACAAATTTGTTGCCTGGGAGCAATAGGCTATACCAGATAGGCAAAGTGTGATCTAGGTTTGTGTAAGTACACTCTATAATATTCGCACAAGGACAAAATTGCCTGACAGCACATTTATCAAAATTTATCTCCATAGTTAAGTGACATATGACAATTTTGTGAACATATATATTATATATATATGTGTGTGTGTGTGTGTATGTGTATCCACATATTTCTACTGTTCTGTGAGTATATATGTGTGTACATGTAATCTATTCCTTCTCATTGAATTTCGCTTCTAATTTTTACAGCACTTTAATTGTACATATCACATATGTAATTTTAAACAAATGCAAAGTATAACATTCTTATTACATTTTAGTGTATAATGGTTTTATATTTGTTATACCACCCCATTTATCTTCTTCACGACTCCCATTACATACCCCATGGGATATAACAATCAAACATGCATCCTTTCATATTTTTCTCAGCACTCTCATAGTTTGGTAACATACATATACATCTAACAATTTTTAAATAATTTATATTGAAAACATGAAATGATGTCACAATGTTTGTATCTTATTTTCTTACATAACCATTTTTTGGAAATTTGCCTATTACAACTGGTTTTGTCACTTTAACTATTTGTTTTATGACTGAATATTATTTTTTAATATGAATATGTTATTCAACATTCTCAGATTTTTTAATTTTGTGAGCAAATCTTCCATACTCATTCTTTAAATATATCCTTACTGTGTTTTACTTCAATAGGATATATTCTCAAGAGTGAGATGACTTGGTATAAAGTATAGATGTTTTTAAAATATGGACCAGGTGCAGTGGCTCATGCCTGTAATCCCGAGGTGGGTTGATCACCTGAGGTCAAAAGTTTGAGACCAGCATGGCCAACATGGCGAAACCCCATCTCTACTAAAATAAATAATAATGAAATAATGAAATAAAATAAAAACTAGCTGGGTGTGGTGACAAAAGGCTGTAATCCTAGCTACTTGGGAGGCTGAGGCAGGAGAATTGCTTAAACCCAGGAGGTGGAGGTTGCAGTGAGCCGAGTTCATACCACTGCACTCCAGCCTGGGTGACAGAGCAAGACTCTGTCTCAAAAAAAAAAAAAAAAAGAATTGCTTCACATTGTTTATCTCTTTCCCCTTCTTTTTAGTATTCTACCCTATGCATTTTGTTCCAATTGATATTGTCTCTTACATTAATATTGAGGCTATCAATATTTTTTCCCTTTGTGCATTTATTTATATTTATTTCATATTTTAATCTTTGTTGCTATGTTTTCAATTTCACTGGCTTTCTATTTCCAGGCTTAATCTACCAATCAGAATAATTTAATTTTGGTATCATAATTTTATCTTTAGAATTTCCCTTTGGTTCTTTTTTTTTTATATCCCTATTACTCTTCTCATTATGTTCATTTTTAAAAATATTTGAGCATAATGGGCATGGTAATTACACATATTTTAAGAAATGTTTTCTATTTATTTCATCATCTGTGTTATTTCTTGATTTGTTTTACCTGGGTGTAGAAGTGTTTTAACCTCCTTCTTTGTATGTATGGTAATTCTGGATTGGATGACAGACATTGCAAATGCTAAATATTCAATTAATGGATTTTGTTGACAGACTTTTAATAATGTTGAACTTTGTTCTGATAGGCTGTTGAGCTGCATAAAAGTCCTTTGATTAGGGCCAGACTAGAGGAAGAATCAGCAGGAATTTTTTTTTTTCTGTCAAGAGCCAGACAGTATCTCAAGCTTTGCAGAACATTTGATTTCTACCACTCCATTATGGTATCACTGAAGTCTCTGTAGATAATATGTAAACAAGTAAAAAGCCATTTTGCAATAAAATTTTAGTTATTAGAAGGTAGTAGTTCAGATTGTTCCTAATTTGCTGATCCCTGGTCCAGAGTAATCTATTTTATGGGACTAACTTAGTTCAATTACTAAAACATGGCCTGTCTTGCATCTCTACCAAATGCCTATGTATTCAATGATGTTACTTTACTTTGCTTGCTAGGATTTGGAAAGAATCATGATACTGTTTGTCATACAGAAATTATTTTGACTTATATGTACCTGGAAATTATTCTTTTCTCAGAAATTTTTCTTTGCCTATCCTTAGGGAGTTTCACCTTAACATGAAGATTGGCATTCAACTAAAGACTTCGTTGATTCCATCTGCAGATTTCTGGAGCTTTTTCTCTGTGTAACTCTTTCTTCATTGGTAATCTGTCCCAAAATATTCTAGAAATCTCAGATTTATACTACAAACACCACCTCCTCAAACAAAAAATAATAAAATGTTAGCTACAGCTCTATTGGGTTGGCTCTCTCTGCCCCAGAATTTATAAATAACCTGTAGGTAGAAAGAATTGTAGACAGTTACCTATTTTATTTCTTTAGCTCATAGTATTGACAGTTGTCTAGTATCTAAAAACATCTTTTATCTGTTTTTAATTATTTGTGGAGAGAAGCAAGACCTTTCCTGATAGTAGAAGTCATCTATCCAGTTTTTAAAAAGAAACATTTTTTCAAGAAACTCATTACCTGTATGTTTTTCCCCCTGAGGAAAAAATTTGGATAATTCTGAAAAACAAAATACAGAATAGATAGATTACTGTTTTCAAAATAGTCTACAAGAGGTCAAAGGTCTTGTAGAAGTTTTCTAGTGTTTTAGGATGGCAGAACACTACTTTTGAAGTATATGTTGGAAACCACTGCTATAGTAAAAAATGCCCTTACACATAAATTTTGTATGTTACCTGTCAGAGAATTAAAACTACAATTACATTTCTAAAAGTTTAAAATTGTATTTAATATTCTTACTCTTTTTTCCATCTAGAAAGGTGTTCAGCAGGAGAATTTAAGAAGAAAATTTAAGTTTTAACAGTGACTTTAGAAAATTGTTTCACATCTAGTCATTCTTCATCTACTTATTTTTACTTTTTCCTAAAACAAGTAACCTTCATATTTTTAGTCACTTTTTATTCCCTCTTTTTTCATTTTCCATTTGCTATTGTTGTCCTCTAGGATTTCAAATATGAAAAAAAAAATTCTGTTATTATCACTTTCTTGAGAAAGATGACTGGTATGTAGTCAAAAACCTGTTTGGCAATGCAGTTAGAGATATAATCTCTCCACTAAGCAAACCCTACTATTTAAGCAGAGAGTACCTAAGGACTTAGGATGTAGCCATAGAGAGAAGTTAACAGTGTGATCTTGGTACATTTCTGAAATATATTTTTATCTAATTTAAAATTTCAGATTTGGCATGATAGCTGTATTAGGTTCTCCAGAGTAAAAAAAAAAAAAAAAAAAGGATGTCTTGTTTAATATCTAGAAAGAGATTTATTATAAGGAATTGGTTCACATCATTACAAAGGCTGACAAGTTCAAAACCTGTAACACGGGCCAGGAGGGTTAAGACCCAGGAGAGCCAATGGCATAGTTCCGGTCTAAATGCTGGTAGGATTGAGACTCTGGAAAGCTAATGGTGCAGGTGAAGTCGAATGGCAGTCTGCTAGAAAATTTCTTCATGCTCCCAGAGGCTGGAAATTTTCTTCTATTCAGGTATTTAACAATTTGGATGAGGCTCACCATTATTATGGAAGATAATCTGCTTTACATAAAGTTAAACAATTTAAATATTAATCTCATCCAAAAATACTCTACAGATTGACGCATAAAATTAACCATCACAATAGCATTTATGTTCTTTCCTTAGGCCTTATTAAAATGCCAAAAAGAAGAGAAACAATTTCAAATTGATATAACTGATAAACTAACAAAGAAATGTCAGTTTTATAGAATATAATGGAGAGGTAGTATCATTGGGAGGGGAAAGAGGAGATTAAAGAAAATGCATTAGAATGGGGAACACTCAGGAAATTGAGATAATGGCAAACAGTAGTATGTTGTTTGTATTCTATTATTAAATCTCTACAGTGTCTTCTATAATCCCAAAGCCCTCACATAAAGAGAGCTGTGAAAACTCATGAGGACTAATGACTTCAGATACTTCAAAGAATAATACGTGAAAGTCATACAATTAATGTGATAATTAGTTAGCAGTTTTAGTAACACAAGAAACAGATTTTTTTAACCATACCCTTTGGTGTGAATATTCTCAAAGAGAAAGAAATATTATACACACAATAATTAAGTAAACTTTATTAAAGGGAGTTTCTGTTTTACCTACCAACATACAGAAATTATATTTATTTATGTATTTATGTATGTATATTTTTTATTTACAGGTTTTTTCTGAAGCTCTTTTATCAGCCTTAAAATAAGAGTCAAAAAGTGAGTGTGTTCCTTTTCTTAACTGGGTTGCCTTTTTTCTTGCTTGTTTGCTATTAAATTGCATAAATTTATTACATATTTTGCATACTAACCTCTTATTAGATATATGGTTCACAAATATTTCTTCTCAATCTGTGGATTGTCTTTTCATACTGTTGATTATTTGTGGTGCAGAAGCTCTGCAGTTTAATGAAATTCTATTATTTTTTCTAAATGTATCAATTTTTGCTTTTGTTGTTTGTGTGTTTAGCATCATATCCAAAAATCATTGCCCAAACCAATGTCAAGAAGCTTTTTCCTGTAGTTTCTTCAAGTAGTTTTATGGTTTCAGGTCTTATGTCTAAGACTTCAGTAGATTTTTAATTGATTTTTGTATGTGATGCAAGGGTTCAAATTCATTCTTATATGTGTAGATAACCAGTTTTCCCAATACTATTTATTGAAAATACTATCCTTTCTCCATTATGTGTTCTTGGCACCCTTGTCAAAGATCAGTTGACCATACAAGCATGGATTTCTGGGCTCTCTACTTTGTTCCTTTGGCTTGTATGTCTGTTTTCATGCCAGTACCATGCTGTTTTGTTTACTATAACTTTGTAATATGTTTTGAAGTCAGAACAGGATAGAGAACCTGAATAGACGTTTTTCAAAAGAAGACATACAAATAACCAAAAGCTGTAGGAAAAGGTGTTCAATATCACTATTGATTGGAAAAATCCAAGTAAAAATTACAATTAGATATAACGTCACCTCAGTTAAAATGGCCATTATCAAAAAGACAAAATGCAACACATACTGACAAGAATCTGGTGGAAAGATAACACGTGTATACTGTTGGTGGGAATGTAAATTGGTACACTCGTTGTAGAAAACAGTATAGAAATTCATCAAAAAGTTAAAGATACAGCTCTTAGAAGATCCAGCAATTCCACTTCTGGTGTATATCTAAGAAGTGATATAATAGTGATATAATGAGTCAAATTAATATTTGCACTCCCATGTTTATATTGCAGCATTATTCACCATTTACATTCCCATTGATAGATGAATGGACAAAGATACCTAGGTAGGGAGGTAGGTAGGTAGGTAGACAAAATGGAATATTATTTGGTTTTAATAAAGAAGAAAATCCTGATATTTATGACAACATGGATGAACTGGAGGACATTACATTAAGTAAAATAAGCCAGACACAAAAGGTCAAATACTGTATGAACTGACTTATATGTGGAATCTAAAATCGTCAAACTCAGAAGCAGAGAGCTCGAGTGGTAGTTGTCAGAGCTGAGGAAATGAAAATGGGGAGATGTTAAGGGTTACAAAGTTTTAGTTATGCAAAATAATATGTTCTGAAGGCCTCCTGTACACCCATTAACAATAATGACTTATATATTTAAAATTTGCTAACATGGTAGATCTTAAGTGTTTTCATCAAAAATAAAAATAAATGAAATTGTGTGAGGGGTTGCATGTTAATTAGCTTGATTGTGGTGATTACTTTATACTATAACACATGTATCAAAACATCAAGGCATACTCCTTAAATATATACAACTTTGATTTGTCAATTGTACCTGCATAAAGCTGAAAGAAACGAGTTAGCGTGTTATTCAGTGATCTGTAAGGAATTCTCCCCAGCTACCTTGTTTTATTTTTATCTTTTCCTTCAGGATACTTAGAACGAATAAAATTCCTATGCTTCCTTGATTCTAACCCACCACCCTCAAAGCCAAGTACTTTATTCAGTTATTCAGTAATTATGAATATTTTGGTTCAGCTATGCAACTACACTGAGTGAAACTGGGAGAATAAAGAAGTGGAATCCTGTTCTTTTGTGTCAAACGTGGCACATAACCAGCATACTGCAGGTAGTGAAAAGGTAATTAAGCCATATCCATTTTTACAAGCTTCTAAAACACTCCTTTGGAAAATATCTCTCATTATATTTCATTGAACTATGAAAAATACTAAAATGACTTCTAATTCACTTGTATTATTTCCTAATTCTTTTGGAATCACCAGTAAAATATTTTTAAAGTTCTAACATTGCAATTTATTATTGTATTTGAAAACAATGCAAAGAACTATATAAACACTAGAGAGAGTCATTGAGGCTAGAACAAAAACAAATAGATGTCAATATCAATATACAAAACCTGAAATCACACATTTGAATGTATCACCTATCATACATTCAAATGTGTGATTTCAGGCTTTGTATATGAATGTATCTCATAGCAATATGAAAATATTCAGGTAAGTGTTATTGAACATTAAGTGCAACCATGTGACTATTCAGGAAGAGTTAATTAAATTTTTCATTGCCCATCCAAGTAAATGCCACATTGAGTATTCAGTATGTTTGAATGTGCAGTCTCTCACAAAAATACTCTTCCTTCAAACCATAATGTTATACAATAACTTACTACAGGGCTTTTAAATATTATATTAGAATGTAATTCTCTGCATATCGTGTTTGGGATGTGGTGCTATGAGCCATGTGATGCTCTTACACAGTGGTGCCTGGATCGATGGACCTAAGCTTTATTATCCCACTGCAAAGAGATAGTAGAGTAGAGGTGTTTGCTACTTGCATGACTGTCTCTTATTTTGATTGTTTTATTTAGATAGTAAATCTCAGTGGCATTAAAAGCTATCCAAAAGTTAAATATTGTAAAAGATTTCCAAAATTAACAGCTAGATGAACAAAATTTACTCAAAACTGTAGGTGGCATTTATTGTTTTCTTTACTTCTTTTTATTTTCCTTTAGACCTCCTAGAATTTCTGAAACAGCTCTATTTATCTAGTCTACAGAGACATTGGGGGCATTCTAGTATTTATTAGGAAGTAATGGGCATCTTCCTTTTGCTGAAGTTATCTTTTGGAAAACGTCTCAGGAATTAACTGTCTTTTTGCTATAAAATCCTGGGTTTCATGAAAAAGAAAATGCATTCTAATTCCCATAAATATGTTAAATAACAAAACTCTAACATGTGTCACTTAAAATAGCCATAATATGTGTCAGCATTGACAGTAGAGAATAAACATAAGGGAACCTGAATCAAGATTCTTACTACTCCCAGAAGTTATAGTAGAAACAGGGAGGGGAAAAGGCCCTAAAGTGCTTATGAATGTGAAATCAAGGAGGAGTGAATAACACAATGTCATTTGCAATCACTTTCTGTAATGGATAATACGGTGTACCACCCAGACTACTCCAGCAGGACTGAGAAACTCATTCCAGCACCTTCTGAAAAAGTGAGCAGCTACATCTCTCTTTACAACTTTCTTTTAGCTAGACACATTTGTGCCCAGGTCATGACCTCTTCCAACACGTAAACCTATTCATTGTCAGTATAAAAGTGTAAAGTCGTGGCTCCTTTGTCTCAAGGCAAGATGACTCTGAAGGGTCATTCCAGCTCAAGCACTTCTCCTGAAACTATGTGAGGCAATCCTGTGACTGCATTGAAGTTTAACTTCTTCCTCTGCCCAATTCTAGAGACTTTACATGTTTAAAATGTTGATATTGAGGGTGCTGCCCAACGCAGTTCCCACATGCAAAATCCATCTCCATTTCTTTTCAAGGAATCCTGACTTAACACAATTGGCATAATGAAGTCTAAGTAAACATATTTTAATCTAAGATATTTAAGCTGGTTCCTCTATCAGCCAGCTGGTAAGGACAACATCTTTATTAGCAGGAGATGGAGTACTGCAATTATAGCAGTGCAATTATTAAAACTCTCACCTTTGATAAATTGGGATGGTATGCTGGTACAAGTTAATGCACTCCAAATTTCAGTATCTCGGGTTTTTGAGTGGCTAAGAAAGTGTTAGTTAGAAGGAAATTGAATAATATGTTTTAGCTGAGTGACACTGATGCATCAGAGAAGACCAATAAAATGGTGTGAGTGATTAATCACCAATGAAAGTCAACTGTAAAATTCAGAGGGCCTCCTTGGCAAGTTAAAAAGAGACTCTTATTCCCTAAAGATAGAGGGCAGGAAAAAAACCCTGCAAATCAGTCCCAAGAATCAATTATACTATTATAATTATTACAGTAGCAAAAAGCTTTCCAGAGGAAGTTGAATTCGTAGCCAACAAAGGCTATGTTAATGCCAATGATAGATTCCTGGTTGGAAAAGATTGGGACCCTAAGTCTTGAGTTGGAGATATTTTTGTTGATGAACTAAAAATCATTAAACCCAGATCCCCTGAATACTCTGGGCTTGAAGAAGATGCCCATTTCTTCCTAATAAAGACTAGAATGCTCCCATTGTCTGAAACTGATAAAGTAATTTCCACCTCTCATGGTGTCTTGAACACTCTTAAGCATCTAAACTCAGCTCCTTTTTTAGCTTACACACTGGGGAAGTGCTAGGCTTTTTAAGAAAGATAAGCAACTATATCCCAAAGGCACCCAAAGACACCTCTCAACAAACTTCTAATGAGTTCAGCAAGACCTAGTCAATATACAGTTAGTCCTTTGTATTCACAAGTTCCCCGTCCACAGATTCAACTAACTGCAGATTGAAAATATGACAAAAATACAATAAAAAATAATACTGTACAAATTTTAAAAATAGTATAACAACTATTTACACAGCAATTACATTGTGTTAGGTATTATAAGTAATCTAGGGATGATATAAAGTATACAGGATGATGTCCATAGATTATATGCAAATGCTATGTCATTTTGCATAAAGGATTTGAGCATCTGCAGATGTGGGTATCCAGGGGAGTTCCTGGAACCAATCTCCTGTGGATACCAGGGATGACTGTATATGGGAAGGAGTTAGAATAGTGTGATTGGGTCTATATCCCAAGGGTCCTGATCAAAGAAGGTAGAACATGAGATTAAATAAGAGGTGGCCAGTTTATCAGTAAAGGAAAACTTTCCCAAAAGGATTTGACACTTTGATGAAAACTTCAGAAAACAGTGTTAACATACTGATTGATTTCTTAGAAGTTCTGAGAAAATGGTAGCGTGTAGTAGTTAAAGTATAAATGCCAAAACTGCCAGATGTTGCAAAAAAGAGTTTAAACATTTACAAAAGTGGTCAAGCTACTGAATATACTATGTAAGGCCGGAAAATTCACCATTTAACCATATTCTGAGGAAGAGCCTGAAAGGCTCCCCGTTTACCAAAGTAGTATGTGATATCCTGGTGAGAGAAATACCGTCCTCCTCAAGAAACTCAATGTCACCTGCCCTCAACTGGGAGGACTTATGAGTAATAAATACTGTTACAGAATTGGGTTCCCTGATGACACGAAGGGTAATAGAATCTTGAAAATGTGCAGACCAATGGCAGTATTTAATCATCAGAAACAGGATGGAACCAATTGCCATAACTAGTGGCAAAATCAGAACAGCAACCTACAGGCCATGACTCTCAGAGAGTTATGGAGGTGGTTAATAGATAGTAGCATCCTCAGGTGGGCAGCTGACAAAGGTTTCTCCATATGCGCAATCAAAAGAAATTAAGTATGGATGGTCAGTAGACTGAGGGGAACATCTCCAATAAAATGCAATGGATGAATGGATGCCATTGTTTCTGACAGTTTCTGAACTTAAGCCAGTTTTCATATATGGAGCCCACTGAGATAAGGAAAGAGAGAGGAGGATGGGATGTGGGGAGAAAGAAAAAGAGAAGTAGCATCTCCCACACTTAAGAATATTGTTACAATTCACAAAGTGACATGTATACCCTGCTGAGTATGTCCAGACCAGGAAAGTGTTCTGCAGTAGAGAAAAGCTAGAAAATGTAAAAGCTGTACCAACCTGGCTGATTCTCTTATACAGAGGTTTGGGTAATGGGGAGTGATTCTTTGTTATTTACAATAGCGGAGAATCATGCAACATTAAAAAAAAAAAACTCTGTTTCTAGCATGTTACTTGTCCCTGGCATAGAAGAAATACTTAACTATAAGAAATTAAGTGGTCATTTGCCCTGCAAATAATGAGCTGAGTTGTGTCAGATCCTTCATATGATAAGCAAGGCAGGCCTAGTAGAAATACATTATAGCATGGAAATACATCTAAAATCAGGAATGTGCAGTGATCCAGACCCTTGTTACACCCACCACTGGTATACCAGTCCCCCTCTCTCTGCCTGCAGTCCCTCTCTCTCTGCTTACAGTCCCTCTCTCTCTGCCTACAATTATAACAATATTGGAATTTGTCTCATCCAACTTATGGAAGTTGAGCTTAATCAGCTGCTGCAGTACAGCCCTAGTCAGTAGTAGTCCTGAAAGTAAAAAAGCTTCAGTTTTAAGAACAATTGGAGAAACAGAGGTGACAATTTATCCCACTTCCCTTCTTTTTCTAAGTTTCTCTTGGATTACAGACCAATAAAAGTCACATGAAAGATATATGAAATTTATGAGAGGATGGAATGGATTAAGATAGCACAAGGGGTGGACCATGGTGGACCATAGTGTACACTGTGGTGCACAATACAGAGATCTCCTTCGGATCTCTCACCAATGATTCCCTGCTGAGTGCCTCTCCATGAATTGCCTTAAGTCAAAGACAGCTGCCTGTTCAAGGTAATACTTCTACCCTGAAGAAACCCATATCCATGACTGGTCAGTACAAGGATATCAAAACCTTATCCCTGTGCTTCCAGGTTGGAAAACAGTGAAAGGCCGTCTCAGATTCAGAGTTCCCTATGGATATGCTGAGGCTTTTGTTAAGACTGAATCACAGGTTGCCTTTTCTCTGTCCAAATTTCTTCCTTCACTCCAATACAGATGTTAATATCAAGGGCAATGGTAAATCAAATTTCTTCATGCAAGTCTTCATCTCACAGTCTGTTTCCTGCACCAAATATAATGCATAATCCTTACAAAAAATCAGAGTATCTTTATCAGCTAACATATTAGTATAATAATTAATTTCATTTCATTCCAATGTGTAGGCCCTAACTGGTCAACAGGATGGTGCAAACTTGTTTAAATCTAGAAAAGCATGGATATTTCTAGTACAGTATTAGTAATAAGGAATTGAAGCTGGAGTTCTGATCCAGCAAAAAGCCATTGTCTCTGGCAATCTCTCCTGATATCTGGAGTACTTTATTTATGATGGACTATGGTGATCACAATTAAACAGATGATTTCTGGCACACTAAAATATTTGTTGGACACTATACTTCTCCAGGATAATGCCATTTCCCCTCACTATAGTCTATATTTTGACATATTTCTTGCCTTTCCCCAATCCCAGACATGCATTCATAGTCCTCCAAGAACAGGAAAATAATTCCCAGTTATCTTGATCTGTTTGTATTGCTATAGCAAAAGAACATAGACTATAGATTGGGTAGCTTAAACAACAAACATTTATTTCTCCAGTTCTGGAGACTGGGGATTTCAATATCAAGGCACCAGTAGATTTCATATCTGGTGAAAGTCTACTTTCTGGTTCATATATAGCTATCCTCTTGCTGTGTTCTAACATGGCAGAAGAAACTAGAGAGCTCTACGGGTCTCTTTTATAAGGGTTCTAATCCCATTCATGTGGGCTCTACCATTATGACCTTCCAAAGGCCCCACTTCCTAATATCATCTTATTAAGGGGTTAGGATTTTAGCATATGAATTTGGGGGATGCAAATGTCCAGTTCATAACACCAGCTCAAAGAATTTGCCACTCAAGAATTCAGGATGCTTTTTGTTTTGTACATATTGTTCATGGTGCCCATAACTTCTATACTGTTGTATGGGTCACTCTTGGTACTATTTGCATTATTTCATGTTGTCTTCAAGAAAGACATTAAGATAGGGCACTATCACAGGTGATGTTCTCTTGAAAGCCCAAGTCCTGGCAAGAGGCCAACCAGCACAAAAAAATAGTGCATTAACCAACCAAAACTAAGGACCTTCACAGAGTCCATTTCACCCCTCTGTGAACTTCCACCAGAGCAGATGCTGATCTCCATGGCTAAGAGATCTATAGATGATTCAGATCATAGGACACCGCAGATAAACCCCAGTATCAGCATGGAACAAGGTAGACCTGCTGGGTGGCTAGATCCAGAAGAGAGATAACAATCACTACAGCTCTGCTCTCTGGAAGTCACCTCCCTAGGAAGGGGGAAGGGTACTAAATCACGGGAACCTTCTGTGGGACAAAAGAAACTAAACAGTAGCCTCGAGCCCTAGATCTTCCCTCTGACATAGCCTACCCAAATGAGAAGGAAACAAAAACACAATTCTGGTAATATGACAAAACAAGGTTCTTTAACACCCCCCCCCAAAAAAAAAATTACACTAGCTCACCAGCAATGGATCCAAACCAAGAAGAAATCCCTGATTACCTGAAAAAGAATTCAGGAGAATAATTATTAAGGTAATGAAGGAGGTACCAGAGAAAGAGAAAGTCCAATTTAAGGAAATCAAAAAATAAAAATACAAGAAATGAGGGGGAAAATCTTCAGTGAAATAGATAGCATAAATAGAAAATAATCACAATTAAACAGATGATAGTTAAACAACTTCAGGAAATAAAGAACACACTTAGAGAAATGCAAAATGTTCTGAAAAGTCTCAGCAAAAGAATTGAACAAGCAGAAGAAAGAACTTCAGAGCTTGAAGGCAAGGTTTTTTGAATTAACCCAATCCAAAGACAAAAAAAAAAAAAAAAAAAAAAAAACAGGAAAAAAATGAACAAAGCCTCCAAGAAGTTTGGGATTATATTAAGCAACAAAACAAGAATAACTGGTGTTCCTGAGGAAGAAGAGAAATCTAAATGTTTGGAAAACATATTTGGGGGAATAGTCAAGGAAAACTTCCTCAGGCTTGCTAGAGACCTAGACATCCCAATACAAGAAGCTCAAAGAACACCTGGGAAATTTATCACAAAATCATCAGCTAGGAACATTATCATCAGATTATTTAAAGTCATGATGAAGGGAAGAATCTTAAGAGTATGAGGCCAGTACTCTTTCAGACCACAGTGAAATGAAATTGGAAATCACCTCCAAAACGAACCTTCAAAACCATGCAAATACATGGACATTAAATAACCTGCTCGTGAATGATCATTGGGTCAACAATGAAATCAAGATCAAAATTTAAAAAATTATTCAATCTGAATTACAATAGTGACACAACCTATCAAAAGCTCTGGGATACATCAAAGGCAATCTAAGAAAAAAAGTTCATAGTTTTAAATGCCTACATCAAAATGTCTGAAAGAACCCAAATAGACAATCTAAGGTCATGCCTCAAGAAATTAGAAAAACAAGAACAAACCAAACCCAAACCCAGCAGAAGAAAGGAAATAACCAATCAGAGCAGAAGTAAATGAAATTGAAACAAACAAACAAAAACACACAACACACACACAAAAAAATACAAAAGATAAATCGGGTTCTTTGTAAAGAGAAATAAAAGTGATAGACCATTCAACAAATGGTGCTGGAATCATTGGCAAGCAACATGTAGGAGAATGAAACAGGATCCTCATCTCTAACCTTATACAAAAATCAACTCAAGATGGATCAAAGATTTAAATCTAAGACGTGGAATTATAATAATTCTAGAAGATAACATCAGGAAAACCCATCTAGACATAGGCTTAGGCAAGCGTTCCATGACTAAGAACCCAAAAACAAATGCAATAAAAACAAAGATAAATAGCTGGGATTTAATTAAGCAAAAGAGCTTTTGCATGGCAAAAGGAACAGTCAGCAGAGTAAATAGACAACTCACAGAGTGGGAGAAAATCTTTGCAATCTATCCATCTGACAAAGTACTAATATCCAGAATCTACAATGAACTCAAACAAATTAGCAAGAAAAAAAACAAGCAATCCCATCAAAACATAGACTAAAGATATGCATAGACAATTCTCAAAAGAAGATATACAAACATGAAAAAATGCTCAATATCACTAATGATTAGGGAAATGCAAATTAAAACCACAACGCATACCACCTTACTCCGGCAAGAATGACCATAACCAAAAAAATCAAAAGATAAGAGCTGTTGGCAAAGATGCAGTGAACAAGGAACACTTCTACACTGTTGATGGGAATGGAAACTAGTACAATCACTATGGAAAACAGCGTGGAGATTTCTTAAATAGCTAAATGTAGAACTACCATTTGATCCAACAATTCCACTACTAGGTATCTATCCAGAGGAAAAGAAATCATTATGTGAAAAAGATACTTGCACAAAGATAATAGCAACACAATTCACAATTGTGAAAATGTGGAACCAACCCAATGTCCATCAATCAATGAGGGATAAAGAAACTGTGGATAAAGAAACTAATAAATAATTTTAGATTTATTATTGGATGCAAGGTTAATGTCTTTTAAAAAGTTATATCTCTATTTAATAGCAAGAAAGAATTGAAAAATGACATCTTAAAATTACCAAAGTAGTATTTAAAAGCATTTAGAAATAAATTTAACATAAAATGTCGAAGACATATTTATTAAAAAGTTTAAAACATACTTGAGATAAATTAAAACCTAAATAAATGGAAAAATACACCACGTTTATGGATTAGAAAACTTAATGTTGTCAAGATGTCTTTTCTCCACAAATGGATTTATATATTCATTGCAATCCCAATCAAAATAATAACAGATTTTTTTTTTTTTTTTTTTTAGAAATTGACAAACTGCTTCTAAAATGTGTATGTAAATGCAAGAAAACCTAGGAAAACAAAACTTTTTGGAAAATAAAATATATAGAGGATTCATTCTACTGACTTTAAAACTTACTATTAAGCTACATTAATCAGGATAGTATTATGCTTGTATAACAATTAATAGATATATTAATAAAATACAAATTCTGGAAATAATTTTACTCTTGGACAACTGGGTTTTAGTGAAAATACCAAAACAATTTGAAGGAGAGCAGAATGTATTTTGCATAAATAATGCTAAAATGACTCAATGTTTATATGGACAAAGTATATCTTAACCAGTAATATGTAACATACAAAAATTAATTTGAAAAGAATAACAGGCCTTAGTATTGAACCTAAAATTCTAAAGTAGAATATATATATACAACCCTCTGGAAAGCAGTTTTTAGACAAGACACAAAAACACTAACCATAGAAGAAAAGCTGATAAATTTCACTTTACCAAATTTAAAACCTCTGCTCATTCTTAAGCAGCTCTCAGAAAATGAGAAGGAAATATTTAGATTAGGGAAAAATACTTACAATAAGTATGTTTGAAGAAGTATTCGGTTGATGCAAAAGTTTCTGTGGTTTTTGACATTAGAAGTAAGGTCATTAAAATCGGATTACTTTTGCAACCCAATATTTTGTCCATTTTGTATAAAGAGCTCCTATAACTCAATAGAAAAAGGAAACATACACAATAAAAATGTTCAATTCCTGAACAGAAATTTCAAAAATGGCCAAGAACATAATGAGACAGTACTTCACACTCAATAGAAGGTATAAAATTGGGCAAAGGACTGAAAATATCAAATGCTGGTGATAATGTGGAATAGCTAGAACTTTCATACAATGATAGGGGGAGTGAAACACACCCTTATTCAATGACCAAACATTTTTACCCCTAGAAAATAAAAATATTTTCCAAGAGAAATGGAAATGTTTTCCCACAAAAATACTTGCGAACAAATGTTCTAACTTTATTTACAAAAGCCTCAAACTGAAAATTACCCTAAAAATCCATCAACAAGAAAATAAATGGTCAAATATTTATTCAACGGAATACCACACAATTTTTTAGCAAATGAACTACCAACAAACACAACATTAAAAACTCTCAAAAGATAGGTGTGAAAGAGTAGATACTGCATACATCAATTTTTATGGAGACCAAGAAAAGGTAAACATTTATGGTGAGATAAATAATACAGAATAATTGTCTATGATAGATGGGAATTTACCACGGAGAGGGAAAAAAGATCATTCTGGGATAATGGAAATACTCTATGCTCTGATAAAAGTGTTAGTTATTGCTTACCGGTTTTGCCAAAATTATCACATTGAACACTTAAGATCAGTACATTTCACTGACTGTAAATTATTATATAAAAGAAAAAATGATTCTGGCTAAAGTCTAGAGTGGACAATGAGAAAGGATAGCCAAAGTCATTACCATACCTTTGTGAACCCTTTATGCTCATAGTGCATTCCTCTCTAAGTCTTTCTGCCTCAACTGTCTTAATCAGTGAGATATTTTGGATTATTAGTGTGATATTCGAGATTTTTTGAAGTCTATATCTCAAATATAAGCATTACTAATTAATTGAGGTAATGTAACTAAGGGGAAGTTTTCTCCAAGTTTAAGATTCAGGTATATCATAAAAAAGATGTAAATTCCCTGGAAGGTGAACCCTGTAAATTTTTGGAAAGGAATGGAGATAATGGTTGCTGTTTTTTCTTTTTTTTTTTGAGACAGAGTCTCACTCTGTCACAAGGCTGGAATACAGTGGTGCGATCTCAGCTCACTGCAACCTCTGCCTCCCAGGTTCACGCAATTCCCCTGCCTCAGCTTCCCAAAAGTAGCTGGGACTACAGGCATGTGACACCATGGTGGGCTAATTTTTTTTTTTTTTTTTTTTTTTTTTTTTTTTTGGTACTTTAGTGGAGACAGGGTTTCACCATGTTGGCCAGGATGGTCTCGATCTCATGACCTCATGATCCGCCCACCTCAACCTCTCAAAGTGCTGGGATTACAGGTGTGAGCCACTGCACCAGGCGATAATGGTTGCTTTTTGAGTGAGAAATTTTTAAATTAAAGAGCAGAGATACAATGTTATATGAGACAGGATAGCCACGTGCTGTGAATATATAAATGTAACCTGACTATATGGATTAAGAAAGCTAAACAATAAATGGGTCAATCAGAAATTATTAAGATTAAATCAGAAATCCTATAGAAAAGAAATTTGAAGATTCAAGTTTTGGCAGCTCCTAGTTCACCACTTTTTTATGGAACAAGAACTTTGGCCATCAGCCTTCAAATACACTTGACATCTGGCAGAACCATCTCTATCCTGAGATGAATAAAACATGCTCTTTGCTTCATGGGTTCAATAATATGTGTCTGCCCTTTGACATATGGAACACTTGTGGAGTGATGATAGAATCATGTACCTTAGTCAGTAAATTTGGTGGCCAGACATTGAATCATGAAAATTTTATCATAAAAGAATTGTCACTTATGAGGGTTTTAGAGATATTAACTAACTCACTTTCTTTTTCCAACAGTGTTATTCCCATTGTTTCATTTCTTTTTATTTTCTAGAATTTTTCAGAAAAAATATATTCCTCACATGTATTCTTTTATTAAATCCTCTACCCTGTTGGACTCTGGATGCTGTGAGCATTTGGATTTATTCATGACAGATACATGTCTCTTCAACTAGTGTGGATTTATCTCTCAATGATTTATTAGTCTTTCAATGATTTATCATGTCCAGCTAACTTTGGTATTTTTAGTAGAGCAGGGTTTCACCAAGTTGGCCAGGGTGGTTTTGATCTCTTGAATTCATGATCCGCCCCACTCTGCCTCTCAAAGTGTTGGGATTACAGGCATGAGCCACCGCACCCAGCCACAAATCCATATTTTTCTAACTTGTGTGAGGGATCAGTACCACTTTACAGTGGTAGATCTTACTTTTGCTGCTAAATTTTTGCTCTGTTCTCTTTCTAGTAAGGGCTTTATCTTGTGTTATTTATTGACATGTGGCATACAGGACCCTCCTTAAAGAGATACTACATTATTGTCCCATTGATTTAGAGCCTGGTCACATTTAAGCTTTAGTCGATGGAAGGCGAGTGAATATAACATATGGAAACATCTCAGAAGAAAAACACTTCAGAAGGCATCAAGTTTTTCTGACAGGTTTCTCTTGCTTGATGTCCCAAATAAGGACCACTGAAGAGGCTGGAATCTGGTGAGAGAAGAAAAATGGAAAAGAGCAACAGAAGTTAACCCACAGCCATGGAGATCTATCCAGAACAATAAATCAATGTCAACTGTAGTCACTGTCATTTGGGGGGTTGTTTGTTATTAATAAAGCCAACTAATAAAATTCATATACTAGATTGGAAAACAATCAAGGTGAAACATTTTAACAATACATTTGAATTGCAAATCTGAATTCATCTTTTTTTTTTTTTTTTTTTGAGACAGAGTCCTGCTCTGTCCCCAGACTAGAGTACAGTGTACGCAATCTCAGCTCACTGCAACCTCTGCCTCATGGGTTCAAGTGATTCTCCTGCCTTAGCATCCTGAGTTGCTGGGACTACAGGAGTGCGCCACCACACCCAGCTAACTTTTGTATTTTTAATAGAGCAGGGTTTCACCAAGTTGGCCAGGGAGGTCTTGATCTCTTGACCTCGTGATCCGCCCCCCTTGGCCTCCCAAAGTGTTGGGATTACAGGCATGAGCCACTGCGCCTGGCCACTAACCCATCTTAAATGACATGTCAAGAGTAAAAAAGTTTGCTTCTTGAGCAAAAATAAAAATATTAAAGTTATTAAAATTCACATTAATAAGAATACAATACTCTGAAATCTCAAGTTACTAAAAAAGTTATTTCTGTACCTTTTGGTCTTAATAATATGTGATTAAATAAACTAGTAGTCTAATCATTTAACATCACTCCTGAGCATTTGAGGAGAGATCTCTCCTACTTCAGCAAACCCTTACAAAGTGAAGCCTGCTTTTCTTTGATGTGTCATCTAAGTCATGGCCAGGAATAGAAAAGGTATTTTTTTGGTTTTCCATTACATATACAAAACACCTCTTCGAGTCCTGTGGAGGTTATACCACCAGTCGTATTTTTCTCTACTACTACTCATGCTGTCATCTACAGATCACCTATTCTTCCCCAGAAATTAAAGCCATGCACAGATCATTGAATCAATGCTTATTATCATTCTTAGTGAGTTAAATTTTATTGATGAGCTCTTCAAAACCTTAGTCTCTCTCTGTCTTTTTACTCCCTCACGTCTAGCAAAATCTGGTTTCACCTTGCTTTCGTCTTCTGTTCCCATGGAAACACTCTGGTATATCAGTAACTTATTTTCTCCCAGAAATCCAGGTTGTAACCGTCTCACTTTCCCAGTATTATTAAATATCTCTCATCTTTTCAACTCAACTTCTCTAGAGGTCCCTCAAAATTGAGATTTCATCACAAGGAGCTGTAGATTTTATCTTTATGCATCATTCTCTTTGCATTTTCACTCTCCTTGTTACCCTCTTAGATTTGGTGATTTATATTTATTATCATGAGTTTTTAAGCACTTACAACTCTTGTTTTCTCTTCACTGCTGAAACTCAACTGCATACATTTTCTGTGTCTAAAATCTGAATAACTGAACTGGGCTGAAAATAGTCATAAAACCATATTGACAAGATTCTCTTTAAATGTATCATTGCCCAAAAATAATATTATATGTCCTAAATCAGTTTGCTTTTTTATAATTTGGTATAATTATTTCAGAAATTTGCTTTCCATGAATCCATTTCTATATATTATTTTATCTTTCTTAATTTGTTGTGCTCAGTATAATGCCTTCAATTGTATTCTTTATTTCCCGACATTTCTGCCTAGATTTCCACTTCCTGATCTTTGCACTTTCCATTCGTTCAGACTATAAGGCTTTTTCCCATTCTGTTCATAGCTAGCTCTTATTCTGAAGGTCTCAACTCAAATGTCACCTCCTTGGAAAGCCCTTGGATAGAAACCCTATTCAAAGAAAAGCTCCTTTATTACTCTCAGTTACATTGCCCTGCTGGTTCCCTCATAGCACGAATCACAATAATTATCTCCATTTTTTTTCTTTTATTATACCTTCTTATATCTAAAAATTAAAGTCTTCAAGAGGAGGATGCTTTTCCGTTTTGTATTCTGCTATATCCTTAGTGTCTAGTATAATGCCTTGCAAAGAGCATGTACACAGGAAATAATTTTTGATTAATGAATGAATGAATACCACATGCAAATCATTTGTTAACACTTATTCAGTTTTTATATGTAAAGTGAGCAAGTAACCATACATGATTCCCAAGGTCTCCTTTTGGATTTTAGTCCCATCTTTAACCCCTTGACTACAAATTGTGAACAACTATGCCACATGATTAGGTGGGTAGTTGAATCAACTGTTAGTTTGATGTGTCTATTTGGGCTGGTTCTACTATTTATCATAAAAGATTTCCTGATATGAGGCTAATTTTGATTCTTCCTACAGGTGACTGCATCTTCAAAGAGATCTCAGCATCCATAACCAAGAATAGTCAATTGTCCAAACATCTCTGCTCACCTTATTAGAGATATAGTAGCTCTCTGTAATACTAACTACACACATTCAAAATCTTTATGGGTTCTAGGTTAGTCTGCACAGGAATATTACACATTAAAAAAAGTTACAATAATCAATTCATTCATGAGAACTCACTTTAAATTTATTCATCTGCCCAAAACATAAGTGGATAAATCTACTCTGCCACCTTCTTCATATTCCCATGTAAGAGGTAGTCACAAAGCAAATAGCTTTACGTGTAGGTCATACAAGAGTTGTTAAAAATCCTGATAGTTTGGATCTTATGGTAGAGTTTAATATGTATTTCTTTTTTTCTAATGATAGGATTGCAATCAGATAGCAACTAATATAAGCTGTCACAGTTTGCATAAACTTTGACATTTGTAAGCATGATGTGCTTAACCACAATATCTATGCTCTCTATAGGTATTGACATAAAGTTTTCTGGTGAAATGCAGGCAATTATAATTGTGGAAATACAGAAGAGAGATCAATTATTTATATTATGTTGGGTAGGCACAGGTCAGATGTGAATAAGACTCATTATTTTTCTTGTATTCCCACAGGCTCCCTCCAATAAGTATCTATTGATTCATTCTCCCAGAGTAACTTTCTCCTGCTGACTGATTAGACATCTGTATAGTTAGCATCAAACTTTAGTTTATACAAGTTTTATTTAGTTATTTCCTTAACTATTCACTTTACAAATGCTGAGATTATTAAAATTTTAACTATTAAAATTTTAAACTATCAAGCAGATCAGTAATGAAATTTGTATATCATAATAGAATGATTCACTTTAAGGATTGCAAACTCAAATTCATGCAGGGTCCAAGTAAATAATATCAATGAATAAAATTTTTGGAATAAACAAAAATTTAAGATAAATTAAGATAACACAACTGTTACTTAACTCCATCTAATATTTAATCTTAGAGTATGTAAGTCTGGCATTAACAAATCATATGATATTTTGAAAAGCAATTTTAAGTACTGGCAGTAAGTGTGTGTGTGTGTGTGGGGGGGGGTGTCTGTGTTTAATTTCAATCCACTTTACAAAGAAACCAACGTCTTCTGCAGGCTATATCCATCACTTAGTCTGTTAGTTAATAATGACTTCAGTATTATTATTTTTTATAACATTCAAACAATAAATATTAAAATAGTATTTAAAATACCATTTACTTTACAAAATGCAGTGTACATAGAACTGCTCCATGTAATATGTACTTTGATGCAATATTTTTTAGTGATACTCAGTTTTTATTAGAACTATAAAAGCAGTTATGTAGATGTGTATATCTCAAAAGTGATAAACTTACACAAATACATTTTTAGGCTTGTACAAAATGTACCATTATTTCTTCTTTTGCTTTTAATATGAAGAGTTGAAAATATTGGATTGGACAATATGAGAGAGAAAAGGTCCTACGACAGGTGAAACAAGTTGGCTAAACCAGATACAAATGAGAATTTGTAAAAGCCCACAAATATTGAAGAAATTACAACTCCAAACAATAAACTTCCTAGAGATAGTGACATAGAAAATTACCTAGTAAATGGTCACATTTCAATAAGATAGCAGGTTGGAGGGATATTTTGTTTACTGATTACTCTGTTCCTATCAGATAGTTCCTCTTATCACATTTGATCAGAAAAACACAGCAAAAAGAAAACAAAGAAAAGAAAATATGTTGCTAGGTATTAAAACAGGACATCTGCGACTTCCCAAAACAAGTGTGGGATAGTGTATTTGTGTGTTACCAACATCTTAGGGGTCTGTACAGTAGAAAATAAAACAATACTAACCTGAACTATATAACTAAAGGGGATGAAGGTAGATAAACAATTAAAATGCGGACTGTGAGCAATTGAAGCGCTTATTAGAAATTGGGTATATTTGATCAACAGTAGTTAAAAGATGTCTTTCAAAGGACATTCCAAATGGATATTACAAATTGAAGACTATTGGACTAATGTTACCTGAGAATTGCTGCTTGCAAGGACATTTATGTTTAAAGAGAGATCAGAGTGCTAAATGCAAAGGATAATGCTATAAGTACACGGGTTAAACAATGAGGATGAATTGATATGGACGATGATAAAATTTTTCTGTTCTTCCAGAAATTATACTAGATTCATGATCGTTTCTTCTACCTAATGTCAAGATCATCTTTCTGTTGTAACCTTATTACCTGGTTATTATGGATGAAAAAATGTAACAGAAGGATAATGAATACACATACAGAAAAAAACATTAATATTTTATAGGAATTCATGTGGGGAAAAATTAATTTAGGAAAAAAATACTTAAAGTAGATGTTTTGTCCAGAAAGAAATGAAACAGAAATAATTGCCCACTAGTTAACAGCAGTTTTCTCATTTATATGCTTTTCCTGATTCATAAGTAAAAAGCTAAGCATTAATAATCCTCACTATATCACATAATCACAAATAAAAATTTCAACCTTTTAACTTTTTGTGTCAACTTAGCTAGGCCATGATATTCAGATATGTGGTCAAACACCAGTACAGATGTTTCTGTGAAAGTATTTTTTAAATAAAATTAACTTTCAAATAAGTTAAAACTATCAGTAAAGTAGATTAATCTCAATAATGTTGGTGGGCCCAAATCAATCAGCTGATGGTCATAGTTAAAAACAGATTGATGTCCCCTAAGTAAGAGGGAATTCTCCCTCTAGACTGTCTTCAGACTTGAAAATAGCTCTTCCCTAGGTCTTCAGCCTGCAAGCTTACTCTGCAGGTTTTGGTATTGCCAGCCCACATATCATGAGGTCTATTCCTTAAAATAAATCTTATTTTCACTATACATACAAATATTATTGGTTCTTTTTCTCTGAAAAAACTCTGAAGTATATACACTATTTAAAATTTCCATTATTAAAAATGCCATGAGTTCCTGCAAAGGGCAATTGAAATTTGAAATGAAATGCAGTATTAGTTACATTAACTCCCCAAACAATAAAATATTCAGGTATAAAGCTAATTAAATATGTATCAGATCTACATTAGGAAAAGTTGAAAAAAAACTCTAATGAAATAAATTAAAGAAAAACTAAATAAATGGAAAGATAGTCCATCTTCATGGCTAGAAATATTCAATACTGTGAATGTATCATTTCTTCTCAATATGATACATAGATTCAGTGCAAGCTCAATATAATCCCAATAAGATTTTTTTTTAGGTATCAACAAACCCATTCCAAAGTTTATACAGAGAGGCAAAAGACCCAGAACAGCTAACAAAATATTGAAGGAAAAGAATAAAGTTGGAAGACTGATGCTACCCTACTTTAAGTCTTACTGTAAAGCTTCAGCAGTCAAGAGAGTGTGGTATTGGTAAAAGAATAGACAAATAGATCAATGGAACAGAATAGAAAGCCCAGAATAGACCCACTCAAATATATTTAACCATTGCTTCTTTGATTAAGAAAAAAAAAAGCAAATGCAATACAATGGAGAGAAGACAGCTTTTTCAACAAATGGTGCTGAAACACTTAGACATCCCCATGATAAAAAATAATGATCTAGACACAAAATTTGCATGATTCACAAAACTTAGTTCAGATTATAGACCTAAAACAGAAAATGATGAAATGACTAAAAGATAACATATCTTAAAAATCCAGATTATCGGCCGGGCGTGGTGGTTCAAGCCTGTAATCCCAGCACTTTGGGAGGCCGAGGCGGGTGGATCACGAGGTCAAGAGATCGAGACCATCCTGGTCAACATGGTGAAACCCCGTCTCTACTAATACAAAAAATTAGCTGGGGGCATGGTGGCGCGTGCCTGTAATCCCAGCTACTCAGGAGGCTGAGGCAGGAGAACTGCCTGAACCCAGGAGGCGGAGGTTGCGGTGAGCCGAGATTGCGCCATTGCACTCCAGCCTGGGTAACAAGAGTGAAACTCCGTCTCAAAAAAAAAAAAAAAGAAATTCAGATTATCTTAGGTTTAGATTTTAAATACAAAATCAAAGGAATCATCAATAAAATACCTAATTAATATGCTGGACTTCACTAAAATTAAAACCCTCTCTTCTGTGAAAGAGACTGTCAAGAGAACAAAAAGACAAGCCACAAACTGAGAGAATATATTTTCAAAAAAACAGATGTGACAAAGAACTGTTATCTACAATATAGAAAGAACACTTAAAACTCAACAATAAGAAAATGAACAACCTAATTAAAAATCTGAGAAAACTTCAGAATGGACACCTCAGCAAAGAAGATAATCATGTGTAAATTGCTCAACATTATATAATATTAGGAAATTGCAATTTAAAACAACAGTAAGATACCACTACTACATGTCTAATAGAATAGTCAAAATCTAAACTGATACAACAGCAAATGTTGACAAGGATATGAAGCAACAAGGAGTCTCATTCGTTGCTGATGGGAATGAAAAATGGTACAGCCACCTTGGAAGACACTTTGGCAGTGTCTTACAAAACTAGACTTATTTTTACCATAAAATCCAATAATCTTGTTTCTTTCTATTTACCCAAATGAGTTGAAAGCTTTACATCTACATGGAAAAGAGTACACACATGTTTATAGCAGCCTTATTCATAATTGCCCAAACTTGAAAGCAATAAAGATGTCCTTCAATAAGTGGATGAAAAAACTCTGGTATATCCATATAATGAATTTTATTTAGTGCTTACAGAAAATGAACTTTCAAGCCATGAAAAAAAATCTGTTTTTCAAGTCATGAAAAAATATGGAGTATATTACCAAGCCAAAGAATCCAATCAGAAAAGGCTACATACTACATGATTCCAACTATATGACACTTATAAAGGCAAAGCTATGGAGACAGTAAAAATATTAGGGAAATCAGAGCCTGGGGTGATGGGGAGTGAGAAAGAAGCATGAATAATCAGATCGCAGAAGATTTTTAGGGCAGTGACACCAATTTGTATTAAACTATAATGGTGAATATATGTTCAGTATATATTTTGCAAAACCCATAAAATGTGCAACACCAAGAATTAATCCTAATGTAAACTATGTACTGTAGGTGATAATGATATGTCCATGTAGGTTCACTGAATGTAAAAAAAAAAAAAAAAAAAGTATGGTTTTGATGAGGAATGATTGTAGGGAGGCTGTGATTACGGGGAGAAGGTAGAGTTATATGCGGAATCTCTGTATTTTCTGTTCAATTTTTCTATAAACCTAAATCTTTTCTGAAAAAATGTAGTCTATTAAAAATGTTATGGGTCATTAAAAACCCCACCATGAGACTGCAAGTATCTATCTATTTCTTGCCAGCTAGATTTGAGAGTACAGCCAGGAATGCAAACATGAATTTACATTAAGTCAAAGGATAAAGTAGCATTTTAAAATCAGCTGCCATTACTTACATTATTTATTTATAGGCTATTTTATAATTGCATAATTGTGCTGAATAAAGACAAATATATTCTCTTTATTGAATAACTTATAATCCAAAGATCAAATGAAAATTTAGAAACAATCTTATTTACTCATGAACATCAAACTAAGCATTCTAATAGAAGAAGTTAATTCCAAAAGACTTCTTGTGTGGACAACACTTTTTAACCAATATTCATAGTTCTTGCACCTACTTACATATTAAGAAAAATCAGAATGTCCTCATTTTGGTCTAAGTGTTGGCCTAAATGGCTTCCTTTTAATTGGCAGATTATAATGGCTATATATTTAATGAATCTAACAATATTAAACAAATGGCATTCAATTATACTCTAAACACTAAATTGTTTAATTTGGGAAGAAGAATTCCTGGAGTCTAGCTGAACCGTTATTGTAAGGTATATTGCGGAGTTAAAATGAGGAAACTGAGGCCAGTGTAAAAAAATGAGAATCCAATTTATTCAGCTCCCGGGCGAGGTTCTGTGGTCCGGGAAGGGGCCAGAGAAGTCGCAATGGGCTTCTCAGGGTGTGGGGTTTTATAAGAAGTGGAGGTAGTTGATTGGTCATTGGGAAACAAAGAGCAGACAATTTCATTGGTAAGGAGATTTGATTGATTGTTAGGGAAACAAAGAGCAGACAGTTTCATTGGTAGGCTGACTGGCTGGGGAGGTTAATGTTAAACTGCCATTGGACAAATTTTCCGCGGCCTTTTTAAATTTTGAAAGGGTTGAGTGAGGAATGCAGGAGTGGGCGTGTGGAGCCTGCATGGAGAAACCAGATAGGAGCAGGTATGGGGAGCCAGCACAGAGAGATAAGTGTGTCCATTTGGCTCTTCAGCGAGGCAGCCGGCCTTACATTCCGACTTTTTTGATGATATAGGACGTCGCTTCTTTCTGGCTACTTCCTGCTGAACAGGGGCGGAGTGGGGGGGGGTTAGTTGGCCGGTGCCTCAGTTGGGAGTTGGACGTAGGGGTGAAGTAGCATTTGATTTATTGCCACCCTGGAAATTTCTTTTATGCGAGCTTGTAAAAACCTAAGAAAGAATGGGACTAGCATTAGTAGAAGACAAACTACAATTAGGGGAATGACAACAGGAGCTAGCCAGGTGAATATGGGAGATTGCCACCAGTTAAGAGGAAAGTTTGGCGCACTTGGCGTTTCTCGGAGGTTTTCCTTGAGGCGATAGAGAGTATTGACATTTTCTTTTACTAGGCCTGTTTCATTGATGTAATAGCAACACTGTTCCTGGAGAAACAGACAGGTACCTTCTTTCTCCGCCGTTAGTAGGTCTAGGGCCCGTCGGTTTTGGAGAGTTACCTGGGCTAGTGATGTAATTTGTTGCTGAAGAGAGGCCAGAGAGGCAGCTGATGTTTCAATGGCCACACGGAGTTTGTTTTCTAGTTGAGCAGCTGAAGTGATACTGTAGCCTAAGGCGCCGCCTCCAATTCCAGCAGCTGCTAAAGAGGAGGCTAGGGAGAGGCCAACTACTATGGGGAGGAAGACAGCTAGTTTGTTTCGGCTCTGAGGGGAAGATGGAAGGAGGGATAGAAATTTAGCTTGCCTATACACCTCTAGTTGTGGGACTAGGGTGACGGGCACACAGGGGAATGGGGAGGAGGTTTTGATAATTTTGGTTAGGGTTCCATTACACTAAAAGTAAAGTACCCCCCTTGAGGTGCATGAAAGGAAGAGTTTATATTTACTGTGGTGTTGCACTTAAGGCTATGGTTGGTAGGTGTCCCATAACATAGAGAAAGAGAGTGGGAGTGTATTTTAAACAAGGGGATTCCCATTAAAGTGGTTTCAGGTCTTGTGGACTTTTGTGATAGGGTGAATCCCGTTTGGAGGGGAACTGCGGCTAAAGGGGAGGTGTTAAGAGGGGCACATAAAAAGCAGTGAGTGAAGTTTACGGTTTTGATTAAGTTTAACATGTTGGCTCCCTGCTGTACTAGAGTTAACTACGAGAAAGGATGAGAGGTGTTATTTGAGGGTTTGATTTGGTTAGTTAGGGTGGCTTTATTTTTAGGATTGTATGGCTTACAGAGCCAAGTTGTTTTATAACTTTAGGGACAATGCAGGTATAGGACTGGAATATTAGCCATGTTCCCTGGGGGTATTTTTGGCTGCCGCATACAAGGGCTTAGCTAGAGTAGCGAAGTTAGGAATTTAGTGATGAAAAATCCCACAAATTTTAGAAAGGAGAGGATTTTGTTAGCTGTTTTGGGGGGCTGCAGTGCAAGTAGTGCCTTTTGACTGTTTTTAAGCCCTTAGTTTGGGGAGTAAGGTGAATACTTAAATAGATTGCTGAGGTGACTAACAGCTGTGCTTTGGAGGGGGAAATCTGGTATTCCCTAGACCCAAGGAAATTAAGGAGAGCGTCAGTATGCTGTCGTGACATGGAGAGGGAAGGGCTGCAAAGCAGCAGGTTGTCTACGTACTGTAAGAGGAGACTAGGCTGAGGGGGGGCAAGAGGTTAGGTTAGCTGCTAATGCTTGTTTAAATATGTGAGGGCTGTCTCTAAAGCCCTGGGGCAGGACCGTCCAGGTTAACTGCTGCGAGAGGTTAGTGTCGGGATTGGTCTAAGTAAAGGCAAAGAGGAAATAGGACTTAGGGTGAAGAGGAATGGTAAAGAAAGCATTCTTGAGGTTAAGGACTGTAAAATGAGAAGTAGTGGAGGGAATGTTTGATAATAGTGTGTATGGATTGGGAACTACAGGGTGGAGGGGAATTACTGCCTCATTGATAAGGCGCAGGTCCTGAACCAGGTGAAAGCCGCACGACTTTTGGACTGGCAAGATAGGAGTGTTGCAAGGGGAACTGGTAGGAATAAGGAGTCCCTGTGCCAGGAGTTAGGTGATAATAGGCTTTAGGCCTTGGCGGTGGGTTTTTGAGATGGGAAACTGAGGACCTGAGGGAAAGTTGGTAACATTTTTAAGAAGTATTTTAGCTGGCGTGTGATGTCTGGCCACTACAGGCTTAGAGATATTTTATACTAAGGGATTAACTATATTAGGAGGGATAGGGGGTTGAGATAAGAGGTTGAGCCTGGGCATAGGGTCAGTTAGGAGGGGCAGTAAGAGGCGAGTGGGTGATGGGTTTGAGTATGGGGGCCAGTAAGTTGGAGAGTGACTCCCACAGTTTGGAGAATATTTTAATAGGGGAACTGGGCATGAGGGTATGATTAGCAAAGAGTGAGAAAAGGGGTGAATGGATGTTCTTCCAGGTAACAAGTTAGAGGATGGGTCTGGTTGGGACAGGAGGGCTTCCTGTTAATTCCCACAACCGAGACCTGGGAAGGTGTACTAGGCTTTGAATAGGAAGGCAATACAGAATAGGAAACCCCCATGTCTATTAAGAAGGAAATGGACTTACCCGCTCTTCGTAGCTCCCTGGGCTCAGCAAGGGTGATGGGGGTTTTCGAGTCTGGGTTGCGTTAATTATTCATGAGGCCAAGGAGTTTAAGTGAAGGGACTGCATTCTTTGGACTGGCCTGCCCCTTACATGGAGATGCAGGGGGTGAGCCTGTAGTTTAGAATGGGCAGTCTACCTTCTAGTGTCCAGTTTATTTGCAGATTGGACAGGGTCCGGGAGGTGGACGTGGACAGGGGCACTGCCAGGCCCAATGTCCCTCTTGGCCACATTTGAAGCAGGGCCCGGGAGGGACCTTTGAAGCAGTCTGGGTGGGTTCTAGGGGACCTTTTTGGAGGAACTTTGAGGAGTTTTTTCCACCAGATGCTGGGCGTGCTGCTGGCTTTAGGGCTGCTACGAAAGCTTGGGTTTGGAGGCTTACCTGTTGCTGTAAATGAGCCTGGGGAACGGCTTTAGCCTTTTCCTCTCGGCCATTAAAAAGTTTAAATGCTAAGTTTACCAGGTCTCGTGTGGGAGTTTTTCATATTTTATACTAGAATGCTTGGATGTAGGGAACCTTGGCCTACTTGCTGTTCCTTTGGCAAAAATTGTTTAAATTAGTGAGGACATTAAAGTTAAGTGTGCCCTCTGGAGGCCACTTGGACTGGTTGTTTAGCGGATACTGTGGCCAGGCTACGGTGGAGAGGAAGAGTAGCCTTTTGTTTTTTATAGAAAGGCCCAGCTTGGGTAGGTTTAGAACTAGGCATTCCAGTGGTGACTTAGGGTTTGGGTGGGATTTTTGGTTACCCATGATTTTTTCTTTTTCTTTCTTTCTTTTTTTTTTTTTTTTTTTTTTGTGAAACAAGAGGATTTTATTAAGGTGGCTACCGTCTTAGCAGATTAGCATTTTAATATTAAGCACTTAACAAAGACAGGGCTTGGCTTTTTATACATGAAGTACACAGTGGCACTAAAACAAGTTTGCAGGCATAGAACAAAGGCAATTTATTAAGCAGTAATAGGTACTTAACTTAGGCTTACATGTGATAGTTGCTATGTGACCCAGATGTTTGCTATCTGTAGAGCTCAAGGATTTTAGCACAGGCCTTATCTATTTCTTTTTGATACAGCGTTTAGAAAGCTAGAGTCTTGCCTGCTTGGGCATTTTTTATGACCTTCACTGTAGAAACTTACAGTTATTAGCAATAGAGAACAAGAATACAAGAATTTGTAAACTTATAAAACCTGCAAAGCAGGATACAATTTTACTGGAAGGGAAAAAACTCACTCACACACTCACTCAGGAACAGAAGGAGAAACAGAAAGAGGAAACTGAAAATATTTAAACGGGAGCTGACTTGCCAAAGGGCGAGTTTTGGGGTTAGGAGCCGAGGTCTAACCCAGGCCTTAAGGGCCTGGAGGAGTAAACAGGGCTTCTGGTTACCCGAGTCTCTCCCGCTGCCGCAGAGATGACCGGTAGGCGTCCCGGACGACACTACCGGACACCGGAGAGGGTTCAGGAAGAAGGGGACGTCTCCCTCAGGTTCCTGACCCTCCGCAGACCCCTTACGGGGGGAAGACAAGAGCGTAGGGACGTCTCCTCTACACTCAGGTCCTCGAGGCGGAGCTGGAGCCCTGGGCCCTTAGCTGAACAGAGCCGGGGCCCTGGGCCCACGGCAGAGAGGAGTCCCTGACGCGGCCGCGGTTACAGACAGGGAGTCCAGAGTCAAGCAGCAGGAGAGGCTATGGGTAACAGAAGTCTTACCTTGCGGCGGAGTGGCTCCCTGGTCCAGCTTCAGGTGGAGGAGTCGGTTTCCCCTTTAGGAGGGGGTCTCACAACCCCTCCCGGGTTTCGGCACCAGCTGTAAGGTATATTGCGGAGTTAAAATGAGGAAACTGAGGCCAGTGTAAAAAAATGAGAATCCAATTTATTCAGCTCCCGGGCGAGGTTCTGTGGTCCGGGAAGGGGCCAGAGAAGTCGCAATGGGCTTCTCAGGGCGTGGGGTTTTATAAGAAGTGGAGGTAGTTGATTGGTCATTGGGAAACAAAGAGCAGACAATTTCATTGGTAAGGAGATTTGATTGATTGTTAGGGAAACAAAGAGCAGACAGTTTCATTGGTAGGCTGACTGGCTGGGGAGGTTAATGTTAAACTGCCATTGGACAAATTTTCCGCGGCCTTTTTAAATTTTGAAAGGGTTGAGTGAGGAATGCAGGAGTGGGCGTGTGGAGCCTGCATGGAGAAACCAGATAGGAGCAGGTGTGGGGAGCCAGCACAGAGAGATAAGTGTGTCCATTTGGCTCTTCAGCGAGGCAGCCGGCCTTACAGTTATCAGTTATTCAGAATTGCTCACCTTAATATAAAAAGTTGTGTACTTTAAAAATTCAGAAATAGCAGCATTTTACAATGGGGAGTTCACTTATTTTTCTTCTGGACATTTAAATTTGTCTTATGTGGTCTCATAACTAGTTCTTGGTTGCTTTAGTTTCACTTTTGGGTTTTTTGTTTGTTTGTTTGTTTGTTTTTCCTGTTTGGGTTGAGTAAATAGTTTCCCCTAATGTAATTTAAAGCTTAATAGATAAACCCACTTTCCTCTTGAAGATTTTTTTTTTTTTTTCTGGTGGCTTTCTCATTAGAAAAGACAGTTCCACACTCTGGAGCCAAAGAATATTATGAGCACACTGAAACTTATGACCCAGCACTCTCCCTTACCACTTTCCCATCTAATAGTTCTGAACCACTTAAAAGTTACCCCAAAGTACCAGCGTTTTATTCCTCTCTGGAGTCGGGCATTCTCCTTTTTCGACTTGCAATGTTCTATCCTCCCTCCTTTGTCAGCTTTGAAAACAGGAGTTTATGTGTCCCTTTCACCAGGAAACCCAACTTCGGGGCTTGAAAAGGCTTAAACACTCCATCTGCTTCAACCCAGGAACTTACTCAGATACCATATATATTTCAAATGATGCTTCTGATTCATGGTGCCATACTGTAAATCATTATTTTTAAAGATGCCCCCCTTTGAGTGAGTAGGCTTTGTGTCTGACTAGATGCTACGTTTTGTTCATCTTTGTGCTCTCATTCCCTCACACATTGCCTGGCCCATAACAATTGCTTAAGAAATAATGAGTTGAATGAAATGATGTATACTACCCTATCCCTGTCTGAGGGTAGTGTTTTACTTATAATCTAATACATAGTTGTCTACTGTTTAAAAATCAAAGTTTACCCTTGAGAAATTAGCATCTTAACGATGCATACTTACCCCACCCCACCCCTGTCCTCAGCCACCGTTCCCTTTTCACTTAAATAAGAAGTTGTTTTATTCTGGCAGTTTTTGGCGGAATAAAACTCAATCTAACAGAAGTCAGTCTAACAGAAATGCATTAATGCAGGCTGGATTTGCCTAGACATCAATAAACTCGAAAGGCTCCCTGCGGGCCACTTGTAGTGTCAATAAAAGTTCATAATTACTTGTTCCTTGGAGCATTTTTATACCCGACCCCGTTCACTGTGCTGCAAAGAGGAAACTCAAGATCTCAAAAGTTCTTAACTTCCTAAACTCTAGAGGAAGCATGGTAAGCACTAGCGGGAACCTCGGGTTTTTAAGCAAAGATGATGGCTGTTTTCGTTGCTATTTTAAGCTGTCAGGGGATAAGCAACTCAGAATTCCCCTTCTTACTTCCCGCGGGAGGGAAGACTGGAATTGGGCCTCCTCATTTCTGAGCATGGGGACGCCTAAACGCAACAACCAAGTGTGAAAGACCGTTGAAGCTACTGTTCAACCTGAAGGAACAGGGATTTCAACTGGCGAGAAACTGGCGACCAGGAAGCTGCGGACCTGCGCATATAGATGAGGGAAATCCTGGCTCCCACACACTGTCTCATGCTGGGGGTGCCTCCCGACCTACCAGCCCACAGTAAAGAGCGGAACTAGCAGAGTAGCAAGTATTCCTCCCAATGAGGATGAGGACGAGAGGATGGTGGACAGGTAATCAGAGTGAACACTCGAACACAGGACTCTTGAAGAGTGTCCCTGCCACCCAATACAAGTACGAAAATTGGTAGGATGAAGGACAGGTGACAATCAGACGTCCTATATATTTTGAGACTTTTGGAGATAAATTTGCTCTCCTTTTTTGGAGAGAACGTTGCTCTTCCTTTCTCCCCTCCCTTTTCTTTCCTTCCTTCCTCGGTATCTGAATGTGTGTGTGGGTGTACTTGCGTTTAAAAGAGAGGTCCCTGGTAGCTGTTTTTTTTTTTTCTTTCTCAGAATCCTGTTTCTCCGCAATGAAGTTTAAGTGGGATTGGAGTTACCTTGACTTCTGCGTGAGGAGTTTCCATATGACAATGTAAGGGAGGCGTATAAATAATCCATAAACTTCCTAATGACACTTCTGTCATCACTTGTTTCCTGAAGCATCCTGAGCCAGGGTCGTCTTCCACCACCCATGTTGAGTGGGCGATCGGCTAACAGGTTCATGTGTGTATTTGTACTTTCCAGATTGAGCTGTGCATGGAATAACAAAAATCCTCTTCCTTCCACCGCCGCCCCCCACCCCCACCCCGTTTCACTCCACCTTGGAGGGGGTATTTTTGCGTGTGAGCGTGTATACTAAGCAAAAGCGACTGGAAAAAGATACTCCTTTTGTAATCCTCCCCCAGCTCTGCCTGAAGCATTCCTCCGGCGGGACGCTTTTGTAATCTGTCCCCAGGCGAGGTGCCCTCTCACCGAGATGCCGATAGACTATCTTGGCGCTCCCAGGCTCAAAGAGCTGATATTTTGGTGTCCCAGGAGAGTGTGTGAGGGTCTCTGTGTATATGAGTATATGAGTGAGTGTGCGTCTGTGCGTATTTATGTGCGCGAGCTCGCCAAGCGCGTGGCACTGTGAGCTTCCTCTCCCGGCACAGAGCAGGCAGAGCCGGGGACGTTACTCTTCAAGCAGCCTCCGCCCCCTCAGCCCGATGATTGGCTAGCTTTGCGCAGCCTTTCCTTGCTAGAAGAGGGAAGGGCCAGTGACGCCCCCAAGCCAGCTGCAGAAGCGGCCGCCACCTCCAAAGCACAAGGTGTCTCATCTGAAAAGAAACCTGAGCCCCAGGGAGGCGGCGCGGAAGACCCTGGCAGAGCTGGCGCGAACCGGGCGAGAGGGCGCTGGGCAGCGCTCGAGGACAAGAGGGAGCTCGGCCACAGAAGACCCCAGCGACCTGATCCTGGGATCCCGGCTCCAGGCTCTCCTAGCATTTTACAGGTTTCCCCCCAGCGACTATCTCCCCAAAACGGAGCCTTTATATCAAGAGAAGGTGCGGGAGCTGGGGCAACCAGGACTTTCCCGGGCACCCAAGATGCGCTCCATTAGGAAGAGGTGGACGATCTGCACAATAAGTCTGCTCCTGATATTTTATAAGACAAAAGAAATCGCAAGAACTGAGGAGCACCAGGAGACGCAACTCATCGGGTAAATGCAAAGCTTCATTTCAGGATATGACAAAAAGTCAAGCCATAAATGAAATGTGAATATAGAAGGTAGAGTGATGCTTAGGATGGCATATGTGTTTGTTTGAGCTCGCGTGTGGTTAGTGTCAGGAATTAAATAACAAAGGCTGTTGTTGAGATGTGCGTGATTCTCTAAGCTGTTCCCAGTTTGAGTTCAACTTGCCCTGTGCTGTTGTGGTGACAATTGTGTTGGCCCTGGGTGCTCTCACGCCAAAGGAGAAGTCACTGCAGAAGTGTCAACAAAGAACGTGTGCCCTTGTCCTTTTAATATGTGGCAGAATTCAAGAGAGATGTCTTTATTCACCAAACGGTTCCCTGTTTTCTCTGTCCTATCACCTAAGGAGATATTGGAGATAGATGATTTCTTGAAAGGCTGAAGTTAAAGCTCAGAAAGCAGAAAATAGGTATCCTCTGTTTCTCTACTTTTTCTTTTTCATTTTTGACGTTAGATAGATCTATGTATTATAATTTGAATTAGAAACTCCAGCACCACTGAGGATACTTCCTTATTTGTTCTTCTACGGGTAAAACGCATGGGCGTCATGGTTACAGTTTTGGAAAGAAACTGGGTACTGTAGCTTCACACAGACTATATTTCTGCTATTTTTTTTTAGTTTGTCTAGATGAATTCAGACTCTCCCCCGCCCCATTAAGTTCTCTAAATATCACACTTCCTTCCACCCTCCCGCTGGCCTCTGTGCCTTTGAAGTTTACCCAGGAGGTGGTGCAACTTTGTGTTTCTGACATAGCTTGGAAGCGTTTTTCCGAGGATGTGAACCCGATTGTCAACTCTGTTCAAAGTCCTGTTTCGGAAATCCTCCCTGTTCCGGTCTGGAGGCGTCCTCTATCAGAAACTCCACACCAGCAGAGATGCCTACCCAGTGTATATTTTCTCTGACATTGATTTAAACAAAGAAAAAAGCCGTGTGTGTGTGTGTATGTGTGTGTGTTGGGGTGTTGGGTCTGCTAAAACACACACACGTTCTTAAACTTCATGCACTCCATTTCTTAATATTCCTGCTCCCTAGGTAATAAGCATTTATTTAAGTGACCAAGATGTAGGTTTATCCTTACAGAAAGACTTTCTATTCTGTAGCACAGTCAAAGGGGACTGGAAGAGAATGAAAAAGCTAGCAAGGAATGGGCTGGAATGGTAGTTATGCATCAACGAATCTATACGTGGTCTATTCTGAGGGGGTAAAAAAGACGGGTATGAGGTCGTTTACACAGGACTGGGTGGCTTGAAAATCCAATCTAGCTCAATTGTCAGAAAAAAAGGACTTTGGGCAGGGGCGTGGGCATCCCTGCCAGACCTGTGCTTGCCAGGCAGACAAAGGGGTCTTTAGAAAGGTGATGAATGGGCGCGTGGGGCTCCGATGAGAGGCAGAGGCTGGAGCGTGAGGGTCGAGTCTCTTTGTTCCCTCCCGGGCGGTGGGCTAAGAGGATAAACCTGAGCCCAGACAAAGCGGCCAAGCCTCCTCAGGACTCCGGGGGTTCGGGCCCTTGGCTCGGACCCTGGTGAGCAGGAGTGGGCGGGGCTAGTGAGGAGAGGAGTCGCCAGACACTGCTGAGGTGTCCCTCTCCGAGCCTCCCTAAGCTATGGCCAGGAAAAGGAGCGCTCCTTGAGTCCCTGCAGGGGAAGTGGAGCCGGGACACTCCACATTGCATGGGTGTCATTTCTCCTGTGGCCCTTTCCTAGACATCGCCGGCTGGTGGGCGCAGCCCTGGGCGCTGAGGAAGAGGAGGCGGGCACGGGCGCGGCGGTTGAGCTAGCCGGGCTGGGCTTCTGCCCGCATCCTTTTCAAGCTGAACAGTTTCTTCCCAGCTTAGCTGAGAAGGCGCTGGGGCGGGCGCTAGAGTTAACCAAACAGGAAGAGAGGCGCGCACCGGGGCTGTCCCCTGTTCCGAGAGCGCCGGCGGCGAGGGGGAAAGAATGAGTGAGAAGACAGGGGAGCCTTTATTGCAGGACTCAGGCCCCTTTCGTCCACCCCACCTCCCGACTCCTTCCAAAGTCACTTTCACTGCTCAGTTGGCAACTGGCTCCTCCTTCTTAATTGTAACCCGCAATTACAGTCCGACGGGGCGAGGCAGAGAGCTGGCCGCGAGCATCGCGCTTACACCAGTGCCCTGTAGCGTCCTGGCTGCCTTGGCTCTTCCTGAGATACCGAGACTGTGGATGGAGATGGAGCTGCCAGAGCAATGCGAGGACAGCTAGATTCCCTGAGCACTGTTTCCTTTCTCTCCAGGATGAAAGGTTCAGTGGAAAAGCTTGTGACCTGAGCTCGTGGTTTCGTTTCAACTCCCAAATAGCGCTTCTGGTGGAGCAGTTGACTCATCAAAGGATCTAATCATCTCATTGCCTCTCTTTCTACCCAAGCCACGTGGAGAGGCCAGTTTTGAGTTTTCAGTAAACTGGAATGGAGGTTTGGCTCCAGATCCTTGCCCAGTATTGAAGTGAGATAACCAAGGCAGTCTCCGGCCTTTGGGGGGCACTGCGAGCCTTGTGGCTTGGCAGCAGTTTCAAAGAAGGGCCTGCCATAGGCCTTGAATCTTGCACCACCACCCCAGATTGATATTTAGCTTTCTGCTACCATTTTTGACATACACAGTCAGTTCCTTTATCCATTTTACCCTTCCCACAACTGGAGGTCCCATCTGTAGTTGGTATAGCATTACTCTTCTATATGCCACAATATTAAGCAATCATTCCACACAGATGGAAAAATAGAGAACCAGCACAACCTTCTCACCAACCACCCATATTCTCATATCTCCAGAGGAACACCTGTGGCATGTTTTTTTTAAAGTAATTATTCCAAAATAGGTCAAGAAATGATTATTGAACATCTAAAATTCATATTTCCTCCCTATTAGTTAATAAAGTTTAAGTCAAAAGGCAGTGAAGACATTAAGTGGTGTGTCCTTGACTACCTTTTTTTTTCTTAGTAGACCTCATATTTGGCTTATGACTTAACTAGCTCTGTGTGCACTTTGGGTATAATTGGAAATGTGTTAATATAAGGTTCCCATAGGTAAAATATGTAAGCATCCTCATTTAATGAGATAATATATTTGAAAATGTAATATAAACTTTAATGTCATATAAATACTTGTTTTGTTAGTACTTAAATCTTGCTACACACTATTTTTCTGGTTGACTACAAATGAGACTAACTTACTTTTCTTATTATCCAGGAATCTCCCTTATAATTTGACTATATACTTCAAGTTATGTTACTAAATGATAAACAATATTAATTCTGAAACCTATGATAAAATTGACGGTGGAGATAAGTATTTTCACTTAGAGTATTACATTGTCAGCAAAGTTAGTTCCAGTTTGGTTTAGGATGAAATACAACCTTGTGAATGCAGAAATTCAGAATTTGCACTTCACATTTCAAATTTCACAATTCTACTAAAATTCATAAGCAATAAATTAATGTAGAACCTCTCATTTTTATTTTTAGTTGTCACTTAAGTGATGAAAATACAAAATGGTCGCTGTGTGTTCAGCCTTAGTTTAATGCAAGTTCTTTTCTTAAAATTTGTGTAATAAAGAGGAAGTTTAACCTAGTCCAAAGGGAACAAATTCATTCAAAAGCCAAGTCATGAAGAGTTTCAGTGGTGTTGAATATGGGGCTTTTGAGACCTAATGCCATGAAGTGATATAAATCATATGAGTTATGTACTGCAAAACTAATAGAGTAAATTCTAATGAAACCTGGAAACTTGTATTTCAAAGAGAAAAATATTTGTAGACACTAGGTTACCTAACAAATGATTAATTCCTGCCACTGTTATCACATAAATAACAATCTTAGTGGATTTTTCTTTGCTCCATATAAGCAGAGACACTTTGTACTATGTTGATTTATGCAGAGTGATTTCTTGATGTGTTTTGATGTGTTTTGCTATTTTCCTTTTAAAAGTACATATTGAATCTTCTTGCAGATGTGTTTTGCTTGTGTTTTGCTATTTTTCTTTTAAAAGTACATATTGAATTTTCTTGCAGATGACCCTATGCAATAAATATTTTCAGTGCAGCTGTTCGAAAGTCACGTCTGATCTAGAGTGAGAAATAAATAGGGGGGCGGCAACATCCTTCGAGCTTTGCATTCATGGGAAGGAAGAGCCTTTTCTAAGACAGAATGCTACCAAGGTCATGAGTGAAACATCCCATGGGACCCATTTAACTTTGTACAGAGAAATTTACTCTAGAGCTTCAGATTGTATTAAGTTTGGCCTTCTCCCACAATCACTATTAGAAGGGTGACTAGTTGTATATATTTTTATTCAAAATTCTTTCCAGTGATAAAAGTCTGAAATTTGGCTTATCACCAGCTCAATGACAGCAATTCAAACAGCAGAGTAAAATGGTCACATTTTATTCTTGGAACACTGATTTAAACTTTTTAAATCTTGGAGATTCTGAAAAGGGTTGGGCCAACTAAATACATCATAGCAAACATTCTGCTATGTAATATGTATTTGTATCTTCATGTCAATGAAGCAATAATCCATAAATTATTCATTTAATTAATTAGGTTTTAGAGACAGAGTCTTGTGATGTTACTCAGGCTGGTCTCTAACTCCTAGTCTCAAGTAATCCTCCCACCTCAGCCTCCTGAGTAGCTAGGACTATAGGCACTGCCCACCATGCCTAGCTCTTCCACACATTTGAAAAAGTGCAAGCCCATGCATATTTTCACTTCTTCTATGAAAGTTTATTGGTGGTGAAAATAATTATTATAATGATAGCAATCTGTGGTTAAAGACGAGACTGATACATCAATTAATAGGGTGATGATTAGAAATATCCCTTACCCCTAGAAATAGTGATAGTTTGCACCTGAACACATGAAGTCACATCTCCCAAAGTGTGAAGGTTAGCTTCTGTGTATAGTCACATTTTTATTCATAATTAGTTATTATCATTAGAAATATAATATAAAAATTGACTTCTGGGCCAATGGTTAGTAAAGTGCACCCCGTGTATCCTTGCATCCCAAATGCCTCCCTGTAAAGCAATCATTATTTGCCATGAATAGGCATGCAAATCTATCATTTTCATCAGTAGGATAGTTTAAGATATTAATTTTAATAGAATTCTGAATTTCACAGGGAATAGCAGTTTATGATGCTTTGAGCGGCTTCAAATTTAAACATGTTAAAAAAATGCAAACCAAAATACCAAACTATAAGGCTTCAATTACAGAATTCAACTAACAACTGTTATACAGGTAATGTTCCCATTGATACTAGGAGAGGATTGCCTGCATAAAAAACACAGATTTAGAGTTTGTTATGTAGTGAATAGTCATGTTACATTTCAACTATATTTTTGACATTCTAAGAAGTAAAAGGTGATCTAAAGAAATAAATACAAATATTCAAAGGGCTGTGGTTATTGTTGGTATTTTATAAGAAGTGGCTTTTTGATTTTCTGAGTCTGGGTTTACATTGATAAAGTACAAGAAAATGGTCTATTGAATAATGAATTTATTCAGATATAAATGTTCTAATGGTATGAATGCTATTACAGGTATTTGCCAGCATCATGACTCCCTCCAGCACCCCAGCTAGTACCATACCTCATGACATACTAGCTTGACACTATTGGTTGCAAGGGGTAGTTTTTTAAATATAAGACAAAATACTAGTAATAATGGCTACTGAATGAATTTTCTTTTTACTATAATCTCTGTCTCTCCATCACCTGTCAGGGAAGTGACTCATTATTGAAATGTTTTGAAATCAATGCAATTTTTGAAAAATTAATTTTACATGCAGAGCCTGACTTGATCCTCACAAAGCCATTGCACATTAGATAATTTTACTGCAATTTTCAAGATAGAGTAAGGCCACTGTGGCTTAGAAAGAGAATAGAGTCCAGGAACACAAGCAAGTCATAGAATCACAAACACGCCCAGATTACCTAATATTCCAAGTTATCCTTGCTTCAAAACAAGAGCCCCTTCTATTATGCATGCATGCCTTCTGTAAAAATGAAATTACAATCTTAGGAGTCACAATTATACAGAAGGAGGAGCACTGAAAAAACATTCTCTGTAATCCCAGCACTTTGGGAGGCCGAGGCGAGTGGATCACGAGGTCGAGAGATCGAGACCATCCTGGTCAACATGGTGAAACCCCGTCTCTACTCAAAATACAGAAAATTAGCTGGGCATGGTGGTGTGTGCCTGTAATCCCAGCTGCTCAGGAGGCTGAGACAGGAGAATTGCCTGAACCCAGGAGGCGGAGGTTGCGGTGAGCCGAGATCGCGCCATTGCACTCCAGCCTGGGTAACGAGCGAAACTCCGTCTCGAAAAAAAAAAAAAAAAAATTTGCCTCTATTGTCTAAACAGAGTTAGTGAGAGACTAATAGGAAACAGAGCTTTTTATTTGTTTTATCTCATTTTAATTGCCAAATAATAATTGTGTATATTTATGGGATACAATGTGAGGTTTCCATACAAGTATACATTGTATAATGATAAGATCAGGCTAATTAGCATATCCATCACCTCAAATATATGTCATTTCTTTGTGATGAGTACATTTAAAATCTCTTGCAGCTACTTAAAAATATACAATACAATATTATTAATTAATGGTAGTCACTGTGTTGTACAACAGAACTTATTCCTCCCATCTAAATGTGAAATTTTGTACTACTGACCAATTTCTCCCCATTCTCCATTCACTCCCTCTTCCCAACATTCTGTTGTCTACTTCTATGATTTCCACTGTTAGAATCAATATATAAGTGAGATTATAAGGTATTTGTCTCTCTGTGTTAGACTGATTCACTTACCTTAATATCCTCTAGGTTCATTCATGTTGTCACAAATGGCAGGATTTTATTCTTTTTTAATGGCTGAATAGTACTCCACTGAGTATATATATAACATTGTCTTTATTCCTCTGTTGATGGACACATGGATTATTTCTATATCTGGGCTACTGTGAATGATGCTGCAGTGGACATGGGAATGTAAGCATCACTTTGACATACTGATTTCAATTCCTTTGGGTATATGCCCAGAAGAGAGATTGCTGAGCTACATAATTCGGTCTTTATATTTGGCGATTTTTTTCTTTAAGTACTATAGAGATTTTTTTTATTCAGAAATTGTTTTATTGCAAAAACATCACATGTAGATTCTTGTCCTGATAGTTATATTCACTTAATCCTCATAACACCTTTCATCATGCTTATATAATTCCTTTTAACTTGTAGGGGAAAATGTATCTAACATTCTTCATCGGTAATTAATTCAAATTATGTATTGTGCTGTTTAGACAAAATATTTCTTACTTTCACAAAGCTGGAATTTTTGTTTCATTTCAGAGATGGTGAATTGTCTTTGAGTCGGTCACTTGTCAATAGCTCTGATAAAATCATTCGAAAGGCTGGCTCTTCAATCTTTCAGCACAATGTAGAAGGTTGGAAAATCAATTCCTCTTTGGTCCTAGAGATAAGGTGAGTTTCTCTGCTAAGGAATAATAAATTTCACATCCTGTCCTCAAATATATTGGGCTTGGCAAACTTACATTAAACACCTGATTCATGGATTAAGTATGAATACTTAAATAAAAGAGTGAACCAGCTCTATTTAATGTTGCTCACTGAAGAATATGAAACCATAAAACTGAAATCATTACATAGTCGGAGGTTTAAGAATGAATATGTGAGTTTTGAATATGTGTCTTTATACTAATGGAATAAAATATTCAGCAGAGTACTAACATTTAACATACTTCACTCAATTACTCAGAATGGACGTATGTTTTAAGAATTATCTTTAACTTCTTCCCTATTGAGTTTTCATTCTGCTTTTGGGTTTTCTCAGCTAGCTGAAAATAGAGCCTATACAGTTCAACTGTGCTGACAATTATAAGTAAATTAGCCTTAGCCTGTGAATGAGTATTTCTGTGTGGGCTCGTGTTTTAAAAATTGGATACAAATCAGAAAATAAGCTTTCTAGATTACTGACTTCTTTTTTGTAAGACTAGTCATTTTAGCTGAAACCCACTCTTGAAATCATACTTCATGCCTACATATATCCAGTATGTAATTTTCTTCTGATATAAACCTGTTACTGATAAGAAAGTTAAGGTCAAACATTCTTAGTTATGGAGGAAACAGGAAGACTGTTTTCTCTTTATAGTTACATTGCATTACTGTATTGGTTAGTACATTTGAATCAGAGCATTTCAGTAAATGAGAACTCACTAAAAGTGTGAAAGAACACATTCTTTATATAATAAAATAATCTCAAAGTCAATGAATGCTGACCAAAATATTAACTATTCATTGACTAGATATTAATACAGAGATTTTATAGGAATATTTAGTGACTAAGAGATAAGGGACTGATTAATTTTCCTGGGTTTCTATCTATTCACTTACTGGATTATACCTACCTTTAATGTAGATTATAAGAAATTTGAAGGAAATGTCTATTAGTCTAAGTACACTCATCTTTAGAGTATGCACAGAAACTTCATACAATGTGTTGAAGCAAAGATAATCACTGCATGTTGAAATTTACTTGAATGAATGTCTAGAAATTTTTAAAAATTGGACATCAGCGTGATGTAGGAATAGTACTACTACTTTGGTATAAAGGCTTAAAATTGACTGGAAAGGAAAACGGGAATCAAATCATTTGGTATAAAGGCTTAAAATTGACTGGAAAGGAAAACGGGAATCAAATCATGGCAATGTCAAGTGGTGTATGTTTGTTTGCTTTTAGTTTAGTGGGAGCTTTCTATATTCACCCGCCTCCTACAAGAATGAGGAAATGAGTAGAGTCTGATGACAGAGCTCATAAATCGATGACTTCTGGGTAGAATATGGCCAGCAAGTAAAATTTATTTTCACTGGATAAAGAAAGAAAGAAAAAAAAAACCTTAAAGCCAGTATTAAAAATCAGGAGGATTTAAATAAAAGTACAGATTTTCATAAACCCTTGAGAAATTGAAATTTGACAACTTTGGATCTGTACTCCTCCTAAGATTTAGCGGTTAAAGTTGACCCTAGCCATGGTTGCTCAAGTTTGACATTTTCAACCTGGAGCTCACATCTTTCATGATACCTATCTAGTGCATTTTCTCTGTCTCATATCCCCATCCTCATGTTTGAATTTAGAAACCCTGTGAGAGGTGAGATAATTATGAGGAAAAAGGCACAAGATGTGAGATGATATGGGGTCATAAACATACATATACTATGGTTTAGAATGGAGTAATGATTCATATTTCTTGAAGGTATATTGGAAAGAGAGATAAACAGGTGATTAAACAGCAAAAGTTTGATTTGTAAGCAGAAAGAGAACTTTCAAATAGCATGGTTTAGCAAGAAAGGAGCCAATTAAATCTATAGAGATCTGGTAAAGAAACCTGATAGAAGAAAGTAAAATGAGATATTGTAGTAGTTTAATTAATATACCTAGCCATGCTAAATAATATGTCCAATAACAAAAAATCTAATAAGTAAATTAAATAAGTAATTGCCACTTGTTCAATTATTATATCTGGTCATGCCTTTCCTCGTATCTATATAAAAATCAAATACCATAAATATGCATGAGGCTATATACATTTTGCTATTAATAACATATTCAAGCAAAGGGTGATGAACCTAAGTTGACCCAAAAGATTCATATTACAACTTTACAAATCAATGAGAGGCGTGATCTATTTTTAATTATAATAACTGATGATATAAATGAAATGTTAGTACTATTTTTTATGGTTCTCCTTAACAGATTAAAGAAATAAACAATAAAACAATGAACAAATGTTGAATAATACATACAAATTTGTCACTTCCTTGAAAGAAAAGAATAATTTGTAAAACCATTATTGTACAATGTGTAAAGAGTTCATAAAAAATAAAATTGGCTATAGCAGAAATGACTAGTGAGTATTAATCAGTTTGATACCTGTAATAAAACTTTAGAATATGAAAATATCTGATTGTTGGCTTAGGTTTTGCAAATTTTTTTGGAAGACATTGGAAACTAAATATGGATCATTTATTATTATTATTCTTATTACTACTATTTTCTTTCATCCTCACTTTTCTGGAATTTAAGAAGTTACATATTACATTGAGTCAGTGATTGGGCATGGGTAAATTTTAAAAGTGTTTCCAAATTTCTACTTTTAAGTTTTTATTTATTTTTATTTTTATTTTTATTTTTTGAGACAGTCTCTCTTTGTAGCCCAGGTTGGAATGCAGTGGCATGATCTTGGCTCACTGCAATCTCTGCCTCCTGGGTCCCAGTTCAAGCAATTCTCTTGCTTTTATTTTTATTCATTTTTTTATTTTACTTTAAGTTCCAGGATACATGTGCAGAACCTGCAGGTTTGTTACATAGGTATACATGTGCCATGGTGGTTTGCTGCACCTATTCAATCCATCGTCAAGTTTTTAAGCCCTGCATGCGTAAGGTATTTGTCCTAATGCTCTCCCTTCACTTGTTCCCACCCCCGACAGGCCCCGGTGTGTAATGTTCCCCTCACTGTGTCCATGTGTTCTCATTGTTCAACTCCCACTTATGAGTGAAAACATTAAGACATTACAGGCAAACATTTTTTATCTTACATGATTCAATTATGAATATAAATCTTTTACGTTTAAAAATCTTATTAAACTTATAATGCTCTTATTACATTCCTAATAATTGTCCATATATTAAAATGTGAAAACAGTTCCTGAGATCATTTTTTTTTCTATTTGTAGACATAATTTTCTTTCCTATTACTAATTCCTTCATTCCCATATGTCTTATGTTATTTTCATAAGCACACCAAGAATCAGTCCACATATATTCATCAAACAACTCTACTTCTGGGGAGCTGTCTGCGAGAGATGGTTCCACGTGTTACTTCATTGTACTTTGAGGATTCAAGATATGTGGAGTTCATGCATTCTACAGTTAACTTTGCACTCAAAATAATTATCTTAGTTTTAAGGCTTGATATTTTTGGTAAAAGTTTGTTCTTTCCTATTATAAGTTAAGTAATGACGGATTTAAGATGCATTAGACGTTGTGAATAAATTGGTGAACACTGAACTGAGAGATTGCGTAGTCATGTCCAATATTTGCAACTTGACTTTTTTTCCATATTTAGATTATTTATTTGCTTTTTATTTTCTTATTTTTTATATGTTGACTAGAAACCCCAAGAGTGCAAACATCAAGTATAGACGTATAGAAATGTACAAGCTCAGCTACTATCAGGATAGCTTTATCACATCATAATTAGAAAAAAAATATTTCAGCTCTCAGGATCATGATACATCAAAGTTCTGAAATACATAAAACTTGAAGGTTAACCATAATTGCAAATTTATATATGCTTAACTGACAAGAAGAATTTCCTATTGCATACATAGATTTACTTTATGAAAAGGTCTACATACAGTTTTTATACCATTTTCCACTTGCTTTGATTAGCAAGTTACCAGTAGAGCTAATCTTGGGTCATAAAGCTTATTAGTGGCAGTGTCAAGATTCAAACCCAGACCTCCTGACTGAGGAACCAGAGCCTTATACAATAATTTTTTTTAAGAATATATTTTAGTGCCCAAATGTATATTATTAAAATTTATCATTATGGAATAAATGATTCTCTTTCCTCTAAAATAGCAAAAGATATTCTTCAATCACCATTACCAAATTCTGGGCCAAATATCAAATGGCACTCTAGGATGTAAATTAAACTAAAAATGTTCTTCATCAAGTTGTGGGACAATTTTGCCTTTTCATTTGTTGTGTTTAAAATTTTTTTGATACTAAGATGTCTTTCCTATAACTGCTAGGACTTAGAAATCCTAAACAAGGTGCAGGTGAAAGTCTTATTCTTTCAGAGCTTTAAGGCAAGTTGCCTTGCAAAAATAGTATTTCGAAACAAACAAAAAATGTGTGTTCTCTCTGTTTTTTTGTAGGCATAATGAAACACTTGGCATTTCTTAGTTTTACTTTTTATTTTCTTTTGGTGAATTGTGTCAGTACTAACTTAATTTATACAGTGTTTTTTTTTTTTTTTTTTTGGTCTGTAGTCAGTGTTTAAAGTTTGCAAAAACTGATTCCTAATATACGTATCATAGCCTAATTTGCTTCTCAACTTGTGATACATTCCACCTATAAGATTTGTCACACAGTACTTTCTCATGGAGTTAACAATATCATTTAGATTAAATTTTAGTTGCAGCTGTGTGTTTATTATTGCCAAGAAACCTATAGAGAAGAAAGAGTGGCACCTGGTGATAGGTTAGCTACATTTAACATTTCACAAATGAAAACAATGTTACTAAATAATGTTTAGTAAACTAATTTTCTGGGATTCTGCAGTTGCTATTTCAAGTGATAGTTGATGTCGAAAGGGAAGTTCTAGTTGAAAATTCAGTTAATACTTTCTGTGTAGAATTTACTTGTCAGTTTAACAGTCTAAACCAACCTTCCCGTTTAAGGCTGATATAGTCTAACAAAAAATAGTTGTTATGACTAAGATATTTAGTTTCACTGAAAATGAAACATATTTTCAGATTCCTTCAGTTATCTTTTACGTTAAAATAGTTGCTGAATTTAGGTGTTTGCTTATCTAATGAGGTTTCAAACACTGTATTATGATCACGAAATGACAGTTAAAGACCTATGAGGGTTTTTTTTGTTTGTTTGTTCTTTTGAGTCATGCACAGAAAACACAAACCCCTACTTTGAATATCAGGTAATGACCATGTACTAGGAAAACTTGTACTGGTAAAGCATGCATATTAAGCATTAGCTTTTGTTGATTCATGTTTACCTGGAGTGCAGATATTAAAGCCGGTTTTCTTTCTACCTCTCTCATTTCCAAAATAATTTTGTTTGACCTACTGTTAAACAAAAATTCCTGTCAATTATCTTCTGAGTAAAAGCATATATCTTCTCCATGGTGATATACTGTTGTTTCAGTTCAGTGTAAGTATAGGAGTTTCTATGTTTCCAATAATATTTAGCTAATTATATTTGAGTGTTTTTTTATTTCATATTTATAGTCTGAACAACAACTAGACTTAGCAAATACACAAAGCTTTTAATTCTCCATTACATCTACAATCTAAAAACTGTTTTCATTAGAGGATAAAAAATTAACCTGTTCTTACTGTTTCCAAAAATTACTAAGCACTTAAGTCATAATATTATTCACTCATAGTAATTACTTTCAGTCTTTCTTGGATCCTACAAAAGGAATTTTAACTCAGATAATTTTCCATATGTAGATATAAGACCTAAAACAGAAACTAAAACTTTGGTTCAGGAGTAAGAAAAAAAAAAAAAACTTAAAAAACCACACACTAGAGTCACTCAAGTTTACCTCTTTTTCTTTTTATTTTGTAAAATAGCAAACTCCCGAGTTTTGCCTAAGCTTTTCATGTTTTTATATTTTGATTAGTCTATGTGAGTTGGTAGTTTTTATAGTTTTTAAATCAATTTTACTTTTTTTACTGCTTCAATTGAAAGAAAAAATACTGCTGAGCCTATAACAACAATGGAAGACCGCATAATTACAATCTGTACTTAGTAATTATTTATCTTATTAAGCATTAGTTTCTTCTAAGAGTTAGACAATATGATGTCTTTTAAAACTTTGCTTAACTCTTATAGTTTTCTTTTAAAACCATTTTTCTCTAAGAGAAAAATAGAGGTTTAATTATACTCAGGAACTTAAAGACATGTTTAAGGTATGATGGACACATTTTTCCTCTAGAGCTTTTATTGTTTAAGCTCATCACAATTGGTAAATTTTATTACTAAGAGCAGAATATAACCTTATCCCTTGACTCCATCAAAAGAATACTCAGAAGGCAGAAGCATGATTAGCAAAGAGGTTTAATTATACTCAGGAACTTAAAAGACATGTTTTAAATTATTTTGGGGACTGTCTATAACATAGCAACGGTACTGTTATCGGAAAGTCCCTTTTGACATTAGTTGACTAGCATGTAAGTGTTAACTTTTTTAACCAAATAAAAGAGATTTTCTGTTTTGAATTTCTAAGCTACAGAATATTTTTTCAAATCTGGGCCACTAATCTACTCACTGTAAGCTTGCAAGCATGCCACTTCTTGGGAGTGTACATCTTCAAATACATCTACAGCAACCCATTTAAGTTAGATTCAAAGAAAAACGATAACACCATCTATATTGATGATTTAACCACATCCGTATAGTCTCTATTTTAGAGTCAGCCTTGTCGTTTTCACAGGAAATGAGAAATTTCTGTTGAAGTACAAGTGTCAGATATTAATTGTTCACTTACTTGCTTGTAAGTGGTAGTCAATAAATATGTACAAAAGTTTCTGTGTATTGACACTTTTAGTGCTAGTTGTTAACTTTCGTGAAGCATCACTTAGCACTTGACATAAACACTTTCTAGTTTCTATAATGTATAGGCCCTAGGGTTACTTATTTCAAATATAATTCTCTCCTTATATAACTTGTACTTTGTTAAGATAAACTGTTATGGTGTCTCAGTGGTATTTCTATCAATTTTTGTGATTTTATTTGTAGAGTATTTATGTAGGCTTTCCTGCACAACTTCTACTGCTTATGAATCTGATATTCAGAATATTTGAGAAAAAATTTCCTAAAATTATTTTTTTCGAAGAATATTGATATATTTCTTGAGTATAAAATCATAACAGTTTTTCAGTCACTTGGTTTTCTAACCAGAACAAATATTAAACTGGAACATATTTAGAGCAAATCAAAATGAAGACAACAAAAGGAAAGATATGAGTTACTTTCCACCCTTCTTTGCTAATTACGCTTCTGCCTTCTGAGTTAGAGAATTACTCTTTTGATGGAGTCAAGGGATGAGGTTATATTCTGCTCTTAGTAATAAAATTTACGAATTGTTATGAGCTTAAACAGAAGAGCACTAGAAGAAAAATGTGTCCATCATATCTTAAATTTTATAATAATGCCATTGTTTTTATTGCTTCAAAAATACTTGCAATAAGAACACTTAAGTAAATAATATCCAATATCCAACCTAGGTGTAGTTTCCCAGATTGCTTCTTGCTGGTATTATGTTGGATATCCCTAGAATCAAACAATTCCAGACTTTTGTGGCCAGGTTCATAGTTTGAGTCATGCACGGAAAACACAACACACTGCTTTGAATATCAGGTAATAACTTGACCACATACTGGTAAAGCATGCATATTAGGCATTAGCTTTTGTTGATTCATGTTTCTCTAGAGGGCAGATATTAAAGCCATATATATGGCTTTAATTATATATAAAAATAAATATATATATATTAAATTTAATTATATATATATAAATATATATTAAAGCCATATATTTTTATTTTATTTTATTTTCCTCAAAACCTACCAGGGTCCCGGACTCTTCTCTTCTTGTTTGTTCCAGGTATAAATAACCTCATCCAATGATGTCTTCTGCTCAGAGTTCTTAAGCCTTCAAACTCTCCTCTAATTTCTCTGACCTATCCCTCCCTCCTATTATGGACCTATATGGAAAGGCAATATCCCTCTTACTTCTGAGGTGACTCCAATTTATAGTGGTGTCTTTTGCTAAGTGGGGTTACAAAAACATTTAAAAGATCCCAATAAATAGACTCTCACACAATTTAGATTACAGGCATTGCTAGATATATATTCCCTTTCATCTCAGCCTGCAAGTTAGTTGGTTATTTCATGCCTGACTTTACCTTTTTTAGTGCCTTCCTAAAGAAGAAGCTAACATAAACCAACATACAAACACTTTTTAGACAATTACTCAAGAACAACATATTTATCAGATATATGGCACAACTTCCAAATTATTGCAGACAGCATTTGTATCAGGTGCTTTTCTGTATCATGCCAAAGGTCATCAGTTTCCAGCCAGCTATATATATTTTATCATTTTCCATCATCTACCTATTTAGCATATGCATACACTTACATTCATATAGCCTCTCACATCTGTTATCAATTTATGTATTATGTATGGGCGAGGCTAAAGATCCACCAAAAATCAACTGTAAAATTTAGTGACTAAACGAGTAGGAAATTTCTTTATTTCTCACATAAACTCACATGATCCACTCATATCCTGTTTAAGAAAATTAACTTACATGACCTAACTGAACTCTACTTGGATTTTGAGACTTGCAGATATTCTAGCTGAGCATCCATGTGCTCAAGAAAAACGTACAAGGTTCAAATACTAGAAGGAAGAATAGAAGAAAGCAGCTAAGGAACAATTAGGTAACTCTGCTACAGAGTCCGATGTTCTGTCTAATCATCTTGTCTTTGACGTATCCATCTTACTTCCTGGACTCTTGATCTTAGAGAAAAAGTTGCATATGCATTTATTGCTATAGTTTTAATTCTTCTTAGATAATTATAATATACATATCATCTGTATAAATGTATATAAGTTTGAGAAGTTCGTTCCTTTTAATAGCATTAACTGTGATACAATCGAAAATAATTTCAAATTATTTCTATCCACCTTAACTAGACAATATTAAACAACATATATAATTATCAAAATAGGCTGAAGCTATTCAAAGTCCAATCATGTCAACTGTGTTTTACTTAGGAAACCAATTTTTCTATATATTTTGACAATTGGAGTGCTTTTTTTTACTCCACCAATACATGTATATGCTGTATATATGAACACAGTCATTAAGAAGCTGTACAAAGAATTTTTAAAATGTTATCTCCTATAAAATGTACTTAATTCATTGGTTTAATTGCCATCTAAGATTCCTAGTTTACCAATTTGGTAATCTAAGATTAGTAATTTACTAATTTGTATTTTGTCTTATGTTATTTTGTAAATGACATCACCAGTTCTTGGATACGCTGTCCTTAATGTAAAACTTTGCTTGTATTTCAAATACAGGAAGAATATACTTCGTTTCTTAGATGCAGAACGAGATGTCTCAGTGGTCAAGAGCAGTTTTAAGCCTGGTGATGTCATACACTATGTGCTTGACAGGCGCCGGACACTAAATATTTCTCATGATCTACATAGCCTCCTACCTGAAGTTTCACCAATGAAGAATCGCAGGTTTAAGACCTGTGCAGTTGTTGGAAATTCTGGCATTCTGCTAGATAGTGAATGCGGAAAGGAGATTGACAGTCACAATTTTGTAATAAGGTGAGCATTCTGTTCTTTGAGACGAAGTTTTTCAAAGACGTTTTACTTGTGGATGGAAAACTAGCAGAAAATTTTATAGTATTACTAAAAGCTCAAACAAATTTGTCTATGATATCCTTCACTGTGTAACATTTAAATTATGTTTACCCTAGAATAGAATATTATAATTATTGCATAGTTGAAATAAAAAGTGATCTCATCGTAGCAACAAGATTCACACAGCTTTTTTAGTGATAGAGGAGGCAAATGGAAATTTTACTATGTTTAATATTCACACACAAAATTTTTTCTTACTATCTCTTCTTTATGCTGATTAGTTTTATATGATTTTATTTGTTGTATAAAGATTATGAATATTACTATGGAATGATGTAACATATTTATGTTAATTTTACTTTTTATTAATAATTATCTAGAAGATAGTAAGAGCCTAGTTTAGCAAGTTGATATTTGATATCCTGAGCCATATTTCTTTAATTTCTCTTTATATATGGTATTTGTGTATGTTAGTATATTTGAGTTTTATAGTTTTCTTACATAATTAAGCATGCCTGCTTATTTTTCATTAATGGTCAAGAGACATTTGATGAATTGTGTATTTGATTAACTTATTAACTGAAAAAACTCAACAGTAGAAGTGGAATTGTAATCACATCATAAATAGAAGCAGTTTTTAATGGGCAATTGTTATATCTGTACAGTTTTTTGGCTTGTTTTAGTTACTTAGAAAAATTAGGTAAATGAATGAAACACGGATATTGAAATGTGAAATAGCACAGCATAAAGATGGATAGAAAAGTATGCCGAGTTGACATGTTGAAAAACACCTACAGTCTCTTGAAGCTATGCTAGAGTACAGCCTGTGAAAGTATAGATCTTGAAAAAGTCTTTTTGAAATAAAGTCTTAAAAGGAAAGATAATTATGTATGTATTAATCATAAATAGGCAACTACTTTTTAAAAAAAGGTCATGAAAAATCACACTTAAGCATTATCGAGTGAAGAAAATTTATAACAGCAAATACAACTGCAAACATTTTTACCTTATTATCTTTCCTTTTCTCTCTTGGGTGGAGGGTCAGAGATTAATTTGAAACCAATTGAGCCTTTTAAAATCTGAACTCTTAAACTAATTAGAGTAAGAGAAAAACCTTGTGAACAAGTAGATATATATAGTGACAAAATTGTATAGAAAGAGGAGGTAAAAGTATTTGATGAGGGAATGGCAAAGGAAGTGGAATCAGGAGATTCAAACATTGAGGTCTATGAGAAGTATAGCTGTGAAAAATGTAAGGCCTCTAGAATTTCTGACATGACCAAATCATAAGGCAGGTAAAATAAGAAAGTAAAGCTGTCAAGGTATAGTCAAAATTGTTGCAATGTAAGGATCGCAACAATTGCAATAGGGAATTTTAAAAGGTAATTAATACTGGAGTAAAACAAAGTCTATTTCTGCATTGCTCTAAACTTTGGCACTGGGGCCTAAGTTGTTAGATTTAGCCCCACCTGTGACTCTGAAATTAAGGCTGCTTTTCCATGCGGGTAATGGGAGAGGCTTGATGGCAGTAGTCCCCCATGTTTATGTCATTTCCTTATTGCCTCCTGATCTGGCTTTGTTACTCCAGTTTCTATTAACTGAGATTTTGCATTATTCCAGTTCCCAAACTACTGAGTTCTTATCTAACATGGAATTGTGTGTCCAATAAGTGGTTCCTACACTCTTTCTCTGTCTTACAAGTGACTGGTGGTCAACCCTGCTTTATACTACCACCTCTCATTTTCACTTTTCCTGCCTTCAATTTCTAGAAGTTATACAGCCTGCACTATATCTCACTTCCCTGAAATTGGCTTTAGTCAGCCTATAGGTTTTCAGATTTCTGAGATGTAGTCAATCTGTGAATAAAACTCTGGTCCCCAAAAATCGTTCTATCCACCTCTTTTGTTCTAAAATTGAAGACAGTTTTCTCTTTCACTGGCCAAGCAGCAACTGACCACCTGATAGTATTGCCTTCATAGTTCTACTATGGACTACTGATCATTCAGATCACTACTAAGCTACTCTGGTGCTACTCCAGCAAAATGCCTAGAACTTGATATTGTACATATGCTTTCTCTTCCTTTTACGTTTTAGGCACCTAATTTGTCATATATTAACAAATTCCAACTTCAACTTTGGAATATTCTTTGATCATTCCTATAGTAACCCAACTCCAGCAAAGTTCAGTAAACTGCTTTACCTGCTTTTATTACATATTCTGTGGCTCCTGGACTCTTAATCTACCTTATTGCTAACTTTCAGATGGATTTGAATGTCTGTTCTTAGTTTCTTGTCCACTATTGTCAATCAAAAGATCTAATGTTTTAGTAGAATATCCTTGGCACTTCTTTAAGTGGTGCATTAGTCTATTTTCATAGTGCTAATAAGGACATATCTGAGACTGGGAAGAAAAACAGTTTTAATTGGACTTACAGTTCCACATGGCTGGGAAGCCTCTGAATCATGGTGGGAGGTGAAAGGCACTTCTTACATGGCGGTGGCAAGAGAAAATGAGGGATATGCAAAAGCAGAAATCCCTGATAAAACCATCAGATCTTGTAAGACTTATTCACTACCATGAGAACAGCATGGGGAAAACTGCCCCCATGATTCAAATTATCTCCCACCAGTCCCTCCCACAACACATGGGAATTATGGGAGTACAATTTGAGATGAGATTTAGCTGGGGACACCACTAAATCTTATCATTCCCCTCTTAGTCCCTCTGTATCTCATGTCCTCCCATTTTAAAACCAATCATGCCTTCCCAACAGCCCCCCAAAGTCTTGACTCATTTCAGAATTAACCCTAGAGTCCCCAGTCCAAAGTTCCATCTGAGACAAGGCAAGCCCTTCTGCCTATGAGCGTGTAAAATCAAAAGCAAGCTAGTTACTTCCTAGATACAATGGGAGTACAGGTATTGGGCAAATACAGCCATTCTAAATGACAGAAATTGGCCAAAACAAAAAGGTTACAGGGCCGACACAAGTCCAAAATCCAGCGGGGCAGTCAAATTTTAAAGCTCCAGGTCTCACATCCAGGTCACTCTAATGCAAGAGGTGGGTTCCCATTGTCTCGAGCAGCTCTGCCCCTGTGTCTTTGCAGGATACAACCTCCTGTCCAGCTTCTTTCACAGGCAGGCATTGAGTGCAGCTTTTCCAGGCAAATGGTGCAAGTTGTCAGTGGATCTACCATTCTGGGGTTTGGAGGATGGTGGCCTTTTTCTCACAGCTCCACTAGGCAGTGCCCCAGTAGGGACTCTGTGGGGGGCTCCAACCTCATTTCCCTTCCACACTGCCCTTGCAGAGGTTCCATGAGCACCCCACCCCTACAGCAAACTTCTGCCTGGGCATCCAGGCATTTCTATACATCTTCAGAAATCTAGGTGGAGGTTCCCAAATCCTAATTCTTGACTTTGTGCACTCGCAGGCTTAACACCATGTGAAAGCCACAAAGGCTTCAAGCTCACACCGTCTGAAGCCACAGCCTGAGCTCTACATTGGCCCCTTTCGGCCATGGCTGGAACAGCTAGAATGCAGGGCCCCAAGTTCCTAGGCTGCACACAGGGACCCTGGGTCCAGCCCATGAAACCGCTTTCTCCTAGGTCTCCAGGACTGTGATGGGAGGGGGCTGCCATGAAGACCTCTAACATGCCTTGCAGACATTTTCTCCATTGTCTTAGAGATTAATACTCAGCTTCTGGTTATGTATGAAACATTCTGCAGCCACCTAGAATTTCTCCTCAGAAAATGGGTTTTTCTTTTCTATCACATTGTCAGACGGCAAATTTTCCAAACTTTTATTTTATTCGGTTTCCCTTATAAAACCGAATGCCTCTAACAGCACCCAAGTCATGTCTTGAATGCTTGGCTGCTAAGAAATTTATTCTGCCAGATCCCCTAAATCATCTCTCTAAGTTCAAAGTTCCACAAATCTTTGGCAGGGTTAAAATGCCACCAATCTCTTTGCTAAATCATAACAAGAGTCACCTTTGCTCCACTTCCCAGAAAGTTCATTTCCATCTGAGACCACATCAGCCTGGACCTTATCGTCCATATTGCTATCAGCAATTTGGGCCAAAGCATTCAACAAGTCTCTACGAAGTTCCAGACTTTCCAATATTTTCCTGTCTTGTTCTCAGCCCTCCAAACTGTTCCTACCTCTGCCTGTTACACAGTTCCAAAGTTACTTACACATTTTTGGGTATCTTTTCAACAGTGCCCCACTCTACTGGTACTAATTTATTGTGTTAGTCTGTTTTCATACTGCAAATACCAGTTTACTGTATTAGTTCATATTCATGCTGCTGATAAAGACATAACCCAAGACTGGGAGGAAAAAAAGAGGTGTAATTGGACTTATAATTCTACATGGCTAGAGAGGCCTCAGAATCATGGTGGGAGATGAAAGGCACTTCTTACATGGTCATGGCAAGAGAAATTGGGGAAGATGCAAAAGCAGAAACCCCTGATAAAACCATCAAATCTCATGAGACTCATTCATTACCATGAGAATACTATTGGGAAAATCACCCCCATGATTGAAATTATCATCTACCACCAGGGCCCTCCAACAATATGTGGGAATTATGGGAATACAATTCAAGATGAAGTTTAGGTTGGGACACAGTGAAACTAATCAAGTGAGAACCTCACTGAGTTGACAGTTATATTTTGGCCTTATACTTTTTCTGTGTGCAATCTGAGCTTTAACGTATTTTAGATTTCATGAGTATTATATATATGTATGTATGTGTATATATATATACACACACACACACACATATATCTCCAAACTTTAAAAGGCCTAGATACTAGTAATATTGAGTAGGGTAGAAAAAATACTTTTAAAACTTTGAGAGTAATGTTAAAATAGTTAACAAACTAGTATTTTCTATTATTGGCAGTTTCCAGGAGCTTTCTCTTCACAAAGAAAGGATGATTTCAGATGAACTAAAATGAGAGTTATTATATAAGAATATATGCCACACAAAATACTTTCTCAATTCAAAGTAGACTTATCTCTATACTTTGTAATACAAGAGTTCTTTCACAATTCAAACAGATTTTATAAACTTAAAAAATGAGGTAGTCTTGCTGGAGTTTTAATTTATATTTTTGACTTTGGAACATCACTGTGGAATTTTACTTTTTTAAAAATTTATTTATTATCCTTTAAGTTCTGGGGCCATGGATGCAGCAGACCACCAGCATGGCACTGTGGATTTTTCATATGTATTTCTGTAAATCTGCAACCTACTTCAGCCTACCTCCCGCTGTTGGTGACTTTTCTACATGAGTCTTACCTGCATACAAAATCAGAAATTTTAGATTGGAGCAAGAATCTGCATCTTTAAAAAGCATATATATGGGGAGTTGACACTTAATTCACTATAATGTAGAAATTTAGTGAACGTAGATACATGCGTTTTATGTATATCTAATTTAGATAACTGTGTCTTACAGTGTCAGATTCATATACACACCCACAAGCACATACAAATATCTTATTTATTTTTATGGTAAATATGAATGAAAAAAATTGAAATTACCATAAAAGTGGCTTGACCCCCTTTTCTACTTAGCATTATGTCACCAATTAATCAGCAAATTCTATAATATTACCTTCAAAATATATCTGGAGTCAAATGATTTCTCATGATCTTCACTGCTGTCAACCTGGTAAAAGCCAACATCATCTCTTGCTTAGAACTCTACAATAGTTCCTTAACTGATGTGCCTCTTTGCATTCTTGCTCCCTGCTCCCAAAGCCAGAGTCTCTCTTCATCATACAACAGCTTCTCACCACACTTTACAAAATACCACTATCTTGCCAGTAATGATAAATGAGGTAATCTGAAGCTTCAGGGACAGATGATGTGCCTGTCAGTCATGTTGTCTGAAACCCTCTTTCCCACATACCTTTGGGTGGTGTTGCCCCTCATTTGAGGGAAAAGATGATGGTCTATGCTTGTACAGAATATCCTCTGCAAGTCTTCCCCAACTGTAGTATCAGAAACACCCGCTACCACTATTACCATCTAACACTATCTCTTGTCCCTTCCATTTATGTATTTTTGCATTATATGTTTATTTCTTTATCTTTTCAACTAGACTATGCAAGACAAGCTTTGCCTGCATTTCTCCATTTTTAATCTCAGATACTAGCAAAGAGTCTGACATATTTATATATTCTATAAATATTTGCCAGTGGTAAGCAGGAAGGCACATAGTGAGAAATAAAAGAAGAAAGGGAGGGAAGGAGGAAGGAAGTAAAGGAGAGAGGGAGGAAGAGGAGTGAGAAAAGTGCTCTATCATGATCTTCCATCATCCATCCCACTTTCCATGAATGATAATCCCTTATACACACCTCAATATTATCATAATAATGGTCATCTGGGATGAGTGGCTGTCATATCTCCAAAACTAGAGCTCATCTGGTCATCATCTCCTCTAAAATCTCAGGTGACCAAGTTTCAGAGCAGGATGCAAACTCTTCCTACAATAAATGCAGAAGCTATCTTACTCTGTCTTTCATGGAGTAATATAGATTTGGCATTTGTTTTTTACCTTTTAGCCCACCATCTCACCAAGCAAAACATGAGAATCTCTACTTTGTGTGGTTCTTCACTTTCTCATATTAATGTATTTTTAAATTTACAGTATATTGTCTGTAATTCCAAATTTACAGAATGTATCTTGTAAAGTATCAATTTGCATGAAGTCGAATTTACATAAACTCAGTGTCTTGCAACCTGGAGAAATGTTGTAGGGTAGAGGCTACTTTACATGTATACATCTGAAATCTTTTCGTAATTAGTTTTTTTTTTCCTAAACTATTGTCATCTCTATTACAGTATTCCTTTAAAGATACAACATCTCTATTATTCCTTTAGAGATAAAACATTCCTTTATATTATATTTAAAGATGATAATAAAATTGAGAACAAATATATTGGGCTCTATAAATTCACATTTTCATGAGCTTAGCTTTCAAGAAAAAATTCTAAACCTTTTTCTATAAAGTTGCAATGTAAAAATTAGTTGTATAGCCACAGAATTTACTGATTTGTACTTAAATATTTGTAAATGGCAGAGTACACCATTTACAACGGACTAGGACTTTAGGAGTCTCTTGATATTTTTAGCAGCTATGATTATTTAAAAAAATGTTTAATAAGAACTAACTAGTGACCAATTCAAGTTCATAATTATATTATGGACTTACCAAGAAGTACAGAAAGGTAAAGATAAGCATCTTAATGAAGAAACAACAATTATCACCGTGATCATTTTTGACTTTTTTCTGTATTTTTACTACTTTCCAAAAATAGAAGTTAGGATGTTGTAGGATAAATTATTTACTAGGTCTATACTATCTTTCACGGGGTCAGGGATTACAGATTTGGCATCTGTTCTTTGCATTTTGGCCCACCATCTCACCAAGCAAAATATGTGCCACTGCCTACCATATACTCTAATATACAACATTCTACAACAAAATTTCTGATTTCCCACAAAAAAATCTGCTTTTCTAATAAACATTTTAGAAAGTATCTACATTTTAGAAACAATATCTATAGAAAAATCATATTTTGTTACTTAATAGCTAGTTGGAGAATTCATTCCTTTGGGTTTAATTTTATCATTTTATTATGAAATTGTATGATGGTCACTTATTGTATTCTACAGTGTTTAATTGTGACGATATTTGAAAACTTTTTTCAATACTTATGAGCTGAAAAATATATTTATTGTAGGAAGGAATAAGCAAAACACTGATAGTTGGTTATTATTAAATAGTTGGTGGTAGTAGCAAAGTTCAATTAACACTTAAGAGCCATCATTGCAAACAAAAAAATAAGCAAAAGTAAGGCCGGGGGGGGGGGAAAACAAAACTTTGTGGCAGGGCATGGTGGCTCATGCCTGTAATCCTAACACTTTGGGAGCCAGAGGTGGGCAGATCACCGGAGGTCAGGAGTTTGAGACCAGCCTGATCAACATGGAGAAACTCTGTCTCTACTAAAAATACAAAATTAGCCGGGCTTGGTGGCACATGCCTATAAAAATCCCAGCTACTTGGGAGGCTGAAGCAGGAGAATTCCTTAAACCCTGGAGGCAGAGGTTGTAGTAAGCCAAGATCATGCCACTGCACTTCAGCCTGGGCAACAAGAGTGAAACTCCATCTCAAAAAAAAAAAAAAAAAACTTTGTCATTTCTGAATAAAGACTGTCACTTCTTGCCAAGGGGCATGTGACTTCATTTTTCTCATTTTATTAATTAGGCCACTCCTAAGAACATATCATTCAAACTATCAAGCCAGAAAATGAGGTGCAATATCTGGCAATATTAATGATGAACCAAATTCTCCCAGTGCCTAAACTCCCTGTTAGTGAGAACCTTTTTAAAGATTCATTAACAGTCATTTGGAAGTAATTATGTGAGGCATAGTAAAGACGGAGGAGTAAAACAGAATCCAATGCCAACTCATTTTCCCAAAGACAAAAGTTAATTTCACCTCAAAAATGCCAATTTGTAATTCATAGATGGAGAGTGCAACCATAAGTAATTTAAATGTAGAGTATATGAAACAAAGATTAAAGACAATTTTGGTAATAATTTTAATAATAGTTCTCCATAATCATATCTAAGTGTTCAATCAATACATTTTGAATTATTCTGGTACTACCTTTTCTCCTAGTATGATATCTGTTTTCTATTTTGAAGGTCATATTGTGCTACCTCTTAACATTCTTAGATTTGTAACAATTCTTGAAAATACAAAATTCTAATCTGTCTTATGAATCATAAACAAATCAGTCACTTCCTTATGGACATGAGATCTTCAATGACCTGTTACCATATCAGACTTCCATCCTTCCTTACAGCTCTTGTTCGTCTCATTGCCTTCTGGCTCATTAATTGTGTACCAGATACCTTTTCCTTCCCCAAGTGTGTGTGTAGCCCTTTGTTATTGCAAATATGTCTCCTCTATCTTAGATACTCCAGAGGACTTTTGCTTTAAATTCAATAAATCCTCATTATTCTTTCTTGAAATAGTTTCCTAGTCACATTGAACTGGTTAAAATTATTACAAAATTTTAGTAATAATTTTTAGAATCTCCAGAATATTTTATTATCCTAGACATGTATTGCTATATCTGCATAGCTATAGATATGATTGGTTCATTGGTTGGTTGGTTTTACAGTCTGCGTTTCCAGTTTTTTGTTTCTCACTTTTCCTATAACATAGTAAGTTTACTTTGTAAACCAAAGTGATGTTTTTAGACAAAATTTTCATTCAACATTAATTAGATTTTTAACTTGACCCCTATTTTTAAAAGGACTTTAAAGAACTAAAATGCTATCTCCTTTAACAATGTTACCGGAATGCATTATTACATGCAAATGGGTCACTTGCTCCAAAAGGTTGTCCTATTGTGGGAGGAGGCAAGGGCCCTGGAAATGATATTCTTTTCCTTTGTAGTATAGCTTTGAGGAATTTTTTAAAATTTTTTTTCTTATTCAGACAGTGTCTTGCTCTGTCACACAGGTTGAAGTGCCATAGTCATGGCTCACTGCAGCCTCAACTCCCTGGATTCAGGTGATCCTCCTAGCTCAGCCTCCCGAGTAGCTGGGAATACTACTCGGGATTCACCATGCCCAGCTAATTTTTGTATTTTTTGTAGAGATGGAGTCTCACTATGTTGCTCAGGTTGGTCTTGAACTCCTGGGTTCAAATCATCTGCCCATCTCTGTTTCCCAAAGTGCAGGGATTACAGGTGTGAGCTACTGCACCCAACCAGAATGTTATTTTTAATATCTCACACAAAATATTTTAAAATAAGCCTATTAAACATGCCCATTTTATACATTTGCACATGTATAGACACACATTGTCATGCATTTTCTTTCCTATAGGAGACATACTTAGTGGCTGTTTGTATCATTCATTAATCAATTACATTGAATGATGGTTTTAGTGGAGTTTAACATGATGCTAAAAGTAAAAAAAAAAAAAACCAGAAAAAAAAATTAAAGCCCAATTTTGATTTGTTACTGAGTGACTCAATATAGAACTGATTTCTAAAATTTAGGTGTGATGTATCCCTAAATAACAGAAAATAATCATAAGAGTAAAATTCTTATTTCTTAACAAAAATGTCTAAAAATATAATTTAAGTAATACTTTTAAATATACTATGATCAACGTTTTTATATGTGCAACCCTATAAATACCTAGTATTTTTACGAGATTCCTTAAATAGCAAATGCCGTGTTTCAAGGAAAGAAGATTGGCTAAGATAGAAAAACAGAAGAAGTCAGTCATTGATTAGGTTAAAGATATCTTACTTCTTGTCCTGCAGTCCTCTCTGATAAGAAGGGCTTGTAAAAAATGATAATGTCCTTGTAATATTAAGATTCTGTCATATGATTACCGACAAGCAAAATTTTAACAAATTGGGTTAGACATTGATGTGCCATTTATATATCATTTCTCACCTGCTTGAGAAGAAAAGCAAATGGGAACATAAGAGAAAATATTATTTTGGTATTACTCCTTAAACCTATCTCTTCAAAGATTGATAGGAATTTTGAATACTCTCGATGCACTATCTTAAAACTGCAGAAAAGGGCCGGGCGCGGTGGCTCACGCCTGTAATCCCAGCACTTTGGGAGGCCGAGGCGGGTGGATCACGAGGTCAAGAGGTCGAGACCATCCTGGTCAACGTGGTGAAACCCCGTCTCTACTAAAAATACAATAAATTAGCTGGGCATGGTGGCGCGTGCCTGTAATCCCAGCTACTCAGGAGGCTGAGGCAGGAGAATTGCCTGAACCCAGGAGGCGGAGGTTGCGGTGAGTCGAGATCGCACCATTGCACTCCAGCCTGGGTAACAAGAGCGAAACTCCGTCTCAACAAAAAACAACTGCAGAAAATGAGGATTTACCCCTATGAAATTCTGTACAAAAGAATGTTCGGTTACATATATAATTTGATCTCTCATGTTCTCTTTTCCATTTCTGGGATAATTTCTTTTATCCTTCAAATAACATGTGTATTTCTGGTATTGTTAAGCACAGGGAAGTATAGTTTTAGGCTTTATCACTTTGTTTTATTAATTAATAAAAGAAAAATTCTAAATATTCAGTTGACTAATGCAAGACTTCTAATATCAATAGTAACAATGTGTGCAGAAGAAGGTAAAATATATGTGATTTTTAAAATTGTAAAACACTACTTGATCTCAGTACTTTTAACATTAATAAATTTAGGAACCTCGAAAACTAGTTCCCTAAAATTTGTCTCAACCAGGGTCCATATTAATGAAAATTCTATCAACTGAAATACATTGGTTTTATATTTTTCTTGTAAATGTTTAAAAAGAAAATTACCTGTTAGAAGATAAACATTACATTGATTTTATCAAAGGCACTAACACTTGTTACACTATTTTATTTACACAATAAGCCTTCATGAATACCATCCAAGAGCCAGTCATGAGCAGTGCCTAATTACAGAAATAAACATCTACATTCATTCTTAAAGGACAACTGGCATTGTGTGAAGGAATAATCACTACAATTCAGAGTCACCAAAAACATATAGCACATTCACAATATTTGTCTATGGCCAGGTTTATTCTTTTCAATAATACAGAGGGACTATAGAATGTTTGAAAGAGAGATTAACGTATGCTTCCAATGCTGAATGAGGGGTTCACACTCAGAATTTTACCTGAAGTCTTTGAGGTATTTCAGGATAACTATTTAGATTACTAATCTTTAAATATCACACACAATAAATTTTAAGAAGATATCACTGGTCACTTTAAAGCTTTAGTTAAATGCCATAAGCTGTCTGACATTCTGCCATACACCAACCAGAATAAAGCCAACATCTACACACCTTATATAACTAACTATTAACAGATTCAGTCACCATTATAAGGTGCTGAACAATATTCAGCTGACTAAAAAGCAGGGTGATTTCTACAATACCTGTGTTGTAGAATACTTTGACCCACTTTTAGACTTTACATACAGTTCATGGGATAGTCTAAATATTACCATATCTGAGCTGAATTTAACTTAAATAACCCTTTTTGATGCCACATTTAGTGGACTAATGATAAGACCAGAATCTTTATTAAGTTAAATAAAAGCTAGCAAGCATAAGAGAAATTGTGCAATTGATATATTTTTTTTAATTTTGCACTTGGATTGTCTGATGTGCTAAATATCATATAAACATAGAGATAGATAGATGATAAACAGAGATGACAGAAGCTGGGCACAGTGGCCCATACCTGTAATCCCAGCAGGGCCTAGGTGGGAAGATCACTTGATTCCAGGAGTTTGAGACCAGCCTGGGCAACAGGATGAAACTTCATCTCTAAAAAAAAATTAAAAATTAGCCAAGTGTATTGGTGTGTACATGTAGTCCCAGATACTCAGAAGACTGAGGTGAGAGGATCACTTGACCCTGGGAGGTTGAGGCTGCAGTGAGCCATGATGGTGTCACTAGACTCCAGCCTGCATAAAAGAGCAAGAGCAAGACCCTGTCTCAAAAAAAAAAGAAGGAAAAAGAGATCACATGTAGAGAAAGAGAGAGAGGGGAGAGGGAGAGAGAGGAAAAGACACACAGAGGGGATATAAAAATATGAATCAAATTGATTCATATTTGTGCTGCACTGAAAAGCATCACTTGATATCTAGTCCAAGAATCCAATCAGAGTTTATCATAGGTGATACTGGATGAAGTTTTTAGCTTTGTTATATTTAATTTAATAATTTATAGACTGAGATTAAATATATGTACTTTCTCTCTGCCTGGAGTTTTACAACTTACCTATTCATAGAGACCACAGAGTGATAGAATTGTTCCTACAAAATCCTTGCCTCAAGTTTACCCCCACCATATATACTTACTTATCTAAAAAGCACTGTAAAATTTCACGAATTGAAAGTTTGAAAGATTGCATATATCATTTATATATCATCATAGGTAAAGGAAAACAGATTTAGAAAGAAAGATTCCCTCATACAATCTTTATAAAGCGTCTTTTGAAATCTTTTTTAGGTTCTTTTTCTTTTTGTAGTTTTGAAATTATTGTTATAGTGCACATTTTACATTAAATAATTCAATTTGTTGATTGTGAAAATTGTTTTGAATTTTATGAAGCAATCTTTGAAGTGCTTTTAAATTTTGCTGTAGTTATCTTTCAAGTTTTTAGATAATCTGCTCTCATGAATAGCTACAAAAAAAGCATATTCTAACATTTGTACTACCTAATGCAATAATTTCACAACAGTAATTTTCAATAAAAATATTTATTTGGATATTTCCTAATAGTGATGTTGAGTGATGGCAGAGAGCAAAGTCTCATTCCATCACTCCTAGTCTCCTCTTCCCCAACTTTGTTGGAAAAGTGGTGGTAAATTATTTCCTTTCTCTGAGCTGACTGAGGATTGTAGAAACTCTCAAGCAGTTCAGTGCTGGTTCCTTATAGAAAAGAAACCTTGTTTCCCCTTAGTAACAAGAATATCTGACCCTATAGTGTCTTTGATGTTATATGGTATATTCTGGGGGAGGCAATGATTAACAATTGCAATTGACAGCTAGTATTCTTTAACCATCAAATACCACTCCCTACTTTGCTTAAACAAAGATACTAGAGATAATGAGTCCTACGTAAGAGTCAGAAAAGAACTCGGAGCTACAAAACACTTTCTTTTGTCACTTTTGGCTAATTAGTTGGAATTTCTAACTTGAGTTTATTTACTTCTTTCTTTCTACTTACCTGTTCTCCATTCTATCTTCTTCCTATCTTCCCTCTAGCTTAAATCTCTATCTTCTATTTACTCTTTTAATTTCTTAACCAACATCTTCAGTCCCCGCCCTGAATCTTTTTCTCTGCTTGACCACTTTCATCCTAATTTCCTCTTGGTGCATAAATTTTTTCCTTAAAAATCAAAAACAGCAATGAGATATCAGTTAAGAGAGCCACTTAAATGTGTATGTATTTATGTAAGTAAATCCTTGCTACTCAAAGTGTGGTCTTTGATGACCAGCATTATCACCTGGAAGCTTTTTGGAACTACAGAATGTCAGAACTTGCTCCTGGTCTGCTGAGTCAGAATATACATTTGATTACAGTGCCCAGGTGATTCTTAGGTGCCTTGAGGTTTGAGATGTTCGGGCCTAAACAATATGCCCTAGAAAAGCTAGAGCTCCCACTAGCACCAAGGTTGGTACATCGAGGTTGGTCAACAGGTACAAAATTACAGTTAGACAGTGTATTAGCCATTCTCATGTTGCTAATAAAGACATAACCCAGACTGGGTAATTTATAAAGAAAAGAGGTTAAATTGACTCACAATTCCATATGGCTGGGACAGCCTCAGGAAATTCAAAATAATGTCAGAAAGCACCTTTTCACAGGGTGGCAGGAAAGAGAATGAGTGCCCAGCAAAGGGGGAAGCCCGTTATAAAACCATCAGATCTCTTGAGAATTCATTCACTATCACAAGAACAGGATGGGGAAAACTCCCTCCATGATTCAATTACCTCCATCTGGTCCCACTCATGACACATGATGATTAAGAGAACTACAATTCAAGATGAGATTTGTGTGGAGACACAGCTAAATTGTATCAGAGAGGAAGGATAAATTCTGGTGTCTATTAAACAACAGGATGACTATAGAAAGTAACAATGTATTGTATATTTCAAGACAGCTACATTATCACCAGAAAGAAAAAAAAAATTTAAAGTAATGACTATGGTAATTACCTTGATTTGATCATTACAAAATCTATACATGCATTAAAACATCACACCGTAACCCCATATGTATGTATGATTATTATGTGTCAATTATAAACCAAGAAAAATAGAGTGAGATTTTTTTTAAAAAGAATGTAACTGCCAAAAACCACTGGTATATTGAGGTATACAGAATTTATTCACTGAATGGATAAATAAATGAGAAAATTAATGTAGAAGTTGAGAAAATTTTGGTTTTTATTCATGTATCTGCTGTCAGAATTTTTAGTTTAATGGTTTAAATTCTCTTTATATATGACTTCTCTTAAGATAAGTCATATATATGACTTATCTTAAGATTTTCTCTTAAGATAAGTCATATATAAAGAGAATTTAAACCATTGCAAGAAAACACCGAACTATGAAGAGTGGTACAGTGAAATTTTCTAAGGATTAGGGATCTGATAACCTGGGTTTCCCTTAATTACTATGAATGTAACATTAGACAACCATCATTATTTTCACTGTTCAGTGAGGTCAATAATAATAGGCCTATTAATAGCAGAGTGATGAGATGAGTTATCAGATGAGAACATAGTAAAGAAAAGCACAAATTGTAAAGTGACACTAATACTGAATGATGTTAAAGGATGTCTTGTTTGAGTTCATTGTCATAGGTAAAAGTTAAAATAAGCACTGCATTTTCTAATAGCCATGGCTAAAAGGGAAGCCTGTTGACTAGAGATGCAAATTCTCATTGTCTGATATGAATAAGAAAACAAACTTTCCCCAAATTTATCAAACATATGTAAAGTTGACACTCAATAACTGGACATAACTGACACTGAATAATATATTAGACGATGTGATATGCAAAGACAAAGCAACACCACTCAAATAGGAGTGTCTATAAAATCTGAGTATGTAAAATTAGATATAAATGTATTGACATAGATGTCTTCAGAAAACTAAAGTAATACGGTAAATATATATTCCTAAAAGCAGGGTTGATATTTTTCACAAAGAAGAAGCATGGAGGAATTGACTTCCCTTGGCTGGTACAATGTATTTTATAACTCAATCAATTTTTTATTCTCCACTGGTAGATAATGTACAGCAAGTTTTAAATCTCCTTCTTGACCTTCTTTGAATGCTAACTCTTTTATAACAAAGTAAACTTTTCTGGAACAGAAAAGCATATCTGATTTTTTTTTCTACATATTCACAATGTATGGCCTTAAAACTTTATCCTTCTACTCTCACAGAAGATATGCATTTCTTAAACTCAAACAGCAAAGAGCAAACCACTAAGTTCATGGTAGAGAGCCAGGTCTAGGGTACTAGAATGATTATTGAAAAATTGCTATTAAAACAAATAACTACTTGCAGTTTAGGAATCGTAACATTGCTTATCTAATATTTGCTACATACATTTTCTCCGGTACTTTGGTGTAATATTTTATTCACATTTTTGATCAATGAAATTTTATAATTTTTAGAAAACTAATTAAATTATAATTTTTGTTTATTGATTCTAACTGCTAAATTCATGTTATATGTAGAAATGATTTATTTTCATGTACCCCAAAGCCTAAAATGCAATAATAATAAAAAAAAGAAGTGCTGCTAGCACCTGCTCTGTGCTCTGATAATGTATATATCATTACATACTTGCCTTGTGCCAAGTACTGCGCTCAGTACTTGACAAACATTATATTATTTAATCTTTACAAAAAAAAAGAAATGATTTATATTTTATTATAATTATGATTTTTAAAATTTAACTTGAAACTACGCATGAAATATGAAATTTAAATTGTGATGAGAGCTACAGCTCTTTATTTCTAATGATGTTGCTCCTTAAACAAAAATTATTTTATCTACAAGTAAAAATTTTAAAAAACAGAAATGATAACAATAAACTGACTAAAATTTTAAAACATTTTAAAATTTTCACCCATTTTCTAAAAGATTGTAAACAATTTTTCATTTATCAGTCTAACAAAGATTTTTAAAATGTTTACTATTCAGTGAAAAGCTACATTGATGTTGGCACTCCCATAAAGTGCATTTGTAAATGTAAACTGATACAGCTTTTCCAAAAATGAAGTTGATGATGTCTCCAAAAAGCCTTACAAATTAAATTAAATCATGGTACATCTGAAAGATTAGTTATTCAACACGTGAAGAGGAATCTGAGTCAATGGAACCAGTAAGCACGCAGACAAATACATTCCATAGTGTTAAGATAAGACAGAATTTGAGACCACCCTACTGTTGGGTTCATAATAAAGAACATTGAAGGGGAAATGCCAAGATATGCTGAATTTAGATAATGAAGGATACCATGTTAAGAATTTGCATGGAATCTTATAGTCCATGAGGGACCCTTAGAGTTTGTTAGTATGTTGTTTTGTTTTTTCTTGTTTGGGTTTTGTTGTTGGAGAGAAACATACTGAGAAGTAAAGAAGCATGAGCATATTCACAGTTGGAAAGTCCATAATAATAAACAGATAAATAAAAGATAGAAAATGTGGTCTAAATGAGGAAGATATCGGAGGAGGAAAAAAGTGATGACATTCAGATTATAGCAAAAAGTAAGATGATAATGCCTAGTGTAGATGATATGATTCATATTAATGTGAAATGTTATCAATATTATCCCTCTTTGACATGAAATGAACATTAGCAAATGGTCAGTAGATCTATCCTTTCATAGATTTTCAAAATATGGCTACAGTTTTTGGTTTAAAGTATTTGTTAGTTTTCAACGATTGTATTTATCTTTAAATAACACATAGGTAAAAAAAAAAATGTACTCCAAAGCCAAACACAAATAAACTTGTCATAACTTATTATAAGTTATGATTATGCATAATCATAACTTTCATCTTTCTGATAATTGTTCTCCACTTCTTCATTCAGTGCTTTACCAGAAAGTTCAGATACAAATATAGAGAGCAAGTGTCTACTTTTGAGGTAATCACACTCTAGTAAAGGAAGTAAATTGATACACTAACAATGTGCAAGTAGTTTTATTAGAGGTACTCACATAGCTAGGCACTGATGATGAGGCAAAGAGAGGACAGAAGCTCTCATTATTATTATGTGTAGCTTTACGAATTTATTAAAGATGTCAACCCCTGTACAAGTAAAAAATATGCCAGAGTTTAATATATAGTAGAATACAGGTAAGAGTAAGTACTTTTACACCAGGCCAGTGGAAACAATCAGTTTTGCCTGGGAAATTATGTAAAGCATTGAAATGGATATTAATCATTGGTTTTTAAGAACAAATATGAGTGTTTCAGGTTGAGGACTAGGATGTCTTAGGAAGGGAGGTAATTTCAGGCAGAGACATCAGCATAAAGGAACGCAGATAAACAAAGACATAGGTAGTCTGATAATATTTGAATCTAAGACAGGCAAAGGACGTATAAAACAAAAATTCTGGGTAGGGGAAGGACTAGTTATGAAAGCCCCAATTAGGAATCTTGACTGAAACTACTGAATATGTTTGGTTAGGATCATAACATGATCAAATGTGTATTTTAAACAACAAAATGCCGTCTCTTGAAGAAAGTGCTAACTTGTAATTAGTCATACAATGCAAATCTCCAAGAAGAAAACGGATAAATGCAAAATTTTAGTTTGATTTAAAATGTGGATTCACAAGGAAGCACTCTGACTATAAGCACCTTTCCTGATATTCCAGGTTCTTTTCTGTTGCTATGCTGAAGTTAATAAAGACAGTGTAAGACAGAGCTGTCCTTACTGTTTGTCCTTGGCTAAAGTCTTGGGAAAGCTCTCTAATTTTAGGTCTCATTTTAATCCATTGCTTTTTATCAGAGAAAATAATTGTATTTTATATTATATTTAAATAAATTAAAGATGCTAATAGTCTTTTAATGACCTCATAATATTTTGAGATAATGCTTTCAGTATCCTCTTATTTATTTTAAGACTTAAGTTCCAATGCTAAAGAAAATTTGTCTTCTCAGCAAAAACATTTGCTTATGTGTAGGTTTTCATACTGTGCACACTTCTTATATGATATAAATCTCTTGAAGAGGAAGAAAACACAGATTTACACGTTTCAATATATTTATTTTTAAATTAAACTTAATGAGTGGATTTTACTTTTCATTTTCACCTAGAACAACTTTTTATTTTCAGAAAGAGAATATAGGCCACTAGTTTTATTGTAAGGGTCTTGATTTGAATTCATGAATTCTGAATTTTAGTACTGTACTTTTAAATGGCACCTCAGAAGTAGGTCATTTTTCTCTTTTCTTTCTTACTTCTTTCCTCCCTGCCTTCTTTGGTGTGTGTGCATCTACTTTTAATTACCTAACCTTTTTCCACACTTCCGTAGTAGGAAATATCAGAATCAACTTTTTATTTTCCTTCACATTCTTTCCTATGCCTATTTTCTTTGGTGGTTTTTCAGAGGAACACAACAATCTGTATATTCCTACCTGGGAGTGACTTTCTGCATGCTGGGATTATCATCCACCTGCATCCATGACCCCATCTTGGGGAAGGAGTGTTTACAGAAGACTGAGGGAAGACGAAACCTTCACTTTAGCCTATCAGACTTTCAGACCAAACATGAGTTTCAACAGGGTGATAGAAGTCACAGCCATATCACCTTCACATATGCAACTGAACTTGTGACTATGTTCTTTGTATTTATTTTTTGCTTCCTTTCCAATCTTAGGGATTAAGTGGTTCGCAATATTTAAGAGCATGAGCTTAAAATCCACCTCTACTACTTACAAACTATCTCATCTTAGACAAATTTCCTGCAACTCAGTTTCCTCATCAATAGAAAACATAGCAATAGTGCCTGTCTCATTGGCTTATTGTGAGAGTCAAATATATTACATGCAAAGCACAGAGAATACTCCCTGGCACATCACAAATACCTAGGTTCAATAAAACTTGAGTATTCATCCGGGCCTGGTGGCTCATGCCTGTAATCTCAGCTACTTGGGAGGCTGAGGCAGGTGGATCACGAGGTCAGGAGTTTGAGACCAGCCTCACAAACATAGTGAAACCCTGTCCCTACTAAAAATACAAAAAAGTTAGCTGAGCATGGTGGCAGGCACCTGTAATCCCAGCTGCTTGAGATGCTGAGGCAGGAGAATCACTTGAACCCTGGAGGCGAGATTGTGCCATGTGAATTATGGTATTATGAAATTCTAACTGGGAAGCCTTATTCTCCTTAATACTTGAGTCACATTCCTCATTTTAAGTAAAATTGACCATGTCTATGACTTTTAAAGTTTCCACACTGCCTATGGAGTCAAATTTGTTTCATCTAGTATTTAATATGTTTGCTGGCTGGCCCCATCAAGTCATTCAAACTCCAGTTCCTAGGGAACAAAAACTAAATTTCAGCTTACTATGAGATCTGAGGTATAGATATTATGTTTATGTTTTAGATATTTAAAACCTTTTGTTTAATAAGTGGCTTACTAAATGTATTATAAATAAAGTTTGGGCTTCCTTACACTGTTGCTCAGAAATATCGTATTTGACATGTCTTTAACTTACCTGCATACATGTCAAAAGACTTATGATCATAATAGATTGTAAAAGGAAAGAGTATGTTAAAGGAATTAGCATAATCTAATATTTTTATACAGTCAGGGCAAGGAATTTTGAGAGGAATTCCAAATACTTTGTTTAATTCAATTTTCCCAGTACAGTTTCCATCAGTGTTAGCCTGATTCATAGAAAAATTTGAATCTCTGAAATATTTTTATTTGTCACCTATACTTCAATAAAGGAAACAGAAAAAAAAAAGAACCACAAGCTTAGAGAAGTTAAATAACTTGCTTGATGTGAATTCCAGTGCCAACATGGTTACTGTGGTCATATGGCTAAGAATAGAAATAAAGCTAAATATCTTTTACTTCTTAAAGTTTAAGCCAAATTTGGATAAATATGAGGTATATAACATTTTTATTTAACTAAAACAGTATGTTTTTCCTTGGCATGCTTCCCCTTTTTGTCCCCTCAAAAATTTAAGCTGTTTTATAATATCTGTGCAGTTATAGCAAATTTGACCAATGATTTGACTTTTGTTTTCTCAGAGGTATGGGAATGACACAGTCTAACATATTTCTTGGTATTTAGATCTTTATTTTCTAGAATGAGTTTGATTATATTTTCATTCTGTGAATTTCTCTAGAGAGTATGACACTATTCTTCCCACCCTTGCCACTAATGTAAACAAATCCAGGTTTGTGAAAAATTTCCTCTTCTGTTTAGTCACTTCATTGTTTTCGTGATGTGTTGTTTGTATTTCTATGTAGTTGAGGATTTCATCAATTGGTATTTTGACAGCAAGCATAAAATGTGGTGTGTGTGTATATGTGTATATTTTTGTTTGCCTATTCAGCATACTGAACATGCAAATATTCAATATGATATTTCAATTTTATTTATTATATTTTGTTTACTACATTATGGTATACCACATATTAGTCAACTTTTAATCCTATGGTTAATATTTCACATGTCTTATAAGTTAGTTATTTAATACTTTCTACTAACATTTTGAAATCCTGTCTATCAAGAGATCTGAGGTATAGTTATTATATTTATGTTTTAGATATTTAAAACCTTTTGTTTAATAACTGCTCAAAGTTTTGGAAACATCATGGCTGAATGGCCTTGAATAATATACCTGAGTCCTAGGAATCTGAGATGAAAAGTTAGGGTTCAATGATAAAACACTCTTTCTTCCACAGGAAGGTTTGTGTGAAGGATGTGTTTATAGATATTTATCGTATTTCTGAATGAAATCATATGTATAAATAGTGTCAGTTAAAACTCCTGTCCTGGAATGATTCCAAACTAGATGGTGCTTTTTCTTTGCAACCTATATGCCCTTGGACATGTATCTTAACCACTTGAACCTTAGTTTCTCATCTAAAAGTGATGTTAATACTACTTTTTAACCTCAAAGCAAAATGATTGCTTTCAGGTCTATGTGGAGCCCACAACCTTCATGACAGGAAGTCAAAGAGACTGACAGGCTGCATATGCCAGCTTTCCCTAGAAATATTGAGAAAGTAATCACAAAGTCTAAAAAAAGACAGCTAACAGATTTTTGTTGCTGTTCCATTTGCTCCTCAAGCTGAGAAGCAAGATGGGAACAGACAGGATCAACAAGCTTCCTCTAGGGGCAGAAAAGAGAAGACATTCGCTCCTATTTCACAGTGGATTGACAAAGGTGTTTCCATAGGTAATAATGTTTTGACTGAGGACTGTCAGCACAGGAAGCAATGCAGTGGGATTGGCCAAAGAAGAAAAAGGATGACAATTATGTATTTGGAATTTGTCTGAATATCAACAAAGGCAGGAAAAATTTGGTCTATAACATACCTACAATTGTTTTCTTATTTAATCCATTGTGTGTGAAAGGATGTAAGTGACAACCTCCAACTGTCACAGAAAACCGTGTTTTACTTCAGTATCTCGGATGATGAGTTCTATGCCTAGCACAGATATATACATCATAGAATTAATAAATATTTAGCTAAATGAATGAGAATTAACTTATTGATGTTACTTATAATATCTGTCAAAATACATTTTGGACAGATTATGTCATTGTTAAATAACATAAGTAGTTAAATACTAGAAAAAGATTTCTGAACTTCTAGAGTACTGTTTGTAAAACAAACTCTCAATAAATGCCTGTTGAGTAAATGAAAGTGGGATCTCCTAGTTGCATATATTGTTGAACTATAATTTAAGGGGAATAATGGCCAACCCAAGAGACATTTTTTGCTAGAAAATTCTGTAATCTTGAGGTGCTCATACATGGAATAAACATTTATTCCCTATGAATTCTAAATTAAGTATCTTATATAGCTTTTAAATTAACATGAAAGTACCTTAAATTCTGCAAATAGGGATGAGAAGCCATCATATGCAGTGTGAAAATATTGAAGAAAATTCAGAGGCCTAGAATACAGTGGAGCCAGCTGCATTCCTATAGGTGTTTAATCAAGATTGTAGAATAAATACAAATAAATTGAGAACTGGAAAGTTTAGAGTAAATAAAGAATTCTGTTAATACAGCTAATTCTGTGAATATGTTTTCAACATGTCAAAAGTAAAATGTGCAAAAAAAGTTTAATTTGGCTAAAGATAATATTGTTTGACTCTATTAAATATTTATATGCATTCAGCAGTTTTGACTCACAAAAAATCCGCAAATTTAAAACTGACCATTCCTCTATTTTATGAGATTGAGAATAACATGAGTATCGTGTATTACTCATAATTACTTGAGACACATTATGGCTAATTTTGAATATTATAATCTCTAAGGAATTAAAAAAAGATGAAACTTTGTGATTGCAAATATATTCATTATCTTGCTCAATCAGCAGTTTTGCTCCTAGTAATGTTCAGATCCTCACAACAAGTCTACTGAATTGCAGGAGTGCAACATAGCTTATTGGTTATTTTTTATTTTTTAACACTTTCTTTTAAATATGTGGCATTCAGCTAATTATATGACTAAAAATCTGACTCAACCACAGAGTCATTAATTTACCGGCAACATGTGGACATGGTATTACTCTTCTTTCCAGGGAAAATGTATATGTAGTCTTCCCCAGGAAAATGAACAAGCTGGACTCCTAAAGCCAGAAAGGGTTATATTTTATGAAGTGTCTTCTGTCTTGTTATTTTCAGTATCTAAGTTACTATCCCTGACAAAGTCTGATTGGGCTCTGCTCTGATCCTCAAGGCTCTGCATGTGGATTTGTTACTCTGTGATCTCCAGTTACTCTTTTAGTTAGCACCATAATCATTTAGCATTTATTCATTAAATAAAATATGTTGGTTTGTTTCCTAGCTCTATCCTATTCTCCAGAAATATTCTTATTCCATTAGCTTTCCTTTACTTTCAATGTGGAAAGCATTCATCTTTCAACCTTCAGCTTTAATTGATGAGCATATTACCACCACTTGAGAGATTCATGCCCAGAAAATCAAGAGTGGGTATTGGCAAATATGGATATGGGGAGGTGCATTTAAATATGTGGCAAGAAACAGTATAGAGTAATTGAGTGATATTTTTTCCTGAAGGGATAATTCAGCAGAATGTATCATTTTTATTCCCTTTAATTGGGTTGGTTTTTATAGTGAAAATAAAGTATAAACCTTGTTTTTCTACAACGGGAATTCTCTAAAAAGAAATTACTGACGATTTGTTGTAATGGAAATATATATCCGAAGCCGTTGCCCCAACAGGAGCATGTTAACTGCAATTGTACAAGTGTTCTCTCTACTTTACCGAAAGAAATGTTCATAATAATGATGTCCAGAAGACAATTTTCCCCACAGTATTCAAATTCAAGTTATAATTAGCTTCATTAGGATTTTAGATTACTTTTAATATTTGTATAGAGCACATTTTAGAACGATCAAGGTCTTGATCTGTCATGAGTTCCACAAGAAGATGATCACTTTGACAAGTATTCACAGGCAGCAAATCTTTTTCTGGGTTGTCCTGTTTGTAATATTCTTACCATAATGAGAATGAATAATATCTAATCATAATTAATGCTGTGAATCATGAGTAGAAACAAATAAATACTCTGTCATATAACATAGTGGGTATAATTAAAGATACCTAATTGAAAAGATGATAATCTTTAATCTGAATCTTTAATCTGTACTTTCTAAATAATATTATTGTGTTAATGTTTTTCGCTCAGTAGCTCACCCTAGATAACATAGAGTTTGAGATGAAGTATATTTGTTGTTATAGCTAAATATTGTCAGATATCTAGGAAGTAATAAGATATATTAATTAAGAGAGATAAGGAATGATATATAGGACAGTATTTTTAACATCAGAACACAGTTTACTTTTTAATTAAAATGTAACTTGTTTAATAATTTAATGTGACAAAATACACAACGAAGAGAAATCTAGAGAACTTTCACAATGTAGCCAAATATGCAAAAATGCAGAAAAAGAAAATCTATGTATCTTCCCTTTCCTTGAAATGTTGATGAAAGTATTAAAAATAGTTTCATATTTTCATCAAGGGTTAGATTGAATAGCTTCAAGCAACTTTTTCTAATACAGTAAACTCGTTTATCAAAATCTAATTTTTCTTTTATCAACTGATTAAAACCTACCTTTTTAAAAGCAAGTTAAAATAGTTTCTTTTTAAAAAAAGAAAAAGGCTGTTTTTAAAATCATGTATTAAAAGGTCTATGTGATAGAATCAAAGAAGCATCAGAAATTGGTTCAAGATCAAATTCAAGGTGCTTTCCAAAGCTTTCTTCTACTATAAGAATGGAATCAGGTTATATGAATAAAATCAGGCCCAAGCTCTTTTCAAAACCTTATGACTCTAGTGGAGAAAACAGGACAACATATTCTCTTCCTTCTCTACATATACATTCCCCAGGGATGCATATGTCTGAAAAGGGAAAACAGATGTTTTGAGTATGTCCTCAAAATAAACAGAAAGGGTGATATTTGATCTTCTAGTAAGTGCTTTTCAGTATTACTTAAAATCCCAGAAAGTCATATTAAATATATTATCTCTACTTTTCTTATTTTTCTTCTCCATTTAGACCTATAGAAAGCAATTGTAAATATATTTGTGTAAAACACTATAAGGAATTGCACTTTTCCCCTAACCTCAGAGTATAAGTAAAGCCAACTTCATTTCCTTATGCTTACAAAGTTGTTGAAATGACTTAATCTTTACAAGTGGTGCAGATTAGAATGTCCAATTCAATGTATTTTACTTACTTGTAGAGCAGCATGTGGTTTAAATTGCCTACTGAATGGCAAAAGAACCCTTGTGAATTAACTATCATAAATTCGCTGATTACAAATTCATATTGTGTGGTTTTATGACGTTAATAGCAAAGGGTATGCTTAGACAACAGGTTGAATTCATATAAGTGGCATTTTGAACCCTGTACTGGGAGTGTACATTTTTGTTGCAAGCAGTATTCCTGCACATGTGGTGACTTATTGAAAATGTAATCTTACCAAGTAGATGATCTTTTGATTTTCTTTTCATCTAGTTATAAAAAAATGCTCATTTCCCATTCTTCTTTTCATGAACACCATTTTACTAGTGAATATTTCTTTTTTTTTTTTCATTTGTCCCATTATTTTTTTCCTCTTCAGGTGCAATCTAGCTCCTGTGGTGGAGTTTGCTGCAGATGTGGGAACTAAATCAGATTTTATTACCATGAATCCATCAGTTGTACAAAGAGCATTTGGAGGCTTTCGAAATGAGAGTGACAGAGAAAAATTTGTGCATAGACTTTCCATGCTGAATGACAGTGTCCTTTGGATTCCTGCTTTCATGGTTAAAGGAGGAGAGAAGCACGTGGAGTGGGTTAATGCATTAATCCTTAAGAATAAACTGAAAGTGCGAACTGCCTATCCATCACTGAGACTTATTCATGCTGTCAGAGGGTAAGTGACTGGAAAGGACCAGTCTGTCCTTGGCACAGTGGAACACATATAACTAAACATTTTCCCTGGACAGGAAGAAGCTTCAGTAAAATCTCCAAATGGATATATGTTGCCATTATTTTATAATGGTTACTCTATTTACAAACTTGAAGGTTGTTTATGTACAATATGATTTTAACTCATCCTCTTTTTTGAAAAAGCAAATTGTTGAACTCGGCACTTATTTATGTCTGCTCATGACCAGACTACTAATTTTTATATTTTTTGCACTAAAAAGTAATAGGAGTTCATAGTAAAATTAATGAGTTTTGGGTAAAGAACTACAACAGAAGTGCTGAATGGCTAGTGGGCAATATTGTGTAAGCTTAAATGTTAGATATATTTAAGGAGCAATTAAGTCCCATCTGTAGCCAAGAGGCCTATCGTGAGAGAGGAGTCTGGCTGAGATAAAAATGTCTTAATGCTTCCCCCCAAAGTCACAGACACTGTTTTAATGAATTAAGCCAGTATTTCCCTTTTATTAACACAAGTTCAGGAAAAAAAAATTAAGATACAAACTCTTGCTTAAAAGTAGAAAATGACCAAAAGATTAAATTCACTCATGCACACACATAAGTGTATAGAGTAGATAAATCAAAGATGAGCAATTATGTATTTTTACTGGAAGTGTACTGAGTGTCAGATACTGTAGCTACAAAAATGAAGAGCTGATCACTACCTTTAAAAAATGCATAGGCTTTATGGTAGAAACACAGGCATATACAATTCACTAGTGGCATAATAGAGGAATATATTGTCAGGGGTGTATAATTTGTCCCTTAGGTTCACAGAGAAACTTGGAAAGTGGACCAAACATTTGAACTGGACTTTAAAAACAGAATAGCAATTGCCAGGGATAAAAGAAAGAGAATAAGAAAACCAAAGAGAAGGAAATGTTGTTGCATTATGAGCGGGTGCCAGGGCAAGGAAATGATGAAGTTCACTGTAAAAGTATGGAATAATGGAATCTGTTGTGGAACCTGGAATACAAAGTTGGAAAAGTAACTTGGGATGTGATTGACAAGGGAACTGAGTTTATGCTGTATGAAGCACAGTTAGATGTCCGAATTTAAGAACAAATCCTGTAACTGCAGACATTTATTTTACAAGGACAAGAAACTGCTAGAAGCATAAAAACCAATTAGGCTTTTGATTAATTTATTCATAAGATAATAAGGATGTAGGACAGAAGCAGTGACTTGAGAAGGAAGGGCAAGTTCAGGGGGCTGATTAAATACAATGGTTACAAGTCTTGAAAAAGAAAAAAAAAACAGGTTTCCAAGCCCAGACTTAAAAATAGTTTCATGTACTGTAATAGGAACTAGACTAAGGTGTTTTTGTTTTGTTCCTGAGATATTTCCTGCAAGGATTTACCATTTCCTATTTAGATATCCAGATAGTTTCCTATATTGTATTATTCTGAACACAATTAAATTGCGTTCTTATAATTAGATCATGGTTATTCAACACACATTCTCTTGGTGTTTGACAGGAAGTTTCAGCAAAATAAGATAAAAATACATACATTTGGAGGATAAGCAACTTTTTTTTTAAGTTACAAATATCCCTGGTAATTATAATTTGACTGTTAAAAAAACAATCTTAAGAAAGAGTAAGTTTTATAGTACATTGTGTTAAGAAGATGTCTTTTTTTGTCTGGGTATCTGTCTGTTTTAACTTATAGGTATCCCTGGTAATTACAATTTGACTGTTAAAAAAAATTGAGAAGAGTAACTTTATAGTGCATTGTGTTAAGAACATGTCTGTTTTTGTCTGTTTGGGTATCATCTTATTCTAAAAAATATCTTAAGGTAACTTTTCCATCTTACACACACACACACACACACACACACACTCTCTCTCTCTCTCTCTCTCTCTCTCTCTCTCTCTCTCCAGTGATAGCAGATTAAACTTTAGAAAGAAATACTCTGAAGTAAGTACTTCCTGACTATGGAAAACTAATGAGAAAATTTAAGATTACTCTGAATTAGTATCTTTGTTTCCTAGATTTTGGTTTATATTTCTCAATCCAATACCAAAACCAAAGCATGAAATAAAAGGAGTGACTGTAATAGTGCATTTTCAATTAGTTAGAATCCAGATAGTATTATATATGACTAACAGTGAATACACATGGGTTTTTACAGATATTTTAAACATAAAAATTGCAGATAATTTTAGTAATTTAACAAGACTTGTATGTTTTGTCCTATTCACTTTTATTTTATAACCATTGTAAATGTAAACTACTTCACTACTTCCTAAGCATTTTATTCCAAAGAGCAACAAGGCCCAACTTCTGACCACTGGTGAAAGGAATGGTATGCTTTCTTTAGTTACTGTGACTTAGATGTATGTGCTGAACTGATTTTGAATTCTGTAGAAATAACTTCCCTCTCCATCTTCCTCCTCATACATCTACATATACCCCTTTAAAGTGTCAAGATATCAAGTTCTAAACCGTGGCCAAGGACAATAAAAGTAGCTCTAGAGAGGCTTGCCACTTTTTAAATAAAATGGAAATTCATACAGGTGGTATGTGTGAAAGGAAACTTCATTTATGGATTTTATTGAAACTAACACATTGATGCATGCAATATAGCATTTTGACATATGTGTGTACTCGCTGCTGGAACTCTAAATGAAAATAAGGAAGTGTGAGCACTGATGAAACAAAAATAATTTATGTGATATGAAAGCAAGGGCAAACTCCCCAAAGAATTATTCTTTAAGTAACTGTTTTACATCTCCTTTGACTTACCTCTCTGAAACCCCGTGGTTAATACAGTTCAGCAAAATAAGATGTTTCATATCCTCTGTTGATTACTGGAGTTTGTTGACTCTCATATACGATTAAAACATCCAAGACACAGATTTTAGGGTGTGTATAATCATAATGTTAAAATGTGAAGGTTCTGCCAAGTATTGCAATTACAAATAGAAAGTTTAAGTGATTTGTAAAACAAGATTCCTGAACACAATGAGGATCAATTAGATAGTTTTCATACGGTCAGACTTCATTACTTAAACATTTTCCCCTCTAAAAATTGTGATTCCTTACGAACTTTAAAAGCCTATTTAATTTTGGATTTTTTTAAAAGCTCTAAAAGTGAAACCACCAGTCAAAAAATTCAAATACTCTTAGGTATTGTTTTAATGTATTGTCATTCTTCTGAAACTATATTCAGTGAAACAGAAGGAAAAAATATACAGGTAGATTCATAGTTTAAAAAGAATCTTGCAAAATAGTAAAAGATTAATGGGAACGAATCAAATATACAAATTACAAGTTTAAGAGAATATATGAAATCATAAAATTGGTGTGGGATTGCCACTTTTTTATTGGTATTTTTTCAGAAGCCCCACATGGTCTGCATTTTTCAAATTATCATTTTGTATTTTTTTAAATAAAGAATGAAGCAATTTTTGACCCTGTGCAGTGGCTCATGCCTGTAATCTCAACACTTCGGGAGGCCAAGGGTGGGTGGATCACCTGACGTCAGGAGTTCGAGACCAGCCTGGCCCACATGGGGAAACTCTGTCTCTACTAAAAATACAAAAATTAGCCAGGTGTGGTGTGCACACCTGTACTCCCTGCTACTCGGGAGGCTGAGGCAGGCGAATCACTTGAACCCAGAGAAGCTGAGGTTGCTGTGACCCGAATTTGTTTTTAGTAATTTCATTTCCTGTTTGGTAAATTGGTACTGTTTTACATTATTACTTTTAGTGACTAAATAACTTTTGAATTATTTCCTCACCCATAATATAATAGTATAATTCATTTACATACTTTATATGCAGTGCTTTTTTGCTTCATTGTTTTTATTAAATAAAATTACAGTGAACAAGAGGATATCACTTAATGTACCCTCCCAGGGTTCCCAAGGTTTTGCTAGAACATTGATATTTTATTTTGGCATACCTTCCTAAAGTACCTCTGTCCTTACTTTATAGCACAATGACCAATACCATAATTCCTAGCTAAATGTAAGAGGGAAAATTATGTCTTATAGATATAAAATCAAGTTATGTATCTAGCTAAATTCTCATCTGGGTAGTTTTCTCTCTGTTGAAAAATATTTAATGGTTATTAAAAGAGAAAGCACCCATTAGTTGCTTTGGTAGAATATATTTTCTTATTTTTTCTAACAAATAAACAAATTCTATGTTCACACATCATTGATCAACTTTTCTTCAGTGTTAACACTAACACAAAAATACTGTCTCTCAGATGTTAGTTGCTGCACTCATCTTTCAGATGTAAAATTCCATTTTAAATTAATGTAAATGTAAACGTCTATATAGAATGTATATGATCTTCTGCAGGCTAACTTCATATGAATGTCGTGGGTTTGCAGAAGAATTTGAATTAAGCCAGGCTCCAATAGTCTTTAGCAAAACTATAGGCTAAAATACATCCTCAGTAGATCTCAGGAAATTGAGTTTATTAGTCATTCAAATAGATTGTTTTGGAGCATTCAATCAACTCAAGTCACATAAGGAACAGCAATTTTAAAAACAACTTTGTAAAGAGAAATATTCACTCTAAGTGCTTTCTGAAAATGGCTTACTTGTTTTAAAATTAGTCTTATGCTAAAAATATTTCCATATGGTTTCTATTTTGACCTATGAGCAACACAGCTGTAATATTTCCTGACAAAACATAAGTCCTAGTTTAATGTTTTTGAGTAGCTAGACACTACGTATTAGGTATTTTAAACCAAAGGAGATTTCCATGAAAGGATATTTCTCTCCTTACTGGTGGACTCTGATATGGACACTTCTGGAACTTCAGTGTTTTCCTGATATTTTAATCTGGTTACCCTTCAGTCACAGTGTTATTTCCTATCAGGTCCCATTATTCGTATTGCATTGTGGAATGTGGAAACGTAAATAGTTTATATCTGAGAAGATATTCACAATTGTGTGGCTCAAACTAGAAAACAGCTTTCATTCTGCCCCTAATCAATATGCTTCCCAGTTCTGGTTATCTCTCACTGAAACTAAAAGGCTTTACAAAACATCTAGAATTTCTTTGGAAGAGTAGTTAAGCTTTCATAGCACCCCTGTGACATGGGTATATTTTGGCTTTCCTTCTTGGTATGTATTTTTCTCTCTTCTTCACATAGATCACTTTTAACTCTTTCAAGTCTCAATTTAAAGGTAAGTTTTAATTGGGCATTATTCCCCACTCTTGTTCCTTTCGGTAGTATGATCTTGGTTCCTGCTCTCTGTATTCTCTTCTCAAGGGATGTATTTCTCTTTTAAAACATTCTTCAAAATATATGACTCTTGTTTATTTTAAATTTTATAATAGCAGTTATTGACTTATTCAATCTCTAGAACTAATAAGAAGCATGAATTTCCAGTACATGTTATGGTGGAGGTTGGGGCACATGTGCAAAGGGGTGGGCAAAAAAAAAATGAGCAAAGTTGTGCTGAAGTTAGACATTGCGGTTTGGTTCAGTTAGTCCTCTAGAGTAATCCAAACAAGCAGGGAACCAAGCAGAATTGAGGAAGAGATTCAATCTAGGTAGCACTAGAAATTATTTTCACCAGGCGGTATTCTGGTGAATAAGAGGGAAGCTTTCAAGAAGGAATGCTTGAATTCCAAGTAGTGAGGACGTAACCTGGATAGTTTCTCTTCCTGCAATTTATTATTAATCAAAGTATGTATCGACTTGTGCCCTGAGTCTACTAAACTGTGAAATTAATGCTTACTAAGTTTTACCTGCCTATGATGTTGCTAGGATAAAAATAAAAGAGCAAATTCTGATATGAAAAGAAGATGAATCATAATAATGGGGCATAACAAATGGGAGCATCCAGACTGACCATCTATAAATGTATCCTGGCCACCTGTGAAAAGTACCCTAGATCTATAATTTAGTAACTTAGGTATTATCTTTGAAAATCTATATAAAGATATCAATCCATTAATTTTTAATATTAATTTATTATGGTGCTCTCTAGAGGAAAAAATGGTTATTAAACATATTTTGGCCAGGCAAATAATCTTCATTATTTTATAAATTCTAAGACTGAAATTTCATAATCAGAAAAAAGCACTATACTGCTATATTCACAAACTATAGGGAAAACTCAATAATTTGTTCTATTGCCTTTCACTTTCAAGATTCAGTCTTTTAATGAGTGATAGAAATTGCGCAAATAACATAAGAAATCAGAATTTCCTTGTTTCTCTGACTTTTCAGAAGAAAAGAACATTGATCAATATGCAAAATATATGCCGAGTTAATTTGCATTAAGCTATTCTAATTTAAATCAAGATGATTGGTCAATTACTGCATTCAGAGATTTCTTATACATAGTAAAATATTTAATATATTTTAATTAATTATTAAATATTAAATAGTTGGGAATTTAAAGTAAAATACAAATCTAAAGTTTTAGACAGTGAATGCGACTAGCTACTTCTGAGTTTGTGGAGAAAAGTTACTGAATCAAGTTTCCCACAAATCTTTGAAAATGTTACAGGTCCTTATCTTCTTGAAATGATACAAGCATAATTTAGCTTCAGTGTAATAGTTTAGATCGGGTCTTCTTTTTCTATGTGATTGATCATAGTCAGTCAACTAACTCTAGTTTCTCATGTGGTTGATCATATAATCACAGCTTCAGGCCACAACTTCCAAATTGTGGCTATAGCTATTTGTCAAGCTAGCTCAACATACAAGTAATAAGTTAGAGAATAAGGCAAAAGATTTGGGGCTTGACCACTAGAATTGCCATGTAAGAAACAAGATACTAATACATTCTGCCAACTTTTTTAGAGACCAGTATGCCACACCAGATTCCTATTGGCAAGAAATCAAAGAAAGATTCATTTCTGCTTCTCCTTTTTCTCTTTGCTCTAAAACCTTACCCCCAAAATCATTTAAAAATCTGGATGAATAAATATATTGAAGCAGAATAAGCTTAAAGACTTTAGCTATAAAAATATTTTTAAAGTGACTTTAACAATCTTTTCAGGAATTTGATTTCATAAAGCCAAGTCTTGGAGCCACATGCACCAGAAGCAAGCTGGAAGCTTTGTTTCTTACAGTTTCCAGTTTGAGTCTAACACCTATGACTGACTTCTCAGAAATAATGCATTTACTTTTTCACATCCCATGGATGGAATAAGTCAAAAAGAATGTTCATACCTACAAGAGAAGAATCACAGATTAGAATCCTAGTGAAGACCAGTATTCAGTGCAGGAAGTAAAATCAAATTGCGGTGGCCTGATCCTGATAACTGGCAGGCTTCCCTCATCAATGTGCGTCTCAAATAGCCAGGGTTATTCTGTGCTCCTCACTACTCTGTTGAATAAGATTTCTTGTTTATGTGTTAGTAGGTGAATGCACTCTCCCTTCAAGATAGAACATTTATGATTGAGCATGGTTTTCCGAAGGTTATATTTAAATATCATACCTGGTGGTTGATATATGTGGGAAATGTTCAGTAGTTTCTTTTCAGATCAATCAAGTCACATTATATAAGATGCAAATTCTTACACAACTACTTCCTCTAGATAATCTTATGTTGGGACTATCATCTGAGGGGCATAAGTAAAAGCAAAATCATAAAGTATTTCCTCAGTTCTTAAGGAAGGATACTTGCCATCATATCTTAAGAACTCTGGTCCTCTAGGATAAAATTGTGCCTGTTTGTTGGCAAATTAGGGAACCATCTAGATGGTACCATTTTTGTACATTACATAAAGAATTCCTATTTCTCTTAAGGCCTTACTTCAGTATAACTTGAAAGGATTTAAGTCTCAGTGAACACCACCTAAACTTCAAATATTGGAGACAGATAATAAAATGCTTAAATACCAAGTAAGATGCAAATAACTGACAGCTAATTCATTCTTAAGGGCAAATAAGTTGTTGATTAAAAGAAGTGATTTATAGTGACCCTATGAGTATACTTCAGGAATTTGCAAAGTGAGAAGTTGAAACTATGCGGGACTAGCAGTACGGCTGACTTCCATTCCTCATGATAATGCATACACTGCATCTTCATTCAGGTGGATCATGGTTAGGCATCATAATTAAGCTCAGTAACAAAAAAACTGTAGACGACAAATCATTGCTCTATATTGTGTAAATGCCTGCTGCTTTTTTTTTTTTTACATGAGTTTTCAACACCAAGTTTCATTTCTTCAGGAATTATATTTTTTAGCTGTATCCTCTGGTTAAGTTTTCCGGGTGAGAATACAAGTCAAATGCTAGCATCTTAAGAACTCAATTACAAACACTCAATTCTTACCTGCTTCCACTTTTATCGTCCAAACCATCTTCCAGTGACCATGTTGATAGTTGAATAGAGTATGTTGCAGAGGGAGATTGTGCCGGCAGTTGCTACCATATTTCTAACTAAGAATAAACTGATTTTGTTTCAGACAGTATAACGATTCATTGTCAACATCAAGTTATTTTCATAATGAAAGTCTGGTCTATATTGCTTGTCTCATTCTCTAATTAGTCATTTAAAGTATACTCCTAAAGAAAATATTGCCCTTTGATGTCACTCCTGAGATACTAAAATCAGCATACTAAAATTGTTCTTGTATAATATAAACAGCATAATAAAGGAACAATATAATAAAGTAATTAGGAATTCTTAGGTACATAGCTTATGTGGATTTTCCTTAATAAATTATTGGCCTTTGTAATAGGAGATTCCTTGGCCTTTATAAAAATTTCAGCAAACTTTACCAATGTTCATTAGGCTGTAGCATCAAGCAACTGAGTTCAGCTTTAGAGTTTCCTTGTTTTAGAAACTCAACAATATTTGCACCAGTTATCAACTTGGATAACATTAAATAGCTAAAAGAATCATGTAACAACTGGATGTATCTTAACATAATCTAGCATGGCACGGATTCTACTTAACACTTAATATATTTGATGTGATCTTATAGAAACTAACTTTTTTTCTTTGCACCAATGAATCGTAATTAAAGTAAAATCATTACTTGCAGCTGAAGTTCTGATTACTCATTTTATTCAAATGATGATCTTATTCCTCTCAATAGAATTCAATGAGCTTTTTGCAAAGACTATTTTATAGGCACATATAAAATCTTTACAATATGGATAGCTAATCTTACATGAAAATATATGTTTCTCAATAATGCTTGAGAAAATTGTATAGTCATTATAAATGTTAATAGTCCCTATCTGAAGATAATAAAAATTGAGGACTGTGTTGGAGTGGGATATGGGCACTTTATCAAAATTATCATCTTTGTTTTTACTTCTTAATAGTCAACATATTTAACTTGATACTTTGTGGAATCCATCTGTCCTACAGTCAAATAATCCATCAGCAGGTCTCCATTACTAAAATTCGCTACCAGGAAGAATCAATGCTGCTGAAATTTTATAGTTTATTCAGCTCACAAATACTTCCTCTCTTTCCGTTTTCTCTGGAACAGATGCATACAACAGAATTGCTGTCAGTTTCAAAATTAATAAGCTAATTATTTTATGAGAAATTACACAGACTATATAACTACAAGTATTTTAGTAATGTACAAAGTGTGAATTCCTATCAGACTGAACAAAAAGTGAAATACAGATATTTTTCATTAAAAAGTTTCTATTGAAGTAGCAAAGTATTTGAAATCACATAATTTCACAACATTTTAAAAATATGAATAGAGTGTTCCTGCTATATCACATTCATTCCTTCCATAAACATCTATAGAGTGCTATACTGGGTTGGTCTGAAGCTGCAAAGAAGAAAACAAAGCAGGGGCTTCCTGAAGCAAGAAAACCAGCTTGGTAACCAAGAGCTTTACATAGGGAAGTGACAAGGTAGTTTAAGAATGCAAGATCAAGAGATTTGGCAAATGCTTGGAATACCTCTGGTGGATGGGATGTGTATTTTGTCACTGATTAGAGATTCACAGAAGAGATTCCAAATAGTATTAAAGATCAGCTAAAAGTATAGACTAAGAATTTACAGTTATGCCCATCCACAAATTTTGTCAGAACTATGTTACCAGTGGAGGGTGTCTAGGTTCTTGGTGTTTTGAACAAATAATTGGACAAAACACACAAGCAAAGCAAGGAATGAATGAAGCAACAAAAGCAGTGATTTATTGTAAATGAAAGTACACTCCACAGAAGCAGGCACAAGCATAACGACTCAAGAACCAGGTTACAAAATTTTCTGGGGTTTAAATACCCTCCAGAGGTTTCCATTGGTTACTTGGTGTACACCCTATGTAAATGGAGAGGATATTTCTTGTCATCACTGAAGTGTTTCCATTTGATTTAGTTTTAAGAGGTTAGAGTGAATTGGCCTTATGTTCTCTGCCTCCAGATCCTATTCTTCTGCATCAGCTATATGCTGCATAATTGTCCTTTTTTGAAAGAACTAAACATAATGACTCCAAAACCTATGGCTTGAATAAAAATTTGTATTAATCCCAGTTTACAAAAGTTCCAGTTTACAAAAAGCATCAGGTTCTCGACCATAATTTTACATACTAAACTTTATTTTAGAGGGTCATGGAAGGCAATAAGAGTAAACAGCTATACAACTATTGAAATCAGTAACCTGTTTAGAAATTATCTAACATGACAACAAAAATATGTTCCCAATAGACTTATGAACCTCTCTTTCTCCATCATGATGTGCAATAGGTTTTGCATTGCCCTATTTCTGTTTTTCTCATTTAACTTGGTGTGCTCAGGAAATAAGTTTTTGGATGTCTCACTGTGACACTGAGGGTGATAATGAGGAGGCATAGTGTGATTGCAAATGGATTAGGTGGGGGCCAGGGAAAGGGGTACCTATTAGAGAATAAAACACAATTTTTTTTTTTAAAACTATCTTCATTTGTTTTATTGTTTGGAATATATGTAATAGAAAACTTTGGTGACTATTTTTTTTCCTTATATCTGTCCATAGAAATATAAGAATATAAGAAATCCATCTGTCTTATATGCTTAAGTAACCCAGAGACAATAATGTTACAAGAGAGAATCTAGGCTGACTGGAAAAGAGACTCTGTGGAAGACAAAAACACTCCTAAAATGTGATGCTGCCCAAGCTAGTCAGGAGATAATACAGGCATTTATCTTCCTCTCCAGTAACTTGTGTGTTAAGAAATGACTTTGCCTTATTCAAGCATGTGACTCATGATGAAATGAACTGCTTTGGGGGAATTTGGCAACTCTCTCAATGTTCTGACCCTTCTAATATTTAGCTATGATTGGGGATTTTCTAACCAACCTGATGATGATATTAGGGAACATTTTCATAGCTTGTTTTTTAGTCCATTAGTACAACACATTGAAAACGAGTTTCATAGTCTCCTTGAAAATTCCCTAACTTGTACCCTAAAGAAAACTCTAAAATTGCCATGTGTATATGTATGCATATACACACACATATGTATAAACAGATACACTCAAACACTTATTTCATCAAACAACTGTATTCTCTTCTTTGGGTTTCTTTAAAAATAGCACTACAAACCTCCTTAAAATAAGTAAAAAATACTCTAAAATGTTAAAAAAAAAAAAAGGTGAAAGGAAATTTTTAAGAACTTGGAGAAACCTAAACACATTTGAAAATTCTCATTTCAGGTATTAGACTATGTTGCTGTGTCTCACTGAGAAGACCAAATAAGATATGACATGGTATAAAAGTTTAGGATCAGTAATAGTTTAAAAAAGACTGGATGAATTGAAAATATTTAAAGTATATATTTTTGTTTAAATATATACATATGTTACATATACTTAATGCTTACATATAGAAAAAATTTTCATGATTTTTTTGGCATAAACCAGGTAAATTCCTTATTTTATAAAGGAAACTGTTGTGGTCCAGAGTCTCATTTGCTCAAGAATACACACTCAGTGGCACAGTTAGAGTTGCTGATTCCAAGAGCAGCTCTCTTTACACCAACTTGCTGTAGAACAGTGTAACTCCGTAATAGTATGGCAATATTTGTGCCATTTTATCATTTCATTTTGATGTATGATTTTTCAGTATAATAAAACCTATTGATTTATAGACCCTTGCATGCATTGCCAAAATAATATTCAGAAACAGAGTGCTGTCTCTATATAAGTTATCAAAGATCTTGAGCTGTTTCTGTCCTGTGTTTCCTTGGCAGAGATAAAGGAAGATTATTTGTCATAGAAAGAAGAGGAAACAACTAAATTAACTGTCTTTGTAGCTAAGGATTTAGAGTTCAAACTTCAGACCCAACTTTTTAAGTAAATCTAAAATAGAATTTCAATGGTTATTTTTTTCAATTTTAACAAAGAGAGCATGAATTTTATAGCTGAGTTCTGAAGCATTTCATTAAATTTAAGTTCGTTTATCTGCTGAGGTTTTCAGCTGACATCTGCAGGGCAAAATCAAGACCTTTTCTGACAAATTGATTGATAGTGTGCCATATTATTTATGAGATTCAAACTATGTACATTTGAAATATTTTAGTTTAAATGAAATTTGAAACAAAATATAAAACCTTGCAATATATATTTAGCCAGAAAACAAGTGAAATTCATACCATAATTAAATGCAATTTTTTAGATATTCTTAGTTAACAATTCATTCTTAGAAAAATATTTAAAAGTGTAGATGTAGTGACTCATGCCTGTAATTCCAACACTTTCAGAGGTCAAAGTAGGAGGATCGCTTGAGGCCAGGAGTTTGAAATCAGACTTGTCAACATAGCAAGCCCTCATCTCTATAAAAAAGAAAAACGATAATAATGTTCTGTTTTTAGTGCAAGTTTTGTCACCATGGTTTAAATAATTTTGTTGGGAAGTTTATAATGTGGATGTCATAGTGTTAGAAACTGAATGCCACCATTTTACGATTTGCTGAAATTACCCAGTAGCAATTTTATTTTCTATTATACATATTTGCTAGTCTATTCAAAGCAAATATTCATGAAGCTATAGCAGAAGAAACTGCCAGATAATATGATCTAAGGTATCTACAATGTTGACAACTTACAGTGAGTCTCTGGAATTCACAAAAACATTTTCATTTAAATTCAGATTAATTAATTGTATTCTTATAGATAAATAAGTAAACACTTGTAATACTGTGACTTTTAATTTGATACTTAATTTAGCAGGTTCTTTTTTCTCTAGTGCTCCAAATTTAATCAGTTACGAATGTTTTGACTGGAATGAAAAAAATATAATTTATATATCACTTCTGGTCAAAATGTATTTTGGTTATGTTATTGTTTGTCATATATTTATTCGCAGTTTAAGTAATGTAATGTTGGTCTTCATTAAAATCTCTAATTTCTTTTATTTATCTTATACAAACACGGTACTGAAACTTCTGTTCCTTCTTCTGGTCATAGAATAGGGGTAGTAGACTCGTGACTCACAGTTTGATTTGGCCTACTAACCTGCTTCATAAAACAGATATTTAAAAATGAAGTTAGTTGTCATCATCTAAGTATCATGAGATTTTCAACAGACATTTCAATTTCTGGTGATTCTTTTAAAAATCAGAATATCTAGGAGTCCTAGATCTTTATTTCTTCATGATTCTGGTGAGGCAGAGCTAAATTGTACTGTCTTCTATATTCTGGTCACTGATAATCCTGTCCTTTACAGTCCCATGTAATTCTTTCTCTCTTCCATCCTGATAACAAACCTGATTCACTCATCCTGGTTTCTGTCTTTATTCAGCTCTCTAACCATTCGTTTTATTATTCTGCCTTATGAAAGTAGAATGAAGCATAAACATGTATGGTAATTGATTCAGACACTATTAGAAGTAGAGAAGACTTTGCATCTTTTCCAATGAAAATCTCACTTGAAAATATTGACATTAAGCCATTCTTGGGCAGATTAAGTAACTTACTAAGATGACATATACAGTAGCTTTGTCTCAAATATACGTCTTTTGACACAAGTTTAAGAAACCAAGTTTGAAATAGTTGCAGAAAAGTAAGCAACATTTCACCAGTAGAGATTCCTTTCAGGCAGTGTGTGCTAGTAAATGTTTAACAAACACCACTCTGGGAAAACAAACAAATTTGGATTTATAGCATTTGCTGATCTTCATAATGTAAATACTCACACCACGTCCAATTCCAAACTATTGAGGAGATGACAAACAGCTTACAAAATTCCAAAAACAGTAATTCACCGTGACTCTGTGAGTCAATAAGGGCCAGCTCCAGCACACCAGCATAGACATATGGGTCAAGGAGATTCCTGTGTAAATTGGGTAAAGAAAACTGAAGCTATTAACATACAGGCCTATTAAATTAAATCCTTTCTATCCCAATGGCAACTCTATCAGAAATGTCTGTCTCATGTATTAGAATATTTTCTTTAAATTTTACCTGTTATCATAGTTTAGATTTGCAAATGCAATTGCACTGGCAATAGTGATATCTGTAAGCAATAAGTCAATAGCTTTTATAGACTTCATCTCATCTAGTTTATTATACTAATCAAATATCAACATGTGTAATGGATATTTTATATAATAATCCCTAAAGTGGAATCTCTAAGCATTTATGACTAAAGAGAAAGTATTTAAATTCTTCATCCTGCTATTGAAGTTGGCCTGGCTAAACACTTCTGAATAGCATTCAGATTATGGTGTGTGTCAGAAATGGATATATACTCTAAAACTATTATTATTTTTCTAACTTTTCATCTTTTGTCTAAAATGTAAAAGATTCTAATAATAATAGTAATGGCATGGCACAGTACATATATTCTAATTTCTCTATTTTATATGCTTGAAAGCATTTTGAAGCATATAAAATATTTTCATTTTACATTGGAAACTTGGTAGTTATGATATTGATTCTCACTGGTAAGAAATACGTTTACTTACATAATTGGAAAAAACTGATTTCTTAACTACTTAGCCTGAAAACGAGATAATATTAGTAAAGTGATTGCTGCTTATCTGTTAAAGTAAAATTATATAATTTCCATTAGTCATACCTAAATATATAAGAAGAAAAGTAATTTGTGATAAAAGTTTTATACAAGAAACAGAAAAAAGATTTAATTCTTGATAATACATGATTAAAATATTATAAAGATTACATATACATATACATATACATATGTATATATATATACACATTCGAGTATGTGTGTGTATATGTTTGTATGTGTATATTTGTATGTGTATATATATTCCAGTTATTATGCATTCAATTCTATTACTAATTCCAGAATCCAAATGCAGGATTTTATTAAACTAATTATTAATAAGATTATGATTAATTTCTAAAGAGAAATAAGGTGCTTGGGTATAATATATGCTTAACTTTTTAAGGGATAAAAACCATTTCACATATGATGTTTTATGGTACCTCTCAGTAACAGACTTATAGAGCTTTTAAGTTAAGAATTGAAATATTATTTATCCCTTATTCCATAATAAAAGGAATCTCACCACTAAAGAGAATTACAACTGAATATTTTGCAGAAGTACTTAAGAATATACAGGTTATCTTTATTTCTAACATTTTAAATTTCATATTGAGCATAATGGTTTTCTCAAAAGACTATGATTTTGTGGTGCTATACTGGCAAAATAAAATAGCAGATGTTTCATTTAAAACCTCTTAAATTCGTTCTTACGGTTGAATGTCATCCCACTGCAACCACTGCATCTAAAATATGTTACCCCTCTTGCTGAAGGAGACTTTCCCAGTGCTTCAGAACTATTAAATGTTACAGATAGAGAATCTGCATCATTTGTTTCCATTAACTGTTCTGTTTGTGTGAAAAAAAAAAATCCGTAAAATGACAGATACATGTAACATTGACTTAAAGAAAGCAAATAAAGATAAAATTTGCTGAAAAATATTCCAATATTTTTAAATACTAGTAAAAGATTTCTGCTGCTCACAGAACTTATGCACTCCAATTATTTTATTTATTGTCTGTGAAAAGACTGGCAAAATGGATAAGTGTGTGCATGTGCGTTGGGAAAATAACTTGGAACAGTTGTTGAAATCTGTACTCTGCAGTTTATATTTCCTCACCTATAATATAAAGGAAATCATCATTTTGCCCAACGATTTGGAGACAGGACTTTGAACTTGAAGTGCCCTGTGTATGAAAATAGAAAGGCCATAAGAGAAGAGTAAAATAGTCTGTGCTCAAGTATTCTAGAATTATTCTTGAGAAAGAATTTGAAGCAGAAATGGTGACATGAGACTGAGATTTAAAATGTCTTATTATTTTCTTATATGTTCTTTCACAAATTTAATGAGAAAATATGGTATGGAAATTAAAGCTGCAGTAGACAATTTCTAGATCTCTTTATTATTTAGCTATCTACCCATCAATCTACTATTTATTCTCTTTCTTCTCTCTCTCACTGGCTCCCTGAAGCACTTGTGACACTTATTGATGACTCAGGTTTTGCAAGTGAAAAGTAGAGCTAATGATCAGAATGGTATCTTATTTCCCTCAGGTATTATACCGTGTGTGTGTGCGTGTGTGTGTGTGTGTGTGTGTGTGTGTGTGTTTTAGGATTAATGAGAAATTCCCTAGACTTCCTTTAGAGTTCCTATGAGTAAAGTCAATAGTAATAATAAGTGACACCAGCTTACCTGGAAATTGGAAAGTAAGTCTCCAAAGTATTACATTTTAATGTCAGTACAGAACAGTAGCAATTTTCTCTGATGGATTTTATTTTTTCCAAGCATCAGTCAGTGTTTCCTACCAAATCTAAGTAAAAAATTCAATCTGGAGATGATAAAATAAACAATGTTTTTAGAATTTAAAAATTATGGATAGTTCAAGTTAATTGTTTAAATTTTGTTTTATTTTAAAAAATCATTTGTCCATCTGAGAGTTATGAAATGAGAACTTTAATTTGCCAAGTTGGAGAAGTCAATGTGGGATTTAACATTTGCTGGAGAAAAGTGAAAGTTATTTATTTCTAGGTTACACTTAGCAAGGAGTACCATATATTTAGCTGAGAAAGTGTGTTAACCTTCCTTTCTACATTCAATTTTAGGTTTCTTCTTTTCTATGTATTTTTATCCATTAGTAGTCTAACATACCTAATGACAAACCTCAGAATAATGCAAAAAACAAAAAATGCAGCATTCAACCCTCTGTCACATCTTATGTTTTTAACAATTTAATTTTTAAATTTTAAATTAATGCAATCCATGTAAAAACAGCATGGCCAAAGTAATAGTAATACTAGAGATCCAGTTCAACTGGTCTTTAGGGGCACAGATTCTGGAGCCAGATTTCTTCTTAATTCCCAGTTCCACATTTTACTAGCTGCATGACTTTGTGCCAGTTAGTTATTATCTCATACTTCAGCTTCCTCATCTGTAAAATAAGATTATTAAGAGTGCCTACATCATAGGGCTACTGAGAGATCATTTGAATTATATATAAAGCACTTAGAATAGTGCCTGGCATATTGTAAGTGCTAAACAAGGCTTATCTCTAATTAATACACACTGAAAAATAGATTCAGTAAATTCTCCTTTGGGTAATTAAGTAAAGCTCATTTCTCTCTCAAGGTATTTCTCTCTTTCCAGACACGTCTCCCTTTTCTGCAAGTTTATTTAAATTAATTACAGTTGTTCTAATAAAGAATATTGAAACAAATAAATGAATTTTGGTTAGAAGAACAAATAGGAGACTCAGTGATAACATCTTATTTTGCCTTACCTTGATTTCAGAAAGTACTCTACTCGAAGTGTCTGAGCTTATCTTCCTTTTTACTTCTATATCTCTCTCAATTAGATTGAAGTCAACTGATAGTTATTTGTTCTATTCTGGTGAATATTAATAATGAATGAATATATCCAATGTATCCCCCAAGGTGAGGATAGGTCCATTCCAAACTTGGCAGTTGAAAGCTGTACATTAATTTTTGGTAAATATCTCTTGATTTTACTACATTATTTCTGAAACAATAATTGGCATCCACAGCATCTATAATAGCTTTTTTATATTTTAAACTTCATCTTAAGCTTTTCACAGAACTAACAAGTACAACCTCAGATGAAAAATTTGGTATGAATGAATATGAATTAGTGGGGAACCTTATTTTAACCACCAGTAATAGCAATACTGTATGAAGTTAACTTTCCAATGTTTATCTTGAATAGCATTGCACATTTTCAAATTGCAACTAGCCACATTTACTTTGGCTAAAAAAAAAAGATTTTTAAAAATTTAATGGTTTTTCTCATGCATTTTCCTACTCATTTACCTGCTTTCATGTGAGTATAACTTAATTTGTTTATGTTTGAAAAAATAACAACCTCTTTCAAATAAGTAGAAAATCATTCATGGCTGTCAGACTATCTCACAATTTCACAAAAAAAATTAACTCTCCATATGATAATTCAACAGATAAGTGTCACTGTATAGCTAATGATGTGACATTACTAATAAATCTGAACCTATGGGTATCTTTAGCATTTGTGACTGAAAATTTTGTGTACAAGCAGAAAAAGAACAAATTAACGTCTTTTCTGGGATATAAAAATGCTACATCTGGCCAGGCGTGGTGGCTCACATCTGTAATCCTAGCACTTTCGGAGACCAAAGCAAGTGCATCACCTGAGGTCAGGAGTTTGAGACCAACCTGGCCAACATGGCGAAACCTAGTCTCTACTAAAAATACAAAAATTAGCCTGGCATGGTGGCAGATGCCTGTTGCTGTTGTCTCAACTGCTGGGAAGGTTGAGGGAGGAGAATCACTTGAACCTGGTGGGTGGAGATTGCAGTGAGCTGAGATCACGCCACTAGCCACTATACTCCAGCCTGGGCTAAAGAGTGAGACTCTGTCTCAAAAAAATAAAATAAAATAAAAATGTTATATCTATAATAGCAAGAATATGAACTGGAAGACATCTCAGCCCTACTTCCTTGTTTGTTTTTCCATTTCGCCCATGTTTTATGTTTTGGAAAAAAAAATAATCCAAGAAGGCTGGACGTGTTAGCCCATTCTTATGTTGCTATATGGAGATAACTGAGGCTAGGTAATTTATAAACAAAAGGGATTTAATTGGTTCATGGTTCTGCAGGCTGTATAGGAATCATGGCACCAGCATGAGCTTGGCTCTTGGGGAGGCCTCAGCAAGCTTAAAATCATGGCAAATGGCAAAGAGGGGGCAGGCTCTCACATGGTGAGAGCAGGAGCAAGGGAAAGAGCTGGGAGATGGCACACACTTTCAAACAACACATCTTGTGAGAACCCACTCACTATCTCGAGGACAGCACCAAGCCGTGAGGGATCCACCTGCATAACCCAATCACTTCTCACCAGGCCCCACATCCAATATTAAGGATTACATCTCAACATGATATTTCCCAGGGACACAGATCCCAATTATATCAGCAAATCAATTTGATCAGTAGTGACAACTTAAGAAAGAGAAAAAAACAATAAACAATAAGAGAAGAAACAATAATACATTTTAGCAATTATATTTTAATGACCCCATTCGATACAAAATTATAGGCATTTTCATAGATAAAAACATTTCTTTTTAATGTGAGCTAAATAGCTATGAGATCACTATGTTTAATATTTAAAGTTTTAATAACTGCTCACTTCTAAGCATTCTGGTCTCTATGCCCTACAACTAACAATTGTTCCTTTTGTCACCAAAGCATTCCATATTTTATTATTCTTTCATTCTTCTACCTGTCTAATTCTATTAAAAACAGACCTCGGTAGTACATATACATATACATTATATGTGTGTGTACATATAAGTGTATACATATTTAGATTGAATTTTATAGGAATAATCTCTTTTGATTATTATATTAGCATTCATTTGATTAAAATGATATCCTAATCTTTTCAATATCCTTTAATTATTTCATTTACTTATCCAACAAATATTTATCGAACATATTGTACGTGCCAGGCATTTTGCTAGATCTGGGGTGCAAATTTGGATTAAATAGATACAGTTCTGGTCGGGCATGGTGGCTCAGGCCTGTAATTCCCAGCACTTTGGGAGGCTGAGGCAGGCGGATCATGAGGTCAGGGGATGGAGACCATCCTGACTAATGTGGTGAAACCCCGTCTCTACTGAAAATACAAAAAATTAGCTGGGTGTGGTGGCACTCTCCTGTAGTCCCAGCTACTTGGGAGGCTGGACAGGAAAATCACTTGAACCCTGGAGGTGAAGGTTGCAGTGAGCTGAGATCACACCACTGCACTCCAGCTTGGGCCACAGAGTGAGACTCCATCTCAAAAAATAATAATAATAATAAATAGATACAGTTCTTACCTCACTTGGATTAGTTATATTGGTACTAGGTAATTATAGTACGATATGATAAGTACAAGATGAGTGAGGAGTGGATGCTCTTGGAGAATCCCTTCTAGCAAAACTGAGTTAGGGGATTGATTAACAGAAAAAGGCCTGCTGATGAAATTGATGTTCTAGTTAATGCCAAGAATAGGGAGCTATGTTTCGGGCAGAGAAAATTACATGTGTAAAACCAGATGTCTTTTTGTTGTGTAATATTAGTTAACACCGTGTAACACTATGTGCCAATCATTACTGCAAGTGATTTTCACACTATGTAAACAACCCGTTTGACGTAGGTTTGTTATTACTCCTATTTTCCCCTTGAGAAAACTGGGGAGTTAATTAGTTAAGTAACTTGCCCAAGTTATGTAACCAGTAAAATTCAACGCTGGGAGCCAAGTAGCTTGGTTTCATCATCTGTACATTTCCTGCTTCCTCTTAATTCCATACTGCCTTTTACAATAAAAATACACAAAAGATTTAATTTACTATGCTAGGCATTCATTTTGCAGCCCCATCAATTCAGGAAAATGATTTTAGAGATTAACTAACAATTGTTGATATGATACAAAATCCCTGTGTGTCATCAATCATGAATTTGAACTCAGCAAGAAGGCTAGGAATTTACTTCACTTCAACAAAGATTTATTGCCTTTCTCTATATGCAAAGCTCTATGCTAGGTGCCAGGGATGTAAAGATCAGTTGGCTTAATCTCTGCCCTCAAAGAGTTCACAAGTTTGAAGAATATGTTAACCATTAAAAATTTATAAAGCTTATGCCAAATACAACCAAGCAGACACCTACATGTGATATGAGGGCAAAGAGTTTGCCTGATGCACATTTGAATTCATAGCACAATGTCTATTACCTGACTAAAGACAAAATGAATGAATAAACACAACAACATGCTATAAAGGGAAGAATTGTTTTCCCTGAGGTAAATCATGAGATGCTTTGTTAAAAGGAGGCACTCAGGGCCTGTAAGAGTGGACTGTATTTTTTTTAAGGAAGGTAGTAGAGTAGTGAGGTAGATGAAGCTTGACACATAGAGGGGAAGAGGAGCAAAAGCAATAGAGCAGAAAAGAATAAGAACTGAGTAAGAACAACGAGACAATGTCCTGAAGAGTTGTATTGGTGTAAGTTTCTAGATGGCCTCGAATGATGGAACAGGAGGCACTAAGAACATTTTAGAGGTCAATTTGTTAAACTTTGTGCAAATTAATGATGGTCTAAGGCAGACTAATGAAAGCAAGAAGAAAAAGAAAGAGATATATGTGGAAGTTAGCTAGGGATGTATTAAGATCATGTTTTTAGAATGCTGCAATACTTTTTGCAGTAACCTACATTAACTGAAAAAGGGAGAGTCATACTTTGAAAATAAGAGCAATCTCCTTCATTTCGTTTATGGGAATAGCAAATCTCTCTTCTTCTTATTGCAGTTTCTGTGGTCCAAATCATGTTTGAAAATGAAACATCTGTGATACTGAAATAGCTTCAATAACCAAACATCTGTGATACAAAAATATCTTCAACTTTTTTGGGAATTGAGAAGGCTTCCCTCAGGCATATGTCCCAGATATACAGTATCACATCTTAGTTATAACTGCAAACACTGCAGTGCCCCAATAGAGCCTCCAAAAGAAAAACTAACCCATATGGATTTCACTAAAATAGATATAAATAATTAATTAAATAAAACCAAAGGTGTGAACTGATTTGTATCAAAGCTCCTGCTTTAAGTATCAATGAGCTGAGCACATTTAATCCATCCAAATATGAAGTCTCTGTTATTGACATTTAGTATCGATCATTAAAAATTTAAAATTCCGTTTAAACTAAACTAGATTATCTTTAGAATTCATAAGTAAGTTACTCCCTTCTAAGTATTTCCCATAACCAGTATTTTAAATAGCGTATGGTTCTATATTCTGGGAGTATACTCAAGTATTTTTGACTTGCATACGCTATGTAGATTCCCATCATTTCTCAACTCCTGTGTCACCTTTCTAGCCCCTCTCCTCACAACACAAACCAACTGTAGAAAAGTTAGTTCAAGAGTTAGGTAAGGAAATCTTTTAAAAAATTGTTTTGTTTTGGGCTCCCTGACCCCTCAGAGATAATCAGACTCAACTCATATAGGGACATTTTAGCTCTATGCATTGGACCTGATGGACACCAAATTCAGTGGAGCAGCAATAGTGGAGAATGAAAGAAAAATGAATATCGTGAAACAGCATAGAGATGAGAAAATACTTTGAGGAAGAGTTGTGTCTCTGCATGAAAGAAAAACAATGGTAGTAATAATAATTCCATTTATTGAACATTTATCATTGAATTATGAGTAGGTTTATAAGTCTTTTTTTAAGATGAAAAGAATTGTGCTTTAGACAGAATAAAAAAAAAAAAACTTGTTACGAATCCAGATGGAAAGTTTTAGATAAATATTTTATATCTTAAGGTATAATTTTAGTATTTTTATAGTTATATTTTGGAGATTATCTTGATCTGGCACCTGCAAGGCATTTTATATAGTCCTTTTGTGGGCTGGTAAACAGCTCACTGGGCCTCAGTTATGGGATAGAGACTGTCAGTTACCCCAGGGTAGGGGCAATGTCTTTTCTCATCTGGGCTTGTTCACCAGCCGAATACCTGGAGAACAGTAGTTCCTTAAAATTAAGTGGTCGATGGAGAACTGGAGCAATACATGATAAAAGAAATCATTCAAAAAGTTAATTTAGGTAGATAAATATAATTATATAATGTGACTAATTACCTCTAGCAAACCAGCTATTTCAATTTCAATTAATACTATTAAAGAGAGTTGTCAGTGAACATTTATTATAAGCCTTATATGTATATGTAATGAAATTTATTTTGAGAAGCTATAGGTTTAATTTTAAGAATGCATTGGTTATACTGTGCTTTAGCAATTCTAAATAAACATAATAAAACTTAATATTTATATTTGAAGTCATATGAAAGTATAGTTACACAAAGACATAATTACTTAATCTCCTGTAGAAATTATTTGCTTCTATCTTCAAAAATTAATTTTAGTTGTACTTGCACACATTTTTTGCATATTTGTACATTTATGCACATACATAGACAAATATAATGCAACCATTCAAAAGAATATCTTTGTCTAAGTTATACAATAATCAGTTGCCATACCATTCTTGATGATGTGTTCTTGACTGCTTGCCTGAACTCACGAAGTTATTAAAATATATTACCATCCAGAAATATTAGGTTTATAGAGGTATCTTGAATTCAGAATAAAATATTTGATGTATATGGATATTTGTTTCATATGGCAGTTTCTAATCTAGAAATGAATTGGGCTTTAAAAATTTGAAGCCCAAATAGGAAACTATTGGTTGTTTTATTCAGCAATAAATACTACAGTGCTAATTATGTGCTAGGCATTACTCAATGCACTTCAAAAATTTTACCTAATTCGGTCTCCTTAACAACTCTATAAGGTAAATATTATTCTCATTTTATTGACGATGAAACATAGCACAGTGAAGTCAAATATCTTATACAAGCTCACATAGTAAGTGGTAGCACTAGTTTTTGAAACTCAGTCTGGCTACAGAGTCTGCATCCATAGTTATCACACAGTGTGTCTTCTAAGCTCTATTCCCTTTCACTTGCTTGCCCCTTCTAACAGGTCTTCAACAGTTTTATAAGTGATTGTTAAAGGCTTAGAGTGAACCATGTAAGTCCTTTATCTTCAGTGTGGCATATTTGTGGCCAAAGATTGCAAAAGTAGCATGACTACACTCTTAAAAATGAAACGTAAATAATAAATAAAGACTTCTTATCTCTTTATCTGTTTAATTGTGCTTTGGAAAGATCATTTTTCCTTGCAGAAGAATATATGGCTAGGTAGAAATGTCGTAGTAATTCTAAACAATCTGAATATGTTCAAGAATTTTAGAGGTTATATACAACAAGTAATTTATTATGCCTACTTTCTCTTTAACATATGAATTTCCTTTCCTCTATTATAGATATATCATTGTCAATATACTATTTTTTCAACCTTTTCTTTATTACTCTAAAATAGAATTCAGGTAAAGAAAAAAAGTTCATGTAAATGAAAAGATTTACGAAAGCATTTAGGCAATAGTTGGGAGAAGTAAAGAAAAAATAGATCAAAGAAGATATAGGTGCTTGTATTTGAAAAAGGATTGAGTTTAAATTTCTAATCCATGAGAGACAAAAGACAAAGAATCTTTAGGGGTCAAGTTAATAGATAATTGTTTCGAAGGGAGAGAGAGTGCTGGGGACGACTGCTTGGCTCACACTGCTGAAGGGGCTCACCAGGTACTGTTCACTGGGATTCTCTTGGCAATTAGCCCAGACATGCCAGAGCATGGCAGTAAGGTGAGCAAGCGTGAATACGCACTGATGCTCCTATGTGCAGAATATCTACAGTTTATAGGTAACAATGTGTGACTTGAGAATATCCCTACACCTACAAATGACTATTCTTACACTGCTTTTATAGGTCACTGGGCTATGTTTTGAGCTCAAATATTGCCTGCATCAGAATTCACAGTCGTTTCTGAGTCACTTGACAAGGCTTTGTTCTTTTCCTGGCCGTCATAATTAAGCTAATGAAAATTCTTCTGAGTCTCAGACCTGCTAAGAAAATTTCTCAGGAATAGGGGCCTTGAAAAAATGTAACTCTTCCATTGCTTAATTAAGGATTAGTAGTTTACCTCTTTTGACTTGAACAAGTGCCTGTGGACTAAGGATCTTCCACATACCACACAAACTGCTGATCCTCTTCTAGAATTCTAAGGCTTTTCTATCCAGATTTTCTAGAGGCAAAGTGCAGGTTTAGGCAAAGGAAATAGCCCTCGAGATGTCTATGGGGTCCCAAGAGTGAGGAATCCAGGGCAAAATAAACTTTTGGCCCGAGAGGAGCCTTTTAGCAAAGACATGATTAGAAATCTTAAACCCAACCTATGTTTCCATCTGATGGAAAAGCTTTTGATCCACAATGAGCCATTTTCAGGGTTTTTCAAAAAGGTATTGTTTTTTGAAGTCTCTGAGAGGGAAAAATGGAGCTTGGAGCCAGCAAAAAGCACACTGACCCTAACGGGTACTGGAAAGTTGCTTTCTCAGGGTGCTGTGGTTGAATGTTTTCGAAAGCTGCTTGCCTGGCACAAAAGAGGAACTCTGAAAGGCTGACAGAAATGTTCCTCATTTCGGCACGTATCAATTTATTACTCATCAGATCATTAGGGTTTTACACGGTGGTTGGTTTATGCAGGCCCCAGTGTGTAATGAACCCAAGAAGTGAAAACTCCCCCAGAACCCCAGGCTCTCCTAGGACAGGTAATCTACTTTCCAGTGAATGGGAGTGGACTCAAGTTTTGTAGTTGTAATCACAGGTTCGCTCTGATTAGTCAGATGTCCCAGAACTGTAAATTAGAGTGTTTTATTTTTGCTTCAGTATATATATCTGTATATGCATAGCTAAATGGATATGGAGATCGTTTTCAGTTTGAAATTTGCATCACTTGACCAGTGTTCATTCACATTGTACAGTACTGATGTTGCACGGGGCATTAGGGCAAAGTGCTACAATAAAACATAGGACATCTGTGATCTTAAAAGGCACTTTGCTCTGTTCTTGCAGAGCCGCAGATTGTTGCTGTGAATGCCAATGCTATTTAGGGAGGAACTAGAGTGACAAAGGTACATCCCGGATATCTTAGAGTTGCCTGTGGACACACGTGCAGCTTGTCTCTGAAGCCAGGAAGGGCCTGATTAAATACAGGGCCCACCCACTGTGAGAAAACACTGTGGCATCCCAGCTGCCATTCAGAATGTGAAATCCAGGATATGACCTGTCAAGATGAGCCACTTCAGCATATTGTGGCATTGCAGCTGTCACTGAGATACATAAGTCTCAGAGAAAAGCATTCAAACTGTTTCCATGGTGGAATGAATACAAATGCATAGCAGCTCTAGTCATATTTGAATGTGAGTTTTTTTCAACAGGATGGTTTATACTAAATATGCAGATGTGTGCTAGTGACCCCAGTACCTCTTCTCGTCTCTGATTGCTGAGCATTTTCTGAAGGCATATTTCTCTTAGTTTATGTCTGAGAGGGGCAAGGAACATTTTTAAACCATACAGAGTTAAGATATGCAGTTTTCCTTCTTCCTCAATGAAGACAAAATTGTTATAGATTATCCAAGCTACATCAATGACACATCTGAAAAAGAGAAGTTTTCACAACCTAGATTCGTTTTATATTTATTTCCTGATATTGAACTTATTCTCTTCAACTTCTGACAAATGTATAGTGTTAGCAACGCATTTATAATAGAACTTCAAAACTTCTAACTTGTACCATTAGTGTCAGAAGAAGCCCAGTGATTATAATTAGTGATTTTATAAGCATTTTTCTAATAAGGAATTAACATACATCAACCCACAGTTGTGCCAAATAAGTGGTAATAAAAATTGGGGTAGGAAATTTCCTTCCTGTGGGGTGTGTGTGTGTGTGTGTGTGTGTGTGCATGTATATACACACACACACACACATATATATATCTGAATAGCAAACTGGAGATATAAAGTTACATGTGTTATATATGTTTACAGATATGATTCCATGTATTAATGTATTATACATAATTGTATATATAAATACAATATACAACATATAACTATACATGTTATATACTCAATAGGATACTCACATGGATATTTACTTTATTAATTAGAATGAAATGATCTATTACCTAATGATACCTATAACAATTTGTTTCAGTTGTTTATCTCAGAAACTCTTGATTCCGATAATTCATTAATTTAACAAGGATATTCATTCTTGTTATGTAAAAATGTTCAGTAGATAAGTGTTTCTAGCTTGTTTGCATATAAATTTAGAACTTATGTATCCCAAAATACCTGAAAGCCATAACTGAATTACAGAGTAACCTTCAGACCTTCACACTTGTCACTTCTTCACTGCACTGTGACAGATTTTATTTATTTATTTTTGCCCCAAGTACCTATCATATTCCCCAGATGGCTTAGCCATCATCACTGGCAGATTATGAATAATGTTTTACACTGAACAGATGTAAGCAATTTGTAATTTTTCCCCTTTCTGAACCAGCTTTGTTTTGATGAATCAACTGGAAATTGAAACTTAAGTAGAACTTCTGTTTGAAAAAGAGCAATGTTTTCCCACATTGGAGTATGTAGTCAGCTCTTAAATATAGATGAGAAACAACGAATAGGGAAACTGGCCAGGGAGTGTGGCAAGAAAACAAGAAGATCATTTCTTAGCATTGCCATATAATTCCAATTTCTTTCCTCTATAGAACCACGTATTTAAAAAAAGTTTTAAGTTGCTTCAAACCAACCAAAAGTTCATCAGGTTGCCTGTGTTTCTATCCAGTAAGAATATTCTTCAAAATAACTAGAACTCTGGAAATATAGTAAGTGCTGGTGAAATGTTAAGAGAGAAAGAAATGAGCTATCCCTTTGACAAGGAGGTGTTTGCTCTGCTGAATTGTATTTTATGTAGTTATACAAATTATAATTATATTTTTGACCCTAACATAAGCAAGTCAAATTGAGCCTTACTGGCAATGCAGTGTTAGGATAAGCTCTCTACAAGCTATAAATTAGGCGAATAATCTCTCTACAAGAGATTATTCATTTTGAATAATGACAAAAATGTCTACGTAAGAAAGATCTTAATTCTATGGCTAAAAAAGGCACATTTATTTATACATTGATATCTTATTCATAAATAATATACTTTCCTTAAAATAGCCAGTGGCCAGACCTAAAACGCCACTCAGTGTCCAGAGTTCAATCATGGTCCTGCACTTTCAAAGCCTATTTCTGACCTAATAATTCTTGCAGTGGAAAGACCAATAATAGTGAGTATCCTCAGCTTTCTTTAAAGTCTATGAGAGCAACCTGATTGGCAGTTGGTCTAGAATAAATGTGAATAACCGAATACTTGCAAATCTGAGAACTTCATATTGCTACAGATAGAATTTGATAACAAAAAAATAAGCTATCCAAGACAAATACGAATGCACTTCTTATTTCTGTGCTCATTACTTAATTTCAATCATCACTAATACAGAAAGTTTCATGTTAATATATAAAGTATAATTCAGTAGAATTCATAGACCATCCTCAAAGTTTATTTAACCCTTGCCTCCTTTAAAAAAACATGAAATTTATGTCTTTCTTTAGTAATATTTTGAATTGCAAAATGAATTAAATGATACTATTTGAACCCAATCAAAACAACTATATTTATTTTGCTACTTCTTCTATCCCACTCTAAGAATCTATATGTTTCTCTGACAGTGAATAATTACAGGTTCTAATAATCTGGTAAAATATATTATTTTTATTCCTTTTATAGAGACAATGTCTCATACTGTCACCCAGCCTGGAGTGTAGTGGTGTGATCATAGCTCACTGTAACTCCAAACTCCTGGGCTAAAGTAATCCTCCCACCTCAGCCTCTCCAATAACTGAGACTACAGGTGTATGCCACTACTCCTGGATATTTTTTTTTCTTTTTTGTAGAGATAGGATCCTGCTATATTGCCCAGGCTGGTCTCACACCTTGGGCCTCAAGGACCCTCCCACCTTGACCTCCGAAAGTGATGGGATTGCAGGTGTGAGCCACTGTGCCTGGCCTAAGGTTCTTATTTACTAAGTCTTTTGTGTAGGCAGCTATTGGAGGAACCCATTAGATGTATTTTCTTATTTACTTAAGAAACTCCTAGAAATAGAAATTCCATTTGACCCAGCAATCCCATTACTGGGTATATACCCAAAGGATTATAAATCGTTCTATTATAAAGACACATGCACACGTATGTTTATTGTGACACTGTTTACAATAGCAAAGACCTGGAATCAACCCAAATGCCCATCAATGATAGACGAGACAAGGCAAATGTTATACATATACACCATGGAATACCATGCGGCCATAAGAAATGACGAGTTTGTGTCCTTTTTAGGGACATGGATGAATCTAGAAACCATCATTCTCAGCAAACTGAAACAAGGACAGAAAATCAAACACCACATGTTCTCACTCATAGGCGGCTGTTGAACAATGAGAACACATGGACACAGGGAGGGGAGTATCACATACTGAGGTCTGTTGTGGGGGACTAGGGCAGAGACAGCGAGGGATGGGGAGATTGGGGAGAGATAACATGGGGAGAAATGCCAGATATAGGTGACAGGGGGATGGAGGCAGCAAACCACATTGCCATGTATGTACCTATGCAACAATCCTGCATGATCTGCACATGTACCCCAGAACCTAAAGTACAATAAAAAAAAAAGAAAGAAACTGAATGGAATGGCTTACCTTGCCCCCCGACTTTTTTCTTTTAGATTCTGTAATGTAAAATTCCTTAGCTACATAACAGAGTCCCTGAGTTCCTGAGTTTGCTTTAATACACAATTGTTAGGCCCAAAATAAAAGGTCCTTTTTTACCTTGTCTGTACAAAATGTGGAATCCTCTGGATATCCTTTAAAGAGTTCTCATAAATTTTAAGGCTTTGCAGCCTTCTTCCAAATAATGATATTAAGATAGCAACTGAGATAATTCAGAGGTTTTTTTTTTCAGTTAAGTAACCCCATTAGAGATGCAATATGAGGTTACTTAATATTTTAAACTTAATATTTCCCAATATTTTAATGCAGTTTATCCTCTTGTAGTCTATACTTCCTTTTTGAACCTGTGTATACCCTGCATCCTTCTCTTGCCTTCTGCACTCTACCTGCATTACATACATTTTTGCAGTCTATGCATGAAATTTGAGACATTATACAAAACAGTATTACATGAATGTACTAAAAGAGAAGCAGATGGTCAAGAATACTACACACTTCTTTGTAAACTAACTCCCACAGATTGTCTTTCTTCAGATTTTTTGCCCAACTAGAACCAATCATCAAACAAGTGATTTGAGAGGCTTTATTATGGAAATATTCCTCTTGAACAATAACAACAACAAAAAGCCATTTCAATCACATTTTCATTTTAAAGAAAGTTATATTTCACCCTCTTTAAGTTTATTGTTATAAAGTCTGAGTTAATTATCTCTATCAACTTATATTCTTATTCAAAGTGTCAGTAAAAAAGTTTGTGACTCTCATTTTTGAATTTCTATTATACCAGTGCAACAGAAAGAAAACAGATTGTATGGAATAAATGTTTGTCTTAGGCAGTGCCTCTAAATTTAAGTGAATTTCATGATTGCTACATGGAGTTGAATTGTATAGTTCACATTCTAGATAGATACCACATGATCATTTTTCTCTCCTTTTCAAGTCCTAAAAAAGCAAATATTGAATTTTTTGTTTCTTCATTTGTTTTGTTTTGTTTTACTAGATGATTTCAAGTCCTAGTTTTATAATTCAGGCACTAATTCATTAAATTATTTAAATAAAAACAAGAGTTAAATGAAACTGAACTTAAATTTGTTAGTTGGGTTGAGTGCTATATGAGCATGTGTTGCCAGAAAGGGGATCCAATCTAGACCCCAAGAGACAGTTCTAGTATCTCAGACAAGAAAGAATTCAAGGTGAGTGCATAGAGTAAAGTGAAAGCAAGTTTATTAAGAACATAAAGGAATACAAGAATGGCTACTTCATAGATGGAGCAGCCCCAAGTGCTGTTGGTTGCCCTTTTTTATGTTTATTTATTGATTATCTGCTAAACGATGGGTGGTTTATTCATACCTTCCCTTTTTAGATTTTATAGGGTAACTTCCTGACATTGCCATGGCATTTGTGAACTCTCATGGCACTTGTGGGAGTGTAGCAGTGAGGATGATCGGAGGTCAGTCTTATCACCATCTTGAATTTGGTGGAGTTTGGCTGGTTTCTTTACTGCAAACTGTTTTATCAGCAAGGTCTTTATGACGTGTGTCTTTGCTGACCTTTTATCTCATCCTGTGACTCAGAATGCATAATTGTTTGGGAATGTAGCCCAGTGGGTCTCAACCTTATTTACTCAGCTCCTATTCGTGATGGAGTTGTTTTGGTTCAAATTCTTCTGACACACGTACATAGGTAGTGTGACTGGACTCTGTTAATGTGGTTGCTTCAACATGATATATTACATTTCATTTATGTGTTGATTCATAATTTACAGTGAATTATTATTTGTATAGTATCATTCAATTGCTTCAGCATTCCTAAAGGGAAGATGTTTTTGCCCAAATTTAGAGATCAGGAATCTGAAACACAGACATGACAAGGACTAGCCAAGGCTTAGCACTTACACTCTGAAGGCTGACACCATTCAAAGTCCTAGGATTTTTCACTGTACCGAAGTTATTCATTAGGAACATTAACATTATTTTAGAAACTTTTTCTATATTAATGTTCTTGAATTCAGCAATCATTTTATAAATGCAGTTTATAAATTAAGTGATTCTTCCTAAACTGTATTTAAGGTACCGTCACTGACTCTAACAAAAAGTAAAGGATTAGCAATGGTTTGAAAAGATTGACGTTTCACCAAACAGAGATTGACATGTAGAGGGGAAAAAACAATCCAGGTATTTAATAATATTTGACTAATGAAAAATATTTCGTATCATCTTATGGCCCTTTAAAGTTTCAGGACGAAAAGTTGAAAGTTTTCCTCTAATATTTTGGAGCAGAATTATAACAGTGGCTTTGGAGTGTAATTGAAAATCCAAAGCCTGCGTCCTTGACACTGTCTTAGCATTATTCCTTCATGGAGGTTTTCCACAGCTGGGAAATTCCTTTTTATATGCTCATGAAAAGCCTTTTTTGAGTCTTCAATTTGTGCCAGGGACAAGTCAATTGTCTAAATGGGCAGTGCCCCTACAGTATCTGCCCCCTTTATGGCAGGAATAAAAATAGAGAATAAAGGTTTATGTTTGACCTACCTCCCCAAATGCTATTAGTTTGATACTTGCTGGGAATGCTTTTAGGAACCATTTAGAATTTGCTTATGGCTATCTTAATTCTAGTCATTTGCTGGGCTTTGAGAACTCTGCTCTTTGACTGATGTTTAGTTAGTGTACTTTGATAGAAAGAATTTTACATTATTCAAAAGAATATAGATCACATTTTTTGGTTCTTAGTTTTCTTGAAATTGATTTTAGCACAACTCCTATCTGGGAGGTTAATGTAACCTGACTTATTGATGTAAACTGAGAATATCCATTTGTAAATAGTCCAAATCAAGCTGAAATAAGATCATCAGACCATTAGAAGACTTGTTTATATTTTGTTGTCATAGTAAACTTAACTTTCATTGGGAAGCTAACTTCATATAGGCTGGGGAATATGGAAGTAAAGTCTCTAAGTACCTCCTTGAACTCCATGTTAATATAAAGCAAAAATCTGCATGGATAAGCACCAAGATCATGCTCATCTTCCCTGTCTAATCCATTTTTACTAAGCTTTAGGATTACCTACACCACTACCACCCCTTGTTTTTTAATGATTTTTTTTTCTTCATAGGAGTCCATGTCCTGTGATTAATGATTTCATGGTTTCCTTTCAATCTTAGTAAGAAAAATGCAGTTTCCATGGTTTTTTATTTTCAAAAAGTAATCTGATCTCATAAGAGCACTTAAGTGTTAATCTAATTTAACTCCTTTATCATGCTTCAGAAGATCATCTCTCTTATGTTTTTCTAGTTATTTCACTTTTTATACGTCACCACTTCTTCATTCTGGCAATTTAGGTTATGAGTTTCAGTTTTTTCTCAGAAGGATTAAAAGTGAAGGTCATTAAAAATGGTAATGGATTAAAAGAAAAGGCCTTTAACATCTGTAGTTTGACATCTGTTTCATTTTTGCTCTGCCTCAAATTTACCAGCTCAAGATTTTAAACATTATCTTTGACAACTCCCAAAAGATATTTTACTAAATGCAGTTATAATCCATCTATTATATGATGCTTATTTTTAAAATTCCCCTTCACCAAAATCTAGCCCACATATGATGATTTGAATCACTCGTGTAGTTTGGGAGACATCTATTTTAATTCCATTTGACAATCTGACATGGTTAAATAAAGTCTAGAGTATTCTCTCTGGTTATTTTTGTTTAATTTTTCTCACTTTTCAGCAAGATCCCATTTTCCTGTGACTTCATTCTCTTACATTAGCTTTAGATTTGAAATTGTAATGGGTCATTTTATAACTTTCAGATAATCACACATTATCAAAACATCATGTTTTTAATAACCAATCATGTAATTGTATATATCAATTAAAATAAATTTGAAAAAATACATTAATTATGAATTTGTCAGGAGAATACATTATATGACCCCTAGCAACAAGTATTACAGGAAAGTGGAAATTATGTTGTAAGTTTTCCAGTGGGATGATCTTATCAAATAGCTCTGTAATGCAATTTAAGAGAAACACTGCATGTTATGGCAGATAAAGCAGGAGTAGTTAGTATCTGCCAGCAAGATGTGAAGATTAGACTACTGCTATTGTTGGATGGACTCTCACGTTCTTTATTCTGAATTCATAGTACTTTTGGTTAAATAGAAATGAAAGTTTTAGATATAGTGAAACCATATTAAGATCTTCATTTTGTTGGTGAGTAAACTGTGTCTGAATATGTTTAAATGGTTTGACCAAGATTACATCATTAACAAAGGTAAAGCAAGACCAGACTTCAGCTTTTCCCAATACTTTCTCACTATTGAATATTGTCACTCAAGGATTGGCAAGTTGTGAGAATGTTCCATTTAATTAACACTACAAATCTCTAAAATACCAGCAAGAATAAATTAAATAAGCATGCGTTAAGTACCTACTGTGTATCCAGCATTGTGATGAATATAAGTTCAAAATAAAAACATAATTTATCACTTCTGTTTCTAATTTTATTAGATAATAATAATACTCCATTTTCTCTCTTTACAAATGGAATAAACAACTAATAACTGAAAATGTTTCTAAGTAACATTTTAAATTGACTTTTCTTGTTCAAAACTTATGAAGCTACAGGTCAGGAGGAATATTTTCTGTCTCCTCTGCAGTCTGCAGTGTACTGGAGCTGGCTTGTACTGTCTTGCAATATCTGATTGGGTCATCTCTTCTTAATTCAGTGTTCACTGATGTCAGGTTTGTAACTTGAAATCAGCCATGATGGTAACATTTACACCACAGAAATTGACAAATGTTATATATCAGTAGCACTGTCACCCCACACCCAGTGTCTGCTTTAAGCATTCACCAGCATACCAATGTACAGCTTGTTGGCTGAGAAAAACTGGGCAAGCTATTTTACTTCTTAAGCCACACTGCATCCTCTATGAAGTAGGGATGATAATATATTCTGTAGCATATATTGTAATATTTTATGAGGATCATGTGAAAGTGGTTTGAAACTATATGAAGTAAAATTACTAATACCACAATAATGAGAGTTATCTATTCACTAAATATGAGACAGTTGGCAAAACCAACTTGAATAGGTAGATCTAGAATTTCTTAACATTGTATCACACTTGATGTAACGATGTGCATAGCCAGATAAAAAGAAGAGGGGTGAAACTCAGAGTTAAGGGCGAAGCCTTGTTTCTATGATAGACCTCAGATAACATACATTGGTACTGAATAGAATATAGTGATAATTGAGCATAAAGTAGTATTCCCATTCCTTTCTTCATGCCATGAGTCCTTTATGCCTCTGATGAATTAAGCTTATAAAGTTTGATAAAGCATTTTCTGTATATATACTCTGAAGGACTTCTGTAGGAAAGATTTTCTACTTTCTTCTCAGCTACTTAACACAGAACTCTGAATACAAAGGGCACATAGAAAAAATATTAACAACTGACCTCTTAAAGTTACAAACTTCTGCTTTCACTTTAATGACACTTCAAAATACTTTCGGAAGCATCATGCAACTCTGCATGGAAATTCTTACCCTTTGGTACAATGTCATTGCCTTTGTCATTTGCAATGTGGTTAAATAATATATGTATATATTGAAAGTACAAAATTGTCTTCTAACTTCAAGCACTTTTGGAAGTGTACATGTGAAAAGTGGGCCTTTTATACTTGTCATCTCTTATTTATCTTTAAAAAATTTCCCAAAAATCTTCATACATAGAAAAAAAACTCATTATTGATACTGGCCTGTTAATCACTGTAACACCATGTAGATCATTATTTACTTTTTTCCACCAATTAACTCTGTGTTGAAAATTATCCTAAGGTCTCGCTATTCCAAGCTGAATGTTCTTAAGTGACTAAAGAATACAATATTTTTTGTTAAAATTAAAATAGTTATGGCCAGGTATATGTGAGCTTAAATCTTGGTCCTGTTACCTACAACTTCTGTGACCTTACATTGATTATTTATCCTTCCTTTCCCATCACCACCAAACCTCAATGTCCTCATCTATGACATAACATCTACTCACAGGTTTTCGGTCAGGATTAAATGAAAAAGCACTATATATAGAACTCTTTATACTGACTCTGGCCCATTATATATACCCAATAAATTATTCTTAGTGTTACTTATTAATAACTGCTTGTCCTTTTACCCCTAGGTTTATTCTTAGCTTGCCAAATCCTGTTAATTACACCTCTCTGTCCCCGTATTTACATGCATTAGAAGAAAATTTAAGATCTATCACTTATTGTCTGTCTGGCATACTGTAAGGATTAATTCATAGCAGAGTGAATTATTCTCAGCAAGTATAGTGCTGAAAGTTCCATTTTTATTTGAAGAATTTACTGTCAACCCTGCTTTATCTGGCAGCACAAGCCATTTCATAATCTTAAAAGGTATCATGAACTGTACAAAATAATTTCAAAACAAAATTAACTTGTTTGTGTTTTACACAATACATTGCAGACTAGAATACAATGAAAGGACTATTTTAACCATTGGAAAGAAAACAGCAGAGATATTCCATTTCAGTATGTCCAGGGATGACTGCTTTAAGTTCCATGTTATACAGCTGATACACATATATTCCTCATAAGAATGAACAGACACATTGATAAATGTGACTGATGGAATCTCAAAACACATATATTTATTCTTGCTCCATGCTGTGATTTTTGGTGGAAAAGTAATATCATCATAAATGGTCTCTGTTAGCTTTCTGGGGTGACTGTAGAGTTGGGGTTGTGCAGACATTTCCTGCAAAGATTACTTATAGAAAGCCGATTATTTTATAATATCTCAAATTACTTTAGAATGGAAGATCAAAAGTCATATTTTTACACTTCACGTAGTCTTCCAGGGGTATCAAGCACAAATCTCAGTTATCAGAAGATAAATATGAGAGGAGAAATAGAGGAGACTCATGAATTAAGAGTATAAAGGCATATTTTGTTATACACTTCATCTCACATTACAGATAGAAGAATTTCTGGGCTCATTAATGAAAACTTTGCTTATAATATAACATTAAATTACAACTATTAGCACAGTGGGATTCTATCCTCTATATTCAAATTCTTCTAGAAATTATCACATTTGATTTTTGGACGAAGAATAATATTTTCAAAGGAAAAAATATGATTATTAGGTTGGTGCAAAATTAATTTTTGCCATTGCTTTCAATAGCAAAAACCACAATTTTTTTTTGCCATTACTTTCAATAGCAAAAACCGCAATTACTTTTGCACCAATGTAATACTTCTAAACTTTTAGACATTTTTATTTAAATATAAATACAAACTAATACTTTGTGTCTGTCAATATGTTGAATGTGAGCTCTCCTTAGTATCAATATTGTTAAATATAACTTTTTTTTTCTAAAACCCTGGTTGCTTGAAATAATCAGATATTTTGACTCATTAGATGATTATTATCTGCTTTTATTATGAGATAAAATATAAAACTATACTGGATTTAAAATCAGTAAGTGTTTATTAGGTATCTTCTTTTCTTTTCAATGTATTACAACCTGAAGGAAGGAAAGAGAACAAAATGGTGAGGAAGAAGACAAGGAATAAGCATGTTTCACACAACTTCATGGAGAGAGAAGATTGAAACTGCAATATAATTTTATAGAGGAAACCCCAAAGCCATAGAATTAAATGTTTGTTTCACAATTAAAGAAACATTTCCACTGAGGTTACATGACATGACCACAATTGTCCAGCCAATACGTAGTCACAGAAGTTTCCAAGAGAGAAGTGGGATTGAAGAATGATTGTTTTGGGATATGTTGAAAGTCAAGTAGTATTACTTATTATACGTCAAGCTTTAGGATCTTTTACCTTTACTATCTCTTTTACAGAATCACAACTTTTTATGTTAAGTATTGTTAACTGAGCTCCAAGGAAGTGACACAACTTTCTTAAGTACCAATAAACATATCACAAATGCAAAGTTGTATCTTCGGACTATAAATATAGGCTTCTATAGCACACCGATTTTGTGGGTAGAGACATTTCATATTTTGAGTTTGTTTGAAGTAAGAAACGAAACTAGTATGTTGGAGGTAGAGTATATAAGACACCTCACTTAGCCAAAACAGAGCTTTCATATTGAGAGAAGTGAGATCTACAGAGGCTATCAGATGTATTAAAAAGTTATAAATGTTCTATTTACACATATAGTCAAGAGTGAATGTTTCATTCAACAGAAGAAGGTATAATAATAAAACAAAAGGTAAGGAAAGAAGGAAGAAAGGAGGGAAGTAAGGAAAGAACAAAGAAAGGAAGGACGGACAGAGGAAATTAATAATATTAAAAATAAAACATAGTCTCTCTGATAAAAAGTAATTTGTATATGTCTATGTATGAATGTAACATATATTAAGATCCAAATCAGCCAGAAAAGAAAAAGGATGCCACATGTTGTAGCAGTAATTATCTTTATGTGGTTGGATTATAGGTAATGTTTTTCTTACTCAGATTTTTTTTCCTTCAAATTTTATACATGGAGCTTACGTTGATTTCATAACTCAAAAAGAAATAAATTTATATAAAAAGAAATACATGTATGCAAGCTAAATTACTGAATTTAAAATTTTGCTAAATTTTAAACTATAACATGTACATTTGAAGTAAAAATTAGACCATATTATATTGAAACAGTGTGAATATTCCATGATTTTATCAATACATTATTTTCAATTTAATATTTGTTCCAATGAGGATGAAAAACAACTTAATATTCTATCTATTTTTGATATACTCCATAAAAATTTGCAGTTTTTAAGTATCAAATTATATAAAGGTGGATACATTCAGGTATGGATTTCAGAATTGCAGTCTGGGCTCTACCTTTTAGTATTATCTAACCAATTATGCTAACAGAATTAAAAAGAATGTCTGTTCTTGTTCTTTTTACATGTGGAATTTGTTACTGGACAAATACTGAATTGCAATAATTTAGATTGACCTATACAATTTCAGGCACAACATTAGGTTGATAATAAACACAAAATACAGTCTTATAGACTGCATTTGATCAGGTCTGTGTTTTTAAATTTTTAGAATGTTATTACTTATGGCCTGACTTATTTAAGGCATTTTTCAACTTATCTATTACATATTGATGCTGTTTATTAAGGTGTATTTTTCTGTGACACTTTTTAGAAATCAATAGGATAAGTGGCATTTATTTTGTATTGTTTCTTCAGAAATGTCCTGAAACATTGATAGCATATTTTTCTTTGAAATTATTCAAAGTATTGCAAATCAAATATCACCAAATTAATTTTTCTGTTAACATTTCTAAAGCTAAATTAATTCGATATTTTAACTGCATATAGTTATTTATTTATAACAAGACCAAAAAAAGTTTCTAAAGCCACTCTACCCATTATTTTCAAATAAGATGCTTTGCAATCAGTTTCATTTTCAAGACACTTCAGTGATATTTTATTTGTGATAGCTCATAAGATGCCCTGTATCAAAAAAGGTTGATTGCACATCTCTGACACCGTTTTAAAGCATGTAAGCCAATAATTTTGCCTTCAGCGTTTCTGACATTGTAGTTTCTTATTTGTATTGCATATAGAAATTGCTTTGGTATTTGTCTATGAGCAGTCATAGTTATATAAACCTCTAAGAAATCTCTCCAGAATTAGAAAATAGAAAGCATTCATTGATATTTAGAACTTGGAGTTTCATACAAGTAGTATAGCAGGATTTTTCTCACTTTAGAAATAACTCAGCATGACCCTCATACTGCCAAATTATTTCTAATCATTGACTTTGCCTAGTGGAAATACTCTTTTCTTTTTCACTGAATTTGAATTTGCTTGGCTTACTTTAAACATTTATAAAGAGATACATTTTTTAACTAACCGACTTAATCACCTAACATCTGTAACCATACACAGGTCACATTCACAACACTTTTCCATAATCATTATTTCATGTTAAAAAAACAATTGTTTTCTCAAAGCCCAGAGAGCTTCAGGCCACATCATAGTTTCTTCAAAGTCTTCAAAGAAGTTTGACTATGCTCCTGGCTTAGAATCAATGTCTATGGATTCTACATTATGTCAATAGTGGATAGGTTATGGTTTTGCTCATTCAGTTCCTGTGAGTTATGAGAAAATTCCTAGATGTTCATCTCTGAAAATTCCTTATAAAATCTTATTTATGGATAACAGATAGTCTTAAAACAATTGTGATATCAAAGGGTTCATAACACATTTCATACAGCTCAAAATATTTAGCCCACAGCCTTCACTAAATGAGAAAAAGAGAAAATATGTAAGGCTAATCCTGACTGGGAGAAGGGAGAAGATGAAAGACAAAATGTAGAATTATAATGTCCAAGTGTATTTTTCCTGTTTGGATGTTTCCAGTGAAGTTTAAAAGTATAAATTTATTTGAGGAAATGAAGCAACATATCACTTTAAGTTTTTTTTATACTCAGTACTCTAGATGTATTTTATCTCTCCTGGAAAGCACTATAAAAGTTTTTTAAAAAAGTGAGAAAAGAAGAAAATAATATTATGTTAAATCTAAAGCAAGTTTATTAAATACAGCAACCATCCAAATCTAACATAATATTCCCCTTAAATTTGGATGGCAGAGTAAGTATCTCTCCAAATAGAAGACAATAGTAAAATCTAAATAATTTTAAAAACATATTAAGTTTTTGTGTTTATAATTAGACAACTTTAAAAGTAAGAAAAAATCCACACTCTTTCAGCTGCTTTCAAAAAAGATCATTGTCCTTAAGGAAATGAATATGCCAAGAAATACTGGAAGCCCCCTTTCTTCCAGAGGTGATGATTAATTTGTGAGTTTATGTGCTTTTCACACCAGTGTTTGATAGCAATGATGGATTTAAACATTTTGAAGTACTTTATTGCCTATAAAATACTTATAAGCATTGAAATATATTTTACCTATTTAATAAAATGTTAAATGGTATAAGTGGTAAAGTATCAATTTTCTACAACTTTTTTTTATTGTTGTTGTTCTTATGTGAACAGAAGTAAGTCTTCTAATTTGCTTTAGTAAAATGTGACTTGGAAAATGGGGCTGAATAAATCAGTTGATATAACATAGATAAAGCCTTTTTTCCTTGGATTTTTAATTGTAATATCAACATTTTGAAAATCTGCAGCCATAGTTTCCATCAGTTTTTTTCTAGGAGGATTACTTAATCTGTACCCAATTATCATGACTTGGACAGTCATATTTAATTCTTTTGAGAAAATGTTACTGTGTATATTATATAAATGTTTGCTATTGGTTCATTTCAAAGTTGAGATTCTAGAGTAATATTTACCTACATCCCAGGTCCCCTGGGTATTTATATAACCTCAAGAATAAGAAATAAAATAAGGGACAAAGAAAAATAAAATAAAAGCATCAAATTTTCTAAATGCTTAAAAATATTTCTTCAGTTATCCTTTAAAATATTATTCATAAAGATACCTTTTAAGTTTTCTACATCATGTAACTGTTACAGGATATGCTCTATGTTTCTCTAAATTCTTCTCTTCTTGATTTTGTTTTTTGTTTTTCCAGCTACTGGCTGACCAACAAAGTTCCTATCAAAAGACCCAGCACAGGTCTCCTCATGTATACACTTGCCACAAGATTCTGTGATGAAATTCACCTGTATGGATTCTGGCCATTTCCTAAGGATTTGAATGGAAAAGCTGTCAAATATCATTACTATGATGACTTAAAATATAGGTACTTTTCTAATGCAAGCCCTCACAGAATGCCATTAGAATTCAAAACATTAAATGTGCTACATAATAGAGGAGCTCTAAAACTGACAACAGGAAAGTGTGTAAAGCAATAAAGTACATTTTGAAACATACAGACAATATGCACTTCTTTTCTGAAGATGCTTCCGAAGATTTGAAAATAGGATCCAAAACACGGCTGGGTTTCAGCATCCACCAATTAACTGAAAGGTTGATAAAGGACGTTCATGAGAAATTTACTACCAGCTGATGAAATACCTGCAAAGTGCTCTAAAAATTAAATATTTTGACTTCAAGGGTCCTAGTAAGTGCCACTTCCACTAAGAATACAGTTTGAATGTATAATCAGTAGTGTTTACAAGATCCAACAGTGCACTCATCATTAGTTAGCAAAGTAAATATGTTCATCACTGTCAGGCTGCCCACAGCAACGCCAAGCACATTAGAAGAGAAACCCCAGGAACACAACTCAGTCCTTGGGAAATTAAACCATCCTTGTCATCAGAAATCAAGATGGAAGCAATTTGAGCAATGAAATCCATAAGATTAAACAACTCAAGTAAATGCCTTCAGTCAGGACTCTGAGTCTGATTACGAATTTTATGTTTTAATTTATGTTTTTGTTTGTCTTCTGGAATCTCTTTTGGTTTGGGTATTGGGGTGCTTAGAAATCCTTTCTGAGTTACATATGAATGAGGAAAATAAACTTTAAGTAATTATTTTTAAATTTCTTATATTTTTTGGAAATCTATCACACAAAGACTTTTTAAAAAAATGTTTTATTTTGCACAACTCTAAACCTCCATATTATTTTCCAATGGTGTAGAAGGTACCAGCTAAACTGTGCCACTATGTAATATTAGGCTATTCTAAAGAAAAGATGTTCCATGTCATCTGAGATGGTAAAATAGGCAGAAGAAAAAAGATCTTTGGTACCAAAGATTATACTTGTGTTTCTACACAGCAAACCATTTTTCTTTAATGAAAATAATATATGATTAACATGAATATATTATTTTGCTATTAATGTGAAAGTTGTCTCTAAATATTTTTAAATTTCCAAACTCACACTTTATTTTCATTTGAAATGTCTTTCACATGTTTTACATTACATAATAATTTTGTGGAAGCATTTTGCCCTTTAGAATAAATATTTGATTGATATAGAGAAATGTGACTTCCAGTTATTTGATATTTCCCTTGTAATTCAAATGGAAATATGAGAATGCTCTATACATTACTGTTAAATTTCTTAGTGCAGAAATATCAATTTTAATAGAGTATTGTTTTCAAAACAAAGATGATTAATTTCAAGAGGTTTAACAAGAAAATTGTGTGTCAATATTTTGCACTTAAAATGAATTTAATTGACCAATATATTCTGTAGTTAACTTAGTCATAATATCACATGCGTTTTTCAAGAAACACATGAAATTATTAACAAAGTAATTTAAAAATTTTAATGTATAACAGAGTTGACCAATAGGCCAGTTTTCTGGTAACTTATGCTATGATAGTAGATTGTTTCTTTAGAAAGCAGAAACACTGCATTCTCACTTCTACTTTGATTTCTTATTTCTTGGGGAGACAATTTGAGGAAAGAAGAAATGGCATGGAGAATATCTATGTTTTGTTTCTTAGGGAAAACAGTCTGAGAAATGAATAAAACCATGAAGAGTGTGTGTGCGTGTGTGTGTGTGCACACGCGTGTGTGCGTGTGTGTGTCCAGGGAAAAGGATATTCACAGTAGTACAGTTCTCAATATTTTTAATTACATGTAGTATTTTTTTAAATATAGTAAAACCTTGGGATATAGAATATTACATCTTTTGAGAATGTATGTGTCTATAAGTAAGTAAAATATAATGCATATAGGAGACTGATAGCTAAAAATGAATGGAATGTTGATGTACTTTTATAATTAAACCTCTTATCTATTGGATATTGTAAGAGAATTAGACACATGTTTTTAATGTAAAGTTGAAAAGCCCGGTTTACTTAACAAATTGAAAGTGATTTATAAAATCTAAATTTGGACTATTTGCAAATAAGTTGTTCAAATTACCTTTAATTTAAATCCAACAAAAATCTAGAAGTCACAAGCAAATTTCTCATAGGTAAGATCCATCCAGGCACTCATTCAAGTATGTTTTAAAAAAGCAGTAGCAAGGTACCTTGCCATTTTTAGTATATTTTCTTCTCTTCTTTCCTTTTCTTCTTTTCTTTCTTTTTTTTTTTTTTTTTTTTTTTGAGACGGAGTCGCACTCTGTCACCCAGGCTGGAGTGCAGTGAGGTGATCTCGGCTCACTGCAACCTCCACCTCCTGGGTTCAAGTGATTCTCGTGCCTCAGCCTCCCAAGTAGCTGGGATTACAGGTACCTACCACCACGCCCAGCTAATTTTGTATTTTTTAGTAAAGACAAAGTTTCACCATGTTGGCCAGGATGGTGATCCACCATCCTCAGCCTCTCAAAATGCTGGGATTACAGGCTTGAGCCATTGCACCTTCCCATTTTTAGTATATTTTCAATAAATACATTTAAACAATGTTAAGGCCACAGCACACGTATCTCAGCTATTCATTGTTCGGTGCGTTGATGTTTGTCTCATAGATGCATTGAGTAGTGCCTTTTTAGCTTTTTCACATTGCTTTGTCACCGTAGCCTTTGTGTTCCCTAAATACATTGCCCACTTCCAAAAATGCTCAGCATGAGAAAAGGGCTTCAGTATCGACTGAGACTACTTTTGTTCATCTCAGGGAACTTTCAATAGTCAAGAATGAATTAAGTTAAAGGTATTTAGGGTTCAAAGAAGACAAACAGTACAAGCCCATTTTATTCCTTGTATACCTTTCCATCTGCCCTCTGGCTTTCACTGTCTACTGTGGCCTTCTTCTAGGAACAGGGTAAGATCAATGAAGGCTAAAGAATAAGAAAAAGAGTTGAGATTTAACCAATAGGGGAGCATAAAGAATTATAACAAAATCATATTATAAAAGCATACTTGAAGTATCTGGAGTTTTTTTTTAATTTTGAAAATATCATATATTCAGTTTTAATATTTTAATTTATTTTTTACTATTTAACCCTGTACCTGGCCATGCAGGCAGCTGATTGTGAAATATTCCTGTCCTTTACAGAACATGGTTGTTATTGTGCTGTTGACATGAATAGGCCATGGAAACATTTTCATCATTATTACTCAGCCTGTGTTTTAATTAATGTTAAGTTGCAAAAAAATAAAAAGTTAGCAAGTAATAGATTTTCTGGGCAAGTCTAATGATTCAGCCCACAGGACTGATGAAACTACTGTGGAAGTTTTTCTATCTGAAAGAAGGTGCTGGGCATTCAAATGTCTTCATGTATTGTATATCATATGAATTGTATATCAATTGCTAATGGGAATTTCTATATTTATGCTTACAAAAGCAATTTATTTAAGTAATGCTAGAGGTAGTGTACATACCAATTAGTTATTCAGCTACTATACAGAAAAAGGATGAACAAATTAATTTATTTCTAATTGAGCCAGTTAGACATAATGCATATAATGTGGTATTTGGTTCATAAAAGTTGTTTTCATGTGGTTATTGTAGGGAGTATATATAATTGTGGAAGGGGTATGGGAAGAGTTGTGTATAGTTAGTTGTCATCTCTACAAGTTTGAAAGTTTTCCCATCAAACATTATCAATATCACAATGTTTTAAAAATTGAGTGAGGGTTATTATTTGTATTTGATGAAAGAAAATTCAAATAAGACCCATCTAGAAATAGATATTTTATTATATATGTGCTATAGATATATCTATATAGTACAAATAGACATGTGTGATGCATATATACAATGTTATATATGTGTATATGTGTGTATACACACTAAGTCTGTAATACGTACACACTTGATTTGTGTTATGCTAACATCTTCAGGGTCTGCACTGTGAACTCCCCTGGAGATAAGTAAGGCCACTTTAGAATAAAGAAGTTCTTTTGAGACTTCAGTTACTAACCTGCTTTAAGAGGTATCTAGTTTATAACTGAATCCTATGTCGTTCATACGTAGAGTTACAGTGAGGGTCTAGTATGTCCAAATCTTAAAAATAATAATAAAGAAGAAAAGTAAAGCCTTCAAGCTAGCAATGTATTTGAATTACAGTTTTCAGATTGTGGCTCCAGGCCTTGTGTTTCTCATTTAAGTAGCACCTTTTAATAAGTATCGTTTCTTTATTTGTACTTGGCAAAAGCACAAGTGTTTCAAATGTAAATAGCAGGAAAAAAAAGAGTTTACAGAGATAGCATTGCTGCACAGAATAATTGCTACTGAATATTTCTTATACAATTTGTGGAATTGAAAGATGAGGTTTATTCGGTCAAGTTCATTCTGTTCAACACTGTTTTCTTATTGTTTGTGTATAGCAACCGGGTATTATTGTTTTATCATTTGTAAAATTGTAAAATAAATTAAATCCTTTTTTTCACTGTTTCTTTTATCTCTTATATCCAAACCCTTAATTATACGTTGTATGTCAACATCAGGTGCTCATTTTTAAGAAGCTTTTGTCAGTGCTTTTGTTTTCCACTCCCCTTAGCCCTAGTGGTTGGCAATTAGGCAAACCATTAATTTTTAAGTGTATGCATGGGAATATGAACAATATGAAAAACCCCATGACTATTAGGGAATCCTTAATTATTTTTGCCTAGTACATTTGTTTGTGGTTGAAAGGATAAAGTATTTCACAAGTGACAGTCATTTATATCTAATTTATGCTCCCACTGACTAATGTTAGTGGGTCATTTTAGCTACAATGACTTCATACACACCACACATTCTATGGCAGATGTTTGATTTAGTATTTCAACTGCTGTTTAATACCCTTAATACTGTTTGCAATTTGCCTTCCCAGAGATGATTCCGAAAAACTCCATGCTTAAATCTTCTTCCATGACTTTCTATTACTTGCAAGTCTGTTTTCAGACTCTGTATTGATTTATGAAGAAATGTTTAACTGTAATTTCAAGAAGCCACCGTAGCATTCTGCAATTTTGAAACATTTATTGGAGACCAACAATGAAGCATTGACAATAATTAATAAATATAGATGCTATTTATATTTGCATGATTACTTTATTTTTTCAAAGATTCAAATACAATAGGTTATTCCTAGCTATTTTGGGGGGGGGTTGTAATCAGATCTCATCATGTAGAACTCAATTTTTGATGTTATGGAAGAGCTTTCAGATTGTAATATGAGTTTTGATACCTGAAGCAATTTTCTAAAAGGCAATATTTAAAAATAATTTATTCCTACTGTCAAATATTATTTAAATGCTTATTGGTTTAGGTATGGTTTTCCCTCTCTTTACTCTTATTATTTTATGTTACAGCCCAATCCTTTTCAAAATATATTCTGAGAAACATTGCTATTTAACATGCTCTGCAAAGGAATGATACATTCTTGCATAATTCCGCAATGCTCCCTGGAATTAATAAAGAACGGTATTATATTACAAACTAGGAAGTCTCCAAATAAAGGAAATGACTTAAATTTTCCTAACCAAGAATTTCAAAATGTAGCAAATTTTTGCACCTTTAATACTTATTTTAAGAAATGCCAAATACACTATTTTTTACAAACCTTTTCTAGAATTAAAATTTTGGCATACATTTTTATTTGCCTTATACTTAACTATCTATAATGTTCTACACAATTTATGATTTAAATATAAATTGCCTTATTCACATCTTTTCCTTATATTACATGCTACAATTTAAAATACAAGTGTCGAGATGAACATTTTGATTAGGTAGGGCCTTTCCAGATAGTTTATTAAGATGTATATTTCTTTAAGTTTTTGAACAAGCTTTATTAGCTGTGGATTACTGTATCAAACCAATCCAATTCACCAGGGCCTATAATGTTAGCATAAAATGGATTGAATATGTACTCATAGTAACCCAAAAATGTACCAGGCCATTTGAATCTCCCCCATCATATGTTATCAAGACTTAAATTGTTCTTACTCTGAGCCAAACATAGTTTTTAATATCTTATGTGTATTAACTGATTTAATACTAATAAGTTTATGAGATAGATTCTGCAAATATTATAATTTCATAGATAAGATTAAGGGAGAGGTCCTGTGATGTGCTCAAAATCATGCAACTCGAAAATGAGAGAACAAGGACTTGAACTCACTGACTTCAGTGTTCATGTCCCTAACCATCACATTTTGATGCTGCCTTTTTTAGCAGCCAAGAAGTTCTTTGGGAAACAGTTTGCAAAACAGATGAATATTTAATGAGTACAGATCAAAAATATAGGTACATATATAAAAATAATATGTAATTTAGACTTTGGGAAGGTCTAATTACTGATTCCTGCCCCCACATAGGACAATCATTTCTAATAATAAGAATATCTTGACTTCCAAGTCAGTGTCTTTCCCCTGATTGGTGCTGGATAAAAACTGCAAATTCTTGCTCCTGATTCTTCTTGTTATATTTTTTTCGTGCAAGCTGGATTACCTTTGCGTTCGAATCTGACTTTATGTATCACAGAATTTATTACATTACAGTTATTTTAAAGTCTAAATATGAACTTCCTACATAAACGTTTTGATTGAATGTGTTTTATTCATCTCCATTTGCAACTGTTTATAGAAATCTCTTAAAGTTGAACTTCTTGCAGATGGCTATGCTCACCCATTTGATACCGTTTTCATTTTGTTTTACCAATTTTTCTCTCTTCCTGGGGATAAGAGTAACATAATCTCCAAATTAAGGTGGCAGCTTAATGATTTGCTCTATAAACTAGCTTCATTGTGCATAAGCCCATGAGAAGGAAAAATAGTATCAGATATAAGTATCAAACTAACTTAACCAATTTTTAAAAGATAAACTATTTCAGTCATTTAATTGCTTAAATTTTAGAATCTCAATAAACAAATTATGTAAGAAAGTGAATACCAATACAAAAATAACTCTATTTACTTTTTGCTTCCAGATTGCTGATTTCTGATTCAATCATCAAAGTAGGATTTCTCATGTAAACACAAAAGAATTCTAGCCCAGGATGTGTGACAACTCCATACATTTCCCATTTGGAGATTTAGAAAATAGATTAACATAGTAAAAGAGGTGAGAACCTACAATAAAGAAAGAAAATTCTGTTGTTTAAAAAGTCATATATACTTTTATAAGTACTTCTTTTGGCTATGAAATTATCTTCTGAAGAACATACTTTGGATAACACTTCTGAATGTAACCAATGTAATAATACAAGAAGAGAGAACAAATAAGAGTTTCACGTGTAAAAGCTGATACTTATTCAGTGTTTACGTACCTACCAAATATTTTTAATAATATTTTCAAATATGAAAAATGTTTAAAGTGATATATTTATTCTCTAAACATTTATTAAATTATTTTTTACAGAAATTATTACTCTCTTTTTAAAAATATTGATCACACACCTACATGGTTCCATTCCTAAGAGCAGTCAAACAACTAAAAGCTATTGCTCATTCTAGGCCATACATACAAATCAGTTAACTTTCAGGCCTTTTTTGTAGCACAGGAAGAAACAAGTGCTATGATGCACTAGTTTGCATTTTCTAGAACAAGTCAGGATATTATAGTAAGCTCATTCTCTGCTGTCTGTCCAGCCCAGCTTCTTTGGCTCCAGCCTCTGGGCACCACACAGATGGGCTGACTATGAGCACATCTGCCACTGCTGCCAAAATGTAAACACACTCAGCTGGCAGCAGATGTTTTCCAGGAAAGATCACTACCACTGGAGTTGTTCTGCTTTGGATTCTCTTAGCTGATCTCCATGGTTGGCCGTAAGGCCATTCTATTCAAATAGATCATTTGTCTCCCAGGTATAGAGCAATAACACAGTAGATTAAGGCTCAACTATTTTATAATTACCATGTTCATATACGTAGAAATGTTGCTAAAGGCTCTCCTAATGGGTCAAGATTTTTCTTCTTATTTAAAGGTACTTATTTTACTTTAAGATCTCATTTACTGAGTTCTTCAATGGTAAAAAATAAAGTTTAGAGGAAGAAAAATAAGCATCTTTTCTGCTTTTCTATGGTCACTGGTATAATTTAAGTTAGTGTTCTCTTGTGATATTCTAATAATTATCTGCATTAATAGCTCTAGGCCTGCATTTTTATTGGAATACTCAGCATTCATTTGTGGTAAATGTTATTTAATACTGTAGACCTTGAAAGCACATTTTTATATGAGTTTATAAACTCATTTAATATGTATGTATTTGTAAATCTTGATGGCATATAAAAATCTAGAAATACTCCATCTTATAAAATTTTTACACTTATTCAGCATTTATAAAGTAATAGTAACTACTTGTCACTGTTAAACATGGAGGAATACCTTTCTCAAAGGCTATCAAGATTTAAATAGAAGCAGCATAGAAGAAAATAAATGATATCATTTTCTTGTCAAGTACCCTACTCATCATGTGCCCAAAGAGTTAGGGAAGCCTCAAGGAGGTTTCTGGATGAGGGACATTGATCGTGGCCTATACAAACGGATGTTCAAGAAAGCATCTTCTGACTAGTGGCTATTAAACTGAGTGTTAAAGGATATCTTTAATTCAGTTAGACAACTAGTATTGAGTGTTGACAACATGCATCTACAACAAAGAGCTAGTAATTTTTACATCTGCATGGCTTTATTTCAGTTATTTGAATGACAAGTCATATAATTTGCCTGTGTCCCCACCCAAATTTCATCTTGAATTGTAGTTCTGAAAATCCCCATGTGTCGTGGAAGGGATCTGGTTGGGGATAATTGAATCATGGGCGTGGTTTCTCCCATGCTATTCTCATGAGAGTGATTAAGTTCTCTCAAGTTATGATGCTTTTATAAGAAACTTCCCCCTTTGCTCAGCTCCCATGTTTCTCCTTGCTGCTGCCACGTGAAGAAGGACATATTTGCTTCCCATTCTACCATGACTGTAAGTTTCCTGAGGCCTCCCCTTCCTCGGCAATGGTGAACTATGAGTCAACTAATCCTCCCTCCTTTATAAATCAGCCAGTCTTGGGTGTGTCCTTATTGCAGCATGAGAACACATTAATATGACAAGCAACACAGGAACTCTGATCATCCATGAGTGCAGCAGTTGATTAGGCAGGACATGGAGCAGAAGAATTCCAGGACAGATCTGAGCCTGATGGAAGAACACCACTCTTTTTAAATAAATTGCCCTTGCACATCCTCTGCAAACTTGAAATGTCCAGAGCAGAGGACACAGGCAAAGTTGGACATGGTTTGTAGTCTTTGTAAAATCAAGACAAGGGATACTTCATTAATAGACAAACAATATTCAATTAAGACAGAAGACCAAAATAACAAAAGGCAGCTGGTTTTTCTTGTTTGTTTTTATAAATCTAAACATTAGAGTTTGAAAGAAGCTAATGATTGACCTAGAAAATTGAAATACCTAACAATACCTGCATTTGGAATTAAAAATTCTCTGAGCTCCCCTCATCCTGATCATATTTCTCCAGATTAACTGTTGAACTACAAGTTTGAATAAAACTGAAGCATGACTTACTACCAATACCAAGTAACTGCAGACTTTCTGAAATTATTTATTTTATGACACCCTTCACTTGCAAATATTACTGTTAATAGTTTGTGCTTCCAACTCGAAGGAATGACTCATAAAAGAAAATGTCTCTGACTTGATTCTAAATAATGAATTAAAAATTATTTTAATGACTTTAATATATGTTTCCAAATTATCCTAATTATGAAGTTTGATTTTTGAGTGATCCCAGGATCTGAAAAATCTACCTGCCAAAATTTTCATGATATACAGTTTGAAACTTCTAATATTACTTTGTACTCAATGACTAGTCCTCTCTCCTCTGTAGGCTGCCCTTTTAGGTCCTCCTCTAAAATACTGTGTTTCAGGGAAGATATTTTGGTCTTTTTAAAAAATCTCTAGAGAGCTTATCTGTTCTGATGTATTTAACAGATAAATGGACACCCTGGAGATAATAAAAACAAGGAATCTATTCATAGAACAATGTCCATATGCATGTCTTAGTCTAGGTCCCCCTAAAACATAGCTCAAGGGAATTTTAATGCAAATGGTTTATTGGGCAAATGTTCCTAGGAAGCAGAAGTGAAGAACCAAGACAAGTGTAACAGAAAAAGAGTGAAAGCCTATAAAAAGATGTTTTCAGATAGGCTGTTTCTGTAAATAATGGGTGCTCAATCCTACTTGGACTCTCTGAAGGGCCTTAAATAAGGATCTGAGGATTCAAGAGATGAAAGAGGTAATTGTCCATCAGACCCTCATCACCTATGGAGAGTTTCCCTATGAGTGATTAACTTCTTGAAATTCTGTGTTGTGCTTTTGAATTCTAAGCTAGCTCCCACAAGTTACTCATAGCATATGCCAGAAAAAAACTTTCGGTATCAAGGGAGGTAGAGCTTAACATGACGCACTGTATGCAAAATATTGTCTGCTGAATTAGTGACAGGAATCATGGGTGAAGCAGAGAGGAAGTTATATAGTGTATTAGAACACAGTCTTCCTAGTGCATCACTTGCATAGGCTCATGCACTCTATTAATTCCAATTCATAGACAACTCTCCAAATTGTTAGAAGGCCATCAAATTTATGGAAGACTTTATATAAGAGAGTTAGTTTGGAAACTGTAGCCCATCTATCTGTAAATCATTTCAGGATGACTGATATTTATCAACTCCTTCCATTATCCATTTTAGAGCACCCTCATTTCAGTTGGTGTCTGTTTGTTAACTAAGGGACGATGCAAACTTTTACTCCAAGGAGTCTGAGCACTTAGTTGACTTTTATTTGGTGGACTTGATTGCTGAAATTTTCCATTCATATTTATTTGTGGGCACTGAAGCACCAAAAGACACTTGGTGACTCTTCCAGGTCCCAAACATACTCTCCTCTACCTACGCTGTATAGCAGGTAACTCTAACTCTTTGTCATAATGAATGTCAATCACTCCTTCCAGCATAGTAACTCTTTTCCTTGCCTATTTGTTCACTGTGATGAGGAGCCCAATTTCACAAGGCAGTTGTTTTAGCTTCAAGTTGAATGAGAACTTCATTGTGTCTCTTGGAAGAAACATTCCTCCATTAGAAACCAGGACTTCTAATGTACCACACACTGAATTATGAATATAGAAAATTTGAAGTTCCAAAATGGATTAACAGAAGTAATTTTACTTTCACCTCTTGGTTACAGAACTGGGATTCTAGATACTGGAGACACAACATTATATATTAGCCTTTAGTTTAATGTCTATAACAAATTTTAAAGGACAGCCTCCCAAACCTGCTTGGTGTCATGGCCCCGAACTGTCATTCTGCAAAACATTTAATAAGTCATTCCATTGTATGATGTTGGCAGTTTGTGGTAATAAGCTATGTACTGAGAGAAGTGGATTCTATGGCAATGCACTTATCACCTCACCTTGTTTGCTAAGAAATTGTTAGTCTGAAACAAAACCAATCATTGTCCAGCATCCCATTCCAATAAATTAGTGATTTTGTAAGAGCCTTGATGGTAAGGTTTGCAGAAGTACTGTATATAAGAAAGCAAATCCACATCCAGATTTAATTATACCAGGGTTTAAAGAGTCCAACAGAATTGCACCTGTCTCATTTCAGCATGCCTCTAAATTATTCAACTTGAGTTGATAACATTTTATGGGTCCATATTGGTTACTGTATTTGACATTTTGTCCAATTAGCAATGTCAGTAGCTAACCAGCCTTGGTGAGAAGGAACCCATACTGTTGGGCCCATACATAGTTCCATTTCTACCACCATAAATGGTGTGTATATGGGCCCATTGTACAAACACCGTGGCAGCTGAGAAGCCAAATGACATCAGCAGGACAAGCCATCCTATTCAGTTACTGGTTTAGATTCTCCTCTATAATAGAAGCTCTCTTTTAGACATCAATGAAACACACAGTAATTCACAAACTTTGTACCGCCTCCCCATATTCATCTGCTTATAATATTCCCAACTTTGTCTGTTTAACTCCCAATTCAACTAGTAGAAATCATTTGCCATTTTGACACCAAAATGAATGATCAAGTATATTCTTCTTAACTCTGCTCACTGGGAGGATATCCCCTCACCACTGTCCTATAAGAGAACACCTGGGATGGGCTTAAGTATAATAGCAGTACATATGTAGTTCACATCATCTATTGAGCTGACCCATCTGAAAACCAGACCCAAATTCTCCATCACTACAACTTAGTCATAGGGAACTCCCTAGAAGACCATATAAGTGAACTAAAGGATAAACAATGGTTCAATAGAAATAGTTTACATAGAATTCTGGGCCAACTATTTGTGTAACTTAGGTATATACCCTAGATCAAATTAGGTCCTGCTATAGTCTGAGTATTTGTGTTCCTCAAAATTCATAGGCTAAAACTTTAACCTTCTAGGTGATGTTATTATGAGGTAGAGTATTTTGGAAGTATTTGGGTCATGAGGGCAATGCACATTAATGGGATCAGTGCCCTCATAAAAGAAGGTTTCTTCGCTCCTTGTGAGTACATAGCAAAAAGAGGCTGTCCATGTATCATTTAGTGGGCCCTTACCACACCAATTTTACCAACACCTTGATCTTGGAATTCCCAGCCTCAGAACTGTGAGAAATAAATCTCTTTTTTTAATAAGCCACCAAGTTTATGGTATTTTGTTACAATAGCCCAAATAGACTAACATGGGTTGTATCCTGATTTTCATTCCACATTTAGTTACACTTGTGTGATCTTATGACCCAGAGTGTGTGATAATACCCAGCTCAAGGTGGGCAGTGTTAGCTACATAATCCCTTGAAGCCCAAGCACAGCCATTCAGTCTTTACCAGAGTCCATTAGTATTCCCAGAGTTGCTTCTCAAACTGCAAGTAGTTATCTCCCAAAGAAGACATGACTCTGACTCCACAACACTAGGGATTTATGGTGTGACATTCCAACTGGAGTATTCCAGAAAATCAACACAGAAAACTTAGTTACTACAAAAATGTCAAGCATCATCTTATCTGATCATAAGGCCAAAGTAGTATGGTCAGCTTCCACTGCAGCCTAGAACTGCCACAGAATCCTCTGTCTTCTGCCATATGGGTCAGAGTAATTTTTCCTAGTCCATTGTATGCTGCATTAAAAATCCAGTGTCCCTCTGAGTAATATGCCTCTTTCTATGTCTGAGGAAACAGACAATGTAAAGAAATATAATCAATGAGAAATTCTATACATTTATGGGCCCTGCCCCCATGCTTATGGGGCTGTCTGTGGGTCTGCAGTGGAGTTTGATGTCTTCTACTGCCAAAATATTCTTTCTTTCTCCCTAGTTCACAGATAATCATTCCTGATAAATATGCAACACATAAAACTCCATCTCAATGTCTGCTCCAAGAGAATTCAATCTGTGACAATTGGTGTTAGAGGTGGCAGAGAAATCAAGCAATAAGATGCCACTTAGCTGACAATTAGGAATTCATTTTATCACTGTTGGTAGGTAGAGCACAGGTATCTGTTTGCATATATTGATGTTTAATTGTTATAACTCTCATCCAGTGAATTTAGATGATATAGTGGTGTCACATAACAGGCATAGGGAAAATAGTGATTATAAGAACAATAAGATTGAGTGACTCTTGTTAAGCACAATAATTTATGCTCTAGGAAAAGATAATAAAAACTACTTCCAAGTAATAGGCAGTTGAAAAGTAATGAGAAAGATAAAAAGATTCTCTGAGAGCGCACACAAACATTCTTTTGCAATGGGAAGACGCAGATAGGCCCAAAATCTAATTATCATAATGGCAGAGTAGCCCTTCTCCAATGAAGGTAAAACTCTAAGCCAAAGGAGCTTGTTATGTCAAAATCAGGACCCTGGTTGGGAAAAAATATGAGTCTAACACATGGGTCGATGCTTCTCAACTTATTGAATTCCTGGATTCCTCTGGACCACATTTAATGTGTTCAAGTGCAACATAGTACTAATGACTATTGACTTGGACAGGACAGCCCAGAACATCCCTTCTTTGATAAATTGTCTATGGACCTTCGCAGTCAACAATCAGGTTACATCTATGCAGGAAAGAGCCCCAGGGCTACAGGCCTGGTCTGATCCTAGCTCCTTTACTCATTTGCTGGGAAGTTTCTGATTTTCCTCATCTGTTAACTGGAGAGAGTAGTAATATCCTCATAGAGTCTGATACTTAGATATGTCAAGATGCCATGATTAATAGAAAATAATCTTAGCAGTGAGAAGAACTGTGTGATGTGCTGAGTGTACTAGATATTGGGAATAGTGTAAAGGAACTAGTTTCTCATAACAAATAGAATACAGAAAACTTAACATATACATTAACTTCTACTCATAACAAAATAGAATACAGAATACTTGGGTTTCCATAATAATTTTACCACACGCTTACATTATTAAATGACATGTAGTTCATTCTGCATGTCTTTAAGCTCAATAAAAGTGGATGTTTGTCTGTTATATTGATGTTGATACATGTAGCACTATTTGATACATTTTCGTTACTATTTTGTATTCTATTTTATGAATATAAATTTTTAAACAATTTTGGTTGGGATACTCAAATTGAAGAATCATTTGACAATATCCTGCCTTCAGCTTTCCCGATGTAAAACCAGTTTCTCTGCATGTGTCAAGATGCATTCCATGTGCACACCTGTATGTCTCAAGTCAAAAAGTTCTGTTAATTACAGGTTGATTCTCTAGTTAAACATTTTCTCTCACCACAAACATTTAATTCCGTTTTCTCCAAAGGAAGCAGACTATCTCAAGGAGAAGGTCCACTCAGGGTGATTTGGACTCTTACTGTATTAAATGATAGCGATTATGGATCTAAATGTAGTTTTCTGTTAATCTTTGCTCATCAACCCTTCAAGACCATTTTTTGTCTCTTTAATCACATTTCTTGATGGTTAACTTCATGGGCTGTAGGGAAAAAATAATTATTTTTCTCATCCATCATTAGGTTATGGCTGAGACCCCTTTAACAAAAGGAAGATAAACAAGAGAAAAACATATTAATCTCTTCAATATATGTTTCACACGACACAAGAGGCTTCATAAGAAAATGAAGCCAGAAAGAAACAGGGAGACCTGTGTGCTTTTATGCTTAGGTTTGATGAAGAGTGGGCAGTGATGGGGGAGTATGATAGGACAAATGGGGTATGAATGAATAGTGTTTAGAAAGGCCTGTTTGGATTCTTATCTGTGTTTTTCTGTGTCTTCAGAGAGAAGGATGTTCCTTATTTCCAGGTATAGGAGGGTACATTTTAAGTAGGGTTTTATAACATGCTACAGGGGAAACGGTGGGAGAAAGTCAGAGAATGGTCTTTCTAGATTTTGTGGTCAGCTTCAGGGAAGAAGTTCAATGGGAAGGTCAGAGTGACCTTCCTGCTGCTTCTATATTTTCAAATGCCAATATGCCATATTTTGGGGTAGCATGTCCTGGGGCCCATCAGGGCCAAACAGAATATTCTAGCCATACCATATTTAGTTAGTTTTCTATGTGCACTGCCCTTTCTCTATTACCTCTGGTTTATTTGTTTCAGTTAGAGTATATGATACCCCATTTTCACTACATATTATCTGGTTAGTATCTATATTACTTGGGTCTCAGCTCAATTATCAATCTATATGCCCCCATCACAGCACCATCCAAACTTTATTATTGTTTATTTATCTATTGAATTCATAAAATTATCAAAATAATAGTGGCAGATTTTATTTTATCAGTTAAACCTGTTATGACTAGAGGCCTCTCAAACTACCTAGCATATAGTAGGTCCTTGATAATATTAGATGCACTAATTATTTACTTGCTGTATTTCAATTAATTTCAAAGCACATATATTTTAACATCTCTAAAGTCAGAGTGCTGCTTGTGTCTTAGGATCATTAGGGTGTCACTTTTCTAGCCAGAAACCTCTGTGGCCAATCCTACCCACTTGGTCTTACAGGCTGCACTTGGCTTGCACTATCGGTCTAGATCCCACACCTGTCAAGGGCTAGTTGGGTGCAGAGTGATGAGGGGGTGTGTGAACAAATGCAGGGCCTGGCCACTGTGCACAGCCAGGCCCGGTGGCTGTGGCAGGGCAGGCAGCTCCAGGTACTGGCACAGGTGTTGGTTCTGTGCAAGCTGCAGCTAGACTAGACACATCACAAGAAGCTTCTGCTGTGGCCACCAGCATCTAGACAAGGGGAACACAATGGTGCCCAAAATCTCGGAGCCACCAGAGTATAATGCAGAGCCCCAAGGAGGGTGTTACTGTGTGTCACAGCCTTAGCTCGGGGAGCCCAGAATTCTGGACTCCCAGAGGGACCTCAGCTCTTCTCTCCTCGTTGCCTGAAGCATAGAAAGTTGCAGGGGGCGGAGGCGAGGATTGGTGGTGGTGTTTCAACCCTGTTTGCGTTACAGCTCTTTCAATCCCACCATTCGGTAGATCTCAAGTTCTTGTCCTATGTCCAGAAAGAATGAAGTATGCTGACAACTGCAGTATGAGCAAGGTGGAGAGGAGCTTCATTGAGTGACAAAATATCTCTCAGAAGACCAGCACTGGGTAGCTCCTTTCTGCAGGTAGGTCATACCAATGAATCTAGGAGACCTGAAGTGGGTAACTCTTTCCCACAGCTAGTAGCCAGTTTGTGGGAGTCAGGCTGAGTCTGGGGGTTTTACGGGTTCAGAAAGGAGAAAGTGCCTGCTGATTGTTCCATGGGCAGCCATGTGTGGGCCTGGAAAATTACCCTAAGTTCTCACTCTGGTGGTGGACTCCACCCACAACTGGCAGCCCAGCCCCTAGGCTTCAGGCCATCCCTGGCTTGACTGTAGGGTTTCACCAGGGACCTGTCCCTTTCCGCCCAGGATACTGTCTTCTACCTGCTGCCATCAGCATGCAATCGATGGTGCCCAGGCTGTTCATGCCAAGGGGTGCCTGCAGGCCCATGTGTAGCTGCCTTCTGTGTTCCCTTGGCCTCCCTTCCATGCTCATTGGGACCCAAAGTCCAGATAGGCTGAAGCAGCAGAGGCATGGAGTGTCAGGGTCATCCTGAATGTGTACACACCTGGCTGGATGGTGACAGCACCTGGGTTCAGCCTCAACTTTGCTCTGAAATTGGAGCAGGAGCAGGGAGGAGTGGGAGCAGACACGTCCAAGACTGTTGGGGAAGGGGGCTTTCCAGGACCTGGAAAGTGCAGGGATGCCCAGGTTCAGAGCTGCCTCTGGGTGGCTGCAGCTGCACTAGAAAATGTAGAGCTCCCACCCAACCAACTCAGTAGGAGGCAAGGCTCCTGCCTCTTCCCAGACTTGTTGAATCCACGGAGCACACAGCCTTGGCTGTACCTCCCCGTTTCAACTGGCTGCTCCTGATGGGCCACGGCCACCACATGTCTATACCGACCTTGTAGCTGCATCAGAATACAGGGACCCCACCAGTGCCTTGTTACAAAATCCAGACTTCTAGGGCTCAGTGGGCAGGAAGTGCTGGTCTTGTTCTGAGCTGTTGCTACTAAGCAAGCTACAAATCTTGTTCTCTAGATTTTCCTCAAGAATCAGACTCCAGTTGGCAAACCCAAGTTCTGGTTGTGGGAAAAAAATACCTGGATGGACACATAGATATTGGTCTTCACACTCTTCTTTACCCTACTACACAGATGAACCCGCCTTGAGATTTTCAGAATGATTGTCAAGATGAGAAACACATCTAGGTCTTCTAGGTCCATTTAGACCTCGCCTACATTGCTTTCGTTCCCATGCTCTTCACAAAATGTTCATATTTCTAAATGCATTTTGACAGTATGAACACTTATGTGACAAAATACAATAAAACTCTTTCTTGGCTCAGGGAGGAAGCTGAAGTTACAGGGATTAGACTTGTTTTGAAATGCTCAAAAGACTAGCTGTCAAATGAATCTTGATATTGAAAGAAAATGTATATATCAGAGTAGTGAAAATTTTTAAGATAAACGTAACCCCTCTGTCATCTCACTCAGACATAAATTCAGTCCTAACAATGGCCCAACAGGATCTGCTGCACTCTGACCCACTCACATGCTCTGATCCACTTACATGTTGCTCTTCCTCCTTCCCCTCCAGTCCACTGGCTCCCCTGCTGTTGCGACATGTAAGTCATGGTCCTGTCTCAGAGCCTTTGTCCTGCTGCACTCTCTCTTCAGTGTTCCTTCTGCTTGTGGATATCTCAGGGCTCACTTCTTCATCTTCCTCCTTCACATTTCACATTCTTACAGGGCTTTCCTAACTACATTAAATTAAACTTAAACCCACCTCTCTTTCTTAATTTATTTTTTCCCCTAACATTCATCACTATTGGATATATATACATTACTTACTTCTTATTCATTGGCTAATTTCCTTTACTAGAATGTTAGCTTTGAGAAGACAGGCAGTCTTGATCTTAGTGTCTGTATTATCCTTGGCATTTTAAACATTATCTGATATATAACAGGTGCTCGAAAAATAGTTTTTGAGAGAAAGAAATATTTTCAAAACATTTTAAGACTCAGGACAATCATGATATTCAGGTCCATAATTTTCATAGCTGATGAAAGGATTAAAGCGGAAAATATATCTAATTCAACAAGCCCATTCTCTATTACTAAAATTTATTAATTTTATACAATGAAATTCAGTGCAACATTCATTCCAAAAGTATCTCATGCTTTCAATTAAAAAATGTTGGATTAATCCTTTGTATTTTCAAAAATTTCTGACACTGTGATTACAATCATAGATTAAATTTAAAGAATCATTAATCTATTCACTTGTTCATTCTTTTAACATAGGGATATGAAATGACTCATCTGTGTTAAAGATTTTAATGGTCTCACAGTACCAACTAGTCAGTTTGACTTATCATGAAGCAACTTATAAAACAAAACAATAAATAGCAAATATAGACTTTCTTGTCTTAGGTTCCACAATTTCACCCCACAAATAAGACAAAATGAATTTTGTTTATCTGAGCAGAGTCTATTTTCTCTTCTTTCATGTCAGATATGTTTCTCTAAGAACATTTTAGACACAGGAGTCTTCTAATTTTTTTTTTTTTTTTTAAACAGGCATTCTACTAAAGGTAGAAGAGAAGTACGATTCTCAGCTTGGCAGAAAGTGTGCTGCATTTCACAGCTTACACATGTATACAAGCCAGTGTCCACACTGATGGTTTTGGCTGGTTTCTTTTATAACTTTAACTATATTATTATGGGTTTTAAGTTTTTACTATTAAAGCTCTCCCTGTGTTTTCAAGTAACATGGATACATGTAAACATTTTCCGTCAGGTCCAGTTATGAACATAGTCTCCATGGCACAATTGAAATTAGGTTAGAGTGATGTCTTGGAGTAAGGAAAAATAAAAGGTAAGAAAGAGAAATGAAAAATTTTTTTTAATGTGTTCTGAGAAAATTTTTGTTCAGACAGGACTCACTTTCAGGGAGGCTCCAATAGGTTTTGAGGGAGAGTCTGACAAAGTTTCTGGTGAGTGAAGAATAGTTAAAATTTAATCAAGTGTATTCAGGTATCCCTGGCTGATTATAAGTGGTTATGTAAATCATTAAAAGAAGGAAGGCAGCAGTAGAGATAGGGGGTAGATTTTATTACAATAAGTAAGTCCTAGATAAGTCTATCTATATTGCAGATATATTTGTTTCACCAATTTACAAAAATCTTTAAAATGCTAAGCAGCATACAATTTCATTAAGACTTTCACTTAAGGGTATGGATAAAATGCACTTATACAAATCAGTTCTTTAAGCTTACTTTTGCATTTGCACTTGGAATTCATTCATAGTAAGGTGATTATACAATGACACACATAAAAAGTAAAACCTTACATTCCAATAGATGGAATTTTAATTACTGCCAACTAGATTGAGATGCTGCTCCAGTTCAGGGAGTTAAGAAATTAGTGCAATGCTATTTATGTTCTTCACAACATATGATGCAGCAGTCCTGTCTTTCTATTAACTATTGTTTTGGAAACTGATTATGCCAGGAGCTATATAGCTTGTGAGGAAAAATTGAAATGCCCCCACCTATTTCTAATTAAGATTAAGAGAATCTTTTGTCATGTTAAGTCTATTTAGGCATAAAATTACAATTATTTTGACATTAAATTCCCATTATTGTATTTCCCCTGTGTGATCTTTTTACAGATATTTGTGGAAATGCTGACTGACAACCATATTTTCTTAAATACTATTCCCTTGTCTACTTTATTTTTTCTTACCTAGATGTTCATTCCTCCTGACACTAACACCACCCTCTTATCTGTCATGACCTTTGAAAATGAATAGTAGGAAAGAATTAAAAATGAAAAGAAGCATAAAATTATCACTTCCCCACTGGTTTATGTAGGAAGAAAAACAAAGACAAGAAGCAATCAGTAAAATCGCTGTCATACTAAATAGGTTTCTGAGAGCGCATTTTAGATGTGGTGAGGCTGCAGTGACAGCAGGAAGACACATTTGCAGTGCTCTGTAATACTGAGCCCTGGCAGCTGTGGCATCAGGGTTCTAATTTAGTGCCCTGGCAACTGGAATGTGGCCTGAGGTCTCAGATACAGACCAACCCACCCTCCAACCTTCAGTTAACATAACCACTGACGCTACCACCTAAGTGCTACAGGTGGCCCCTTGAGCAGTTGAGGGCAGCTTTCTATAATGTCCTGAGAACTTGCTCTTTTCTGCTGCACACAATGCCCCTGAACTTTTCTGTGCTTTCCTCTCCGGAAAAGATGACAGGCACAACCTTGGACAATGGAGCCTTAAAGGAGGCTTGCTGACTTTATTGTCTCTTTTAAGTGTTCCTTTTGAAGTGAAGGCAGTCAGTCCACAGTAATCATTATAGCTCCCTCTAGGATGGTACTGCAAGGTCAGCTCTGCACAGGAGTCTTGCACTGAAGCATGAGAATAAGATAGGAATATTTGACTTCAAACCTCCTGGCGATTTTCATTAAAAGATAAATCTACCTCAATCTATTTTGAGACTGGGTTTTTTGTAACACAATAATAAAAGAGTCATTGTGAAAAAGATTTCATTTCATCTACCATATTTTTTCTACTGCTTGATCTACTCTATAAATGCATTTAGCAACTCCAAAGGCAATTGGAAAGTGTGTAACATATGGTAGCTTTGCAGCCAGGTAAAATATTGCTCAATCCAGTTAGAAAATTCAAGATCTGACTCTCATAGAGTAAGTGTCTTTGTTCATTTCTGAGAACACCACAAAAGTCAACATACTCTCCATCTGAGTCTGTTCGTGTGAAGTGACAACATGATCGAGAGCTGCATTGTGTGAAAACACAGTGAGCAACAGAATGTCACCTACTATTTCAAAGCCATACTTCAGAGCATCTGAGCGTCTGAGAGATCCTGAATAGGTGATTTTAGTGAAAAAAAAAAACCTACCTTTAGTGGGCAATGTATCTTAGAACCCACTGCTTTTCCATGCTTTAGGGTTAGACTGTTTCTTGCAGAAGATCTTCTGCTGCTTGGAGTCAAGTCAGAAAAGATACAGTCATATGAGAAGGGTGTGATTATCTCTGATGGGATATCCAAGAGGCCACACATTTTCTGGAATGGCACATAAAACCTGACAGCATTTTAAAATGAATTAATTTCCAATATTTTGAAATACTTTAATCCATAAGACATACCAATTGTGATTAAAATGAATGACAATAAAGCACTGGATTTGAACTAAAGAAAGATTTGTTGTTATGATAATGGTATAAATAACACTAAAGGAGGAATTGCCTCCAATGCAATCATTAACATTTGTTTCAGGTCTAAGGCACCTGTTTACCTTTTATCTCTGTCTCACAAACTTTAATTTTCTTCTATTTCATTAATTTTTGAATTATTTCTTCTTTCTACTTTTTTCTATACCAATTCTAGTATTTTTTTTTTTTAAAGTCTTTCTCATGGACCCATATATTTCTTAAGCACTTATAAAGGTTTATAATAAGTCAATTATAAGCTTATTACAGGCATATCTGATTTTGTTGCACTTCATTTTATTGCACTGTGAGATACTGAATTTTTTAAATGTTGAAGGTGGGTGACAACCCTGTATGGAGTAAATCTGTGAACACCATTTTTCCAGTAGTATATACTCGCTTCATGTTTCTATGTTAAATTTTTGTAATTCTTGAAATATTTCAAACTTCTCATTATATTTGTTATCATGATTTGTGATCAGTGATCTTTGATGTGACTATTGTAATTGTTGTGGGGCACCAAAAACTGCACCATGTAAGATAGCAAGCTTAGTTGATAAGTGTCGTGATAGCGTATATGCTCTTACTGCTCCACTTACTGGTTGCTCCCCAGCTTTTGTCCCTCTCCTCTGGCTTCGCTATTTCCTGAGCCATAATAATATTGAAATTAGGCCACTTAATAATCCTACAATGACTTCTAAATGTTTAAGTGAAGGAAGAGGTTCAGGTCTTTCACTCTAGATCAAAAGCTACAATTGATTAAACTGAGTAAGGAAGGCATGACAAAAGTTGAGATAAGCTGAAAGCTAGGTCTCATACACCGAACAATTAGCCAAGTTGTGAATGCAAAGGACAAGTTATTCAAGGAAATTAAAAGTGCTACTCCAATGAATACATGAATGATAAGAAAGCGAAACAGCTTTATTGAATATAGGGAGAAAGTTTGTGTGGTCTGGATAGAAGATCAAACCAGCCACAACATTCTCTTAAGTCAAAGCCTAATCCAACACAAGGCCCTAACTCTCTTCAACTCTATAAATGTGGACAGAGGTGAGGAAGCTGCGGAAGAAAAGATGGAAGATAGCAGAGGTTGGTTTAAGGAAAAAATCCATCTCTTTAACACACAAGTGCAAGATGAAGTAACAAGTACAGATGGACAAGCTGCAGCAAGTTACCCAGCAGCCCTCACTTTGATAATTGATGAAGAAAGCTACACTAAATAACAGCTTTACAATGTAGATATAATAGTATTCTATTGACAGAAGTTGCTATCTAGGACTTTCATAGCTAGAGAGGAGAAATTAATGCCTGGCTTCAAAGTTTGAAAAAAGAGGCTGACTTTCTTATTAGGATCAAAGGCAGCTGATGACTTAAAGTTGAAGTCAGTGTTAATTTACCATTCTAAAAATCCTGGCGCCCTTAAGAATGATGCTAAATCTATTCTGCCTGTGTTCCAAAAATGGAGGACCAATGTCTAGTTGATAGCACATCTGTTTACAGCATGGTTCACTAATTTTTTTCTTTTTTTTTGAGACAAAGTCTTGCTCTGTTGCCCAGGGTAGAGTGTGGTCGTGTGATCTTTGTTCACTGCAACCTCTGTTTTCCAGGTTCAAGCAATCCTCCCACCTCAGCCTTCAGTTGTAGCTGGGACTACAGGCACATATCACCATATCCAGCTAATTTTTGTATTTTTTTGTAGAAATGAGGTTTCACCATGTTGCCCAGGCTCGAACTCCTGGGCTCAAGCAATCTGCCTGTCTCAGCCTCCTCCCAAATACTGGGATTACAGGTATGAATCACTGTGACCAGCCAGTTTGTGAAATATTTTAAGTCTACTATTGAGACCTATTGCTCGGGGGGGGGGAAATTATTTCAAAATATTACTACTCACACCTGTAATCCTAGCAGTTTGGGAGGCTGACATGGGAGGATCACTTAAGCCCAGGAATTCAAGACCTGCCAGAGCAACATAATGAGACTCTATCCCTACAGGAAAATTTTTTAAAATTAGCCAGACATAGTGGCACATGCCTGTAGTTCCAACTACTTGGTAGGATGAGATAGGAGGATGGCTTGAGCCCAGGAGTTTAAAGCTGCAGTGAGTTGTGATCATGCCATTGTACTCCAACCTGGGCGACAGAGCATGACCATATCTCAAAAATTATACATATTACTGCTCGTTAATAATTCATCTAGTTACCAAAGAGCTCTGATGGAGATGTACAAGACGAATGTTTTTATGCTGTTAATACAACAGGTGTTCCACAGCCTGTGAATCAAAGAGTAATTTTGACTTTCAAGTTTTGTTATTTAAAAAATACATTTTGTAAACCTATAGCTGCCATAGTGATTTCTCTGATGGCTTTGGGCAAAGTAAATTGAAAACTTTCTGGAAAGGATTCACCATTCTAGATGTCATTAAGAACATTCATGATTCATAGGAGGTCAAATTATCAGCATTAATAGGAGTTTGAAAGAAGTTGATTTCAACTTTCATTAATGATTTTGAGGGGTTCAAGACTTCAGTGAAGGAAGTAAGTGCAAATGTGATGAAAACAGCAGGAGAAATAGAGTTAAAGTGGGGCCTGAAGATGTGACAGGAATTGCTACACTCTCCTGATAATATTTTAACAGAAGAGAAGTTGCTACTTATGGATGAGCAAAGAAAGCAAAGACGCAATCTACTCCCAGTGAAGATGCTGGGAACATTGTTGAAATGACAACAAAGGATTTGATTATTATTTAAACTTAGTCAATAAAGCAGTGGAAGCTTTAGAGAGAACTAACTCTAAATTTCCAATTTAGAAGTTCTACTATTGGGTAAAATGCTATTAAGCAACATTACATGCTAATGAGAAATATTTCATGAAAGAAAGAGTCAAATTTGGCAAACTTTATTATTATCTTATTTTCAGAAATTGCCACACCCACATCAACCTTCAGCACCCACCACACTGACTGATCAGAAGTCATTATCACACAGACGAGACCTCCCCCTGGCCTCCACACCAAGTAAAAGACTAGGACTTGCTGAAGGCTCAGATAGCCATTAGCATTTTTAGCAAAGTATTTTTAAATCAAGGTATGTACATTTTAAAAGATATAATGCTATTGCACACATAATAGACTACAGCAATCACACCAGGGACTGGTGCTAGGGACTTTCTGCCATCAGGGACTAGTTTCATGGAAGACAATTTTTCCATGGACAGGTGTAGGGAGTGATGGATGGTAGGGTGGAGATGAAACTGTTTCACTTCAGGTTATCAGACATTAGATTATCATAAGGAGCACACAAATGCACAGTTCACAACAGCGTTTATGCTCCTATGAGAACCTAACGCTGTTAAAGCTCGACAGGAGACAGAGCCCAGATGGCTTACTTGCCTGTCAGTCACCTCCTGATATGCAGACCAGTTCCTAACAGACCACTGACTGGTACCACTCTGGGGCTTAGGGGTTGGGGATCCCCGAAGCTCACGATAGTCTATTAAGTAAAAGTAGTGTAGACATAACTTTTATATGCACTAGAAATCCAGAAAATTTTTGTGACTCACTTTATTGTGGTGGTTTGAAGCCAAACCTGCAACATCTCCAAGGTAAATATATATATATATTATTGCATTTTAGGTTTTGGGGTGCATGTGAAGAACATGCAAGATTGTTGCATAGGTACACACATGGCAGTGTGATTTGCTGCCTTCCTCCTCATCACCTATATCTGGCATTTCTCCCCATGTTATCTCTCCCCAACTCCCCACCCCTCACTGTCCCTCTCCTATTTCCTCCTGACAGACCCGTGTGTGATGCTCCCCTTCCTGTGTCCATGTGTTCTCATTGGGTAAATCTATATTTTTAATAGGACTTTTTTTTTCTCTGAATGACAACTCCTAGTGGTATCTGTTGTCAGAATCTTGCGGTCCAACTTACAAGGAAAGCGTCTCAGTGCCCTTCCCTTAAAGCCATCACAAAGAGTCAGGCCATCATGAGCCAATTGCTACACTGCAGGGATAGACAAAATCAAATCAGAAGCTGACACCAAACTAAACATTTTAATATCCAAAACTCCATCTTTGCTCTGAGAAGACCCTTAAAAAATCAAAGGAATTTATTCATTTTTCATTAAATTTTAATTTTGGACTTGATGAATATCAACTATATGCAGGGATCACTGCTCCTAATTCCAGGTAAGCCACTCTCTTTCACTTCTTCCCATGCTACATATTCTCTATTGGCAATCTCTTCCATTTGTGCAGTTTTCATGGTGGCCCCTTTATACCTACATCTTTATGATCTGATCGTTCACCCAGACCAGGCTCCTCACTTCAAGGCTCATAGAAACAACTGCCTATTGGCAAATGTAACATATTCAAAGCTAAATATTTTACCCCATTTCTGTCCCTTTCCTTCTTTTAATGTTTCTATTTTAAATGGTATAATCACCCATCTAACTGAAATTTAGAGCCATTTATTTTCTTCAATACTTAGAAATAATGAAATACCATTCACTAAATTTCTTAATACCTCCTAAAAATATAGATTTTTCTCCAGTCACTTTGCCACTGTAATAGTTCGTGATGCTATAATCTTTCACCTGAAAAATGACACGATGTTTTTGTGATGGTCTCCCTGACCCCACAATCTATTCTCCATACAGGCAGATACAAAGACAAAGCTGATTATACCTATGCTTTGCTTTTAACAACCATCCACCTTCTGACAAATTAACCCTACCTGATTTGCCTTGAAAAATCCTCCATTATCTGAATCCCAACTGAGATGGGGCAATATCTTTCCCACCTCAGTTTGTTCTTTCATTCATAAATCTATTCCTACATTTCTAAGATTTAGTTCCTAGACAGAACCAAATTCACTCCTACCTCCACATGCTATTTATTATTTTTTCTATGTTTCTGCCTTATCTCTTAAATTTATTATTTTTCTATGTTCCTCCCCTATCTCTTTAATTTGACATATTCTTGTTCATCACTCAAGATTCAGTCTAAATATCACTCTCCTTGTAATACTTTCCATTCCTTCCTAGAGTACTTTGTAAACCTCTAGGGTGTTTTTTAGCAAGATGACATATAGGTCATGATCACAAAATCCCGTTTGTGTGAAAATCATACCCAAATCATACTTTCAAATCATCTTAAAGCTTTCTTCTAAATAACAAAAAGAACATAATTTCTTTCAATACTGGAAGCTCACTCTCTTCTATGTGTAATGCTAAGTGCTTTGCATGCACTTTAATTCTTTCTTATAGCATGTACTAGTATCATCTCATTTTACTTCTGAAAGATCTGAGGCTACATTAGTGAAAAGTGAAACAGGAACTTAAAGGCAGAAAGTTTAACTCCTAAGGTTACTCTAGGCTCACAGATTAGCTGTGCTCACTCACAGTCTTTCCACAAAATAGCACAGAGATAGGAAAGGATAGTTGTGATTGAAAAGTCAGGAGTCACTCAGAAAAAGGAAGAGTTGTAGGAAGTTGAGAGTCTACAAATAAACAAACAAACAAAGAAGACAGTGAAGATAACCCCCACTCAGTAGATCACAAAGAGCTTAGAGTGAGTGCAGCCTGAAAGGATTTTCATGGTAGCTAATCCCTGAGGTGGACCTCGCCTCTCATTTCTACCTTCAGATATTCTGGAATAGATACAGGCTGTAAGTGTGCAGATCCCTTTTTTTGTCACAGAAATTGGGCAATTTTTCAACATGACCAGAGTTGCCCAGTGTCACAGACATTGGTTATGTGGCAAAAGTAAATCTCTAGTAGACACCAGCAAGTGCACTCACCCTCACCTCCGTCCTGACACATACCTTCAATCAGGAAATGGCCTCCCTTGAACTACCTCTCCCAACAACAACAAAACACAAAGGCATAAACAGCACCAGGTCAAGCCAGAATTTGCTGATGACTCCAGGCAAAATATCTCCCAAACACCCAGACTAATGTAGATATATATACACTAATAGTCTAACACATATGGCATGATCAACTCACACTTGTGGCCTAGGCAGGCAGATCACCCCTAGATAGGCTGCCCATTAATGACAGAGCAACAGTATAGAAACACTAACACCTCTGAATGTACAGACTACTTTTTTTTTAACAAAATGAAAATTCATGAAACATGGATGATTTGGCCATTGAGAATCCACTGAACTTTCCAGACATATTCACAGCCCTGCAAATATCAACTAGTCTGGACTCATTTACAGCCCTTACTGCATCCTAATACTTAGATGGACTCGATCTGTTCTGTCCCAGCATCCCATGGGCAACAAGTTAAGGAGGAGGTGCTTAGGTCATTTGGAATTCCCAGCAGGCCATATTACACCTTCATGTTTTTACTAGATTTAACAGTAGTGGTTTTTATTGAACATTTCAGTCATTGAGCCCACTACCCACCTATTAATTACAAGAAAGCTATGCCTTATGTCACAAATACTGATATCTATTTAATCACTTTGAACTCAGTCTGTGAATTTCTTAATATGTACTGTTAAGCATGTAATCCATGTTGAACGTTACATAATACATTAAACGGTATATAAAAATTGACTATATCACTGAGTATTTCATCAGGGTATTTTTTAAAGGAATTTATTTATATCTTCCAAATCAGAATTACATCACGGACAGCTATAAGTTACTTTTTCAAGATTTCTATAGCTGGATTCATAAGAAGCCATATCTGATGCAGATTTTTAATTGTCAACATTAAAATAGAGCATGTTAGGGGTTTATTAGTAATTATTTAGATCTGCCAAACAGTATCCTGGAGACAATTAGTTATTGTTAAATTTGGCATGTTAGCTCTGTATTCCTAGGTCTTAGTGTAATGTCAGGTAAGTAATACACCAAAGCATTGTTAAATGGTTAAATGAATCAATGGTTCCTCTTTCTAGAAGTTTCTACTCCAGATGAGAGTATGAAACAATAGAATCACAAAAACGGTACCATAGTGGTAACACTAAAATGTTAGAGACAAGATTGAACATTGTGGGAGGTAATGTTGCAGACACAGCTGAGTTTTAAGCCACATAAACTTGGTTTCAACCCCCTGCTCTGTTACTGAGTAGCCAGGGGACTTCAGGCATATGGCATCTCTTTTTGAGCCTTAAATTTCTCATCTGCGGAATGGGTAAAAAGGAAAGCACATTACTTTCCAAGATATTACTACTTTATAAATTAAAATAAAATTTGAGGGCCAGTAGAAATCACGAAAACGTTTGAAGAATTGGACCATAAACTGAGATTTTTAAGAAAGAATAGAATTTCTGATAAATGAAAAGAAAGGAAATGGAGACTGACTGTAGTTGCAATAAAGAAAGCAGGGTAGAGAAGAAAAAAAGTGTTTATGTGAAGAGAATTGTTAAGAAGCTATGTGATAAAATGGGGAAACATGAAGGTAGCTTTGATGGACGTAGTGGTGATGTTTGTATTGTATTGTATTGCATATGTGGATAAGTCAAAGATAACACCCATGTTTCTAATTTGTGAAACAATATAGAGAGTGATATAATTCACTGAGGCAAAGGACCCCAGAAAAGAATCAGATTGAAGAGTGGTAAATCAAGAACACTGTGTATGGTTAAGTTGAACTGCTGTAACTTTTTCATGTTACTGTGTAATTATTAAAGAATCAGTTGAAAATTAAATGTACTGATCTGGAGCCTAGAGGTTTGAATGATTAGCGAGGCGGCTGTTATTCACGGGGTAGAATCTGGCAGCAAATGCACCAAGGAAAAGATATTTCCCAAGTCCAGCCAGCATGATCAGAATAGGCTGGAAGCCAGAAATATAACATAGGATGAACTTGTAAAGCTTACGGATGGGGAGCGGGAAGTTTAAATAAAACCAAAAGAGATCTGCTGCCAAATAAATGAATGGAGAAATCTTAACTTAGTAGCAACATTTAAAGCCATAGGAGTATATACAATGTATAAGAGAGAAAGCATAGAAAGGGAACAGAAACTTGGCCGAGGGCCCCGTTTATGGGAGCAGAAGCGGGAAGAGAAATTGAAACAGGAAATGAAGAAAGCATGAGTCACTGGGAGAAAAACTTTAAAATGCAACTTCAGAGGAATCAAAGGGAGATAGTTTTTTTTGTTTGTTTGTTTGTTTGTTTTTGTTTTTGTTTTTGTTTTTTTTGAGGCTGAGTTTCTCTCTTGTTACCCAGGCTGGAGTGCAATGGCGCGATCTCGGCTCACTGCAACCTCCGCCTCCTGGGTTCAGGCAATTCTCCTGCCTCAGCCTCCTGAGTAGCTGGGATTACAGGCACGCGCCACCGTGCCCAGCTAATTTTTTGTATTTTTAGTAGAGATGGGGTTTCACCATGTTGACCAGGATGGTCTTCATCTCTTGACCTCGTGATCCACCTGCCTCGGCCTCCCAAAGTGCTGGGATTACAGGCTTGAGCCACCGCGCCCGGCCCAGGGAGATAGTTTCAAGATAGGCCCAATGAACATTTAAAAAGTCCTCAGAGAAACCAAAAAAAAAAAAAAGCTGAGAGATACCCCATGAAATTAGCAATTTTATCATACTTGAAGACAGTGACGGAGTCTATAGTCAATTTGTAAATAACGTGTGAAGTCTATAGATATTTCTCAAAATCTTTACTGGTTGTTTTCCCAAAAATCCAAATTCTTTCTACTAAACAATATGTCTTTATCTCCGGGATCAACATGAGAATATCAGAAAAACAAAATAACATTTGCCATAATAATGTATATGCATAACAATCTGTTACAAGCATGCATATTAGTTATACATGTTAACAGTTATCTGAATTACATTAAGATTAACATCTCCATTTCCAGGTGGATATTTTAAGGCCAAGGAGATGTCAGATGTCTTGACATTTGTTCTGGTAAATCAGAGAAAATGGTCCTATCATTTAATATTAATAGTATTGGAATGTCTTCCAATTTATTTGAATTAAGATCACCTTCTGTGCACTTTTAGATAATTTATTTTAAAATAACATAGCAAGGAAAAATTTTGATTTATTAAGAATAATCAGGTCTCAATTCAGGCTGATAGAATACTTTAGACTGGGTGGCTTAAACAACAAATATTTATTTCTCACTGTTGAGAGGCTGGGAGGTCCAAGATCAAGGGGCTAGTAATTTTGTGTCTAGTGAAGGCATTCTTGCTGATTTTCAGATGACTGATTTCCTGCAGTATCCTCACATACTGAAGAGAGAGGGAGAAAGCTCTCAGGGTCTCTCCTATAAGGGCACAATTCCCACTGATGAGGGCTCCACCCATACGACCTAATCACCTTCCAAAGGCCTCATCTCCTAATTCCATCACATTATCGGTAAGAATTTTAACATATAAATTTGGGAATGATACAAACATTTAGGCCACGATAAACCACAAGCAAATAAATGCTTCCAAACTTATTAAAAGCATTCTTCTCTCCCTTAAATTAATGTTGACACTAGAAGTGATTAGAGAAGACTATTTTTTTTTTTGTATTCTGCTGTTATGTGACTCAACAATACACACTTCTTCAATCAGCATCTCTCCTACAAGCCTTATATTTCACAAACAAAGGTTTGTGAAGGAAGTGTATATAATATATGTAATTATAGCAAAGAAATATTGTGATTTGTAAAGTATAATCATGTCTTAGTTCAGGCTGCTGTGACAGAATACCATAGACTAGGTGACTTAAAATATAAATAATACATGTTTTTAAGTATATGCATCAGAGACATTTAAAAATATTTTAAGCTTTAGGATAGAGTTGTGGTAGGGAAAATTTATATTTCTTTACCTATGCCGCTGCATTTTCAAAAAAAAAAAGGAACTAAATTATCTACGTTAAAGAAAATGCGTCACATTAGTTGACCCAATTTCCTTTTCTTGGTGCTTATTATCAGAATGGATTACTGTTTATTGAAAATACAAAAGTGGACCTCCTTCTACCCTGGGAATTTTTGCAATACTTTGAAGAGCAAAACTTAGTTTAAGAATTCTCTTTGAATTTAGACTGTTGTAAGCCTTAAGTACTTGCATTTTTATATATATTTGCAGGCAGATATCACACTTTCAGGCTTTTGTACCCTCTGGCCTCTACCCACAATGTCACTCTGCATGCCTCAGAAAACACAAAGAAGTAATGCCACTGGATAAGTAACTTGAAGTGAGACCCTGTTCATTGCTACGAAAAGCCAGCGATTTGTTTGACCCCTTGCTCTAGCAATAATATTTCTCTTGTCACTAAGCATCAGTAACATTTAAGGTCTATCAATAAAATAGAATACTATGTTTGCTCCAAAAATGCAGCAATTTTTATACCACATTTTGTGGATCATCTTCATTTTATCATTCTCTTAAACCTCCTACTTACTTTCCTTCTTTAAAATTCAATAATTTTATTTTTTGTTGTCCATTTTTGATATTCATTTTTTAGATCTTCTTTTCTTTTGTAATCAGCTGCTGTTTTGACCCTTCAACCCATCGCCACATACACCTTCTAAAATTTGATGAGTGTGCCCTACATATCATCATCAGAACGTCTCCTTCCTTGTGCCTAGTATCTAAGGAAGAAAGTAGATTATCATAACACTTAAAAATATGTTTTTTAGATGTTTCACCTTTTTGTGGTAAAACTATTTAATAATGATTTTTAACATTTTCTTGAAAAGATAAAGGACAGTCTTATATCACCATGATACAAATTGCTTATTTTCAAGAACAGAATTTACAGCATCTAGAGAGTAGAACTTGAGGAATCTCTGTTGCCACTTAGACTCTATGCTCTCATCTACCCTGTCCTCAGAAGGCCCAGCTAATATTGCCTGACTAGTAAACCATGAAAACAAAAGTGAATAACTCAATATATTTCATTAAGATTCCACTCAAAGGGAATTTCTACCTTGGGGCCAGTGTAGTTCAAGATTCGGCTAATGGTCTTATGCTAACTTCCAATTTTCCCTCCATCTATGTTTACTTTATACTCTTTAAAACGTATGAGCTATAAAGTGTAGGATAAATAAAAATAAAGTATTTTACGTGCAGATGGCAATACATGCAAATGTACCATCATCCCCCAAGATATGGTCCTAGCATAAATGGATCGATCCCAGAGAGGTCTGGACACTTTTGTAAATGATAGAGCCATAAATGGTATTGGATAGAGCATGTGAGTGAGTATTGTGCCATTCAAGTTTGAGTTCAGGCAAACAAATACAAACTGTATGGTAGGAGCCTCAGAATTCGTTTTGGAAGCAGAATTCGGAGCAAAATTACAGATAAAAATGGCCCTTCATTAGCTACCCAGTATCAGCTTAGTACCTTGGTTAAAATAGGCTTGCCAAATCACTTCAGGGGAGTTGTTTAATTCCATCTGATCAAATTTTACAGGTCTGTGATTCAAATTATTCCACGTTGTCGGCTGCAAGACTTCATCAGGAATGAATTTGTTCTGCTTGGAATCCTTAGTGTTTGAGAAAGATCTCTGTGATTAGCCAAATCAAAACTTTTCAGCGGTGGCAGCAGCCACATTCAGACTGAATTTCTGCAGCTGACTTATCTAACAAAACATTATGTTCTCTTTAATCAAGGGCCTAAACACATGATTTTGTTAGGCACTTTCAGTAAATAATTGAACTTTGAGCATAATGCAGAATCTGAAGGAGCTACAAGGAGACACGCCCTATCCCCACTCCCCAGGTGGGGGAATCTCTTCAATGACTCTCCACATAAATCCTCTCAGATCTTCTTAGTCCTCTCAACTCAGCTACTCATTCTGAGTGAAAGAAATGAGGCCTTTAGAATACTTCTGCCAAGGGAGCAGCTGAATGCACACAATCCAAATATGTGTGAAAAATCTTAACAGGAGCACATCAGGGAGGTCTCCGCCTGACCAAATTAGGCACTTCTCCCACATTTACCAGCCAGAATCTGCTTTAGGTTAATTGTTCTGCATATTGCAGGTAGCTTATTTCCTGGGGCTTCCAGGAGCCACAGCTTCTTCCCACTACATGCAGAATCTGGAGGAGCTAGGAAGACACTAGGTACATTTCACTAAGTCTTGAAGGAGATTCCAAATAGCCATCTTGTTTTTGGCTCAGACTTTCTTTTTTAAAAACAAGCTCAGTGACTGGCATCTCTCCTAGCTTAAGCATGCATACAAGTATAAAATTCTGATTTCTTGTTTCATGCACGGTTAGCTGTTTATTGTTATCATTTGCTGGTTGGCTAAGCTCATTGATGACTTTAGAAGGCAAGCAAGTACCTCCAGTTTACAGCTGAGTACCTTGGCTTGTGTGGAGCTGTATTGGATGGGAGCTTATTTGGATGTCTAGTGTTTGTTCACAGTTATGTGATGCTCTTACTTCTGCTTCAAAAACAGCAATTAATCAAGACATCTGACAAGTATTCTAGGATTGCTGTAGAACATCTAGCTGCCCAGCATCACCCGCAATCCTTCCACAGCCCCTAAGAGAGTAATGTTTCACTAATATTGCAGAAAATGCATCTTGATAATTCTGTGGCAACTCTACTCATAACTGATATTTTTCCTCCTAAACATGTATATTCTCTGCTCGATTCTTTTTGTGACAAACAGCTATTAGTTGACTGGATGTTAAAGGTGAAGTCTATGACATGTAGATAAAATAATAATGAGAATACTTAATGACTATTGTTATTGTTATTTAATCTTTATAATAACCATGAAAGATGGGTACAATTATTTTTAAATAAAAATATTATTATTGAGGATAAAATAAAAATATTATTGAGGAAGTAAAACACAAAGAGGTTAAAACACAAAGAGGTTAAAATACAGCTAAAAAGAATACTGTATTATTAGCAGAAGTTTTTTCCTTTGTTATTTCCACCTTAATTTTCCAAACCAAGCAGTGTATTCATCATCGTTGTAGGATGAGATTTTAGTAAAGTAAAGAAAGAGCTAGTCTCTGGCTTTTGCATGCCCCAAACCTGAATTTATTAATACAGTGTTTGAAGTAAATATCACAATAGAAATAATGACTTTTAGGAAAAAAATATCAAAATTTTAAAGAAGGAAAATGCCTTCCCATCTGCAACTTTCTAACCCCAACCCCTGGCTAAAGAAAAATTCTCCCACTTTAGATATCTGTGCATATGTGATGGATAAGAAATAAAGGTAAAGGGGGAAAAAAGATGAAAGTGGTCCTGGGTTGACACTATTGCTTCCTTAGAAAAACCAAAGCGATTGTTAATTGGTAATAGACTGGGACAGCAGATTGCCTGTGAGAGAGTCTCACATCAGAGGTGACAAGCAGAGATGGCTCAAATTCATTTAAATGTGAATAACAAGATGAATGATTTTGCATGAAGAAGATGTATGTTAGTTAGGTGTTCCTTGTATATTTGTGGAACTAGTGATGAACTTTTGGAAGAAAAGATAGGTTTTAATTTAGAAATACTGAGTTTGTATGACAGCAAGTCCTCCAGGATAAGATACCAAGGAAGCAAGTCTGCAATGCGGTATTGGTTATTAGGAGAGAGAGCCAGGCTAGGAACATCATTTTAAGAGTTAAGCATAGAGATGTGATGGTTAAAGTCACGAAAAATAACTGAAAAGGGACTTAATATAAATAGCAGTCATTTTCCAGTTACTTTTTTATTCTCAATTTCTTAAACAATACCTGACACTTCACTGATTAGACAACCCATTGGACAAATACGTGAAAAGAGTGGCTAGAGAGAGAGGGAAGGAGGTCAGAAACATTGGAGAAGAACTAGAAGCACAATCTGTCAAAAAATGAAAACCTCTCAAAGGTATCAAGATCTCACTGAATTTCAGGATAATCTTCAGATTAAAGGATATAGATTATTTTTAGAGGTTTCCAACCTGGCTAAATTTTCACATCACTTGGGGAACTTAAAAACAGTCAAATCAAATCAAATCAAATAAAGAATATCTGGTCAGACCACTTAAATCCAAATGTCATGCAACCGACTACAGATACCTGTCTTTTTAAACTATTCCTGCTCAGTTGTTTTTGATGTTCAGCCAGTCAAGAACCACTGGATTCAATGAGCTTTATAATCTCTTAGAACACGGAAATGTTAACTTTTAGAAATTTTTTAAGTACTTGCTACATGTCAAAATATTTTTTTACTTTTCAGAAAAAACTCAAGAACTATTGACCTTGACATTTCCAAGTCTTCTCTGTCTACATCGTCCTTAATCTCATCATTATCTTTCTGTTATCCAAAGACATTTTTGACCATTGTTACTTCATCTCCTACATTCCATCACTCATGAAATCTCACTGCTATGTTCCTTCCTTTATATTTTCTTTGTTACAGCTGTGGCTCCACACTACATGTCCCCTTCTTTCGTGTTAATAATTTGTGAAATGATCCCTTTAATTTGAAGTGTTGGTTGCTGCAATCTATTCCTTTCTTTGCTACCAAACTTACCTTCTCAAACACAGGTCAGATTGTGCCATTCCCTGCTTGGAAACCTTTTATAGAATCCTATTATTTAGAGAATAAACTCAAAACTCTGTAGTGACCTTCATGAATTAACTTCAACCGCCCATTTCAGCCTCAATTCCTGCATCATTCTCCCTCCCTCCCAGTGTTCTAGCCTCTAGAATACCACCTGCTCCACAAGCCTCACCATACATTAACTCCTTCATGTCTCACAGATTCCTTCCATCCTTTCCCTATCACAATGTGAACTTTGCAAAACAACTTGTTCAAAAACTACTTTCAGGAAACTTTTTCCTTCTCTAGCCAGAATTAATTCTTCCTTTTGTTCTATTCTCCTGTCACATTGTATCTATATTACAGAACTTAATACATGATGTCTTACTTTATAGTTAATTGCATTAAACTTCTTTCTCCCACACTAGATCGTGATCCCTTGGAGGCTAGCTGTCAAGTTTTACTATCTCCCTATCTCACATTTCATCTAGCACTGTGCTTTGTAGAAAGTAATTACTTAATACGGACTTATTTCTTTGACTTGAACGGAATTGACTAGCTTTATGCTAAAAATGTTTTTATATAAAATAATTAAAATAAATAAATATGCCCTAGGAACCTAGTAAAAATTTTTCCATACTAAAGGTATATTGACCTTTAATACGACTGATGTGATTCAGCTTCCTTTTTATTATTGTTTTGCAGTTATGAGAATGTCAAACAAATCAAACAGTTTTTGTTTTTTGTTTTTCACTTGACCCTATTTATCTGTCAAACAAGAAGCAATTAAAAAAAAGTCCTAAGAGAAAGGGTAGTGTATCTAACAAAATTGCCTTTGTTCTTTCGGGACTTAAGGTAAATTGTGTTTGTAAAATCATTTTGGATTTAGCCTGTCTTTTTGTTAGAGCTAATGGATTTCTCTTTCTATTTAGTAATTATTGTGAAGACTATTGCTGAATAATCATAGGCTTAAAAAAATCTAAAATGACAGCTCTTAAATGTTGGCTCCCCACCCTTTTAATAATACAGAAGTCAAAATTGCTCTCATTGTGTTGTCTAGGTTTTACTATGCATTAAGAAAACGTTCTTCCAGAATAAATAGTAAATGAATTTCCTAGCCACATGCCTTCTGCTTAACTTGAGGAGCCCTAATCAGAGATTGCTTCCCTGGGCACATAGGTGATACAATGGCATGGATAGAAGCTATAGATATAGCATTCATTTTTTATTTTTTCCAATGATTTACAGGAAATCACTTTCTGAATTATCTGAAAAAATACTTTATTAATAAGCCTTTCTAAATCCAAAATGTAATCTATATTAAAGAAAATCAAACAGTTCCCATTATATCCCTTTCTGTATTACAAAGAGTTTCTTTTCTGCTTTTCTAGTTTCTGTTATTTTGCCCATGCTGTTTGAATACAAAAACTAAAATGTAATTTAGAGTTGCTGCCAATGAATTAATATGCACCTCTTTCAGTTAATCAGAAGTTCAAATATATGCTGCCATTTTATAATATAGAAATGCATTTTAATGCGAATTATAATCACAATGGGAATTTCAAATGACATGAGGTATTTGGTAGTGGTAGTAGGCAAGAAAAGTTTTGAAATGTAATAGTCTCTTATCAGACAGGACATTAGTTTTTGCAGATGTGTGCTGCAAACCAGAGACTATTGAAAGGCTATATAAACAATTACACTCACTTTACCTGTTCTCATAAATATCTAAATTGTTATATTAAACAAAACAATATAATGTCCATCATATGTGTCTGTTATTTGGAGGGGGAAGACTAGTTTTTGTGTGTTTATCCACTGTTGTCCTAAAGGCTACAAAAATAAAAGTTGTATCCAGCATTTTTCCTACTCTGTTTTAACTCTACTCACCTGTCAGTCTTTCCTATGTATTTACTATTTCTGAACAACCTTATTAAGAATCTGTCTGCTCTATCACAGAATGCCTTTCCTGATCATCCTAATACATAATGGCACCCTGTATATTCCATTGTCTTTATGTATTATTCTTCCTCCCACTTATAATTACCTGATATTATTTTGCATATTTTAATTTATTTGTTTATTATCTATTTTCTGTCAGAAGGTAACCTACATGAAAGCAGGACCTTTATCAGTTGTATTTGTCATGGGATCCCCAGTACCTAGAACAGCTGCTGCCACAGTGCAGGTGATCTTTAAATCTACACAGAGTTTTGAATGAATGAATCCTAGGTATTACCTTTCACTCCCAAAACAGTAGGTACAAGTTTAAATAATTTGGTAAACTCCAGAAAGTTTCTACCTTCAAAAAGAAAATGTCCAATAGTTCAACAAAACATTGTTAACAAGTAATATTTTAACATTGGAGATGGTAATAAGTATTATGCAACTTCTGCATAATTATTTAGTCACAAAGCATCATTTTGTGTCTCTTTTGGTCATTTTCTGTGCTAGATTATAAAGATACAAATATGAATAATGCATCACCTTTATTCTTGTGAAGAGTATCTCTCTTCAAGAAGATCATGTGCTAATAAAGTAACTTAAGTAAGTAATTTCAGTCCTGTGATTAAAGAACAAGCAAAACAAAACCAAGGAAATTATAAGGAAGGGTTGTTCGGTGGGAGGTGTAATTACTTCTTTAGGGGAGGTCATCAGGGAACTGTGACAGAGTAGCTGAGTCTTGAGCTGCAATGTGTAGTTCCCTCTACTACTTCTTCTGGAACCCTTTACGGTAAGAGAGTGAAAAAACATTATAATTTTGCAAGTTATTTTGAACAAGACTACAGATTGTGGGAATCTTTCTTACACTGCCTAAAAGTTCATACAGAGATCTAAAACTTCACTTAGAGCTAATGAGTCCACACATAAAGAAACATTTTAATCTTTATCCATATTATTAAATTGAGCAGATTTTGACACAACTACTACCTGGGTTATTGAAAGCTCTAAAAATTTTCATCAGCTGAAAATGAGTCATTGAACAATAAAGTCATTGCTAAAATATAATAAGTAAAGTTTCAAGAGGCCATCTGCTCAATAAATAACTGGCTATGTTTTTAAGAAATTAAAACTTACGTATCTTTCTCTATTTGGTTCAAATGGTGGCCATTTGTCCATTGCAGGCAAATAGATAGGCAGACACTTCAGAGATTCTAGTTTTTTCATTAACCTGCTGTGAGTCCTTAGAAAAGCCAGTAATTATGTATTCTTTTCCTGTGCAAGGGAAGAAAGCGAGCAGTTCTCTTCTCTATAAGATTGTTCTGTATGACTGCTGCATGTCACTATGCTTCTCACTCCCATTATTGAAAACTATTACTACCACACCATCTTTGCCTCAGTACTGCATCTTAGCTAAACATTACCTTATTTAATTGTATTTAATTTTAAAATATCTATAGGAATAAAAGTGTGTGCTTTCTTTAGTTTTTTGTTTGTGTGTTTGTTTGTTTGTTTGTTTATTTTGAGACGGAATCTCACTCTGTCACCCAGGCTGGAATACAATGACAAGATCTTGGCTCACCTCTGCCTCCTGGGTACAAGTGATTCTCCTGCCTCAGGCTCCTGAGTAGCTGGGATTACAGGTGTGGTGCACCACGCCCAGCTAATTTTTGTATTTTTAATAGAGATGGGATTTCACCAGGTTGGTGAGGCTGATCTCAAACTCCTGACCTCGTGATCCACCTGCCTTGGGCTCCCAAAGTGCTGGGATTACACACGAGCCACCGCACCCAGCCTCTTTATTCTTTATGATAAAAATAAATAGTTTAGGTGGTCTAAATTTTAACTGTAGGGAATATAAGACTAATTTCCAGCATCTTAGGGCCACTACATTCCAATGGCAATAAGAAGTCATTTAGGGGTTTTAATAAGAAAACTGAAGTCAAGAATAAATTGAAGAGGTCCAAGTGAGAGGAAGCCAAGCCAAATTTAGGTGCAGCAATCTACATGATGTAGATAGTGACAATGGTTTTGATGAGAGAATTGATAGCAGGAACTGAAAGGCATAATGAATTTAAGAAATAAATTAGAGGTGGATTCAACAGGGATTTGAAATTGATTTAACAGAATAAAAAGAGAAGAAAGGTTGAGAACTCAAGAATAATATTCTAGTAGCTGACTTCAGGACTGCTAAACATGTAAAAGTAAAACTAGAGGGAAAAACTGGTTGGGAGCAAGAAGCAATAATTTAAATTTTGTAATTTTTGGATGTTGGGTTTCTAAGTCATTCACATGGGAGTAGTTAGTAGGTAGCTAAATATATGCCTGTGTAGAATTAGAGCTCAGAAGAACAATCTGTGTTGAAGACAATTTAGGAAATCAATACACCTGATGTCACGTAAAGCCCTGGGAAAAAATGAGTGATCTAAAACAGAAAGACTCTCATTGGCAGAAGAAAGATTATCTGTAATATAACTACAATGATCACCACTGTATAAGTGTAAAAACAGAAGATTCACTACAGGTTATTAGCAATGGTGGACAGACAAAAAATTTAAGAGAAGGGAATGTTTTTGAAAGCAGGGAATGTTCAACAGCATCTTAATCTACTGGAATTGAGGTAAATATGGACCTGAAAACAGGCACTACATTCAGAAGCAACAAGACTGTGACCATGGTAATAACAGTGTCAGTGTGGACCAGAGTAGCAGACATTCAATCAGATTGAGGAGGGTTCGTGGAACAGCACTACAAAATGGAAACAGCGAAGGTACCAGCCATTTTCCGGAATTTGACTGTAAGTGGAAAGAGAAAAGATGGCTGGCGAGAAGACATGGAACATAGACTATTCTTTTGGATTAAAGAGGCTAAGGCATATTCACGTGGAAGGAGGCAGTAGAGATGGTGAAGCTGAAAAGCAGGGAAGAGATGGTAAAATTCTTGTGGCAATGTTCCCCAATTCAAATTTTAAATCTGGGTAATGCTACATAATCTATTTCCCTTTGGGACATACTTAATATATAATGGCATTTTAATAAAGCAAGCCTCTGTGAATTTAGTTGTAAATCTGTATGATTTTGTGTATCCCAAGTTTTCTCAAACTAATTTCATCAAAGAACATCTAAATAAATAGAATTCCCATTTTGGAACTTTGTGGAAAGACTAGGTTCCTAGCTTAGGAAGAGAAAATAATGGGAAAGGGGGATTCATTTTAAAAGTAGGATAAATTATCTCAGTGTGACAAGATGAAAAGAAAGAGTTTGAATGCTACCTGGTTTATAAGCTTGATGGCAATAAGTTGATAAATTCTATTTATCTTTAAATTTTAAGACTATGTCTTAGCAACACATACACAGAAGTAAGCTCACAAATACATAAACTGAGCTACACACATACAGACCAATACACAGACATTCACATAAATACAAATCATACATAAACTCACAAATGCTAGCACTTAACACATAAATTCACACAAATGGAGACACTATATAATATTCAGATGGAAGAGGATTACAGTTTATACAAAGATACTATTATTGAAACGATCTCTGAAGAGAATGTCAGAAAAAGCTGGGTAGAATTTCTTAGCATTGTTGAATCCCAAAGTAATGTAGAGATCATAATTTATATTGACACTCATCTCCTTGCTAGTGCAATTTCTTCAGCAGCTTTAAATAGCTTCTTTTGTGGAAAAAAAGGAATTCATAATTAGGACTGATTCAGGATCAAGGTTTTTAAGGCTATGTACAGGAGAAAAATAAGGTGAAAGAACTGAGCATATTGGGAAAAGAAAAGTTGAAGTATTGCATAATAAATTCAATAGCATAAACATAACACTAATTATAATTATAATACAAGATTCTCAGAAGATCTAGAACCAACTTAGATAATCTGATTTCAGACTTTGTGCTCTAGAGAAGACTGACCAGACAAATAGTGAGATAAATTCTCTGCATGCCTTGATGGCCTCAAAGATCAGTTACAGTAAGTAACACTGAGTAATAAAAATAGGAAAAAAAAAGCAGCTTGTATTAGGCAATGTAATATTTGAAATTAGGATTTTAGAGACGAAGTTGAGGTGATAAGATCTAGGCTTGGGCAATAACAAATGGGTGATTGAAGTACAAAGAAGATTAATGTCACTGGAGAGAAGATTACGAGATTGTAAAGATAGAATATTGACTAGGTCATCTACATAGCCACTGGATTTACCTACTATAATGTTAGAGAGAGAGGGAGCAAAGAAGATGGTGAAGTCTAGAATTTCAAGGAACTGCAGGTAGCTGGGTGGCAAGGCAAGATAGAGAACATGTAACTGGAAGAGTAGAATAGCATGTCTCATATAAGCTGAGAATTATTTTATATGAAAATAGGGTTTTTTGGGTAAAATAATGTATGATTATCATTACAAATTCAAACAATGAAGAAAATTACAGAGAAAAAGAAATTAAAATCTAATCACATGGAAATTACTATTATTAGTATGCTTACATAATCTCTTCTAGCATGTCTATAATCACAGAAGCAAGGTTTTTTCAAGAGAATGGAGTTCTTATCAGGACGTGGAAAATGAGGAGAATGTCAAAGCCACATTCCAACACTGAGAAAAATTGGTTGTGGGAAAATGTATGTCCGCCTGAAAGGGGAAATAGTGGCTTAACGAGATAGCCATTCCCAGATATAAGAAAGAAAGAAAGATAATGTTCTTTGAATAGAAAGTGATTGTGATGATATGGTATTTATCAATAACAGAACATAGATTTCAGATGTCATGAAGAATGTTTGGAAGCAGGAAAACTGATAAAAGATGGGTCATGCTAAAGGGAGTGCACATCTGCATTGGCAAAAATGTGGGAGAAGAAAGATAATACAGAGATTCCGTTTCAGATGGCAACCGAAGAACATGACGCAGGGCAGATGAGGCTGATGCATGGCTAGCAATGCATTTATTCCAATGGTGTCTTCAGAATCTGGTGGGCACACATGCCTCTCAGGATTCAGTGGCTGAGATGGCACTCATTTATTCTCTCATTCACTCAAAAACAGGCTTTAAGCACCTAGTTTGGCCAGGAACTATATTCATCTCTAGAGTATACACTGATAAATATGAGAGTTGTAGTCCCTGCTCTCATAGTGAACAGAGTGGCAAAAAAGTATGTGTTTCTAAATGATAATTGAACATCTGAAAGTAGATAATATACAAAGAAATATGTCCTCCAGCAGAGGAATATAAGAAAAATTTTCAGTGAAGCAAGAACTGACCCAGGAAAGGAGAAATACACTTCAGTCATAGTTTTCAGATAAAATAGCTAAAAAGTTCAGCATCTCCAAACTGGTTTTAATTACCTGGACTCTTCAGTTAATAAATATCAGCATTTTGAATACATTTTAACACATTTAAACTTTAGGGAATTAGTATAACCACCCAGGAGTGCCCATGTTTTAAAAATATTAAGAAAAAGAAGATACTAAGTTTTATATATATTATGCACTTGAATCTTCCATATGTAATGACTAAGTGTTATTTAATAGACAAGATTCCTTTAATGTAATAAGACACCAGATAGTTTCATGCACATACACAAAGAAGGAGTCACTGGCTTTTTGAGTAATGATTTAATTCACAAAGACACAAAGCATGACTTTGCAAAACTATAGCAAAGCAGATCTGACATCAATAGCAATGTCATCATATGCATACCCAGAGGAGTTGTTAGTATGTCCAATATATTTATAAATCTCTAAAGACCACACACAGCAAATTTCTCCTATCAGATACTGTTTCATTTCTGAATCTTTCCTATCTTTCAAAGATAAAAATTATAATACTCTTTCAAAAAGAAGATTCAGTGATTTTGTACATTTATAGATTCTTCAGCAATGTATTCCAAATAGATTTTAAATAGTCTTTGGCCTGAAGAAATATCTTGTACTGTTAGCACCATGATTCATAACATAAGCTGTATCCATAGGTAATATTGTTAATTTGTTTTTTTATTTTTAGGATCTGATGGACTGTGGTTGAAACAGTTATTCGTAAACTAAGGAAATGTGATATGCTTGCCCGTGAGGAGAATAAAAAGCTTTTCAGTTTATTCCGGGGCAACTCTATTACAGGCAGTGATGCTCCAAGCTTTAGTAACATTTTTCTGAGAACAGGCACCACAGGGAGACAGAAGAGTGACAGATGGGTAGTGGCAGTTACATTTTAGCACCACAGAGTGAAGGCAATTGTTCACCTTTGAAGGCACTTGCTCCTGTGGCATTGGCTTGAATGTGGTCCCCATGACAGGACATCACCTGGTTCACCTTAGGCTGTGTAAATCAGAAACATACTGTCTAGCAGACGAGCTATAGGGATACAAACAAAACAGCTGAGATGTTTTAAAATTCTAATTTCTGATTACCACTGGCCTGAAAACTAATTTGTCAATAATCTCATTAAGAACAGCAGGAAATTTTTCTTTGTGTGAAGATGGTCTGGATTAACCTACTGAAATAGGTGGCTGTTTTTCCCCTACAGGTGGTTATATATCCCAGGAATAAGCCACAGAAGAGAAAATTCTGGGAATAATTCCAGCCAAGGAGAAGAAAAGAATCTCACTTAAAACTCCCTTTCAGTCCTTCCCCTTAAGCATCTAATTCTTTGAATAATTATTATATAATTTCATTTTTAATTGTTTTTCCTGACATTCATACAGTTAGGATACCAGTAGCTCTTCTGATTATTTTCTGACTCATTGTACAGGAAATCACGACACAAAATGGCTTAATATAAGATGTGTATAAATGAACGATTTAGACCTTAGTTAAAAGTAGTAAAATAATTTATGAAGCTTTCCCATGTGTGACAACTTTCTGGATGCAGAAAAATCCCAGGTATTGTGTTGATAATTAACATCCCTTAAGCATTCAACAGGGAAATAAATTCACTTAACATTTCAAATTAATTAAAATTTTAAAAGCTGGCTAATTTGTAGTGTACATACTCGTTGTTTGCAGAGCAAAAGGTGCAAATTCTGCTTTGCTGTAATGGTTTTGTTTGTATTGTGCATCTTCATGTTTCATTGACCTCATTTTTCATGTCTGCATCACACTTCATTTCTTGCTCATGTGTGCCTGCCATCTGAATGGTCGGAGTGAATGGAATGCAGGATCGTAGGCAAGACTTGGAAAAGGACTTCATCTTCTACTTACCCAATTCATCTAAAACAGGGAGGTAACCAGATAGCCATCAATAACCGAGACAGCCATTACCTCTCTTAAGAAAGCCTGTACTATATTAGGTGAATCAGAAGCCAATTTCCCTCACACCCCAACTGTACATTTTTCTTGGATTCTACTATCTGTAACATTTTTCCTTATGTATCCTTGTGGTTGGCTAGTCACAGAACATTGAAATCATAAAAATCTGGAGCTACTTAATATTTTTTAAAAACCCTAAAATTCCTATGTAAGATGTTACCCCTGAAAGTCACATCAGTTACATCCTAACTGCTTTCTACTCTTAGGAAAAGACATTACTTTACCTCTCAGACATCTTTGAAAAAACTAATAAAATGCTGAGACATAAATTGAGGACAAATGTAGTGAAAACAAATTCTTTTTTTTGTAAATAAGTATGGGTCATTTTCAGGCAAGGGTTTTGTCTCTGCACACACCAGACTTACTACCTAAATAACAAAATTGATGCTGCTACAGTTTGAATTTTATCCTCTCCAAACCTCATGTTGAAATTTGATTCACATTATTGAAGGAGGAGCCTAAGAGGAAGTGTTTGGATCACAGAAGCATGTCTCTTGTGAAGAGATTAATGCCTTCCCTCTGAGTGATGATTGCCTTCTTACACTATTAGTTCCCACTAGAGCTGGTTGTTCAAAAGAGCCTGGCATCACCTCCCTCTCTCTCTCGATGCCCTTCTCACCATGTGATCTGTGTACACACTGGCTTCCCTTCACCTTCCAGAGTGAGTGGAAGCAGCCTGAGGCCCTCATCAGAAGCAGATGCTGGTGCTGTGCTTCTTGTACAGCCTGCAGAACCATGAGCCAAATAAACCACTCCTCTTTATCAACTACCCAGCCCCAGGTATTTCTTTACAGCAACATAAAACAGACTGAGACAGATGCTAACATACGTTAAACACCCATTATGCATCAGGCGCAGTGGTAAGTGCTTATACGAAATAATTCATGAAGTCCTTCCACTCTGCCAATGGGTCAGGCACTATTATATTTAAGAAAAAGGAGACACAGAGAACTTAAGTGATTTTTCCAACACCACACAGCTACTAAGTTGCAGACAAGACTCAAGATCACAGAAATCTGCTGCCAGACTGCACGCAGCTGGTAACTCTTTTCAGTGTCTTTATCCACTAAGACACTTACTGGCACAAATCTCACTAGAAAACAAAAACTAATAAAATATATAGAAAGCTAGAAAGAGCAAGAAGAAGAGAAATTATGTTCAGGTTTAAATCCAACCCCAAGGTGCCATTCTGCATCCAGCATACCTAGTAATTCTTTCTTCTTCTTCTTTTTAATATAAGAAATTTGTGTTGAAACAGGACTAATTACCTACATGAAATATTTAATTACATGTGCCATTTGAACTGCAGAAAATATATTAAGAAGAAAAATTCACTGTGGCTTTTGACGATAACTACTTTCAAAGAAAAAACGTCAGATAAACATATCTGGGTACAGTTTCCAATTGCATAGCTATGTGTTTTTTCTGAAGTAATACAAATCAAATAAGATCAGCAAGTTATTCCACTGAGGAAAAACTCACCTTTAGAATGGAGGAATTTGTGTATCGCATATGCTGATTTAAGAGTTATACACATGAAAAGGAATCCCCATGGTGTCTGATCTAATCTTGACACTGACAGCATCCACAAGATCGATTGTCATTCGCCGCTCAAAGCTACTGCCTGGGGAAGAAAAAATGCTTTGATAACTCATTGTGTCAAAGAAAAAGATTTCACGGTGTGAAATATTGATTAAAACTTTAACGTAAAATTGGTACTTTCTGAAAGAACCTTGTAAAAGGAACAAAGAGAATAACAAAGAAAATCCAAAGGGCACTTTTTAAGATTGTTTTCAAAATGTTGATCTTTAAAAAAAACTTGTGAAAATATGTGCTTTACATTTTAATGTCTACATCAATATAATTTTTTCACTGTGGCACTATGCTTTCTTCATATTGTTATTATTTTATATTTTAAGGTCAGAGTGCATCACTGGTTAACGAAATAAATGCATTTGAGCTCTAACTTTCAGACCATTATTTCTATCAGTACAAACAAGTTAAGGAAAAGTCAATAGTGCCAATAGATGTTTTACAGTCAAGGAAGACCTGTGAGTTTATCTAAGCTTTTCAATCAATAAATATATTTATAAAATACTATAATGTACTCACAGTAATTTTTGAAGAGTTCCTATTGTATTAAGGGTGTGGGAAGTTATATAATATTCTAACAGTAAAGAAGTAATGGCAAATTGGGGCCCCTAAGGTGATTACATTACTAAGAGTGTTTTGAGAAATGTTTAAAACATTAAAAAGTCACCCTGGATATATCACACTGTTTTCAAAAAAATGGGGACAGAGTGGAAAGAAGGTAAAAAGAAAGGTTAAAGCAGGAAGCTCATGTTCAATCCCAGCTAAATGACTGTAGCTCTTCAGAGAAAGGTAAGAGCAAAGATATGTGCGTTGTCAGACTACCTCAAATGCCTCTTTCAAATGACTTATCACTCAGTCCTCCTACATTAACTGTGCACCCACTCTGATGACTGCTATAAAAAAGGTGAGTCTAAAAATATGGCTCCTACAATATGATTAAGAGAAGATTTCTAATGAAGTATTATAGTGCATAAGGTTTGTCTGAAGATATCCATAATATTTTGAGAGGACGTGATGAAATGGCAAATTATATTGGCATGGTTCCTGGGAAATAGTAAACAATCAAGAAATATCAGTTGATAATGGTGTAGAGACCACTGAAGATCCAAGGACATGGGTTGGATCCTACTTCTTTTTCTGACACTTCAGTGTAAGACCATGAGTTTGGGGCCCTATTTCTCCATTGGCGAAACAAAACAAGGACAAAACACTTCAAATGATGGATTCTCCCTCTCTAGCAATATTATTATATGAATTTTGAGAAGGGAAGGGTATTCTAGATGAAACAAAGGGGGAATGATGGCAGTACTAAAGATGGAGGTCAGAAACCAATTAAGAAAAGCAGCTAGGTTGAAGCTCTCAATTCGACTCCTAGAATCAAATCTTGTGCCTACCACCAGGAGTGTGATCTTGGCAAGCAACTTAGACCCTGCATCTCAGTGTCTCCACCATAAAATAGGAAGATAATTGTACTTCCCTTATTGAGTTAATGGACAGACTAAGTGAGTACATATAAGGCACTTAGAATTGTGATTAGAACATAACATATGCTCAAAACATTTTAGATGCTGGTAAAAATGACTCAGGTTTATAGCATCCTGGAAATTCACATGGTTCTCCTATTTTAATCTGGTAAGTTTGCAAGCATAAGTCCATTCTTCCATGAAGGCACATAGTCCTAACTCAACTTTGTCGTAATAGGATGGGTCTTTTTTAATCCTCTTGACAGGACTACAACCCAGAAGTAATGTTATACTACTTACGAAATAAAATGAAGAGATGTATATTTAGCTCATTTATTTAAAGAGAGTGACTGTTTTATTCTTCCTCATTTCTACATCTGAAATGAGTTTTTCTAAAATATCCAAAAATAAAGACAAACCATAAAGATTTTCTTTTAGTTGGTTTAAGATCTTTGCCTAGGTATTTCACATGACATTACAGAGACAGGCATGTCTGAGAAGCAGGGGGCAACTCTCAAAACACTCTTTTCTTTTCAACTTAGCCTTCCAAACTATTAGTCTTCTTTGTCCTTCAAATCATTTTATATTGCATAGCCAGACAAATCCAATTATTTTCTTAATGCTGAGGTCTGTGACTAACATTCATCCCTTTGGGATTTGGTTAGAAACATTAAACCTGCATGATGTATAATATGAAGCAGAGCATATTTACTAGCTGTGACCTTTATCATCCATAGTATCAATAAGCAGTTTAGACAAACTCAGGGAGAAGGTCAGGTTAAAGATAAAGAAGGTGGTCTCAGATAAAGCCCTTTAAGTGATATTTAATTTAATTGGCTGCCTTACCTTAAAAATTATGGAAACTTTCCCCTTCCTCCACAACCTAATATGTGTCCTACATCTCTCATTCTGTGATTCTAACTACAGTACAATTTTTCTTAGTTGTGCTTTTAAAATCAATTTTTTTATCATTTTGCTACATGACAATGATACTTTCTGATGTATTAGAAAAAATATCTTTTTATTTAAGATAATTAAGAGTTCAATGTGTGTAAATGTATGGTAAGTTTAATATTTCAACGTTTAACTTGCCCTATGTTCAGCATTTCTGAGAATGTGGTGTCAATACAACTAAATTACCCATATATTTAACTCTGCATTTCATTCATTCAACCAGTAGCTATCCATGCATTTTGGAGTACTAAGCATTCGCTCCCTAACACTTTTATTTGAACGTCACATTAGTTTGACTTCTTTACATAGTTGACCTTGTTTTGACACAGTTGTCACAAATGTAAATTTTTATAGGATCCAGGCAAATACAATTAATGCCAAAAGCAGGTATAAGATGGATGTTTGTATGTGTTAAGTTGTATTTTCAGGGAGCCATATAATACAACATGGAATTAACATTATTCTGCAAATTATAGCCTAAAATTTTTGAGATGATGTCCTTTTTTCTGTGAGCAACTGATTTGTTTAGATTTGGATGAGAAAAACTTATGCCAAGCTCTTACAACTATTTCAGAATTTCCTCAAAAAATTGTCCATGTGGAATTCTGGCCTGGACTATAACAGAGCTATCCCAATATCTAGGCTTTATGATTATACATCAGGACTCTTGCCTCGTTTGATTCTTGGAATTTTACATAGCAGAAATGGACTCTGTTCACTTTTAAGGCTAAAAGAGTATGTGGTTTTGATTGATGTATATTAATGCATCAAATCTCCAGGTACTGAGTTCCATCTTATAGAATACATTGCAGCATCCACAATAAGTTCACTGTATAGAACCCATGGAAAGATTCCCAGGTGCACATCATCACTTTTGTCCACAGGCGTCTTAGTATGCGGCCTTTAAGGATCTTGATCTTATTGTCCACTACATCAGTCTGGCCCTCAGATTCTTTTTCCATTTATTCAAATCTTTATACTCAAATCTTTATTATTTTCCAAGAAGAAAAAGAAAATCAAAGTACTATAAACCTTGTTACCAGACAAGATTCAAGTAGCAAATGATATAAATAAAATTTTAAAAATGCATACATAAAAAGAATACTCATAGTAACCTTAAAAGTTATTTTGGGGTGACATCAAGCTGTATTTTATTTAATTGTAATTTCTTTCTTTTCTCTTTTTATTTTATTGTATTTTTTAAAAATAGAGGCAGGGTCTCCCTATGTTGCCCAGGCTGGTCATGAACACCTGGGCTTAAGGGATTTTCCTGCCTCAGCCTTCCCAAGTTCTAGGATTACAGGCATGAGCCACCATGCCTGGACTTTAACTGCAATTTCTATTAAAAAATTAGCATAAAAAATCATGTCTTTACAGAAAAAAAATTCTTGAGATATGTTAGTAGGTGCTTAATTTGTTGTGGTACCACTGTGGTTAACTTTTACTCCATCACAAAGTATTTAAAAACAGTTGCTGACTCAGAAAAATGCTCCTCAGCCTCTGAGAGTTATGCAACTGCTCTCACTGCACCAACATTTTATCATGGTCCCCAGCAGTGCTATCCCCAGGTGAATAGTTTTTGCAGCATCTAGGAATTCACCAATATTTGATTTTTAAATGTATTATAAATTGACTGACTCATAGAGAGTATAGTGATTTATCAATGAAATCTAGAATAAGAAATACAGTAATGGTACTTATTTAGTTTTTGTTCAATCAGTGCTTATGAGATATCTTTATACTTTGTGTAAAGTGAATGAGAATCACCCCAAATCATTGTGTCAGCATCATTCTGATACCCTAATTGCAAACAAGTCAGCAAAAGCAATGTCATGCTGAGGAGAAAGAGTGGTACATATCTAGGCCTCATTCTTGGAACCCCAGCCCGGTCAAGAGGCAACATGGTCTCATATGCACAAGTCCTGAAACTCCTTGGCGCATGTGTTTTACTCCACTGGTCTGTTACACAGGCAGAGAATTAGAGAACTCCTAGAAGGGGAGAAATGGGTTCAGAGCCCACACATTTTTCCAGTTCAGCTTCTGGGTAAGGAAACAGCACTGCTTTCTTCACCTCCACCATGTCTAAGATGACAGCACTGGGAGACATAGAAAATTTCCAAAACTGCAACCCAAAGTCACAGCAAAGGCCTTATTTGCCATGGTCAGGGAACTATACTGGACCTCAAAGAAGACTTAAATCATCCCTGAACTAGATTCTATTCCCTACTGCTCAATGGGCACAAACTAATTGAAAAATAAAATTGCTTAGGTAAACTACCATTCTTAAGATGATCAAGAAAGCCAGGCTTGAGTTGTTTCTGTTACCAACTGCCTTATCCTACTTATTTCTATACCTACATCTCCCTAACTTGCTTTCCACTGTCAGTCTGCCCTCCTTTGTCTGTCTAGGTTCCTCCGGAGATTGTATCTTAACTGTTGCTGATTGCTAGAACAACTCGTCTTTATAAACAACACCTTTATATTCCCAGTCTTCCCAACACACTAGCACTGGCATGAGTCTGACTTTCACCTTATCTATTGGCTTTCTTCCTCCTCACTCTAAATATTATTAAATTTTACTTTCCTGAGCTCTCGGAGGAGATCCAAGATGGCCAATTACTAGCAGCTCAGGATTGCAGCTCCCAGTGAAAGCACAGAGAACGAGAGGACACCACACTTTCAGATGAATTTTTGTTGCTCACGGACCAGGAGATTCCCAGCGGAGGAGCCCCACGGGTCACCAGCACAACTCTTGTGGCCGGCACAGCGGTTCTCGGTGCAGGTTAAATGTGACTGGGTCCCCTTCTAGTCGACGTCTGGAGCTTTGGGAAGGCAGAGTCACCCAATCAGCTGATTGAAAAAGGGACTCAAGAGGGAAGCCAGACCAGAGATTCCCAGGCAGAAAAGCACCATGAATCTTAATGCCGCTGTTTTAGCCAGTGCAGTGGGTTGCTCAGATTTTGGTGCTGGGAATCAACAAGTTTGACGTCCACTCAGAGATCTAACTTGAAAGTCGGTAATTACAAAGATGACAGGTGGATAAATTTACAATGATGGGAAGAAACCAGCATAAAAAGGCTGAGAATACCCAAAATCAGAATGCCTCTCCCTCTACAGGGGATCACAGTTCCTCATCATCAGGGGAACAAGGCCTGATGGAGAATGAGTATATTCCATTAACAGAATTAGGCTTCAGAAGGTGGATAATAAGAAACTTCTGTGAGTTAAAAGAACATGTTCTAGCCCAATGTGAAGAAACTAAGAATGTTGAAAAAAAGTTTGACGAAATCCTAACGAGAATAGACAATTTAGAGAGGAATATAAGTGAATTAATGGAACTGAAGAATACAATACAAGAACTCTGCGAAGTATGCACAGGTTTTAACAGTCTAATTGATCAAGCAGAAGAAAAGATATCAGAGGTCAAAGACCAACTTAATGAAATGAAATGAGAAGACAAGATTAGAGAAGAAAGAGTAAAAACAAATGAGCAAAGTCTCCAAGAAATATGGGACTATGTGAAAAGACCTAATTTACATTTGATAGGTGTACCTGAATGTCATGAAGAGAATGAATCCAAGCTGGAAAATATTCTTCAGGATATTATTTAGGAAAACTTTCCTAACCTAGTAAGGCAGGACAATACTCAACTCCAGGTAATACAGAGAACACCACAAAGATATTCCTCAAGTAGAGCAACCCCAAGACACATAATCATTAGATTTACCAGGGTTGAAATAAAGGAGAAAATTCTAAGGGCAGCTAGAGAAAAAGGTCAGGTTACCCATAAAGGGAAGCCTATCAGACTCACAGCAGATCTCTCAGCAGAAACCCTACAAACTAGAAGAGAGTAGGGGTCAGTATTCAATATCCTCAAAGAAAAGAATTTTCAACCCAGAATCTCATATCCAGCCAAACTAAGTTTCATAAATGAAGGAAAAATAAAATGTTTTGCGAACAAGCAAGTACTCAGAGATTTCATCGCCACCAGGCCTGCTTTACAAGAGCTTCTGAAAGAAGCATTACATGCAGAAAGGAACAACGAGTATCAGTCATCCCAAAAACTTATCAAAAGGTAAAGAGTATCTTCGTAATGAAGACTCTATATCAACTAATGGGCAAAATAGCCAGATAGCATTAAATGCAATATTAAATTCACAAATATCAATATTAATCCTAAATTTAAATGGATTAAATGCCCCAATCAAAGACACAGACAGGCAAATTGAATAAAAAGTCAAAACCCATCGGTATGCTGTATCCAGATCCATCTCACAAGCAAGGACACAGAAAGACTCAAAATAAAGGATTGGAGGAAGACTCACCAATCAAATGGAGAGAAAAAAAACAAAAACAAAAACAAAAAAAACGGGAGTCGCAACTTTCGTCTCTGACAAAATAGACTTTAATAGTAACAAAGACTAAAAGAAACAAAGAAGGACATTACATAATGGTAAAAGGATCAATGCAACAACAGGAGTCAATGATCATAAATATATATGCACCCAATATAGGAACATTCAGATACATAAGACAGATTCTCAATGACTTATAAAGAGACTTGGACTCCCACACAATAATAGCAGGAGACTTTGACACCACATTGTTGATATTCGACAGATCAATGAGATAGAAAATTAACAGGGACATCTATGATTAGAACTCAGACCTGGAACAAGTAAACTCAGTGAATTTCTTCACCCCAGGTCCACAGAACATACATTTTTCTCATTACATCACATTACACCTGTTTTGAAAGTGACCACATAATTGGAAGTAAATCACTCTTCAGCATTTGCATAGCATTTCACAGACTTAAATGAAATATTTGTTGACTGTTTGTTTGTTATTTTCTTCCCTTATTCCTTCCTGTCTCCGCTGTTAAGCACAATTATCGGCATAAAAGAGTTTTTAATATCTATTTTTAGATTGCATTCCAGCCTGGGCAATAGAGCAAGACTCCTGTTCTCGCTCTGCCTTTCTCTTTCTCTTTCTTTCTTTCAAATAAATAAATTTTACTTTCCCTATGTCTGGTTCATGATTGTCAAGAAGCTATTTAATTAGAACAGGTTTGTAAAAATGTATTGGGAAGTCTGAGCAATTTAATGAAATGAGCTAAGACTACAGACTTAAATAGACTAATTTCAGCCAGGTGCGGTAGCAAATGCCTGTAATCCAAGAACTTCGGGAGACAGAGGCAGATGGATCACGACGTCAAGAGTTCAAGACCATCATAGGCAACATCTCTAGAGCCCCGTCCCTACTAAAAATACAAAAAATTAGCCAGGCATGGTGGCGCACACCTGTAGTCCCAGCTACTCATACGCTGAGGCAGGGGAATCACTTGAACCTGAGAGGCAAAGGTTGTAGTGAGCCAAGATCACACCACTGCACTCCAGCCTGGGTGACAGTGTGAGACTCTGTCTCAAAAAAAAAAAAAAAAGAATAGTTCCAAGTGTCTGCTTGCTGTGCTTCTGTAATACAGAGAATACACACACTTTGGGAGTTTTATATTTCATAAATGAGATGACTGAAATGACTAGCAATAGTATCTGGCACACGACTATTATTTTAAAGCTTAATAATCATTACAGTGACATGAGTCTCACAAAAGTATCTTTTGTGGAATCTAATAATATAAAAGACCAAACCCGTAGAAAAAATATGTGGTCATGTTAAAGGGCAATTGAAGATGAAACAGAGAGTTCAAACTTGGCTGTTTTCAGCTTTGAGGCACATTTACCATCATATTCCTCATCTTCATCTTTCTTTGAGCACTCACAAAGTTGGTTTGAATCAATGACCACAGTCAGACTTGGCTTTTAAAAATTTTTGTTTGTATCAGGAAGTCCTCATGTTCTACCATATTTTTCCCCCTAGCTAACATGATGTCTGAAAAATCTCACCTGTGAGGCCAGTATTTTGAGTCAATTGTGGCAGATACTTCTTTAAATCCAGGGAAGTTGTGTGAATGGTATAACACATTAAACCATTATCATTCCGTTAGTCTCTTGAACGAATTAGCTGTCACAGTACACAGAGTAAAGCCTCCAGGGAAAATGAGGGGCAAGCTCTGATGAAGAAAAAAGAATTTTCTGTGTTTAGATTTTGCTGTCCAGTTTAGCAAAGTTCACATGAAAAACCTGAATGAACTCTATATAACTTAGAGTTCCACTGAGGATGAAGGATCAGGAAGCGCAGAGACAGACTGTCAGAAAACAAGCCTTACAAGAGGTCTTGATCCTAAACATACATCTCCCAACTTCAAAGCATTTTTCTTACTTTCCCCTTTTATATTTTAGTAGGTTTAAAAAATCATCTATGTTTTATAATCTATGTGATTAATAAGGAGTAATATTTTATTGAAGGCAAGGTATTTAGTATTTATAATTAGAGTAGATATAGTCTCTGGCACAAAAATACACACCTATACTCAATATTTTTGAGCACTTGCCACACATCAGTTTCCTTGCCAGGAGAGGTAATTCAGAGAAAAAGAACTTCCGTTTTCTAGACCAGCCAGCATTAACACTCTAGTGGAAGCCAACACATACAAGACAACTACATTGCAGGAGAATCTCCCTTCACTATTTCAGTCAAATGTCTCATCTATCAATCCTTAACTTATCCAAATCCAAGGCAATTTGTTCATCCCCCTGTAAAGACATCATCTCTTGTACATGTCTTGCACTGTACTTACCATGCTGAGTAACAATCATGTTTACATTTCTGTCTCCAGAATTAAATCTTAAGCTTCTTTAAAGCCAAAGGTCAATTTTTGTTGAATTCTGTGCCCTTAGTACCTAACACAGAGTTTGATTTGTAATGGGCACTCAAATATTTAATGAATGAATAAATGAATATTATAATCACAAACTGTCTTTGAAGAGAGCATAAAAAGGCAAAACATTAATTCCAGCAAAGAGGAATACATCACTGAGGAGATGACCTTCAACTCAGATTTTGGAGGCTGAGCTAAATTATACTAGTATACAATTAGACAAAGCTCAACAGATTTCTAAGCTGATTCTAAATGCATTCATCTAAATTGCTTAGCGTGTCCAAACACAATCTAAAGACAGCTTATCAAAATAGAGATTGCTTAGAGAAATATGTTGAAGCTCAAAGCAGCAAAAGTATTTATTTTTCAAGCAGTGTAAGAAGGAATTTATGAGTGAGGGGGGAGCTAAGAAAATTCATATTAGTGAACTTCAATGAGCACCATATGCCACGGTGGGCCTTTTCCTTGGATTTCAGAGCACACAGCTGGAATCTGTGATGAGGCTGTGATGCAACTGATCCTTTAATAGCACAATGAAGGTGAGCTGACAGGTCTGTAGCAGTGTGTCATATGATTGACAGGATTTGGCACACTTTGGGTTCTCCTCACATGGAACTTGTAACCGGTTTTTAAGCTTATCTCTCTTCTTGCCTAAAGGGGGCAAATCAGCCTTCTAATGTTTTTCCAGATATTTTCATGCTGAGACCAGAATGATGTGTGAGGACATCTTGCCTAGAAATAGGAAAAATGAGTCAGGATATTATCATGGCCAATTTGACTTAGATTGGTCCAAGGAAACCAGATCTCCTGTGAAATAAGCTACAATAGCACATTCACTGTACTTAATGGCAACTTTGTGATGTATGACTTTGGAAATGACCTATCTATATATGGTGTATCTTGACAAGTAACAAGCCAAGAGTCTCTTAGTCCATAGAAAAAAAGATTTTGAGTATCATAAATTTAACTGTACTCAAAAATATTGTTTTATTTGTTTTAGTTTAAGGAGATTTAGATTCATGCCAGTGATGACGGTTAGTAGACTTGGGTAATTTTTGTCTGTTTTTTCAGTGTGCTACATTTTAAAGAGTTACGTTAGGTAAGCCATGGAAAGAGAACCCAACAATCATGTTTTAGTGGCCCCATGAAGAGGGGCTATGATTTCACTGTAGTCAATCTTTACCAGACCACATCTGAATTACTGGTTTTTCAGTTACACATGCAATATTTTGAAAGGATCAAAGATCAAATGGGTTGTGCAGGAAGGATAGCTATAATTGAGACACGTCTGAATATCATGGCTCATGAGGACAGATAATGTAGCCGGGGATATTAAACCTAAAGAAAAAAATGCTATAGGGATGACAACGATAGCTGAAGAATTACTGGGTATAAGATGAAATTAACCTTTTTTAAATTTTCAGAAGGCCTAGTTATAGTGAAAAGGTAAAAGTTACAAGAGGATAGGTTTTATTTCAAAGTAAAATGATCACGGGTAAAGAAACCTAATCAACATTGTGATAGGTTACCTGGAAAACTGTTAACAAGGCTGTGTAAATGACACTGAGGATGATCCATCTAGCTTATTGTAAGAGATATTTGGGTACTAGATGGAAATTTGGCCTAAATAACATTATTATTTCTTCATATCTAAAAAACTGATCAACTAGATAATTAGAGATTACAAAGTCAAATAATAAACATGGTATAGTATAAGACAAAAACAGACAATGGTTCAGTGACATAAAAAAGGAAGCTCAGACACAGAAACAAGAAGCTATAGAACCTAAATTTACAATGATTGGTTTACACAGATGAATAAATAAACGGTAAACTTTTATTCTATAATATTAGAAAAACTAGCACATTATATGGAGAAAAATAATATTGGATCACTACTGGCAACACATAAAAAAAGAGGATTCCAAAAGAATTAAATACTAAATGTTAAAGATAACACTGTGAAAATAATAGAAGGAATGTCAGGAAGTATCCTTGTGATAAGGAAGAAATTAAAATTTCAAAAGCCCAAACCCTAAAGCAAAAATCTCATTTAATTGTATTGTAAAAAATTAATAATGGATGTTTATAAAAGACTTGGAACAAAATTAGAACTTATGTAACAGATGGGAAAAAAAAATTGAAGCATACAAATAGTAGGGCAATCAAAGCTAAAATTCCTGAAAACTCAACAAACCAGCCACAATGGAAAAAATGTCAAAGGATGTGAAAAATAATTTTACAATGGAAAAATAAGAAAAAGCTAAGAAACATATAAGGAGGTGCTGAAAATCATTAGTGAACAGAGAATTCTACATCTAAAGTCAATGAGATATCATGTTTCACCTATTAAGTTGCGAAACAATTAGAAAGCTGATAATACAAAATGTTGGCATAGATATGAGATGTATGATTTCCATGTGCTGCTGCTGAGAATGTAGATTAGCATCTCTAAAGGGATACTGTCATTTCCTAAAATAACATATACCTTATGGTCCAGTAATTCTACTTCTTGGTGTACGTTTCTAAAAAATTATCACACAAGTCACCAGACAGATACGTATACAAACGTTCATTGCAGCAGTTAAAATTTTTGAGGAAACCTAAAAATGTTTTGCTAGAAGGGTAGAAAAGAAAATAAAGTACATGTATACCATGAAATACTCTGTAGTGTTGAAACAATGAATTAGAGGTATACAAATAACCATTAATATTCTTAGAACATACAGATATTTGTAGAACATCAATCATATGTAACACAATATCATTTAAGTACATTAAAATACATATACACACAATGATGCACATTTGATAAAACATATGCATTCAAAATATACATTAAACATTAATTTAATATTTGATAAGCAATGATGAATAGAATACAAGAATAAGGAAAAACAAAAACCAAAAAAAGGACTTTGGATGGATCTTTGATCATTGCATGGATCAGTGTCATGAAATGAATTAGCATAATTAATTCAGTCTATGCATCTGAGATACAGAAAATAAAATAACAAAGCAATATAGTTATATTTTGTTTTCAAGAGACCTAGAGACTGAGGACATACTATTTTATGTGGTTCTATACATTTTAGCTGTTATTAACCTATATCCTTTAGTCAGATCTCCTAGGAAGGTATACAATTTCATTATCACCACATGGAAAGTCTCAAGTTTTTGCCTATAAAATGCAGATGTTTCTAAGGAGTTTCTTCCAGCTTATGATGTGCATACATACATGAAAGAACAGCAAAAGAGAATTATATCTGGATTCTTCACTTTGAAACAGTTTCCAACTATGTACTAAAATATTTCAATCACTTTTAAAGGTTTAATTTTTTAATGGAAGAAAAGTTTAATTCGAAGATAATATGAAACTGCTATAATAGCTTTTTAAACATAAAGGATAAAAGAAGTAGTGAAGCTTTAAAATGGTAATTAAAAGAGCTGATGTGTGTCTAATGCATTTATTCAGCATCTTCAAGCAGTAAGTGAGGATAACGTTAAAAATTTTGCCTATATAGTCAAGTTATTATTACTTCTGAAATTTCTATCTCCATCAAATGTCAAAGTACTGTGCTATTACTGCATTGGAGCCACCAAAAGTAATAAATGATATACTCAGAAAACCAGACATGCGGACACATTGCCTGCTGCAACCCTACATCCTCCATATAGGGAAGTACACAGAGGCTGTGTTGCTGTCACATATCTGGGGAAGCAGAGTGGTGTGAATGTGACTTCCAGATCAAAGCGAAACTAAAAGTGACAAAAATAATTAAATAGTTCTCCATATATAGGACATCTACTCGTTTTAAGGATGCTTCTATGTTTGCAAAGAAATTTACATATATTAGTAATCCACTGCCTCATAAATGTCTGTGAGATAAGTGGAGAGGTATTATCTGGATTTTGCAGAAAAGGAAACTAGATCTACAAGGACGTTTTTGTAAATTTTCAGAAAGCCACATTGTTGTTATGCTAAGTGGTGATTTGAACACAGGTTTCCTGGTCACAAGTCAGAATCATTTTCTCTATCACAATTTGAAATCTCCATCAGATTGTAAACAATTTCCTTAAGTTCTTTAAGTTCTTTCTCAGTTTGAATCAGAAGTTACATTTCCCTAATGCCTGCCATTAGGGAGACGTATAACTTATACCAGAAAGGGTTGGGGGAAGAGGGTGAGACACTGTGATGGAATCAGAATATTTTGGTACAATGTATGTTTTGAAGTGATAGTTTCAAGCTGGATTTATGTTGATTTGGTTTAGTTTTATGGTAATAATTAGCAATTTCTGTGGAAGGATTAAGAAATACATATTTTCAATAAAATATAAAAAAAAGATTATGTTGGTAGATTGATTAATGCATACAGTGCCCCATCTTTAATTTTATTTATATGATTCTATTGCATAATAGTGTAGAAACAAAAAACTCACAGAAAACTAAATAATGAACAGAAAAAAATGTTAATGTAGAAATATAGTACGAGATTCTTCTGTAAATCAGAATAGTATTTTCCATGTCAGAATTGTGTTGACAACAACAAAATGACATTACGAGTCCATGGGATACAGATTTGTTTGTAGCAAGTCAATCTTAAGTGACTGTCAGGAGAAAGAAGAGACCCACAAGTCCTTGAACAAGCATGGAGTTTCAGAAATCCCTGTTCAGAAAAACCTCTCACATACTTTCTATAACTTGTGATTAATTTGGCTAATGGCTCCTTTTAGCAACCACAAATAGCCTAGGGTGAGAGAGAAGCTATTTTATAGAATATTCACAGCTTGGTATCAATCATTTTAATTAAATAGGGGTTTTACCAGTTGTAGATGTTGACCCACTAATGAGTCTCCATGAGCAGTTTTTAAACATAAAATAGAATGAAAAAATGAATAGAAGACTCAGGTGGTTTGTGTACAATCTGATCTGCACAATGTTTGTTTCAGTTACTTTATGTGTGTGTTTTTGTGTTTATATTTAGGATGTAAAGTCTATTGTTTATGGTTCCTAAATTTTTAAAACCAATGAATGCAGTGAATTTTATGCCAACAGCTTAAGAAATGTTGATGGAGGAGGACAAGAAGAAGTAAGGAACTGAAATAATAGGTTTCTTTGAAGCCTGTAACTATTTAGGGTCAAAAGAACCGTGGACACGGATAAGCCTCAGAAGAGTTGGGTATGACATAGGGACTAGACATTTGTGTGTGATGTAAGATCCTTGGATTAGTTAGGAATGCAACTCAATCCAGTCTTCCCCAACTCAGGCAATTTTCTACAGTTTAGATCAGGAGTCTGCAAATTATCTTATATAAGAGCTAAGATTACTTTTTACTGTTTTTAAGGACTGAAAAAAAATCAAAAGAACATTTTTGTGACATTTGAATATTATGTAAAATTCAAAATTCTCTACACAGCCAACACCCATTTGCCTATACCTATGATTTCTTTGGCACTACAACATCAGAATTGAATTGTTGCAACAATGTATGGCTAGCAAAACTTAAAATACAACAATCTGGCTCTTTGGAGAAAATATTTGCTGACCCATGGTTTAGGTTACTCCAGGTACATTACAATGTTTAGAACCATCTCAGACCATCAGACTGGATCACAGAGCAGATTGAAGCCTCTCCTCCTAACTCCATGTTTAAAGACATCACCTTGATAGCTTGGCATTACCATGTAGGAGAATTTACAACACTGAAATTAACAGGTACAAATTAGGGCCTTTTTTTTTAACCTGAGAACTGGTTGTTAAATATTTGTCAAACTATCACTGTATTAAACACATATGGAAACAAAATCTGTGTGACATTTTGTTTGGTAATAACCTACGTGAACCATATTTTTCTGTTTTTTAGCCTTGACCACTTACACCACACAAAATTGCTTTTCATCCATGTCCCTGCAAAGGACATGAACTCATCTTTTTTTATGGCTGCATAATATTCCATTGTGTATATGTGCCACATTTATTTTATCCAGTCTATTATTGATGGGCATTTGGGTTGGTTCCAAGTGTTTGCTGTTGTAAACAGTGCCACAATGAACACACATGTGCATGTGTCTTTATAATAGAACAATTCATAATCCTTTGGGTATATACCCAGTAATGGGATTGCTAGGTCAAATGGTATTTCTATTTCTAGATCCTTGAGGAATCGCCACACTGTCTTCCACAATGGTTGAACTAACTTACACTCCCACCAACAGTGTAAAAGTGTTTCTATTTCTCCGCATCCTCTCCAGCATCTGTTGTCTCCAGATTTTTTTTTTTTTTTTTTTTTTTTGAGACGGAGTTTCGCTCTTGATACCCAGGCTGGAGCGCAATGGCGCGATCTCGGCTCACCGCAATCTCCGCCTCCTGGGTTCAGGCAATTCTCCTGCCTCAGCCTCCTGAGTAGCTGGGATTACAGGCACGCGCCACCGTGCCCAGCTAATTTTTTGTATTAGTAGAGACGGGGTTTCACCATGTTGACCAGGATGGTCTCGATCTCTTGACCTCGTGATCCACCCGCCTCGGCCTCCCAAAGTGCTGGGATTACAGGCTTGAGCCACCGCGCCCGGCCCAGATTTTTTAATGATCATCATTCTAACTGGTGTGAGATGGTATCTCAATGTGGTTTTGATTTGCATTTTTCTAATGACCAGTGATGATGAGCATTTTTTCATATGTTTGTTGGCTGCATAAATGTCTTCTTTTGAAAAGTGTCTGTTCATGTTCTTCACCCACTTTTTGATGCAGTTGTTTGTTTTTTTCTTGCAAATTTGTTTTAGTTCTTTGTAGATTATGGATATTAGCCCTTTGTCAGATAGGTAGCTTGCAAAAATTTTTTCCCATTCTGTTGGTTGCTGGTTCACTCTAATGATTGTTTCTTTTGCTGTGCAGAAGCTCTAAGTTTAATTAGATCCCATTTGTCTATTTTGGCTTTTGTTGCCATTGCTTTTGGTGTTTTAGTCATGAGGTCCTTGCTATGCCTATGTCCTGAATGGTATTGCCTAGCTTTCTTTGTAGGGTTTTTATGGTGTTAGGTCTTATGTTTATCTTTAATCCACCTGTAGTTAATTTTTGTATAAGGTGTAAAGAAAGGGTCTAGTTGCAGCTTTCTGCACAGGGCTAGCCAGTTTTCCCACCACCATTTATTAAACAGGGAATCCTTTCCCCATTGCTTATTTCTGTCAGGTTTGCCAAAGATCAGGTGGTTGTAAATGTGTGGTGTTACTTCCAAGGCCTCTGTTCTATTCCATTGGTCCATATGTCTGTTTTGGTACCAGTACCATGCTGTTTTGATTACTGTAGCCTTACAGTATAGTTTGAAGTCAGATAGCATGATGGCTCTTGTGGAGGGTTTTATATGTACCAAACACTACAAAGAGTCAAAAGAAAAGTCAAAACTTCATTTCTTTTTTAGGAGCAATATAACACAGAAACTCCAACAGGCTTTTTTCAAGGTAGGTCTGAAAAGTCAAGTCAGCTCTCTGAATAAATATTACAGACAGGTTTTTATATAAGGTCAAAGCAACTTGCCTAGAGAGGATCATAAGCTCCTGTAATTTTCATTCACTCCTTTAATAAAGAAATAAGTAGGTATATGCATATATACATGTATATATTGGTGTGTATATGTTTATATACATTTGTGTATAAATATATATACACATGTATATATAGGTGTGTATAGATATATATTTTTACACACATGCACTTCTTCATTGCTCTCAATACATATATATATATTTATATGCATGTGTATATCAATATATACATATATATACTAACAGTGTACACCTGAGAACAAAGATGAGTAAGACATTATACCCTGACTCAAGAGAAATACTCGTTCAAGTGGTAGAATTGGACATATAAACAGATAGTTGCCATGCAACAGGTTGAGCACTAGAATAGAGCATAATCTCATCTTCAGAGGCAAGATTACCTAACGTAGCCTGAAACATACTCTCCCATAATTTATGGGGACTGGAAAGAGAATTTTCAAGTCTGCCTTATGTAGAAGGAGTTCCAACAGCTCAACAGGAAAAGAATAAATAATCTAATTTTTAAAAGAGTGAAATATCTGAATAGACATTTATCAAAAGAAGACATACAAATGAAAAAGAGGTGTATAAAAAAGTTCAACATCACTAATCACCAGAGAAATACATTTTGAAACTATAGTGTGACATCATTTTACTCCAGTCAAAATAGTTTTGATCCAAAAGACAAACAATAGTAAATGCTGGCAAGGATATGAAGAAAGGGGAATTCTCACACACTGTTGATGGGAATGTAAATTAGTATGACCACTATGAAGAACAGCATAGCACTTCCTTAAAAACCTAAAAGTATAACTGCCATATGATCCAGCAATTCCTCTGCTGGGTATATATTTAAAAGAAAGAAAGGAAATCAGTGTATCAAACAGGTATCTGCACTCTCATGTTTATTCTAGCACTATTCACAATAGTCAAAATATTGAATCAACCTAGGTGTCCACCAAAGGATGAATGGATAAAGAAAATGTGATATATATTCGCAGCACAGTACTATTCAGCCATAAAAAATAATGAGATCCTATCATTTGCAACAACATGGATAGGACTGAAGGACATTTTGTTAAGTGAAATAACCCAGGCAAATATCTTAGAAAGACAAATATCTTAGGTTCTCATATGCAGGAGGGAAAAAAAATTGAACTCATAAAGAGAGAGTAGAATAATGGTTACCAGAGGCTGAGAAGTATAGCAGGGAGAGGGGGCATAAAGATAAAGTGGGGATGATTAATGGTTACAAAAATACAGAATGAATAAGATTTAGTATTCTAGCACAGTGAGATCTAGCACAATGAGACAATGATAGTTAACAATAATTTACTGTATATTTCTTAAAACTAAAAGAGTGGAATTAGAATGTTCCTAACATGAAGAAATAATATAGGCTGGAGGTGATGGATACACTAATTCCCCTGATTTAAGCATTACATATTGTCTGTTTTAGAAATCATCACATGTACCCTATAAATATATACAACTCTTATGTTCCCATTATAATTTAAAATAGAAAATTTTAAAATAGATTCATTCCTTAGTTATGATGTCAAATCAAGATGTCTATGAATATAGATTTATATTTATGAAAGTTTATGTTTGATGACTATAAAAAACTAAAGTACATAATTTCAAGCTCTGGATTGTTTATTAAATACTACACTGGCATTTCTATTTCCTCATGTTTTATTGAATCATTATTTAGAAGTAGATTTTTTTAAAAAATCTACTTCTAAAAAGTAAATGTTTTAGCTTTTTCTCAGTTAACTTCAGCATCATCACTTCTAAGTAAAGCAGACTAGACAGGAAGATATTATTTCTTTGAAAGCATGACTCCTTTAAAATTTCTTGACAGATTTGACATAAGTTGCTATAGAAATGCAGAATTTATAACTTAAATTATTATTATCCTTTGCCACAAATAAAAGTATCTATACCATTTAAATAATATAGTTAAGTACTGACATTACTCAATATCTTCTAACTTTAAAGACCTCAGATTCAGCAAATGATATTCCAAATCATTACTTTGTTGACATATTAAAATTTTCTATTGAGTACCAAAAAGTACATATCATTATGATCTTAAAATATTTATGTATACTCATTAATCAAACTGATACTTTTTAACATTAAAAAATAGAATGAGCTTTAATTATTGAGATCAATAGAAAACTAAATATAGTATCCATAAATTGAATACTAGAGATATTTTCAAGATGCTATTTTTTTCATAAATTTAGTTTTACATCAAAATCAAAGTAAAACTAACCCTCATAGTCACATAAAAGTTTTATTTTTATGGTGATTTTTCTAAGTCCATCATAAAATGCTCTTATAAAACTGTATCATAGATTTATAATGATCAGAGTGGCCTAAGTGAGAGCCTGAGATAATTCTGGTACATGTCTGATATCTTAGTATACTTATTAGTAGTGCCTATTTACTTTCAAACGTGTCCTTTATTGAAAGATAAATTTTCTTACTATCCAAATTATAATTGAATATGAGAAAATGGCCATATTTCACTTGTGAATACACTATGTATCAGAAAAATGGGAGAAAAGTTTGTAATTGCTCCCAATTTTCAAACGCTAGATTACAGTAAAATTTTATTTTCAACAATTTGTGAGATTAGTTCATTAGCCATATTCAAATATACACCTAATAAAACATTTAATAAATAAAGTATCTTAATTTCTTTGGCTTAAATTTGCAACTACAAAAGAAATACCAAATTTGATTGACCATGATAAAGTTCACAATTATTCCTTTTTTATAAAACTATAAAATTACCTAGTTGCTTAACACCAGCGTAACTAGTGTAACTGCCTATCACATGCTTTCTTTATAGGGACATCAGCTCCATTGTCTTGCTGAATCACCTTTGATTCAAGGTTATCTTTGTAATTTGATCTCTCCATTATGCCAAAATTACTCTTACCAAGAATATCAGCCCCTTCCCTTGATATCAAAAGGATAGTTATTATGTATATCAATGACTGGAACTTTGCTACTAAGTATTATAAATTGCTAGGACTGACAAATTAAAGTCTTAAAATGTACTTACTTCAATTTGTTGAAAGTGCATTACGTTATTATGAAAGGAGCTACACTGAAATCTCCAAGTACCAGTCTACCAGTCTTTTCTCTGTATCTAAAGAACAAGTTGCTGCTTTTCATGTCATGCTTTATGGATATATTTCATAATATAAAAATCTATCAAAAGAAATTAGAATATAAATGTTCACTTTCTATTGTTTAGTCTTTAACCTTTAAGCAGTGTTTCACCACAATTGTACCCTCTGCCACGGTGGTAGTACAAATCAGTTTTTCAGTGATTTCATTTGTTGAATCATTGTAAAATCTTTGCTTATTAATAATCATCTTCATTTTCTCCTGATACAAATTTACAGAAAAAGAGCCTATGAAGAACTCTATATTAGTCTCAATATAATAACAATGAGGCAGATATTTGCTTCAAACATATCCATTGCACAGAATCAGAAATAGAAGAATTATTTTTGTATTAGAAATAGGAAGAAACAACTTAAAATAATAAACACATAAATTGACTTGATGTTCAATTATTTTCTCCTTAGCTAATACCCCAATTCTTTACTTCCATGTAATATTAAAAAATAATCGTTTGCTTATTATTTTATTAATCTGTAAATTCGACTATAATTCATATATAGAGTGTACGTTTTTATATCGAGTGAAATGAGAACACCATCATTTTAAAAAACAAATTAACGAAATAACACAATGTAATTGTTTTAAAATTAAACACAACAATTTGTCGACAGAGGCCAAAAATGTTAGAAAGCAAACTGTTATTTTTTTTTAAAGTGTTTTCCTTTTATGTGATCGTGTTGACTTAATGCTGTTGAAACAATAAAGAATGAGAAAAAGGATCCTTAAAATTTTTGAGACATGGACAACATTGACAGTTTGGGAAAAAAACTATAGATTCTTTCTCAGAAAAATACTTTTAAATGTATAAAATAAAATGTACAGAGTTACAAAGGATGCCAAAAATAATTCTAAATTAAATTCCAGTTTAAGATCCCTTTATGTAGAATATAGTAAGTTAATACATTGGTTTCTTCTCATAACAGTCCACCATAAGGCAAGTATATCAGAGTGATGAATGTCAACACAATTGACAGGAATAGAAACATGAGTTAAATCTCATATCTAAGGTATAAAGATGGATAATGAAGCTATTTTGAAATGATAGAATAATTAGCTTGTCAAAATTGTATACTAAATTTTGTGTGATCTGTAACAATCCAATCTATTCATGTACAGCCTAATTTATCCAGCTGTATATAGCAAACTGATTTTTTTTGTTAAATATATTAGTTTATTTTATCTGAAGTGCCTTTTTGCTAGTTTTTCTTTTTTTATTATTTGCTATTTTATTTATGCTTTTGTATTAATATTTATTAATTAGATGATTGGTTAAAGATTTCTTTGTTTATTTTTTTAGACAGAGTTTCGCTCTTGTTGCCCAGGCTGGAGTTCAACGGCACGATCTTGGCTCACTGCAACCTCTGCCTCCCAGGTTCAAGACATTCTCCTGTCTCAGCCTCCCAAGTAGCTGAGATTACAGGTGTGCACCACCAAACCCAGCTAATTTTTATTTCTTTAGTAGAGACAGGGTTTTACCAGGTTGGTCACGCTGATCTTGAACTCCTGACCTCAAGTAATCCACCCACCTAGGTCTCCCAAAGTGCTGGGATTACAGGTGTGAGCCACTGCACCCAGCTAAAAGTTTCTTTTGTAAAACAAAACAAAACAAAAAATCCATTTTTATTTTAGATACAGGAGACACATATGTAGGGTTGTTACATGGTTATATTGGACCCAGGTAGTAAGCACAGTACCCAGTAGGTAGTGTTTCAACCCATGACCCCAATCTGTCCCTTTCCTCCAATAGTCTGCAGTGTCTATTTTATTATATTTATGTCCATGTATGCTGAGGGAAAATATCCCTTAAATTAAAAATTGTAAAATATTATCTGGCCATGATATTAAAGAGTTCTCAGAGGTAATACAAAAGATAAAAGCATGTGGATTATAGAATTCAAATGTTTATCATACAATATGTAAACATAAGGAAAAATTAATAACAATAACAAAGCCTTTATAAGTTATGAAAAGTATACTAGAGGATAATCACTATAGGACAATTACAAAAAAGAGAAGAGTAGAATGAAAAAGGAATAAAATCAAAGTCATCAGCTTTCTAATTTTCTGTTAACTTTTAAATTAATAGCCTATAGAGTGTAATAGAGGAACACAGGTCATTCATTTCTTTTTATTTTAAACCTTGTGTAAGGAATAGAAAGACTAGGCTGTTTAACGTAGAATATAAAATATAATGAATAAATTAGGTGGTTTTCTATGCTATCTAATTAAATTGGCCAGAGGTTTGCTATTCCAGCTGTAATTTGACTTACTCAGAGATCACTGTATTTTTCAAGTTCTGAAGCTGGGGTCCTGGATAAGACCGGTTAAATTACCTCTCCAGGGCTGGCAGTATACATATTTCCATTTCATTCTCCAAGAAAGTGAACATCAGTGAAATTTTTCATCTATTAAAAGGGGTAATGTAAATTATTACCCCTTTTTATAGATGAAGATAGTGTGGCTCAGGAAGTTAAGCAAGGTTGAGGAAGCTAGTAAATAGCAGTATGGACTCAAATTTGATTTATCTGATTCCATCTATGACATTCTTTCCATTTGACAGTGAAACTTCACTATTATTAGTGGATTTTGAAATAAGACCTCAGGGCCACTGGTAACTCTTTAGAAATTACTGTAGTATAAAAAGGGTCTCTGAGGGATGCAAATGGCTAAATGCAGCCTAATGGAGGATGCTAATTTATATACAGGATATTATTGTGCCCTGCGATAAGACTGACAGCGAAATATATAAGGTTCTTAAGGAAAGTGAAGGAAAGTATTTTAGCAAGTGATACATAGAGAAGAATCTCATCCTTTCAATAAGCTTCCTGTCTACAAAATTTGGCTTTAATCAAAATGGGGGCCTATTTTAGGACCTTGAGTTATTTCAAGAAATTCTACTGAGGATGATAAAACCTGCCCTTCCAAGTCCCAGAAAGCGAGCAACTGGTTAGTCTGTCTTGTTTGGGAGGTATGTCTCCTCTTGTCTGTCTTGCTCTGCATGTTGGCTGCACCCACTTCTGAAACTGGGCTTTATCTTTTTACTCATAGCTTCTCTGCACAGGTGGATACGCCTCTGAGTACACAACATTCCTTTTTACCTTTCCCTGCTTTATATTTCTCCACTGAACTCTTATAAACTCTATACTCTCCTTGTCTATTTACCATCACTTTCCCTGACCAGGTAGCATCACATGGGAGGTATATTTGTCAGTTTGAGTCACTGCTGTGTCCCCAGTACTTACTTGGTAGTTGGCATATATAGACCCTCAATAAATATATGTTGAATAAATTAATGAGAGAATAATTAGATGGAGACTTCCATAAAAACTTAAACATTTTCCTGATGATTTGAGATTTACTGATATTGATCAGGAAATTAGTTCAAACTCACTCTTCAGGATCTCTGTTTGTCGTATTTGACAAACAAGATTTGCATTTACCTATTCTTAGGCTTCAGATATATTTCTTCCTAATTCTCTGGAATAACTAATATTATCGATTTCTTAACTTCTAGTTTATAGTACTGAGGCAGCATCATGATCAAATGGAAAGACCAATATACTTGGAATTACAGATTTGAAGTGGCAGCCATACATAAATCCTAATGTAGTTATTGTCTTAGGTGATGAAACACACAAAAGATATAGCCCATTTTAAAAGTGGTAATTATTAATTTTTTCTATGAAACTGTATCTTATTTATGACTATTAAAGTTGTTTTTAATTTAAGGCTATTATATGTATGAACATTCTGCCATAAACACTCATGTAAACTTCTTCTACATGAATGTTCACAGCAGTTTTGGGCATGTGCTGTCACTCACCTGGTTAAATATCTTAGAGCATAATGGCTGGATCATATATAAGATTTATGTTTAACTTTTTAAGAAAAGGCCAAATGCCAAATTATTTCCAAAGTTGTTTAGCACTTTACATTGCACCAGTGGTATGTAAAAATTCTAGATCCTCTGCATCACTGTCAACATTCATCATGTCTCTTCTTTCTAAATTTTGCAATTCTCACAGGTGCACAGTTATATATCACTGTTGTTTTAATTTGCATAACTAATGATATTGAACATTTATTCTTGTGCTTATTTTCCATCCACATATCTTCTTTGATGCAAAATCTATTAAAATATTTTGCTCACTTAGTTGTGTACTATTACTGAGTTTTGAAAGCTCTTTATTCTAGATATAAATCCCTTTTCGTACATATTATTTAAAGTATTTTTCTTAATGGCTTTCCTATATATATGTATTTATGTACATGTGTGTGTATATATACACACACACACGAAGGCAGACTGCTGCTTCATCCACTGCCTCATTTGGATGGTCTGGAGTCTTGGAAGCTTGACTACCCATATTCTCCTACAAATAGACCTTGAGAGCTTGTTTGGAGGTTCTAGCAGGAAAGCACAGCTGCTCGTATACCTTTGACCAAAGACACATCTTCCTCTATCAAGGATTGTTGTCTTCTTTGACCAAGCGTGTAGCTTCAGGAAGGATGCACATGGAGCAGTGAGGGAGGAAGGGGACGCACGCCTAGTCAGCTAGATCGGCGGAATCAACCTGGACGATGAATGGGGTGACAGATGTCACAGCCAGATCGCCTTCACATCCTGCCTTTATTAATATATTCTCTTAATGGTATTCTTAAAGGAACTTTTTTTTTAATTTTAAAGAATTTAAATTTATCAATATTTTATTTTACAGGTAATGCTTTTGGTATCATATCCAAGAAATATTTGCCTATCCTTGGATCTTTAAAAATATCCTATGTTTTCTTCTAGAAATCTTATAATTCTAAGTTTTACTTCAAGTCTATAACATACTTTGAGTCAATGTTTGTGTATGGTATGAGTTATGGATTTAAGTTCAGTTATTTTTACTTATGGATTTCCAATATTTCAGTAACATTTATTGAAAGACTATCTTTTTTCACTAAATTGCCTTTGTACTTTTGTTGAAAATAAGTTGTCAATTTCTTGGTTCCTTTTCTGAACATTGTATTTTGTTCTAATAATTGAGATTTCATTCATTATCTTACTACAAAAATGTCTTGTTGGTTATACTTTTATAATAATTTTTAAAATCAGTCACAGTTCATCTTCCAATTTAATTACTTTTTTACATAGTCTCTTTTGGTAATTTTAGGTTCTTTGAATTTTAATATAAATTTTAGTGTAATCTTATAAATTTCTACCAGAAAACTTTGCTGTTTTTTCACTTTGGATTGTGTGCTAAATCTATAATTCCATTTGAGAGCAATTGATAGCTTAACAATATTGAATCTTCAACCTGTGAACATAATATATTTCTCCATTTATGCAGGTCTTTAAACTTTTTTCTCAGCATTTGTTAATAGTTTTCAGTGTGTGGTCATCTTACATCTTTTAAAATATGTATTTTACATAATTCATAATTTTCATGTTACTTTAAATAGTATTTTTAACATTTTAACTTCCATTGATAGTGTGTAGAAATAGTTATTTTGTATTTATGAGTACTGTGATATTCCGTTATTTTTGCTTCAGTTTATGTGTTCAGCACTGTCATGCATTTTTAACTACTTCCACAGAAAGCAGTGATTTTCCACTCAACAGATTGAGAATTTTAGCAGAAATGGAAGAGAGGGACTCTCCATCAACGTGAAACCACAAAAATCCTGTTTACTTTGCACTTTCGGTTTAAGCATAGCTGAACCACATAGCAGCCAGATCAATTAGAAAGGCTGCTCTTTCTTCTTCCTGTCCCTGTCTTCTCTCATCAGTGCACAAATTCTAAGCCATGTGACTATTTGACTCTCCATTCTAGGATGGCTGTGCTAGGAGTCCATGTACTTGAAGAACATGATCTCATGTCTATTTCCTTTAGAGAGAAGCTCTGGAAATACATTTGATAGCGAAGGTTTGGAAGACTATTCCAACTTATCCTTCCAACACCTATTTTCATTACCTCTTTTTCTACACTGTTTCTTCTACACTATGTATCAGCCACATAGTGGCAAGGATAATCAAAGTTAAGCACATTTTAGGTTAAAAAAACGTATTACCAAAAACAAGCAATGGGGAAAGGATTCCCTGCTTAATAAATGGTGTTGGGAAAACTGGCTAGCCATATACAGAAAGCAGAAACTGGACCCCTTCCTGACACCTTACACTAAAATTAACTCCAGATGGATTAAAGACTTAAACATAAGACCTAACACCATAAAAAACATAGAAAAAAATCTAGGCAAAACCATTCATGACATAGGCATAGGCATGGACGTCATGACCAAAACACCAAAAGCATTGGCAACAAAAGCCAAAATAGACAAATGGGACCTGATCAAACTCCACAGCTTCTGCACAGCAAAAGAAACAGTCATTAGAGTGAATAGGCAACCAACAGAATGAGAAAACATTTTTGCAGCTTACTCATCTGACAAAGGGCTGATATCCAGAATTTACAAAGAACTAAAACAGATTTACAAGAAAAAAACAAACAAGCCCATTCAAAAGAGGGAGAAGGATATGAACAGATACTTTACAAAAGAAGACATACATGAGGCCAACAAACATGAAAAAATGCTCATCATCACTGGTCATTAGAGAAATGCAAATCAAAACTACATTGAGATACAATCTCACGCCAGTTGGAATGGCGATCATTAAAAAATCTGGAGAGAACAGATGCTGGAGAGGATGTGGAGAAATAGGAACACTTTTACACTGTTGGTGGGAGTGTAAATTAGTTCAACCATTGTGGAAGACAGTGTGGCGATTCCTCAAGGACCTAGAAATAGAAATTCCATTTGACCCAGCAATCCCATTACTGGGTATATATTCAAAGGATTATAAATCGTTCTAGTATAAGGACACATGCACACGAATGTTCATTGCAGCACTGTTTACAATAGCAAAGACCTGGAACCAACCCAAATGCCCATCGATGATAGACTGGACAGGGAAAATGTGGCACATATACACTATGGAATATTATGCAGCCATCAAAAATGATGTGTTCGCATCCTTTGTAGGGACATGGATGAACCTGGAAACCATCATTCTTAGCAAACTCACACAAGAACACAAAATCAAACACCACATGTTCTCACTCATAGGCGGGTGTTGAACAATGGGAACACATGGACACAGGGAGGGGAGCACTATACACTGGGGTCTGTTGGGGGGAAATAGGGGAGGGACAGCGGGGTGTGGGGAGATGGGGAGGGATAGCATGGGGAGAAATGCCAGATATGGGTGAGGGGGAGGAAGGCAGCAAATCACACTGCCATGTATGCACCTATGCAACAATCTTGCATGTTTTTCACATGTACCCCAAAACCTAAAATGCAATAAAAAAAAAAGCAAGTCCTAGTCACCCTCCTAATGGGACAAGTAATGTAGAGGATGCCTGTCACTTGGATTTACTGTCTGCCTAGTTCTATGAAGAGCATTAAAGTACCCAGTTAAAGTGGAAAAAAAAATGTATTATCAACTTTTCTCATAAATTATAATATACCTCTATGTATCTTTTTTCCTCTTTGCATTTTTATTTAGGTTACCATGCTTCATGAATTTTACCAAATAATACAAATTAGATGAGAATGTTAAGGTAGTTGGTTTATATGAGGATATCTGCCTTGTAATTAATATACTATTTCTTGCTAAAGTATTAATTTGTGTTCTTAAGTTGAACTTTTATAGTTCAGTATCCCATTAAAATGAAAAGAGCACAAAATTTAAAACAAGTAAATATTAAAATAAAAAAAAAAACCTCCCTCTGAAAATTCCAAGTTTTATGAAGGAGCTGATTTCACAAAAGGCCAATTTTGTACATATTTTAATTTTCTAAAATGTGATGTGCCACCTATCGTGTGTGTGTGTTTGTTTTTGCGCACGCTACATATTCTGTTTCCTAAAAATAAATTGGTTTATTTTGCAAAATCGGTCCTGCTTTTTGAAGCAAACTAGACTCCTTCTTTTCAAAGTTTGATACAAAGTATATATTTTTGCCTTTGAAGTTTCCAATAATTAACTTGGTTTGGAAGATAATGTTTGAAAGTATTTATTAAATTATGTCCTTTTTCCACCTTTGACATGTTTTATTCTTCCTTTTCCTACATTTAATCTCTCAGATAATTGAGAATATGAAATAACAGGGAAATGAGATACTAAACCATTTGAACTAATATAAACAAATTTCCAATATTCATCTCAAGCATAAAAATACTTATGGGATCATGTTGGGATTAGTTCTTAATTAGATCACAAAGCTCATTTTCTTAACCATATTCCAACAACTTTGAATGACATTTTAAATACTCCGTTGCCTTGGTGTTTTATATCAATTAGCACTGTTGTTTTCTAGCTTACTTATTATTCTTTACTTACGAATTTATCAGTCTAATGATTTCATATGTATATATCCTCATATTACCAGATGAATTTTGAATAAGTTTTTAAATTATTTTCATTCTTCTTTAATTAAATGGTCTCTACTGAAAACAAGATAAATTTGCATATATTCCATATGCATACTGAATTGAGAATGCAGGTTTTCTTAAGCAGTACCCAAGGTAGTTGTTATTTCATATTCAAGCATTTTGGCAATTTCTTTATATGCTGTTATTGACTTTCATTGGACTAATTTCTTTATATTCAAAAGTAAATGGCCAGTGTTAACTCAGAAGATTTTATAAATTTGTTGTTTTACATAATTATACACAAAAATAAATCATTCAAATCTGAAGAAGTATTGAAGCTTCAATAAATTATATTAAGTCAGAAAGTTAAAATCAAATATATGCTGATTTGGATCCAATAATAGGGACAAAATATTAAAAATTTAAAAAGGGAAGAAACAACAAAATAATAGAAAGTGGAGAACCTAAGATAAGCGTTGAAATATAGATGATATACTAATTTTTCCTGAAATCCATGTGGTTTTCTTCATTGTGTCACAAACAAATATATCAAATAGTGCTTTATCAAGATAGTATTCATTTTTATATTTCTGCTTTAATTAATCTAACATTTATTCAACAACATCTGTGTGCCAGATACTTAGGTAGGTACTGAGCATGCAAAGAGGAGCCAGCAATATCATGTGGTAACAACCTAAATAAACAACTGACTCCGTTCTCGTAGAGTAGCAATACAATCTGCCTAACTTGTAATGATTCTTTGACTTTTAGCCTTAATGCCACTTTTTGTAGACATTCTTCCTTGAGTAATATTCAACTGTATTAAGAGACACTGCTAGGTATTTCCTTAACATTGTGTTCTTTCTTTATTGTATCACTTAATGTAAATGCTTGTTTTAAAATTAAACATCTTGATTCTAAGTTTGGGACGACAGATCAAAACTCCATTGCTCATATTTATACCCCTTGTGCCTGTCACGATACTTGGTGCATGGTGTTTGTTTACTATATGCTAGATGAATGCATGCAAAAAGGAAGAGGGAGGGAGAGAAATAGAGAGAGAAGAAGGAGGGATAGGAAGGAAAGAAGAAAAGGAGTGAGGAAACAAATTTCACACTGAAAACTTCTATTAAAATCTGTTTTGCATGAAATTCTCTATTTTTAGGTAAGTTGAATTTACAGATGGAATGGTTTGACAGTTGAAGAAACTAAAATCTATAAAAACATTATTTTCCTGAAATATATTGTGGTGAGGCTTCTGAAGACAAACATGCACATGAGGTCTCATTCTACTTTCAATCTACCACTAAACTATTTAAACAGTTTGAAGAAGACTCAGTAATTAAATTGTAGATAAAAATGTCTATATTCATACATCAGTCAAATATCTACCCAAGCAGACCCAGACGTAGGAAAATTTTTAAATGTTATCTGTCTAAACAGACTCTATGAGATACCATTTAGAAACATCCGAAAGTCATTTTCATATAACAAACCCAATGTTGGAATTCCAAATAAGATATTCCCAAATCATTAGGAAATTATATATATATATATATATATATATATATATATATATATATATGTATGTATATATAAAATACATATATATATATATTTCATAGTACAAAGTTCACTTAAAATTAAAAGAGCAAGTTTTATATTTTCTTTGGTATATTTTCTCTCTGATTCTGTATTTTCAATATTTTCTACAGCTAACATACTTTGTATTTCTACTTATACAAAATAAAGACAAGTGTTAATAAAAATTAAAATGTGGAATTGAAATAAACATAAAATCATAGAGCAAAATATTCTCATCTGTGTTTATATTTAAATATACACATAACTATATATGTACACTACTTTGTCAAGAATAACATAGTATGTATTGAATTATGCCCTATTTAAAGCAAAGAGATTGTTTTTCTAAACTGGCCACAGATTTGTCTTGCCCATGTATTTTTGGTCTATTTGATTTTATAACTTTGCTGCAACATCTTCTGGAAATTATTTCAGTGAAAAGTTGAAACACCTGAGTCAAAAGTTTATATACTTTCCAGGATTTTGAAATGTTTTAATACATACTTTCTAGCCAGGTTGCCTATTTCATCATTTCTATAACAAAACTGATCATTATAATTCTTAAAATATGTGCTAATTTGATAGTAAATAAATGATGGCTTACATACACTCACTTCAATTTTGTTTTTGTTAATAGCATGACTAAATATTCTTTCATGTATTAATTAGAGGATTTTTGTACCAATAGTTTACTTGCATTATTTTAATGCATAGTATTTATGTATTTATGTTTCATACTTTGTAAATTACTTGTTTGAAAGATTTTTGCAAATCAAAATTAAGCTGTCAGCTGTATTCAGCGATATGTAAACCTATTACATAAAAATATATGAAAATAATAATTTGATCCAGATAAAGATTTTGAATCCAACTTGAAAATCAATATGTCTGAGCCATAAATAAACTATCTGGATTGCATTTACATGCTAAAATTCTAATCATTAATCTATGCTTAAGCTATATCAATCTGTATTCAGCTACCAGATTTTGGAAAATTAAACTATAAAATTAACAAGGTACAAGTTTTGCCAATAAATCTGTTGTTTTTACTGCAAGACAGGGTAACAATTTATAGTACAAAAAAGAATTGCTTTCAATTACTAATATGCTTCTTTTGAAATAGCATCATTGTATTTGTGGCAGTAAATGGTTCAAAGTGCATCTAATACATTCAGAGTTCACCAAATTCTTTGCATTTCCAATCTGACCCACATCATATTTATTGGGCTATAATGACTGTGTATCACAACAAATTCAGGATGTTTCTGGAAAGGCAAAACCTCTTCTATTAATAATGCAGCAGTTGGACATTAAAGTACTGTCACTATGTTAGTTTATGATGTGATAAAATTGTTAAAAGTACATTGCTATGTAACTACAGAGGTATATTTGGCCATAAGTGTATTTTAAGTACTGAAGAGAAAGAGGAATTAAGTAAGGAACATGGAAGCCTTTATAAAGGTTAAAAAAAAAAAGAAGAGGCATACTATGTGCTATCTGCCTGGAATGATAGTTTGTGTTTACGTAGTGTGCATGTGCTAAATGCATGTGCAAAACTCTGTATGTGTTTTAATACGTATGTGTGTACATGCATGTGTCCATATGTGTTTATCTACTTATATGATTGTGCTCATGCAACTGTGTGCAAAAGTGGCTTCCAGATTTCTCAGCTTGCAGGTGAAGGTGCTAAAGACATATAGAGTGGGTGAAAGGAAGTATGGTGACTACATGAAGTCAGAGTATGAATATTTCTGAGAATAAAGCAGAGAGTGGTGAAACCTAAGTAGCTATAATTACTAGTAAACCCTGCAAGATCTAAACTAGTTTGTAGCACAGTGCTGATTTCTCTCATGGGAATTATATATTTTTATAAAATTGATTTTGGGAGTTGTCTGTATTTGTTTCCTATCGCTATGTTACAAATTACCACATTCAGCGTCTTAAAACAGCACACATTTATACATCACTGTTTCTGTGCCTCAGAAGTCCAGGTACAGCTTAGCTGGGCCCTCTGCTCAGAGTTTCACAAGGCTGCATTCTGGATCTCTGCCAGGCTGCTTCGACATCAACAGCTTCATTAGGGAAGAATTTGCTTCCACGTTCATTCAGATTGTTGGCAAAATGTATCTCCTTAGCATTGTAAGATTCAGTTGGCCATTTTCTAGCTGGCTCTTGGCTGGGGTGACTCTTAGCTCACAGAAGTTACCCACAATCCTATGCCATGTGGCCTTTTCAAGACCAGGAGAAGAATCTCTTTAATCTCAAGAAGAGTGCATTTGCTGCTTTAAGGTCATTAATTTGAATAATTAGGCCCACAAAAATGATCTTTCTTCGGAATGAGAGGCTCTCCCCGTGGAGGCATGGTGCAGAAACCAGGATTTGGAGTGGGAAGGGGGCTTGCTCCACGGCAGTGAATCTTCATGGATCTTCACGGAGCCATATGAACCCTAGTTCCTACAGAATGGTGAATTTCTTCGACCAGCCTTTGGTATCTTTGGAGTATGACCCCAGTCTGTTATAAACTGCTTAAGTTTGTATAATTTTACTTTTTTTGTGTGTTAATGGTGTGTGCTCCCTCTCCCTCTCTTCCCTTTCCTGATCTTTAGTCTTTCACTTCCAATTTTGTGGAATGATATTTTAGGAGTAACACATTTTTAAAGAAGAAAAAAAGAAAAGGACTGAATTTCCTTGCTTACTTTGCATATACAGACCGGACTTTTTTTTTTTAACAGCCGTTTCCCCAAAGGAATGTGTCTTGTGTATTACTGACATTTGGTATGTTTCATTCATTGGAATATTTCTTATTTTCTATGTGTTTCAAAAGCCTGTGAGACAAACAGGATTTGATAACATTTTGAAGGCAGGAAAAACCCAAATTGTTTCTTCTTTGAGAGTCATGACTTCCTTCTGGTGTGGAGATATTGCCATTGGAAAATTTGACAGTTTTGATTCTCACTGGTGTATCTAAAAGCTGAATAAAAGGAAGAGAATTTTTCTTTTGATATAGGATCACAAAACAATTCTAAAAGCTACTGTTTTTACCACTGAAATTTAAATTGTTATATATAGGTTTTAAATGTCTAGAATGCAGCTGATAGGCTTTTCTTGAACTTAGTTTTAGTTTTTTTGAAATAGAGTTTTTTCATGTTTAATTTGTATTTGTAAAAAAAAACAAAAAACAAAAAAATTCCCCAAACCCAGAATAACAACCAGAGCAAAACTGTTGTGCCTTCTATTTATCTTTGATTTCAGTGTTGGCAGTTGTTTAAAGAAAAATAATTTTAAAAAAAATCTAGATTTGTTTTATTATTAGGTTCAGAGTACGTGGGGAATTGTAGAATCCCTCTTTCATCACCTTATATGTCTTCTGTTAACATATTTGTTATGCCTTATTCTAAAATTGAGTCTCAAACTGGAATGCCTTTGAAGACAGATGCTTCTATAGAGGTTCTTTGGCCTAAATAGTTCAGCATTTGTATTAAGTTTTATTCTGGTATCTAATCAGATTCCTAATCATAGCCCATAAGAAGGAATGTGACTTTAATATTGGACTTTGCTGATGTGCTTGTGTAAATTTTCTATTTTGTTATGGTTCTCTTTTATTGATGGGCATGCAGTGGGTGTTTCTTGGAAATGGCCAATTTTTATTAAAATATTTCTGGAAGAAAATTTAATCTGGCAATATAGACTAAAAAAAAAAAAGAAATCAGCTGATCTTATTTAACTAAAAATCAACCTTAATTTCATCTACAAAATCCTTTTATTTTTGCCTTATATATGACAGGAGTAACATCCCATCATATTCACAGTTTTCACTATACTCCAGAGAGGCATTATACAGGGCATGGGCATGTACCACAAGAGGCTGAATCTTGAGGTTCGTTTTACAATTCTGCCTGCCATGGTGTCCAAGCTATTTTAATAACCTATACTATTTACCTTTCCCTGATTATTCCTCCAATTACCAAGATTGTCATTTGTTTAGGAAATGTTTCTAATTGTCTTATTATATTATTTCTTCTCTCACTTTTATCTATTCTATTGCTTCATTTCTTGAATTTTTATGGTGCCAAGACCCTTAAAATTGACAAACTATTACACAGAGCTGCTGGCCGTGGATTAGTCTTCCCCAATATCTCACTGTACCTTGTTGCAGAAGCAGCATGAAAAATAGAGAGTAAATACATTTCCCACAGGCAGATCTGAGTTTGAGTCTTGATTCTTTTATTAATTATAAGGTCTTGAGTAAGTGATTTTACTTTTTTGAGTTTCCGTCTCCATGTCTGTTAAGAGAAATCATAGTGCTTACTTTTGTTATAACTAGAAGTAGAAACTATATAATGCATGTATAACACCCAGTAGAATAATTGGCTCATAGAAAGTAATCGATAAATTGGAAACCCATTTTCTGAGTACAAATATCCTTTAGTATCAGTCTAAATATTCTTTAGCATAGGTCTGCTCAGGTTTTGTATATATAATATATTTGTATATATAATATATCCTTTAGCACTGCTCAAGTTTTGTATAAATAATAACTTCTATTTATCAATATCATGTATGTTCTAGTCCATGTATTATGCATATTCTTCACAATTATCCCATCGAATGATGTATTACTTTTATGTGGTTGCTATGTTAAGTTACCACAATCTTGGCTTAAAATACAAGTTATTTCATAATTCTGGAAGCCAGGAGTCCAATATCAAGGTATCAGTAGGGCCACACTCCCTCTGAAGGCTTGAAGAGAGAATCCATTCCTGACCTCTTTTATGTTATGGTGGCTCCATGTGTTCCCTCCCTTGTGGCCACATCAAGTCAATCTCTGCGTCGTGGTCACATTATTTGTTCCTCTTCTGCATGACTCTCTTCTGTATGTCTCTTGTAAGGATACTCATATTAGATTTAAGGTCCACCCAGTTAATCCAGGGTAATTTTCTCATCTTAATATCCTCAAATTAACTTCAAATGCAAATGCTCCTTTTTCCAAAATAAGATATCGTTCACAGGTTCTAGGGATTAAAACAAGAATAGTCTCTTTAAGGGACATCATTTAGCCCACTACCAGTAACAATCTAAATTTTAAGTACTACTATTATTTTAACTTTATTGAAGAATGAACCATGTCTTAGAGATGTTTAAGTACTTTTCCCAAAATCACACAGCCATTTAGTGGTATAAGGGTTGGAAGAGAGGCTAGGTATACATTTCTGACTTCAAGCTTGTGTCCTGAAACCCACTGTGCCGTATACTCTGGCCCAACTAAGCAAGTCCTAGAATTCTTGGGAAACCATATCTTGGAGGACACATCCATCACTAAAAGAAGAACATTTTACCCTTTTTTCCTTATATAAGCTTAACTTGACTTTCTGAAACTGTCAACATTATTTCTTCCAGCAAAAATTAACCTGAATGTGGGAGTAAGAGTTGAATTGCTTTAAATTTGAAGATGTCAAAGTGAGGGTCGAGTAGATGCCTATCTTGGTTCTTTAGTTAGAAGATCTTAGAGATCTGTGATAAGGATTAAAAAGCAGGGTGAATCATTTCACCTTTGTGCTGTGATCTTTGATGCTTTGTTGCTGACCGTTCACCACCACAAATTGCAAAGGTCAGAAACTATTTGGAAAAGAAAGTTCTGATGTCTATAGAAGCAGGTTGTCTCCCACGCTTCCCCACCATTCCACTTTTGTCTCACCTTCCTAGCTAACCTACATTCCTCTCATCTACATACTGTGTTTTATTGGCAATTATGATAATTGGTTAATATGTCTCAACTTGTACCTATATTTTTTCTAATCAGAATAAATTTCCTTCTTAATAAAACTCTTACCAGATCATCTAATTAGTCTTCCTCCAACCTCAGCAACTAGAAGTCACTTTTATGTATTTGTACTGCATATATATTTTTGTGATGACCATCGAATAAATGTACAAGTCACACACTCTAGTAAAAAAAAGTCTTGGTCTGGGATAACAATTATTATCCATGTTCTAGTTTCAGTTCTGCATTACTTAATTGCGTGCCTTCATCTGAAGGCCAAGATGACTTTTTATGTTTTTGCTTTATTTGTAAAACTGAGAAAATTACTGTTTCCTGACTCAAGGCATTATTGTAAGTATAAAAGAACTTTTAAATGGATGTCAAAATGCTCAGTAAACAAAAAAAGTTGTATAATTTTAGCCAGAAAAGATAAGAGAATACAAAGCAATTGAAATAAATAAATTTAAAATCAACAGAATTATTTGGATGTTCTTCTAAGTCAGGAGATTCTCTACAGTTGTCATAGTCTATTTACATGCCTTGGCATTTTCTGCTAATGACATTGGGATAATCAAGATTTCAGAAGAATTTTAATGTTGTTAAATATAAATTTGACTCTACTGAATATAATTCCTCCTATAATGGCAATTCTGCAAATTCTAAGAAATGACTTTGGAAACTGATTCTAGCCTCCATTTCCTCTTAGCCCTGATTTGCAGAGTTATTGGAATACTTACTCTATGTGAAAGCTCATCAGCCAACTCCAGGGAGCTTTAATTCTCAGACAGTAACATCAATAGATAAGTGGTTGAATAGTAACCAAGGAGGCAGCCCCCTTCCAACAGAAGGTGAAGACATTTATAGTGAGAATGCAAGGCAGTTGAAAAGTATTTAAACTCAAATGATTAGTGGAACTGTCCAGGGTCCAAAGGGACTTATGTCAAGTGGATAGCAAAAAAGATTTTCCTGCTGTTTTTTACAGATAGTTCACATTTAAAACACAAAATAATTAAGTGTTTTAATTTTGATCCCCCTAGTGCTTCTCCTTTTAAGAGCACAGCAGGGTGGGTGAACATAATTGGCATAATTTGGAAGGTTGAGTGCCTAAGGTTGTATCAAGTTCTCTGTTTGTATCTAAAAAATGACATTTTGGTTTAATATCTTGCTGTACTTATCCATACTTTGTTCCTATTCTAATTATTAAGCAGAAAGTTTGTGCCTATCTCAACTTCAAAAAGCAGCTCAAATCTTCAAAAGCTTCATCTGAGAGACTTAACAGTATGTTTACTTGGGAAGAAACCCAGGCTAAAAATGTTTATGTGTGTATTTTTTTTCCTAATATCATTGTGACTCAGACAAGATGATACAGTATTTTTATTGTTTTATTTCACTCTAAAACTCATTCATACACTATTCAAGGCCTTCTATGGTCCCTTTGGTTTCCTTGTTAACTAAGCCTCTGAATTAGGCTCACATACCAAGAATAATTAAATAGCAAAATAGACCCTTTTTCAGTTCGTATAGTAATAATAGAGAAATATGAAAGAAGCAGCTCCTCTTTAAAAACAGACTTCTTTACCAAGGCACTGAAATTTCAAAATAGTGGCTGGCATGCTGTAATATGCTCAGTATAAATATTTGAAGGTTAAATAAATAAATAAGTTTTCACCATTATTTATTCCTGTTATGTAACAGCATGGCAGCTTCTGACCCTGCCCTCGGCTATATAGCTTGAAGATCAGATGATAGACATCGAATGGGTTAGATTCAGTGTTTCCGTGAGGATATTTCTATTTGATTTACCAGTGTCAAACAAGTGTTTTCTTTGCATTGCAGTTAGAGGTGTGTTGAATTAAAAAATAAAAGACCTTGATTCTAGATGATATTTGAATACATGGCCTATTTATCTCACATACAAAATGGAAATCTTAATATCTTTCCTACCTATTTTACCTAATAGTGATATAAGCCAAAGAGAGTAAAGACACGATCTTTCAGACCTTCCAAAGATGCTGTGTTATCCAGATGTGAGAGATTTTACTTTTCGGAATAAATGAGAAACACATAACCTGGGTGAATAATTCTTGTCATTATAAGAAAAAAAAAAAAAAAAAAAAACTCCAACATATGAGGATTTAGAAACAGAGTTTTCCAATCTTTTTTTTTTCATGTTGGATTGAATCAGAGAAATAAGCCTATAAATTGTTGACATTTTGGCATAGCTGTTTGTTAATGAAAAATAGTATACAACCAATACACCTATGATACTGTTTTCTAAACATTAAGATAGGACTATATTATTTAAAGCAAATAGGTAAATGTTGAATAAAAACAGTATTTCACCATACTCATTAAATATTTCAAACAAGGGCTATTCTTTTTTGAAATTTATTATTTTTTTAAATGCCATATAAAAGTACATGTATTTACTATGTACAATATGATGTTTTGAAGTATATATACATTATAGAATGGTGAAATCTAATTAACAAATTAATTACCTCAAATAGTTATCCATTCTGTGGTGAGAACACATAACATCCACTTTCTTAGCATTTTTAAAAAATACAATATATCATCGTTAACTATGGTTACCATGCTGTGCAGTAGACCTTGAACTTATTCCTCCTATCTAACTATATATATGTAGCTTTTGACTAAAATCTCCCCAACTCCTTGTCCCCCACTAACCACCCCAACCTCTGGTAACTACCATTCTACTGACCTTTTCCTTTCTACTTCTATGAGATCAATGTTTCTAGATTCCAAAGCTAAGAACTATTCTTGATCAGTTCACTGTTCCATATAATTATTCTTATATTTTTATTTATCTAATATGTATTGTTGTAACTCAACTGCAATTGATTAGTAAATAATAAATAAATACAACAAGATATTTCTTGTTTCAAGGGAGACAATTTTTAGAGATGTTTTAAAATTAGGGCATTAAAAAAATCACAGTACTGTAAAAGGGGAGATAAATTGAGAATAAAATTAAAATACACAATTTTAGAAATAATGAAACTAGGAATGCACAAAATTTGAAGCTTGTTGAAAGTAGTAATCTTCTAAATCAAAATGGCTTAAGAAAAACAAAGCATGGTATGGACATTATTGCATCACAAAATGAATGTCGAGAAATGCTTTGATCTTTAATTATAGCATATCTGGATCCAGTGCTCAAATAATATTGACAGAAAATGTTTTTCTCTCCATCTCTTGGCCTTGCTACCATTTAAGTTGGCTTCATTCTCAGAAAGGAAATATCCCAGCACCAAAATGGCCACTGACAGACCCAGACTACCTTTCAAAATCCAGCAACCTAAAGCAGAGTTTTGCTTCTATCAATAATTCAAGCAAAAGCCTCAAGACTGATGTCCATTCACTTGTATTGTTCAAGCTTAGTTCACACGTGTACTTCTGAACCAATCACTATGGACAGGGGAATATGGGAATCTCACTAGCAACTATGGATGATGGGACCAATGCAGGTGGTAGAAAGTGGGGTGAGGCTTACCAAATCATAGGAGCAAAAAGGCAAAGTAATGAGCAGTTACATAAAGAAGGGATAACCAATGCTGGGAAGGCAAAAATCAATAAATGTCCACCACAGAAAAAGGTACAGCACTGACATAACGTTTTAGAGAATGGAATGAAGTGTTTCAGAGAAACACAAGAAACATAAGAAGGCATCAAATAAATTAGCTGGGCACGGTGGCGCGTGCCTGTAATCCCAGCTACTCGGGAGGCTGAGGCAGGAGAATTGCCTGAACCCAGGAGGCGGAGGTTGCGGTGAGCCGAGATCGCGCCATTGCACTCCAGCCTGGGTAACAACAGCGAGACTCCGTCTCAAAAAAAAAAAAAAAAAAAAAAAAGAAGGCATCAAATACGCCTTAAAATTAATCTTAGAGGATATTATCCTGCAGAGTGAGGGCTGTCAGTTACTTGCAAGATGCTCAATAAGATGTCAGAAGAGTAAAGTTGATAAAATCATAAGAAAACACAGAAGCAAACCTGTTTTCATCATCCCTCAGAAAGAACAGTTTAAATTTCAGGCATGAGGAAGCTTCAGGTCACAGTTAAATTCAGTAAGTAAGTATTTAGTTCATCCAGTATCTTGTAGCACTAAGGAAACTGGAAGTATTTTAATGAATGTAACCAGCATTATAGTGACATATTTGAAAGCATCAGTTCTGGAGCCAAATTGTCTGATTTGATTCCTACATTTTCTCTTTGCTATCTATGTGACCTTAGGAAAGGTATATATGCTCTGTGTCCCTTCGTTTACTCGTTTAAAATGTATATAGCTGGGCATTGTGGCTCATGCCTGTAACTCCAGAACTTTGGGAGGTCAAGACAGGTGGATCACCTGAGGTCAGGAATTCAAGTCCAGACTGGGCAACATGGTGAAATCCCATCTCTAATAAAAATGCAAAAATTAGCTGGGCATGGTGGCGTGTGCCTTTTATCTAAGCTACTCTAAAGGCTGAGGCAGAATTGCTTAAACCTGGGAGGCAGGGATTGCAGTGAGTGATTGGGCGACAGAGTGAGACTCCATCAAAAAAAGAAAGAAAAAGAAAGAAAGAAAGAAAAGAAGAAGAAGAAAGAAAGGAAAGAAAGAAAAGGAAAGAAAGAGAGAGAAAAGAAGGAAGGAAGGAAGGAAGGAAGGAACGAAGGAAGGAAGGAAGGAAAGATAATAATATTAGAAACGATTTAACAGGGCTTTGTCAAGAATGTGAGTAGTCTGAAATTTTATTGTTGTCTCAAGCTAACAAATTATCCTGTTATAGTTTCATGAATGCTGTTAGAAGACCAAAGCCTCCTGGGTCAGAGACAAAGTACTTAATTACTCATGGCATATACCATTTCTTCTTTCCCTCAAAGTCCCATCAGAGCAACATAGAGCATTTCAGATGGATGCTACACATATGATGGATCCTCAGCTGAGGATCCCTGAGGACAGGAAAGCCCAGTCTTTTCTAATAAGCTGCAAGCAAAGCTACCTGAATCTTTTTCCTGAAAGGAGACATAATCTTTATTTTATAGGGTAAAAAACAAGTCAGCTTTTGCTCGGGAAGAAGACACAGTATCTGTCTTCCAAGGATGTTCCTTACACAAAAACTTTTAAAAAGATAATCAGAAATAAAAGGGCAATTATTACCTCTAATTCCAATAACAAAATAAATTCAAGAGATCTATAAAGGATTTTTTCTTATGTCTTTCACCAAGTTGTTGTAAGTTGAATAAATGTATTTTTATTATTAAATATTTTTAAACTAATATAGTTACAGATTTTCTTCCATCTATTTAGCTATCATGCATACGATTTATTATAATCATATCTGACTGGTCCAATTAGTGTGAATACGACAGTAAATTGTATAAGGCCCCAGATATTCAGAAATGGAATTAGGTCCCAAAATAACTTCCTAGGAAGTAATTATTTAATTTCTTTGTTCTTTTCTTAATAGACCTTACCTTACATGTCGAAGTTTCCCACTCTCAATTTATTTCCCCCATGCTGACTGCTATGGTTTGAATGTTTGTCCCCTCTGAAACTCATGATAAAACCTAATTCTCAAGGCAGCAATATTGAAAGATGGGGTTTTTAGGAGGTGATTGGAGTAATAAGCCCTCATGAATGAATTAATCTATTCATGGATTAATGGATTAATGGGTTAATATGAGAGCAGGAGTGGTGGCTTTGTAATAATAAAAAGAGACACCTGAGCCTGCATGGTAGCAGGCTCATATCCCTTGCCTCGTGATGCTAGGCACTACTTTGGGACTTTGCAGAGAGCAACTACCAACAGAAAGGCTCTCACCCTATTGACCCCTTGACCTTGAGCCTTTCAGCTTCCAGAAGTATATAAATTACTTTTTAAATAAATTACCCAACTTTAGGTATTCTGTTAAAAGCAACGGAACATAAACAAAGGCACTGACTTAGTGTACTTTCATATACGACCTTGTAATTGGCAGAATAATTTAATTTCCTCAATATATATGTAAACAATTTTGTGTATTATAAAATAATCTGTTGATAACAGTAATAATCTGGAAGAGTCCTCCATAAGAGTCCACATTATCTCTGCATAATACTTTTTTCTGCAAATTTCATGAGGAACTGCTTTTTTATAGTTAAATTAGAAATATTGAAGAACATTAAGAAATACTAATAGGAAAAGGTTAATTAGTAATATGAGAAAATTTAAAGGTTTAAAATTGCACAAGAAATGCTAGCATATCAAAAATAGTCAATGATAAATTCAGGGATTTTATTAAGTTAGAATAAAACAATTTACATTAGCCAGCCCTAAAATATGACCAATAAAGGCTTTTTATGCAGATGTAGAAATAATTTTTAAAAATCCAATATGTGTACCCAACATAGAAAATACATGGAATGAAGATCATACACCACAGGGTAATGGTGGCTAACAATGCAACTAAACCCAAACATCCATTAATAGGCTCACCAAGGGATAACCCTGTAGCTGCCAACAAAGTTGAATTTTCTGCCAGAAGACCAGATGCAGTTCTATTTAAATTAAAAGAAAATAAAGCCTCTGAATTACTCTATAGCCTGTGGGTCTATTTTCAAAAGTGGAATAAAACAATATCTAGAATAAGAATCAATAAACCTTTTTGTGAAAGCAAAAGTTAGCAAAAGAAAAGATAGTAAGGGTATGCTTGGGTACATATAGGGTTCTGTATATAAAATCTATTGCAAAATAATGATATCTCTTAATTGTGCAGTTTTTTATCCTTTTTAATAGAATTTTTAAAGTAATATATTGAAACAAGTAAGTTTTGTTATGGCTATTATTCTGCCATCACTTTACATGTAAAAAAGTTGATGTCAGAAAACATAAGTAACAAGTGACATCTAATAAAACTAATTTTAACCTAAGAACATAAATGTCTTAAAACCAAGAAAGCATCAAACTGTAAGTTAATAGATGCCAATTTATTTGGGAAGAAATTCAATTTCTGAACAGACCAATAATGAGTTCCAAAATTGAGGAAGTAAAAAAAAGCCTACCAGCCCAAAAAACAAAAAACAAAAAAAGTCCAGGACTGAATGGACTCACAACTTAATTCTATTATATGTACAAAGAGGAGCTAGTAGCGTTCATGCTGAAACTGCTCCAAAATATTGGAAAAGAAGGAGTCCTCCCTAACTTATTCTATGAGGCCAGCATCTTCCTGATACCAAAACCTGGCAGGGATACAACAAAATAAAGAAAACTTCAGGCCAATATCCTTGATGAATGTCAGTGTAAACGTCCTCAACAAAATACTAGCAAACTGAATCCAGCAGTACATGAAATAGCTTATCCTACCATATCCATCAGGTAGGCTTCATTCCAAGATGCAAGGTTAGTATAACATACACAAATCAAAAAATGTGATTCATCACATAAATAGCACTAAAGACAAAAACCACATGATTATCTCAATAGATGCAGAAAAGGCTTTTGATAAAATTCAACACCCATTCATGTTAAAAACTCTCAATAAACTAGGTATTGAAGTAACATACCTCAAAATTATAAGAGCCATCTATGACAAACCTATAGCCAACATCATACTAAAAGGGCAAAAGCTGGAAGCATTCCCCTTGAAAACCAGCACAAGACAAGGATGCCTCTCTCACCACTCCTATTCAGCATAGTAGTGAAATTTCTGGTCAGAGCAATCAGGCAAGACAAAGAAATAAAGGTATTCACATAGGAAGACAGGTAGTCAAACTATCTTTGTTTGCAGAGCACATGATCCTATATTTAGAAACACCCATAGTGTCAGCCTTAAAGCTTCTTAAGCTAAGAAATACTTCAGCAAAATCTCAGGATACAAAATAAATGTGAAAAAATCACCAGCATTCCTGTACACCAACATCTGTCAAGCCAAGAGACAAATCAGAAACAAACTCCCATTCACAATTGCCACAAAAAGAATAAAATACCTAGAAATAGAGCTGACTGTAGAGGCAAAAGAGTTCTACAAGATCAGCAAGCCACTGCTGAAAGAAATCAGAGATGACACTGACAAATGGAAAATCATTCCATGCTCAGGAATAGGAAGAATCAATATTGTTAAAATAGCCATAGAGCCGGAAGCAATTTATAGATTCAGTGATATTCCTATTAAACTACCATTGACATTCTTCACAGAACTAGAAAAAAACTACTTAAAATTCACAGGAGCGCAATTAGGTGATCTAGTCAACACAATCTTAAGCAAAAAGAACAAAGCTGGAAGCATCATGCTACCTGACTTCCAACTATGCTACAGAGCTACAGTAACCAAGATAGCATGGTACTCGTACAAAAACAGACACATAGACCAATAGAACAGAATAGAGGACTCAGAAATGAGACTGTATACATAAAACAATTTGATCTTTGACAAACCTGAAAATAATAACAAGCAATAGGGAAAGGGTTCACTATTCAACAAATGGTGCTGGGATAATTGACTAGCTATATGCAGAAGGTTGAAACTGGACCCCTTTCTTACACCACACACAAAAATTAACTAGAGATGATTTAAAGGCTTAAATGTAAAACCCAAAACTACAAAAACCTTGGAAGACAACCTAAGCAGTGCCATTCAGAACATAGGCAAGGGAAAAAATTTAAAGAGAAAGATGCCAGAAGCAATTGTAACCAAAGCAAAAATTGACAAAAGGGATCTAATTACACTAAAGAGCTTCTGCACAGCCAAATAAACTATGAACAGAGTAAACAGACAACTTACAGAATGGGAGAAAATGTTTGCAAACTATGCATCTGACAAAGGTCTAATATCAAACATCTATAAGGAAATTAAACAAATTTACAAGGAAAAAAAAACCACTCCATAAGAAAGTAGGCAAATGAAATGAACAGACACTTTTCAAAAGAAGGCATGCATGCAGCCAGCAGTCATATGAAAAATCTCTCAACATCACTGATCATTAGATAAATGCAAATCAAAACCTCAAGATACCATCTAACACCAATCAGAATGGTTATTATTAAAAAGTCAAAAAAAAAAAAAAAACAGATGCTGGTGATGTTGTAGAGTAAAAGGAATGGTTATACACTGTTGGTGGGAGTGTAAATTAATTTGTCTATTGTGGAAGACAATGTGGCAGTTTCTCAAAGACCTAAAGACAGAAATACCATTTGGCCAAGCAATCTCATCACTGGATATATACCCAAAGGAATATACGTCATTCTATTATAAAGATACACGCACATGTAAGTTCATTGCAGCACTATTCACAATAGCAAAGACATGGAATCAACTTAAATGCCCATCAGCAATAGACTGGATAAAGAAAATGTGGTACATACGCACCTGGCAAACTATGCAGCCATAAAAAGGATGAGATCATGTCATTTGCAGGTGCATGGATGGAGCTGGAGGGCATTATCCTTAGCCAACTAACACAGGAACAGAAAACCAAATACTTCATGGTCTCACTTATAAGTGGGAGCAAAATGAGAAGAACACATGGACACATAGAAGGAAGCAACACACACAGGTGCCTTTCAGAGGGAAGAGGGCAGGAAGAGGGAGAGGATCAGGAAAAATAAGTAATAGGTACTAGGCTTAATATGGGGGGGGGAATGAAATAATCTGTACAACAAACCCCCGTGACGCAAGTTTACCTATGTAACATACGTGTACTTGTACCTCTGAACTTATAATAAAAATTAAGAAAAAAGAGATATGCCCTCAAAGCTTTCTTCAATTTTATTCAGAATTTAATACAAAGGCAATGTTTACTCAGAAGGTGACTCTTGGCTCCTTTATCTTATCCAAGACTTTGTATTACTGAATGGCAAAAGTCTAATTGCTGACCACTTTTATTTGATGCATATGAGATAATCTTTATTTTAAAGAGTAATGTGTTTAGATTTGGTAATAATTCCATGATACCATTTTACCATGGCTACCTCGATTAAAATAACAGTAAGAAAATTGTTGGTCATACCCAAGTATATCACTTTCTCAAATATATTTCTATGGAAATTGTTTTTAATAATTAATAATTTCTTTTTATTCTTGTATAGCTGAAAAAAAATCACAATTTAATAAACTCAAATCATGACTATATTTTCTTAGGGAATGTAATGAAGGAAAAGTAAAAACTGAATTGGAGAGCATTTCAAATACCATAGAAGTTGCAGGCTTCCTTAACACACCTTTTAAAACATGTCAGTAATTATAGTTATTGAATCTCCCCAATTTATCTTCTCTGTCCAAAAAAACTCTATTAGGGGAACAGATGAATTTTAGTAAGCAGTTTCATGGCTGTAAACAGAAGTCAAAAATCACAAAACTGACTGAGCTGAAGCAAATTTAGAAAATGGCAGTGGTTGCAAGCATGAGGTCTTTTAGAGATATATCCCTATTAGTCGTGCACCAATCTGTATGCAAGCCCTGTCTCAGGATGAGATGCCAGGGAGGCCTAATTGGGTCATACTTGTCAAATCAGATATCGAAGATTAGTATCACGATATCACATGTAGGACTATTGTGCAAATAAATTTCCTTTCTTACCAAGTAATGCTTCCGTCGTTCTTTTCGAAATCTGCAAAATATAATCATAAAGTCAACACAAAACAAGAAATTTCGTGTTGCTGCTACTGAGCAACGATGTAGAGAAAAAAATTTACTCCCAGTAGCTGCTCCAAATTTTCATTGAATAAACGGGTAATTATTTTCAGGTATGCCCCTTTTATACCTTTGCCCTGTCACTCAAGTGGATCACAGTGCCCTCAAACTACCACCAGAAATCGTGTTTTATAATCATGTATGTATCCATGAATTAATTAATTAAACATATTTACAGATTCTTATATAATGTCATCATGGGCTCATTGATAGTCAAGATTGAACAGAGTTCTCTCTTGGATAGCATAGCCTGAAAAAAATAATGATTAGCCCTCCTTACAAGGTGCTGCCACTTGCCCTTCCCATTTCCCTTTTGTTCTCCTTGTTTTTAGCTTAAGATATCTTCACCAACATAACAGTAGTTAGTAATTACCTGACATCTTAATGTATCCTTAATAATATTTTAGTTGTATTAAACACAAGGATACAATAATGCAATTTTATTTTTAATTAGAGTGATCTAAAGGTATTCTAACCAAAGAGTAGAGGCATAGTAATATACTCATGCAGGACAGTTGAAATCTGTCACAAATCAGGTTTTCTTTATGTTTGTCTCCTCTACTTGATTACTAACTCCTTAGAGGCTAAAATTCATCTTTAGATCCCATACTCTCGAACAATGACTGGTAGTGTTTGTTGAAACAAATGGAATTGAATTGTAATGCAAAAACAGCTACTTCTACTTTTTATAGATTCTGCCCTAACTATAAACCATTTAGAAATATATTAAGAATTAATGGTTTATGAATTTCTGTGTTCTGGCTTGAGTTCTTTGCACGCATTTCAGTAAAATCATCCCTAACTTGATATAAACTATTAAAATAAGATCCATGCTTTACATATAGATAATAATAGGTGTTTTTTCTGTTGGTTTTTGAAATTATTTTAAATGTTCCTAATGATAACTAATGTTGACTCTAGAATGTTAGATATTTTTTAGAATATCATTTTCTTACACAAAATGAATAAATACACTCAAAAATGCAGTTTGGGGAATTATTTTTCACCATACATTAAAATTTTTCTTTATCTACATTTATTTTTCTAGTGTCCTGAATAAAAGTCAAAAAACAATTATATTTATATGTATCCAAAATACAGTGGTTATCATTAGCCAAACGTAGATAGTGCATCAACGAAAAAAATATTTAAAAGCCTACTTTTAGTTTGCAAATCTTATTTTTATTGCCTCTTAATTAGTCTCTGATTTCCTATATGCCACTCAAAATCCATTAGAGAAATAATGGCATGAAAGCAAGAGTGTAAGAATTCTCTGAGAAACTAGAGCTTCCAGATAGAAAAATAGTATGAAGAAGGGAAGAATAAGTTCCACTTGGTTCTTCAAATGTTTCACAGTTTTCAAAATTTATTTTCATCAGAATCGTTGTAGAGTTTAATGGATGAAGGTAAGACAGAAGACATTTTGTCACTGGCTTACTCATTTGTTAAACATTTTTTAATACCTTCTTTGTGTCACAGACCAAAATGGGTGTAGGGCATTCATTAGTGAGGAAACAAACAAACAAAAAATAAACAAACAAAAGCATGGTGTTGGCCTTCATGGTATTCGCATTTTCAGTAAGGACGTGTTAATTATGTAATTAATGAATACAGAATTGAAGTTTGGCCAGTTCTGTGAAGAAACGGCTAGAACAACAGGAGAACTTGAATTGAGATGCTTAGCTTAAATGACAAATATGAGTAACTTAGGCAGAAAGAACAAGGGTTTCCATTTTGCTTTTTAGAAACATCCTCATCACAACATATTCATAAATATTTTCACTAATATGCCCTTATGCAGAAGAACATTAATTCATATCCCAGAGACTTGAGGACACAGACAAAAGCTTTTCACATAAAGAAAGATCTCAGTGATTTAATTTACTTTCAGACTGGAGTGATCTCACCTTTCAGTCTGCCCTTAGTCATCCTAGTTTTATACCTGTTGTTCCAGCTTAATTTTTAATAGTTTACCAGTTTACTCTCAGAAGTGTAGTAGTTAGGACCATAAATTATACTATCATTACTTCTTTACATTCATATTTTATCCTAAATATTTAGGAAAGCATTTCATTTTGTGCCAGAGAAAGCCTGAGTTATACTATATACAAAAAGGTAATAAAGAAGACATTGTTCAAGATGAAATTATTAGTCTTAGAGTGGTTGCAATGTGACTGAAAGCAATTTCAGTCGATCATTTAAACACATAATTTTAAAGTGGTTTTTATAAATACATATAATACAGCCTCATCTTTGGTGTCTCCAAGGGATAGAAGATGAACACAAACAACTGACCACAATTACAAGAGAGGATGAGAGAATTACATAGTAACCAAGGACAAGGCAATAGTTATTACTGTTATTAATTTTAAAAATATCATTGTACATTTTCATTAATTTTCCACTTAATTTCACAATCATTAATTTATTCTCTTCTTTATTCAGCACATATATTCTGAACACCGATATATACATTAAGCATAATTCTGCTCAAATGTGGCCAGGCACGGTGGCTCACGCCTGTAATCCCAGCACTTTGGGAGGCCGAAGTGGGTGGATCACTTGAGGTCAGGAATTCAAGACCAGCCTGTCCAAACTGAAACCCCATCTCTACTAAAAATACAAAAAGTAGCCAGGCAGATGCCTGTAATCCCAGCTAGTAGGGAGGAGGAGGCAGGAGAATCACTTGAACCCGGGAGGCAGAGGTGGCAGTCAGCAGAGATCATGCCACTGCACTCCAGCCTGGGCAACAAGAAAGAAACTTCATTTCAAAATAATAAAAAATAAAAAAATTCTGTTCAATGTGTTGGAAATATGATGGGGAATAACAGAAAAAAAAAGATTTATCTTCATGGAGCTTAGAAGCTAGTATTTACTCACTTTTACATTTAAAAATAGCTAAAATAAAGTAGTACAGTATGTATGTGAAGATAACATTACGTAAGAACTTGTATAGCATCAAGGTTAAGGAAAAAGGAGTCAGACAAAACAGTAAATAATCTTTCCATGATTAGGTCTTAGATTGGTCTCTGGATTTTGTAGTTGAGAAGGAAACAAGGAAACTCCATTCATATCAGATTTTGCCATCTAAGGAAAAAAAAAAAAGCCCTGACAATGCCCAAAAATTTTTTAGCAACAACTTCTAAATACACATACACATACACATACACATACACATACACATACACATACACATACACATACACATACACACACAGGAAAGCACTTTAAAAAATGATAATATAAATCGTTCAGTGCTTCCAAAGCAAAGGTCCACAGAGTTGCTGCACATGAGAATAAAGCAGAAAACTTGAAAAAACAAACAAAAATAACAAAAAAACCCACAAATTCTCAGACATCTTTTCCCTAATATTTTAAAAATAGTTCTTAGGTAGTTCTGAAATACAGGTTGCTATGGGAAGCCCTTGTACTGGCAGAAATATTCAATAAAATTGGAGCAGACCTTATATGGTAAAATGTGTTTGAAAACAGAGGTTAATTTTTGACTGACTAGAAAATTAAAATATAATAAATATATAATATATAATAAACATTTAAAAATTAATTTATTAAATAAAGCTATAATAAATCTTGATACCAGTACATGACAACAAAAGCCCTAAAAGTAACAAATTAACTATTATTTTAGAAATAATAGTTATTCAGAAAAACATGGCAGTACTGGCTAGGGGGACGTTTTTGGAATTATCTTAGTGCCCTACTTGACCTAACTGGTGCTCACCCAGGCGGTTCCCAGAGACTTTGGAGCATTTGTTCCTCCTCGGAGTGTGCAGACTCATTGGATAACAATTTATGTTTTGTGTGGGGCTTAAAACACAAATACAGAAATTTTAGAAAATATCTGACTACATGTAGTCAGGAAGCACAGCTCCAACTGAGAGAGACCAGAGTCTCAAGTAAACCAACATATTTTAGACAAATATTTAGAGAGAAAAAAACAAGAGTCAACAGAGAGGCAACATAAAGACACTGAGGTTGTGTGGGGTTGCTGAATGCTCAGGCCAACTGCAAGCCCTGAATGGCTCCTAGAGAAAGGGATGAGTGAAGAATGGTGGGATAAACTACTCTCACTACAGAACTCTGAGATCCTAGCGATAAAAGATCCCACAACCCCCATGGACATCTGAACTGGCAGAGGGATCTGCCTGGAGAGTAGACAGAGACAGAGCTCCAGCCTGCATGGAGCCCAGGGGCTTTTTCATGCAAGGTAGCTGCAGTAGAATACAACCATGGGTACCCACCCCTCAAGCCTCCCTGTCTTTCTCCAAGCATCTCTAACCTTGGCTAACTGCTAGGCCAAGAGGAAGTAGGGCCAACTTTTCTGCAGGCCTAGGGTATATCTGTTCTGTAGTCCTTCCTGTTCACCAGTCCCTCCCAAGGCCCCTGCCTGACTGCTCCTGCAGGAACATGTGCACAGCACAGCCTGGGTAGTATTGGTTTTGCCTATAAAATATTTTATGGATGAGTAGAGCGAAGTAAGTGAAACATATCTTTTATATGTCACCATTAGGATTAAAAATCAGTATATCATTGTGGAACTAGCTTTGGTGGCCATATATCAAATGTCTGAAATATTTCCATCATCTCTTACCTAATGTTTCCACTTTAGCTAACTTATCCTAATGAAATAATATGAATCCACATTACATAAACAAAATGAGGCCATTGTGATTGATGAAAGTATAATAAACAAAAAAAAATCAAAGTGCACAAAAAGTAAAATTAAAACATTTGTGGCATATTTGTAGGCTGGAATTCTCTAGCTTTTATAAACCTTGTTTGCAACATTATATAATGTCTTAGAAACATCGTCATTTTTTATTAAGTGAAAATAAAAATACTTCAAAAGTTATATGAAATTATTATTTGGAGAAAAAGTTCCAAATTGTATTTTCAGTGTGGGCATAATTTCAAGGAGAAAATAAATTTATGCTGTCACACCTATTGACTCAATACTTGAGAATTAATTATAAGAGAATTCCAATAGAGGTTTTCTCTGAGAATGGGTATATGAGTAATTTTACACTTTTAATAATTTTCTGTATTTCTCATATGTTATTATTCTGAAAATGTAGTAAGTTTATGAGTAATTCTGCAGTAGCTTAAAAATATTTTGTCCTTGAAACAATTAATCTTTTAAGAACGCTATGTTTATATTATTCAGTTATGCAGACACAAGTGACATAGAAGAACTCAGAGGATGGGTTTCAAAGTTATTCTCAGAATTTTACATTATCTATAAATGTGACTGTTATCACTGGTTTGTCAACAGATAAAGAGAGGCACCAATGATTTGACTGTCATACATCTCTATATTTCTTTTCCGGAAACCATGACAGAAAGGGCACTGACAACCAGGATTAGAAATTCAACAGCAAATTTGTACCTTCTTGCAAATGAGATGTACTTAGTAAAACAATAATCTTCCCCCATCTCTACAGCTTAGCTTGCTTTGAAAAAAAAAAAAAAACTGCCATAAGCACAGAGGTAAACACTGTGTATGAGCATCTTATGGAAACATAATGTATATCTTCATAGAATTCAGATCACAATAAACTTTTAGTGTTGCTTTCTCCATTGTGGGTAGGATGTGTATTATTAAATGCCCACATGAGTAAAAGATCGTTTGAAAACAAGATTTTGCAATGTTTTCCACGGATAGCCATTTACAAACTTGCTGAAGGAGGAAGGAAATTGGGTAATAGTTTGCATTCTTAAAAGCCATCAACTCAAAATAAATATTATCCTCAAGAAGAGGAAACTGCACTTGTGTAGCTGACACTGAACCCAATTCTGTTTTTCAATGTGCAGTTGGCCTTCCTTAAATGGAGAGAAAAGAAATCTTCTCAAATCTTTCTTGAATTGTCTACAAGCCAGACTTCCATTTAATTTTGTAATAGAAAAACACACAGAACTAAGCTTATAATGATAAATCTCCATTTTCTCTGTAGTTACATGTAGTCAACAGTATGTGTGAAGACACATCCCAATAGCACATCAGGAATCTATCAATACATTATAAAACACATGCATATGCAGAGAAAAGCCTATAGTTTGCCAAACAATATGATAAACCCTGTGGAGGATACAGAAGAAAACTAAGGCATGATATTTGCCTTCAGCAATATTACAATTCTTCTGCAATGTAAAAATTTATTCAGTGTTTTCTCTCTTACTGAAACTGAGCTAAGCTCTTTGCAAAAAATTACCTTACTTAATCCTTAATAACTCTTGAAATAATACTATTATTCCTATTCTACAATAATAAAAACCAATTCTAAGAGGTTATATATCTCCCCTACAAAGACATATTAGCAAGTGACAGAGCTGGGATTTGAAACTCTGTTAGATTCCAAAATTTATGATTTTAATTATATCCAGGATTTCACCATGAGTTATCTGGATAATGCTGGTCTTTACCAATAGTATGACTTGGCTGAAATAGAAGACATTTGTGAAGAATGTGTATCATATTAAATGCTATTTGAAGCTATTCCCTTTTCTCTGGTTAGAGACATGGGCTTATTGAATCACAAATAATAAAAATTGTATATCAAATTTGAAACATTCTGTATATTTGCACATAAAGCTTTTATTATGTGTTCTGACCTGGCATCTAACTTCATTTCAGATTACTAAGGTTTTTAGTTTTGCTATAAATCAAGGCATGAATCAAATTGTTTCAACATCCACCTCTCCCCTTATGCATTATTGCCACCGCTAAGGTCAGCTAATGCACTACCTGCTGAGAGTCTCAAATTTCACTCACAAAACCATGATCGTATACTATAAAGAAATTATTTCATTTCTATGCAAAATATTATTTAAATTTAAATGTATTGAATTATCAATATGCCCCAAGCAGATGCTCTATTGTCAAATGTATATTACCTAATTTATTTTTAGTGACTTTTTTCTGATGAGTAATCCATTTAAGACTTATTAATAATGATATTTCACTGTTATTTAATACATATAAAGACAAGCGAAAAATATATATATACCAGTAAAAGATAATAATGACTTTTCACTGTCATTTAATATATATTAATACAAGTTATATATATAAGTAAAATATTATTTTCTGTAATATTTATTTCTATAATATATACACCTGACTACATGTGTATCTGTGTGTCTATATATGTGTGTGTGTGTGTGTGTGTGTGTGTGTGTGTGTGTATAGCTTGCAGAAGTTAGGCAAGTTGCAATAGGAAATTTTATTGGAACTATTCCAATTTCCTTATAGTGCTGGTGAGTGTCTAGACTGTGTCTGGCACTTATTCACCAAGAATAATTCTTAGTACTTGAAATTGTATAGCCCACAGGTCAAATCTATTGCATTGTGATAAAATACCAAACATTTACTAAACCATTAAACCATGATGAACTTAGTGTGGTAAGTCCAAATTAAGAGGAACATACTGGTTCCAGATCCTTGAAGTTTACATTGTTCATTTTTCTCCAAGTTGAATAATTTAAACTCTTCTCAGTTGTGTGCAGAAGTAGAGATTAAGTATTGATGCAAGTGTATGTAGAACCGAGGATCAAACTCTGGGGTTAACAGAGAGAAACATGAATTGTTCCTACAAAGAACTGACTGATATGGCTGAGTTAACTGATTATAAATTTCAATGTGACCTGGAAATTATTTAGATGTTTCCTCATATCGGAGTTTCATCAACATGGCGAAAATCCCATCTCTACTAAAAATTTAAAAAATTACGTGGATATGGTGGTGCACACCTGTAATCCTAGTCAAAAGTGTCAGATACGTTCAACGATGATCAAGGATTTACTATGAAGATATAATCGCAACTCTCCTTAAGAAAAAAATATGGAAACACAAGCTAGTATTCATTTCAGTAATGCAAAGGGCTCTCTTCATTTACTTAATAGACTTTGCAAAAAAATTATTTAAAATTTATATGTGTGGCAAGTATAATAATTTCCAGTCGACATACTCAGTTGTTCAATACAGGCACTACATAAATCTGCTCAACAACGTAAACACATTGCCTCAGAGCCTTCTTACAAATTAAATAGTTTGTTTCCTGGAGAGAGAAAAGTACAGAACAAAATTAATAGTATAGCTACTGTATCTCAATGGGGAGCTACCCTCAAGCCTGAATCATTCCAGAAGTGAACAGAGCTGATTTTAGTGAGCATGAGAGTGAAAAATGCCTGGGAACTCAAAAGAAAAGAGTAGGAGAGTTGAGATTCGGTACTGTGTTATTAATTAGCTAACTTAACAGAAATGAAGTCATGTAAAAAGCTAATTAAGTGAAATTGATGTGGATAATCTTCATCTTCATTTTTTAACACAGCCTAAGCAATCTCTGAGCTCTGGAATCCAGCTCTAGAGAACATGTTTCTATGGGCTGGATGCCAATAAAAGGCATTGATTTCAGCTGTTCTTAAAAGCATCCTTTTCATGCTCTAGTGGTTTGCCAAGCCCAGACATCCATGCCAGTTTTGTCTTGAGAGAAACCTGCTTTTTGTAAGATTGTCAGGCACATTAAAAGTAGGAAAAAATTGATACTGTTCTCATTTCATTATCTAATTATAATGCCCCCAGCCTTAGTTAGCTGCACTGTTTACTTACAAAGTACAATGAGCTTACCATTCCACCCAGAGCTGAAAAGTACAAAGTGTGGGACGTTTGTATTTAAAAAACATATGACTTTTTCATATTGCTTCTTATTTAATTAAGGCTGCATTTTATCACTTCACCTTGCACATATTAAACACGTATATGAGTGTTTATATGTTTATAATCCAAGGAATCTAAGAAAATGTGAAAATATTCCATCTTGTTTTGGGGTGCTCACTTTCGACAAATTTAATTGTATGTAAATTATAGAAATGAATAGAAGAAGAATGGGTAATTGTAGCCTAAAGTCTGTGACAATTTATATAATTCATCCTTGCACAGGTAACAGAGTAGAAACCATGAAAGTTCTAAGGTTTAGAGGAACTATTTGAATAAATTTTTAAAGTAATAACAGTGACCATTGAGTGCTCTCTACATTCTAGTGACTACACTAAGAACATAAATTATTTTATCATTTTCATAAAAATCCTCTCTTAAATTATAACTCCTCTCCAGGTATAGTGATTAATGCCTGTAATCCCAATATTTTTGGGAAGCCGAGGAAGGCGGATCACTTTAGGTCAGGAGTTTGTGACCAGCCTGGTCAACACGACAAAACCCCATCTCTACTAAAAGTTCAAAAAATTAGGTGGGGGTGGTGGTATGTGCCTGTAATCCTAGCTACTTGGAAAGCTGAGGAAAGATAATTGCTTGAACCCAGGAGGTGGAGGTTGCAGTGCGCTGAGATTGCACCACTGCACTCCAGCCTGGGTGACAGAGAAAGACTCCACCTCAAAAAATATATATATTTAACTCATATTTTTTAGTAAATTAAACTGAAACACAGAGAATTTAAGTAATTGTCTATGATCACAGTTAATAAGAGGAATAAAAAGGCTTCCAACTCAAGCCTCTCTTTATAAAGCCCATGCTTTCAATCTGAAATTCATAGACTGCAAAATATAAGAAGTCTTCTCTCCACTGGCATTTTTCCTTAAAAAAAAAAAATCTCATTTGAGAATTTTTCTCAATCATATCTTTTTAGCAAAGCTCATATTATTGATATTGAACACTGGTACAAAGTATTTAATATTCCAGATATTGCTGTTTCTTTTTAGAGAATTTTAACTAGTGTACATTATTAATATTTGATATTTACATTCTGAATATAGGTGACTAGATGAAATGCTAGGAAAGCCAAAACCTCTTTTATATCTTTTTCACTTTAAGAGTTTGAGAATTTATTCTCTCTTTTATTAGTTGTAACTATTTATATGCCTTCATTGTCAAGTTGAATAATTATTTATCAAAAAAAACCTCCTGTAAGATAAGGATTTACAGTTTTTCAATTGAGTCTAAGATATGTCTAACCATGGCATAATTGGGCATGTCTGATAGATTGATTGGGAGGGACAAGACCTAAGTGTTTTTGTGTGAGGTGCAAAGAACCCTCCCGGGAAAAACTTTACCCTTAGAGGACACCCCATAATTTTGCACAAGGAGAAAGCTTCTCTGGAGCTGTGAAAGGGATGGACCATTATAGTGAGATGCCTGTCACTCAAATTTGCCCTCTAACTCATCTGTTTTGGGACTAGGATTGATTTCCAGAGAAAGTTGGGCTGAAGTATATATAAAACCTGGTAAAGGATATTCCCTAAGAGATCAACAGCATACTGAGGATGCAAGATATCATACACAGTGAAAAGAGTATACTATGTTTATGAACACAACGTTAGTGTGCTGACTGCTCCAGATGATCTCTGGGTGTAAATGGTTGCTTTGACATATTGAGGGAACACACCTACACTGGCAGCAACAAGATCCAGTGTCCAGGTGTGAGGACTGGTCCTGCATTCAGTGTAGGGGACCTCAAGGGGAGTGGTGTCTAGTGCCTGTTATTTGGTAGCAGCAGACATTTATGTCAGTGGCAACATTGGTGCAAAAACTACTTTGGAGTTTCACAGGACCCCTTGGCACAAAAAGTAGATCCCCCAAACCGGACACTTAACTATTGCACTGATGATACAGTTTCTTGAATATGTATAGTGGGTTTTATTGAATGGAGAGCAAAAGAGTGAGGAGAGGAAATCGGCAGGCACAAATGTATGTGATAAAAACTACTCCTTGTTCATCTGGTAGCAGACTATCAACCAGAGTCTTCTTTCAAAACTAGGAGATGTTTTGAAAAGGAAAATATTTCTGATAAAAGTGAGTAGTTGTATGACAAGGGAAGACTACTTTTTTAAATTCAGGTTATAAAAACTGTAAGACCCTGGCTAGGAGAATACCAAAACTATTTATTGATTTTACTTTTGCAAATGAAACATTATTTATCTTAGGTTCATAATGATACATCAAAAACACCTAGGCTGATATACATTTGGTGTTTGCGAAACAAACATTACATAGTTGCCAAATAAAAACTATTTTGTCTCCTTTTCTATTTATGTGCCTTGTTCATAGTCATCTTATTAATATATGTCTTCAATTCCATTTTCTAGAATATCTAGCAAGAGGCCAGTGAGACCTAGTGTGCAAATTTTAAAGGGTCACTCACTTTCAGAGTTGTGCAAATGTTGACCTTGTCTTTTTAATGGCTTCACCCTAATTCCAGCTCTGGAAGACATTTGTGTCATGTTCTGATTTAATTGAAATGCTTTTGAAATTTTTCCATTTAGAATAACGTTTGCTATAGGTTTGTGAAAGGTACTCATTATTTGATTAAGAAAAGCCCTTTATATTTTTAGTTTGCTGTTATTTTCTAAATTGATATTGAATTTAAACAATTGCTTGCCTGTAGTAATTGAAATTCTCAAGTGTTTTTATAATCCATTATTCAGTCAGTGATATTAATATCATAGATATTAATAAATATCTATGATGTTGATTCATTGTTATGTTCCTGAGCTAACCTTGCTTTTTGTAAAGCCCAATTCAAATATCGCTTTTGAGCAGTCCTCCAAAAGCAATGTATTTCTCTCTCCTCTAAATTGCTACAGAACTATATTTACCCTTTACTTTAGCATATTCTACCTTGTATTGTATCTGGATATGTGCATGTTATCCCTCCTACTTCACTTTACCTCATACTGCAAAGAATAATGGATTGGGAGCCAGAGAAATTGAAATAGATCCAGGTCTGCCACTTTAATATTTCTAAAGCTTAATTTCTTTTTATGTAAAGTAGAGATTATAATTCATGGCTTGCCATCCTTATGTTTAAGTGAGATATGTTTATCACGGTATTTTGAAAATGTGGAAAGCTTCATACATATTACTTTTATTATTAATCGTTAAGCTTCAAAACCTGCAAAAATTTTCCTCACAGTTAGCTATGCTTAAAAGTAAAAATTACTTTGAAGAGGTCATCAGATTTCTATTTAAATATCATCCCTATGCCTGGAATAAATATGTAATAGCAAAAATTATATTGAATATTATCAGTGATTTTTTTCATGTACTGTTAATCAAATTGCCTTGTGGCTCACCATATGATCTGTGAATGGCAGCCACATCTTCCAAGAGATGGCAGCTACAATTGGAGCAAAGTGATCACTGATCTGCTTTAATCTTAAAGATTAGTTATTGAGATCCAGTGAAACAATTATCTTGAATGAAAGAACTTATAAAATGGGTGAAAGGGGTTTTTTAACTCTATATAATTTCCTTCTACACTGCCAAAATAAAGCTGAGTATCAGTACATCTAATCTTGTAATAAGAGTGGGCATAAAAAACACAGTATATTCTGTGGGGTAAGTAAAACGGAGCTATATTACTTTCATGAGAAGAAAGAGAACAACTCATGTATCAGCCATTGCTATGTAACAGACAATACCAAAACTTAGTGGTTATTGACTATTATTTCCTGTGACTCTATGAGTTACGAATTGCATTACTCTGATCTCAGCAGCTTGTGTTCTTTTTCTTCCCATGGTTTTTCATCTTTCAGCATTTTATCTCAGGCATGCTTTCGTGGTGAAGACAGAGGACCAAATACACAGAAGTAAACTATAAAGTGCTAATTCCCAGCACTTTATAGTTTAGTTCTGTCTATTAGGTCCTCTGTCTTCACCGTGAAACTATAAACTAAACGGGAATTTCCACAGTGTTACTTCTGCTGCTTCATCTTATTGATCAAAGCAAATAACTAGGCTAGCCCAAGTTGAAGTAGTAGGAAAATAGACACCATCTCTTGAAAGGCAGAATTGCAAATTCACAATGAGAGGGGTGTAAATACATGGAGGGATAAAGAATTGGGGGAATTTTTATAATGTTCACACCTGTTCATGGCAAAATTCTATAATGGAAGTACTGGATATGATAACTGAAAAGTAAAAAATCAAGAGGGCTTGGCCTAATTCTTATTGATGATGTGAAAGGTGACAGCCGCAGAAGTCCAATGACCGGTAGGAAGTTATAAGAGGACCGTTGGTTAGAATATTCATCTCTCACTGTGCCCATGTGTAGTGAGGTCAATCTGATTAGAAGTTTCTGTATGTCCTGTGAGAGACAAGATAGTGATAATTTTGATCATTCTTGAGAACTGACATTCATTCTGCAATCACATAGCAAGAAGCAATCTGCAGAAGCTGGGCTAGAAAACCAAACAAGAATGATGTGATGTTGCTAACACATACAGAGGTGTGTAGCATTGATAAGTGATTCAGGAAGAATTATCAGGCACTGGCTGTATGAAAAAACAATGTCCTTGATCTCTAGCTCATGGAACAGACCAGTTAAAATGCTGAAGTAGAGACTAACAAAGACCATAAAAATAATACACAAACTTAATTGTTTTACCTTCCCCTCTCACACATGTATAACAAATCAATTACACCATCCTGTATTTGTTCAGGATGAGAAAGATTTCCTTCTTGGAGAAGTCGGGGGTGGGAGCAGAACACTGAAGCCTGAACTTTTACTCTAGAGACAAAGTTTATTTGAAAAGGAGATGTGTATTTCAGAAAGCATTGAGGTAATACTATTTGACAAGGGTTTTGTTGTTGTTAAGTTCAAATTTGGATATGAAATACATAAACGTCAGATTTTCTTTGCATATCAGAGAAGCAGTAAGGGACAGTTCCAGGTTTGTGGAGGCTCTGTTAAGAATAAATACAACAAAATGTATTACTTTTACAAATTTTACATAAACCTACAATCGTGTGACTCCTTGTGAGGGCTCCTTGTAAGTTCTTAGAAGGGATTTATCCAAGTGAGGTGTCGGCAATTTATGCATCATTAGCTCCACGGTAAATCTTCATTGGTAGCAGCAAATGAACTATGAGTTTTTAAAAATATATGTGTATTATCATTATTCTTCTCTCTTCTTTCTACAGGAATGTTTCTATAATGAATAGGTTAAGTAGTACTTGCATATATTAGGTTGCAAAACAGAGGTATTCAGTTATTCAGAACAGAACATGCTATTGCAGAGAAATTCATTCTCCTCTAAGTTTGAATGAAAAGTATCATTTTAAATAGGTCTTTATTGAAAATTACTTTAAACATGTCTTCAAAAATCTTGAAGACTAAGTGTCATATGTTGGCAGCAAAGCCATATGAACAGGGTGGCTTCAAACCCCAGAATAAAGAGCCAAAATATCCTGGGTTTCAGAGGTTGTGGAAGAAGAGAACACCACTTCCCAGTCTCGACACAGTTAACTCTCTAAACTTCTCAGATGTAAACATCATAGCAGCTTCATAAGAGGGTCTCTGATATGCATTACAGACTTCTCACCTCTCCATATAATTGCCCTCTGATTATCTGAATGTAGTAGAATATTGATGTTTCTTGTTCTGCTTCTGTAAGCCCACATCTCTCTCTTTTCCTCCAATTCTGTTTAATCTTTCATTGTCCTCGTAGCTAAATTGTGTTTACAGCAACCTTTCTTTGCGGGTAGTAGTTAATACACTGAATGCTCTTGCCCAGATCCAGTCTTTAGCCAGGACCATGGAATAGGATCATCTCCCAACAGACTGCCTCCATCTTTCCCTTGGGAAAATGACATTGTCTTGGTCAATCTATGCTGAAACTGATCTTTTATGATTTCAGTCTATTGTGGCATCATAATTAATATACAATTCTATATTTTATTACCTGAGTAATTTTATTTTTCCATTTATATGTAATACAATATAACATACCCAATTAAACTTTATTCTATATTTTAATACTTTATAATTAATTAAAATTAATTATTATATATGTTATTTTATGTATTTTACATAAAATGAAAACATTTTATATAAATGCTTATGTGAACATTCCCACTTAAAATTCAGGGTTGTCATTGTCCTTATTTAGTTTTCATTTAATTAGTTTTTTAGAATCAGACTTTATGATTATGCATACTAAAAATTACAAGTTTTCATATTCTCCCATTAACTGGCTAAACAACTTGTCTTATATAGTCCATCTTTTTTTGCCTCATACTTCACTGAACTGTGAAAACCTACTCAACTAGATTTGAAATGTGTTTTGCAACATTTACTGATATAATCTGATATTCCAATCTGCCTGCTCACCATGAGATCATTCTAAAAGTTTCAGAGAGATAAGAAGATAGATAGCTATGGAGGATTTATACAGTATTTTATACTACTTCTTAAAAATTGCAATGTAAGGCAATCTGTTCATACAATTTTGACATTCTTCTTCTATTGTCAAGACTGAATTTAGGAAAACATACAGAAGTTGAATCTATCTAATTTTCAAGTCCTGAATAACATTTTCTTCTTAACAATGGCTAAGCTAATATGAATACAAGTACTTCCACTGCAGTAAGAAATTCTACAAAATAGATATCCTCAAAAACTCCTGTTTATATGGCATTTAGATCTTTTAACAATGATTCTGTACTTTTAGAAAGTACTATAACCATCATGTTAGAGATTTCTGTGACAAAAATGGCTCACATCATTTAGAGGGATCAAGGGATCAAGCAGGTGGACTTGGGCCCTCCTTCTAGAAATGTGAGGTGTGTCTGCCCAGTAAAGAATTATTAACTCCTCCATTTAAAGATTTACCAAACAATGTGAATGAAAGAGAAACAGTTTGTAAAGGAAATGAAAACCAATGAACCAATGTATATTAGATATTATAGAAGAAGAAAATTGTCAGAGGGTATAGAAAAAGTCAAGCTTGGGGGTATAGATTTGAATTTTAAGTATCTCTAACTCACACTCTGTGCGAGCCAGTCATGCCACTTTTTATCTCTAGTACTTAGACTCTTGGTATGTGGCACTCTGTGATTAAGCTCAATTAACAGTTTTCAAAATATGTTCCATAATCCCTACAGACATGAAATGATCTATGAAAATAAAGGAAAGAAAAGTAAGCAAACAGAAAAGAAAAATGAAAGAAAGAAAGAAAGGAAGGAAGGAAGGGAGGAAGGAAGGAAGGAAGAAAATATCTGAGGCGGGCAGATCATGAGGTCAAGAGATTGAGACCATCCTGGCCAACATGGTGAAACCCCGTCTCTACTAAAAATACAAAAAAATTAGCTGGGCATGGTGGCGTGCGCCTGTAGTCCCAGCTACTTGGGAGGCTGAGGCAGGAGAATTGCTTGAACCCGGGAGGTGGAGGTTGCAGTGAGCCAAGGTCGCGCCACTGCACTGCAGCCTGGTGCCTGGTGATGGAGTGAGACTCTGTCTCAAAAAAAAAAAAAAAAGAAAAAGAAAAAAGAAAATAAAGGGAGGGAAGGAGAGAGGAAGGAAAAAGGAAAAGAAATGAAAGGAAAGGAAAATAACAAAAAAAGGAAAGGGTCTAAGGAAGTTTAGAGAGAGTACATGCTAAATCAATAGATTAACAGTGCATATTTAATGAGACTGAGTAACTTGGCAGTAAGAAAATGTCTTATATTGTTTTGAAAAATTCTTTCTCAACACTTTTAATTGGAAAATCCCTTCATACACTCTTTTTACATAATTTATATTAATAAACCAAAGAAACACTACTCCAAACAACATATATTGGGAGACCCATGTCTATAAGCTTCCTCTACCTTTAATAGGTAATATGTTTTTCTGCAAGTGCTGCTCTTCAAAATTTCATTTTCTGATTTTAAAGATTCTGCATGAAAAATGTTCTTCTGTCTGGTACTGCACTCACCAGTTTTGCCTGCACAAATGTGGTCACTGCCTTGGAGTTAGTCCAGCTCTTCAGAGGGATGAGCCACACACATGAGTCATCTGATCGGCCCCTGCTCTGGTCATCTTCCTGAAATGTGTTCCCTTGTCCTCTGCTAAGGACCCACATGTCCCAGTCTAACACATTCTCCTAGAGTTCACAGCAGTCTACAACTCTACTCAGACTATGGTTAGGAGCACAGAGTCTGGGAAGCGCTGCTCCCCCTCCCCACTTCTACCACCATATCTAACCAGAGCTGAATTTGAGGTCTGCACGAGAAAGAGCATTCCATTGTAAGAGGATATAAAAAAACAAGCTCTTTTGTAATCTTCCACAAATTCACAGATGCTTAAGCTGCAAACAAACAAAACAGCATCAAGAGGAACAACTACAAGCAAAAATGTAACCCATAATTAGTATCCTCATACAGTACAATGGCTACAAAAAGATCTATTGTAACAAGCTGAAAAAAAAAAAAATGTTCTTTCTCTGTATTATACAGAGCTTATGTTTTGCCCCAGGCTGAGTAGAACTCATGATGACTGACTTTAGCCTCTCACCTAGTACTACTGCTTTTCCAACTTTTCTGGAATCCCTTTCCACTCACTTTTACTCCTTAAGGAAACACAGTTTGCTGTATATTACCTATATTAAATATATTATTTTGTGTAGAGCTAATACTTACTGAAAGTCTAAACCCTTCATTCAATAAAGTTTAATCTAAGAAAAATATTTCATTAGTTGGACATCTTCCTTTTTTTTTTTTTTTTTTGTACTTTAGGTTCTGGGATACATGGGCAGATCATGCAAGATGGTTATGTAGGTACATACATGGCCAGGTGGTTTGCTGCCTCCATTCCCCCATCACCTATATCTGGTATTATTCCCTATGTTATCTCTCTCCAACCTCCCCACCCCCCACTGACCCTCCCCTACACCCCCTGACAGACCCCAGTGTCTGATGCTCCCCTCCCTGTGTCCATGAGTCCTCATTATTCAACACCTGTCTATGAGTGACAATTTGCAGTGTTTGATTTTTTTGTTCTTGTGTCAGTTTGCTGAGAATGATGGTTTCCAGATTTATTAGTGTCCCTACAAAGGACATGAACTCATCGTTTTTGATGGCTGCATAATATTCCATGGTGTATATGTGCCACATTTTCCCTGTCCAGTCTGTCATCGATGGGCATTTGGGTTGGTTATAAATCTATTTTCATTCTCTGTAGATTCTGGATATTAGCCCTTTGTCAGATGTGTAGATTGCAAAAGTTTTTTCCCATTCTGTTGGTTGCTGGTTCAATCTAATGATTGTTTCTTTTGCTGTACAGAAGTTCTGGAGTTTAATTAGATCCCATTTATCTATTTTGGCTTTTGTTGCCAATGCTTTTGGTGTTTTAGTCATGAAGTCCTTGCCTATGCCTATGTCCTGGACAGTTTTGCCTAGGTTTTCTTATGTTTAAATTTCTAATCTATCTGGAGTTAATTTTAGTGTAAGGTGTCAGGAAGGGGTCCAGTTTCTGCTTTCTGCACATGGCTAGTCAGTTTTCCCAACACCATTTATTAAACAGGTAATCCTTTCTCCATTGCTTGTTTGTGTCAGGTTTGTCAAAAATCAGATGGTTTTAGATGTATGGCGTTACCTCCAAGGCCTCTGTTCTGTTCCATTGGTCTATATCTCTGTTTTGGTAACAGTATCATGCTGTTTTGATTACTGTAGCCTTGTAGTATAGTTTGAAGTCAGGTAGCGTGAGGCCTCCAGCTTTGTTCTTTTTGCTTAGGATTGTCTTGGCTATGCGGGCTCTCTTTTGGTTCCACATGAAGTTTAAGGTGGTTTTTTCCATTTCTCTTTTTTTTTTTTTCTATAATTCAGTCTCTGTAGAGACTGTCAAAAATTGCCAATGCCGACTATATTTCAAGTCGTCATGGCGGGGTATTGGGAAAAATTTTCAATCAGCAATAATTGCGCCTCGGGTAAAACTCATTGGCTATGATACTTCCACTGCCCAAAGCTTCCATTTCTCTTAAGAAGGTCATTGGTAGCCTGATGGGGATAGCATTGAATCTATAAATTACTTTGGGCAGTATGGTGATTTTTACAATATTGATTCTTCCTAACCATGAGCATGGAATGCTTTTCCGTCTGTTTGTGTTCTCTCTTATTTCCTTGAGCAATGGTTTATAGTTCTCCTTGAAGAGGTCCTTCCCATACCTTGTTAGTTGTATTCATAGGTATTTTATTCTCTTGTAGCAATTGTGAATGGGAGTTCGCTCTTGATTTGGTTCTGTTAGTCTGTTATTGGTGTATGTGAATGCTTGTGATTTCTGCACATTGATTTTGTATCCTGAGACTTTGCTGAAGTTGCTTATCATTTTAAAGATATTTTGGGCTGAGATGATGGGGTCTTCTAAATATACAATCATGTCATCTGCAAATAGAGACAATTTGACTTCCTCTTTTCCTAATTGAATACCATTTATTTCTTTTGCTTGCCTGATTGCTCTGGCTAGAACTTCCATTAATATATTGAATAGGAGTGGTGAGAGAGGGCATCCTTGTCTAGTGCCATATTTCAAAAGGAATGATTCCAGTTTTTGCTCATGCAGTATGATATTGGCTGTGGGTTTGTCATAAATAGCTTTTATTATTTTGAGATACGTTCCATCGATACCTAGCTTATTGAGAGTTTTTAGCATAAAGGCCTGTTGAATTTTGTTGAAGGCCTTCTCTGCATCTATTGAGATGATCACATGGTTTTTTCTTTGGTTCTGTTTATGTGATGGACTATGTTTATAGATTTACATGTGTTGAATCTGCCTTGCATCCCTGGGATGCAAGGAAGCCTACTCGATGGTGATGGATAAGCTTTTTGATGTGCTGTTGCATTCAGTTAGTCAGTATTTTGCTGAAGATATTTGCATCAATGTTCATCATGGATATTGGCCTGAGGTTTTCTTTTATAGTTGTGTCTTTGCCAGGTTTTGGTATCAGGATAATGTTGGTCTCATAAAATGAGTTAGGGAGGATTTCCTCTTTTTGTATCATTTGGAATGGTTTCAGAAGGATTGGTACCAACTTCTCTTTGTAAGTCTGGTAGAATTCAGCTGTCAACGTATCTGGAACTGGAATTTTTCTGTTGGTATGCAAACAATTGCTGCCTCAACTTCAGCCCTTGTTATTGATCTATTCAGGAATTCAACTTATTCCTAGTTTAGTCTTGGGAGGATGTAAGTATCAGGAATTTATCCATTTCTTTCAAGTTTACTGGTTTATGTAAATAAAATTGTTTGTAGTAATATCTGATGGTAGTTTGTATTTCTGTGGAATCAGTGATGATGTCCCTTTTATCATTTTTTATTGCGTCTATTCGATTCTTCTCTTTTCTTTTCTGTTAGTCTGGTTAGCAGTCTGTCTATTTTGTTGATCTTTTTAAAAAATTAGCTCCTCAATTTACTGATTTTTTAAAGGGATTTTGTGTCTCTATCTCCTTCAGTTCTGCTCTGATCTTAGTTATTTCTTGTCTCACTACAACCTCTGTCTTCTGGGTTCAAGCAATTCTCCTGTCTCAGCCTCCCGAGTAGCTGGGACTACAGGTGTACACTACCACACCAAGCTAATTTTTGTTCTTTTTGTAGAAACGGGGTTTCACCGTGCTGGCCAGGATTGTCTTGATCTTCTGATCTTGTGAGCTGCCCGCTTCAGCCTCCCTAAGTGTTGGGATTACAGGTGTGAGCCACCATGCCTGGCCAATTAGTTATTTTTTATACCATGTAACATGCCCTCTGCAGTTGATGGATCTTAGGGTTGACTCACCCTAAAGCAGCAAATCCATAGTCTACAAAACACTTTGGAAGACAATCAGACTCTAATCTTCAATGTTGAGATACAGTTAACTGTTGGAGCTGAGGCTGGAAGAATGTGCTGGTCTCACAGGAAGCCAAAGTTGTGAGGAATACGAAGTTGTGAGACAGAGAATTCACACAAGTTAGAAAGGGAAGATGGCTATTCTTAGTAAGAGTAGATAAGAAAGTAGAAGAGGAAAGATGGAAAAAACAAACAAACAAATAAAAACAGAAAGGCACAGAAAAATGAAAAAGAAAGAAAGGTATGTAACAAGTAGCCAAGTCTGGAATGCCTCCATTCCTAAAGGCTTCCATTCCACTTTCTGTGACAGCAATTCCACTTCTCATTTGATATCCCTGCTGTTAGTGTTGCTCTCCATATGTTCCTTCATAACTACATAACCCCTTATGTGTGGTATTTTCACTAAGTTTTTGTTCCATGTTAATGAGTGAACCAAACTGAGGAACGTATTACAAAATGATTATTTACTTGACTAAATAATTCACTCTGGAGCTGATTTGAAAATAGTTTGCTCTTATGGTATATTAAGATTTTACTTTAAAAATGTACTTGGCATGCAATTTGTTAAAATTAAGTGTTGTGTTCTTTTAGTTTGCCTTCCAGAAATTTGAAGAATAAAAAAATACAGTCTCCAAAAACGTACTAGTCTATTGCTAATAAAAAATACAGTTTTCAAAAATGTGTTAGTCTATTGCTAGACAAAACAGCCTTGGGTCAGCCATACCTTTGAGCTGGGGAAATGTGGTCTTTATATATATATGCTGTTTTTCTGACTGGTTAAGTCAGGGAAAGTTGAAATGGCAATTTACTACATGTGAAACAAGACTGTTAATTGGTTCACCAATTTATTATTAAATAAATACGAACTCTATTTCTAATTTACAAAATATTTGTAAAGGCCTTTAGATGAAAAATTATTAAACACTTCACTTCAAAATCACTGTTATTAAATATAATAATTTGATCCCATTTTTAAATTTTGGTATTAGTTTGATTGATGAAGTCACAATTATATTCTGGAAATGAATTATAATATCCTCCAGTACTTTTCTTTCTATTCTGGAAACAAAATGCGCATTTGGTAAGGTCACATATCTCACCAACAAGGCAGAGCTGCTGGCATACTGATCACAATCAGCATGGAAATTTGCTTAGAAGCAGGGGTTCTGTTCTCCTAATTGACCTGACAGTTTGAAATCTTTTCTTGGCAACTGTGACTTCCTACAGAGTCGAAAATATTGTCCACCTTGAGCTCAGATAGCATATTTAGTCTGAGATGACATGTTCTTCAAAATAATACTCCTTCATGAGAGATAAAAAATATCTATTTTTAATGAAACAATCAAAACTGTTGAATTCAATATTTTGAATACGTATTCAACATTTTGAATACATATTGACATATCACAGAGCTGTTATTTCTGAGGACATTTAAGCAGCTGTCTAATTAAAGTATAAATTTATGTGGAGAGTAAATTTTCTTTTCTATAAGAATTATTAATAATTGATCAATTAGTGTGATAAATTAATCTATAAGGTGTTTCTATGTAGAAAAGATAGACTTACAACTTTGCTTCTCAATGCATTTCTTCAGTCTGGATCTTCAAACACCATGAGCAGTTTCAAAAGTGTCTTCATGATATACCTAGCTGCCATACTCCTAGCCATGATAGCAGATATAGTTGGTCACTGGCTGTTTGGTACTCTTCCCTACCCTAGAGCTAGCTCTGTGTGCAACTTCAGCAGAAACTCTTGGAGTCTATAGGAGTAAGTTTCATGCCCTTCAAGTTATAGTCTCATTTAAAAATTTGGCAGGGCACAGTAGCCCATTCCTATAAACTTAGCACTTTGGGAGACTAAGGCAGGAGGATTGCTTGAGACAGGAGTTTAAGACCAGCCTGAGCAACAACAAATGACCCCATCTCTACAAAAAATGAAATAAATAAATAAATACATGGGCATAGTAGTGTGTGCCTGTAGTCTCAGTTACTTGGAAGGCTGAATTACTGGAGCCTAAGAGTTCGAGGCTGCAGTGGCCATAATTGCACCACTGAACTTCAGCCTGAATAACTTCAGCCTAATATATATATCTGAGACATGGACTCACTCTGTTATTCAAATATGTGTGTTTGTGTGTGTGCGTGTGTGGGTGTATATATGTGTATATATATATATACACACATATACATATATATACACACACACAAATATATATATATATATATATATATATATATATATATACATACTACACATGCACACATTAATATATCAGGTCCACAATCTATGTTTACTATGCACTACTGTGTTATATATTCCTGAATGAATAAAATCTGTAAAACCCAAAGTGACACCAGCAAGATGGTCAGCTACAGTTACCTGGTGCTTGTTTCCATTAGAAGATAAAACAAAAACAACAAATAGGCAATTGTATTTCAACTAGATTGACCAAAGAAATAAGATCAAGAGCACCAGGGTAGCAGCAAAATCCTTGTGGAGCACAGTAGCCCAAGATAGCACAATAGAGAAGAGAATGAGTCATCCTGCCTCTGCTACATTGTCTATCCTACTGGGATCACCTCAAAGTTGAGGGAGCGGGTGTGGCTCTTATGAGGAAAAGGTAAAGTGAATATTTCCAGTAGCCCCTATTGCTGACACGAACATCAGCAATCCTTCCTAAACGAGCAGCTCCACATCTTTACAGTCCCACATTCAGTTTGGAGAGTAGACAGAAGTTCACAAAGTTGTATTGTTTCAGGTAGAAGTCCACATTGAGCATCCCATACCATCAGTACATAAGCTGCTATGACTCAGTGTCATCTTATAAGTGGACCAACTACTATAGAGTGCAGATCCAGTAGCAACTGACTATCCATCCCTGATGCCCCACCGTCATTCTACCATGTTCTCACAGATGACTATAGCATCACAGGCCTGGCTGTTCAGAGCCTAGGCCATATGGAACAACTGAGATCCTGGCATGTGACCCAGGTGGCACACCACCCTCCTGGGAACAATTAAACCTGCACAGTGGCAAAGTCATTGAATAGTCAGCTTGCCACCTTGGCTTCACACACCCATGCCACACTGTTTTCAAATTTTCTCACCCACACATGCCCCCAATGATCTTATAGCCAGTCCTATGGTGGCCCTACCCCACAGACAGACCACTATTGAGCCACCTGGCCTCACTGCATATGCATGCATCTGTACCAAACTTGACAGCTGGTCTGGCAGCAGCCCCACTCCCCCAGACAACTTGCCAGGAAGCCACCTGGTCCTGTTGTAACCACATGCACCCATGCTAGGGTGCTACCTCCCTGGAGAGCATGCCAGTCAGACTGTAACCCCTCTGAGCTCAACCAACTGGTGTCTGCCTTGCCCTTCCTACCCACACCCCCGTTTCCACCCCAGCAAAACTACACACTCTGACTAAAAACTCCCACAACTGTCTGGGCACAGCAGCTCATGCCTGAAATTCCAGCACTTTCGGAGGCCAAGGCAGGTGGATCACAAGGTCAAGTGACTGAACCAATCCTGGACAACATGGTGAAACCCTTCCCTACTAAAAATACAAAAAAACAAAAAAAGCTGGGTGTGGTGGCACACACCTGTAGTCCCAGCTACTTGGGAGGCTGAGGCAGGAGAATCACTTGAACCCAGGAGGCAGAGTTTACAGTGAGCCGAGATCATGTCACTGCACTCCAGCATGATGATAGAACAAGACTCAGTTAAAAAAAAAAAAAAACCTCCCACAGCCTAGGCTACTGAGGCAATCACAGACAATGCTGACAAGGATCATAGCTAAAAAAAATTGCACAGAGATCATGCTACTGAGCCTATCCAGAAGCAAAGCCAATGCACTGCACCATACACTACCAACACCCTACTCTAGGACCCATCTACAGAAAAAAAAGTCTCCAACAAAAGCTCTTCAATAAAATTGGAATATACAAGTATTGTACAAGATGAACAGATATCAATGTAGAAATGCAAAAATCATGAAAAAGCAAGGAAACATAAAAGTACCTCCTCACAAAGGAGCACAATAAGTCTCCAGAAACAGACCACAAATAAAATAATTTTATGAAATGTCTGAAAATAAATTCAAAATAATGATTACAAGGAAACTCACAGAATAAAAGGAAACTCAGACAAAGAAGTCAGTAAAATCAGAAAAACAATTAATTGACAGAATGAGAAATTCAACTAAGGAGTAGATGTCATAAAAAGAAACAAACAGAAATATTGAAACTTAAGAATTTAATGTGTGAAATAAAAACTATATTTGAGAGCCTCAACAATTTATTAGCTCCAGCAGAAGGAATAGTTTTCAAACTTAAAATCAGGCTTTAAAAATAATCCAGCCAGAGGGAAGAATGGAAATAAGAGTATAAAACAATGAATAAAGCTGACAGGACTTATGGGATGTCATTAACTGAACAACTTTTCACATTATAGGAGAACAAAAGAAAGAACCCATGAAAGAAGGCACACACCTATTTAACAAAATAAAAGCTGAAACATCCATATTGAGAAAGCTCACAGATTCTCAATTTGATTAAACCACAAAACATTATCAAATTATAATAAAACTGTCAAAAGACAGAAAAAGAGGTAATTTTTAAAACTTTAAGAGAAAATTGTCAACTCACATATAAAGGAATCTCCATTAGACTATCAGTAGATTTTCCAGCAACAGCTTTGCAGAGCAGGAAATAATGAGTTAATATATTCAAAGTGCCAAATGCAAAAAGCAATTGTCAGCCAAGAATACTAGGTTTAGCAAGTCTGTCCATCAGAAATCAAGAAAAAATGAAGACCTCCCCAGAAAAGCAAAACACGAGGAACTTCATCACCAGTAGACAAGCCTTAAAAGAAATGCTTAATGGGGTGGTAAAACTGGAAACAAAATAACAATAATTACTATCATAACAACACATGAAAATATAAACCTTACTAGTTGAGGCAAATTTATTAACAAAACTCAGAATAGCTTGGTGATGTAATGGTGCTATGTAAATCTCTTCATCTTTTAGTATGATGGTATAAAGCTAAAAATAGTCAAAAACAATAACACATAATATATTTTAAAAAAGTAAATTAGGGCAATAAAAATATAAATTTTAGGGAAAATGAAAATAGCCTCTTTTTATGTGATCAAAATTAAGTTGCTACCAGCTTAAAATAGTGTATTATAACTAGAAGTCTCTTTATGTTAGCCCCATGGTAACCAGAAGGAAAAACGTAACAACAGATAACAAAATGAGAAAGAGAAAGGAAACAAAGCTTAGTATCACAGAAAACCACCAAACTACAGAGATAAAAAAATAGAAGGAAAAATAACTCACTAAGGATCTACAAAAGAACCAGAAAATAATGAACACAATGGCGTAGATATACAAGGAGTAAGCATGGCATGGATAGATAAGAAGTCCTGATATATCAATGACAGACAGCTTTGAATATAAATAAATTAAAGTATCCAATTAAAATATATTGAATAAGTAAATGGATAAAAATACAAGACAAGATTAGTCATATTTAGATAAAATAGACTTTAAGAAAAATGATAAAGGATCAATTCAACAAGATGATATAACAATTGTAAGTATGTATGCACCACAAAACACCCTATATAGATTCAAAGTGGACCTAACAGACATTTACAGTACAGCTGCAGATACATATTTTTCTGAACTACACATGGAACATTCTCCAAGATAGATCACGTTAGGCCACAAAACATGTTTTTTTAAAAAAGAGATTAATCAAGTATCTTTTCTGAATACTATGATTTAAAATTGGAGAACAACAAGAATAAGAACTTCTGAAACTATACAAATACCTGGAAACAAATCAACATGTTCTTAAACAACTGATACTATAATGAAGAAATTAAAAAAGAAATTTCAATGTTCCTCGAGACAAGAAGAGAAACACAGTATACCAAAGCCTGGTGTACACAGAAAAAGCAATTCTAAGAGGGAAGCTAATAGAAATAAATGTTTATATCAAAAAACAAGAAAGATTTCTAATAAGCAGCCTAATAATACACTTCAAAGAACTAGAAAAACAGAAACTAAATATGAAATTGTTAGAAGGAAAGAAATAATAAAATTCAGAGTATAAATAAACAAAATAGAGACTAAAATAAAACAATCAAAATTTAACTAAATGAAGAGATGTTTTCTTGAAAAAACAAACAAAATTTTCAGATGTTTGCTGGACTAAAAAATAGAATATTCAAAAAGATAAGATCAGAGCTGAAAAAGGACACATTACAACTGATACCACAGAAAAAGAGTCATAAGAGGCCACTAGGTACCATTACATGCCAACAAATAAAAAACATGAAAGAAATGTATAAATATTGGAGCACATACCACTTTCTAAGTTTAAATTATAAAGAAATTGAAAATCTGAACATATCATTAATGAGTGAAGAAATTGAATCAGTAAATAAAAAGCCTTCCATCAAAGAAAACCCAGGATCTGACAGATTCATTGCTGGATTCTGTCAAACAATTAAAGAATTAATACCAATTTTCCTTAAACTATTTCAGAAATTTGAAGAGAAGGGAAAACTTCCGAATTCATTTTATGAGGTCAACATTTCCCAGACTCCAAAACCAAACAAGGACACAACAACGAACAAACAAGCAAAAAACTACAGGCTAATATCCCTGCTGAACATAGATACAAAAATTCTTAAGATGCTAGTAAAGTGAATTCAGCAGAACATTAAAAAGGTCATTGTGATAAAATGGAATTCAACCTAGGAATGCAAGTTTGTTTAAACATTTGCAAATAAATAGATGTCATACATGACACTAGCAGAAAGACAAAAATATATATGATCATTTCAATAGAGAAAAGCTCTTGAGAAAAGTCGACATCTCTTTATGATTTAAAACTCTCTACAAATTAGGTATGGAAGATACCTAATAAAAGCCATATATAACAAACCCACTACCAATATTAGATTGCATGAAAAAAAAGCTGTAAATGTCTCCTCTAAGATTAGGAGCAAACAAGAATGCTTGCTTTCAATACTGCTGTTCAACATAATACTGGAAGTCCTAACCAGAGCAATTAGTTAAGAAAAAGATATAAAAGCCATCCTAACTGGAAATGAGAAAGTCAAATTATTCTTGTTTGCAAATAGTATGATCTTATACAGGCATACCTTGTTTTATTGTGCTTTGCATATACTGCATGTTTTACGATTTGAAGGTTTGTGGCAACTATGCGTTCAACACATCTATTGACACAATTTTTCCAAAAGCATGTGCTCACTTTATGTCTCTGTGTCAGCAATTTTTAGTAATAAAGTATATTAGATTAAGGTATATACATTGTTTTGTAGACATGCTATTGCACCCTTAATAGACTCTATAGTGAAAACATAAATATGATATGCACTTGGAAAATGAACAATTTGTATGACTCACTTTATTTTGATATTCACTTTATTGTAGTCATCTGGAAATGAACCCACAATATCTTCATGGTATTCCTGTATATAGACAATTCTAAAGACTACATTAGAAAACTGTTAAAACTAATAAACAGATTCAGTAAAGGTGCAGGGTATGAAATCAATAAATAAGATCTAGTAATATTTCTATATGCAAATAGTGAATTATCTCAAAAATAAATCATAAAAATAACTTCATTTATTATAGCTACAAAAAATAAGATACATAGGAATAAACTTAACCAAGAAGGTGAAACATTTGCACACTGAAAATTATAAGACTGATGAAAAAAAACTGAAGACATAAATAGATGGAAAGTTATCTTCTTTTCATGGACTGGTAGAATTAATATTGTTAAAATGGCCACACTACCCAAACAAACTACAGATTTAATACAGTTTCTACCAAAATACCCATGACATTCTTCACAAAAATAGAAAAAAAAATCCTAAAATCCATATAAAACCACAAAGCTTCCAAATAGCCAAAGCAATCCACAACAAAAAGAAAAAAGCTGGAGGCATCATATTACCTGACTTCAAAATATAAAGCTACAGAAAACAAAACAGCATGGCATAAAAATTGACCCATAGACCAATGTAATATAATAAGAGCCCAGAAAGAAATGTTTGCACCTATAGCCAACTAATTTTGACAAAGGTGTCAACAGCACACATTGGATAAAGACATTCTCTTCAATAAATGGTACTGTGAGAATTGGGATGTCCACATGAAGAAAGTGAGGCTAGATTCCTACCTCTCACCATATACAAAACTTAACTCAAAGTGGATTAAAGACTTAAATATAAAATGCAGAACTACAAAACTACTAGAAGAAAACAAAGGGGAAATGCTTCATGACATTGGGATAGGCAAGAATTTTTTAAATGAGACCTCAAAAGCACAGGCAACAAAAGCAATAATAGATGTGGCACAGAATAGAAGATAATTGTAAACAATATATTCTACAAGGGGTTAATATTCAGAATATATAAACAATCTAGGCCAGACATGGTGGTTCATGCCTGTAATCCCAGCACTTTGGGAGGCCAAGGCGGGTGGATCACCTGAGGTCAATCAAGAATTCAAGACCAGCCTGGCCAAAATGGTGAAACCCCATCTCTATTAAAAAACACAAAAAATTTAGCTGGGTGTGGTGGCAGGCACCTGTAATCCCAGCTACTCAGGAGGCTGAGGCAGGAGAATCGCTTGAACCTGGTAGGTGGAGTTTGCAGTGAGCTGATATCCTGCCATTGCACTCCAGCCTGAGTGACAAGAGGGAAACTCTGTCTAAAAAAAAAGAAATCATCATCATGATCATTTAATGACAGCAAAAAAAAAAAAAAAAAAAAAAAACACCCCACAAATAATAAGGTTAAAATGGGGGAAAAATGCCTTAATAGACATTTCTTAAAAGAAGAAAAACAAATGGCTAAGACATATGTGGGAAAATGCTCAACATTACTAATAATCAAGGAAATGCAAATCAAAACTACAATGAGATACTGCTTTAGTTAGAGTAGCTGTTATCAAAAAAATAAAAGAAAACAATTATTGCTGAGAAAATGGAAAAAAAAGGAAGACAGACAGACTATTGGCAGAAATGTAAATTAGCAAAGTCATTATGAAAAATAAGATGTAGTTTCCTCAAAACGTTCAAAACAGAATTGCAATACAACTCAGTAATCTCACTGCTGAATTTAGAGCCAAAGGAAATGACACCAATATATTGAAAAGATAGCCATAGCCAAGATATGAAATCACACTAAGTCTTTAAGAATAGATAAATGGATAAAGAAAATATGCTATATGTACAGAATGGAATAACATTCAATCATGAAAAGTAATAAAATCTTGGCATTTTTGACAATATTAATGAACCTGGAGATCATGATGTTAAGTGAAATAAGTCAGACACATACAGTTTGATCTCATGTGTATGTAAGACCCACATCCCACCCAACACTCCCCCAAGAGTTGCTACGATAGAACCAGAGTAGAATAATAGTTACCTGGTAGACACTAGATATGACAGAATGTGGAAGGAAGAGTGGAGAGGGGTTAGTCAATGGGTGCAAAGTTACAATTAGAAAGGAGGAATACATTCTGGTATTGTATTGCCCAGTAGGGTGACTATGGTTGATAGTAAAATACTATACATTACAAAATAGCTAAAAGGAAGGGAGTATCTTCATCACAAAAGAAATAATAAACATATGGGATGGTGTATACACTAATTGCCCTGATTGGGTCAGTTTACAACACAGACATGTATCAAAACATCAAATCCTATCCCATAGATAGATACAATTGTAATGTGCCAATTAAAATAATTTTTAAAATCTGTAGAGCTTACAATGTACTTCTTTTATTTACCAGTTCTTACCCAGAGTTATATAAAAATATATATTTTTTACCTTAGCCTAGGTATATTCCTTTTTAAAGCTTTGTTATGGATATTTAGCTCCATAGTAATAGTGACAAATTTCAAGGTTTATATTGCATCCGCAATTAGGGCAAAGCCAGAGACTTCTGTCTGAGACCCAAAGTGTAAAGTGGCTCTGGAGCCCTTGGATACTACAGATCATCTCAAAAGGTAGTAATTATGATAAAGGCTGCTTGTTGTCTTCTTTCATCTGCGAATTTTCAATTACATCCATAGGTTCAATAGTTTCTCTCTGTGGAGTTAGAAAATAACAAGAATCTCATGAGCTCCTCTCAGAATACACAGTGGTTTCCTGAAGTGTCTCTGAACCCTCATTATTTCCTGTAGCACCAAGCTCCACCTTTAGATGAAACCTAAAGGCCACCTAACAGATTAAAAGATGATTATGATTTAATCTTAAACAGCATAGAGATAATTGATTTTTTTTTTTTTTTTTTTTTTTTTAAGATAGAGTCTTACTCTATCGCCAGGCTGGAGTGCAATGGCGCTATCCCGGCTCACTGCAACTTCCTTTTTCCGGTTTCAGGCAATTCTCCTGCCTCAGCCTCCCGAGTAGCTGGGACAACAGGTGCGCACCACCACGCCTGGCTAATTTTTTGTACTTTTAGTAGAGATGGGGTTTCACCATGTTGACCAGGATAGGTTCGATCTCTTGACCTCGTGATCTGCCCGCCACGGCCTCCCAAAGTGCTGGGATTACAGGCGTGAGCCACCGCGTCCGGCCTGATTTTTTTAATCTATTTTGTTTCTTCTGATAAGGCAGAGACCTGGAGTAGGGATTGAAATATTTATTAATTCATCCTTATGCAGGTAAATCACCGTGATTTTTTTTAAGACCAAGAAGTTACGGTGTTATTAACTCCATCCTCAATCTAGTAGTGAACGTGGATTTAGATTTGTCCAATCACAGCATGCATGCCTCTAGTTACAGTGATTGGCTCAGGGAAGAATACGTGAGTTGCAAAGAGCCAGTAACATACATTATGAGAACATTTTCTCATATTGTTGAACAAAAGGAACATTTCATAGTCTCTCCCTCCCTCCCTTCCTCCCTCTCTCTCTCTCTCTCTCGCTCTCACTGTCTCGTGCACCCTCTCACTCTCTTTATTCTTTCAACTCTCTTTATTCTATCTTTTTGGTGGTGTTTGTGTGTGAATTTGGAACAAGTAAACATGAGTCTAGACTGTTGACAACAATATTTCTCCCCAAAGGGGAGCATTCTTAAGAATATAACTAAGGTAGAGCAAACCAAGAGATGAAGAAAAATCAGATCTTAGTAACATTGTTTGAGCCTATAGCTCCAGCCTGGCATAAAGTCAGTTCTACTTTTAGACTTTTGTGATATTTCAACGAGAATGTTTCCTTTGTGCCCAAAACAGTTTAAGAATTTATTTTTGAACTTACAACATGACAAGTTTTAATTTGTACTAGCCACAAACAGGATTATGATTTTTTGGCTGAAAGCTGAAGACAAGTTAGGTTTCCTTATTGTGGTTTCTAACCTTTAGCCTCAGGAACATTTGTATCTGATATATCTAGAATTAAATACAAATTTATAGCCTGTCAAATAGAACTTATTTAACTGCTGTAAACTAATACTTGAACTAATATTGTCTCTAGATGAGCCACTGAGATCGTATTTGGCCCAGGAGGCAGAACAGTAACAACAGTTAGATATCTATGAAAACTAATGCCAAGTAGCCCCAGTAGCTGCAAGATGACAGATAACCTCCCAGCACTGCATTCATTAGCTACTGCGACGAGTGCCAAGCGAGAAAGGAGAGAAATGATGACTGAATAATTCTCTGTCATTTCTACTCTGCCAATTACTACATGCACAAAAGCAAAATAAATAACACATCTGATTTTTGGCAAGTGAGTCAGTGCTTTAAATATCCCTCCTTAAGTTGTAGAAAGCATGTGTACTTTGGCAGGGATAGGCTTTGCTTTACTCTGCCTCGAAACCAGCTGTGTTTGTGTTAGCTTTAGAAACCCCATTTTAAGGAGCACTTGATTGAATATACTTTTCACTCAGATGAAGCATTAGCATTAATGAAAACCTATAAATCTTCTACACATTTCAAATGAAATTACCACAAATGTTTAGTCACTGGACTAGACAGGATATGCTTTATGGTATCCATGATGGAAACTTAAATTTGGGAAAAGGAGTAAAAACTGTCAGTTGTTATGCCCACAATTGTAGATTGGACTTAATGTACTTGAAGGGATGGGGGTATAGTCAAGTGACTTTTATTTGGTCAAAAGTTGGCAAGAAAAGCATGATTCTATTCAACATGTTCCAACCCACAATGGAGACTAAACTAAGCTACAGTTACCACAGGAGCCTCAGAAGAAAATCTGTGGCTGTGTTTTTGCCAATGTCTGAACGACACAAGGTCTACTAGACTGTACAGAATTTATGTATCCGTATAGATCAGAGAAGGCTTTGCCTCCATTCTTTAGCCATGGATTCATTGTGTCCCAATTCCATTTTCCCATTCTATCCCTATCATCAGCATAAAAGCCTCTTGGGTTAATTTCTTTCTATATATACATAGATAGATAAATAAAGAAAGAGAGATAGAGATTAAGAGTGTGTATGTATACATTTATATATACATATACATTTACACATTTATGTATATACATATACATTTAGGTATATACATATATAAAGCTTCCATGATGTTAAACAGTTTTGTATTATACAATACTTTTACATTTATTTAATTAGATATGTAATCCAGGAGCAAAATGGGAGGGGACTTGTCAAAGGCTTTCATGTAACAGAAAAACATACAGTTAGAACAAAAAGGGTCACAGTTGGCTGGGGTGCTTGGCAGATCTGATGCTTTTTTATTTTCTTGGGTGTGATAAAAGGTACCTGAACACATTTTATTTTATTATACTCTATAGAGAGATGATAATTTTTTGAAATATTCTTGAGGTTTCACAATTTATACTATATTTCAAGAGTTAAAATAATCAGATAGCTGTTATATTTAGATATGACTAGGGCCTACATTTGAAATAAAGTTTTGCCATATGCACATTGTTTGATTTATTTAAGGTCTCTTATTCATTGTAAGCCAGCTGTTCAATGAAGAGATGAATTAAATTTTCAGTTAACTGGAATATTATTATTTATAATCCCATCACATACAAGATATTTTGCTAGGCACTTTAAGGGCATACAAAGATACTGACTAACTATCACGTCTCTCAATTTGCATTCCAGTTAGTAAACAAGTGCTGGACACTGAAAATATAACAATGATTGCTGCAGTGATTGAAGCCACTGCTAGTGTTTGAGGGAGAGAAGTGATGCGAATGACTTTTCAGTTCAGAGAAAATCCCGCATCCCTGCAAATTTTTGAATGTCCGACTGGAAATGTAGTTTTAACATCCATTTAGAATTACATGAGTCTGAACTTCTGTTTACATATGTACACAATTCAGACAGATTTAGTTTCTATTGAATGTTCTACTTTAATATATGAATTAAGAAATTACTTTACTCTTATTTCCTGAACTTTGTCAGGACAGGTTTACCTTCTCAGAAACAAAAACCCCAAAGGAAATACTAGCATTAGAGCTGTCAAAATCATACACTTCTATCATTCTGCATTTGTGTTTGCTTCATTCACAGGATATGCATGTGTGTGCACACACACATAGATTTGTATTTGAAAGTGCCCAGTAGTATAAAAAACTCAACAATTATTTGAATTTCTAATATTATGTTCTATAGTGCTTCCTATAAATTGAATTTACAGCTCTTTAGCCAAGAATTTTGTTTTCTTGATGAAGTAAAGTATACAAACAGTTCGGGTGCAGTGGCTCACATCTGTAATTCTAACACTTTGGGAGGCTAAGGCAGGCAGATCACTCGAGCTCAGGAGTTCAAGAGCAGCCTGAGAAATATGGTGAAACCCTATCTCTACCAAAAATACATTAAAAAATTAGCCTGGCCTGGGGCCACCAGCCTATGGTCCCAGCTACTGAAATGGGAGGCTTGGTTGAGCCTGGGAGGCAGAGACTGCAGGGAGCCAAGATTGAGCCACTGCACTCCAGCCTAGGTGACAGAGTGAGACACTATCACACACACACACACACACACAAAATACAAAGTTAAATGACAATTTTACAATGAAAGTTGGCAAAGTGATGGAATATTTTCTCCAATTCAGCAGTTTGTAATTGTTTTGCCCCGTTTATGTATTCAATTATTTCCCATTTTTCTGTTTCTTATTATACAATAATCTGACTGTTCCATAAATATATATCTTAACATTTACTTTTTTTCTTTTCCAAATTTATTTTAGATTCAGGGGTTCAAGTACAGGTTTGTTATAGTGGCATTTTGCATGACGTCCACCTTTTGGGAATGATTGAACCTGTTACCCAGTTAGGAACATAGTACCCAATACGTAGCTTTCCAACTCTTGTCCCTCTCCCTCCCTTCACTTCTTGTCAACCCCAGTGTCTGTTGTGCCCATCTTTATGCCCCTGTGTATCCAATTTAATGCTTATTTTTGTATTAATGTGTAACAGAATCTCTTTTCACTGATTTTTTTATAGATCATGTACACAATAGCTTCTAATCTTTCCTTCTCAAACCTAATTATTGTAAAAAGGAGAATGAATGAAATTCAAACTTAATTATTGTAAATAGGAGAATGAATCTGAATACTTCATTGAGCTTTCTACTGTAGTCATGCTTAAACATTTAAACATTAAAATACATATAATTGCATTTCTTTTCTTTTAATTATCTTTTAATAAGAGAAAGTTATATTGATTTTTCAAAAAAAAAAATCTCGGTGCTTAAATATGTTGCCTGTCTATTTAATTTCAGGATAGTACAGAAGTCATTGTCAAACAGATGTTTTGAAAAGAGAGCACTGGGTTTGAAATCACTAAGATCCACAGACTCAGAGTTTTAATGAAAGTTAAATAATATGGTATATGTACATTGTTAAAAAATAATTGCCTTATAACACACACTCAATAAATATGAAATTTTATATAATAAGGAGATATACTCACTCTTACTTCATCAGGAATGGTCTCCAAACTGCACAAATTAAATTGCATTTTAAACAAAATATAAATTTTGATTATTTTTGGCAGGAATAGAGACAAAACTTACTTGATGGGTAAAATATTTGAGCAAAAATGTAAAGATATAAAAATACAATTCACAGTGTGTTCAGTTTTCCTCCACGAACTGAGTGTGATCCAGTGTTTGAAGCTTTAGTTGAGAAGTGTCTGTATATGAAAATGATACATCATTGGGCCAAAAATCCCAAGGAAATACCAACAGAAGAGATAAGATAGAATGGAGAATATGAATGTCAGAAAACTAGATAAAAATAAGAAAAATTTGTTAAGAGGAGGGTTTAAAGTATAGATAAGAAACAAAGCTATAGAAATTCCTTTCTTGAAAGAGGGTAAACTAGGTAAGTTCTCTCCAGAAAGAACTGGTTACTTTAGTAAGGGCAGGAGGGATGACAAGGTCTGAAAAACTTAAAAAACAAGGAGCACAGAGGTAAAGAGGAAGATTGCCCTGCAAAAACCCCCTACAGCTGCTTTTAGAATACAGACCACTTATTTTAAGAAGTGTACAAGGATGTGTGGATAAATTATGATAATATTCTTAATAAGTCAAAATCCTGGATTGATTGGTTAGTCTCCTTTGCCAATTTTTGACCTGAAAAGCCAGGTGAAAAAAGAAAGCAAAAAAAAAAAAAAAATAGGTTTTAAGAGAAATGAAATTTGATATGGTTTGTCCACATCAATATATATCAGTTCACAAATAAATCATTGGTTGAAAGAAGCCACAACACTAAAGGATGCTTCTTCAATATCATATTCTTGAGAAAAATCTGACTCAAGAGTTTTCTAAAGGACGAAAGTGGGAAAGTATATTTTCCATTCACTTCCAAAGATACACTTGCCCGGTACTGTCCTATTAGTGAGAGGGGTAATAAGGACCAAAGTCATCATGGCGTCAGCTGAGAAAATCAGTTCAAAAGACTGAAACATGATTTATCTTCCTTAGAGATGTTTTTTATATATAGAAAATGTATATATACGTAGATATGTGTGTGTGTATATATGCAAGATGAAATTTGCATTAATGGTTTGATTTCTAACTGTGATTTTCTGGTTGATTTCATCTACAGGAAAAGTGCGTATCACCATAACTCTCTAATAACTTAAAATATTCCTATAGGACCTTGCCTTTTCCAATTCAAAATACTAGTAATATTATAATAGTGGAAACAACTTTGTTTAGATGTTATTTGACTCATTTTACTTTTTGCACACAATTTTTGCACTCATTTTACTTTTAGCAAACAGGAAACAATTGTTTGAATCCCAATACTGAATAACAAAGAGTTTATGTGAACACTGTTTTTTTCCATTTAGAAAAATTTGGACTAATTCAAACGCTTATAAGAATATACAAATTGCAGCAATGCCTACCATAGTGAAAACGTTGAATAACATAATGGCTGTCAAAAGATTTGGTTAAGGCATGCAAAAACAGACTTAGAAGATATAAATTTTAATATTTGATAGTAAAGCAGAAAAATTATTATTAACAATGATTTATTGTATATGTCAGAATAGCTAGAAGAGATGACCTGTGGTGCTAACAACACATAAAAAAAGTAATAAATGTTTGATGAGATGGCTATTCCAATTACCCCAATTTCATCATCACACATTGTATAAACATACCAAAATATCATATGTACCCCCAAAATATATACAACTCTTATATATTAATTTAAAAAATGACTGGAGTAAAATAAAAGGCAATACAAATGCTTAAACTCATGCTAAAGACTTGTATTTATTGACTTTGCATAAACTGCCTATCAATAATCTCCTAAAGTTGTTAACAAATCAGTTTAGGGGTTCATGAGCAGTAAGTGTGTGTTTCTAGAAATTATGCATGTGTGTATTCGTAAAAGAATTTTTAAAACCACATAAAAAGATGAATATTCTTTTGGGTAAGAAGAATAAATAATTATAATAGTTCTATATATTTGCAGTAATTAAAAATAGTAATATAATAAACACCTTTGTATCTGCCACCCAGTTTTAATTTATCTTAACGTTCTGCCACACTGGCTTCAGATCTGTTTTGTTTTACACTGATAAAATTTTTCTGTACATTTAGAGTACCTTCCCTTTTTAAAAAAAATTATTTTATTTTTTCTTTCTTTGTAAGAAGTAGTCTTTATACCGAATTTAATTTTTATTTTTTGTTCAATTCTTCGTTTTATTCTATTTTATGTTCTGGGGTACATGTGCAGGTCGTGCGGGATTGTTACATAGGAATACACATGCCATGGTGGTTTGCTGCATCCATTCCCTCAGTCATCTACATTAGGTATTTCTCCTAATGTTATCCCTCCTCAATTCCCCCACCCCCGGCTATACCTCCCCTAGCTCCCCCACCCCGCAGCAGGACCCGGTGTGTGATGTTCCCCTCCTTGTGTCCATGTGTTTTCATTGTTCAACTCCCACTTATGAGTGAGAACATGAGGTGTTTGGTTTTCTGTTCTTGTGTCAGTTTGCTGAGAATGATGGTTTCCAGCTTCATCCATGTCCCTGCAAAGGACATGAACTCATCCTTTTTATGGCTGCATAGTATTGTAAAACTTTTGCTACATATATATGTTACTTGACAATATGTAATGTCTTTTGACTTGTTTTTAATCATTCATTATTAGATGTCATATTCGATTAATCATTTTCAACGTATTTTTCCTATTCAAAATTATGTTACTGAGATATGTCAACTTTATTTATGGGATTCTAGTTCATTCAGCACCAGAGAAGAAAGAGAGCAATGTGGTTAAGATTAAAGCCTGAAGACAGAGTAGTTTAAAATCCTGGCTTTGGCTGGGCATGGTGCCTCATACCTGTAATCCCAGAACTTCCTGAGGCTGAGGTGGGCAGATCACAAGGTCAGGAGTTCAAGACCAGATTGGCCAACATGGTGAAACCCTGTCTCTACTAAAAATACAAAAATTAGCTGGGCATGGTGGCTCGTGTCTGTAATCCCAGCTACTTGGGAAGCTGCAGTAAGAGAATTGCTTGAACTGGAACCTGGGAGGCGGAGGTTGCAGTGAGCCAAGATAGCGCTACTGTACTCCAGCCTGGACTATAGAGCAAGACTCCATCTCAAAAAAAAAAAAAAAAAAAAAAATCCTAGCTTTGATATTTATTAGCTGTGTGCTACCTTTTATATAGTACTTAACCTCACTGTATCTCATTTTCCTCACCTATAAAATTATTTAATAGTCTTTATTTGACAGACTTCTGATAAGTATTAAGTATGTTAATATTTGTATGTTACCTGGAGCAGCATATGACATGTGGTAATTTAAAAGAGTCTGTTAAAGACATGACCTGTATCATATTCCATTATATGAAATGTATTCATCATATTTTGTTGAATCTTTAGATATTTCTAAGTTCTTTTAACCATTGCACACTGTGCAATATTCGGTTGCTAATAACATATCTTTGAGGATGTCTCTGTGTGCATTTGCTCAGTCATTTCTCTAAGGTACGTTTGCGATGTGAAATTGTTGGGTCAGAAGATGCAGATGCTTGGTTTCTCCCATATTGCCATTGCACTAGCCATAGCTGTTTTCTGACTTACAGTAAAAGAATGTCTTCTATTACTGGAGAAAATTTAAATTTTAATGAAATCAAATTAATTGTTCTTTTCCCTTAAAATTTAATTTCCTTTGTAGTTTCATCATTTCATTAATAATGTATTCCATATCCTAAAGTTACAAAAATATGAAATAGGACCTTATTTCTTTAGTTATGGATGACTTGTCTACACTATTTGTTGAATAGATTTTTGAGAATGAAATTGTTTTATTTTCTTGTTTAAGCCATCTTCTATTTGCTATGTATTATTTCTTTATTAATATATTTTAAATCAGAAAAAAATAATTTAAAATATTTCCATTCAAGCAACAAATATTGAACCTTCAGATTTCTTAATTATCCCATTGCCTTAACAGTAAGGAGACAGAAGAGAGGAAAGCTAATACAAGTTGAGCCAGGTTCTAGGCTCTTAGTGAGACCTCATATACAGAAGAAAATCTTATCACTAATCTCCACTGACCTAAATATTAGAAGTACACATCACTCCCCATTTCCTGTGTTAATCATATTCTATTTCCGTGGCATTTGGTATGCTACATATTTCTGTTTTCACTGATTTTCAATGAACCAATCAACTACCTGTTTCAGCAGTGTAAGATAAGTGACTTTCTACTGTAAATCACATTATTTAATCCCTCTAAGATTCCTATGAAGTAGTTATAATTTCAACTTTCCTTTTTACAGAAAAGTGAGGATAAGAAAGATTACAATCATGCACAAGCTATATTTATATTTTCTTTGTTCCCCCCTTTTCCCCTTCTTTTCAGAGATCAAATTTTCCTCTCTCACCAAGTTGGGAGTGCAGTGGCATGATCACAGTTCACTGTAGCCTTGACCTCCCAGGCTCAAGTGATCCTCCAACCTCAGTTTCTCCAGTAGCTGGAACTGGAGGCACATGCCACCACATCAACTAACTTCTTTTTTTTTTTTTTTTTTTTTCATTTTTTTGTAGATGTGTGTCTCACTATGTTGCCCAGTCTGGTCTCAAACTTCTGGGCTCAAGTGATCCTCCTGCCTTGGCCTCCCAAAGTGCTAGGATTACAGGTGTGAGCCCCCATGCCTGACTCTAATATTTTCCATTCTCCTCTTAAGTGAACTAAAGTCAAAATTCTATGGCTCTAAATTACATGGCTTACCTGAAATGTAAATGCCTACTGGCACAGAAAGAAGTAATGAAGCTTTGATGGAATTATTCCCATCTCAGGGTTAACTACGGATATTTATTGTACAAAAAAAAACAAAACATTGTTTTCTAAAAAGTGAAATATAACGAAAGAAAAACATTAGGAACCTATTAAAAATAAAACATAAATCACCATTTGTTTCAATTTTCTTCAAAAATTTTACTTGAATTCACATTTCTATAAACATTTGGACTATGTTTTTTACAATCCAGTTACTTTCAGCATTGATGAAACAAAATAACACAAACACTGAAGGCTGTTTCTGAAAACTGAAATACAGATTTCGTAATAGCCAACCACATCCTGAGTCATGCTTAAATGAGTGACACAATAACAATGTATCCTTTCTAATGTGGAAATTCTTTCAATCACCAGGCCAGCTATTGTTTGTAGCTCCTCATTTTCTTGCACAATACCCCCTCCATTACTGTTTTCTGTATGTTTAATTGTGGGGCTCTCCGTACTGCTATTATGAGTTTTTGAGTGGTGGATATAGATGTCACATCAATTGCAACTCTATTTCATAGGTTATATGGACATATATTGTCTACCATCTACAATTGGACAACTGATTGCCATGCATGAAGTGCTCCTCCTTCCTTCTTTTATCCAATTTCAAAACAAAGCCAAACATATCTAGCTAAGCTGCAATGAGAACAGATCTTGAGGTGTGAGGACAAACTTCACACTGAATTCCCATTCTTGAGAATGTGGTATTGTTATTTCCTGAATGTAAGAACACTTGGGTCTCATAAATAAAGTCTCAGATATAAAAGACACTAGCTTTTCCTCTGCAACAACAGCAGTACTTAGAAATGCTTTCATAAGAAAAATATCTTGCAAATAAATTCTAATCCTTTCTTCCTCATAGTGTCTTTGCAAAGTTCTTCCTATTAATCTATTTTCAAATGAAAGCCTATTTTTGTACTACTCATTTATTTTTTATCTTGTCACTCAGAACTTTGCTAATTGACTGTAAAAATCAACTTTCTTTTTCAGGTTAGCAAATCAATATATATTTTTAATCTATAGGAATCAACATAAGATGGGCTCACATGTCAAATTGCTGGGTTCAAATATTCACACTGTTTTAACTAAATGGGTAACTGTTATTAAGTGTCTATTTCTCTGTGACCATGTCCTTATTTGTCAAATGAATTACAATTGGACAGATTTTGTAACTTAGGTAAAGCTTAAATTAGCTAATGCATGAAAAATATTTCGAAAAACAACTAGGTTATACAGTCAGGGATAACATTGAAAAATATTAGCTGTAATAAATTTGGCCATGTTAGTTATTAATAAAGTGCATATATACAGGCAATATTGGTAGGTTTTGATTCAATCTTTCTCTTTGTAAAGAACCCTTAGTTTCCATGTATTCCTTTTGTTTTTACAAACAAAAGGTATTTTGTTTGTATTATCATATTTATATTTGATTTATAATCAAAATAATTATATTTGATTTTGAACAGCATAAAGTATTATTTATGCTGTTCAAAATCAAATATAATTATTCTATCCTCATCCCATGTTTGTTGGATTATTTTGTTTACAAAATGCATTTATTTGTCTAACCTTTCAATCAAGTGACAAGAATCTTGTTATTTACTGCTCAGAATAAAGAGGATAGATGAAATAAATAAGGTTGGCCTAGAGGAGTGATTCAGATTTGCATATGTGTCCCTGCCCAAATCTCATATTGAATTGCTATCCCCAGTGTTGGAGGTGGAGCCTGGAGGGAGGTGAATGGATCATGGGGGCAGATTTCTCATGCATAGTTGAGCACCATCTTCTTGGTTCTGTCCTCAGGATAGTGAGTGAGTTCTCATGAGATCTGGTTGTTTAAAAGCGATTGCATCCCAGCCTGGTGCCATGGCTTATGCCTATAACCCCAGCATTTTAGGAGGTGGAGGTGGGGCGGATCACGAGGTCAAGAGATTGAGACCATCCTGGCCAACATGGTGAAATTCGTTCTCTACTAAAAAAAAAGAAAAATACAAAAATTAACTGGGTGTGGTGCCATGTGCCTGTAGTCCCAGCTACTCAGGAGGCTGGGGCAGGAGAATCACTTGAGCCCAGGAGGCAAAAGTTCCAGTGAGCTGAGATCATGCCACTGCACTCCAGCCTGGTAGCAGAGCAAGACTCCGACCCCCGCCCCCCCCACCAAAAAAAGGAAAAGAAAAGCAACTGTATCCTGACCACTCCAGCCATAGTTCAAAGAGGCTCAGGCACAGCTCTAGCTGCTGCTTCAGAGGGTGCAAACCTTAAGGCTTGGAGACTTCCACTTGGTTTTAAGCCTGCAGGTGCACAGAATGCAAGAGTGAGGCTTGGGAGCCTACACCTAGACTTCAGCAAATGCCTGGAAAACCCCAAGTGTCCAAACAGAGGCCTGCTGCAGGGTCAGAGCCCTTATGGAGAACCTATACTAGAGCAGTGCAGAGAGAAGATATGGGTTGGAGGCCCCACACAAAGACCCCACTGGGAAACTGCCTAATGGAGCTGTGAGAGGAGGGCCACTGTCTCCCAGACCTCAGAATAGTAGATACACTAGCAGCTTACACCTTCAGTGCAGAAAATCTGCAGGCACTCAACCACCTGTGATGGCAGCCTCTGGGGCTGAACCCTGCAAAGCCACAGGGGTGGAGCTGCCTGAGGCTTTAGGAGTCTACCCCTTGCATCATTGTTCCCTGGATGTAAGACATAGAGTCAAAGGAGGTTATTTTGGAGCTTTTTGAATGACTGCCATGCTGGGTTTTGAACATTCATTGACCCTATAGTCCCTTTGTTTTGGCTAATGTATACCTTTTGGAAGGGGAATGTTTATCCAATGCTTGTATTCTCATTATATCCTGGAAATAGCTAACTTGTTTTTCATTTTACAGGCTCATAGGTGGAAGGGACTTGCCTTGTCTCAGATGAAACTTTGAACTTTTGAGTTAACACTGGAATAAGTTAAGATTTTGGAGGATTGTTGGGAAGGCATGACTGGATTTTGAAATATGAGAAGGACATGAGACTTTGGAGGGGCGGGGGGCAAATGACATAGTTTGGATATGTGTCCCCACTCTAATTCTTTTATATTGAAATGTAATCCCTAGTGTTGGAGGTGGGGCCTGGAGGGAGGTGACTGGATCATGGTGGTAGATTTCTCATGAATGGTTTAGCACCATCTACTTGGTACTGTCCTCACAGTACTGAGTGAATTCTGGTTGTTTAAAAGTGTGCAGCACCTCTGTGCTGGCTCTCTTGTTCGTGCGTTCCCCTTGTGATGTACCTGCTATCTCTCTGCCTTCCACTGTGACTGGAAGCTTCCTAAGTCCTCCCTAGAAGCAGATGCTTCTATGCTTCCTGTACAGCCTGTAGAATCATGAACCAATTAAACTTCTTTTCTTATAAATTACCCAGTCTCAGGCATTTTTTAATAGATAAGCAAGAATAGACTAACACAAGGAGGAAACAAAAGGTGATGAATTGGACCAAGTACAGTATCATAAGAATAAGCGGAGCCTGTGATGAACATGATTGCCCCCTATGTCACCCTTTAAAAAGTCAATATTGAAATATTCTTGGGAGGATCCATCATGGCCGATTAGGAGGAAGTCGGGATTGCAGCTCCGAGAGAAGGCGCAGAGGGTGAGTGGACGCCGCATTTCCAGACGTATTTTTACTGCCCACAGATGAGGAGATTCACAGGAGGAGGAGCCCCACTGGTCGCCAGCGCCGCTGGTCTGACCAGCGTGGCCGCTCGGCCTACGCCCTGGGGCGGGGGGCAGCGGCTGGTTGAGCAGAGTGAGAAAGACTGAGTCTCCTCTGAGCCAGCAAGGGGAGCTGAAGCAGGAAGTCAAGCCAGGAGATTCCTGGGCAAGGGCGCACCACGAATCTCAGAGCTGCTGCTTCGACTGACACAGTGGCTCACAGGGCAGCAGATTTTTACTGCCCACGGACCAGGAGATTCACAGATGGAGGAGCTCCACAGGTTGCCAGCGCCGCTGGTTGGAACGGAGCAGCCATCGGCCAACACCTGGGGCAGGGGACAGCAGCCCCTTGTGCAGAGTGAACAAGACTGGGTTCCCTCTGGGCCAGCAAGGGGAGCTGAGGCAGGGAGTCAAGCCAAGAGATTCCTGGGCAAAGAGGGCACCACGGGAAGCACGGCTGAACCCGGGACGGTCCAGCTCAGTGAGGGAGGGGCGTACCCCACTGGAAAACACCCTGCAGTTCCCAGGGCAACTTGCCGTAACCAAGGTAACCCGCCACTACAGAGACTCTGTCACTACAGGGGCGGACCAACATAGCGGAAGCAGTTCTAACTACACCCATATAAACAGGACTTCAGGGAAGTTCACACGGAAGGTGGGCGGAGCCCACAGCAGCTCAGCGAAGCCTCTGCAGGCTGAGTGTGACTAGGCTGCCACCTTGTGGGCAGGGAAAACGATAGCAAGACAGCGGGAAATCATAAAGCCCTAACTCCCTGGGACAGAACACCTGGGGGGAAGAAAAGGGGGTTTATGAGTTCAGCTGCTGCAGACTTAAAATTACCAAAACCAGAAAGACAGCAACTACAAAGTCAATAGGTGGATAAATCCACAAAGATGGGAAGAAACCAGTGCAAAATGCATGAAAACACCCAAAACCAGAACACTTCTCCTTCTATAAGGGAGCACAACTCCTCACCAGCAAGGGAACAAGACTGGATGGAGAATGAATGTGATGAAATGACAGAATACGCTTTCAGAAAATGGATAATAAGAAACTTCCGTGAGCTAAAAGAACATGTTCTAACCCAATGCAAAGAAACCAAGAACCCTGAAAAAAGACTTGACGAAATGTTAATGAGAATGGACAACTTAGAGAGGAATATGAGTGAATTGATGGAGCTGAAAAACACAACACGAGAACTTCACGAAGCATGCACAAGTTTCAACAGCCGAATTGACCAAGCAGAAGAAAGGATATCAGAGGTCGAAGATCAACTCAATGAAATAAAATGAGAAGGCAAGATTAGAGAAAACGGTAAAAAGGAATGAACAAAGTCAACAAGAATTATGGGACTATGTGAAAAGACCTAATCTACGTGTGATAGGTGTACCTGAATGTGACGAAGAGAATGCATCCAAGCTGGAAAATACTCTTCAGGATATTATCCAGGAAAACTTCCCCAACCTAGCAAGGCAGGCCAATATTCAAGTCCAGGAAATACAGAGAACACCACAAAGATATTCCTCAAGAAGAGCAACCCCAAGGCACATAATCATCAGATTCACCAGGGTTGAAATGAAGGAGAAAATACTAAGGGCAGCCAGAGAGAAAGGTTGGGTTACCCATAAAGGGAAGCCCATCAGACTCACAGCAGATCTCTCAGCAGAAACCCTACAGGCCAGAAGAGAGTGGGGGCCAATATTCAACATCCTTAAAGAAAAGAACTTTCAACCCAGAATTTCATATCCAGCCAAACTAAGCTTCATAAGTGAAGGAAAAATAAAATCCTTTGAGAACAAGCAAGTACTCAGAGATTTCATCACCACCAGACCAGCTTTACAAGAGCTCCTGAAGGAGGCACTACACATAGAAAAGAACAACCAGTACCAGCCACTCCAAAAACACACGAAATGGTAAAGAACATCAACATAATGAAGAATCTGCAGCAACCAATGGGAAAAACAGCCAGCTAGCATCAAAATAACAGCATCGAATTCACACTTAACAATATTAACCCTAAATGTAAACGGACTAAATGCCCCAATCAAAAGACACAGACTGGCAAAATGGATAAAAAGCCAAAACCCATCAGTGTGCTGTATCCAGGAAACCCACCTCACAGGCAATGATACACAAAGGCTCAAAATAAAGAGATGGAGGAAGATTTACCAAGCAAATGGAGAGCAAAAAGAAGCAGGAGTTGCAATTCTCATCTCTGATAAAATAGACTTTAAAGCAACAAAGATCAAAAGAGACAAAGAAGGACATTACATAATGGTAAAAGGATCAATGCAACAAGAAGAGCTAACGATCCTAAATATATATGCACCTAATACAGGAGCACCCAGATACATAACACAAGTTCTTAAAGATTTACAGAGACCTGGACTCCCACACAATAATAGTGGGAGACTTCAACACACCATTGTCAATATTAGACAGATCAATGAGACAGAAAATTAACAAGGATATCCAGGATTTGAACTCAGACCTGGAACAAGCAAACCTAATAGACATATACAGAACTCTCCATGCCAAATCCACAGAATATACATTCTTCTCAGCACCACATCACACCTACTCTAAAATTGACCACATCATTGGAAGTAAATCACTCCTCAGCAAATGCAAAAGAACGGAAACCATAACAAACAGTCTCTCAGACCACAGTGCAATCAAGTTAGAACTCAGAATTCAGAAGCCAACCCAGAACCACACAGCCTCATGGAAAATGAATAACTTTCTCCTGAATGTTGACTGGATAAACAATGAAATGAAGACAGAAATAAAGATGTTCCTCAAAACCAATGAGAACGAAGACACCACATACCAGAATCTCTGGGACACATTTAAAGCAGTCTCCAGAGGAAAATATATAGCAATAAGTGCACACATGAGAAGAAAGGAGAGATCTAAAATTGACACCGTATCGTCAAAATTGAAAGAGCTAGAGGAGCAAGATCAAAAAAACTCAAAACCTAGCAGAAGACAAGAAATAACTAAGATCAAAGCAGAATTGAAGGAGACAGAGACATGAAAAACACTACAAAAAAATCAATAAATCCAGGAGCTGGTTTTTTGAAAAGATCAACAAAATAGACGGACCACTATCCAGACTACTAAAAAAGAAAAGAGAGAATAACCAAATAGATGCAATAAAAAATGATAAAAGGAATATCACCACAGATTCCACAGAAATTCAAACCATCATCAAAGATTATTACAAACAACTCTATGCACATAAACTAGAAAACCTGAAAGAAATGGATAAATTCCTGGACAGTTGCCTCCTCCGAAGCCTAAACCAGGAAGAAGTCGAAACCCTGAATAGACCAATAACAAGGTCTGAAGTCAAGGCAGCAATTAAAAGCCTACCACCCAAAAAAAGCCCAGGTCCAGATGGGTTCACAGCCGAATTCTACCAGACATACAAAGAGGAACTGAAGAGGGAATCCTACCCAAATCATTTTATGAGACCAACATCATCCTAATACCAAAACCCGGCAGAGACTCAACAAGAAAAGAAAACTACAGGCCAATATCCATGATGAACATAGATGCAAAAATCTTCAATAAAATACTGGCAAGCCAATTGCAACAGCACATCAAAAACTTATCCACCATGATCAAGTAGGATTCATCCCGGGGATGTAAGGCTGGTTCAATATATGCAACTCTATAAATGTAATTCACCACATAAACAGAACCAAAGACAAAAACCACATGATTATCTCAATTGATGCAGAGAAGGCCTTCGACAAAATTCAGCAGCCCTTTATGCTAAAAACTCTCAATAAACTAGGTATAGACGGGACGTATCTCAAAATAATAAAAGCTATTTATGACAAACCAACAGCCAATATCATACTGAATGGGCAAAAACTGGAAGCATTCCCTTTGAAATCAGGCACTAGACAAGGATGCCCTCTCTCACCACTCCTATTCAATGTACTGGAAGTTCTAGCCAGAGCAATCGGGCAAGAAAAAGAAATAAAGGGTATTCAATTAGGAAAGGAGGAAGTCAAATTGTCTCTATTTGCAGACGACATGATTGTATATCTAGAAGACCCCATCATCTCAGCTCAAAATCTCCTGAAACTGATAAGCAACTTCAGCAATGTCTCAGGATACAAAATCAATGTGCAAAAATCACAAGCATTCCTATACACCAATAACAGACTTAAAGAGAACCAAATTAAGAACAAACTGCCATTCACAATTGCTACAAAGAGAATAAAATACCTGGGAATACAACTAACAAGGAACGTAAAGGACCTCTTCAAGGAGAACTACAAACAACTGCTCAACGAAATAAGAGAGGACACAAACCGATGGAGAAACATTCCATGTTCATGGTTAGGAAGAATTAATATCGTGAAAATGGCCATACTGCCCAAAGTAATTTACAGATTCAACGCTATCCCCATCAAGCTACCAATGACCTTCTTCACAGAACTGGAAAAAACCACCTTAAAATCTTCATATGGAACCAAAAGAGAGCCCGCATAGCCATGTCAATTCTAAGCAAAAAGAACAAAGCGGGAGGCATCACACTACCGGACATCAAACTCTACTACAAAGCTACAGTAATCAAAACAGCACGGTACTGGTACCAAAACAGAGATATAGACCAATGGAACAGAACAGAGGCGTCAGAGGCGACACAACATATCTACAACCACCCGATCTTTGACAAACCTGACAAAAACAAGCAATGGGGAAAGGATTCCCTGTTCAATAAGTGGTGTTGGGAAAACTGGCTAGCCATATGCAGAAAGCAGAAACTCGACCCCTTCCTGACACTTTACACTAAAATTGACTCCAGATGGATTAAAGACTTAAACATAAGACCTAACACCATAAAAACACTAGAAGGAAACCTAGGGAAAACCATTCAGGACATAGGCGTAGGCAAGGACTTTATGACCAAAACACCAAAAGCATTGGCAACAAAAGCCAAAATAGACAAATGGGACCTAATCAAACTCCACAGCTTCTGCACGGCAAAAGAAACAGTCAATAGAGTGAATCGGCAACCAACAGAATGGGAAAAAATTTTTGCAGCCTACCCGTCTGACAAAGGGCTGATATCCAGAATTTACAATGAGCTAAAACAGATTTACAAGAAAAAAACAAGCCCATTCAAAAATGGGCGAAAGATATGAACAGATACTTCACAAAAGAAGACATACATGAGGCCAATAAGCATATGAAAAAATGCTCATCATCACTGGTCATTAGAGAAATGCAAATCAAAACTACATTGAGATACCATCTCACGCCAGTTAGAATGGCGATCATTAAAAAATCTGGAGACAACAGATGCTGGAGAGGATGTGGAGAAATAGGAACACTTTTACACTGTTGGTGGGAGTGTAAACTACTTCAACCATTGTGGAAGACAGTGTGGTGATTCCTCAAGGACCTAGAAATAGAAATTCCATTTGACCCAGCAATCCCATTACTGGGTATATATCCAAAGGATTACAAATCGTTCTACTCTAAGGACACATGCACACGAATGTTCATTGCAGCACAGTTTACAATAGTAAAGATCTGGAACCAACCCAAATGCCCATTGATGATAGACTGGACAGGAAAAATGTGGCACCTATACACCATGGAATATTATGCAGCCATCAAAAACGATGAGTTTGCGTCCTTTGTAGGGACGTGGATGAACCTGGAAACCATCGTTCTCAGCAAACTGACACAAGAACACAAAATCAAACACTGCGTGTTCTCACTCATAGGAGGGTGTTGAACAATGAGAACACATGGACACAGGGAGGGGAGCACTATACACTGGGGTCTGTTGGGGGGAGTGGGGGGGACAGCAGCGGGGGTGGGGAGTCGGGAAGTAATAGCATGGGGAGAAATGCCAGATATAGGTGAAGGGGAGGAAGGCAGCAAATCACACTGCCACGTATGCACCTATGCAACAACCTTGCATGATTTTCACATGTACCCCAAAACCTAAAAAAAAAAAAAAAAAGAAATATTCTTAAAATTGCTAGATTAGGCATTTTGAAGTTACTTCAAACCACTAATTTTTCAAGCTCATGTACAATGTATTAGGTCTAGAAATGGCTTCAAAAGTGTAAGATTTATCAACTTTAACAGAAGCATAGAACTAATATTTACTACACACATATTCTACTCTGACAATATAGGAGTAGAACTGACATATTCTGAAGTGCTGTTGTGTTCCTATGACCTAAAAGTTCATATTCCACAAAGGTAGGAAAAACACCTGCCTTTTTATATAATTTTCTTCCAAGCAAATTGAGGTGACACTGAACCCTCATTCTGTAGGATTACCAGGAAATGCAAGCTCACCCATGCGTCTGTGGTGAGGTCTTTATCCTTACCAGGAACATGTATACATATAGGAGGGCTACTTGTGAAAAAAAAAAAAGGAAAAGTAAGAAAGCCTGAAAAATATTTTTTAGATTGCTTATATGGTCCCAGGCAGGCAGGTGGTTTAAAGCAGAGTGTGAGAGACCATGGGAGAGATGTCCATCTCCCTGGGTGAGCAGGGTAGACAGAATTCTCAAGGCTATTTTATCTTCCTAGGGTATGGGTAGGAGTTCATGCCAATCTCAGAAATTTAATCAGACTTCTTTGCCTGTTTGGGAAAACATCTTGTTACTTTCATTTGCTTCTATTTTCTCTTTTACAATAACCTTTTTAATGAACTCAACCTTATAAGAACTAAAGGCAAGAGGGAAACATCTTGAGACAACTTCTCAGCCTAAAAAATTCCTCTGAGGTAAAAAAGCAAAAAGGTCTAGCTAAAATAACGAAAAGAATGGGGAAATATCCAGATTGCAAAATGTAAATAGCAATTTATTTTAATTTTTTAACTATAATAAAAACAAAAGTAATTAATATCCCAGCAAATTATCTTGATGTAGCCATATGTTTTACATATATTAACTTATCTGGTTTACATCACAATCCAATTTTAAGAAGAGAAAACTTCGCCTCCGATTTGCTAAAGCCCAATAATATGACTTAAAGAACCAAACAAGGTGAGATGTGATATGGTTTGGCTGTATTCTCACCCAAATGTCATCTTGAATTGCAGTTCTCATAATCCCCAAGTGTTGTGGGAGGGATCCGGTGGGACATAATTCAATCATGGGGGTGGTTACCCCTATGCTGCTGTTCTCATGAAAGTGAGTGAGTTCTCACAAGAGCTGATGGTTTTATAAGGAGCTTTTCCCCTTTTTGCTTGTCACTTCTCTATGCTGCCACCACGTGAAGAAGGATTATGTTTGCTTCTTCTTCCACCATGATTGTAAGTTTCCTGAGGCCTCCCCAGCCATGCTGAACTGTGAGTCAATGAAACCTCTTTCCTTTATAAATTACGCAGACTTGGGTACTTCTTTATTAGCAGCATGATAACAAACTAATACAAGGTCAAAATCTGTATGTGTCTTCCTGCATAGATCTTATTCCTTTTAATAGACCAGTCCATGGGTAGATATGCTGCTTTCTGGAAAATAGTGCTATCCTAACCTGGAGAAGCAGATTTGGTGGGGGGGGGGGGGGTGGTGGTGGCATAAATCGTACCACAGATCTGTCTGTTGATCTTCTTGCAAATGTGCTACAAGTCACTAGACCCTAGAGCTTGCTCTGGATTCCACCTTGCAACTAGAAAATGACAGTTTTTTTACCATGGACCTTAAATTTCTGGGCTTGGTGCATCTGATTGGTGTAACCAATCTCCTACTCTAACAGACAGGAAGGCTGAGTAAGCATTTGTCTGCCGTTTCAGTTTCAATAACACAAGGCAGATTTGCTAACTAACTAAATTTATGAAGTGAAGGGATCCTCAAATATTGGAAGAAGTTCAGATGCAGGTTGGGCAAAATTAAAGATAAGTGGCCTCTATATTGAATAAAATGCAGCTTAGACACTAGCACCTTAATAAAAACAAGAGTTTCATTTGGTGAAAAGATTTGAGATGGAAATGGATTGGTTCCCTTCAGAGTGGCAGCTAACAGAGCGGTTTTTGGAAAAAATTATTCCTAAATGCATTGGGCTGCTTCTTGCTTGTGGAACAGAAATTACTGACTATTGGTTAAAATGCCATGTGAATTAATTTTCAGCCTCGTTTATTCTCTGGCTAAGCATAAAAGCAATTTTGAAAGGAGAAAAATGGCCCCAATATGCGTTGCCACAAATCTTTTGAGATATGAAAAATACCAGCAACTAGTATAATTTAATTCCAGACTCAAACAACTGTCACTGTTGTAGTTAGCAGTTCTGGATGTGTTCTTTGCAGATTCATAGAAAAAGATAAAATAATTGTTTAATTTTAGATTACAATTACTCCTTTTAGTAGCTAATATACTTATAATTGCTCCAGTCTAAGATAATATATTTTAGCTTAGAATCCATCCTCTATAAACCTTCTCACTAGGGATTGGTTGGATGATTTAATTAATTCTCTTTTCTAATTAATTGTCTCCCCTCACCATAAGAAGAATAGTTCTTTGTCGATTATTGGTTACTGTCACTGTTTTCTATGACTACCATAGATTAAGTGGTAGTTTCTTTAATTACTTAAAATAATGTCACCAAACAAGATGAGTCTTATGAAGATGAAATGATGTCTAAAAACTGTGATGAAGCAGGTATACTTATTGCAGCTACTGAAAATGAGTGAAAAAGCCACATGGAAATGACAATCTTTGCATATTTCATGCATGCCTCTACTAATGAGCTAAATTAATATACATTCATTTCCAAATGACTGCATGAAAGTAAATTAAAGATAAAAACTGAATCTAAAATATAGATGATATTTACCATTTGCATCAAACCAGAATCTTCTAGGTAGGATAGTGTGGCTGTATTATTGCGATTTTTGATGTTAAGTTAGACTCAGATGACTAATTGCTTTATCATTTTTGTGGAGACTGAGTCTCCTTCTGTTGTGAGGCTGAAGTGCAATGGTACAATCTTGGCTCCTTGCAATACCTGCTTCCTGGGGTGCCAGCGATTCTCCTGCCTCAGTTTCCCAAGTAACTGGGACTATAGGTGTGCACCACCATGCCCAGCTAAGTTTTGTATTTTTGTACAGACAGGGTTTCACCATGATGGTCAGGATGGTCTCAACTTCTTGACCTCATTGTCTGCCCGCCTTGGCCTCCTAAAGTATTGGGATTACAGGCATGAGCCACCGCACCTGGCCTAATTACTTTACGGTAACCTCAAAGAACAAAAGCCCACCTTTTATTGGACAGACAGGACACTTTACATGAACTGTTTTTTAATTCTGCAAGAGAGAGATAGGAAAGATTAGAAAACAAGATTGAAAACATTTTAACCATCAGGTTAAAAAAATAAATCGGATTCTTTAAGTAATTTGTATCTGTACTTTTAAATTTGTGCCTTTACTCTTCTTTTTAATGAGGACTACAAACTGTTTTCAAACTTATTTTTTATTAGTAGAGCTCTTAAACAATCTGAGAGGCAATTGTAATATCCTCCTACATTGATGTACTACCATGAGAAAGTAATTCAACCATTTTAGTTTGTGGGCATTATAAAAGTATATTCTGGTGTGTGCTGATTGAGACATGACTGATCACAGCATGACATTTCTTTTAGGCAAGTTTTCTTATTTATTTTCTGAAGAGACACATTACATAGCACACCTGGGTCTCTGTGGTCAGAGGCTCTGATTAAAGAACAAAATGTCAAAACCAGTAAATTATAAACTACTGAAATCCTCTTGTGCATGTTATTAAAGAGCCAAAATGAAAGACCTGCTTCATGGATACAAATGGAGAGGTTGCTGCTGCCTCAGAGGCCAGGCCTACTGTTTATTCACACTGCATCCCAGCAGAGTGAGTTATTTCATATAAAATAACCCAGGTAGCTTAAGTGTACACTGTCATGATAAAGTTTTAAAGATTCTATTTAGCCAATTTAATTTTACATTTTTTAAACAACAGATTATATCATATGCTAATTTATAAACAGAGGCTATTGACTATAGTTGCAAGTTTTTCTGATATCTCAGGTTACCATTATTATTACTATGTCCAGTTATAACTCAGCAATTTGTCAAATTCAGCTTCCCTAGCTTCTTTGTTTTAAAATTATCAGCTATTATTTTCTCACTTATTTATTCTCCTTCTTAAGCAAGTTCTCCTACCTATTTTTAATTATTGGAACAAGACAATCTTATAGAGTAAAACAAATATTATTAGTTAGAAAAAATAAAAACATGATGATTTCTTTCAGTTTTACTCTAGAGTTCTAAGTGAATTCTCTGAAGAAAGTTTTGCATCTGACCAAGATATAGTGGGAACTGATTGATTCAGTTCTTGAGCAACAAAAGGATAAACCAAATTTATGAAACAATGGTGTCTAAGACACTGGACATTAGGCAATAGAAATGAATTCTCCCTCAGTCAGGAAGCAAATGAGATGAGTCTTATAATTATTCCAGCTTAGTGCTCAGAGACCATTTCCAGGCCATGACCTGAGGAGGGGATCGCAGTTGAATTGCATTGAATAAATGGAATATCCTGGAAATGGATAATATGCACACAAAACAAACTATACAATAAAGGTGAGTTTTTCTTTATCCACTTAAATTTGATACTTTAAGTACTATCTTTCTGGTTTCAGGTGTCATAACTTGATAGATGTTCTGTTAAATCATTCATATTTTTATTGTACAGCTTACATATACTGGAAGGCTTTTTAAAATACATCCTACAAATTCATTCTACAAAGCATTTTGAGCAAGCTCTTCGTGGAAGATTTTAGAGACATCATGAACAAAACAGACACAGTTCTTAACCACATGGTGCTTCAGTCCTGTGGGTTAAACAGTCACAAAATAATAAAAAAGGAAGTATGATCTGTGAATCAATTGTAATCCTAAAAACTTCTGTCATCAGCACCATGTCAACATACACAGTAGGCTGGTTCAATTTCTAGTCTTAATCTAGATGTTTCTAAAAGTCCATTATTGTGTTTTCATTGGTAAGATATCTAGAGAAAGTTAAAAATGAAAAAGGAATGCATAAAAATAGAGTTGGTACTTGAGATAGCAAATCTAAGTGTAGAAACCCATAGCTTGCCTTCTCTATGAGATTGTGAAAGTAGAATACGAGGGGTCTTGCTTTTAAAATGACAGTTATGTGTGTAAGAAACAAATGCCCTGGAGTTCTCATCTTGAGGGAAAAGAAACAAAGTAGCTGGACCTCTGACTTCTTTATAGTGTACTGCACAATGCTGAGGGAACCATTATGGCAAGCTTATAATAAAGTGCATGACTTGCATGAATATATATGGTGGCCTGAGTAGATTTCTATGTAAACTCGTACTTTAGACTTATGAAGTGGGATTTAAGCCTGTCTCTCAGTCTTTCCACTCTGCAGTGACGGCAAGTAGATCTAGATTTACTGGATTTACTGACCTATTCATACAGGGTGCCAACTCTAGTTAAAACAGCTGAGCTTTCCTATACAGTCAGAAGAGAGATTCTTCCCACCTAGTTTCTAATACCTTAGGTTAGTAACCTTTATCAAACAGAATTAGTGACAATTACATTAAATCAACAAATTCTTTAGGTAACCAGAGAGCTAGAACTAACAAGCCTTTAAGAGGCTGAGAACAATTGCATTGCCATCTGAGATGAATACCTGAAAAGCAGTTAAATGTGTGTAGACGGGTAAATACAATGAGTATAAACATTTCCAAAGATTTCATTTAATCATAATCATTCTCTCATGCGACTTCTTGGGTATGGCATTTTCCGGAATACTTTTGCTTCTATCTTGAAATATGAATAGAACTAAAAAAATGAGCATGACTCAATAAATTTGAAAAAGCCACTGGTTCAGTTGTAACAAAAGCCCCTGAAAGCCTTCCATTATGTTTAAATTTACATCAGCCAGGAATTGTTCAGGCATATAGCATGTGCCAAATAGGTGTCTGTATATGTCTTCAAAAGGTAGTATTTTTGGAGAAACCTAAAATCAATATTAAATAATATGATTATCAAGCTGACATGAATAAAAGTAGAGCAGGACTTATTTCCACAGGTCTAGCTGACCTAATACTTTCAGTAGATAATAATTAGTATAATCAAGGGCAATCTTTGCACTTTAATGCAGTAGAATTCAATGGTACTAAAGGTTGTCTTTCAGGAAAATTATTAAGGTTAAAAGGCAATAATGTTGAGAAAGATGTTAACTGATAGACATTCTAACCTCCACAATATTAGCAAAAATGCTCTTAACCCTTGCCTTATAGCTCCTATTCAAACATTGACCAAGATAGCCAGGAAATTCTAGTTTACTCCAATGTCTTTAGTCAACATTCCTCTATTCATTTCACAAATACTAATTGAGGACCTTTCATATTCTAGGCCCTGTGCTGGGTAAAAGAGATAAAATGAGGAGCAATAACACACCTAGAATCAAACTAAAATTAACTTTCTTTTGCATATAATGTACTATCTATAAAGTTAAATCAGGAGTAATTTGTAATAATTTCAATTTTTTGACAGCTCGAAATACTCTTATCTAAGCCAAAGAAGAGAAGTAAGAGGGGCAAGGAATGTGCAGCTATGAGGGGCTTAAGAGAAAATGAATCTAAAATCTGTTTCCTAGTGCTACCTTTAGGATGGAATCATGCCTTCTCCTTAGTTTACTTGGTGTAGTGTTAAAGTATAAGTAAGTCATATTCCAGATGTGAATTCCATTGTGATTATTCACTATATTCCTTACAGGCAGCAAAATTTCACCAAATTTCATAGCACTGTAACAAAAATTAGCATAGTTGCAGTTGGTGTTGCAATAAATATTAAACATGAATTAAAATACATATATATATACACACACACACAGAGAGAGGGAGAGAGAAGGGAATTAAATATTCATAAAATTAGACTGAACAATATTTACTTATTTTAAATACACTACTCATAAAACCACATGTTTACCACTCTGGTATTGTATGAAGTTTATGCTCTTAACAGTTTTTTCCAGATTTAGGATATGTAGGAAACCACGTCATGCATCTGAATGGTAGAAATAAGAAAGAAGTATTTCCTTCTCCACCAGAGGATACAGAACCTGGAAATTCCATGGATGAACATTGCTAAAAAAGAATGCATGAAGAGCTAAACTGAGGAAAGAGCAGAAATTTATAAGTAATTCAGCTCTGCCTTTAACCAGTCAACCTTCCTACCTTATTCCTGGAAATCTGGCTGCTGGTAACTTTTAGTGCCACAGTTGAGTCACAGGTGCATTCCATTCTCAAGGTCCAGTCCCTACTCTTAAAATCCACTCAAGAAGTCCTGGGAGAGACAAGAAGTCAGGCCAAAATTATGGACTATTATGCTAATAGAGAAGCTTTCACTAGCACAAGCAAACAATTTTTAAATGTTTATGTGTGTGAAGTAGAAATATTTTTCATAACAATGACCTTGTTTGGTTTCTTTTTTGGGATCTCTTACTCTTGGAATACTATACAGCTGTTAGAAAAAGATAAATCAATTCTTAGAGTTTGGGTAAATGAATTAGTAATGATTTTTCTTGATCATATTTTTCTAGACCTCTCTTCAGTAGCATGCAAACTGCCCCAAAGGCCTATTTTTCTGTTACAAAAGCTGATACGGATTAAACAAAAGGAATTCTTGTGCCTCAGATATGTTCTATACTTCTTCATAAAGTCAGCCATTCCATACAGATTTAGAGAAAGCACTAAATTCCTGATAACCTGCATACTTTTTTCAGAGATGTAAAGGGAGAAGTTTTAGAAGATATCTATAAAGACGTGACTTGAGGACTCTGTTCCTGGCTTAACACTTGCTACAATATTGTCCTCTGTCTTTTTTGGTGTTTGTGTGATAACAGCACCTGCTTCTTATCAAAGACTATAGGATGAGTCTTGATGATAAAGTAAGTGGTAAATGGCATACTTAGAAAATGTTTCTGCTCCCATGAAATGTATAGTGAGATAGTATCATAAATCTTTAGGTCTTCATTAATTAGAAAATGGCATATAGGAAGATAAATAGAAAAAAAGTTGTATTGTTCATTGTCTTGTTTGCAGTTCCTAACTCTACCCTAGGAGATAATACATGGTCTCTAGTACTGGGAACCATTAAAATACAATGACCCTTAGTAGATTTCATCATGCTAGTGGCTCATGATCACAAGAATAAATCCTTTCAATAAGGACGTCCAATAGAATGAAAATGTAGCCACCTTGACAACAGGGTCTTGTGATGCGTAACTGTACTGAAAGAAACAGCTGAGGACCTTGAAGCACATGTTCTCGGCCATAATGAAATGTGAGTCTTATGGCATGGAACAGTGTTTTACTCATTGCTCATAATGTGGAAGTATCACCCAAATCTACCTAAAACACTTCAAGTGATTGGCCTTGTTAGCTTAATGAAACTTGACCCATCAGAGAAATTGTCCTCATATGCAAGAGAGAATGTGTTTAAACTCTCTGGCAGTCCCACTGGGTTTTGCATTAATTAGTCAACATCCATATAATTACATATTTTTAAATTGATCCTGACAAAACATTCACACAGGTGCACAGAATATTGTCTTATGGAACTTCAAAAATCATTAGATTCATTGTCATAAAAAGAACCCTTGCAATCAAATAACCTGCTTCCAGGAAAGGAATGGCCAAAGCATATAGACCAGCCTGGACTTGCAGACAAAACTATGCTAATGGGAATCAATGTATTTAAATTTGAGTTTTAAACTGAACGTCTGCCAGAGAAGGAGACTTGATTTGATATATTTATATAATTTGTATTTTAGTAAACTAAAGTCTATGTATGTAGTCTGATACATGTAATAAATAAATAAATATGCATAATAAATAGCATGCCAGCATAAAGAGATGTTCTTTCTTTCCTTATTTTTCTAGTTATGAGGAGCACTGAGTTTAATGGTGAAGAGTGAGCACTCCACTATGTGTGTATGTGCATCTGGCAAGCTTGAGCAGAGTGTGAATCAGATAACAGTATTTTGACAAAGCAGAGTGAGACTATTGGACTCATTGATTGTCCTGTAAAGAAAAATGGGTTAGAGTTCTAAAGAGCTTGAATGCAAGTCAAGGGAGAATTCCAGTAGAAGCTGTGGCATAAATGAACTATAGAAATTTAAGAAAATTATTTTAGTACTCTGGTCTCTATTCTTACATGTGGAAATTTAAAAAACCAGATTACATGTTTTCTACAGTCTGCAAAAACTTATACTTCTTTATCATTCTGTGAATAAATTTAGTTAAATGCATCAAACAAGAATGCTGTAGTCACCACAGTCACAAAACCAGTCTGGAGATTTTAACTAGTGTGATTACACAAGAAAAGGTATGATTGTTAGGAGAAAAGCACAATAAATATTTTCAGACACAATATTTGCATAAATAAAAAATCAAAAAAGACATGTAAAATCTATGTAAAAGCCATAAAGTAAATAAGCAAATAAGAGTTTTTCCATATATTAGTAATAACAAATGTTAAATATACACAAATAATAAATATCCTTTTTAATTACAGAATATGTAAAATACAATAATAAATAGAGCAAAAACTATGTAAACCTGTCTAAAGAAAGCTGTGAAATATTACAGAAAGTTTCAACAAGATCAAAGTAAATGTGAAGTAATATACTGTTTTTGAGTGAGAAAAACCTAAGACTGCAAAGATATTAATTACATTGAGAATAAGCTATGCATTTAATGAAATCTCACAAAAATCCAAGAACATTTGGAAAATAATAATAAAGTAAGAAAAGCCATTCCAGTAGTCAAAATATACTGTTGAGTTTTAACAATAAAATAACAACCTTCAACTCTGGAATGGATAGAAAGTTAAGAAATGTATATAAAACAGAGCAGAGTCCAAAAATAAATCTTCAGTTAGTATTGAGAACTCTGAAAAAGTTGATTCTGACAATTTATGCCAGTTTTCTCACTGCTTTTATAGAAGGGACAATTTCTGGAGTTTCTTACTCCACATTTTTGTGGACCTAACTCCTTTCATGCAATTTAAAATCAGTTTTATAATTGTGGATGGTATCCATGGAGATCAGTAGAGTGATGATTTGCAAGTTCTAAATACCGTGTATACTCTAAAATGTAGTCACCACATTTAGTTGCAACTTAGATTTTTTTCTAACTAAATATTTTCTGGATTTCTTGCAGTTTTCCGCATTTCAACATTAATTTATCTTAGTGTTCATATAAAATATTTACAAGAATATTCTATCTACTTTAAGCTTTTTCTTCAAAAGCTTAACATGATACTGGATATGAAACTCTGGAAAATGTATGTGTATTCGAAAAGGTAAGATCTCAAAATCTTTTTGCTGCACACATGTATTAAATATCAAATGCATTTTTATCAAGTGAAAGATCATGATGCCCAAATCTCAAGCAAAAATATTCTTCTCTCCCTCAAGTATATTTTGATGTTAACAATTTGGAATGAGAGATGCTTTAAACAACTTTATTATAAAACTAATGTCTATAGAAGACTGGCTTAGAATCTGGGGGAAAAAAATGGAAAATGGTTGGAAAAAGATGATCCATAATAAACTCTCAAATTTTTATGATCATTCAAATATTTACTTAATACAATAAAATAATTACACAAATGATGTCAACATCTTTCAAATTCTGATATCTGCTTCGGAAGACAGATGGAAGGGGAGAGACAGAGAGTCTTTGAAAATAGCTAAATATACCTTTTAAAATATAATGTAGCAATTAGGACTTTACAACCAACCTAGTAATGTTTCTTTGGCAAAGTTTTAATATTCCTTTATGAGAAATATCTGCAAAAATTTTTACTACTTTTATGTCATAAAAATAATCTATGAAATTGTGACAGAACAGTCTTAAAACTAAAGTCACCAAGCATATTATAAAACTGATTATAATAACTCTAAAGGTATCATCAGAAGCTTAGTGATAACTTTTAATTTTTTAAAGTCTAGAATTACTCATTTACTCATACACATAATATGTCCATATGCAATACCATGCAGGTTAATATATTTGTAAAATAATGGTAAAAAATACAGATAATCTGTTGACTTTGGTCACCTTAGTAATCAATAAGAATTACTAAATATAACAGCAATGCAGAGCAAAGATCTGAAAAGAAAGGAATTGACCATATATGCAAATAGTAAACCATATCATTTTCATTTCTTTCTTTCTTTCTTTCTTTTTTCTTGAGATCTTGCTCTGTTGCCCAGTCTGTAGTGCAGTAGCATGATCTCAGTTCACAGCAACCTCTGCCTCCTGGGTTCAAGCAATTCTCCTGCCTCAGCCTCCCAAGTAGCTGGGATTGCAGGTGCCTGGCCTAAGCTTGGCTATTTTTGTGTGTGTGTGTGTGTGTGTGTGTGTGTGTGTGTATCCTTAGTAAAGACAAGGTTTCACCATGGTGGCCAGGCTGGTTTCAAACTCTTGACCTCAAATGATCGGCCCACCTCGGTCTCTCAAAGTGCTAAGATTACAGGTGTGAGCCACCATTCCTGGCCATTAAACAAACAACAAAAAATTACATCTATCCTTTTCCTTGATGTGCCTCATCTAGGAATACTAGATGCCATTCCAAAATTAAGCAATGTAAAATTTCTAAGCAGGCAGTGGCATAATAAGATAAGTGACTGTAAAATAGTCATAAAATCTAATAGTGATTTGAGATTCTGCCTAAGTTAGAGAACTTGCGTTTGTAGAGCACTGATATGGGTTGGAATTGGGTCTCTGCTCAAATCTCATATCAAAGAGGCGGGGGGTCTGATGGGAGGTGATTGGATCATGGAGGTAGATGATCCAAAGAGCCCCTTTTCTGTTCTAATGACATTGAGTGAGATTTCAGGAGATCTGATGGTTTAAAAGTGTGTAGCCCTTCACACTTTGCAGTCTTTCTCCTGCTCTGCTATGGAAAGGTATGACTTGCTTCCCATTTGACTTCTGCCATGATGGTAAGTTTCCCCAGCCATGCGGAACTCTGAATCAATTAAACATCTTCATTTTATATATTAGCAAGTCTCAGGTATTTCTTTACAGCAGTGTGAAAATGGGCTAATACAAGCTCTCTTTTAAATACACATAATATTTAAATTTTGTTTTATTCCAATATTTAAAAGAGGAAGTAAAGAGTAAGGCAGGCAATCTGATATTACATGAATACTCTTACCATGAAATTTCAAAGACCTGTGTTCTAGCCTTAACTTCTAATAATAATTATGGAAAATTATTTAACATCCTTGTAAAATTATTGGGTTGAGCCATCTATTATGCTAATAAATAATAAAACATACTAGCTGTACAACTATAATAGTTGTAGAGTTTTCAAAGTGTTTCATGTAACATTGCCTCATTACCTAAGGTCTCTTCCAGGTGTAGGATCTATGAAATAAAGCTTGAAGCATAAGGATTCTAATTAACTAAGGTATTTAATGTGAAACCTTTGAGGAACTTGGGAAGGAAAAAAGGGAATATCTTCTTTTATAATCCATCTTTCAAGACAGTAGAATTTTCCTTCAATCATACCAAATACCTTCCTTTTTGAGCAAGTGATGTTACTTCTAAGGAGGCACAACCAGAATTTTAAAAGACAATCAATTAGATATATTTTATGTATTTATTCGACTAAAACTCATGGTTCAACTATTGTTTAGAGGGTGTATTTCCTTTGTGTTATATGATGTCAATCTCCAAGAAGACATCTGTAATAAGTGACTCAGTTTCATATACAGAACTTCATCATAGAATCCTTTGATCCAGGCTGTAGACAGACCTAAGGGGTTTCCTTTCGTCTTTCTCTCCAACGACCAAACACAGTCGTGTGCTAGACCTAATGTGTCCTGGCAAAGGAGGGCTGATCATGCCCACCACTTCCCAACTCCAGACTCAGTAGCATCACATTACCAAAATCAGGCATGGTGAGAGTAAATACATTATGGAAATTAATAAACACTACTAATATAGGCTCTTTCTTAGGATGGAGAGAGGGACTCAGGGTGGCAACAAGTTTTCCAGTCATTACAACTTTACCATCATATTACTAGTCAAACCTTTGTAACTTCTGGCTGCAAGTAAAAGTCAAATGAAACCAACATTAAACATGTGGACAAAGGAAAATGCCAAGCTTTTTCTGCCTTTGAAACTAAAACTAATCACGAATCTCACAGTGATGTGATTCTCAAAGTGAAAAGCTCTCGAAAGGAAGCATTTCTTGCTTTACCTCTGAAACTCAGTGACAGAGGAAAGAATTTTAATATACTGAATTCTGAGAAGACACAGACTGACAAATTATATACTGAAGCCCATTAAGTGTTCTTGTCCTTGAGGAGTCTTAATCAATGATAGATGCTGAGCAGAGTAAAGGAAAATGACAGTTTCCTCTTATTCTGCCATTGCCCTCCCACTGGATGATGAACTCAGGTTAACTAAGCAGGTTTTCGTGCCTCTTTGAGTTTCTCCTGGGCCTTTAAGTTAGCAGCTTATTTGTCTCTATATGTAGATGTTGGAGTTAGATGAAGAGAGAATAGAAGAGACTTTAATTTATTAATTGATTGTTAAGTCAATAACTTAATAATTAAGTTATCTGACTTGTAAGGAATTTTTAAATTTGACATTAATTTTATCATAGAAGCAACTACAATTCCAATATTCTTTATTTTATGAACATAGGAGTAGATTTGCTAAAACAGTCTCTAACTTAACATATTGAGAATTTTTTTTTAATAATTAGAGGACCGTAGGAACATTTTATGTCAATGATGCTAATATGTGCTGAAAAATTTGATCATTATTTTAATGTACCCATATGTGTTAGAGAAAAGTAAAAACAGAAAAAAATTATTAAATGACTAGATAATAAATGCTATTTTTATTTATTTCATTTTCAAATTTTCATCTTTCCCACAAAATGCCTCAGGATAACAGTACTAAAATTAACATAAAATTAATCCAGAAAATTATATTTGTGATTATATTAGCACAAAATAGGTTTTTTTAAACTTTCCCTTCATTTATCATCTATATCTGGTAGCCAAATGAAAAATATAGTCATTATGTGCCCCTTTAAGAAAGGTGGGGAATATGAGACTTTACAATGTCACAGCAGGGAAGACATTACAGAGTTAAATGACCTTTATTGAAAACAACTTATATCCAGCTGCCTGATGTTTACATTTGAAGAATCTGAGAAGTTTGTGAAATGGAATTGAGTAAAAATATTAGCAACCTCAAAGAATCCAAGAGGAGGAAGAAATGAGTCAATTAATAATCTCATCCATTAATAATCTTTATACCATCCATATTTGTTGACTCAAAATGAGAAAAGTTTTAAAAGTTAATTAATAAGATCTTCAGTGAGCAAAAGAAATGCATCAAACTCCTGCACCCTGATAAACATTATCATTGAAAGTGTCATCACATTAAATGTCTGATACAGAATTCAAATTTGATAGGTACTTTCTTCTGTTAAAATTTTCAGAAATGTAACTTGTTAGATTTCTTAAAGCCATCTAACTCTAGGCATAATTCTACAAAGATGTATATCATAATCAGATCTTTGCTTGCAGCAACTCTTAGCTTCTACCTTGGGATCTTAGATATTGATTCTTATAGGATTTATTATAGTTATCTTTAATGAACTTTAAAAATCAGAGTTCTAAAAGTGTTTGGGACTTTTAGAAAAGCTGACTAAAGAGAAAGATTGTTTGTATATGCAGATGAAATGCAAGGGAGTAAGCAGGAGATGCTGTGTTCCCTGAAAGAACAGCCAGTTCTCAGAATTCTGTGAGAGTGTACTACTATGTAGTGAGAGTTCAGATGACTTTGAGAAAAACAGAAATCCAGAGACATTTGAGAGGGTACAGGCAGAGGGTACAGGCAGAGGTTACAGGCAGAAAATATTGTGCTTCCTTAGACAATAACTGAATCCAAAGAAACAGCAACAGTCTTGGAAGAAGTTATAATCTACCTCAAATGGACATACGAGATTCCTGGTAAGATGGTCAAATAGGATCAGCTCCAATGTGCAGCTCCCAGAGGGACACAGAAGGCAGGTGATTTCCTCATTTCCAACTGATATACCTGGTTTATCTCTGGGACTGGCTGGACCCTGGGTGCAGCCCAAGGTGGGGTGAGCAGAAGCAGAGTCAGGGGTCACCTCACCAGAAAATACAAGGAGCCAGGAACTCCCACTCCTAGCCAATGGAAGCCATTAAGGACTGTACCCTGCATTCCAGCCCAGATACTGTGCTTTCCCCACAATCTTCACAACCCTCAGACCAGGAGATTCCCTCCGGTGTCTACGACATTAGGGCCCTGGGTTTCTAGCACAAAACTGGGCAGCTGTTTGGAAAGACATCAAGCTAGCTGTAGCAGTGTTTTTGTTTTTTTTCATACCCCAGTGGTACCTGGAACACTAGTGAGACAGAACCGTTCGCTCCCCTGAAAAGGGGAGTTGAAGTCAGGGAGCCAAGTGATCTGACTCAGCAGGCCCCACCCCCATGATCAGTGAAATTCTTCCAGCTAGCGTGCAGTCTGAGCTACTCTTGGGACATTCAAACTCAGTGCTGGCAGGGGAGTCTGCCATTGCAGAGGCTTGAGTAGGTGATTTTAACATCACAGTGTAAACAAAATTGCAGGGAAGTTCAAACTGGGCAGAGCCCATGGCAGCTCAGCAAGCCTTCTGCAGGCAGGCTGTGACATTCCCTCCTCACTGGGCAGGGCATCTCTGAAAAAAGGCAGCAGCCTGTTGGGGACTTATAAATAAAGCCCCCATCTTCCTGGGACAGAGCACCTGAGAAAAGGGGTGGTTGAGGATACAGCTTCAGCATATTTAAACTTCCCTGCCAGGCAGCTCTGAAGTGAGCAGCAGATCTCTCAGCACAGCATTTGAGCTCTGATAAGGGAAAGACTGCCTCCTCAAGTGCATCCCTGACCCCAGTGTATCCTGACTGGGAGACATCTCCCAGTAGGGGCTGACAGACACCTCATACAGGAGAGCTCTGGCTGGCGTCTGGCAGGTAACCTTTTGGGATGAAACAACCAGAGGAAGGAACAGGCAGCAGTCTTTGCTGTTATGCAGCCTCTGCTGGTGATTCTCAGGCAAGCAGAATCTGGAATGGACCTCCAGCAAACTCCAGCAGACCTGCAGCAGAGGGGCCTGTTAGAATAAAAACTAACAAACAGAAAGAAATAGTTTCTACATCAACAGAAATAACGTCCACTCAGAGACCCCACTCAAAGGTCACCGACTTCAAAGACCAAAGGTAGATAAATCCACGAAGATGAGAAGAAACCAGCACAAAAAGACTGAAAATTCCAACAACCAGAATGCCTCTTCTTCTCCAAGGAATCACAACTCCATGCCAGCAAGAGAACAAAAGCGGATGGAGAATGAGTTTGACAAATTGACAGAGGCAGGCTTCAGAAGGTGGGTAATAACAAACTTTTCCCAGCTAAAGAAGCATGTTCTAACCCAATGCAAGGAAACTAAGAACCTTGAAAAAAGGTGAACTAGAATAACCAATTTAGAGAAGAACAAAAATGACCCCACAAAGCTGAAAAACACAGCACAAGAACTTCATGAAACATACACAAGTTTCAATAGCTAAATTGATCAAGTGGAAGAATGAATATCAGAGATTGAAGGTCAACTCAATGAAATAAAGCAAGAAGACAAGATTAGAGAAAAAAGAGAGAAAAGAAATGAGCAAAGCCTCCAAGAAATATGGGATTATGTGAAAAGACCAAATCTACGTTTGGTGGGTATACCTGAAAGTGAAGGGGAGAATGAAACCAAGTTGGAAAACACTCTTCAGGATGTTATCCAGGAGAACTTCCCCACCTAGCAAGGCAGGCCAACATTCAAATTCAGGAAATACAGAGAACACCACAAAGATACTCCTCGAGAAGAGCAACCCCAAGACACATAATTGTCAAATTCACCAGGGTTGAAATGCAGGAAAAAGTGCTAAGGGCAGACAGAGAAAAAGGTCAGGATACCCACAAAAGGAAGCTCATTACACTATCAGCAGATATCTTAGCAGAAACCTTACAAGCCACAAGAAAGTGGGGGCCAATATTCAACATTGTTAAAGGAAAAAGTTTTCAATTCAGAATTTCATTTCCAGCCAAACCCAGTGTCATAAGCAGAGGAGAAATACAGTCATTTATGGATAAGCAGCTGCTGAGAGGTTTTGTCACCACCAGGCCTGCCCTACAAGAACTCCTGAAGGAAGCACTAAACATGGAAAGGAAAAACCACTACCACCCACTGCAAAAATATACCAAATTGTAAAGACCATTGATGCTATGAAGAAACTGCATCAACTAATGGGCAAAATAGCCAGTTAGCATCATAATGGCAGGATCACATTCACACATAACAATATTAACCTTAAATGTAAATGAGGCAAATGCCCTAATTAAGACACTGACTGGCAAATTGGATAAAGAGTCAAGACCCCTCAGTGTGCTGTATTTAGAAGACCCATCTCATGTGTAAAGACACACATAGACTCAAAATAAAGGGATGAAGCAACATTTACTAAGCAAATGGAAAGCAAAATAAATAAATAAATAAAGCAGAGGTTGCAATCCTAGTCTCTGACAAAACAGACTTTAAACCAACAAAGATTGAAAGAGACAAAGAAGAGCATTACATAATGGTAAAGGGATCAGTGCAACAAGAAGTGCTATCATAAATATATATGCACCCAATACAGGAGCACCCAGATTCATAAAGCAAGTTCTTAGAGACCTACAAAGAGACTTAGACTCCCACAGGATAAGAGCAGGAGACTTTAACACCCCACTGTCAATATTAGACAGATCAATGAGACAGATAATCAACAATGATATCCAGAACTTGAACTCAGCTCTGTACCAAGTGGACTAAATAGACATCTACAGAACACTCCACCACAAATCCACAGAATATACATTCTTCTCAGCACCACATTGCACTTATTCTAAAATAACCACATAATTGGAAGTAAAACACACCTCAGCAAGTGCAAAAGAATGGAAATCATAACAAACAGTCTTTCAGACCACAGTGCAATCAAATTAGAACTAATTGGATTAATACATTTTTTTATTAATCTATTCACACTAATAAATTTATTATTTATTAAATTTTCAGGGATGTTAAAACTGTACAACTACTTGGAAACTGAACAACCTGCTTCTGAATGACTACTGGATAAATAACGAAATGAAGGCAGAAACAAAAATGTTCTTTGAAACCAATGAGAACAAAAATGCAAAGTACCAGAACCTGTATAATACATTTAAAGCAGTGTGTAGAGGGAAATTTATAGAACTAAATGTCCACAGGAGAAAGCAGGAAAGATCTAAAATCAACACCCTAATGTCACAATTAAAACAACTAAAGAAGCAAGAGCAAACAAACTCAAAAACTAACAGAAGACAAGAAATAACTAAGAACAGAACAGAACTGACGGAGATAGAGAAACAAAAAATCTTTCAAAAAATCAATGAATCCTGGAGTTGGTTTTTTGAAAAGATCAACCAAATAGATAGACTGCTAGCCAGACTAATAAAGAAGAAATGAGAGAAGAATTAAATAGATGCAATAAATAATAGTAAAGGGGATATCACAACTGATCCCACAGAAATACAAACTACCACCAGAGAATACTACTATGTAAATAAACCAAAAAATCTAGAAGAAATGGATAAATTCCTGAACACTTACATCCTCCCAAGACTAAACCAGGAAGAAGTCAAATCCCTGAATAGACCAATAACAAGTTTTGAAATTGAGGCAGCAGTTAATAGCCTACCAACCAAAAAAAGTTCAGGACAAGATAGTTTCACAGCTGAAATCTACCAGAGGTACAAGAACTGGTATCATTCCTTCTAAAACTATTCCAACAATAGAAAAAGAGGGAATCCTCCTTAATTCACTGTATGATGCAACATCTTCCTGATACAAAAACTTGGCAGAGATACAACTAAAAAAGGAAGTTCCAAGCCAACATCCCTGATGAACATCGATGTGAAAATCTTCAATAAAATACTGGCAAACTGAATCCAACAGCACATCAAAAAGCTTGCCTATCACAATCAAGTTGGCTTCATCCCTAGATTGCAAGGCTGGTTCACTGTACACAAATCAATAAATGTAATCCATCACATAAACAGAACAAAAGACAAAAACTACATGATTATCTCAATAGATGCAGAGAAGGCTTTCAGGATACAAAATCAATGTGTGAAAATCATAAGCATTCCTATACACAAATAACAGTCAAACAGAGAGTCAAATTATGAGTGAATTCCCATTCACAATTGTTACAAAGAGAGTAAAATACCCAGGAATACAAATTACAAGTGATGTGAAGGAACTTTTTAAGGAGAACTACAAACTATTGCTGACGAAAATAAGAGAGGACACAAACAAATAAAAAAAAAATTTCATGCTCATGATTAGGAAGAATCAATATCATGAAAATGACCACATTGCCCAAAGTAATTTATAGATACAATGCTATCCTCATCAAGCTACCACTGTCTTTCTTCACAGAATTGGAAAAAAGCAACTTAAATTTCATATGGAACCAAAAAAGAGCCCACATAGCCAAGACATCCTAAGCAAAAACAACAAAACTGGACATATCACAGTACCAGACTTCAAAAATACTACAAGGCTACAGAAATCAAAACAGCATTGTACTGTACCAAAACAGAGATATAGACCAGTGGAATGGAGCAGAGGCCTCAGAAACAACACCACACATCTACAACCGTCTGATCTTTGACAAACCTGACAAAAACAAGCAATGGGGAAAGGATTCCCTATTTAATAAACAGTGTTGGAAAAACTGGCTAACCATGTGCAGTAAGCTGAAACTGGATCCCTTCCTTACACCTTATACAAAAATTAACTGAAGATAAATTAAAGATTTAAATGTAAGACCTAAAACCATAAAAACCCTAGAAGAAAATCTAGGTGCTACCATTCACGACATAGGCATGGTCAAGGACTTCATGACTAAAACACCAAAAGCAATGGCAGCAAAAGCCAAAATTGACAAATGGGATCTAATTAAACAAGAGTTTCTGCACAGCAAAATAAACTATCATTAGAGTGAACAGGCAACCAATAGAATGAGAGAAAATTTTTGCAATCTATCTATCTATCTGACAAATGGCTAATATCCAGAATCTACAAAGAACTTAACAAATTTACAAGAAAAAAAAAACCATCAAAAAGTGGGTAAAGGATATCAATAGACACTTCTCTAAAGGAGAATTTTATGGCGCTAACAAACATATAAGAAAAGTCATCATCACTGGTCATTAGAGAAATGCAAATCAAAACCACAATGAGATACAATCTTATGCCAGTTAGAATGTCAATTCTTAAAAAGTCAGGAGATAACAGATGTTGAGAGGATGTGGAGTCATAGGAATGCTTCTACACTGTTGGTGGGAGTGTACATTAGTTTGACCATTGTAGAATACAGTGTGGCAATTCCTCAAGGATCTAGAACTAGAAATACCATTTGACCCAGCAATCACATTACTGGGTATATACCCAAAAGATTATAAATCATTCTATTATAAAGACACAGGCACACATGTGTTTATTGTGGCACTGTTCACATAGCAAAGACTTGGAACCAACCCAAATGCCCATCAATGATAGACTGGATAAAGAAAATGTGGCACATAAACACCATGGAATACTATGCAGTCATAAAAAGGATGACTTTATGTCCTTTGCAGGGACATGGATGAAGTTTATATCCTTTACAGGGACATGGACAGGGACACTATCATTCTCAGCAAACCGACATAAGAACAGAAAACCAAACACCACATGGTCTCACTCATAATTGGGAGTTAAACAATGAGAACACATGGACTCAGGGAGGGGAACATCACAGATCGGGCCTGTTGGGTGTTGGGGGGCTAGGGGAGGGATGGCATTAGGAAAAATGCTTAATGTAGATGACGGGGTGATGCATGCAGCAAACCACCATGGCAAGTGTATAACTATGTAACAAATCTGCATGTTCTGCACATGTACCCGGAACTTAAAGTATAATAATAAAAAACGGACACATGAGAGGAACTTCAGTTTACAAGAGTTGCTGGACACATGGCCAAGAGCGGGGAGTGTCTGACACTGTAATTCTCAAGCTAAGGTCAACTTAACCTGAGAAACTGAAGCTTTATATCCCCATATTTTCCTTATATTCACTGAGTTTGTAACCCAAGATTCTGTTGCACTTTAGGAATTTGTTCATTGTGTTGGTTGACTGTGTGTGAAATGCAGCAGCAAGCACCATAGGGTAGAGGGATAATTAATGAATCAAAAGCTTAGAAAGTTATTAGCACTGGGGGTGGAGGCAGATTTATTTTGAAGATACTGAGACTTCAGCTTCAGTATCTCACTTGCACCAGTCCCTTTATGTGGGTTGGTCTCAGTGGCTGCGGGCATTATGAGAATTCAGCTAAGCTACAGATACAGTTAATTTGGGTTTAGTGAGATGTGTATATGTGTGCTTTACAGTTATTTCCATTTATAGGTAAGGTTTTGCTTGTTACAGTGTCAAAATGTCTTCCAGAATATGCCTACCACTACTGTGCCAATTCCCTTGTGTTCTGAAATGAAGCGGCAGGACTCAGCATAAATCTCATAACTCTCACTACAAGGAATTATTTGAATACTAACAGATGAATGAGTGTCACCATCACAAACAGCATTTAAACTTAGTCACTGTTGAAGACAACTCAAAGTATCTGAAATCTCACAGTTCATTATATAAAAGAAAATTGATAGAGATTTGTCCAAATTTTAAAATAAGTTTTCAAATTTAGGGGGAAAACACATTTACAGTAGTGCAGATATAATTTTGAACAGCTTTGTTAAAGGCAAGGCTAACTTATCCTTCTATTTTCTCTAAGGAAAATAATATCATAAATTGTGGGCAAATAAATAATCAAAAAGTGTGTGTGAAAAAACATTTTAAATGGTTTATTTTCAAGGCATAATAAATCTACATACTGGCAGCCAGCCTGCGGACATGACAAAGCACACAGCTCATTCATCTAGAAGGTCACAATAAGTTAACAGAATGTAGAGGAAGGGTCAGCCCATAAAAGGGAAGAAAGCTTTATTACTGGAAAATCAAAACTTAAGTGGGGAAAGGACCGGGGTATAAACTTACAAGGGAGATAATGAAACTTAGGCGACATCTGGCAAGACGGTAACTCCATAGTACTTGACCAATGAAGAACTGGGGGAGATTCTTGTGTGCTATGAGGTAAATTACCTGCTGTCACTGCCCCAGGTATGCCTGCCTACCAGACACCTAACCTTACAAGACCATTGTTAAAAGTCTCGCTTCTGCTGCTCTCGGTGTCTCCGAGTCCATTCTTTGGGTTTGGACAGGGTGAATGTGTTTCTCACAGTTTGTAACCAAAATTTATGGTGTCCCCCAAATTTTGGGCTGCCTGGGTTGTAGCATGTATAGGGGTGCAATCCCCAGATTCATCTTTCAGAACAGAAGCTTTCATTCTTCTAGTGGCTGGAAGTGGTGGCTGCTTTTTGCTCATAGCTGCAGCACCTTCCAGGAATTGCCCAGCTTGATAGCAGCTGCCTTGCCCAAGATTACACTCCATTCTGAGTGCAGCCCACCTCCAAACCAGGTCACTAGTCAGGTACAAAGGCCTGCTTTTCTTGCCTGCCAGGAGCACAGGGCTGATAGACCATTTCAGATCTAGAGTTCCCAGGGGATTGGACCATGCCTGTGTTGCTTCTGTACCACAGGTCAATCTGTCTTTCTCTCTCATCCTGCTTCCTTTCCTCCTTCACGATGTCATTCCTAACTCTACTCCTCCAACATTTTTCTATACAATCTCATTCAATGTAATTTTATTTAAGACAACGGTATAGTTTATTTGTTTTAGTTTGTAATTTGTTAAGAGTTTTTCTCATTCTAAGGAAATATTAAATATTTTATCTAATTTTTTATTTATAATTTTGAGTCTTTGTTCTTAAAGTGAGCTCTCAAAATTGTTTAAGCTTCAGGGCCCAAATAGCATAGATTTGGTCTTTCTCTCTTTGAAGGAGAAAACCTCTCTGGTTTGTCCTCCAACCTGTGGCAGGAGAAGCTATTCCAATCACAGCAGAAACTGGTCACAGAGCATTCTGCATGAGTGAGGTCTATAGCCATAATGTGCTTCACCATCAGCCACTATAATGATCCTTCTTCTGATTGCATCACAGCTGAGTCTTTTACATATTATCTTGTTCCACACCCCATAAATTTAACATTGTTCAAAAATATATTCTAATATCTATAGTCAAATATATCCAGTTATCCCTCAAATATCTTTATAGCATTTTTTGACCTCTGTTAAGGACTCAAGCAAGCAAGATTGTGCATTTTAACTCATTGTAATATTCTTTTACTTCTCATTAATCTCCAAGAGCCTTTGCATCTTTTATTTTCTTTCATAATACTAATATTTTTGAAAAGTTTAAACTGCATTGTAGGATATTCTTCATTCTAGATTTGTATGATTATTTAGGACAATTATATCGTAGGATAGTTAACAATCTCTATTTGCTGGTTGTTTTCTCATGTTTAATTGTAAACCCTTTGGTAAGAATACCATACAAATGACGATGAGATTTGTCCATGACATCACAATATTACAAACATAAAGTCAGTTTGCTTTTCTGTCTCATTGATCATGATGTGAAATTGTATCACCTTGTTGTTTGCCTGAGTGTTATCCTAGGCTTCCCCTTTGTGATTGATGAGTAATCTGTGAGGATTGGGGGCTAATACCTTAAAACTATGTAAGTATCCTTGCACTGATTTTTATAATTTGAATTTCTCAATGAATACTTAACTACTCATTGTATTCTACATATTAAGTATTAATGAGCAACTCATTAAGTAAACTAGACTGGAAAGAATGATTCTTTAAAAATCCAAATTATAAAGTAGAACCATGTATGTTTTCCTGTAATAAAATGATCAGAGCTCAGGTGGCGCCTGTCTTGACAGTGTTGAGATTTACTGACTTGCCATGGAGATTCCTGTGCCAAAGTCAGCCATGTGTTGCTGACAAACTGTACCATGTGATCAGTGTAATAGTGGCCAGATCCAAGTTTTAACCTAACTGGTCATTAGTTCCAGGTTTCTACATTGCTCTTGAGCTGAATCTGCTCCTTTCTGCTTAATTGTGTGCATCCACATTTTCCAGGAAATACTTCTGCAACACTTATTGAATTCCTGGTGACAGTGTCACAGCATGTTTCCAAAGTGCACCAGCTGCCCAGCGTTGTCAGGACAGCTGGGATCACATTTACCTGAATGTTTCACACATCCTTCTTGTCTGGTTTGACATTCCTTATAGTGTAGGAAAGCTTATTTTGTCTAATATGCTAATTAGGTTCCAGTTTAAAGCTATCATTTAACAGGAGAAAACATGGCTTTGTCGTCTTCAAAAATTTTAAAGGGTCCACTGATAGCAATTTTAAAACAAGTTTGCTGTCAATATAGTGAATTCGTGGCTTGTAAAGTATTTCCTTCCACCCTGCAGCCCTTTTAGCAACCAGCATAGAAGCAATCAAGAAAAGTCTAATGTTACTTCTTATTCGACAACTGAAGATTTACTCCATAATTTTGTATAGTAAATATTATAAAATATATTTTCCCTCTTACTACCTTTTCCTCACTCCTTAGTCTCCCAACCTGATTTGTTCATATATTTCAGAGAAAAAAGAAAGGCTGAGAACAGTTAGTGTTTTCAGAACACCTTTAAGGATTTCTTAAAGTGAAGTGATAAACATATTCCCACTCACATCCTCTGACTCATTCTCAATCACATGTGCAATTGTGTTTCCTAGTAAAGCCGTGTAACACATTAAATGTTAAAGACAATCTGAGCAGTCATACCAAATTGGCCATTCAGCTTGGAGACCCAGTGGGGGATAATGGCGTAATCAGTCTGCATTGTTCTTTTGTCATAACACAATAGTTAAATTGAACAGTGACCACAGCAATGGCTCAACATTGCCTGTGCGAGGGAATGATTTGCTGTCTTTCTTCATTGTGAAGAAATAAAGCAAGCCTAAAAGTTTCCCAAAAGAAATCAAGGAAAAACCACAGTCAGATGTACCAACACTGTTCTTTCTGTGCCTCATAAATCCTAGAGGAATTTTAGAAATATATGAGTACCTTCTTTTTTATTTGTGTATATGATCCTTAACCACCGTATTATTTCTCCAGGGAAACAGAACCAACACACACACACATATACACACACACACACACACACACACACATATATATATACACACACACATATATATACATATATTCTTATATGTGTATATGTGTATGTATATATATATATATATATATAGAGAGAGAGAGAGAGAGAGAGAGAGAGAGAGAGAGAGAGATTTATTATAAGGAATTGGCTTACCCAATTATGTAGTCTGACAATTCCCAAGATCTGCAGGGTGGCTGTGCAAGCTGGGGACCCAGGTGAACTGATTGTAGTTCTACTCAACAGAAGGAAAAATCCTATGTCCTACTTTGAAAGTCATTAGGCAGGAAGAATTATCTTTCCTTGTCAGAGTGACAGGTTAGCCTTTTTGTTCTAGTCAGTTGAGGACCACATACACTACTGAGGACAATCTGCTTTGCCCAGTCTACCTATTCAAATGTTAATCTCATCCAAAAATACCTGCACAGACACACCCAAAATAATGTTTGGCTGGGCACCCCGGTTTATGACACATAGAAATAATCATTCCAACCATCTACTCCCCCTGGGGATAGCATGGCTTGCAAATGCTTATTTTCAAATTACTCACCTTCTTTTCACTTAGCATACATTTTACTCTCATTGTCAAATTGTACATAAAGTGTGAAATGACCCTTTTGGATGGTGCCTACTGAATTCAACCATCTAACCATCTCATATAAAAATACTTCTGATGGCAGGAGATGTTGCAGGACTTTTCCTTAGTTCAGCTAAAGACAGGCTTCTTGTCTGTCTCACGGCCACAAAAATTTAGGCTAGCAAACAGCTTAAAAGGTGAGTAAAGCAGGGTTTTATTGGGTGAAAAGGGAAGCAGGGATTCTCACAAGGCCAGAGTCTCTCTGCTAGAGTGCTTCCTGCCTGGCATTCGAATCTCAGGTTCCACACAGCAAGAGGAGGCGCCCAGCTCATTCCCACTGCAAAGAGCATGAACTTGTGTGGTTCACCTCAGTGGGCAGGCCATTTGGGGTTTCTCCAGGGACCTCCTCCCACCTAGGTGTCTTATTCTCCACCTCTAAAGAAGTACATCTAACTGCTGTTAGATTAAGGATAGGGACGAAGACCAATCTTAGCTGCTTCCTGCTGATGGGGGTGCTGTTCTGAAGAAACAGTAGTCAGAGCTCCCTCATAGACCTATTTAAGGGCTTCCAGCAGAAGCGCCATTGTCAGAGGCTCTAGGTGCATGATTGTTTGGGGTTTTATGGCCTGAAGGTAAGAATAGACAAACTGTGTTATTAGAAAACATGTTTCAAAATGAAACAAGGGGAGAGGTAAGGACAGCTCAAAAATTCCAAGGTCTTTTACCAGTTTGCACAGGGAGAGGGAGGACAAAAGCCCACTGGCAAAAAAAACTTTACTCCTTTACTGACATGTCAGGCTTCTGAGTTCCCTTCCCCTGAGCTCAATCCTAAGCCAACCAGTTTAAGGTTTGGGAAATTAACTCTTTCCAGTTTGGAGGATGCATCCAAGGGGTGTGTCTTGTAGTGTGGAGACAAAATTATCTATTCGTAAAGAGAGAACTGAGGGGAAGAAAGGAAAAAAAATGAAGGTGCCTTTTAAAGGAATCTCAGGGGTTCAGGATGCATTCAAAAGATTTAGAGACTGATGATGAATGGCTACCCATCTGGAAAGAGGGGAGCAGGCATTCCTAGTTTCCTTCTCTTCCTAGCAGATTCCCAGAGTACATGAGGAAGAGAGAGAAGAGCGTTCTCTTTCCCTCTTCCATTCTTGCAACCCCAAGTTCCCATGACCTTGGCAGGTCCCGACATGAGCTCCAAAGCAGCTTACACCCATGAAGCTGGGGAGCCTAGAGAATAGGAATTATTCACTCTCATTTATGTCTCCTTCCTGTCTAATGTCAGTAGACTTGGAGTTCCCTAGACTTCATTTATGCCAGGAATGTTAATGTGACCTTTATCCCTGAAATGGAAAACCCCAGGGTTGGGTTAATCAGCAGAAATCAACATGCTCACTGTGCTGTGCCTTTTAACATCTTTGTCATTTGCCTCTGGATCCCTTAGATCTAGTTTTCTTTCCTAGGGCTTTGACCCAAAGCTTGGAATTGAGTCTGGGACAAAAATGTATCTCAGGAGGGTTGCATAAGCCAACTCCTAAGGTGAAACTATCATAAGCCAATTCCCAAGGTGAAACTGTGGAACTGAGTCTTCCTCCAACAAGGGGGAGGAAACGATGTCTTTTGACACACCCAGATGACTGGTACACTATGTTTGCTAGGATTTGGGTGCATGGTGCTTGGTTTTGGTTAGCTCCCTTGGTCTTACTTTCCCAAAAGGAAACCTCCAATTGATGGACATCCTATTTATTCCAATTGCCTGACAGAATTTACAGTATAATTGCTCATAACTAGAACATTGATCTTGATCAAGATTTCTACATTACCAATCCTTATTGTTCCTTCTGAGCTGCAGCTGGAGATTGCTGGTTGGTTAACAGGGATGAGCAGGGTTCGTATAAAATGTAGGCAAAAACTTAAAAACAATTAGTGAGATTAGAATTTAGAGACAAATGTATGTTAAGTTTTGGAACATAATTCGTCTCTCTCCAGTTCTCATTTTTGCTAAGAAACAAATGACCATAGGACTGAGTCGTTTGCAAAATAGACTTTAGTTTTATAGTTGGCCTGGTTATTTGCATAAAGTCCAGCAAGAATAATCATTTCTACGTAAGGTTTTTGGATTGGCTTTGATGGAAGTGTGTTCCACAAGGAATCTCAGATTAGACCTTTTAAAGCTGAGCCTGACCATGGGTTTGTATCCTGAAACACCTGTGAATTGGGTGGTTCTTTCTTCTTAAGGTTCCAAGATAAACTTAGAGCTCCTGGACCTATTAGGAAGTGACATTATTTACTGATCACAGACAGGAACACTGTACAGGGACTGTGTAGGCAAGTATATGAGGCCAGTTTCCCCACTGGGCTTTTATTGGCTCTGCAAGTTGAGATTGACTCCTTAAAGAGAAGCATACCCTTCTAGTAAAAACCTTGGTAAAATAATCATTTTCTCCAATTGTGTTCTGTTGAAAAAGAAAAATGGATTCTTATTGCACTGATGCAAAAAAACCATATTACCATAAGAATACTCACAGATAGTTTTCAAATTCTAGAGGAACCAGGCAGAGAAAAATAAACGTACTCCAAATTTTGTTCATAGGAATTTAACTTAATTATTAAAGGTTGTAAATAGTTAAAATTAAGTTTCCTTGACTCTGAAAAACAAAACAAGGATCAGCACCATTCTAAGCAAATGTCAAAAATATTTGCTTCAGCTTTCTGAGTTCAGTCCATTCAGTTAAATCTTGTTTTGCTTGATATTTGTGAATATTTCAGCTCTTTATGAGTCCTGTACATTTTCCTTTATTCCAATGTTACAATCTCTAAAGTTATCAGAAGCCTATATTTGAGAGCATCTGTTAAAGTTCTATATCTCATTATAAACCATCTTGAAAAAGATTAGAACAAGGCAATTTTCTGTGAATAGAAAAATGTCCAGGGCAGTTACAGTTAGAAACAGCCCTGACAAAGAAGTTTGGTTATCTTTGTGGTTTACAATAATTTAACATAAAAAAAAAACTTGATTATAATCAGAGGATTTTAGAAATCTCATACAATTCTGGAACATATATAAGCATTATTTACTAAGATATAACCTAAAGAAGATTGAACATCATTTTGGCAGAATAATTCTGTTTACCTTTCTTTTCTGGACACATCAGGGACCCTCTGAAGTATTCTAAAAGCTAGGTGCCAGAAAAGACAATTTTGAAAAGGAAATTTGATTTTGATAAGGCTGTTAAATGTTCAGGGTTTAAAACACTTGATATTATGAAACTGAATTCTAGATTACCCTGTTATTTATTTTGCCAAAATGATGACTCAAAATTATAAAGAAGCAAAAACCTATAATCATTTACAAATTTTGCCAAAAAGCAGATGAGTGCCTTAGGAAAACCTTATTATACCTTTATTTCAATAATCAATTTACAAAAAAACCACATAATACCCCTTTTTTAATTTAGTTAATATATTCACATAGAGAACCTCCTCTGCAAAATTAATTTCCACAATTGCTCCACCACTTCTTTGAACCTTCAGCTTTTTCTGAATTTAACTTAAAACAATTCTTTAACCTAAGCAAAAGTTTACATTACCATACCTTCTTATAACCTTTTACTAAAAAAGACGTTTTAATGTTCTTACACACCTTGCATATAAATCTATTTCTAGTAGTTCAATTAATTCCTAGCAATTTTTAATTTTAAGGTAAAACTTGGTATATTGCTTTAATTGTGTGCTACCTGGAGCCAATGTTTGTCTTCTTAGGTAAGGGCATGGTTAGTTCCCCAGGCCCAGGCCTAGCTGTGAAGCTGGCAAGTCATATAATTCTCAAAACCCAAAAAGCAGTTTGTAACTTCAAACACTTAGCAAACCTTGCATCTGACCTGCCTTTACCAATAGTGTTTATGGTTGTATTTATTTCTTAAAGATTAAAGTCATGTGAACTGAAAGATACCACAGCATTTAACTTCCCTTAAAAAACACTTGATTCAAGCACGTGTCTTTCTTTAGGCCAAATTAGAGCTCGTTTTACAGACATCATACACGGTACATACACAGACAGGCAGAAGAAAACGTGGTCTCTGGGTGGGGTCCTTTAACAGAAAGAGCTCGGAAAACATGCAGATATTAAACCAGAGGAGGCTCAACCCCTAAGGCAGCATTACTAAACAAAGCCTTGCCAAGCAGTTACCAGCCATGCCCCCAGGATTTAAAGCAAGATGGAAACTTGATTTCTCAACCAAAACTTTTCAGAAAATACCGTGATATTTGGTCAGCAGTGGGGGTGTGTAAAACATATTGTAAAGAAAAAAAATTAAGTTAACTTGCTTATGAGGTAGGGAAGGGTAAAGAAAAAGGAACCATTAAAAAATTTCTGGGGAAGAACCTCTGATTCTTAGGCAAGTGGTTCCTCCACCAGGATAAATTGCCCAATGGAGCTGAATCCCTTGGCCAGGAAAGAAGAAGGCTGCAGCAGTGCCTGGCTGGTAACCGGCCACTGAGTATGCAGGAACTTTGTGACATATGTTCCAGTCCAGCAGGGAAGAGGAAGTGGCAGGGAGCTGCTGCTCACTGGTGGGTCTCAAGAAAGGGAGGAAAAGGCCATGAAAAGGCTCAGGAGCATTGGGGGTTAGAGGCATGGTTTCCCCCACCCTAAGAAGTCGGAGGATGAAAGGCTCAGAAGCAACAGTCAGAGGTTTTGAGTCCTGATTTCACTCATGGCTTCTTGAGCCCCTACTTTGCATGCCAAAAATGTTGCAGGACTTTTTCTTAGTTCACCTAAAGACAGGGTTCTTATCCATCCCAGTCATGAAAATGTAGGCTCGCAGAGAGCTTAAAGGGTAAGGGAAGCAGGGTTTTGTTGGGTGAAAATGGAAAAAAGGGGGAAACAGGGACTCTTGCAAGGCCAGAGTCCCTGCTAGAGCACTTCCCACCTGGTATTCAAATCTCAGGTTCCACATAGGAAGAGGAGGGGCCCAGCTTCTCCCTGCTGCAAAGGGAGGGAACTTCTGTGGCTTCACCCCAGTGAGCAGGATGGTTGAATTTTCCCAGGGACCCAGTCCCACCTGACTGTCTCAAAACTATGAGTCCTTATATTTTTTAGATATATATAAAATCATGGCTCAAGTTATTTAACTTGTCCTTTGCACTTATTTGTAGGGGAAAGAGTAATATCTTTTCCTCATCCATTACAAGTTTATGATCAAGACATGGGAGCCTTCAGAACTGAAGACCCATAGAAACAGGGAAACCTATATTTTTATGGACAATCATGGAGAGGTGTGATTGGAGAACAAAAGGGTATGATTTAATGGTAATAAACTGGAGAACAAAGTGTGTCCCGTTTGTTCAGATTCTTCTCTGTCTCTGTGTCTTCATTCCTCTCTTCAGAGTACAGAGGGAACCCTCTGGAATGAGGGTTTTATGACTTTAGAGGAAGGTCAGATAATTGTTCTATGGTCTGTTTCAGGGGAGAATCGTGAAGGAATGTCAGAGAGTCCTTCCTGCTTCTATTGTTTTCTAAAACTCCTTTATGTTAAAATACTCAGTATGCCATGGTGCCATAATTTGGGTATGGTGTCCTGAACCCCATCACAACCATTCACATTCCTGAGCAAGGAATTGTTACAATTTAAATCTTAAATGTTACCTATGCTTGAGGAAAATTGTATTTCTGAGAAAGGTTTTGAAAATAGCCAAGCTCTTCATTAACATTATAGATAAGAATCTGAAGTATGAAGAAATGAAATCTCTTGTCTATGGGAATAATAGTGGGATACCTGGAAGTAAAAATCAAGCGAGGTTTTCTATTACATTTTCTTCTATGCTGAAGCATGTAAGGACAAGTCAGTCCAAAATGCCACAAAATCTCACAGTCCTCTGGATAGCCCCAAACCAACTTTCCTTCTATATTTAATGCTTATGATTACTCTTATCTAAATCATTAAGGAAACATATCAGTAAATGAAGCCAACCTTGCTATAAACAGTTGCTGAATATATGTAACTACAAATATAGTACAGTGACCAGTGCAAGTCTAATTTTTTTTACCATGTATAATAATAGACGCTTCTACTAAAGAATATTTCAAAATTATACTGCTATTATCTCCAGGAAAGAAATGCAAAACAACCTATAAAAGGGATATATTATAACTCCAAATAATAACAATGCCTGCTTGGGCAGTATCTCCTTCCTTGCAGGCATAGTTACACAGCAGTCAGACCTAATGAAAAAGAAAATATAATAATAATAAAAAATTCAAACTTCAGGGTATTGTCAGAGATCCACTTTATTTTCACAGTAAATTTATCTTAAACTTAATAGACAAGGAAAGAGAAAGCAGAGACTACAACAAGGAAAGGTATTTTAACCTTTAGGATCTAGTTTACTATTTTTCTTAAATCTATTTGTTTCAAAAACCAGCTGTGAAGATGAAAGATAAACAGTCATCAAAGTTAGTTAGCTGCAAAGCTACATGAAGGGCTTCCCCTCACTTGAATTCTCCTTACATTCCTCTAAGGACCCAAAGTGCACTCAGTGTAAGTGGCAGCTTTTCTGCCTGTCATATCTGAGAAGAGCGTCACTTTTTCATGCCTGGTAAACTCTGACTGCAGGGAAGATGAAAGCTGATGTCAGAGGAGGAGGGAAACAGCTGATGGGCAAAGGGTAAAGACCAGAGCTTGCATTGTCTGGGTCAGCAGTAGACCTCACCAGAGGCTCAGCATCAAGTAGTCAAGTACAGAGAATATGCAGACTGAAAAAGAGAGTAAAAGAAGTGAGATGCTTAACATTTCAAAACGGTAAATTGAAATAGACTTGCTGTTATTGTACAATTTTCTTAGGGTGTTTGCATACTGTTTGTTCTGTAAGATCTTCAGGTTTTGCTACAAATACACGAGTGATGAGAACAATATGATTATAAGACTGGAAAACTATCTATCTTTTTTTTTTTTTTTTTTTTTTTTTGAGACGGAGTTTCGCTCTTGTTACCCAGACTGGAGTGCAATGGCGCAATCTCGGCTCACCGCAACCTCCGCCTCCTGGGTTCAGGCAATTCTCCTGCCTCAGCCTCCTGAGTAGCTGGGATTACAGGCACGAGCCACAGTGCCCAGCTAATTTTTTGTATTTTTAGTAGAGACGGGGTTTCACCATGTTGATCAGGATGGTCTCGATCTCTTGACCTCGATCCACCCGCCTCGGCATCCCAAAGTGCTGGGATTACAGGCGTGAGCCACCGCGCCCGGCCCTTTTTTTTCTTTTAATTCTCTACCTATGTTTTAAAAATTGGCCTATAGAATAATGTTGAGCGTAATGGCATTTCATCACATGTTTCAAGGATGACCTTATTCTGGCTCACCTTGGTCTGAGAAAGAAGCCTCAGTTTAATTCCATGTTAGAGTGGTTTGGAATTGACCCAAGAGTTTTATTCCTCATACAGAGGTCTTGTGGAGAGGTATAAGACAGGGATTTTTAAAAATACAACCCAAAGGACTATTACAAGCCCTAAGAGGAATGGATCTTGTCTTCTTTGAGCCTATAAAATTAAAAATAAAATACCAAAAATTATTTTGAGACTCTATAAAACTACTGGAACTAATTTCTATCTCAGTATACTAGGTCTCTGAATCTCTATAACTGGATCAAATAAATTTAGTATTTAGAGGTATAAAGAAAATTCTTAATTTATTTTCTATATTAAATGTGAATGTTTAAAGTATGAAAATGGCTCTGACTTTTAAGAATCAGGTGGTGAAACAAAAGCACATTTATTCATCCAGAGAGAGGGGAGGCAACTAGTTTAATCAGAGGGCAATGAGAATAATTTCTCCTTTAAAATATATTCAGAAATACTGTTTATTCAATTAATTATTTTTTTAGAGACAAGGTCTCACTGAATGATCACGGCTCATTGCAGCCTCGAACACATAGGCTCAAGTGATCCTCCCACCTCAGCCTCCCCAGTAACTATCACTGCAGGAAAACATTGCTTTTTAAACAGAAGAAGAGTCTGAAGGCAGAACTGAATAATCAGGATCATTTGCTGCTCAGTTAATAGTGAATAGAGAAAGGATTACTGTTGTTGAAAATACTATCTACCTAGAGGCTGAACATCCAATCCAGTCAAATAAAAAGAAAGTATATATAAAAAGATGACCCTTAAAAACATAGTAGATTTTTATCTCTAACAAATTAAGGTAAACTCATTTGCCTGACTTTTAAGGTTGTGGCCTAAATTTGTACAAGTCTTCCCATACACATGCCCTGGTCTTCAGTCAAATCAATTGCCATTGCTTCACACATTCAATCTTATGCTACTACATCTTGGTTTTTCCTTTCAATCTGAGCACTACAATCTGTGCTGTCAAAATTCTATTTACTTTTTAAGCTCCATTTCTAAAATGTTATCTCTGTTTTATGAAGATATTCTTATTTTTTGATTCATTTAATTTACTAAAAGCTAAAATGTTTATCCTCCCCCTTTTCACTTCTGTTCCATTAAGATGAGGACAGAAATGATAGAGTGAATTAAGAAGATTATTAGGAAAAGATCTGAAGTTAGATTAAACCTGGAATTGAAAAACTAGATTAAAACACAGTACCTTCCCTTAGAAATTCCATAACTAATGGACAAGAAGGATTTGAACATTACTAGACAACAAAGACAGAGAAAATGGCCAAAGCGAAGCAAGCCATTAGCACATCACATAAAATTTTCATAAGCTTCCTCATGTCTAATTTACTCAAGATTCATATTGTTGAGTTTAGTAAAGATTATTTTGTCATATCATTCATCACTGAAGATACACATTAGTCAGCTAGAAACAAAAACAAACACCAGAAACAAACAAAAAAAACCGTATACATCTTGTTTATTGCCCTGGGTATGTTTAATCTTTCTCCTCAGTTTCATATTTTGCAGATTTCATATTTTATAGCTCAGTTAGCCCCTGTGAGTCAGATGAAACATTTCAAAAAACTATTCTTGACTACTTATTTGCATATGCATATATGTTATAAGCTTGGAATTTTAAGTTTTTGACCACAGTGTTGAAATCTCATGATAGAGTATGAATATTTTTAGCAACTTTCTCTATAATTCATTCTCTAAAAGTATTTTCTTATGCTAAGCCCATAAAATGTTTAAATGTGTATAAAGGTAGACAAATATAAACTTAGAACAAAACGTAATAGAGCCTCAAAAATTATTTAGAATGCTCTATACAAGAAAATATTTGCTCCTTTTTTCCATGAAGGAAACATGTAAAAACTTAAACTGGAATTATTAAGGGAATTGTAAAGTCTTACCACTGGACTCTTGGAATAATGACTTTATTTTCTGAGTAAAAATTAATCAACTGTGTGACCTTGAATCAGCAATTAACCTCTCTGTACTATCAATTATTCATCTGTAATATTGAGCTGAATATTCCTTCACATTAAAAATGTTTAGTGGTAAATTATGTCCTTTAGAAGGAAAGTATTTTGGAAAATTCAACAAATATTGACATGTTTTTCAAGTATCAGTAATTAGGTGAAAACAAAGATTAACTAAAACTATAATTGATGGACATGAAAATATGCATCTGTGAAAAAATCGCTTTCCCCTTTGATAACTTACTCCAGAAATCTCAGAATATAAATAATTAAAATATAAAATAGATTTTCCCATGTAAAGAATACTGATGAAAAGTTTATCAGCCATTATCCATGCCCACTGTCTACAAGTGACCTTAGCACCTTGGCTGACACAGAGAGAACTCTGGACTCTGATATCCCTGAATTTCAGAAGCCTGATATTATGATCTTCCCCAGGAGTTTGAGATTATAATAGATACTCATGAAGATTCTTTCCTGAAAGAGAAAGGCATTTAATTAATTGATTCATTACTTGTTTATAAATGACCTGCAGTCAAACGATCAGGAAACAGAAGGCAGAGGCTTTGGAACAGCGCCGACGTTCTCCAAGCCAATTCTGTTCAAAGACAATCTGTGTTGGTAACTCCACAGGTGCAGCCCTTTGGGAATCTGGGTGGCAGGAAATGAAGAAAGTATAGTTTAACTTGTTCAGCATCCCAAGTCACAAAAAGAATTTGTTTAACTATATGAATTTCTTGAGAGTTCCTGGATCAGAAAAAGTTACTGCAGTAGATTTGGTTATTGTACTACAGATTTGGTTATTGTATTAACCAGAAACAGTCTTAGCAGGAAAACAAGACCTGGAATGAAGGTTTATTTTTTTTTTTTTAAATATTGCTAGAGGTTATAGCTAGATAAATAGTAGAAAATAGTAGAGAGATGTTACTAATTTTCATACTCTAAAAATATAACAAGGGTAGAGATAGTATTTATATAATATGGCTTATTAATTGAATGGAAACCTATAAACAGTGGTGGTAAATCTTATGAGAGGGAAGACATGATAGCTATAGATGTCACCTAAAAGGATTATATTGAAATGACAATTTAAATCAGTACAATCTAGCTAGTCAATTAAAGGCTTACCAAAAGATTCAAATTTTGAAAAACATTAGAAAGTCCAATTTTATAAAACTGTCTTATTTACTTGATTCTTGGAATTCATGTAAAGATGAATCAGTTACTGGATAGCTAATTCAAATAAGCATATAGTCATGCCTCTCTTATCGCTTCATTAATATTCACCGGTCAAAAACGTAGGTTTTTCAATTCTATCTACCAAACAAAGCTATACTTTGAAATGCAAGGGTTTTCCTGATATAATATGAAAAATAAATTTAAACATATAAATAATATATAATAATAAGCTGACTTAGAGCTCATATTTCTGACAACCTCAAATTTCCAATACATCTGTATAGCTACAGACAAGTAAGCAAGATTCTCATAGGCAAATGGGTTTAAGAACATAGATTCGTAGAAGAAAAGACTACCCTCATTTTCTGAACTAGGACTATCTAATTTTATAAATAACCTGGTGTATGTGCTGTTTAACAAGTCTTCTTCAGGTACAATAGCAGCATGTTGGAAATTAAAGGTAGAATGACAAAAGTTGAAGAGGAGAAGTCATTCAGACGGTTAATAGAATCCTATTGTGAATAGTAATATCTGATATTAACACACAATAGAGTTATAAAGTATGAGAAAATACATTTATTTAAGAGAACTGGAAAAATATAAATTACTACAATATATCCCCTGTCCTCGTGCCTTTAAAAGGAAACCTCCCAGTGTGATGTTTCATATATTTTAGAAAAGACAGAGTTTGAAGGCACTTTTATTTTGTGTTGCCAACTCAATTTGGTCCTGTTTCATCCACTCCCATTGTCAATAATTTCATTCAGTCCACCTTCATCTCTCTCCTTATTATAATAACTTTCAAGTGCTTTTTCTGTAATTTTTTCTAGTTTTGCCTCATCTAAACTAGTTTCTGACTTGTGACCTAGGTTATTTTTATGTAAATAAATTTGATGATCTCAACACCCTATTTAAAATTCATTCATGAGTACCCAGTAAACCCAATATAAGGTTATTTCTCTGAAAATATTCTTTACTACACATTTCACACTCTGCTAACAATACCGTCCATCCTAACTCTTTTTCAGTTCTGCAGAAATGTGTCATCTTATAGGCTTCCCCTGCGTCATTTGTGCTGGACTCCACTCCAGTAACACTCTCTCTGTCTTTGTCTAGCTAACTCTTAGCTCTTACATTTATTCCAGATATAAAGGCAGTGACCTCCATTCCTTGCCTTTTATTTCACTTATGTTCTTTTATAGCACCTACCAAGACAGTAATCCCATTGTAGTTATTTGTTTAATTATCATTTGCTCCACTAAAATATGAGTTTTTCAAAACTAGGCACTATGAAAGCAGTGTCTGAATCCTTTTCAGTACTCCACTATGTCACATTTTCATCATATTAAATGGCATAAAAATATACAATTGTAATCACTGAATGGATACAGAAGTTAATAAATAAATGTAGTATATACCAAACTAAGTAGTAAATATTTTAACCAATGAATATCAAATATATTTTTCAGGACCCAAGAAATATTTATATAAATGTTATATATCATTTGAAAAGGAAAGCCCAACAAATTCTGGTAAGAAAATATTATATGAACTACATTTCATGCCAAAATTCCATAAAACTATGAACCAAAGTTAACCAGATATAATCTACCATTTAGAAAGTTTAACTTACTGTTTTGTAAAATCTCCTGAGTTAAAGAATTAACGACAAAATAGAGAAAGATGTGTGTAGTTGATGTGAGGGCTCTGGAAAACTGAAAGGCTGAATTTGTTCTCATTTTTTTATGACCAGTTTTTTTTTCTTCTCTGAGGAACAGAACCTAAATACCTTCCTGAGGTCATTAAAGCTTTGATTTTAAAAGGGAGACAGTGGACCAACCTGACTTTCATATTTACAAGACCCAGGGTAAGAGCACAAATGGAAGTTGCTGACCTCCCACTATTACCTTCCCACTCTCCAGCTCCAACATTACTCCAGGCCATATTGAAGCTCTGTAAGCAGGTTCACTGCTGCTGTGTCAGGGGATATCTGAACTCAAGCATACAGAATGTGGTTAAAGGATGCAGGAATAAAAATTCATTGAATCCAAAGATTTCTTATCTTAAAGATGAGTGTGCAGCTTAGGACAGCAGTAGTTGCCCTAAAATTATTTTAAAAATCAGGGTACTATTAAAATAAAGAAATATATAAAGTATATATTAGGTATAAATTTTGACTGGAGTGTTAAAGAAGGGCTCTTTAAGGAAGTAATTATTATTCTAAGACCAAATGGATGTAGACATTAGACATAAGGTGGTTTAAAGAGAATTCTAGCAAAAGTGAGTGTATGAACATGACTCTATGATAGCTCTGAATCCTCCAAGAGCTTGTCAACCTCAAGTAACTCAAAAAGTTGCTTTTAGTAGCTGATAATTGAAATAGGCAGACACAAGATCAGGCAGGGCCATATAGACCAAATTAAGACATTTTTATTTTTCAATGCTTGAAAAATTTGAAGCAAGAAATTGCAAAAATTTTTAAATTATTATTCTGTTCTGTGAAAAATGAACAGGAGGGAGGCAAGTGCAGAGTTATGGAGACATTTCAGAAGGCATTGCAACAGTTTGGATGACAGAATGATAGCTCATGTAATTACATTGGAGATGACAAAACATGGATGGCTTCCAGATATATATTGCTAATAGAATCAAGAAAATTTTATGATTGATTGGTGTAAATGGTGAGGATGAATAAGTTATTTTAAAAAATCCTCCAACTTTGTTCTTTTTGTTTAGGATTGTCTTGACTATATAAGTTCTTTATTGGTTCCATATGAAATTTAAAGTAGTTTTTTCTAATTCTGTGAAGAAAGTCAATGGTAGCTTGAAGGGAATAGCATTCAATCTATAAATCACTTTGGGCAGTATGACCATTTTCACAATATTGATACTTCCTATCCATGAGCATGGACTGTTTTTCCATTTGTTTGTGTCCTCTCTTATTTCTTTGGACAGTGGTTTGTAGTTCTCCATGAAGAGGTCCTTCACATCCCTTGTAAATTGTATTTCCAGGTATTTGATTCTCTCTCTCTCTCTTTTTTTCTTTTTTTGAGATGGAGTTTCGCTCTTGTTACCCAGGCTGGAGTGCAATGGTGCGATCTCAGCTCACCGCAACCTCCGCCTCCTGGGTTCAGGCAATTCTCCTGCCTCAGCCTCCTGAGTAGCTGGGATTACAGGCACGCACCACCATGCCCAGCTAATTTTTTTGTATTTTTTAGTAGAGACGGAGTTTCACCATGTTGACCAGGATGGTCTCAATCTCTTGACCTCGTGATCCACCCGCCTCGGCCTCCCAAAGTGCTGGGATTACAGGCGTGAGCCACCGTGCCCGGCTGGTATTTAATTCTCTTTGTAGCAACTGTGAATAGGAGTTCACTCACGATTTGGCTCTCTGTTTGTCTATTATTGGTATACAGGAATGCTTGTGATTTTTGCACATTGATTTCGTATCCTGAGATTTGGCTGAAGTTGCTTGTCAGCCTAAGGAGATTTTGGGCTGAGAGAATGAGGTTTTCTAAATATACATGATTTAGAAATAGAAATCATGTCATCTGCAAACAGACAATTTGATTTCCTATTTGAATATCCTTTATTTCTTTCTCTTGCCTGATTGCCCTGGCCTGAACTTCCAATACTTTGTTGAATGGGAGTGGTGAGAGAGGGCATCCTTGTCTTGTGCCGGTTTTCAAAAGGAATGCTTTCAGCTTTTGTCCATTCAGTATGATACTGACTTCAAACTATACTACAAGAATACAGTAACAAAAACAGCATGGTTCTGGTACCAAAACAGATATGTAGACCAATGGAACAGAACAGAAGCCTCAGAAATAATGCCACACATCTACAACCATCTGATCTTTGACAAACCTGACAAAAACAAGCAATGAGGAAAAGATTTCCTATTTAATAAATGGTATTGGGAAAACTGACTCCCATATGCAGAAAACTGAAACTGGACCCCTTCCTTAAATTTATACAAAAGTTAACTCCAATTGGATTAAAGACTTAAATGTAAGACCTAAAACCATAAAAACACTAGAAGAGAACTTACGCAATATCATTCAGGATATAGAGTTCATGACTTCAAAGACTTCATGATTAAAATACCAAAAACAAACTATAGCAACAAAGGCCAAAATTGACAAATGGGATTTAATTAAACTTAAGATCTTCTGCCCAGCAAAAGAAACTAGCATAAGAGTGAACAGGCAGCCTATAGAAGGGGAAAAAATTTTGCAATCTATCCATCTGACAAAGGGCTAATATTCAGAATCTACAAGAAACTTAGAATAAATTTACAAGAAGAAAACAATCCCATCAAAAAGTAAGTAAAGGATATGAACAGACACGTCTCAAAAGAAGACAATTATGTGGCCAACAAACATATGAAAAAAAATGTCATAATCACTGGTCATTAGAGAAATGCAAATCAAAACCACAATGAGAAAAAAAAAAAAATCCCACAATGAGATACCATCTCATGTCAATTAGAATGGTGATTGTTAAAAAGTAGGAGTCAAAAGATGCTGGAGAGGATGTGGAAAAATAGAAACGCTTTTACACTGTTGGTGGGAGTGTATATTAGTTCAACCATTGTGGAAAACAGTCTGACAATTCCTCAAGGATCTAGAACCAAAAATACCATTTGACCCAGCAATGCCATCACTGGGTATATACCCAAAGGATTATAAATCATTCTACCATAAAGAGACATGCACACATATGTTTATTGCAGCACTCTTAATAATAGCAAAGACTTGGAGCCAACCCAAATGCCCATCAATGATAGACTGGATAAAGAAATTCTGGCACATATATACCATGGAATACTCTGGAACCATAAAAAAGGATGAGTTCATGTCCTTTATGGGAACATTCATAAAGCTGGAAGCCATTATTCTCAGCAAACCAACACAGGAACAGAAAACCAAACACCACATGTTCTCACTCATAAATGGGAGTTGAACAATGAGAACACATGGACACAGGGAGGAGAACATCACACACTGGGACATGTCAGGGGCCAGGGGCTAGGGGAAAGATATCACTAGGGGAAATACCTAATGTAAATGATGGGTTGATGGGTGCAACAAGCCACCATGGCACATATATTCCTATATAACAAACCTGCAGGTTCTGCATATGTGTCCCAAAATTTAAAGTTTAATAAAAAATAAAAATAAAAAATAAATTCATGATCCCTGGCTTGAATAATCTGAAGGGATGTGGGTGTCCTCAAATAAGATGATGAAATATGAAGCACATTTTGGATGAGGACTAATCATGTGTTTATATTTACATATATTACATTTCACATGCTTGTGATATGTTCAAGCGGATAACACTCAGAGAAGAGGTCAAGGTTGAAGATACCCACTCAAGAATGTCCAGAATGTATATTGAATATGAAGCCGTGAGCCCAGAGGAGAACAACTAGGGAGAAATTAGAAAGTAGTAATAAAAGTAACAAATAACAGACTTTAAGACTGAATCCTGAATTATTCCAACATTCAAAGACAAAAGCGAAGGAGCTAGCAAGGGAGACTGAAGAAAAATGGAGTAAGATAATTAGGAGTGGTAAAACTAGAGTGTGAAATTTTGGATGTCAAAAGAAAAAGAGAGGAGGCCAGGCGCAGTGGCTCACGCCTGTAAATCCAGCATTTTTGGAGGCAGAGATGGGTGGATCACGAGGTCAAGAGATCACGATCATCCTGGCCAACATGGTGAAACCCCGTCTCTACTAATAATACAAAAATTAGCTGGGAGTGCTGGTGCACGCCTGTAGTCCCAGCAACTTAGGAGGATGAGGCAGGAGAATCCCTTGAACTCAGGAGGCAGAGATTGTGGTGAGCCGAAATTGAGCCATTGTACTCCAGCCTGGGCAACAAGAGTGAAACTCCATCTCAAAAAAAATAAAATAAAATAAAAAAAAAAAAAATAAGAAGGAGTAGGAAACTTGAACATTTTTGAAAGAACAAAAATATCAGTACATTAAAGTGCCCATTAAATATGTCATCCTAGAGATTCTCTGAGCAAGAACAGTCTTAGTATTGAGATAAGAGAAGAAAGTCCTAATGTAAATGTTAGATTAGTGGATGAAGGCAGTACTGTTTGAATACTTGTTGTTGAATGTTGGGTTGATCTCCATTAGCAGCTAAATATTCAAGTGCTTCCCTACCAGACTCACACTGGGCCGATCTCACAGACATAATGCTTGCCCATGCAACTTGCTTTGGCCAATAACATGTGAGTGGAAATGAGGCAAGCTATCCAAGCAAAATCATTAAGAGTTATCAGATGGTTCCACCACGCTTCTCTTGCCCTGCCAGACACCTGGTATGTCTTTTTAAACTGGGGCTGCATCATCATCCTTGGTACCAGTGGGAGAGAAAGCCGACCCAAGACAGATGTATAACATGAGATTTCAGGATGAACTAGTAAAAAATAGTTAAAGAGGGATACTGTTGCCTTTGCTGTCTTGATTTGGGCTTGATGATGTGTAATCATTGTGCAGCAATTTCCTACAGGGAAAAAAGTAAATATGTAAGAGGAGATGTAAGTACATTCCTTAAAATATGTAGAGTGATACTTTTAAGGTAGAACAGGCTAAAAGAGTTAATATTATAATAAACGTTATAATAATAGAGCAGAATTATACAAGCTGTATAATCAGGATTATATAAGCTGCATATAGATATATTTGTGTGTATTTATATTGTATAAGCTGCATCTATATATATGTTATCTATATGCTGTATATATATATATACACATAGATATATATATACACATAGATATATATATACACATACACACACAATAGACACTAATCCAACATAAATTGTTATTCTTAAGAGACTCTGTAAAAATCAAATGGTGACTAGATTCACCTACATTTTTCTAACCTACTTTGCTTATGTCTGGTTGTTCTATTAATCCAGGAACTGATGATGAGGCTTTAAATGGTTCAGAACATAAAATTTTGCTTATTGTATAATTTGTTATATATAAATTTAAATATATGCTATTTGGAAAATTATTTTCTATACAATTATTTTGAGATAAGCATAAATTTCCTAATTTTTCTATTTTTCCATCCTGTGTAGCTCATTACTAAAAAAGTTGTTAAGATTGGAGCCTAATTACGTTTTACTGCCATGGAGATTTATACTCTTTGTTTAATCATATCAAATACCTTCCATTGGAAGCAATTTTACAATACTGCATTTATTTAAAAGTAATAGGGCCTTCCTACAAAAATCTTACATAGCCTCCCTTTAAGAAATTAAAGTACAGTATTTCCAAAGATGGGACTCTGTAAAGCTGCCACATCATATGCTCCAGTTTCCTCTCCCATCAGTGACTTTGCTATCATATTCACTCAGTTGTTACCAAGTTTTTTTGGATAAGGCAGGCCATAGTGCAAGCTTAACTACTTATTTGAAAATCAGTCCATGTGCTTTCCACTTTATACATCATCACCAACAATAAAAATCCTGAGATCAGGATGTTACTGGCAGCATTTTGACACTGCATTAGGTAGAATAAAATCCAACTTGCTTTTTGAAAGTTCACAGCTCAGCATTGATGATAATGGTGCAATTGTTTTCTCTTCTGTGAAATAAGCAGACCCTATTTTTAAGGCCTATCAGGCTGAATAAATGTGCAGTGAAAAAGTGCTATTTCAAGTTTGAAAGGAAACTTTTCTGATCAGGATATTACTTTTCAAGTAATGTACTCCATTCAAGATAATAGAAATTTCAGTGTTGCTAGTGGTCATGAAGAATTATGGTTACATATAAAAAAGATTACTCTATACAGGCTATGTGTGAGAATTCAAATTTTCAGGATTTTAAAAATTATATTCGATAAGTAGGACAGAGCTTTCTGTGTCCATCAACTACTGTGTTTTTATTCTTCTCACCTGTGGCTGAAAAACCTTTTCCATTATTGCTGTTGTTTAGAATAATTATATACTAAAATCTGTTCATATTTGCAAGAAAATATTTTGAGAGGTTGCTACCAAAAAATATTCATGGGTTATACTTTCTACATTGCTACCAAGATAGCGTCAGGACACAGGATCTGGAATGAAAGAGAGGAGGGGCAAAGGACAGAAAACAGGAGGAGAATATGGAGAAGGAAACAAGCAGAACAAAAGTTGTACTTGGAGCCTGGCCTTGAACCTGTTCAGAACCCAAGAGGAAATAAATGTTTGTCTAAATCCCAGAAACTAATATGCTTCGATGATCAACAAGTAATAAGACGGTTTGCTTGTCCATCAGTATGTTTTTGGAAATAAATATAATTTGTATGTAGACACAATGGAGGAATTGCATAAGCAAGACCGCCAAATGCCTAGAATGACGAATTAAATATATATGTGTGTGCACACGCATGTGTATGTATGCATATAATTATATATGCACATTAAATATATATATACACACACACATATGCACGCGCGCGCGCGCACACACACACACACACATATTCTCCAGTTTCAGGCATTCACAATCTGGGACAGTCTCCTTGACACAGATACACAGATTTTCAGAAATAGGGTTAAATGGCAGTATACACTCATGCCTCAAATAGCAGTTTAGAAATTGAATCAAAATATAGGTCACAATTAGAGATGTGGATAACTAGAAATCTCTGAATACCTCTAAATGTCCTTTTGCAGAACAATTATGTCCTTGAGGAAGAAAAGAATATACACAATTTCCTTTGGCAAGCTGTGAAAGTTTACCATCCTCAGAGGATATTTTTGAGAAATAAATTATCTATATAAATGTGTGGTAATAGTTATAAAAATAATTTAAAAATTTTAAACATCTGGACTTCCCAAGTTAAGACAAAATCTCAAATACACTTCTCCTAGCGTGAATGACAATCACTATATATAATGCATTTATAAATATATAATTACTTATCATATATAATTTATGTATGATATACAATTTACAATGTATATGTATATAATATATATAGTATATATGCACAAAATGACACGTGTCATGTGTATGTGTGTTTAGTGCAGCCACAATGCCTGCTACAAAGAAAGTGTTTGAAAAAGCTGTTATTATTTCTTTATAAAACAAGATATCCAGAGTGTTGAGCTTTTAAAATATGCATAAATGTGCCATAATTATATGAATAGTACATGATAATCTTCATTTATGTTCAAATTAATAGATTAGGATTGATATGATTGAGTTGGGGAAATAATGCTTTCCTTGGAATAGTCTATAAAGTACTTAGACAGTAGCCACATATGGTTATACAGGTTGTGCACTGTGCAAAAATACCCAACTGAGGAGAATAAGAAAGGACAGAATTTCAGCATTCGTGCCATTCAGGAGATGAGCTTTTTCAAGAGGAATGATTTTAAAAATATTTATCAAGTTGCCTTAAAGGTTAATGTGGTAATACTCATAAAATAATTTTAAAATATGATCAACTAGACTTCTCGAGTTAAGAAAAAATTCTCAAATACCCTTCTCCTAGTATGAATAACAATCAAAAAAATCCTAGATTGATGTGCAAACAAAATTGTTAATTGTAAAACTTCAGGTGATTTTTTTTTCTTTTTTCCAGAATACTAATATTCATCTTAAATATGTTTTATTATTAATCTACATGAAGTAAGAGAAGCATAAATAGGCACTAGTTTTAATTTGTTACATGAGGACACTTGGTAACATTTTTGGAGTATTCTTGAATATGAACATTTTAATGGGTTAGTCGGCTAATATTTTTCTTAACTCCTTTGTTCTTAATGATCATTAATTATGCTCAGAAAATAATGCCAGCATCATTATATATATAAACCTCAATGTCTGATTGACATACATTAGTTTAAAGTCCTCTGGATTATGATCATCCTGCACTTCCTGTGAAGAATTAATTTCTCACCCTTGCTTCTATCGCCTCTATCAAAAATAGTTCTGGGTCTGTTGTGACTCCTAGTGGCTTAAAGTAGCAGCTTTCCCTGCTTACTTCATACTGATGTGTCTTACTTCTCTCCACTTTCCCTTCACTGTATTTTATGTCTTAGTTCCAGCGATTTACACATATGTATATCTTCATCTCCTTCTTTCCATTGTTACTTCCTCCCTGTACTCAGCTTTTTTCTGAAGAAAATGGAAAATCTTTCTCTTCTTTTTTCCACAAAAGTCATCCATATGCCCTTATCTTTCTCTATTAAACCAGCTTTTCCCAGAAAACATCCTTGAAATGTCGAATTGTGTTGTTGAGTAGCTTGGCTTATTATTTTGTCTTTTTTATAATAGCCACCCTAACAGCTGTGAGGTGATTTTCCATTGTGGTTAGGATTTGCATTTTCATAATGAATAGTGATGTTGAACATTTTTCATATACCTGTTGGTCATTGTATGTCTTCTTTGGAAAATTTTCTACTCGGGTTATTTGCTCATTTTTAACCAGATTATTTGTTTTCTTATTATTGGATTGAGTTCCTCATATATTTTGAATATTAATACTTTATCAGATATATGGTTTGCAAATACTTTATCCCATTCTGTAGGCTGAATCTTCACTCTGCCACTGTTTCATTTGCTGTGTGGAAGCTTTTAGTTTGGTGCGGGTCTAGTTGTCTGTTTTTGCTTTTGCTGCTTGTGCTTTTGACAATTCTTTTCGAACTTTGAATCTTTGAATAATTCCAAGGAACAAGCAAGATTCTGATTCTTTCGCAGAGGTTCTGTGGAGGTGAAAATATGCAGGTGTGGCTGCAAGTACTCAATGCTGGTGGTAGCAGTGGCAGAATCATGGGCATATCTTACTGTGGAAGGATTTTGGTTGCTCTCATCTTGTTGAGATTAGAGTCTCTGTAGGTTTCCCAGTATTCTCCTTGAACATCCAAAGCTCCTTAAATTCCTTCCAATAAATAACTTTGTGACAAATTCTTTTATTGCTACAGTTAGCCTTACTGCCATTGTTAACAATTGAAATGTTGACTGCACAGTCATTTCTCATAACATTCTAAAGTAGGTGGACCATGCTAAAGGGCTCCATCTTAGTGACTGCAATGAAAGTTCCAGACTTGTTACTGAAATTTTGAGTTTTGATCTCAGAATCTGATAATATTTATTTGCCCAATCCAGGAAGAAGAAGTGTAATTTTAAAATAATACCAGTGTCTGTAGTATAATATACTTTTGATAAGACCATGAAGAAACAGATTTCAATGGGTAATATTCAATTAAGCCTGCTTCCAACCACTTTTCATGAACACCTATTAATGTTTGGCATTGGGCTTAAAATGACCAATCAAGTGTTATACTATTCCTCACAAAGTTTAGAGTCCAGAATAGTGACATAGACATAGATCATAACACTCTTAATACAATGTAAAAAGAGAGACACTGCATAGCTATTGCTGAGGGTGCAAAGTTCAGGGATAAAGTGAGAAAACAAAGAGCAATATTTTCTCTTGTCTTAATTTGAGACAGTGAAGGATGCTGAAAGAGGTGATAACAGCCTTTACACAAAGAGGAGTGCTTGAAGGCAGAAGTAGTAAATTATGGAGCAGAAAGGAAAAAAAGAATGAACAATAAGAGAATGTGAATCTGTACTTTTACAGCTTTTGTTTGTGATGATAAAACCAGCATGTTCAGTGTCTATCAGATGTGACATAAAGCAGACCAAGATGCTTGCAGTCACTGGGGAGGACTGTGTATGCAGGATGCAGGCATAAAGGAGACATTGAAAAAGGTCCACAGCACCACGCTGGACGGTCTCTCAAGTGTCTTAGCTTTAGCATCATTTTTCTACTTGCCATGAGCATAATTTCTCAGTGCTATAATCTTCATTATGTAAGCACTGCTATTAGCTATTAGCTATCACGCAGAGAGACAGAGGAGCCCAGCTCAGGTGTAACAGACAGGCTGCCTTTCTCCAAGGCTGGAGGGAGCCTCTTCTATTGGTTTGTTTATTTGTCTGTTTACAGGAGACAGTGCTGACTGTCAAATACATTTTAAGGATAAAAGTTGAAGCAGAAGAAAGGCAAACATTAAATCTACAAAAGTGATTATCAGATTTCTTAAAGCTGTGATCATACTCATAATCTCTATTGACATTTACTTCCCCATTTTCTCATGTTTAAAAATATTTGCTTTTCAAACAGTTTCTCCATATTTCAAAATTTTAGGCAACATGTGTGAAGTTCTTTTGAAGCCACAGGAAAACATATGTACATATACATATATATGTGTGTGTATACATGCTTATATATAAAACATATATACACACATATACACGTAAGTTATATATATGTGTATATATGTTTTCCTATGGCTTCAAAACGTTGCCCAGAATTTAAACTATGTATATATATAGATATATATGTGTGTGTATATATATGTATATATACACTATAAACATATATACTAATGGTGGATATGTAAATTTTGTGTGTGTGGACACATATAAATTATTTATATGTGTGCATATTACTATATATAGTAATGGTGGATATGTAAATTTTGTGTGTGTGGACACACACAAAAAATTTACATATCCACCATTACTATATATAGTAATATGCACACATATAAATAATTTATATATGTATTATATATACTGTTTGTGTAGTACTATGTAATACACATGTATTTATGTGTATATATACATAAATTATAATTATGTACATATGTGTGCATGTATAATACTATGTATCTATACTATGTATACATATAATATATAATATATATGCATATATTATACATGTAATATTAACACCTATAAATATATGGATTATATATAATACCTATATATGTATATATAGTATACACACATATATACATAATTTACATAGACACCATTGCTATATAGCATATATATACACACACACACACACAAATGTATAGTAATAGTGTAAATAAACCATCTTACTTGAGACCTTGAGGTATAACTCAAAATTTTCAGTGGACTGGTTTGAAGTTTACCTGGGATGAATTGACCTCATTTTAGTAGGTAGCACAACTTAATGCCTAAGAATAGAGACAATTTTTAAAGGTCATTATACATGAACTACAAATTTGAAATTCTCTAGAAACATCTAATTACATAAGGGTAATAGTTATAAACTTACTAAAGCCATTATACGATCTTATGTACCATACAATTATTAAATTACATGGTTAAAGATTCCTAAAGTAATACTTTGTTAGGTTGGTTTGAATTATAGCACATGCTCTAGAAGAGCAAATTGGTATTTATTTTAAATTAGTAAAGATTTTACTTTTTCCTAACAATTGTTGATAACCTCACAGATGCATGAATGAATAACATTTTATTATAACTTCAAAACTTACTTATTTTCTTAGCTATTCCTAAAACACTTCCTAGAACATATTCAAGCTATTTATAAGCCTTGAACTATCTGATTGTTATCTTGTCACAGTAAAATTAGACTATCTATGGAAAAGACAAGCAACACATTTTTTAGTTCCATCTATCAACTAAATTAGCAGGGCACACCTGATATTTAATATAATATTTTAATAATTTTTATCAATTATACTAGATGTAAAGCAGAAAGAACCACTTAATTTTTAAAGTGAAGATTGAACTTCAACACTGTCAGAAAAAAATATCTTGTTTTGGCCTGTAGAATGGTCATATTTTCTCTGTAAGACACAGATGGTAAGAAGATAAGAAAAAACAGAGTGTCATCTTGAGAAGTCCTTTTTTGACCAAGACTAGAGGGTAAATTCATTTAGAGTACAACTGTAAGTTTGTTTTAACATTGATTTTTAGCACAAAAAAATTAAAACGTAATTACCCTCACATGTTTTCTTTCTTTGTGTTTAATTTGTTTGGTTCTTGTGAAAATGAGTCAGATTCAATAGAGACCTGCAGCTGAAATCCCTACTGGGGACTCTCAGCCACACTGATGAGCACAGGTTGTAGCTCCAGTCTCCAAATAAATCAGGTAAAAGCAAATCACTCCACTACTGTCAATGCTCTGGCTATTTCTTTATTTGCTATACTCTCAGAGCACTTGAAATCATCCTTTAACTTTAGTCTCAAAAGCCTGAAATATAAAGATGTTTGTATTAGATTTAAATTGCTGCCTTAAAAACTGCTACAAACTCAGTGACATAAACCTATGCAAACTTATAATCTTGCAATTCTGAAGGTCAGAAGTTAAAAATGAATTTTACAAGAATAACATAAATGTGTTAGCAGAGTTTCATTTCTTCTAGAGACTCTAACAGAGAATCTTTGCCTTTTACAGTTTCTAAAGGGCAGTGCATTTTTTGGCTGGTGGCCCTTTTCTCCATCTTCAGAGCCAGCAGCATAATATCACCAAATCTCTCTCTCTCTCTTTTTTCCTTTCTCACAGGCACAAAATAATGTGTCTACAAAACTTTTTTCACTCTGCCTCTGCAGCCTTTGTGATTACATTGGGCCTATACAGATAATCTAGGAGGGATAATCGATGGTAATCAATAGCAACTAGTGAATAGTAAGAAGTTATTTAAATTTCCTCTTGCTGATATTGAATATATTCCATTATATATTCCATAGAGGAGATAATATGTATTTTATCCTCTATGAATTGCCTTTTTATATTATTTCCTCATTTTCCTAATAATAATATCTATTTGTATGTTTTCAATTTGTATGGACATTTTGAATACTAAGGAAAGTAATCCTTGCAGTGTCGGGTGCTTTGCAGTATTTTCCCAGTCTATGAGTTGTCTTTTGATATTATCTCTGAAAGTTTTCCTGCTAAATATTTTATTCATTCATTTATTCTTTCATTCAGAATTCACTCACTCAATGAAGGAGAAGGAAGGAAGGAATGGTCTAAAGAGCACACATGGAAAGAAGGTGAAGATAAGTAAAGAGTTAGTTAAATATAAAAACATGTAAAATCTCATTTCATTCTACAAGAGTCTAAAAGTGTAGACAAAAGCTTTTCAATTTTGCAGCTTAATAAATGGAGGCTCAGAGTTTAAGTTATGTCACTGAGATTTAAAACAGTATCTGAATGGCTTAAAAAGCTCTATTATTAAACTATGCTACCAAATGTGATATTGCTGCAAATCTGTTCAATGTTAGGCAAGTGACCCTTTTATCCTACATAATCCAATTGAGTTGGCCTGTCATGTTTTATGAATAGTAAAAGAACTAACCTTAAAAAATATATGTATTATGAAGTAAGCAACCTCATATTTCAAATAAAAAACACACACTCACACACAGGTTTTCTGATCTTTGTTTTAACACAGATATTAAGTGACTACAAACACACAAAATATTGAGTATGCAAACGTAAGTTATCTGAAAATGACTAAAAAATCAATGATTAAATTAAATTTACGTGTTATTGTAGGATTTTATATTAAATGTTCTTTTGTCATTGCAGGATGAAATACTCTGAACATAATTTTAGGAAGAATTGTATCATAAACAAATTTATCTGAAGGAAGTCATTTTTGCATTATGCATCTATTTAAAAGTATGTATTAATAAATGTGCTTACCAATATGGTAAAGAAATTACAATGTGAAACCACTTTTCTTTTAAAAAAAATGGATATAAACAAGGAAATACACTAATTCATATTTTAACCTAGGTCTTACGTCCAAATTATGTATTAGTACAACTGGGAAATTGATTACGTAAACCAGTTCTACTTGTAGGAGGGCCTGGAAGTCACTCAACTTGTTTGTTCTTTCCCACAATTTCCCTGTGGTGTTAAACTCAAGTAGCTTCATCTCTAAATGCGTATTAACTGCTTATCATTATTTGAATCACTTTCTTAAATCCTACCAATGGTTTCTGAATTTCCCAAATAAACTATTACACTCAAACCCCTGTCTTAGAATCAGCTTCTGGGGAATCCCAATCTAAGATACTTGGTTCAAGAAATGTCCTAAAATTCTGATCCTTAGGATAGAGTTATAAAATAGAAGCACAAATTGGTAAGATGGCAGCAGGAATCCCATAGCTGATTGTAAGTTGGGTGTGGAAAGATATCACTGGCATGCTATAGTGTCATTATTACTATGGTGAACTGAGATGTGATGTAGTTAAAAAAGGAAACATCGATTTGTGTAATATCTCCAGTATTCAGGCAAAATGAAGATAACAGTGACCTCAATGATTGCAGAATTGAATGGTTATTAAAGAATTACAGTGGCAAGTTCAACCTAGAGAATACATAAGTCTGGGCATGGTGTAAAAGCCAGAAAGCCTATAAAGAGACTCAAGATCTACAGTGGGAAGGTAGATTAGGCAGAAAATCAAGCCCAAATTATTACAGTAATAGAATTACAAAGTAGTCTTAATCCAAGACTCAGCAAGTCTCCTAGGCTAAATTCAGGGTCCTAGCATGGGATTAGTGAGACGTTGAGAGTTGGGAAGGATGTCTTCTGTTCTATTCAACCCTATGAACATGCAGAGCTGTCCCACACCCTTTATAGAAGATTGTAGCCTCTCTTTACCTAGATACCATGGAGGAAAGAACTCTGAAACCTCATGACAAGTGTGTTTTGCAAGGATTTCCTCAAGATATCCCTGAAGTGAACTAAGTTAGTTTACATAAGTAACAGTACCCAAGTACTAGTACACTGATGCAACAGGAATACAAAGTGTTTTTGAGGACAGTTAAATTAAGAATCTGAGCTGAAACTAATATTGGAGTCTCAATGATTGCAGAATAATGGAATCTCAGTGGTTTGAGTTTCAATAATTGCAGAACATTGGAGTCTAAATAAGCATTATAGTTCTCCTATCCACATAACAGCAGGCGAAGACTAAAAACTAAATGGAATAATGGCACAAGTACAACTCAAAGTAGATTTAATACCCATGAATGCACCCTGTGGTCATTTTATCAGACTCTGAGCACATAATTTGGGTATATGTACTTAGTAGCTGCTGAACCCTTGTTTTGTTTCCTGATGTTGAATAAAGGCTGTAATTACAAGAAATGCTAAGAGGAAGACTATGAAGCCACCCTCTCACCTACTGAGATAAAAAACCAGAAGGAATTGTACATCCCAAGTAAAATAAAGAAGATTAATTCCAAGATTATGTTGGTGGGTCCCATCTTATCCTTTTTTAAAAAACCCACAAGTCTTGTGTCCACAAAATATCAGATGAATTTGGCAGAACACAGTGGAGCATGAAGTTAAACAGTGGTGGCCCAATATCAGCTACTGGGAGGAGTGTCATATCTTTACTAGAATGTATGTTTGCAAAAAAAAAAAAAAAATCCCATTATTTTAATAATCACCTGGTATTCCATGGTGTGTATGTACCACATTTTCTAATACACTGTTGATGGGAATCTAGGTTGATTTCATGTCTTTGTTATTACCAACAATACAATAATGAATATATACATGCACATATCTTTATGGTAGAATTATTCATATTGCTTTTGGTATATACACAGTATTGAGATTTCTAGGTCAAATGGTTGTTTTGTTTTCAGTTCTTTGAGAAATCTCCAAACTGTTTTCCACAGTGGCTGAACTACTTTACATCCCCACCAGCAGTGTATGACTTCCCTTTTCTCTGCAACCTAGCCTGCATCAGTTATTCTTTGAATTTTTAATAATGGCCATTCTGATAGATGTGAAATGGTATCTCACTGTAGTTTTGATTTGCGTTTCTCTAATGATTAGTGATATTGAGCATTTTTTCATATGCTTACTGACCATCTGTATGTCTTCTTTCGAAAAATATTTGTTCATGTCATTTGCCCATGTTTCAATGGTGGTGTTTGGTTTGGGTATGTTAATTTGCTTAAGTTCCTTATAGATTCTGAATATTAGACCTTTGTTGGATGCATAGTTTGTAAATATCAATGCGCTGCTGAATTACGTTTTCTCCAATTCTGTAGGCTGTCTGTTTAATAGTTTCCTTTGCTGTGCACAATCTCCTTAATTTAATTAGGTCTCATTTGTCAATGCTTTCGTTCCAATTGCTTTTCACATCTTTGTCATGAGATCTTAGGCAGGATCTATGTCCAGAATGGTAATTCCTAGGTGTTCTTCTAGGGTTTACCCATTTCTGTTTTACATTCAAATCTTTAATCCATCTTGAGTTCATTTTTGTATAACGTGAAAGGTAGGGGTCAGTTTTAATCTTCTGCATGTGTCCAGCCAGCTATCCCAGCACCATTATTGAATAAGGAGTCCTTTTCTCATTGCTTGTTTTTGTTGACTCTGTCAAAGATCACATGATTGTAGGTGTGAGACTTCCAGGTTATCTAACCTGCTCCATTGGTATATGTGTATGTTTTTGTGCCAGTACCGTGCTGTTTTGTTTTCTGTAGCCCTGTAGTACGGTTTGCAGTTGGGTAATGTAAAGCCTCTGGCTGTGTTCTTTGTGCTTAGAATCACTTTGGCTATTTGGGCTCTCTTTTGGTTCTACATAAATGTTAGAATAGTTTTTTTTTTCTAATTTTGGGAAAATGTCCTTGGTAGTTTGAAAGGAATGGCATTGAATCTGTAACTTGCTTCGGGAAGTATGGTCATTTTAATGATATTGATACTTCTTATAAATTAGCATGGAACATTTTTCCATTTGTTTATGTCATCTCTGATTTCTTTCAGCAGTGTTTTGTAATCCTTATTACAGAGATTTTTCACCTCTTTGGTTAGCTGTATTCCTAGGTATATCTTTTGTGGTTATTGTGAAAGGGATTGCATTCTTGATTTGGCTCTCAGCTTAGATATTATTGGTGTATAGAAATCCTACTGATTTTTTATGTTAATTTTGTGTCCTGAATCTTTGCTGAAGTTGTTTATTGGATTTAGGAGTTTTGGAACTAAGACTACGGGTTTTCTGGGTATAGAATCCTATCATCTGCAAAAAGAGATAGTTTGACTTCCTCTCTTCCTATTTTAGTGTCCTATATTTCTTTCTCTTGCCTGATTGCTCTGGCCAGAACTTCTAGTACTATGTGGAATAGGAGTTGGAAGAGTGGGCATTCTTGTCATGTCCTGGTTCTCAAGGGGAAGGCTTCCAAGATTTATCCATTCAATATGATGTTGGCTGGGGGTTTATCATGCATGACTCATTAATATCAGGTCTGTTCCTTCAATGCATAGTTTGTTGAGGGTATTTAACATGAAAAGATGTTGAATTTTATCAAAAGCCTTTTCTGCATCTATTGAGATGATCATGTGGTTTCTGTTTCTAGTTCTGTTTATATGATGAATCACATTTATTAATTTGCATATGTTAATATAATCTTGTACCTAATGAATAAAGCCTACTGATCATGAGGGATTAACTTTCTGATGTGCTGCTGGATTTAGTTTGCTACTATTTGATTGAAGACTTTTGCATCTATGTTCATCAGAGATATTTGGCTTGAAGTTTTCTTTTTGTGTTGTTTCTCTGCCAGATTTGTTATCATAAGGATGCTGGTCTCATAACATGAGTTAGGAAAGAGCCTCTCCTTCTCAATTTTTTTGGAATAGTTTCAGTAGGATGAGTAGCAGCTCCTCTTTATATATTTGGTAGAATTCAGCTGTGAATTTATCTAGTCCAGGACTCTTTAGATAATCTCATATTTCTAAGAGAGTTTATTATCATTTGTTCTTTTTTCTTTATATTCTTCTGGCTGAATTAATTCAGAAAACCAATCTTCTTGCTCTGCAGTGCCTTCCTAAACTTGCTCTTACTGCTGTTAATACTTCCAATTGTATTGTGAAATTCTTGTAGTGTGTTTTTCAGCTCTATCAGTTCCATTTGTTTCTTTCTTAAAATGTCTATTTTGACTTTCAGGTCTTGTGTCATTTTGCTGGATTCCACAGATTTCTTGGTTTGGGTTTTGACCTTCTCCTGAATCTCAATGATCTTTATTCCTATCTAGATTCTGAATTCTATCTCTGGCATTCCAGTCATGTCAGCCTGGTTAAGAATAATTTTTGGTGAGCTAGTGTAGTCAATTGGTGGTAGGAAGACTCTCTAGTTTTTGAATTGCCAAAGTTTTTGCACTGGTTCTTTCTCATCTTAGTGGGCTGATATTCCTTTAATCTTTAAAAGAGCTGTCTTTTTGATGGGACATTTTGCTTCTATCTTCTTGGTGCCCTTGTGGATTTGACTGTGGTATAATGTGGGTTCAGTCAGCTGGCTTCATGTCTTCATCTTCATGTCTGGAAGATTTCATGGGGCCGAGGGTCAGTTCAGCACTCCTTGGCTGCATGCTTTAACCCTAGGGGGCTTGTACCAGACAAGTTGCCTTGTTCTCTGGCCCCTCGAGGTTAAGCACCTACTGCACTGGAGGGGCCAATGTGTTTTCAGTCCACTGGCAACAACATTCCTGAGAAGTATCCTTAATGCCTTAAAAAGACATATATGTATGTTCAGAAAGTGAGAGATAAAATCTAAAAATTTAGAAACCTGCTATTGGTGAAGATTTTAGTCATCCAGTTGTTTGAGGAATGTCAGGACATCACCTCTGAAGTGTAAAGCATGTTACTGTACTGTGTACCTCCTGTCACTAGGAAAGAACTCATCGGTTGACCCAAGAGATCCCAATTAGCCCTGTTGCTTTCACTTTAAGCTGGCAGATGCTGTTATAATCTCTAAACATTCAGAAAAGAGATATTTAATTTAGAAAAGTAATTCTAAATTCTCAAAATAAAAATTTAAATATTACCCAAACAGCTATATCTTGAAAAAACAAGACAAAACCATCAAAATCTCTACCATTCATTAAAAAGATATTTAATTTAGAGAAAATAATTTTAAATTCTCAAACAAAAAATTTAAATATTAATCAAAGAGCTGTATTTTGATTGGTGTAGATATGTTTATTGGAGCCATAAAAAAGAAAATATTAGGAGTTAAGAGGGACTCTTGAGAGTTAGAACAGGAAATCTACCAAAGATGAATGAAAGTAATTATAAAACATAAGTAAGGAGTCAGTTCAAGTCACAAACATCAATATGTATTTACTTTAGACAGGATGGTTACATTATTCCCTCAATAACACTCAGTGGACACATAGGAGGAGAGAAGACATTATTTATATAATAAAGATTATTCATTCTGGATATCAGCAACATACACTGGGGATGGACACTAAGGAAATGTGGGAAGGTAAAAGAGTGGAGTGTGAATGATTTTAATTAAATTTAACTGTATATCACATTACTTATCATAACCAGGAAAAAAATTCAAATGGTTTTTAAGTACAATTCTGACTATACATTATTAGTGAATTATTCCTTAAGAATAAAATATAATTTCAAAGAAATCTTATAAATCTTGTATTTCTCTCAGTAGCTTTATTGTTAATGAAAGTATTAGAAAGTAAATAGAAATGATATGCACTGCAATTTTATAACAATTGTATATTCAAATTGCAGGCCAAACCAAATAAACAAACATATTCTTTTTTGTACATTTTACGTTTTCTTGTTTTAAGACAGAGTCTCACCCTGTCACCCAAACTGGAGGGTAGTGGCATGATCACGCCTCAATGAAGGCTGAAATTCCTGAGCTCAAGCAATCTTCCTGCCTCAGCCTTCCAAGTAGCTAGGACTATAGGTACACACCACTACACCTGGCTAATTAAAAAATCATTGTAAAGATAGGTTCTCACAATGTTGCTCAGGCTGATTTTGGAATCCTGGGATCAACCAATCATCTTACCTCTATCTCCCAAAGCGCTGTGATTATAGGCATGAGAGTCACTGCACCCAGTCATATTATGGTTAATAGTTACTAAGATTTTTCATGTCAAGTGAAAAGAGATGCAATTATAAAATCAAAGAATTTAAGAAAAAAGTCTGCGACCATCTAGTAGTAGTGAGTACTCCTCTAACTTATATATCCAAAGTTTGGTCTCCGTATGGTCTGCTAAAATAAACTTTGGACACATTCCAAAAGTATATCAGAGAAAACACAACATAAACCTGGAACTTCTGCGTTGGAAGGAAACCAGGGAGCCTAATGGAGAAGGTTATCAAAAGGACACAAAATTAGCTAACAAAGGTTCCTACTGGCCACATTTCGAATAATTAAAGCATCATAAGTGACAAGATGAAACATTGATACACAAAAATCTATGAATCCATAGTATCACTAAAAAATGATAAAAATGTTTACATTTATACAACAGGATAGATTACAAACATAAACATATTACTATATAAATGTTCAATAAATGCAAATCATTGCATTGCCTATATTCAGAAAACAAGTGATTTCTAAAACACATTGATCAATTTCTTGGTAAGTATGAGAGGTTTCACTTGTAATAATTTTTACTTTGCCAAAAAATGGAAGGTCATAAACTTTAATATCTACATTACACAATGTTTAACACTTAATTATAGGATAAATTCAAAATTACTTGTATATTTCCTACTGGTACAAATCCTGGTTTCTGAAAACTCATTACTACAGAGGAAGATAAATTAAATGTATATGAATTGTGAAATATTTTCAATGAAAATTATATACTCTTAAATAAAAATATATTTAAGTATTAATATTTATAATACTATTATAAAGTCTTTTTTATAATTATAACAACTTGAATGATTTAACGTAAAAATAAGAAAAATTAATATTTTTATCACAACAGAGATGCAATTTTTAAAAATGAATATGCCATACATCTGTCTAAAGAAAATCTAGAAGGAAATTCTCAAAGATTCTTCAATCTTGCAATTGTTCATTTCTAATAAATACAAGTAGAGATCCATCAATTCACAGGATAATTAAAAATCTCTTTTATTCAGGAGGATGAATATGAAGAGATCATAAATTCAGAGCACTAACAAAAGAGAGCAAATGTCCACAGTTTTTATTTAGCTGTAAAAGTCACAATGGTGTCTTTAAATAATTTATGTGGCTGGGTGGTCACTTAGGGAGCTGCAAGTATGCCGTTTACTATCCCTACTAAGAATCTGCATAGTTTCTCCGTGAGAATTATTTGACTTCCTATGAGAATTGTCTTTTTTTTTAAATAACTGTGCTTTCTGCTTATGAGAGTTTGATAAAATTCCTGTTTCTGTAAGTTCTCATAAAACCAAATGCATACATGTGTAAATTCATGACATCTCATTATTCAAAAGTTATTACTGTTGCTTCTCTATGTATTTTGAGTCTGATTAGCAAAAACAGAAGAGCTGACAGAAAGAGTTTCTTTGTTATAGTTATCTGCCAAATGAAAGCAAATACTTGTCAATTCTAAATATATGTGGCAAAGGGAACAGGAGATAGGGATAATTCAAAGCATTTCCCTTAGGAATTTCGATATAATGCTGCATGTAATAACATTTCAATTATAAAGGTATGTGGAAAGGCTTCACGAGTTAAAAAAAAGTAATCCAGTAATCCAAACCTATCAGTCTGTGACATGCTTCAGAATGCAAAGAACAACGTTTAAGAGAGAGAGAGAGACAGAGAGAGAGAGAGAGAGAGAGAGAGAGAGAGTGTGCAGGCATACTTATGCATTGTGTGGGGAAGAATTCCTCTAGTAACCTCTCTGGAACTATTGTTTCTCCTGTGTAGATAATATAAAATTTTTTGACCAATGTTTTAAAATGCCTGGACTCAATGGGTATAAGCAGACAGAAGAAAAGACACAAATAATCAGAAAAGAGCACTTCTAAAAACATAAAGGGCTTTCAGAAAATTGAGGAGAATTTTAAGCAGCATGATAAATATTTAATACCCAAGAATATGAATTAATTTGCTTAGCTGGTGGAATGTCTTCTGGTACACAAGCAAGTTTTCAGTTCAGTGTTTCTCATTCTTGGGAAATTTATTCATTTATGTCTTCATAATATATTGATGCAGTTCTATGCCAGACACTACACTAGAAATTGAGGAAAAATAATGAATGATGTGAAAAGCTTACCTACATGGAGTACTCATTTTCATGCTGATGGTGAGAGAGAAAAAGACATATAATTAAATCAAATAAGTAAACATATAGGCTAATTTTAGACTGGAATTACATACAGCAAATTAAATAAACAAGAGCGGTATTAGGGGAAAACTTGGCTGGACGATCATCAAAAATCCACAGGGGAGATGTCTTTGGAGAAGGGACATTTAAGTTGACCCTAAAAGATAACTGGATCTGACTAGCTATGTGAAGAACCAGTGATGACTTCCTTTAGACTAAGTAACTTGCCCATAGCCAACTACTCCATTAGAATAAAGCTTAAACTCAAACTCAGGTTTTCTTACTACCAGATTACTCTGCTTGGCAGAAAACATTTCTATACATGTAATCACATCCTATTCAAAACATTCCAATTTCTTTTCTTTCCCTTTTATCTATCAACTTTCAATGTTGGAGTGTCCCAGGACTTGATCTTTGACACTTCTCTTTCACCTACCTGTGCTACACAGTATGACCTTTGCATTCAGGTTTCAGCTCATGCTTTAAATAATCACCTATAAGCTGATGACTAAACATATCCTAAAGATATCTCTCCAGTCTAACTCTCTCTCTGATCTTCAGATTTATATTCCTAATTGCTTACTTGTTAACAGCAGTGTCTAACAGATATACCAAAATTAACATGTCTTGAAGTGAAATATTGGTAGCCGTCTTCTAAACTGACTTCATTTTAAACGCAATTTCATCCTGTCATTTGCTAAATCAAAACAATTTGGAGTCATTCTTGACTTGTCTCTTTCTTTTATAAGCTGTCTCCAATTCATGAGCAAATCTTGTTAGATATACTTTCCAAATATGTCCAAAATAGGTTACTTCATAACAGAGTAATTTCTTCAAATATGTTTTCCAGTTTCCACTATCTATATTCTGTGATTTTAGTATATTGTTGATTTTCTTGTTCTAATATTGTGTACTTTTAATTTCTATCAGTTCCATTTTTCATTCAAATTTGCCTACACTTTTCTATTAATCTTTATTTTTTCCTCATCTTTGTAATTGTCTATTTCTTCTTTATAATCATGTAGAAAGATGGTCTAATTCCTTATTAAAATTATTGTATTTAATAATATTTTATGCAAAGCCACATAAATCCTCTAAACGAGTGATCTCCCAACCTTTCAGCACCTGGGACTGGTTTGGTGGGACATTTTTTCCACAGGTAAGGGAAGGGGTGAGTGAGGGTGGTTTTGAGATGAGTCAAGCACATTATTACATTTATTGTGCACTATATTTCTATTATTATTATTAAATACATTGTAATATATAATGAAATAATTATACAACTTACCATAATGTAGAATCAATGAGAGTTCTATCCTTGTTTTCCTGCAACTAGACTGTCCCATCTGGGGTGATGGAAGACAGTGAGAGATCATCAGGTGTTAGAGTCTCATAAGGAGCATGCAACCTAGATCGCTCACACGTACAGTTCACAATAGGGTTCGTGCTCCTATGAGACTCTAATGCCTCTGCTGATATGAGACAGAGCTCAGGCAGTAATGCAAGCAATCGGGGGCTGCTATAAATACTGACGATGAAGCTTCACTCTCCCACCAGCCACTCATCTCCTGCTGTGCAGCCCAACCTGGTTCCTAATTCCATGGACCAGTACTGGTCTGTGGCCTAGGGGTTGGGGACCCCTGCTATAAACTACTCTTTGTTTAACCCTTAGTATTACAAATATGATACTTTATTTTTACTATTACTCATATTGCCTTGAAAACTCCTGTGTTTTGTTATCTTTGAGTGTGAGCTAGTGACTTTATTTTAATTTGTGGAAGTCCTATGGGTGTAAATTGGGAAAACTTTCCTGCAGAAACCCACCAGCTACTTCTGGTAGCTGGTAAGTACCAATTACGTGGAGATTCTCTTCAATCTTTTGCTTTTTTTCCCAGGTGAATATTCTCACTAAGAAGTCCCACCCATAGTTCCTTCATCTTAATTTTGGCCCATTGCTCAGTATTCAGATAGTCTTTATAGTACTAATATTGATTTTGCCTTTACTGATGCCTGCATCTCTAGCACAGCTTCATGTTTTGTTGCTTGCTTACCTATTCGAGCAGGAGTTATCCTTGGAGACCACTGCTACTTCGTATGAGACCAGCATTGCCTCAAAAAGTGTGTCATGTCTATGATCTAATTGTTTTAAAGTTAGAGGGTTTTTTATATCACCAATCTAGAGTAATATTGGACAAGGGGAAAAATAATATTTCTTATATTTTAGTTTTATTTTCAAAAATGGGTATTAAAAATATGCTATGGTTGTTAATTTGTTTTTAGCTTAAATAGTTACCTTCAGTTTTACCTTATTTTCTCTAGGCTATGCTTTCAGGTACATACAAGTGTATGATTGGTATTATTTTCCTTTTAAAATTAAGTAAACTCCTTATATTCTATAATTATTTTGCCTTAAATTATATATTTTAGATAATGCCACTTTTCTTTTGAATCTTGAATCTTTGTCTAATGAATCTTTTTTCATCCTTTTATTTTCAGTCACTTTATTTTGTTTTACAATCGGTGTACTTTTAATAGAGTTATATTTTTATAATTTCAACTTCAGAGTTTTTTATAAAAGACAAGTATATTTTATCTTATTGTGAATATTAATATTAATGTATATATTATTTTTTTGCAATTTCATTTATATTCCATGCTGTCTTTGGTACATTATTTTCTTTTTACCTTTCATTGAATTCATAAGCTCCTCCCTTTTCCTATTACTCATAATTAAGTTATACCTTCTATTTTTAACCTTATTGATGAACCTTAAATATGAAACAGACTTATTTACTTTCAAAGTTTTCTGATAAATTTCAAAGCCAGCACAGAAATATATTTTACTTTCTTTCCTGTTTATTTTTCCATCTTCTTCTCTTTCTAAACTTATTTGTATTAAACAACATAGTTTACTAAGTAACTTTTTAATCATTTCTTCCTGCTTTCCACTCTGTTCTTCTGGATTTATTTTATTTCTTGTTGAAGTGTATCTTTTAATATTTTTCCTTAAACTACTCACATCTGTGAAACTCTTAATCATGTTTTGCCTATACATGTATTTATTTTATATCTACTTTTAATAAAAGATGATATGAATAGAAAATTCTAGGTTGCACAATTAGAAACAGAAAAGGGGATACTACTAACCCCAGATAAACACTTCTCTGCACACATATTAGAAAATCTAGAAGAAATGGATAAATTTTTGGATACGCTCCCTAGACTTAATCAGGAAAATTAAATTTCTAAACAAATCAATAACAAACTCTGAAATTGAATCAGTAATAAATAGCCTACCAACCATAAAAGCTCAGGACCAGATGGATTCACAGGCAAATTCTACAAAGAAAAGCTGGTACCATTCCTACTAAAACTTTTCCAAAAATTTGAGGAGGAGGGACTATTCTCCAACTCATTCTATAAAGTCAGCATCATCCTAACACCCAAACCTAACACACACACACACACATACACACACACACACACACACACACGAGAAAGCCTCAGGTCGATATTTTTGGTGAACATAGATGCAGAAATCCTCAACAAAATAGTAGCAAACAGAATTCATGAGCACATCAAAAAGCTAATCCAACACAATCAGTAGGCTTTATCCGTGGAAGTAAGGTTGGTTCTACACAAGCAAATCAATAAACGTGATTCATTATATAAACAGAACTAAAAACAAAAACCACATGATTATTTTGATAGATTCAGGAAAGACTTTCAATAACATTCAACATTCTTTTATTCTTTTATGTTAAAAATTTTCAATAAACTAGGTATTGAAGGAGTATACCTGGAAATAATGAGTCATCTATGAAAAATCCACATCAAACATCATACTTAATGTGCAAAAGCTATAAGCATTCCCTTTGAAAACCAGCCCAAGACATGGATGCCATCTCTTACTATTCCTATTCAACATAGTATTGCAAGTCCTCGCCAGAGCAATCAGGCAAGAGAAAGAACAGAAGTCATTCTAAATAGACAGAAAAGAAGCCAAACTATGCCTGTTTGCAAACGACATGATCCTATACCTAGAAAACCCTAAAGTCTCAGCCCCAGAGCTCCTAGTGCTGATAAACAACTTCAGCAAAGTTTCAGGGTACAAAATCAATGTACAAAAATCACTAGCATTCCTATATACAAACAACAGCCAAACTGACAACCAAGTCAGACACAATCTCATTCATGTTTAACACTGAAAGCCAAGTTGGGAACACAATCTCATTCACATTTGCCACAAAAAGAATAAAATACCTAGGAATACAGCTAACCAAGGAAGGGAAAATCTCTACAATGAGAATTAAAAAAAAAAACACTGCTGAAAAAAATCAATGAGTATACAAGCAAATAGAAAACATTAGAAGAATTAATATTGTTAAATGGCCATACTGCCCAAAAAATTTACAGATTCAATGCTATTCTTATTAAACTACCAACAACATTCTTCACAGAAGTAGAAAACAATATTATTTAAAATTCATAAGAAACCAAAAAAGAACTTGAATGTCCAAAAAGAACAAAGGTGGAGGCATCACATTACCAGATTTCAAATTATGCTAAAGAGCTATAGTGAACAAAACAGCATGGCACTGGTACACAAACATGCACATTGGAACAGAATAGAGTCTAAAAATAAGGCTCCATACCTATGACCACCTGTTCTTCAACAAAGCTGAAAAATAAGCAATGGAGAAAGAACATCTTATTCAATAGATGGTTCTGGGATAACTAGCTAGCCATATGCAGAAGATTGAAACTAGACCTCTTTCTTACACCATATACAAAAATCAACTCGAGATTATTGGAAGACCTAAGTGTTAAGCCCAAAACTATAAAAACTCTGGAAGATAAACTAGGAAATTTTGTTCTTGACATAGGACCTGACAAAGATTTCAGGATAAAGTTAACAAAAGTAATTGTAACATAAGTAGAAATTGACAAATGGGACCTAATTAAATTTAAGAGCTTCTGCATAGCAAAAGAAACTATCAACATAGTAAACAGACAACCTACAGAGTGGGAGAAAATATTTACAAACTCTGCATCTGACAGAAGTTTCACGTCCAGAATCTGTAAGGGACTTAAATAAGTTAACAAGCAAAAAACAAACAAGGCCATTAAAAAGTGGACAAAGTACGTGAACACACACTTTTCAAAAGAAGACATACATGCAGCCAACAGGCATATGAAAAGAAGATCAACATAACTGTCATTAGAGAACTGCAAATAGAAACCACAGTGAGATATCATCTGACCCCGGTCAAAATGGCTATATATCAAAAAGTCAAAAAATAACAGATACTGGTTGTGGATAAAAAAGATTGCTTGTAAACTATTCCTTTGCCTGTAAGTTAGTTCAACCATTATGGAAAGCAGTGTGGCAATTCCTTAAAGAGCTAAAAACAGAACTACCATTCAACCCAGCAATTCCAATAATGAGTGTAAACCCAAAGGAATATAAACTGTTCTGCCATAAACACATATGCATAAGTATGTTCGTTGCAGCAGTATTCACAATAGCAAAGACATATTTTAATTTTAAAACTTAAAAAATATCTGTTTATACTACAGTTCATATATATTTATGTATTTGTAAGGTTTTGTATGTATGTATGCAAAAATATCAAGTTGTTTTACGTTTGTGTTCTCTTAAATTGCCATCTCCAAAATTTGTATGACAAATATTTTTAATCTCAGAAAACATGATAAAATGTGAATTTTCAATGGTAATGACAGACTTTCACAGTGAAAATAGAGTTGGTAATAACTGGCAATATACTTAAAAATATATGATTAAGATATTGTTTAGATTGTGAGCTGTTCATTCTACTGTTTCTGGCAAAACAAACAAACAAACAAAACCAATACATATGCTTACTTACAACACTCCAGGACTAAAATCTAGGATACTAAGCCTGCTGGTTCATCTGGCATATATGTGAGAAACAGATGGATCTTCCATTATGCCCCAAGAGCCAAAAAAAATGGGCTCTTACAAGCAAAGCAGTAAATTACTTGCCAACTTCTTCATGGTTTAATTAATGACCTGATAGATATTAATAAGTAAATCAATGAAATATGTAAAGTATATTAAGTGGTAGCAGTGTGAAAAATTCAATGACTACAAAAGAAAGTAACAAATTGTTCAATAAATCAGTAGAAGAATATTTGCCATATAAACATACATTCCTTGGAAAACTCTAGGAGAAATAATAAGTGAGAGTGGAGGAAAAAAGCATTGGTAAACAATTAGTTTGGAATCATCATCATATTTTTTTTGGTCACATGTATGATTAGAAGAAAATTAATATAAAAAATTTTGTTTTGATCTATGTCTTAAGGAGACATATTTGAAACACAATGATTTTTACACAACTAAAGAAAATACTGGGTTAGATTTATTTTAAATCACTATATATAATCTAAGCTTCTTAAGGGCTGGACAAATAATTCTCACTTTCAGTTCCTAATTTGTCAGTCTAGTAATCTCCATGTAGTATGTAATCACTAAGTCATTGCCAAATTAAATAAAATTTATTGAATTTTCCAGAAGTAAAAAATAGTAAAAACAATTATATACATGTGAAAAATAAACTTTAACTTAGAAAACCTAACTTTATTGGATATAAATATTTTGACCTTTAATTTGTATTTGTCTTATAGAAACTGTCCTTTAAAAGTATTTGGATTTTACAAGATTTATCTTTGTTTCAATTTTTCTTGTGCCATATACTTATTTACTACCATTTTTAGTTTAAGAATTGGGAGTAGCATGTCAGTCAGATGGCAACTGTTAAAAAGTCATGAAACAATAGATGCTGGTGAGGCTGTGGAGAAATAAGAACGCTGTTACACTGTTGATGGGAATATAAATTAGTTCAACCATTGTGGAAGACAGTGTGGTGATTCCTCAAGAAACTAGAAACAGAAATACCACTTGACTCAGCAATCCCATTACTGGTTATATACCCAAAGGAATATAAATCATTCTACTATAAAGACACATGCACGTGTATGTTTACTGTAGCCCTATTTACAATAGCAAAGATATGGAATCAACCCAAATGCCCATCAGTGAGAGACTGGATAAAGAACATGTGGTATATATACATCATGGAATACTATGCAACCATAAAAAGGAATGAGATTATGTCCTTTCCAGGGACATGGATGAAGCTGGAAGCCATCATCCTCAGCAAACTAACACAGGAACAGAAAACCAAACACCACATGTTCCCACTTATAACTGAGAGTTGAACAATGAAAACACATAGGCACAGAGAGGGGAACAACACACACCAGGGCTAGTGGGTGAAGGGAGAGAAGCTAGATGACAGGTCAATAGGGACAGCAAACTACCGTGGCACACGTATACCTATGTAACAAACCTGCATGTTCTGCACATGTATCCCAGAATTAAAAGTAAAACAAACAAACAAAAAGAACTGGTAGTAGAAGTGAATTTTCTTTTCAAAGTGAAGCACTTAAAAACTAAAAATAAGGTGTGTTAGCACATTGGCATAGAATTTTACTTATAAACCCAAGAATTGCCCTACTCTGTAAGGCTGATGTATCCCTATTCTTTGAAGGCAAAAATAGCTTTAAGCTTTTCCAATGAAGAGAAAAAAAGAAAAGAAGAGCAAGCATCCAACTAGAGGGCAGCTATGTTTATGAATCCTGACGCTCGGCCAATAGATGTTTTTGCATAAAACAAGGCCTGCTAACCATGGAAACGTAAACCTAAATCATGTTGCCAGCCAACTTTGATGGTGAGACACAGCTGTAATGTAGAGCCTGACTGCACCAACAGCCTTGACAGCTTTTATGCTGCTTCGGTTAATATACGTAAGTACTCACTCTGCAAAGGAGCATGTTAAGAACCAAAGGCATGCAGCTAGGGTACAAAGATGAAATAAAGAAATAAACAGAAAACAAAATGTAGATCCCCAACATGGAACAAACAGAACTTATTAAAATTCCCTTCATGATATGTGTCACATCAAATATCATTCTTCTTTATTGCTAATTCTTGTATCTAATTAAGAATTTTTGATAATGACATTCATTTTTTAAAGACAATATATTGGTATCAAACTATAGAATAGGTCACTTAAGTACATGGTGATTTCTTTTTAATTTATCATATTTATTTATGATTTCATAAGGTATATATTTTGCAGTCTACATATTATATGTTTTGTATCTTATTTATAATATTCTCCCACGACTATATATTTCATACTATTATTACCTGAGCTGCCTATAAAATCTTAATAAACTGCATTATAGTAGGTATTTAACTCTTTAAAAGTTGAAACTGTGTCTACAACCAATTTTCATAATCCATAGAAAACACAAATAATCATGGGCCCTATAATTCACTTTTTAAAACCACATTTCATGAAAACACAAGACATGTTAAAAGATTAATTAGAATTTATTTTCATCATTCATTTTTAATTTCCACTTCTATTTTAGACGTGGGAGTGCATCTGCAGGTTTGTTACATGGGCATATTGCATGATGTGGAGATTTGGAATATCGACATTGTCACCCACATAGTGAGCATAGTAACCAATAGATAGTTTTTCAACCAATATTCCCTCCCTCCCTACCCATTAGTCCTCGTTATTCTAGTCTTTGTGTTCATGTCTACTAAATGCTTAGCTCCCACTTATCTAGAATCTATAAAAAACGTACACAAATCAACAAGCAAAAAACAAACTACCCCATTAATATATAGGCATACACTTCTTAAAAGTGCATGAAAGAATCAAAGAACAGACACTTCTTAAAAGAAGACACATGAGTAGGTAACAAAAATATGAAAAAATGTTCATCATCACTAATTATCAGAGAAGTGCAAATCAAAACCACAATAAGGTATCATCTCACAACAGTCAGAATGTCTTTTATTAGAATATCAAAAAAAAAAAAAAAACACATGCTGGTGAGGCTGTGGAGAAAAATGAAAGCTTATACACCGTTAGTGGGAATGTAAATTAGATCAGCCACTGTAGAAAGCAGTTTGGAGATTTCTCAGAGACCTTAAAACAGAGCTACCATGTGACCCAGCAATCTTATTACTGTGTATATGTTCAATAGAAAATAAATAATTCTACCAAAAAGTCACATGCATTTGTATGTTCATCTCTACAGTATTCACAATAGCAAAGACATGGAATTAACCGAGGTAACCATCAGTGGTGGATCAAATAAACTAGAATAAATAAAAGAAAATCTACCATCCTCATAACCTCAGTATTTTGTTTATATTGTTTTATTGTGATAAGAACACTTAACATGAAATCTATCCTTTAAACAATTTCTAAATATACAATACAGTGTTGTTATCCATAGGCATAGTGTTGTACAACAGATTTCTAGAATTTATTCACTTTCACAAATGACATTTTATGCTGTCCCTTTCCACCAGTGCCCCAGGTCCTAAAAGCCACCATCCTGTTCTTTGATTCTGTGATTTTGAGTATTTGAAATATTGCATAAAAGTGGAATAATGCATTATTTGCCCTTCTGTGGCTGGCTTATTTTGTTTATCATAATGTCCCTCAAGGTTCATCCACGTTGTTGCCTACTGCAGAATATCCTTCTTTAAGACTGAATAATATTCTATTGTATGTATATACCACTTTAAAAAATCAATTTGTCCATCGATAGACATTTAGTTTGTTTCTGCATCTTGGTTACTGTGAATAGCACCATAAGGAACATGGGAGTTCTGTCTCTTCAAGACCTGATTTCAATTTCTGTGAATAAATACCCAGAAGTGGGACTGCTGAATCATAAGGTAGTTCTATTTTTTCCTTTTATTTTTTTCTTTTTGAGATAGAGTCTCACCCTGTCGCTGATGCTGGAGTGCAATGGCACTATCTTAGCTCACTGCAACCTCTGCCTCTCCCGTTCAAGCAATTCTTCTGCCTCAGCCTTCTGAGTAGGTAGGATTACAAGCCTGCACCACCACACTCAGATAATTTTTTTGTATGTTTAGTAGAGACAGGGTTTCACTATGTTGGCCAGGCTGGTCTCAAACTCCTGACCTTGTGATCCACCCGCCTCAGCCTCCCAAAGTTCTGGGACTACAGATGTAAGCCACCGCATGAGGCCAGTAGTTCTATTTCTAATTTATTTGAGGGACTTCCCTACTGTTTTCCATGGCAACTGCACTATTTTACAATTACACAGTGAACAAGGTTCTGATTTCCCCTCATCCTTGCCAACACTTGCTGTCTTTTGTTTTTTGATAATAGAAAAACTAATAACCCAATTAAAAATCAAGCAAATAGTTTAATAGGTATTTCTCTAGAGAGGTCAACAGGTGTATGAAAAAATGTTTAAAATCACTAATCATCAGGGGAATGAAAATCAAAACTACAATTATATCACATCTATTAAGATGGCTATTCTTGCAACCTCAGTTTCAAATACCTCACAACCTCAAGTTATTTCCCATTCAAAAGCCTCACTTTAGTAGTATTCCCATCAAGTGCATAATACTTTGATTTCCTCAAAAAGAAACGAAAAAATGATGACCAACCCATTGATCTCTCCACTTTCACTGCCCATCACAACTATCATTTTTTCATTTCTTTTTCTCTACAGCTTAGATTCCATTTCCAGTCATTTTTCATGGAAAATGTTCAATTTTTTTTAACTTTTAAGTTCAGAGGTACATGAGCAGGTTTGCTTCATAGGTAAGCTTGTGCTATGGGGGTTTGTTGTACAGACTATTTCATCTTCCAAATAGTAAGTCTAGTACCCACTAGTCATTTTTCCTGATCCTCTCCCTTCTCCTACTCTCTACCCTCTGAAAGGCCCCAGTGTTTGTTGTTCCCCTCTATGTGTCCATGTGTTCTCATCATTTAGCTCCCACTTATAAGTGAGAATGTGCAATGTTTGGTTTTCTGTTCATGGATTAGTTTGCTAAGGGTAATGGCCTCCAGCTCCATCCATGTCCCTGCAAAGGATGTGATCTTATCTTTTTTATGGCTGCATAGTATTCCGTAGTGAGTATCTACCATATTTTCTTTATCCAGTCTACCACTGGTGGGCATTTAGGTTAATTCCATGTCTTTGCTATTGCTATAGTGTTGCAATGAACATATGCATGCATTCAACAAAGGTCTAATATCCAGCATCTATAAGGAACTTCAACAAATTTACAAGAAAAAACAACCAAACACATAAAAAAGTGGTCAAAGGACATTTGAAAAAATGCATGTGGCCAATCATTATATGAAAAAAATCTCAACATCACTGATCATTACAGAAATGCAAATCAAAACCACAATGAAATATCATCTCGCACTAGTCAGAATGGCTACTATTAAAAAGTCAAAAAATAACAGTTGCTGATGAGGTTGTGGAGAAAAAGGAAAGCTTATACACTGTTGCTGGAAGCGGAAATTAGTTCAACCATTGTTTAAGATGGTGTGGTGATTCCTCAAAAACTTAATTACAGAAATACCATTTGTCCCAGTAATCCCATTGCTGGGTACATACCCCAAGGAATATAAATCATTCTATTATAAAGAAACATTCTAGTCATTTTATTATCACTTGCAAATACTCACAAATGCTTTGTCTTCTGTTTTTTTCTTTTGCACTCACTTGACAAAACATCAGCATACTTTAACCAACTCTAACAGAAATAGCGTATTGCCTGCACAACAGTCATTACCCATTTCCTGTAAAAGAGAACTCCATTTTTTTTCTTACAGTGATACCATTCATTATATCCAGGTGATTCAGGCAAAGCTGACTCAGGCCCAGAAATAGGTCCTAATTAGACTAAGCTAATCATATTTTCCTAATCCAGTGACTGGGAAGAGGTTGAAATGTGAAAATACGACTGTTTTGACTAATGAAAGAACATTTTCTATGTGGCTTCTGAAAGCAATTTCTTCACACTTACAGAGACAACGGTGTTATGATCCCTCTTCTTTATCTAAACGCTGAATGCATGTGGCTCCTAAAACTGTGGCAGGCATTTTGCAATCATGAGGGGAGCTAGTCATAGAAAAGTCAGCACCAGAAAAAAGCCGTGTGAACTTAGGTTACTATGAATCACTGACTTAACTAACCCTGGTACAATGCAATGTTGGGACTTTGTTTTGTTTGAGAAAATAAATCTCCCTTACTGCTTAAGTTGTTTGGAATTTTGTCTTATGTGTGGCCAAAAGTATCCTGAGAAACCCAAGATATTAACCAGCAAGGAATCACATACCTGGTTTCACTTTCAAATTATGATATATCTTTGGATAGGCACTATTCACTATCCCACAATCTTCTGGTAATTTTACTTTCCTACTGGCTCAAATTGCTATTTTATCCATCTGTTTTTAAAAAGATGATCATTTTCATGGCTCCACTCACTCTACTGATAGTTTCATCAAAATCTCTCACTTTTGCATTACCATTTTTAGTCTTATCAGTATCTGCATCCAGCTTCTTCTTCTCTCTTGTTACATCTTAAGAAAAGTTTGTGCTCATATAAAATCCCAAACCCTCCACTTGAATTCTAGATCCCTATCACTCAAGCTTTCTAAAGGACTTTGATTTCTTCTCTGAGTCTCATTTCTTCACCAGCATTTCTGGAAAAGAATAAGCATTTCTATATTGTCCCTCTATCATGTCAAATGCAGTCTTCAAATTACCTTTATCTGGCTTATGTCCCCATCATTGATACTAATCTAATAAGGCCAGTGATAACCTTCATATTTCTAAACTCAATATATAGTTTTACGTCATGTTATTGAAATTTTCAGCCATCTCTGATACAGTTGACCACTCTATCTTTCCTTAAAAATGTTCCTTTCTCTCATGATATCACTACTCTTATGCTAATTTTCCTATGTCAGTAGTAATTTTAAGATTCTTCTGTGTATCTGTGTATCTTCCTCGACTATGCCTTTGAAAATAGAAATTTCTCAGAGCTCATTCTGGGCCCTCTACCATTCTAAATCTATGTGCATTCCCTAGGTAATAGGTGATCTCATCCATTCTCATAACTTTTTCCCCCTAAATCACATACTACTCACACAGACACATACATACAGTTCTTTTTCTGTAACTTGTAGCCTACTTAGTAAAAAATATGTAAAAAGAATTATTCACAATCTCTGGATGAGGTTCCTCAAAAAAAGATTTTATAATTTCTCTTTTCTACAACTAAATCTATGCAATCTCCCTAGGTTATTTCCTTTTTTACCCATGATCAATATTGTCATTATGTTGATAATGCACATTAAAAAAACTCTAGTCAAGAGCCATGGATGTAAATACTATGGTATTTTGACAATATTCAAAGCATATTTCAATATCTCTGAGTTCCTGATCCATACCCAATTGTCTACTTGATATACTCACTTAGCCATCTTATCCAAATCTCTGTTTTTTTTTTTTTTTTGAGGCAGGGTCTTGCCCTGTTGCCCAGGCTGGAATGCAGTGTTGCAATTTTGGCTCACTGCAATCTCGGCCTCCCTACAGCCTTTGCCTCCCAGTAGCAAGCAATCCTCCTGCCTCGGCTTCCTAAGTAGCTGGGACTATAGGCATGCACCACAACAACCAGCTAATTTTGCTTTCTTTGTAGAGACGGTGTTTTGCCATATTGCCTCGACCTACCAAAGTACGGGGATTACAGGCATGAGTCACCATGCCCAGCCAAAATCGTACATTTTATATTTAATACATTTAATATTTTCTCAATTTCAAGATTTTCGCTTTAATCATGTTAAATGTAGGATTCAAAGAGAAACATGAAGTGATACACCTTTTAGAAAAAGGCTCTTATAGCTCTCCCTGAATAACCTGAGATACCACTTCTCTTTTAATACCCCCAGATACTCTTATTTCTAGCTCTTAACTTTTCTTGCTACCTGTCAATATTCTAATACTCAGGATTATTTATGTTTATTTAAACCATGTCTCATTCTAAAAAGAAAATTTTAAATGTCTGAAGTACCTTTACAAAATAAATACCAAGAAAATTTCATATTGAGAAAAATCAAAGGAGATTGCCTCAAAGAGGAAGTAATGTATCAGCAACTACCACTCGGTGAGAATTTACTTCATATAGGTATTATACTAATAACTCTTCATGCTATCCTTTATTATCTTCCCATTAAGCTTATAATATAGGTGACTTATCCAAGTTTTTCAAAAGGAGGATACTCAGGTTTATAAAAATTAAGTAATACTGAGAGCTATACAGCTAGTGAAGTATAGCTGTCACTGAAGTCTGTGTGCTGAACCTATTATGCTGTATTTGTCACTATGTTATGTTGTTTTTCAACAAGGAGAGAAAATACAATGAAGCCAGATATGGCAAATTCTACATATCCACTTATTTAACATCCATTCTTGCATCTTTTTTAGCTTGCCTTTCTGTAACGTTGAGTCTGAAAAGCTAAAAACAGCAATCTCTAGGCTGCTTTGTAATACCAAACACAAGTTTGATGGAGCAAAATGAGGCAGCCTCTGGCAGGGAGATCTGAACCTTTGGCACCTTTAATCACAGAGGTCTTTTTTTTCAGGGGCAGCTATAGCAGTTCCTTTATCCAGTTCCTAATGTCACAAATGTTAAGTGACAAGTGTGGCAGCAAAGATGTGTCCCTTTAGACAATTCTGTCCCTGGCCAATCTAAGGATTTTAAGAGATAACAGTTGCCACTTAAATTAGCTAGAATGCATTGTTGTTGCACTAAGTACCTCAATTGATTTAGTAATTGTTACTAGAAATACATTGCTACAAGTAACAGAAACTAAATTGGAGTTTAATGGAGAAAGTGGAGAGATGAAAATTCCGGTTTTGGACACCAGACACAAGAAAGCTGAACAGACTTTATATACAATGGAATATATTTGGATTAAATTGTCACTTGATGTACTTTGTAAAGCAAAATATATACTGACCGAAGGTATACCATTTGAAAGAGTAGGGACTGATTAGAATATTGGCTAGTGCTGGCTCCTATTGCCACCATTAGGAAAATTCTACAAGAGCAAGATGGACCCAAGTGAGAAGTAAATAGCCTGCAAGCACAGACGGCGCAAAATGCCACTTAGATAAGGAAGCACTGTCTGCCCACAGCCTGACATTTACATTGCCAGAGAATCCTATAATTTGAAGACATAGAAAAAGGAAGAATAAAGGCAATTTTAATACTTTAAATAGAAGCCATTGCGAAGATAGCAAAGCAACGAACTTAGCAAGAGATAAACTCATAGGCAGCCAGGAAAATGCAGCTCATCTGAAGGCAAAAATGAGGGTAAGTGTTTAGCCTCTTCCCAGGTATATCATTTTTCAATTATCCCAAGACAATGGACATAAAGGCCCAATCATAAAGCAAGAATATTCAATGTAAAATATTTTGACTAGGTAAGATCTTTAGCTATAGTTACTCCTACAGGATACTGACTAGATACAAGTAAGCTACAAATGCTCTAACAGAACTGTATAGTGACCAAACACCCTGTCTGGACTGCAAACTTTCATGATTGTCATTGCCCCACTTAAAAATTTACCAAAGAATCACCACACTCGTTCCAACACACAACCGCAGGCAGTAGTTACTAGGGGCTGTATAAGAGTTCTTCAGGCTTTTAAAGTATCAGATCTGTACAGTATCTCAGAGGGCAGAGCCAGGGAACACAGAAACTGAATGATGGAGTAAAAGACTGACTGACCAAGAGCTTCCTCTGCTGTTGGTCCAGAGAGTCTTTGCCATTCCAGATCAGCAGGATTTGAGAGATGTGAGATCAGTAACCTCTCTATATTTGCTTAATCCCTTCTTTTCCTGGATTACATTTCTCAAAATAGCTAATCTATTTCTTCTCAAACATTGTACATGTTTTGGGAATAGATACTTTATCTTTTAGGTAATACAATGCCAGACAAGTAGGAACTACTAGTCGTTCTATTGTTGAGATTAAATATCACCAAGGTCACACACTTTGAACTCTGAGTTGGATGGCATAACTAGAAGACAGTTTGAGATGTCTCTACTGGAAAAGAGGCAATTATGTTACATTATTTAAAAGAAGACTGTTTAAAGAATGTTAAGTGTTAGTTAGCCAATGTATGAACTACCGAAAATTTTGTTAGATTCCTATCAAATATCCATTTTCATCTTTCTCACTAAGAGAACCCCTCATTTGTTTGTGGTTTGGCAATGAACACACACACACAAACACACACACTCACACATACACACAGAAAGTCATATTTTCCAGTACTTTGCTGCTCGCTTTCTGAAATAGGAAACAATTCTTTTCAATGAGAAAAGGTTAAAATGTGCTGAGGATTTCTGGGAAATTTTTGTTTTAGTGCATTAAATAATCTCTGACAATAACCCACCATAAATTGCCTCCCTTTCTTTACATAAATGCTCCATATACCAGGAGGTGAAGTTTAATTTACCTTTTCATGAACCTGAGAAGGCCTTAGTGACTAATTTGGCTGATGGAATACAGCAGAAGTTACATTCAGGAACTTCTGAGACTAGGTCTCATAAAGCCTTTCAGTGACAAAAAAGTTTATTTTCACAGCAGTCAGAATTTATAACATGCTGCAGTAATACAGTAAATAGAAAATGGTCATAATGAATTCTATATCAGGTTAAGATTTCCAGGCAGAATGTTGAAAGTATCAGTTGGTTTCTGTTAGATGCATAGCATTAGGTACTTACAGAAAGAATGAGATTTTTCAAAAGACAATATTCAGTGTTTTATAGAAAAATTAAGGGGAAAAAAGATTTAATACTTACTGTGTTCAAAAATAGAATTATGTATCATCGCTAGGTTCTCCAAGCAGCAACATTTTTCCCAAAATAAGAAATATCCTCAGAGTAAAACTCAATCCCAAAGTGTTTTTAGTAACACATGACATCAGGGTAGAGTTCATTTCAATAGAGCAATTGGAGGACCCTTTACTGACATCTCAAAAACATTTATGGCAGGGCTGCAACCAGAAAAAAGGCATCTGTGAATATGAAGGAGTATTTTAAAGACTCTCTCAACTAGACAACAGGGCTCCTAGGAATCTTAAGGCTGTGAATTCACAGTATCAAGACTCTAATTCTAAAATGAAGAGGACCCTGTCTGATGAATAAATTGTGGGGCTAGCATTTGTCTAATGGCGTGAACCTCATTAAGACTGAATTAAAAGTCGGAGAGGCAGTTCAGAATTTTTCTTTTAAAAAAAGAGCCATTGGGGACTCAAACTTTTTCTAGGAGAAAGTAGGCTGTGAAAGATATTTAACAGCAAACACAGGTCGTTGCTAATGGAAAAGAATGGAAGTGTAGGGCACAAAGACAGGTGCCTGTAAGGCAGAGCCAAGTGGCATAGAGACACATTCTCTGGGGCAGGACTGGGCCTCAATCAGGGAACTGGTGACATGTGCTCAGTTAGACTTCAAAATTGCCATCCCTGAGTGACTGCTACCTGTCTCCTGCCAGAGCACAGTCTTCTATAAATTGATTTTTTTTTTTGCCAGTTTACTGGCCTTGTATCACCATTGTAATATGGAGCATTCAGTTGAGAAGATAACTTAATGTGCTACTGAGCAGGTAACTTGTCTCTTTGGTTCAAAATTCTTCTGTTAAAAACAAACTATGCTTGAGGAATTGCACCTGAGAAATTGGACCCTCATTCCCGTTGAACTTTATTTGAATGATGAATCCTGGACTTCAAACCTTAGTTGATTTTGCATGTGGGAAGAACATGAACACTCGTAGCCAGAGAGCAGACAGTGGTGGATAGTTTCCAAAAATAGTCACCATTGAATCCTTTCTCTGTGCCCTCATATGCTATTTTTCATATGATGAGGTGGGATCTAATTTCCTTCCTGTGAGTTTGACCTCACCTTAGATATTTGCTTGACCAATAGAATGTGATAGAAGCAATATTCTTAAACAAGTGAAACCAGATTATAAGAAGACTTGCCACTTACACTTTAAATGCTTACTACTGGGAGCCTTGCTCTCAGAACCCAGCTGCCACGATATGAGAAGCCAAAGCTGTGTGCAGGCATTTCGGCTGAGCTCCCAGCCAACCGCCAATATCAACTCCCAGCCACATGAGTGAGTCATCTTGGACTTCCAGCTCAGCTCAATATTTAGATGATTCCAGTCCCAGACACAATCTGACTGTAATCAGATGAAAACTCTCAAGTGAGGAAAGCTAGTTAAGCTTTATCAATACACAGAAGAAAAGATGACAAATATTTTCAGCTACTAAGTTTTGAAGAGTTTTATGTGAAATAATAGAAACCTGAAACAGCTGATCAAAGAGCCAACCAAATTTCTTTCAGTCTTTCCTCCCAACTTTTGCAAACAAAGGCAGGATGGTTGAGCTGGAACAGTCATCTTAAGATCATAAAGAAAATAGCAAAGCATTTTTAGAGACCTTTGAGCTTGGATCACCTGAGCTATAAAGAAGCACTAGCAACCACAGACTCCCTGAATTCAAGATATTAGAAAACAGAATCTCCTATTTGGGTTTTTGGTTACATGTAGCCACATAACCAAACTGATACTTAAAGGAAATTCTACAAGAGGAAAACAATGTAGTCAACTTGTACAGCTGTTGGCAGTCTGAATTAACTCATGGATAAAATTAAGAATATAGAGAAATTAGGGGTCAGTGATTTCTGCTGCCAGTCTTTATAAAAATCTCTTGCTAGTAAGCTTTGGATAAATGAAGCTGATAAAATCTTGCAGTGCAAACATTATGTGTAATTAAAGATGGACTCAAATGCTTAGATGGAGATAGAGTTCAAATTCTCTAATGGAAATTGGAGAACCCAATTAGTGTATATGCCTGGATGGAAGGCCCCAATTCAATCTGGAGATTGGCTCAGATGGTACCCAGTAGAAGAGTAAGGACTTTTCTCATAGAACATTTCTGTTCATTTCACCACAAAACAAAAGACGCGGAAAACTGAGATGTTAGTGGTCTAGCCTATAGAACATATGTCCAATAATTTTAACTTGAAAAAGTTAATTGGGTATTGATAATTTCTCTGTTTGATTGTATGCATATAAGAACAAGGTATTGCTTGGGGTATGGAAGGTGATGGAGATGCTAAGGGAAGATTGCCTGACTTCTGGCTTGCACACTTGAATGAATGTCAGTGCCCTTCACTGAGATTAGTAACACAGAGACTTTGTATGAGGATGATAATGACCATCAGTTTGAGGTATCTCTGGGCCATCCATGTGGATTGGAAGGTGTATATATATATATATGTGTGTGTGTGTGTATATATATATATATATACACATATATATATGTATATATATCTGCTTGAAAATATCAGATAACATTTAAGGAAATCCACGTTTCTGATTAATCTGCTGCCCAAAACAGCATTAATGTTCCCTTCAGCTTGACTGAACTTTAGACAGGCTTCTATCTAACTTGTGGCCACTTAGCTACTTTTTTGCTTTTTTTCAGTATATGCCTTAGACAACATAATTATAAATTTACTATTTGCACATTTCAGATGTAAATATTTTTTAAAGCCTCTTGACAAATTTAGGACCCAGGCATATTTTACTCAAGGACCAAAAAGTCACCTTTTCAAAGTCTAAATAAATGTCAAGGGAGGTAGCACCAACAGTTTCTATGAGAGAGTTTATGACACTTTATGACAGATGGTAGTTTTTCAACTTGGCTCCTATCTTCTTGAAGCCAAGTTGCAAAACTATCCTCTATCATAAAGATGTGAGAAGTTTACTTTTCCATTGGGTAAAGCCAATTAGCAAACAAACACAGATGCCCTATGATTCTCCAGTACGTTTTGACCAGGCATCCCAGTGCTTAAAAGCCATTCCTGCCTTTTGTTCCAGAGAAGTTGAGTTTAGATTTAGTTCTGGCATCTCACCATTGCAATAGCCTTGAATAAAATCTTCCTTGCCTGTTTAACATTGGTGCAATATTTTATTTGAAACTGGATTAATATCATAACTGAAGTGATGGGTGGTTATGACCAGGGAAAGATGAGTGTGAAGATGAGAAGATCTAGGAGAAACATGAGAGACAAAGAGATACATAAGTACAAGGAGATACAAACAAAAAGAGAAAGAGAGAAGAAAAAAACAAACGAAAAAGGAGGATATCAGAGAAACCAAGGAAAGATAGTGACTGTTTTTACAGGTTGTTTCATAGACTGTATTTTGGGAAAGGCTGCCTTAGATAGCATTAAAACTTACCCTTCAGTTAATATAAACTATTAAATGGTTGTAAACAAACAGGATTATTTTGCTTCTCTGAAATGAATTTTACTGTAAGTACATCTAGTATAAGACACACTAGTCTGTGTTAAAAGGCATTATAAGAAAGATGTGCATGATAGTTTTCTGGAGTTACTATAGATATATTGAGGAAAGTGTTCACTACTTTATACCATAGAATCTCCTTATATTACTCCTTGAGAACCTTGGAAAACAAATTTCCTCTGGTTTCTTCACTAGCAGTAACTGAACAGCTTTTGCCTCTCTCTTGAGTGAAATTTATGGCACATTTTCAGCAACTTACAGATTTGAGACCATGAAATTATGCTGTGACCTAATTTTCCTACTTTTTGTTTTCCTGAGTCTCAATTTCCTCACCTCCTCAAATTGATTCTTTTTATTTTACATGCATTTACAAACAAACTTTTCCTTTCTTTGGAAACAAACTGAGATTTTCCATTGACAAAAATAAATTTTCTGAACTCATTTAGCAGGTCATTTGATTACTTTTTAGCTGTTTGATTTGGAGCAAATTCTGCAATTTTTCTGAGGTTTAGTATCCTTATTTGCAAAAATAGGGATAACAGTCCCTGCCTCAAAGTTATTGTGAGGATTGAATGAATTAACAAATCTAAAACATTGAACACACTAGTATTCAATTAGTCTTAACCATTAATTGTATGTGGAAAACAGTGGACTGTGGAAAAAGAAGCAATGAAGATAAGTAAGATTGGAAAAATAATGGAGCCAGAATTTAATATAAGGTATGGTCACCTCTGAACTCTGCTTTAGATCACAGTGTGATTATCTACACACTAACAGAAGTTCTCCATTTGGAGTTACAATAGAATCACTCATGGAGCTTTCTAATTGTTACAGATATTTAGGCCACTCCTTATGGCAATATAACATGAATCTGTAAGGATTGGACTAGTACACATCTATTAAGAAAATGTATGTATTTTCATAGGCTAGGTCCCATCACATTTCTCCTACGTAAGTTGTCTTGCTCTTCAGCACTCCTATGAAGAGTCCCTTTTGGTCCTGAAAGATAACCAAAATTTTATCTTTCAGGTCCTTAGATATAATTTTATACAAAGACAGCAAAAAAGAGGTAAAGGGTAAACTGTGCACAGATATTCATTGTAGGTGCCTTTGTTAGGAATAATGTTCAGTGCTTATCAACTAAATCAGAAGCAATAAGTATTCCTGTGGATGCAAGAAATAAAATTGATGGAGCTACCTTATCCACAAATGGCTAGTTCACCTGTAGAAAGTTAAAATAATAAAAGTATGTGATATTTTAAAATAATTCACATATCTTGAAAATGGGATACTAAAATTCATTAGAAAATACAAGTCAAATAACTGGACTGCTTATTTTTGGAGCTAATCTAGCCGTAGTCTAAGAATAAAATAATTATCAGCAGAAATGATGCAGAGTTTGTCTTTTCTGAAAGATTATACCTACTGATTTTATCTTAGGACTTAGGATTTGTTAAATCCATAGCTCTAGGTATATTGTATTGCAGATCTGACAAGTCAAGGACAACTAATCAAAAGTCACATCTGTTGCTTGGAAACAGGTAAATCTGCAGACTTCCTGGCCTTTCTGACTACACTGGGAACAGTCTACCTAAACATTAGCTTATTTATCTGTGAGAAACTATTGGCTCATGATAAGTTTCCTAGTACTGGGAAAATAGAGTTAAAAAATTTGTCTGAGGGTCCAGTTAGAAGATGGAAAGTTGCATTTACTTGTGAGGCTGGCTGAAAGGGCACAATCTATCCTGTTACAAACAAGCAAGCAAACAAACAAACAAATAATAACTGGAGTAGGGAGTCTCGCTCTGTTGCCAAGGCTGGAATGCAATGGTGCGATCTTGGCTCACTGCAACCTCTGCCTCCTGGATTCAAGGGATTCTCCTGCCTCAGCCTCCCAAGTAGCTGAGAATACAGGTGCCTGCTACTATGTCTGGCTAATTTTTGTATTTTTAGTAGAGACGGGGTTTCATCATGTTAGTCAGGCTGGTATCAAACTTTATATTTTAGGAAGGGGGCTTGGACCCTGAATGGATGAATAACAATATATTCAATCATGCACAGATGAATAACAGTATATTCAGTAAGCAACATACATAAAAGGAGGGAATAAGAACCAAAGACTGGAGCTTAAAACATTCTCATACTTCCTGCTTTGGAGACAAAGAATTAGAAAAAGTCAGCTGTCAACCAAAGCTGCATGCTATATCAAGAACTTTTTTCCAGGAAAGGACTGAGAAGAGTCAGAATATGAAATAAACTTCCATTCCTCTTTAGGTAAATAATAATACCTGTGGGCCCAGTTTCACCTAAAAAGAACCCTGACAGATTATGAGAAGTAATTATCAGAGCTAGTTTGCTTACTTTGCTTCAAAAAGCCTATTTAAGAAAAACCACCTGAGTAATTTCAACATATTCCTGATGATACGACATGGGTACTGCAGGAACTCGCATAGTAAGAATGAAGTGCAAATATAAACCTATATACTAGAATTTGATGCAAAAATGGAGCCAGAACACCTGGCTACAGATCCTATACTGTGGATCTACAATGGGATCTTTCAATGGGAGATGCAGCAGCCATAGTTTCTTATCAGCCAGACATGAATGTTTTAGAGACAGTTCCTCCCCAAATTCCCTCTCTTCTACCTTTACCTCCTGACATGGAACATGTGACTGGCATAGACAGACAAAATATGTTAAAGACAATGAATTTAAAATATTCAACTTCTAATATAAGAAATGGTGAGAATTAATGGAAATAACATACATCTTAGCAAAATTGGTATTGAGAATACTTTTTCTTGATTCTTCTAAGGCACAGAATATAAAGCTGTTTATTTAAAAAAAAAATCCTTGAAAATGATGGGATAGCCAAAGGGGTATTTAGGGAAATGATTACTCTAATTGCCCATTTTTATGGAATGGATCATTCCGCTGCCTTCATCCCTTCATTTATTTCCTTATAAGCTATTTTTCACTTCCCCACATAAGAGAAAAAAACTGTATTTTCTTTATTGCTTCACTTAATGGAAGTCATTAGATAATTTTAGAAAATAGAAAAGTAAATAAGGTAAAAATGATAAGACTACAGTGAGTAAATTAAAATGAATATAATTCAAACTAAAGTACCAAAGAAAAAACATTAAGAAAAAAAAGACAAAGAGAGGATAGGTGATAAAGGACAGTGAGCTATATCCTTGGTAAAATAAGGAAACTCAACTAGAGTCTGATGAGGTGCAGGCTGACCATTCAGCCAAGGCAACCCACGGGTTTATTTCCCTAGCAGTGGGTATCCACATAATAATTAAGAGAAGGCGGGCAGAAAGACGCTACTTAATTTTCTACCTCCACAAACAGTGGGTTGGTCAGAAGCTTCAAGCGTAAAAGAACACCTATAAGTTATTCCAAAACATATTCTTTCTTCCCATTTTTCTCCTGCTGAGCTATAGACTCAACTATACCAGCTGTACTAATCTCTAACTCCTAGGTTTGGCTAAAACCAATAATACCACTAAAAGGAGGTACCAAATGGGAAAGGAGAATAACAGCATGTTTTTGTTATATCTAAGGTTTCACCAGTTATTTTTAAAGGTACACATAAAGTTTTAGGGTTTTAGGTAAAAATTCTAACAATTTCATCACCATGCTTGTTATGTATCTAAAGAAGCTCAAATTCAGCCTAACAACTTTGTAAGTGATTTTATAGGTGTATTATCTGGCTCTTTAATAAAAATGTGGCTTATTATGATAATTATAACTAGATTTATAGTATAGGAATGACTATGTGAAAATAATAAAGGCATTTTTAACAAACATGACAAAATTTCCATGTCTATTTGAAGGCTATCCTTTTCAAAGTAGTCATCTAGAGAAACTGTATATTTCTAATTAAGTCGGTGCCAGTGATGAAAACATTTTGGCAACATCCCCTTTAAAAGCAACTTGGAGAGCATTTAAGAAAATAATCCTTTAAGTTGCCTTGTCAGAATTCTTATTCTTTGATTCTTACTTCTAATTAGTGTTAATGAAAAAGCTAGCTTATAAATGACAGCAGTTATTAAATGAATTATTTCTAAGATACTATAGTATATGATTTTTTCCATGTCACAAAATATGAGGTATGGGGTCAAATTTAATCCAAACATGAGTTCTGTACCAATAAACTTTTAAAATAGGGAGATTTCATATACAATATCTAGAGTCTTGACTTCTCTTGGAAATTAAAAACTAAGAGTTAACAACACAGGCAGGTATTTTCTCATGGTAACTATTAGTGGGATCTCAAGAGAGGCCGATTCCTTTAGAAGAAGAAATACCTTCCACTTTAGTCCCCGCTCATACATTATACATATATACGTTGCCATGACGTTGACTTGATTCACTATGGAAAACCAGTTGGCACACAGTTAAAAGTAACTTTGCATTGTGGATTGCCAAATACTCCAATTTACTTCCTTGCTAAAGGATTATCTATCCTTGCCTTGTAGAACTTGGATATAGCTTTAAGGTTTGTTTTGGCCAATAAAATATAGGTGAAATTGAAATTTATCATCTTGAGGCAGAACCTAATGAACTAGCATGTGGTACATTATGTCTGGATGTTTAGTTATGAGCCAATATTTGGGGCAGAGGTTTCCCAACATCTTTGGTCCTGGAGAAAAGACTACAAAGAGGAGAATCAGAGTTCATAACAAACATGTAGCAGAAGTGAGAAATAAATCCTTGTTGTAACCCATTGTGATTTGGAACCATATGTTAACTCTCTGTGACCTAGCCTATCCTGACTTACATTCATATTTAAATTACTTCCATGGTTCTAGTAAGCAACAGAGTTCACAACCCAGCTTTTCCTATAAATTCTCCTCTAACTTCTAAAATGTGAAAAATTGAATCTCAATGAGGTTAAATAATTGTTCAGAGATCCTGATGTTGGTCTCTGCATATAGATCTGACTCCAAAGTCTATGTGTTTACTTTAATTCCTCAATCTCCTGTTGCATAAAACAGTCAAGTATTTGAACTATGCCATTATTTCCATATTTACCTCTTACTGTACAGTAAAGATATAATATGGCTTTGAAATTCACAGGTTTCTGAAATACTTAATCAAAGTACATATATTATTTTCACATAGTAGTTGTTAAACAGAAGAACATTTTGATAGATTTTCTAATAAATCACTTACAAAGATATATATCAATTTTCAATTCTATAGTCTTTAAGTTTATTTTATAAACACATTATCTGGACCATTTTAAGAGAATTTTAAATCATATTTATTGTTTTGCAAACAATAACTTAGACATTTCTTAATATTTTAAAAACCCCAACACAAAGTAATAAATTTGGCTTTTCCCCACAAAAAAATGGGAAATACCTTTCAGTAAAGGAAATTTTAAATTATTTTTACACACCAGTTGGTTGTTGGAATTTACAGCTCTTTAACATATGACACCAGCAAAAAATAATTAGCATTAACTAATTAATACATAAAAGAAAACAGTTTACAATCATATGGTAAGCAATAAACAAAAACTGATCAGAAAACACCATTTTATAGCAATTGTCAAACTGACAAACTATTACAGTATAGTTTATCCCCAACATCTCTGAGCCTAACAGAGTATTTCTATACATATAAAGATATTATAAAAGAATACAGTATTTATTGCAACAACAAATTAAAGGTTGTCATAATGTATGAAACTTAAATACCCCCCCAATATTGATATAGTGGCTTCTTATTCCTTAAACATAGAAATTCCACTCTTCACTGTAGAAAGATAAAGTCCTTTCATCAAAAGGCACATTCTTATCTGCAAGAAAAAGAAAAAAAAATAATATAAACGCCCTTTCTGGAACACTTTAAAAACATTTAAAAATATTCAGAAAGATTTAGATAGGAAGAAAGAATATAATCAAATTATTTAGTCTTTAAAAAATTATTAAAAAGAACACCAATAAAACACATGCATGAATTGTCTAGATTATTTCAGAAATTATCTTTTAAATTGAAATTCTAACTTTTTAAAGGACTTTTATATTTTACTACTGTGAGTAAAGATTATGTTATATTCACAATAAAGTTTACCCTCATATAATATTCATAAATGACTTTAGTTGACTTCAGTATACAATACAGTTGATGGTTGAATGACATGGGTTTGAACTGCTTGATACCACTTATGTGCAGATTTTTTTCAATAAATACATTCTAAAGTTTTTTCGAGATTTGAGAGAATTTGAAAAATATCACAATAAACTACATAGTTTAGAAATATCAAAAAAGGCTAGGCGCAGTGTCTCAGACCTGTAACCCAGCACTTTGGGAGGCCGAGGCAGGCAGATCACTTGAGGTCAGGAGTTTAAGACCAGCCTGGCCAACATGGTGAAAGCCCATCTCTACTAAAAATACAAAAATTAGCCAGGTGTAATGGCGCACACCTATAATCCCAGCTACTCAGGAGGTTGAGGCAGGAGAATCACTTGAACTTGGGAAGTGGAGGCTGCAGTAAGCACTGTACTCCAGCCTGGGGAACAGAGCAAAACTCCGTCTCAAAAAAAGAAATATTTTAAAAAATTAAGAAAGAGGTATGCCATAAATTGATAAAATAAATATAGATGCTAGTCTATTTTATTACTTATAACATATATATAAATCTATAAACTGTTAAAATTTATCAAAATTTATGCACATAAGCACAGATTGTACATGGTGTTATTTGTAGTCAAGATATGTAAGTAAATGTAAGGATGCAGTATTATAACTGCATAAAAGTAACTGTAGTACATAGTATACTACTGTAGTAATTTCACAGTCCCCTCTAGTTATTCTTATGGTGAGCTCAAGTGTTGCTGGTGTTTACTTAAATACCATGTGACACTAATCATCTCCACATGGAAAATTTGTATCTCCAGTAAATTGTGTACTGCAGTAAAAGTGATCTCTCATGATTCTTGCATAGTTTCTATTGCATTTAGTGCAATGTCATAAATCTTGAATTACGTGATGGTACCCATACAAAATGCCACTAGTGATGCAGGAACTGCATCTGCTGGAAGCAGAAAAAGGTCATGATATTACAAAAAAAAAAGTTGGATGGCTTGATATGTATTGTAGATGGAAGTCTGCAGCAGGGCTTGCCTGCCATTTCAAGAAAAATGAATCCAGCCTGAGGATCACTATAAAAAAGGAAAAGAAAAAGTTGTGAAACTGTCACTGCAGCTTCATCAGGAGGCACAACATTTTTGCACTTTTTGTCAAATAACTTTTTATATCATATTAAAAATTCAGCTTTTACGTGGTTGCATGATTGCTATAAGAAAGGCAAACCTACAGACTCTAATATAACTCAAGAAAAAGCAAAATCATTATACTGTAATATAAAGCAAAAGGAAGGTGGAAGATCTAAAGCTGGAAAATTTAATGCCAACAAAAGATAGTTTAATAATTTCAGAAAGAGGTTTGGCTTAAAAAAATATATCAAGATAAAAGGAGAAGCAGCTTCTGCTGACCAACAGGCAACAGACAACGGTTCCCAGAAATCACTGAGAAAATCATTGAGGAGAAAGGACATCTGCCTAAACAGTTTTTAATACAGATGAAAGTGCCCTATTCTGGAAAGAAAAAATGCCACAAAGGACACTTATTAGTACGTATGAGAAGTGAGCAGTATGATTTAAGACAGAAGGGACAGACTAACAGTACTGTTTTGTGCAAATGCAGTAGAGTTTCTGATCAGGATTGCCCTTACATACAAAGCTGCTAACCACTAAGCCTTGGAAGGAAAAGATAAACACCAGCTGCCAATCTTTCAGTTGTACAAGAAGACCTGGACAATGAAAACTCCTTTTTCTGGACTGGTTCCACTGATGCTTTGTTCCTGAAGTCAGGAAGTACACTGCTAGTAAGGGACTGACTTTTAAAGTTCTCTTAACACTGGGCAATGCCTTTGGCCTCAAATAACCCCATGAATTCAACACTGAAGGTGTCGAAGTGGTCTACTTGCCTCCAAATACAATGTTTCTAATTCAGCTTTGAGATGTATTTTAAACACACATATTTTTATAGATTTTAATTCTAATTATACAACTTACTTTACTACTAATCTAAATCCTGGCTTCCAAAAAAATTCCTGCTAGTAAGAGCCATCATAAAGAAAAGCATTCAATCAAACCAAATTAAAAAAACCCAAAGTGTACAGATTTTGCAAACTTAACAAATATTCCTTTATAATCATCCATGACATTTAGAACTTCATTGGAAAAACATCTGAAAACAAATAATGCTGTTTTTCATCTTGTCTTATCTGAATCTTTAGTCAGCAATCTGTAATAGTTCTCTGAATGATTAGTATAAGCTACTGAAGTTCTAATATATTTTTACTTTGAAAGTAAATTTAATCCTTTAAAAAATATACTGAAGGTTATTTAAAAAATAACACTTAGAATTCTTTTGCACAGTTCTTGTCCTTTTAATGCTTGAAACCGATAATATTGATAATAAATTTGTGGACTATGAAAAAAAAAGTCAATCTGTAAAATCAAACTTGCAGTTTCATAACTTCGGAAAAGAACTCAAAATGACTAGAACCTAATCCAAATTCTATCACTAAATAGCCTTTTGAACTTGACCATATATGAGACCCTAAGGAATATCTACAAGATTTTTTTCTAATAGAAAAGTACCTACCACATAAAGAGTTTCTTAAGGCATGGTTTCAGAAAGGTATTTTGAGACTCATAATTAACCCCAAAACATATGCAAATAAGCATAACTGTCTATTTTGATCTACTAATACATTGTGCCCAACATTTTCTTGAACCTGTTTATATTTATAAGACTGTATGACCAGTACTCTCATTTAGAGTATTTCATTCCTTGAGTGGGAATTTCCTCAGAATTCCATTCTAGATGTTTTCATGCTGTTCAACATCTACCATAGGAACCACCACTCCCCACTCCCTCCCTGGCATGACTCAACCACAAACCAAATGTAATACTGAAGAAGGCATTCTTAACTATATGCCCAATTGAAAATATTTTTAATTCACCAAGAATTAAGCCAATTCTTTTCCAGTCTTAAGCAGTATACTCTTAACTCAAATAATGATAATGTTATCCATTTAGTCACCACTCCAATAGGAGCAGTGAGGTCATCTCTACTTTTCATGTCCTGAGTATTGCATAGTAACATTATCTTGTCAAGGTTTTTCAATTCCTTACATTGCTAAACTAGCCTCTGCCTCAGCTTTGACACCTGTCACCTGAACAACTGAAATGACCTCAAAATGTTGGACCTTCATTTTTTTTCCCAAACTTTAACTCAACTTGCACAACGTTACCAGCATCATCTTCTAGAATACAAATGTGACAATTTCACTTAAAAGCATTTGATGATCCATAAGCATTTTTACAATGGATGAAACCCACACACTTAGGAAGGTTTTGTTGTTGTTGTTTTTGTTTTTTTAAACACGATCTTCCTGATTTGGCCCCAACTCTAACAGTTTATCTATGACCCCACCATATACCCTACACTCTATAGAGAAAGTATGCATACATTCCCAAACACGGCCATCCCATGGATCATATTTTCAACTCAGCTTGACAGGCAACTTTCTCTCTTTTCACAGGCGTATTCTTTTCTTTTTCTTTTTTTCTGTTTTGAGACAGAGTCTTACCCTGTCACCCAGGCTGGAGTGCAGTGCACAGTGCACAAATTATGTATGCTTCCACCATATATCCTGCACTCTATAGAGAAAGCATGCACATATTCCCCAACAGGGCCTTTCCATGGCTTATATTTTCAACTCACTTGACAGGCAACTTTCTCCCGTTTTATAGGCTATTTTCTTTTTCTTTTCTTTTTTTTTTTTTTTTTTTTTTGAGATGGACTTTCATCCTATTGCCCAGGCTGGAGTGCAGTGGCACGATCTTGGCTCACTGCAACCTCTACCTCCTGGGTTCAAGCATTTTTCCTGCCTCAGCCTCCCAAGTAGCTGGAATTACAGGTGCCTGCCACCACGCCCAGCTAATTTTCATATTTTTAGTAGAGATGGGATTTTACCATGTTGGCCGGGCTAGTCTTGAATTCCTGACCTCAAGTAATCCACCAACCTCAGCCTCCCAAAGTGTTGAGATTACAGGTGTGAGCCACCATGCTGGGCCTTCATAAGCTCTTATTTGATTAACGTAGCTTTTAAAAAATAACTGTAACTCAACTGCCACCTACTCAAGTGAAATCTGTTTCGCTGTCCCTCAGTTGCTCTTTCTCAGGAATCCCAAAGCAGTTTGAAAAAAGCAGAGTATTAACATGGTATGAGAAAAATAGCTAAGGATTCCTATTCCCTGGAGAGGTGATATACAAGTGTAGAAGGTAGACTGGTTGACTCAAAAAAATGCTAGCCAGGTGCGGTGGCTCATGGCTGTAATCCCAGCACTTTGGGAGGCCAAGATAGGTGGATTACCTGAGGTCGGGAGTTTGAGACCAGAATGGCCAACTTGGTGAAACCTCGCCTCTACTAAAAATACGAAAAACTAGTTGGGCTTGGTGGTGGGCACCTGTAATCTCAGCTACTTGGGAGGCTGAGGCAGGAGAATTGCTTGAACCTAGGAGGCAGAGGTTGCAGTAAGCTGAGATCGTACCATTGCACTCCAGCTTGGACAACAGCCAAAATCTATATCAAAACAAACAAACAACAAAAACAAACAAACAAAAAACTCTGCAGACAGAACCAGAAGTGCAAAGTATAATCCTAGTTGGTCTGTTAACAGGAGGCTCTTTTGGCAAGAATAGCAGGGATAGAGGCTGTTGTCCAAAACCAAGCAGAACAAGCCATCCCTCACCTGTGGCCAGCAAAGATAGAAGACTGTAAGTGTGATGGTTGATACTGAGTATCAACTTGATTGGACTGAAGGATACAAAGTATTGATCCTGGGTATATCTGTAAGGGTGTTGCCAAAGGAGATTAACATTTGAATCAGTGGGCTGGGAAAGGCAGACCCACACTTAATCTGGGTTGGCACAATCTAATCAGCTGCCAGCATGGCAAGAATATAAGCAGGCAGAAAAATGTGAAAGGAGAGACTGGCTTAGCCTTCCAGCTTGCATCTTTCTCCCATGCTGGATGCTTCATGCCCTCAAACATAGGACTCCAAGTTTTCAGTTTTGAAACTTGGACTGGCTCTCCTTGCTCCTTAGCTTGCAGATGGCCTATTGTGGGACCTTGTGATTGTGTGAGTTAATACTTAATAAATTTCCGTGTGTGTGTGTGCGTGTGTGTAATCCATTTGTTTGTCCCTCTAGAGAACCCTGACTAATACAGCAAGTATGACCTCTCCTATGAACAGTACTATATTTCACAGTTTAGCAGACACATGTTTTTCACATTTTAACATCTCTGAACTTCAGATGTATCTTTCAATTGATGGCATCTTTCAATAGTTGTCAGACAGTTGGCAGTTCTTACATACTTGCCATCGCCTGTATGTGTAGATCAAAGCTCTTTGCATTGTTGTCACTTTGAGGGAATTACATGCATTATTGGTATTATAAGGATGAATTTAATGAGGTTTAAACTACCTTCAAAAAGTTTATTTCATGAATCACCATTGAAGCAAGTTGTTTTTTTTTAATATATAGAATGACATAAAAGAGAATAGTAAACTCTTTAGCACTGAACAATGGCATGAATCCCATATATTCTTGCCAAAAAACAAATATCTCTTAAGATAAAAGATACCCCAGATAAATGAAAACTCTGCTAGTTTCTGTTTTGAGAACTATTATATACCAAGCAATGCAACTGCAAATATAAACAGCCAAATTCTGTAGAAGGAAAGCACAATGAAAAAGTACTGAGAGGCTAGTGTGCATGATTCTTGTATAATTTGAAAATACTGCCAGATTATTTTACAATTTCATTGACAGCTATTTCTTTTCTTTCTTAATGATATACTTAAAATTAATGGTGTCTTAGATTAAATGAATAATGAAGTATGCCTTCACAGAACTTGGATCAATTTCAAGTGAAGAGGAGGGGAAAAACGGGTAGAATCTTTTACTAATGATATTTACATCCTGAATTGACAAAACTTAAGAGGAAAATAACTGAACAGGAAATTTTCAGTTTTCCACCATTATAATATAAAATGAAGAAAAACTAAGAATGTTATATTCTTGCTCAACTACATTCTATGGCAGTGATATGGATTATGAGTATACATAAATCTATTTCAAATATATAGTCTTACATGAAAACAAACATAGGTAACCATAACATTTAATGCCTTGATGGCTTTCAACGTATTTGAAATAGGTATGCAACACATTGGGCTATGCATGCTGCTAAGTTTAATAGGTACAAATATTTTTTAAATTGCATTCATTCTTTTAATCACTAAACATGTGTTGAGTTTTTATTAACTGTGAGAAATATTGCTTGGTACTGAATGGGATGATGGAGATCAAACAATAGAAAAAATACATTTTTTAAAAAGAAAAACATAATCTCCTTCTTTATTACTGTAAAACTACAAATAAACTTTGGAAATAATTCAGAGGACAAAAAACTCTGGCCTAGAAGGGAAGCCTGAATTCTAGTGTCAACTTGATTAGTTATTGCTGGACATTCTCAAGTTTTTTGGATTTTTGTTGAGGTTTTGGATAAACTAAATAGTTTTCAATTAAGATTAAGGATTGTCTTTTTAGGGTAGTCTTCAAGATTAAAACAGCCAATTACAGAGACTAAAAACTGGGGAAGATTTAAAAGTGCAGTCCAATATATTATTTGGCAGGCAACTTGGTAAGGAGGAGGAATCAAGATTCAAGAGATTGGTCTAAGGGCATTCAGTCAATAACAGGCGCTCAAGAAACACTTAAGTGTATATGATTATGCTCTGTTACTCCTTATTTTATCATAATACTTCAGTTCTGGAGGGTTTAGTCATTGAAATCTGAAGATTAGATCCTATGTCAAATACTCAGTTTTCTATCATTTACAGAACTTCCACTGTACTAAAAAAAAAAAAAAATGCTACTCTGGTTATAGCAATGAATTCCTATTTCTTCTACAAACAAACAGACTATAAAATAATAAAAAACCAAGACATTCTACTAGTATGGGCTACACTCTATCCTGCTTACTTATTGTCCTGGATACCTCTTCTTCCTCTACAAAACTGCTAGTCATGAATAATGACTTAGCATTCATGCCTTCATTCAGTGACTCCAATCCCAAATATTTCTCTTTTATCAGTGGACAAATTTAACCTTCAAAAAATATTTTGAAGAGTCAAATAGTGACATACTATAAGTTATCTACTAAATATTTATTTTCTTTCTTTTGTTCACTAATAAAAATGTTCGTGTGTGTGTGTGTGTGTGTGTGTATGTGTATGTGTGTATGTGCATGCATGTGTGTGAAGGATTGGAAATTCTGATTTCCAGATACAGACGCAAATGTGTGGATTCTTGTTTTCCACCCTCTTGTTGCCTAAAACACAGATGTGATGGCTGAAACTACATCAGCCTTATAACCAGCAAAAGACAAACATAAAGAAAGGTTTGAGAAAATTTAGATCTTGTAATCAAAGGGCCATTGAATTAATACCAGGAGCCAATCACTGCAGACTTCTTATGACACGAGAAAAACTTTTAAGCCTCTGTAACACAGGGTTTACTATTACTTGTAGTAAAAGACCATCATCCCATCCTACCCCATAAAATCTTTCTCTATGAGGCATAGCAAGTATATGGTATTAATACATTTCATGGAAACCTCAGTTTGACTATTTCCCAAGCTCCAAGAATGTTCTACCTCTATATATCACATGATGACATAATTAAAAACATAACAGACATTTAAGGATAATTTAAAGCTAATACAGATAAACTTAAAGTATCTAAATGGCTATAAATACAAATTCAGTTTGAATAGACAAATTGTTCTAGTGCAGTCAAGGGTATCGTCACTGTTTGTTCATTTAAATGAATTTGCAAATATTAGACTCTTGGAGTTTTATTCTTCCCAGGTCCTTTTAAATAAGATAGAATGTCTTTCAATTTTAGATAACATACACTGTTTGAGAGTGCTGGGAAAAGTTAACACCTAATAATTGCATTTAGGACTTTTTCTTCCCATAGACTCGAGGTCCTGGTTTTCATGTTGTCCTTCAACCCCATCTACAGTTGGCAATATTCTCTCTCCCATGTCCATCCCTTCCACTTTACACCTTAAAGTTTCTGCAATCCAAAAAAAAAAAAAAAAAAAAGAGAGAGAGAGAAAAGACTAATACAGCATATCACTTACACGTGGAATATAATAAAGTTGGATTCATAGAAGTGGAGACATATATGGTAGTTACCAGAAGGTGCTGTATTTGGGAGGAAGGGAATGGGGAATTGTTATTTGAGGGTGCAAAGTTTCAGATACATAGGAAGAATAGATTTTGAGATATACTACACAGCAGGGTGACTATGGTCAATAATAATGCATATTTGAAAATAAATAAGAAGGCAAATTTTCAAGTGTCTTACCATAAAAAATGATAGGTAAGTGAGATGATGAATATGTTAGTTATTTCATCATTCCACGTCATATGTGTATAGGAAAACATCAAACTATACCTCATAATTATGATTTTTTAATCAAAGTAAATTTTAAAAATAAAAAAATTCTGCAATCCAAATAATTACAGAAGAATTGAAATCTGAAACTAAAGTAGAAACCATTTTATTAACTAAGTCAACTACTATATGAGTAAAAACCTGTAAGAGCATTCATTTAATAGAATTCATTTAAACTAGATCAACCAAACATTTGCTCTAGAACTGTGAATGTCCAACACAATAGCTACTAGCCACATCTGGTAATTTGAATTAAAATTTCAATTAGCTAAAATAAAATTAAAAATTCAGTTATTCAGCAGCATTAGCAGCATTTCAAAGGCTCAAAAGCCACATATGGTAACTAGCTAGCAAATTAGCACATTGTGATGTCTAATTGTTAATGGAGCAAGGCAAATTTTCTCCTGTGGCTCAACGTCCACAGAAAAGTAAAACTCACAGAAAAAATTTATATGAAAGTTTTTTGCTACCTGTTTAATGATAGGCACAGCAAAGTTCCCTTTAAGAGAATAAATATATAAGAATTATCCTACTAGTAACATACCAGTGGACAAACTAAAATAGAAATTTCTAAAGTAAGTATGAGTACTTTAATATAATATTATATTCTATTTACTTTGACTAAGATTAGTGCTTATTCTGATACTATGCTATACCCAACAGTTAAGACAGTGTTTTAGAAATTAGAACTATAGTATTTTCAAATTGATAACTATTTGAATAAGACCTTAATGAGGGTTTCTCACTAAACACTTATATCAAATCTGCAATCTGATTCTGATATACTCATGTTAATAACTAGAAAATATTTTATGGCCAAGTACCACATTGAGCACAAAATGTAATCAACACATACGATACAGTAGTATATTTAATGAAGCATAACAGCAGTAGCCAAAAATCAAATTTAGGGCTTTTTAAATTACATACTTGGCAGAAATTACTACACTAACCTGAAATGACAGACATACTAGCTTTTAGAAGCTGTTACCAAGATTGTCAAAATGTCCTCTAGTTTATATCATTATAAAATAATAATTATTTAAATTATAAAATAATTTTAAAACTTAATTTTTATTTTTAATTATTATGGATATATAATAGTTGTACATATTTATAAGGTACATGTGATATCTTGATACAAGCATACAATGTGTAATAAACAAATTAGGGTAATTTAAAAATAATTTCACTAAATCCAACAAAATAGCAAGAAGAGATTGTTTCCAATTATTGTTTTATGCTGTAAAGCATTCTTTTAAACTGTGTTTCTTGAGACTGGTTATAATAATTTATCTCCCTTTTGCTTTGAGAAAAGAAATAATTTTTAGTCAGCATATGTGTCCTCTGATTCCTCATCAGTTTTTCTGTCTGGAAAGCTGAAAACTCTACTAACAGTTCAAGAACTGAGATTTGTTTTTCAGTTTTATAATTCTTTTGTGCAAATGATTCAGCAACTAAACAAAAAAAAAAATGCCTCATCATTAACAAAATTAGGATAACAATAGCACATTCAAGAAAAGTTATATTAATCAAGCGGCACAAACTCTTTTTTCTCTGATACCTACAATATTTTCCCCATTTGATTGTATTGAACCTCAGAGGTTAACATGCAAGAAATAGTTGGTGGAATGGTGGTTAGCTACTCAATATCTGCTCCACCTCAACTGATAAATCTGAGCTAATTATGGTACTTCCATTTTCCTCCCGAAGTCTTAGTTTATGAATGATCTCATAACTTAATCCTGGACAATGATGTGAAAAAATAAAAATAAAAAACAACTGTGTTGGAGGACCTTGGGGAAGGAAACCTTTCTCATTCTTAAAGAGACATAGAAGAGTGTGCCCCTAACTTCCAGTTAAAGTTAACATCTGTTTGTAATTATAGGAATTGCCAGCATGATCCTCTTATCAGCCTAAGAATAAAACCAACACAGAACAATGAGCAGAACCAAGGGAATCAGAGAGAAGAGACGCAAGAGCCCTGAGGTTCTGTGCCTGGAGAAGCCCCTATCTGTGACATTCTGTTACATGACAAAATACACTTCCTTTAGGAAATTTATATTAAACCATATATTGGCATTTCATATGGTTCAATCTAATATGAAGAAACAGAGAAAATAATTATCCCACACATCTTAATGACCAATAACCATCTATTCTGATGTATTTAAGGCCACATTAAAAACACCCCTCTCAGAAAGAGCTGACTACAAAAAGCTAGTTTTGTAAAACTGTAAGCAAGGAAATTCATTTGCCTCTCTGGAAATGACTTGCTTCCTGTTACTTTGTGGATAGAATTTGGAAAATGAAGAGGAACTAATTTCAAAAACACTTAAACAATGAAGACAGCACCAGTAAGGGATGATCTAACAACAATTATTAAAAGTTATACTGTAGACTAATTAGATTCTGTACTGTAATTGAAAAGGCAGACAAATCATACTACTTATATGCTTTATTTTAGGAGTCTGTATTTCAAAAATTAACAGTAATACAAGTAGTAGTATAGAAGAGAGAATGAACAGAATTTAGAACTATCCTCTTTATGTATAAATCAAACAAATATTAAACAAATGGAATGAGATTAATTGCAGGATACTGCAGATGAAGTCACTTGAACTAAGCCTCAGTTTTCCTATCTTTCCAATGAGAGCAATAGGAACTACTCTGCAAGAAATGTTTTTAATGATTTCATAGTGCATTTGGATCCTAGCATAATGTCTGATACATCCTGCACTAATGTAGGTATTTATTAACAAGCAGCTGTCACAATTACTCTTATTGTAGTTCTGTTACTTCACTCTGTTCAGGCCAGAAATAAAAGTTCTCTTTTATGAAAAACTACACCATTTACTCAGATATTCTTTTCTGCTCTTTTAGTTATTTGAATATTATCCCCGCTCTCCCCAGTAGAATATAGGTTCTTTGCTAATTTTTATTCAATAAGAATCAATTTTGGGTGAAGAATTTTAACAAGAGAGAAGTAAACAGGAATAGAAGTAAAGCTAAAAACTTTATTGCTAAACAAGTTAAGATAGATGAAATATGACTTGGTAATTTCAATAAAATATTTACTCCAAGAGTGAATGCTGGACCAAGTCATCATAAATTTGAGGCCAGGAGTGATAGCTCACGCCTGTAATCTGAGCACTTTGGGAGGCTGAAGCAGGTGGATCACCTGAGGCCAGGAGTGCCTGACCAGCCTGGCCAACATGGTGAAACCCTGTCTCTACTAAAAATGCAAAAATTAGCCATGTGTGGTGGCACACCTCTGTAATCCCAGCTACTCAGGAGGCTGAGGCACAAGAATCGCTTGAACTTGGGAGATGGAGTTTGCAGTGAAAAACTGTAAGTTTGGAAATCTGTGGAACTGTATGTTTCTTTGTCCTTTAGAATTCAATTCAGTAGTACACTGTGCTCATATATAGAGTTCATTAACCAAGTAAAAATAATCATTGTTTTATACATGACTGTCTTAACCATGTGGTTAGGATGTTTTCAGAGAGTTTTAAACTGGCTCAAGTGTTGTTTTAATAGGAAATGTCACATTCTGTTAAGAAAAAAACTTAACTTGAATCAACTTTACTACATTTAATTAGACAGATTAATATAACTTCCAACAGCAGGAATACTACCAAACTGATTTATTTATTAAATCATATTGGGGCTTGGGTGTATTGACAATGATATTTTAAAGTACTTCTATAAAACTTTCAACAGTTCTAAAAAATATCAATCAGAGTCAGTAAGGGAATCATCCTTTCAGTTCAATGGTAAAATCCAAACTGCAACAGTTTTATGTTTCCTGATATTCTTTGATGGCAGACTTTAATTTGCTTTGGTTAACAAAATATGTGACTAATATAATCAGTACAGCAATATATAACACATGTAACCATAGCCACCAGAGACTTTGCTGTAAAAATGGTTGTAAAATCTACTCTATCCATTGCAGGATACTTGTAGCAATCTTTGCAATTGAAAGTAGCTTTATTTATAACAATAACAATGATAAAAGATGCCACATTTCTCGACCTTTCTATTACTTTATGATAAAGTAACAGTAAAGTAATTGTGTATACACACACACACACACGAATATACTTTATATATTGAAGTATATTTCTTGTAATATATAATCATAAATATATAAATATTTTTATATATTTTTATTTACTGGAATATATATGTATATACTTAAGTATTTAAATAATCACAAGGAAAATCAGTTATGTGAAAATTATGCACATAATTTACCACTTAATTGTTTTCTGAAATCCAGTATTTTATGGGCAAATTTCTTGATAAAACAATTTACAATTACATAAGAAGTAACAGAAAATCTGAATAGCTCTATGTCTATTAAATAACTTTTCCCATCCAATAAAAAAGTTCATTCCCTTAACAATTTCAGTCATTTGTTCTATCAAATACTAAAGGCAGAAATAACAGCAGTGTTACACAAAGTTTTAAAAGACATAGTTGCAACGGGATCACTTCCCAACACATTTTATGAGAAATGCAAACCCTAATATCAAAATATGACAAAGATTCTACAAAACACACACACACACACACACACACACACACACACACACACATGACAAAGGAAGACTGGTCTCAGGAATATTATTTTGGTTTAACATTCAAGAGTCAATGAAATTCAGCATATTTATTGACTAAAAGGCAAAACACAATCACTTTCAGTACATGCAGAAAAAGTATGTGACAAAATTTAACACCATTTATGATAAATACTCTTAGCAATCTAGAAATAGTAGGAAATTCATTTATGCTGACAAGCAATATCTCCAAAAAAACAGACAGCTAACCTTCTACTTAATATTGGGGCTAGCCCTATCTGATATCTACTTCCTATAATGCTATGGCAATCAAAATAACTTGATATATAATATGCATATAATCCAGGATGTCCATCTATTTTTAAAAGCCACGTATTAGCAATCTAATTCCCTCTGCAATCTTTGGTCATCTTTGTCATGTAACTTAACTGATTTATAGGATCTAAGGAATTAGGATGTCAGCATTATATGGCTGTTCTAGGAAATCCTTGGTCAAGTTCCTCTTTCAGGGCCAAAAAAGATCTTATAATATATATTCACATAAGTATAGACTTTTTTCCCCCCCCAATTTACTGGGGGGAAAATGGTATTAACCATGAGTATCATTTGTTACTAAAATGAGCCACAGTAAGATCAATATGCAGCTTTCACACAAGATAAATGTAAAATGTTTAATGAATTGATAGCTTGATGCATGTTTAATCTCTAATATCAACATTAAAAAATCAGATAGGGTTCTGCCTATTAAATTAAAAAGTCAGATGGGGTCCTTCTTCAAATAAAGTAATGGTGTTTGGAATGTATATCTCATTATAGAAAATAAATTCTAAGCCACAGAAGGTAATAGGAATAAACACACCTCTTCTCACATCTCTTTAAAAATGCTGTTACATGGTAGAAATGTGGCTGCCTTCCCCAAATTACACTCATACCGATTCCAGACCTCTGTGCTTAGACCTTGAAAAAAATAGCAGAGGTCTAGAATCAGTGTGAGTGTAATTTAAATGATGTTTCATATTGTTTCAAGAAGAGAATAAAAGGAAAACAGAAAAACTGTATGACCATTCTTTGCTTCTTTGTGTCCTGAAATATCCATCCTTATTGCTCATTTTTAAATGAGAAAAGTAAATCTGATCTAGAGTAAAGCATTATTCTGGAGTTAGTAAAAAACCAAAAACTGTGAACCCCAACTCTATATCTAAGACTCCTTCATTCTGTATTGTGGGCCTATATATATATCCATTAGATTTTTAAATGCATGAGACTCAGCATTTTGTCCATTTTTGTGCACTACTGTATGCATCCCAGAGCTTAGTAGAGTGCCTGAGGCACAGGGTAGATAGTCAATCAGTGCTGTTAATGAAAGAATGAATCTATCCAATTTGCTCTGCCCAGTGGGATATCATCTTATAGGTACCTTCAATTCCTCATCATTAGAACTGAGTTCACATTATCTGACCCACTATTCTGTTCCCAGAAATTTACCCTTAAAATATGCCTCCAACAATACAAAAATACATTTGCATAAAGTTATTCCTTGCAGTACTATTTGTAATTACAAAATGACTAAAAACTACCTAAATGTCAAACCACAGGTGATTGAATAAACCATGGTTATTATGCTATAGCCACTTTGGAGTAATATGGAGCTGTAAATTTATATATATATTACCCTGTATTGAGTAATATGTAACTCCAAATAGTATCATGTATGTTCATATATATATGGCATAGTATATGGTATGACTTACAGCTACATATTACTCTATAGTGAGTATAATGCATACACATATGGTATGACTTACAGAAAATATCAAATACAACAAAAAGTATAATAGAGCATATATAGCATATTACATCTTATGTAAGAAATGAGGGAAACATAAGAAATACATATTTCTGTCAACTTTTACCAAAATAAAAAAAAACTACAGGGAAGATAAACCAGAAAATAATGAAGTTGATTATCTACAAAGGATGAGGTAGGATGAATGGAGTGGAGAGTGGAAGGTACACGAGAGACTGGAACTTGTTTGTGTGTCTGTATATATTTGTATGTATTTAAATTTTCTGTATAGTATTAACTTTTGGAAGCATGCTAGTGTTTTTCATATAAAAAAATAAAAATAGGAAAGGAAGTGGAAACCTAAAACAGAAAGCAAACTAAAATAAATTAAATTATATTTCAAATGACTACTATGAGCACACTGAAGAGGGGTGTGGGAAAAAACTAAGCCAAATTATTTATGAACACAGTATCTGACTACATACCCTCAGTGCTGGACATGATGGGACTGTGAGGAGAAAACTGCAAACTTTCAAACATTTTTTTAGACTAAAGTTTTTTTTTAAGCAAAGCAATTCTTTACTAAGCAAAGAAACTCAGAAACTAATTCAGTTTTATTATAAGACTGAACAAATTAGTAAAAGTATTGAAGCCAGAGATCTCATGACAATAGAAAAACACAATTATGGAAAGGAAGAAGGCAAACAAGAACCCGGTAGAGATAAACTGGGATGGGAGGTATGAAGTAATAGTATCTAAAATAGTATGTATATGAAAGCAGATGGACACAGGTATATTTATGTATATATACATACATTTAATGGAACTGTGTGCTGAAAGGCCCAGAAAAAAAGTCAACCCAATTCCAAAGACTTTACCTAGTGTCCATTCAAAGAAATCAGGGCTCTATGGAGAAATGCCTCATTTCAAGGCTGAGTCCAAAAGTGCCTAGATTGTCTTGTGAGGTTGGAAAGTAAGGTACTTAAAAAAAAAAATGGGACCCAGTTACAAGGACAGAAACTATTTTGAAGAAGCTTCCACTGACCACATCTGGAACCACATGTGCACTAAATTAAGTACAGCAATTAATTATGAACAACTGACAAAGAGAAAATCATCATTACATTTTGATGATAAGGAAGAAGGGAAGGTTTTTGCTTATAGGAGAATGTCAATGCTGATTGGTAAACAGAAAAGAAATAATTAAGTTTGAATTAATTATGTTCTAAGTTTTCATAATGAAGATTAGGTTAGGCAAGAATTGTGATGAATAGATGTTAAACACAGGGAGAAATTTAGATGAGAAATAGGATATTTCCATGATTGTAAAATGTTTCCTTATTAGTTATGGAGGGGAAAAAATCATTAACAGAGTGGAGAAATTGGACAAAGCTTAAACGGATTAAGTACAAATGGACATGTGTTTCCAGATATGATACCTTTAAGAGACAGCATGAACTAAGAAGTATTTCAACTAAGAATGAGGAACCTGAATCTAATTATGAAGAAACATCAGAACATCAGATAAACACAAAAAGAGAGGTATGAATTCTTCTGTATACATATTATGACAGAAAAAAGAACACATAAGAGAATAGGATAAAATGCTAAGAACTAGTAAATCTGAAAAACAAGCATATAATATTTTGTACTGTTTTTATTCTTGTAAACTTTCTGTAAGTTTAAAATTATTTCCAGACAAAAATAATTTTTTAAAAAGTAATGCGTGAATATATGCTCTTTGAAGAAAAACGTCAGATAGGTACAGAAGGAAAACTGAAGATGAAAGTGAATTGTTAACCTCTCTAACTCATCTTTTCACAGCCAATCTTCACAAAGTCAGAATTTTTTTTGTTTGGTTTTGTTCTGCTCTCAAAGGTATCTCAAACACCTAGACCAGTGCTTGGCAAATAAATAGCTGCTACATCATTCATTTGTTGGATAAATGAATGAACAGGTAAATAGAAATGCGCTGTTCCTGTCGGTTTATTTAGATATATATTAAAGTATTTTCTTATTAAGTAAATTGGGTCAGATTATTAAAAAACTCAAGATGATTTCATTCTTATCCCTGAAACATGCTTTACCATTATTATAACCAGTTCTCACTCTTTCACTCTCAAAACAGGACATCTATATCTTGGTTAAGATGGTAATTAAGGAAGGTAATTTAATACCTTCCAAAGCTGCTTAAATAATTGACTCCTCTCTGCCTTTCCTGCTGTAACTGTAATGCAAGTCATCCCATGCATCTGCACCATCTAACTACTTTTATTCCTTGTCATCTTACTCTTTATCTTGGTCTCCTTCAACCCATGCAAGTCAGAGTAAAACACAACTTTGTAATCAAAGTTTCCCTTGTGTTACAATTTTCAATATGACTTTTTATGACCTATAGAATTGATGATTAGCATAGATTACAATTGTTTCATGAACTTTTAATTTTTCCATCTTTACTGAGGTCCAATTGTCAAATAAAAATTGGGTATGCTTAAGGTGTTTACCTTGATTTTATGATATACATATACTATGTGAAACAATTATTGCAATCACACTAATCAATATATCCATCACCTCATGTGATTACCATATTTTTGTGTGTAACAAGAACACTTAACATCTACTTTCCTAGAAAACTTAAAAGTATGCAATAGTGTATTGTATTGTAAACTATATTCACATTGTTGTACATTAAGAAGTTATTCATCTTTCATAAATGAACTTACTCATTTTGCATAACTAAAACTTTGTACCCCCTGACTAACATCTTCATATTTTCCCTCCTCTGTAGCCCCTAGCAACCCCTACTTCTATTCACTACTATAAGCTTGACTATTATTTAGATACCACATATAAATGAGATAATGCAATATCTGTCTTTCTATGTCTGGATTGTTTCACAAAGCATAAATTCCTCCGGGTTCATCCATGTTGCTGCAAATGTCCAGATTTTCTTCTTTTTTTAAGGCTGAATAATATTCAATAGTGTATTATACATATGATTATATATATATTATACATACATATACATATCATACTTTTCAAATTTATTTACCTGTTGATATGGTTTGGCTGTGTCCCTCACTAAATCTCATCTTGAATTGTAGCTCCCATAATCCTCACGTATCATGGGAGGAACCTGGTAGGAGGTAACTAAAACATAGGGGCGAGTTTTTCCCATGCTGTTCTCGCAATATTGAATAAGTCTCACGAGACCTGTTTCATAAAGGGCAGTTCCCCTACACATGCTGTCTTGCCTGCTGTCATGTAAGACATGCCTTTGCTCCTCCTTTGCCTCCGCCATGATTGTGAGGCCTCCCCAGCCATGCAGAACTGTGAGTCCATTAAACCTCTTTTTCTTTATAAATTTCCCATCTTGAATATTTCTTCAAAGCAGTATGAAAATGGACAAATACATCTGTCAATGCACATTTAGGTTATTTCCACAACTTGGTTAATGTGAATAATGCTGCAGTGAACATGGGTGTGCAGATCTCTCTATGCAATACTGATTTCCTTTGGATAGATATCTAGCAGTAAAACTGCTAAATCATAATTTATCGAGGAATTTCTATACTGTTTTCCCTAACAGCTGCGCCAACTTACATTCCCCCAGAGAGGTCATGTGCCCATTTTAAAATCACATTATTTGAGATTTTTGGCTACTAAGTTATATGCATTCCTTATAAATTTTAGATATTAACTCATACATACATACATATATATATTACATATATATATGCATTCCTTATAAATGTTAGATATTAAGTCATACATACATACATATATATATATATTTATAATAATATAAATATTTTGTCCCACTTTTTAAGTTTCTTTTCACTCTGATGATCATCTCCTTGGCTGTGCAGAAGCTTTTTAGTTTGATGTAACCCCATTTGTCTCTGTGGGTAGCACTGTCAAATGCTTTTTCTGTGTCTACTGATATGATCTTGTAGTTTTTTCTTTCAACCTATTACTGTGTTCTATTGCATTGATTTGCATGTGTTGAAAGATCTTCGCATTCCAGGGACAAATCTCACTTAGTCATGGTGTATCATAATTTTAATATGCTGCTGAATTTAGGTAACTAGCATTTATTGAAGATTTTTGTATCTATGTTTATCAGAAATATTGGCCTGCAGTTTGCTTGCCTTGTGGCATCTTCATCTGGCTTAGGGAAATACTAGCCTCATAAAATGAGTTTTAAAGTGTCTCTTCTTCTATTTTTCAGCATAATTTGAGAAGGACTGGTATTAATTCTTCTATAAATGTTTGTTATAATTTACCCATGAAGTCATATGCTCCTGAAAATTTCTCTGTTGGAATGTTTTTGACTACTGATTCAATGTCCTTATTTGTTACTGGTGTGTTTGGACTTTGAATTTCTTCTTGACTCAGGTTTCGTAGATTGTATGTTTCTAGGAATTTATCCATTTTTCTAGGTTATCAAATTTGTTGGCATATAATTGTTCATAATAATCTCATGCCATTTATTTTTTATTTCTGAGGCATCCATTGTAATTTCTTCTCTTTTATTTCTGATTTTATTTATTTGAGCCTTTTCGTTTTTTCTTAGTCTAAAGGTTTATTGATTTTATTTATCTTGTTTAAAAACAAAATCTTAATTTTATTTATTTTTCTCATTGTTTTTCTCAAATCCATTTAACGTATTTCTACTATAATCTTAATTATTTTCCTTGTTTTAGGGTTATTTTTCTTTTGCCACTTTTTTAAAGGGCAAAGCTAGGTTGTTTATTTGAAGTCTTTCTTCTTTCATAACATAGGCATTTACTACTATAAACTTCTTTCTTAGCACCGCTTTTGCTGCATCCTGTAAGTTTTGTTATGCCATGTATTTTTAGTCTCAAAATAGCTTTTAAAATTCCCTTTGATTTCCTATTTGACCCAATGATTGCTCAAGAGTGTGTTGTTCAGTGTATTAGTCCATTCTTTCATTGCTGTAAAGACATACCTGAGACTGGCCAATTTATAACAAAAAGAGGTTTAATTGGCTTATGGTTCTGCAGACTGTAAAAGGTGCCGACATCTGTTTGGCTTCTGAGGAGGTACCAGGGAGCTTTTCCTCATGGTACAAGATGAAATGGGATCAGGTACTTCAAATGGCAAAAACAGGAGCAAGGAGGAGCAGGTACTACACACTTAAAATAACCAGATTTCATGAGAACTCACTATCATGAGGACAGCACCAAGCCATGAGTGATCAGTCTCCATGACCCAAGCATCTCTCACCAGGCTTCACTTCCAGCATGGAGGGTTACAATTGACATGAGACTTGGCCTGGAGTTATATTCAAACTATATTTTTTAGTTTCTCCATATTTATATATTTTTCTGTTTTCCTGATGTTATTGATTTATATTTCTATTCTATGGAGGTTGAAAAAGTTACCTGGTATAATTTCAATCATCTTAAAGTTGCTAAAACTTTTTTGTGACCTAACATGATTTATCCCAGAGTGCATCCCATGAGCACTTGAGAAGAATGTGAATTCTTCCGTTGTTGGGTGCAAAGTTGTATATGTGTCTGTCAGGTCCATTTAGTCTATAGTGTTGTTTAAGTCAGTGGTTTCTTTATTGATTTTCTGTCTAGATATTCTATTCATTATTGTAAGTGGAATATTAAAGTCCCCTAAATTATTTTATGGCTATCAATTTCTTGCTTCAGATCTGTCAATATTTGCTTTATAATTTAGGTGCTCTGATATAGTCATACTAATTGTCATATCATCCTGTTGAATTGACTCTTTTATTATGTAATGATCTTTTTTTTTTGTCTCAAGAGATAGTTTTTGACTTAAAATCTATTTTGTTTGATATAAATTTAGCAACCTCTGCTTTGCTTTGGTTACCATTTGCATGGAATATCCTTTTCTGTCCCTTTTCTTTCATCTTACATGTGTCTTTAAATTGAAAATAAGTTCTTAATGAACAGATACAATTGTTTTATTCATGTTTGCCTATAAAGACTGTAATACTATTAAAATGTATAACTGATGAACATATTTTTATTAAATGAATAAATGACCAGCATTACTAAAAGTTCCTTTGTGTGTGTGTGTATATATAAACAGCTTAGCTATATAGATAGACAGATGTAGATACAGATATACAGGATTTAATAGTCCAATTTTTGTTGAGTCATCATCCTTTCTGTATTCCCAAGATTTCTGTTTTCTCTGCATTTGTACCTGACTCTGGACTCTAATTCTCCTTCACCCAAGTAATCCCTCTGTATTCCAATATGTCTTTCCTTATTAGGTTGAATCTTTGTTGTCCTTTTTTTCCCATTCTATTTGCATTGGCATTTATTTTACATTCATGTCATTTTATTTATCCAAACCTCTTAGGAAAGGTCTTAACACCTAGTGAGAATAGATCTCAGTATAGATATTACAGCTATATGATCAGACCATAAACAATTAGCGCCCCAATTCTGCAAGGCAGCACTATTTACACAACACTGGAACCCAAACTAAAAACCAAGTATCTTCAGAATACAAAAAGGAAACTAAGTTTACTAAGTATCACACACACAGACACACACAGACACGCACACACACACATTAGTACAAACTGCAAGAATGAAGAAGTTAATGGGTTCTAGGGTTAATACCTGGGTGATGAAATAATCTGTATGACAAAACCCCATGACACAAGTTTACCTATGTAACAACCCTGCACTTGTACCCCCGAACTTAAAAGTTAAAAAAAGGAAAAAAAATTTTTAAGAATTATTTTGACCTGGTATCTATCTCAGCAAAACAATGTGAATGTGAGCTATGGGGTAGACAGGAAAAATAACTTCATTAAACAGAACTGAAGAAAATCTGTGTTGGAATATAAACTGTTAAATGAAAGTCTACTTTACTTCTTCAGTTTACTTTGCAAGTCTTGCTTCCAGATTCATGGAATTAAACTATTGGAATACTTACCTTCGAGGATGATTGGCATCAAACAATGTGTTATCATCATCCTCATCATCTTGTTCTAAAGGAGTCAATTCCATGTTTTCTATGTTAGTGTCCAAAACTCCGTATCTCCTAGTCTTTCGGTTTCTTCTTCTCATCCTATTAAATATAACAAATTAATGAATAAAAATTATTTAATATGGCATAGATGATCCTTAGTTTATATTTATTTGTAAATTAAAATAAATTTTTATTCTGTTTCTGACATAGAAAGCACTCAATATCAGAATGGTTACATTTCAGATATGCAACAAATTTACCATCTGGGATTAAACTTCATGAAACAAAACCTACTCCTACATGTTTATGTGCCATCACCTGTTTCTTCTGTTTGACATACTCTCTTCTCCCTGTGTCAACTGATGTTGTTGACAAATAACTTTTAAGCCTTAGTTCAGGTACCATACTTCAAGCCTCAATTTTTAAAGGCTCAGGTCAGGTACTTCTTTACTGAAACCTCCTGTTCCAGCCTGTTGCCCATGTCCTTCATTCTTTCCTACCCCTGTGTAGATGCCCCTCTAAGAAACTGTATGCATATCCATGTTCACAGACTAGACTGATAGCTCACAACTCTAGCCATACACCAGAATTACCTGGGGGTATTTTTTAGAGCCCCATGTTTAGGCCATAACTGAATCAAAAAGCACAGCAAAAAGAATTACATATCAATATTTTGTTAAGGTTCTAAATGTGATTCCAATGTGATATAAAACCACTATCTGAGATCAGTGGTCCTTGCAGTGTGGTTCTCTGGATCAGCAGAATAACAGTTACCTAGGAACTCATAAGAAATGTAAATCTTCACTGCTAGCCCAGACTTACTGAATAACAAACTTTGAAGATGCTGCCCAGAAACCTGCGTTTTAACAAACATTTCTTATGCTTTTGATGCATACTCAAGTTTGAGAACCACTGCCTTAGAGAAACTGAAAAGATTCAAGGGTGCTTAAGATTCATTATTATTAGCTGTGTTTATGAAATCTCATCATTTAGAGCCCTACTTCCAGTTTGTGTCTCAAATAACTTATTATTTTCCTTCAAATCATTTACCTTAATTTGCATTCCTATGTGCCGATGTATATGTCTATGTGGTGTTTATTCACCTGTCTCTCCCACTAAGTGCCATATGAGCAGCAACCAAAACTGCTTTATTCACCACTATATAACCACTTTCTAGTACAGTGATGTATCAGTTAAGATGTTCCTCAATTAATTATTGAGGGTCTGAGTGACTTCTACCGTGGCAATCCAAAACCATGACCCTGCAAGGAATGCCTAAATCATCTCCAATACAATAACTTCAACTCCACACATAGGAAAATGTGTTTCACAAGAGTGTCCATTGGAATTTAAAAACAAAATAGAAAATATTTCAGCAAATTATCACAAATAAAATCAGTTTCCATAAATTCTGATTTACTCTGCATAACATAGTAAGTGGGATAAGAAATACTTAAGCTATAATATCAACTGTAAAGAGCAATGTGAGCCTCTTCAAACATGACAGTGAAGTCCCTGGGGGGAAAAATACCTTGAACAAATACTTGAGTCTTACTAAGCATCAGGCATGGTATTAGCTTGTGGGTATAAACTGCCTGGTCTCAGTGTTATAATTTATAAAATGTTACTAAGTGTGAACGAACACAAACCAAGAGAATTTCTATCAGTCATTACCTATAGAGCTATATATATACACATACAAAGTGATGGAACAGGAAACAGAATTAAGCATAGTATTTAAAGTTACAAATGTACCCAATTAAAGAGTCAATAAATATTAGTACTAGCAAAAATGAAGCAGTATGAAGTAAAAAGTACTAGTTCTTTTATAGTGAGAAATTAATGTTTAGGTTGTTGCATTAAGTATATGGGTGTGTGTGAGTGTGTGCACACACACTATGAATTCATTTAAATTTTCATTTTGTTTACCACCCTTAAAAATCTATAGATAGATGATAGATAGATTGATAGATAGCTAGACAGATAGACATTCTTAGCTGTTAGGCCTTACAAAAACATCAGCAGAAGGAATTTGGCCTGTGGGCTATACTTTGCCAACCTCTGATTTAGACTCATAAAAGTAATTAGCAAACAAACAAAGAAAAAAATAATAAAACCATTGTCTATGGAAAGTAGAACTAGAAAAATAGGCCGGGTATGGTGGCTCATGCCTGTAATCTCAGCACTTTGGAAGGCCGAGGTAGGCAGATCACCTGAGGTCAAGAGTTTGTGATCAGCCTGGCCAACATGGTGAAACCCTGGGTCTAGTAAAAATACAAAAATTAGTCAGGAATGGTGGTGTGTGCCTGTAACACCAGCTACTTGGGAGGCTGAGGTAAGAGAATCGCTTGAACTCGGGAGGCACAGGCTGCAGTGAGCTGAGATGGTGCCACTGCACTCCAGCCTGGGTGACAGAGTGAAGACTCTGTCTCAAAAAAAAAAAAAAAGGAAATAGAAAAATATAGGGAAGTTAGTTCACTATTGTGCTTTTGAACCATATGATTTAATGATACCTGCATGCAATCATTTGATTTTTAAAATGATTACATAAGAGTGAAACTAGTTGGCAATATAAGTTAAGGATATTGAGAGCTATAATTTCTCTTTCCTTTTGTTAGTCTTTTGCTCAGTCTTCAAAACCATACAGGTTCCAAACATTCTGACAATTTTAGTCAATGAAAAAGAAGTTAATGCCATGTGAAATTATTTTTTGGAAATAAACTAGATTCTCCCAGGTCATATATATCAAACAGTCAATATGTTAACCTGTCACTGTTAGTCACAGGACATGTTGGCAAGTCTTAAAACAAAAAATGATGAACATAGAGCTTAAGGACTTCAACATTTAGCTCATCTGATGTTCTTCTCTACATCCAAAGTTTTTACCATACCTTCAATGATTTCCAATCTTTCATTGAATGGTCAAACTAGTTTGCCTAATAATACTATTTTCCCTATCCATGTATAGCCTAAACATTTGACTGCAGTGGTTTGGACCTTTTATTTTATTCTAGCTTATACTGTTCTTTAACTTAATGGTGTATGTAAATACTATCTTCTAAAAATGAATGCAAACTATTTAGAAACAAGTTTGGATTGTTGTTTAGAATCTATTCCATATACAAAAACACACATACCATATTACTATATGGGATGATTTAACTCAAGGAAGGAAAAAACAATTATAAAGCTTTCAAATAATTTGGGTGATTCAACAAACACTACTGAAAATACTAACAAACATTAAGTGTAAAATAAAATACACATTAAAATACACCAAAATTTTAAGTAAAAAGCCAACTTTGTCTTTTAATATGCATTGTGTATTATTTTTTAACAAAAGAAAAAGAGCTTTAATATCTATGCAATTTTAATAGCCACAGTTCTTTTCTTACAAATGAATGTCTTTATTAAGCTCGTGACCCCCAAACTCATCTATATGTGTGCTGACAATTACAAATATATGCACACACATGTAGATACGGACATAGATATGCACACTTTTCTACTAGACATAGTAAATGCATTTGGAAATACAGAAACAAATGTTGCCAGCTTCTAATGAAAATAAAAATAGGGACTTTATCTACAAGTGTTTACAGAGGAAAGTATAAAAGCCTGAGCAGGCAAAAGAAAATATTTATATGATTACTCATATAAAATTACATTCACTCATCACATGGTATGATCAGATAAGTTATCCTGCTCAGACACTTCCTAGGTATTCAAGTTAATATTCAAATAGCTGCCTTAATATAGATGGAGATTCCTTAATGTTCCAATATACTCAGGTTGGTAAAAACTATTTCTCTTCCAATAACATATATATAAGTTAGAGTATCAAAATAAAGCTAAACCACAAAAGTAAGCTTGATAAAATTTTATGTAAAAATAGATGATGACACATAAACAAAACAGAATAAAATTCCATTTCATTTCACTGCTCTATGAAAGGGAGAACACTGATCAATATAAATTGCTGTAACTTGATATATCCATCTAGTTTGATTTAAGTTTGTTGTAACTTGCTATATCTACCTGATTTTATTTTTTCCCTTCTGTTTTTTTTTTAACTGAGCATCTGTAGGGTAATATAATTCTTAATTTCTTTTTTAGCACATTTAAAATTAGACTGAGGAATATATTATTTACTATACAGACACATACACTACCCTGTGTGGTTAGACATAAACAATGAAACAGAGTAAATAATAATCTGTAACTAAAACAAAATTTTTGTCTTGACTAGTTTTAGAAAAAAGTGAACTAGTGACCAAAAATAAATGTGAAACTTCTTTTTTTACCATTGAAATATAAATGAATAAATATTAGTGAATCACAATTGTAGTTGTCTATACTATTCATCAGGCAATTCAACCCAATTGAATATATGACACATAGTAAAAACTCTTTTGACGAATTTGACATCAAGTTCATCTTTATTCCCCATTTCCACCACCCAATCCATCAGCTGTCAGTCTGACTTCTTCAAGAATCAGATACTAATAAGGGATGTGTTTGCATGTTACAGGTTGAATTATGTCCTCCAAAAATTCATATGTTGAAGTCCTTACCTTATTTAGAAATAGGGTCTATTTCGAGGTAAAAGACTTTATAGAGGTAATCGAGTTAAAATGAGATCATTAAGGCAGGCCCTCATCCAAGATATACTTATAAAAAGGAAAATTTTGGAGATAGATATGCACACAGGCAGAATGCCATGTGAACAAAAATGTCATCGAAAAGATCAAGAGAGGCCCAGAAGAGATCCTTCCCTCATAGACCTCAGAAGGAACCAGCCCTGGCAGTACTTTGATTTTGGATGTCTTGCCTCCAGAACTGTGAGACAATAAATTTCTGTTGTTTAAGCCACCCCACTTGTGGTACTTTCTTGCAATAGCTCTAACAAATTAATACAGAATACAAGAGATGTATTAGAGAAGGGCCTATGGAGGATAAAGAGACAAAAGGGAAGGTGAGGAGTTCTCACAAAGGGTGATATAGGTCTGACACCTGTGAAAAAGTGGAAAGGAAGGATGACCAGCTAGAAAGAGCTGTAGCTTGCAGTGCACTTCTAAAAGAGTCTTGACCAGGCCAGTGGCATGCCTGTAAGCAAAGGTTGCCCATTAGAGGAGTTCCCTGTTAGTGAGGACGGCCAGGCTCTGCTCTACTCGGTCATCGGCTAGGGACAAGCTTAGGAGTTACTACCCTGGCATGAATGCTGTGATGGACCCAAATCTGTGGCAGCAGGAGGATGTCAACCAACTTTACTTCCCGTAGCATGTTCTCTTGAAAGGAGGTCTGATCCGTGTATCTCCATGGCTGCCATAATCACAAGGAACTATTGATTGTACTTCCTAAGAAACATTTATATTGCTTCACCATACCACTGCTATCCTATCATGTCTTCCTCTGTCGACTAAAATAGTTTCCTAAATCACTATCTCTACCTACTCCAGTCACCCACTAACATTCCCTCCATCCTCTAAAACCTTCAGTGGTTTCCTATTATTCAGCATCAAGTAATGAGTTTGTAATATATGGCCTACAAAGATGAGCACAGGATGGCTCATACTTTCATCTGTAGCCTCACCTTGCTCTTCACTCCACATTCCACTCCAGGTTCTCTACTTCAGCCACACAGCCTTCTCTCAGTCCCTCATGATGTCCATGCTTTCTCTGCCATTGGCCTCACACTCTTCTCCCACCTACCACAATACTGCTGTGTGAATGCCTGTTCATCTTTCAGCTGTCAGTTTAAATACAACTTCCTCGGAAACCCTTTTCTGTTCTATCTAGCTAGGTCACAGACTTCTACTATTGACTTCCACTGAACCTATGTACATGTCCTTTAAAGTGCTTATGAAAAGTTCACTTGTATACTTATTTAAGTAACTATTTGTCGTCCCTACTAGACATTTGGTTTTGTGAGAGCAGGAGCTATATCTGTTCTTATTCACCACAGTAGCCACAGCACACAACTTCTGCTATATAGTTGATGACTGATAAATATTGCTAAATAAATTGACTAAAATATATATATTCACAATATATCTTCTATTCTCTCTGCATTAAAAAGATATCTAAAATTGTACATATAAATCATCACCTTGAATAAAAGAAGCCTGAAAGAATATTTCCAGATACATACCACAACAAAATCTAAGGAAGCTAGCCAAATTTTAAATCCTAATATAGACCTTTGGAGATCAACAGTTTTCTGACTCAGGAAAAAAAAAAAAAGTATTAGAATATTTAAATATATTAAACATGTACTCACATCAGGAGTTCTAAGACTTCACTTAGAATGTTTTAGGTATAGTCATAATCTACCCTAACTAGAATCACTAATATTTAGCTTTTATCCTATGCTGAGTAGTTTTATTTTTGTCCTTTGGGTATGTAAATTTACCATATTCTAAAAACACAGTTTTCCTTCATAAACACTATGAATAACTGAAGTTTATCCTTTCAAAAGCCAAACTGGATTTTTGTTCTAATTTTAACTACTCAGCATTCTATATGGAGCCATATTCAATGCTAAAGATATTCCTGCCTTCCTATACAGAAGATAATGAAATTTTTTAAAAAGTCTCTTTTTAATCTCTCAGGATCATTATAATTAGTGACCTTGATGTAAACTCTCGGGAACTATTAAAATGTATGTGACTCTATGTTGCAGTTCACAAACTACTGTATTTTGAATTCCTTTAGCATTTTTCATCATTTTTTAAACCCTTTCTATTAGCCTGACAGTTAACAAGCTCTGTCCCCTACCACAATCTTGACCATGTGCATCATTAAGTAGAAAGTTCCTCCAACAAGGTATCTTGCTACTGCTGAGTTCTAGTAAAGTGCTCACTGCTAGCTCCCAAAAGTAAAAAAAAAAAAAAAAAAAAATCAAAAGCATGTTCATGCATGTTCAGAACACTGCAACCTTGTTTTCCTTGATAGATACCTTTTCTCTCCCAACTCCTTGTAATTCAGTACATATAATCAGTTCCTGTGCTTAGATTTGTCTCCTGTTTGAGAGCATATTGGCAAACACTCCCAGGTAAAGTAAATCCTAAATCATTGTTATATAGTTTGGCTTTGAAGTATTCCATATGAGAGTATGTAGCACAGTTTCCTTGTCATCTCTCCTCTTTGTCTGACATGGATTTGTTTTCCCTTTTAGGCCCTAAAGCTCAGAATGTGAGTCTTGATAATTCTTCTGACCTCCATTTCTAAAAGTTCAGCATGGATTTATTTCACAATCAACATTGAAGTCCTATCTACATGTTCAGTACCCCCAAGATTCATCCTTTGTGGCTTCTCACTGGTTCTATAACCAATGCTTTCCGAATTATCCTATAATCTCCTTTTATTCCCCTTATACTGATACTGTCTACAGCCCCATCGGATCTACCATCTTGCTAATTACAGCTTCAGCAGTCAGGTACCACACAGGTATACATATAGATAAATATACATATATAAAAATACATAGAGATTTAAGATATAAATAATACAAGTATACACATATTTATAATGCATAACATTATTTGTATATATATTTAAAGCTTCTATTTTATAAGTGAGAAAATTAAAGTATAAAAATAAAAATGGTGATATAATAGCAATGATTTATGAGATGGAGATATTAAAAACATTATGGTAAAACTCCCCAGATAAATTAGAATTGCAATTCTAGATACAAAAACATCTGATTATGAAGAGCTGATGTTTTCTGTTCATGCACATATGTCAGGCATTGAGCTAAACAGCTCATAAACACTACCTGATCCTCACAACAATCCTACAGGTTAAGTAGCCTCATTTCATCCATAGAAAGGCAGAAATTACAGAAAATTACATTTGGGACAGTGAATGGTAGAGCTAAGAGTCATACATAAGTAATTTGACTACTGAATCTGAGTTTTAAAACATTGAGACAAAAGGTATTCCTAAGGAATCTAAGTAATTTTAATCAAGGTCACAAAATTAGTTGACAGAACAGTCTGCTGATCCTCAAAACAACTATCTTACATTATACCAGACTAGATAATTGTTTTAGTTGAGCTATATTGTCTAGTTCATCCTTATGTAGTAAAAAATAATAACTTGGCAGCTACTTGCATTAACAAGTACAATTATGTTGTTTTGATTAGTTGTTGTTCTGATGAGTCTCTCTCTTAATTTTGATCAGAGTAATAGAACTGCTTTGTTTAGAGGCAACTTTCTTCTGGCTTAACAGAAACATGATTTTGTTTAGAGAGCAATTGAGCCCAGCCCTAAGGAGTACATAATGGCCATAATAATCAATTCAAACCAGTCATGAAAATATAATTTTCCTTTTGCTAGTCATTGTCTAGGAGTAAGCAGATGAAGCAGTTCAAACAAATGAGATAGAAGGGGATGTCTCTGGTAGTGGGGTTTCCAGGAAAGATTTTTCTCCCTGATTAAAAAACAAAACAAAACAAAACAAAACAAAACAAAACAAAAGCATAGAGAAGGCCTCTTTTCATGGTCCTTTCCCTCCTTCCTGCTTAAGATACTATTGTGTGAGAATATATTATTTAGAACAGAGGTAGCCATCCTATAGAAAAGCAAGGATAGAAAAAAACAGAATTATTATTTTTTTGAGACAAAGCCTCACTCTGTTGCCCAGGCTGGAGTGCAGTGGCATGATCTGAGCTCACCGCAACCCCTGCCTCCTGGGTTCAAGCAATTCTCATCGGAACAATTTTTGTATTTTTAGTAGAGATGGGTTTTCACCATGTTGGCCAGGCTGGTCTCAAACTCCTGACCTCAGGTGATCCACCTGCCTTGGCCTCCCAAAGTGCTGAGATTACAGGTGTGAGCCCCCACGCCCCGCCAAAATATGGAATTCTTAATCATCTCCCAAAGCTACTGAACCAAACCTGGACCTGTTCATACACATGATAAGTAAATGACAACAACAAAATATTTCCTTGTGTTTAACTCACTTTTAACTGGATACTATATTATTTACAGCTAAATACCTCCTAATCGGTAAGGACAATTAACATCTTAGTTTCTCTGAGCCACATTACTATTGTATGTCACCTAGATGTATGTTTCCTTGTGACACACTTTAAGAATCTTTCAGGCAGCTTCTATTAGCAATCCCTCCACTTTGAATAAACTAATAAAATGTTTTCTCAGCAATTTTCAGTCTAAAATAACACTGACACAAGAAAGCCCACTAACTTTTCATAGCTTCATTTTATACTAATTTTCTCAGCCTAGCACAGTTTTCTCATCTCCTTGTAGATCATCATATCCTTTCCACCACATTCTTTCCTCAGAGATTTGGCAGCCCAAATTGAAGAACATGACTGTTTTCAAACTGGGCTCTTTGGTGTCCTAGGTTTCTGTGGAGGTGTAGCCAATCAGTGCAACGGTGCTTTTAGTTAGCTTATTCATTAGGATTCCACCAAAAAATATGGAAAAATTATTAAAACAATGCACAAGACATGACATCATGGAATCTCTCATATCCACTGCCCCTAGTTCTCAGAAAAACTGCTCCACTCATACTTTTTTATGAATGGGCAGCAATGGTTAATCATATTTTCTACCATGAAAAATTGCTTATTCCCACTAGTAACTAATATAAGCCTGGGATGAGCACCTTTCTAAACTAGGACTGTCAATCCCTAGGCTAGATTGTGAAGGATGGATGATGTGGCCTAGCTTATAAAGATAAAATAACCCAATTGGAATATCGTTTAGGAAGTCAATATGGAAGAAAATATGCACATATACATGCACACATAAACATGAGGCAATTTTAATGGGTGATTAAAGGAGTCAAAATGATAGTACATAGAATAAAGAGAATGACGAGCCATAGATCACAAGAAAGCAAAAACTCAGAGAAGCCAGAAGCTATGGAATAGAAAAAAATATACATAGTAAGCAGTGGACAGTGAGAAGAAAATAAGAACAGACAATTAAAGAGTAGATGCATTTTGTTGATTATCTGTGGCAGCATCACTTTTTGAAGAATTAGGATAGTTTTGCAATGGGTATCAATGTGTATCTGGTATAGTACATATAATTTATAGGACAACACAGGGAGACTGTGCAGATCAAGCAATGGTAAGTGTGTATTATTTCCAGGCTCAACAGAAATTTGTTTTACTATTTTGTAAGATGCAAATTTATACCAATGAAAGAGTAAAATATAATCAATCAATCACTTCAAGAACTCACTGAATAATGTAGAAGAAATGACAAAAGTAGAATTCAAACTCTGAGTTCTGCAGGAGCTTGGGCACTCTTCCAGCAATATGGCCTTTGGTCTATCACTTCATATGGTAGATATTATTAGTGTTTCTCAAATCTTGACCTCCCTCCCCCACTTAGTACCTACTTGCTTCCCATAGTAGCCTCGTCACTAGGACTGGTCAATAAAACATGAACAGAAGTAACTGTGTCATTTTTAGGTCAAGGCATTTGAAAGCTCCTGTGCATTCTCTAATGTCTCTCACCAAGCTCCAACAACTGCGAAGAACATATGTTGACATGGCAAAACCAAACATTAAAGCCAGCTAAATTGCTGATACCACATGGAGGACAACTGTCTTGGAGGATAGCCCAAATATGCAGCTGAATTTTCTTAAAGGAAAAATAAAATTTTATTTTAAAGCCATTCAGATTGAAGTTTTTTGTTCAACTGTAGCTCGTACTATCCTGATTAAAATACTTAGCTTCTCATATCAGTTTCCAAATTTGAAAAATTATCTATTCACCTCAGAGTGAGATAATATCTCAAATGAAATAAGATAAGGTTTATCAAATAATTTTATAAAGTTTTCTGTATACATCTATATAAATTTAAGGTGTCTACAGTATACCTAATGACAGGAAAAATAATAGTTCCTTTAAACAAGAATTATAAGTAATAACACAAGGTTATACTTATTTCATATTTTATTAACATGTAACATATATTAACAATGTGAATGTTCTATACATTCTAGTAATAAAAGAAAGTTAAAACTGAAACTATCATATTAACTAGAGGAATAAAGTGTATATGAAAAATTACACACATATATATAATTAGCACAGAAACATAGAGACAATTTTATCATTTGGATGTTTGCTTTACTATTGAAATGACTGATGGATACATAAAATTACAACATAACTAAAATCAAACCATACTGTATGTTACCACTTTTACATCACAAAAACATAACACAGTTCAGCTACACAGAAAGAATTGACATTACATGCCAACCAAAATCTTCTAATCGTCAATATCTTTATGTTATTCTATGAACTGTTAACTCTATACTAATTTTTTTTTCCAGAAAAAAAAAGGAGTATTAAAGAATATAGCAATAAAAATTTCTCCAAAAACACCAAGGAAAAACTGATTTCTTAAGAAAATAAGTTACTATAAGATTCTCAATTTATGATTGAAGTATTTCTCTAGATCTTTTATATCATACTGAACAATGCAAATTACCAACATATCTTTCAACCCAATTTCAACATTTTACTATATTTCTCATATTTTAGAAAAGATCAAACATGAGTTTTTTTTTAATGTAGTCTTCAACAAAGATAAAATTAAAATCAAATGCAATAATATAGAAGAAAAATACTACAATAGGCACTGGAGATCATGACAAAAGAACTTAAGAACTTTGAAAAGTAGGAGTAGAGGTGATACTCAAGATATTTACCTATTTAACAAATAGCATGGCATAAAGACCATCTAGTCAGAACAGATGCTTTCTGTAGCAATCGGTCCAGATACACTGGTGGAGTGTATTCATAGAGCACTACCACCTGAGCACTGCTGCCAGTTGATAGCAATGCTCAAATGCTGTTGATTTTGTTTTCAAAAAATCTTTGTAATAACTAACCAGAAGCATCTCAATCGAGGTTCTCCATTTTGTCCTAAAGTCAACCTCTATCAATTACAGGGGAATGCATTTTCTGGTTGTACTCTAATAACCTGAGGACTGCATTCATATTATATATACACTGGTGAATTATCTGCACATTATCTTGGGTAAATACATGCAAATAATATACATCTGTTTAAAAAAAACAAACAAATGACTTTTATGCACGACCACGTATCACGAGTTTTCAGTATGGAATTGGAATGAGTTAAAATGACTATATTATTGCAGGATTGATATTAACACCTCTCTCACATAGCTACCTGATATTTCTAATCTTTATTTACATGTTTTGCTTTTGATTTCTCATACATTATTTCAGTTTTTATTCCTTTCCTTTCTCTTTCCTCCTCCTCCTCCTGCCCTCTCTCTTTCTTTCTTTTTTGGCAGGATCTTATCTGTTTCCCAGGCTGGAATGCAGTGGTGTGAACAGGGCTCACTGCAGCCTTGATCTCCTAGGCTCCAGTAATTCACTTCAGTCTCCTGAGTTGGGACCACAGGTCACCACAATTATTATTATTTTTTGGATTATTTTAGCAGAGATGAGGTCTCATTATGTTGCTGGTCTCGACCCCTGCACGCAAGCAGTTCTCTTGCCTTGGAATCTCAAAATGCTGGGATTACAGGTGTAAGCCACCACGCCCAACCTGATACATTATTTCTAATTTCCTTTTGATATTAATTCAGAAAATGTGAAAATCTACTATTTTCTAAATAAGGCATAAAAAACAAACAGTGCAGCAGAAGCAACTACTATAGTACACTGGAAATAATGTCATAACACAAGTATTCTCAAAATGGTCTGTTATCACAGAGATTTCCCCGTAGAGTACATGTTCCATTTCATCTTCAAAGACAACCAAAAGTTAAACAAGAGAAGAAAAAAAGAATGAATGCAAAGAATTCCACTCCTTGAAAAATGTACTTCCCTAAAAATATAGTGCACTAGAGGCTGGAACACAATATAAAATTAAAAAAAAAAAGATGAGAAAGAATCTGATTAAGGAGGTAATTAAATACTAAACTAGAGTATAAACATTATCCTATGAAATGCCATAGAACTGTGCTGCCCAATAGAACTTTCTGCAATGATGGACATATTCTGCATTGTCTGTCCAATATAGTTGCCACTAACAACATACGATTATTTAGCTCTTAAAATGTGGCTAGTCGGCTGGGTGAAGTGGGTCACACATATAATCCCAGCACTTTGGGAGGCCAAGGCAGGCAGACTACTTGAGCTCACTAGTTCAAGACCAGCTTGGGCAACATGGCAAAACCAAATCTCTATAAAAAATACATTAATTAGCCAGGTGTGATGGCATGCACCTGTAGTTCCACCTGCTTGGGAGGTTGAGGTGGGTGAATGGCTTGAACCTGGAAGACAGATTACAGTGAGCTGAGCCAGACCTTGTCTCTAAATACATAAATAAATAAAAGAAATGTAGCTAGTGTATCTAATGAACTGGAATTTTACATTTTATTTTTCATTGACTTAGGTTTTGTTTGTTTGTTTGAGACAAGGTCTTACTCTGTTACTAAGGGGAGAGTGCAGTAGCGGAGCGTGATCATGACACACTGCAGTCTTGATATCCTAGGGTTGAATGATCCTCCCACTTCAGCTTCCCAAGCAGTTGGAACTTACAGGCCTACACCACCATATGCAGTCTACAGACACACACACACACACACACACACACACATGTTTTTTTACACATACACATATACACATGTATACATACACATATATGTGTTATCAGATAAATATATATATATATATATATATATATATATATATATATATATATATATATTTTTTTTTTATAGGGTCTCACTATGTTGCCCAAGCTGGTCTCAAACTCCTGCACTCAAGAGGTTCTCCCACCTCGGCCTCCCAAAGTGTTGGGATTACAAATATAAGCCACTGTACCCAACTAATGTAAGTTTTTAAATAGCCACCTGTACCTAGTGGCTACCACATTGGGCAGTATAGCAATAAAGGATTATAAGCACATACATAGCATGACAGATTTACATCTCAGAGGGAACACCATCTATTCGGTGTGGAAGATAAATTGAAAAAGAGACAGTTGAAGTGGAGAAAAGTTAGAAACAATTGCACAAAAACCTAGTGATGTGAACCTAAACTAATGGAAGGTTAATTGAGCTCACAAAGCAGTTATGTAGTCAAGAAACAGTTAACAATTGAAATTGGATGACTGTTTGTAAATCGTAAGAAAAAGAGAGACATGGGATGGCTCAGGTTTCTCATTTGAGAAACTGTGTAGATGATGGTGTTATTCACCTTATAAAGAGCATGCAACAAGATTTGTCCAGGGATAAAAATGATTGTTTCAAGCTTAAACTTGAAAACAAGTCTGAATCATCTATCCAGTAAGAAGTTGGCTGGCTATACATGTCTGTAATTCAGAAAGCAATTAACAGCTTAGAGGTGGTCATTAAGGAAAAGAATTTTCGACGGATCACCCAGGGAACATGGACAGTGAAAGCAGAAAAAGTTTAAGAAAGGGCCCAGAAAACACTGACAGTTGTGAGGTAAAAGTCTTTCTCTTCCACAAAAATTCAGTGGATCTCTGTGTATTCTAGGAACTAGACTGGGTCTTTAGGGGCCAAAGGTGAGTAAGATAGAGACCCTGCTCTCCAGACATTAGTGTTGTACAAGAGTCCTAATTAGGAAGAAGAGTTCATGGAATAAGAAATTCATGAAGAAGCTAGGGATGAAATACTCAAGGAGGTAAGAAGAAAGTCTGAAGAGATGTCTCAGAAGCCAAAGAAAGAACCAGTACACTGAGTGCTACAGAAAAGAGGGGAAAATATCCATGAAACCGAGACAATGTGGTTATTAATCATCTTCTGCATGAGTAATTCTAGAGTGCTAGAATTAGAAGCCAAATTGCAAAAAACATTAAGAGAGAATGAAAGGTATGGAAATGGGGACATTTCAATGGAGAATCTCTCTCCTGTCCTGTGGCAAGAGCTTTATTTATTCCTGTCTTCTAAATCTTCCTTTCACATATCTTCAATATTTCCTTCTGTACTGGCTCTTTCCCCATTACTGGCATTTAAACAAAACTGTATAGCCCATTCTTAAATGGGCCCCTTTCTATAGCTCTCATCTAATACTTCTCCCTGGCCACACAGTTAAGAGTGAAATGAAATATATCCAAGAAGTAAAGGTCAACTGAAAACAGATTAAGTTACAGGGCAAGTTAGTAAAAGATTCACACTGACTAGAGTTAAAGATTTCAGTCTTCTACACGAATATAATAGTTTTTGCTATGCCATAAGTGACTTTTCAACTAGCCTTGTCCAATGGAAATGAGATTCAAGAGCAGCCTTCTCCAAATGGCTTGATTTCTTGCTGCCATATTCTCAAAAGTTCAGTTTATTACCGCAAAAACCAGTGGTACTCCTCCACTAGATAAGCTCCTTGAACATAAATATGATGTCTTTATTATCTTTTAAGTCCTAATGTTCAGAACAGTTTGAGATAACATTCAAATTTATCAGAAACAGATTTCTGTGGGTTTAAAGGTAGTTCATATATGATAACTTGTCAAACTACTTTACATAGTCCACATTCAGTATTGCCCTACAAATCTCCCCAGCCAGGGTGCCATACAAGCAAATGGTTATTGTTATAGTGAGACAAAGATCTCCTCAGCTCTTGAGAGCACTAGGCAGGGTCACAGGTGGATAACATCAGGGTAGGTAGTCTCATACATTTACCCAATAAAAATCTCTATGTGTGGCATTATATGAGCAAGGTTAGGGAGCACTGCCCTGGCCTCAACACCCCCAACAAATTAGTACATCTTCACTTTTACCTCCTAGAACGGCACACATAACAAATATCACTTAAAAACAGAGCATCATGTTATCACTTTACACTGATCCCCATGTCAGTTATGTCATCATCTTGGTATTTTGGCACTTGACCACATAACAAACTAACTTGATACTTCACAATATTTTAAGTGTATGAGTAAACATTTTGTGAAAGGAAGTTTCATCATTGCAAAACAATATCCATTACTTGAGAATTTGTACTTGTTAAACACATTTCCAAGTTTCTGGGTCTCTTTATATACAAAACATTTAACATAAACTGCCTGGCTAAATAAATAATGGCAAACCAGGACAATTTCACAAGTTAGGAAAACTCCACTTTCTAAGGATATATAAACAATTATCATGGAAGTTCCATGAAGGCAGGGATTTTCCTTGTGCACTACTAATCCTCATCACAGAGTTTAGTACTAGCACATAATAGGTGGTAAATAATATTTACTCAATTAGTGACAGTTATTAAATACATAAATGGTTAAATAGTCAAAGGTACTCCTGGTTTTGCTTAAATTAAGTGATTTCTAGGGATGTTTTATAATTTTGAAAATAGGGTTAGAACATAGGACTTGTAGGAAAAAAAAAACTTAACTCATATTCTTAAGTAACCAGACAAAAGAGAAATGGTTATTAAACTCATATGCATAAATCATTAGTGACTTGCTTCACTAAGGTGGAAACATGTGTGACCATATTAACAGATGTTTCTTTAAAATATTACCATTCCCTGACTATGTCTAGTAAATCAGGAAAATCTTTGGATGAGGGAAGGAATGTAGGGAGTTGAGGTAGGAAACTAAATTATTTCACCTTGGCACAAACATGATAATCAATAAATGTTAACTGATTTTTTAAAAAAGTAACATTTGGAGGTTTAACATCCAACAAAATTATATGTTTTAAACCAAAAGGCACTGGGCACATACTATCCACTTTATTTTTCTCCATAAATAAGCTAGCCATCTTTATGTGCAATATCGCTTTAACTTGGTTACTTTAAAAGATTACAGGAAGTGGCATGATGGGTGAGCATGTTAGGTAAGTTCCAGCAGGTCCTACATGCACACCCTCGGGCAAATTATTTAACCTTGCTCAGCCTAAATTTCCTTAGCAAGAATAATATTACTTTGAAGTTTTTGCAAGAATTTGAAAATGCACATAAAGTATGTGACATTATATCTGACACATAAATTATCAATCAATAACTATCAGCTATTATGATGGTAAGTAAAACCTCAAAAATAATCTTTCAGTTACAAAGTATGGTTCTTTGAAAAAACCTAATGTTGTGTCTTAGCTTATAGGGTTGGTTAAGCATTCAAAGTAACTTAATAATGTGTATTTTCTATACACCATGTATTAGTAGGATCTGCATTTTAATGCCTTTTCATAGCACCCCTTATGTACTTATCTTTGTGATTATTTGATTAATGCCCCTCTGCTCCTCTATTATAGGTTGTGGAAGCAGAAATGCTTGTTTTGCTCAAAACTCCATCCCTAGTGTCCGGTACTGGTCAGCTGAATAAATACTGACTGCTTAAATAAAAGCTATCATGATAAATTTCATGCTCATCTCCACCATATGATCATGAGCATCATATTTTCTTGAAATTGGAAAGACACTTGCTAAAGGGCATAGAGATTTTTTTTTTTTTTAAAGTAGAGGGTTAAACTCTAAGCCTTGATTTCCTTCCAATATAACAAACTGAATAAAAAGTGAAAAACCAGTAATGGCATGGCATGAAAAAGGAAATAATTCCCTGCTTTTAAGGTAAGAATCATTATTCAATTATGACAAAAATTGCTTTTATATAATTATCATACATGCTCAAGCTAACAACCATCTAGAGTAATTTCCCCCCGCCCCCAGCCTTATACAAAACTGTGGGGAGAATGTCCTACTGAGAGGAAGGAAATATAAGTATTAATTTAGATCTTCACATTTCTTTGTTCTATCAGTAAGTAGCAATTATTCTAAAATTTCCAAATCCTTACCACCTACCTGTTCAGCAATATAATGGAGGAAGAGTGCTCATTCACTTATTCAGTGCCCATCATATGCTGCACATGATGTTCGGCACTGAGGATAAAGGGGAGATTAAAATAGACAAGTCTTTTCTCATAGAGATTAAGTGTTCATTTTACGAAATCTACTTTGTCCCTACTTTGTTCCTTGTATATGTATATATTTTACAGGGAGAATCTGACTGTTCTTTGGCATGTTTACTCAAAAAGGAAGTTACTGCTACCCACATATTCATTATAACTGAATTAGCTGAAAACAAAACAATTTGAAAGTCTCCTGGAGTTCAGTGTAATAACATTTTACAAGTAAAATATTTTCCGCATCACCTCAAATCAGTTAAGAAAATAATGATTTTGGCCCATTTTTTTCCCTTGGCACAAATAACTAATTTCAGTGCACTGTCACACATAGTTTTGAAATGGGAGCCAAAATGAGCATTCACCAAAATAATGAAGAAAATGATAATCTGGAAGCAAAAAGTATGAGTTCTGAACATTGCCCAGACACTGTTAGCATCAATCAAGCCTTGGATGCAGGCAGCCAACTAAATGTAGGACTCGGACTGCATGAATGTGTTAGATGCTGGTTAAAGAAAGCAGTTTTTATTAGCCACAGTTCAGAATTTGGCTGTTAACACACATCATGTTTCTGAGTCATCAAATAGAATCTGATTGGAAAGACTGTATCTGTCCAAGTTTTACAACAATAATGACAGAAAATCAATGGCAATAAATATGTGTATTTAAAATTACTAAAAAGGTGGAAGTAAAAGGAAAAACAAGCAAGGACTATCTCCACCAAATTATCATTATACCCATAATTTATATATTGAAGAGATACAACACTCAAGAGGCCATGCATTTTTATAGGAACTATATACAGACAGCATTAAATATCCATTTTATAGGAATTATATATACAGACAGCATTAAACATTAGTTATATAGTGAGGAAAATAATTTGTTTTAATATTCTTTTAACCTTTCTTTATATCAAGAAGAAAGTCTCAATTTGGTGGTAATATGTTTTAAACACTTCCAGAACATTTTCTAACTTCTTTAACAGAGCGTGAGCAGATTTGCTAGCCTTTGTAAACCAACATTATCTAGCTTGAATAATATTGCTTATACCCGTGGTTCTCAAATGTTTTGGATTTCTTTACATTCTTAAAATTACTCAGGACCCTGAAAGAACTTACACTGATGTGAATTACACATATCAACTTTTAACATATTAATTAAACCGGAGAAAACGTATACATATCAACTGATTTAAAATAATAAGAGTAAATACAAGTTAACATAACTCCCATGAAAAGTAACTATATTTTCAAAAGAGAAAAAAATTTAAAAAGAATGACATTTAGATTTTTATTTCCAAATCCCTTTAATATCTGGCTTAAGGTGATAGAAGTTGGTTAAAAATAGAAGCAAAAATAGGAAACAGATTTTTATATTTACTTCTCCATTAAATCCTTTGCAATGTGTTGTTTAGTAGAAACATACAAAGTAATTCCATCTTCACACGGATATAAACTTGTAATAGAAAGAAACATTTTAATAGCCTTTTAATATACTACTGGTTATTTCTTTTTCATACTACTACACCAAAACTTGACAAAGAGTTTCTCAAAAGTTAGTTGCAATGTGGAATCTGAAAGAATATCTATGAACTACTTGTAAGGCCTTTAACAGCATGTATTATTTTGAAAACAATTTTAATACTGTAGATCCCCTGAAGAGGTCTAAGAGGTCTAAGTGAAACTCCCACCTCTGTGGTTCCCTGGCCCACATGTCAAGAACCTCTGGCTTACACTATTTTTTAACCAGCCAAGTGATGTTGGTTTTCCATTCATGATAATAATGACTTGTTTAAAGGGAAACTTTTGCTTTAAATAATCAGTTAAAAGAAATATTTTAAATTATAATACAGAGCATAATTATGGGAAAAATGTGAAGTAATTTGGAAAACAAAAAACCAGCACAATCTGCAAACCTACCCTCTACGCTTATTTTACAATGAAGGAAACTGCTAAACAGTTTTCCTTCACCTTGTCTCTTTGCTGGCTTCTCCTAATTGTGAGGTCTTGGCTCTTTTTGCCAACTCTTCAGGAAGGTGATTCTCAAGTAATTAGGTATAAGCGAATTACTTACGTGGCAGATTAAAGGCTAATACTAGGAAACACTGATGGTAAGGAAGAAGTTATCTTCTCCCGAATTTTATAAAAATAAAATATCCATAATAAGGCACCTCTATACTACTATCAATCTACTCAAATACATATTAATTTCCTATTAAGTGGCAGCACTGTACAAGAATTTATAAGACTCACAAACCTACTAGAAAGATATCCTGTCTTTAAAGCCTTCACATTCTGATTGGCAAAATTTTGACCATTGGCAAAATGTAGAGTAGAAAGGTAGAAGTATTTTACAAAGCAGAGTTGTCGAAATTCAAGGGAATAAAGATTATCTTCCCTTCAGAGAAAGGGTGCCTTTTGAGGCTGACGTGGGTCGTAGGTCAGATGAAGAGATTTGGAGGTAGGGCGCTAATTTATAAACAAAAGGCAGCAATTAGTTGTAGGTTTAAATTGCCCCAAAGGTAACAGGCCTTTAAGACAGTCAAGTCACATTCTTAGGCAGGAACCCCTGATGTTGGGGAACGGGGAAAGGGTCACAGAAGTCAGCCTTGCTGGAGGACATCACTGGCCTGCGCATCTCAGGCCCACGGGGGAGCCCCACCGAGGCTTTGCCTCACCTGACCGTCCTGACCACGAAGTACACCAGCACCGCGCCGCTCACCACCATCAACACTGTCAGGGCCCGCTGGGTCATGGGCTTTTCGCCAGGGTTGGGGCTCACAGCAAGGCCGCCACCCACCGAGCCTTCCCCGGCCTTCCCTCCGTGATCCTCCGCCTCAGGCCCGGTCCCAGGGCTGCTGCCATTGCCGCCCTCGGAGCCCCGCGGCCCCGCAGCTTCAGATAGACCACGGCCCGGCTGCTGGGCAGCGGTAGGGCCCGGTGGCAGCGGCGGCAATGTCCGTGGTCTAGGGTCAGGAGGCCCAGGACCTGGCGCGGCTTCGGCTGCCTGTAACAGCACTGCCAGGGGCCCGCTTAGCTCAGGCAGCAGTAGCAGGAGGAGGACGGAAGCCAAGAGGTGGCTGAGACAGCAACAGCAGTGCGAGGCCTTCATCGTTCCCAGACTGCTCTCTCACCACCCGGGGGCTGCCGGGCCCGCCACGCTGGCTCCAAGAGGGACCATAGGCGCAGAGGAAAATGAGGAAGAGGTGACCAAACGCCAGGGAGAGGCCCGGTCGTGGCAGGTGGCAGAAGCTCTGGCAGCTGTAGCTGCCGGGAGAACCGGAAGTTCGTACATCTCAGCGGCCACTGCTGCTAAGGACGCCTTCGGTTGCTAACTTGTAGGGGCGGGGTGCACTCGGTGACGTCAGAGGCCCAGCGCCAAGTGCGCACGCGCACTTGTGGAAAGCACAAGGACGTGTCTTCTGGAAGCTTTGCTCTTTTCACTGTTAGTGAGGAGCGGTCAAGAATGCGTATTAACAAAGTAAGTGGACAAAAAAAGGTTGTGTAACATGTACAGCAACTCTCTTCTGCAGGAACCTTAAGAGAATGGAAGCTCATAATCTGAATTCATTGTTGTCAAACTGCAATAACACATTTAAGCAGTAAGCCAGAGGGGCTTAGTTTCCCTCAGCTTGATTACCAGCCTTAAGCATGTGGGTCCCTCACCTCCCTTTCTAAAGAGCGTTTACTTTAGAAAACTTTACCATTGTAATTTTTTTCCGCTTTCCTTTTCAGATGTAAATGTTTTTAAAAAGTTGTGGCCAGTTTTGTAGTTGAAAACTATCTCAAGGTTATGGAAGCCATGCCTTTGAAATATAATCAGCAAGAAGATAGTGAGCCATCTCTATTCTGTGGGAGGATAGGCGCCTAACCGCTGTAGGCTTCTCCCTTCAAATCGTAAAACCACCTCCTCTCGTGGAGGAGAAAATTTACTTTTCCTTTTGGTAACGTCAATCAGCAAACTCAGGTAGCCCATGATCTTCCCAACATAGCTCTTAAAAATTCTCCACTGCTGAGTTTTTTTTTTTTTTAAGTTGAGCTTAGAAGAGTTCTATCCCCATTCCCGACTGCCAGTATTCTTCAATAATGTCTTCCTTGCCTGTTTGACTTAAGTAATATGGAACTTCGATTTGTGCAGATAACAAACGAAAAATCTGAACAAGATCAGATATTAATATTTGCCAACTTATTAAAATGTGTTTATTAAACAAATTGTTTAGAGTTCCTACTCTTATTTATTTAGAGATGGAGTCTCGCTATGTCACCAAGGCTGGAGCGCAGTGGCGCAATCGGCTCACTGCAGCCTCTGCCTTCCGGGTTCAAGTGATTCTCCTGCCTCAGCCTCCTTAGTAGTTCGGATTACAGGCACGCGCCACCACGCCCAGCTAATTTTTATATTTTAGTAGAGACTGGGTTTTACCATTTTGACCAGGCTGGTCTGGAACTCGTGACCTCTAGTGATCTGTCTGCCTCGGCCTTCCAAGGTGCTGGGATTACATTTTGATTATTGAGTAGTGAACAAATGTGACTGATCCTTGCTTCATAGAAGTTAGGTTCAAGTGGTGGTAATAATCACACTAATTTTGAAATCTGAATTGTGTTTTTAAAATGAAACATACAACATCTATACTACAAATTTTGTAAACTGCTCTTTTAGGTAGAGTGGACAGGATGGTATGTCTTTTAGCGGCTTTCAGGCAGCAGGGTGAAGCAGTTGCTTCTGTCTGGCAGAATTGCAAGGATTAGGAATCTTAATGTTGAGTTTCAGTGTAAAGAAGCTCATTTGTGGTACGCCCTACCTAATGTCAGCTTCCAAATGGCATTTATCAGTAATAAAGTAGCCCTGGTGATTTCCCATCTTGCTTACTCAGAACTTCATTCCACATTACAAATGGAATAGAGTTAGTATTTAATGCCTCTCCCCGCCCCCCGCAAAATGGAATAGAGTTAGTATTTAATGCCACCTCCCCAAAATGTCCAACATCCAACTTCTCAAAAAAAGGAAAGAAAAAAAGAAAACGTGCATTATCTTTCCTTCTTTCCAAAATCTGATTTTGTCATGTGTTCTTCATCATGATTAATGGCATTATTCTCCCAGATGTGCAGGCATAAAACCTTTGTATCATTCATTACCCCAAATTCCCATCTGCAGCAGTCCTTGGCAGTAACTGGGACATGCAAAGTGCTAAATGATTCTGAAATCTTAGAGTCAAACTAATGTTTCCAGATGATTAGAGAAAAGCATGTTTTAATGTTTCTCAAAACGTAGCCCTCAACCCAAAGCAAAATCAGAAAGGGAATTTGTTAAAATTGAAGATTCTGTATCACTATTTCAGAAATTCTAGACAGAATTTTTGGAAGTGGGGATATGGACTATATATGCATTTTTAACAAACTCTTGGAGTGATTTTCAGGTACACTGAAATTTAAGAATCTCTTTCCTTTCCCTTACTACCTGTTTGCAGGTATTTTCATATCCTGTCCATTTCCCTAACTTTTTTCCCATTAATCCATTCCTGTAGGCTTCTAGAGCTCTTAGGGCTACATACTAACCTGTTTGGTGCCCAGAGCTTTCTACCTTCACTTAAACTGGCTATATTACTGCCAAGATAAACGTTTTAAGTGTAGATCTCTCTTGCTATAGCACCAACCAACTAAACAACAACAAGAAGAAACAAACAGATTTTTCGGAGATACTGAATTCTCAACAAAAGTGATCTTAAGCAGGCAACATACCTGGAAGTTATTTTGCTCTTTTTAGAATACCGTATTATTTGTAAAACATCATTATAGGATGACATCTTGAAGCCTGTCATAGGAATGACGAAAAATTTTTCTGAGAAAATATTGTTTTGCTTGTGTGATACCAAGTATAATTTTGAGCACAAATGTCAATTTAAAATATCTTTCAAACTAAGTAAAGTTGATTTTTTATGAATTTTTCTCTTAATTTTAATATACTTGTTCACTTCTTACCAGTTGGCTTGCAAACAAGTTACCAAGCACAAGAGATAAACATATGAGGGAAAAAAAATTCTTAGAATGAGAAATTTGTGTCAAGTTACTTAAATTCATCTGCATACTGGGAAAAGACCAACATAATTCTAAAGGAAAGCAGTAACATAGCTGACAGAACAAATATGTTTCATGAAAATATACTTAAAAACTATTGGCCTGCTAAGTAAAAGCTGAACTTTTCATTCTTGTATTGAATAATGATTGTGAATTCTACTTAAGTACTTAGTATGTACCAGATATTGTGCTATCAAATATTAAATGATTAACTTGTTTAAGCCTCAAAAATACCCCATAATTTTTCTTACTTTACAGTTGAAGAAACTGAGACACAGGGTAATTGATTTGGCCAAAATTCACATGATTATTAACAGTAGAACTGGATATTGAACTCTGGCAGTCTAGTTACAGAGACAGATTATTAACTGCCACCTTATTATATTCTCCTAGTTAAGTATTTCCATGATTTGATCCTAGCTGCTCAATCAACTATTGCTAGAATAATGTGGCATAACCAATAACCATAGAAATATCAGTGGCATACAGCAAATCAGCATTTATTTCTCACATGTCTTTGGCCAAGCTGTGGTTGACTAACTTAAGTTAACCTTGGCTGCATTTGGTGCCAGGCTATAGGTTTAGTTAAAATTTATCCCAGTTGTTATAGGTTTAGTTGTTATAGGTTTAGTTAAAATTTATCACAGTCTCCTAGGATCAGAGCCTATCAAAGATATTAAGGACCTGAAACTTTGAATTTCACAATTTTTATCTTTTTAAAAAATATTTTTTACTTTAATTTTTTTATTTTCGTCGATTAAGGGATACAAGTATGGTTGTGTTCTATAGGTGTATTGTGTAGAGGTGAAGTTTGGGCTTTTAGTGTACCCATCACCCGAGTAGTGTACATTATACCCAATAGGTAGTATTTTAAACCTCACCACCCTTCCTCTTCCACCTTTTGTTGTCTTCAATGTCTATTATTCCACTCTGTATGTCTCTGTATACTCACTGTTTATCTCCCACTTGTAAGTGAGAACATGCAATTATTTCCTTTCTGTATCTGAGTGATTTCACTAAGGATAATGATCTCTAGTACCATTCTTGTTGATGCAAAATACATGATTTTATTCTTTTTTTTTTGTTTTGGCTTAGTGGTATTCTGTGGCCCTCATACACACACACACACACACACACCCCCCACAGACACATATCAAATTTTCAGGTGGCATACACACACATACCCCCCACACATACAACATTTTCAAATGTCAACTTAGAGCTTTGCTGATGTGGCCAGAAAGTGGGGCAGACTGCCTTATTACTATGGGTGTAAAGCAGCTACAATACCCTTAGAGGTTACTGGGGATATTCATGTAGTGCTCAGTACAGATTTGGTCCATTGAAAGAAGGAATAAATGAATGAATTAATCACATCAAAGCACATGACATGTTTTTAAAATGTTTATCAAAAAGCTTAGAATAATACATTCTTAGAATGGGATTATTTTTTTCTCTGGTGACAAGTAAAATAATTTTTAACATAGTGTCTTATGATCAGCATCATTCTTGAATACGTGCCTTTTTTTTGTTTCCATCCCATATATTTGTCTTGGCTTCAGATTAATCAGAAAGCCTTTAAATTACAGAGTTCGCTTTTCATCTTTCTTCTGCTGCTATGAGAGAATATGTAGTAATCACATAACAGGATGTTCAGTGTATGTTTCTAGGATTGACAGATTTATTAGTATCCTCTTGTCATTCATTATGAACAGAGATGTTGTTAAACAAAACATAGGAACAATGTAGATATTAACACTGGAATTCCCAGTTTCTATTTCCCTTAGCTTATTTTCTTTAATTGAGTAATATTTTCTTACATATATCTAATTAGACATATAAAAATTTTATTCATGGTTATATATATGTATTCTGTAAACTTTTCAAAGCTCTTTTTAAAAATTTTTAATTAACAATAATTTTACATTTTTATAGTGTACAATGCGATGTGTTGATACATGTATACATTGTGTAATGATCAAATCAGGGTAATTAGCATATTAAGCACCTCAAACATTTGTCTTTTTTGTGTGTTGGGAGCATTCAAATTCCTCTCTTCTAGCTATGCAGAGATATTCAAAATTACAATTAGAATAAGTTCTGATGTTCTATTGCACAGTGGGTTGAATATAGTTAATAATATGGTATTGTAAATCAAATCCCTTTCTTGAGGTTGTAGGGCACTAGGCTAGGATGTTGACCAAGAGTAATGTATGTATCTTCAATTTCAACCTAAGTCAAAAAAATAAAAATAAAACAAGAAGTATACCAAGAAGCTATGGCAGATTGAATAAGCAGGTCAGTGATGCTGGGTAAACATCTAAAACTACATCATGTGCTTGGGGAATGTTTTGTGTGCTGATGAGAAGAATGCATATTCTCCACCTCTTCGTTAGAGTGTTCTGTAAATATCTGTTAGGTCCATTTGTTCTAGAGTGCAATTTAAGTTCATTATTTCTTTGTTGACTTTCTGCCTTGATGGATTGTTCAATGCTTGTGGAGTGCTGAATATTCAACTAATACTGTGTATCTGTCTGTCTCTTTTTTTAGATCTAGTGGTAATTGCTTTTATGAATCTGGGAGCTCCAGACCTAGGTGCATATATGTTTAGAATTGTTATTTCTTCTTGTTGAATTGATCCTTTCATCATGATATAATGGTATTTGTTGTCTTTTTAGATTAAATCTTTTTTTTAATTTTTTTTATTTCAATAGGTTTTTGGGGAACAGGTAGTGTTTGGTTACATGAATAAGTTCTTCAGTGGTGATTTCTGAGATTTTGGTGCACCCATCAACCAAGCAGTGTACACTATACCCACATATAGTGTATGCCTCCCCACCTGCACCTTTATGCCTCCCCACCTGTACCCTTTCCCCCACATCTCCAAAGTCCAATGTATCTTTTGCCTTTGCATCCTCATAGCTTAGTTCCACTTACTAGTGAGAACATACGATGTTTGGTTTTCCATTCCTGAGTTACTTCACTTAAAATAATAGTCTCCAGTTCCATCCAGGTTTCTGCAAATGCCATTTTTTCATTCCTCTTTAGGCTGAGTAGTATTCTGTGGTGTGTGTGTATGTATGTGTGTGTGTGTGTGCGTGCACACGCATGTGCGTGTATCACATTTTCTTTATCCACTCATTGATCGATGGGCATTTGGACTGCTTCCATATTTTTGCAATTGCACATCATGCTTCTATAAACATGCATTGCAAGTATATATAATGATTTCTTTTCCTCTGGATAGGTACCAAGTAGCAAGATTACTGGATCAAATGGTAGATTTACTTTTAGTTCTTTAAGGAATCTCCATAGTTTTCCATACTGGTTGTACTAATTTACATTCCCACCAACAGTACAAAAGTGTTTTCTTTTCACTGTTTCCATGCTAATACCTATTATTTTTTGATTTTTTGAATGATGATCATTCTTTCAGGCATGAGGTGGTATCACATAGTGGTTTTGATTTGCATTTCCCTTATAATTAGTGAGGTTAAGCATGTTTTCATATTCTTTTTGTTCATTGGTATATCTTCTTTTGATAATTGTCTATTCATGTCCTTAGTCTATTTTTTTGATGGAATTTTTTTTTTCTTACTGATTTGTTTGAATTCCTGTAGATTCTGGATATTAGTCCTTTGTCAGATGTACAGATTGTGAAGATTTTCTCTCATTTTGTGAGTTGTCTGTTAACTCTGCTGATTATTTCTTTTGCTATGCAGAAGCTTTTTAGTTTAATTAAATCTCATCTGTTTATCTTTGTTTCTGTTGCATTTGCTTTTGGGTTCTTGGTCATGAAGTCTTTGCCCAAGCCAATGTCAATGTCTAGAAGGTTTTTTTCCCAATGTTAACTTCTAGAATTTTTATGGTTGCAGGTTTTAGATTTAAGTCCTTAATCCTTCTTGAGTTGACTTAGTATAAGGTGAGAAATGAGAGTCCAGTTTCATTCTTCTTCATGTGGCTTGCCAATTATCCCAGCATCATTTGTTGAATAGGCTGTCCTCTCCCCACTTTTTTTTTTTTTTGCTTTGTTGAAGATCAGTTGACTTTAAGTATTTGACTCTATTTCTGGATTCCATGTTCTGTTTCCTTGGTCTATGTGCCTATTTTTAAAGCAGTACCATGCTGTTTTGGTGACTATTGCCTTATAGTACAGTTTGAAGTTCAGTAATGTGATGCTTCCAGATTTGTTCTTTTTGCTTAGTCTTGCTTTGGCTATGTGGGCTGTTTTTTGTTGCTGTATGAATTTAAGGATATTTTCTTTATAGTTCTTTGAAAAATGATGGTAGTATTTTGATGGGAATTGCACTGAATTTGTAGATTGCTTTTGGCAGTATGATCATTTTCACAATATTGATTCTACTCATCCATGAGCATAGGATGTGTTACCATTTGTTTGTGTCATCTATGATGTTTTTCAGCAGTATTTTGTAGTTTTCCTTGTAGAGGTCTTCGATGTACTTGGCTAGGTATATTCCTAAGTATTTAAATTGTTTTTTTTTTTTTTTTTTTTTTGCAAGTATTGTGAAAGTGAGTGAGTTCTTGATTGGATTCTCAGTTTGGTCACTGTTGGTATGTAACAGAGCTACCGATTTGTGTTCATTAATTTTGTATCCTGCAACTTTGCTGAATTCATTTAGCAGTTGTAGAAGGCTTTTGGATCAGTCTTTAGGGTTTTCTAAGTATACAGTCATAACATCAAGCAAGCAGTTTGACTTTCTCTTTACCAATTTAGATGCCTTTTATTTCTTTCCTTTGTCTGATTGATCTGGCTAGGACTTCTAGTACTATATTGAATAGGAATGGTGAAAGTGAGCATCCTTGTATTGTTCCAGTCTTCAGGGAGAATGCTTTCACCTTTTTCCCATTCAATATAATGTTGGCTGTGGATATGTCATAGATGGCTTTTATTATCTTAATGTTTGTCCCTTCTATGTCAATTTTTCTGAGAGTTTTAATCATAAAGGAATGCTGGATTTGGTCAAATGCTTTTTCCGCATCTATTGAGATGATCATGTGATTTTTGTGTTTAATTTTGATTGTGTGGTGTATCACATTTATGGACTTCCATATGTTAAACCATCCCTGCATCCCTGGTATGAAACCCACTTCATCATAGTAGATTATCTTTTTGATATGCTGTTGGATTTAGTTATTTAGTATTTTGTTAAGGATTTTTGCATCTACACTCATTAGGGATATTGGTCTGTTGATTTTGGTTATGTCCTTTCCTTGTTTTCATATTAGGGTGATACTGGTCTTATAGAATGATTTAGGGATGATTACATCTTTCTCTGTTTTTTGGAATAGTGTGAATAGGATTTGTACCAATTCTTCTTTGAACACCTGATAGAATGCAGCTAGGAATTCATCTGGTCCTGGGCTTTTTTTTTTTTTTTTTTTTTTGGTTGGCAATTTTTAAATTACCATTTCAGTCTTGCCACTTGCTAAAGGTTTGTTCAGAGATTCTATGTCTTCCTGGTTTAATCTGGGAGGGTTGTATACTTCAGAAATTTATCTCTCTCCTCTGGGTTTTCTACTTTATGCACATAAAGGTGTTCATTGTAGCCTTGAATAATCTTTTGTATTTCTATGGTTTCAATTGTAATATCTCCCATTTCATTTCTTATTATTTTATTTTTATTTTTTTGAGAAAGAGTCTTGCTCTGTTGAGATCACACCAGGCTGGAATGCAGTGGTGTGATCTCAGCTCAGTGCAACCATCACTGCCAGGGTTTAAGCAATTTTCCTGCCTCAGCTACCCGAGTAGCTGGGATTACAGGCATGCACCAGTATGGCCAGCTAATGTTTGCTTTTTCAGTAGAGGCAGGGTTTCACCATGTTGGCCAGGCAAGTGTCAAACTCCTGACCTCAAGTGATCCACTTGCCTCAGCTTCCCAAAGTGTTGGGATTACAGGTGCGAGCCACCACGCACAGCCCCATTTCATTTCTAACTGAGCTTATTTGGCTCTTCTCTCTTCTTTTCTTGGTTAATTTCACTAATTATTTATCAATTTTGTTTATCTTTTCAAAGAACCAGCTTTTTGTTTCATTTATCTTTTGTATTTTTTTGCTTGTTTGTTTGTTCCAATTTCATTTGGTTCTGCTCTGATCTTTATTACTTCTTTTGTTCTGCTAGGTTTGGGTTTGGATTATTCTTGTTTCTCAGTTCTGTGATGATAACCTTAGATCATCTATTTTTGCTGTTTCAGACTTTGATGTAGGCATTTAATACTGTGAACTTTCCTCTTAGCACTGCTTTTGCTGTATCCCAGAGGTCTTGGTAGGTTGTGTCACTATTATCATTCAGTTCAAAGTTTTTAAATTTCCACCTTAATTTTATTATTTATTCAATGATCATTCAGAAGCAGATTATTAATTTTCATTCATTTGCATGGTTTTGAATGTTTCTTTTGGAGTTTATTTCTAATTTTATTCCACTCTTGTCTGAGAGAGTAGTTGATACAATTTCAATTTATTTTTTTAAATTTACTGAGACGTGTGGCCTTTCATATGGTTTATCTTGGAGAATGCTTCATGTGCTGATGAACAGAATGTATATTCTGCAGTTGTTTGGTAGAATGTTCTGTAAATATCTGTTAAGTCCATTTGTTGTAGCTATAGTTTAGGTCCATTGTTTCTTTGTTGACTTTCTGTCTTGATGGCCTGTCTAGTACTGTCAGTGGAGTATTAAAGTCCTCCATTATTTTTGTGTTTTGGTTTATTTCATTACATAGGTCTAGGAGTAATTATTTCATAAATTTGGGAACTCTAGTGTTAGATGCATATATATGTATAATTGTGGCATTTTCCTGTTGGACTAGTCCTTTTATCATTATACAATGTTTGTCTTTTTTAACTGCTGTTGCTTTAAAGTTGGTTTTGTCTGATACAAGAATAGTTACCCCTGCTCGCTTTTGGTGTTCATTGCATAGAATATCTTTTTTTACTCCTTTGCCTTAAGTTTATGTGACTCCTTATGTGTTAGGTGAGTCTCCTGAAGACAGAATAAACTTGCTTGGGGATTTCTTACCCATTCTGCCATTCTGTATCTTTTAAGTGGAGCATTTAGCACATTTATATTCAATGTTAGTTTTGAGAGGTGAGGTACTATCTATTCATCATGCTACTTTTTGCCTAAATACATTTTTTTTTCATTGTGGTGGTGGTGTATCGGTCATGTGCGATTTATGCTTTAAGGATGTTCTATTTTGGTGTCTTTTGAGGATTTGTTTCAAGATTTAGAGCTCCTTTTAGCAGTTCTTGTACTGCTGGCTTGGTAGTGGCAAATTCTCTCAGCATTTGTTTGTCTGGAAAAGACTGGATCTTTCCTTCATTTATGAAGCTTAGCTTCACTGGATACAAAATTCTTGTCTTGTTAATTGTTTTGTTTAAGGAGGCTAAAAATAGTACCCCAATACATTCTAGTTTGTTGGGTGTTTCTGAGAAATCTGCTGTTAATCTGATAGGTGTTCCTTTATAGGTTACCTAATGCTATTGCTTCACATCTCTTAATATTCTTTCCTTTGTCTTGACTTTAGATAACCTGATGACTGTGTGCCTAGGCAATGATTTTGCAATTAATTTTCCAGGTGTTTTTTGAGCTTCTTGTATTTGGATGTCTAGTTCTCTAGCAAGGCTGGGGAAGTTTTCCTTCATTATTCCATCAAATATGTTTTCCAAACTTTCAGATTTCTCTTCTTCCTCAGGAACATTAGTTATTCTTAGGTTTGGACTTTTAATATGGTTCCAAACTTCTTGGATGCTTTATTTTTTATTCTTTTTACTTTATCTTTGGTGGATTGGGTTAATTCAAAAGCTTCGTCTTTGAGCTCTGAATTTCTTTCTTCCACTTGTTTCATTCTATTACTGAGACATTCCACTGCATTTTCCAATTTTCCAATTCTCTAAGTGTGTCCTTGATTTCTGGAAGTTGCGATTATTTTTTATTAATGCTGTCTGTCTCACTGAAGAACTTTCCTTTCTTGTATCATCTTTTTAATTTGTTTTAGTCGAACTTCACTTTTCCATGATGGCTTTTTGATTAGCTTAATAATCAACCTTTTGTATTGTATTTCTGCCAATTCAGAAATTTTAGCTTGATTTGGATCCATTGCTGGCTAGCTCGTATGATCTTTTGGGGGTGTTAAAGAACCTTGTTTTGTAGTACCAGAATTGCTTTTCTGGTTCATTCTCACTTGGGTAGACTGTCAGAGGGAAGATCTGGTACTCAATGGCTGATGTTTAGATTATTTTGTTCCATGGACTGCTCCTTTGATGTCGTGTTCTCTCCCTTTTCCTAGGAATGGGGCTTCCTGAGAGCTGAACTGTCATAATTATTTTTGCTCTTCTGGGCCTAGCCACCCAGTGGAGCTACTGGGGTCCAAGTTGGTACTGGGGAGTGCTGGCAGAGTCCTGTGATGTAATCCATCTTCAGGTCTTGCAGTCATGAATACCAGCACATGCTCCAGTGGAGGTAGCAGGGGAATGAAGTGGACTCTGTCAGGGTCCTTGGTTGTGTTTTTGTTCAATGCACTGGCTTTATGTTTGTCGGGCTCCAGCCAGGAGGCGGCGCTTTTCAAAAGTGCATGGGTTTCAGTCCTATAGTGAGGATACAAACTTGCCCTAGGGACATGTGGTTAAGAAATCAGGTTTCCCAGGTGATGGGTAGTGCCGTAGGGCTTCCAAGAGATTATGACCATTGTCTTTGGCTACAAGGGCCATTAGAGAAAGACCATGTCTGAGTTTATAAGCTCTTTGGATGGGGCTCGCTGTAGCTGCTGTGGGGCTGGGGGTGGGATTCTAGACCAATGGAGTTATATTACCAGGGGGATTATGGCTGCCTCTGCTGATTCATACAGGTTGTCAAGGAAGTGGGGGAAAGCCATTAGTCACAGGCTTCATCCCACTCGCACACACCCCAAAAGAGACTGTCCAAAAGGCCAGTCTCACTCCCACCATGCCCCCTCAACACCACCAACTGTATTTCTAGCAGTTGATGACCAAGGCTGAGAACTTGCCCCAGAACATGAGCCTCCCTGTTGATAAAGCATGCAGACTCACAGTTTTTTTGGTGTCTCAGGGAGCCTGCAATGGTGATCCAGTTCCTTCAAAGGAAGGAAGTCTCCATAGACTGCTCTGCTTGTATGAGTAGGCGCTGCAAGCTAGTCCTGCCTCCTGCCCTTTGTTATCTCTTTGCTATTGCTTTAAAATCCATTTTATCTGATATAAGAATAGCTATTTCTTCTCATTTTTGGTTTCTATCTGCATGAAATATTTTTCTCCCCTCCATTTACTTTGACTCTACAAGGATCCTTACATGTTAGGTGAGTCTCCTGAAGACAGTAAATATTTGGTTTGTGATTTTTAAAAAATCTATTCAGACAATGTATCTTTTAAGTGGGTTACAGAAGCCATTTATATTCAACATTAATGTTGAGATGTGAGATACTGTTCCAGTCATCATATTGATTGTTACCTAGTGACTTTGTTTTCTGCATTGTGTTACTGTTTTATAAGTCCTATGAATTTTATACTTTCAGGAGTTATCTATTCTGGTGTGTATCAATCTTTTGTTTCAAGAATATGAACTCCTTTTAGCATTTTTTGTAGGGCTAGCCTTGAGTGACAAATTCCCTTAGCATTTGCTTGTCAAGGAAAGACTTTATGTTTCCTTCGTTAATGGAATTTAGTTTTGCCAGATACAAACTTGGCTGACAGTTATTCTGTTTAGGAGGTATGGGGCTAGGGGAGGGACAGCCTTAGGAGAAATAGCTAATGTAGATGATGGGTTGATGGGGTACACCAAACCACCATGGCATGTGTATACCTGTGTAAGAAATCTACACATTCTGTACATGTACCCCAGAACTTAAAGTATAATAAAAAATAAATTAATTAAAATAAGAAGACTGAACGAAGTACCCCAATCTCTTCTAACTTGTATAGTTTCTACTGAGAAGTCCACCATTAGTCTGGCAGCTTTTAGGTTACTTGATGCTTTTGTCTCACTACTCTTAGAATTCTTTCCTTCACATTGACTTTAGATAGCCCGATGACTATATGCCTTGGTATTGTCCTTTTTGCAATGAGTCTCCCAGAAGTTAAGTTTCTTATATGTGGAAGTCAAAAGCTATAGCAAGGCCAGGGAAATTTTTCTAAGTTCTTCCCTCAAAAAGTTTTCCAAACATTTTGCTTTTTTCTTGCAAAGAAACATCTATAATGATTAAATTTGACCATTTTACATAAATCCATATTTCTTGGAGACTTTCTTCATTTATTTTAATTCTTTTATCTTCTTTTTTTTCTTTTTATCTGATTGGGTTAATTTGAAAGCCTTGTTTTCGACCTCTGAAATTCAATACGGGGTCTATCTGTTGTTAAAACTTTCAGCTGCATTTTGTAGTTCCCTAAATGTTTCTTTTATTTTCAAAAGTTGTGATATGTTTTTCTTTAGGGTATCTACCTCTTTTAAATTTTTTACTTATATTAGCTTTTTTTTAGAAAAAGATTCTTTATGTTGGTTTTCACCATTCTCTTGTATGTCCTTAAGTAAATTAGTAATCAACCCTTTGAATTATTTATCTGGTATTTCAATGATTTTATCTTGGGTTGAAGCCACTGCTGGAGAGTTAGTGTGATCTTTTGGGGGTGTTATATAACTGTTTTTTCATATTTCCAGAATTATTTTTCTGGTTCTTTTTCATTTGTGTAGACTATTGTAATTAATTCTGAATTTAATTTTGATTTGACTGTTTTTTTTTAAATCTACTTTACTTTAGGTATATACTATATCTGACATTTCTCCCCCTGTTATCCCTCCCCACCCTCCCCTCCCTCCCCACCCTGTTGTCTCTCTCCTACCCCCTCAACTGTCCCCTGTGTGTGATGCTCCTCTCCCTGGGTCTGCGTGTTCTCATTGTTCAACACCCATCTATGAGTGAGAGCATATGGTGCTTGGCTTTCTGTTCTTGGGTCAGTTTGCTGAGAATGATGGTTTCCAGATTCATCCAAGTCCCTACAAAGGACACAAACTTATTGTTTTTTATGGCTGTGTAGTATTCCATGGTGTATATGTACCACATTTTCTTTGTTCAGTCTATCATTGGTGGGAATTTGGGTTGGTTCCAGGTCTTTGCTATTGTACACAGGGCTGCAGTGAACATACGTGTGCATGTATCTTTATAGTAGAATGATTTATAGTTCTTTGGGTATATACCCAATAGTGGGATTGCTGGGTCAAATGGAATTTCTATTTCTAGATCCTTGAGAAATCGCCACACTGTCTTCCACAATGGTTGAACTAATTTACACTCCCACCAACTGTGTAAGAGTGTTACTATTTCTCCACATCCTCTCCAGCATCTGTTGTCTCCCGATTTTTTAATGATCACCATTCTAACTGGCGTGAGATGATATCTCAGTGTGGTTTTGATTTGCATTTCTCCAATGACCAGTGATGATGAGCATTTTTTCATGTTTGTTGGCCTCATATATGTCCTCTTTTGAAAAGTGTCTGTTCATATCCTTTGCCCACTTTTGAATGGGGTTGTTTTTTTCTTGTATATCTGTTTAAGTTCTTTGTAGATTCTGGATATTAGCCCTTTGTCAGATGGGTAGACTGCAAAATTTTTTCCCATTCCGTTGGTTGCCGATGCACTCTAATGATGGTTTCTTTTGCTGTACAGAAGCTCTGGAGTTTAATTAGATCCCATTTGTCTATCCTGGCTTTTATTGCCATTGCTTTTGGTGTTTTAGTCATGAAGTCCTTGCCTATGCCTATGTCCTGGATGGTTTTGCCTATGTTTTTATGGTGTTAGGTTTTATGTTTAAATCTTTGATCTATCTGGAGTTAATTTTAGTGTAAGGTGACAGGTAGGGTTCCAGTTTCTGCTTTCTGCACATTGCTAGCCACTTTTCCCAACACCATTTATTAAACATGGAGTCCTTTCCCCATTGCTTGTTTTTGCTGGGTTTGTCAGAGATCAGATGGTTGTAGATGTGTGGTGTTTCTTCTGGGGTCTCTGTTCTGTTCCATCGGTCCATGTCTCTGTTTTTGTACCAGTACCATGCTGTTTTGATTACTGTAGCCTTGTAGTATAGTTTTAAGTCTGGCAGTGTGATGCCTCCAGCTTTGTTCTTTTTGCTTAGGATTGTCTTGGCTCTGTGGAGTCTTTTGTGATTCCATATGAAGTTTAAAGTGGTTTTTTCCAGTTCTGTGAAGAAGGTCTTTGGTAGCTTGATGGGGATAGCATTGAATATATAGATTACTTTGGGCAGTATGGCCATTTTCACAATATTGATTCTTCCTAACCATGAGCATGTAATGTTTCTCCATCTGTTTGCATCTTCTCTTATTTCATTGAGCAGTGGTTTGTAGTTCTCCTTGAAGAGGTCCTTTACATCCTTTGTTAGTTGTATTCCTAGGTATTTTATTCTCTTTGTAGCAATTGTGAATGGGAGTTCGCTCTTGATTTGGCTCTCTGTTTGTTATTGGTATATAGGAATGCTGGTGATTTTTGCACATTGATTTTGTATACTGAGACTTTGCTGAAGTTGCTTATCAGTTTGAGAAGATTTTGGGCTGAGATGATGAGGTCTTCTAGATATACAATCATGTCATCTGCAAATAGAGACAGTTTGACTTCCTTCTTTCCTAATTGAATATGCTTTATTTCTTTTTCTTGCCTGATTGCTCTGGCTAGAACTTCCAATACTATGTTGAATAGGAGTGGTGAGACAGGACATCCTTGTCTAATGCCTGATTTCAAAGGGAATTCTTCCAGCCTTTGACCGTTCAGTATGATATTGACTGTAGGTTTGTCATATAAAGCTTTTATCATCTTATGATACGTTCCATCAATGCCTAGTTTATTGAGTGTTTTTAGCATGAAGGGCTGTTGAATTTTATCAAAGGCCTTCTCTGCATCTATTGAGATAATCATGTGGATTTTGTCTTTGGTTCCCTTTATGTGATGAATTACATTTATGGATTTGCGTATGTTGAACCAACCTTGCATCCCCGGGATGAAGCTTACTTGGTCATGATGGATAAGCTTCTTGATGTTCTGTTGCAATCTGTTTGCCAGTATTTTATTGAAGATTTTTGCGTTGATGTTTATCATGGATATTGGCCTGAAGTTTTCTTTTTTAGTTGAGTCTCTGCCTGGTTTTGGTATCAGGATGATGTTGGTGTCATAAAATGAGTTTGGGGGGATTCCCTCCTTTTGTATTGTTTGATACAGTTTCAGAAGGAATGGAACCAGCTCCTCTTTGTACATCTGGTAGAATTCAGCTGTGAACCTGTCTGGACCTGGACTTTTTTTGGTTGATAGGCTATTGATTGCTGCCTCTACTTCAGCCCTTGTTATTGGTCTATTCAGGGTTTCAGCTTCCTCCTGGTTTAGTTTTGGTAGAGTACAAGTGTCTAGGAATTTATCTATTTCTTCCTGGTTTACTGGTTTATGTGGGTAGAGCTGTTTGTAGTAATCTCTGATGGTAGTTTATATTTCTGTGGGATCAGTGGTGATATCACCTTTATTGTTTTTTATTGCATCTATTTGATTCTTCTCCCTTTTTTTTTTTTAATCTGGCTAGCGGTCTGTCTATTTTGTTCATCTTTTCAGAAAACCAGCTCCTGGATTTGATTTTTTTGAAGGTTTTTTTGTGTCTCTATCTCCTTCAGTTTTGCTCTAATCTTAGTTATCTCTTGTCTTCTGCTAGCTTTTGAGTTTTTTTGATCTTGCTCCTCTAGTTCTTTCAATTTTGATGATAGGGTGTCAATTTTAGATCTTTTCTCTCTTCTCTGGTGGGCATTTATTGCTATAAATTTCCCTCTCGATACTGCCTTAAAGGTATCCCAGAGATTCTGGTAAGTTGTGTCTTCATTCTGGTTGGTTTCAAAGAACATTTTTATTTCTGTCTTCATTTCATTGTTTATCCAGTCAACATTCAGAAGCAAGTTGTTCAGTTTCTAAGTGGTTGTGCAGGTTTGAGTGTGTTTCTTGATCCTGAGTTCTAGTCTGATTGCGCCGTAGTCTGATAGACTGTTTGTTATGATTTCTGTTCTTTTGCATTTGCTGAGGAATGATTTGCTTCCAATGATGTGGTCAATTTTAGATTAAGTGCAGTGTGGTGCTGAGAAAAATGTATATTCTGTGGATTTGGGATGGAGCGTTCTGTATATGACTATTAGATCTGCTTGGTCCAGCTCTGCATTCAAGTCCTGGATATCCTTGTTAATTTTCTGTCTCGTTGATCTGTCTAATATTGACAGTGGAGTATTGAAGTCTCCCACTATTATTGTGTGGGAGTCTAAATCTTGTTTTAGGTCATTAAGAACTTGCTTTACGTATCTAGGTGCTCCTGTGTTGGGGGCATATATATTTAGGATAGTTAGCTCTTCCTGTTGGATTGATCTTCTTACCATTATGTAATGTCCTTCTTTGTCTCTTTTGATCTTTGTTGGTTTGAAGTCCATTTTATCAGAGACTAGGATTGCAACCCCTACTTTTTTTTTGTTCTCCATTTGCTTGGTAAATCTTCTTTCATCCCTTTATTTTGAGTCTATGTGTGTCTTTGTATGTGAGATGGGTTTCTTGAATGCAGCAAACCGATAGGTTCTGACTTTTTATCCAGTTTGCCAGTCTGTGTCTTTTGATTGGGGTGTTTAGGCCATTTACATTTAGGGTTAATATTGTTATGTGTGAATTTGATCCTGCCATTTTGTTACTGGCTGGTTTTCTTTCTCATTAGTTGACTGATTTTCTTCATTGCATTTTTGGTCTTTGCCAACTGGTTTGCTTTTGCAGTGACTGGTAATTGTTCTTTTCCATGCTTAGTGTGTCTTTCAGGAGCTCTTGTAGGGCAGGTCTGGTGGTGACAAAATCTGTCAATAATTGCTTGTCCGTAAAGGATTTTATTTCTCCTTCACTCATGAAGCTTAGTTTGGCTAAATATGAGATTCTGGGTTGAAAGTTCTTTCTTTAAGGATGTTGAATATTGGCTCCTACTCTGTTCTGGTTTGTAGGGTTTCTGCTGAGAGATCTGCTGTGAGTCTGATTGGCTTCCCTCTGTGGGTGACCTGACCTTTCTCTCTGGCTGCCCTTAGCATTTTTTCCTTCATTTCGACCCTGGTCAACCTGACGATTATGTGCCTTGGGGTTGCTCTTCTTGAGGAATATCTTTGTGGAGTTCACTATATTTCTTGAATTTGAAATTTGGACTGCCTTGCTAGGCTTGGGAAGTTCTCCTGGATAATATCCTGGAGTGTGTTTTCCAGCTTGGATTCATTTTCCCTGTCATATTCAGGTACACCGATCAATCAAAGATTAGGTTTTTTCACACAATCCCATATTTCTTGGAGGCTTTGTTCGTTTCTTTTCACTCTTTTTTCTCCTGTATTGCCTTCTCTTTTTATTTCATTGAGTTGATCTTCAATCTCTGATATCCTTTCTTCTGCTTGATCGATTCGGGTATTAAAACTTGTGTTTGCTTCACTTAGTTCTCATGCTGTGTTTTTCAACTCCATCAAATCGTTTATGTTCTTCTCTAAGCTGGTTATTCTAGTTAGCATTTCGTCTAACCTTTTTTCAAGGTTTTTGGTTTCTTTGCATTGAGTTAGAACGTGTTCCCTTAGCTCTGAAAAGTTTGTTATTATCCACCTTCTGAATCCTGTTTCCGTCAATTCTTCGCACTCCTTCTGGGTCAAGTTATGATCCTGTGTTGTTGAGGAGTTGTGATCCCTTGAAGGAGAAGCGATGTACTGGTCTTTGATGGTTTCACCTTTTTTGCACTGGTTTTTTCCCATCTTTGTGGATTTACCGGGCTGTGGTGTCAGAGAGCTGCTTGATGAGGTTGCTTGTCTGCCTGTGGGGGTGCTACTGGGTTTCTAGGGACTCCTTCAGGTTACTAGGGAAGCTTCCTGTGTCTTTTTTGTTTATGCTGGGAGATTAGGCCCGCCTTTTCCGCTGACCTGTAGGCGCTGCTGGGTTGTCAAGAACGCTGTCTCGTTGCTACGTAGGCTTCCTGTGTTTTTTGTTAAAACACGTAGCCCAGTCCCACCCCTCTAGTGGTGGGTTGTGCCCTTCCTTCACTGGGCTGGATCATTCAGGGTTCATCTCAGACTGTGGCACTGGCTACATAACCCACTAGAGTCAGAGCTTCAGCCCTCTAGGGTTTGTAGGGGAGGGTAGGGACCTGCCCAGCTGCACCAGGCCTTCTCCCCCTTTCAGCTTCATCTCTATCCAGTCACGGTGTAGGGGCTGCCCAGCTGCTCCGGCTTACAGCTCCCTCTCTCTCCGGGCTGGGGAAGGGGGCGATAGCTCAGTCTGCAGACTCTTATTCAACTCCGCACTTGTAATTCCCTGCGCTTGACTGGCAAAGATCCCCTGTTCTGTGTATTGCTGAGGCTTTGGGGGAAGTGCAGTATCTGGACCAGAGCTCCAGAGGTGGAGCCTCTCACTCACCGGTCAGATGCACTTTCTGGGTGAAGCAGCACCCCTCCCCACCTTGGTCTGCCCTGGGTGGGCTTTGCTCACCCTCGGACCAGACCCGTTGAAATGCTCCTGGTACCTTGGTTGGAGCTAGGAGGTCTCTGGGTTTCTGCATCTCTGTTGCTGGGTGTTGTGCACTGGAGTTGTGTCTAATCTACCATCTTGGATCCTCCTCTCGATACTAGCTTGACTGCTTTTTTTTTTTTAATTTCCTATTTTTTTCCCCTTGAGGATGGCACATTATTGATTATTGTTTATTTTCACCTAGTTTTGGCTCTGGGTGTCTTCAGTAGCAAAGACTCTGTATGAGTTCCTTGGTTGTAGAGAAACTTTAGCTTTCTCAGACACTGGTTTTAATAATGGTGTACTAAGTGCCGGAGTAGGTTCACTGTCTCTTGTGAGGTTGGAATAGCTGAGGTTTTGTGAAGCTTAACTTATTCCCTAGTGGTGTACACCTAAAAATATTTTTCCCCCTAGTATCTTATTCACTGCTTTGAAGAGTTCAGGCATCGAGTCAGTAGGAGGTACACATGCATAAAAACTGACTGTGGATAAACAGGTAGGTAAATGCAATGCTCCAATGATGGGCAAGAGGTCCCAACCTTAAATGAGGTGTCTGGGGAGTTCTCAGCAAAATGCTCTGAGATCTTTTCAGGAGAAAGGGAGGGAGTCACCACAGCTTTCCATTAGGCCAGCAACAAAGTGTTTCACCTCCAAGGCACAGTCCTGATGCAGTGTTCCAGCTATTTAGATCAGACAGGCACCTCTTTTCATCTCCAGGAATGCTGATGTTCTGTGTAGACAGGGATTGTCACTCTACCTCTTGTCCAAGCATGAACCTGGGGGGACTCCTGTGAGAATACAGTATGAAAGGCTATCTACAGATGCACCCTTGGTGGGTTACCATGGGAGAACCCCCAACTGTGTCTGCAATGGTGAGTGAGGGGAAGAAGTCTCCTTCTCCAATTCTCTTTGTGAGCCTCAGGGCTGTCTGACTGTTGGGATAGAGCTGTAGACTTTCCCTACTGGACCCAGCATTGCACTTGTGCCTCTGCTGAAAGAAACGTCCCACAAATCGAAAGCTCAGGGACTCAAGGTTCCGTGGGGTGCTCCCTTAATGTGGTACACTCCCTCTTCCCCAATGAGTAGAAGTCTGCTGGGTACATTGTGGACCCCATGGTGGTGACTGAGCAACCCCAAGCTTCTGGAAGAATTGGCAAAACCCGAGCTATCTGATATAACAAGAAGAAATTGCTGTTAATTTTTAACCTGTAAATTCTCTTAGAATTTTGTTTCCCTAAAATGAGTTATTTGCTTTGTGATGCTTGTTGTTTACTGTGTTGATTATATATGAGAAAATGAAGAATAATGTGAAAAGCTGAGCTGTAACTTGTAACTTTGGCTCTGCTGAGCTGTAACTTGTAACTTTGGCTCTGCTGAGCTGTTCTTGTAAAAACAGGAACTCTGTGTAAGAGACAAACCACATAACCTGACTGCTGAAGCAAGATAACAGCACGTAATAAGCTTCTCGTTGCAGAGAGCCTATAAAAGGACGTGTAATGGAGAGGCTTATTACCTTGATTCCTTTCCCAGGAAAGGCATATTGATTATGGCCCTGGAAAGGGAATGTGACTCTTAAGGAGAGCCTATAAACGGATGTATGAGGGGCATCTGTCGTGAGGAAAACCTCTGTGGTAGAGACTAGGATATAAAAGTCTTTCTTCTCTCACTGCTCCTCCAGTCCTCCATGGGGGTCTCCCCCTTCTTGCAGTTTTGTGGTCAGCCTGGTTGTCTTGTGTCAGATCCTGTTCCCCCTGCAGCTGTGAGCCTAATGCTTTTCTTGCTGATGATTTTAAGTTTATGTTTAACCTCTGTTCTTGCTAAGGTTTATGGTTTCTGTGCTGACATTGTGATCTTTGTGTACCAATTTTGCAAATGTATTCCTTTTGTTGATTATTACCATACTGTTGTGTAGCCTCACTCCCCTCCCCTATTGAAAGAGCCTAATAAAAAACTGAGGTTTCAGAGGAATTTTAGACCTCCATGGAGTGGCTTTATGTAGTGTCTCCCCTGGGCCCAGCTTTGAAGAAAACTGTTTCTTTGTCTTTTTTTTCTTTTTCACCGACTACTCAATCACTTTGAGAGATCTTGAATCCACGTTGATATATTGGGAGCTGGTATTTCAATAGAAGTCCCTGAACAAACTACTGTGAGTCCTGCTGCTGCCGTGGATCTAGTAGCCCAGTGGAGCTGCCATACTCCAGGCTGGTTCTAGGAAATGTCTGCAAGGAATCCAGTGATATGACCTATTCTCAAGTCTTCCAGCAGTCAGTACCAACATCAACTCTGATGGGAGTGGGAGGGGAGTGACATAGACTCTTAGATTTCTATGGTTATAAATAGTTTTGATGTGTTGGCTTTTTGAAATGTCAGCTGCAGTAGTAATGTACTGAGCACATGGACAGGCTCAGGAGCTCCTGGTTGCCCAAGGTAATTCAAGCAATGACGATGGCTGAGGTTGAGCAAAAGTTTTCTTTCCTGAGTGCTGTTATTGTGCCTGCAGATGTTGTAATGGGCTGTGCCAGCTGGCCTCTAGCCAGAAGATGGCACTTACAAAAGAGCACCAGCTGCATGGGTAGTGGTGGAATCTGTGCTTGCCTTATGTTACTCAGGTGAGGTCCTCTGGTACCTCAGACAGTGGAAGGGGCCATGGAGCTCCCAAAGATCCTTATTCCTTGGTATACTACCAGGGCCTCTTGTTTACAATACCAGGACAGGTGGTAGGGCAAAGCCAGGTGGGGGCTGGGTCAGGTAGTTCCATCCTCTGGCTTCCTATATGCAGGTGCAAGCAGTAGCTCCAGTGAAGACTGGGGAGAGTTTCCTGTCTGCTGGAGTGGTGTTCTAGGGAAGAGCACAGCTGCCTCTGCTACACAAAAGAATCTGCATGTTGCGTGAAAGGTTAGTAGTTGCCAATGAGCCCCACTCAACTCCCACATACTTGGCAAGGAAGGTCTCTCACACACGGTGTTCTGCTAGGAGCTAGCCTAGTTCCCAGGCATTCACTCAGAACACAAAACTGCCCCCAGGCCACAAACCTTTTTGCTGGAGACAGAAACTGTGGCTTTCAGGTTATGTTTTTCCCAGTCCACCCATGAAGCAGGGTTTTTCAGCTCCTGCATCCACGACAATAGCACATTTCCTGCTCATTTCTCAGTTCTGGCCAATGGAGTTCATCCCCACTACAGATTATATCACGAATCTAAGTTGGGAGCTTCTCTCAATCTATGACCACCACCTGAGTTAGCTGGCAGACTTTCACAAGTTCCCCTGTGCAGTAGGATCAGGAATGATTTCCCTCCATGCCCACTGGAGTCTCTGAGTGCACGCAAAGCATCCTTCTCATATAGTCTAGACTGCTCATTAAATCAACTCCAGCACTGGGTAGGGTTATGGTCTTTCTCTGTGATGTGGATTTCCTGACCCTCCCATGGGAGCGTATGTCACAGTGGCAGTCTGTCCCTAATCTCGTGCTCTGGAGACTTAGTCTTCTCTCTGGTGAATGATGTACGTTCTTTCAAAGGCTCTGTGGTTTTAAATGAAACTTTTCTGTTAAGTTCCTTTGTTGCCTCTTGGAAAAAAGTTTGCAGTGTGAATTATTTTTTCTTTCCAAGTAAGAGATGCATGCTAACAATGCCTACAATCTTCCATCTTCTACAGATAGTTTCAAAAGATTACTTTCATTTTTCATTCTTTGCTCTTAGTTGACAACTACAATTTTTTAATATTTTTAAATGTCTTCAAATATCTCAAGTAGTAACACAAACTAAAAGTGATCTTAGTTTAATTAATTTTTAAATTATTTATAGGATGTTCATAAGTAGTTTGATGAGATTATAACTGTTTATATCAACTCCACAAATTCCACATCACTGTTATAAATTACTTTATTCCCTAATTTTTCAGTGAAAATTCAAAATTACCATGGAAACTTAAAATATACCACATATACTGTTTATCTGTAAATGCCAGAGTGACTTTTGCCATACAAATGGAATTACACATTAATAACTGCAAGGGGAAAAATCAAAGTTTATGATTGACATATAATAAGTTTTCAAATTGTCAATATTAAAGGTTTCTGATGTCATTTCTTCATGAGCAGATCTTCTTAGATTTGAATAAGTATCTTTACGAGTACTTTTTTCTACCTTATTTGACTTGTCAAATACGTCAAAATATGATTGACTAGCATGCCAGCAATGATTGGATAAGATGCCACACTTAGATGTCTGTGGCAGAGTCTTCTTACTACAATGAATATATTGTTTGACAAATGGAAATGCATAGTATATTTTTAAATTTCTTTAGTTTGCCTTCATCTGTTGACTCAGTATTCATGTTTTATTTTGTGGATTTCAGATTCACAGAGATACATTAGTTTCACTTTTTAGATTTTCAGAGTCTATTAACATGAATATAAATAAAATGATGATATAAAATAGTGTTGAAATGAGTAACATAAAAATTGTTTCAGTCATCTTAAAATATTCTTCAGTAAAACATTTGGGGCAATGTTTTCAGTGATCTATTCATACTTTGGAATATGCTATACATTATGTTAAATAAGGGAAGTGAAACACTGGAAGCAAATTCTAATGAACTTTCAGAATTATAACTTTGAAACAGACAAAACAACAACACAAACATTTTTAATGTATTTTTAAAAAGATCGATTATATATTGTATATATTTAGGATAGATAATTCTCAGGGTTTTAAAGGCATATACAAATAAATGCCTATTATATATGTATATGTATATTCATTGAATGATTTTGTTCATTTTGTCTCTCTAGATCCTTATTTTCTTATTTAGTTAAAAAGAATTTTAGTTATAACATGCACTATGTATATACATATATGCATAGTATATATGCATATGCATTTAAAATCTTGATAATTATCTCTCTTAAAATTCTTTTTTAACTAAATGAGAAAACAGAGTTCTAGAGAGATAAAATAATTTGCCCAAAATCATTCAGTCACCTAGTTAGTAAAGTCTTCAGGTTGTTGCTTTAAGTTGTTTTTTTTAAAATCTCCAGATCCTGTGTTCTTTCTACTAGAAAATTGAGTTCATCCCTAAACTTAATGTCATAATGTGCTTTTTTACACAAAAGATTAAATAAATATTAATCATTCTGCTAATTTTAACTAAGGAAATCCTATATAATATCACCGTATTTATCAAGCCACATAGGTATAAATATGACACTTGTGAATTGAAAATAGTTGAACAAGGAGAGGAGCCTGTGTGTGTTTGTGTATGTTAGTTATGCATTGTTCCAAAACAACTACAGTACTCCAAATCATAGTAGCTTAAAACAATTTATAATGTATTAAGCCTCACAAATCTTCAGTTTAATTGGATGTTTCCTCTTCTGTTTTTACCTGTGCTCCTTCATGCTGCTAAGTCCAGCTAAGAGGTTGGATGGAGGTTCAGCTGTAACGCCTAGATATCTGGGCCTCTCTCCATGTATTTTTTATTCTCAAGGAGACTAAATCAGTCTGGCCTTCCTCACATGTGATGTCTGCATTTCTAAGAGAGTGCATGGTTTCTTGACTATAGCTCAGAAGTTTCCCATTTTCATTTCTGACGTATTCCATTGGTGAAAGCAAGACTCAAGACCAGATTCAAAGAGGTAGACAAATACAATTCACCTCTCAATGGAAAGAGCAGAAATGGCACATTGTACTAGGGTTTTCAAACCAGGCCATGATTGCAACAATCATATTTACTTTAAAGTATGAATTCAAATATATTAATAAAACTGTGTATTTCAAAATGGGTTTATGAAATAAAGCTTTTAATACATATGAAATTTCCTCTTTTTCTCTCATTATGAGATGCCTTTAGCAATTAAATTTGGTTCTTTGTTATTCTCTTTCCTTCTTCTTTGGAACACCTTTCAAATATATATTACTTACTTGGGAATTTATAAATCTGTTTTACAGTGTCACTGCATCAAACTCTAAATATCTAAAACTAGACTTACCTTTACAGCATTCCTAATTCTCTGTCAATGCCACAACTCCTTTTCAGGTTCCCCCTCAATCAGTAATTCAGAATGGCATGTTTAAGTGTTAACAAATGAACAATGTTTTTCCCCAAAAGAAATCTTACATGAAATCTCAGTAAATAAAATTATAATCATGGTGATGAGTGAGTGTAAACTTATTTGTAAGATAACATTATTTATTATATTTCAGTCAATGAGAAAACTGAAGCAGTTTAGTTAAAAATACTTGCAAACAAATCACAGTTGCTTTATATTGTCTTTTTCATTTGTTTTGGTTGCATAGGAAAGGTAAAATCCTGATTCAAATGGGGAAACAGCTACAAATGCTAACTTGAAATATCAAGATATTTTTTAACCTGAAATAAATGCTTATAACAAATGTAATGGTAAAGTATATGCTTCAAAGTAGAATTCCTGTCCAGAACAAAACTACTGGTACTCTTTATAATTAATCTGAAAGATAAACAGTACCTCAAAGTCTGAATAATAAAAAAATAAGACACTGTTTTCATGATAGGGCTTGTATTCATTTATAGTTGGTAAGTATTTACTGACCTAGATGTAGATGATCCTGAGTCTTGGTTAGAAGTCATTCCACTAACTTTCGTGGATACATTAGTCATCAGAAGTAACCCAGAAAATATTTTCTTATCTGTTTTGTATTCAGGCAAAGGGTATGCTATGACAGATTTATTTAATTGTACAGCTATTTCAATTTTAACATTGTGGACACACACAAGTCTATGTGTACACACAGGAAATATTCTTTCTTAGCCTGTATCAAAGATAGCAGCTTCTTAACCCAGGATAAAATCCTCCAGACATACCATATATAAAAATTGGGTAAGTCAAGACTTTGCTTAGTCTCTGCTACTGGTTAGAGCCAAATCAAACTCATAGGTTTGGTGTAAAAATCCATATATCTGGCTCCTTAATAACTGTCTAACCTCATATTTCACCCTTTCAAATTCACCACACTTCTTTTACAGTCTGTCTTGTAGAGCAGGTTAGTTTTCATTCTATCCCCTACTCTGTTGTTTCTCCTGTTTATAATATTCTATTTCTGTCTCAACAAAAAGTAAATATTTTGTGTATGTATATATGTTTGCTTGTATTCACTGTTTACTTATTTAATGTGTGGTTCAGAAAAGTTTCATCTTATATGGGAGATTAAATTTTAAGGTCAAAATTATCCTTGAAAATGTCTTCATTTCTCATCATCGCTTCTAATCACATTTTATTTTATTTGCCAATATTGTGAAGTCCTGCTTTTTGAAAAATGCCAAGCTACAAATGTAGAATAATTTTCATTCCAATGTTGTATTAATGTTGACAGAGGGTTGAAATAAATAGAGCAAGTAAGGGAACAGCAATTTTCTACTCACATTGTACACACCTAGAATTCATGCTCATCAGGGAGATTGACTAAGTGAATCAACAACATCACTCATGTTATTTCTCTATCCTAGCATACACATATAGATTAATTCAGTAATTTAATAAATGTACAATTTGATGTCACCATTATCTCCTTTCTCTATATATCATGTATCCTAAATAGCTAAATGATCATAGGGCTATAGCATGTTCTCTATCCAGTTTCTACAGAACACCAAGTGCAATACAAAACACAAAGTTCTCAGTAATAATTGAAGCACTGTTAAAGCAAGAATTAATCTAACATATCAGCAATCTATCAAGAAGCTTGTATCTTGAATTTTAATAATATAGAAGTTGACCTTTTGAAATAAACTCAAGATCACCAAATACTACCTATAAACATAAATATTGGTTAAATGTGTAAACTAAATCTCAGAGTCGAAAATTAATGAATTACTAATGCCTTTTTATTAAGAAGCTTGGGAAGAAAAACCAATAAAACACCACATATTAAATATATATATATGTATACATATATATTTTCTATATATGTGATCAATTGATTTTCAACACAGATGCAGAGACAATTTAATGGAGAAAGGAAAGTCTTCAGTAAATAGTGCTGCAACAATTATACATCTATATGGGAAATAAGTACCCTCAATCCTTACTTTATAATTTACACAAAAATTACCTCAACATGAATTATAGAAGTAAAACTCCTTTGAGTCTTAACTTACAGAAAACATCAAAGACTATCTTTGTGACTTTGGATTAGTCAAATAATTCTTAGATAACACAGTAAAAGCATGACTTATTAAAAAAAGAGAAGATAAATTTGGCCTTCATGTACACTAACAGCTTTTGCCTTTTGAAAAGTATGTAACAGAATGAGTAAGTCATTGTTAAGGATAAAATATTTTGATGTTGTATACCTAAAAAAGGACATGTATCAATAGTACATATAAAAACTCATTAAAGTTTAAATAAGAAAAGCAAGTTTAAGAGAAGCAAAATATTTTAGCAGACGTTTCATCAAGGTAAAAATAAATATATATGGCAAATAAACACATGAAAATATGTTTAATATCATTAGTCATTACCTAAGTGCAAATTAAAATTGCAATGACATACTACTACACATCTATTAAGAGTGTTACAATAAAATAAATACACAAATAAATATTTATAAAAGCTGAAAAGGATGTATTTTGCTCGTGAGAATGCATACTGGTACAGCCTATTTTGAAGTCAGCTTGTCACTTTCTTTTAAAGTTCAATATATAGTTACCACATGACCAGATACCCAACTCCTGGATATTTATCCAAGTAAATGAAACAAGTTTACACAAGTTTACACAAAAATCTAAAGACTAACCATAAAGATTTTCAGTGGCTTTTTTTCATAACCACAAAACTGTAAACAACCCACTTGTATGTAATTAAATAATCACAGCAATTAAACAAACTTTTGATATACAAAGTAATATAGATGAATCTTAGATGTAGTATGCTAAATGAAAGAAGCCAGACTCAAAAGGCCACATGCTGTGTTATTTCAGTTATAAGAATGTTAGAGAAAGGCAAAACTATAGGAGCAAAAAACTAAATGTTTACAGGTGTGTTTTTTTCTGAGACCTATCTCCTTGGCTTGTCCAGGACCACCTTCTCCCTGTCCTTGCTTGGCCTTTCCTCTGTGCCCCAGTTCCTGGATGTCTCTCTGTGCTCAAATTTTCTCATCTTATAAGCACACAAATTAGATTGGATTGGGGCACATGCTAACTGCATCAGTTTAATTTACTTACCTCTATGAAGGAACTATCTCCAAATATTCTGAGGTACTGGGAGTAAAGCCTTAATCGTATGAATTTGAGAGAAACACAGTTTAGCCCATAATAATGTGTTTGTCAAAAGTTACAGAATTTTTTAGACCAAAAATGTTGGAATGATTTCATTTGCATTACACCTAAAATAAACAAAAACATAATCAACCCCACTGGAATTAAGATGACCTACAAAAATGTAGTTACATCCTGAAGGAAATACAGGACCTTTTCAACATGTACTAGGAGAAACTAGGAAGAGACATTAAGGCTCGATTCTTGGGAATACTGAAAAAGGTGACAATACAAATTTAATGTAAATTTACGTAAAAGAGGGGTAAAATTGAGATAAGAGAATTGCCAAGATAAACAGGTTTTAAACAGCATAGTAGAACCCTGACAAATGATGAAAACTTGCTGCTAGGATTACTCCTGTATGTATCAATATAATTATTGTTAATGTTATAATTTCATTATTATTAATATTATAATTTAATTATGACACTCTTTGACGTGTTTTTTATTGGTGGTTGTCCCTGGAGTTGACTGAGTTGCTCAGATCTGTACCTTTGTATATGTCATGAACCTAAGAATATATTCAGCCAATACCTTAATGTCTCTTCAAAATTTTTTTTTCTAACATAACTTTATTTTCTTCTGGTACCCTAATTACACATATAATTGACTTTTCAATATTATCATATAGGTCAGTGAAACTGGTTCTAATTTTTTTCAGCATTTTGTCTTTCTTTGCTTCAGTTTGTGTAGTTTCTACTTTTTTACTCCTGGTTCACTGTTCTTTTCCTCTATAGTTTTTAATTTAGTGTAAAGATTCTTCAGTATTTGTTTTAGAAATTATGGTTTTTCAGTTTCATATTTTTCCAGTTTTTTTTGTTATAATCTCCATTTCTCTATTGAGATTCCATAATTGTTTTGTCCTTATGATTAGGAGTTGCCTAAAAAACTTTAACTAATTTTTAATAGCTGTTATAGGACATCTGCTAATTCTGACAAATCCGTCATTTTTAGTAATGGTTAATGTTTCTCCTGGTTATGGGTCTCATTAACTGCTTTTTGCATGTTTTTAATTTTTTTACTTTATATTGAGCATTACAAATATCATCTTGATTATTTGGATTTTGTTTTTTTCCTTAATAGAGAAAGCTTCACTTGAGGGCTTCAGTAGACCTACCACTAAAATGTAGCCTCTCTGCTACCTATTGTCCTAAATAATAACTGGCTAATTAGACTTAAAACATCTGTTCTGTGCAAGCTGAAACAGTTGTTCAGCTCATGACTTCCTAGTAGTTGCACTTCCTCTAGCAGTCATTCTCTAGCCTTTGGGAGTGCCAGCTTACACATGTTCCACTTGGTATTCAGCCAAAGACTGAAGGCGATTCATGCAGATTTCTTAAACTCCTTCTTCACACACATATATTCTCTCCTGTACACTGCTCTGAAAATTTCAGCCATCTCAGTAGCCTCAAATTCTCGTCTTTTTTCTTCTCAGCTAGTGACACGAGTCTTGGGCTTCCTTTGGCTAGTCAGGAGCATGCATTCACACAGAAAACCAGTATAACCATGTGGCTAACCTATTTTGTTTATGTTCTCTCAGTGATTGTAGTCCTGTGACACCTATTATCCAATATCTGGAGACAGTTCATATATTTCCCAGTTTTGCAGGTATTTGTGGTGACAGACCAGGTCCAGTAGCAGTTACTTTTTGATAGTAGAAAGTGAGTCATAAAACTGTACTCCACTACATAGATGTTGGTAACACAGCATGGCAGAAGCTCCAACATTTAATATACATATATCATAGTATCCACAGCAGGAGGATAAAATTGGAAATATTATCCAAAAATTGTCTCCAAATTATACAGACTCCTTTTGTAGACAACAAGTTAACATTTCTAAGAAAAATGTAGTTACAGGCTTCATGAATATGTAGAAAGAATGAAGTTGCATATTAATGTGTCCTTATTTAAGGCATAATCAGAATAAAAGCATTGTGCAGAAATTTAGACAGCAAAGAGTCAGGAATATACAGGTTCAGGTTCTCAAGTTTGTGTGTCCGAGTCTTATGGATACCACGGGCTTAGTTAGGCAGAGAAGCACATCAAAATTAGCAGAGAGGTTATGCAGAAAAAATCTCTAATGATTTTACAACACCAAGGAATGATCAATATAAGACACACCATGTACTGTTGAACTCTGTGTGCTATTCTGTTTCACTTATGGCAGTAAATACATAACTTTTTGTCTACAAATTGTAATCAGGCCCAGAAGAAAGTGAGAATCCTGTGGAGGATTATGGCAATCGGAAAACAGTTTCTCCCCCTAATTATTGTAGGCAAAGGAGAGTGTACGTTATCATAATGTTAAAAAGTTTCACTTATCTCACTGAAGAGCAAAGTAGCATTTGTTCTCAGGAAAACCTTGAAAGGCTGACCATTAAGAGGTTTTAAAAGCTGAATTTAACAAGGTCTTGTACTTTACTGCCAACTTGCAGTCACTAACAAGATTTGAATGGACATTTAAACAAAAGATACAAATATCTAATAAACACACAAAAGATAAATTAATCATATGAGAAATGCCAAGTTAAACCACAGTGAGATGTCATGTTACACCCACTAAAATTGCTGTAATAAAAATACAATAACAGGTGGTGAAAATGTAGAAAATTAGTACGTTTCTACCATGCTGAAATTGATGTAAAATGGTGCAGCTACTTTGGGAAACTTTAGCAGTTTCTTAAAAAGTGAAATGTACATTAATCTAGTGATTCCATCCCTAGATATCTACCCAAAATAAAAATATGTCCATAAAAGAACTTATATGTGAATGTTCATAGCAGCATTATTTATAATAGACAAAATTTGGAAAGGAAATTAAATGTCCATCAACTGGTGAATGTCCAAATAAAATGTACCATATGTATATAATGGAAAGCAATTCAGCAACCAAAAGGAACAAACAACTGGTTCATGCTAAACCATGGATAAGCCTCAAAAACATTATGCTAAGTTAAAGAATTCATAGAAAATACGGAACTGTATAGGATCCTATGTATATGAATAGTGTAGAAAGAGAATTTTAGAGATAAAATGTACTGACCACAATTAGTTGATAATAGCGGAAATGGGGATTGTTTGCAAATGAACACGGGATCTTTTTTTGCATTTATGGAAATGTTCTAAAACTGGATTGTGATGATTGCTCTACAACTCTAAATTGATGAAAAAATACTTAATTTTACACTTAAAATGGATGCATTTTATGGTTTGTATTGTATGACTCAATAAAGTTGTTAGAAAACATCAATAACCTGACATCTAAATAAAAAATATGACAAATTAGAATGACATTATAGCATTTAATTATATGGTCAGAGATTAATTTTTAAAAGTAGCTTTTTAGCACCTGAAATTTTTTTCTTATCTTCTGTCACCTGTGGGAAACAATCGAAAACTTCACTTTACTGTAGGTGAATGGGAAGTGGAAGGATTTTTTATTTCTTAAGTTAGAAAAGAATCACTTATGGAATAGTTCTTCTAAATCTCCCATACATATGTTTTAAAGCCATTTTTGTGTAATAACATTAATGGAACAAAATCTGGTGAAGTGATCACTGAAATTCTGTATTAATGTAGAAGTTTTTATTAGGGTGGTGCAAAAGATAATTGTAGTTTTTGCCATTATTTTTAATGATCACTCACTGAAAATAAAAAACAATGAGTTTCATGTTACTTTCAATGGCAAAAGCCGCAATTACTTTTGCACCAACCCAGTATATCTGCTACATGTTTAGTTTTTTCTCAGTGTTCCATACCCTGAAGTACATAAGTTAAAATTAACATCCTTTGCTTCACATTTCATATTATTGGTTCCTTGAAATAAGGTGACCACAAAAGGAAAGGTTATACTCTGTGTGAGACCACTACCTTTCAGATACTGCCATATTTACATGTAAACTCTTTAAATAAGTTCTTCATGTAGGAATGATTGCCCAGAAAAGGCTGTTGCACAGTTTGGAGGATTTTACTATTTTTTATTGTGACAATTGCTTTTTCTTCTCCTAAATTAACTGTATCTCCCAGTTACTACTTCCTAGAATGCATTTGCTGTGTAGTGAGACAAACAGTATAAAGAACAAAAGAGAAAGGAGACTAAATAATTCTCCTTGTGCTGCCCATGCTTGCCATGTCCTTATGTGAGGTGTCCTATCCTTAGTTCAAAATTATTTTAAGATTTGCTGAAATTAGATGTTTATTTTTCCAAGATCAATATTCAAAAAATATTCAGATTTACTCAGACTTACACATAAAGATGTCTATTAAACCTATGAATTCTATAAGCAGACACATACTCTTTAAAGAAATGTAAAATTCCGAAAAGTATTATATTAGGCAGGTGTTCTTTGCAGTAGTCTTCAGCATACATTATTTACAACCAATTGTCTATGTGTGTTAGTGTTCTCTACTAATTCTCACATGAAGGAAAAGTCATTATGTGACTGGTAACCAGGAGGATATGATGTCCCTTGGGTTAATTTCCTGGAGTATTCCTTGTAGTATTATCTAATATTCTCATAGTCTGTGCAATCAATTATCCCAAATATGCCATTGTCTGTTTCAGTTTCAGGGTCACACAGCTGTGAGAATTGTGGTCATATACTTGAATCTTTATATGTAAGTGTCAGGCACATCCTTAGGCAGAAAAGGAAGTTATAACACAAAGATTAAGTCCTGGTCACATCCTGCATCTTCTTTAGTAAACACTCTGGTTGGATGACGATGAAAGCCAACAACCTTTTGATTTCTCTCTTTACCTACATCAGCAGACCCAAATACAGTGAATAGAAGCGTAATAGTTCCCAACCATCATACCCATTTCAACAACATCCATCCAAATGGAAGATGTCTTGATTGCAACAGTGTCTGGGGAATAATGCTGTAGGTGTTTGATAAACCCTGTTTTTGATGATGTTGATGAGAAGTCTTTTTATTAGCATACATCAATGAATTAGAGAAATCTGTGTCACATTGATACATTTGCCTTTTATCTACTTGTTTATTGACTCAGTTGTTCTCAAAGTATAATTTATGGATCCTGGGCAGCCCTTAAGATCCATTGAGGGTATCAATGAGGTCAACAGTTTCATAATAAAACTAATACATAATTTGCTTTTTTAACTGAGTTAACATGCACATTGATGTTGCAAAAACAATGATAGTAAACCTGCTTTTACCTTAACATGAAACAAGGTAGCAGACCATTATATCAGTAGTCCAATAGTCCAATAATCACTGAATTTTTATTGCCATATACTAATACTTTAATGAAATAAATACTGAGTTTCTCATGAGAATGTTCTTCATGAAGTAGTAATACTATTAATTTATTTAAATCTCAACCCTTCCATAGATACTTTTTCAATAGTCATTATGACAAAATGGAATTTATGCATAAATCATTTGTGCTGTATCCTTAAGTATGATGACCACCTCTGATAAAAACACAGTTGTTAAGGTGCAAACATAGTAAACTTCTTTTTAGTGAAATACAATTTTTACTTAAAAACACAGCTAACAAACATACTATAATTATTCTGTCAGGCTTTGACAGACATTTCCTCAAAAATTAGTAAAGTGAATCTCATTTCAAGGAAAAACACTGACAGTATTTGTTGCAATGACAAATTTCAAGCTCTCAAGGAAATAGAATTTTTGAAAACATATGTCTGCCACCATGAATGTGACAGTTTCCCAATACTCAGATAATATTCCAATGAGAACACTGGTGATGTTAACAAATGTGATAATGAAAGGTGTCAGTTTTTGGAAGATCTGTATAATTCAGGTAACCAATATTTTTCAAATAACCAGTGGATGATGTTACAAAGTTATTTGTGGTAAAAGTCAATTCAAGTGCAAGATAGATCAACATGTTTCATATTTGTTTATATTAAATATTTGTTTATATATTGCAAAAAGCTTGTTAGAAACCATCAATTATCAAGTTTTGTATAGTGTCAAAAAATCAAAATTGTCTAAAAACATTACAATCATCCTTTCTTTTGCACATATCTGTGCAAACCCAAAAAATTCCTTATGGTTCAGTTGAACCAACATATCAAAAAGTTGGATGCTGAAACAGATATAAGAATCCAGACATTAAAGCGAATGGCAAAAATATAGACATTGTCACTTTCCTCAACATTTTGGGAAAAAAATAATTTTATATGATACGTTACATGAAATGTATTTTAATGAAAATAATTATGCTATAATGAGTAATCAAGTATTTTTAAATTTTCCAGTTAAATTCAAATGTAGAAAATATTGATATAGATAACTCACATAATCAAAGTTGTTTGAAGTTCTAAATAATTGCCAAGAGTGTAAAGAGCTCCTGTTTGAGAAGAATTGCTATAATTAAAATATACCTATTTTGTATTTCAGTCTAATAGTTTCATCATTAACCAGTATATACAATCATTTCTGTTCTGGTGCTTCAAAAACTCGTCTTTCACAAACCCTCACATACCCTTCCATACTGGAGCCCCTGACAGTTTACAGTAGACCCATACGTGCTTGAACTGGAGGCATTCCCCATGAGCAGCAGTAGGAGCAGCAACAGCACACATACATTTTTTTTTTAAAGCTGAGCATCTGCTAGGTTCTATTCTCGTGATGTTATCTCGCATTTTATTTAATCTTCACCACAATTCTTTGATGTAGATTGTTGTGTTACTTAGAGTGTTTTAGTTATAAATAAATAAAACCTTAAGGATTTGCTTAAATTGTAGGGAGCAGTTATTGTATACATAACAACAAACCCGGAGAAACATGTTCAGCATTGATTTGGCGAGTTAAAGATGTCAACAAAAACATCTTTGAGGGAGTTGGGTTGAGACGGTGGGTTAGAAGCAGCTCATGTGAGCTGCTCTTACAGGAAACAAAAGGGCTAGTGAGCACTGACCCTGCAAGCCAGTCATCTAAGGAAACATCTGGATCCATCAAGGCAGCAAGAGAACACAGCAGAGAGGAGCAAAGCTGGGCAGCAGCACATATGGAATCAACCTGAAGCCAGGAGAAGCTCCCTAACACAGGAAAGGGTGAGTGAGTGAAAGCCTCCCAAGAGAGGGATGTACTGTCTCCATGGGAACCTGGGCAGGCCTGGAAATGGGGGAATTTCCCAGCTTTGCTGCACACACCCCCTTAGCCCCCACACACCTGCCCTTCTAAACTGAGTTAGAGAGCCACATGAGGTTTTTACAGAAGCAACTGTCAAGTCCATGGAGACCTCTAAAAGCCTTGGACCCTGGAACAGACTGACAAACGTTCCGTAACCCCAGTAGAGGCCACAGTCATTGGGCTTGGGAGCAGTAAGATTGTCCTACCCACCCCTCACCAGACAAGACTCAGGGAAACAACTGGATGGCAGATGAGCCAGGGCACTCATCCCAGCCACTGATAGCTAGCTGGGCCACATGTGCTAGAGTTTCAGCCTAGCAGTCCCACTTCTGTCTGAACTTAGCTGGTAGCACAGCCTGCTGTTTTTCTGGGAAACCCCCAGACAGCAGGACAGGTGACTCCACCTACTCCTGCTGCTGGTAGCCAGGTTGACCATGCCTACTAGAGCTTCCAATGGTGGAGTCCTGCTTCTGCCTGAATTCTGCCAAGGTGCCAGCCAACCTCCTGTTGTCCTGGAAGCACACAAAGGGCGTGGCAGGTGATTCCTCATAGCCAGGTAGGCTGCATCTGCTAGAGCTTCCAGCCCAGTGATCCCACTTCTGCCTGAACTCTGCAGACAGGTACAACTCTGTGTTCCCCTGGGAAGCATCTGGAGAGTAAATTAGGTGACCCCATTCAACCCTGTAGCTCGTAGTCACCTGAGAACTTGCTGCTTAGGCAATGCCAAGCAGGAAGGAGCCCTCACTCTCAGATCCCTGAGAGAGGTGAGACACCCGGGTTCACAAACTGGTGGAGTAGGTTATGCCTCTCTCCACAGGCTGATCTAGCAAAGGTATGGCCTGTCTGCCAACTGCAGCCCCTGCCTGAGGGAGCCCCGTGGACTAGAACACTCAACAACAAAATATGGGGGCATGAAGCCAGTGACTGTAGGAATCTCCTCCAAGGACCAGGAACAGACTACACAAGGGGGTCATCTATTTCCCCTAGCACCACAGAGTACTACTGCAAACTGCACCAAACACAAAAGAGCCATGCAGCAGAGTAAGAGCCTGTCTGCTGGCTGACACTTTTAAGCACCACCTACTGAATTGCAGCCCAGAATATAATATCAAAGTATCTTGCCAGTGTACAGCAACTTTGAAAACTAAGGCGGTTTCTCTCCAGTGCTCTGCCCCAGCCAGTGCACATGCACCCTGCTATGCCACCATGGCTGCTGGCACATGCAAGTGAGCACAGATCCTGCTGCTATCATCCCAACAAAGCACTTTATCCAGCACCCAGCCTATAGGGGTGTTGTGGCCAGCAGATCAGGAACACTTCAGCACCCATGGTGAGGCAGGTTCTTAACCTAGAGGGACCAGAAAACAAAGCTAGTGGCCTAGCAACAGCCCCCCAGAGTTAGAGAATGCAGCCCAGAATTGCTGAGCTGAGTCTTGATTCCGAGAAATCTTTCAGAATTTAAGCCAACTGACTGAGCTCATACCTAAATCAAATCCCCATGGGCATTAACAATAAAGATAAAAGTAAAAAACCCTATTCAAAGGACAGCAGCCTCAAAGATTAAAATAACATCAGCCCACATCAAGGAAAAAGAACCTATGCAAGAACTCTGGAAACTCAAAAAGCTAGAGTATTTTCTTACCACCAAACAATGACACTAATTCTTAACCAGACAGAAGTGACTGATGATAGACATATGATAGATATAGAATGGAGAATCTGGATAGGAATGAGTATCACTGAGATTCAGGATGAAGTTGAATGCTAATCTAAGGAATATAAGGGGTACAGTAAAATAATACAGGAATTGAAATACAAAATGGTCATTTTTAAAAAGAGCCAAACAATTTCTGTAGAGCTCCAGGAATTTCATAACAGAATAGTAAATATTAACAGCAAAATAGACAAAGCTGTGGAAAGAATCTCAGAGCTCAAAACTACTTCTCCAAATTATCTCATTCAGACCTAAATAAAGGAATTGACAAACCAGTAATATTGGATTATGTGAAAAGACCAAATCTCCTCACTGGCATCCCTGAAAGAGAGGGAGAGAAAACAAGCCATTTGGAAAACATACTTGAGGGTATCCACAAAAATTTCCCAACCTTTCTAGGAGAAGCCAATATTCAAAATCAGGAAATGCAGAGAATCCCTGTGAGACACTATACATGACCATCCCTAAGACACATAGTCATTAGATTCTCCAAGGCTGACATGAAGAACAAAATATTAATGGCATCTACAGAAAAGGGGCAGGTACCTACAAAGGAAACCCCATCAGTCAACAGCAAATCTTTCAGCAGAAACCCTACAATCCAGAAGAGTTTGGGGGCATATAGTCATCATTCTTAAAGAAAAGAAACTCAAACTAAGACTTTCATATTCAGCCAGAGTTTCATAAATGAAGGAGGAATGAGATTCTTTTTCAGGCAAGCAAATGCTAAAATAATTCATTACCACCACACCTGCCTTAAAAGAGGTCCAGAATATAACGCTAAATATGAAAAGGAAGGACCATTGTCAGCCATTACACATTTAAGCACATAAACCACAGAAAACAAGTCTGCATAATAACTAGCTAACAACACAAATACAGGATCAAACCCACACATACCAATACTAACCTTGAATGTAACTGGGAAAATGCCCCAATTAAAATAAACAGAGTGGCAAATTGGATAAAGCAGCGAGACCCATGCCACATGCAGTGATACTCATAGGTTCAAAATAAAGGAATGGAGAAAAATCTACCAAGCAAATGTAAAACAAAATGAGTAGGGGCTGCTATTCTAAACTCAGACAAAACAGACTAAACCAACAATGATTTTAAAAAATACAAAGAAGGGCATTACTTACTGGTACAGAGTCCAATTAAATAAGACATAACTACTGTAAATATATATTCACCCAATGAAGAGACTTAGATAACTACAAAATAATAGTGGGACACTTCAACACTGCATTGACAGTATTAGATCATGGAGGCAGAACACTAACAAAATATTCAGGATGTGATTTGACACTTGACTAACACTCCAGCAAAACTGTTAAAAAATAATAAATTCAGTAAATTTGCAGGATACAGAATCTACATTCCAATATTAGTAGCATTTTTATACACTAATAGTGAACAAATTTTAAAAAATTCCATTTAAAATAGCTAAAATAGAAAGAATACCCAGGAATAAATTTAACCAAAAAAGGTGAACTATTTAAAATTATAAAATGTTGAGGAAAGACATTGAAGAGGACTCAAATAAATAAAAAGCCTGTGCTCATGGATTGGAATAATTTTTATAGTTAAAATGCTCATACCTAAAGCAATCTACATATTCAATGTAATTTCTCTGACGATAGCAGTGACATTCTTTGCACAGTAGGAAAAAATCCTAAAATTTGTAAGGAATCACAAAAATTCCAAATAATCAGTCATCTTGAGAAAAAAAAAAATAAAGCTGAAGACATCATACTACTAGACTTCAAAATATACAACAAAGCAATAATAACCAAAACAGCATGATAATGGTATAAAAACAGACAAAGCCCCAAAATAAATTCATGTATATATAGCCAACATGTTTAAAGATGTCAAAAAACTCAGTTGAGGAAAGGATAGTCTCTTCAATAAATGGTACTGGAAAAACTGGATATTTACATGCAGAAAAGTGAAATTGGACAACTATTTTTCACCATATGCAAATATCAACACAAGATGGCTAAAAATTTTAGTACATAAGACCTAAAACTATGAAACTACTAGAAACAAACATAGGGGAAATGCTTCATTAATTGAACTGGGCAATATTTTTTTTTTGGATATGACTACAAAACCACAGATAAAGTAAACATGGACAAATAGGATTACAGCAAACCAAAAAGCTTTTGCATAACATTTACAATTGCTACAAAGAGAATAAAATACCCAGGAATACAATTAACAAGGGATGTGAACGACCTCTTTAAGGAGAACTATAAACCACTGCTCAAGAAAATAAGAGAGGACACAAACAGATGGAAAAATGTTCCATGTTCATGGTTAGGAAGAATCAATATTGTGAAAATGGCAACACTGCCCAAAGTAATTTATAGATTCAGTGCTATCCCCATCAAGCTATCAATGACTTTTTTTTACAGAATTGGAAAAAACCACCTTAAACTTCATATGGAACCAAAAAAAGAGCCCGCATAGCTAAGACAATCCTAAGTAAAAACAAAACAAATCAAAAAGCTGGAGGCATCACACTACCTGACTTTAAACTATATTACAAGGGTAGTGTAATCAAAACAGCATGGTACTGGTACCAAAACAGATATATAGACCAATGGAACATAACAGAGGCCTCAGAAAGAATGCCAGACACCTGCAACCAGTTGATCTTTGACAAATCTGACAAAAACAAACAATGGGAAAAGGATTCCTTATTTAATAAATGTGTGGGAAAATTGGCTAGCCATGTGCAGAAAGCTGAAACTGGATCCTTTCTTTACACCTTATACAAAAATTAACTCTAGATGGATTAAAGATTTAAACATGAGACCTAACACCATAAAAACTTTAGAAGAAAACATAGGCAGTACCATTCAGGACATAGGCATGGGCAAGAAATTCATGACTAAAACACCAAAAGCAATGGCAATAAAAGCCAACATAGAAAAATGGGATCTAATTAAACTTAAGAGCTTCTGCACAGCAAAAGTAACTATCAATAGAATGAACTGACAACCAACAGAACGGGAAAACATTTTTTACAATCTACTTATATGGTAAAGGGCTAATATCCAGAATCTACAGAGAACTTAAATAAATTTACAAGAAAAAACCCCATCAAAAAGTAGGCAAAGGATATGAACAGACACTTCTGAAAAGAAGATATTTATGCAGCCAATAAACATGAAAAAAATCTCATCATCACTGGTCATTAGAGAAATGCAAATCAAAACCACAATGAGATACCATCTCATGTCAGTTAGAATGGCTCTCATTAAAAAATCTGTAGACAACAGATGCTGGAGAGGATGTGAAGAAATAGGAAAGCTTTATCACTTTTGTTGGGAGTGTAAATTCAACCATTGTGGAAGACAGTGTGGCGATTCCTCAAGGGTCCAGAAATAGAAATACCATTTGACCCAACAATCCCTTTACTGGGTATATACTCAAAGGATTGTAAGTCATTCTTTTATAAAGACACATGCACATGCATGTTTATTATGGCACTGTTCACAAAAGCAAAAACATGGAACTGACTCAAATGGCCATCAGGTTGATCATCTGAGGTCAGGAGTTCAAGACCAGCCTAGCCAACGTAGTGAAACACCGTCTCGACTAAAATACAGAATCAACCAAGTGTGGTGGTGCGTGCCTGTCGTCCCAGCTACTCACAAGGCTGTGGCAGGAGAAGCTCTTGAACCTGGGAGGCGGAGAGATGGTGCCACTTCACTCCATCCTGGGCAACAGAGCGAGACTCAGTCTCAGGAAAACAAGCAAAACAACAACAAAAGGAAACCTACTTTAATGGACATTATAATAAAAAGAAGACATACAAATAGCCATTATGCATAGCAAAAATTCCAGACATTGCCAATCAGGAAAGTGAAAATGAAAACCACAAGGAAATATTACTTTATCCAGTTAAATGACTATTAATAAAAACACAAAAGAAGATAAATGTTGGAAAGTGAGCCCTTGCACGCTGCTTAGTAGTACAGACATTATGAAAAACAGTATAAAGGATACTCAAAAAATTAAAAATATTACTACTATGTGATCCAGCAATCCCACCTATGTCTATATATCCAAATAAATGAAATTAGTATGTTGAAAAAATTTCTATACCTTTATATTTATTGCAGCACCTTTTGCAAAAGCCAAAATGTGGAATTAAACTAAGCGTCCATCAATGATATATGGATAAATAAAATGTGGTGTATATATACACAATGAAGTACTATTCTATTATAAAACATAATGAAATTCCATCATTTACAATAACATGGATGAATCTGGAAGACATTATACTAAGTAAAGTAAGCTATACACAGAAAGATAAATAACGTATTAGCTTACTCATATGTGGAATTTAAAGCATTTATCTCATAGAAATAGAGAGTAGATCAGTGGTTATCAGATAGGGAGAAATAGGGAGACATTCTTCAATGTGTAGAATGTTACAATTAGAAAGGAATAAATTCTGGTGTCCTATTGCACAGTAGGATGACAATACTTAATGTATTTTATATTTCAAACTAGCTAGAAGTGAGTATTTTGAAGTTCTTACTACATAAAAATGATAAATGAGGTGATGAATATATTACTCTAATTTGATCATAATGCAATGTATGTATGCATGGAAACGTTATATTGTTTGGACATTATAATTGTCCAAAATTACCCTACAATTATGAGGTAATTTTGGACAATCGTAATGTCCAAACAATGTAATGTAATGTCCAACAATATAATTATAGGATAATTTTGGACAATTATGTGTTAATAAAATAAAAAAATATGGAAGCCTTCACAAATCTGGATGTTTTAAACATTACTTTCTCCAATTAGAGAGGCCATTCCTCTAGACAGATTAACCTCTTCACTTTTGCTGAACGATGAAATGTTCAAACACTTTTCAGTGCTGTGTTTTGTCCATTTGGAAGAATACTCTTAAGACTTACAATCTTATTGTACTTTAACATTTTATTTTAAATTAACTTAGATTTCATAATTTATAAATCAAAATTTATGCATAGTTTTGCTAAAAGTATCTGTAGTAAAGAGGAGACACTTGAAATATTCAAGCAGTTTATCTTTTCATGGACATGGTCACATGAAAGAAAAAAATTTATGTACAATTTCTTTTACTTATGCATCTTGAACATAATTAAAAGGTTTTACTAAAACAACTAAATTAAAGTATTAACCACCAAATATTTTTAAATAGAATGGGAAATGCATATACCTATTTCTACATATCAGTTTAAGTTTGTCCTAATTTAAATAATAAAATTCCTGAGAGTATTTTTAGAAAATTTCAGTTTTTGAAAATGGAACTCTTACCTTGATAAGTTTAGAAATGAAGCTTTATTAAAAAGCAAATTTTTGTATTTCTTACACCGAAGATTAAAAAAAAAAGTTTATTCAGCTGTGAAAACAAAAAAAATGAGATACACAGATAACTTTTCTTTGCTATTCTCATATTTTATAAACTTCATGTGTTATATTTCAGAAGTCTGAAACTGTTTATGTTACTAAGACAGAAGTTCAAACATTGCCAAATACATCCTTTACATTTTAGTTTGACTTAAAACTAAAGAATACTTTTTAAGTATTCCACTTCTTTTCCCATGAGTATCAGTTTAAGGGTTTTAATGGTCCTGTTATGACCACCATCTTCTCTTTAGACTTTGTGCTTTTCTCTAAGCAAAATAAAATGAGATTTCTACAAAGCAATACAGTCATTTGATATGATTGTCAATATTTTGGTGGAAGAAGTAAGTGGTAGAAAATATCAGAAGTATAAATTTAAATCCAGAAAGAAAAAAATCTCTTGACATTTCATAAAATTGATGAGGTTGATTATGGTTCCAAAAAAATCACTGAATTTATTATGATATGTTCAAGTTTTCTAAAGTCTCACTCCTGCATTTAACTGCAATTGTTCCTTAGGGACTTCTTACTCAGTATAGTATCTTACAGTGAAGATACTGTGATTTTAATGTTTGCATTGTGCTCAAATATTTTAAAATTTCTAATTCTTTTAATTGAACATAATTAAAAAGTTTTACTAAAGCAACCAAAGTGATATTAACCACTACTCAATATTTTTAAATAGAATGGGCAATGCAAATATCTATTTCTATATATCAGTTTGTTTGTCTTAATTAAAATTATAAAATTCCTGAGAGTATTTTTAGAAAATTAACGAATTACCAGTTTTTGAAAATGGAACTTTTCTAAATGAATATTAGTTCACAAAATTGCCTTAATAGAAAATCTTCATTGCCATCTCATCTATAAATATTTTATCTTAAACTTTCTTGCAAATCATCTTTACTAAATTGCTACACATGCTACACAGCTAGCTATATAGATAGAGAAACATAACTGATTCTGAATTAAGTTGTTTAGAGGAGCTTCAAAAGTGGCACGTTCTTTTTTCGTATTTCAAACTACTTTTTTGTGTATAACAGAAGAATAGAAGTATTGATTTTCTGCTTGGCAACTGTACAAATGATTTCTATACTGATTTGCTATACCCTTGCTGCTACTGTTAAGGGAGATGTGATAATAGTATCTAAAGGCAAATCAACTTAGCCCTTTAATGCGGACTGGCTTTAAACTAATTGTAATAGGTTTCAGTGATATAACTTAGTGCAGTAGGTTTCTGCTGGTCTTTAAATTAGTGTTGTCTTTTTGAGAGAACTCATATTCAGCATTTCCTCCTGTAGGTCAAGTGGGACCTGTTCCTGGAAGAGGACATGAGTAAATGGGTTAAGAAATCTACACAGTTGGGGGATGTAGGGGAGACACAACACGGGGTGGGGAGGGAGAGGGGAAGGGAGGGATAACGTGGGGAGAAATGCCAGATATAGTATGCACCTAAAGTAAAATAAATAAATTATTTAAAAAAAAAAAGATAGCAGAGCAAAAACTAAAAAAAAAAAAAAAAAAAAAAAAAAAGAAATCTACTAGATTGTGAGGAATTATTTTGGTTGCTCACCTTATCTTTCCATTTCTGTGATATTCTTCCATTATAGGGGCTGGAAGCCTGGGAACTATATTTGTAAGAATTCTGCCAGTATTGTCCTAAGCTATGTTTTGCCAAATACAGGAACCAGTACAATTTTGGAAGGCATAAGGGAAGTAAAAGCAGTTATTTTTCTTACAGCTATAGCAGCCATCACCCATTCTTCAGCATCAAAGTTTTTCCAGTTTTCTGGTATCCCTTAAATCACCTACTTTGGTACAGTAGTCAGTGAAATCAATGGCAGAAGTTTTATATGATTTGGCCATTTTCTGATTTTCTGGATGGTAGAATGCCCTCCCTATCATTTTCTTTCTTGGACCTTCTTTTTTTTTTTTTTTTTTTTTTTTAAATTTCCTCTACTATGCCATGTCTTGTTTTAAATTTCCGGGGTGATTTTCATTTTCCTGAATGAATCCCAACTGATGGAGAGCCTCTGAAAGAAAGGGGGAGGGGCTTAGAAATCATATGCTTCTTATAGCCCTTTGGTGGTCCTTGCTGAAGAAAAGAACCAAAGACCGCAAGTGAGAACTTGCCAAAAGAAACAGAAAATAATGGGTTGATGATTTATGATTAATTTGAGTTGTCCATGTGGGGAGAGTTTATTTGTCCATGTATGACAAAGGATAAAAAAGCAGTTTTCCTAGGTACCCAGGCACAAGGGTCATGCTTCAAGATTACTAACTGGCCATGCAATTGACAACTGAAAGGTATAGTTTTAAAACATGTAAGGCCTTTGCTTGTTGAGTACCTTTGCTTGTTGAGTAATTAAGATCAGCAAAAGAATGATTGAAGCATTAAAGATAAATGCTTAATATCTCATCTTGATGCCTCAGAGAAATGGAAAAGCCATCCTTAGCTAGGTTCACCCTCAACATTTTCACCAGTGGATATACAAATAGACATGTATCTGCTCTCTTTCCTTTTCTTTGGTTGTGGAATAATGCCATGTGTACCAATGCAAGTCCTCCTTCTACTTTATCCGTGATCTTTAGCTTTTAGTTATCTTGCCTCCCTATATCTTCAGCATCTTTGATATCAACAGTTATGTTAATAAGCATGTATTTATGTTTCAGGAATGCACATCCACAAAAAGATCCCCTTTTACGAATACTAATGTCTATTTAACCTAGTCTACTATTGGTCGAACTTTTAAAAGAAGGCATTTTTTTTTATTAGTTTGGCTAATGATCTATTTTGTTGATCTTTTTAATAAACCAGCTCCTGGATTTATTGGTTTTTTGAAGATTTTTTTGTGTGTCTCTTTCTCCTTCAGTTCAGCTCTGTAGTTATTTCTTGTCTTCTGCTAGCTTTTGAGTTTTTTGATCTTCCTCCTCTAGCTCTTCAATTTTGATGATAGGATGTCAATTTTAGAATTTTCCTTGTTTCTCATGTGAGCATTTATTGCTATAAATTTCCCTCTCAACACTGATTTAAAGGAGTCCCAGAGATTCTGGTACATTACGTCTTCATTCTTATTGGTTTCGAAGAACATCTTTATTTCTGCCTTCAATTTATTGTTTATCCAGTCGACACTCAGAAGCAAGTTGTTCAATTTCCAAGTGGTTGTGTGGATTTCAGTGTGTTTCTTAATCCTGAGTTCTAATCTTATTGCGCTGTGGTCTGATAGACTGTTTGTTATGATTTCCGTTCTTTTGCATTTGCTGAGGAGTGATTTGCTTCCAATGATGTGGTCAATTTTAGAGTAAGTGCAATGTCATGCTAAGAAAAATGTATGTTCTGTGGATTTGGGGTGGAGCATTCTGTATATGTCTATTAGATCCACTTGGTCCAGCTCTGCATTCAAGTCCTGGATGTCCTTGTTAATTTTCTGTCTCATTGATCTGTCTAATATTGACAGTAGAGTGTTAAAGTCTCCCACTATTATTATGTGGGAGTCTAAATCTCATTTTAGGTCATCAAGAACTTTCTTTATGTATCTGGGTGCTCCTGTGTTGGGTGTGTATATATTTAGGATAGTTAGCTCTTCTTGTTGGGTTGATCCTTTTACCATTATATAATGCCCTTCTTTGTCTCTTTTGATCTTTGTTGGTTTGAAGTCCATTTTATCAGGGACTAGGATTACAACCCCTGCTTTTGCTTTGTTCTCCATTTGCTTGGTAAATCTTCTTCCATCCCTTTATTTTGAGTCTATGTGTGTCTTTGTATGTGAGATGGGTTTCCTGAATACAGCACACTGATGGTTCTTGACTTTTTATCCAGTTTGCCAGTCTGTGTCTTTTGATTGGGGCATTTAGGCCATTTACATTCAATGTTAATATTGTTATGTGTGAATTTGATCCTGCCATTTTGTTACTGGCTATTTTTCTTGCTCATTAGCTGACTCATTTTCTTCATTGCATTTTTGGTCTTTGCCATTTGGTCTGCTTTAGCAGTGGCTGGCACTTTTTCCTTTCCGTGCCTAGTGTTTTTTTCAGGAGCTCTTGTAGGACAGGTCTGGTGGTGACAAAATCTCTCAGTAATTGCTTGTCATTAAAGGATTTTATTTCTCCTTCACTTATGAAGCTTAGTTTGGCTGGATATGAGATTCTGGGTTGAAAGTTCTTTTCTTTAAGGATGTTGAATATTGGCCCCCACTTTCTTCTGTCTTGTGGGGTTTCAGCTGAGAGATCCGCTGTGAGCCTGATTGGCTTCCATCTGTGAGTGACCTGACCTTTCTCTCTGGCTGTCCTTAGTAATTTTTCCTTCATTGCAACCCTGGTGAATCTGATAGATTATGTGCCTTGGTGTTGCTCTTCTTGAGGAATATCTTTGTGGAGTTCTCTGTATTTCTAAAGGAAAGAGAGAAGAATCACATAGATGCAATAAAAAAAGATAAAGGGGATATCACCACTGATCCCATAGAAATACAAAATATCATGAGATTACTATGAACAGCTCTATGCAAATAAATCAGTAAACCAGGAAGAAAGGGATAAATTCCTGGACACTCATACTCTACCAAGACTAAACCAGGAGGAAGTTGAAACCCTGAATAGACCAATAACAAAGGCTGAAGTTGAGACAGTAGTCAATAGCCTACCAACCAAAAAAAGTCCAGGTCCAGATGGGTTCACAGCTGAATTATACCAGACATACAAAGAGGAGCTGGTTCCATTCCTTCTGAAACTATTCCAAAGAATCCAAAAAGAAGGAATCCTTCCTAAACTCATTTTATGAGACCAACATCATCCTGATACCAAAACCAGGCAGAGACTCAATTAAAAAAGAAAACTTGAGACCAATATCCATAATGAATATCAATGCAAAAATCTTCAATAAAATACTGGCAAACCGAATGCAACAACACATCAAAAAGCTTATTCATCATGATCCAGTAGGCTTCATCCCAGGGATGCAAGGCTGGTTCAACATATGCAATTCCATAAACGTAATCCATAACATAAATGGAACCAAAGACAAAATCCACATGATTATCTCAATAGATGCAGAGAAGGCCTGCTACAAAATTCAACAGCTCTTCATGCTACAAACTCTCAATAAACTAGGTATCGACGGGATGTATCATAAAATGATAAAAGCTATATATGACAAACCTACAGCTAATATCATACTGAAAGGGCAAAACCTGGAAGAGTTCCCTTTGAAATCAGGTACTGGATAAGGATGCCATCTCTCACTGCTCCTATTCAATATGATATTGGAAGTTCTAACCAGAGCAATCAGGCAAGAAAAAGAAATAAAGGGTATTCAATTAGGAAAGGAGGAAGTCAAACTGTCTCTATTTGCAGACTACATGATTGTATATTTAGGAGACCCCATCGTCTCAGCCCAAAATCTTTTCAAAGTGATAAGCAACTTCAGCAAAGTCTCAAGATACATAATCAATGTGCAGAAATCACAAGACACAAACAGATGGAAAAACAATCCATGCTCATGGTAGGAAGAATCAAAATCATCAAAATGGCCATACTGCCCAAAGTAATTTATAGATTCCATGCTGTCCCCATCGAACTACCAATGACTACCTTCACAGAACTGGAAAATAGCACTTTAAACTTCATATGGAATCACAAGAGAGCCCCCATAGCCAAGACAATTCTAAGCAAAAAGAACAAAGCTGGAGGCATCACACTGCCAGACTTAAAACTATACTACAAGGCTAGAATAATCAAAACAGCATGGTACTGGTACCAAAACAGAGATATAGACCAATGGAACAGAACAGAGCCCTCAGATGCAACACCACACATCTACAGCCATCTGATCTATGACAAACCTGACAAAAATAAGCAATGGGGAAAGATGCTCCATGTTCAATAAATAGTGTTGGGAAAACTGGCTAGCAATGTGCAGAAAGCAGAAACTGGACCCCTACCTGTCACCTTACACTAAAATTAACTCCAGATGGATTAAAGATTTAAACATAAAACCTAAAGCCATAAAAACACTAGAAGAAAACATAGGCAAAACCATCCAGGACACAGGCATAGGCAAGGACTTCATGACTAAAACACCAAAAGCAATGGCAACAAAAGCCAAGATAGACAAATGGGATCTAATTAAAATTCAGAGCTTCTGTACAGCAAAAGAAACCATCATTAGAGTGAACTGGCAACCAACAGAATGTGTAAAAATTTTTGCAGTCTACCCATCTGACAAAGGGCTAATATCCAGAATCTACAAAGAACTAAAACAGATTTACAAGAAAAAAAAAACAAACAACCTCATTCAAAAGTGGGTACAGTATATGAACAAACACTTTTCAAAAGAAGACATATATGAGGCCAACAAACATGAAAAAATGCTCATCATCACTGTCATTAGAGAAATGCAAATCAAAACCACATTGAGATACTATCTCACACCAGTTAGAATGATGATCATTAAAATATCTGGAGACAACAGATGCTGGAGAGGATGTGGAGAAATAGGAACAGTTTTACACAGTTGGTGGGAGTGCAACCATTGTGGAAGACAGTGTGGCAATTTCTCAAGGATCTAGAAATAGAAATTCCGTTTTACCCAGCAATCCCATTACTGGTTATATACCCAAAGAACTGTATATTGTTCTACTATAAAGACACATGCACACATATGTTCATTGCAGTTCTGTTTACAATAGCAAAGACCTGAAACCAACCCAAATGGCCATCAATGATAGACTGGACAAAGCAAATGTGGCACATGTACACCATGGAATACTATGCAGCCATTAAAAATGATGAGTTTGTGTCCTTTGTAGGGACTTGGATGAATCTGGAAACCATCATTCTCAGCAAACTGATACAAGAACAGAAAACCAAACACCGTGTGTTCTCACTCATAGGAGAGTGTTGAACAATGAGAACATATGGACTCAGGGAGAGGAGCATCACACACTGGGGGCAGTTTTGGGGTCTAGGGGAGGGACAGCAGGGGTGGAAAGGGTGGGGAGGGATAATGTGTGGAGAAATACCAGATATAGTTTGCACCTACACAACCACCCTGCATGACCTCCACATGTACCCCAGAACCTAAAGTAAAATAAAAAAAAAAAAATTAAAAGAAGGCATTTATATATATTGCATCTGTTTTATTACCATCAGAAATTTGTCAACTCGTTTCAGTATAGCTGTTTGAAATTTTCAGTATTCTTCAAAAACCTTCTCTGGCAAAGATAGGTAACAGTATGTTAGGAACTAAATATATGTAAAAAATAAGTAACTAATTCTTGTGTTGATTAATGATTTGTGTGTTGCAAATACAATTAGCATCTTTTATCTTATTAATTTCTACTTTTAAAACAAAAACATTAATGCAACTTATTAGAACAGTAAAGAAAAATAAGGATATATGAAAGAAAATATAATAATCTCTAGTTGATTTTAATAATTTGGTATAGATTCTTCCATACATTTTTCTATACTCATATTATGCAAGATGAAACATAAAGTTCCTGATACTCTATTTTTCATTTACAAAACAGCAATATCAAATGGTCCAACCTAATACATATGCATATGCATAAAGATTTTTCTTTATTTTAAATAGTTTTGAGGAATGTTCCCATAATAGTTTAATATATAAATGTTTTAATAAATGTCATATGTGTTCACCTTCTTTGAGGAAATATAATTAAAAACAGAATCTCTTGCCAACCTTTTTGTCAATCTTCTCTGTGGAGAAAACCTCTCTACAAATATAGAAGTGAGAGAAAAACAGCTTTATAATTGAAAAACTTGTGGAAGCATTCAGCCAGAATCTGGTGAGCATCAAAGAAAAGTCACTAAGTGACTGCAAAGACAGAAAGAATGTCACCTTTTCATATAGCCAGGCATATACAACCCATTGCATACAGGTTCTCAAAATAAGTATCAAATAAGAAGACTTATTACCACTATTGCTTTTTCATAGTTTATCTTAAATTCATCTAGCTACTGGAGTAACCTTCTGTGTTAGTTAATTTTCTTTGTTAAAAAGTAAATAAACTCATATATTTATGGCAGGAGATGGTTTTGCAATTAGGTCAAGGTTCACAGAAACTAAGAAGTTAGGGCACTATCTTTCTTGTTGATTACATTTCAATCACATAATTTCCATGTCCTTGATAAAGCCATTCCTGCATTGTAAAACTGGGAAGGGGCTTATTTAGCCTTTAAAAATTAGTCATATGTTTCAAAGAAACAATAAGCTACGTATTGAAGGAAGACATCTCAAAATAATAAGAGCCATCTATGACAAACTCACAGCCAACATCATACTGAATGGGGAAAAACTAGAGGCATTCCCCTTGAAAATCAGCACAACACAAGGATGCTTTCTCTTGCCACTTCTATTCAAATTAGTACTGGAATTCCTGGCCAGAACAGTCAGGAAAGGGAAATAAATAAAGGGTATTCAAATAGCTTTCTATTACTGAGGAAGTCAAATTATCCCTATTTGCAGATGACATGATTGTATATTTACAGAACCTCTTTGTCTCAGTCCAGAAGCTCAAATTGATAAACAAAAAAATCAATGTACAAAAATCACTAGCATCTCTAACACCAATAATGGCCAAGCCAAGAGCCCAATCGGGAACAAACTTCAATTCACAAAAGCCACAAAAAGAATAAACTGCCTAGGACTACAGCTAACCCTCAGTGAACTGAAAGATCTCTACCATGAGAATTTTTACAATTCTGCTCAAAGAAATTGGAGATAACACAAACAAAGGGAAAAACATTTTATGCTAATGTGTAGGAAGAGTCAGTATCATTAAAATGGCCCTACTGCTTAAGGCAATTTATAGATTCAATGCTATTTTTATTACTTTCCCAATGACATTCTTTACAGAACTAGAAAAAACTATTTTAAAATTCATATGAAACCAGAAATGAGCATGCATAGCCAAGGCAATCCTAAGCAAAAATAGCAAAGCTGGAAGCATCATGTTGCCTGACATCAAATTATACTACAGGGCTACAGCAACCAAAACAGCATGCTACTGGTACAAAAACAGACAAACCAATGGAATAGAATGGAGACCACCATCTGGTCTTTCATAAGGCGTAAAACAAGCAATAGAGAAAGGACTCCCTGTTCAATATATGGTGCTGGGATAACTGGCTATCCAAATGCAGAAGATTGAAACTTGGTCCCTTTCATACACCATATAAAAAATCAACTCAAAATGAATTAAAGATTTAAATGTAAAACTCCAAACTGTAAAAACCCTGGAAGATAACCTAAGCAATACCCTTCTGAATATAGGCACTGGAAAAGATTTAATGATGAAGACACTAAAAGCAATCACAACAAAAGCAAAAATTAACAAATAGGATCTAATTAAACTGAAGAGTTTCTGTACAACAAAAGAAACTATCATTAGAGTAAATAGACAACATACAGAATGGGAGAAAATATTTGCACACTATGTATCTGACAAAGGTCTAATATCCAGTATCCACAAGGAACTTAAACAAATGTATAATAAAATCCAAACAACCCCATTGAAAAGTAGGCAAAGCTAAGCTATGAAGATGCAAAGGCAAAAGAATGATACAGTGGGCCTTGGAGACTTGGGGGGAAAGGATGGGAAGGATTTAGGGAATAAAAGACTACAAATTGGGTTCAGTATATACAGCTCATGTGATAGGTACACCAAAATCTCACAAATCACCACTAAAGAACTTACTCATGTAACCAAATATCACCTGTTCCTTAAAAACCTATGGAAATAATAATTGAAAAGAGTTACTACCGCTCCAATTGAAACAGAAACAACACACAAAAAATACAGCAGTAATTAACAACACGCAGACACAAAAAAATGTAGACAAAAGTCGTGAAACGACACTTTGTGAAAGAAGACATACATGCAGCCAACAAACATAAGAAGAAAAGCTCAGTTATATATCATTAAATATATAATAAATCAGCAGATAAATGCAAATCAAAACCAAAATGAGATGCCATCTCACATCAGTCAGAATGGCTTTTATTAAAAAGTAAAAAAATAACAGATGCTGGTGAGGTTTTGAAGAAAAGGAGACACTTATCCACTGTTGATGGAAGTGTAAATTAGTACAACTATTGCGGAAAGCATTGTGACAATTTCTCAAAGAGCTAAAAACAGACAGCCGTTTGACTCAGCAATCCCATTTCTGGGTATATACCCAAAGGAATATTAATAATTCTATCATAAATGCACATGCATGTGAATGTTTGTTGTAGTATTACTCACAATAGCAAAGACATGGAATAAATCTAAGTGCCCATCAATGATAGATTCGATAAAGACTTGGGAGGCTGGGGCATGAGAATTGTGTGAACCCTGGAGGTGGAGGTTGCAGTGAGCTGAGATTGTACCACTGCACTCCAGCCTGGGCAACAGAGTGAGACTCTGTCTCAAAAAAAGAGTTTAATAAAGAAAATCTGGTACATATATGAAATGGAATACTATGCATCCATAAAAGAGAATGAGATCATATATTTTGCAGGGACATAAATGGAGGTGGAGGTCATTATCTTTGCCAAACTAACACAGGAACAAAAAAAGCAAATACTGCATGTTTTCACTTATAAGTATGAGCTAAATAATCAGAACTCATGAACATAAGAGAAAAACAATAGACACTGGGACCTACTTGATGGTGTAGGAGGGGAGGAGGAAGAGGATCGGAAAAAATAATGGGTACTAGGCTTAGTACCTGGGCCATGAAATAATCTTTACAACAAACCCCCATGACGCAAGTTTATACAACAAGCCCTCATGTACCCCTGAACCTAAAATAGAAGGTTTTTAAAAAAATAATCAAAACATTAGCAAAAAAATTATCTTACTATATAATTAAATTTAATCTCCAAAACTTTGAATAATTGGGTTTTCCAAAGAAGTAAAGGTATAGACAGCTGAAAGGAGATTATTGATAGGTTGGAGAAATACAAAAATTTATAGGTTTAGAGGAATGATTAGGAAAACAAGTCCCATAATTAGTAACTCATGTAGCTATTAGGGCAATTGAGCAAGTAAAACTATCTGTATACAAATAAATTTCTGCCAGTTTTTATGTTGGGTAAATAATCATGATCAAACTAAATAACTTCTATTCATTATTTCTGTTAATAGTTTAACAGTAAGAGCACGATTGTTACAATAAAAATGTATACACTAGGTCTTGATAAAATTAAAATGTTTTCACTTTTTTATTGCAGATACTCAATTATATCTTGAAAAACCACAATTAGTAATAGATGAAGGCAGAAATAAAATAAACCACAGTTGTACAGACAAGGAAACAGCTTATATATTTCTCAGTATTTATTGTATGAATAACTACATAATACTTTTCATTTTTCCTTTCAGGCTATCACATGTACATGTTCAGTTAGTATGCTTATCTTGTTAAACTATATTTAATTTCATATTCCTGATACTTGTATTATATTTCCTGGCATAATGACAGCCCCCAATAACTGCTTTTTGGATAAAATTTTGGAATGACTTTGGTTTAAGCTTATCCAAAATCTTGTGATCTTTGTCTACAGTTTTTCATTAAAGGAATATTAAACTTTCAAACTAAGCCTAAAAGTGGTTATTTTAATTTCCTGAATATTTTTTGCACTATAAAAAGTAGCACAAAATTTTATTTATGCATTAATGTTTTATTTATTCCTGTTCAGTGTCATCTCGGTCACAGCTAATTGTCACCATTTATTGGGTGGTCACTGTATACCTGATAAACATTTTATGAACATGATCATACTTAAATTATGCAATCTGTTAGTTGTATTTTCTAATCTTACATTAGAGATGGTGAAAGTAAAGGAAATTAGAGAGTAAGTAACTTGATCAGGGTGATACAGATGAAAATTGGTAGAGCCAAATTTAAACCTAGATCATTCTGAGTATGCATGCTCCAATTTGTTTGTTTTTTCCCACACATAACTCCCTTCTGATCCGGGTTGTATATGCCCCAGGCCATACAACTTGGTTTAAAAGGCAGAGATGTGTTGGCGAGCAGTCTCTGTAGTATCCAAGGAAATGGCAAATTTTGGCTTGTCAAGCCAGTGTTAATTTTCACGATTGCTTAATCTCTGGTGTAGGGAAAAGACCAGGGTGATTTTCATGATAAATATTCTCAGTCAAACAGGTGGTAATACCATGGTTTTGGGTAACTGGCATATTCGTAACAGAATAAAAGGTGTTGAGTGTTACTGATTTGACCCATGAGGAAAACTGTGAGCAGTTTACGTATAGGAAACTGATTTCTGAACTTGTGGAAGGGCTTTTTGCAGGTATGCAAAGAGTGATTACACTAAGACAACTGAGTTGTGGTCCAGGAGAATTTCCTCAGTAAGACCTTGAGTGAGAAGTGGAAACTGACCAAGGGGTCAGAGAAAATGCAATGGTCAGTTATATTCCACTGCATACTATGCAGTACAATCAATTCAATAAACTTCAAAGCCTTATTGCTCCTGGGGATGAAGATACTGTTAATTCTGTTGAGCCAATGTCTCTGGCTACCTGGCCAAGGCTGAGAGTGGTCTTGACAGAGCTGTGGAAGTCAGGATATTCATTGAGGTGAGGGATGATAGTAGTTGAGTGGTGGAAACACCCGATTTTGTAGCAAAGACACTCATCTTCATGCAAGGATTATTTTTATAACAAGTGAAAGAAACCGATTTTATATTACCTTGATTGGGGAGAATTATTTTATGTCATGAAGATGAATCAAAAGAAAATCAAGGCTCAAATTTGCCTTGAACATTTAGAACAAATACATCCAATATTACCTCAACTTTTTCTTGTCCAACAGCAGTCAGAGCTGCAGAAACCTTCAATTTTTAATTTTCACATTCATAAAGCATTGAAATAAGAGAAAAATGATTGCCTCTCATCAATATTTTTAAAATCCTAGAGAAATTCATTCAAATTCATTAAGGACTGTGAATATGGAGGTAAGATTCCAAAAATTTCCATTCAAAACATATGATAAGGATATGGGAAGGACATTCAGTTCCTTAAAAAAATGGGAAGGCCAAGTGAATTCTGAGCTTGAAAACCACTATATGTTGTGTCTAATGAGTGTTATAGCGAGAAAAACAGTGGATTTCAATATGTGTTGGCAGCTACTATATGTCCTATTAACTCTAACAAGTATGCAGTAAGAAAAATAATTATGAAGATAAATGGGATGATACTGGGAAATATATTTTCCCTATATGTTCTAAAACAGAGTGAAACATTTTTATTAGGATAGAAAAGAGTGATATATTCTTAAAACATTAACACTAAGGTTTAACTTCTGTTAATTTTAGGATTGCTTCTTTCTCAAAAGTATGTAATTCAACAAATTCAGTTTATACGGGAGCTAAGATTTGCTGAGTACTACATGCAAACACTTTAAGTGCATCATATCATTTAACCTTCACAAAAATACTATCATATAGGTGCTTATATTTCTTTTTTTATTTCTTAAGATATAGGCTAAGTTACTGAAGCAAAGGGACCAAATTTAGAAACAATACAGGTTTATATTTTTGTAAGAAACACTTAGATATACAGAGTGATCCAGAATGAGTTACCTAGAGAGGACTCTGGCAGAGTCAAGGTAGAGCTTCCATCTCTGTGTACAAGATGTTGCCATGTTCCAAGTTCAACTCTTGCCATTTCCCAGTGAATGAAAAGGGGTGGGGGAAAATGGAGACATGGGGTCTTTATTTTAGGCTATAAGCTGGAAATTGTGTATATCACTTGTGTTTTTCTGTTAGCTAGAAATCATTCAGATGATTACACTTCAAAGAAAGCAGGCTAAGCAATGTAGCCTCTAGCTGGGAGAGCAGGAGCCCTACTAAAATATGTGTGCATGTGGTGAAGTTGGCCAAGGTGGATTAGCCAAGGTTGGATAGGTTTGTAGTTGAAATTTGAACCTGGGTCTCTATGGCTCACTGTTTCACCTGTTATATTTCTACTAAATCAAGTATAACTATCTTCTAGAAGCTTATTTTCTCCTGGAATTCGGAGAAATGTTGGACAATGTAGAAATTGCAAGGTGATTGACTATATCACTTTGTTTCTATCTGTTCAGATAATCTTAATAGACAACATGAAAGTGAAAGAAAACAGGTGAGACTCAGCTGACAAGTTGCCGTGACAGCCAGTTATTTGGGGTGATGCCACTCTCAGATTAACCCAAAGGTTAATAACACATATGCAGTCAAAGATCTGATAGATAGAGGCTGTGAACTCTGTATCAATAACTTACAACAAATGCCTGGAGGTGGCAGATGAAGAGGCCTCTCATCAATTAAGTATGGCAGTCCAATTTTATAAAATTGTCAGAAGGGATTATTAAATTTTACATCTTAGCTTGCTTGGGGAAAAAGTCAAATAACACTAAAGGTTGCATTTTAAAAACAACATTTAGTGTAAACTTTTCCTTCTGGCCTCATGTCAAGCTGTCAAAGAGGTGCTGTATAATTTGATCCATATTTTCCATTTTTCCATTTTTGAACCAAATTATTTCTTTATACTGATTATTAATCCCAGAAGTTTAAAAGATGTTTGAGTAATAAATTTAGTTTAAAACTGTCACAACTTGGAGAAACATTTAATTATGAAGAAAACAACTTGACAATCTGAATAAGAGTGTATGTTGAACATTTAATTATTCAGTCTATCAACTTGTGATGATTATACATTCCTCAAAGTTAAATGCTGTAACCAAACATTAAACAACACCTTTTTTTTTTTTTGAGATACAGTTTTACTTTTGTTGCTCAGGCTGGAGTGCAATGGCACGATCTCAGCTCACTGTATCCTCCACCTCCCAGTTTGAAGCAATTCTCCTGCCTCAGCCTTCTGAGTAGGTGGGATTACAGGCATGCAACACCATGCCTGGCTTATTTTGTATGTTTAGTAGAGATGGGGTTCCTTCATGTTGGTCAGGCTGGTCTCAAACTCCTGACCTAAGGTCATCTGCCTGCCTTTGCCTCTAAAATTGCTGGGATTACAGGTATGAGCCACCGCGTCTACACTCAACCCTTGTTTTTTAAAGACGTTTTCTTATTCAGAGTAAATTTAGAAAAGCAGCCTACACTAACACAAAAGAACTCAACGTGGACTGTGTGTAGATAACACTTTTTAAATTTCAGGACTGAATTCAGAAGGCTCTATCTAATTTGAGTTCAATTTACTGTGGATCAGTTTAATTACCAAGATGTCTATAGCAAATCTTAAACTTTTTTTTATGTGTGTGTGTATGTGTGTGTGTGTGTGTGTATATATATATATATATATATATATATATGTATATGCATATATTATTGCGCTTTAGGTTCTGGGGTACATGTGCAGAACATGCAGGATTATTGCATAGGTACATACATGGCAATGTGGTTTGCTGCCTCCATCCCCCATCACCTATATCTGGCATTTCTCCCCATGTTATCCCTCTGCAACCTCCCTGCCCCACACTATCTCTCCCCTATTCTCCCCCAACAGACCTAGTGTATGATGCTCCTCTCTCTGCATCCATGTGTTCTTATTGTTCAACACCCACCTATGAGTGAGAACATATGGTGTTTGATTTTCTGTCCTTGTGTCAGTTTGCTGAGAGTGATGGTTTCCAGATTCCTCCACGTCCCTATAAAGGACATGAACTCATCGTTTTTTATGGCTACATAGAATTCCATGGTGTATATGTGCTACATTTTTCTTGTCCAATCTATCATCAGTGGGCATTTGGGTTGGTTCCAGGTCTTTGCCATTGTAAACAATGCCACAATGAACATTTGCATGCATGTGTCTTTATAATAGAACAATTTAAAATCCTTTGGCTATACACCCAGTAATGGGATTGCTGGGTCAAATGTAATTTCTATTTCTAGATTCTTGAGGAATCGCCACACTGTCTTCCACAATGGTTGAACTAATTTACACTCCCACCAACAGTGTAAAAGTGTTCCTATTTCTCCACATCCTTTCCAGCATCTGTTGTCTCCAGTTTTTTTAATGATCACCATTCTAACTGGCATGAGATGGTATCTCAATGTGGTTTTGATTTGCGTTTCTCTAATGAACAGTAATGAGCATTTTTTCATATGTTTGTTGGCCTCATATATGGCTTCTTTTGAAAAGTGTCTGTTCATGTCCTCTGCCCACTTTTGAATGTGTTTCTTTGTTTTTTTCTTGTAAATCTGTTTTAGTTCTTTGTAGATTCTGGATATTAGCACTTTGTCAGATGGGTAGATTGCAAAAATTTTTTCCCAATCTGTTGGTTTCCAGTTCACTCTAATGATGGTTTCTTTTGCTGTACAGAAGCTCTGGAGTTTACTTATATCCCATTTCTCTATTTTGGCTTTTGTTGTCAATGCTTTTGGTATTTTAGTCATGAAGTCCTTGCCTATGCCATGTCCTGAATGGTTTTGCCTATGCTTTCTTCTAGGGTTTTTATGGTGTTACATCTTATGTTTAAGTCTTTAATCCATCTGGAGTTAATTTTAGTGTAAGATATCAGGAAGGAGTCCAGTTTCTGCTTTCTGCACGTGGCTAGCCAGTTTTCACAACACCATTTATTAAACAGGGAATCCTTTCCCCATTTCTTGTTTTTGTCAGATTTGTCAAAGATTAGAAGGTGGTAGATGTGTGGCATTGCCTCCAAGGCCTCTGTTCTGTTCTATTGGTCTGTGTCTCCATTTTTGTACCAGTACCATGCTGTTTTGATTATGGTAGCCTTGTAGTATAGTTTGAAACTCAGACCAATATCCATGATGAACATAGATGCAAAAATCTTCAATAAAATACTGGCAAACCGATTGCAGCAGCACATCAAAAAGCTTATCCATCAAGATCAAATAGGCTTCATCCTGGGGATACAAGGCTGGTTCAATATTTGCAAGTCTATAAATGTAATCCACCACACAAACAGAACCAAAGACAAAAGCCACATGGTTATCTCAATAGATGTAGAGAAGGCCTTTGACAAAATTCAACAGCCCTTTATGCTAAAAATTCTTGGGTATATGGGGTCAGGGCGTTGCTTGAGGAGGCAGTCTCTCCCTTATGGGAGCTCAAGTCCTATGCTGGGAGCTCTGCTGTCCATGCAGAGCTGCTGGGCAGGTACCTTTAAGTCTATTGCAGCTGAACTCATAACCGCCTCTTTTCCCTGGTGCTCTGTCCTAGGAAGGTTGGCTTTATTTGTGAGTTCCTGTTGTGCTGCTGCCTTTTTTCATAGATGCTCCACCCCACACAGAGTAGTCTAGTCACAATCTGCCAGCAGAGGTGTTACTGAGTTGCTGCAGCCTCTGCCCTGCTGCTGTGTGAACTGCCTCAGAAGTGGGGGATGCCCTTCCCCACACTGAGCTGGATGGTCCTGAGTCCAGCTGTACTTGCTGTGAAACTCTCAATCCAGAGCATTTCAGATTGCTTGTTTTGTTGGGGTGGTACCTGCCGAGCTAGATCCCCTGGCTCTCTGTCTCAGCCTCCTCTCTTTCAGTTGAATGGGTGGCTCTGTCTTCCAGGCGTTCCAGGTGCTAGTTGAAATGGCCAGACTTTTGTGAGTTTCTGTGCACCGACGCAGCACTGGCTGAAGCCGCCGCACTGAATACTCTTGGCACTTTTAGGCCCGGGAATCTCCTGGTCTGTGGGCAGTGAAAATTTGTTTGGAATTGAGGTGAGCACTCACCCTCTGTGCTGTTCTCACTGGGAATTGCACTCCAGAGCTGTTTCTATTCTGCCATCTTTGATCCTCTCCCCCATATATTCTTAAACAGACATGCAAGAATTTTTTGATCTATACCTTGCTGTAAGAGAAGTTCATTAGACAGTTTTGGTCAGATTATATACAAGGGCAGCTGTTTGTACTGACTCAATAATAGATGCCACAGCAATGCTGGCAGTTGCCAGGATGACTATGGCTGAGACAATAAAGGCCATAAGTGTAACTATGACTCTTTCATGTCTGACTTGGGGCAGGGTATGCTCTAAGATGGCAAAAGCAGAGGAATCTTGCCAATCACATGTTAAATTGACTAATAGGAATGCCTCGGATTGTCTTCTTAATACTGTGACCTTCTTAATACTGTGACACTAGTAATCTTTAAATTAGATATGTTGTGATTAGTGATACATGAAGCAAACCAAGCCTGTCCCTGCACCCAGATTACAAACAGAGTTTTGGAGTATAATGTAAATGTTAGTTCTCATAAGGAAAACATATGGATGGGTAGTGCAAATCAAGCACTGATCAGTGTGATTATGAGGAAAGGTTCTAGTATAGTTGTGAATGGAATTATGAGATGCCCTGTGCCAAGTATTAAGGGAGGTACTAAGATGTCCCAGGTGCCGTAAGGTGCCTTGGGGTAGCAAGGACTTCACTTATGGTCTGGGATATCCCATCCACCCATCAACCCAAATTATAGGTGAAAGAGACATGGCTATGAAATCGTGATTAATGCTATGATGGATGAAGAGATTAGTAAGGCTGCCCTGCAAACAGCCATGGGGGATCCAGTCTAAGATGTTATAATTGCCTAACTGGAGGATGCAGGCTTGTTTCCTGTGACAGACCTTCCAACTAAAGTGGAATCCACTACATTCCCAGCTTTGTTCTTTAGCACAGGAAAGAATGTTTGGAAAAGCAGCATTGATTGCATAGCCTCATTTGAGGCTACCTGCAGCTGAGAATGTTAAAGCATTTCCTTTGCCATGATGTAGCCACACTTGTCTTTGGGCAGGTACACAGTAAATGTTAGAACCTTGATAACACACATAGTGGGAGAATAATGGAGTGATATGTAGTGTTATCTGGCACCTCAGTCCAATATGTGCCATTATTGAGGGACCCCACTGAGAGTATTTCAGTTCTTTTTAGGCAAGCAGTTGCATTGTTAGAAGCTGGGAAAGGGGTGTTTGTCTAAGTAACAGAACAGAAAAAAGGCAGATTAGGAGATAGGCTCAATAGAGTATGGCAGATACAAGTTGCAGGCAGAGTGAGAGAGTAAAAAGAAAACAAATTATCTGAAGTGAATTATGTCTGTGTCCTGAGCAGGATTACCTTAACCTCCTGTGTTGTTTTCTTCGGCATTCCCCAGGTGATGTCCACAGTATGTGTCATCTGTGGAAGCTGCATCATACAGGGTTGCAGGTCCTGCAGAGTCTTTCCTAGGCTGGGTCAAGTTTTTTTCTTCTTTCTATCTTTTATTGAGGATGTAGTCTCCAGGCTGGTGCTGGTGGACTAGGAATTCTATGGGTTGCATAAGAGACCTTTTGCAATTAAAGAGCAGGTTAGTGCTTTAAGAAATACCTGTTATACCTTATTTTAATGTCTAGTTTACAGGAAAACTGGATGATACTTCTTTTTTTTATACTTTAATTTCTGGGGTACATGTACAGATTGTGCAGGATTGTTAACATAGGTATACACATGCCATGGTGGTTTGATATATCCATCCCCCTGTCATCTACATTACGTATTTCTCCTAATGTTATCTTTCCCCAATCACCCCACTCCCTGCTATCCCTCTCCTAGTCCCCCCACACCCCAACAGGACCCAGTATGTGATGTTCCCCTCCTTGTGTCCATGTGTTCTCATTATTCAACACCCACTTAAGAGTGAGAACATGCAGTGTTTGGTTTTCTGTTCTTGTGTCAGCTTGCTGAGAATGATGGTTTCCAGCTTCATACTTCTTTAAATTTAGTCAGTATGTTTAAACACAGAATTTCTTGCACAATTAAACTTTTAAAACTTTCTTAGACCTTAAAAACAAAAATCATACATTTCTTGCATAAATTCCTTCCTATAACATTTTTCTTTCTTTTTTTTTAAATCAGTCTCCATGACTTTCACAATCTTCAACATGCCTTAACTTTCTGACTTTGTTTTATAACTTTCCTTCTTAATATTTCTTTCTCTTCTTCCTACTTTGTCTCTCTCCTTTGTCTTACTTTTTGTATCTCTTTTTGATCTCTGTATCTTCTTTTCTCTCTTTTACTCATTTTTTTCCATTTCTCTCTCCAATCTTTTTGTTTCTGTCTTGAGAGGTTGTAGCAAAGTGCTTTTCTACTGCTGATTGAAATTTGTCATCTAAATTTAAAAAATTAAGGGTAAATAAGGCTTCTTCCAATAATGTTGTTTTTGTAAGATAGACAGGTTTTGCAGCTTATCAGTCAATTAGAAAATTCTTTTCTACTGAGGAGCAAAGCTATATGGCTGGCTTTTAATTGCTCCTTACTAATTCATTGACTAGCTGTAATTTCTCTCCCTTCAGAGGCTATTGTTCTACTCTAATAGGATTTTAAGATAGCCACATTAGAGGTAGGGTTAGAATAACAATGGTGGCCATTATTAGAAAAAAGTCTTTCAAATTCTTCAATTTTATTTAAATCTTAGCAGAGCTTGTAAATAAGAAGCGTATGAAATTTCACCAGGAGTCACCCACAGAGCCAGAGGGCAATGGCGTGGGTCCCAGGAAGGCAGCCACTTTATGCTTGTGCGCTCCCCGCATGGCTGCTGCACGCTGGGCAGAACTTCCTGCAGGAGCCTCCTGTCCTCCCTAGCATGCTAACTCCAGCATGCTGGGTCTGGCTCTCTGTTGCTGTTGCGGCCACATAGGCCAAGTTCCCGGGAGAATTTGCTGGCTCCAGGTTAGTGACCTTTCTTGCTGTTGAACCTTTCCTTCTCCCCACTCTAGCATTGGTGTGTATCTTTGGCCTCTAATGCTTTTACTCATCTTTATGTACCAGATTGTCTTCTTGATTCTGCACGCTTTGCTTCTAAAGCTGCTTGTTGAAGACAAGGTCCTACAGCTGTAGTGTATCACTTGTCTTTTTTCCTATTTATTGAAAGAGGGTGCTCAGCTAAATCCTCCCTTTCCTCTTTCTTACTTTGGCCTGGTGATAACATTACTGGGACCTGTTGCCCTTGTGCATGATGCTATTTAAGATTTCTCTTTATTTGTTCCCAGATTTCTAAATCTAACATGCCTTCTTCTGGGAACCATGGATTAAGTGAAGCAACAATTTGCATTCAGTTTTTTAATAGAGCCTGTGAAACCGAGGCTCTACTAGTCTTCAGCAACTGTTTTAATATTTTTATATACTGTTTCTGTTGAGTTGATAATAACTGTTGTCCCATGATGAAACCTCAGCCCGAACAAACCCCCTTGAACTTGGTAATCCTAGGGCAGTACCAATGACTTATTGACTCACTGTTTTACTGACTTGACAGTGCAGTTCTCTTAACCTTCATTTTTGGAGGGTCCATTGTGATCTCTTCGCAGTAATAATCACAGTGGGGTCCTCTTCACCTGCCAAGTTTTCTCACAGGAGGCACCACTGTCTGGGTCCCCACCTGCAGGGGTCTGTCCTGCAGACCTTGACTCAGTGACAGATGAATAACGTACACTCAAATACAGAATACAGTGGAAGAGTGAGCTGGGGTGTCTGGGCCATTCACTCAAAGAAGTTAATGGCAGCAGCCTGGAGCATCCCCTACTCAAGGCTTTTATTTCGTATATCAAAGGACACGGAGCTTTTGATTAACACCATTAGAGAGTAATTAACTTCTGCTGACCCCTGAGTAGAGGGCAGTTAAGCACATGTGGATGATCAAAGGTTTTGCTATTGATCAAAGGAGGTGAGGGTAAACAGACTTATCTGGGGAAATTTCTTTTAAATTTGCTAGTATTTACTCTACTGTCCTAATACCTTAGTAAGAGTTTGTTGCCTTCAACCCATTTAATCATTACAAGCTATTTAAACCTTTGGCCCTCCACAAAGGTTTGTAACTATTCCTTAAAGCTATCTCTAATACTTTTCCTTTAATATTTTTGCCACCATCCTGACTGAACTCCCACATTTCCCCCTTTTCTTTGGCTTTTCCCTTGCTTTTATAATTAGTACATATTTGTTTCATGAGGAGACATTACTATTGTAATTTTGGTTTTTGTGGAGTAAGGATAATTAGAATCATCTTTTTTATATGGCCAAAGGATAAAAAATGATTATACAAATTGGAGTAATTCCTGTCACATTCAACTAAAAGTTGAGAGGCCATGGTCAAATGCCTGTTACAAGAACTGTCTCACAAGCATAATAACCTGCTATGATTTTAAGACTAATTTTATCTAATATTAGTCATCATTTATCAATCAGAGTTAACCAGTGTCTGCATAGTAACAATGAACTTTCTTTCAGAACAATTTTTATAACTTTTCTATATTCCAATAAAATCTCACCTTCTTCTTTATTCTTTGCACATACCAGAGGCCACCTCAGCCTATTTATATGCCTCCAAAAGCAAATCTATCCTTTGTCTATTTCCATGCAAAGACTTATGCTTGGAGAGATATCCCTTTATATTTTCTTTATAATTTTGTTTTGGTTTTGTCTGCTTATTTTTTAGAGGAAAAAAAAATCATTTTTTTTTTTTTTTTTGCCCAGGTTGGTCTCCACCTCCTGAATTCCTCTTGCCTTGGCCTCCCAAAGTGCTAGGGTTACAGGAGTCAGCCTCTGTAGTTGACCTATATTTTTATCCGATATCTGTATTACCTGGTGTCAGAAGTGGGATCCAAAATGAAATCATCTTGGAGAGATTCAGTATTCCCTGGAACTGACATGCAGTATTCACAACAGGGCCCGTTAGCCTCATGCTTCCATACATTTTCTTTTTCCCCCAGTGAGTCTTTCTTGGATCAAAGTCACATTTTCTTTTGGTTTGAGTTTCTAAATTTTACTTGAAATTTGATTTATGAAAGGCCTTTCTCCACTGGTTTATGAGGGGCTTTCCTCTCCTGCTTATGAGATACTTTTCCCTTCCTATTAAGGAAGGTTTCCATCCTTTCTGTTGAGTATGTACTTTACTCTTTGGTTCATTTTGCATGACCAGTTCTTACGTTAGCTTTTGTGTATTCATCTTTGAACCAAATCACCTAGATAAATTTATTTATACAAAGAACTCCCAATATTGAAAGACATGCTAAGATATCCCTGTACTGGAGACCCTAGATGATTATATGTTTAAGCATTATAGCCCATCATCACATGCATTCTTATCTTGATGGATTGATTCTATGGAACCATTTCATAGAAATTACAATTGGTATCATTGGAATATTTTAAACTCCCTAAATTTACTTTTCTTGAAAATAAATGAGAGGGCTGTGGCTACAAAACTAAACAATTCAAACAAATCACATACCATAACAGGACTCTTGAGGTGTCCAAATGTATTCAAGACTCAAAATTGCCATTCTTCAAAATACTGTCTCTAAGTTAACTGTGACAAATAAACAATTAAATAAAAAAGTCTTTAGAAGTGTAAATGCTTTCTGTTTTGTAAGTGCTAACTATTGTCTTTTTTCTCCATCCCTTCCTGTTTGAACTTCTCTTCTTTCCTGATACTTTCTTTTCTACTTTTCCTCAGCCTTCTACTTCCCAATTCTCAACCTGTAAAAACTTGCCCCTTTACAATTAGACCCTCTAATGATCCTGAGGTTCCCCAGATTTCCTATGACCCTTGAACTAAAACTAAATTCTGTGCTATAGCCAAAGAATTGCCTAAAGTTACTGAGTATCCAAATTGCTTTGCCAATAAATTTAACATTAAAATTCAAGCTCACATGCTCAGGATTTTTTTTTCTTTTTTTTTTTTTTTTTTGTGAAATTGAGTCTCACTCTGTCACCCAGGTTGAAGGGCAGTGGTGTGCTTTCAGCTCACTGCAGCCTCCACCTCCCAGGTTCAAGTTAGCCAGGCTGGTTTTGAACTCCTGACCTCAAATCATCTGCCCATCTTGACCTCCCAAAGCGCTAGGATTACAGGTGTGAACCATCATGCCTGACACAGCTCATTTTCAAATTGTCCACATACTTTGGAAAGAAGGCCAAGCCCAATATGAATAGTGAAAGCCAATTCTTCCCATCCCTGACAGGATTTATGAAGACCTGTCCCTGTTTTCCCAGTAGCTGGCCTACAACATTGGCAACAGGCTTGGCAACTAACAAGAATTTTACATAGGGCCATCCTTGAAACATTTCCTAAAGCCATACTTTGAAATAAAATTTAAACTTATACTCAAAGACTAAATCAACCAGGTATAACTATCAGACTTCAGGTTATATTCAAAGAAAAGTCTGGCCTTTGCATTGGTGTTGACTCTACTAAGGTTGGCTTTAATTCTACATTTCTTAATGATCTCTCAGAAAGTTACTCTCTTAGTAAAAAGGGCTTTTATGAAATGGAAAATCATTCAAATCCCTGACTTGTTAATTCGGCAAATCAGTTGGCTTACATTTTAGGGTACAGCAGAATAAAAGAGCACTAAAATTCTAAACCTCCACTCACAACAGATGAACATTCCCAGAGAAAGCAACTGGAGCTCTAAATCGGTACAACTCATCTAATCCACAAAATAAACGCTTCCTGTCATCTGTCATCTTTGTCAATTTTCTTCCAAGCCACTTGAAGAAAAACTATCACAAACTTAAGGAATCACAGTAGTCTGTTCTGTAGTTCAGAGGTTTATCTCCCTAAATTTCATGTTGAAATTCGATCCTCAACATTGGAGGTGGGGCCTAATGGGAAATGTTTGTGTCATGGGGTATCTCCCTGGGAATGACTCAGTGCCATCCTTCCAGTAATGCCTGCATTCTCGCTCTATTAGTTCTCATGAGAGCTGGTTGTTAAAAAGAGCCTTGCACCTCTGCTCCTCTTGCTTCCTCTCTCACCATGTGATCTCTGCACATGCCAGCTTCCTTTCCTCTTCTTCCTTTACCATGATTAGAAGCAGCCTTAGGCCCTCATAGATGCAGAGGCAAGTACCATGCTTTTTGTACAGACTGAAGAACTGTGAACCAAATAAACATCTTTTATTGATAAATTACTCAGCATAAGGTATTCCCTCATAGTAACACAAATAGACAAAAAGCCTTCTTGATTTAACCCTTCAGCTTCTTCCTTCTAACAAAGGGGCTCTAAGGGGCTTTGAAATCATTGCCTTTAATCACCTTGAGGAGACTACTGTTCAAATTGATAGAGATCTTGACTGTTCTCATAGATACAGGAGCAACCTTATCAGTGCTCAACACCATAAACCACAGCAACTCATGCTTCAAGTAATAAAAATATTCAAATGATGGGATCTTCTCATAAACTACCAATGGTTTTTATGTCCCAGCCCAATGCTCTTCATATTGATCCTTTACTGGATACTCATCCTTTGTTCCTGGCAAAATCTTTTCTAGGTCATTTATTCAGATGAGACTTCTTGAAAAAAATACCATGCTGACATCTATTTCTCCAAAAAGGGAAAAATGCTAGAGTTTGGTAACTCCAACAGTTTACTGGATGCTACCAATAATATCCCACTTACTTGTTACGCTGTTCCATCTATCAAAGATATTCTCACTGGCTTTAAAAGTAGGGATATTTAGAAAATCCTTCTGCATTGAAGATCAAATTTAAACATGAGGATTAGAGGGACAATTTAAACTATAGCAAAGATAATTTCAATTGTTTGAATGTATGACAATTTTTTTTCCATTGCCTAGGTTGTTTACAATAATGACAGATGCCTAGGGGTGATTATTGTGGATTAGATAAGAGGAGTCATTTAGAAGTTTCCTAGTGGATCAAATACCTGTCTTTTCATGGGCCGTTTAATCAACAGATATTGGTGGAATTAATAGCATATCCCTGATCAAAATATATCCAAACAAGCCCTTGCCTAAAATTAAACAATATCACTTGAGGCCAAAACAAAAAAACCAACCAAACAAACAAACAAAAAACTCCACTAATGGTTAAAGATAAAAATTTGTTCAAAATCTCTGAGCCATATATACTATTGATATACCCCATTATCCTATGGTTCTAAATCCCATATTTGTTGCCTTCAATAGCAACCAAGAGTAAAGATTTTACTGCAATTGACCTCTATACTGTCTTCTTCAACATTTTTGTTGATCAAACTAGTTACTACATAATTGCTTTCACCTGAAAAGGACAGCAATATAATTAAACTTATATTGAAATGCCTCAGAATTACATTGAAAGCCCTTTTAAAATTTCTCTTACATTCTAAATATGGACTTAAAATACATAACTTTTCCCTAACACTTGTCCTTACTATGAATAAGAATAGATAAGTTATGTAAATAATTATTTCTTTTCACTTGCAGACAGCCTGTAGGATAAACAGTGTACATTTATTAAAACTTCTAGCTACAAAAGGTCATATGTTTGCTAAAGAAAACTTACAGCTAGTCAAGTCCCAAGTTATATAATCTGGATCATCTAATTTCTAAAGCAAGACTACCTTTGGACCTTAAATTGATCAAAGGTGTCCTTCCCTAAACCCAAAGCTACATAGCTACTTTGAGGTTTTCTTGAACTCACTGGATACTTCAGTAACTTTGTTCCAGACTTGTATTTGATTGCTGAACCTCTACCTGCCCTATTCTATTCCTCTAAACCTGATTCCATTGCATGGAAAAAAGTCTAAAGATATTTATGCTTACTGAATTAAAGGAAGGACTTTTAAATACCCCTATCCTGGGGCATCCTAATTATCAACACCTTTTCTTCCTTTTTACTTATAAAAAGGAAGGAAATTCCTTAAGTGTCCTAACACAAAAACATGAAAATCAACATTGCTTTTTTGGATATTGCAGCCAACAAGATATTGCAGCCAACAAGATATTGCAGCCAAGAACTAGAGCCAGTAACTGAGAGATTGAGCTGTTGAGAACTATACCAGCTATTGCCCTGTTATTTAAATCCACACATCAAAAAGTCATGATACCTTTTCTGACCATTTTTGTTACCTACACTGTCAAAGATTTTCTAAATTTATGTCATACCTAATTCTCTCTGCCAATTGTTTTACCACTTAAATACTTTTTTTGATAGCCATGGCGCAAATTTTTCTAAATGTAACAATCTTAATTCTGCTACTGTTTTATCCCTTTCTTCTGATAAAACCTTACCATGGCTCTTTGACTCTACCTGACTGCCTTTCAGCTCCCCAAAATGATTTACAAGAGACTGTTAGACAATACAAAATATAATGGTTTATAGATGTATCATATGTAAAGAATGTTATGGATAAATACTGTACAGAATATGTAATTGCCACTTCTTTTAAAGTTACTGAGTCTGTCCCCTTACCCATGGTTGTCCTTGCCCAACATGGTGAACACTTTGCCCTTACTTGCTTCCTTGTTGTAAGAGATCTACTAAGATATACAGATGATAGATATATGTTTAGGATTGCTCATAATTTTGAAATGTTATGGAATTAGGGATTTCTCACTTCCACTACAGGCCAAACTAAGAATGAGTACTATGTCTAAGACTTACTTGATGCCATCTAGCTATCAGTTGCTTTAGCTATTATCAAAATTATTGAATATTAAAACTAGACCATGTGAACATTCAAACTAGAAAAAAAATACCATGCTGATAATGCAACAGAAAATGCTGCTATTAAAAGTTCAATTGATTACTCTGTCATGGACCCACAAGAAGATCCTTAAAAGATGATTTAAGAACAATTATCAAAGATGCACAAATTGGACACCAAAAGCTGAAAGACAAAATTGGAAAAATTATTGATTAGATTATTTATTGATTATCAAAAATAATTCTGATTTGGATCTGATGAAAAAATGCTATTTCAAATTCAATAATATATCTGCTCTTAACTACAATACAATACAAAAAACTTGACTTATTGGGCGACTAATAAATTAATTTCTAAAGTAAAACGGTATTGGTGGGTGATGTAAAAACCATCTTCCCAAAGTGCTTATTTGACTTGTGCCACCAGTACTGTTTAATCCAGAAAAACCTATACGTACCATTCCTGGCCATTTTAATTTACCCAATGGATCATTTGAAGTTTGGCAAATAGATTTTAGCCAATTACCTTCCTCCTATAGGTATACATATATATTTATTATGATCTATAAATGTTTTATTGCATGGAAGCCTTTCTTTATAGACAAGCTACTGCTCAAGTCATGGTCAAAATTCTTCTGAGATAGTTATTCCCACTTGAGTAATTTTGCTAAAACTTCATGGTGACTGGAAGACCCACTTTACTGGGTATGTAATAAAACAGGTATATTCAGTTTTACCAATCGTACATTTCCATTGTGCCTACCATCCCCAATTTTCTTGCTTGGTAAAACAAGCAAATAAACCTATAAAAACCCGGTTGACAAAATTTATGAAAACTTCATACCTCCCTGGCCTAAGATTTTTCCCCTTGGTGTTATTAAATTTGAAAGCCATCTGCTTCAGGCTTCACCAACTTTCACAGGCCATTCTATGTCCTTAGCTTTCTCTACTATTGACCCTCAGTTAATAAATGGAGATGTACCCCAGTATTCTAAGGGCATTACTAAACCAATGGATAAAGGTTATACTTTAATAAAACAGTCTTTCTACAGTGTGTTCTTATGAGATAAAGACATAAGACACCATAATCTACAAACTGGTGATTTTTGTCTACTGAAAAAGATACCTAAGTAAGGACTCTCTGCAGCATCATTTTTAAGTATCCATATCAAGTCTTTCTCACTAATCCCTGTGTTGCCAAATTCAAAAGTATTGACTCCTAGATCCACATTTCTCATTTAAAAAAAGCTCCTATTCCTTTTTGGACCAATATGCCGACAGGCAATTTAAAGCTGAAGTTCACCCAAATTAAAGCAGATAATAGCTAGACTACTATTCCATCTATACTAAGATGTCCTGATCAGGCCAGTATGCTCTTTTCCTTTTATCATTAGTCTCTTAAGTGCCTTTGTTTTCCTACAAAAACAATGCTTTAGTTCATGTTTCTTCATCTGCTACCAAAAGGGGGAAACTTAACCTTGAATTTGTCAGCAGCCCCCTGATCTGTCTATGATACAAGTGAATCCTTGGTCTTCCTCATAACAGATTTCACTAATATTCCCCATGTAACTGTTCAGATTGTACACCCGGTCCTTTGTAGTAGGTCGTGCCCTATATTTGTATTTCTTGCTTCACTCTAACAATAAAAATTTATTTTAAAGTGAGGTTAGCAAAAATACTTTAAAATTAGATTAAGATTATACTTTTTAAAATGGTAAAAGAATTTAAAAAAACTTGGCAGGTTACAAAAACATTTAGACTTTAGTCTTCTAATAACTGATGGCCTTCAATCACAAAATAGTTCAATAATAGAACCTTAGATAAATACTACTGAAACCTTGCTATGAGTAACTATTAATAGACAAATTACTTCATATGCAATTAATTATTGTTTGTGCTTCATTTGTGTAAATTTTCATCTGTGGAGTATTCAACAGTCAACCATATACATGGACTATATCATCTCTCAATAAATGATAAAAGGAAAATTAGGTTTATTGTATTTCTAAATTCAATTTAAATTAATGAAATCTAATCATTGGATGACATCTCTTAGCTTGTACTATTGATATGATACTATTGAGATATATATAGTAGAGAGATACTATACTCTACCAAATATACAATTTATACTTTACCACAAAGCCAACAGAATGAACCTCATTTATTAAATTCCATTTTGTGTAGATTGGGATTATTTACCTGTAAACAATGATCAAAAATGTATTATTAAAGAAATGGTCTATAGCTCACTCCATAGCTAAAGACATGCGACTCAACAAATGTATCTAGATTTTCTTACTAAAGTGATATTACATAAAACAATTATTGTAGATTGCATATTAGCTAAACAAGGTAATATTTGTTCAATTGCTAACACTACTTACTACATATGGATAAATTCCTCTGGGGAAGTAGAATCATAGTTTTATAAGTTAAGAGAGCAAGCCACTTGGCTCCAACAAATTTCATGGAATATAACTGAAATTCTCTATTTGTTCAGTTGGTTTCTGAAAATCTGAAGTTTTTGATCTGTTCATGGTTTAGAACAATTATGCAAACTAGATTTGTTATATTTTTGCTGGTAATTTTTTACATTGTGATATTTAACCTTTGTTCTTGTTGCCTATTTGTCATAGTCAATTTTTTACATTGTGATATTTAACCTTTGTTCCTGTTGCCTATTTGTTTCCTGTTGAGAGACTAGCCTCTCAACAGGAAAATGTTAACCCAATTCTTCTAGACGATAATTAATGCCTATGGTGCTAAAAAGATGGAACATGATGCTAAACTCCAAGAGAAGCTTCCCTGGGAGGGTTTCACTTTCTGGCTTCTTTGTTGCTCAAATGTGGTCTTGGTCCTTGACATTCACTTTCATGTTTTCTCTCTTACATGAGACCAGAGACAACCAGGACAGACCCATTCATGCATGAATTGACAATTTAACCTAACTTCAGAGATGATTGGTCAGCAATGCTTTTATAAAAAGCTATTCAACAAAATGTGAAAATTGATTATACAAATGGGAGTCATTTCTGTTACACCCAATGAAAATAGAAACGGGAGGCAACGAGAAAAAACACTCAGGTCACAAAGGCCTGGGCTCCAAGAATTGTCTCCAGAGCAAAATGGCCCACTGTAAGTTAAGTCTAGTTTTACCAAGTAATTGCCACTGGTCACCAATCAAAGCTCACCAGCTCCTGCATAGCGCCACAAGTGCCAATGAACATCCTTTCAAAACAACTTAGGTAACGTTTCTCTTTCCCAATAAAATCTCAATCTTCTTCTTTGTTTTTTGAACATAGCAGAAGTCAACTCAGTTGATGTGTGTGTCCTGAAAAACAATTCTGTTCTTTGTATATGCCCAAATAAAAGCTTTTGCTTGGAGCTTCGTTGCTATATTTTTTTATTTTTGGAGGCAGAGTCTCCCTCTTCACCCAGGCTGGAGGGCAGTGGCACAATCTCAGCTCGCTGCAACCTACACCTCTCAGGTTCAAGTGATTCTCATTCTTCAGCTTCCCTAGCAGCTGAGATGACAGGGGTGCGCAACCACACCTGGCTAATTTTTGTTGTTTTTAGTAGAGATGGGGTTTTGCCACGTTGACCAGGGTGGCCTTGAACTACTGACCTCAGGGGATCCACTTGCCTTGGCCTCCCAAAGTGCTGGGATTACAGGCATGAGCCACAGCACCCAGGCTCATATTGACCAACTGATCTCTTCTTTTAATGTCTTTATCAATATGCACTGAACCTAAAAGTGTGAGCATGTAGGTTCATTGACTTCTTTATTCCATTCTCTTTTTCATTAGGTAAATTGTGTTATATAAATTCCTTTCTTTTGTAACTATAGCTACAAATAACAAAATACAACATTTATTTTGGATGAACAGGAACAAAAAGACTCACCTTTTTATTTGATTATGATGGTTAATACTGAGAGTCAACTTGATTGGATTGAAGGATGCAAAGTATTGTTCCTGGGTGTTTCTGTGAGAGGGTTGCCAAAGGAGATTAACATTTGAGTCAGTGGTCTGGGGAAGGCAGACCCACCCTCAATTTGGTGGGCACAACCTAATCAGCTGACAGATGATATAAAGCAGGCAGAAAAATGTGAGTAGGCAAGACTGGACGAGCCTCTCAGCCTACATCTTTCTTCTTTGTTGGATGCTTCCTGCCCTCAAACATCGGATTCCATGTTCTTCAGTTTTGAGACTTGGACTGGCTCTCATTGCTCCTCAAGCTTGCAGACAGCCTATTGTGAGACCTTGTGATCATATAAATTAATATTAAACCCCTCTTTTCATATATATATATATATATATATCTATGGTAAATATATAGAGAGAGTAAATATATGTAGTGTGTATATATAGTACATATATATACAGTAGTTATTTAGTTCTGTCCCTCTAGGAACCCTTACTAATACACTGACCAGTGACTCTTCTTTTAACATCATCATTGTTGTGCACAGATTCTAAAAATGTAAGAGAAAGATTCCATTTTACTATATTCAGAATGATTCTTTAAGAAAACTCCTTCTAGCCTAAAAGTTCCCTCGGAAGATCTCCCGCTTCCTGATGAGAACTGTAGTTTAATTTCAGATGTGACTGTTACTTTTTTTTAATCTTTCAGATAATTTTTTAATGCTCTATAAAGAGTTGAGGTGTGTGTAGGGGTTGTAGGAGTAAGCTGATAGAGTACTAACCATGGATTTTATATTTAAATTTCTCTTACAAGTTATGTGCATCATGTATTTTTTTCTTTTTTGCAATATAAGACAGATGTGAGTTCCCGCTTGGCTTCATGGGTTACAATTTTTCTTTACACTTGCCTAGCTGACCTCTTGAGACTTGAGGTCTGAGCAAGATGTACATGGAACAACCTTGCATAGACTCTGTACCAATTGTGTGAGGTGAAAGTCTCTATAATACATAAGTTATTCTATATCACTCATCGTGATTCTACTTCTTGTGTCAAATCCTGACAGACAGATAGTAATGTAGAGACTTCAACAAATTTATCAAAGAGATTAATCCCAAATATTGGCAAAGGGATGTAGCAGAAGAATCTGGAAGCATTACTTTATGTTCTTGAAACTGGTTTCACATCTCTGGATGCATATTTCTATCCTTATTTTAGTTTAGAGAGTATTTTATGCAGTAACACTGCGTTTCTTCAGAGGTAGAATATAGCTCCTAGTAGCTATTTCTTCAAATGTTCACTCTCAAGCCTACTAGACTTTTCAATCTCAAGTGTCATCATTTTACTTTTACCTGCCTAGTTGGTGACTACTTGGAGAGTTTGTTCTTCAGTCTATGTTAACAGCCCTTAAAAAAGACAGTCACACACTTTGCTCTTTGTGTATTGAAGTCTTTACAGCAGCAATTCACCTAGGCTTATAAAGGAAGTGATGCACACATTTTCTTCGTCTACTTTAAGAGCTAATATAGATCTGATACTTTTGGTAGAAGCTGAGTAGAGCAATGAACACGCCTTCTAGCTCAGCACTAAATTATTCACAATGTGAGAGGGAGCAGTAGATAACAGCTTTTTGACTAGGAGTTGCCAGATAGTCATTTACTTCTATTCCAGCAAGCTTGGTTTTTGGCACACTGGGCACTTCATTTTTTTCTCCCTGCCAGATATATCTGAGTCACAGGTTCACTGTATAGGGCCTTTATCCCCTCCTACAGTGGCATCAATTATGCTACAAGTATTCTCTTAACACTTGTCATGTACCTGTCACAGAACTAAGCCTATACCTAGGCTGGAATGAGACAAATGGTATGAAAGCCGCTTCCATTTGTGTAACTATATAGCGTATTTTTGGGCACATAAGCTACCCTCCAAAAGAGATAGCTTTTTTTGAGGCTAAAAAATAAATGTGGTAGCTTTCATTGAGGCAATAAATAAATAGTGGTACTTTAAAATTTTTACCTAACTTGGGTTTGCCAGTTTTATGTAATATAAACCAAGTACTCATTCCTTTTTCTGAGTAAGACTCAGTGTTTCCGTTACAACACACAGCATATGTGGCTGGGAAGAAATGGTTTAAGGCAGATCCTTAGGGTTTGCTTATTACATATGCTATGCCCAAGACTTTGACTTTCATTTACCCAGCAAATATCTGTTCAAATGATTATTCTACAGAAAGCACTGCAGATTGGGGAATTCTACTTAGAAGATAAACAGAAAAAAAATTATTTGTTTTTATTTTCTTTCATTAGTCCATCCTACAACAAGACAGTAAGATGATGGTCAGCAAGGTATTTGTATGAAGCAGCATCAAAGAAGTAGTACTTATTAACTTTTTACAAATGCAAGTTTAAAACTAAAAGAAAAAAACAAACTATATAAATCACTGAATTTGCCTAAAACAAAAAGCTCAAACAAGCATATACAAAAAAGTAAAATAGTGTACATTAAAATACATCCCAAGGCAGGAACTTATATTTTTATAAGCAAAATACAGGGTAGACATTATTATGAGTGGTATATTTAATTTTGTTATATTTTCTAAATAAGTCACTGCAATGTAGCACATCTATCAAAACAGGAATGTCTAAAGTATGTTTTTAAACCTCAAATTGGGGCAGGAGAGAACTTTCTTGCTTTACTATTCGAGTTCAAATTCTTTGGATTCATTTTCTTAATGTTGGCTCCTTTTCTCTTATTATTTCATTAAAGTTACATTAGAATCTTTTAAACTTTAATAAAATATAATTATAATAAAAAATTACAAAAGTTTAGTGTGCATTAAAGAACTATTCCTGAAACCACATTAAAAATGTGGACCATGTGAAAAGATGTATAAAACAAACAAAATCATTTATATTCTGCCTCAGTCATTATTATTATTTATTTATTCATTTATATTTGTACACTCAGTGCTTTTGGAAATGATTTACGGAAGCTTATAAAAATACATAGTGTACCAAAATACACATCAAAAAGAAGTAAAGAAACTTTACTTGTGGCAAAGATAAACAAGGTAGGAACAATAGAATAAATTCAAAAGCAACAAAAAAGGTATGCCCTGGAATACAATAGCTTGCATCAAGGCTGGGATCCGGCACTGCACTAACAGTAAAGCAAGAAAGAAGAGAGAAACATGAAAACAGTTTCTTGAGCCATGCTTCAAAAATATGAAAACAGGCCAGTTTTTCAAGAGATACATTTATTGCTCATCCAGACACCAAACATAAATATCTTCACTAGACCAAAGTTCATTATCTGTGTTCTCTTTGTTGGTGTTGGTTTTAATATTTTTGCTCCTGCCTGTAATCCCAGCACTTTGAGAGGCAAAACTGGGTAGTCAGGTGTTTGAGACCAGCCTGGCCAACATGGTCACACCCCATCTCTACTAAAAATACAGAAATTAGCAGGGCGTGGTGGCATGCACCTGTAATCCTAGCTACTCAGGAAGCTGAGGCAGGAGAATTGCTTGAACCTGGGAGGCGGAGGTTGCAGTGAGCCGAGATCACACCACTGCACTCCAGCCTGGGTGACAGAGCAAGACTCCATCTTAAAAATAATAATAAGTAAATAAACATACTTATCTTGCACACAATTATATATGTAATTCTGTGAGTAACAAATTCCATGTACACAGCTTTATAGACTTTTAAATTAATCCAAATCAATTAGTTTTGAAAATATCAGGTGAGATGATTCTCCAACAATTTCTTAGTTACAGACAATTTTGAATACCTGATGAAAATAACAGACTGTCCATTAAGATTAATGTGCATAAAATATATGTGCAATTTGAAGGTGTTATTATACCTTCCCTTACTTAAAGTTTAAGAATCTTCAAGCAAGAAAAATTAACAGACTACTTAATTTACGGGATATACTTTCTAAGTACTATTTATTTACACAAGATTTTTGAGAAATTTACCAGTAGTGAACTTCAGATCACTTTTATGTGTTCTGTGATGGTACTTAAACCAGAAGCAGATAGGAAGTTTTTTTTTGTCGTTGTTGTTTGTTGTTTTTTTTTTATTTTGGCTTGGGTTCATTCATAGTTTTTTTTTCTTATTATACTTTATGTTCTGGGGTACCTGTGCAGATTGTGCGGTATTGTTACATAGGTATACACATGCCACGGTGGTTTGCTGCATCCATCCCCTTGTCCATCTACATTAAGTATTTCTACTAATGTTATCCCTCCCCAATTCCCCCAACCCCTGCTATCCCTCCCCTACCCCCCAACAGTCCCCTGTGTGTGATGTTCCCCACCATGTTTCAATGTGTTCTCATTGTTCAACATGTACTTATGAGTGAGAACATGTGGTGTTTGGTTTTCTGTTCTTGTTTCAGTTTGCTGAGAATGATGGTTTCCAGTTTAATCCATGTTTCTGCAAAGGACATGAACTCATCATTTTTTATGGCTGTGTAGTATTCCATGGTATATATGTGCTACATTTTCTTTATCCAGTCTACCATTGATGGACATTTGAGTTGGTTCCAAGTCTTTGCTATTGTAAACAGTGCTGCAATAAGCATATCTGTGCATGTGGCTTTATAATAGAATGATTTGGGTATATATCCAGTAGTGGAATTGCTTGTTCAAATGGTATTTCTATTTCTAGATCCTTGAGGAATCGCCACACTGTCTTCCACAATGGTTGAACTAATTTACATTCCCACCAACAGTGTAAAAATGTTCCTATTTCTTCACATCCTCTCCAGCTTCTGTTGTCTCCAGATTTTTTAATGATCACTTCTAACTAGCTTGAGATGGTATCTTAATGTGGTTATCATTTGCATTTCTCTAATGACCAGTGATGATTTGCTTTTTAAAATATGTTTGTTGGCTGCATAAATGTCTTCTTCTGAAAAATGTCTGTTCATATCCTTCACACACTTTTCAATGGGGTTGTTTTTTTCTTGTAAATTAGTTTCAGTTCTTTGTAGATTCTGTATATTAGCCCTTTGTCAGATGGGTAGCTTGCAAAAATTTCATTCTATTTTTTTATTCTGTTGGTTGCCAATTCACTCTAATAATAGTTTCTTTTGCTGTGCAGAAGCTCTTTAGTTTAATTAGGTCCCATTTGTCTATTTTGGCTTTTGATACCATTGCTTTTGGTGTTTTAGTCATGAAGTCCTTGCCTGTGCCTGTGTCTTGAATGGTATTACCTAGGTTTTCTTCTACGGTTTTTATGCTGTTAGGTCTCATGTTTAAATCTTTAATCCATCTGGAGTTAATTTTTGTATAAGATGTAAGGAAGGATTCCAGCTTCAGTTTTCTGCATATGGCTAGCCAGTTTTCCCAACACTGTTTATTAAACAGGCAATTCTTTCCTCATTGGTTGTTTTTGTCAGATTTGTCAGAGATCAGATGGTTGTAGTTATGTGGCATTTATTCCAAGGCCTCTGTTCTGTTCTATTGGTTATATTTCTGTTTTGGTACTAGTACCACGCTGTTTTGATTACAGTAGCCTTGTAGTATAGTCTGAAGTCAGGTAGCATGATGCCTCCAGCTTTGTTTTTTGTTTTGCTTAGGATTGTCTTGGTGATGCTGGCTCTTTTTTTGGTACTATATGAAGTTTAAGGTGTTTTTTTTTCCAGTTCTGTGAAGAAGTCAATGGTAGCTTGATAGAGATAACATTGAATCTATAAATTACTTTGGGCAATATGGCCATTTTCATGATATTGATTCTTCCTAACCATGAGCATGGAATGTTTTTCCATCTGTTTGTGTCCTCTCTTATTTCTTTGAGCAGTGGTTTATAATTTGCCTTGAAGAGGTCCTTCACATCCCTTGTTAATTGTATTCCTAGGCATTTTATTCTCTTTGTAGCAATTGTGAATAGGAGTTCACTCATGATTTGGCTCTCTGTCTGTTATTGGTGTATAGAAATGCTTGTGATTTTTGCACATTGATTGTGTGTCCTGAGACTTTGCTGAAGTTGCTTATAAGCTTAAGGAGATTTTGGGTTGAGATGATGGGGTCTTCTAAATATACAATCATGTTGTCTGCAAATAGAGACAATTTGACTTCCTTTTTTCCTAATTAAATACCATTTATTTCTTTTTCTTGCCTGATTGCTCTGGTCAGAACTTCCAGAACTATGTTGAATAGGAGTGGTAAGAGAGTCTTGTTCCAGTTTTCAGACGGAATGCTTCCAGTTTTTTCCCATTCAGTATATTTTCTGTGGGTTTGTCATAAATAGATTTTATTATTTTGAGATACATTTCATAGATACCTAGTTTATTGAGTTTTTAGCATGAAGGGCTGCTGAGTTTTGTAGCAGGCCTTCTCTGCATCTGTTGAGATGATTATGTGGTTTTTGTCTTTGGTTCTGCTTATGTGATGTATTACGTTTATAGATTTTCATATGTTGAACCAGCCTTGCATCCCAGGGATGAAGTCAACTTGATTGTGATGGATAAGCTTTTTGATGTGCTGTTGGATTTGGTTTGCCAGTATTCTATTAAGGATTTTTGCACCAATGTTCATCATGTATATTGGCCTGAAAGTTTCTTTTTTAGTTGTGTCTCTGCCAGGTTTTGGTATCAGGATGATATTGGTCTCATAAAATGAGTTAGGGATGATTCCCTCCTTTTGTATTGTTTGGAATAGTTTCAGAAGGAATGGTACCAGCTCTTCTCTGTACATCTGGTAGAATTCAGCTGTGAACCTGTCTTGTCCTGGACTTTTTTTTGGTCTGGTAGGCTATTAATTTCTGCCTTAACTTCAGACCTTGTTATTGTTCTACTCAGGGATTCAACTTCTTCCTGGTTTAGTCTTGGGGGGATGTAAGTGTTCTGGAATTTATCCATTTCTTCTAGATTTACTGGTTTATGTACATAGAGTTGTTTGTTGTAATCTCTGATGGTAGTTCGTATTTCTTTGGAATCAGTGGTGATATCCCCTTTATTGTTTTTTATTGCATCTGTTTGATTCTTCTCTCTTTTCTTTTTTATTAGTCTAGCTAGTGGTCTATTTTATTGATTTTTTCAAAAAAACAGCTCCTGGGTTTACTGTTTTTTTGAAGGGTTTTTTTGTGTCTCTATCTCCTTCAGTTCTGATCTGATCTTAGTTATTTTTTGTCTTCTGCTAGCTTTTGAATTTGCTTGATCTTGCTCCTCTAGTTCTTTTAATTATGAGGTTAGGGTGTCGATTTTAGATGTTTCCTCATATCCCATGTGGGTATTAGTGCTATAAATTTCCCGCTAGACTGTGCTTTGAATGTGTCCCAGAGATTCTGGTACATTGTGTCTTGGTTCCCATTGGTTTTGAAGAACATCTTTATTTCTGCCTTCATTTCATTATTTATCTAGTAGTCGTTCAGGAGCATATTTTTCAGTTTACTTATAGTTGTGCGGTTTTGAGTGAGTTTCTTAATCTTGCATTCTAATTTCATTGCACTGTGGTCTGAGGTACTGTTTGTTTTGATTTCCATTCTTTTCCATTTGCTGAAGAGTGTTTTACTTCTGATTATGAGGTCAATTTTAGCATAAGTGTGATGTGGTGCTGAGAGAATGTATGTTCTGTGGATTTGGGGTGGAGAGTTCTGTAGATGTCTGTTAGGTCCTCTTGTTCCAGATCTGAGTTGAAGTCCTGGATATCCTTGTTAATTTTCTGTCTCACTGATCTAATATTGATAGTGGGGTGTTAAAGTCTCCCACTATTATTGTTTGGGAGTTCAAGTCTCTTTGTGGGTCATTAAGAACTTGTTTTATGTATCTGGCTGCTCCTTTATTGGGTGCATATATATTTAGGATAGATAGCTCTTCTTGTTGCATTGATCCTTTTACCATTATGTAATACCCTTCTTTGTCTCTTTTGATCTTTGTTAGTTTAAAGTCTGTTTTATCAGAGACTAGAATTGTAACCCTTGCTTTTTTTTCTCTCTCTGTTTGCTTGGTAAATCTTCCTCCATCCCTCTTTTTTGAGCCTATATGTGTCTTTGCACATGAGATGGGTCTCCTGAATACAGCACACAGATTGGATTTAATAGACTAAGCAGAGAGATACATAACAGCTGTTGATATGGAGGAAAGAGAGAAAGAGAAAAACAGAGGAGGGAATAAGAGAAAGAATAAAAATGATATATACAGAAAAGGTTAATTTAGTAGTTCTCTTATTCTCTGCATTGAAGTAGAATGTAGAAGAATTACTCAGGCCATAGGGTTTTCACAGGGCAATAGAGAAATCATATCATCAAATGAATCCATTAAAAGTGGAAGTTTTAAAGATCTGTAGCAAAATTGATGGTAATGAGAATATTAACCTAGAAAATATGTGCAGCCTATTTTAAGTATGTATTTGTGTGTGTGGGTGTCTGGGTGTATTCTCTGGTGAACTAACCATGCCAGTTTTTATAATTAAAGATAATAGTGCATTTTCATATGTGTGTGTGTGTGTGTGTGTGTAATTTCTGGATGCATGCAAGCAAATTGTTGGAAGACATCTACCAAAAGCCAAAAGATATCTTTGGTTTTGGAAGACTTCCCTGACAATAATTAAATAATCAATTCAGTTAGCTCCAAATATAAGAAAATATGTTTCTGTTAATTGGATAGAAGAGAATGTGAATCTTTCTATTTTCACTATAACTGATGTGTTTTCTGTTCACTTAAAAGTGGAAGCAAGTCAAATGTTTTCCTACCAAATTTGGGTTTTTAAAAAGTATTAAAATGTAAGTGCTGCATACAAGTCAATAATGAGGCTTCGATGTTGATTCCAAATAGTTTTCTTCTAGGTATTTTATAAGTGTGAGATCAATTTAAATAATATTCTCATAAGTTTTAGATCCATCCAGTCAAGAATAATCTCTAAAAGTAGAATTATGTTTACAGAGACCAGTACATTTAAAAAAAATTATAAATTAAAATACTTTAAGTTGAGTTTTGGTTCATTGTAACCAAACAGTACAGATGTATGTAGCCGATAATTGAGTCCAAGTCACTGAGGTAAAGGTAAGGTCAACAGAAGTCCCATATTATTTAATATTATTCTTAACATGTATTTCCAGAAAGTGATGAATAATATAAGTAGTTAATATAATGAAATCAAAGAGTTTTAAGCTAGATTACTTTTCAAATAGAAATAAAAAGGCTAGATTACCAATTTTTTTAAATAGAGCTTATTGATCATTTAAAATTTAGCATCTACCAGGTTAAAAGGATATAATTTATTGGAAGTAGAATCTTCCTTTAAAAATGGGTAAATTAGTTAATTCTTTCAGCCATTCTCCTTTTACTCCACTCTGTCTGGCTAACTTCTTATCTTACAGGTCTGTGCTTTAATGTGTTTTCCAGAAAGCCTTTCCTTAAGCCTATACTTAATCTGTAAGAATAACTACAATAGAAATTGGAGATGCAGTCTGCAATTTTTGCTTACATGGCACAGCCTGATTTCAAACTTCCTTTGCTAATGCTTCTTCTTTATTACTCTTAGATTAATTAACACTGTAGCCCTTAAATCAACCAGTATTTCCTTTTCTCATTAACTGAGCAACCAGCAATTATTGACATTTTCACTTTGTCATTAAAATACTTTGCAATGGTCTCTTAGTCGATATATAGGCTATACTTAAATATTATATTTTAGTATTATCCAATAAATTTATGCTATCAAAGAGGTAGACTGAAAATCTGAGGTGTTTAGCAGAATACCTTAAAAAATAGGAATATCCCCCATCCACATTCTCTCGTGGAAGCCTGTATTCCCCTCCTAAACTCCATCTCTCTCTCTATTCCCTTCCACTCAGTATGGAAGCTACATTTCTCTCCTGGATTCCATCTTTCTGGATTCTCTCACTCAGTGTGAGAGTTAGCTGTTTCTCCTTGTCTTTTTTCTCTCTAAATAAATCACTTTCTACAAACAAGGAAATAGGAATATCAAAATATAAACTCTGGAGAATGCAATCTAGGACCATATACTGTTAATAAAAGGCAAGGATTATAAGGATAGGCTGACATCTCCTTATCAATATCCTAGGATGTCAAGATGATATGAAGGGAATAATCCAGGAAGGTACACATGTATAGTAATTTCAAAATTCCAAGCACTGTTTGAAGTACTTTAGACACATTTACTCATTTTATCTCCCCAACAACCCAGTACTATTATTTCCCACTTATACATATAGACTATTGCAAGAAGCTAGAATAAGTTGAATAAAGGACAATAAATATGCTTAATTGCAGGTTGTAAACCCATACAGTTTTCAAAGAGATAGTTCCTAACCTTAGCACCTACTATGTATCCTAGACATCATGAAGCAAGTAAAATAAATTCCATCTATAAATGAGACTATGCAGTATATCTTTTATTGTGTCTAGCTCATTTCACTTAGCATAATGTCATCCAGGTTCATTTATGTTGTCACAAATGTCATACTTTCCCTTTTTAAAAAGGTAGGATAAAATTTAATGTTGTATATATACAGCATTTTCTTTGTTCATTCATTTATTCATGGACCCTTGTTTCCATATCTTGTCCATCGTAAACAATACTTCAAGTAAACATGGTAGTGCAGATATCTTTTTGAGATAATCATCTTATTTTCTTTGAACATATACCCAAAAATTGGATTGCTGGATTACATGGTAATTCCATTTTTAATATTTTGAGGACTTTCATACCATTTTCCATAATGGTTGTATTAATTTATTCTAACCAACAATGTATAAGTATGTGTTCCCTTGTCTCCATGTCCTCCACAGTGTTTGTTATCTTTTGCCTTTTTGATAATAGCCAATCTAGCAAGTGTGAGATAATATATCTCAATGTAGTTTCAATGTGCATTTCCCTGATGATTAGTGGTGTTAAGCACTTTTTCACATAACTGTTTGCCATTTATATGTCTTTTTTTTAAAAGAAATATCTATTTATGTGTTTGCCTGTTGTAAAACTGATTTATTTCATTATTATTATTTTTAGCTATTGAGTTGTACAAGTTTCTCACATAGTTTAGATTTTAACCTCTTATTAGATAAATGTTGAACAGATAATTTACACAATTCTATAGGTTGCCTTCTCATTTTGTTGATTGTTTCCTTTGATGTGCATTACTTTAATGTAGTCCTTATTGTTTATTTTTGCTTTCATTGCCTGTTTTTTGGGTATCATAGTTAAAAGAAATTGACCAGACCAATGTCATGGAATGCTTCCTCTATGCTTTCTTCTAGGATTTTTTCAGTTTCAGGTCTTATGTTTAGGTCTTTAACACATTTTTAATTGATATTTGTGTATAGGTTAAGATAAGCATCTAATTTGGTGCTTTTTAGAGTGGATATCTAGTATTTTCAGCACCATTAATAGAAAAGACTATATTTTCCCTATTGTATATTCGTGCTGCCTTAGTTCAGGATTAGGTGACTGTATGTGTCTTGCTTTTGTTCTCTTTCATTATTTCTTGTGTTTTTTTAATGCCTGTACAATTCTATTTTGATTATTGTTTTGTAATATATTTTGAAATCTGGAAGAGTGGTGCCTCTAGCTTTGTTCTTCTTACTCAAGATTGTTTTAGCTTTTTGGATTCTTTCATGGTTTTATGTGATGAGTTTTTGTTTGTTTGTTTGTATTTCTGTGAAGAATGCTATTGGAGTTTTAATAGGGGATGCAGTAAATCCATAGGTTGCTATAGGTAGTGATATGGTTTGGCTGTATCCCCACCCAAATCTCATCTTGAATTCTACATGTTGTGGAGGGGACCTGGTGGGAGGTGACTGAATCATGGGGACATGTCTTTCTCATACTGTTCTTATGAAAGTAAGTCTCACAAGAGTTGATGGCTTTATAAGGCAGAGTTTCCCTGCACGAGCTCTCTCTTTGCCTGCTGTTGTCCATTTAGGATGGACTTGCTCTTCCTTGCCTTCCACCATGATTGTGAGGCCTTTTCAGCCACGTGAAACTGAGTCCAATTAAATGTATTTCTTTTGTAAATTGCCCAGACTCACATATGTCTTTAGACAGCAGTGTGAAAATGGAATAATACAGTAAATTGGTACCAGTGGAGTGGGATGCTGCTGAAAAGATATCCAAAAACGGGGAAGTAACTTTGGAACTGGGTAACAGGCAGGGGTTAGAACAATTTGGAGAGCTAAGAAGAAGATAGGAAAATGTGGGAAAGATTGGAGCCACCTAGAGACTTGTTGAATCACTTTGATCAAAAGTCTGATAATGATTTGGAAAATGAAATCCAGGCTGAAGTGGTCTCAGATGGAAATGAAGAACTTGTTGGAAGCTTTTGTTTTAGCAAAGAGACTGGTGGCATTTCCCTCTGCTTTAGAGGCTTGTGGAACTTTGAACTTGAGAGAGATGATTTAGGGTATCTGGTGGAAGAAATTTCTAAGCAGCAAAACGTTCAAGAGGTGACTTGGGTTCTGTTAAAGGCATTTATTTTTATAAGGGAAGCAGAGCATAAAAGTTGAGAAAACTTCTAGAGTGACAATGTGATAGAAAAGAAAACATTGTTTTCTGAGGAGAATCCAAGCTGGCTGCAAAAATTTCTATAAGTAATGAAGAGTTGAATGTTAATCCCTAAGACAATGAGGAAAATGTCTCCAGCCATGTCAGAAGTCTTCATGGCAGCCCCTGCCATCACAGGCCCAGAGGCCTAGAAGGAAATAATGGTTTCATGGGCTGGGCCTTGGGTCCTTGAACTGTATACAGCCTAGGGACTTGGTGCCCTGCATCCTAGCTGCTCCAGCCATGGCTGAAAGGGGCCGATGTAGAGCTCAGGCTGTGACTTCAGGGGGTGCAAACCTCAAGCCTTTGCAGCTTCCACATGGTGTTGAACCTGCCAGTGCACAGAAGTCAAGAACTGGGGTTTGGGAACCTTCGCCTAGATTTCAGAGTATGTGTGGCATTTCCTGGATGTCCAGGCAGAAGTTTGCTGCTGGTGCAGGGCTTTCATGGAGAACCTCTGCTAGGACAGTGCAGAAGAGAAATGTTGGGTCAGAGCCCCCATACAGAATCCCTACTGTGGCATTGCCTAGTGGAGTTGTGGGAAGAGGGCCATCATCTTCCTCCCGACCCCAGAATGGTAGATCCACTGACAACTTGCACCGTGTGTCTGGAAAAGCTGCAGACACTCAACACCAGCCCATGTAAGCAGCTGGGTGGGAGTCTGTACCCTGAAAAGCCAAAGGGATAGAGCTGCCAAAGACCATGGGAACCCACCTCTTGCATCAGCATGGTCTGGATGTGAGACATGGAGTCAAAGGAGATCATTTTGGAGCTTTAAAAATTTGACCACCCCACTGGATTTTAGACTTGCATGGGGCCTGTAACCCCTTTGTTTTGGCCAATTTCTCCCATTTAATGACAGCATTTATCCAATACCTGTACTCCCACTATATCTAAGAAGTAACTAACCTGCTTTTGATTTTACAGGCTCATAAGTGGAAGGGACTTGCTTTGTCTTCAATGAGACTTTGGACTGTGAACTTTTGAGTTAATGCTGAAATGAGTGAAGACTTTGAGGGACTGTTGGAAAGGCATAATTGATTTTGAAATGTGAAGTCCTGAGATTCTGGAGAGGCCAAGTTGGAATGATATGGCTTGTGTATGTCCGCACCCAGATCTCATCTTGAATTCCCACAAGTTGTGGGAGGGACCTGGTGAAGATAACAGAATAATAGGGGGGGATGGTCTTTTACATGCTGTTCTCGAGATAGTGAATAAGTCTCATGACATCTGATGGATTTATAAGGCAGAGATTTCCTGCACAAGCTCTCTCTTTACCTGCTGCCATCCATGTAAGATGTGACTTGATCCTTCTTGCCTTCTGTCATGATTATAAGGCCATTCCAGCCATGTAGAACTTTGAGTCCAATTAAACTTCTTTCTTTTGTAAATTGCCCAGTCGCTGGTATGTGTTCAACAGCAGCATGAAAACAGACTAATACAAGTAGTATTGACATTTCAGCAATATGAATTATTCTAATCCATTAAAATGGGTGCTCTTTGCATTTATTTGTGTCTTCTTCAGTTTTTAAATCAATTTTTTATTGATTTTTATTATATGTAAAATTTTTCATCGTACAGATGTTTCACCTCATTGCTTAAACTTATTCCTATGTATTTTATTCCTTTTGATGCTGCTGGAAAGGAATTGCTTTCTTAATTTCTTTTACAGATTGTTTGTTGTTAGTATATTGAAATGTAACTAATTTTTGTATATTGGTTTTGTATTCTGCAACTTACTGAATATTGCTTATTATGACATAAGATGTCATAAGATTATGTCATCTTTAAACAGAGACCATTTTATTTCTTCCTTTCAGATTTGGATGACATTTACCTATATATTCTTACCTAACTACACCAGCTAGTACTTTCTATAATTCATTGAATAGAACTGATAAGAATAAGCATCATTGTGATATTCTTGATTGTAGAGGAAAGATTTTCAGTTTTTGACTATTGAGTATGATGTTAACTGTGGGCTTGTGATAAAATTGGCCTTTATTGTGTTGAGGTACATATCTTCTATACCTCATTTATTGAAAATTTTTATCATGAAAGATGTTGAATTTTTTAACTACTTTTTCTACATATATATATATAGTTAATGTAGTTTATTACATTTATTGATTTGGATATATTGGACCATTTTCGTATCCCAGGGATATATCCCACTTGATTAGGGATAAGCTAAAATAATCTTTTATATCACTTATTTAGAAAACAATCATTTCATAAATAAAAATATTATGTTCCAGTGCAGATGAAAATCACCCATATTACTTCTATATCACCACTTAACTGATTAATACAAAACGTAGTGACTCAAGACAAGAATGTCGCACAGTCTTTGATAGTATTTCATAAGTAGACTAATCAAGTGGTTCTGGCTTTGGGTCTTTTATGAGGTTGCAGTCAAGCTTTTGGCTGAGTTGCATTTCTACACTCAGCTTAAGCAGCAGGAACTGTTCTAAGCTTACTCATGTGGCTACTTGTAGAAGATTTTACTTCCTTTCCATGTAGGTCAAACGATAGGCCTTTCCCAAGATCAAGTTGTCTAAGAGAGACTTTTCCAAGATTCAATGATTTAAGAGAGAGAGAGAGAGGAATCAAGAGGCAAGTTATAAACTCAGAAGTGGCATATTATTACTTCTGCCATATTTAGTTCCTTACACACTTCAACCCTAGAACAATTCACAATAAGGGTTGTAGGGCATTGAAATGTTGTCTTTAAATATGGATAACACAGAGCTTTTGACTTGTCATCCAAAAACTAGAGTTACAATCACTGGTTAGAAAAAAAAATACTCTTTTTATCTGCCCTCTCCAAAAGTAATATCTTTAGAAAAGATGATCCTAAATGTAAATTGTCTTTCCACTTCTGAGTTTTGGATATTTCCCTGATACTTTCTTATCCTTGGCAAACATAAAGTAATAGTATATTTGAGCATTGAAGAGATAAACTGAATGTCCCCCTAAAATTCTGAATTCCCTTGCTTTTGTGTATCCTCCAGCTAATTCAATGGGTTTACTAGAAAAGCCTATTGTTAAGCAGAAGCTGAGGTAGTTTTCTTAATGCAAGGAGCTGAGCAGAGTGGCAGAGTAGTTGTGATACACCTTTAAGGAATCAGTCTCCATTCTTTTCGAAGCTTGTATTTATCCTATTGGAATTCATGAAATAGTTTAGCTCTTCAAGGACTTAAGAAGTCTTTGATGTGTTCCTGAGAAGTTTACTATATGCTTCAAGACAGAATATTAAATTAAGTTAGTCTCAAGGCTAACTTACACATTAAGCTGACAATTCCCATACTATGCTTTAGTCAGTTTAAATTAGGCTAGTAGGAGTGATATAATCTGGAATGACAATTATGTTTTTGGCTTGATATTATAAGCAGTGTTTTACATATTTCAGACCTTACTCTAAGTTTGCCTCTTTAAAAACATTTTAAAAAATAAGACACATATTTTAAAATGTATTACTAGGCACAACGATTGTATAACATTTAGGATAGGCTCAAAATCAGAATTAGAACAATAGAGACATACTTTTGTGCTGAGCTTTATTGCTCAGAGTAACTACTTACATGGAACAAATGTGGTACAAATATTAACTGGTGTCTTTATTTTAAGATAGGTCTTTTTTCCCTTATTGATTTTTCTATGCTCATTACAGATCACTTCATCTCCCTTTGATTTGTTTCTCTTACTGACTTGGCATATCTTGTAGGTGCTTCACTTCTTACTAATGGCAACTGCTAGCTATTGACCAAATATGACATGACTAGTGAATCGAAACTTTTTACATCATTATAGTTCAATATTGGTAAGTGCAGTTTTATATGCTCTAAATTTGGTCTGCAAATGACATTTGAAATGTAGTGACCAGCAAGGACAAAATCATAATTTAAATGTCGAACAATACAATCAAAGTTTACATATCTCTTAATATTGTTGGGTAAAATAATTTTACTGATTTAGAATTAAATGAAGAAGATAGTTCACAGATATTCCTGTACTTAATGGATTTCTATGTTCTTTCACTGGTATTTTTGTTTTACTTGGAAACAAAATTGCAAAAATGAAATTAATCTTATGTAGTAAATATTTTGCCAGTGAATAAACAAGCCAAATAAAATACTGATTTTATTTACATTTTTTTTTGTTGTTTAGATATTACATTTGATAAGCACAACTGTAAGGACAGTAATTGCTCTTTAGCCTGCTCTGTCAGTTGGCAGTAGCAGAAAACAGATAATATTGTGTATTATGTTCACTCTTTTTAATTTACTTCTATGACCTAGAACAGTTATGGACTTACTTTTTTTCTATAGGTTGCTTTTATAAAACAACTTTCCAAAAGATATGTACCTGTAGCAAAAAATAAAATAGATTTGTGAAATGTGAATTATTTGGAAATATGGATAGTCAGAAGATGGATGAGTTATAAGAAATGTTATGAGAATATAAACTAAACAAAGTTGAAAAATTCAGGATATCTTATGGCTTTTCTTATTTTTGCCAAGGCCCCAAAAGTGATGTACTCATTTTATACAGGATACCCTAGTGGAAACCAGAGGAAGCATAAAATACAGAGCTGTGTATTGAGAATTTATCAAATTCTTATTTGGATATAGATCTTTTTATTTTTTGGCTTGAGCATATGACTACATGATTATTTATATGCATGGAGTAGGTCTATCCTTTCTTACTGGCTTCCTTTCCCATTCTCTTCAGTGGTTGTATTATATATTTACTCCTATCCTTGAATACTTGGCCTGCCTCTTGACTGAAACACTTGCTTTGACCTTCATATATGCTCAGTCTTCTTTACTCAGAAAGTGGACAGAAAGGTGGTATATTTTAGCTGCTGCTTTCTCCTCTTCTAGCACAGACACATAACAGTAATCTATACCCACTGTTTCACTCTTATGCCTTTCAGTGAGTATTTTCTTTCCTTTTAATAGGCTTTATCTTTTAGAGCAGTTTTAGATTCACAACATAAAGAAAGAAAACTAGAAGGCAGAGAAATTTCCCATATATGTGGTGTGTACACATGTGCACAGCCTTCCCCATTACCAACATCCCCACAAGAGTAGTACATTTGTTATAACTGATGAATCTACATTGACATATCATTATCACCCAAAGTCTATAGTTCACATTGAGGTTCACTTTTGGTATTGTACATTCTGTGGGTTTGGACAAATTTATATGACATGTATATACCATTAAGTATCATACGTAGTAGTTTTACCACCCTAAAAGTCCTCCGTGCTCTGCCTGTTCATCCCTCCCTTCCCATAACTCCTGAAAACCATGGATCATTTTACTGCCTCCATAGTCTTGTCCTGTTTAGAATTTGACATGATGGAAATTATATAGTATGTAGACTTTTCAGGCTGGCTTCTTTCATTCAGTAATATGCATTTAAATTTTCTACATTGCTTGATAACTCATTTCTTTTTAGTGTTAAAAAGTATTCTGTTATCTGGATGCATAACAGTTTATTTGTACACCTACTGAAGAATATCTTGTTTGCTTTCACGTTTTGACAATTATGAAGAAAACCTACTATAAACATGTTTTTGTTATAAAAATATTCAGGTTTTTGTGTAGACATAAGTTTTCAACTCCTTCAGATAAATACCAAGGAGTACAATGGCTGGATCCTATAAGAAGAGTATATTTATCTTATAAAAATCTGCCAAACTATATTTCAGTGTAGCTGTAGCATTTTGGATTACTGGGAGCAATGAATGAGAGATTCTGTTGTTCCACCTCCTCAACAGCATTCAGTGTATTCTGGAATTTTGCATTCTAGTAGATGTGTAGTGGTATCTCATTGTTGTCTTGACCTTCCTGAACTGTTTTTCCTTCTGGGATTCGATTGAAACTGCTTGAAACTGACCCCTGGATTGTCAAATAGACTCAATTTTTAGCCTTCCTTGATTTCTTTTTGATATCTGTCTTCCTAGAATTCTCTCCTTTCTTGGCTTAACTGGCAATAATATTTTCCTTCTTATCAACTACTGTTATTTATCTGGCTGATTGAGCATTAGTTTTTTTATCTGCTCTGTTATCCACAGATGAACATCTTTTTCCTTGTTATGATCTTCCTACAGTTATTTCTATGATACAAATGTACAAAATTTTTTCTCCACTATTGTATTTTCTTCTGAAATAAGAGTAATTTTAATTCACCTAGAAAACTCTGATCATTCATGTATTATCCAATAGAAACCTCAAGTATAGTATGCCCCAAGATAGAAGTAGTATTAATAATAATGGCAATGATAGAAATAGTAATATAGTTTACAGACATTATTTCTTTTAATCTGCGTAAAAACCCCTTGACAGGAAATTACTCCATGTCTTTTACTATGGACAAAACTGAGAATCGGAATTCATTATGTAATGTGCACAATGTCAAAAAGCCAATAAGAGTAAATACAATTATTGGAATGCAAGTCTATCTGATGGCTAAACTCTGCAGCTTCCTAAAAGTAATTTTATATACAGTAAACCAACCTTTTTTGTTGTTGTTTAAAGCTCAGTTAATGACTTTAGCAGCTACCTACCACTTATACTTGAAATCTAAGATACATCTCTGACTACTCCATCTCCAATACCATTCAATTTGTTTCTGAGTTGTGATAAATGGGTGCTAAAAACTATTAAAATAAATTTCCTGCTTTTATTTTTTTCTTCCACTACCCTTTTTCACAGACTTTTTGATCCATCCTCTATCTAAGTCTTCTTCCACACCCTAATTCACTTATCATTTTGAAATGCAAGGCTTTTTATTTCATTCCCTTGAATAAAGTTTTTTAGTTATTCTAATTGTATACAAGAGAAAGTCCAAACTCCCAATCTTCTGATTCACATATCTGATGTAATATCTAGTTTTATCCCTTGCCACTCAGCCCCATGCTCATTTGGCTTTAGATTTATCCTATCATTGGTGTGTGAACCTACTAGTCACTTTTATGCAAACTTCACTTATTCCTTTGCTCCTGATCTTCTTTCTGTCCTTATTTTCTTTCCTCACTGAGAATTCGTTTCATCTCTTTTCATCACTGGCACATTTATATTTAGATAGGTTGCTATGGCTCCATCTCCAAATAAACTGACAGGTTTTCTGGGAAAAAGTCAGGTCTTCATTTTCACCACCTTACTCTCTTTTCTGTAAAGGCCTCATTGTCTACAACTTCTTGCACAGAAGGCTCAGGTTGAAATTTTTGATTCACAGCCACAGTGAGAAAACAAGAGACATGTTCAAAATCCATATATAAGGTTTTGAGATCCTAAAAAATGATATAAGTAAGAATAATCATAATAATTAACTTTTTAATAAATTACAATGTGACAGTGACACATGCATAACTTCCACCACAGCATTACCTAGTAACATTTAAGAGCACTTAAAATACAGAATAGAACCCAACAGACTTCAGATATAGAAACATCAATTGTATATAGTAGTTAGGAGATCAGAAAAGCATTTCACTTCTCAAAATTTATAGCTGTAAATATAACTAGGAAAAAACAAAAAAGCAATAAATATTTATATTTATTAATATAGTTCCTCTATTATAAAGGAGCAAAATATATAAAGTATTAGAAACAGTGATTATTTATCAGGCACTCCCAGCAAAAAGCAATTCATTTTAGGAGATAATTGTTAATTTTTCTCAGAATTTGATAAGCTATGGAGACCATAAAAATGATAATGAGATTTGATTATCATCCTCAATACTCCTATAATTTTATACCATTGCATGAATATATATTCTTTTAAAATTTACAAATATCAGTTATGAAATTATATCTTTTGCCACAAAAAAAATCTCAGTAGTATTTTCAAATGGTAACTATAAAGGCAATATCACATGACTTCAACACAATAAAATACATTTAGACAATTCATATAAAATAAGACATTTTCAAAATGAATTCTCCAGATTTTTTAGGAACCTCCAAACTGTTCTCCATAGTGACTGTACTAATTTATATACCCACCTACAGTGTACAAGGATTCCCTTTTCTTCATATCCTCACCAGTATTTATTACTGCCCGTCTTTTGAATATAAGCCATTTTAACTGGGGTGAGATTATAACTCAAAAAATAAAGAATATTAGCAATTATAATAGGAATACAATGACAGATGAAAATAAGACCACAGTTTTAAAGGAACAAAATCATTTTAAATTAAATAATACACATTATTTCTATTATATTAATTATATTATATTTACAAGATATGTAATAGCATATGCTACCAGAGCTGATTTTAAAGTGTTTGAAACTGAAATAAACCAATTTACTTTAAATAAATGGAAAAACGAATCAATGATCTACTTTGTTCCTTGAAAACCCCTTTAAATACTCGTAACAATGTAATACATTGTCTATAGTAACAGTAATAAAAATGATTTAAGCAGCATGCTGCTAAATTGTTCTAATCACAGGCCAACTTAGAGGAATCATGAGGAGAAGAAATATCAACATTTACCCATCCCATATCTGGAGATCTATCTTCCTAGTAATGATAGCAATTCATGGAGTAGGGAGATAAAGTGGATATGAAGCTGCACAACTTATTTCCTATCCTAATTAGACTAGAGTAAGGAGGAGAAACAAAAATGCTTCAATATTCTGAACTTGCCTTGGTTACAGGTCCTTAAATTAGCCACTTGGAGTTCTGTGTGATAATCCATCACTCCTGCCACAAGAAGAAAAGGTGCCTCCACTTTCTGCAGTGTCCTTTTAGCACCCTCTACTGTCAAGGGAGAAAGATTTACAAGTTCTAGGATTATGACCAGGGCAATGGAAGTGAGAGGAACGGTTTCCAACTACCTTTGTTGACTTTTGCAATTTGTCTCTGGAGGTCTTTCAAATGTTGCCTGACCTGACTACATGTAGGCTTTATTATTGAGAACATGTGCATTCCAAAATGTTCTATCTTCTTGATCTATTTTTGCTTTAACAAATATAATGTTCATATACAGATATGGATACAAATATATAGATAGGTGTTTTCCACTTTGAGCTCTATATTGTTTGTCCTTAAAATCATTACTCTGATTTCTTTTACTTCATATTAGTCTGACACTTTTCCACTTTTTTTTTGCTTTGAACTTTACACATCTTATTTTATGCATCTCTCTCCTGAACAAAAGTGTTGGGTCTTATGTTTTTCTTGATAACCAATTGATAATTTCTATATTTAAATTAGTGAGTTAAATCATGTTTGAATTCTGCAGTCACCATTATAGTTTGACTTATCTAACTCATTTTATTTTATATTTTTCATTTAAATACTGTTTTTGTTTTTATATTTTTTTCTGTAATACACTAGATAGGTAGATGAGAAGTAATGGAATAATTAATTTGATTCATTAATGTCTACAGAGCAAACATCAAACATTAGAAATGAAAAGACAAGAGAGGAAGGAGGGAGAGAAAGAAGGAGATTTCTGGAACAACTCAGAACCAAAACTGTAATTCATAATAATGTTCCAGGGGAATAAAGGAGGCTGTAGCAAAGGAGAATGGAAGGAGGCAAGAGTTATTTTTATGTTCAGTATTTCTGCTTTATTCTTTATAACTTCTTGTTTCCCCTTCATGCTATCGATATTCTCTTCATTTTTTGAATGTATTTATTACGATTATTAATTCTTGTTTGTTTAGGCTGCAGTGCATTGTCTTTTTGTTATAGGTCTGTCCCTCAGATGTCTGATAATTTTTTCTTGTAAATTGTGGGAAATGGATAAAAATCCAGACATGCATTGATTTTGACAATTCCTGTTTGTTTTGGAGATGTGGAATGCCCAAGGCAATGTCCTGTAACTTCTCTGCTTTAAAATGCCTTCATTTGATATCCCCTCAAAAGGTGATATAAAGAGCCACCTTTTGAGGGGATATCAAATGAAGCCCGTTAGATCTGTTAGAGCTCTTAAGATACTGTCTTCCAAGAGCTCACTCTATAAATGCAGTGCTTCCCACATTTGGCTATACATTCTAATAACCTGGGATACTTCACAAAATATTTGATGCTCACTCCTCAGAGAGTCTCATTTACTTGGTTAAAGTTGTGTTCCTGGCATCAGAATTTTTTAAAGCTACCCAGGTGACTATAATGCGTAGTCAAGGCTGAAAGTACTACTTCAGCAGAAGACAGTTTACAGAGAAAAACACCTCTTATTACTCCATTCCAATGTTTTTGCATTTGCAATATTCTACTTGTAGTGGTGCTTAAACTATAGCATGCTTCAATGAAAACACAGATTCCGAGGCCTACCTCGCAAAATTCTGATTCAGTAGTTTGGACTGGTATTTGCGATTTTTCCTTTTTAACAAGGCCCCAGGTAATGCTGTTGCTATGGGCCCTACTGTCTAAGAGAACCACTGTCCTACTGTTGATATTTATGCATATACAATACTTAACTTCCAACAAGTACATTAACAGGTTGCTGGTAATTATTTTCTCAATATTTAAACAAAAATTATTTAAGACAGTATAGCATGAGCATTCAGTAAAAATAATTTTAACTTAAATGAATTAAAAGAGATTTTATAAAAGAAAATAACTTGAAATTTTTGAATATTCTTATAATGAAGTAGAAAAATCATAGAATGTTAAATAACTCACACTGGAAGTTACTATTCTGACTGGAAAGCTGGAAAATAACAGATTTATTAAAATTGGTAATGATCTTAAAGTTTTTCTATAAATATCTTAATTTTATTAGTGCTTAAAGTAGAAACATGAACACATCATTTCCTAATATACCCTAGACTAAAATAATTTTTAAAATATTTTAATAATCATAACAGAGCTCAAGCTATTTTTTTACTTAATTAGTCTTAATTAAATAAACTGAATAAAACTATCATTTTTGATAAGTTTTTTTTAAACCATCTTGGAGATGTAATATAATAGTTTTTTTGTCCTATTACAGCAGATCATATTATAAATTGAATCATGCTAAACTTTAAATGGATTTATATAATTGATAAGTTCAGTTTATATGATATAGATTTGTGTGATGTACTATAACATTGATTTTTTACAAAATGGAGATAGGGTCTCCCTAAGTTGGCCAGGTTGGTCTTGAACTCCTGTCGGCCTCCCAAAGTGCTAGGATTACAGGTTCGAGCCAGCACACCCAACCATATAACATTGCATATTTTTCATAGCTAAAAATCTAAGAAAATGTCAATAGTATTTAAAATTTTCAGATGTGACTGCTAACACATGGCCTAATAATTCATTTTTTATGTTCCCTACATTATGTGTGACAGAAGCTTCAAAGCTTCCGTTTTCCAAATAGCAATTCTGCATGTAAGTTACTCTTGACATGAAATCCTAGCTTGTAGGTACATGGCATTGCACTGCTGAGAATCATGACTTTCACAAGAGGCTTTTCAAAAAGGATCATGAAAACTTCCATGCTAGTGTAACCATTTTATTAAATCTAAACTTGGGCTAGAAACTTGAAATGGTTTTATTTTTTCCCTAGTTGCTGCATTTAACCATATTCATCAAGTGTCTTTCTCCACAATTAAGGGCATCTTTGGGTTCATAGTAGGACAGGAGTGATAGTTTCCTCAGATAATCCTGGAGGAGTGTTTGGCCTCATATATTCTCAGCTCTCTTTAGAAAACATGATACTGAAGTCTCCTTATACTCAGTTCTGTTTCCTAGTTATCAATTCCAAGGCCACAAAAAGACCTACTCACCAGTCTGTACATTTGTTGCAGAAAAGTGATCATGTTAACCACAGAGCATGAAATACTAATGCAATTATTTTTTTTGTTTTTACTTCAAATCTGTTTTTAGATTCAATTAAATAAAAAGTTTTTCTGATAAACATCTATGTAAGGTTTAAAGGCAGTTTTCCTTAAATATACAAACTGATTTATTTGCACAATTTAAAATATTATTTAGAAATACATTCGATTGGAGATGTTATAGAACTAATTTGTTTGTTTGATATTCCCCTATCTCCTCCACTATCACCACTCATATCAAAAAAAACAGAAGAAATAAATGTTAAAGAAAAGAAAGAAGGAAAGGTATTTATCTTAAACTCTTTCACCAAACCTACGCTTTCCTATAGAGCCATCTCAATGACAGAAAACTAAATAGAACATTTGACTTTAAACATCACAGAGTGAATTTTTAGAAGGGATGTGGGTGACCCCATACATAATATAGGGCACAAATAGTATATACTCATATTTATAACTTGCAGAGTTAAATTGATAAAAGTTGAGCAAGAGACATTAGTACACTAAAGTTGTGGAAGATATTCCAGAGAAAGAATGTTTTAAGTTGAGTTCTAAGGAAATAAGAGGTCCAAAAAATTAAAGATGATGTACTCTGGAGAGTAGGCAAAAGGAACAGTTATATCAGGACTGATACAATGAATATTGAGGCAGAAGGAGAGACTAAAAATGCCACCTCTGATTCACTCAGATTAACCACTAACAATTCAACTTCCAACTATCCTCTCCCAGCTTTCATTAATGTAACTTCTAAAATCCAATTCTTTCTTTTCCTGAACATAGTAGGGAATGGAGAATGCAAATTCCTGGAGTGTGACAGACTCACTGACTGAAAGGGTAGGTGGCTTGCATCTCACTGGTTGTTCCTCAGCTTTTGAGCCCTAAAGAAGACTATTGTCCCAATGTCTGCTCTAGATTTTCTCTCCCTATTAATGTAAAACAAGCATTTTAAAATTATTCAGTAAGCTAAATTTAATAAAAGCTATATGCCTAGTTTATTGAACAGAAGGTTAACCACAGGTGAGAGAAAATCATCTCCTCAAACTAGTAAACCACAGAAGAAAGGGCATTCCTTTTCTAAGGGTAAATATTATTTTTAATATCTACTTTATGTAAAAGAAACAATGATAGGAATTTCAGCATCTTCTTATGAAAAATGACGAAACTCAAAAGACAAGATAGTAATTCTAAAGAAGCAGAAGGAAAAAAAAACTATCAATCTAAAATTCTATACCCCAAAAATATTTCTCAACAATAAAGTAAATATATTTTTAGACAAATATTGACCTTTTTTTAAGTAGACCTGAACTATAGGGAATGCTAAAAGAAGTTATTCAAGCTTCGAGAAAATGATACTATGTGAAGACAAAAAGGTAAAGTACTTACGTATTTGTAGGAAAATATTAAAAAATTGAATAAATACATGTAAAGAACTACACTGTTATTAAGTTAAATTATGGAAACATAGTATATAATAATGAAAGAAAACATAATTCATTATCTATTTTTTAAAAAAATCCAGAAGAGTGAAATTGCAATGTGCCTAATACAAAGAAATGACAAATGCTTAAGGTGACGGAAACTTTAGTTACTCTGATTTGATCATTACATATTGGATGCCTATACAAAAACATCATGTGTACCCCATAAGCATATTAAGCTATTATCTGACTATAATTATAAAATTTGTTTTTTGAGATGGTATCTCACTCTATCACCCAGGCTGGAGTGAGGTGGCGTAATCTCAGCAGACTGCAACCTCCGCTTCCTGAGTTCAAGGGATTCTCCCACCTCAGCTCCCCGAGAAGCTGGAACTACAGGCGTGCACCACCATACCCAGCTAATTTTTTTATTTTTAGTAGAGATAAGTTTTCACCATAGTGGCCAAACTGGTCACGAACTCCTGACCCCAGTGATCTGCCCACCTTGGCCTCCCAAAGTGTTTGCATTACAGGCGTGAGCCACTGTGCCCTAAAAATTTTTTAAAGTAAAATATTTTAATTTCTTAAATGAAGTTTCATTTTTAGAGGTTCTCTTTGGTTCTTGAAATAATATCTAGCTCTTCTTTCAAATCCTCTTCCTTTTTATAGTTGACTAATAAGAATTTACTTCTGTCAGTTTGCTATTGGTTTTCTATATGCCTTATAGCTTTTTTTGTTCCTCATTTTCTGCATTTTTATTTCTTTTTCAGTTTATTTTCTTTTTGTAATAATTTTTATATTGTTTTATTTCCTTTTGTGTATATTTTATATCTATATTCACTATAGTTATTTTATAGATTATATTTAATATCCTCAAGTTATATACCAATTTAGATTTACACAGCTTAATTTTAATGATATACAGAAACACTGATCTTTAACTTCTTTGTTCCCGTTCCTTTCACTTGTTGATGTCACAAAATTATATCTATATATTTTTTGTTTAAAAACATAAACTAATATATTGTATATTTTTAAGACAGTCTTGCTCTGCCGCCCAGGCTGGAGTGCAGTGGTGCAATCTTGGATCACTTCAGCCTCTGCACCCGAGGTTCCAGTGATTCTCCTGCCTAAACCTCCTGGATAGCTGGATTACATGCATACACCACTATGCCTGGCTAATTTTTGTATTTTTAGTGGAGACAGTGTTTTGCCATGTTAGCCAGGCTGGTCCCGAACTCCTGACCTCAGGTGATCCACCCGTCTTAGCCTCCCAAAGTGCTGGGATTACAGGCATGAACTACTGCACCCAGCCATAAAGTATTTTTTAAATGCATTAGTGTCTTATGTAGAAAACAAAATGTAGAGCTACAAACAAAAGTTAAAATAACACTAGCCTTTAAACTGATAATTATTTTAAAAAAATATATTAGTGACTTTCTGTTGAGTAGAGAACAAAACGTGGAGTTACAAACTGTTGTTATCATATTACTAGATTTTTAAAGTGTTTAAGAGTATTTACTGTTCATTTTCTTTACTCAGATCTTTATTTTTTATATGACTTCAAGTTACTATCTGGTTTCACTTAGTAGAATTAAACTAGACAGTACTATCTAGTTACTGTCTATACGTTTTAAAATATGTATATATACCATATTTTTAGATCCAATCATCCATTGTTGGACACATAGTTTGATTCCATGACTTTACTATTGTAAGAGTGCTTAATGACTTGCTTCTCTTTTGTTCCTCTGAAGATTCTTTTTTTTTTGTCTCTTGAAAGTTTCATTAAAGCATATCTTTATACGTGTATCTTTCAGTGCATCTTATTTGCAGTTCATTAAGCTTCTTGGATGTTTATGTTCATATCTTGTGTCAAATTTGGGAAATTTTCAACCATTATTTCTTCAGATCTCCTCTCTTACCCATTTCCTCTCTTTTTGTACATTTACTATACCTGCAATACGTATGTTGGTCAAATTGATGGTGTTCTATAAGTTTTTTTTGACTTTGCTTACTTTTCCTCAATATTTTTTTCTTTCTGTTCCTTAGAATTGATAATTTCCATTGTTCTGCCTCCAGATTTGCTGCTGTTTTCTTCTATCTGCTTAAATCTGTTTTAAGATACCTTTAATATTTTTTCATTTCCATTATTGTACTTTTCAGCAGAATTTTTTTTGTGTATCTTTTTAGGTTTTCTCTCTTTTTATTGACATTTCATTTTGTCCATACACTGTATTCTTGACTTGCTCCATTTCTTTATTTAGGTCTTTGAATATCTGTAAGAAGTTGCTGTTGTTGTTTTTTTTTTGTTTTTTTTTTTTTAAATCATTATCTAGTAGATCTGCTATGAGATCTTTCTTTAGGGATTGCTTTTGTTTTGTTTGTTTATTTTGTTTTGTTTTTTGTTTGAGTGTACCATAAATTTTGTTTCTAAGTATTCTTTGTGTGTGATTTTTTTGTTTGAAATTGAAGATTTGAATCTACAATGTGGTTACCTGTGGAAATTAGATTATACCCTTTCTCCAAAGTTTGCTCTTTGTTATTGCTATTTTTATTGCCTTAGGCTGGCTCTGTGTTGAGGTATGTAAATGTAAAAGGTATATTTTGCTCACCCTAGCTCCTACAAACTACATGCAAGCTGCTCCGGGAACAGGTGCACAGCTGCCAGTTATGGGTTGAAGGTGGAGGTAGTCACTGTTGTGCTAAGAGCTGTGACTGACTAAAATTTATCTAAGTTTACTATCCAAGCCTTCCTCTAGAAGTTGCAAGCCTTCAGTAAACTCCAGAGTTCCAAAATAGTGTATCAGACAGATTCTGCCAGTTCAATTGTTGTCAAGGTGGGAAGACAAATTCCCTGTGTTTCCTGCTCACCACTTTCCCAGAATTCTCTTTAAATAAAATATTTTTTTCTTTATATAACAACCTAGGAAGGAGTGAACAAAAGTTCTAGGTTGTTAAGACTATCTAAAAGCAGTATTTTTAAATAACAGGTTAAGTTCATTATTAAAATACCAGAAAATTTTGGACTGTAAACATATTTAAATGTGACAGCTTCACTATGCATTAAAATGGGTATTAAGTTATCACATATACCCCTAAAATATGTACATCTATTGAGTATCATTTTAAAATTAATAAATAAAATGAGTAACAGATACATTGAACTTTGTTTTACACTTGAAAATATAACATTTTTGTTAATTAAAATTGTATTTTTGAGGAAAAAATTTCCATAATGTTGCATAATTTTTTACATAATGTTTTATATTTGCACAGAAATGACTTAAAATGTTTTTTTAAACAATATATCGTACTTCCAGATGAATCTCTGTTGCTTATTTACCTCATGTTGTTTCCATCATGAAAATATTCTTCATCTACAAGCTTCAAAAATTCACATTAAATGGCTAATTTGTTTTCTCAGAAACTATGTAACAAACATTTTTTTGACTATGTTCTTAAAGCTAGATATTGTTCAAAGTGCTAGAGATTAAGGAAAAAGATAAATAAAACAAAATTTTTCTCAGAGAATATAGTCTATATTCTGACAAATATAAAAATAAATTCCACATAATGTATTAGATGTAATAGATATTTAAGATTTAAAAATTATAAAATAATTTTGATGTCAAATGCTAAACATTATAATAAAAATTTGCACAAGTTACAAACATAGAAATATGGATGATATACATGTGTGGAAGACATGAGAAATGATTAAGTCATTGAGACCACTTAATATAATTGGAGGAAATATCTAGTCCCAAGTTTTTGAAGATCATAGATACTCATACAGAGAGTAATAATAAAAAGGACATTTTAATACATAAATAGGCACGGAAAAATGAGACAAAATAGGGTATTCAAGTAACTACTAGTTTATATTGCTAGACTGTGATGTCCAAAGATTAGAAAACAACAAAAGATGAAGAAAGGAGACAATTTAAAAAGCCAGTGCAGTGATCCAGGCAAAATGCAAAGAGAACCAGAACTAACTTAGTGGCAGAGACCTAAGAAGGAAAAGAAAAATAGCTTCAAGGAATACTAAGGAAACACGAATTTTGGGACTTGTTGATTATTGAAAAGTAGGGGATATTTTAATCACTTTATAGTTTCCAGAGCCTTATTGATCTTTAAATATGAAAGCTGATATTATTAGAACAAAAATATCTTTAGGTATTTATATACTAATCATTGTATTTATATGCTTGCCATTTAAATATGTTAACTGTTAATAAAATTTTTCACCTATAATCTAGAAATTTTATTGATGACTATGCAGAGGGTAGTTAAAATTATTAATACAAAGTGAAATATTTTTAAAAATAACAATAAAAGATTAAATGTAATGAGTCTAGATTTATTTAAATCCCAATGTCAGTTAAATAACATAGAACAATATTTTTATAATATGCAAAACTTTCTAAATTCTCTTGTATATTTTGAGAATATTCTTCAAAAATGCTCCACTAACCTCTTTGCTTTTAGTTAGTTAACATAAAAAGTAAAGTAGAAATTCTTTTCTGGCAGAGTGCAGAGAGACATTTTAGGTCCTTTTCTCATTAAATGCACACACACACGCACGTGCACACACACACACAGAGCAACTTTTCTTTATTTGATGTATTCAACTTTTTAAAATATCTTCATCTGTATTCCCTTCTACAATGTAACTAATTTAATTTTTGTTTTCTTATAAACCACAAATGGAGTTGTAATGTCCTGGTTACTAAAAGTGACTGAAGTAATGTAATTCTTGTTAGAATTCATTTGATTACAGGCTTGTTCACTGTAATCAAGCAACAGCAAATACTTTTTTTGTTAAGAACAGGAAATAATTTATAAAACTCAATTGGAAAATTTTTTTTTTGTTCAGGAATAGTGTTTGCTAGGCATAATTTGTTGCTAAAAAAGAAAAAAGGAAGTTACAATTTAATCATACAAGGAGTATTTATGAGGATATATCAACTGTCTTTAGCTTCATTCTAATATACAATCAATATTCAGTAATATCTATGGGTGTTGGATTTTATGCATATGCACGTTTGTATGTATGCATACATGCACATATATGCATGTCCATAAATATTATATATAATCCATAGGTATGTTTATTGGCCATCTTTTTCTGCTTAACAAACAACCACAAAACCTAATTGATTTAAAAATGTTTTTCAGCTCATGATTCTGTGTATTATCAATTATTGGTTGGGCTCAGCAGGAAGGTTCTCATGATTTAACCTGGATCTACTCTTGCTTCTTTAGTCAGCTACTGATTAAGAGGGAAGAGCCGCATTTAAGGGACTTACTATTGGCTGGAACAATAGGTGCAAGTAGGCTATGGGTCTCTTATTATCCAGTAGGCTAGTTCAGGTTTGTTAAAGTTGTGGTGACAGATTTCAAGGTGGAGAGAAAGCAAGCTCTGATGCATAATTACCATTCAAGCCTCTGCAAGGGGCATACTTGCTACTGTTCCATTGGTTAAAGCAAGTTGCATTTAATATGGCAAAGTATAAAATCCATGTAGGATGGAAATTTCCAAAAGGCTAGGCATTCAGTGAGACATGAGCAAATTAGCAGCAATTATTGCACTAGTCTACCACAACATGTCAGTCTGAAGGCAAGCTTGTCGATCTCTCTTTTTCTCTCTGTTTCTAACTCTCTACCTATAAATGAAATGACTAAACAAATAAGATCAGCTCCCACATTTAGCAGTACAACTTCTGACTCATGATTGGCCATTTCACTGAAGCCAGTGTCATGATTTCAAAGAGAAGTAGACAGAACAGCATTATATTATAGGACCTGTTTAGCTAGCACTTTTTACATTGTGACACTTTCTTCCTAATTATTACTTTATCTACATCTTTTTATTCTGGAAATGTATGTATAATATGTGTATTATTTTGCAAATTTCAGTAGCAGAGATACCCATAAGGTGACCCCAATATTTCCCACTTTCTGGCATTCACGCCTTTTATAATGTCCTCATCTGCGACTTGTAGACTATGGCAAATTGAATGTCATTCTCATGATTACGTTGCATTTTGTAAGACTCTATCTTGCTAGCAGTCTTGCTCCCATTCTTCTGCTGGCCTTAAGTTATTTGCCATTGTGAACTGCCTATGAAAAGGGCCACATAACAAGGAACTGTGGATGACCACTAGGAGCTGACAGTGTACAGCAAGAATCCAGGGCCCTGAGTCCTAGCTTGTAAGAGGATTATTCTCCAAGTAAGTCTCTAGATGAAAAAGTAGCTTTGGTCACCATCTTGAATGCAGCCTTGTGAGACCCTATGCAGAAGATCTCAAATTTTTGATCATTTGTTATGCAGCAATAGAAAACTAATACACTGGCAAATATGTACGTCAGTTAATATCCACATGAAAAAAATCTCAAATTTGTCCCTAGCTCTTTTTGTTTAATGCTACTTTTTATACAAAGCCTATATTAAAAAAGTAATGGCATTATGCATTTGAAGCAAATGGAAATGTATAGATTTGCATTACACGTTTTTCACTCTCCATATATTTTCATATATTATACTTCAGATCAAGACAGAATTAACTTTTGGAATAGAAGACTTAATGAAACAGTTTAAAAATTGTATTTCCTTACTGTGTTCAGCATTTTGCCATGATATGGCATATGTGTTTACAACCTTATTTCTTCCAAAACAGTAGGGAATAATCATTTTCATTGTATAAAGAACTGTGAATTTACAATGGCTAATCTCTCCAAGTTATTATGTATTTAACTGAAAATATTTTGAATATATGCAGAGTTCTTCATATTTTATGTCAAGGATAGGTATTCTCTTCAACTCTTCAAGGATTAGTTGGGTGAAATAAAAGTATCAGTTTTTGCTATTCATGGGCCATAGGAAAAAATTAAAACTAAAAGTTCATATAGTGAGATTGTTTATAGAATAATTATTTTAGCTTATCAAAATGTATTGATTATAAGTAACTTGTATGTTCAGGCAGACAATTAAGAGAAAACTGTTCTTAACGTATTTTATTTATTTTCATCTTCTATTAATATGCCCATTTAATGTTGTATGAAACAAGAGTCAACTGGGGAAAGATCGTTTTGATGTGATTTTGATATAAATCCATTCTCTGCCCTACAATTAATGCTATGATGGTAATGTTAATGAGTTTGGAGTCTGATAGAATTGTAAGGGAAATAGGAAGAACAAAGCAACAGTATTATTACTATTAATTTTGAAAGTACCTTCCAGTTATTTCACCTTTAAAACATATTTTTTACTTTCTTTCAAAAATTAGCATGTCTAATTGAAATGGAAATTTCAAAATCAAGTCTTATGATGCTATGTAGTATATTAGTAGAGGTAAACAGAGCTTTAAAAGATGCATCTGTTTTTTTTTTTTTTTTTTTGAGACGGAGTTTCGCTCTTGTTACCCAGGCTGGAGTGCAATGGCGCGATCTCGGCTCACCGCAACCTCCGCCTCCTGGGTTCAGGCAATTCTCCTGCCTCAGCCTCCCGAGTAGCTGGGATTACAGGCACGCGCCACTATGCCCAGCTAATTTTTTGTATTTTTAGTAGAGACGGAGTTTCACCATGTTGACCAGGATGGTCTCGATCTCTTGACCTCGTGATCCGCCCGCCTCGGCCTCCCAAAGTGCTGGGATTACAGGCGTGAGCCACCGCGCCCGGCCGATGCATCTGTTTTAAAATAAAAAATATTTCTGTTGCCCTCCAAAGTTACACTTAGAAGAAAGCAAACATTGAGAGTAAGGAACAAGTGCCAATGATGACAACCCAAGCACTATGTGAATGATATGCAAATTTTTAGTTCTAGATGACAGTCACTCAGTGTTACAGGTAGCTGCAGCAGTGGACACATCCTTACAATCGTTTAAAGATACTATTTAAAGGTTATGTTGTAGAGGTAGAGAAAAACAGGGGAAATGGAAGAAAGCAGATTAGACTGAAACTTTGTGTTTTCTTAGAGGCCGTTATGGTGTTAGTTAGAAATTAAGCTACCTACAAAATAAGACCAAAGATTAATAAAATCACAATGTTTTGGCAGGAAAGAGTCTTCATGGGTGTGAGCAAGAATCAAGTAGTGTCAGTTTGCATTTTTCCAAAACCTATAGAGCTGATTAGGGAGAGAAATTCATGATTATATTACATATACCATTCCACATTCTCATGCATTTTTCTGGGTCATTTACTTAAGCAGAGATTTCAGCAAAAGTCAATATATCTTGTTTCATTTAGAATGCCAAGATAGTGTGACATTTGTGCAATGGAAGTAGTATTGGTAGAATAACAAATTCAATACTTGAAAAATATCATTTTCTCAGCCAAGCAGATTTAAAGATTGAGTATCACAAAGTTAATTTCCAATAAAAAAAGACAAGAAGTAGAACCATGTGGATAGTGAGTATTCAGGTTTTAAGAAATGACAATCAATTAAGCCAATTAGAATTTTACAATATTAAATAAAAAAAATACAGGACCATAAAATAGATATACATTGCAGCAGAACAAACAATAGCATCTTTTAAAAACACAAGATTTACATTCAAAATATTAAGTATAAATGATACTGTAATAATGTCATTCAAAATACTCTTTTTCAGTTGAATCGAATGCAACACATGTATAAATTAAATATATTTATATCTCATAGGATATATGGAAGAGAATAGAATTCAGAAATAATCTAATACAGTTTTCTTATTGTCTCAATGAATAAACTGAAGCCAAGGATAATCAGTCATCCTAAATTATTAATTTTGGCAGAGTCAGAAGAAGGATTCTAGACATCTGACCTTAACCCTTTACTCTTTATATATTATGCTGGAGTAATTATTTAATTTTTCTTTAATATGAGAAAATCAATATGTTATACCTCTCAATTTAATGCTTTTACATTAATAACATTTTGTGAGTATACAGAAGATAACCTATTTATTACTATATATCTGTAAATGTTTACTATAAAAACAGACTGTGTACAAGCATTGTAAAAACTATAGCTCTTTTTATTGTAACAAAATATTCTTTAAATAAGGTTGATAGTTTTAATATTTAAACAAATATTTGTTCAATAGGCAAATGGTACTGTGTGACTTCATTTCACAAATCACTTTATGATATTTTTATATTATGAAGATAATATTTGAATGTGATGAATGCTAGTGCAACTAGATGCACTAACATGCATAACTTATTATACAATAATATCCATAATTTCTTGACTTATATTATTACTGAGGAAAATGATTCTAATTGTATGTCTTCATCCATTACACTCTTACTCATTATTTTTTTCTGAATAATTTGAATGAGGATTTATAAAACATGCTTATCAAATTTTGTTAGAATATATTTTAACATGATAGTTTCTTTTTTTTAATATCAGAGACGGAATCTAGAAATACTGCAGAGAGAGAAAGAATAAAATTAATAAAATAAATTTTAATAGAAATAAATGTAAGACTTTCTGCATAGAAAAAATCAAACTGAATAATTATCAGCACCAGATTTTATACAATAATTCTGATATTTTAGTCCATCATTAATTATCTCAATATAGGGCATGTAAATGGCTTATTATAATGTCAGGGCAATTTCTGGTTTTTCCTAAGTACTCAATTAATTCACAGATCAGTAAATGGAAGTTGCAAGACACTAAGTAATATGTACCACTAAAAATAGTTTTTCAACATGGGTGTTGAAATTCAAGATATTATATAATAAAATATTATTCACAATTTCTGTCAGCTTTTTGCTAATTAATATCTTTATACTGTCTTATATATAAGTTTCCAAGCAGTGGATTTTGTCTTCTCCTATCCAACATCTTTCAGAGATGTAGATAAAACTAGTTAGATAACAACAACTTTCTCCAGCTTCCTCCAAATCCATCAGTTGTTTACATTCCTGAGAGAGTAAACAGAGTTGATCTTCAATTACAACTTTCCTTTCACATTTAAGAAGTGGGCATCCTCTGTCATTTACAGATATTTTATAAACTAACAAACATGCAAAACTCTCATGTCAGGTAACAATTTATAAAGTCAAAGAGTATGTCACATTTTTGTTCCATTACTATACACATTATCTAATTGCAAGTGGAAGGCAAGGCTTATTTTGCTGTATTCTCCCTGTAATGTAAATTGAGATAGTTTATACTCATCTCTGATTCTTTTTTAATGAACTCACTGTATTATGCTTAGCTTCTGGCACCAAATTAAAAAAAAACCTCAATAAATAAAAGAGCACATAGAAATGATTATGATGAGATAGAAGCATGTGCCAAAATAATGTGACCATGAAAAAAATAATATAGGAAAATTTTATCTGAGTATGTTATGGTAGCTGCTTTCAAATGTGTTTTTGTGCAACTTTAAAAGTAGAGTTAGTAAAATTAGGATACATAGATATAAAGTTAGGTGTAATAAAACAGAGCTCCCATAAAATAGAAAGCTATGTAACCATGTATTCTGTAGATGACATAGGTATTCTCAGAATTTAAAAATTTCTGCTTTCAGAAAGGGTTTATGTAGACACTTGATAGTCATTTATAAGATGCTGATATTTTAGGAAAGGGGTGAGCAAAATATTGAGTAGTAAATCCACTTATGAGTAGTAAATTCACTGTTAATTGTTTCCTTTGCTGTGCAAAAACTTTTTAGTTTGATAAAATCCTAACTGTTTATTTTTGCTTTTGTTGACTATGCTTTTGAGATCTTCTTTATAAAATCTTTGCCCAAATAAATGTCCTAAGCATTTTCTCTATGTTTTCTTTCATTTTTTTCATAGTTTTGGGTCTTACATTAGGTCATTAATCCATTTTGAGTTTTTCTTCTATAAAGAAAGAGATGGGGATTTAGTTTTATTCTTCTGCATATGGATATTTTAAGTTTTCTCAGCAAAATTTATTGAAGATACTGTTGTTCCCCTGATGAATGCTATTAACACCTTTGTCAAAAATGCGTTGGCTGTAGAGGCATGAATTAATTCTGGGTTCTTTGTTCTGTTCCATTGGTCTGTATGTCTGTTTTCATGCCAGTACCATGCTGTTTTGGTTACTATAGCTTTGTAATGTATTTTGAAATGTGGTAGTGTGATGTTTCCAGCTTTGTTTTTTTAAAATTAGGATTGCTTTCCCCATAAGAGTTTTTGTCATGGTTCCTACAAATTTTAGAATATTTATTCTATTTCCATGAAGAATGTCACTGATACGTTGATAGCAATTTCATTGAATCCATAGATTTCTTTGGGTAGCATGCTCGTCTTCTTAATTCTTCTGATTCATTAGCATGGTGTATCTTTCCATTTGTTTGTATCCCCTTAAATTTTTTTTTTTCATCAGTGTTTTATAGTTTTTCTTGTAGAGGTATTTCATCTATTTGGTTAAATTTATTTCTAAATATTTTTTACAGCTATTATAAACGAAGTTGACTTATTGGTTTCTTTTGCTGGTAGTATCCACCAATAAATTAAAAAAAAAACTTACAGGAAATGGACACAGCCCTGGATAAATGCAACTTACTAAGATTCAACCAAGAAGAAATAAAAATTGTGAACAGACCAATAACAAGTAATTAATTTAATAAGTAATAAAAAGTCTCTCACCAAGGAACAGCCCAAGTATAAGTAGTTTCACTGCTGAATTCTACTGAACTTTTAAAGACGAATTAATATAACTTCTTCTAAAACTATTCCAAAACACTGAAACAGAGGGAATTCTTTCTAACTCATTCTGTGAGGCCAACATAACCCTGATTTCAAAACCAGATAAAAACACCACCAAAAAGGAAAATTACAGGCAATATCCCTAATAAACATACATGCAAGAATTCTCAACAAACTATTACCAAACTGAACCCAATAGCATATCAAAAAGATAATACATTGTGATCAAGTGGGATTTATCTCCGGGTTGCAAGGATGTTTCAACATATGCAAATAAATAAACTAAATAAATGTGATACATCACATCAACCACATGAAGTACAAAAAGCAAATGATCAATTCAACAGATGTAGAAAAGTAATTGATATAATTTGACATTGATGTATGATAAAAGCTCTAAATAAATTAGGTATAGAAGGAAAGTAGCTCAGTGTAATAAAGGTCACATATGACAAACCCACAGCTAACCTAGTAAATGGGGGAAAAGCTGAAAGCTTTTCCTTTAAGAACTGGAACAAGACAAAAATGCCTACCCTCACCACTTCTGTCATAGTACTAGCAGTTCTACCCAGAGCAATTAGGCAAGAGAAAGAAATAAAGGGAATCTAAACTTGAAAGAAAGAAGTCAATTTATCTCTGTTTGCAGATGACAGAAGCTTGTGTGTACAAAATCCTAAAGATGCTACCTAAAAACTCTTAGACCTGAAAAAGAAATTCAGCAAAGATGCAGGATACAAAATCAGCATATGAAAATTGGTACTATTTCTATACGTGAACAACAAACTAGCTGAAAAAGAAATTTTTTTTTTTTCTGAATCTGGTTCTTACTGTTGCATTTCTTGTCGAAGTATTATTCATGCTCCTTTATTCTACTTTGATTATCATTGTTCAAATGTATTCAAGTTCTTAGCATTTCTTATTTAGCACTGTTTATTTAAAATTATAAATTTGAGTCAAATACTTCATAAGATAATATTTAACTATATTTATTACAGTGTGGAACATGAAAAGGTTCAGAATTTAAAAAGGCGAATGTCTTAAAGGAGCAAAATTTAATTACACTCTGAATATTAAGTACGTTTGAGAGAGGTGTCTTCAAGTTTAAAGTTCTTTTTTTTGGATTCCACATCTGGAAGAAATAAAATGCAAAGTTTAAAAAATTTATTTTAAACTAGCTTCTTAATATCATCTCTGATTTTTATAATTTTCATCAGGTCACATATCTGAGAGCCACTATTTCATTTAATTAGGGGCTTATTATTCTCTGCCCCATGGGCAAATAATTTCTACATTTTGATTCTAGATCTCAGACAGACAGCAGTGTTTTTGCTTGAGACTCGATCTATTCTAACATTGACAGTTTTCACTTTTTTGACATTGTCATATTCTGATTTCTCAGTCAGAGGAAAAAGTTCCCAAACCTTGAACTCACTGGAGAATTGAAAAGTTAGTTCTTCTTTAAGTAATACCTTAGAAATATAATAATTTGAATTGGTATAGCTGTCCCTTAGGACTATAACTTATCAACCAGTTTTTACTATGCAACTAAAGCCCATAATTTATACAGTGATAGGATTAATTTGCAATATGCTAAAAAAATGAAGGTAGTCAACATGTGCATAAATCACCTTGTCAGTATTTCAAATGATCAAATCCATTTTACAAAATAATGTCAATCCTGAGCTGAAAAAGATCTTTTACATTTTTTTTTAACGTAGGGGGAATGAGACAACCAGTTTAAATAATTTCAAGGCTTCAAGACCAATGACACACTTTTGTTATTTAAGCAATTTAAGTTACCTGGGTTAAGATACAAGCTTTTTGAAACTATTCATTTTTGAAACTATATACCTTGTAATTCACAGTACTTTACAGATCATGTATTAAATACACACACAAAGCCACACACAAGGTTAAACAAAATTCAAAGCAGGCAGTGCATCAGGTAATTAGACTAATATGTTGTTTGGAATTAAAGTCAAATTCTTTTAATTGGCACATCTCAGTGGGAATAGAAATACAAACTTGTAATTAAGTGATTGGCCTGATTATCAAAGCCTCATTGGCATGGATTGTGCACAGAGAGTCACTTTTTTTTTTTTTGGCTTGAGTTTCTCAAACAACTATAGCATGCTATGAGAGATGCATAGTATAGCTGTAATAGGAATTTGATGTCGACTAAAATGAACAAATGAATATAGAGTGAATAATCTAGGCTATTCAAAGCTATTTCACAACTGTATGTAAGAAATAGTGTTTTCAGAAAAAAGTGTTATTTTAGTAAAATAATATATTTTTTATTTATAATAAGTTAAATATACTAAACTAAAGCCTCTACCAGTTAAGTAGGTTTGCACAGTATTTGTCATTATTAGACACACAGCAGTTTCAGTTCAGATATATACTCTGGAGTCCAGCCACATTACTGTGGGATATACAGATGGAAGTCAATAAGCAAGAATGAGAATTTTTCTTCATTTTAATCAAATGTAAAAGCCTACATGGGGGTGGGACAATTCAATGAAAGTCATTCAACCACTCTAAATTAGGAATTTGTAGTAAAACAGAAAGAGTCAGAGCAGAAGCTTAAAATGAATTGTAAATAGCAATGAAAATTCTCATAAAATCTTAATATACTGAAATATTTAAGATACTACACTGTATCAAGTACTTTAGGAAACTTATTTGCATTTAATTCCAGTGCTGTTTAGGAATTATTTTTAACTGTTCCTAATATGCTGTTTGGATATCCTATTTTATGTATATATAAAACATATATATAGCTGAGCCTGAGTGTTATGTGAGTGCACACATTTGTATGTATATTAACTCTAAACTACATTTCCTACCAATAAGAAAAGTTCTATGACCTATAAAGAAATTATATTAAGTGAAAACATGAAGGACAAAATTTAAATATGTGAGTTACAAATTATTTTCCTTGTCAAATATGCTGAATGGTAGTGTTATCATTTTCAAGAAACCATTAAGGTCTTACCTTTAAAAAATAGGAAGCAACTTACATTTTGTATTTATACTGCATGGACAGGTGTTCTGGGTGAGATAGATGCTAGCTCACCCCCAATCATTCACATTAGCTTTCCTTGCAGTCAAAGACTATTTATACTGTGAAGATTGTTGTTATTTTATAATGAAAATTCAACCCAATAATGCTTTATGTAATATGCTCTATTACCTGAAAACAATGTTAATAGACATGCTAGTAAAATATAGAGATGAACTTGGACTGTAGTTTGGGTTAAAAGGTCACCTCAGCAAAAGATAATCATTTTCCATTAAGGTCGAAATCACTATGCACTTCACTGAACTATATGGAAGGACACAGTGTCTTATTAGAAGATTACTTTATATTATGGGCTGACAGGAATGGCTTGTAAAGTGTGATTCATGCTCTGAAACAGCACACTAAAGATCATTTTTCCTCTGTCTTGTCTATAATAATGAAAATAACTAAAAACTACATCCTAGACTTTACAGGTCTATAAACATATAAGGGAATCAGGTCACCCTATGCCACCACTGTCACTCCCCATTCATATGTATTGTAGTTGTTGTCTTTATCCAGGACCACACTTGCATAGAAGTGGAAATAGACTCTGTTCAGTTTGCAGGAATGCTTTCTCATTTTCAGAATGAAGAAGATATGGAGCACTAAATGATAAGAAGAGAAACCCAATTAAATACGCTCTGTGAATTTATTCTATAATTTATCTATTGATATATTCAGAGTAAGAATAGTTTTGCCCAATTAATGTAGTTACTCATGGCCAAATAATTCAAAGACATTAAAATATTTAGAGAACTCTCAAAATAGTTTAAAATAATGGAAACAATCCATGATCCTTGGTGTCAGGAAAGGTATAGTACAGAAGGATATCTAGTAGTGCATTTATTATTATAATTTTCATACTTATTGTATAGATTATATATAACTCTGGAGGAGAAAATTTACAGTAATCCTCTTCAATATAAAAAATTCCATATTGTAAGAAAGATATAATTATGAATTGTCAGCTTTATATTTATTATAAAACTATATAGTTACTGTATAATTATAACATTAGACAATGAGTAGAAATTTAATAACCTTTTAAAGTATACTGTTATCTAACAGGATACATCTTAACTGAGACAAGTAATATTGTTTGCTAGATTATATGCTGTTATTTGCTAGTTAGACAAAATCTACAATTGATGGTTTCCTATCATATAAAATACAATATCACTTTACAAATTGTGTTCTTAAAAAAACTTACTCTTCAAACCCCAGTTTATATGCCGTTTTATTAATAGAAATTTCACTGACCCATTCTCAGAAATAATTACTCTGTTTCTTGTTCATTTCCCACTATAATTCATCTATTTACATATAGCCTCTCTATCTAACTCTTGAATTTATGAAAATAATTCATCCAGCACAATGATAATACAATGATGTGTGTGTGTGTGTGTGTGTGTGTGTGTGTATTTAATACACAAAGATATTATTGGTTATGTGGAACAAGACTTCTTAAAAGAAAACTGTAGTGCAGCCAAATCCAAGAGAAGAGGATACATTGGGGAAAATTAATCACCAGCATCAGAGATAAAAGTTGAGGTAAATTGCTGAGTTTTTAGCTTTTTATAAGCTGCTGCCTGTATTGGCATGAACCTTACTGGATCTATTCAAATTTTACTTTTTCCTCAAAAAGATATAAAATATATAAATTACTTAAAAACTTAGAATAGATTAAATGATTTATTATTGTCTGTTGATAACCATACATTAATTGATACAAAAAGAAACTTCAACTAAAGATGTTTGATCTTTAGCCATCTGAAAAAGGTGTAATTCAATTGTCAATATATTGAGCTCAGTTAAACACACCTTAAAAGCCTGGACTAATTATAGTCTCTTTATTTCATACCAAAGAAAGAATGAGTTTGTATATTCTTCTAGAGAAATAAAGTTGGTAAGGAGTCCAGCTCCTAGTTAAAATCTGTGTCTGATTTTTCAGGCCTGACAACAGGTGATTTCAAAGGCTTTACCTGGCAGGTCCAGGTCACACACAGACGCTGTCCTCCCTACACAGACAGGGTGCATAGCTGGTTCTTGGCAGCCTGAGTAGAGTTGCCCTCAAGATCCCAGCCCACCATTACTCCTTCTGTTCTTCCTATATTTACATTCCTTGCCTGGTAAGAGCCTTCATTCCCAAATCTCTTTTTCTGAGGCCTTGGGGAGGAGTCTTCAGATGTCTTTGCCTAGGCCTCCTCATGGAGGGAGGAAGGGGAAACATCAAGACACTTTACTCTGACTCAATATCACTCCTAACCCTTCACCCTTCACCCTCACCACCTTTTCCACATACTTCATCCCAGATTCCATAGGTACTGCCACGGCCTTTTGTTCTGGGCACCCTCAAAACTGAGATAACTCTCAAGTCTGTGCTGGGCCAGTACGCTGTTTCATGAGGGAAAATGAAACAGAGCAAGTCAGTGTTCTCTCTGGTTTTAAACTCTTGCTTATACCATAGCAAGAGGTGACTAAAAACTGAACTCTTTTTATTTCTGTCTTGCTGATTTAAATGTCTACTCTGACAGTTGATGCCTGCTCAGCTGAATTATCCAGGTGTGATAACTCATAAAACAAACAAAAATCCACAAGATGTAACAATATGCAGAAATCAATTACCATTTTGAAATGTCATGAAAAGATAGTGGTAACTGGCAGGTATATTTAAGTCAGAGGTTGATACATCATCCCCTCTTGATATTTAGGCCAAGGGTCACATAGTAATATTCTCCAAAAGTAATGGCATTTTTCTGTGCTTCCTTTCACCTTCAGCTATGTTGAAATGAATTCTTTAGAATGCAGGAATGTTCCCTCTCCTCTTGATGAGGGATGCCTACCTAGCACTTGATGAGAAGGAAAACTACAAGGAGGTTAACATGGCAATAGGACATACGATATGTGTACTCCCATCCATTTTTGCAAAGCTTCTTAATTAGGCATTTACTAAAGGTAAGTTAACTTATTATCCTATTCTGTAAAGGAAGTCAATGGTAACTTCATGGGGATAGCACTGAATTTATAAATTACTTTGGGCAGTATGGCCCTTTTCATGATACTGATTCTTCCTAACTATGAGCATGGAATATTTCTCCGTTTGTGTCCTCTCTTATTTCCTGGAGCAGTGGTTTGTAGTTCTTTTTGAAGAGGTCCTTCACGTCCCTTGTTAGTTGTATTCTCAGGTATTTTATTCTCTTTGTAGCAATTGTGAATGGGAGTTCACTCATGATTTTGCTCTCTGTTTGTCTGTTATTGGTGTATAGGAATGCTTGTGATTTTTGCACATTGATTCCGTATCCTGAGACTTTGCTGAAGTTGCTTATAAACTTAAGGAGATTTTGGGCTGAGATGATGGGGTCTTCTAAATATATAATCATGTCATCTGCAAACAGAGACAATTTGACTTCCTCTTTTCCTAATTGAATACCCTTTATTTCTTTTTCTTGCCAGATTGCCTTGGCCAGAACCTCCAATATTATGGTGAATAGGAGTGGTGAGAGAAGGCATCCTTGTCTTGTGCCAGTTTTCAAAGAAAATGCTTCCAGTTTTTGCCCATTCAGTATGATACTGGCTGTGGGTTTGTCATAAATAGCTCTTATTATATTGAGATACATATCATTGATACCTAGTTTATTAAGAGTTTTTAGCACAAAGGCTGTTGAATTTTGTCACAGGCCTTCTCTGCATCTATTGAGACAATCATGTGTTTTTTGTCACTGGTTCTGTTTATGTGATGGTTTACATTCATAGCTTTGCATGTTTTGAACCAGTCTTGCATCCCAGGGTTGAAGCTGACTTGTTCGTGATGATTAAGCTTTTTGATGGGCTGTTGGATTCGGTTTGCCAGTATTTTATTGAGGATTTTTGCATCTATGTTCATCATAGATATTGGCCTGCAATTTTCCTTTTTAGTTGTTTCTCTGCCAGGTTTTGGTGTCAGGATGATGCTGCCCTTATTAAAAGAGGAGTCCTTCTTTTTCTATTGCTTGGGATAGTTTCAGAAGGTATGATATCAGCTCCTCTTTGTACGTCTGGTAGAATTTGGCTGTGAACTTATCTGGTCCTGGACTTTTTTTGGTTGGTAGGCTATTAATTGCTGCCTCAATTTCAGACCTCGTTATTGGTCTATTCAGGGATTCGACTTCTTCCTGGTTTAGTCCTGGGAGGGCGTAAGTGTTCAGGAATAAATCCATTTCTTATAGATTTACATCTCTGATGGTAGTTTATATTCCTGTTGGATTGGTGGTGATATCCCCTTTATCATTTTTATTGCATCTATTTGATTCTTCTCTCTTTTCTTCTTTAGTAGTCTGGCCAGTGGTCTAACTATTTTGTTGATCTTTTCAAAAAACAAGCCCCTGGATTCATTGATTTTTTTGAAGGGTTTTTTATGTCTCTATCTCCTTCAGTTCTGCTCTGATCTTAGTTATTTTTTGTCTTCTGTTAGCTTTTGAATTTGATCTTGCTCCTCAAGTTCTTTTAATTGTGACATTAGGGTGTGGATTTTAGATCTTTCCTCATTTGTCTTGTGGTCATTTAGTGCTATAATTTTCCCTCTATACACTGCTTTAAGAGTGCCTAGAGATTCTGGCACATTGTGTCTTCATTCTCATTGGTTTCAAAGAACAACTTTATTTCTGCCTTCATTTCATTATTTATCCAGTAGTCATTCAGGAGCAGGTTGTTCAGTTTCCATGTAGTTGTGTGATTTTGAGTGAGTTTCTTAATCCTGAGTTCTAATTTGATTGCACTGTGGTCTGAGAAACTGTTTGCTATGATTTCTGTTCTTTTGCATTTGCTGAGGAGTGATTTACTACCAATTATGTGGTTAATTTTAGAGTAGGTGTGATGTGGTGCTGAGAAGAATGTATATTCTGTGGATTTGGAGTTCTGTAGATGTCTGTTAGGTCTGCTTGGTCCAAATCTGGACCTGGATATCCTTGTTAATTTTCTGTCTAACGTAGACAGTGGGGTGTTAAAGTTCCCACCGTTTTTGTGTGGAAGTCGAAGTCTCTTTTTAGGTCATTAAGAACTTGCTTTATTTATCTGGGTGTTTCTGTATTGGGTGCATCAATTAGAGGCAAGTCACAAAACAACAAAGACGTAACAGAGAAAACAGGACAGTAACTGTTGTTTGTGGTGAAGTTTATTTTTCTATTAAAAGGCTAGACTATAGCTTTTTTACTGATTTTACTCATACATTAAGTGAAATGAAATATATGTATATAATATATACAAATATATATAACAAATATAATAAATGTAAATATATATAACAATATATAATATATATAATAGTAAACATAAGTAAAACAACAAATAATATATATAAATACAAATATATAAAAAGAGTTGTTCCATCTTTATTACCTCCCTAATGGATGAAGTGAACTTCCTACCATGGCATTTGTAGCCTTTGAGCAGCTCCAAACTTCTTTTCCATTCTCTTCTGCAAAACTGCCATAGATCTGTTTTGGCTAAGAGAGTTAAGAGGTTGTAAAATGAGGCTAAGTACTTTCTCATTACTAAATCTTATTTTCATATCTCATTCATTCTTATAATAATCAATATCTGCTAATGATTTTTCTAACCTAGCTAAATACTATGTTGTGAATTACTAGAATGTCATTTTGATATATGTAGTCATTTACTCAATTATTAATTCAGCAAGCATTTCTTAAACGTGATTATTTAGTAGGCACTCTGCCAGATTGGAGATGTGAGGTAAACTGTAAAACTGATATGGTCCTTGTCTTTATGGGCAGCAACATGTGTATTTGACCCTGTATTTTCCTTGCTTCTACCTACTACAATTCCCTGCCCCAATATTTTATCTTCTATGAAACCGTAACACTGTTTGCCAAATCCAGCACAGTTCAGTTCTCTGTGTCTCATAGACTTGCTTCTGTGCACTATTAAAACAAATAAAAATTATATTTGTATCTGATGTGGACATATGCAACTGATATTTGTTTTGAAATGTTACTAGTAATGAAGCAATATACTGAGCATGGATACCAAATTAGTACCTATAATTTTTTTTTCTAAAGCTTGATGCACAAAACACAATACAAAATAGGTTACATTTCAGTATTCCTCTGGACACTTATATTCGATATTTAAGAACACCTAATTATAAATAGTTGTCTTTTTAAAATTTATTTAGACCCTAGAGCTAGTGCACAAAATAGATACATTTGCTTAGCTCTTTAGTTTTCTTTTTTCTCCTTTTCTCTCTCTCTTTCTCCCTTCCTCCCGTCCTTTCTTCCTGCCTTCCTTCCTTCCTGCCTTCCTACCTTCCTGTCTTCCTTTGACAGATTCTCACTTTATCATACAGGCTGGAGTGCAGTGGCACAATTTTGGCTCACTGCAATCTCTGCATCCTGGGCCCAAGAGATTCTCTTGACTCAGCTCTTGAGTAGCTGGGATTACACCACACCTGGATAATTTTTGTATTTTTAGTAGAGATGAGGTTTCACCATGTTGGACAGGCTTGTCTCGAACTCCTGACTTCAAGTGATCCACCCACCTCAGCCTCCCAAAGTGCTGGAATTACAGGCATGGGTCACATGCGCCTGGCCTCCCTTTCTGTTTTCTGTCCAATCTAAGTCTCCAGCCAATGAGTATCAAACAGCTATCTGTACACCTTTAAATTTCTCAGTCATGTCTGAATGTAATGGATACTATGAAGGGAACTGAATAGGACTGAAATTTTGTCTTTCTTCCTGAGAATTTTGAATGGCAAGTGTCATTAGTCATTGCTTAGTCTTACTCAGGGTAATCAAGATCAAATAAATTATTAAATCTGTGGTACATGCTTAGATATTGCGTTGTATGACTAGCACAGATTCAGGAAACTGCATGTTTATATTTAAAAGTCTTCTTATACATATAAGAATGCACAAAATTATTTATGAGCAAGAGATAAACATGATTATATTACACATGTGTGCTCCACAGGGGACAGTTTCTATTTTTTTTTTTTTTTTTTTTTTTTTTTTTTTTTTTGAGACGGAGTTTCGCTCTTGATACCCAGGCTGGAGCGCAATGGCGCGATCTCGGCTCACCGCAATCTCCGCCTCCTGGGTTCAGGCAATTCTCCTGCCTCAGCCTCCTGAGTAGCTGGGATTACAGGCACGCGCCACCGTGCCCAGCTAATTTTTTTGTATTAGTAGAGACGGGGTTTCACCATGTTGACCAGGATGGTCTCGATCTCTTGACCTCGTGATCCACCCGCCTCGGCCTCCCAAAGTGCTGGGATTACAGGACAGTTTCTATTTTATTTCATTTATTGTTTTGTTCTTCTTCCAACCAATATCTTTTCCAATCTCCTTCAGTTAACCAGTGAAATCAAGTTGCCAACTTAGAAAATATTCTTTCTTATTCTTCTTTAGGGCCACCTAATATACATTCCCAGAATCTTGCTTTTCTCATTTAATAATATTTTGTGAAATATTTTCAAGTCAGCTGGAATATTTCTCACTAATTTTTGTTAATGGCTGTTGATGTTTTACGGCAAGGATATAATGTAACATTGTTAAACAATTACTGTATTAAGAGTCATTACATATTTTTTGCTCTTTCATCACTGAAAGCAATACTATAATAAGCAACCTTTTTACACACAACCTTACCTACTTGTAACTTTACTTTAGCAGATGAGTTTACAGCATTGAGATATACATGTATGTATGTATTCCTCGTGTGTGTGTGTGTGTGTGTATATATATATATCGATGTAACAGATAAGTTTATAGCTTTGAGAAATACATGTATGTATGTATTCCTCAGATATATGTGTATGAAATTGTCATTTTCCCTAAGAATTTATGTATTCCTCATATATGTGTGTATGAAATTTAATATATGCATTAATATAATTGGATATTATGTTTTTCAGCAGTCACCCTGTTCGACCCTGATCTTTGTATTGGATATTTGGAATTCATCTGATATTTAATGCTCAATATTTAAATTTTATGTTTTTCCTGGGTTTCTATTTGGGTGTAAGGAATGCTATTCTCTTTAGATTAAGCTACTTAAAAATTTGGTGATACATCTTTCCTAGTTTTGATTGATATTTGTAAAATATTTGTAATATCATTAAATATTTTATGTAATTCTATGTTATTTTATTTATTATTTGTATCATTATGTCGTTGGAAAAAAAACCACACCAGTGTTAGTGGTCATAAAGATACTCATTAATTCAAACTCATGGAATTTCTTTGACAAAGCTGTCTCCTATCCATTGAAGAACCAAGAAGAAATTCAGTGGGAAGACATACATTTAGGACCTTCTAGTGTGATGCAAGTTAAATCTTAGCATAATAGTATTTTTAAAAAAATATTTTTAAATGTTATTATTATAATTCTTGTTATATCAGACTGTCTTTAAAATATATTTGACAAAATTAGCTGAAATGTCATTGAAGCATGTTATTAAGATACTTAACCTTTTCTTTAGACATAAACTAATTCCTTCTTTTTATTGAGAAAGCCAAGTCCATGTTAGCTGTCTCACCAGCAGCAGATCTTGAGGAAAAAAAATAGACATACTACTGCTTTAAAAGTATCTTGATAGAGACAATTTTTAATACCACAGCACAATTAGAATCTGAACCCCCAAAATATTATGTGTATGCAAAATGGGAGAAATTTATATAATTTTTCTTCATTATTTTTTACACAAATAATAGCAGACTTTCTGTGTGTTTTTTGTATGTTTCACTTTATATTTTAGAAATCCTTTCATAACACTATATAAAGAGCTACCTTTTCCTCACTTTTAACAGATATATTATTTTTCATCATGCGAGAGTCTCATAATTTAATTTTTTCCTCTTGTTGATAGATTCAGTTTTTTTCAAATTCTTTGCTAATATAAACAATGCCTTGACGAACAACCTTATACATTTTGCACATATGTGAGAATGTCTGTAGGCTGATTTCCTAAACTACGATTGCTCGAATATTTATAAATACTGTCTAATTACTCTCCACAGATAGTCTACTTTTAGATTTTTGTCATTTTGCTATGTAAAAAATGGTACCTCAGGGCAAAATTAATTTGCATTTCACATATAATGACTGTATCCTGTACTGCATTTTCTATGACTTTTATTATGTTTTCCACATATTTTCTATTGGCTGTCAGTCTTTTTCTTACCATTTTTCAGGAGCTATTAATTTATTGTAGACTTTAGCCCTTTTCTTTTGGAAATCTTTTTCTCTCCTTTTGTCATTAGTTTCTAAATCTTGCATGTGATGATGGGTGGTCAGGCAGAAATTCTATTTATTTTTAATTTTGATGAAGCCATAGTTAGAAAAACAATTATTTGATGTATTATTTTGGCACAAGTCAAAATTCTGCTGTTAAAATTTTCAGAGTTAAGTGAAATGAAAGATAAACCCAACAAAATGATTTAACAATGTGATATATGATAAGGTATAGGGCAGTAAAAGATATGAGTGTAGCTCTGTCCCAGCTATGAAATCTGATATAATCAATAATATTCTACCCACCATACCTATAAAATAATAATATTGTGCATGTTACACTCAATTTTACCTAGCTAATAAAAATCTTCTCAAGTTGACGTTTTTCTTCCTTATATAACTTCATTCTCCTTAAGAATAAACACACACTGTTTTACTTTAATGCCCTCAGAGAGTGAATGTTATATCTAACTTTCAATAAATATACTGACTGAATTAATGTAATCTTTGGAAATTGATTTCCCTTCTAAGACATGGGATTTTCTGTTTGATATCTACTAAATGAATAAGTCAGATAGAAGGAACTTAGGTCCCTTGAATCAGAGATCAATGTAGTACAATAATTTATGGTAGCATTAGTCCAATTGTTATGACAAAGAAATGTGTGCCAAAGGGAAGATGATAGCTCTGTAAAGTCTATCTCTGTTGATTCAGCACAAGCTCCTAAGTTTGCGGAATAGTATCATGCATTAGTGAGTATTCTCCAGAGAAACACAATCAATAGAATATATATATAGATACATTGGAAGTGATTTATGATGGATATTGGCTCACGAAATTATGGCAATTGAGAAGTCCCTGGATCTTCTGTCTGTAAGCTGGAGCACCAGAGAAACTATCGATGTAATTAAGTCATAGTCTGAAGATCTGAGAACCAGAAGAACCAATTTTTGAACTTCCAGACTAGAGCTGAATGTCTGATAATTGGGGATACTTGTAGTGTAAGTCCTCAAATCCAACAGCCTTAGAATGAGGAGATCTGATGTCCAAGGATAGGAGAAGATGGATGTCCTAGCTCAAGAAGAGAAAGAGTCAATTTGTTTTGCCTCAATCTTTTTGTCCTATTCAGGTGGGCCCTCAATTGATTTGATGATACCCATCCACACTGGGAAAGGTGATCTTTATTCCATTTAGTATTCAAAGATTAATCTCTCACAAAAACACCTCACAGACACACTCAGAAATAATGTTTTACTAACTATCTTTTAACCCAGTGAGTGTGACACATACAATTAATCATCACGTATGGCAACAGTGTCATCTTCATTTTTGGCATATATAGTACTGAGTTCTTCAACTACCAACATATCCTATGTACATTTCTGAATTTGTGTATTCAAACAAATGCTGCCTCTGTTTTAGACTGAGATATATCAGTCTGTAAATTGCTGCATTAAGGATAACCATTGCAAAGAAAAATAGTAACAAATTTAAAGAGATTACCATTCACTAAGCATATACTATATCCCACATTCTTTATTTCTAATTTTACAATGATCTTAAAAGTTCATCAAATAAAACTGAGCCAGAAATAGTACATAACAGGCTTAATTTAATGTGAGTCTCTAATAGAGCTGGAATTCACATTTATGTCATTCTGATTTTAAAACCATTTTTTCATCACATCATGAACTCAACAGGGCTTTTTCTGAGTTAAGATTTCAGAGTGTTCATTCGAGTATTCTAGATTAAATTTCAAATGATGTGATTGGACCCAATTCTACATATTTAAACAATAGTAACAGAAGACATTATTAATTATATTTGTTGCTGCTATTTGTATAATTAAAAACATACATAATTTCCTCAATGTATGCCTTCCTCTAAAAATATCTTTCTTAAAGTTTTGAATCAAGCAGGATTTTACATAAAATAGAATCCATTCAGATGGTTTCAATAAAGGTAATTTAAAGATGGGGCTGGTTAAAGATGTAGCAGTATTTAAAAAAAAATAAGATTACATTATATCACTTCTTGAGAATCAAAGACTGAAAATGAAATGGTGAGAGCTGGAGCCAAGGGTGAGAGGCTGCTTAATAGGAAGTAAACTCACATCACAATGTACTCCAGCCAGAGAAATAATTCTAAATAAACAGGGGGTTGGAGGTAAATGTTACCAATTCTCACCTTTCTTATTTTGCTGAATCTAAGTAGTTAACCCTAACTATGAAGTAGCTGGTGAGGGAGCTCATATGAAGCAGTCTATTGGTTTCAGCTTCCTAATGTATAGAGCAAGACAAAGATGGGTGGAGACCAGATAGGAGGGTATGTGTAGAAGCAGAGGAATCAAATAAAAAATAACCAACTCAAGCTTTAACATTGATGATAAAGATATGTCTAAAAATACTCCCTGTCTACAATATTAGAAAACTTACAAATAAAAATTCTTTACCTAACCGTAATAATTTAAATTATCCCAGGTATTCTCTAACATATATTATCCTGCTTTTCTTAATTTTGTTTTTTCTTCTAAGTAACAATTTTATGTTGCACTGAATTTAGAAAATGTAGTGATACTGAAAAATGCAAGATATAAAGAAAAACTAATAATATAAAATAAAAATAATATAAATGATATAACTAATATAAAACTAATAATAGTACAAAATTCATAACAAATCAAATGTTAAATATGTTTCACAGATCATACAAAATGCAAATATAATTATATTAATAATCTTAAAAATATTTTGTGTATATTAGAAAATTATAAAAGTAAATGTATAATTCTCATAACTGGTAAAATAGTAATCATTGTCTTTCTTTTTCTACTTCACAAACTGAATATTTTTAGCAAATGTTGCTGAAATAAAACCACTGGATGACAACACATTAACTTAAACATACTTGATGACCTCTAAGAGATGTAAAAGGCAACTATAGACTGCTAAACATGAAGGCACAACTCCAGTTGTTTTTACTGATGAGGAAATTGAGGCCCAAACATTTCATATAACTCGTCCAAATGTCAGATTAAGATTAGAACCTAGATCTTTTGATTGTTCTGTTCTTTGCCTTAATCCCAAGAGACTTCTCATATACAAAGTGCATTTTCAAATTCTGTCTTTACATAAAGAACTTTAAACAAGGACCCACAGCATCAGAGCATATCTCATATTTGTGTACTGTCTGTAGTTTACTATGAAGGGATAAGGCTGGAGGTGGGGGATTCAGATGAAAGAAAATAAATGCTTAACAGGATAAAAGAACAAGTCATATTTGAGAGCAATTAAATGCACAGAATCTGTTTGTGTCCTCTCTTATTTCCTTGAGCAGTGGTTTGTAGTTCTTCTTGAGGAGGTCCTTCACATCCCTTGTTAGGTGCATTCCTAGGTATTTTATTCTCTTCGTAGCAGTTGTGAATGGGAGTTCAGTCATAATTTGGCTCTCTGTCTGTTATTGGTGTATAGGAATGCTTGTGATTTTTGCACATTGATTGTGTATCCTGAGACTTTGCTGATGTTGCTTATCAGCTTAAGGAGATTTTGGGCTGAGATGATGAGGTCTTCTAATATACAATCATGTCATCTGCAAATAGAGACAATTTCTTTTCCTAATTGAATACCCTTTATTTCTTTTGCTTGCTTCTGATACTATGTTAAATAAGAGTAAGGAAGGTGAGAGAGGGCACCCTTGTCTTGTGCCAGTTTTCAAAGAGAATGCTTCCAGTTTTTGCTCATTCAGTATTATATTGGCTGAGGGTTTGTCATAAATAGCTTTTATTATTTTGGGATATGTATCATCAATACCTAGTTTATTAAGAGTTTTTAGCATAAAGGGCTGTTGAATTTTGTCAAAGGCCTTCTCTGCATCTATTGAGACAATCATGTGGTTTTTGTCTTTGGTTCTGTTTATGTGATGGATTACATTTATAGCTTTGCATATTTTGAACCAACCTTGCATCCCAGGGATGAAGCCGACTTGATCGCGATGGATAAGCTTTCTGACATGCTGTTGGATTCAGTTTGCCAGTATTTTATTGAAGATTTTTGCATCAATGTTCATCAGGGATATTGGCCTGAAATTTTCTTTTTTAGTTGTGTCTCTGCCAGGTTTTGGTATCAGGATGATGTTGGTCTCATAAAATGAGTTAGGGAGGATTCCCTCTTTTTGTATTGTTTGGAATAGTTTCAGAAGGAATGGTACCAGCTCCTCTTTGTACGTCTGATAGAATTCGGCTGTGAACGCATCTGGACCTGGACTTTTTTTGGTTGGTAGGCTATTAATTGCTGCCTCAACTTCAGACCTTGTTATTGGGCTACTTTGGAGTAATCTCTGGTAGTTTGTATTTCTGTGGAATTGGTGGTGATATCCTCTTTATCAATTTTTATTGCATCTATTGGATTCTTCTCTCTTTTCCTTTTTATTAGTCTGGCTTGCAGTCGATCTATTTTGTTGATCTTTTCAAAACACCATCTCCTGGATTCATTGATTTTTTTAAGGTTTTTTTGTGTCTCTATCTCTTTCAGTTCTGCTCTGATCTTAGTTATTTCTTGTCTTCTGCAAGCTTTTGCTTGATCTTGTTCCTCTAGTTCTTTTAATTGTGACATTAGAGTGTTGAGTTTAGATCTTTCCTCGCCTCACATGTGGGCATTTAGTGCTATAAATTTCTCTCTAGACAATGCTTTAAATGTGTCCCAGTGATTCTGGTACGCTATGTCTTCATTCTCATTGGTTTTGAAGAACATCTTTATTTCTGCCTTCATTTCATTATTAATCCAGTAGTCAGTTAGGAGCAGGTTTTTCAGTTTCCATATAGTTTTGCAGTTTTGAATGAGTTTCTTAATCCTGAGTTATAATTTGATTTCACTGTGGTCTGAGAGACTGTTATGATTTCCATTCTTTTGCATTTGCTGAGTAGTGATTTACTTCAAATTATGTGGTCAATTTTAAAGTAAGTGCAATGTGGTGAAACATTCCATGCTCATGGTTAGGAAGAATTAATATTGTCAAAATGGCCATACTGCCCAAAGTAATTTATAGATTCAATGCTATCACCGCCAAGCTCCCACTGACCTTCTTCATTGAACTGGAGAAAACCACCTTAAACTTCATGTGGAACCAAAAAAAGAGCTACATAGCAAAGACAATCCTAAGAAGAAGAAAAAAAAGCTGGAGGCATCACACTATGTGACTTCAGATTATACTACAAGGCTACAGTAATCAAAACAGCATTATACTGGTATGAAAACAGAGATATAGACCAATTGAACAGAACAGAGTCCTGAGAAGTAACACCACATGCCTACAACCATCTGATCTTTGACAAACCTGACAAAAACAAGCAATGGGGAAAGGATTCCCTGTTTAATAAATGGTGGTCGAGAGAGATCCAAGATGGCTGATCACTAGCAGCTCGGGCTCCTAGCTCCCAGTGAAAGCGCAGAGAACGAGAGGACGCCACACTTTCAGACGAATATTTGTTGCTCACGGACCAGGAGATTCCCAGCAGAGAAGCCCCACGTGTCGCCAGGGCAACTCTTGTGGCCGGCGCGGCGGTTTTGCTGGTGCCTTAGCGCGCCAGTTTTTGGTGCAGAGTCCGGATATTCCCGGGCAGAAAAGCACCATCAATCTTAGCACCGCGGTTTTGGCTGGCACAGTGGACTGCTCAGATTTCGGCGCTGGGAATTAACAAGTTGGACGTCTGCTCAGAGACCTAGTTAGAAAGTCGGTAATTACAAAGACAACAGACAGATAAATATATAATGAAGGGAAGAAATCAGCGTAAAAAGTCAGAGAATACTCAAAATCAGAATGCCTCTCCCTCTACAGGGGATTGCAATTCCTCATCAGTAACGGAACAAGGCTTAATAGATTACGAGTGTGTTCCAATAACAGAAGCAGGCTTCAAAACGTGGGTGATAAGAAACATCTGTGAATTAAAATAACTTGTTCTAACCCAATGCAAAGAAACTAAGAACCTTGAAAAAAGGTTTGACGAAATGTTAACGAGAATGGACAATTTAGAGAGGAATATAAGTGAATTGATGGAGCTGAAAAACACAACACGAGAACTTCGCGAAGCATGCACAAGTTTAAACAGTCGAATTGATCAAATAGAAGAAAGGACATCAGAAGTTGAGAACCAGCTTAGTGAAATGAAACAAGAAGACAAGATTGGAGAAAAAAGGATGAAAAGGAATGAGCAAAGTCTCCAGGAAATATGGGACTATGTGAAAAGACCTAATTTACGTTTGATAGGTGTACCTGAATGTGACGAAGAGAATGAATCCAAGTTGGAAAATACTCTTCAGGATATCATTCAGGAAAATTTTCCCAACCTGGCAAGGCAGGGTAATATTCAACTCCAGGTAATACAGAGAACACCACAGAGATATTCTTCAAGAAGACCAACCCCAAGGCACATAATTGCCAGATTTATTAGGGTTGAAATGAAGGAGAAAATACTAAGGGCAGCCCGAGAGAAAGGTCAGGTTACCCATAAAGGGAAACCTATCGGACTTACAGCAGATCTCTCAGCAGAAACCCTACAAGCCAGAAAAGAGTGGGGACCAATATTTAACATCCTTAAAGAAAAAAACTTTCAACCCAGAATTTCCTATCCAGCCAAACTAAGCTTTATAATCAAAGGAAAAATTAAATCCTTTGCGAACAAACAAGTACTTAGAGAGTTCACCACCACCAGGCCTGCTTTACAAGAGCTTCTGAAAGAAGCACTATACATATAAAGGAACAACCAATATCAGCCTTTCCAAAAATATATCAAAAAGAAAAGAACATTAACACAATGAAAAATTTACAGTAACTAATGGGCAAAACAGCCAGCTAGCATCAAATGCCAGTATTAAAGTTATATACATTCTAATCGGATAAAAAGCCAAAACCCATTGCTATGCTGCATCCAGACCCATCTCACATGCAACGATACAAAAAGACTCAAAACAAAGAGAAGGAGGAAGATTTATCAACCAATCAGAGAGTAAAAATAAACAAATAAAAAGCAGGAGATGCAATTCTCGCCTCTGATAAAGTAGACTTTAAAGTAACAAAGAACAAAAGAGGCAAAGAAGGACATTACATAATGGCAAAAGGATCAATGTAACAAGAAGAGCTAACGATTTTATAGATCAACGAGACAGAAAATTAACAAGGACATCCAGGACTTGAACTCAGACCCCGAACAAGTAAACTTAATAAACATCTATAGAACTCTCCACTTCAAATACATAAAACATACATTACCACCTCACACCTATTCCATAAGTGACTACATAATTGGAAGTAAATCACTACTCAGTAATTGCATAGCATTACATAGGTTTAAATGAAATATTGGTTGGCTGTTCCTTCCTGTTTACATCAAGTATAATTATTGGTATAAAAGAGGTTTTCAATACCCATTACTAAACTGCATTCTAGCCTGGGCAAGAAAGCAATACTCCCATTCTCTCTCTCTCTTTCTCTTCCTTTTTCCTCCTCTTCTTTATTCTTTTTCTTTCTTTCTTTCAAAAAATAAAAATAAATTAAAAAAATAAATGGTGGTGGGACAAATGGCTAGCCATGTTCAGAAAGCTGAAATAGATCCATTCCTTACACCTTATACAAAAATTAACTGCAGATGGATTAAAGATTTAAACATAAAACCTAACACCATAAAAAGCCTAGAAGAAAACCTAGGCAATGCCATTCAGATCATAGGCATAGGCAAGGACTTCATGACTAAAACACCAAAAGCAAGGGTAACAAAAGCCAAAATAGACAAATGGGATCTAATTAAACTTAAGAACTTCTGCACAGCAAAAGAAACTATCATTAGAGTGAACTGGCAACCAACAGAATGTAAAAAAAAATTGCAATCTACCCATCTGACATAGGGCTAATAACGAGAATCTACAAAGAACTTAAACAAATTTACAAGGAAAAAACAACCCCATCAATAAGTGGTTGAGGATATGAACAGACACTTTTAAAAAGAAGATATTTATGCAGCCAGCAAACATATGAAAAAAGCTCATCATCACTGGTCATTAGAGAAATGCAAATCAAAACCACATTGAGATACCATCTCACACAGTTAGAATGTCAATCATTAAGAAACCTGGAGAGAACAGATGCTGGAAAGGATGTGTAGACATAGGAAAGCTTTTACACTGTTGGTCGGAATGTAAATTAGTTCAACCATTGTGGGAGACAGTATGGCGATTTCTCAAGGATCTAGAAATAGAAATACCATTTGACCCAGCAGTCTCACTACTGAGTATATACCCAAGGTGTTATAAATCCTTCTATTATAAAGACACATGCAGAGGTATGCTCATTGCAGCACTGTTTACAATAGCAAAGAGTTGGAACCAACCCAAATGCCCATCAAAGATAGACTGGATAAAGAACATGTGGCACATATACACCATGGAATACTATGCAGCCATAAAAAAGAATGAGTTTATGTCCTTTGCAGTGACATAGATGAATCTGGAAACCATCATACTCAGCAAACTGACACAAGAACAGAAAACCAAACACTGCATGTTCTCACTCATAAGTGGGTGTTGAACAATGAGAACACATGAACACATGGAGGAGAACATGAAACATGACACACGGGCCTGTTGGGGGTGGGAGAGCTAGGGAAGAGATAGCAGGGGGTGGGAGATTTGGAGAGGGATCAGATTAGGAGAAATACCTAATACAGATGATGGGGGAATGGATGCAGCAAACCACCATGGCATGTGTATACCTATGTAACAATCCAGCATGATCTGCCCATGTACCCCAGAACTTAAAGTATAATAAAAAGAAAAAAAATAAAGAAATGCACAGAATCAATATGACTTGTTAATTTATTGGGTGAGGGAACTAAAATAAAAACATAAAGCATAACTCCATGTTTATGGATTAAAAAACTAGGTGGATAGTGGTTGTCATTCACTGAAATTTGAAATGAACTGGTACATGTAAGTGTGAGCCAAAGACAAATAATTCCATTCTAGATATGTCAAAGTGTAGTGGCTGCAAGTTATCTACATAGACACTGGGTTTGAGATAAAAAATACAGAATTTTCCATCATTTGCATCTATCTCTGAAGCCTTTAAACTGATAAATGATTTTAGAAGAATTCTGAAAAACCTGCAATGGTAAACAGTAGGTAATGTATATTTATATACACCTTTCTAGAAGAAAGTTTGTAATTTTCATTAGTTTATAAAAAGTTTCTCTTCTGCATATGGCTAGCCAGTGATCCAAGCACCAGTTACCTGTACAAGCAACCTCCATGACGCAAGATTATCTACATAAGAAACCTACCCATATACCCCTGAACTTAAACTGAAACTTAAAAAATAGCTAATAGTGGCAATGAGAAAAGTAAAATGTACATGGTCATGGAGGATATTAAAATAATTACAAGAAAAAAAATCTGTAGTCCATTAGTGCTTTCTAAAGTCTTGCCAAAGAATGAAATCATTATAATCTAGGGAAACTGACAGATGAAAAAGAAGTGACTATATTACATTTCTTGAACTAAATTTTTTCTTCATATTGAGTGGTATAAGGCCTCTGAATTTTTGGGTGATAACAAGTTTCCTCAGCAGGAGCATTGTAATATGCTTTTGATTGTATCCAGATTTAGATACTTTAAAAATCCGTGGTCAACAAAATGCCAGAGACAAGTGTTCTCTACTCTATATAGTTCAGAACCCTTCTCAACCAAGACACTCTGGAAAAAAAATATAGTCATGTTTTTAGAATATGTTTTAAAAATACTATAATTGAACTTTTCCAAAAGTAGCTCACTGATATGTCAGTGTACTACTTCTTTTGGGTGTGAGTATAACAGAGAGATGTCTTGTGGAAAAAAAGCCCTAAATTATGTACATAGGAATCCCATATTTATTCAGACTTCTATCAATTATTCCTATCAGGGAAATGTATCATCATCTTATTTCTCATGATAGTAAATTAAAAAAATAGAAAGAGAACATTTAAAATTTGAGTATATACTGCTGCTCACCTGAAGCATTGAAGTCAATTCCATTTCTCCACTCCCCCAAAGTAGTGGAAAACATACTCCAGTTTTCAGTTTCACAAACTAATTTTTGAAATGTGCTTTATATAAGATGTCTTTGATGCTTTTTCAAATGTCATATAGGCTAAAATATTTCAATTCAATATTTATATTTTAAACCTTGAAAATCGTTTGCCTAGCACCTATAGTTCCCATTACATGAAGGTATTCTCTGTAGTGTGTGTATTTAGTAAGTGAAAAAGAAGTGTGATGTTAAATAATTGTATGTTAGATGAAATATTTTAATCCAAATATCATAAATGTATTGATAAAGAAAGATGCCACCTCTGACATTGGAAATGAAATAATTATAAGAATAAGAATGATGGCTGGAAGGATAGCATTTTGCTTCATTGTATTTCTTAGTCTTTGTTAACTTCTTAATAAAATACTAATGCAGGCACAAATAAATGATGAAAATAAGTCATATAAAGGTTTACACTCAAACAATTGTCAGAATTAAGGAAGAATTTCCCTTGACTACAAGAGATAAAGAACTATAATAACTGGCTGATGTTAGCATATTGTCTGCTGTTTGAGAGTAAATTGCTTTTTCAGATGACAAAGGAGAATCTACTTCTTTCCTAGTTATTTATACTCTCGCTTAAAGAGGCTTATGAAACATCCAAAAAATGAGGTGCTCAACCTGTACAGTGGGAGCTCATTCTAATACCACCTTCACTATTTTTCTTTCTGTATATATACAGTATAAATTAAATATATATTCATTGAGATTATCCTGTATTCTAGAAAATGTGTTTTTCACCAGCAATAATGAACACAACATAGGTTCTGGTTTCATAGATATTATAACTTAAAGTGTGATACAGACAAGTAAACAAGTAATTATAGAGTTGTTTTGAATGTTACGATATCCGTAGGTTGATAAGTGTTCTGGGAGTATTCATTCAGAAAGCATATAACCCACTCTTTGGGATTTCTCAAAAACAACTGTGTAGATCTCAACTTTATCCCTTGTAATTGGGTAACCATTGAATGGTTTTAAGCAGAGCAGAAATATAATCGTGTGCTCTTACAAAAGATCAGTAGTGTGTTACCAATTCTTGCAATACCAGTACCTCTGTCTACTGTCATATTAAGAGTTCATTTCTCGGGCCGGGCGCAGTGGCTCACGCCTGTAATCCCAGAACTTTGGGAGGCCGAGGTGGGTGGATCACAAGGTCAAGAGATTGAGACCATTCTGGTCAACATGGTGAAACCCCGTCTCTACTAAAAATACAAAAAATTAGCTGGGCATGGTGGCGCGTGCCTGTAATCCCAGCTACTCAGCAGGCTGAGGCAGGAGAATTGCCTGAACCCAGGAGGCGGAGGTTGCAGTGAGCCGAGATCGCGCCATTGCACTCCAGCCTGGGTAACAAGAGCGAAACTCCGTCTCAAAAAAAGAGTTCATTTCTCAATAATAGATCTAAATAAATTTATTTAGATCCTCTAGTAATTGATAGAAGTATAAATAAATTTATTTAGAACTTCTAGTAATTGATAGAAATCTAAATAAATTTAGACCTCAATACTGCAACCTGACTAGCAACAGGAAAAGGAAAGGTAGGAATTCTTAGATTTCAGGTATGTGAGGTCAATGCCAGGAAGCACTTTGGTTCTAACTATTAAGAAAATAACATTGCTACCCAGAATTTCAGTTAGGATTGTATTTAATCTCATATCCAGGATAACCATATGTTGTGGTTTGTCTAGGACAGCTGATTGCTATCTATTGTCTTTTAGACCCCAAATCTATGGTCATGTTTATAAAATTCTTAAATAATTATGGAGTAAAGTAAATACATGCTCCATTCTGAGTCAATTTAGAAATCAGAAATGAAATCAGACACTTTAACATGAAATAATTTACTACAAAATGGTTTTAACCAAGGTATCACAAAGATAATAATTGCAGGTGACAACTGAAATCTTTAGGACTGGATAACCAAAGGGAAGAGACTGAAGTGATTACAATTTAGTGACTTGGAGAAGGCTCCCATGACGATGAATATCAAATTTCTGAGGAGTGGGTGCTGAGCAGTAGATGCTAGTGTTTCTGAGGGCCTGTGATGGAACTGATTCTGCAAGTGTTGGGAAAAATGCAAATTCAATTCAATTGCTGGAGCTATTAGAACAAATTTTTTCCCAAATGTCAGAAACCTGGGCCTGAGTAAAGCTGAAAGGAACAGAAAGTAGGCAGAATGCTCAAGGGAAAGTCTCTAGCCCTGCAGTCACCCTCTAGCTCCCTATTGGCAGAGCCTAACTGGCAATGCTGATGGTCAAGGGAGAAACGTCTTTTTGTACATGGAGTCCCAAAACTGCATGCTCATTTACTGCTCATTTATTGGCACACTAGAAATTGGCACACTAAAGAAAAATGAGGATAATTTTTAATTTGATTTTTAAATTTTGGCCTATGTAGTTAAGGATATAAGAATATCAGAACAATGAACCTTGTTTTTCTTCAAAGTCTGCCTTAATGCACATTATTTTAAAAGGAATATACAGTATATTAAATATTAGATTGGATATTAAGATGCAAGTAAATGCCTTTTATATGATACACAAAGGCATTTACTCTCACTAATATACTTAGTCTATATTTTCATATGTGAAGTAAGTTGTCTTAAGTGTAATAGATCCACATAAACATTCTGCTTTTGCAAAATTAAAGTTTGCTGTGCTCTGTTTTTACTGCACACAGGCACACATAGATACGCCTTTAGGTATACCCTTAGTAAAGATGATTGAATTTTCACCTTATTTGCAAGCATGGCCATGTTTCTTACTTTGCATGTCCTTCAGGCCTCATCAGAGCACAAAGTTCCAAGTGACTTCAAAGGGTTTTCTGTACTCGGAGCAGCTCTATGGGGCATGGAAGATGAGAAATGAACCGACACCAGAGGTGCAATGAAAGGTAAAACTCATAGTATCACCACAGCTCTTAGGTAAGTGGCAGGCTAAATTACTGCACCTGGATATATGAATCTCATGGGTTCATGATGGAAAGCATGATAAGCATTTAAGACTGAAAATAAATCTGAGTTTGTTCACTGGTTGCAGGAAAAGTTTTCCTAACCAACTAATGTGGACAACATTTCATTATTAGTATGGAAATTTGTCCACTTCCATGTTTAGAGAAGGAAATAATAAATAAATGAATGATGAAACATAAAAGCAAAATATAGCATCCACAGTAGGCATTCCATGTATGCTATTTAGATAAAAACAGTCCCTTCAAAGTCCAGTATGATTTTAAAAGCCTGGTATTTACAACGGTATGATTTCTAGGGAAATTGAGAAATTAAATACAGACCCAGAAACATATGGAAAAAACTCTGTATATCCATTTGTACCAGCCTCTCTTCTCTCTGAAAGATTGGCCTTTGGAAAGTGAAGGAAAATTGTATTCAGACACTGTGTCCTCTGATGCAAATTGTTGCAATAACTTGTCATAAACAGGAAAATATAAAATTAAACTCAGTGTTTATATAACATATAAATGTTAAAAAGAGCACAGTATTACAAAATGAAATGGTTTATACTTTAGGTAGATTGTATGTGTACTTAATGAAATATTATAAAGATTTGCTTTTTTGAGAACTTAAATCTTTGAATAATTGTGATTTGATATTAATCAATCTGAAATCTATACTCTGGGATTTAAGATTTTTATTCTCTCTCAATTTAAATATTTGCACCTGTGGACTTCTCAACTTTTTCTTTATTTTCATGAAGATTCCCACATTACAAGTATCACTTGCAGAGTTCTTAGGGATCATATTAGTATTGTTTTGCAGTTTATTGATAATGGCATGATTTTGGAAATCATCAGTCTTTTGGAAGGTTATAATCAAGAACACATTTCCTTTTTTAGTTGAATGACAGGATATCTGTTTAAAATGAATACTTAAAAGCAGCTTGAATTTCATTCTTCATGCTCATCATTTACAAAATTTTCTACAGGAATATTATTTCATCTGGAATGTACCTTAAAATACAAACAATAAAAACTGAATGAGAGATATGTTAGGCTCAACAAAACACATTGCAATTATTATTTCTTCAATTATGTCTAAAACGATTGCTTGTAACACAAAATTTTATGAACATATTGTCTTAAAATCAGCTATATTCCATAAATCTCTTCTTACTATCTTTCTCTCTAATGTGTTAGCAATCATTCTGTACAGTTTGTATTAATGTATCTTATATTCTACCTCTATCCCTGTTATCAACCTTCTCTTTAACTAGATATTCTGGGTATTCTCTTTACCTGGAAATGAAATTGCGTAATTGGAAGAAGAGATTCCCTATAATTGGCAATAGGTTTCCTACTCTAAAATGATAGTTTTTTTGTTTTCTATATTCTGGGATGTGGATGTGGCCTCTTGGTACAGATTGAAATTTACAGTGTTGTATACTGCTGGCGATTTTCTAATGACTGGCAGCTTAACGGGGCCCCAGTTGCAGCTGCTGCTGCCATCATGTTCTTCAACTTTACTTCTTGAAACAACCTTCTCCACAGTTTCATAAGAGCATCTGCTTTTCACTGCATGGTATTTGACTCCAAAATTCACACCTGCAGTTCTGATATCTTTTATTTATGCTTTATTATTTCTGCTTGAATAACCTACTTTTATTAGAAATTTAGCCCATGAAACTTTGAAGATACAGGGTGAGAACCCACCTATGTGGCCCAAGGACCACATGTCTTGATAAGAGAAAGATTATTTTAGATTCAAAACAGTAAGATTGTTCCCAGTTTAGTGTTTATGAATTTGTTTTTCATATTAAAAATACAAAAGTAAAATGAATAAATGAGGAAAGGCTGAAAAAAGAAAACAGAAGAAAATACAAAAGAAGGAATAAAGGAAGGGAAGAAGGGAGGGAGGAAGGGAAGAAGAGAAGGAGGGACGAAGGAAGGGAGAAAGGGAAAAAGGGAGGGAGGGAGAAAGGAAAGTTCTAACTGGGGAGCCCACTGTGAGGACAAAGCATCAGCAGTGTCATTGCCAGCAACCTTGGCAGCAACAGGAGTCAGGGATATTCCAATAGGCATCAATTTTTCACGCATTGTTACCAGTCTTGGCACAGTCATTAATAGCATTAGAGGTGTCATCAATACTTTCAAAGCCTCTTTGTAGAGACAGCCCCTTCAGCAGACACTGATGGAAATTTCAATGATTTACTTCAGAGGACTTGGTGGTTTAAAAAGTTCAAAGTAACTAAAGAAAACGATAGATGTCATATGAATTATTCCTAAGAGTAGATTTTGGATCACATGTAAAACACCCTCTAGCAACTTGCAAAACTGGAGGAAATTGATAAGCATGGTTGGAGTGTCTGTAAAATGTGTAGGAATGGTGTGAAAATAATGCTATATTGTAACATTTATTGTGGCTCCTTATTTACTTCTTATTCAGTGCACCTTGTGAGTTGCAAGCCATGTGAAATTCTGACACTTATATAGTCTGTTGTTCTTTATTTTCTTGCTGTGATGGTAAATGGATACACAGCAGGATTTGGGATTTAATTTCTCCAGGAAGATGCAAACAAGTGTTTCAAGTTGTTAATTTATTCATCCAAATTCCTCACAGTAGGTGATCTTTGCTTCATGCTGTAATGTTTAATATTAGATATTTCTTCATAGTCTTAATGTAAAATTGCTTTCATTAATACAGATATTCCTTCATAATTCCCCCAAATCTATATGGCACTGTCTTCCTTTTAGTATTCCAGTTTATAAATTTTAAAGGCTTTTTTTTTTTTCTGAGACAGTCAGCTCACTGAAACCTCCATTTCCTGAGTTCAAACAATTCTCCTGCCTCAACCTCCCCAGTAGCTGGGATTACAAGTACTCGCCACCATGCCCAACTAATTTTTATAGTTTTAGTAGAGATGGGGTTTCACCATGTTGGCCAGGTTGGTCTCTAACTCCTGACCTCATGATCCACCTGCCTTGGCCTCCCAAAGTGCTGGGATTACAGGCATGAGCCACTGCGCCTGGCCTTTAAGTCATTTTTGACTGCATATTATTGTGACTCTACATCTCAGTGCATGAAAGTCAGTAATTAAAACATCTGAAATCACTAACATACAATTTTCCATCTAACTCCCATAAGCAGTGAAGAGAAAAATAAAATCAAAGAACAAAAACAGAATCAGTAATAGTTAACATTAGGACTAGGTCATTAAGAAAAATCGTAGTAAGAAAAATAAGTAAACCCAGCTTAGCCCAACTAACTGCAGCTGCAAACTTATATCACAGCCCACATTCCAGGCTAGTCATAAAACCTGTATTTAGAGAAAGTAGAGGTAAAGCAGACCTAGCACAACTCCCTCTCTACTTAGATAAGAGCATCAGAGCATCTTTAGGTCTGCAGTCTGCACATACTTCTGCAATTCCTATTTTTCTGGTCTCCTTGGGTGTTCTCCTCAACTATACAACCTCCTACTTCAGCTACAAGGTTATAAGGTCAAATAACCAGGAAGCCCAAGATTGTAAAACTTCATTAACTGTCTTTGTCTGAAACCTGTTTCCTGCCTTGTTTTCCAGTCTCGAATTGTATAAAGCAATACGTTCTCTTTGTTCAGGGCTGGGAGGCCATTATGGGCAGCGAAGCCATATCAGCCGGAGCTCCAATAACGAGATTCTCTTGTGTCTCTTGGTCTCTCTTTTCTTCTCAGCTGGAATTTTCACAATAGCAGAACATGAATTGAGATAATTATTTGTTTCCATTTCTGGATAATAATAATAGCTTCTTAAGCATCTCTCTAACTTAGTTTTTTTCTCTTTTTAATTATTCATTCATATTACTGCTAGATTAATCTTCTCAAAACTAATTTTATCTTGACATGTAGTAGGGGAATAATGTAATCCTCTGTTCAAAAGCCTATAATATCTTTACGTTGCCTATCACATTAAATTTAAATTCATCTGATCTGTGTGATTTTTCAAATAATTTGGTTCTAGATCATTTCTCTCAATTTAGCCCATTACTTAATTAGGAAGTCTTTCAGTAATTTAGTGAGTATAAATACTAATTTGGTAAGTTCCGCTTTTCCAATGAGAATGCAAACTTATTGAGGGCAAGGATAATTCCTAATACTTCTCTTTTATTTTTGACAGAAATTACAGTAATTTCAAAAATGTAGTTTTTAAAATAAGCATAGATTTATAAATGAACTTTGAAAAAATAAAGTCAGTTTCAAATGTTGCTAAAACATTTATTTCATATCAACTCTAAGTCATGTAAAATAAGAAAGTTGAAAGCAAAAAGTTTGTATGGTTCAAGAATTGTTATTACATCATTCATATTTTAATGTTCTTTGTTCATAGTTGAAAAAATAGCTCACCATGTTTTCTAAAAGACAAAATGGTTTTCTATTATAAATTGTTTATAGACTTGTTTTCAAACCTCTATCCACTGTCTTTATATGAAAACTGCTTTGTATATTTCATAATAGTTGTGGAAATTCCAATGTACAGCTTACACCTTCTTTGATAATTGCCTACTGCATTGTCATTGCATATGTCAAGCTCCCGTACAGAGTGAGAATTTAGTGGAACTTAAATAGTGTTAGTGTTGTTTTGTTTATTTATAACACATCTTGTTCAATCTACTTTCCAAAATACATTTTTTAATAATGAAAACCAACTTCTGCTCACCTAAAAATAACAGTATGTTTCATGTCACAAAACTGTCACAGCTTTTGATGTATACTCTCAGATTTTAGTTTATATTTGGTATTATGTAGGGAAATGAGTTTATTTGTTCAAAAGACATTAAAGACTTTAAACTAATGGTGTTAAATCCATTGCTTTTATCCCACTGAGACTGTTTTTCTTCTCCATTGTGCACTCAAGTAGATGCTATTTTGTTGACATTTTATACTTAACATATCGGAGATCAAGTTTATTACTTTTACGCAGCAAATTTTTCATTTCTCCAACACCTGGAAGTTTTCAGTCATAGTGAAGCAGCCTCACTGTCTGAGGTAAATACCAAGGTTCTTGGTCTAATGGCCAAGGAAATCCAGGTCATGGACACACACACCTAGAGTGAGATTGGAGCAGAAGTTTAATACACAAAAGGAAAGAACAGCTCTCTGTCACAGGGAGGGGTCCTGAGTGAGTTGCCAAGTTGTAGTAAAAAGTCAAGGATTTAATACATGGGCTAGTGAGGTGGGGTGTCTTACTTTCCTAAGGCCTGAAGATTTAGTTGGGACCAGGTGTGTTACATGCATAGAGCAGGGTTTTCTATCAGTTCTCATCCCATTCCTTGATTACTTAGGCAGACTCTTAGTTTCCACAGCTCTATGCTGTTTTGTTTTGCTTCTCTGAAAGGGAAAGTTTCTGTATCTGTTCCCAGACATCTTCTTGCAGCTGCAGGGATTCCCTCCCCACAACCCCCCAGTCTGCTTTTAGCTTCCCTATCTTAGTGTGCCTAAAGGAAAGGAATGTGCTTATTAAGGCCCATTGTTTGTACTGGGGTCTATTTTATGAGTATGAAGTTTGGGGATTACCCAGGAGACTCCCCCAACCTCTTTGTGTGCCCAAGTTGTTTATCTATGTTTTTACAGTCTGATCTTTCAGGTTGCTCTTTTTTAGGAGAGAAATGATTTCTTTGAACTGCATGAGGTTACAAAGGGAGCTATGCTCAACTGCTTTTCGTTAGAAGAAAGTATTCTGCCAAGGACTCTCTTTACCCTGTTTACCAAAATAATTTATTTCTATCTGCTATAACAAACTCCTCCCCTCAGGAATGAAATTCCTAACTGCTGTTAGGAGGTATTGGGCAAGAAATTCTTTGGGTTACTTCCTGCTGGAGAAGGATGTGGTATGGGAATAGCAGCTAGGGCTCCTCCTGGGTCAATCTAAGCATCCCTGGTAAAAGGGCAGTTTCATTTTCAGCTCCATTTGCAGGACCATTTGATGCTTGATGGTTTCTAGGTGAGAATAAATGAACTTTCCAAGGAGGTTTAGGACATAGGGTTTACAGGGAGGGGAGCATCAAACCCTAGGGTCTGTAGGGGGGAAATAGAGGACGGACAGTAGGGGGTGGGGAGTTGGGGAGAGATGGCATGGTGAGAAATGCCAGATATAGGTGATGGGGAGGAAGGCAGCAAATCACACTGCCATGTGTGTATCTATGCAACAATCTTGCATGTTCTTCACATGTACCCCGAAACCTAAAATGCAATAAAAAAACAAGAATATAGGGTTTAAATATGAGTATTAAGACTACGATTATTGGTTGGGGCACAATAGGCCATAACCATGACAACAGTTAGTTTGATACCTGTGAGCCATTTACATGCGTTGTGCTGTTTTAAGTGAGTGTATGGGGCTTAGCTTTGTTCAGCTTTCTTGATCTTACTTTCCCAAAAAGGAAAAGCTTGGGATTATAGGCTACCTGGCAGGATTTATAGGATAATTGGCCATAACTAGAGCATTGTTCAGATTTTTACATTACCCATCCCTTTCTGTTTTATTTGAGCCACAGCTGGAGATTGGTGGTTGGCTTACAGGAATAAACATGGTTAGTTTAAAATGTAGGCAAGAATTTTAAAATGACTAATGAGACCAGAAGTCAATTACAGGTATATAATAAATTTTCAAACATAATCTCTCTCTCTCTCCAGATCACATTTTTGTTAAAAACTATTATGATAGGAGTGAGCTCTTTGCAAAATAAACTTTAGTCTTATACTTGGCCTGATTAATTGCATAAAGTGAAGCAAGAATAATCACCTCTATATAGGCCTTTTTAATTGGCTTTGATGGAAATCTGTGTTCCACAAGGAATTTCAGATAGGACTTTTTAAAACCAAGCCCAGCGATGGGTTTGTACCTTCAAATACCTGTGAGTTGGGTAAACTTCTTTCTTCTTGAGGCTTTACAAGCATGGGGTTCCTAGGCCTATTAGAAAGTGACATTCTTTACTCACCACTGGTCAGTAATCTTATACAGAGACTGTGTAGACAGGTATGAGGCCAGTTTTCTAAGGGGCTTTTATTGGCTTTGCAGGTCAAGCTTGCTTCTTTAAAGGGAAACACACACTTCCACTGCAGGCCTCCATAAAACAAACAGTTTTTCCAATTATGTCTTGTTGCAAAAGAAAATGGATTCTTGTTGTACTGATGCAAACAACTATATAGTTGTAATTTAAGAATACTGAAAACTAATTTTCAGATTCTAGAGGAACTAGGCATAGAGAACAAATACGTTTCAAATCTTGTTCACAAGAGGACATCTTGTTTATTTGTTAAAAGTGTTGAAGAAAGTTTCCTTGACTTTGAGAAACAAAATAAGGATCAGCAGTGTTCCAAGCATAAACTAAGAATACTGCTTTAGTTTTCTATTAGTTCAGTCCATTCTGTTAACTCCTGTTCTGCTTAATATTCCTTGTGTCTCAGAGTTCTCACTCATAGTGGGAGTTGAACAATAGGAACACATGGACACAGAGAGGGTAACAACACACACTGGGGCCTGTTGGGGGTGGGAGGCAAGGGGAGGGAGAGGATTAGTATAAAACCTAATGCATGTGGGGCTTAAAACCTAGATGATGGGTTGATAGGTGCAGCAAACCACCATGGCACATATATTCCTATGTAACAAACATGCACATTCTGCACATGTATCCCAGAACTTAAAGTAAAATAATAGTAATAATAATAAAGAAATTTGTATTTTACCATCATAAAAAATATTTTAGCTTTTTATGAGTCCTGTACGTTTTTCTGTTATCAGAAACCTGCATTGAAGAACACCTGTTAAAGTTCCACAGCTTGATTATAAACAATCTTTTGAAGAGAATTAAAACGAGACAATTTCTATAAATGGCAAAATATCTAGAGGGGTTACAGTCAAGAACATGATCGACAAATTTGGTTATTCCCATAGCTTATAATAATTCAACATAAGAACCTTAATTGTGATTAATAGCACATATTCAGACACTAAAACCTTAGACAACCCATACAGTTTTGCAACATGTGTTGATATTATTCCCTAAAATATAACCTGGAGAGTATTAAACACCATTTTGGCAATTTATTGTGCCTAAACATGTTAAATAATCCTGTTTACCTCTCTTCTGGATGCTCCAAGGGCTCTCTGCAGCACCTAAAAGCTAGGGGTCAGGAAAGATAGCCCTGAAACTAAAGTTTGATTTTGGGAAGCCTATTAAATATGTTCATAATTTAAAACACTTGATATTATGAAATATAATTTTAGATTACCATAAGTTATTTGTCTTGAATGAGTCAAAAATTTGAAAAAGCAAAAACCTTTTGTCAGCATTACATGAAAATCCCATTCAAGAGAGAAATTTAAATTTTACACATGCATTAGTTTGCTATTAATGTTAACCCTAAATTTTAATGATATCTTATAGACGATCCTACTTAATCTTAACCAGTTTGATCATGAAGTGAGATTTTCATGAACCTTTTATAACCCTCTACAAATTTTGCTCAAGAGCAGATTGGCATCTTAAGACAACCTTGTTCTGCTTTTATTTTAGTGTTTAATTTACAGAAAAAAAAAACAACATATACCCTTTTGAATTTAGTTAATATCTTCACACACAGAGTTTCTTTTGAAAGATTTTTATAATCTTTTCACAATTTGCTTAAATGTTCAACTTTATTTATTTTAAGACAATCCTTTATTTCTAGGCAAAATATACGTTTCTATACCTTCTTATAATCTTTAAATAAAAACACCTTTTACTGTTTTTTAATACATCTTGCATGTAGATTTATTTTTCAGTAATTTCAATTACATGTCATAATCGTAACTCTTAGCAATTTTCAACTTTAATGTAAAATCTGGTAGGTTGTTTTAATTATGTGCTAGATGCAGATAACGTTTGACTCCTTTTAGCATAGTTAGGGGCATGGTTACTTCCATATGTTCCCAGACCTTACCAATTGTGAAACAGGCAAGTTGACAGTTTTTAAAGGCCAAAGGAGAGTTTATAACCTTAAAACATTTAGCAAGCTAATATCTGGCATGCATAATTTAGACCATATTTTTACACCTTGAAGTCATTTGTGTTTTTCCAATAATTCCTAAGACTTTTTATTTGTAAGGATTAAAGTCACCTGAACTGAAAGATACCACAACTTTTACTTTCCCTTAAAAATATTTGATTTAAGCATTTATTGTTCTTAAGCCAATTAATTAGAGCTCCTTTTAATAGACATTACACACATAACACATATATACCCACACAGACGATCAGAAGAAGATTCAGTAGTTATGAGATTTTTTTCATTGTCTAGTTTCTCAATTGGATTATTAGGCTTCCTGGTGAGACCCTTTAAAAACAGGGCTAGGACTGCAATTTCCAGGGCCTCGTAAAAAGCGTAGCTGGGAAGACAAAGACAGATTTTGAGAGGTAATTATTTACCTCTAATTCCAGGGGTTCCATGAGGAAAACAGATTTTTCCCCAAATGGGATTTGTGGTGCCTTTTCTGTTTTTCCACGGAGTCCCAGGCCATCAGAAGTCATTTTAGGGTCTTTAATGCATGAACCAAGAGTGGTGAGACACAGTGAAGAAAGTAATTTAGTAGACTGAGAAAGAAAACCTTTTCTAGGAAAACAAGATCTATGAAGAGAAAAACATAAAGGCCTTTTAAATATATCCATAGTTTGGATATCCACTTTCAATTAAGAAAGTGCCCTTTCTTTAAGAAAATCCTTTTTCATTAATTAAAACTTTACAGAGAATGCAAACAGTGATCCTTATTTTTTCTTTTACCAGTTTGCTCCACTACCTGCTCACAATTATGTTCAGGTTCTCCAGTTCTCTCTTGGAGGAATGTGTTTGGGCTCAGGTAAGGGCAGGTTTTCTAGTGAACTGTGTGGGGAATCCATGAGTCACACACATTGGTGCTCCAGAATTTTGGGATCCATGAGCCCCACATTGGGCACCACAATGTAGGGAGCCAGCCCTACATCATCCGTGGGTACCCCGAGTTTGGTGATGACAAAGGAATGAGAAAAAGACAGATGAAGAGAAAAAGTGGGACCAGGAGACCATCACTTTATTACCCTGGAGGAAACAGTGAAGGCCCCATGCTCTGATCATCCACACTATTTATTGATTACAATCACTTTCATCTACATGGTGGGGTGGAGTGACGGTGGAGTGAATTAGTGAGCTGGAAATGAATCGGTGGTGGGAACTGGTTTATCATTTTAAGGGTTGATAACAGTGGCGGTTTGGGAGTTTCACAAAACAAGAACATGTGGTTATCTTTAGCTTATTATCTATGTACAGCTAATGGAACTCGGGCCTTACAAGGAGGCTACAAGTCTGGCCACGTCATAGTGCTACGAAGGGGTTTTACTTCCTTGAGCACCATGTTTATGGTAACAGAGCCGAGGTCACCCTGCACCAGAACATGAGGCATGCAGAGGCCTTCCTCCTCAGAGGCCTCCTGTGGTCTTCTGCAGTTTGTTGTTCCTTGTTTATACGTTACTCATAACCAACTTATGTAGGCAATCTGTAAGTCTTTTCTCCTTTGCAGCTTTTCCCAACAAACTGCAGATCCTTTTAGCAGAAAAGATTGATATTTGAGGAGGCAATTTTCTGTTAGCCAGAGCCTTTCCTTAAAGGACAGCAGTCCTGCTATACTGTGTGGGTGCAAACAGTTAAGTTATTCTCCATGGTTAACCCAGTGGCCTCTGGCACTAGCAAAGCCACCACTGTAACTGCCTGGAGGCAGGCTGACCATCCTTTAGCCACCAAGTTAGGTTCTTTGCTCAAGCACCTAATAGCTGTTAAGTCAGACCTCAAGCCTTAGTTTAAACTTCCAGGGCTATTTCTTTCCTTTCTGAGACAGAGACTGAACATTTTTCCTATGGGATTAAGGAAGGAGATCCTTAATCACTCTTAATCCTCTTAAGCTTTGAAGACCACTTCAACCTAGACTTCTGCATTGAATTTCAATAGGAGAGGTAAAACCTAGCAGACTGACCCACTCTTAATCGCACCCCTATAGATAGCAGGCATGATATTGGAGGAATCTTTCCAGATCAAGACCTTTTCACATGTAATTTCTAAGATTGTGAGCCTGTAAAAGGGGACAGAACTTTCTAGTCCTGGAGATCGGTTTTTAGGGCATTCAGGCCCGCTGCAGATCCTGACCGAATAAATCACCACTTCCTTCCCAGTTCAGTGTTCGAGAGGTTTGTTGGTAGCCTTTCCTGCTTCAGGATGACTGCAGGCTGGTGTTTTAAGTGAGGCTTACTTTAGCTGGTTAAAGGCTTTTTGGGCCTTAAGTTCCCCCAAAAGGGGATGGGGTAACTTTTAACTATTTCAGTTTCTCTTATGAGGTAGTACAAAGGATGAGCCATTTCCCTGCACCCAGATACTCAGTCTGCAATATCCTGCAATCCCCCCAAAATCTTCTTAGTCCTCGTTTAACTTCTCTTAGTGTGCCTAAAGGGAAAGAAATGTACTTATTAAGGCCCACTGTTTTTACTGGGGCCCATTGTATGAGTGTGAAGTTTGGTGATTACCCAGGAGACTCCCCCACTTCCTTCTGTGCCTGAGTATTTATCTGGGTTTTTACATTCTGATCTTACAGGTTGCTCTTTGTTAGAAGAAAAATGATTTCTTTGAACTGTAGGAGGTTATAAAGGAAACTATTTCTGGGCTGCTTTTTGTTAGAAGGAAAGTTTTCTACCAGAGACTCCCTTTACCCTGTCTACCCAAATAATTTCTGTCTCCTGTAACAATACATTCCCCTCTTTCTACTCCAGATAATTTGCTAAATAATATCTTTTTTAAAGATCATAATATTGAGTGAGAAATATATCTAAAATTTGTGGTAGGTAGACATCAGAAAATTCCAGTTGTTCCTGTTGAATATTAGTTGAGATCTGGTCATTAAATTGACATAATAATGTGTTCCCTTCTGTAGAAGTCTGGAAACCTGAGACCTCTATCAAGAAGTAACTGAAAGTTAGTGGTTCAATCTGTTTTCTTCTCCATTCCCTCATTTGTATAATTCAGTTATTGAAGTATCTCTTTGAAGTCCTTTTAACACTGGCACTGGCCATAATTCACTGGTTGGTGGAAATTCTGTGAGGTGCATCTCTGTAGCTGAACGATCATGGATAATCAGTATTTGAAATTCCACTAACAATATTACCTACAAATGCAAGTTTGCCTCAGATAATTACTTGACACCTTACATACATATTTTATATTAGTAAATAAAAAGTATTATGACTTTTAATCATAGTACACTTACATACATTTCTTATATAAATATGGATTATTATAATTAGCATTTCTCCTTAAAATCATTTCGTTTTTCTTGATTTTAATTTTTTTACTAATGTGAAATAGGAGATTCATTTTATCCTCTGAAAATAGAAAACATTTAGAAATCGAGAAAGAAACTATGTTCCTTTGGCAAAATCCCCTGGGCTAAGATGCCAGACTCATTTTTCTTCATTGTTCAGTGTTAATTTGGTTCAGCTTTGTTTGCTGCCAGTGAAGTGTCATTTGAAATCCAGAAAACAAGAAAAGAATTTCCATCTTAGTAATTCAATATATTTGGCCCATGGGGAATTTTTGACTGCTGAATGTTTGATAATTTATTTATTTACTTTAATTTATGATATAATCATTGGAAAAATGCATTTTAATATAAAGAACATTGAACATATCTCTCTGAAATGTCCCATATAATGTTAAATGTTATACCTCCCTGATTAGGTCAGTTGACTCACAAATTTATAGCTATCATTTATTATCTTCTCACGAAGAATTTAAAAAAATATGAAAAATCTATCAACAAATCTATGCTTAAAAGAAGAAATGATTATATTTTCATAACTTTCTGTTGAAATTGATGTGTCTAAATACATAATTATTTTGGTATGGATTCTACAATAGATTTTTATGGAGTACATTCAAAAGGAAATACTACTAGTAAAATTTTCTTCCATAACTATTTGACACATGAAAAGAAAAATATATAGTGGTGTTACCACTAATGATCTGTTTGGTTAACTATCAAAAAAGAATAATTGTCTATTTTTGGCTTTTATTTCAGCTGCATGACATTTCCTTCAGACCTGGGTATGTGTAAAAAAGGGTTTTAGAATAAGAAATATTTCTGAAGAAACAGTACCATTTAAATACATTTTTAAAGAAGCAAGTTTACAAGAATAAAAAGTGATAGCAGCTTTAAAAATTACTGCCCTGCTGTCATTATCCTAATTGCCACTATACTACTTTATCTCTCCCATGCTACACAGCTAGTGAGGCTTAGAGTCTGGTAGCAAGGCCTCAGATTGAAGTGGAATCTCAATGAGAGAGCTGGTGTATTAATTTTCTCCACTGGGCTTAATATCACTTTGGAACAAGTGAAGGGAAATTAATGATGAAAATCTAAAGAAATCAGATGGATTCCAAAGAGAAACTGGCCTGTGGATATCCTAGATCGCAACCCTCATACTGTGAGAGACTGCATCTTTTTCTTGAGTTCCTCATGGAGGACTAGCTGTTTTCTGCACCAGAGGAGGTGTGGGATAAAACACTGGCATGTTGAGTTCTCTGTACCCTAAAATGTAGAGTAACACGGAACTGAAAACTTGACTGTTGTTTCTTCTTAGTCAAGGAATACATTGTTTTGCACCTCTCTCACATCACTGCAGTGTCACTGCAGTATTAGGAATGAGCTTTAGTGAGAAAGCGAAAGAAGATTTTATGTTGCTAAGGCATCCCATAAGATAGAAAAAGCAAAAGCAGGAGGACAGACACACATAAGACTGCTCTTAGAAGATGTATATTTTCAATAGAGTAACAGTTTCAATTTAACTTCAAAAAATTGTATTTTAAACAAAAACAATAAGCATTTTACATCTGTGGCTTGATAATATTGATCACATTTGAGAAGTTCACAACCAATATTTGTTCAGTTACTGTTCTTCCCTATTATTTCCCTTCTATTGCAAATTCAATTAGATGAATGACAGACCATTAGCTCTTTTATTATTTTCTTTATTTCCTTTGATACTTACTTCTCTACTATCTTCTACTTCACTTGTCTTCTGTTATTCTACTTTTAATTTACTCACTAAATGTTTAATTTCAGTTAGCTGTATTTCGCAGGCTTAGCATTTCCAAGATTTTCTATTTTTATAGATTCCAGTTTTCTGGTATGAATCTTCAATTTTTCCTTTTTCTCTTGAGTATATTAATCACAGTAATTTAAAAATTTGTGTCTAAAATTCTTATACCTCCATCATCTCTGCTTTGTTTCTTTTGTCTGATATTTTTTTCTTTTTAATTTCTGTCATTTCTATTCCATCTTCTGGTATTCCTGGAAATTTGCTTTATATTTGGAAGAAAGATAAACTTTTCCTGGTCTAAAGAGGGATACATATTTCAGTCTTTGTGAAGGTTAGCCAATTTCTTTTTGGCTTTTCTATGGGCAGTCCTACTGTATGCCTCTTTTCCTGACACACTTGCTAAGACATTTCTTTTTACAATCAAAATGTTGGGTTGAAACAGGAGTCAGCACACTTTTCCTTTGAATAGCCAATTAATTAATATTTTAGGCTTTGTAGGTCAGACAGCACATACATAAATGTCTGTGTCTTTGTTCCAATAAAATTTGTATACAAAATCAGGTGTTGGGATAAATTTAACTTGGATATCCCAAATTGCTGATATCTAATTTAGATCTTGAATATATGTTCCCTCAATATTTTAGCCTTTGCCCTATGACTGTATGAAATTGCTAACACCTCAAAGATAAAAACAGCATAGAAAGGCAGGCTCATTTTTCCACATTTCCCTTTTCCACAGGATCGTTCTCCTGTAGTATTAAAATAATTTGTAGGCTTGCATTGAAATTATTTAGCCCCTAACCCTTGAGACCACCATAAATTCTGAACCACAGTTTCTGCTTGTTTGCTAAGTTTTCTATTGTTATTAATCAACAAATATTTGGAAGGAAAAGAGGCAGAGAATGTCTGGCTCATGTCAATACCTTGCTCGCCAAGATCCTTGCCCTATAAAATTCAGGCTTTCTTAATTGCACTCTATCACATTTAATGAGCAGCCTTTGGCATTTCTTACAGTGGTTTTATTTCTTCTTGAAAGGATAAGTTGGTCTAATACAAGTAATCTATCATAAAGGGCAGCAGAAGTACCGAAAGGGAAAATTGAAATGTAATTTGTAGCATCTTGAGTAAATCAACAAAATATAGAGGTGAAAAACTATAATAACAATGACATATTTAAAAGCAAACACTGAATAAGAAAATAGAACTAAAATCAAATATATCTAGAATTATGCCATATATTGAAAACTGCTTAATCTTACTCAATAATGCAAAAGACAATATGAATGATAGAATGACACGCTGTGCTTTTGATAGGAAGATTAATGCAATAAAATTGTCAATTCTTTCTGAATTATATTACAAATTTAAGGTAACTTCCATTGGAATCACATGTGTTATTTTTTTGGTTGGGTAAAATTATCTGAAATTCCATTTGAAAAATAAATGCCTGAGAATATGCAGGGCACTTATAACAAAGAAGAATGGTTATAGAATAACAGACTTACACTAAAACAATGCAAAACCATCAGAATTTTAAAGTGTTACTACTATAAGAATAAAATAATCCAAGAGTGAAACAAATGGATTCTAACACATGCATAGTTAAAAATTTTATGTTTGACAGTGGTGTATTTTAATTTTGTAGAAACATAACTGAATGAACAAATATGTTGACCAAAATTACATTCCAAGTGAGAGAAAATACAGATAATTATGCCATACAACTTATAAAAAAACATTTTAGGTAAAACGTAAACTAAGGGTAAAAATTAAGCATGTTAAAATAAGATGTAAGAGATTAAACAAACATACTGTTAGTTGGAAAACACTTATAACCATGTCAGGAAACCCAGAAGCTATGAAAAAAATAAAAGTAGACATATTTAACTATATAAAGTTTTGTTTTGTATAGATAGCTTCATGCTATGTTGCCTAGTCTGCTCTCAAACACCTGGGCTCAAGCATTCCTTCAGCTTTGGCCTCCTAAAGTGCTGGGATTACAGGTGAGCCACCATAGCCTGGCCTAAAGTTTTAAACATATGCTGATTCACAAAATACAGTATAAACAAAGTTAATATACCTATTATTGATTGGAATTAGTATTTGCAACTAAGTTAATACCTACAAGACTACAAGGTCATGCGTTCTGAAAACTTAAGGCAAATAAATAGCTTATTGTTACTGCATTTCAATAAATGATATGTTCATTTTTTTTTTCTCATTAGCAACAACTAATGTTGATAGAACAAAGGATAACATTACAATATATTGCTAGTGGAAATATACATTTTACAGTACTTGGAAATCTTGGTGAAATGCATTAAAATGTAAACGTGTATATTTAACATGTCTTCTGTGAATATATCCTATGGAACTACAAGCCTCAGTCATATACCTGCAAGGATGTTTATTGCAACTGTATTGTGGAAAACAAAATAAGATAGATATTAATCTGTAAGAAATTATTAAGTAAAATATAGAATATTTAAACCGAGGAAAATATGAAGATATTAAAGAGAATACTCACTCAGAAGTTCTTTCCTTTTGTTCCATTGAGTGAAAACTGTAAGATACTGAGCAGAGTATATGTAATATGATAACATTTTAAAAGGCAAATAAATATATTAAAAATGTACTTACATCAGTAAATATAGTATTTTGTATAATTTTCTTAGTATGGAGAAACAATGGAGGTGAATATGTCTTAGTTTCTTTGCATGCAGTTGGGACAAGGAGATGTGGCCCCGAAAGAGGAAATTCTCAATTTACTTAGCCCTTCCAGACAGAACTCAGCAATAAAGTCCATGTTTTAAGAGATTTTAGAAAGTAAAATTCTAAATAGCTTGAAAGAAGATGAATAAGAGATCTTCACACATTGTTAGGTACAAGTTTATCTGGAACATACAAAGAAGGATCCTTGGTGGTAGCAGAATTAATCCCTTAACGACACTTCTTATAAACACTTCCTTAGAGCCTTGCTTCTCAAAGTGTGACTTCTGTACCAGCAGCATTGACATTGTAACCATGTGGCATGAGGGGACAGGGCTCAGCTCCTTCCCCGATGGGATGTGCCCTGAGGTTCTTGGCCTCCCTTGCCCCAGGAATGGGGAAGAGGGCCCTGGCAGCGCAGTGAGCTTACCAGTCTAGTAAATATCAGACCCAAAGAGTTTTGCAGAGAGAGAAAGAGAGAGAAGCAGAGAGAGCTCTCACATTGTTGTGGGAGGGGATCCCAGAGAAGGAAATCCGCTTGGGTAAGGTGCAATGGAGTTTTGACTTTGAAATTATTCCCACCCCATTCATGTTTTTGTCCAATGAAAGGAGTTCTTTTAAGCTTCCTCTGGAGTGATTGATTTTTGACTCTGATTCCAGATTGGTTGCTTGATCCCATGATATACCCCTCCTTCCAGGACTTTTGGTTTTCTGAACAAAGGAAGCTTACCTGGATTTTTACCTAGCCAGCAGAAGGGAAAGTTAGACAAAGAACTCTAGGTTCCCTGATGGGGAGGTGGATGGAGGCATGGCGCTGGGAAGTTATTGCCTTTGAAACCACTCTCATCCTGGAACTGTGAAGAGAAGTTAACATAGTCCCTCAACATTACCTGGGAACATGTTACAGAGGCATATATCTGGTATACCCCATAATTATTTTTCAGAATCTCCATTTTTACCAAGCTCCCCAAATAATTGGTATGTACATTAGCATCTGAGGAGCAATGTCTGGTGGATGACAGATAGACTAAAGTGAGAAGAATGTATTTTTTACTATTTAAGTATTAGCACATATAGAAAAGTGTGACACGTTCTTATTTTTTAAAATTTGTATAAGAGACAAATTCCATTTTAATAAAGACAATACAATGAATAAAGCAAAGGTAACTGACATATTTTTGTGGGACACAAATAATTCATTGTTAGACAACATAGATTACTTATCATTGAAGTTACTAGAGTTTAGTTATCTCAACTTCAATCGGAATCTTTTTTTTTCTTTTTTTAAAATAACTTTTACTTTTACTTTTTTTTATTAAATAAAATAAAATTACTGTTCTGGGGTGCATGTGAAGACCATGCAGGATTGTTGCATAGGACATACATGGCAATGTGGTTTGCTGCCTCCATGCCCCCATCACCTATATCTGGCATTTCTGCCCATGTTATCTCTCCCCAGCTTCCTACCCCCAACTGTCCCTCTCCTAGTCCCCCCCAACAGACCTCAGTGTGTGATGCTCCCCTCCCTGTGTCCATGTGTTCTCATTGTTCAACACCTGCCTATGAGTGAGAACATGCAGTGTTTGATTTTCTGTTCTTGTGTCAGTTTGCTGAGAATGATCGTTTCCAGTTTCATCCATGTCCCTGCAAAGGACATGAACTCATCATTTTTTATGGCTGCATAGTATTCCATGGTGTATATGTGCCACATTTTCCTTGTCCAGTCTACCAATGATGAGCATTTAAGTTGGTTCCAAGCCTTTGCTATTGTAAACACTGCTGAAATGAACATACATGTGCATGTGTCTTTATAATAGAACAATTTATAATCCTTTGGATATATACCCAGTAATGGGATTGCTAGATCAAATGGAAATTCTCTGGCTAGATATTTGAGGCATCGCCACACTGCCTTCCACAATGGTTGAACTAATTTACACTCCCACCAACAGTGTAAAAGTGTTCCTATTTCTCCACATCCACTCCAGCATCTGTTGTCTCCAGATTTTTTAATGATCGCCATTCTAACTGTCGTGAGATGGTATCTCAATGTAGTTTTGATTTGCATTTATCTAATGACCAGTGGTGATAAGCATTTTATCATATGTTCTTGGCCTCATATATGTCTTATTTTGAAAAGTGTCTGTTCATATCCTTTGCCCACTTTTGAATGGGTTTGTTTTTTTCTTGTAAATCTGTTTTAGTTTTTAGTAGACTCTGGATATAAGTCCTTTGTCAGATGGGTAGATTGCAAAATTTTTTTCCCATTCTGTTGGTTGCCAGTTCACTCTAATGATTGGTTTTTTGCTGTGAAGGAGCTCTGGAGTTGAATTAGATCCCATTTGTCTATTTTGGCTTTTGTTGCCAATGCTTTTAGTGTTTTAGTCATAAAGTTCTTGCCTATGCCTATGTCCTGAATGGTTTTGCCTAGGTTTTCTTCTAGGGTTTTTATGGTATTAGGTCTTATGTTTAAGTCTTTAATCCATCAGGAGTTAATTTTAGTGTAAGCTGTTAGGAAGGGTCCAGTTTCTGCTTCCTGCACTTGGCTAGCCCGTTTTTCCAACACCGTTTATTAAACAGGGAATCCTTTTCCCATTGCTGGTTTTTGTCAGGTTTATCAAAGATCACGTGATTGTACATGTATAATGTTGCCTCTGTTGTATTCCACTGGTCTATATCTCTGTTTTGGTACCAGTACCATGCTGTTTTGATTACTCTAGCCTTGTAGTATAGTTTGAAGACAGGTAGCGTGATGCCTCCAGCTTTCTTCTTTTTGCTTAGAATTGACTTGGCTACGTGGGCTCTCTTTTGATTCCCTATGAAGTTTAAGATTTTTTTTCCAGTTTTGTGAAGAGGGTCATAGGTAGCTTGATGGGGATAGTGTTGAATCTATAAATTACTTTGGGCAGTATGGCCATTTTCACAATATTAATTCTTCCTAACCATAAGCATGAAATGTTTTCCATCTGTGTGTGTCCTCTCTTATTTCCTTGAGCAGTGGTTTGTAGTTCTCCTTGAAGAGGTCCTTTACATCCTTTGTTAGTTGTATTCCTAGGTATTTTATTCTCTTTGTAGCAATTGTGAATGGCAGTTCGTCCTTGATTTGGCTCTCTTTAAGTCTGTTATTGGTGTATAGGAATGCTTGTGATTTTTGCACATTGATTTTCTATCCTGAAACTTTGCTGAAGTTGCTTGTCAGTTTCAGGAGATTTGGGGCTGAGACGATGGGGTCTTCTAAATATACAATCATATTGTCTGCAAATAGAGGCAATTTGACTTCTTCCTTTCCTAATTAAATAGCCCTTATGTCTTTTTCTTTCCTGATTGCTCTGACTAGAACTTCCAATACTATATTGAATATGAGTGGTGAGAGAGGGCATCCTTGTGTAGTGCCAGATTTCAAAGGGAATGCTTCCAATTTTTGCCCATGCAGTATGATATTGGCTATGGGTTTGTCATAAATAGCTTTTATTATTTTGATATATGTTCCATCAATACCTAGTTTATTGAGAGTTTTTAGCCTAAAGGGCTGTTGAAATTTGTTCAAGGCCTTCTCTGCATCCATTGAGATAATCATGTGGTTTTTGCCTTTGCTTTTGTTTATGTGGTGAATGACGTTTATAGACTCGCTTATGTTGAACCAGCCTTGCATCCCTGGGATGAAGCCTGCTTGATCATGATGAATAAGCTTTTTGATGTACTGTTGCAATCAGTTTGGAGTATTTTATTGAAGATTTTTGCATCTATGCTCATTGGACTGAAGTTTTCTTTTCTTGTTGAATCTCTGCAGCGTTTTGGTATCAGGATGATGTTGATCTCATAAAATGATTTAGGAAGGATTCCCTTTTTTTTTTGTATTGTTTGGAATAGTCTCAGAAAGGGTGGTATCAGCTCCTCTTTGTATGTGTGGTAGAATTCAGCTGTGCACCCATCTGGACCTGGGCTTTTTTTGGTTGGTAGGATATTAATTGCTGCCTCAGCTTCAGCCCTTGTTATTAGTCTATTCAGGGTTTTGACTTCTTCCTGGTTTAGGCTTGGGAGTGTGCAAGTGTCCAGGAATTTATCCATTTCTTCTAGGTTTACTGGTTTATGTGCATAGAGTTGTTTGTAGTAATCTCTGATGGTGGTTTGTATTTCTGTGGAATCTGTGGTGGTATCCCGTTTATTATTTTTTATTGCATCTCTTTGATTATTCTCTCTTTTCTTTTTTATTACTCTAGCTAGTGGTCTATGTTGTTGATCTTTTCAAGAAACCAGATCCTGCATTTATTGATTTTTTGAAGGGTTTTTTATGTCTCTATCTCCTTCAGTTCTGCTCTGATCTTAGTTATTTCTTGTCTTCTGCTAGCTTTTGAGTTTTTTTGATCTTCCTTCTCTAACTCTTTCAATTTTGATGATAGGGTGTTGATTTTAGATCTTTCCTTGCTTCTCATGTGGGCATTTATTGCTATAAATTTTCCTCTAGACACTACTTTAAATGTATCCCAGAGATTCTGGTACATTGTGTCTTCGTTATTGTTGGTTTTGAAGAACATCTTTATTTCTGCCTTCATTTCTTTGTTTATCCAGTCAACATTCAAGAACCAGTTGTAAGTTTCCATGAAGCTCTGTGGTTCTGAGTGAGTTTCTTAATCCTCAGTTCTAATTTGATTGCACTGTGGTCTGAAAGACTGTTATGATTTCCATTCTTTTGCAGTTGCTGAGGAGTGATTTACTTTTGCAGTTGCTGAGGAGTGATTTACTTCCAATTATATGGTCAGTTTTAGAGTAGGTGTGATGTGGTGCTGAGAAGAATGTATATTCTGTGGATCTGGGGTAAAGAGGTCTGTAAATGTCTATTGGGTTTGCTTGGTCCAGGTCCAATTCAAGTCCTGGATATCCCTGTTAATTTTCTGTCTCCTTGATCTAATATTGACAGTGGAGTTTTAAAGTCTCCCACTATTATTGTGTGGGAGTCTAAGTCTTTTTGTAGATCATTAAGAACTTGCTTTATGTATCTGGGTGCCCCTGCATTGGGCGTGTATATATTTAGGATCATTAGCTCTTCTTGTTACATTGATCCTTCTACCATTATGTAATGCCCTTCCTTGTCTCTTTTGATCTTTGTTGGTTTAAAGTCTATTTTATCAGAGACTAGAATTGCAACTTCTGCTTTTTTTTTTTCCTCTCCATTTGCTTGGTAAATCTTCCTCCATCCCTTTATTTTGAGCCTGTGTGTATCACTGCATGTGAGATGGGATTCCTGGATACAGCACATTGATGGGTTTTGACTTTTTATCCAATTTACCAGTCTGGGTCTTTTGATTGGGCATTTAGCCCATTTACATTTAAGGTTAATATTGTTATGTGTGAATTTGATCCTGCCATTTTGATGCTAGCTGGTTGTTTTGCCCATTAGTTGATGCAGTTTCTTCATTATATCAATGCTCTTTACCATTTGGTATGTTTTTGGAGTGGCTGGTACTGGTAGATCCTTTCTATGTGTAGTGCTTCTTTCAGGAGCTCTTATAAAGCAGGCCTGGTGGTGGTGAAATCTCTGAGCAATTGCTTGTTCATAAAAGATTTTATTTCTCCTTCGCTTATGAAGCTCAGTTTGGCTGGGTATGAAATTCTAGGTTGAAAGTTCTTTTCATTAAGGATGTTGAATATTGGTCCCCACTCTCTTCTGGCTTGTAGGGTTTCTGCTGAGAGATACGTTGTGAGTCTGATGGACTTCCCTTTGTAGATAACCTGACCTTTCCCTCTATGGGTTACCCGACCTTTCCATCTGGCTGCCCTTAGCATTTTTTCCTTCATTTCAACCTTGGCAAATCTGACGATTATGTGCCTTGTGGTTGCTCTTCTTGAGGAATCTCTTTGTGGTGTTCTCTGTATTTCCTGGACTTGACTATTGGCCTGCCAAGATAGGCTGGGGAAGTTCTCCTGGATAATATCCTGAAGAGTGTTTTACAGCTTGGATTCATTCTCTCCGTCACATTCAGGTACACCTATCAAACGTAGATTAGGTGTTTTCACATAATCTCATATTTCTTGGAGGCTTTGTTCATTTTTTTTTACTCTTTTTTCTCTAATCTTGCCTTCTCATTTTATTTCATTGAGTGGATCTTCAATCTCTGATATCCTTTTTTTCTGCTTGGTAGATTCAGCTATTGAAACTTGTGTATGCTTCACGAAGTTCTCATGTTGTGTTTTTCACTCCATCAATTCATCTATATTCCTCGCTAAGCTGTTTATTCTCATTAGCATTTTGTCAAACCTTTTTTCAAGGTTCTTCATTTCTTTGCATCGAGTTAGAACCTGTTCTTTTAGTTCAGAGAAGTTTGTTATTATCCACCTTCTGAAGTCTGTTTCTATCAGTTCATCAGACTCATTCTCCATCCAGCTTTGTTCCCTTGCTGGTGAGGAGTTGTGATCCCTTGGAGGAGGAGAGGCGTTCTGGTTTTGGGTGTTTTCATCCTTTTTGCACTGGTTTCTTCCCGTCTTTGTGGATTTATCTACCTATGGTCTTTGTAGTTGGTGACTTTCATATGGGGTCTCTAAGTGGATGTCTTTTTTGTTGATGATGAAGTTGTTTCTTAGTTTTCCTTCTAACAATCAGGCCCCTCTGCTGTAGGACTACTGGAGGTCCACTCCATACCCTGCTTGCCTAGGGATCACCTTCAGTGGCTGCAGAACAGTAAGGGTTGCTGCCTATTTTTTCTTCTGTTATTTTTGTCCCAGAGAGATACCCACCGGATGTCACCCTGAGCTCTCCTTTATGAGGTGTCTCTTTGGATATATGGGGATCAGGGAGCTGCTTGAGGAGACAGTCTGTTACTTATAGGAGCTCAAGTGCTGAGCTGTGAGTTCCATTGTTCTGTTCAGAGCTGCTGGGCACGTATGTTGAAGTCTGCTGCAGTGGAACTCATAACCACCTTTTTTTCCCAAGTGCTCTGTCCCGGGAAGGTGGGCTTTATTTGTAAGTTCCTGATGTGCTGTTGCCTTCTTTCAAAAATGCCCTGCCCACTGAAGAGGTAGCGTAGTCACAGTCTGCCAGCAGAGGTGTTGCTGAGCTGCCATGGGCTCTGCCCAGCTGCTGTGTGAACTTCCTTGCAGTTTTGTTTATAGGGGTGTAGTTAGAACTGCCTTGGTAATGGTGGTCTGCCTCAGTAATGGTGGACTATCTCTGTAATGGTGGACTGCCTCAGTAATGGTGGATTGCCTGGGTAATGGCAGACCGCCCGGGTAATGGCGGACTGCCTCTGTAATGGTGGACTACCTCAGTGATGGTGGACTGCCTTAGTAGTGGTGAACTGCCTTGGTAATGGCTGACGCCCTTCACCCCACAGAGCTGGACTGTCCAGGGTCCAGCTGTGCTTGCTGTGAAACTTTCAGTTCAGAGCGTTTCAGATTGCTGGTCTTTGTAGGGGTGGGACTGGCCAAGCCAGATCACCTGGCTCCCTGTTTCAGCCCCCTTTTTTTCAGTTGAGCTGGTGACTCTGTCTCCCAGGCGTTCCAGGCACCAGTTGAAATGACGCCTGGATTTGTGTGAGTTTTTGTGCGGAGACCTGCTGTGCCGGCTGTTTCCATGCTGGAGACTCATGGCACTTTTCTGCCCAGGAATCTCCTGGTCTGTGGACAGTAAAAATTTGTTTTGAAATGCAGTGCTCACTCACCTTCTGCATTTTCGCAGGGAACTGGAATCCAGAACTGTTCCTATTTGGCATCTTGGATCTTCTTTTTGTTCTTTAATCAAAGTTCAAGTTTATAGAATTTGGACATTTTGAATTCAGAATTTTTTTTCTTTCTTTTTTTATTTTGGAGACAGAGTCTCACTCTGCTGGCTAGACTGGAGTGCAGTGACACAATCTCCGCTCACTGCATCATCTGCCTCCTTTGTACCTACAGTTGGAATCTTAATGAAGTAAACCTGTTTCATCAGACTGTCATAACAAAAAGTGTATGAAAAATAAATATTGAAAAGCTTTACATAAATATAATGGAATTGTTTTCATTGTGATTCTAATTAAATGCACATAAATATTTCCTTTTTCTTCCAGTCTTTTCTCAAATTGAAATTTCACAGAAGATCATGAAAAAAATTTTAGTCAATAAAGAAAATTAAAGGCATAAAATCTTATGTACCTATTTATTGACACATATTTAACAGATTCTTAAAATTTTGCCTTCAATTCTGTTTCTGTTTGCCCCAAAATCTAGTTTTTGTGATTTGCATTAACCTAAAACTCTGTTTATAAACATTCTGTAGGTTTTTTTTTTTTGAGACGGAGTTTCGTTCTTGTGGCGCGATCTCGGCTCACCACAACCTCCGCCTCCTGGGTTCAGGCAATTCTCCTGCCTCAGCCTCCTGAGTAGCTTGGATTACAGGTATGTGCCACCATGCCCAGTTAATTTTTTGTATTTTTAGTAGAGATGGGGTTTCACCATGTTGACCAAGATGGTCTTGATCTCTTGACCTCGTGATCCACCCACCTCAGCCTCCCAAAGTGCTGGGATTATAGGTGTGAGCCACCACGCCCGGCCTTGTAGTTTTTATAATTTAAAAAATGCATGAATACTAAATGAAATATAACATTATAAACTGGGTTATTTCAACAGAAAATATATCTAAAAGATAAAATAATCTGATCTGTGATTTTGAATGTGCCTCAAGAAAATATAAATTGCAAAATAAATTACAAAACATAAATTATAGTAAAATGTACAATCTTTTAGTAGTAAATGAAATAATTTACAAGTTTTCAAATTATTAGTCAGCTAATCACAATGCTAGTCACATTGTAAAGATGGCTGTGTTGTATAACGTTTCCTTTTGGTCTTTCCTATATAGCAATATTCTCATTTCATATTTGGTTGACATAAAATATTTCAAATATTAAATAACTATCAAAAATTGATTTATAATCATTTTAATAAACTGCAAAAATGTGAGCATGTAGTTACCAGTTTACAGATATTGGGTTTGTTACATGAATAGCTATAGTATAAGCTGCTATGAGGCTGATCAAGGAAAAAGCAAAAGGAAAAAAAAAAAAAAAAATTTAAGAAGTAGCATTGGAATAGCTATTATTGAAGAGGCATATGGATAAATAAAGAAACATCAATGCTAGTAACAGAGAAATAACTGTGTAAGCTCAGAGAGGGAGCAGAGTCTATACAATGTTTCAGGACCAGTAGAACAGTTAGTAAAATGAAGGAACTAGGGGAAATAATTAAAAAGTTCAGAGAATACTAGAATGTACAGTGCAAGCACAGAATAAACCTGAGGGTAAAACTGATGTCTTCAATAAGAAGGCTGCTATGAAACTATAAATCACAAACCTAAAAGCTTTTTATTCATTCCAGTTAAAAAATAAAGCACGTATGACAAAGATTGTTAATAAATATTGCAAAAATAAAATTTTACTCATGTAAGGTTCTAGACCTACTTTTTGTAACATAAAGCCTTCATTCCTATGTTCATAAGAATTCATCTAGGTCAGCCATCAGTTCTACCTTCAAACCAGCAGGGTGGAGAACAGAAATTGAACGGAGAAAGCTGTGGCAATGGAATTAGCATTTCTGCTCTGTAGCTAGAATAGTACTTTCAGAGAGCCTTTCTCTCTCACTGTTTTTCTGCAGTTTTGCAGGGACAATGGCAATGGGAAAGCATTCCTGTGGTTTGTTATTATGTTGCCTGGTACAAGGAAAAACCTAACCAGAGGTGAATTGGCAGCTATGTATATCAAGTGGGTTAAATTATCAAAGATATTTGCCTAATTGAAAGTACAGAGCTTACGGATTTACCAAAAGGTTTGTAATTTTCATCATTGATCAATAATCTATATCTTTGTTTTTAAGATCATTTCTTAGGTTAAATTTTTATTTCAGTATAATTCTGATAAAAGAAAATTATATTCTTTGAAACTGAAAAGTTATTAAGGTATTAATTAATGCATTAGTAGAAAATAATATTCTACCACAAATAGTATATCAATTCTCTTAAAAGAGAGCTAAATATTTACAGAGAGCAGTGGAATTCAGGATTCAAAGATGATGCTTACTCCAGAGAAAGAAGTCATTTGTGGGATGGCACATGGATACCTTAGGCAATTATTGAATGATGAAAGAACTGCCACAGAAGGTCACTGAAAGAAATATAGAGAGTTTCATGGAAAACTTTGTTTTATCTAGAATTTTGTATAGGACATTTTCATGCAAATGAAAATAAAATGCATGCCACTTACTTTTTTCTCCTGTTACCTAAAGTAAAACAAAGACTTTTTTTTATAAGCCCAAGCTCTGACCCATAAATAATAAATTTTAGCTCATGCAAAGAATATAGCTTTTAGAATTATGTGAATTCTCTATCACAAGTTTAGCTCTATTACTTGGGCAAATTATTTAAATATTTTTTGAACCTGTTTTCCTATTTCTTATCAGCACCTAATCTTAAATCCCTCCAACTTTTTTATTTTTACGATCTGGGAATATAACATTAAAATAAACTTCTAGTTTTCTCAGTATTTTGTAGGCTTTCTATAAGATTATTTTTATAAAGCAAAAATAATGATGAGTGAACAGGATATTGTGAAAAAGGCACATTTGAGTCAATTTTAGAAACACGTGTGAAACCTGTTAAAGAGGAAAAATCTATTTTGCAGGGACCACATGACTCAATAATAGGAGTCTAATTAGAGTTATAAAGGCCAAAATTCAAATCCTAAAGTTTCCAGATATTCTCTTTGCAAGGAGTCAGGTTGGAGAGAATAGAGCAAAGTGCTAAGTATGGGCTCTGGAGCTCAACTACCTATATACTTAAAGTTCTCATGTATCAATCCTTTGACAATGAGCAAGTTTATTTAACTTTTTTGTGCCTCAGTTCACTCATGTGTAAAATGGGAGTTTTGATAAAGAGGTATTGAATCTGTGTATAGTGCTTAACAGAGTGTCTAGCATTTGGAGGTTACTACTATCTTTATTTTTATTACTAAACTACTGCCATAACATTGTAATGAAAAAATATATTTGACAGTCAAAAGAAATATCAAACCATGGTGTAGGTGTTGTGAGAAAATTTAGTCCAGGTCCTTCTTTTTAGGTTTATGAAACTGTTTCTGAAGTATAAAACCTCTTTTATAGTAGAGTGCCTATTACACTGGTAGAGGGGGACAGGAGACAAATGATCAGTTTTTATTATATATTTTTTAAGTGAAAAGTTTAGTTTTCAAAAGTCTGAAGAGACAAAGAGTTGAGCCCCTGGGCTTAGGGAAATAAACATATATTATTGAGGTCACTTGGGAGAGGGAGAGTGTCAGCATTCTGGCAATAGTCTGGGTCAGGGAGACCATGTATGGAAAGGGATTGCCAAGGTACTTCAGCATCAGCAGTGCCCGATGTTCAGTTTATGTTGTGTTTGGATCCGTACTGTAATTATTATTTAGTATCTTTAGCTTTTGGTAAAAGACTGCTAGATATAATTGGCTTGTGTTGGTTGAGGTCTGAGGAATGAAAGAGGCCAGAAGGCTCCTTCCTATCCCAAACCCTACATTCTGCTCTTAACGTGGTAAAGAGAGTGCACAGAAACACCTTATAAGAATGAGAACGATGCTTACCCAGGCAGTTAAGATTTGAACCAGAGGCAGCAATTCACAAGAATTGGTAAACTGCAGTTAGAAATTTAAATCTTCTACCAGTTTTAATCAAGAGATTCCACCTTCAAATCTAGAGAAATATTTAGGAGGTTGCTGAAGACTCAGGTATTTTATTTTGTTAATGAAGAAGAAGAACATTTTCTTCTTTATGGGAAGAGAAAGGAAGTAAATACAATGTCTTATAGGAAATATGCAAAAATCCTTCAAAAATGTACCATTTTCATTAAAACAAACTACTTTCAGTATCAAATTTCTAAAAACATCTACTCACTAAAATACAAGCCCCATGGAAAAAAGTGTTATCAGTTTTGTTTACTGCTAAAACTCTAATTTTAAAACATTGCCTGACACAAAGCATAGAAATTTATGCTTTAGCAGTTAAATATTTTCCAAATATTGAAGTTTTTAAGTAATTTATAGCACACTGATTTTTTAATTAATATTTCAGAAAGTAAAGATTTACCTCTCTATAGATCCTCATATTTTTAAGCTACATGTAATTAAATCACATTAAAATTGAGACAGTGCAATATTTCCAAACTATGCATCTTACAGGTATTAATATCCAGAATGTGCGAGGAACTTAATGAAGTAAGCAAACAAAAAATGAATAATCCCATTTAAAAGTGGATTAAGAACATGAATAGACACATTTCAAAAGAAGACATAAAAATGGACAAGTATATGAAAAAATGTTCATTGCTAATCATCAGATAAATGCAAATTAAAACCATAATGAGGTATCATCTTAGTCAGAATGGTTATTATTAAAAAGACAAAAATAACAGATTTTGGTTAAGATGTGGAGAAAAGAGAATGCTTATACTGTGTTTGTGGGAATATAAATTAGTATAACCTCTATGGAAAATAGTATGGAGATTTCTCAAAGAACTTAAAGGAGAATTACCATTTGACCCAGCAATTCCATTACTGAGTATATACTCGAAAGAAGTAATTATATCAAAAGGATATCTGAACTCATATGTTTATCACAGGAATGTTCACAATAGCAAAGGTATGGAATCAACCTAAGTGTCCATCAATGGCAGACTGGATAAACTATCATATATATATATATATATACACACACACACAGACACACACACACACACAAGATTATACACACACACACACACATACACACACAATGGATACCATTTAGTCATAAAAGGAGGGAAATCATGTCTTTTGCAGCAATATGAGTGGAACTGGAGGCCATTATTTTAAATGAAACAACTCAGAAACAGAAAGACAAATGCCACATTATTTCATTTATAAGTGGGAGATAAATAATGTGTACAGATGAACGTAGATTATGGAATGAGAGGAAATGGATACTCAGAAGGGTTGAGGGATGGTAAGGGGTGGATGATGGAGAATTACTTAAGAGAGTACAAACTAAGTTATTTGAGTGATATATACATTAAAAGCCCTGACTTCACCACCATGCAATATATTCATGTAGCAAAATTACGCTTGTACCACTTAAATGAATACAAATAAAACTCAAAAATAAATTTAAAAATTTGAGAGTACAGTTCTTAAAAAATATGCATAAATAATTTCTTTAAGTTAGATATATTTTATGAAGCAAATAATTCAATTTCTTTTTGCATTTTTAACTGAACATTTGGATTTTATTTTAGTCTCTAAAATGTATCTTTTCATTCATTTTTCTCTGAAGACCTGATGTTTCTTCCATGGTTAACTGAGAAGAAATTTTAAAACTTTATCAGAAAGCAACTACTAAATGAATGCTTTTCAGGGAAACTCGGTTGGTTCTCCTTTGGAGTTCAGCCAGAATTAGTTAACACTAAGAAAATGAGACAATATTTTTGTTGTTCACACACCCCATTTGTCACAAGCAGTAAAACTTCACATTGGCTACAACAGCAGTTGGCCTGACATTTTCAGACCCAATATTCTCAGCTGTATGGTACTGCCCCCTGCAAAATGATGGTAGAGCAGTTATTGTTGTCTCTTGCCAGGATTAGAATTTTGAAGTGTAACCAGGAAGTATTTTCCCCATTTATATGCATGTTGATAATTAGGCTCAAGGAAATGAAGTGCATAGAATGGGAATTGAGATTTTGTTTTTTAATGTGAACTTGTTTGATATCAGCTTCCACTGTTCTCTGACAGATGGATTCTTTTTGGCAGATGATTATGCAAACTGTTCCTTTTGTGCCTGTCTATATGAAATGTATTCTATAAACACATTGAAGCATCATGCTCCTCTGAGTCCTCAGTGCTTGGGAATGTATTAGCACCACAATGATTTGGATGACAGGATTCAAAAGCATCTGAGAGTGGAAACTGGGGGAATACTAGTGTGATTGCTTTGGTTCTCTCAAGGGCACTGGGAGATAATAATGTGTGGTTCCCTTGAAATTTGACATAGGACATTTTTATGTCAAAGCAAAAGAAGCAAACTCATAGATAACAGAAAATTTCAAATGAGCAAACTCTAAATAAGTTTTAATAAGTGTTTTAACATATACTGGAAAACTGAAGCATTTGGAAAGTAGTAGTAAGAAAATTTAAAATTCATGACAAGCATGTAAGGACTAATTCTGCCTTTCAATATTTAATTGTCAAGGTCAGTTTTCCTTATGATTTAAGTTTTATAATGATTGCTCTAATACATTGATCACAAAGAGACTCTGCCTTTTATATTTCTGCAATCAAGGGTATAACAGCTGAATCAATTGTACTTTTACAACCCAAATTTTTTATGATATTTTAAGTTCTGGGGTACATGTGCAGATCGTGCAGGATTGTTACATAGGTATACATATGCCGTGGTAGTTTGCTGCATCCAGAGTGGTTGGAGACAACCCAAATTTTAATGGGTATTTTCGAGAAGAACTATCTCCCCCTGGCAAAAAGTAAAAAAATAAGTAAAAACAAATAAAAGCTGTATTTTAGGAGAGAAAACTAGATTGCTTCAACTGAGCCACAGGTAATGTTAGTTAAGCACATCTAGCCATTTTCTTGGGCAGTATAAGAGTGCTATATTGTATACTCATTAGATAAATAAAATGCTACTTTACACATCTGCTAGTCAGCCACTTACCTAAAATTCTGAAAGTTAGTCTCCCTGAGGGGATTCCTGGAGCCTTAAGACTTCTTTGTTATTCATTGATATTGTCAGGAACTTTGTAGAATAAAAAGAAGGAGATGCAAATTAAAAACTTTCTGATATCTGTTTAATAACGTTTTGGTAAAGACACAGGGCACTAGTGGAACTAAAGAGAAGAAAGGGGTATGTCTTCTAGATCCCATAGGCATGACATTTTCTCTCTAAAAGTTAGATTAATTAAAAAAACTATGATCTTTTATTTTCCAATAACTAAATCCACACATTGGAAAAGGTGACAACAAGAGTGCTCTGAATTAGGTAAAAAGAAGTGGAGGAAAGCATTTATGTTTTTGAGTGTGTGTGTGTATGTGTGTGTGTATAAAACTGTAATTTAACTCAAATATGTGAGATTAGAGAGGCAGACAGGGCATGGTGACTCTGCCTGTATCCTAGCATTTTGGGAGGCTGAAGCAATAGGATCACTTGAGCTCAGGAGTTCAAAACCAACCTGGGCAACCTGGGCAACATATTGAGACCTTATTTCTACAATACAAGCAAACAAGCAAGCAAACAACAACAACAAAACAATTAACCAGACATGGTGGCACACATCTGTAATTTGTAGGTACTTGGTAGGCTGAGTTGGGAGAATCTCTTGAGCTTAGGAGGTCAAAGTTGCGGTGAGTGAGGATGGTGCCACTGCAATCCATGAAAGATACTCTAACTGCAGTCACAGATTGGATTTCTGTGTGTGTGTGTGTGTGTGTATGTGTGTGTCTGTGTGTGTGATTGAACTGGAGATTTTGATGTTGATTTTTCTAATTTATCATAACACATTTAACCAGGTCAAATCAAATTACATTGGTTTGCGATTAACTGACCAACATTGTAACTATCTGGATATTTGGTTTATAGGTGTAAGATATCATTGTCATTGGTCAATTATGAAAATTTGAGTCATTTATAATCTAGTTTCTTAATCTGATGACTCAATATTTGAGAAATAATAAGAAAGGATTTGGGAATGCAGAAGATGGACCTATAAGATTCTAGTATTCTCTGTCTCTGTTACCACATAATCAGATCCTCTTTGATAGTAAAGTTATTAGAACAGAATTAGTAATTCACTCATTCAATAAATATGTACTAAGAGCATGTATATTGAGATATTACTCTAAGCGAAAGTGATATAGCAGATAACAAGTCAAACAAATTCCCTTCATTTATGATACCTGTGTTCTGATTATGGCAGTAGTGGGTATATACAGATAATAAAGACTTAACAAAACAAACACAAAACAAAAGATGTAATTGGCTCGAAAGTATAAAGATACCTAAGACTGAGTATGCATTCTTGTGATAGTTAATTTAAGTGACTACTAAATAGTGAGCAAAACTAGCTCTTCAAAGATTTTTGTGAAGATAACTCCACATGGAGAGAGCAGAAACATTCTACTGTGAAAATACTCTGGGATTTGAATTATCTATTTCTGGGTAATAATGCCAAAACATATTGGCTTGAAATATAAATTTTATTTTGCTCCTGACTTTGTGGATGAAGAATGTAGGATGAACTGTATGGTTTGCAAGTCTTTGCTCTGTGTGCTGTAAGCTATGGTGACTCAACTACTTACATATCTGATAAATTGGTGCTGGTTGAGAGCTTTTATCTTAGCTATGGCTGTCAGCTTGGGGCCTCAATTCTTCCTCATGTGGGTTTACCTCAGCTCCCTCACAAGATGGTAGCTGGCACATAAGAGTGAGCATTTCAAGAGACAGGAATTGAAAGTTTTCAGTCTCTTAATCTGTCACTTAGACTATACTCAAATAGTCATAGAGTCCACAGATTCAAGGAAAGTGGGTATGGACTCCAACTCTCCATGAGAGAAATGTAAAGAATCCATTTGACCTGTCACAGTAAACCTCTGGCCAAAAGCTCTTTACAATATTTCCACATGAAGAATATACTTGCCCCCTCTCAAGACCCTAGAAATTTTAGTCCAATATAGAATTAGCTTCAAGATTAGGATTCATAATCTAAATCAGGTTTAGGTGTTGAGGAGTTTCCTCACAAGGAGAAGCAAGTCAACACTGGCTGCTCAGCCAGGCTAGTTTCCATGAGGCAGCTATGGCTTTCTAACAGCATGATAGCTGACTTCCAAGAGTGAGTGTTCCAAGAAACATGAAGTGGAAGCTGCCAGTCTCTAAAGGTTTAGAGGCAGAAACAGGTGTGCATGCACACACACCCACCCACCCACCCACACACACACACAAAAGAGAGAGAGAAAGAAAGAAATCCTCCAATACATTGTATTAGTCAGAGCAGTCACAGAGCCTACCCACTTGATGGGATGGTATCGATAAATTTGTGATTTTCTTTAATTCTCACATCTGGTATATCCAAAGAACAGAAAAATGAATGCTTAGTCTATATCTCTTACTGTCCTTTGTGTACTTCTAATTTAAAATCAAATTCTTTAAAGAAATAAAAAATGTAGATAGTGCTCTAAATGGTATCTTTGATTACAAGATATCTATAGAAGTTATAAAATTACTTAACTGTGATAAGTCCATTTGGAGTATCAGTCAAGTCAATGGGCACAGAAGTCTTACTTTTAGAGTGCAATGAGAGAAGTATAGTGGCCCAAAGTAGTCAGAAGCAGAAGGAGCAAGAGTGCGATTAAGAGCTGAGTACTGAACTGCAGTTGAAATTAGAGGCATCTGAGGTGAAAGTCCATTGGTGGAGCATGACAAGAGGACCACAAATTGAGCAAAACATTAAAATTTCAAGATCAAGTTCAACTGAAACACAACAGGAAGTGGGAACAAGGGGAACAGGAAAGTAAGAGAATTTAAATTCATTGTCATAAGCAAGACTTAGTAATAGCTTCCTAATACTACCTCCTAGTGCTACTATAAATGGTTAGGTTTAAAAGTACATAGGTAGGAAAGAAAAAATTAATGATTTCCTTCCTCTGGAAATAAAAAATAGATAATTATATATTGTTTAGAGTAAAATATTAAACAACATATGGAAAATATGGATTACCAAGCTCTAAAATATTTACAAGTTCTTTAGGGGATCCAATGGGGACCTGATTTAGTAATTTGGAGGATACCCTTTAAACTAAGCTTATGGAATTTCACTGATGATTCTTTTTTTAAAATGCATAAGTTAACATTGGAAAAAAAAACACACAACCTCCAATCACAGTGAATAGACTAATCTATTTTCAAAGTGGGCATGGTCAAGATGATTTTAATTGTTCAGTGTTTTTTTTTTTCCTGCACATAAACAAAGAATCCACTTGGTGCTAACTCCTAGTCCTATGGCAAGACAACAGTTTTCTTTCCTTTTGAAACTTTCTTTTATGTCTCTCCATTTCTTTTAAGGTGAACTAGAGCATCTTCAATGTTCCTTTAGTCATCTTATGTCTAATATTATGACTTTTGGATTGTACTTAAGAATTATACTTAATTGTTTTCTTTCGTTATTGTGAAAATGTCAGCCCAGTAACTGTTTCTAATTGCCATAGATCTGTTCTGTTCAATGTGGTAGCCATGAGATACACAAAGAAGTTATTTAAATTTAAATGTAAAGTGCTATTTAAACTTGCATTAAATTAAAATAAATTTCCTCAGTTGCACCAGCCACATCTCTGGTACACAATAGTCATGTGTGGCTAGTGGCTTCCACTTTGGAAGGCATAGATATAAAACACATCTATCATCGCAACAAATCTGTTAGACTGCTGCACAAAATTTTTCATAATTTTTATAGAATGAAAGAAAAATAAGACTCAACATTGTTGCAGGAATTTGACTTCATGTAGGAAATTGTGAAAACAGACATAAACATATATTTATGTACACACATACATTCATACTGAATTTCAGTTTTTTTGGCATGGTATTGTACTGAAATATAAATAAAATTTGAAATATAAATATAATCAACATAAATTCATTCATGAAATATAAATTAGAACTTATGCATGCTAAATAAAAGCATTCCATTTCACAGAAATGGTTAATGACCACATTTAGCAATCAATTCTATTTACTTCAAAGATTGTTTGGATGCTCTAGCTTGGTTATTTACTAAGATTAACTGGTGTAATTTTTTTTTTTTTTTTTTTTTTTTGAGACGGAGTTTTGCTCTTGTTACCCAGGCTGGAGTGCAATGGCGCAATCTCGGCTCACTGCAACCTCCGCCTCCTGGGTTCAAGCAATTCTCTTGCCTCAACCTCCCGAGTAACTGGGACTACAGGCGTGCACCACCACGCCCAGCTAACTGGTGTACTTTTTAATGGTTCATATTGAGGATCCATACTGGGGGAAATGGAATGGCTAAGTGAGTGAATCTTATAAATCTATACCATACCAAACCTGAATTTATGTCACACTAAAAGGTGCCTTGTTACATATTTAAATTTATTTTTTTTAAAAGCTTAAGCTGTAGAATCCTTTCAAAAGGTAATCTGAGAGACAATGATATAATGAAAACTGGTCAGAGTTACAAAAGTGCTTTTCACACAAAAAGATCTAGGTCATATGAAAAAAATAGCTAGAAATCAGCAATTAAAGGGAAATAATTTTCTGATGGTTTTATTTTTAGCTCTTTGGAAAATTACAGAGCTGATCTCATAAGTTGTTCTTTTATTCCTTGACTCACTTGAATAAGATAGTAATGACAAAACAATTCAAAGAATGTGCTCATTGGTCCTTAGTGGAACCTGTGCTCCTGCTACTGCTGAGTGACTCTCCAGATTTATGCATTTTGCTTCCTTAGTTGAAAATAATCACAGACCTTCAATTCTACATAAATAGGGGAGAGGAAACCCCTATACTTTGTGAAATATGAGATATTGAAAATTAAATATTGATGGAATAGGAAAATTTCTAATTGTATGGGAAAAGTTAATACATGGTGGAATAGAAAATGAGATCATACCTCAAAACGGTCTTAGATACATGAACATTTACTAGTTGTATTTTTCCATATAGATGGTCATATATGACGGGATAAAATTTTCATTTTCCTCATGTGGATGTTCCTACATTGAATGCTTTCTCATCTCTGCTATTCTTTTATAAATATTCTGAAGACAGCATACTTCTGGTTTTATAAATAAAAAAAACATTCTTTTTGGTTACAATGATTATGCAAACAGAGTTTATTGCTTTTACTTATACCTGATAGAAATCCATATATTCAAATATTTATTTTACTTCATATATTCTCCACCCTTATTGATTTTTTTAGATTTTTATTAACATAGCTGTACATATTTTGGGGATGTTTGTGATCTTTTGATATGAATATACAACATGTGAAAAATCAAGGCAATCAGGATATCAATTACTTCAAATATCTATCTTTTCTATTGGACCATTATAATTATATTTTCTAGCTATTTAAAAATATACAATAAATTATTACTAACTATAATTCACCTTTATTCCATCTATATAATTTCATTTTTATGACCCTTAACCAATTTCTCTTTAACCCTTTTTGTCTTTTAATTCTACATCCCATAACCTGTCTCCTTTTCCAATGCTCTTTTTTATCTATTCCTATAGACAGTAGGCCTTCCCTTTGGAACTACAGTGTAGTCTTTAGCCATGCTGAAGTTTTAAAATTTCTCTCTAAGGTAATCAGATGGAAGATTTTGAGTGATGGAATAATGGCTCCTGGTATATAAAAAAAAAGAATCCACGTATTATAGCTTATCCTAACATAAAATCCAAGGTCTATCTTTTGGGAACAACAATATTCATAGTGAAAACAGAAATAAGCATTTTAAAAATTCTTTGTAGCATGATTATTATATGTTAAAACTTTATCTTGTTAAAAATTTTAATCTGCCCAATTATTATTAAAATATTTTAATTTGGTCATGACTTTTGGTCAATTTTGTATCATTGTTTGTATTATATACTCTATTATATTTTTCTAGAATTTTTGAATTTGACCCACTTTTGTTCCTTCCCACTTAATTCTATATAGATAAAATCAGAATCTGCATGTATCATTGATATCATCTTAAATTTTAATTGGTCTTGGCCATCAAATCTGATTTTGAACACAGATGGAATGACTCAAGTATAAAACCCTTTGGCTATAATAGTAATTTTCCTTCGCATTCTGGCCTCACCAAAAATTTTTCAACGTCAATTTCTATTATAGCAGTTTTGGAAGCATAGGTAACTGGACATTTGGATGATAAAGAGTTATCTTTCAGAAATATAGGAGGTCTTATGGGAGAGGGATCCTATGAAATTGTTGATATTTGAAGACAGCAGAGGAACTCTTTGACTCTATTTTCAAACAGCAGTTCCAATGATATTTCTGTAGCACAAGTATATGAGCATATCACTACTACTCTGATTTCATAGTTCCATGTACTAGCACCTCTGGCATAAATTTCAAGTTCCACAGCATGGTTTACAAGTTTTGAATATGTTCCCTAATTATTTCTCCAACTTTATCTCCATTCACTTCCTGCCTTTCATATGCTGCTCCTAATAAGCAACCTATCGTTCTATCATAAGTAACCTGCTGTCCTCCTAATCATCATACTCTCCTTCTTAGGTGTTCGCATGTACACTTCCCCACTGCCTTGATATCTTAGAATATCCCTTCTATATCCCTGGCAGTCACTTAGCTTCTGTTCTTTTGTGTAACTTTAAGTATCTGCTCAGCCCTTTTTTTCCCTGTGAAGTTTTTGACTATTCTTTGCTCCATACACAGCCAAATAACTAGAGTCTTTCCTTCATGAACTTGGAATAGATAGAGAAAGGGTGAAGAATTGTAATTTTTTTCAACAAGAAAGAAAATAAAAAGTTATATTATTGCATCTGGATAATGTATGATTCCCACTAAGTATTTTGATCATGGAATATACATGAGGCCCTCTTTTTAAAATCTCTCCAAATGCCTTGTTTCCCTCTAGGGAAGCGGCCATTACATTTTATTTTGGTAGATATACAGACACATTTTGCATGTCCCCATGTAAAGAATAACTTACTGTCAAGCTTCACGGAGTGTGTTAGTATGTAGCCTCTATTTGTGAGCTTCTTCAGGATCTGCCTTAGCTGTAGAAATTCACCTTGCCTGAGGTTGTAACTTTTCCTGGGCAGTTTGTCTGTTGACTGTCTGTGGTAGGACTTAAAGGCCTAGCTATTTACTTAAACAAAGAAAGAAAGAAAGAGAAAACAGTGGTATAAAGGAAAAGAGATAACCAGATTAGAAGATTTAGGACAAAAAGGTATGGAGTTAGATGCATATATCAATGGATATATGGGAGCAGCTGCAATGTGAGAGAATCTTTGTGTTACATATTAGTTAGTGTCTACCAGAAAGCATCTACTGCATAAGAGGCCATGCACAGCAAAGTGGACAAAATAGGTCCATTAGATGATATCAACTTGTATATGTCATAGACTCTTCTAGTACCAACACAATGAACATATGCATGATGTTGACACAATGGTTGTTATGGAGGCTGCACATAAACCAAATAGCACATACTCCATCAAGTTTGATCTACAAGGAGCCACCATCAGATACCAGTGCTGAGCCTCCGATAGAGACCCTCTCTCAAGGAGACAAAGTGGCCATTTGGTGTCAAGTTGACTATATTTTCCTCTTTGCATTCTAGAAGGGTCAGTGGTTCATCATAAAAGCAGACACATATTCTTGGTACATGTTTACCTTTCCTGACCTCAAGGTCTTAGCTAACACTACTATTTGAGGGCTTACAGAGTGTTTGCATACCTGGTACTGGATCCCACATAATTTCATGTGACATAGATGACTCACTTTATACAAAGCAGGTCTAGGAATTTAAGCCCTCATATACCATAATATCCAAGCTGTCAGCATAAGAGAACGTTTGAAAGGCTTGCTGAGACCCAGCTGAAGAGGAAGCCAGGGTGCAATATGCTTCAACTATGGAATGTCGTATATCAATATGTAGTATAGGCATTTAGTTGAAAATCGTTATTTGGCTCTGTGATTGCAATAGGAAGAATATGTGGTTCCAAGGACCAGGAATGAAAATAAGTGTTCCCTCTACCTTTACTCTCAATAATTCACTGTGGGATGTTAATGATAAATTAGATGCCGTAAACATGAGAAGGAGAACGCTTTCTCCAGGTACCACAGCAAGAATCCCATTGAATAAGTAAGGATGTCACCTATTCACTTACATCTCCTGTATTCAGGGATCAAGAGGCAAGAAGAGGAGTTAACTATATTTTCAGAGGTAATTGACCGAGATAATTGGAAGGAAGTAGGCTACAAATAAACAAAGGGACAACAAAGAGTATTTCTTCAGCAGCTTGCATCTGGTGACTGACTGAGGCTGAAAATAAAGACCTATTTCACCCCCATGTGGGACACTTTGATGCTCAATACTTTCTTCAATGCTCTCTACTGAGTTAGCAACGTTTCTAGTTGGTCTCTACTTGCAGCTCAATTCTTTCCCCTGCCAATCCTGTTAACTTCCTTTTTGTTTCACAAAGTCTGGCCCCTAATAAACACCTTGCACCCCAAATTCCATCTTAGTGTCTGCACCTGGACAATCCAACTTGTGACAATATTGCAGTAGTGCCTTTTGTAGAAAGGATACTTTTGGGGATGTGAAGTTGAATCAAGATTACCATGTTATCTACATGGTAATGTGGTAAATGTAACAATATTACCATGTTATCTACAGAATCATCACATGTGGCACTTCACATGTTCTCAGTAAAGAAAAAAGTAAAAAGTAAACATGCAAGAAAGTTAGAAATATGTATGTGCTACAGAGTAATGCTTAAATTATATTTCTAAGAAAATTATAGTTCAAAAAGAAAATTATTTTAGTGACAAGGTAACAATACTACATAATTTATTCTATATATACATGAGAATTACTCCATGATTTTCTTGAATCTATAATGTGATTAGATAAACAATAGATATTTCTAAAATTTCATGATGCCTTTGTAATAATACTGTTGTTTTCTTTGAGATCATTGATATTTCTAAGTAATTAGGAGAAGGGAGTATCTAAAATTAATCCACAAATGGAAGAAGAAGTGGTAAGGTCACTCTAGATTTCTGCATTTTTAATTTTTAAATTTTCTTAAATATGGGGCTCATATTATAGCAAAGAAAACAGCATCTCCTATCATTGTCAGCAAACACAAATTTTTGCTTTGGATTTGAATTTTGTTTTAATGTAATTCTGCATGGTGTAAAAAAATTTTTCATAGTAGAAAAAGGCAGATATTGTTACACCTTGATAATTTATAACAAATTTATAAAACAAGAGGTTTGTATATTTTCCCAAAAGGGTCTCTTGAAAAAATGTAAACATTTTATGAACAGGTGTAAATAAGGAATTTCTGTTACTGAAATATCATGCTGTGTGTTTAACAAGTAGAAGAAGGATTGAGTTGATTTCATGAATGGCTGAAAGTTTTTTGTATATTAGAATTTTGTAAAATTTTTAAATAAAAGTTTTTTAATGAAAGAATGAAATAACCATTGTTTTATAATGTTTGTTTAATTAATTAAATGTATCCATGTAGAATATATTTACACTGTCAATATCAAATCAGTAATATGAAAAAAGCTATCACAAAAGCAGCATAACTGAACAGTAAATATGGTTATGGTATAGAAAAGAGCAATTATCTTACTTCATTTTAACTTTTGTGGAATAAAATCAAGTATTTCTTTAAAGTATTTATTATGTCCTTGCATTATGGGAATATTTTGAAAGTAGAAGACACAATCTTTTTAAGAGCTCTATAATTTGTTGTAATGCCTTCATAATGGAAAAAACACACTTGTAAAAAATACTACAGATCAAATTCTGGATTAGCCAATTCCTAGCTATAATATCTGGGCCAATTACTCATTTTTTTTTTTTCTGAGCCTCAGGGCCCTTGTCTGAAAAAAAAAAGGTGATAAAATTACTTAACTTTCAGGATTATTGTTATACTTCTTCTCAGCCTCTTTAATAGTCTTCTCTCTTTTAACCTGCCATAAAAACTGATAGGTGTGTTCCTTAAATGTCTAGTTTTGGTACACTGTTTTTCTCTCTTTTCCCATTTATGTTTCCTGATTCAACCAACTCACTTTTTCTCACTATCTATTTACTAATGGATACCAATGTTAAGCCTCCAGGCTGGTTGTCTCCTCTGAGTTTGAAATTTCTTTTCCACTGGGCATATTAACTTGGTTGAACCCACAAACACCTCAGACTTAACTGCACAAGTCAGGTCCTCATCCCTGCTGTTCTTCACTCCCAAACATTTTATCCACAACCAACACCTTCGTTGTCACCTTATCAGGACAGTCTTTTCAAATCACATTTTCACTCTGACAGTTTCAGTACTCCTAACTCCTCCTTCACTCTCTTTATCAAACATTTTTTCATGGAATGTCCACATGCTATTCTAGAGCATATTCACCTATGTAAAATAAAATAAAATAAAATAAAATAAAATAATCACTGTCTTGGTTACAGTGTTCAATATGTCCCACTTCCCCGGTACACTTATCACCACTTAGATTAGCAGGTAAGACCTTTTATGAGCTCTTTTCTATTTACAGCAGCTGAAGACACTCTTCTCTCTTCTGTAATCTTTGATAGTAATATAAAACATATAGAATTACCTTGATTCTTTTCACAGATCATATTGTTTTATACCTGTACATTTGCCTGTACTGTTTTCTCTACTTTGTATATCCTTTCCAATATTCCTCTGACTAACTCTTTGGTATTTAATTGAAACATCTTCTCATTTAGAAGGCCTTCCTCTGAATCTTCAAGTTGAGTTATCTTTCCTTCTCTTAGCATGAATCATATTTAAAATTATTTGCTTACATACCTGTTGTCACCCTAACTCTCCACATACATGGATATGGAGTTTAAATGGCAGTTATTTGTCTCTTTTATTTTATGTCCACTCAGTATCTAGCAAAGTACCTGGTAGTAATTGATAGCACTAGAGTGCTCAGTAATTGGTAGCACTGCGGCTCTAAAGAGTAAAAGGGTAAGAAGTTGCTGGGCTGAGAGGCTTTAACCAACACTATCTCCATTAGTTACTTTCAAAAATAACCCCAATAAATATATCAAGGTAGTGAAAGCAGTTATTTACTAGGCAGTAGTACAGATTTATAAATAAATCCTTAGCCATCAACTTCCAAACAGAATATCACATACATTCATTGAATATAAAAATTGCAGAGATAATATTAAGTAGTGTTTGTATTAATTACTTTAAAAACGCTTTAGTTACTTTTGTAAAAATTAATCTACTTTTATTATAATTATTATCATCCTGAGATGCGGTATTGCTTGAAATCACAAATTAGTCACAAATTTTTGAAGGCAATGCTATAAAAATATATTTTTTCTCACTCACAACACTTGCCTACTTCAGACAACTTATTTTTGAAGATACTTCCTTTTTCATCAAGTATATATCTATCACAATCAAAATACTCTATCATTTACAGATAAGAAAGTAATACCAAAGTGAAAGAAAAGTGAGTTTATCAGCCTTATAAATCTAAGCTTAAATTATTTTCTGCTACGCTTGCTGTTAATTTATGTATATTTCTGCAAAATTAAATTTTATGCTAAAAAAATATGTTGTTTTAACATTAAATAAAATGTTTATATTCGTTGTTTGAATCAAAATAGTTTTTGTTTCAATATGACAGTGTATAAACAAGAGAATAAAAATAACCTAGTTTTTTTAGTTTTTTCTAATGTCTCATCAAAGAAAAGCTTTTAAAGTCTTAATACTTTCTAATGGATTATTTTGTTTTAGGTAAAAGCATTTTTACATTTATAAAAGACTTTCAAAACCTGCTGCAATTTTTTTAATGGGCCTAAATGGATTCACAACTTACACTAAGCCCATCTTCAGCTATTCTTAGGTATGCACTTAATTGCAGAACGACAAGACTCTGCTAAGGATATGATTCATGTACCTGAAGACCCCAATTATAAGAAGAGGTCAACTAAAATCACCAAACCAATTACTAGGAAAAAAAAAAAGGAACGGAATATTTTTAACAGCAGGAAAGAACAAAAGGGAAAGTAATTATTATGGTCCTATAATACTTATCTTGGTTGTTAAGCACAATTTGTTAGCTGCTGTGACATAGCACACCTTGTTTACTTTACTCCTGTTGGGAAAATGTTAATATGCCTGAGTTGTTGCCAAAGCACACAATCCTAGTGATAGTGAAGCAAAGGACTACTTGTTGACATTAATGACGCTAATGATGGCATTATTTGGTTTCAACAAACATATGATTAAAGTTTATCATAAAAATCATAATCCAGTTGTTTATTCATGTAGATAATTGCAGTCATTTCATACTGAAGATAGTATTTTATTTTATAAGTTCTGGGATACATATGTAGGATGTGCAGTTTTGTTACATAGGTAAATGTGTGTCAGGGTGGTTTGTTTCATCTATCAAACCCTCACCTATGTATGAAGCCAAGCATGCATTAGCTATTTTTCCTGATGCTCTCCCTCTCCCTGCACTCCCCCAACAGGTCCCAGTGGGTGTTGTTCCCCTCCCTGTGTCCATTCCTTCTTATTCTTTAGCTCCCATTTGTAAGTGAGAACACACTGTTTGGTTTTCTATTCCTGTGTCAGTTTACTGAGGAGAATGACTTCAAGCTCTATGTCTCTGCAAAGGACATGATCTTGTCTCTTTATGGCTGCATAGTATTCCATGGTATATATGTACTACATTTTCTTTATCCAGCTTATTATGGTGGGCATTTGACTTGATTCCATGTCTGCTATTGTGAATAGTGCTGCAATAAACATATCTGTGCATGTATATTTACAATAAAATGATTTACATTGCTTATATTGCTTTGGGTATATACCCAGTAATGAGATTGGTGAGTCAAATGGTATTTCTTGTTCTAGGTCTTTGAGGAATCACCACGCTGTCTTCACATCTATAACCATCTGATGTTTGACAAACCTCACAAAAACAAGCAATGGGGAAAGGATTTCCTATTTAATAAATGGTGCTGGGAGAACTGGTTAGCCATATGCAGAAAACAGAAAATGGACCCCTTCTTTACACCTTATACAAAAATTAACTAATAATGGATTAAAGACTTAAATATTAGTTTCTATTCAAACATTTAGATATAACATTCATCAATAGCTATGCTTTTTTGCTTTTCAAAATCTAGACTAACATTTAAAAAAAAAGGATGATAGCATTTATTTTAAAAAAACAGGAGATTATACTATTTACCATGGAAAGATTTCAAACATATTCATGTTTCTGGAAAATGAAAAGATATAATTTAAAATGTCAGCTTTAGATATACGAGCAAGCTTTCCATAATCTATCATCCAAAACAAACTATTATTTAGGAACTCTGTGAAGGTAGAAAAGCTAAAATCATGTTTCATAAATGAAAAGGTTTACACTAAAGTGTGTGACTGTCAAGAACTAAAAATGATTTTTAAAGGTGTGTATGTGGGCTGCTGTTTTTTGTTTAGTGGTACTAAAATGGCTTCATATATCCAAACTCTGTTTGCAACGCCTTCTCCAGTTTCTGTTAAAATAATCTGGCTAGTTAATAAAATTGATGGAAATCTATGTCAATAGTATTGGTGAAGGAAATAAAGCAAGTTACTAAGCAATATATATATATATATACACACACACACACACACACATAGGGTGATCTTATGTGGAGGGAGGTAGTAAATATACACATATATATTTACTGTGTATATTTTAATCTGAATTAAAGAGGACTTGCATATTACACATGTTCATGGTGTTTAATTTTTTAGTAGATTTACCTAAATTACATCTATAATTAGAAAAAATTCACAATTTTGAAAGTAAAATGGTACATGTGTAGATACTGCAATTCACTCTCAGTGGCAGCTTTCCTTGACACCCTCACTAAAATCTGCCCAATTTGCATATTCCTCCATTGTTGCTTCATATTTTTTTCCTTAGCGCTTTGCCTTAGCCAAGATACTATATTATCTTGATTATATAATACCTTACCTATAAGACAATATAATAGATATATACTATACCTATTTATTATGTTTATCCTTTGGCTTCGTATTAAGTATATAATTTTGGGAAGGAAGAGATTTTTATCTACTGAATCTAGTAAATCAAAACAGATATATAATAGCTAGGTGCTCAATGATACTAGTCAAATGACTATATATAAATTTACTCATTAATTTATGCAAAGGTATGCATATATGCATACTAACATATAAATTATATGTCATATAGTAAAAGTCACAGTCCTCTACTTTTGTTTGTTCCCCTATCTGACTTTTTTAAAAGGAGGAAAAGATATATTAATACACATAACAAAAATTCCAAAACCTTATGAAGAATGCTGCCTCTTTATGTAAATAACTGCTACTTTTAGGCCACATGACAAAGTTCAAAGAGTGCTCCACAAAAACATTTGAAAAGTACTTTTTAAAACAACATAAGAACAAATGAGGCATTTGCTATATTTTTTTCTTGTAGGTATAATTGTTTCCTCCAAGTATGAATGTATCTGAGTTATTAAAATTTATCTTATTTTGATTAGAGTCCTTGAAAATAAAGCAGTTTTCCATGATGTGCACACTGTTTGCTGCATCCTGCTATGGAAGAATGTGTATCCAGAATGAAAAAAAAATGCCATATATTAGGACAGTTGCCCTTTTTAGAATTTTGAGGCTTTAAAACTTAAACTATGAAATTTCTTAATTCACAAATATCTTTTATGTGCTAACAGAATTAAAAGGTTGTGATTAGTATTTTGAAGTCAGAATCACATGCTGACTTTTATATATGTGTATGAATAAGATGATATATGGTTATCTATTCTTGCTAGAGTGTGTAATTTAAAGAGTTTAGTGAAAAATTATTAAGAGCAGACTATAAACAGGGTATCACATAAACCTATAGGAGGAATAAAAACATGAGCACCACATGGTGTCTTAATAATAACATTTGTGTCTACAATAGTTGCCATTTATTCATCACCTATCATCTACCATAAGACTTTTACCCATAAGATTATTTCTTGAAATATCCCTTTGGAAAATTTATTGTAATCATCATTTTACAGAAGAAGAAATTGATATTCAGAGTTCAAGTTATTGATTTCAGAATCATCTGATATTAGTCACCCGTTTAAGTAGGCACCTCTTTCTGTGAGAACTTCATCACCCATAAGTAATATAAGTTATACTTTCCATGTTTATAATGTGTAGTCCTTTGTCAATGCCAATTTGTTTGGTCACTAGTAGAAACTGGAACATTTATAATATTAATATTGCTTTAGGAATTTGAAATTGGAATTGAAAGATTCCAGTTCATTTGCTCATAACACTTAAAACTCCCTGAAAATGAACAGAGGATTTATTGGATGATGCTACATTTACAAGGAGAAACAGAAAAAGCAAATCTCTAAGGAGAAGAATGAAGCAAGCATGTAAAACAAAGGAGATATGAGCCATTTTTGGCAAGAATTTTAATTTCCTTTTGTCAAGATAATCAAATGTATCTTCATTTGATTCTTTGGGCACTTTGCTCTTTTGAGAAAGATTAAAGAAAACTGCTGTGCAGCTCAACAAACATCTGCAACCATGCAATAGTAATTTGCTAGTATACAAACAGTTTCCAGTCTAGTGTAATATTGCTTTTATATCTATCACTCATAATTTTAATAAGGAATTGATTTACTCAGCATGCTTGCTTGTTTATCTTATGTTGATACATGTTCATTATGATAACTAGATTTTTTTGTAAATTCCAGTACATAGAGGCATTTGCATACAGTGAACAGATCAATGATATGTCCAATTTGGCTATTTTAAAATAGTTTTTATATTATGTCATCTTGGATCTTCTATATGTATAATTAATCAATTTATTTGTGAAAGAGAAATTTTTGTGATGCTGAATCCACAGATCTATTAGAAATCAATGACTAAAAGATATATTAAGAAATATGTAATTGGAAGAGAATTAATAGCCATGTATTTTCATTCACTGAAAAATTTAATGCAACAAAATAAATGTTTTAAAATTTATTATGTGCAGCTTCGTTACATAGATAAGCCAGTATCATGGGGGTTTCTTGTACAGATTATTTCATAACCCAGGTATTAAGCTTAGTACCCAATAGTTATTTTTCCTGATCTTCTCCCTCCTTTCGCCTTCCACCCTCCAATAGGCTGCAGTGTGTGTTGTTCCCCTCCATGTGTCTATGAGTTCTCAACATTCAGCTTCCACTTATAAGTGAGAACTTTTGGTATTTGGTTTTTCTGTTCCTGTGTTAATTTGCTACAGATAATGGCCTCTAGTTCCATCCATGTCCTGACAGTGGACATGATCTCATTATTTTTTATGGCTGGATAGTATTCCATGGTGTAAATGTGCTACATTTCTTTATCCAGTCTATCTTTATGGGCTTTTAGCTTAATTTCATCTATTTGCTATTATGAATAGTGCTGCAATAAAGACAGTGTAGCATTCCTCGAAGACCTAAAGACAGAATACCATTTGATCCGGCAACCCCATTACTGAGTATATACTCAAAGGACAAAATAACTTTTAAATTAAATTAAATTAAATTAAATTAAATTAAAGTTATGTGCAGATATCACAATACGTATTGGAGAAAGTAGTGCCATTTAAACACTAGCATTGCTATTACTATCTACTACTGCTGCTATTAGTACTGATTTTAGTACTGAAACTTTTATTACTAGTAATATGACAGATAACCATTACATAGTACTTATTATGTATTAGCATTGTTACAAAAATTAACTCAGAGCTCTGAACATAAAATCAGACAGCATTAGTTCATGTAGTCTGTATTTTGATTTAGTACTGTTTTATATTTGAGTTGGGCAAGTCACTGAAATGCTTTGAGAAATGTTCCTCATCAGTAAAATTTTAGAAATTTTAAAACAATTAGATTATGCATACAAAAGTGCTTTTTAAGATTTACCACATTCTACATATTCAGTTATTTATATTGTGCTCTGAGTAGGTATTTACCATTGGAGTTATTAACCTTAATTAACAGTAAAGAAATTTAAACATCTGTTAATTGAAAGTCATGACTACTCATATGTTGTCCAATTATCAATTATGAATAGAAATTTCTATCAATTCGATCTTTCAATTTATTTATTTTCCAGTCACTAAAGTGGTTAGGAAATCCCTCTAACCGTACATTAAATATCTACTATTATTTTAATTTCTTTTACTTATGTAATAGATTTGGATTTCCACTTCAATCAGTGTACTCAACGTCAACATTTGGTGTAATGGATTCCTGAGTTTCTTCAATATGTTTCACATTTATCCAAATGAAATGAGCAGCTCTGTTCCATAATTAATGATACAATATACTCCTTTTAAATAAGGATTTTTATCAGCCTATATAACTAATGACAGAGTCACCTAAATGATCAGTTGGCTTCATTAAATTTACCAACTACTGTGCTATTATCAGTTCCAATTAAATCCTAAGTATGTCTCTCACCAACATGTAAACACATTTTCTAATTGGGAAGTATCATGAGTAAATTTAATGGTGCCAATTTGGCTGCTTAAATGATTTAGTAGTTTAGTGTTAAAATTTGGCTCTGAAGGCATGCCTTTTTCTGTCCATTACATTTTGTTGCAGTTGGGAATATCCATGTGATAAAGTTTGCCAAAGAAACTAATACTAGCCTCATCTAAAGCATATTATTTGTATTTGGCAATGATTGTAGGTGTTTCCAGAGAGGATATGTTAACACACCAGCTGAATTGAGCTTACAAAGACCCAAAAAGAGATGCTCAATAGTCAACAAAAAGTATATGGAATTAGTAAGTGTCAGGAGTTTGACTGGAAGTTGATGCTGGATAAACTATTTTTCTCCATGAGGTATTTAAACAAATTTGGGCAGCCTTCTGCCCTTTTCTTATGTGCCTATTTATCCTCACATTTTCCAATAACTTTATATCTCTCCACTAAAAAAAAGTTATTTTATTTTACTTGCTACCAAATTTCAGAGAAGATTGTTCAAAATAGCCCAAGCCAAAAACAGTACTTTTCAAGACCTATAGGTGACATTGTGCGTGGGGGACTCAGAAAGCCAAAGTAGGGTAGTTTCTAACCCTAATTTAACATTTCAGCCCTGATTCTACAATTGTTTAATGCTTCTTTCTATAAAAAAGGTGTATTTCCTCACTTTTAGCTAAAAGTTTTGGCACTTTAATTCCCTTCTGCCAAATATTTTCTTACTTAATTTATGCTGCTCTAGGAAAATGACTTCACACCTCTGTCAAATTTCTTTTGGTTACATCTTCCTCTTTGTCCTATTTAAAATTCCAGGATAGCTGCACTAGACTTCATGTAAAATCCTTTCTCGTAGTTGTCTCTGTGACACAATGTGCTTCACTCATATTCATTCATACCTGATCTTTTGATAGTATTTTGCATAATTTTTCATCAGTCTTCCATGTTGTGAAGTTGAAATACCATGTTTCTCACCACACACACACAAACACATACCCACACACTGATTTCTTATGATTGATATCTCTGTCTTTATTTGTTGGAAATTGAATTCATGAAATAATTATAAAGCCAAGACACCAAGGAGCCATGAAAGTAGCTACACCTTAAGAATAACTGGAACCTGGAAATCAGTCACAATGAGGACTTAGCTTCAGTTTGTTTGTTTTGTTTTGTTTTTACTTGTCACTGCCCTCAGCTCTGCAGACTGGCTTGCTTAACCTGACAGGAAATATGGCCAACAGCCATATTATATTATGTTCCCATCCAGTTCCAACCACTTCCTTATACTGCTTTCTCATGACATATCAAAAATGGAAGGAAGAAATTCATCCCAGTTTGGATCAGTGTTACCAATTATGACCATGTAATGCATCCCACACATAATATGAGTCACAAATAGACATCTAAATGGTATTTTTGGTGGAGGGATACTTCAGATATGAGGAAAAGAGGGGCTTCTGGGAAGACAAATTCCTGGTTTTCCATTTAAGCAGATTAACGACTTTTCATCCTTTATATATTTGCTAAGATGTTATTTTTTTCTTGACCATAGAGACTAGAATACGTATTTCTTCTCTTGTTCTTGTACCTACTCCCATCACGGTAAACAAAGAAGTGTATTTCATGTGCTTGTTTCCTTAATCTGTATCCTTTACAAAATGATAAGTTCCTTGAGGGCAGAGACTTTTCATCGAAACTCTAATAGCACAGGACTCTTGGTCCAACATGGCCAAATAGGATAAGCTCTGGGGTGCAGTTCCCAGCAAGAACAACACAGAGGGTGAGTGATCACTGCATTTCCAAACAAGTTTTTACTGCTCAAGACCAGGAGATTCCCAGGCCAAAAAGCACCATGAGTTTCCAGCATGGCTGTTTCAGCTGGCACCATGGGTTTCCAAACAAAAACTCACACAAATCTGGGTGGCCATTTCAACTGGTGCCTGGAATGCCTGGGAGACAGAGCCACCCAATCAACTGAAAAAGAGGGGCTGAAACAGGGAGCCAGGATATCTGGCTTGGCGAGTCCCACCCCCACAAAGACCAGCAATCTGAAACGCTCTGGATTGATAGTTTCACAAAAAATGCAGCTGGACCCGGGATGGTCCAGCTCAGGGTTGGGGGTGGTCTGCCATTACCAAGGTAGTCCACCACTACCGAGGCACTCTACCATTACTGAGGCAGTCCACCATTACCAAGGTAATCCACTATTACTGAGGCAATCCACCATTACTGAAGCAGTCCACCATTACCCAGGCAGACCACCATTACCAAGGCAGTTCTATCTGTACCTGTCTAAACAAAACCACAAAGAAGTTTACACAGTAGCTGGACAGAGCTCGTGGCAGCTCAGCAATGCCTCTGCTGGCAGACTGTGACTGGACTACCTCCTGCTGGGCAGGGCATCTCTGAAAAAAGGCAGCAGTACATCAGGAACTTATAAATAAAGCCTCACCTTCCCAGGACAAAACACCTGGGAAAAGAGGCAGTTATGAGTTCCACTGCAGCAGACTTAAATGTACCTGCCCAGCAACTCTGAACAGAACAATGGAACTCCCAGCACAGCACTTGAGCTCCTGTAAGACACAGACTGTCTCCTCAAGCAGCTCCTTGGCCCCAATATATCCAAAAAAAAACCTCATAAAGGAGATCTCAGGCTGACATCTGGTGGGTACCCTTCTGGGACAAAGATAACAGAAGAAGAAACCAGCAGCAACCCTTACTGTTCTGCAGCCCCTGCAGGTGATCCCCAGGCAACTCCAGGAGGTCTGGAGTTGACCTCCAGCAGTCCTGCAGCAGAGGAGCCTGACTGTTAGAAAGAAAACTAAAAAAAAAACAAAAAAATAGCTTCATATCAACAAAAAGGATGTCCACTCAGAGACCCCATCTGAAAGTTACCAGCTACAAAGACCACAGGTAGATAAATTCACAAAGATGAGAAGAAACCAGTGCAAAAAGGATGAAAACACCAAAAACCAGAACACTTCTCCTCCTCCAAGAGATGACAGCTCCTTACCAGCACAGGAACAAAGCTGGATGAAGAATGAGCCTGATGAATTGACAGAAACAGGCTTCAGAAGGGGGGTAATAACAAACTTCACTGAGCTAAAAGAACATGTTCTAACCCAATGCAAAGAAACTAAGAACCTTGAAAAAAGGTTAGATGAAATGCTAACAAGAATAAACAGCTTAGAGAAGAATATAAACAACCTGATGGAGCTGAAAAACAGCATGAGAACATCTCAAAGCATACACAAGTTTCAATAGCTGAATCAACCAAGCAGAAGAAAGGATATCAGAGACTGAAAATCAAATCAATGAAATAAAATGAGAAGGCAAGATTAGAGAAAAAAGAGTGAAAAGAACTGAACAAAGCCTCCAAGAAGTATGGGATTATATGAAAAGACCTAATCTACGTTTGATAGGTGTACCTGAATGTGACGGAGAGAATGAATCCAAGCTGAAAAACACTCTTCAGGATATTATCCAGGAGAACTTTCCCAATCTAGCAAGGCAGGCCAATATTCAAGTCCAGAAAATACGGAGAACACCACAAAGATATTCTTCAAGAAGAGCAACTCAAGGCACATAATTCTGAGATTCACCAGGGTTGAAATGAAAGAAAAAATGCTAAGGACAGACAGAGAAAGGTGGAGTCACCCACAAAGTGAAGCCCATCAGACTCACAACATATCTCTCAGCAGAAACCCTCCAAGCCAGAAGAGAGTGGGGGCCAATATTCAACATCCTTAAAGAAAAGAACTTTCAACCTAGAATTTCATATCCAGCGAAACTAAGCTTCATAAATGAAGGAGAAATAAAATCCTTTACGGACAAGCAGTTGTTGAGAGATTTCATCACCACCAGGCCTGCCTTAGAAGAGCTCCTGAATGAGGCACTAAAAATGGAAAGGAACATTCAGTACCAGCCACTTCAAAAATGTACCAAATGGTAAAGACCATCAACAAAATGAAGAAACTGTGTCAACTAACAGGCAAAACAGCCAGCTAGCATCCAAATTACAGGATCAAATTCACACATAAGAATATTAACCTTAAATGTAAACTGGCTAAATGCCCCAATCAAAAGACCCAGACTGGCAAATTGGATAAAAGTCAATATCCATCAATGTGCTGTATCCAGGAAACCCATCTCACATGCAAGGATACACACAGGCTCAAAATAAAGGGGTAGAGGAAAGATTACCAAGCAAATGGAGAGCAAAAAAGCAGTGGTTGCAATCCTAGTCTCTGATAAAATGGACTTTAAACCAACAAGATCAAAAGAGACAAAGAAGGGCATTATATAATGGTAAAAGGATCAATGCAACAAGAAGAGCTAACAATCCTAAATATATATGCACCCAATACAGGAGCACCAAGATACATAAAGCAAGTTCTTAATTACCTACAAAGAGACTTAGACTCCCACACAATAATAGTGGGAGACTTTAACACTCTGCTGTCAATATTAGACAGATCAACGAGACAGAAAATTAACACGGATATCTAGGACTTGAACTCAGATCTGAACCAAGCAGACCTAATAGACGTCTACAGAACTCTCAACCCCAAGTCCACAGAATATACATTCTTCTCAGCACTACATCACACCTATTCTAAAATTGACCACATAACTGGAAGTAAATCACTCCTCAGCAAATGCAAAAGAATGGAGTCATAATAAACAGTCTCTCCGACCAGAGTGCAATAAAATTAGAACTCAGGATTAAGAAACTAACTCAGAACCGCACAACTTCATGGAAACTCAACAACTGGCTCCTGAATGTCAACTGGATAAACAATGATATGAAGGCAGAAATAAAGATGTTCTTAGAAACCAATGAGAATGAAGACACAGTGTACCAGAATCTCTGGGACACATTTAAAGCAGTGTCTAGAGGGAAATTTATAGCAATAAATGCCCACATGAGAAGTGAGGAAAGATCTAAAATTGACACCCTATCATCAAAATTGGAAGATCTAGAGGGGTAAGATAAAAAAAAATACTCAAAAGCTAGAAGAAGACAATAAATAACTAAGATCAGAGCAGAACTGAAGGACATAGAGACACAAAAAACTCTTCAGAAAAATCAACAAATCCAGGAGCTGGTTTTTTGAAAAGATCAACAAAATAGACAGACCGCTAGCCAGATTAACAAAAAAGAAAAGAGAGAAGAATCAAATAGATGTCATAAAAAACAATAAAGGATATATCACCACCTATTCCACAGAAATACAAACTACTTTCAGCGATTACTACAAACAATTCTATGCACATAAACCAGTAAACCTGGAAGAAATGGATAAATTCCTGGACACGTGCACCCTCCCAAGACTAAACCAAGAAGAAGTTGAATCCCCAAATACACCAATAACAAAGGCTGAAGTTGAGGCAGCAATTAATACCCTACCAACCAAAAAAAGTCCAGGTCCAGATGGGTTCACGGCTGAATTCTCCCAGACATACAAAGAGGAGCTGATAGGACTCCTTCTGAAGCTATTGCAAATAATACAAAAAAGAGGGAATCCTTTCAAATCATTTTATGAGACCAACATCACCCTGATACAAAAACCTGGCACAGACTCAACAAAAAAAGAAAATTTCAGGCCAATATCCATGATGAACATAGATGCAAAAATCTTCAATAAAATACTGGCAAACTGACTGCAACAACACATTTGAAAAAGCTCATCCATCATGATCAAGTAGGCTTCATTCCGGGGATGCAAGGCTGGTTCAGTATATGCAAGTCTATATACGTAATCCACCACATAAACAGAACCAAAGACAAAAACCACATGAACATCTAAATAGATGCACAGAAGGCCTTTAACAAAATTCAACAGCCCTTTATGCCAGAAACTCTCAATAAACTAGTGATCAATGGAAGTTATCTCAAAATAATAAAAGCTATTTATGACAAAACCATAGCCAATATCATACTGCATGGGCAAAAACTGTAAGCATTCCCTTTGAAATCTGGCACTAGACATAAAAATGTTTAGACTTCAATTAAAAAACTGACTCATGATCCCAAGGATCAGGATGATCTCAAGCTGGAAACATACACAAAAACAGTAATGTTATAACAACTGAGATACCAGAGATTTCAGAATTATCTGAACAATATTTTAATAGAGTCATAATATAAGTGTTTCAAAAGGGAATTACAAACCCACTTGAAACAAATAAAAATCAGAAAGTCTCAGCAAAAAAAAAAAGAAAGAAACAAAAATTCAGTAAGGAAACAAGGAAGAGTAAAATGGAAATATTGTAAAAAGAAATATAACAACTAAAATAAAAAGCTCAGTGGATGAGCTCAAAAGTAGAATGATGAGGGCAGAGGGAAGTATCTGTGGGGTGGAAGACAGAGCAGTAAAAGTTACCCAATGTGAAGAACAGAGAAAAATAAACTGATGAAAACATTGAACAGAGCCTCATGAATCTATGTTTCTGAGTCTCTGAAGGACAGGAGAAACAAAGATAGGAGAAACAAGTGGATCTGGAAAAAGTATTAGAAAAAATAATAGCAGAAATGGTCCAAATTTGGAAAAACACATAAATCTATAGGTTTCAGAAGCTGAGCAAAAATTAAATATGGTAAACCCAAAGAAATATGTATCAAGACATGCCATGATTAAACTTCTGCAAATGAAAGACAAAGAAAAATTCTTGAGAGCAACCAAAGTAAAGGTCACCTTTCATACAAGGGAAAAAAACAACTAGAATGACAGCAGATTACTAATCAGAAATCAGAAAGGCCAGATGGAGGTGACACAATCTATTTTCAGGTGCTAAATGAAAATAATTGTCAATATAAAAACCTATGCCCAATACAAATATTATTTAGGTGTGAAATGGAAATCAAGTCACTCTTAGAGGGGAAGTCCTTAGCAAATTTGACTCCAGATCTACCCCAAAAGTTATCTAAAGAGAAAAGAAAAAATAAAGAGGCAACCCTAAAATATCAGGGAGAAAGAAAAACAGGAAAGCAAAAATCAGGGTAAATACAATATGTTTTTCTTCTTTACCTTGAGCTTTCTAAATTATGTTTTATGATTCAAGCAACAGTAAAAACACTGTCTGATATGATTCCAAAGTATGTGGAGAAATATTTTAGACATTTATATTAAAAATGGAGAAGGGTAAAGGAACTTAAAAAATGTTAATACTTCTACACTTCTCTATAGTGATAAAATGATGACATGGGTAGACAGTAAAAATGTGCATATTTTACCACATATGTATTTTACTATAGTCATATGTTAAATATATATATATATACACATGTTTAAAACATAATACATATATACATGTAATATATATCTGTTACAAAAAGCTATATAAAGCCATTACAAAGATGTACACTCAGGACAGTGTGAATAAGTCACAGTGGAATTCTGGAAAATGTCTCTCACAGTAAGGCAAGGATAATAAAACAACAAAAACACTGGAAGAACCAACAGAAAACAAAAATTAAATTGCATACTTATTCTCTAATATGTCAATGATTACATTAAATATATTATCAAAATGCACCAATGGAACACAGAGAGGGATGATGTGAATTTTAATTAAGTGATACTTAAAGTATAAACCAATGTCAGATGGAAAAAGCGAGGAAAACACATACTCCAGTGGTGCTTCTTTTTCCTATTGATCTCCTGATGATTCCCATTAGCTATACCCATTAGAAATACCAAGAACAAGGGTATACATTCCAGAGAGCATGTAGATCTGCCTCCTGTGGCAGAAAACATGAAAGCAAATGGAAATATGTGATACATTAGTTTAACTGAAACATAAATATACATATTTCTAATTTCCTTTCCTGCTTCCATACTGTTGCTTCCTTCCCATACTGTAGAGTATGGGTACCCTATTCTGTATACAGCTCTAAAATACAGAGTTAGTTCCCTCTATAACTGCATTTAGAGTCATCATGTAATATTTAATAGAATGAAAATATTTGGTCAATACAATTTTACCTATAAAACCTGCAAAATATTAATTGAATAAATATATTGCTTCTTTCCCTCTCTCCTTCCTACCACACACACACACACATACACACACATATACTACATATTGAACATGTGTATGAACATTACATATATGTTTATATAAACAGAAATGCATATATAATATGCAGACTTGACAAGGTCATGGGAAAACAGACATTGTAGTGTAATGGTTGTCAGTGTAATTAGTCACAGCTTGTCTTCAGGTAAATTTGAGTGTGTGGGTGTGAATGTGTGAAAACTCAAATGATTCCATACTTTCTATAAAGTATATCTACTTCTATAAAATTATCTTAATGATATAATTAAAAATATGTGCAAAGATTTTACTATAAGCATATTAAGGATGGTCATTTATGATTAAAAATATGGAAATTTAATAGTTATTCTATAATACAGTCCTGATGAAATGAATTTTTATACATATATAAAAGAACTAGCATACATTTGTAAAAATGTTATTATTGAGTATTAGTTATTGACAATAAAATAATATTAGTCTAGCTGAGTTTGTTAAGGTTATGTGCACAGTACAGTGTATAAAAGCATTTTCATCTGTAGTTTACCTTCCAACTCTATTTTTTTCTAAAGTTTACATTTCAACATATATTAGTTATTCGACCTAGACTATTACATAGTTTTCATAAAGTCATTAAATTGCATATAAAAATAAGAGCAATCATCTCATAGTGTTATTTTGCTAACTTTAATGAAAAAGTGAATACAAAGTTCAAGAAGCTCTGGCATATAACGCATGCACTATAAATCAACAAGAAATATGATCAGGTATCCAAAAGATTTTATTGGATAATCTTGAGTCATTTAAATATGCAGGAAAAAACCATGTAATTGAAAGTTTTATATATTTGAGATGTATGCTTTTGAGCACTTTTAGAATTATTTGGTTTATCATGAATATTAGTAGAAAGAAGAAATAAAGAAATAGAAATGTCATTAATTCTGAGGACTCACAAGTAGTGTTTTGAGAATGCACAGCTCCTTAAAAAAAAAGAGATCTAGAAAGGGAAAATCTACCATATACTTTATTTTTTCTTACTTTTTATTATACTGGAAATAACCATATTTATCTTATATAAGTAATTTTCTACTTCACTAATTCCTTTGAATTTTTTTAAGTCAAGAGAAAATGTTCCTCATTATATCTTAGTAAGTGATAATAATGTTTAAATGTTATGAAGATAAAGTTAAGTCCAACAGTTGAATAGCCTGGGTGTTTTGTTATCTAATGCAACTAGATTTACCACTTCTCAGATGTTAAGAGTTGATCTAAGTAAGAACTGGCAGGCAGACTAGAAGCTAAAAGAGTGTCTAACCTGAAAACATATTTAATGCAAAATGTAAATACTTTTCGTACTCTAGTTCCAAAAAAAAAAAAAAAAAACTAGGAACATATTGATTCAAAGGAAAACTGTTTAGCTACTTGATACTAAAAGAAGATTTTCTAACAGGTATGACTTCAAATTGCAAGGTCAAAGATCTTGATTGGAATTATGAATTCTTACTTATGAACAACCAACCTGTAAGGTTAATTAGGACAAAACTCCATTTTACATGTAAGAAAACCATGTCAACACAAAGGGAGCATCTTGCCCAAGTTCAAGCTAATTTATTTCAGGGATGATAATTGAAATGTGCTTTCTGGACTCCCATAGCAACATTCTTTCTATCATATTATGTTTTATATTCATAAATATGATGATACTCACATGATAAATCTATACTGTTTCTCAAATGATTATATTAATATAAAATTTATATATAAAATAAATATTTTTCTTTTCTAAAATGAAAGATAATGGTCTACATAATGACGACTTTGACTTCTTTAATGACTCCTCTACACAAGCCATGATTTAACTTATTTTTCAGTATAATAAACAGACAATTAAATATTTTATGTAATAAATTTAAATAAATTGATCTTTATCTGGGTTTCATTGGTGTAGTTTAATTGGCTTTATTAGTGAAGACACTTTGTAATAATAGTTAAAGATGACTGTGTAACCTAATTTTTTTACCATGAATATTTAACCGACGCCTTAACTGAATAATTTGATTTAGTGATAAAAATAAGTCAAGGTAAATGTATAATTATCTTATAAATATGCAGATGATAATTAAAATAACAGATTTTTAAGTGCTTTCTTTTAAAAAATATGGAATTGAATGTCCCTCTGAGAAATTTTTGCATTAAATATATTCTTAATTATAACCACTGAGAAATAACAGAAAGCAAATGAATAGAAAATGGCAAGAGACTAACCTACAGATACATGAAAATCTAAGATAAGAATGAGAGTAGGGCAAGTAGTGTGATGAGAGATCAGCAGTTTTCTCATATTTATCCTGCCTAGGTTAAGTTGGGTGAGAAGTGGCGGGAAGCTGAAAGACATTTTGGTCATTAGTTAAAAAGTTCTAAAGAACTTCAACTTTCAACATTGTGTATTTTTAGTATTATTAGTAAATCCAAAAACTTTCACCAATTCTCTTAACATAAAAACTTCAACTGTATTTTAAAAATGTATGTTTATTTTTTAATTGACATGTAATTGTACATATGTATGGAATACAGTGTTTTTGATACATATATATGTTGTATAATGATCCTCAGGGCTGTTAGTTTATTCATTACCTCATGCATTTATCATTTCTTTGTTTTAAGAACATTAAAAAGCCTCTCATAGCTTTTATATAATGTGCAATACTTTCCTATCAACAGTAGTCACCTTCCTGTACTATAGAGCACCAGGAATTATTCCTTCTATCTAATTGCAACTTTGTACTCATTGATCAACCATTCCCTATCCTCTTTTCTCCCCTTCCCAGCTCACCCGATTTCTGGTGCCACTGTTCTCTTTCTGCTTCCATGAAATCAACTTGTTGCTTTAGATTCCACATATTAGTGAAATGATAGAGTATTTATCTTTCTGTCTTTCTGTGTCTAGCTTATTTTATTTAATATAATATCCTCCAGGTTCATACATGTTGTCAAAAATGACAGGATGTCATTCGTTTTCACGACTGAATAGTGTTCACTTGTGGACATACACTACATTTTCTTTATCCCTTCACCCTTTGTTGGATATGATTCCATATCTTGGCTATTGTAAATAGTGCTGAAGGAAACATGAGATTGCAGATAATCTCTGCCATACTGTTTTGATTTCCTTTGGACATGGACCTAGTATTGGGATTGCTAGATGATGAGGTAGTTCTATTTTTAATATTTTTAGGAACACCCACACTGTTTTCCACAATGGCTGTAATAGTGTTCAATCCCAGCAACAGTGACTAAAATTCCATTTTCATCACATCCTTGTTAAAACTTGTTTTATTTTGTCTTTATAATAATATTCATTCCAGTTGGAGAAATGGTATCTCATTGCAGTTTTAATTTGCATTTCCCTGAAGATCGGTGATGAGTTTTATACTTTCATGTATTTTCATGATAGCAATTTTCATCCATGTATTTCCAGTTTTTGCAATCTTTAAGCAGTGTGAAAACTGGATATGCATGGATTTCTTGTGAGGCCTGTCTAGCAGCATGAATTCCCTCAGCTTTTGCTTGCCTGGAAAAATCACTATTTCTCCTTAATTTCTGCAATCCAGCTTTGTTGGCATAGTATTTTTGTCTGGCAGGTTTTTTTGTTTTTCTTTCAGCACTTTGAACATATCATCTTATTTTTTTCCTTGCCTGAAAGTTTCGGCTGAAAAACGCGCTGTTTAGTCTAATGAAAATTCTCTTATATGTGATTCGATGCTCCTTCCTTAAGCAATTAGAATTTTGTCTTTGACTTTTGATAGTTTGATTATAATGTTGTTAGATATGTTCCTCAGAGAGGATCTCTTTAAGTTGAATCTACATGGAATGGTTTCAGCTTTATATATATTTTGATGTTCATATTTCTCTCAAGACTTTCGAATTTTTCAGCTATTATTTTATTAAATACCCTTTTTATACCTTTTTCTGTCTCCTAGAAGTCCCATAATGCAAACATTCATTTAATTAACGATGTTGCATAAGTTTTGTCAGTTTCTTGTTATTTTGCATACCTTTTTTTCTCATTTTTCCTCTGACTAGGTTATTTCAAAGATTGGTTTTCAAGTTCAGAAATTATTTCTTCTGTTTTATCTAGTCTGATGAAGCTCTGAATTGTATTTTGTATTGCTTTCATTAAGTTCTTCAGCCTCAAATTTCTGTTTGGTTCTTTATTATAATACCTATTATTTGGTTTAATTTCTCACTCAGATTATATATTTTTTGGATTTCAATGGTTTCTCTGTATTCTGCTGAGTTTCCTTAATATAATTATTTTGAATTCCTTTTCAGGCATTTTGTAAATGTCCTTTCTTTGGGATTTGTTCTTGGAAATTTACTGTGTTCTTTTGGGTGTATGTTGCTTTGCTTTTTCATGTTTCTTGTGTTCCTGTGTTAATATCTGTGCATCTAGTAAAATAGTTGCTTTTCTAATTTTTAGAGTGGCTTTTTTGGAGAAACAGGCTCTTGATAGGCTAGTGGGAGAGGTGAGATGGACCACTAGGATGGCCGTTGAACTGAGCTTGGGTATGCAAAGGCAAGGTTGGATTGGGCAGCTGTGAAACTCTCTCTCCTGGGAAGTGAGGCCACCACCAGACTAGCTGTCAGGCCAGGTATGAGTTCATGTGGCTTTGACAGTTTTGAGAGGCTGGGCAGTGGTCTGTCTGAAGAGGTGGGCCACCTCTGGACCAGCTGTCAGGCCAGGCACAGATGCACTTGGGATCATCTATCTAGTCAGTTGTGTGGTGCGATTGAGCATGGGTATGGCAGGCTTGCCAGTTGTTTGGTTAATTTCCCACTGTATAGGTCCCCCTGTTTCCTGGGAATATGGGTTGCCACATTGGTATAGACACTCGGGTCTCAAGGTTGGTTCATCTGGCCTAGGCTCCAGGCAGCTGAAGTCATGGTGCTATAGGTATTTGTGTGAACGTGATGGAGTAACAATAGGGTCTCAGGGATTAAGAGTGAGTTGCAACTGGTCCCCAGGAAGAATGCACTCTAGCAGTGGGCTAACTTTCAAGATGGAGCCATGCTATAGCAGCTTAGGTTGTGGGTGCTCAAGGTTGGCTCCTACTCTGCGGCATTGAAGGTGCATGAACGTCTACCTACTCTCCAAATTGAAGATGACTGATGTACTGGGAAACCTTTCTGTAACAAGAATTCCTGGTGTTTGTGGCAATAATGGAGACTGTTAGGGATCTCTAGCTTAGATTTTCCTCATACTAAGAAGTACTCCTCGACCCTGAGCTGATCTTGGTGAAGAGAAAGTATGGCAAAGTCAGAATGTCTTGCTTTCCTCCCTATGTTGCTATCCTGGGATTCCATGTTTCACAGGGATGTTATTGCTCTCTTGGTACTCTCCAGTGTACTTACTCAGTAACACCTGTCAAAATATAGTTGTTTATTCTTTTTTTGGGGGCCTCTTTTGGTGGTGGTAAAAAATGTCAGGTAACTGTAGTTAGCCATCTTGCCAAAATCATCTCAATGATATTCCTTAAAGAGATGAAATGGTTGTTTTAATAATATAAATTTCTAATATGTGGGGCAAGTTGAGTTGAACTGAAACATCTCCTATAAAAAATATGCTATCTTCCTAAATTATTGGAAAGTCATTGTAGACCATAAATATCCTTTCTTTTTCCCTGTCAGCTCCAGTTTACATACAAAGGATATCTTAAAAAGTTAAAATGTAATAAAATGACTTAAATAAAAGGTTAGGTTTTTTCACACTTATAATAATGGAATAAAATATATAAATAATAAACAAAATATTCTTCAGGTTTATCTAAAATCCTTTCTGAAATATGTATATTTCTTTTGAATTCATTTTGAGATGTTTTTGAATGTTTGTTAATTCTTATTAATATTTTAATTACTACATATCATTCTTTTTTCCAATATAGGGTATCCCATATCACAACTTTATTTTTGCATAATTGCTTTTCATATGATGGGACAAAACTGCACATGCATTAAAGATAATTAAATATTAATTTAATAAAGTCTTTTTAGTGATCATGCTTATGCTTTCTCATTTAAACTAACACATTATATCAAAATTACTCATATTTCTTCTCAATGACCTTTTTTCAACTCTTACAAGTCATTATGATACATATTTTTATTTTACAGCTCAGCACAACCCCTTAGTGTTAGCCACATTACTTACTGATGCTGTGAAGAGTTCAGGAATAATTTTCTTCAACTTTTATTGGCAAAAATTTTCTTTATATACTTAAACCCATCTTTATTAGTACTTTTTAAATAAAGAGAAACTATAAATATTGCAACATTTATTATGGTTTTTTCAGTTATACTACATGATACATATTGGAGGAGTATTTCAGATACTTTGTTAGTATCTACCAGAGTTTCACAACGTATGTCCAATGGATAGAATTCAAAGATTTCTAAACTTAAGAAAGAATATTACATCTTTATTTTCACTAGCCTATGATTGAAATTTAATGTTTCATTTAATTATAAATGTAGATGACAAATAATGCAGTGTTAATAGCACCTGTATCTTTTATATCACATTATGGCAGATATATGGACATATTACTTATGATTATTATATTTCATAATTATTCCCCTACTTGCAGTCTTTCTGACTTCAGGTGCTTATGCAATGTCAAATGTGGTTAGATAACTGTGGGGCAATTCTATATCTAGATTGGCTTCCAAAGGTTGAAGATTCACATTATCACATTGAAGATTCAGACACCTAGGTTTCTTTTCTCCATTTTATGCCTTCTTCTGTTTGTTAATTAATATGTGGAAGGCAGTGAGTCATTGTCATTTTCTATCAAACTTTTTCAAGCATAGATAACTCAAATGAGAATTACTCTTCATTAAAAATATTGAAATATGGATATGTGTAGCTGCTGTAAATATAACATATAATGGGAAAGTTTAAATATATCTAACTCTTGAAAAAACTTTTTGCAAGTTATTAAATGTAACTAAAAAATTATTGCTGACATATTATACCTCAATATGAATTATTTTATCATGCTATAACTTCTAAAGTTCTTAATTTCCCCCTCCCTTTTTTGTGCATCATATGTGTTATGAATTAAAGGATTTAACAAACATGTTTCATAAATGGTATTTGTGTATTACAATTCTGTGAAAATGCTATACACTTAAAATATAACTTTGTAAAACAATCTACAAAGAATATCAGAAATTAGAATAATTATTTTTAGAAAGGTCTCAAAATATATATTTATTTTTTCCCAGCCTTCTACTTTAACCATATAATTTTATTTATATTGAGCCTTATGTTACTTTTATCAGTGTTACATAATTTTGGAGAAAAATAATGTAACCAAAAGACAGTCTTCTGATCTATCACTTTCCTGTATGATGAATGACCTCAGTTTTAAAAAGGCAAGAATAATGAAAAAATGGGTTAGAATGATAAAAGTATTTTGGAAAATAATATTACTAAATGATTGGTAGATAGTTTGGGTGATTTAATCTCAAAGTGTAATGATGCAATGTAGCTGATACAATAAATAACAAAAGACAAAAGAATATCATACCGTGATAGGTGGTAATGCAGTAATACATTGGGAATTTAAAAAGATGCAGGGGAATAAGAAAATTTTCCCAAAGTTTTAGCTTGAGCCATATATATATTTTACTGTGTATTTTTAGAATATATTGAGCTATTATTTTGATATAAGGCCTTGCTATTTATTTTAAGACAGCTTCTGGAGAGTAAAGACAAGGCTTGACATCTAATAACAATTCATCATGTTCTAATATCACTATTCTTAAAACAGACTTACTTTTAGTGTATGTGGTTTAATGATTGAATTATTTTCAATTACCAAAGCCTGTTAGGCAACCAATGCAACTTGTAAGAAGCACATACCTAATTTATCCATAACAGTTTTAACTAAAGATATATGGTTTGCGAATATTTTTTCTCAATCTTTAGATTGTTGTTTCATTTTGTTGATTCTTTCTTTGGTTGTGCAGAAGTCATTATTGAATTTCTCTAAGAAAAAAATGCTGTTGCTCTGAACAATGAACCATGAATAAATATGTTCTATACTTAAAAACATTCAGTTTTGGTTATTATTAAGGTTAAAAACCTGATATAGGGCATAAATCATAATGATAGATAAGAAATTATAAACAAAATTTTATTTTTTCATTTATTTTAAATTTTTATTTATTTATTTATTTTTGAGATGGAGTCCTCATCTGTTGCCCAGGCTGGAGTGCAATGGCACAACCTCAGCTCACTGCAACCTCCGCTTCCCGGGTTCAAAAGATTACCCTGCCTCAGCTCCCCAAGTAGCTGGGACTACGCGTGCAACCATGCCCAGCTAATTTTTTGTATTTTTAATAGAGACGGGCTTTCACAGTGTTAGGCAAGATGGTCTTGATCTCCTGACTTTGTGATCTGCCAGCCTCAGCCTCCCGAAGTGCTAGGATTATGGGTGTGAGCCACAGCGCATGGCCAAATTTTTAATAAAAATTATTTGATAATTAAAATATTGAGCTAGTTATCAACATATTTAGATAAGAAAGGATGTTAAAAACTGTTTATTTATATACCAATTAGCATAAATGTACAAAAGCAAGGAAGATTAGCCAGATAGGCTGTTGATTTTACATAGGTGAAATTGAATACAAACTCTGTTCTTGAAATTAAAATTTATGTTAATTTTATAACTAAAATAAAATTACATTTATCACAGGTTTACTTTCAGAAACATAACTCTTATTTTAATAATCTATATTTTCAAATATCTCTACCTCTGTCAAACACAGTCTTTACTTTTAAACTAAATAAAATTCTGTATTATAAATAGAACTCTGTATAATTCCAAGTAACTGATTGCTACCTCTGTGCTTTTACATCTAAAAGTAATTTCTTAATTTCCACTATATGAATCTCTTTCTGAAATTTCAAGCTAAAGTGATATGCATGAAACTTTGTCTTAATATTAGAACCCATACCAGTTTCTCGCTTCTTTTAAAACCTTTAAGACAATAAAAGCTGTAGACATTAAAAACATTTCATTTTACTTTATTGTTAATTTTAACTGTTTTGTGTGTATACTTTGATTTACTACTTGACTTCTTTTATTTGTTCTTAAAGAAGAGGAAAGTTTTGGTAGGGAAAAAGAAACTGGTAAAGTAAGTGCAAATGTATTGAGAAAGCCATTTAACCTGGTTATGCCTTGTTTTTTTCCTCTATCCAATGATTATAATAAGTTCATTGTATTAGTCCATTTCACGCTTCTATAAAGAATTACTGGAGACTGGGTAATTTATAAAGAACAGAGGTTTAATTGACTCACAGTTCCACCTGCTGCACAGGAGGCATGGCTGGCAAGGCCTTAGGAAACTTACAGTCATGGTGGAAGGGTGAAGGGGCACAAGAACATCTTCTCGTGGTGACAGGAGAGACAGAGTGAAGGGAGATGTGTCACACACCTTTAAACCATCAGATCTCATGAGAACTTGCTCAGTTTCACAGGAACAGCAAGGGGGAAATATACCACCATGATCCAATCACCATCCATCAGGTCCCTCTCCCAACACTGGAAATGATAATTCATCATGAGATTTGGGTGGGGAAACAGAGCCAAACCCTATCATTTATTCATCAAGGTTTTAGTAAAAAATGAATACATTAACACCTAGAACAGTTTCTGGCTCATAGCAAATAATCACAAAATGTTAATAATTTACTCTACCTAGCCAAACTAAAATTCAAATGGACTTTGATCCTGCCTTTTCTCTGAAAATGAGATAAGAGCTGAGATATAAGTGAAGGGCTGATTATGGTACTGGGTTTGCCAAGATCAGGCATGGATCAATGATGGACAGAGTCATGGCTATATAATGCTGTTTATTCAGAAAGAGAAATTGGGCATGTAATCCTGTTAAGCATTAAAAGCTTCCCTTTAGCCATGCTGAAATAAGTAGATTAAAAAGCTATCTAAATTTGTTTTCTATTTGATATAGTTACATCTTGGGTCTTTAGAAACACTAACAGTTTCAGTATAGGACTCATCAGTAAATCCTATGGGCCCTGGCCATATTTTTGCCTACAAATTAATTTCCTTTAGTACCCAGTAAAGTGCTGGGCTTACAGCTAGTAACAATAGATTGATTTAATTGTTTAGTTGGTTTATCATCAAATACCTTTGGAACAAAGCATTATTATCTATATTTAATATCTTTAAGATTTATCCTCCAAAGTGCAAAAGGTTATTAAAATAGCAATTAAGTGTTTAATTTGACTTGCTATTATGAACTTCAAGAAAATTTTGCCTGGTTAGGACAACTCAGAGTTCCTCATGGAGTAGCATTAATGGGCATTCTTAAAAATTGATGATTGTCATACCCAGCAATTTCTCCACATGTGTTCTGTTAATCACAAGGTACACTAATAAGCACCTACTCTATTAATCATTGGATTGCTAAATTTCTTCCAAGGCCTTATTGAAGGCAAGATAGGCAGTATCTATTTATTGTGTCTTCAAATATTCAAATAGCCAACAGTCAGGATAAAATCTCTAAGTAACAGAATTTCCAAACCATTGTTTTACTTTAATTTTCTTTATATGGGACTTGTATTGCTATTTTTCAAAGCAGAAAATGTTTTTTAGTTTCCCAAATTGAACTTTCATGGTGTCTTTTCATTTCAAAATACTGTATCCATTTTGTTGAGAGAGAGAAAAAAATAATGACCCATTTTTTTCTTTGGCAACAACAGTAATATACATTATGGTAGAGAACTTCAACCAGGCTGCAAATGATAGCCTTTGGTCAAGAAATACATGAAACCTTTGTAAATTTATGGATCAAGAATTTAAAATATATTAGTTTATAAAGTAGCAAAATTTAATTGTTTGAAGAACTACCTGAAACTCATTCCTACATTAAGAATTGGGTGAGGCATGCTAGTCTTGTTTTGTTTTTTGTTTGTTTGTTTTTTGTTTTTTACATAGCAAATGGCAAAAATGACTTGTCTCCACACCTTTCCCTAATCCGTGACATGTAAAGTACTGTTTGAATATAAATGTTTACTTGAGGATGTTGTGTGTTGATTTTTTTAGGCCAGGAGAGTTCTATTTTAGGATTTATCCCTCCAGTGCCTTAAATGATACCTTAGTGCTCAGAAAGATTAATGCAGTTTCTAAAAATGCCAAAATTTCTCCAAGAAAACAATTTATTCTATTAGATTTTGGCATTATCTCTAAAATAAAGGATATAAAAATAATCAATTTAAGGACATATATTTTTAGCTCAAAGATAATGAATCTATGTTTTCCCCACATTAATTGAATTAAGATTTATTTCAACATTTAATTTAAAGTGATTATTGAAATTATTTAGCCAAAGTATTAGGCATGAAAGAAAGTTTAAGAGAGTCACATATTTCTAAATAAATGTCATCTTGTAATATGTCTGCTTTACTAATTTAAAAAAATTAGTCTATTTTTGTTCACCCTTTCTTCATCATAGCCCTCATCACTGTAGCCCTTCCAAATATCCAACAAAATATTTCTTAGGTAAAAAAACAGTGTTTTTTTCATCAGATTTAATTAGATTCCTATGTACTATCCACAGTTTTGCTGTATAGTGTTGGAACATTTGCGTAGCTTATCATCCAGAAGCTGGTGTTTTATGATGTGTTTGTGGACTGGATGCTGTCTGCTACATGATGATCAAGAAAGAGATGGAATCACCATCAATGTTGCATTCTCGCAGTTGAAGTTACTTAATAGTCTCTCCCTCTGAAATAATGGGGTTGCAGAATTGGGAATGCCCACTAAGCCTTTATCTGAACCAACAAGACAAATCCATTCTCCTTCTTTATGGGTGTAGGTGTGGTCGCTTAAAGATGCTGGCACTACCTGAAAATGTCTACCTCATTTCTCTGGAGAAAAATGAGTAATGGGCTTGAAAATGTGTCAACTAATGTGGGTGTTGGCAGGTAAAGTTATTTCTCACTTGTCTTATAGGTTTGAAATTTTAGTGGGAAGAAAGGCCATTATTGCCTACCAGGTTGTGTGATGGGTAAAAACTGTGTAGAACCAAAAGCATTGGCAACAAAAGCCAAAATAGACAAATGGGACCTAATCAAACTCCACAGCTTCTGCATAGCAAAAGAAACAATCGATAGAGTGAATCAGCAACCAACAGAATGGGAAAAAATTTTTGCAATCTACCAATCTGACAAAGGGCTGATTTCCAGAATCTACAAAGAACTAAAACACATTTACAAGAAAAAAACAAACAAGCCCATTCAAAAGTAGGTGAAGGATATGAACAGACACTTTGCAAAAGAAGACATACATGAGGCCAACAAACATGAAAAATGCTCATCATCCCTGGTCATTAGAGAAATGCAAATCAATACAACATTGAGATACCATCTCACTCCAGTTAGAATGGCGATCATTAAAAAATCTAGAGACAACAGATGCTGGAGAGGATGTGGAGAAATAGGAACACTTTTACACTGTTGGTGGGAGTATAAATTAGTTCAACCATCGTGGAAGACAGTGTGACCATTCCTCAAGGACCTAGAAATAGAAATTCCATTTGATCCAGCAATCCCATTACTGGGTATATATCCAAAGGATTATAAATCGTTCCACTATAAGGACACATGCACACGAATGTTCATTGTAGCACTGTTTACAATAGCAACGACCTGGAACCAACCCAAATGTCCATCGATGATAGACTGGACAGGGAAAATGTGGCACATATACACCATGGAATAGTATGTAGCAATCAAAAACGATGAGTTTGTGTCCTTTGTAGGGATATGGATGAACCTGGAAACCATCATTCTCAGCAAACTGACACAAGAACACAAAATCAAATGCCACATGTTCTCACTCATAGGCAGGTGTTGAACAATGAGAATACATGGACACAGGGAGGGGAGCATCACACACTGGGGTCTGTCAGGGGAAAACAGGGGAGGGACAGCGGGTGGTGGGGAGTTGGGGAACGATAGCATGGGGAGAAATGCCAGATATAGGTGATGGGGATGAAGGCAGCAAATCACACTGCCATGTGTGTACCTATGCAACAATCTTGCTGTTCTTCACATGTACCACAAAACCTAAAATGCAATAAAAAAAAAAGGACAAAAAAAAAACTGTGTAGAAATCTTTTTATAAAAAAGTATGCTTTCAAAATGCATGAACTAGTTTATATATGCCATAAACTTTCAACCCTAACAGTAATTATCTACTCTTTCTCAATAATTACATTGGACAATATTTAATTTAATCTTTATAACCTATTAACAAGCTATTTTTGTTTAATTTGACCTTAAAAAGACCCAGGGCATAGAAAGTTAAAATCAGGTTCATAAGATGAAAGTTAGGATTTAAACTTAAATGTATGTGATTCCAAAGAGCATGTCTTTAACCACAACCCTACCCTTGCCCTTCCTCTTCTTTCTGAGGACTGAGATGCATGTATCTGAGATGGGTGGAAGGATGGTTGAAAAGGGTGATTCTGGGAAATTCAATCCATTTCATCATGGAAGACCTTTGGAATTTGGACTATTGAGTCTTTACAGTTAAATAAAGAACCTTTGGCCAAACAAAGTAGTGAGTTTTTTTTTTTTTTTTTAACCTTTAAAGCATCATATTGCCTCATCACAAATTATCTGCTAGTGAACAGAAAAAGTAGGAATGTCTTTCAGTTTACCCATCACACTTGTAGAAGCCTAAACAAAAACAAGAAAAAAAAAGATGTAAAAGAAAAATAATGGCCTATCTTATTGTTTCATATTATTTTAAAAAAATCACGTTAAATTTAGCAGAAATTTTTAAGACTTATCTAGTACATTGTGAAACCCCGTCTCTATTAATACAAAACAAATTAGCTGGGCACGGTGGCGCGTGCCTGTAATCCCAGCTACTCAGGAGGCTGAGGCAGGAGAATTGCCTGAACCCAGGAGGCGGAGGTTGCGGTGAGCCGAGATCGCGCCATTGCACTCCAGCCTGGGTAACAAGAGCGAGACTCCGTCTCAAAAAAAAAAAAAAAAAAAAAAAAAAAAAAGACTTATCTAGTATGACTGAATAGAATAAATGGAGCAATATAAAGCAATCTCTTATAAATCTCATTTCATCTTCATAAATTTTCAAAAACGATTTCTGAAATTTAAAAAATTCTAATAGTATAAAAGTTCATAGCAAACCAAAATATAAATATTTCATGAAAAGTAATATGTATATAAAATAAAAATAGATATATTACATATTTTTGAAAACTAAAGGTCATTGCCAATATATTCTGCAAAAAAAAAAAAAAAAAGTTTCTTGGCTGGGTGCAGTGGCTCATGCCTATAATCCCAGCATTTTGGAAGGACAAGGCTGGTGGATCACCTGAGGTCAGGAGTTCAGGACCAGTCTGACCAACAAGTTGAAACCCTGTCTCTACTAAAAATACAAAAATTAGTCAGGTGTTGTGTCAGGTGCCTGTAATCCCAGCTACTGGAGAGGCTGAGTCAGGGGAATCACTTGAACCCAGCAGGTGGAGGTTGCAGTGAGCTGAGATTGCACCACTTCACTCCAGCCTGGGCGACAGAGTGAGACTCCATCTCCAAAAACAACAACAAAAGATTTCTTTATTACCACCACTTTAATTGTTCTGAAATTCTGAAACAATAAGAGATCTAGAAATACTGACATAAATATATCCCAGAAATTAATGGTATGCCAAAATTTTAGTCATATGCACATCAATGTCCTTCAAAGAAAAGGTCTGTTATTCTATAAATAGAGCAGTGATTTTTGGTTTGCTAAAATAACATTCCCCTAGTTGACTTATACAAATTGAAATTTAGATGAATATAACTAATCATAAAGAAATGAATTATAAAATAATTAGAATATACTCAAGTGGCTCATATCTGTGAATAAGGAAATCACCTCAAAACATAAAAGAATGGAAGGAAGCAGTAGAGATTGGGACATGTGACTATTAAGAAATTTAGAATTTCTGCATGTCAGAAAATACTACAAAATTACAATGCAAGTGACAGCTTTGAGTCTGGAGCTCCCAATGCCTTTTGTGTTTTGCCTAAGAAGTCAAGCCTGAGATGCATCCACATACCAACAAACGCAGGATGAAGGGACCAGAGAGAGTTGAATTTGACACTACTTAACAACTCACAGTTCTTAAATTGCAACAGTCACCATACCTGTAATAAGTTTGTACCTTCTGTTACACAGCAGCTAAAATACTTAGAAGAAAAATGTCAATGATCAGACAACTATCTCTGCTAAGAGAGAATCAGATCAATAAAAGATGTAATTATTTAATCCATCTTTCAAAATCTCCACTAAATGGCTATGGTTAGATATTGCTTTACTTAATGTATTGAATCCAACTTTCCAATTTTGAGATAAAGTTGTATCTAAAACATTAGAATTCCCAAATTAATGATTTTGAACAGAAGCATAATGATTTGACTTGACAGTGTAAGCAAATGTTTAGTCTCCTAAAAGTCAAATGCAAGAACAAAGTAAGGCAGACATCCAAAATTACATAGTCCAAAATCAAAATATTTTCAATGTGGCTTAGGATATATGGAGAACTTCAACTTTATATTGGAAATAAAAATTACAAAACTCAAGTTTATCCAGGAAGGAAAATGGAAAGGAATGTGGAATGAGGACTCAGTTTTTACTTTTTTCATTAAATCTAAAGGGTCATAAATGTGTAAATGACAGGGAAAATTCCATATTTTTTTCTTTTCTTTTCCTTTTTTTTTTTTTTTTTGAGACAGAGTCTTTCTCTGTAGCCCAAGTTGGAATGCAGTGGCACAATCTCAGCTTACTGCAACCTCCGCCTCCCGGGTCTTGGTTCAAGCAATTCTCCTGCCTGAGCCTTCTGAGTAGCTGGGTTTACGCACCACCACACCCAGCTAATTTTTTATATTTTTAATAGAGACAGGTGTTTCACCATATTGGCCAGGCTGGTCTTGAAGTCCTGACCTTGTGATCCACCCACCTTGGCCTCCCAAAGTGCTGGGTTTACAGGTGTGAGCCACCGTGCCCAGCCTCCATTTTTTTTTTTACTATTATATATCTTGAAAGGAAACTCCAGGTTTTAATATAAATCTTTTGAGAATTTTTTCAGCATTACTAATTTAATGCTATGTATTATGGACAAGGTTTCATATTTCAAGTGTTCGTTGTTCTTCTAGAAGCTGAATTACTGATCGGGAATTTTGAATTTGACTTATTTGACTTGCTGTAGAATTGTCATGTGCCAGAGCAGTGATAGATTGGAATTTTCACCAAGTTCAAATTTAATTAGTAAATTTGCCCTAAACACTATAATGTTGAAAGGTAAATAGTTTCCATCTAACAAAAATGTGTCATATTTATTGGGCTACCATAGTTACTCTAACTCAAGAATTAATTTAACTCAAATTACTTCCAAATGCTGTTTTTTATTTCATCATATGGAGAATATTGAGGAATCGTAAGATGATCCATGTTGAAGGCATATTTGAATTTTTTTTTTGAAAAATAGACAACGTAGTAAAAAAGAAAAAGACATCAAGTATTTGTAATATAAAGACTAGAAGCCCACTGGCATTACTAATTTCAAATACTTTCTAATACTTTCTGTAAGTATTTATAAACAGCTTTCAGAATTACAATATCTACAATTGGAAGACTTAATCTATTAGTCAATATTTTTAGATATTTAAAAAACCAGTACATAGGCTACAGTCAGGTTAATTCTGGAAAGAAAAACATGACCTATGCTTCTGGGGATAGGCAACTTGTTTTTAAGTTTTAGTTTTTAATTTTTGTGGGTACATAGTAGTTGTATATATTTATAGGGTATCTGGGATATTTTGATGCAGACATACAATGTTTAATAATTACATCAGGGTAAATGGCATATTCATCACATAAATCATTTACCATTTGCACTACAAATAAAACCTGCATGCTCCATGAAGTCTTTGGTTTACAGAGTTCCAAGTTGATGCTTACCTGTTTCAGTGGCCAGTAGAGCCAGAGGGATTTTACATTTCTAAAGAAAACAAGTATTTTCTGTCTGTGGAATCCAACATAGCAAGAAGCCAATCATGTCAAGTTCGAGATATTGTCTATAATGAACATTATGCTTTATATTTTCTGCCCTTACCTGTTTTGTACTGTACATTGTGTTTGTCTAATTACGTTTCTTTGAAATGCATGTAGTATAGTTTATTTATATTAATCACACAATGCAATTTTAAAAAAGAGCTGAAAAATAAAAATAGAATATAGGTTAAATTGCAATATATTTGATCAATAATAATTTACAATATTTAAAATATTTATAAGATTTCAAATAAGAATTTCAATAACTGAATTGGGAAATAGGCAACATTTAAAAGTGGGCAATTCAAAAGCAAATTTTAAAGTAAAATTTTGAAAACAATTTAATTACACTAGATTAAAAGGAATTCAAACAACTATGAATTTCCAGGTTTCTTTTCATCATATTGGAAAAGATTCAAATCCAATAATTGTATCAGTACTTACAAGAGTGTTATAAAATTGGCTTTTCCATCTATTGTTGGTGGGAGTGTGAAAAGGCATAATTTTTGAGGTAAATTTCAGAAATATACATAAAAATTATAGCCTTTTACCCTTTTACTCAATTATTAAAGCCCTAATAAATAGTTTTCCTATGAAATAACAATAGAGTTTTATAATACATTTTTAAATGTGTTTTTAAAAGATGTACTTTTAATAAAAGTAAACTTTGGAAATACATAAGGGAACTAACATAATTACTTCTACTGCTTTTCAGAGAATACAGCTAAAGTCATATTTTTCAGGAGCTGACATTGATATTGTAAGTTGAATTTAAAATTATGTCTTTTAACAGAAAAATTTGCTTTTATCTCTTAGGCTAACATTCTTGGTTCCCAGGATATTTTGATGTAATTACCTATTTGTTTTTCCTATAATATACATAAAAATGCTTTAAACTGACAATAACACTAATACTACTAACAATTAGATTTTTTCTGCATTTAAAATTTGTTTCTGTATACCTACACAAGCATGTGTTTGTCACAAATACATATCACATTAGTGATATACAGTCAAAATTTAGTATTTTAAATTCACTTGAAATAGTATTTTCTTTGTTTTATGTTGTCAATAATTTTATACACAGTTGGTTAACTGCTTTCAGTATATGTTCATATTTTAGGGATTTGGGGACTTTTAAAAAAATTATGCAAAACATTCACATACTTCAAAAGTCAACATTAGCAACCAATATGTAAAAATTAATGTGTAAAAATAAAAATAAATATGTAAAATTCTCACATCCTATTGTTTCTATCCTTTTCCTACTTCCTGTGTATACACACACATAGGTATTCATACATATATATGGGAATGTATATGTATGTATCTTTCTCCTCCCCTTTTCTTGCATGAAAATTGGTTTGCTATAAATATTTTTATAAACCTTGTTTGCTTTTTTTACTTAACAATAACCTAACTATTATATCATAGTAGAATATAAAAATCTTTCTTTTCTCAGTTAAATTGGCCACAATAATGCTCTAAACAAATGTCTGTGGTAAACAACAATAAATTTTGCTTAATGTGATCCTTTGGTCAGCTGGTTCTTTGTTCAGGTGATGTTTCAGTTAGGTTGAATTTGTGTCACTACTGATTGCAGTTGGGCTTGCTCATGTTTCACAGTTAGTTAGAAGAGAAGACGAGCTGATCTTGGCTGCAGCAGTTTGGCTTTGTTTCATATGTCTGTCACCTTTTTACTGGGACCAATAATCTACTAAGATGCAGTTTTTCTCAGAACAATGGCAGAAGTGCTAGAGAACAACCGAAGACACACAAGACATCTGCCTTACCCTATTAGCCAAGGAAATTCACGTGGCCAAAAATAAAGTCAATGAGTAAGAAAACCTGACTCTACCTTTCTAGTGGAAGATTTTTTAAAAAATTATACTTTAGGTTCTGGGATACCCGTGCAGATTGTTCAAGTTTCTTACATAGGTATACATGCGCCATGGTGGTTTGCTGCATCCATCTCCCCTGCCTCGCCGTCATCCACATTAGATATTTCTCCTAATGTTATCCTTCCCCAGTCACCCCACCCCCTGCTATCCTTCCCCTAGCTCCTCCACCATCCCAACAGGCCCCAGTGTGTGATATTCCTCTCCGTGTGTCCATGTGTTCTCATTGTTGAACACCCACTTATGAGTGAGAATATGCAGTGTTTGGTTTTCTGTTCTTGTGTCAGTTTGCCGAGAATGATGGTTTCCAGCTTCATCCATGTCCCTGCAAAGGACAGTAACTCATCCTTTTTTTATGGCTGCATAGTATTCTGTGGTATAAGTTATAGGACAAAGGATATAAACACAAAAAAGAGTAAAGGATTAGAAACACAATTTAATTTGTATCGTCTTTATTCTCTTACAGCTACAGAGTACTTCATTGTGTATATAACATCTTTTATTCATCATCCCCCATTGAAGTCCAAATTATGCTGCTTTCAACCTTTAATTATTTAAAAATAATGCTGCCAAAAACATCTTTGTGCAATGGCCAAATTGTATTTTTTGCAATATGATGAAAATTTCTTGGTGTAATACATGTTTAATTAATTTTTAATATACAAAATATTACTGAAATACAAGATAAAATTATGATTATATTTTTCTATTAGTCAAAAATATAGTAATTGATTCAAAAGTTTACAGCCTCAAAAAAGACTTTTATCTTACTCATAAATGCAGGCTGTTTCAAAGTTATCTTCTCTCAAATATTCCTTAAGTATGTGTGCAATGAATGGAAAAAGAATGTTTCCTGTGACAGTTTCAGTACTTCTTAAGATGACACTACAGAGATTTAGAAAATTAAATATTTATGTATAAACAATATTTTATTGTAAAATGAAAAATATAGCACTTTACATATTTTGTTGTGGCAATAGTATCTCTAAGCAAGATGAAATGCCTACGATATGACAAAAAATATTTGAAAACATGACAAAAATTACCACAAAACAAATCTACTATAAAATGATATAAAATGAAGTATAAAATATAAAAATTCCAGCATAACTGATAGATTTGATATAACCAACATTTGAACAAATCAAAAATTTAAAAAGAGTAACAACTAAGTAGAAAATATACAAAAACAAATTTGTATTAAAATGAAGATGAAATATTGCTTTTATACTATTACATTGTCAAATTTCAATATGTTTGATCACACAGTGTTCTAAGGGTGTAGGAAAAACTATTAGCTTTCCTTGCTAGAAAAATAAATTGGTCTGAAGTTTGGAGAGGAATTTGGCAAAATTCATCAAAATCTGTGTCACAATCCTCTTTGATGTAGTAATTTTAGTTCTAGTTCTTATCATGTAAAATAAACCTTTGTATGAGGTTTTATGAAGGTGGCTGAATAGGAACAGCTCTGGATTGCAGTTCCTAGTGAAAACGCAGAGGGTGAGTGATCACCACATTTCCAAATGAATTTTTACTTCCCACAGACCAGGAGATTCCCAGGCAAAAAAGCACCACTCGTCTCCAGCTTGGCAGTTTCAGCTGGTTCAGCGGGTCTCCGCACAAAAACTCACACAAATCCGGGTGCCGTTTCAACTGGTGACTGGAATGCCTGAGAGACAGTGTTGTCTGTTCAACTGAGAAAAAAGGGTGCTGAAACAGGGAGCCAGGTGATCTGGCTCAGACGGTCCCACCCCAACAAAGACCAGCAATCTGAAACACTCTGGATTGAGAGTTTCACACCAAGCACAGCTGGACCCGGGACGGTCCAGCTCTTTGAGGAGAAGGGCATCTGCCATTACCGAGGCAGTCCACCACTACCAAGGCAGTCTGCCATTACTGAGGCAGTTCATCATTACTGAGGTAGTCCGCCATTACATAGACAGTCCGCCATTACTGAAGCAGACTGCCATTACTGAGGCAGTTCTAACTATACACCTATAAACAAAACTGCAAGGAAGTTCACATAGCAGCTGGGCAGAGCCCACAAGAGCTTAGCAACACCTCTGCTGGCAGACTGTGACTAGGCTACCTCTGAAGCAACACCTCTGCTGGCAGACTGTGACTAGGCAGGGCATCTCTGAAAAAAGGCAGAAGCATGACAGGAACTTACACATAAAGCCCCACCTTCCTGGGACAAAGCACTGGGAAAAAAACGGTGGTTATGAGTTCTGCTGCAGCAGACTTAAACGTACTTCCCCAGCAGCTCTGAATGGAACAATGGAGTGACAGATCAGCACTTGAGCTCCTACAAGGGACAGAGTGTCTCTTCAAGAAGCTCCCTGACCACCATATATCCAGAGACACCTCATAAAGGAGAGATGAGGCTGACATCTGGTGGGTATCCTTCTGGGACAAAGATAACAGAAGAAGATACTGGCAGCAATCCTTACTATTCTGCAGCCACTGCAGGTGATTCCCAGGCAAGCAGGGTCTGGAGTGGACCTCCAGCAGTCCTACAGCAGAGGGACCTGACTGTTAGAAGGAAAACTAAGAAACAGAAAGAAATAACTTCATCATCAACAAAAAGGACGTCCAGAGACCCCATCTGAAAGTCACCAACTACAAAGACCACAGGTAGATAAATCCACAAAGATGGGAAGAAACCAGCACAAAAAGGATGAAAACACCAAAAATCAGAGTGTCTTTCCTCCTCCAGGGGATCACAACTCCTCACCAGCAAAGGAACAAGGCTGGATGGAGAATGAGTCTGATGAATTGACAGAAATGGGCTTCAGAAACTGGGTAATAACAAAGTTCTCTGAGCTAAAAGAACATGTTCTAACACAATGAAAAGAAACTAAGAGCCTTGAAAAAAGGTTGGACGAAATGCTAACAAGAATAAACAGCTTAGAGAGGAATGTAAATGCATTGATGGAGCTGAAAAACACAACACAAGAACTTTACAAAGCATACACAAGTTTCAATAAGCGAATCAACGAAGCAGAAGAAAGGATATTAGAGATTGAAGATCAACTCAATGAAATAAAATGATAAGGAAAGATTAGAGAAAATAGAGTAAAAAGAAATGAACAAAGCCTCCAAGAAATATGGGATTATGTGAAAAGACCTAATGTACATTTGATAGGTGTACTTGAATGTGACAGAGAGAATGAATCCAAGCTGGAAAACACTCTTCAGGATACTATCCAGGAGAACTTCCCTAACCTAGCAAGGCAGGCCAATATTCAAGGCTGGGAAATACAGAGAACACCACAAAGAGATTCCTCAAGAGGAGCAACCCCAAGGCACATAATTGTCATATTCACCAGGGGTGAAATGAAGGAAGAAATGCTAATGTCAGCCAGAGAGAAAGGTCGGGTTATTCATAAAGGGAAGCCCATCAGACTCACAGCAGATCTCTCAGCAGAAATACTACAAGCCAGAAGAGAGTGGGGGCCAATATTCAACATCCTTAAAGAAAGAACTTTCAACCAAGAATTTCATATCCAGCCAAACTAAGCTTCATAAGTGAAGGAGAAAGAAAATCCTTTATGAACAAGCAATGGCTCAGAGATTTATCACCACCAGGCCTGCTTTACAAGAGTTCCTGAAAGAAGCACTAAACATAGAAAAGAACAGCCAGTACTGGCCACTCTGAAAATGTACCAAATGGTAAAGAGCATGGACACAATGAAGAAACTGCATCAACGAATGGGCAAAACAGCCAGCTAGCATCAAAATGGCAGGATAAAATTCACACATAACAATATTAACCTTAAATGTAAACTGGCTAAATGCCCCAATCAAAAGACACAGACTGGCAAATTGGATAAATAGTCAAAAGCCATCAATGTGCTGTGTTTAGGAAACCCATCTCACATGCAAGGATACACATAGGCTCAAAATAAAGGATGGAGAAAGATTTGCCAACCAAATAGAGAGAAGGGGAAGAATGATTCCTTACTATCTGATGGTAGTGGAAGCCTAGTACTAGATGAGCCTTCCCATATGGTCCCACTGACATTATAATGGGGGTTCATTGCCACCCCGCTTGGATGATAGTCCCAGACACATAATCTGACACTACTGGCAGAAATGTGGAGTGAGTCATTGCAGCCTAATGAGTGTGGAAGTTCTGCCTCTCTACTTGGCCTTTCTGGGGGTCTGGTGTTGGTTCAGCAGTTTTTTCTTTAGTGGTTTTCTGAAGTATAGTAGTTATCGTATGAATGTTACTTGTCTTGCTGGGCTGCTGTTTCCTGGTTCTTTGAATAGAGATATAGTATTTTATTGGGGCATTTAGAGTTTTTTATGTCTGTACCTATTGACATTTTGGAGTTGATGCCTTCACCAGTATCCATACATACACTTGAATTATATGAGCCTAAAAGGAAAACCCAGAGAAATCATCACTGTCCTCATGTTCTGAGATCCCCACTTAATCTACTTTTTTATTTGCACCTTTCCTATGATGTATATTTTGACATCAGGGTATTTTAACTATCAAAAATTGAAAGAAAAGAATGGAAAACAAAAACAAAAGCAATTCAATCAAATAATAGGCAGAAGGCATAAAGAGACATTTTCTCAAAGAGGCTATACAGATGGAGAACAAACATGTGATGTTTAACTTAACTAACCATTGGGGAGATGCAAATTAAGACCACACACAGATATTACTACACAACTATTAAATCATTTAAAAAAGTGGTGACAATACCAAATTCTGGAAAAGGATACAGAAAAACTGGATCTCTGATGCACTGCTGGTGGGAATATAACAAGAGATAGTCACCTTGGAAAATAATTTCACAGTTAAAAAAAAAACAACAAAACTAAGCATGCAATTACTATGTGGCCCAGATATTATACTATCAGGCATTTAGTCCCTAAAAATAAAAGCATACAAATGAATATTTATTACAAATCAATTTGTATTAGTTAAAACCTGCAAATAGTAAAAATTTCTCCTATTGTAGCAAATAATCTTTGCTACATCTACACCAAGGAGTACTGCTTAGCAATAAAAAAAAGAATGAAATACTGACACATGAAACAACTTAGATAAATCTCAAGGGCATTATCCTGAGTGAAGAATCTCATCTCAAAAGTCACATACTCTTCTATTCAATTTGTAAAATCATTTTCAGCTGGGCTGTGTGGCTCAAACCTGTAATTCCAGTAGTTTGGGAAGCCAAGGCGGGCGAATCACTTGAGGAGTTCGAGATCAGCCTGGCCAAGATGGTGAAACCCCTTCTCTACCAAAAATATATATTTAAAAAATTAGCCAGGTATAGTGGTGCATGCCTGTAATCCCAGCTACTCGGGAGGCTGAGGCAGGAGAATTGCTTGAATGCAGGAGGAGGAGGTTGCAGTGAGCTGAAATGGCTCCACTGAACTCCAGCCTGGGCATCAGAGTGAGACTCTGTCTCAAAAAAAAAAAAATTCTCTAAATGACAAAATTATAGAGATAGAGAACATAGTGGTAGTAGTCAGGGTTTAAGGATGATGGCGTGTTTACTTTTCTAGGGCTGCTATAATGAAGTACCGCAAATCAGATGATTTAAAACAACAAAAGTTTTCTATAGCACAGTTCTACAGGTTAAATTTATGAAATCAAGGTGTCAACAGGATTTCTCCAAAGGCCCTAAGAATCTGTTGTATGCTCCTTTTAGTTTCTGGTGGCCGCTGACAGCCGTTGGCATTCCTTGGCTTATTGCTGCATAGCACCAATTTCTGCTTCTGTCTTCATTCAGCCTTCTCTGTGATGTTATGTGTTCTTCCTTTTATTATTAGGACACCAGTAACTGCGATTAGATCCCATCCTAAATCTAGAATATTTTCATCTCAAGGTCCTTAACGAATTATATCTATATTAAAAAAACCCCATATCCAAATCAGCTCACATTCAAAAGTTTTGGGTGGAAATGATGGTGAAGGGGAATGAGGTGAGAGTGATTTAATGGGATAGTCTGAAACATATCTTATGGTGATTAAATAGTTCTGTATCTTGGTTGATACAGTGATAGTCACACAAATCTACACATGATAAAATGGAATAAAACTACAAGTACACACTTTTCTGGTTTTGATATTCTTTTATAATTACACAAGATGTAACCATTGGAGAAAGCAAGCTAATAGCTACATGGGACCTCTCCATACTATCTTTGTAACTACTTGTCCATATTATCATTTCAAAAATTATAAATGGGTCTGATAATTTACTTACAGATGACAACTTTCCCCTATTTATGTCTCTCTTTGTGTATATATATGTATTATATATATTCCTCACTTTGCATTGTAGCTAATACAAAAAACAATGTTATATGCCTCTTCAAAAAAGGGGAAACAATTGATAATTATTAAAATGTGTCATTAGTCATGTATCCAATAGTTTAAAAATTTGCTTATATTGTCAAAGAGTTTATACATTTGCTCAGAAGGTTGTAAGAATGAGAGTGACTGACTGTCTTATTGAGTGTTCCTGTTTTAAATATTAGACCTAGAGTGTCACTGTCTATATAATGAAGTTAAATTAAGACCCAAATTAATTAGAAAGTGTCATAATGCATCTTACATAGTCAAAACTCCTTTCTATCCTCAAACTGATTTATGTATATTTAATGGTTTTAGTTAAAAAGAGGACAATTGAATGATTAAAGGTTTTTTAAGATCATAGAATCTTTATCCTAAAAATAAAATGGGAACATGAGCAATCTATTTGCACAAATCTTTTACACAATGGACAAGATAGAATCTCGTACAGGGACAATCATTCGCATTGAATATACTGGATATATATGTACACACACACACACACACATACATACACACACACACACACACACACTCCCTGTCTCCGCATTGTAAATGTGTCCTTTAAAGTGTTTTAAATATGCTATTAGTAAAATAATTATTTTAACATCATTTTGCCTACTAAAACATTTTTATTTTCAAGAATGTATACAGGGAGTTCTTCATGGTTTAAAGCCAAATTATATTAAGGTAGCTGACTGGCAGTTGTCTGTTTTATTAGAAATGAGATTCCTCCTCCTCTGTCCACAGAAGCTTAACACAAAATATGTCATCATTGAGAATTTAGTATGATTAGGATTGACACTTCTTTTCAGAGAAAATCTCCATAGGTGGAATCAAAATGTCATAAGGGAAATAAAGCTGTAACAATAGAGCAGAACTGCAAAGAAAGAAAAACGAATCACAACTCAGGTTACAGATCATTTGTGAGAAGGATGACACTATTTTCTGATTAGACCTGAATTTCCAATTGTGTGTTTACAGACAGAAATGAGTCATGAATTATAATTTTGAATTATCATTCTTAATCTCAATCACAACAGATTTACATTTGTAAAATGACAGTTTTCCCACTTATCAGAGCATACATATTAATATCAAAAATTGTAGCCTAAATTTATCTAGTGTCTTCAATGACAAAACATCAAAAGATATTGTAAAGATTAAATTGCCTCACTTTTATGGTAGAACTCACTAAACGTTTAAAAGCAGTGTCAGTACATTGCAAATTGATCTCATATGTAAAGTGAAGTGTATAATTTACTTTTCAAAATCAAATCAAGTTAAAATTGTTAAGATAAAATAATTGAACAAATAAAAGTGTTAAATATTTGTTATAAATTAATATTGAGCTAAATATGAGGACCATTCTATTAGACAAGCCATTTCAAAATTCTAGGATGTTATTCAGGATTCAAATGTGTTTCAGCATCCTTATTGTGCAAACTTATTGGCCATGACACATGTGATCCTGAAGGTGAATGGGGATTATTTAGGAATGAGAACTTTCAGTCTGGACCTTTGTGTGAAAAATTTTCCTTTCTAAATTACATCATAATGCAATAATTTAAAGTAATTGGGAAAGTTCTACAGAATTTTTTTTTTTTTTTGAGGTAGAATTGCTCTTGTTGCCCAATCTGGAGTGCAGTGACACAATCTCAGCTCACTGCAACCTCCATCTCTTGGGTTCAAGTGATTTTCCTACCTCAGCCTCCCAAGTAGCTGGAATTACAGGTGTGCGCTACCATACCTGGCTAATTTGGATTTTTAGTAGAGATGGAGTTTCTCCATGTTGGTCAGGCTGTTCTCAAACTCCCAACCTCAGGTGATCCGCCTGCCTCAGCCTCCCAAAGTGCTGGGATTACAGGCATGAGCCACCATGTCCAGCCAGAAAAGATTTTTTAATGATTTCTGTGTTTGTTATTTCAAACTATTTCAAGTCATAAAGCCAGTTATTGACAGAATCCAAAATATACGTAAGCCAGACATTGCATTGTGTCATTTTCCTCCTTTGTTCTATTCTATTTACTTCTGTTTTATTCCTAACCCCAGCCTCAAATGCTGTCTTGTCTAAAGTCCTTCACTTTCCATGTCAGGATAAATCTATTGATTCATAGCACTGTGTTAATGCTTATCAATGTAGTACAATAATTTAAATATTTATTTCCTTCAGTAGTCAGCTCCTTGAGAATAAAGATTATGAATTATTCATGTCTGTTTTTCCATATGCCCAATGCAGTGCCAAGTACATCTGACAGCCTTTTGTTTCAGACTATGTTCTCAATGATGTTCTTATACCAAAAAATGTTGGAAGATAGATATAGTGTCTACTTCCAGAGCAAGAGCATACTTTTCAATTGTCCAGAATAGTAAAGGTAACATCACTCTTCCAGGCAAAGGATCAGTTTGCTTGCAGTCCATTATAAAATGTTTGTCTACCCTAAACCCAAAGCTCCTCAGTTATGATTCAAATACACTGCAGTCAGGTATCTACTTGGACTATTCCATGTTGTCCCCATGGGACTTAATGTTGAAGAAAAAAAAAAATACAGCTATGAAATTCATCAGATTCTTTGTGCCATGAATAATATAAATCCTTTGTCTGTCTCTAGAATCTCAGATCTCTATTAGCATCCATGAAACTATGAGAGGCTAACTTACTAGCATTCAAATAAAGTAAAACCTCAGACCCTGCACATTTCTTGAAACTAGTTACTCATGTCATAGATGTAAACTATGAATGCAAAGAAAAAGGAAAAAGCAAAACTAAACTAAAAGCCCAATCAACGATCTGGTCTACACATTACCCATTTCACATATCAGGAATCAGAGGTTCAGAAAAGTTGTGACACCCTCTAAAATGATGCTTAAAACATATTTTTGTGAATGTTTAGTAATATATGAGTAATTATTAAATTATATCAATACATTTTCTGATTATACAGAAAACAACTATAAAAGCATGCTTCCATATGATGTTAGGACTGATATCTATCATTTGCATGCACAATCACATTGGCATGGTGACGTACTTCTTTAATTGTTCAGAATAAAAGAACAAACAGAGGAAAAGTATTTATATACATATACAATATGGTGAAATCAGGTGATATGTTGTGACATGCTATGTAAAGAAATTTTTGAGTAGTCTAATTAGAAAAAACTGGAATGAGAAATTTTTAAAATGATCCATCATAGGAAAAGCATCTGAGTTTTAGCAAACCTACATTATCTCACATCTAAGTCTATGTTGTCCAACAAACTAAATCATGTTATTAATTTAAATTTTACTGATTTTTAAATTAAGGTCATATTCAATTGGTATTTTGTTTTTTCTAAACCTGTATGAGCTATAAACATGAGGAAACTCTTACTATATTTTTACACTTGAATGTTATTTGTAATGATTTAAATTAACAAGGAAAGTTCACAAAAAATATTTTTAAAGAAATCTGTGCATGTACATTAACTTACCTTTTAGAAACTCGGCCCTAAGACGTACACTCAGTTACTGACAGGACATATACTATAGCTGTTCCTTGGTGTATGTGGAGAAGTGATCCCTCCCCCGATACCAAAATCTACAGACTCATGTTTAGCAGTCAGCCCTGCAGAACTCGCATTTAGATAAAGTAGGTCCTCCATATAAGTGAGTTTTGCAACCTGAGAATACTGTATTTTTGATCTGTGTTTGGTGGAAAAAATCCATGCATAAGTAAACTCATATACTTCAAACGTGCCTTGGTCAAAAGTCAACTGTATATTAAAACTAAGCTCTTTTCATTGTGTCATTTTTACTCTCTTTTTACTTACTATTTATCTAGAGAAGAAAAGTAGAAAAAATTCACTCATCTATTAATCAGAGATAACATGAAATAATTTCTGAATCAAAAGTTATTTGATTGTAGACACTAGTAAATTATCTAGTAGTTGTGATCCAAATGTTTGAAGTTCTACTGACAAAATGGTATGCCAAAAATATAAATCATTACCCTAGTATTATTGATTTTGTATGCAATGTATTTGAACACCGATTTGTGAAAATCAGTGCTTAGCTAAATTTTGTAAAATCTTTTTGTTTTCTTACTATGCAATTATGACATAAACACATAATTAAGATTCCAATGCCTTCTTAAACACTCAGTCCATGAAAAGTTAAATGCAGTCATTTTGGATATAATCTCATCTTTTGGTGAAGTGAGTACCCTGTGTGCTTGGTTTATTCATTTAAATTGTTATCACATAAAATGCTCATTACTCCATGCTCAGTATTTGTGACACAATTTAATTAGGCTCAGATGTCTGTCTATATATCTTTGTTATACTTTTCTTACCTTTGATTGCTACTATAAGGTAGGAGAATAAAGTAAAAAATTCTTAATAATGATTCTTAATTTAATTTATGTAAAAAATAAACATGTATTTTCTAATTCTGTGCATTTTATCATATTTTACTTATTTAATTTAATTTGTTAAACTGGAAAATCTGCTAGTCCAGTTCTAAGACAGCTTTAACACTTCAAATTGTATGTATTTTAAATTGACTTTACATATTTAAATTTAATCAGTGGCTTTTTTAAAAACATGATTTACATCCCAACTCTGATGACTCTTGTCAATACCAGTGCCAAAAAGAATGGATCTTTTCTTGCCAGATGTTAAACTTAAGGATTTATTTTCTTAAAACATAGTAACATTTCCTTGCCAATATTTAAAATGCTGTTGACTTTTTAACAATATAAATCTTAATAACAAAATTCTGCCAAGAGGACTGGATTGGCTTAAAGTTGCTTAGAGAATTATTCTGATGCTTGTTAAATTGGACTGAATTTTGGTTTCCTAGGGAAATGTGTATTGTTAACAAACAGAAGGAGTTTAAGAGAAAAAAACCAATTATACCTCTCTCTGAAAAATAACATAATAAATTAGCAATCTCAAATTCTACAATTTTTGTGACTCAAAATCCATTAATTTCCCTTTATTGATTTTGGAAGTCGCAGTAACCTAGTGTCAACATAACTCATGGAAATAATATTTAACGAACTCCAAGTCCTAGAAAGTGGGGAAGGGAAAGATCTGAGTGGCTCTGGAAGCTCATTTTGACAGTTTAGTTTAGAACTTGCTTAGTAGGTCTGATTTAGCTCAAGAGAGGAATAGGCTCTGTGTCCTGGAAATTGACTCATTCTAACCAGGACACTTTCTGAATAAGGAAATGTCTATCATCACATATTTACATATTTCCCCAATTTCCTTCCTCTATCCTATTCCTATAAATATATAAACATAATAAGGATGGGAGTTTTCCCTATTAAGACATTTATCATGATGCACATAGATTATTTTTGCCCAGCATAAGCTATAGGATAATGAAATTATCTGGATATGCACTGTACACTTTTCTATAGTCTGTTTTAACCTAATAAAACTCTTTCATATCTGAAACACACATGATAAACAACAAAACAACAAATAATAATTTATATCAGAATAGAAAAATATTAAAAATATATTTTAAATATATATGAGTAAAATAATACTTTATAGCTTTTTATTTAACTTTATCATGGTTCCTAGGAAAGAAAGGCATAGCAGTTGGTGTGTAACTCATTTTCTCTATCCTGGAGGTGTCCAAAGAGAAATCATGAGGTTAAATCTCCTTTTGAACATATCAGATCTTCACAAAGTAATATTAATGGAAAGATTACTTTATCCCAGAAATTTTTAAATGAAGTGTATCTAGGTTACTTATGATAAATACATTTGAATAAATCGATTTGCAGAAACTGGGCCACTGGAAAATGCAAGTATCAATTCTATAATTTTGTAAGTCAAAAATAAAGATATTTCATTACTGATTGTTCTTTTTGTTTCGGGGATGCCCTGTATGTATTACTTAGAGTTGTTGTTGTTGTTGTTTGAAAAAGCATCAGGCTGGAGTAGCTGGGACTACAGGTGTGCACCACCACACCCAGCTAATTATTGTATTTTTAGTAGAGAAGGAGTTTCACCATGTTGGCCAGGATGGTCTCTGTCTCTTGACCTTGTGATCTGCCTGCCTTGGCCTCCCAAGGTGCTGGAATTATGGCTGTGAGCCACCACACCCAACCTAGAGTTTTTAAATATTAAATCTGAGCCAAGGGTTATTCTTACATCCCAGTGAAGGCCACTAGCAGTGCAGATTACTGCATGCTTTGTATGTGCCTAACATTTTTTTGTATTCTTTTAATTTTTAGTGAAGTTTAGTGCTGGAAAAGATATCTTATTCTTATGAATATTATTTGACAATTTAACCCTTTGCATTATTTCAGTTGTACGGTGAAAGAGACTTTCTTTGCTTTGTCCAGATAAATGATTAATGTTGCTATTCCAACCACTATGGCAGATCAATGGGATGACATAAGATATGGTGGAATAAAAAATGCTCATTAGTGTAACCTTAGGTGTCCTGAAAATCTTCCAACTTGCAGAAGAAAATATTATCTACAGTTTACTGAACTCTTACTGAGTACTTGGCATAGGCAAAATCCTTTGCCTACATAATGTCATTGCTTCATAATAGCAAACACTGAGTCATGTATTAATACCTCCTTCAACAGATGAGAAAACTAAGACTTAGAAGAGGCAACCAAACTCTTATTTGGAAACACCAGTTATTATCAATGAATGAGAGTTACTCTGAGCTACTCTTTCCAAAATATCAATTGACAACAATACTATAAAATGTTCAAAAATGTTAAATTTTGTACATAGTGCTTAACAAAGAATGTCTTTTCTTAACATACTGAGTTTCTCTTAGCATATTGTTCTAAATAAGTATATAAAATGACATATTGTCCCTTTAGATATAGATAATTATATAAATTTTATTATTTTAAGTGTTGTCTGTTACATAAGTTTTTCAGGAAAAAAGTTTCCTCATGAAAGCACTGTGGTAAAAAGCAAGAATGAAATTGTAGTTATGACTGTATCATACAGAGAGATTATATCACCAAATTATGTGGTTTTTGGCTATACTTTCTATAACTAAAATATTTTATGGAAATACTCTGCATCAATTAATTCATTTATCTTCCTACATGTACACAGAATGAATGCATTCAGTCATGTGAATAACAAATTTGCATATTATATTTTAATCTTAGAAAATCACTTGTAGTTAATTTATTTTCTATAAACCATATAATTTTATTTACAAAGTTTTACTCTGCTAGATAGTTAAGGGTATAGGTAGAGGTAGATTTTAAAAGTTCCAATACCACTTCCCTGTGTCTTCATGTATTAATTTATTCTTTCTGAGCATGTTTTTGAGCACTTACCATGTGACACATTCTATTTTAGGAACCATGGATATAACTGAGTGCAAAACAAAGTTCCTGCTTTATTGAGCTTATATTCTAGAAGAAAAAGACAAACAATAAACACGAACCTATAAATACCAGGCAATTACAAGTGAAATAGAGCCATAGAAGAAGATAGAGGGATAGAGAGATGGGGATGGGGGCTATTTAAATACGGTTGTCTAAAATTTGGAGACAATTGGGACTAGTCCTTAAGTGAAATAAGAGAGGGAAGATTGAAATATAAAAGAGTAGGGGAGAGTAGAGAGTCATGGGGCTATTAGAGGAAATTAGTAAAAGCAGAAGAGAGATAATTCACTCCAGATTCTCTCAAAAAGTAGAGTTAAAGTTCCGTTTTCTGACAGCTCTGTCCTTTCTCTTCCTTTCTTTCTGAGATTGGGTGCAGTTGAAAATGTGTCTTTATCTGGCAATACAAAAGAGACATAAAGCCAACATTTTATCCTTTCAGCAGAACCCTGGCTGAGGTGTCTAAAGCCCCATTGTCTTCTCATTAGTCTCATTATTCTTACTATTGTTGTTTTTGGCATGTCTTCTGGTGATAAAACTGGCCACCCTGGCCTTTGGGTATAGCATGTATTGCTGCTGACTCTAGGTCCTGCCATCTCTCCAGGCATCAAAGCCTCATCCTTGAACAGCTCTGTGGCCAGATTACTCCTTTATGAGTTCCTTAATATCTGATCCTTCACTCTTAATTCATTTATCTTTGCCTTTTTATATTTCATTGGTCATAAAGGATTAACTTACAACTATTTCCTTCTTTATGGAAATGATTCATCTTTGATACAGCCTCTTCCTTTCTTGAAGCACTAACTGTGGGGCAACAGTAACTGATGTGGTGAGAGGATCAAACTTTACTTATTAAAGACAAAGCAAAAAACAACAAAACAAACACATGCATGCAGTCATTGGAATATACTTAAAAATGGTGTTACCTTTATACATAAAGTTTCATATAAAATAGCCTTGCTTTAAAGTTAAGGCTAGTTTGTTACTATTATCCATTTGATGTCAGTCTCTTTCTTCTGTGCAATTATTTCTAATTTTAATAAAGTAGCTATTAAGTACTGATTATAAATGTTATTGTTCACACAATTTCAATCTAGACTGAAACTCTACCATAAAAAGAAAGCAAAAGTAAATGATTTTAATGAAAGTTAAAATACAATCATAGCACTTAAAACACTACTAGGAAGCCAATAAAAAATGACTAATATAAATTAGACTGAACCTTTTTACTTTTGCCTACTACAAGTGGGATAGTTGTAAAATTCCAAGAACTAGAAAACTGAATCATTCATCTAGCCAAAAAGGTCAATTTTTAAAAAATAATTATTGATAAAATAAAATACACAGCAGAACATTTCAAACAGTTAGGCTTTCTTCAAATTCTGCTAAAAAGAGATATTTGAATTTTAGTTATATTTCTTTCCTTTGTCTAAGAAGAGGTGCAGTAGCTCATGCCTGTAATCCCAGTACTTTAGAAAGCAAGATTTGAAACCTGCCTGGCCAACATAGCAAGTCCCTGTCTCTACAAAAAAGAATATAACAGTGATAATACTAATAATGGGTCATAATGGTGCATATCTGTAGTCTTAAATACTTGGGAGGCTGAGATGAGAAGATGGAAGGATTGCTTGAGCCCATGGGTTCAATACAGCCTATGATCATGCCACTGCACTCCAGCCTGGGTGAAAGAGGAAGATCCTATCTCTAAAAAATAAAAGTAAAAAATGAAATGAGAATTGAATTTTAATACATTAATTTCGGCCTTATCTCTTCCAAGAGGTGGGGAAACACTCGAATATAGAAACGAATCACCCACTGTCAATGGAAAACATCAGAAATATGTATTTTCTTTCTCAATGTGCAATGTCTCAGTAGCTGTTAATGTCTCAATACCTTTAGAGCTTTCTACTTTCAGCCATAGGTGATCAGTCAGCATGGAGATTGCAACATCTTGAGATATATGAATATTAGTTTGCTTGTTACATTGTATATAAGGTAAACCTAAAAAGTAAAAGACAAAATAAAGAGTACACTGTTAAGTGATATTTACAAATCTTAACTGTGTTTTGGAATCATCTGAAGAGCTTTTAACAAGTCTAAGTATCACTTCTGTGATTTGATTTAATTGGTGTTAGGTATGGTCTGCACATCAGGCTATATAAAATCCCTCCAGGCTATTCTACTTTGCATCCAAGGCTGAAAATCACTAAAGTCAAATTTAATTTTGAAAAATTGAAACATTTCAGATGAAAACTAAGTGGTTATAATTGTAAATAGAACATACCCCATTTTCACATGATTCAGCTTCAACTTGGGTTTAAAATACCATTAAAAATAAGGCCTCAAATAAAAATAGTGTCTGTTCAAATAAAATGTATTTGATGTAACTTCACAAACCTTAAATTATTTAAATATAAATTTATACATAAAAACAAATGTGATCCTCTTAGAGGTTACCATTTCCTAAGAGTATTGGTGGCTATTCATCATTCATTTTTCAAGTAGAAACATATTTGTAACACACAAAGGGAAAAAAATGAGACAGGAGAAGCAAGGTTAAATTGTTTCTTAATTGTTAAGCATGTCCACAGCAGAAATTCTTCGTAGGTTTATTTAAAGCACTTTGTATGCTAGTTAAGCCCTCTGTCAGAGGCTGATAAAATGCAACAAATTATACTTTAGACTTGTTACGATAAATTAACATATTTTCTTACAGTTTTCTCTCTATGCAAATGTTATTTTACTAGATTGTAACTACACCGCATATGCAATTTACATATTAATAAAATGATATACTTTAAACAGTATAGTTAACAATAATTCTCCAGAGAACTATAGCTGATTTTGTTAAGAGATTGGGTCATAATTGTATATGTAATGAATTCATCTCAATTGATATTTGGTTATATTACTTGTAGATAATTTTAGATGTAAAAAAAACCTTTTTCTAAATGAATTATTTCTTAAATTCTTTTTTAATTGTTTCTCATGTATTCACTATTATTTTCTATACTCTTTGGCCTGAAGTAAGTGGTCAACAGAAATGAAATAAACAGAGGTTGTGGAAGGAATAAATATACTTAGTCCTTAATCCATGAAACTCACTGAGTGACTTGGGTGTCTACATCAAAAACATGTTTTCCATTAACATGGGCTTCTCATCACCCTCACTCTGGTAGTAGTGTAAAAGATGAGAGTGTGAATAAATGACTATATATGTTTAGTTTTAAATTTTTTCTTAAAACACGAGTAACATAAAATAAAAATGACATATTGATGCTATTTATACATACAACTTTTTAAATACATAAATTCCATTCTGAGCAAGCATGACTTACAGAACATGATAATAAAGTAACTTAGGCCAATGCTACCACTGATCATTCTTAGCATATAGGAAGTTTTGTGCTTGCTTAACATTGCAAAATACATTATTAAACTATAAATTAAAACTTTAACTCAACATAATAATCAAAACTTGAAACATAGTTTAAAATTTTGTCACCTTCACCTCACTCGCTTAAAGGGTCTTTGAGTTAAGGAGGCTGAATTCAGGAAGGAAATGTGGTAAGTTATTTATTTCAGATTCTTCTTATCTTTGGAGATCATGGCACTATTTTTCTGTGTAAAAGGTTTTTAAATAAACTTAATGGACTTCTGTCATATACATGTAATGAAAGAATCCCAGGGTAAGGCCCAGATATCCATCCTTCAACCTATTTATTCATCCTTTTATTTGTTTAGATCAATCTGTCTAGCTATATACTTATTTATATTTTCATCCTATATCTGAAATAAATTTTTTAATTCATATAAATAACCATTCAGCAAAATAAAATACATAAAGAAGTTCAGCAAAGAGATCACATAACTACAGAAAAATAAAGGAAGAAAGAAAAAAAGAAATGAGATTTCAGTACCAGCAAGTAAATGAACTAATAATTCACACATGCTTAAAGATAAGTTGCTAAATGTCTGGCTTTGGGTTTTTGAATAGGTGAAGCAAATAAATCAATGGAGTGTATTAGTCTGATGCCCATAAAATGAAAGCCAATGAACGGATTAGGACAAGCAATTGAAGGCCTGGAAGAATTTCGTCCTCTAAGGCCTGATAAAGGGACACTAGCTAATGTTATGGAAAAAGATCTCAGTGTTAATGTACAGTTTTTAAAACTAAAATTTATCACTTTCTTGTCAACATAAAGTTTCAAATATCCTATCCAATTCATTAATTAAAGTGGAATCAGTAAGATACTGTGATAGCTCCAGAGAATATTTGAAAAATTAGGTATTTGTAGGTAAAGTTAGGATAAGATTGCTGAGTTAAATACTAAATTGTTTAATTTCCAATACAGCCATACAATATGACCTATAGGGTTATCTCTTTTCCTGGAAATAAAATATGTGCACATTTATCAGACAAAAATTTATAAGTCAATAGCACTTGATACACTACAGATGTGTGTCCCCTCAAAATCTCATGTTGAAATGTGATTTCCAGTGTTGGAGTTGGGCAAGGTAGGAGGTAATTGGAACATGAGAGTGGATCCCTTGTGAATAGCTTGGTGCCCTCACCCATGTTAATAAGTGAATTATCATTCTTACTAGTTCACGTGAGAGCTGATTGTTAACAGAGCCTGACATCTCTCTTGCTTTCTTTCTAACCATATGACACAGCTATTCCTCCTGCTGCCATGATTGAAAGCTATCAGAGCCCTCTTTGGAAGCAGATGCTGGTTCTGTGCTTCCTGTATAGCCTGCAGATCTATTAGCCAAATAAATCTCTTTGCTCTTTAAATTACTTACCCAGTCTCAGGTATTCCTTTATAGAACTGTAAAATGGACTAACACAGCACTGAAGAGTTGTGAAGATATCCTAGAAGACAGAAGAGTCAAGCTGGACACTACACTGAAAATTTATCCTTTTTTTTCTTTGAGACAGTCTCACTGTATTGCACAGGCTGGACTGCAGTGGTATGATGTTGGCTCACTGCAACCTCTACCTCCCAGGTTCAAGTGATTCTTGTGCCTCAGCCTCCCAAGTAGCTGGGGCTACAAGCATGTGATACCACACCCTGCTAAATTTGCATTTTTAGTAGAGATGGGGTTTCACCATGCTGGCCAGGCTGGTCTTGAACTCTTGGATTCAAATGGTCCACCTGCCTTGGCCTTCCAAAGGGGATTACAGGTGTGAGCTACTGTGCCCGGCCAATAATTTCTTAATATCTCATCAAAGCTCAAGAGAGCATTATAAGAGACTGAAGATGTCACTGGAAAATAAAGAAAAAAGGGAAAGTGGGTGAAAATATTCTGAAATCTAGATGAAAAGTAGCAAGATAAAAAATAGTATAATAATGATGAAAATGAGAAACAGGAAAGTATATGCTCGAAAAATATTTAAAGTCTCTTTCTTTTAGTTAAAGATTGCTTTGAGTGCAAACTTTCCCATAACTAATATAGTTAATTCAAATATGCTCTGCCTATGAATCTTATATAAAAATTTGTTTAATTAAAGAAGGCTCTCATGCATAAAATCATTTTCCTTAAGAGAAGAAATGAGGAAATACGTATTTATTTTAAATCTCTTTAAGTCATTTTGAAAGTTCTAATTCCTAATTATGATGAGCTTGTTATCCTCAGAGTTTTATATCTGTATTTGATCTTCAATTAAATGTACATCACAAAAAACTAAAAAAAAATCAATTATTTTAAATGAAAAGAATAGAAAGATTCAGTGGAAACTGTCAAAAGAGTATATAAGTGTCAAAGTCCAATAATTTGTCTATTTAAATACTTAGGGGATGTTCCTCTTTAGTATCAATCATCATTTACATGATAAAATTCTAGAACTGAAAATATTCTTGGAAATTATCTGGCTGTACATTCCAAATGGTAGAGAGACATTTCTAGGAAGTTATCTTTAGACATTGTCTTGACTACATCCAGTTTTTGGAAACCTGCTACCATATAAGGCATCATTGAAACATTTTCTAACATTCAGATTAAATCTTTATCTCTGCCATTTTTATTTATGGGTTCTATTTATGTTTTGAATCAAAATAAATAAAAAACTCGGAGCAGCTCATGTGCACTGCTCTCATCATCTGTCTTTAACATGACCAACAGTTAAATATGTAAATTGCATTATTATATTATCATGGCTTGCCTTAATATTTTTGCTGTATATACAAAATCATCCAACAGCTTTCGATTCTTCACATGACTTAGCTCCCTGAATCTACTCCATTTTGTTCCCATACTTTGATCTGAATCAAATTAATCTACAGTCATAATAAAATGTATTGTCTAAATTAGATAACATTGTTTTAGAGTGTGATTTCTACCCCTATTCAAAGTTCATGTTGATATGCTACACATTCATATTTAAATTTTGGCAAGTGTTTCCACTACTGGATGGAATAATTAATTGCAAGCCAACATTTCAACTTAGTAGAACTAAAGCAAAAAAAAAATTGAGTTTTTTAGCTTAGTAGAACTAAAAAAAAAATTAAAATGATGAGTTCTTCTTTTCAGTTAGAGAATTGAAAAATCAGAAAGGACTGCAGTGACAAATTCAAGAGAAATAAGAAGCTTTCATTGTTGATCTGCAGATGCCTTTAACTAGAAGGAGATTTGTTAATTCTGAGTAGGGGATAAAATCTGAAAATTTGGATATCACAAGGGAAAGGGCCCATACCCGGGACGAAGAAAACTTCAGAACGTTTGACTCCTTTGACTGGCTCACAGGAGACATTGTACATTTGAAAGTCCTTAAATACGCGGACGTTTTCCTCCTTGAGATGTTTGCTGAATTCTATAGATGAAAGGAGCTTAAAGCTAAGGAGCTGAACTGAAAAAAATTCTTAAAAGCAGACCAAAAATTCCTACAGTGTCTTCTTCCACAAATGAAAAGTACATTCCAGGATTTTTACTGCAAGCTCTGAAAAGCAATGCTTTAGGAATAGGAATGAATCAGGAAGTAGTCTGATAATTACCAAAACGGTAACCAGTCTCAAAGCTGCTCAGCTCCATTACTAGATTAATGTGTTCCAATCTTAAGTTTTTCCATTTATCATTCTTTTTGTATTTTTATTGATGTATAATAGTTGTACATATTTTGAGAGTACATGCTATGTTTTGATACATGTATACAGTGTGTAATGATCAAGTCAGGGTAATAGGCTAACCCTAACCACAAATACTTATCTTTGTGTTGGAAACATTAAAACTCTCTCCTAGCTCTTTTGAAATTTACAGTAAATCATTGTTAACTATCATTTTCCTATAGTACTATTGAGCATTACAATATATTCTTTCTATATAACATAGTTTTTGTACCCATTAACCAACTTTTCTTCCTCCACTTCCTCCTTCACTTCCTAGCCTCTAGTAATCATCAATCTATTCTCTATCTCCATGAGTATGCTTTTCTAGCTCTTACATATGAGTGAAACATGCTATGTTTGTCTTTCTGTGCCTGGCTGACTTCACCTAACATGACCTCCAGTTTCATCAATGGTGCTTGATACAAGCATGACAGGATTTCATTCTTATATATTGCTGAATAACAATACATCCTGGAAGATACTAGACTAGAAGCAGCTGATCTGCACTACTCTCCTGAACAAGAAACAAAGGAGCTAGTGAACCCTGACCCCGAAAGCCAGCATCTGAGAAACTGTGTAAGGACCCATCAAGATATCAGAGGAACACTGAGATCGGAGAAGAACAAAGGTGCCACCAGCCTATCTGGGCTCAACATGGAGCCAGGAGAACCCCTCTAAAACAAAAAATGATGAATGAGCAAGAACCCCCAAAGGAATTCATGTTCTTCACAGAGACCTGTGCAAGACTGGGAAGAGGAGAATCTCCCTACCCCACTCACTCCCACCCCCACATCACCTTACCATGCTTCTAGACTGAAGCAGAGAGTTACCTAGACACTTTGCAGGGGCAACACTTGAGTACTAGTGGACCTCTGCAAGCCTTGGGCCTTAGAGCCGACAAGCACTCATGCCATAACCGCAATAGAGGCTGCAGTTCCACTGCCTGGAAGCAGTAAGATTGTTCCAACCTCCCCACCTTGCCTGACTGGGCTTGCTATTAGCTTCCTACCCAGCACTCTGGTTTAGGCTCAAATGCAGCTGGTCCTCCACCTATCCCCACTACTGGTAGCCAAGCAGGTAACACTTGCTAGAGGTTCTGGTCCAGTTAACTCACTTCTGTGTGAGCTTACCTGAAGGAAACATTCATACATTAGAGTGTGCAACCTCATCAGGCCCTGCCACTGGTAATCAGGTGAGTAATGCTTGCTAGATTTTCTGTGCCAGTGGTCCTGCATCTATGTGTACTTAAGTGAAAGGTGTAGCTTCCTGTGGTCCTGGGAAATACCCAAAAGCAAAGTGTATATAAGCCAACCCACCTTGGCCACTGGTAGCCAGGCAGGCGACACTCCCTCGAACTTCCAGCCTAGCAGTCCCACTTCAGTGTGAACTCACTGATGGGCACAGCTTCCTGTTTTTCCAGAAAATACCTAGACAACTGAGTCCATAAATCCAACTACCCCCGCTACTGGTAATTAGTCACACAACACCTGCTATGGTTTTTGGCCCAGTGGTCCCACTTCTTTGGGAGCTCAACTGGAGGACACAGCTTCCTGTTGCCTTGGGAACACTTGGACAGCAGAGTGGGCATCTCTACCCATCCCCACCCCTGGTAGCTAGGCAAGCCATGCCTGCTAGAGCTTCCATCCCAGTAGTCCTACCTCTGCTTGAATTTGCTGAATAGCACAGCCTCCTGTTGCTCTAGAAACACCTGGATGGCAGGGCAGGCAACTCCACCCACCCCTGCCTTTTGTAGACTTTTCCAATCTAGCAGATCTGCTTCTACCTGAATTCTGCAGGCAGGTGCAAACATGTTTCCCTAGGAAGCACAGGGACAGCAGTTTAGGGCCAGCATGGCAAGGATATAGCTTGTCTGCCAACTGAGGCCCCTGCCTCAGGGAGTCCCATGGACTAGAAAATTAGCTTTAATTTTAATTTTTCATTTTTATGCATATATATTATAGTAGGTATATATATTTATGAGATTCATGGTATATTTTGATATAGTCATACAATTTTTAATAAGTACATCAGAGTTAATGGAGTATCCATCACCTCAAACACTTATTATTTCTTTGTGTTACAAATATTCTAATATTATTTTAGTTATTTTAAAATTTACAACAAATTATGGTTAATTGTAATCAATGGTTGTGCTATTAAATGTTAGATTTATTTATCCTATATAATTACATTTTTGTACCCATTAACTATCCACATTTCCCTTTTCCCACCCTGCCACCCCAACTACCTTTCTCAACCTCTGGTATCCATCATTCTAGACTCTGTCTCCATAAATTCAATTGTTTTAATGTTTAGCTCCCAGAAATAAGTGAGAACATATGAAGTTTATCATTATGTGCCAGGCTTATTCCACTTTACATAATGTCCTTTAGTATCTTCTACGTCATTGCAACTGATAGGGTCTCATTCTTTATTATGGCTGACTATTAATCTATTGAGTATATGTATCACATTTTTTAAATTCATTCATCTGTTTATGTATACATAGGTTGACTCCAAATCTTGGCTATTGTGAACAGTGCTGCAATAAACATGGGAGTGTAGATATCTCTTCAATATACCAATTGATTTCCTTTCTTTCAGGTATTTAATGAGCAGTGGGATTGCTGGATCATATGGTAGTTCTATCTTAGTTTTTTCAGGAACTTCCATATTCTCCATAAGGGCTAATCTGCATTCCTACCAACAGTGTACAAAGGTCCTTCTTATCACATCCTTGCTGGCATTCATTATTACCTATATTTTGGATAAAAGCTATTTTAACTGGAGTGAGATATACATATCTCTGATGATCAATGAGGTTGAATGCCTTTTCATATACCTGTTTGCCATTTGAATGTCTTCTTTAGAGAAATGTTTATTCAACTATTTCCCCCATTTTTAAATCAGATTATTGGTTTTTTCTTCCAGTTGAGTTGTCTGAGCTCCTTATGTATCCTGGTTATTATTCCCTTGTTAGATGGATAGTTTCCAAATGGTTTGTCCCATGTTTCCAATTGAGTTGTCTGAGTTCTTTATATATCCTGGTTATTAATCCCTTGTTAGATAGTTTCCCAATAGTTTGTCCCATTCTGTAGGTTGTCTCTTCAATCTGTTGTTTATTTACTTTGCTGTGCAGAAGCTTTTTAAACTTAGTATAATCTCATTTGTCCATTTTTGCTTGAGTTGCCTGTGTTTGTGGGGTATTACTCAAAAAATTATTTGCCCAGACCAATTTCCTGGAGAGTTTTCCCAATGTTATCTTTTAGTAGTTTCAGATAGTTCACTGTTTCATACATATTATAATGATAGTCTTTATATGTATTGGAATATCATACATATTATGTAATGGAATATCATACATATTGTAATGATAGTCTTTTCTGTATTCATAAAGAAATATTAGATTATATTCTAGGACTGTATATATAATACACATAAAATGTCCAAAAAAAATGTTCCATGCTGCTGGAGTAATGTTCCATGCTGCTGGAGTAAAATCATAGGAATTCAAAACAAGTCAGAGACATATTTTTTCTTTGAAAATTTTCCCAAAAGTAGGAGGGTGATTTACATTAAAGATATTAAAGATAGGGCTTTCATCTCTGTCCCTGCCCATATACAATTTGACAGAGATATTATCTCATGTCAAATTGGAGTCCCCAGTGTTGGAAATGGGGCCTGTTGGGAGGTGATTTCATCATGGGAGCAGTTTGTAATGGTTTGGCACCATCCCCCTCATTCTGATCTTGGGATGGAGTTCTCACAAGGTCTGGTTGTTTAAAAGTGTGTGACACTTCCCCCGCTCTGTCTTCCCAATCTTTCATCTATGTACCATGTGTAATGAGCCTGCTTCCCATTTCTGCAATAATTGTATGTTTTCTGAGGCCTACGCTGACAGAATCCTAGAAGATGGACACCATCATGCTTCCTGTACCCCCTGAGAAATCATTAGCAAACAAAACCTCTTTTCATTATAAATTACCCAGTCTCAGGTATTTCTTTATAGCAATGCAAGAGCAAACTAATGCAATGAAATAAGATTCAAATAGAGGAACCACATGGATCATTTTCCACTCAAACTTCATCTTTAATGTGTATCATGAATTCTTAGTGTAATAATGTCTCACAGATGACAAAATGATAAATACAAAATGATAATATAAATGGGGACAGTTAACAGCTACATTTAATGTGCTATATATTTTATTTATTATTTTATTAAAGTGCATTTAGGGCAATATTAAAATATGAAGACCTTTAGTAAATGAGTAAGATATACTTTCGCACTGAAGTATTTGTGGTGCAGAATAGTAGACTCAAGGAATGTCACTACATATTCTTTGTTATTTCAATTAATGTAACTGGAAGATTTTTTTCATATAAACCCTGGTTTTCAATAAAACTACCTTCTGAGATAATAAATTATTTCATCTTGTCTTCATACATTTTTAAATTTGTCAGTGACTGATGAGTTAGAGTAGATCTGAGCTGGTGACCTTGAGGTAGAAGACTTAGAGTTCTGTTATAAATCAACCCACTGAGCCTTCTTTCACCTTATTTGGGTTTTGTTGTTTAAACTGATATTACGTGAATACCTGAATATGGTTATTTAAAGATACATCAGTGCTCTTAAGTACTTAATACTAAGCAACCATCATTGCTCCATTTTTTCCAGAAGAATGCATATTAAATATTTACCATTAGAATAAACAAAAAACTACTTACACTATCATTGTGATGCTCCAAAAATAAATTTGATTATATAAGTGTACTAAACTACCTGTCAGCATTCAGAAATATGTTTTTATTTCTAAACTAAAAACAAAACGGTTAACATAGTAGTGTTTTTGGATATAATTTAATTCAAGGATCAGATTTTATCATTCTTTACCTAAGTTAGCAAGAAAAATTCTAAAAAAGTATGTTTTCCAAAGAATAAAATCAGAGCATACAAAATTTTCTTTTTGAAAAGACCCATCCATTTATTTATTCATTATCCATCCATCCATCCATCCATCCATCCATCCATCCATCTTTCCATCAGTCCGTCCAAGAAGTATTTATTGACCTTTATTATACCCCAGATACAATTCTAGGTGACAGAATGAAGCAAAGCCTTTGTTTATATAAAACAGTACATTTTCTATAAATTTTCTTTTTGCTTGACTGGACAGAGTAGGTTTTCTGGTTTTTTCAATATTTGGAATGCTAGGTGACACATAGAGTTTTAGACATTCTGGATTTATTTTGACCTACTTACTTTTTAGTGCATTCCCTCTTTCTTTCGCTAATGCATTTTAAAATAATTCTCCTTTTTGAATTTTATTTTTCCTTCCCTGCAATGCATTTGCTCCATTTCCTCTATGTCTCTATTTTTCTGTTGCTGATTCTCTTTGTCTATTCTGCTAAGTATATTTAAATATCAAAATATATGTTATCTAGTATTGGTAGCTAGTATGGGCTCTTGAAATCACATATTTATATCATAATTTGATTTTTCTTGGTAAGTCATGCTCAGTCTTGAATTCTAATGATGTGCCAGTGCTGAATGGTGTAGTGCCTTCTTTAGGTCAGTGTAAAATTGTCTTTTCTACTTCAGTGGGAGAAAGAATAATGGCCTTAGAGAGAGCTTATTCTTCAAATCAGCTAGAAGCCGATAGGCAGGTAGAACTCTCCTGTGTACAGGGAGTAGGGATGTCCCTTCAGTAGTGGTCTCTAACAGGGGGGATGTGGTTGGTAATTTTGGCATTTCTGGAGCGTTTCCTTCCAAGCACACTAATTTGAGTAGAAAGGAACAAAACCCCTTAGAGTGAGGGTTTGGATGCAGAAATTTTAGGCCTGTCAACACAGCATATTCCTTCACAACTCTTTTGCTAGCACATTTCAAATTTCCAGATGGAACAGAGATTTATCTTTCCCATTGGAGTAAAGAGCCGAATTTATATGCCTAGGTCAACTATTCTATGTCCACGTTTAGAGTAATTTATTTTGGAGTCTTTATATCCATTAGGGCTTTAGTATTGCTTCATACATATGCAATACATAAACATTAAAATATTTCCAACAGTTAACTATTAAGTCTATAGAAGAAAAATATGAAGGTCAAATATAATTTATTTTTTGAAAATAACATGCTATGTTTTGCTTTCTTTTGTGAAGCTTTTGAAAAGAGACCTTAAGAGATAATACTTTGTATAACTTTATAAATCAGATAATATTTATTTCAAAAAGAAACTAACGCATAATCATTTAAGCCTTGTTTTTATTCCAACAAAAAAACTGTCCTTTTCTAGTATAGTCACCATTACTCTCAGATTCATATATTTAAATCCTGATTCCAGATGTGATGGTATTTTGAGGTGTGACCTTTGGACTATAATTTGGTAATGAGTGTGGTGACCTCATGAATGGCTGTAATGCCCATAGAAGAAGAAATAGAGAAATCTCCCTCTCTGCCATGAGAGGATACAGCTAGAAAGCATAGTCTTTAAACCAGGAAAAGAGCCTCCACCAAGAACCTGACTATGCTGACATCCTGATTTCAGACTTTCAGCATGCAAAACTATGAGAATTAAATGTCTGTTGTTTAAGCCATGAAATCCATGATATTCTGTTATAAGCCCAAACTAAGACAAAAATATAGATAATTTGTTGTTGTTATTGTTCTTTTGACTAGAATTAATATATTTTTTAGATAATAACTTGTCATGGTCCTTGTATTATATTATCTTCAGTAAAAGTATTTTATTCTCTTATATGACACTCTAGAAAAAAAAACTAGACTGGTGGAAGAATGTATGGAGACATCTTTTTTTTTTAAATCTACTCTACAACCCTTCTTGTGTTCCTTTGGTAACAAGACCGTAAGTTTTGCTTTGAGAAACCATGTAATCATGGACATATTTGGAGGGGATATAAATAAAAATGCTCAATCCTTTACTTGTCAAAAGATGGAAGAGGTTAGACAGCCATCCTCTTTAGTCCCTTCAGGTTCACTGTAAAAACTTCTGCAGTATAACACAAAAGCTGAAAACCATAGCAATTTATATTTTCCTAATATGACCTTTTGGGACACTGTCCAGTACTTATTGCTTCTCTAGTTTATTTTATGAAAAGGCTGGCTCTTATTGTTTTATTCAGTTACCCCGTATCCATGACTACCTTTGCACTTATGTTTGATAGTCATTTTTATTATTATTAATAAAGAATTATGTCTCATAGAGGAGGTGGAACAGAAGATACTTTAGATTCAAATAAAATATATAAATTCACGTGAGTCCTTTGTTTCTGTACTATGTGTGAGGATTACTGAGTAGCACTAGTACCTTGCTACCCCAGAGCATTGCAGTTATTACTATGTGCAGCCTTGTTTGATTATATTAATGTTTCTTTACTGTGCTTCAGGATATTTTATAATTATTCAGCAGCATTGTTATCTTCAAATGAGTCCCCAAAGGATGCTTTGCTATTTTTTAGATTTCATATCATTCCTTAGATGTAGAACTTAGTAAAAATTGTGATGCTTCATTTTATTCCAGAAGACCGGAAAGAATGAATGTGCTTTTGAAAAAATGTTGCACCTCAAAGCCAACAGAGAGTATGTCACAATTTCTCAGGGGCATGTCAATGAACACAATTATTTAACTTCGAGCAATTAAGTCATATATAGCAATAGCATTATTTAAATACGATTTAAACTATAAAGGCAGGCTCATTTGAAAATGAATTTCTCAGTAGCTCTCTACTAAATCATTGTTTCAGCCAGAATAGACAATAGAAGGGAATATGAACATTTCTGTTATAGTCCTGGAAAATATATCTACTAAAAAGAAAGCATTAACTTTATATATTATCAAAGAAAAATGAGACAAATCCTGCCATTGAAATTGTGGAATAACTTATTTTTATAAAGCTGTACCTTTTCCTTTTGTTATTTTCTTTTAGAGTTTCTCATAATTCATTGGATCAGTTCATTAAAAAAAGGACTAGAAGTCAAGATTGCTGAGATCCAATTCAGGCACAGACTTTTATTGATAAACAATCTTGATTTCCTTGTCTTATTCAATTTGTGTAAAACTTTCCTGCATACAGCTTTCTGAAAAAAAAATCTATCTTAAGAACTTATCAATCATAAAAAAGTAAGAAAATTTGAGGGGAAAGAGGAATATAAATGCATACTTCAATGCACTTAAAGAATGTTTGTTTGCTTTATAAGACACAATAATTCTACTTTATACTCTCCATATCCTCCATCATCTACTTATATTTTATCTCAAACAATACTTAAAGAAAGAAGGTTAAGGAAGGACAGAGGAGCATTACCAAAAAATAGCTTAATATGTTCCAAATAATACATTTAAATTTATGTCCTGAGTTTCAAGTTGTAAAATATGAAGACGGGAATAATCTCTGTAATGCAAATCAACACTTAACATGTGCACTTTATTATTTCTGAATAAGAATGCTATTTTCAAAAGATACCCACTCAGCCATCTTCCATGAGCCTGTCCTGGAACCTCCTAGAATGAAGATATTGTTAGAAAACCAGGATAGCGAACAAGAGAGAAAGAACAAATAATAAGTAAACACAGTTAACAAAAAGGAGTGAATAGTCTGCAAACTCATTGTAATAACTTTTTTTCTGATTACTCTGGGTTACTGGCTCCGTTTTTTAACAAGTTTAATATTTAGAAATTATATTAATTATTTTGAATGTCAGTATTATATGGTAAATAATAATGTAATGCGATGATTCTAATGATTTTACGTACAAATGTCTAGTTATCAGTGTTTGCTCCAAACATGACTGAGATTAAATGTGGATGTGATTCACTACTTACTACCTTGTTCAGGTACAGTTTTTATATGTGGGTATGTTTCAGGAAGAATAACGGAGTAAGTCTGATTATTATCTTGGTAATTGTGTTTCTAATCTTGTTTAGAATACCTCCATGATATATGAAGCACCATTAAAATGTAAGTTATGAGACTGAAAGCAAAAAGAATAAATAGAAAGACATAAGTTGCAACGGTTACATTGCTATTTCCATTTGGGAGGTGGTTTTGGAGTCTTTGAGTCTCTGAAAATGGGTTTTAAAATGTGTTTATGATACTTTGCAATTAGCATAGTTCCTCAGAGAGGGGAAATGATGTCCAGCAGAGTTCTCTTTCTATTTTATGAGGAATGCTTTGATAACAATGACTCTTTCAACATTTGTTTTATTTCATATTAGTGAAGAGTCTCCTGGCTACTGTCACCTTGTGAAATGGAAGCTTAATTCATTTGCCTAGCCACAGAAGCCATCCTTGAAATTTGGTCAGAGTTCATTATGCTGCTTGTGCCTCATTTAGGCCCAGGCATGGAGAAGCATAAAACTAAAAACTTAGCTGGAGGCACACAGAGAATGGATTTCAGTTTTGTAAGGAATTAGAAATTGCTTTAGGATAGATGGATTCTATAGAGATAGGAAATAAATGTCCTTGAAGAAAAACTAGCTGGTAGAGAGAAAGAGTGTAAAGTATGAGAAGACTCCTGGGAGAAGGGACAAGCACACACAGAGAATGAAAATGACAAAGGGTTGTATATAAAAAGCCATTAAGAAGGAATGTTATGAAAGTGTGCATACTAAAACAAAAAGCAAATACAGCACTAGCAGTCAAACTAATGCTTGTATATCTAGCCAGAGCTGTGAAAGAAAATAAATTTGAGAAAGGCGATTATCATTGAACATGTATACAAAACAAAAAAAGGCAATAAAATACCTAAGATTAGGAATCATATGCACTTTGGTGTAAGAGTAATATTGTGAGAGTAACTGATATTTGACAGAAATATAAATAACTAGAGTATCAATATGGCAAAATATAAGCTGTTTGAGAAATACTCAAGGGGTGGTGAGCAGATGGAACTCAAATACATACTCTTCCTATGGAAAGTATATATTACTTTCATATAAGAAAGTATATTATACATAAATTTTATACTCAATGTATTGCCTTAGTGAATACAAACTGAAGTTTTATTACATTGCTGTGCTGGGTCAAGGTTAGAAAGTTAAAAGAAAAAATAACATAAGCATGCTTTTAATGATGCTGGGTTTTTAGTTCTTCATAAATGTACACTGCAATTTTTCTTTTCCTGTGGTTTATTAATTTTTTTGCCATTTGCCTTGTGACCAATTTTTCCACCCTTTGTAATATCAAAATTGCTGCCACTTTTTCATAGTGCTCAGCTACTTATCTTTTTAATCTACCTATTAACTATTACCGACTTACCTGCTTATTGTTTTTCTAATTTTATTTAATATATATTTATATGACATATATAGTACATATACATTTATTATTTGAAAATTGTATTTGTTCTATGACAGGCTGAGATGCTGTTAAGCATTTTATCTAAGGAACTTATGGGCAAGATTTGGGAATTTTGGTAAAGTCACCTTGTAAATTAAATTTTGCTTTGCTTTATCACTTTCTATAATGTTTGTCCACCAAATGAATACATTCTTATGGAAATGACTCACAAGTACATAGACTGGTTCTTTGGTTACATTAAACTTTCTAATGTCTTAGTAGATTTTTTAAAAATTATTTATAGAAATCTGTATTGAATGCTTTTTTCTTTTGTATCTAACAGACAAATATGGCTTATAGCTTCCAATGCACCACTTTTTAGTTGGATGAATGAGGCAAAGTGGCTTCACTACTCTAAATCTCCATTTTCTCATATATAAAATAGAGCATATAATAAAAACTATCTTGCAATGTTGTTTTTAATAAAATTATAAATGTAAATGTTTAGCACAGTGCCTAACATGTACAAAGTACTCAATCAAAGTTGGCTGCTATTATTATATGATGGTTGCATGTATTATATATATATATGTGTATGTGTGTATATGTACTATATATATGTTTACAGAACTATACATCAAAATTAAAAGGCAGCTCATAATACAGTCTTCAAACATTCCACTTAATACAGTTGGTGAGGGAGATGCCAAGATGGTTTACAGACATTAGGGGAAGGCTGGAGTAGGACCAGAATGTCGAAGGCATTATTAGCAGAAGTAGGAGGTGTGTAATACCCATGAAGGCAGAATTTAACACACCTTGATTCTAGAAGAATGACCATGCAGAGTGTCTTGATTTAGTAGCTAAATTGATTGCTTTACATAAATTAAGTTTTGTATATAGTGATTGTATATATATCCTGGAATCTTGAATTTTTATTTGGGCCCAACTGGAATGTCTTGTAGCAAGTCTGATGATGTGCTTTGTCCAGAGAGGTGAAACAGCTCTCAACAACTAGAGAACTGAAACTGTCAGATTTTTCTTTTCATTAACAGTTTTCAGTCTGGTTATGTCTTTGAAAATAGGATGCTTTGTACTGTATATTACCCACCAAATTAAGGAAAAGTTTACATTAAAAATTTTTGCTTGCTATTATTTTCTTTTGTCTTCCTGAAACTCTCCCAAGAAGGTGATCTTTGTCAGAAGTAAGAGTTAAGAATACAATTCTGTGTATTGGCAAATTCTTAAACATTTATAATCTCATTAGAATTGATAGATACTGTTAACAGAAATATAAGCAACATTTCAGCAACCTGTGTGAAATATTATTCCTTCCTTTGTTATATGAAAAGCAGCCATATACCCCTTTTCTAAACTCCAAATTAAAAAAAATAAAAAAACTTCAGAAGGTTGTTTCTCCCTGGTTTGCACTCTTGTGTTCCATTAGTTGGAAAAGCCTTAAAGTTAAAAGTAAATGGAGAAGTATTGATTCATCTCAGGCTGAGAGAGACTCTTAGAAAAATAAAATCATATGATTGCATCTTACATCTTTGTTGTAAAGCAATAATTTCTTTCTTTGAACAAATGTACTTTCTAAAATAAGTTTGAAGTTATTCTTAATATACACTTCAGAAACTGCTTTTCTCAAAATCTAGGCACATTGTATTACACTGAATAGGTTAATAGTATTTATAGGCAGTATTTAAAATATTTTTTAGCAACTTGCATTTTCTCTTTAAAATCAATGTGCTTTGTAGGAAATATGGTGATCAACTGTCCCACTTTGCCCCAGATTGAGAGGTTCCCTGGACTGGGCTTTTAGTGCTCAAACCAGTCTTAGGAAAACCAGGATGGTTGGTTACACTAAATGTATTACACAGAAAAAAAAATGTAGTGTATGCAGTTAAACATGTTCAAAGTGTAACTTTCATTGGAATGTCTATGATCACACTCAAATGAAATACACATGGACAAAAATTTAATATTAATGATAATACTAATGAAAGTATTACAGTTTAATTAGGTAGGAACATAAGTGCATTTTGAGTTGATTAAAAGTGGAAATATAAATACAAATATAATATGAAACTGAGCAGATGGTAGGTCACAGATACTAAAGGTAGAAGGAAGTAATTAACATATGTATTTGAAACTCATCCTTTTTATTTTTATTTCTAAATGCCAATTTCATTTCTTGAGTCTTAAAATTTAGAGTAGCAATTTAGGAAAACCTAGATGATAATCTAGGATAATTTGTTTTAGCTGAAATATTGATAAAATTATAACTGACTCAAATTTGGCTGCCTGCTGCTGGGAAGCCAAAGCAGGAGAAGTAAGGTGTGGTAAAAGGACATCAGCTTTTACTCAAATGCTAGCAGTTGGGAGAATGGCTAAGCTCAAGCCTCAAAGAAATCATATCAAATGTTAAGCTGGGGGGAGAGGGGTATTAAAAAAGGATTCAGGACTCTTGCTGAGTAAAGGTCTATGTTTCTTGTTCTGGTGACTATCTTGAGTCACGATCCACCGTGTGAGCTGATGTAATATCCACAATGGCCTGGTTATAAATTAATTGCTTTGAGGTAATCCCTGGAATTTCACAGTTGGATATCCATGACTGGTTTGTCTCAAGATTAGATCTGAGATCATATAAGCAAGCACAAAATTAGATAAACTAGCAATGCAAGGGAGTGTCTGCTGGGAAGGGAAGGAAAAAAATGTTTTAAGGTATGTTTTCAAGGTTAAAAGCCAGAGAGGAAAAAAAAAGTTTCAAAATGAATTTTGAATCTAAGCTACTCTGTTATATAGCCATGCAATATTTGTAGGAAAAAAAAAAAAAATATATATATATATATATACACACACACACACACATAGTTTGGAGATGGAGTCTTACTGTTTGTTGCCCAGGCTGGGGTGCAGTGGTGTGATCTAGGCTTACTGCAACCTCTGCCCTCCCACTGGGCTCAAGGAATTCTCATGCCTCAGCCCCCGAATAGCTGGGACTACAGCCGCATGTAACCACGCCTGGCTAATTTTTGTATTTTAATAGAGATGAACTTTCACAACTTTGGCCAGGCTGATCTTGAACTCCTGACCTAAGATGATCTGCCCACCTTGGCTGTCCGAGCCAAAAAATAATTTTTGTTATTTATGAACATTATCTAGTAGGCAGGTTATGTACTGCTTCAACTATATTGATAAGGAAACATGACACCAGTAACCATAAAAGGATAGTTAGAAAGTTCTGAAAGTCATTTAGGACATAATTTTTTTGTATATAAAATTTAAATATACCCTGATTCCAATTAATTATTCCAATACTGCTACGTTTCTTTGCTTTCTATCCACACAAAAACTTTGTATTTGTGTAGCTCCTGTTTTTAGTCTACCTTCTCATACATCATTTCTTTGTATATATTTATTTGTATTTCTAGCAATGTTTTTTTTCAGTGTGCTCAAAATATGTAATGAAATGGTCAGTGGCGTCTTCATATCTTTACTTTGTTATGACATGGGCACCTCAAGTATAAGAAGGCAACATATTATTTTTTATTCCAATCCGTGTCTCTGTCTTTCTTCTTCATGTTTGTAATAGTCTGTTTTCATACTGCTATAAAGAACTGCCTGAGACTGGGTAATTTATGAATGAAAGAGGTTCAATTGACTCTCAGTTTTACATGGCTGGGGAGGCCCCTGAAAACTTACAATCATGGTGGAAGGCAAAGGGGAGGCAAGGCACCTTCTTCACAAGGCAGCAGGAGGGAAATGAATGCAGGAAGAACTACCAAACACTTATAAAATCATCAGATCTCATGAGAACTCACTCACTCTCTTGAGAATGTCATGGGAGTTACTGCCTCCATGATAATCATTACCTCTACCGGGTTTCTCCCTTGACATGTGGGGATAATGTGAATTATGGAGATTACAATTGAAGATGAGATTTTGGGTAGGGACACAGTCAAACCGTATCATTTCACCCCTAGCACCTCCCAGATCTCAGGTTCTCACATTTCAAAACACAAACATGCCTTTCCAAGAGCTGATGTAATATTCACAATAGCCAGGTTATAAAGTCTCCCAAAGTCTTAACTCATCTCAGCGTTAACCCAAATGTCCAAGTCCAAAGTCTCATCTAAGACAAGGCAAGTCCCTTCGCTTACTGTAAAATCAAAATCAAGTTAGTTATTTCCAAGATACAATGAGGGTACAGGCATTGGGTGAATACACGCCCATTCCAAATTGGAGAAATTGGCCAAAATAAAGGGGCTATATGCCCCACACAAGTCCAAAATCCAGCTGGACAGTCAAATCTAAAGTTCAAAAATGATCTCCTTTGACTCCATGTCTCACAACCAGGTCACACTGATGTGAGAAGTATGTTCCCATGGCCTTAAGAAACTCAACATATGTGGCTTTGCAGGGCACAGCCTCACTCCTGGCTGCTTTCATGGGTTGAGTGTCTGCGGCTTTTCTAGGTACACTGTGCTAGCTGTCAATAAATCTAAAATTCTGTGGTCTGGGGGACAGTGACCCCCTATTCAAAGCTCCACTAGGCAGTGCCCCAGTGGGTACTCCATGTGGGGGGCTCCAATCCCACATTTCCCTTTTGCATTGCCCTAGCATAGGTTCTCCATGATGACTCAACCCTCACGGCAAACTTCTATCTGGACATCCAGGTGCTTCCATACATCCTCTGAAACCTAGGCAGAGGTTTCTAAACCTCAGTTCTTGACTTCTGTTAACCCACAGGCCCAACACCATATGTAAACCACCATGGTTTGGGGCTCACACCCTCTGAAGTAAACGACTGAGTTGTATGTCGGCCCATTTTAGCCACTGCTGGTATGCAAGGCACTAAGTACTGAGACTGCACAAAGCAGCAAGGCCCTGGGACTGGCTGATGAAATTATTTGTTCTCCCTAGGACTCTAGGCCTGTGATGGGCAGGGCAGCATGAATACCTCTGACATCCTCTGGAAACATTTTCCCCATTGTCTTGGTAAAACATTTGGCTCCTTGGTAATTATGCAAATTTATGCAGCTGGCTTGAATTTCTGCTCAGAAAATGGGTTTTAGTTTTCTCTCACAAAGTCAGGCTGCAAATTTTCCAAACATTTAATCTCTGCTTTCCTTTTAAACATAAGTTCCAATTTCAAATCATCTCTGTGAATGCATAAAACTGAATGCTTTGGAGCACCTATGTCACTTTTGAACAGTGCTGCTTAGAAATTTCTTCCACCAGATACCCTAAATAATTTCTCTCAAGTTCAAATTTCCACAGATCTCTAGTGCAGTGGCAAAATGCCTCTGGTCTCTTTGCTAAAGCATAGCAAGAGTCACCTTTATTCCAATTCCCAACAAGTTCTTAATCTCCATCTGAGACAACCTCAGCCTGGATTTTATTGTCCATATCACTATCAGCATGTTTATCAAAGCCATTAAACAAGCCTCTAGGAAATTCCAAAGTTTCCCACAACTTTCTGTGTTCTTCCGAGCCCTCCAACATGTTTCAACCTCTGTCTGTTATCTAGTTCTAAAGTCACTTCCACATTTTTGGGTATCTTTACAGCAGCACTCAACATTCTGCAGTACTGATTTACAGTATTTAGTCCATTTTCACACTGCTGTAAAAACTGCTTGAGACTGAGTAATTTATAAAGGAAAGAAGCTTAATTGACTCACAGTTCCACATGGCTGGGGAAACCACAGGAACTTACCAGCATGGTGGAAGGTGAAGGAAAAGCAAAGTGTCTTTTCCTTCAAGAAGAATGAATGCAGGAGGAACTACCTAACACTTGTAAAACCATTAGATCCCTTAAGAACTCATTCACTATCATGAGAACAGCATGAAGGAAACTGCTCCCATGATTTAATTACCTCCACCTAGTCTCTCCCTTGACATGTAGGGATTATGGGGATTACAATTCAAGATGGAATTTTTCGTGGGAACACAGCCAAACCATACTGATGTAACATATTTCTTCAGCCACTTGCCAGGCACAATTAAAATTTGAGAGGCATAGTTTTTTATTTTTCTCTCTACCTAAAATACTATCTCCTACTTAGTTTGTGCTAAAGAAATATACAATAATCTTTTTTGGTCATCCTTTTTGTTCAGTTCTTTTTATTTTTATATATTTTAAAAATTGTTATTATACTTTAAGTTCTGGGGTGTATGTGCAGGATGTACAAGTTTGTTACATAAGTATACACATGCAATGATGGTTTGCTGCATGTATCACCCCGTTATCTACATTAGGTATTTCTCCTATTGCTATCCCTCCCCATCCGCCACTACCTGTTTTCCCTCCCCTAACCCCCTACCCCCTGACAGGCCCCAGTGTGTGATGTTCCCCTCCTGTATCCATATGATCTCATTGTTCAATACCCACTTATAAGTGAGAAGATGTGGTGTTTGGATTTCTGTTCTTATGTCAGTTTGCTGAGAATATGGTTTCCAGCTTCATCCATGTCCCTGCAAAGGATGTGAACTCATCATTTTTTATGACTGCATAGTATTACATGATGTATCTGTGCCACAATTTCTTTATCCAGTCTATCATTGATAGGCATTTGGGTTGATTCCAGGTCTTTGCTATTGTAAACAGTGCCACAATGAACATATATATGCTTGTGTCTTTATAATAGAATGATTTATAATCCTTTGGGTATACCCAGTAGTGGGATTGCTGGGTCAAATGGTATTTCTATTTCTAGATCTTTGGGGGAATCACCACACTGTCTTCCACAATGGTTGAATTAATTTACAGTCCCAACAGCCGTGTAAAAGCATTCCTATTTCTCCACATCGTCTCCAGCATCTGTTGTCTCCAGATTTTTTAATGATTGTCATTCTAACTGGCATGAGATGGTATCACAATATGGTTTTGATTTGCATTTCTCTAATGACCAGTGATAATGATCACCTGTTCCACAGAAATACAAACTACCATCAGAGATTACTATAAACACATCTATGTAAATAAGCTAGTAAATATAGAAGAAATGGATAAATTCATGGACACTTACACCCTCCCAAGACTAAACCAAGAATTGAATCCCTGAATATATCAATAACAAGGTCTGTAATTGAGGCAGCAATTAATAGCCTACCAACCAAAAGAAGTCCAGTACCAGATGGGTTCGAAACCGAAATCTACCAGACGTACAAAGAGAAGCTGGTACCATTCTTTCTGAAACTATTCCAAACAATACAAAAAGAGGCAATCCTCCCTAATTCATTTTATGAGACCAACATCATCCTGAAATCAAAACCTGGCAGAGGCACAACTGAAAAAGAAAATTTCAGACCAATATCCATGATAAACATTAATGCAAAAATCCTCAATAAAATACTGGCAAACTGAATCCAACAGCACATCAAAAAGCTTATCCATCATGATCAAGTTGGCTTCATCCCTGGGATGCAAGACTGGTTCAACATAAACATAATGCATAACATAAAAGTAATTCATCACATAAACAGAACTAAAGACAAAAACCACATGATTATCTCAAACGATGCAGAGAAAGCCGTCAACAAAATTCAATAGTGCTTTATGCTAAAAACTCTCAAAACCTCTCAAATAGCTAGAATGGACAAACCCAAAGCCAATTTACTAAAAGGGCAAAAACTGGAAGCATTAATTTTGAAAGTTCACATAAGACAAGGATGCCTTCATTCACCACTCCTATTTAACATAGTGTTGGAAGTTCTGGCCAGAGCAATCAGTGAAGAAAAAGAAATGAAGGATTTTAAATTAGGAAAAAAGGAAGCCAAATTGTCTCTATTTGCAGATGATATGATTGTATATTTAGAAGACCCCATCATCTCAGCCCAAAATCTCCTTAAGCTGATAAGCAACTCTCAGTATGCAAAATCAATATGCAAAAATCACAAGCATTCCTATACACCAATAACAGAGAAACAGCTAAATCATGAGTGAACTCCCATTTACAATTGCTAAAAAAGACAATAAAATACCTAGAAATACAACTAACAAGGGATGTAAGGGACCTCTTCAAGGAGAACTACAAACGACTACTCAAGGAATTAAGAGAGGACACAAACAGATGGAGAAACATCCCATGCTCATGGTTAAGAAGAATCAATATCATGAAAACGGCCATACTGCCCAAAGTAATTTATAGATTCAATGCTATCCCCAACAAGCTACCATTGACTTTCTTCACAGAACTGGAAAAAAAAAACAAACACCTTAAACCTCATATGGAACCAAAAGAGAGCTCACATAGCCAAGACAATCCTAAGCAAAAACAAAACAAAACAAAACAAAAACAACAACAAAAAAACAAAGCTGGAGGCATCATGCTACCTGACTTCAAACTATGCTACAAGGATACAGTAATAAAAACAGCATGGTACTGGTACCAAAAGAGATATATAGACCAATGGAACAAAACAGAGGCCTCAGAAATACTACACATCTACAACCATGTGATCTTTGACAAACCTGACAAAAACAAGCAATGGGGAAAGGATTCCATATTTAATAAATGGTGTTGGAAAGGTTATAGAGAAAAAGAGAATAATTTTGTATGAGAAAAGATCTTGTATGGTAAATTTTTATCCTAATGTAAAATGACTATTTTTTAAAAAAAGGAAATTTAGGACAAGACAGATAGTTCAAGCATGTTACAGATTGTCTGCATAAGACATATATAGTTTTTTCCTGTTTCTCTGTGTGTCTATCTTCAGGCACATACAGAGAAAATAGAAAGATGAAAATTTAGATAAAATATTCTTTGAAACCTGTTAGAAAATTGAAGAAATTAAAATAGAAAGATGAAAATTTAGATAAAATATTCTTTGAAACCTGTTAGAAAATTGAAGAAATGTCAATTAATTAACATTGCCGATATTTAAAGTTCTTAGACTTGATGAAGGTAAAATAATAACTATTGTAAATAAATGTACTTTCAGCTTGGCAATTCTGTTTTAATATAGGTAAGCATGAAGCCAGATTTAGCATGGATCCAAATTTGACATACATGCTTGTGTTGCTTCACACTATATTTGCTATTCTGCATTGATAGTACCAGCACCACTAAAGTACTTACTGGTCACATACCTAAAATGAATTTCTTAATTGGACAATATGTGTAGCAGTCTTGGTGGGCTTAACAACATTAAATCGTGTGTCAATAACAAATTAATCTAATTAGTCTTTTTTTTAACACTCTGAGTTATACTGTGGCCTCTGAGGTGAATTGATTTGCTGTTTGTTCTCCTCATGATATATATATATGATCTCCTTATGATATATATATATGTTCTCCTTATGATATATATATCATATCATATATATATTATACCATTGATGTTTAATGTTTTTTTGTTTCTATTTTATTTGGTTCTATGAATAGTCCTTTTGTTTCCTATGCATTTCCAAAAATTCATATTGTTCTATTTATCTAAAAATCCTAAGTTACCTTTGTTTAGTCTCCAAAAATTGTCAGAGAAGTTCATTCATTTAAAATTTGGTTGGTTTTGCTTACCTGTGATGATCTAGAGAGTTATGTGTGCTTTAAGTCTCCTAGCAAAAAATAAATTAACACTTAATATTACAAGTTCAGTACAGAAATTGTATGTTATATATTTTGTTATTTGGAAAAGTATGTGAGAGTAAAAATGTTTAATGGTGTTTACTTCCAAGGTAATTTAATTCAATCAATAATTTCAGTAGGCTACAGAATGTTTCCTTTAACAAGAAAAAACTGTGATATGAGTATAAAATTTTAATGTTCAGGAAAGATTGATCTTATCCTTAAGGAAATTGGATTGATTGAGATTTCTCTCAAACTAACATAGTTGTGCTTACCATTATTAAAATTAAGCAATATTCACTTGGATTTAGTAGTAATTTTTTAAAAAGAAGATGTGAGAATTTCTAGTTTTTTTTTTTTTATCCTAAGCCTTCTATCACTGTTGGGCCTTCGTTTATATACCTGAAAACAAATATATACAAATGTTGCTCTGATTACCTAATCAGTTGCCAGTATTGTATTTGAAACCAATCTTGGAAAAGTGTAGTGATGCTCTTGTAAAATAGCTGAAAAGAAATTACTCTGTGCTTATTCTCACTTTTCTTTGTTTCTTTGTATAGTGTTTAAATGAAAGGAGATTATTTATCCTCATACTGAACTTCCAAAACTGATTTTTGCATTTACCGTTTTTTAATGATGAAGAAAAACGTCAATGGTTTTGCTTTTGAAAGTTTAACATGGGACCTATCACGTTTTTGATGCTTTGGTCAGTTCTGTTATTAGTGTGCTAGCAATGAAATATATACAGGGAATAAACTAACCACTTTAATACAGTCATTTGAAGTGCTACTGGCAGTAACCACTGGATTTCAAATCACAGTGATTTAATTTGTGACATGTTAGAGAGAATGATAAGACTTTCTGCAGTATAAATTGTCCTATTAAGTAATCCTTCTGCTGTTAAGTTACAGAGCTTTGACTCCTGGTTTTGAAAAAGGTACTCCTGATAACTCTTGAACATTGACCCCAGTCAAAGCCTTATCTTTAGATTTGAGAGAAGGTGACAATCAAAATGAACCTTTCATGAAACACAAGGCCAGAAATGAAAACCATTCAACCCCTCTAGGCCCAGAGACTATCATGGCTTAGGATGCGGGCATTTGAAATTTTAAGGACCAATTTTGAGAGATTAAATTAGTTCAGAGCTTTCTTATTAATTAAACATTAATATAAAAAGCACACTGATGCAAGACCAGTGTCTGAGCCCCTGTGCCAGAAAACCAGGATTTTCTTGGAACATTAATCTGCTCTTTAATAGAAAACTGGAGAAAGTTATAAAAGGTTTATGGAAAACTCACCTTATGGTCAATCTGTTTAAAAATAGATATATTTGCTTATAAAGTTTATTAAAATTAGGTTTAACATAACATACAAAAGTAACATTTTGTTTTCTCCTTTGATCAAAATGATTGTATAACATTAGTATGGGACATAATATTTTTGTTTCCTTTTTGAGTAAAGTGTGGGGAAAATGGAAGGGGGAAGACAGATTTAGTTGTGCTCATGCTGATTTTATTAGGCGTTATTGTTTGGTAAATGGATTCTCATCTCTATCAAAGAGTAAATGTTTTTGTTTTATGATTTTGGTTAAATGAATGACTATTTCATAGTAACTTGTGATACTATTTTATGATATCAAGTGTCTTAAAACATTGAAACTTGGCAAAATTTTTGAAAGTACAATTTCAAGTTTTACATTCACTGCTTTTGACCTCAAACTAACCTTTTCTGGATATTGAGTTCCCTAAAATCCAAGAGAGACATATTAGGCTCATTCATTACATCAAAATTACGGAGGAAACGTTACCAAATTTGAGGTGGTGTTTAATTTCCTTTGGATTCTCTTAATATAGCTGTGTTGTTAATATGCATTAATATGTGTTCCAGGATTGTATGAGAATTCTGATATGCCTTGATATATGTTGTTGTAATAATTATGTTAAATTGCTCTATGTCACAGAAACAACCAAATTCCCATGTCAACTGTGTCTTTAACTATGGTTGTCTTAAGACTTCTGCCATCCACAAGAGTTCTTTTGCTTAGATTTTTCTCCAAAAGTGACTATACTCATATACAGTCCAAGGTTTGCTTCTTTGGGAAATTCATTAAAAGAAATCTTGAATGCAGGTGTCTGATAACTTTGGATATCATGCCATTGAATTAGAGAGAAACCTTCCAGGACACCAATTGAAAGGCTGATATGTTCATAAAGATTGCTAACCCAATATGAAGCAGAGCAGGAGCTGATTACATGGATCGAACTAATGGAAGACTGAAATAATTTTTATGGCTTTTTTGTGTGAAACATTGTGGATTCTTCAGAGTGTGGAGAAAATTTTTTCTTTTTGAGTTACATATATTCATTAACAGTTGACTGCATGCCTTTGTGAACCCTGTGGACATGGTGAAAGTTAGGACTGATTTTTTTAGGAAAGTATGTAAATGTATACAATGATGTTCATTTTGTGTATAAGTTAGTAGGTGATATCCAGAGGCAACCCTGAACAGACTTTGTAATTATAGTAAAGCCCATTTTGTGGTTTCTTTCAATGAATTAATGAAGAGACTTCAATAAATGTTTAGAGTTCATTCATGGTGTTTCAGATATTTGTCTTTAACACCTCAGGCAATAAGCCAAATAATATTTAAATTTTTTTTAAATATTCAGACATTACAATGTCGTGACATGCTTTTTTGCTTCCAAAATGCTCAGGGCATATATATTTGGAGAATTGTGTAAACCATTCTTTGATTATAGTTTCATTTAGAAAGAAAATAGCATAGCATAGAGCAGAAATGTTTTTCCATTCGGGTCTCAGTTGAAAAGCAAAAATTCACCTAACTGAAAATAAATGTATTATCTGCTAAGATTTTTTCCATAGGTATAAATATTTTTATTACGAAATTTCTAGGAAATTAAGTTATTGGTGATTAACGGGTGATCATTTTATATACTTAAGTTAAACAGACATTCAAGACCTGCCAGAGATGAAGCACTTCACTCAGTATGTTTTACCTGCCCCAGAAAAGATTGTACACCTGTAAGGAAACAGAATATGCCAACTTTGAAGAGGGACACTAAGCATTCCATGGAAGTTTTGAGACTATTTTACATGACCTTCTTCTCGTCAGTAAAACCTAACTCAAGTATAAATGTATTATTACTTGTGTAGATTTATTATTTCTAGATTTTAAAGTCCATGAGGATAAAAAATACATGTTTTGAACAGTTTTAACTCCAAATTCTAGCATAGTATTTAGGATATACTAGATATTTTTGTTAAATAAATGTTGAGTAATATGAGTTCCACTTAAGTTATGATCAAAGGATAAGTTAAAGTAGTTGGACAAAAATGCTTGCTGAGAAGCATGTGTTCAAGTAGTAGAAAGATGGGCTATTTGTTAATGCAAAGCTATGTTTCACTGAATGAAGTTCAGGAACCAAGATATGAAGCAGGAAAGGTATGGACTGCTCTAAGGGATATAGTTCCAAATGGAGCATGTCTGGAAATGAAGCTGGAAGGTTGACCAGGGTCTAGGCAAGAAAGTGATAGGCTGCATGTCTCTTTAAAAGGAGCTAAAATCCATGTATGAAGGATAATAATAGCATGTACTTGCATGCATATTGTCTTGTGAAATAATCTAAAGAGTCTTGATTTTTTTGTCACTTATCAATGCACATTTTTCACACTGAGCTAAAATGGCCTCTGAACAAATAATTAAATTTCAACATTTTAAGACACTTGATGTCACAAATTACGATTACAGGTTACTATGAAATATTCATTTAGCTGAAATTATAAAATAAAAGCATTGATTCTTTAATAGAGACAAGACTCCATTTCCTATACATATACATACATGGAAACCATGTATGTTTCTATTCTGGTCCTACCTTCAGTCCACAGATTCTAGCTTTCACCTAAATTCAATATATCTCATGGAATAAACTTCAGCCTCACATTTTTCTTCTCCTATTTGCCTCATAATTTTTTTTTTTTTTCTGTAATCTTCTGTGAATACTGATTTGGTCAATTTTTTTACCTCTATTCAACTTTACAGACACATTTAAATATCACTTCTCTTTCATTGCTTTATAAATAAAAGTTAATTATTGAAACATAAAATAAGTGCTTGATATATGCAAGTCACTTATATAGCTTTGGGTTGCCAGTGGAGGTGGGTCCTTTCAGGGGAACCATGGAGCATAAGATAACATTCCACTTCTGTAGGAGATAATATTGCATTCTATATTTTACATACATTATAGTTTTACATTAGTGTCACTCAACAAGCGATAAGTACCATAATTTCATCTAGATCTTTTTAAAAGTATTTCTTGACCATCTAATTCAGAGTTACATAATTACAGTATCTGGGGATGAATCTTGACCATACTTTCATTAAGAACTACTGATTTTCATTGTGAATCCATTTATAATTTTGCTTTATTTCATGTGTGTGTGTGTGCACATATGTATGTGTATGTTTGTGTGTATCCCTAGTTTTATTTTCTCCCATTTTATAAATTTTCTTTCTTATATATAAGAAAGTAAAATTATAAATATATATATTTATACAACATATATTTTCTATAGGTTTAAGTAAGTTTTAGTATTTTAATAGTAAAGTAGGTAGTGTTACATTGCTGTCCAACTGTTTCACATGAATTACAGTCTCTTACAAAACTAGATTGCTGGTGTCTTACAGAAGAGAAATGGTTTATGCTACCTCATAGCCACTGAAATATCTAACAGAAGCTACACATATAACAGTCTCAATAATTATTTTTGATTAATTGATACACTCTTCTTAATAACAAATTAAATTCACCCTCACACTTCTCTATGCAATTTCTTCTTTCTTTCCTAACTTGATACTCCTACATGTCAAGTTTAGAACTTTTAAAGAACTAAAGATTATTGGCTCTGTAAATAGTGGGATTCTAGGCAGACTTTCAGAGGGAAGATTGCCATAGCTATTAGTCATCACATTTTGAATGTCTGCATAGTTGTTATCCAGTATATTTGGAGGTCCTAGACTAAGGAAATAAAAAAAAATTGTATTTTTATAGTTTAAAATATAATTGGTCAAGACTAGTTTGAACACTAGTAAGTAAAAATAAATCAATCCAAGCCCTATTTTTGTAATTTAGGATGATTCTTTCTCCACAAATAATAAGGCAGGCAATTCTGCCCCAGAAAAGTTTGCAGATCCTAATTGCTTTGTGGTTACTATTACAAAATCACTTTCAATAATAAACAACACTAACATTAAATTCAAATATTAGTTTGTCATTGGCCCTTGTGCTTTATGCTCTACATGCACTGTCACAGTTTCTTGTACTACCATGTGGTAGGTACTGTTATATAGTTTTCATATTATGAATGATCAGTCACATGTGATATAGATATGAATTTTGTGAGAGCAATTAGCATAAAATATAGTCTTGTATTTTTTGAGACTGAGACCATTCTCCTGCCTCAGCCTCCTGAGTAGCTGGGATTACAGGTCTGCACCACCACACCCAGCTAATTTTGTATTTTAGTAGAGACTGGGTTTCTCCATGTTGGTCAAGCTGGTCTCAATTCCCAACCTCAGGTGATCCACCTGCCTTGGCCTCCCATAGTGCTGGGATTACAGATGTAATCCACTGCACCCGGCCAATTAGTCTTAACTCTTTCAACAAACATGCATTGAGTTCTTTTATTTAAAAAGTCGTAATAATGATTGCGAATATTTGAGGTAACCTGAAATATATTCAGTACTTTTGTGTCACCAAAAAGTTCCTGCAACAATAACAATGTTGTGTTTTTAAAGGAAGGTGATGGATAGAATAATTTGCTTAAGTATAGTTAATTTTTTATATAAATATATATCAAAATATTATATACCTTAAATATATGCAATAAGAAAAGCAGAATGGCTATATGTTAGTAAATTTGAGTTATTTTCTTTGCTTTTGCTATTTGGGGATACAAGCAGAAGAACTCAGAATTGACATTAAAAACGAACATAAAGATAGATCAATATATAAATTTACAGATTAAATGATAGAATGTATAAGGTTTGTACAAAGTAATCTGGGTGAGGTGGTTAGTGTAATTGAATAGGAGATTTAGATAAAACAATATTGACCATGGCTTGCTGAAGCTGAATGCTTGGTATATTGACATAATTTCCATAAAAATTTTAAAAGTTAGAAAAAATACATCAACATGCGATTTAAAACTCTGATGTGTTCAAAAGCAATGAAATAAATTGTATCTGAACATTGTAGTTTAATTCAGAAAGTGCATGAATTTCTCTTCCTCAACCAAATTACAATTAGCATCCATGAAATTATACAATTTTCCATTTGCCTTTGCCCACCTGTAATAATTGTGGCTAACAGCAATCTAAATTATCCATTTTATATGGTGAACAAATGATTATTCTTAAAACAGATCCTGTGCTCCTTTAAATTACTTTTCTTCATTCTTCAGTTGGCCCAGACCATTACTGAGTTAAGTGTTTCTTAATGAGGAATACTGCCTCACTGAACTTTGCTTTGTCTGCAATTTAGAGGAATAATTTAAGATTCCTAAAGTCCAGAACTGAATATCCAAAGAAGATGAGGAATTATTAGAATATTGTATCTCATCACCATGGGCGTTTCTCAAAATATTTTTTTCTGTTTTCTTTTGTGTTAGAAACAATATTTTCTCAGAGGACATATTTTAAACCTGGATAAAAATTCTGTGCTGATTATTCTAAGCAAGTTGATTTTATCAATTAAGACATAAACAGAAAATGTAAAATGAGTAGAAACATGCCAAATGAGGGGAGAAGGTCCAAAAGAAGACAGAATAATATTTCTACTTCCTTCTCCCCATCATCTCCCTCCTGGTACTTCCTTAGAGAGAAGCAGCAGCTAATAAAATTGCCTGAGTCTTAAGGATTGATAGGGTTATATTTTTAGAAGACGAGATCACTGTGCTAATGTGATTTTTCTTTTTTTAATTTAAGTTCTGGGATACTTGTGCAGAACATGCAGGTTTGTTACATAGGTATACACTTGCTATGTTGGTTTGCTGCACCCATCAACCCGACATCTACTTAGGTATTTCTCCTAATGCTATCCCTCCCCTTGCTTCCCACCCCTCAACAGGCCCAGGTGTGTGATATTCCCCTCCCTGTGCCCGTATGTTCTCATTGTTAAACTCCCACTTATGAGTGAGACCACCCGGTGTGTGGTTTTCTGTTTCTGTGTTAGTTTGTGAAGAATGATGGTTTACAGCTTCATGTATGTCTCTGCAAAGGACATGAACTCATTCTGTTTTATGGCTGCATAGTATTCCATGGTGTATATGTGCCATCTTATCTTTATCCAGTCTAACATTGATGGGCATTCGGGTTGGTTCCAAGTCTTTCCTATTGTGAATACTGCTACAAATAAACATACATGTGCATGTGTCTATAGAGTAGAATTATTTATAATTCTTTGGGTATAAACCCAGTAATGGGATTGCTAGGTCAAATGGTATTTCTAGTTCTAGATACTTGAGGAATCACCACAGTGTCTTCCACAATGGTTGAACTAAGTTGCACTCCCACCAACTATATTAAAAGCATTTCTATTTCTCCACATCCTTTCCAGAATCTGTTGTTCCCTGACTTTATTTTTTTTTTTTTTGTATTTTATTGCATTTTAGATTTTGGGGTACATGTGAAAAACATGCAAAATTGTTGCATAGGTACATACGTAGCAATGTGGTTTGCTGCCTTCCTCCCCACCACCTATATCTGACATTTCTCCCCATGTTATCTCTCCCCAAATACCCACACCCCACTGTCCCTCCCCTAATTCCCCCTGACAGACCCCAGTGTGTGATGCTCCCCTTCCTGTGTCCACGTGTTCTCATTGTTCAACACACGCCTATGAGCGAGAACATGCAGTGTTTGATTTTCTGTTCTTGTGTCAGTTTGCTGAGAATGATCGTTTCCAGGTTCATCCATGTCCCTGCAAATGACAGGAACTCATCATTGTTTATGGCTGCATAGTATTCCACGGTGTATATGTGCCACATTTTCCCCATCCAGTCTATCATCGATGGGCATTTGGGTTGGTTCCAAGTCTTTGCTATTGTAAACACTGCCAAAATGAACATTCATGTGCATGTGTCCTTATATTAGAACGATTTATAATCCTTTGTATATATACCCAGTAATGGAATTGCTGGGTCAAATGGAATTTCTATTTCCAGGTCCTTGAGGAATTGCCACACTGTCTTCCACAAAGGTTGAACTAATTTACACTCCCACCAACAGTGTAAAAGTGTTCCTATTTCTCCACATCCTCTCTAGCATCTGTTGTCTCCAGATTTTTTAATGATCGCCATTCTAACTGGCGTGAGATGGTATCTCAATGTGGTTTTGATTTGCATTTCTCTAATGACCAGTGATGATGAGCATTTTTTCATATGTTTCTTGGCCTCATATATGTCTTCTTTTGAAAAGTGTCTGTTCAGATCCTTTGCCCACTTTTGAATGGGCTTGTTTTTTTCTTGTAAATCTGTTTTAGTTCCCTGTAGATTCAGGATATTAGCCCTTTGTCAGATGGGTAGATTGCAAAAATTTTTTCCCAGTCTGTTGGTTGCCGATTCACTCTAATGATTCTTTTGCTGTGCAGAAGCTCTGGAGTTTAATTAGTTCCCATTTGTCTATTTTGGCTTTTGTTGCCAATGCTTTTGGTGTTTTAGTCATGAAGTCCTTGCCTATGCCTATGTCCTGGATGGTTTTGCCTAGGTTTTCTTCTAGGGTTTTTATGGTGTTAGGCCTTATGTTTAAGTCTTTAATCCATCTGGAGTTAATTTTAGTGTAAGGTGTCAGGAAAGGGTCTAGTTTCTGCTTTCTGCACATGGCTAGCCAGTTTTCCCAACACCATTTATTAAACAGAGAATCCTTTCCCCATTGCTTGTTTTTATGAGGTTTGTCAAAGATCAGATGATTGTAGATGTGTGCGTTGCCTCCGATGCCTCTGTTCTGTTCCATTGGTCTATATCTCTGTTTTGCTACCAGTAACATGTTGTGTTGATTATTGTAGCCTTGTAGTATACTTTGAAGTCAGGTAGTGTGAAGCCTCCAGCTTTGTTCTTTTTGCTTAGAATTGACTTGGCTATGCGGGCTCTCTTTTGGTGCCATATGATGTTGAAGGTGTTTTTTTTTCTAGTTTTGTGAAGAAGGTCATTGGTAGCTTGATGGGGATAGCATTGAATCTGTAAATTACTTTGGGCAGTATGGCCATTTTCATGATATTGTTTCCTGACTTTAATGATCACCATTCTAACTGGTGTGAGATAGTATCTCATTGTGGTTGATTTGCATTTCTCTAATGACCAGTGATGATGAGCTTTTTTTCATATATTTGTTGACTGCATAAATGTCTTCTTTTCAAAAAGCACCTGTTCATATCCTTTGCCCACTTTTTGATGGGGTTGTTTCTTTTTTTGTACATTTAAGTTCCTTGTAGATCTTGGATATTAGCCCTTTGTCAGATGAATAGATTGCAAAAATTTTCTCCCATTCTGTAGGTTGCCTGTTCATTTTGATGATAGTTTCTTTTGTTGTGCAGAAGCTCTTTAGTTTAATTAGATCCCATTTGTCAATTTCGGCTTTTGTTGTCATTGCTTTTGGTGTTTTAGTCATGAAGTCTTTGCCTATGCCTATGTACTGAAAGGCACTGCCTGGTCAAGTGGAGTGAATAGATACTTTCTAGAGTTTTTATGCTTTTAGGTCTTGCAATTAAATCTTTATTCCATCTTTAGTTAATTTTTGTATAAGGTTAATGTGTGTGCATAGGTTTGTTTAAGTGAGGGCCATCAGAGATTTTAAGTGAGATATTCCTGATATTCTCAGCCAAAATAACATAAAATCTTAATTGTACAGACTTTACATGCACACTGAGTAATGGCTTTAACACTAAATTATTTTACTTTATTGGCTGAAGGTTTGGTTTATTGTATGAAATTATTTCATCAGGTAAATAATTATCCTTAAGCATGTATGCCTCACCCAATAGCTATGTAAATAGTTGGTGCAAGTTAACCAATGGTTAACCAAGTTGAAAGTTGCAAAATTCAGACACCTTTATTTCACTTGTGTTTGCTTGAGCTTATGATTGATAAAGCACATCTCTAAGATATGGAAATCCCTTCTCGTTCTTTTCTCACTTCAGGTGCCAGCAATTGATTTTGCAGCCAGCAGGAATATCATGCCAAGCTGAGTCCTTTTTATGTCTGCCTTTCTCTTGACTTTACCTTGGAGTTAGTCAGGAAGTAATCACATGAGCTCAGCAGTGTCAAAATTACGGTATTCTAAATGTTTCAGCTATATACTTCCAAACTTTCAAAAACCTCCTGATTTTTGATCAAGAACCGGTATTTGCCTAATCAAGTAGGCACTTATTTAGGTAAATTATACAGAGACAGAGACATTCATTTGGCTAAACTACTTTATATTATATTAAAAAGGTAATTATTTCAAAGGAGGAGCATCAAGATGTTTGACTAGATGTACCTGATACTCCTTTCTCTCACAAAGAAGAACCAAAATACTGAGCAGATGATCACACTCTGAGTAGATCATCTGAGACAGACGACTGGAATTCAACAGTTAAGTGGCAGGGCCAAACAGGTTGCCTCCCTTCCATCTCCTTCCTTGTTTCCAGTGCTTCTTATCATGCTTCCTGTTTATATACCTTCTGATTTTTCTTAAAGCCAAAAATCTGGCATTCATAATTATAATAATTAAAATTTGTCAATTTTGTCAATAAATAAATTTTGAAAACCTTGGCATAGGACAACCCAATCAGGCAAAATTTAACCTTTCTGAGGAATTCTATTTGGGAATAATGTTATTTACATTTTTTAAATTATTTTCATTTTTGAGATGGAGTCTCGCCCTGTCACCCAGCCCGGAGTACAGTGGCATGATCTCAGCTCACTGCAACTTCTGCCTTCTGATTCAAGCGATTTTCCCACCTCAGCCTCCCGGATAGCTGGGACTACAGGTAGGTGCCACCATGCCAGGCTAATTTTTTGTATTTTTAGTAGAGTTGGGGTTTCATCATGTTGCCCAGGCTGGTCTCAAACTCCTGAGCTCAAGTGATCAACCCTACTCATCTTCCCAAAGTGCTGGGATTACAGGCGTGAGCCACCATGCCTGATCTGGGAATGATGTTTAGACAGCAGAAATTTTTGTAAATTATTTATTTGATTGATTCTTTACAAAAATCTTTTTAAAGATTTTCTGTAGTCCACCAAGTAAACAAATATTTCTTAGCATACTATTCCTTGTCCTTCTATATTTAAATCTTTGCTTCACTGTCTCTGTATTCTGTTACTTTCCTGCCTTTCTTTATACTAATTCCATTAAGTTCACTTTTCCATTTATTTGTTTTGAGGCCAAGATCAAATGTTATATTATTTACAAGGGTTTTTTTTCTTAATCTATAATAATTTTTTTATTTTCAAAATTTTATTTACTTTGTTAAATTATTTATATGTTATTGATTTGTTTTAACTTTTATTTTAGAATTGGGGTACGTGCAAGTTTGTTACAAAGATGTATTGTATGATGCAACATTTGAAGTACAAATGAATCTGTCATCCAGGTCGTGAGCATGGTACCCAATAGGTAGTTTTTTTGTTGTTTGTATTTTATTTTATTTTATTTACTTTAAGTACTGGGATACATGTGCAGAATGTGCAGGTCTGTTACATAGGTATACATGTGCAATGGTGGTTTGCTGCACCTATCAACCCATCATCTAGGTTTTAAGCCTCACATGTATTAGGTGTTTGTCTTAACCCTTTCCCTCCCCTTGCCTCCCAAACCCCAAGAGGCCCCACTATGTGTTGATACCCTTCCTGTGTCCATGTGTTCTTATTGTTCAACTCCCACTTATGAGTGAGAACATACCGTGCTTAGTTTTCTGTTCCCATGTTTTCTGAGGATAGTGGCTTCCAGCTTTATCCATTTCCCTGAAAGGACATTATCTCATTATTTTTTCTGGCTGCATAATCCTCCATTGTGAGATATATATATATCATTCTATATATATATATGTGTGTGTGTGTGTGTGTGTGTGTGTGTGTGTATATATCTCACAATGGAGGATTATGCAGCCAGAAAACATAATGAGATATTGTCCTTTCAGAGACATCTTTGTAACAAACTTGCATTTACCCCAATTCTAAAATTAAAGTTAAAACAAATCAATAACATATAAATAATTTAACAAAGTAAGTAAAATTTTGAAAATAAAAAAATTATCATAGATTAAGGAAAAAAAAACCCTTGTAAATAATATAGCATTTGATCTTGGCCTTGAAACAAATAAATGGAAAAGTGAACTTAATGGAATTAGTATGAATTCCATTATTATTATATATATATATATATACATATATATATAACAATTATATATATATATATATCACAATGGAGGATTACGCAGCCATTATGTATATATATATCTCTCACATTTTTTAAATTCAATCTGTCATCAATAGGCGTTTGGATTGGTTTCTTGTCTTTGTTATTGTAAATAGTGCTGCAAAAAAACGTACATGTGCATGTGTCTTTATAGTAGAATGTTTTATATTCCTTTGGGTATATACCCAGCAATAGAATTGCTCTGTCAAATGGTATTTCTGGTAAGGAATTGCAACACTGTCTTCTACGATGGTTGAACTAATTTACACTCCCACCAACAGTGTAAAAGCGTTTCTATTTCTCCACAGCCTTGCCAGCATCTATTGCTTCTTGACTTTTTAATAATCACCGTTGTGACTGGCATGAGATGATATCTCACTGTGGTTTTGATTTGCATTTCTCTAATGATTAGTAAGGATTAGGAATTTTCCACATGTTTGTTGGCCACATAACTGTCATCTTTTGAGAAGTGTCTGTTCATATCCATTGCCAATTTTTTTGAAGGGGTCGTCTGTTTTTTTTCTTGTAAATCTGTTTAAGTTCTTTGTAGATTCTGAGTATTAGTCCTTTGTCAGATAAATAGATTGCAAAAATAGTCTCCCATTCAGTAGGTTACCTGTTCACTCTGATGATAGTTCCTTTTGCTGTGGAGAAGCTCTTTTGTTTAATTAGATTCGATTTATCAATTTTGACTTTTGTTGCAATTGCTTTTGGTGTTTTAGTCATGAAGTCTTCGCCTATGCCTATGTCCTGAAAGGTACTTATTGGGTTTTCTTCTAGGGTTTTTATGTTTTTTAGGTCTTACATTTAAATCTTTAATCCATCTTTAGCTAATTTTTGTATAAGGTGTAAGGAAGGGGTCTTGTTTCAGTTTTCTGCATATGGCTAGCCAGTTTTCCCAACACCATTTATTAAATAGAGAATCCTTTCCCCATTGATTGTTTTGTCAAATTTGTTAAAGATCAGATGGTTGTAGATGTGTGACATTATTTCTGAGGCCTCTGTTTTGTTCCATTGGTCTATATATACTGTTTTCGTACCAGTACCATGCTATTTTGGTTACTGCAGCTTTCTAGTATAGTTTGAGGTGAGGTAGCATGATGCCTCCAACTTTGTTCTTTTTGTTTAGGATTGTCTTGGCTACATGGGCTCTTTTTGGTTCCATATGAAATTTAGAGTAGTTTTTACTAATTCTGTGAAGTAAGTCAGTGGTAGCTTGATGGGAATAGCATTGAGTCTATAAATTACTTTGGGCAGTATGGCCATTTTCACAATATGGATTCTTCCCATCCATGAGCATGGAATGTTTTTCCATTTGTTTGTGTCCTCTCTATTTTAGTTGAGCAGTGGTTTGTAGTTCTCCTTGAAGATGTTCTTCACTTCCTTTTTAAGTTCTATTCCTAGGTATTTTATTCTCTTTGTAGCAATTGTCAATGGGAGTTTGCTCATGATTTGGCTCTCTGTCTATTATTGGTGTATAGGAATGCTTGTGATTTTTGCCCATTGATTTTGTATCCTGAGACTTTGCCAAAGTTGCTCATCTGCTTAAGGAGTTTTGGGCTGAGATGATGGAGTTTTCTAAATAAAGAATCATGTCATCTTCAAACAGATCATTTGACTTCTTCTCTTCCTGTTTGAATATGCTTTATTTTTTTTTCTCTTGCCTAGTTTCCTTGGCCAGAACTTTTAATACTGTGTTCGATAGGAGTATTGAGAGACGGCATCGCTTTCTTGTGCCAGTTTTCAAAAGGAATACTTCTAGCTTTTGCCTGTTCAGTATGATATTGGCTGTGGGTTTGTCATAAATACCTCTTATTATTTTGAGATATATTCCATCAATACCTAGTTTATTGGGAGTTTTTAGCATGAAGCAGTGTTGAATTTTATTTAAGGCCTTTTCTACATCAATTGAGATAATCATGTGGTTTTTCTAATTGGTTCTGTTTATGGGATGGATTATGTTTATGGATTTGTGTATGTTGAACCAGCCTTGCATCCCAGGGATGAAACCAACTTGATCGTGTTGCATAAGCTTTTTAATATACTTCTGGATTCAGTTTGCCAGTATTTTATTGAGGATTTTGACATCGATGTACATTAGGGATATAGGCCTGAAATTTTTCTTTGTTGTATCTCTGCTAGGGTTTTGTATCAGGATGATGCTGGCCTCATAAAATGAGTAAGGGAGCAGTCCCTCTTTTTCTATTGTTTGGAATAGTTTCAGAAGGAATGGTACAGTTCTTCTTTGGACCTCTGGTAGATTTCAGCTGTGAATCTATCTGTTCCTGGACTTTTTTTGATTGATAGGCTATTGATTACTGCCTCAATTTCAGAATTGTTTATTGGTCTATTCAGGGATTCAACTTTTTCCTGGTTTAGTTTGGGGAGGTTGTATATGTCAAGGAATTTATTCACTTCTACATTTTCTAGTATTTGCATAGAGGTATTTATAGTATTTACTTATGGTAGTTTGTATTTCTGTGGGGTCAATGGTGATATCTGCTTTATCATTTTTTTATTGTGTCTATTTGATTATTCCTTTTTTTATTATTTTAGTTAGTTTATTTTGTTAATTTTTTCAAAAACAGCTCCTGTATTCATTGATTTTTTGAAGAGTTTTTCGTGTATCTCCTTCAGTTCTGCTCTGATCTTAGTGTTTTTTCTTTGTTTGTTTTTCTTTTTTTCCTTCCTTTTTTTTTTTTTTTGTCTTCTAGTTTTTGACTTTATTTGCTCTTGCTTCTCCAGTTCTTTTAATTGTGATGTTAGGCTGTCAATTTTAGATATTTTCCAGTTTCTCCTGTGGGCATTTAGTGCTATAAATTTCCCTCTTAACACTGCTTCAGCTGTGTCTTAGAGATTCTGGTACATTGTCTCTTTGCTCTCCTTGGTTTCAAAGAACTTCTTGATTTCTGTGTTAATTTTTTTATTTACACAAGAGTCATTCAGTAGTAGGTTGTTCAATTTCCATGTAGTTCTGTGGTTTTGAGTGAGTTTTTTAATCCTCAGTTCTAATTTGATTGCACTGTGATCTGAGAGACTGTTTGTTATTTTCATTCTTTTGCATTTGCTAAGGAGTGTGTTACTTCCAGTTATGTGGTCCATTTTAGAATAAGGGTCATGTGGCAATGAGATGGTCTGTTGATTTGGGGTGGAGAGTTCTGTAGATATCTATTCGCTCCACTTGACCGAGAGGCGAGTTCAAGTCCTGAATACCCTTGTTAATTTTTTGTCTCATTGATATGTCTAATATTGACAGCGGGGTGTTAAAGTCTCCTGCTATTATTGTGTGGGAGTCTGAGTCTCTTTGTAGGTCTCTACGAACTTGTTTTGTGAATCTGGGTGCTCCTGTATTGGATGCATACATATTCAGGATAATTATCTCTTCTTGTTGCATTGATCTCTTTACCATAATGTAATGCCCTTCTTTATTTTTTTTTTAATCTTTGTTGATTTAAAGTCTGTTTTATTAGAGACTACTATTGCAATCCCTGTTTTTTATTTTTTTTCTTGCTTTCCATTTGCTTGGTAAATATTCCTCTATCCCTTTATTTTGAGCCTATGTGTGTCTTTACATGTGAGATGGGTCTCATGAATATAGCACACAGATGGGTCTTGACTCTTCATCCAATTTGGCAGTCTGTTTCTCTTAATTGGGGCATTTAGTCCATTTGCAATTAAGGTTATTATTGATATATGTGAATTTGATCCTGTCATCATTGATGCTAGCTGGATTATTTTGCACATTAGTTGCTGCAGGTTCTTCATAGTGTCACTGATCTTTGTATTTTGGTGTGTTTTTGCAGTGGTTGGTACCAGTTTTTTTCTTTCTATATTTAGTGATTCCTTTAGGAGCTCTTGCAAAGCAGACCTGGTGGTAATGAAATCCCTTTGCATTTGCTTGTCTGGAGAGGATGTTATTCCTCCTTCCCTTATGAAGTTTAGTTTGGCTGGATGTAAAATTCCGGTTGAAAATTTTTTATCTAAGAATGTTGAGTATTGGCTTCCACTCTCTTTTAGCTTCTAGGGTTTCTGCTGACAGATCCACTGTTAGTCTGATGGGCTTCCCTTTGTAGGTGTCCTGACCTTTCATTCTGGTGACCCTTAATGTTTTTTCCTTCATTCAACCTTGGAGAATTTGATGATTTCATGTGTTGCGGTTGATCTTCTAATGGAGTACCTTAGTGGTGTTCTCTGTATTTCCTAAATTTACATGTTGGCCTGTCTTGCTGGGTTGGGGAAGTTCTCCTCAACAATATCCTAAAGTGTGTTTTCCAACTTGTTTCTATTCTCCCTGTCTCTTTCAGGTACTCCAATCAATCATAGGTTTGGTCTTTTCACAAAATCTCATATTCTTGGAGGCTTTGTTTCTTTTTATTTTTTTTTTCTCTCTAATCTTGTCTTCATGTCTTATTTCAGCAAGGTAGTCTCAAACTCTGGTATTCTTTCTTTTGCTTGAGCAATTTGGCTATTGATACTTGTGTATGCTTCATGAAGTTCTCGTGCTCTATTTTCCACCTCCATCAGGTCATTTATGTTCCTCTCTGACCTGATTATTCTAGTTAGCAGTTCCTCTCACCTTTTATCGAGGTTTTTAGCTTCTTTGCATTGGGTTAGAATATGTCCCTTTATCTCAAAGGAATTTATTATTGCCCCGATTCTGAAGCTTACATCTGTCAATTTGCCAGTCTCATTCTCTGTCCCGTTTTAGACCCTTGCTGGAGAGATGTAATAATTTGAAGGAAAAGAGGCATTCTGGTTTTTGGAATTTTCAGTGTTTTTGCACTGTTTTTTCCTCATTTCATGGATTTACTACCTTTGATCGTTGACACTGATGACCTTTGGATGGGGTTATGTGGGGGTGTCTTTTTTGTTGATGTTGTTGTTGTTGTTGCTGCTGTCTGTTTGTTAGTTTTTCTTCTAATAGTCAGGCTCCTTGTCTGCAGGTCTGCTGCAGTTTGCTGGAGGTCCACTCCAAGCCCTGTTTACCTGGCTATCACCAGCAAAGATTGCTGCCTGCTCCTTCTTCTGTAGGCTTTGTCTCAGAGAGGCACTGGCCTGATGCCAGACAGAGCTTTCCTGAATGAGGTGTCTTTTGACCCCTGTTGGGAGGTCTCTCCTAGTCACGAGGCACAGGCATCAGGAACCCACCTGAGGAGGTAGTATTTTCTTTAGCAGATCTGGTGTGCTCTGCTGGGAGGAATCGCCCTTGTCAGGATTAGCACCTCTCTTCAGAGCTGGCAGGCAGGAAAGATTAAGTCCACTGAAGTTGTGACCTCAGCTGCCCCTCCCGCAAAGTGTTCTGTTACAGGGAGATGAGAGATTGGTCTATAAGTCCCTGAGTGGATCTGCTGGATTTCCTGCAGAGATGCCCTGCCCAGTGAAGAAGACTCTAGATAAGCAGTCTGGCCACAGCTGCATTGCTGTGTGCAAAGTCCAAACCTTCCGGTCTCCTTAGCACTGTCAGGGGAAAAACACCTACTAAAGCCACAGTAAGGGCAGTCACCCCTTCCCCTACCAAGCTGGATCATTCCAGGTCAGCTCCAGACTGCTGTGCTGGCAATGAGAATTTCAAGCCAGTGACTCTTAGCTTGCTGGGCTCCCTGAGAGTGGGACCTGCTGAGCAAGACCACTTTCTCCCTGGAAGGCCCCTTACCAGGGAAGTGGAGGGTTCTCCTGTCTCACTGGAGTTTCAGGTGCCACTGGTGTATGAAAAAACTCCTGCAGCTCAGTACCTGCCCAAACAGCTGCCCAATTTTGTGCTTGAAACCCAGGTCCCTGGTGGTGTAGGCTCGCAAGGAAATCCCTGATCTGTGGATTGCAAAAATCAGTGGGAAAAACATAGTACCTGGGGTGGATAGCACAGTCCCCCACCGCTTCCCTTGGCTAAGGGAGGGAAGTCTCCCGGCTCTGTGCACTTCCTGGGTGAAGTGATGCCCCACCTTGCTCCTGCTCATTCTCCGTGGGTTGCACCCACTGCCTAACCAATCCCAATGAGATGAACTGGGTACCTCAATTGGAAATGCAGAAATCACCTGCCTTCTGCATTGGTCTCACTGGGAGCTGCTTACTGGAATGTTTCTATTCTGCCATCTTCCAAAATTCTTATCCTCAATAGATAGTTTTTTCAACTTACCCCCTGCCTCTCTCCCCACTCTTGTATTCTCCAGTGTCTATTATTCTCATTGTTATGACCATGTGTACCCAATGTTTAGCTCCCACTTATAAATGAGAACATGAGGTACTTGGTTTTCTCTTTCTGCATTAGTTTACTTAGGATAATGGTTTCCAGATGCATACATGTTGCTGCAAAGGATAATGATTTCATTCTTCTGTATAACTGTGTAGTATTGTATGATGTATATGTACCACATTTTCTTTATCCAATACACCTTGTGTAAGAATCATGGATGTGCTTTGGTCAAGAATAGGCTGAGATAAACATCCTGCATAATTCAGTGGGATTGATGCACAGGTGTCTAACTCCACTTGTTATATAACCTGCTTGTGTAAGTTCATACTTGTCTCAGAGCCACTGTTGTTTGTAAAGGCTGTAACTGCCCTTCTGACACTGTACAGGGTTGGCTCAGGGCACACCCAGAGAAAAAGAGAGAGCCAGAGCAGTCCATTTTGCAGACAGACAGTGGGGAACCAGGACATGGCTCAGCTTGTGTACTGAGAGGGAAAGAATGAAGCTGCTGACCCTGTAAGAAAGAGCCAGTCATGTAGCTGTGTGTGGGAGCAGCAGAAACCACAGAGCCAGAGCAGATGGCTGAGACAGAGACGGTCAGTGTGAGCAAGCTGCTGATGAGACAGCTAATGCGCATGAGCTGCTGATAAGAAAGCTGCTGAATAAAACCATACTGCATCTGCCTATGCATACCAGAGTGTTCTTTCAGTTATCTGCCACTCATCCACCATTCCCATCAAACCCCCAGCATGGCTGCAACCTGGGACTAGGCATGACATTATTGATGGGCAACTGGGTTGAGTCAATGTCTTTGTTATAGTGAATAATGCTGCCATGAACATATGGGTATTTGTTCTTCTTGGTAGAACGACTTATGTTCCTTTGGGTATATACACAGTAATGGGATTGTTGGGTAGAATGGTAATTAATGTTAGTTCTTTGAGAAATCTGCAAACATCTCTTCACAGTGCCTGAACTAATTTACTTAGCTATGTTCTTTGCAGCCTCACCAAACTCCTTGAGTTTTAGGAGTTTTGTTATTTTTTTGGCTTTTAACAAAAGTCATTCTGATAGATTTGAGATGGCATCTCATTGTGTTTTCAATTTTCATTTTTCTGATGATTAAGGATGATGAATTTTTTTTGGATGTTTGTTGGCTGCTTGTATATCTTCTGAGAAGTGTCTGTTCATGTCTTTGGCCCTCTTCTAGTTATTTGTTTTTTGCTTGTTGGATTGATGCACCTAAATTCCTTCTGAATATTAGGCCTTTTTTAGATGCATCATTTATGAATATTTTCTCCCATTCTGTAGGTTGTCTGTTTACTTTCTCAATCGTTCCTCTTGCTGTGCACAGAAGCTCTAGTTTAATTAGGTCCCATATGTCAGTTTCTGTTTTTGTGGCAACTGCTTTTGAGAATTTAACCATAAATTCCTTGCCAAGACCAATATGGAGAAGGGTATTTTCTAGGTTTTCTTCTAGGATTTTTATAGTTCAAGATCTTACATTTAAGTTTTAAATCTGTCTTAATTTTTGTACATGGTGAAAATGTAGCAGTCCAGTTTCATTCTTCTGTGTATGAATAGCCACCTTTCCCAGCACCACTTATTGAACAGGGACTTTTTTTCCTCATTGCTTATTTTTGTCAACTTTGTCAAAGATTGGGTGGTTGTAGGTATGTAGCTTTATTTCTGAATTTTGTGTTCCTCTGGCCTATGTGTCTGGATTCCTACCAGTACAATGCTGTTTTGTCTACTGTAGCCTGGTAATATAGTTTGAAGTTGGGTAATGTGATACCTCCAGCTTTTTTCCTTTTGCTTAAGATTGCTGTGGCTATTCAGGCTCTTTCATGATTCCAAATGAATTTTAGAATAGTTTTTTCTAATCCTGTGAAAAATGACATTGGTAATTTAGTAGGAATAGTGTTGAATCTGTAAATTGCTTTGGACAGTATGGTCATTTTAATGATACTGATTTTTCTAACTGATGGACATAGGATATTTTTCCATTTATTTGTGTCATCTCTGATTTGTTTCAGCAATGTTTTGTAGTTCTCCTTATAGACATCTTTGAGCTCCTTTGTTAGCCATATTCCTAGGTACCTTATTTTTTCTTTGACTATTGTAAGTTGGATTGCATTCTTGATTTGACTCTTAGCTTTAATGTTATCAGTGTGTAGAAATACAACTGATTTTTGCATATTGATTTTGTATCCTGAACCTTTACTAAAGTTTTTGTTAGGTACAGGAGCTTTTTGGCAGAGTCTGTAGAATTTTTTAGGCATAGAATTATATCTTCAGCAAAGAAAGATAGTATGACTTCCTCTTTTCCCAGTTGGATGCCTTTTATTTCTTCCTTTGGCTTGATTGCTCTGGCCACAACTTTCAATAGTACATGGAATAGGCATGGTGGGCATGTTTGTCTTGTTCTAGTGCTCAAGGAGACTGCTTCTAGCTTTTCTCTGTTCAGTATAATGTAGGCTGTTGTTTTGTAATAGATGGCTCCTATTATTTTGAGGTATGTTCCTTCATTGCCTAATCTGCTGAGGATTTTTATCACAAGGTGATGTTAGATTTTATCAAACGCTATTTCTGCATTTGTTGAGATGATCATATTGTTTTTGTTCTTGATTCTGTTTATATGGTGGGTCTCATTTATTTCTGTATGGTGAACCAACCTTGCATCACAGGAATAAAGCTTACGTGTTTGTGGTGAATTATCTTTCTCATATGCTGCTGGATTCAGTTAGCTAGTTTTTGTTGAGGATTTTTGTATCTATGTTCATTGGGATATTGGCTTGGAGTTTTCTTTTTTTATTGTGTGTCTGCCAGTTTTTGCTATGAGAATGATGCTGGCTTTGTAAATGAGTTAGGGAGGAGTCTTTCCTTCTTAAGTTTCAGGATGAGTTTTAGTAGGATTGGTTATACTTAGATAATTCTTCCTTTTCCTGAAGCGTCATTGAGCATTTATTTTTTATGACACTTATGTCAGCTTGCTCAATGGCCATATAGTTGTGGGTATTCCATAGACAAAATATCTGTACCTATGGACACATTCTACCTCAGAATATGACTAGCTTTGACCTGGCATATCAGAGTCTTTCTGTGTTACAGGGATACTGGAAGGTAAGAAAATCAGTGTGTATCAGGGATTATAAAAGGTCAGGCACTTGGTTTCATTACTGGGAAGTATTTGAATGGTTTTTGATTCTGCAAATGCTCTACTGGTTTATTCAAGACAGCTGATATGCTGAAGCTTTAAGAACTGATGTATTTGCCAAGAACTCTCTGTCAGAGAGAATACTTGATATATGTATCTCATACTTCATTTATTTACATATTTCCATGCCCATGTTGGCAGCATGAAAATGTATTTCTTCTCTTTGGAACATCATCCTATAATGCATCTTTTAAAATGCCTGTTATAGATATTTATTTAAAGTGTTAAGTAAAATGGCAACTATTGGCTGTAGTATCAAATAAAAAATTTCTTCTTGAAGTTTTTTTTAACTGTTTTGAAAGCAATTTATGCCTCTTGTTTCTGAAAGGAATGTTATCTCAAAAGATTTCTTTGATCCCATGATAGGTGATGCCAGCTTCAATAGGTCCCATCAGATTGGACCACTTGATTTCAGCTGGCATCCTTCCATTTACTCCATGTGCAGATTCTAGAATCACTTTCCTAAAACACACATTGATCATGCTACTACTATGTTCAATAGCCTTTTGTGGCTTGTCATGAATTTTTAAATTAATTCCTTACCAACATATTGAACAGTCCCTTTAATTTGAATCCAACCTACTTCTCTATCCTCATTTATCTCCTACAGTCCCACTATGTTGGGCAAACACATTGCCTTTTCAAAAACATTTTGAAACTTTATCTCTCAGGGTGTAGTACAAAAAAAAAAAAAAAAAAGAAAACATTCTAGGTATTTAAACAGGAAATAATTCATTTATGGGAATAAGTAATTGTAAACCGATGGCTATAAACCAGATTCTAACTGGGGATCCACAAATAATTCCCACAAGAATAGTGAATTGATTAACTAGGACAGCCTGTATCTTCAAAACCACCATGAGAATTTACACCAGAATAAAAAAACTATTTCCAGAGTTGACACCTGACTTTCAGGATACTGTAAAATGGATAAGGGAACAGATAGCTGCAGAAGAATTACCACCAAAATGGGGCTGAAAAGTAGTCTGTGTTTCAGGGTCTTCTTTCAATTATCCTTTTCAACATCACTTTAGAGAAAATCAGCTTCCTCCTTTGGAGAGAAAAAAAATCTAATGGAGATAGTAGCTGTCTTTCAGGAAGCGCTTCTTTTTATTTAGAGTTTCTTTCTGGTATGTCAGCATTTAGTTGAGTGAGAAATATTATTCAAGTATTTCTCATATAATCTCACTATTTAGAAGCAAAGTAAAGATTCAATGATAAAATAAATAATTGTAAAGACAAAGGAAGATAATTTAAGACAGTGAGAAGTTGAGAAATAATTCAGATACCTGAGAATCTGAGTTTATCTTAATAGATTTTATTTCTATTTCTTAATCATTAAGCATTTTAGAAAGGTTATTTGTGACTTGGCCACCTTATACCTGTTATCTCTTCATCAGCCCCTTCACATCCAACATCCATGTAGGTATAGATATTCTTACCCCAAGAAAATTAATCTCAGTGAGGTAAGAGATTTGCTCAAGCTGAAATATAAAGTATTAGCATTGAAATCTAATTCTAAATACTTCCAAAGCTCTATAGTCTGTATACTAACACCCATTTTTATTATTAAAATTTATGCTAGTAGAAAACATTAAAAACATATTATGGCTTTGTATTACTTCACACTATGGAAAGAAGGAAAATGGAATGAACATATTTTCATTAAACTCAATAAAAAGGTAATTTTAAATACATATTATTGTGAAAGAATAATTTACATTATTTAAATGATGTAGAGTGGATGATTTGGCAAGTATTCAAGTTACTCACAGGGGAAAAGCAATACTATTTCACATTGTGGACAATTATTAGTACAATGTGTACTTTTTCCCCTTAATAATTGCATGTTCCCTTTTGTCACATCTGCACAATACAGAATAATTAAAGCACATTAGCTGCATTGTGGAAAGGACATTTGGTTTTAATTTACATTAGACAATAAGAAAGGCAATTTGTTTTATATTACTATTCATTATTTGATGTACTCATATTCTCACACACGTATAGAATTTACAGACAAAAAAGGGAACTATATGAAGCACTGCAAAGCCTCTCAATCTGGACTTACACTAGGTCTACCTAAAAATATACCAAATGTTTTATGCAGAAGAATTTCTTTCTTCCTTTAGACCGCTTAGACCAGCAGTCCCCAACCATTTTGGCATCAGGGACCAGTTTCCTGAAAGGTGAATGACAATTTTTTCATGGAGGTGAGGGTTAGGGTGGGCGCAGTGGTTTCAGGTTGAAACTGCTGTATTTCAGATCACTCAGATCATCAGGCATTACATTTTTATAAGGAGTGCACAACCTAGATTCCTCACATGCACAGTTCACAATAGGGTTCATGCCCCTATGAGAATCTAATGTGGCTGCTGATCTGACAGGAAGCAGAGCTCAAGCCATAATGTTTAATCACCCTCCTGCTCTGTGGCCCAGTTCCTAACAGGCCACATATCTGTACCAGTCCATTGGCTCCTGTCTTAGACAATTGTGTTTCATTCTAATGTAAAAAAATATATACAGGAGTTAGGTTTATAGTGATTATTTCAAAAGTAAGTTGGATAATCAAAGTCTCATGGTGCTTATATGACAGCATCAGAAAGCTAGAGATCACTAAAGACTAAAACCACAAAAGATCTTCATGTTAAGTTAGACTTTAAAGAGGCAAAACTGACTTGACACCTGTGGCTTGTCTAATACACTTTGGTGAAATGAAATTCATCTCATAATTAAATAAAGTTTCAATCCAACTAATTTTATATAGAGTATAAGTGAATTCAGATTGCCTACATGATAAACTAATGTACTCTTCCTTTGCCAAGAGGATATTGACCATGTATATCAGTTAACTTTTGCTATATGACTAAGCAATCCAAAATTTAGTGGTTCAATAACCATTTGTTTAACTCATGCTTCTGTGATTTGGCAGTTGGGCTGGTCTTATCTGGGCAGATGTTTGTGCCTTCTGTGGTCTTTCACTCTCCAGCAGGCCAGCTAAAATTTTTTTTAAGTAGCAACTGCACAAAATTCAGAGTAAAGAATGGAAGCGGCTCTAGGCTCAGAATTAATAAACTGTCATTTATATTGCATTCTGTTGCCAGCCAATCACATGGTCAACCCAAATTAAAGGGAAGGAAAAGGAAACCCTACCAACTGATGCAAAAAAGCAAAAGCCACATTAAGTGGGTATAAACATAAGAAGGACTGAAGAACTGTGGCCAGCTTTTCTATCTACCAGATCATGTTGAAAAGCAATTTTGGTTGGTAAGATAGTTCTCTTGATATCGAAGTGTCCTTCAATCAAAAGTAGCCTTCAGAGTAAGGATTAGGGCCTGAAAAGAACAAAAAGACTGATCCTTCATCTAGTAAGAAAGAATTCTTCCTGCCTGGTGGCCTTCAAATGGGGGTGTTGGCTTTTTTTCTTGCCTTTGGACTTAACTGAAACATTGGCTCTTCCTGGGTCTCAAGTCTGGGGCCTTATGACTAGAAAAACTTGATCGGCTCTCTTGGATTACATATCTTCACATGCAGGTGGAAATAAAACAACATTTTTCCTGATCTTCAGTTTCCAACTCATACTGCAGACCACGGAACTTGCTTGTCTTCATAATAATGCGAGCCAACTCCTTAAATTGATATACAGATACCTGTATATCAATTTAAGGAGTTGGCTCGCATTATTATGTGTATATACACACACATACATACAGATAAACACATACACACATTAGGTTTGTTTTTCTGGAGAATCTTAACAATGCAAACACATTTTAAATATTTTTTGATAGTGATAATTTTGTTGTCTTCTCATATTCATTATGATGCCCTACAAAGCAAAACTAAAATTATTTCTTTGTAGTACTTGTAAAATCTGCTATTCTAGATATTTAACTTAACATTGGGACTAAATTAATTTGTGTCTTCTCTTTCTCTGTATGTGTCTGTGTGTGTGTATTTGTGTATCTGCATGCATACACATACTGCATATACATACGTGTATATACATGACATTCATATATACATATGTAATTTTTACACATATGTGCATACATGTGTGTATGTTTATATAAATTGATGAATAGAGAAATAGAAAAGTAGATAGATATTTTAGCTTAAATTATTCATCTGATTGTCAGATATAATAACCAACATATTCTTAAAATTTTAAGATATTCATAGACTCAGATAAAGCATTCCTATCTTCCTCTTTTCACATTTTGATATATTTCTCATTAACAGTAATAATTTATATGCATGTGCACAGTAGGAAGAATATTAATCTATTGGAAAACATGCAAAATACTATCCATGGTAAAATTTTAAGTATTGTTTTTGACCAGAATGACAATAAATGCACATATTATAAAACTGGTGAAGGATCAGCATTTAGCTCAAGATAATGATGCAAACATCAGATGAACTCCACTAGATTTCCTACTCTGTGTGTGTGTGTGTGTGTGTGTGTGTGTGTGCGCGCGTAAGCACTCAGGTGTGTGTGAGAGACAGAGAGACAGAAATTTTTTTTTTTTTTTTTGAGATGGAGTTTCGCTCTTGTTACCCAGGCTGGAGTGCAATGGCACAATCTCGGCTCACCGCAACCTCCGCCTCCTGGGTTCAGGCAATTCTCCTGCCTCAGCCTCCTGAATAGCTGGGATTACAGGCACACGCCACTATGCCCAGCTAATTTTTTGTATTTTTAGTAGAGATGGGGTTTCACCATGTTGACCAGGACGGTCTCGATCTCTTGACCTCGTGATCCACCCGCCTTGGCCTCCCAAAGTGCTGGGATTACAGGCTTGAGCCACCGCACCCGGCCATAAATTTTTAAAAAGTAAATTTTCCTTAGCCTTACTTTATTTGCTAAAAATGAGAATTAATGGCCGGGCACGGTGGCTCAAGTCTGTAATCCCAGCACTTTGGGAGGCCAAGTCGGGCGAATCACAAGGTCAGGGGATCAAGACCATCCTGGCCAACATGGTGAAACCCCATCTCTACTAAAAATACAAACAAAAAATTAGGTGGGCTTGGTGGCCTGCACCTGTAGTCCCAGCTACCCGGGAGGTTGAGGTAGGAGAATTGCTTGAACCCGGGAGGCGGAGGTTGCAGTGAGCTGAGATTGCACCACTGCACTCCAGCCTGGCGCCTGGCGACAGAGCGAGACTCTGTCTCAAAAAAAAAGGGGGGGAATTAATAATAATACTTTATGGCATTATACAAATACTTTAGGAAGACATTATGTATATATATGCACATAGGATGGTTTCTAGTGAATGTACATCAAACAAAGGTTAGCTTCCTTCTTGCAAAAGAAATATTGAGGCCAAATTGTACTGGTAGACTACATTAGCAGGATATGTAATAAGGGCAAGGCCATGTAAACATGAAGAGTCTATGACATGCACTATTAAATAGCCATTGCACCACAAAAGTAATGAGAGTGTTAACAAAGCATACTTGGCCACAGCTATACATACTGATGATAACATGGTAGATATACATTATCCCTGCTATATTACACTTACTAAGCGCAGGCACTTAGATCCTCTGATTCTAAAACTTATTTTTCTTCACTACACTAGACTTTCTTTTATTCACACACACACTAACCCCTTCATCAATGAAAATATTTTTGTTTGAAACAGGCTTATAAGTTGTTAAAAGAAAAACTTTAGCTGAATTAAATTTAAAGGAGTTTGAGTAATGAAAGATTCACAAGTTGAGCAGCTATATGTATAGCTTCTTCTGGTCTGTGGTGAGCTTCCTTATTTTCAAGTCTCTGAAAGGGTGTGTGCAAATAGACCTTAATTAATGTAACATATTCTTTGCTCACTGTAACATTACTTTCCATTATAGAGTATTATTTGAAAATAATCCACATATAGGTGAAGGAGAGGAAGGCAGCAAATCACACTGCCACATATGCACCTATGCAACAATCTTGCATGTTTTTCACATGGACCCCAAAACCTAAAATGCAATAAAAAAAAAAAAGAAAAGAAAATAATCCCTCACAGCTGAATAAAAATAATCTAATATCTAGGCGTCATTTGGCCTATATGTCACTTAGTTTGTATATTGAGAAAATATTACATAATTATGACATTTATTATTTTTTGTTGTTTTCAAAATTCAAAGCATTTTAATTTTTCTCTTTTCTTTTATTCTTCCTTTCTTTTCTTTCTCTGTTGCTTTTTTTCTATTTTTAAATGAATACGCATTTTTAAGGATATCTTTAGAATGATAATTGTTAATTATTTTGTTTTTATTTGCTTGTATACAAATAAAAAGTGACAATACATGAAAAAAAATCTTCAATAATCAAAGTGACAGAGTCTCTTTTTTTAATCCTTGAGATCAAATTCAATCACAGGATACAGTGAAAAATTTTCCTCTGATGCTCCCAATGTATTAATTATTAAATGAATGAATAATGGGCTTTGATTACAGGGATGTCAATTTGTAAGATAAAGGGTGAACAATAGTAAAATCTTTAAAGAGGGAAAAGTCAGCTAGAGAGTTCATATGTCCATTTGATGTCATTTAGTGTTATATGCTTTCCAATATGAAAGTTGACTTATTCTGTTAAGCAAGTTCACAACCCTTGAATCATTTGCTAGTCTTATACTATAATTTTCTCTATGGCATCATTAATTTCAATACTATGTTAATATAATATAGATTTTCAGAAATGTCTTCAATTTTAATTATGGCCAACTAAGTTATGGAGATATAAGAGACTATGGAATTTAATGCATCAGTGAACACTGAACATAAAATCTATTTTGTGAAGTTACCATCATGAAGGTTCTTTTAAAAAGTTTCTGAAACCATGTCTACATGTATCTGTTAGAAAAATGAATGGTTTCTGCCAACCAAATTTCATAAAACATTGACCCCTTTGAAAAATTTTTACACTCCTTGATTTTACATTATTTTCAATTTATCTTACCTTCCCCCAAACAAGTGATGATAAATTATTTTTTCTATCATATTTTGATAGAGTATTATAAGTACTTCTATGACATAAGTACCGATGTTATTATTTGTTTTACAGGTATTAATTTTATTTTTGAGCCGAACTGTACCTGGAACAATGAACATTATTTAAGGAGTTTCCCCCAAAATTATTTTATTCATGTAAGAGCTGAATTAATATTATTGAATTGATTGTATGCCTTTATATCTTCTTGAACAAAATATTTTGAATTAAAGAGCACTTACTATAGTCCCCATAAATACTGAATACAAGAAAACTTTCCAAGGAAAGATTTTCTTCTGGCCTATCTCTTTTTTTTTGAGGCAGAGATTTGCTCTTGTTACCCAGGCTGGAGTGCAATGGCGCTATCTCGGCTCACCGCAACCTCCGCCTCCTGGGTTCAGGCAATTCTCCTGCCTCAGCCTCCTGAGTAGCTGGGACTACAGGCACGCGCCACCATACCCAGCTAATTTTTTGTATTTTTAGTAGAGTCGGAGTTTCACCATGTTGACCAGGATGGTCTCGATCTCTTGACCTCGTGATCCACCCGCCTTGGCCTCTCGGAGTGCTGGGATTACAGGCGTGAGCCACTGCACCCGGCCCACTCTTGCTTTCTTTGAAATTTTGAGTTCCTTAATTTTATGGCAGGCACTTATTTGCATATACAATACTCACTTATTTCTTTTTTTTTTTTTTATCCCCACCCCAGTACTCACTCATTTCTTCCTTCTTACTGATACTATCCATTTTTTTTTTTTTTTTTGGACTGACATTGTGTCTAGATAAGTTTCCTGATCTCTGAACAATTTTTGCAGCTGGAGGTGACCCATCATGCATTATTGACAATGTAATGTCAGCAGAAATTACTGGTTAGAGCTCAAAAAATCACTTTAAAGGAGGGAAAAATTAGCTGGCTTTTCTTTTTGCTCTTTCTAATCAAGGATATTTGAGTAGGAAGATAAAATCCTGTATCAGGATTTTTATATCCTGTAATACCATAACAAAAATATCTTTTATATTCTTGAGAATATTATTTATAATATTTAATACTAGCACTCAAAGGGAGCATAGGCAATATGTTAGAAAATCCTTAAAATTACTATATAAAAATTTTATTTATTGAAATAATTCAACATATATAATTAACTTCAAAAAGATAAAAGTTAGTGACTTTATTTAGCAGAAAATAACCAACAAAGCACCAATATCCATCACAAAATTAAATTGTGCAAAATACTACTTACCAGTGGAGAAGCTATTCCGGTGACAGTGGGAAACGGAAAGTAAAATGACACACGAGAAATTTTCAAAGACCGTAGCAATGAAAGAAGAAACTATGTGGATAACACATACTATCTGAAACATAGATGATAAGAATTCCTAAAATATCCAAAAGACAAAGTTTACTATCGCAAAAATTCCTCTGTTATGAAAGTGTCACAATTTATTTTTGAAGCTTATGGAACAATTAAAAATTAATGTGAGTCTATTTGTCTTTATTCTAGGAGAATACACCTTTATATTCTTTGAACCCATTGTCACATACAAAATATGATTGATTAATCAATCAATAGATTGATTAATCTAACAATTATTTGCTCTTTTTGTTAAATATTTCCTATATTATATAATTCTAAATGAATGTTCTATATTAAAAACCTTTGAAATCATTCCACTTATTGTCACTATTTCTCTAAATACCTTTTTAAACATGAGAACAATAAAAATACTATAAAATTGTAATGTGATATGAAAAATAGTTTAACTTTAGATTAAAAAATTACATGAGAGATCATTTAAACTTGACCAGTATGCTATGCATAGATACCACCAAAAATCATCAGTAAGTAATCTCATTTATTTTTGTATTGTTTTCAATTCTAAACAAACCAAATGTCCTTTTTCCCTTTGGTTTCTAGATCTTGTGTTTCCCCCATTTCCACATGATAACCCTCTACATTTTTGAAGAGTTGTCATGTTTCCCCTGAGGACTTCTTCTTTGGGCTAAATCTCAAACAATTATTTCTAATATAAACTGAGTTTAAAATTTTCACCCTGTAGTAGTGGCCCTTCTTTGAAAAAATATGCATTGCCAAAATTCCCTTCTTTTTAGTATATCGATTCTCACCTCCAAGACTAGAAAACTGTTTATACTTACTGTTGGTTGATTGAACCCAAATGTACAACTTCACATGAATTACAATTTTGTATTTTGAGAAATTTTAAATTCCTTACCCTTGTCAGCATGAAGCAAACCTTCAATAAACATTGGTGATCAGAGAAGTGAGTGGGTAAAACAGTTAAAAAAACAATTGTTTTCATGATCACCTCAGAATAAAATCTAGCTGGCTTCTCTTCATATTGGCAAATCTCTGAAAAGAGAAGAATATTTAAAATTGCCCACTAAGGAATTATGCTTTATAATGGAAATATTAAAATTTGTATTTTGAATATACTTTTTGTTTTAATCAGGATTATTTTTCTCCATTTAACTCTCTCATTCCTTACTCACTGCTTAGATCATTGGCATCAATTCAGGTATCTCATCTCTACATTATAATAATCCTGTAGGAATATAATTTGCCCAAGTCAGAGTATTTAAATAAATGTGCCTCTTTTTTAGAGCTCTCTATTCTTGGGACTCAAGTCCGACACCATTTTTTTCTCTCCTTTACAGCTTTATGAGTTTTCTTCCAGACAGAATAGTCAGAAATTAAATGGGAGCTGAGGAATTAATTATGTTTTCTCTGTCATTTCTTTCATTACAGCATTTAACTTATACTCTGGGTTGATGAATTTCTCATGTTGTGGTTTTCCAGGAGAGTAGCTCATTCTAATCTTTAGCTTTCCAGTTAATTTTCTAAGATGTTGATGACAATGATATATCTTGCAACTGAGACTCCCTGTCTTTTTCCATATCCATTTAAATTGCTCAACATTGGTCTCATGCTACTGTAGTACTGTCACCAATAGCAGAAATACATTTATATTATCTCTATTCTCACATGGCAATTTTACTTCTCTTTCTCTCTATTTCAACTCAAATGATTTTCTGTGTTTCTCCAAACTCTTTTGTTCTGAAATATGACAATATCTCTTCTAAAAACTCAGTTTTATTTAACACAGTATTCTTTTTCATTGCTTTATTTCTGCTTTCTTATCTTTCATATATTAGGCTTTATTTGTTAACTTACCTGCTTTCAATTTGTGTCATATTCAGTATGTATCTGCAGTTTTTGCAAATGTGTACGTTCAGTGGCAAATAAATTGCATCAATTGATGTAATATTTAATTCATTTAATTATCTGTATGTCACATTAACTGTGCATGAGGATCTTACTGTATCAGAGGAATAAAATAAAAATTATAAAATTCCTGATCTATATTTTCTACTAAAAGGAGACATAGAATTTGAATAATTATATTATGTATGCTACCCTGTGTTACAAGAATATTTTCCTTTTACTCTAGACCTTATTCTTAATCATCTGACCTGACTCATTTTTAGCATATACTTCTAGAATTACTTCTTTCTCAGATTGATTTTCATGACCAACTATTGTGGTCTAATGGCATCCACACATAAAATAGTTGAGCTACTTATCATGAAATATCATAATGTCTGGCTTGTTTATCACTCTTACGGCCTGTGAATTCCTTTAATATACATATACATCTCTATATTTAGAGTGTTTAGAGTATAGATACTCAATGCATTGCTTTTGAATGTTCAAATGATTATATACTGTAATAAAGGTTTAAAATACATACCATTGGGAAGACGGATTATATTCCTTTGCACAATATTGTATTTGCCTTTTATTAAAATTATTCATTTAGTTGATTATTCTGTTTTATAAAATTTAAGAAATATTATCTGCATTTTGTGGAATGGAAATTTTTGAATTACTTATATTTTTATTCTTAGAGTTACAGCATATACTAACTGAATTGATCCTGAGAGATTTGAAATATTATTGCATTATTCTACCCAATTGTGATTTAAATTATATGCCTATGTTTAAAACTGTATGTCCCCCACCCAATTAAATTCTCTCTGTTGATTAGATGCTATCATAACTGTCAGTTAAAGATGAATGGAGATCTCATATTAATATCATCATCTCAATTTCCATTAAAAAAAAAACTTTTAAGGATTCTTATGCAAACACCAGACTCATATTACTCTATCCTTAATTGTATAAATGTTTCTCTAATATTTTAAAGCCCACTAATAGTATTGTTAAGTTGCTAGTTCTGAGTTAACTTGTCACTATGCATTTTTATAAATGGCTCTTGTGGGATGTTCTTTGGTAATTTTGTCAATGAAGGTCCTGAAGGTACCTGAGTAGAGGATCCCAAGCAACATGAGGGGCCACATGCTCAGCTCTCTGTAGAGATCAAGAACAAAATGCTACTCAGATGAACGAAGTGTGTTTCTGATTATAATTAATATAAATATGAGGAATATATTTTCATTCCCAACGTTTAATTTCATCCACTTAATGGAAGTAATGAGTGAAGTGATTTATGCTAAAACAGTCATACACTCAGATGTTTTAAAATATATATTAAAATAAAAAGATCTGATTATTTGTATCTGTTTCTTAAAAAACTATAGCTACATATCTAAATATTATGATTTGTGAAACAAAGCATCTGGACACAATAAGGCTGTGACTGAATTAACCTGGATTCTGTCTTACTACATTTGAAATCAATACTTAAGTTGAGAATCTTTGTAAAGAAAAGTAACTCAAGCCCTTGCTAAAGTGATTTTTATGGACTGAAAGGTTTCAAAGGCACTAGACGAATACAGCTCTTCAGCACTTGATTTAATTGTTGGATACACGGACTTTTCTCTTTCCATCACCAGCCCTTTAAGAAAGTCAATAGTATTTTAAGAGAGAGACTGCAGGAGAGTTAAATTACGCATTAGATTAAGAGGAGATAATACAAATAGATTGTTTACATGTCTAATTTCTTATCAAGCTCTGAGCACACACAATGTTCTATCTAGCAGAAACAGGAGATCAAGGTTGTGGATAACTGAAAATATTCTGCTGCCAAAGGAAATGATCCATTAATGGGATAATGTGCCACAGAATGTGTTCCTGTCTTGAGATTTTCACAACTATAAGAGACACAATAAATTTAGGTAGATATCCTACACTGTCTTTTAATTTAAAACATACACAAAGTTGGAGATCATTACTGCTCCTGCCCCACTGCCTAGAAGATAGTAGTAATAATGATACTCCTACTGCTACTAAAGTAATTATTTATACTATGATAATTTTTATAATAATATAATAAATGTATACTATAAAGGACTTATGTGTTTCATCTCCTTTCCTTTTTTGCAGAATCACATGAAGGCATATTTTTAGCTTATGATGTTTTTCTTGATAAACTTGTAAGCATAGTAATTTATTCATTTAGGTCAGAAATTTCAACAATTTCTTTATCATTAGGTTCTATTTTTCAAGTTTGTGGGATAATATTGATAACATCTATCTTTTTTCCATTTATAATAAGATGCAACACAACTTGAGGAAAAGAGAATATCTTAAAATAATTAATATTACAATTTTATCAACATATGCTCACACTGTATTATGTCCCGTAACTGCTAGCCAGCTCTCACTGAACATTCCTGATTCTCTTCCTTCTTTAAATATTGTTTCATTTGTGCTAATTTCCCTTCAATCTTGAACCTGACATATATATACATAGATAATCTCTTTAGATAAAAAGGTAAAGTTTTAATTGAACTTTATGAAAAGTAGTATCTTATTTTCTTTATTCTAAAGGGATATAATCACATTTTCAATTATGTCACATGAAAATTAATGAAGATATTAATCCACTATATAATTTATTTTGGAAATATTTTTAAATGTCTGCAAATTAATAAGAATAAAAGTGATTCTCAAATATATATATATATATACTGCTTTTTAATAGTTTTATTTTTTTTCTAATTTTGTTACTTTAATTTCCCATAGCACCTTGGCGATGTTGAAACAAATACAAATACAAGGATGTACTCATTTTAACATTTTATGCATGAGCATGTGCTACACCAATTTTGGGGGTGACAATTTTGACAACAGGAACAAATCTAAGCAATCAACAAAATAGAAGCCCAATAACTGGCTCTGACCTCCACCCTTAACATTTAAGAGATGTCAAAAGACACCTGAATTAGGTTAAAAAAATCAAGTTGATATGGATATTTCAACAGTGTTCTGTGCTGCAAAACTGAAAATAAAAAATTTTTTATTGAATTATAGAAGTTGCCAATGTTTGATAACTTGACCTACAAAAATGTCACATCTTGTTTATTTAATTTCATATACATATTTACATTTACAGGAAATGCTAAACTTGATGTTTACCATTATTTTAAGAAACCCCAGTAATTGTAATTTAAAGTTTATTTGTTTTTCTATTTTTCAAAAAATGGAATATTACCATTGCAATGAGAAACATGCCATGTGTTGTCCTTTGCTGTGAAAGTTTTTCATCTTTCAGGTGGAAAATTCAGATATCTAAAGAAAACTCTCATGTACAATTTTTAGAAAATTTTCAGGTAACATGGCACAGAGAAAGGGACTTGGTATCTGGTGTCAAGAAGCGGCAGTTTAGGATACTTACTCAGCCATTGTGTGACCTTCGTCCTCCTCATCTTGACCTCTCTGAATCTCATCTTCATTCTTTGTTAAGGGGACACTAGAACCTTCTTCTAGCATTAAAACATGTAAGCAGTACACAATGCTTAGTCCTGTGCCCAGGACAGTGTAAGCACTCCTTCCCACTGACCAAATCTGTAAGCACTAAATGTGTCTTTGATGTAGGCATGTCCTCTAGTCATACTTTTTTTTTTTTTTTTGTAAACTAGGTATGCTTTGGAGATGGCTTTCTAGACTGCATTTTTTTACAACACAACCTGTCTTGCATTCTCCAAACTCACATTTTTTGTTTTGTTTTTGTTTAATCACTTCTGTTCAAAGCAATGAATATAGAAAAAAGAAAGACCAACGTATCAGCATTACAACAAACAAAATGCACCTTATATTGCAAATGCAGACCCTGAGATCAGTGAAGGTGAGCCACACTGGCTTCAGACTTCTGAGAGGGTGGATCTGAAATTATTTTGTGCTGCAGTTTTGTGGGGACTCATTCTTTCCCAATCTAGAGCCATAAACCAGAAAGACTATTGTTAATGAAAACATTTCAACCCCTACTACAACTCATGGTTAATAATATTGAGTGGTCATCATATGCTAATTGCTATATTAAAACATTATTCTGTTTACTCATCACAACAACTTTATGAGTTAATTATATCATTATCATCTTAAAGATGCAGAAATGAAAGCTGAGAGACTAAATTAATGATAATGTCATACTTTCAACTTAGGATTGTCCCACGTCAGAGCAACAGGCTCTTAGTCATTATACTATACTCACACACTTATTACAATTGAATTTTTGCATTATGTATGAGAGAAAGATATTTCTTTTTCAGAGAAGCTGTAAAATTTATCAGAAGAGATCAGTTTTTGTTTAGTTTTGTTTATTCCTTTACAACTGGTTCTAAAATTAAATGTACGCAGGATTCAGATTTTCATATTTTCCCCAAAATTAATTTGAATGCTGCTTAGAAAGGAAAATGTAAGACAACATATCTGTTGAAACTTATCCAATTTATTTAAAAATAAGTTTATTAAATATATGAAGAGATAAGCTAGGCTGAACATGGATGAAATTAGGTTAATTTTATTATTATTTTGTTCTCCCAGATAGGTTTCTATGAAACAGCTACTGCTGAAGCAAATATCCAATATTCTAACATAGCAGCAAAGCTGCTTTGCAACTCTCCGTATTACAAAATCTTTGGAATCTACAGTTTAAAAAAAATCAATCTATGTTATTTATTTTTAGTAGAGATCATACCAGGATGATTATTTGAATTTAGCAGGTAAGTATCCCTTTAGAAACTATGATATATATATATATATTATATATATATATATATATATATAATATATATATATAATGTATTATATATATTATGTATTTTATATATATATTTTATGTGTTATATATTATGTATATTTTATATATATATCCCAGAAATTAATTTGAATGTATGACTCTGTGCCTCTGGGTTTTCTGAAGAACGACGATTAAAGGGATGTTAGGTTATTGCCAAGTCTTGATTTGGTGGTGAACACAGAGATTTCTTTCCATATGCTAACTCTTGGTTCCTTTTTTTAAATTTTTTAAATATATTTTATTGCATTTCAGGTTTTGGGATACATGTGAAAAACAAGTAAGATTGTTGCATAGGTACAAATATGGCAGTGTGGTTTGCTGCCTTCCTCCCCATCACCTTTATCTGGCATTTCTCCCCATGCTATCTCTCCCCAACTCCCCACCCCCTGCTGCCCTCCCCTAGTTTCCCCCACAGACCTCAGTGTGTGATGGTCCCCTCCCTGTGTCCATGTGTTGTCACTGTTCAACACCCGCCTATGAGTGAGAACATGTGGTGTTTGATTTTGTGTTCTTGTGTCAGTTTGCTGAGAATGATGGTTTCCAGGTTCATCCATGTCCCTACAAAGGAAACGAACTCATCGTTTTTTTATGGCTGTGTAGTATTCCATGGTGTATATGTGCCATGATTTCTCTGTCCAGTCTATCATCGATGGGCATTTGGGTTGGTTCCAGGTCTTTGCTATTGTAAACAGTGCTGCAATGAACATTCGTGGGCATGTGTCATTATAATAGAATGATTTATAATCCTTTATATGTATACCCAGTAATGGGATTGCTGGGTCAAATGGAATTTCTATTTCTAGGTCCTTGAGGAATCGCCACACTGCCTTCTACAATGGTTGAACTAATTTACACTCCCACCAACAGTGTAAAAGTGTTCCTATTTCTCCACATCCTCTCCAGCATCTGTTGTCTCCAGATTTTTTAGTGATTGCCATTCTAACTGGTGTGAGATGGTATCTCAATGTGGTTTTAATTTGCACTTCTCTAATGACCAGTAATGATGAGCATTTTTTAAGGGACTCTTATTGGAGAAGTTGTAGGCCAGTGCCCTCACTGTCCTCGATGCCTGTGAGTCAATCTTGAGAGAGGAGGTAATATGCTACTCTACTAACTAAAAATAAGTAAAGTGCAGTGTGAAGAGACAGGGATACAGCTTGGCCCTGTCATTTCTTAGCTGTATTTCCTCAGTTTCTTTATCTATAAAGTTCTAATAGCATCTGCATCACAGGAGTATTGTGAGGAGAAAGAGATAAAAAAGATAGCAACATTTATTAAATAAGTAGTGCATGCTAAGTATTTGCTTTTACATGGATTTTTTTCTTTAATTTTCATAATCTCAGCATTCAGTAAGTATTACAGTGACCCATTGTGGTTTTATTTTTATTTTAGGTTCAGGAGAACATGTGCATGTTTTTTTATATAGGTAAACTTGTGTCATGGGGGGTCATTGGACAGCTTATTTCATCACCCAGGTACTAAATCTTGTACCCAATAGATTTATTTTTGTCTCCTGTCCCTCCTCTCACCCTTCATCCTCAAGTAGGGCCCAGTGTCTGTTGTTTCTCTCTTTGTGTCCGTGAGTTCTCATCATTTAGCTCTCACTTATGAGAACATGTGGTCTTTCGTTTTCTGATCCTGCATTAGTTTTCTAACCCTAATGGCCTTCCTTTCCATCTATGTTTCCAAAAATAAACATAATTTCATTCTTTCTTATGAATGCATGGTATTCCATAGTGTATATATTCCACATTTTCTTTATTCAGTCTGTCACTGATGTGAATTTAGGTTAATTCCATGTCTCTGCTATTGTGAATAGTGCTGCAATGAACATTCGTGTCCATGTGTCTGTCTTTGTTTGCTTTGTTTTGTTTTGTTTTATGAGATGGAGTCTCTGTCACCAGGCTGGAGTGCAGTGACAGGATCTTGGCTCACTGCAACCTCCTCCTCCCGGGTTCAAGTGATTCTCCTGCCTCAGCCTCCTGAGTAGCTGGGACTATAGGTGTGCGCTACCATGCCCAACTAATTTTTTTTTTTTTTGTATTTTTAATAGAGATGGGGTTTCACCATGTTGGCCAGGATGGTCTTGATATCTTGACTTTGTGATCCACCTGCCTTAGCCTCCCAAAGTGCTGGGATTTCAAGCCTGAGCCACTGCGCCCAGCCATGTCTGTGTGTCTTTATGGTAGAATGATTTATATTCCCCTGGGTATGTAGCCAGTAATGGGATAGCTGAGTCAAATGGTAGTTCTGTTACTAGCTATTTGAGGAATCATTACACTGCTTTCCACAATGGTTGACCTAATTTACACACCCACCAACAGTGTATAAGCATTCCCTTTTCTCTACAACCTCTGTAACCATTCTGTATTAAAAAGTCAAAAAATAACAGATGCTGGAGACATTGTAGATAAAAATGAACACTTATACACTGTTGGTGGGAGTATAAATTAGTTCAACCATTATGGAAGACAATATGGCCTTCTTCAAAAACAGAAATATGATTCAATCTGGCAATATCATTACTGGGTGTATACACAAATAAATATAAATCACTGAATTATAAAAAACATATGTACATGTATGTTCATTGCAGCACTATTCACAATAGCAAAGACATGGAATCAAGCTAATTGTCCATTAACGATAGACTGGGTAAAGCAAATGTGGTACATATACAACATGGAATATTGTGCAGCCATACAAAGAATCAGATCATGGTGTGTGTGTGTGTGTGTGTGTGTGTATGTGTGTGTGAACATAAATAGAGCTGGATGCCATTATCCTTAGCAAACTGATGCAGGAACAGAAAACTACATGTTTTCACTTACAAGTGGGAACTAAATGATAAGACACATGGACGCATGAAGGGGAACAATATATGCTGGGGCCTATTAGAGGGTGGAGAGAGGGGGGAGGGAGAAAATCAGGAAAAATAACTAATGAGTACTAGGCTTAATACCTGGGTGATGAAATAATCTGTATAACAACAATACCCCATGACACAAGTTTACTTATGTAACAAACCTGCACAGGTACTCCTGAACTTAAAATAAAAGTTTAAAAGATAGCTATTTTTACTGGTGTGATAGGATCTTATGGTGATTTTGATATGCATTACTCCAATGATAAGTAATATTAAACTTTTTTTTATGTGCTTATTGGCTACATGTATGTCTTCTTTTGAAAAGTGTCTATTCATATCCATTGCCCACATTTTAGTGGGTTCTTTGTATTTTTTTGTAAATGTAAGTTCCTTGTAGATGCTGGATATTAGACCTTGTCAAATGAAGTTTGCAAATATTTTTCCCATTTTGTAGGTTGTCTGTATACTATTTCTACTGAAACTATTCCAAACATTTGAGGAGGAGGATCTCCTCCCCAAGTCATTTTATGATGCCATAATCATCCTGATACCAAAACCTGGTAGAAACACAAGAAAAAAGAAAACTTCTGGACAATATTCTTGATGAATATTGATGCAAAAATCCTCAACAAAATACTTGCAAACTGAATCCAGCAGCACATCAAAAAGGTAACTCACCATGATTAATGACCTGGCTTCACTGCCAGGATGTAAGTCTGGTTTAACATACACAAATCAATAAATGTAATTTGTCACATAAATGGAACTGAAAACAAAAATCATACTACTATCTCAATAGATGCAGAAAAAAATCTTTCAATAAAATTCAACACCCCTTCATGTTAAAAACTCTCAATAACAAGGTATTGAAGTAACATACCTCAAAACAATGGGAGTCATCTATGACAGACTGACAGCCAATAACATTCTGAATGAAAACTGGCACAAGACAATTATGCCATTTGTCACTACTTTTATTCAACATAGTCTTGGAAGTCCTGGCCAGAGCAATCAGTTGAGAGAAAGAAAGAAAGGACATTCAAATAGGAAGAGAGGAGGTGAAACTATCCCTGTTTGCAGACATCATGATTCTATACCTAGAAAGCCACATAGTCTTGACCCCAAAGCTCCTTCAGATGACACACAACTTCAGCAAAATTTCAGGAGGAAAAATCAGTGTACAAAAATTACTAGCAATTTTATATACCAAAACAGCCAAGCCAGCAGCTAAATCAAGAACACAATCCCATTCACAATTGCCACAAAAAGCATAAAATACCTAGGAATACAGCTAATCAGAGAGGTGAAAGATCTCTACTATGAGAGTGATAAAACACTGCTCAAAGAAATCAGAGATGACAGACAATTGGAAACATCACCCATGTTCATAGCTAGGAAAAATTCATATCATTAAAATACTGCCCAAAGTGATTTATAGATTTAACGCTATTCCTATCAAATTACCAATGGCATTCGTCACAGAACTAGAAAAAGAATTATTTTAAAATATTTATGGGACCTAGAAAGAGCCTGAATAGCCAAGGCAATCCTAAGCAAAACTAACAAAGCTGGAGGCATCATGTTACCCAAAATATACTACATGGCAACTGTAACCAAAACAGCATGGTACTGGTACAAAAACAGATACATAGACCAATGGAGCAGAATAGAGAGCCCCAAAGTAAGGGCTCACACTTACTACCATCTCATCTTTGACAAAGCTGACCAAATAAGCAATGGGGAAGGATTCCCAATTCAATAAATGGTTCTGGGAGAACTAGCTTGCCATATGCAGAAGATGGAAACTGGACCCTTTCTTACACCATATACAAAAATCAACTCAAAATGGATAAAAGATTTAAATGCAAAACCTAAAACTATAAAAACCCTGGAAGACAATCTATATAGTATCATTCTGGACATAGGCACAGGCAAAGATTTCATGATGAAGATACCAAAAGCAATCACAACAGAGGCACAAATTGGCAAATGGGATTTAACCAAACTTAAGAACTTATGTACAGCAAACAAATTATCAACAGGGTGACCCATTTTTATAAACAAAGAAGGTGAAGACCAGACAATGAGTCATTTGCTCATGGTCACATGGTTAGGGAGCAGCAGAGGTAGAATTTAAATCCAGGTATTTAGGGCTTTGAAAGCCATGTTTTTAATCACTATTCAAGGCAATGTGTAGCACAAGGGAGGGTTTATATGTCACAGTTACTGTTTAACACTGACAACGAAGGCTGCTTTACTCATGGAGGGGAAATGATAATATTATCTTTGTTAACAGAAAAGAGCCTGAAGTCTCTATCAGGGCTTGAACCAATTACAAAAACCACTGGATTACTTGGCTGAGAGGTTATGGCTCAGGGAAAATAGTTTAAATGCGTAATTTTTGGACATTAGCTATCTAAATCTCCATGTAATTTCTTTACAGTAATCATTTTAAATTTTAATTTAATTTGCTTTTTAAGCTTTAATATAAAAATCAGATCTTCTAGGGAGTATGCCTATTATTTAAAAACAAAACAAAACAGTTTATTTATACTCTTAAGTGGCTGACACCAGGAACAATTATGCCCTTTTATCCATGTACATATCTGTGACCATAGAGATTTAGACTCTTAGTCCATCCCCCATGTTTATTTAGCTCTGAGCAGTCTGTATTCTGACCACAATCTCACATTCCCTAAATTCTGGAATGCCACCAAGTGCCTTCTAGAACTTATGAAATGTCATCAGTTTAATTAAAAAAAAAAAAAAAAAAAAAAAGGAGTTTTGGCTCTTCCTTGAGGTCAAGCATTATTTCCCCTGCAGCCTCCCTATGACATATATTTCTGTTATTTTTACGTTATTGTTTGTTTTATTTTATCTGCCCACATCCCTCAAACCTCTGGATTAGCAGTAGATAAAAGAATCTTTAAATTCCTCATTGATACCTCAAAGCCATTCTCTCTCAAAAACAAAAACAGAACCACCCCAGTTAGAATCACATGCCATCAACTACGTATTCACTCAATAGCCACTTTGAATCAGTCTTTCTTCTGTAGAGTTTTTGGATCACCATCACTCTCCAACACTAGTGCTGTTATAAATCTTGTCACGTTTAAAGTCCTGGTTGACATGTAGCTTAAACTTTCTCTGGTTTCTCAGATCCTCCAATGATTGTGACTGCCATCCTGCTTTAGCCACTCATTCTCCTTGGTCATTCCCTAGTATAGGTTTTCTATTCTGATTGTAAATTTGAGTCATCTGTGCAGCACCTAAAAAGTATGAAACCTCAGTACCCATGCTGAGGTTTTGTGATCTGCTTTAATTTTTATAATTCACAAAATATCAAGAATCCCTACCAGTCATATCAGTTATCATTACTACTGTAATCTCAAACTAAGAATCCAATTATTTTAAAAATACCACTTTATTCTAGCCTAGTTTCTAATGCTCCAGATTGAGAAATGTTTTGACTTTTATCTGAATCTGCAACAATACTGCTGATTTTTGTTGTATCTCACAAATTAATATCTTCACTCTCTAACATCTAAAATTCCATTCCATGATTAAAGTCACTCTTTTCCATTTATCCTCATTCCATGTCACTGTCTAGCATAATCTCAATTCTGGTTAATTCTATGTTCCTTGTACTTGAATAAACCTACTAAACAGAACCTATCTGAAGACAATTATAGTTGGTCTCATTTAAAATTTCTAACAACTATCCTAGGCTCTATAACATCAATACTCTTTTTTGTTTAATTTTATATCACAAGTGCCTACAGGAGCATTTAGAATTTAGAAGAGGCACAATACTCATTTGTTGAATAAATATGTAAGTACTGAATTGTCTTCTAGTGTAGCCCAGCAGACAATATAATATATTTATATTGCTTCATTTATAATATTTCTATTGCTTCATTTTCTCATCTAGTATTTCTTACCTTATTCTTTTCTCACAAAACACCAATAATATCTCTCCATTCTAACTCTCAGTTAATGATTTTTCTTATTCTATCTCTGAAAACAAATAGGACAACTACAAGAGAACATAAGAACTACTTATACTCACCTACATGCTGCTAAGCCCATATGCTCAGCCTTTCCTCTTGTTACTACTAAGGAGCCTAACTCCTTGATTATGTGCTAAATTCCATCCCTTTCCCAGACATTCCTCAATGTTTCTCTGGATCACCTATTTTTTAAATCTCTACTGAAGCAACCCAGCCAGCAACATCACATGTAATTTCTTTAAAACAAATTTTTCTTGACCTTATATTCCTTCTACAGACCAATCACATTATTCTGCACTTTTAAATCACACTACTTTCAAATAGACTTTTAGTCTCCAACTTCTATTTTTCCATTTTCTCTTGAATATTGCCAAACCAAAATTTTTCCCTGCTATTTTACTGCAACTGCTGTTGGTAATGTAACCAATAACCTCCATTTGCTAAATGCTTGGTAAATTCTCAAAATTTACTATATACTAGCAGAATTTGACACTGTTGATCCCTGTTTCCTCCCAGATATGTTTTCTTTATTCAACTTCTAGGACACTATACTCTCTGTTTTTTCTGTCACTTGTTGTCTTCACAATTCCACTACTAATTCTTTCTCCTCTTTTAGGTAGACATAGAAAACCCAGAGAATCAGTCTGCATAATTACCTTAGCAATTTCACATCAGCATGTGGCATAGATATCATCTATATGGTGATAGCTTTTGGAATTATATATTCAGCCCAAATATTTTCCATGAACTTCTATATCCAGCTGCCTGATCTGCGTTTTCACATAAGCATAGAGCAATATCTCAAACTTCAAAGGTTCTGATCAAAGCCCTTATCTTCTCCTTAACCAAGCCTGTTTCACGTAAAATCTTCCTCAATTCAGTAAGTGACATCTCTATATTTTCAAGATCCTGGTCGAAAAGGTTTGTGTCATTTTGGATTCTTCTACATTGCATTCAATAAGACCTTTCAGCAAATCTTATTGACTGCACATTCTGAAAACTTTTCTCCATCCTCAGTGATCTCATTGTGGTGAACTATTCTTACTTTTGTGGTTGCACTAGTCTTCTTTTAAACATATGTGTACTATCTCTATATATTTACTATACATCTTTAAAATACATGTATTTTTAAACATATATATATATATATATATATATATATATATATATATATATAAATTCACCTATTTTTTCTGTTACCCCATTGTTAGAAGGCTTATGAGGACATAAATAATTTTTCTGTTTTGTCTATTTTCACTGCTTTATTCCTAGCAACTAAAAGGGTATTTGGTGTACCAAAAGTGTTCAATCTTTTCAGTGAAATAGTGAACCAAGAGATTAATTTTATTTTCCTGCATGATTTGTTATGTGAAAACATAAAACCTAAGAGAGAGTTTGAAAGTTTACTAATATGAGAAAAGATAGGGATGTCTTAAACTATTCTAAAAACTCGTAAGTATTAAATACTGAATATTAAGCTGATAGATTGTTGATAATAATTATGTTTTTAAAAAATCTAGTACTGAAATTTGAGAAATTCCTGAGTAGGCCAAGACATATCTTCCTTTTTAGCTCAGAAGTAAAATGAGTTAAAAATAATATACTAGCTACTATACAGTAAGATGGAATTAATATTCAGATTTTAAAACATGGAATAAAAACAAAACTCCATTTTAAACAATGAATGAAACATAATAAAAACTTTTTACACATCTGCAATATGTGTAAAAAGTTTTCTATAACCTTAAACAAAAGCCTTTAAAAATGATTCCACATAATAGCAACATTAAGCAAAAAATGTGGGTGAAAAATGCATATGAAAAAGAATTTAAGATGATCAATATGCACATGAAAAAATAAGAAAATTTACTTTTCTTTTTGGGCAAGCCAATTAGCAAACACAGATGGCCTATGATCTTTTCCACCTCAGCTCTTAAAAACTCTCCTACCCTTTTGTTTCAAAGGAATTGAGTTCATACTACATTATAGTCTTTCTCCCCATTGTAATATCCATGAATAAGTCTTCCTTGCCTGTTTAACTTTGCCTGGTTTCATTTAATAGGGGTATTTGGTATAGCCACAGGAGATTTGGGAACCCAACTGACGAGAAACAAAGTTAACTCTGGAAGTATTTTAGATGTAGTAGACATATATGTCATACTGCTGTTACTACTGTGTTCAGTAATTGCTAATAAGGTTTCACAGGCTAATAAAGCAACACTAATAGTCAAACCTCAGTTTGTTTGAAATTAATGCTAATGATCTTGGCAATATACAACATCATTTGTCTCATGTTTAGTGATCCATCATCAGGCCTTTTATTTTAAAACCATTTTAGTTGGGCCAGGCACAGAGGCTCAGGGCTTATTTCCAGCATTTTGGTAGGCAAGTGGGAGGATAACTTGAAGGTGGGAGTTTGAGCCCAGCCTGGGTGACAAGGTGGGACCCTACCACTCCATCTCTATAACTGAAATAAATAAATTAATAAATAAAAGCCAGGCATGGTGGCATGTCCCTGTAGTCCCAGCTACTCAGGAAGCTGATGCAGGAGGATGGCTTGAGCCCAGAAATTTCAGAATGCAGCAAGCTATGATTATACCACTGCATTCCAGCCTGGAGCAGGGACAGAGTGAAAGTCTGTTAAAATATATATATATTATAGTTGATCCCTACTCACTTCCAGAATTTGTCACTATAACCTATTTTTTGTCTAGCTCCACATATATTTTCATTTTGATTGCCCACTTCTATCTCACCCATATTTTTTAAACTTCCTCTTTTCCTCTGCTTGGCTATGCCTTAGCACCTATGTTTTTCCTTCATCCTGTAATGAATTATCTAATTTTATTTTTCCAGAGCCTTATTTTCTGCTTGAATGCCACAAAATGCTGACAATGATGTTGATAAAACAAACAATAACATATTAACAAGGATTTAATCAACAAATGGTGGTCACTCCAAAAAGTATTTAAGACTAGACACTGCAAAAGGAAGTACAAAGAAAATAAATTTTGAAATCTTAAAGTTTATACTAAAAGAAACTCAAAAGAAATTTTGACAAATTTAGAAAGAATCCTAGAATTTACATAGCATTTCCAATAACAAGTTTGAAGCTGAAAGAAAACTTTCTAAATATTAACTAATAATGAATGTTTTAATCAACCATACTAGAAGAAAGACTGAATTATATTTTGTATTTTTGTAGAGACAGTGCTATTATGAAATTGTCATCAAATGACATGGTGATCAGAAAAAAATAGAAACAAAATATCAGAAAAATGTTTTATAGAGGTAGATGAGAAAGTTACTTGGTTAAATTAAAATTTTTCTGCTGTTCAAGATTTGTAATTTTATAAAATTGGCTATTCATTTTGATTTATATAGTAATTTTTGGACTTAATTTGACAACTGTAACTTTGCCTCTTTTTTGTTTTTTACATAGAAGACACATCAAATTTTCTGTTTCAAAACCTGATACACCTAAAACAGACTGTCTTAATGTCTCAGAAGTTTTCTAAACATACTTTCTTAAAGAAATAGGCAGTTTATTTAAAAAAAAAAAACAGGCTTCTCCACCTCATGTTCTCACTCATAGGCGGGTGCTGAACAATGAGAACACATGGACACAGGGAGGGAAGCACTACACACTGGGGTCTGTTGGGGGGGAATAAGGGAGGGACAGCGGGGGGTGGGGAGGTGGGGAGAGATAGCATGGGGAGAAATGCCAGATACAGGTGAAGGGGAGGAAGGCAGCAAATCACACTGCCACGTATGCATCTATGCAACAATCTTGCACGTTCTTCACATGTACCCCAAAACCTAAAATGCAATAAAAAAAGTATTAAAATAAAAAAATAGGCTTCTGAGATTTCAATAGAAAATAATTTTAGTATTTTAATCTTGTGGTCAGAGAGCAGACATTGTTTCAGAATCATTGGAAGTATGTCTGAGAAATATCAGAGAGGGGCAAGTCATTGAAAAAATCATGTTAACTCCCTGAGGATTTTGCAGCATGATGTAAAGTGAGTCTGGTGTATAAGATCAGGTCTAGAAGTCTGGACTCCAAATCTAAGATAAAAATGTCAGTAAAAAGGATGAAATATGAGATGAGGGAAGGAAACAAAAATAATATGTATAAAATCATTTGTAGTTGAGGTCTATTTGGAAGTTTAATCCTGGCAGGGAATACTACAATGTTGCATATTAATGGTTGTTTTGTGACTTGTTAAAAAATGTAGTTATTTGCCATACAAGTAAATAAGGAGTCCCAGAAGTTCAGACTGGTAAAGAAAGTCCTTTGTGCCTGTTAGGAAAAACATGCAAGTGAAATCATCACCTTCATAAGCTATGTATATCTTTAAAGCACAAGCATTTCCCAGGTTAGGTATTTTTCTGTGACCCATTTGATTTGCATTGTGGGAGAGTTCAAGGTAAAATAAGAAGACCCTCAATGTTAATATAATTCTGGATACTAACTGATCATCGGTCTGTTCGATGATGAGGAAAACTAACACAACATTACAATATAGTAATAGTGATCATGACAAGAAGGAGAATACTGGGGAGAATATTAAATGATTCTGAAAAGACTCATTACAATTATATTTAAGGAAGATTAAAATTCCACAAGTCAAATTGTTCAGAGGTCTGATTTTTTGTTTTTTTCACTGTCTCTGACATCATTATGGCAAATAAACAGTTTTTCCTAATTATTATTATATATAAAATTTAAAAGCCAGTACAATTCACCCCATGCTTTGTTTTTGCTTTAATATACAAAAAGTCTTTAAGTGCATTAAATAGACATTTGAGTATTTTTGCTTTGATAGTTTAAACTTCTTTTTACATTAATTGGAAAAAAATTTAGTTTTTAAGAAATAATATTAAGAATATCAAAATCATTTAGCATTTAGTATTATTCTCCATTTTTCTTAGTTGAGGAAAGTCTTGTTTGATCTGAAGATTACATATTATCCCTGAACTTATTTCTGATTTTGTGATAAGCATTGAAATTTTTTGAGCATTTTATAAAATCTTAGAATGCATATGTAACATTTGTAGTAGTATTTCATTGTGGTAAGTAACTATGATTAGAATATAGATCATTTTTATTTATATATAAGCCTGAAAAAATGCACATGAGTTTACATCTATATATATCAATATAATCTATGTCCCATCATAAAAAACTGCCTCAGTTTGAGGCCACTATACTGAATCCCTAGAGGTACCAGGCAAGAAATATGAATGTGGGAACTGGACAATGTTCAAGAAAAATAAACCAGCCATCTCAGTCTATCATAGGTTTTTAATTTTTTTTTATTTTGATACAGATACAGGTATTGAAACTGTTATGAGCTGAATTACATCCCCTTAGAAAGGATATGTTGAAGTCCTCCATACCCCAGTAACTCAGAATGTGCCCTTACTTGGAAACAGTGTCATCATATAGTTAAGGTAATATGTGATCATACTGGAGTAGAAGAAACCCTTAATACAACACCTTGGTTTTAGATTTCTAAACTCTGAGTGTTGTTATAATATATACCAGAAAATGTGGAAATGGCTTTGGAATTTGGTCATGGGTAGAGCCTGGAATAATTTTTAGGTGCATAATAGAAAAAGCCTAGATTGCATTGAAGAATCTGTTGGAGGAATTACATATGTTAAAGGTAATTCTACTGAGAGATGGGATGGAAACGAAGAACATGTTATTGGAAACTAGAGAAAAAATTGTTAAAAAGTGACAGAGAACTTGTAAGCAATGAACTTCAATATTTATTTATTTGTTTATTTATCCATTCTTTCATTTTTGAGACAGGGTCTCACTTTGTCACCCAGGCTGGAGTACAGTGGCATGGTCTTGGCTCACTGCAGCCTTGGCTTCATGGGCTCAAGTGATCTTCCTGCCTCAGCTTTCTGAATAACTGGAACTACAGGTGTGCATTACAACACTCAGCTAATTTTTTTACTTTTATGAGATACGGGATTTCACCATGTTGCCCAGGCTGATCTAGAACTCCTGGACTCAAGTGGTCTACCTGCCTTGACTTTCCAAAATGCTGGGATCACAGGTGTGAGCCACCATGCCAGGTCAAACTTGACCATTTAGCTGAGAGAATTTCCAAGCAAGTGTTGAAGGCACAGCCTGATTTCTCCTTGCTGCTTATAGTGAAACGTGAGGAAATAAACTGAAAAAGGAACTATTCAGCCAAAATAAACCAGAGTTTGATTTGGAAAATTTGCACCCTATCCAGGTAGTATAGTTTGGAAACAGTGCCATGAATTTGGCTAGAAAAGCATTTGCTACAGAGATCAGGTGTGTGACTTACAGGTCCAAGCAGCCACTCAGCAGAAGCCAGGAACAATGATATGGTTTTCCAGGAAAGGTCTGTTAAGGACCTTCTTGCCTGATGTCTTGGTCCCCAGTGCATTGCACAAGAGGCTGACAAAAATTTGGAGAATTTTATATCAGCAGAAACACTGCCAGCTTGGACTGAAAAGAACAGAGATAGGATACAATTAAGGAAAAATGACTCTAAAACAAAGCTACCAATTCAAAGGCCTGGGATGCCAATACTTCCTAGGTTGTAGAGGGTAGTGCTGCTGCCTAGAACTGAGCTGGCAGGGCCATCCTTCCAGGGCCAAACGAGAGCACATTAGGCAATGAATAATTATTCTTAAGCCCTAAAACTGAATGGAGGCATGGTTCAATGGCTCACACCTGTAACCCCAGCACTTTGGGAGGCAAAGGTGAGTGGATTACCGGAGATCAGGAGTTTGAGATCAGTTTGGCCAACATGGTGAAATCCCATCTGTACTAAAAATACGAAAAATTAGTTGGGCATAGTAGGTGTCACATGCCTATAATCCAGCTACTCCAGAGGCTGAGTCAGGAGAATCACTTGAACCCAAGAGTCTGAGACTGCAGTGAGCCAAGATTGCACCACTGCACTCCAGCCTGGGCAATACAGTGACACTCCATATCAAAAAAAAAAAAAAAAAAAAAGAAGAAGAAGAAGGAGAAGGAAAAAAAAAAAAAACAATGAAATTTGCCCTATGCTATTGCTAGCTTGCTTAAACTAGCTACTCTTTTTTTTTTTTTTCCTTCCAATTTCTCCCTTTAGGGAAGGAAATGTCTGTCCTATTTCTGTAACTTATTTTCTGGTTTGTCTCAGGATACAGCATATGCTGAATCTCAAACACATCTGATTTAGATGATGTTTATATGAGATTTAGAGTTGAGCTGGAATGAATTAAGACTTTTGGAGATGTTGAGTGAAGGTATTTTGCATGTGAGAAGGACCTAACTTTGTTGGGGGCATGCTAGATGCTTACCTGTTGTGGACTGAATTATCCCACTCCCTCCCCTCCCCCTGATTACAATACACACACACACACACACACACACACACACACATATATGTATATATGTTAAATTTCTAACTTTCAGAATATGGCTTTATTTGGAAATAGGATTATTGCAGAAATCACCATGTGGTGACAGAGGCAGAAACATTAGAGCAATGAAGCTGCAAACCAAAGTCTGCCAATTACCAGCCACCCATCGGAAACCAGAAGAGACAAGAAAGGATTTCCCTACAGGTTTCAGAAGAAGCATGGTCCTTCCAATGCCTTGATTTCAAACATCTAGCCCCCAAAGCTGTGAGATACTGCATTTCTATTTTAAGAAGTGCAGTTTGTAGTGCTTTCTTAGGGCAGTAGCCCTACGAAACAAATACAGACTCTTATACTCTTCTGTTACAAAAAAAAAAAAAAAAAAAAGGAGCAAATAGTATGAAAAAGATAATGTGTGCTAAAGGATGCTGTATAATTTAGACATGGAATTTGCTCCCTTGGTTGTCATATGCTCCCTTGGTTGTCATAATTCCCATATACTTAATGATGGGAAATAATAGAAGTATATGGGAATTATGGCAACCAAGAGAACAAATTTCATGTCTTAAGTTATACAGCATCCTTTAGTAATCTCCTGGCACATTGAGGTTTGAGTGTCAACCTTCCATTTCTTTAAGAATAACTAAAAAATAGGAGTCTTAAGGATTTCTAATGAGATTTTAAAATTTCCGATTAATAATTTAAAATATGACTACCCTCAGATTGAACACAATATGTCTTAGCAAATATTTAGGCCACATGTCATTGATTAGAACACTCAAAACTGATGGTTCAGAAGAGAAGCTAAACAGATTATGGCTGTTAGAATTTGCTTGTACTATACAGCTATGATAATTTTTGCCAACTTTTTCAGTCTATCAGATATAACCCTTTCCTGCCATTTTCATCTTCAACCAGTGCAATTAAATAACAAAGAACAGCATCTGATGTTTTGCTCTGGTCTTTGTTATTCCAGTTTAATGTACTTTTTATCCTTTTGTTTACTAAAATACATTCATCATAACCATTTTACTATCCTGCTCTGCTGGTAGAAGAAAGACATATGAAAGAGTAACAATTTGTTAATGATGAAGAGATGTAGGGAGAGTACTTGAGTACTTAATTCTTTTTGCTCACTTAAAATGAAACTCAGTAATATATTTTTTTTTGCCAAGCAATGCTGCCTAAATCGGAGCTTTAACCATTAGATGCACTCATTAGATTTTAGTAATTTTGGCATAATTTCATTTTACCATAACTCATTCTAATACTTCACTTAATTTTCAGGATTATCTTTGTGACAACTTCAGATATAAATATAGAAAATCCCATCTAGATGGTCATGCCCATTGGGTTGTAAATGGCTTCCTATCAGACACTGCCTCCTATCCATTGTACCCTCGTTTGCAACCATCATGGCAGGTGATTTTCAACTAAAAATACTCATTGCAGCTTGTTTGACTCTAGAGGAATATATTTTTCTACCAAAAAAAATATTCAAACAGATTGGCCGTGTGATTTTCAGTAATAGGAAATCATTTATTAAGACATAATCTGTAGCTCTGAAAGCAATTAATATTCAAACTAGTGGTAGAAATAGAAGGTTAAATATCAATTCAGCTTTTTAAATTTCAATTGTTAAAGGAAAGTCCTTTTACAACTGCAGCATTTCATTTGCTTTGGTTTCAAATTCTTTATTCTCATATATCAGCTTTTATTCATGTGAATATTGATTTGGGCTTTGTTTTGTTAAAAAGAGAGCTAATGCACCTAAGTAGGAAAACCAAAGAATTTATAGCCCCTAAAAAAGGAAAGAAAATAAATGAACAGAATATAAAACCAAGTCCCAGTGCAAAAGCCATTTACACTATGGTTGAAAAATATGTTGTAAATGAAAACATACTATTTACAACACCTGTTAAAAGAGAACAACATTTGTAGAAACTATTTATTTGCCATGCCATTACACTTACTAGGAGAAAACACCTTATGAATATTTTTAGAAGGTGCCAGCTTCTCTCTGTCTGGCCTGCTATAAACCTTTGATAATTAATAGAGTGTCAACTGCTCCTCTAAAACTTCTATGTCTCTAGTTCCCATGAGTGCCACCCAATATAACCTCCATTTTTCAAATACCCACAATCAAACTATAAAAAGAAGAGCTATGTTTACTTGCCTACCTGCTGGCCTCTCATTATCAGTACCTATAAAATTACTTTGGCCATAAAATTTACAATACTCCTTTGCTTTTTGTTGTAAATGCATATCAATGGAGATTACATCCTCCTAAAAATTAGTGCTTATGTATACCATTTGCTCATAAAGATATTTATTGCTACAATGACAAGAATAAAAGTGGCATCTTTCTCAGAATTATATGCAATTCATTTTCTTTCCATGTTGATTCTTCCCAACCCACCCCAAGGCACAGCTATCCCCTAGAGAAGAGCTGCAACTTAAAGTGACTGACTACTGTCATCTACCAATGCCTACCACAAGAGAATTCTAGGGGGTCATTTCTTCCTGCCTAGCTTCTCAATGGTAAGGAGGTTAAATTTGAAAGCATTTTATGCTATGAAAGTACAGAAACATTTTATTCCACTAAGTTAGAGTTTATTATTTAGAAATTCAAAACATAAGTGTGGAAAAACAAGAAACAGAGTCAATCTATAGATGTAACTCTTGCTACATTACTGATCTTGTATTGCAAGTGTTCACCATTCTGTGGGCTATAGAAACATCTGTCTGTGTTTTCAGAAGACAAATATGGGGAGGGGGTATAGGTCAAACCGCAGAGATCAATGAACATCCTACCTTAAGTTAATCAGCTGTTGTTTGCTCTACTTCCAGCATATTTTATAGACATAAACTACAATAAAAATGATCAGTCTGTGATGTGATAAGACCCATGTTTTTGAGAAACAAATAATAAAGTAATGGGATATGATTCAAAATGTGAAGATAATGACATAATTATACCCCCAAAGGATTTACAAGGCTTGACGTATGCTAAAATGTTTCTAAATACTGCAAGGGTGATTAATACATTTTATATAAACCTTATCTCCCACAGTTGCCTCATTTTAAAGATAAGAAATGCAATTACTGTATTATAAGTAAATATACCCAGAGATATAAAGGAGAGTTAGGCAATCTGAAGGCTGAAAGGGCCACATAGGAATTTCGGATGAACTTTACTGTAAGATTATTTAAATATGAATTGAACTGTTTTGGTATTAGAAGATAAATCTTAGTGAATTGAACTGTGATTCACATCCATATAAAAGTGACAATCTTTAATTAGCAGCCTAGAATTCCACCCCTTAGAAACGCAGATTCTCTTCTTTGCCCACTGCAATGCCATGACACTACATACAGCTGCCTTCAGTTTTAGGGTATGCTTGCTGAGAAAACAGTAAATCTCCTCTGGTTCCCTCTTGCAAATATTTCCACCTTATCTAGAGCTTTTCTCCTGGCTCTAGGCTGTAAAGCTCTCTTGAGGGAAGGGTAGAACACTATAGAAACAAACATATGTTTTCTTGAAAGAAAAGTCCCTGAAGTTTTGTGAGCAATTTTCCTGCTTGTTTGTGTAGACTTATTTTTTATTATCACTCCATAGTATAATTCACAGAAAAGAAAGTGGCTTAGTTACCTTAATACATTTAGTGTGTATCTATCTGTAAGCATGTCTACAAATCTGCTGCTCCATATAATAACTCTGTATGCATTAAATAATTGTGATTAATGAATGTATCATCAAATAGATTATACCTATAAATCTGGGGACCCTGAGATTAGAAAAGCCATTGAATGGCCTTGTTAGAGAAAGGGTAGGTTACTAACAAACTAATTTGTAAGATTGCTTCAAAAAAGATACATCTAGTACTCCATCTGACTGCTGCTTGCATATTAGACAGAATTCTTTTGAAATTATTCAGTGACTTATTCCTTACTCAGTTCTTGTCATACTAAGATCATCATAAGGCTTACTTAATAATTACAGATAGGTTAAAAAAAGAAAAAGAAAAAGAACAAAAAAACACATGGGAGAATTGTAAATTAGTATCAAGTTTTGTTGCAAACAAATGTACACACAAACAAAAAGGCAGTGGTGTGAACAGACAGACAAAAGCAATCTTGCCATATAAAACTGTCTGACTATTTTAGAATCTCCAGTTGTTAAAACTAGGAGTAATGTGGCACAATCAAGTTGACCATTTTTTTTAGATCAGAGGTGGTCTCGCATCTGTATTTAGAGACTCTCATTAGCACCTTCATGAAAGACTCTCTCCAGAATGCAGACACAAATTCTGAGTCCCAGACCTCAAGATGCTGTAATCATTGGAGGTGAGTGCTCTGTGAGGTAGAAGGACACATACACAGTAAGAGTCCAGGCTCCTCAACAGTATTTTCCAGAGCTTTCCATGCTCTTCTAATAAGTTTACATAGTTGTAGTAGAGCTTATGGACTCTTTCTATGCAAGCACCTGATTTGAAAACCACTCATTTAACCAGTGAAAAGCACTTTCTATTCAGGGTTTCAACTTCTTCCTGGTTTAGACTTGGGAGGGTGCACGTGTCCAGGAATTTATCCATTTCTTCCAGATTTACTGGTTTGTGTCCATAGAGTTGTTTGTAGTAATCTCTGATGGTAGTTTGTATTTCTGTGGAATCGGTGGTGATGTCACCTTTATCGTTTTTTTATTACATTTATTTGATTCTTCCTCTTTTCTTTTTTATTAATCTGGCTAGTGGTCTATCTATTTTGTTGATATTTTAAAAAAACAAGCTCCTGAATTTATTGATTTTTTGAAGGGTTTTTTGTGTCTCTCTCTCCTTCAGTTCTGCTCTGATCTTAGTTATTTCTTGTCTTCTGCTAGCTTTTGAGGTTTTTATTATCTTGCTCCTCTAACTCTTTCAATTTTGATGATAGGGTGCCAATTTTAGATCTTTCCTTGCTTCTCATGTGGGCATTTATTGCTATGAATTTCCCCCTAGACACTGCTTTAAATGTGTCCCAGAGATTCTGGTACATTATGTCTTCATTCTTGTTGGTTTCAAAGAACATCTTTATTTCTGCCTTCATTTCATTGTTTATCCAGTCGACATTCAGGAGCCAACTTTTCATTTTCCATGAAGTTGTGCGGTTTTGAGTGAGTTTCTTAATCCTGAGTTCTAACTTGATTGCACTGCGGTCTGAGAGATGGTTTGTTATGGTTACCGTTCTTTTGCATTTGCTGAGGGGTAATTTACTTCCAATTATGTGGTCGATTTTAGAGTAAGTATGATGTGGTGCTGAGAAGAATGGATATTCTGTGGATTTGAGGTGGAGAGTTCTGTAAATGTCTATTAAGTTCACTTGGTCCGGATCTATGTTCAAGTTCTGGATTTCCTTGTTGATTTTCTGTCTTGTTGAGCTGTCTAACATTGACAGTGGAGTGTTAAAGTCTCCCAACATTAGTGTGTGGGAGTCTAAGTCTCTTTGTAGGTTGTTAAGGACTTGCTTTATGTATCTGGGTGCTCCTGTATTGAGTGCATATATATTTAAAATAGTTAGCTCTTCTTGTTGCATTGATCCTTTTACCATTATGTAATGCCCTTCTTTGTCTTTTTTGATTTTTGTTGGTTTAAAGTCTATTTTTATCAGAGACTAGGATTGCCACCCCTGCTTCTTTTTTGCTCTCCATTTGCTTGGTAAATCACCAACTAAAAAAAGCCCAGGTCCAGATGGGTTTACAGCCAAATTCTACCAGACGTACAAAGAGAAGCTGGTACCATTCCTTCTGAAACTATTTCAAACAATACAAAAAGAGGGAATCTTCCCCAACTCATTTTATGAGACCAACATCATCCTAATACCAAAACTTGGTAGAGACGCAACTAAGAAAGAAAACTCCAGGCTAAAATCCATGATGAACATTGATGCAAAAATCTGCAATAAGATACTGGTAAACAGAATGCAACAGCAAATCAAAAAGCTTATTCATCATGATCAAGTAGGTTTCATTATGGGAATGCAAGGCTGGTTCAACATACGCAAGTCTATAAACATAATCCATCATATAAACAGAACCAAAGACAAAAACCACGTGATTATCTCAATAGATGCAGAGAAGGACTTCCACAAAATTCAACAGCACTTTATGCTAAAAACACACAATAAACTAGGTATCGATGGAACATATCACAAAATAATAAAAGCTATTTATGACAATCTCACAGCCAATATCATACTGAACAGGCAAAAACTGGAAGCATTCCCTTTGAAATCTGGCACTAGACAAAGATGCCCTCTCTCACCACTCCTATTCAATATAGTATTGGAAGTTCTAGCTGAGAAATCAGACAAGAAAAGAAATAAAGAGTATTCAGTTAGGAAAAGAGGAAGCCAAATTGTCTGTATTTGCAGATGACATGATTGTATATTTAGAAGACCCCACTGTCTCAGCCCAAAATCTCCTTAAACTGATAAGCAACTTCAGCAAAGTCTCAGGATACAAAATCAATGTGCAGAAATCACAAGTATTTCTATACACCAATAACAGACAAACAGAGAGCCAAATCAAAAGTGAACTCCCATTCACAATTGTGCCAAAGGGAATAAAATACCTATGACTACAACTAACAAGGATGTAAAGAATCTCTTCAAGGAGAACTACAAACCACTGATCAAGGAAAGAAGAAAGGACACAAACAGATGGAAAAACATTCCATGTTCATGGTTAGGAAGAATCAATATTGTGAAAATGGCCATACTGCCCAAAGTAATTTATAGATTCAACGCTATCCCCATCAAGCTACCAATGACCTTCTTCACAGAACTGGAAAAAAACACTTCAAATTTCATATGGAACCAAAAGAGAGCCTGCATAGCCAATACAATCCTAAGCTAAACGAACAAAGCTGGAGACATTATGGTCCTGACTTCAAACTATACTACAAGGTCACAGTAATGAAAACAGCATGGTACTAGTACCAAAATAGAGACATAGACCAATGGAACAGCGGAGAGGCCTCAGAATCAGCACCACATGTCTACAATCATATGTTCTTTGACAAATCTGACAAAAACAAGAAGTGGGGTAAAGATTTCCAGTTTAATAAATGATGTCAGGAAAACTGGTTAGCAATGTGCAGAAAGCAGAAACTGGACCAATTCCTGACACCTTATACTAAAATTAACTCCAGATGGATTAAAGATCTAAACATAAGACCTAACACCATAAAAAACCATAGAAGAAAACCTAGGCAAAACCATTCAGGGCATAAGCATAGGCAAGGACTTCATGACTAAAACACCAAAAGCATTGGCAACAAAAGCCAAAGTAGACAAATGGAATCTAATTAAACTCCAGAGCTTCTGTACAGCAAAATAAACAATCATAGAATGAACCAGCAACCAACAGAAAGGGAAAAAATTTTTGCAATCTACCCATCTGACAAAGGGCTAATGTCCAGAATCTACAAAGAACTAAAACAGATTTACAAGAAAAAAAACAAACCCATTCAAAAGTGGGCAAAGGATATAAACAGACACTTTACAAAAGAAACCATCTATGGGGTCAACAAACTTTAAAAAATGCTCATCATCACTGGTCATTAGAGAAATGCAAATCAAAACCATATTGAGATACCATCTCACACCAGTTACAATGGCGATTATTAAAAAATCAGGAGACAACAGATGCTGGAGAGGATGTGGAGAAATAGGAACACTTTTACGCTGTTGGTTGGAGTTCAAATTAGTGCAATCATTGTGGAAGACAGTGTGGTGATTCCTCAAGGACCTAGAAATAGAAATTCCATTTGATCCAGCAATCTCACTACTGGGTAAAAAAACCAAAGAATTATAAGTAGTTCTATTATAAAGACACATGCAGATGTATGTTCATTGTGGCACTGTGTACAATAGCAAAGACCTGGAACCAACCCAAATGTCCATCAATGATATATTGGATAAAGAAAATGTGGCACATACACACCATGGAATACTATGCAGCCATAAGAAAAAATGAGTTCATGTCCTTCATAGGGACATGGATGAATCTGGAGACCATCATTCTCAGCAAACTGACACAAGAACAGAAAACCAGATACCGCATGTTCTCACTCATAGGCAGGTGTTGAACAGTTAAAACACATGGACACAGGGAGAGGAGCATCACACACTGCAGTCTGTTGTGGGGGTAGGGGAGGGGCAGTAAGAGGTTGGAGGTTGGGGAGGGATAACATGGGGAGAAATACCAGATATAGGAGATGGGGGAGATGAAGGCAACAAACCACCTTGCCATGTATGTACCTATGCAACAATCCTGCATGATCTGCACATGGACCTCAGAAACTAAAGTACAATTAAAAAAAAGCACTTTCTAACATTTCTACTAAGAAAAAAAAAAAGATCTCTGATAGAGACTTCAGTAATGGCAATTAAAATATTTAAATATCCACCTTTGGATTGTTGATTTCTGAGCTGCATGATTCAAATGCTAACTATACTTTTATCAGATTGTATTTATAAAAGTTGTTTTAAAGCAATTTTTCAAACTACACAAATCAAGTCTTCTCAAAGGATTAAAAAAAAGTAAAAGTCAGTGTGGGTGTTAAACATACATGAACCAACCAAGAGAACAGGTAAGCAACTATTATATAAGTCTAGAAGAGATGATAGTTTAATGAATGACCCAAGGGTTTAAGCTGAGATTAATGAGTTAACATTACAGCAAGAGAGAGATTTCAGGACCCTGTGAGAAGAAAACAAATCTGCTGTTAGAGTGGTCTAAGAATGGGAAGGGTAGTCACAGATTATAGTCATTCTGTAGGAATCAATGGTAACACTTGGTAAGGATGCTGCTGAAGGGGATCTAAAATAAATGGGAAAGTTGAAGGGATTATCTTTCAAGTTACTTGCAATTTCATCCTTCTGTGACAACCCTGCCTTTTATGTCTTCTTGTTTCTTAATAATAACAGAAGAAAAAAAATACTTATTAAATTGATCCAAACTTATATCAACCTATGGCTCTATCTGTACTTTGGTTTATACAGGTAGATTTAGAATAGACCTGCAGATATAAGAGCAAGACAAACATGGCTGTTATAGATTCAGAGGAAGGTAATTTATATTGTAGGAAATGATGAAGTGCTTTTCTTATATATACTCTTAAAGAATGTTGGGGTTATCCAAGGAAAGAGACAAAACAGAGAGCTGAGAGTGTGTAAATGGGAGAAGGATTAAGGGAATTTTGAATAAAGCAAGCAGATTGAGCAAGCAAATGAGGGTAATAAATGGCGTAATTGAAGGGGGCAGGGCAACAAGAAGAATGGTATTGCTAGAATTAAAATATCTGAAAAGATCAAGGGTTGGTGAGGTTGTAATTCATTGGGAAGTCTTACTGCTTATACACTCTAAGAAAATAATATGCACACATTTTAGGACAATAGTTACCTGATACTCACATGTTTCAGTTTAAACCAGTACACTTACTTAGGAAAACATTTAATTTTATCTTGCTAAACTGAATAGGTGAACCTTCTTTGGCCCACAAATTTCACTCAGATGTTTGTATCCTGGAAAAACTTTAATACGTTTGCAGGGGAAAGAATAACTCAGACACTAGAAGACATTTTAGCCTCTGACACCTGGAGCAATAAATAAATACATCATCATTCTTACTCAGATAAACATAAAACTTCACACTCAGGTCTTTTTACATGATACATCATGTCCAGGCTTCAGCAAAAAGTTAGAAAGCATGTAAAAGCTAAAAACACCATCTAAGGGTACAAAGTGAGCATCAGAACCAGAGGCAGATATGACATACATTTTGGAATTATCAGAGCAGGAATTTTAAATGATCGTGTTTAATATGCTAGGATTTCTAATGTAAAAGTGATTAACATAAGCAGAAATGTGGAAATGCTAAGAAAGAATCGAAAGAAAATGTTATAAATCAATAACACATAACAGACATGAAGATATTTGATAAGCCTGTTAATAGATAGAACACAGCTAAGGAAAGGATCAGAGAGGTTGAAGAGACATCAATAAAATCTTCCCAAACTGAAAAGCAAAGAGAAAATAGAGAAAAAATGGAACAGAGTATCTAAGAACTGCAGAACAATAAAGAATATGCAATATACATATGATGGGCATATGAGATGGAGAAGAAAGAAGAATGGAATAAATACTTGAAATAATAATGGTTGAGTGGTTTCTGTATGACAAAGTCAACAAAATAGGAATCCAAAAGGTTCCCCCTCAAAAGCAGAAACAGACTCTTCAGCTGGTCAGTTTTCCACAGAGCCCTTTAAAATGATATACCTGCAGAAAAGCTTTCACATTTTCTCATTTCCTTTCCAAGACTTCTTTCTCACTATCTCCATTGCTTGTTCGAGATTTTCATTTTAAACAGATGCTTTGATTCTGTTTTGCCAGTGCTTAAATTAAGCCAGATGCCTCAGTTTATTAATCTTGGTACCAAGGGCACTTTCCACTCCCTACGCTCTCTACAGCACTTTAGATTGTTAACAGGATCTGTTCACTTGAATCTCCAGTGAGCTAAAACATCTTTGGACTCACCATCTTAATGTAGCATATTCACCTGCTCCATCTCCTCAGATTCCTAAGAGCTTTTCTATAAAATTGTATAGGCAAATGATAATAGGGACCTTGATGTCCTTGCTCTCTCTCTTGCTCACCCAGGGCAGGAGTAAGAATACTTGCTATCCTCATCTTCAAAAGTTTTCAGTCCTCTATAAGAGACACCTGCAAAATACTTACAGACTGATATTCAACACTTCTTTCTCAGCTTCTGCAAGCACCTGACTGCTCACTCTGGGATGAAGTAGAAGGCACTGACTTCAGAGTGACTTTGCAGGCTTTCTTTCTGACTAGACCCTTGCCGAGAAATTCACTGTACAACTTTCTGTCATTTACTTACAGACTGGATCCAATGGGTAGCCTGTCTCATTTGGTGCTGGATTGCTGTAAAAGAATTTCACAATAACTCTTCCCACTGACATCACCGTTACATATCAAGGAATAGAAGTGTCATCCACTTCATGGGAGACACAGGAAGCATCACATGAAATGTTGTTCTGTATGAAGCCCATATATCAAGTGTTTCCTTCATTTGCAAGAAAAAGAAAAATGTTATATAGGAACCTGGTCTCTTAAAATATTATTTTCACTGGGAACATTTCAGAAGTGACTAAACTAAAACTGTCGACATCCCCAGGCAAGGTCTTGAAAACTGAAAACTGTTGAAAGCCTCAGACATTTTTCCTGGGGACAACCCTTGTGATGAGAATAGACATCTTCTTTGTCAGGGTAAGGAACAAGTTTGAGTACAGATGTTGGAATTTTTGGACAATTCCCACAACTGCCCGGTTCCTTGTTACAATCTCAAGGTCATCTGTTCTTTTGAGGTTTTCATTGATTTGATTATACATTTTAGCTGAAAATCAGAATGGTTTGTAGGGTACTAGAAGTCATTTTGTGAAAAGAGGGACAGTATATCATGAGCATTTCTAAGTTTCATGAAGGCTTTAAGTAATTCTGCCTCATTTTCCTGTCTGAGAGTTTTGAAAAGGAAGTTCTGAGAACATTAGGTTCAATATATGTGAAGTACATCATATTGTTAAGAAGGGAAATTTTTTAAATCTTTAGCTTGAAGCAGTGTGTTCTAGGCTGCCACTTCATAAAGAATATAGTGTGAGAAAGCACTATAGATAAAATAATCAGGGTTCGACATATGTAATATTTTGCTTCCTGAAACATTTTAGTAGAGCACTGAATTTATTAAGTCCTTCTGAAAAAGCATGGTTGGAAATCTGCCCATAAACTCAAGTTTCTCTTTGTCATTGGAGCTCAAAGTACATAAAGCGTTAACACAGTAGCACATTCTCACACTTCTGTGTTATAAATAGGGGCTGACTTTGATCTTATATAGGACAGAGAACTTAAGCAACTTTTTCAAGGTGACATTTGATAAAGCAATTTTCTGCATAATAAATGTCAGGCACACAGGAAAATAAATGAAAAAAGCTAAGGACATCTAGTTTTTAAATTCAGTTCTTTATCCAAACTGTGAAAGTTTTGCAGCTTATGCTATTTCTGATAACAGTTTCCAAATAGTAATGTAATAGATATTACTTTAGGAGTAAACTATTGTGGAGGTAATCCCATTTTTTGGTTCACTTCATTTGGTGATATTGGCAAGTTCAGTTATTGTAATTGCTAAAGGAAGATTAAGAGAGGAATAGTATCTGACTCCACGGAGATCAAATTAAGTTATATGGCAAATCGGTGCAAAGGGAAAACGTAATTTAATGTATGCTGTTTTTATGTTTTAACTTTTGTTGCTCGTGTTTGCTTTTGCCTATTTTAACTCATTTAATTATCTTAAAATATATCATAGGTGAAATGTGAAGGTTGATGAATTTTCAGTCTCAAATATTATTTTACCAATTGGGGTTATGTTCAATTTTTCTGATGCAGACTTTTAGGTTCACTGCTTTCTGAAATAAACTTTAGGACTGTCTTGGATCTTAGTCAGGATAACTTAAGCCAAAACACTTGAGAAATAGATAGATGACAGCAGGTATTTACTATCTGAGTAGTTAAATAAATATCTCAGGCCAATTTTCTTTTCACAGTGATCCACCAACAGTAATTTATAGGGTGTAGGCATCGATTAATTTAAATTGCATATGTCAGATTGAGAAAAATATTATTTCATCTGCTTCTAACCTGAACATCTAAAATGTGGTACTGTCTCTTAAAACCTAAAGTGAATTATGAAGATATTTTTACGGTATTTTAAAAGACGAAAATAATTCTTTTAAATCAGAATCTTTTAACAAAGAAATTTCAACTAATGATTTTACTATTTTAAATGAGCTTTTGTAATTAAAGACAATAATAAATTTTTATATTAAATATGTAATCTGAATATGCTCATTTCTCTTTTGAAGGTAATATATTTGCAGCCCATTATACATATACAAGTCATATGCATTTACAGGCATATGTTTTCCATTGTACACATTCTATGAATATGTTTTAAATGTTTGTTAATATTATTATTCATGTTTATATATTTTTAAATCAGTTATGTTAGAAAGGCTGCTACTGGCCATACAGCAATTGCTCTGCTAAAAATTACTTGGTGATGTAATGTATAGTTGGGTTAAGTTTTGAATTTTGAATGAGTGGCAAAAATGATGCATTCTTAGAATAAGATTTAACTGTTTTAAATTTTTGCTTAGTATGTACAGTTAGAACACAAGTTCTGGTATTTATATATAAACCATGGCTTTTTATGTATACTCGTATAGGCCATATAGTTTTGTTCATCTTCATTAGTTATATAATTATTTTATTGTAATAACTAAAACTATCCAAATAGACCATTTAAATATATGACAATGATAATTGTAATGTCTCATAATTGTATAGTTAAACTTAACTAATTTCATAAAGTTGACAATTTTAATTAATGTTTTATATTTCTAGTATTCAGTAGCTGAGACGTTATTTTCTGTTTCAATAATTCAGGTACAAAAATGGTCTGGGGAGCAGAAAAACACACAGGTAAAATATTCAGGAAGTATTGAAATGCATAAATGATTCTTTAAAATTATATTACAAATCATTCTATAAAAAGGCGATGAATAAAGAATGGTTAGATCAATAAATTGCAGAGAAATTATTAACTTGTCACAATTTCTGATTTTTATGCTGATTACATCCCAGTAATATTTTTGTAGTTGTGAGAGTTTTTGATCCTATCCTTTCGTGTAAAAGATGTATGAACAGACATTACTTTTCTCCAACACTCAGTATTAACCATCACACTGCTCATTGATTTTTAGTTGTGCTGATTTAGATTTGCATTTAGCCATTTCTTACCTGAGCATCTATCTGTTCAGAGGTCACATAGTTTGCTGAACTTAGAGATATAAGCTATGACTATAGTGTCCTGGTAGCTAACTAGATCATCTGGGAATTAACCCATCCAAAGTAATTTGCTTCATTCAACCATGTAAAATATAAAGCCCAAGAAGCATGTTTCTAAACATCATCTCTAAATTTAGCTGTGGTTTAACAAGGCAAGTTAGGAGAAATGGTCTTGACTGTTTTGACCTTCTTAATAACCTATTAATATTATAGGGCACTAGATCATCATATTTAATAAAATAATTAGTATTTTATAAAGAGTAAGTAACTCCAGCCTGGGTGACAGAGTAAGACCCTGTCTCAAATGTGTGTGTGTGTGTGTGTGTGTATATATATATATACTATATAATATAATATATATACTGTATTATATACTATATTATATAATACATTATATATATACTATATTATATAATATACATATTTACCTATTCATATATATGTGTGTATATTTTGTTAGATATTTAACTCTTTTCACTGTGGCCTTTAATTCAATTAAATTATCTTAAATCCAAATTTTGACAAGTTAATACAAATCTGTGAAATTTACCTAAGACAACAGAGAGCAAACCCTGTCTTACAATAAATGGTTACTGATCTTTCATGTGAAAATTTAGTGAAATTACTTCTCTGAGGAAAGTAAATGTGACAGAAAACGAACATAGGAGATTTTGTTGCTCAAAAGCATTTCTATGATTTGTATACGTTAGTTATAAATGTACATATATTTTAGTTTTTGTTTGTGTGTTTGGAGACAGAATCTCACTCTGTTAACTAGGTTGGAGTGCAGTGGTGTCATCATGGCTCACTGCAGTCTTGAACTCCTGGGCACCAGGGATTCCCCCCACCTCAGCCTCTCCAGTGGTAGGAATTGCAGGTATAAGCTGCCTCACATAGGTGATATTTTTGAATCACAGAAAAAATAGTAGAAATTCATTCAAATTTAGATTCTAATGATAGTAATATAATCTTTGGAGACTATTTTACACAAAATGGCTAAATGTAAGGCAAAGTAAGAAAAAAACTCAAATACAAGAAGTGAAATTATTCATCAAAAGGTATAGGTTATTTCCATCTAATTATTTAGACAACAATAAGTTTTTATAAGAAACATACATATTAGTTTATTTTTTAAAGATTTATTATAGGTTTGCAGATACATGTAAAAGTTTGTTATATAGGTAAACATGTGTCATGGTAGTTTGTTGTGCATGTTGTAACATCATCCAGGTATTAAGTCCAGTATCTGATATTCATCTTTTCTGTTCCTCTCCTTCTTCCCACCCTCCTTCCTCAAGTAGAACTCAGTGTCTGTTGTTTCCTTCACTATGTTCATAAGTTCGTATCATTTAGTTCCCGTTTATAAGTCAGAGCATGCTGTGTTTGATTTTCTGTTCCTGTGTTAAATTGCTAAGAATAATGGACTCCAGCTCCATCCATGTTTCTGCAAAAGAACATAATCTTGTTTTTTATGGCTGCATAGTATTCCAAGGTGTATATGTATCAGATTTGCTTTATCCAATCTTTCATTAGTGGGTACTTAGGTTGCTTTTTTGCTATTGTGAATAGTGCTTCAATGAATATTCACATGCATGTGTCTTTATGGTAGAAATATTTACATTCCTCTGGGTATACACCCAGCAATGGGATTGCTGGGTTGAATGGTAGTTAGGCTTTTAGCTCTTTAAGGAATCACTATATTGCTTTTCAAAATGATTGAACTAATTTATACTCCACCAACAGTGTATAAGTTTTCCCTTTTCTCTGCAACCTCGCCAGCATCTGTTATTTCTTGACTTTTTAATCATAGCCATTCTAAACGGTGTAAAATAGTATCTCATTGTGGTTTTGATTTGCATTTCTTTAATGATCAGTGATATTGAGCTTTTATTCATATTATTTTTGACTGCATATTTGTCTTCTTTCGAGAAATGTCTGTTCATATCCTCTGCCCACTTTTTGATGGGGTTGTTTGATTTTCTCCTGTACATTTGTTTAAGTTCTTTATAGATGCTGGAATTAGACCTTTGTCTGATGAATCATTTGCAAAATTTTTCTCTTGTTCTGTAGGTTGTGTTTTTACTCTGTTGATAGTTTCTTTTGCTGTGAAGAAGCTCTTATATTTAATTAGGTTCCATGTGTCAATTTTTGCTTTTGTTGCAACTGCCTTTGATGACTTTGTCATGAAATCTTTGCCAGTTCCTCTGTCTGAAAAGATATTTCCTGGGTTATCCTGCAAAGTTTTCATAGTTCTGGGTTCACCATTTAAGTCTTCCATCAATCTCGAGTTAATTTCTGTGTATAATGTTAAACAGGTGTCCAGTTTCAATCTTTTGTATATGGATAACCAGTTATCCCAGCACTATTGAATAAGGAGTCTTTTCCCCATTGCTTGTTTTTGCCAGCTTTGTTGAGGATCACATGGTCGCAGATGTGCAGCCTTATTTCTAGGCCCTCTATGCTATTCCACTGGTCTATGTGCCTTTTTTTTAATACCAGTACCATGCTATTATGGTTACAATAGCCTTGTAATATAGTTTGAAGTCAGATAATGTAAGGTCCCTTTAACAAATTAACACAAATTGGTGTCTTAAAACAACATAAATTTGTTCTATTATAGTTCTAGTGGCTAAATCTCAAATCAAGTTTTTGGCAAGGTCAATATGACTTCTGAAAGTTCTAAATAACAATTCCTTTTTGACTTCCTCACTTCTGGTTACTGAAGGCCATCTGATTATTTTAGGCAATGATCCTTGGCTTGTAGAAGCATCATTTCAATTTCTGCTTGCATCTTCTTATGGTCATCTATCCTTTGCATCTCTGTGTCTCCAGATCTCTCTCTCTCTCTTTTTTTAATTATACTTTAAGTTCTAGGGTATATATGCAGAACGTGCAGGTTTGTTACATAGGTATACACGTGCCATGGTGGTTTGCTGCATCCATCACCATGTCATGTACATTAGGTATTTCTCCTAATGCTATCCCTCTCCTATACTCCCACTCCCTGCTATCCCTCCCCTAGTGCCCTATCCCAACAGGACCCAGTGTGATGCTGTCCTCCCTGTGTCCATGTTTTCTCATTGTTCAGCACCCACTTATGAGTGAGAATATGCAGTGTTTGGTTTTCTGTTCTCATGTCAGTTTGCTGAGAATGATGGTTTCCAGCTTCATCCATGTCCCTGCAAAGGACATAAGCTCATCCTTTTATATGTCTGCATAGTATTCCATGGTATATATGTGCCACATTTTCTTTCTTCAGTCTATCATTGATGGGCATTTGTGTTGGTTCCAAGTCTTTGCTGTTGTGAACAGTGCCACAATGAACATACATGTGCATATGTCTTTATAATAGAATGATTTATAATCCTTTGGGTATATACCTAGTAATGGGATTGCTGGGTCAAATGGTATTTCTATTTCTAGATCCTTGAGGAATTGCCACACTGTCTTCCATAATGGGTAAACTAATTTACACTCCCACCAACAGTGTAAAAGCATTCTTATTTCTCCACATCCTCTCCAGCATCTGTTGTCTCCTGATTTTTTAATGATCACTATTCTAACTGACATGAGATGGTATCTCAATGTGGTTTTGATTTGCATTTCTCTAATGACCAGTGATGATGAGCTTTTTTAATATGTTTATTGGCTGCATAAATGTCTTTTTTTGAAAAGTGTCTGTTCATACCCTTTGCCCACATTTTGATGGGGTTTCTTGGTTTTTTCTTATAAATTTGTTTAAGTTCTTTGTAGGTTCTGGATATTAGCCCTTTGTCAGATAGGTAGATGGCAAATTTTTTTTCCCATTCTGTTGGTTGCTGGTTCGCTCTAATGATACTTTATTTTACTGTGCAAAAGCTCTTAAGTTTAATTAGATCCCATTTGTCTATTTTGACTTTTGTTGCCATTGCTTTTGATCTTTTAGTCATAAAGTCCTTGCCCATGCCTATGTCCTGAGTGGTGTTGCCTAGGTTTTCTTCTAGGATTTTCTGGTGTTAGGTCTTATGTTTAAATATTTTCTCTATCTGGAGTTAATTTTTGTATAAAGTGTAATGAAGGGATTCAGTTTCAGCTTTCTGCTTATGGCTAGCCAGTTTTCGAACATCATTTATTAAATAGGGAATCCTTTCCTCATTGCTAGTTTTTGTCAAGTTTTGTCTCTAGATCTCTCTCTCTCTTTCTCTCTCTCTCTCTCTCAATTATACTTTAAGTTCTAAGGCATATGTGCAGAATGTGCAGGTTTGTTACATAGGTATACACGTGCCATGGTGGTTTGCACTATGATCAAATGGTTGTAGATGTGTGGCATTATTTCTGAGGCCTCTGTTCTGTTCTATTGGTCTATATCTCTGTTTTTGTACCAGCATCATCCTTTATTTGTTACTGTATGCTTATAGTATAGTTTGAGGTCAGGTAGCATGATGCCTCCAGGTTTGTTTTTTTTGTTTTGTTTTGTTTTGTTTTGTTTTTGCTTGGCATTGTCTTGGCTATGCAATTATTTTATTGTTGTTCCATATGAAGTTTGAGGGTTTTTTTTCCAATTCTGTGAAGAAAGTCAATAGTAGCTTGATGGGGATAGCACTGAATCTATAAATTACTTTGGGCAATGTGGCCATTTGCATGGTATTGATTCTTCCTCCATGAGCATGGAATGTTTTTCCCATCTGTTTGTGTCCTCTCTTATTTCCTTGAGCAGGCGTTCCTAGTTCTCCTTGAAGAGGTCGTTCACACCCCTTTTTAGTTGTATTTCTAGGTATTATATTTTCTTTTTAGCAATTATCAATGGGAGTTCACTCATATTTGGCTCTCTGTTATTGGTGTGTGGGAATGCTTGTGATTTTTGCACATTGATTTTGTATCTGAGACTTTTCTGAAATTTCTCATCAGCTTATGGAAATTTTGGGCTGAGATGATGCGTCTTCCATATGTATAATCATGTCTTCTGCAAATAGAGACAATTTAACTTCCTCTTTTCCTTATTGAATACACTTTATTTCTTTTTCTTGCCTGATTGGCCTGGCTAGAACTTCCAATACATATTGCATAGGAGTGATAAGAGAGGGCATCCTTGTCTTGTGTCTGTTTTTAAAGGGAATGCTTCCAGTTTTTGCCTATTTAGTATGATATTGGCTGTGGGTTTGTCATAATCTTAATATAGGGACAGCAGTTAGTGAATTTAGGGCCCATCTTAATCCAGTATGACCTTGATTGTATCTGTAAAGACCCTATTTCTGAATATAGTATTCATAGAGACTGAAGGTTAGAAATTATTTTTTTGCAGGACACAATTCAACCCACAGCACATAGCAGGAGCATAATTTACACAATAATGCATAACAGATATAATGTTCAGTGTACACTAATATACAACATATGTATGACAAAGTAATTGAAATCTTGGAAATATTGATATGTATTATGAAGATAGTATAAATGCATCTTATGAGGGATTTCACTGAGAGATTAGCATTATAATCATTTTTTGAAAAGGAATCTCTGAATAATGAACAACATCATGGTTCAGCAAGAAAAAACATGTTACCTCTATTTTTTTTAATCTTATTCATTTATTGACTTATTGTGGCTACTACCTCCATAGTATTGAGTCATTATTTTTCAGTTTTAAAAATGAATGAAACACTGATACAACAGTATGAGTATATCTTAAAACATTATAAAGACAAAAAAGTAAAATACAAATCAAGTGCATAATTTATTATTCCATTTATATGAAACTCACAAAAATAATATAGTAGCTATTGAATACTTGAATTTTTGAGTGTTGTACATTCCCAAGATTTGTGGAGGTAGATGAATTGTTGCTCTCCAAATATTCTGGTTGAATCTCCCAAGTTAACTGTCCCAACCTGTTACGATTCTTTTAAAAAACATTAAATGTTTCAGTTCTCATCATAAAAGTTGTCCCTGAGTATCACAAACTCTAGCATCAAAATACCAAAGACTACATGCTACCAATTTCTGTCTCAGAGTTTATTTATTTTTCATGATTAGGATTTGTTACAATTGTACTACTGAGACTCTTCTAACAATACAGATGTTATCAAGCAGAAAAAAATAGTTTTTAACACTTTTAGAAGAAAGTCTTTACATCTATATAATATATATATTTTCTTCTGTATATAATGTATGTAATATATAATATATATTTTCTTCTATATTATATATATACTTTTTCTTCATTTCATATATTTTTACAGTTTTATAAAGTGGGAAATTATCTTTAAAACACATATCAGTATAGAAAGAAATGATTGCACACAAACATATTTTATATATAACTAGCAAATCTTCTGTAATGTGTATATAACAGTAATACTCTATTTGTATGTTCCCTATTGCATCCACAAACTAAAAACTTAAGACAATAAATACCATCTAAATGGATAATTCTTAAAAACTATAGTTTTTAAACAGATCTTACAGAAAATTATTCTTTCACAGATAACACTTCATGTGGTTCTAAGCTCTAGATATGTATTAATAATACAGAACTATTTTATTATTTTTATTATATATTTTTTTAGGTGAAATGATTATACAATAAAAGTCACAGATCTTAGTGTTCAGTTCAATAAATAACATAAATATAAATTAAGTGAAAGTTTCTATTTTCTCATTAACATTATTTGAGTCAACTGAAAGAATAATTTTCTTATCCTGGAATGTTTCTGTATACTCTTTTCTGGGCAATTCAAACCCAATCCCACTTCCCAAGAAGTAACTGCTTTGTAATTTCTATCATCGTAGACAAATTTTGTGTTTTGGGGGGGTTTCATATAAATGGAATAATAAAGTATGCACTTTCGTTGTGTTTGACTTTTATGTTATTAAATGTTGTGTAATTAGAATGTTATTAGAATGTTCTAAGATTCATTTATGCTGTTGTATTCAGGTTTTATTACTGCCTAATATTCTATTACATAATTATAATTTATTCTCTTGTTGACTGGCATTTCTCATTTCCATTTTTCTCTTATATAAATAATACTGCTATGAGCATTCTTTTAAATGTATTTTCCTCAACATATATTCTCATTTCTCCTGAGTTAATACAACCAAGCATGGAATTGGTTAGGTCATGGGGAACATGCATAATTAACTTCATAAGGAAATATTGAATAGTTTTCCAAAATGGATATATCATTTTACATTCCCATAAATAATGTGATGTCTAGTTGCTGCATATCTTCACCAAATTTAAATATTATTTGTTTAATTCTTTTCAACTGTAGTTATTTTATTAAGCGTAAAATGGTACTTCAGTGTAGTTTTAATATACAATGTCCTGATAACTAAATATGTTAAGCGGTTTTTTATGTTTATTTTCCGGAGCTTTTTTCAGCCCATTTTTAGAGAGTTGTTTATTTTTTTATTCTTGACTTTTAGAATGCCCTTATACCCTTCAGATATGACTCTTCTATCATGTATATGTGCTGCACAGTTTTTCCAGTCTATGGATTGTCTATTATTTTCCTTAAAATTGTTTCCTAGGCAGAATTCTGTGATGACCACTGAGATGTTTTATACCTTTTTCCCTAGTGTACAATCCCTGCATAATCTCCAGAACTCTGAATTTGATAAATTTTACTCTTATTAACTTCATCAAGGAAGTAAAATCCCATCTTACTTGGCGCTTGAGATAGAGAGATAATTTGGCTGTGCTTGACCTAATCACATAATCACATGAGTCTTTTAAAAGCAACTTTTGCACACAATTTTTCTCAAGATGGTAGTAAGAGGAAGTAAAATATTTAAAAAAAAATGAGAAGGATTGGATATTCCATTGCTGGCTTGAAAGTTGAGGGAGGCTACTAGTGTTAAATAATGCAGGCAGTATAGTTACTTAGAGCCATCCCAGCTGATAGCCAGCCAGGAAGCATTAGTCCTACTCTCATATTTGAATGAATTCTGCTAACAAGAATAATGAGCTTAGGAGCAGAATTTTCCTCAAAGCCTCCAGGCAAGAACTATGTCCAACAAATCCTTGCTTTCTGCTATGTGTATATCAAGCAGAGAACTCAGCCACAGAGTCAAATTTTTGACCTATGTAAGTGTGAGTCAGTAAATGGATGTTGGCTTAAGCTGCTAAGTGTGTAACAATAAAAAAAATAAAGCTTCTATGTTAGTATTAAAAAGTTTCTAATAATTAAATAGGCCTATTTTGTACTAGAAGTAGGGTACTGCTTTAACAAAATATAAAATGTAGGAGTGGTTTTAGAATTGATCAGTGGAAGAATGCTGAGAAAATTTTAAGGAGTGTTATTTAAAAGTCTATTGTGCTTTGAACAGACTACTAGTAGAAATAGAGACATTACAGATAGTGCTGGTTAAAGTCAGAAGGAAGAGAGAATCTTAGAGAAAAATTCTGGATTGTCTTAACAGAAGCCTTAAATCACTATTAACATACATTTTTTTAGACTTCTAAACTTTAAGAATGATGTGGAGACCACCCAGAAGAAATGTGGAGCATGTTATTGGAAACTAGAAAAAAAGAAGGTATTTTTATGTGATTGCCAAAACTGTGGCCAAATGCGTCCTGAAATTATGTGGAAAGCAGAACTTGTAAAAGATAATTTGGATATAGAGCTAAGGAGATTTCTAATTAAAGTGTTGAGGACATTCCCTGGTTTCTTGCTGCTTAAGTAAACTGAAAGGAAAGAGATCAATATAGAAAAGAACAAATCAACAAAAAGGAACAAAAGTTGATAATTTGAGAAATTCTCAGCCTACCCTGATGGTGAAAGGCATTAAAATTGCATGCAAAAGCATGACATAAAAAAGATCAAAGTATGCCTCATAGATCTTAATCTAACTTGAAAGACTGTAGGAAGTTAACAGGTATTGTCCCTTAGCCATGTCAGCAGAAGCAAAAGGTAGAGAAATGATTATCTCAGAATCACCTGTGGATGTAGTTTTTGTCTAAGAGTCATCCCCTGGGAAATCCACATAGGGCTGACAAGATTCCATCAGTGAGAACAGAGTCAGGATGTACCTGAACATAAGGTTGCAGTGAGCCGAGACCACAGCACTGCACTCCAGCCTGGGCAACGGTGAAATATCTTATCTCAAAGAGAGAGACAGAGAGAATACAAAATGAAAGTAGGTCATAAAACCCACAAAACTTTACTTACAAGGTGTTACAACTATTCAACTTAAATTTTTTTTTCCACCTTTCATGAAAATAGAAACATGACTCATGGGGTGAAAGCCAGAGCACCAAGGATGTGGCTAAAAGCCCAGAGGCCAATAATGACAGCCAGAGAAGATAATTTCTAGGACTCAACCCTAATTTCAAAACTCTGACTCTAGTTTGCCCAGCTGGATTACAAAACTACTCTGGAATAGTGACTTCATTTTACATTCCACTTTCTCTGTTTTTGAACTATTCTCTCTTTATTTTAAATATCTATAATTGTTGTCATATGGCTATCCCATTGTTGTATACTGGGAGTGTTGCAACAAATAAAATATTCAATTAGTTTTAAAGCACACTTTCAGAAAAAATATGCCACAGGAGTTGTACTTAATGAATGTATACTCAGGACATCCATTTTACCAAACTTAGATGAAAAATTTTTACTTTTGAGCCAAGGATATTAGGATAAAATGTTGGACTCAACAATATGCTATAATAGGATAATATCCTTAGGAGCCTTGAGAAGGGGTGGCTATATTTTTTATTTGTAAGGGATATGAATATTTGGGATCAGACTGTAGATTATGGTGAGCACAATTCTAAGATGGTCACAGATTGCTTATACCCTCTTACTTGATATATAGCTTCCAGAACTGTGAATTTGATCATTTTAAACCTCTGTGATTATGTTATTTAATAAGAAACAGTTGACCTGAAACTAGGGATATTATGCAGGCAGACTTTAAGCCCTTTAAAAGCAGAGATATTTCTGCAGCCGGTCACAGAAGTGGAAGTCAGAAACTCATCGAAGACATCATGTGGTAAGGAAGGCATATGGCTTCTAGGAGTTGACAGTCAGCAAGAAATCAGGAACCGCAGTCGTACAGTTACAGAACTGGATTCTGTCAATAATAATGATCATAAAAGCAATTTTACCCCCAGAGCCAACAGGCAAGAAATAAATACAGAATATGCCCTTATTTCAGCATTGTGATATACTTAGCAGAGAACCAAACACGTTGTGCTAGATTTGGAATGACCAAACTGGAACTTAGTAAATGGATATTAAGCTGCTAAGTTTATAGTAAGTGGTTATATATCACAATAAAATACTAATATAAATGTTGTCTTTTGATGATCAAAAAGTTAATTTCATAAAATTATCCCTTTTTGTCATTTATATTTTTTGAGTTCTAAAAAATCTTTGCCTATGCTTAGGTCATGAAGTTTTTTTCAGTTTAAGTTTTCATATTTCTATGTCTATGATTTATCTCAAATACATTTTTGTTATGGAGCTGTGTAGTAGTTAAAGTTCCTTTTTTTCCCTTTTTTTGGATATTAATAGGTGAATAGATAGACTGAGATACACTCATGTAATGGAACATTATTCAGTGATAAAAATGTGAGCTATCAAGCCATAAAAACATGGAAAAACATCTTTTCATTTATGAATTATGGCCAATACAGGTAGTACAAACTAGATAAATTTATCACAATTGTAATGCCAATGAAATAAACCAATATAGCCATGATTACATTGTCCTCATTTATCCATGAAGCATGCTATTAATTTTAATAATATGATTTCTTATTGAATGTACATCTTTACAAACTAATATTCCTTCTAGTAACACCTATGAATTGTAACTTTGGGGCATTTCATTTTTGAATCAGACTCTAATATTTCCATCATTTTTCTAAATTTGTCTTTTTTTAGTGTATAGCTTAACATCATTTGCTAACAGATAATTGAATTTTAGTTTATTTTTACATTGTTTTCTGTGTATCATTTTAGTGATTGTAGTTGAAATGGAAAAAATTATTAGATTAGAAATCATAAAGGAGGTTTTCAAATAGATATTTATAGCAAAATTTAATAAATTAGTCAAATATTGAAATGAGAATTATATTTCTTTAAATATCACTGAAATTGTAGAGGTGTGACTTTACAAATGGTTACGTTTGTTAACGATTGGCAAATATCTCAAAGTGCGATATACTATTAGCATAGCCTATTATTAATGATAGTAGGTTAAAAATCATAGTCACCATAATGACTTTTGCTGACTTTTCATATATCATTTGATTGTCCTTATTAACCCTCTTAGTATGACTTATGATATATTCTCTATGAGATTAAGATAAATATCAAATCTGTTTTCTCATTCTCTTGAATACTTAATATGGCAATATTTCAATATATGACTTTCTGTAGAAATTTTTAAAAACTATTTTCTATGTTTTAGTATTAGTTTAATTGAAGTTGGAAATATATATTAATTACATTGTCACACATATAATTATTTATAGAATATACAGTAATAAATATAAGTATGCATTAAACATATATTTGTAGATAGATTTCTAGTTTAACTTCAATTAAGCTCATGTGTATTTGACATTTAGCTTACCTAGTATATATTTCTAACTTCAATTAATTTTTATGTATCTATATATGCTTTTAACTTTTAAAATGGAAGGAACTTTATTCATCTATTCCATTAATTCAATTATTTTGACACAGGTTCACTGCCATTACATCATTCTAAAGATGAATATTTGAATCCTCTTCACATTGTGGCACTAACACTTTTCCAGTATGATACCATATGTGGTAATCATTCCTTTGCTTAATACCTTTTTTAGTAGCACCTCTCCACTAGATACTATATTGCAGTGAATAAAAGACAATGTCTTTTCCCTAACATAGCTGACATTTTAGGAGTACTCAGGCAATAAACAAGGAAGTATAAAATATAATTCTAGATGGTGATAAATGCTAAGAAGTAAAATAAAGCAGATAACTTGAACAGAATGTAATATGAGTCCGAATTTTAATAAAATAGGTCAGAGGAGGATTTTCTTATGAAGTGACATTTTAGCAGACATCTGAATAAAGTGTTAATGGGCACTGTCTTCATCTGCTGCTGTAACAGAATATGACAGACTGGGTAATTTATAATGAACAGAAGTATGTTTCTTACTGTTCTAGAGATTGGAAAGATGAAGACAAGGTGCCAGCAGGCTTGGCTGTCTCCTGAGGGCTTTCTTGCTGCATCCTCACAAGATGAAATGTGGAAGAGCAAAATGGGACTGATGCTGTGTCCTCACATGGCATAAAAGGGAACCCAATCCCATAAGCCCTTTTCATAACAGCATTGTTCTATTTGTGAGGGCAAAGCCCTCATGACCTACACTGGGGATTAATTTTCAAACACATGAGTTGTAGGGGATGCATTCACACCATAGGAAGTGCCATGCCATGTCAATATGTGGGAAAGAATTGAGAAACCAGAGGTAGGTGCTTGTAAAGTGTTTAAAGAACTGTAAACAATACAGTCTGACTGAAATAGCATCGTGCAAGGAAAATTGAAATATAAAGTAAGGAGATTTTTGTGTGCTAGTTCATATGATGAGGTAGCCATTGTAAGGTGGTCAGATACTATCTTTTGTGTATTTAAAAAAACTGGAGAAGTTAAATGGAGAAGGAATACAATAAGACTGACATATTCAAAAGATCATTTAGATTCCATGGAGAAGAGTACTATACTTGGAAAAGTAAAAGTGGGAACAGACAGGTAAATTGACTTTAACAGTAGCATAGGCAACAAAGGATATTGACTAGAACCTGTGTCTGAAAAGCAAGAGGATCTAATGATGCATTTGATGTGAGATAAAGAGATGATTCAAGATGCCACAGAGTTTTTTTGACCAAGCATCTGGACAAAAGGAAGTGCCATATTTGGAGATAAAAATGTGTATTTTAACTTTAAGCAGGTAATATTTGAATACTTATTAGTCATCTAAGTGGAAATGTCAAGCAGGCACTAGGATATGTGAGTCAAGACTTTAGGAGAGTGGTCAGAGTTATAGTTATACTCTGGAAGGTATCAAAGTATAGATGGCTTTTAAACTTAGGGAATGAATGAGATCACCAAGTATGAGAGAAGATACTGAGAACAGAGATTGGGAAGAAAAGAATTAAGTAAATGAAACTGAAAAGGAGTGAAAGTGTTATAGAAAACCAGATCAATGAGGTGACCTGGAGATGAAGTGCAGAAAGTATTTAAAGAACTAGGCAACAGCCAGCTGTAATAAATATCACTCAGAACTTGAGTACAATAAAAACTAAGAATTGAGCAGTGGAGGTGAACAATGATCTTGTCAAGAACAGTTTCAGAAGAACATTGGGGATAAAATTGATTTTTATTAGTTGAAAAATTAGAATATGGGGAAAGCTGATAAGGCTGAAAAGTAGAAAGTTAAGCAACTTAGTTTTTAATGCAATTTTTAATTATATAGGATGTTATATAATTCCCTTGTTTATTATATTTTGTGAACTAAAAGTGATTTATCTTTATTATGAGTTGGACTTTCAAGTTAATATTAAAATGTTTATAGCTTCTCATGCTGCGGTGTCAATAGAGATATCAATACACTTGACTTTGTAGCTCTGCTTTAATGACAAATTTGTTGTTTTTGAAATGAGATATCAAAAGAGTAGGGTAGTTTTTATAATCTCCAATGTAGAAAAGAAGTGATTAACAAGACTTCAACAGTGCTCTTATAAAGTTTACGTCTTTATAGTTGTGTGTGATACTCATTATTTTATATGGCCTGAGTACTTATAGCTGCTATGAAACCATATAAAATACATATGGTTCTAGATATGTGAATATATATATATATATATATATATATATATATATAGGCATAAATGTAAAAAGTCCTTTGACTCCTACAGGTTATTCTGAAGAGTATCTGAGTGGATTGTATCTCCCTCTAATTATACTTTGCTTCTATATTGAACACTTCTGTTGCCTGGAGATTTTCCTAACAGTATGGCTGTATTTAGCAGATTTTAAGTTGTCTTGTATAGTAGAAACAACATAGGATCTTTGTCATCAATGTCTGCTGACCATAATCTTTAAAAACACAATTTAAAGTTGGGAGAGAAAACTATTGCATTATTAAAAATATTTTTATCTTCAAAAATATTTGTGTGTATTTTGATACATACGAAATACAGATGTGATTTTCTTGTAAGGAGTACATTCAATAAACTTGATTCATGGGATATAAAAAAAGCAATTTTATTATTCTTTCCTTCTTACCATTTAAAATGTATTTAGTAGACAGAATTTTCGTTATGACAGTGCATAAAATCTCTGGGAGGAATAATGACTTTTATAGTTACTCTAAAATAATGAATAGGCTTACTCTCATTTTAAATCCAAAAATAAGTCTCAATTAAGTAAATCTCCAGTTTCATGAATTAATTATAACCACAATTTGGTTTTGATTTAAACATTCTTCACTCTCCCTGATGGGTCATATTCATGTGGGATGTATTTATGCTAATGGCAGATGTGATGAACTTTGTGAATAATTTCCTCTTCTGGCCTGCTTATCATGACTTTTGACTGTTCCAGGGTTCAGAACATGGATATCAAGTAGGGGAAAATAGAGACTTCCTTAATTTGTAGTAATTTAAAATGTGAGTTTAAACACTAATCTTAGGAAGGATTTAAAACTGATTCTCATGTAGGAAGTTTTGTCTTTTTAGAGGTTTTCTACTGTTCTTCTCTACTCACAGCATCCATTTCAGACAATACAGATTTTATACTCTAGCTGCTGCTCTTTCCTCAGCTCCTGAGGAGTTTCCTCATTGTTTCCTGCTGTCTGAAGATCTTTAGGAACTAATCATAAAATTTTAAATATATAATTATTTTCTACATGATTCTTGAGATAATCTAGCCTGGCTATGGTGACTTCATTTTAAGCAATCCTGTTGACTCCATTTTGACCACCCTGAGCTATGTGGGGCACTCTGTTCCTGAAACTTTGTAGCCTGAGGCACCTGATATTTTGTAACCTATTTTCTGAGAAACAGGGCCCACTGGCCCATACATCCTGTACCTGCAGCTGTGTAACTGCCTATCCCACATCCCACTTGACAAACAGCTTTAAATAGAATCTTTGTTGTTAGGTCCCCTCCCCTAACCTACTCTTTCAGCTACTGTAACAATTTGCTTTCCACCCCCTAACCCATGGACATGGCTATAAAAATGTTGACTGCCTTTTGGTCTTGGCAGAGAGGTTTGAGCACTAGCCGACTCTCAGACGCCGGCATTAAACGGACTCTCAGCAAACTCAGAGTGTGGCGCTTCTGTTTCAAACTTGCTTTGGGTATAACAATCTCAGTCCATTGGAAATACAATTTGCCATCTTGTTGATGATGTTAGTTCCTAAAATGTCTCTCTCTCTCTCTTCTTGTCTCTTGCTCTTGTTCTCTCTCTGTCCCTTACATGAGATACATGTAATACATGTGATAGAGGTAGCTCTATCTCATGTATTACCATAGTCCAATGGTGGCAGAAACTAGTCTTAGATTCTTCGGGCTTAGCCAGGGCACAATGGCTCACGCCTGTAATGCCAGCACTATGGGAGGCTGAAGCAGGCGTATCACCTGAGGTCAGGAGTTCGAGACCAGCCTGGCCAATGTGGCGAAAACCTGTCTCTACTAAAAGCACAAAAATTAGCCAGGTGTGGTGGCGCATACCTGTAATCCCAGTTACATGGGAGGCTGGGCCAGAGAATTGCTTGAAGAACCTGGGAGGCATAGGTTGCTGTGAGCTAAGATTGTGCCACTGGACTCCAGCCTGGGCCACAGAGCAAGACTTTATCTCAAAACAAAACAAAAACAAATAAAAAGATTCTTCAGGCATTAAGTGTCAGGTGCCAACCCAAAGGATCCCATTAAATGTGGGAGCCAAGTATCACTCATCCTAAACTGTCTCACTGTTGCCTTTTTCATCAGTCTTATGGTGAGAGGCTAATTGTGAGGGCTGGAATTCACAGCAAAGTAGCAACTCTTTCTACAAACATATTTTCCATTAAATTTCCTTGCACAAAATATCTCTTTAATGTTTTCATATGTTTAAAGTTAATGAGAGATTTCAAGAGCCACCTAAATGGTTCTAATTGATTTCCTTCATAAATTTGCATTTGTGTTTACCTCTCATCTCACTTTGATATCTTATCTGTATTTTAGGGCACCAGTCAAAACTTCCAGATTAACACCATATAGTACTAGCATGATGATTCTTATGTTTATACTATGCTTATTTAATCATTTGAAGTCATGGAAGAATTACTGTGTTGTTCTTGATTGCAATCCATGCCACTATTTTACTAATGTGTTTTCTATTAGATTTTGAAATAAATTTGTCTTATTATAAACTTAATTTTTTGTTATAAATTTCAAGCACTAAAACACCCTGAAGTAAATACAGATATTTTAGGTCATTAAACATACGGAGTTTTTACAAGTACTACTTTCTATGATACATAAGCAAATAACATAAGCTTATGATAGTCTGAGAAATTATTATAATTTTACTTCAGTAATTCCAGAATTATTCATCAGTGCTTATGAAACATCATGCATATAAGTGCTGATGTTGTTGGCTACTAAGCAGGAAAATAGAATTCTTTCTAAGGAAGCTTTTCCCTATAATGCTAAAGAGGCTAGACCACTTTGAAGATTTATGACGTAATGTGTTGCAATGAAAAAATACTGTTCCTGTGAAGCTTACATTATTTCACAAACATTATTTAATGTATAAAAACTGAATAGAATCTCTAGAATGAAGGAAGCAAAAATCAAAGGGGAATATTGAACTTTTTAAATCTTTGTATAATATTATCCATGCTCTAAAAGTTGTCATTTCTATGAAGCTGTGAATTCAATAATAAACTGTTCTTACTTGCATTAGGAGCATATTTGGGCATTGCCTGTGGAAAAGGTTAATCAGCCTGTTTGTCATTGTTACTGGTTTCTTTTTTTTTTTTTTTTTTTTGTTTTTGAGACAAAGTTTCGCTGTTACCCAGACTGGAGTGCAATGGCGCAATCTTGGCTCACTGCAACCTCCTCCTCCTGGGTTCAAGCAATTCTCCTGCCTCAGCCTCCGGAGTACCTGAGACTACAGGCATGCGCCACCATGCCCAGCTAATTTTTTGTATTTTTAGTAGAGGCAGGGTTTCACCATGTTGACTAGGATGGTCTTGATCTCTTGACCTCGTGATCCTCCTGCCTTGGCCTCCCAAGGTGCTGGGATTACAGGCGTGAGCCACTGTGCCCGGCCTTTTTTTTTCTACTTTTAGACAGAGTATGTTTCTGTATTTCTAAAATGTGTTTTGTGGATGAAGATGACTCAAGTAAACCAAGTCTACACCTTTGTGAAGAAGAATTGCCTGATTTACAAAAAAACATTATTTCCTATTTGGTGTGAAAAAAGTGATCTCTACTCACCAGTAGGAGGTGTAGATCCTCCATATAGGAAAATTTCTTTGTAGAAGACAGAATTGATTACTCTAATATATTTTATGTTTAATGTAAAAAGTGACTAAAATATAATAGTAAGTATCTGACATTTTGGCCGTTTTGTGCATATTAAAAATAAACGACATGAGCAATCAGTTTATTTTCATAGGTGGAGTTCATTCAAGCAATAATAATTTTATTAAAAATGACAGATGACAATATGAATATTTAGAATTCATGAAAATTGATTGAGATGTTTTAAAATTAACATGAATATTGTACTTTAGATTATGAAGACTAGAAGTGAAGCAACATCTGAATGAAATGGTGTCTAAAATGATGTTTTAATAAGATTAGAAAGTTACTGAATTATGAAATACATGTGGTGATCGTCACTAATCTTACAGTACTGTAATCTGTGACAAAATGAATTTTAAAAATGTAAATCCTACACTTTCAAAAGAATAATTTAATATACTTTTAAATACTTTATATGTGTTTCAGCAAGCTGACGTATTTAAACTTTTGATGATTTAAAAGTAAAATTATTTCTAAGTGGTTAGATTTGGCAACTTTTCGATCCTTACAAAATAAAAATTATGCTAATTCGTGCTTGTTTTAGAAATATTAAACCTATATTTTGATAGCACAGACATGGTTTTAGAATGGAAATTACAAATGATGGGCTCGTTTTCTTGGTAATGGCTTCAATTTGTTAATTACCCATTTTCCCCTTAGTGTTAGGTGTGTCGAATACGTTTATAAGAAATAGTTAATTAGCTCTAACTCTCTGCCCAATTGCACTAGAAATTGAAAATATAAAAGTGAATTAGTAGTTTTCACCTAGAGGGAACTGTTTCATCACTGACTTGCAAATCAAAGTTGTTTTTTTTTTTTTGCTAGAGATATGTGTCTGGTGTTAAAGACGCAAAGACAATATAATGTAAACACACCTTTGAATATCTTCAGATTCTTGAATATTTTTCACTTTTTCTAATTCTATATAATTAGTTATTTCCTGCTCTACTAAATGTATTAATTCATATTTATAAGATATTTATAATGAATTAAATACCACATACTTCTATTTTCTTATTTAAAAGGATGTACATGATTTATGCAAGGAAATGTATTTAAAATATACTTTTTACTCATAAAAATTAAGAAAATAGTCTGATATACGGATGTCTCAATTTCAGCAATTTTACATGCAGCTCCATTCAAGGAGTTAAATCACTTTGTTACCCTATAAGATAACTATTCACTTTTCAAATTTGTGAGAAATTTCAGAGAAGAGCTCTTACATCCAACCTTCCATAATGTGATTCTGTAACATTGTCCTTGCTTAATCTCAAGATACTTGAAAGTTCTAGTAAATCATCTTTTAGGTAAAAGACGAAACCTGAATCTTCAAGCATATGGGCAATATAATTATCTTCCTCAGATGTTTCAGTTTTATAAATAATTTCAGTTGTTCCAATAGCCACATATCTCTAGATACATAGTTAAATTGGTAAGGGATTTACTCACAAGATATTTTGGTAAAACTATGTTATAACGCTTATTTTGCTTTACATTTGAGTCTTTTATAAGTTATTTTCTTTTCAACACACAGGCAACTTCAAGGCAAAGACTGTTAAGAATAATTCAAAGGCGATTTTCTCCTTATTTTCCTTACTTATGGCAATCATGATTATCCTTTTTTTGTTCTAAACAGATGAATTTGATTTAATTCTTTAATTGTCATTTAGTTGAATTTTAAACTTCTGTTAATATCCATATAGTGAAAAACCATCAGTAGATAAGAGAGATAAATTATATATAGCATTCAGAGATGTACCCTGTGTCGAATCCATGTCAGAATGGAATTCACAATAGTCTAGCTATATATACATGATAAGATGCTCTGGGGAGAAGTTTTGAAGATTTGCAAGTTTCTTCCCTCAGGATCAACACTGATAAATCTAAGTAAATGAGGGAGAAAAAGCATACAAGATAATAATTATTTATGAAAACAACAAAATGTTAGAAACATTTGAAAGATGAAGGTTCTGGGCCAACTGCGGTGGCTCACACCTGTCATCCCATCAATTTGGGAGGCTGAGGCAGGTGTATCACCTGAGGTCAGGAGCTCAAGACTAGTATGGCCAACATGGTGAAACCTCCTCTCTACAAAAAATACAAAAATTAGCTGGCCTTGGTGGCAGGCTCCTGTAATCCCAGCTACTTGGGAGACTGAGGAAAGAGAATCACTTGAACTGGGGAGATGGAGGTTGCAGTGAGCCAAGACCACACCATTGCACTCTAGTCTGGACAACAAGAATGAAACTCAGTCTTGAACCGGAGAAAGAGAGAGGGAAAGGTTCTTTTGAATGTGTATGTGTCTGTGTGTGTGTGTATGTATTTGGTGAGGTGGGAAAAGGATTCCTGGTTGCATCCTAGGATGAAACACATCTGAGGGCAGCAGTGAGAATAGCACTGAGTGAAGGGGAAGTTTTGAAGGTTAGCTCTGAATGCACCCCATACAATCATTATCTTTTAAAATAACTACATGACTCACACACCTGACTGATAAAACTGTACTTGAGTTCCCCTTCTACAAATTTGTATTCTCCCTTTCACCTTTGGGATATAATAATGCAAACTAAGGTGACTGTTTTCTTTCAAGCCTTCATATTTCTAAGAATTTAGTGATGACTATCTGAAGAGAGAAATTGCCTGCTGGAGTAAAAGCAAAGGGATGTGATTTTTACTGGATCCTGTGATAGTTAGGGACTCTCATCCCAAGGCTGATTGCCTCCCCGTCTCCAAATCACTGGAAGGACAAAATTCATGCCTAGCTTTCCCCCTTCTCAATCTACTTTAAGTGTTAGTGTACATAATCTGGTTGTGTGATGGAACCTGTTTGTACCCATTTCTCATACTTGACTACACTACTCTTTCCAACTCTGAATAGAGTGATGATGATTGCCTGACATCTGTCGTGGTGGGGTATTTAAGCATAGAAATTAGGAAACACCTCAAAGTATACTTTTTTTTAAAAAAAGATTGCTAGTTTAACAGAATACTACTTCTGATAATAAACTCAGTTGAAAATAATAATAAACTGGGAAATGTAAATACAAATGAGAAAAGCAACATATTAAATTTATGACAATTTAAACAAAATTAGTAGAACTGATGGAACAATTGTTAATTGGTATAATAAATATATTTTTAAAAATAAGACCCTAGAAGAAAACCTAGGCAAAACCATTAAGAATATAGGCATAGGCGAGGACTTCATGACTAAAATACCAAAAGCATTGGCAACAAAAGCCAAAATAGACATATGGGATCTAATTAAACTCCAGAGCTTCTGTACAGCAAAAGAAACAATCATTAGAGTGAACCAGCAACCAACAGAATGGGAAAACGTTTTTGCTATATACCCATCTGACAAAGGGCTAATATCCAGAATCTACAAAGAACTAAAGTAGATTTACAAGAAAAAAAAAAAATTCAAAAGTGGGCAAAGGACATGAACAGACTTTTCAAAAGACATTTATGAGGCCAAGAAACATGATAAAATGCTCATCATCGCTTGTCACGCCAGTTACGATGGCAATCATTAAAAAATCAGGAGACAACAGATGCTGAGAGGATGTGGAGAACACGGTTGGTGAGAGTGTAAATTAGTTCAACCGTTTGGAAGACAGTGTGGTGATTCCTCAAGAACCTAGAAATAGAAATTCCATTTGACCCAGCAATCCCATTACTGGGTATATATCCAAAGGATTATAAATCATTCTTTTTTTTTTTTTTTTTTTGAGACAGAGTCTCACTCTCTCACCAGGTGCCAGGCTGGAGTGCAGTGGCACAAACTTGGATCACTGCAACCTCCACCTCCCAGGTTCAAGCAATTCTCCTGCCTCAGCCTCCTGAGTAGCTGGGACTACAGAAAGACACATGCACATGCACATTCATTGCAGCACTGTTTATAATAGCAAAGACCTGGAACCAACCCAAATGCCCATCGATGATAGACTGGACAAGGAAAATGTGGCACATATACACCATGGAGTACTATACAGCCATAAAAAACGATGAATTTGTGTCCTTTGTAGGGACATGGGTCTATCTAGAAACCATCATTCTCAGCAAACCGACACAAGAATAGAAAACCAAACACTGCATGATCTCACTCATAGGTGGGTGTTGAACAATGAGAACACATGGACACAGGAAGGAGAGCATCACACACTGGTGTCTGTTATAGGGGAATAGGGGAGGGACAGAGGGGAGTAGGGAGGTTGGGGAGGGATAACATGCAGAGAAATGCCAGATATAGGTGATGGGGGGATGGAGACAGCAAACCACATTGCCACGTATGTACCTATGCAACAATCCTGCATGTTTTTTGCACATGTACCCCAGAACCTAACGTGCAATAAAATATTTTAAAAAGTGAAAAAAAAAGTGTGTAGCACGTCCCTGTGCGCTCTCTATTCCTCCTGCTCTGGCCATATGAGGTGCTCATTACCCCTTTGTCTTCTGCTGTGATTCTAACTTTCCTGAGACCTCCCCAGAAGGTTAGCAGATGCCAGCATGTGCTTACTGTACAACCTGTGGAACTGTGAGCCAATTAAACCTCTTTGTAAATTAAAAACAAGAAAGAAAAAAATAAGAAATGTATAGGCAGTATATTACTAATAAAAACAGGATATTCTAGATCAAGACAGTTAACTACATGTGTCCAGGTCTTGCCCTGTCTACAAAGAAGAACCAAAACAGCAAGTAGATAACCATATGAAAAATAAAGCATCTAGGGGGAATGCTGGAAACCACCAAGGAAGCAACAGGGACCATGTGAGGCACAGAAGCAGGAGATGGCAGAATACATACACAAGGAATCAAGGCAACTTGCTGGATTGGCACGGAGCCAGTAGGGACTTCCATTATAGAGAAAATATAAGCCAGAGATCCTCAGCAGTTCATATTCCCACCACAGACACCTGCAGTCCTAGTTACAGGAAAGGCCCTTGACCCTCAGAGGCGCTGAAATTAGTAGCATAGTGAGCTGACTAGAATACATGGGACTACATTGTTCCAGAGAGGAAATTCATGCTGTGTATTAGCCACAAAAACCAAGCTGTTACAGCATGGCACCATTTTTAGAGCAGGGCCAAACTGTATTTCAGTTCTCCCTGGGTTCCAATAGTTTCTGTATCTGTATATTCTGGGGGCCTCACTAACATCCCCCACATCCACCCAAAGGGCTGATGTCAATGTTGGCTTGGCTGCTAATAGCACTTGAGGCCACACAGAGTCAGTGTTGGCTTGGCTGCTAATAGCACTTGAGGCCACACAGCACCCTGCACACCAGGAAACAGATGGCCCAGCAGATCTAATAGCACTTGAGGCCACACAGTACCCTGCACACCAGGAAACAGATGGCTCAGCAGATCAGGGAGCCTGCCATCAGGACAAAGGATGCCAAAGCATGCATTCTCCTAAGTCAGAGAATAAAAATACCTGATGCTGCTGCCACTGGCAACAGTCCCACCCCCACCCAGCAGGGGAAACACCTCACACCTATGTGCACTGTCTAGGGGCTCAGTACTAGCCCAAAATGAACTAGGACCCAACTAAGCTGTGCAGGAATAGTGATGGCCATCAGCTCCTGGAATTCAAAACCTCTAGTGGAGCGTTTTTTTCACCTTCTATACCTCCACAACATCCTGGATAAACAGGATAAAAGAACTGGGCTTCCTTATGAAAGATTTTTCTCTAGGGACTGTGGAAAAAGTAAAGTCTTGTATATTTTCTGTCATAAAATGTCTACAAAAACAAAAAACATAGAATTGTGGAATTGATGCCCACAGCCTTAAAATGATGAGTAGGATGATAGTAGAGTAGAATGGTAGCGGAATTAGGAGAAAACAGCTATCTTTGCTGACTTTCCCTGAAAAACTAACCAAATACAAAATGAGTTATAGGAAAAGTTGCTAAAATGGATTTAAGCCAGAGTGTTGAACATGCTGCAAAAGTTTTAAACAGTGACTAATTCTGCTACAAAATACATGTACTAAATATCTTTCCTTGAAATCAAGTGTCCTGAAGATTCTGTAAACTGTGAGAATGTGTTGAAAATTCTGTAAACTGTGAAAATTAGTTTAAAATTTTCATTTACATTTTAAATTTTTCCTATTATTTTTAATTTTTGGGGTACATTGTAGGTATATATATTTATGGGGTACATGAAATGTTTTCATACTGGCATACAATGTGAAATAAGTACCTCATAAAACATGGGATAGCTATTGCCTCACAATCCAACTATATTCTTTATTTTAAAATGTATAGTTATTATTGACTAGTCACATTATTGTGCTATCAAATAGTATGTCTTATTCATTCTTTCTAATTAATTTTCTGTACCCATTTAACCATCCCTACCACTCATCCAGCCATCCCACTATCTTTCCCAGCCTCTGGTAACCGTCCTTTACTTTCTATGTCCATGAATTCAATTGTTTTGACTTTCACATCCCACAAATAAGTGAGAACATGTGAGGTTTGTCTTTCTGTACTTGGTTTCCCTCACTTAACATAATGATCTCTAATTCCATCTATGTTATTGAAAATTACTGGATCTCATTATTTTTAGTTTCAGAATAGTACTGTATAGTGTAAGTACCACATTTTCTTTATTCATCTGTTGATGGGCACTAAGTTTGCTTCCAAATATTAGCTATTGTAAACAGTGCTGCAACAAACATAGGAGTACAGATACCTCTTCAATATACTAATTTCCTTTTTTTTTGGATAACTATCCAGCAGGGAGATTGCTGGATTATGTGGTAGCTCAACTTTTAGTTTTTTGAGAAACCTCCAAACTGTTCTACATAATGATTTTACCTATTTACATTTCCACCAACAGTGTATGAGGGTTCCCCTTTCTCCACATTTTTGCCAGCATTTGTTATTGCCTGTCTTTTGGATATAACCTATTTTAACTGGGGTAAGACGATATCATTCATCAAAGGTAATGGCCTGTAGTTTTTCTTCTTATTGATAATGTATTTTTCTGGTTTTGGTACAAGGGTAATTTTGGCCTCATGAAATGAGTTTGGAAGTATTCCCTCCTCTACTTTTCAGAATAGTTTCAGTAGGATTGGCATTAGTTTCTCTTTAAATGTTTGGTAGAGTTCAGCAGTGAAACTGTCAGGTCCTGGGCTTGTCTTTACTGGGAGATGTTTTGTTATAGCTTCAACAAGTTGCCTCTTATTGGCCTGTTTAGGTTTTGAATTTCTTCCTGGTTCAGTCTTGGTAGGTTGTATATATCTAGGAATTTGTCCATTTCTTCAAGATTTTCCAATTTTATTCACATATAGTTGCTCATAGTAGCCACTAATGTTCCTTCACATTTCTGTATTATCCATTATTATCTCCTTCTGCATTTCTGATTTTATTTATTTGGGTCTTTTATTTGCTTTTTCATAGTTATTCTGCTAAAGGTTTGCCAGCTTTGTTTAAATTTCAAACAACATTTTGTTTCATTGATCTTTTGTATGCTTTATAAAATTTTCATTTATTTCTGCTATGATCTTTATTATGACTTTTCTTCTATTAATTTGGGGTTTGGTTAGCTCTTGCTTTTCTAGTTCTTTAAGATGCATTGTTGGATTGCTTATTTGAAGTTTTTCTTTATTTCTGGTAAGTACTTATAGCCATAAGCTTCCCTTTGAGTATTGCATTTGCTGTGTCTCACAGGTTTTGGCATGTCGTGTTTCCATTATCATTTGTTCCAAGATATTTTTTAATTTCCTTCTTAATTTCCTCATTGACTTACTGGTCATTAAGGAGAATATTGTTCAGTTCTCGTGTGTTTGTATAGTTCCAAAACTCCTCTTCTTATTAATTTCTAGTTTTATTCCATTGTAGTTGGAGAACATGCTTGATATTATTTTAATTTTTTAATGTTTTAAGACTTTTTTTGTTACCTAACATATGGTCTAGCCTTAAGAATGATCCATGTGCTAAGAAAAAGTATGTGTATTTTGCAGCTCTCAGATGAAATGTTCTGTAAATATATATTAGATTCTTTTGGTATATGGTGCAGATTAAGTGGGATGTTTGTTGATTTTCTGTCTAGAAGACCTGTCTAATACTAAAAATGGGGTGTTGAAGTCTCCAGATATTATTGTATTGAGTCCTTTCTATCTCTTTAGCTCTAATAATATTTTATTTCTATATGTGGATGCTCCAGTGTTGGGTGCATATACATTTAAAATGGTTATATCCACTTACTGAGTTGACTCATTTTTCATTATAGAGTGACATTCTTTGTCATTTCTCATAGTTTCATCCTGAAATCGATTTTGTTTAAGTATAGTGACTCCTGGTTATTTTTGGTTTCCATTGGCATGTAATATCTTTTTCAATTCCTTCATTTTTATTCTATGTTTGTCTTTACAGGTGAAGTGTGTTTCTTGCAGGCAACATATCAATGATTCTTGTTTTTTTTTCATCCATTCAGACAGTTTATGTGTTTTGATTGGAGAGGTTATTACATTTCATTTAATGTTATTATTGATAAGTATGGACTTACTCCTGCCATGTTGTTATTTGTTTTCTGGTTGTTTTGTGGTCTTCTTTTTATTTCTTTTTTTGTTTTTTTCCCCATTTCTATCTTCCTCTACTGAAGATGATTTTTTACGGTGATATGATTTAGTTTCTTGCTTTCTATTTTTTTACTGTATTTTATTTTTTATTGAGGCAGAGTCTCACTTTGTTGCGCAGGCTAGAGTGCATTGGTGTGATCTCAGCTAACTGCAACCTTCACCTCCCAGGTTTAAGTGATTTTTGTGCCTCAGCCTCTGAAGTAGCTGGGATAATAAGTGTGTGCCACACACCTGACTAATTTTTGTATTTTTAATAGAGATGGGGATTCACCATGTTGTTCAGCCTAGTCTTAAACTCTTGACCTCAGGTGATCCACCCACCTTCCAAAGTGCTGAGATTATACATGCAAGCCACAGTACCTGGCCTTGCTTTTATTTTTGCTGTTTCCATTATGTTATTTTGCTTTGAGGTTATCATCAGGCTTGCAAATGCCATCTTGTAAGCAATGATTTTAACTCGATAACATTTTAACACTATTTATATAAACAAGCAAAAAGATAACCAAGAAAACTTGCTTTAACTCTGTCCCCTGACTTTTTAAATTTTTGTTGTTTCTGTTTATATCTCATTCTACTGACTATGTCTTGAAATGTTGTTGTACTTATAACTTTGGGTTAGTCCATCATTCAGTCTTTCTGTTAGGATAAAACTAGTTTACAGACCACGGTAATAATGTTATAATGTTCTGTGTTTTTCTGTGTACTTACTATTACCATTGAATTTGTACCTTCAAGTGATTATTTATTTCTCATTAATTTCCTTTACTTTCAGGTTGAAGTACTTACTCTGTTTAGCATTTCTTGTAGGGTGGGTCTGGTATTGATGAAATCCTCAGATTTTTTTTTTTTTTTTTTTTTTTGGTCTGGGAATGTCTTCATTTCTCCTTCATGTTTGAGGAATATTTTTGACATATATACTGTTCTAAGGTAAAAGATGTTTTTTCCTTCAGCTCTTTAAACATTTCATGCCACTGTCTCCTGGCCATAAGATTTCCACTGAAAAGTGTCCTGCCAGATGCATTAGCTCCATTATACGTTATTTGTTTCTTTTTTCTTACTGCTTTTAGGATCCCTTTTTTATCCTTGAGTTTTGGGATTTTGATTATCAAATGGCTTGATGTAGTCTTCTTTGGGTTAAATCTGCTTAGTGTTCTGTAACCTTCTTGTACTGGGATATTAATATCTTTCTCTAGGTTTGGGAAGTTCTCTTATTGCTTGGAATAAACTCTCTACCCCTATCTCTTTCTCTACCTCCTCTTTAAGGCCAATCACTCTTAGCTTTTCTCTTTTGAAGCTACTTTTTTTTTTGATCCTGTAGTCATGCTTCATAGTTTTTTTTTATCCTTTTTTCTTTTGTATCCTCTGACTGTGTATGTCCAAATAGCCTATCTTCAAGCTGACTGATTCTTTCTTCTGCTTGATCCATTTTGCTATTAAAGGACTCTGATGAATTCTACAGTATGCCAATTGCAATTATTAACTCCAGAATTTCTGCTTGGGTCTTTTCAATGTTTTTAATCTCTTTGTTAAACTTATCTGAGAGAATTCTGAATTCCTTTTCTCTGTTATCTTGAATTTCTTTGAGTTTCCTCATCATAGCTATTTTGAATTCTCTGTCTGAAAGATCACATATTTCTATTTATTCAGGAGATTTTCAGGACCTCTGTTTCTTCCTGGTGCCTTATTTGTTCATTTGGTGTGTTTATGTTTTCCTGGATGACATTGAAGCCAGCAGATGTTCTTCCATGTGTAGGCATTAAATAGTTAGGTATTTATTGTAGTGTTCATTCTCTGGGCTTATTTTTAGCTGTCCTTATTGGGAACACTTTCTAGATATTTTCAGGGACTTGGGTTTTGTGATCTAAGTTGTTTCTGTTTTAAAGAGCACTCAAAACCCAGCAATGCTGTTGTTCTTGCAGACTTAGAGAGATGTGTCACCTTAATGGCCTTGAACAGTATCCAAGAGAGTTCTCTGGATTACGAGGCAGAGACTCTTTCTCTTCCCTTACATTCTCTCAAACATACAGAGTCTCTCTCTCTCTCTGTTCTGAGCCACCTAAAGCTGGGGTGGAGTGGCACAAGCACCTCTGTGGCCACCACCACTATGACTGCAGTGGGTTAGACCAGAAGCCAGCACAGCACTGGGTCTCACAGAAGGCCTGATGTACCCTCTCCCTGGCCCCAGGCTCTACAATCAGCAGGTGGCAAAGTCAGATAGACATGTGTCTTCCCTTCATGGTGGCAAGGTCCCACATGCCCCAGATGAGTCCAGAAGTGTCATCTGGGAATCAGGGATTAGAGTCAAATGTCTTAGAAGTTTACTTGGTATTCTATCGCATTGTGGCTGAGTGGGCACTCAAACCACAAGACTCAATTGTTCCCACTCTTCCCCTACCCCTACTGTTGCCAAAGGCAGAGGAGCCTCACCTTGTAGCCACTCCCACCCCAGGTCACAAGGAATACTGTCAGACTACCATCCATGTTCCCCTAAGGAGCAAGGTCTCTTAGGTTGGCTTGTGGTGAATGCTTCCTGGCCTGGAACTCACCCTTCAGGGCAGTAGGCTCCTCTCTTGCTCAGGGAATGTCCAGAAATCCCATCCAAGAGTCAAGTCCTAGAATCAGGGACCCCAAAAGCACACTTGGTGTTCTACCCTGCTGTGATGGTTTTGTTAACTAAGATTCAAGACAAAAATCCCCTTTACTTTTACCCCTGATTTTCTGAAGCAGAAGGAGATTTTCCCCATAGCCACCACTGTTGGTAATATGCTGAGTCTCACCTGAAAAGTCATCAAGTCTCAGAGACTTTCCCAAGGCCGTTGATGTAGTAGCTGGGTATCACTGCTGGTTATTCAGGGACCAAGGGCTCTTTAGTTAGTAAGTGATGAATGCTGGCAGGACTGGGTCCTTTCCTTCAAGGCAGCAGCTTTTCTTATGTCTCAGGGTGTGTCTAGATGTGTCATCTGAGGGCTAGGGCCTAGAGTGGAGACCTCATTACTCTGACTGTGGATAAACTAGTATCCAAGATGCAAGACAAAGTCCTCCCTACTCTTCCCTATCCTCTTCTTAAGTGGAAAGATGAGATCTCTCTTGGCTCTGTGAGCTGTGCAGCCTGTTGTTACAGGTGGAATGATACTGCTAGGTTTAGTGATTTCTTTATGGCTCGGGCTGGTTTAAATGTTCCCTCTGTGTGCAGATATCAGCTAAATTTGATCTGGTTTTCCTTCCTACTCTAACAGCACAGCAGTGAGTTCAATGCCTTGCAACGGTTGGGTTCTCTCTCCCCTAGTGCCCAGATACTCTGAGCACCTTGCTGCTACTGCCGGGGGGGTGGAGTGGGGGTGGGGGTGGCATCAGTGAGGTGATTCCAGACTTTTTTTTCCTATCTCCTCTGTGCCTCTTTCACTGATACAAAGTTAAAACCAGGTACTATGACTGCTCACCTTATGTTTGATATTAACTTGGTGTTCTTGTAGGGGGTGATGGGGACAGTTGATGAAGCTTTCTATTCTACCATCTTGCTCTGCCTCCTAATGTAGAATTTTTATTTAAATAAGTAAGAGAGTACAGTGTCCTTGCATGTGAATAAAACTTAGTAATACAAAATTCCTTCTGGAAAAAAATAAAGCAAATTTCATCGATAGTATTTCTTTAAAAACATATGATGAAATGTGCCAAATATGGTGGGATATTCAATAAAGGTACCTGAGAAATCTAAAAGACTTGGGCTGTATCGTTGCCAGGTTGCTATAATAAAATGGTTTTGGAATAATTTAATTATGTTTTTATGCATTAGATTATTGCCAGGTGTATATTTATTATGCATACCTAAATGACTATCTGAAATCTTCAGAGAACAGTTAATTTCTATGAGTTTTTTAATCCAAAATGATGGATATTTGGATAAAATATCCATGAGGAATGATATCTGATGCACCTTGATTTGAGGCTGCATATTCTGAGCTGAGACAGCAAACAACAAATGACAAACTTTCTACTCCCTTCTTGGGCTGTTTTACCTGGGTTTATGTATTATAATTTAATTTGTTTTCCAGGCATGAATACAAAAGTGAATTTATAATACATTTTAACCGATTTTCAGATATAAGAGGGAAGTGTAAGAAGTTTTCAAATTCTTTCTTTCCTCTAAGTGTTTCAAATTATACTAGTACTCTTTTCTTCTAAGTACTTTGTTATTTCATTCCTTTCAGGGCTTTAGAAATACAGTGCCTTGTTCTTCATTACCCTGACTAGGAGCTTATTTCTATTTTCTCAATGACACATTATATTCCACAATCTACCAACAATAATTTTCTCCTTTTTACATGAGCTGGCTAGTATGGACTCTAGATATACAAGCAGAAGCACTATTTTGTCAACACTATTTTAAAACATTCAATTAGTGAAATGCAAATAAAGAGTTATTTTTTAAAAAAGCTCTCTTTAATGCCAAAAAGAGAATAATGCTTAATTTGTAGGCAATTGTCATGTATTTTTAAAAACGTACTTCATGGATATTAAGAAAACAAATTGGATTGCTAATCAATTCAATAGCTTTAGCGTACTTCTTTAGTTGATAGTCTGATGACAATTTTAACTTTTAAATAGAGCTGGGATACAACAAATACCTATAAAAGTGACAACTCAACAATCTTAAACACACTTATGACAAGAAAAATAGCTTTTTATATTTCTTTGGAATTTTTCAAGCAGCTTCTGCCACCCTTTTTTTGTCCCAGGAATACAATAGTAGATTCTCATCATTAGTGTAGAAACACTAGTAATGATTGGATGAGAAGATTTGAAAGGAGGGCTTCTCCGTAAGGGGAATCAAAGACCATAGGGTACTTGCCTCTGTTTCAGACTTATCCACTTTTCTCTTCCAGGGAAATCTTGATCACATAGTTGCTAAATTTGTTCTTATGCCTTCTTTGCCTAGCTAACACATGCTGTATAACTTTGGGCACATTTTTTAACTTCTCTAAGCCTCACTTTTCTCAGTTTTAAACTAGGTATAATGATAAGTTCTACCCTCTAAATGCTAGTGTGAGGATTGAATAAAAATAAATCACTTAGCTCAGTAGTTGTCATGTACAGAGTGTTCAAAAAAAATGATTGTAGATAGATCGATAGATTTACTTGGCAGCATAAAATACATAATAGATCAGTAAATCATGCAAATCAGATAACGTGTGGGAGATTAAAAAAGGAATTATAGGGCTCTTGAAAGACAGAAAGAACATGATGACAGAGTGTAATAGAGACCCAAGAAATATTTAGTGGCCAACTGTGTATATCACATGCACCATAGTGAAGCCTGGCCTACCCATTTAAAGTTAAAGGAAGAGAATTGCAGCTCTAGAGAGACGAGGCAGCCACAAGGGCACTGATTTTGTCCCAGAAATAATTGAAATAAAGTGGAAAATTGAGCTATATAATTACTTTTAAAATTTGTAACTGTATTACTAATACTCGGATATGCCAGGCTTGATTCTAAGCACCTTATAACTATTCAATGAGGAATCAATTTTACTTTTATATAGCTCTATGAGATAGAATTATTTTTAGCATGCCCATTTTACAAATGAGGAAACTGAAATACAGGGAGAATAAACGAATTACATAGGGCCATACAGATAGTGACAGAAACAACTGGGGTACGAAATCAAGCTATTTAGCTGTGGAGTTCAGAGTCTCAATCACAATACAATGTTGCTTCCTTCACTGAGGTCCAAATACTAGAACTGAATTTTTAAACCAGAACCAATTGCAATTTGTAATAAATTACATTGTGTTTCTTGAAAATTTTTGTTGTCTTCCATCACAGCTGAATTTAGAAATAGTAAGAGGAGCTGATTGTATTGGTCTAGGAAGTCTGGACAATCTGTAAACCCTGCAGTACCAGAGAAACATATTAGCAGGCCATTAAATGGTATTATCTCATTACCTGTGTAATTCTATATTACAAATTTTGAAATAACTATACATAAATTGTGTTTCTATATGTGCTTTTTAACTGTGAATATTGTCTCTCACTAATGCTTTAATTAACAGCCATAGTTTTTTAGTATCCTTTTATGAGCTGTGGACAGTTGCATGAAAGTCATATATAGCATACCAAAAATAGAATTAAGTAAATTAAAATTTAGAAAGATAATTAATTGGATAACATCAACATGAAATTGATGCCTACTATCATTTATTTAAAACCTATCATTCTGTTTTTGCATTCATGTGTAAAAAGGCATTTTAGAGATTTCCAAATGTCCAAATGCTTGCTGCTCTATAAGTTTCACGATTAATTTGTATAAAAAACCGTCTTTGGTGGCCTATTGTCCATCCTATTTCCCTATTTCTGAACTCCTCGTAATGTCTGAAAGAAAGATTTCTGAAAACTCAACTGGTCACAAAATTGTTGAAATAGAATTTTAATAGCGTTTGCCATAAAGCAAACAAAAGTCAATAAATTATAGGAAATTTGAAATTTTATATTTAAACCTGAGTGTAGGGATGCCTTTTTCCCCCACTGCTTAAGTTACTGAAACCCCTGGGTATCTTCAGTTTTCTTCTACACTGGCTTGCATTTTGTACTCCTGACCTTTTACATTCTCCTGAGACTCAGTAATCTGAATCAACTTCAGATCTGATGAAATAAGAAACAACCCTACTTCTCTGGCCCACTCTAAGTTGTAGCCTAGGCTCTGTAAGTTACTGGAAAAACAAAAACAAGCAAATAAAAATGAGCAATAGATGATGCTTTATTGCATTAAAAAATTTTCTCTTTTATTTGATGTCCTTTTTTTCCTCACTTCTCTAATTTATGGACAAATAATGATTCTCACTTTAGTGATAGGCTTATTTGGACTTTAGACTAATGCAAATGACAATATAACATGGGTAAAAGTAAGTTCCTAAATTAATTAGATATTTTATTATGATAAAACCAGAGGGCAATTAACTTATCAAATCTGTGGTTTTGTAAAGAATAAAAGTCTAATTGTGTTATATTTTTAAAAATTAACAAGGTGATTATGAAGACATTGCAGTGCTTTGTTTTCTTTTCAGATTCTTTTGGTATATGAAACAAGAAAGACTAAGTAAACGTGGTTCCAAATCAAGATCATATTACTTCAATGTATATATATTTCACAGTTACTGCAATCAAGTGCATTTACTTTTCACTTATATTTAGAAATGAATAATATATTGCTAAGCATGTATTTCAATATACTTTTAAAGACCACATTTTAATCATGTGAATTTTGACCTCATTTCTCTTTTTTCTCTCTGTAGCAAAATCATGATTTTCTAAGAATCAATGTTTAGGAATTGACCCTACTGTCATCTTATTCTACCTCCTAAAAAGGATTTCAATATAGCTTCTTTTTCCACTTATAAAATATGAAAATAGTTTCTTATCCTATGTCAGAAAATCTGCCCTTTTAAAAAGTGAACTGCTATTGAAATATGGCATACATACAAAAAAGTACACAAATCACAATGTTCAGTTCTATAGATTGTCTCAAAATTAATATGCCATAGAGCCACAAGTTTGATAAGAAATAGAAAATTAATGTACCCACATGTCCCTTTTTGTGCCTTTCTAGCCATTAATCATTGTTTTCTAAAGGACTCAGTATTGTGACTCTTATCACCATTGTATAGATTTGCCAGTTTTCATCATTCATCTGTCTGTCTGCTTTCATTTAAACATATGGTTGGGAGATTAAATCATACCATTGATTGGGAAAAAGTTCACTCATTTTCACTAGTGTACATAATTCCATCACATTATGTATTAGTCTGTTTTCACACTGCTGATGAAGACATACCTGAGACTGGGAAATTTACAAAAGAAAGAGCTTTAATGGATTTACAGTTCCACATGGCTGGGGAGGCTTCACAATCATGGCAGAAGGCAAGGAGGAGCAAGTCACAACTTACATGGATGGCAGCAGGCCAAGAGAGAGAACTTGTGCAGGGAAACTCCTCTTTTTAAAACCATTAAATCTTGTGAGACTTATTTACTGTCATGAGAACATCACAAGAAAGATCCAACCCCATTGCTCAATTACCTTCCACTGGGTCCCTCCCATGACATGTGGGAATTGTGGGAGTTACAATTCAAGATGAGATTTGGGTGGGGACACAGCCAAACCATATCACCTTAGTATAATAATGTTATCATTTTACTTGATATTGTCATGCTTTATTTTTCTCATTGTGATTAGTGTGTTATATTTTTTAATTCTTGTTACTAAATTATATGAAGAATAAATTTAAATTACAAAAGCAAACTCTCATTACTATGGCTTGAATATGACCCACGTAGATGTCATTAATCAAATATTTACCATGCTTTTAAGATAAACCAGACAGTGTTCTAGGCTTTAGGCATTAAAATATTGAATTGGACTAGCATTCTTACAACCAAATTTATGAGGAAGAGAGACAAATAATGTACAAATAAACAACAAAATATCTAATAGAGATAATATTCTGAATAACACAAAGCAATTTTATCAGTGAGTTAAGGAGAGTATGAAATGTAAGATGTAATTTATTTTAGGCAAAACTTTTTTGGTCAATAAAAGTTTATAATAAAGTTTAATACGAACTTTGTAAAGTTTGTAAAGTTAAACATCACTCCTAATATATCCATTACTTGCAACAGTAAAAAAAAATAGAAATTTATTATTTTGAGACTGAAGTCTCTGAATTTTCTTTTGACCTTTAGGGGCACTCAAACTTAGAAAAACTCATATGTATCTGTTCTTTAAGATTTAATTGAATTTTGGACCTGAATTTAAAATATTAACTAAGATGTATGCATATTTTTGTCTTTATAATTGTTCACTTACATTGGTTTGTTCATTGGATCCAAATAAATTTTTATCCTCCAAAATTTTGAGCCAATTTATTCTCAGTGTCTTTTCTTAAAATCTATATATTTTAAATGTTTTCAATGATCAACATGCCAATGGCTCACCATTAAAAATACATACACATATATATGTGTGTATGTACATGTATAGGTGAAATTCCTGAGTCAACCTTATAATAATTTCTATTATTGTAATGTTTTATTTATAGACATAGTTTTCAGGTTTCAATTTTAGTTTTATTATTTTTTGAACTTTCTGAGTGGAGAGTTAATTCAATTGTTGGTTTAAAATGCAATAAAGAGTTTATACTTTTTCAAACTTTTATTTTAAATTCAGGGATACATGTGCATGTTTGTTACATAGGTAAACTTGTGTCATGGGGTGTTGTTGTTATACAGATTATTCCATCACCTAAGTATTAAACCTAGTACTCTTATTTTTTCTGATTCTCTGCCTCCTCCCACACCCCCCACCCGCAAGAGGCCCCAGTGTGTGTTGGTCCCTTCTATGTATCTGTGTGTTCTCATTATTTACCTCCCACTTATAAGTGAGGACATGTGGTATTTGGCGTACTGTTCCTGTGTTAATTTGCTAATAATAATGGCCTCCAGCTCCAACCATGTCCCTGCAAAGGACATGATCTCATTCTTTTTTATGACTTACAGTATTCCATAAGAGGGGAATCAACGAAGGGGAAAATACTGAAAAAAAAATATCACTGTTTGTAAAAGATTGAAATATTTTATTTCTATAAGTCTTTCTGGGCAGATAAATCACATGTTCCAGCAAGATTTGTTCAAGGGCTAAAGTGACTTTAGACTGTATTAGTATAAACCTAAATTATAGTAGTCCCATTGAAAATCTGCGCTGTCAGACTGTTGGGATGTTAGTGCTCAGCTCTGCATGCCACCTTTTAATATTACCTAGGTAAAAATGAATATGAATAGAGTTTTTCCCAAATAGGATAGGATCTAGATTAAATGATATCTGAAGAACAGTTAAAAAGAGATATTTAGTCTAAAAAAATGCTTAAAGAGAAAACAGATTTTTCCCAAATCCAAAATGTCTACTCTTCCAATGAAGAAAACCTAATTATTATTATTATTTCTAAAGGCAGACTTTAAAAGTATATGTGACTTTGAATAAATAAAAGGAATCTCTTAACCCTCAGTGAGACTGATGCAAGTAATCCCAGAAAGTCACAATGATTAACATTTATAGAGCCTTCAGAGGTTTCTGGAAAATAACAAAATATTTAAAATTCATACAAAGAGAAGCTATAGAGAAGATAGATAACTCTGGAAAGAATTGGCTAAAATTTTCTAAATAATGATGATCGTAGCAAAAATTTTCTACTTTTAACAGAAAATAATTTTTAAATCTAAATGAGAATAATAGCCTGCAGAAATTTAAGTTCTGTCCTTCAGTAGGTTCAAACAGAAAAGGTAAACCTAAATGTAAGCTGCATTTTCATCATTAGTTCAGAGACACCAAATCAAGATAAGGTAACAAAAGCCCTGAAGGTATTGATTTAGTCCCTACAAGTTAATTTAAAGATAAGATGGATAGGAAAAAAAGAGCTTTAAAAAGTAAGATAAAATAGGAAAAATATAGTTTGTCCTTTATTTATACTTTCTGAATTTAGAGCTGTAGAATATTAAAATACACATTTTATGTATATGTATGTAAAATATCAAGATAAGTGTAATTTGTGGTTTAAATTTTATACAAATAATATTAATTTAAACTTGCAATAGTTCATTTAATTCAACAAACTGATGCATGCTGGGCACGCAATATATGCAATTTTGTAGGCTCTTTGCTGAATGTGTTCACATTTTATGAGAGAGAACAAGCTTTTTGGATTACACGTTTGGGTTTTTTTAATATTAATGCCAAAGTGTTATCAAAGGACTATTTTCTGTAGTTTTCAAAAATGTCAGACAAAATGTTGTCCTATTGATACTCTTTTGGTCAATGTTTGAAAGATAAAAATCCTATGACAATTTGTCTACTTATAAAGATCTTCAGTTAAATGCAAAATTTACTGGACAAATCAACGCTCATGTACATCAAGATGATGTTTCTCTTGTAACTGCAGTTATATTCAGTGGAGAAAATAAAGGTAGTTCATGGTCGCTTTCCTTCAGTGAAGAAGAAACTGTTAGGAAGACTAAAACCTAGGACACATAAGTTTGAATAAACTGTGTTGAGTCTGGAAAAGTAAGCCACGACTTAAAAATAGACTTGGTATGTGATGTAAAGGTTAAACCTTATTCTATCATTGTTGTTGGGTTATCACTGAGGGAATAAAGAGAGAAGACTAACACAATCTATTTTGCATTAAAGTTATTTCTGGTGTGTGAGATATTATACTTGAACAAAATAGGACAAGAAAAGTGTGCCCCAGTTAGGAGGTCTTTCTTTGATCTGCTATAGAAATGATTAAGTCTATAATAAAACAGGTCAATAGAAATTATAAAATTAGATGTATTTCTGATATAGCTAGTGGTACAGTTGGAAATATTTAAGGGGTAATGTATGAGAGCATTGCAAATAAAATTATCTGAGAAGAAAACTGTGAGGCAGTTTAGTGTTCAGTGTGTTTATTAAAGACCACCTATGATATCAATATGTTTAGAAAGGGAACAGAGAAAGCAGAAGTGGGCAATGGGAGAAATCAAGATGTGATACAGTCCAAGCAATTTCTACAGACCAAATGGGGAGTCTCTAGAATTGCTTAAATAACTGGTTAGAGATGCTCTGCCTTGGGCTAAAAGAAGCAAGTCTGTATACACCCCATGCAATTTATCACTGGATGTGGGCCACATCCCCAAAAGTATGATCTTGGCTGAGACAGCTCTCTGAAGCCAAATCAAACCCCTAAGAAGGGGCCAACACTGAAAACTATCTATTGACAGCATTCCTAGCAGTTAGAAAACAAGTATGTCTTTGCAGGGATATTTGGGAAGGAAGGAGAGCATCCAAAGTTAATTCCAATGTTTACATTTTGGGAAAGAATTCTAGAGTGATTTAGCAAAAGAAGTTTGTAGAAAGAATAGCAGTGTGTTGATGGAGAGGTGTGTCTGACCTAGATAATTCAGTTATAGAGTTGTTGAATGTCACTGAATATTTCTAAGTTGTTAGAGTACAGTACTTAGAAAAACATTGCCATGGGCCCCATCTTTACAAATAGCAGTTATTTTTTAAAAATAAATCTCAGTAGTCAGCCCTGTATAAATATTAATATTTTATTAGTGAGAAAATATTAGTGGATGAAGTCAATAATGTCCTCCTCATTTAAAACAATACACTAGTTACCACAAACCATAACAGAATTTAATGTCCCAAATATATGCTCATTTAAGAAATCCAAAAGAATTAAATGTCATGTATTGAGAAACTCAAACAAAATGATTACTCAGAAAAGGTTTTTTTTTTTTTTTATTTTTCTATAAATAGCTTTGGTTTTTTATAGATGATTACAAAATAATCTTCAGAGTTTCATGCAGAAAGTAACCACTTTTAATACTTTTTCATGATATTTCATGAGATTTGGCATGATATCTTATAATAACTTCATTTTCCTCACAGGGAAAGAAAAATGAGACTACTGCACAGTAAGAACTGGCAGTAAATCTTACAAGAACTCAGTAGCTTGGCATTTATTGCCCATCGCTTCCTTTTGATTTAACAGGTCTGCCCTTCAGTATTTCTTTTCTCCAAATACTTGCCCAAATTTGTTTTTAAAACAGTTTATATCGGTGGCACATTTTACAGACTTTGGTAGTTTGTGGCATATGTTATTGTGTCAGAATGATCCCACTCTAGTATATTTAGAGAAACTTCCGGGCATCTTTGGTAAAACTCAATTATTTGAAGTATCCGTATATCCAAGAAAGCAGGGCATGGTACCATCTAGTGATATTCCATGAAGGGAGTTTTTTTGTTTGTTTGTTTTTAACTGTTGCTATATATGTCATTAATGGTTTGAAAGAAACGGTAAATGGAAATGCACTTGTTGATATTTTTATTGTTTTTTGAACTTGTTGAATAGTATGAATGATAACCTTGAAATACATGTGGTAAAATATTCAATACTTTTGTATCATAGGTTTGATTTCCAAATTTATAATAGTTACTTGTCTACTGTATATTGGTCTACTATATATTGGACTAAAATTTAGACATATTTTTGAAGCTGCTATATTCTGAGTGTTTGTGTCCATATCTCTAAATTTCCACTGAAGTTGGAGTGTATTTACTTTCAGCAAATGACTAATGACTATTCAAGATTTTTCATTAAATTCTACTGAAATTGTCTCAGTAATAGAAGTTGATTTTACTCAAATGAAATATTTTTTCATAATTTCAAATAGATTTTTATTAAAAGGTGGCAGTAGTCCCAAGATTTTATCACTAGAAAACACTCTTTAAACTATTGGAAACCATTTCTAGTTATATTTATCTTAACAAACTCTCTCCCATAGTTAAAATTGTGTTCTAAAATAATGTGCTCCTTGGTAAATATAAAGCATACAGATAAAATTAGAGCAATATTATACCCTTTTCCTTTATTAATTAACTCTACCTCATCACAAAGCCTATCAGATTTGTATGTTTTTTAATGGTAAATGTGAATTCTGGAATCACATAGTGTACAATTACTATACCTACATATATATGTATACATATTTACAAAGTTTTGATATGTTACAAATAATTATCCTTAAAATGTCCCAAAAGAGGTTGCAAATAACAATAGACCCACTTTAAGATGATGAAAACAGATAGGAATCTGTACACATAATCTTCTTGCTTTCATAAGTAATTTATATGCCGTTTGGTTTGATTGATTTGTAAACTGGAGAAAATAACAAAGATAGTAGAATGAAATGAAATATAATTAATTGTGTGATTCTATGTCTTAGGACACACAATGTTCCTAGTCTATTATGTGGAACTTAGCCTTAAACTAAAAATGCCAAACATACTAAAGATTTCCTTCAAATAGCAGCATAACGATAACCATGGTTGGCTCACTATATTCCATCCTCTGGAAAAACTAAGCTACTACCTGCCATTAACTCTGAACAGCCATGAGTAGCCTCACAACACTATATATTAAGCCAATTAAGCATTAGAGAGAAATATTATCTCATTTAATACGTACAATGAAAAACAAATAGGCACTATCATGTACACTTTAAGGATGACGAAATTAAATTTCAAGTGAAAGCCATAGCTGTTCCTTGAGTTTTATCTTGTTTTATTCCAAAAAGAGGTGTAGAGAACAAGATGAAAAAATGTACTCAGACATACCAATATAAAAATATTAGCTCCATTACCATAAACTGGGCTTTTGATAAGATCACGTTTCCTCATCGGTAACATAATAGTATAAAACCTAAGTACTCTAACATTTGAGTTATGTCTTTTCACTATATTCCATTGTTTCTCAAATATTTTAATAATGTTTGGTAAAGATTGTGATTCATTAAACACAAATAACAGTATTAATATATTCTAAACCATGTGATGGGACAGGAGCACAAAAAATTATACATTTTATTTTCAAAAAATTGTATTGGGTGGGGTGCGGTGGCTCACCCCTGTAATCCCAGCAATTTGGGAGGCTGCGGTGGGAGGATCACCTAAGGTCAGAGTTCAAGACCAGCCTGGCCAACCTGGTGAAAACTTGCCTCTACTAAAAGTATAAAAAATTAGCTGGGCATGGGGGTGGGTGTCTGTAATCCTAGCTACTCGGGAGGCCGAGGCAGGAGAATCACTTGAACCTGTGAGGTGGAGGTTGTAGTGAGCCGAGATTGTGCCACTGCACTACAGCCTGGGAAACGAGAGAAACTCCATCTGAAAAACAAAAATTGTATTAAAGTGACACATAAGTATCTAAGATTGATAAAAATTGCAAGCCAATACTCATTAAGCAGCTGCTGTGAGCAAGACATTGTGCTAAATTCCAGAGTACAACCCCCAAAAGATTTTAAAACAGGACTCCTGTTGCCATCTAGCTTACAGGGAGTAGACAGTGAAAAAAATATGTGAATACATACAACAAAGAGGTAATTTTAGACACTGAGAAGTGTTATGTAGATTTTACTGGTTTATTTCAAGGAAAACATCTGTCAGGGAATGACATGAGTCAAGACATAGATACCCCCAAAATCCAATCATGAACTTACTTGGCGAGTATGACTCCAGGCAAGGAGATTAGGAATTGCAAGGTTCCCAGTGGGAATGGGCAGAAATGATTCATGTACATAATGGGTGTGCAGAGAGAATCAAGAAATGCACAATAAGGGAAGTAATGTTTAAGAAAAAGAAAAACCTTGAGGAGTTTACCCAGAGGAGGGAGATGCCAATTCAGATTTTGAAGAACTGGAGCAAAGTCATGTAAATACCTGAAATATTCTACAAACAAGAGGTAGACAGCAACATTTTAATATAGTTATGTGTAAGGGGAATAGAAAACAAATTGAGGGCACACAGTAAAGAACTACAAATTTCAGAAGTAAGCCAGTGAAAGATTTGAAGAAGTGACTGATATGAACTGATCTATGATTTTGAAGTGTTAATCCAACAGTTGCAGGTGTAAATGATTGGGTGGGTGGAGGGCTGGATGGGAAATAAATATAATAAGAGAACATTGAATCAGCCTGTGGGAAAATGATAAGTCTAGTTATCCAGAGCACTGGTAATGAGAATGAAAGGGAGAGGACATATTAGCAGGCATTTAAAGGTATAATTAAATATGACTGGATATGAGGGTGGGGTGTGATTTTTTAGAAGACAGCATGAAGAAGGCTGTTAAATAACAAGGTAAGACAAAAAAAATTCCCACAGAAGAACAACAACAAAAGAAAAAAAAAAAAAAAAACAATTCAACCATGAAGGCCAATCAAGGATGAAGTACTCTATTAGGTAATCCAAAGGCAGAAAAGAAGATTATATTTTTGGCAATTAAGAGGTTGTTGATAATATTTAATGCAGCAAATTTAATTACATACTGTAAGAGGACTAGGGTGATATGAAGAGAAGAGTATGAAAGAAGATTGTTGATGGGTAATTGTTCTATTAAGCCAATGATTGTGTCACACACAAAAATGGCATAATGGCTAGTGGAAATGCCTAGGAAAGACATAAAGGAGCTCAATGATTTAAATTAGAGAGTAGGTTAAATAGCTTTCTTATATCATCATGGTTCTTCATGATTGGACATAAAACAGGATTGTCAAATATGAATGTATGTGAAGGAATCATATAAAATCCAGAACTGTGGCATTAAATGTTAATTTTAGAGCTTACTAAAATTTAAGATTTTCCAGAGATTAACTTAACAGGTGTGTTATGTTCTATGAAGGTTGACTGCAATCTATTACCTGCTAAAAATAGTGATAATAGTAATAAATTTGAGAATATAATTGTTTGAATTTAATAGCTGGTTTAATTTATTAATTTAGTTTATGCATCATCTTATTAAAATAATGAATAAGAAATGAATATAAAAATATCAAATTATATTTCCATCAAATGACATAAATCAATAATTTTATATTTCTTCCCAATATTTTATCCGTATACAATTTTTAATAGTTATCTTTATTACATATATTCCAAAATCATTATTCTACTGACACTCAACTCAGTAGTGTGCATGTGTATGTCTCTTACAAACTTATATATGGCTCCCCATTGACATCTGGTTGACAGGTTGATCAAACATGAATGTTTATTTTGGAGTCAGCTTTCTTTTAGGTTTATTTGCATTGACTATTTTAGGTCTTCTTTACCAAGACACAAACTTTGAGATGGAGGTTTGTGGGAGATAAGTCTGTTGGGAAGTAACAACACATGTAAGCAAGAGACAAAAGAAGGATTGAGAAAAAAATTAATTTTGATGCAGTTTCAACAGTCTTGAGTTGATATAATGAGATATGAAGGTGATATGATATGTCTCAGCTTTGTCCTAACTGAGACAAGGAAAAGGAATATTTATGTCCTTGTAACAAATGTTCTTTGATGCAGGCTGCCAGAGGGAAAAGGGTATGCATTTGGCCAAAGAATTTCTCTTTGGTGGAGGGCAGTTTCTAGAGATGGCTGCAACTGTTAGCAGTCAGTGGAGGGTACACTAAAGCACCTAACAACTTTTCTCCTTCTATCAGAATATAATTATCATGAGGCAGCAATCTTTGTTGTTTTTTTTTTTTTTTGATTTATTTATTTGGCCACTAATGTATCTTAAACACTTAAGAATTATACATACCACATAGTAGGCACTAAGAAAGTATTTGTCAAATGAATGTTTTCCCTCCAGATCTGTAGCAGACAAAGATGTTTCTCCATAGGCTTCCTTTGGCAGTGAGAAAAGTTTATCTAAATCACTTTTTATTGATGGTATAAACTCTAATGGATCCCAGCATCATGTAAGAGCTTCTGCTTTAACTAACTTCCCACCTAATAGAATCTTTTCCCATTTCTTGACTGGCCACAGGTCTCTGAAACTTAAAGGCACTGATGTAGGCATTTGTACATAGCACCTGATTCCAAAATTACTACTTTAATATCCATAATTTGCTTTTATTTGCATTTTTCATTTGCATATATTTTGTCTCATTAATATTTTAAAGAATGTTGAGTATAATTCACCCTTTGTATAAGCTTAATAACATTTAAAATAAATTTTTAGTAATTTACTTCATTTATGGTGCAAGGGCTTTTCAGAATATATAATCTATCTTTCACTTCAGATTATTTTCAGTTAGGGCTGTTGGTCAACCAGCACCTCTTTTTGCTCTTATTTGTTTACTGAAGTATTAACAATCCTGGCTATTTGCATATTTTATTGATATATCCTTTTCCAAATTTTGTGAAGCCAATTAAAAAAAAATGCAAGTTGTGGTATGTGTATTACTTCTTTCAATGTTTCTTTACAACTCATTTATTTCTTTTCATCCAATAGCACACAATCAGCAACTTCAATTATTTCCATCAACAAATTGATCTTGATTCCTGATGTAGACAACTTTGAGTAAGAAGCTGGCAGGTTTTAAAAGTGATCCTTTTGCTGCCAGTTTTCAGAATGTTATTGGAAACACACAAACACAACCTTCATTTGTCACTGTCCTTGTTGCCATTAACAACTTTTTCCGCTTAACACGTTTCTTTCTCTGACGCCTGCCAACAATCACAGTCACAACACTAGCAGTTACCCCTTCAAGCCTCAGGCCAAATGTTATCTTCTCTGTGCAGTATCTCTACACTACAGTGTGATATGTTTAACTGTATTTTGATGGCAGTCTGTTATTTTCTACTTCATCTATCTCCTTTACCTGAGTAAGGACTTCCTAAAAGAATCAAATAATTCTCATTATTTTTGAAAGAAAACACCTGTCATAGTCATTTGTTTATAGTAGATATGTTGAATACTGAACAACTAACCAATTTCATATTTTTCAGATGTTATCAATGCACATGCATGGAGGCAGCAAACCACCTTGACATTTTATAAAAACAGCAGAATTTGACTATTTTTTTTCTTTCAGGTGAATGTAACCACACACCTCTAAAAATGAAAGTAATTGAATTTTACATGATTTTATGGCATTTATCTAAGTCATTTTTAAAGTGACATATGTAACTCTCCTTTGTAAAATATATACAGAACAGCTGTTCTCTGTTTCCTCTAATATCCGTTTGTTTGTGTTTGTTTTTGTTGTTTTCGGGTCTTACTTCACCTTTTCCCACAACCATTAGATCAAATCTGTAACATCCAGGTATAAAGTGATAAACATTGATATTTTGATGACAAACCTAGTATATTTAGACTTTTAAAACTTATAATATTCTGACTGTCTACATTGTATAGCAGTAGTTTTCATCTGAAAAATTGTCTACATTTTAAAAACAGTATAAAAATTATTAAAGTTTAAACATGTTATAAGTTTAGTTTTATAGGAAAAAGACTGTAATGGTTATATTTAAAAAACAAAAGTATTATTAAGATGCCTTCTTGGGTGGTTCTATGAATTGAATTATATTTCTGAAAAAGATTTGGTGAATTTCTAATCCCTAGTACCTATCAAAGTGACCTTATTTGGAAATAAGCTGTTTGCAGATGCAATTAAGATGTAAATTAACATAAGATCATATGGGAGTAGAATGGGCCTTTAATCCAATATGACTCTCTATAAGAAAGTAGAGAAGACACAAAATAGAGACACAGGGGAAATTCATATTTCATGACAGAGGCAGAGATTAGAGTGATACAGCTGCAAGTCAAGGAATTCCAAGGATTGACAGCTACCACAGAATCTAAGCAGCAAGAAATGAGTCCATTCAGCCTCTCAGAGGGAGTGTGGCCCTGCGAACACCTTGACTTCAGACATATCTCCCTTAGAATTGTGAGAGTAAATATTTCTGGTGTTTTAAGCCAAAAGTTTGTGGTACTTTGTTACAGCAGCCCTAGCAAACTAATACAGGTGAGACATATGTTTCGTCTGTATAGAACAAAACCAGACAAATCTTTCACACAGAGATTTGCATTTTTGGAAAACAGATATATTATATGTTTCTTCAAAGAAAGATTTCTTTGGTCAAACATGTTCTGGAAATACTGCATGGTATATCTTTCTTTTGAAGATTGTGATGGTTAATTTTACATGTCAACTTCACCTAGCCATAGGTGCCCAGAAATTTAATCAAACCATTTCTGGGTATTTCTGAAAGAGAATTTTTTGATGAAATTAGCATCTATGCAGCCATAGAAAATGATGAGTTTATGTCCTTTGTAGGGACATGGATGAATCTGGAAACCATCATTCTCAGCAAACTGACACAAGAACAGAAAATCAAATACTGCATGGTATCACTCATAGGTGGGTGTTGAACAATGAGAACACATGGACACAGGGAGGGGAGCATCACGCACTGGGGTCTGTTGGTGGGGGGATAGGGGTGGGACAGCAGGGAGTGGGGAGGTTGGGAGGGTTAACATGGGCAGAAATGCCAGATATAGGTAACGGGGGGATGGAGGCAGCAAACCACCTTGACATGTAAGTACCTATGCAACAACCCTGCATGATCTGCACATAGACCCCAGAACCTAAAGTACAATATTTTTTTAAAAAGCCTTTGAGTAAACTGGCATAACTTTAATATTTTCTTTTTGTTATACAATTTACCAGTCTGTGGATACATGGCTTCTTTAATCATAAAAAATAAAAATAAAAAATCTGTAAGTAAAGCAGATTACCCACCATAATATGGGTGAGCCTCATCCAATCAGTGTAAAGTCTGAATAGCACAAAAACACTGACCAACCTATGAAAAGAGGAGGTTTTCCATGTTTTCCATCAGACTGCCTCCAGACGTCATCTGCAACATTAGGTCTCCTGCTCATTGGCCTGCTGGCTTGAGCTACAGATTTGAGCTTGACAGTCTCCAAAATTGTGTGAACCAGTGTTATATACTATGTCTCTGCCTCTTTATCTCTTTCTCTCTATGTATATAAAAATTCTCTCTCTCTCACACACACACAAACACATCCACAGATGTCATTATTTTCTGGAGATGTCTACATAATATGAAAGCTTAAGACTATTTTCATACATTAACTAGGAGCAGTCCTATAGTGAGATTACTTATATGACTTTGTTTAACCCACTTTTATGATATTTAATTACTAAAAGGCTTAAGCACTGAGTTTCTATAATATCCCATTAATTCAAAGCATGTGAGGGTATAGCCATTGCAACCTTTTAAAGCAACATTATGTAACCAATATCATTTCATAACATTATCTTGACACCTGCAGTTCTTCAACTGCTACTCAAAAGCCACACTGCTTGAAAGTATACAATACTATGACTCTTCAAGTGGCAGGATGTCTGCAGGTACTGTCCATTCTATGCTACATTGATCAATTGTATCTGCTCAAACTATGAACCTAAGAGTATAATTTCAATTGGTTATTCTGAAAATGTAGGAATCATGACCTCTAATGATAATCAGAACAAGAAACAGTTCTCTTTTAATGTAGATGATAGCTACACATACATTCTGGCTATTATTGCACAGTTAACAGTGGATGTTTGTTTTAAATAAGTTATTAAATGTAAAGTTATTATATAAATGCAAATGACACGACAATTACCTTGTTACTACTATTTATACAAATGGTCATGCTAAGCAGTAGAATTCACAAAATGATTAGACTTCAGTGGTTCCACAAAAATAGTTGATGGAAATGAAATTTATAGCAGTCAACACATTGGATAGATTTCATACACTTTGAAAGCATGAAACTCAGTCATAATTATTCTATTATTAACTGGCTTTTTATTGATTTACTGCTTATGTCAGATTATTTTCTTATTTACTGAAGATTGACTTGTACTACATATTTATGAATAAACTTAGTAATGTACCATAAACACTTATTTGCACAGTTTTATGGAATTAACTATTGTGCTTCCTTGAGACAATTTTTTCTGCCTTTTTTATAAGAAGATAATATTATTTTTATAATTTGCTTTGTTTATTCTATGTGAGTACATTCCCTTTGCTTTGGGGAGATTTCTAGTTTGATTTATTTCTGCTTTGGAATACATCTCTTTCTACTATCACATTAATCCTTTTGATTCAAGAGCTTAATGGGAAGTGTAGATATTCTGACTTAGGGCAGCAACTGCGAAGTAGTTTAGCATTACAAAATCAATCAAGAAACCAACAAATCACTTCAATGGCTTTCATCTTCCAAAAGGCTAAGTGTGTAAATCATGAGAAGGTAGTAAGCTTTGTGCTTGAGAGAATGATAAGGATTATAGAGCACATCAGAGAAAAGTGGGATACCATCTACCTGAGACAAACCCTTAAGAAAAATTAAAGTGACAGACTTGAAGAAATGAACAGTATCGTACCCTACACTTCTGGTTTTAGGGTTTGCATTGCACAATTGATTTTAATTATGTTGATTCTTACAAGTGTATCTAAAATGACCAAATGGATAGTTTTATTTTCTAGATTGGTCATTTTCATTGGCTAAAATCAATTTACTATTGGGGAAATTTCTGTAATCTCCATTGTCATAAATATTAAGTTGATGATAATTTTGTGAATTCATACTTTCTAATGTCCAGGTCACCTCATTTAGAATAATTAAATTAATAGACAGAATATCTTTAACTATTAAATGCCACAAGGGTAATATTCAGTGAGATATAAATTGCTGTTATCACCATTCCCTAAAGGGGATATTCAGTATGTGAGTAATCAAATTTTAATGTATCATTTCAAACAATTTTTGTGTTCACTAAAATATTGTGGCTGTGTGTGATGGCTTATGCCTGTAATACCAGAACTTTGGGAGACTTTGGGATCATAACCCTTATGATCCCAAGCATCTTAGATAAGAGAAACTCAACATGTATACATGATGATGAACTATTCAGTCATAAACGTTGGGGAAATCCTGTTATTTTTGACAAGGTAGATACACCTGAAAGGCATTATGTTAAATAATGTAAGCCAGGCACAGAAAAACAAATATTACACTATCTCACTCATATGAAGAATCTAAAAAAGTTCGTCTCATAGAAATAGAGAGTAGCATTGTGGTTACCAGAGGCTGGGGTGGTTGGGGGACAAGGTGATTGTTGAGATGTTAGTTAAAAGATGCAAAATTTCTGTCAGATCGGAAGAATGAAATCAAGAGATATATTGTACAACATGGTGACTATAGTTAATAACAATTTATTGTGTTCTTAAAAATGCTGAGTGGACATTAAATGTTCTCTAAAAATAACTATGTGTGGTAATGCATATACTAATTAGTGAGATTTAGTCATTCCACAATGTATATATATACTTCACATTGCACATGATAAATACATGCAATTTTATATGTCAATTAAATATTAGTTAATTAAAAATAATGTTTAATATGTGATACTTGATATAATCCCAATTCCTCAAGATTTCACATTTCAAATTATATAATTTGTGCTTGTATTTATGTATGATTTTGTATAAATTTACTATGGTGCTTGTAAATGTGTACCAAATAATTTAAGCTATGTAGTGCACTCAAAATTAATGCTTAATTCTTATAAAGCACACAAACATTTAGAATGTATGCATGATAAAGTTTTATTTTATTTTGTCAAGTGCTACAAATTTATTTGAAGAAACATTCTATTTTCCAAATAATTCCTCAGTTTTATAAAGTATGTGTTTTAATTTATTCTGTTCTATGTATATGTTGAATATTTTTGACAGTCTCTATTTAAATTTGTCAGTCTGTTCATCATAGAAATCACTTTATAGTTAATAATAAAATACAGCCCAGATTTGTTTTAGAAATGTGAAAATTGCCCAGCAAGGTGGCTCATGCCTGTAATCTCATTAAATTGGGAGGCCAAGGCAGGCAGGTTGCCAGTGCTCAGGAGTTCCAGACCAGCCTGGGCAACATGGTAAAACCCCGTCTCTATTAAAAATACAAAAACAAAAAAGGAGCTGGGAGTGGCGATGTGTGCCTGTAGTCCCAGCTACTCTGGAGGCTGAGGAGGGAGTATTGCCCCAGAGCTGGAGGTTTTAGTAAGCTGAGGTTGCACCACTGCACTCCAGCCTGAGAGAGAGAGTGAGACTCCGTCTCAAAATAAATAAATTAATAAATAACAAAAATGTGAAAATTTGGTTTCATCATATATATTAAACTTTGACTATTAACCAGAAGTGTATCATAACTGGAGTTTTAAGGCTCTATTTTTTAGATTTTAATATTTCATAATCACTCTGAACTTCCAACAACTCCACACAGGAGTGGAAAATAAACTTGTTCACTCTAAAAATTCCTGTGGTATTTTATTGTACTCAAATTGTATTCAGGGTTTCATTAGAGAAGCAAAAACAAAAGTAGACATGATATAGGCTTATTAGTCCTAGCAGAGTGTTTATATCTCTTTTACACAGTTAGGGATGAATAAGGAGAGCCAATGAGAAGACATGAACAACTTCATTAAGAACTAACCACACACACACAAAAGTAATTATGTGAGACAATGAATATGCTAATGTGCTTGATATAAGAATCGTTTCATTCTGTACATGCACATCAAAACATCATATTGTACACTTTGAATATATACCATTTTAAAAAGCTGATGGGAAGGAATGAGAATATAGACATTAATTCATTATAAAGTACCTAAGTTTGATTTCTATGAGATTTGGTTTTATGTGTTCTTAAATAAATATCAATCCTTTCTAATATATTGGTTATTATTCTTCCTATTATGAAGTGCTTTTGATTCCAGGTGTATTTTACTAACAATACTTTCTTATATATCCTGTGTTGTTTATGCAGTTCAACTATAAATTGCAGAGAAAGAAACAATGTCATTTTCTACAAATTTCATCTAATTTTGGAACAGACTGTGAAACTACTTTTTACATCAAAGATTTTAACATGTTTTTTGACTCAATGGTTTTATACTGTGATCATTTAAACCTGAACTCTTATGATTAAAAAGCATATAGCCAGGTTCTTTTTTTTTTTTCCATTGGTAGATTTTATTTTTTTAGAGTAGTTTTAGGTTTGCAGTAAAATTGAGCAGAAGGTACAGAGAGTTAGTTCCCATATGCTCTTCACCTGCTCTTTCCTTACATTCTGACCATTATAAACATATTCATTAGAGTGAACCTTTTTTACAGTCTGTGATGGTTAAATTTATGTATCAACTTGGCCTGGGCTAAGGAATGCCCAGACAGCTGATAAAACATTTCTGGGTATGTCTGTGATGGTGTTTCTGAAAATTAGCATTTGGATTGGTATATTGAGTAAAGGAGATCTCCTCACCAATTTAGTTTGACATAATACAATACACTGATGGCCTGAATAGAACAAAATATGGAGGAAAAGTAAATTCATTTTCTCTTGATCCATCTTCTGCTGTCGTCAGACTTCACAGCTCCTGGTTCTTGGGGTTTTGGGATTTATACAACTGCCTACCATGCTCCCTCCTTCTTGGGTCTTTGGACTTATATAATTATACCATCATTTTTACTGTTTCTCCAGCTGGTGGATGACAGATCATGGGACTTCTTGGATCCTATAATTACATGAGCCAATTTTCACCATTACACATATGTATGTATGTATTTCTCCTCTTGGTTCTCTTACTCTGGAGAACCCTGATTACTACACAGTGAGCCCATGTTGTTATATTATTGTTAAAAAAGACTACAGTTTAAATTTAGATTTATTCTTTGTATTGACAGATATATAATGACATGTATGTACCATTACAGTGTTATTCAGATTAGTTTTGCTGTCCTAAAAATCTCCTGTGCCCCACCTATTCATCCTTTCTCCCTCTCCATGAGCCCCTGGTAATCACTCATCTTACTATCTTTATAGTTTTGACCTTTCCAGAACATAGTTGAAATCATACAATTCATAGACTTTTCAGATTAGGTTCTTCATTTAAGCAATATGCAATCAAGCTTCTTCTGTGTCTTTTCATGACATGATAGCTCTTGCTTTATCACTGCATAATATTTCATTATATGGATGTATCAAAATTTATCTATGTATCTATTGAAGGAAATCTTGTTTGCTTTCTATTTTTTGGATTTATGAATAAATCTCTATAAATATTTGTGTACAGGTTTTTGTGTGGACACAGTTTTCAATCAAGTTTGGTAAATAGCAACGACTATGATTGTTGTGTTAGGAAAGAGTATGTTTGCTTTTGGAAGAAGCTGCCAGCTGTCCCAGTTGTATATACCATTTTGCCTTGCCAGAAGCAATGAGTGAGAATCCGTGTTGGTCCACATTCTTACCAGCATTTGGTATTGTCAGTATGCTGAATTTGGGCCATTCCAATAGGTATGTATACTACCTTGATGTTGTAATTTACATTTCCCTAAGTATGTATAATACTAAGCATTTTATCATGTGCTTAATTTACATTTGTATATTTCTTTTGGTGGGGTGTCTTTTTAAGCCTCTTGACTGTCTTTTAATTGATTTGTTTCCTTATTCTTCAGTTTTAAGAGTTATTTGCATATTTTAGATCTCAGTCCTTTATTAAAAATATATTTGTTTGGAATAATAAATTTCTCCTCAAAAGTCTTAATTGGGTAATGCTCTTATCCTTTGCTCACAAGCTTAACCTCCTTGTACTCTCTTGTTTTCAGCCTGCATACCACAACCACTTTCCCACTCTAGTTACACCCTAACAGGCCCAGACATGTCCAGACATGCCTTGTACTATGATGGACGGACGCCCTCCCAGCCCCTCCTTCTCTTACAAATTGTGCACTAACCATATTTAGAAAAGTTTAAGCCTTAGCCAACCAGAATCAGCTTAGATAGTGCAGTCCAACCCTAAGCAATAGGGGAAGGACACAGGACAGGAACTGCATTAGGAATAAAAACTCCTTCTCTCCTTTGTTCAGTGCGTTCTTGTGATCATGACTGATGCATGCAGCACCCCTCTGCAGAAGTAAATTGCCTTGCTGAGAAAACTTTTTACCTGAGTGCTAATTCTTCTTTGCGGCTTCAAGTATTTGTTTCTAACATATTTAACAAATATTTTCTCCTACTCTGTGGCTTGCTTTTTATCTTCTTAACAGTGTCATTTGAGATAAGAATATTTGATTTTTAATGAAGTTCAACATATCTATTATTTATTTCACAAATTGTGCTTTTGGGTTCACATCTAAAAAGTCATCACCTAATTCAAAGTCACCTAAATTTTTTCCTATGTTATCTTGTAGAAGTTGTGTAGGTTTGCATTTTAAATTTACAATTTTGGACAAGCCAAGTAATGTTTCTGAATCTCTCTTGCCATATTAGTAAAATTGAAATTTTTCACTAATAATTTTATATTCCTAAAATAGAATCATAGTTTGTTTTTCAAATAAAATTTTATCTAGAAGCATCAAAATTAAAGAAGATTAAGTCAGTTACTCTTGTTCATGATGTATATAGAGACCATGGATCCAGTATACCTGTTTCTTCCAGCAATGCTCAGTATAATTTGAAACTACTAAAATAGGAAGTTCAAAGGGTCACTCTTAATCATATTTTATAATTTCAGATCCCTCAATGATTTCTCCCTCAAATGTATGAAAACATATAATCAACTTCAGATTTATACCATGTAGTCTTTTTTATTTCTTCTTAAAATATCAGATTTTCACAGCCATCAAATTACACAGCCTCTTCATTCTCCTTCATATTTGACTTTTTCTTCTTTGTATTTTCTTTTTTTCTCTTGTATGTTGACAGACATTTACTGAGTTTCTACATTTTGCCGAGCACTACTTAGGCCTTTGAATAAAAAAGAGGCATACACAAGTCTTTCATTTTTCAAAATGTTCACAATCTAAGTTTTCCAACAGATTATTATAAGTGATAATAATTACATGGTTTTCATAATAACAGTTTAGGAATATGTATGCTCTGCCATGATGTTCGAGACAGATTCACTATTTCTCAGGAATGCTAAAAGGAAGTGATTGAAGGTTTTAGAGATCTGGCGATATTTGAGTTGACTTGGAAAGTTAACAGTATTTAGTTGCATAAGAATTCTGGGCAGATTGCAGAGGATAAGTAAAGTCACCAAGGCTTAAGCCAGAACAATCTATATGGAGAATATAAAGTCTATAAGAAAAGGACAGAGTCTGATATTGTTAGAAATAAAATATACATTCCCTAGTCATTTTCCAAAATTTTATAGTTTCACCTTATAATCAGTCAGTATCTCAAATATTAACATATTCTGTTTTACAGAAATTGTCCAAGGTAGCTCTGAAATAACTACAGCCATAAAATGGTTAAAACTGACCAATATGGTTATTTCTTACCTGCAATGCTGAAGCATTTGTATTCCAAGTTTCTTGGGTAAAACACACAATATACTTTTTAAAATATATTGGTTGCATAATTTTGATAATAAAAATGTAAATGTAAATATTTTATGTTATAAATAAAATACAAAATTTTTGAAAAGTCAAGTTTAGAATAAATTTTTAATTTGTTTGCTATATGAATGTGAATTACATGTTTTTACTTTGGCCAACGTGTTTCTCTGATAGCGTCATAAAATTTTCATTTTGACTTTTATCAACCAAAATTCTGCATTAAACTTTATTTCAATTAAAATGCCTTAGGGATCGTACTGCAAGAAACAAGTTACAGCTGAACATGTTCAATATATATTTCTAGTAAAAGAACTATAAATTGGAAACTAATACAAAATTCCAGACTAGGGGAAAAATTTTAAAGTACTTTTTTTACAAATTATTATAAAAACACATAATAAATACTTCATATCTTTTTTCAGGTTTACTCTGGCTTTTTATTAAATTAATATTTTATGATGTGAGCTTTCAAGGTGACTAAATGAAAAAGTTTATTGTTACAAAAATTCTTAAAAATCTTCCTTTTGTCTTTTCATTTTTCTTTCTTTATTTCATTTCTGTCTTTAACTTACTCAAGAAATATTTCACTACCCCAAGGATACACAGACATGCATAGATAATGTGTGTGTGTTTGTGTGTGTGTGTATATATGTATGTGTGTGTGTATATATATAATGTGTGTGAATATATATACATTTAAGTAAATATAAATAAAAGAATCATAGAAAGATATATATTATTTTGATATTTAAAACTCTACTGTTTATTTTAAAATATTTCCAGAGGGGCTAAGAAAGTAATGGTTACTGCAGAATGGAAACTTTGTGAGTTTTTTCAAGGACAGCGTGAAATTTGGTGTGTTACTATTTGAAGGCAGTAGATGCTGTTTTCTTTTTTGACTTAATATCTTACATTTTTATTTAGAAAGTAGTGTTGGTGAACAAATTGCTCTACTTGTTTCCATTGATGAATACTGCTTCAATATTCAGACATCTCCCTTTCAATTTAACAGAAGAAATATGAAAAATCATATGTTTCATGCATAAAAAATATAAACACACACATACTAGGGTCTATCAGAGGGTAGTGGGTGGGAGGAGAGAGAGGATTAGGAAAAATCATTAATGGCTGCTAGGCTTAATACCTGAGTGATGAAATAATCTGTATAATATTCCATGACAAAAGTTTACCTGTGTAACAAACCTGTACTTTTACCCCTGAATTTAAAATAAATGTAACAAAAATTAAATATAAATTAAAAAATAAATGTTGGTTTAAAGGAATTATTTATATTTCCTACAAAGGTAAGTGATATATTCATTATAAATTTCCCCATTTTAAAATTGAATTATATAGACAAAGGGCTGTACCAGGAGACATTTTTGAGTAGTTTATTTGGCAGAAAATCATGGTATTGCAGTTAAAACTAAATAAGACTGATAAGCCTAGAAAGCATTTAATTATAAATTTGCTCTACATAAACCTGAGAATAAACTCTAGGAAGTTAATAGTGCTTTTATTAAAAGTCAAAGTTTAATTGAGACTGTTCTATGTAAACACGGAATCTGTAATTTTTAAATCGTAATCAAATAATGTATATTTATATAAAATACTTGTTATTAAATACTCATTCTTTATTGTTTTAATAAGATATACATTCTGATATTCTGAAAAGGAGATAATTGAATTAAAAAAAAATAACTCACCAACATTATACTTAGTCAAACTTTCCCTAAAGTAAGGTCAAAGTCCACCTGCAAGCTGGGCAGCAGTTTATTTAAATTACAGACTGCATCTCTAGAGCGTCCTCTAGACCCTTTGTCTATGGTCTTAGCAGACAAGTCCACAGCACAGATGTCACTCCTATTAACTCTCATAGAGAAGAAGCTGAACAATTAGGGAGAAGTGGTAAAAATTAGGGTAAGAACAGTTATAATTTCAGAAAATTTCCTAATACATCATAAATTTCATTGTTAAATGAATTTAAAATTTTGCAAGTGGAGGTGTGTTTTATAGTTGCCTAATTCTCTTAATAGATATATTAAAAGGAGTGTGTATGGGGTATGTTTGTATAATCTTTAAGAGAGAGATTTAAAATTGTGCAAATAAACATGAAAATAAGTAGCCATTAATAAATCAAAAATATTAAGTAAACAATTAGTTCTGATAGGTCTTATGGCAAGAAAAATGTATACAATAAACAACAAAATAACAGAAAGAAATCATAAGACAATAGCATGCCAGGTAAAATAATGCAATATTGAAATTAAACATTAAAAAATTACATTAATTTTCCATTGTAAGACTCTATGGTAGTTTATTTGAAATTATCCCATTAAGTCTTTTTGAGGAAGCTTTTACTCCCCTAAGTATTAGAAATTAAGATCATGTTACTCTTCTGAGATGATAACCAAAACTTACATTATATTTGATGCAAATAAGTTTTTACTTAAATAAATAATCCATTTGGGCTATAAACACTGCAAGAAAGGATTATCTCACTACATTAAGTTGTTGCTGTCCTTGACTAAATTTAGGTAAATGGTCCTTGAGAATTTGTAGTATCACATGGACTTAAAATAGAACAGGTAGCCACTGTTAATGAGAAAAAATATATTCTGGGTGGTCAATTCATTGTTTTGACAGGTTTAACAAACAAAATGAATTGCCACACTTGATCATAACATCATTCATCAATCAAACAGTGAAACTAATCTATACATGCTTTAATCTGGAAATGAGAGGCCAAACTGGCAAACTGGCCTCATATATATTGCCATTGTTAAATGTAATCAACACATTCAGTAGCATATTTCCCCTTGATATACCAAAGAGAGAGATGTCCGTTTGACATACTAGATTAAAACACAGGATAGAGAAAATGACATTTGGTATGTAAGACATATTGCTATTTATTTATAAACCATAGTATCTTTTTCAAATTTGACACTTTAAGACATCTTGATAAGTATGCATATATTAGAGGGCAAAGATAACAGATACCAATAAAAGTTACATGACTTTTATTGCAATCATTTGTTGCTTTGCTGTTAACAAAGTTAAAAAAGTACAAAAAATACTGGACATTATAGAGTAACATTCAAATCTTGACTAATTGCTAGTAAACATTACATTGCAGAAACAAAGAAAATTGGTCTTAAAAATAGCATATACATGATGCATCTGATACGGTTTGGCTCTGTGTGTCCATCCAAATCTCATGTTGAATTGTAATCTCCAGTGTTGGAGTTGGAGCCTGGTAGGAGGTGATTGGATCACGGGGGTGGTTTCTAATGGTTTAGCACCATCCCCTGCATGCTGTTTCGTGGTAGAGTTCTCAGGAGATCTGGTTGTTTGAAAGTATGTAGCACCGCAGCCCCCCACCACCACCTTTTCTCTTTATTTCTCTCCTGGTGCCATGTGAAGACATGCTTGCATCCCTTTTCCCTTCCACCATGATTATAAGTTTCCTGAGGCCTCCCAAGCCATGTTTCCTATATAGCACGCAGAACTGTGAGTCAATTAAACCTCTTTTATTCATAAATTACGCAGTCTCATGTAGTTCTTTATAGTAGTGCAAGAACCAACTAAAACAGCCGGTGAATGCATTTTCCCTCTATTGATAAATGTGGTTACACTCGCAGTTTTGTCTTATTCCATCAGGCCTTCTGAATATTCGATTTCTGTTTTGCCTCCTGTCTCTACTGTACTTTGAAATCATATTTTGTCTAGTTTAATCTGCAGGAGTAGTAAGCATCATTTCAGGAAAGGAACTGAAAATAATGGATTCTTGGAAGAAGCATGACTTTTCATTTCTTTAAACTCAATGCTTCTTTTTTTGTCTATAGAAAACACAAGTTTCTCAAAAGGTATTGATTTTGTAGCTTGTGCAGACAGCATTTTCCTTGTTATTGATCTCTGTCAGGTATCAAAATCCTGGGGAACCTCATATTATCATTTTTTATTTTTTGAATATTTATATGGGTAGTTTAAAAATAATGTTATTTTGAGTAGTTTAATTATTCTAGCTTTAAAAATACTGCACATAATCTGATTTTCCTTAGTTATCTTCAGTTATTCTTAATCCTCTTGCAAGTTTCAGCTGATGAATTTGAGGCCTTCAGAAGCACAGGTCAGTAGTTCATCTTAGCTGCTATATGTGCATCATCAAGAGTGAGGTCCAGATGTTTTTAGAGATTTATGATCTGCCTACATCATCCTTTTTCTTTTCTGGACTATAACTGGTAGATGGATACACATAGAAATCAATAGCCAAATTATTAATGTCAACTTTCTTGAAGGCTGGGAATGTACCGATGCTTTTTTCCCCCATCTTAAAGTAAAGTTCTGGTAGAGCTCAATATGAATAGAGCTTAAGTCAGGATGCCTAAAATATGGCTTGGAAAATCGGCTATATATGTTTCCTACAAAGCACCACTGAAAAGGAAAATATGCTTCTAATATTTTCTTCTCTATTTATACTGTGGCACAATGCTTTTTTAACAACATAATGAGAATCCCACCCCAAACTCCTTTTTTGAGTGAATCAACCCAGAGAGGCTGGAGCAGTAGTTTTAAAAAACAAGAGTAATAACAGTGAGCATAATCACTTTAATACAGATAAGTAGACACATCCAATAAATAGAGGGAAATGAACCTTTGAACATAATACAGTGGCAGCACCAAAGGGGGATGAGAATTCTGTCACAAAAGTGCAATTCAAAGTTTTCTGGAGAATCATGGATTGCTGGCAGAGACAGTTAAGGCCAAAACATAGAGATGTTACAGAGTAGCAAGAAAATATTGCTAGTCAGGTATTCAGATAGAAATTAACTGTATTTTTCTTCATGTTTTGCTGTTTCCTTCCCCTCCCCAATTTTGGAATATTAAAATAAAAATCACTTCTTGAAATTATGAAGATGATGATGATCATGACAATCATGACAATGTTAATGACAGAGGTCTTATTGCATGTGCTTGACTCTTTCCTGAAAGTCTTCTCTTGGAGGAAACTGGCTTTCCCTATCATAGAAATGATTTATGTTTCTGACTTGGCTGTTTTCTCATAAAGCAAAGCTTATTATGTTTAAGAACTCCATTAGTCAGTGCTTTTAAACCTATAATAAAAGTTAAACCGCATCATGCTTAAAAGGGAGAATTACAAAGTTTTCTTCCCAAGAAGATATCCTGTATACCATAGGGACTGCAAAATCTTCCCAATTTGAATTGGCAAGGACTTGAAAGTATGTTTGTAAATTAATAGATTGTAATGGTGTTAGATCAAGGAGAATATATATGTCTTAAATTATTGATGTGGCTGTACTTACCTTAGAGGCAAATGTTAATGTGCTAGCTTTAGCACTTGGATGGTTCTAACAGCTGCCTTGGCTAATTGAAGATTTTATTTAATGATTATCCATGATCATTAATCCTGAGATGCTGAAAATGCCCTAGTATACATAAAAGTAGGGATTCTAAACCTTTGGGTGTGTTTGCACATGTGTGTGCCTAGGGGCCATGAATCTCTCATCTGGTTAAGCTATGGACCTTGGTAGCAAATAACTTTTTACATTCATAAGGTAAAAGACTAAAGGTTACAAAAATTACTAATTTTATTGATTATATGTGTGCTTTTAAAAATGTGGTATTGTTAAATATGTGTGGTGTTTAATAATATATTAGATACCAAAGCATAAGAGATTTACAACTACTGTGTCTTCAAATTAGCGATATCTATCTATCTATCTATCTATCTATCTATCTATCTATCTGTTTTCTATCTATATATAAATAAATAGTATTTTGAAATACAAGCATAATATCTTATCATTTTTCTATTGGTGACAAAAATCACAGATGCTACTAATGCTACTGCCTTGTTGCTTATATTCTTGAGGGATATACTAATTTTTTAGTTTGTTGAAACTAAGTTTTTACTACTCATAGTCATAGAATATCCTGCATTCTATCCACGTGAACTACGTTTTAAGAAGCCCTTGCAGAGAAGAGAGTATGAAGGCTTTGGCAGTTGGCATGTTGAAGTAGATTTATTATACCCATTTGCTTCTTAGCCACCTCTTAACCACTTAACAACACCTTCCATAGTATCAACAGATGGAGATTATCTCTACCAGGAAAAATTAAGTCATAGCTCCATACTCAACTTCTAGACCTAACAAATTCAGTTTAAAGATCTCCAGGCCCTCAATTGATGGAGATACTGCATTTCTTTGAAAAAAGAACCAATCTGCCATTAATTTATTTTATAAAATTTCCTCCACCCCTTCACAAAGGGACATGCAGTTACTGACCAAGGTGATTGTCTACTAGGAAAAGAGAAATACTAAGACATTGGGGAAATTATTAGAAACATACTAGAAGTTATTGCTATACCTGGGTAAATGAAAAACCATTGCAGTCTACCAGTCAGAGTGAGGGTTAATGAATTAGATGATAGAGAAAACTTACGAATTTATGATATAATTAATTTCTTCTGTTCCTGAATGTAGAATTTGAATACGTATGTTTTACACCTGTTAAAATCTCCACACCGACTCCCTTAACTCTCAAATGAAGGCTATTATGGTATGAAATATTTTTTTAAAAGAGCCTGGAGGTGTTTATCACTACAAATACAAGAAAGCACTGAAACTGCCCAAACTGGCCTGTAGAACTGATGTCTACTGTTTTTTGGATAGGCATAACTATTGATCCTCGTTTTCTTAAAGCTTGAAATTTACATTTGTTTAATCTGAGTTACTGCCGTGACCCTCAGGGACTTAAACTTACCAGATAACCTCATCCAGACAATGAGATGCCAGACCTCTCAACCATCATGATTCCTGTTTACCAACTCCTGTTCATTATCACTCCCTAATTCTTGTTTTCCCACACATAGTTACATTTCTTCCCTGTTATATAAGCACCTACTTTTAGTCAATTCAGGAGACAAACTGATGGTAGTGAATAAGTCTCACAAGCTCTAATGGGAGTTCCTCGAACAAGCTCTCTCTTGTCTGCCACCATGTAAGAATGTGATTTTTTTTCCTCTTTTGCCTTCCATCATGATTGTGAGGCTTCCCAAGCCACGTGGAATTGTGAGTCAATTAAACCTCTTTCCTTTATATATTATTCAGTCTTGGGTATGTCTTTATTAGCAGTGTGATGACAAACTAATACAATGTTCACAACTGCTAACTGGTCAGAGTGTTGGTTACTGAAATTTAGGGTGACTGTGGCAATTCCTTAAGACAACAATGAAGTTTGCCACATCTGTTGAGCCTTTCATGAAAGATTTCTCTATAACATGCAATGATAGCATTTTACCCACAAAAGAACTTCTTTCAAAATTGCAGTCAGTTCTCTCAATCCCTGCTGCTATTTTATCAAATAGGTTTACATAAAATTCTAAATTTTTTGTTGATATTTCAACAAGATTCACAGTGTGTTCACCAGGAGTAGATACCATTTCAAAACAGCACTTTCTTTGCTCACTCATAGGAAGCAACTTTTTATTCGTTACAGTTTTATCATGAGATTGTAGCAAGTTAGTCACATTTTCAGCCTCCAATTCTTGTTCTAGCTTACTGCCTTTTTCACCTCATCTGCAGTTATTTCTTTTCCCTGAAGCCTCAAATCTCTCAAATTGATCCATGAGCGCTGGAATCAACTACTTCCAAACTCCTGTTCGTGTTGATATTTTGACCTCCATCACAAATGTTCTAGTGACATTGACATCTAGAATGATAAGTCCCTTCCAGAATGTTTTCAATTTACTCTTCTCAGTTCCATCAGTGGAATCCTTATCTATGGCAGCCATAAACTTATGAAATCCATTTCTTAAATAATAAGATTTGAAAATCAAGATTGCTACTTGACTCATGGGCTGCAGAATGGATGTTTTTGTAACAGGTATGAAACTCACAATAATTTCCTGCACATCTTCATCAGAACTCTTGAGTGACTAGGTGCCTTGCCAATGAGGAGGAATATTTTGAAAGAAATCTCTTTTGTTGTTGTTGTTTTTCAGTAATAAGTCTCAAGGGTTGGGTTAAAATATTTAGTAAACCATGACATAAACAGATGTGCTTTTATCCAGGTTTTGTTGTTCTGTATTCCTACAGGCAGAGAAGATTTAGTATAATTCTTAAGGGCCCTAGGATTTTTCAAATGGTAAATGGGCACTGGCTTCAACCACAAGTCATTAGCTGCATAGTTGATTACAAGAGAGTCAGCCTATTCTTTGAAGCATTGAAGCCAGGAATTGGCGTCTTATTTCTAGCGCTGAAAGTCCTTGGTGACTTCATCTTCTAATAGAAAGCTGTTTTGTCTACATGGAAAATTTGCTGTTTGATGTAGCCACCTTCATCCAGTATCTTAACTAGATCATCTAAATAACTTGCTGCAGTTTCTACATCAGCATTTGTTGCTTCATTTTGTACTTTTTTACATTTTGGAGACTGCTTCTTTTCTTAAGCCTCATAAACCAACTTCTGCTAGCTTTAACATTTCTCTTACTCTTTATAGATTGAAGAGAGTTAGGGCCTTGAACTGGATTAAGCTTTGGTTTAAGATAATGTTGTGGCTAGTTTGAATTTGTATCCCTACCATTCAAACTTCTCATATCAGCAATAGGCTGTATTGCTTTCTTATCATTTATGTATTCACTGGAGTAGCACCTTAAATTTCCTTAAATAATTTTTCTTTATAGTCACTATTTGGCAGACTATTTGGCACAAGAGACCTGCTTTCGGTCTATCTCAACTTTCAACATGGCTTCCTCACTGAGCTTAATCATTTCTAGCTTTTCATTTAAAGTTACAGACATGGGACTCTTTCTTTCTCGTGAACACTTAGAGATTATTGTAGGGTTATTATTGGCATAATTTCAATATTTTCACATCTTAGGGAATGAGGGTGCCTGAAGAATGGGAGAGAGAAGGGAGAATGGCTGGTCAGTGGAACAGTCAGAATACACACAAAGTGTGTATTTATCCTTTAAGTTTGCCATCTTATATAGGTGCAGTATCTGGCACCTCAAAACAATTACAATAGTAACATTAAAAATCACTGATTACAGATCATCCTAATAAATACAGTAATAATGAAAAAGTATTGCGAGAATTACCAGAGATACAGAGGTAAAATGTGACACAGAGACACAAAGGGACCACATTCTGTTGAGAAAATGATGCTGATACACTCACTCAATGCAGGGTTGCTGCAAAACTTCAATTTGTAAAAACTACAATGTCTGCAAAATGCAAGAAGGCGAAGCACAAAAAACAAAGTAAGCCTGCAGTTAGAAGCATTTCTGTTTCCTTGATTGCAAGCTGAATAGCAAGTAAATAAAAATTAATTACAAATTATATAAGCTTATATTAAGTTAGAGGAATATTCATAATGCTATAACAATGATGTCGCCAATGAAATGGGTTATAACAATCACATATGGTTGAATAGATCATATAAACTTTTGAAGTTTCATCTATTAAAGGGAATTGGGATACATTAGAATGACTTGTAAGAAACAAACAGTAATTGCTAATACAAATGAATACTCTTTTTATTTTAGTATTTTAGCGTGAAGATTATCTATGTTTGTGTATATGTATATCAATATTTTCTCCTCTCTCTCATTCTATATGTCTTTCTATATATCTATCAGTCATTGTAATTTATTATTCCTGGAACAGTGTCCTGTATCAGTTACTTTGGATTCAAACTTTGGATTCAAACATTGGTAACTATGTTTTGATACACATATTTTAAGAAAGTAGAGAATTAATTGGCATTGGTATATTCTCAAAATAAAGTATTAAATCATGACACAAGCCAAAATTTGACTGAAATAAACCAACAGTCTTATAGTAACCATAAATAAAAGTGGTAGAAATCTCAGGCATTAAATGTGGGATAAACTACACTACTACTATTACAATTCTCTATTATCTTCTATGCCATTTCTTTGATAATTCAAATTTTATTCTCTCTTTTTTTTCTTTTTTTGAGACAGAGTTTTGCTCTTGTTACTCAGGCTGGAGTGCAATGGCGCGATCTCGGCTCACCGCAACCTCCACCTCCTGGGTTCAGGCAACTCTCCTGCCTCAGCCTCCTGAGTAGCTGGGATTACAGTCATGCACCACCATGCCCAGCTAATTTTTGTATTTTTAGTAGAGACGGGGTTTCACCATGTTGACCAGGATGGTCTCGATCTCTTGACCTCGTGATCCACCCGCCTCGGCCTCCCAAAGTGCTGGGATTACAGGCGTGAGCCACCGTGCCCGGCCTCAAATTTTATTCTTTACTGGTACGATCTAAAAGAAACGAAGAGCAAATTACCAAATATTCAACGTCACTATTTAAGTTTCTTTCTTTTGGTGAAACAACAATTGGTCTAGACTAGAATGTTGCCATTACTGCAGTAAGAAATTTGCAATAATTTTGGATTTGGGCAGAAGGAGGTTGGTGGTAGGAGAGGTCTCCATGTTTCTATTTTACTGAGATTTTATAACAAGAACTCTTGTACAACAATATGTTTAATTCTGCTAAAAACTGTTTAAATAATTTGAATGAAGCTAAATTGGAACACTTAAAATATAATAAAAATCAGTATCCTCAGCGCTTGTTCTAATTAATGGAAGGGTACAATTTGATAAATATTATTTTCGTTACTATTTTCACTTTTTCTTTCCTTTATTCAAAATGTCACCACTTACCGTTCAGTTGGCATTTGGTATGAAAAGAAATCTTCTTTTCTTTCAAATGTGCACAAGGTTGATTATTTCTTTGAATGAAATATCATTTCATCTAAGCAACAGTAACATCTTAAATACTCTTTTTTCCCATTGAACTACGTCTCTGTTCCAGATTATTAAGCGTAAAACCAGCAATTCAATCATATTTTTATTCTTGATAACATGGTCTTATCTAATATTTTCCTTGTGGATATAATTTGAAAGGAAGAATTTCATTAACATTTAAGCTCAGTGAACACATAAGGAAAGAAAGTTCATTTTTGATAAATATTCTAATTTTTGTAAATGTCCTATCTTATTTTCTTTGTAGATTTCTATCTGTGAGAACATATATTATTGTGTATGTTACAAATTAAGAACACCGTGACATAAATAGTTTTAGGCAGTTCAAATACAACTTTCCTTTCTGGCATTTGCTAATGCAGCTAAACGAGTCTAAATGCCATTGATATCTTATGACTAGCTAAATACATTTTCCAAAACTCTTAAAGATTGAGTAATAATTATTTAAATAAGGCAAGGATGCCTAACATATGTTTATAAATTAAGAGCCAAAGACAAATTGTAGCAGTGGTCTAAATATTTATTCATAAAACTAAAAAAAGTATTCATTTAAAATAACTTTAAAATGGCCTAATTTTTAAAGGTGTGTAAAAGACACATCTTTTGTAGAGAAAGAAGAATCTCCATGTTGATTATTTTAAAATTAAAATGCAGTTCATCTCACTTATCACAAAATTTGAAAGTGTGACAAAAGAGAGAGAGAGACTTTAATTGAATGTGCTTAGGAAATTCCCTTTTAAGAAAAAAATAGAATTTGATATTATTAAAAATAATAAAAGGATAAATGCCACTATAGAACAATGGAGGGGAGTGGCAACTGACAAGAAAGAAAGAGGATACATAATATTTGAAAAGAATTCAAACAATAGTAATCATTAAAATAGAAATTAAAATTGTAAAATATGATTATTTCTGTCTCCTATTAACCACAATTCTTATTGCATGCTATTAATGACAGTGCTATTTGTTAACTATTTAATTAATACATTTTGCAATGAAAATTCATCATTCAAAACCAAAGCTACAGTCTGAAAATAACCATGTCTAACATCTAACCATTTGGTGCCCAGTGCCACTGCACGATCACAAGCTCCTGCCTTTCCTCTATTCCAAGAGCCCATCATCAGAAATTTTGCATTTGCCTTCCCTTTATTGATTTTACAGTGCATTCCTTAAGAATATATGTCATATTGCAGTTTCTAACTTTGTAAAATGTGAATAATGCTTCATGCAATGGTTTATTTCCTGTTATGTTCACAGTATAGTGCTAAGATTCGTCAATACTGGGACATTTGTGCAAATCTATGTTGTGGGATTTTTTTGATATAGGATACTCAGACATTCTAGTAAATATCCCAGTTTATTGTTTCACTCTCCAAGGATACATTTGGGCTATTCTGAGGAAAAAAATTTTCATCAATCCAAATAGCAGAGTCTAAAAGTCTAGCAACACTCAGGCTAGCAAAATTTTTTTCAAACTGTTTTGCCGTAAGTGTAACTTAATAATTGAAAATAACCTGTAGATATGTTTTTTTAACGTAATAAGTGCATATGAAACTATTGAAGATATGCAATACACTAATATATTGGCACAATTTCGCATCTCATTAAATCATTAGAAGAGCTGATTTTTTTCATTTATTTCATGGTTTTGTGTTTCTTTTCACTTTCCTTTGTTTTCCTAATTCTTCAAATTAGAAAAATTGTTTCTGTTTGTAATTTATAAATGTAAAATAATTGTTTAATTTTGTACATATAAACAACAAGGAGAGATTCCCTGAAATCCCAGCACCCATAATAAACAAAACAGACCTGGGTGATCTATTTTCATTCATTTCTCTTTAAAATAAAAATGCTCATACAAACACACGTAATTTATATATACCTTGTTATATAACATATGCTGTTTTTTAATCATGATTACCTTTCTGTTGTTAAATTTATTAATTATGTCTGCAGGTTTTATTTAAATTTGAGCCTGGATAACTTTTGGTCTCAGAATTATGAGTTTTATAATATTCTAAGGAACTTAAAGGACCAGTGTGCAAGGTGTGTATTTTAACTATCATCATTCCTATATTGTTTCTTATATGGAAAACAAAAATCAACCTAAATATACAAAACCAGAAATTGTTTTAAAAATTAAAGTAGGATGCCTCTATTTAATGTCATTATAAAGCTATTAAGAATGATTTTCTTAATTTATATTAAGCTTTATTGAGCTACATATTATAATAGAGTTTTGGTTACAATATATTATGTTCAAAAGTGTTTAATTGTACACAATATAGATTTTAATTCTTCATTTTATATTTTATGTTCATGAAAAAGCTCTAAATATATATAGATACAAAATAAAATTCAAATATATATTAAATGTCATGGTATTTAATAGTTAATATGTATAAGCTTTATGTAAATTTGATGTGCTTTTCACTAATCCTTTAAATTTACCATATTGTTCATATTTTATGTATTATTTAAATTTTTCATATTTATAAATTTAACTTTTGAATATTCATTCAGTTTTTCTTTTAAAAATAAACATATGTAATAATAGCTTTTGCTATTTCAGTTGCTTGAAACATCTGTTTAAGCTTTGAATCTACTTATAATTTTTGATTTTTTTTTGTGTGTGTGTGTTTTAGGTTTTGGGGTACATGTGAAGAACATGCAACATTGTTGCATAGGTACACACATGGCAGTGTGATTTGCTACCTTCCTCCCCATCACCTATATCTGGCATTTCTCTCCATGCTATCTCTCCCCAACTCCCCACCCTCTGCAGTTTCTCCCCTATTTCCCCCAGACAGACCCCAGTGTGTGATGCTCCCCTCCCTGTATCCATGTGTTCTCATTGTTCAAAACCCGCCTATGAGTAAGAACATGCAGTGTTTGATTTTCTGTTCTTGTGTATGTTTGCTGAGAATGATGGTTTCCAGGTTCATCAATGTCCCTAAAAAGGACACGAACTCATCATTTTTGATAGCTGCATAATATTCCATGGTGTATATGTGTCACATTTTCCCTGTCCAGTCTATCATCGATGGGCATTTGGGTTGGTTCCAGGTCTTTGCTATTGTAAACAGTGCCACAATGAACATACGTGTGCATATGTCTTTATAATAGAACAATTTATAATCCTTTGGATATATACCCAGTAATGGGATTGTTAGGTCAAATGGAATTTCTATTTCTAGGTCCCTTAGGAATCACCACATTGTCTTTCACAATGGTTGAACTAATTTACACTCCCACCAACAGTGTAAAAGTGTTCCTATTTCTCCACATCCCCTCCAGCATCTGTCGTCTCCAGAATTTTTAATGATCACCATTCTAACTGGTGTGAGATGGTATCTCAATGTGGTTTTGATTTGCATTTCTCTAATGACCAATGATGATGAGCATTTTTTCATATGTTTGTTGGCCTCATGTATGTCTTCTTCTGAAAAGTGTCTGTTCATATCCTTTGCCCACTTTTCGATGGGTTTGTTTATTTGTTTCTTGTAAATCTGTTTTAGTTCTTTGTAGATTCTGGATATTAGCCCTTTGTCAGATGGGTAGATTGCAAAAATTTTTTTCCATTCTGTTGGTTGCTGGTTCACTCTAATGATTGTTTCTTTGGCTGTGCAGAAGCTCTGGAGCTTAATTAGATCCCATTTGCCTATTTTGGCTTTTGTTGCCAGTGCTTTTGGCATTTTAGTCCAAAAGTCCTTTCCTATGCCTATGTCCTGAATGGTTTTGCCTCGGTTTTCTTCTAGGGTTTTTATGGTGTTAGGTCTTATGTTTAAGTCTTTAATCCATTTGGAGTTAATTTTAGTGTAAGGTGTCAGGAAGGGGTCCGGTTTCTGCTTTCTGCCCATGGCTTGCCAGTTTTCCCAACACCATTTATTAAACAGGGAATCATTTCCCCATTGCTTGTTTTTATCAGGTTTGTCAAAGATCAGACGGTTGTAGGTGTGACGTTGCCTACTAGGCCTCTGTTCTGTTCCATTGGTTATATCTCTGTTTTGGTACCAGTACCATGCTGTTTTGGTGACTATAGCCTTGTAGTATAGTTTGAAGTCAGGTAGCATGATGCCTCCAAGCTTTGTTACTTTTGCTTAGAATTGAATTGGCTATGCGTGCTCTCTAATGGCTCCATGTGAAGTTTAAGGTGTTTTTTTACAGTTCTGTGAAGTGGTTCATAGGTAGCTTGATGGGCATAGCATTGAATCTATAAATTACATTGGGTGGTATGGCTATTTTCACAATTTCGATTCTTCCTAATCATAGGCATGGAATGTTTTTCAATCTGTTTGTGTCCTCTCTTATTTCCTTGAGCAGTGGTTTCTAGTTCTCCTTGAAGAGGTATTTTACATCCTTTGTTAGTTGTATTCCTAGATATTTTATTCTCTTTGTAGCAATTGTGAATGGCAGTTCGTTCTTGATTTGGCTCTCTTTAAGTCTGTTATTGGTGTATAGGAATACTTATGATTTCTGCACATTGATTTTGTATCCTGAGACTTTGCTGAAGTTGCTTATCAGTTTCAGGAGATTGTGGGCTGAGACAATGGGGTCTTCTAAATATACAACCATGTTGTCTGCAAATAGAGACAATTTGACTTCCTCCTTTCCTAATTGAATCCCCTTTATTTCCTTTTCTTGCCGGATTGCTCTGGCTAGAACTTCCAGTACTATATTGAATAGGAGTGGTGAGAGAGGGCATCCTTGTCTAGTGCCAGATTTCAAAGGGAATGCTTCCAGTTTTTGCCCATTCAGTATAATATTGGCTGTGGGTTTGTTGTAAGTAGCTTTTATTATTTGAGATACATTCCATTGATACCTAGTTTATTGAGAGTTTTTAGCATAAAGGGCTATTGAATTTTGTTGAATGCCTTTCCTGCATCTATTGAGATAATCTTCTGGTTTTTGTCTTTGGTTCTGTTTATTTGCTGAATTATGTTTATAGACTTGCATATGTTGAACCAGCCTTGCATCCCCGAGATGAATCCCATGTGATCGTAATGAATAAGCTTTTTGATGTGCTGTTTCAGTCGTTTTGCCAGTATTTTATTTCAGAATTTTGCATCTATGTTCATCATGGATATTGGCCTGAGGTTTTCTTTTCATGTTGAGTCTCTGCCGGATTTTGGTATCAGGATGATGTTGGTCTCATAAAATGATTTGGGAAGGATTCTCTCTTTTTGGATTGTTTGGAATAGTTTCAGAAGGAGTGCTACCAGCTCCTTTTTGTATGTCTGGTAGAATTCAGCTGTGAACCCAGCTGGACCTGGGCTTTTTTTTTTGGTTGGTAGGCTATTAATTGCTGCCTCAACATCAGCCCTTGATATTGGTCTATTCAGGGATTCGACTTCTTCCTGATTTAGGCTTGGGAGGGTGCAAGTGTCCAGGAATTTATCCATTTCTTCCAGGTTTACTGGTTTATGTGCATAGAGTTGTTTGTGGTAATCTCTGATGGTAGTTTGTATTTCTGTGGAATCTGTGGTGATATCCCCTTTATCGTTTTTTATTGCTTCTATTTGATTCATCTCTCTTTTCTTTTTTATTAATCTGGCTAGTGGTCTATTTTGTTGATCTTTTCAAAAAACCAGCCCCTAGATTTATTGATTTTTTGAAGGGTTTTTTCTGTCTCTATCTCCTTCAGTTCTGCTCTGATCTTAGTTATTTCTTGTCTTCTGCTAGGTTTTGAGTTTTTTTGATCTTGCTCCTCTAGCTCTTTCAATTTTGATGATAGGATGTTGATTTTAGATCTTTCCTTGCTTCTCATGTGGGCATTTATTGCTATAAATTTTCCTCTAGATACTGCTTTAAATGTGTCCCAGAACTACTGGTATTTGTGTCTTTGTTCTCATTGGTTTCAAAGAACATCTTTATTTCTGTCTTCATTTCATTGTTCATCCAGTCAACATTCAAGAGCCAGTTGCTCAGTTTCCATGATGTTGTGTGGTTCTGAGTGAGTTTTTTAATCCTGAGATCTAATTTGATTGCACTGTGGTCTGAGAGACTGTTATGATTTCCATTCTTTTGTATTTGCTGAGGAGTGATTTACTTCCAATTATGTGGTCAATTTTAGAGTAGGTGTGATGTGGTGCTGAGAAGAATGTATATTCTGTGGATTTGGGGTGGAGAGTTCTGTAAATGTCTATTATGTTTGCTTGGTCCAGGTCTGAGTTGAAGTACTGTATATCCTTGTTAATTTTCTGTCTCGTTGATCTGTCTAATATTGACAGTGGAGTGTTAAAGTCTCCCACTATTATTGTGTGGGAGTCTAAGTCTCTTTGTAGGTCGTTAAGAACTTGCTTCATGTATCTGGAGTGTTAAAGTCTCCCACTATTATTGTGTGGGAGTCTAAGTCTCTTTGTAGGTCGTTAAGAACTTGCTTCATGTATCTGGGTGCTCCTGTATTGGGTGTGCATATATTTAGGATCGTTAACTATTCTTGTTTCATTGATCCTTTTACTGTTATGTAATGCCCTTTTTTGTCTCTTTTGATCTTTGTTGGTTTAAAGTCTATTTTATCAGAGACTAGAATTGCAACTCTTGGTTTTTTTTTTTTTTGCTCTCCATTTTCTTGGTAAATCTCCTTCTATCCCTTTATTTTGAGCCTATGTGTATCCTTGTATGTGAGATGGGTTTCCTGAATATAGCACACCAATGGGTTTTGATTTTTTATCCGATTTGCCAGTCTGTGTCTTTCGATTGGGTCATTTAGCCAGTTTACATTTAAGGTTTATTATTATGTGTGAATTTGATCTTGCCATTTTGATGCTACCTGGTTGTTTTCTCCATTAGTCGATGCAGTTTCTTCATTGGGTCAATGCTTTTTTCCATTTGGTATGTTTTTGGAGTGGCTGGTACTGGTTGTTACTTTCTATGTTTAGTGCTTCTTTCGGGAGCTCTTGTAAAGCAGGCCTGGTGGTAATGAAATCTCTGATCAATTGCTTGTTTGTAAAAGATTGTATTTCTCCTTCACTTATGAAGCTTAGTTTCACTGGATATGAAATTCTAGGTTGAAAATTCTTTTCTTTAAGGATATTGAATATCAGCACCCCCTCTCTTCTTGCTTGTAGGGTTCTGCCAAGAGATCCTCTGTGAGTCTGATTTGCAGATCTCTCTACCTTTCTTGCTGGCTGTCCTTAGCATTTTTTCCTTCATTTCATCCCTGGTGAATCTGATTATTATGTGCCTTGGGGTTGTTCTTCTTGAGGAATATCTTTGTGGTGTTCTCTGTATTTCCTCGACTTGAATATTGGCCTGCCTTGTTGGATTGGGGAAGTTCTCCTGGATAATATCCTGAAGAGTGTTTTCCAGCTTGGATTCATTCTCTCCATCACATTCAGGTATACCTATCAAATGTAGATTAGGTCTTTTCACATAATCCCTTATATCTTGGAGGCTTTGTTTATTTCTTTTTACTCTTTTTTCTCTAATCTTGCCTTCTCATTTTATTTCGTTGAGTTGGTCTTCAATCTCTGATATCCTTTCTTCTGCTTGGTTGATTCAGCTATTGAAACTTGTGTATGCTTCACAAAGTTCTCATGTCGTGTTTTTCATCTCCATCAATTCATTTATATTCTTCTCTAAGCTGTTTATTCTCATTAGCATTTCATCAAATCTTTTTTCAACATTCTTAGTTTCTTTGCACTAGGAAAGAATGTGTTCTTTTAGCTCAGAGAAGTTTGTTACTACCCACTTTCTGAAGCCTGTTTCTGTCAATTCAGCAGACTCATTCTCCATCCAGCCTTATTCCTTTGCTTGTGAGGAGTTGTGATCCCTTGGAGGAGGAGAGGCATTCTTGTGTTGGGTGTTTTCATCCTTTTGCACTGGTTTCTTCCCATCTTTGTGGATTTATCCACCTGTGGTCTTTGTAGTTGACTTGCAGTTGGGGTCTCTGAGTGGACATTCTTTTTGATGATGATGAACTTATTTCTTTCTGTTTTTTAGTTTCCCTTCTAACAGTGAGGTCCCTCTGTTGTAAGACTGCTGGAGGTCCACTCCAGACCCTGCTTGCCTGGGGAATCACCTGTGGGGGTGCAGAACAGTAAGGGTTGCTGCCTGTTTCTTCTGTTATCTTTCTCCCAGAAGGATACCCACCAGATGTCAGCCTGAGGTCTCTTTTATGAGGTGTCTCTTTGAATATATGGGGGTCAGGGAGCTGCTTGAGGAGACTGCCTGTCCCTTACAGGATCTCAGGTGCTGAGCTGTGAGCTCCATTGTTCCATTCAGAGCTGCTGGGCAGGTACATTTAAGTCTGCTGCAGTGGAAATCATAACCGCCTTTTTCCCCCAGGTGCTCTCTCCTGGGAAGGTAGGGCTTTATTTATAAGTTCCTGATGTGTTGCTGCCTTTTTTCAGAGATGCCATGCCTAGCAAGGAGGTAGCCAATCACAGTCCACCAGCAGAGGCGTTGCTGAGCTGCCATGAGCTCTGCCCAACTGCTGTGTGAACTTCCTTGCAGTTTTGTTTATGGAGCCATAGTTAGAACTGCCTCAGTAATGATGGTCTGCCATACTAATGGCAGACTGTCTCTGTAATGGCAGACTGCCTTGGTAATGGTGGACTGCCTCGGTAATGGTGGACTGCCTCAGTAATGGCAGCCTGCCTCAGTAGTGGTGGATTGCCTCAGTAATGGCTGATGCCCTTCTCCCCACAGAGCTGGACTGTCCTAGGTCCAGCTGTGCTCACTTTGAAACTCTCAATCCAGAGCATTTCAGATGCCGGTCTTTTTGGGGGTGGGACCAGCCAAGCCAGATCACCTGGCTCCCTATTTCAGCCCCCTTTTTTACAGTTGAATGGGCGACTCTCTCTTCCAGGCATTCCAGGCACCAGTTGAAATGATCACCCAGATTTGTGTGAGTTTTTATGCGGAGACCTGCTGCACCAGCTGAAACAGTCATGCTGGAGACTTGAGACACTTTTCCGCCTGGGAATCTCCTGGTCTGTGGGCAGTTAAAACTCGTTTGGAAATGCAGTGATCACTCACCCTCTGTGTTCTCGCTGGGAACTGCACTCCAAAACTGTTCCTATTCAGCCATCTTGGATCTGTTTCAGAATTTTTATATTTTTAGCAGAGACAGTGTTTCTCCATGTTGGCCAGGCTGGTCTCAAACTCAAGAGCATTAATATTTCTTGGGAAAAGAGATACATGTAGCAGCAATATTTGAAATAAAAAGTATAAAGGATTTAAATAAAAGCTAGCTTAAAGAGTAAATCAAATATATTTGAGATAAAATAAAAGGCAGCATAAGAAAGTTAATATGACACATAACCTGAAGTTAATATGTTAATATTAATAACATGTTGAATATTAATAACAATATGGACTCAACTTAGAGCTTGACAATGTTGCCATTTCTGAATGCTTACCCTAGGCTAAAACCTTGACATGCATAAACCTATTTAGGTATTATATCAAGCCTTTGAAGAAGGTCATACTATCATCACCTTATGAATAATGAAAGCCAATCTTCCACAAGTAGTTTGTGCATTTCCATTCAATAAGCAGGTGATTGATGAACTGTGCATCAATGGATGAATGGATAATGAAAATGTGGTATATATACACAGTGAAACACCTTTCAGCCTCAAAATGAAGAATATTCTGTTATTTGCAATGTGGATAAACCTGGAAGTTATTACATCAAGTGAAATTTGCCAGGAAGAGAAAGACAAATAATGAGTTATCTCACTTATATGCAGAATCTAAAAAATTTCATATTAGCAGAGAGTAAAATGGTGGTTACCAGAGCCTGTGTGGGTGATAGTGAATTGGGGAGGTGTTGGTCAAAGGACACAATATTTCACTTGGCAAGTAAAGTAACATTCCAGAGATTTATTGAACATCGTATTGACTATTGTGAATAACAATATATTGTATACTTTACAATTGCTAACAGGGTGGATTTGAAGTGTTCCCACCATAAAAATTATAAGTATATGGTATAATTAAGATGTTAAGAAGCTTGTATTTAGTCATTTCACAATATATACACATGTCAAAACATATTGTATACACATAAACCTATACAATGTTTACTTATCAATTAAAAATAATAAATACAAAAGTAAGATGAAAAAGCCCTGGTGTGCTGGTTCCAACCAGCAAGGGTTTCTGATCTCCGTCTGTAACCACCTGGTGGGTATACCTGTTCTGCTTTCTTCTGAGCTATGCTAAATCTTCTTGTGGTTGGGAACTTTCATCTTCTAGATCGAGGAAACATTTGAAATGCCATACAAAACTGCATTATTTATATTCTCATTTCTATTAGATCTTTACAATGATTCCTTATTGAACTTAAATGACACAGGACTGATTGAAATAGAATATTTAATTGTTTTGCTTGTCTAACTCTCTCAGCCCTAATTAAATATTGTTGTTCAGAGAGAAAAAGATGAAGTGGTTTAGCTGAGATTTATATCCAGGCTCCTGACTTCACACTAAGAAAATCTACCAACATATAAAAAGTTCAATCTTTATTAAGTGTGTGTGTGTGTGTGTGTGTGTGTGTGTGTGATTTTATATGAAAATGTATATATGTGTAAGACAAAAGTCAAGGCATATATAAAAAGATACACAAATTCTTTTGTCAAATATTTACATAAAATATATTATCTAATCATATCAGTGACCATCAAAGAAATGATCAGATTTGCTCTGTAATGTGAGACAAAATATTGTGAAATGATAAATATTAATATGGCACATAACCTGAGGATGTATATCAATATAAACTTACCTTATAGTAATCACTTAAGGAAAACTCAATTGGTTATCATTTCTGTGGCTATGTTGATATTAATAACAGTATGGACTCTACAGGATATCAAATAACAGCTTACTGTTTCACTTTTAGGAAAGCATAACAATGACTTGAACAATTTTTTTTACAGAAAGAACTAAGGTATTGATGCAGGTTAAGCTATTATACTGTAGACATGAGGGCCAATAAAATTGCAACAATTTACTAGCTATGTGTGAATGGGGATTGATTTAAATAAAATGTCAATATCTCATAACATTTCTGATATTCCACTTCAATAGTAAAAATAGGAAAGAATTGTGAATGAAGTTTTTGTATCCACAGTAAGAGATTCATAATGTGATTAATGTAGAATAATATTCTATGAAATATAGTTAAAGAGTTATTTTGAAAATGCCACTATACTTTCTTTCTCAAGTGAACATATTCAAAGGCTCAGGAATAATCATAGTTTTTATCTCTTCAAAATAAGTTATTTGCTGTTCCATTTTAGCAATCATTCAGTCTTTTCTATAATAGCAATCAATGAGGTTTTTCACTTGGAAATGCAAATAAGACAGAGTGGCAGAAAAAAGCTCTAGTTGAGGTAACAATTAAGCTATGATATTACCTATTCCTTCATAATTTTCGTTGTCACCAAATCTTACGATATCATTGTGTAATAACATATAATGATCAACTTTATACATCTTCTCCATACCTTGTAATTACATATTTCTTTAATTGTTTCTGTAATATAACACAACTCAAAAACTGTATTCTCTGTTTCTTTTTTATTTATCTTCTGTTGTGTAATCCAAATAAATCAATTCTATCCTTATTTACCCTTATTCCATCTATAGATTGATATTTTGAATCTCATATTATTTCTTCAAATAAAATATTTTGTGAATAAACCTAGTGGTTTAGTCCATTTTTGTGGTGCTGTAAAAGAATACCTAAGGCTGCGTAATTTATTTAAAAAAGAGTATTATTTGGCTCATGGATCTGCATGCTGTACAAGAAGCATGACACCATCATGTACATGTGTGAGGGCCTCCAACTGCTTCCACTCATGGCTGAAGATACAGGGGAGCAGTGTGTGCAGAAATCACGTTACGAGACAAGCAGCAAGAGAGAGTGAGGAAAATGCCAGGTCCTTTTTAACAACTAGCTCTTCTGTGAACTAACAGAGTGAAAACTCATTCATCACCATGAGAATGGCACCAAGGCATTCATGAGGGATCTGTCCCCATGACACAAACACATCCCATTAGGCATCAACTCAAACACTGAGGATTAATTTTTAAGATGAGATTTGAAGGGGCAAAATATCCTAACTATAGCACAAAGCAAAGCCATGTTTCCTTTCAATGGAGTGATACATTTACATCTGCATTCTAAGCATTTCTTTCATCTCAATCTATACACTCTTTTATTCCATGCAGACTTTTCAATACTATTTTTTAAATCTGGTAATTCTGAATAAGAAACCATAAGTTTTACAGTAAATTTCAAAAATTAGAGTCACACAAATATTCATACTTAAAATTTTCTTGATATTTGCAAATGTTCCAATTATTCTTTAGACCTTGTACTTTGACTTGGACATGAGCAGAAGCTAATGTATATAGTGTTATTTCATTTACATATTTTATTGTAAGATAATCAGATGGCCATGACATGATTTTAAGAAATCGTAGTTTTTATTTCACAATGTTTTCCTTCACTGAGTCTCACTTCTTTGTCTTTTCATTTAGTTTAGCATTATATTTCAATGGCTACATAGCAAAAAAAAAAAAAAAGAAAATGAAAACACAGAATATAAATGACTATCTGTTACTATTTTATATTTCTGTATGCATACTTTTTTTATTTGAAGTTGAATTATCTGGTTATTTTTAAATTATATTTAAAATTGTTAACATTTTATTGCAGAATGCATGATTCTTGAGCAGAAAGCTAAACATAAACACCCTTTATAAATAATATAATCTGGATATATAACATCCAGGTATGGAACAATTTGTTTCACCCAATAACCCTAAAATTGTAAGTTAAAAATTTTAAAAAGAACCTAGATACTTATGATATTATATGTATGAAGCACGACCATTAAAGAGTTTCTAAATCTCCTGGATAATTTAAGAAATATTATTTTTGCATATGCAGTTTAACAAGGGAGTTCTATTAATGTTCAGAAATTCTATGAAAGCCAGAGATAAAGTAAGAACATTTTAATTTCCATTTTTATTCCATCTTTTCTGAAACAGTGTTAAGGAAAGGTGGCTCCAAAATACACTGAGATACAGAAAGAAAATTCTGACAACAATTCTAATCTCACAATATTGTTTGATAAGGCCTATTTTATCCCTCTGTTTTAGCAATCATATTCATTATGTTGGTTCTGACTGATAAAAAAAATAAATGCTTTGCCTTCCAGAATTTACAGTCCACTGAAGTCAACAGAAATAGAAAGCAGATTTATACTTACTCTTCTTGATAGAAAAATATTGTCTTCCAAACTTTTAAAACTGCCTCATTTTAAAATACAATCATTAATTTTTAAACCTTATGTTTAGTTCAGGCATTAAATACCTTGAGTTATGTTGAAGTATGTAATGTTTTGAAAGATAAATTGAATTCAAGACCAGGCTGGCCAACATGATGAAACCCGTCCCTACCAAAAATACAAAAATTAGCTCAGCATCATGACACACACCTGTAATCCCCAGCTACTGGAGATGCTGAGGCAGGAGAATCGCTTGAACCCCAGAGGTAGAGGTTGCAGTGAGCGAAGATCCCACTTCAATAGTAAAAATAGGAAATAATTGTGAATGAATTTTTGTATGCACAATAAGAGATTCATAATGTGATTCATGAATCTCCACTGCACTCCAGCCTAGGTGACAAGAGCAAAACTCCATCTTGAAAAAAAAAAAAAGTAAATAAAGCGTTTATAAATAGTTCGCTACTCCTCATAACAGTAACCAAACAATCAGGGCCCTATCTATTAAGGATCAGAGACAGGTGAGAGAAAGGTGGACCATGAATCAGTTATAAGGCACTGAGTAGCCATCCAAAACCATACTGTTGTAGAAAACATTAAACTTTAGAACATTTGTAGAATAACAGAAACTCTCTGGGTGCCATCTGACATTTTAAAAAGAAGCCTAAATTGATAGTCCTCTAGTCACTTCTGTCTCAAATTCCTCTATGTTTAGCACATCCTTCTGCTGTCCTTCGGTGACTAAGACTTCTAAATTTGCAAATAAGGCCTAGGACTCCATCTTTAAAATTTGTGTGTAGAGACTATTTTCCATGCATAAACATAAATTGCTCATTGAATAATTCATTTATTCATTCAGTTATTCACTCATTTATTCATTTGTTAGAAGATTTGAGAAACTATTATACTTTTACTCCTAATCATGCACCAGTGAAAATTACATTAAGTATTCCAGATTTTGAATGGTCTTTTTGCTACATGGCATAACCATTCTGTGTAATGCATCTGGAATTTAAAAACTACACAAATTATTCAACTTTAAATTACTTCGAAATGGTACTTTAATTTCTCAAGTTTCAACATTAGATGACGGGATTATCAGAGTATAATCAGGGAGAAAAGAAAAAAACAGTTATAGACGTCTAGAAAAATGAAAGAATAGTGTGTTTATCCTCTCAACTGAAAGACCATAAACAATGAATAAGGCATATGAAACACATAAGCCTCACAGGACATTGGCAATCATAAAGAAAAATAATCCTTGACTGATAAAAAGCAAATGAAGAAAGCCTTTGATTTCTCCATCTTACTGCCTGAGGAGAGTTCCCAGGTCATGGTGCAGAGATGCACTTGGAGTCAAGGAGAAGCAGCTGAGAGTCCTGGATGACCAAGTAACTCTAGCATGATAGAATCCGGGAGAAGAAAAAGCTAGAATTTTTTAAAATAACTCAAATAACTCACGGTTCATTTCATGTGTTCAACTGAGTACTGATCAGCACATATTCCTGAATTAAATGCCTAAAGCCAGGAAAAGAACCACCCAAAATGATTAGTGGTAGAAGTACTCAGGGCTTGTCTAGACTGTGGAATTGTACGTATTTATACCACAAAACTGTCAAATTGCAAGATTCACAAGACACAAGGTAAAGTTTACAGAAATGACTTGTCTCAGGGGAGTAGTATAATTAGCCCTAGAAATAGTGCTGTTGTCATATTGTGTGACATATACTAATAAAGAGATTCAAAAGTATCAAAATATTTTCAAGTTACTTTACTGAGTCCTAGGGATGGGGGGGTATTTCAAGAAAATAGGAACAGAAAAGTTTTCATTATAATAATACAATAAAATTACAATTCACACATTAGAATTAGCAGAAAAGAAAATTAAACACATATAACTGCATTTGAAAGCTAAGTAGAGACTTGTATTTAACAAAAGCAAATTAAACTTCTGGAGATAAAAATATGTGTAAAACAAAAAATACAAAAGATATGGTTAATAGCATATTAAATACTGCAAAAGAAAAAATTAGTCAACTTAATGATACAGCATTAGAAATGATCCTCAATGAAACATGCGGCAAAAAAGGTGCAAGAGAACAAGGATAAGAAGAAGAAGGAGGAGGAGCAGAATAAGAGAAAAAAGAAGCAATATTGAGAAAAGAGAGCATCAGTGAATTGTGCAACAACTTCATGCTATCTAATATATGTGTAATTGTAGTATCCAAAGGAAAAGGTAAAAAGGTAGATGGAAAACATACTTTAAGAAATAATGGGCTGAGAACAGTGGCTCACGCCTGTAATCTCAGCACTTTGAGAAGCCAAAGTGGGCTGATTGCTTGAGCTCTGGTCTTCAAAATCAGTTTGGGCAACATGGCAAAACCTCATCTTTACAAAAAATACAAAAATTAACTAGGCGTGTTTGCGGTGATGCATGCTGTAGTCCTAGGTATTTAGGAGGTTGGGATGGCAGGATTGCTTGAGCCCAGGGAGGTCAGTGCTGCAGTGAGCTGTGATCATGCCACTGCACTCCAGCTTGGGTGACAGAGAGAGAGACTACGACTCAAAAAATTAAAAAATTTTAAAAAAAAAGAGAAAGAAAGAAAACAAACCAAAACAAACCAAATAATGACTAACATCTTTACAAATTAGTAAAAATACAAGCCCAAAAACTCAAGAAATGCAATGAATTCCAAGCAAGGAAACATGAAGAAAAGTATACCAAAGCACCCTATAACCAAATTATTAAAAAGCAATGATAAGAAGGTCCTAAAACAGATAGCAAAGGTGTATTTTTATCTTTGAAAAATTAAAATATCAAAATAATATAGGATTCCCTATTGAGAAAATGTGAGTAAAATGACAGAGCAACAGTTTTAATGAAAGAAAAGAATAACTGTCAATCGAAAAGAAAAAAAATTAAGTCAGAATTCCATACCCAGTAAAAATATGAAAGAATCCATCAAAAGCAGACCAGAACTAAAACTACAAGAAATGTTAAAGGGAGCCCATCAGGCAGAAAAAAAAAAAGTTATATAAATTAGATCTATGAGTTTACTGAAAGGAATGATGAGCATCAGAAGTTGTGACTGTATGAGTAAATATATATTTTTATTTTTATCTAATCTCTTTTTTTTTTTCCTTTAAGATGGAGTTTCACTCTTGTTACCCAGCCTGGAGTGCAATGGCGCTATCTCAGCTCACCGCAATCTCCACCTCCTGGGTTCAAGCAATTCTCCTGCTTCAGCCTCCCGCGTAGCTGGTACTACAGGCACGCGCCACCATGCCCAGCTAATTTTTGTATTTTTAGTAGAGACGGGGTTTCACCATGTTGACCAAGATGGTCTCGATCTCTTGACCTCTTGATCCATCCGCCTCGGCCTCCCAAAGTGCTGGGATTATAGGCACGAGTCACTGTGCCCAGCCTATCTAATCTCTTAAAAGATAGTTGATTATTCAAAAGAAATCTATGAAATAAGGTGAAACTTTATAACATGTGAAATTAAAATATGTTATAATATGAGCACAGATATCTAAATAAAGAAATGAGATTATGTTCTCTTAAGGTTCTTCTTTAACTATACATGAAGAAGTATAATTTTACTCTTGGGTAGAATGGAATTAGGTAAAGATATTCTTTAACAAAAAAACAAAGCAAACATTAGAATGACAAAAAGAGATTAACAGCTGATACACAAGCACACAAAAAACCCCCATGGTATATAAAAAATAATCAAAATAAAGTCATGGAAAGAGAAAAGGGGCAACAAAGAAAACATGAGTTAAAAATAATTTGCAAGATAACAGGCTGAAACCTAACCATGGGAATGTAAAGGTTCCAAACATACTAATTAAAAGACAGAGATTGTAAAAATTGATAAACACTAAGATCATCAATTTACTGCTTAGAATTATTACATATTATAATTAAAGACACAAATGGTTAAAAGTAAAGAAAAATAAAACTATATATTATGCTAGCAACAAGAGAAAGTCATAGTGATCAATGGTAAAATATAGAGCAAAGAATATTACTAGGAATAAAGAAAGTCTTCTTATGTTGATAAAGAATAAAGAAATGTACTTCATAATGATGAAAGATCTGTTCATGAGGAGGATAAGACAATTCTAGATGTTTATGGTCTAATAACAGGTGGATAGCAGATAAACAGACATGACAATCCTAAATATTTATGCTCTAATAAGAGATGGATAGAATTGCTAGATGAACAGTGCTCATCTTAATAACCCAGTGAAAAAGAAGGAAAAAGATCAGTAAGGATATGGAAGATTTACACATCACTATTACCCATCTTACTTAACAGTATAGAACTTACTGCAAACCACCAGAATGCATTCTTTTAAAGTATATAAGGAACTTGTGCGGAGATAGATTATATCCAAGACCTCAAAACAAGTCTCAATAAATATAGAGTGGTTCGGTTCACAAAAATTATCTTCTCTGATCACCATGAAATTAAATTATAAATAAGTAACAAAAACATATCTAAAAATTCCTACATTATAGAAATTAAATAACATGAATCAAATCTCAGTAAACCATGAACTAAAAAGAGATTAAAATTATATAAAGTATTTTAATTAAATTAAAATGGATATGCAAAGTTCTAAATTGGTAGTAGTATATAGTCCCAGCTACTGGGGAGGCTGAGGCTGGAGAATTATTTGAAACCAGGAGACAGAGGCTGCAATGAGCCGAGATTGCATTATTGCACTCCAGCCTGGGGGACAGAGCAAGACTCCATCTTAAACAACAAACAAAAAAAGCCTACTGAGATTTGATAATAATTGCTTTCAGCCTATTAGAATATCTAAAATTTAAAAAATATATATCTATATATGACTATACCAAATGTTAACAAAGATTTTAAGGAAATAGACATTTCATACAATGCAAGTGAGAATGGAAAAAGTACATCAACTTAGCAACCAATTGTATTGGCTTCTTAAAAGCTAAGAATACACTTTTTATTTACCTAGGCATTTCATGCCTAGGTATTTTTCCAAGAAAATCTAAAATGAAAGCACACTTCCATATAAAGCCTGTTTAAGGATGTTTATAGCAAATGCCCAACTATAGGTGAATGAGTAAACTAATTGTGGCATATCCATACAGTAGGAAATTACTCAACATTGATAAGGAATGAACTACTGATACACACCAACAACATGGCTTAATATCAACATAATATACTGCCTGAAAAAATGTCAGGTGAAAAATAGTATATACTGTATGTTTCTATTTAGATAAAGTGTTAGAAAATCCAGACTAATCTGGATTTTATTAGCAGCAAAGCATTGTAATGAAGGTGTAATCAATTTAATTTTAGATTCAGTAAGCTTGTGATATGCAAAAGACCTCTGCAGTGTGATGTGCATTTAGAAATTTAGGTCTGTGTCTTAGAAATGAGCACTTTTTTTTAAATTGTACTTTGGCTTCTGGGGTACATGTGCAGATCATGCAGGATTGTTGCATAGGTAGACACATGGCAATGTGGTTTGCTGCCTCCATCCCCCGTCACCTACTTCTGGCATTTCTCCCCATGTTATCCCTCCCTGACCTCCCCTTCAACTTGCTGTCCCTCCTTTGCCCCCCACCAACAGACCCTAGTGTGTGATGCTCCCTTCCCTATGTCCCTGTGTTCTCATTGTTCAACACCCTCCTGTGAGTGAGAACATATGGTGTTTGATTTTCTGTTCTTTTGTCAGTTTGCTGAGAATTATGGTTTCCAGATTCATCCATGTCTCTGTAAGCACTTTTTTTTCTGGAGTTTATATTTTTTGAAATTAATTATATAGGTGCCAGCTATACAATTTCATTTATGGAAAAATGCAACTGCTCTATAAGAATGTGTAGAAAAAAAATTATTTCCTAGGAATAGGTAGGGCAGTGACAAGTAGATGTGGGGAGTGATTATAAAATGGTACAGAAAGCTTGGTTGAAAAACTTTCTAAGAAACATTTGGGAAGGATGCAGTGGTTTACAGCTGTAATCCCAGCACTTTGAGGGGCCAAGATGGGAGGATTGCTTGAGGCCAGGAGTTCAAGCCCACCCTGCACAAACTAGTGAGACCATGAGACTCTGTCTCTGCAAAAACAAACAAGCAAGAAACAGCCTGCCCTGGTTGCACAATGCACGTGACTATAATCCCAGTTACTCCAGAGGCTGAAGCAGAGGATTCCTAGAGCCCAAGAGTTAGAGGTTACAGTGAGCTATGATTGCACTACTGCATTCCAACTTGGGCAACAGAGCAAGATCCTGACAGGAAGAAGAAGAAGCAGAGGAAGCAGAAGGAGTAGGAAGAGGAGAAGAAGGAGAAGAAGGAGAAGAAAGGAGGACAAGGAGGAGGAGGAGAAGGAAAAAGAGGAGGAGGAGGAGAAGAAGGAAAAAAAAGAGAAAGACACATTTGAGCTAAATACCTAAGATTAGAAAGAGGAGGTTCATTCTGACTGAGCATTACATCAGTGAAAAAGTAAGATGGTGGATAGAGAGGAAGGAAATAACATTTTATGTGAGAAATGCATGCTTTAGAATTCATACAGATACAAGGCTCGCTTTATCTGTACAAGGATAGATATACATGCTTATTAGCTAAAAATACTAATGCTGTTTCAATTAGTGCAATTCCTCAAGTTATTTCTAGACTTACATGATACTTGAGATTTATTTTAGTCTTTACATGTTTTAATGTTTTGTTTGTTCACATTTGCTATTTGGATGTATTTCCATTCTTACCAATTGTGCATAACCTGAATTTTATCTAGAAAGCAATCAGTAGACCATAAAAGTCTAAAGATAGAGACTGACATGATTAGGTTCGATGTTTCTATATCAGCACAGTGAAAGATTCTAGGAAACAAAGTAAGATTTAGGGAAATTAGCAAGAAGATTGTTGCTCTAATACAGATGAGAAATGATGAATGCATTGATGGAGCATATTGGGAAGATGTTAGTAAATTCAATATATTTTTTTAAAAGGATCTATGTGACCATTGCAAAAAGAGGAAAATAAGAGTGAAATCCATGATCCTGGCTTGGGGAAACTTCTAGACCCTAGACAATGCCTGCTGCAGATGGTCAATAAAAAGAGTTGATGTAGCCATTCACTTTAATGGTGAATCAAGGAAGAGCAGCAAGCATGGTAATGAAGGTATAATCAATTTAATTTTAGGTTCAGTAAGCTTGTGATACACAAAGGACCTCTACAGTGTGATGTTCATTTAGAAATTTAGGTCTGTGTCTTAGAAATGAAGATTTTTTTCTGGAGTTTATGTTTTTTGGAATTAATTATATAAAAGCCAACTATAAAATTTAATTCATGGAAAAATGCATGTACTCTATAAGAATGTGTAGAATGAAACAAAATGAGTTGAGGAAAAAGCAATATGGAACAACATTTTAAAATGTGGAGAGAAAAAAGAAAGCAGGAAGAAATTCACACTTTAACTTCAGAAATATCTTCAGAAATATAACTTCAGAAATATAACTTCAGAAATACCTTCTTCTCTTTTTCCCTACTTCTATCCCTCCTTCCCCCATGGATTCCTTGCTCTTTTTCTTTCTTTCCTTTTCATTTTTGCCTAATTTAAGATCAAGTGTCTAACAGACAACATCTTAAACATTGGGGGTATCTACATATTAATTAATTAATTGATAACCCTTTTACATACTTATTTAGCAAATATTTGTTAACTTTCATCTTCCATGCTCTAGAAACTATAGATAAAGCATTAAATAGCACAAACATCTTCCATGCTCTTGAAGGGCTTGCTGCATGAGGAATATGAAAATAAACAAGTAAAAAATAACTAAGAGATATGAGTGGTATATATATATATACACACACACATGCACACACATACATACATGTACATATGTAAGTATTAGGTTGGTACAAAAGACATTACGGTTTTTGCATTGTTGGAATTTGCTGTTTGATACTGGAATACATTCTGAAATAAATGTGGTTACGTTAGACATCATTTTAATGGACATTTCATGCATTATTTTTTCTGCTAGTGACTTATTACTTATTATTTATTTTATGTTCATTTTAGACTATGGAAATGATGTTAGACAAAAAGCAAATTTGAGTGATTTTCTTATATGAGTTCAAAATGGTTCACAAAGCAGCAGAGAAAATCCACAACATCAACAAGGCACGAATTTGACCCAGGAACTGCTAAGTAACATACAATGTAGTGATAGTTTAAGAAGTTTTGCAAAGGAGACTAGAGCCTTGAAGATGAGGAACATAGTGACTGACCATCAGAAGTTGACAGTGACCAACTGAGAACAATAATCAAATCTGATCATCTTACAACTGCAAGAGAAATTGCCAAAAACTCACCGTCATTGTGCATTTGAAGCAAACTGGAAAGATGAAAAAGCTCAATCCATGGGTGCCTCATGAGCTGACCAAAATTTTTTTAAAAAATCATAGTTTTGAAGTGTTGGCTTCTCTTATTCTACACAATAACAATGAACCATTTCTTGATTGGATTGTGGCATGCGATGAATACTGGATTTCATACTACAACCTGCAATGAGCACAGCTCAGTGCTTGGACCAAGAAAAAGCTCCAAAGCACTTCCCAAAATCAAACTTTCACCAAATACGGGTCATGGTCACTGATGGTCTGCTGCCAGTCTGATCCACTACAACTTTCTAAATCCTGGTGAAACCAACACATCTGAGAAGTACGCTCAGCAAATCCGTGAGATGCACCAAAAACTGCAATGCCTGCAGCTGTCATTGGTCAACAGAAAGGGCCCAATTCTTCTCAACAACACCTGACTGCACATTGCGCAACCAATCCTTCAAAAGTTGAACGAATTGGGCTATGAAATTTGGCCTCATTCCCCATATTCAGCTGACCTCTTGCCAACTGATGACCACTACTTCAAAACATCTTGACAACCTTCTGCAGGGAAAACATGTCCACAACCAGTGAGATGCAGAAAATGTTTTCCAAGTGTTCATAGAATCCCAAAGCATGGCCTTTTACACAACAGGAATAAACAAACATATTTCTCATTGGCAAAAATGTGCTGATTGTAATGGTTCCCATTTTGATTAATAAAAATGTGTTTGAGCCTAGTTACAATGATTTAAAATTCACAATTATTTTAGATAGGAACAATTACTTTTGATTTATTTTGAATCTAACTAAAGTAGATTTAAACAGTTTTATATGTACATATAGACACACAAATATACATACACACATCAATGTATATGTAACAGATATTTGAAAAATTTTAAATCCATTGAGAACTTTCTTTTGAATGGCGTAAACTATGTCACATGGTTGAACATTATTTAGAAGAAGTTGGAAAGATCTAATGTATTTTTCTGTACACTACACAGTATGATGTACTTGAAAGAACATGCACTTTGAGATTAGACCAAACTTGCATTTAGTTCTTTGCTTAACATGTATTAGCTGTACAAACTTGGGTAAATTTAATAACCTCTCTAAACTTCAGTTGGTCATCACATAAACACAGACTACTAAAATGCACCAAAAAAATATTGTGAGAGGAGAATGATTTAATATATGGGGAAGCTAAAACTGCCAAGATGATATATAACTAACTGTAATAAATGCTTCTTTCTCCTAAAATAGCTTATTACTGTATAAATTCAAATTATTCCCATATAATTATATCAGTAGCTAATTACAATCTTTAGGTAGATAGGTGCAATAATGAATGATTATGTCATTCTCTGACATCTCTCATTTTTTCCTATTAGGTATAGTTACATTTCCTTAGAAATAAGGTATTTTATAGTTCAATGGCCTGTTTTAAGAAAATAGCTCCATAACTATTGCTATTAAAGGTGATATTTTTTCAATTTTTCTGTTGTTCTTTAGAACTTCATATAATTTCTCTTGACCAGATAAAGAATGTTTGAATAACCCATTTCTATAGTATGAAGTTTCAGTAAAGTATTAGTTAGTAATTTGATTGCTCTTTGATAGTTTTCTCTATATTGAGGCAGTATATTTTAGTGATAGAAGATGTCTACTGACTGGAGTTTTATTTATTTTTTCCTCCAAAGTGTAACTTGTGCCATACTAATCAGGGGTTGCCTGCCAATAAATAAGTCTCGCCTTGATGACAGAAATTAATCTCACTAAAATTGATTTATATGTATGGAAATACAGATATATGGAGATATCCATATATGTCAGTATATACACACACATATATATATATATAGAGAGAGAGATCTTCTATTGCTATGGCCTTAAAAAAAGAAAGATTAAACTAGCATATCTTTTTGTCTAAATGGCATGCAGTTTAATACACAGTATGCCACTAATTTTGGAGCAAAATAAAAAGATTTTAAATGTACATTTCAGTTTAAATATGTCTCTGCTTTGTATTAATGATAAAATATTAAAATATACCCTAAAATAAAAAAATAAAGTATTTCTTGAGACTTTAGAATTATCAGTATTCATAAATGGGTGGTATCTTCGTTCTTACCCTTTACATGCTTGTAATTTTATTTAACGGTTGATATTACATGTCATTGTTAAGCATTAAATTTTTTATAAGATTATATATATGTAATATTTCTCTCTATACATATTTTAAGATACATATCTTGAAAATCTGTGAATAGTTGAATAATCTAATATCTGTTAAGTATTATTTGTCAAAAGTATGCTAACATCTAAAATCATATTAAAATTTTAAAAATAGAAGATAACATGTGCTGTGTGCTAATTTTAATGAAAACACCTCTGGGAACTTTATATTATCCATTTAATGCTAATTAAATATTATAAAAGTATGAATGAAATTTGTTACACAACTTGCTTAAATCAAGATATCTTAAATGCATGAACAGGAATTGAAATGTGAGTGAGTCTGATCAAAAGTACAACACAATATTATCCTCATAAATCAAATCACTTAAAATAGAAGTAGCTATATTTTGTAGAGTTATAGACCGTTGTGGAGTTGTAGACTTTTCTTATTTTTCACCTCTAGACCAAGAGTGTAAAAGCCCATGTGATTGGGTCAATCCTGTTTGAATAACATTTATTTTAATTAACTTAACCTCAACTAATTAGTACTCCTACTTACTTCTGTAAAATTCCTTTTGCCATCACAAGTCATTATAGTTGTATATCTTGCCCATACTCCAGGGTAAGAGGAAGGTCACTGGTATCATGTTACAATCTCTGGCTCTAATAACTTCATTCTGGCTCTAATAACTTCATTCTCATTCTGAATTCTCTTTAAGTAAGTTTAAATTATAGATTTTTACATTTCATATATATTTGAAAAGAATTAAAACATAACAATTTTTATTCTTTTATTATCCTACTGTGCTTTTCACCATTCAGTTTTGGTGGAATACAGAGGCTATATGCTTCAGATAAAGATCATGTGGACAGGAGAGTGACACATGTTCCATGACATTTCAAGAAAGTTCTGTCAGGGATTATGGATGTCACATCTTCAAATGTTAAATGTTCACAAGGAGATTAGAAAGGAATTCTCTAAGACAAGATTTATTTATTTTCAAATGGATTTATCAAGTTTCTCTTGATTGGCTAATTTTTTTTTTTTCTTTTTATTGCATTTTAGGTTTTGGGGTACATGTGAAAAACATGCAAAGTTGTTGCATAGGTGCATTCATGGCAGTGTGATTTGCTGCCTCCCTCCCCCTCACCCATATCTGGCATTTCTCCCCATGCTATCCCTCCCCAACTCCCCCCCCCCCGCTGTCCCCCCCACTCCCCCACAACAGACCCCCGTGTATAGTGCTCCCCTCCCTGTGTCCATGTGTTCTCCTTGTTCAACACCCTCCTATGAGTGAGAACATGTGGTGTTTGGTTTTGTGTTCTTGTGTCAGTTTGCTGAGAATGATGGTTTCCAGGTTCATCCATGTCCCTACAAAGGACGCGAACTCCTCATTTTTAATGGCTGCATAATATTCCATGGTGTATATGTGCCACATTTTTCCTGTCCAGTCTATCATCGATGGGCATTTGGGTTGGTTCCAGGTCTTTGCTATTGTAAACTGTGCTGCAATGAACATTCGTGTGCATGTGTCCTTATAGTAGAACGATTTATAATCCTTTGGATATATACCCAGTAATGGGATTGCTGGGTCAAATGGAATTTCTATTTCTAGGTCCTTGAGGAATCGCCACACTGTTTTCCACAGTGGTTGAACTAATTTACACTCCCACCAACAGTGTAAAAGTGTTCCTATTTCTCCACATCCTCTCCAGCATCTATTTTCTCCAGATTTTTTAATGATCACCATTCTAACTGGCGTGAGATGGTATCTCAATGTAGTTTTGATTTGCATTTCTCTAATGACCAGTGATGATGAGCATTTTTTCATATGTTTGTTGGCCTCTTGTATGTCTTCTTTTGTAAAGTATCTGTTCATATCCTTCACCCATTTTTGAATGGGCTTGTTTGTTTTTTTCTTGTAAATCTTTTTTAGCTCGTTGTAAATTCTGGATATCAGCCCTTTGTCAGATGGGTAGCCTGCAAAATTTTTTTCCCATTCTGTTGGTTGCCAATTCACTCTATTGACTGTTTCTTTTGCCGTGCAGAAGCTGTGGAGTTTGATTAGGTCCCATTTGTCTATTTTGGCTTTTGTTGCCAATGCTTTTGGTGTTTTGGTCATAAAGTCCTTGCCTACGCCTATGTCCTGAATGGTTTTGCCTAGGTTTTCTTCTAGGGTTTTTATGGTGTTAGGTCTTATGTTTAAGTCTTTAATCCATCTGGAGTCAATTTTAGTGTAAGGTGTCAGGAAGGGGTCGAGTTTCTGCTTTCTGCATATGGTTAGCCAGTTTTCCCAACACCACTTATTGAACAGGGAATCCTTTCCCCATTGCTTGTTTTTATCAGGTTTGTCAAAGATCGGGTGGTTGTAGATATGTTGTGTCGCCTCCGACGCCTCTGTTCTGTTCCATTGGTCTATATCTCTGTTTTGGTACCAGTACCATGCTGTTTTGATTACCGTAGCCTTGTAGTAGAGTTTGAAGTCCGGTAGTGTGATGCCTCCCACTTTGTTCTTTTTGCTTAGAATTGACTTGGCTATGCAGGCTCTCTTTTGGTTCCATATGAAGTTTAAGGTGGTTTTTTCCAGTACTGTGAAGAAGGTCATTGGTAGCTTGATGGGGATAGCGTTGAATCTGTAAATTACTTTGGGCAGTATGGCCATTTTCACGATATTAATTCTTCCTAACCATGAACATGGCTAATTTTGAAATTGTTTGAAAAGAAACCAGAATGAAATGAGATTTTAAGAGTTGCGGCCGGGCGCGGTGGCTCAAGCCTGTAATCCCAGCACTTTGGGAGGCCGAGGCGGGTGGATCACTAGGTCAAGAGATCGAGACCATCCTGGTCAACATGGTGAAACCCCGTCTCTACTAATACAAAAAATTAGCTGGGCATGGTGGCGCGTGCCTGTAATCCCAGCTACTCAGGAGGCTGAGGCAGGAGAATTGCCTGAACCCGGGAGGCGGAGGTTGCGGTGAGCCGAGATCGCGCCATTGCACTCCAGCCTGGGTAACGAGAGCAAAACTCCGTCTCAAAAAAAAAAAAAAAGAGTTGCATAGTTGTGAGGTTCTTCTTGAAAGAGACATAAGCCAGCTACAATAAGCAGTTTTGAACAAAGCTTCTGGTAGTACATTTTTATATCACTTTTATGTAACCACTTGGCTACCTAAATTTTATAAAATCTCTAATGTTGCGTAAAACCTGGATTGATATATGTGTTTCATTAGAATTCCTTAGGAAGTCAGAAATCCATTCAAGGTAAAAAATGGAAATCCTGACCACCCTATCAAAACATTTTCATAAACTTTCAGCTAGTACTTTCTTCATACTAAAATAATTTTTCTGTCCTTAAGCCAACAGAGCTATTCTTTTTCTATCTTTAAGTCATGAAGGACTTGGATAAAACCTGTTAGCAAAAACATCCAGTGCCTTGGTTTACTCAGTGTAGAATTAGAGAAGAGAATTGGTAAAGATGCTTAGAAAATGTATAAAAGAACCTAGAAGAGTATAGCTAAAGGAAAAAAGGAAAATCTGAGAAAATTTTGTATTTTTCTTATATAGATCTTCAGTTATTGGTTGACTATGAAGAAGTTAAGAACAAGACAGGTATATGTTCTAGCCTCAACTATCATAAAAGAAAGAAAATGAGTCAACAGTAATGGAAAGTTAGAAAAAAAACCTTCCCTATAGCCAGATAAACAATTGTCATCATGTTATTCTCAAGTAGTAAAAAACTTCAGTAGACTACCCATTAAGTTGGGTAAAATGATCATGGCATGAGTTAATGAGTTTATACTATTGCAATTTGTATTCCTATCCTAAAATTTATACTACAATTAGACCAATTTTCACATTTCTCACATATTTAAATATATAGAAACTCATTCGTGATATTGCCTGACTTGATATACATTAATTTTTCCCAATTGGATAAATTTTTTTTCAAAGCATGCATGAATCATTTAAAATATAAACTCATTATTTATTCATTAAGGCTATCAAATTTCCTTCCCATCCTTGCTTTGTATACAACCTCCTTTTTACTCTTCTGGCTGGCAAAACCAAAAGTGGTGCAGGATTTTTCAGTAAAGCAAAGATAGAATCAGATGCTTATCCATAAAACAACCAAGAAAAACAAGCTGCATATGCAGAAATACATTGCAGAGTCAATTTTCAGTCAAGCAGAACTGAGACAAAGCAGCCAGGTATGGCAGAGCTCCCACTGAGGTGGTCCTATTTTAAGCAGAGCCCAGAGCTTGTGAATAGAGTCCATTATTTCTTCCTATTTTAATTCAATAGAAAGTGAACAAAGCAGATTCCAATTCCATCAGCAAATTAGAGCTGAACAGAATGGATTTTGTACTGGCAACATAGGAGAGAGCAGGCAAATGGAATCTGGGAGAAAGTGATAGGAAAAAAGAGAGCCAAATTCCTTTAAATTTTATTTTATTTTAATCTCCTATTTGACTAAAATAGATTTCAAAGTATTTCAAAGTGTCCAATTTAGACATTCTAAGACTAATTTGAAATTTTGCAGAAGCATGAAAGGTAGCAGTTCAAATTGTAAATCCAACCAGGAACAATGAAGATTTTATAAACCATGCAGGTTATCTAAATTCTAGCTCCTAATATATTGTATAGCTGCCTAAACTATGTGTCAAAAATATTTCCATTTTCTAAATTCCATTTCACTTTACAAATTGTTTTTACAGAATTTTAAAAACAAATTACATTCCTTCCCAAATTAGTGTGTGTGTGTATTCTTTGGAAGTTTTTTGGTATTTCTCTGTAGTTACATCTTGAAATATTTGCCAAACTTAACATGATCATGTAAATGTATCTTTTATAATTGGTTTAAATTTAATCGAATTACAACCCCATTTTAAAAATTGTATCATTTAGACTTAAGAAAGGTTGAATATACACTTAAAGGTGGGGATTGGCCAGGCCCAGTGGCTCACACTTGTAATCCCAGCACTTTGGAATTCCAAAGCACACAGATCACAAGGTCAGGAGTTCCAGACCCGCCTGACCAGTATTGTGAAACCCTGTCTTTACTAAAAATACAAAAAAATTAGCCAGGCATGGTGGCAAGCACCTGTAATCCCAGCTACTCAGGAGGCTGAGGCAGGAGAATCACTTAAAGCCGGGAGGCAGAGGTTGTAGTGAGCCGAGATTGCATCATTGAACTCCAGCCTGGGCAACAGAGCGAGACTCCATCTCAAAAAAAAAAAAAAATATGTGGGCATTTGGTGGTGAGGTGACACAGGTCCATTGCATTGGGTGGCATAGAGAGACCTAAAGCTTAGGCATCATCTGAAATCATACAGCCCAAGGGCATATTTAATCTAAATCTGTGTAGCACAAGCCATAAGCACTGGTTCTGGTCAGTGGCCCATACATTCATTCCTTTTTCCCTCCATTAATCCTTGCCTTTTTGTCAAAAACTGTGGGAGCTTGCCTTAGTCTCATTATTTAGAACATACTCATAAATGTAGACATAGATATAAAACCAGATAAAAACAAAACACAGGTAAAGAGTATTAATTTTATTATATTTTATTATTGACACACTGGGAAATAATAAAACATAAAACTAATGCCTGAATAATTGCTTGCCAAACATTCAAGGGAATGATAAAAATAGAGTATCCTGGTGAAGTCAGTAGCTAAATTATTGAATTTGGAATCACTTTTAAATATTGCTTCATTTGCTTGTAATGCCACTGCACACTAGATGTCCTTGAAGGAATAACACATAAACATACAATGTGCTTCATATGCTACCAAGGGAGATAAAGCTGATGAATAATGAGGGCTTCAAAAAAGACAATGTTTTGGAGAGAGTTCTTAAAGAATACCTCCCTAAAAACATGGCATTTGGTCAGAGAGCTGTTGAAACACGAAACAAGAAAGAAGAAAGTCTTGTCAATGTCTGGAAGGAAAGAATCATAGAAAGTGAAATGGTAAGTTCAATGACTGACAGATAACAAGCTCGGTATAATTGCAGAATACCTAGAAAATTGTTAGTGTTGAAGATGGATGCATAAGAAAAATAGTAAAAGATTTGGTAGAGGTAGATAGAAAATACATTATAAAATATACTTTTTGTTAATAAATATTCTTAGCACCATCATTTCTATTTAAATTGAAAGCTCTCAACATTGCCATGGGAAAATCATGGGACATATAAATATTGGAAAATATAACTTTGCCTGTCAGGGTACATTTTGTTATGGAAATTATAAATGTATCTCCTGAATTCAATGTTCATAACTGAAAAAATATTTAGAAAGATCAGATTTTCTATCTCTATTTCCACATTTTAAAAAGTATCCCTGTAACAATGTACTTTTGTTTTTCCTGAAACCTTTTCTTATTTGTAAGTTAACTTTTTCTGTAACTTCTTTGTACCTCAAACATATTTGTAAGATTTGATGTGACATTAATAAAATTTGTTACAGTGATAGCATTATAGAAGGAAAAAAATCTGAAAATGTCTTTAATTGAATTTACTTATTTTTATTTTTAATTATACTAATTTGTATTTGAGATTTAATTATTAAAAATTGCAAAATTACACCACAGAAGAATAGTACATAGAATTTCTATTTATCCGTTACCCAACTCATCTAATTATTAACATGTTATTATATTTTCTTTGTCATTTTCTATATATATGTATACAGGTATATTTGTATATGTGTATATGTTATGTTATGACCCATTTGAGAGTAAGTCACCGACATGAGGCCTCTTTACCCTTAAATATTTCTGTTCTTATTTTCTATAACAATGCCATTATTTGCATAAACACAACGCAGTTATCCATTGTATATAGTTAATTATTAAGAAAACAGGGCAGTGATTTTAAAGATTCTCTATCAAGTGGAGTCACTATAATATTTCCTCATTATTTGATTCAATTAATACATTTTGGCAAGAATATCATATAATCGATGTTCAGCTTCTCTCCGACTCATCAAGAATCACACAATTTTGAATTGTCACATTATTAGTAATGCTAATTTTGGTCATTTGCTTAAGGCTGTGTAGCTAGACTTTTCCACTGTTGTTTACTTTCATTTTCTTTTTTATGAGTCAGAGATATTTTGAAATTGAGATGGGATAGTTCCCTTGACCTTTTTGCAGTGGGAACTGTGCATTGGCTCTGGATCCAGCCAGCCAATTCAGCACTGGCAGGAATAAACTTCACACACTTGTACCCGCTGGGCTCAACCCCTCCCGGGAGGGAGCACAGAGATGAACAGATGCCAGGGCGGGGCGAGTTCTTTTGGGCTCTGGCCCCACAGTAGTGTCTAGGGATGTGTGACAATTAATACTTCTTTTAGCTTTGTTATCCTTGAATGGCTTAAGTATTAAGAAGTTCAGTGAAGAGTCAGTGTGACAGCCTTTTTGGGTTCCTCCACCCAGTCATCTGGAATTCTTGTCAGGCAACTGGGAAGAATCAGGTCACATGAATGGTTTGAAAGGTGATGAATGCAGAGTATTTTATTAAGTGGTGGAAGTGACTCTGAGTGGAAGGGGAGCTGAAAAGGGAATGATGTGGGAACATGGTGATCTTCCCCTGAAACAAGGGCCCTAGTCACTGATGTCCAGTTGCCTCTTCTCCTCTCGATATTCAAACGCTTCTTTCCTCTCCTCCTCTGCTGCAGTGCTCTGCTGCTCTGCCAGTGGAGCTTGGAGTTTTTATGGGCACAGAGTAGGGGGTGTGTTGGGTCGTGGTTTTTGTGGGCACAGGGTAGGGGGTGTGGCAGGTCACAAGGCAACATTCAGGCAGGGAAACAGGGATGTGAAGTTCTCATTTAGGTCTCTGAGCCCAAGCTTGAGAGTGTAAACCTTGCCAGGGACCCCATTTTTCTACCTAGTATTTCCTTGCTTCCTGTCCATGTCAAAATGATGTAAATATTAATATGCTGATTTCCTCAAACATCCACTCATTCATTTGACTATTCACTGATGCTTGCATGAACTAAGTATTTGTACTGTGGTAATTTTTTTTTAACTTTTATTTTAGGTTCAAGGGCACATATGCAAGTTTGTTATATAGGTAAACTTGTGTCACAGGGGTTTGTTGTACAGATTATTTCATTGCCCAGGTATTAAGTCTAGTACCTGATAGTTATTTTCTCTGATCCTCTCCCTCTTCCCATGCTCCTCCTTCAAGTAGACCCCAGTGTCTGTTCTCTTCTTTCTGTTCATGGGTTCTCATCATTTAGTTCCCACTTACAAGTAAGAACATGCAGTATTTTGGTCTCTGTTCCTGTGTTAGTTTGCTAAGGATGATGGCCTCAAGTTCCATCCACGTTCCTGCAAAATACATGATATCATTTTTTATGGCTGCATGTTATTCCACGATGTATATGTATCACCTTTACCTTATCCAATCTGTCATTGATGGGCATTGAGGTTGATTCCATGCCTTTGTAATTGTGAATAGTGCTGCAATGAACATTCACATGTACGTGTCTTTATGGTAGAATGATTTACATTTATCTGGATATATTCCCAGTCATGAGACTGCTGGGTTGAATGGTACTTTTATTTTCAGCTCTTTTAAGAGGGACTGCGGGCAGTGGGGACGTTGGAGAGGGATAACATGGGGAGAAATGCCAGATATGGGTGCCAGGGAGATGGAAGCAGCAAACCACATTGCCATGTATGTACCTATGCAACAGTCCTGCATGTTCTACACATGCACCCCAGAACTTAAAGTGCAATAAAATATATATATTAAATAATAATAATAATAATTAAAATTTTTAAAAAGCTGCAAACAACCTTTCCTAAATAGGGCTTAATATTTCTTTATAGTTTTCCTTTTTCTTTTAAGGATATACAACCTAAAATTTCCATTCAAGTTATTTGGACTAGTTTTTCTTCTTTCTTCTTTTGGTATGCTTCTGTTAATCTTTTCAAATATAGTATTTAAAAATTATTTATTTTTTCTGCTTGCATCAAATTTAGGATTTTCTGCATTTTTACTCATTTTTTTCAGGTATTGTATTAAAAGTCAAAATTATCCAAAGAAGACACATATCATGCTTTTGTCTATAATGAAGTAACAGGAACAAAATTTATCCTTATTTGCTAAGCAATCAGAATCCTGATAAAAATATATAAAAGGATAGTTTTCATATATTAGAAAATAGAAAGTACAGGACAGTGACATCTGAGAAAAAGGAGATAGATGAGGTGATCCTTATGATATCTTCCAGGATACAATGTAGACTGAGCCTAGTAGTTAGATTGAATTAAGGAGATGTAACTGGGAGTTTAAGCATACTAAGTCAGCTAGAATTTGTGGGATAAAATAACAGAACAGCGAGAACTTCCCAGAGAGGTTGTATTTTCCTGCTTCCTGATTTTATCTAGTAGAGTACTGAAAATATTTTTATTTCTATACGTACACACTTAGGTTTTGCTCTGAGAAGCAGTTAAATTACTTAAAAATAGTTATATCTTTCAGGTCTTACTTTTGAGATTTGTTAAACAGGACCGGTCTATGACCAGTTATTTCCTGTTTCTGAGGAAAGTCCCTTGTGAATACTTTACCACTGGAAAATTGATCATTGAAAAGTATGTCTGGTGAGATAGGCAAGCTTCAAGGTCCTCTGTGAGCAATGGGGATGGTTACTTCTAATCTGTTAAAATGGTTCTTTCTCCAGCCTCCAGTGGTTTCCTCACATGCATGTGATCCTCAGTTGAACAAATACAAAAGGAGGACCCTATGCAGACCTTTAGGTTTCATTCTCTGAATAAGCTCTGTCTCTGACACTCTGTCCCAAGAATTTGGGCTCCTTTGTTTCCCTGGATTCCGAGCTTTATTCTCCCATGTTCACTGGGCTTCATCTGGGCTCCACTTACCAGCACCATAACTGAAAACTCTATAAAAAGTGGGTTTACTCCCGTGTTCTTTTCATTTGTTCCCCATCACACAGGTATCACTGTCTTTTGTTACCTAATGTGCAGTGTCTTGCTTTCTGTTGCTTCATGCATTTTATCTGCTTTTTGGTTTTTTTGGAAGGAAGAGTATATACAGTTCTTGTTAGTTCACTAGCTTATATGCCATCTGGCATCATCTGCCTCAAGTAATCCAGTGTTTGGATCTGGTTTCTCCCAATTTCCACATTTCAGATTAGTTGTTTTTCCTGTGATCTCCCATTTCTGATTGGTACTGGAAAGTCATTAATTTGAAATTTTCCCAGTGGGGAACACTCTTCTTAGCTTTCTACATTTAATAATTAAAAATAAAAACATCTAATTTTTTTTTCTTAGATAGGAATATCAAAACAACTGTTAAATGAAACAAAAACATAATGGAGATTTCTTTAAAAAGATTATTGTCTTTCTGTTCTCCTGGAGAAAAGCAAGGTATCTAACACTGGCTAAATCCATCCTTTTATTCTCACATCTAGGAACAATTCTGTAGAGCTAATAGAAATTCGAAAAAAGTGAGTTATGCCAATTAAGTCATGCAAAGTGCTTACTTTGTTCTGATTACAAATAACTCGGCATGACAGCATTTCCACAGTTACCATGTCAGCCCAAGATAAAGATATTTGCCTTTTAATTTAATGGGCTGCTGGAATGTATTAAACTTTGCAATATGCCAGCTTATTCTATTTATTGAATAATTACTTGAAAGAATGTTAATTTTTTTCTTGAGAATAATGAAAGCAATATGAACACTATAAGTACTATTTTTAAAATGTTATGTTAGAACAACTACTTCAAGGCCAATAAAAAAGTCAAGGGTTGGCCGGGCATGGTGGTTCACGCAGGTAATCCCAGCACTTTGGGAGGCCAAGGCTGGCAGATCTTGAGGTCAGGAGATCAAGACCATCCCAGCTAACACAGTGAAACCTCAGCTCTACTAAAAGTACAAAAAATTAGCGGGGCATGGTGGCAAACACCTGTAATCCCAGCTGAGGCAGGAGAATCACTTGAACCCAGGAGGCGGAGGTTGCAGTGAGCTGAAATTGCATGACAGATCAAGATTCTGTCTCAAGGGAAAAAAAAGGCAAAGGTTAAACTGGTTATGAGTAGTATAACAGTAATTCCTATGATGCAATTGTCTCCCACTCCTAATTAAATTGCCAGGAAGATAAAAAAAATCTTAAAAGCAGATTTGAAGCATCCTTGGAAACTTAATATACAGCCACATACGGCTGGAAAAAAAATTTCTTTAACTCCAATATCAGTGTACTTGGGTTAATATATAATCTCCATATGCTAATATTATGTAAAATCAGATGTATAGCAGGGTCCATTTTAACATAGTCATTGAGAAATAATAATATTGGCTATGCCTGTAATCCCAGCACTTTGGGAGACTGAGGTGGGCGGATCACTTGAGCTCAGTAGTTCAAAACCAGCCAGAGCAACATGGTGAAGCCCCATCTCTACAAAAAATACAAAAATTATCCAGGCATGATGATGCAGGCCTGTGGTCTCAGCCATTCCAGAAGCTGAGATGGGAGGATTACTTGAGCCTGGGAGGCACAGGTTACAGTGAGCAGGGAGCACACCACAATACTCCTGCCCGGGCAACAGAACAAGATCCTGTCTCAAAAGGGAAAAAAGAAAAGAAGACAGAAGTAGTAATATGTATATTATATTTAAGTGGAAATTTTACTTGGCCCATTTAATATGTTTGTAGGCAATCAATTTTAAAATAAAGAAAGAAACATTCAATTATACATAATTAATAAAACAGTATTTTTCTTTTACTTTTTATTTTTGTAGAGATAGAGTCTGTTCTGTTGATCAGGCTGGTATGCAGTGGCATAATCATAGTTCACTGCAGCTCCAACTCCTGTACTATGTGTGCACATCACCATGCCCAGCTATTTTTTTTTCATTTTTTAATAGAAACAGGGTTTCATATGTTGCTGAGGCCAGTCTTGAACTCCTGGCCTCCAGAGATCCTCTTGCCTCAGCCTTCTAAAGTACTGAGATAACATTATTACAGATAAGAAAAATAGTTTTCTTCTAATATGATAAATTTGTGAATCATAAAAATATACTATCTTGTATATGAATTATGTATGTCTGAATGCTTTATTTCAACTAAATATATGCTCATCATAGACTTAGTAGTGGTAAAGGCTGTTATTTTTTAATTCATTGTTTGTAATTCTTTGGTTATCCTTTTTGCTGTAAGTGTATTTTGTAGTTTTAATGAAAAACAATTGTTTTGCAATACTCATTTATTATTCTTCATTTTTAAAATATTGTCTTTTGCTGATTTCTTAATATTTAAGTAGCTAATTTATAGTCACCTTCCTTTTTCTTTTGCTGATTTCATGGTGATCCTGTGCTATAATTATAGAGGTGAATCAATTTTACTGAAGTAGACAGTATTTAAACAGAGTAAGTGAAGCAATGACAAAGGCCTCCAGGTCTTCCAAATAGTATTTCCAACATGTGTTACAATAATTTATAGAGCAATATAAGCAGGCTTTAAACGGCAAATACAGTATTTCATGGGCTTTCCCTTTTGATATTTTTATGAGTGATGGAATTTGCGTTCATATTGTGTTATTGTTATAGCCTTTCTTTTCTGTGTTTCTCTCACTTCTTTAATGTGATTATGCAGATTTCAAAACCCAACAAATGAAAATCAGAAAAAGAATCCTTAAGAATCGTGTAAACTGTAGGCCAAGAAAGAGATTTTCCAGCTTGATAATTCCTCTGTAAGGAAAATATCATTAAAATAACTTGGTTAATTTTGAAAATTTTGAAAGTTTAAATTATGTATCAAAGTATTATTAAACCTCACATCTTTCATGAAATGGACTGTCTTACCTATTTTCTTGTATCTCTCCATAAAATTTTTACTGACTGGTGAGTGGAATACATTTTTTGTAATGTCAAAAGCATTTTTAAAAAATACAGTCTTGCTGTGTCACCCAAGCTGGAGGGTAGTGGTGTGATCATGGCTGCCTATAGCCTCAACATCCTGGGCTGAAGCAATCCTCCCACCTCAGCCTCCTATAGGTGCACACCACCATGCCCAGCTAATTTTTTTCTTTTTGGTAGAGACAGGGTTTTGCCATGTAGCCCAGGCTAAGACAATTGTTTATTGGATGGCATTTTACATTTTAAAAGTATATAATTTTTGTTATCTTAATCCTAATTTAGAATTATGATTCTGCTATATTTGAGGAGAGTTACTTAGAACAAGGGAGCTTATTTAAGGCAAGCTTAGTTTCTTTAGATTCCAAACACAGATGACAAAAGCAACTTCAATGGATGAGGTAAATTAAATGAGTTATAGTATATTAGGGCCCAGTATTATTCTTTAAATGCTATAGCTCAAGAAAAATTACTTATTTGTTCCTCTTCTCAATTTTTTCTTCCACGGTTTTATACGATGTAAAAAATCCAGGTTCGTGTTTTCAATAGGAAAAAAAAAATGGGTCATTTTTTCTCCTCTTATGTTCCAGTTGATTCAATCCATTCAAAAGCATCCATTGCAATGCCTTTGTTCACTGTGCATGCTTTTCCTGGTATGTCCTTATCCTTCAACCAAATCCCTATCCCATCCAAGTTCATGTTTCCTCCATGAATAATTTTTAGTACCTTGAAATGCCTATCCACAAATTTAGAGTTCATTGCAACACAGCTTTTTAACAGGTGAGTGATTTTGCCTTATATCGTAGTAGTTAATTTTTAATATGCTTTTTTATATTAAAGATTATACATCAACAATAAGTTTTGTTCAAAGTGCAGTTAGATAACCGAATTATTTTAATACTTAGTATCTGGTAGGGATCTTCACTGCTAAGTGGATAAGGACTTTATTTCCAGTCCTTACTGCTCTTCACAAAACCATTTCTTTATCTCCTACCTGATAGGAGATATTGCTCCTTACAAGCAATAGTTTGAGTTACAGTCATAGCTTAAGTCATCGGATGCAAAATAAATCTTAGCAATGACAAATTTTAGAAGGAATAATAGGGAATAGGCAACTGATCTTCCCAGTGTTCCAGAATGGGACAATAATGATATGCCTTCCATTCTGCCCCAGGAAAACTACAAAGCATGTTGGCTTACATTCTGGTACTTACCAAGAGGCATGGCATGGCAATTGGTGAATAATTACAGCTTGTTGTCTGCATACGTACAGTCGTATGCAAGTGTATAGTCAAGTTATTTCACATTAACTTTAGAATTATATGTGACTTTTTAAAATCAGGAAACATGAATTTAATTGTTCATTCATTCATTCACTGTCTTCTGAAATTCTCTAATAATGTCTCTATACTCATCTGGTTTTGTTTTTTAATCTACCCCAATGATAACTCAAGTTAATTTTTTCAGATCTATGAAAAAGATTGAGAGGAAGTCTAATAAACATCACAGATAGTTTTCATCATTCTTTTATTTTCTATCACTTTTTAATCCTTTCTTTAGACATTTCCTATTAAGTCACTCTGCACATCCAGATCACTCAGATTTCCTATGTATCTCTATACAACATCACTTTATTTCAGATTTGTTACTCATAATCTCCAGTTTTTATAGTTTTGGGTACCCAGAAGCAGAGCGGATCTTAGGTCAAATTTTATTAAACATTTTTTTTTTTTTTTTTTTTTTGGTGGGTAGGGTTTAGTGATTCAAGGAAACATCAGTGGGATAGTAGGGAAAAAGGACAAAGAACAGAAATAAGCCAGGATAGGGAGATTACTAGAACTCATTCAGAGCTCATTCAGGTGGGGAACTCTGGGAGAAAATAAACTCATCTTGAAGTTAAGACAATCAAGTTACAGGAATTTGGTTTATTTATTCATTTACTCCCATCAGTCATTAGTTGAACATTATTATTATTATTATTATTATTATTATTATTATTATTATTTTAATGAGACAGACTCTCACTCTGTCACCAGGCTGGGGTATAGTGGAATGAGCTCGGCTCACTGAAACCTCCACCTCCCAGGTTCAAGCGATTCTCCTGCTTCAGCCTCCCAAGTAGCTGGGATTACAGGCGTGTGCCACCATGCCCAACTACTTTTTGTATTTTTAGTAGATATGGGGTTCTACCATGTTGGCCAGGATAGTCTCAATCTCTTGACCTTGTGATCTGCCCACCTCAGCCTTCCAAAGTGCTGGGATTACAGGCGTGAGCCACTGCACCCAGCCTAGTTGAACAGTACTTCTAAGAGCAGTATCTATTTAAAACCTTTGAGTTGTTTTGATTAAAAATAAATGGCTGGGGTGGTGGCACTATAATCCTAGTGATTTAGGAGACCAAAGAAGGAGGATCTCTTGAGGCCAGGAATTTGAGGCTGCAGTGTACTCTGGTTGCCACTGTACTCCAGCCTGTGTGACAGAATGGGACTCTGTTTCTAAAAGAAACATATTTAAAAAAGAAAGTAAGAACATAAGTGGGTTCCTGTAGCAAAAAAATTTTAAAATTCTCTCAGACAGAGCATGTAAATGTTCTCTCAGCACCTTTCATTGTAAAAATATGAATGCAGAGAGGATATGAACAGGGCAGCAGCATTTGTTATGATATCTATTTACTACTTACTGATCATGTGGCACATACAAAATCTTCAAATATTTTTAGATTATAAATAATAAACATGACGTGAATAATGAAGTGTTAATGGACAATATTGAATACTATAAAGATTTTCTTAAAAAGGACCTGACAGGCATCTGTATAAAATAAAATGTACAGATAACCATTTTATGTTCAAAGATGAGATGAGGATAGGTGGAAAAAGTAATTAAAGTAAGCAAATGTCAGATAAGATTTGAATAAAGTGCTGAATTGAGGTAGATAAGTGTTTCTCACTCTCTACAATATTGTCTTATGGGCTGAATAACACTTTATAGTGAGGAATATCAAGTGCTTAGTAGAATAATTAATAGCCTCCTCAGCATTTACTCACAATTTATTGCCGACTGAGTTAGCAGAAAATATCCTGATTTTTGTCTTGAGCCAAAAGTATGTGAAATATTAAGCAAAAATATAAAAAGAAAGGAATATTTTAAAACAATTTAAGGTTTCTTAAAAAAGTAAATGGCAAACTTAATACTTTTGCGCAAAAATGGACATGAATGAGATTTGGGTTTTTGAGGTCATTTTAGTTCAGAATGATTTACACTGTAAATGTATTTTGAATCTGACCATTACACTATCTCCTTTAAGCAGGTTAAATTATTTCTTTTTATTCAATATAAATAGGTAACACCATCACTTCTATTTTTCATTACATACAAGTTTTTCAGTTGAAGGATTTAGCACTGAGCTAAATTTAGGTTACATATGAAAAATATTCCACAGGGAAGAATGCATCTCAAACTCCTGTTTGTAATAAAATTTACATTTTGAGCATTGCATTTTATTTGCTACCACATGACTTGCTACAGATGTTTTTGTACCAGAAATTATAATATGAAGTGTAATTTTATATTTCAATATAATTTGCTTTTACAAATCTATTGGAAAGAAACTGTGCTAAAATTGAACACAACTCTAACAAACAAAAGAAAACTGTATTTATGTGGATTTAAACATCAGTTTTTGAAATATGTCCAAAAATACAAAAGACATTATAATGCTATAGTCAACCATCAAAACCAGTATATTCAAGAATAAATTGAGAACAAAAACCTTATATCAGAGAGAAAAATAGTTACTATTTAGAAGAATATGTGAGAGAAATGCTTTTGTTCTAATAACATAAGAAATTGTAATATACAGGTGCTTCTTAACTTGCAGTGGGTATTGTCCCAATAATGGTGACAGTTATCAAATGCCTAGGCAAATAAGGACAAGTACCTGACAAAACTCCACCCCTAAGCCAAAGACAGTCTAAAGATGGAAAGCCAAGCTGCAAGTTAAATCCTGGAACCAGATTGAGAACTTGTCTTCCTGTTTGACACACTTTCTTCTAATTCATCGTTACCTTTCACCTATTTTACATGTACCTACCCTTTCCTAATTGTTTTTCTACACTGTTGTGCCCACCTTTGAGTGGTACCTGCAGTCTAACCTTTTGCCTACTCACAAGTCAGCACACTGTTCCCATCCTGTGCCTATAGACCCCAGTGTCAGTTGGTAAAGGAGCTAGATGGCCTGATTTCAAGGAAGAGACAACCTGAATTCGGGAAAATGACTTGCCCTTTCCATCTCCTCTCCATTTCCCCTCTCTGCTGAGAACTATGTTCATCATTCAATAAAATTCCCTGCCTTCACTATCCTTCAATTATCCATGTGACCTCATTCTTCTTGGATGCTGGACAAGAGCTCAGAAACACTGAGCAGAGGTAACCAGAAAGGCTATTATGCCTACATTTGTCCTCGCCAGCAGAGGGCAGCTAACCACATGATGAGGCAAGGGGCCAACTGAGCTGCTAACATGCTGCCATCTACAGATGGTGGAACTAAAGGATCACTGTAACGCCCCTTCTGGGGCTTCAGTGTGGTGGGCAACCTTACCTTGGCACTGGCACATTTCCTTTGGGGCAACTTGCCTTGTTTGGCTGTGGGTCCCAAATAGAGCTTGCTCCTGTGTTGGCACCTGGAGTGGCTGGCCAGATCCTGCACTTGCTCATTTGTGTGTTCCCTCTTGCAAGGGGTTGGGAACAGTGGGCCAGGTAGATGGGGTGTCCATTCCACAGGTTCAGCAAAGGGGCTGAGAAAAATCCTGCATCACCAATAAACACATTCTAATTTGAAAATTTCATAAGTTGCAAATGCACTGAATACACTTATCTTATGAAAAATTATTGTTTAGTTTAACCTACCTTAAATGTGCTCAGAACACTTACATTAACAAACAGTTGGGCAACATAATATGAGAAACCCTATTTTATAACAAATTATTGAATAATTCATATAATTTATGAATATGGTACTGAAAGTGAAAAACAGAACAATTATATGGGTATTCACGGAATGATTTTTACTAAATATATGTCACTTTTGCACTATAATACAGTTGAAAAATTATAAGTAAAAGCATCATAAGCATGGAACTTGCTCATTTCATTTTAATATTTTTATATTCTATCTCCTAATGTTTTCTTCAAAAGAAGCTAAAAAGTAATATAGAAATAATGTTGTATTTGTTTAGAGAAAATTGTCAAATCCATGAAACTGAAAAATTCAACTCTTATAAAAATAAATCTTATATGGAATCTTTTACAATTTGAAATATAATTTAGCATTTAGTTTATTTCCTGTTGACAAGAACTCATGATAGACACTTTGAATTTCTGTTTTTATTCATTTAGTTTAAAGAAAAGGTTTTTGGAGACAGTGTCTTTTACTCTATCACTCGGTGTTATTAGTCTGTTTTCATGCTGCTGATAAGACATACTTGAGACTGGGCAATTTACAAAAGAAAGAGGTTTAATGAACTTACACTTCCACATGGCTGGGGAGGCCTCACAATCATGACGGAAGGCAAGAATGAGCAAGTCACAACTTACGTGGATGGCAGCAGGCAAAAAGAGCTGAGAGAAAGGGACTTTATAAAACCATCAGATCTTGTGAAACTTATTCACTACCACTATGATAACAGTATGAAAGAAACTGCTCCTGATTTAATTATCTCCCGCTGGGTCCCTCCCATAGCACTTGGGAATTATGGGAGTACAATTAAAGATGAGATTTTGGTGGGAACACAGAGTCAAACCATACCATTCCACCCCTGGCCCCTCCCAAGTCTCATGGTCCTCACATTTCAAAACCAATTATGCTTACCAACAGTCTTCTAATGTCTTAACTTATTTCAGAATTAACTCAAAAGTCCAAAATCCAAAGTCTTATCTGAGACAAGGCAAGTCCCTTCCATCCATGAGCCTGTAAAATCAAAGCCAGTTAGTTATTTCCTAGATAGGAGGTACAGGCATTGGGTAAATACAGCCACTCCAGATGGGAGAAACTGGCCACAACAAGGGGTACAGGCCCCATGCAAGTCCAAAATCCAGTTGGGCAATCAAATCTTAAAGTTCCAAAATGATCTCCTTTGACTCCATGTCTCACATCCAGGTTATGCTGATGCAAGAGAGGGGTTTCCATTGTCTTGGGCTGCTCCACCCCTGTAGCATTGCAAGTTATAGCCTCCCTCCTGGCTGCTTTCATGGGCTGGCATTGAGTGTCTCTATAGCTATTCCAAGCACATGGTGCAAGCTGTTGGTGGATCTACCATTCTAGGGTCTGGAGGACAGCAGGTGGTCCTCTTCTCACAGCTCCAGTGCCTCCTACTGAGGCACTGCCTCAGCAGGGACTCTTTGTGGGGCTCTAACCCCACATTTGTCTTCCACACTGCCCTAACAGAGGTTCTCCATGAGGGCTCTGTCCATGCAGCAAGTTCTGGGCATCCAGGTGTTTTCATACATCCTCTGAAATTGGGGTAGAGGCTCCCATACCTCAATTATTGACTTCTGTGCATGTTTAGGCTGAACACAACATGGAAGCTATAAAGGCTTGGGGCTTGCACCTTCTGTAGCCACAGCTATAACTTGAGCTATACCTGAGCTCTACCTTGGCCCCTTTTAGTCATGGCTGGAGTGGCTGTGACAGGGCACCAAGTCCCTAGACTGCAAACAGCATGGGCTCCCTAGGCCTGGCTCATGAAAAGTTAATTTTCTCCTTGGCATCCGGGATACCAGACCTATGATGGGCATGGCTGCTGTTAAGACCTCTGAGATGCCCTAGAGACATTTTCCCCATTGTCTTGGGGATTAACATTCAACTCCTCATTACTTATGGAAATTTCTGCAGCTGGATTGAATTCCTTCTCAGAACATGGGATTTTCTTTTCTATCACAATGTCACCCTGCAACTTTTCCAAACTTTTATGCCCCACTTCCCTTATAAAACTGAATACCTTTAACTGCACCCAAGTCACTTCTCAAATGCTTTGCTGCTTATATATTTCTTCCTCCAGGTACTCTAAATCATCTCTCTCAAGTTCAAAGTTCCACAAATCTCTACAGTAGGGGCAAAATGCTGCCAGTCTCTTTGCTATAACATAACAAGGGTCACCTTTGGTTCAGTTCCCAACAAGTTCCTCTTCTCCGTCTGAGAGCACCTCAGCCTGGATTTCATTGTCCATATCATTATCAGCATTTTGGTCAAAGCCATTTAACAAGTCTCTAGGGAGTTACAGACTTTCCCACATTTTTCTATCTTCTTTTGAGCTCTACAAACTGTTCCAATCTCTGCCTGTTACCCAGTGCCACATTTGCTTTCACTTTTTTGGGTATCTTCTCAGTAGCACCCCACTCCACTGGTACCAGTTTACTGTATTAGTCTGTTTTCAGTCTGCTGCTAAGACATACTCGAGACTGGGCAATTTACAAAAGAAAGGGGTTTAATTGACTTACAGTTCCACATGGCTAGGGAGGCCTCACAATCATGATTGAAGGGAAGGAGGAGCAAGTCATGTTTTACGTGGATGGCAGAGGCAAAAAGAGCCAAGTGGAAGGTGTTTCTCCTTTAAAAAACCATCAGACCTTGTGAGACTTATTTGCCACCATGAGAACAATATGGGAGAAACTGCACTTGTGATTCAATTTACTGTCTCACCAGATAATCACAATATTTATCACCAGATAATTGTAATTAAATTATCTTTCAATGTGTCTCCCAAAACAGGTGGGAATTATGGGAGTACAATTAAAGAAGAACCTTGGGTGGGGACACAGAGCCAAATCATATCACTCAGGCTAGAATACAGTGGAATACTCATAGCTCACTGAAGCCTCAAACTCCTGGACTTGAGCAATCCTCTTGCTTCAACCTCTTGAGTAACTGGAACTACAAGTACACCACCACATCTAGCTTACTACATGAAATATAATTCAGTTTTCCTTATTTTACAACACAAGAAATTATTATAGACACTTTGAATTTCTGAAATGAAAACACCCATTAGAGGATTCACAATAATTTGTTTATGTTTGAAATAAGGAGATTGAAGTTTTAAACAATTGTTGCTGAAGTCAGATGAATAATTAATAGCACATCTGCACTGGAAATCACGGCTTCTGATTCAAAATTTATATCCCTCTCTTTTGTTTTCTTCCCCAATACTTTATTTTGGTTTTCTAGTATCTGTAAATGTATTTAAAAATTATTATAATGTATGTTTAAAAAAACACACAAAGATAAATTTCAATCTGTAAAAATTCAAATAAAGGAGATAGAGAAGTTTACTAGAGATTTTCTGTGAATTCAGTACCCCTGCTTTAAATGATTTTCATCTATCTTTTGTGGCTTCCAATTGACAAGCAAATTGAGACTTATTTTACCTGAACTCAAGTCTTCATTTTAGGATAGATATCAAAGTTGTTTATTGTGTTGTATCTTTCAGGAAAACAACAGAAAAGATACGTGGTAACTCAGAATTTTTATAGACTAACTGTTGAAGAGAGTAATCAAATAGCCCTTTCTACTAAGTTTGTTACTGCATCAACAATTACTATTATAATAAGAAACTTATCATAGGCCTTCATTTTTGCTTGTTACTTTCATTTTTTTCTTTAAAAATTGATGTTTCAATATGAGAAGAAATAAAAGAAAAGGCAAGTTAGAAAGTAGCACGTAAAATGTATTAAATATGATATTTACTAATATAAAATATTTAGTAATTCATGAATTTATCTATAGTATTCTGCTCTTCTAAATGTTATTAATCTTCTCAAAAATTCTATTATCTGATAATAATAATATAGTGATATATGCATCACCAAATGTCATAAATGATTTTATTTCTCTGGGAAGGGAAAAAATGTAAGGGTATAGTTTCAGATAAAATACATATAAGGTTATGTTAATATTTGAAAGAACATTGCTTTATAAATACTGTACCTTTGCCATCCAGAGATCTAAGTTGTCATTGAAATATTATCATTTTCATCTACTTTTAAAATTTTATTTTTCTATCTTCATACTGCAAATGTATTCTTTTCCATGTGCAGTTTTTGAGTTTTGACAAATATACCTTAATTAAAATATAGAATGATTTTGTTACTCCAAAAAAAAAATGATCTGCTCTATAGTAACACCTTCTCCAAGCCTCATAATTTCTGGCAACCACAGTTCTGTTAAAAATAGATAAAGCATTTGAAAAGCAAATTAATGTGCTTGATAGTTAGAGACTCCTAAAAGGAAGTATGTAATAGAAATTATGACATGTTACTACAAACATAGTAAAAAGTATGGTTGGGCACTTTATTATACAACCCTCACATATTTGACTGCAATTTGCAAAGGTAGTGAATTATAATAATATCTGAGGTTTACAGCTATTATTGCTTTGAAGAAAAATATTTGATTCTTAAGTCATTGCTAGAACATAACAATTGATTATTAACAAATGACAACATAAAATTGATTTTGTCTTCTAATTTGGAAAAAAAATCACAAATGGAGGAAAAAATGGAGTAAATGGGATAATACAGGATAATACTTTAGTGAAAGGAAGTAGGCCCTAAACATACTTTCATAAAAAAAAAATCTCATTATGTTTTGATAAAGATTTGTTTGCTGATATTTTGTGATTTTATTAGGAAATCTATAGAATAGTTATTTGTGAAACTTTACAAAGCGCTTGCACATCCCAGTAGGATAAAACATATAAATGAACAGGAGATTTGACAGAAGGAAACACACACACCACACACACACACACACACACACACACACACGTTATATAGCTATACTATGTTTTTGACCAACAAGAATAAACAAAAAGTAGTTCTTAGTTAGACTATTTAATAGTAAATCGATTTTTAGTTTCACTAAAAAGTGCACTTAATTTTTCAGAAAACGTCTTAATTGACTTTTTTTTTCATGAAGTGTAGTTTTCATGACCCAAATCATTTAAAGTAGTTAATAGTAATATACCTTACATTAAAATATACATAGACTTTACTTCTATAGTATAATGTATATTGTATATAGTAGATTATAAATGATTTATTTTAACTCATACAAACCCATTTCTCATAAGACAGTACGTTATTAAGTAAATATATCTTGAATTGTGTGCTGTGATGGGTTTACCTACTTTTATTGTTAAAGGGGTAGCTGCCAGATACTATGTGCCATATCCTAATGTCTGAAGAGCTGGCAGAAAAAAAGTTAAAGTTTTATAAAAGAAATAGCCAGAATTATGCTAAAAATACTTGAAACATTATTCCCTACTGCAGTTTTCCTCCCATGTGTATGGTTTAGAAGTCTTTACCATTAAAAGAATCCCTCTTTGACAATTTTGAAACTTGAAAAATGCAAAAGCCACATGACCGTGTACTTTTAAAAAATATTTAGAGATTTTATTTTGTCATTGCACAGGTATGCTAATTAAAACAGCACTGTAGAAATATTGTAACTTGGTTATTCTAAAGTCCATGTGACTTTGTATGAGTAGAGATTATTTCAAATGACCTAAATTATTGACTGAATACATCAAAGACATTAAAATTTAGCTCTGTGCTTCCAGACATACATTTCAGAAGCTGTGGCCCTTTGAAATCATGGCAATAACTTGAAAGAAATCAGAAACCAGTCAAGTTGGGAGGATTTTAGAAGATTCTTTTAGCACTTACAGAATTTAGAAGATTCACCAGGCATTTATAAAACTCCTTTGATACCATGATGTCTAATGAGACATTATGGGATTTAAGGCTATGGATCCCCAATCTTAGCTCCCTGGTGATTGCAATGAACCAAGCTTTCATGTGGAAAAGGCAAGAATTCACTCCTATTGCAATTTTATTTTAAATACTTAAAATAGTGTAAACTTTTTTGGGGGCTGGGGGGGAAGCAGCCTATCTGTGTCATATCTTACCTTAGAGATATTTGTTGTTTAGTTCTGCATTTTTAACCAAGACTACTTCCCTATGCCAAGTCAATACAGTTGCCCAGAATTACAATCTGGTTTACATTAAAAGTGAGAGTCAAATTAAACACAAAACGTAAAATGGCAACACATGCACAAGTAACTACCAGTGGGGCGCATCTATTAAGAGGCTTAAAGAATGAGATTTTATCCATAGAGTAAACCTGGAGAAATTGCTGATTTCAAACATTTGGGGCTGATAAAATAGTAATTTTGCATATGTTTTATTTTTCTAGTGTTGTAATGAATTATCACAAATTTAGTAGCATACAATAACACAAATTTATTATCTTACAGTTTTTGAGTTCAGGAGTCTGAAACGCATCTCACTGGGTAAAAGCAAGGTGTCAGCAGGGCTGCATTCTTATAGAGGCTCTAATAATCCATTTTCTTGCCTTTTTCAGCTTTTAAAGACTCTCTACCTTCCTTGCCTCCTAGCCCTTTCTTTCATTTTCAAAGCTAACAGACAGCATCGTCAAATTTCTCTTTGATTGACTCTTCAGCCTCATTCTTCTGCTTGTATAAAAACACTTGTGATTACATTGAGTCTGCCTGGATAATCTAGGACAATCTTTCCATCTTGGAGTCAGCTGATTAGCAATATTAATTCCATCTGCATCCTTAATCAGTGAAACAATTGTGGGGGTGTGGTATCAGTTCTTGGGATTTTGCCTCTAATACATACCTATAAATGTCTATTACCTTTTTACCTCCAAGGATAGCAAGGTGGTAATGTTGATTTGCACTTCAGTGGAACATTTGTTATGTTAAGTGGAGGAAACACTCCTCTGAATCAACAGAATTCTAAGTGAAGAAATAAGAAGGCAAAGTATTACACACGCATTATCAGATTTTATTTCTACCCTTCAGGTGTGACATCTGGACCTATATTCTAGCTGTTGGAGAAAACTCACTTTGTATTGGTCACTGGTTTAAAGCATATAAAACATCATGCAAGAGAGCACCCAAATTTGTAAAGTGTTGCCTAGCTGGTATAGTATTGAATCTTCAATATGTCATTCTTTCATTCTATCAGATCAGCTGTTTTGGGTTATGCTAATACCAATAAATACAATATGAGTGAGTCCTTTAACTTCCTTAATTTGCTATAAAAGTTTTGCTATAAAACAAGTTCCCTAATATGAAGTTCATATTACTGAGGCCCAATGGTGGCTTGAATATATATATGAATATATTTATTAATCAGTTTGTTTTTTCTTTCCCTTCTACTATTTTAAGATGATTTATAAGTAATAATTAACTTTATAATATCACTATAATTCCTTTTTCAGGTATCAGAAATCTCAGGCTCAGAACTATTGAATTACCTATTATATTTAAAGTCAAAGAAATAGTAAATGAAAGAATATATTTTAATGATTGTTTCTTTAGCCTCAAGTCTAGTCCTTTTTGTGTAATACTAAGTTGCTATCATTAAAATTGTTTAAATGATCATATTGGTAAGACTATAAAATTTACTAACACATTATGGATCAATATAATAAAACTTTTTCATTATGCATGTGGTTATTTTCACTTTCAATGTTTCTTATCTGTCAAATGAAATTCTAGGAGGTAATACCATAGAGAATATTTTATTATTCCACAAGATAAAAGTGTTTTAAATTTTCTATTAGTTTCAAGAGCATATATATATGTATGTGTGTATATACACACATACACATTATCATGTGTATACACACACATATGATCATGTGTATGTGTGTGTCTGTGTCTGTGTGTGTATATATACAAATACAGATATATACCTACATCATTTTATTTTTTTTGTAAATTATGCTGGGATAATTTACCCTTATCAGTTAACCCACTTGAGCAAAAAGTGAGATTTGTCAAATAAGGGTTTAAAATAATAAATAATATATGTGTACATAAAACTTCAATATTGCACTACTTTTTTCTGTAATGGGATTTAAAATTAATGGATTGAAACCAGACAGAGACACAATGCACAAATAATTTATATTGCAACTTTCATATAGAAAAATCAGTGTATGAAAGAAAAGTGAAAACATTAAAAACAAAAAGAAAACCTCAGGCATTCTTATAAATCAATTAGCAAAGGGAATTAAATCATTTCTTCTTAAAAATAAGGACAAATTTGAACTACAGTTGAATGCAATGTGATATTCTTTAATGAATCCTGGAACAGAAAAAAAGAAAAATGATGGAGAAATGAGAAGAAACCAGTGCAAAAGAGATGAAATCATCAAAGACCAGAACACTTCTCCTCCTCCAAGGCATCACAACTCCTCAACAGCAAGGGAAAATAACAGAATGGAGAATGAGTTCAATGAATTGACAGAAGTAGACTTCAGAAGGGGGGTAATAACAAACTTCTCTGAGCTAAAGGAACATATTCTAACCCAATGCAAAGAAACTAAAGACCTTGAAAAAAGGTTAGATGAAATGCTAACTAGAATAACCAGCTTAGAGAAGAACACAAATGACTTGATGGAGCTGAAAAACATAGCACAAGAACTTCGTAAAGCATACACAAGTTTTAATAGCCAAATTGATCAAGCAGAAGAAAGGATATTAGAGATTCAAGATCAAATTAATAGAATAAAATGAGAAGGCAAGATTAGAGAAAAAAGAGTGAAAAGAAATAAAGCCTCCATGAAATATGGGATTATGTGAAAAGACCTAGTCTATGCTTAATCAGTATACCTGAATGTGATGGGGAGAATGAATCCAAGTTGGAAAACACTCTTGATGATATTATCCAGGAGAACTTCCCCAACCTAGCAAGGCAGGCCAACATTCAAATCCAGGAAATATAGAGAACACCTACAAAGATATTCCTCAAGAAGAGCAATCCCAAGGCACATAATCGTGAGATTCACCAGGGTTGAAATGAAGGGAAAAATGCTAAGGACAGACAGAGAGATAGGTCGTTTCACCCACAAAGGGAAGCCCATCAGACTCACAGTGGATCTCTCAGCAGAAACCCTACAAGCCAGAAGAGCATGGGGGTCAATATTCAAAATCATTAAAGAAAAGAACTTTCAACCCAGAATTTCATATCCAGCTAAATCAAGCTTCATAAGTGAAGGAGAAATTATGGACAAGCAATTGCTGAGAGATTTCATCACCACCAGACCTGCCTTACAAGAGCTCCTGAAGGAAGCACTAAACGTGGAAAGGAACAACCAGTAGCAGCCACTGCAAAAATGAATGAAATGGTAAAGAGCAATGAAGCAATAAAGAAATTGCATCAACTAATGGGCAAAACAACCAGCTAGTAACAAAATGGCAGGATCAAATTCATACATGGCAATATTAATGTTAAATGTAAATGACATAAATGCCCCAATCAAAAGACACAGACTGGCAAACTGGATAAAAAGTCAAGACCTATTGGTGTGTCATATTCAGGAGACCCATCTCACTTGCAAAGACTCACATAGACTCAAAATAAAGGGATGGAGGAAGATTTACCAAGCAAATGTAGAACAAAAAAGCAGGGGTTGCAATCTTAGTCTCTGATAAAACAAACTTTAAACCAACAAAGATCAAAAGAGACAAATAAGGGCATTACATAATGGTAAAAGGATCAATGCAACAAGAAGAACTAACTATCCTAAATATATATGCACCCAATACTGGAGCAGCCAGATACATAAAGCAAGTTCTTAAAGACCTACAAAGAGACTTCAACTTCCACACAATAATAGTGGGATACTTTAAATCTCCACTGTCAATATTAGACAGATCAACAAGACAGAAAATCAACAAGGATATCCAGGACTTGAATGCAGATCTGGATCAAGAGGACCTAATAGAGATCTACAGAGCTCTCCCCATCAAATCCACAGAACATACATTCTTCTCAGCACCACATTGTACTTATTCTAAAATTAACCGCCTAATTGGAAGTAAATCACTCCTCAGCAAATATGAAAGAATGGAGATCATAACAGTCTCTCAGATCATAGTGCAATTAAATTAGAACCCAGTATTAAGAAACTCACTCAAAACCACACAACTACATGGAAACTGAACAACTTGCTCCTGAATGACAACTGGCTGAACATGAGATGAAGGCAGAAATAAAGATGTTCTTTGAAACCAATGATAATGAAGACACAATGTACCAGAATCTCTGGGACACATTTAAAGCAATGTATAGAGGGAAATTTATAGCAATAAATGCCCATGTGAGAAGCAAGGAAAGATCTAAAATTTACACCCTATCCTCAAAATTGAAAGAGTAGACTAGCAAAATCAAAAAAATTCAAAAAGTAGCAGAAGACAAGAAATAACTAAGATCAGAACAGAACTGAAGGAGATAGAGACACAAAAAAATTTTTCAAAAAATCAATAAATCCAGGAGCTGTTTTTTTGAAAAGATCAACAAAATAGACCACTACCCAGACTAATAAAAAAGAAAAGAGAGAAGAATCAAATAGATACAATAAGAAATGATAAAGCGAATAACACCACCAATTCCACAGAAATACGAGCTACCATCAGAGATTACTACAAACAGCTTTAGGCACATAAACCAGTAAATCTGGAAGAAATGGATAAATTCTTGGACATGTGCACCCTCCCAAGACTAAACCAGGAAGAAGTTGAATCCCTGAATAGACTAGTAACAAGGTCTAAAATTAAGGCAGCAATTAATAACCGACCAACCAAAAAAAGTCCAGATCTAGAAAGGTTTACAACTGAATTCTACCAGATGTACAAAGAGGAGCTGGTATCATTCCTTCTGAAACTATTCCAAACAATAGAAAAAGAGGGAATCCTCCCTAACTCATTCTATGAGATCAACGTAATCCTGATACTCAAACCTGGCAGAGACACAACTGTAAAAGAAAACTTCAGTCCAATATCCATGATGAACATCGATGCAATAATCTTCAGTAAAATACTGGCAAACCGAATGCAACAGCACATCAAAAAGCTTATCCATCACAATCAAGCCAGCTTCATCCCAGGGATGCAAAGTTGGTTCAACATATGCAATTCTATAAACTTAATCCATCATATAAATAGAACCAAAGACAAAAACCACATGATCATATCAATAGATGCAGAGAAGGCCTTCAACAAAATTCAACAGCCCTTTATATTAAAAACTCTCAATAAAGTAGGTATCAATGGAACATATCTCAAAATGATAAAAGCTATTTATGACAAAGCCACAGCTAATATCATACTGAATGGACAAAAACTGGAAGGATTTCCTTTGAAAACCAGCACTAGATACATATGTCCTCTCTCACCATTCCTGTTAAATATAGTATTAGAAATTCTAGTCAAAGAAATCAGGCAAGAAAAAGAAATAAAGGGTATTCAATTAGGAAAAGAGGAAGTCAAAGTGTCTCTATTTGCAGATGAAATTATTGTATATATAGAAGACACTATTGTCTCAGCCCAAAATTTCCTTAAGCTGATAAGCAACTTCAGCAAAGTCTCAGGATACAAAATCAACGTGCAGAAATCACAAGCATTCCTATACACCAATAAGAGACTTAAAGAGAGCCAAATCAAGAACGAACTGCCATTCACAATTGCTAAAAAGAGAATAAAATACCTAGGAATATAACTAACAAAGGTGTGAAGAACCGCTTCAAGGAGAACTACAAACCACTGCTCAAGGAAATAAGAGAGGACACAAAAAAATGGAAAAACATTCCATGTGCATGTTTAGGAAGAATCAATATCGTTAAAATGGCCATACTGCCCAAAGTAATTTATACATTCAATGCTATCCCCATCAAGCTACCATTGAATTTCTTCACAGAACTGGAAAAAAATACTTTGAACTTCATATGGGAACAAAAGAGAGCCCTCATAGCTAAGACAATCCTAAGCAAAAAGAACAAAGCTGGAGGCATCATGCTACCTTACTTCAAATTATACTACAAGGCTACAATAATCAAACCACTACATGATATTGGTATCAAAACAGAGATATAGACCAATGGAACAGAACAGAGGCATCAGAAGTAATGCTACACATCTACAACCATCTGATCTTTGACAAACCTGACAAAAACAAGCAATGGGGAAAGGATTCCCTGTTTAATAGATGGTGTTGGGAAAACTGGCTAGCTACGTATGCAAAGCTGGAACTGGACCCCTTCCTGACACCTTACACTAAAATTATCTTTAGATGGATTAAAGATTTAAACATAAGACCTAACAGCATAAAAACTCTGGATGAAAACCTAGGCAAAACCATTCAGGACATAGGCATAGGCAAGGACTTCATGACTAAAACACCAAAAGCATTGGCAACAAAAGCCAAAATAGACAAATGGGATCTAATTAAACTCCAGAGCTTCTGTACAGCAAAAGAAACGATCATTAGCATGAACTGGCAACCAACAGAATGTTAATAAATCTGCAATCTACTCATCTGACAAGGGCTAATGTCCAGAATCTACAAAGAACTAAAGCATATTTACAAGAAAAATAGAAACAAACCATAAAAACGTGGGTACAAGATATGAACAGGCACTTTGAAAAAGAAGACATTTATGAGGCCAAGAAACTTGTAAAAAGCTTATCATCACTGGTCATTAGAGAAATGTAAATCAAAACCACATTGAGATACCATCTCATACCAGTTAGAATGGCAATCATTAAAAAATCAGGAGAAAAGAGATGCTGGAGAGGATTTGGAGATATAGGAACACCATTAGTGGGAGTTTAAAGTAGTTCAACCATTGTGTAAGACAGTGTGGCGATTCCTCAAGGACCTAGAAATAGAAATTCCATTTGACCCAGCAATCCAATTACTGGATATATACCCAAAGGATTATAAATTGCTCTAGTATAAAGACACATGCACACGTATGTTCATTGTGGCACTGTTTACAATAGCAAAGACTTGGAACCAAACCAGATGCCCATCAATGATAGACTGGACAAAAATATGCGGTATATATACACCATGGAATACTATGCAGTCATAAATAAGGATGAGTTCGTGTCCTTTGTAGGGACATGAATGAACCTGGAAACCATCATTCTCAGCAAACTGACACAAGAACAGAAAAACAAACACCACATTTACTAACTCATAAGTGGGTGTTGAACAATGAGAACATGGGAACTGGGAGGGCAACATTGCACACTGGGGTCTATTGTGGGGTGGAGGGTTAGGGGAGGGACAGCAGGGGGTAGGGAGGTTGGGGAGGCATAACATTGGGAGAAATGCCTGATGTAGGTGAAGCGGGGATGGAGACAGTAAACCACCAAGGCGTGTGTGTACCTATGCAACAACCTTGTAAGATCAGCACATATTCCTCAGAACTTAAAGTACAAAAAAAAAAAAAAAGAAAGAAAATGTCTACTATCTGCAGATATCCAAGATATTTTTTAGAGTTGTAATTTTAAAATATTTCACATCAAAGTATAAATGTAATTTTCACTTTATATGAATGTTCCAATATGACTGTGTTTGATCTGTCCATATGAGTGATACAAATTTAAGAAGAAAGGACATCATTTAGATGTATTCAGTTTACAATAGGAATATGGCCATAAATGCAGATGTCAGTTATGGATACAAACAAGTTTCAAGTAGAAAGGAAATGAAACTATTTATGCAAATACAATTTTAAAACTACAGTAAGGGTGTAGAAACATATTTATGGTAAGGGATTAAAACTATGCCAGAAATACAGACTAACTTCATATGGAAAACAAGTAATATTTTATTTTTTAATTTATAGTTAAATGATGCTGATAGCCCATTACACAAAACGTAAAAATTCTTAAAGATACAAGTCAAAATTGTATGCTTTCATAGGATCAAATATTAACACTCTAACTATAAGATTTTAAGCTTTGATTGCTATATTAGAATCAGAGTAAGAATGCATTATAAAGAAAAACCATTCAAATAAATATTTTTCCATGCCTGGAAAAAGGTAATGTAGGATCTGTTTAAACGAATGGAAAGGAATGAAGAGGTAATTGGTGAAGACATACAACAATTGCCTTCTTTAAGAGCACACACACAGGCACACACTCAATGCTTCAAAGCTTAGACAGTTGTTGAGAATGATGGTTTCCAGGTTCATCCATGTCCCTACAAAGGACACAAACTCATCGTTTTTAATGGCTGCATAGTATTCCATGGTGTATATGTGCCACATTTTCCCTGTCCAGTGTATCATCGATGGGCATTTGGGTTGGTTCCAGGTCTTTGTTATTGTAAACAGTGCTGCAATGAACATTTGTGTGCATGTGTCCTTATAGTAGAACGATTTATAATCCTTTGGATATATACCCAGTAATGGGATTGCTGGGTCAAATGGAATTTCTATGTCTAGGTCCTTGAGGAGTCACCACACTGTCTTCCACAATCTTGCATGTTCTTCACATGTACCCCAAAACCTAAAATGCAATTAAAAAATAAATAAATAATAAATAAATAAATAAAGCTTCGACAGTTGTTGAAAGCTTTGCAAAAAAGCAAAAACAAAAATATAGAAATTTTTACAAAATGACAAATTAAATATAGGAATTTTTCTGTAAAATGATTAGATAAGCATACTGTGTGTGTGTGTGTGTTTGTGTGTGTGTTTATGTATGCATTGAAACAAACCGATACTTTTTTATGTCAAAATTTTACATGAAAGATAGAACTTCTGGTTAATCAGGAAGGCTTGAGGCATTTCAAGTTCACTATTTTCATTTGGGTGGAGATCCACATTTTGCTATTCAGCGCAAAAAAAAAAAAAAAATTCCAAAAAATGCCACACTTCTGCTTCCTCACCTGAAAAACATCAATTTAATTTAATTTCCCTGAAAGCAACTCGTATTGTTCTCCACTTTTTGTTTTGCTATCCCTTTCACTAATAAAGATACCTTGTATCTTAAGCAAAACTACTTTCAAGTACATTTCCTCATTTTATTTTCACAGCAAATTATGAAAGCAGAAAAGTCTTGTTATCACCATATTAAATGAGTAAAAAGGGACTTTAGAACACTTAGGTAGGAAACTGAACATCTTAAAATTATTAAGGAGCTGAACCAGATAAATAGCTTGAACTTTCCATGACTACACCAACGTTCCTTTCATTTCAGCATCCTGCTGTTTCCTTTTTGTTAGTGATGAGCAGGTATTTCACAGGAACTTTTGTATATAACTTTGTTTTGACACAAAAATGTGGTAGTCTCACTGTGTATAACTCAAAATAATAAACCAAAAACAGATTCTATCACAAGCTCTGTTTTAATTTATAAGCAAAGGCAGCAAGCCATAATAGTATGATTACTAAAAACAGTTTATGTTACTTCTCTTCCCATGATTTTTGTTGCCTTTTTTGTTGTTGTTTCTAGAGTGTATGCACATAAGAATGTAAAAAAGTAGCCATACAATTTTATTAACTTTCATTTTCCAGGAACAGAAAATAAAATACCGCATATTCTCACCTAAAAGTGGGAGCTAAATGATAAGATCTTATGAACCCAAAGAGGGAAACAACAGATGCTGGGATCTACTTGAGACAGAAGGGTGGGAGGAGGGAGAGGAGCAGAAAAGATAGTTATTGGGTACTGGGCTTAACACTTGTGTGATGACATAATATGTACAACAAACCTTCATGACACGTGTTTACCTGTATAACAAACCTTCACATGTACTTCCAAACCTAAAATAAAAGTTAAAAAAAAAAACAAAAACATTTTTGGACTCATACATTAGATCTCTAGACTTGTTTATCCTGTATTTCCACTATTTGGTATCCTCTGACATACATCTCCCCGTTTCTTCCCCTCCTCCACCAGTGGTAATCACTGTTCTATTCTCTATCTCTGTGTATTTGAGCTATTTTTTGTAATTTCACATGTAAGTGAAATCATGCAATAGTTTTCTTTCTGTGTCTGCCTTATTTAACTTAGCATAATGTCCTCTAGAGCCATTCATGTTGTAGCAAATGGATCTCTGTCTTTTTAAAGGCTGATTAACATTCGTGTGTGTATGTGTGTGTGTGTGTGTGTTTATACCACATTTTCTTTATTCATTCATTCATAGATGAGCATTTAGGTTGTTTCCATACCTTGGTTATTGTAGATAATGCTGTTTTTTTTGTAACATTGTAGCATTTACTAAAGTGAAGAAACATTAAACTTTAAAACCATACTAAGCCATGTAGAAAAATTTGTATTAAAAACAAAAAGAAATAAACAAAAAAGTGACCAATATATACTAGAACCAATAATTAATAGGCTAAACATGCTATCTTAAATATTAGACTTTTTTTCATTTTATCTATAATTTATTAATTAATATGGGAAACCTGGCTATTAGGTGATCTCTTTTTATTAATGACATTGAGAAAACATTCTTTACTTAATATTATAGTTTTTAAATTTTATTTTCCAAAACTGAGATTCATGGGATGTTAATGCAAAGTGTTCTTGATAGCATAAATGTAGAAATCTCTACAATAGGCAGTAAAAGTATCTGTATTCTGATGGGGCATAGACTTCCTGGAAGCCTACCTAAAATTGTCTTTTTTTTTTTCAGCTCACTTTTCCCTTGACTTCTAAAGCACATATTTACCTTGTTAAGAACTTTGTCAGCAAATGGATTTACTAATATGAGTCATTCTATGGACCTAGAGGCTGAATCCGATCAATGCTTTACTCCGTAAACAAGACAAGGCTATCAGTAATCTTACGACATGGACATCTATATTGGCTTCTTGTATTACAGCCAGACATATAAGCAATTAATGGAAGTGAGAAGACATAAATTATTGGATAACATTAGTGTTTGTGAACTACCCAATTTAGAACTGTATGTTGAAATCATAAGGCACTGTGATTATATGCTGCCTCTGCCAGTTTTTATTTAGTGGAGACATCACAGAATTCCATCATGTATTTGTCTTCTGCAGTTACCACTTTTGTTTGTTGGACAGTTTGTATTTTAATCCACTTTTAAAAATCTACCTCTATTTTGAACGCTGTTCAAGCTTAGGTGCTCTATAAGCATGAATATTTTTTTGATCTATGGCCCCATATACTAGGAACATTTGTTTACATGTCAAGCAAGCTTCATTAACATATTCACAATGAAAACCCAATATCTAACCTAGCTGTCAAAATAAAAAGGTGCGATGGGGTATAGGAAGTTGTTGAGAACAGTCCAAAATCAAAAGAATGAAATAAATTAATACATCTTCACCTTTTGATTCCTTGACTACATGTACCATTATCCACAAAAGCTAATACATATCCTTCTCCTTATTCTCAATTATTTAGTTTACTTTCCTCTCTCCTCTCAACACTTCCTCTCAAAAATGTTTCTCCTTAAACATACAATAAACATCTCTCTTCTGCAGTTCAAAATAATAAATTTAATGTGTAGCTTCACTCATACTTATTTTATCTTATCTAAAGAAAGGAAATATTTCTGTCCTAGTCCAGACATAAAGGCCTAGGACATTATACTGCTAAATCATGAGGAGCCAAAAAGTTACCTATTTTCAAAATTTTAACCAAATGTAAATAGTCTAATAAATAAGCTGTTCCCCTAGACAAATAACATGAAGTAAAATATACAATGAATTATCGATTTTTGCTTCATTTATTTTGGTTAAACTAAATAAACATCAAGGTATTCTGTGTAAAGAATAACCATTTTTTGAAGAATACCAATATTTTACCTTGAGATGAGGTTTCACAAAAAGAATTATTTATTTCATATCTCACAGTACAGACTTAGAGAACTTTTTTTGTTGTATTTGTTGTTCTCTTCTGAACTACCTCCTTATTGAGTTTGGCATTCTACTATGTATTGATCTATCCACTATGAATACCAGGATCTTAATTCATACTTAAATTCAATCATTATAATTTATCCATCATTCACACACACAACAGGTTGTGGAAAATGTATATTAGTAAAAAAAATACATGGATTTTTAAAAAGTGTATACCAAAATGAATTGTATCTTTTATGAATAAATTTATAAATAAATTATAATTAACTTGTTATAATATGTGTCAGTAGAATCTAGTTTGAGGTATTAACAAGGATAAGAAATCAATTTGAAGACTCCTATCAGAACAATGTGAATTCTGCTAAAATTGAAGCAAGAACAAACATTAAACTTGTGGCAAAGCTTGGGTGGAATGATGGTGAAATTATTGATGGTTTCTGAAATTTTATGGGGATGATGCCACAAAGAAGTCAGCAGTTTACAGATGAATAACTCGTTTTGAGAAGGAATGAGATGATGTCGTAGATGAATCCTGCAGCAGCCTTCACATCAATCTGCAAAGAAAAAATTAGCCTTGTTAATGCCTTAATGAAGAATACCAATGATTAACAGTACACACAATAGCCAACACCATAGACATCTCAATTGGTTCAGCTTACATTCCATCTGAAAAATAAGTTTATCAAATTTCAAACTCAGTAAGTACTAAAATATCTGTGCCCAGATCAGCTACTGACAAGACTAGAGATTTCAATGAAAATTTTAAACAAGTGAGATCAAGATCCTGAAGTATTTATTTAATGAATAGTAACAGAAGACGAAATATGGCTTTACTTATATGATCCTGAATACAAAGTACAGTCCGAACAATGGCTACTAAGAAGTGTAATTTGTTCAGTCAAAGCAAAATTGGACCTGTCAAGAGCAAAGGCTGTGGCAACAGTTTTTTTGGTATGCTCAGGACATTTTTTTCTTGACTTTCTGGAGGGTCAGATAAAAACAGCATATTCTTATCAGGAGAGTGTTATAAGAAGGTTACGCAAAGCTTTGTAGAAAAGAACCCAGTAAATGTTCACCAGAGTCCTCCACCACGAAGCTGCTCCTGCTTATTTCTTTCATCAAATAGATGCAATTTGGTGAGAGTTTTGATGGGAAATCATGAAGCATCCACCTCATAGTCTTAATTTGGCACCTTCTGATTTCTCTTTGTTTTCTAATCTTAAACATCTGTAAAAAGGCGCACTTTTATTTTCAATTAATAATGTAAAACAACACTGCATTAACATGCATAAATTCCCAAGACACTCAGTTCTTTGGAAATGGGCTACATGGATGTTATCATTGCTTACAAAAGTGCTTGAAGTTAATGGAACTTATGTAGACAAATAAAGTTTATATATTTTTTAATTTTTACCTTTTAATTCTATTTTCTATGAACATTTTGAAGTTTGTATAAGTTTATGCTTTTACACACATATATATGTGTGGAGTGTGTGTGTGTATATAATTTTTTAACCTTTTGAAGACTATGCATCATCATATCATAAGGTGTATCTTCTGGGATACACGTTATACCAGATAAATGAACTAAAAATAATTGCTAAATAAATATTGAATGTATTTACACATTTAAATATCAATGCCAGCCATTTCAGTAGAAACCTAGTTTAATCCTTTTTAATGAGTCTAAGTAATTACTCTGTAAAGAAAAAATCAGTCATCATTTATATTCTTACATTATACTTATATATAAGATATGAATAAAAAAGATGTAACAAAATATGGAGCTTTCATCACAATTATATATTTTCTTGAATATTCTTACCTTTCTTGTCTAGTATGTTTCTCCACAAAATGCCTTTAAAAGTTAAATTTCTAACATTCAAACGCATGTTAATAAATATTTTACATGACACTTTGTAAGTGAAAATATATTAAGAAAGTTGCTTGTAAAATAGCACTGCTCATATCAGTCTTTTCTTGCCTCTAATGCTGTCAAAGATGACAGCCTCAATTAACATTGCTCTTTTGGCTCAGAACTCGTCAAACATTTCATTTTATCATTTCTACACTTGCCCCTAGACTTAGACAGAAAAATGGGCAGCAATAATCATTAAACATGAAAAGCAGAACATTCCTGTAAATGGCAGAATGGCATAGGGTAATCATGAGAAAGAGCAAGCAAGCAAGTTGATGAATATATTGACAGCTTGCTTTTAACAAATCAAGATGCTTGAGCAGTTGCAAGCAAGAACCAGGCACTGTGACGGAAGAACACAGTGACAGATGGATTCTGTATAAGCTCTATTCGTCTTCTCTTCTATAAACCAGAAAGAAACAAATGAAAAGCAAAGGAATATGTGTGAGTTTCCTGTCTCAAATAATTACAAAGGCAAATACTCTAACTTAGGAGCTATGTAGACCATGTCAAGTAGTTGAAACAAGCATATTTGCAGAAGGCAAACACACTTCCTTAGGTAACTTTCAAATGAGAATCTGAACATTGAGGATTTCCTTGTCCAACATCTTGACAATAAAAATAATAAATATTAGTGCTCCTCCTTTCATTTCTATAGATACAGAGCATATAGTGAAGGTTCTTATCATGGGGAAGATATCTTTGCTATTTTTGGCCTGTAGACTCTCAGGTTTGTTTATTTTGTTTCTGTCTTTGGGCTTACAAAATGATGAAAATATATTTCTCAGGCTTTAAAGATGAACAGAATATATCCTAACTGCATTCTGAAACTTGCTAGCTGAGATATCTGAGACGCTTAACTATATAATGGGAAAAAAGAAATAAAAGGCATTCAAATTGAAAATAAAAAGGTAAAATCATCCCTGTTTACAGATGACATGATCCTCTATATAGAACATCCTAAGGCCTCTGTAACAAAACATGTTAGAACTAATAAATAAATCTAATAAGGTAGAAAGATTCAAATCAACATAAACTAATTACATTTATTTTATCATACCAATAATAATCTAACCAAAAAGGAAATTATAAAAATATTCCCATTTATAATAGTATAAAAATCAATAAAATACTTAGAAATAAATTCAAACAGGAAGGTAAAAGGCCCGTATAGTGAAAACTGTAATACATTGATCAAAGAAATTGAGGGACAAGAAATAAATGGAAAGATGTTCAATTTTTATAAATTGGAAGAACTAATGTTAAAATATCCAGATAGCCCCAAATGATCTACATATTCAATGGGATCCCATCAAAATTGCAATGGCACTTTTCACAGAAAATTTTTTTAAAATATAAAATTCATATAGAATTATTAAAGACAAAATCGCCAAAGCAATCTTGAGCAAGAAACAAAAATTAGGAGAAATTACACTTAACTAATTTTAGATACGAAGCTATAATAATCAAAGAGTATGGTACTGGCATTAAAAAAAAGAGAAACATGCCAATAGAACAGACTAAAGGGACTCAAAATAAACTCATATATTTATGGTTCACTACTTTTCCACATGACCACCAAGAAGATACAGTGGGAAAAATATAGTGTCTTCAATAAATAGTGGTGGGAAAATTGGATATCCACATGAAAAGAAAAAAATTGGATTTTTGTCTTACACCACACACAATAATCAACTCAAAATGGATTAAAAACATAAATATAAGAACTGAAACCATAAAACTCCTAAAAATTAAATGAGAAACATACTTCTCAATGTTGGCCTTGACAATGGTTTGTTTGGATATGTTACCAACCACACAGACAACAAAAGCAAAAATAAATATGTAGGACTACATCAATCTAAAAAGCTTCTGCACAGCCTGGGAAACATCAACAAAATAAATACGTAGCCTATGGATTGGGAGAAAAATATCTGCAATCCACTTACCTGATAAGGAATTAATATTCACAATATATTATCTGATAAGGAATTAGTATCCAAAATGTATAGGGAACTCAAACTACTCAATAACAATAAAAGAAAAATGAAATATCCCTACTAAAAAATTGGGAAAGGTCCTGCATAACATTTTCCCAAAGAAGACCTAAAAATGTCCAACAGGTAGATTAAAGGGGAGTTTTTTCCTTAGGACAAATCTTACAAAACTCCTCCTTCTTTCTGTTGAATTTGTGGCATCTTCCTTCAAAGCTAGTTTAACAAATTGTTTTTATTCTCAGCTTTAGTAATATATAATTGAATATATATATATATAGTAAAAGTGTGCAATGTGATGCTTTGATAGGCAAATATATTGTATGATGATTACCACAATCAAATTAACACATCCACCTACAGACATAATTACCACTTTGCATGTGTGTGTAGATGGTGGTAAGGAAACTTGCTATTTATTTTCTTGGTAAATTTTAAATAAACAATACAGTATTATTAATTATAGTGACCATGCTGTATATTAGACCCCGATAATTTATTCATCTTAAAACTGAATGTTTGCACCCCTTGACCAACATCTTACCGTATTTCTCACCCCACAGTCTTTGCAACCAACTCTTTTACTCTATCAGTTTGACTATTAATGTATTTCACTATAGTAGGCAATGTATTAACAAGGTAGCTGCCATCTAGTCAATTTACTTTAGTGAGCAACCAGTGCTATAAAAATCAAACTAGCCATTTCAGGGAAAATGAATAAACTTTTTGTGAGTTCCAGTCTAACCTTAACCTAGGAATTAGCAGCTCACTGAATCAATGACATCTGTGGCATATTACATAATAAAATTGAAGGTAAATATATGCAGAAAGGTATTTGATGACCTGATTTTTAAATGTTTCATATACCTAAATTTAAAAATCACATAAAATCTATCATCTTTTTTATTTAGCTTTTTTATTTTCTATAATACATTGACATTGAATCAATTCAAATCCTTATACATTAATTATAAACTTCTTTCCTTTAGATTAGCTACTTTAGCTTAACTTTGATTTAAAAAAATAGGTTTTGGCTTATTTGATAATACCTTGGATGAATTTATCTCCACAGCATAAAATTGCATTACTTATAAGAGAATTGAACAGACTATGAGATTCACCTTACTTGAGAAGCTACAAATTACTGGAAGGACTTTACCAGCATGGAAACTATATAATGTTAGGGTCCCAGTGTTGTAGCCAATTAACCAGTTAAGGACTGCTAATTATTCTTTCTCACCTCTTATAAACTATAGACAGATTAATAAGTAATATCAATCAGAGACTCACCCAGTAATACAAATTGGTTTTTTTATGGCTTATGTGGACTCCAAGGTCATTTTGGAACAACAGCTCACACAAATAAATAAATAATGAAGTATTTGAAAGTGATTTATCAAATGGGATTCATTAGAACCATTATTTCTATAAGAAACAGTACTATTATCTCTATAACAGTTCAGAAGTTTAGTCAGAATATATTTTCCTAAAAAATTTAGAATACATATATATAGAATATATTTAGAATATTTATCAATTTAATGTATATATGTATAGCATTGTACCTATCATACAATCTAAGAATTAAAATAATACCTACCATTGCTCTCTATTGGCCTCTCCTGTATATTCACTGTTTGAATCTTCTGAAACGACTGTCTGAAATTTTCTGTTTATCATTCCATTGCTTACAAGAGTATATATGTTTAATATGCATATACAAGTATATATGACATGTAAATACATGCTTTATCATGTAAATGTTATGATATATAATCTGTATTATAGGATACATATATCACATATAAACATGTATAATTTATCACATATATGAAAGTATGCATTATATATGACATGGTATAAAACATATGCCATGTATGTCACATATAAATTAATATAAAATCTCCTTTATCATATATACATATATTTTATTATGTGTACTTTAATGTGTATATATATGTCATATATACTATATATACATATGTGTAAATATGTTTATATCTGCAGAAATGTAACATTTGTTTTGAATTTGTAAAGAGGTTGTCATATTGAATATACTCTTCTAGAACTTGATATTTCTTACTAGTCACCTACATTCAACAAAGTTTTCTCTTTTTTTTGGTAAAAAAGTTACTTCTAGTATTCTTTATTTATCTTCTTAATTAACATATAGCTATGTTAATGACTACATAATGACAGTTAAATTTATCTGAAAGATAAAGATCACAAATATTGATGGGTCTATCAAACTTATAAAGATAAAAATAAAATATTGATTAAAATAAGATTGAGAAACTAACAAATCTACCAAAATAGTAGTGGAAGATTCTCTCATATACATCTCAGTTATTGATTATTGAACCAGAGAAGAGGGAGGACAAAGAGCAGACAATTAAGAAGATTTTTATGTCTTTATACTGTATCGTTTTTGTGGACCAATTTTGCGAGTAGTATATCTATTCTGTAATTCAAGAAACAACTTTGGTTTTATTGTTTACTGGTTCCTGATCTTTTCATTATTTGCTCATTTAATTTCTTTCAATCTATTCTGCTATCACTTTCTCAATTTTTTTAAGTTGAAAACCCAATCAATCAAAGTCTGTTGATTTACCCTTACTTTTCTTTCATAGTACGAACATTCAGAGCTTTAGGTTTTATTCAAATCACTACTTTGACTTACTACACAAATTTTGATGTGATGGGGTTTTCATAATTCTTTTCTACATGGTTTGAAAGTCCATCATTCTTTAACCCATATGTTAAATAGAATATATTTAACATTCCAAATGTACATTTTACATTAAATTTTCATTTTAAATATGTAATTTAATTTCATTGTACTTAGAAAATATAGTCTGTATAATATCAAATATTTGAAGTTTATATTGCTATGTAAGCAATTATTACAATAAATTTATATAAAATTTCCATATGTCCTCTGAACTTGCACCTTAAGCTCATGAACTTTGTTGTTTAAATCTTTATCGCTTTTCTTTCCCTTCTCCTTTTCCTCCTTCTCTCCCACCTGACTCCTGTCCTCTCTTTCTCCTCCTTCTCTGGTTGAATAATGATCTTTCTTTCAGATAAACTTAACATTTTCATTATTTAGTCATTAACATAGCTATATCAATTATTTGCTTAATTAATATTTATCAATTTTTAAATCTTCAGTCTTTCTGTTTTCAGAATTCAATTATATGACTTGTAGAAAGGCCATCACTGATTTCTTTTAAAAATAAAATTTGACAATCTTGTCTAATTCATGTATTCTTGTAGATTAATATAATATCTTCTCAGCACTGTTCCCAGTTATCAATCTTCTTTCTGTTCATGAGAGTTAAGAAATTCTTGCTATGATATACTTTACTGTCTGTATATATTAAATGTTACAGAAAACAGATTGTTTTCTTAACAACTGAGATGTTCACCATTTTCAGAGAATATTTTAAGATGAGTTAAAATTCATATGTACAAAAATTACATTTACCTCTAAATTTAATGACTATTAGTCAAGTCTTAATTTTACTGTCTATAAGGATCCTTAAGATGTGGGTCTTATTCTCAAGGAGTTTATTGTCCAGTTAATGTTCTCAATCCATGCAAGGCTCTGAGAAGTCAATCTATTTAAAGTGGATCTTAACAAACTATCATATTAAACACCTGTCTAATTGTGTCCTTGTCAGCATTATAGCCATCATTATCAGTATTCACAATCCTTCACTGACTTTTATTGTGCTCACTGCAGAATAAGTGTGTAATCCTTCTTGTGTTATTAATATATTAACCACATATACATGTAGGAGAGAAAAACTAATCTTTTTCTCGCTTGTTGGCAGGTTCATGGCTGAGACACCTATTACAAGAAATAAAATAATAAGAGAAATACCAGTTTTATGGGACATGAGATCCTTCAGAAATGAAGAATCAAATAAATAGATTAATCTACATATTTTTATGGGAAATCAGGTAGAAGTATGATTGGAGGAAAAAGAGAATGATCTAATGACAATACACTGCAGGGAACTAAGCAGTATATCTGAGTTTGTGCAGATTTTTCTTTGTATCACGTGATCTTTAGAGATAAGGACATTGTTTTCCTCTGAAAATAGGAAGACCACCTCTGGAATGAGTGTCTATGACCCACTTTAGAGGAAGGTCAGAAAAATCTTTTCTGGCCTACTTCAGGGGAAGTTGGTAGAACAAAGTCAGAGAGACCTTTATGCTTCTGTTCATTTCTCAAATTCCTTCAGCTTAAAATACTCAGCATGCCAAGTTGCCATATTTTGGTGTAGCATATTTAGTCTTATCACTTAGTATCACTCAACTTCTGGGTCCTAGATAGCTTACAAATGTACTCTTTCTAAATTTTATTTCTTTAATTCTATTCACATCACTGAAATCAATACCTACTGTATTCTTTGCCTTAAGTTTCCTACTTCAGCCAACCTTATAACCTCTGTTAAATTAACATTATTAAATTTTAATTTAACTTAAAAAGGCACATATTAAATTAAAGTTTAATTTTAACTTAAAAAGGCATATATTAAATTAAAATTTAATTTTAATTTAACTCAAAAAGGCATATATTTGAAATTATCATTTTTCTGTACTCTTTACCTATAAATAGTCAAAGGGCTTTTTGTGATTTATTAAGTGAAATAACCTGGGCAAAAATTCAAATTTCTACTCAAAATCATAGTATTCATTCTGACCAATATCTTCACTATAGAAATTTGCCCTATGCCGTCAATATGCCTAAGTGCCTTCCAGATCATCCCAAATTCACTGCTATTCATTCTCTTCCATCATTTTAATTATTTATTTATTTCTCCACAAATTATTCATTTAATGTAGTATATATCATAGTGAGCAAAACAGATTTGACCCCTGGCCTAATAAAACTTTCAGTTTTGTAAAACATTCTTACTCTAACTAATTCTGTCAAAATTCCCATTACTCTATTAAGCTATCATATCAGTAAGATTTCAAAAACCATACCCAATCTCTCCTCTAGATATAATCACTATTAAAACCCTAAGCAGTTTTCAAACTCAATTAAAAGTCAACTATTGCCAAAGAAATTACCCTAATTTATTTGACCATGTAAAGTATCTCCTTTCTTTTGAATCCTAAAAGCACTTGAAAATTGCCTAATAACACATTATATTTCGTCTTATATTATAAATATCTAAATATTTGTTTTTTCTTCTTATTCTAGAATCTTGAGATTTGAGACCTTTTATTTGATACTTAGCAAACCGTATTTATCCAGTATGGTTTTTTGTGCAGTTTAAATTACTTAAGCATGATTGCCTGTAGCTTTAAAATATGTTACAGTATCCAGAAACACTGTCTGTAATGGTATTTTTAAAAGCATCTGGTTTTTTTCCACTACTTTCTTTATACCGCTTTACATACCACTTTCTTTAGACTGCAGATTTTTGATCATGAGATAGAAATTGCACAGATTAAAGAGAAAATTCATAAGCATGACTTAGGTATCCATACAATGTGGTTTAGTAGTTAAGACTGTTTCAAGAATCTGATGGTCAATATATAATTTCCAGATGTGTAAAAAATTTCAGATTTTACAGTAAACTCTGCATTTCCTCATATATAAAATAAATATGATAAACATCTCTCTTACAAGGTTTTTAGAATTGAATGAGGTACAGCAGGTAAGAGGCTAGCATACTTGAAGTATAATACATTAAAAAGTCACCCTTTATTGTCTTGTCAATTCATTATTTTACATCCAATTTTGTTTTGTACCATTCAAATATGGATAGGTGTGCGTCTCAGCATACTTAAATCACAAGTGGAATTTTTACTGTTTTTGAAATCCATACAGGTTTTTAAGTTGCCTCTGCCAATACACTCCAGCAAAGGACCATAAGAAACACAGCACAGGGGATAATGAGGCTTCTCATTTAGGGAATCTTAGAAAGGATGTACAAGACTTGTGGTGGGTGATTTGGGAGTGATAAAGGAAACATAGCTTGCCTATAGTTTATGTGTTGTTAGGAAGGAAACGTAAATTTAGATTGGGAGTAAAACTAATGCATATCTAGAAGGAAAGAGGATTAGAGTGAGGCCAAATGAAATTAGTGAAGAAGCAGCTTTCACTGATATTAGCTATTAATAATAACTATTATTTGGTTATGCTTAGGGAAATATTAATTTTTTTATTAGTTGTCAGACTTGATTGCACAGTGTTTTTTTTTTTTTTTCTTGTTGATCTGTTATGGTCCCAGAGTGGCCTTGTTTGATCATGACCTTCTGTGAAATGCCTTATGTTCACCAAGAGAACACCAAGGCTAGGCTGACAGCTCCTTGCAACAGAAAGACAAGCAGATAGTAATCAACTAGGCTGTGGCTCTCAGTGATGTTTTTCTCTATTACCTGTCAAAAAACTTCACACATTCATTCTGAAACAGTTAGTTGCTAATGTAGAAGTATAACAACACTGATCAAAACTGGAAACAAAGCAGGTGTTTTTAAATTGTACCTGATAAATAACTAAAAGTGATTTTTCATAGTTAATAATTGGTTAATTTTTAAATAACGTACATGTTACCACCCAAATAACATGCCAATCTACTTAAGGCTATGTAAATAGTACTATTTGAACATTTTAATAATTTTTTCTATAAAAATATTAACAATTTTACATTCTTTTTTGGAATAATGCAAAAAATTGTGTATGTTATGCTAATTGCTTTAAAATAAACAAATTAGGTTTGCATGAAAGCATCAATTAGGTATGCAGTCCAATAAGGCTTCTTATTTACCTATGTCTGTAAGGCCTGTGGTATGTCTTATAAGCCTTGATGTTCAAGTTAGGTTCATGAATTTCAGTTGAATACTCTTGGCTTTCCCAGATTCCATCCTCCTCAAGAATGGATATTGGATTCCAAAACTGTAAGAGTGCCAACACCTCTGATTTAGATTCCAGTGGTTTTCTGTTTATTTTATTCCATCCTTGACATACACGGTTTTATGAATCTGGTTCATTCTTCAATGTGAAAGCAGAGAGTTTGCTTCATTTCTCTGTGCTTTCTATTCCTGCAATATTGGGCCCTCTATTTAAGCTCTGAAAGCATTGAAGTCTGTTTTGTGACTCCAGCAAATCAGAGCACCCAAGGTCTTTCTGCATCTCAATCATGGTTTCTTACTTGTGTTCTTAGCCTCTGGCACTGCACCATTAATTGACAAATACCTTGCAATGGAAGTTGGCTCACTTTTCTGAGGTTTTCTTTCCTCTGAGATCTTAATGTTTAAACTCCTAGTTTACTAGAGACACATCATTGCTTTCATTTATAGGTCATTCCTATATTATCCAGCCTTCCAGATTTGTTTTCAGTGAAGAGGTGAGTCGACACAAGGAACTCTATCATAACCGGAAGTAGAAGTCTGGTTTCCCCTTGCTTTTATCTTCTTTCTTTCATTTATCATGCACTTTCTCTTTTTTTCCATTTTCTGAGCATAAAATAATGAACAAGAGCCAAAAAACATATAAGGATATTGGAGACATAAATTAAATATTAGAAACATCCAATAAATTATGATTGTTTCTAGGGTGTTCTGGGCTTAAAAGCCATGGCCATGCTATAAATAGATTCCCAGAATGTATGCATCCTGTCTAACTGGAACTGTGTACCCTTTAACCCATATCTTCCCATTCCTCACCCCACCTCCAGCCACAGGTAACCACCATTCTACTCTGCTTCCTTGAGTTCAACTTTTGTAGATTCCACGTATAAGTGAGATCCTGTAGTATACTTTTTTCTGTGCCTAGCTTATTTCACTTAGCATAATGTCTATGTTATAACATAACACAGAGTATAACATTATGTTATGTTCTACACACATACACACACACATGGAGGCACACACAGTGTACCGCATTTTTTAAATCTGTTCATCAGTTGAACATTTAGGTTGACACCATATCTTGGTTATTGTTTAGTTTGATGTAGCCTCGCTACTTTATTTTTGCCTCTAGTTTTGGTGTCATATCCATGAAATCATTGCCCAAGCCAGTGTTGTGGAGCTTTTTTTTTTTTTAAACTATGTTTTCTTCTAGTAGTTTTACAGATTTAGGCCTTACATTTACATCTTTTATCTATTTTTAGTTTATTTTTGAATAGTGTGTGCCAATGTGTCCAATTTTCTTCCTCTGCTTATGGATATCCACTGCTCCCAACACTATTTATTAAAGAGATTGTTCTTCCTACCATGTATGACCTTGGAAACTTTGTTGAAGATCAATTGACCATAAATGCACGTATTTATTTCTAGCACTCTAGGTTGTTCCATTGGCCTATGTGTCAATTTTTATGCCAGCAGCAGGCTGTTTAGGTTAATTTAACTTTGTAGTTCATTTTGAAATCGGGTAGTGCGATGCATCCAGCTTTGATTCTCTTTCTTAACATTGCTTTGGCTGTTTGGGGTCATGGTAGTTGCCTTTGACTTTTAAAATTGTCTTTCTATTTTTGGAAAAAATGTCAATGGAATTTTGATAAGGATTGCATTGAATCTGTAGATCACTTTGAGTGATACGAACATTTTAACCACATGAATTATTTTAATTCATGAACAAGAGATATTTTTTCATTCATATATGTCTTGCATGTTAGAATTTTCATCTTTTTGATTAAATTTGTTCCTAGGTACTTATTTTTATTTTTTGATGCTATTTAAAGTAGAATTGTTTTCTGGCTTTCTTTTTGAATAGTTTATTGTTACAGATTTTAAAAATTATTTTTAAGAGTTTTTTGGTGGAGATTATCACTACATATGTGATCTGAACTTTGCTCTGAGGCAACATCCTACTAAAAATGCCCTTAATTTAAGATCATTTCTTACTTCAAGAACATATTTTTGGTTGAAAGTATGCAGGGAAACATAACCATAGGTTTCTAAAATCTTTTGTGATATTCTTAGAGGTGTATTTTGCTTATATGTTTCTCTCGAATCTAGGTATACATGTATATAGAAACATATATACCTAAATATGACACCCTTTCTTTGTCATTTATGACTCCAAGTCTTCAAATTCCATTTTCTTCTCTAGAATTTTATCAAATTCAACTTCCAACCATTTATTCCTTCATGATTAGATTAAGCTGAGAATAGTAACTCACTTTATGACTTCTAGAATCTTTATTTTTTTCTTGGAGGGACATGAAATTTTAACAATAGTACATCACAACTTCTACTTGAGGTCTACCTTTTATTTTCCTTGGGCTCTGGGGTATATGTGCACATCCTGCATTCTGCAGGATTGATGTGTAGGTACATAAATGCCATGGTGGTTTGCTGTCTCCATTCTCCCCTCCCAACATCTCCTACATCAGGCATTTCTCCCGGTGTTATCCCTCCACATCCTCCTCACTGCCCTCCTGCTGACCCCCCCCCCATTCCCTCACCTCCCTTCCACGCACTAACCTAGCCAAGTGAGTGTTGTTCCCTTAACTGTGCTGAAGTGTTCTCATTGTTAATCACCCACCTATGAGTGAAAACGTGGTGTTTGGTTGGATTTTTGTTCTGTGTCAGTTTGCTGAGAATGATGGTTTCTAGATTCATCCATGTCTCTACAAAGGACATGAACTCGTCACTTTTTATGGCTGCATAGTATTCCATGGTGTATATGTGCAACATTTTCTTTATCCAGTCTATCGTTGATGGGCATTTGGGTTGATTCCAGGTCTTTGCTATCATAAACAGTGCCACAACGAACATACGTGTGCATGTGTCTTTATAATAGAACAATTTATAATCCTTTGGGTATATACCCAGCAATGTGATTGCTGCGTCAAATGGAATTTCTATTTCTAGATCCTTGAGGAATCACCACACTGTCTTCCATAATGGTTGAACTAATTTGCACTCCACCAACAGTGTAAAAGTGTTCCTTTTTCTCCACATCCTCTCCAGCATCTGTTGTCTCCAGATTATTTAATGATTGCCATTATAACTGGCATGAGATGGTATATCAGTGTGGTTTTGATTTGCATTTCTCTAATGACCAATGATGATGAGCATTTTTTCATATGTTTATTGGCCTCATAAATGTCTTTTTTTGAAAATGTCTTTTGAGTGGTTTTGTTTGTTTTTCCTTGTAAATCTGTTTTAGTTCTTTAAAGATACTGGATATTAGCCCTTTGTCTCACAGGTAGATTGCAAACAGTTTTTCCCATTCTGTTGGTTGCTGGTTCATTCTAATGATTGTTTCTTTTGCTGTGAAGAAGCTCTTAAATTTAGTTAGACCCCATTTATCTATTTTGGCGTTCATTGCTATTGCTTTTGGTATTTTAGTAATGAAGTCCTAGCCTATGTCTATGTCCTGAATGGTGTTGCATGAGTTTTCTTCTAGGGTTTTTATGGTGTTAGTTCTTACGTTTAAATCTTTAATCCATCTGGAGTTAATTTTTGTATAAGGTGTAAGGAAGGGATCCAGTTCCAGCTTCCTGCATTTATTGGTGTTGCATGGGTTTTCTTCTAGGGTTTTTATGGTATTCGTTCTTATGTTTAAATCTTTAATCCATCTGGAGTTAATTTTTGTATAAGGTGTAAGGAAGGGATCCAGTTCCAGCATCCTGCATTTATTGGTGTTGCATGGGTTTTCTTCTAGGGTTTTTATGGTATTAGTTCTTATGTTTAAATCTTTAATCCATCTGGAGTTAATTTTTGTATAAGGTGTAAGGAAGGGATCCAGTTCCTAGCCAGTTTTCCCAACAGCATTTATTAAACAGGGAATTCTTTCCCCATTGCTTGCTTTTATCAGGTTTGTTAAAGATCAGATGGTTGTAGATGTGTGGCATTGTTTCTGAAGCCTCTGTTCTGTTCCATTGGTCTATGTCTCTGTTTTGGTACCAGTACCATGCTGTTTTGATTATTGTAGCCTTGTAGTATAGTTTGAAGTCAGGTAGTGTGATGCTTCCAGTGTTCTTTTTGCTTAGGATTGTATTGGCTCTGTGGGCTCTCTTTTGGTTCCATATGAAGATTAAAGTGATTTTTTACAGTACTGTGAAGACGGTCAATGGTAGCTTGATGCAGATAGCATTGAATTTACAAATTACTTTGGACCTCTGGCCATTTTTACAATATTGATTCTTCCTAATCTTGAGTATGGAGTGTTTTTCCATCTGTTTGTGTCCTCTCTTATTTGCTTGATCAGTGGTTTGTACTTCTCCTTGAAGAGATCTTTTACATCCTTTGTTAGTTGTATTCCCAGGTATTTTATTCTCTTTGTAGCAATTGTAAATGGGAGTTCACTCATGATTTGACTCTCTGTTTGTCTGTGTATAGAAATGCTTATGATTTCTACACATTGAATTTGTATCCTGAGACTTTTCAGAAGTTGCTTATCAGTTTAAGGAGGTCTTGCACTGAGATGATGGGGTCTTCTAAATATGTGATCATGTCATCTGCAAATAGGGACAGTTTGACTTCTTCTTTTCTTAATTTAATGCCCTTTATTTCTTTTTCTTGCCTAATTGCTCTGGCTAGAACTTTCAATACTATATTCAATAGGAGTGGTGAGGGAGGGCATCTTTGTCTAGTGGCAGTTTTTAAAGGGAGTGCTTCTAGTTTTTGCCCATTCAGTATGATACTGGCTGTGGGTTTGTCAAAAAAGCTTTTATTATTTGGAGATACATTCCACTGATACCTAGTTTATTGAGAATTTTTAGCATAAAGGGCTGTTGAATTTTGTCAAAGGCCTTCTCTGCATCCATTGAGATAATCATGTGTTTTTTGTCTTTGGTTATGTTTATGTAATGGATTAAGTTTACAGATTTGTATATGTTGAACCAGCCTTGCATCCCAGGGATGAAGCAGACTTGATTGTGGTGGATAAGCTTTTTGATGTGCTGTTGTATTTGGTTTGCCAGTATTTTATTGAAGATTTTTGCATCAATGTTCATCATGGTTATTGGCCTGTAGTTTTGTTTTATAGTTGTGTCTCTACCAGGTTTTGGTTTCAGGATGATGTTGATCTCATAAAATTATTTTGGAAGGATTCTCTCTTTTTGCATTGTTTGAAACATTTTCAACAGGAATGGTACCAGCTCCTCTTTGTATGTCTGGTAGAATTTGGCTGTGAACCTGTCTGGACATGGAGTTTTCTTGGTTGGTAGGGTTTTAATTGCTGCCTTGACTTCAGACCTTATTATTGGTCTATTCAGGGTTTCAACTTCTTCCTGGCTGTCTTTGGAGTGGGGAAGTGTCCAGGAATGTATCCATTTCTTCCAGATTTACTGGTTTATGTGCACAGAGTTGTTTGTAGTAATCTCTGATGATAGTTTGTAGTTCCAAGGAATCGGTGATGATCTCCCTTTATCTTTTTTCTTGCATCTATTTGATTCTTCTCTCTTTTCTTTTTTATTAGTCTGCTAGCAGTGTGTCTATTGTGTGGATCTTTTCAAAAATCTAGCTCCTGGATTTATTTATTTTTTGAAGGGTTTCTTGTTTCTCTATCTCCTTGGCTTCTGCTCTGATCTTAGTTATTTATTGTCTTCTTCTTGCTTTTGAGTTTTTTTGATCCTGCTCCTCTAGCTCTTTCAATTTTGATGATAGAGTGTTGATTTTACATCTTTCCTTGTTTCTCATTTGGGCATTTATTGCTATAAATTTCCCTCTAGACACTGCTGTAAATGTGTCCCAGAGATTCTGATACATTGTGTCTTTGTTCTCATTGGTATTGAAGAAAATTTTTATTTCTGCCTTCATTTCATTGTTTATCCATTTGTCATTCAGGAGCAAGTTGTTCAGTTTCCATGTGATTGTGCAGTTTTGAGTGCTTTTCTTAATCCCGAGTTCAAATTTGTTTGTGCTGTGGTCTGAGAGATTGTTTGTCATAATATCCATTTTTTTGCATTTGCTGAGGAATGATTTACTTCCAATTAGGTGGTCAATCTTACAGTAAGTGTGATGTGGTGCTGAGAATAATGTGTATTCTGTGGATTTGGGGTGGAGAGTTCTGTAAATGTCTGTTAGGTTTGCTTGGTCCAGCTCTGCATTCAAGTCCTGGATATCCTTGTTGATTTTCTGTCTCGTTTATCTGTCAAATATTGTCAGTGGAGGGTTAAAGGCTCCCACTATTATTGTGAGGGAGTCTAAGTATCTTTGTAAGTTGTTAAGAACTTGTTTTATGTATCTGGGTGCTCCTGCATTGGGTGCATATATATTTAGAATAGTTAATTCTTCTTGTTGCGTTGATTATTTTACCATTATGTAATGCCCTTCTTTGTCTCTTTTGATCTTTGTTGGCTTAAAGTCCGTTTTATCAGAGACTAGGATTGCAACCCCTGATTTTTTTGCCCTCCATTTGCTTGGTAAATCTTCTTCCATCCCTTTATTTTGAGTCTATGTGAGTCTTTGTACATGAGATGGATCTCCTGAATACAGCACACTGATGGGTCTTGACTTTTTAATCCAATTTGCCAGTCTGTGTCTTTTGATTGGGGCATTTAGGTCATTTACATTGAATTTTAATATTGTTATGTTTAAGTTTGATCCTGCTATTTTGCTACTGGCTGGTTGTTTTGCCCTTTAGTTAATGCAGCTTCTTCATTGCATCATTGTTCTTTGCCTTTTGGTATGTTTTTGCAGTGAGTGGTACTTGTTGTTCCTTTCCATGTTTAATGCTTCCTTCAGGAGCTCTTGTAAGACAGGCCTTGTAGTGACAAAATCTCTCAGCAATTGCTTGTACATAAAGAATTTTATTTCTCCTTCATGTATGAAGTTTAATTTGGCCAGATATGAAATTCTAGGTTGAAAGTTCTTTTCTTTAAGGATGTTGAATATTGGCCCCTACTCCCTTCTAGCTTGTAGGGTTTCTGCTGAGAGATCTGCTGTGAGTCTGATGGGCTTTCCTTTTTGGGTGACTTGACTTTTCTCTCTGGCTACCTTAGGATTTTTTCCTTCATTTCAACCCTAGTGAATCTCACAATTATGTGCCTTGGAGTTGCTCTTATTGAGGAGAATCTCTGTGGTGTTCTCTGTATTTCCTGGATTTGAATGTTGGCCTGCCTTGTTGGGTTGGGGAAGTTCTCTTGGATAATATCCCAAAGAGTATTTTCCAACTTGGATTCATTCTCCCTGTCACATTCAGGTACACCAATCAAGCGTAGATTAGGTCTTTTCACATAATTCCATATTTCTTGGAGGCTTTGCTCATTTCTTTTTACTCTTTTTTCTCTAATCTTCCCTTCTCATTTTATTTTATTGATTTGATCTTCAATCGCTGATATCCTTTCTTCTGCTTGATTGATTCAGCTGTTGAAACTTGTGTATGCCTCACAAAGTTCTCGTGCTGTGTTTTTCAGCTCCATCAAGTCATTTATGTTCTTTTCTAACCTGATTATTCTAGTTAGCATTTTGTCTAACCTTTTTTCAAGGTTCTTAGTTTCTTTGCATTGGGTTGGAACATGGTCTTTTAACTCAGGGAAGTTTGTTATTACCCACCTTCTGAAGTTTGCTTCTGTCAATTCATCAAACTCATTCTCTGTCTTGTTTTGTTCTCTTGATGGTGCGGAGTTGTGATCTCTGGGAAGAGAAGATGTGTTCTGGTCTTTGATGGTTTCATCCTTTTTGTGCTGGTTTCTTCCTATCTTCATGGATTTACCTCCCTTTGATCTTTGAAGTTGGTGATTTCAGAAGGAATCTCTGAGTGGATGTACTTTCTGTCATGGTTGGAGTTATATCTTTATTGGCCTGTAGAGGTGTTGCTGGGCTGCCTCAGATTCAGTCAGGCTGCTGAGTGGGTGGTCTTCCCCTGGAGTTTGTTTATGCAAGTGAGATTAGCTCCGCCTTCCCAATGATGCCTTTCCTTCCCTGAGCTTGATCTTCCCAGTTGGGGTCAAACTGGTGTATTCGTTGGGAAGCTCTGTAGCACGTGGGCTTCAGTTTGAGTTTTGTGGGGGAGGGGCCGCCAGGCCTTATCGCCCGTTTCCCTGCTTTCAACTCTGCCTCTTTCTATGGGACAGGTAGTTCTGTCCTGCTGGAATTAGTCTGAAACTTCCACCCAGGTCTGTGCTGACAACTTGTAGCACCAGGCAGAAGCCATTGCTCAAAATTGACAACCCACAGCACCCCTCAGTCTGGTGGGGATCTCATGGATCATGGGTTGCTGGAAGGATGAGGGAAGCACAGGATCCGAATTGAAGCACTGAGGGTGTGAAGTCCTCAACCCTCCGAGCTGGCTACAAGTTCCAGGTGGGGACGTGACCTGATTTGTCTCAGTTCTCCCTTCCTGGACTACTCTCTCCCTGCTTGAGCTTACCTTCCTTGGGCTATTTTCAGTGTCCTACCAGTCCCACTGAAATGAATCCAGCACCTCGTTTAGAATTTTGAAGTCCTCTAGCCCTCTGCATCTTATTCACTGGGAGCTGCGCTCTGGTGTTGGCTCCTCTTGGTCATCTTGGTGCACCTCTGAGGTCTACCCTTTTGAAGTCCAACTGCAGGATATTTGATAGAATAGAATCATAAGCTTTTAAATCAGATACATGTAACTGTTAGATACATTTATAAATCTTTTTTCACACTGCCATAAATAACTACACGAGACTGGGTAATTTGTGAAGAAAAGAGCTTCAATTTATTTGCAGTTCTTCAGGCTTAACAGGAAACATGAATAGGAAGCCCCAGGAAATTTAAAATCGTGGTGGAAGGTGAAGGGGTAGCAGGCACAACTTACCATCATGGCAGGAGAAGAGAGAGAGAGAGAGTAAAGGGGGAATTGCCACACACTTTTAAACCATCAAGTCTCATGAGAACTCACTCAGTATCATGAGAACAGCCAGGGGGAAATCTGGCCCTATGATCCAATCACCTCCCACCAGGTCCCACCTCCAACTTGACATGAGATTTCGTTGTGGACACAAATTCAAACTCTGTCATTCTGACCCTCGTGCCTCCCAAACTTCATGTCCTTCTCACATTGCAAAATACAATTATCCCTCCTCAAAGAGTTCTCCTGTCTTAACTTGTTTCAGCATTAACTTAAAATTTCACAATCCAAAACCTCGTGTAAGACAAGGTAAGTACTTTCTGCCTATAAGACTGTAATTTTTTTAAAAAAGTTAGTAACCCTCTTTTTTGTTTTGTTTTGTTTTTGAGACAGAGTCTTGCTCTGCTGCCAGGTACCAGACTGGAGTGCAGTGGTGCAATCTCGGTTCACTGCAATCTCCATTTCATGAGTTCAAGCAATTCTCCTGCCTCAGCCTCCCGAGTAGCTGGGAGTTACAGGCGCGTGCCACCATGCCCAGCTAATTTTTGTATTTTTTAGTAGAGATGGGTTTTCACCATGTTGGCCAGGATGGTCTTGATCTTTTGACCTCGTGATTTTCCACCTCGGCCTCCCAAGATGCTGGGATTACAGGCGTGAGCCACTGCGCCCGGCAAGTTAGTAACTTTTAAGATAGAATGGAGGTACAGGAACTGCATAAATTATCTCATTCCACATGGGAGAAATTGAGAGGGGCTACTAACCTTATGCCAATCAAAAACCCAAAAGGACAGTCATTAAATCTTAGTAGCTCCAAAATAATCTCCTTAGACTCCATGTCTCACATCGAGGGCACACTGATGCAAGATGTGGGTTCCCTAGGCCTTGAGCAGCTCCATCTCTGTGGCTTTGCAGTGTACAGCCTCTGCAGCTGCTTTCTCAGGCTGGCATTGTGTGCCTAAATCCTTTCCAGGTGCACAGTGCAAGCTACAGTTGAATCTACCACTTTGGGGTCTGGAAGATAATTGCCCCCCTCTCACAGCTCCACTAGGCAGTGGGTTATCTGTGTGGGGGCTCCAACCCCACATTTTTCCTCTATACTGCCTTTGTAGAGGTTCTCCAGGAGGGCTCTGCCCTAGCAGCAGACTTCAGCCTGGACATCCAGATATTTTCATATATCTGAAATTTCATACATCCTCTGAAATCTAGATGAAAACCTCAATTTCTGATCCCTGTGCTCCTGCAGGCCCAACACCACATGGCAGCTGACAAGGCTTGGGGTTTGAACCCTCTAAAGCAACAGACAGAGCTGTACATTGGCTCCTTTTAGTCATGGCTGACGTTGGAGTGGCTGGAACCTAGAACGCTATATCTCAAGCCTGCACAGAGCAGTAGGGAAAAAATAATAATTTTTCCCTCCTATGCCTCCAGGCCTATGATGGGAGGGGCTGCTGCAAATGTCTCTGAAGCATTTTTCCCATTGTCTTAGTTATTAACATTAGGCTCTTATTTAATTATGTGTCTTACTGCCAGCTTGAATTTCTACCCAGAAAATTGGTTTTTCTTTTCTACCACATAGTCAGCCTGCAAATCTTTCAAACTCTTACACTCTTCTTTCCTTTTAAATGTAAGTTCCAATTTCAGACCTTCTCTTTCTTTATGCAAATTAGCATAGGCTTTTAGGAGCACCAAGGCTATGTTTTAAATGCTTTGCTGCTTGGAAATTTCTTCCTCTAGTTACACTTAATCATGTCTTGAAGTTCAAAAATCCACACATCTATAGAGCACAGGCACAAAGCTGCCAGGTTTTTTTTGTTTTGTTTTGGTAAAGCAAAGCAAAAGTGACCTTTGCTTCAGTTCCCAATAAGTTACTAATCTTTATCTGAGACCACCTCAGCATGGACTTCATTGTCCATATCACTATCAGCATTTTGGTCACAACTATTCAAGAATACTCTAGGAAGTTCCAATATCACCTATATCTTCCTATCTTCTTCTGAGCCTTCAAAACTGCTCCAACCTCTGCCTGTTACCCAGTTTCAAAGTTGCTTCCACATTTTCAGATATCTGTATAGCAACATCTCACTCCAAGTACCAATACTCTGTATTAGTTAATTCTCATCTCCTATAAAGAAGTACATGAGACTGAATAATTTATGAATAAATTTAATTTACTCAGTTCACCAAACTTAAGAGTAAGCATGACTAGGAAGCCTCAGGAAACCTCATTACAAAATGTGGAGGGAAAGCAGGCAAATCGTACAATAGCAAGGAGAGATGAGAGAGAGAGAGCGAGAGAGAGAGAGCGAGAGAGATAAAGCAAGCAAAGGGAAAGTTGCCACACACTTTTACACCATCAGATCTCATGAGAACTCACTCATTATTATGAGAACAGCAATGGGAAATCTGCCCCCATGATCCAGTCATCTTCCACCAGGCTCCTCCTCCAATTAGACATGAGATTTGGGTGGGGACACAAATCCAAACGTGTCAGTACATGACTTAAAGGAATATTGTAGTAAATCAGTCTATTACCATATCAGAATAACTTTAAAACCAATGGTTTCTTGTTGGAATTTTCATTTAAACTAATGATATAATGTTTATTGAGTGACTAACAGAATTTATGACATAGTTCAATACATCATTTTCCTTATCCATTTTTCTGTTTCATTGTTGATGTTTTGATCAGGAAAGCATCATCTATGATTTTATCCAACTGAAAGATCTGCAGCACATTCCCACAATATTCCAGTCATTATTTATGGGATTTAATTATATTTTTCACACGTAAATTATTTCTACAGATTACCAATGACAGTTTCTTCACAAACAACACTATTCATAACTACTTGCTACCAATGGTAATATTGATTTGCCAGTTGTTAGTGGAATCTAAACCCACTAATAATCCATCCAAATTCAGAGATTTAAAGGTAAGATCTCTTTGCCTTGCCCAAAAAGTTTTATTCTTTTAGGTATAGGGTAACGCCATCATTACCCATTTAAAAAATATTCCCAAAGTGACTCTGATACACACTCATGCTTTTGATTAAAAAAACTAAAATGAGCTTCTTCTCTCTAGTCTGAATAGTAACATCACAATAGAAAAGTATTTATAGGAAGTAAACAGAAAGCAACTATGATTCGTAAACTAATAATAAGCTACTATTGCCAAAAGTGTACATTTGAGATCCTGAAAAATCTTGAATTCTTAGGCTGATAGTTCAGTATTAGTTTAAGAGAAGACATGCATTACTAGACTTGAAGAAATGGATGTTTATTTAAATTATAAAAACCACTTTATATATCAAGTCTTCTTTTCCTGATCTGGTTATTTTATTTGTTGGATAATATTTAGCATTTTTTTTGTTAGGTACTATGGTATTTTAAAAACTTGGCAATGTCTAATGAAATATATTATGCTAAAAATTATATTCCCAGTAGAAAAAAGTGTATTAATATATTTCCACCTGTATCTTCTAAGATTTACCTTTTAAAATGACTTCTAAGAGCCTCTTAGTGTTTTATTAATTAAGTTGTACTTTGTAATACAATTTTAGTTCAGGTAAAGTTCTCATTAACAGAAAAGTTAGTCATTTACTACCTAGAAATTTTTAAAAGTATGACAATTGTTGCCCTGGTCCTTTTAGTGCTGAAACATCTTACTCTTTTTTTTTTTTTTTTTTTTCATCAAAAAGGAACATATGATTATTCTGTGGCTACTTTCCTTTGGGCAAAATAAATTGTCAATGGCAGCAAATGCTATTGTGTTCCCAGAATTGTATCATTTGAATTTAGAAATTGGAGCATGGAGACTACCTTAAATCAAAATAAGTGGTTGTTTGGCAACCCTGTCTAGCCAACTAGCTAGTTCTGGCTGCTTTGCCAATAAGTTACTTTGAGAAATGGTTGCAATGTTCTAATCAAACACATAAAAAATTAAATTAGGAAAGTATAGAAAAATTATTACAATTATTGGGAAAAGTGAATTAAGAAAGGATAATAAAGAAAAATATCTCTGTTATTTCACTTTAGCTAATCTTATTTTAATAAAAGCATAGAAGTAGACATATAGAGAGACCATTAACTCATTTTTGATTCATGCATATATTAAGAAAATCTTATAACTTATACCGGAGATAAAATATAAATGCACACAGTAAATAAATCATGATTCAATAGTTTATGTAATAGAGGCCTAAAGTTCCAGTGGTCACAGAAGAGTATTTGAAGTCAAGAATCATGGAGAGCTTCAAGGAGAATAAGTTATTTGTGAATGTAAATAATTGGTAGGATTAAGCCAATTATAACATTGTATGAAAGGAAGATCAGTGAGCTTCAAAGGTTACGTGTGATGATATCCACAATCTTCTTAATTTAGTTTCATTTAGTTTTTTATTCATTAACATGTCAATGATTTTTAAATAATTAAAAATCCATTAACTGTGCTGTGTGTAGATAATGATCTTTATTCTTGCATCTAAAAACAATAAATAAGGTGTGCAAGAAAATGTGATATAACAATACATGTGCATCTTAGCAAAAGTCAAAAAAGATGATTGTCAAGTGTTTAGATAATTCTAAATTTTGGAATCTGATTAATATTTAATTGAATTTACTTAATGCAACCAACAATGAATGAAGAAGTGTTTGTCTTACAATTGAGCAAAGACATTTACATCAGAATAATATCACTCAGAGAATTATTGTTATTCATACACCAGAGGATAATCTTTTACATTCTCATCATTTAGTACTAATTAATTGTATTTCAAAAAGATCAACAAATGACATAATTTAATACAGACAGTATACTGTCAGTACGTGAGATACTGATGAAGGCAAGAAGGAGTGTGTTTTCTGTTAATGATTAAGTTCCACATTTCGGTGTCTAAATCTTTTCAAGATTTTAAGTATCATTTTGTATGCAGGTAAGCAATTCTGGTGCAGCAGATTTAAAATTCATCTCTAATTTATTTCAGACTTTGAACTTTCTTCAGAAGAATTGGGGTTTTTGAAATGTTTAACTTTGTAATTATTTTATAAATTATAAAACAAAATTCTGTGTTTTTTACAACTATCAGATGAAGCAACATGTGAACATAAACAAGTGTAATCAGTCACGGATATGCAAAAGAGGTCACAAAGACTCTGACTTTAAGGCATTTTCAATTGTCCTATGAACTTCAGCTCATTCATTATCAATTAGTTTCCATATCTAAACATGGCAGATGGCAAATTGTTCTTCAAACAGTAATAAAATAATAAAATATTTAAGAGTCATGGAACAATAACAGCAGAGAAAAAATTTTTAGAAAAGTTTTACAGGCAAGCTGGACTAGTTTGTGGTTTTGAAAGTTCCATTTATTCATATCAGATAAACTGTAATCACACATGCATGTGTGTATATATATATATATAAAATACATAGGTGCATATATATATATATAATACATAGGTGTATATATATAATACATAGGTGTATATATATTTATATATAAATTATATATAAAAATAACCCATTTATATATGTAAATGACAGAATTGTGTATATATATAATTAATATATGTAACAGATAATTATGTATATATAATTTGATATAAAAATGTCATTGCCCCAATCAATGCTTTCCAGTTATTCCCTCATGTTTTATTATAGAAGTTTCATAGTTTCAGAGCTTAGATTTAAATCTTTAAGACATTTTGAGTTGATGTTTGTATATGACGGATATAAAGGTCTAGTTTCATTCTTCTGCATGTGGATATCCAGTGTTCCTAGAACCATTTGTTGAGAAAACTGTCCTTTCCTTGTTGTGTACTTTTGACACCTTGTTGAAAATACATTGGCTGTAAATACATGGACTTATTTCTTGTTTCTTTGGTGTGTTCCATGGGTCAATGTATCTGTTTTTAAGTTAAGTACCGTGCAGTTTTGATTAATACAGCATTTAATACATTATAAAATCGAGTAGCCTGATGAGTTCGGCTTTATCCCTTTTGCTCAAGATAGTTTCGTTTATTAGGAAACTTTTATGGTTTCACACAAACTTTTTTTTTCTGTTTCTATGAACAATATTACTGATATTTTGATAAGGATTGCATTGAATCTATAGATAATTTGGAGTAATATGGATAGCTGAAAACCATTATTCATGAACACAAAATATCTTTTTATTTATTTGTATGCTCTTCAATCTCTTTCCTCAATGTTTTTATAATATTCAAATACATATATATATGTATATATATATAAAAGGACATATCTTTTATATCATTGGATAATATATTCCTAAATATTTTATTCATATTGAGATTATTATAAATGGGATTGTCATCTTGATTTCTTCTTCATAGTTCACTATTAGTTTATAGAAATACTATTGTTTTCTGTATGTTTATTTTGTATCCTGCAACTTTCCTGAACATGACAACTAGTTCCAATAGTATTTTTTGTAGAATCTTTAGGTTTTCTCTATGTAAAATCAAATTGCAACCAGGGTCAATTTAACTTTTTCCTTTCCAATATGAATGCCTTTTATTTATTTCTCTTGCCTAATTATTCTGGCTAGGACCTTAATAGTAGGTTGAATAGAAGTGGTGAGAATGGAGATCCTTGTGTTTTTCCAGATCTTAATGGAAGAGATTGTTATTTTTCCCCATTGAATATGATGTTAGCACTGAGTTTGCTATACATAGTCTTTATTGTGTTGACTTATATTTTTTCTATACCTTAATTTGTTGAAAGTTTTTTATTTTAAATGAATGTCGAATTGTCAATTATTTTTTGCATCTATTAAAATGATCATATGATTTTGTTTCTCATTCTATTAATATGGTGTATCATATTTACTAATTTGCATAGGTTGAATGTTTCTTGCATCACAGGGATGAACCTCACTTGATCATAGCAAATGTTCTTTTGTTTTTAAGTGTTTATTGTTAATAATGATGGATACATAATAGTTGTACATATGTATTCGGTACATTTGTTATTTTAATAGAAGTGTACAATATGTAATGATCAAATCAGGATAATGACAGTATATATTGCTTCAAGCATGTATTATTTCTTTGTATTAGGAACATTCCAATTCCACTCTTTTAATTAATTTGAAATATACAATAAATTATTAACTATATTTGCTTTATTGTGGTAACAACCATGAGATCTCATTTCTTCTACCTAACTGCATTTTTGTACTCATTAACCAAACTTTCATTATCTCCACCTCCCCACTACCAATGTCAGTGACTGATATCCATCATTCTAGTCTCTATTTTTATGAGCTCAGTTTTTCTTTCTGTTTTTATATATTTTTTGTTGTTTGGTTATTTTTTAGCTCCCATGTATCAGTGAGAACATGTGATATTTGTCCTTCTACAACTGGACTATTTTACTTACCTCCAGTTCCATGCATGCGATTGTAAATGACAAGATCTCATTCCTTTTACATCTTAATAGTACTTCATTGTGTTGATGAATACTTGGATTGATTCTATATCTTGGCTATTACGAATAGTGCTGCAATAAATATAGAAGTACAGAGATCTCTTCAAATACTGGCTTCCTTTCTTTGGGATATATCCAGCAGTAAAATTCCTTGTTCATATGATAGTTCTATTTTTCATTTGTAAAATAACGTTGATACTGTTCTCCATGCTGGTTGTACTAGTTTACATTTCTAACAAAATGTGGAAGGGTTCTCCTTTCTTTAAATCCTTGCTAGCATTGGCTATTGCCTGTCTTTTTTATGAAAGCCATTTTAAATAAACTGAGAGCATATCTCATTGCAGTTTTGATTTGCATTTCTCTGATGATTAGTGATGCTGAGAATTTTCTCATACACATGTTGGACATATCAATTCCTTAATTTGAAAAATGTCTATTTAAATCTTTTGACCATTTTAAATCAGATTATTTTTATTTCCTACTGAGTTGTTTTGAGTTTCTTATATATTCTGGTTTTTAATCCCTTGTCAGATGGGTTGTTTGCAAATATCTTCTCTCATTCTGTGAGTTTTTCCTTTACGTCTTTTTTTCTTTTGGTGTGTAGAAGCTTTGTAGCTTGATACAATTTTATTCATCCAATTTTGCTTGTTTGCAATCTACAGATTCAATGTAATTGCTATCAAAACACCAATGACATTTTTCATAAAAATAGATAAAATAATCCTAAAATTTACATGGATCAACAAAAGAATAAGAACAGCCAAACCATACAGAGTAAAAAGAACAATGTTGAGGCATCACACTACCACATATCAAATTATACTATAAAGCTATGTTAAGCAAAAAAGCTTGGTACTGGAGTGAAACAAACATACAGACTAATGGAACACAATAGAGATCCCAGATAAATCCATGAATTTACAATCAACTTGTTTTTGATAAAGGTGCCAACAACAAATTCTGGGGAAAGGAAAGTATGTTCAATAAATATTGTTGGAAAAACTGAATATCCATCCATATGCAGAAAAATAAAATGACTCCTATTTCTTCTCATATACAAAAATCAAATAAAAATAGATTAAATATTTAAATCAAGGACCTGAAACTATCAAACTACTAGAAGAACTTTTTTTGATGTTTTGTTAATTTCTGTTTGCTAATACAAGAAGTTTTGCTTCCATATTCGTTAGGGATATTGTCCTGTAATGGTTTTTTGTTTGTTTATTTGTTTTTGTTCTGGTTTGTTTCATTTTATTTTGTTTTGCAGTGTGGTTGTCTGGCTTTGGTACCAGGGTAATGCTGACCTTATGAGTTTGGAAGTATTTTCTTATCTTTAAAATTCTGAAATAGTTTGAAAAGAATTATATTATTTCTCTTTTAAATATTTCATATAATTCAGCCACGAATCCATCTTATCCTGGATTTTTCTTTGATGGTAGACTTTTTTATTACTGATTAAGTCTTATTATTGGTCTGTCAAGATGTTTCATTTTTTCATAATTCAATCTGGGTACATTATGTATCAATAAAATCATTAATTTCTTCTAGATTATTCAATTTGCTGATATTTAATTGCTCGTTGTATTCTCTTCAGATCTGTTGTACTGCTGAGGTATTAGATGAAAAAGTCTCCTTTTTATTTCTGATTTTTACCTGTATAAATCTTCCCTCTTTTTGTCTTACTATAGTTAAAAGTTTGTCAGTTTTGTCTTTTCAAAACACTATCTCTTTGTTTCCTTGTTTTTTTTTTTTGCATTATTATTCTAGTCTCCAATTTTATTCATCTTTGCTCTGATCTTTATTACTTTATTCTTTCTGATAATTTGGGGTTTAGTTTGTTCTCATTTTCCTAGTTCCTTGAGGAACACTGTGACTTTGTTTATATGATGTTTTATCTTTTATGATGTAGGCATTTTGTCTTGGTCTTTTTCCATTGCTTATAAGAGAATTCTTGAAACTGGATAATTTATAAAGAAAATTATTTTTTTCTTACAGTTCTGGAAGCTAGAAAGACCCAGGTCAAGAGGGTGCATCTGGTGAAGGTCTTTTTTTCTAGTGGAGACTATCTGCAGAGTACAGAGGTTATGTAGAGCATCACAGAGAGAGGGGAGCGAGCATGACAGTTCAGGTCTCTCTTACTCATATAAAGTCACCAACCCCAGTTTCATGATGACCCATTAATTCATTAACCCATCAGTACGTTAATCCGTAAATAGATTAATTCGTTCCTGAAGGCAGACTACTTGGGATTCAATCATTTCTTAAAGAATCCCTCACAATGCTGCCACACTGTGGATAATATTTAGGCCTGAGTTTTGAAGGGACCAAATATTCAAAATATAGAACATTAATTGCTATAAAATTTGCTTTTAACTGTTTTTGCTGCATTCCATGAGTTTTGATATGCTATTTTTTTACACTTTTATTTGTCTTAAGATATTTTTAAATTTAACTTCTAACTTCATCGTTGGCCTAGTTGTTCAGGATTTTTCAATTTCCATGCGTTTGAAAGTTTCCAGAAGTTTTTTTAGTTATTCGTTTCTAGTTTTATACTAGATAAGATTTCAATTGACTATTACTAATAGTACTGCAATAAACCTAGAAGTACAGGTATCTCTTCAATGTACTGATTTCCTTTCTTTCAAATATACTCAGCAGTAAGATTGCTGGCAAGCGATCTTGGTAAAATTTCAACCTTCCTAAATTCATTAAGACTTGTTTTGTGATGTAACATATGATCTATCCTAGAGAATGTACCTGTGTACTTGAGAAAAATTTGTATTCTGCAGTTGTTGGATAGCATGTTCTGTATATGTCTGTTAGGTGCATTTGGTTTACAATGTTTATTAAGTTTGATGCTCTTTCATTGATTTTCTGTCTGGATGATCTGATCATATATGTTGGGTACATATTTTACTACTGTTATATTATTTTGCTAAATTTACCACTTTATTGTTATATGATGACTGTTTCTTTTTCAGTTTTCAATTTGGTATCTATTTTATGTAATATTAGTGTAGCTACTCTTTCTCTTTTGGTTACAATTTACATAAAATATCTTTTATAATATTTTCACTTTCAGTCTGTGTGTGTACAAGTCAGTCTTTTAGAAATATTACATAGTTGAATTTTTTTTTCACTCCATTCAGCCACTATAGGTTTATTGATTAGAGAATTTGACTCATTTATATTTGCTATATTATTGATAGGTACAGACTTACTACTATCATTTTGTTTATTGTTTTCTAGTTGTTTTGTAGATACTTTGCTCCTTCTTTTCTTTCTAAATTCCTTTGTAATTACATAATTTTTTTTTAGTGTTATGTTTGGACTTTTTGCGTTTTATTTTTTGTGCTTCTACTATAGATTTTGTTTGTTTGTTTGTTTTGGTTTTTGAAATCGAGTCTCTTTTGCACAGGCTGGAATGTCATGGTGTGATCTTGGTTCACTGCAATGTCTGCCTGCTGGGTTCAAGTGATTCTCCTGTCTCAGCCTACTGAGTAGCTGGGGTTACAGGCATTCCCTAGCATGCTTGGCTAACTTTTTTTGTATTTTTACAGGGTTTCACCATTTTGTCCAGGCTGGTCTTGGACCCCTCACCTCAAGTGAACTGCCTGCCTCAGCCTCCCAAAATGCTGAGATTACAGGTGTGAGCCACCATGCCCTGCTCTACTATAGGTTTTTATGTTGTGGTTACAAGGTTTACAAAAAATATCTTCAAAAAATATATTTTGGTTATAATAGGTAATTTTAAGCTGATAACAACTGAATTTTGATCACACACAAAAAAAACAACTCTATACTTTTACTACAGCCTGTTCTCCAAATTTTGAATTTCTGATGTCAAAATTTACATATTTTTATGTTGCATTTTTTCTGACACATGATTGTAGCTAAAATTATTCGTCATAGGTTTGTCTTTTAACCCTTCATACTAAGAATGTGACTTACACACTACCATAACAGTATTAGAGTATTCTGAATTTCACTATGTACTTACATTTACTAGTGAGTTTTATATTTCAGATGTTTTTGTTACTCATTAGCATTCCTTTCATAACATGAAAAAAAATCTTTATTGTAAGTCTGATTTAATGGTGATGAATTTGCTCAGCTTTTGTTTGTCTGGGAAAGTTTTTTTTTTTTTTGTCTCTCCTTTATTTCTGAAAGACAGTTTAGCTGAATTTAGGATTCTTGGTTGGCAGATTTTTCTTCTCAGCACTTTTAATATATCATTCTTACTCTCTCCTAGGCTGTAAGGGTTCTGCTGAGAAGTGTGCTGCTAGGTATATTGGAACTCCCTTAGTGTTATTTACTTTTCTCTTCCTGCTTTCAGTACCCTTTCACTGTTTTTGATCATTGACAATTTGATTATTATATGTCTTTAGGTAGCCTTATTTGAACTGAATTTGATTAGAGGCTTTTGGCTTTACTGTACCTGGATATTTATATTTTTCTCCATGTTGGGAAATTTTTCAGCTATTATATTTTTTAATTTTCTACTCTTTTTTTTCTTGATCACTTTGACTTGAATATTTGCATCTTCAATGCTGTACCACAAATTTCATAAGTTTTTTACATTCCTTTTTATTATTTTTCTTACCAAACTGTATACATTCAAATAGCCTGTCTTGAAGTTCACAGATCTTTTCTTCTATTTAATCAGTTCTGCCACTAATGCTCTCTATTGCATATTTTATGTTTTTTATTTTATGTTTATGCTCTAGGATTTCTGTTTAATTTCATTATTATTATTTTAATATCTCTATTAAAATATTTTTCTGGTAATTATTATTTTCCTCATTTTATTAAGTCGTTTTTCTATATTTTCTTGAACTGGGCTTTCTTTAAAAATAATTTTGAATTTCTTGTCAGATAGTTCATGAATCCCTATTGCTTAAGTTTATTTACCAGTATCTGTATTTTTCTGTTTGGTAATCATGTTTACCTCATTGTTTTTCATCCATGTGATCATGTATTGATGTCCACATATTTGAAGAAGTTGGTATCTATTCCAATCCTCAAAGACTGTCTTTGTATGGGAATTCCCTTCTATGGTAAGACTATCCAGAGATTTGAGCATGCTGTCTGGAATGGTCTCTGAGTCCAAGACTTCTGTGGCTTTCATGGCAATGAGTAGTGCCCTAATCCATGGACTATTACATCCAGCATTTTTCTGGGCTCAAATCCTTTGGCCGTTGAAGCTAGTATAGAATTTAGACATTTTAAAAGCTCATAGTCATGGAGGCCTGTCTGCTGCTAAGGGCTTTTTAAAGCCCAGGGCCACTGTAGTAGCCTGTTGATGATGCAAACCAGAAATTGCCTCATGGGAGATACAGTTTTCTGCCTGGCACTGAGGCAAAACTGAACATTCAGTCTGTGGGTCGTGGCTTGGAGTCACAAATCTTGGGAGTCCCCTGGTGCTGGCTTTTACTGTATTGGGCCTGATGTTAGGATCCAAGACAAAGTCTATGCTCACTTTCCTCTTTCCTCTAATCAGACAGTATTTCTCTCTATGCTATGCCACCTGACATTGAGGGAGGAGTGGCATGAGTAATGTAAAACTGTCATTTCTATCCTCTTCAATGTCCCTTTTCTTATTATTGTACTATAACCAAGTACTGTGGTCTCTCACTTTGTTTGCTCAGCTCTTGTGAAAATAATTACCTGTGTGCATGGTTGTTCAAATTAATGTTTCTGCAGAAGGACAGATGGTATAGTACTAGTGTGTCATCATACTCCACCATTTTCAGGTATTATCATTAATTTATAGACTTAGTTTGATAATACAAAGAACAAATTGCAGGCACTTGATTCACTCCTCTTGTCTCAGTTAATGATTTTTCACAAAACATCATAATTTAAAATATACATGTATTATTAAAATCAATTGTTTTCTAGTATTGGTAACTTTGAAATGATAAAAGTAACTTTGAAAGGCTAATGCTTATATGTACATTTTTTCCACCTAGGAGTTTAGCACAGGTAGTAGATTCTTTTAACGCTGAGACAAAAGTTCAGGAAAATAAGTTAGTACAGTTTTTCAGTCTGGAATTTTTCAATTTAAAATAATAATTTGGAGATAAGTTGAGAAGCCTGAGCTTTTTCAAACTACATTTCAAGAGTGGGATTCAACTCATACTACATTCCCTTTAAAATATTAGTAAAGCAATTAAAGAGAAGGCAGGAGTGCTGGGAAGATAACTGTTACGCCTATGAACTCAGGTCATAGATTGTGACTAAAAGAAAAATATTTTATTGGCTCTCTGAAGAAGTTTTGAGTAGAGGGTGGCAACCACTTTGGGTTGCACCTTCGAACTGCAGATACTTTTATGGAGCTCATTTTACAGTGGTACAATTACAAAGGTGGGTAGTGAATTTATATCCTGGCTGCTGTCCTGAAATATATACATCTGTGGAATGCTTACCTCCTCAACGCCACCCCTAGCCCCACCATATCACTATGTCTCTTTGGCTGCACTTCCTTTAGCATAAATCCTAAAAATCAAAGACAGAAGTCATGTCTCAGCATTATAGAATAACATTTATTACTCCAGGTTGTAGCATCAAATTGCATCAGTTGAATCCTACCCTCGCCATCTTTAAATTGGAAGCTATGAACAACATATTTTTGTCTAATCAAGCTTAAATTGTCTGATCTATAAGTTGTGAAATGTAAACGTGTGAGGTTTAAATGAAATAAACAAAAAAAAAAGTGTTTAGAAGAACATGATACCTGACAGGTGGAAATTAAATGTCACACTTTGCTATAATTATTTTTATTACTTTTTATTGTAACAAAGAAAATGTACACATTTGTGGGGTACACTTGGTTTTTAATATATGTGTGCAATGTGCAATGATCACAGGGTATTTAATATATTCACCAACTTGAGCATTTCTTATTACTTTGTATTGGGAACACTTAAAATCTTCTAGGTATTAACTATAGTCATCTTATTGTGCTATTGAAAACCAGAGTTTATTCCTTCTATCTAACTGTAAGTTTGTATCCATTACCCAAACTGTCTTCATTCCTACCCCTTCTCAGTCTCTAGTAAATATCATACTACTCTCTGTCTTCATGATCTTCATGAGATCAACCTTTTTAATCTCCTACATATCATTGAAGCATGTGATAATTATCTTTCTGTGCCAGACTTATTTTGCTTAACATAATTATCTCTAGTTCCATTCACTTTACTGAAATTGATAGGATTTCATCTTTTATGACTTTATAGTACACTACTGTGTATATATACATAAAATTTTCTTTATCCATTCATTTGTTAATAAACAGTTCGGTTGATCCCACACCTTGGCTATTGTGAATAGTGTTGCAATGAATATGGGAGTGCAGGTATCCCTTTGAATAATTATTATTATTTTAATATCTCTATTAAAAAATTTTTCTGGTAATATATTATTTTCCTCATTTTATTGTTTTTCTATATTTTCTTGAACTTCACTGGGCTTTCTTTAAAAATAATTTTGAATTTCTTGTCAGATAGTTCATGATAAACAGTATTGGATTTTCTAGCATGTATGGTATTTCTATTTTCAGTTTTTTGGGAAACTTTCATATTATTTTTCACAAGAGCTATACTAATTTACATTCCCACAAATATTGTATGAGAGTTTCATTTTCTCTGTGTTCTAACCATCATTTGTTATTTTTTGTCTTTTGAAAATAGCATTCTGACTTGGAAGAGATGATGACTCACTGAGGTTTTGATTTGCATCTCCTTGATGATTAGTTATGTGAAGCACTTTTTCATATGCTGATTGGCCATTTATGTGTCTTCCGATACTACAGAAATACAAAGAATCATTAAAGACTATTATGCACAAGTATACACTAAAACATTGAAATTGAAAAATCTAGAGAAAATGGATATATTCTTAGACATATACAAACTTCCAAGATTAATTCAGGAAGAAATAGCAAACCTAAATAGACCAATAACAAGTTATGAGATTGAATCAGTAATAAAAATTCTCCCAACGAAGAAAAGCCCAGGACTATTTATCGCTGAATTCTACTAAGCCTACAAATAACAGCTAATGTTAATTATTCTCAAACTATTCCAAAAAGTCAAAGAGAAAGGATTTTTTGCTAACTCATTCTAAAGGCCAGAATTACCCTGATACGAAAACCAGATAAGGATACTCTAAGAAAAAACAAACAAACAAACAAAAATTATAGGTCAATATCCCTGATGAACATGCATGCAAATCTTCTCAACAAGATACTAGAAAATGGAATCCAACAACACATTATGAAGATAATAACTATGATCCAGTGGAATTTATCCCAGGAATTCAAAGATGATCCAGCACATGCAAATCAATCAGTGTGATACATCACAACAAAAGAATGAAGGACAAAAAAACTGATCATCTCAATACATGCAGAAAGGTGTTTGATAAAATTCAACATGTCTTCATGAATGTAACTCTCAACAAATTAGATGTAGAAGAAGCATATCTAAACATAACAAAGGTTATATGTGACAAACCTATTGCTAACATCATACTCAGTGGGAAATGCTGAATGTCCTTTCTCTAAAAAGTGGAATGAGATATTTTCACCACTCATTCAACATGCCATTGGAAGTGCTAGCTACAGCAATCAGGCAAATAAATAAATAAATGTCATTCAAATTGGAAAAGAGGAAATCAAACTTTCTTTCTCTGCAGATGACACAATTTTATGTATAGTAAAATCTAAGGACTCCACCAAAAAACTCTCAGAACCACTAAGCAAATTTAGTAAAGCTGTGGGCTACACAATCAACATACAAAATCAGTACCCTTTTCACACACCAATAGTAAACTAGCTGAAGAAAAAAATCAAGAAGTAATTTCATTTGAAACAACTATGAAATAATACTCTGTCCGGGTGCTGTGGCTCACACCTGTAATCCTAGCACACTGGGAGACTGAGGTGGGTGGATCATGAGGTCAGGAGATCAAAAACATCCTGGTCAACATGGCGAAGCCCTGTCTTTACTAAGATACAAAACAATTATCTGGGTGTGGTGGTGTGCACCTACTACTCTGGAGGCTGAGGCAGGGGATTCACTTGAACCCAGGAGGTGGAAGTTGCAGTGAGCTGAGATCACACCACTGTACTCCAGCCTGGTGACAGAGCAAGAGTACATCTCAAAAAAAAAAAAAAAAAAAAAAGAAGAAGAAGAAAGAAAAAAGTGAAAATACCTAGCAAGAAAGTGAAAGACGTCTACAAGAAAAGCTACAAAACAATGAAGAAAGAAATTGAAGAGGGCACTAATAACTAAAAGACATCCCTGCTCATAGATTAGTATAATTCATATTGTTACAATGACTGTACTTCTCAAAGCAGTCTAAAGATTCAATGGAATCTCCAACAATATAGCAATGACAAAAAAAAATGCAAAAATTTGTATGGAACCAAAATAGACACAGAATAGCCAAAGCAATACTGAGCAAAAATGAATAAAGCTGGAGGCATCACACAACAAGACCTTAAAACATACTACAAAGCTATATATTAACAAATTAGTGTGATATTGGTGTAAAAACAGAAATATAGACCAATAGAACAAAGTAGAGAGCCCAAATAAAACTCCATGCATTAGCAACTCGTTTTCAATCATTGCCAAAGAATCAAGTGTAGGAAAAGGCAAGCCTCTTTAATAAATGATGGGGATAACTGGATATCCATACGCAGAAAAGTGAAACTAAGCCTCTACATCTAACCATGCACAAAATAAAACTGAAATGGATTAAAGACTTAAATGCAAACCCTGAAACTATAAAACTGTTAGGAAAAAAGCATAAGGCAAATACTTCAAAACATTGGTCTGAGCAAAGATCTTATGGATAAGACTTGAAAAGTATAGATAACAGAAACAAAAATAGACAAATGTGACTAAAACAAGAAGCATCTGCACAGAAAAATAAAATAAATCCACAGAGTGAAGAGAAAACCTATAAAATGGGAGAATACATTTGAAAACTATTTATCTGACAAAGCACTAATATCCAAAATGAAAAACAAACTCAGTGACTTAACAGAAACAAATAAACAATATCCAATTAAAAATTGGGTAAGTGATCTGAATAGACAATATAATGGTGTTTGTTTTGAGTTATCCTTTTACATGTCAATCTGATATGTAATACAAATTTAATAGAACCATATTGGGCACTGGAACTCTGATTAATATAATCTAGATATGTCTACAAGTTAGACATAATTCTCAAATAAAATATAGGCAATTTATTTAAAATATAACTTTAGGAAGAATGATAAAAGGATTTGCTGAGATTGCATATATCTGTTTCTTGAACTGAGAACTAGGTTAATTTCATTACAGTCTTTATTTAATTTGGGCATATTTGTACACTACAAATTTGAAAATGTATGGAGTGGCTTTCTGAACTTTTGTTCTTGATAACTCATTAATGAAAATATTACAGTAAAAGCATTTCTTAAAATATAAATTACTGGTTCTAATGGTCTCTTTCTCTGAATAACCCTGACTAATGCAAGCTCTGTGTATCATGAATGTAGAAATAGAAAATAAACACAAAGAAGAATTTTTGAGAACTATTAGCATCTTATGTCTTTGAAATAAAGTTTCAAGCAAAATAAGGTTTGGTTAATAAAAATGTTCACTTTTCATCTCATTGATGTTCATTTATTATCTTGCTTTTTGAAAAACTTAATGTTATATTTTCTATGCATTTCAATTAAAAAATAAAGTAGCCACTTAATTAGGATGAGAAAAATAATGTCACTTAAATATGCTACATTCATCACTGAAATTCTCTTGTAACAGAATAAGCTCTCTAAAATCTATTGTGGATGGCACATTAGCAGACATGAGCTCTCTGATTAATTAAATTCGTTAGAAAAAAATTACCCAATTGTTAATTCAATTGAGTGTGAAGAACATGTATAGTTCATACAGGTGAAACACAGATTTTTATTCTGTACTATAAATAGAGAGTTGCTGTAGATTCATCTCAACACATTAGAATCTGTAAAATGGTTTATCCAGGAAACATTTTAAGTAAAAAAAAGATGTAGCAAATATAAAACTATGCTGTATGGGTGCATTACATACAGAACTATAACTAATATTACAGAAAAGTTACTTATATATGTATTCGTACAGTCATTGAAATAAATACAGCTAGGATAATTTTAAATGTGTATATTTATTACTATGCTATTACCTATATTTATTTTAATAAAGATATATATTTGTGTGTGTATGTTCATTGTAATCTGGGCCATTTATTATAAATTATGTCAAATACATCATTAAGCAATGAAAACACAGACAAACTGATTTGATCATGACATTACAGCAGTCAGAAGTAAGGTTGAAACACAAATTCCAGTTTCTTACTCTCTATCCTGTGTTATTCTGTCATGGAATTATGTCTGTATAATAGAATCAAAGACCTTGAAGGGGACCTTTGAGATCATCTGAGTTAGACTTGTATCCCTGCAAATCTAGTTATTCATAACTGATAGCTTGAAGAAGACATCAATGACCTTTATATGTCTTCTCCCAGTTGAAATCTTTTTTTTTAGTTCCAATTCATGTATTTATCTCTGGCTCCCAGTTGCAAAGAATAGTAAAAGAAAGAAGAAATAATAAGAGAAAGAGAGAAGAAGGGGTTAGAGATAAACATTCCTAACCATATATTCTCTAACCAGCTTTATTTCCTTTATTAATTCCCCTGGGTCTAAATATGTTAAAGAACGGCCAAATGTTAAAAATATTGCTATATTGTTTTCTGGTCAGTGAACATAATGGTTTCTACTTTTAAAATTATTAACATTTGCGGAAATTTTTATCAAGTTTAAGTAAATATGATGTTTAGTTTGTAGTTTGTCTTCTTCAGTTGATTGTGTGTTATACTTTTCTCATTCTTAGTGAGCATTATACTTTTTCATAAAGTCATCAGTTGTATTTTCTTTGACAAACTACACACTGTTTTGTGGGATAATATCTTCCTCTGCTCTGCCTTCTGAAGTTTTCTGCATATTTATTTAGGCAGTGCAACAATAAAAAAGAGATAGTGAAGTTTCAGGAGAATCTGTAATTTTGGGACACTACTCAATTTCTGTCCGTTTAGATCTGAAAAATATTGGTAAGATAATCTAAGTGATGCTTTAAACTATCTTATATATTAAGACATATTTCATTGGTATTTTTATCAAAGGTAATTGAATATAAACACATAAGATTTTGCTTAAATTTTAAATGTATTTTCTTCCTTGGTTTTTAAAGAGTTGGTAATGAGAGTTTTTCAGAGATTTATCATTTATATCTTCACATACAATTTTCAGATCTTGACAATTACATTTTGTGTGAATGACTGAATTTTGTCCTCCTATTAATAACTAATTAGGAAGGGAAAATATTCAATTATAATAGAGATAGCTGATTGTCATCAACTTAACCACATGAGTGAAATTGGTTTTACTAGCAACAAAGCAACTTTGCATTCTTCATCCGTTTTAATGCAAAATGAAGTATACAAAATCATGTATAATTTATTTTGTAAAATAAGTTTAACCCTAGATATAACTTCTAGATGACAGGAAACAGAAAGGATTGAGGAACAAAGCAGACTATGCAAGAATAAAATGCTATAACAACACTAAAATTGGTTTATTTTATATAACTGGTTTGGCTGCTTTAACAAGTTTATGCTTTGACTTTTTAGTTCCCATAGAAAACTGCTGGCCACATCCTTGAGGAAATACAAATATCAACAATGGAACATAAAGCATCACATATTCTGTCTCCCTACAACATAGATAAAGCACAGAGAGTATCACAAACTTTTATATATATTGTCAGTGAGGAAAGAAATTGCAGAGTAAGTCACTACAGTCTTCTAACAAAATTGTGTCCTGTGCAGCAATGTGGATGCGGCTGGAGGCCATTATCCTAAGCAAATTAACACAGGAACAGAAAACCAAATACCACATGTTCTCACTTACAAGTGGGATCTAAACATTGGGTACTTATGTACATAAAGATGGCAACATTAGAAATATTGGGTACTATGTTTAATACCTGGATGACAGGATCATACCAGAAATCTAAGCATTATGAACTATACCCAGGTAACAAACATGCACATGTACCCCCTGAATATAAAATAAAAGTTGAATAAAATAAAAACAAAATCAGTCTTTTCAAGAGTTAGCTTTGGATTGAATGTAATACAGAAGACCCTACTAAGGTGCTAGTAGAGGAGAAGCAGAGATCATATCAATGAGGGGGTCACATCAGAAAGAGAATGTCTGATCTTTATTGAGTAGTACTGAGAACAGGTCTGAAACCTAGGATCACAGCATTGGACATTGGAAAAAGAAAATAAAGAAACTTGGAAAGTATGTGAAAATAAACACAGTAGTTTCAGGAAGTATTTTTTGTGAGGAATGTAAATGCAAATTATAAGTGTAGCTATCTTTTGGAGGACTGGATTACAAGAAAAGAAGCTCTGTAGAATCCTGGGATAGTATCGCAGCATTTAGCATTGTTGACTAAACTCCTTAAAGTGTTCATTTATACAAAAACAAACTTTGTGGGGAAAAAAGCAAGTTTAAACTAAAAAGCCAAGTAGAAAATGGGTTGTGAAAAGACATACTAAGGGTAACAACAATCATTCAATGTCAAATTGGGTAAGACATCATTAACTTTTGTTTCCTTCCCCACGTTCTAACAAAACCATGGGTCTACTGTCATAGGATCCCAAAAACAATAAATAAATAAAACCAGATATTTTGATTAATTTTAGGGTCTCTTTCACTAATAAAATGTAACTAAAACATATCTGCCCATAAACTTCTTTTTTTCCTGATACACTCAAGTTTGTTATACTCCTTCTTTAAGATTAAATAGCAAACTTGACACATCTTACATAAAAATTACTCTGTGTTGTAACTCTGCATTAATATTCTGTGGGCCACGATAGGTGATAAACTTCTTGATAAATAGATAAATTATTTAATTCTTATATAAAAATTAAAGCAATTCGTAAGAAAACAATGCTTGGTAAGGATAAACTTGGTATTCTTACAAAATGCTTCATAAACCTTTTTAAAGAAATGAACAGAGCTAGAGCTGTAACAGCTTTTAATTCTTTAACCTTATTTTTGAATGTTGCAAGGTTTTTATAATTATGAAATAAAACTTATTCTGACTTGCTTTGCAGTTGAACATACATTAATTATTCTCTGTGCTTAATCAGAATGAAATGATTATGGACTCTTAAAATGATTCTAGAGGAATATCTTTGTAAACAAGCTAACATTTATACTTTTTCATAAAGAGATTTATGACAAGATTTTAAGTTAGCATTTATCCATTTTTTTCTTTGCCAGAATTTTGTAACGTTTAACACAATTTGTAATTATTTGCAAGTATAATGAATGTCACACTATGGAATCTTTGTTAGAAAATGTGGTTGTTAATATATAATCATAGTTAAAATTCAAATTCATAAACCTGAAGTTTGTTAGTTCATTTGTATTTACAATTATTTTAGTCAGTTTTATTTGGGAATTTAGATTACTATTCCTAAATTATGCCAAACAATGTTTTTGGGTGATTGAATTGTGGATTTCTGAGTGCAAAGTTTTGTAATGCAGAAATATTTTAATAACGTTTAATTATCTTTACAAACTTTTACAAAGTTCAGAACCTGGAAAAATAGGCTATCTTTTATGAAAATGTGAATTAAATATATCATTATCTTACTCCTATAGAATTTATGAGTCTCTTCTAAAATAAAATATAATACTATTTCTGAAAACTTTATTTGGATTGAATGAAATATAAAAGCAGAAGACCTGTTAAGAAATTTCCATGTCTTTCTGATTTACTAACTTTTACTTTAAATCTTTCAAATTAATGAAATGTACAACAATGGACAAACCTCATAATATTTTTACTTATTCTTGAAAGCATGTAAAAATCATAGTTCCTATTGTAATCTGTAAAACATAGTCTCCCACAGTCATGCACATGCTCACTTTTTTTTTTAGTACACTATTCCTTGCATCACAAATTGTCCTTGACAATTTTCCTTCTTCCTTGGCATCTTTTAGATATTGTTCTAAGGGGAGTAATTTAATAGTAAACTACCAGCATTTGCAAATGTCTTTTTTCCCCCTTCTCTCTTGAAAGACATTTTTAACCTGTCATTTCTACCAGGATAAGAACGATTAAGGGCTTTCTGGCAGGTTAAGAGTCATTAAGAACTTCTCTCAGTCTTTAATATTCAAAAATTTCACTACTGTATGTTTAGATATGGATTATATTATGTTTGTAAATCATGGTTGGTATATGTTGGGTTTCCGGAATCAAAGATTAATTTTTTAAATTATACTTCAAGGTCAAAGGTACATGTACAGAAAGTACAGGTTTGTTGCATAAGCATACATGTGCCATGGTTTGCTGAACCCATCAACCCTTCATCTACACTGGGTATTTCTCCTAATGCTATCACTCCCTTTGGTCCCCAACCCTGACAGGTCCGTGTATGTGATGTTCCCCTCCCTATGACCATATGTTCTCATTGTTCCATTCCCATTTATAAGTGAGAACGTGCGGTATTTGGTTTTGTCTTCCTATGTTAGTTTGCTGACAATGATGGTCTCCAGCTTCAACCATGTCCCTGCAAAGGACACGAACTCATCATTTTTATGGCAGTATAGTATTCCATTGTTTATGTGTGCCACATTTTCTTTATCTAGACTATCAACGATGGACATTTGAGTTGGTTCTAAGTCTTTGCTATTGTGAATAGTGCTTCAGTAAATGTATATGTGCATGTGTCTTTATAGTAGAATGATTTATAATCCTTTGGTTATATATTCAGTAATGGGATTGCTGGGTCAAATGGTATTTCTAGTTCTATATCCTTGAGGAATCGCCACACTGTCTTCCATAATGGATAAACTAATTTACACTCCCACCAACAGTGCAAAAGCATTCCTATTTCTTTACATCCACTCCAGTATCTCTTGTTCCCTGACTTTTAATGATCGCTATTTCAACTGGTGTGCGATGGTATATCATTGTGGTTTTGATTTGCATTTCTCTAATAACCAGTGATGATAAGATTTTTTTTCATATGTTTGTTGACTGCAAAAATTTATTCTTTAGAGAAGTGTCTGTTCATATCCCTCATCCACTTTGTGATCGGTTGTTTTTTTTTCCAGTAAATTTGTTAAAGTTCCTTGTAGTTTACGCATATTAGCCCTTTGTCAGATGGATAGGTTGTAAAAATTTTCTTCCACTCTGTAGGTTGCCTGCTTATTCTGATGATGGTACCTTTGCTGTGCAGAAGCTCTTTAGTTTAATTAGATCCCATTTGTCAATTTTGGATTTTGTTGACATTGCTTTTGATGTTTTAGTCATGAAGTCTTTACCCATGTCTATGTCCTGAATGCTGTTGCCTAAGTTTTCTTCTAGGGATTTTATGGTTTCAGGTCTTACATAAAAATCTTTAATCCATCTTGAGTTAATTTTTGTGTGAAGTGTAATAAAGGGATCCAGTTTCAGTTTTCTACATGTGGCTAGCCAGTTTTTCCTACACCATTTATTCAAAAGGGAATCCTTTCCCCATTGCTTGTTTTTGTCAAGTTTGAAAAAGATTAGATGGTTGTAGATGTGCAGTGTTACTTTTTAGGCCTCTGTTCTGTTCTATTGGTCTATATAACTGTTTTGGTACCAGTACCATGCTGTTTTGGTTACTGTAGCCTTGTAGTATAGCTTGAAGTCAGGTAGTGTGATGCCTCCAGCTTTGTTCTTTTTGCTTAGGATTGTCTTGACTATACAGGTACTTTTTAAATTCAGTATGAAATTTAAAGTATTTTTTTTTTCTGATGCTGTGAAGAAATCAGTGGTAGCTTGATGAGGACAGCATTAAATCTATAAATTACTTTGGGAAGTATGGCCATTTTCACAATATTGGTTCTTCCTATCCATGAGTATCAAATGTTTTTTTAATGTTTGTGTCATTTCATATTTCCTTAAGCAGTGGTTTGTTGTTTTCCTTGAAGAGGTCCTTCATAGCTCTGGTAAGTTGTATTTCTAGGTATTTAATTCTCTTTGTAGCAATTGTGAGTGGAAGTTCACTCATGCCTCTTGTTTCTCTATTATTGGTGAATATAAATGCTTGTGATTTTTTGCACATTGATTTTGTATCCTGAGAAGTTGTTGAAGTTGCTTATCATCTTAAGGTGTTTTTGGGCTGAAGTGATGGGGTTTTCTAAATATACAATCATGTCATCTGCAAACAGAGATAATTTGACTTTCTCTCTTCCTATTTGAATACTCTTTATTCCTTTCTCTTGCCTTATTGCTTGGCTAGAACTTCCAATACTATGTTGAATAGGAGTGGTGAGTGAGGGAATCCTTGTCTTGTGCCTGTTTTCAAAGGAAATGCTTCCAGTTTTTGCCCATTTAGTATGATATTGGCTGTGAGTTTGTCATAAATAGCTTTTATTATTTGGAGATACATTCCATCGATACCTATTTTATTGAGTTCATTTTTTAACAATTCTTAATATATATCTCTTTAAATAGTGTCTTTTCTCCATTATATATAACATCTTTTTCTATAAGTCAACTTACTACATTTTTTATATCTCTTAGCATGCTTGAGATATTTTTCTTTCTCTGTCATCCAACAAAACAATCCTCCTGTTGATTTATTATCTATTCATCTATACATAGTGTGCTGTTTAAACCATTCATTGAATTTCAAATTCATATTCCCGCCAATGTTTACTTGATGACATTAAGTATTTTTACTTTATATCCCATAATTGTAAAACACAGTGTTTGTAGAGCTGTTGATTTTGATTGTGAAATTCGTTTTTTCTACTGATTTTTGCTCATGGTGATTTATTTCCATGTAAGAGTGTGTGCATGCGTGCATGTGTGTCTGAGAGAGACAGAGGAAAGAGATGCATCAAAAATGTATAAGTATAATATGGCTTGACATGAAAGTTATAACATAGATAATTTGCATATTTTTCATACATATTTACATGAAGATGATTTAGGCTAAGTCGTTGACTTGGTGGTGGGGGTCTGTGTCTGATCACACAAGTATTAGAAATTCTAGCCAAGTGCCCATTTGCAGGCACTTGGTTGCAGATTTTGAGGAAAGTCCAATGCCCACCCCGCCACACACACACATTTTCTTACGTTGCTTTTTTTTTTTTTTTTGTAGAGAATGTTCTGGATGTACATCTAGAGTCAGCCTTTTGAGGATGCCAGATTTATGCAGATTCTAATGGTTTTGATTTCCCATTTTTATTGGACCACAGGCTTATTCCCTCTTCCTTAGATCCTGTAAAAAAGGGAAATTCTAAGCAAGTGGGATTTAACACGTGTTCCCTGGGCAAACGCCAGTCATGCTTGCTCAATTTCTTAGTGACTTTTATATAATTTTTGGCCTTTGAATATTTATCATTTTGTTATTGTTGTTGTACAGGATAACTAAATGGCTGATTGCCAAACACTGACAGCTACATTTTGATATTGCATTTATTGTGCTAGAGAGCTAGAAGACAAGTTTAGCTAAAATAAGTGAACAAAACCTTATAGCTATTATAGCAGCTGATTCAATATTTATGTTCACTAGTTTAACAGTTGAAATTACTTTTGTCATCCATCCCTGCTTTTTACAGTATTTGTTAAAGAATATACTTTTTAATTTTTTTCACATCCAAAGATAAAACACATATAAGAATAATTATTCTGAAAGTAGGTTAACATTGAAATATGGTGGCTGAAGATTTCTTAATTTATATTTTTATTATACACAGGAACACCTTACTTACAAGTAAACTCCACTCCACTATATATGGAAACTTAATAGTCATCTATAAATAGTCTCCTTGGAAATTGTGATTGGCCCAGAGATAACTGTTCAATGAGAATAATCCATGATCCTTTGACTATGTGTACTATGTGGAATTCAAATTATTTAAATATGTTTTAATGCAGAATTATGCAAGTTTTAAAATACCATTATGCATTTTTTCTATAAAAACATGTTTTTTTCAATGATTTTTGTTTCTTTATTTCTTTCTGATTTTTAGTAAAGATCAGAAAGAAGTCCTTAGAAAATTTCTAGATATGATTAACCTAAATTTCCCATATCCCTAAGAACTTTTTCATCACTTGTCCCCCCAAATTACTGATCAACTTAATGCTATTTACTTTTGTTCTTTTTTACTGCAAACTCAAGAAATTATGACAATTTCAAACAATAGAATTTGAGCCACCATAAAAATAAAAACTACAATTATTTTCAGAAATATTTATTGGTACCTCTATATTAGATATATGACCATTTTAAAAATGAGAATATTTGAGGCTCCAAGAATATAAGCCATTTGCCTAATGTTGTACTATAGTAGCTAAAAAAAAATAGGAAAAAAAATAAGCTCTTTCTGGCTCTAAAAACAAGTCTTATCTATTTAGGAAAGTATGTTTTACAAAATTCAGTAATGGCAGATATATACAAATTAATTTTAAAGCAATAGTCAGTATTGTTAAATTGAAAAATTCATTCCATTTCTGTGTGCTATATTGTCTTATTTATTACTAGTTAGACCCTGATAGAGAAATCAGCATCAAAGTAAAAACGAGAATAAAAAACTATGTATTGTCTTCTAAGACACTTTTTCTTTAAGTCATATTTTATCACATGTACAATTTGTCTTCAATTATAAAATAGTCATTTTTATTTAAAAATCTTTTAAGTCAATTTTGGCATATTTTAAAACTTTTAAATCTATTTTAGAATATTTTTAAGAATTTCTGTAAATCATACACAATATTGCTTCCAAAATAGTTTTGAATATTAGGTGTGATAGTATTTCCTAATTATTTAATATATTTTATGAAAGAACTCCCTTAAAGAATAAAAAAAACCTTAAGAAAAAAATTGTATAACCTTAGACAAATAATTTATTCTCTTTGAATCTCAATCTTTTCATTTGTAAAATGGTAATACATCTAATTGAAAAATGTCTAATAACATTTCTATAACTATCTTTATTTTTAAGATGCCTGAAGTCTTATCTTTTGGAATTTTAATTACTAGTGTTGTATGTGTTAAAAAAGCAACAAAGACAAGTAATAGTAACTCAAGTGGTAATTTTGGGGGAAGAATCATTAGAAAGACCTTAGTGATATAGGAAACATATGTAAAATATTTTTTTGAAAACTTTCAAGCATCATACAGAACAGGAAAAGTCTAACTATATAGAACTTACTATAATCATTGAAATTTAAGCATGATGGAATCATAAACTTCAATTTCCACCTTATTTACTTAAAGTTTCTTTCCTTAGATCATTTGAAAAAGAAACATTTTAGAAAGAAATCGAACAGAGTTATGACTATAGTCATTTAGTTTTTTTGATCACATAATGTACAGCTTTTTGAACCATTTTCTGAAATTGCAAAAATAGAAGCAGTTTTCTATTACATGCTTATCAAGATGAGTTTCTGCTGTACAATCTTGCATAATTTCATCCAACAAGCAGATGAGAAAAATTTTAATGTTTGGTTCTTTACAAATCACTTCTCAAAGAAGAAACTATTCCTTCATTTACAGAATGAAATGGCTAATTTAATTACATGAGACTTTCCTTTTTTTCGTTTTCTATTTTTAACTGGTGGCCCATTTTTACAGAACTAGATTATTGTATTGTTCAACATATGCACCTAAGCACAAATGACAATAGCTAACATTTAAAATAAATCTTCTTACATTAGATGTGAAAAATAAGTAGCATAACTTCCAAATTAATATCTGATAGCAATTTCATCATCTTCTTAAAGTCTAACTAATAGTCAATATATTTACCATAACAAACAAATGTACTCATTGTTGGTTGCTATTTTCATAAAACTGACATAATAAATCAGGTCCTAATCTTTTTATGTAACAGAATGATGTGCACTTGGGAAAGTCAGGCTAAAATTCCTGTAAACTAGTGTAGAAGCAGAAGACATTTCAACAGTGATATAGATTCTAGATTAGAATTAATTGAAAGAAAGATGAGATTAGGTAAGCTTTTATATTACTGAGAGAGATGGAAAGAAAATCCGATAATGACAAGACACAAAATAAAAATCTCTCTTCCTCTTTAATTTTGCTCAATCTTTAAAGTCAGGCATATCCAGATTTAGAAATGTACATATGTCATTTAGTTTAAAATCTCCTGGAAATTTTACTGTGATAGTCTTGATATTTGTGAAGATATTTGATGGGTATATCAATTTGTTGGTATAATTGATGTTGTTTAGGTGTTACAGTTGAAGCTGTGGAGACAGGGTGTTGCCCTTTGTTGAGGAAAATGCTTCTGGATTAGACCATGATTCCTCAGTCTTCTTCGTCATTACAAAAAACTGACAAAGATTAAGTTTCAGAGTAAAGTCCAGTATCCTTGTAATTGGAGATCTATACATAACTATATCTCCATGTGTATACATGCTCTTATCCATATCTATATCCATAGTTATATTGCATCTATTTAGTGAACAGAATGGACTCTCGGTATGACATTCTAGGTCGTGAACTTGCTTGGCATCCATCCTCAACCTGTCACTCTGAATTAGCAATTTTGTAACATTCTTCTTCTCACATGATAAGGTAAAAAAAGCAGTGCTCATGTGATTAAGTTTTGAGCTCTAGATCCAGACTTCTTGAATTTGAAATCTGCATCTGCCATTTATAATCTTAAACCTTCAGTATTTCATTACCTTCATTAGAGATAATGATCATATTTATCCCCATAGGGTTGTAATGAGAATGAAATGAATATGCTAATTGACTAAAAATGAGCCTATGATAACTGATGTGTGTGTGTGTATGCATATATATATATATATGCATACACACACACACATCAGTTATATATATATATATATATATAACAAACTATATATATATATATATATATATATATAGTTTGTTAAAGAAATAAGAATACTTAGGACTCTTTCTCAGAGGTATTTGGATGAATCTTTAGGGTTTTTTGGTATACGATCATGTCGATGGCAAACAGCGACAATTTAATTTTCTCTTTTCCAATTTGAATGCCCCTTATTTATTTCTCTTGCCTAGTTGCTCTGACTAGGACCTCCAGTACCATGTTGATTAGAAGTGTTGAAAATGGACCTCTTTGTATTTCTCAGGGGATGCTATTAGCGTTTCCCCATTCAGTATGATGTTAGCTGTAAGTCTGTCATCTATGGCTTTTATTACTTTGGGGTATGTTCCTTATATGCCTATTTTGTTGAGGTTTTTTTTTTCCCCATAAAACAATGTTGGATCTTACCAAATGCTTTTTCTGTACCTATTGAGATGATCATATGATTTTCATTTTTAATTACATTTATGTGATGTTTCATATTTATTCGCTTGTGTATGTTAAACTATTCCCACATCCCTGGAATGAAACCAAATTGATCATGCTGTTATCTTTTTGATGTGCCATATTAAGTTAGCTAGTATTTTCTTGATAATTTTTGCATCTGTGTTCATCAGGAATATTGGTTTGTAGTTTTCTCTTTTTTGTTAGGTCTTTCCTGGTTTTTATTAGGGTGATACTGGCTTCATAGAATGATTTAGGTGTGATACTGGCTTTAGGTGTGATTTAGGGTGATACTGACTTCATAGAATGATTTCAGCAAGATTGGTACCAGTGTTTTTTTGAATGTCTGGTAGAATTCAGCTGTGAATCAGCTGGTCCTGGACTTTTTTTAGTTGGCATTTATTATTATTATTATAACCAATTCAAAGCCTCTGCTTGTTATTGGTCTGTTCAGTGTTTCTGTTTCTTCCTGATTTAATCTAGGGGGTTGTCTATTTCCAGGAATTCATCTGTTTTTTCTAGATTTTCTAGTTTTTTGCATAAAGATGGTCATAGTAGCCTTCAATGATCTTTCGCATTTATGTGGTGTTGGTTCTGATAACTCCAGTTTCATTTATAATTAGCATATTTATGGCCTTCTCTCTTTTCTTGATTTGTCTCACTAGTAGTCTATCAATTTTATCTTTTCAAAAAACCAGCATTTTGTTTCATTTATCTTTTGTGTGTGTGTGTTTTTTTTTTTTTCAGTTTCATTTAGTTCTGCCCAATCTTTGTTATTTCATTTCTTCTGTTGGATTTGGATTTAGTTCTTGTTTCCATAGTTGCTTGAGGTGTGACATTAGATTGTCAATTTATGCTCTTACAGACTTTTTGATGTAGGCATTTAATGCTCTGAAGTTTCTTCTTATCACTTTTGTTATATCCCAAAAGTGTGGTAAGTCATGTCACTGTTATCATTAATTTCAAAAACAAATTTAACTTCCATCTTGATTTCACAGTTGACACTCAAATAAATCAAGAGCAGATTACTTAATTTCCATGTATGTGTACAGTTTTGAGGAGTTGTTTTGGAGTTGACTTCCAGTCCTATTCCACTGTGGTCTGAGAAGATACTTGATATGATTTCAATTTTCTTAAATTTATAATCCATTTTACAACTGCAAAAATAAAATACTTAGGAATATACTTAACCAAGGAGATAAAAAATCTCTACAAGCAAACCTACAAAACACTGCTGAAAGAAATTATAGATGACAGAAACAAATGGAAAGACATCCCATGCTCATAGATGGAAATAAACAATATTGTGAAAAGGACAATATTTCCCAAAACAACCTACAGATTCAATGAAATTCCCATCAATATACCATCTTGATTTTCACAGAACTAGAAAGAACAATCAGGAAATTCACATGGAACCAGAAAGAGCCCGCATAGCCAAAGCAATGTTAAGCAAGGAGAACAAATCTGGAGACATCACATTACCCGACTTCAGATTACACTACAAGCATATAGTTACCAAAACAGCATGGTACTGGTAGAAAAATAGGCATTCAGACCAATAGAACAGACTAGGGAACCCAGAAACACAGCCAAGTACTTATAGCCAACTTATCTTTGATAAAGCATACATAAATATAAATTGGGAAAAATACACTCTATTAGATAAATGGTGCTGAGAAAACTGGCAAGCCACATGGAAAATAAAACTGCATCCCCATATCTCACCTTATACAAAAATCAACTCAAGCTGGATTAATGCCTGAAATCTAAAACCTGAGACTATGTGTGGTGATTCATGTCTGTAATCCCAGCACTTTGGGAGGCCAAAGCAAGCTGTAACACTTGAGGTCAGGAGTTAAAGACCAGCCTGGAAAACATGGTAAAACCTTGCCTCTACCAAAAATACAAAAATCAGCAATACATGATGTCACATACCTATAATCCCAGCTACTCAGGAGGGCGAGGCAAGAGAATATCTTGAACTCGGGAGATGGAGGTTTTAGTGAGCCAATATTGTACCACTGCCACTCCAGCCTGGGAGAGTGAGACCCTGCCAGAAAAATGAATAAATAAATATAAATATAAAACCTGAAACCATAAAAATTCTACAAGATAACATCAAAAAAACTCTTTTGTACATTGGCTTGAGCAAATAATTCATGAATAAGTCCCCCAAAGCAAATGCAACAAAAACAAAAATAAAGAAATGATACATAATTAAATGAAAAAGCCTCTCCACAGCAAAGCAAGTAATCAGCAGAGTAAACAGACAACCCACAGAGTGGGAGAAAATATCCAGAAACTATGCATGCAACAAAGGACTAGTATCCAGAATCTATAAGGAACTCAAAGAAATCAGCAAGACGAAAACAAATCATCCTATCAAAAAATGACCAATGGACAGTAATAGACATATTTCCAAAAAAGATATACAAACAGCCAATAAATATGAAAGAATGCTCAACATCATTAAACATCAGGGAAATGCAAACTAAAACCACAGAGACACCACCTTACTCCTGCAAGAATGGCCACTATTAAGAAATAAAAAAGCAACAGATGTTGGCACAGATGTGGTAAAAAGGGAACACATTTACACTATTACTGTGAATGTAAATTAGTACATCTATAGAAAACAGTATGATGATTTTTTAAAGAGCTAAAAGTACATCTACTGTTCAATCCAGCGATCCCACTACTGAGTATCTACCCAAGGAAAAGAAGTTACTATAAGAAAAAGACACATGCACACACATGTTTACAGCAGCACAATTTGTAATTGCAAAGATATGGGCACCAATTGAAGTGCCCATCAACCAATGAATGGAAAAAAAATGTGGTGTATGTATGCACCGTGAAATATGACTCAGTCAAAAACAAAAACAAAAACAAAAACCAATATTATGTTATTTGCAGCAACTTGGATGAAGCCAACTAGGTGAAGTAACTGAGGAATGAAAAAGCAAATATCATATGCTCTCAGTTATAAGTGGGAGCTAACTATGAAGACTCAAAAACATAAGAATGACATAATGGATTTTGAGGAGTTGGGGAGAAGGTTGGGATGGGGTTGAGGGATTTAAAAAAGATATATACTGGGTACAGTGTATACTGCTCAAGTAATGGATTCACTAAAAATCTCAGAATTTGACACTAAGGAACTTATCCATGTAACCAAAAACTCCTTGTATCCCCAAGATCTACTAAAATAAAAAATAATAATAATTTTAAAAACAGTACATTCCATGTAGCTTACCAGGGAGGTTAAAAATCTCTACAATAACAATTTTTTTAAAAACCATTCAAAAGAATCAGAGATGATATAGACAAATAGCAAAATATTTTATGCTCATGGACAAAAAGAATCAATGTTGTTAAAATGGTCATACTACCCATAGCAATTTGCACTTTCAGTGTTATTTCTATCAAACTACCAATGAAATTCTTCATAGAATTAAACAAAAGCTATTTTAAAATTTACATGGAACCTAAAGACAGCTCAAATAGCCAAGGGAATCCTATTTAAAAAGAACAAAGCTGGAGGGACCATGCTACCTACCTTCAAACTATACTAAAAGACTACAGTAATCAAAATGGCATGCTACTGGTACAAAAACAGACACATAGACCAATGCAGCAGAATAAGGAGCCCAGAAATAAAGCTGCACACCTACAACCATCTGATCATCAACAAAGTTGACAAAAAAAGCAAGGGGGAAAGAACTTTATATTCAATAAATGGTGCTGGGGTAACCGGCTAGCTATATGCAGAGTATTGAAACTGGACCCCTTTCTTTTACTGTATAGAAAAATCAACTCAAGATGAAGAACACATGGACACGGGGGAACATCACACGCCAGGGCCTGTCAGAGGGTGGAGAGCCAGGGGAGGGAAAGCATTAGGACAAATACCTAATACATGTGGGGCTTAAAACCTAGATGACGGGTTGATAGGTGCAGCAAACCACCATGGCACATGTATACCTATGTAACAAACCTGCACCTTTTGCACATGTATCCCCTAAAGAACTTAAAGTAAAATTAACAAAAAAAACTTAAATGTAAACCCTATGAAAACCCTAGAAGATCACATAAGAAATACCTTTCTGGACATAGGCCATAGCAAAGATTTCATGATCAAGGCTCCAAACGCAATTGCAACAAAAATAAAAAAATTACAAATTAGACCTGATTAAACTGAAGAGCTTCTGCACAGCAAAAGGAACTCTCAACAGAGTAAACAGATAATCTGCAGAATGGGAGAAAATATTTGCAAAGTGTGTTTCTAATAAATGTCTGCTATCCAGAATTTATAAGTAACTTAAACAAGTTAACAAGCAAAAGCAAGCAAACAACCCTATTAAAAAGTGGGCAAAGGAAATGAATAGACATTTCTCAAAAGAAAACAGACATACAGCTAATAAACCTAGGAAAAAAATGTTCATCACTAATTGAGAGAGAAGATACTTAGGGGATGGTTAGGCAGGTAGAAAAGGAGAGTCTCGGGAGAAGGACAGAGAAGGGCAATGTTCACAGGAACAATGACACAACAGCAACTACACTGCCTCTACAGCTAACGTGAAGAAATGTGGTGAAGAATGTCCTCTTGTGCCAGATGTTGTTCAGAAGGGACTGTCCCAACTTAGGTATAGGTGCAGTAAATCAACCTAAATATCCTTAATTTGACTCAGCTTATTATAATGTTCTTAACATTACATGAGCATTGTGGTTTTAGTTGCCTATGGGTTTTGCTTAGGTACTCATGGGTAATAACCAAGATAGAGTCACTTTGGGCAATCCCAGTCATCTGCAGATGCAACACCTCTAGGAGTGAACTTTATCCCCTACCATTTGAGCAAAACCCACAGAAGACTTCCTGGTTTCTGCCACATAAAAGACACAGAATTCAGTACCGTTTCTGGAACCTGCTTTCAGGTCCGTCTCTTTACTGAGCACATTTCTTTTGCTTAGTAAATCCTATCCTAATCACTTTCTGATGTCCACGTGCCTACATCTTTGGGGTCTTGGTATAAGAACTTGGACCTGCTGAATGAGGGACTAAGCAGACTGCAACAGCATGATTAGAGAAATGCAAATCAAAACCACAGTGAGATACCATATCACACCTGTCAGAATGGCTACCATTGAAAAGTAACAGATAACAGATGTTGCTGAGGTTATGGAATAAAAGGAATACTTATGCATGGCTGTGTGAACGTAAATTAGTTCAGCCACTGTGGAAAGCATTATGGCAATTTCTCAAAAAGCTTAAAGCAGAATTATCATTTGAGCCAGCCATTTCATTATTGGGTATATACCCAAAGGAATGTAAAGCATTCTACTATAAAAATACGTGCACATGTATGTTCATTGTAGCACTATTCACAATAGCAAAGACATAAAATCAACCCAAATGCCCATCGACGGTAGACTGGATAAAAAAAATGTGGTGTATATACACCCTGGAATACTACCCAGGCATGGAAAAGAATGAAATGGAGATGGAGGCCATATCCTAAGCAAACTACCACAGGAACAGAAAACCAAATACCACATGTCCTCACTTATAAATGGGAGCTAAACCTTAAGTACACATAGACACAGGTTTACTTGATGGTGGAGAACAGGAAGAAGGAGAGGATCAAAAAACTTACAGATGAAATAATCTGTAACACCAAACCCCTGTGACTTGAAATTCACCTCTGTAACAAACATTTATATGTACCCCTAAACCTAAAATAAAACTTTTTAAATTAATTAATTAAATAAATAAAACATACTACCCGTCAGGTCTTCCTTAGAAATAGTAGCAATTCTTGTGTTTTAATGCCTAAAGGAAATATCTAGCATCTATGTTTGTTATTAATCTGTTCTTTCATTTACTCACACACCTAGGAGACATTACTTTGCGAGAAGTATGACATGATGGGTGTTATATCAGTTTTTTATAATTTATTAAATGTTAAAAAAAATTAAAAAGCAGTAGTACATCCCAAACACTTACTATGCTTGGAGGGGAAACAAAAAAAGAAAAACTTTTATATGATGAATTTCTGACACTTGTTTTTGATATTAAGTACACAATAATCAAAAGGTAAATAAAAAACATTGAAATTTGAGGTTTAAATCTAGTGTTTCCCCTAATAAAATTGTATAAATTTCACTTTCTCTAAGTCTAATATTTCAGCCAATTTAAAAAAATATGGTTCCAAATTGTACTTGCAATTACTCTCCAGTAGTTAACTTTTGCATTACTGCTTAAGTAATTATGTGCTGATGACCATATAGTGTTGACAAATTATTTATTTTCACTTTTTGCTTTTTTTTTTTTTTTTCTAGACTGAAAACACCATGTAAAGTACCAAAATCTTGGCTATGGTAGTCATTTACATCAATAAGTATTTCTTCAACTTGAAAAATAGTAAGTGAAAAATGAATTACGTGAGAAAACTTGAATTCATACTTTGGAATGAAAAATAGTGTTAGTTTACTATATGTATAAATTCAAAGAGAAAAATAGATATAAAACCCAACAATTGTATTTAGAGTTTTATAATAACTTTGAATTATGTTTACTAAACAACTGATTAAATTGATTGGCCAAATGTACATCTAAGAAAAAAAATCCTTGTTTTTCTGTTAATGTCTGCTAAGTTTTGATCTTGTTTGTTTATGTTTATGCATGTGATATTGTTTTTATCACACATAAGTCTAACTGTAATATCTGTATCAATGTACACAATTGTTCCAGGCAAGAATGTGCCTCCAGTCTACCACCTCATGTGGTGATTCATGATCAAGTTCCTAGAATTTTTAACATTAGCGATTCATTTAGGTTTGTGACATTCATCAAGCAATTTCTTTCATCTTATGCAATATTAATGCCATTGGAATTATGGAATAGTTCTAATTCATTAAGTACACACCCATCAATTTACTCCTATTCAACAGACATTGCCAGTCTATGGTGTAACAATCAGCAGTAAAGTCCCTGCTTTCAAGGAGTTCATTAACCAGTCAGCTATCTGGATGTTCTATCCTATGGAGTGTTCAGCCAGTAACAGATGAAGACAGACAAGACAGAAGCAGAGCTTGATCGATGAAATGTTAGCAGAAGTGAAGTTAGGACCTCCTGGACAAAAAGAATGTGTGAATGCATGAACACATGACATATAGTGATGCTTTAGAGAAACTATAGTTAGTTCAGCATTACCAAAGAGAAGTGTATATGTGTGTTTCAAGAAGTATTATAGAGGTGATTCAAGAAAGTTTTGTCTAGATTGTCTTGGACATAAAAGAAAAATAAATTAGATTGTTGCTTCTGCAAGTGAAATCATTTTTAAAGTATTTTATTAAATAGAGACCAGCCACATACGTAGATAGTATGCAATTAAACAAGTAAATACATAAGCACATTTCATGGAACCTGCTGAGAATGAATAGGGTCCTCTAACAAAGAATAATAGACTAAAGGAAGATTTAAAGGATCACAAGGATATTATTCAAAAAATTGAGCCTAGGGTTGTGGAAATGGGGAAATAGTCATAATGAACATGTAAAAATGCTTTTTTTTTCTCTAAGCATTTAATCTAAAAATGCTTAGATTATATCCAGGTGGAGTGCTGGATAAAATCTAAAAACTGCTAGAATGTTTCTAGCATTGCAGAATGACTAGAGAATAGGAGAGTGGCATGGGTTGATTTACCTGTTAATATAATTGAGAAAGTTCATTTTGAATGTACTCACAAATGGAAAAGTAACTCATTTACTTTTATTTAAAGACAACCAAGTAATCTATTTACCATTTGCGTAAGAAAGAGATGTATTTATCATTCAGCTTTGTTTTACTAAGTATATCTTTTCACATCTCCAATTTATAGAAATATTATCCTAAGAAGCTATTCACAGTAAACCTAAAATATGCCCTGCTTCTATAAATATAACATATTGAATTAGTTTATTTACAGTAGTGACCTGCTAATAGCAATAGATAAGGTATTTCTTATTGATTAATTGGTTTATAATTCTTGTATGCTCTATTTATTTCTCCATGTGGTTTTCTGATTTAACCAGACATTAGAGTTTACAATATAAGCAAATAAAACAAAACAAAAACAACTTAAAGTACTGGAGCTAGAAAATTTTAGAAAACCATTTGTGTGTGTGTGTGTGTGTGTGCATGGTTATGTTGAAAAAAGTACCTATCTTTTGGGGATACAAACTGAAATACTCAAAAATGAAATGATAATGATGTTTAAAAGCTCTTTAAGTTTATAAGATGGTCAGGACTGGCCTTGATTTGATCATTTTTGTAACTGAATGATGTGGTTTCATTATTGAATTAAGACTACATAGTATATAGATTTGAAATTTTCCAATATTAAAGTCCTCATTGTACCTCTAGTGTTTAAAAAGACAGTATAATAGAGAAAATAATTGATCATTTTATTTGAAAAAACAGTTGACTAATGAAGCATTGATAAGGTAAACCACAGATGAGAAGTCAGGAGCTGGTCTCAAACTGCAAATATATCCTTAGTGTAGAGCCAGAGAGACTATATGACAAATAAAATTTATTTACTTCTCCTCCTCCTCCTTCTTCTTCCTCCTCTTCCTCTTCTCTTCTCTTCTTCTTCCTCTTCCTCCCTCTCGCCCTCCTCCTCCCTCCTCCTTCTTCTTCTTCTTCTACTTCTTCTTCTTCTCCTTCTCCTTCTCCTTCTTCTTCTTCTCTTTCTTCTTCTCCTTCTCCTTCTCCTTCTCTTTCTTCTTCTTCTTCCTCTTCTTCTTCTTCTTCATTTTTGAGACAGTCTCACTCTGTTGCCCAGGCTGAAGTACAGTGGTGTGATCTCAGCTCACCACAATCTCTGCCACCCAGGTTCAAGTGATTCTCTCCTGTCTCAGCCTCCCAAATAGCTGGGACTACAAGCGCATGCCACTGTGCCCAGCTAATTTTTGTATTTTTAGTAGAGATGTGGTTTCACTATGTTGACCAGGCTGGAACTCCTGACCTCGTGATCCACCCGCCTTGGCCTACAGACATAAGCCACTGTGCCAGGCCTAATTTATTTACTTTCTTTTATTTATTTATTTATTGCATTTTAGGTTTTGGGGTACATGTGAAGAACATGCAAGTTTGTTGCATAGGTGCATATGTGGCAGTGTGATTTGCTGCCTTCCTCCCCTTCACCTATATGTGGCATTTCTCCCCATGCTATCTCTCCCCAACTCCCCACCCCCCACTGTCCCTCCCCTATTTCCCCCCAACAGACCCCAGTGTGTAGTGCTCCCCTCCCTGTGTCCATGTTTTCTCATTGTTCAACACCTGCCTATGAGTGAGAACATGCGGTGTTTGATTTTGCGTTCTTGTGTCTCTTTGCTGAGAATGATGGTTTCCAGGTTCATCCATGTCCCTATAAAGGACGCGAACTCATCTTTTTTGATGGCTGCATAATATTCCATGGTGTATATTTACTTTCTATAAAAATTTTGTAATTTGTTTAGCTGTAGAACAAAACATAAGTATAAGTGTCTCTAGTGTCGTTGTGTTTTTTTAAAATAATATCTTGAATATAATCACTAGTTACCAAGAAACCAAATGTATGGAAGATATCACACCTTCATAGCACTTATTACATTGCTCTATATTTGTACAGTTCTGAGGTTTGAGATAACATTTAATTAGGCTTTTCAGAGGTCAGCTATGTATTCAGACTCCATACTGTTATTATCATGTAAGAGTTTTAAAATCACAAATAAACAACACTATTAAAATAACATAAAGGCAAGAAATAGTAGTCAAGCTACACAAACAAACTCTAACAACAAATATGTTAAATTGTTTCAGAGTAAAATTTATGTTCTAGGCTGTCAACAACTAAAATTAATGTATTTTACTTCTACAAATACTCATTTTATTTTGAAAAACTACTGACAGTTTTCAGTGTTATCTGCAAGCATAAATAGCATGTGGTGTTGCTAGGTATCATTAAATTGACAGAACTAGAAATAATATTTATCTTGAGTAAAAATCAACACTTACACTTTTCCTTCTTTAACTTTGTGATGCATGACTCCAGTCTGACATTGATAACAAGGTCCTTGATAATGTATAAAGAACTTTAAAACTTTTAAAATGTCAGTGTGTATATTATTATTAAATTATCATCTTAATATGAGTTATATTATTTACATCCCTTTTGTGTTAGCAAAAGTATAAGCCTTTAAATAATTTTCAGAAGTACAGATGTCTTTTTAAAATAAGACTAAAATGACCATTGTTATTGAAAAGAAAAATTGAGATAAATTATTTTTGTTTGTGTAAGTACAAAATTCTGACTTCTGCTTTTGTTGATAAGGTAAAACTCCTCAAATAAATATAAACAAGAAGAAAACCCACCTAATTTCTAAAGAAAAAACAAGAGAAAAAAATATAAGGTGTTTAGTGTAGTAGGAAATTGCTACAGGCAGATTCTTGTAGGCTAATATGGCTCAAATCGCATGTGCTCTTGCAGCAACACAGCACCATAAAATCCTCAATGGATAATTCCAAGGTCTGGCAGCATCACAGTCAATTTTAAAACTACCTTTATAAAATCCCCTTCTTTAGTAGTGGTAAAGAATTGAGTTTTGTTGTAATAAATATTTTAAGGTTGAAAGTGCAGAAACAGGAACTACTACAAACTTCAGGAAAGCAGTCTCAAAAATGTCCCATGAAGCTGAACACACAACTGTACTCCAGCCTGGTCAAGAGAGTGAAACGTTGTATCAAATCAAAAGCAAAAACAACAACAAAACAAAACAAACAAAAAAGTGTTTCACTCTCTTGGCTACATGGATATTTAATGTTTCATGTCTATCGCCCAAAATACACTCTCATAAGTTTCCTTCTCACTATAAACATATGGAAAAGATCTATAGTAGCTTTGATGTATAGGCATGTAAATATTGGTTTGTAAATAATGTAATCATCTCAGCTTGTTTAATCCATGAGATGATTTGTTAATGACAAAAGTGAGCTATTATCTAAATATTTCTTTAACATCTTTTTCAGATAAAATTATAAATTTTTGAGGATAACTTTTTAAAGACAAAAATTCATTTAATAGCGCACTATCATTTGCATTATAAGAACCTATATTACATTATAAATCAGATTTTCTCATGACAACATTTTGGGGATACAGTAACATGAAATACAAGCTATAAATTTGAATCTTAACATAAAAATTTCCAAAATGTTATTAAAATTTAGTTTGAAACAGGAGTATGTGTAGGCATTTCACCTCCTTTCATGACTATGGTTTCAGTTCCATAAATTATTTATGAATAAAAAATTATGCAGAATAAAATGTACAGGACAATGAATATATAGAACAGATGGTCTTGCCTGTCTTTTTTACTTTATATCTTCAAATGGCTTCATGCACTATCAACCCATTTAAAGCACAGAGAGGGGTAACCATTAAACAGGTTTCCATTCTTCTTCACTAATGATACTTAAAGACATTTAATAACATTTGCTAATTGTGTAATGCCAATCCTCCAAAAATAATTTATCAGTAGGGAATAATTCTGCTTCATTCGTTTTATTTCCAGAGAGCATCTAATGAACTGGAATGATTATAAATGGCAGAGCATAATGCATTGGAAAACATGTTGCTAGAAAATTTCTTTAGATGTCAAAAAATTTACTTTCTGCCTTGGGAAATTAAGCAAATAAGTAGAATTTGTATTAAAATTGAAATAGTCAACATTTTATGTAAATCTTGCTTTTACCACACTGTACAAAGCATAATAATCATACCAGGATGATAAAATTTTGCATTACAATATCATATAACAACTTGTGTTATTTCTAGTGATCACAGTAGTATTTTACTAGGCAGAACAACATTCATTATTTTTAAATTTTACATCATAAAATATCTTGAACTTAAATTTTAAATTTTCTTTCATAAAGTGTCCACAAATAAAAACAAATCAAATATTTGAGGACATGAAATTTCTTTAATCAAAATAATAAATAAAATATTGATTATAAATTACTACACAGCTAAAATAATTTATCTTCCAGTTAAAAAGTAGAAAGCAAAATTTTTACAAAACAATGGCTTAACAAATCTTTGTGATATACATTTTAAATCTCTTTTGTCAAAATGTGCTCAAGTGTATCTCATTTTCACATAAGAATTTAGTGATAATTTATACTAATAAAATGATTATAATGTTTCTTGGTGAAAAGCAAATCTCTCAACAAAATTACAACTTTGTTTTTGAACCTTATTTTGTCAAATGTTAAAGACACAAGTGGCCTTTGCAAGGAAAAGCAAAATATCCTTCTCATCTTATTAAGATGCTCCTCATTAGCAAATTCATTCTTCAGCATTTTTTTATGTAGAGTTAGTAGTAATCATTAATCTAGCACCTCCTTCCATAATGCTATTTTGTTTGTGATGAGACAGTGTCTTGCTCTGTCTCCAAGGTTAGGGTGTAGTGGCATGATCTCGCTTACTGTAACCTCCACCTCCCAGGTTCAAGTGATGTGCCTCAGCTTCCTACGTAGCTGGGACTACAGGCATGTGCCACCACACCTACACACAACACACAAAAAATGTGTTTGTTTGTTTGTTTTTGTATTTTTAGTAGAGATGGGGTTTTGTCATGTTGGCCAGGCTCATAATGCACTATTAAAGGAATAGCTAGCACCTTGCTTGTTCAAGGCCAACAGGAGAATCTATCCCCTAATAGGTTAAGATGGAGCATTATGGAACATAGCTTAATCAAGGACCTGACTATCTCATCACTTCTACCATATTTATAGGCTTCTAGAAGCTTATGATAGGTAATGTCAAAACTCAAGGGGATGATAATATAAAATGCTGCAACTCATTGGGATTTACCTCAGTTGTGTCCTCCACATAGAGTAAGGGATATATTTTCTATGTACATACAAACCTTTGATTATTCGATGCGACTTATTTTCTTAGTGAACCACTGATAAGTAAAGACTAATTTTGCACACCATTCATGTGATCACTGATTGGGTCAATTTTCTTTTCTTCTGATTCAGATAATGGTCAGTTTCCTTATGAGTTAAATGCTACTCAATGCGCATTCATGATAGGGGAAAATAAATTTTAATTTTTTCCACAATATTTAAAAGTTATAGAGAAAATGTAAATGTTAATTAATGTAAAACCGCTTTTATAATAGTGCCCCTTATCCATAGGGGATACATACCAACGCCCCCTGTGGATGCCTGAAACTGTGATCTGATAACCAAGATGGCTTCCAAGTGACCAACAGTTCTACAGTGTGCATATGGTAGATAAAGGATTGAGTCTCATCCCCCATCAGGATAGAGCAGGACAAAGTGAGATTTTGTCATGCTACTCACAATGGTTTGCAATTTAAAACTTATGAATTATTTATTTTTTGAAATTTCCATTTAATATTTCCAGACTTTGATTCATATCAGGTAATGGAAATCATGGGAAGTAAAACTCAGGTAAAGGGGGAACTACTGTATAAGATTTTTGATGAACTTGTTTAGTATATTGCTTAAATTGTGTCACAGAATATAGATGTCAAGAAAAATTATGTCCTTAAAAATACTGTGTTTTAAAAAATTATGTATCAAATAAATTTAAATTTATTTTAAATGAGTAAATATTCCTTTTTAAACTAAAATTTGAAAATAACTTTAATATTTTTGAAAAGAGAGGGTTTTTTGGACAATTTTTAAGTTGATATATAACACACACACTGAAAAATACATTAATTTTTGGTAATGTACTACTCTTGATTTTCAGAGCCACAAATCTGTGAATCTCCAAACTAGTTAAAAATAGAATATTACCTTCAACCCAAAAGCCCAATTCATACCCTCCGTTCACTACTCATCACTCCCCTAAAGGTAAATCAGAACACTGACATTCATGTGATTTTAATTTCCATAGATTAATCCTACCAAATTAGACTTTATATAAAATGTTAACTATATTGAATAATTAATCAGATATTGTTTGGTAGATTTGTGAGTTTTATGTATAGAAGCTATATCCTATTTTTAAAATAATTATGTATAGTATTGTATTATATAAACATAACTATCCATTTTCTATTTCATGGGCATTTTAGTTATTTTCATTTTTGGCTATTGTGAATACTGAGGTACACATTATTGAGTATATTCTCAAGAATAATGATGCTGGTCATAGGATATGAGTATTTTATGAGTATTTTTATTAATCCTGCCAGGAATTTCCCACAGTCATTGTGTCATTTTATATTTCAACCAGCTGTGACTATTTCTCACTGATACACTGTTTTGTCTTAGTGAAATATTTACTTATCCCAAAATTTTCAAAATATTATTTTTATGTTTTCTTCTAGACAACTTACATATTTAAAAATTAAAATGTATATCTATAGTCCAAGTTAAAAAATATGTAAAGTAAATGACAAAGACAGCATCCATTTGTTGTTCCTTTATATGGTGTCTTTGTCTATTTTGTGTTGCTAACATAAAATGTTGCTCATAAAGAAAGGCACTTAATTGAGATCACAGTACTGCAGGCTAAGAATTCTAAGGGCATGGCCTTGGCTTCTGGTAAAAGCTCTTTTACTGCATCTAAATCATAATGTAATGGAAAGATTCAAAAAGAAAGTGGACATGTATGAAGAGGGGAAAATCTGAAGGGCCTCCAGGCTTTACAGAAACCACCTCTGGCAGGAAATAATTTATTTCAGTAAAAATCAGTCTCTCAAAAGTGAGAACTCACTACTGCAAGAACAACACCCAAACTATTCATGAAGGATCTGCTCCCATAACTTAAATACCTCTCACTAAGCCCCATCTCCCAACACTTGCAATGTTGTGTGTATTAGTCTGTTCTCACACTACTATAAAGAACAATCTAAAATTTATAAAGAAAAGAAGTTTACTTGACTCAAAGTACTGCACACCTAATAGGAAGCATGACAGGGAGGCCTCAGAAAACTTACAACCATGGCAGAAGGTGAAAGAGAAGCAAGCATGTCTTATCATGGAATAACAGGAGAGAGAGAGAGAGAGAGAGAGAGAGAGAGAGAGAGAGAGAGAGAAAGGAAGTAACACACTTTTAAACCATCAGATCTCACGAGAGGTCACTTACTATTACAAGAACTCATGATCCAATAACCTCCAACCAGTCCCCTCCCCTGATACATCAGGACTACAATTTGACATGAGATTTGGGTGAGAACACAGAGACAAACCATATTATTCTGCCTCTAGCACCTCCCAAATCTCATGTTATTCTCACCCTTTAAAACTAACAATGCCTTACCAACAGTCCCCCACCACCCCAAAGCTTAACTCATTCCAGCATTAAGTCAGAAGTCCAAGACTAAAGTCTCATCTGATACAAAGCAAGTCCCTTTTGTCTATGTGCCTGTAAAATCAAAAGCAAATTACCTACCTCCTAGATACAATGGGGGTACAGGCATCAGGTAAATTCTCCCATTACAAAAGGAATAAATTAGCCAAAACAAAAGAACTGCAGGGCCTATGAAACGCCAAAACCCAGTGGAGCAGTCATTAAATCATAATGCTCTGAAAAAATCTTTGACTCCATCCCTCACACCCAGGGCACACTAATGCAAGTTGTAGGCTCCCACAACCTTGGGAAGCTCCAGACCTGTGGCTCTGCAGGGTAACAGCCTCCTTCTTGGCTGCTTTCATTGGCTGGCATTGTCTGTGGCTTTTCCAGATCCATGGTGTAGTCAGTCAGTGGATCTACAGTTCTGGGGGCTGGAAGATAATGGTCCTCTTCTCACAGATGCCTAAGCAATACCTCAGTGGTAACTCTGTGTGCAGGCTCTGACCCCCACATTTCCCCTCCACATTGCCCTATAGTAGAAGTTCTCTGTGAGGGCTCCGCCTCACATCAGGCTTCTTCCTGGACATTTAGGCATTTCTATATATCCTTTGAAATGTAGGCAGAGTACCTAAACCTCAACTCTTGCCTTTGTTTACCCACAGGCCCTATACCATGTGGATACTGCCAAAGCTTGGGGCTTGTACCTTCTAAATAAGTGGCTCGAGCTGTGCCTTGGTCTCTTTTAGCCACAGATGGAGGTGGAGTGGCTGGGATGCAAGGTGTCATGTTCTGGGACTGCACATAGCATTGGGATCCTGTGCCTGGCCCACAAAATCATTATTCCCTCCTAACCCTCTGGACCTGTGATGAGACGGGCTTCTGCAAAGGTCTCTGACATGCCCTGGATATATTTTCTCCATTGTCTTGTGTAATAACATTTAGTTCCTCATTACTTAGGCAAATTTCTGCAACCATCTTGAATTTCTCCCTAGAAGTTGTGGTGTTGTTTTTTGTTTGTTTGTTTTCTACCATATGGTCAGGCTGCAAATTTTCCAGACTTTTATATTCTGCCTTTAAATAGATGTCCAATTTCAGACTATCTCTTTATTCACACATATGATGAGCTTTCTCTTTTAGAAACAGCCAGGTCATATGACTGCATGCTTTTAGCCAAAGCCAGGTTATATCTTGAATGCTTTGCTGCTTAGAAATTTGTCTGGCCAGATATCCTAAATCATCTTTCTCAAGTTTGAAGTTCCACAGATCTCTAGGGCAAGGGTAAAATGCAACTGTGACCTTTATTCCAGTTCCCAATATTTCTTCACCTCCATCTGAGATCACCTTAGCCTGAACTTCACTTTTCATATCACTACCAGCATTTTGATCAAAATTATTCAACAGCTCTCTAGGAAGACTTTCCCACATCCTCCTGTCTTCTGTTGTGCCCTCCAAAATGTTCCAACTTCTACCCATTACCCAGGCTCAAAGTTGCTTCCACATTGACAGATATTTTTATAGCAGTGCCCCAGTATCAGTACCAATTTTCTGTGTTAGTCTGTTATCACATTGCTATAAAGAACACCTGAGAGTGGGTTTAATTGACTCACAGTTCTGCAGGATTAAGAGGAAGCATGATTAGGGGGTCTTCGGAAATTTACAATATGGTGGAAGCAAGCACATCCTTACCTTGGCAAAGCAGGAGAGAGAGAGCAAGAGAGAAATTTCCACAAACTTTTAAATCATGAGATCTCATGAGAACTCACTCACTATCATGAGAACAGCACACGGGAAATCTGTCCTCATGATCCAGTCACCTACCAATAGTCCACTCTCCTGACACATGGAGATTACAATTTGACATGAGAATTGAAATAGGACACAGAGACAAATCATACTATTGGGGGTCAAATTTCAATATGAGTTTTGGTGGGGACAAACAAATAATTTTCAAACCATAACATATGGCTGTCTAACTGAGTCAGAATCATTTATTTAAATGCTTATTCTTTTTTCAGCTGCTTTCTACCTTTTTATAATTGATCAAAAGTCTACATCTTTTGGGATCAATTACTGGATTCTGTTTTATTGATTTCCTTCACCCATACCCCGCTGATTTAATTGTTGTAGTGTAATAATAAGCATCAAAGTCATCTTACTCAAGTAAAAGTGGAGGAAGCAGTATTAGGCAGAAAGAGGCCATGACACAAATTTGATAAATTCTAGACCAATATAATATGATTTTCTGTACTAAAAAGGAATTTCTCTTTTGAATGGAAAATCTAGATCCTGCTTCCCCTATCATGATTAGTTAGTACTGTGCTTAGTTACTACCTGGTGGCTACACAGAAAGAGCATGACCTTTTGTTAAATACTATGGTGGATTCTGGAATTCTAAAAACTAAAGGCTGTAAGTCAACTTCTTCACTCTAGATAGCAAGTTCTTTCTTGGAAGGGATAATGAGCATCTCACTTCTAGGGCTGCTGCATGTATTAATGTTTTCTGCCTCCAGAGAAAATTTATGTTTACCTCTACCAGGTGGCTATGTCACATCACCTTAACCTAATCAACAGCTGGGAAGATGTCAAGCTGAGCTTCAGTTTTAGTAAGAATCCATTCATTACAATACAAGACTTTAAGTACTGAAAGAAAGATATAATAGTAAAGCAAATATTAGGTTTAAGGAGGCAGTGATGTTGAAAAATAACAATGTTTCTTGGTAAAAGAGTTACCCACTGTTACTACAGAAGCAGCACAAAATCATGACCAGTTATTTTCTACTGCATATACTGCAGACTATTTTAATCTTCCCAATTATCCATGCTTCCTTACTTAATAGTCTTTAGACTATAAAATTCTCCATAGCCTTCCTATATATCTTCCAGTTCAACTTATTAATTAACTACCTTAAATGTTTAACTGCTGAAAGGACTTGCTTCACTCAGTTTACACTCTTGAAATAGATTTATTATGGATTAAGGATACTATATACCAATAGAAGGAATGAAATTATATTTAAAGAGAATCTTAAGTTTATGCTAAAATCAATGATGGTCATGAACATAAATAGAAAAAATATTTATAGCATATCCAGTTAAATTCAGCAATATATGAAGATGATAGTCCATCATGACTCACTAGAATTGGGAGTATTTGGCAAAATATACTACGTACTCATGACAAAACTACTCAGGACACTAAAAAGAAAAGAGAATTTTTTCCATATTATAAAAGATAGCTATATAAACCTACTTCAAACATCAGACACACTGCTCATATTTTGAATACTCTACCTTCCCTTCTGTTAGAAACAAAGCAAGTATGTCTACTATCAGTCACTGATACCAGATTTAGATTTTATAAAGAGGTCTTAACAAATACGACTAGGAAAGGAAAATGTAAAAAGGCATAACAATTTAATAGAAAGGAAGACATGTTTGTCTTACAGCCAGATTAGAAATAATATATTTATTATTATCTACTAGAAGTAATATGTTTAGCAATGTTGCATGTTACACAAACTAGCTGTTTTTAGTAACAGCATTTTGAAGTATTTCATGACTTACATTACTTTGAACAAAACAATGTATGCTAAATAAATAATAATCAGTTTTCACTACATATATGCTCTTTGCTATATTTAAAAATCAATAATATTTAAACCAATATTTCTATGAAAAGGTACATTATGTCAGACGGTAGATTCTTAGGATAGTCTGAGAAAATATGACTAAAATCCACTCATAAAATTGTAGGAAGAAATGTAAAAAACTTACAAATGTGTGAAACAATTAAATTAATTAATATAAAAGTGTATGTATGGAGCCCTTGATATACTATCCAAGTTCCTTCAAATACAAAAAAGCAACATAAAAGTTGACAACTTTTGACCAAACTTAATAAACAGGTGAAAAAATATTTTGTTTAGTATTATTTTCAGAAATTTTAGATGTTTTATTGTTTTCATGTGCAGGATATTCTATTTTATGAGATTACATTCATGAGTATGGTAACAACTCATTTATTTGCTACAATTCTGAGAAGGCTTTCTGTATCTAGACATCAAATAGTTATGCTTTAACATATATGAGAGATTTTGCTTTAGTTTAGCTCTTTATGATGTCATGCATTGCATACAATTTTTAAATTTACCTTGAAATTATCTAATTAATAGCATATTCGTATAAATATAGTTATTTCTAATTAAAACCTTATTTTCTTAGTACTATTTTTAAAAATATTTATCTCCTAATTTGCAAATCCAAATTTAATAAAGTCCATTTTATATATATATATTTCTTCTCTATTTATTCTCTACACCATCATTAGACTATTATCTGTTATTGTTGTCAACATTTGTTTCTTTCTGACTATTGAAACTATACATCTTACTTTAAATTATACATCTTACGTTATCCTGAAAAATGCCCTACATATGGAAAAGTAAATCAAGGGTCCTTATGTTTCTTTTATCATTACTCAAGACCTCATTTGTTTACCTACTTTTCAATGATACTTTTCAACCATATAAAATACATTTATTTCATAGTTCTATACATACTATTTATCTATTTTGTTCACATTTCTTTTTCATTCTAAATCTTTATAGTTCAAGTTGCTATTCACAGATGTTTCATTTTCTTTCAAAACTGACTTTCTTATTTCAGTCTCATACTTGATATTGTTTATTTTCTAACAACGTATCTTGTTTCTTTATGTTATTATTTTCTTCATGACTTCAATCTTCTCTTTGTCTCTGGCTTACTTAATTTATTTGATAATGACATGTCAACACATTTGCAGGTTCTAACTATATTATTTTCAATTAACACAGGTTTCAAATAAAAGGTATAGATAGTTATAGTTCATTTTAACTTTTGATTTTATTTCTCACATTTCTTTCATCCAAATTAAAAAACACTGATCAACCCAGTCTAGCAGAGTTTACATGCGATGTGGTTTCAATTGCCTCCCAGCTTTTCGTTTCTGTTTTTCTTCTCTTTGATGACCTGTAGTTAAGTTGCAAAAGTGCATGTATGTGTGCGTATGTGTCTGTGTGTGTTATATAATACAGGTCTCTGTTACTGATTTCCCAAATATTCCTTCCTTATTTTGACTATAATTTAAAATACTCATGTCCTTTTCCCACTTTTTGATGGGCTTGTTTTATTATTGTAAATTTGTTTAAGTTCTTTGTAGATTCTGGATATTAGCCCTTTGTCAGATGGATAGATTGAAAAAATTTTCTCTTATTCTGTAGGTTGCCTGTTCACTCTGATGACAGTTTATTTTACTCTGCAGAAGCTCTTTAGTTTAATTAGATCCCATTTGTCAATTTTGGCTTTTGTTGACATTGCTTTTAGTGTTTTAGTCATAAAGTCTTTACCCATGCCTTTGTCCTGAATGGTATTGCCTATGTTTTCTTCTAGGGTTTTTATGGTTTTAGGTCTTACGTTTAAGCACAGGTTTGTTTACTGCAGCACTGTTCACAATAGCAAAGACTTGGAACCAATCCAAATGCCCATCAATGATAGACTGGATAAAAAAAAAAAAAATGTGGCACTTATACACCATGGAATACTATGCAGCTATAAAAAAGGATGCACTCATGTCCTCTGCAGGGACATGGATGAAGCTGGAAACCATCATTCTCAGGAAACTAACACAGGAACAGAAAACCAAATACCGCATGTTTTCACTCATAAGTGGAGGTTGAACAGTGAGAACACATGGACACAGGAAGGGGAACATCACACACCAGGACCTGTCAGGGAGTGGGTGATTAGGAGAGGGATAGCACTAGGAGAAATACCTAATGTAGATGATGGATTGATGGGTGCAGCAAACCACCATGGCACGTGTATACCTATGTACAAACCTGTATGTTCTGCACATGTATCTCAGAACTTAAGGTATGATGATAATATAATTAATTTAAAAAATTTAAAAAATTATCTGCCATGAAAGTTAGAAATATAACAAAGGTAAATGAATTAGAATGGCTGTCAATCAAGAGTTGCATTGCTTTTCACAATTCCCTGCACTGCTCATTTGAACAGACAGAATGCCCAACATGCAGAAAAGTAATTAACATAAACTAGAACTAACAAGTAGCTGTTTAATACATTACAACTGGATAAATAGATGAACAATAGATGCATAAAATAAAAAACTTCCACTGAATTTTTTGTAGCTATTTTGTGTTCATAAAATGTTCAGGAATAAATATATATGCTGCATTTTCTTTCTTAGTGTGCTTATCTGTTCATTTGATTTTTTTCCAAAAGTTATTTCCTGAAAGTATAAATTTTGACTCATTGATTTGTTGTGAAAAAGTAAATTTATAAAACAGACACATGTACTATTTATAAAAATAAGCCAGCTTCTGTGATGATTATATAATAAAATTAGAAATAAACAATAAAAGCATGAACCTTAATAATTTGCAGTTTATGTGGATTTTGGATTAATGCAAAAATTTTAAAGAAGTTATTACAAATGTCAAACAGCATTGACAATAATTACACTTTTTAGTAAAATCTATGCAATACCCTGCAAACTCAAAATGTAAATAACTAAATTTGACCTAGAGAAAATGGAAAACTTACAGAACTTGATTACTTAGGAAAAATTAAAGATGATATTAACTTTTCTATAATTGAAGCTACTTATAGAAAAACATAAAATGGAGAAGAACATCTCACAGAGTATTTTAAGGGTTACATGAATTACATTTTAAAAGAGATTTTGATAAATGCCTGTTGTGCATTAGAAACTTAGTTTCTATTATTGTTTTTATTAAATATGTAATTCTATATAACTTTAATATAGTACATTCCAAACAAATTAAGTCCTAAAATAAATGTCATGTAAGGCTTTTTGAGAGATTACACATAAAATGTAGGTTTGAGAAATTATTCAATAACATAAAGAACCAAACATAAAAATAACATATTTGATGAGATTAAAAATGAATATTTGCTGAAAAATTTTCCACAAATAAACTTAATAGATAAACTACAATTTAGAAAACAATTGAGCTTGGCAATTCACAGGACATAGTATTATTTATATTATTATTAAATATCAAGAAAATCATTTTTAATTAATAATATGTTAATTAAAATATTAACTGATAATACTAATGAATAAATGTTAACAAGTATTCCATATATTAATATATCAATAATTTTTGCACAGACAGGTATATACAAATCAGTAGATAATTGAGCAAATACAAAGGCAAGGTACAAGCTGAAGCTGGGAGCAATGGTTGAAGCCTGTAATCCCAGAAGTTTGGGAAGTTGAGGTGGGGAAACTGCTTGAACACAGGAATTCCACACCAGCCTGAGCAACATAGTGAGAGGAGAGGACCTTCTCCCTCTCTCTCTCTCTCTCTATTTCTCTCTCTCTAAAAAGAAAAAAAAAAAAAAAAAAAAAGCTGAGTGTGGTGGCATATTCATAGTACCAGCTACTTAGAGATGAAAATTGAAGGATCACTTGAGCCCAGGAGTTGGAGGTTGCAGTGAGCCATGATTGCATCACTGCACACCCGACTGTGAAACAGAACAAGTTCCTGTCTCAAAAACAAACAAACAAAAAACTAACCAAAAAACAAACACAAAAGGCAAGTTATAGAAAATTAAATATGAATGCTCAATAAACAAGAAAAGTGGAGATGGGGAAATGGAAATCAAATAGAAAGAAGCTATTACTTTATATATAATTGTAGGTAAAATTATTATAATAATTATTCATCATCATTATCATCTGGTAATAATTGCTTTATTTACAAGAGGAAATGAGCAGAATCATATGTAATTGGCGAATATGTGACTAATTTCACTGTCATTTGTTTCTTGTATTTTTTTTTCCTACTTTAGAAAATTAATCTGGAATTCCAGTACTTTTTTAGGTACATGAAATCAATTTCATAAAATAAAACCTTTAGTATATAAAAATAGATACAATATTATGAATATTAAAATAGGGTATATTAAAGACATAAAAAACCTTAAAACTGACAATGCTGATTTATTCCTAATAACCTGGAGAAAATTTTATAATTTGCTATTTAGTAAGAAAGGCAAAATTAATTAAAATGCTATAATCACAGTTATATATTTATATACAAATGTTGGTCATCTATATATCACAAAATAAAATTTAAAATAAAAAGAGTAATATCTACACAATACCTCCACATATGTATCCAATTGATTACACAAAAATGAACAAATAGCAGCCTTTCTGGTTCTTAATTATGAAATGTAAAAGTGACTTAAAGTATATTTGAAATAACATAGCTGACATCATTACCTAGTTTCCTATCACTCTGTGGATATATGTGTTAGAATTTGAACATATTCTACCTTTTTGCTCTTTGTAAAAACTGATAAATATTCCAATATTTATTTATTTATGTCCTGCAGCTTTAAAAATAATATGTACATTTTGTTTACAGAAAATTAATATTCATTCAGAGAGTTAAACATTTAGTTGAAATGGTAAAAATCCAAACAGTGTGATTATAACTTCCTCCTCTGATTCAAGAGTTAAATTCTTTTGTTGAAATGCCTAGTGTTTGAAAACCAATATGATATTTTACATCTGAGTATTTGTGAAGAACCTTGGTAGAAGAAAGATGGAGAAAAATACAGAAAGAGAAAACTGACATTTTTTTTCTTACTCCCAAAAGGTATTTTACAAACCTAAGAGCTACAAATGATTTAAAGTTTAATATTTTTGACTATAGATTTAAAAATGTAATTACTTTGTTCTTCATAAGATTTGTTTTCACAATCCACATTTTTTTCAATAGCACACGTTTTGTATTAACCTTTAGGGCAGTAGAATAAAATTGCTACAGGTTTTGTAATTAGCTGTGGTTGTAAAAGTCAGACATTCCGAAGGCAGAACTCACTGTCACAGTGAACATCTGATGAAAGTCCAAATGCACTTGCAGAAAAAACATGTTGCTGTAGCAACCAGTCCTCGTTTGCTACCAGCAGAAGAAAAACAAACAGAAAATGAGTAAAATGCCTTACCTTTCAATTTAAAAGCATAATTATTCCATATGAAATTATGGATAAGATCTTTAAATTCAACATTTAACCAACAATAAGTGACAGCAACTGTTATCCTGTATTCTAAAATAATCCCATCAGGCATAGGAAATATAAAATAATATCTAAACCTCTGAAAGTACAAATTTTGGTGCAAAAGAAATTTGCTTACTTTTAACATCAGTTTGTTTGGTTTTAATTTCTCATAAAACATTTTTTCTCTGAGACTATTTGTTGCTTCCCTGGAGGTTAAACATTACCACTGATATAGTATATTAAAACATTTTCTTCCATATCAAATGATATTTCTTGAGCATCTTTGGGAGGACTACAGCAACATGGATCCTGTCTTAGTTTGGACTGCTATAACAAAACTATCATAGACTGAGTAGCTCATAAACAACAAACGTTTATTTCTTACAGTTTGCAGGGCTGAGAAGTCCAAGATAGAGACTCAGTCTGATTTGATGTCTGATATGGGCCCATTTCCTCAGAGGTGACATCTGCTAGCTATGCCCTAGAAAGTGAAGGCGGCAAAGCAGCTACCTCACAGCCTCTTCTATAAGGGTGCTAATTCCATTTATTTGGGCTTCACTGTCATGAGTTAATTGTCTCCAAAAGGCCCCACCTCTTAATATTATCACATTGGAGATTAGGTTTCAATGCATGAGTTTTGGGAGAACGCAAATATTTAGACTATAATAGGAGCTTTCTTGAATGACAGACAAGGTTCCTGTCTTCTAGCAATGCAATAAAGCTAAGAAAGATACCACTTATACAATTTAAAGATGTTGAAATAACAGAAAAAAATGTGGTACAAATACAGTAAAATAAGCTTTATTACTATCACAGACAGTATTAAAAATGTAAATATTAGGTGTCAATTTGGCTGTATTAAGAAATAGCTAGAGAACAGGTAAAGTATTACTTCCAGGGTATAACTATGAGGGTGTTTCTAGAAGAGAATGGCTTTTAAGTCAGTGGACTGAGATAGGTTGGCTCTCAGTGTGGGTTGGCACCATTCAATCACCTAGAGGTCTGGATAGAAACAAACAAACAAATCAGTGAAAATATTTTTTTTTCTCTCTCTTCTGGAGTTGAGACACCTTCCTCCTGTCATCCTTGGACATCACAACTCTTGGCTCTCTGGCCTTTGGACTCCAGGTCTTACACACACAACCCCCATAGTTCTCAGGCCTTCAGCTTCAAGCTGAGAATGATATCATTAGCTTTTTTTGTTCTGAGGCTTTTGAACTCAAACTGTGTGCAGCAGGCTACCGTCATCCCAGTGTTGGCAGTTTGCAGATGGGCTGTTGTGGAACTCCTCAGCATCCATAATTGTGTGAACCAATTCTTCTAGTAAATCTCCTCTCATATATCTGTATCTATATCTATTGGTTTTGTATCTCTGGAGAACCCTAATACAACTAAGACAAATCTAAAGTGCGTTTCAGAAAGGTAGGCCTAAAAAGCACACATTTGGAGTGAAGTGAGGGGGAACCGCAAATTGAAATCTTCTTTCAGGTAAGATTGCTTTGTAGGTAACTGCTGCCTCTTCTTTGATTGAACTAAAAAAATTCCAGATAAATAAGATTCATTTGCGTTTCAAAATTTCGTTAATAGGCTCTTATGATTTTTCAGTCTAACAGTAGCTGATTTCTTTTTGAATTCTATCTAACAACACAAAAGCAAACTTCAAATATTAAAGATTGATAAACAAGGTATAGAGGCTCTTTTATGGTCATGCATAAAAGAAAAATACCTCACATTTTAACATAGTGTAGTTAAAAAGTTTAAGAGATTGAATTCTTAAATTGATCCAAGCTTGAAAAAGAAAGCTGAAAACTGCAGGACTAAGCATTTTTGTAATATTAAGCGAAATAGATTTTCCATTTTATTTTCAGCCTGTATGCAAAGAAAAAAAATTAATGAAAAAATTTAAAAATGAATGCTATGTATTTGCATCGAAGAACTGAAAGAAAAACTATTCTTGTGGTTAATCTTTTATTAAGCTATATGTAAGATGTTATCTTTGTCTAAATAGGAGACTATACATCAATATAAAAATTAATTTTTAAATATGACGTGACGTAGTCAGGTACAGACACTAATGTGAAATTTACCTTCTTATTTTTCAAAGTAAATGCCACTGAATTCAACTGAAATTACCCAAGCCACGGTAAGAGTAAAACACTAAGATTCCGGACTTCTAAGACGTTAATTAAAAAAAATATATCAAACTATAGTTCACCAAAGTGGAAGTGGCACCACTCACCATCACCTCCAGTAATCCACTATCAAAATTTTTGATTAAATGGTGTAAAGTATTGATTCTGGGTGTGTCTGTGAGAAGGTTGCCAAAGGAGATTAGCATTTGAGTCAGTAGGCTAGGAAAGGCAGACCCATCATTAATCTGGGTGGGCACCATCTAATCAGCTGCCAGCATGGCTAGAATATAAGCAGGCTGAAAAATGTGAAAAGAGAGACTGGCCTAGTGTCCCAGCTTACATCTTTCTCCTGTGCTGGATGATTCCTGTCCTTGAACATCGGACTCCAAGTTCTTCGGTTTTGGAACTTCGACTGGCTCTCCTTACTCCTCAGCCCGTAGACAGTCTATTGTGGGACCTCATCATCATGTGAGTTAATAATAAAGTCACATGTATATATATATATATATAAAAATATATATATAATTAGTTCTGTCCATCTAGAGAACCCTGACTAATACAACCCAAAATCAATTCCACATTTACTTATTGAATGTCAACTGTGTATAAAACTCTCATAGAAAAATAATGCCTTGAGTATTATCAATAATAAATTTACAATCTACTAAAATAGATGACTATGTTTGTGCGTAATATTACAAGCAAATTAGTAATAATACAAAGGACAACAAGGAACTCAGACTTATTATCATATTTGATTGATGTGTTAGGAAATGTTACTACCTTAAAGATGGAATAGCACTAAAAATGAACAGTAAAGTAAGATTCTGACATAGAGATTAAGTGTGTAGGTCTGAATGGATAGATGTAGAAAAGAAGTAAACTTATTTTGAAATCAAATAATTGTATACTTTGACTCAATTGTAAGACAGGAAAATAGTCAGGAAGTAAAGTACTTTAGTTGAATAAAAGCCAAAATTTGTAGTACCATGAATTCTGAGTGACTATAATCTGGCAAAAAAATAAATCATACCCCTGCATCTTTCTACAACTATTAAGATGCTTGTAATTAGAAATAAATTAATAACAATGATCAAAATATTAGCTTTATTACTAATAATCAAGACAAGATACAGACTAGGCCTATGATCAAATTTTCTCCTAGTGATCTATGAATGTACTTAAAAATGTGAGCCTTTTGACTTCTTCTCATGGAGAGTTGCTATTGGAAAAGTTACTTAGAAACTGCTTAGAAGATCTCATGAGGAGCTGTTGCAAAGGGAGTAACATATGATCATGCCCTTTGATAGATATAAACATGGCTTTTTAACACATATGAATGTGACTTCTTTGTTGATCATTTTATTGATACATAATGATTATGCATATTTCTGCAGTACATGTGATGTTTTGATATATGCATTAAATGTATAGTAATCAAATCAGGGTAATTGAGATATCTGTTTTCTCAAATACTTATAAGTTATTTGTGTTGTGGACATTCTAAAATCTTCTTTTTAGATATTTTGAAATACAGGACAAGTTATTACCAAGTACAGATATCCCACTGGGCTATTGAACTCCAGAACTTATTCCTTCTATCTAATTGTAGTTTTGTACCCATATTTAGTCCATCTTCATGCTGTTGATAAAGACATATCTGAGACTGGGCAATTTACAAAAGAAAGAGGTTTATTGGACACACAGTTTTATGTGGCTGAGGAGGCCTCACAATCATGGCAGAAAGTGAAAGGCACATCCCACATGGCAGCAGACAAGAGACTAGAGATTGTTCAGGGAAACTCCTGTTTTTATATAACCATCAGATCTCATGAGATTTATTTACTATCACAAGAACAGCACAGGAAAGACATGCTCCAATAATTCAATTCCCATGGGGTTCCTCTCATAACCCATGGGAATTCAAGATGAGATTTGGGTAGGGGCACAGCCAAACCATATCATTCTGCTCCTGGCTCCTCCCAAATCTCAAGTCCTCACATTTCAAAACCAGTCATCCATTGCCAACAGAAGGCTTAACTCACTGAAGAAATAACTCATATATACCATGGAATACTATGTAACCATAAAAAGGATGCATTTGGCCGGGCGCGGTGGCTCACGCCTGTAATCCCAGCACTTTGGGAGGCCGAGGCGGGTGGATCACGAGGTCAAGAGATCGAGACCACCCTGGTCAACAAGGTGAAACCCCGTCTCTACTAAAAATACAAAAAATTAGCTGGGCACGGTGGCGCGTGCCTGTAATCCCAGCTACTCAGGAGGCTGAGGCAGGAGAATTGCCTGAACCCAGGAGGCGGAGGTTGCGGTGAGCCGAGATCGCGCCATTGCACTCCAGCCTGGGTAACAAGAGCGAAACTCCGTCTCAAAAAAAAAAAAAAAAAAAAAAAAGGATGCATTTATGTCCTTTGCAGGGACATGGATGAAGCTGGAAGCCATAATTCTCAGCAAACTAACACAAGAACAGAAAACCAAACACCACATATTCTCACTCACAAGTGGGAGTTGAACAGTGAGAACACATGGACACAGGAAGGGCAACATCACATACCAGGTCCTGTTATGGGGTGGGGGGCTAGGGGAGGGATAGCATTAGGAGAAATACCTAATGTAGATGATGGGTTGATGGATACTGCAAACTACCATGGCACATGTATACCTATGTAACAAACCTGCAGGTTCTGCACATGTATCCCAGAACTAAAAGTATATATATATATACACAAAATAACAGCAACAACAAAAAAGAAATAAAAAATATATATATATGCAAAATAACAGCAACAACAACAACAAAAGACAAAACCAAAAAAAATAAAATTAAAAAAAAGAATTAACTCAAAAGTCCACAGTTCAAAGTCTCATTTGAAACAAGGCAAGTCCCTTTGGCTTATGAGCCTGTAAAGTCAAAAGCAAGTTAGTTACTACCTAGATACAATGGGGTACAGGCATTGGGTAAATATAGCCATTCCAAATGGGAGAAATTGGCCAAAACAAAGGGGCTACGGGCTCTACGCAAGTCTGTAATCCAGTGGGGTAGTCAAATCTTAAAGCTCCAAAACAGTGCCCTTTGACTACATGTCTCACATCCAGTTCATGCTGATGTTAGAGGTGGGTTCCCATGATCTTGGGCAGCTCCACCCCTGTGGCTTTGCAGGGTACAGCTTCCCTTCTGGCTGCTTTAACAGGCTGGTGTTGATTGTCTGTCGCTTTTCCCATGCAAGGTGTTGGTGGATCTACCATTCTGAGGTCTGGAGGACTGTGGCTCTTTTCTCACAGCTCCACTAGACAGCACCCCAGTAGAGACTCTGTGTGGGGGCTCCAATCCCCCATTTTCCTCTGCACTGCCATAGCAGAGGTTCTCTAGGAGAGCCCCATCCCTGCAGAAAACTTCTCCCTGGACATGCACGTGTTTCTATACATCCTCTGAAATCTAGGTGGAGGTTCCCAAACCTCAATTCTTGACTTCTGTACCACCTACAGGCTCAACAACACGTGGAAGCTGCCAACGCTTGGGGCTTGCACCCTCTGATGCCACAGTCTGAGCTGTACTTTAGCCCATTTTGGTCATGGCTGGAGTGGCTGAGACTCAGGGCACCAAGTCCCTAGACTGCATACAGCACGAGGACCTGGGGCCCAGCCAAAAAACCATTTTTGATTCCTAGGCCTCTAGGCCTGTGGTAGGAAGTGTTGCTGTGGAAACATCTGACATGCCCTGGAGACATTTTCTCCATTATCTTGGGATTAACATTTGGCCCCTTTTTATTTATGAAAATTTCTGCAACCGGCTTGAATTTCTCCTCAGAAAATGGGATTTTATTTTCCATCACACTGTCAGGCCGCAAATTTTCTGAACTTTTATGCTCTGTTTCCCTTTTAAAACTGAATGCTTTTAATAGCACCCAAGGCACCTCTTGAATGCTTTACTGCTTAGAAATTTCTTCTGCCAGATACCTTAAATCATTTCTCTCAAGTTCACAGTTCCACAGATCTCTAGGGCAGGGCTAAAATGCTGCCAGTCTCTTTGCTAAAACATAACAAGAGTCACCTTTTCTCCAGTTCCCAAAAAGTTTCTCATCTCCAGCTGAGACTGCCTCAGCCTGGACTTTATTGTCCACATCACTATCAGCATTTTGGAGAAAGCCATTCAACAAGGCTCTGTGGATTTCCTAACTTCCTCACAAAGTTTGGAACTCTGAGCCCTCCAAACTGTTCCAAAGTCACTTCCACATTTTCAGATATCTTTTCAGCAGCATCCCCCTCTACTGGCACCAATTCACTGCATTAGTCTGTTTTCATGCTGCTGATAAATACATACCCAATATTGGGCAATTTACAAAAAAAAGAGATTTATTGGGCTTATAATTCCACTTGACTGGGGAGCCCTCACAATCATGGCAGAAGGTAAAAGGCACATCTCACATGGCAACAGAGAAGAGAAGAGAGCTTGTGCAGGACAACTCCTGTTTTTGTATAACAATCAGATCTTGTGAGATTTATTCACTCTCAGAAGAACAGCATTGGAAAGACCTGTTCTGATGATTCAGTTATCTCCCACCAGGTCTCTCCCACAGCTTGTGGGAATGAGATTTGGGTGGGGATGCAACCAAACCATATCAGTACCCATTAACCAAACTCTCTTGATTTTCCTGTCCTCTCTACTTTCTCAGGCTTTGCTGACCACAAGTCTACTGCTTTTCTCCAAGAGATCAACTTTTGTTAGATCCCACATATGAATGAGAAGTTGAGATATTTGTTTCTCTGTTCCAGTTTTATGTAATTTAACATAATGATTTCTAGGGCTATGCATGTGACTGCAAATTACAGAGTTTCACTGTGCTTTTTGGGTGAATAATATCCCATTGCATAATACCATATTTTTCTTATCTATCCATTGATGGACACTTAGGTTGATTCTATATCTTGGCTATTGTGTAGAGCACTGCTTTATACACATTAAAGTGCAGGTATCTCTGAAAGTATTGATTTCTTTCTTTTGGGGTATATACCTAGCAATAGGATTTCTGGATAATATGGTAACTATATTTTTAGTTTTCCAAGAAACTTCTATACTGTGTTTCATAGTGGCTGTACTAATTTACATTTTCATCAGCAGCGTATGAGTGTTCCCCATTCTCCACATCCTTGCTAGTATATGTTGTGTCTTTGATGTGCATTTCCCTAATGATTACTGACGTGGGATATTATTTTCAGGTACCTGCTGGCCTTTTGTATTTTTTTTCCCCCTCAGAAATGGCTATTCAAATCCTTTGCCTATTTTTAAATATTTTTTTTCTTTTGTCAAGTTGATATCCTGATCTATTCTGGTCATCATTTTTTTGCCAAACAGATAGTTTGCAAAATTTTTTTTCAACTCTGTAGATTGTCTACTCACTCTATTATTTCCTTTGCTATACAGAAGCTTTTTAGCATAATGTAATAATATTTGTCTTTTTGTCTATTTTTGTTTAGTTGTCTGTGCTTCTGAGGTCTTACCCCAGAAAAAATCTTTGCACAGAGAAATGCCCTGAAGTATTTCCCCTATGTTTTATTCTAGAAGTTTCATAGTTGCAGGATACAAAATTTGAATAGACAATTCAGTAGCATTTCAATATGCTAACAGTGAACAGTCTGAAAAAGAAATGAGAAAGTAATCTATAGTAACTAAACAAAATGAAATTAAATACTTAAGAATAATTTTAACAAAATAAGTACAAAATCTCTACAATGTAAACTATTAATATAAAACACTGATAAAAAAATGAATAAGATGCACAAGAGAATGGAAAAATATTCCATGCTCATGGATTGGAAAACTTAATATTGTTAAAATATCCAATTACCCAAAGTGATCTATAGATTCAATGCAATCCCTATAAAAATATCAATGACATTCTTCCCAGAAATAGAAAAAGCCTCCTAAAATTTATATAGAAACTACAAATCTTTAGTAACCAAAGAAATTCTGAACCAAAAGTACAAACACTATACTACCTGACTTCAAATTATACTACAAAAATATAGTAATCAAAACAGCGTGTCACTGGCATAAAAACAGACATATAAACTAATAGAACAGAATACAGAACCCAAAAATAAATCTACAAACTTACTGTCAATTCATTTTTTGACAAGGCACCAAGAACATACATTGAAGAAAAGATAGTCTCTTCGATAACTGGTGCTGGGAAAACAGGATATCCATATGCAGAAGAATGCAACCAGACCCCTCCCTCTCACTATATACAAAAATCAACTCAAAGTGGATTAAAGACTTAAATGTAAGACATAAAACTTTTATCATTTGACGTATTTACTATATGGCCTACATTTTATGAAGCTTCAGTAATACACAATTTCCTGAGCCTTTTTTAAAAATTAGGTAGAGCTCTGTTGAGACAGATGAAATAATGTCCCTTAAGATTAATTACTTTTAAGGTAAATATCTCTCTATCACTCAGTATTTCCACAGTCAGGGTAATCTCTGAGGTATGATATTCTAGAAGTTATTTGCATATTTTAATTGTATTAGATAATTTTCTTCATGTGTTCTAGTTAAATATTTTTCTCATCAACAATTACTGTTGTTTTCCTCTGAATTATCTACAGGGAGAATCTATTTGTATATGTTTTTAGATATTTTTTCCCTTTCTGCAATTTTCTTAACATTATCTCTTGTTCCTTTAGCTGCCATCTCTACTGGGTAAAGCCTAAAAGCATAAAACTGTAATTATGCATAAATAACCTCTATCTTGACCCAATTTATGCATGTTATAAATTTATTTCACTCTTATCTAGCTTTCTCTTATCACCCCACATTTATATTTTATAAAAAACTTTCCTTGCTATATAGTTGACTATCTGATGTTGAGTCTTTTGTATAATAACCTTTACTGAAGTCTCTTCAGTCAGTGCTTATTTACATCCTGTGAAAGAAAACTCAGTTCTTTCTGAGACAACTTATCCCATGTCTGCAAATTTTATCGTAAGACACACATTTAACACAAAAGCATTCCGAATTTTTGGGCAAAACATTGCCTTCTACTTTACCATAATTTACATAGGCACTCTATGATCAGAGTATAATCAGGCTGGCTAGATCATTTTCAGATCAATTCATTTACCACAAAGTTTTACTTACCATACTATTTTGTAAAAGGGCCTAATTCTACCTCTTTCCTGAAAGTCCTTATTCAATCATTCCTAATTAATTTTCATCCATCATTTCTCCTCCCTTTTTGGGCCATATCTGTAAACAGTTTTCTATCCACATAGAATAATAATAATAATGACAATAGTTGTCCATGTATGTAGTTTTTCCCATGGTCTCAGCACCTATGTAAATATATAGATTTATAAGTATATAATCTAAGTAGACATTCACACTATAAAAGAGTTAATCTTGTTGTTTCCTGCTTACAAATAAAAATGAGCATAGAAGGGTTACATAATTTCCAAATTGCTAGTAAGCAATAGAACTATGACTAAAAATCAGGCATGTTTGTCTTTAAAGTCCTTTCCTTAACCACTACCCAATGCTATCTCTTGTGAAAACTCTCTTTCATATTTTTTTAAAATAAAGTTACTACAAATAGGAAATAACATTCTTTCATCTCTAATGCTAGACTCCTAATTTTTGGTTTTGAGTGCAAAAAGAAAATCTGAGATCTCTTGTCCAAACAGTAGCATACAACAAACAATAATAGCAACAAATATTTCAAAAATGTGCTGTTAAACCTACTAAAATGTAGAATATTTTTCATCATTTTTTGAGCTCTTTCTTTAATTGCTCATGGTAGATTTTATTTGCTTTATAATATTATTCTAAGTAGAAAAAAATAAATTTAGATTATCTATCATGATAAATGATGTAGATTTAGTGTTCATGTTTTATCATATAATGCCAGTTTTAATACAAATATAAAAGCATTTAGCTCACATATGGAATCCCAAACTTATACATTTTTTATCTCTCAACATACATATCCATGTATTTATTCTTACTAGAACAGTAGACTGGGCAAAACTAACATGACTTTTTATTTTATTTCACTTTTTGATACTGTTTCTATGTATTACGTATTTATCAGAATTCTCCTGCCTTCTTTCTCTGTTCAAGGTAAGATCTGGTTTGAATAGAAAGCATGACCACTTGAGGCTGTCAGTGTCTTCACTTGATCAATTCATTATTAAATTAAATATATTAAATTATTAATAGTGGTCATGATAGAAATGTCAGGATCTATCTATATACAATATTGCAATATATATATATATACACACACAATATTGCACTATATATGTATACAATTGTATTGCACTATATATGTATACAATATTGCACCATATATATACAACACACAATATTGCACTATATGTGTATACAAATGTGTACAATTGTATACACGTATAGTGCAATATTGTGTGTTGTGTGTGTGTGTATATATATAGAGAGAGAGAGAGAGAGTGCAATATAGTATATAGATAGATCCTGACATTTCTATCATGACCACTATTAATAATTTAATATATTTAATTTAATAATTGAATATAGATAGTGCAATATTGTGTGCATATATATATATAGTGCAATAGATCCTGACACAGATCCTGACATTCTATCTATACACAATATTGAACTATATCTATATTGCACTATATATATAGTGTATATATTTATACAGTGCAATATTGTGTATAGATAGAATGTCAGGATCTATGTCAAGATCTATTGCACTATATATATATTATTGCACTATATATATATTATATATAGTATCAATTCTGACAATATTGTATCAATTGATCATTTGCTCATCCAAATTGATGAGCATGGCATAAGGACAGACTTCCAAAATGCTTTGTCATATAGCCTCAAAATCAGATTTTGACATATTTTGCCAAAGTTACATTTAGTTTACTGATGAATAAGATAGAACTGAAATAAATTGTAACTCTGGCTTGCCCTGTCTTTATTTGTTTGTATTTATCAGAATGCCTTTGCCTTCTTTCTGTGTTCAAAGCAAGATCTGGTTTGAATAGAAAGCGTGACTGCTTGGGGCTGTCAGTGTCTTCACTTGGACAATTGTAGACATAACACGCTTTGTTTTTTCTTTCAGTCTCGCTGAATTCCCACACATTGTGTTTACACCACAATTCCGTGTTTATTCTTGTAGGGTATTGGAAACAGTACGCATGAATATGGTGTCAGCGAATTGCAGACAAACATATTGCACATATCTCCTCTGTTCAGCTTCTTGCTCCATTTTCTCATCAAACTTCAATTTGAAACCACAAATTCAAAGATAAAATTGTCAGTAATTTCAAGATGATGACAGCAGAGAATTAAACTGAGTGAGTCTCTCTGAGTGAAAGCCCTTTTAGAATCTGCAAGTCACATGCTCACAAATTTAACCCAGATCCTCTCTTTATTTCTTACACATTGTATCTATTATTATTTTTACAAATTTTATATATACCTTTCTAATGCATAGAATGCAGCAATATTTATATATTAAATTATTAATAATGTTTATATTTTGAGTTGAGAGAAATGCCAGGATCTAGCTATAGATAGTGTTGGACACACACACACACACACACACACACACGTTTGATCATTTGCTTGTCAGAATTAATGAGTGTGGCATAAAGTCAGACTTCCAAAATGCTTTGTCATATAGTCTCAAAATCAGATTGTAAGCATTAGCAACACAAGGAGTATTATCTCAAGGTTTCAAAACAATCTTGACATTTAAATTAGGTCATATGTATTTGACAGATGCCTACACATCCATTAAGATACCCCTTAACTGTAACCTCAAGGAGGTTTACGCTGCTTAGTCTATCATAAAATTACCATTTTCTGCCACCATAGTAACCTGAGAACACTCAAGAATATTATTTCTGGCAAACAGTTAACTATTCACTTATCTCTGCCTAAACTAGACTGTGTGTTCAATAAAGCAAATTTCGCTTCTTATTTATAATTTAATCTGCAGCACTGAATATACTGGCTATTCCTCATATGTGGCCAGTATAATCTAACATCCAATTAATGAATTTACCACAATTGAACCCTAATTTTTCAATTTTCTCTTAACTACCATGATAGATATTTCATCTTAAAAAATTGAGTGGTTAGGTTTCAATAAGTGTTAACTAAGAATTTTGCAGAAAAACAGCAGCTGAAAGTATTCTGAATATTTTTGCTCTGATGGAAGTAGGCAAAGTTAGACATCTGTACCTCCTCAGGCCAATTAAGAAAACATCTGCGAAGTACACGTTAAACTGTTTTCTGGGGGAACGTACCAACAAACAAAACCTACCATGTTTTCAGCCAAGAGAGATGGTGCAGAGCCAGAAGGGAAAACAAAATAAATTTAAAAAGAGAATTGCAAGAATAGAATTGTGATGTATTGCTCTATCTCCACTATTGATGCTATGTTGATATGGTTTGACTGGCTGAATTCATCCAAATGTATTGGTTAACCAATAAAAGAACAAATTGGACTATCTAACAGAATTGCAAAGTTTGCCAGTTTTCATCTTAATCAGTTAAATAAATAAATACATCTTTTAATGGAAGAATTTATAAATCTATAAAATCTACTAAGCAAAAATAGTACCAATTCAGAAAGAACTATAGAATAATAATTTATTTTTTTAATCTGTAGTCAAAGACCTGGCCATGTGCTGTGACAAGCAGGATTAGATCAACAATAGCAATTCTGAGTCAGAGAAAGAAATGATGTAAATGGTAATTGAAATGAGATCTCAATTTACTTTTGAATCTTTACCTTTTATAAAACTATTCCAAACTAACCTCTCCCCATCCCAGTTACCATAACCTTCTCTGTTCTACTTCTGTCTTAAACAAATTTTAATATACATTTATTTGGCCTATTTTTAAATTATGTAACTATTATATAAAGATAGTACTAATTCCAATATACCTTTCACGCAGTTTCCCCTAATTTTAACAAAGCCATGATACATTTGGTACATTTGTAAAAATAAGAGATTCACATCAGTACACCTCTTTTATCTAAATTACAGACTTTATTTATATTTTACCAGTTTCCACAAATGTAATTTTTCTGTTCTGTGATCCAATCTGGGATATCACATAGAAATTAATCATACTTTCTCCTTAGTCTCCACTAACTTGTGACATTTTTCAAGATTGTTTTTCTCTCTTGTGTAAATTCCTATTTTTACTGTTCCAAACTATGTTCTAAGTCACTAAATCCAGACCACACTCCAGGGGAAAGGAATTAAGCTCCATCGCCTGGAGTAAAATTTTCTTTAAACATTATAAATGTCTACCCTCTTTATTTATTCATTCATTCAATAATTCATTTATATAAGTATGAACATATGTTTCCACTTCAGGCTATAATTTATTATTCTGTTTGCTGTGTTTGTTTTTTTTTTTTCCTTCTACTTTTCATCTTGACCACTGGAGCTTCTTTCAGGTCAGCTCCTATTTCCCTTTCCCACACCCCAAACTTTATTTGACACTATGAGATGTTGCGGGCCCGTGTTGGATTTATCTTGCTGAAGCTGGAATCAGCCACATTTTAAAGAGCTTTCATTCCCTTATTGAAGAATAGTATTAGAAACCCAAATCTGTATTCCTGGTATGGTTGATGCTGCTAAACTATCACTGCTTCTAGGCCCTATAAGTAACAGGACTAAAAATATATGTATAAATACTAACCAATGCATACACATGTATCTATAATTATACCTGTATCTATCTGTGTATATTAAAATAAACATTGGTTCACACTGATACCTCAGATTCTAATCCAGCACACTAAGAGTTTCATTGTTGTTTTACCCTTTTGCTCATTTATAGCTTCCTTATTCAAGAGTGAGAAACCTGCCTTCCATTAACTTTAATTTGTTTATTTTGTTCAACCACAGTATACTTGTGACATATTTTCAAGGTGATAAGCCATACCCCTAGGAGAACTAAAGTTATTAAATAGAGTAGTATTTATATTCTTACAGTTTTCTCTCAAATCATCATCCTACAAAGTTGCTTAAGGCAGTTCTTGTTTTTCCTACCACCTACAGTGAGGTTGCTTCGGATGTTTGTAATTAAATTATACTCATTTTCTTCAGTCTACAGTATACCCTTGGACTCCCAAATCCAGTTGATTGTGATTTTCATGTACATTTATCAAATTTCATTCTTTGTGTTGTACATTTTATAGAGATTTGACAAATGCTACCATCAGTTATCCACAACTTTAGTAACATACAAAACAGTTACATCACTGTGAAATTTTCTCTGGCAGCTTATTTTTAGTCATCACTGTCTCTTCTCCCCCAATTACTGGCAACCACTGATGTTTTTCTGTGCATATAGGTTGCTGTTCTTGGATCTGGCTTCTTTCACTTAACAAGATCTTCTTAAGATTTATTCATGTGATAGTACAAATCAACAAGTTGTTCTCTTTTATTGTTTAGAAGTGTTCCACTGAATGATTTTACCACAGTTTGTTTATTCACTCAACTGTTAAAGAACATCTTAGTTTTTACCAATTTGTGGCTACTAAAAATAAAGGTGCTATAATCCATAAACATTCATATACATAATTTTATGTGAACATGCTTTTACAACTTACTTGGATAAACACCAAATATAGGGATTGCTACATTGAATACTATATATATATATAGCTCAACTTTATAAGAAACTTTTACACTATCTCTAAAGCAATGGTAACATCATGCGCTCTTATCATAATGAATGAGATTTCCTGTTGCTTTACAGCCTGACAAGCATTTGGTAATGTCAATAATTTAGACATTCTAATAGTTTTGTAGTGGTATCTCATTTGGTTTTAATTTCAAGTCTTCCAATGACAAATTGTGTTGGAAATTTTTTATATGCTTCTCTGACATCTATATATTTTCTTTTCTTAAAAATTGTACTTTAAGTTCTGGGATTCATGTGCAGATCTTGAAGGATTGTTGCATAGATACACAATATGGTGGTTTGCTGTCTCCATCACCTACATCACCCCCTATCACCTACATCAGGCATTTCTCCCAATGTTATCCCTCCCTAACCTCCCTACCCCCTGCTATCCCTCCCCTAGCCCCCCAACCACCAACAGGCCCCAGTGTGTGATGTTCCCTTCCTTGTGCTCATGTGTTCTCATTTTTCAACACCCACCTATATAAGTGAGAACATGTGGTGTTTGGTTTTCTGTTCTTGTGTCTGTTTGCTGATAATGATGGTTTCCAGATTCATCCATGTCCCTACAAATGACATGAATTCATCCTTTTTTATGGCTGCATAGTATTCCATGGTGTATATGTGCCACATTTTATTTATCCAGCCTATCATTGATGGGCATTTCGGTTGGTTCCAGGTCTTTGCTATTGTAAACAGTGCCACAATGAACATACATCCGAATGTGTCTTTATAATAGAACAATTTATAATCCTTTGGGTATATACCCAGTAATGGGATTGCTGGGTCAAATGGAATTTCTATTCCTAGGTCCTTGAGGAATCGCCACACTGTCTTCCACAATGGTTGAACTAATTTACACTCCCACCAACACTGTAAAAGTGTTCCTATTTTTCCACATCCTCTCCAGCATCTGTTTTCTCCTGATTTTTTAATGATTGCCATTCTAACTGGCATGGGATGGTATCTTACTGTAGTTTTGATTTGCATTTCTCTAATGACAGTGATGGGCAGCATTTTTTCATATGTTTGTTGGCATCATAAGTGTTCTCTTTTGAAAAGTGTCTGTTCATATCTTTTGCCCACTTTTGAATAGGTTTGGTTGTTTTTTTCCTGTAAATCTTCTTTAGTTCTTTATAGATTCCGGATATTAGCCCTTTGTCAGATGGGAAGATTGCAAACATTTTTTCCCATTATGTTGTTTACTAGTTCACTCTAATGACTGTTTCTTTTACTGTGCAGAAACTGTTAAGTTTAATTAGATCCAATTTGCCTATTTTGGCTTTTGTTGCCAATACTTTTGGTGTTTTAGTTATGAAGTCCTTGCCTATGCCTATGTCCCGAATGGTTTTGCGTAGGTTTTCTTCTTGGGTTTTTATGGTGTTAAGTCTCATGTTTAAATCTTTAATGTACCTGGAGTTAATTTTAGTGTAAGGTGTAAGGAAGGGTCCAGTTTCAGCTTTCTGAACATCTTTAGCTAGTTCTCCCAACATTTATTGAACAGGGAATCCTTTCCTCGTTGCTTGTTTTTGTCAGGAACCAAATGCAACAGCATATCAAAAAGCTTATCCATCATGATCAAGTAGGCTTTATCCCAGGTCAACATACACAAATCTATAAACATAATCCATTATATATATTTTCTTGAAGTGCCTATTCTTTTGCACACTTTGTTTTCTTATTATTGAGTTTCACTCTATTTTATTTTTAACTATAATACTCTAGAAAGTATTTTGTAAGTATCACTAGATTGAGATGAAAGATTGGCAAGAGACTGTAGTTGATCTCCTTTGTTTGTTGACTTAATCATGGTTTACTCTATGCAATATTTTGGGATTCAAAAAAGTTCCCTTTTTCCCACCTTTCTGCCATGTATCATCTCCTGCAAATCATAAGTATTAATTTTCTCCTTGCCTTGGAACTCCTCCATCTCCATAAAACCCAAATATGCCCACTGAAAAGTGAGAAAGTAAGCTAGATTACTTGTAATGTAGTAAATAACCAGAATTTTATGATGTTGTGAGAACTTCCATAGTTTTAGAGTATACAGATGCAATCTATACTTTCTTACTGAATTATTTGTTTGAAAGGGAGCATACCTTTTCTATGATAGTCATAAGTACATATATTTCTCTGTCAAAAAGCCTCTTAAATCACTTGAGAGTTTGGATTTTTAATTATGTGTATGCAGTTAATTATTATACACAGGTAACTAATGAAGAAATACTATGGTTTGACTTCAAATTAAAGCAAGATTGACATGTTTTTAAGTTTTTCTAGAATAAAGTCATATTCTAATAGAAGTTGTCTGTCTCTCTTGGGTTTGTTGATTGAGAGAAATCTTGTCATCTGGCTTTCACTTAACTATAGTCTCAGATTGAATTTTATCTTTCCCATAGATATTTATTTAATAGACACAGTTTTAAAACCTATTTTATATTTTGGTATATGCCCAGCTCTCTGTCATATTTGGTGCTTTGAAAACATCTTGCATGAAAGCTTGGGAGCATTTTCTATGGTCAGATTCAGCTGTCTGTCATAGTCAAGTGGGAAAAGGATCCTCCAAATCAGTATCATACTGCAATGGCAGTGTGATGCAAGCCATTTGAGGATCAAGGGTAATAGGCGATGGCCTTTTTAGATTCTTATGCCATTTTCATGTAAAGGTATATATACATCTTATATATTTGAGCTTTTACTAATTACTGCAATGCCATGAATTTTTTAAATTAAAACTGATTTCTAATATTCATTATCCTGATTAACAAAATTTGGAGTGATAATGTGAGATAAGGAGAGCTGACTCTTCTGTAGCATATACAGTTCACTCTTGAGCAACATGACTTAGAATTTCATAGGTCCACTTATACATTAATTTTTCCATAAATATATCAGAAGTATTTTTGAGAATTGGGACAGTGTAAAAAACTCAAATCATGCAGCCTAAAATATTTTAAAAATTAAGAAAAGTTAGGTGTGTCATGAATGAATACTATATATATAGATACTAGTCTATTTTATTATTTCCTGTAATAAAGTATACACAAATCTAAAAAGATAAAATATGAAACATTAAAATTTATGAAAACAAATGCACACAGAGATTGTCCATTTTGCCATTTGCAGTTGAGACATATGTAAACAAACATGAAGATACAGCATAAAATTAACTGTAGTACATACTGCACAACAGTGATAGTTTTGTAGCCACCTTCTATTGCTATTGCAGTGAGCTCAAGTGTTGCTAGTAACTGCTTAAAATGTTATCCATGCTAATCATCTCTTGTGAGCAGTTTGTCTACCCAATAAGGTGCTTATCATAGTAAAGAGTGATCTTTTGAGGTTCTTGTGTGTTTTTATTGTGTCTAGTGCTATACTGTAATATCATAAATAGCACCATGGGTCCCATAAGAAGTGCCACTAGTGATAATGTATGTACTCCTGATAAGCTGAGAAAAGTCATGACATTAGAAGAATAAGCTGGATTGTTTGATATGTATCTTATTTGAGTCTGAAGCTTCCCACCATTACAGAATTTCAAGACAAAGGAATCCAAGGTAAAGACTATTAAAAAAAAGTAAGAAAAGAAAACTCAAGGAGGTCAGATCATGAGTTCAGGAGTTCAAGACCAGCCTGACCAACATGGTGAAACCCCATGTCTACTAAAAATACACACACACACACACACACAGACACACACACACACACAAATTAGCCAGGAAGGGTGGTGCATGCCCGTAATCCCAGCTAATCAGTAGGCTGAGGCAGGAGAATTACTTGAACTCAGGAGATGGAGGTTACAGTGAGCCGAGATTGTGCTACTGACCTCCAGCCTGGGCAACACAGTAAAACTTCCTCTCAAAAAAGGAAAAGAAAACTCTTAAATTTGTGCAGTAGCTATGCCAGCAGGCACAAATACCTTGCACTTTTTGTGAAACTTTTCATCACATATTGAAAATATAGCTATTTGGATAGAGTATTGCTATAAGAAAAACTTACCTAAGACTCTATTACAATTTGAGAAAAAGTAAAACCATTATATGAAAATTTAAAGCAAAAGAAAGGTGAAAGATCTTAAACTGGAGAATGGAATGTCAGCAAGGGATGGTTTAATAATTTTAGGAAGAGATTTGGATCAAAAAACTTTCCAGATAATAAGAAAAACAACTTCTGCCAACCAAGGGGCAGCAGTTGAGTTAGTTCTTTGATGTAATTAGTAAAATAATTGAGAAGAAAAAATATGTACTTGAAGAGGTTTTGAATGCAGAAAAATGTGCTCTGCTCTGGAAAATAAAATGATCACAAAGAACACTGCTAGTAAGAAAAAGAAGCAAGCATCATCAGGACTTAAAGCAAAAAGGAACAGGCTAACTACAGTTTTGTGCAAATGCAGTCAGATTTGTGTTCTGGACTGCCCTTATTTGCAAACACGCTAACCCTCAAGGCTTGAAATGAAGATATAAACACCAGCTGCCAATCTTTTGGTTGCATTATACAAGAAATCCTGGGGAATGAATACCCTTTCTTTAGATTAGTTGCATTGACACTTTGTCCCTGAAGTCAGGAAGCACCTTGCCAGTAAGAAACTGCCATTAAAATTTCCCTTGGTATTGGATAACTCCTCTGGCCACCCCAAAGCCCATGAGTTCAACATCAAAGGCATCAAAGTGGTCTGCTTGCCTCCAGACACATTTCTGATTTAGCCTCTATATCACAGGCTTATAAGGAATTTTAAGGCTAATTACAAATGGTGCTCTTTTAAAAATGTTGTCAATGCCATGGAAGTAACCCCAATAGAGAGAACATCATGAACATCTGAAAGGATCACACCACTGAAGATACCGTTGTTGTAGAAAAATACATGAAAGTCATCAAGCCTAAAACAATACATTCCTGTTGGAGAAAATGGTTTAGATGCTGTATGTTACTCCTCAAAACTTATGACAGAGTCAATAAAGGTAATCATCAAGGAGATTGTGGATGTAGTAAAAATGTCAGAGGGATGAAGAGTTTCCAAATATAAATCTTGAAGGAATTTAAGAGCTAATAGACACCACACTATAGGAATTAACAGAGACAACTTTTGGAGATGAGTGTGTCTGAACCAGTGCCAGGCAATGAGGAAGAAGATGTAGAAGATGCTGTGCCAGAAAACTATTTGACATTAGACAATCTGGGAGAAGGATTTTGATTATTCAAGACTTCTTTTATGGCATGGACCCTTTTATGATATAGGCACTGAAACTAAAGCAAACAATGGCGGGTGTCTGGCAAGGTATAGAAATGTTTTTAGAGAAATGAAAAAGCAAAAAATTCACCTAGAAATCATGATTTACTTCTCCTCCACCTCCTCTGCCTCTGCCATCACTGAGACAGCAAGACCAACCCTTCATCTTCCTCCTCCTCCTCAGCCCACTCAATTCGAAGATAATGAGAGTGAAAAGCTTTATAATGATCTACTTCCAGTTTATAAATAATAAGTATATTGCCTCCTCTTTATGATTTTCTTAGTATTATTTTGTTTTCTCTATCTTACTTTGTCATAGAATACACTATATAAAACACATATCACACACAAAACATGTCTTATCAACTGTTCATATTATCAGAAAGGTTTCCAGTCAACAATAGGCTATTCGTAATTAAGTTTTGGGGACAAAAGCCATACACAGATTTCTGACTATTCGGAAAGTTACTGTCCCTAACCCCTGCATTGTCAACTGTATATTTAGAGTGTGGACTTTCTGATAAACTGATAGTAATTCATCTTTGGTGTAAAAGTTGCCTTAAAAGGCCATTAATTTCCCCTAGGGTATACCTTAACCTAATTAATACAGACAAACACTGTCTATGTTGAATATTTCAAATCAAATTATGTACATAAATGTAAGTGGTAACAATCATCTTGATTCTAATGTAGAATGATACACATATATTTTTTAAAAAAGATATTTATACAACATTTCACAATCTAATATCTAAAGCCCACATAACCCACAAGTCAAAAAAAAAAAAAAAATTAGCTAAGTTTTGGGTGAGTTGCTCTTACTGGAGATCTAAAAAATTGCCCTTCTTTCTTTTTTTTCAAAATACGCAGATTTTTATTTAATAATTTCATCTCAAAAATTTGGTGTGAATTGATATTTTTACCTGTTTATTATTCATTTCACAGAATAAAATATAAATTGGTCAAACATAATAATGTGTAGTTTGTCATTTTATATCGATTGTCTGGCATAGTATCTGGACTTAATTGTCATTCAGTAAGCATGCCATTGGTCAGTGCTTTTCAGAATTCTATTTTCTCTCTTTAAAAATTGTCATCTGGCTCCTTTCCTACTTTATGTTACTAAGAGTGTGCAATTGCTAAATATTTTCATTTGAAATGTGTCCAACATGGCAAATGCAATTTGTCAGACCTGGAAATGTGAATCACTTAACATGCCCAGCTGCTCTCTTAGTATCCCTTCACCTACAACTAATAAAATACTTGACCAATTGGAACAGAAATGAAAATTTAACAACAGAAATGGCCACGTCAGTACCAGCCAGACATCTGCTCTGGTTTTAGGTTAGTCTTAATTAACAATAGTTATTTACATCTTTCCATTGAATGTACTGTCTATTGGAGGAAGTAGTAATGAGTTAACTAGTTATTATCACAAAGTTAAAAACAATCTTGTTATGATCATCAGAATTTTCTGCTGCCATCAGCTAATTTAACTATGTACTTTTCTGACTTAATTGTCCCAAATTTCTTTGAAATACTTGTGCACCAAACATGGACTTGTATAATTCATATATACTATGAACTTTCCCTTTCATTTTCTACTACAATTATTTTGTGGATTCAGTACTAATTTAATTCTAGTTTTACAGATGGAGAAACTGAGGCAGAGAGCATTTAGATAACTTGCCTAAGGATACTTAGCTGGAAAATAGAGGAGGTAGGGTTCAAGTCTCAACAGACTGGTTTTAGAATGCATACTCTTAAACAATGTGTCCCCTGAGTCTCCATTCATATTTTTAGTGCTCTTTCATTCCCATAAAATATATTACAAGAGTATTCATAGCAGCTTTTTCAAAATAGCTAAAACTCAAAACACAATTCATTTTCATCAGAAAAGCCATGAATAAATAAACAGTGGTATAAAAATGCAATGTTCATACACATCAATAAAGGTAATGAATTACTGATACACTTAAAATGGATGTCTTATTTAAGAAATTAAGAAATAAAGAAGCTGAATACTCTGTGATTTCATTTATATGGAGTTCCATAACAGACATCTCTAACTGATGATGACTCAATTTATGCTGCTTTGCTGTTTGAGCATGAGGCATTGACTTGAGTGGGTTACATGTATACAAAATGTTCTGATATGGTGGGAAGTTTTATATCATGATCTAGATGGTGAGGAAACAGTCATAAAAACACACGCTTAAAATGTTTGCACATTATATACTTCACTGTGTTTATTACATGGCTCAATTAAGATAATTATCAATACATTCTAAGTCTTCTTTTGCTTAAGCAACTCTTCCTGTTATGACTTCTACACTATTTAAAAAATTATTGAAATCTTCTCTAAAACTTAGGATTCATAATAAATATATCAGTCATTCTCTTCTAAAATTGCAAGTGTGTTCTCTACTTTTCTGACACTACCTCATTACAAACCATTCAATTCTGGTGAATTAAGTACATACTAGCAGGTTCTCTCACTGTCTTCTTGAGCTTCTTATGGAAAATGATGAACATTGTAATTGCTGTTTTCTTTGGAACAAATGTAAATTAAAATTATTTTTATTATATTTAGTATACCTGGTTCCCTCCAAAATTGTCATTTTTTCTTGCTTTATTTACCTATTTCTCTTCAGAAAATTTCATTTTAAGGTTTTGTTTTGCTTTATCTTATTACTTATTCATCTTTGAATAAATACTTCCCAGTTTTTTAAAATCCTTTCCAGTTGTTTATTTCATGATTTATCATCATGACAATTTCAGCCCTTTATTAGAAACTACTACTCAGAAAAAAATATTATCTACATAGACTTCTAATAATTTTCAGTAAGCTTTTCTTTTTGTCACATTTTTCCAATAATGCACATATTGAAAACACTTTTTATTTCATCCAACATTTTAGTTTCCAACTGGCGATTTCTTCTGGCCACATCAATCTTTCATGCTGAATCAAGAACAGTCAACCAAGTTGTTGAATTTTTATGAAATTTCTAATCAGACACATAGGAAAAGTAGTTCAGTTGGCTCTGTCTAAGACTACACATGCAGTATTCTCAGGGTAGAGTCAGAAACCTACATGTTTTATTTTTTCTTTCTGTGTTTTTTAACATTATTTTTATACCAGCTAGCACAAGTAAATAATTGTTCTTTGTCCTTGAGGGATGCCACTGCTTTAGTGGAAATTTCAAATTTATCCTCTTTCCTGTTGAATTCCTGACCATATATAAAATTTTTGCTTTTGATCTTTTATTATTTACTTCTTTGTAATTCTTTAATTTTCAGTCTTCTCAAAAAATCCCTGCCAGCTCACCTATTCTTTTGATTTATTTCTTCAGCTCTCATAATCCAGAGATATAGAAGCATTCCTATGATACAGAAAGAACAGCACATTATCTCTCCTTAGACACTGGGGAAACATCTTGAAGCCATAACACAAATAGAGAATGCTCCCTGTAGCTCACAAAAACTTCTCCTAGTGACTGTCTATTGTGGATCTCATATTCATTAGAATCCAACGTGGTAGTTCATGAACCTGTCTTTGCCATACTTGCTCACTGCTCATTGTCCTAGTGTAACTGTTTTCTTCCTCTTAAAAAAAAAAAGCGTTAGCACAAACAATTTCCTCTAAAATAAAGCCTATTTCAAATACTCACTGTTCATAGTTTTAGTAATATTGATATACTGAGCGATTATTTCTGGTTAAAGAAATATATCATATAGGTTTGCCTACACACAGAAATGTTTGTGTGCATGTATATAGATTGTCTACATACAAATTTACATATGAAATAATGCAGATAGATTGTAAGTCTTCTTAAAATAAATGCCATGCTTGTTAGGAGAATGATTTGACCAATGCTTGAAGTATAAAGTAAGACATCCAACACTTTCAGAAAGCTCTTCTATAGCACAAAGGTGAAAAGAAAATGGAGCTCCAGAGAACAAACCGGGAAGCTGAGGTAAAGAATAGAATTAGGGAATAAGAGAACCAATCGAGGTTTTTTCATGTCATAGTATATATTAAGAACTTGTTATGTTCCAGGCATTATTCAAGTTACTAAGGCTACTTAAGAGAATGAGATCTATGTTTCCAATTCTCAATGGCCTGACACTCTAGTAGGCAATAAAAGACAATAAACAAGTAATTTTGTTGGCAATTTTAGATGAGAACAGATACAATGAAGAAAATAAAACAAGGCAATTAAATGGAGAGTGAAAGTACAGAACTCTAGAATAAGGTGGTCAGAGATGTCCCTTTTGGGAGACAGCCTGTAATTCTGTGGGAAGACTGTTAGAAGGGAGGAAATAGCTCTGCACTGCATGATGAGACCTAGACCAGGAACTGCCAACCCAAATCTTCAGTGATCCACTAAATTTATAACAACATAGGAATACAAACATATACCTGTATTTCATGGTGAGAGCAAGAGAGGGAAAGGAAGAACACAGAATAAATATGGGGAAGTTACATCTTCAGAGGCAGAAAAAGCAGGCTACAACAAGGCTTGAAAGTTACATTATCCATATATAGGACTTATTCTCTGTTATTTAATTCTGAGTATATTAAAATATTGATAATGATATCTAAATAACTAAAGGAGAAGCAGAGAAAGTTCAATAAAGATGTGTATAAGAATGTACATTTTAATCTAGGAAAACAAAGTATCAAATATTCTCCAATATATATCTGTATCTCTGTCTCTCCATCTCTCTCTCTTGAGATTGGAAAACTGGATTTTAAAGATTTTCTGAAGATTGTAAGCTTTTAAAAATCTGTTTCATGATATCAAGTGAGCTATTATATGTTCATATGTGTGTGTGTGTATATATATATATGTATATATACCTTAGACTGTCTTTTATCTTCAACTAAAGAAAAAAATGAGATAGCAGCAGATACAACTAAAGAAAGGAAAAGGTAGCAGCAGATACAAAAATTAATTATCCAAAATAGGGTAAAATGCAGGAAGGATACTGGCATTCATATCTGAATTACTCCACCATCTGGCAATCCTAGACAGCTGCAAAATTAGTTGACCTCTCTATGATAGCTTCATCATATTTAAAATGAATCTAAATAAATCTAATAAATCTCATTGGATTTGAGTGAAGAGTATATGAAATCATACAGTAACAATTGTAACAATGATGAAGCAAATCACTAAAATAATATATTTTTATTTAGAACACATACTCTGGACTTAAATTGCTTGGACCTAAATTCCAGATTTGTCACTTTGTAGTTGTACTGCTTATTAACCTTGAGGAAGCCATGAACCTCTCCAAAATTCAGGATTATCAATAGTATTAAGGAGTGATACTAACAGTACTTGTATTTATATATGTACCATATATTCATTATTTCTGTAAAAGCATGAATGGGAGCCAGTGTATTATTTTCAAAATAACATAGATTATTAGTTATGTTGACTGTTTTTTCTTTATGCCACTTCTTTTTTGAATATTTGATTTTGAAAGGTCACTGTAAGAGTAGAGAGTTTAAATTATTTTCTGTTTTTGGATAGCTTTTATAATAAGTTTGTTATGAATGTTTGTTACTTGTGGAAAAAATGAGTTTTAAGGATTTTCTGGAGATTGCAAGCTTTTAAAAATCTGTTTCTTGATATCAAATGAGCTAACTCTATTATATGTTTCTTTATTCTTGCCATCTAGAAAATGGAAAGATCCCAGAAGCAGCCAGAAAGTTCAAATGATAACAATCTCAGCCTATCCAAATCCTTTGTCTATCTTAAAGGGAGACATTAAATGCCTGGTTTATTTTACCAACTTCAACTGCAGTAGCCAGTAAGTAGAACTGTTTAGTACCACTATTTCTATTCGGAAAAAATACTAATCCCCGTTAGATGCCTACCTGCTGTCTGCTCTGATTAGCACCTCTTCATTCCTACCTTTTTCCAGTGACCTTCACAATCCAAAATTATAGAAAAAAGATCTTTCTTTTAACAGTAGATTCTTTTGAAAAATCACCTGACATCATGCCTTGCACTTTTGGGTTTGCATCAGAATCCTGAAGTACATCCGGGGGCTCTCCTGCATTGCCATCTTTTGCTATACCACTTAACATTGCCCCTGAAATTAGTCCAAAGAAGGTTTGAATGGAAGATACTTGGTGTTATTCACTGTGTTATATCAAATTCAATATTCTATCATATCTCAGCAGTATATAAATGCAATTCATTCCCTAAAATATATTCCAGCTAACAGGTTCTAAAGTGACTTGTTCACCAGCAGCTTAGCAAATCTCCTCATATGTAATTGCTAGTATCAAAATGTGCAGATAATAGTACTGTATTTGCTTAATTTCCTCATCTGAGTCTCTGACAGCATGTTATGCCTGAATTCACAAAGGAAACAGTTCAAGACATCAGTACAATCACAATCTCTCTCTCTCTCTCTCTCTCTCTATATATATATATATATGCATGTATAGACATGTTACATTTTATATGCAGCTATTAGTGGAGAGATCCAATATATATTATTGCCATAAATACGTCTACCTTAGTCACTGTCATTTAAGCAAAATGGTAAAATAGTATAATGTTATGCAATCATCTGAGTAAATTTAACATTCAAAGAACAAATCTAAATTTGTAGCACTGAATGTAAACATGGAAGAGATGTTCATTACTTGCCCCTTCCAATAAGAAACTATACAACTAGCAACGTCAGTATGTATGTATAGGTAAAAGGCAAGAAGACACTACTCTCAAATAGACATTTAGAATAATGCTAGTGAGTATTGCAGGCAGAAAAAGGTGGACTGAGTTATAAAGTTTTATTTTAAATTATATAAGTCCTTTGGAATGCATGGGGGATTGGCTCCAGGATCACCCACCATAGCAAGGTTCACACATACTCAAGTCCTACAGTTGGTCCTGTGGAACTCAACACATAAAAAGCCAGACCTCTCATATATGCTGGTCAGAGAGAGAGAGAGTCAATCATGACACAGAAGGATGTAAAGATTTATAGATACAAAAAATAACGACTCCCAAATTTAAATTTTCAGAGACAGACAAATTATAAATTACATGGTAATATAAGCTAAATGTCAAGGATTCTGTTAATATTATACTTTGAGAAACCTAGGCAGAGATATCAAATCTTATGTCATTTTAAATAAATTACTCAAATAAACTCAAGTAACCATTTCATTATGCAATGATGTGGTACACCTGAAAAAGATTAATAGAACTTTATAAGAGTAGGCCCAGAATCAGAAATAATTTATTTAGTGGTATCTAGTAAAGTATTGAGCAACTTAAAGATTTCACAAATACTCTTTAAAAGTAAATGGATATAAATATTTTTGTTATTTTTGGTGGACTTTTAAATGTATGGTTAACATTCTGGTTCTAATAATTTAAATCTAAAATGTTTATAAAGTTATTCTAAATACATTTTTAAATTTTCTATAAAATCTCAAGTTACATGACCTCTCAGTATATTGCAGTACTAGTATTAAAATAGCAGCGGTCTTCTATACTTATGTATAAAATCTGGTCCCCAAACTTAGTCATCAAGGAAAGCATGATTCCAGAAAGTAGAGGGATGTTATTTCATTCCTATTCATTTCTACCCTAAAATGCTTATATTTGCAGCTTAAAGCACACTTATATTTAAATAACATATCTATTAAATAAATAACACAGATCTGTTTTTCTTTGAAAACATTATTTGGTTCATTTACTTAATAAATAAATTTTATAATCCCATTTCCATAGCAGCTAAAGTAAAACAAATATCTTAATATATATTTTATAAAAATATGTTGAGTTAATGTTATCCTCTGATTATTTTTAGAAAACATAATTGGCACATTTGTACAAAATGAAACATTGCAACTGTTTGTTTATCAAACTATATTTCTGAAAAAAGTCTTACTATTGAGATACCAGTATAAAAATTAAATTAGCAGAAAATTTTGATACAAAATTCAGCAGTACAGTTTTGGTAATATTGTTAGTAAAACAGAAAGTTGTTTTAAATATGTTATGTTGAACTTCTTTTCAGTCTCAGTGGGTAGTAAAACAAAATAGTAATTTTGTTGGAGGAAAATAGAAATCAATTGAATGCATTAACTATTCTGTATGCTGTGAATTGAAAGAGTTGCTTAAAATAATGTGTTTTTACAATGCTATCTGTTTTTCAGGTTCACTGTTCTTATACTTGGTCATTTAAAATAAAACTTCAAGTTAAATACATGTGTTGAAACGGTAAATGCTTTTTATTTAGGTACAGAACACCAATCTCAAGATGGATCTAAATCCAGTTTAAAGATGATTTGATTTTTATAGGCATCTAGGTAAGAAAAACTGATAAATGAATATGTGTACCAGTTCAGTTGTCACGACAATCAGGAAATGAAAATAAAGTATTTCACTCATGAACTGTTTTTCGGTCCAGTTTCCAGTTCTGATTAGCTGTTTTCAGTGTTTACAGGAAGTGGGCTTTAAGTAGCACTCACACATTTCTATGGTTTGAAGCAGCCATAGTAACAAGTAATTATCATTCTCACATTCAATCAGAGATTGTCCTTTCATGTGGCTATTTTATGTGTTAAGTATTATTAAATGCTTTAAATTAGAGAAAAGGAATCCACTCTAAAGAAATACAGGAAAGAAGATAAGATTGGCTTACATCATTACCCATCACATTTTAGTGTTTTTTCTCTGTATATTGAAAAATCTATTTAGCTCACCAAAAGTAAGCAATGAGTAAGCACAGTCTGGACCCTCTTCTGCAGGTAAATTTGATATTTTCCAGTACTTTTAGAAATAGTATTTTAGTCACCTGGAGTCCGTCACTTCCGTTTGTATATTATTCAAACTATGGGTCTCTAGATAGATTACCTAGGGCTCTAGCTAATGAATTTATTTAGCAATTCCTGTGATCATAGGTAATTACAAAAATTATATAAAGTGTCTAGAAGTATAACTCAAAATGCTTAGACTAGAACAGAGAAATGAAGATCTAGTTAAACCACAGAATACATATTTGTTCAAATGAAGGTAATGAGGCTTACATGGCGAATAAAACAAATTTATGTAGAGAAGGAAATAATGCTTAAGGGCTTATTACAGGGAAAAAACTAAGAAATTGGGCCTGAAGTTAAAAAAAAATGAAATAGAATTGAAAAAGTATCTGTGAGTCAAGAAGCAGGAGCTGTTCATTATATTTTAGAAAAAAAATGAGATGGTTTACAAGCATTTTTTGATAGAATGACAATCAAGGATTATATGACAAGAAAAATAATTTGTCAGATGTAATAAATTGCTATTAAAGTACACTGGGTACTATATTGACGCTTTACACTGATTAAGTTCTCACAGTGACCCTATGAGTTAGTGTTTCTTCCCATTTACTGATAAGAATATAGAGTCCTTCTACACTGCATTGCCACTCTTCATAAATCAAGTGATTGTATACATCCATCTGTTGCTGGACTTTCTATTATTTTTCATGAATCAGTTTGTCTACCTTTATGCCAATGTTATGCTATCTCAATTATCCTAGCTTTATAATGTTGTGTATTTGATAATGCAAGTCTTACTCTTTCTCTTTCTCAACTTTCTTGTTATTCTCAGTCCTTTACAGATATATATTTTGTACAAATTTAACCTTTTGTTTTTGATACCAGGATCTTCGTGATCTCACTCAGGCTGCAATGCAGTGGCATTATCATGGCTCATTGGAACATCAAGCCTCTGGGCTAAAGAAATTCTTACTCCTCAGCCATCCAAATAGCTGGGCCACAATTTCTGGCTTGTGTGTGTGTGTGTCTGTCTGTGTTTGTCTGTGTGTGCATGTGTGTCTGTCTGTCTCTGTGTCTGTGTATGTATGTGTGTGTGTGTGCGTGTGTGTGTAGGCAGAGTTACAATGGTGCCCAGGATGGTCTCAAATTCCTGGCCTCAAACAATCCTCCTGCCTCAGTCTCTCAAAGTGAAATTTAAATTTTGTATGTCAATTTGAAGTAAAAATCTTGGCATTTCTGTTTGTTTTTCCAATAAATTCAAAAATATCATTGAGAAGATTGACATCTTAAAATATTTTCTTACCATCTGTAAGTATAATGCATTTCTCCAATTATTTAGGTATTTAACAATATTTCTCCACTTTTCATTTGTATTGTGATTGCATTAATATATTTTGTTAAATTTATTCTTACATATTTAATTCTTATAGCTATTGTAAATTGTATTTTAAATTTTATTTGACATTTATTTGTTACTGTTACATACAAATTCTGAAACTCTTTATATCTTCCCTTTGCATCCAATTAACATACTAAATTCACCACTTAATAGTTCTGATAATTTATCTGTATATTATTGTGGATTTTCTTGGTATATAATAGTTTCAATAGCAAAAATTAATATTAATTTTTTTTCTTTTCAAGAATATTTTTCTTTCCTTATTGCACAGGTTAATACTGCCATATGTTGTTAAAAGAGGTATTGATGATGGGCATTTTGTCTCATTCCAGATCTCAGGGATCACTATTCAACCATTTTGTATGCTATTTGCTACAGGATTTCAAACATATTCTTTATCACATTAAGGACATTCCCTTTTATTGTTAGATTATAATGATTAGGCAAACTGTTCCTCGTGGCCCACTCAACTAGAAACTATTCAGGGAATAAAATCTTGGAAAACCTAGTGCAACTGGTCTAAATTAATATAATGCAACACAGTATCTGTCTCCTTATTAAATTCTCATTTCTATGAGGCAGAGAGTGTTTTGTTATGTCCATAATTTAATTCTTATAGTGCCTTTATGGTGCCTGAAACATAGAAAATAGTCATCATTTTAAACTAACAATTATTTTTTCAAATTGTTAATTCAAAAAATTGATATGAGGAGATATAAAACACTTTTGTAAAAGTGAGTCATAAAATAATTTGTCAAAATTGATTGTACTGTAAAACTATATACATATAAGACTATAGTACAGAACAAATGACTAAAATGATTCTCTGTGTAATAACTGACTATGCTTATTTTACTTTGTTCATATCATATGTGTCATATATATTTACTTCCTAATAGGCACTAAGGTTGTGTTTAATTCAAAAGCTGATATAGACACCTCCACCTCTTAGTGTTTCTCAAATTTAACTCCTCAGTTGTTTAACTTTTTTCTTATTAAATAGTGTCTTTGAATCATTCAATGTAAAAATATAGTTTTATTTCTGTCGTCTTATTGTGCACCAAAAGCTGTATATTCTACCTCTTAATCTTTCACCTTTTTCCTGTTATTTCAATTTCTTTTCTCCAAATTGAATTTACAACACCTCCAAGACTATCTTTAAAAACATTATATATATATCAGATAATATACGTCTTCCCATATATGTCCAATAAGTCTTTGATTATAGGGAATACGACAAATGATGATGGAGAAGGAGCATTAGTCACTCAGGTAAACAAGTAAAGTTTATACATTTGGTAAACACAATGCTAGAGACAGGCACTAATAACTGTTGCCAAACTTGGCACTTAATACAGCCTTGCTAGAGAGACAGGATTTCAAGAAATTTTCTCTGATAATGTTTCATTAGAGCCACATTGATTGGTAATTTCTCAAAATAAAATAGCTTTTTCTTTTACTATGATAGTAAACATGATTAATTCTTGTATCTCTTAGGAGATAGATAGCAAAACAAAGAATACACACACTAGTTATTATAATAAGCAGAACTTTATACACAACATTATGTGGAAAGAGATTGGGGAACCAAAAAGGCAAATGGTGACAATCAGGTAACACAGACCTAGTAATGTAGGAAGCAGCAACTGACCCCTATGGCTGGAGGAACATGGAAGAAATTGTAATTCTTAGAATCTAGAAGCTTACAAATTCCAGAGGGAACAAGTACTCAGATTTCTAAGGAAAGAATGCCAATTAGCTTTCACTGAGAGGAACGAGATGAAGTCAGTTCTGTAGGTTGTGGGAAAACACTGAAAACACTGGAAACACACCACAAGAAATAATGATTTCCAGAGTCTCAACTCCAGCATCAAAAAGCACAATACGGGAGGGTAGGTTTGGAGGTCAGACACAAGAGCTTAATAATCAGTACTCACGAATTGGGAATCTTTTCTTCTTCTAGCTGGAGTCACTTCACTATTCATTGTACATGAAGAATAAACTTTCCTCATTAGGAATGACAGTTTGACAAACATTGTAATAATGAGAAAATACCTGAGACTAAAGAATGAAACTAGGCTAAAACAGATTTACAAGAAAAACAAACAAACCCATCCAAAGTGGGAGAAGGATATGAACAGACACTTTTCAAAAGAAGACATATTTGAGACCAACAATCATATGAAAAAATGCTCATCATCACTGATTATTAGAGAAATGCAAATCAAAACCACATTGAGATATCACCTCATGCCAGATAGAATGGTGATCATTAAAAAATCTGGAGACAACAGATGCTGGAGAGGATGTGGAGAAATAGGAATACTTTTACATTGTTGGTGGGATTGTAAACTAGTTCCGCCATTGTGGAAGAGAGTGTGGCAATTCCTCAAGGACCTAGAAATAGAAATTCCATTTGACCCAGCAATCCCATTACTGGGTATATACCCAAAGGATTATAAATCATTTTATTATAAAAACACATGCACACGTATGTTCATTGTGGCACTGTTTAAAATAGCAAAGGCCTGGAACCCCAAAAGCCCATGTGGCACATATACACCATAGAATACTATGCAGCCATAAAAAATGATGAGTTTGTGTCCTTTGTAGGGACATGGATGAATCTGGAAATCATCATTCTCAGCAAACTGACACAAGAACAGAAAATCAAACACTGCATGTTCTCTCTCATAGGCAGGTGTTGAACAATGAGAACACATGGACACAAGGAGAGGGGCATCACACACTGGGGTCTGTTGGGGGGACTCAAGGGAGGGACAGCAGAGGTGGGGAGGTCAGGGAGGGATAACATGGGGAGAAATGCCACATGTAGGTGACAGGGGAAATGGAGGCAGCAAACCACATTGCCACGTGTGTACCTATGCAACAATCCTGCATGTTCTGCACATGTACCCCAGAACCTAAAGTACAATTAAAAAAAAAAAATGAAACAAGGGTAGGTTGGCCTTTAAGCATACTTCAGAACACTACCCATTTACTCATAGTATCTTTAGTGTACATTATCATTTAGAATTATTTTATATAAGGGGGTTCAATTGATTTTAATTTTATTTGTAAGCATGTGATTTACTACCATAGCATAATGTATTTATCCTATTAACAGGCTAAAAAACTTACTGTAGTTTGAGAGTATCTAAAGTGGCAAATAGAAATTAAGCTTGTGGAGTATGAAATTCCTCATAAAACAGGTGGACTCCCTGTACATTGTTCATATGGTCTTTAAAAACCACCTAAAAATTCCTTCATTATTTTATATGAAAACAAAATAAAAATATTCATCTTAGAAGACAATCAAAAGCTATATCTGATATCCTAAAATTCTGTCAGTAATTATAAACATGTCAAGCTTTCTGAAATTCATTACAGTGTTAAATATGATAAAAACTCTTCTTGATGCCAGTGATAGATGACATAATGAAAATCAAATATTTTAATATACATGGGAGAGTTTGTTAAATCGATATTAACAAATATAATATTCATAAATAAAGACCTAATGACATATAGTAAGCACAGTAATAATAACAGAACAATTTTGCTTAATTTCTTTATAAAATTCCATCTGTAATTAATAATATCATTTTATTCAATTGCACTAATCAAGCTACAATTTAATATGGAATAAATTTACTTATGCCACAAGCACCCCTTAAAGCTTTTGAAGATTGTCTAGGAATGAAAAATAGTGCAATAAAAATTATTTGCAAAAATATTTTAATAATATTTCAGTGAGAGAATATTGGTTTTTACTAATAACATTATAATATATACATATATCTTTTCCATAGCATTCTGGGATTACTTTAAATATCTCTTGCAAGATTTATCACTGCACACATCTCCAAAATCAAAGATATGCCAAATTTATGAAAATGCATTATACTGACAGTATTCACATTTGAAGAAAAAGTTTTTCATAATTAAAGTTAATCTATCAACAGTTCCAGTCAAATTAGTCCTAATCATTTAAAAATTCAGCATTCTACAACTAAATGAATAACACAAATCTGCAGGAATATTTATGCAATGGTATTTTTATCATCATATGTTGATGACCCAGGTTTTAATTCTTAGAAAACATCAGCATATAGATGACATTTAAACAATGAAAGGGATGAGATTGCTTCAGAGAAATAGCAGATACAAGAGAGAACATGGTCTAGGAATGATTTGGAGAAATTCCACAATGTAAAGCAACTCAAACATGCATAACCTACAGCTAAATTGCTCTGAAATAAAAATAGCAATAACAAAACTGTTTTTTTGTTCCTTTTCTTTATTCTTCTCATTTTCCCACATAGTTCCTTCTTTAAATCAATTTTAAAAAACAAAAAAACCAACTTGTACCTATGACCATATTAGGATACATACATAGTCTAAATACATAAAAAATAGGTCTATTGAAACTTTCCCTATATATAAAGCTAGCCAGAGTGAATAGAAACAACAAAAATTTGAAATGTGAGAGAATAGGCTTTGTATGTTGCATGAATTGGAAATATTCTTCTTCCTACTTATATTGTTAACTTGAATTAATGAGGAAGATAACTATCTTTCAGTTTAAACTCATTAGTTAGAAAGGTGTGTCTATTTATTTAGTTATTATACTTTATGTTATTTTATGTTCTGGAGTACATGTACAGATAGTGCAGGTTTGTTACATAGGTATACAGGTGCCATGGTGGTGATTTGCTGCATCCATAGCCCCGTCATCTACATTAGGTATTTCTCCTAATGCTAGCCCTCCCCAATCACCCCACCCCCTGCTATTCCTCCCCTAGTGCCCCATGCCACAGGCCCCAGTGTATGATGTTCCCCTCTCTATGTCCCTGTGTTCTCATGTTCAACACCCATTTATGAGTGAGAACTTTCAGTGTTTGGTTTGCTGTTCTTGTGTCAGTTTTCTAAGAATGATGGTTTCCAGCTTCATCTATGTCTCTGCAAAGGACATGAACTCATCCGTTTTTATGGCTGCATAGTATTCCATGGTGTATATGTGCCACATTTTCTTTATCCAGTATATCATTGATGGGCATTTGGGTTGTTTCCAAGTCTTTGCTATTGTGAACAGTGCCACAATAAACATATGTGTTGCATGTTCATTTATAACAGAATTATTTATAATTATTTGGGTATATACCCAGTAATAAGACTGCAGGGTCAAATGGTATTTCTAGTTCTAGATCCTTGAGGAATCGCCACACTGTCTTCCACAATAGTTGAATTAATTTACACTACCATCAATAGTGTAAAAGTGTTCCTATTTCTCCACTTCCTCTCCAGCATCTGTTGTCTCCAAATTTTTCAATGATTCTAACTGGCATGAGGTACTATCTCAATGTGGTTTTGATTTGCAATTATCTAATGACCAATGATGATTAGCCTTTTTTCATATGTTTGTTGGCTGCATAAATGTCTTCTTTTGAAAAGTGTCTGTTCACATCTTTTGCCCACTTTTTAATGGGGTTGTTTTTTTCTTTTAAATTTATGTTCTTTGTAGATTCTGGATATAGCCCTTTGTCAGATGGGTAGATTGCAGAATTTTTTTCCCATTCTGCTGGTTGCTGGTTCACTCTATTCATAGTTTCTTTTGCTGTGCAGAAACTCTTTAAGTTTAATTAGGTCCCATTTGTCTATTTTGGCTTTTGTTGCCATTGCTTTTGGTGTTTTAGTCATGAAGACCCCTGCCCATGCCTATGTCCTGGATGGTACTGCCTAGGTTTCCTACTAGAGTTTTTATGGTGTTAGGCCTCATGTTTAAGTCTTTAATGCATCTGGAGTTAATTTTTGTGTAAGGTGTGTGGGGGGGATCCAGTTTCAGCTTTCTGCACATGGGTAGCCAGTTTTCCAAACATCATTTATTAAATAGGGAATCCTTTCCCCATTGCTTGTTTTTGTTTTATCCCTGTTTACTAGAGATACACGGCAACCCAGGAGTAGTATGAAGATGATGTTTTGCAGACTCTGGTCTAGTCACAGGCAATAATGTTGTGTATGCGTATTGTAGCACCTGTTCAATTAGTCAATTTCACAGCCACAAAAAAGTATTGACTGGGAAAAGAGAAATTTGTGCTCTCCTAGGACCCAGAGTAAAGTGGCCAAGAGTAAAAACAGTCTAGGCAGACTTGCGATTTGCCATAAGAAGGATCAAATCCACAGAAAGAAAAAAGCAGGAGAGAGAATTCTCACTAGAATTGAAGGAGAATGGCAAAAACAATTCATAATAATTATGTTAATATAATGACTGGAAAAAAAAAGTCTTCCAAAAGACTTGAGAGTAGACAAAAAGAAAGCTTGTCCTTATCAATATTTATACAATACATAAACTAAAAGATATAGGAAATTTTTTCACTCTAGGCCATTGGCATAATGCCAAAGCAAAAAAGCAAAACATATTTTTTAGGACCAAATATGGTGAATTTCAAATATTCAAATGTCCAATTTAAAACATTAAAATAAATATATACATAAAAATAATGATAATTTATATAAATTATGGGTTTTCTTATTACCTCTTCCATTATTGTATCATCTTAATTTATTTTCTGTTTCAATCATTTATCACCTTTTATTGTAAATGAACCATCAGGACTTGTCTTACATTTTGGAAGGAAAGAAAAATTATACAAAAGACTCATGATATTCTTGCAGGTCTGTGACAGATTAATCTTTTTACACTTCATCTGCCTGACTATATTTACAGTCACATACAAAGCTGTAACAATGAGAGACCAAATGAATTTAATTATCTTCTAAGACTCATACACTCAAAAAAGAAAAACTTTATTAAGTAACAAATAATATTGGTATCATGATTCTCTGTATCCCTCTAGACAGATCTTAATGTAAAATGTAACATTTACAAAAATGCATTTAACGAAGTATTTTCTTCTTCATTTGAATTTGTTGTTTTAACAGACACTGTTCATCAGTTGGAATGCACTCTTCTAGCACATGCCTCCAAGCTGGCTATTTCCATCGTGACTCCGCACACAATTGTCCAGCTGTTATCGAAAGCATGGGAGCTGTCCTTTGGGATAATAATAGAAGTGTTATGAATCTCAGACGTTACTACCCGTAACTTTTTCCTATATTTTTCCTCTCTCTTTTTATCAACAATAATGTGCAAACTCTGTAAATATTGTTAGAAATCACCTAACTTCTCAACCTGTGTATGTTGACGTAGTCACATCGTGTATACGCTTAAACAAGTTATTTAGAGATGAGATCAGAAAAGTTCAGTTACTTTTTTGATATCAAAAAAAGATCCAAGATCTCATAGAATATTCTGAGATCCTATAGGATGCTGTATTACATAGAATGTTGTATTCCATAGAAGGATTTAAGTATTATATATTAATATTTGAAGCAGGACAGTACTACAGGAGTGCCTGGAAAAAGAAATTACATAATCTAGCTTATATTTTTAGAAGGTCTCTCTGGCTGCTCTGTGAACAAAAGAATACAGAGAGACAATAGTGGAAAACAATTCCTTATGCAAATTGAAGTAGTACAGATTTGAAAGGATGGTACATTAGAATAGGATGATATTAATGTAAACAGTAAAAAGTAATGAGATGTTGGAAGTTTCCAAAGTAGAGATGATGAGATTTATTGATAGATTTGGTCTGGAATATGAGAAAATAAAGAAATCTAAAGAAACTCCTTGATGCAAGAAAAAATTGAAATAACATTTCTTGAAGTGAAGAATATTAGAAAAGGGGCTGATTAATAGGAAACAATTAATAATTCACTTTTGCACACATTAAGTTTTCAGATACCTTTTAGATATCCAAGAGTTGATAAGGAGTAGACAGAGGAATGTGGTTCTAAACACTGAGGACACTTTGGGATTGGATATAGATTTCCGAGCCCTGATAGTATAGATGTTATTTGTAGTCTAATGACTGAAACAAATTGCCTAGGGAATGCAATTAGGGGAGAACATTTATAAAAACAGAACCTTAAACACTCAAAACATAGAGGAAGAGGACCCAGCAAAAATGACTAAGAATCATCAACCTGCAAGGCAGGAAAATGGTGAAAAGACCGTGCTGAGAAGATGGCAATCTAGAAGCCTACTGAAGACAGTATTTTAAGAAGATTATTGTCAACAGTGCCAAAAATCATGAGAAGTAGAATAAAAGATAACTGAGAATTGACCATTAGGAGCTATAGGGCCTAATACATCCCTGGTGTCTCCCTCTAATTGTAAGTTCATCAGTCATATTGGATTAGGGCACCACCTGAATAGCCACATTTTAACTTGCTTACTAAGGATTTTACTTCTAAATATGGTATATTCTAACATACCACGGGTATGTACTTTAATGTATGAATTTTAGTAGAATATAATTTAGGTCCTAGCATCACTGTTTAGTGTGGAAGTCTACTTTTCCTTCCACATGAAGTAAATGACAGGTATAAAACTAGTCTATCTACCACATTTCCTCACCTCTGTCTTTTGGGTCACCATTAAATGTTGTCATAGCACAGCCATCAGCCACTTTCAGCTTGTATCCACATATTGAATTGATATTTTGAATCAAACTTATACTTTTTCCTTTTTTATCAACTGGTATTCCAGTGGCCATAGGTGTGAGCTGGAGACTATGATAAAACACTTGAAGATGACCTGAGAATGTGACTATCTGTACAAACAGCTTTCATTTACCTTTTACGCCTTCTTTATCTTGATCCCAGATTTTCATCCAGTTTAGGATGGATTGCTATTGGGTCCATTCAAACTTATATATTATGGGTCGGACACTATCTCATTTGTGTTGGGTAGCAATAGCTACATAATCACTTGATGTTCCAGGGCCAGATAAACATTCGTAACAAATTCATTCAGTCACTTATCTGTCATTTTGCTCTTAGAAAATTTAATTTTATGTTTTCTTGTACTTCATGATGCTTGTGGCTGTTCCTTTAAACATACATCATCAACTGCAACAGGCCTAGTTCTGTGAAGTTAATTCATTTTTCTTTCTTTTTTTTTTTTTTTTTTTTGAGACGGAGTTTTGCTCGTTACCCAGGCTGGAGTGCAATGGCGGGATCTTGCCTCACCGCAACCTCCGCCTCCTGGGTTCAGGCAATTCTCCTGCTTCAGCCTCCTGAGTAGCTGGGATTACAGGCACATGCCACAGTGCCCAGCTAATTTTTTGGATTTTTAGTAGAGACGAGGTTTCACCATGTTGACCAGGATGGTCTCAATCTCTTGACCTCGTGATCCATTCACCTCGGCCTCCCAAAGTGCTGGGATTACAGGCGTGAGCCACCATGCCCGGCCAAGTTAATTCATTTTTTTAACATGCTAGAAGCCAGGAACTTATTTTGCTTTAATCTGGAAACCGTTTATTAAATGATTCACATTACTTCAAATATAAAATTTTAAATAGGGTTTTCTTTTTTATAATTTAGTCTTTTATTTTTGAAACAGAGGACACATGTCCATATTTTTTACATAGGTATAAAATGTGATGCTGAGGTTTGGGGTTTGAAAGGTTACTCTCTAAATTGTTGTGTCCACATCTGTCTGGATTTTGTTTTATGATTGATTTACTTGTTATACTATGGGAAAATGGCAAGGATCCACTTAAATTATTAAGTTACAAATAAACTGACTATTGGCATGAATGCAGAGCTGAAGCAACCTCAGGTTGATTCATTAGACTATGAAGTTAAGAATCTTGATATAAGGAAATAAATGGAACAGCTGCTTGGTGTTGACTTTTGACTTTGTTGTAAATAGCTGAATAGATGTTGTTATCTTAAGAGATTAGTATTTAATCTTTAACTGGAAATATCAATGCATTCATTTCTTGGGACAAGTTCACAGCTGTAGAATTTAAAATCTAGAGTACCACCTATGAATAAATATTCCCAATAAGAAGCCCATGTATCCTACCCAAGACTTTTATCCTTTGAATGTATTTACCTGATTATACTGCATCAGGCCCTGCCTTAAGCTGGGTAATGAAAGTTCAGATTGGCTGAGTAATAGAGGAGATGGGATAAAAATTGCCAGCAACAAGAAGATCAGATTGAATTCAGTTAGCAAGAAAAGAGTCTTAAAATAAGCAAAATGTGCTTTATACTTGAACAAAATTCATCTCTACTGTTCCTGAAAATAGAAATTTATCATGGAGAATGAAGCAGCACTCACCTTGACCAATAGTAGATCCCTGGATGCTCATAACTTATTGGTGGTGTCTGCATACTGTCTAGCCGAATTTCCTGGTAACTTTAAAAGTTTAATATCTTACTGAAAACAATGAAGACAACCCTTTGCATAAATCAACTAAATTGTAATTTAGAAAAATAAAACTAAAACAAAATTTAAAAAAAGAGAAATACTAGATTTGGAGAGATATGTTCCCAGTTAGAGAAACTTTATTTCAAAATTATTTAATATATTTTACTTTGCATTTTCCTGATAATTAGTTTTATTAAACATTTTTTTCATATAACTTTTGGTCATTTGTATGTATTTTTCTTAGATTTTATATTTTTTAAGATTTTTAAATTGTTACATAATCAATGTACATATTTATGGGATACATGTGTTATTTGATAAATGCATAAAATATGTAGCAATCATATAAGAATAGTTGGGATATTCAAAACCTCAGTCATCATTCTTTGAGTTGGAGATATTCCATATCTTCTCTTCTAGCTATTTTTAAATATATTATGAATTCTTGTAAAATATAGTTGCCCTACAGTGCTTTTAATCATTAAAATTTATTACTTCTATATAACTGTATTTATGTACACATAAATCATTTTATCTTCATGTCCCTCCCACCCTTCCCAGATTCTTGTAACTACTATTCTTCTCACCATCCTCATGAGATCAAATATTTTAGCTCCTACAAAAGAAAAAAATGTAATATTTGTCTCTCAGCGCCTGGCTTATTTCACACAACATAATGACTTCCAGCTCTATCCATGTTGCTGCAAATGACAGGATTTCATAACTTTTTATGCTTATATAATATTCCATTGTGTGTATTTTCTTCATCCATTCATTCATTGATGAACATTTGATTCCATATCTTGGATATTGTGAAAAGTGTTGCAATAAAAATAATATTTGTACATTATCTGACACAAGATTCATAATCAGATTATACAAGGAACTCAAACAACTCAATAGCAAAAACAAAAACTTCAGTTTAAAAATAGACAATAGATGCTAACAGACATTTTTCAAAAGAAGACATACGAATGTGTAACAGGTATGTGAAAAAATGCTCAACATAACTAATCAGGAAGATACAAATTGAAATCACAATGAGATATCACCTCACTCCAGTTACAATGGCTACTATCAAAATAACAGAAAAAAAATGCTGGCAAATATGTGGAGACAACAGAATGTTCATACACTGTTAGTGAGGATGTAAATTAGTGCAAAATCATTTTGTTTAAAATTTGGGATCAAATTAATGCCATTTAAATCATATACTTCCATAACTATAAAGATATAATTACTGCTTATTCTCACATTGCAATATTCTTTTGAAAATCAATCTGGAAACCATCATTCTCAGCAAACTGACACAAGAAAAGGAAAACCAAACACCATATGTTATCATTCATAGGCAGGTGTTGAACAATTAGAACATGTGGACACAGGGAGGGGAGCATCACACACTGCAGTCAGTTGTGGGGGGGCTAGGGGAGGGACAGCAGGGGGTTGGGGGAGGGATACCTAGGGGAGAAATAACAGATAGAAAAGATGGGGGGGATGAAGGCAGCAAACCACCTTGCCATGTATGTACCTATGCAACAATCCTGCATGATTTTCACATGTACCCCAGAACCTAAAGTACAATTAAAAAAAAAAAAGAAAAGCAAAAAAGAAAATCAGTGGCTACAAAGGAACATGATTTTCACAATTCATCTTTAGTTAAGTCTAGGTTTCTCCTCAAGCTAGTCAAGGAATAATTTTAAAAGAGTTGAATCCCTATGGATACATGAAGGAAAGCCCAGTTATACTGAAAAAGAGATTTGGAAAGCTATGAGCAGAGGCTGACAATGACAATTTAACAAATAATGAAAGGAAAAGACAAAGAAAATGTCTTATAGAAAGGAAACTGCCCATGATTTAGTTTGCATCATATTGTCTATAATATTTCTAGAAATATTCAGTATTTAATATAAAAAATTCAACTAATTGGTATACACAATTAAGGAGAGCATTATTGCAAGAAAAATTAAAAAACATACAGGATCTTCAGTTTCAGTTTTCCTAATGGACACAGTAGTTAATATTATATTTCTCATATTTTAATACATATCATTTAAATATATTCTTTTTATTTATAATTGAATACATTTCTGACCTTATAATTTACATTGCATTCAAAGATTTCATATCGTTAGAGGCCCTCATTATTTCAAATTGTCTCTTAATTACATTATGTGTATGAGACATATACATACAACTAGATTCATCTTTGTAACATTTTTATAACATTTTACAAAATAAGGAAAATGCTTAAAATATTTAATAATCATATTATGTACTATTTAATAAACAAAAGGCCATATTCATAGGAATAAATTGAGCTGGCTAACAGTCACATGTAAAAGGTAAAAATATTTGCTGATCCATTGAGACAAAGATGTCTGAATTCAGCAGGTGGATTGAGGTCTTCAGTGCATAATGAAGGGAAGTGGAAGTTTTCAACGATAGTAACATGAAAGTTAAATAACAATGGAAAACTTCAAGCTATGTTCTTATGGAAGAATATGAAAATTTAGAAAAAGAAATTCAAAAGTAATAAACTAAATATCACCTAATATAGTTACCTATAAGCAAATTTTCTAATATAAAAGTATATTAAATTATACTCAAGTATTTTTAAAATATTTATTGCAGGAAATATAAGAAAATTAGAATTTATTACATATTTTCACTTTTAAGAATTTAATGGATTCAATCTAAAACAAAAAATGGCCTGAATGAGTTAGTTCAGAAGTTATGTATAGTCATTTACAGTGACATAGAAGATGTTTAAACATTATTTTAAAAGGAAAAGACTAGTATATGTTTTGCAAAAATTTAAGTAGCCTTTGTAATGCTTGAAATCAATAAAACAATGAAGAAAAGAACATCTTAGAGATGAAAACACATTGTATTTAAATCAACTAATGAAACACACCAAATACAAGTATACCAAATGAGGAACAGAGGAAAGACAATACATTTCTAAAGATAGAAGAGAAATCCAGAGTATAAATAATTGACAGTCTTAGAAAAAGTCACAAGATAATGAACAATAATAATATAAGATATTATTTTTAAAAATGTGTAGGACAAGCAAAGTAATATACAGAGAAACATCTGACTCTTATAAAGTATATTTCAAATTTAAATTTAATCAACAAAGAATTATTCAAAAACCCAGGTCCTATAGCCGCAGTGCCTCCTTTGTCCTTTTTCCTATTTATTGAAAGGGGGAAGCTCTGGCAAAACCTCTATTTCTTTATTATTTTGGCCTGGTGATAATGTTACTGGGACCCATTGCCCTTGTGCATGATGCTGTTTAAGATTTCTCCCTACTTGTTCCTAGAGCTTTATGTCTAGAGCACTTTCTGCTGGGAAGCATGGGCTTTGGGAAACAACAGTTGGCATTAGGTCCCTTAATTGAGCCTGCAAAACCAAGGCTCCACTGTCTTTAAGCAGCTGTTTCAATAGTTTTATCTGTTGAGTTGTTAACTGTTGTCCCATGATGGAACCCTAGCCTGAACAATGCTTCTGAACTTGGATCTTCCAAGCAGGCTCCAGTGACTGACTAAACAGTCACATTTTCCTCATTTTCAGAGGTTCCGTCATGATTCATTACAGCAAATCCTCAGAGGGAGGCACCACTGACAAGTCTCCTCAAATGGGACACCACTGTCAGGGCTGCCTCACATTGGGCACCAGCTGTTGGGGTCTGACTGACAGATCACAACCCCACTATGGATGAATAAATTCACTCAAACACAGAATACAGTGAAAGAGCGGACTGGGTGTCCAGGCTATTCACCTGAAGGAGGTAATGACCACTGGCCCTGACACACTGGCCTTCTCCGCCTTTATTCAGCACACATTAAATAACAAAGGCTTTTGGTCAACACAACTAGAGGGTGAAGATTAAAGGCCAGGCTCCAAGGCCTAAAGTCAACACCATTTGTGGGCAATATACTTCTGCCAACCCCTCAAGTAGGAGGCAGTCAAGTGTGGTTGTGCAAAGGTTGGTCTTAGAACAACAAGTCATTTAGATAAACTCCTTTGCATTCCCTTGCTAACTACCCTATGCTTTAAGCTTTAAAATAAAATAACTAGCTGCCTTGGCCCATTTTTTCCTGAAGCTATGAAAACTGTCTGGCCTTCCAAGGGGGTTTAGTGACTATTTCCTATAACTATCTCCAATGGAAAAACAAGATAGAAGGTGACACAACAGCTATGGAAAAGAATATGGAGGTTTATCAGAAAAATGAAAATAAAACAACCATATGACACAATAATCCCACTGTTGGGTGTATATCTAAGAACATTGAACTCAGGATCTTGAAGAGTCATCTGCACTCCCATGTTCATTGCAACATTATTCGCAGTTACCAAGATATGATATGGAAACAAGCCAAATGCCATCAATAGATGAATGGATAAGGTGTTATATCCATACAATGGAATATTAATCACTCTTTAAAAAAGGAAAGAATCTTAACATATGTGAGAATGTGGAAGAACCTGGAAGACACTATGCTAAATGAAATAAGGCAATTACAGAAGAGCAAACTGCATGATCTCATTTATATAAGGTATTTTAAACAGTCAAACTTATACAAGCAGGGAATATAATAGTGGTTGTCAAAGGCTGGGGACTGGAGTAAATAAAGAATTGTTTTAGGCAGTTGTGATCTATGGGTATAAAGTGTTAGTTATGTTAGATGAATATGTTCTAGAGGTCTGCAGCACATCATAGCACCTGTAGGTAATAAGATGGTTTTGTGCACTTCAAAATTGTTGAGTAGATCTCATGTTAAGTGCTCTTACCAAAAATAAAACCCAAAACAACACACCCACAAATTGAATAACAATAAATAAAAAGGAACATAAGTTAACTTTAGGAGGTGTTGAATGTGTCTGCTTTTTACCTTGATTGTGGTGGCGGTAACATGGCATTTGCATTTATCTAAACTCACCAAACTGTGCATGTTAAATATGTTAAATTATTTAATGTCTATTATACCTCAGTAAAGCTATTTAAGAAAAAGATTCTGTTACAATAAAAATAGTAAAATAGGCTGTTTCCAAGAATTTTCCCAAAAGCCAGAGCAAAAATCAAAAAATATGACTAGAAGCATTACGCATTAATGTTTAAGAACATAACCTCTACTGTTTACTAACTTAGTGATCTTAGATTAGGTACTTAACCTTTTTGTGCCTCTGCATTCTCATCTATAAGAAAGAGATAATTATTCTACCAACTTATAAGGTTTTTTTGCACAATGCATTTTTAATATAAATAAATAGAAAATATCTTAGTAGTTACAAGAATATAGAAACTCCTATCAAAAAAGAAAATAATTCTCAGAAGACCATTTTTTCTGGATCAAGAAAAATCAACTACAATTATAATAATAAATCTCAAAACATCAAAACCTTAAACCTTCAATTTGGAAAGGGTTGTTGACAGCCAAACCATAACATTGTTTTAAAAACCTAAACATTCCTTGGGAAAGTAAGTCATGACACATATATACAATGGAATAGTGAACAGTATGACACAGGTCTGAGTGATTTGAGGGAAGAATAATTCATAATTTGCTTTTCAGAGAGGAAAAGTAAAACAACGTTAACTTCAGTGTAAATATGCTCACATAGAAATAAACGTGTGTGATATTTGAATAAGTAGACTAAAAGCAATAATTGAAAACATTTCTTTAAAAGCAAATCTTCTTTCATACTACATTAGGTAGAAAAGAGAGATATGGGAAATGTTATCAATATGCTGTACCAAGGAAAACATCTTTAGTTTAGATTATTATCTTTAATCATGAGAATGACTTTTTCATGCTAAACAAATAATTTTGAAGCTGCTTTTAAAACCTTATCTCCTTGATAGTTATGTTTACAGTAAGCAACTATATTTAAAGGAAGACATTTAAAGGAATGTTCTCTAAGAAATTATCTGTGTTGGAGGATAAACAGATTGCATCCTGTAACTTGTTTGTTTATTTCCAGATATGAGTCCTTGAAGCAAAAGCAAAGGAATAACATCAGGAGAGCAAATACTGCCAGGAGGGAATTGAAAAGGAAGGAAGTCACATAAGTGATATCAGAATGATATTTGGGAGGCTCTGCTTGTTGGATAAGGAGATAGTCACAGAAACCAGAAAGCCTGTGCAATGAAGGTGTACTTATCTTAGTGTTTCAATAAAACAATTTAAGCAAGCAACCATATACACAGAAGTCAATAGATGTGTTTCAATGTACAAAACACATACCTTCAGAGGTAAAATGCAATGGTTTAAACAACGGGCACACATATATAATAGCTCTGCCTAAGGCCTCTGCATTCCCAGCTCAGTGAGGTTTGCCAGATGCAACTTCATGCACAGTGAACTTACCAAGCTTTAAAAATGAGAGTTCAGGTTAAAGACTTTTATTTTACTACCATGACAGAGTACCAGGAGGTAAATGTGAAGGTTCTGGCAAAAGAAAAAGTGTGCCTGTAGTAAGTCTAAAATATCCACTCTTTTCATGCTAACATTGTTAAAAATGCTAAATAAGATTTCATATCTTCTAGTAGCTACAAATAGTATTATTTAATTTATGTATATATATTTTTGTGTGCAATATATAGAAATTTTTCTCTAATTTTGGCATTTCTATCATCTCTCTTTCAAAAAATATTAAATCTCATAGTAGTTATTTCCTGCATTACAGGCTTGAGCTATAAACTTGTTTAAAATCTGATGAAAATGATGAATTGTTTCTCAATAAAAAATATGCATTAATGCATGGAAAAATATGCAAACAATTTCAGGGCATTTATGGACTCTTTGAGTGCAAAGTTTAAAATCTATGCTCCAGAGAAGATATATATGTAAGCAGATCAGATCTTGGCTATTTCCAGAATCCTCCACTACAGCAGAGGAGACAGACTTAGGGTTAATGATTGAGTGAATAGTGAATAGCACATGCACAGCTTCTTGAGTGCAAGAAGATCGTCAAACAGGAGTGACTCCACATGAATAATGGATGGGTTTTTTTTTCTCTGTGGTTTGTGTTAGCTGAAAAGGTTTAAAAAAAAGTTAAAGTCTCAGAGAATAGAAAAACCAAATCAAGCAAATACCAGGCCTTCATGCCCTGACCTAGAACACTATAGACACAACAGATAAGAGGCTAAAAATGCCAACTTCGAGCAAGGGTCCACAGATTAAATCTCATCACCTGTTTCTACATGTCTCACAAACTAAATATGTTATTTACATGTGTAAATAGTTTAAAAAATTTTTAAAATAACATTTCATGAGATTTAAATTCAGTGTTGATAAAGTACTGTTGGAATACAGCCAAGCTCATCTGTTTACAACTTGTTTCTGTCTTCTATTGCTCTGTAAGTGCAGAGCTGAGTAGTTTTAATACAGACCATATGTCCTGATGTAATAGTCCATTTTCATACTGCTATGAAAAAATATCTGAGACTGGGTAATTTATAAAGAAAAGGTGGTTTAATGTACTCAGAGTTCCATGTGGCTGGGGAGGCCTCACTATCATGGGAGAAGGTGAAGGAAGAGCAAAGGCACATCTTACATGGCAGCAGACAGGAGAGCATGGCAGGGGAACTACCCTTTATAAAACCATTAGCTCTCATGAGATTTATTTACTATCCCAAGAACAGCACAGGAAAAACCCACCACCATGATTTAATTATATCCCACTTGGTTGATCCTATGACACATAGGGATCATGGGAGCTACAATTCAAGATGAGTTTTGCATTGAGACACAGCCAAACCATATCACCTGGAAAGCCTAAAATATTTATCATATAGTCCTTCACTTAGAAAGTTTGCTGAACTCTGATTTAAAGAATGTGGGCAATTAAATAATAGTACTGTGGTAAATCAATTAGGAGAGTAGGTTTGCCAAGAAAGCATAATGTAAAGGATTGTACTTATTTTTAATTGTACATTTTCTTTAAAAAGTGTGGACTGATTGATTTGCCTCTATACATAGACTCTCACAAAATAAATTCTATGGAAACCCCATTTCATACAGAAGTATATAATTTCTGAACTTACTGTGCTTCTGGAATGCAAAAGGAAACTATCTTAAGAGTTCTTATGCTCCCTAGGTTCTATACTGCATACATTATGAGAGCTCTATATTCCTGTATTCTATTACTTAAAGTATAAAATACTTTATGTAATAATTATTAAGTGATACATGTACAGAAAAGTATGTAAATCATAAATATGTTATACAATGAATATCTAAAATGTGAATACTCTCACATAACTACCACTCAAACCTAAAAATATAAGACTAACTCAGAAATTCTTTACCATCTTTCATGATCACCCTTTCTACCTCTTATACAAGTAGATCCTAACCTGACCTCTAAAATAATAGACACATTTTTGTCCTTTATATAATTTTTAGTTGAATGTTGCTTCTTTCACTCAACATTATATTTGTATAGAATTCATTCAAGTTCTCTAACATGAGCTCATTTATTTATATTGATCTTTACTATCCCATTATAAGTATACTTTAAGTATGTATATCACAATTTATAATCTGCTCTTCAAAAATTGTGTTTTATATCAAGTTTAGGGCTATTTCTGTTATAAATAAGTGTAATTGCTTGGCCATGGGACATATGTATGTTTATCCTTGGCGTTATATCCCTAGAGTTTCCCAATCTGTTGGATAAATCCACAATGCTACCAAGAAGTTATGAGAATTCCAGTTACTCCAGATTTTCACCAGTTATAAATTGATGATTTAACAAAAATAGTTATTTGAGTAGGTGTATAGAGGAATTAAATTATGGTTTTAATTGTAATCCTCTCATAAAGACCATGTGGTAAGACTCAACTACCTAATTTCAAATTTTAGTATAAAACTAATCATAATAATACAGTATTGTACAGTTAGATAAACATCATTAGATTAGAATAGAATCTAAAATTAAACTTTCACATATGTAGACAATTTTCCAAAAATACATAAATGAAACACAATGCAGGAAACATCATCTGTTCAACAAATAATGCTGAAATATTTGAGCATCCATATGCAAACAAATGAATCTCCACTACTACATCAGTTTACATGAAACATTAACTCAAGACCGATCATAGACTATAATGTAAGAACAAGGAAAACATAAGAAAAAAATAGCTGTGACCTTGACTTAAGCAAAGTTTTCTAAGACACATTACAGAAATAATAAATTTAAGTATTATTTGAATAGCACTGTTAAGAAAATGAAAATATAGACGACAGATTGAGAGAAAATATTTGGAAAACACATTAGACAAAGAGCATGACCTCAAAATACATAGAAATTTCTTTCAACTCAATAACAAAATAACCCAATACAAAAAAAAGAACATTTTTTGGTCCAAAAATGAATAAATCCTTCACCAAGGTGTATCTATGCATGGTAAATAAACCCATGATAAAATACTCAACATTAATAGTTATAAGGGAAATACAAATTTGACTATAATGGATATACAATATGCCTGCTAAAATGGCTAAAATTAGAAAGACTGACACTACCAAGTGCTTGAGAAAAGAAAGTGGGACTTGCAAGTACCTGAGAGGGTAAGCAAATAACTGATCAAATGCAAGATAGTTTCACCATTCTGGAAACTAGTTTGATTGTCTTTCTTTTTTGTTTAATGAACTCAAGCATACACTTGCTGTAAGACTCAGTAATCTCAGAGCTAAGGATTTACCCAAGAGAAATAAGAATAAATATCGACATGAAGACGGAAAAGCAAATACATATAGGAGCTATAATAATAACAGTTTCCTTTAACAAACAAACAAATGTCATCAACTATGATTAAATAAACAAATGTTGATACACTTACACAGCAATAAAAGGAAGCCAACTATACTTATTTTCATCTACAAATACTATGGGAAAGAGAAATAACTAAAACCCTCATAATTCTACTCATATTATGTTCTAGAATAGACAAATATAATGAAGAAAACAGATCAATGCTTTACCCAGGGATGAATAGATGCGAGGTTGACTGTAATGCAACATATGAGAACTGTTTGGGGTGAAGAAAACTTTCTATATGTTGGTTGAAGTAAGGATTACACAACTGTATACATTTATTATAATCCTGAAAGGGTACACTTAAAACAATTAATTTTGCTATAACTAAGTTAACTCCAATAAACCTAACTTTAAAAATATCTGACTTTCAATTCTTGTAATTTTGTTTAAATCTTGTTTCACTTTTTCGCCTAGGGTGTAACCTCCAGACATCTCTACAGAAAGCATTAGAATTTTCCAGGGCCTTTCTTTGTTGGTTAATTCTCTTCAGTAATGAGACTGATAAAGTTTTTCTATAAACTTAGAAAGTCACATTCAAATCAGTGTCTTCCCCTTATCTCTAAGACCATGGTCCCTCTTCAGCTGGTCTCTGCTTTCAAACAAATGATTTTTATAAAATATTTTTGCTCTTATTGTTTAGGAGCGTAAACAATAAGAAGGAACTCTTGCATAAATGTTGACCTAATACAAGATAATTCAATATGATTGGCAGCAAAAAGTCTTTAGACTATCTAGAGGGCTAATTTGAAATTGGAATATATAATGGAAAAGCCTAGTGGTACATTAAGCAACCTGTATAGAAATCAGAACTTACAATGCTTTGTACAGAATAACTTATGTGAAAATATCCAAGAAAGATAAAATGTTAAACTAACACGAGATGTAGCATGTTTTGAACTAATCTAAATAAGTCCAGGAAATTCTCTATGGTGGAGCAGATTAACTTGCTCAGTATCTCTCACATCTGTTCAAGGGTAGAAGTTGATCATTATGAGATTACTCTATGTTGCTGACATAAACAATCAGAGGATTATTAATGAACAGAAGGATCAAATACCACTCATATCTCTTACAAAATACATATGTTTGGGTTAATGAGGATCTTACATTTAACATTCATTGCTGAAGATAATTTGATAATTTCACTGTTTTCTGTGTGACCCAAAGATTATAAAAGTTATTCTACTCTAAAGAAGCAGTTGGAGAAAGGAAGACAAAGAACACGACATTTTTAAATTTTGCCATTGCTACTTCTACAAGTACTTTGATGGCAAGTATCTTAATTTGCTTCTTGTAATACATTAGTTTTATGTTGCTTTGTTTGTTTTAATTAGTGTCAGAGGGGTATTAAGAGAATAATTTGGCTCCTCATTTCATCTACTCCACTTTCTTTTTCATCTACTTCTGATTATGCATGTATGTTACATCTTTTGAAATCATCTCACGGTTTTTGAAGGTTATATTCTTTTAACAAAAATATTTTTCCCCATACATTTCAATTTGGGAATTTTTCATTGATCTATCTTCAAACTCACAGGTTCTTTCCTCAACTATGTTTTGTCTATCGCTAAGCCCACCACCAGTGTTCTTCATTTATGTTGCAGTGTTTATGACATGAAACCTTTTTTTCCAATCTTCCTTACATTGGATTATTTATGTTTTTTTATGTTATTTTTGCATGTTGTTCTGTTTTTACATGTTGTCCACTTTTTCATTAGAGTCCTAAACATATTAATCACATATTTTTTAAAACTATTTGTCTAATAATTTCAAAATCTGCATTGCCTGAAAGTCTGATTCTAATGTTGACATCACTTTCTTCAGACTGCCTTTTTCCTATCTTTTAGCACACCTAGTAATTTCGTTGCTGTTGGTGAAAGCGAGACATGATGTATCAGGAACTGAGAAAAATAGGTTTTCCTTGTGATGGTTTATGTTAAACTAGTTAGCAGTAAGTTGTGTTAATATTTGTTGTAAGTGCCAGAGGCTTCAAATCTTTCTTGTGTTCCTTTGTCCTCTCTCCTCTGTTGTGTTTGAGTTTTCCTTGGAATTCCTCCATAAACAGAGTCTGCCTTGCAGATCTTTCAGCTATAATTCATTGCTAGCATACTAGATCCCTGTTAATATGGTGGTAAGGGGAGGTATTCTACGATCTTATGATTAAATCTCTGTCTTCTACTGGGCTAAAGTAAAAGACAGAGATTTAATCTTTTACTTTAATCTAGTCATGGGCTATGATCTCCAGGAGGGTCTCTCAGCTTCCCCCATTTTAATAGAGGCAGCTAGACGTGGGTTAGTGCCCTTCTGCCTAGGTGGGATGAAACTTAGGTAATGGCTTTTCGGTATGAAATAGGGCTTTGTTAGAGGGAATATTCTAGAAATATTTAAAAATTGTTACATTTCCACTCCTTTGCAGGAACCACAAGGGAATCTGTCTTAGCTCATCACCTTGAGAACCTAGTGAGGTTTCTAAAGGGAAAACTCACAAAAGGGTGGAGCCTTCCTAAAACTTCAGCCTCTTGGAGTTTCTCTTTCTCATGCTAGTCTCCACAAAGCCTACAGCAATTCATCCAAAATGTCATTTCAGTGTTTATATTTCCACTGGCTGCTGCTCAAGGGTAACAGTTTCCTTGGCTGTTATTTTTTGTAAAATACTTTTGTAATATTTTGTTAAATACTATGCAGCCACAAAAAAGGATGAGTTCATGTCCTTTTGCAGGGATATCGATGAAGCTGGAAACCATCATTCTCAGCAAACTGACACAAGAACAGAAAACCAAACACCGCCTGTTCTCACTCATAAGTGGGAGTTGAACAATGAGAACACATGGACACTGGGAGGGGAACATCACACACAAGGGCCTGTTGGTGGGAGAGAGGGCTAAGGGAGGGATAGTAAGGGTTGGGGAGATTGGGGAGGGCTAAACTTAGGAGAAATACCTAATGTGGCTGACGGGGGTTGGATGCAGCAAACCACCATGGCAGGTGTATACCTATGTAATAAACATGCACATTCTGCAAATGTACCTCAGAACTTAAAGTATAAAATAAATAAATGAAACATTTGAGTGCCTACAAAAAAAATCATACCAACCACGCTCTTAAATGACCTAATAATAAAAATCAATACAGAGTAGAGCAAGATAGTAAAATAGGAAGCTGTATCAATCCTCCCAACAAGGCCACAAAGTTAACAATCTACACAGAAAAAAACACCTTCATAAGAGCTAAAAATTAGGCAAGCACTCATAGTACCTGGTTTTAACTCCATATCATCATACGGACATTAGCCACCATGGCTAGTGTCTCAGTATGTTGTGTGTCCCCAAAGTCCACTGTCTCTGGGCTTAATTCAGCCCTATGACTTACCTAAGATTTGCAGTTCTTGTGGCCTAGACTGCCTTTTAAGTTTACGTAGAGTCAAAGAGCATTGTATCCCTTCTTGGTAAGGTTTGCAGACACTCAACTTCAGACTGCTGGGACCTGCAATTCCCTTCTGGTTAGGGCTGTTTTAAATGCTCCCTCCATGGGTGGGCATCAGCTGAGTCTGGTCTGGTATTCCTTTCTGATCTAACAGAACGGCAATGAGTTCAATGCCTCACAATTGCTGAATTCTCCCTCTCCCAGCAGAGACACTCTCCATCCCATGCTGTGGCTGCTGGGGGTGGGTGAGAGGGTGGTGTTCAGTGCCTCTTTCAGTGATACGGATCTAATGGATATTTACAGAACATTTCATCCAGCTTCAGAATATACCTTTTTTTCCTTCAGCACATGGATCCATCTAAAGGATTGAATGTACATTAGAACACTAAACATTTTTTAATTGAGATAATATCCAGCATCTTCTCTGACCACAATAGAATAAAGCAAATAAACCTAGAAATTAATACCAAGAGGAATTTTGGAAACTACAGAAATACATTGATATTGGCCGGGCGCGGTGGCTCACGCCTATAATCCCAGCACTTTGGGAAGCTGAGGCGGGTGGATCATGAGGTCAAGAGATCGAGACCATCCTGGTCAACATGGTGAAAACCCGTCTCTACTAAAAATACAAAAAATTAGCTGGGAATGGTGGTGCGTGCCTGTAATCCCAGCTACTCAGGAGACTGAGGCAGGAGAATTGCCTGAACCCAGGAGGCGAAGGTTGCCGTAAGTGAGCTGAGATCGTGCCATTGCACTCCAGCCTGGGTAACAAGAGTGAAACTCCATCTCAAAAAAAAAAAAAAAAAAAAAAAGAAAGAAAAAGAAACACATCGATATTAAACAATATGCTCCTGCATGTCCGGTAGGTCAATGAAGACATTTTTTAAAAATTGAAAAATTTCTTCTTCAAACAAATGATACTGAAAACACGGCATATCAAAACCAATGTAATAAAGCAAAAGCAGTACTAAAAAGGAAGTTTATAGCCATAAATATTTACCTGAAAAAAAAAGGAAAAACTTCAAATGAGCAATCTAATGATGCATGTCTTAAAGAGCTAGAAAAGCAAGAGCAAACTAAACATAAAATTAGTAGAAGAAAATAAATCATAGATCAGAGAGGAAATAAATGAAAGTGAAAAAAAGAAATAAATGAAATTGAAATAAATAAAACAATAAAAAAAAAAATAAGCTCCTTTTTGAAAGGTTAAATATAAAATTCACAAACCTTTAGCCAGACTAAGAGAAAAGGAGAGAAGATTGAAAAAAATAAAATCAGAAATGAGAGAGATTACAACTGATACTGCAGAAATTGAAAGGATCATTAGTGGCTACCATGAGGAGCTATCTGCCAATAAATGGAAAAATCTGGAAGAAATGGACAAATTCCTAAATAAATACAACCTATCGATTGAACCAGGAAGAAATCCAAAACTTGAAGAGACCAATAACAAGTAACGAGATCAAAACCATAATAAAAAGTCTCCAAGTTAAAAAACAAACAAACAAACAAGCAAAAACGAAGTCCAGGACCTGATGGTTTCATGGCTGAATCTTTCCAGATATTTAAAGAAAGAATTGATACCAATCCTACTGAAACTATTCCAAAAAATAGAGGAGGAAAGAATACTTCCATATGCATTCTACAATGCCAGTGCTACACTGATAATCAAAACTACACAAAAACACATTAAAAAAAAGAAAGAAAGAAAACTACAGGACAATGTCTCTGATGAATATTGGTGCAAAAATCCTTAACAAAATACTAACAAATTGAATTCAACAATACATTAGAAGGATCATTCATCATGACCAAGTGGGATTTATTCCTGTGTTGCAAGGATGATTCGATGTATACAAAGCAATCTAGGAGATACATGATATCAACAGAATGAATGACAAAAATCATTTGATCATTTTAATTCATGCTAAAAAAGTATTTGATAAAATTCAACATCCCTTCATTATAAAAACCCTCAAAAAACTGGAGATAGAAAAAACATACCACAGCATAATACAAGCTGTATATGACAGACACACAGCTAGTATCCTACTAAATGGGGAAAATCTGAAAACTTTTTCTCTAAGATCTAAAACATGACAAAGATAACCACTTTCATCACTGTTATTCAATGTAGTACTGGAAGTCCTAGCTAAAGCAATCATACAAGAGTAAGATAGAATGAGCATCCAAATTAAAAAGGAAGAAATCAAATTATCCTTGGTTGCAGATAATATGATCTTATATTTGGAAAAACCTGAAGACTCAACCAAAAAAATGTTATAACTGATAAATTCAGTAATTTTGCAGAATACAAAACAACATACAAAAAGGAACAATTCTATATGTTAACAATGCACAATGTGAAAAAGAAATAAAAATGTAATCCCATTTATCATAGCCACATATATAATTAAATATCTAGGAATTAGCTTAACTAAAGAAGTGAAAGGTCTTCAGCATGGCACGTGTTTACCCATGTAACAAATCTACACATTCTGCACATGTACCCCAGAACTTAAAGTATAATAAAAATAAAGAAAAAAAACTGTAAAACATTTCCCCACTCTCCTAAGGGTAATCCTGACCCTAACTTTTAATATCATACTTTCTGTTGTTCTTGAACTTTATATAAATGTAATCATATAATAGGTATTCTTCTATGTCAGTATTTTTATTTGCTTTAGCTGTATTGAGTTCACTTAAAGTATTTTATTTTATATATATATATATATATATATATATATATGTATATACTATAATTTTTAACCATTCTACTGATGATGGACATTTAAATTATATCAAGTTTGGAACTTCTACAATTAATACTACTATGAACATTATTGACTTTTCTTTGGCACACACATGCATTTCTATGTTACATATTTACCAAGAAAAAGATCTGCCAGATAAAACACAAGATACCCAGTCAAATGGAAATTTCAGGTAAAGAACCAAAAAAAAAAAATTAGTATATTTATGTCATAAATATTGTATGCATGCCTTTATTTAAAAAGTGTTCATTGTTTATCCAAAATTCACATTTAACTGAGTTTCATGCATTTTATATACTAAATTTGACAATCCTACATAGAAATAAATAGTAAAAATAAAAACAAAACCTCCTTGTGGTCAGAGAAGTATTCTATTATACTATGATACCTTATAGAAATTTTCTTGTTAGGCTTTTAGCTACATAGTCTCTTGGATTAGACTTTTCTTGTTTTTGTTGTGAAGTTTCATTTGGTTACTTTTCATGTTTTTTTTTTTTCAAATAGCTATTCAGTTATGATAGAAAAATTTATGGAAAAGAGCATTACTTCTTTAGTAGTTCATGGTCCCACCTGGGGCTTGGTCAAAATCTACTAAAATAAGTGACAATTTAAAATGGGATAACACTAAATCTATAGATCACTTTGGAAAGAAATAAAATTTATGAAATATTCAGTGTTCAACCATGAACTTGTTATAGTTTTTCATCCATTTAGGTCATTAATTTTTCAAAATATATTTTAGAGTGGTCTGTGTCTAGGTGTTAAACATATTTTGTTGAATTTCCTTGTAAATATTTGATTTTTTCTTCCTTTTTAAGTAGTTATATTTTTTGAAAATTTCTATAATTAAATTATTGAAAACTATCCACCATGTTTTCCATATACTTTTAACAATTGTGATTTTTGTAATAACTTAACAATGCTATTTTCTGCCAGATAACTGTAGAAACCTTTAAAGACTTAATCCTGCATAGTTTTATTCATTATTAAATCCGCAGTACCTAGCTCAATGTATGTCACATAGTAGGCAATAAATAAATGCTTGCTGCAATCTTTCCAAGAAATACCTAACACCCAGGATTTGAAAATTGACCCTCAGTTCCACTCACATAGAATATTTGGTTCATAGATATAGTTTCAACACGTAAGTACCAACCTTCAACATGTAATTACACAGTAATACCTTTCTTACAATTTTCCTATTCTAGAAACGCATGAGACTGGTTAATTTAATTTAAGAGATGTGAGTGTGAATGTTAAGGATTAAGTATTTACATAACAAGTCAGGATGAAATTTATAAAATGATCTTTAGAATTTACCTTTGACTATTTTAACAAATAGTTAAAATACTAGGACATATGTGTACAGAAAAGCTACTAAGATTTGGTCTGCATTACCAGAATCTAGAATAAAGGATAGATCCATTTTATAGACTTTATCAAACCCTATGTTGCATTTAGTTCAGAAATCCGATCTTAATGAGGAGTAATAGTCAGAATACCTGTAAGGAAAGTGAACAGGATAGACAATGTCTAAAGAAACTATACTTGAAATTTTTTATTCTTTTAATCAACAAAGAGAATATTATATAGACTCTTAAATGCCTTGAGCGCATACTAGCTTTTGTCTTACTTTTTGTTGCTCCATAGAGTAATAAGGATTAATAATTAAACATTATTTTTAAAAATCTGTTTTGGATAGACATATAAGAAACATTGTAACATTTAGATTTTCCCAGAGATGAAAATGGTCTATTGCTCTGTCTCTCTTTTTCTCTTAAGCTATAATTGCATCACCCTTGTTAGAGAATCCCTGCAATGTTTATCTCCATTATCTTTTCAATTATCAGTTTTTTCACTGTAAACAATTAGAAAAGCATAATATTGTTCAATTTCCTAAGTGATTATTATCTTTTAATAAACAATCAGGAAAATAATAAATGCATAATTTTATAATCTGAAGAAGTTATGCAATCATTGTATTCTAATATATGAAAAGTGCATTTGTTATATTCATGTACAACATATATATGAATCTTTTTAAAGGGGAATTGTGGTTCATGAAAAAGAAAATAACTGTTATGTTGAGTATATGAATCAAATGGAAGAAGACAGTTTTTGGTATCTAAAAAAGATTTAAGAGATTATTCATTCTCTTTATAATTTTCTTTGAATTAAATGTTGATATGGCTTGTTGTATTTGAAATAATTTTTAATTTTCAAAAACACTGCAATGAAAATAACTGTTTCTGGCATTGTCTCTTCCCTTTTCTATTTATTTGCAAGCATAAAATCATGCATTTTTAGGCTTGTGGGTAAATGTAGATACAAGTAATGCAATGCACCATTTTAATTTAAATACAAAATATTTATTGCTCTTACATAAAGTCAATAATATCCATACTGGTGAATAAGTGCCACTGATCCAAATCAATTTTTTAAATTACTTAAAAATTTATTATTGCTCATAACTTTATATTTCTCTAGATACTATGTAAATCTTTGAAAACAATTAGCAAATCCAAAAGCACTTTGTACATCTATGAATTTTTAATGCTCCTTTACATGCCATCTTTCTTCTAACTTGAAAATATAATCCCTTCCAATGTCCCTTCCCTTCTCAAGCCCTTTAACTTCCAGCACTAAAGACAGCTGTGCAGAACATAAATAATATATTAATTTTCATGGTCTATGAATCAGACAATACTATAAATGGATTTTCAACTATTTTAAATACCTTCCAATTACACTGAATCTCACATTGCCATTAGCTGAATATGTGGGAAAACAAACTTTGTTTAGATGACATAAAGGCCTATGAGGAAATACTGTATTATACTTAGGTTGCAGGGTTATTCCTAAGAGAGTATGGGAGGTGATTAAATGCAGGATGGAACAGGGAATGGAAGTAATGAAACTATTACTCTATATAGTAAGCAATTATATATATTCTTCAGATTATAATCTATTTATAGGGAAGTGAATGTCTTTAACAGAGTGATAATCAGATTCGGAGAGAGGACTCACAACATTACTCTTAAAATGAGTGTCTTCACTAGAGCAGAGTGATAATTAGGGTGAGAGAGATGGGCAAATAACATCAGCCTAGACCACAATAATAATCAGAGTGAAATATATAGGCATGTATCACTTCCTTAATCTCAAACTTTTGGAGCACTGTGACATCATTCAGTTCAAATTACAATCCTCCCAATAAATACAGTGATGCACTTTTAGGCAGTCTCAACACAAGGTACCTTGGTGAACTCCTGGCTTGGAGAGTAATAACTTGGTAGGTACTTCTATATCATAGTTAATTTGTTGTTTTAACTTTTATTTTGAAATAATGTTAGAAAAAGTTCAGAAAGTGAAAAAGATAGCATAAAGAATCCTTGTTATGACCTCTTTCCAGATTCTGCCAATGTTAACATCTTACAGAACCATAGCAAATTTGTCAAAACAAACAAATCAAATTTTGTATATTACTATCAACTAAATTTCAGACATTTCTCCTTTATCCTTTCCTATCTGTCATGGTGTCTAGGTCTTGCCTTGTTTTTTATGATCTTTAAAATTTTTCAAATAGTTATGAATTTAACAATTGTTGTCTTTATACGTATATTACAAAAGAATAGAAGTTACAATCGTGGGTTATCCCTACATTTTGTCAGATATGCAGTGGTGAAGGAAGAATAATTGGGGGAGTTTGAGCTAGTGTCTTCTGTGCTGCTTTGGATGTCAACAGAACAAGAAAATATTTTTTAAAAAGATATAAATGATGGGCTGTACTGTAAATATGAGTCCAATCCTCTTAACAAAACACCAACAATATTGCCAAAAATAAAAAGCATGCAATGTGAAACAAGCACACAAAATGTTTTAAAAATAATTTAAAAACCTAAAAAAGCAAAAAGCAAATAATGAGGTAAATAAAATACATATATGTATTTCAAATTGTAAATGGCTATTATAATATTTTCAATATCATTTTTGTAATTCTAAGTTTAGCTATGCCCCTTCTGTACTTTCTTTGATTTCACATTATTTTGAGATTTTTGGTAAATTCTACATGTCTTCTAATTATGAGATATATTATTTAAAATAACAGTCATAAGATTCAACAGGTGTTAAGAAATAGGCCGGTTTCTTCTAATAGAAGAAGATTATGTAGTGATTAAGCCTTTAACTTTTTTCTTTCCACATACAAAAAAAATTCTTCCTTTATTTCTAGGCATATTTTTCTAGGTAACATTTTTAAAAATTTGTCTCCTTATATACTTCAAACTATCATGCATAAATGCTTTTCTTAAAATGTTTAATTATTATGGGCACATATAGGTGTTTATATTTGTGGGATGTATGTGATGCTTTGATACTGGCATATAATGTGTAACAATCACATCAGCAAAATTGGGGTACTCATCATCCCAAGCATTTATCATTTCTTTGTGTTAGAAACATTCACATTTTACTCATTTAGTTATTTTAAAATATACAATAAGTTATTATTGACTATAGTCACTCTGTTGTACTGTTAAATACTAGATATCATTCATTCTATCTGACTATGTTTTTGAAACCACTAATACTCTCTACTTCTTCTTCCCTTCCCAACTACCCCTCCCAGCTACTGGTGACCAAATTTATACTCTCTTAAGCTCTCACAATGCTTTCTACCTAGAATTTTTCACTATGTAAATGTCAATTACTAATAGACAATGAAAAGTGTGTTTTGTGTTTATCTGTGTCTTCCATATTGTTTTCATTCTTTCAATCACTTGCCACAATTTAAATGTCATTCACTATTCTTTAATCTGTTTAGAATATTGATAAAATTACTACTTAAGATAAAATTTACAAGATAATCAAGGAGATGATTTTATATGGACTATTGCAATAGAGACAGCAGAACATTTTTGAACATCAAAGTATCTCAACAGAATGGTTTTGCCTTTGATACTTTTACAGGGAGGAGTAAACAAGTTGTCAATGGAGTGTTTGTTTGTTTTGTACAGGAGTCCAATTCTCTAACCAAAAGAAGGACACGAAAGAAGTAGCTAAAAAGAAAAAGCAAATAATGAGGTAAACAAAATCTATATGTGTACTTCATATTGTAAGGAGTTTAATACTAGAGTAATTTTCATGCTGTTTTGTAGGCAGGGTAAGTTTGTCAGTTATATTAACAGGAAATGTTTATTTCTGTGCCTAGTCAGTTTCAGGTGTATAAAGAGCTTTAATCTTAGCTAATTACTCATGAGACAAAGAATAGTAAAGTTGGTTAGGTGCTAATATGGTTTAGCTCTGTGTCCCCCACCCAAATCTCATGTTGAATTGTAATCCCAGGTGTTGGAGATGGGGCTGGGTGAGAGGTGATTGGATTATGGAAGTGGTTTCTAACAGTTTAGCACCATCCACCTAGTGCTGACTGATGATAGAGTTCTCACAAGATCTGGCCATTTAAGAGTATATGGCACCTTTCCCTTTGCTCTTTCTCTCCTGTCGGCCATATAAAGACTGTGACTGCTTCCCCTTCACTTCTGCCATAATTGTAAGTTTCCTGAGGCCTAGCTAGAAACAGAAGCTTGTATAACCTGCAGAACTGTGAGCCAATTAAGCCTGTTTTTAAAATAACGTCCCAGTTTCAGTTCTGTCTTTATAATGATGTGAGAATAAAACAAAACGGGTCTGTATCTGTATTTTATCAACAAGTTTAAGAAACAGGGAAAATATTTATTTTTGGCCTTGTCAGTAGCCATCACAAAAAATTCATTCTGCATCATTCTCTCCACTAAATGTTTCATTATTATTATTATTGTTATACTTTAAGTTCTGGGGTACATGTGCAGATCTTATAGGAGTGTTACATAGGTATACATATGCCATGGTAGTTTGCTGCCTCCATTCCCCCTCACCTACATAGGTATTTCTCCTAATGTTAACCCTCCCCAATATCCCCACCCCCTTCTATCCCTCCCCTTGGCCCCCATCCCCCAACAGACCCCAGTATGTGATGTTCCCCTCCCCAAGTCCATCACTATTATTGCTGTGCAATAACATATATAAGATTGAGTGGATTACACAAAATCATATTTTAAATTTCTGTCTGCAATGTTAAGGCAGGCTATATACATTTCTTTGAAAATACAGCCATTGTATGAAGTTAATGCTATTTTAGGATATGTAGAATACAGAACATTATAATTGTTCAAATATAACAATAACTTCCATTTTCTGGGGATCTAGTAGTGACAAAGTGTCATTTCATATACTCAGGACATTTGCTATGTCCAGCATTACCATTGTGCCGTAACTTGTTGGTGTTTTATTGTCAGATATTTCTCCCAAATGTTATGTCTATCTAAATTTCCAAATCAGCCTATAATTCTTCTATTTATGGAGAGTTTACTGCTAGCATCATATGTCTGTATCTGAATTTTTTCCAAATAATTTGTGGAAGTAGTCATATTTTACAATTATGATTGTTGGTAAAGATTGCATTTAAAGTATTGAGTAGATATATAATTTTTAAATAAACTATAGCATGAATTCAAATACTATTACACAACAGAACAGTTTTGCATTTCAAGAACTGTTTGGGTGACCCTGCTTATTGTATCTTTTCTTAGTTCTGAGTAATGGGAAGATATACCCAAGCGTAATGTACCTTTTATTCTAGATATGTGGTGAAGAAGAATTTCTCCTTCAAATTATCCTTTCTTGGTAATAGTAAAGATATTAGAACAAACTTGGAAATGGTTGGAGCTCCCTCTTCTAGGACTTTATAAATGCTGGATCCTGTTCTGTTTACAAATGCTAGTATCTTTACAAATGCTAGATTCTGAGACTTTATCTAAACACGAAGAAAAAAATTAACCTTAGGTGTGTTTTCTGAATGTAAATAATTTATTCAGAATTTGGATCAATAACAAAGAGTGGTCTCTCCAATATCAAATACTCTTTCCATATATATACATATATACACATATATCTTTAGTATCACATTAACATTTACTAAATTTGCAAAAATGTTCCATTCTTGGACATTTTACAAATTTAGAAGACATATTTACTAAAACATTAAAAGATTATATTCAGTTTTTGTAAGGAAGACTATGTATGATTAGACAATATTTTGTTATCTTAATCCAATAATTTAGTGAATAATGATAAATATGTGAAGAGATCTCTGACATTTATAAATATAGAGAGCATATATGTAAATCTATAGGAAAATAGAGTTTTTGTAAGAAGAATAATTTGTTAAATTTTTGTGTGACATAGTTAGTGATTTTTACAAAAGGAAGTTTAAATCAAATATATATTTGTAAGCATAATATAAAAAACAGTCTATACATGCATTCAGAATATCCTTTTCCTCTCTCTTTACTGAATGGTTTTGTTTCCTTTGTCTGACTGATATAAAAAGGAAGTAATAAAAAAGCAGAATAAGGAAAAAAAGCAAATGTGATTTACTTAAAAAAACAAGTCTTTTTTTTTTATTTTTTTTAATTTTTTTTCCAAAAAGAGGCTATCTGCAGTGCAAAAGGAGGGAATTGAAAACATTGGAATTTCAGCTACATAATGTCTCAGACTATTCTCTAGGATGAGAGGGATTTTGAGGGAAAATCTGCTCAAAGATGAATTTTGGAATATGGTACTGTGTATAAAGATGAAATTCCACTGATTTTCAGGCTTCCTTCTCAAAAAACTTGCGTAAGGCAAGCGCGGTGGCTCACGTCTGTAATCCCAGCACTTTGGGAGGTTGAGGCGGGTGGATCACGAGGTCAAGAGATCGAGACCATCCTGGTCAACATGGTGAAAACCTGTCTCTACTAAAAATACAAAAAATTAGCTGGGCGTGGTGGCACCCGCCTGTAATCCCAGCTACTCAGGAGGCTGAGGCAGGAGAATTGCCTGAACCCAGGAGGCGGAGGTTGCCGTGAGTGAGCAGGGATCGCTCCATTGCACTCCAGCCTGGGTAGCAAGAGTGAAACTCCGTCTCAAAAAAGAAAAAACTTGCGTAAAACTTACATTATTTTTTTGTTATAATTAAACTTTAAGCTCTGGGGTACATGTACAGATCGTGTAGGATTGTTACATAGGTATAGACATGCCATAGTGGTTTGCTGCATCCATCCCCCCTGTCATCTACATTAGTTATTTCTCCTAATGTTATCCCTCCCCAATCTCCCCACCCCCTCCTATCCTTTCTCTAACTCCCCAACCCCAAAACAGGCCCCTGGTGTGTGATGTTCCCCTCCATGTGTCCATGTGTTCTTATTGTTCAACACCCACATATGAGTGAGACATGCGGTGTTTGGTTTTCTGTTCTTGTGTTAGTTTGCTGAGAATGATGGTTTCCAGCTTCATCCATGTCCCTGCAAAGGACATGAACTCATTCTTTTTTATGGCAGCATAGTATTCCATGGTGTATATGTGCCACATTTTCTTTATCCAGTCTATCATTGATGGACATTTGGGTTGGTTCCCAGTCTTTGCTATTGTAAACAGTGCCACAATGAACATATGTGTGCATGTGTCTTTATACCTGAATGTTTTATAATCCTTTGGGTATATGCCTAGTAATGAGATTGTTGAGTCAAATGGTTATTTCTATTTCTAGATCCTTGAGGAATCACCACACTTTCTTCCAAAATGGTTGAACTAATTTATACTTCCATCAACAGTGTAAAAGCATTCCTATTTCTCCACATCTTCTACAGCATCTGTTTTCTCCTGATTTTTTAATGATCGCCATTCTAACTGAAATGAGATGGTATTTCATTGTGGTTTTGATTTGCATTTCTCTAATGAGCTGTGGTGATGAGTTTTTGTTCATATGTTTAATGTCTGCATAAATATCTTCTCTTGAGAAGTGTCTGTTCATATCCTTTGCCCGCTTTTTGATGGGGCTGTTTGTTTTTTTCTTGTAAATTTGTTTAAGTTCTTTGTAGACTCTGGTTATTAGCCCTTTGTCAGATGTGTAGATTGCAAAATTTTTTTCCCATTCTATTGGTTGCTGATTCACTCTAATGATTGTTTCTTTTGCTGTGCAGAAGCTCTAGCGTTTAATTAGATCCCATTTGTCTATTTCACTTTTGTTACCAATGCTTTTGCTGTTTTAGTCGTGAAGTCCTTGCCTATGCCTATGTCCTGAATGGTATTGCCTAGGTTCTTATGGTGTTAGGTCTTATGTTTAAATCTTTAATTGATCTTGAGTTAATTATTGTATAAGGTGTAAGAAAGGGATCCAGTTTCAGCTTTCTGCATATGGCTAGCCAGTTTTCCCAACACCATTTATTAAACAGGAAATCCTTTCCCCATTGCTTGTTTTTGTCAGGTTTGTCAAAGATCAGATGATTGTTGATGTGTGGCATTATATCTGAGGACTCTGTTCTGTTCCAATGGTCTATATCTCTGTTTTGGTACCAGTACCATGCTGTTTTGATTACTGTAGCCTTGTAGTATAGTTTGATGTCAGGTAGCGTGATGCCTCAAGCTTTGTTCTTTTGATTAGGATTGTCTTGGCTATGCTGGCTCTTTTTTGGTTCCATGTGAAGTTAAAGTGTTTGTTTTTTTTTTTTCCAGTTCTGTAAAGAAAGTCAATGGTAGCTTGATGGGGATAGCATTGAATCTATAAATTACTTTGGGCAGTATGGTCATTTTCACAATATTGATTCTTCCTAACCATGAACATGGAATGTTTTTCCATCTGTTTGTGTCCTCTCTCATTTCCTTGAGCAGTGGCTTGTATTTCTCCTTGAAGAGATCCTTTGGGTTCCTTGTTAGTTGTATTCCTAGGTTTTTTATTCTTTTTGTAGCAATTGTGAATGAGACTCTGCTCATGATTTGGGTCTCTGTTTGTCTGTTATTGGTGTATAGAAATGCTTGTGATTTATGTACATTGATTTTGTATCCTGAGACTTTGCTGAAGTTGCTTATTAGCTTAAAGAGATTTTGGGCTGAGACGATGGAGTCTTCTAAATATACTGTATCCTGAGACTTTGCTGAAGTTGCTTATTAGCTTAAAGAGATTTTGGGCTGAGACGATGGAGTCTTCTAAATATACAATCATGTCATCTGCAAATAGAGACAATTTGACTTCCTCTTTTCCTAGTTGAATACCCTGTATTTCTTTTACTTGCCTGATTGGTCTGGCCAGAACATCCAATACTATGTTGAATAGGAATGGTCAGAGAGGGCACCCTTATCTTGTGCCAGTTTTCAAATCCTTTTGCAGTTGATTAAATGCTCTCTTAATGTGATGCACCATTAAAATGAATCTTAAAGTGAGACCAAAACAACCAGAATCACTTACATTATACAAATAAAACCATTTTGAAGAGTTATTTCTCCCATGACCACAAAGAAATAAGTGAGTCGTGGTGTTAGAGCATCTCCCCTGCAACAGCACATTCATCTTGTGGTAGAATTCATATTTATGTTGAGTAAGAAGACAGCCAAAATCAGTTTGAAACTTATGGGTAAGAATGGGGATTATTTTCCTCTGCATCACTTTATCTAAAACTCAAAATTGAGACTGAATGAATTAAAATTGAAAAGTGAAAGAAACTGAAGAAAGGTGCTCCACTTCCTTATTAAAGTCAAACTCAAATACTTGGACTCCACTGAAGAGATTATAGTATTAGCATTACCCCTACAGGAATCTACTACCATCACTCAGGAATATCCATAAGCCTAAAGATAAACTTTATAGAAAACGCTGTATTGAATTACACACAATGGATGAAGTTCTGCCTCCAATTTTTATATTCTAAATGGTCATTTAATTTTTATGAAAAATATTTTATGGTAGTGAAAAAGAGAAAAGCAGAACAACACTTCAGCTGCAGCACAACTTTCTCAGTTGTGCTGCAAAGCCTTTCACCATATAGCAAGTAAGAGAGGATAAATGACTTTAATTCAGCATTTACTACCACTGAAGAATTTAAGGATAAATCTGATTCCTGTAAGAGGGAAACATACAGCTAATAAAATACAAATAAAGAAGTAAAGCCAAAATTCTCAATGAATGTGACAGAAATTAATAGTTGGTTAACTACAGTTTCATCAACTCTGACAGTATTAAAATTTAAATGTCAGCCAGCATGAAAAATGTTTCCATTCTTCAGAGTACTTTAGGGAGAATTTATAATCATAGTTCTTTAAATAAAAAAGAAGGCTTAAATGAGTTCCATCAGATTCATTAGGAAGTAACAGAATCCAGGAGGAAAAAAATAATCAAGCAATTTTATGAAACTTAAAGGAAAATCCACATATAGATCTCTAGTTTAAGGATTATGTTCACAATAAAGACAGCATTTCAGATTAGTGTAGAAAAGAAAGACTGTTTTATTTTTTAAATGTTATATTTATTTTAAAAATGCTTAATTCTCTGGGGAAAAAAATCAAATTGCATACTAAACTCATTCAGATCGATGAATAAACCATCCAAACAAAATAATCTTAGAATTCTGTTGTCCAATATGGTAGTCACTAGCCTCATGTGGCTATTGAAAACTTGAAAGATAGCTAGTGAAAATGAGCAAATTTAACTTGATTTAACTTACATTTAAATGTAAAACTTATATTCAATTCAGTTATTGGAAAACATTTCGGTGTGATTGGAAAAACTAGATATGTGAATCTATATTTTACACAGTAAATTTTATAAAATTTAAATGGAGATCTAGCATTTCCAATGAAACTTATCTGTAACTTGAACTATATTGTATTTAGAAAACACACACTTAAAAATAATGTAAGATATTTCATTAATATTTTTATGATTATAGATTTAAATATTTTTGATATATTGAGTTAAATAAAATATATTATTAAAATTAACTGTACCTTTTTTAATGTGGTTACTAGAAAATTTAAAAATATACGAGTGACTCACAAAATGTTTTATTGAACAACATTGTTTTAGGTAAAAAAGAGAAAAAAAATGTCTTGTATTAAGATCTTGAGTGGGGAATCCTTTTAATCAGGACACAAAGTCCAAAAGCCACAAAGGAGAATCAGCAAATTAACGAGAGCAAAGAAAGGAAAAAGGGAAGTAGTACAAAGAAAAGTAGTAAAAAACAATACAGTTTTTTGCTTGAAAGATAAAATGGGAAGAAGAAGAGAGAACACAGAGAGAGGAAGAAAAATTGAGAGTAAATTTATTTAAATCCAAATCCCTTCAGGGGCGTAACTGATAATTTAGATACAAACTGAAATCATACTTACATTATAAGCAATATATTTCACATATAGTAATTTGCTATAGGGTTATACTTACAAAAATATGCTTTCATATGTAAGGATATGGCTTGCAATATTACATTAATAGCAAAATAAATGTAGCAATATAAAGTTAAATAAGCAGACATTATGTTTAAAAATTCTGGTTAATTTCTCTGTGCATATATAATGTGTATAATACAGTTATTTATAATGAAGTGTTAGGTAATTTTGTGATGATACGAAAACATATCATAGTGTATTATAAAGAAGCAATAGATGGAAAACGTTATAGTAAATTTTATACTACAAGAATAACTTGCATAAAAATGTAATTTTTCATATCAAAAAGATATGAACTGACATGTTTATTTACTTATTTTTGTGGAATGCTCTACTTTTTTTGAGTAGGTATATTAAACAAGTGGGAGAAGAAATTGTGGAAGGGAATATGAAATTTTCCTTTTTATTTTATATATTTAATATATTTGAATTTTAAGTATTTTCATGTTTTTAAAATAATGTGATTATCTGGAAAGAGAGGACATTTTTGTTTTGATAATTTTACATCTAAAAAATTTTAATAAAATTTTTATAAAATCTGTGATTTTGTTTGGTAAAAAACAAAAATGGTGTCAGTTTATTAACAACCTTGTGATTTGTCTTTTGATCTTCTTGAAAAATACATAAAGCTATTATTTCCTTGTATTTACAAAACAGGATCATCATATATGGTCTTTGAGTGCTACTTATAATTTCTTACCTATAGCAAAGTCTAATATCATCTGCTTCATGAGAGACTACTTGTACAAAAGACAAAACACTCTGTGTGTGATGGCTCACATCTGAAATCCCAACACTTTGGAGAGCCAGGGCAGGAAAATACTTTGAGCTCAGGAGTTCAAGACCAGCTGGGGCAACATGGTGAGACCCTGTCTCTATAAAAACAAAACAAAAGACAAAATAAATATTTCCCATTCTCAAGACATTCTTCAAATTTGGTGATAGTTTAAAAATATATTCACCTGATAAAGTAAAATTTTAGGTTACATTGCAAAAATTGTTTTACTGTACATAACAAAATAGATTTGCAGTACAAACTTTTTCTATAGGCCTCACACTGTTGTGGGATTGGGATTGCCTCTATTTAACTAAATGGGTATTATAAAGTAAATGGAATTTCAAAACATTTCTTAAGTCTCAAACCCAATTTTTCAAAAAAGATTTTAAGTAACTGAGAAACCATACAAGTTATTTGCAAATGCTTTGACATCTTCAGTTTATTAAGTAGTATAGATATCATCAAACATTTCCTGAATTTTTAATTTAAATAATACTAATGGAATTATTGCGACCTGATGGATATGAATGTTTAAATGTAGCTATTTTCATAATTGCTTATAAAAATTAAAAACATATATAAAAATACTAAAATGGATATTGGAATCTTTCTAGATTGAGTTTTAACTATCAGACCAATTATAGAGAAGAGAGTTAAAATAGAAATCTGTTATAGACTAGCCTTAAAGCTATAATGAAATGATTAAATTATCAAAAGCAAGTGGGCTGAAAGGAGTAAAGCAGAGGGTAATAATTTAATTTAATTAATATTAAGTAAAAATAAACACTGAAACTTACCGAAGAGCAGTATTGTAGATTCTGTAACACATCCTCAAATAAGTTTGCAGCAATAGTGAATGGGAAATTGAATTTATCTTCCAATATGATAGCAGTATTAGTGTAGCAAAGAAATAGAGATGAACCATCCAAATTTAATAACATTAATAGCATTATAACTGAGACAATAATAATGAATCATGCTAGTTACTGCCTTTATTATCACTGCTTAGGCACAGATACCAGAGAATTCAGGGAGGTTTGGTTCTTATCTAGATTTCAAAGAAAATGTTTAGAGTCTTAAAAGACTGATTTTCTCAGATTAATCACGCTTAATGTGATACTTCTCTTTCTCCATTATGCTTATTAACAGCTGAATTCAACCTGATGATATCGGCTTATAAATCCATTCATTAAAATTTGCCTTTCTCTTTAGTCACTCCAATTAAAACAGAGTAGTGCATTGTGCAGCTAAATTGGCGTATGAAAAGAAAGAACTGCTACTTTCACATACATTTTCTATCCTTCTACCTTAGAAGCCACATCAAAGCCTTATATGTTATGTGCTGCTGCTACCCCTCAGGGCAGAGCAATAACCTCCTCAAAATTTCATCCCTGCTAAGTTAAGTGATATAAATGTCCATTGACTTTGGCTGAAGCAGACTTTTGAAATAAATAGCAAGGATTACTGTCAGAAGTAAGTATATCTTTCTAGTTCTTGCAAGTAAGTGTAGAATACATTGAGTGAATTGAATACATCATTTTCAAAATGTTGTCAGTGAAATTTTATAATTTCCTATTGACTACTTTCCAGCTGGTGTTGCTAATATTAAATTATAAAGGCTACAGTCTGTTTTCAATTCCTATTATGTCTGATTATCTATCCTCAGCACAGACCTCAATTTTACCAGCTTAAATGTTTCCATTTACTCATAACCATGTTAAGAGGAAAAAAATAAAACAAACAAACAAACAGAAAACATGTAAGCAGTCATGATTTAGGGCCATGCCATCAAAGGTTTTCAATGTATGTATGTGACTCTGATGATCACACGTGTGTGACTGACGATCTCTAAATTTTGTACTCCAGGTTGAACAAAAACTTCTTTGGAAAATGTAATTTTCAATATTTTAAAGAAAGTATGTTTTAGAAAAAAATCAAATTTTGAAGATATTTGAAGCCTACTAAAATTATTTAAAGACTTTTTATTGCAAGATACTGTTTTAATAACATTACATCTCAAGTGGTTTTAGAAATGGAGTACTATAAAAATATTAATGTCCACATATAGCTACATTCTGTGCATCAAAGAGTTAATGTTTAACTATTATAAAAATTTATTTAATTGTAATACTAATGAATAGTTTCTTTAATTGTACAAATAAGGAATTTGTGTTATTTTTCTTTCCTTTTTTTTTCTATTTCCTCCTCTATCACTGAAGTAGTAATATCCAGAAATCTCAGTGAAGATTGAATCAAATTTCTCAGACCTAACCCTCAGAGAAAAGTCCAGTTGTTAAGAAAAAAATATACAATGCTACTATATCATAAATAAGTAAGTAAAGATTTTTAAATAGTCAAGAAAGGAAACTTTGCCAATTATACTCAGTATGGGAGGTGATGACATGGGAAACATAAGTGTTATTTTGTTCCAGAATTCCTTACAATTTCCTCTCTTTAGCTTTTTGACCACATTAAGTAAAGAGCAAAATTTGACCTGCATAGACAGTTGATTGAACAATTGTTCAGTTTTAATCACTAAGTTGGTACAGAAAACATGTATTCAATTTACAGTCCTCCGGAAGCTACAATCCAGTATCAGTTTGGATTTAGGCAGGAAAATAGAACCTGATTACAACTGAATAGAGTTAGGTACTTACATGACTCTGCAATTGGTCGAGCAGGAGAATTCAAGAAAACTTTCCACTAATTGTTTGAGGAGTTCTCAGTGAAGGTCACAGAAGTTGAACTTAAGTTTTTCATCTGAAGAGCTGAACCAGGAGTCCTCAGGCATCTGCCTGCAAGCTGCTGTGTTCTTTGAGGACTTCTAAGAAGCTACCATAAATTACCCAGTCTGGAACAGTAAAAACTCAAAAACTTACAAGGATCCTCAAGAACTTGCAAGGATGCTGCCGTGAGAACTTTGCCTTTTCCCAGAGAATAATAACTTCACCTTCATTGCAGTATTCCAAATACCCTGAGTTCCTCATGTAAGAGAACCTTATCTAAGAACTGTACAATGAGGGGTCTTTAGAACTCCGTCCCTTCCCTGGTATTCTCCATGCCTACCCGACCTCCAGTGGTCCTTCTCAATGCGTCTACTTTTGGACTCAGCAGTTATAAACACCAACACCCTTTGTATCTGTATTTCAGTTCTGACCAAAGGTAATACCATCATAATTTTCTTAACTAGTCAGAATGACAGTTATAGCTCAAACACATCAAGAGCAAATAAGTAATTTTGTATGACATTCTATTTATCTCTGAATAAATTTTGTTTCTTTTCTAGTTCAGTCACAATCTTTCTTTTGTATCTTGAAACTTAAAGACTAATTTATATGAGGAATTTTTAGTGATGCTGTTTATATTAGATAATAAAGAAACCATAGGGAGAAAGATTAAAACATTATTTGTCAATAGATACAAACATATACAGAGATGCTTATATATAAGCAAGAAGAAAATATGAATAATTACTACAATCCTTGTTTATGCAAAAGATCTCATATTCAAAGTTGGCATCTGTAACTTTTCACTACCCAGTCCTCGTTTCCTTCATCCTCAGCCAGTGCAACAGCCAGTCATGGTTCTTTGCCTGGGGGTAAGAAAATCTTCTGGGTTCCAAGCATAGTTCTCTCTGCCTCCATTGAACAGTACAAAATCAATCATGATAAATTATTCCAGCTAGTACAGTAAACCTCTTCTTCTTGACAAATGCTTCTGTGGCAGAAAGAATTTTAAAAAATGCTTAGCTTCTGATTTAATAGACACAATCTTGCATGCATACTTCCTTTGGGGACAAGAATCACCAAACCATTAGAACCTAATGTTGTGAAGACAGAAAACAAAACTTTTGCTACTGGGAAATTAAGATCCATAGAGTAACAAAACTTTTGCTACTGGGAAATTAAGATCCATAGAGTGAACAACTTCTCTCATGTCCACTCCTTGGCCCTTGGGCCCATGAACGTCAGCTGTAAGAGAAAGCACATTGTAACATGATCAATGGTGCAGAGCATATAACAAGTCTAGGACACTGCCCCGCCACACAAAGAGTTTTCTCTGTTGGTACTGTTTTTCATATATCATCCCACTGCTGTATCAAATAATTTAAGGGAATGAATGACAAGCCTTTATGGTAAATTATGCTACATTATTATTTATAGGGCATTATATAAGGCAGGAAAGGGAAACACATATTCAGAACAAATAACTGTTCTAAAAGAACACATATCCTGCCATTTGCCATTTGAAGGTATGCAAGATAACCAACCTGCTATTAGATGACATGTTTGTCCCCACGGATGTTATTATATTGGGAGTCCATGACTAATCGCTGTTACTGGCAAGTGAGCTACATCACATAAGATCTCTAACAGAGAAGGTATCTGTTTTAGAGTTCACAGCTAAGCTCCATCCCTGCTACCATGGCCACTTAAGAGGCCACTGAGAAAGAACTGGCATTTCTGGGAAAAGAGGCTGTCAGATAGTTATAGAAATGATCATCTTTCCTCCCTGGATATTGAGGGAGTTAACGGCTGTGGTTTTACTTTTTGCTCATTCTTAGACATCTTTTCACTTATTTTCTCCCTAGATGTCTTGTAACCAATTTGTGAATTGTGTTCTTTTCTACTTCATAAACATCCAGCCAACATGTGAGTCATGGCTCATGAATCACTGTAAATTTATATCTCAGATTATTTATTCTTCTTGGTAAAGTGAACAATTAGATATGCTGCATGAATTTCTGTCTACTGAGATTTTCCTTCACCAGTAGCATTCAAGGTCCTCCTGATTGGAGCTGTAATATTGCTATTTGCCACCACTAGGTCATGCTGAAATATAATAATAATATGAATGTCAGAATCATTTGTAAACCAGTTTAACTACTTTTCTTCAGCCAGCTAGTTATAGACAATTTCTCATGAGGTCATGCATGTGGGTCAAAGAGGGGGCTATGTATCAGGAATAGATACCATGAGAAACTGAACTAGTTACTGATGGAACTTACTTGTGCTTCGTGGAGTCCCTTGAGCTTGATTTTATAGAACACACTGCCATTTGATTATAGAATGTTGCTGTGCACATCAAAATTTATGACGTGGTAGAAAGGAAAACACTGATTTCAAAATGGAAATTTTAGGTTATATGATAATTTGATGCCTCTTGGTGAAATGCTTAGTCATTTTCCAGGGCACAGCATTAAGCCAGAAATATTTCTCAGGAGTGATACACAGAAAATATGCAAGGCTTAGCTATAAAATCATAAGATTAATGCTGTTTACCAAAGTTCTGTACATTATATCTATCTATCATAGATACTACAAATACCACCGGATCCACGACATAACAACACTCATGTTGGTCCTACTGTTACTTTTGCACGTATTCTGTACGGATCCATTTTAATATAATAATATTGTAACAAAATTGTCAAATACCAACACATATTTATTATGTTTACAGATGTGCAGGCCAAATGTGACTTAGATAATTAAGATTCAGTCCAATTTAACAGTTTTGCTTGAGTCTGTAAGATAAGCAGTCTAGGCTCCAGCTAATAGGGTTTACTTCTGTTCCCCAAGACTTCAGACTAGATTCTATTGAAAGGCTCTGCTTCATACTCTGGGATACTGGTTGGCTTTCAGTGATTGTGCTAGGCAAAATAACACCTCACCAAAGATATCTACCTCTTCATCCACAGACCTGTGACTATGTTACCCAACAGGGCAAAAGGGACTTTGCAGATGGAATTAAGTTTATGGATTTTGAAATGGGGAAATTATACTGAATTAACTCAGTGGGCCCATTTTAATTATTAGAATTCTTAAAACGAGAGAACTTACCCTGGTTGTGTTAAAGTGATGAGAGAGAACAAGGAGGTCATATTCAAAATATAAGAGAAACTACTCCTATCATTATTGGCCTAGATGACAGAGTAAGGAGGCCAACAGCAGGAAAACAAAATGTATGTAGGTTCTGAAAGATAAGACTGACCCTCATCTGACAGTCAGCATTTTTATAACAACAAAGGTCTCAATTAAGTATTATTTATCAAGATCAATAAACACATCCTCCCCTAGATCCTCCAAAACGGATACAACTCTGCCAACTCCTTTATTTAAGCCCAGCAAGAATTCAGATAAGCTTCTGATCTACAGAACAGTAGGGTAATAAATTTGTGCCAAGTTGTGTAAACACCAAATTTGTGGTAATTTATTATTACAGCAATAGAAAATGAATACAGTTACCTCACATATCTCTCATTGTCCTTGGATAAAAGTCTACTCAGCCAATGTTTCTTCTCAGCAGAGCACGAGAAGAGCAGAAATACATACAAATCTTGTATTTTTTATCCAAAATACTTGGGACAAGAAATGTTTCAGATTTTGGAGTCTTTTGATTTTGGAATATTTGCATTTTATACTTACGGGTTCAGTATCCCTAAGCTGAAAGTATAAAATCCTAAATGTTCTAATGAGGATTTTATTTGAGCATCAAGTCAGTGCAAAATAATTTTTTTACATTTTGGAGCTTTTTGGATTTGAGATTTTTGAATCAGGAATACTTGACCTGTACTATCTTTCAATGCTTTGTCCTGGAACTGTCACACTGTCATGTCAACTAAAAATCTATACGCCAAAGCAAATCAAGTGATGAACTAAGCCCAACATTTATGGATCATGCAACTATAATATCCCTTACTAGAAGGAAACTAGAGGGTCACGTATCAAAGGGCAAGGATATATATTTTCTACAGAAGAAGGGTATAAGAAAATGAGAAACTTAACTCAATGTTCTAGAAAGCCATTTGGAACAATAAAACAGGACAAATAATTGAAAGACAACGAAAGACATTGTAGGGAAAACTATGCTAATCATCTCATAAATAAAGTATTGTATGAGCTTATATAATTAAACACATGCTAGATTACTGGCATGAAAGTCTTTAGGATAAAAGAGATTTAAAGTAGTAATTGACAAAGCTGTTAAGAGAATGAAAAATATGGATGACAAACAAGGAACACTATATTCTTTAATATTTTAAGATCTTCTTGATGGTGTGATACAACACACTGACACTCAGGTAGATGAAAGGAAAACTCTGCTACTCATAGTTCTGGATTAGAGAAAGTTGCCATATGGGGCCACATGAGGGGTTGCTCCCAGAGACAAGGTGGCAGCAAGCTGGAGCCATAGGTGGGGGCAGCTTATGAATAACAAGTGGACAAAAGGAGTTCGCTAGACTTTGTGGGCTGCTTGTAGATTGACTAATTCTAAGTTTGAGGTTAGAAAACAGTATTCAGACCTATGAAAAGATATAAAATATGTAAAATCAACCTTGTAGTTTGAAGGTCCTGTCCAAAATTCATGTTGAAACTTAATTATCAATGCAGTGGTATTAAGAATTGAAGCCATCTGAAAGGTGATTAAGTCATGAGAGGTCCCCCCTCAAGAATGGATCAGAACTTTTATAAAAGAGCCTGAAGACAAAATGTTAGGGTCTTTTGCCCTTATATCTTCTTCCATGTGAAAATACAGCAACATGTTCCCATCTTGAAGCGGAGACCAGGGCCTCCCAAACATCAAACCTGCCCATGCCTTGATTTTAGATGTACAGCCTCAGAACTGTACATCTGTATTATTATTTACTTATTACCCAGTCTATGGTATTTTGTTATAGCACCAAAAATGGACTAAAAGTGGACAAAAAATGGACAGTAAGCATTCAACTAGCAAGCCAGAAAATTAACAATAAACTAGTCAACATTGAAAGGAAGAAATAATAAATGCAAAATTAATAGTTGGAAACATTAAAACTCATGAAACCAGTAAAGACTAATAAACATAATGGCCAATCAGATTTCCAAGAGGAGACAAATAGCACAATCAGATTTGAATAGTTAATGATGGAGTGAGATTAATGAAAAAAGTACACCTTGAGAAAATCTATGACCTATGAATGTAATTAGACTGAAGTGACTAAAAATTTGGTAGAAAAATCAACCTTATTCTCATTCTCCCACAGATCCAGGTCCAGGGATTCTGTTATCTAAATGCAACTCAAAGACAGAGGAAAGAGTGCTCATCTATTTAGCTCATCTTACTCTTTTTGGTGTACAGAGAAAAGTGGAGATATTGAGAAGTGAGTCTTCTGGAGCAAATGAAAAATGCCTTTGGAAAGCGTACTACAGTGGACATCATATATTGTAATTGTTTCCTTCTCTCTCTTTCCTGATGAGAAGACAAACCTTACAGTTTAGATGAAGGAAATTCATAACCTGAAGAGTGAGATAGTCATGTGACACAAATCAAAGCAACTAGACAACTTCATAAGTTTGGCCACTTGTTTGTTTCAGAGGTTTATGTAACTCAAGCTGAGAAAATAAAAATCTTACTGGAGATGTTATGCCTGAGCTATTAGGAAAGTTATTTTCCTGAGAAGGAGATTAGACTGGGAAGATTTGCATCAGTGAAGCTGATAGTCACATATTTCAATGAGTAGTGAGATCCTCCTTAAAAATCAAGCTAAGCAAAGACTAGAGAAGACAAGAAAAAAAGTAGGGAGGGAGACAAAAACTAGAGACTAATTCAAGTCCATGGGTCTATCCATAGCTGAATCTAGCAGCAACCAGCAAATTCCCAGTTCCCAGCCACGTGAGGCAATATATTAATATTCATTTTTTTTGGTTAAGTTAGTTTGATCTGAATTTTGTTCACAGAATTTGACATCTAAAAATAGAATGTTCACTTGAGATGTTAAATTGTGTCTGTTGAGGCTGGAAATAGAGTAATGAGAATTATTTCATCATCAGTTGGGATGTCTACAGTCCTTACAGCAAAGCAATTTATTAAATTATTACTTGTTATATCCTTTTGAAACCAGTCTGTTTACTGAGGCTGTAAAATATACAACTTTATTTTACAAGTATGTATCAGCATTTCTTATATTTTTCAGGAAATTCTATGAAAATGAAACAATTTCTATCTGAACTAGCCCACTTGTAATCTGAACAGAAAAAAATATCCAGCTTCTTATACAGAGGGTCTTTCAACCTGTGGTCAATGATTCAAGGTAGAAGGTAATCAGGTAATCATATATTTTCTTTTGGATCTCAGAAAAGTTATTATTATTTTTTTTTTACGAAACCACTTTTCTTTCCTTCCATTCAATACCATCCAGAAAACAAGTTTTCTTTATTTTTCCCTCAACTAATGACTAGGGTTTATTTGGTAGAGTTAATTTCTAATATTTGAGTATTTTCTTTTGAGCTTACATTTGTATTTTCTAAAATTTTCAATCTGTTTTTTTTACATATTCAGACCCAAAAAGGAGTCTACACAACCACAATTGTCACATTGCCAAAGAGGATTATTGTATCTTGTTGAATCTTACATTTTGTGCTATATTTCTACCTGTTAACTGCATCAAATGCTTTTGGAGGTAGGGGTTAGAGAAATAAACATGAATAAGTATATCACAGCATCTTCTGCACACTAAATATAAGACACAACCATGTCATGCTTACAAAGTTACTTTAATATTATTGATCTAGAGCAAAGTAATGGGAAAATTTCTACTTACATTAATAAGTTTGTTCTTTCCATGATTTCAGATATAGGAGAATAGGAAAAAAATAAGTCTGGATAAACACTATTATTTTTATTTTATTTATATTTGTTTATTTATTTTGAGATAGGGTCTCACTCTGTTGTCCAGGCAGGAGTACAGTGGTGTGCTCACAGCTCGCCGAAGCCTCCATCTCCCAGACTCAAGTGATCCTCCCTCCTTAACCTCCTGAGGGACTGTAGGGACTGTAGGTGTGCATCACAATGCCCAAGTAATTTTTAAAAATTTTTTTATTAGACATGAGATCTCACTATGTTGCCCAGGCTGGTCTCAAACTCCTGAGCTCAAGTAATCCTCCCACCTCAGCCTCCCATAGTGCTGGAATTATATATGTGTGAGCCATTGTGCCTGGCCTAAGACACCATAATTTTAAAAAAGCAACACAAAATAAGAGAGTGCTTCCATCTTAATATCAGACAGAGTTGTCACATGAGATGAGTCACAGTAGTATCTAATAGATTTTGGATGGTGCATTCCCAAACTTAAACTCATCCCTGATGTGAAGCCAGTGCTGGTTATCTCAGTCAATGATTTAAATAATTACAGCTTCAGTAATTAGATAAATCCTATTGTAGAAATGAATGAATCAGGCTGTCTTTGAACTGATGCCTTTATGCATTCTTTTTATTCAATATTTTTCAATAACCTTCTGATTATGATTTGTCACTCCAGGTCAATCTGCCTGGTTGTGTAGCCTTGTTCATGTATTAGGGAGAAGTATGGTTAGTATTCTGTTTTCATATAGTAATATTTAGGTTTGTTTATATAACTATTGCCATAATAGATGGCTCATTCTTGTTTTGATGACTTTGGGTTTCCGTTTGTTTGTTTATTTATTTATTTATTTATTTAATTCTTTCTTTTTCTATTAATTTATGGGGAAAAATAGAACCACCTTTATATTTTCAACTTTAATTACATGTTTATTTCCCCAAATCATCAAAATCTGAAATGGTTGGGTTTCTGTTTATTCTACATGATGACTATAACTTGAATTGTGGTACTATAATAAAATCACTAGGGTAAATGTCTCTTGGATGAGAGCCATTCATCACTTCCTACCTCCTGATACAAAACTAATGTGCACCTCCTTTCTTCCTTCCACCAATTAACGTCTTTCCACAGTTCAGAGGAGATATGTCTTGATAACTCTACCTTCTTCGAAGAACTGTTATAAGGAAAAGATTAGTTTCCCTCAAGGTGATTCACATAAAATATGTTCCTAGGCTCTTTTATTTGAATGTTACTTGGAAACAAATTTACTACAGCTGCTGCAATAATTTCTCCCATTTTAGTTAGTAGACTTACAGTTGGATGTAGCATATAAGCTGCATGTACCAGTTCTATATTCAATATTTGCCAGCCTTGCTCCTAGCACAAACATTTGAGGCTTTGAAAAAACAGCCAAGGTTTTGGCTATGTAAGCTACAACTTTTTTGTACAATTTCAATTTATTTGCTGTCAGAATCTGACAGTACGTCTGATTATTCTAGGCAAGGTTTCAAAACTCACAGCCAAATTCTGTGACAGCAAATCATATTGCTAGAAGAACTGATATATGTAATCTATATCCTAACATATCTTTAACCTTTGTCATCTATAAAATTATTTTTCATATATATATATGTATTTTTTTTAATTGCACTTTAGGTTCTGGGATACATGTGCAGATCATGCCAGATTGTTGCATAGGTACATACATGGCAATGTGATTTGCTGCCTCCATCCCCCTGTCACCGATATCTGGCATTTCTCCCCATGTTATCCCTTCCTAACCTCCCTACCCCCCCAAAGTCCCTCCTCCAGTCCCCCCCAACAGACTCCAGTGTGTGATGCTCCCCTCCCTGTGTCCATGTGTTCTTATTTATCTATAAAGTAAAATTCCTATTCTTGAGAAGTATAAGGAATATTGTTCTAGTAAATATTTAATAACCAGCTCAGAAAAGAAAGAAACAAAAGAAAAAAACCTGATTTGTTACATTTAATAACTTTCAGTGGGCAAATATTTCTACTCTGGCTGAATTCAACCTACCAACATGTTCATAAGTGAATGTGGACTTAAAAAGAGGTGTTGCACTGTTTTGTTCTCATGAACCAGAAGCTTTATCATATCAGTGAATAAATTTAATATATAATTGAATGCAGATTTAGCATAAAAAAGAAAAAAATCCAAGGTTAACATGCCATAGAGATGTTATAAACACTAAAAAGTTAGGATTTTTACTTTTTAAAATTTGATTTTTAAATAAAATAATTTGAATTGAAACTAATAAGATAGAAAATTTTGCCCTGACTCATTCATTTTTACCCCTGAAGAAATGAAGTTCCAAGGTGTGCAGGAATTTGTCCCAATTGCAATGCACATTAATTGGCAAAATGAACTCTGACTAATTTTCCATACAAATACAGCAAAAAAAAAAACAAAAATTACAGCAGATGAAGATTCAACAGATAAAGTGTGAAAGTGATTTTTAAAAATTTGTTATTCTGAATTTCCAAATTCAACAATATCTCTTTTTAGGACTAATGATGGCTCTTTTTGACAAAATATTTGAAAAGGATTCTTGAAAACATAAGTAAGTTCAAAGGTTCTAGTTCTATGTAATGTAGATATAAGTGCACCCTGCTTCATGTCATCCAGTGAATGCAGCCATAAAATCTGGACAGAATGCACGGAGCATCTATTTGAAGGCCTTGAAAAGTAAATAGCAGCAAAATAAATTGAGGATTCAAAGTATCACCAAAGCAGAGGTGACTGTCATTTTTTTCCCTGACCAGGACTCAATGCAGATTGAGATGTGGGAGTAAGCGTGAGCCTTGACAGCTCAAGAAAAATTATTTTGGTTCTGGCTTGAGGAGAGGAACAATGGTCTTCCAACATTTAGAGAGAATTGAAGAAATAATGAATTGTTAATATTTTCTCTTTTCTTCTATACTTGAGCACCGGAACAAGTCCATCCTACACTAGGAGCAGCAGCAGAGAGAATGGGTGGCTGCCATATCTAAGACTCTGAAAGAATGAAACATTTTCTCCAATCAGAGGATGGTGGCCCCAAGAAGCTAGGAAATCTCTGCTGTTATTGTTCCTTTTCTTTCTCTCTCTTTGTTCTCTTGCCTCTTAGCCTCATACGTAGGCACAGATGTAAGAAGTTTATGACAGATCTAGGTAAATGAATGTCCAGCTCTCTGGCCAAAGGATGGAAAAAAAGAAATTACAGAGAAGCTCAGTGTACAAGGGGCATCATCGAAAGAGACAAATCTGGGAAATTAAACCCAGTAAGTTGTTTATGAACTCCCGAGCTCACCCCTGAGGTGTGCAAATGTGAATCTGATTTAAATGGCATGCACAGACACTGGAAACAGAGTTATGACATAAACCACTGCCAAAGCACAGACTACACAGTGAGTGGGCCGTAGATAAACTAGCTTTGAATAGCCCTGCAAAAATTTTAAAACAACCCTCATATTGAAGCATTGACCTACAGAACTTAGTTTCAATCACCTAGGTTGATTTTATATCCAAACAACAAAAATACCAGCACGTACCATAAAATTTTTCAAAGTCACCCAAATCTCATATTATACTGTTGAAAACGAACAACAGACAAAAATTTCTTGGCATAAGAAAACAGAAAAATATCAATTCATATGGGAAAAGACAATCAATAAAACATCAAATTTGAGACAATAGATGTTACATTTATCTGAGAGGCTTAAAGAAGCATCTTGTAAAAATAATCCAACAAATAAAAACAAACACCATTGAAACAAATAAAGAGAAATTCTCAGCAAAGTAGTAAATGATATAAGGAACGGAAATGTTTTTAAAAATAAAAATTTACAAGTGAAAAACTTGAGAACAGAAACTAAACCCAGAAAAAACAAGAATCTCCAACTGTTTTGGATTTAATAGCATCATGGAGATAGCAAAAGAGTCAGTGAGATAGATCTGTAAAAAGTGTACATTAGTTCAGTCACTGGAGAAAGCAGTTTGGAGATTTCTTAAATAACTTAAAACAGAACTGCCAATTGATCCAGCAATCCCATTACTGGGCATGTACCCCCCAAAAAATCAATCATTTTATGCATGCATCTGTATGTTCATTGCAGCATTATTCACAATAGCAAAGAAAAAATCAACCTAATTATCCATTAACAGTGGATTGGATATAGAAAATATGGTACATATATACTGTGGAATACTATGTAGCCATACAAAAGAACAAAATCATGTCTTTAAAGCAACATGGATGTAGCTGGGAGGCTATTATCCTAAGCAAATTAACACAGGAACAAAAAAACAAATACTGCATTTCTCACTTATAAGTGGAAGCTAAACATTTAGTACACGTATCCAGGAAGAAAGAAACAATAGACATTGGGGAAAACTAGAGGGTGAAGAGTGGTGTGGGCTAAAAAAACTAAAAACAACTACATATTGGGTGCTATGTTCACTACCCGGGTGATGGGATCCTTTGTACCCCTAATCTCAACATCATACAATATACCCATGAAAGAAACTTTTACATGTAACCCCTGAACATAAAATAAAAGTTGAGATAAGAAAGAGAAAATGTCCAATCTGACCAAACAAAGACAGAAAAACATGAATAGAACATTGGGTTCCTTTGAGAGACCACTTATCTAAATTGAGAAAGATCTACATAGAAAAAAAACAAAAATAAAGTTTTTTTATTGAAGTCTGGAAGATTTGACAGAAGACATAAACATATAGATTCAATAAACTCACTGAACTCCAAACAGCAGATACACAGAGAATTGATACTTAGACGCATTATAATCAAACTGCTAAAAAAAAATTTGTCTAGTGACAAAGAAAAATTCCTGAAAGCAGCCTGTGTAAAATTACACACCGCTTATAGGTTAATGACAATTCAAATGACAGTATATTTCTTCTCAAAAAGCACAAAAGACAAAGACAAGAAGAAAGTAATATAAAATGTTTAAAGAGCTGAAATAAATCACTATCATCCCAGAAATACATATCCTGTGAAAATATTCTTTAGCAATGAAAGTGAAGTAAATACATTCTCAGATTAAAGAAAACTGAAATAATTCATTGCAGCAAAATCTGTTTTTTAAGAAAAACTTCTAAACAGATTTTTAGATGGAAATAAAATGGTAGCAAATGACAGAAAAAGTAGACTTTAGGACAAAGAAAATTACCAAGGGTAAGAAGGAATTATTTGCTGAATAATAATGTGGTTTATCATAGATGTCAATATACATTTTTCAACATTGTTTTTTCTTGCTCCATAGTATGCCTCTTTTAATATGCAGATTGAAAATTTCTTCAATTCATAAAAATATTTTCAATTCATAAAAACATTTTCTCATTTTTATATCAACCATTTTATATATAATTTCTTAAATCTCAACCACTCCTTAACTTTTGGGTTTTAACCTCGAAATATTCTCCCTGTCATTATATTTAAAAACATAATGATGATTTTTTCTCATTAATTTGTTGATGTTGCTTTCAAGTCATCCTTTTTAACTTATCCTCCTTTTATGTTTTAAGCACATACTGTGTGCCAGGTATCATTTTGGATGGAGTGGAAAGTTTATAAAATTCCTGATGTCATGTGAATTTTAGATGGAAGTCAGAAAAATAAGCAAAATCATTTTATTGAGCATTGAAGGCTTTAATGAAAATTGGTGTTAGTGATAAAACTCTAATTTATCCTTAGTTTAGTTTATTACTTTTAAACATTTTTTATTTGTATTTTTTGCATTATATTTTTCCTTTCTCTCTTTTTACATTTCATTATGGTTTTTGTTATGCAATTTCTTTTTTAACAGCTTTATTGAGGTGTAGTTGACATAGAGTGGATTGCACATATTTAAACCATATACTTTGACAATTTTTATATTTGAATATCCCGTTAACCTTCATCACAATCAAGATATGAATATTTCCAATACCCTGAAACTTTCACCCCTTGGGAGTCCCTCAGTATCCCACCACAATTCTTTTTTTTTTCAATTACTACTGATTAGCTGACATTTTCTAGAATATATATTAATGAAATTATACTGTACATGGTCTTTTTTGGCTTTTCATTCTAAGGTAGTCAACTTGCTCGACAAATTAAGCATCTTCTATCCTTAGCAAATTTAACATTTTCACAGTCATGTTACACCAATTGTTTAAGGTGACAGTAGCTTCCTACAGTCCACAAAAGACTAATTCCTTATCACCATCAAGTCTTTCGTAATCTGGCATTGATGTAGTCTTTTGACTTTATTTGTATGCCTTTGTTTACCACAATAGGAGTCTTTCGTAATCTGGCATTGATGTAGTCTTTTGACTTTATTTGTATGCCTTTGTTTACCACAATAGGAGTGCCTGTTCTCACTTAGGTCCATGGGCACAGGCAGGAGGGTGGAGCCCTCACCAGGGACCCCACCCTTTTCTATCCAGCACTTCCCTGTCCCCCTCCCGTATCATGTCCCCTTCTGAAGAGGTACATCTAATTGCCATGAGAATATGGACGATGACCAGTCTTAGCTACTTCCTGCTGACAAGGGGCGTTGGTTCTCCCTTATGCAAAAATTTACTCAAGATGGTTGTAAAACTCCAAAGTATAGAAACCTTAGAAGAAAAACCTAGGCGAGATACCATTCATAATGTAGGCAGAGGGCAAAGATTTCTTGATGAAAATGACAAAAGCATTTGCAACAGAAGCAAAAATTCGTCTTTGCATTTCAATACTTAAGATAATGCTAAAACTCCTTAAACAGTAATATGAGCATTTTTATTTGTTCTATTCCCTTCTTTTGTTTCTGCATCACCCCTCACATTCTATTTTTTACTTTTTTAGTCATATATATATATTATAAACATATGTATATTTAGTCATTATATGTGTATATTATATATACATATATATATTTTAGTCATATATATGTATATTATACATACTATATATATTTTAGTCATATATATATTATGTATGTATATATATTTTTAATCATATATGTATATATAATATACATATATATTTTATGACTATATATGACTAAACTATGGATATATAGGTATATATAAACACACACACACGGTATGGGTCAAAAAGAGTGTTATAAAAACACTGAAAGGATAACAGTATGAATTCCTTTCTATACAAAAATGAAATACTATTATCTATTTATTTTGAGGAGTTTCAGGTTTCCTTGTCCAATAAACTTTTACCATGTGAGAAACTATAGAATACTTAAAAGGAGATGAATCTTTCTAGATTTCAAAATATTTAAGAATGTTATTTTCATTTGTTTGCTTTTAGTTTTGTTTTTGTCTGAATTTTTTTTTTTTTTTTTGGCTTATTTTTATTGCTGCTGAGAGCATTGAAGCTAGATGCTTTTGTTCCTGGAGCAGTACCACTATGATTTGTGTAGTGTTCCCACCCTAACAGGGTTTCAGGACTTTTAGTACACTCAGTGGTCCTGGAAAACCAAACAACAACCAATGCCTACACACACTGAGGAAATACATGCAAGTTCTATTTTCAAAAATTTAAAAATATGTAATGTTTTCACACCTTAAATTTTAGGGAGCATTTATTAGAACCAGGTCTTATACTTGTGTAGTACAAAGTGCTTTACAGGATTTTGTTCTAAGTGACTGCCAATAAATTATTCATGTATTCAAAATCACCTAACAGGTACCTCCTCTGTCCTAGTCAGTGTGTGGTGCTAGTGATTTAGTGTGACAAAGTGACCACAGTCCAGGGCTTGATGGTACTTATATTTCAATAGGACAGCAAACAAAAAAGGAAGCAATTTTAGATAGTGGTATGTAATGTAGAGAAAATAAAACATGATAATTGAATAGGGAGTGACCTTAGATGTCAGGGAAAGTCTAACACTTTAGAAAGTACATTTAAGGGGAGTCCTGAATTATTAAAACAGACCAATTATGAAAATATATAGGAAAGTGTGTTCCCAGCAATGTAAAGGCAAAGCCAAAGACCCTGTGGAAGGGACATGTTTGCTAATTCTGAATATAAAGCCAGTGTGGTTGAAACACAGTAATTTTGACACATAATGGTGCAAAATGACATGTTGTATTTTATACATAAATATATATATATATATTTTTCAACTTTAATGAAATATATTTGAAAAGCACAGAGAAGTTTTCTTGCTAAAGCTGAGCCCAAGGCTTCACCATTCTTGCAACACCTAATTGGAAATGCAATCAATATCTGACCCAAAGACATCCAACTACAGATGAAGCAGCAATTTAATAATTATTTTGATATATTAGTTTTGCTAACCCAACAAATTAGTTCTTCTTTCTTGAAGACTTTGTGGGTAAAACATGAAGAGATTGAGGATAGGTAGTAGATAGGAATATCAGAAGTTGAACCATACAAATAGTGGAGTCAGGAGAAACCATTATGATGCATGAAAGCACTAGAATAACAAGTATTTGTAGCTACTGCTAAGGAAGCAATAAAGAACTGAGTCCATATGACTTTACTCTGTGCTAAATGATTGTATACTCCCTGAACAGTGTTGCAACCCCCGTGAGCTGTGACTACTGCAGCTGAAATTGCACTGTTTGATGAATTTCTCATGTATTCTTCTAATATCACCTCATTGGCTTGTGTATCTGCATATATTGTCCTGCTTCTTAAATTCTGACAGAGCTTTGATAACACAAATGCTATTTAATTCTCATAACAAATCATCTGATAAGATAAATATTAAAAGGATTTGATAGTAATTTAAAGGTCACACAATCAGTCAGTGGAAGATGTGGGATTATAATTGAAGTGCATCCGAAACTAAAGCTAATATTCTAGAGTAAACAGACATTTAGTCAAGTGTTTTATATAACACTGATTTATGCATGACTCCAGGTTGCATAGCTGTAGTGAAAGTCAAAATTTAATACAAGTTAAGAGAATAAGAAAACAAGCTATGGGTTGGAAAAGAATTTTTGCAAAATGTATATCTGACAAAAGACTGTTGTCCTCACAAAATAAAAAACACTTAAAAATCAATAATAAGAAAATGAGCAACTAATTTTTTTAAATGGCCAAAATATATGAATAAACAGATATACAAAGAAGACATACAGATGGCAAATAAGCATATGGAAAGCTGCTCCACATCACATATACTCAGGAAAAGCAATTTTTTCCTACCTAAAGGAATCGAAAACATGCCCTATACATAGATGTACATACATTAAAAAAAACCTGAACATGGATGTTTATAGCAGCTTTATCATAATTGCTAATACTTGGAAAGTACCAAGAGGTCCTCAGTAGGCAAATAGATAAGTAAACTGTGATTCAGAGAGACAATTAAATATTATTCAGTGCTAAAAAGAAATGCGCTATTGAGTCATGAAAAAATGTGAAGGAAACCAAAATGTGTATAACTAAGTGAAAGAAACCAATCTGAAAAGGCTACATACTGTATGGTTCCAATTATACAACTATCAAAAAGTATGGTAAAAAAAATCAGTGGTTCTCAGCAAGGAGGGATCAATGAATAGTAGGGACATAGAAGATTTTCAGGGCAGTGAAGCTATACTTTAAACTACAAGGCCATGTAATATATTTATAAAACCACATACTATAAATCAAGAATAAATCCTAATATAAACTATGGACTTTGGATGATAATGGTGTGTTAATGTAGGTTCATTGATCGCAACAAACATAGAAACTTGGTGAAGGATGTTGACAATGGAAGAGACTGTTCTTGGGGGAGAGGGTATATGAAACTTTCTTTACTTTCTGCTCAATTTTGCTGTAAACCTAAAACTGCTCTAAAAATAATGTCTATTTTAAAAAACTGAATACAAGAACTCTGAAAGAAAATGAAGGTTTATCTACACCCAAAGAATTTTGGGTCACAAAAAAATTGTTTTCTTTTTTTATTGTTTGGCACTAGAGGTGAAAGGCAGTATGAAAACAGCACAAAGTTTTATTTATTTGTTTACTTATTTGTTGGTCTTTCCAGTGCACATGATTAGATATTTAATTTTAATGTTTCAGAGGTGTTCCTGAAGAAGGCATAATTACAATTCTATTAATTTCATATACTGCCACTAAGAGCAATTTAGGATATTGCATTAATAATAACAAAATACATTTATTAAAAATTGATAACTAGTTATTCAATTATTAATTAGTTAATGTTTTCTAATGATAGTCATCACAGAAAATCACATCAATGATTTCAAAATATTATAATTCTTTTAAAAGACATAATGCTGCACATTTGTCTCAAAACTGTATTCTTGAAAAAAAGCACTGACATTTCAAATTGGTACTAAAATACAGCAAATATGTCCATCACTCATAGATTTTGTATTTTCAGGGGACCATATCTGTATGGAAAAAAGTTGGTACATTTTATATTTGAACAAAATAAGTCAAAAAATTCATATGAAAGTTTACGTGGGATTTAAACAGAAGAATGTGAATGACGAATTAGAAGTCTATAGACGTTTTGATTTGTGTCTACCCCACATATTAATTATAGTGGATGACAAGTCTACTGTTTGCATACTCAGTAATTTTCTATAAAGAAAGGTTAGATATTGTTTTTCATGATTAATTGAGAAGAAATAAATCCCAATATTGACAAAAAGATTACTAAATTGTTTCAAGAAAATACACATGAAAATTCTACCTTCATCACAGCAGATTTTATCACGTAGCAATTTTTAGCACATTTCAACATGGGGAAATATTTATAATTCAAAAAACATTTTCCTTGATTTTGGGAACAGCTCTCCTTAATTTTCTCTTTCACATAAAATTATAATAATCCAGAAATTTCCCATGCCTTTTTATTACGAAGGGTATTAAAAATGCCTCCTGAATTGACAGATTCTCTTTCAATTTACTCATTTAATTCTGTAAACCTGTGCTTATATTGTTACATGTTAAAATAACTTAAGTTTGTTGCCCACATGCCTAACAGTTTCTCAGCTCAAATTCCTCCTTGTATCTGTGATTCACCTTATGAAATTATTTCCTTCCTCCAAAGATATGATTTACTTCATCTGTAGCAATTGTGTGAGACCTGTTATTGACAGTATTTTTCTTCTGACAAATTCACAACTGTTACAATTCTTAAAATCCTTTAATTATTAATTTTTGAGTGTGAAATCCTTACATCATGCTGCTAATATGAAATCAAACCATAAGTTCATGTGAGAAGGCCCATGGTTACACCTTCTAAAGTGAATTTTTGCCACACAAACTCTAAGCCAAACCAGATATTTTTGTTTAGCTGATCTTTAAAAGCTGAACTTTTAAGATTGCTAACTTTAGGAAGGACTTTTCAATTTTGTGTACCCAGTATCTGGGTGACCACTGAAGGCAAGGCATTTGAAGAGTGGCATTCTCCAGGGGCAGTCATGCATACACATTGAAGTCTTATATTGTCTAAATTTTTAATTACTAGGAAAAATTTTCCTTTTGTTTGGTGAATTCAGCTATGTATTTATAAGTATTTTATTATATGTCATTTCTTAAACTCTTTTAATGAGATTTATGAAAGTCACTTCTTGTCATTTTATTTTTATTTTTTTTGTTCAGGTACTCCTATAGTTCTAATATCTGTCCTTGCACAAATCTCATGTTGAATTGTAATTGCCAGTGTTGCAGGTGGGTCCTGTTGAGAGGTGTTTGGCTCATAGGGCTGGATCCCTCATGGCTTGGTGCTGTCTTCACTATAGAGAGTGAGGACTCATGAGATCTTGTTCTTTAAAAGTGTGTGGCATCTTCTTCCACCACCACACCACACTTTCTCTCTTGCTGCTGCTTTCCCCGTGTGAAGTGCCTGCTCTTGCTTTGCCTTCTGTCATGAGTAAAAGCTCCCTGAGGTCTCCTCAGAAGCATATAAAGTCTATGCTTCCTGTATAGCTTGAAGAACTGACAGCCAATTAAATCTCTTTCTTATAAATTACACATTCTCCTGTACTTCTTTATAGAAACACAAGAATGGCCTAATACAGGTACTAAGTACATAATATAGCCAGGAAACAGAGACGGTGCAAGCAAGTGTCTTGAGATTCATTTTGAACTTAGGGTGAAATAATTCAGTCTTTCATAATTAAATATGGTTATTTACAGGTTTTACACCACTTGATATAAAGCATAAAATCCTTAAAATATTATACTGACAATTCTTCCCATACAGCCTTTATGCTATTTGTCATAACTTTACTTTGCATGTTAGACACTATAGAATACTTTGTTACTATTTTTGCTTTAAATACTAAGGTATCTTTGAATTTTTAAAGAAGAAGAGTGTCTGCTGTATGTAATAACAGAGTTTGAAATAACAGTGTTCTTATTTCTTGTCTTGAATTACAGCTGGAGAATTCTCTACAGGCAGTAAACTGAGCAATTATAAGGCTTATTTAAATGCTTTTCAATTTTTACAAGTTATTTTCTTTCATTACCATACAGTCTATGTCTTGAAAAAATATACTTTCCTTTTTTAATTGGCAGGGTAAATTCAGTCCCACCTACTTCATATTGGTTTAAAGTAGAAGTCTCCCTTACATAGCATAATTATTTTTATTCCTATTTGAAAATGTATTTAGTAATATATAGCTGAAATTTTACTTTTCTGTTTTATCAAAACTTCATATAATAAAGGAGTTTAATTTTTACTTTATTGCATTTTAATCAAAGAATCTAGCATGTTTTTGGCAATTTACTTTTTTATTTACAATTTATGAAATCTTTCCGTTTTAAACTTGGCTTCAAAACTTTTGCTAGCTTGTGTCATAGAATCAGATTTTCTAGTTATTAGAGTGATTCTGGACATATGTATAATATTTCAAAAAGCAAGATAATCAAGCATAAAAGTTTTTGATATAAAATACTGTCATGATACTTGTAATAATTTACTTCATTAGTTAATTTTAAAACTCATGTTGCAAATATAGACATATACTTAAATATTTTTTGGTAGACACATGAAGAGACAGGTTACTATATAGAGCACTGCTATGTTAAGTACGTATTTAATTATATAGTAAGTTTCCAGTTAAATGAACATTTGTACCACCTATATTATTTTAAATAATCTGATTATTTTCTTCATCAAGATTCATCCAATTGGTACTTTCTTTTTTCTGACATTTAACAAATTAGCTCTAGAAAATTTCTTACCTGCTATCTTCATATTCCAGTTTTTACCCACTGCTATTTATTTTGCTTCTGGAATATAAATTATTCTAAATTTGAATTAAGCAAATAATAATCAGTTTAGATGACCATATAAACAATTTCATAAATTAAAAATTTTGGTAGGTTCTTGCTGCTGCTGCTCCTGCTGCTATGTTTGATTGCTTTACTTGTGTGTTTTCTTATGTCTCAGGAGTTGCTGTTTTATTCTTTAACATAGTAACCATAAAACTTAAAAAAGTCAACCTTATAAATCTATGTTAACTTCTTGGACAAATAAACATGTTTTAATGAAAAAAATCAGTGAAGAGCTCTCTAAGGGGAAAAGTCATAGATTTAAATGTTGTAAGTGGTAGTTCAAAGTGTTTATCATAATTACTGAAAAAACTCACATGTTGGATAAAATGGAGTGAGTTCACAGTTGTCTATACAAATCTTTAAAGAAATACCACTGCACATTGTTCAGCAAAGAGTCTTTGGTTACACTCATGAAGAGTCTAGCATAGAACAGTCATCCCGGGTTGATGGCTCATTTTGTCCTCAGCTGATTAGAGTCAGTTGTGATGAAAATATTTCATCTTTTATCTTAAGCAAGTTCTGTTGTAATTGGTATACTTATTTTTTATTGTCTGTCATCCTAAGAGAATTTTCTTTCAAGATAAGATTAAGTATTATAGAATACTAATGTGTAGAACTATTAAAAACTCCAATATTGAATAAAATTTTTCTTAGCAGAACCATATCGGCAGAGCCCACATTGTGTGACAATGTTATCTTGGCTTAAACACACTAAGCCACAGGTCACAACAAATGTATTTGGTGTATTTCAGACATATATTTCTCAGATATCTCTGATCTATTATAATAAAAAATTACCGAGTTGATAATAGAAGCAGTGTATTGGTCTAATCAGTAGAACATGACCTTTTGAATAAAACGTGTCACTAATGTCCAGTGATGTGACACCATCAGCAAGATTTTATATTATGTGGCTTTATAGCAAAAGGTATTATCTTTCATAGCTTAATATTCATGTCATAATGATAAGAATTAACACAAGTGCTTTATCATTTTAAAAGTGTCCACTAAAACTAGTTTGTTCTATTTTTTTAATCCAAAAAGTCAATGGATAAATCTTATATTTACAAATAGAAACATTTTAAGCAGAATATCCTATTAAACTGTTAATTTTCAGTATTCTAGTAAAAGATGACAAACTCAACCATTAGTTAAATCTCCTAATACTGTGATAACTTTGCAGACTTTAGTAAATGATTTACCTATGTAAGGAGACTTTTGGAACTTGTGAAAAAAAAAGAAGGTCTGTATTTCATTATTAAAATAATTGAAGAATTTAAATATAAACCAATACTTCTATTATTAAGTGTCAATTCTGATCAAAATGGTTTGGGTTATGCAGTCTAGTCCGAGTACTCCAAATGCTATTGGAGTAAAAATGTTTAGAATCTTGAAGTCTACAAAAGTTTTGATTTAAGTCTGTAGAATTTTAAGCTAATTTTAAAAGCCTAATGCTTTTTGATGTCTCTCCATTTTTATGACGAAGAAGCAAATATTGATGTTTTCCTACAAGTTTTCCAGAAAAGTTTTAAAAACCATTATGTTTTTTCATGATTGTAAATGTGAAAGTTGGATTTAAGGATAACAGTATTATAAATTATAGAATATATCTCTTCTAAGTCATTCCCCCTCCAAATAAAAATATAATAGTTGCCTTTTTTGCCTCATTCCTAGAGCAGCAATCCAACCTTTTTTGTATCACTTTTAAAAGTTTTGTTTATTAATATTATATTAGTGTATATACATTTACATATACATATATAGTTATACTTTGCATTGTTTAATGACACGAGGTGGGCAGATAGCAAGGTCAAGAGATTGAGACCATCCTGGCCAACATGGTAAAACCCCATCCCTACTAAAAATACAAAAATTAGCTGGGCATGGTGGCACATGCCTATAATCCTAGCTACTCAGGAGGCTGAGGCAGAACTGCTTGAACCAGTACCTGGGAGGTAGAGGTTGCAGTGAGCCGAGATCATGCCACTACGCTCTAGCCTGGGCTACAGAGCGAGACTCCATCAAAAAAAAAAAACACTATTAGCACTTCAAATTATTTTAAAACATAAAATAAGTTTTTTTTATATATTTTATACCCAAGTAAAGAATAAATCTTTTTTTAGTTCCTGCCTAAATAGCAAAGTTTATCTTAAAAAATATTTTAAATTTAGAAAAACATTCATACATTTCTATAAATTAATACTGAAGCTCCTGAAGTATTTTTGAGACTTTATAATCTGAAGCATTAATTTACTCTTGTGTTATATCTGACTGCATTGATCAGATATTCATTAAGTATACACATAATTATAAACTTTATGACCAAGTGAAAAGGTAAATTAAAATAGCTTACACTGTTGGAGGAAGGTGTAATAGTTTAAAGCATGGAACTCCCATGCTTCACATAGAACAGACTCAGAAAGGTTTTCTTTTATAGCTGAAAAACAGAATTAAAAAAATCCAATGAAAGGCAACAATAGCTTCTCTTATCCAATTAGGATCACAGACTACTAACCAAACTGAAAGTTCCTACACACAAAATTAAAAATAAACAAAAAATTAAATCATTACAGAGTTAAAACAAAATTTCACAAGAGGCTATAATTTCCAGTATGAAACTCACTCATGATTCAGGACCACCAGAAGACCAACTGAGAACAAAAGAATTTATAAATGCTAACTTCTTTTCATTTCTGTGGACAAGTGGCACAGTACTTTTCACCAAGGAAATCTCCGTGGAAACTTGAGATTGTTAAAATGACTGCTGGAGCTAAAGCCAAAGCAAACCAAAGCAAACAATAATGACTAATACACATACAAAGCTGAGTCTATTAATTTGCCATAGAAGATAACCCATAACAAGGAGGGGAGTTATTGAACATTTTCCTAAGAGGTATTATTAGAAATTTTTCAGTGCGGGAAAAGCGATTTCATCTTGGTTATGCTAACTAAAGACTGAAAACTAATTTCCAAATATGTTTGTACTTAATTTATTAAAATAAGTCCCATTGTGCGTTATTTAGGAAATAATCTTTATTTAGGTGCAATAATAGTCTTGTGTAATTGGTATTTCAAAGTTGATGCTTTTTTATCACTTCATGTTGTAGGAAAACGCTATATTCAGGTTCAATATCTCCTAGGCCAGTGCCACATTAAATATAAAATGTACTTTCTACAACAGATAAGAATAAAAAAAGACTGAACTACATTGCTTCAATAAATAATGTTCTTTCAACTTGAAAGTGTTTGCGGATTGTTTCAATTAATCTTAACCAGATAACTGGAGAAGATACAATGCTTTTTATTTTTAGCACTGTAGAAAGTAAATAAGAAACCATCTAGTGAAGTTTAAAGTTGTAAGGAATTTTAAGATATCACCTAGTTCAGTAGCTTTGTTTTACATATATACCCTCTATGGTTCAAGAAATATATTACTAGCTCCATATTAGACCTCATGTTAATGGAAGAAGCCTGACTGGTGCCAATGTTGGAAGCCATCAGACAATTGCTCTTCCATTGCACTCACTGATTACCTTAGTTTATGCCATTTTCTAAGATATTCAACTGCCTAAAAATTACAGAAAATATATTTACATTTTAAAACAGAGTTTCAGTCTAAATATGTACTAGCCTATGTATGTATGATGGGTAAATTCATAAAAGATATTAAAAATTCAATTTTTCATGAAAGAAAAACAGTATTCTTTGTGCATCCATATTTCTTCATTTCCTTAAAAAAAATTAAGACAGTAAGATCTTTTAGGGCTTATTGTCCAACAGCACTCACCACTACTGTCATAATTAACATTTCCGATTGCTCTTCTCAGTTGGCAGTAAAATCATTTCAAAGACTGTATTTTATTCCTCTAGTGATATACATCTACAGCAGTCCAACCACTGTTATAAATGCAATCTGACCTTTTCTGGAACTATTTGAGTAGATAAATAGAAAAATGTGACTGTATATTGGCAACCATAGACATCATTAAGCTTTCCACTGAGTTAATGAAAGGCTGAGTTTGTGGAGGCGTTGATTTCATCCAATTTTCAAACTGAGTTAGTGCAAACGTCCATTAAATATTCAAAATATAATGTCAACATTGCGGAAGGACACAGTATCTCTGCACAAGTTTCCTCTGATGCTTTTGCAATTTTAAATAATGAAGATTAAAACACAGTTGCTCAGAAATAAGGACACTTCAAAGAGGACAGAGGATATAATACATTGCTACTATTTTCAGACTTTTAGAACTTATTTATTTATTTTTATTATACTTTAAGTTCTGGGGTACATGTGCAGATCGTTCAGGATTCTTACATAGGTATACACATGCCATGGTGGTTTGCTGCATCCATCCCCCCGTCATCTACATTAGGTATGTCTCCTAATGTTATCCATCCCATTTAGAATTTATTTTAAGGAACAATATAATTACCTAATGTTCTTAATTAAGCCTATAGGATGAGAAAAACTCAGGAAATATCTCTACTCTAGAATTTCGCTTTTAAAAAATCAAAACTTTGGTCAATATAACTGCAAACTCATGATAAAACATTGTTTTTAACACTGGGACTCTACAGAATAAATGGCAAGATAGGAATTAATTCAACCTTTAGCACCTTGGAGATTGATGCAGAAATTTTTCCTCTAGTGATTCTTTCAAGTGGCTTTAAAATCCTGACAAATAATATGTTCTGGATGTGTTTGTGGATGAGCACCTGTTTTGTAAAGGCCTTGCCTTTTAAAAACAACAATAATCCTAAATACTGCAACTCAAAGTTTCCCTCGGAGTTTAATGAGTAAAAGGTAGTAGAGCTTACCACCTTGTGTGTGAGCTGAATTTAAGTTGAATTCATCACTACATGGGAATATGGAATTAAGATGTTTTTATGTAGATTAAAAGAAGTATGATTTCACCATTAAATACTGAAGATATAATACAATTATTTTCTTACTGATTATGTAAGAATGATCTGATTTTAAAGAAATTGCAATATAGTTCTACCTAGATATCTAAATATACTTAATTTCTTGAAATAAAATGAATATAGTTTAGGTGTTTCGTTGAACTTAAAATTACACAATAAAGATGTTATAAAAAGGAAAAGTGCAAATCAGTGTATGTATTATTCCTAGTGCTACAGTATCAGTTTATGTGGACTGGTTTATATAAACTTGGTTAGTAACATCCAGAAGTTATTGATGTCTAATATGAGATGAATATTTTGGTTGCCATTATTTCAACCAAATTCATTAATCGCTCTGACTACAAATGAACATCTTCTTAGATTAAAATAAGTTTTACTATATATATTTATAAGATTTTACTGATTTTTTATTATGTTTATTTTTTATTATATTTTAAGTTTTGGGGTACATGTCCAGAATATGCAGGTTTGTTACATAAGTATACACATGCCATGCTGGTTTATTGCACTCCTCAACCTGTCATCTGCATTAGGTATTTCTCCTAATGCTATCCCTCACCCAGCCCCTCAACACCCAGACAGGCCCTAGTGTGTGAGGTTCCCCTCCATGTGTCCATGTGTTCTCACTGTTCAACTCCCACTTATGAATGAGAACATGCAGTGTTTGGTTTTCTGTTCTTGTGTTAGTTTGCTAAGAATGATGGCTTCCAGCTTCATCCATGTCCCTGCAAAGGACGTGAACTCATCCTTTGTTATGGCTGCATAGTATTCCATGGGGTATATGTGCCACATTTTCTTTATCCAGTCTATCATTGATGAACGTTTGAGTTGGTTGCAAGTCTTTGCTGTTGTAAACAGTGCCACAATGTACACACATGTGCATGTGTCTTTATAAAAGAATGATTTATAATCCTTTGGGTATATATCCAGTAATGGGATTGCTGTGTCAAATGGCATTTCTGATTCCAGATCCTTGAGGAAACCCCACACTGTCTTCCACAATGGATGAACTAATTTACACTACCTCCAACTGTATAAAAGCATTCCTAATTCTCCACATCCTCTCCAGCATCTGTTGTTTCCTGACTTTTAAATGATTGCCATTCTAACTGGCATGAGATGGTATCTCATTGTGGTTTTGATTTGCATTTCTCTAATGACCAGTGATGATGAGCTTTTATTCCTATGTTTCTTGGTCACATAAATGTCTTCTTTTGAGAAGTGTCTGTTCATATCCTTTACACACTTTTTAATGGGGTTGTTTTTTTTTCTTGTAAATATTTCCGATACTACTATTCAGTTGCTTAAGTTGCCACTGAATAATTTTCTTGATTTGTTGGGTGTATAGTACCTGTCATGATAATTTGCTGATGAACTGATAATCCAACATTGATATCCAAAATTGATAACCATGTTTTAGATTGATATTTCCAATGCCACTTGGAAATTCATGTAATTTGACGGTTCATGTAATTACTCTAAAGGGTGCTCTGCATAATTATATTTAAAATTGATATAACCAGGATTGGGTTTAAGAAAAAACATTCTGAGTACACTGTCCAGGGATAAATAAGAAATAAATGTATAAAGATAGCTTCTTAGTTATGAATGACATTTAAAGCCATTTATGGAATACAGTTCATGAAAGGAAGAATAGATTTTGAGAAAGGCATAGAATATTCACTTTTAAAAATTAGAAATTTGAAGTGCTAGAAGTTATTAAAAATAGATGACCGTTCCCATCTCATTAGAGTACATAGGACAGTGGTAAATTCTGTATTAGAAAGCAATGCTGGTAGTTACTATAAATAGTTGGCGGTTCAATTAATCTTTATGGGGTGTATTATTCTAGTTCACCCCATCTTGCCTTTTCAAGAATGTGGCTTGGTCAAATATTAAGTAGAAGATATGCTTAGGTAACAGAAAATCCTTTAATACGTTATTTCTTGTTTGAATCTTTGGGCCTGTCTTAATGGAAATACATATAATGTCCATCCAAGAAAACCACCACTTTGAATGATTTTTTAGTTTTTGACAAAATTTAATTTAGAGAGGGAGAAGTTCAATGAATAAGTACTAGGGACTTAAGAAAGAGAAAGGTGAATAATTTAAATAACTGAAAACACTGAATACTACTGTGGCTTTTAGATATAAAACAGATAATAAACAAGACATTACATACCAGTTATGTGGCCTAAATCTTTGCATTTTGCCATGTTTGTTAATTTATACTTTCTTAATCTTATATTGATTTGCATTAAACCATTAATGTATGAAGGAACTACCTTTTTAAGTTAAGGAAATAGGGACATAAAAACATGAGATTTTTTAATTGATTCAGAGTCTTGGGCTTTAAGAGGCACTTCAATAAAAAGTATTACTGAAAGCTCTAAAAAAATAACAAAAAGTATGATCTCTACAAAGAAAAAATTAGCCACAAGGAGTAAGGCAGTAAGATTAGCCAGTGTCTCAGCATTTTACTTAGGAGAAAGGATAAGTGGTTTCTCTAGTCTTGTATTAGATTATTAAAAATGTTTGTGCATTGATTCTTACCAGACTTCTAACAGCTCAACATATTCTAGCAATGTTTAAACAAATTGATCCAGCTACATTTTTAAGCCAGAGATAAAACATTACTATATTCAGATTTAGATAAGAATCTGTCAAAAGAAATGAAAAAAAATTTATTTTAGATGGAGTTTTAACCACAGTTCATTTTCATTTATTTTTACTAAAATATAACATTTTCCTGGAGGTATTTTTCAACTTGAGATGAGCGTCTTCTATCAAATAGGTTTTAGTGACATATAAGAACTCAATGTGGTCACATGGAGTGGTATTTCAAAAGCGAATCCATTTGGTTCGCAATATAGTCTGCTAGAATTCAGAAAGAAGGAAGATAAAGTGCAAAAAGGGTAGTTCACTGGAAGAAACATCATCACCTACTCACATAATAAATGTGGCAAGGAAGAAACTCAGTCACTGATGCAACAATATTACTTGCTCAACAAGTGGTAAATGCCTACTCTTGGTAGAACAAAGCTTTGGTAGACATATGCAATACAATGGTAAATAAGACAGATGTTTGTTCTGGCCTCATAAATCAAGATGCTTTAATTGCTTCATTTAAAGAAAAACTCAGGACTAATTAAAAACTGTGTATTGGGATTCTTATGATCTCTTACACAATAGAGACTCCTGTTAACAATGGTAAATAACTTCATGTCAATATGCAAACTAGAAAAACAAGGGAAAAACATAAAAGTCAGTTAAAAAAATGGGGAAGTATGTGTGACAGGAAAACAAAGTCAGTGAAGGTGAAGTTTTGGTTTTTGCTTGGGATACTTTTTATTGGAGTCTATACAGACTTATTTAGCCATCAAGAGTTTATATGGTGTACTTCCTCAATCATTTATTGACTGTTACATGAGTCCACTAGGGAATTAGCAGAGGCCTTCCAAAACTAAGAAAGTATTTATTACCAAAACGGTAAATTTTTACTCAGCTAAATATAAAATCAACCCATATCAAGTAGTTTGCTTAACTCATTATTAATAGGAGATTTTGGCAATCCATCATGTACAACTCTTACGTATAACAGAGTCATATGGACTCTTCAGGTATTACAGGATCTCTAGGGTGTCGTTTTTCTAGCTGGAAACCTCTGTGGCCAGTGGCTCCTTAGCCGAAGCTTTGCTCAGCCCCACTGGACTCATTTCACCTACTTGACCTGGCAGGCTGTGCTTTGCTCACACTATCAGCCTGGGTCCCACACCTCCCAAGAGCAAGTCTGGCTTGGAACAGCAAGGTGTGTGTGAGCAAGCATGGGCTACGGACACTGCCCACAGTCAGATGTGCCAACTGCAGTGCAGGGTGGGCAGCTCCAGGTGCTGGCATTGGTGTCCGGTCTGTGAGGCTGCAGCCAGACCAGGCTCAGTGCAAGTTGCTTCCACAGCTTGTCCAGGGAACCATGGTGGCACTGGAAGCTTAGAGATGCTAGAAACCACAGGGCCCCAAAGAGAATCACAGCCCTGGCTCTGGGAACACCTATGTCTGGGCTCCCTGAAGGACTGCAGCTCTTCTCTCCTTCTCTTTGCCTGCAACGTGGCAAGCAAGGGGCATATTTCATCCCTATTTGTGTTATAGCTCTTTTATCCCCACCATTTGATGGGTCCCAAGTTCTTGTCATGTGACTAGGAAGAATGAGGTACACAGACAGCTGGAAGGTAAGCAAGATAAAGAGGAGCTTCAAGGAGCTCAGTTTTCCACAGGGAATAGCTCCTTTTCACAGTCAAGGTGTCCCAGGGAGTGCTCAGCTCCTAGCAGAGAAGAAACCCTGGAATGGGTTGCTCCTCTCTGGAGACAGGTCATCCCAACATCTTTGTAGCTCTTAGTAGAGAGGAGGTCCTGAAGTGTATAGCTCCTTTCTGCAGCTCGTTGTCCTGATGTCTGCTCGAGTCTCAGCAGAGAGGAGGTCCTGGAGTGGGTAGCTTCCCTCTGCAGTTAGTTATCCCAACCTCTACCCAACTCTGGCTGAACCTGGGGCTTTTATGGTCCTTAGAAGGGAGGAAGTGCATGAGAATTGTACCATGAGTGGCCATGGGCAGGCCCGGAAAGGGCACCACGAATTCCCACTCTGATCAGCAGGACTGGTAGCCTGGATCGCAGCCTTCAGGCCTTCTCTGGCATGAAAGTGGGGCTTCACTGGGGACCTGCCTCCTTTTGCTCAGGAGCCTGTCTGCCTCCCACGGCTATTGATGGAGCCCAGGTTTTTCGTGCTAAGGGGTACCTGCAGGCCAGATTGGTCCTCAGCCATCCTTGGCTTTCCTCCCATGATCATCAGTTTTAAAAGTCCAGAGGGGGTCAAGGAGGCAGGGGGCTGGTGGGTCGGCACTTCTGTGAGTATGTATATATCCGGCCAGGCTGTGACAGCACCTGGGATCAGCCCTGACTTTGCTCTGAGATTGGAGCAGGCACCAACAACAGGGAGAAGCCAGGCAGTGGGAGCAGACACTTTTGAGCCTGTGAGGGCAGGGTGTCCTGCCTGGGCACTCAAGAGTTCAGGGATGGGTCCATGGCTATGATTTGGGTGGTTGCAGCTGCATCTCCAGAGGGTAGGGCTCCTGCCTGCTCCATGGAGCAGGAGGAACCCCCCACCTTTCCCCATCTGCAGCTGTGGTTTGGGAGACTGCAGCTGTGCCTGGTAGGGTGGGATCCCTGCCTGCTCCCAGCCCTGAGAGCAAAGGGATGTCCAGGGTCACAGCCCTGACTTGCGTGGCTGCAGTGGCACCCAAGGAGCTCCTGCCCCAATTTGAAAAGGGTGAGGCTCCCACTTGTCCCTGGCCAGAGTTTCTTCCTGACTCCATGGAGCATGCAGCCCTACCGTGCCTCCCTGCTTCATCCAGTGTGATGGCAGCCACCACTCCAGATGGCTCACCACTGCCGTCACAGGCAGTACTTGTGAGAAATTAATTTAAGATGAACTCCAAAGTTTTCTCCCTTCCCATGACACCCTTTGTGTGATGGACAGATTATTGTTTTGTAGCCTTCCCTCTTTATTCTGCTACCAGATACGCAAAGCCATGCATAGCCTAAAAAAGTATAAATTTCTTTATTTTTGTTTTTTATTTTTTTTTTGAGACAGGGTATTGCTCTGTCACACAGGGCTTAGTACAGTGGCATGATTACAGCTCACTGCAGCCTCAACCTCCCAATCTCAAGTGATCCTCTTTCCACAGCCTCTCATGTAGCTGAGACTACAAGTATGTGCCACCATCCCCAATTAAAAAGTGTACATATCAAAAAGGTAAAAGTATGACTTTCAGACAAATATAAAATGAATGTATACCGGATTTTGTTTGATTTATTAATTATCGAATAAAAATTTAAGTTAATGAGCATTTGAGAATCCAGATTATTTGCAGGCAATTGGACAAAGATTGCTGGATTAGATATGAAACTAGTCAATACTCAACAGGCCATAAATCTTTGGAGTAATCTTTCTCTGAACAAATTATTTTGTATTACTACTGGTAAAAACCTAAAGTTTCAAAAGAAACTTTACTTAATCTATCATTAAACTAAATTCATTACCATATACTCTCATTGGATAGTTTTTGTGTCTTTTTAGTGTCAAAATAAACTGCCTCCAAAATTTTTACCTTATTTTTGTCAAGTTTTGGGTATTTTTTTTCTGATAATTTTTGCTATCGCTCATTTCCCCAGGGACATTTTATATTTCCAAATTTCTTGGTACAAATATCTAACTATTTTAGTGACTTCATAAGCTCCTTTTTCTTGGCTTGGAGTGACAGTAGAAGGACTTCTCTTTCTTCCCCATGATTCAGAGGCAAAATATATTATGTTGAAAACTCTTCCTGACTAAATATTCTTATCCAAATTTCAACCCCCATCAATTTATACCCTGGAGGTTGATCATTAATGTGGGTGGAATTGATTTGTAAAAAGCAGAAATGAGCTTGTATCCTGCTTTTGGCTAAGTGGGTGTTTGTAATCTTTGTATATTTTTTAGTGTTTGGGACTCGGCAAAATCAGTTACAGATAGAGTACATATTAACATTCTGCTCTAGCTTTATAAATTACAGTGTAAGACGTTTCACTCCCTCTAATGCCTTGAAAAAAGCCTGTGAGTAATAGTTATATCTTTTCAATGGTTTCTGTTTGAGAGTTTTCTATATTCCCTTATATATAAATTCTGAGCACACCATGCAATTGTCTATAATCAGAACTAAACAAAAGCTTCAATGTGTACATTAGATACCAATACTATATATTGTATAAAACTTAATACATAGTATAAAACTTACTTACCAGTTCTGTTCAGACCTGAAAAGGCAATCCCTGTAGTTGTAGTTCTCAAATAGCAATGTACATACATGGTGTTTATATATTTTAGTGTTATTTCCATTTTACTGTGGACCCATAGTTAAATTCAATGGAAACTTTTTTGTTTTCATTTGGATCATTATTGTATGAATATATAGATGATAAATAGATAGTCATTTTAAACATCCGCAAATGAAAATCTCCCTCTTGAATATATCAAAAGCTCTGAGTGATAAACACCAATGAGAGTGCTGGGGTAATTCTCTGGGTGGGGTAGGAGAACTGCCAAGTTCTGTTTTGCCTTCTTGTTCTTGTCAGTGGGATGTGGTTCTTGGTCTCACACTTTCACATATATTTTAAAGGCAATTATATGCAGGCTGGTATCCTAGCATAAAATCATGGTCAGTTTACTCCATATGTCTACCAGTTCTGATAATCTAACTAAGAAACAAGTAGCCAGAAAAAAAAAAAAAAACTTGGAGTTTTAGAGAGATAAAGTATTGACAGCTACTGTGTTATGACTTCACACATAACCCCTAATGTCTTGAACACACTTACTTTTCCAAGTTTTTATTCTGCCCTTTCCTTTCTTGAACATCATGCCCCTAGAAAAACAGAAGGGTGAATATAACCTTCTGAATGTGCCCTGTTTCTTGTGCCTCTGTGGTATTTGATATAGTAGTCCATCTGTGGAGAGAAAACTACTTTCACATGACCAGTTCCTATTTAACTTGACAGTTTAGCTTAGATGACAATTTACTATAAATGGCTTTAATTATCATATCTTTCTCTTCATGAGAAGAACATATTTCTTGAAATATTATAAAAGCTTGTATATTAATCTTCCATAAAATACTTAAATTATACAGAAATTGCTTAGCTGTATATCATCTCTACTAGTCTAAGAAGTCCTTGGAAATTGTAACTCTTTCAATTTGTGGACCCCATAGAAAGCTTGAAACATACTGTCATTCAATAAGAGGTGATAATTTCTATATTTGTGAGACAGGGAAATGAAAAATAATAATGTTTTATCCTAAAGAAAATTTATTAAAATTTTGCATATGTTATCAATTTTCTGATTGACTTAAATGACTTTTTGAGTTATATATATTATATATATACGTGTGTTTCTATTTCACTCTTCAAATCATTTTGTCAGCCCTCTAATACATATATTTTTAGGAACTTTCCCTATAATTTTTGATGTTTCACTTATTAGTTGTCTTCAGAATGTAAATATCTATTATAAATACTTTGTAATATTCTAAAGTCTATCAAATATTCATAAAACTTTATATATACATATTTTAGGTTAATATATAGATACTGCAGCTCATAAGTATTGATTCTAGATTGTTAATTGATCAAATAATTGTAGTATTTTATAAAATTTTCATAACAACTATAGAATAACTGAACATAAACTGTATTGGCTTCAGAGATGTAACAAATACTTCTGCCATTTTCAAGTTCTTCGAATTAAGAAATTTGAATTATTCATTAATGATGTCACTAATTGCACTCCAAAAATATTCTTGGAGAGTGATTTCATAAAGCATAGTCCTTTAGAATTAGGACATAAAATAGTATATCAAATTTTGAATTTATAGCAGGAAAGATTTAATCTTAAATTGATTCATAATGTGTTTTATGATTTTAGACAAATGTATTTATTTTTGCCATGATCTAAATATCTCATTATTAAAATAAAAACTAAAATACAGAATATATTTGCTTAATAATATGTTGATGAATAGGATTAGTTCTATTATATTTAATGACATTGTGCAATTGCTGAGATTGGTGATTTATTTTTCAATGTTTTCCCTTTAGATCTTCTATTTTTTTTCCTATTTTATTTTATTTATTTATTTATTTATTTATTTTTGTTGCATTTTAGGTTTTGGGGTACATGTGAAGAACACGCAAGATTGTTGCATAGGTGCATACATGGCAGTGTGATTTGCTGCCTTCCTCCCCTTCACCTATATGTGGCGTTTTTCCCCATGCTATCTCTCCCCAACTCCCCACCCCCTGCTGTCCCTCCCCTATTTCCCCCCAACAGACTCCAGTGTATAATGCTCCCCTCCCTGTGTCCATGTGTTCTCATTGATCAACACCCACCTATGAGTGAGAACATGTGGTGTTTGATTTTGTGATCTTGTGTCAGTTTGCTGAGAATGATGGTTTCCGAGTTCATCCGTGTCCCTACAAAGGACGCGAACTCATCGTTCTTGATGGTTGCATAATATTCCATGGTGTATATATGCCACATTTTCCCTGTCCAGTCTATCATCGATGGGCATTTGGGTTGGTTCCAGGTCTTTGCTATTGTAAACTGTGCTGCAATGAACATTCGTGTGCATGTGTCCTTATAGTAAAATGATTTATAATCCTTTGGATATATACCCAGTAATGGGATTGCTGGGTCAAATGGAATTTCTATTCCTAGGTCCTTGAGGAATTGCCACACTGTCTTCCACAATGGTTGAACTAATTTACACTCCCACCAATGGTGTAAGAGTGTTCCTATTTCTCCACATCCTCTCCAGCATCTGTTGTCTCCAGATTTTTTAATGATTGCCATTCTAATTGGTGTGAGAATGTATCTCAATGTAGTTTTGATTTGCATTTCTCTAATGACCAGTGATGATGAGCATTTTTTCATATGTTTGTTGGCCTCATGTATGTCTTCTTTTGTAAAGTATCTATTCATATCCTTCGCCCACTTTTGAATGGGCTTGTTTGTTTTTTTCTTGTAAATCTGTTTTAGTTCATTGTAAATTCTGGATATCAGCCCTTTGTCAGATGGGTAAGCTGCAAAAATTTTTTCCCATTCTGTTGGTTGCCGATTCACTCTAATGACTGTTTCTTTTGCCATGCAGAAGCTGTGGAATTTGATTAGGTCTCATTTGTCTATTTTGGCTTTTGTTGCCAATGCTTTTGGTGTTTTAGTCATGAAGTCCTTGCCTATGCCTATGTCCTGAATGGTTTTGCCTAGATTTTCTTCTAGAGTTTTTATGGTGTCAGGTCTTATGTTTAAGTCTTTAATCCATCTGGAGTTAATTTTAGTGTAAGGTGTCAGGAAGGGGTCCAGTTTCTGCTTTCTGCATATGGTTAGCCAGTTTTCCAACACCACTTATTGAACAGGGAATCCTTTCCCCATTGCTTGTTTCTGTCAGGTTTGTCAAAGATCAGATGGTTGTAGATATGTTGTGTTGCCTCTGAGGCCTCTGTTCTATTCCATTGGTCTATATCTCTGTTTTGGATAAATTCCTGGACACTTACCTCCTCCCAAGCCTAAACCAGGAAGAAGTTGAAACCCTGAATAGACCAATAACAAGGTCTGAAGTCGAGGCAGCAATCAAGAGCCACCACCCTAAAAAAGCCCAGGTCCAGATGGGTTCACAGTCGAATTCTACCAGACATACAAAGAGGAGCTGGTACCATTCCTTCTGAAACTATTCCAAATAATCCAAAAAGAGGGAATCCTTCCCAAATCTTTTTATGAGACCAACATCATCCTGATACCAAAACCCGGCAGAGACTCAACAAGAAAAGAAAACCTCAGGCCAACATCCATAATGAACATAGATGCAAAAATCTTCAATAAAATACTGGCAAGCCGATTGCAACAGCACATCAAAAAGCTTATCCACCATGATCAAGTAGGATTCATCCCGGGGATGCAAGGCTGGTTCAACATACGCAAGTCTATAAATGTAATTCACCACATAAACAGAACCAAAGACAAAAACCACACGATTATCTCAATTGATGCAGAAGAGGCCTTCGACAAAATTCAAGAGCCCTTTATGCTAAAAACCCTCAATAAACTAGGTATTGAGGGAAACTTTAGATCTTCTAATTGAAATGTTACTCAAAGAGCAAAGAAAGCATGAGAAAGCTGTGAATACCTAAAATGAGGTCACTCTTTTCTATTCCATGTTGAACAGTAAAAATTAAAGGCCTATAGTAAACTTTAGCTTAATTATAACCACGTAACATACCATGATGACTTTTTTCCAAATATTGAGATAACAAATGTCAGGTTGGAATTAGCTTTAGCTGTCATATATAATTCAGCTAATTACATTAATAATAAAACAATGTTCCACAGTAACATAATGGGATGTTATAACTATTGTTGGTGGCTTGAACCAGGATGATGTCACTGAGATGGTAATATTTTATTTCCATGTAACTCAAGACATTTGTCTTTCCCTTGAAATTTTGGCTTGAGAGATAAGTATTGTTGATTTTATCCATCTTTTGTAGCAAGACATTTTAAAGGAGAAGTATGTTTCGTAATGCCAATAATTGCATAACCAAAAGCCTAATGGCCCACCTATTTTCCTATCTGGCTGAGTTTATCTTCACACTAACTTTTCCACTTTCAACCACAGTAAGCAAAGAGACATGTTAGTAAATCTTGATTCATAGTAGTAATAGACCCAGAGGAAGTCTTCTTGGGGTATAATTTCTGGTAAAGGTCTTACTTCCTAACTTTAAAACATAAAGAAAATAAATCTATTCTTCACGTAGATGTGAGATGTCCAGTATTTCAAGTAATAGAAAGTAAGCCTATAAATCAGGCTAATATTAAAGGATGCTAAAGTCTCATTTCCAAATTGTATCTCTGATGGTGTGAACCAGTCTAGAACTCTCTATCACAGGACTTCTATTTGATATTACCTGTTCTGTTGGGTGTTAGTTATATGTTAGGTGTGATAATATATCTCTCACAGAAATTCTTACTAAACACATTCTTACAGATGCAAAAGAACAAGGACAACTCAATGGCTATTCATATATACACTGCCTTAAGTTTCTTCATGTAATGTCAAAGAGTTTGTACAAGGTTCACTCTTCATCATAGGTAGAGGTTTCTGTTAAAACTTGATCAAAGACTGATATTGTTTGACTCTGTCTTCCTATCAAAATCTCATTTCAAATTGTAATCCCCATGTGTTGAGAGAGACCTGTAATCCCCATGTGAGGAGGGTGGGAAGTCATTGAATAATGAGGGTGCTTCCTCCATCTAGTTCTTGTGATAGTGAGTGAATTCTCACAAGATCTGGTGGTTTTATAAATGGTAGTTCTACTGCCCTTTCCCATGCATTTCTTCCTCCTGCCACCATGTGAAGAAGGTCATTGCTTCCTCTTCATCTTCTGTCATGATTACAAGTTTCCTGAGGCCTCCCCATCCTTGTGGGACTATAAGGCAATTAAACCTTTTCCCTTCATAAATTATCCAGTCTCAGGTATTTCTTTATATCAGTGTAAGAACAGACTAATACAGGGACTAAGTCTCAGTCATTAACCATCAGGACTTCTCCCCCTCCAGCAGTCATTTTCACTTCTCAGCAAGCTGAGAGGTGTTATAGAAATGCAGTCTTTGTGTGTGTGCACATGTGTGTGTTACTAGCATTGGCATTGTTAGTAAGAAGTAAAGAAAAAATTATCCATTGAGACTCTTTCTTCTAAGAATTATATTGCATTAGAAAAACCTCCCTTAATTATTGTCTCATTTTCTTCATTTATCTTTTTTTTAAATTAAATAGACTTCTTTCAGCAGGGAAATGTAGAGAGCTAAAAAGAGCATCACCCACACCCTTACAATAAGAACAATTTAGACAAAATGCAAATTAACAGACTTTCTTGAGCCCAATAGAAAACTGAGGTTGCAGGACAAAAGCTTGTCCTCAAATATTGAAAAAGTTGGAAAAGACGATCTTTGCCCTTAAAGGAGAAAAAGGATCCAAGTACTTGCTTATCTGCAATAGATGCTCCAGAATATCATATAGATTGGTAAGAAGATTAAGCTAGAAATGTTTTAAAAACTACTAAAAACTGAATTTGTGATAATAAGAAAATTTTTTTAGTTTTTCTAAAAGATAACTGAGGAAAAACAAACCAAGCAATATATTGCGCGTGTTTAGCATAAAATGCATGACAATAATGGCACAGGGAAGGAGGGAGGAATTGGCTCTATGTAATTACACTGCATGTGAGGTAGTGTAATATTCCTTGAAGGTAACATCAGGTGATTTTAAAACGTATGTTGCAAATCCTAGAGTGGCCACACACCAAAAAAATATTAAAAAGAATATAACCAATAAGTCAATAAATTAGATAAAATGAAATCACTTAAAAAGATGCTATGAAAAAACCAGAGAATGCAGAAAAATAAAAGAAGCAAAAGCCAATTGTAACAAAGAGAAAATGACTAACAATATGTTCCAATTTAACCCAACCACATAAATAACCATTTTAGATGTGAATGATCTAAATATACTAATTAAAAGATAATATTATGTTAGACAAAGAATAATGATTCAACTATATGTGGTCTATAAGTAGAAACCTCAGACATTGATAAAATAGGGTAAAAGGATGGAACGGATAAACCAGGATGGAGAAAGATAAATTAGGGTAGAGGATGGATAAAGATAAAAACCACTAACCAAAAGAGAGTTGGATTAACTATATTAATTACAGACAAATTACACTTCAGAACAAGAAGTTTTTTCAGAAATGAAAAGAAGTATTACATAATGCTAAAAGGGATAAAGTTTCCACAAAGATTTCAGAATCCTAACTACATATGCATCTATCAATAGAGCTTCAAAATACATGAGGAAAAATGGATGGACCTGAAAAGAGAAGTAGATAAGTCTGGAATTATAGTTAGAGGCATCTGCTCTCAGTAACTGATAGAACTCAGTAGGCAGAAATTCAGTAAGGAAACAGATGACCTGAAAAACACTTATCAACCAATTGGATCTAAGAGTTGCAGAATATTCCACCCAACAACAGCAGAATATACCATCATCTCATGTGTAACAGAAACATACATCAAGATAGACTGAGTTCTGGACCATAAAAAAATCTTAATTTTAAAAAAATGATAGAAATTGTATACAAAGTTATGTTCTTAGACTATGACAACATAAAACTAGAACTCAATTATAGAAAGTTATCTGGGAAATCTCAAAGTATTTATAAAGTAAAAAACACATTTCTATATAACTCATGAGTCACAGAGGAAGTCTCAAGGGAGAATACTTTAATTAGCTGCCTTTTCTCACAAACTTTTTCATCATAGCTTTAAAGAATAGTCCTAGATAGCAGTGGTGAGATATTGAATGGTAAAGTTAGACATCTGTGCTAAAATTTTCAACCTCTTTTCTATAGAACCCCTGGCTATCTTCTCAGGATGGGTCTTCCACAAAATAATTTTTAGGTGGTAATAAGTGTGAATGCAAGGTTTTTACCACTCACTCACCTTCCTTCCCTCCTAATACTGGATGAGGCAGAATTATCATAGATGGGGCTTAGGAAAGCTATTGACTTTTAAATGTGCTTTTTTCTCTGTTGAGATATAATGGTATGTGTTTAATTTGTGCTAGTGTTCTTAACTTCTTGATTTTATTTATTTTGGAAGAATTTGAGAGAGAAAGGTTCTGTCGTTTACTCTTTCTAGGATTTGCAGTTCTTTATTTTTAAATTATGCCATCTGTGGTTTATGGTGAGAAGCTTTTTGTTTAACAGAAACTTTATAACATTTCCTAACAAGATTTTAATTTGATTAACTTGATTAATAACTTAGGTGAAAATTTGAAAATAAGCTGAAAAATTTTAAAGTAGCTTGTTTGAGAAAAGAATTCCGTGTGAAAAGAAGTCATATTCACAGATGCAAGTGATTTCTAAGCCCGTTATGTAATTCTATTAGTCTAAATCACAGAAAGACATTTATAGTCATACTTTACCCTGCCTTTCCTGTTCAGAAAGAAGATGGATTTTCAATAGTACTATGATAAGAGCAACATCTGATATTAACAGCAATTTCTTAATTTGGTCTATTAGATTTTCCTGTTAGCACATTTCATCTTATTTCTTTGAAACATTTTAAATAGTGTTTTATCTTGAAAGGAGCCTTTGAAGAGGTAGCTTTTCATATACGTTTTGGAGGATATTTTTGATACGTGATATACCTGCCCACTTATAATTTCTTAATATTTCTCATACTACCTTTGATCATTATTTTCTCCTAAAATTGCTGATATATTTCATAATATTGTGCAATAAAAAAGCAAACACAGCTTTAATTAGTGAAGAGATTAATGACATAAATTTTCATTATGCTATTAATTTTGCTCCTTATTGTCATATCTTAGTCTCAGATGCTGTTTTTTCTTTTTTCTTTTTTCCTCAAGCATTCAGAAAATTGTTAAGCATGAAGTGTACTGTAAAACTTTTAATTTATTTAGCACTTTAATCACACTAAACATTTATGTATTAAAAATTAAAATAAATAATATACTGCTTTGGATTGGAACTCTGAAGTCTGAGATTATTAAAGGCATATACATGTTACTATAATTCAGTAATTACAATCATATAATAATATCACACATAGATTATATATTATATGTAGTTAATTATATATATATACACACATACACACACACAGGGAGAGACAAAGAGTATGAGAAAGAGAAAGAAAAGCTATTAGCATTTATCATGATGACTAACAGACAAAAACTAACATAATCCCATTAGATTTACCAATAAAGATGTTCATTGTTTTTAACAAAAAAATTCCTAGTATGTTCTCCTGATTTAGTAAAAACTTTATGTGATTGGGTGTAGATCTTTAGTGGAATTTTATTTTGTTTTGAAAATCTCCCATTAACGGTCATATTCCAAATATTTTATTTTATTTTATTTATTATTTATTTATTTATTTTTGAGACAGAGTTTCACTCGTTACCCAGGCTGCAGTGCAATAGCACAATCTCTGCTCACCACAACGTCCACCTCCTGGGTTCAAGCAATTCTTCTGCCTCAGCCTCCCGAGTAGCTGGGACTACAGGCATGCACCACCATGCCCAGCTAATTTTTGTATTTTTAGTAGAGACAGGGTTTCACCCTGTTGACCCGGATGGTCTTGATCTCTTGCCCTCGTGATCCACCCACCTCAGCCTCCCAAAGTGCTGGAATTATAGCCATGAGCCACCATGCCCGGCCCCATATTCCAAATATTTTAAACAGGTTAAATACAGGAAGACTTCTTTGTGGGAGGCTCTTTAGGCTAATAATAACAGTTATCTGTTATATTTCTTTGTTTTTAACTTGCTATTTAAAAATACCTTAAGATTTACAGCAGATTTGCAAAGATTTACAGAACATTTTGTGTACCTTTCACCCAACTTTTCACCCAAGTTCCCCCAATATTATCATCTTACCATTAAGGTACCATGTAACCATAGTACATTAATCAAAACTAAGAAACACTGTTACAGTGCTGAACTACAAAGTTCATTTGGATTTCTCTAGTGTTACTGTGTTACTGTTGGTTTTGTTTTGTTTTGCTTTGTTTGATTTTACTAATGTCTTTTATTCTGTTCTGGGATAAAATCCAGCATGCCGAGACATATTGAGTTTCATGCTTCCTTACTTTCTTCTGCTGTGTGGTACTTTCCAGTCTTTCCTTGCTTTTTCATGATCTTGTTGGTCTTGAGGAGTTCTAGTCAGATATTTTGATAAAATGTTCCTTGGTTTGTGTTTGCCTGATTGTTGTTTGCTTGTTTTTTGAGACAGGATCTTACTCTGTTGCCCAGGCTGAAGTATACTAGCAGGATCACAGCTCATTGCAACCTCCACCTCCTGTGCTTAGGTGATCCTACCACCTCAGCCTCCCGAGGAGCTGGGACTACAGGAGGGCACCACCATGCCCAGCTAATTTTTGTATTTTTTGTAGAGACAGCATCTCACCATGTTGCCCAGGCTGGTCTCAAATGCCAGCGCTCAAGCAATCCACGTTCGTCTGTCTCCCAAAATGTTGGGATTACCTGTATGAGCCACCATGCCTGGCCAGATGTTTTGCTTATTATCAAAGTAAGTTTATGGATTTAAGGAAAAAATAGTCCACAAGTGAAGTGACCTTCCCATTGCATCGTATCAGAAATTCACGGTATTAAAATGACTGATTACTGAAGAGGTTAACCTTCACCAACTGGAGTTATGTCTGCCAGGCTTCACAACTGTGCAATTATTTTTCTCTTTCCGTAGTCTGTTCACTATAAGTGTGTAACTCAGTTCATCCCATATTCAAGGGAGACAAATTGAGCTCCACCTTCTAGAGGGAAGTGTTTCATTGCTTCCATAAGCTTATGTTAATACCAAAGTTGTTAATAAATACATTGGAGGCTAAGTATATTTCAAACTATGCATATATCTTGTTTCTCCTTAAAATATACTCACAGATTTTAGCATTAATTTGTGGACCTCTTTGAGGAAGTGTTAGTTGGAAATTCTAATAGTAATTTTCTCTTTGCTTTATTCATTATCTCTTCATTATCATGTATTATTTAGAATGTTCCTTCATATATATATATACTTTATTGCACTTTAGCATCTGAGGTACATGTGCAGAACATGCAGGATTATTACATAGGTACATACATGGCAATGTGGTTTGCTGCCTCCATCCCCCCGTCATCTATATCTGGCATTTCTCTCCATGTTATTCCTCCCCACCCTCCCTACCGCCCTTGGTCTCTCCCCTAGTCCCCCTCAACAGACCCCATGTGTGATGCTTCCCTCCCTGTGTCCAAGTGTTCTCATTGTTCAACACCCACCTATGAGTGAGAACATGTGGTATTTGATTTTCTGTTCTTGTGTCAGTTTGCTGAGAATGATGGTTTCCAGATTCATCCACGTCCCTACAAAGGACAAAATCTCATCGTTTTTAATGCTGAATAGTATTCCATGCTGTATATGTGTCACAATTTCCTTGTCCAGTTTATCATTGATGGGCATTTGGGTTGGTTCCAGGTATTGTTATTGTAAACAGTGCTGCAATGAACATATGTGTGCATGTGTTTTTATAATAGAGTGATTTATAATCCTTTGAATATCTACCCACTAATAGGATTGCTGAGTCAAATGGAATTTCTATTTCTAGGTCCTCGAGGAATTGCCACACTGTCTTCCACAATGGTTGAACTAATTACACTCCCACTAACAGTGTAAAAGTGTTCCTATTTCTCCACATCCTCTCCAGCATCTGTTGTCTCCAGATTTTTTAATGATTGCCATTCTAACTGGTGTGAGATGGTATCTCAATGTGGTTTTGATTTGCATTTCTCTAATGACCAGTGATGATGAGCATTTTTTCATGTTTGTTGGCCTCATAAATGTCTTCTTTTGAAAAGTATCTGTTTATATCCTTTGCCCATATTTGAATGGGTTTGTTTGTTTTTTTCTTGTAAATCTGTTTTAGTTCTTTGTAGATTCTGGATATTAGCCCTTTGTCTGATGGGTAGATTGTAAAAATTTTTTCACAGTCTGTTGGTTGCTGGTTCACTCTAAAGTTGTTTCTTTTGCTGTGCAGAAGCTCTGGAGTTTAATTAGATCCCATTTGTCTATCTTGGCTTTTGTTGCCATTGCTTTTGGTGGTTTAGTCATGAAGTCCTTGCCTATGCCTATGTCCTGAATAGTTTTGCCTAGGTTTTCCTCCAGGGTTTTTATGGTGTTACATCTTGGGTTTAAGTCTTTAATCCATCTGGAGTTAATTTTAGTGTAAGGTTTCAGGAAGTGTTCTAGTTTCTGCTTTCTGCACATAGCTAGCCAGTTTTCCCAACACTATTTATTAACAGGGAATCCTTTCCCCATTGCTTGTTTTTGTCAGGTTTGTCAAAGATCAGATAGTTGTAGATGTGTGACATTGCATCCAAGGCCTCTGTTCTGTTTCATTGGTCTATATCTCTGTTCTGGTACCAGTAACATGCTGTTTTGATTACTGTAGCCTTGTAGTATAGTGTGAAGTCAGGTAGCGTGATGCCTCCAGCTTTGTCCTTTTTACTTAGAATTGTCTTCACTCTGCGTGCTCATTTTTGGTTCCATATGAAGTTTAAGGTGGTTTTTTTCCATTTCTGTGAAGAGGGTCATAGGTAGCTTGATGGGGATAATGTTGAATCTATAAATTACTTTGGGCAGTATGGCCATTTTCACAATATTGATTCTTCCTAACAATGAACATGGAATGTATTCCCATCTGTTTGTGTCCTCTCTTATTTCCTTGAACAGTGGTTTGTAGTTCTCCTTGAAGAGGTCCTTTACATCCTTTGTGAGTTGTATTCCTAGGTATTTTATTCTCTTTGTATCAATTGTGAATGGCAGGCAGTTCATTCTTGATTTGGCTCTCTTTAAGTCTGTTCTTGGTATATAGGAATGCTTGTGATTTCTGTACATTGATATTGTATCCTGAGACTTTGCTGACATTGCTTATCAGTTTCAGGAGATTTGGGGCTGAGACGACGGGGTCTTCTAAATATACAATCATGTTGTCTGCAAATAGAGACAATTTGACTTCCTCCTTTCCTAATCGAATACTCTTCATTTCTTTTTCTTGTCTGATTTATCTGACTAGAACTTCCAATACCATATTGAGTAGGAGTGGTGAGAGAGGTCATCCTTGTCTAGTGCCAGATTTCAAAGGGAATGCTTTCAGTTTTTGCCCATTCAGTATGATATTGGCAGTGGGTTTGTCATAAATAGCTTTTATTATTTTGAGATACATTCCATCTATACCTAGTTTACTGAGAGCTTTTAGCATAAAGGGCTGTTGAATTTTGTTGAAGGCCTTCTTTGCATCTATTGAGATAATCATGTGGTTTTTGTCTTTGGTTCTGTTTATGTGGTGGATTATGTTATAGACTTGTATATGTTGAACTAACTTTGCATCCCCAGGATGAAGCCTACCTGATAGTAATGGATAAGCTTTTTGATGTGCTGTTGCAGTCGGTTTGAAGATTTTTTCATCTATGTTCATTATGGATATTGACCTGAAGTATTCTTTTTTTGTTGAGTCTCTGCCAGGTTTTTGTATCAGAATGATGTTGGTCTCATAAAATGATTTGGGAAGGATTCCCTCTTTTGTGTTGTTTGGAATAGTTTCAGAAGGAGTGGTAACAGCTCTTCTTTCAATGTCTGGTAGAATTTGGCTGTAAATCCTTCTGGACCTGGGCTTTTTTTGGTTGTTAGGCTATTAATTGCTGCCTCAACTTCAGCCCTTGTTATTGATCTATTCAGGGTTTCGACTTCTATCTGGTTTAGGCTTGGGAGGGTGCAAGTGTCCAGGAGTTTATCCATTTCTTCCAGATTTACTATTTTTTTGTGCATAGAGTTGTTTGTAGTAATCTCTGATGGTAGTTTGTATTTCTGTGGAATCGGTGGTGATATCCCCTTTATCGTTTTTTTATTGCATCTTTTTGATTCTTCTCTCTTCTTTTTCATTAATCTGGCTAGCAGTCTATTTTTCCTTCCTTCTTTCTTTTGCATTTCCTTTCAGTTTCTGGAAGATACTCTAGACTCATCTATGTTTTCCTTGCTTTACCTCTAGGATCCCCATTTCTCCAAGAATCCCTAGGTAGTTTATTAAATGATTGAATTTAAAAACCAAGATCTTTGCTTAAGTATGCTTGCTGCTTTTGAGGTGTCACTCTTACTAGACCCTTTCACAGAGGCCAAGGCTTATATGTGTGTGTAAAAACTTATATATACAAAGACATGTGTATGTGTTCATTTCAGTATCTATATTTCTTTATGTGTATATATATACATAGGTTTGTGTGTGTGTATATATGCATGTGTATGTATGTCTATACACATATACATACATTGCATACATATTATCAAATACAATTAAATTTGGCCTAAAGCTGCCTTTCTACTTTGAATTCCTTTACAGGGAACTGCAACCTAACTTAGTATGTCAATTAACTGCAACCTAACTTAAAAGGACATTCTTGTAAATAGCTGAGTCCCTGACAATTACGGTAGGCAAGACACAATCACAGGTTGCCAAATGATCACACTAAATTTCTATATAAGGATATTTTTTATTACACCATGCCCAAATAAGGCAAACATCCAGTTACTCAAATTAAGTTGTTTTTGTAAGTCCCTTCCTTTTTCTGTAAATACTGAATGCTGACACTGATGCGTAGAGTTCTTTGAACTTCTCTGAGTGCTCCCTGATTTAGGAACGATTCTTTGTTCAAATAAACATTGTTACATTTGATTCTGAAGTTCTTTAAACAATATATATACATACACAATTATATGGGTGTAGGTGTGTGATCACACACACACCACACACACACATCTCCAACACTAAGACAGTATTAGAGGGTCCATTCTAGACTTTACTACTTACCAATGGATAGTAAAGGTGATTTTGGAAAAGCAATGGATTCTCATTTGTGCCCTCTTTCTAGTAAGTGCTCCCTCTTTTCTTGAATTCCAACATCAACTATTATCTCAAATTTTAATAGAATTGCAACTTGTCTACTGGGAAATTGTCATTGTTGACAGCTAATATATGGCTAACTTTAAAATAAAATAATTTAAATACATTTTTTCTTAAATAATGAGGAAACTGAGGCTTTGGTAGGAAAAAAAAAAAAAAAAACAGGTAACTCTCCAAATGCACATATTAAGGACATTAGATCAATTAGAATTTTCTTTTCTAAAGTGAATACCTTCCCATCTTTTGGTGATGTGACACTCACTTCTATATCCTACCTTCTCATAAATATTTTCAGTGTATGTCTTTATATAAGATCTATGTTTTCTGACAGGAATTTAGCTATTGCCATTTTAAGATCTGACACATTTTTCTGTATGCATCTTATTTTAGGCCACCAACTCACTTTCATGTTAAAACAAGAAGTGTATTATCTTCCTGATTCTAGAAAAAATACAAAATTTGAGGTGTGTACATGCAAGTTCTCTCTTCTCTTATAATAATAGTTTCAGAGAAGAATATAGCAATAAAATAGAAAAATCACAAAGAAAATAATAAAAATGTAGTTAGCATTAAAACATTTGTCACATAGGAAAATGAAATAAATACCACCTTATTTATTCTGTTCTTGTGGAAAGAGTAATTCAGTGCTTTTTTGTAGTTAAAAAATTTTAGTAATAACTATTTTATTAAGAAGTATTTTCTTTCATATGAAATCATATTAAATATACTCTAAAATAAAGAATAAAGTAATCATCTTGTTACTTTGCTATAGGATATTTTGCTTGCTTTTTGTTTTGCTTTGGTAGCACAATGCCCAGTTTTGTCATTGCTGTTGTTTGTTTTTTTCTTCATTACTAAAAGTAGTATCTGTGTGCTTGAGACGAAAAGATAGAATATGGTCAGGAATCTATCGACTATTTTCACTGAGTCATTTTGAAGGTTGACTTTTTGTTTTCAAACTTAAGACAATAAAAAGTCAATGAACTAGTTACATGTCTTAAAGTTTTCTGTGAAATAGTATACTAAATGCAGCCACTGTAAATATCAAATACATTTGGTGTCTCTTTTTTTCCAGAACCCAAACCATCTTTTAAGTTAATTATTAATTTGGCATAATTTTTTGTCTACTATAATTTTTTTTATGCAGTCTGGCTCTGTAGAAGAGGTTGGAGTGCAGCGGCATGATCTCAGCTCACTGCAACTTCCACCTCTTGGGTTCAAGCTATTCTCCTGCCTCAGTCTCCTGAGAAGCTGGAATTGCAGGCACGTGCCACCACGCCCAGTTAATTTTTGTATTTTTAGTAGAGATGGGTTTTTACCTGTTGGCCAGGCTGATCTTGAACTCCTGACTTCAGGTGACCTGCCCTCCTCGGCCTCCCAAAGTGCTGGGATTACAGGTGTGAACCACCGTGCCCAGCCTCCTATACATTTTACAGCATCACTGAATTGCATATTTGTTTAATAAAACAAGATTACACAGGTACCTATAATATTTAAGTGCAAGAAATGTTTTAAAATGTAATTCAGGAAAAAATATTTGTAATATACTGGCATAAGCTTTTATAAAACAAAAATTTAACTTTAAACCTACATAATTATTGACTATAAGACTATATAAATTTTATTATTGTCTTTTATTCAATTGTTATAGTTAGTCTTTGTAGGGATTGCATTAATACGCCATTCTTCTATATAGATGAAAATTATACTATGCATTAAATTTATGTTAAAATTTACTTGTCCTTCTTAATTTTCTGTCTTCATTTATTTAAACATGCTACATTTACTATGTAACATGCACTGGTCAAAACACTGAATACAAAAGTAAATGAGCTAGAAAAGCATCTGACTTCTATGAGCTAATAAACTGGCAAGTGCCTCTAAATTTATCTTATGCACTAACATTAGGGTAGAGATCTCCTGACTCTTAGGATCCTTTCCATATTCAGATTCAAGTTTTTCTGCTCTAATGATGAGTGCTAATTTGAATTTGTCCTAAGTAATGCCCATCATTTAAAATGGCCATGCACTCAATTAGAGCATTTAACCATGGCAATTTTGAGTCATTCTGTGTTTTTTAAATAGTGAAGCTGGATAATGACATTAACTGAAATCACAGGAATGTTAGAAGATTAACAAAACCTAAAATTTAAACCCCAACCCAAAGCCACTTCAAAGGCCTTTACTTAACCAGAAACTGCTATAATAGTAATCAATGCCATCAATTCTGGTTGGATAACTTGAAAAGAGTAATTATGAAACTTGGAAAAGAAATTGTCTCAATTCTTTTGTTCAGTTTGTATTTTACATAGGTATTTAGATAATCACACAAATAAATGCAAAATTTCTTACAATGTTGCAATACGTATTTAAAAAAATAAATAGAAACAATTTTATAATTTATCTAGTTTGACACATTTTATTTTTTTCTTTGTTACCAGAATGAGGGGAAGTGTTGGGGGTGGGGGAGCTGACACTCAGTATCTATAGAAATAAAAAATGAAATTATTATAGAGAAGTTTTATATGTGTTACAAAGGGTCACATTTGGCTTTTTGGCAACTCAAAAATAAAAGAAAAATAACATTATCTAATGTATATCATATTAGTTCTAATTTCACTATTGTGAGCTCTTTCTAGAATATAATATGTCATGACATTCACTGAAATAGGTTTTTAAAATTGGTTCTTCATTTTTAGCAGATTAATTTTGTTAAGACAAAGAGTGGCAATAATAATTTCAAATTGTTTGGAATTCAATATGTGATATTCAGGTATATAATTTGTGATTATTATTTTATCAGAGAAAAAGTAAGAAATGTAATGAGTATATGGTAAGTAAAGTAAAAATTTTCACAGAAAGAATATCTGTGAACAAAAAAAAATCTTACTTAAGAAAAGGACACACAAAAAGTGTTTAAGTAAGTGAAGTATATGAGGTACTAATCAAGAACATCATAAGGACAGTGGATAAAAACACAATGGACAGAAAGACCTTGCAGAAGTAAAATCATAAGAAAGCATAAAGCCACCCAGACTAATCCAAACTCTTAAATTATAAGAGAAGCATTGAAAAAAGTAGGAAGAAAGCAGAGATTGTCCACAAATGCAAGGAAGAAATAATTAATTTTATATTTATACATATGTGTACATATTTGTGGGGCACATGTGATATTTTGTTACACGCATAGAATGCGTAATGATCACACTAAGGTATTTAGAGTGTTCATTACCTTGAGTATTTATCATTTCTATGTACTGGGAGTAATTTTTTAGAGTGACTTTTTCATAAGGACTGTACAAGCCCACTACTCATAGCAACCAGAAACATACCTGTAGTCAACATAACTAAGTAAGTGGATAAAGTCAGATTTATTCAACTTTTTTAAGCAAGAGGCATATTCCAGGTCCTTGAGCATCCCTATAAGAGGGTATAGGAGGAAATTTTAAGTAGAATTTTGGTATGTTGAATGAAAACAGGAGGGTTTGGGGAAAAATAAGAATAAGATGTCAAAAACTGGGGGTAATTGAAATAAGCAAATTTGTAAAGTTTTCTTTATAGTTGGTGAGTAGATTAAAGTGGGTTAGAGATACCATTGGTAATGCAGCACTGAATGAGGTTGAGCAGAAGTAAGGAATTTTAATATATATTTTTTCGTTTGGAGGATAATCCTACCTATGGCTTATATCTATGAGCATTGTTTATATTCAGCTGGGAATGGTTAGTTGCCGGTTGGGCAATTTGCCAGCCTAGTGTGCCAGTTGGGCTATTATTCACTTTCTTAGCAAATTTCAATATACAGCCTTACAACAATTTTTTGAAACAGATGTCATTGCCACATAACATTTTTTTAAGTGTAAGTATGAAAAGTTCTCTCATTCAGCAAATGTCAGTACTGGAATTAAATCTGCATACACCAAACTCTGAAGTATTTATTCTATTACTAAATCAACACAACATGATACTCTGTTATTTCCGTTAGGATTACTCTTTCTTAAGGAGTAGAGTAGTATATTGAAAAGAATATCAGCTGGGATTTAGACAACTGAATTACTAATTCTGCACCTGAAAAGCTCTGTGACTTCAGGCATGTCACAGAACTTCTCTGGACCTTAATTCTTTCACCTTTAGTAGGAAGGAGTTGATGTAGCTTAAGTATAAAGCTCCACCTAGCTCAAAAATTGTATTATTATTATCATTATTATCGATTCATTCTTCTTGTGCTCATAAGTACTCAAAAATTGCCAGAAGCAGATAAAAGTTTTGCTGAACTTAAAGCCCATTCAATCTGAGAGGCAATTTTAAAGAATGAGAAAAAAAATCTTACTATTGCAAATTTTTAAAAATAATACATCAATGTGAACACATTTACGGGGCTTCTCCCATGGCTTTAGAAGTGATGCTTGCAAAAGAGAGACCTAGAAATTTAAGTTTCTCTAGCTTCCCTGTAAATTTGCCTTTTGCAATACCATTCACAATGGCTTCTGTGGAAGGTTATGTTGATGGGTTGATAAAGACAAAAGAGAAGATGGCAGATTTAATGGTGTTACCCAGGAATTTTCCTGATCTTCTCCTTTCCTGTCCAAAGTGTAAGGAGGTTCAGAGGTGGTCCATTTTCACTTGGAACTGTAAGAAACAAAGGATTTCTTACCCTCTAGGAAGGTTCAAAAAGCCTATTCCTGAATCATACTATGGAATAAGACTGATTCATGTCACAGAGAGGTAAGGTACAAGGTGCAATGCTTAAAAAGACAGAGTGAAGTACCAAGCACTTACTTGTTTTTGTTTTGCTTTGTTTTGTTTTGTTTTTTTTTTCAAAATAAGACAGTCAGCAACACATACTGGAGGAAACAAGGACTTCCAAAAGCTATTGCAAAAACTACATTATCTAAAGGCTATGAAGTGAGAAATTTGGTCATCAAAAACTAATGAATTAGTAACTAGTGACATGCCACATGGTAAACGTATTTAATATGATGATATAGTGAGTTAGCATCTACATGCAATTGTAAAAATAAATTCTTAAATGTAAAGAAATCAACATTAAGTTTCAGATTAACTTGCCTTTGTCTCATAGACCTCTCCATGCATTTGCTCTCACAAAATACAACAGGATGGAAGCAGAAACTAGGCTATCTTACTGCATTCTAAAATATTCTGTTACCTAAAATAATTCATGGTTTCAGTTGGTTTCACATCTGCCTAATGTAGCATTAGTGGTTTTTGTGATACAGCTTTCAAGTTATGATGAGGACATTTTGCACTGACATCCCTCCAAGATAAATTACCAAACCCTTCAAGACATAGGATGATAGGAAGATGAGGTTTATTATTTCCCACACGGTGGTCAAGGTCATTAAGGAAAAATGGCATGAAGAGTTAATATTACAGGAAAGAATTAGCATCCAAAATTAAATAATATTTGAGATTGAAAAGATATATTATCCTCATAGCTCTGCCAAACTCAGTGTCTACAAAAATTATTATCTCTCTTTTAAGTGCCAGTCATGTAAGTTACGGTTCTCTAAGGATGATTTTAATTGCTCTCTGTTACTAGAAATTTCCTCTATTTTACCTCTCTCAGTCAAAATGACTTGAATTCTTATAACATCATTTCCCTTTATTTCAGAATTTTGTTCTCTGGTATAGAATTTCCAACTGGATATGCCTATTTTCTTTTTTCCTAGAAAATATACATAACAATGAACATCCTGTGGATAAGTTGCTAAGATGGAGGATGTTACATTTCAGTTACTCACTTATACTAATATTCTTTGTACTAAATTTAACTTTTAGAACTATCAAGTTTTGCTGAATATAAAAGAAGTTTATTCTGCAATTGATACTAACTACTAATTCATAGACTAATAATGAAATTTACAAAGAACTTTTATATCCTAGAATAAAAAGAAAATATGTTATGACTCCTCTTATTTATACTTTTGCTCCTATTTAGAATGCTGGCAAATTACTTATGTTTTTGAACTTTTAGTTATTTATTTGGATTCAGATGGATGAACAAAGTATCTGCATTTTAGAATAACTTCTTAACAATCCTTAAACAAGTGAAACTCCACTTACGTATAAATAGGCAAGGAGAAAGCTCATGATTATCTAATAGAGAACATGAATCCCCCAATAAATTATCATACAATAATGTCAGACTTGTTTTTCTACTTTTTTATTATTGGTAAAAATGAAAAAAAAGATTACAGAAAATAAAATCTGTAGGCCAGTATAGCAAGTTAAGAAAGTTATTTTTACATATTAAATTATTCAAGTAAATATTTTACATACAAATTGAAGTTTTCAAAAAAAAATAGGTTAAGTATTTACCCTATTTTTTTTGGTCTGCTAAGAGACCATTTATCAAACTGACATTCAACTGGACTGCAGCTCACACTCTAAAAGAGTAAAACGCATATCACAGGCTAGAAACACACATGTGCATATTACATACATGTGAAATGGTTAACATGGCTGGGTATACTACTTCCATAGGCAGTTTGACCCTATGAAAATACTGTAGTCTATCTTGCATCAAATCGAAATAAAAGAACAAAATATAATACCTGCCTATAATAAACATTTGCTCAGGCATTTAAAAAAAATGCAAAAATTATTATGTTTAGGGGATTTAAAAATTATTAAAGATGGGATAAAAGTCAACACTGGTTACAAATATCTGAACATGGAGAGTACAGCCTATAAATTCATGTGGATCGCATATTAGTGAATGTATATCACATAACTTCTACTAGCCAGTCTATTCCTCTTGCTTTATTCTAAAGACGTACATGGACTTGGATCTTTTATGATAATTTAAAAAATAATATTAAAAAAGAAAATATAAATTACTCATAACCTACCATTTGTAGATTAAACATAATTAATGTTTTTGAATATATTCCTTTTATGTTGGACAAAACATTTAAAAGAATGTATTTTGTTATTCTAAATTTGTATTACATAGATTATATTTTTCTCATGCCATTGTAGATTATTAAAACTTGTTTTTAAATTTTACTTGGTTACCAGCTCAGGAAAGTTTCCCTTAAAGCCCAAATGACACAATAACAGAAACAAGATTTTACTTCCTTAAAATTGACATCAGGCAAGGAGAATTCTGAGAAACCCAGGGTAAACAGAGACTTTTATAAATCAAAACACAGGTGCCATTCCTAAGAGACAGTACTGTAAGTTTCACAAGATTCGTATTATCTGGCCATGAATTTGTAGGACTATTTCCAATATAGTTAAGGCAATATTTTTTAAAGCCCTCACTAAATTTTTACATTGTCTTCATGCAAGAGTGCAAACTATCTCCAAAGAGTCCATTCCAATCCCCACCACTCCACAAACAAGTTACAGTTTTTACTAATCATAACATACTTATTATATTCATGATTTTCATTAGTGAGGTATAAAATGCTGATTAAGATATGAGTAACAAAACTGACTGTAATAGCCATGCCTCATGTGGGGACTATCTAATATAATGCTATCTGACTTCCCATGTAGTGTGGATTATTAGGGCATTTCTCTTCCCCATCTTTGAAGCAAAAACTACAGTAAACTAATAATTTATTTACCATCCCTTTTACATAGACATTATGTTACTTCCAATTACAAACAAAGCTCCAGTGATAACCCTGCTCAAGTGTATTTTCATCATATAAGAAATGCATCTTCAGGGTAGATTTCCAAAAGTAAGATTTCTGGGGCAAATGTTCAGTTCCTAAATAGTTTTTTAGGGATAGTCAAATTCCCTCCAGAAGGGTTGTGCCAGTTTGCATTTCTACCAGCAGTATGGAATATGCCTGATAGTATAGACTCACCAACCATTTTTTTTACACTTTTAAAATTGTTCCAATATGATGCTAAGAAGTAGTATCACGTTGTTTTAACTGTATTTCTTTAAATATGAGTAAGTTTTTAAATATTTTCATATTTTAAAAATGCATTTTTATATCTTTATGTTAAATTGCCCATGCATATTTTTTCTATTGTTTTCAATCACGGTTTCGTTCCTTTTTAGATTTCACAGCACATGTAATACTTGTGTGGTTTCATTTTTACATTTGCATTTCTAATCTAACAAAATTTTTTATTTGCATATAATGTGAGATATGGTTTCTTTCATTACAAATGATGATAAAGTTATTCAAGCATTGTAATAAAAGTCTATTGTTGACATCTGGTATCTGTTCAGAGATACAAACCCATAGAAAGAGTATTGCTTATAATCTTACAGGGAAAAAAAAGCCAAACTATAAATCACAACTTTTCTTAAATCTGAAGTTGCAGAACAAATGAACTGACCTGAAATCTAAAGACATGCCTGTGGGAAGAGACTAAACACAAGTAATGGCTTATGAGGAAACTGGATACTGGGAAGAAGATTGGTGGATCTCAGGATTGCATTGGTGAGGGAGTGTGAGGACCCTGGAGGCTACAGAAATTGAGAAAGTCCATATACTCTTGAGAGTTTTCTCCATGAACCCCATCAATTGCTCACAAAAATTATTGGATAAAGTGATAAGAAAAAGTCCTTTATGGTGTAGACCTAGAGAACAGAGACTATGATAGGAGGGGCATGTAATTCCATTTGTACCTTTCTCCACCATCTCCCTCATGGAATAGAAGCTTTAACATGTGGAGGTCAAAGCAACACACACTGTCACCATTAGGGCACTGAAGTAAACTATTGCATCTGAATGAAAAAATAAAACAAACAAAAACTACTCCTGGAGAAGGGATAAAAATACAATGTGGGCTGAGAAATACAACTGCAAAGGGGCAGAAGCACTGAGAATAGACAGCTGAGGCACAAGGGCTTGGTGCTTGTCTAAGACAAAGCCTAAATTAGAACAGAGTGAATTTTCTTCTCAACACCAAGTAATAAAAGTTGGATACTGTATTATTCAGTGTTATCCAGAACAACAGAGCCTATAGAGTGTGTACATATGTAGAGAGTTTTGTTTTGAGCTACTGGCTCAAATTTATAGAGACTGGCAAGTCTACAATCTGCGGTTCAATTTTGTAGGTCATCAAGCTGGAGACCTAGGGAAGAGCAGATGTTGAGGTTCAAGTCTGAAGGCTTTCTGCTGGCAGCACTCCCTCTTGCTCTGGGGCAGGTCAGTGTTTTGTTTTATTCATGCCTTCAACTGATTGGATGAGGCTCCCCACAGAATGGAGGGCAATCTGCTTTACTCAAAGTCTACCAATTTAAACGTTAATCTCATCTAGAATCATCCTTACCGAAACCTCCAGAATAATGTTTGACTACATGTTTGCGTACTGTAACCTAGACAAGTTGACACATAAAATTAATCATTACTAGTTACACTGTATAGATTCACTGCCAAAGGTAGACAATAAACAGACAAGCATAGACACACATTTTCTTAAAATCCTGGAGAAAATAAAATCCCACTTTAAGTAAAAGATATTCTTAGAAGAGCCTGTCTCTTGTGGTGCACTGGAGGTAATCATAGTTAACAACCAACCTTAATCCAAGCCCAACCTCTAACTAGATTGGCTCAAACTCCTACACTAGAAACATAACAAACAATAACAAAAGTGTAGCCACTTCTAGGCATAAAAACTAAGCAGGACTAAAGCAGTAATACATTTCAAACCTAGTCTAATTTCCAACTGAATTAAGTCAAACAACTGTATTAAAGCCCTAAAGAAAGGAAAAGCATGGCCAAGTTTAGGAATAAAATAGCTTCATTCCATCTCTACTTTCCTACACAGGATGTCCAGCTTTTGACAAAACCAACAAGATATGTAAATATAAGAATCATAAAACAACATATTCCCAAGACACAAAGCAAACATCAAAGCTAGCCACAGAAGTGACATAAGGGAGATCTTGTAACGTCTGGTAATGTTTTTAAGTTGCCTCTCTTCTGCTTCAGGTAGCCCTATGAGGGAAGCTTCTTAGAATTCTTCCCAGTCTTGGTGGGGTTCCTGAAGGATTATCTTGCCACTGGGTAAAACCATTTTCTTCATATCTGTGGTCCCAGAGTCATCATAATTACACATTAGCCAACAACTGGCCTTTAGCAATTCATTAAAAATTTCTAGTTTAATCTTCTTCCCAGCTTATACAGCACTTAAGGGATATAATGGCACAAGTGATGTCTTTCCAGGTGTGGAAATGCTCAGATTCTACTTCTTCTGGTATGTGCTTGTCTCGCATATGTCAAGTTTCTTGCTTACCCAGCTACTTCAGTTCTCTGATGAACTGAGTTAAAGGCTAAAATAAAGCCTTTAACTTCTCCAGCTTTTTCTTGTAAGTGTAGAGTGGTGCTCTTTGAAGTTCTACATCTTGAACTAAAAGCAGGACTTATTCATAACTATATTTTTTTAATGTTGGGTACACTTAAAAATAATCAATTATATTTTTTAAATGTTGGATACAAAATTCTACATTGAGCCTGAGGTGGTAGCATGTGAGGCTGAGGTGGGAGGATGGCGCGAACCCAGGAATCTGAGTCTAGCCTGGTCAACAGAGTAAGACCCCATCTCTGAAAAAAAAATTTCTATATTGTTATTTATGTTTTATTTCAGTAGATTACAGAAATCATTTATTACTTTCTAATTTTTATAATTTCTGTTGAAAAGTTATTTGTTTTGCTGTTTTTGTCCCTTTAAAATAAATATATTATTTGTATAGCTATTTAGAATAATTTTCTTTTTGTCTTCCATTTTATGCAGTTTTATTCTGATCTGGTAAGATGTAAATATTTTTGTCTTTATATTGACTTGATTTAACAGAGCTTCTTGAATCTGTGGTCAATAAATATTTACTGAAATATTGCTTCTCCCTTCATTCCTCCTTCAGAAACTTCAATTGCACATTTAGTAAACATTTTCCTTTTGTCCTATATGTGTCATTTTTGAATCATTTTTTATTTCTAGTACCTAGAACTTTTCTAACATGTCCTTATATTTTAGCTATTTCCCAATGATTTTGATCTCCATCATTAATCTAGATCTATTGCCTATTTTGTGTGAGCTTTGGTTAAGCCCATCTTCTGCATTTATAATATCAATTACCCTATTTTTGAGATTTAAGACTTTTTAAGTTATTTTTAATCCATTCAGTACTTTGATGAAATTCTTTTTATTCATATAAATTTTCAAGCATATTAATGATAATTCTAGTAAAATTCTTGCATGATAGCTTCTACATCTTGATCTGCTGTGCTTGTTTATATAATCTGCCAATTGTTTTGTTTAATAATTGTATTCTTAAATCTGGAATGCCTGGCAATTTTAAATTAAATTCTGTACTTTGTAAGTGAAATTATATCTTTTTCCTCCAAAGACAATAGACTTGTTCCACTAGGTGTACAAAATATGAGCAAATAATTTTAATTCAATTAAAATTGCCTATTCATTATTATCAGCATCTTAAAATTAAGCTCCACTGCTAATGCAAATGAAAGTCTGGTGTGTTTTCTAGGACACATTTTTTTTTAGGTGATACTGAACTCCAATTTTCTCCACATTACTTTGATGTTGAATACTTTTCTGATTTTTTTTTTAGCCATAGAGCAGCAGTCTTTTGTTTTGTTTGTTTGCTTTCGCATCCTGCACTTTCCCTTTAGGAGTTATTCAATGCCTTAACGGCATATGTTGTTTATAAAATATTAGGTTCATGCATGTTTTATAGCCTTTTGTGATGATTATAATGTCTCAAGTCATGGCAGCTTGGTCCTGCCTGGTCTCTATGTAATTGTTTTCTCTCTAGCCCAGCAAGAACTCTTCAGACTCTAGGTAATTACCTTCTTTTCAATCTCTAAGTATTTTCCAGGAATCAGAAAATTATAAATAAAAAATGCTCTAGGATTTCTTCAGCTTCCTTATCTGTTCTCTGAGATCTCAGAAACTTGATTTATGGTAATTTTGATGTTTTCTGACACCTTTGAAGAGCTGTTTATTTTAAAATTTTTAACGTAGATTTTTATAATTATTAATGGTGGGAGGTTTCATCTTACATTTTGCAAAAGCCATTGATAATGTTAATTGTAGCTTTTCTTATTGTTGTTGCTGCATTTTTAAACTTTTGTCCTGGGCATGAGATGGTTTGTTGCCTGAATTTGTTATATTATGGATTTGCATATTGCATCCCAGGGATGAAGCTGACTTGATTGTGGTAGCTAAGTTTTTTATGTGCTGCTGGATTCAGTTTGCCTGTTTTCTATTGAGGATTTCTGCATCAGTGTTCATCAGGGAGATTCAGGAGACCTGTCTCACATGGAAAAACACACACAGGCTCAAAATAAAGAGATGGAGGAATATTTACCAACCACATGGAAAGCAAAAAAAAAAAAAAAAAAAAAAAAAAAACAGGGATTCTAATCCTAGTCTCTGATAAAACAGACTCTAAACCAACAAAGATCAAAAGAGACAAAGAAGGGCATTACATAATAGTAAAAGGATCAATGTAACAAGAAGGGCTAACTATCCTAAATATCTAGGTACCCAATACAGGAGCACCCAGATATATAAAGCAAGTTCTATGAGACCTACAAAGAGACTTAGACTCCCACACAATGATAGTGGGAGACTTTAACACCCCACTGTCAATATTAGACAGATCAACGAGACAGAAAATTAACAAGGATATCCAGGACTTGAACTCAGATCTGAACCAAGTGGACCTAGTAGACATCTATGGAACTCTCTACCCCAAATCCACAGAATATACATTCTTCTCAGCGCCACATCACACTTGTTCTAAAATTGACCACATAATTGGAAGTAAAACACTTCTTAGCAAATGCAAAAGAATGGAAATCATAACAATCTCTCAGACCTCATTGCAATCAAATTAGAACTCAGGATTAAGAAACTTACTCAAAAGTGCAGAACTACATGGAAACTGAACAACATCCAGAATGACTACTGGATAGATAATGAAATGATGGTAGAAATAAAGATGTTCTTCAAAACCAAAGAGAATAAAGACACAATGTACCAGAATCTCTGGGACACAGCTAAAACAGTGTTTAGAGGGAAACCGATAGCACTGAGTGGCCACAGAAGAAAGTGAGAAAGATCTAAAATCAACAACCTAACTTCACAACTAAAAGAACAAGAGCAGCAAGACCAAACAAATTCAAAAGCCAGCAGAAGACAAGAAATAACTAAGATCAGAGCAGAACTGAAGGAGATAGAGACACGAAAAGCCCGTCAAAAAATAAATCAATGAATCCAGGAGCTGGTTTTTTGAAAAGATTGAGAAAATAGACCACTAGACAAACTAAAAAGAATAAAAGAGAGAAGAATAAAAAAATAAAGAGAAGATCACCACTGATCCCACAGAAAGACAAATTACCATCAGAGAATCTTATAAACACCTCTATGCAAATAAACTAGAAAATCTAGAAGAAATGGATAAGTTCCTGGACCCATACACCCTCCCAATACTAAACCAGGAAAAAGTTGAATCCATGAATAAAGCAATAAAAAGTTCTGAAATTGAGGCAGTAGTTAATAGCCTACGAACCAAAAAAAGCCCAGGACCAGATGGATTCACAGCCAAATTCTACCAGAGATACAAAGAGGAGCTGGTATCATTCCTTCTGAAACTATTCCAAACAATAGAAAAAGAGGTACTCCTCTTTAACTCATTTTATGAGGCCAGCATCATCCTGATACTAAAACCTGGCAGAAACACAATAAGAAAAGAAAACATCACTTTTAGTTTTTTAATTCCACAAATGTATTTTTCAGAGCACTGTCCTATTCGTTTTAGAATTTTGTTAACTTCTTTTCTATTATCCAGTCCACTTTCCACCTCTCTCAGATACCTCATGAAATCTGGTTCACTACATCTTACTCATTTAGAGACAGGAATAATAATATTCAATCCACTGACAAACTAATCTCCATCATATTCTTATTGTCCTCATTCTAATTTAATTAAACAATGAAAATATTAAAACGAAATTATCTAGAAGCACTTTTAATTTTAATTTTTAATATTTGTTCAATTTAACCTTGGTTCATTTTACTTTTGATTGAATCAAAGGAGCCTATTGGTTCATTTTACTTTTGGTTGAATTAAAAATTTGGCTTTCATAAAAGGCATAAAATAAACATTACAACAACTACTTTTTCATTGCAGTGTATCTTTTTTGTTATTTGTAATTCATATTTGAGTTACTGCAAATATATATAATAAAATGAAAAATGTAGAAAATAAATAATATTATGGAAAAATGTGATATATATCTGGTTATCAACTTAAGAAATATGTCTGGAAAGTGATATGGAACACAATTGATATGAAAATATTAGCAGATAGCATTAAATTTACTCATATTGCCTTAATTGCTGATGCAAAAACAAGGAATAAAAATTAAAGCAGTAAGTTATTTTCACAGATTCCAGGGGAATTTGCATTTTTTATACTTTTTTAAAGTTTCATTTTATACACAGGAGTTTTGAGGGTTTTGGTTTTTAAACATATGACAGTCATTAGCATAAGAACAATATGCTTTCGACTATAATAGATTATATTGCACACTGAGATTTATCATCATTTACTGATATTTTACACTTCTGTTAGAGGTTTAAAGTGTGGTTATTAACACTTGGATTATAGACTTTGATGAAGTCCCTAGGGTACTTCATCAGTTAGGTAAGTCGAAACACTAAATAACTCAATTGCTGGGATAGAAAAGACAAGCTCCTTTCATAGAGTTTAAGAATCAAAACAAAATTGTTGGCCCCATGATAGAAGTTTAAGTTTCATAATTAAGATCCTTGCCCTATGACCATGGATGCTGATTGTGTAATTGATGTTGAAAGCAGCTGCTGATTCATAAGATCCAGGTGGCCCAGAGTGAAGTGCTACAGTGAAAACCGGTAAAAGACTCTGCCTGCTTCAGGGTATTAAAAACCATACACTAACATAAATTAATGATTCATAACTATTCTAAATGGTTAGATGTGTGAAAAGTAAGAGTTTAGTAAGAAAAATGATTGTGATTATGCTATTCTCTGGCCCATTTCTTAACCCTTGGGGATTTCCATAAAAGCTAAAGTGATATTATTAAGTTACAGTTTATAATCACTTCAGTGGAGAAAGAGAATAAAATTCCATTAGTCTTATTTCAAAAAAAGGCTTTATGCCACATTAGAGTGAATTGACATGCTTAAAATTGAAACTAAAAGGACTTGTTTTTGAGAAGTATAAGTTCATTCAACAAACCACTTGACAATCTGAAATGTAAATACTTCCCTGATAAATTTTAATTTCTCTGGAAGAACATGTTTACAGACAATTTTCCTAGAAGCCTGAAGTCCTCATGTATAGTGGTCAAAGACCATCAAATAAACCTCATTTCATAAACTTACTACTTGGAAAACTGGAATAGATGATAGATATTAACTGTTGAAAATTGGACATGAAAGTCTATACACATAGATCATTGAAGTTTACATTTCCTTTACTTTTAGAACAAACATAAGAAACTTAACTAAATCCTTAATTGGGGAATATTGTAGAAACTTCATCCCACACAACAGCTCTTAAATTTTAACCATCAGTATGTCTTAATCTGACAGGTCACATACATGATTTTGCCCCTGGTACTCCAATTTCCTTCCTAGCTGGAGTTAACACAGTGTAGCAGCTTTACTCTAGCAATAAGTCCATAATGAGCCTGGTAATGAGGTTCCAGTAGGTGAGCTGTGCTACACTAGCTCTCATGTTTCTGAACCAAACATACAGGTCAATGCTGGTGTTTTACAGTGCCTAGTGTTCCTTTCTGCCTGCTGTTTAAGCAGTTAATAATATTAGGGAATCACCACAGCAAAAGTCCTTTCAGACTTTGTATTTCTCTAGTCCCCAAACTGACTGTTGCTCATCTAAGTGCTTTAGTCTTAAATATATTTTGCAGCTCTCTATGGGTAATAAATACTTAAGATGAAGCTCAGATGTGGAAACATTTACAAATAAACCCCAAGTTAAAGTTTTATATTTCATTTTTCAAATATGAGAGAGATGTTTACAGACTTACAATATAGACTGTTGACCAGGAGTTTCCACCTCCTGTCAGATCAGCAGTTACATTAGATTCTCAGAGGAGTGTGAACCTAATTGTGAACTGCGCATGTGAGGGATCTAGGTTGCATGCTTTCTATGAGAATCTAATGCCTGATGATCTGTCACTGTCTCCCATCACCCCCAGATAGGACCATCTAGTTGCAGGAAAACAAGCTCAGGGACCTCACTGATTCCACATTATAATGATTTGCATAATTATTTCATAATCTCAAAACCATACCCTGGCCCTGGTCTGTGGAAAAATTGTCTTTTACAAAACCAGTCCCTGGTGCCAAAGACGTTGGGGACCCCACTGCTGTAGATCATATGTCAGAAATCACATGCTTGTTGTGTAGTAAACAATAGTAAATGCTTTTGACAGATTGCTGTTACCATAGTTACATTACTAGATTAGTGATATTTAGAGATCTAATATTTAAAGAGCTTCATATATTAATATTTTTAGAAAGATAATGTTAGCATTTTTTGATAAAATAATCAAGTATTTATTATTTGTATGGACTTTAAAGTTTGTAAAGTACTTTTCATTAACATTTTTATATATAGAAGAATTGGGGAAGTTTATCTTAGCAAAAATTGGTTGAGATACTTGTTTTTGCAACATAAAAATTTTGCAGTTCTAAAAAATCATGTGTTCCAACTAAGCTTTCTTTTATTCTTAATGACACCAGTTCATTGTAGCTTTTGTTATTTTTGGTTTTAATACCTTTTTTGCCTACGTCCTCCAGTACATATCTGTTATAAACATTTTTATACAATTTCTTCTAATAATTTATTTAATTTCTTTTTCTTTTTTAAATGTTCAATTGCTTTAATATTCCACTCTTATTCTAGTTTTTCTGCTACTCTAAGTATCTTTTCTTTTTTTTTGAGATGGAGTCTTGCTCTGTTGCCAGGATGGAGTGCAATGACAAGATCTCGGCTCATTGCAACCTTCCACTCCATGGTTCAAGCAATTCTCCTGCCTCAGTCTCCCAAGTAGCTGGGATTAAAGGCACGTGTCACCATGCACATGCACAGCTAATTTTTGTATTTTTGGTAGAGACAGGGTTTCACCACGTTGGCCAGAATGGTCTTGATCTTCTGCCTCGTAATCTGCCTGCCTCTGCCTCCCAAAGTGCTGAGATTACAGGCATGAACCACTGCGCCCAGCCTACTCTAAGTATCTTATGCAGTCAATTAATTAATTTAAATATCTATGTCAACAAAGCATAAAGTGTAGAACATTTTAACCAAATATGATTTTAAAAAAAAGAACTAGGCATGCCGTTAAATCTGCAGTTGATAGCAAACCAATTGCAACAGCACATCAAAAAGCATATCCATCACGATCAAGTAGGCTTCATCCTGGGGAGCAAGGCTGGTTCAACATATTCAAGTCCATAAACGTAATCCACCACATAAATAGAACCAAAGACAAAAACCACATGATTATCTCAACAGATGCAGAGAAGTCCTTTGACAAAATTCAATAGCCCTTTATGCTAAAACTCAAAATAAACTAGGTATCAATGGAACATATCACAAAATAATAAAAGCTATTTATGACAAACCCACTGCCAATATCATATTGAATGGGCAAAACCTGGAAGCATTCTCTTTGAAATCAGGCACTAGACAAGGATACCCTCTCTCTTATTCAATATAATATTGGAAGTTTTAGCCAGAGCAATCAGGCAAGAAACAGAAATACCAGGGATACAATTAGGAAAGGAGGAAGTCAAAGTGTCTCTATTTGCAGATGGCATGATTGTATATTTAGAAGACTCCAACATCTCAGCCTCAAATCTCCTTAAGCTGATAAGCAACTTCAGCAAAGTCTCAGGATACAAAATCAATGTGCAGAAATCACAAGCATTCCTATACACCAATAACAGAGAAACAGAGAGCCAAATCAAGAGCAAACTCCCACTCACAATTGCTACAGGAAGAATAAAATACCTAGGAATACAACTAACAAAAGAAGTAAAGGACTTCTTCAAGGAGAACTACAAACCACTGCTCAAGGAAATAAGAGAAGACACAAACAGATGGAAGAACATTCCATGCTCACGGTTAGGAAGAATGAATATTGCAAAAATGGCCATACTGCCCAAAGTAATTTATAGATTTAATGCTATCCCAATCAAACTACCAATGACCTTCTTCACCGAACTGGAAAAAAACACCTTAAACTTCATATGGAACCAGAAAAGAGCCCACATAGCCAAGACAATCCTAAGCAAAAGGAACAAAGCTGGCAGCATAACACTGCCTGACTTCAAGCTATACTACAAGGCAACAGTAATCAAAACAGCATGGTACTAGTATCAAAACAGAGACACAGACAAATGGAACAGAACAGAGGCCTCCAGAGCAACACCATACATCTACAACCATTTAATCTTTGACAAATCTGATAAAAACAAGCAATGGAGAAATGATCCCCTGTTTAATAAACAGTGTTGGGAAAAATTGGCTGGCAATGTTCAGAAAGCAGAAACTGGACCACTGCCTGACACCTTACACTAAAATTAACTCTGAATGGATTAAGGACTTAAACATAAGACCTAACACCATAAAAACCCTAGAAGAAAAACTAGGCAAAACCATTCAGGACATAGGCATAGGCAGACTTCATGACTAAAACACCAAAAGTATTGGCAACTAAAGCCAAAATAGACAAATAGGATCTAATTAAACTTCAGAGCTTCTGCACAGCAAAAGAAAACAATCATTAGAGTGAACTGGCAACCAACAGAATGGGAAAAAATTTTTGCAATCTACCCATCTGACAAAGGGCTAATATCCAGAATCTTCAAAGAACTAAAACTGATTTACAGGAAACAAGCCCATCCAAAAGTGGGTGAAGGATATGAACAGATACTTTTCAAAAGGCGATCATTAAAAAATCTGGAGAAAATAGATGCTGGAGAGGATGTGGAGAAATAGGAACACTTTTACACTGTTGGTGGGAGTGTAAATTAGTTCAACCACTGTGGAAAACAGTATGGCGATTCCTCAAGGACCTAGAAATAGAAATTCCATTTGACCCAGCAATCCCATTACTGGGCATATATCCAAAGGATTATAAATCGTTCTACTATAAGGACACATGCACACGAATGTTCATTGCAGCACAGTTTACAATAGCAAAGACCTGGAACCAACCCAAATGCCCATCGATGATAGACTGGACAGGAAAAATGTGGCACATATACACCATGGAATATTATGCAGCCATTAAAAATGAGGAGTTCGCGTCCTTTGTAGGGACATGGATGAACCTGGAAACCATCATTCTCAGCAAACTGACACAAGAACACAAAACCAAACACCACAAGTTCTCACTCATAGGAGGGTGTTGAACAAGGAGAACACATGGACACAGGGAGGGGAGCACTATACACGGGGGTCTATTGCGGGGGAGTGGGGGGGACAGCGGGGGAGGGAGTTGGGGAGGGATAGCATGGGGAGAAATGCCAGATATGGGTGAGGGGGAGGGAGGCAGCAAATCACACTGCCATGAATGCACCTATGCAACAACCTTGCATGTTTTTCACATGTACCCCAAAACCTAAAATGCAATTAAAAAAAAAAAAAAAAAAAGAACACATATACAAAGCCAACAGACATATGAAAAAGTGCTCATCATCACTGGTCATTACAGAAATGCAAATCAAAACCACATTGAGATACCATCTCATGCCAATTAGTATGGCGATCATTAAAAAATCTGGAGACAACAGATGCTGGAGAGGATGTGGAGAAAAGGAACACTTTTACACTGTTGGTGGGAGTGTAAACTAGTTCAACCATTGTGAAAGACAGTGTGGCGATTCCTCAAGGATCTAGAAATAGAAATTCCATTTGACCCAGCAATCCCATTACTGGGTATATACCCAAAGGATTATAAATCATTCTATTATAAAGGCACTTGCACACACATGTTCATTGAGGCACTGTTACAATAGCAAAGACCTGTAACCAACCCAAATGCCCATTAATGATAGACTGGACAAACAAAATGTGGCACATATACACCATGGAATTATATGCAGCCACAAAAAACAATGAGTTCATGTCCTTTGTAGGGACATGGATGAACCTGGAAACCATCATTCTCAGCAAACTGACACAAGAACAGAAAATCAAACACCGCATGTCCTCACTCATAGGCAGGTATTGAACAATTAGAACATGTGGTTACAGAGAGGGAAGCATCACAACTGGGGTCTGTTGTGGGGGGCTAGGGGAAGGATAGTGGGAGGGAGGGTGGGAAGGGATAATGTCAGGAGATATGTCAGGTATAAGCGATGGGGGGATGGTGGCAGCAAACCACCTTGCCATGAATGTACCTATGCAACAGTCTTGCTGATCTGCACATGTACCCCAGAATCTAAAGTGCAATAAAAAAAATCTGCAGTTGATTATAGGATGAGAAAAATGCAAAATAGATAGTGACATGGAAGTTAGATGAAAACTTTGAATGGCACGTAAATCACAAAGGTGCATTTTCATTTCACATACAAAGTCTCATTTGTAATTACACAGCAGAGCTTATTTTTATGTGATATATCATATTACATAGAATTGTTTTCACACTGAATTTCATGATTCTTTTCAGCATTCTTTTATACTCATCAGTGCACATACTCTCAAAGAATCTGGTTAAACTTGTCTTATCTAAAATTCTAATGTTATTTGAAATAAAGTGGAATGAACAGCTCTGTGTTTACACTTTAAATTGTGTCTTAAAATACACCCAAAAGCTAGTTGTTACATATTGTAATAGACAGGTTTTACTTCAGAGACTGATTATTTTTATTGATTAACACTGCATTTGATTTATTAGCTTTTGCCTGCTTAGAGAATGCCTGATTTTTTCAGGAATAAGGTAAGGCTTATTGAAAAACATTTGTCAAACTGTGTCTATTAAACCATAACAAAGAGGAAGTTGCTTCACTTCTAGTTCAATACGGCTGAATGAGCAGTTGGATGAACAAATAGAAATCTTTTTTCTGGAAATAGTAAGCACAAGCTAAACTGTAAACCATATATATACACACATATGTATACACACACACACACACATACACATAAACTATGGTAGTGATGCTCTAGAATCAAAAAAAAAAATCAGCATTTAAGATAGGCTCGGAAAATAATCATGTAGAGAAATTGCAGTTATTTTATCTTTTTTAGGTTGACAAATATGCAGGCTTTATTGCTATTTTTCTATATTCTTACATATTTTTCAGTGTATATATTTAGAAAAAGCTATGTAGATAATGGCATCCGACAAAGTCTGTGTTGTTCTAATGTATAACTCAAATTTTCAACTCTATAATTACTATAAAGGAAACTATGTCTCTTTAAAATAATTTAAGAGAAGAATATAAATTGAGTATTGGAAATGTTGATGTAATTTGTATAAGGTTATAAAGAGAGTAAGAAGCACGAACAGGACTCCTAATACCCATGCAACTAAACTAATTATTTTTACAAGTGGTAACATACCTAATATCAGTAACCCCCAGCATCAATAGGCAATGAATTACAAGGGACGCTTTTACAAAATTGTGTTGCATGTCTTATATAAGGTGATGATTGTGTATCACCTTACAATTATTAGAATGGTTATTGTCTCCAAGAAAGAATTTACAGAATCAATATGAAAACAACAACAGCAATTATATCACCATGCACAGGTAAGAAAAAAAGTCTTTTCAGTTAAAAGATCAAAGAAAATTATAAATTAGATTTACAATGAAAGGGAATTGACACGTACACTAATGCAAATGATATGGAAAATGAAATCTTAATAAATAATTATTGTTAAAGAATGTAGAAAGAAATCAGATATCAGTTTCTTCAAAATTATTTAAATATCAATTTTTATATCTTGGAAAAAATACAAAACAGACTAACATACATATTTACCCGTATTAGGAAGATAATTAAAGTACAATTTGATACTGTGAATATTGCAAACAAGAGAGTAAGTAAATGTCCACTTCTAGTTATATAAAACTGGCTGTTAGGACCTTGTGCTCTAAAAAGGAAAATGTTAATAAAATTCAATTAGAATAGGAAATTGACATTCCAGCAAGAAGGAGGAAACAAAACAATATAAACTTCAATTTTCTGTTATTTTTCTCTAGAGGCATTTGGCATAAGGTCCTGAAGAGGTAAAGGTCCTGAAGAGCTATGTAGAAAACCATAACTTAGAGAATGTGGAATACAACAGCATTGTCTTCAATCGGCGCTGAAGAGACAAATCGTTAGAGTTCAGGGTCGTGATAGTAGACAGATACAGAGTTTACAGGATCACAGAGAAAACAGAAATGCGAATGAGCCTTATGTCTTGCATCACTCTTTCCTTCCAGGGTATTTTCTTCTTTAAATGCAGCAGTGAAAAAGGCTAATAACTAAGCAAATAAGCAGTGGCTAAGCATCTCTGAGGCTAAAGCAGCTTTTGGCAGGTTACTATGGAGATCACTGTCCACTGCAGATGGAGGATCTCTAGAAAACGCTGTAGGGTTTTAGTACAGATTCTGCAATGAGATAAACTAAAGAAAGAACAGTTTGGAAATTGCCTATCAAAATAAAATAAACCTTAGAATCACCACAATACAAGACAAATAAAGATCACCTACCCATTTTTTAATGGCTTCCAGAAGCAAAATAACCACTCTTGTCAGGAAAGTGACATTATTTAGAGTCTCTAATTTTTTTTCTGTGTTTGTGTATGTATGTGTATTTATACAAATATACACTCAATGCAAACTTAGGGTCACATCAGGACATTAAAACCAAAATTCACCAAAAAAGGACTCCTGAATGATACAGACATCAGTATTGTCAAAAATGTTAATTGACAATTGCAAGGTCAAGAATATAAATGAAATAATGCAAATTTCATCATTGAATTGAAATGTATAAAAATAATGAATGGTACTTCAAAAAATAAAAAAGATAGTTTAAATTATGAAGTCAGTAGATGTGCTTAACAACAGGTTAGAGACAACTAAAGAGAATATTTGAACAGAATTATTTATCAACAGAAAAATGCAGTTTGAAGCAGATGGACAAAATCATACATAATAACGAATGAGATGTTTACAAAACTAAAATATAATTGACAAAATACATCCATCTACAAAGACGTCAGAAGTTCTACATAACCTGATAGGACAGATCAAATAAAATCACACTTAGCATCATAACAAAACTGTTTGAAGAGAAAGTCAGACAAAAATCCTAAAGTTAATAGAAACCTACAATTTACATTTTCTGGAGTGACAAAATAACTCAGACATATTCACAAGAGAAATACTGGTTTGGCATTTTCTAAGTACTGAAAGAAAATAGCTGCCATTATAGCATTTTATTTCCATGGGGAAATAACCTCCAGGAATATTGAGAAATAAAATACATTTTCAGACAAAAAAATTGGGGAGCCCCTTTACCTGGAACCAACACTAGGATAAGTGGCTGGGAATTTCTGACTTAAATCTTTTATGAGGCTGTATTCAGAAATCATCCAGGTTTAGAATTATATGAAGGCTGAAATGTGGCTGGATGACTTGATATAAAGGTGAATCACTCCCACAGGCTTGAGAGTTGGTATTGACTATTTATTGAATACTTCAGTTGTTCTTGATAGGTTCTCTCTAAGAGACAGCTTGAGTGTTGACACAGAATGGCAGTCGGATTATTCTAGGTTGAACAAAGCAAGAGTCTGAGGCATGCCTTTCATGGCTCATTCTTAGAAGTCACACACCAACACATATACAGTATTCTGTTGGTCACAAGGGCAAGCCTTGTTTCAGTGTAGAAGGGGACTAAATAAGGACATAATACCATTACGGTATTATGGCAAGAATAATTTTGGTGTAGTTTTCAGGCCGGCTCGCAGATGTATCTAAAAAACAAAAGCAAAGAACAAAAACTTTGCTATTATTTATAATTTGAGAAATGCAAATTATACTACACTGTGGTTTAATTTCTCACTTTTAACCTGTCAGATTAGTACAAAACTGTGTGATGACGGTCTGAGAGTGAACGTATGGATAACACATTGCTCATACACAGTTTTAACTGGAGAGAAATTTGTCAATATCCAACAAAAGTACATTGACATTTAACTTTAGGTCCAATAAATTTATTTCTATGAATTACAGCCAATGATATATCAACAAAAACTAAAATATTCTTGTAGTATTGGCAACTAAAAGAAGATAAAGGAAAAATAAAACGCTATGCCCGTAAACAGAACAGTGAATTGAATAAATTAATACATCCACATAATGAAGCATTTCGTATCTGTGAAAAGTGCTAAAAATTTCTATTAACTGTCTATTAACTGATATAATGTTATTTCTGAGATACGTTTTCAAACTAAAGATGCTAAGTAAAAAAAAAAAATTATAACAAGTAATTTTTTTAGTGCCACCCAGAATTTTATTTATTTATTTACTTTTTATTGTACTTTAGGTTCTGGGGTACATGTGCAGATCATGCAGGATTGTTGCATAGGTACATACATGGCAATGTGGTTTGCTGTCTCCATCCTCCCGTCACCTATATCTGGCATTTCTACCCATGTTATCCCTCCCTGACCTCCCCACCCCCTGTTTTCCCTCCTTTACCCCCAACAATGGACCCCAGTGTGTGATGCTCCCCTCCCTGTGTCCATGTGTTCTCATTGTTCAACACCCACCTATGAGTGAGAACATGTGGTGTTTGATTTTCTGTTCTTGTGTCAGTTTGCTGAGAATGATGGTTACAAATGTCATGAACTCATTCTTTTTTATGGCTGCATAGTATTCCATGATGTATATGTGCCACATTTTCCTTGTCCAGTCTATCGTCGATGAGCATTTGCGTTGGTTCCAGGTCTTTGCTATTGTAAACAGTGCTGCTATGAACATATGTGTGCATGTGTCTTTATAATAAAATGATTTATAATCCTTAAGGTATATACCCAGTAATGGGATTACTGGGTCAAATGGAATTTCTATTTCTAGGTCTTTGAGGAAGTGCCACACTGTCTTCCACAATGGTTGAACTAGTTTACACTCCCACCGGCAGTGTAAAAGTGTTCCTATTTCTCCACATCCTCTCCAGCATCTGTTGCCTCCATATTTTTTAATGATTGCCATTCTAACCGGCAATGGATTGCCATTCTAACTGGAATGGATTGCCATTCCACTTGAAGTGGTATCTCAAGGTGGTTTTTATTTGCATTTCTCTAATAATCAGTGATGAATTACATTTAATAAAACTTGTGGTAAAACATACAAATGTTTCTTTTCTTTTATATTTTTTTCTTTGTAAAAGCAAAAACAGAGAAGGCAAGCCAGTGCTAATCATATTGATTACTTACAAAGAGTGGGTGGAAACAAGTTTAAAAAGATAAATGGAGATGACATTCTCAGAGTTTCCGTTTTTGAATAGTTTTTACATTTGGAAACATATTACTAGTTTATATATTAGTTTACATTTTTAATATCTGTATATTTTATTTATATTTTTATAAATGAGTATATATTTATATTACTAGCTTATATACTCAAACAAATTTAATAATGCTGATTCCATTGCTGAAGTATGGAGAATAAAAAATGAGTCTGAATCACCTTTTTTTGTGACAGAAAATAAAGTTACTAAAATATTAATACATAGATTGATAAATAGCACATATGTACAGACATGAATGTAAACATAGATACACATGCATATGTATTTACATACTTTATCCTAGTGTTGGTACCAGGTAAAGGGGCTTCCCAATTTTTTTGTCTGAAATTGTATTTTATTTGTCAATATTTCTGGTGGATATTTCCCAGTAGAAATAAAATGCTATAATGGTAGTTATTTTCTTTCGGTAATTAGAAAATGCCAAACCAGTATTTCTCTTGTGAATATGTATGAGTCATTTTGTCACTTCAGTAAATGTAAATTGTAGGTTTCTATTACTTTTAGGATGTGTGTATACATGTGTAATATACATGTCTCATTTTTGGCTTTATCTGCTACAAGTGTATTGCAAGAAGATATCCCCAAAATATGATCAAATTGATGGATGAGAGTTTGGTTTTAATCATAATTTCTGCAAATGGCAATTTGGTCTCATCTTTCTATATGTTAAAACTACTTTTTTAAAGTTTATCAAATGGGATTGGATGTCCTATACATTTTTTAACATGAACACAAATTGCTACTGTGAAGTTTTGTGTTTATTTGGTGCTCACTCTGTCAGGAAATAGGCTTTGATTTTTATAAAATGAATTTAGGGGATGTCTCTTAAGTTGGCCATGACATTTTTCTTCTCATATATGTGAATACAGTTAATCAAATTACAGTGTTTTAGATTGTTCAAACAAATGTTCACTCCTTTTGTAAGTAGTATATGGCTCTGATTCATTATCTTTCTACAGAACAGATATTTTTCATTTTTATTTTTTAAGAATATTTACATTTAAATGCAGAAGCAATACTGGCTTGCAGTTGTAAGATTAGCCAGTTTGATATTGAGATTTTTCTAGTCTCTTAGTAATGGCTTAAAGAAATGCTTCATAAAATATCTGTCCCTTGTTGGTTTTAAAAAATGAACATTATAGCTATCTGATTGGATTTTTAAGATTTGCATTTCCCTTTTTGCCCAAGAGGTGTTCTTCTTGTTTTTATTTTAGTAAAAGGTTTTACTTAATATCCTGCTGGAATGGCCTTTGTTATGTTATTGTGTTTATTTTATTGAAAATTTCCTGTTTGATTGCTTTCTGATCAGGGAGCGATATATTTCGATTTCAAGAAACTTACTGATGTTCTCTATGAGGTAGTATATAGTCACCTTTAAATATTGATGTGCATTTGAAAAGGTGACACATTCTCTGCTATAAGCATGTACATTCAATGCCTATCCATAAGTCTATCTCATTGATCATCTTGTTTAATTCTTCTATGTCTCCATTGTTTGACTCTGCAGTCTTATTCTTCAGGAAGTAACCACTATTCTACATTTTATGAGTTTCCTCCTTATTCATATATTATAATCACACTATACATTTATTTATTATATGAGTTACAATTTGTTTATTATACAACTCATAAAATGTATAATAAATAAGTACCCTTGTCCAAGTTTTCCTATATAGATTGGTGAAAGTTTTCCCAGGTTTTTCAAGTTTTTCCTGAAAGTAGAATGGCTGATATATGCAGATTTAAATTTCATTAGAAGTATAAATTATCATTTGTTTGCCTTATTCTATTTCCTTCATAAGGTAATACTTACAGCTACAGTCAGATTTTATATTTTTTTTGTTTATTCCTATGTTGTTTGTAGTTACAAAAGAGCATTGATACATTTAGTGCAATGATCTTTTAGAATGTGTATCCTTCTTTTTGTTTTGTTTTTTGAGATGAAGTTTCACTCTTGTTGCCCAGGCTAGAGTGCAATGGCAGGATCTCAGCTCACTACAACCTCCGCCTCTTGGGTTCAAGCAATTCTCCTGTATCAGTCTCCTGAGTAGCTGGGATTACAGGCATGCACCAGCATACCCGGCTAATTTTTTGTATTTTTGGTAGAGACAGGGTTTCTCCATGTTGATCAGGCTAGCATCGAACTTTTGACTTTGTGATCCACCCGCCTTGGCCTCCCAAAGTGCTGGGACTATAGGCATAAGCCACCATGCCTGGTCCCAGAATGTGTATACTAGAATTCTATTAGCTACAAGTTTTTATATAGACAATGACTTTATTGATATTTAATCCTATCTTTTGTAAATCACATGTATTGTTTTCTAACCTTTATACTACTTTTTGTTGTTTTAGTATGTCAGCTAGAATCGCCAATGAAATTTTGACTAGAAACTCAGGTAATTAGAGTTCTTATCTTAATCTTAACATTTTAATTAAGATGAAAATGGTCCTAATGATTCAACATTAAATAATATGATTTCTAGAGGTTTTATGCTGATATTTTGGTTGTTTACCAAAAGTTTCTATTATTGGAATATGTTACGTGTTTTTAATATGGACGAAGAGGTTAATATTCATATATATAGTAATAATTTTCTTAATAGTATATCACTCATGCTCTTCAAGTTTAAAAGCTACATGATTACAATGTATTATTGATATAGAAAGGAGGCAGACAAACTCCCAGGAAGATAAAAAAGGGTCCACGGAGAATCTCCAACCTCCTCAAGTGTTAACACCAAATGTTTTGTGCAGATAAGGGAACCTGCACAGGGGATTTTCCTAGGCATGCCTGCAGGGACTGGAGACCACATGCACTGAGGGAATTCGGTGGAACCAATCTGCATGCAGGATCCCTCTCTTTGCTCAGAGCTTTCCTTTCACCTAATAAATTCTGACCTCCTTATCCTTCAGTCTGTCTGTGTGCCCAATTTTTCCTGGTCATGAGACAAGAACCCAGATTTAGTTTAAGGAAAAAAACTTCTCCTGCCTCTATCATTATTTTACTTGCACATTGATAATTAAGTATACTTATATTTTAATGAATATGTGACTGTTTCATACAGGCTTTTGGGGAATATTGCTATCAATATTACAAAATATGTGAGAGGATTTACCCTTCTGCAATTTTCAAAAATGAAAAAAGAAAAATTGTATAAGATATGGCATATGATTTCCTCAAAAGTTTAGTATAATTCATTTAAAAACTGTGACTGTTGGCCAGGTGCTGTGTCTTACACCTGAAATCCCCGCACTTTGGGAAGCCAATGCAGGTGAATCACTTGAGGTGAGGAGTGTGAGACCAGCCTTGGTGAAACCGTCTCTACTAAAAATACGAAAATTAGTTGAGTGTGGTGGCATGCACTTGTAATCCCAACTAGTTGGGAGGCTGAAGCAGAAGAATTGCTTGAACCTGGGAGGTGGAGGTTACAGTGAGCCAAGATTCCACCACTGCACACCAATCTAGGAGACACAGAGAGACTCCATCTAAAATAGTAATAATAATAAATGAAAATAAAAAAAAAACTCTGACTGTACCTTTATTTGTACTCAGATACATGAGTGCCAACTAGATTTAGTGATAGAATAGTTAAAATTATATTTACATGTGTCCATAATTTTGTTTAAATTTTGATTATCTTGTCTTCTTTGTAAAATGGCTAATTTTGTTTATGTTTTCAGATAAACCACCATATATATTCTTATTTAAATACTAGAGACATTAAATATTAGCAAATCACCGTGCTTACTACTCTCCCACTATACACAAAAGTTTCAGGATGACCTTGAAAAAGTTTATAGCTATTTGGAAAATATAATTGTGCTTTAATGAAAAGACACCAGAGAGAAACTCTTGGAAGAGCTATTTTAGCCAATATGTAACTAGAATATTGTAGCAATACAATGCAGAAAATGCCATAACTACAATGTAGATATGCCAAGTGAGAAAACATTTTTCCCCACAGCTCCTACTCATTAACTTTAGAGACTGCCAATTCTGAAGCCTCTAAGAGGTTTTTTTGTTTTTTTCTCAATCTAATACATAATGGAAACATTTGTCTCTTTTCTGAGTTTTCAAGGTTTAAAAGATTTTATAAAATGTTTTCTTTTCTTCTAGAAGTTGTCTCTAAATGTCTTTGATTTCTGCTAATTGTAAAAGAAAGTCTGGCTGTGCTTCTGTTATATATTGTACAATCCTATTATCAGAAAATAAATATGCCTCATTTTGTTTAAACTTGTAAACATTTTTAAAAAGGCACATCTCTTGTTCTTTAGTTAGTATTTCATCTACCAAAAGGTAGTGGATAATCTAATCAAGTCAAATAATCTCTTCTAATATGCAATTATTTGTTTATTCTGCAAATAATTGTTAATCTTTATGTATTTTGTTAAACAGATTGAAAAGAATAAATTGCATATACATATACTATAGTTATATTAGAATTGTTTGTTGACAACATTAAAAAGGGCTTTTTGCAAAATATGATAAATTGTATCAAATAAATTTTTTGAGCATTTGAAATATACTAGATCCAAGATTAAATGATGCAAGAATTGAGACATTTTTTTTTTCCTCAGGGGAAAGCTCAAACGCAGTCCCCCACTACCACAAATTATGCAGTCGAGGTTCTCACATTTGGGGAAATCGCAGGGGTCAGCACACAAGGAGTGCAATGGGTAAGGAATTGAGGCAAATTTCTAACGTGAAGATGCTTACAAGAGCTGACTCAGCATTTAAATATCAAAACATTTAAAAGAAAATAATTTAACATACTTAATGTTTTGTAAGAGATTAGTATTTTAATTAATTATTATTTTTTGATTATGATGTAAAGCAATATTCTCTGAGACAGTTCTAATCTCATTACTGGGTATATATCCAAAGGATTATAAATCGTTCTATTATAAGGACACCTGCACATGAATGTTTATTGCAGCACTGTTTACAATAGCAAAGACTCAGAACCAACCCAAATGCCCATCCACGACAGACTGGAGAGGGAAAATGTGGTACATACACACCATGGAATACTACACGGCCATAAAAAACGATGAGTTCCTGTCCTTTGTAGGGACATGGATGAAACTGGAAACCATCATTCTCAGCAAACTGACACAGGAACAGAGAATCAAGCACTACATGTTCTCACTCATAGGTGGGTGTCGAACAATGAGAACATGGACACAAGGAGGGGAGCATCACACACTGAGGTCTGTGGTGGGGGGACTAAGGGAGGGACGGGGGGGTGGGGAGTTGGAGAGGGATAACATGGGGAGAAATGCCAGATATAGGTAAGGGGGATGGAAGCAGCAAACTACATTGCCATATATGTACCTAGGCAACAATCTTGCATGTTCTTTACATGTACCCCAGAACCTAAAATGCAATAAAATATATAAATATTTAAAAAAAAAACAGAAAGAATATTTATTTTGTCAAGGTTAAGGACATGCCTGTGACAGCCTCCGGAGGTCCTGTCCACATGTGCCTGACCCAAGTGGCTAGGTTACAACTTAATGTTACACGTTTTAAGGAGATATGAGACATTAATCAATACATATAAGATATACATTGGTTTGATCCAGAAAGGTGGGGCAACTGAAAGCAGGAGTTTTCACTTCATAGGCAGATTCAAAGATTTTCTGATTGGCCACTGGTTGAAAGAGCTATTAGCTAAGGAAGGGAAGTCTTGGTTATGATAAGGGGTTTTATCATATAGATGAAGCCTTCAGGTAGCAGGCTTCAGAGATAATAGACTATAAATGTTTCTTTTCAGACTTAAACAGCCTGTTCTATCAGTAATTCCAAAAGGGAGAAGGGAATAATGAGGCAGGTCCTTCTCCACTTCCCATCATGGCCTGAACTAGTTTATCAGGTTAACTTGGAATACCCTCGCTGGAGAGGAGGAATCCATTCAGATAGTTGTGGGGCTTAGAATTTTATTTTTGGCTTACAATAACAATACTTCAAAAATAGCTAAGCAAAAAAATTATAGAAGCAAAATGTAATCACTTTATAATCATAAATTAAAATTAAATATTTTAATTTGCCAGAGAGATAATTTAGGACCATTCAAAAGATTTTTAATTTTTCCATTCATCCAACCTAGTACTTGATGAGTTGTTACACATCATATGTCAGCTTTTATCACTATCAACTGGTATAAAGATGTGGAGGGTTAATTCTAAAAGTAGATAAAGTTTTACTTTCTCTCCAATTTTATGAAACTAAATATATAGCCAAACTGATAAAAAAAAAAAAAAAAAACAGCTTCAAATAATCTTTATAAGAAGGGCTGTTTGAGTGATAATTAGATAATATTACTTTTTCTTTAAACTGACAATTTTATTTAAATATTTAATTAATCAGTATTTTTGACCACAAAACTTTTTCACCATAGTTGCTGGTATTGTACAATAAAGATTATGAATAAATTTTAATAGTATTAACCTTGTGTTATAAAATTATTTACCATTTACAAAACCAAAATACAATGGCATATAGTTATATATTGCAATATTTAATTCAATGGGAATAAAAAAATTGATTATTTTAGGAAAATCCCCATCTAAATATGCAATCCAAGTAGCAACCTCTAGCTTCTTAAGTTAAATACAAAAGTATCTTCTGTTTTTATAAGAAGGAAGATAGACAAGTCTACTATTCAATCTCCCATTTAAATGTTCCTTGAGTCCTGAAATGGAAATTAATGAATCTCCTTCTGTAAATGAGTTCAGATGCCCACCTCCATATCATAAACTATGATCATATCATTGAGGTTTCAAAGAATCTCCTTGATAATAGAAAGCATTTACTAAGATTCTACTATTTACCAAATTTACTCAGATTGTATACATTATCTCCTCTATTTTTATAACAACCACTTGGAATAAGGATTGATTAATTTAAACAATATATATGAATTGTAGCACTTAAAAAACAAAGTGCCTACCCTCATGAATGTTAAATTCTGGAGAAGTCAGAAAATGACTATAACAAATTATCAAAATACAAAATGTTATTTAAAGATTGATGTTATCTTTTAAAAAGCAGAGAAAGGGAACAAAGTGTGGTTGGGAGGAAGTGCTAATTTAGGTTGAATAAGAGCAAGACTTCCTTCGAAGAAGATGTTCTAATAAAAATCTAACGTAGGTAAGAAATATAACAACGAAAATGTTTTGGGAAGAGCATCTCAGGGAGAACAACAAGGGCAAAATGTCAGATTAAACATTTAATATTTACAGAAAACATGTTTGGGATGTTTGGGAATAGCAAGGAAGATAGTGTAGCCAAAAAGGAAGAAGTGTGGAAGAGTATTTGAGATAATAGAGAGAGAATAATTAAGAGATAACAGATCCCAGAATATTTGAAGTATTTCTAAGGACTTGGAATTTTACTATGAGTGACACAAAAAGTCTTTGAAATGATTTCACCAGAAGAGTGACATATGAGACATAGAGAAACACTTTGGCTTCATGGTGAGAACGACTGAAGGAAAGGGGAAACAAGATCAATTAGGCGGACCAATTGGACCAGTGGTTTTGTGGATACAGGGATGATGAGGGTTTTGAGGAATGGTCTATTGAAGCGGGAGATAAAAAAAAAAAAAAAACAAGTTTCCCAGGCTAGTTTACTCCAAGGCCTAGAGATAGGCATAGCTCAGGTAGAGCTCTGATACCACTATCACTATTTACAAAGCCAGAGCCTTCCAAGGAGGGGCTCCAAAGTGTCTGCTTCTCATCCTGGAACAGAGATAAAAACAAGTTTAACAAGTACCCTCTATTTCCCAAGACTGTTCTCTGTTCTGTCAAGTAACTATGTTTCTGCAAAGGTTATAAGGTTCTGCAAGTTCCCATCTGCGATCTATGCCAAAGGTCACAAGACTTGCTTAAGATGCAACATCTGTCACTGCTTGATAACTGTCTTTGTCCTTCCTCTGTAAGCTTGCCTTTGTACCTTGCAAGTTTCACACCACTGAATGTCCAACCCCCTTCCTTTGCATGCACAAAAGTCAAGCCCTGTTTTTGTCCAGGGCTTAGCCTTTGGATGTTAATCCACTGGGTAAGTGGCCACTTCAATGAAACACTCCTGTTTTCACCCATCAGTGTCTCCTGTCCCTTAATTCCCACAACACTATAACTTCAAAAGGCTGAGGCTTGGCATGGTGGCTCACGTCTATAATCCCAGCAATCTAAGAGGTTGAGGAGGGTGGATCACTTGAGGTTAGGAGTTCAAGACCATCCTAGACAAAATGGTGAAACCAGGGGTCGAACTCCTGACCTCAAGTGATCCGCCTGCCTCAGCCTCCCAAAGTGCTGGGATTACACTCGGGAGGCGGAGGTTGCAGTGAGCCAAGACAGCGCCACTGCTCTGCAGCCTGGGGGACAGAACAAGACTCCATCTCCGGGCGGGGTGGGGGGAACCTATATATACAAAAATTAGCGTGGCGTGGTGGCACTTGCCAGTAATCTTATCTACTCGGGAGGCTGGATCACTTGAACCCGGGAGGCAGAGGTGCAGTTAACTGAGAGGGGAAAAATAAAATATGATAATTCAAGGAAGAAAGGAGAAATGTGGAATGACATCATTGAATATGAAAAAGGGAATGGATGTAGCACACAAGTGACACAGTTGGCCTCTGTAAAGAGTAGAGAGCTCACACATATTTAGAGGAAGAAGGCACAAGACACAACAGCCCAGAGAGAGTGAACAAGGGTATATGTAATACTGGGAGCTTGATGAAATTTTCTTCCAATTTTTTACTTTGTTACCCAAGTAGGAATAGCAAAATAAGGTTGGCAGGTGGAAATATGGATGAGGAAAAGGTGTTAGATGTTTAAACAAATAAATAAAAGAATAAAATACTCATCTAGAAGAGTGGAATATTGAATGAGCCAAAGAAATATGGCATGACTGGTAGGCACTAACATGGAACTAGTAGAGATAACTCTTCACTATAAAGGGACACCAGTCATAATTATACTTATTTTTGTAGATTAGGAACAGAGGCAGAAAAAAAGTAAAATGTCAAATATCACACAGAAAGTTACTGCCAAGATTAAGACCACGTATGAACTTAAGATAACATAATGGTTAATTAATCACTTTATCTCACCTGCATAACCTTCATGGTTTCGCCAATATTTCCTTTGGAAACCAGAAGGTAGAGTGCTGTCAAATTTTGAAGCAAATCATTCTCTATTCCCCTATGGAAAGGCACTCCGCTCACACAGGGGATTTAGGAAAGAGGCAGAAAGAAGATCCATACATGAAAACAGAATCAAAGAAAGCCAATATTTCCAATTCTAGAGAATGTATCACCATAAGCAAACATGAAAACAAGAATAATATGGAAGCAATTGAATCTTCAAACCTACCAAGATTTTGGTATTGGTAAGAAAAAAGTTTATAAAATGAAAAAAAAAGCTTTTTTTTTTTTTTTTTTACTAAATATTCTTCTTTTGATATCTGCTGACAGTGGGATACAAGGAATTTTAATTCACTGTCCCTAGGTTCCCATATATATATGTGTGTATATATATGTGTGTATGTGTATATATATATATATATATATATATATAAAACATTATATTATACATTATATTACATTATATTACATTATATATATGTAATGGGAACCTAAGGGACAGTGAATTATAGATAGATGGATAGATAGATATTTAATTGTGTGAATGTTTAAATATATTAAATATACATATATTTAATTGTGTGATTGTTTTTGTCTGATAGAGATTTTGATATGGAGACAATTTACTTGCAAAGTATAATTTGATGTACTGCAAAACAATGATTAAAAAAAAAACGAAAAGAGACTCATGTATTGGATATGACCAAGGTATCTGTATTCTTACATTAGGAGAAAATGGTCTTTTACCAAAGAAGTTTATTTTTTATCTTAGAAGTTCCAGAGCAGGTGGCCTTACAAGAAAGAATAGTGGATACTTGAAAGCTTAATTGGCAATATAAATAAAGGGAAAAGCTTCAAATGAGTTGACCCTGTCTACATATTTACTATGAGAGACCTCTTGAACCACTGAAATTGTTCACCCTATGAACTGTTGACATCCTTAACTGTACTATCTCCACCTTAATGTATGTCTGGTGGTAAATGAAGCTCTCTTGAAAGATAAATAAATTTTTAATATTGTTTAGACAGATATATCAGCCATTACATATGAATTATGGAAAGTTATGAGTATGGCTTAAAAATATCAAAGACAAGTAGACTAGGGGTTATGAAAGAAGTTTAAACCATCCTGAGCTAGTAAAAGACAAGAAACGGATACTTGTTAGTCAAAATATTAGTGTTTTTTATCAGTTTGGATGTGACATTAAATGTTAATGAAGAATAATCTAGACAGCCTTTAATTTAAAAACATCATATATAGAAATAGAGCTGACCCAGAATCTGCAGCACCCAATCCAGGAACCCAAACCACAAACTTGGTAGCAATCATCCCTAAACAGTCATTGCTTAAACAGTAACTTACAATTTGCCTCATTTTTGTCCCAGCTTCCAATTTAGGACCAACTAAATCAAATACACTCCCCTAATCAATTATGAGGCTTTCACTCTCCCAGCTGCATCTTCTCAATTAGCATGGACAGCCTGCTGATCTTTTGATTAAGTACTTTAGCAATTATTTGCTAGTCTTTTCTAATCTTGGGTGGTGAATACATTAATTATTTTAATGCTTTATAGTGTTTCATAGATATTGTTTTCATTTCTTTAATTATTTGCCAGGACCTATCCCTTGACTTACAAGTATTAGGTGCTGAGTAAATCTTGGTTATATAGTAAACTAATATTGTTTGCCTTATTAATCATTTATTTTATTGTATTTTGATAGCTATAGCAATAGCCTAATAAAATGAACTTATGTGATACCATTTTGTTTATAGAACGTTTTTAATTAGAACTTATCTGTTCCACTGTCTTCACTGAAGCATGTGATTGGTAAGTTATTATCTTATCAAATATATAAATGAAGCCTTTACTTAGGATTAATGAACCACTGGCTTATTGGATATGATGATCCCTACAATCAGTGCTATCCTCAATTTTAAGCTTAATTCTAAGACTTTCTATTCCAGATACATTCATGCATATGCTCTTTGCTTGTTTGTTTGGTTTTGTGCTTGTGTTTTTGAATTGTGTTTTTCATGCCTTGGATATCTCTACGTGCTTATAAATTACTCAGTACAAATAGACATCATTATGCTTACTGATAAAATCCTACTGGCTATTTCTTTAAGGTGAATTTCAAATTTATGGGATTTTTTAAAGCTCCTGCTTATAACTAAAATCTTGGTGATATTTTTGTGTCTTTTGTTGTCTACTATTATTCTCTTTATTTCATACATCTCTTTCAAAAGGAGGGGGAATATGAGAATGACTAAAATAAAAATAATTAAAATACATTTTCTATTTGGTGTCTAGTAAGAACATTCTAATCTTTGAACTTTCACTCTATATTTAATGTCTAGTAAAACTCTCATAATCTTTGAACATTCATCTTATATTTAAGTCTTTCATTTTCATTTCAGCTTTTTACATATTTTCTGTTTTAATGCTAATATAAACATATTGAAAGTTTAAAATAAACATCTCTTTTAACAATTGTTAATTTTTAAGATAATTTCAAGAATCTAATTTGTTGAAGTGACAAATGATGATAATGATAATGAAGCAGCATCAATGGAAGATGACCTAATAATTCTTTTTGTTTTGGAACAAACTCAACAAATTACATTACAGTATTCACAATGCTTATGTAGTTATTTTTTTTCCCAAAGTTCTCCAGTACTTCACAGTCACTTACATTGTTGAAAGAGGATTGTCCTTGTAGGCAAATCTAAACTATCATTTGCTATGTATCAGCATTTTCTTTAATTCTCCTTTAGGAGACCTTTCTTTTTTATTTTCTGATAAGGCAGAAAAATAGAATGAGCCCAAGGGTGTTATTTAATTACATGCTTTCTCAGCTAAAAATCAAATAGGTCACTTCCCTCTGAATGAAACCATGATGATAAAGGAAGACAGCCTCAGAAATATTAGCAGAAAAATGATAGTCAAAAGGAAATTTGTCCTGAGACCAGACAAATTAAGATGAGTTTTCTGTCTCCACTAATAGCAACCAGTAAGTGGCCCCTCTAGGTTTACTGCCCAGCTCAAGCCAATAATAACATTATTTTTTCCTATTAAATCCATGTCTCCTCCCTCATTCATAGAGTTATACCTTCAGTGGTGGTGTCCCCATGGCCATAAATGACTGCACAAGAGGTGACCTGACCAAAGACAATAATTCATTCTCCATGATTTAAAATTGGTATTAGATGATTTGTTTCTAAAACATTGTAGATTAGTTTGTGCTGATCCCTTCAAAAATGCAACTTTATAATGTATGCCTTATAGAGATGTACTTGGACATCTCTACAGTACTTGGACAAAACTGCAGAACATAATACAGGTTACAGCCAAGAATAGTGATGTAGCTAAACATTGAGAACCATAGATAAGATTATCTCAGTTACTGATGTATTTCTATTTCTTATTTCAATTGATTTCTGAATCCCAGTTTTATTTTGGCCCATTGATTTTTGAATCCTCAAAATAAGAGTTTTTCTACTTAAACTCAAGTTGATTTTTGTTATTTACAGAATGTTAATACAGACTCAGTGCCACATATGCCAATATAACCTTGGCCAGAGATGAGCTACCTTTACAAATTAGGCTATGCAAATATTTATTATTGAAGTTCACATATCCTGTGTAAATATCCTAAAATAATAATACATAGAATATTCAAAAATACATTTAATTCTTGGGTTCTCAAGGTCACAGGCCTTGCAGAGCAAGTTTTATTTTTAAATATATATTCATAAAAGTATATATTACAAAGTAATATATACCCAGCTACAATATACTCATATTTACTAGTTAGGGAATCTTCAGAGTATGAAGTAGGTAAAGAGGATATTACTTTCCCTATTTTTAAATTAGCATGCTAAGTGACTAGTATAGGGTCCTGTAGATAATTGGCCTCTTCAGAGCATGGTGTTCTCAAAGTCGTCAGACATCTTACAAGGTGGCTGGCTTCTAAGACAGAGCATGTAAAGTGTTTAAATGTGGAAGTTTCAGATCTTTCAACATGTAATCTGAGCATTTATCCAAGGTCACTTTACCACATTCTATTGGTTAAATAATGTCACAGGACTTGCCTTCTTTCAAGGGAAGGAAATACAGACTTCAACTCTTTAAGGTAGAAATAATAAAGGATTTGCATGCATATTCAATTTACTACTCTAACAGATTGGCATGGGCCCAGTAATCCCAGGATCTATAAGACCAAAAATGGGGCTATTAATTTTAAAGATGATCATACAAAAACAAAGATCTCCTCAAAATCGTTCAAATACATGGAAGCTGAACAACTTGCTCCTAAATGACTACTGGATACATAATGAAATGAAGGCAGAAATTAAGATGTTCTTCAAAACCAATGAGAACAAAGACACAACGTGCCAGAGTCTCTGGGACACATTTAAAGCAGAGCCTAGAGGGAAATTTATAGCACTAAATGCCCACATGAGAAGCAAGGAAAGATCTAAAACTGACACCCTATTGTCACAATTAAAAGAACTGGAGGAACAAGATCAAACAAATTCAAAAGGTAGCAGAAGACAATAAATAACTAAGATCAGAGCAGAACTGAAGGAAACAGAAATACAAAAAACCCTTCAAAAAATCAATGAATCCAGGAGCTGATTTTTTGAAAAGATCAACAAAATAGATAGATTGTTAACCAGAAAAACAAAAAAGAAAAGAAGAATAATCAAATAAATGCAATAAAAAATGATAAATTTTTTCAATTCCACAGAAATACAAACTACCATCAGAGATTACTACAAACACCTCTATGCACAAAAACCAGTAAATCTAGAAGAAATAGATAAATTCCTGAATACTTACACCCTCCCAAGACTAAACCAGAAAGAAATTGAATCCCAGAAGAGATCAATAACAAGGTCTGAAGTTGAGGCAGCAATTTATTGTATTCAAACCAAAAAAAGCCCAGAACCAGATGGGCTCACAGCCGAATTCTACCAGACATACAAAGAGGAGCTGGTACCAATCCTTCTGAAACTATTCCAAACAATACAAAATGAGGGAATCTTCTCTAATTTCATGAGACCAACATCATCCTGATTCTAAAACCTGGCAGAGACACAACTAAATAATAGAAAATTTTGGGCCAATATCCATAATGATTATCGATGCAAAATTCTTTGATAAAATGCTGGCATACCGAATCCAACAGCACATCAAAAAGCTTATTTATCACAATCAAATCGGCTTCATCCAGGGATGCAAGGCTGGTCCGACATACAAAAAATCTATAAATGTGATTCATCACATAAACAGAACCAAAGGCAAATCCACGTGATATTTCAACAGATGCAGAAAAGGCCTTCAACAAAATTCAACAGCCCTTTATGCTAAAAATTCTCAATAAACTAGGTATCAGTGGAATGTATCTCAAAATAATAAAAGCTATTTATGACAAACCCACAGCCAATATCATACTGAATGGGCAAAAGTTGGAAGCATTCCCTTTGAAAACTGGTACTATAAAAGGGTGCCCTTTCTCACCACTACTATTCAACATAGTATTGGAAGTTCTGGCCAGAGTAATCAGACAAGAAAAAGAAATAAAGGATCTTCAATTAGGAAGAGAGGGATTTAAATTGTCTCTATTTGCAGATGACATGATTGTATATTTAGAACCCCATCATCTTAGCCCTAAATCTCTTTAAGCTCATAAGTACCTTCAGCAAAGTCTCAGGGTACAAAGTCAATGCACAAAAATAACAAGATTTCATACACACCAATAACAGACAAAGAGAGAGCCATATCATGAGTGAACTCCCATTCACAATTGCTACAAAGAGAATAAAATAAAATTCCATTTGACCCAGCAATCCCATTATACCCAAAGGACTGTAAATCATTCTACTATAAAGACACATGCACAGGTATGTTCATTGTGGCACTGTTTACAATAGCAAAGATTTTGAACCAACCCAAATGCCCATCAATGATAGACTGGATAAAGAAAATGTGGCATATACACACCATGGAATACTATGCAACCATAAAATGGATGAGTTCATGTCCTTTGAGGGACATGGATGAATCTGGAAACCATCATTCTCAGCAAACTGATACAAGAATGGAAAACCAAACACTGCATGTTCTCACTCATAAGTGGGTGTTGAACAAGGAGGACACATGGACACGGAGGGGAACATCACACACTGGGGCCTATTGGGGGGTGGGGGAGCTAACAGAGGGATAGCAGGGGGTGGGGGGACTGGAGAGGATAACATTAGGAGAAATCCTAATGTAGGTGACAGGGGGATGGATGCAGTAAAACACCATGGCATATGTATACCTATGAAACGATCCTGCACAATCTGCACATGTACCCCAGAACTTAGAGTATATATATAAAAAAAAGATCTCCCTACTCTACAATAGCATATAAAATAGTTTGAATTTGATTTAGGCCTTCTGAGTAAAACAATTTGCACAGTTTTGAAATACATCTGGTATAATTAATACTAGGTGTTAATAATACTAATAAATATTATAACTTACAAGGCAATGGAATGCCAAATAACCAATTTCCTGTAGCACTTTATCTCTCACAAATTGTATGTTTAAATGAGATATGGCCCTTGTATATTTACCTTACTATATCAAAAGTGGTTTTACTACAAGTAAATAGTGTACCTGCTTCTCTAAATACTAACTATATAATAACAGGGTATTTAGCAAGAAATGAAGTGAGAGGCTGAAATATTTGTCTTGGTCAGATATCATGCATAAACAACAAGGTGTTTGTGAAAATAACTTCATAAGAATCAATGGAAGAACACATAAAGTACACGAATTATTGGTGATATTGTGGTAAGTGCTCTGAAAAGGAAATCTTGTCTAGGTCATATAGGAATGTGTTACTACAAATGGTAATTCACTGATGCTATTCCAATATCAGTAGGAAAAGTACTAAGAGTGGATTTTGTAGTGATGTTTTAAATTTATGAACTATAATATATATTTCCCAGGAGCTAGAATGGGGGAAACATTTTGGAACACAGCCTTTGGCCAGGAAAAGAAAATTTCTTCACAAACACATATGAAAGGACTTGACATTACAGGAAACTTAATTGGTAACTGTTAATAGAGCTTTGCTCTCAAAAATTCATAGAAACCTCAAAGCTCAATTCTAAATTTTGACCAGTGTTTTTAATCACTCTGAATTCTGACCCTCCATCTAAAATAGCTAAACAGAAACACTGAGATGGTCCATTTTCACCTCAAATTTGGCATTTCTAAAGCTGAATTCATAATTTTCCTGGCAAAACAAATTTCAGGGTTACCTTAATTATCTAATCATTAGTTTCAGTGTAACTTCTCTTTCAGTCACCCCTTTCTTTTTACTCCTACAGCTAATGCTCTATTTCAGGTCCTTATATGCCACCTGAAACACTAAAATGAGATTGTTTATTCTTCTTCCAACTTAATTATTAGGACACATTTGCATAGTACTTTATTTTGGTTTTTCTGAAATAATAATTTATTATATGGGATTCATTCAACTTACCTACTAGACTCAGGCTGCTGAACCTGGTATATTATGCTCTTAGATTCAAAACACAACTTTTTCTTCCAATTTTACTTTATCCTATATACACAAACCATCACCATTAGGAAAATTTTCTATCCCTATTTTTTTTTTTTTTTTTACAAACTCAATGTTCTTTTTTGCATTCATGTGTTTTTTATAGTCTTCCACCTCTTCTCTCCTAAGGATCATCTTCCTCATGCTCTGTTTCCTCAAATTACCAATATGAAACTATTTATTATTTAATGTTCCTTTATCATCTTCTTGGATTTACATCTCTACTCCCATGTCCAATTTCTCTCCATGGAAATCTGTTCTCTGCAAGTCCCAGCACTTATTTCTGTATCTCTTTGATGAATTTATAATGTTTTGCTCTCTACCACTTCTTTTGATTCCGTTTTTCATGTCTCATCACTTCAGATTGTAAGAATGCTGAATATATTCTTTTACTGTTCTATACTTATCTGTGTACCACACAGTGCTCAGAATTGTTGGTTGATTAATTAGATGCATGTACTGAGGCACAATAATATCACTTGGATTTATACAAGTAATAAACAATTAGAGATTATGAAATAAGTTTTCTGCTCTGCATGGACCTAACTCCAAGCATCACAATAAAGTAGAGGTCTTAAAAAGGATCAGATACCAGACAGAGAATTAAAATGTTGCATATTTAATGCAAAATAATCAATGCCAATGGATGACTAACAGCAAAATGTTGACTACTAAAGGAAAATGTTCACTGGCTGTAAATCATACTCTAGGAAAACCACCACAAATCCTTTTCAAAATATCCATCTACATCTAACAGGCAAACCATCAAACAGCAAGAAAGCTCAGAAAATTTCATGATGGGAGGTACAAACAGGGAAAAATGTGCAAGAAATGTTTTTCATAAAAAAATGTCTTAAGGGAATTGAAGTCTCTGCTTTGTGCTCTTTTATAGACAGTATTATACAATCTAGTATGATGCAAAGTATTACAGAAACAGGAGTCAAAATAATAATTTTTTCAAAATGCATTTTTGTAGTTCTATACATTCTGTTCTTGTATTGAAAGCCTGAAGATATATTCATCCCTATCACGGTGTAAAACAGGTTGCAAAGAACCTTCCCTGAACCAATAGTATAGATGAAATTAAAACAAGCAAAATCAGGTAAAAGTTAACAACGAATTTTTTTTTTTGAGACAGTCTTGCTCTGTCGCCCACGCTAAGCACAGTGGCTAATCTTGGCTCACTGTAACCTCCACTACCTGGCTTCAAGCAATTCTCCTGTCTCAACCTCTGGAGTAGCTGAGATTATAGGCTTGTGCCACTGAACCTGGCTAATTTTTGTATTTTTAGTAGAGATGGGGTTTTGCTGTGTTGGCCTGTCTGGTCTCAAACTCTTGAAGTAAGGTGATCTGCCTGCCTTTTATGTTGACACAGTTATAAGTCCTTGTTTATAATGTAGAGATAAAATAAGTACTCTTTAACTAAAAGAAATATCCTGTACACAAGATTGCCCATATAGTCACAGGGTTTGATTACCCAAGCAGACTGGTAAAGAAAAGCAACTCATACTCTTTGCAAGAGGTTTGCTGTCAGAACACAGATGTCATAAAAACCACCGCTAAAACCAAAATGGGAAGCAAAAAGATTCACATCAACACCGTTGTCATTGAACATGTAGATTTGGGCAAGTCCACCTATACTTGTCATCTGATGTACAAATGTTGTAGAATCAACAAAAGAACCATTGAAAATATTGAGAAGGAGGCTGCTGAGCTGAGAAAAAACTCCTTCAAGTATGCCTTGGTCTTAATAAATTGTTGAGTGTGAATATCGTAAACAGTTGAGTGTGAATATAGTATCATCATTGTTATCTCTCTGTGGAAATTTGAAATCAGCAGGTATTACTATCACTGATGACCCATGATGACAGATACTTTATAAAAAATCTGATTGCAGGCATATCTCAGGCCGGCTTGTCCAATTGTTGCTTTTGGCCTTGGTGATTTTGGAGCTATTTTTTTCAAGAATGGATAAACCCATGAGTGTGCCTTTCGGGCTCACGCACTGGCTATGAAACAAAGTAGAATCCACTGAGCCACCCTACAACCAGAAAATATATGAAGAAATTGTTAAGGAAGTCAGCACTCTCATTAAGAAAATTGACTTACAACCCTGACAAAGTAGGATTTGTGCTAACTTTTGGTTGGAATGGTGATAATATGCTGGAGCCAAGTGGTTCAAGGCATGGAAAGTCATTCGAAAAGACAGCAATGCCAGTGGAACCATGCTGCTTGAAGCTCTGGTTTGCATCTTACCACCAGCTCTCCCAGCTGACAAGCCATTGCATCTGCCTCTCCAGGATATCCACAAAATTGATGATACTGGTGCTATCTTTGTGGGCCAAGTGGAGTCTGGTGTTCTGAAACCTGGCATGGTGGTCACCTTTCTTCGAGTCAATGTTACAACTGAAGTAGAATCTGTTGGACTGTACCATGAAGCTTTCAGTGAAGCTCTTCCTGAGAACAATGTGAGATTCAGTGTTAAGAATGTGCCTGTCAAACATGTTGGTTGTGGCAATATTTCTGGTGACAGTAAATACGATCCACCAATGGAAGCATCTTGCTTCACTGCTCAGATGATAATTCTGAACCATCCAGGCTAAATCAGTGCTAGCTACACCCTTGTACTGTCACAGTACCCACACTGCTTGAAAGTTTACTGCACTGAAGGAAAAGATTGAGCACTCTACTGGTAAGAAGCTGGAAAATGGCCCTAAATTGTGGTGATACTTCCATCATTGATATGATTCCTGGCAAGCACAAGTGTGTTGAGACCTTCTCTAACTATTCTCCTCTGGGTTGTTTTGCTGTTAGTGATATGAAACAGCTGCTGTGGGTGTCATCAAAGTAGTCGACAAGAAGGCCGATGAAGCTGGCAAGGTAACTTAAGTCCGCCCAGACAACTCAGAAGGCTAAATGAATATGAAAGCTATACCTACCATCCCAGTTTTAATCAGTGGTGGAAGAATGGTCTTGGAACTATTTCTTTCAATTGGCCATTTAAGTTTAATAATAAGTCTGGTTGATAATCACAATGCATTGTAAAACATTCAGAAGGAAAAGAAAGTGTTTTGTGAACTGTTTTTCCTTTTGCATTTGGCAATTTTATTAGTTTTTAAAATCCATACTTTTTAATAGAAACAACTTCAACAAAAATCTATTGCAGAATTTTGAGACCCATTAAAACAAAGCCTAATGAGAAAAAAGCAACTCATTTTGAGAAATATGAATGAAATTGTATTTACCCATTTTTTTTTTGTCAAGAATGGAATGGTAACTCACTTTTGAAGATAAGCCAGCACATCTGAGACTAAGGAGGCATTCTAACAAAATAACAGCTTTTCAAAGATATACAAGCATGATTTGAAAGTTCAGCTTTCAAGGTTTATTTTTATTTTCTCAATCTGTTATGGTTTCTGTCAGATGTCATGGGTGATATGGTGTCTGTGTCCCAGAGATAAAGTGAAATGAACCCAAGTCAGTGAAGAGAAAGGGTGCCTGACAGATGATAGGCACTTGGGCCCTTGTAACCCTTGACTATGCTCCCTTTGGGAGGGCATCCCAGTGCCAGTTGGAGCAAATCCACACTGTCTAAACTGTCAAGAGCAGTTTTGTGATAGGTGCTTCACAGAGTCTCCACAGCTACAAATGGAGACTAGATGCCCTGTGCTCTGAGAAGCCTGATCTTTCAATTACTCTGTTTCAGCACACCTTTTATATGTTTCTGTATGTACTACTGCAAAATAGGAGGAGCACAATTCCCCCAATTATACCTCTGTGGTAATAACATGCTTTATACATTTTTAATCTTCCCTGATATCATTGATATTCACAGTATATCTCCTGTTAGTCATTTATGTTTAATTTGTTAAACATGCAATCAGACATCATTCAGCATTCAGTAAAATATGTATTTTGAATCTGTGATAAAAATGGGCTAGAATTAGGAATGGAAAATACTTGAAAGCTAAATTGAAAAGTGCAAACATAACTAAGTTTCAAAACTAAATCCAAATAAACCATGAAATTATAAAAAAAGAATAATATATCTTCTAGATAAGCTTTGAAGCAGAAAAAAAGGCTTATTTTGAAAAATAATTAAAAAGAATGGTACTGAAAATGTCAAATATTACCAGTTATTAGTTATAGTTAATTAAATAAAAAATATAGCATGCCAAAACACAAAACCTGCCCCAAATTACCCTAATACAAAATAAAATGATTCTGTTATGCGTTCACAAAAAGGAAAATATCAAAATGCCTGATTTATATGGTTTCTATGCAAGAAATATATTGAGAGCTACATGAGGCAAGTTACACTTCAGGTAACACAGCAAGCAAATTGTATAGCCCACATCATAATCTTAGTTTTTAGTTTCATTTGATTTTGTTTTTCTTTTATCAGTGAACTTCTAAAGATACAAATAGACATAATAGTTTAAATTTATCAGTTAAAATGGATAAATAATAAGAAATAATCACACAGAATACGGGCTGTTGGACTTTTAAAAAGTTGTAGTTAGATTCACTATAAACTCACATATTAAAAATGCTAATTTCAGAATTAGGAATATTTCTGCATTGATAAAGTAGAAAAAAATGGATTTGACTTATGTTCAGGGAAAATTCTAAATCAATACACTGTTGTAAAATTTAAAGAGCAGAGATATGACAATATATCATTTCAGTTAGACATTAACCCATCCTCTTTAGGAGCTATTGAAATTAATTTCTTCTTTTCTTACTATTTAATTAATTGAGTTCATCTTCAAATTGATTATAATTCTATTATAAAGTAAGTTTAAATTTGTTGACTTTTAAAAGCACTTACCCTTGGAACATCTTTCTGAAGAAACTGTTTTAAAGTAGTTTTTTTTTCTTTTTAAAAAAAGGTGGTTATTTTTTCTGAGATGAAAGAATTTGAGGATCAATATATACAATTTTCGATCTCTCGAAAGTGTATTATTTTTGGATGGCATGGTCATAATGACACTTATGTCTGATTACTTATAAGTCTTTTTTTCAATCTATTCAAGTTTCTATATTATTCCATACTTTCATTATGGGGATTTGAAATTGCTCTCATTGGAAAAGCACATGCCAACCCAGGAATAAATTTAGTTACAAATGTGAACACTCGACTTGTAGGAAAGCAGGTTTCCATTTTTTATTAAAATGGACCTCCAAGAGCAAAGTATATTTATTGCTATTCATCACATATTGAAATGTAAATTTTGGCAAAGCTAAACAGACAACATACTAAATTAAAGCAATAGTAATTAAGGAATATTGCTGATGTTATATTTTAGGTACTAAGTTCTATAGTTATCAATTTTTATGTGTAGAATCATGTATTTTAATAAAATTTCTATATAGTAATGAATATATAATTTACAATTAAAATAATAATTAGTGTTTAAGGTATTTCAGAATTTACAAGTAGCATATTTTATCATTGCTACATAAGTAGATGTTTCTTAAACAAATTGGGATACTCAATCATTTCACTTAGAATTAACCAAATTTTTAAAAAGTGTATTTATTTTCATTTAATTATCCTCTACCAGATAGATCATCTAGTTTTGGAAATAGTACACGTTTATTTAACTTTCCTATATCCTGAAAATAAGTAAATACAGATATATATATACTTGAAAAAAGAGAATATATTCCATATATATATATAGAGAGAGAGAGAGAGAAAGAAAGGAAGGAAGGAAGAAAGGAAGGGAAAGAAAGAAAGAAGGAAGGAAATAAATAAATAAATAAATAGGGTTTGTAGTCAGTTTATTTATTTCTAATAGAATTAGAAAAACAAAGAAGATAATATTTAATTTACAGGACAAATATTAATAAGGCAAAATTTCTTCTAAAGGCTATTGCAATGGAAATTGGTAGAGTATTTTACTACAAATAGGCAAATGTTTTCCAAGCAAAATGGTAGCATAGGCCATTTCATAGAGTAATCACCATTGCATTCCCAGCATCTGTAAGAGTAACTGATAAATAGCAGATACTTAATATATATTTGCTTAATTACTAAATTTATAAATATATGCCATTTTCCTCTCCTGAGCTGCAAGATCATATGTCTTTACTTTAGCCAGTTTTCACTTGATAGAGGATTTACTGATTATTTATAATAGTTTTGGGTAATAAATAAATTGTGAACTTAAAAAAAAGAGAGTTTGTGTTTTTCAAAGTGGGCTTTTGAGAACAAAAAAAAGGGAAAACCATCATATAAATATAACTATATTGCAATTTCTATTAGAAATAATATCACTTTGAAGAATGCGTGTTTTGTTAAAAATTCCATGTATATTTACAATAGAAAAAAATGACCCATTTTCTAATAATCTTTGATATTATTCACATTTCTACTCTTTGCACTGTGAAAAATATAAACAACACTTGCTAAAATGTTTTCCCTAGTGTGAACAGCATCTCCATATATATATATACACACACACACACACACACACACACACACACACACACACTAGCTATGCCATAGTCAAAAATTAAAACAATTCTAGAAAGTGGTCAGCATGAGAATGTGGAAGGAGAGTCTAGTTCTGGGTTCACACAGGCAGGTGAGTAACTGGGACTAGAGAGGATATGATACTGAAGGTAAGTAAATGGCAATTAGAAAATCTGCCACCCGCTAAAAAAGACAAGTGCTCATGGTTAGGTCTCTAATCTTCTGGTAAATGAAAAAGCACTTTTATCAACAAGAATCAATTTAACTCTTTTTAAACTTTACTGTACTCCATATATCAATTTCTGTTTTTTTATCTTTTTTTTAATTATACCTTAAGTTCTGGGGTACATGTGCAGATCGTTCAGGATTGTTACATAGGTATACACATGCCATGGTGGCTTGCTGCATCATCTACATTAGGTATTTCTCCTAATGTTACCTCCCCAATCCCCCTACACACTTCTATCCCTCCCCTAGCCCCCTAATCCCCCAACAGGATCCAGTGTGTGATATTCTCCTCCATATGTCCATGTGTTCTCATTGTTCAACACCCATTTATGAGTGAGAACATGTAGGGTTTGGTTTTCTGTTCTTGTGTAAGTTTACTGAGAATGATCGTTTCCAGTTTCATCCATGTCCCTACAAAGGACATGCACTCATCCTTTTTATGGCTGCATAGTATTCCATGGTGTATATGTGCCACTTTTCTTTATCCAGTCTGTCATTGATGGGCATTTGGGTTGGGTCTAAGTCTTTGTAAACATTGCTGCAATGAACACATGTGTGCATGTGTGCATATATCTTTGTAAAAGAAGGATTTGTAATCCTTTGCATATATACTCAGTAATGGGATTGCTGGGTCAAATGGTATTTCTAGTTCTAGATCCTTGAGGAATCTCCCCACTGTCTTCCACAATGGTTGAACTAATTTACACTCCCACCAACAGTATAAAAGCATTCCTATTTATTCACATCCTCTCCAGCATACATTTTTTCCTGATCTTTTAATGATAGCCATTCTAACTGGCTTGAAAGGGTATCTCAATGTGGTTTTGATTTGCATTTCTTTAATGATCAGTTATCATGAGCATTTTTTCATGTTTTTTGGCCACATTAAGTCTTCTTTTGAAAAGTGTCCATTCATATCCTTCACCCACTTTGATGGAGTTGTTTGTTTTTTTCTTGTAGTTTGTTTTAGTTCTTTGTAGATTCTGGATATTAGCCCTTTGTCAGATAGGTAGATTGCAAAAAATATTTTTCCCATTCTGTTGGTTGCCAGTTCCCTCTAATGATTGTTTCTTTTGCTGTGCAGAAGCTCTGAAGTTTAATTAGATCCAATTTGTCTATCTTGGCTTTTGTCAGCATTGCTTTTGGTGTTTTAGTCATGAAGTCCTTGTCTATGCCTATGCCCTGAATGATTGCCCAGGTTTTCTTCTAGCCTTTTTATAATGTTAGGTCTTATGTTTAAATCTTAATCCATCTGGAGTTAATTTTTGTATAAGGTGTAAGGAAGGAATCCAGTTTCAGCTTTCTCCACATGGCTAGCCAGTTATCCCAACACCATTTATTAAACGGGGAATCTTTTCCCTATGGCTTGTTTTTGTCAGGTTTGTCAAAGATTAAATGGTTGTAGATGTATACTTCCGAGGCCTCTGTTCTGTTCCATTGGTCTATGTCTCTGTTTTGGTACCAGTACCATGCTGTTTTGATTACTGTAGCATTGTAGTATAGTTTGAAGTCAGGTAGTGTGATGCCTCCAGCTTCGTTCTTTTTGCTTATGATTGTATTGGCTATGTGGGCTCTTTTTTGGTTCCATATGAAGTTTAAGGTGGATGATTGTATATTTAGAAGATCCCATCATCTCAGCCCAATATCTGTTTAAGATGATAAGCAACTTCAGCAAAGTCTCAGGATACGAAATCAATGTGCAAATATCACAAGCATTTCTACATATCAATAACACACAGAGAACCAAATTGTGAGTGAACTCCCATTCACAATTACCACAAAGAGAACAAAATAACTAAGACTACAACTAAAAAGGGACGTGAAGGACCTCTTCAAGGAGAACTACAAACTACTGCTCAAGGAAATAAGAGAGAACACAGACAGATGGAAAAACATTCCATGCTCATGGTTAGGAAGGATCAGTATCGTGAAAATGGCCATACTGCCCAAAATAATTTATAAATTCAGTGCTATCCCCATCAAGCTACCATTGATCTTCTTCACAGAACTCCAGAAATCAATTTCTTTAGAGAAAGATAGATGAGAGATCAATAAATGTATTCTTGGATATGTGGCTATGGATATGTGGCTATGCTTTCTCAGAGGAAGGGAGAGAGCCTTGTCTGACAATTATTCAGACATAAACATTAGATAATTTCCCACTATGTACAGAACACAGTTCAAATATTTGGATAAAAATCTGAAAAGAAATAGGGATATATTCATGAAAATATCTGAGAATATTCACTTAATGGCATGACTAAAATATCATGATGATATTCATGAAAATACCCTTTTAGAAGTAAGAGATAAGCTCTAAGGAATAACAGGGGCCTGAACATGTAAATCCTGCTGGGGCTTTAATTTGTATTGTAAGATGGGAAAATATGGGGATCCTGATGAGGAGTGATGTGGTTTAATTTACTTTTTAATAGAATCATGTTGGCTGCTTTATTGAGAACAGATTGTAGAAAGCTACATTTGGGAAGCAAAAAGAGTAGATAGGAGGGTTTTGCAATAATTTAAGTATGAGACACTGGGACATGTGGAAATGTAAGAAGAGGATAGTTTAGGATATAGCTCAAACCTTAGGACAACAGGATTTGTGGAGGGATTGGATATAAAAGGAATCAACATATTAGATTGAGACTGAATGCAGCAAGGAAGAATATTTTCCAAAGGATAAATAGGGATGTGGCTACTAGAAGAAGGAGCAATGATGCTTAGTTCACAGAAGCAACAAATGTCCACAACAGCTCCCAAGAAAGTGTAATAGACATAACACAAAATGAGAGGAGGCGCATTATCATCACTATGGCACAAGGTCAGGGATGGATCATCAGTGGAAGCCCTTTAATATTAGTGTCCTGGATTTATACTATGATTTCTTAAGTTTCTCATACCCAGGATCTTCTATCATAGGTGCATGACTAATTCTACAGGATTTGGCCATGTAGTATTTGTTGTTGGTAAATGAGGAACGAAAAGGCTGGAAAGTAGTAGAAGAAAATATAAAATGTGCATGGTGCATCTTTTAGCATTTATAAGGAAATAAGAAATATTAATAACCTGGTCAATGTTAGTTTTACCTTATTGGTACATAATCAATGCTGGTAACTGACCCCTAATCAACAAAAGCTCCTGATATGTTTTTCCTTATCCCCATGAGTACAGGAAACAAGACTGCACAAGATCTTTCTCTAGTTATACAAGAAAAAAGAAATAAGCAGAGGCAATTTTTCCATTCTAAACGTTCTAGCCTGGAGCAAATCAAAGTATTTCAGTTAAGATTTAATTAGAAACCAAAATGAATTTGGTAAATGTGAACTGACTTTTCTAACCAAAGGATATTATTATCATGTGGGTAGAAGCAATAATACATTTTAACACACACATATCTGACCTTCTAAAATACTTTGTGAAGTAGAATAAAACAAAAATATTTTCTGAGTGATATCGTGCTCTGCATAACAACATTCAGTCAATAACAAACTGCATATATGACAATAGTCCCATAAGATTATAATGGAACCAAAAAATTCACATCACCTAGTGACATTGTGTAGCCATAGTAATGTCCTAGTGTAATTATTTTTGTGTGTTTGTGTTGATGCTGGTGGAAACAATTTTAAATAAACCTACTGCCAGTTATATGAATGTATAGCATGTATAATTATATCTAGTTAATAATACTTGATAATGATATAAGCAACTATGGTACTGATCTATATATTTACTGTACTATAATTTTTATCATTATTTTAGAATGTACTCCTTTTACTTACTAACAACAACAACAAAATTAACTGTAAAAAAATCTAAGTCAAGTCCATAGAGAGGTATTACAGAAGAAGACATTGTTGTCATAGGTGATGACAGCTCCATGTTTGTTATTGCCCCTGAAAACCTTCCAGTGGGACAAGATATGGAGGTGAAAGACGGTGATATTGATAACACTCACCCAACATAGACCTAGTCTAATGTGTGTCTTTATGTCTTAATTTTTAACAAAAAAGTTTAAAGAATAAAAAATTAAAATGAAATAATTTGAACATAGCAAAAAAGTATACAAAGGTACAAAAACATATTTTTGTTTTAATAAAATATATATTTTTGTTTTAACAAAATATATATTTTTTTGTTTAATAAAAATCGTATTTATTTTTAAAGAAGACCCTTTCAAAATATTTATCTAAGGTGAAGAAGAGCTTTTAAGAGGAAAAAGATGATATATTTTATCATAATTTCTCCAATTATCTACATGACTTAAATATTTTCTGTTTATTCAGAATAAATATTCTCTTGCAGAGAAAAGTAAGCTCAGTAAGAGTTATATTATTTCAAATGTATCTATGATACTTTCAGAGTGCACTTACTTTATTTTTACTTTTATTTTGGTTTCAGGGGCACATGTGCAGGTTTGTTACATAGATCAACTGCATGTCCTTGAGATCTGCTGCAATGAGTCTATGTTCTTGCTGTTTTTGATATGGTTTCGCTCTATGACCCCACCCAAATCTCATCTCAAATTGTAATCCCCATGTACTGAGGGAAGGACCTGGCAGGAGGTGACTGAATCATAGTAAAGTGGATATTTCCCCCATATTGCTCTCAATATCTTGAGCGAGTTCTCATACAATCTACTAGTTTAAAAGTGTTTGGCAGTTCCTCCTTTACTCTGGCTTTCTCCTGCTGCCATATGAAAAAGGTCCTTATTTCTCCTTCACCTTCCGCGATGATTATACATTTCCTGAAACCTCCTCAGCCATGCAGAACTGTGAGTCAATTAAACCTTTTTCTTCATAAATTTCCCAGTCTCAGATAGTTTTTTATAGCATTGTGAAAACAGACTAATATAGTGTTATTACAAAAGAGTCAAAAAGTTAAGAATTAAAAGTGTATAAAGTGAAAAAGTTTCAGTAAGTGTAGGTTAATTTATTATTGAAGAAAGAAAATTTAAAAAATAAATTTAGTGTAGGCTAAGTCTACAGTGTTCAATAGGATACAGAAATGTCCTAAGCCTTAACATTCACTCATTTGCTGATTCAGTGGAATTTCCTGATTCAGTGGAATCACTTACTTCCTGATTCAGTGGAATTTCCAGTCTTGCAAGCTCCTTTCCTGACAACTACTTTATACAGGTGTACTCTTCTTTTAAAATGTTTATACTGTAGTTTTTTTACTGTATCCTTTTTAAGTTTACATATGTTTAGATACACAAATACTTCGTATTGTGTTACAACTGCCTTCAGTGTTCACTATATTTACATGCTGCACAAGTTTGTCTCCTGAGAGCAATAGGCTACATCATATAGCCTAGGTGTGTAGTAGGCTATATAATCTAGGTTTGTGTAAATGTTTGTAAAATGATGAAATCCCCTAACAAAATGATGTATTTCTCAGAATGTATCCCCATTGTTAAGTGACACATGACTATATATGTATAAAAATAATTTTTAATGAACTATAATTGAGTGACAGATTATTTTCTTCTTGGCCAATTGGAAGTGTTAACAAGTTAATATAGCATGATTTATCTAATTTAAATTCTATTTCAAATGACAATATCAAGATTTTGCCTAATCTTAAACCCAGTAACATGTTAAGGCAGTAATTGGAAGAATATGCATGTATTCCACAAGGCTCAGCAAGCAAAAACACTGCTGAATTGCAAAATTATTATTGCAAAATCATTAGTATTTGTCAACTAATTGACAGGAAACTTAATTTTTGCTCATTTTTTTTCTTAAATTACTTTTGATTTTGAATCTTTGTTAGTACTCAAACAAGCAAAAAGATGATTTTTATGGTGATCTTGACTTTGTTACAGTATTAATAATTCATTCAGATCAATTCCCAAAACTTCTGATTTCACCCTTTATTATCTGTAGGTATCACGGATGTATGCTACTTAACTGTAAGAGAAGATACGCAGGCTGGGTGCAGTGGCTCATACCTGCAACTTCAGCCCTTTGGGATACCAAGGCAGATGTATCACTCTAGCCCAGGAGTTTGAGATCAGTGTTGGCAAATTAGGGAGATCCCCATCTCTACAAATAATTGAAAATTTAGCCAGGTGTGGTGACTCGCACTTTTTGTCCAAGCTTCTTGGGAGGCTGAGGTGGTAGGATTGCCTGAACCCAAGAGGTCAAGGTTCTAGTAAGCCCTGATAGCACCACTGCACTCCAGCCTGGCAGACAGAGGGAGATCTGGTCAAAAAAAGACAAAAGAAAGAAAAAAAGAAAGGAAAGAAAGAAAAAAGAAAGAAAGAAAGAAGGAAGGAAGGAAGGAAGGAAGGAAGGAAGGAAGGAAGGAAGGAAGGAAGGAAGGAAGGAAGGAAAGAAAGAAAAGAAAAGAAAAAAGAAAAGAAAAAAAAAGAAATCGGATGTGTGCTCTGAAGCAACAATCTTGAGCTCAGGAGTTTGAGGCTACAGTAAGCCATGATCACATATTTCTCTAAAGTTAACTGTATCTGTAAATGACTTTCTAGGACTCCTTTTGTAAAAAGTGTATAATTACTTGACTTAGGATTAGTATGCTCCAGAAGGTAAACTATTTAAGTTACTAATCCATTTACACTTATTTAGAAAATGTGTGTGAGTATGTGTGTAAATGGTGGATGCACATAACAATTATATAAAACAAAGGAATATTAGGAAATATAAGCAAGGAAAAAGCACAGTATGCTTTTAATATTTGCATACTGTGGGCATGTATAATTTTCTTTTTCATCTTGATTAGAGTCTTGTGTGTGTGTTTCCCAATGTGCACATTTGTTTTCCTCCTCAGGTGTATGCCAGCTGCTGTGTTGATAAGACTATGAAACTGCAACTTGCAATTTAATTTCAGGCATGAAAAAGGAAGTTACAAAGGAATGTTGGAGGAATGAAAAGATTCAACAAATCTGAACAAAAAAATACTGTAAGTAGCTAATGGTCATCCACAATTTTATCATGTAAATATAATACTTCAGTGTATACCTGTAGCTTGTCCTCCATTCTCTTATGTGGTATGGAGTCTTAAAATCTTACCATGGAATTCTCAAATGTAATAATGCCTTTGTAGTATTTATCAATTAATACTAGATTTATTTTTATCAACTAATACTAGAATATCATTTATCAACTAATACTTATTGTAGCTTATCAACTAATACTAGATATTTCTAAATGCATCTTCACTATGTCTGCAAACACAGGGCATGTCTCATATTTCAATTTCTTTCATGTCCATGCAGCGCTGATAAATATTTGTCTAAAATTCATATTTGATGATTTAATGATCAATTTCCTGGTGTTATTCAAAGGCTTATGGAATTAATTCAGACATATTTTTACATCCCAGAATTGATTATTTAGAATTCCACAAGTTACTAATCTAGACAGTAAATAGAATAAACTAGTGATACGTCTTTTTTCTTTTAACTTCCATTGACGTGAGTGTGGGAAAGTTTGAGATTTTCTCTTTATGTTTATTTGTCCTCTGGGTTTATTTAAATTGTTCATAGCCCTTGCTAGTTTCTTTTGGAATATTTCCATTTTTCATGTTAAATTGTGAGAGCTTTTAAAATATTATCTACATTATTCCATCATCAGTTTTAGACATTTCAAATAGCTTTTCTCAATCTATTTTTATGCAATTTATATATATTCATTATAGCAAATCCAGGCAATAGAGCAATTTGAATAATTGCCTTTTCTTGAATAATGAGAATATAGAGAATATTGTTTGTTGGCTGCTGAATAATCAGCATATTGTAAAGAGTCAGGATCAAAATATGTAACTTATAATAAGCATTTTTAATATGAGATGTGGATTCTAAGCAGAATCACCTTTAGAGACAGATAAGAAGGTCCATGTCCTGAGCTTTATGCTCTAGGAATCTCACTGTTGCTCTCCTTCGGCTGGACCCTTCCCCATGGAGCAAGGAGTCCCTGTGTCCAAATTAGCTGCAAATTCAAGGCTAACATCCTCTGTAAGTCCATATTCTGGGCATTTGTGATCTTGATGTTCCCTGTCCAAATTGTCCCAAGTACTTTTTCAAGGCTTAAGCAGTCCTCTTCCTGAAACCATGAAACCATGCTCAAGAAAGGCTGTGCCACAGATGAGGGCACTTTCAGTTTTGCAGGATGGCCACATAGAGGAAGTGGATAGAGGTTGGATTTGAGGCCCTCACAGTACAATGGAGCTGGGAGTATAAAGGAGAGGGTGTAGGCCTGGGTTAGAGGTTGAGGGATGTTTCCATACCACCATTACTTTTGTGAAAATTACAGCGCTTAGAATTTGAAAAATTCCATGAATTTTAAATTCTAAGATCTATTTCCAGGTCATTATGAAGACATCAATTCATTTTATTGTATACTTTATTACCTGTTTATAATATTTAAATATGTAGTAATTTGGGTTGTTAAGTTCAATTTATACCTACAATTCTACATACCTATCTCTAGACATAGATTTTCTTCTCAAAATATGGCATTTTAGTTTGTTGGAATTTCAAACATTGTATTTAATTAACTGCAAGTCAAATGATTATACTTGTGAATTCTCTAAAATATTTAAAGAAAACCTAATTCTAATATTATAGGGACTTTTTCGGAAAATTTGTAAGGGGACACTTCCAAGTTTTTTTTTTAAAGACTATAGTAAGAATGATATTGTTTTTGTAAAAATAAAAATATTTTATAATAATATTTATAAGACCAGAATAAGAATTATATTTTTAAAAATGAATATGATGTGAAAATTTGACAGCAATAATATACTTCTAAAATTTTGACCAATATCTCTCCCGTTAGAGAAAAAAAATCTAAATTTTAAGCATGAACGAAGGTCCACTTAGAGAGGGACCCTGTAGCATTGCAACTCAGTTTTGAGGAGGTGCTACTCAGCTGATGCTGGCCCCTCGAGAGAGGGCCCATAGCACTGGAAACCAAGGCTTGAAAGAGGGGACACTGCTGCTAAGGAACAAATCACCTTTTCAGTGGGACACTAGGTCCCTGAGAAGAGAGTATTGCTGCAATACCAGCAAGTAGAAACTATAGTTGCCACCAGGGGGACTCTGGAGTGCTGTTTACAGAAATGTTGAGCTTCTAAAAGTCTTCCAGGAAAAAAAAGAATGTGGGGGTGGATAACACCTTACTGTTTGTTATTGCTCATAGAAAAAAAACAGTTTGCAGAGTCTAATTTTCAGCATCACAAACAATAGAGAAGGTTAAACATGTAAATAAAAGTCAATAAGTTAATAACTAACAAAACATATGGAGGAACTAGGATACTCACAACAATGGTGAAAAATGAACAATGTTAAAGGCTTTAGAATAACCGGTTAAGAGACTTACAATAAAGCTACATAATCAAGAAAACAGGCTATTGGCATAAGGCTAGATATTTCAATACATTAAAAAAAATAGAGAGTCCAGAAACAGGCCCAGACATATATGGTATTTTTATTTGGATAATGTATGGGAAAAGTTGAAACTCAAACTCCCCCTGCCTTTTTCTTTTCTTTCCTTCCTTCCTTTCTTTCTTTCTTTCTTTTTCTTTCTTTCTTTCTTTCTTTCTTTCTTTCTTTCTTTCTTTCTTTCTTTCTTTCTTTCTTTCTTTCTCTTTCTTTCTTTCTTTCTTTCTTTTTTTTGAGATGGTGTTTTTGCTTTGTTGCCCAGGCTGGAGTGCAATGGTGCCATCTCAGCTCACTGCAACTTTCACCTCCTGGGTTCAAGCAATTCTCCTGCCTCAGCCTCCCGGGTAGCTGGGAATATAAGCACCAGCCACCTTATCCAGCTAATTTTTTGTATTTTTAGTAGAGCTGAGTTTGGATCATGTTGGCCAAGCTAGTCGTCTCAAGCTCTTGACCTCAGATGATCCACCTGCCTCGGCCTCCCAAAGTGCTAGGATGACAGGCATGAGTCACCATGCCCGGCTCTCAACCCCTACTTTATACCTTACACAGAAAGTAATTTGAGATGGATTACACAGCTAGACATAAAAATCAAAACTAAACAAAGTTTCTAATATTTTTCAAGACCTAGAAATAGGCAAATACTTCTCAGAGAGGATACAAAAACCTTCTTAACTATAAAAGATAATCAGTTGAACTTCTTCAAATGAAAAAAAAAATGGGATGAATCAAAACGTTCTGTTAAGAAAATGAAAATGCAGGTCATAGACTGGTACGAAGTTTGCAATATGTATATCTGACAAAGAACATTTTTCAGAACATAAAATGAAAGTTTACAACTAAACAAACAAAGAAAGAAAACAACCAATTAAAAAAGGGAAACAGACTACAAGGGAGAATTCGCAACAGAAGATACAGGAATGGCTAATGACCACAGGAAAGACCTTCAAGAATATTAGCCATAAGGAAAATGTTAATGAAAATCTCAGTGAGTTACCATTTCATCTTTACTGACTTAACTAAAATTTAAAAGGCTAACTACTCCAAATTTTACTGGTGAGAATAGGACATAGATCAACTGGAACTCTCATACGTTGCTGGTAGGTGTGTGAAATGGCAAAATTACCTTGAAAATTATTTAGCACTTTCTCATAAAGTTAAATACAAATCAAAGCTACCAAACAGAAATTCTACTCCTGGAATCCATATAATGGATACTCCACTAGCAATTCTTCTGTATAGCAGATGCTTTTGAGTATTCTGGAGCTTGTAATGTGGAATTCCACCAAAAATGTACAGGAATATTTATACCTGCCTTATTCTTAATAGCTGAAAACTTGAAACAATTAAATTTCCAGTGCATTTCACTTTATGTAAATTTTACCTTAATTAAAATAAAAATTTTAAACAAAAGTAAGATGTCATTATAAGCATAAAATCTGACTATCTCTTCTTTATTCTTATCCAGACCACTAAGATTTTTCTTCTTCATACAGCAAAACATTTTCATACTGCTGATAATCTTACTCAAAAGCAATTCGATGTTGTTAAATGACAGTTACCTATGAAATTACTTAAACATTTGTCATGAGTGAGAGGGAAAGAAGTACTGTGGACATTTGCGTTAGGTCAGCTGTACCAATTTTGTTCCAATTTCACCCTGTTCAATCCTGATATGAAGTTGTCATATTGAAATCTGAGAATAAAATATTTGTAGATTGCTCTTAGCAGATTAAAAAGTGAGTGTGTAGCCATCATAACAGCAGGAAACAACCTCAGATGAGACCAGCATCCAGATAATAAATGATTGCTGGAGAATCTGGACCACTGAAGAAGCCATCCTTTCAGATGAGTTTGCATATGTCAAGACAGATTTCTTTCATTAAGAAAGAGTCAGGATTTTCCCATCAATGTTTACCATGGATATTGGCCTGAACTTTTTTGTTGTTGTTGTGTCAGGGACGTGGATGAAGCTGGAAACCCTCATTCTCGGCAAACTAACATAGGAACAAACAAACACAGCATGTTCTCATTCATAAGTAGGAGTTGAATAATAAGAACACATAGACACAGAGAGGGGACTATCACACATCAGGACCTGTCGGTAGGGGGAAGTAGGGGCCTGGGGGAGGGAGAGCATTAGGAGAAACACCTAATGTAGATGACGGGTTGATGGGTGCAGCAAACCACGATGGCACATTTATTCCTATGTAACAAACCTGTACCTTCTGCACATGTATCCCAGAACTTAAAGTATAATAATTAAAAAAAAAAAAAAGAAAAGAAAAAAAGTCAGGCTGGGCGAGATAGCTTGTGCCTATAATCCTAGCATTTTGGGAGGCTGAGGTAGGTAGATCACCTGAGGTCAGGAGTTCGAGACCAGCCTGGTCAACATGGTGAAACCTTGTCTCTAATAAAAATACAAAAATTAGCCAGGCATGGTGGCTCGTGCCTGTAATCCCAGCTATATGGGAGGCTAAGGCAGGAGAATTTCTTGAACCCAGGAGGCAGAGGTTACAGTGAGCCAAAATTGGACAACTGCACTCCAGTCTGAGCAACAAGAGTGAAACTCCATCTCAATAAAAAATAATAATAAAATAAAAGTCAAACATTCCCTCCCCTCCCAGGCAAAGAAAGGAACAACATAAAATTAGTCTAATGCTTAGGAACAATATGCACAGACATCTACATTTATTTACAGAAAGTAGAATGGACTTGAGAAGTAAAAATAGTTACAGCCTTTCTCATTCTTGTTTCTTCTTTCAGGTAACCCTGGCTGAGCTCCAAGTGCTGGAAAGAACACTGTGGAAATATTTTCCATTAAATATAAATCCCACTTGAATTTCAAAAATTCAAATCATTCTGTCTTCTTTTTAACAACATTCACAATTCTGTTATACAACTTGTAAAACTTGTAGTTTATCTAGAAGCATATAATTAAATATGCCCCTATTGAAGTTTGGAGGCAAAAATACCAATCCCTGGAAACTTCCTCTGTTTTAATCTATTAAGGCTTTAGTATTTTCTGAAATAATGTAATTATTTTCAAGGGATATAGAACATTTTCAGATTTTAAAAATTGGAGAAAGCATAGAATCAAAGCAAATCCATGTATATCTGTGTTCAGGTGGGGAAGGATAATAAAGCATAATTCAGAATTGAAAGGAATAGCAGTAATAATTAAACCAGGTAAAATTATTACTTTTTGGAAATTTATTTTAAAAGTAACTACATATTTGAAGAGTCCCAGGCAAGTGAGAAATCTTGATAAAAAAATCTTCATAATAAAGTCTTTCTATGAATAATATTATGTTCTTCTGACTTCCCTTTGTTGAATACTTAATATTATGCTACTTTCTGCTTAGTGCAAAAATTTAAAATTTCTTCAAAGAAATAGAATAATAGACAGCACATGTAGTTGCTTAAGGCATTTATTCATCACCTCAAAACAAGGTAAAAGGGGCATGCAAATATATATCATGCTAACATAACAGGAAAATATATCTAAAATTTGACAAGTAAATTAAGGGTACTTTAGATTAGGACTTTATTTTCACTATGAGTTAACCAAAAAATCCCATATTTTTAATAATGAGTAAACACCAGATTACATTTCCAAGAAATGAAATTTTACTGGAAGATTGAAACCATATATAGTCCAATTATCAGCAATAATTATGCTGATATATTATACATTGTATTATAATATTATACATTGTATTAAAAAATCTCCTGTATTATTGGTGAGACCATACATCAATATGGGTTTAAGATCTCTCAAAGTGATCAAGTGGTCTATGAAAAAGAAAGAGACAAGGAAAAAGTTTTCCTTAAAGCTGGGCCCAGGGGAGACACCACATAATGCTGCTCTGTGGATGAATGACATTCCTCTGAAAACCTCATTTTATTGTGCTCTTTCAATAGAAGAGGGGGAGCAAGGTTATGCAAAGTTTCAGTGATAATTATACGAAAAGAATACATTTGCAAAAACTGGTGCACAAAAATCTCCATGTGGTATTATAAAAGCAGAATAATGTAAAGATAATTCTCTGCGTGTCAGTATAGAAACCATACACCTCAGCAAGATTGTAGGTTAAACATAAATTTAGGATTATCAGCAAGAACATATTGGGCTCACAGCTACAGAGGGAACAGGATCTGACACAGGACAACCAGTCAGACCACAAAAACTGCAGGAGGAGGGGGCCTCCATGCAGGCTTGGAGGAGCAGTAGGAGAAGAAAGACTTTTACATCCTTATCTCAACCACAGAGACAGACACCCCTCATGCGTCCGTTTATAGGCTCTCCGTGAGGGTTACATTCCCTTTCCAGGGCCCTAATCAATATGCCTTTCCTGGGAAAGGAATCTAGGTAATAAGCCTTTCCATTACACATCCGTTTATAGGCTCTCTGCAACGAGAAGCCCATTATGCGCTGTCATCTCTCTCCGGCAGTCAAGCTATGTGGTTAATCCCTTTCACAGAGTTCCTGTTTTTTTTTTTTGTTTGTTTGTTTTTTTTATTGCATTTTAGGTTTTGGGGTACATGTGAAGAACATGCAAGGTTGTTGCATAGGTGCACACATGGCAGTATGATTTGCTGCCTCCCTCCCCTTCACCTATATCTGGCATTTCTCCCCATGCTATCCCTCCCCAACTCCCCACCCCCCCACTATCCCCTCTCCCCCGCAACAGACCCCCGTGTATAGTGCTCCCCTCCCTGTGTCCATGTGTTCTCCTTGTTCAACACCCGCCTATGAGTGAGAACATGTGGTGTTTGATTTTGTGTTCTTGTGTCAGTTTGCTGAGAATGATGTTTTCCAGGTTCATCCATGTCCGGATGTGAACTCCTCCTTTTTAACGGCTGCATAATATTCCATGGTGTATATGTGCCACATTTTCCATGTCCAGTCTATCATCGATGGGCATTTGGGCTGGTTCCAGGTCTTTGCTATTGTAAACTGTGCTACAATGAACATTCGTGTGCATGTGTCCTTATAGTAGAACGATTTACAATCCTTTGGATATATGCCCAGTAATGGGATTGCTGGGTCAAATGGAATTTCTATTTCTAGGTCCTTGAGGAATCGCCACACTGTTTTCCACAGTGGTTGAACTAATTTACACTCCCACCAACAGTGTAAAAGAGTTCCTGTTTTTACCAGAAAGGTTCAGCAGTGCCAAAGTTACAGGTTGCAGCTCAGCAGACTCAAAGTTAAAAGTTACATCTCTGCAGAACCAAAGTTACAAGTTACATCTCAGCATTTCACATTATCCTTCATTTTCTCAAATATAATCGATACAGTAAGTAACAAGCATCACAAAGCAAATAACTCATTTCGGGGAAACCAAATTCTAAGAGAACTTACAGGTTAAAAAGCAACAACAATTTCTTCTTATTATTTCAGGTAGCTTGGGTTTTGCCAGTTCTTCCAGAAGCTTGGGGTTGCTCAGTCACCACAGAGGGGTTCAGAGCATTCCCAGCACTGGATCCCATAAGTATAAATACCTATCATTTACCCATAAATTAAAAATATAAAAAAAATGCTATAAGCAAACCTGATAAACTGTGATATTCATATTGGATAACAATTTACCTTATTTATTTATTGGAGATGATTATTTAAGTGTTTTTGTTTTAGAATCTTGTGTATTTTTATTGACTCTAAATGACCCTTTTCTGAATAAAGGCTAGGTAATGATTCTCTATTTCAGTGGAACCAAATACACACTTAAATTCCATGAACATATACTGCACACTTATAAAATGTTGAGACATACTGAAGATTCAATAAGAGGACCAATTTCTTAAAACGATTGCCTTGTAATCACACATAAAAGACTTCTACTTGTATACGGAATAGGTGATATATTCATATACTAAAGCAAAGGACGAGCACTCTTCAATTTTTCACTTAATCTTTAAGCAATGTCATTATGTAGGTTCTTATTCTATATCAATTTTGTTGATGAATAAACTGAAGCTTAAAAGTTGTTAAAAATTGCTCAAGGATATGACTAGAGGGAGATAGAGCAAGATTCAGATCCAGATCTTTGTTTGTCTCTGCATTAATTTTCTATTGCTGCTGTAACAAATTGTCACATATTTACTGGCTTAAAACAATACAAATGCATTATCTTATAGTTCTGTAGGTTTAAAGTCCTGCATGAGTCTCCATTTAGCTAAAATAAAGTTATTAGTAGGGCTATGTTACTTTCTAGGGGTTCTAGGAGAGACTGTTTCTTTGCTTTTTTCTGCTTCCATACAGTGTCCACAAGCATTCCTTGGATTTCTGGCCCCCTTCCTCCAACTTCAAAGTCAGAAACATTGCTTTTTTTCTGACTTTTACTTTGTAGCCACATCTCTCTTTGACTCCCCAGTTCTTCCCTTTTCTTCCACTTGTAGGAACACTTGTGGTTGTTCAGGATAATCTTCCTATTTTAATGTCAATAAATTAGCAAACTTAATTACATCTACAACCTTAATTCCTCTTTGCCATGTAATGTAACATATTTATAGTTCTAGGAATTGGAATGTAGATATCTTTGGAGAGGCCATTACCCTGCCTACCATACATGAAACCATACTCTTAATCATTGTACACAGTGCTTCTTGACCTAGCCCATATGTGGTAATGGTGACAGTTGTAAAATGAAACCAAGGGATTTCCCATTTAAGATGCAAGAAAACATGATAGTCATTTCTTGATAGTCTGTAAGTTATCTTTAGACAGGATTTAGCCTTGATCGACTTAATTTTTCTGTTGAAAACCTTATTTCACAAACCAAATATTTTTTTCTCTTGACAAATATTAAAAGGATGGAGATAGAAAGATGCTCAAATAGGCAACCACAGCAGGTAGACAGCACAATTTTCAGTATCAACAAAGTCCTATTTCTAAGAAAATAATCACTAGGGTTTCATTTCTCTAATGTTCATTTCTAGACTATTCATGTAGACACCCTCCTATAAAGTAGTTCAAATAAATATAAATATACCCAGTAAGCAGACCTGTATAAATAAAAACAGAAAACTCCATATCATAGGTATATGCACAAAAGGAGGACAAGTTTGTATGGTGCAGCCATGCTGAAGTAGAGAAATGGGATTTGTGAAAATACAATGTGCCATCAAGAAAAAAAAATCAAGTTGTCTTAATAAAAGAGAATGCCATTTGAGTAGTTCTGCTTTAATTTTATGTTCGCATGCAAAAGAGATGTTTACATTTTAAAAATTGAATTGTCAAGTGAAGTGTAACAATAGAAGATTGAGAGTTAAATATTCAGAAATTATCTAGCCAATTCAAATTCCTAAGCATTACAGTGTTTATTGTACCTAATCAATAATTTCTACATATAAAATTCAGTGTTAGAAGAACGTGTGTAATTCAAGGAGATGTAATTAATGTCAAACACAATTACAAATGAACTTGATTCAAATTATCATGTGTTATAGTTAAAAAGAAACTGACGATGTAAACAAGCATGCTCAAATTAACTATGTGATCTTGAACCACTGCAGAACTTCTCTGTCCCATGTTTCCTACCTGTAAATGTAGGAGGTTAGATTTTAGTGGTTCTCAAACATCAGCATGCCTCAGAATCACTAATAAAGTTTGTTGGCACCCAGATTGCTGGTCTCCAGCCCTAGAATTCCTGACACAACTCTGGAATGGGGCTCAGAAATCCACATTTTTAACAAGTTCTCGAGTGATGATGATATGCTAATCAAGGGTCTCTATTGAGGCATGGTAATAAATTAGTGATTTCTTTCAGTGGTTGGTAGAAGGTGTCAGAATCACTGCAAATGCATTATCCTCCCACCTTTTCTTTCCCTTCTTCCCTTCTCTAAGTGATTCTTTTGCTTTTTCATACTCTGCTAAGAATCAGTGGGTAATGTGATTATTTTAGCCAAACAGTTATTTAAATCTATGTTTATACTTAAATTACATGTGGAAGTATTTTCAATCAAAGAAAGAAAGGAAAAGGAAAGGAAAAGAAAAAAGAAAAAAATTTAGTTTGCACAGAGTTCTTACCATGTACCTTGAACTGTGATACATGCCAGATGAAAATTGTAAGAATTATAAGAAGGCTACTGTAAAAAGTTTAATAGATGACTGAGTGTCATAAGACAAACAAATGTAATGCTGACAGAAAAGAAACAGAAGAAACTACATCTTAGAGTCGTTAAGAAATTTAGGTCATCCTCCTTAAAAACGGAAGTGTGTGACAAGCAAGGATTAGTTGGCAAACTCTGGAAGTTCCAAATTCAAATAGTAAACCAATCTAATAGAATATACAAAGCATCTGAGAAGCAACTTAATGATACTGTATAAATGGCAATAGTCATAAGGATAGAAACATGGCAAATGACACACACAGAACCCTCTCAAAGTCTCATCCTAGTTTCAAAAAATGTGGTCTCTATGGCAGCTCCTTAATAACTGTGCATCTGCTGTGCATCAGCACTGTAAGGTGAGTCTCACAGGAGCACATGATCTGCAGGCCCTCTGAAAATGGGACTGCCTTGCCGTCTGCAAAGCATCTAATGTATAGAGAGCAAACAGTGCTCAACTTCTACCGTTTGTAAGGGTCAGAAATATCAAAATATGCTTCCAATGAATGAGTCAAGTATGAGAAAAAGTAGTGTATTCATTTGGATGGCAAAATTATTGGGTTTTCATCATGTGTAGGGAAGAAGGAAATAACGACAATGTTTTAAACAAGATGAACTCAATACAATAATGCAGCCCTAATGAATTTTATATATGAGACTTTTGTAGAATTCCTAAGATCACCATGGCAGCTTCTCATTAGTGTCTTTCTGTGGTTACCAAGCAATCTCAGTAACAAAATACTGTGCTGAAGTAGCAGGCCAAGGTGGCACATCAAGGCATGCAAACTCCTTCATTTTTAAATCACAAATTTAGAAAATGTATTTGTGTAGACCCAGGAATGAAAGAATCATTTTATATATCAGGGATTTTGCCAGATACATAAAGACCACTACACATTCTCTACCATTTCCTCAACCATGTTTATATCTTTAACTACAAATAGAAGAAAAGTTAAGAGAGAAACATGGTGTTTCTTGAATTTAGGCTAGTCTGGATAAAAGAGGCTTAAACGTCAATTGGGAGGATAAAAAGAGAAATGCTTCTGTAGAAATGAAGAAATAAAAGTTTTTGAAAATTGTCTAAATTTTTCTGGTTGTCTGCAATTGTGTAACAATTTTCTAATGAGTAAATAATCAATGCATCACTTAAACAACATGACAAAAATCACTTTAAATAGTTGAATGACTGGAAATCATTAACTTCAATCCCTTGGGAATAACATCCAAGGGCTTGACTTAAATTATGAATGAGTCATATCTATTTATTTATTTATAGTCTCATTTATTATCTTCCAGTAATTTCGTTCTAAAATAATTTGTGAATGGTGCATACTATAAAGTTGATTGAAATCCTCCTGTGAAAGGAGAAATAAATTCTAATGTAACCAGTAAAGTCTATAATTAGGAAATATTATAATTTTAATACTTAATATTTTAATGAATAGCTTCCCTTGGGATTTCCTTTACAATTCCCCTTGGTTATTCCTGAATCTCAAGCAAGGTCAGACCCATGCCCAGAAAAATATACTCTGTTGTTCTACTCAAGTCTTACAATCTACTTGCTAATGTCATCCTGCTACTGACCATAACCTAGTTGCTTTAGTTCCCTGGGAAAAAATGATCCTTCCCCACAACTGTTGCCACCTACAGCTGTTTAAGTGTGTACCCACACACAACGGTATTCTCTTTAAGTCTCTCTCACTGTGTATATCCATGCATTCCCTGACCTCCCTGAGAGTTTGCATACTAATTTAAACTCAACTGGTAATCAACTCATTAAACTCTTTTTACCCTGCCAGACTAATTCCTTTGATCCCTTTAGTTCCCAGCCTCAACTACATTTTGTCTTTGCCTATAGGAGGATCTAAATTGCAATGGCAGTCACATCACTTTCATTTTTCTTCAATATAGCCTCTCCTTTTTCTAGGAAACCCCTTTTAGTACTTACAGTTTACAAATCAGACATTCATATCTAACATAACATCCTTCAAATCAAAATATCAATGTTCTTCAAAAGTAGCCGTTTTATCTTTTTGGAGGAGAAAAGTGAAGGAGTTCAATGGGTCTAGAAGATGAAACAGAGCAGAACATACCTGATGTTCTTATGGGAAAAGAAACTAACAGGTCTGAACAAAAACAGAAACAAAACTTCCACTATCTTTCAACTTAAGGGTAAAGTGAGTTCTGAACACAAAGAAAAAGCACAATGGATTATCTCAAGTTTTATCTGAAGTGGTGAGGAGATGTTACTCCGTAGTGAAAATGTGGCAAATCTTTTACAAAAGATTACCAAGGAAGAAGATAACAAATGTTCAAGATATGGTTTTTAGTTCCAATACAAAGTAAAAAATTTCAATGTATTACAAATTAAAGTTGCCCCACCATATCTTGGGTTATTCATAGATGGATTCAAACAACTACAGATTAAAAATATTTGGGAAAAAATGTATTTGTTCTGAACACGAGATGTATTTTTCTTCTCGCTATTCTCTAAACAATAGCATGTAACAACTATTTACATAACTATTACATTGTATTAGGTATTATAAACAATCTAGGGGTGGTTTCCAACATACAGGAGGATATGCATAGGCTATATGCAAATACTATGTCATTGTATATCACAGAATTGAGCATTTGTGAATTTTGGTATCCAGGAGAAGTTCTGGAATCAATCCCTCACAGATACCAAGGGATAGCTGTAATATTTTGTATCATTATACTTAGTTCACATAAACTCTTCAGTTAAAATTATAACTATGTATGTAATTACAATTATCTATATAAATATAAAATTATTAGTGACTTAGTTCTGAAAGTCATAGAAGTAAAATATTTTTCATATATTAGATTGGTATTATGTAGAAATATTTGGTGAATACGTTATTATATGGCATTTGTCACTAATTAAAATCCAAGCAGGTTTCCAACTAGAAAATATATGTCAATGTGCTTTGAGATTATTATTTTACCATGTTATTTCCAAAAATTTGATGATTAACAGAAGCTTTAATAAATTGTCATCACAAACAGAAATAAACATGCTTTCTAATTAGTAATATATCCAACTCAGATTTTTGGAAGATCATTAAATTAAATTTGCAAATATGTCTCCTGATGGATATATGTAGTAGCTGGATATGCGGATGGCTAAACTGGGGGAAAATGTATCCATAGAAAGATAATATCAAAAGCTTTATTTTTGTTTTTATTTTTATTTTTATTTTTATTTTTTCAACAGAGTGAGACATCATCTCACTCTGTTGCCAAGGCTGGAGTGAAGTTGCACTGTCTCAGTTCACTGCAACCTCCCCCTCCCAGACATAAGCAATCCTAGTTTCTCAGACTCCTGAGTAGCTGGGACTACAGGTATGTGCCATCACACCCAGCTAATTTTTGTATTTTTTTGTATAAGACTAGGTTTCACCATGTCACCTAGGCTAGACTCAAAATCCTGGACTCAAGTGACCAACCCACCTTGGCCTCCCAAAGTTCTGGAACTATAGACATGAGCCACCATGCCTATCCAGAAGGATTTTATTGTTAAAAATATAATTTAAACCTCTTTCAATACCTCAAAACTTCAGTATAAAATTGAATAGGAAGATTGCTCATATTACAGTAATTCAAAAATTAGAAACCAGTTAGATAAACAAAAATAAAAGAAATTATTCAATATAAACTATTTTTCAAATGAATTCAGAATAGGCCAGCCAGTGAAATAACAGAAGCTATTTAAAATAAGAAACTACAAGGTAAGGACGATAATGAGAATGAAAATCAGGAAATCTAGATAAGCTTCTGAAACAGCGAAAGGAGTATGCTGTCCATAAGTGTGACCCATATGGCTCCAAAAGCCACACGGCTACAGTTTAAGACAAGCCTATTTACTGCATTTTCTTATATCCTTTTCTTCCCATATAATCATATTTCCCCCCTCTGTAATTAAAATGGAGAAAAACTAACCTGGAAATTGATTATCTATGATTTCATCTTTTAAAAATAGGCAATTTAAAAATTTTCTTCTGTGGTAATATTAAGTAGTAAAATTTATAATTTCTTCTCTATAAAAGCAGTAGCCACTTGGTATGTGCTTTTCTTTTTAATCTTTATGTGGCTGTAAGGAAGCTATGTTCGTTTTCTGGCTCCCAGTCCCTCATCAATAAAACTAGATACTATGTCTCCTTACATGAAAGATAGTTATGTACTGCCACATTAAAATTGATAGGATGTGCCAAGAGCTCTGGAGGAGAGCATGTCTACCTATGAAATATTCAGTATGATGTGGTAGGCACCTGAGTTTTTATTTTTAATAAAGTTGCTGACAAGAAACACCAATAAGGGAGACTATCATTCCATTGCCTCTTTTCATTTATTTATTTATTTTTTGGCAAGTTGAGAAAATGTCTTAAAAATAAATCAAACAAGGCTGGTATGAGTACACTGTGTTTACAACTAATTGATCACAACCAGTTTACAGACTTACTTGTTCTTTCTTCACTCCCACTACTGCACTTGACTAGCCTAAAAAAAATTTAAGGAAAAATAATAAACATGATTTAATTGCTAAATGACCTTTACTTTAGTCATCTGAAGGCAAAATTTTCAATGATTTTTTTTCCTTCTAAGTATATGTAATGAAAATTGGAAACTGTTAAGTATTAGTAGATACTTTTATGAGTTCTGAAAATACAAATGTATACTAAAATCAGTAATAAAATATGATTCGAAATATGACACAGTGGAGGTGTATGCAGAGTCTGCTGTGGCCAGTGCTCTGTGAAAGGCACCTGTTCAGTAGATACATGCTGGTTGACCAAAAACAGGACTATGGTTGTTCTTGCTATCCCTTTAACACACATGTCAGAAACTCTCAGCACACACAAGCTGAGTCCAGACAACAGAGCAGATTGACTTGGTCCACTAAAATGTCATTAAAATTTTGCATTACTTGTAAACATTGAATGATTTCTTATTTCAAATTCGTATGTGGATTTCCAGTTTTTGAAACTGTTGTTTTCATTTCTTCATGAGAATAATGATAAGGGGGAGGTGGAGAAAGAGAGGCATTCTGGTACATTTGGAAGGCATTCTACTTTCAAATGGGCAAGAATAGTCTAACATTATTTTTATCGGTTGCTGTTTAATATGATACTTTTGCTGTTTTTCTCTCATCCAACCACCATTACTTACATTATCTGCCTGCTCCAGTGGCATTGGGGCTTACAACTCTCATATTAATATCATCGTGGAGAGATTAATGAAAAGTTTAATTAAATAGAAAGCATAAATTTAGCTAATTTTGACTAATTTACCTGTACCTTATTAAACTCAGTTTCCTTATTTTTAAAATAGTGACTATCAATTTCAAAGGGTACTGTTATGACTAGTTGGAAACAAATATTTAGAAAAAAATAGTAAAACCTCAAGAAATATTTACTGGTAATATTTTTTACTAAGATAGAAGGACAGCAAAGAAGTAGATGGTTTTGTTGATACTAAGAGTAAAAATCACTCCATTAGCTACACAGATAAGTCAACATGTTTTTACACATATCATAAAAAGAAAACTAAATAAGAATCCAAATGAACCATATGAAATAAACATTCTTGAACTAATATTATTTGGTAATCTCACAAGTAAAACAAAATGCTTAGCTTTACAGTTGTATTTTATCTTAGCAAGTCAAATCAATATAATATTAGGAAAAAAGTTTATAATCTTCAATATTTCAAGAACTACAATAATGTCATTTTTTATTTCTGTACCAATCTTTTTCATATCACAAACATGAACAGAGGCAGAGCAAATACTGCAAAATCAATCTCTAGAAAATATGCTTAGAACAACTTGAAATGAGGCAGTCCTTTGAGATAATCTAGTAAAGTTGAATCTGAGAAACCTTACATTCAGAGAGGTAAAGTAATTGATCTGAGGTAGCATGAGTTATTGATAAAGGGTCAGGAACTTCAATCTAGACATACTGAAATACTTAAATATAGGCACTCCTCAGTCTGCATAGAAGTGTGTGAGCATAAAAATTACAGGGCAACGTGAACTCATGCAAGGTGATCTTAATAACTGTTCTATGACTTTTAAAACTTTTTGTTAAAACATTAAAAAATTCTCTTGCTGTCAGTTATTTTTATAAGAAACAAAAAATACAACTAGTATTTATTTAATGCACTATATTTGAAAGCTTTAGAAACATTGAAAATTAAACCATTTTATTTCTTTGTAAATGACATAGCAAGAGTAGTTTGGACAGTGCTTATCTTTTTACCCTATAACTTATGATATGAAAGGGAGAGAACACATCTTGCCTTTGTCTTGGCAAATTGTCATATTTCTTTGAAAATCTGGATCAGCTCCAGCATTCTATGCTTTGCCCTTTCAATTGCATGCAACATCTCCAAGTGTCCCTTTAAAGCGAAGGGTTTTTTTGTCAGTGTCCTTTGTCTGGGACTTCTTCAACCATTTTGTCACAAATACTTTCTTCCTTTATATCTCAGAGATTTTTTTTTCCCACTGTTTCTTTGGAAGTATACCTAGAAGCTCTCAAATAGAAGCAGTGTCAATATTCCCATGGTCGACTGTTTTTTCCTGAAATTCCACTATGTTGATTCAAATTTCACTTCCAGTATTATCACTTTTCATTTATTTGCAATGCTTTTATCTTTTCTGGCCAATCCTCTTTTTATTATCTCTTTTTTTAAAACGTCACATGGGTTTATCACTGGGTGGTAAAGAGTCAACACAAGTACATGCCTTGCCTCTGTGCATGAACTGAATAATATATATGTAGTCACAATCTCCCACACTTTGAAAAGGTGATATGATTTGTCACTGATCATGAGACAGAACTTCTATTGACACAATGATTTGTAGCAGCAAAATTTGTACTTCATGCAATGACTTACAGTTAATATACCATAGTAACTGAAATTTGAACTGTGCTGTTGGCGGACTGGTATTATTTAATTAATCTGTAGTAATGAAATTTTGTGCAAAGCAAAAACTATCTACATAAGAATAAGGGATTATATGGTAAATTCAATTTCAACAAACAGTTTTATGTAAAAAAATTGTTTATGGTAAAATTATTTCAGTTTCCTGGGAGTGGCCACATATTGAACTACTCATACATATTTTCAACAATTAAGAAAACTATCAAGTAATTGTAATATACTTTCTAGGAAGGGAACAGAAAGAAAACCAATCCCTGCCCTCACAGTACTTACACTGTTGTGAAGGAAACAGACAATAAATAAGATAAATAGGTTATAAAATGTAGGTAATCATAACAGCAAAGGAGAAAATAAAGTAGGGAAGTATTACATAATATCAGGAAGTGAATAAAATTTTATGTAGTGCAATCAGGAATGATTTCACTGAGAATTTATTTTATTTTATTTTTTATTATACTTTAAGTTCTGGGACACATGGGCAGAACGTGCGGGTTTGTTTCATAGGTAAACACGTGCCATGGTGGTTTGCTGCACCCACAACTCATCATCTACAGTAGGTATTTCTCTTAATGCTATCCCTCTCCTAGCCCTCTACTCCCCAACAGGCCCTGGTATCTGATGTTCCCCTCCCTATGTCCACGTGTTCTCATTGTTCAACTCCCACTTATGAGTGAGAGCAGAGAATCTATTTTTATAGTAAAGATTGAAGGGAAATGAGGAAATGAAACTCATGTACAGCTTAGGGAGGAGCATTCCTTGAAGAGAAAAGAGCAAAGTTAAAGGCTAAGTTGAACATGTTTCAACCAAGTTGAAATACATCATGCTTGAGTATTTGAGGAATAGTGAGGAAGTTTATAAAAGTGGAGCAGAATCAATGAGTGAAAAGGTGGTAACAAAGGAGGGAAGAGTGATCAGGGAGAGCCAGAATACACAGACCCTCAAATATCATACTTGCAGCTCTGGTTTTAGTGTAACTGAAATTACAATTAATGGCAAGGTTGGAGCACAAGAGTAGCATAATATAAGAATAGCAGCACATGGCTTCTTTCTTAAGGAGAGACAGAAAGGGGATCCAGGCAGAAGCAGAGAGGTAGTTAAGATTCCAATGGCATAATTCAGGAAAGAATTATGAGGCTTTGGACCACTGTGGTGGTCTTGGAATGATGGTAAATACTGTAGTTGAATTCTGTATATACTTTGAAATCAGAATTTTTTAGTATCACAAAAGTACTTGAATGACCCTCTTATAGTGGGTTGAAAATAAATTTGAGATAATTATTTCCTGGAAGGAGGTAGTACCCAAAGACAAACCTTTTCTAAAGAAATGTGTCATACTGTGATAACTTTTTTGCAGCATAGAATAAAATGCAAAGTTGTGAGGCAGAGAGATTTTCCTTTCAAAAGATTTACTGATCAGCAACTTGAAGACTCAAGGGCCTAATGCATAAACAGAAGCTCCTGCCTTCAAGAATCCCCTCATAGGCGTGTGTGTGTGTGTGTGTGTGTGTGTGTATAAATGTGTATCCCCATCTCTCAACTAATTCTAGTATCCAGAGAGAAAGCTTTTCAACATTTCAGTATTTACATTTTCAACATGAAGCAAAGAATGTGACTGTAGTTCAATTGCCAACTGTAGTCCAAATGCTTTACGCATAGAGTTGCAAACAAATCTTTGAGTTATTTGTAAGGACTATATGTTCGATAGCAAATGTTCTCAATTACATGGGATGGATTTGTTTAGTCAAATTCATTTATTAGCTATTGTACTTGTGAGTAACCTTTACTTTTCCTTCCTGATACTCCCTCCCTTAATGTACTTTACTGCTAACTTTCCATGATGTCCATTTAAATAAATTCTCTCTACTAAAGTAAATAAATGAATGCTGATTTTTGTCAATCTGAGGTAACTCATCATTTATAATTTGTCATGCCAGATTGCATCAGACATTTCATACTGACTTGGTGGAAAAGCACAACAAGATCCAAATGATTCAACACCGAACAATTTATCAAAACATGACACATCTTAAACGATAAAGTTCCAGGATAGACAGAGTAAAAGGCATTGTGCTGTTCAAGAAACTCATGAAACAAATGAAAATAAAAACACTTTCTTGGCTATTCTACGTTCACAAGCATATTGCCAGACATTCTGTTTACTTGGTAAGAAATTTGATATTATTGAAGTTTAACTTCCTTGATTAATTATATATATTATACATAATATATATGTGTATACACGCACATAATATATATGTATGTATATATATCAAATGTATATGTGACTACATGTGTATAGATATGTATGTAGTTTCTTGCAGATTCAAAACTTGGCTAGATTAGTTTAAGACTAATGTGACAAGTATAGCACATTGCAATGTTTATCCATCAAGTTTACCTTGATTTTCCAAAGATTTATTTCAGGCACTTACCACCTGCTAATTATGAGAGAGAAAACTTCAAAGTTCTTCTGGGTAAAATTTCAAAGTGCTTCCAAGACCAGCACATCATCAAGAAAAGTAGCTAGGCTCATTATCCAAGAATCTGTGATTGCAATGTCAAATGAAGCATTAGTTCGACTGGTTTTCACTGCATCATGCTTTTTCCTTGGCAGTCTTCCAGCAGGCATATTTTCTAGATATATATATGTATCTCCCAATATGATTTCCTTAAAACACACGCCATTTACACTACATATTGCATATAGAAATAAAGTGAAAAATCCCATTGTACCTTAAAAAGGCATCATGTACTACATTTGCAATTTCTATGGATAGCTATCTTTATAATTTACAAATTTTAATCATAACCAAAATAGTTATGCTTATATCATAACTAAATGGTATTAAGCATAAAATTTATTATTTACAGTAGTTAGTGGAGTTAAATTTAACTCATTCAATACATTATGGCAGTAATAGCAGTTGGCTAAGTCTGATTTCCCTTAAGTTTCAGGCAATCCTAATAATACAATTAAATCTTTAATGATGAGAAAACTAAAGCACTGATACTGGGGATACAGGCACACAACATTTAATTTCAGATGTAAAGACAAGTAAGTTAAAAGGTAATTGTAATTAAGTGTCATGAATGTTAATAATACAGAGGAGATTGGTAGAAATGGATATCAACAGGACTTTGCCAACATTAGAGTATCAAGAAGAATTTCAAGAGATAAGAAATTTTACAGTAAGAATGAAATTGAGGTTAGAGATTGCTGGTTAAAAGTGGGTGAAGTGAATAAGAAGAAGGAAGGTGAAAATACTTCAGTGTGTTCAAAACACTGGAAATGGAAGAATGTATATAACCAGAAAGAGTTTTGTATGTTTGAAAATGAGCCTAATTGTATGAAGAAAAGATAAATCTAAAGAGACGGGCATTGCCAAATTGTAGAGGAAGTCGTATACTGTGATAAGGAGTTTACATGACATGCTGAGGACAATTGTTAGACATTGAAACATAATACTTACATATTTTATAAGGTATCTCTGGCTTCAAAATAGGAAAAGATTGGAAAGTGAACAGTTTTAAACTTAGGGAAACCTAACTGAAGATCATCACCACAGTTTATCTAATTTGATTACTTGCAGTAAGGGGAATACAATTAAAAACTAAAGGCAGAGAAAATAGAAAAAAATTAAAGTCAAGCACTGTAGTTTTCAAACTTTACCACGTTAATCACCTGAAAGTCTTGGTGTAAGGCATTGCAATGTTGATCCCAAAAGTTTCTAATCCAGAAGGTCTAGGGTAGGACCAAAGAATCTGCATTTCTAACAAGTTTCCAGGTGATACTGATGCTTCTGAGCAGAGCTCCCTTTGAGAAACGCACATCAAAAAAGGAAGAAAACTGGGAAGAGAGCCAAAAGAGTCACTATCATGAAGTCACACTTCACTTTCTCATATTCTTGTTTAATATAGGGAGAGGAGTTATTCACAGAGTAAATTTGAAATGAACCCAAATCATTCTAGTCCCATTAGGACTCCTAATTCTGCCTTCACAGAAATCACATTCCTTTGCGAGCTCCGTGTATGCAGTACTTAATCACACTTTCACAAAGTTAAGACAAGTGATAAGTTTAAGAAGAAACTGAAATGGGTATTCAGTTCACTTCTAATTTATCTAGAAATCACACATATGCAAAACGGAATTAATTAACAATTCTTGTTTCATGACATAAGCATTGCTCAATGCATGACCGAGTTTTATTTATTTTCTTTTTTAATTGACATGCAGTAATTGCATATATTTATGGGATACATAGGGAGTTTCAATGCATATGATGTATAGTGATCAGATCAGAATAATTAGCATATAAATCATCTCAAATATTTATCATTTATTTGCATTGGGAAGGTTTAATATTCTCCTTCTAGATATTTGAAACTATATATAATTGTTAAGCATAGTCATGCAACAGTGAGAGAGAACACTAGAACATATCCCTCCTGTTTAGCTGTAACTTTGTAACATTTAACAAATCACTCCCTATCCTCTCTTACCCCCACCCTTCCCAACTCTGTTATACGTTTTACTTCTATGAGATCAACTTTATTTAACTTCCGCACATGTGTGGGACCATGTGGTGTTCAATTTTCTGTTCCTGGTTTGTTTCACTTAATAATAAACACCAAACCACTCACCCAAGACACTATACTCAGAGTGGTTGCAAAAGTCATAAACATAACTCACACTAGAAAAATAGAATGAGGATGTAGAGAAAGATTATCAAGTAGAATCATTTAGTAATTGTTGCCCTGACAAGAATACCGAATTGAACAACTATCTACACAAGAAAGTACCTTCATAAGAATAAAAAAATCAGGTGAGGGATCACAGCTCCTGATTTTAACATCATATCAAGGAAAGAGGCACTGAAGAAAGTAAGGAAAGACAGTTTAAAATCGCCTACACCTCTCTTCCCTATCCCCCGCCAGTAGCTGCATGGCATAGAGAGAAAAATCTGTGTGCTTGGGGAAGAAAGAGCAAAGTGATTGTGGGACTTCGCATTGGAAATCAGAGCTGCACAGCTGAAAGCAACAGGCTGCAGCGCTCAGGAGTCCTAAATGAACTTGGAAGGCAGTCTAGACCTTAAGGACTGTGCTTCCTGGAAATATCTAGTGACATGCTGGGCTCAGAGCCAGTAGACTTGGGGTGCACATGAGCTAATAAGGTACCAGACGGGGTGGCCAAGGGAATGTTTGCATCGCTCCACTCCCAACCCCTGGCAGTACAGCTAACAGCACTGGGAGAGACCCCTTTCTTCTACTGTAGAGAGAATAAAGGAGAGAAAAGAAGACTTTGTCTTGCAACTTGGATACCAGATCAGCCACAGTAGAACAGAGTGTGAGGAAGAGTCCTGAGGCCCTCATTCCAGGCCCTACCTCTCAGATGACATGGTACTCACTCCCTTGAAGGAAAGAACTCAGTCCTGGCAGGTTTCATCACCTGCTGACTTAAAAAACCTTGGGACTTGAATAAACATCAGCAGTACTGAGGCAATACTTGCTGCAGGTCTTGGGTGAGATCCAGGGCTCTGCTGGCTTCAGATGTGACCCAACACATTCCCAGTTGTGGTGACCATGGAGAGACTCTGACTGCTTGAAGAAAGGAAAGAGAAAAGTGAAAGGGACTTTGTCTTGCAGCTTGGGCACCAGGTCGGCCACAGTGGGGTAGAACAATAAGCGAGGGTCTCTGATTCCAGGACTTTACTCCTGGATGACATTTCTAGACCTGTCCTGGACCAGAGGGAGCCTGCTGCCTTGAAGGGGAGATCCAGGTCTGGCAGCATTCACCAGAAGCTGACTGAAAAATGCTTGAGCCTTAAGTGAACATAAGCAGTAGCCAGGCAGTACTCACGATGGACCTGGGCAATGGCAGCCATGGGAGAGACAACTTCTGCATATAGAAAGAAGAGAAAAATGTGGGGAGGGCATATCCTGTAGCTTGGGTGCCAGCTCAACCACAGTGGAATAGAGTATCAAGTATATTCCAAAGATTCCTGACTCGAGGCCCTGCCTCCTGGATGGCATTTCTGGACCCATCCAGGGTGAGAAGGGAGCTTACTGCCCTGTAGGAAAGGACACAAGCCTGGCTGCATTTACCACCTGCTGACTAAACAGTCCTTGGACCTTGAGTGATCACTGGCAGTAACCAGGCAGTGGTTGCCACAGGCTTTGCACAAGACCTAGTTGTGCTGGCTTGAGGTCTGATCTAGCACAGTCCCAGGGATAATGTCCACAGGGGTAAGTGTATAACTCTTCCCTCAGCTTCAGGCAGATCAGAATGGAGTGAGAGACATTGTTTCTTTGGGGAAAAGTAAAAGAAGAGAACAAGAGTCTCTGCCTGGTAATCCAGTGGAATCTGGATCTTACTCAAGACTATCAATAAGAGCATTGCTGGGCTTGGGGCAGTCCCTAATGCAGATGTGGATGCAGTGTCCAAAGACTTAGATCACAACATTTAATCCCCTTTGAATACCTGGAAAGCCTTCCCAAGAAGGGCTGGTACAAATAAGCCCAGATTGTGACGAATACAATAAATACCTAACTATTCAGTTCCCAGACATTAATGAATGTTTACAAGCATCAAGACAATCCAGGAAAACATGACTTCCCCAAACAAACTAAAAAGACACAAGTGTCCAGTCTCAGAGTGACAGAGATATGTGAACATTAGACAGAGAATTCAATAGTTGTTTTGGGAAGCTCAATGATAATTCAAGATAACCCAGAAAAGGAATTCAGAATCCTAACAAATGAATTTAACAAAGATATTAAATTTTTTTAAAAAGAAGCAGAAATTCTAAGGGTGAAAATTCAGTTGACACAGTGAATAATGCATTAGAGTCTCTCAGAATGGATCAAGCAGGAAAAAAAAAATAGTAAGCTTGAAGACAGGCTATTAGAATTTACACAATCAGAGGAGAGAAAAGGAAAAACAATAAAGAATGATGTGCACCTACAAGATGTAGAAGATAGCCTTAAAAGGGCAAATCTAAGAGTTCTTGGTCTTAAAGGGTAAGTAGAGAGATATATCAGGTCAGAATATTTAATCAAAGAGATAATAACAGAGAACTTTCCAAACCTAGAGAAACATATCAATATTCAACTACAAGAAGGTAATAGAAAAGCAAGCAGATTTAACCCATATAAGACTACCTCAAAGTAGTTAGTAAGCAAACTCTCGAAATCCAAGGATAAAGAAATGATCCTAAAAGCAGCTAGAGAAAAGAAACAAAAGACAAAGTGGCCCAAATAACTCTGTCTGCAGATTTCTCAGTGGAAAACTTACAGGCCAGGAGAGACCGACAAGACATATTTAAAGTGGTAGAGGAACAAAAAACACAACTTTTATCTTAGAATAGTGTAGCTAGTGAAAGTATCCTTCGACATGAAGAAGTAAAAGTGGGGGTCAGACAAACAAAAGCTGAGAGACTTTATTAGCAACAGATCTGTCTTACAAAGAAAAGTTCTTCAATCTAAAAAAAAGAACATTAACAATCAATTAGAAATCATCTTAAGGTACAACAACACTCACTGGTAAAAGTAAGTACAAAGACAAATACAAACTATTATTACACTATATTTGTGGTGAGTAAACTACTCATCTTGAGTAGAGAGACAAAAAGATGAACTTATCAAAAATAATAACTGCAACAACTTTCAAGACATAGTATGGTAAATATAAATAGAAACAACAAAAAGTTAAAAGGGGAATTAAATTAGTGTAGATTTTTATTAATTTTCTCTGTTTGTTAGTTGGTTATTTTGTTGTTGCAATCAGTGTTAAGTGGGTCATCAATTTTAAATAATGGGTTATAAAATATTATTTGCATGCCTCATTGTAGCTTCAAAACTTTATAATTGATTTGCAAATAATTAAAAGCAATAAATTAGAAAATACTGCCAGAGAAAATCACCTTCACAAAATGGAAGACATGAAACAAATAAAAATGGAAGAGAAGACCACAAAACCACCAAAAAGCAAATAACAAAATGGCATGAATAAGTTCCTACTTATTCATAGCATTGAATATAAATGGACTAAACTCTTCAGTCAAAAGAAATTAAGTGGTTGAATGTATAAGCAAACAAAACTTAGTGATCTGTTGCTTTCAAGCAATACACTGCACCTCCAAAGACACACATGGACTGAAAATAAAGGGAGAGAAAAAGATATTCCATGCCATTTGGATCAAAAAGGAAAATGTAGGAATAGTTGTACTTATATCAGACAAAATAGATTTACAGATAAAACTATAAAATGAAATAAAGGTCATTATGTGATGTTAAAAGGATCAATTCATCAAGAGGACATGGTGATTGTAAGTATATATGCACACTACACTGGGACACCCAGATATATAAATCAAATATTATTAGAGATAAAGAGAGAGATAGACCCCAATGTGATAATAGTTGGAAACTTTGACTTTCATGAATGGACAGATAATAAAGACAGAAACAAGACAAATAAACCTTTAACTTCATTTATACTCTAGATAAAATTGACCTAATGTATATTTACAGGACAGTTATCCAGTGGCTGAAGATTACACATTTCTTCTCAGCATATGAATCATCATCTAGGATATATCTTATATTATACCACACAACAAATCTGAATACAAATTAAAAATTTTAAATTTAAAATTATATCAAGTATCTTCTCTGACCACAGTGGAGCAAAACTATAAATAAATAATAATAGAAGCTTTGGAAATTACATGAACAGGTAGGAATTAAATAATATGCTCCTAAATGACCAGTTCATCAATAAAAAAATTAAGAAGAGAATCGGAAAATTTATTAAAACAAATAATAATGGAAACACAGCATACCAAAATCAATGAAGTAGAGTAAAAGCTGGATATGAAATTCTGGATTGAAAATTCTTTTCTTTAAGGATATTGAAAATTGGCCCCTACTTTCTTCTGGCTTGTAGGGTTTCTGCCAAGAGATCTGATGAGAGTCTGATGGTCTTTCCTTTGTGGGTGACCCTTCCTTTCTCTCTGGCTGCCCTTAGCATTTTTTCCTTCATTTCAACCCTGGTGAATCTGATGATTATGTGCCTTGGGGTTGCTCTTCTTGAGGAATATCTTTGTGGTATTCTCTGTATTTCCTATATTTGAATGTTGGGCTTGCTAGGTTGGGAAAGTTCTCCTGGATAATATCCTGAAGAGTGTTTTCCTGATCAATTTCATTCTCCTCATCACCTTCAGGTACACTAATCAAACATAGATTTGGCTTTTTCCCATAATCCCATATTTCTTGGAGGCTTTGTTCATTTCTTTTCACTGTTTTTTCTCATCTTCTCATTTTATTTCATTGAGTTGATCTTCAATCTCTGATATCCTTGCTTCTGCTTGATTAATTTGGCTATTGAAACTAGTGTATGCTTCATGAAGTTCTCATGCTGTGTTTTTCAGCTCCATCAAGTCATTTATGTTCTTCTCTAAGCTAGTTATCTAGTTAGCATTTCGTCTAACCTTTTTTCGAGGTTCTTAGTTTCTTTGCATTGGGTTAGAACATGCTTCTTTAGCTCAGAGAAGTTTGTTATTACCCACATTCTGAAGCCTGCTTCTGTCAATTTGTCAAACTCATTCAGTTGTGCTCCCTTGCTGGTGAAGATTTGCGATCCCTTGGAGGACAAGAGGCATTCTGGTTTGTAGCAATTTTAGTGTTTTTGCACTGGTTTCTTCCCATCTTCGTGGATTTATCTACTTTTGGTCATTGAAGCTGGTGACTTTCAGATGGGGTCTCTGAGTGGACATCCTTTCTGTTGATGTTGAAGCTCTTTCTTTCTGATTTTCAGTTTTCCTTCTGATAGTCCCCTCTGCTGCACATCTGCTAGAGGTCCACTCCAGACTCTGCTTGCCCGGGAATCACCCACGGGGACTGCAGAATAGCAAAAATTGCTACCTGTTCTTTCCTCTGGCAGCGTTGTACCTGAAGGGTATCCACCAGATGTCAGCCGGAGCTCTCCTGTATGGGGTATCTCTTAGGATATATGGCAGTCAGGGAACCACTTGAGGAGGCGATCTGTCCGTTATCAGAGCTTAAGTGCTGTGCTGGGAGCTCTGTTGCTCCCTTGAGCTGCTGGGCAGGGACATTTAAGTCTGCTGAAGTGAAACTCACAACTGCCCCTTTTCCCAGGTGATCTGTCTCAGGAAGGTGGGAACTTTATTTACAATTTTCTGATGAGTCACTGCCTTTTTGTTCAGAGATGCCCTGTGCAGCAGTCTGCCTGCAGAGGCCTTGCTGAGCTGCCCCAGGCTCCACCATGTTGCTGTGTAAGCTTGCTGGTGACTTTGTTTACACAGGCAAGGTTAGAACCACCTCAGCTACAAAGAGAATAAAATACCTAGGAATACAGCTAACAAAGGATGTGAAGAACCTCTTCAAGGAGAACTACAAACCACTGCTCAAGGAAATAAGACAGGACACAAACAGATAAAAAAAATTCCATGCTCGAGGTTAGGAAGAATCAATACTGTGAAAATGGCCATACTTCCCAAAGTAATTTATAGATTCAATGTTATCCCTATCAAGCTACCATCAACCTTCTTCACAGAACTGGAAAAAAACACTTTAAACTTCATATGGAACCAAAAGAGAGCCCACATAGCCAAAACAATCCTAAGCAAAAAAACAAACAAACAAAGAAAAAGCTGGAGGCATCACGCTACCTGACTTCAAACTATACTACAATGCTATAGTAATCAAAACAGCATGGTACTGGTACCAAAACAGAGACATAGACCAATGGAACATAACAGAGGCCTCAAAAGTAATGCAACACATCTATAACCGTCTGATCTTTGATAAACCTGACAAAAACAAGCAATAGGGAAAGGATTCCCTATTTAATAAAGGGTATTGGGAAAACTGATTAGCCATATACAGAAAGCTGAAACTGGACCCCTTCCTTACACCTTAAACAAAAATTAACTCCAGATGGATTAAAGATTTAAGTATAAAACCTAACACCATAAAAACTCTAGAAGAGAGCCTAGGAAATACCATTCAGGACATAGGCATAGGCAAGGACTTCATGACTGAAACATCAAAAGCAATGTCAACAAAAGCTAAAATAGACCAATGGAATGTAATTAAACTTAAGAGCTTCTGTACAGCAAAAGAAACTATCGTTAGAGTGAACCAGCAATCAGCAAAATGGGAACAAATTTTTGCAATCTATACATCTGACAAAGGGCCAATATCCAGAATCTACAAAGAACTAAAACAAATTTAAAAGAAAAAAATAATTCTATCAAAAAATGGGCAAAGGATATGAACAGACACTTCTCAAAAGAAGACATTTATGCAGCCAACAAACATATGAAAAAAAGCTCATTATCACTGCTCATTAGAGAAATGCAAATAAAAACCACATTGAGATACCATCTCACGCCAGTTAGTATGGCAATCATTAAAAAATCTGGAGACAACAGATACTGGAGAGGATGTGGAGAAATAGGTACGCTTTTACACTGTTGGTAGGAGTGTAAATTAGTTCAACCACTGTGGAAGACAGTGTAGCAATGTCTCAAGGATCTAGAACTAGAAATACCATTTGATCCTGCAGTCCTATTACTGGGTATATACCCAAAGGATTATAAATCATTCTATTATAAAGATGCATACACACATATGTTCATTGTGATACTGTTTACAACAGGAAAGACTTGGAACCAACCCAAATGCCCATCAGTGATAGACTGGATAAAGAAACTGTGGAACATATACACCATGGAATACTATGCAGCCATAAAAAGGATGAGTTCATATCCTTTGCAGGGACATTGATGAATCTGGAAACCATCATTCTCAGCAAACTGACACAAGAACAGAAAACCAAACCCCACATGTTCTCACTCATAAGTGGGTATTGAACAATGAGAACATATGGACACGGGGTGGAGAACATCATACACTGGAGCCTGTGGGGGGGCTGGAAGACTAGGGGAGGGATAGCAGGGGGTGGGGAAATTGGTGAAAGATAACATTAGGAGAAATACCTAATGTAGATGATGGGGGTGGGGGGTGGTGGGGATGGATGCAACAAACCACTGTGGCATGTGTATACCTATGTAGCAATCCTACACAATCTGCACATGTACCCCAGAACTTAAAGTATAATAATAATAATAAAATAGAGCAAAACCTGCACTAAAAGGAACATTTATAGCAAAGCGCCTATATCAAAAATGTGGAAAAGCTTATGATAAACACTCTAGCAATGCATCTTAAATAATTAAAAAGGAAGTACAAACCAAACTCAATATTAGTAGAAGAAAAGAAATAAAGATATGAGCAGAAATGAATGACATTAAAACCAAAAAACAAATACAAATGGTGAACAAGATGAAGAAAAAAAGAAAGAAGACCCAAATAAAATCAGAGCTAAAAAAGGATATTTTCAATTGACACTACATAAATTCAAAGCATCGCTAAAAACTACTATAAACAACTATATATGAATAACTTAGAAAACCCAGAAGAAATGGACACATTCCTAGACATATATAACCTACAAGATTGAAGCATCAAGAAATCTGAAGCCTTCAAACACCAATAACAAATAATGAGATTGAAACCATAATAGTCTCCCAGCAAAAATGGCCCCAGATGTGATGGCTTCAGTGCTAAATTCCACCAAACATTTAAAGAAGAATTAATATCAATTCCAGTCAAACTATTCTGGAAATAAAATTAGGAGGGAATACTTCTAAACTCATTCTATTTGGCCTAGATTACCCTGATGCCAAAAGCAGAAAAAGACACATCAGAAAAGAAAATATACATGCCAATATCCCTGATGAACATTGAGGCAAATATCTTCCACAAAATTTAGTAAACTGAATTCAACAACATATTAAAAAGATGATTCATCATGACCAAGTGAGTTTTATCCTAGGAATATAAAAATAAAACAATATGATACATCTTATCAACAGAATGAAGGACAAAAATCATATGTTCATTTTAATTGATGCTGAAAAAACATTTCATAAAATTTAACATATTTTCATGATGCTAAAAAACTTAAAAAACTGAAGGATCAAAACTCAGCACAATAAAAGCCATGTAAAACAGATCCACAGCTAGTGTCATACTGAGTTAGGAAAAACTGAAAGCCTTTCTTCTAAAATCTGGAATACAACAAGGATACCAACTTTACTGACTATTATTCAACCTGGTACTGGAAGTTCTAGCTGGAGCTGTTGGACAAGAGAAAGAAATAAAGGGTAGCTAAATTGGAAAGGAAAAAGTCAAGTTATTCTGGTTTGCAGATTATATGATCTTCTATTTGGAAAAATCTAAAGATCACACACAAGAAACTATTAAAACTGATAAACAGATTCAGTAAAGTTGTAGTATACAAAATCAACATACAAAAATTAGTATAATTTCTATATGCCAACAGCAAATAATCTGAAAAAGAAAGGAATAAAGCAATCCTATTTACAATAGCTACAAATTAAATAAGATACCTAGGAATACCAAAGATGTGAAAGATCTCTAAAATGAAAACTGTTAAATATTTATGCAATACATTGTAGAGGACACAATAAAATGGAAAGATACCCCATGTTTATGGACTGGAAGAATCAATATTTTTTAAATGTCTATACTACCCAAAACAAACTACACACTTGCTGCAATCCAGTCAAAATATCAATGACATTCTTCACAAAAATAGAAAAAATAATCCTAAAATTTATATGGAACTACAAAATAATCAGAATAGTAAAAACCATTTTGAGCAAAAAGAACAAGACTGGTAAAATAATATTACCTGAAATCAAATTATATCACAGAACTACAGTAATCAAAGCAGTATGGTACTGACATAAAAACAGACACATAGACCAATGGAATAGGATAGAAAACACAGAAATAAACCCACACATTATGGTGAACTCATTTTGATAAAGGCATCAAGAAAATTCATTGGGGAAAGGACAATCTTTTCAGTAAATGATGCTGGGGAAACTGATATCTAGATACAGAAGAGTGAAACCAAACTACTACCTCCAATCATATAAAAAGTGAATTAAAGACTGCAATCAAGGGCCTAAAACTATATTCTCCAGAACATCCAAGACATTTGCTGGGCAAAGTTTTCTTGAGCAATACCCCACAAGCACAGGCAACCAGAGCAAAAATGGAAAAATGGGATTACATTAAGTTAAAAGCTTCTGCACAGCAAAAGAATCAACAAAGTGAAGAGATGACCTGCACAATTGGAGAAAATATTTGCAAACTATCCTGTTCATCTGATGTGTGATCAATAACCAGAATATATAAGGAGCTCAAAAAACTCAATAGGAAAAAATCTAATCATCTGATTTAAAAATGGGCAAAAGGTCTGAATAGACATTTCTCAAAAGAAGACATATAAATAGCAAATAGGTTATAAAAAGGTGCTCAACAACACTGATTATGAGAGAAGTGCAGATCAAACCTACCATGAAATATCATCTCACTCCAGTTAAAGTGACTTTTATCCAAAAGACAGGCAATAACAAATGCTGGTGAGGATGTGGGGAAAAGGGAAACCTTCTACACTCTTGCTGGGAATGTATCAAATAAATTAGTACAGCCACTATGGAGAACAGTATGGAGGTTCCTCAAAAAACTAAAAAATAGAGCTACCATGTTATCCAGCAATCATCTAGCTAGGCATATATCTAGCTACAAGAAAGGAAATAGTATATAGAGGAGATATCTGCAGTCTCATGCTTATTGAAGTGCTATTCACAATAGCCAAGATTTGGAAGCAACCTATATGTCCATCAACAGACAAATGGGTAAAGAAAATGTGGTACATATACACAATGAAGTACTATATTTAGCATAAAACAAAGAATAAGATTCTGCCATTTGCAACAGCATAGAAGGAACTGGAGGACATTATGTTAAGTGAAATAAGCCAGGCACAGAAAGACAAACTTTGCATGTTCTCACTCATTTGTCTGAGCTAAAAATTAAAACAATTGAACTCATGGAGATAGAGAGTAGAAGGATAGTTACCAGATGCTGAAAAGCATATTAGGGGGTGTGTGTAGGGGAAGTAGAGATGGTTAATGGGTACAAAACTATAGTTAGATAGAATGAAAAATGTCTAATATTTGATAGCATGACAAGATGACTACAGTCAACAATAATTTATTTGCTGGGCATGGTGGCTCACACCTGTAATCCCAGAACTTTGGGAGGCCAAAGGTGGTGGGTCACCTGAGGTCAGGACTTCGAGACTAGTCTGGTCAACATGATGAAACCCAGTTTCTACTAAAAAATACCAAAAAAAAAAAAAATAACCAGGCATGGTAGTATGCGCCTGTGGTACCAGCTACTAGGGAGGCTAAGGCAGAAGAACTGCTTAAACCTGGGCAGCAGAGGTTGCAGTGAGCTGAGATTGCACCACAGCACTCCAGACTGGGCAACAGAGTGAGACTCCATCTCAAAACAAAAACAAAAACCCAATAATTATTATACATTTAACCACCCAAAAAAAGCCCAGGTCAAGATGGATTCACAGCCGAATTCTACCAGACATACAAAGAGGAACTGGTACCATTCCTACTGAAACTATTCCAAATAATCCAAAAAGAGGGAATCCTTCCCAAATCATTTCATGAAACCAACATCATCCTGATACCAAAACCCGGCAGAGACTCAACAAGAAAAGAAAACTACAGGCCAACATCCATGATGAACATAGATGCAAAAATCTTCCATAAAATACTGGCAAGCTGATTACAACAGCACATCAAAAAGCTTATCCACCATGATCAAGTAGGATTCATCCCGGGGATGCAAGGCTGGTTCAATATACGCAAGTCTATAAATGTAATTCACCACATAAACAGAACCAAAGATAAAAACCACATGATTATCTCAATTGATGCAGAGAAGGCCTTCAACAAAATACAACAGCCCTTTTTGCTAAAAACCCTCAATAAACTAGGTATTGACGGAACGTATCTCAAAATAATAAAAGCTATTTACAACAAACCAACAGCCAATATCATACTGAATGGGCAAAAACTGGAAGCATTCCCTTTGAAATCTGGCACTAGACAAGGATGCCCTCTCTCACCACTCCTATTCAATATAGTACTGGAAGTTCTATCCAGAGCAATCAGACAAGAAAAAGAAATATAGGGTATTCAATTAGGAAAGGAGGAAGTCAAATTGTCTCTATTTGCAGACGACATGATTGTGTATCTAGAAGACCCCATCATCTCAGCCCAAAATCTCCTGAAACTGATAAGCAACTTCAGCAAAGTCTCAGGATACAAAATCAATGTGCAAAAATCACAAGCATTCCTATACACCAATAACAGACTTAAAGAGAGCCAAATCAAGAATGAACTGCCATTCACAATTGCTACAAAGAGAATAAAATACCTAGGAATACAACTAACAAGGAACGTAAAGGACCTCTTCAAGGAGAACTACAAACCACTGCTCAACGAAATAAGAGAGGACACAAACAGATGGAGAAACATTCCATGTTCATGGTTAGGAAGAATCAATATCGTGAAAATGGCCATACTGCCCAAAGTAATTTACAGATTCAACGCTATCCCCATCAAGCTACCAATGACCTTCTTCACAGAACTGGAAAAAACCACCTTAAACTTCATATGGAACCAAAAGAGAGCCCGCATAGCCAAGTCAATTCTAAGCAAAAAGAACAAAGCGGGAGGCATCACACTACTGGATGTCAAACTATACTACAAGTCTACACTAATCAAAACAGCATGGTACTGGTACCAAAACAGAGATATAGACCAATGGAACAGAACAGAGGCATTGGAGGCAACACAACATATCTACAACCATCCAATCTTTGACAAACCTGATAAAAACAAGCAATGGGGAAAGGATTCCCTGTTTAATAAGTGGTGTTGGGAAAACTGGCTAGCCATATGCAGAAAGCAGAAACTGGACCCCTTCCTGACACCTTACACTAAAATTAACTCCAGATGGATTGAAGACTTAAACATAAGACCTAACACCATAGAAACCCTAGAAGAAAACCTAGGCAAAATCATTCAGGACATAGGCGTAGGCAAGGACTCCATGACCAAAACACCAAAAGCATTGGCAACAAAAGCCAAAATAGACAAATGGGACCTAATCAAACTCCACAGTTTCTGCACGGTGAAAGAAACAGTCAATAGAGTGAATCAGCACCCAACAGAATGGGAAAAAATTTTTGCAGCTTACCCATCTGACAAAGGGCTGATATGCAGAATTTACAACGAACTAAAACAGATTTACAAGAAAAAAACAAACAAGCCCATTCAAAAATGGGCGAAGGATATGAACAGATACTTTACAAAAGAAGACATACATGAGGCCAACAAGCATATGATAAAATGCTCATCATCACTGGTCATTAGAGAAATGCAAATCAAAACTACATTGAGATACCATCTCACGCCAGTTAGAACAGCGATCATTAAAAAATCTGGAGGCAACAGATGCTGGAGAGGATGTGGAGAAATAGGAACACTTTTACACTGTTGGTGGGAGTGTAAATTAGTTCAACCATTGCGGAAAACAGTGTGGCGATTCCTCAAGGACCTAGGAATAGAAATTCCATTTGACCCAGCAATCCCATTACTGGGTATATATCCAAAGGATTATAAATCGTTCTACTATAAGGACACATGCACACGAATGTTCATAGCAGCACAGTTTACAATAGCAAAGACCTGGAACCAACCCAAATGCCCATCGATGATAGCCTGGACAGGAAAAAATGTGGCACATATACACCATGGAATATTATGCAGCCATCAAAAACGATGAGTTTGCGTCCTTTGTAGGGACATGGATGAACCTGGAAACCATCATTCTCAGCAAACTGACACAAGAACACAAAATCAAACATCGCATGTTCTCACTCATAGACAGGTGTTGAACAATGGGAACACATGGACACAGGGAGGGGAGCACTACACACCAGGGTCTCTTGGGGGGGAGTGGGGGGGACAGCAGGGGGTGGGGAGTTGGGGAGAGATAGCATGGGGAGAAATGCCACATATAGGTGAAGGGGAGGAAGGCAGCAAATTACACTGCCACATATGCCCCTATGCAACAATCTTGCATGTTTTTCACATGTACCCCAAAACGTAAAATGCAATTTAAAAAAATAAATAAATAAAATAAAAATAAAAATAACCAGAAGAGTATAATAGGAATGTTTGTAACAGATAAATGATAAATACTTGAGACGATGGATACCCTATTTACCCTGATATGATTATTACACATTGTATGCCTGTATCAAAATATCTCATGTACCCCATTAATATATACACGTACTGTATATTCATAAAAATCAGTTATACCCACTGTGGGTATATTTTAGTGGAACACATTTTAGTCATAAGAAAGAATTAAATGCTCATAATATGGACAAACTTCAAGAATGTTATGCTAAATGAAAGTATCCAGACATGAAAGACCACATATTGTATGATTCCACTTACATGAAAAGTCCAGAAAAGGAAAATCTATACAGATGGAAAATAGATTAGTGGTTGTCTAGGATTGGAAGCAAAATCAGGGGATGACTGCAAATGGATATGATATGATGGATATTTTTGGAGTGATGGAAACATTCTAAAATTAGATTGTGTTGATAGTTACACAACTCTGTAAATTTACTAAACATTGAATTTTACATTTAAAATGGGTAAAATACATGATTTTTAAATTATACAACCAATGAAAGCTGTATGAAAAAAAGAGAAATGGTTTTCAGTTGAGTAAATAAATAAATATTCAGGCCTTTAAAAACTTAAAGTAGGAACCATATGATCATCTCAAAGCACGTTATAAAGTTAATTACCAAGTCATTATTTTTTTCCAAGTCATTATTTTTTAAAAAGGCCTTGAGCATTTAAGAAGAAAAATTACTTAGCCTTGCAAAGAATACAAATAAAACCAAACAAATAAACAAGAAAAACCTGAGCTAACTATATAATAAATATAAAAACTTTATGAACATTCCCTTTTAAATCAAGAATAAGGAAAATATGTCAACTACACCAATTTAGTATTATAGCTTCTCGCCAGTAGTGTAAAACCAGAAATATAATTTAGTAGCATAAGCACAAGAAAGAAAATATAGCTCGTTTGCAAGTGATATGATCATTTACACAGAAAATTTAAAATAATCTACAAACAAAATTTTAAAATAATAGTAGAGCTTAATAAGCTGGCTATATATAAAATTATTACACAGTAATGAACTCGAATTTTTTATACCAGTTGCAAACAGAGAAAATCTAAATCTGAGATATCACACTCATTCTTATATATAAAATATGTAGGTGTAAATCAAACAGGAAACATTAGATTTCTACAAGGATATTATATAATTTTATTAATATATATTAACGAATAGCTATATACTTCAAAAGATGAATTATAAAATTATAATTTTTGTTAAAATTGGAAACATATGCTGTTAATTATCTTATCTTCAAATTACCTACAGATTCAATAAGAATTCCAATCAAAACTCCAAAAAGTTTACTCACAGGACTTGACAAAGTGATTCTAATAATTATATAAAATGGTTACGACTAACCAGCTCTTTTGAAGAAAAAACAGTAGAAGCATGGAGACATTCTACCATGTCTTATTTCTTAATAGAAGGTTATAATAGTTACGAGAGTGATGTATTTCAATAATGCTTTCAAATATGTCTGAACCTAGAACTGTACTGGCCAAAAGAGGTACCTCAAAATATTCTAAAAATCTCATCATTGTTTACTCTGGGAAAACCACTGTAAATTGAGAATGCTAAGTATGTGAAAATATATAATGATCATTATCATAAAATTAACTTTGAAAATAAGTACTTTTTTAAAACAAAATCACCATTATAATATTTCACTAAAAATAATTGTCAAGGCAATTTGGTATTTCTTTATTTCAAATAATTTATAAATGTTAACAAACAATAGTTACTATAACCTCTATTTATATCAACTTTCCAGAAAACGAAAAAGGATTAAAAATTTTAAATGATGCTTATTTGTCTGGGAATTTTTATGTTTGCTACATTTTTCCTCAGTGTAATTATTGAGCATTATGTAATTTTTTAAAAAGTATTCTTTCTAATCTTTCTACAAACTAAAACAATACATTTCCTATAGAAATTTGTTTCCCTGTTTACTTATGTTGTTGGATATTGACTATAACATATACAAGAATGATTTTCTTAGCAGAAAAGATAAATGAGAATATTAATAAATAATGTTTACATTTACACATCTTTTGTAGTGGTATTTTCATTAAAATTATCTAGCTAATTCTTGCTGTTTTAGTAAAGACAACCTTCTAAGTTTTATAACTGAACTTGAACTTCTTAAGTATGATATTTCACACTAGAGTTCATATTCACCAGTTTTAACTTGCCATACGTGTTACAAGTTCCAGTGAACTATTTATCTTTTTCTCTCTATTTTCTACCTGAATAAACAATTTGAGAAAGAGAAACAGAGACAAACACAGACTGAACCAAGAGGCAAATTAATGTAGAAGTCACAGGACAAAGAAAGAGGAGAGAGAGAGGAATAGGAAGATAGATATAGATAGACATAGATAGAGTCATGCATCCCTTAATGAGAAGCATACATTCCAAGAAATGCATTTTCCTTTACTGAATACTATTGAGAATTGTAAAACAATAGTAACTCTTTGGATATATCTAAACATATCTGAACATAGTAAAGATACAGTACAAATATTGTATTATAATCTTATAGGACCATCATCATTGTATATGTGGTCCCTAATTGCCTAAACATTGTTATGTGGTGCATGACTGTATGTGTCTGTGTGTATAATACATATACATTTGAAACAAAAAGAGAGAAACATATTGAGACAGAGACAAAGAATGAGAATCAAAAATGTTTTATATACAGACTTCCACATTTTTTGATAAAGTATCATCTTTCCAAATCAGTAATGCATGTATTCCATCATGAGAGCGGATATATTTTAAATTAGCTTACAGTAATGCTGAGGATTATAACATCATTTCCCCAACCAATTTCCATTGTAACTAGTGGCTTTTATTTATGAGTCAGATGTCCAGAGACCATGTATAGTTTATGACAGTGAAAACAATGGCAAACTACACTGGATTAAACCTATAACTAGTTTCCACTGGCCTAAATATTAGATAAAGAATTCTTATCATAAGGAAAACATGTAATAAAATAATAAAAATATATCTGGACAATGAAAATCGAATATCTTCAACCTAAAGTTATTCCTTAAATAGGTAGAATATATTTTTAAGAAAATATAATCTCAAAAATGGTGAATTGTCCATTGAATTAGAGAATATTTAGAGATTTTTGAAGTAAAATATTCAGCAGCTTAGCAGTGCCATCAAAATTCTCATTAAATTACTGAAAAGAAAGCAAAGATTTGGTAACCCAGGTATCAATAAATTAATCAATGATATATACTTGTAATTTCCATTCACTAAAATATAGATAGGACTAAGAAATTACATACCAAGATTTGCTATGATAAAATTGAAGATGTTCACACACCTGTAGTTTATCAGAGGTGTGGACTTCTACAAATATTTTTCCAGTTATTTAGAAATTTCTATCCTTGGCAAGCAAAGCTATTTTGTCTTCTGCTTTCTTCATCAGTTCATTTCATCATTTTATCCTACATTTTTTCTACATTTTATCCTACATTTTTTCATTCTAATCTAGTATTATGCAAAAGGGAAGTAGTCGGTATTTCACAACCTGATATAGTAAACCTAATTTAGAGATGTGTATTTGTGAGGATCACAAACTCCTGCATATAGGTGTGAGTTCACAATTCGGTTTCACTATCTGCTAGATGTGTCAATTTGTGAACTAGTAATTGAATCTCAGGTTAATGAATCTACTTGTCAGTTTCAAATGGTTGTTGTAAGAGATAAACAAGTTAACATATTTAATGTATATAATGCACTAATGGCACAATTAAAAATTGAATAAATGGTAGAGAGTAGATGGAAGAATGTGTGGATAGATTGAAAAATGGAATGAAAGTGTTTAAAGCCCTGGAACAAATGAATACAATATGGGATGTAGTACCTCATAAATTCATTTTGAAGAATTACTTCAAAACATAACAACGATTCCCTCTGAACGATTCAATCAAGAATACATAGAAGATCCATCTTCAGCTTAACAGAGTCACAATAAATATATATCTACAAAACATGAGAAATTTTGTATAACTCTGTATAAATTAACATGCCAAAGCTTACCTTCTAAGCTGCCTTCAAAAACAGAGAGTAGATCCTACAATTTTCTTTAGGGTACCAAGATGCTAAACCCCAATAATAGTAGAGGTTTCAAAATGTTTTTATCTCATCCAAAAGTTTACTTTCTCCTCCATGCATTGATAATATTTCATAATTGTTGTACAAAATCACCAGGTCCCATGTTGGAAGTATTATTTTTTTATTATTTGTTCTTGAGTGATGACAGTTCTATGTTGTTTGATATCTATACATAGAGAAGATTGGTCATTCTCAATGTTTAATAAAAGTTGAAATTTAATAAAATTCCAATGAGTTTAATAAAACTTGACTCATTAAAATTACCTTCAATTTGAAGGTGGAATAGAGGCTTTGAGAGCAGTTTTAATTTAAGGGATGAGAACAGATAAGAATAAACAGGCTGGGTCAAATGGAATTTCTATTCATAGATCCTTGAGGAATTGCCACACTGTCTTCCACAATGGTTGAATTAATGTACACACCCACAACAGTGTAAAAGCACTCCTATTTCTCCACATTGTCTCCAGCATCTGTTGTCTCCTGATTTTTTAATGATCGTCATTCTAACTGACGTGAGATGGTATCTCAATGTGTTTAGATTTGCATTTCTCTAATGACCAGTGACGATGACCTTTTTTCCTATGTTTGTTGGCTGCATAAATGTCTTCTTTTGAGAACACATGGACATAGCGAGGGGAACATCATATACTGATGCCTATTAGAAGGGCTAGGGGAGGGATGGCAGGGAGCTGGGGGATAGGGGAGGGATAGCATTAGGAGAAATACCCAACGTAGATGACAAGGTGATGGATGCAGCAAATCACCATGGCACATTTATACCTATATAACAAACCTGCATGTTTTGCACATGTACCCCAGAACTTAAAGCATATTTTAAAAAGAATAAACATGTTTCTGAGCTATATTCAAGCAATAATAGCACGTGCTACCACTGCTGGAATCCCATATTCAAGAAGGCTGATATTTCTGCAAAGACTGCCAACTGCTATTGTCCTAAAAGGTTCAAGGCAATATTTCCCATCATCAGTTTTCTTCAGCCACAAATGCACAACATGCTGCCAGGTGAGCTGCTGGAACGTGGGCCCAGAGGCCAGTCTCCAATCACCAAGTCACTCACTGAATTCTTAGCCCATCTTCACTGTGTGTTCTATGCTGAGTTACATTGTGGAATAATACAGTCAAGTAATCTAGCCTGATGGGCTTCATACTCTACTGTGTGAGCCAGACAATAAATAATTAATATGGACTTATAAATCATAATATTGCAAAACAATATGTAGGATAGTCTAAGGGAAAATAAAAATTAGAGCCTAATTTCACTTCTTATTTCTTTCAGACGAATTCAGTTTAGGCCTAGAGGTTTTGTAAAATTGACTAGAAACTAGCCAGATGAGAACTCTGTGTGTGTAGGTGTCTGTGTCTGGGGGTGTGTGTGAAAAAGAAAGAGAGACACAGAGAGAGAGGGGTAGTGAATAATTTACTGTTTGAAGAAGAAGAAATAAGCAAAAGCAACGAGGAAGGCAGTATAAACAGTGGCCATAATTAGGAGGTTAGTGTGGCTACAGGCAGGATGAAGTGTCATTCTGAGCCAAAGCTGCCCAATGTTTTTTTGCGAAAAGCCTAGATAATTGAGCTCTATTGTTACACACAACACACACACACACACACACGCCTACATTTCTGTATTTGTCTCAGAGCAATGCTCCTTTTTTTTTCACTATATTGTTGAGATTGTGTGTGTCCAGGCATGTGTGACTGTGTATGTGTGGGTAAAAGTAACATCTTTACTCATATCTTTCCATTTTGTGGTTTTATTTTGTTTGTTTATTTTTAATGTTCTTCTCTGTTGGATTCACATACAAGTTTATGGCATTTAGGTTGAATTTAAAAATGTAAATGGAAGTGACTATACTTTACTCTCACCCGTTCTTTTAACTAGACATTTAAAATATTAATTGTGCTGCACTGATGTGCCAGGTCCTGTTCCTGGGAATAAGAAAAGTATTATTATTGTACCAGCCTTGGGTCTGACACCCTCTTTCCTTAGAATTAGTGCCTCACCCAAAATTTATTTGGCTCCCCAATAAAACAGACTTGCACTTAAGCCACCACTCTTTGAGTCTAGACACATCTAGGCATTTATGAGATTTATTAGCGATAAATTTTTAACATAGCTTACTCTGAAGCTGGAATCTCTCTTTCTCTGTCTCTCTGTCTCTGTATCTCTCTCTCTCTCTCTCTCACACACACACACACACACAGATGGGTTAAAATTTAAAAGAAATGTTTTAGGAAATATAAGTTTTATATTCTGGAAAACAAGTGCAATTGTTGAGAAATACAGGTAGAGAAAATGCAAATATGTAAGGCAGCAATCATTAATATTAATTATTTGATGAGTAATTTTTATATGCACTTGGATAAGTTGTAATTTCTCTAGAATATATAAATATCACATGTAACTGGAAAAAAAAAAACACTTGAAATTAAAATAACAAGGCAAAATTGAGACAACCAGTTTTCCTATGGAGAAAATAAAATTTTCCTGGTTATTAGTGCTTCAGGTATATTCAAACAAGCTTAACAATATTTCCAAAAATGGAAATGAGCATAACTGGGCAACTTTAATGCTTAAATAAAGAAAATTAAGTAATACAGGTTAAAATTTTAAGCAAGAAGGATAAATAGAAAATCTGTTTCAAAATGCCTCATGCTTCTACTATTTCAACATATGCTATACATTTATAGGGCACAGAAGTAATTAGATAACTCAGTGTTTTAATCAAGAAAGTCCTCCGGCTGTGTATGGCAGAGTGGGTGTCTGATTCAGGGTAAGAAGCAGAATTACATTATTTTAAAATAACAGTGGTAATTTTAATCAAGATTTTCGCCTAAATTTGTGAGCTAAGTGATAGCTGATTACATAATAATCAAAAATGTAATCTTGTTAAGAGGCAATGCCCAAATTTTCAGGTATCTAAAAATAATCATTGAAGTTTTATCTCCAATTGGATCTACATATATTAATGAAAAAAGGACCAGATTTTCCTTAAAATTAATTCTTATCAATAAACCAGTAATGCAAATGTGGTTACTGTTGCATAATTCACATGAAAAAGATGGTTTTCAAAATTGTTTAATATCCTAGCCAACATGGTGAAACACTGTCTCTACTAAAAATACAAACATTAGCTGGGTGTAGTGGCGTGCGCCTGTAGTCCCAGCTACTCGGGAGGCTGAGGCAGGAGAATTGCTTGAACCCAGGAGGCAGAGGTTGCAGTGAGCCGAGATTGTGCCACTGCACTCCAGCCTGGTGCCTGGCGACAGAGCAAGACTCTGTCTCAAAAATAAAAATTGTTTAAATAGGCATGCAAATAGCTCAATTGAACATTTAGCTAATCAAGCGTTGGTTTCTAACTGCTTCTTTTCTTCCAATAATGAAATATTTATTGAGAATCCACTATGTTCTAAGCACTGTTCTGGGTTCTGGAGAAACATTAGTGAGCAAACCATACAAGATTTTCTCATCTCATGGAATTTAAACTCTAGTGGAGAAAAACAGTCTGCCATATAAAATAAAAATATACAGTATGTTAAAAATGAAAGGACTAAGGAGAAAAACAGCAGGAAAGAAGTATGGTAGTTAATGTGGGAGGAGTATAAAATTGAACCAGAGGCCGAGGATACATAAGAACTAGTGTAGACATCCCAGACTCTATAATCTCATAGGACCCACCTAACCCTGAGTTTTGTTTCTTTGCTTCGCTTCCTACTTCTGGTGGCCACAGAATGATTTTCTTACATCACACCAGTCACAAAGACCCAGTCATTCCCACTTTTGCCTCACTTTTTTAACACCACTGAAGTTCTTAGACTCTGACAACCATGAAGGAACAACTTCCAAATGGCTGTCATCATACTCAACACAGACAGAGCTTCAACAGCCCTAGTACCCTAGGCCAGCCAAATTGACCAATGATGGTCTGGCATCACCAGTGACTGTCTGGAAAAACTGTGTACCACAGGCTAAAAGTGTTTGGTAGTTTATATCCTATGAAGTAAACCTTGATTGTGTGAGAAATAAAAGATCCCAAAAAGACTGTATAAACTGCTTGTTCTTTCTTTCCTGAATGGTTGGTTCCAAGAAGCACTGATTCCACAGACCACTTCTAGAAATGGCTGGAGTGACGAAGAAACAGCAAAATCTCTTGTGAGGCCATCATCAGCTCAATAGTATAATCTTGTATTACTTTATTTGTTATTCCTTGCCTTACTTCCCTTTTTCTAACACACTAAAATGAAAATAAGTTTTGTCTCATATTTATTTGCTAGGAAATTCAGAGGTTTTAGTTAACTTCTACTGAATAACAAATTGCTCCTAACTTTAGTGGATTAAAACAATAACCAATTATTATCTTCATGAGTCTGTGGATTGCCAAGGCAGTTCTAGTAATCTCTGACAGGGCTGGCTGATCTAAGCCAAACTCATTCATGTATCTTTTGTTGGTAGCCTGGAGGCTGCTACTCTAAGATAACTTCTTCTGGAATGCTTTGTCCTTGATGCACCGGATCTTTCATCCACCTGGCCTGGGTTTTTTTCTTGGTGGTGGTCATGTTCCAAAAGCACCCACATAAGTATGTAAGGTCTCTTAAGGCCAAGGCTTAGAACTGGAAACTATCACTTCTACAGCATGCTATTTTCCAAAGCAAGGTAAAAGTCATTGCAGAATCAAAGTATGAAAACATCTGATCTCTGTCATCATAGGGCAGCTGCGAAGTTACATTGCAAAAAACATTGTTAAAGGGAGGAAAAGAATCATGGCTATTTTTGTAATCAACCTACTATGCTAGGGTAAAATAGACAGCCCCACTGAGAAGATGACATTTGAGTCGAACACATAAAGAAGTTGTAGGAAAGAGATATGCAGTTATCTCTGGAAAGGCCATTTCAGTCATTGAGAACATCCAGGATGAAGTCTTTAGGGCAGAAGCATTCTTGAATGCTTTATTTAAAAAATAAAATAAAATAAAAAGGAAGGTGAGCACACTTGTTGCAGAGTGAGCAGAAAGTTGAGGGTCTTGAGACAGATATCCCTAAAGTCTTAACATCTGAGAAAAAAAAAAGTGCTTTAATGATTTCAAAGTTCAAAACCCTAACTTCATGATATAGAAACCATTTCCACTCTGGCTGTCAGGTGAGAAGAAATTTCTCATCTCTAAAGTATAGTGTAAAGCAGTGGATTTCAAACTGTTTTAAGGAGCTTAACCATTTTTTGCCATGAAACTTTTATGGAACTGCTATATATAAAAGGTAAACTCAGAACAAATGTGTTTGAATAATGGTAAAGGGGCTAAGCTCAATCTATCACATAGCCTGACCTTAGTGGCAGCCAAGAAATTCTTTCTTAGAAAAATGTTCTGATAACTAGGTGATCTTAAAGCTCTGTTCATGTCTTTGGTTTTATAAGGTAATAAAGGTTTCTAGAAATTGCTTAACATTTTATCAAATTGAATAGTTACTTACTGTCCATTCATTCCCAGGCTCTACTTACAGTGCTATACCCTGTGCAAAAAAAAAAAAGAAAAGAAAAGAAAAGAAAAAACCTTTGAAACTATTTAAATTTGTCACTAAATTGTAAATTGCCAGATATTTAAATTAAATTAATTATGATTACTTCATCATTTCACCTAGTTTCTTTTTTGCAAATTACCTCAAGGTAATATTTCCTTGAACCAATTTCTGAGAATCTCAATAAACATTATGAGCTGCTTATTTATAACTCTTATGGTGTCTAAAAGTAAGAAAAATATTACTAATAGAAAAAATTACTCATTCCCTAATATTATAATTTTATGATTTTTATAATGTTTAAGATTCTCATATAGATTCCGGATAATACACAGATTTTCAATTTTTAATCCAGGAGCAATACATACTCATATACAAATACATGGGTTGTTTGGCTACGTTTATTCAAGTCAACAGGGAGCACATAGAGATTCTGGAGGTTTTTTCATTTTTATATCTAACTACTAAATCTCATTCCTTCCAATACTCAGTGAAAATCCAAATAAATATTAATGAAGGGAACAAAATATTTTAAGAAATTTGGCATGGAAATTTCCCACTCAGAACACCTTAGGTTATTTCTATTCATCTTATGCTGTGTTTTTAGTTGCTATACGTTCCTGTGTGTTATGCCACATGTTTAAAATCAACATAAAGAAAAAGCAAGGCCTGATCATTTCTCCTACAAGCAAACATAAGTAAAATAAGTCTTTGCCTGAAAAGAGTTTCTCATTGATATTTTAACTAATGTTAATGAAAGTTAAAAGAACTTTTACCTAGCTTATGTTATTTAAAATAAATTGTAATAGGCACGCAGCAATTTTAAAACTTATTACAGTCTTCCCAATGATGCCATTTTCTTTTTTGTTCTCCTAGATATTTATTACTTAATTTTAATCTCTCATTGCTTAAATTGTTATTGGCTTGCTAGGTACTTTTCTTCTTCTTCTTCTTTTTTTTATCCAGAAGTGCTACTTTTAATTTTGAAGGTTACTTGCACAATATAGCTGCTGTAGATAGTGCCACAAAATACAGAATTGGAAAGTGTCAAGGACTATTTCCTTCAGTCCCTGGTAACAGTTCATGACACAAAAAAATCACTGTCAGCAGAATATTGAAGATAAATAATTTCCTTTATATTTCTGAATAAATGCACAAAATAAATCTTTGATCTGAAGTGACGTTTATTAACCCAAATGCGAGATTAACTACAACATTCATCTTGAGTAATATTTTGTACTCATCTAGAACCTTTTATCTTAGATTCTAAAAAACTTTAAATACATTAATTCTCTAATCCTTACAAGACTCCTCTAGCTAGGTAATATCTTAAATTTCTCCTTTATAGTTGGAGAAATCAAGACACTGAGATGAATTCATAGTCATACCAAAAGTCAATTCTGGTGAAAATGAGAGTTGTGGTTTGAATGTCTACTTTTCTACTATAAAGTTGCTTTTCTCATCCTAAAGAGCTTTTCCAAAGTATACTTTTTTTCAGAATATATTTTTCTAAATGATGGTAGAACTTATGCAAATATTTATTCAGTAAACAAGAAAAAAGTTTTACTTCTAAATATCATCTTAAGATTTTATAATATCTAACCTGAATAATTATATTGAAGAAACTTGTTGAATATGCTCAACAACAAAGAAAGAATGTACAAAAGCTTATAGAAAGGTGGAATTTTGGGCCAGGCACAGTGGCTTATGCCTGTAATCCCAGCACTTTGGTAGGCCAAGGAGAGCGGATCACGAGGTCAGGAGTTCAAGACCAGCCTGGCCAATATGTTGAAACCCCGTCTCTACCAAAAATACAAAAATTATCTGGGTGTGATGGCACTCTCCTGTAGTCCCAGCTACTCAGGAGGCTGAGGCATAAGAATCGCTTGAACCCTGGAGTGGAGGTTGCAGCGAGCCGAGATCGTACCACTGCACTCCAGCCTGGGTGACAGAGGGAGACTCCGTCTCAAAAAAATAAAATAAAAAAAAAAGAAAAGAAAGGTGGAATCTTACGGTGAGTGTAGATTCACACATTCACAGTTTAAGATCAATTTTCATTATGGACATAATGTTTTATTAATAATTTGTTCAGGTCAGGAAACAGTGATGATGAGAAAAGTGCCTACAAGTTGAGGCCTTTTCTGATCACACTGTTGTCAAGAATGGTCATACTTGTATATGAAGTGAAAGTTATAGTTACAGAAAGAGGGGCTGTCCCATTACAATTGTACGTAAGTCTACAATTAGATATAAATTTTTCTAAACATTTTTATAAATCATACTTCACCAACCGTTCATCTGAGACGTCATCTCTCATCTCCCAGTCTATGTCAAATCCTGTACAATATGGTTTTGTAGCATCAAGTCACTCTCACAGTAATTAGCAAGCTGTACATTTACATTTATTTGCAAAATTGTTTAATTATTTTTCTTCAGTACTAGACAGCACGCTAGACTGGGTTGGAGACAGTATCTGTTTTCCACTCCATTCCCAATACTTGATACGATAGCTTTCTCGTATTAAATATGAAAGTATTAATACCTTAAGACATTTTAATTGGAATGGATATTTCACTTAAGTGTACTTCAGTCAAAGATATTTTTCCCACTGTGTAATGTTATAACATAATTACAGCAAAGCATCCCACATCATTTATTCATATAACATAATGGGACTAATGGTAATGAATAACAGTAGAGGGGCTAAACTCAATCTCTCACATACCCCGACCTTCATAGCAGCTGAAAGACTCTTTCTTAGAAATATTTTTAATAACTAGACCAGATGATCTTTAAAGTGTAACAATGCTTCCAACATTTTGTTGCCTTAAGATGACTTTTGGAAAATGAACCAAATACTCTATCTAGATTAATGTAAATGTATTAATGTAACTTACTCTGAGATTATCATGCCAACCTTAAAATAAATGTGAAATATCATAAATTAAATTAATTTAGTGGATCCCTTGAATTAAGCCCAAGTATGTTGGGTGAGGAAATTTTTACCCTCAGGCCACTGCTAAGCCCTTTGTTACATCTCTAGTTTAAGTATCTTTTGGACCCTTGGTGCCTACTGTTAGATGTGAAAGAGAGAATGGATTCCCATAATGGAGTCATATAGACCAATTTAGTGTGCATCCTTTGAAACTGCCAAGGATTTATGAGATTACTTTAGTAAGCCATTTTGGGGAGCAGCTGAATTTTCAAACAGACTAGAGTATTTCACTTTATTAGCTAAGCTAAAATATTTTATGCTACATCAACTTGTTTGAATTAAACAAGCCTTAAAAAACTTGGTGGAGTCAACAAAAAAAGAAATTGCACCAAGTATTATTATGCTGTAGAACAAAGTGCTTAAGCACAGTCAACATGACTTGAATTTTAACTGAAATTTGAAAGTAATTTGCTGTTTCTTAAGAGGATATTTTCTTAAACATCTGCACCACATGTGCATATGTGTACCAATGAACACAGTGTATCACTGAGTGCACTGAACACAACAAAGGCAAACGTAGCAGAGCAATTGTGTAATACTGCCCTTATAACTCGCAAGTGGTCTTAGCCTGTAGTCAGGACAGGAACTCAAGTCTCTGACTCGGAGTCTAGTGACCACTTTACTGAAGTGCCCTTAGCAGGTCTGTGCTATAGAACAGTCTTTCGGGCTCCCACAATGTGTAGCTACATAATCTCTCCCCGTGGTTGATTTCTTTTTTATCTCTATATTAGAGAGATGAAAGCCTTACTTTTATTTGAAATATAATTTACTAAATTAATTTAAATTTACATGCAAATATTAAAAATCTCAAACTTATTCATATTGGTATTTATGGTATTTGATAGTGTAAGGTTTGTGTGTGTGGTTTAGACGTTCACATTCATTTAAGATATATCCGGTTTCTCAAAGAGGCAGCGGAATAGCTTTTGCTTAATATAGACTCATTTGGAATAGAAATCTTCTTATTTTATTTTTGGATATCATAATGAATGCTGCTGATAAAGCCATATGAAATCACAGATGTGTACATGACTAGAATTTTTCTCTTCTGATTTTTATAACATTCAAACATTGCTTCTGGGTGTGCTTTTAAATTAAATCAAAATAAATGCATAAGAGAAAAAATAATATTCTGTCAGTAAAATTAGTAAAACCTGGAAAGCAATTTCTATGTTAGTATGTGGATGAGGAGATAAGATACAATATCAGTTCATTTTCACTATGACAAGGAAAAAGTGTAATTTTCAATACTCTTGCTAACTTCTATTATCCACATGGGAGCTGTTATTATCTGCATAATGTATTGAGGTATTTGCTATTAAGTTTACTGTTCAAATTAGTCTCTCTTGGTTTCAAGTCACTTTCACTTGAAACGATAAAATTAAATTAGCAGTCTTACCTAGGTCAGTGTGAAGTTCCTCCTGATGAATTTTGCAAGCTATTGTTGCTCTGTTATAGTTTTCATGTCATAACTTTATATATAATCGAAACAGATACTTTTGCCCCATTTGTAGGGATTTTTTAATAAAAGAGGGCAATATATAATTTTGTTTAATTCAATTTATTTCATTTTGCTATTGTACAGCAGTTGAAAATAGCAATAAAATGCTACATTTTAAGGCATATCTTAGACTTTTATTTTGGTGTTTTAAAGAGTAATGAGGTTTATATTAAAATTATAATACAAATTGCATTTTTTCTTTGAAATATGAAGTAGAATTACTCTATGAAATTATGTTTTAGAAAGAATTAGCCACTCTCTTTCTTGCTGTAGTTTTCTTTTTCTGTGTATTATTATATTTATTTTATTTCTCCTCGGCATGCATTTATCAAATATAATCAGAGGAAGTTTCGCTTCTTTGTTCGTTTGTGGTCTCAAAGTATATGGAGTTCAGAGAAGAGTTTTTTAACAAATGAAAATAACTAGAGCAGACACATAAGTAGTATAATTTACACTCAAATTCTATTGAATTTTGCCATTGATAGGAGGAGGATACAATGTGAAATTGACAAAGATTCAAACATTCTGAACAACTGAGGTAGCTGTATTTTGCCCTGATGGTTTGAAACTAGAGATAATTTTTTTTTAATCCCCAGGCTCTTATTATAAGGAATTCTCAGTTACTCAAATACACCTCTTCCTTCACACTAAGTGCATTTTTTCATTGTGTTCTCTCTGCTTGAAAAGCCCTCACCCTATTACATTGCTTAATTAACTTTTATTCTTCTTTCCAGCCATAGTTTCATCACTTCTGCAAGTGCTTCTCTGACATCCTTAGACTAAGTTGGGTACAATGTTTTGCATTTCGGCAGCAGCTTGTTCTCACCTCTGCTTAGTAATGCTAGCTCATCTTTAAGGCATGAACTGCCTTATTCGTTTCCACTTTTCCAGAGTTTTACTTATTTTTAATAGAGTGGAGATGTAATACTATTTGTTGAAAGACAGTTTGACTGATTAAGTGAATGAATAATTCAGTGATGGGTTAGGTAATTTTTTTGGGGAAGTAAAAATAACAACAAACAAACTAAATGTAAAAGATTACTTAAGGTGACATAAAGCTTTTCATAATAAATTCTACTCCACTTTTCCTTACAATGTATGTGTATTTCTGACTTAGATATCATATCTGGCTCTGTGTGTGTGTGTGTGTGTGTGTGCGCGCGCGCGCGCGCGCGCGCGCCATGAGACAGAGACAGAGAAGGAGGAAAGAAAAGAGAGGGAGAGACTGAATGTCTTTAGAAAAGGCATCCTCTTTTCAGTTCCAATTGTCTGCCACTCTCTAATTCATCAAATCATCTGACCACTTCACATCTTTGTTACCTGACTTACCTCAGAAAGCAAGTATTTAAATTTTGAGACTTTTTCCTATCTACTTGGGACTAACAATACTCTACTAGAAAGGGAAATTAAACAAGAAATATTTGCTTTGCCCTGGCAATTTTTTTTTACACAAGGATTGGTCACTATATTGCTTTGAAAATTCTAATCGTCTAGCATATTTACTTCTTTTTTCAAAAAAAAATTAGTTACTCATTTTAAATATAAACTGTTTGGAAAAACCCACATATACACAATTCTTATAAAAAAATGTTAAAATAAAAAATTTCTGAAGATCAACAGTCTGTCATTGATCTGACCACAAAACCTGACTAGAACTCATGTAAATTGAATGTTGGTCTTTATTTATTCCACTTAGAGTATTTATACATTTTGCAGCACAAATATGAATGTAGTTGACTATGAGTTGTTGTGAATATTTAAAATATGTTTCAAATTCCTTCCTAAAATAAACATAAAAGTAATTTAAATTCTGAAGCTCATCTGATCCCAAGAATTTTAAATAAGGTAGTTCAGACACATAATAAATAAATACTAAACCACTTCAAATGTAAATATAGGTAGACTTGGAATAAATAAAAAAAGAAGGTTCAAATGCAAATGCACAGATTCTACAGTTCTGCATCATTACAAAGTTGTTTCAAACTGTACGTTAGCTGGCATATTGACTCTCGCTATAATCCTAGCACTTTGGGAGGCTGAGGCAGGAGTATGACGAGCCCAGGAGTTTGAGACCGGCCTGGGCAATACAGTGAGACTCTGTCTCTACTAAGAAAACATTTAAAAACTAGCAGTGCATGATTTCATGTACCTCTAGTCCCAGCTCCTCTGGAGGCTGAGACAGGATGATCCCTTGGGTCCAGAAGATAAGGCTGCAGTGAAATCTGATTATACCACTGGAATTCAGTCTGGGTGACAGAGCAACACCCCTGTCACCAAAAAAATAAAAATAAAACAAATAAAAATCTAGTTTAACTTTCTTGACAGCTAAACCAAAGGATTTGAAAAAAATTACTTTGCTCATACTACAAGTAAAGAAAAATGATGTCAGAGTGCAATGAAAAAAATCAAATAATAACACATAATCTGTCATATCCCTCCATTCTGATGCTCTTTTGTCTGATAACTTGACATTATTTATACATTTCTGAATAGAAAATTTCTCTACTTATAAGATATAATAATTGCACTTAAAATTTCTCAAGTATCTTTCAGTTTTATAGTATTATCAATTGGATCATAAAGTGAAAAGTAAGAAATAATAGTTATAATCATCTCAAATTTGATTGTAGTTAGCAGTTATTTAGACCATCAATGTATTACCAGAAAAATATAGTTATAAATAATTTTGATTTTAAAAAGTGAAAACAATAAGCATTAGCAAGTTCTGCAGAAAATCTCTAGTTTATTGAGGAAAAAAAAGTTTTTCCTCTACGGGACACACCCTTGTGCAGACTACATATAGCGGTGCAAAAAGGAGTAAAAAGTAACACCTCCCACAGCTGGCAGGGAAAGGATGATTTATTTAGTGATATTATGCAGACATTCCATTTTTCTCCTATGAGAAAGGTGTTTTTAACTTGAATCTAGGTATGAACATGATTAATGTATCTTGTTATTATAATTTCTTTTCCAGGATAAGAATTGCCATGATTAGTCAATTTCTTTTCCACGATAGAAATTGCCATGATTAGTCATTTTAAACAACTCCTTTATCAAGTTATGTTTAATACTATGATCAGCTAGACTATTTACTTGTATAATATCTTAAAATATATTACTATAATATTTAAATTTAAAGATACCCATAATTATGCTACCTTAATCTAACAAGTTAACTTTTTATTCTCCTTTTCATACATACAATTTGACATATAATCTACTTTAATATTATATAGATACAAGAGAGAATTATGAAAGACAAAGATTTAATACTGTAAATAAAACATATTATCCAGAGAAGCAGTTCCCGGAGACACCTTGACAAATAATGATATCTTAACTAACATATCTTAGTGGTAATACTTGCAGTGGCTAGTTAAGGAGGGTGGTGAGTTGCCCATAACATATGAAACCCTCTGTATGTGTTTTCTCTTTTCATACTAGATTTAAAATTATTGTTCGAGAATTCTAAACCTATATGATTAGAAATTGAGATTTTTCAAAGCAAAATAAGCTACTTTTTAAAAGTCTTGCCTTCAGCCTTTTTTGGTTCAAATCATGTATATTTCACATTAGGTAATTATTTTATACCCAAACAGGGGTGCCATTCTTTGTATTGATTTGAATCTTATCATCCTGAATTCCAAAGTGTGACATTGTAAGGCATTTTTTAAAGAGCTTTTCAAAAAATTTTACGCTAACTTGAAAGATATACCAAAGTGTTCAGGCTATATACGGAAAACTTGACATAATTTAAGTTTAAAGTTAACAGATATATAAATATGCACAAATGTATTCAGTTGTACAAAGTAAAAGTTAATTTTAAAGGCCAGAAAAAATGATGCAGTCATTAAGCAGTTATAAATTTTATGTTAAAATTATATAATCTATCATATTACCACATAAAATTATTTTTTACAACTGATGGAAGAGATGCGTGCTATACAATCTACAATATGTGCACTGTCATAACACTGTAATAGTCAAGAAGGCCTGAAATTTTAATAGGAATTTATTACAAAATAAATTTTTTCAGAGTGCTAAAGTGTCTTAACCATGTTTAAAAATACACATCAATAAAGAAAATATAATGGGTTTATATGCATCTCCCAACTAAACAAAAAACAGAACCATAAACATTTAGGTCAGTTTCAACTGGAACTGATGAGTGCAGCTTCTTGAGCAATGAATGAATTTTTTAAATTCCATCAATTGAACTTTTTTCCTCAGCAAGCATATCAGAAGATGACTCAGTTCAGACTTGTCTGTTAATGTATTAATTTAAAAAGCTCTTATCTTGCTTTTGCAACCTCCCTTCTAAGCCAATATCTTTCTGAATAGCACTGAACTATAACAGAGAAAAGGTGCTTTCTATGCAGAAGATGAAAAATGCCTACAGCAGCAAAAAGTAAGCCAAATAGATGTGAAGCCAACAAAGTGCCTCAATGGGACAGGGTACAGCAGAGACACAGCTCTTTGTGAATTTGTAATATTAAATCCTGTCTTAAAGCAGTGTACTTGTTCTATATACACTGTTCTAATAGTGTACATACCCTGAGAGTAGAATGATACAGTTCATGCATATTAAGGAAACACTGCAATGAATAAACCTACATATGTTTTTCTACATCTGTGTCACTCATTCTGGATAAGTATTTAATAGCTAAGATATTTTGAAGTTTACTATTTGTTCAGTGTGAACTCCAAAACATGGATAGAAACTAGTAGTTTTTACTCTGATTACAAATACAATGCATTCTCTATAGATCATTTGAAAAATAAAAATCAACTGAAATTCTATCACCTCAAGATAACCCCTATTCGTATTTTCTCCCTGTAATCATTCTATCCAACTTAATTTAAACTTTATATAATCCATTTTGACTTCCAAAACTTTAAAGGCATAATTATTTAAAATACATATATATATATATTTAAAATGACAACAGTTGTTTTGATTAAAAAAATGATTTTGACTCACAATTCAACTATATTGAATACACAGTCTTATCTTGCTTTATCCTCTAATATTATATTGCCATCATTTAAACATGTCTTGATTTTTGTTCATTGCTTAAAATTTCTTTCTGTAGTTTTTATCATACTTTATATAATAACTTCTTAACCTTTTAACAGTTTGGTTATTTAAAACTTCTTACTATTTTAAACTGGTATGAACACCTCTGTTCAGATCTTCATAGAAGTCTCTAGATAGTTGCTTAGGGCAGATTGTTACAATTACCAGACATTAAATCTTTAATGTCTTGATCCACATAGCCAAATTTGTTTTCATAGTATAATACCAATGTACACTGCCCCAACAAGTATATAGACATCCTAATCTCTCTCAACAACAACAATAGACGCTCTAACCATTGCTTACATAATAGGTGAAAAGAGTTTTTGAATGTGATTAAATAGTGGGATGCTTACACTATTGTTAACGATTAAAATGTCAAGCTGAACTTCTGAGTTTATTTCCTGTTCTAATAAAAACCCAATAGAACAATATTAAAGAAACTTGGTGAAAAAAGGATATGCCAAAAGCACAAGGAAAATGGGAAGAAAATTCCTACCACGCTATTAGCAGGCAAGAGAGCCAACAAATTTCTCAAAGATGAAAAACTAAGGAAATAGTGTTAATTTTGATTGATATACCTACAAAAAGGAACTAAAACAATGGGTTGTTTTTTAGCTTAGCTTAAACCTGAAAATATACAAATATAATAAATGTACATTCAATGAAGGGCAGGAATGAGAAGGGCAGGCATTAATTAAAAGGTTACATTCAAAAAGTTGAACTTCTCTACATATTTTCCCTACCCTTTCTACAAAATGATCACCACACAGAAATTACATAATCACAACTAAATACAATTTTAAAAAATCAGGTTCAATTTACCTGCTGTGGTGTAAAGTGTGAAGAGAAGAAATCTTTGGTCTAATCTAAGAAGACGTCCAGTGTTTTAAATTAAAGATTGGAGAACATAATTCTAACAGATCCTTGACTATTTGTTAAAGTAGAACTTAAAACTAGATTTACTTGACCTATACACTCAGAGCTTCTAAGAAATTATTTTGTTTTATTCTTAAATATGAGAGGGAAACCAAGGGTCATCCAAATTGTGACAGAAATTGCAGGAGAAAAGAGAAAAATTCTAGATAATAAAATATACAATTTGATGTTAGGGTAGAGGTAATCCAAATATTTAGAACTAAATTTAGTAGCCTCAGATAAATGATATTATAAGAATAAAAAATAACATGAAATAACATTTTTCAAAGAGGGAGAAAGATCTCTTGGAAATTACAAATATAACTGAAAAAATTAAACTGTAACAAAAAGATTAGAAACCAAAATGAAGAAAATACCCAAAAATGTAGAATAAAGAGTAGAAAATATAATGTACCTAGAAAAGCGATTCCAAATGTCCAACAGTTTCAAAAGCAGAAAGCTTGATTATAAAATCATTTACACCAATATGCTGGATTTGCAGAGTGACAAGCTTCTTTAAACTGCCCTTCATGCTGAAGACGATAATATATGCAAACACACTTGTCATGAAATTTCAGAACACTCTGGATAAAGGCAAGGATTCTGAAATTTCTGTAAAAAATACAAAGTAATGTAAATCAGGTTAACATCAAACTGATTGCTAGAAGAAAATATGCTGAGGGAAAAGATTTCAACCACAAATTTTGCCCAACAAAATTGACAAGTGAAGTGCAGAATAAAGGCAACTTTAGATATAAAATCATCTAGAAATTTTACCTCTTGCATCCCATATGCTAGAAAGTAACCTATGGATTGCTTTTCAAAATATGAGATTATTCCAAGAAGATTGAAACAAACAAAGTTTGGACTCAGAAAAGTAAAGAAAGTAAAATTAGAGAATAACACCTATGCAGAAGGTCAAAAAATCATTAGACTCAATGGTCAGAATAGATGAAGAGGGTAAGGGGGAAGGTGGATATAAATGCTCCTGCATTTCTTGTAGACTTGGATTCAGTAGATCAATAGATAAGCTTGAAACATCGACACTTTTTTGGCATGTAATTAAAAAGCAGAAAAGAAAAATATAGGCAATAAGTACCTCATGGTGATGGGATGATGGCAACTGTGACAAAATACATCTGTATCTATCTGTCTATATATATGAATATATATATATGTGCATATATATATATTAGCACATCCTTTGGTTCTGAAGAGAACAATATTTACTTAGTCATTATAATACAAGTCTTATTAATGTATCTTTAAATGTATCTGACCTAAATTGGCTCTATGTACATTTTCTTTGCAAAATGTTAACAAGAATAATAAGGAAAAAATGTAGACAAAGATAAAAATATCACAATTAAACAAAGTAGTAGGACCAAAGAATAAACTTAGACAAATATATGGAAGAATTTTAAATAAAGAACCACATTTAAAAGAAATCTGAGAATAGATACAACTTTAAAATGTTTTGGCCTTAAATTTTTATCTGAGTAACTTCAGCAAAAAAGGTGAAAAGTTGAGCCTTGTTTTAGCAATGTTAATTAAAATATATTTATTATGCATGGAAAGTTCAAACACCAAATGTAATTGAGTTCTAAATGTTCAATATGTAGTTCATTTGACCTGGTTTTTTTCCATAATTGTATTTTCTCTGTATTTCTCCTCAAAAATAGGATGTATATAGTGAGAAATGAAGACAATATAATTACCTGTCCCTACATAAAAAATGAAACCATGAACATTTTTCTATTAACAATTCTGACACCAAACAAAAAATAACCTAGCAGTTGGCCTTAGGAAATATTTCCTCCCAGAAAGTGAGTCTGTAACCCAAACAAATGATTCTACATGTCAAAACTAAGAATGCAATCAAGACTCATTTTCAGACCATTGATTTGGGATACCACCAATCCAAAACTGTCATATCACAAACTCTGTTTAGTTTCAAGTTCATTATCTTGCCAAATTCACCTAAAAGTACCAAAATAAAAACCTAATCTGTTTAAATATCCTTTTCTCCTTTCAACCATTTGAAACACAAATAGAGCTCTGCTAAGTTCATGTTCTCTCTTGCTGCAGTAAGGTAAATAAGCTTAATTTTTGTTGATTAACAGATTTCCCCAGTGATCTTGGTGTGGAATGGGGATCTTTGAAAATTCTGGAGACTCCACCAAGATCCAGCAGAAACCACCTTGCCAACAGGACTCAAGACCATCACCTCTGAATCAGAATCCTCGGTGGGTCTCCTGTGCCCTCCTTTATCATGCTGAGCCAGCTTCCATGTTGAGTACAAACTACAATTTCTATTAATTGAACTCCCAGACACTGAGTTTATTCTGTATCCTAGAAATGTTTATCCATGTTTTAAGAATCCTTTGATAAACTGATCAGTTTTTAAAACAATTATTCTTGGTAAAAACTGTCTTGTTGCTAATTACACTCTATGTCTCTAGTTGCCTTCATTCTTTTTCTTGTTGGACTCTAAGTGGAAGTTCACAGGGCAGAGGATGTATGTAAGTCTGTTAAGTTTGTCCTTCAAGCCAGCTTCAAGGATTGATAAATGACAGGTTACAATAGTCTGATGTCCTTATAGATTAAACTTTCTTTTGAGTAGTATCAGAAAAAGTGCTTTCTTGAGTATTACCCTGTGTTTTCTCTGAGAGCCAAGGTCTAACAGAGATCTACTTAACACAACTTCTATTACCAAAGTTGCATATTCATCAGTTCTCAAGTTGAAAAACACCAACCATTAGGTTAAGATCCTGAGATACATGGAACTCAAGCAGCATATTTAATTGACTATTACTGAACTTTAATAAGTTTGTATAAATCTATGTACACCCTTCTGCTGGGCCAGAGTTTACCCCTGTATGACTCATTATAATTCCTTTTTTTTTTTTTTTTTGCACTTATATGTCTAAACAGCAAAATATAACAAAGTATAAGCTACAATAAAATGGTCATTTTAGGGAAATTTCACGATTAATAGAAATTTATTTAAAAGACATTTGAGAGACATGGGAATTGGGAACAGCAGTGTGAGAACCCCTCCCTGTGAAACAGTTATTTAACTGGTGAAAAGTTAAAAAAAAAAAATTTAAAGTCTCTGAATATTGTCTTAAGAGCATATTGCAAACATTAGTTAAGAACACTTACTAAATCTCAGTGAAAACAGTGAGACTCCGTGGTCCATCTGTAAGCCCCCTCTCCCATTCCAGTGTGACAAAAGGTCTTCTCCAGGTGAATGTGGCCAAGAAGGCAGGTTTTATCTCCTCCCAGATTCTGGATTAGGGTACCAATTTGCCCCTGGAGAAGAAGGCTGCCAGCATCGCTCTTCTCAACTCTTTCCCCACTTTCCTTGCTGTAGAAGCTCTATTGCAGATAGGCACATTTAAGAGGATTGGGTCTTTCATCCCATGCACACACTGGTAGGTTAAAATCTTTCTACTCTGAGAACACATGGACACCTAGAGGGAAACAACACACTGAGGCCTATTGGAGGGTGGATGGTGGGAGGAGGGAGAGGATCAGGAAAAATAACTAATGGGTACTAGGCTTAATACTGGTTAGTGAAATAATCTTTGAAACAAACCCCCATGACTCACATTTTACCTATGTAAAATGTGCAACCTGCACTTGTACCCCTGAACTTAAAAGTTAAAAAGTAAATCTTTATCTTCATTATGTCAGGCAATGGTTGCTGGACCCTGGACATCCCCACCTTTCCGGCTCTCTCATGTTTTGAAGTTTCCACACTAGAGGAACAAGCCAAGAATACCAAGGACTGCCTTTTCCACAAGCACCTGGCTTCTAGACCAGGGATTTTACTCCAGATGTGAGCTGCTATCCCTTCACACAGCTATGGGTCAGGGGCTTTTAGGTTCTTTCCAGCCAAGAAGCAGGCTACCAGAATAGAGTCAACTCAGCGTTTCCTAAGGAGATCAGCTTTATTTGGAAGACAGTATAGAAGTTTATGCCTAAGAGTATTGTCAAAAACACTGGAGATTTTGATTGTGAACAACTAAAAGGGGACAAAAGTAGGAGACCAGTTATAAACATAGAAATTAATAGAAATATAAACACAGCTGGCCTCCTCTTTTTATAAGAGAGAACCAGGGAAAGAAACAGCTAAGAGGGGCCCTCATAAAGTATAAGGTCAGACTAAGCCTAAAATATCTACTCCTGCAAAGAGGCCTGACATTAATTGCATCAGACTGTTTTGTAATACATGCCCCAGGTTGTGGACAAAAGCAATACAACGATCAGCTAGAAATCGGTGGAGGCCAACAATGGAGGCTGAGTGTCCAATTATGAATTAGTCTGTTTTCACGCTGCTGTTAAAGACATACCCAAGACTGGGTGATTTATAATTAAAAAGAAGTTTAATGAACTCACAGTTCCATGTGGCTGGGGAGGCCTCACAATGTTGGCTGAAGGCGAAATGCAGATCTTACATGTCAGCAGACAAGAGAATAGAACTAGTGCAGGAAAAATCCCTTTTATACAACCATCAGATCTCATGAGACTTACTCGCTATCATGAGACCAGCACGGGAAACACCTGCCCCCATATTTCAATTACCTCCAACTGCATCCCTTCCACAACACGTGGGAATTGTGGTAGCTACAATTCAAGATGAGATTTGGGTGGGAACAAAGCCAAATCATATAAGATCAAAAGAGGCAGATGAGCCAGATGATTAACTGAGAAAGCAAAAGTGAAAGAGACATCCTGGCTAAATCACCAGTCATCTCACTGATAGTCAGAGACTGTGTACAAACGTAAGCTTCACAATGTAAGGCATGACATCGGAAGTTACATACTACAGGGTAAATAAACTTTACCAAAATGCTCCATTCAAATCAATAAACAAACAAGGAAACAACCAAACAATAAGATGCTTTAGAAGGGATAAGTATCCAGAGTTGATACAATATATTATCTGAAGTATCCAGTTTCTGGCACACAATTATGAAATATGTGTTATGGACTGAATGTTTGTGCCCTTCCAATATGTTGGTGTTAGGGGGCGGGGCCTTTGAGAGGTAGTTAGGTTATGAAGATGAAGCTTATACATATCCTCTTATCAGAACACCGTAAGAGTACACCCTTTTTCTCTTTGCCCTTAGCCATGTGAGGATAAGAAGAGAATGTGGTCACCAACTAATGAATCTGCTGACCTTGATTTTGGCCATTCCAGCCTCCAGAACTGTTGTAAATTATTATTTATGATTTAAGCCACCTAATCCATGTTATTCGGTTATAGTAGAGCAAACTAAGACACCATGCAAAGAAATGGGAAAATAGATCCCATACACAGAAACCTAAAAAGAAAACTGGGCAATAGAAACAGATTTTGACAGGGCCGAGATACAGACTAAAATAAAGACAAAACTTCAAAGCAGCTATTACAAATATAAATGCTAATATTAAAAAAATTTTTTTAATTATGATTAAGTAAAGGATAGTATAATGGCAAAATCTCTTTAAATAAGAAATATCAGTAAAGAGATAAAACATTTTTTAAAAAATAGAGAAATTCTGGAGTTGAAAATTAAAATACTCAATATGGAAAATTTACTAAAGGGAATCCATAGTAGATATAGCCTTGTAGAAGAAAAGAAAATCAACATGCTTGAAGACACATTGATAGAGAATGGCAATCTTGGGACAAAAAAATAAATAAATAAAGTAAAGTAAAGATAGTCTCAGAGAAGTAAGAGCATCAGTTAGTGCAACAACATTCTAGAAGTACCAGAAGAGGAGAAAAAGACATATTGGAATAGAAAACATTTAAAAAATTAGTGGCAGAAAACTTTCCAAATTTGATGGAAAACAATCTGTACATCCTAAAATTTAATGAACTTCAAGTAGGATAAAGGCAAATAATCTACACACAGATATATCATGATCAAAATGTTAAAACCCAAAGACAAAGACAAAATTTTGAAAGGACAAAGTGAAAACAACTAAGTTTTCTTTCACTAAAAATTTACTAAAGGAATAATAAAGACAGAATGGTACTGTAAGAAGGGTGGATATATAGATTAATGGAATAGAATTAATAGTTCAGAAATAGTCATACATTGTTGGTCAAATGGCTTTTGATGTGGGTGGCAAGACAATTCAGTGTTGAAAAGTCTTTACAGCCTTTGAAGCTGGAACAACTATATATGGATATAAAAATAATAAATTCAGACTCCTATATCATACTATGCACAAAATTTAATACAAAATGGAAAAGCTAAACCTATAAAACTCTTAGAAAAAAACATAGAAGTAAACCTTTGCAAACTTAGTTTTGGCAGTGGTTTCTTAGCTATGACATCAAAAACACAAGCAATATTTTTTTAGCCACTCAGTTGATGGGAATTTAGGCTGGCTCCATATTTTTGGAATTGCAAATTGTGCTGCTATAAATATGCATATGCAATTTCTTTTTCATGGAACGATTCTTTTTTCTTTGCATAGATACCCAGTAGTGAGAGTGCATCAAATGGTAGATCTACTTTTAGTTCTTTAAGGAATCTCCATACTGTTCTTCAGAGTGGTTGTACTGGATTACATTCCGACCAGCAGTGTAAAAGTGTTTCCTTTTTACCACATCCAGGCCAATATCTACTATTTTTTTATTTTTAAATTATGGCCATTCTTGCAGGAATAAAATGATGTCTCACTGTGGTTTCGATTTGAATTTCCCTGATAATTATTGATATTGAACATTTGTTCATATGTTTGTTGGCCATTTTTATATCTTCTTTTAAGGATTGTCTATTCGTATCCTTAGCCCACTTTTTAAACGGGATTATTATTTTTTTCTTGCTGATTTGTTTGAGATCTTCATAGATTCTGAATACTGCTCCTTTGTCAGATGCATAGTTTGCAAAGATTTATATCCTACTCTTTGGGTTGTCTGTTAACTCTGCTGATTATTTATTTTGCTGTGCAGAAGCTTTTTAGTTTAATTAAGTCCAATCTATTTATAATTGTTTATGTTGCATTTGCTTTTGGGCTCTTAACCGTGAAGTCTTTGTCGAAGCCAATGTTTAGAATAGTTGTTCCGATGTTATCTTCCAGAATTTTTATTCCGTCAGGTCTTATATTTAAGCCTTTGTTCCATCTTGAGTTGATTTTTATATAAGGTGAGAGAAGATCAATTTTATGCTTTTGCACTTGGCTTGCCAATTATCCCAGCACCATTTGTTGAACAGGGTGTCCTTTCCTCACATCATATTTTCATTTGCTTTGTCGAAGATCAGTTGGATGTAAGTATTTGAGTTTATTTCTGGGCTGTCTATTCTGTTACATTCATATTGGTCTATATGCCTGTTTTTATACCAGTACCATGCTGTTTTAACTCTAGCCTTGTAGTATAGTTTGAAGTTGGGTAATGTGATGCCTCCAGATTTTTTCTTTTTGCCCCATCTTGCTTTGGCTATGCAGGCTTTTCATTATTTCATATGAATTTTAGGATATTTTTTCAAGTTCTATGAAGAATGATGGTGGTATTTTGACTGGAATTGCATTAAATTTGTAGATAGCTTTTGAAATTTTCACAGTATTGATTCTACCCTTCCATGAGCATGGGATATATTTCTATTTGTTTGTGTCATCTATGTTCTTTCAGCAGCGTCTCGCAATTTTCCTTGGGACAGCTCTTTCACATCCTTGGTTAGGTTTAATCCTAAGTATTTTTATTTTATTTTTTGCAGCTACTGTAAAAGGGATTGAGTTCTTGATGTGATTTTCACCTTGGTCACCGTTGATGTACAGCAGTGCTATTTATATGTGTACATTGATCTTGTATCCTAAACTTTACTGTATTCATTTATTAGATCTAGTAGATTTTGGATGAGTCTTTAGAGTTTTCTAGGTATACAATCATGTCATCACTGAACAGTGATAATTTCACTTCCTCTTTGCCAATTTGGATGCCCTTTATTTCATTCTCTTGATCAGTGTATTTATTTCTCTGATTGGTCTGGCTACAACTTTCAGTGCTATGTTGAATAAAAGTGGTGAAAGTGGACATTCTTGTTTTGTTCCAGTTCTCAGGAATGCTTTCAACTTTTCCCCATTCAGTATAATGTTAGCTGTGCATTTGTCATAGGGGACTTTTATTACCTTAAGGTATGTTCCTTCTATTCCAATTTTGCTGAGAGTTTTAATCATAAGGGAATGCTGGATTTTGTCAAACACTTTTTCTCCATCTATTGAGATGATCATATGATTCTTCTTTTTATTTCTTTTTATGTGGTGTATCACATTTGTTTACTTGCATATGTTAAACAAACCCTGTATCTCTGGTATAAAACCCCCTTGATCATGTTGTATTATCTTTTTGATATTCTGTTAGATTCAGTTAGCTAGTATTTTGTTGAGGATTTTTGCATCTATGCAGGGATATTGATCTGTAGTTTTGTTGTTGATGGTGTTGTTATGCCCTTTCCTGGATTTTGTATTAGGGTTCATAGAACGATTTAGGGAGTATTCCCTTTCTCTGTCTTTTGGTATAGTTTCCGTAGGCTTGATACCAACGCGTCTTTTAATGTCTGATAGAATTCATCTGGAATATTAGCCATTAAAAGGAATGAAATAATGCCATTTGCAGCAACCTGGATGGAGGCGGAGACCATTATTCTAAGTGAAGCAATTCAGGAATGGAAAACCAAACATTATATCTTCTCACTTAGAAGTGGGAGCTAAGATATGAGCAAGCAAAGGCATTAAAAATTATGTAATGGACTCTGGGGATTATAGGATGGGAGGAGGGTGAGGGATCAAAGACTACATATTGGGAACAGCGTATACTGCTCAGGTGATGCGCACACCAAAAGCTCAGAAATCACACACCTAAAGAACTTATCCATGTAACCAAATACCACCTATTCACAAAAAACTACTGAAATACTAAATAAATAGTAAATAAAATTTTTAAAAACACACGCAACAAAAGGAAAAGATAGATAAATTAGACTGTATTAATATTAAAAACATTTTTATTCAAAGGGCACCATCAAGAAAGTAAACATATAGGAAATATTCACAAATCCTGTATCTGTAAGAGACTTGTATGTGGAATTTATAAAGAACTCTTGCAACTGAACAACAAAAAGGAAAAGAATCTAATTCAAAATGAGCAAAGGCCACCTTTATCAAGATCTATATAAAATGACCAATAAGCACATGAAAAGATGTTTAAAATCATTAATCATTTGTTTAGTTCAATTCAAAACTCCAGTGAGATACCACTTCACACCCGCTAGAATGATTATAATAAAAAAGGATAATAGGAGGATAATGCATGTTGGCAAGGTTGAGAAGAAATTGCAACTTTTATACATTGCTGGTAGTAATATAAAATAAAATGGTGCACCTATTTTGGAAAACAGTTTGGTACTTCCTCAAAATGTTAAACATACTACTGTGTGATCTTAAGTATGTATGAAGACTTATGTTCACACCAACACTTGTATAAATGTTCATGACAACATTATTTATGACAGCCAAAATGTGGGTTGAACCCAAATGTTGACTAATTGATTCTTAGAAAAATAGAATATGTTATATTTATGTAATGAAATATTTTGCAGCCTTAAAGAGGACAGAAATTCTGACATTAGCTACAACGTGGATGAAGCTTGAAGACATTATGCAAAGTGAAATAAGTTAGTCAAAAAAGTCAAATACCACATGATTCTACTTATAGGAGGTACTTAGAGCAGTCAAAATTGTAGAAACAGAAAGTAGAAGGATGGTTGCTAGGGACTGGGGCAGGGGGAAATGTAGGTTTATTGTTTAATGGGTATAGAGTTTCAGTTTTACAAGGTCAAAGAATTATCAAGATGGATGTTGGTGATCACTGTTTAACATCATAAATGTATTTAATAGCCCTGAACTGCACATTTAAAAATGGTAAATTTTGATCTTTTGTTATGTCAACACTCAGGATTATGATGTTCAAGTTTGTTTCTTTAGAGATTATGATCCAAGCCCAACCAGGTCAGTGTGAACATGTGTGGAACTTCTGCTTTTCCATCCTTCATTTGCCTACCTCTGTGTGACAAGGAAGATGTGATGACAAAGAGAGTCCAGCATCATGTGTGATTCAGCCATTCCAGAGCAGGCCTGGATCATACTGTAGAGCACAGTATTGGTCCCAGAGACACCCCACTTCACCTACTTTCCAAGAACACTCACTCCTCCATCCAGGCCCTCTCCAGTTTTCATGACCTCTGCATTTAACCAAAACCAGAGCCTCTACCAGGAGAAGAAATGAAACACAAAGGCCCCCTTTTCAGTACACCTGGCCAGAGCATCCCAGCTGAGCCTACCCAATGGTAGTGCAAGGCAGCCAGCTTCGCAGTGTCTAGAAAGGGAAGTATATTTGTGAATGAGCAAGCAGGCATCATCAATGGTTCCACTGGAGCAGCAGCTCCCAGCAACACCAGTGGGCAGGAGCCTTGTACCCAGGGGTTGCATACCTGTCTTGGAGTTGGAGTTGTTACTGAGTGATGGATATAAATACAGCGTATTTAAAGAGAGGGAGGGGAAGAAAAGAAAAAGGAGCAAAGAAATCAATATGAATTGAATTAATCTTGAGAACATTATGCTAAGTGAAAGAAGCCAGTGACAAAAACATCATGCATTGTATGACTCCATTTACCTGAAATGTTCACAATAGGAAAATCTCAGAAAGTAGATTAATGAGTGCCTGGGAAGAATAGGGAGGAGCAGGGAAGGACTACTAATTGGTATGGGGCTTATTTTAAGAATAACAATAATTTTCCAAAATTATATTGTGGTAATGACTGAACAACTCTGTGAATATAATAAAAACCATTAAAGTATATATTTTAAGTGGGTGAATTGTACGTGGATTATTTCTCAGGAAAGATATATATTGGTTCAAGATATGGTACATACTCAATAGACAACTAGCTCAATACTCCAGGTTGACATTTCCAGTTCTGTGATACTGGAATAGTACTATATCAATTTCTGAATCTTACATATAGACATAAGAATCTACTTTAAAGTTTAAGCACAGAGGGATTCAAGAAATATCAAGTTTCTCACAGAACTTCCACTTGGTCTAGAGATCCAAACTTGGATGCTGGAAAAATAAATATGTCGGGTAGAGGCAACCCTGCTAGCAGAAATACCAAGCCACAGTACTCAAACACCTTGCACAATTTTTTAAATAAAAAAGGTATTCACAGAACAATAAAGGGGGCAAATTCCCAAGCATTCAGTGGTTTACTGTATTAGTCCATTTTCACGCTGCTGATAAAGACATACCTGAGACTGGGCAATTTACAAAGGAAAGAGGTTTAATGGATAACTCAAAGTTCCACATGACTGAGGAAGCCTCCCAGTCATGGCAGAAGTCAAGGAGGAGCCAGCCACATCTTATGTGGATGGTGTCAGGTAAAGAGAGAGCTTGTGCAGGCAAACTCTCAATTTTATTTTTAAACCATCAGATCTCATGAGACTCATTCACTCTCATGAGAATGATGAAGGAAAGACCCACCCCCAAAATTCAATCACCTCCCATGGGGTTCCTCCATGACATGTGGTATTGTGAGTTACAATTCAAGATGAGAACTGGCTGGGGACGCAGCCAAACCATATAATCTATATACGCTTTTAATTGGTATGAGGAAGATTGCAGAAAAGCATTCAAATTTCAAAACTGCTTGCTTAAGAATTCCTTTGTAAAGTCAAATAAAAATATATAGAAAACTTCAGATTATGTTGAAATTGGATTACTCTAAACTACAACTTGAACCTATCTTTATCCAATATTTTCTTTCTAGTATCTTAAAAGTCTTTATTGCTCCCTGCTTCTACCCTTTCTTTGAATCTCTTTCTTCCACTCTGGTCAAATAGACACTCTCAAAGCTCAGCCATCCCTTTAAAATGAGGTTCCTTCAAAGGAAGTCTCTTGTGGTTAATTTTAAGCCATGATCCCTATCAGAATTAAAAGCCATTGTAAAATATCTCCCCAAGCTTAGATAAGATAGATGAGAAATAATGGAGGAATTTAGGATAGTCCTGGGGATGGGGTGGACACCATGATCTCCCCTCAGGAATGAAAGTATTAACTGTCTCAAGGTCACCCCTGCTTTCCTGGGGCAGAGTACATGCAATGTAATATATTGTTCCCTTTTTGAATTTCTTAGTTCAAAACCCAGATCACATTTTCAGGCTTTCTTCCTTTTAAAAATGAACATTCAAATAAACAGTTTTCTCTCCTAAAATTATTTAGCTATATCTTATTTATTTAAATATGGGTTTTTAAAATAGTTTAATTATGTGTTCCTTATTGTTTTTATAATTTCTTCTTTCATCCTTGAGCTATTAAGAAATAAACTTATTTCCCTCCATCTTAATTATCTTACTATACAGAGGATATAGTCAGTATAATCTTTCCTTTTTGGAATTTGTTGAGGCTTGCTTTATGACCTAGTATGTGCTCGATTTTTGTAAATATCCTAATTAAACTGAGGCTGTGAACCTCCAAGATTCACCAACTTATCAGAAAAACAATAGCTCCAGTGTTCGTTTATTCCTCTGATTTTTCAATTTCTGATTGTTTCTGGACTGTGACATATTTTACTTTGTTCAGCTATACATTAAAAACAAGTTTTGAAAACATTTTATCCATCAGGGATTGACTAGAGCCAAGGGTGTTAGTGAATGATTATAGAGGACATGAGAAAACTTTCCAGGTGATGAAAATGTTCTATATCTTGATTGTGATATGGTTTCAGGGGCATATATATATTTGTCAAAACTCACTGAACTGTACACTTAAATGCATTTTATTGTATGTAAATCATTACTCGATAAAGTTGATTTAGTAACTACACTGGAAATAATTCTGTCGACTACACAGCCAACCGTATTTCTTAAATATCACAATCAAATTTTACAAAGGTGGAATGACAAGTTGCAGGCAACATATAGAATGTGTAAGTCAATCAAGAAATCCTTGAAAGCCTGGAAAATGTAAATACTATAAATAAGAAGACAAGTTTCAAGACCACTCTATACAATGAGTAGCTATAGATCTGAATTAAGACACTTTAATGAATGTTTATAATTTTATGTTGCCTCAGCATCCATTTTAAATATAAGTTGGACTTTCTCATACTAGAAGCAGGGCTCAGTTATCCTTGACACAATTTCCAGTTCTGCATCACCCACCCCCAGTTCCTCAATGTGGTCCAGCTAAATATCTGCCTTCATGACCAGTCACTACACAACAGCTAGTTTCAGCTCGCTTGACTACCTGTTGACTTCACACCCTGCATGAACTGTGCAGATATGTCACAGTGACTACCTGTTAGTCACTGCATCACCTCCTGGAACTTGTGCTTCCTTGCTTTAAATCCACCAATTAAAACTCTGGGGAGGGATAGCATGGGGAGAAATGCCAGATATAGGTGAAGGGATGGAAGGCAGCAAATCACATTGCCACATATGCACCTATGCAACAACCTTGAATGATTTTCACATGTACCCCAAAACCTAAAATGCAATAAAAAAAAAAAAAAAAAAACTCTCTGCAGAAAACCTGTTTGAAAAATGCTCTGGACCAGACTATATTGTTGACCCATGAGTTCCTTTCTTTTTCTTCCTGATTTCTGTTTGTGTGGCTTCCAAGTGTGCCTTGGACCCAGGAAGGTGAATCTCTTGCTGGTGCTCTTTTGTCTGGGTCTCTGGTGGCTGCTGGAGATAGTAACTACCAGCTAAGTTGCTGTTTCATTCAAAACATGAAGCAACACTATAAAGGAATTGAGATGTGTCCTGAAGGAAGAAACCACTGGCCTCAGTTTCTGATAAGATACGGATAAAACTTCCCCATGCCAGAGAAGAAAGTATGATAAGATTAGCACACTATGGTAAAATTTATTTCCTCAGATTAATAAACCTATATGAGATAATTCACATTAGCCAATAAGGCAGAATATGGTATAATTATATAATAATTACTATTTTTCTAAGAAGTGAGGAAACAGATGAATAAAAAGTAAACCTCTCCCAGGAAATGTAGAAAGCAGCTGTGGCCCAGTGTCTCTGCATTTCTGGAAATACGGAGCTGAAGTGGCTAGAAATGTGTATTGACAGAAAGCTGATATAAGAGAAGAGATGGACTAAAGATAAATTTCAGCTATTTCTGATCTCACCATGGGCCAGGCCTGCTAACTAGTAATAATAATACTGCTGTTCTTCCATTGTCTTTTCTTCCTTTCAGATCATACTGTTTCTTATTGGCCTCAGGAATTTATTAATATAGTAACATTTCTTGGATTTGAGACCAAATTCTGTTAAAAATAAAAAATAAAAAGAGGCTTTAAATGATGAACCAAGAAAGACACAAAGAGAGAAAGTCTATGAATATGAACAGTGCCTGTCACTCAGTGAATGAACTGTAATTGCTGACACTTTCCCATTTGGAATAATGGGAATGTCAGCCTAAATATGGATCAGATTCAGACAATCTTTCAACAAGATGTCTCTAAGGAAATACTATGTGGACATGTGTTCAGGAAGCAGTATTCAGTGGTAATAGCAGAAATTCATTCTACAGTTAATGTTTAAAATGGTTGACAGTTTTAATATGTTTTACCTAATGATACAGTCATTTTACTGAAGATTACTTACACTGTGGGAAATAAAAAAATGTTCTTAGTAGACTGAAAAATGTATGTCTCCAAATCTCAGAGGAACCAATGAGCAAATGAGCATTTTATTCAGCCTGCAAGGAGTAGTTTGTGTGAAAGAATTCCAGGACTTCCAGAGCGAATTTAAAAATAATACAAATTCCCATCATGCCACTACGTGTGTGTGTGTATATGTATGTGTGTGTGTATCTATATGTCTGTGTACATATATATATGTGTGTGTGTGTCTGTGTATATAATCAGTTTGACCTGATTTTCTTGATAGTAGATGAGTGTGCAACATATGGAAGAATAAAACTTAAACTGTTAATTTGATGAGTTACTATGAATATATAAGAGAGCAAAAACAATTAAATTTATGGCATGGTGAGACATCTATTCTTTTTTAATTTTGAAATTATTCTACTTTAAGTTCTGGGGTACCTGTGTAAAACATGCAGGTTTGTTACATAGGTATACACATGCCATGGTGATTGATTAGAAAGTTAGTGATTGTAGACACGATGTTCTGAAACACAAATTATGTGGCACTTCATTGAATGTTTACCTTTTCAAGGGTTAGTGGTAACATTTTCATCGTTCCTTAATGAGCACATTGATTGATTTTCCTAATTAATCATGTATATTCTTAAACATCCTGGATACAAACTCACTAAAATTTTTTTCTTTCTATCATTTTATCTTTAGCGTTGAGCTCATTTGAATTATGCCGATTCTGCCAGAAGCAGTTTAACATGGGAGATCAAGTTTTCATATAAGCGTTAAAGAAGGTCAGTTTTACCACACTTGCTTTCAATTTGACAATATGGAAATAATATCTTTATGTCTATTTTAAATGGTTTATTAATGGCCTATTATTCTGAAATGGAGGAATGATTATAGCAAAAAAATAGCAGCACTTGTATTTATCAAGTTTATAAACAATTTGAAAATAAGAAAAAATGTTAACAAGTAGAGACAATATTGTCATTCCTACTAATGAATATATCTGGTATTGAGCCTAGAATCACTAGTTTCATCCTATTCTAAGTACTAAAAGCAATTCCTCCTGCTTAGCAAACAATAACTCTATCCCATTACTCTTTGACTATTCAGATATTTATCTCTAAATCATAACTAGTTTAGTCAGATCTGCCTTCCTCAATAGCACACGTGCTCTGAAAAGCAAAAAGTAATGTTGAATGACAGCATTTCTAAGACTTGATATTTAGCCCTTAATACATAAGTTAACACAACAATGGTAATATGCTTAATTCAACAAAACAGTACACTTAAAAATGGTTAAAACATTATATATATATGTATATATGTGTGTATATATATATTTCAACACACACACACACGCAGACACGTACATACACATACCCCACTTAGCTTAACTCTCTGTCTCTATTCTTTATTCCTGAGATAGCATTCAAATGTTCTCAACTCCTAAAACTTTTAGTCAACAAATACATGATGTAGGTTTATTGGGCTGAGGAACAAATGGAATTCTTATTCATTATTTATTACAATGTCATGTCTAAGACTCCATTGTGTATAAGATATTCTAACTACATTTAAAAAATTCCATTTGACCCAGTAATCCCATTACTGGGTATATATCCAAAGTATTATAAATCATTATATTATAAAGATACATGCACAAGTATGTTCATTGCAGCACTGTTCACAATAGCAAAGACCTGGAACCAACCCAAATGGCCATTGATGATAGACTGGACAAGGAAAATGTGGCATATATACACCATGGAATACTATGCAGCCATAGAAAATGATGAGTTTTTATCCTTTGTAGGGACATGGATGAATCTGGAAACCACCATTCTCAGCAAACCGACAAAAGAGCAGAAAATCAAACACCGCATGTTCTCATAGGCAGGTGTTGAACAATTAGAACACATAGACACAGGGAGGGGAGAATCATACATTGGAGTCTTTTGGGGGGTCTAGGGGAGGGACAGCAAGGGGCGGGGAGGTTGGGGAGGGATAACATGGGGAGAAATGCTAGATATAGGTGACGGGGGGATGGAGGCCACAAACCACATTGCCATGTGTGTACCTATGCAACAATTCTGCATGATCTGCACATGTACCCCAGAACCTGAAGTACGATAAAAAAAAATCGACTCAAATAACATGGACACTATCAAATTCAATCTCTCATTTGTAATTAAAAATAGACTTCTTTTTGGGAAGGTTGTTACATCCTAGTCTTCACTTTTAATTTGGAATAGTTCATTGAAATGCTGCTTTCTTTAATATGTATATTTTCTCAAATGCTAGAGATAAAAATGCATTTTAAAATCATTTTCGTGGTCAACATGTAAACATAATAATATATTATGATAGAAGATTTTGCCTTGTTTGTTGTCACTCTTTATGAATTTAAGCCACAAGTAATGTTTTTATAATAAGTATTTTACAGCACAAAGCTGTTACATTGTAGTCTGAAGCACATGCAATAATGCAAATAAAATAAATATTGTTTTAACATCATCCACGAGTTTATTATTAAGCAAATATTGTGTAGCTAAGGCATTTGGTAAGAACCAACATACTTTATTTACATAGGAAGTCATTAAATACTATTTATGAGAGAGTAAACATGACTATTCACCTAATTAAATATCAAACCCAAGTATAAATTAGAGTGTGTGCTTATCTGGAACGCTTATTGGTAAGGATCAGATATGTGTTTCTACTCTTGGATGTTAATCACATACTATGCATTTATAAATATATCTCTACTAGAAAAGCATTAACCAAATGGAGAGCAGCAGGGGGAACAATTAGCTTTGTATACGTTTTCATTAGAAGCAGTTTACTAATATCCAAGTATAATGTTACCTGTTGTTCACTCAGGAGTTAAATATCTGTTCACCAGGGTGTGCTCATAGAGGTAACTGTTCTCACATATTTTGTCTTAATTTTAATTGGCAAACTTTCACTGTGAATTTTTCCTCAGGGACTAGTTTACAGGTTAGACTAACAAATAGAACAATGCAAATCCAAGTGTTTAAACATGTAAGTTTCCGGAAATCAAACAATGTCTGAAATTTTAACTGCTGAGGGAACGATGTACCCTTTCTATCAACAAGGCATATTTAGACAGCATAGAAAGAAGACTTTTCTCAGTATCTATCTATCATCTATCTATCTAGCTAGCTAGCTAGCTATATCTAAAACTCCATCTAAGCTTGAGAGCTATAGATATTGCAGCTAGGGATTTTCTTCTGAGAATCCTAGCTGAAAAATGTTGGATTTATTGTTCTCAACTGCTTTAGAATATTCCCAAAACAAATTATCTATTGAAGGAAGGGTAAATGTAGAAACTTACTTATTTGTAAGTGTACTGTATTTTATTTCTAGTTAGTGTATGTTTGAGATACATAAAAGATGGATGTTAGGATTTGTATTTCTTACCCTATTCTAGCCCAGGACCATCCTAGAAACTGAAGAAATGTCACTAATAAAATACCTAATATTTATTTGGTACTTATTCATGTGGCAAGCATTGTACAAAGTCTTTTCTAGATTATTTTATTTAATTTTATGAGACTCCTAAGGAAGTAGGTACTTTTATTTTTTCTACTAAAAGACACTGAAACATAGACAGGTAAGGTAACTTAACTACCTAATTTCTTTCTATAACCTCTTTCCTACCTTTGTATCTTTTATGCTTAACACATATTTATTTTCCCACTTATCCTACAATTTATCTTTCTTTCCTTTCTTCCATTGCCAAATCTTAAAATGAGTGTGTAGATTTTTTCAGTGTCTCCATGTCTTTATCTACCAAACACCCTCAATTCATTACTACTATAAATAGTCTTTTACAACATGGACTATATTTACTGAACTTTTAAAACACAATCTTGCAAAGCCTCAAAGATTGCAATTCAGTATGTCTTTGGTAGAGTCCAGAAATCACCATTTTTCACAAGTAACTGCTGAAGTTCTCCCTAACACTGTTTCTCAAGCACAATCAATTTTAGTTTTTCACAATTTCATAAACTATATGGGTTGGTCTTCTTGTGCTCACTTCTTATGTGTTGATTACTCTAAAGCTATCCTGTCAGCCTTCTTCCTAACCTCATTTTTGGAATTCCTTATAATGCACAACTCCAACTACTATCTATGGAGGAATAGTTTACCAGTCAATCTATACAGTCTAGATTTGTCTTCTGATACCTAAATCTTTCTGCAAAATATTTGATAAAACATCTATTCCTAGATATCCCATAGAATGTTTAAATTCAATATATCTCAACCATTTATTATTGTCTAGTTTTATGACAAACTTACACCTACCCTGTTTAGCATCCTGGTTAATAATGTCACTAACCCAACTGAGAAAACTCACCAAATTTTCATCATTTGTATCCCACATCCAAAAAGCCACTATGAATTCAATCCCCATAATAAAATTAGATTTTGTGCTTACCTCTCCAGCTTCACTTCTTCAATCTTTTCTCACCATTTCTAATTATCATCAAGTTGGCATACAATTTGTTGTCTTTCACTGTATCACTTTTCCTTCCTTAGCCTGTCTTGTCAAATTTCTATTTTTAGTATCGCTGCAAAAGTGATCATTTTGATGTATAAATATAAACATATTCCTCTAACTGATCAAAAATTTCAGTGACCACCTCCCTTCCATAGTCTGAATGTGACACTTGGGTCTTCATAATTTGGACCCTACCTATGTATCTGGTTTCATGGCTATGTAATAATTGCTTGTATTTTGAATCCATCCATAGAAACCACTTTTGAATGTGCAAATTCACCATTAAATTGCCTATCTCTTTCCCTTGCATGTAATCCTCTTCTTCTTAGATATTATTCTCCACTTACCTGTCTGGAATGTTTCTATTCAAACTTTAAAGCTCAGTTGGATGGACCCTTTAAATTCTTTCCTGATATTTCCAGATAGGGCTTTATAAATTTTGTCTGACATTTATGAAACACATTGTTTAATTAAAATTCACAATATTACTGGTGTAACCATTTTTCCCATGTACAGATGAGGGAGCTGAAGCCCTAAGAAGTTAAGTACCTTGTACAAGACCACACAACTAAGTAAGTAGCAAAGGAAAGAATTGTCTCTTGGTGTATCTTATTCTAAGACTCATGTTTTTAAATATCACACTACTATCTCTTGCTTTCAGTGTTCCTTTCCTAATATGGACATTGCATTTTTTCTATACCTCCGTTTAAGGAATTACCATAATATATTCCTTTAAAAATATATCTGTGTGGATATCACATTGAATTTTAAACTCTTGAGGGCAAGGGCCTCATAATTTTTATCTGCAGTGACTATCTTGTTCTTTGCTTGTTACATAGTAGGCATTTGGTGGATATTATTTAAATAAAACAGCAAACATATTTAAATTTTATAGTAACATCCATAAAGATGGAAAATAACATTAAACAGAGGCTCGCATCTGTAATCCCAACACTTTGGGAGGCCGAGGCAGGCAGATCATGAGGTCATGAGTTCACAACCAGCCTGGCCAACATAGTGAAACTCATCTCTACTAAAAATATAAAAATTAGCCAGATGTGGTGGCATGTACCTGTAGTCCCAGCTACACAAGACACTGAGGTGGAAGAATCTCTTGAACCTGGGAGGCAGAGGTTTCAGTAAGCTGAAAAAACACCATTGCACTCAAGCCTGGGTGACAGAGTGAGACTCCATCTCAAAAAATCTACTACTAATAATAGCATTAATATATCATTGCGGTGCTATGAAATTTTGTGAATTAGGTCATTATAAGAACATATTTGGCTAAAGTCAGTTATACTAAGGAAGTTACACCCTTTTTACTAGTAAAGACATTCTTCCCCTAGATTTTACTCCATTGATCGAGTCAAGCTTTAATTAAATTCAAATAAAAATTTAAGTCAATTTTTTTCTTGACTGTCCTGCTATATAGCCTTCATTGATTTTTTTCTGCAAAATTAGAACAACCTATTTATTTTTCTAATCTGTGTTGCTTGGCTTGGTTTCAAATAACAATATAAATTGTCACTTTTATTAAGCTACCACCAATAGTTTTCTATATATATTTACTTGAATGAAAGAACCTAACTATATATTCACAAAGCTTATTTCCTTTTCAAGAGAAGAGTAGATAACTACATTTTCCAGCTCCTGCCATTTTATTGCAATGTGATCAGTGGAATGTTAGCAGAAATTATGCATATTTCTTGATATGAGTTGACTGTGTCCCCACCTAAATCACATCATTAATTGTGTAGTTTCTATAATCCCCATGTGTAATGGGAGGGACCCAATGTGAGGTAATTAAACCATTGGGGTGGTTATCTTATGTTGCTGTTCTCATGATACTGAGTGAGTTCTCACAAGATCTGATGGTTTTATAAGGGGCTTTCCCACTTTGCTTGGCACTTCTCCTTTCTGCTGTCATGTGAAGAAGGACATGTTTGTTTCCCCTTCTGTCATAATTGTAAGTTTCCTGAGGCCTCCCAAGCTATGTGGAACTGAGAGTCATCAAATCTCTTCTCTTTATAATTTATCAAGTCTCAGGCAGTTTTTCTGTAGTAGCATGAGAACGAAATGATACAGTGTATTGGCACTGGGTAGTGGGGTGCTGCCGTAAATATACCTGAACGTGTGGGAGCAACTTTAGAACTGGGTAATGGGCAGAGGTTGAAATAGTTTGGAGGGCTCAGAAGAAAATTAAAAAAAAAATGGGAAAAAGACGTGGGAAAGTTTGGACCTTTCTAGAAGGACTTGTTGAGTGGTTTTGACCAAAATGCTGATAGTTATATGGACAATGAATTTCAAGCTGCGGTGTTCTCAGATGGGGGTGAGGAACTTCTTGAGAACTGGAATAAAGGTGACTTTTGTTATGCTTTAGCAAAAAAACTGATGGCATTCTGTCCCTTCCCTAGAGATATTTGGAACTTTGAACCTGATAGAGATGATTTAGGATATCTATTTCTAAGCAGCAAAGCATTCAAGAGGTGATTTTGGTGCTGTTAAAAGCATTCAGTTTTATGTATTCACAAAGATATGGTTTGGAATTGGAAGTTATGTTTAACAGAGAAGCAGAGCATAAAAGTGCAGAAAATTTGCAGCCTGATAATGTGATAGAAAAGAAAAATGCATTTTCTGAGGAGAAATACAACCCAGCTGCAGAAATTTGCATACATAATGAGGATTCAAATGTTAATCAACAAGACAAAGAGGAAGATGTCTCCAGCTCATGTCAAAAGTCTACATAGCAGCCCCTCCTACCTCTAGCCTGGAGGCATAGGAGGAAAAAAAATGGTTTCATGGACCAGCCCCAGGGCATTGCTACTTTGTGCAGTCTTTGGACTTGGTGCCCAGCGAGGCTTCAGAGATTGGAAGAGATTGGAAGCCCCAAACCTTGGCAGCTTCCAAGTGGTGTTGAACCTGTGGGTGCACAGAAGTCAAGAATTGAGGGTTGAGAACCTCCACCTATATTTCAAAAGTTGTATGGAAGTGCCTGGATGTCCAGGCAGAAATTTGATGCAGGAGTGGAGCCCTCATGGAGAACCTCTGCTAGGGCAGTGCAGAAGAGAAATGTGGGGTTGGAGCCCCCACACACTGTACCCACTTTAGCACTGCCTGGTGGTGCTCTGAGAAGAGGGCCACCATCCTCCAGATCCCAGAATGATATGTCCACTGACAGCTTGCACCTTGCATCTGAATATGACACAAACACTCAATGCCAGCCCATGAAGACATCTGGGAAGGGGGCTGTACCTTGCAAAGCCAAAGGGTGGAGCTTCCTAAGGCTATGGGAGCCTTCCTCTTGCATCAGCATGACCTGCTTGTGAGACATGGAGTCAAAAGAGGTCATCTGGGACCTTTAAGATTTGACTTCCCTACTGGGTTTCAGGCTTTTATGAAGCCTTTAGCCCCTTTGTTTTAGTCCATTTCTCTAATTTGGAATGAGTTTATTTATCCAATTCTTGTTTTCCCATTTCATCTAGGAAGTAACTTACTTACTTATGATTTTACAGCCTCATAGGTGAAGGGACTTGCCTTGTCTCAGATGAGACTTTGAACTTGGACTTTTGGGTTAATGCTGGAATAAGATTTTGGGTAACTGTTAGTAAGGCATGATTGTGTTTTTAAATGTGAGGAAATTAGATTTGGAAAAGATCAGGGGAGGAATAATGTGGTTTGGCTCTGTCCCCACCCAAATCTCATCTTGAATTGTAGTTCTTATAATCCCCATGTGTCATGGGTGGTAATTGAATCATCAGGGCAGTTACCTCTTTGCTGCTGTTCTTGTGATAGCCAGTAAGTTCTCATGAGATCTGATGGTTTTATAAGAGACTTCTCCCTCTCTGCTTAGCACTTCTCCTTCTCACCATCATGTGATGAAGGGCATATTTGCTTCCCCTTCTGCCATGAGTATAAGTTTCCAGAGGCCTCCCGATTTACAGAGAACTCTGAGTCAATTAGATGTCTTTCCTTTATAAATTGCTGAATCTCAGGCACTTCTTTATAGCAGCATGAGAATAAACTAATACATTTATTCTAGGTCTGGTTATAAAACTATCTCTATAGTCCTCCTTTGTTTTTCTCCTTCTTCCTGAGAAATGTGATTTTTTTTTTAAATAAAAAATAATTTTTTTTTTTTTTTTTGCATTTTAGGTTTTGGGGTACATGTGAAAATCATGCAAGGTTGTTGCATAGGTGCATACGTGGCAGTGTGATTTGCTGCCTTTCTCCCCTTCACCTATATCTGGCATTTCTCCCCATGCTATCCCTCCCCAACTCCCCATCCCCCCTCTGTCCCCCCTACTCCCCCCCAACAGACCCCAGTGTATAGTGCTCCCCTCCCTGTGTCCATGTGTTCTCCTTGTTCAACACCCACCTATGAGTGAGAACATGTGGTGTTTGGTTTTGTGTTCTTGTGTCAGTTTGCTGAGAATGATGGTTTCCAGGTTCATACATGTCCCTACAAAGGACGCAAACTCATCGTTTTTGATGGCTGCATAATATTCCATGGTGTATATGTGCCACATTTTTCCTGTCCAGTCTATCATCGATGGGCATTTGGGTTGGTTCCAGGTCTTTGCTATTGTAAACTGTGCTGCAATGAACATTCGTGTGCATGTGTCCTTATAGTAGAACGATTTATAATCCTTTGGATATATACCCAGTAATGGGATTGCTGGGTCAAATGGAATTTCTGTTTCTAGGTCCTTGAGGAATCGCCACACTGTTTTCCACAATGGTTGAAGTGTGATTAATGAATGAAAGTTGAAGACTAAAGCATCAAAAATGGAAGAAGGGGTATTCACTGAGATATTTCTTGAAGAAGAGCAGATCTTCTTTATTTTACTTGTCTACTTTTGTGACCTATACCTGTTCAGGGATGCAAATATACTCTTATTACTAATCTACCATAAGTTATTTTTTTATAACTCTGTTTTTCAGTATTGCCAATGCAAAATCATGAATATCTTTCACCATTTATTTTTTGTTCCGTCTATTTACACATGTTTTTATGCAATTATTTTATTTTTATCTATTCTAAATTGAAGCTCTTTAATATTAAATAAAACTCCATTATAAGGAAAGATTATAAACATCTTTGGTTCTTTTTTTTAAAAAAACTGCTAAATAGTACCCAAACCTACACACCTCAGCTTTGATTTTCTTTGTCTTAGCAGATAAACTCTCTGCTTCTGAAATTAAAGTCAATATCCATCTGTCCAATCTTTCTTCTTCCCTTCCCCTCTAAATTCTTGTTAATTTCAATCTATTTTCTCCCTTTTATCATTTTTTTTCTTAGAAACATGAGTCAAAACATTATTTTAAGGTTAAATTTGCCTCCTAACTTTTTTAAGACAGGGTCTCCTTCTGTCATCTAGGTTGGAGTGCAGTGGTATGATTATAGCCCACTGCAGCCTTGACTTTCTGCGATTAAGCAATCTTCCTGACTCAGCCTCCTGAGTAGCTGGGAGTAAAGGCATGTGCCATGATGTCCAGGTATTTTTTTTTATTTTAATTTTAATTTTTGTAGAAACAAGGTCTCATTATATTGCCCAGATTGATCTCAAACTCTTAAGCACAAGTGCCTCCTGCCTTGGCCTTCCAAAGTGCTGAGAGTCCTTGCCTCCTAATTTTTGATAGTTTATTCTCTCATATTCCTGTGGGGCATTGATCCATATATTACTCCACTGGACACAATTCTGTCTTTTCTTCCATCTAGAAGCATTCTCATAATGTTTGTATTAAGGAGTCCTGAGGATGGTACATTTTTCCGTTTGTGTCATCTCTGATTTTTTTAGCAGTGTTTCATAATTCCATTGTAGAGATCTTTTATCTCCCTGATTAGCTGTGCTCCTAGTCATTTTTTTCTTTTTTGTGGCTACTGTGAATGGGATTGTGTTCTTGATTTGGCTCTCAGCTTAAACATTGTTGGTATACAGAAATGCTACTTCTTTTCTTTCTTTTTTTTTTTTTTTGAGACGGAGTTTCACTCTTGTTACCCAGGCTGGAGTGCAATGTCGCGATCTCAGCTCACTGCAACCTCCACCTCCTGGGTTCAGGCAATTCTCCTGCCTCAGCCTCCTGAGTAGCTGGGATTACAGGCACGCGCCACCATGCCCAGCTAATTTTTGTATCTTTAGTAGAGACGGGGTTTCACCATGTTGACCAGGATGGTCTCAATCTCTTGAGCTCGTGATCCATCCGCCTCGGCCTCCCAAAGTGCTGGGATTACAGGCGTGAGCCACCGCGCCCGGCCCGAAATGCTACTTATTTTGTACATTAATGTTGTATCCTGAAACTTGACTGAAGTTGTTTATCAGTTCTAGGAGCGTTAGTGCAGATACAATATGGTTTCCTAGATATAGAATAATATCATCTGTAAAGAAAGATAGTTTGACATCCTTTCTTCCTCTCTGATGCCTTTTATTTCTTTGACTTGCCCGATTGTCCTGGTTAGGAGGAATATACATAGTTCTACTAAAAGACACTGTATTAGTCTTTTCTCATGCTGCTAATGAACACATATGTAAGAGTAGGTAATTTATAAAAGAAAAGAGGTTTAATTGACTCACAGTTCTACATGGCTGGGGAGGTCTCACAGTCATGGCAGAAGGTAAAGGGAGAGTACAGCCATGTCTTACATGGTGGCAGGCAAAGAAAGCATATGCAAGGAAACTCCCCTTTATAAAACCATCAGATCATGTAAAACTTATTCACTACCATTTATACAGAACAAGAATGACCCTCTCCCATGGTTCAATTACCTCCCACCAAGTCACTCCGAAGGCACATGGGAATTATGGGCACTACAATTCAAGATGAGATTTTGTGGGGGACACAGCTAAACCATATCATTCCACCTCTGGCCCCTTCCAAATTCCATGTCCTCACAATCCAAAACCAATCATGCCTTCCCAACAATCCCCTAAAGTCATAATTCATTTCAGTATTAACTCTAAAGTCCAAAGTCTCATCTGAGACAGGGCAAGTCCCTTCTGCCTATAAGCCTGTAAAATCAAAAGCAAGTTAGTTGCATCCCAGATACAATGAGGGTACCAGCATTGGGTAAATATGCCCATTACAAATGGTAGAAAATGGCCAAAACAAAGGGGCTACAGGCCCCATGCAAATCTGAAATTCAATAGGGCAGTCATTAAACCTTAAATTTTCAAAAAGATCTCCTTTGACTTTATGTCTCACATCCAGGACAACAGGTGGGCTCTCATGACCTTGGGCAGCTCTGCCCCATGGCTTTGAAGGCTCTAATGGACTCACAGTTTCACATGGCTTGGGAGGCCTCACAATCATGGCAGAAGGTGAAGGAGGAGCAAAGCCATGTCTCACATGGCAGCAGGCAAGGAGAGCATGTGCAGGAGAACTCCTCTTTATAAAACTATTGGCTCTGCTGAGACTTATTCACTATCATAGCATAGCATAGAAAAGACCTGTTCCCATTATTTAATTACTTCCCACCAGGTCCTTCCCATGACATGGGAATTATGGGAGCTACAACACAAGATGAGATTTGGGTGGAGATGCAGTCAAACCATATCAGACACATACATGTATTTTCACTGCAGCACTATTTCACAACAGCAAAAACATGAAATCAATATAGATGCATCAACAGTAGATTGCATAAAGAAAAAATGTTACTTATACACCACGGACCACTATGCATCCATAAAAAAGAATGAAATCAGGTCTTTTGCAGCAACATGGCTATAGCTGGAGGCCATTATCTTAAATAAACTAACACAGGAAGAGAAAACAAAATACTGTATGTTCTCACTTATAGGTGGAAGCTAAACATTGAGTTCACATTAACACAAAGAAGGGAGCAAAAGACACCAGGGCCTATTTAAGGGTGAAAATTGGGAGGAGTGTGAGGATCCAAAACCACCAAATCAAATACTGTGCTTACTACCTGGGTGATGAAATCATTTCTACACTAAACCCTAGTGGCATGCAATTTATCCATGTAACACACCTGTACATGTACTTCCTGAACCTAACACAAAAGTTGGGAGGAAAGAAATAAAAAGCCCTACCAGCAAAAAAAAAAAAAAAAAAAATTTGAAAGTATTTTCTTAAATTTTATTAAATATTCAAGGCACCATCTCAAGCTTCTCAAAAAAAGTTATCTATTATAGTCTGATAGCTATAATGAGATAAAGAAAAAACAAAAGTTTAAATTTCCATTTTATTCCAACGTATCTGAAGACAAAAAGAGACACATTTAAAAGGTATTATCAAAAAGCTGTGTGCTTAGTCAAATGTGACCAAAACCATCAGAGTGCCCCTTTAAATGATGTAGCAAAGGAGTATCAAATAGGTAAAGCACAGAGGATTTTTAGGACAGTAAAACAATTTTGTATTATATGTAATGATAGATAATACCACCATTCATTCTTCAAACCCATGGAAATTTACAGCACTAAAAGTGAACCTTAATACATGCAAGTTAAGAAAAAGCTCATTTAGGAGCTTGCTGATCTCAGGAAAATGTGCAGACGGTGACAGGGGTATCTAACTCTATCAGACAAGTATTGAACAACCTCAGTGAAAAGTGTGAAAGAAAAAGGTGCTTACTTGAGTAATTTGGGAAATGAATGAAGTCTGTGAGATTATAGGGAAAACATAATCACTGCACTTTAGTTGAAATGTTGTGTACCACAGTGGTATGGGTAAAAACTTCGATTCCAGTATACAAAAATACCGGAATTGAACAATTACTTTAATGAATGATAAATGATACATGTCAGGTTTCCCATGTTTGACGGTAATGTATAGACAGGAGGAAGAGTCTAGAATGATCCATGTAATGATAGATTAGGGTTAGAGACATCATTATAAACTCATGAGTAGCTTAATATAAGTTCAGATGTTTAGACATGGAAATATTTATACATATATGTGTATACATTGGCCAGTATAAACACATAAATTACCTTAATCTGCTAGTTCAGAAAGTTTATTAGCAACAACATCCCACTAGTGAAAAAGCACAACTACTACCCAGATCTTGGTTTCTAATACTGTTCTCCAATAAAAGGAAACAGAGATCCTCAGAGAAATAACTGAATCTAGGACTGGGCGAGAGAATACACACGATGAGCCTGGAGCATCTTGTAGTGCCTGAAATTAAGCACAGGGAGAAGAAAAAGCCTAAACTCATGCAGCTGTACTAAAGGAACACAGAAGACAGCTGTGAGAGTTCTCAGTGGCAAAAGCTGGATACATTTGAACAATAAAATAATTATTATTGGTGTCATAATCCAAACTTAAATATCCATGAGCTCATAGTAATATAAATACATGATTGAATAAATGAATTAATGAAGAACAGATAAAAATCTCTTACAGGAGAGCTCCAAATAATTTATGTAGAGACTGCATTCTCAAGAAGGGAGGTTAATCATAAGATGCACATACTAAGTTCTTCCAGAGTAGACTATGGAAATTGGAGGAAATAGAACTTTGGCATTAGAAACTCAACAAACAATACCTCCATCAGGTGACAATGGCCACTATCAACAGTGACAAATCATGTTGATAGCAGGTATCCTTGATAAAATGTGATGAACATGGCTCTTTACCTTGTGATAGTATTCCTACCAAAAACTCATAACCCCAATCTAATCATGATAAAAACGTCAGAAAAGTTCTAGTAGAGGGTCTTCTTATAAAATACCTGACCAGTACTCCTTAAAACTGTCAAAGTAGTCAAAAACAAGGAAAGTATGAGAAACTGCCACAACCAATTGAAGCCTAAAGAGCTGTGAAATATAAATGTAGTATCCTGGATGTATACTAGAACAGTGAATGGATATTAGATAAAAACTGCATAAGCTAATAAAACTAAAGTCATGATTCATCATATTCATATGCTATATATTGTTAAAACATATTTATATTAATTTCTTTGATATCTTAAAAGTGGATGCACCTTTAATCATAACATAATATGAAAATTAAAGTCTTTACAATAAAGTCTATAACAAAATAGCAATTCAGTGTTTTGCAGAAATATCTAATTTAGGAATTAAAACAAAATTGTATATGAGAGAATTATTGCATATGACATAGGCTAATTTCCTGTTGCCATAGTTTAAAAAAGCATAGCATTCCAACGAGGGTTCATGAATTTTTAAATAATATCCTACTTTCCTAACTTCTATCAATATTTTAGATATGTGCATATTTATAAAAACCGTAACATTACCAAAGGAGAAAAACAAGTTTATCAGGATTCTAAATAACACTTCTTATATTGCTTTATAATTATTTGAAATGAACCTCTTTGAGTTTTTCTCACCAACTTACCTGTAGCTACTGTCCCCAGAAACCACCAGAGACCCAAACACAAAAACACCTTCATGGTTTCTTTGGGTAGCTTTGCTGTCGAGAGTCAATGACAGGGATCATTGACAGCCTTCACTGACACAATCATAATATGAATGTCCAGAGTTTTTAACACTTACAGACCCTGGGGTGTACACAGCAGGAAAAGTGGAGAGTGCAGTCTGCCAGGTGGGACAGATGTCTCCATGCTCTTATCGCTGGTCACCAGCTTGATCCATTTGGCTATGACATAGAAGTGGAAACTGTCAACAGTAACTGAACCCTGCTTCTGGCACTAGAAAGCTAAATCTGCTTCAAAATCAGTGCCAACACAACATAACATTTTAAGTACTCACCACGCTATTATGGCTCCATTCATCTCCCACTCAAGACTAAGGCTTCTTTTTGTGTTAATTATGTGATATAATTTGTACTATACACATATCAATCTTTTCCTTTCATATTGAGATATTCACCTGATGTGAGAGGGTTAAGAATGATTGGAAAAACAACAAGTACAAAATTTTTAAGAACTAAAAACTCAGGCTCAAGGCTGTTCCAGTTAAGACATAGAATGCTTTGTCAGTTCCAAAAGTGAAAATTAGAAACCTTTTGAATTGCCTGTGCTCTTAAAACTGAAGCTGGTCCCTGCCATGAGAAAGCTTTTGCATTATGAACTCTGATTCACAGGGACCTGTGAACCAGAGTTTAGCTCTGCCAGGTTTCTAAAAGTATTATTTTCAATATTCTGATTTTTTTGTCAAGTGTTTTCAGTAGTTTCTTTTTTTCTAATGCTGTTTATGCCTTCTAATAATCCTTATTTTTTTTTCCATTAAAATTCATCGAATATAATTCCTGGTTGAAGTTCTACCATCTTTTTTAGAAATTGTAATGTAAATAACCACAAAACAAACAGTACCATCTGCCAACTACTCTTTCTGATGCTCCAAAGCAGGAAGCTATGCTTATACTTAGAAGGAAGAAATATCATCTTGGGTTTTGATTCCCCGTATGTCTTCGGCTTAGGCCTCGTCAGAAAGATTCCTACTCTAGCATAGTCTGAAGAAGGACATAATCAAACACTGAACAAAACGAGAGGGCAACATGAGTTACATCTCAAAGGGGTCATTGTGTCTGAACTGAATCAATCAGAAATTAAAGCCCTGTTTCTGAAGAAAAAGGCAATGGTCTAGAAATCCTCAGAGGACCTCTTCTTTTCTTGACCTTGTATCCAAGAATTACAGCACTAAAAGTTTACAGAATCAAAAGCAAGCAACACTGCTCCAGGGCAGCATGCCCTATTATGTCTGGGTTGTGAAACCGGTCAAAGGGTAAATATAAAGTATTAACGGACTCACTATCTAAATCGTTTCCTGTTGCTGGAAGCACCAAATCATCATTTCAAAAAAATATAGTCATGTTTGCTCGTCAGAGGTTTGTAAAATCACTTTTTAAGCATGAATTCAAGACTGGGGATTTTTGTTTTTCTTAAGCTTTGAAAAGAGGTCTTGTAATAATTGTTTTCCTCTATGCCATATTCCATGTGTCATTTATTAGTTGCTAAAAGTATATATACCTACTAATAGGAGTAATTTGCTATGGACTAAATTATGTTCCTCCAAAATTCCTATGTTAAAGCCCAACCGTCAGTGTAACTACATTTGGAGATAAGGCTTTTGATACTATAATTAAAATTAAATAGGTCATAAGGGTAGGGCATTCATTTGATAGGACTAGTGTTCTTATAAAAGAGGCATGAGAGCTAGTGCTTTTTCTCTCTCTCTTTCTCTGTATAAGCACCGAGGAAAAGCCATGTGTGGATGCAATGAGAAGGCAAACCAAGAAGAGAGACCTCACCAGCAACACCGGCCAGTACCTTTATTTTGCTTGTATATTGCCATAATTGTCCTTAATAAAACACACTTATACTCTTATAATTATTGAATAAATTGTAAGCTAAAACTTTCAGTCAGATATTTTTATGCTATTGATATTAAGTAGATTTAAAATGAGCAATTCTTGAGTAGAATGGAATGAGACTCATCTAGCCAGTAGATTTTCAACTAGCCACAGACCTTCCAATTATTTTTGTTATATTAGTTAGCTATTCATCAACATTCTGATGAATAGCTTCTCCGTTTTCTGCATTTTTCTTTCATAAGAAGAAGTGTTTTTACATTCCTTCAAGCTGAATCAAAACTTAAAAGATTTTGCTAAAATTTCTTTTGTGTGTAGGGCAAAGATCACCAATAGTTTTAAAATCAAAACACTTTTTACAGACATCATGGATTCTGAGACTTAGTCCCACATTTTCTTTTCCACTAATTCTGAATTATCTTGTTGCAGCACATCTCTCTTATTGAAAAGATATATAACTTAAAACTAAATATTACCAATTTAGAGAACACTAGAGGAGCCAAAAACTGAGGCAAGAACTACGGAAAAGTGAACCTGATTCAAGATTTTTGTTGAGGTAACTTGTGATTCTAAAGTTGTAGGAGAGAAGAGTTGTGAGAGGCTGAGCATAAAGATTTGCCTGTGGGACTATGCATCACTTTTACTCCTCTTGGAACGTTTTCTCTCTGTCCATTCCCCATCTATGATAACTATGCCCCATCATGGACCGGGAAAGAGGACACTTTCCCCCAATAGGGAGAAAAGGTTTTCAACTGAGTTACACAGAGATCTACGGCTTTGAACTAAGGGTGAACCACGTAGTGTACCTCTCAATAAGATTTAAACTACCTATGGATTGGCTCAATATCTAATCTCTGTGAACTACAGCTACCCTAATTGTTGAACATAAGAAAAAGTAAATTCCTTTTGTGGAAAGATACTATCAAGCAGAATTTTTATTACTTCTCATTTGTATTTTCACAAAAAATGACCAGTATTCATCATAATTTATCAGGCATACCAGAAAATGAAACTATATAGAAGAAACAGAAATATGAAAGAAAATGGAAAAAAACCTACACGAAATCCAAGTATTGATATAATCTGATAGATATTTTAAATTATTTACAGTATAATATTTAAGAAGTTAATACAGGGAATTTTTGCAGATAATTAAAAAATATAAAATTAACTGACATTCTAGAACTGAAAAATATAATAATTACAGATAGGAATTTAGTTAATGAATAAAATAACCTATTAATTTGATGAATATAACTCAATGGTTAGAAAACTAAAAGATAAGTAAGTTTTTCTTATACTTTAAGTTCTGGAGTACATGTGCAGAAAGTTCATGCCTGTTACATAGGTGTACACATGCCATGGTGGTTTGCTGCATCCATCCCCCTGTCATCTACATTGGGTATTTCTCCTAATGTTAGCCCTCCCCAATCCCCCAATTCCCTGCTAACCCTCCTCTAGCCCTCCCACCCACCAACAGGCCCCAGTGTGTGATATTCCCTTCCCTGTGTCCATGTGTTCTCATTATTCAACACCCACTTATGACTGAGCCATGTGGTATTTGGTTTACTGTTCTTGTATCAGTTTGCTGAGAATGATGGTTTCCAGCTTCATCCATGTCCCTGCAAAGGACATGAACTCATCCTTTCTTATGGCTACATAGTATTCCATGATATATGTGCCACATTTTCTTTATCCAGTCTATCTTTGATGGGCATTTGGGTTGGTTCCAAGTCTTTGCTCTTGTAAATAATGCTGCGATGAACATACATGTGCATATGTCTTTATAGCTGAATGTTTTATAATCCTTTGGGTATATACCCAGTAATGGGATTGCTGGGTCAAATGGTATTTCTAGTTCTAGATCCTTGAGGAAATTGACACACTGTCTTCCACAATGGTTGAACTAATTTACACTCCCACCAGCATGTAAAAGCATTCCTATTTCTCCACATCCTCTCCAGCGTCTGTTGATGCCTGATTTTTTAATAATTGCTATTCTAACTGGCGTGAGGTGGTATCTCAATGTGGTTTTGATTTGCATTTCTCTAATGACCAGTGATGATGAGCTTTTTTCATGTTTGTTGGCCACATAAATGTCTTATTTTCAGGAGTGTCTGTTCATATCTTTTGCCCCCTATTTGATATTTTGGTTTTTTTTTTTCCTTGTAAATTTATTTAAGCTCTCCGTAGAATCTGGATATTAGCCCTTTGTCTGATGGGTAGATTGCAAAAATTTTTTCCCATTCTGTTTGTTGCCAGTTTACTCTGATGACTGTTTCTTTTGCTGTGCAGAAACTCTTAAGTTTAATTAGATCCCTTTTGTCCATTTGGCTTTTGTTGCCATTGCTTTTGCTGTTTTAGTCATGAAGTCCTTGCCTTTGCCTGTGTCCTGAATGGTAATGCCTAGGTTTTCTTCTAGGGTTTTTATGGTGTTAGATCTATGTTTCAATCTTTAATCCATCTGGAGTTAATTTTTCAATAAGGCATAAGGAAAGGGTCCAGTTTCAGCTTTCTGCATATGGCCAGCCAGTTTTCCCAACACCATTTATTAAATAGGGAATCCTTTCCCCATTGCTTGTTTTCATCAGGTTTGTCAAAGATCAGATGGTTGTAGATGTGTGGGGTTACTTCTGAGGTCGCTTCTGTTCCATTGTTCTATATCTCTGTTTTGGTACCAGTACCATGCTGTTTTGATTATTGTAGCATTGTTATATCATTTGAAGTCCTGACTTTGTAGTATGATGCCTCCAGCTTTGTTGTTTTTGCTTAGGATTGTCTGGGCTATGCAGGCTCCTTTTTTGGTTCCATATGAAGTTTAAGGTCTTTTTTTTCCAATTCAGTGCTGAAAGTCAATGGTAGCTTGATGGGGATAGCACTGAATCTATAAATTACTTTGGGCAATATGGACATTTTCATGATATTGGTTCTTCCTAACCATGAGCATGGAATGTTTTTCCAACTGTTTGTGTCTTCTCTTATTTTCTTGAGCGGTGGTTTGTAGTTCTCCTTGAAGAGGTGTTTCACATCCTTTGTTAGTTGTATTCCTATATTTTATTCTCTTTGTAGCAAATGTGACTGGGAGTTTGCTCCTGAGTTCTAATACCTTTATGTTCTCAAAATATTGTCTTTGTTGTTCCAAATAATTATATTAACCCATAATCTTTTTGTAACACCAAGTACTTCTAAAATTTCATTTATATTTACATATTTTTATCAACGTTGGTGGGTGGTCTCTGCTATATACATGGAGGCAATGGATATAGAGGAACTTACTTCTGAGAAATTATTTTTTCAACAGGTTTCCTTGCAACCTGAGTTCAAAAGAGTCAGTAAGTAACTTCTGGTCATGATTCAGTCAGAATTAGTGCTCATCACAAAGGAGACAAGTGAATAAACTTGATCATCAGCACATAAGAGAAATGACCCTCCATATTGCTCCACTGCTTGCCTACCATAACTTAAGGGAAGTTTTACAATGTCTCTTGAAACAGCCATACAGTCACCAGAATTTTGAATACAAGGTTCACCAGTACCTCTTAGGTGATCACTAGAAGCACTCATTGGGGAATTAACAATAGGAACCTAGGTTTTATATTGAAAAGTCAAAGTTATTTCAAGTTGGACATGCTATTGATGGAACCTAAGTGAGAGATGTTAAAACAAATACAAGGTAAAAGAATAGGTAATGAAAATAAGTAGATGGATTTGAAAGATTATTGATAGGCAGATTCACTAGAATTTAAATATGAGAATTAAAAGAAAGGGAAGAGTAAAAAGGTATGGCCAGGAATACGGATTAAGTAAATGGTAGTGACATTTAATTGGGAAATATTGGACAAGTTTAGTTTTAAGTATGCTTAATTTAAGATGCCTGTAGGACACTCAAAGGAGTGTTGAAGTTTTTGGCTGTTATAAATATCAGGGTCTCAAACCAATAATTTAATCCATTAGAGACAAAGATCATTGAGGAGATTTTCAAGGATACTACTGAAAGCCTGCAATAATGTTCACCTCTGGAAACAGCCAAATATTGTACTTTGTAAAATGAGAGAAACTTTATTTCCTGAGGCATTTTTGTTTTCTCCAATCCTATTTTAAAACAATTAGTAAGCAGTTACTGTATACTGACCAGTGTCTAAATTTATAAAGTGGAAAAATCTGGTATTTTCCCTATAGGAAATTTATGATCTAATGAGAAAAATACATTTAGACGTTAGAATAGATTTTTAATTGTATTTTTTCTTTCCAAAGTTAAAAATAATATTTTTGTTTAAAATCTAATTAGTTTGATCAAACAAATATTATTTTTCTATAATGTGTGTGTATGTATATATGATGTTACTGCATTTAAAATTTTATAAATAGTAAATACATGAAACATAAATACATAGCATTCATAACCTATGTAATCTTATAAATAATTCTGTAAGTAAATTAACAAAACAGTTAAAATAGCAATACAATTTTAAATATCTTAATTTTTCCATAAATAACACTGAAGTAACTTGGTGCTGTGTCTTAACAAAACCTTATAGGTTGCTTTGTGTAATTAAGTGTGAAGAAGCACTGTAGCTCTGTGAAGTGGAAATCAATGTCTAAAAGAAGGACACAGTCTTGATATTGAAGGTAAATGATTGCGGTTCATTGTTCTCTTCTTATTTTCTTACGCAGTGGCTTAAATTAGAAATCTAACATTTGTTGTTTGGACAATTACCTCCTTATATAAAGGAATTGCTCATATGGTGCCAAGTGACAACAGATGCTACAAAATGGCATTATCCTATACTCATTTTATAGTTGTTAATTTCAATCCACTGCAAATGCTTTTCAATTCCACTTAAAGGAGATGATAACTGTAATATGTGAAACTTTCATTGTTATTAATTTATTTATTTTGTAGCCTCATCTCCCATAACAGTGTTGTTTTGTTAGGCCTTAATTCTTTTTTCATTTCTTTCAAAGTGTTTTATTATTTAAATCTTCTCATTACTTAAGGTTTGTCCTTTTGTTCACTATTTGTTTTTTTATAACCAGCACCATTATTCATGTGCCACAAATGAGATCCTTAGCAGGAGCCTACCAGATACAGCTACACTATCTTAAACTTCCCAGCCTCCAGAACTATGAACCAAAACAAACCTCTTTCTTTCAAAATTAGTCAGTCTTAGGTATTCTGTTATAGCAACGAAAATGGACTAAGACAGTGTTCATGTATTGGGAGAGGGGAGGATATAATTTGTTGTTTCATTCAGCATGGCGAAGTTTTTCACTTTCAACTATTATTATCTGGTAGGGCCATGCTGAATTACCTCTTGAAATATCCAAAATGAGTGAGCCGACACAATTTCACATTTTAATTGTTATATTCAACTATTTACCTATTGCATATGAAAAATGTTTGCCCTATAGATACATATTACAACATAGTTTGTTATACATATTATAACAAAAGGGACAAAATTATCCCACAGTTTTTAATCCAGCAAGATACCAAGCTCTTAGATTTCCACTCACTGGAGTGGGAGATATATTTGTGTACTTAAATTCTGTTATAATTTTTGTTATTAAAAACGTATTCAGGCTACATCCAATATAGAATACTAAGTTAGAGAGAGAGAGAGACCCATATTGCATAGCATTTTAATGTTAGTAACTACCATAGAATATCTTGGAATAAAAGCCAAGATAAGCCTTAAAGGTAATCTCATCAATCTTTGCTTTCTAATTATAAAACTAGACAATGTTCTCTGAACATGGGAAAATGGCTCTGGCTCTTGACACGGCTATTTTGATAATGACCAGCCTATCTCCAGGAAGACACATATCTGAGTATCGTCACCTTTAGATTAGTCCAGAGTTTCATATTTTATTTTCCGAAAATAATTGTGGTAAAGGAAAAATACACTTTAGAAAAAACAAAATAATAATTAAAAATAGATTTTTACTTTCAGTTCTTTTTTTACCTATCAATATTTTTTGTCAAAATGCATTTGTTTACCTATATGTTTATTCCTTCACTATGTCCCCTAAAATATTTGTTTGCTTCTCTTATATCTGATGAGGATTTATATAAACTAGTCGATTTGAATCCAAACAGATCTAATTGTCATACTTATTTTGCAAAAGATAAGGTTTAAAAAGTAGTACCATGCTGGAAACAAAAGCAGGAATGTAACTCTGAAAATTAAGGCTTTTCCATGCTTTGTAGGATTTGGTGAAAGGAAAGTAATCACAGATTGAAGTAAAGCTGCAAGAATTGAAGAATGGAGGTTCTGGAAAGAAAAAAAAAAATCATTTGAAGAGAAAATGTGTTAAAATTCCTTATTCCTATCTATATATTGTGCTATTTTTTTGAACTCACTTTCTGGATTCTTAAAAGACAAAATATAATTTACTCTTACAAATTCACAAATGTTGTTTTATTAGTTATTCAAGGAAGTCTTACTGATCATTTCATATATTTTATTCCTAAATTGTTCATAGAAAACACATATATTAAAATAATACAAACATAATTTTATTAAAATGCTTTATTTATAAAACAATCTAAAATATGTGAACATATTTTCCTTCATTTCATTAAATTCATGCACAATGACAATGCTGCTAAATTTATCTTGAGGATGTAAGTCAGCCACTCAGGAGAAAATGTAAAACAAATAGTTGTATTCCAAAAGCCAACAGTTTATCACTGGGTTTAAAACACAACAAAACAAAAAACTTGAAGAGAATATTTTTGGACCCTAAGACTGTAATTGATAATATCTTGAGTGCATATCAATCTTATAATTATTACTTAAAAAATAGAACACCAAACAAAAGCTGTCAAACTAAGATGTTTATAAACATTCACATTTTTTACTTCATATCCTATTCACTCTGTATTGCTTCTATGCCTCTGAATGCAAAATTAAGATGTTCTCCTAAATCACCATTTCTAAACTTTTTTGGACCAATAATCCTCTAGAGATTATCAAAAAGATGCACAAATATGCACACCTATGCAGTTTTACATATAATTCAAAGCTTTCATACACCCCACCAAAGCCCATCTGGGCTCTCTAAAGTTTCACATATCCAAGTTAAGGATCCCTGGCCTAAAAAAAGTATATTTCTTATAGCTTAGAAGCTTGTAAAACTTCCTACCACTATATGTATGCTTCTTTAAATGACAAACATTCAGTAGGTGATCATCAAATATTAGCAGTTAATGAGGATAGACATCTGTTTTGTCCTCTTACACGTCATAATATGTAATAAGCTGTCATGTGAATTTTCTGCCAGAAATGTTCAGACTGTATCTCCTATTTCCAGTGACACTGTAAGCAAAGCAATTTTAGAGATTGAATTGTTGAATCAACTTTTCAATAACTAGGAATTAACAGGATCTAAATATCCTAAGGAAGTTAATAAGAAAACCAAGATTTCCTAATTCTATAGAACTTAGATCTGTGGGCTCAAAAGCTCAGAAGACCAATAAGCTTAGATAACAATGAGCAAAGATCATATGCAATTTTACTGGGATCTGTTCATAATTAGAAATGGTTCTCTTCTGCCTGTGGAAGCAATTACCACTCTCATCAATATTCATTTCCCTTTCCTCCCCGGATGCCCAGAAGACAAAAATTTCCAGTCTTTCAATTAGTTAGGTTAATGTGGCTAGTTCCAGTTGATAGCGTTTAAGCAAAAGCCACAAGTGTCACTTCTTGGCAGAGACATTGAGAAGCCTGGCTCTATTTCTTTGTTTGCTCAAAGCATGACAGTGACCCTGGAAACTATAGGTTTATACTGCAAAACCATAAGACAGGATTTTAAAAAACAAAACAAACAAAGTTCTTGGAAGGGAGTTCCCCTGGAAGAATAAACTTTGACCAGTAATATTTCAGAGCTTATTCCATAGTTAACAATGATTTAGACTAATCTGACTCATTCTCCAGGCCAGATGACATTTTGATTATTTTAATTAATACATAAGGGGAAATAGAAATGTTAGAAAGTTTAGTGGTAGAAACTGTTCAAAAGATTATGACATCTTTTTGCCACCTCACAGTTCACAAATTATATTTCAATATATTTAACACTGCTTTCAGCTCTCTGTGTAATAGTGGAAAAGATCAAGTTTCTGAGTGGACATGAAAGCCAAGGTAGTATTTCCTGCTCATTTTGGGGACAGTTATACGGGAACTTGGTACAGTTTGCTCACCAACAGGCCAGAATTGAACATTTAATGCATTTTTAAGACTAATTTCAGAAACTACTTCTTAGCTGTATCCTTATTATCATCTTTCTTTGATACAACTGTGTTGTGTGTGGCTGGTGACAAAATATACCTGCTCAAGACAAAGTTCAATACCTTTTAAATAATGTAACAATCTAGTCTATAAAATGATTATAAACCTGTACACTCTATAGAAAGAGACAGCAGGGTTCCTAAACAAAACAATATGAATTGTTCATCCTTATTTAGTGCTAATAGGGAAAAATCTTAGAGAACAAAGCTGTAGCTATTTATGCAAATATTGCTTAGTATAAAAACATAAATATTCACTACTTTCACCAGTAGAAAACCTTGCTAATGGCAAATGTTTATGCCCAATATTGTAGTATATATAGATTTTTTTGAGAATCTATTCTAATATCCACCACTTAGTTGTCACAGGTCACGTGAATGCAAAGTAACTTTAAAATCAATGCCCAGCATAACTTCTGTAATATTAAGTATTATGCACATCCAGAAATATGAAAACTTAAGACTCTTCATAAGCAGAATATGAAAGGCAGTCATTGTTAATAGAACACTTGCAATGACCTAATGTAGAGCCCACAACACCTACACATTGACTGTCTCAATTGCTCTTAAATGAATCTCAGAAGGTGGAAGAACATTTTTTTTAGTGCAAATTGGCATTCAATTATAATGCTCATTTAATTAACTATAGCATTAACAAGGACAATTTGTTCCCAGTACACAAGATATTGCATCTTCCTTATCAAAAGGAGACAAAGTTGTGTCCCTGCCTTGCAATTAGTAAAGGATGAAATCAGGCTAGCATCTTGCATACTGAACAATCTTTACAGTGTACTGTTTGGTTGACCTGGAATATGAAACAATATTTTAATCACAAAGCAATATACTTTGAAAGCTAGAATATAACCGTAGAGGATTTATTTATCTCCACAGCATATTGGGAAAAGAAATTGATGGCAATTCTATTGCTCTCCAGGGAAGCAAAGACATCAAGAGATCAGTGGACACAGATGACAGAACAAATTAGAGCAACTCCTAACATATCTTCTCTTGCCATACCTATTAGAATTTTAACCCAAATAAGACAAAGCCACTAGGTTTAGGTTTAAGGCAAACTCCAAAATTGTCACATTACAAAAAAGCACGTAAAGTCATAAGAAGTGCTGTAACCCTGCATGCACAAACTTACATCTATATAAACAAGTTAAACTCCCAGAACACTGATGAACAACTGTGAATCTTCTCCCTCTCTTCCCTCAAAATTATTTTTTCAAAGAAGATATTCACATCTCCTTTTTTTTGTCTCTCCCAGCTGTATCTCAAGAATCTTTCCTTTATCTGCTAGACAGATATCTGTTTCCTCTGTCTGTTTTTCTCTCACATTCCTGCCTTATTCCTAGCCCAGTGGCTGTCTTTAATGTCTTCTCCCATCTTAAATCCTTTCATTTTTTCTTTTTAATTTTCTCCAGGCATAGATTTTTGGCCTCTCTTGGCTTCCTAACTGTATATCTCCACTAACTGCACTATTAATTCATCAAAGTCTAGTCACAAAAACAATTACTTTTTCTTAGAAGGCAAATGTGTGTGGAAATTGGCCAGCATGGAGGAGGAGGACAAAACAAATCTGTAAACACTTACACTTTAATACAGATGTTATTGTTATCACATCTGGATATATGTAGTTACATCATTAATTTTACCTCTTCTTTTATTTTGGAACACTTGGTGCCCCAGAACATTCAGTCAAACCCATTCTTCCAAAAGTTTTTCATTCAAAACAACACCAAATTTAGAATTATAAATCTCAGCGGTATCAAAATGTATAACATAACTAAGATAATATTTATGTAGCTTGCCTGATGTATTGAAGATTTCAGTGGGAATAAATCCTGCCCACAGATTGCTACATTTTAATAGTGATGTTTCATCTCTATTAGTTTTAGTTTAGTTATTTGTAAGTGGAGATGTATCACTCTCAGAAATTTGCAACTAAATGTTATAATGTTTATGAAATTACTTGAGAATTGTAAAATTTTAATCCAATTCAAGCCACTATATAGCTCTTGATCACAAAGCCAAATGGTGTTAAATGTATTTATTGGAAACCAGTCTTTTCCATTTCTTTTTAGGTATGCTCTTAGTCATATTTTTGCTATTTGATCAAGCATTCTGTATGATAATTTAAAGCAACAAGTAAAGAAATAAGAGAATTGACTTTTGAATTAGATTACCTAAATTCAAATTCTGAATTCTGCTACTTATTACCTATAAGATTTAGAAGGTGTCATTTAACCTCTTTATGCCTCCTCTGAATCTTCATGTGTGAAATGAAGAAGAAACAAGCTTCTAATTTCAAGTGTCAGTGTGATAATTTAATGCTTTAAAATATGTAAAATAATCCTTGGTTGCACATGGAAAGCATTCTAAAATTACCAGAAATAACAAAGAGATTACTATCTGATATGAAAAAAATCAAAAGTCTATATTGCCAAAAGTATACTGAAAGTTAACAATTTAAACTTCATGTATTTGTAATTAAACTTTCCAATGTATTAATGTAGATTTTCCAATATTTGTTATACTTCACTATATGTTACAGGAATCATCATTTAATAAAAGAAACACAATGAAAGAACAGATAGACAGCAGTTGAAATCAATTTAACATTAATCAAGTTACCTAACATCTCTCTTATTTTTTGGCATCTGTAAAATAATCATAACAATGACTCTTGAGACTTTGTGAGGTTAAATATGAAGCTCTTCACACTGTTTCTGGCAAATGTGTTATAAGAAACATATCATTTTAGCTGTCTTCTCCAGTTGTTGAGTTATGTGTATGTGTGCTCTTTTCAGTAATAGTTATAATATGTTATGTCCCTAGGAACTTCAGACTCACCTTCTAAATTTCATCTGAAGAACTAATCGCAATTATTAAGAAATGTGAATTCTTAAGAAATTATACTTTAAAGAAGTGGTTCATGATCTGTGATCCTGGACTCCTATAGGCCCACAAAGTTATTTCTCCAAACTCAGATGTACACTCAGCCTGGTCAGTTGATGACTGAATAAACAATACCTTATACATATCAGTATTAACAACATTCAGAATCATTTAAAAGCATGACTTTTTATCATTATACATCTCTCAGGGGACAATAACAACATTTTGATCTTAGGAGATAATAAAATTGCCTGTGAAGACAAATCTTCATCCTAAAAATCTGGAAACCACTAGTCAAAAGACATTCACATCAAAGCATTTCAAAGTTATTTTAAATCCTTGATTCAAAGCAGGGCTCTTATTTTAACTGTCCATCTTCCCCCACACTCTGGTTATTTTTATAGTTTCCTCTTTATGCTCTGATTTTATAGTGTGACTGCTCATGCATATTTGTTCCAGGGCTAGGTTTCTAATATGCATAGAATCATGCACTACCAGAGTTAAAAAGGACTTTAAAGTCATCTAGTCCAACTAGCCATCAGATGCATGAATTATTCCTACTTATGTCTCCATCCGTTCTCCTGGTGCCTTAAATATACCCTAGACATTAGCCCTATAGCCAAACATTAACTCTGACTCTAGATGGAATTCTTAATTCATCAGCACTTTTTAAACTTCCCACTTGTAACAAGAATCTCAATTAAAGTGTATTTAACCGCTGCCTTCACAAGATGACTGATTCTCTATCATTTATATTGAGCTAGCTCATCATCAGTACCCAAGTCACTCTCATGTACTAAATTAGATGCTGAGGGAACTACATTAACTCTTTGAGACCACTAAGTCACCATTTAGTGTACTGAGCTTAGGAACTGTAGTAAAGAGTTATGCACCAGACACAGGCATGAATAACAGATAGCTTGGCAAGAAGTAAAATATACGGAGCCAGAAATAAAAGACCTTTATAAGAATGGTGCTTTTTAGTACATGTTAAGTACAAAAAAGAAACAGATTATTAAATAACGTGAGCCACCATTTATATAGATTTCATCCGAAATTTAAATCTATGTAGGCTTTCACTCTCTGAAGCATTACATTAAGAGAGTTGTATTGCCTGATATGGCTCTCATATTGACAGAGAGATGTTGTGATAATGACAGTCATTAAAATAACTGCCTAGTCAGACTTAAAATGATAGGCATTAAATTTGTGTTGATTAACCATTAACTTCCTTTTAAAGGTTTTAGTGGTATAAAATAAAAAGTACTGAATTAAATCTTTTTTTCTTTCTCTTCCCCATTTTTTAGATGAATCATATTATTCAAGCAGCTTTACAATTGACATTAAAATAATGCATGATTAAAATATTCTTTGTACTTACACAGACAAGACTCTTTTCCAATAACTTTGGATATAAAAATGAGAAATCTGTTTATTCACAAAATCTTTCCACATTTGCATTCATTGCTGTTGGATACTGAGTATATTATACATAGCCTAGCATCAATTTAATCACCAAAATTAAAATGCTTTCTATAATAAACCGCAAAAATTTGAATCTTCTGATTCCTATAAATTGAATCGATACATATCTTATTTAAATACACATTTCAGCAGTCACTTATTTAAGCAGTTTATTAGAAAACTCTAGGAAGTACATGAATTGTAGTTGTAAGAAATGAAACTGGTGTGCAAAGTTATCACCGTCCTGAAACACTTTAAAAAATGATCATCTGAATATTCTCTTTATTAGTATTGTTTTCTATTGCTGTCATTACAAACAACCACAAATTTAGGGGCTTGAACAACACATTTTTTAGCTTGCATTTCTGTAGGTCAGTGGTCTGAAAGTTTAACAGAGGTCTCACCAGACAACTATTGAAGTGACTGTGGGCTTCATTTTTCTCTAGAGGCTCCAAAGGAAGATTTCTAGATTAGTTGGGTTGTTAGCAGAATTCAGTTCTGTGAGGCTGTAGAACCAAGGACATCACTCCCTTGTTGGCTACTGGCTATAGCCCTTCCCAGGATCTAGAGGTTGCTGCCCTCCATGACTCATGGCCTTCTTTCATTTCCAAAGGCAGCCATATCATGTTCTTCCAATACTTCAGATATATACTTTTCATCTCATATATCTTATTGAGCCAAGAATGTTTCTCAATTTGGAGGATTCATGTGATTATATTGGGCCCATCTGTATAATCCAGGATAATTTCCTTGTTGGAAGGTCTATACTTGTAATCACATCTGCAAAGTTCCTTTTGCATGTTAGGTAAAATGTTGACAAGTTTCAAGGGTTAGGGTGTAGACTTACTTGGAGGGCGATTATTCTGCCTACTACATATCTTAAGATAGTAGGTGGTAGTTTCTGAACATTCTAGGACTACTAATATTGCATCGTGGGGAGAAATCCAAATTCAAAGACTTTACTGAAAATTTTTAGCCTCTTGATGGCACCCAGAGTCAACTAATGTCCCTAGGGCAAAAAGTGGCTGCAGATGATCAGCTCAAATCTGGGTTCTGCACACTATAGAATCTTAACACTGCTCATTCTCTTTACTTCAGCAGAACTATGACCTTTTCTAACACAGGTTTTTTTTTTTCAGGTTGTTTTAGCAGGAACACTTGTCATGAATATTTTCACACTGCACTACAAAAGAAATCTCGAAGCATGTGTTTTAATTTATGTAAATGCTGTGTCATCAAACTTGATTTGTTTCTTATTACTTTGTCCATAGAATGTTTTTAAGATTTATTCATGATTTCTTAAGCGCATCTAGTTTCTCATTTCTGGCTCTTGTAAACTAGTCTACATAGGCATCAGTTATATCTCACAAAATTATCTGTTTCCTTATTTTAGGATAACTAAGTGGCAAACCTCCTCTAATATATCTCTTTATGGTTCAACTTTGGATTTTCTCTGTGTTTATAGGCAAGATATATAGGCATTTTTGTTCCTTGAATAGTTCTGACAATTCCTTAGAATTGCTGTATCTCTTTACACACCTATTAGCAATGCATTAAGACTTCGGCTTCCTCAGTGTTTACCAAAATTGTTATTATATGACTTGCTCATTTTTATCAACCTCATAACTCTTACATAGAATCCTTCTCAAATTTTGTATATTTCTGACTTCAATTGTGGTCGAGTATATTTTCATAAGCATTTTATCAATTCAGCTTTTTGTTATATAAATTATTATCATCTTATCTGTACTTTGTTCTACTTGGTTTGTTCATTTTCAGAGATTAATTTTATACTAATCATTTGCCAATTTTAGACATTGTGAATAGCTTCTCTCAATGTATTATCCATTTATTAATTTGTATCTGATAATTTTTGTTGACCATAAATATTTAATAGTAATATACTAAAGTCTCTTTTTGTTTATTTATTTCTCTTAGATCTCATTTTTAGGGGTATTTAGGGGATCATTTTTAAGTATGCCTTATCCACCCCAGTTTTCACTCTCTCCCTGAAAAAGCAGTTTTCACACATTTTCTCTAATATAAGTATTGTTTGCTGCCATCTTTTACAATTAGTATGATCTACCTTGACTTTAATATTTAAAGTTGACCTGAATATTTGCAGACTTGTAGTTTCCATATTAATTTTAGAATAAGCTGTTAGTGCCTCAAACATTTTTTTTAGGATTTTGATTGAGATTTAAATAGATTGTTTTGACCCATCAATAGACATTATATACCTCTCAAATTATTCAGCTTTTAGTATTTAATACAACTTTAATGTTTCTAATACAAAATTTACATTTTATTTCTTAACTGAATCACTCGTTTTAGCTGATATCGCACATTAATTATATTTTATTATTTATAACTATACCATTGTGTATTTATAAATATGCATATGCTAACACATCTTATTCAGTTTTATTTTCTAGCAATATTTTTATGTTGCTCTCTTATCTGGCAAACTTGTTGCAACTTTTATTAGTTCTGCTAGTACAGTACCTATTCTGCATTGATCCTCATTTCATCCACAAACATTGAAAACTATTGACCTTTCCTTTTCATATCTCATACTTATTTCTTCTTGCTTTATTTATTTGACAAGCCAGAGCTTCCAGTTTTGCATTTATCATTTATAAGAAATGATAACAGATATTCTTCTCTTGTTTGCAAGTGAATTAACATTTTTCCATTAAGTATGACGTTTAATTTTCATTATTTAGATCAGATAGACTTTATCTCTACCATGATAAGACCTTTTATTATAACCACTTTTGTTTCTGTAATGTCTTTTCTCCATTAATTTAGATAATCTTATGATTTTGTTCTCCTTCAGTCCATCGTTTGGTAGATTACACCAACAGATTTTCTAATACTAAATCATCCTCCCTTTTATTTGATTATGATGAATTATTATTTCAATTGCACTGTTTTGTCTAGGTGGGAGTGTCAAAATATTTCTAAAGGAAACAATTTTTTTTTTTTTTTTTTTTGAGATGGAGTCTCACTCTGTTGCCAAAGCTGGAGTGCAGTGGTGGAATCTCAGCTCACTGCAACCTTCACCCCCTGGGCTCAATTGATTCTTGTGCCTCAGCCTCCCGAGACTGGGACTACCGGTGTGCACCACCATGCCCAGCTAATTTTTTTTATTTTTAGTAGAGTCAGGGTTTCATCACATTGGCCAAACTGGTCTTGAACTCTTGACCTCAGGTTGTCTGCACACCTTGGCCCCCTAAAGTGCTAGGATTACAGGCGTGAGCCAAAGTTCTCAGCAAAATATTTTTATAAGTGAAATAAATGGTCCTATAACAGTTATGCAGCATTTATCTAGTTTTAGAAACTGGTTGTTTAGATTAATAAAATGAGTTTGAAATCCTTTCCTTCCTTTCTATTTTTGGAAGTTGCACATATAGGGGTTATCTTGAATGTTTTGTAAAATGCACCTGGTAAGCCATCCAAATTTGAGGAAGTTTGGTTTGGTATGCTTTTATTATTAATTCAATTTTTCAAGATTTTTAAATACTAATTCAAGTTTAATAATGTTTTTATAATACAATAGAATTTATTTGGCTAGGTTTTTCTTGGTTATCTTCCCTTTTAGTGTATATATTGAATTTTTGCTTCAAATTTTGTGGGCTTAGAACTAGAGAACATTTTGCCCTTTTTGCTTCTGTTTAGCAGACCTAATACATATCACAAAAGCTTCTTTAACAAAAAGTAATAAAAACCAACTCTTCTAAATTTTTATTTTATCTTCTTCCTTTTGATGCCTTAGTACTCAGAGTGAATTTTTATTTTTATTTTTCTGTTCATGACTTTTAAATATTTTTTTAGCAGTAGGATCAGTCTGTTTCTCAAGAAGTAGGAATCAGAGAATTAAGTAAAATACAGCAGTCTCTGTTCTAGAAGCCAAGTGGTGACAAACAACAAACCAAAAAAAGTGAAGACTGACGTCTCTACTAAGGGATAAAGAAGGAATATCCGGCCGCCCAGATTCTTACTTGAAGTTGGCAACTTTCACCTAGTCATACTATAATTCTCTTTACTAGTAATAGAACTGGCAAGTGAGTAGAATGAGGCACTTCAAGATGATTGGGTTTCATTTGCTTGTTTGTGTAGACATTTTGTTTGTTTAGTTGGTTGGTTAATTTTCACCTTAGATAGGAAGACAAGGCAAGCTCTATTCTTCGCTGCTTTCACTGGGCTGTCACCCAGCATCATGGAGGACGATTTCCCAAATCTGAACAGTTGCATAACTCAGAATCTGAAGTCTTTCTGCCCTGACTCATTCTTACTCCAGCAACATTGAGAAAAGGGAAGGAGAGTCAGACATGATCAAGGTCGTTGTTGTTAAACACTTCTAATTTATGTTTTCTTTTTCCTTTGTTGTTCTTTTAAAATATTTACTGTAATAGATCTTAGCTACATGCAACTCACATAAAATAATGAGGGGATTATAAAAACAAATCACGAAGTATAATAACATTTTTTCCACACATGCCTTTCATTTTCCAGTTCACCCTCACCATGTGTTAATGTGGTTAATAGTTGCTTGTGCCTACTTCCATTGATATTCTATTCATATAGGTACATATGTGCATATGCTTGAGTGATAAACATTATCATATTATACTCAATTATCTGGCACTCACCTTTTTCCTATTTATATTATATTTTGTTGCATGACCATTTATATCTGCAAACTTGAGCAATTTTTAAACGATTACATAGAATGCATTCAATTGTATAAATATTCCATAATTTATTTAACTAGACTTTTACTGATGAACATTTACACTGTTTCAAAATTATAGAGACACTCCAACGAGTATTGTATATGACTAGTTGTGAGTATATAAAATTACATTTCTGATATAAATTCCTAGAAGGGGATTTGAGGCATCAAGTGGCATATAAATAGTTATAGCGGTAGCCAAATTATTCTACATGATTGTTAGATCAATTTATACTTCACTAGTTAGGTATGGAAGTCCTGCTTTCTCCAAGCACTAGTAGGCAGGCAAAGAGACATCATCTAATGCTTGGACACCTGCCAATTTGATAACTAAAATGATTTATTGCTATTTTTCTTGACAGAAAATATTTAAAATCGGATTTATTTGAGTATAATATACATAGAGGAAAACCTATACTTTGGATTTTGAAGCGTACTTTTTTCTGAGTTTTCAGAAATATATGAAGTTGTGTAATCGCCACTACAATCAAAATATAAGCATTCCTATCACCCCAAAAATTTACTTTTTGTCACTTTGTAGTCATTTTCCTCTCCTGCCTTCAGTCTCTCATCTGATTTCAGTTTCCGTAATTTTGCATTTTTCAACATGTCATAAAAATTCAGTTGTATGTAGCCTTTATTGTGTGGCATTCTTTCATTCAGTATAATGTTTCAGATGTATCTATGTTGTTGCATTACACATTCATTTTTTAAAAATTGTATTACGTACCACAATTTTTTATCCATTTGACAAACAGTTGAAAGATTATTTAGTTTGTGTTGAGGTCTGGATAATTAAGAATAAAGCTGTTATAAATATTTACATAGAGGTCTTCAAATGGATATATCTATTTCATTTTGGATAAATATCTACCAGAGTGATTGCTTAGTGTAATGATAATGATACATTTAATTTTAAAAGAAAATGTCACAGTATTTTTCTAAGTGGCTATCATTTTGTAGGCTCACCATCAGTAGTGAGCATTTCGGCTGCTTCCAATCATTGTCAGCACTTGGTATCGACAATTTTATGTTTTTAAATCATTTTAATAGGTGTGTAGTGGTATCTCAACTGATCTTAGTTTGTATTACACTAACAACTAATAATGGTTGTTATATGTTTGTGTATATGTATAATGCATCTTGTTATATGTTTATTTGCCAGTGAAATCTTAGCTTTGGTGGAGAGTCTGTTCAAACCTTTTATCCCTTTTCTTTTTACTGGGTTGTTTCTTATTATTGATTTTAAAAGTTTTTGTTTCTGTTTTGATTTTTCATTTTCTGGATACCAATCTTTTATCAGTTATGTGTTTTTCAAATATTTTATCCTGAAAGTAGCTTATTATCTTAATTTTTTAATTCCTTTTAAAAAGTAGAAGTTTTTAGTATTAATGTAGCCAATATGTTTTTTATTTTTTAAGGTTTTACTATTAGACATGATTCTGTTTTTATATTTAATAATTATGGATACACTTTCAGATTACAGCCCTCGCTTTCAGACCTCATTTAATTGTTATCACCTTCTCACAGATTCTACCTCCAATTACAGTCACATTGTGGGTTAGGACTTCCACATAAGAATTGGGGGAAACAAGCATTCAATCCATAACAGAAATACAAGGTGGGGTGTATTTTACACAGAGTAGTTAGAAAAAGTCTTTCTGATAGGATGACATTTTAGCTTAAAAGTTAAGGCAATAAGGGAATGCAGTGGCTACCAGTGAAAAGAATGTTCCAAGTCAGAAAGACTAGGAAGTGCAAAGGTCCTGAGGCTGAGATGAGGCCTTGCCTTCTGCATAGGAGAAAAATATAGCATGAGGGCCAGCCTGAGAGCAAAGAAGAAAAGAGGTCAGAGGTAATATAAGAAAAGTAGTAAGAATTAAGATCATATAGAGAGCCATTCTCTATAAACTCTGGGTGAATTTGTCTGATTAAATATTCTACACCTTCTCACCTATGATATCAATTTTATGCAGAGCATTGAACAAAATTACTTCTTATAAATTTTAACTTCTTATATTTGTGATTTTTTATATTTTCATTTATAATGTTATATTATTTAAGATTTCTACATTTTTCTTTGGTGAGCTCACATTTCATTTACTTTTTGTTAGTACAATGAACCAATTCATGTATCAACTTACTGATTCTTCCATTTTAATTCTAACCTATTAATATTCACTTGACATTTGCCCGAAACTTTTTGCTTTCAGGCTTTTCCTAAATTTATTGTTTTTTGTTTATAACACCTATAGTGAGGGCTGAATTCATTTATTTTCAGTCATATGATTGCTTCAACAAAAATCTCATTGGCTTTTAATATGTAATATTTTCATTTCTATTAATATCTATATCTTCAAAAAGTTTACGTCCTGTGATATTCTAAAACAAAATTACTGTGTATACAAAACTTTTATTTATTAGTTTCATACAATAATATATTTTTCCTAACCATAACACATTTTCAACTTTTTTTAACTTTAGAAAAGAAAATAGTTTGATCATATTTCTGTGTTTATTACTGAGATATTCCTAAGTTTTGTGTCTGTTCCTTGAACATTTGAGAGAAGAAGTAGTTTGTTGTCTGCCTCTAGGATATAGAATTTTTACTTGCCTTTTGTTTATTTGAATTGTCATGCATTAAGAGACATGAAATAAAGTCTTATATTAGTAAGTTGTGCTACCTTCTTCAGTGCTCGATTTTCTTTATAATACTATCCATTCCCTTTATTTTCTATTTTTCCAGTAAGGATATCAGCTTTATGAGAAAAGAAAATGTGTTCTTTTTGTTTATTATATAACCTCAAAGTCTAGAATATTGGCTGACATACGAAAAATGCTCAATAAGCAAATGAATAGTGTGATATTATTTGGAGCACAAATATTCACAACAGATATATCATTATTTTTATTTATACTATGTACTGTTATCATTTTTAGTGTTTTTGTTCTTAATACCATATAATCTATTATTAAGAAGGTGACCGCTAATTTCCTCGAGTTTGAGTTTTTGTTTTCTTTTATTCATTGAGCTTTGCTCTTTCACTTTTTTTCAGCTTTTCCAAGTCATTATCATAGATGTGTTGCTTGCAAATAATACGTGATTAAGTTTTGTTTTATACTCTAATTTGAATGATCTTTCATCTTAGGTGAATGATCTTACCTTATTTACCTGAAAGAGATTGCTTCCTTGTTCAGTCAATTTATATGAACGGTTTTCATATTTCTTTTGGATTTTATTATTTTATAGAATCCGTGTTTTCTTTGCTTTTTATATTGAATATTTATTTCTTCTAATAGTTTAGGTTGTTTGCAATCTGTTGTGTCCTTCTGGTTTTAAACTATTATTGTTTCTCTAGGTTCAAAATGGCAAATATTGATATATCTCAGAAAATACTAGATAATCCTTTAAGAAAGAGATAGTATTTTCAATTTGACCCTCACAAAATCATAGGCTATTAGATTTGATAGGAACATCAATCTAACCACCTCTCTAGTGAAAGAATTATTTCCACATCATACTTGATAAATGCATGCCTCCTGATTGAATGTCCCTCCAGTACAAAGAGCTCACCATTCTAAGACAGCTCATTTTTAATGTTGGGGAGTTCCAATGTTTATCATGTGTTTTCATATATTAAGACAAATTCAGCTTCAAGTAATATTCATCCTCTCATCATAGTTCTCATTCTTATTACACACTCATATAACTATCTCAGACCTTCCTACTTCATTTAGCAATTCTTCACAAGTAATGCCAGCCTTATCTTTAACTGTACCAAACACCAACTTTTATATAGTCTTGTTTGTCAATGTTCATATTACATATGACATTCAGGATAAAAGTCAATGTTGCAAATATATCCTATACAATAGAGAAAAATGTAATATAATTACCTCATTTAATCTATATATTATATGTGTTAGTATAATCCATAAAAAAATTCTGATTTTGTCAGTACCCAAATTACAAAAGTAGCTCTTATCCTTTCAAACACATCAGAAGAAAAAAAAAAAAAAACAAAAAAAAGAAACAGAAAAAACAATAGACAATAACAAAAGCAATGTTAATAGAATTTCTCTTTACTCAGCCATTGAGGAAGAAGACAACTATTACATTAAGTAGAATATAATGCATATCTAGTAAGATAAACGTTCTGGAAGATAAAGTGTAGAAAGGATCAGATAGAGTGAAGAAGAAATATGAGCCCAGTTCAGTATGGACAAGGAATGCGTTAGCCTGTGATTTAAGAATATTCTCCAACAGAACCCAGAAAATATCCAAGTTTGGAGAAGCAAGGCTTATGGAAAAATGTAAATAGGGAAAGGTTAAGGACGAGTAAATTTAAGCACTTTGTAACTTTTCAACTATCTTACAAACAAAGCTTTAGAAAGCATTCCCAGCCATGATATGCCAGAGATTATGTAATATCAAAATGGAGGCTCTGTCACAGTGTTTCTAAAATTATCCCTGAGAAAGGTTGAGTCAACATTTCTCTATCAGGTAATAGTACCCTCCACAAAAGAGGAAACAGGGAGAGAGGATCCAATTTGTTTTGTCAAATACGCAAATGCATTGAATCTATGCAATGGAAGCCACCTGGCATTAGTAAAAAACATATTCAGATGAAAATGACAGTTGCCCAAATGAAAACGAACAAGAAATAGGCAAACAGCAATCTGATTATTGAATGCTGAAAAGTTCTCATCATTATCTAGAGAACTGACTTAAAATAATGTGGTAGAACGTGGAGAAAAACTTTGATGAAGTTGCAGAAATGAGGAGTAAAACAATACGGAAAACTGGATCACTGTACATGTATACACACACACACACACACACACACACACACACACACTATTTTTCTTAGTTCAAACTCCCAGATATTTTCAAGGAAAGCTGACAGTTTTGAGTACAGGAAAAATGTGTAGAAGCAGATGCAGAGATACTTAGAATATATTGATTCTTTTTAGATAGTTCGTTAATAATACTGGAGGCATGCAGCTTAAATATCTCGAGATCGTAGTGGAGGCACTCACACCCAGGGTGCTAATAGTTTTGTGACTTCTAGACCACTGTGGCCCAATCTTAAAACATCTAGTACAACTGGGTCAATTTAGCCTTTTATGCTATGTTATTTATATCCACACCTCTGTACCCTTCTGCTCCCACTTTTGTGGATCTGCCACGGACAAGTTTGCTAACAGGCTGAATGGCCAAATGTCATCAGAGAGTATCATGAAATTAGGCATTAAGTAATGACTAATGTTATTATAAATTCAGATTTATCTAAGAAGCTCCGTCTCCTAGTCTCATCCCTCTAAATGGGCCTCCCTCTTACTTTCTGCCATTGACTCTGCTTTTAGCATACTTGAGAAAATACAAACTTTTGAAATAGGGCTCATTCATCTCCCCATGACAAAATCTACAAAAACTGAAGTGTCTGTTTTCTGCTTCAGCATCCTCCCTTCTGTTTCAATGAATCAAAAGTTTATCTTCCTTATCACAGGTAGATCTTTTCCTCCATGAGAGTCAATAAAGTATTTTATTTCCTCAGTCTTTCCTTTTTCTTCCTCACTATCAACATCTCCCTATTAGATTATTCTCATCAGCATATAAAACTTCTCTATCATTTCTCAAGTCAATTTATCTTAGTTTTTCTTGAATTTATATTATTCATTAACAAAATACTTCCATAAACTTCTCTAAAAAATTGCTTACATCTCTCCTCTCAACTTCGTCATAATCACATTCACTCCTCATACTACTCGAAGCGACTTTCACCAAGGCATCAATGAATCGATTTCAATTAAAATTACTAACAACCTTGAGGTTTTCAAAGCCATAAATACATTTTTATATATTTACTTTATTTAATAACATAGCATCATTGAAAGAGATGATTCTGTGCTTTATAAACTGTTTTTTTCTCTCATGTTCTATAACAATGTATAATTCTGATTGTCCACATATTTAATGCCTGCTCCTTCACACACTGCTTCGCAAATTTCTCCATGTTACCCAGACCTCAAGATGTCATTTCTTGGTCAAGGCCCCATCTCCTCTCTATATACTGCCTCTGCAGATGATCTAATTCTCATGATATAAAAAAAAATTGATGAATATCAGATTTTTCTTCTCAATCTACAATTGATCTTGTTAGGTATATATACCTTTATACTTTAGCTCAAGCTGCTCAGATCTAAACTCTTGATTTTAACCACCGCAATCAGTACTCTTCTAATATTTGAATGGCTTGAGTGAAAAATATTCAAGTTATGCTTTTCTACTCCCAACTTCCATCAAGTTATGGTTTACCACAGGTATGTGATGAGAGCCCACTCACTTTTCTATATATCCACTGCCACAATCCTATACCAAGACACTATGATTTGTTTTGTAAAAGATCGTGGTATTATTCTAAATATTTTCTTCACTCTGTTTTCCTTTCATTCAAATTCATTCTCTACAGAACTCTTGGACTATTATATATGCCTGTATACATATAGATGTATATATAATATATATTTATATTATATATATAAATATATGTGTGTGTGTGTATATATATATAATGAAACATACTACAATTGCCAACAGATCTTTGTGGACTCTGCTAATCTACAGAATTTCATCCAGCACTCCCTCATTCACTCACTATGGTCTAACCACCCTCATTTCATGTAGCTCCTTGAGTCTGTACAGGGCTTTACTATCTTAGAAACTTTAAATTGTTGGTTCATCTACCTAGAATGCTTTTCCTTTTTTCTTTCTTTCTTTTTTTTTTTTTGAGATGGAGGCTCTCCCTCTGTTGCCAGGCTGGAGTGCAATGGCATGATCTCCGCTCACGGCAGCCTCCACCTCCCCAGTTCAAGCGATTCTCCTATCTCAGCCTCCTGAGTAGCTGGGACTACAGGCACCTGCCACCACACCCAGCTAATTTTTGTAATTTTAGTAGAGAGGAGTTTCACCATGTTGCCCAGGATATTCTTGATCTCCTGACTTGGTGATGTGCCTGCCTCAGCCTCCCAAAGTGCTGGGAATACAGGTGTGAGCCACTGTGCCCGGCCTAGAATGCTTTTTCTCCACAAGTATACATGGCTGACTTCCTATCATTATGCCAGATTCATCTTAAATTTCAACTTCTTAGAGAGGCCTTCCAGGCCATCTTATGAGATACCGGTTACTAGCAACCACAGTTATCTATTTTTATAACATCCTCTAATTTCTGAAAATTTGTACTACAATTTTAACATTATCACTCTGTGATTTTCCCTCACTTCATGTTTAAATCCAACCTCTAATTTTTCATAAGAGAAAAATGATTATATCACAATCACATTTTTCTAACACAGATCATCGCACGAACCAGGAATCCAAAACATTTTTGCCACTTACTTATACATGGGAGAAATATAAACTGAAAAATTAAAATGTTTATTTACATGATTCAAGACTGAAATAATCAATGTAATAATAAAACAAGGAAACAAATGTACGCAAACAGCCCCAAAGTCCTCTTTTATGAAAACTCAAATATTTGAATAATCTATAATTTCTTAGTACATACATTTCTGTCTCCTGTAAACATTCAAAAAATTGTTCTCAACCTTAAAATGATTATGAGGTTTTCTTTGCAAAATATGCATGTTCATGTTGTTTATGTCACTTGTCAAATATTATGCTCATCGTCTGGATTCAATAAATGTTTTATCCAAAATTAATAACAAAATATTACCTTGAAAAAATAACATTTAATCAAATTAATACATGCAGAATTTGGTAATGTTAGAAAACTTCAATATATGTAGGAGGCTGTATCATTTGATAAAGAATCCAGTGATCTCTTTGTCAGTCCTTAGAGAAAGCAAATACAAGAGTGGAAAACTGATGAAGTTTTGTGTGGGGGAGATGACCTTGTCTTAACATTAGTGATCTTAGGCCTTAAAAAATTATGTATTTATAATACAGAAAACAAAATAAATGTTTTAAAGCTGAGCTAGTTTTCTTTTTGAAGAGTAATCTTTTAGCTTTGTGAAAATATGTTATTATAATGAATTTCTGATCACCTAATAGTGTGATTCTCCATTTCATGAAGTCCTTGAATCAAACTGTCTTCTAAATATGATAGTGACTCACAAATTACCTCTGACAAACTGAAAAAGTATACACCAAAAAAATTAAAAGGAAAGACCTGCCAGATAATAAGGAGAAGAAATTGCAATTATTTCCTTTCAAGCTACTCAGCTGGAAAACCATCCTTTCTCTACTACTATGTTCATTGTAAATATAGTTTCCTAAAGATCATTTGTCTGTATTATCTGCACACGAAAACAAAAAAAGAAAAACCAGGAGTTACTTTATAACATAACTTATTGATGTTTTTATTCTCCTCATCTTTCCATTATCAACAATTTTGAAAATGTACTAACGATAATATAAAATGTTAAGACAATAATTTTCTGTAATATTTCTAAAACTACACACTTCATCATTCCTACATACATTTACTTCACAGGGTGATGAAATAAAATTTAAGGATTAGGAGATGGTGATATCCATTATAAATATTAAGAAATAGTTGAGTGTTTAATATGTGCTAAGCACTGATACAGATCCTTAGGATACAGTAGTACAGACAAACCTCAGAGATATTGTGAATTTGGTTTCCAGACCACTGCAATAAAGTAAATATCTAAATAAAGTGAATCACACGACTTCTTGTTTTGTTTCTTGATACATATAAAAGTTGTGTTTATACTATACTATAGTCTATTGTGTGTGCACTAGTATTATGCCTAAAAATGTTCATACTTTAATTTTAAAAACTTTATTGCTAAAAAATGCTAATGATCAACTGAGCCTTCAGCTCATTGTACATAACATTTTCTAGTGGTAATTGTCCAACCTTAATGTTGATGGCTGCTGACTAATCATGATAGTGATTGCTGAAAGGTGAGGTAGCTATGTCAATTTCTTACAATAGCACGCTATGAAGTTTTTACATTGATTGACTCCTCCCTCATCCACAGCATTTGATGCTGTTTGATAGCATTTTACTCACAGTAGACCTTTCAAAATTGGAGTCAATCCTTTCTAACTATGTCACTGCTTTATCAACTAAATTTCTGTAATAGTCTAAATCTTTTTATATCATTTGAAAAATGTTCGCAACATCTTCACCAGGAGTGGATTCCATCTCAAAGCCATTTTCTTTGCTAGTCCATAAAAAGCAACTCTTCATCCATTCAAGATTTAAATTGAGTTTGCAGCAATTCAGTCATATCTTTAGTCTCCACTTTTAATTTTGATTCTCTTGTTATTTCCACCACATATCCTGTTACTTTCTCTAGTAAAGTGTTAAAACCTGGAAGGTCATTTATGAAAGTTGAAATCAACTTCTTTCAAACTCCTGTTAATGTTAGTAGTCTGATCTCCTCCCATGAATCATTAATGTTTCTAATGGCATTTTGAATTGTAATTCCTTTCTAGACGGATTTCAATTTACTTTGCCTATGGCAGCTGTAGCCTTATAAAATGTGTTTCTTAAATAGTAAGACATGAAAGTAGAAGTTACTTCTTGATCCATGGGCTGCAGAACAGATTCTGTGTTAGCAGGCAAGAAAACAACATTAATGAAATCTCCATGAGAGCTCTTGGGTGACTGAGTACATTGCCAATGAACAATAATATTTTGAAAGGAATTCTTTCTTCTCTAAACAGTAGATCTCAACTATGGGCTTAAAATATCCAGTAAGCCATGCAGTAAACAGATGTGCTGTCATATATGCTTCATTGTTCCATCTGTGGAGCATAGTTAGAATAGATTCACCTTAATTCTGAAGGGTCATATAACTTTTGGAATGTAGACAAGCATTGGCTTCAACTTAAAGTTACCAGCTGCACTAGCTCCTACGAAGAGAGTCAGCCTGTACTTTGAAATTTGAAGCCAAGCATTGTCTTCTCAACTCTAGCTATGAAAGTCCTAGATGCTATGTTTTTCCCATAGTAGGCCATTTCATTTCTATTGAAAATCTACTGCTTAGGATAGCTATCTTCATCAATTATCTAAGTTAGACTTCTGGATAACTTGCTATAGCTTCTACATCAGCACCTGCTGCATGACCTTGCACTTTGTAGAGATGACTTTTTTCCCTGAACCTCAAAAATGAATCTCTACTAGCTTGAAACTTTTCTTCTGCAGCTTCTTCACCTCTCTCAGACTCCATGGAATTAAAGAGAGTTATGACCTTGCTCTGGATTAGGCTTTGGCTAAAGTGAATGTCGAGACTGGTTTTATCGTCTATCCAGATAACTAAATCTCTCTATATCAGCAATGAGGCTGTTTCACTTTCATGATATTCATATGTTTATTGGAGTAGGAGGCACTTTTAATTTCCTTCAAATACTTTTCCTTCCCATTTATAACTTGCCTGTTTGACACAAGAGGCCTAGCTTTTGGCCCATCTCAGCTTTCTAATTCCTTTCTGTACTTCATCATTTCTTAAGTCGTTTTGATTTAAAGTGAGAGACCTGCATCTCTTCCTTTTATTTGAACACTTACAGACCATTGTAGAATTATTAATTGACATAATTTGAACATTGTTGTGTCTCAAGGAATAGAGACATCCAAAGAGAGGGAGAGAGATGGGGAAACAACTTGGTGGTGGGGCTGTCGGAATACACAAGACACTTGGTAATTAAGTTTGCTGTCTTATGTGTTGTGGTTTGTGGTTCCCTAAAACAATCATAATAGTAACATCAAAAGGCTACTCATGACAGATCACCATAACCAATATAATAACAATGAGAAGTTTGAAACATTGGGAGAATTATCAAAATGTGACACAGAAATACTGAGTGAGCACATGCTGTTAGAAAAATGTTACCAATAGATTTGCACAGTGCAGGGGTGCCACAAACCTTGAATGTGCCACAGGTGCCAAAAACCTTTGCGGATAGTGTATGTAAAACATACACTATCTGCAAAGCACAATAAAGTGAAGCAAAATAAAATACAATATACCTGTAAATACGGCAAAGTTCTTCTATTGAGGTGCTTAATTAAGGCATGAAGAAACAGATAATTAACAATTAACAGATAATTATACAAGATAATTTCCATTGAGATACTTGCTTGAAGAAAAAGCAAGATATGGTGAAAATGACTTCAGATAGAATGACCAAGGAGGCTTCTATGAGGAGGAAACATTTGATCTGAATGTGAATGACAAGAGGTCTATGCCAAGAAAATCTTGGAGAATGTCTGTACAAAGTTCATAGGAAAAGAAGGGGCTTGACAATTCCAAAAAAAAAAAAAAAAAAAAAAAGGCTATTGTTGGAGTATGCTGAAGGAAATAAAATGGCTACTGGATGATGTCAGAGAAATAAGTAGAGGCTGTTTAATGTAGGACCTTATGAGCAATACATGGTAGATTCTGAATTTCACTCTCAGGACAGTGGGAATCCATGGGATAGTTTTAAGTGAGAGAAGAGCAGAAATGACTCTGAATGCCAAAAAAAGAGTTGATTAAAAGGAGTGGGGAATAATCTTGGAAAAAATATATCTTAAAATATTATTTTAAGATAGGAAAACTGCAATAATATATAAAAAGATATCTTAAAATATTATTGTAATAGTGGCAATGCAGATGGAGGGAAGTAGACAGTTTGGGGCCATATTTCATAGGCTGAGCATTTAGAATTTAACATTATGTTAGGTTTCTATCCTGATTTAAAATTTGCATTTTACAGAAAGTTCTAAAAGAAGACCTTATATATTTTTTGTTAATTTTTCTCATACTTTTCATTTTTATAATGTTCAGATTTACAATTTTATTTTTCACTAAGCATGTCAAGACTTTAAGATAATATATTTCATTTCAATATGGGTACCCATTTTGATGCAGGAAAGTACATGCTGTGGAGATAAAAATATTCTTCCTTTATTTTTTATATCATGCTATCATCTTACATTGAAATCCCTCAGACTAAGACATATTTGATGACTGTTAATTACACACTGACATATAGTTTTTAGATCTTTATAAAGCTTCACAAACACTTATTTAATTTTAATAAATATTCTAGAATGTGTCAAGTGGACAAAATCAGGAAGGTAAGTACTGTAGTTAGGGGCTGTGTGAAAAATAAATAAATAAATGAAGACTAACTGTTTGAAAATAATTACAAATTGTATTAATGAGTACAAAACTAAACTTTAGCCACTTCAGATGTGTAGCAGATTAAGTAAGAATAGCCTACCATCTCTGTCTGAGAAATTAATATTAAACTTCAGCATTCATTCTACTCCTAATACCTTTGAAGGCCTGAGCAGATTCCATATTTCCAAGGGCATTCAATTTGTACTGAGATGACTTTTAATTTAGGCCTTCAGTTTAAATTTGTGTAAGAGTCTGAAAGAATGCAATTTTCAAATATAAGAATTGAAAAATTATTATATATAGTCTAGACTATTTGGTACTATCGTGGATCACGCAAAGTTGTAATAGGCACACAAAACTCTGCCATTCTTTACCTGTGAACCTGTGGAAAAACCACTGAACTTCTCTAAAGCTCTGCTTCCTCATATAAAAAATGAAGAAGTTGGTGATGAATGAGGTTTAGTCCAATTCCAAGGTGTTACAATTTCCTCCATAACATTATACTGGATTTGGAAATACTTCCCAGAAGTTATAATTGTCAAAATTATATCACATATTTCACTGGTATAAATTTCTTCTTACTCATTTGATATTATTTCAGCACAAATAAAGCTCATCTAGGATAGACTCTGATGATAATAAAAACTGAGACAAACAGACAACTTGGCTATCATGTAGTCAAGATCATCAGATAACCTAAGCAGAAAGGAAGGGAAATATAAGTTTCAAGTCACGTACCACGTATCAACTCTGGTAGATATGTAGTAGTTGTGGGGAGTGACTCTAAAGTGCCTGTGTTCATTGGGAAAGCATTGTGATGCTCTTTCTGACATGTATATGGAATGAAAAAAGATAGTATGCATGCAGGTATTCACTATGCTCATGAAAAATCTAACCATTTTTTACTTACTCAGCCCCAGTGAACTGTGATGCTAACCTCAGTGCCCTGAGGCCTCTTTCAACACCGTGAACCCAAATAGAGGAGGCCAAGAACCATCATCCTCATAGCTTGTATTGGAGATGTTCAAATGCAGGAATTAATAAATAGTGGCATATTCACATGGATGAAGTACCCCAATATTTAGGAAATATATCCCTGCTTGCAGTCTTTTCACACCGTGTAGATTATATCTCTGGAAGCAAACCTGAATACATTATAATCTTTTCAAAATTATAACACAATTAATTGAAATCTTAAAAACTCTTAACAAGGAGGTATGTATGGTAAACTCTGTAAGTAAAGAGAAAACACTATGTAACATATGTTTATATAAAGTTGCTGATTATTTTTAGACATTAGACAGTTGGTGGGCAAATTTGCAAAGATGATATTAATGGCTCTAACATAAAGTAAGGATTAGTGTTTTTTTTTTTTTTTTTTTTTTTTTTTATATATATTTATTTATTGCATTTTAGGTTTTGGGGTACATGTGAAAAACATGCAAGGTTGTTGCATAGGTGCATACGTGGCAGTGTGATTTGCTGCCTTCCTCCCCTTCACCCATATCTGGCATTTCTCCCCATGCTATCCCTCCCCAATTCCCCACCCCCCCGCTGTCCCCCCCACTCCTCCACAACAGACCCCCATGTATAGTGCTCCCCTACCTGTGTCCATGTGTTCTCCTTGTTCAACACCCGCCTATGAGTGAGAACATGTGGTGTTTGATTTTGTGTTCTTGTGTCAGTTTGCTGAGAATGATGGTTTCCAGGTTCATCCATGTCCCTACAAAGGACGCGAACTCCTCGTTTTTAATGGCTGCATAATATTCCATGGTGTATATGTGCCACATTTTTCCTGTCCAATCTATCATCGATGGGCATTTGGGTTGGTTCCAGGTCTTTGCTATTGTAAACTGTGCTGCAATGAACATTCGTGTGCATGTGTCCTTATAGTAGAACGATTTATAATCCTTTGGATATATGCCCAGTAATGGGATTGCTGGGTCAAATGGAATTTCTATTTCTAGGTCCTTGAGGAATCGCCACACTGTTTTCCACAATGGTTGAACTAATTTACACTCCCACCAACAGTGTAAAAGTGTTCCGATTTCTCCACATCCTCTCCAGCATCTGTTGTCTCCTGATTTTTTAATGATTGCCATTCTAACTGGTGTGAGATGGTATCTCAATGTAGTTTTGATTTGCATTTCTCTAATGGCCAGTGATGATGAGCATTTTTTCATATGCTTGTTGGCCTCATGTATGTCTTCTTTTGTAAAGTATCTGTTCATATCCTTCGCCCACTTTTGAATGGGCTTGTTTGTTTTTTTCTTGTAAATCTTTTTTAGCTCGTTGTAAATTCTGGATATCAGCCCCTTGTCAGATGGGTAGGCTGCAAAAATTTTTTCCCATTCTGTTGGTTGCCGATTCACTCTATTGACTGTTTCTTTTGCCGTGCAGAAGCTGTGGAGTTTGATTAGGTCCCATTTGTCTATTTTGGCTTTTGTTGCCAATGCTTTTGGTGTTTTGGTCATGAAGTCCTTGCCTACGCCTATGTCCTGAATGGTTTTGCCTAGGTTTCCTTCTAGTGATTTTATGGTGTTAGGTCTTATGTTTAAGTCTTTAATCCATCTGGAGTCAATTTTAGTGTAAGGTGTCAGGAAGGGGTCCAGTTTCTGCTTTCTGCATATGGCTAGCCAGTTTTCCCAACACCACTTATTGAACAGGGAATCCTTTCCCCATTGCTTGTTTTTATCGGGTTTGTCAAAGATCGGGTGGTTGTAGATATGTTGTGTTGCCTCCGACGCCTCTGTTCTGTTCCATTGGTCTATATCTCTGTTTTGGTACCAGTACCATGCTGTTTTGATTACTGTAGCCTTGTAGTAGAGTTTGATGTCTGGTAGTGTGATGCCTCCTGCTTTGTTCTTTTTGCTTAGAATTGACTTGGCTATGCGGGCTCTCTTTTGGTTCCATATGAAGTTTAAGGTGGTTTTTTCCAGTTCTGTGAAGAAGGTCATTGGTAGCTTGATGGGGATAGCATTGAATCTGTATATTACTTTGGGCAGTATGGCCATTTTCACGATATTAATTCTTCCTAACCATGAACATGGAATGTTTCTCCATCTGTTTGTGTCCTCTCTTATTTCGTTGAGCAGTGATTTGTAGTTCTCCTTGAAGAGGTCCTTTACATTCCTTGTTAGTTGTATTCCTAGGTATTTTATTCTCTTTGTAGCAATTGTGAATGGCAGTTCGTTCTTGATTTGGCTCTCTTTAAGTCTGTTATTGGTGTATAGGAATGCTTGTGATTTTTGCACATTGATTTTGTATCCTGAGACTTTGCTGAAGTTGCTTATCAGTTTCAGGAGATTTTGGGCTGAGATGAGGGGGTCTTCTAGATATACAATCATGTCGTCTGCAAATAGAGACAATTTGACTTCCTCCTTTCCTAATTGAATACCCTTTATTTCTTTTTCTTGTCTGATTGCTCTGGCTAGAACTTCCAGTACTATATTGAATAGGAGTGGTGAGAGAGGGCATCCTTGTCTAGTGCCAGATTTCAAAGGGAATGCTTCCAGTTTTTGCCCGTTCAGTATGATATTGGCTGTCGGTTTGTCGTAAATAGCTTTTATTATTTTGAGATACGTTCCATCGATACCTAGTTTATTGAGGGTTTTTAGCATAAAGGGCTGTTGTATTTTGTTGAAGGCCTTCTCTGCATCGATTGAGATAATCATGTGGTTTTTGTCTTTGGTTCTGTTTATGTGGTGAATTACATTTATAGACTTGCGTATATTGAACCAGCCTTGCATCCCCGGGATGAATCCTACTTGATCATGGTGGATAAGCTTTTTGATGTGCTGTTGTAATCGGCTTGCCATTATTTTATTGAAGATTTTTGCATCTATGTTCATCATGGATATTGGCCTGTAGTTTTCTTTTCTTGTTGAGTCTCTGCCAGGTTTTGGTATTAGGATGATGTTGGTCTCATAAAATGATTTGGGAAGGATTCCCTCTTTTTGGATTATTTGGAATAGTTTCAGTAGGAATGGTACCAGTTCCTCTTTGTATGTCTGGTAGAATTCGGCTGTGAACCCATCTGGACCTGGGCTTTTTTTGGGTGGTAGGCTCTTAATTGCTGCCTCGACTTCAGACCTTGTTATTGGTCTATTCAGGGTTTCGACTTCTTCCTGGTTTAGGCTTGGGAGGAGGCAGCTGTCCAGGAATTTATCCATTTCCTCCAGGTTTTCTAATTTATGTGCATAGAGTTGTTTGTAATAATCTCTGATGATGGTTTGAATTTCTGTGGAATCTGTGGTGATATCCCCTTTGTCATTTTTTATTGCATCTATTTGATTATTCTCTCTTTTCTTTTTTATTAGTCTGGCTAGTGGTCTGTCTATTTTGTTGATCTTTTCAAAAAACCAGCTCCTGGATTTATTGATTTTTTGAAGGGTTTTTCGTGTCTCTATCTCCTTCAATTCTGCTTTGATCTTAGTTATTTCTTGTCTTCTGCTAGGTTTTGAGTTTTTTTGATCTTGCTCCTCTAGCTCTTTCAATTTTGACGATAGGGTGTCAATTTTAGATCTCTCCTTTCTTCTCATGTGGGCACTTATTGCTATATATTTTCCTCTAGAGACTGCTTTAAATGTGTCCCAGAGATTCTGGTATGTGGTGTCTTCATTCTCGTTGGTTTCGAAGAACGTCTTTATTTCTGCCTTCATTTCATTGTTTATCCAGTCAACATTCAGGAGAAAGTTGTTCATTTTCCATGAGGCTGTGCGGTTCTGGGTTGGTTTCTGAATTCTGAGTTCTAACTTGATTGCACTGTGGTCTGAGAGACTGTTTGTTATGGTTTCCGTTCTTTTGCATTTGCTGAGGAGTGATTTACTTCCAATTATGTGGTCAATTTTAGAGTAGGTGTGATGTGGTGCTGAGAAGAATGTATATTCTGTGGATTTGGGGTGGAGAGTTCTGTAAATGTCTATTAGGTTTGCTTGTTCCAGGTCTGAGTTCAAGTCCTGGATATCCTTGTTAATTTTCTGTCTCGTTGATCTGTCTAATATTGACAATGGTGTGTTGAAGTCTCCCACTATTATTGTGTGGGAGTCTATGTCTCTTTGTAAGTCTTTAAGAACTTGCCTTATGTATCTGGGTGCTCCTGTATTAGGTGCATATATATTTAGGATCGTTAGCTCTTCTTGCTGCATTGATCCTTTTACCATTATGTAATGTCCTTCTTTGTCTCTTTTGATCTTTGTTGCTTTAAAGTCTATTTTATCAGAGATGAGAATTGCAACTCCTGCTTTTTTTTGCTCTCCATTTGCTTGGTAAATCTTCCTCCATCCCTTTATTTTGAGCCTTTGTGTATCCTTGCATGCGAGATGGGTTTCCTGGATACAGCACACTGATGGGTTTTGGCTTTTTATCCAATTTGCCAGTCTGTGTCTTTTGATTGGGGCATTTAGTCCGTTTACATTTAGGGTTAATATTGTTATGTGTGAATTCGATCCTGTCATTTTGGTGCTAGGTGGCTGTTTTGCCCTTTGGTTGATGCAGATTCTTCATTGTGTTGATGCTCTTTACCTTTTCGTGTGTTTTTGGAGTGGCTGGTACTGGTTGTTCTTTTCTATGTGTAGTGCCTCCTTCAGGAGCTCTTGTAGAGCTGGTCTGGTGGTGATGAACTCTCTGAGTTCTTGCTTGTTCACAAAGGATTTTATTTTTCCTTCACTTATGAAGCTTAGTTTGGCTGGATACGAAATTCTGGGTTGAAAGTTCTTTTCCTTAAGGATGTTGAATATCGGCCCCCACTCTCTTCTGGCCTGTAGGGTTTCTGCTGAGAGATCTGCAGTGAGTCTGATGGGCTTCCCTTTGTGGGTAACCCGACCTTTCTCTCTGGCTGCCCTTAGTATTTTCTCCTTCATTTCAACCCTGGTGAATCTGATGATTATGTGTCTTGGGGTTGCTCTTCTTGAGGAGTATCTTTGTGGTGTTCTCTGTATTTCCTGGACTTGAATCTTGGCCTGCCTTGTTAGGTTGGGGAAGTTTTCCTGGATAATATCCTGAAGAGTATTTTCCAGCTTGGATGCATTCTCTTCGTCACATTCAGGTACACCTATCAAACGTAGATTAGGTCTTTTCACATAGTCCCATATTTCTTGTTGACTTTGTTCATTCCTTTTTACCCTGTTTTCTCTAATCTTGCCTTCTCGTTTTATTTCATTGAGTTGATCTTTGACCTCTGATATCCTTTCTTCTGCTTGGTCAATTCGGCTGTTGAAACTTGTGCATGCTTCACGAAGTTCTCGTGTTGTGTTTTTCAGCTCCATCAATTCGCTCATATTCCTCTCTAAGTTGTCCATTCTTGTTAGCATTTCATCAAGTCTTTTTTCAAGGTTCTTAGTTTCTTTGCATTGGGTTAGAACATGTTCTTTTAGCTCACGGAAGTTTCTTATTATCCACTTTCTGAAAGCTGATTCTGTCATTTCATCACACTCATTCTCCATCCAGTCTTGTTCCCTTGCTGGTGAGGAGTTGTGATCCCTTGTAGGAGGAGAAGTGTTCTGGTTTTGGGTGTTTTCATCCTTTTTGCGCTGGTTTCTTCCCATCTTTGTGGATTTATCCACCTGTTGACTTTCTAGTTGTTGTCTTTCTGATTTTGGTAATTTTAAGTCTGCTGTGGCAGAACTCATAAACCCCCTGCTCTTCCCCCCAGGTGTTCTGTCCCAGGGAGTTACGGTTTTATGATGTTCCCCTGTGCGGTTGCTGTTTTCCCTGCCCACAAGGTGGCAGCCTAGTCACACTCAGGTTGCAGAGGCTTCGCTAAGCTGCTGTGGGCTCCACCCAGCTTCCGTGTGAACTTCTGGGTGTAGTTAGAACTGCTTCCGCGATGTTGGCCCGCCCCTGTAGTGACGGAGTCTCTGTAGTGGCGGGTTGCCTTGTTAGATTGCCCTGGGAACAGCAGGGTGCCTATGGAGAACGCCCCTCCTCCACAGAGCTGGACCGTCCCGGTTTCAGTTGTGTTTCAGGTCTTCTTGTTGGGTAAGAGGGGACACCGTCTCATCTGATCTGCCTCCGGAGCCGCTGCGTTGGCTAAAGCCGCGGCTCTGAGATTCGTGGCGCTGGCCTGGCTACCCGTTTCAGCTCCCCTTGCTGGTTTATAGGGGACTCAGACTCTCTCACTTTGTACAGTGAGCCGTTGCCTCAGGGTGCCGGCCCAGCGGCTGCGCCGTTCAAGCCAGCGGCGCCAGCGGCGCTGGCGACCCGTGTGGCTTCTCTGCGTGTGAATCTCCTGGTCTGTGGGCAGTAAAAATCAGTCTGAAAATACGGCGTCCACTCACCCTCTGTGCTTTCTCTCGGAGCTGCATTCCCGAGTTCCTCCTAAGCGGCCATCTTGGATCTCTCCCGGCAACTGCAGGATTAGTGTTTTTATCCTTAAATTTGTTACCTTTTAACATCCAAATGTATGATAATGAACTAAAACAAACAAAAATACCTATTATTTGTCAGGTTCTGAATAGCAGTAGGTAATTTTTCAGATATTCAAGCTGTGTGCAGTAACATTTGTGTACAGGAACCAGACATAAATGAAAGCCAGAAATCTAGTTTGTTGCTTTCACTACTATATTACCAGGATATAGCAACCTAGATCATTTTAGATATTTTAAATATGTGATAGACAAGCAAATAAATCAATAAGTACAGTGTGACTTTATTTTTCACTTATTAAAAATATTTATTAAACTTCAACTACAATATACACTTTATTTGTATTGGCAATACAAGAATGAATAAAAGATACATACTCCTGAATCTCTCAATAAATGACACACAGAAAAACACACACACAAATATAACAAGTACACAAATGCTATGTCCATCAATAATAACTAAAATGAATAAAGATGAAGCAGTTATTGGTTAGGCAATACGGAATAGGTGAAGGTTACTGTATTTTAAATAGAGTTGTCAGGATAATCCTCTTTCATAAAGTAATATTTGAATAGAGCCCTAAAGAAGATGAAAAAAGTAAAGTGACCAAAGAGATTTATATAGGGCAATTTTTTGTTGTATATTTTTATTTTCTCAGTATTGTACAATAAATATCATTTTCCAATAGAGGAAAATAGTATGATTAAAACATTTTAAAAGATACAATTAAATTTACTTCTTATTGAATACAAAATAGTCACAATTCTTTAATCTACCATTTAATGTTCTCTACAATTTAATTTTAAGCTCTCTTCATAGGTTTTCTCCAATAATTCCATTTTTGCTAAGTGAAATATTTACAAATCTCCATATAGATACATACTTCCAAACCTTTTGTTTTTTTCATACTTATTTGCCTAAAATATCTTTTCATCCTTATATAAAGTTCATATCAATTTAAAGACCTAGCTAAAATTAAACATCTAAATAGAATCATTTTTTTCCTCTGCAATTAGTATTTTATTTTTCCATCTTTTATACTTTGTGTCATAATTATTTCTGTGCTTACTGATTCATTTTTTACACTATAACATCCTTAAAAAAGATGTCATGTCTATTTCATCCTTATACTCTGTATAATACCTAGAAAGTTCTTATAGTTGCTTATTTTCAATAAAACGCCTATCACTGATTAATCTGGCAATTGTCAAGTACTAGACACCTTACAAATTCTCAAAACATTAGTCACAATTTGTATACATGCTACGTTTTTCAAGTAACTTGCATTTCTGAGTAAGAAAACTTCTTTTTTAATGTCAATAATAAATAAATATAAATGTCATTTAATGAAACATAGCATTTTAAAATAATTAACCAAATGGTTATCACAAAGTATTTTTTATAACCTACTTCTTTTAAGTTTTATATTCCACTACTTCAATGATAGAGATTCTTTTCCTCTAATATATTGGGCTTATCTAAAATTAGATTTTTAGAAAAGATTTTCCAACTAAGAACAAGTTTGAAAATTATGATACAGATTTCTTACATGATTTTTAGACTTTCCAGGTACATTTTTAACTGTGGAGGATGACTTGGTTTTATAAATTTTTTCCTACTTGTAAATATCATGATGATTCAATTCTTCATTTATAAATATGTGTTGCTTTATCTCACATTATTATTCCAATATATACAAAATATATAGGAATATAAATATACCTACACATTTTCTCAGAGATTATCAACATAAAAATAAACAAGTAATAAAAATGAGTAAGATTTGATTTTATTTGAAAATACTTTGAATGGGATAGACTGAAAAATGGAAAGTCTTCATGTAAATACTAAAAAATACATCTTAATTGCAGTTATCAAAACTGTCAAGAGAAAAGTTGATTGTAATAAAGTGCATTTGACACCTTTCAGACTGAGCAGAAAAACTTAGAAGAAGGAGTAGCTGTGCATGAACCACAGCTGGAGGACCACACTCTCTTCTCAGGCATCTTCCTGGACTATTTCAGATATTTTCATCCTTCGTTACTCTGACCCTTCACCCCTCAGAATGGAATAGTTGTGTTCACTTTGGCAGCACGTATACTAAAATTGTGAAGGATACAAAGAAAATTTTCATGGTCCCTGAACAAGGATAACATGCAAATTCATGAAGCATTTTATATTTCTTCAAGAGAGTAAAAAAACAACTCACGGAACGGGAGAAAATGTTCACCAACCTTGCACCCAACAACAACCCTCTTAAAGGCCTACTATAAAGAGTCTTTAAGAAATGTAAACAAACAACTCAACAAGCAAAACAACAACAACAACAACAAAAAACACTAAAAATGGACAAAGGACATGAACAGACACATCTTAAAAGAAGACATACAACTAACCAATAAACATGAAAGAATGATCTAAATCACTAATTATCAGAGAAATGCAAATCAAAGTCACAATGAGATATTATCTCATACTGTTCACAATGGCTATTACTAAAAAGACATAAAATAATGGATGCTGGTGAGGCTGCAGAGAAAGGGAATACTTACGTACTATTGGGGAGAAATGTAAATTAGTTCAGCCACTGTGGAAAGAAGTTTGGAGACATCTCAAAGAATTCAAAACAAACTACATTTTGACCCAGTTATCCCACTATTGGGCATATACCCAAAGGAAAACAGATTGTTCTATTAAAAAAAAAAGACACAGAATTTTTTACAATACAAAAGACACGGAATCAGCATAGGTGCCCACAAACAGTGGATTGAATAAAGAAAATGTAATACATATACACCGTGGAATACTACATAGCCATTAAAAAAGTGAAATAATATCTTTTCAAGCAACATGGATGAAACTGTAGGTCATTATCCTAAGTGAATTGACACAGAAACAGAAAACCAAATGCCACATGTTCTCATTTATAAGCAGGAGCTAAACATTGGGTATTTATGGACATAAAGATAGGAAAAATGAATATTGAAAACTGCTAGAAGTGGCAAGAAGGGGAGGAAGACAAAGCTGAAAAACTACTTTTTGAATTGTATGCTCATTGATGCACACAACAAACCTCAGCGTCATATAATATACCCATGTGAAACCTGAATATGTACCCCTTGAATCTAAAATAAAAATTTAAATTATTTATAAAAATGAAATATTTCACCTTGAAAATATATGATGATTTGCTCTGGAGAATGTAAAATTACAGTATAAATATGAAGTATCTTTCTAAAGCAATAATTAGCATCTGGGGAAATAATAAAAGGCATTGACATACCTGGACTGTTAAGATGACTATTTTTTTATGTGAAAAGAAAAATACCCAGAATACATTTCCTATAGATCAATCTTATATTGATTTTGAGATATAATGCTACTTGGGAAATTTAGTAAATATTTTAATTCAGAAACCAGAATGTTGATGTGGTAAATTCCTTCAAAATATGCAAAGCAATGACTACCCATGGAAAAATTATAATTTAAAAAAATCTGTCATTATTTAAATGCATGCAAATATGTAAGGCATATACTAGGTTCTTCAGATGTGTCATATAATCTAATCCCTGTAAATTCATAGCAAGTTATAGAGTGATGTTATCATCACTGCTCACAGAAAAGAATACTGAGGAACAAGAGAAGCACTTGGGTTCTTTTCCAAATCAATTTTGTTCTTTCTTAACTTTTATTTTAGGTTCAAGGGTACCTGTTCAAGATTGTTATATAGGTACACTTGTGTCATGGGGGTTTGCTATACAGATTATTTTGTCACTATGTACTAGGTCTAGTACTCATTAGTTATTTTTTTCTGATCCTCTCCCTCCTCCCACCCTTCACCCTCAAGTAGACCCCAGTGTGTGTCGTTCTCCTCTATGTGTCCATGTGCTCTCATCATTTAGCTCTCACTTAAAAGTAAGAACATGCAGTATTTGTTCTGTTTCTGCTTTAGTTTGCTAAAAATAATGGCCACCAACTCCATCCATGTTCCCATAAAAGACATAATTTCATTTTTTATAGCTGTACAGTATTCTGTGGTGTATAGGTACCATATTTCTTTATTCAGTCTGTCATTGAGAGACATATAGGTTGATTCTATGTCTTTGCTATAGGGAAAAATGCTGCAAGGAACATTTGCATATATATAGGCTGATTCTATGTCTTTGCTATTGTGAAAAGTGATGCAAGGAACATTCACATACATGTGTCTTTATGGTTAAAAAAAATTATATTCCTTTGGATATATATACCCAGGAATGGTATGGCTAGACTGAAAGGAATTTCTGTTTTTAGCTGTTTGAGAAATTGCCACATTGTTTTTGACAATAGTTGAACAAATTTACACTCTCACTGACAGTGTATAAGCATTCCCTTTTCTCTGCATCCTTACCAGCATCTGTTATTTTTTGTCATTTTAACAATAGTCATTATGACTGGTGTGAGATGGTATCTCGCTGTGGTTTTTATTTACATCTCTCTCATGATTAGTGATGATTTTTTGGTTTTTTAATAATAGCCATCCTGACTCAAAGACCATGTTTTTACAATGAAGCACTGCTTTTGTATCAGGCAAGAAGGCATTGCATGTGAAGGCACAGATTTGTTTTTCACACAGAAGGAAAGGTGGAATGTGGGGCTTTTTTTCAAGTCACAGATGCTCACAGAAATAGTGTTTTGGAAAATTAGCCTGGCACATACTAACAACACATTTTTCTTTTATTATGATTGCTTTAAAAATGACTTATAAAACTGTTAAACTTCCTAGAAAATTTGTGGCTCATAAATTTATAAATAGTTCCACAGTTTAAAAATACATATTTTAATTGTTTAAGTTCAGGTGTTCCATGATAGGAAATAAAAACAACTGAAACATCTGACTACTATGTTTTTTATTATAATTTATTATTTCTTCAGTTTTAAATATTTTATCATTTAAATTACATTTTAAACTATAATTATGGGTCCAAAGTTACATGCAGATTATTTAAGTCATAAGAGTGGTCAAAATAATTGAAAAAATTAATAACAGAATTTTAAAATATCTGAAACCCATCTGGAATTACAACAAGCTTGGCAGTTGGTAAGGATTCCCTCAACATATTTGACATTAAAGAATATTATATTATACTGTCATCAAACTACCAAATCAGTTTATAAGATGGAACCAATACAAAATTCTGAGAAGTACATGGAAGTTTAAATAAGATGACTCCTAATATTGTAAATGATACCAAGCTTGAAAGACTCTTCAAAAAACTCCTAAGCATTGGTTATATAGAATTGAAATCACCTCACAAAAAGAGGCCTTCAAAATTCATCACTGTCACTTAGAGGTAAGAAAACAGAATTTTACAAGTTAAAAAAAGCTCTATTTTTTAGTATGGAACCATATAATGAAAAACACAGTAAAATCTGTACTTTAAATAAATGACTTCTGCCTTTCTCTTCCAGTCATATTCTCTGTTCTTATATATATTCTCTGCCACTTATTTAGCAGCTGACTATAGGGTTTTTTTCCCCTCTTCCACCAAAAAGAATCAATTTCATGAGTGAGCTTTGACACCAAGCAAGCTTGCTTTTTTGTTTCTTAAATAATATATCCATAATAACAACTGGAATGTGTAGCAATAAAACACAATTTCTGGTTAGTTTATCAGCCATGTATAATTGCCACTATTAAAAAGGCTCAAACATCCCTTTCCTCAATACAGGAATATGAAGAGTTTCCAAGAATGCTTACTGTTCAAAAATGTAAATCACAGGGACGATGGAATAGCTGGGCAGAAAAATCAAACAAAAAAGAATGAAATGGAAAAGCAATGTCAGGTAGCTTCCACTGCAGAAGTAAAGTGGGAATGCACCACAGCCAAAATGGTTACTCATAAATAGTGAAACCCACCAGCAGATCACACAATATCCTTTGATAAAAGAAAAAAACTTCAGCTGAATTAAATTTAAAAGAGTTGAATTGAGCAATGAACAGTTTTTGAATTGGGCAGCTTTCTGAGGCAGAGTAGGCTCAGAGACTCCAGCACAGCCACGTGGTAGAAGAAAAGTTATGGACAGAAAAAGAAAAATGATGTACAGAAAACGGAAATGAGGTATAGAAACAGGTAGACTGATTACAGTTTGACATTTGCCTTATTTGAACAGTTGGCTGCATTTAATTAGCAAAACTCAGTTATTGGTACAAGTGTAGGCTACAATCTGGTTATGCCTCTACTTGCTATAGTTCATGATATACAGAGAAACCTTTAGGTCAAACTTAAATATGTAAAGAAGAAGCTTTAGGCTAAAACTTGTTTTAACAATTTCCACCTTTTGATCATCTTCTCAATCTTGAAAGATTGACCAAAACTTTAGTTATTGATGTCACTATCCCCATTGACTTTTAACCCCACCTGGAAACAGTATAACAGTGGATTTTGCAAGGTAGAACAAGGACCAAGCAGAATGTACCTCCTTACGCTGCAATGTACTGTTTACATAAGAAAAACAAAACCTGGTCTATTCTAGGATCTATGTGTTTCCTTAAGTCTTAGTTTGATTATGTCCCATTTAACATGGATGATACCATATTGGTTTGGTCTGTTCTGTTGGGGCCTAGTATATAAGGTCAGTCCAAAACAGTGGCCTCCCATTGTTTTAAAAAAATTTCCTTTTTTTGACCAAATATGTTAAAGGTTTAAAACACTTAACATAATAAAATAGATTTCCAGGTCAATGTAAGTCATTCATTTAGCCAAAATAACTCAAAATTTTAAGAAAGGCAAAAATATTTCATCATTTACAGAGGGAAGACTTAGCTTTCCAAAAAAATCTGTCTCTTGTCTTTCCCTTCTTTTTACTGTAGTTTGTTGTAAAAGCAAACAAAAATATTTCATTATCCTTTAATATCACTTGAAAATCTTATTCAAGAAAAAGCAAAATTTAACCCTTGCATTAGTGTACTATTAATTTCATCCCATTTTTAAACAGAACCTTATAGAATAATCTATCCAATCTTAATCACTTTGTCCATAAGGTGAGATTCTCATAAACATTTTATAACCCTTTATAATTTTTGTTAAGGAGCATATCAGTGTTCCAAGAAAATCCTGTTATGCTTTTATTCCAATGTTAAATTTATGGGAAAAAAAATGCACAATACTGCTTTAAATTTAGCCAATATGTTCATACACAGAATCTCTTTTACAATTAATTTTTCACAAACCTTTCACAATCTGCTCAAACATTTAGCTTTGTCCTATCTAATTTAAAATAATTCTTTAGTCCTCTAAATAAGGCAAAAATTTACATTTATATTCCTTCTTATAATCTTTTAGTAAAATAACATTTTACTTTTCTTACACACCTTGCATGTAAAACTGTTTCTTCAGTAGTTTCAAGTACATGTTACACTGTTAACTCTTAGCAACTTTTGGTGAAAAGTCTGGTTAGTAAGCAACTTTAATTATGTATTAGGTTTGAAGTCTAGGACATCAGACAGAAGTGCTAATAAAGGCTGACGTTTTTGAGCATAGATAGGGGGATGGCTAATTTCACATGTCCCCAGGCCTAACCTAATATTTGACCTGCCTGATTTAGACCAAATGTCTTCATTTTACCTATAATCTTTAAAACTCTTTATTTCCTAACACTGAAGTCACATGAACTAAAAGGCATTAGTTTTGTTTTTCTGACAAAATATTTGATTTTCTTTAAGCCAATAAATTAGAGCTGCTTTATATATATATATATATATATCAACAAGACAACACATACATAACTATGCAAACAGACAGAGGAAGATCCAGTATTGTAGGATTTTTCATTTGCCATTTGTTAATTTTTTAAATTGGCTTCAGAGTAGAGACCTTCAAGGAACAGTATCAGGAAAGCATTTAATTTCTAAGGCCCAATAACTAGGCACAGCTGGAAGGCAAAAACAAATCCCCAAAAATAAGGGTCCCATTTTTATATTACATTCTGGATCCCCCAAAGGAGGGAAATGCTATGGGAGAAGACAGTGCAAAACTTTTACCATGCTAAGCAACCCAAACCCAATCAGCCCATTCTGGGACTAGCTCATTCCCCATGGCAGGCTTATCTCTGTAGGGACAGGGATATTTCCATACTTCTTGGGTGGCCAAGACCATGTTTGTCTGATCCAAATGTGCAATGAGTCAAAAACCGACATTTGCCATCTCCAAAAGTATATTTAGCCTTCGATTTTGAGAGCAACCCCAAGACACATAATCATCAGATTTACCAAGGTTGAAATGAAGGAAAAAATGTTAAGGGCAGTCAGAGAGAAAGGTCTGACTACCCACAAAGTGAAGCCCATCAGACTAACAGCTGATCTATTGGCAGAAACCTTACAAGTCACAAGAGAGAGGGGGCCAATATTCAACATTCTTAAAGAAAATAATTTTCAATCCAGAATTTCATATCCAGCCAAGCTAAGCTTCATAAGCAAAGGAGAAATAAAATCTTTTACAAACAAGCAAATGCTGAGAGATTTTGTCACCACCAGTCCTGCCTTACAAGAGCTCCTGATGAAAGCACTAAACATGGAAAGGAAAAACTGGTACAAGCCCTGCAAAAATATAGCAAATTGTAAAGACCATGGACACTGTGAAGAAACTGTGTCAAGCAATGGAAAAAATAACCAGCTAGGTTATTTTGAATGACAAGATCAAATTCTCACATAACAATGAGAAGAAAGACGCAACGTATCAGAATCTCTGGTACACAGCCAAAGCAGTGTTTGGAGAGAAATTTATATCACTAAATCACCATAAGAGAAAGCAGAGAAGATCTAAAATTGACACCATCACATCACAATTAAAAGAACTAGAGAAGTAAGCACAAGCAAATTCAAAAGCTATCAGAAGACAAGAAATAACTAAGATCAGCATAGAACTGAAGGAGATAGACACATGAAAGACCCTTCAAAAAATCGATGAGTCCAGGAGCCAGTATTTTAAAAAGATCAACAAAATAGATAGCCTGCTAACCTGATTAATAAAGAGGAAAACAGAGAAGAATCAAATAGACACAATAAAAAATGATAAAGGGGCTATCATTATTGATCCCACAAATACAATCTACCATCAGAGAATACTATAAACACCTCTACACAAATAAACTAGAAAATCTAAAAGAAATGGATAAATTCCTGGACACATACACCCACCCAAGACTAAATCAGGAAGAAGTTAAATCCCTGACTATATCAATAACAAGTTCTGAAATTGAGGCAGTGATTAATAGCCTACCAACCAAAAAAAGCCCAGGACCAGACAGATTCACAGTTGAATTATACCAGAGGCACTAAGGGGAGCTGGTACCATTACTTCTGAAACTATTCCAATCAGTAGAAAAAAGGGACTTCTCCCTAACTCATTTTATGAGGCCAGCCTCATCCTGATACCAAAACTTGGCAGAGACACAACTAAAAAAGAAAATTTCAGGCCAATACTCCTGATGAGCATCAATATGAAAATCCTCAATAAAATACTGACACACTGAATCCAATAGCACATTAAAAGCTTATCCACCATGATCAAGTTGGCTTCATCCCTGGGATGCAAGGCTGGTTCAACATATACAAATCAATAAACATAATCTATCATGTAAACAGAATCAATGACAGAAACAACATGATTATCTCAATAGATCCAGAAAAGGCCTTTGATAAAATTCAACATCACTTCATGCAAAAAACTCTCAATAAACAAGGTATTGATGGAATGTATCTCAAAATAATAAGAGTTATTTATGACAAACCCACAGCCAATATCATACTGAAGGGGCAAAAGCTGGAAGGATTCACTTTGAAAACTGATACAAGACAAGGAGCCTTCTCTCACCACTCATATTCAACATAATATAGGAAGTTCTGATCAGGGCAATCAGGCAAGACAAATAAATAAAGTGTATTCAAATGGGAAGAGAGAAAGTCAAATTGTCTCTGTTTGCAGATGCCATGATTGTATATTTAGAAAACCCCATCTGCCATCCCAAAATTTTAAGCTGATAAACAACTTCAGCAAAATCTCAAGACACAAAATCAATGTGCAAAAAGCACAAGCATTCCTATACATCAATAATAGAAACAGAGAGCAAAATCAGGAGTGAACTCCCATTCACAATTGCTACAAAGGAATTAAATACCTAGGAATACAACTTACAAGGTATGTGAAGGAACTCTTCAAGGAAAACTACAAACTACTGCTCAAGGAAGTAAGAGAGGTCACAAAGAAATGGAAAAACACTTCATGCTCATGGATAGGAAGAATCAATATCATAAAAATGAATATACTGCCCAAAGCAATTTATAGATTAAATGCTATCCCCAACAAACTACCATTGACTTTTTTCACAGAATTAGAAAATCTACTTTAAATTTTATATGGAACCAAAGAGAGTCTATATAGCCAAGACAATTCTAAGCTAAAAGAACAAAGCTGGAGGCATCACACTGACTTCAAACTATACTACAAGGTTACAGTAACCAAAGCAACATGTTACTGGTACCAAAACAGAGATATAGACCAACTGAACAGAACAGAACCCTCAGAAATAACACCACACATCTACAACCATCTCATCTTTGACAAATCTGAAAAATCAGCAATGAATAAAGGATTCCCTATTAAATAAATGTTGTTGGGAAAACTGACTAGCCATGTGCAGAAAACTGAAACTGTACCCCTTCCTTAAACCTTATACAAAAATTAATTCAAGATGAATTAAACACTTAAACATAAGACCAAAAATCATAAAATCCCTAGAAGAAAGCCTAGGCAATATCACTCAGGACATAGGCACGGGCAAAGACTTCATGACTAAAACACCAAAAACAATAGCAACAAAAACCAAAATTGACAAATGGGACCTAATTAAACTAAAGGCCTTCTGTACAGCAAAAGGAACTATCATCAGAGTGAACAGGCAACCTACAGAAAGGGAGAAAATTTTTGCAATCTATCCATCTGACAAAGGTATAAAATCCAGAATCTACAAAGAACTTAAAAAAAATTACCAGAAAAAAAAAAAAACAACCCCATCAAAAGGGGGTGAAGGATATGAACAGGCACTGCTCAGAAGAGGACATTTAAGCAGGCAACAAAGACATGAAGAAAGGCTCATCATCACTGGTCATTAGAGAAATGCAGATCAAAACTACAATTAGATACCATCTCATGCCAGTTAGAATGGCGATCATTAAGAAGCCAGGACACAACAGATGCTGGAGAGAAAGTGGAGAAATAGGAACGCTTTTACACTGTTGATGGGAGTGTAAATTAGTTCAACCATTGTGGAAGACAGTGTGGTGATTCCTAAAGGATCTAGAACTAGAAATACCATTTGGCCCTGCAATCCCGTTACTGGGTATATACCCAAAGGATTATAAATCATTCTACTGTAAAGACACATGCACATGTATATTTATTGCAGCACTATTCACAATAGCAAAGATGTGGAACCAACCCAAATGCCCATCAATGATAGACTGGATAAAGAAAATGTGGCATGTATACACCATGGAATACTATGCAGCCATAAAAAAGGATGAGTTCATGTTCTTTGCAGGGACATGGATGAAGCTAGAAACCATCATTCTCAGCAAACTAACACAAGAACTGAAAACCAAACACCACATGTTCTCACTTGTAAGTGGGATGGTACCGTAAGTGGGATGGTACTATAAGCATGTTGATTTTAAAAGCAAAATTTTATTTGAAAAAAATATCCCACAGCCAAAGACATTTTAAAAAATTATTGTTTTAAAAGAATGTAGATATTTTTGCTCATAATATGAATAAATCATATATATGTGACTCAAAGTATATATCTATATTTTATTTCTATAATTAAAACAAGACAAGTAAAATTATACTTGAAAACTATTACAGAAAATGGTAACTATAATGTGGTTAATTTTTTGCATTGATAATAAGTTTCAATGGAATGCTTTCTTAAAAAATTAAAAACCCCATTTTGTAGCACAAATAATATTTTCATGAACCTGCAGTAACTTCTTATCATTAGTATATTTTCTTCTCTATATTCCTGCAATTTTCTCATCTGTGGAATATTTGTGATTATTATGCACAATTCTCTAAACATAGTTCTTTCAAATGTCTAAATATTGCAAATGAGTTAGTGAAGGCAGTGATAGCCACTTTACACAGTTCTTCAGCATTAATCATATCTGTCATTGGCATTAAGAATCATGCACTATTTTAAAAAATATATACATAGGACTAAAGGTTTGTAATTTTTACATCTATATGGGAAATTCTGTCAGTATAATTAGCCCCTATTTTTATCACAGTTATGGAAAATGTTATTATCATATATTTCTCTGCTATCATTATTAGGTTTATTTTCTGGATTTTTAAATTATTATCATTTTTTGTATTGTTTTCCACAGTGCAAGATTTGTTCCAGAGATGAAAATGGGACAGGCTCCATGAAAGTCCCCAAGTAGAAGCCTGTCTTAACTAAATTGTCAAATTTTCTGCTTTGGATACACTGTTACTGCCATAATTCAGAAACAAAAAGAAAAACAATTTATTCTACAGAAGCAATAAGTCATTTGATATTCCTAGTCCATTTTTGTGTCAAGCATTTTCTCAGTTCCACTGAATCCAGCTTAGAACACTTTCACAATCAACTTCAGTATATAAGCAATTCATTATAAAATAAATTAAATATTGGAAAATATAGTTAAAAAATAATTTTTCAGGAAAAGCGAGCATAGATCAAGTTAACAAAGATAAAGCAAGTGATGAGGTGATTGCTCAGAATCACAATAAAAGCTCCTCCAAGGATTTTCTAATGGACAACCTAGAGTACACAGGTATAATTCATTTATTAGATGGCTATGAATAAAACAATTGTCATTTGAAGATGAAGAGTCAACCCCACATTTCCAATGGAAGGAAAAGATACAATTATTTCAAAGACTAAGCTATTTAACTAAATGCTACATCCTAGGAAACTATGTTCCTACAGTAGAGAGAAAAAGTAAAATGTTGATGTGACTGGTGACTAAGAGAAGAGGATAACCAAATGTTATGCAGATTTTTAAATAATTATAATCGGAAATAATATGTCACCAAAATAGAAAGTCTTAGAAAGAGCTTATTTTAACTAATCAGCCAAATACATGTAATGTATTTCTTAATTTTCCCCAAATTAGTGTAATTATTGATATAGCATAATTAGTATGTTGTATACAATCAGAATTTAATATTTAAATAATGATTCCAGAGTTTGAATTTTGGGAGTGATATAGTCAAAGACATAAATTGGTCATATTAACCCTCATGTTATGAGTTAAGAATAAAGTTCAGGAAAAAATTTCTTGAGAAAGCAGTGGGGCAATGTGTCCTTTTTTATGATTAATTCCTAAGCTGTCACTAAAAGAAGAATAATAAGTTTGCTATAAATATGCATTTTGACAACATTTGAGTTGATATTTATTTCTGAATAGCTTTGTGAAAAATGGCTTCCTTGATTATTTTAAATATAACATGTCTTATTCTAAATTAAAGAAAAGATTGTTCATGGTGCAATGGAGAAAAATAATTTATATTGCCATTTCTCATTTCTACCCACAAATGTCTTTCTCTCCAGCATAACTTTCTTTATTCACTGGGCTTGATTTATAATGATTTTTTATTTGCCAAATAAGTCCAACAACATATGATGAATTGCTACTAGCAAGACTGGTTCAAATATATATATATGTATATTCAAATATATATATTCAAATATATGTATATACACACACATACACACACACATATATATATACACACACTTTTACTTCCACAGTTAGATGGCTATATATATATATATATATAGAGAGAGAGAGAGAGAGAGAGAGAGAGTCATTATATATGGATCTTAAAGATCTTCAGGAATTTTAAAGATGGCACACCATATCTTTTGAGCAACAGCAAATAATAACATTGTATGAAACCTGAGATTATAAAGGAACTGCAGGACCTTGAAAATAAATCTAGAAAAGAAAATTTACTGCTCTTCCAAAGAATTTACTTCTTTGACACTTGATGAAGGACACTTTTTTGACATGGAAAATATTTTCTTGCATCAAGTAGTTCTAATTTAGACCTAATCAAAAGAATATTTGGAGGAAGGGATGGAAAAAGGCAGTAATTCCAGGACATCATGTTAAATTTATGTTGTCACTAGAAAGGCTTAAAAACATTTCTGATTATATTTTTAAGTTGCAATAACTAAAAAAGGACCTTTTTAGCCTGTAGCAAATCAGTGCACTAAATATACCCATGTTAGCATTGTACAAGACAACATGTAATATTTAGTTTTAGTGAGACTATGAAAAGTAGAAGAGAATGAGCAGATACAGGAAGGGAATTATCAACATTACTACTGTTAGTGGGAAGCATTTTGTCATTTTAAGGTTATAATTTAACCTTTTTCAGGCATATCAGAAATAGTCATTATAAAGCACCTATATCAAATATGATCTTAACAATTTTTTGTATGAAAAATAAACTGACAAGTCCTACTGGAAAATAAGATAGTTTGCCAAGCACTGACTTCTTTGAATGACTTTTGAAGAAATTTTGATAGAGATTGGCTATTACTCAGATTCTCAAGGTCGAATTAAACATATTTGCCAACACATCAAACGGGTGGGAGAGCAACCTAACTGTGGAAGTGAAAGGAATTTAAAATGTTAGACGTTGGAAACCCTGTCTTTGAACAAAGTGCTCAATTAACACAGAAAATATATAGTAAACTTTTTTGGACAAAAAGAGTCAATAAACTTCAAAAATTCAATAACCTCCTATTTCCAGAGATTTGGAGTTAGAACTTTAAATATTTATTAATAACAACTTTAAAATTGCATTTAGTTAGCCTCTGTTGAATGAGAAATTAATATTTCTAGATGTTAGAACTATAGCTTAGAAATATCATCACTTGGATATGGGTCTGGCCAGCTACCACTCGAGTGAAAAATATAATTCATGAGATAATTTAATGTTCATTGAGTGTAATTTGTGCAAAGATGTAGTGACTTGGAAAGCTCTTCAATGTAAAACATTTTAGGAAAGAAGTTATTGCTAACTAGACATGAAAGAGCTGATGAATCATTCACTGGAAAACTTCACTTGAACAGGAAATACAACACTATTTTAGATATTGCCTTTTTCATATAAATGCTGGAATTGTAAAATAAATCTCACCCATTCTCATTAAGCCCTAAAGAAGTGTGGTACGATGCAGTTTACTGATACTTAAGACAACCAAAGAACAATTTTCACACCTCATTGCTACACATAAAAGAGAGGTAAAATGAAATCCAAGACACATAATAAGAGCCCTTTAGGCTCTTTGATCACTCATTATGTGGATTTTCCCCTTGTAATATCACAGTGATTTTCTGCTTTATACACCAAAACTAAAAATAATTCTGATCATATGTAAACGTTGCATGTATTATTAGAACTCAGGTAAATGCTTTCAGCTCAAGTTACTGAAACAGATCTTAATTTTTCATCTGCACGATCTTCAAAAAATCATATTTCCCTAGTCTTGTATTTTTCATCAATGTTAATGGGTCCAGTGGATACATAATTGCAGGATAATTAGGACATTTGATTAATCAATATATTTATTTCAATCTCAAATAATAACAGCTCAGCTTTCTCCATCTTGAATTTGAAAAATAAATAAATGAAATAAAGTGTTACCAGGATATGTTTATTTAGATGTATGAGTGTATAGGTATGTAGATAGAGAACATGAGTTCTGATTTCTGCTTATTAAAGTAGAAATTATACACACAACTTGAAAAAATTATTTAGAAAGTTGGTATAAATTTAATTTTAAAAATCCTTAAAATATTAACTTGAAGTGTCTCTGGATTACAAATGTAACAAGAAATTACCATGTTCAGTGTACTACAATTAACAGTATGCACTTTGTAACAGGTATGAAATCATGCTATTCCACTCAACTACATGTGAGATGTTTAGCGATGTCTTATTTCCTTAAGCCACAATTTGCACATGTAAAAATTGAAATAATACTAGTTACTGTTTCATAGAGTTGTGGTGTTAATTAAAGTAACACTAACAAAGCTCTTAGCTGAGTTTCTGACAAAAGATCAATAAGGAGAATCTTTTTTATTTGTATTTAAATATATAGTCATACAAAGTAGGCAATGGACTCCAAATTATAGTATTTTGAACATTTTTCTTAGAAAAATGACTGAATAAATGGAAGCATGAATGAAGTACTCTGTGATATATTGCTATTAAGGGAAAACCAGCACATCTATTCTTTATACATTAATTTTTTGTCACATCTTGTATTTTATAATATTTATATATCCAGTTGAAAATGGTACAATGATGACAAGGTTGATAATAATAGAGACTAATTGCCCAATTACCTAGAGTTAGTTTCAATTGTTATATATACTTCATTAGCTTTTACATAAACAACAAAATTATTCATCACAATGTAAAAATATTGTTTTAATTTTCTTAACACATTTTTGTATCATAGTGTAAATATTAATTATGAAAAAGTAAAAACTAGGCAACTATGAGAAAAATTTATACCTTCTCATGAAAGTTCAGGAATTCCAGAATTTCTAAGTGATGGTTTCTAACTCCTTACACCCACCTCCATTTCAAACCTCACCTCCTGTACTCCACTTCAGATTTCCAACTATAGATATCTCAAAAGATTAGCAAATCCTGAAAATCTTTAGCATTGACAGAAAATCCTTTTGTATACTATTTCAAACAAAAAGATTTAGAAACATGACTAAAACACCAAAAGCAACGGCAACAAAACCCAAAATAGACAAATGGGATCTAATTAAACTTAAGAGCTTCTGCACAGCAAAAGAAACAATCATTAGAGTGAACCGGCAATCAACAGACTGGGAAAAAAATTTTCCAATCTACCCATCTGACAAAGGGCTAATATCCAGAATCTACAAAGAACTAAAGCACATTTACAAGAAAAAAATAAACAACCCCATCAAAAAGTGGGCAAAGGATGTGAACAGTCACTTTTCAAAAGAAGACATCTATGGGGCCAACAAACATATGAAAAAATGCTCATCATCACTGGTCATTGGAGAAATGCAAATCAAAACCACATTGAGACACCAGCTCACACCAGTTAGAATGGCTATCACAAAAAAGTCTGGAGACAACAGATGCTGGAGAGGATGTGGAGAAAAAGGAACTCTTTTACACTGTTGGTGGGAGTGTAAATTAATTCAACCATTATAGAAGGCAGTGTGGCAATTCCTCAAGGATCTAGAAACAGAAATTCCATTTCACCCAGCAATCCCATTACTGGGTATATACCCAAAGGATTATAAATCATTCTATTATAAAGACACATGCACACACATGTTCATTATGGCACTGTTTACAATAGCAAAGACCTGGAACTAACCCAGATGCCCATCGATGATAGACTGGACAAGGAAAATGTGGCACATATACACCATGGAGTACTATGCAGCCATGAAAAATGAGGAGTTTGTGTCCTTTGTAGAGACATGGATGAATCTGGAAACCATCATTCTCAGCAAACTGATACAATAACAGAAAACCAAACATTGCATGTTTTTACTCATAGGCGGGTGATGAACAATGAGAACACTTGGACACAGAGAAGAGAACAACACTCACTGGGCTAGGTGGGAGGGGGGGCAGGGAGGATGGGAGGGATAACACCGGGACAAATGCCTAATGTAGGTTACGGGGTTGGGGTGAGGGGGTACCTGTGTAACAATCCTGCAGGATGCAGGATGTGCACATGTACCCCAGAGCCCAAAGTACAATTAAAAAAAAAAAAACACTTACACAAGGATGAACTGAGAAATAAATTCAGAAATTCCAGAGATGCCCTCATTCAGAGGCTTTTTTTCATTCATTGTAAGCAAATGCTAAAATGAAGATATCAGATAGATAAGGCACACTCCAAAGTAATGTAAGATTTAAAAAAATATGAAACAAGGTAAACCAGAGGTTAAATAACTATAAAACTTCTCATCTCCCAAAAGGTATGAAAGGGTAAAAGGAGTAAAGTCTGAGAGATCATTTTTAAAGAGCATTTCTTTAGTAAGTGTTTAAGAGCTGCACCCTCTAAGGGAAAGGGTTAAGGAATGCTGCATTGTAAACAGAATTCCAGAGGAAAATACTTTAATCCCATTACTTGGAAGATTTCATATGCTTATCTTTCAGCTTGGAGACAAGGTAGACTCATGTCTGAGTCACCTGTCAAAATAATCTAAGGAGAAAAATGCTAGTTGAAGTAACTTCTGGCATCAGAGAAAAGGCTAGGACCGAGGAAGAACTCCATTTCTAGAGTTTGTTGAAGCAGATATGAATGAGTATTTTCTGTGAATCAAATACAGGCTACACAGCAGAGAAACAGCATAGTAATTTCTTGTATCATATGCAAGAATAGGTAAGAGGTCTGAGAAAGTAAAAGGTAGAAGATCATTGGATATCCAGGGCTATGGCTAAGGTCCAGAGACCCAAAGAGATACGTTTGCCATGGGTAATGCATCACCAACATAGGCTGTCTCCAAATAAACCAGGAAATGTTAAAAAATATATATTCTTTAAAACTGTGACACATTTCAAGGAGCACAAAACAAGATCTTTTCTCATATGTATCCTGAAAGGATTAAAAAAAAAGAAAAGAATGGTAATATAGTTAAAGAAGAAACAGGAGTTGATGCAAAACCAATGCTCTTAAGGAAGGTTTACAGAATTAGAGGGAAAAAAACATTAACAAAATCCTAACCTCAGGAAACCTACAACTTGTAAAAGCAGAATTGAGAAATATAAGTTGTCAAAGAGATGGTAAAAGAGCTCATAGCAAAAAAAATAAAAAATAAAAGAAACCAAAATGGAAGACAGAGAGGTGATGTTTCAAGCAGGAGGAAATTATTGGCTATGTGGAACATAAGGTTATGTAATATTAGTATTAAATAATGTCTCTTTTGCCTTCTCAAGATCAGTTCTCATGGAATGCTGTAAGACAAAGTCATTTTAAACTGGAAAATGCATTTATTTTTTACCAATGGAGGCATTTCTACAATATATCGTCAGGGCGTTTTGAAAATTCTGATAAAAGTTACAGCAACTCTTTGTCTCTAACACTTCTTGGCTACATGTTCTGAATAAGTTACCTGACTCAGGGATTGTGGGAGTTAATAAAAGAAGATAATTTTGCAAAAATGGCTAACAATTTAATTTACTTTAAAGGCCTTGAAATTAAAATTTTTTTCTATCAGTAAGGCTTATTTAAATAGGTATTTATATATGTTTATTAGAGATTATATAATCACATGATTAAAGATATTTTTTCAGTGTCATGCAGTAACATTAAAAGAATAAATTTTGTTACTGTAAATGTCTAAATTCTTTTTAAATAAATGTTTTAGAAGAAATAAAAATTAATTCTAAAAATGACAGTTTTGTTTAACATAGATTTGCAATTAATTTTTGTTCTTAAATGAACAAGCCAATATACAAATAAATAAGTAAAATTATATAGTAATAACAAACATTATCAAGCTATTTTTCCCCAAAGAATGACTATAACTCAATAGTACTAGTACTATTCTTATTTATATAAAATGATCCTCCAACACAAAAAAGAGGAAAATGTAGATCATGAATACTAATCCAAAGTAGTGTATTTCAGTAATTATTCTCTGAGCAACAACACCTGATTCCATGTAAGACATAAAATAATATTATTAAATTTGAAAAAGAGTATGGCACTATGTGTGACAAAATCTGAATCATGCCTAACAAAGAGTTAAGTTATAATTGGCTGCCATAATTTAAGTAAATATTTAAGTTATTGGTATATGATAATAATGTAACCAAAAAAAGCATGCAAAAACTGATTTCATGCAACATAAAAACAGGCTTCTAAATACATTTTTTAATGCCACCTGTGTAAATTATCACAAAATTAAATGAATCTGTGAATGCAATGATATAAAGTACAAGCCAATTAACGTAGACATATGCTAGCTTAAAATTAAATTATCATACCTTAAAGTTCAACAAAATTGCACAAAATAATCCTTCTAAGAAGGATGTTTATCTCCATGAGATTTAGAAATCATTGAGGAGATATTAAATAGTTTCTTCTTGAATAGATCCTAAAAATGACAAATATGTCTGATTGTCCATTTTGAATGTCAGGTGCGATTATCACTCATAAAATATGACTTCATATTAAAATATGTTATTTGAAATGATATTGTATTAGGATATTTTTATGTATGCTAGAGGAAATTTTAAGCTACCATCAATCACCTTAATCTGTTTAGAAAATAAAATACAAATACAAATACTATTTTTTTTAAATTGCCAGATCTTGAGATATGATTTTCAGTAAGTGTATGTATTGAGTAAATAATAGTTTATATTTTTCTATTGGAATGTAAAAGCTTATATAATAAGAATTTCTGTTCTTTTTCTGAATGAAAGTGAAATATGAAAACACATAATGAAAGTAAAATTGAATAGTGGGCAATAAACATAACAGAGACATATAAAATGGCATATAAACATATAAGCATTTTATAAGTGTATATAATGTGTATATATATATGCATTTATATCTATCATCACAATATGTCTTTGAATGATTTATTATATTTATAGAAAGATCAATTGAGTAAAATAAAGATTTTAGAAAGACTTAAATAAATGTATTTCATTTTAAATTTTGGGAGGAGATGATAGTAGCTAACTTCCAGATAGCTCCCAATGATTCACTCTCCTCCTTTTATTCATTGCTCTGTAGTCTTTTCCCACATTGTATCATGGTTGGTCTTTGTTGTGTCACCAATAGAATATGGCAGAAGTGATGGTATGTCATTTCTAAATGAGATTACAAAAGACCCTACAGATTCCCTTTTGTACTCTCTGTCTTTGTCTCTCATCATTGAATTTGGAGAAAGCTGACTGCCACGTTAACCTACGGAAGCCCCATGTGGTAAGGAACCAAGGCCTTCAGCCAACAACCATGTGAGTGAGCTTAAAAGTGGATTCTTATTTCAATTAACTTACCAAAAGAAAGCCCACATAATTATTAACATATCATGATGCAAACAAGAATCAGGAAGAAATATTCAGTAAAATTTGTTTTTATACTTTCTGCCATCCAGGAATAATTTAGATAGTATAATAGTACATAATTACCTATTTCTATTTCTCCTATAATTTTTATATTACATTTGCATTGCTACATTTTCCTAAATATTAATATACCAGTTCTGCAATGTGCTACTATTTTATTTTTAGAGATTAGTATTTAGTAAACTAGCAGCAGCAAAATACCAAAAGTTACCTCTATAATAAAGGTCAGATGTGACAATGCACAAAAATAAGAAAATGTCCAAACCACAGAAAATCCACCTGTAACATAAGTGACCTTTTCTGAAATAATGACATAATGTATTTTCTTTTGTACTGAAACTACAATAAAAAAGGTTAGTTGATTAAATATATTGTACTCTATATTTTGTTGCACTATTTATAATAAGGACCTTTGAAACACTTAAAGTTGGTGTAAAATGGATCTTTTAAATGAATTACATGTATCTTGTAGGATTCTGTAACTTACATTTGAGAAAGCTAACTAACATTTCCCTCATAAAAATTGATTTAAATAAAAATTTGTTCTTTGGATATTATAGAATATCTATATTCTTGAACTAGAATAAAATGACATTTTGATTACTTGGCTTTTGGATTTATCCCTATCACATCAGAAATAAGAAATTGAGTAGCACATAGATTTTACAAGAGGACCCAACAATTTTCAGTCCTGAAGATGGCTGCCAAAGATAAAGAAGCTAAAAAGTTAGCTCTAGGAAGTTATATGTCCATATGCATATATACTCATAAGATTATGCTATAAAATTTTAGACATAAGTAAATTTCTGTGGGAAAATTCTACCATTGATAATCTTTATAAGTTTGCCCACCTCCCCAAATGAAACATATATCCCAGTATTCATAGCCTTCAATGATCCCTAGCCATTAAATCTAGAGTTTTCTTGTGGCTTTCTTGTAAAGAATATAATGTGTTAAAAGTGAAACCATATGACCTATGTAGCCAGTTAAGAAAAATATATTGAGGTCACTGCTTTAGTCTTAGAATGCTATTTAAGGCTAACTTCGATGAAAAAAGTCTGGTTATTGTGAGAGCACAATGCTTGAGGAAGCCCAAACTAGCACATGGAGGGACTCATTGTTATAGAGAGGTGCCCAACCAGCGATGGCTTTTAGCCATGTTTGACCCTCCAGACAAACCTAAAAAGTACCAGTGAATGGCTGCAGTTAACATATGACACAAGAGGTTATCCCAGACAAACTCAATATGAATTCTTGACACACAAAATTGTGATATAACAAAATATTGGTTTGCTGTTTTAACCTTTAGGGAAGTTTGTTACACAGTAATAGATAACCAGAATAAAATTTGGTACCTGGGAGTAGAGAGTCAATGTATCAAAAACTTTAAAACATTTGGCATTGCCTTTAAAACTGAGAAGGGGGCATGATCTAAAAGACCCTCAAGATGCCTTTCAGTGAAAGCTGGATGAGCCTGGAGGAGACAGTTTATAACCATGAACATGAGACAATACCAAGACGAGACAATGTTATCGAAGACCATGAAATAACACCTACTATGTAAAGGCAGAAACTTTGGTAACACTGTCTCATACAGTAACATGGAAATAGAAAAGGTATCTAATGAATTCATGTGTCAGAGTATGTAGATTTACTAGCAAAAGGTGGGAAATAACATAAGCATTCCTTCTTATGCATATAACAAAAAATTTAAAAAGAATGAAGAATTGATTTTTTTAATGTACAGTTCTGATAATAATTTAAAGTGAAACCCAGGCTTTGTGGCTCATGCCTGTAATTCCAACATTTGGTGAGGCCAAACTGGAAGGATAGTTTGAGACGAGGAGCTCAAGATTGAACAGCCTGAACAATGAAGCAAGATCCCATCATTGCAAAAAATAAAAATTAGGTATGATGGCATGTGCCTGTAGTTCAAACAACTAGGAAGGCTGATCATTTGAACCCAGGAGTTTAGGGTTACAATAAACTATAATTATGCTACTGTACTCCAGCCTAGATGAGAAAGCAAGAACTTGTCTCTAAAAATAAATAAAATAATTAATTAATTAAAAAATTTAAAATGAAGACAAAAAATAATTTCTCAAATTGAAAAATATGATGATCTCTCTTCACAAGTCTCTCTTGGCAAAATATTTTTAAACTAACAAATGCCTTCAGAGATAAGACATGAAAAACCATGCAACAAATCCAGGAGTTTATTTTAAAAAGTTAATAAAATAGACCACTAGCTAGATGAATAAAGAAGAAAAGAGAAAAGATTCAAATAAACACAATCAGAAATGACAAAGGGGATGTTACCACTGACCCCAAAGAAATTCAAGTAACCATCAGAGAGTGCTAGGAACACTTCTATGCACACAAACTAGAAAATCTAGAAGAAATGGATAAATTCCTGGACACATACATCCTCCCAAGACTGAACCAGAAAGAAATTAAATTCCTGAACATATCAATAACAAGCTTGAAATTGAGTCAGTAATGAATAGCCTACCAACCAAACAATGTCCAGGACCAGATGGAGTCATGGCTGACTTCTAATAAATGTATAGAGAAGAGCTGGTACCATTTCTACAGAATTTATTAAAAAAAAAAAAAAAAAAAAAAAAAAAAACAGGAGAGAAGACTCATTCCTAACTCATTCTATGAGACCAGCATCATCTTTATACTAAAAGCTGGCAGACTCTCTCTCTCTCTCTCTCTCTCTCTCTCTCTCTCTCTCTCTCTCTCTCTCTCTCTCTCTCCTGCCTCCCTCTCCTCTTTCTCTTTCTCTCTCTCTCTCTTCAGGCCAATATCCCTGAGGAACATAGAATAGATGCAAAATCTCAACAAAATACTAACAGACTGATCCAGCAGCACATTAAAAAGCTAATCCGCCATGATCAAATAGACTTCATTCCTGGGATGCCAGGTTGGTTCAACACACACAAATCAATGCGTGATTCATCACATAAGCAGAACTGAAGACAAAAATCATATAATTTTCTCAATAGGCATTTTATAAAATTCAACATCTCTTCATATAAAAAAAATCTCAATAAACTAGGCAGTGAAAGAACATAGTTCAATATAATAAGAACTATATGTGACAAACTCACATCCAACATTATACATAATGAGCAAAAGCTGAAAGCATTTCCTTTGAAAACCGAAATAAGAAAAGAATGCTAATTCTGACCACTCCTATTCAATATAATATTTGAAGTTCTGGCCAGAGATACTAGGCCAGAGAAAAAAATAAAAGACATCCAAATAGGAAGACAGAAAGTCAAGCTATCTCTGTTTGCAGACAGCATGATTCTATATTTAGAAACGCCATCGTCTCTGCTCAAAAGCTCCTTGAGCTGATAAGAAACTTCAACAAAGTTTCGGGATACAAATAAATATACAATAATCAGTGTATAGCATTCCTGTACAATAACAGCAGCCAAGCAAAGAACAAAATAAGGAACACAATCCCATTCACAATTGCCACAAAAAGAACAAAATACCTAGAAATACAGCTAGCCAGGGATGTAAAAGATCTCTACAAAGAGAGCTACAAAACACTGCTCAAAGAAATCAGAGATGACACAGACAAATTGAAAAGCATCCCATGATCATGGATAGGAAAATCAGTATTGTTAAAATGGCCATACTGCCCAAAGCAATTTACAGATTCAATGCTATTCCTATCACACTACCAATGACACTTCACAGAACTAGAAAAAAAATTATTCTAAAATTCATACCAAAGCAAAAAAGAGACCAAATATCCAAAGCAACACTTAGTAAAAGGAAGAAAGCTGAAGGAATCCCATAGTAAACAAAACAGCATAGTATTGGTTTAAAAACAAATGCATAGGCCCATGAAACAAAATAGAGAACCCAAAAGTAAAAGCAGAGTGGACAACAACAAGCGATGGGGAAAGAACTCCCGACTCATTATATGATGCTCAAATAATTGGCTAGTTATATGAAGAAGATGCAGAATATATAAACTGGACTCCTCTCTTACATCATATTCAAAAATCAACTCAAGATGGAGTTAACATCTAACTGTAAAACCAAAAACTAAAGAATCTCTGGAAGATAACCTAGGAAATATCATTTTGGACTTACTAATTGGCTAAGATTTCATGATGAAAATGCCAAAAACAATTTCAATAAAAGTAAAAAAAAACAAATGGGACTGATTTAAACTAAAGAGCTTCTGCATAACAAAAGAAACTATCAAAAGAGTGAACAGACAACCTACAGAATGGGAAAAAGTATTTGCAAACTGTACATTAGATAATGCTCTAATATCCAGAATCTACAAGAAGGAACTCAAACAAATGTACAAGCAAAAAGCAAACAACCCCATTATAAAGTGGGCCAAGAAAATGAACAAACACTTTTCCAAAGAAGACATACATACATCCAAGAAGCATATGATAAAATGCCCAATATCACTAATTATTATAGAAATGCAGATAAAAACCACAATGAGATACCACCTCATACCAGTCAAATCAAAATCACCATCAGATACCATCTCACACCAGTCAGATACTATCTTACACCAGTTCTGTTTATAGTTCTTTGAGGAATCATCACACTGCTTTCCACAAAGGTTGCACTAATTTATACACTTACGTGTGCAACCCTTGTGGAAAGCAGGTAGTGATTCCTCAAAGAACTATAAATAGAACTATGATTCAACCTAGCAATCCTACTACTGGGTATACACCCAAAAGAATATAAATTGTTCTACCATAAAGACACATCTACATATATGTTCATTACAGCACTATTCACAATGTTCATTGCAGCATTGTTCCATGCAAAGTCATGGAGTGAACCTAAATGCCTATCGACAGTGGACTGGATAAAGAAAATGTGGTACATATACACCAAGGAATACTATGTGGCCATAAAAAAGAATGAGATCATGTTTTTTGTAGGAACATAGATGAAGCTGGAGGCCATTATCCTTAGCAAACTAACACAGTAACAGAAAACCAAACACTGCATGTTGTCACTTGTACATGGGAGCTAAAAATGAGAACACATGGACAGAAAGAGGGGAACAACAGACAGGCTCCTCCTTGAAAGAAGAAGGTGGGAGGAGGGAGATGTTTAGCAAAAAGAAAGAGAGAAAGAAAGAGAAGGAGAGAAAGAAAGAAAGAGAAAGTAAGAAAGGAAGGAAGGAAGGAAATGAAAGAAAGAAAGAAAGAAAGAAAGAAAAAGAAAGAAAGAAAGAAAACTGTTAGGTACTATACTTAATATCTGAGTGATGAAAGAATCTGTACACCAAACCTCCTAGTCATGAGTTACCTATATAATAAACCTACATATGTACATCTGAACCAAAAATAAAAGTTTAAAAAATATATATATAAAGAAAACATAATTATCATATATTAAGAATAAAAAGATATCAAAAATAGAAATGCCTTTAGGGCAAAGATCAAATCCCAGGTGGAGCTATAAGGCCCACCTTTGTAACCATAAGTTGAGCATTCCTAATCCAAAACTTTAAAATTGGACATTTTCCAAAGTCTGAGACTTGCTTAAGTGCTGACTTGATGCCACAAGTGGAAAATTCCACACCTGGCCCCACGTGACAGATCACAGCAGTTAAAATGCAGTCACACACACACAATTTGTTCAGTGTCCCCAGAAAAATAAAATTACATTTAGCCTATGTGTATGATAGCTACATAAATCATAAATTTTATTTTCAGACATGGGTCCTATCTCCAAGATAGTTCATGTCATATATGCAAATATTCCAAAATCTGGAAAATTCTGAAATCTAAACCACTTCTAGTCCCAAGCATTTTGGACAAGAGATACTCAAACTGTACTTCAAAAAGATGTATGGAGCCTCATCGAACACTTCAGCTAGACAGAAGGTCTTAAGTTTTTTTTGGAAATATAATTAACATACTATAAAATTTAATATTTCAAAGTGTACAATTTAGTAATATTGGTATATTCACAAGGTTATGTAACCATCATTATCTAATCCCACAACACTTTCATCACCAGAAATAGAAACCTCATACCCACTAGCAGTAACTGAACATTTCTCTACAATATTCCCTGGAAACAACCAATCTACTTTCTTTCTGTATAGATTTTCCTAATCTGGACATTAAATATAAATGAAACTGTAAAATATGTGGCCTTTTATGTCTGTCCTCTTTCCCTTACCTAATAGTTCTAAAGTTCATTCACATTTTAACTTTTGTAGTATCAGTGCTTCATTTGTTTTTATGGATGAATAACATTACATTGTATGGATATAAGACAAAATTATTATAGCCCATTCATCACTTTATGGGCTTTTGGGTTCTTTCTACCTTTAGGCTATTATGAATATGAACATTACAGTACAAATGTTTGCATATGTCTATGTTTTACGTATCTCCTGGATATATACCCAGGAGTAGAATTTATCAAAAATTCTTCCCAAAAGTATAAGATACATAAACTCTTTTCAACTCATTCTATGAAGCCAGTATTACTCCTGTAGTAATACTGGACAAAATATCACAAAAAAAAAAATATTACAGACCAATATTCCTTATGAAAATAGATGCAAATATTATCAACAAAATGCTGCAAATATTGTCCAGCATGGTGGCTCTCACCTATAATCTTAGCTACTTGGGAGGCTGAGGCAGGAGGCTCACATGAGGCCAGGCATTTAAGACTAGCCTGAATAACATAGTAAGACCTGGTATTAAAAAGCAAAACAATTCTAGCAATGTGAATCCAGCAACTACAAAAATGTTTATTCTCCATGAGTAAGTGGGAAATCAAATTCTCTTTCTCCCCAGGTTTTGTTGCTGCTACTGAAATTGTTTGTTTATTTAGTGGCTTTTCTCAATTGATGATGTCTATATGCTTTACTGGTGTGGTCTGTGAAGTCTCTGATGGTCAACTAATGATTGGCTAAAGATTTCCTTAAATTCTCAGAACCACATTATTCCAGCCTTTGCTGAGGGGGCTCTGAGCGCATGCAGAAGCATGCCTTCAGCACTCAGCCTGGCAGTTTCCAACTCTGACTTATTCTTTACTTTCTGCTTGTCCAGAGCCACATCATCTAGAGGTGAGAGCTCAGGACCTTTTCAGATTTTTACTGATCATCTGTACTGTCCTGGGCATGTGTAAATATGTTGGAGCTTTTCAAAGTCCCTAAAGACATCTTATTTTCATAATTTTCTTTTTAAACTTTTTGGTTAGTCTGTTTTTTGCTCAGTTTCTATCCACTGCTTCAGGCAGTCATGAAGTTACACAATTGCCTGTATGTATTTTCAACAAATGACCATTAGGAATGAGGATTGTTTTGTAATGTGTGAGATCTAGATCAGATTAATACATAAAGCCTTGCAAGTTGGTTTTCCCAAAAATCGCCATACAGGTTTTTTTAAGGCAATTATTTAAGAATGAGGTTTTAAAGAGTTCCAGCTACATTTTTTAGTGGCTGCTGAATTTTAACAGGAATATTTACTCTTATGCTCAGAACTGAAGAAATGGGGATGCAATCAGGACAAGTTAAAAACATCACAAAACTTGCTGTTCTCATTGGTATTCAGCCAGTTTTCTTGGATAAATGTTACGCTTGGTTGTTGTAAGACTTAATTTCTACAAGTTTCAAAGAGTTATTTATCATGTTGTTGCCAGTTTTCTCATTGTTTCCTCATATGGAGGAAAGAATTTTTGGTGATTCTTTTCCCACTTTCAATGGTGCCTTTTTTTCTTCCAGCAATCTTAAAAGTATGCTGGAAACTCTATTAACAATAGAGCTTCCAAGAATCTGAAAGATGTTGTCAGAAAGTAACCTCTTAACAGCATTCAAATAGAGACAGCCCTATATTGATGAAATTCTAAAGAAGTGTGACTTATCTAAAGAAGAAAACCTGAATATATTTCAGAGGAGACACATGAAGTTTTAGGAGAATTACATTAGTGTAAGTACCAGTGGCTCAGCTAAAAAGGTCACAGACAGAACAAAATGGAAAGGTGCCTTTGAACCACCAACATTCTATGAGAAGAAAGAGACTACAACCTCTTAAACAAAATGACGGATGAATCAGAAGTTTGAAACAGAAACCAGGAGCTCAGAGCTGAGAAACCTAGCAAATCAATTTCAGGATGCAGAACTAGGCCCTAATCAATGGACTACTGGCATGCATCTTATTGGATTTTAGATTTGCTGTGAGCCAGTAGATGCTATGTGCCTCTTACCCCTATTCACTTTTGAACATCAGTGTTCATTGTGACTATTCTACCTATGTATCACCATTGCATATTGGGTCTGTGGGTTTTAGACAACATGTTTCTTGACTTCTCAGTCTTAGATTGAGATAATTTGTACTCAATGAATTTTACCTGAGAAATCTCTTTCATACCTGTATCTTATTTGGGTAATGACATCTTGGTTTTACATCCTAAGCTTGATGAAATAATAGGATGAGGCTTTGGGGCGTCTTCAAAGCATGATGAGTATATTTTGCATGTAGGAGTGAAGTAAATCACAGAGGACAAGAAGGTCTACTGTGAGCACTAGTCTCCAGAGATTAACCCCCAATTAATATCTTTAAGTAGTGTGTATGTCCACATACTTGTGCACATGTCAATATGCATTTAAATCTGAGCCGGCCAAGATAAAATGTAATGAAAGTAACAATTTATGACTAAAGTTAAGTTAGAAAGAGGCTTGAAGATTCTGCTGTGATCTCTTAGACTACTTGCTCTCAGAGAAGCTGGCCAAGATGTGAGAAATCCTCTCACTCTAAGAGCATGATGTGAGTAAGCTCAAGTTAGCCATGTGGGGAAGCTTCACAAAGATATGAATGGCCAACTACCAGTGGTTTCTGACATCCCAGCACAGTCACCAGACATATAAAAGAACAAACCATTTTGAGAATCTGTCCTGATCAAACATTCTGTTTACTTCAACCTCATAAAACTTTGGTCTACAAACACATGAAAGAAGCCCAGAAGAACCAACCCAGCTGAATCACCAATTTTGTCAAATCAAAAAATCATCAGACATGATCTTATATTTTTGTATCTTGCCATTAAACTTTGTAGTTGTTTGTTAAACAAAAATAGATTTAGAGGAGGATCCCAAGATGGCCAAATAAGAGGCAGCTCCGGAAAGCAGCTCCCAGCGAGAGAGACTCAGAAGCCAAGTGGTCTCCACAATTCCAAATGATGTACCAGGTTCATTTTGTTGGTCTGGTCGGACAGAGGGTATAAACTAAATAGGGCAAGTTGAGGCAAGGTGGGGCACTGCCCCATCCAGGAGGAGTGGGCAACCGACCAGAGGACTGGGGGATCTCCCCCTCTGGGACTTCAGTTCGGATGCAGCACTCTATCCAAGCCCTCTACAACCCACAGAACAAGAGATCTTCACCAGGCTGAAAACCCTTAGAGAGATGCCTGAACAGGGCAAAAGAGCAACTTCGGCTCTGGGGCTAGGCAGAAGCACTGGCTGATGCTGAGAAAGCCAAAAAGCTGGTGGTATGGAGCTACCTGAACCCCAGTAAGAAGGGGAATGGAATGCAGAGAAACAGCCCAAACGGCAGGACAGGTCCCCCAACCATGGCACAAAGCCCAGCAGGCCAAAAAACTCTCTCTCCAGAGTTAAATACCCAGAACATCAGTTAGCAACAGGAATGCTCCAGCTCGATGAGCCAAAGGGGAGCAGCCATTACAGAAACCGGCCTAATTTTCCTGAATAAATAAAAGAGGCAGCAGCTCTAATGAATCTGTGGCAGCCCAGCAGTGCCTCTGCAGGCAGACAAAAGAAGGCTGCCTCCCCAAGCAACTACCAGAGATCAAAACTATATAAATCCAAGAGATGGGGAGAAACCAGCGCAAGAAGAATGAAACCATCAAAAACCAGAACTTCTGTCCCCCACCATGAGTTCACGACTCCTCACCAGCAAGGGAACAAAGCAGGAAGGAGAATGAATTTGACAAACTGACAGAAGCAGGCTTCAGAAGGTGGGCAATAACAAACTTCTCTGAGTTAAAGAAACATGTTCTATCCCAATGCAAAGAAATCAAAAACCTTGAAAAAAGGTTAGATGAAATGCTAACTAGAATAACCAGCTTAGAGAAGAACATAAACGACTTGATGGAGCTGAAAAACACAGCCCAAGAACTTCATGAAGCATACACAAATTTCAATAGCTGGATATATCAAGCAGAAGAAAGGATATCAGAAATTGAAGATCAAATCAATGAAATAAAACGAGAAGGCAAGAAAAGAGAACAGAGAGTGAAAAGAAATGAACAAAGCCTTCAAGAAATATGGGATTATGTGAAAAGACCTACGCCTGATGCATACTTGGAAGAATGCATCCAAGCTGGAAAACACCCTTCAGGATATTACCCAGGAGAACTTCCCCAACCTAGCAAGGCAGGCAAACATTCAAATACAGGAAATACGGAGAACACCACAATGATACTCCTCTAGAAGAGCAACCCCAAGGCACATAATCATCAGGTTCACCAGGGTTGAAACAAAGGAAAAAAATACTAAGCACAGCCAGAAAGAAAGGTTGGGTCACCCACAAAGGGAAGCACATCAGACTCACAGTGGATCTCTCAGCAGAAACCCTACAAGCCAGAAGAGAGTGGGAGCCAATATTCAACATCCTTAAAGAAAAGAACTTTCAACCTAGAATTTCACATCCAGCCAAACTAAGCTTCATAAGTGAAGGAGAAATGAAATCCTTTATGGACAAGCAATTGCTGAGGGATTTTGTCACTACCAGACCTGCCCTGCAAGAGCTGCTGAAGGAAGCACTAAACACAGAAAGAAAAACCCAATATGAGCCACTGCAAAAAGAACCAAATGGTAAAGACCAACGATGCAATGAAAAAATTACACCAACCAAAGGGCAAAACAACCAACCAGTAATAAAATGGCAAGATCAAATTCACACATAACAATATTAACATTAAATGTAAATGGACTAAATGCCCCTATCAAAAGACACAGACTGGCAAATTGGATAAAAAGCCAAGAACCTCTGTATTCAGGAAACAGAGATTTGCTGTATTCAGGAAACCCATCTCATGTGCAAATACACACATAGACTCAAAATAAATGGATAGAAGAAAATTTAGCAAGCAAAGAATGCAAAAAAAGCAGGGGTGGTAATCCTAGTCTCTGATAAAATTGACTTCAAACCAAAAAAAATCAAAAGAGACAAAGAAGGGCATTACATAATAGTAAAAGGATCAATACAACAAGAAGAGCTAACAATCCTAAATATATACACACCCAACACAGGAGCACCTAGGTACATAATGCAAGTCCTTAATGACCTACAAAGAGACTTAGACTCCTACACAATAATAGTGGGAAACTTTAACACTCCATTGTCAATCAATATTAGATCAATGAGACAGAAAATAAACAAGGAAATCCAGGACTTGAATGTAGATCTGGACCAAACAAACTTAATAGACATTTACAGAACTTTTAATCCCAAATCCACAAAAGATGCATTCTTCTCAGCACCACATCGCACTTACTCTAAAATCAACCACATAATTGGAAGTAAATCACTCCTCAGCAAATACAAAAGAACAGAAATCATAACAAACAGTCTTTCAGACAACAGTGCAATCAAATTAGAACTCAGGATTAAGAAACTAACTCAAAACCACACAACTTCATGGAAAATGAACAACTGGCTCCTGAATGTAGACTGGATAAACAATGAAATGAAGGCAGAAATAAAGATGTTCTTCAAAACCAATGAGAATGAAGATACAACATACCAGAATCTCTGGGACATATTCAAAGCAGTGTCTAGAGGAAATTTCATAGCAATAAATGCCCACATGAGGAATGAGGAAAGGTCTAAGATCATCACCTTGTCATCAAAATTGAAAGAGTTAGAGGAGCAAGATCAAAAAAACTCAAAAGCTAGCAGAAGACAGAAATAACTAAGATCAGAGCAGAACTGACAGAAATAGAGACACAAAAAAACTCTTCAAAAATTCAGTAAATCTAGGAGCTGGTTTTTTGAAAAGATCAACAAAATAGATAGACTGCTAGCCAGACTAATAAAAAAGAAAAGAGAGAAGAATCAAATAGATGCAATAACAAATGATAAAGGGGACATCACCAATTCCACAGAAATACAAACTACAATCAGAGATTACTATAAACAACTCTATAAACACAACCAGTAAATCTGGAATAAGTAGGTAAATTCCCGGACACTTGCACTCTCCCAAGACTAAACCAGGAAGAAGTTGAATCCCTGAATAGACAAATAACAAAGGCTGAAGTTGAGGCAGTAATTAATAGCCTACCAATTAAAAAAAGCCAAGGTCCAGAAGGGTTTACAGCTGAATTCTACCAGACTTACAAAGAGGAGCTGGTACCATTCCTTCTGAAACTATTCCAAACAATACAAAAAGAGGGAGTCCTCCTCAACTCAGTTTATGAGACCAACATCATCCTAACACTAAAACTGGGCAGAGACACAACTAAGAAAGAAAACTTCAGACCAATATCCATGATGAACATCAATGCAAAAATCTTCAATAAAATACTGGCAAACATAATGCAACAGCAAATAAAAAAGCTTATTCATCATGATCAAGTAGGCTTCATCCTGGGGATGCAAAGCTGGTTCAATATACGCAAGTCTATAAATGTAATCCATCACATAACAGAACCAAAGACAAAAACCACATGATTATCTCAATAGATGCAGAAAAGGCCTTCGACAAAATTCAACAGCACTTTATGCTAAAAACCCTCAATAAACTAGGTATCGATGGTATGTATCACAAAATAATAAAAGCTATTTACAACAAACCCACAGCCAATATCATACTGAACAGCTAAAAACTGTAAGCATTCCCTTTGAAATCTGTCACAAGACAAGGATGCCCTCTTTCACCATTCCTATTCAATATAGTATTGGAAGTTCTAGCCAGGGCAATGAGGGAAGAGAAAGAAATAAAGGGTATACAAATAAGAAGAGAGGAAGTTAAATTGTCTCTATTCACAAATGACATGATTATATATTTAGAAGACCCCATCATCTCAGCCCAAAATCTCCATAAACTGATAAACAACTTCAGCAAAGTCTCATGATATAACATTAATGTGCAGAAATCACAAGCATTTCTATATACCAATAACAGACAAACACAGAGCCAAATCAAAAGTGAACTCCCATTCACAATTGCTACAAAGAGAATAAAATACCTAGAAATACAACTAACAGAGGATGTAAAGGATCTTTTCAAGAACTACAAACCACTGCTGAATGAAATAAGAGAGGACACAAACAGAGGGAAAAACATCCCATGCTCATGGTTGGGAAGAATCAACATCATGAAAATGGCCATACTACCCAAAGTAGTTTATAGATTCAATGCTATCCCCATTGAGCTACCAATGACCTTCTTCACAGAACTGGAAAAAAAATCCTTCAAACTTCATATGGAAGCAAAAGAGAGCCCGCATAGCCAAAACAATCCTAAGCAAAAAGAACAAAGCCAGAAGCATCACGCTGCCTGACTTCAAACTATATTACAAGGCCACAGTAATCAAAACAGCATGGTACTGGTGCCAAAACAGAGACATAGATCAATGGAACAGTACAGAAGCCTCAGAAACAACACTACATATCTATAATGATCTGTCTTTGAAAAACCTGACAAAAACAATCAATGGGGAAAGGATTCCATGTTTAATAAATGATGTTGGGAAAACTGGCTGGCAAACCATGGGCAGAAAGCAGAAACAGGACCCCTTCCTGACACCTTACACTAAAATTAACTCCAAATGGATTAAAGATCTAAACATAAGACCTAACACCATAAAAACCCTGGAAGAAAACCTATGCAAAACCATTCAGGACATAGGCATAGGCAAGGACTTCATGGCTAAAACACCAAAAGCAATGGCAGCAAAAGCCAAAATAGACAAACGGGATCTAATTAAACTCCAGAGCTTCTGTACAGCAAAGGAAACAATCATTAGAGTGAACCAGCAACCAACAGAATGGAAAAAAAATTTTGCAATCTACACATCTGACAAAGGGTTAATATCCAGAATCTACAAAGAACTAAAACAGATTTACAAGAAAAAAAAAAAAAACATTCAAAAGTGGGTGAAGGATATGAACAGACACTTTACAAAAGAAGACATTGATGAGGACAACAAATATATGAAAAAATGCTCATCATCATGGTCATTAGAGAAATGCAAATCAAAACTACATTGAGATACCATCTCACACCAGTTAGAATGGTGATCATTAAAAAATTTGGAGAAAACAGATGCTGGAGATGTTGTGGAGAAGTAGGAACAGTTTATACTGTTGGTGGGTATGTAAATTAGTTCAACCATTGTTGAAGACAGTGTGTCAATTCCTCAAGGACCTAGAAATAGAAATACCATTTGATCCAGCAATTCCATTACTGGGTATATACCCAAAGAATTATAAATTGTTCTGTTATAAAGACACATGCACACGTATATTCATTGTGGTACTGTTTACAATAGCAAAGACCGGGAACCAACCCAAATGTCCATCATCGACAGAGTGGATAAAGCAAATGTGGCACATATACACCATGGAATACTATGCAGCCATAAAAAAATGATGAGTTAGTATCCTTCATAGGGACACGGATGAATCTGGAAACCATCATTCTCAGCAAACTGACACAAGAACAGAAAACCAAGCACTGTATGGTATCACTCATAGGCAGGTGTTGAACAATTAGAACACATGGACACAGGGAGCGGAGCATCATCTACTGTGGTCAGTTGAGGAGGGCTAGGGGAGGGACAGAGGGTGGGTAGGGTGGGGATGGATAATGAGGGGAGAAATACTAGATATAGGTGATGGGGGGATGAAGGCAGCAAACCACCTCGCCATGTATGTACCTATGCAACAATCCTGCATGATCTGCACATGTACCCCAGAACCTAAATTACAATAAAATAAAATAAAAAGTTTCATAAAATTAAAAGAGCTTTGTAGATGCTAATGTAATGTTTAAAATGCTGCATTTTTCAAAATGTTTTTATTGCTACCTACATTTTTATAGATGAAATAAAGTTAGTACATTAATGTCAAAAAAAAAAAGAAAGACAATACATTTAGAAAGAGAAAAAGATGACCAATAACAGGTGAAGGACATAATAGAAAACAGTGACTTATTATTCACTGTAGGATGAAGGCTGAAAAGAAAATTCAATCAGGACAGAATTTTTGCAACATTTTAAAAAATGTGGAGTTGCAAAAGTTCAGCCTGGCACTTACTTCTAAGATTGCGGTAATGTGCGGAAGATTGCATTTAGTCATGTGCAGAAAGGCTGCCGGGAGATGTACGTGGCCAACCACCAGTATAAATGCATAGATACTCTAAAGTATTGAAAAATCTAAGATTAGATGACTTGTATTGTGGATATTTGGCAATTTTGAATCACAAGATCGACTAATTTAATGATAGAAGAAAAAGTATTAATTTTGTGGAAGCACTGTCATGCAGTGAATCACAGATAGATTTTAGAATTAGTCGATCTTAGTCTAAATCTTGAATCTGCCACTCATCAGCTAAAATTGAGTGAGAAATAAAATATTAAGATTTAAATGTCCATCATGCCTTCTCCCAATTACTTCTGAGTCAATCCCAAATTAAATGTCATCCTGAATTAAAACAGCATAGATTTGCTTTGTCTTTTTCTAAATTTTATTTCAATGAAAAAAATATATACAATATATATTACTTTGTTTTCTGGCTTCTTTCACTCAATTTGATGCTTGTGAGATTTATCCATTTTTGTCCTGATGAGTGGCAGTTTGTTGTTCAGTGCTTTATTGTATTTAATTGTATGGACAACCCAATTTCTTTATCCATTTTACTCTTAATAGAAATCCCCATTGTTTCCAGCTTTGACCTATTATGAATAACGTGGTGATCCTTCCTAGATATGTCAGATTATGTATGTATGCATGTACTTCTGTTGGAATTAAATTGTTGGGTCAGAGAAAATGTCTACATTTAAATTTAGTTAAAATTTAGAAGTAGATTTTTTAACTGGTTGTGCATTTTTACAACCCCTCAATTGATATTTGAGAGATTATAATGCTCCACAGCCTTATCAACGCAACATTTTTATCCTGAGTTTTAACTATTTTAATCACTGATTCTAATTTCCAGTAAGAATACTGCTCCAAGGATTATGTGGCATGTGATACAAACATAAAACATTATTATTCCTACCCATTTTTGAATATTAGCAGTAGTGTGAATCTTTATCAGAGGAAATAGAACCATGTGGACCAAAATGATGAATTATTTGCTTTTTCTAAATTTTTATTGTCTTCTGTGCAGTTGATTCTTTTTCAGAATAAGCAAAGGCTAGTATGAAAGAGTGTCAGTTTCAGTCAATACCCATTTGTAGCCCCCTCAATGCTACTTATACAAGTCCAGTGGCAGCTCAGTAATTTTGCCTACATCCATCTTAAAGTAATTAAAGATTACTTGAAGTTTCTCCAATTTGTATTGAGTAGAGGTTCTTCCCACATTATTTGCTCAGTTGGATATGAAGGAAATGTGTTCTCTTTGACCCAACTGCGCATGAACAGGCACTCCCATACCAACTTATTTCATGAACCCAGGTAGCTAGCTTTACAGCTCTGACAAAGGCATCTGTTCCAGTATTGCTTTCCCCACGTGAGTCATCAGCTGGTACTTGTGGTGGGCACCTATTTGCTTTACCTTAATTCTTCCTCCTCTAAAGTCACATAAAAACTTCCAAACTTAAGTATCCTGTATGGAGAGGAGGACTGTACTTACTATTTAATAATCTAGAAGCATATTAAAATGACATCAACTTTGGCACAAAAGTATAAATATTCAAATATTCAGGTCCAAGCCTTATACTTTCTGCTGTTTATCCCCAAATAAACAGATTTCGATTCTGCCTACTATTTGTTCTTTCCTTCTTCATCAACACTTTACCATCTGTAGGATGTATCGTGACCAATTTCTAATTGCAATGTAACTACTGAATTCAGAATTCCAGTCACTGAACCAAGAAAACTATTTTTGGCATCAGAGAATATAGCAATAGGTAGTAAGGATGTAAAGAGGTAGGAAAAGCCACAGGGCCCTGTAATTGGCCTTGCAAGAAAAGTAAACTGCATATATACATAATTTACATCTCCTGAATTTCTCCTTGTCACATGCTGTTGAATACAATATTTTTATTTTATCAGTGAGCTCTGCTAAGCTCTGCTAAGCTGCTTCTCTATTCTTTTCTGACATTATATACTACTTGAAAGGTATTTCTGGTCCCAGCACATAATGACACAGTATTATGCATTGTCATTCACTGTAGGGGTCACTTTCACCAAAGCCCCCAGTAACAAGCTGCCAATTGTTTTTCAAAAGGTCTAAAAAGTGCCTCTGCAGCATGCAGCTTTCCAGTCACAATCCCCGAAGATCTTTGCTAAATACAATACCCCATTTCTGCCAAAGGCTCCAGTCAGCACATTTCTAGTTGCATATACTACTGAAATCAACTGGCCGTCAGGTCATGAGTTTCAAGTGGGTCTTTCAATGCTTGTTTTTGCTCTGGGCTCCCTTCAAATTCAGTATTTTTTTTGTTTGTTTGTTTCTGATTCTTTGTGAATTGAGACTAACCGAACTCTTAAGGACAGATTCTGATTTCACAAAAACCCACAAGATCCACCTGTATTCGTGTTTCCTGTTTTGTGTCAGGATCAGTTAATAAAATAATTTGTTTCTCAGAGCTCAAGGGATATCTTTGATTCCTCCTGGCAGTATAATCTTTCAAAATGTAACACACTTAGCCAGGTTTACAGTTCAGTTGTGTTCACTAGCCAGCCTCTACTTGTCATACGGGTGACTTAAATTCTCCTGCCTGCCTTTTTCCCAGAAGGCAATTCTCACAGTATCATCAATGCAATGAGCCAATGTACTGAGTATTATCAAACTCAGACATGACTACACTAAATAATGATGAATGGCAGTGAAGTTAAATATCCGGGAAGAAAAATCAAGAATATGTACCCCAATAAAGCCACTTCACAGAAATTCAAACAGTGTCAGATTAGATTCTAAATAGGTATGGAAAAGAAGGCGTAAGACAAATCTTTTATGGCATATTAATCACCTTTAGCCTGTTGCCCTTCTTGTGTAGTCTTTAATATCTTGCTTATGCTGTAAGAAATGAGAACAACCTTCTTATGTCCTAAAATGGCTACTATCATATTCCATGAGTAAGAGAGATTTAAAGCTTCCACTTCATCACGTCCTTCCTTAATAGAACAATGGTTTCTTGTATTTTGGGAATTCTCCGTTGCTTCATTTTCCTACAGAAGACTGATTGAACAACACAAGGTTCCCATTCAGTATGTCCAGTTAAAATGAGACAGCATCTCTTCCACGCATAATATCAATTCCAATTCCACATTCCACTAACAGCAACAGAATCTTGAAATCTATTATCCATATTTTTCCTATCAGTAGTTTAGTTATAACCTAAGTACCATATATGTTCCCTCGGTTTCACAACTGGACCTGTGAAAGTACTGTCTTTCTTGTGGGAATCACTGACTGCTAGTAATTCCAAAAACTTTACAAAAAGCCCAAAGATCATCTTGCTCATGAAACTGTGAAAGACCTTGGGTCCCCTGCTAGGGGTTGAGTGAGTAGATCTCAGACCTTCTGCTAATAAATTTTACATGACGGTTTATTATCTGAGGAAATAAATTTACACCAGAGTCAAGTATTTTTTTGTTCTAAATCACCACTCTTAAAATAGAATTTAAATTCATACAAACTTGGCTATATAGAGTGAATTGAGTCACTTTGAGTGTGGTTCACCTTAAGAATTACGAGTGTCCTAGCTGAAGTTCAAAGAAACTCTATCTAAAGTTTTGATCATGTGCTTTTTATGTGCAATCCAATTTTTTTTCCTTTTTTTTTTTCAGTAGCTTTCTGACATCTCTACCTGGCTAAATGGTAATCACAACCCCCTCCTCCCCATTTTTTTTGTCATTTTTCCTTTAGGGCCACTTTTCCTTTGAATAGCACATAACTATTTTCCATCAGTCAGTTACATGCAGAGTAAATAAACTAGTAAATCCATCACAGCCTCTTAAATGTTTTCTTGGCACTTATTAGTAAGGTTACACAAGAATGCCAGGATTGGTGAGGTAGCAGGGAGCTGGCTGTATCACAGCATTTGTCATGGTCTGTGTCAACAGTATTAATTTATACCTGTTTCTTTACTTTCGTATGGCCAACTTAGGGTTGCCAGCATTTGTTACACTTATTCATAAACTGGATTCTAGTTGATAGAGATGGAGCAGGGCAGTTTCCTGTCTTTGGAATAGAGTGATACATTTTTTACCCACTGCAACACATTTATTAGATTTCATACTTTCCACAATGGTCCTCTTACAAAAGCTTGCAGCCATTTTTGGTCTTTTGCCAACTCAGATAATCCTTTTAAAATCAATATTATCATTAGCAATGTGACTCTCCTAAATGGTCTGTTCTAAGAATTCATGCTGGCAAGAATTTGTCAGCCTTCTGTTATTTCTTCATGACATGGCCTTCCTCATGATAGTGAGTACATATTCCATGGCCTGTAGAAAAGCAGTGGTTATACGTAATTTACTTCTCCATGGGTAAGTCAACTAAAGTCGCCATTGAAGCGTAAGATGGCTTTCAGCAACCAGAAAAATCTGACCTTAATTCATTCACTGTCAATATTTTAATTTCCTTCTTAAGTGATCTCATTTCCACCAGAACTCATATTAACAGCCAGGGAACAGTACTTTTTGTTGATTATTCTTCTGTTTTGAATTGTTTTTATATCAATTCAGCTAAATTTTCCAGGTTTATTTCTTATAAAATTAGCTATGCCTGAATCAAATAATCCTGATGCTTTTTCTCCCCTTCTGCTCAAAAAAAAAAAAATGTGTCATAGCCTTAAAGATTTATGAGCATAAAAGGCAAGATTTGTCAAAGCAGATTTACATATGTGGAGGAGCTCAACTCCCCCAGTCTATTTGACTATCCTTGCAGAAATACAGCAATGCTTTTATTGCTGTACTTTTACAGTAAGTTTCACTATATATTGGAGCATCTTCTCTTATACTCTTCTTCAAGATTATGTTGGCTAATTTGGTCTTATACATTCATATAAATTTTATATTTAGTTTGTAAATTTTCAATAAATTGCATTGGCATTTGAAATAAGACTACACTGACTGTATAGATCATTTTTGGGTGAAATTGATATCTTTACAATATTGGGTTTTCCCATCCGTGAACAAGACATTTCCTTTCATTTATTTAAGTTTTCTAAAATTGCTTTCAAACTCTAAATTTAAACATGAATGAGATTAGTTTACGCTTTTTTTTTCTTTTATGTAATGAAAAAATGGAAAAACATCCCATGCTCAAGGTTAGGAAGAATCAATATTGTGAAAATGGCTACACTGCCCAAAGCAATTTATAGATTCAATGCTATCCCAAACAAGTTATCATTGACCTTCTTCAAAGAACTTGAAAAAGTACCTTAAAATTCACATGGCACCAAAATGAGCCCACATAGCCAAGACAATCCTAAGAAAAAAAAAAAAGCTGGAGGCATCATGCTACATGATTTCAACCTCGGCTACAGTAATGAAAACAACATGGTACTGCTACCAAAACAGGGATATAGACCAATGGAACAGAGGCCTTAGAAGTAACACCACCTATCTGCAACCATCTGATCTTTGACAAAATTGACAAAAAGAAGCAATGGGATAAGGATTCCCTATTTAATGAATGGTGTTGGGAAAACTGGTTAGCCATATGCAGAAAGCTGAACCTGGACTCCTCCCTTATACCTTAAACAAAAATTAACTCTAGATGGATTAAAGACTTAAACATGAGGTGTAACACCATAAAAACTCTGGAAGAAAACCTAGGCAATACCTTTCAGGACATAGGCATGGACAAGGACTTCATGACTAAAACACCAAAAGCAATGGCAACAAAAGCCAAAAATAGACAAATGGGATCTAATTAAACTTAAATGCTTCTGCACAGCAAAAGAAACTATCATTAGAATGAACTGGCAATCAACAGAAACAAACAACCCCATCAAAAAGTGGACAAAGGATATGAACAGACACTCCTCAAAAGAAGACATTTATGCAGCCAACAAATATATTAAAAAATGCTCATCATCACTGGTCACTAGAGAAATGCAAATCAAAACCACATTGAGATACGATGCCCGTTAGAATGGCAATCATCAAAAAATCTGGAGACAACAGATGCTGGAGATGATGTGGAGAAATAAGAATGCTTTTATACTGTTGGTGAGAGTGTAAATTAGTTTGAACATTGTGGAAGACAGTGTCATTATTCCTCAAGGATCTAGAAATAGAAATACCATTTGACCCAGCAATCCCATTACTGGGTATATACCCAAGTGATTATAAATTGTTCTACTATAAAGACACATGTACACATATGTTCATTGAGGCACTGTTTACAATAGCAAAGATTTGGAACCAACCCAAATGCCCATCAGTGATACACTGGACAAGGAAAATGTGGCATATATATACCATGGAATACTATGCAGTCATAAAAAAGGATGGGTTCATGTCCTTTGCAGGGACATGGATGAAGCTGGAAACCATCATTCTCAGCAAACTGACACAAGAACAGACAACCAAACACCACATGTTCTCACTCATAAATGGGCATTGAACAATGAGAACACATGGACACAGGGAGGGAAACATCACACACTGGGGCATGTTGTGGGGTGGGAGAGCTAGAGGAGGGATAGCAGGGAGTGGAGGGATTGGGGAGGGATAACATTAGGAGAAATACCTAATGTAGATGACAGGGAGATGGATGCAGCAAACCATCATGGCATGTGTATACCTATGTAACCATCCTGCACAATCTGCACATGCACCCCAGACCTTAAAATATAATTTAAAAATTGTCCTTGTCTAGGTATGCCTAACTACATACTCTCTCTCTCTCTCTCTCTCTCTCTCTCTCTTTCTCTCTCTCTCTCACACACACACACACACACGTTGATAGGTGTTTTTCTTTTTTGTGTGTGATTCTCTGAGAGATTGCCAAGATAGAAGTTTTTTTAATGCTTGATAAAATTTACTGGTGAAAACCCTTGATGTAGAATTAAGAAAAAAAGAGTATTTAATAAGAAGTTATCTTTCATATATAGTCCTTTTACCCCTTCTCTTTCTTCTTTTCTACTTCTCTTCCTGTATCCCTCTCTTTTTGCCCCCCACCTTTCTCTTTCCCATATTCCAACATTTAATATATTGAATCTTGAAATGTACATTTTATCTCTTAGTGCTGTATACTTAATGTCCATCTGCACTTCATTTCTCTCTTCTTCTTTGAACTCTACAATTACATGCATATTAATTTACTTGAAGTTGTTGCATAATTCATGATGTTCTTAATTTTCACTAATTCTTATTTAACTGTTTCATTTTAGATAGTTTTTATTGTTATATCTACAAGTTTACTATTCTTTCTTTCTGGAGTATCTAATCTGTCACTAATTTTATGCACTTTTTATTTAGAAGAACAGTTTGGGTCTTTTTTAAAAAATAGAATATGCAGGTCTCTACTTAACATTTTGAATACATGGCATATTGTAATAATAATTGTTTTAATGTTATTGTCTGCTAATTCTAACATCTGTTTCATTTCTGAGTCAGTTCCAATGGATTATTCTGGTCCTTATGAATCGTGCTTATTTACTTTTTTAAAATACTGATAATCCTTTTTTTTTAACTTTTATTTTAAGTTTAGGGGTACATGTGCAGAATTTACAGTTTATTACATAGGTAGTCATTGTCATGGAGGTTTGTTCATACAGATTATTTCACCACCCAGTGGTGAAATAAGCCAAGTATTCATTTGTGATTTTTTTCTGATCTCCCCCTTCCCACCCTCCACACTCCAGTAGGCCCCAGTGTGTGTTATTTCTCACTATGTGTCCATGTGTTATCATTTAGCTCCCACTTACACATGAGAACATGCCATATTTGGTTTTCTTCCTGCATTAGTTTGCTAAGGATAATAGTCTCCAGCTCAATCCATGCCCCTAAAAAGAACATGACCTCTTTATTTTTTATGAATGCATAGTATTGCATGATACATATATACTGCATCTTCTTTATCCAGTCTATCATTGATGGGCATTTAAGTTGATTCCATGTCTTTGCTATTGTGAATAGTGCTGCAATAAACACATGCATGCATGCATGAGTCTTTATAATTGAATGATTATGTTCCTTTGGGTACATACCCAGTAATGGGATTTGCTGGGTTGAATGATAATTTTGTCTTCAGGTGTTTTCAAAATCTCTACACTCTCTTCCACAATGATTGAATTAATTTATACTCCTACCAATGATTTATAAAGATTCCTTTTTCTCCACAACCTAACTAGCACCCGTTATTTTTTGACTTTTTAATGATAGCCATTCTGACTGGTGTGAGATGGTATTTCATTGTGGTTTTGATTTGTATTTCTCTAATGATCAGTGATATTGAGCTTTTTATCATTTGATTGTTGGACCCATGTATGTCTTTTTTTTAGAAGTGTCTGTTCATGCTTTTGCCCACTTTTTAATGGAGTTGTTTGTGTTTTGCTTGTAAATTTGTTTACATTTCTTATAGATGCTGGATATTAAAACTTTGTCAGATGCATGGTTTGCAAAATGCTTCTTCCATTCTGTAGTTTGAGTGCTTAGTCTCTCAATAGTATCTTTTGTTGTGCAGAAGCTCTTTAGTTTAATTAGATCCCGTTTGCCAATTTTTGCTTTTGTTGCAATTGCTTTTGGCATCTTCACTATGAAATATTTTCCAATTTCTCTGTCATGAATGGTGTTGTCTATGTTGTCTTCCAAGGTTGTATACTTTGGGGATTTACATTTAATTCTTTAATCCATCTTTAGTTACTGTTTGTATATGGTATAAGAAAGGGGTCCAGTCTCAATTTTCTGCATATGGCTAGCCAGTTATCCCAGCACCATTTATTGAAGTGAGAATCCTTTCCCCATGGCTTGTTTTTGTCAGATTTGTTGAAGATTAGATAGTTGTAGGTGTGCTGTCTAATTTCTGAGATCTCTATTCTGTTTTATTGGTCTGTATGTTTTTCTTCTACCAGTAGCATGCTGTCTTGGTTACTGTAGCCCTGTGGTATTGTTTGAAGTCAGATAACATGATGCTTCCAGCTGTGATTTTTTTTTGTAGGATTGTCTTGGTTAATCAGGCTCTTTTTTGACTTTGTATGAATTTTAGAATAAGTTTTTCTAGTTCTGTGAAGAATGTCATTGGTAGTGTGATAGGAATAGCATTAAATTTATAAATTTCTTTGGGCCATATGGCCATTTTATAATATTGATTCTTCTTATCTATAAGCATAGAATGTTTTTCCATTTGTTTCTGTTGTCTCTGATTTCCTTTAGGTGTATTTTGTAGCCCTCCTTGTAGAGACTCTACACGCCCCTTGGTAGCTGTATTCATAGGTATTTTATTATTTTTCTGGCAATTGTGAATGAGAATTCATTCATGATTTGGCTCTCAACTTGACTGTTATTGGTGTATAGGAATGCTGGTAATTTTTGCACATCAATTTTGTATCCTGAGACATTGCTGAAGCTTCTTATCAGCTTAAGAAGCTTTGGGGCTGAGACCTCCCAGTTGGGGTCTCCATCTACCTCCTACAGGTGTGTCCAGTCCAGCAACAGGTCCAGCCCCCCCTGGAATGAGCTCCCAAAGGATGGGGCAGGGTGCTACCTTTGTTGTTTCACATACTTCACTGGTGATACCTCCAGGTACAGGAAAATCCAAGGCAACAATGGTCTGTAGTGGTTCCCAGCAAACTGCAGCAGCCCTACAATAGCCAGACAAAAAACAGAACAAAAAAAAACCCACTAAACCAAAGGTCAACAACCCCAAAGTTTGAGGGTAGATAAACCCAAGAAAATTAGAAAAAAAAAATCCATGCAAGAACATTAAAAATTCAAAAAACCAGAGTGTACTCTTTCCTCAAATGATCACATCAGCTATCCAGCAAGGATTCGGAACTGGGCTGAGGCTAAGATGGCGGCAATGACAGAAGTAGAATTCAAAATGTGGACAAAAATGCACTTCAATGAGCTAAAGAAGCGTGTTGTAACCCAATACAAGGGAACTAAAAACCATGATTAAACATCACAGGAGCTGACAAAGTAACTGACAAAGTAGCTGACAAAGTAACTTAAATATAAGAAGAATGCAACAAACCTGAGAGAACTGAAAAACACCCTACAAGAATTTCATAATGTAATTACAAGTATTAATAGCAGAATAGACCAAGTGGAGCAGAAGACAAAAAATAACCAAAATCAGGGCTGAACTGAAAAACATGAAGACACAAAAACACAGTAAAAAGATCAGTGAATACAGGAGCTGTTTTTCTGGGAAAAAATAAATAAATAAAATAAAATAGATAGATTGCCAGCTAGACTAATAAGGAAGAAAAAAATAGAAGAGTCAAATAAATACAATTAGAAATGATAGGAGTGTTATTACCACTGACCCTACAGAAATACAAACAAGCATCAGAGAATATTATAAACACCTCTGTGCACATAAACTAGAAAATCTATAATAAACAGATAAATTCCTGGACACATACACTCTTCTAAGACCGAACAAGAAAGAAATAGAATCCCTGAACAGATTAATAACAAGTTCTGAAACTGAGACAATAATAAATAGCTTACCAACCAAAAAAAGTCCAGGACCATATGGATTCACAACTGAATTCTATCAGATGTACAAAGAGCTGGGACCGTTCCTACTGAAACTATTCCACAAAATTGAAAAAAAAAAAAATGGAACTCTTCCCTAACTCTTTGTATGAGGCCAGCATCATCCTGACACTGAAACCTGGCAGGGATAAAATAAAAGAGAAAACTTCAGGCCAATAACCTGGATGAACATCCATGCAAAAATTCTCAAAAAAATACTGACAAACTGTAACCAGCAGCATATCAGAAAACTAATCTACCATGATCAAGTAGGTTTCATCCCCAAGATGCAAGGTTTGTTCAACATACACAAATAAGTAAATGTGATTCATCACATAAACAGAACTAAAGACAAAATACATGATTACATCAATTGATGCAGATAAGGCTTTTGACAAAATTCAACATCCTTTCATGTTAAAAACTCTTCATAAAGTAGGTATTGAAGAAACATGCCTCAAAATTAAGAGCCATGTATAACGAATTATGGCCAACATCATACTGAATGGGCAAACCTGGAAACATTCCCCTTGAAAACTGTCATATAACAAGAATTCCTACTCTCACCACTCCTATTCAACATAGTATTGGAAGTTCTGGCCAAGGCAATCAGGCAAGAGAAAGAAATAAAGGGAATCCAAATAGGAATGGAAGAAGACAAATTATTCCTGTTTGCAGATGACATAATCCTATGTCTAGAATGTCTGGAAATTTTTGCTTAGATGATAGATACTATTGAATATGACCTTGTTGGGTGCTGGATAATTGTAAATATTCCTGTGTTTTATTGTAGGCTTCAGTTTGTTACTAGAAAATAAATTGATCCTTTTGTATCTTGCTTTTATAATTTGTTATGAAGATCAAAAATAGCATTCAGATACAGGCTATTTATTCCCTACTACTGAGGCAATACTTCTTGAGTATTGTACACAATGCCCTTTGAATTCTGATTTTTTTCACTCTGACTTTTGCGAAGAGGCACTTTTCCTGGCCTTCTGTGAGTGCTGAACACTGCTTCTTCTAATCCTCTTAGGACTGGACTTAGCTCATCTCATTTGTTTCTACTCTCATAGGGATTACTGACTGATGTACAATGTCTTCAAAACTGTTTTTTCATATTTTATCCCTCCTTCTCTTTTTTTTTTTCCAAGTGGGAGAGTGTATCTAGTCTTTATTATTATATGCTGAGTGGATGTAGAATTTTAGACTGTTACTTTTGAAACTAAAAATCGAAAATATAATTATAATTTATATATTAGCATAAAAATTATGCTTGTTCTTTTCTGGCACACATTTAATTTAGGGTCTAACTTGAGTTAAGTATAGGCAGACCTTTATTTTTCAACTACAATGATAAAATGAGTCGGCTCTTGTTAGTTAAAAAGGACAAACTTGCTCACACATGTAGGAATTCTAAAGCTGCAGCAAAAGATTCACCAATTCCCACTGACTTGCAAAACTCTTAATTCATAGATATCTAGAACTTCTCTAGGGGCAGATATTTAAATCTTATCTGAGTGTATGATCAGGCTATAGCCATCATACACTCAGATAAGATATTTAAATCATACACTTTCTGCCTCTCAAAGTCAAATTATCAGGCTGAGCAGAAGATTAAGCAAAAGTGTCTGGCAGCAAATCATGCACTTGTTTCAAAGGGAAGAGAAGCACTGTTCAACTTTGTATCGCATTCCTTCCAGGTGGTTTTCAATAGTACTTGAGATTTGCTAATATCTTTTCTCACCCTCAAGTCCAGAGAGCAGAGAAAGGGTTTTAATATTATTCTTCTGCACACTAAATTTTCAAAAAATTTGGTTTTATTTTTAATTCAGTTAAATTTTTATTTTAAATTAAGACTTTTTTTCTAGGATATTGTAATCTCATGCAATTTTTCATGTATAAAAATGCCATCAGAGTAGACTGGCGCCACAGCCATTCTTCATCTTCAAGGCGCTGGGATTACCTTTGTAGATAACCTGCCCTTTCTCTCTGGCTGCTTTTAATATTCTTTCATTTGACTTTGGACAATCTGACAATTATATGTCTTGGGATAATATTATTGTGTAGAATCTTTCAGGAGTTCTCTGTACTTCCCAACAGAGGAAATAAAGGCTGTTGGGCTCTTTAGCAAGGTTGGGGAAGGTTTTATGAATGATATCCTTAAATATGTTTTCCAAGTTGTTTGCTTTCTTCCCCTCCCTTTCAGGGTGTCAATGGTTCATGGATTTGGCCTCCTTACATAATCCCATACTTTACTTCTCAGATGCTTTTTTCATTCCTTTTCATTTTTTGTCTGACCGTCTTACATCAGAGAACCAATCTTCAAGTTCTGAGATTCCTTTCTCAGCTTGATTTATTCTAATATTAATATTTGTGATTGCATTGCAAAATTACTGTATTGTGTTATTCAGCTCTGTTAGACCCATTAGGTTCTTTTTATACTGCCTATTTCATCCTTCAGCTCCTTTATCACTTTGTTGTAATTCTTTTTTTTTTTTTTTTGGAATTGGGTTTTGCTGTTCTGCTGATGATCTTTGCTTCTATCCATATTCTGAATTATCTTCCTATCATTCCAGCCAGTTCAGCTTGGTTAAGAACTCTTGTTAGAGAACTGGTGTGGTTATTTGTAGGCCATAAGACATTCTGGCTATTCAAGTTATCAGAGTTCTTGCATTGGTTCTTTCTCATCTCTGCTTTTGGGTGTTCCTTTATCTTCAGTGTAGATTGAGTACAGTCAATAGACTTGTTTTCTGGATGTTTATACGGAGTCAAGGCTTTGTTCTGGGTCATTATTTGAAGCCAACTTCTTGTCTCTGGTTTCAGAGAGGTGTATAGTACTGAGATATTTTTGGTGTTGAGGCTTTGGGGTGTGATCAAGTAGGAGGTACTTAGGCATATTGATCTGTTGGTAGACTTTGCTTGGTTGTGTGGCTCTCACATGTTTCCTCACAGTTGCAGCTGTGTTCATGCTCAATGCTCTGAAAGTGTGGGCTCCTCTCCTCATTGAGTGCTGGCTGTAGGTTATGACTTGGCATTCTAGGTGTGCCCACTGCAACTCTGGGGTGATCTCAGTGCCTAGGTTTCTTCCTCACCTTGGAGGAATCGAAGGAAGGAATCTAAGTAGTGACTGTGGCTAAGGGTCATTTGCTTGCCTCCTGTGGGCTCCATCCCAGAGAGATTCAGGTCAGCAGATTCTCAGTGCAGTCAGCCCAGGATGAAGGGTCTACGCTGTGGGCGCAAGCCAGGGGTTCCCTGTCTGGTGATGAGCAGTAACAGCAGGGGGATGTGGAACCCATGGAAAATAAACTGACTTCTCTTTGGGTTGACTGCATCTTGATGGAGGTATGGCTAAGGCACTTAGGATATTTTTTCCTTCATTAGTCCAAGGGTGGCAGAGGCAGTGGCCAAGAGGCTTTTGGTTGCCCCTGGAGGCTATTCCCAGGGAGTTGCCAAGTTATTACTCACTGGATAACTCTGGAAGGGCGTGGCTGGGGCCCCAGATCTGAAGGACATGCCTGGTGAGGAGATATGGAAATAAGCACCCATGTAACAGTCTTGCCACTTTTCCATAGTGCTGCTGCAGTATGCTTGAGGCCCACTCCAGTCCCTAGTCACCTTGGATTTTCCAGTATCCAAAGGTATTACCAGTGAAGGCTGCAAAATGCAAAGATGGCAGCCTGCCTGGGATGTACAGGCCTGTTGCCAGCCCAAAAGCACCTGTAGGAGGTGGCTGGAGACTCCAACTGGGAGGTCCCACCCAATGAGGAAAAATGGGATTGAAGACCCACATTAAAAAGCAGTCTGGCTATGTTTTAGAAGAGTAGCTGTGCTGTGGTGGGGGTCTGCTTCAGCCCATGGTCACCTCAGACACTCCACAGCCCAAATATTGGAACAGCTAAGTTGCCCAAACAGCAAAGTTGGTGGCCTGCCCTTCCCTCTGTGAGTTCCATTCAAGGAAGAATTCAAATCTCCGTTGGCAAGAAAACACTGACAGGTGTGACTGGAAGACCTGGTTGGGAAGTCCCACCCAGTGAAGAGAAATGGGACTGGGGAGAGTGTGGCAATTCCTCAAGGACCTAGAAAGAGAAATTCCATTTGACCCAGCAATCCCATTACTGGGTATATATCCAAAGGATTATAAATCGTTCTATTACAAGGACACATGCACACGAATGTTCATTGAGGCACTGTTTACAATAGCAAAGACTGGGAACCAACCCAAATGCCTATTCATGGTAGACTGGACAGGGAAAATATGGCACATATACATCATGGAATACTATGCAGCCATAAAAAATGATGAGTTCGTGTCCTTTGTAGGGACATGGATGAACCTGGAAACCATCATTCTCAGCAAACTGACACAAGAACAGAATATATACATATATATACAGAATATATATACATGTATATATATACACATGTATATATATACACATATACATATATATATATGTTCTGACACAAGAGCAGAATATATATATATATATATATAAAGAAGCAGTCTGGCCACATTTTGATAGAAAGCTGGGCTGTGCTGGTGGTCCACTTAAGCCCCCAGTCACCTCAGACACTCTGAAGCCTAAAGGTTGGAAGAGCTAAGCTAAGTCACCCAAGCAGCAAAGATGATGGCCTACCTGGCTTTCTGGGAGCTCCATCCCAAGGAGACTTCAAATCTCTGTAGGCTTGAGAACATAGGCAGGGGTGGTTGGAGGCCATGGCTGGGAGGTCCCATCCGATGAGGAGGAATGGGATCAGGCACCTGCTTCCAGCAGCAATCTGGCCATGTTTTGGTAAAGCAGCTGTGTTGTGCTGGGGGATTGCCTCCAGTCAGTTTGGACTCTCCAATGCCTAAAGCCTGAAACAACTAAGATGCCCAAACAGCAAAAATGGTGGCCCACCCCTTCCACTGGGAGCTCCTTTTTAGGGAAGTACAGTGCCGATACAGGTGGCTGACTGGAATATAAAGCCAGTGGGTCTCATCTTGTGAGGTGCTATGGAAGTGGGGGCTGCAGGCTGTTGCTGCTCAGCACCCTGGATTCAGCTTCTTTTCTGGGGTATAAATGGGAGTCTAACCTCCCACTTTGACAGAGCTGCAACTACTTTTGCTGGAAAGCCGGAGTTTCTAAGTCTCCAGGGTCTCCATCCACACGTGAGCTGCTGCTCTGCCAAGACTCCACATAGGTCCATCTGTCAGAATGAAGTCCCAGGTGAAGTGGGTTCATAAGGAGATCTCCTGACTTGAGGGTTGCAGAGATCCATGGGAGAAGTATGGTTTCCCAGGGCTGCATTCACTCACCCACCACTTCCCTGGAAGAGTGAGGTTCCCCTGGCTGGGTGTTGCTCTATGGTGGGCCATTGTTCTGTCTTGATTTTCTTTGTTCTTTGTGGGTCAGGTTGCTTCCTTGATTAGTTCCAATATGAGTATCTGGATGTTTCATTTGAAGGTGTTGTATTTACTTGCCTCTTTGGTTCCTCTTCATTAGAGACACACACACTAGCTGCTTCTAGGCAGCCATCTTGACCAATGTTTTGAGTTTAGTGGAACATGTGTTCTATTGTGGCTCTGTGCACAATAGTTTTCTTTCCAGCTTATTTTTCTATATCAAGTATATTAACATATTTTCTTATTAGATCATTAAATTTTTTGACTTTGCCTTTCAAGTAATATAATACTTAGCATATGATGGGCACATAATAAATATTAAGCAAAAATTCTGTATTCAACTTAGAATATAATTTTCTTTTTAGTACATTAGGTTTTTTTCTCAGATGAGAATAAACAATTTAATTTGTTAAAACATTTTTTACTTTCACATTAAAATTTTATATGATTTTTATTATAGTTTTGTATGCCCCTTAAATTAGGTGACACAGTTTAATTTTTGCTTATATTTTGAATGAGTGTTCTTTTCATATGTGAACATGTTTGTATGTATTTTGTACTGTTTACATTTAGTGTTTTACTATTCAGGAAATTCTTTCCTAATATATCTTTATTGAGTATAAGCTGAAAGTTAGTAATGAGAAAATAGACTAATGTTTATAAAGTTGGTTTTAGCTTGCTCTAATCTTTATAGATTCGGTGCTGTTTATCATGACTCTTCTTGAAAGTACCTTCTCTCTTTACTTTTCGACACCTATCTTTTAAGGATTTCTCTTTCTTCAGATTTTTTTTTCTCGGTTCCTTTTGTACAGACTTTTTCCTTGCTATGTCCTTAGGGTTTTCTGTTCAATTCTCATATAATTATACATAATATCATTGGTAAATTGTTGCCTTCAATTGTCACTTTTCTGATTATGATCTCTAAGGCCTTGTTTTTTTGTCCAGGAATCTCAGTTAACCCTTATACTTTATAATTTCTAGATATCTCTATCTGAATTGTGCATGAGTACTCCAATGGATCCATGTTTATAACTTAAATACTCATCTTTATCACTCCCATTTTTCAAGCCAGAAAAATCATAAATATTTCATACTGCTTCATTTCATATTTCTGTGAATGTCATCCAAACAATAAATAATCTGAGACTCCTCTCTCTCCATCATCATCTTGCATATAACCAGCTGTCACCAAATCTTGTTTTTCTGCCTCTAAAAGGTTTTGCATTTTCTGCACTTTAAGTCTCTTTACCCAAGTTCAGTTTTTCAGCATCTTTTGGTAATTGTATTATCGTTATAATTTCCTCACCCATTACTTGTGCCAATCATTTTCCTGCTTCTAGGCTATCCTTCATAGCACTCCAAAATAAACATTTTACTGAAGTAACGGTAAAATATTGTACTGGACTCAGTAACTCCCTCTACTGTCTAATACAGTGTCTTCATAGCGTTCAATAGTTAGTTGCAAAGGAAAAATTTAATCAACATTACTTGTTTAACTTCTGTTTTCAGTGAATAAAACACTGACTGATTTCTTTAGTTTTATATAGATGTGACTTGCCAGCCATTTTTTCAAAACATTTGAATATTATGAGACAGGAATTATGCCAGATATAAATGATACAAAATAAACAAGATGCATTCTCTACCATTTGCTCTGCAAGAGCAAATGACTCAAAAATGTAAACCAGCAAATAATTGCAACTGCTAAATATAAATATCATTTTATTGCAATACAAGATATTGTAAATAAACAAATTAAAACCTCTAAATTTATAAGTAGAATAAGTTTCAAAAAGTTTTGGGTTGATTCTAGGAGAATGACTTTGAGTATTATATGTGAAGAAATAGGAGGGAAGCTTCTTGGGCAAAGCAAACCAAGATTTATCGAAGTACAGTTTTTTTTTAAATAGCCTCGGGATGTGATTTATTTAACAAGAAAGTAGGTGAGGTAAAAATCTCAGAAGAAAAAACAGAGCCAGGAGGGTCCTCTCCATTTCATTGAGATTTTTCTTTACAAAGGTATATAAAGAATATTTAAATTTTGTATACAAATAATAGATATAGAAAATTATTGTTTGCCTTTAGCATGCAAATATTCTAAATTATTTATGAACCTAAATATATTATTTTCTAGAAAGTCTAAATAAGTGTATCTGGCAGGTTAAATTATAAATAATTTATATTTTCAGTGAAGGGTTATCACGTTGTTTTAATTATTATAAGTATTTAAATTAAAGCACTTCTAGAATTTAAAAATTTCAAATAAATCTGGACTATTATAACAAAAATCTGGATATTTAGTGGTGCTACTTTGATTGAAAGGTATATGATGGAATGCTAAATTTAGAAAACATAAAATTGTGTAGAGTTAGAATTACTAACATATCAAAAAATTTTCTAAGGCCTAGGTTTTTTTTTTATACCGTATCATATCTCATAATCTCTGCCTTGGGATACAGGCTTTCTACTATGAAAAAATTTAGGTGTTGTGGATGGTGTTTATCTGATAACTAAACTACTCTGTGCATACAATGCTCCCTGTTATCTATATAGCTGTTCAATATGATCTAGTGGATGTACTGTGAAATACTTTTTATTATCTGTAAATGGTATTTATTTCCTTTTTTCTACTTACTGTAATTGAAATAATTCAGTACTTAATATTTTCTCTCATATTTTTAAAAAGTATCTTAAACCAGAGAAACAAAAGCCAAACACATCCCAAATAAATCTCACACCTATAAAAGTGAGAATCATTTTGCTGTTGTTGTTTTATTGTTCTTTTTTTTTACTGTGATTAAATGGAAGTAAAATAGAGAATCTCTGAAAGCTGAAAGGAAATAAAGTTCTCATCCTTTGTGACAGAGCTCATTTTTAGATGTATTCATTACTGAAAAAAACAGGTGAGAATTAATCAAATTCATATCTACTAAATATCTATGCTTAAGACGAGGCAATAATTATTTAATATATGCAATGTATTACTTTAAAAAACCGAATAAATAAGAGAAGTAGACGGATAAGCAAAAAGATGTAACATTGAATGAACATGACTAAATTTTTGCAACAATGATAGTTAAATAGGCAGAAATCAATTTATTTTGAGACCATATATATTTTTTACAACATAGAGCTCAATGAGTATTGATTATTCCATTATGTTTATTAACACATGAAGAAAAGAACCTAACTGTTATGGGAAAGTAGTATTAGCTTAAGAAGCATCTAACTGTACAGATTAAATTTGTTCTGTTACATGATTTCACTACTTTTATTTTTGCTTTCTTAAATTCCCAAGATCAGTGATCATAGGTAGAAGCAGAAATACAGTTTTGGAAGTCACAGAATATAGGTGAGATCAGAAACTTCCAACTGAATTTAAGTCTACTTCACAAAAGAAATGAAATTACTGAAAAAATAAAGATAAGGAAAGGAAAATGGGAAATTCTCTCTATTTTGCCTCTAGTCTATTTTGTTGACATTGGCAAATAGGATAAAATATAAGCACCAAAACCTCAAGGATTTTCTTTTCACCTTAAAGTGAAAGTGAGATAATGCTAGATGTTTCTTTGGTTATACAGGTAGAAAAATTGAATCCAAGGGACATCAAAAATTACAATTTGTTGCGACAAACTAGCCTTGAACACAGATTTCCTAATAACAAATACAACACCCTTTTGACTATGATATTTTAGATTATAAACAGGGAGGTGAAAATAATCTTTCTAAAGAAAACATAATTATTAAGAGTAGAGAATAAATTAGCAAAAGTATCTATAATAACCAACATTGGTTTAGTCATAACTTAATTATTTCTTATAGTAAAGCTAAGGGAAGGCAGACATAAACAGATGTTTTTAAATTTGAATGAAACATTAATGTACCAGTAAAACCATCATGTAAAGATTTTTAAAATTCATCATCAATACCCCTGCCAAAGAACCTAGTCCCAACTAAATGATTTTTAAGTACAATTGCCCCATGAACATGACTCTTTGGCTCTTCAATTCCAACGATAACTCTTATAAACGGTCATAATTAAGCAAAATCAGATCAGGTGGCGTGTCTAGGTGCATTTCTTTTGGTAAATGATATAAGGCAAATAAGCAAAAAAAAAAAAAAAGCCTCATTCTTATTTTGCATGCACTGAATTTTTTCAATGACAAGTTTTTATGAATCATAAATTGAAAATGAATTTTTTAATAAAATGAGTTTTGAAGAAACATCCTAAAAGCATAGCAACTCTATTACGGGCTATTTTTCCCCATTGGTCAGTGCTATTCAACTGCCTCAAACAGAGTCCAGTCATGAGAAAATATTTGCTGGGCACATTATCTGAGGAACCTTTTAAATTATTTCTTGAAACTAGAAGCACGTATGCATTTTATTTCAAACAGTTCCTTGAATCTGGCAAGTAAAAATAAAAATATTCTTTTTATGACAGCTTGTTTTGGAGTATAGTCGCTAGAGCTGTTTATATTTTAAATATACCTCAATGGCATATAATTATGGTTTCATGGGATATTTTATATTTACAGGCAGATAGAACTTTCTCCATAATAATGCCACTTTAATTATCAGTGTAACAAAAATTTGAAAGAAAAAACATTTAGTTTCTTCATTCCTTTGGCAACGGTTCTCAGAAATGAGCATTTCATCAAGTTCTGTTCATGTCTCTTCAAAATAAGGAATAATCTAAAATATTCTTCCCCTCATTCTACAAAGAAGAAATCACTATGTTAAATATACGTTACTAAAAATTAACTAGTGACCTTAAAAACATGATATTTGCTTTTCGCAAAGGAGACTATAATGCTTTACAAGCAAGGAAACTATAATGCTTTAAAAGAAAAGTAGCACAGCAACCAAAGGTGCTTTTTTAAAAATATGCTTGAACTACAGCACATAGCATACTAGATTCTGATAGCAGTCTTTCAGTTACAACAAATCAGGAAAAGAGATAGAATGTGGGCAGACATGCATTTGGCAAGCTAAATGGAGAGAAAGTTGCATCTGAATGTGAATTGGGGAAAAGAAAATATTTCTTAACACTTACAATATTCTGAGGTTCATAGTCTCTTATAAGAGCAGCCTTCCAGCACCTGTTTCTCTCCCAGTGTGACTTTCTTAACTCACAAAGAGACATAGATGCTATAAACGCAAATTGAGATATATCATCAGTAGTTCTTTTGATTTCTATGAGCATTAAATGTATTTTTCTTCTCATTGAGCATGAAAAGATTTCCATTACCTAATAACTGCAATATTGAAAATTCAGAAAAAAGTACATTATGATATTAAAAGACTGTAAAGAGAGCAATGCATTCAGTCTGTTAAAGAGATCATGAAATTATTTCTATTAGTCACTTGACCAAAACCTCCATATATGTACATATATAATATTTAAAAGGGAACAGCTATAAGTTATTTTTACAAAGGAAACATGATAAAGATTCAATGTTGAAAAACTTCTGTATTTTTTTTAACTAGGAGAACATTTGAAGATCTACAAATTTAGAGCATTGCTTTAAAATTAAGACAACTCTTGTTTGAAAGTCATATATATCTAGGTTATTTTTTCATGCAATACATATAATACAGAAGTGAACATATATATGCTACATATGTACATGCACACATATGTACACATATACACATATGCATATAAACATTGCATGTCTGTATATATATTATTTACTGTCTATAACAATGTATATATTAATACATTTTATATATAATTATATATAGTATATACTTCCATTATATACTGTTCATTTTCCATTTTTGTCTTCTGTTTGGATTCATATTTAAGAATGTTCTACGTGTCTGAATAGCAATTCACAGAAGTTTTGCTCTAACATGTTTTTATCTCGTTAGAAGAAATTTAACTATCAGACCACTTTTGTTTTCTTTTCTTATCAGTAAATTAAATGAGGCAGGAGAACATGTGTAAGAGCCTAAAACTACCTCAGGGCTTGGAATGATACTTCCAGAAAGTTAAGATGGAAATAGATTTGATTAGGTTGATAGGACTTACTGTAAATGCATCACAATATAATTAAACACATCAGTTTCCTTTTCACTGTTTCAAAAATATTAGCTTCTTTCTAATAGATTGCAATTTTCTCAGGGCAGTAAATTGTAAATTGTATCCTATACTATTTTCAGGATATGATATTCATATCCTATGAACTATGATGTTCTGCCTAGATCACTCTCTAAGGTTAAGCACCCATCTCCCAGCTACTGGAAATATTGGTAGATGATGGGCTCATACCGTGTACCCTTCACTGGGAATTACCATTGGCCATAGGAACCATCGTTGCCTAAATTGTCTGCAGTCAATGATGGGAAGATGTAAGGATACAAGTTCCAGTTTCCTTGTCTCCATTAGAATAATTCTGAAAGACTACTTAGCTCCAGAGATTTCTGTAGAATTGGTTGAAGATTCACTTCCAGCCATGTTGTAACATAGGTTCTTTCTTTGTTCAGTCTTGACTTCCTCAGTTCCCTACAGTGTATTACTCAAAAACAAACCTCAGAAAATCTTCTGTTACAATTTCTATCTCAGATTTTGCTTCTAGAGACATATTTTAAGACAGCCTCTACAAAGGTCAGTTCTAAAAACATACTCTTATATGGAATTTTGGAAATGAATCAATTGTCAGTTAGCTTGTATTGAGAAGTCGTAATTGGTAGTTACTGGAGCATCGCTAGCCTCTGGCATGCTGTAACAATGCAATTGTTAAAATTCCACTAATGGTTAACTGGAACATGGTATCAGTAGAAAGGGACATCCTAACTGTCCCTGGAGTTAGGATGGACACTTTGCCACTGGAGAAATATGACAAGATTGGTAATTATAAATACCATGGGATTGGGTGGGTGCCACTGACTTCCACTGACTGTTGAAGAGAGATAATCACAGGGTCAGGTGATTAATTATGAAATTGAAGCAAAGTGTGAAAGCCAGAGTGGCTTCTAGGCAACATTTATGGAAACCTAGATATTTTGCATCTGAAAATCAAACAGCAGTCAACAAGGCTTAGGACAGAACTGTAGCAGAAGATTTCAGAAAATGTTGAATTCTCAAACTTAAGAGATCTCCTAAATTAAAATCAAGGCCATAGTAGGAAAGAAGTGGGATCTTCATGTTGAAATAAGGGAATCTGTACTCAGTCTAGAATTGGAAAACTACCTATCAAGTATTATGCTTGTTACCTGGGTGATGAAATAATCTGTACACCAAACCCCCATGACATACAATTTACCTATATGACAAACCTGTAAATGTGTCCTGAAACCTAAAATAAAGCTTTGTTTAAAACCACACATACATGCATATGTTCATTGCAGCACTTTTCCCAATATGAATGACATGAAATCAACATAAATGCTCATCAACAGTAGACTGGATAAAGAAGATGTGGTACAGATACATCATGGAATACTACACAGCCATAAAAAGAATGAGATCATGTCTTTTGCAGCAACATGGATGCAGCTGGAGGCCATTATTCTCAGCAAACTAACACAGGAACAGAAAACCAAATACCACATATTCTCACTTATAAATGGGAGTTAAACATTGAGTACATATGGACACAAAGAAGAGGACAACAGACACTAGGGCCTACTTGAGGGTGGAGGAGGAGGGTGAGGATCCAAAGCTACCTATTGAATATTTTCCTATTACCCAGTTCATGAAATAATCTGTTCACAAAACTCCCACAACATACAGTTTTTCTACATAACAATCCTGCACATATAACCCTATTCCTAAAATAAAAATTAAAAAAAAAATGGGAGGAGTGTTGCAGGGGGATCTGGTTAAGTACCATCCTGAAACTTGAAATTTTAGATTCCCCTGTACCTACTGGGCCTACTGAAATGACTTGACCCTTTTTGTTAAAAGTTTATACTCCTCCTGCCTGAAGATAATACAGAGGCTTCAAATAAGGCAGGCACCTTTATAGGATCATTTCCTCCTAATATTCCAACAATAATGAGGGTTAAATCTCAGTACGGCTCAGCTTCGCAGTGAGAAAAATAACACATACACCATAATACCTATAAGACCTAGAAAACATACATTGGCAGGAACTGCGAGAATATGTATGAGGCTGGAATCTGAGTGTTCATAACATAAATTTGATAAATTAGTTTTTTAATATGTAGTAGTAGTAGTATCCTACCATAAAGCTTTAAAAGCCTGTTAAGAACCCCATGATACAGAACATAAACACTGCTAGGTTGGCTATTGGAACTTGAAAACAAACAAACAGAAAAAAAATATGGCTCTGAGTAAGTGAAATAGAAATGTTAGAGCTATCATGGCCAACAGTAAAGGAAACATTAACAGGACCAGAGAAGTGGCCATGTTAGAGTGTATACATAAGGCTGGAAAACTCACTAACACACTGGTGATTCAAAAGAGGGCCCAGAGAACACGCTTCACCAACTTGATAAGAAATTCCTGGTGAGAAGGTGTACTGTAAACATGTATATCTATCTATCTATACATTTTTTAATTTTTCCATATATTGATGTTTTAACACCTTTAAAAACCTTTCTAGCTGTTGAGAGACTTGGTAGCCAATTCTTAAAAATAACCAAAGACCCAACCAGGAGCATCATTAATATACAAACTCAGCAACCCAGAGCCATGTCTTCTCTATCTGGCCTGTACACCCTAGAGGATAACATTTCTCAGCCTTAATCATCCCAGGACCAGGCAACTGGTAACACCTCCACAGCCTAAAGCTGGCTAAAATTATTCAAGCTAGCCAATCCTAAACTGTTTACCCTGCCCCAATTTGTGTTTTCCTCAGAAACTCCAATAAAGTCAGTGGCCTAATCCTTCTCCTTGCTGTTATCTTCTGTCCCCCGATCACACTGGTGTCTTTTCCCATATGACACCACAGGGCATGCTGTGCTTTCTGTCCCTAGGTCCTGGGAGTATAATACACTTCGTTTTTTCCTGAACCTCTCCTCTGTCTCCTCTTTTGACCACACACGTCTGACCATTCCACAAAAATAATTAACAAAACACAGCTGTACCAACATCGTAGCAAATCACAAGGGTAACTGTCTTTTATAGGTCCGGTTCAATGGTGGAGATGCTGTTTCAGGAATGGGTTCCCTGGGAGCTATGAAGCTGATAAGGATCTCATAATAATAGAGACCACTGGTTGCACTTAAACATCAAGGTAGGTGCAGTCATCAGGATGCACAGCAAGACTAGAATGACAATAGAGGGATATATCCCGAAGAGCTATGGAATAAGATGTTCCTAACACCTGGCCCTATCTCTGAACTCAGCATTAATGAAGAAATTATTGGTGACTCACTTCTATGCAACTTGGATGTGAAGGAACATAGCCTTAGTCTAGTGGGCAGGGCCATCACAACTAAGAACACAGTATTTCTATTGACAACAAATTCACCCAAAGTTTCCATACTTCCCTGGTTCTGAAAACCCTGGGAACATAGCAATATACTGATAGGCAGTTATGAGTCCAAGAGTGCTGAATCCAGGGCATCCACTTATTCCTGTGTGGTGTGGTGAGGAGATGACCACTGTGAGGAACTCCTTCCTATAGGAAATACTCAATTTCTGGAAGTGAAAGATATACTAAAGGGAATGAGAGAAACTTAATAAGCTTTGGTATTTTACTATTGCATCCAACAGAAGAGAGTCTTATTTTCAAGATTATATATGTTCAAAGTATTTAATTTGTTCTGCCTCATCTATGTTAAAAAAAATTCAGAGCATTTGAATCAAAACTGGGTGGGATAAGTGTGATGCCATAAATCTATTGATATGACTGGTGTTTCCTATACTCCCCAAAACAAGGTAGAGTCTCAGTAAGAATTTCTTGAAAAAAATCTAAGAAAATCAAAATTAAAAGCTAATAAAGATTTTATTTATACTTATTTTTAGTTTTAACTCTGCTTTTATATGTTTAAAATGTGTATTTATTTTCACATAAATCACTGTATGTCGCAAAATGATAAGATGCCTTATGAAAACTACAATAAATCATTTCTCATTAAGTTTCTAGAAATAGTGCAATTCAATAACTTTTTTAAAAAACATCTTTATTGAGTTTAGTGTTCATGCTTTATTTTTAAAAAAGTGATTAATATCAGATATCATTAGCAACCCAATAGTATGTAGTATATTTTCATGTTAGTGTGTGTGTGTGTGTGTGTATATATATATATATACATATATATATAATTAAACCTTCTCAAATAGAGAAATGCATTTGATTTAATTTTATTTAATTATACTTTAAATTTTATTATGTTTAATTTTATCACATTTTAACAGACTTTTGCAATTTCTTCTCTAAATATTTTTTATAGCTTTTATTTAGAAAATCTTTCTTTATTCTAATAGTCCAGAGTTGTGCTTTTTCTTAGACAATAATATCCACATAATAAAAAAAAATTATTTTGTTTTGGTTTCTAAGAAGCTTAAAGTCAATGATGATTTTTAGAAGCTCAAAGTTCTAAATTTATTAATTTTTTTTTTTTTTTGAGACAGAGTTTCGCTCTTGTTACCCAGGCTGGAATGCAATGGTAGGATCTCTGCTCACTGCAACCTCTGCCTTGATTCTTCTGCCTCAGCCTCCTGAGTAGATGGGATTACTTATGCTTGTCCCACACCTAGCTAGTTTTGGTATTTTTAGTAGAGATGGGGTTTCTCCATGTTGGCCAGGCTGGTCTAGAACTCCTGACCTCAGGTGATCCACCCACCTCAGCCTCCCAAAGTGCTAGGATTACAGGTGTGAGCCACTGCGCCTAGCCCTAAAATTGTTAATTATAAGCTAACCCTGAATTAGTTACTGGCAAACAGGGAAGATCTATTAATGAATATGGGAATGAAGTTGACAATAAAGTGACACACACTTTCTGTTCATTGAAGGTCTATAACAAATTCTAATATATGATTATTAAATAGTATATTTTGCTTCTGTGCAAAATTTCTATCCTTTCTTAACTACATTGCCCTGATATTCCTCAATATATGTTTCAATTATTTAACTTCACCTCTGTGGGCCAGAGTCCTCTTCTGGAATCAGCTGTCACAACCTGCAACTTTTTCTCTGCTATCAACTAAATGTTTATATCCCATTTCTATGTTGAAACCTAATGCCCAATGTGATGGTATTTGGAAGTGGGGCCTTGGGGAGTTAAGTAATCAAAGCAGAAGATGACAGTCCACGAACCTGGAAGTAACCCTTCACCAGACACTGAGTCTGCCTGCACTTTGATACCGAATTTGCTGGCCTCTAGAACTGTCTGCTGTTTATAAGCCATCCAGTCTATGGTAATTTGTTATAGTAACCTGAATGAACTGAGGCTGAAAATTGGTACCAAGAAGTAAGGGTGCTGTTCTCACAAATACCTAAAAATATGGATGTGGCTATGGAACTAAATACTGAGTAGAGGCTAGTAGAGTTTTGAGACGCATGCTAGTAAAAGCCTACATTGTTATGAATGCGATCAGTAGGGTAATTTTGATGAAGACTCAGAAAGAAATACAGGAGCTCTAGAGAAAGCTTCAACCTTCTTAGAGAATGCTTAATGAATCATGAACAGACTGTTGACAGTAATAAGGATGCTAAAGGCTGTTATAATGATACCTCAGGCAAAAATGATAAACATTTTATTGGAAATAGGAGAAAATGCTATCTTTGTTAGATAATGGTAAAGAACTCGGTTGAATTATAACATGTTTGTGTTCTAGTGCTTTATGAAAGGTAGGACTTGTGAGTAATAAAGTTGGATATTTAGCTTAAGTCATTTCTATAGATAGCGTTGAAAGTGAAGCTTGGCTCTTTCTGATATTTGTGGTAAAATGTGAGAAGAAAGAAATGAAGAAGAAAGAAATTAAAGATAAAATTGTTATGCTAAAAGGAAATCAAACCTGAAGATTTGGATAATTATGTCTATCCATATTCCAAAAATGAGAAACCACATTACAAAGAGAATACTAAGGGTGTGGCCAAGGCTGATTTGATAATATGATTAGTATAGCGTGAACCACAAGCCTAATCATCCATCTCAATGGAAGCCAGTTATTATTTTTCAAGACAAGGGCAAAATGACTCCAAAGGTGATTCAGACTATCAATCCTGTTCCTTTGTTTCCAAAAGTAAAAACTATTACATCAATTTCAACAGGCCAGATGGCCTATTCCCAAAAAAAGTGGGAGCAAGGTCATCCAGAGCTTTAGGGACCCAATCTCTGCCTGACAAAGCTATAGGGCCAGGCAAAAAGTCACTCTGGAGGCCAGCCGTGGTGGCTCATGCCTGTAATCCTAGTACTTTGGAAGCCTGAGGCAGGAGAATCACTTGAGGCCAGGAGTTCAAAACCAGACTGGCCAACATGACAAAACCATGTCTTTACTAAAAATACAAAAAATAGCCAGGCACAATGATATATACCTGTATTCCCAGCTGCTTGGGAGTCTGAGGCATGTGAATCATTTGACTCTGGGAGACCGAAGCTGCAGTGAGCCGAGATCCCCACTGCACTCCAGTATAGTTGACAAAGCAAGACTCTGTCTCAATGAAAGGAAAGAAGGAAGGAAGGAAGGAAGGAAAAGAAAGCCACCACCATGGACCTTTCCAGTGAGCCGGGGGGGGGGGGCGGTTATGACGTCACCACCTGGGTAAGCCTGGAGGGCAGACAATCAAACCAAAGAGGATTATTCTTGAGCTGTAAGAACTCATGGAGTTTGTCCTGTAGTTTGGACTCAACCTGGGATCTGTTACCTGTATCTGTTTTACTATTTCTTCTTGATGGAATGAGAATGTCTCTCTTATGCCTCCTATCTCTCTACTCTCAGCAATATCTTATTTAGATGACGTTTGAATGAGTTGTTGAACTTTAGACTTTGGATTTGATGTTGCAGTGAGTTAAGACTTTTGGGGCTGTTGAGATGGCATGAATATAGTTTGCATGTGAAAAGGACATGGATTTAGGGAGGCTATGGGTAGAATTGTATAGACTAAATGTTTGTGTCCCCCAGATTTATATGTTGAAACGTTACTCAGTGTTATGGTATTTGAAGGTGGGGCCTTTGGAAGGTGATTAGATCATATGAATGGTGCAATCATGAGTGGGATTAGTTCCTTTGTAGAAGAGACCACAGAGAGCTTTCTTGCCACTTTCACCACATGAAGACACAGCCAGAAGATGATAGTTTATAAATCACAACCAGGCCCTCATGAGATATCTGTCAGTGATTTGCCTAGGACTTACTAGCCTCCAGATCTATGCAAAACAAATTTCTATTATTTATAAACTACCTACTCTATTGTAATTTGTTAGAGCAACTCGGAAAGACCAAGACATCCTCTTCCCTTAAGGACTCCACCCTTCTGTAAAATTGTGTAGAATTTTATAGAATTCTACCCTCTAACCTCCCCACTTATTTAGGGACCAAGATATTTATTATAGAAAATCATAGGCTTACACAATTGCTATAAATACTGAAAAGGTGTACTCTATCTTAGGTCTCCAGGCAAAGTTTCCAGAATTAACTACAGATAAGATTGTTTGCAGAAACTATTGCTTCTATCACAATAGAATATTGGAAATCAAGACTTCAGTCTATAAGGACATCTAGAGCTGTAGTCTAAGAATCAGTAATTAGCCTTAACCACTTTTCAATATTCCCTAATTAAAACAGGACACAGAGCACTGCTGTATAAAAAGTGAGCTACTCCACATTGGAACTTGAGAAAAGATGGTATTTTCAATAAATGGTGCTGAGTCACTTGGATGTCCATACAGAAAACAAAATTGTATTTTGGCCCCAGTTTATACCAGGTATAAAAATCAATCACAGACAGATTGAAGATCTAAATGTGTGACAGGCAAAACATTAACTTCTGGATGAAAATATAAGAGCTATCCATGTGACTTTAAGTGGGGCAGAGTTTTCTTAAATAAGACACAAATAATACATTAATCATAGAATAATAACTTGTAATATATTGAAATTATGGATATTTACTTATCAAAGGATGACATTAAGAGTGAAAAAGCAACCAATGGAATGAGAGAGGTATTTGCAATACATACATCTGATAAAGTATTCATGTCCAGAATATATGTTTTTTAAACTGACAAACTGGCAAAAAAAAAAAAGGAGCAAACACTTAACCAAAAATTATGCAAATGGAAAATGGGAGCAACACAAACGAAATGTAAATTTATATGTGTGTTTATATATGTATACAATAAACAATTATTTTTAAAGTCAAGTGTTTTAGTACATCCTCATGTGTTCATATATGCTGAAATTCAGTTATCACAGATAGAATTAAACTCTGTAACCATGCTATGAAGGGAGAGTTTCATCATAATTTCTTATTTATGTCCATTTAAGCAAATGAAGTTTTCTGAACATTGTTGTTTAGCCATGAAGGTTTTCTGAATCCCAAGATCTTTAGCCAGATTCTCTAAGCCCAGAGTCAAAACTTCTAACTCATAAAATGAGAACTGAATTTATGACAATTACTCATGTGGGACAAATGCCTCTTGGTGTGTAGTTTTAACAAAGCAAAAAAAAAAAAAACAAAAAAACCAAGCATCTTATTAAAATTGAGGAGGACAAATATCTTGAGATAATATAAATGAAAGTAATTGGATTAGTTTATTAGTTTATTTTAATAAACGTAAGATATTTATACAGGTTTTATAATTCATTCATGATCTTAATTATTTCAACTTATATTTCTCATCAGTCTTGTTCTTCTTTCTGTGTAGTTTGTGACTTCCTCTGTATAATTGTTACTTCCTGTATACAGGAATTTAATCCTAAAAGTTTAGGAAAGGAAAACATATCTTTTCTTATACCTATGTCAGATCATTCAGTAGAAAGTGGTCAATGAGGTTATACTAAAATTATAAATAATATAATACAATATACTGAGGAATAGAATTCTGGACAAAAGAATCACAGATATAATAATATCTATTAGAAAGAGAGAAATGAAAAGTACTAACCTTGAAAATATGTATAGCAAACACATGCAATGAGTCAAGCAGTATTCTAGCATTTGGAAAATTTCTGTGCATAAAACAAAGGTATCCTGACAAAATGGATTTTCCACCTTTTCAAGATGATTTAGTGATTACTTTTACAAACTGCTTTGCTGGACTTTCTGGGTGTTCATCTTAGTTCTTACTCCTACTACTTATGTGACTTTGTGTAAATTATTTAATCTTTCTATATCTAAGTTTACTTATCTGAAAAGTAGGGAAAACAATCATACTTAATTACTTAAAAATTTTTGTACCTTAAAAAATATTTTCAAATGTCACTTAATTAAAACACATTTTAATTTTGTAGTATGATGCACAGCACAAATAATTTATAAAATGCCATTTTATGATAAACTAATATGAACCATATTAGTTATATTAGATTGAATTTTACTGAAGTTATAAATATCTACTATTTTTATAAATTAAATACAGTTTGGTCATTTATGGGCTTCTCTTTTTATAGCTTCTTTTTTTTTTTTTTTTTTTTCTTTTTTTTTTTATTGCATTTTAGGTTTTGGGGTACATGTGAATAACATGCAAGGTTGTTGCACAGGTGCACACCTGGCAGTATGATTTGCTGCCTCCCTCCCCTTCACCTATATCTGGCATTACTCCCCATGCTATCCCTCCCCAACTCCCCACCCCCCCCACTATCCCCCCTCCCCACCAACAGACCCCCGTGTATAGTGCTTCCCTCCCTGTGTCCATGTGTTCTCCTTGTTCAACACCCGCCTATGAGTGAGAACATGTGGTGTTTGATTTTGTGTTCTTGTGTCAGTTTGCTGAGAATGATGTTTTCCAGGTTCATCCATGTCCCTACGAAGGATGTGAACTCCTCCTTTTTAATGGCTGCATAATATTCCATGGTGTATATGTGCCACATTTTTCCTGTCCAGTCTATCATCGATGGGCATTTGGGCTGGTTCCAGGTCTTTGCTATTGTAAACTGTGCTGCAATGAACATTCGTGTGCATGTGTCCTTATAGTAGAACGATTTATAATCCTTTGGATATATGCCCAGTAATGGGATTGCTGGGTCAAATGGAATTTCTATTTCTAGGTCCTTGAGGAATCGCCACACTGTTTTCCACAGTGGTTGAACTAATTTACACTCCCACCAACAGTGTAAAAGTGTTCCTATTTCTCCACATCCTCTCCAGCATCTGTTTTCTCCAGATTTTTTAATGATCGCCATTCTAACTGGCGTGAGATGGTATCTCAATGTAGTTTTGATTTGCATTTCTCTGATGACCAGTGATGATGAGCATTTTTTCATATGTTTGTTGGCCTCATGTATGTCTTCTTTTGTAAAGTATCTGTTCATATCCTTCGCCCATTTTTGAATGGGCTTGTTTGGTTTTTTCTTGTAAATCTTTTTTAATTCATTGTAAATTCTGGATATCAGCCCTTTGTCAGACGGGTAGGCTGCAAAAATTTTTTCCCATTCTGTTGGTTGCCGATTCACTCTATTGACTGTTTCTTTTGCCGTGCAAAAGCTGTGGAGTTTGATTAGGTCCCATTTGTCTATTTTGGCTTTTGTTGCCGATGCTTTTGGTGTTTTGGTCATAAAGTCCTTGCCTACGCCTATGTCCTGAATGGTTTTGCCTAGGTTTCCTTCTAGTGTTTTTATGGTGTTACGTCTTATGTTTAAGTCTTTAATCCATCTGGAGTCAATTTTAGTGTAAGGTGTCAGGAAGGGGTCCAGTTTCTGCTTTCTGCATATGGCTAGCCAGTTTTCCCAACACCACTTATTGAACAGGGAATCCTTTCCCCATTGCTTGTTTTTATCAGGTTTGTCAAAGATCGGGTGGTTGTAGATATGTTGTGTCGCCTCTGACGCCTCTGTTCTGTTCCATTGGTCTATATCTCTGTTTTAGTACCAGTACCATGCTGTTTTGATTACTGTAGCCTTGTAGTAGAGTTTGATGTCCGGTAGTGTGATGCCTCCCGCTTTGTTCTTTTTGCTTACAATTGACTTGGCTATGCGGGCTCTCTTTTGGTTCCATATGAAGTTTAAGGTGGTTTTTTCCAGTTCTGTGAGGAAGGTCATTGGTAGCTTGATGGGGATAGCATTGAATCTGTAAATTACTTTGGGCAGTATGGCCATTTTCACGATATTAATTCTTCCTAACCATGAACATGGAATGTTTCTCCATCTGTTTGTGTCCTCTCTTATTTCGTTGAGCAGTGGTTTGTAGTTCTCCTTGAAGAGGTCCTTTACGTTCCTTGTTAGTTGTATTCCTAGGTATTTTATTCTCTTTGTAGCAATTGTGAATGGCAGTTCGTTCTTGATTTGGCTCTCTTTAAGTCTGTTATTGGTGTATAGGAATGCTTGTGATTTTTGCACATTGATTTTGTATCCTGAGACTTTGCTGAAGTTGCTTATCAGTTTCAGGAGATTTTGGGCTGAGGCGATAGGGTCTTCTAGATATACAATCATGTCGTCTGCAAATAGAGACAATTTGACTTCCTCCTTTCCTAATCGAATACCCTTTATTTCTTTTTCTTGTCTGATTGCTCTGGCTAGAACTTCCAGTACTATATTGAATAGGAGTGGTGAGAGAGGGCATCCTTGTCTAGTGCCAGATTTCAAAGGGAATGCTTCCAGTTTTTGCCCATTCAGTATGATATTGGCTGTCGGTTTGTCATAAATAGCTTTTATTATTTTGAGATACGTTCCGTCGATACCTAGTTTATTGAGGGTTTTTAGCATAAAGGGCTGTTGAATTTTGTCGAAGGCCTTCTCTGCATCAATTGAGATAATCATGTGGTTTTTGTTTTTGGTTCTGTTTATGTGGTGAATTACATTTATAGACTTGCGTATATTGAACCAGCCTTGCATCCCCGGGATGAATCCTACTTGATCATGGTGGATAAGCTTTTTGATGTGCTGTTGTAGTCGGCTTGCCAGTATTTTATTGAAGATTTTTGCATCTATGTTCATCATGGATATTGGCCTGTAGTTTTCTTTTCTTGTTGAGTCTCTGCCGGGTTTTGGTATTAGGATGATGTTGGTCTCATAAAATGATTTGGGAAGGATTCCCTCTTTTTGGATTATTTGGAATAATTTCAGTAGGAATGGTACCAGTTCCTCTTTGTATGTCTGGTAGAATTCGGCTGTGAAACCATCTGGGCCTGGGCTTTTTTTGGGTGGTAGGCTCTTAATTGCCGCCTCGACTTCAGACCTTGTTATTGGTCTATTCAGGGTTTCGACTTCTTCCTGGTTTAGGCATGGGAGGAGACTACTGTCCAGGAATTTATCCATTTCTTCCAGGTTTTCTAATTTATGTGCATAGAGTTGTTTGTAATAATCTCTGATGATGGTTTGAATTTCTGTGGAATCTGTGGTGATATCCCCTTTGTCATTTTTTATTGCATCTATTTGATTATTCTCTCTTTTCTTTTTTATTAGTTTGGCTAGTGGTCTGTCTATTTTGTTGATCTTTTCAAAAAACCAGCTCCTGGATTTATTGATTTTTTGTAGGGTTTTTCGTGTCTCTATCTCCTTCATTTCTGCTTTGATCTTAGTTATTTCTTGTCTTCTGCTAGGTTTTGAGTTTTTTTGATCTTGCTCCTCTAGCTCTTTCAATTTTGATGATAGGGTGTCAATTTTAGTTCTCTCCTTTCTTCTCATGTGGGCACTTATTGCTATATATTTTCCTCTAGAGACTGCTTTAAATGTGTCCCAGAGATTCTGGTATGTGGTGTCTTCATTCTCGTTGGTTTCGAAGAACATCTTTATTTCTGCCTTCATTTCAGTGTTTATCCAGTCAACATTCAGGAGAAAGTTGTTCAATTTCCATGAGGATGTGCGGTTCTGGGTTGGCTTCTGAATTCTGAGTTCTAACTTGATTGCACTGTGGTCTGAGAGACTGTTTGTTATGGTTTCTGTTCTTTTGCATTTGCTGAGGAGTGATTTACTTCCAATTATGTGGTCAATTTTAGAGTAGGTGTGATGTGGTGCTGAGAAGAATGTATATTCTGTGGATTTGGGCTGGAGAGTTCTGTAAATGTCTATTAGGTTTGCTTGTTCCAGGTCTGAGTTCAAGTCCTGGATATCCTTATTAATTTTCTGTCTCGTTGATCTGTCTAATATTGACAATGGTGTGTTGAAGTCTCCCAATATTAATGTGTGGGCGTCTATGTCTCTTTGTAAGTCTTTAAGAACTTGCCTTATGTATCTGGGTGCTCCTGTATTAGGTGCATATATATTTAGGATCGTTAGCTCTTCTTGTTGTATTGATCCTTTTACCATTATGTAATGTCCTTCTTTGTCTCTTTTGATCTTTGTTGCTTTAAAGTCTATTTTATCAGAGATGAGAATTGCACTCCTGCTTTTTTTTGCTCTCCATTTGCTTGGTAAATCTTCCTCCATCCCTTTATTTTGAGCCTTTGTGTATCCTTGCATGTGAGGTGGGTTTCCTGGATACAGCACACTGATGGGTTTTGGCTTTTTATCCAATTTTCCAGTCTGTGTCTTTTGATTGGGGCATTTAGTCCATTTACATTTAGGGTTAATATTGTTATGTGTGAGTTTAGTCCTGTCATTTTTATGCTAGCTGGCTGTTTTGCCCATTGGTTGATGCAGATTCTTCATTGTGTTGCTGCTCTTTACCATTTTGTGCGTTTTTGGAGTGACTGGTGCTGGTTGTTTTTTTCTATGTGTAGTGTCTCCTTCAGGAGCTCTTGTAAAGCTGGTCTGGTGGTGATGAAATCTGTGAGTACCTGCTTGTTCACAAAGGATTTTATTTTTCCTTCACTTATGAAGCTTAGTTTGGCTGGATATGAAATTCTGGGTTGAAAGTTCTTTTCTTTAAGGATGTTGAATATCGGCCCCCACTCTCTCCTGGCCTGTAGGGTTTCTGCTGAGAGATCTGCTGTGAGTCTGATGGGTTTCCCTTTGTGGGTAACCCGACCTTTCTCTCTGGCTGCCCTTAGTATTTTCTCCTTCATTTCAACCCTGGTGAATCTGATGATTATGTGCCTTGGGGTTGCTCTTCTAGAGGAATATCTTTGTGGTGTTCTCTGTATTTCCTGGACTTGAATCTTGGCCTGCCTTGCTAGGTTGGGGAAGTTTTCCTGGATAATATCCTGAAGAGTATTTTCCAGCTTGGATGCATTCTCTTCGTCACATTCAGGTACACCTATCAAACGTAGATTAGGTCTTTTCACATAGTCCCATATTTCTTATTGACTCTGTTCATTCCTTTTTACCTTGTTTTCTCTAATCTTCCCTTCTCGTTTTATTTCATTGAGTTGATCTTCAACTTCTGATATCCTTTCTTCTGCTTGGTCAATTCTGCTGTTGAAACTTGTATATGCTTCGCAAAGTTCTCGTGTTGTGTTTTTCAGCTCCATCAATTCATTCATAGTCCTCTCTAAGCTGTCCATTCTCGTTAGCATTTCATCAAGTCTTTTTTCAAGGTTCTTAGTTTCTTTGCATTGGGTTAGAACATGTTCTTTTAGCTCACAGAAGTTTCTTATTATCCATTTTCTGAAAGCTGATTCTGTCATTTCATCACACTCATTCTCCGTCCAGTCTTGTTCCCGTGCTGGTGAGGAGTTATGCTGCCTTGTAGGGGGAGAGGTGTTCTGTTTTTGGGTGTTTTCATCCTTTTTGCGCTGGTTTCTTCCCATCTTTGTGGATTTATCCGCCTATTGACTTTGTAGCTGCTGTCTTTCTGATTTTGGTAATTTTAAGTCTGCAGCAACTGAACTCATAAACCCCCTTTTCTTCTCCCCAGGTGTTCTGGCCCAGGGGTTTAGCACTTTATGTTTTTCAGCTGTGTTGCTACCGTTTTCCCTGCCCACAAGGTGGCAGTCTAGTCACACTCAGCCTGCAGAGGCTTCGCTGAGCTGCTGTGGGCTCCGCCCAGCTTCCGTGTGAGCTTCCCTGCAGTCCTGTGAGTGTAGTTAGAACTGCTTCCGCTATGCTGGCCCGCCCCTGTAGTTACGCAGTCTCTGTAGTGGCAGGTTGTCTTGGTTACGGAAAATTGCCCCGGAACTGCAGGGTGTTTCCCGATGGAGGACGCCCCTCCCCCACAGAGCTGGACCGTCCCGGGTTCAGCCGTGTTTCCAGAGGGGCCGTCTTTGTCCGGTAATCTCTTGGCTTGCCTCCTTGCCACAGCTCCCCTTGCTGGCCCAGAGGGGACACAGTCTTGTTCGCTTTGTTCAAGGAGCCGCTGCTCCCCGCCCCCCGTGCAGGCCGAGCGGCTGCTCTGGTCGAACCAGCGGCGCTGGGAACCCGGGGAGCTTTACCGCCTGTGAATCTCCTGGTCTGTGGGCAGTTAAAATCTGCTGCCCTGTGTGCCGCTGCGTCAGCTGAAGCAGCGGCTCTGAGATTCCTGGCGCTCCCTTGCCCGGGGGTCTCCTGGCTTGGAGACCTGCTTCAGCTCCCCTTTCTGGCTCAGAGGGAACTCTGTCTCTCTCGCTCTGCATAAGAAGCCACTGCCCCCCGCTCCAGGGCGTAGGCTGAGCGGCCACTCCGCTCAAACCAGCGGTGCTGGCGACCCGTGGGGCTTTTCCTCCTGTGAATCTCCTGGTCTGTGGGCAGTAAAAGTCAGTCTGGAAATGCGGCGTCCACTCACCCTCTGCGCCTTCTCTCGGAGCTGCAATCCCGACTTCCTCCTAAGCGGCCATCTTGGATCGATCCTCTTTTTATAGCTTCTTATTGGTACTTCCAGCTAAATAAAAAGCTTCCAGATTTCCAAAGCCATATCTTTTTTTTTTTTTTTGTAACTGCCTTTTGAATGCCTGGTCTTTAACCTTAGACACAAGTTTTTGCTCAATAAATATTAGTTAAACGAATAAATGAGGGTAAGAAAATTAATATATGCAGTTAATGGACACTCACCTTTATACTATTTACCTTAATTGACCATTTTAGAGTCAGAATATTTTAGAGAAGCCAGTGAATGAATGCCATACCAAAATATAAGTCAAATATGATGAAGAATGAAAAAGTTCTGACTAATAAATGTAAATGTACAAAACATGACTTTCTTAGAAATACTCATTTTTGAAACCTCAGAGCTATGTCTAAAGTTATTAGAAAATAGTATCTTTCCTACAGTCACATTGAGATATGGCGGTTGGCTAAGAACACTTCATCATTCCAGGTTCAGGATGACACTGTGAAAGCTGGTCCATTTACCAAGCAACAAGTCAATTAAGCCTTTAATGATTGAGAAGATCTGTGCAAGAGATTAGTCAATCTTGCAAATTAATCAACAAATGGTAATAGGTACTTTAGCTCTTCAGGATAAAAGCTCAGCCATTGGAACAAAGCTGTTCGCTCAGTAAACAAGAAAGTAGACAGATGTTAATTCAAGTTTTGTTTCTTCTAATGTAGTATATGAAGTATATATAGCAATAACTGGGTTCAGGCAATCAGCCAACAAGAAGAGCTGATGTGTATGAAAGATGTACATTCTCCCTTAGAATTTTATCAGCTTTTCTTTTTAAAAGTTTATAAAATCAGGAAGAAAAATAGTGGTACTCTTATGTACCTCTGGCAATTGCTAAAACATTGTCTATTTCTGAAGATATTTGGTCACAAGCTACTGGAGAGTAGGGTGAAGGGGAAAGGAAAGTTATATGTTATTTTCCAGGAGTGACAAGCCACAGGATTTTTCAAACTTCATGTAAGTTGCATCTAGAATATACACATAACTTCAGCCGGTATTAGAAAGTTCATTAAATTTGTGTTCTCACTAATTTTTAATATTCAGTGAATAAAATAATAAATACCTTATTCTATTTCATTATTTTAAACATTTATTATATGCAAAAATTGGACTTAGGCAGATTCAGCAAAGCGGAATTAAGTTTTCTCATTTTACTGTCTGTTCTCACTGAATTAAGTGGTGTCAGTCCCACAGATAGTTAACAAAAGATGATTTCATTGAAAATGTAACTGAATGATAGTAGTGTTAATGAGCTCAGTCAAAATTATATTGGCTTTTCTGGGGAAAGGATTTCTAAGGGATAAGTTCTCAGCCTACATAGGAGGATTTCATGTTCATTGCTTCCCTGGGACATAGCACCAGTAGTAGCAAGAGACAACAGAGAAGGTCCTGAGAGAGTGGCCTTTAAAAAAAAAAATCAGGGCAGGGCACGGTGGCTCACGCCTGTAATCCCAGCACTTTGGGAGGCCGAGGTGGGTGAATTACGAGGTCAAGAAATCGAGACCATCCTGGTCAACATGGTGAAACCCCGTCTCTACTAAAAATACAAAAAATTAGCTGGGCATGGTGGCATGTGCCTGTAATCCCAGCTACTCGGGAGGCTGAGGCAGGAGAATTGCCTGAACCCAGGAGGCGGAGGTTGTGGTGAGCCGAGATTGCACCATTGCACTCCAGCCTGGGTAACAAGAGCGAAACTCCGTCTCAAAAAAAAAAAAACAAAAACAAAAAAACATACCTTTTAGAGTGTGTTGAGATTGTGTTAAACTTTATCTGTATAAAATATATATATATATACACACACACACATATACATACACACATATATGTGGATATATTATACAGTTGTATATATTATAATAATATATTAATAATAGTTTATATTAATATGAATTAATTTCTTAATTATATATATATATATATATTTCCATGATGCTACTTTTAAGGGAACTAATTTTTATTGAAGTACATGTAGAAAAGTTCACAAATCCTAAATTACAGCTTGATAACATTTTGGCAAGTGAGCATATTCCAGTAACTGCCTCACAGAACAGGCATTCATTCATTCAACAGGTCTAGGCACTTTGAGTGCCTACCAGTTATGGGCACTGTGCTAAGTACTAAAGCCTGGTGTGACAAATAAGACATCACAGTCCCTGCCTTCATGTTATTTGTAATCTAGTTAGACAATCACAAGTAATTATTGATAATAATAAATGACAACTAGGGCACCGTGATAAAGACTAACAGGCAAGGCTTACTTTCAATGTTGTGATCAGAGAAGTCAAAACCTGCTACGTGTAGAGAGAAAGGAAATGAAAGAACCAGCACAGGTGTCCTGATCTCATTTCCACCTCTCTCCCTTTAATCACTCTGTGGTGCCAGTCACATGGTTTCCTTGCTACTTCTTAATCACAAGCAACTGGTCAAGCTCCTGCTTCAAGACTTTTACCTATTTTCATTCCTCTATGTAGAATATGGTATTCCTGGAGACTAACATCGTTCAATACATTTATTTCCTTGTGGTCTAATTCAAACTTTGCCTTCCTTGGCAGGTCTTCCTTGGCCACTCTGCCTAAAATGACACCCTCAAATCGTCCCACACTCACACACACATGCAGATACCTCTTTCTGTTTCTGTCTCCTCCCTTATTTTTTCTTCTGGGCATTGATCACATAGCAATATAGTTACATTATCTAATATAAGATATATTTTACTTTTTAAAATATTATCTATTGGCTATCTCTACTACTAGAATAAGCTTCAGGAGGTCAGAATTTTATGTTTTTGTCATTGTTGTTTGCAGGTATATCCCCAGTGACAGTGTCTGGTCCAATAGATAAATATTTATTCATTGTGTGAAATTTTACCATACCACCATAGATGCTAGATATCTTAGTTTGGAAAGAGAAAGCAATTGATATTAGTTTCAGTTGTTTTTTGTATATTCCTAATTTCACAAACTCTTTCTAGTATAAGTGTATTTTAAGCATTTCTTAAGTTTAGCTATTTAAAAATGGGACATCTGTTACTTTCTATCTCCATGAAATAATTTGACAAAATCTTCACCATAGCTTAATGATCTTAAGGATCTAAGATTTCTTACCTCTTTTGCTGAGAGGTAGGCTCCTTTAATAACTATCCTAAAAAAGACTTGAAAATGGAAAAGTCAGTCAAGCCTGTTATTTGTGTCATATTCATATTCCTTTTACTTAATGTAGCTGAACTGATTTGCAGGTAGTAAATACTACCTAAGATCTTAGAGTGTAACTGATTTAATTTATCCAAAGTTCCTTATACTTAAAATAAAATCTAAGTCCCAGTTTTCCCCTGAGTACCACAGTATATTATGGATATGTAATCTTATTCAGAATTGTGACCGAGTAAGGTTTGGTTTGGTTTTGTAATCACTATCACTTACATCATAGTGTGGGATATTTTATTTTGATATATTTTCTAAAATTCTTATTGGCGAATTACAATTTTTTTTTTGAGACAGAGTTTCACTCTTGTCCAGGCTGGAGTGCAATGGTGTGATCTTGACTCACCGCAACCTCCACCTCCCAGGTTCAAGCAATTCCTGCCTCAGTCTCCCAAGTACCTGGGATTTCGGGCATGTACCACCATGTACAGCTATTTTTTTCATATTTTTAGTAGAGATGGGGTCATGTTGGCAAGGCTGGTCTCAAACCCCTGAGCTCAGGTAATCTTCCCACCTCGGCCTCCCAAAGTGCTGGAATTACAGGCATGAGCCACCACGCCTGGCCCGTATTTTTATCTTTTAACATGTATAAAATACTCTAATAAGATAGCTGTATTTATTCGGCAGCTATAATTATAGTTACAACTCAGTAAAATTCATGATTCCAAGACAAATAACCTACTCTGAAATCATATTTGTGGCTTATAAATTTTCATGAACAATGTCATCAAGATAACTTATTTTTCATATTGAAGAATGAACTAAACTCTATTGATCCAGGGTTGTTTTCATTCCCTAGGAGTTTATGGAAAACTTTTTTCAAATGCATGGATTTCTGCACATTATTAAAATTTAACAAAGAGAACAAATATGATCATCAATTTATAAATACCACTCTAATTAACTGAAAGTTAATTTTGTTTCCAATGCATTTTTTATTCCAAGTAGTTTTTTTATAAGTCCTTTAACACTGAACATAATAAGAAAAAGTTTCTTTCATTCATATTTAAACTTCTGAAAAAGCCAAATTTGGTGAATTTGGTGAGAGACTCAAGTTTAATATATTTCTGTAATAGCTTATGTTTAGAGGACATTTTTGTAAAAGTTATAACTCTCATCAGAAAAAGTCCTAGATATGTTCTTTAAATAGTTATGTAACAAATTGTATATTTGAAACTAAGATGAAAAATATATAATAACAAGGAGAAGTTCAATAAAATCACTAGTAATTGATATTATGTTTAATCACTTTGTTGATTTTAAATAAATGCCCAGAATTGCTCATAGTAGCTTGTGTTTTCTGTGTAGAACACTGTGTGTCCTGGGTTATGTCAAGGAAAATTTTCACCAAATGGAATTAAACAGGCAAGGATAATTTTATTCAAGACTACTGCAATAGAGGAGAGAAATTGAATTTCGCTCTGAATACAGCAGAGGCAATAGGGTGATTTTTAGCCAAATGTCAGGGTAAAAGCATAAAGGATACGAAATGAAACTTAGGCATCAAAGGTGGGGGATCCTCACCAAACTGGCTTGGAGGTATTCTTTCTCAACTAGACTCAGCAAACCAAGTATTGTAGGCCAAGGACAAGGCCTAGTCAAGAAAAGAGTTCAGAAAACATGACTAAAGTTTGGTCAAGGAGAAAGTCCTTGTCACTTGCTTTATTTTGCTATTGAGATCAGAATCTCTAAATTGTAGATTGGGGTTTCCTTTTTACAGCTTATATGATTATGTGCATGCCACTAATCTCTACCCACTTCATTTTCTTTCTTTCTTTCTTTCTTTTTTAACTTTTAAGTACAAGGATAGATGTGCAGATTTGTTACCTAGGTAAATTTGTGTCATGGGGGTTTGCTGTACAGTTTTTTCCTCAGCCAGACATTAAGCCTACTACCCATTTGTTATTTTTCCTGGTCCTCTCCCTTCTCCCACCCTCCACCCTCCAATATGCCCTAGTGTGTGTTGTTTCCCTCTATGTATCCATGTGTTCTCTTCATTTAGCTCCCACTTATAAGTGAGAATATGTGGTATTTGCTTTTCTGTTCCTGCATTATTTTGCTAAGGATAATGGCCTCTAGCCTAATCCATGTCCATGCAAAGGACATGATCTAGCTCTTTCTTTTTTTTTTTTTTGAGACGGAGTTTCGCTCTTGTTACCCAGGCTGGAGTGCAATGGTGCAATCTCGGCTCACCGCAACCTCCGCCTCCTGGGTTCAGGCAATTCTCCTGTCTCAGCCTCCTGAGTAGCTGGGATCACAGGCACACGCCACCATGCCCAGCTAATTTTTTGTATTTTTAGTAGAGACGGGGTTTCACCATGTTGACCAGGCTGGTCTCGATCTCTTGACCTCGTGATCCACCCGCCTCAGCCTCCCAAAGTGCTGGGATTACAGGCGTGAGCCACCGTGCCTGGCCGATCTAGCTCTTTTTTATGGCTGCATAGTATTCCATGGTGTATATGTATCACATTTTCTTTTTTTTTTTTTTTTTTTTTTGAGACGGAGTCTCGCTCTTGTTACCCAGGCTGGAGTGCAATGGCGCGATCTCGGCTCACCGCAACCTCCGCCTCCTGGGTTCAGGCAATTCTCCTGCCTCAGCCTCCTGAGTAGCTGGGATTACAGGCACGCGCCACCGTGCCCAGCTAATTTTTTTGTATTAATAGAGACGGGGTTTCACAATGTTGACCAGGATGGTCTCGATCTCTCGACCTCGTGATCCACCCGCCTCGGCCTCCCAAAGTGCTGGGATTACAGGCTTGAGCCACCGCGCCCGGCCCACATTTTCTTATCTAGTCTATCATTGATGGGTATTTAGGTTAATTCCATGTCTTTACTATTATGAAAAGTTCTACAATGAATGTTCACATGCATGTGTCTTTATGATAAAAAAAATGTATATGCCTTTGAGTATATATCCAGTAATGGGATTGCTGAGTTTAATGGTATTTCTGTCTCCAGGTCTCTGAAGAATCCACACTGACTTCTACAAAAGTCGAACAAATTTACACTCTCACCAACATTGTATAAGCATTCCTTTTTGTTCACAGTGTCACAAGCATCTGTAATTTTCTGAATTTTTAATTATAGCCATTTTGACCAGTATGAGATGGTATCTCATTGCGGTTTTAATTTGCATTTCCTAATAATCAGTGATGTAGCAATTTTTAATATAATTGTTGGCTGCATGAATGTTTTTTGAAAAGTGTCAATTTACAAGAAAAAAAACTCCATTAAAAAGTAGGCAAAAGACCTGAGCTTCACTTTCTTGATCTAGAAAATAGGAATAGTAATACTCCAAAAGACTAAAGTATTTTAATTATGGGAAAATGCTTTAAAATTTTATAAAGTTCTGTAAAATAAAAGTGCTGTCATCTGATCAATTCAAGCTATTTTATTAATGCTTATTTACTATTTTATCCTTTTCAGAAAACAGATGCATATAAAAGGTGGTTTTAATGTCTTAAAATACAGACAGATCTAGATGATTTGGGGGCTTCTGAAACAGAATATGGAATATGAACTTACAGTGTTTCAGGAGCATCTTTTTTGGCATTCATGACAAATAAATGTATTTGTGATTTCCAAAACAACAAAGAAGAAATGTTGAGATGAAATTTTAAAAATATATTGTCATATTATTGAAATGATGTTTTTTGAAAAATATTTAAAATATACACCATGGAATACTATGCAGCCATAAAAAAGTATGAGTTCATGTCCTTTTCAAGGAAATAGATGAATCTGGAAACTGTCATTCTCAGTAAACTGACATAAGAACAGAAAACCCAACACCACATATTCTCACTCATAAGTGGGTGTTGAACAATGAAAACACATGGACACAGCAAGGGGAGCATCACACACTGGGGTCTGTTGGAGGGTGGGGGACTAGGGGAGGGATAGCAGGAGGTGGGGAGATTGGGGAGGGATAGCATTAGGAGAAATACCTAATGTAGGTGATGAGGGAATGGAGGCAGCAAACCACCATAGCATGTGTATACCTGTGTAACAATACTGCAAGATCTGCACATGTACCCCAGAACTTAAAGTGTAATAAAAAAACTTGCAAAAAAATTGCTTAAAGGGAACCCAGTGTCATAAAAATAGGCCCTCTGAAGTCACTAAGATAAATTTATTCAAAATCATTCTCATTTTCTTTACCCCCTTTTTAGACATAATTAGGATTTTAACTCTAAATTAATTAAAAGCCAACAATGTGTGTATTATGTATGTGTACGAATGTACATGTGAAGCTGTCCTTAAGTGAGACAGAAAAAACATAAATAAGACAAAAGTCTAATGGAAAGAGCACATCTTTCTAGTGCCTGCCCCATAATTAACTCTGCTTCACCCAGAGTGGCCTCCTTCGCATTTATTGAATATGATTCATATACCTCCACTTGCCAGTCTTTGCATTGGCTGTTCCTTCTATTTGGAATGATCTTTCCTCACATACCCACATGGCACACTTCCTTACCTCTGACAGTCTTTATTTCTTTTTTAGGGAGACACACTGCCTCTCCCTATCAACACTCTCTCAGTCTTGTTAACACTGTTCCATTTTCCATCACATATATATCACTTTCTAACATTTTGTATAGTTTATATTTTAATTTTGGTTTTCTTCTCCAACTAGAATGTAAATTCTATTAGAGAATGTTTGTCCCTTTCATTCCTTGATTTGTTCCCTGAACATGTGCATTATCAAAGACATAGTAAGGACTCAACAGATATTTTTGGATTAATGAATAAATGAATAAATTACAGAGCCTTTTGTATGCCATGGCTTAAGGTAATACTCCTTCTCTGTCTTTTCTTATTTTCTTATGGTAAGACACAATATACTGCAAAGACAGCTTCTCTTTTCTTGACCACTACAGAATCCCTGTCAGTAACGTTATAATAAAAGTGTATGAGATGCAAGATATTTGCTATTAGTGTAAACACAGAAGAACAAATAGTGAACTCAATCTGACTTGATTGATTTGAGTTCATTTGAAATACTTGACATTATATACTACAGTGTTTCTTGTGTGACCCCCATGGAAGCTGTTAAATATTTTTAGCTAATGCCCCTTGTATAACTAGGACTCATTTAAAAGTTCTTATGCTATACTTTGTCCTGAATATCAATTCTTTATACAATAATTGGGTGTTTTTATTTGTTATAAAGTAAAACACTTTTTCATCTTTTACTTTATATATTAAGCAACCTAAAGTTATGTGCAATATCCAATTACTGTTAACCTAGGATACTGATCACCTTCTTCCTCTGACTGCTTTAAATTGAATGTTATTGTATATCAATAATTGAATCATTTTCCATTATATTTAAACCTGTAAGTTACCTAAAATATTTCATGAACTATGTAGATATTATTCTCTAACTGGTTTCTTAATCCACTTACCCTGGTATCCTTTAAGGAAAAATGAAAATCTTTTTTGAGCTGGAGTATTGTTCTCCACTGAATATCACACATAATAATGATATGTAATGGAAGAATGAAGTGCAGGAGTCATCTCTTTGTGCTAAGGATGGGGACTATGAGTTAAGAAAGTGCTTAACTGAATGAAATCATTTTTCTTTAAAGTCTGATTCTCTTAAAGACTGAAGCAAAAGCAAGCCCAGTTAGGATAGTTTTCATTTCCTCCAACAGAACTATCTCTCAGACTATTGTAAGGTTTATAAAAACTACTCGTTAGAGGTAATGTAGTTTATTAAAGCAAATCTTTTCTCATCTCTATTTCTTTACTTGATATATATTCTTTATTATGGAATTATGTTTCAGATTATGGGAATTTTAGAAAAATATTTACTTTTACTTTTCGTTGGGAGTAAGTTTTATGTTCTATATCAACATAGCAATCACTCACAAGTGAATCTGAAACATTTATTGATGGTTGCTGTGAGATATATATCTTTGCTAATGAAGGCAATTAATCTATTACCACAGATGGGTTCACACTAAGTATCTTGCCTGCACAGACAGCACCTTCTTCTTTCTTGCCACATTTAAATCTTCATGACCTCATTTTTCATCCAAGGATGGTAATTTTTTAACCACTGACTGCTTTAAGAACCATTCTACCATCCACCCTATCTATTAGGATTTATGTATGCCTCCTGGCAGCACAGAGATCTGTCACACAAACTGAAAAGCTGTAGATGCTACTCATCAAATGGATGACAGCTTTGATTCTAGATCAACATTTAAGAGGAGGTGAATCAACAACCTGATTCTTTACCCTTATGGACATCATCAGGTCGAGAGAAAATGCGTTTACTTGCTTTGTGCATGTGAACTTTCTAATTATAGACATTTTTCTAATCTTTTTCCTCAAACTGATGGTGCTCGACTTTTCCAAGGAAAAGTGCCACTGATTTCTCCGGAGATGGCAAATTAATACATTATTTTTTCTCCGTGGTTTTATCTGTCTCCATTAATTACAATTCGGATTTATCAGTTCACTGTGTACAAGTTACTAGCTGACCGAACTTGACTCTTAGTTGAGTACATGAGACTAAGTGAAGTCAGAGTTATTTCTGAAGAAAAAAACAAAATGTATTGTAGCACACTGAATGTGTGTGCTCCATGAGTGAAGTGTGCTCAGACTGTACCACATGACTATTTACATATTATATGTGAGATTTGTCATATCATTATTGAATCTAAAGATTCTTAGCATTTTAATGAACACTAACAATTAACAAGCATTGAAAATAAATAAAATGAAGGTGTTCTAAAAACATTGTGATTTAATTTTTAAAAACTAACATGAAAAGTTATTTTTAAGAAATCTCACATCTTCACTTGTTTTACTGAAAGCTACCGCTCCTCTTGAAACTTTACCATTATCAATAAAGTGACAGATTTATTATTTTTCATGAATATATAAAAGAAATCACTATCTATACTCAGAAATGCCTCATATTTAACTTTTTCCATTCTCATTACCAGCCCTTGCCTTTCATTACAACTCCCTCAGTCCTTAGACCCATAATATTTTTTGTATGGAACTTTGAGAGTATTTGTTAAAAGGATGTTGTGAATTGGCATTTCAGATTGTTTAGAGGAGTCAAAACAACACTTGCCACAGTGTTAGATAAGTATTTAATAAGTGGGAGTTACACTATTTGAATATTCATATTGATAATACTGTCAAATAGTAACTGGCCATTGTACTATTTTATTTTAAATTTGCTCTTTTAATTTGCTAAATGCAATGGTTTGGGTAATAAGTCTGTCTGTTTCTTCCAGATGTTTTCACATTTAATCAAGCACAATTCCCTTTTCAGTCAATAAAATTCTAATTTTTAGAGATGACACTCTCCTCCTCTGTGAATATTCTGGCATCATTTATTTATTAAGTTATCAAATGATTCTGTATTGCCCACTTAATGTTGAGTTCTTATTGTGTCCTTGGACTTCACCAATACAATAGATATGGTTGTGTTTCTCGGAGTTCTATTGTAAAAGAATGTAATACACTATGGTAAGTGATACCACAGAGACTGCAAAGGGGTAGAGAGTGGAGGGAGGCACATACAAGGGCACCCAACCCAACTTTGGATATAAGAGCTGAGAGACAATTAGCTCACAAAAGGTAAAGCAAGTGGAAAGGGTCATCTCAAGGAGTAGGGAAGGCATAGGCAAATGCCTGGAGCAGAAAGGATTAATAATGTGAAAGTCTTTCTTCAGATATTTTTTACACTCAAACTGAGCAACTGCACACAGTAACTTTGGTGAAGGCTCACAGGCAGAGGTTATGATCACCATAGGACACTAAAAGACAAATAAGAATAATAGTTTCTAAAGATTGATACTTTCAATAAAGCAAAAAGTTTTCCTTTATCTTTTAGGTGTAAAGACACAATAAAACAGAATATAAAGATTGGCTAAGTAATTAACTAAATTGTCAACTGTTATTTTATTTATGGGAAAGCAACAGGATATGGAACATGTATTAAGAATTATAGTTAAATACTCTGCATGAGCTGTGACATTAATATTTCCATAATACCATATCACACATTTCTATATTGATTTTATCATAATATTGTCTTATTTAGTATAAAAAAGAAAACTAGAGCAATGGATAATTATATATATATTATCTTTCAGGACTGCTGAAAACCCTGCATGTCCCAGGAGTAGACAGTTACTTTTTAAATTTTTATTCTTGAGATGGAGTTTCACTCTTGTTGCCCAGGCTGGAGTACAATAGTGCGATCACAGCTCACCACAACCTCCACCTCCCCGGTTTAAGCAATTCTCCTGCCTTAGCCTCCGAAGTAGTTGGAATTACAGGCATGCACCACCATGCCTGGATATTTTTTTTTTTCTATTTTTACTAGAGATGGAGTTTTTCAGTGTTGGTCAGGCTGATCTCAAACTCCCAGCCTCAGGTTATCTGCCCACCTGGACCTCCCAAAGTGCTGGGATTACAGGTGTGAGCCACCGTCCTTGGCCAACAATTACTTTTCCTATCACACGGTTTGTTGCCAGGAGCCACAGCATTAACCTCCAGTGCCTACATAAGCCATAAGATGGGTAAGGAAACAGAATTGAAACAGCAAGAAAAAAAAAAAGAAAGAAAGAAAAGGAAAAAGAAGAATTGAGGCTGGAAAGACCATGGCTTATATGAAGAAGAGAAATAACGCCAGAATATATGAAGTATGGTAAATGGTGTAAATAAGAGGAGGCTGCAGGGGGACAGTAGATCAAAATACTATAAAATTTCTTCAGTAAGCAAAAGAGTTAGCATGTTATCCTAATAAAGATGGAAAGCCATCAAACAATTTGCTCATGATTTAACTTATTTTTAAAAGTGATCAAGACCACTCTTCCTGCTGAATAGGAAGGGTCAAAGGTGGAGGCATAAAGACCATTTAGAAGGTGAAGCTTAGACTATTTGCCATTTTTTGAATTACGTATTTTTTTTAGAATAAAATGAGCTGTGATAGAGGGGTGGGAAGAATATAGGAGACAGGAATACCAAGATTCTGCTCCGTTAAACCAGGTGAGAGGCAATAGTGACTAAAACAGTGACAATGGAGATATTATAGAGAAATGGGTGAGTTTGGGAGTTACTAAAGTGGAGGAACAGGGAGATGTTACCATTGATTGGGAGTTGGAGGTGAAGAAAAAGAAAGGGTCAAGCATGACCTTCTAGTTCTAGCTTAGACAACCAAGTAAATGTCAGAGCCATTCAGCATGCACTGTGTATACAAAATGAGAAGGAAGTTTTGTTGAAAAACTGAATATGTGTGTGATAATCAGACAGATATGTTCAGTAGACAGTTGGATAAATGGATCTGAAACTCAGGAGACAAATTTGGGATGAAAACACACGCACGCACACACACACCACACACACACACATACACACACACACAGGCCATTCAGAGCACATTGTGACCCTAGCACTGGAGGAGGGTGATCGTTTAAATATTTCACCAAAGTGTTTATACTTATGGATGCACAATAGCTGGATGTTAGCTGTTTATTATGTTAATAATATTAGCATAAAAATGGCAGTCAAAGCCATGAATGTGGATAACTACTGGCATCAAATAAGAAATTACCATTATGCTGAGCATCAGTCTTTTATGGTATGTTGGAGAATCTCTGTACTTATTTTCTTTATAAGTAGCTAATGAGATAATAAGAAAAATGATATAGAAAGACTCAGCCCAATCCACAATCATTAGAATGGACAGGGTTTATAATTTCACTATAGCAAAGCTTCAAAGGACACCATACAAGTGACAGGAATGAACTGATGTCATGAGTGTTCAGCTAGCCTTACAAAAGCAGCCTCATAGTGAAAGCTTTCAGCTAACATCTACTGCTCTTGACAGTTCAATCTCTTCAACAGAGACTCTGCCAGTACTGGGATTTCTACTTCTAAAATTGTTTTTGCTAATTCAAGTTTTGTGAATTTTCAAACATTTATATTTGTATTTTTACTTTTTTATCTGAGATCAAATTGTCAATTGTGATTTTGCTTGCAATTTGCATAAAAAATTACATCCATAATTTTATTTAAATTTTTGGACAACCCTATGAAGTAGCCAAGGCATCCTTATAATCATTATATAGATAATGAAACAACTCTTAGATGTTGACATAGCCATTTTATTGCATCTAGTGAAGCTTTAAAAGTGAAGAAAAAAAAGTAAGATGAAGGAAACTAACAAATTATAAATTTGTAAGTGTGTTCAAGGACTTGACAATGAGAATGGCAATCATACTTCACATACTATAGCTGGAATTGAATTAGTTTGGGATATGGTGCCATCTGATGCTTGTTGAATAACTGCTTTAGTAAACTTGTCTGGATTATATGAGTGAAATTTAAGAATACAAATAGAATTCAGTGTAACCTGACTATATAAAACAAACTTACAAAAACACAAATAAAGGACTGATATGGAATACTAATAAGATGTCATAATTTTTCTCACATTAAAAACAAAAAGAATATATTAACTCTGTGAATGTAGCATTCTAGAAATAATATTAAATGAAAAAAAAAACTATAAACCAAAATTGCATGTAAAGTAGCAAAAATTAAGTACAATTTGTAGCAGTTCCTGCTTTGTTCTTTATTCTTAGGATTGCCTTGGCTATTTGGGCTACTTTTTGATTCCATATGAATTTTAAAATAGTTTTTTCTAGTTATGTGAAGTATGTTGTTGGTAGTTTGATAGGAATAGCACTGAATCTGTAAATTGCTTTAGGCAGTATGGTCATTTTAATGATAATTATTCTTCCTATCCATGAGCATGGGATGCCTTTTCATTTGTTTTTGTCTTCTGCCATTTATTTGAGCAATGTTTTTTAATTCTTGTTGTAGAGATCTTTAACCTCCCTGTTTACCTGTATATCTATGTATTTTATTCTTTTTGTGTCTATTATAAATAGAATTGCTTTTCTGATTTGACCCTTGGTTTGGCTGTTCTTGGTGTATAAGAATGGTAGTGATGTTTGTACATTGATTTTGTATCCTGAAACTTTATTGAAGTTGTTTATCAGCTGAAGGAGTTTTGGGCCAAGATTGTGGGATTTTCTTTCTTTTCACACACACACACACACACACACCCACACACACACATTATTGCACTTTAGGTTCTGGAGTACATGTGCAGAACATGCAGAATTGTTGCATAGGTACATACATGGCCATGTGGTTTGCTGCCTCCATCCGATATAGAATCAAGTCATCTGTAAACCTACAGATATCTTATTTGGATTCCCTTTATTTTTTTTCTCTTGCCTGATTGCTCTGGTCCATTCAGTATGATGTTGGCTGTGGGACTGTCATAGACTGCTCTTATTAGTTTGAGATGCATTCCTTCAAAATCCAGTTTATTGTGTTTTTTACATGAAGGGTTACTGTTTAATTTTCATGTAATTGCATGAGTTTGAGAGATTTTCATAGTCTTAACTTTTATTTTTATTGTGCTGTGGTCCAAGAGTGTGTTTGCTATGATTTTGGTTCTTTTGCATTTGTTGAGGATTGTTTTATGTCCAATTATGTGTTCAATTTTAAAGTATATGCCATGTGGAGATGAGAAGAATGTGTATTCTAATGTTTATGGATGGAGAGTTCTGTAAAGGTCTATCAGATCCATTAGGTTCAATGTTGAGTTCAGGTCCTGAATAACTTTGTTAATTTTTTACCTCAATGATATGTCTAATACTGTCAGTGGAGTTTTGAAGTCTCCAACTATTATTGTGTGGGAGTGTATTTCTCTTTGAAGGTCTCTAAGATCTAGCTTTATTAATCCTGGTGCTTCTATGTTGGATGCATCTATGTATAGGATAGTTAGCTTGTTGAATTGAACCCCTTACCAATATGTAATGCCCTTCTTTATTGATTTTCATTGTTTTGAAATCTGTTTTGTCTAAAATTAGAATTTCAACTCCTGATTTTTTTCTATTTTTCATTTGCTCAGTAGATTTTCCTCTATCCCTTTATTTTGACCCTGTGGGTGTCATTATAAAGACGCATGTGAGACGGATCTTTTGTAGACAGCATGACATTGGGTCTTGCTTTTTTATGTACCTTGCCACTCTGTGTCTTTCAAGTAGGGCATTTAGCCCATTTACATTCAAGGTTAGTATTGTTTTGTATAAATTTGATACTGTCATCATGCCATTAGCTGGTTATTATGTTGTCTTGTGTTTGTGGTTCCCTTAGAGTGACACTGGTCTGTGTGTTTAAGTGTGCTTTCTATGTTAGCTGGTAGTGGTCTTTCCTTTCTATATGTAGTGCTCCTTTTAAGATCTCTTAGAAGGCACGTCTGGTGGTAATGAATTTCCTCAACATTTGCTGAAAATGATTTTATTTCTTCTTTGCTTAGAAAGCTTAGTTTAACTGAGTATGAAATTTTTGGTTAAAGTTATTTTTTCTTTAAGAATGTTAAATATAAACCCCCATCTCTTCTGGGCTTATAGGGTTTCAGCTGAAAGGTCTACTATTAGCCTGATGGGGTTCCCTTTGTAGGTGACCTACACTGTCTCTCTAGCTGCTTTTAATATTCTTTATTTCAGTTTGATTTTGGAAAATCTGATGATTATGTGTCTTGGGGAAAAATCTTGTGTAGACTCTTGCAGGAGTTCTTGGTATTTCCTGAATTTGACCATTGGCCTCTCTAGCAAGGTTTGGGAAGTTTTCAAGAACAAAATCCTGAAATACGTTTTCCAATTTGTTTGCTTTCTTTCTCCCCCTCCCTTTCAGGGATGTCAGTGATTCTTAGATTTGGCCTGTTTATATAATCCCATAGTTCTCAGAGCTTTTGTTAATTCCTTTCTATTCTTTTTCCTTTATTTTTATCTGACTGTCTTATTTCAGAGAACCAATCTTCAAGTTCTGAGATTCTTTCCTCAGTTTGGTTTATTCTGCTGTTAATACTTGTGATTGCATTGTGAAATTCTTATATTGTGTTATCCCACTCTGTCAGACCTATTAGATTTTTTATACCAGCTATTCTGTTCTCCAGCTTCTGTATCACTTTTTGTGAATCGTATTTTACTTGAATTGGGTTTTGCTTTCCTCCTGAATCTCAATGATCTTTTTTCTCTTTTTATTCTAAATTATATTCCTGTCATTCCAGCCAGTTCAGCTTGGTTAAGAACTCTTGGAGAACTGGTGTGGTTGTCTGAAGGACATCTGACACTCTGGCCGTTTTAGTTCCCAGTGTTCTTGTATTGGTTCCTTCTCATCTCTGTTTATAACTACAATGTACAATGTACAACTACTCTGTTTTAACTACAATGTAGACTGAATGCAGTCAAATGGACTTCTTTTCTGGGTATTTCACCAGGCTGAGGCTTTGTGCAGGGTCCTTATTTGAAGCTGACTTCTTGTCTTTGGTTTCTAAAGGGAGTAGGTTAGTGAGATATTTTTGGCGGTGAAGCTTTGGGGTGTGGGTAGACTGGTATTTGGTTGTGTGTCTCCCCTATGTTTCCTCACAGTTGCAGTTGTCTTCACTCTTAATGCCCTGAAAGTATGAGTTCCTCTCCCCTTTAAGTGCTGGCTGTAGATCATGACTTGGAACTCCGGGGCTTCCCACTGCAGCTCTGAGGTGATCTCAGGGTTTATGTTCCTTTCCCACCTTGGAAGAAGCGAATAAAGGAATCTTAATATTGGTTGTGACCAAGGCTCGTTTGCTTATCTCCTGGGGTCTCCACTCAGAGAGATGCAGGTCAGCATTCTCTCAGTACAGTCAGACCAGGATGGAGGGCCTATGCTGTGAGCCCAAACCAGGGGTTTCCTGTCTGGTGACAAGCAGTGAGGTGTGTGTGGGACCCATGGGAGATGAACTAACCTCTTCTCCTTGAGTTTCAACTTGTTGGAGGTGTGAATAAGGCACCGAGGGTCTTTGCTCCTCAATTAGTCCGAGGGTCACAAGGGCAGTTCCACTGCAGAAGCAGTGGTGGAGAGGCTTTTAGTTGCTTCTGGAGGCTCTGTTTGGACAGTTGCTGAACTGCTACTGCTAGATAAATCTGGAAGGGGGTCCTGGAGATTCAGGCCTGGAGGACCTGCCCAGTGAGGAGATGTGGGAACTGGCATCCACGTAGCAGTCTGGCCACTTTTCCATAGGGCTGCTTTTCCTAGGCCTGCTCCAGTCCCTAGTCACCTCAAATTTTCCAGTACCTGGAGATATCACCAGTGAAGGCTGTGAAACAGTAAAGATGGAACCCAGCTACACCCTTTTGGAACTCTATCTCAGGGAAGTACAACATTACTGGTGGGTAGCTGGAATTTCAAGCCAGTGGGTCATATCCTGTGAGATATGAAATTGGGCCCTGCAGGCTGTTGCTGCTTAGTCCCTGGATTCAGCCTCTTGCCTAGGGATATATAGGAGATTCTAATCTCCCTCTTTGTGGGAGTTGAAGCTACTTTGGCTGGGAAGCCTGGAGAACCCAAGTATCTAAAGCTCATGGGTCTCCCTGCATGCCTGAGCAGCTTCTCTGCTGAGACTCCATGTATCCCTGTGTCAGACTGAAGGCCCTGGTGGAATGGGTTCACAAGGAGATCTCCTGATGCAAGGGTTGCAAAGACTCATGGAAGAAGCTTGGTTTTCTGGGATAGCACATTCTCTCACCATTTCTCTAGGTGGGTCCTGGAAGAGTTCCCTGGCTCCATGTTGCTCCTGGGTAGGCCATCATCCTGTCTTGCTTTTCTTCATTCTCTGTGAATTAAGTTGTTTCCTTGATAAGTCCCAATGAGAGTATCTGGATGTTTCAGGTGAAGGTGCTATATTTACTCGTCACTTTTATTCCTCTCCATGAGAGCCACACACACTAGCAGCTTCCACTCAGCCATCTAGGCCATCCCCCTACCCTCCACTAATTTTCTTTGTTCAATATATTCTTTTTACAGTTTTTTTTTTTTTTAGTCTTTGTTTATGGGTAGTAAACTCTAGCTTTTTGTTTTTCTGAAGATATTTTTATTGTTTCTTTACAACTGGAAAATTTTTGCTTTAAGTATTAATCTCTAAGTTGATAGTCATAGTATCTCAACACATTAATTATTTCATTTTCTCCTGTTTCTTAATATTAATTGTTGTTATACCTAAATTGATTATCAATTATTATTCTTTTATCTGATCTGTTTCTTCTCTAGCTGCCTCCATTAACATGTCTCTTTTTTTCATTTAATAGTTAACATTTCAACTATATGCATAGGTGAAGATTGAATTCGTGTGTTCTATTTAGGTTTCACTAGGCTTCTAGAATATCAAGGTTATTGTTTCTCAAAAATATTATAAAATTCTAAGTGATTACCCTTCAAATATCTTCTTCATCTTGCCCCTTTTACCCAATACCAATATCAAAACATGCAAGTTTCTCGTTCTTTTTTTATTCTTACTTCGGGGATTTTTGTTTACTTTTATTCTTTTTTTATTCTTACTTACTCACCTCCCTTGTGGATATGATTTGTATTTGTGTAGCTGCTCAAAGCTCATGTTGAATTTTAATACCTAGTGTTGGAGGTGATTGAATAATGGGGGCATAGTTCTCCCTTGCTGTTTTTGTGAGAGTGAGGGAGTTCTCATCTTGTTGTCTAAATCTATGAAGCACGTCTCCCTTCATTCTCTTACTCCTTCTCTGGCTATGTAAGACATGCCTGTGGGAAATCCCCTTTGCTCTCTGCCATGATTGTAAGTTTCCTGAAGCCTCCCCAGTCATACATCCTGTACAGCCTGTGGAAGTACAAGTCAATTAAACCGCTTTTCTTTATAAATTACTCAGTCTCAGGTAGTTCTTTATAGCAATGCAAGAGTGCACTAATACGGAAAATTGGTACCAGGAGTCAGGCACTGCTCTAAAGATACCTGAAAATGTGGAACAGTTTGGATGGCTCAAAAGAAGACAGGAAGATGTGAGAAAGTTTGGAACTTCCTAGAGACTTTCTAAATTGTTGTGAGCAAAATGCTGCTATGATATGGACAACAAAGCCCAGGCTGAGGAGGTCTCTGATGGAGATGGGGAACTTATTGGGAACTGGAGCAAAGGTCACTCTTGCTATGCTTTAGCAAAGAGACTGGCAACATTGTGCCCTGCTTTAGGGATCTGTGGAATTTTTGAACTTAAGGGTGATTATTTAGGGTATATCATGGAAGAAATTTCTAAGTAGCAAAGCTTGGAGGACTACTGAAAAGGGATGATTGCTTTTTGTAGTGTGAAAACGACACAATATTTGGGAGTGCCTTGGGGAGAAGATACGGTTTGGCTCCGTGTCCCCACCTCAATCCCATGTCAAATTATAATCCTCACTGTTGGAGGAGGGGCCTGGTGGGAGGTGGGGTCAGATTTTTCTCTTGCTTTTATCATGATAGTGAGTGATTTCTCATGAGATCTGCATGTCTGAAAATGTGTGGCACCTCTCTACCCATGCAAGACGTGCCTGTTTCCCCTTTTTCTTATACCATCATTGTGAGGTTCCTGAGGCCTCCCCAGTCATTCTTCCTGTATAGCCCTTGAACTCTTGAGTCAATTAAACTCTTTTCTTTTCTTTATAAATTGTCTAGTGTCAGGCGGTTCTTTATAGTGACAGGAGAATGAACTGATATTCATGGTTCACTCGATTACGGGTTCCACCAATTTTTTTCTGTTATGTAGGTTAGCAACATGCTTAGGTATTTTTTTCTGCATTTTAACTAACATATTTTGTTGATTCAATTAAAGTCATTGAATTGATATATTGCCTAAAGTTTACTTTAAGGCTTTTTTAATCTCTTTTTTGCAATAAATTAAGTTTTATCTTAGAACATTAAATGATGTGTTATTAATATAGGATTTATAGAGTATGAACAGCTTTCTGAACATGGAAACATGGAAGGTGATGTGTATTTAATATTTGAAATTAAAATGAAAATTACTAAGCTAGGCAACAGTAGGAGGAAAAAAGTTATTTTCATAAGTCCTGGATAATTTGGTGATACAAACATGATTCTGATACAAATTACATATGAATATTAGATATAAATAAGAGTTTATGTAGAAGAGTTTTTAAAACAATCGTATGAACTTCTAAAAGTCTGGTCTTTCACTGAATTAGCACAGTAAAAATGGCCACAGAGTCTTTGATATACCTGTCAGAGACATGAGTCTAATTTCTCTCTCTGTGGACAGGGACTGTCTTTTCGTGAATTGCTTTGCTAATAGAACATGTCAGAAGATACTTCCGAGGCTATGTCATAAAAATCCTTGAAATTTCTTCCTGAATCTTTGAGAATGATTCCTATCAGAGACTAGAAACTACACTGTAAGAAACTCAACCCACCAGAAGAAACCATGTACAGGCACTTCGTTAGATAGCCCTAGCTAAACTCCAAAACAACAGCCAGCATCAATCACGCAACAAGTCATCTTGAACATTTAGGTCAGGCAAGCCTTTAAATAACTCCAGGTTCAGCCAACAACTGACTTCAATTGCATGAGAAATTCCAAATAAAAATTGCTCAACAAAGTCTAATCAATCCACATAATTATGAGACTTTGATGTGGTTTGTTACATGGGTATGTATAGGTAACCAGATCAAAATGGATGACTTGGAAATGTGATGTTATCATGATAAAAATTTAAAATATATGGTATTGGCTTTGGGACCACATGAGAGGCAGCAGCTAGAAGGGCCTTGAGGAAATTGCTGGGGCTTTAAGGTCAGCAAGGAAAAACTTAAGGGCTTTAAGGTCAGCAAGGAAAAGATTATCTGTGACTAGACAAAAAGTCACCCAAGTTATATAATGACAGAAAAGTTAGTAAAACTGTTGATTTATATAGTAAGAAACATAGAATGAGTACATAATGATTTTCATGATCTGGTTATAGAGATCTCCAAGCAGATATTAAAAGTGCCAATTGGCTTATTCTAGCTGCTTATGATAAACATAAAAAGGTAGAAATAAACTAAAGAGATAATTGCTTAGTTTTTGAGCACCATTTGGAGGAAATGAAAAAGACAGAAATTGCTAGGTTTAAAAATAAAACAGCTTCCTCTCCACATTCTTTTCCTGCAAAAGACTTAAAGAAAAAAAAAAAATGGCCTCAGAGAAAATACAGGATTGGGTGATACCAGGAAATTAGAGCTCTAGGGTATACATCACAATGGTGTAATTATAAGATCCTTTGTATGTCCTCATTAAGATTTAACAGCATAACTAATAGGTTTCAAAGAATGTCAATGATCTGAAACCTGCTTAGTCAGAAAAAGAGGGTCTCTAAGAATCTCAAATACATGCCCCATATAAACCTTCCTTAAATAAAATAGAATTCAGAGTGACACTTTTTCTTAGCACACAGTTTAACAAGGAAATGTGAATATGGCTTTTGTCAAATATAGTTGATACACTGAAGGTCACAATAATTTTAATGAAATGATAATAATGTAGATTTAAAGGGACAAAGCGGTACAAAATTTTTAAATGGGCTCCAACTTTCAGTGGTCAGACAAAGACTAAGAAATTTCTCAGTTGTAAGTTTTGGCCTTCATTTTTTAATAGAAAAAAATGAAAAACCCACAAATAATTCAATTAAAAAGTGGGCAAAGGTCCTGAACAGGTATTTTTCAAAAGAAGGCATACAAATGGTCTATAATATATGATAAAATGAGGAGCCGCGGTGGCTCAGGCCAGTTGTCCTGGCGCTTGAGGAGGTCAGGCTATGCCTTCAAGGCCAACCTGGGCAACATAAGAACCTCTCATTCATTAAAAAATATATATGTATATATATGAAAAAATGTTCAACATCATTAATCATCAGGGAGATGCAAATCAAAACCATAATGGGATATTATTTCACTTCATCTGGAATGGTTACTATGAAAAAGGCAAAAAGTTTCAAATGCTGACCGAGATACAGAGAAAAGGGAATTTGTATACTGTTGTTAGGGATGTAAACTAGTATAGCCATTTTAATAAACAGTATGGTGGTTTCTCAAAAACTACACATAGAACTACCATATAATACAGCAATCCCACTACTGGGTATTTATTCAAAGGACATGGAATTAGCATACCAAAAGGGTACTCACTTCCTATGTTTACTGTAGCACTATTCACAATACCTAAAATATGGAATCCACCTAAATAACCATCAGCAAATAAATAAACAAAATACTACTCAGTCATCAATAAAAAGACATCCTGCAATTCACAGCAACATGTCATGAGCATGAGGAACAATATGTTAAGCAAAATAAGTGAAGTACATAAAGATAAACATCACATGTTCATATTCATATATAAGAGCTAAGAAAAACTTTTAAGCTCTTGGAAGTAGAGAGTAGAATTGTGGGTCATAGAGCCTGGAAAAGGTGGGAGAAGGGGAGTATGGAAACAGGTTGGTTAATAGACATGAAATTACAGCTAGATAGGAGAGAGGCGTTCCGATTCAACAGCACTCTACAGTGGTTAACCATAGTTGACTGTGTATTTTGTAAAAGCTAGAAGGGAGGACTTTGAATGTTCACAACACAAAGAAATAATACATGTTTGAGGTAATGAATATACTATGATTTGATCGCTACACATTGTATACGTGCATGGAAATATGACTTTGTATCCCTTAAATATGTAAAGTATTACATGTCAACTTAAAACAAAAGGAAACAAACTGTTAAATCACAAGGAATAATTTACAGACAGCAGAACTGGGATTTAATCAAGGAGCCGATTGTCTATCTTGATTTAAAATTGCTCTGGACCACAGACAGTTCCATACCTTCCCTTCTTTTCCTCCCTTTATGATCAGGAGTAAGTATTGTGAGTATTCTCTCTTTTTTAGCCATATATGTTGAATTGTATAGAACATTTATTTTTAGGTTATAAATCTTCAGCTACACTTGCTCAAGCAACTGTACCTAAGGAACCTCCTCTGTATCTATCTATCCTTTATCTAAATAACAAAATCCTGGACCTCATTTCTGAGTGTAATATCTTAAAGGGATACATATTTCCAGGGTCTTGAAAGGGAAGAGTATCTTGCATGTGAGAATTATTTAATTAATGAATGGCCATAGGGAAGATAATCAAAGATGGCTACAAAATTTTTGACTGTTCTCCCATTGTGTGATAGGCTGAATTCACCTCTCCTTTATTCTGTGCTTGCCTTTTTGACTTGATTCATGAATAGAATATGGCACAAGTGATATTCTGGACTTCCAAGACAAAGACGTTTTAAAAAGCCTTGTAGCTTCTGCCTGTACTTCTTCATTTGTTCACAGTTGCAATGCTAGATGTCTGTGGTGAAAATACCAAGCCACATGGAGAAGGCATTTAGGTCTACAGCCCCAGCTGTACTCCCAACTAACAACTAACATCACCTGCCAACCATGTAAATGAGCCATTTTGGATGTCCTATCCATTTGAGACTTCATATCCCAGCAGTCCAAACCAACATGTCACTCCAACTGCCTGAGAGATTCCTGGCAAGAACCATCCACCTGAGTCCACTTAACTCACAGAAACATGAAAAATAACAACATATTATTGTTTTATTCCACTAAATTTGGGGTGTCTTGCTATACAGTTAAAGATAGATCTTAAAAAAATGAAGAATCAATAAAAATGAAATCAAGAAAAATAAAAAATCAATAAAAAATGAAGAGTGAATACCTTATTAGAATTCAAAATGATATGAAGGTTTCCATTTACAGTGTGGCCAGGTAACTTGAATCAGACTTGCTCTCTCACCATAAATAACTATAAAAATATGACAACAAATATAAAGCAACCTTTGGGCATTGGATAGCAACCAACATGAGTATGTGATACTTGACATAAATGGGTAGCTGATATAATTCTCATACTAAACTTGGATATCACAGTAAATTATAGTTCAAATACATTGTTAAAAAATAGAGGCTACACAGAGGTTGGAAATCATACTTGGTGAAAGAAAACAGAGATAAAAGTTTAGGGTTGCCAAAGTTGCTAGGGTTTGGGAGTACTAATGCTACAGGGTACTAATGCTACAAAGAAGCAGATAAGAAGAAATTGTGTAAGATTTCTTTTAGTTCAATGTTTAAGCTGCCCATCTGCAGGTCTTCCAGGAGGACTAGGAGAGGATAGCTACTTAGACACCTACTGAGTAGAGATTTCAGAAGTCTTCTCAGTTCTGAATAAACATTTGATTTCATTGGTAGTAAGAGAGATAAGACATAGATAAGCATTCCAGGGTTAGGCGATAACCCCAAAAAACATGCCCAAAAGTAAGAAGTTAGGGCTACATTCAAGGAGCAACAGCAACTCTGAAGACTCACCCTAACATAGACACCACAGAGTAATTAGAAGAAAATTTAACTTTAAGCACATATGCTAGAAAAGATACAAGTTTTTGAAGTTTCCATTGCAAAAAGCTATAGAAAATACCATGAAGAAAGAAATAATATAGGGCAAAAGTTAATGACTTTTAAAACATATATAATAGAAAAATTCCACAAAGCCAAAATTATATTTTTCATAAAGACTATTAGAAGCAACAAATATTTAGGAATACAGAGCAAGAAACAAAATGGAGGAAATGCAAATTACAAATGCCCAAAAAGAAGAAGTGAGCATAATTACAGATCACAATACATTCTTTTAATGACAGAATATTATAAATGACTCTATACAATGTTCCCATTGTTCAACACTCACTTATGAATGAGAACATGCAGTGTCTGGTTTTCTGTTCTTGTGTCAATTTGCTGAGAATGATGGTTTCCAGTTTCATCCATGTCCCTACAAAGGACATAAACTCACCCTTTTTTATGGCTGCATAGTATTCCATGTTGTATATGTGCCACTTTTTTTTATCCAGTCTATCATTGATGGGCATTTGGGTTGGTTTCAAGTATTTGCTATTGTGAACAGTGCCAGTTTTCCTAACACCATTTATTAAATAGGAAATCCTTTACCATTGCTTGTTTTTGCCAGGTTTGTCAAAGATCAGATGGTTGTAGTAGTGTGGCTTTTTTTTCTGAGGCCTCTATTCTGTTCCATTGGTCTACATCTCTGTTTTGGCACCAGTACCATGCTGTTTTGATTACAGTAGGCTTATAATATAGTTTGAACTCGGGTAGCTTGATGCCTCCAGCTTTGATTTTTTTGTTTTGTGGGTTTTTTTCCTTAGGATTATCTTGGCTATGCAGGCTCTTTTTTGGTTCCATATGAAGTTTAAGGTGTGTTTGTCCAATTCTGTGAAGAAAGTCATTGGTAGCTTGATGGGGATAGCATTGAGTCTATAAATTACCCTGGGCAGTATGTCCATTTTCAAGATGTTGATTCTTCCTAACCATGAGCATGGAATGTTTTTCTATATGTATGTGTCCTCTCTTATTTCCTTGAGCAGTGAAATCTACTCCCTTTCATTTAGTGTTTCATTGGTCAGAATCAAGTAAAAGATTCCACAAAAGCCTGAACATCATGAGGCAGAGTTTACAGGACCACCTTAAAGTGTGAGTGCCAAAATGATGTGTGCTCACATTATATCCTTGAAAAAAAAAGACAGAGACTATATATGCTTAAGTAAAAAGATGCTTTCCAATCATGTTTGATACACATTTGAGATAAGAGCAGTCTCCAACATTTACGAAGTACTTCTTCTAAAATTGTCTGTAAATAAAACATGTCAGTGCTAGAAGGGACTGCTCTTAAGAATACTAGTTCTATTATCATCAGTTTAAAAAGATCCTTGTTAACTTGAAAAATGAGTACTTAGTTTTAAGTGGTCTTGTATCTCAGTGTCCTGAAAGTGGTATTTCTCAGCACATTAGGGGTGTGTGACATTTCACCAGGACTCGCTTTCTATAAGAACACTGACAAAGGAGCAACAGATGAAGTTAAGGAATCTTATAGTGAGAAAATTGTTAATAGATTAAGGAAAATGAAGCCTCTTTGACAACACTCTCCACAGAATAGAACTGAAGTTTTTTCACACTCATGTCGAATTGTAATCCCCAGTGTTGGAGGAGGGGTCAGGAGAGAGGTGATCAGATCGTGGTTTAATGTAGATAACAGGTGCAGCAAACCACTATGGCACATGTATACCTATGTAACAAACCTGCACCTTCTGCACATATATCCCATAACTTAAAGTATAATAATAAAAAAAAAAGAAACCTGCCTTTACCCCTACTGGTTGTCTTTTCATTAAAACCTCTGGAAAATACAAAAAACAAACAAACAAACAAACAAACAAAATAATAATGATTTAATAACAGCCCCTGGTGCTGTGTTGTGATAGAGTTCTCCTGATATCTGCTTGTTTAAAAGTGTGCAGCACCTTCTACTCCTCTCTCTTCCTCCTGATCCTGCCATGTAGACATGCTTGCTTCCCCTTTGCCTTCCACCATGATTGTAAGTTTTCTAAGACCTCCCCAGCCATGCTTCTTGTACAACCCACAGACCCATGAGCTGATTGAAGCTCTTTTCTTAAAAATTACCAAGTCTCAGGTAGTTCTATATGGCAGCGTAAGAACAAATTAATACAAAAATATTGGTACCAGAGAAGTGGGGCATTGCTATAAAGATACATGAAAATGTGAAACCAAGTTTGGAATTGGGTAACAGTCAGAGATTGGGATAGTTTGGAGGGCTCAGAAGAAGACAGGAAGATGAGAGAAAGTTTAAAACTTCCTAGATATTTGTTAAACTGTTGTGACCAAAATGCTGATGGTGATATAAAAAGTCAATCTGGGTTGAGGTGGTCGCAGATAAAGGTGAGGAACTTCTTGGAAACTGGAGTAAGGTCACTCTTGTTATGCATTAACAAAGAGACTGGCAGCATTGTGCCACTTCTCTAGGGATCTGTGAAACTTTTGAACTTGAGAGTGATGATTTAGTATATCTCGTGGAATAAATTTCCACAAATATTTTAATTTCAAATTGAATGCTAAGCAGCAAAGTATTCAAGATGTTGTCTGACAGCTTCTAACAACATACACTCATATGCATGAACAAAGAGATGATCTGAAACCGAATCTTACATTTAGAAGGGAAGCAGAGCAAAAAAGTTTGGAAACTTTGAAACCTGACCATGTGGTATAAAAGAAAAACCTATTTTCTGTAGAGAAATTCAAACTGGCTGCAGAAATTTGCATAAGTAAAAAGGAGCCCAATGTTATAGCTAAGACAATGAGAAAAATGCCTCCAAAGGATTTCAGAGACCTTTGCAGCAGCCCCTCCCATTACAGACCTGGTGGCCTAAGAGGGAAAAATGGTTTCATGGCCATGCCCAAGGCTCTGCTGTTCTATGCAGCCTCGGGACATGATGCTCTGCATTGCAGCCACTTCAGCTCTAGCCATGGCTAAAATGGGCCAGTGTACAGCTTGAGTTGTTTCAGAGGGTGCAAAACTCAAGCCAAGGCTTGGCAGCTTCCACATACTGCTAAGTCAGTGGATGCACAGAGGGCAAGAGTTGAAGCTTGGGAGGCTGCACCTAGATTTCAGAGGATGTATGAAAACACCTGGAGTCCAGGCAGAAGTCTGCTGCAGGGGCAGAGCCCTCATGGAGAAGTTCTACTAGGGCAGAGTGGAGGGAAAATGTGGAGGTGGAGCTCCCACATAGAGTGCCCACAGGGGCATAACCTCATGGAGCTGTGAGAAGAAGGCCAATGTCCTCCAGACCAGAAAGGTAGATCCACTGACAGCTTGCACTGTGCACCTGGAAAAGCCACAGACATTCAATGCTGGTCTGTGAAAGCAGCCTGGGGAGCTGTACCCTGCAGAGCCACAGGATTGGAGCTATTCAAGTCCATGGGAGCTGAGCTCACCTTTTGCATCAGTGTGGACTGGATGTGAGACATGGAGTCAAGTGAGATTACTGTGGAGCTTTAAGATTTAATGACTGCTCTGCTGGATTTTGGATATGCATGGGGTGTCTAGCTTCTTTGTTTTGGCCAAGTTCTCCCTTTTAAAATGGGAGCATTTCCCCAAGGCCTGTTCCCTCATTATATCTTGGAGGTAACTAACTTGCTTTTTATTTCACAGGCTAATAGGTGAGAGAGATTTGCCTTGTCTCAGATAAGACTTTTGATTGTGGACTTTTGAGTTCATGCTGAAATGAGTTAAGACTTTCAGGAACTATTTAGAAGGGATAATTGCATTTTGCAATGTGAGAAAGACAAGAGACTGGAGTGACCAAGAGTAGAATGATACGGTTTGGCTCTGTGTCCCCATCCAAATCTCATGTCAAATTGTAGTCCCAGTGTTGGAAGCGGGGCCTGGTAGGAGGTGATTGGATAATGAGGGTAGTTTCCATTGGTTTAGCACCATTCCCTTGGTGCTGTCTTGTGATAGAGTTCTCCTGAGACCTGCTTTTTAAAAGTGTGCAGCACCTTCCACTCCTCTCTCTTCCTCCTGCTCCTGCCATGTAGACATGCTTGCTTCCCCTTTGCCTTCCACCATGATTGTAAATTTCCTAAGACCTCCCAAACCATGCTTCCTGTACAACCCACAGGACTGTGAGCTGATTAAACCTCTTTTCTTATGAGTTACACAGTCTCAAGTAGTTCTTTATGACAGTGCAAGAATGGACTAATACAATCACCTTGTACTTCTCAAGGTTCTTTTCCCGCTTCACTCTTATCTCAATCTCTTATACTGGTTATTTCTATTTTTCCACATTCTAGATTTGGATGTTTTGTGAAACTCCCCTTGTAGCACTTTTTTCTTTCGTAATACACTGTACATTTGACCTTGGCAGTTTCATTCATGCCTATAGTTTCCAGCATAATTTTGCTCTGAAATAACTTTCCATTTTAAATTATCTTCTTAGCCACTGCTTCTGTCTAAATATATACCCTTGTCATCACATGCATGGACTATTGCTTCCTGATTCTAACCTTTTTCTCCCTCGCCCACTTCCAGATTTCTCATTAAAGTTATTTTGCCACCACATAAAGACATCATTACTCTGCTTCCCACCAATTAGTGGTCTCCCATTAGTTATAGGATGAAGTCAAACTTCCTCAACAAGGCAGAAAACACCCTTTATAAGCTGGTAAGTTCTTGTATCTTCAGTCTCACCTCCCACTATTCTTTCCTTCTAGATTCCTAATCTAACAATATGGAATTATTTTTAGTTATCCGTGCCTGTGGTGCCTCTGTAGGAATGGAATGCAGGGGCAGTACATACTGTTGGAAATGTTTTTCCTTCCCTATTTGGCATATGCTTATTCATTATTTGAAACTTTGTTCATATGACACTTCTTCTAGAAAGTCTTTCATTTCTCTCTAGATACACAACATAATGATTACTCTCTTCTTTTCACTAACTCCACATCTTGTACACATCTGTCATTGGAAATCCTAACACTTATTTTTCACAATCTGTTTACAAGTGTGTTTGCTACAAGTTTTAAGGGAAAATACTATATATTTCATCATTATGTCTTCAACCCATAAGAGAGTACCTGGAACAGAATCATGCATAACAATTGGTTTATATATAGGATAGATATAGAAACTGATTAATGCATTTCCATAAATGGGTTTGAAATTAGCAGCAAGTTTTCAATGTGAGATTCATTCTTGTGAACAAATTCAAAGCATATTCTTTTAAAATTTGAAGCCTTGACAAGAAAACTTACAAAGTCTGCTAAAAATGATATATTAGTAGTGTTATCCATGATTTTTAAAAAGTCAAGTTTATCAAGATTCTATGGGGCATAAAAATACTTCTAAGAAGCATAAACCTTCTATACTCTTGAATGTGGTGAGCTGGTTTCTACCCACTAATCAACAGCAATACAGTAAAGGGTATGTCAGCACTTTTGTAATGAGGCAGCTGTTCATGAATAGCTACAACGTGATTATATTAATTCACATTGGAAAAATGTTGAAAACCTCTATACTGAGGAAGCTGGCTATTATTAACCTACAACGTAACATTAAATTAAGCACATGCATGCACATAAACACCTTTACACACAATTTGAATACCAATATGTACATTAATTTTCTTTTCTAGATATAGGATGCAGTTAGATTAAAGCAGTTCTGTTGCAAATAATTGCTGTCCCTTACAATTTCTCAATTCTTATGCTTGTGCAGTTAAAGAGCAAAGTCCTAAAATGTATTATAAATGGAAAATAAAAGACTCTTCCTATCCCCCTACACACCCAAGTGAAGACTTACAAAATAGTCCGTGATTAAACTAATTGTCATGTTCTATAACCTTACCCTCAGCTTTTATAGTCCAGTATTTCAATTTTATAACTATATCTATTTCTACTAAGTTCTCATGTGTTGAATCAGGGTGATCAAAATAACCAAAGAATAGTGTAGAAATTAAGAATGTGAATTAATTGCTGAATACATTTTCTAGTACTTTGAGTTCTCCTTCCTTCTTCTCAGGACATTGCCTTCCTGAGCCACCTACCTGGAATGTCCAGTTAGAAGTCTCAGGTTTCCTTGGTAAGTTCCCTTCTGACCTCTATGGCAGACAGAAGATACCAAAAGTAAACAAATAACAAACTGTGAAGCCACATTCTCCTAGCTATAAAAATTAAGTTGTGCTTCTGTCTCCCATTCCCTGCTTCAGATTTTGTCTTTAGTTTTTCTTTATCCTGAAATCATCCCTCCCAGCCTGGCTCGATTATTATGATGCTTCTCCAAGGTAGCCATTCAGTGTCTTTCAGAAGTCCTAATGGAGCCACACACAGCAGTTAGCCTGAAATTAATCCCCACAACCCCTCTCCCCACACATGTCCCTGACATTTTAGAAACCTCCTGCCAGCAAGCACTAACCTGCCTATCTTGTCTAGGAGCAGCTAAAGGAGATAGACTGTGAGTTAGAATCAGAATTGTTCAAACTATGTAAAAGATTTATAACATTTTCTGCTTAAAGGGAAGTATTATACAAATCTCTAACTATTAATATAAATATGCCCCTGAGAGCTAAGATCCCTTTCCTCAAAGTTTTTCACATTTCTAATTTTAAGTCCTCCCCTTTTTCATTAAAGATTCCACAGGCTATCACCCTTCTCTTAATAAATTCTCTCTCTGCTGCACTACAACACAGTTAAGACCTTTCACTCATTGATCAAAAACAAGTACTTCTAACTCCTGGTTTCCCAAAATTTATGATCTAACCTCCTTAATTATATAGAGAATTTTTCATATTTTTTAACCTCATAGTTATAATAATTTATTCCCACCTCAGGGTCTAATCTTATCCATGTCATGTTTTTCTAATTTCCTGATAAACTTCCCCATATAGGAAAAAGGAAGATTGGCATGCTTGGCCTAGACTGGGATAGTAGTCAGAGATTTGGCAGAACCCTGGATGTCTTATGAGCAGGATTTAGCACAGATTGTGAGTGAGGAAAAGATCTGGAAAGAGTTAAATAATAAATCGAGCCCACTGTTCAACTACAGCATTAATTGAAAAATGTAAGAAAAGAAAAAAAACATTGGAATTTAGCAAATAGAAGAAAAATTAATTGTATGAAAGTAGAGGTTTGAAGTATCCTGGAATTAAGTCTCTGGGTTAAGTCTCTGGCATACAGTCTTTATTTTTATTTCATTTGGAAAATAAGGAATATTAATATTCAGAGTTCACAAAATTAATTTTTTTTGGCTTGAATAACAAAGTTAGTTTTCTAATAATCAGCATTACCTAGCCAGAAATTTGTTTTAAAATATTAAATTCTCTTTCCAAAAAAAGAGTTGATGATCCCCTATAACATCTTATTAGGAGATAACTCTTTTGATTATTTATTATTGCACAACTCTGCATATTTCCATGCTGGGAAAGACTGGGATTCATACAACCAAGTGACAAACCCAAATATTCAACAGTAAGTTATATACTCAAGAGAAATGTGTGTATATGGGGAACAGTCTTTATAAGGGCATCTTGTCCTGGATGAAAATAATTTTTTATTCTAAAGCCCAGAGTAAAGAACTGTTAAGTTAGAAGAAAACCAGATAACAAGTATCATTTATGTTTTTATTTTTTAATTTTGACATTGAATAATGAAAGCAAGTTTTGTTTTTAAGGATGCGTTATTGAATAACACATAATTTATCAAAATGTATAGGAGGGTTAGGAATTACTAGAATAGGCAATCTACAAAGCATCGGTTAAATCCATTTCCAAATCACTTCCTCAGGAGATCTAACAATATGTTTTGCTATACTATTTACTACATTTCCTAAATATACTCATTATCTTATAAAACTGGTATTCAACTCTATTTTCCTTATCTCCTGAGGAAGAGATAAGGAGATAAGGGGGCATTTTCTAGACGACTGAACTAACTTATCTATTCACTTTGTCTTAGTAGCATTCATTACATGGAATGAGTTGGTTAACAATATAAACTGATGCTATTTAGTTTACATTAAATTAAGACAGATTTTTCATTGACAGTATGTTAGATGTTAGTTTTGAATAATAAATAGACAAATACATAGTGATCCATTTTTAATGATTGATTACTTTACCATACATTTTTTAAACATAAAAAGTGTATAAAATTTATAAAATCATTTTAAGTACACATGAAATAGATTCATAATCTAATCTTTACAGGTATTTACTACAAATATTGTCATCATACTCTCCATTTAAATTTCTGATAAAAAGAAACTGGCTTAAGATAAATATTTATTATAACACTTTTTGGATGTAATTATCCTATCCTTATGAAATTAGATCCTATATTTTCTAAGTGGAGATATATGCTTGCCTATCTTTGAGGCAAAAAGAAATTTAAAAAAATATTTCCAGATATAGTTGGAACAGGTTGTAACAAAACTACCAGACAAAATGTATAATAGATAACATTTTGAAAGAGAAATATCAAACATAAGGACAGACTAAAAATAAATAAACAACAATAACTGATCTTTAAGAACCAGAAAACGAATAGAAATGGCTCAAGGAAAAGGCTGAAAACTCAGTTGAAAAGTGTGCAAAAGACTTCAGGCATTTCAAAAAAGAGAATATTCAAGTAGCCAATAGCACACAACAATGTGCTCAATTTCACTAGTTAGAGAAATGCAAACACAAAGCTCCATGAAAGACCACTATCTACATCCACCAGAAAGAGTCAATAAAAGGATGAAAAATATGAGTTGGTGAGAATGTTGACTAACTCATGCACTGCTGGTAGGCTGTAAATTGGTGAACCCATTTGAAAAATGGCCTAGCAAAATCTACTAAAACTGAATATATGTATATACTGTGGCTCAGATATTTAAGTTATATTTAAGAGAAACGTGAGCAAAAGACATCTACTAGAGTACCTGTTATGTTATATCCGAGGGAGTTGTTAGGAAAGCGCCACACTCTGAAATCTGCTTGTGAGTCCTTTATTGCCAGCGACCAAGAGTCAGCTCATGCTCAAAATCTCTCGGCCCCAAGGAAGGGGTTTGATTTCTTTTTATATGTTACTCAGGGTAAGGGGGCAAAGCAGAATTTTACAGAAGCAGGATAAGCAAGTTAGGGGAGGAAGCTGATAACTAGGAGGCAGGAGGCTCCCATGATTGTTGATTAACTAAGGGTATACACAAGCAGTTCCCATGATTGCTAGTTATCAAGTTGGGGGGCATTCGGTACTTTCCATACAATCAATCAAGGGGAGATTCACAATAGCGAGTGGGCTTATCAAGCAGGATATGGTTACAATGGTTATATGTTTCTATAGCTCTAAGTATGGCATGGCCCAGCACAGGAACATGACCCAGATACGCACTCAAAGGAGAAATGGTGGGAGGGGAGAGACAGAGGTTAAGATGGAGTCTCTCTGACTCTCAGCAAAATGGAGTCTGTCTGGCTAACACAGGGTAGGTTAGCACAGTTACAAATATATCCATAGTAGCCAAAACTTAAATACCAGTAGAAAAGACAGTTTGTGATATATTTGCCCAATGATACAGAAATGACAATGAGCAATCTACGACTGCACAGAACAACATGAAATGAGTCTAACAAACATAATCTCACATGAAAACACACAAAAGAAGGTATAATGTATTCTTTTCATTTGTAATAGCACAAAAATAGACAAAACTAAGTTATGTGGTTAAAATTAGGTTGAACTTTATCCTTGGTCAGGACTGGTGAGGAGAGAGCATTAGGGCCTAAAATAGGACACAAAACAGGCATCTGGGATGCTGGTACTGATCAATTATTTGGTCAGCATCTTTGGTTACAAGATTGTATTCAGTTTATGAAAACTCGTCATATATTTGCTCATAATCCATGGTGTTGTATAATAAACATTAATCAACAAGTTAAAATATGTAGTCATATACTGCACAATGACATTTTGGTCAACGATGGAGCACATATAGAATAGTAATCTCTTAAGATTATAATTGAGCTGAAAAATTTCTCTTGCCAATAGATGTTATAGTAGTGGCAATGTTATAATGTAACATATTTCCTTTTCTATGTTTACTTATGTTTGGATACATAAATTGTGTTGCAATTGCCTACAATATTCAGTATAGTCGCATGCCATACAGGCTTATAGCCTCGAAGCAATAGGCTATACCATATAGCCTAGGTTTATAGTAGGCTATACTATCTAGGTGTGCGTAAGCAAACACACAATGACAAAATTACCTGACAACCCATTGCTCAGAATGTATGCCCCACCACCCACTCACTTAGCCACCATACTCCCCCCACTCCGCCCCACCAAGTTAAGCAATGCATGAATGTATTTGTTTGCTAGGGCTTTCTTAACAAAGTATCAAAAATAGATTGCTTAAACAACAGAAATTTATTTTCTCACAATTACGGAGGCTAGAAGTCTGAGATCAAGGTTGATTTCTTCTGAGGCCACATTCTTTGGATTATGAATAGCAATCTTCTCCCTGTTTCTTCACATGGTCTTTCCTCTATGTATGTCTGCGTTCTAATCTCTTCTTGGATGGACACAGACTTACTGAATTAGGGTCCAACCTAATGAGCTCATTTAACTTTTGTTAATTCTATTTTTTTTAATTTTTAAATTGTGTAGGCACATAGTAGGTGTATATATATATGGATTAGATGAGATATCTTGATACAGGCATGCAATGAGTAGTAGTCACATCAGAGTAAATTGGGTATCCATCACCTCAAGCATTTATACTTTGTGTTATAAACAATCCAGTTATACTCTTTTAGTTATTTTTAAATGTACAATTAAATTATTTTTGACTATAGTCACTGTGCTTTGCTAGCGAATACTAGGTGTTGTTCATTCTTATTATTTTGTTGTACCCATTGGTTATCCCCACTTTCCCTCACTACCCCTACCACTACTGTCCCAAGTTTTTCTTTGGTAACCACCCTTCTACTCTTTATCTTCATGACCTCTTTAAGGACCCTGTCTCCATGTATAGTCACATTTTGACATATTGGGGATAGGACATCAACAGATGAATTTAAAGAAGGCAAAATGCAACTGATAATAATATAATAAGAAAAATATAAGAAAGACAATAATGAAAATGAATGAAAAGGTTTAAAATTTATTAGAAAATTAAGAAATTATTTTTATTATGATTTTGGAAAACGTAAAAAGAAAGACAAACTTCTAGCAAAACCAATAAAAGAAAACAGGGAAAATAAGCAAATAAGGCAGAGAGAAGGAGAACATAGGTACACATACGGCAAAGCTCTTAAAAATATTACTAGCAACACTTTTTTAAAATCTTTTTTAATTTATATGAATAGACAATTTGTTTGAAAAAAAAAAACACAAGGAACAGGTGTTTCAACTAGCAAACATGGTAAAACCCTAAGATGAAATAATTAGTGTTATGATAAATAATTAGTGAGATGAGTGTTACATGAGTACTTCATTACATTATTTCCTGATACTGAAATTCAGTGAAGGCAACCTAACATTTTCTAGATGTTTGAACCAAATTTACATCACGCTCTTTACTGACAAAACCATAACAATATTTAAAACAGGCAAATAAGCCATAAACATAAATTTAATATATTATTAGATCAGCATTTTGGTTTCTGATCCCTTAACTAAATGGGAAAAGTGTTCACCATTGGAAAAATGCATGAGGCTGCCAGTGAGTTAGCCCTCACATTACAATTCTCCCTTTCCAGCTTTGCCTACTCCATAGTAGCCATTTCTTAGTGGATGTCAAGGAAAAACTCCGAGGCACATAAAGTGTACAAAGTACTTTACATAAATGGGCATATGATCACTTTAGTTAACTGAACATTTTAAGGTCTGTACTGTAAACAGCACAACTTAAAGCAATTGTAATTATTTTTATGCTAGCTATTTATTTTTATGGTGGGTTGATTAAAACCTTCTGCTAGAGATGGCTTTGAACTAGCCATGAAAATTCCTTTCTGGACTCACAATGGGAAAGAACATCTGAACATAAGCTTTAAATTTATACTCATTCTTCAAGAGCTATATGTACATGCTTAGTACCAGATATTTTGCCATGTTTTTTTCTTATTAAATCTTATTAATTACAGTTATTGTTCTTTGTTTTAATAATTTGCTTATTATAAAATCTAATATACCAAAGTGAATAATTTCCAAATTTTTAATCCAAATATTTTCTTGACTCATGACTGAATTGGTATATACTTTAAAAGAAGACCCTAATTTACACTTTCCCCTCCCTCCACCTTTCTCTCTATTCTTCTTTACTTCCTTTTCTTTCTTCCAGAATAACTTTGAAACATTCTCAGTAAAAGTAATATTCAAACATTAACCTTGAAATTATGAAAGTGAAATATCAACTAATTAAATGTGTGTCCACTTGTCTCTTGCTCTTACTCAGATCTTTATCTTTTAATTATGATTAAAAAAACATAACATAAAACTCTCTTAGACATTTATAAGCATACAGTTCAGAGGCATTAACTATATTCACAATCTTGTGCAACAAATAACTAGAAATTTTTCATCTTATCAAACTGAAACTCTATTCATTGAACAATAATGCATTTTTTCTCTTCCTGGCTTCTGGCAACCCCCTTCCACTTTCTCTATTAGTTGGGTTACTTTAAATATCTCATAAAGTGGAAACATACAGTATTTAACATCCTATGACTGGCTTATTTCATTTAGCATGATGTCCTCAAGGTTCATTCATGTTGTATTATGTGTCAGGATTTTCTTTTTTAAAGCTGAATAAATATTCCATTGAAGGTATATGCACATATTCTTTATTCATCTGTTCATGGTTTGCTTCTACTTCCTGATTAGTGTCAATAATGCTGCAATGAGTATAGTTGTGCAAACATCTCCTCAAGATCTGCTTTCAATTATTTTGCAAAAATATCCAGCAATGTAATTTCTGGATTATATGGCAATTCTATTTTTAACTTTTTAAGGAACCACCATACTGTTTTCCATAGAAGCTGCATCATTATCTCTTCCCACCAACAAGGCACAAAGATTTCAATTTTCTCCACATCCTTTCAACACCTCATTTTATATTGTTTGTTTGTTTTTTATAGTTACCATGCTAGTGTGTACCAGGTGATACCTCCTTGTGTTTTTGATTTGCATTTCTCTAATGTTGAACAGCTTTTCACATGCTTGCTGGCCATTTGTATATCTTCTTTAAATATCTACTCAAGTCTTTTGTTCACTTTTTAAACTAAACATAATTTTTAAAGCATATTTAGATTCACAGAAAAGTCGAGATAAAGGTACAGAAATTCCCGTATATGTCCTGCACCCACATATTCACAGTCTCACACTTACCAACATCCCCTGCCAGAGCCATATATTTGCTACAACTGATGAACCTTTATTGACACATCATTAGCGCCAGAGTCCATAGTTTACTTTAGGGTTTTTATATTTCTGCAAGCAATACTACTGGAATTTTTACAGGGATTACACTGGACTTGCTTTGATTAATATGGACATTTAAATAATATTGCCTACCAATCCATAAATGGGGGATGCCTTTTCACTTATATGTGTCTTTAATTTCATAATTTCATTCAGCAATATTTTATAGATTTCTTTTTTTTCACACTGGGAGGAGTGGGGAAGGGTAGATATTTTATAGTTTTCAATGCTCAAGTCTTTTACCTCCTTAAGTTTATTCTAAAGTATTTCATCATTTTTGATACTATTGTAAATAAAATTCATTAAGATTCTTTCTACATTTTCCTTTCAGACTGTTCATTGTTTGCATATAACAAAGCAATTTATTTTTGTGTGTTTATTTTATATCCTGTAATGTTGCTGAATTCATTTATCAGTTCTATAATTTTTCTGAAAGCATTTTTATTTCTTCACTAACAGAAATAATTTGTTTCTCACAGTTACTGCTCAAAGACTAATTATAGACCACCCCTCAATTGGGTTTTTCTCCAATATGCCAAATTGTAATACTTCCTTTACATGGCCTATATAATAGAAAATAATGATTGCCCTTCAAAATGGTGTGAGATGGTATCTCAATATGGTTTTGATTTGCATTTCTCTAATGACCAGTGATGATGAGCTTTTTTACATATGTTTGTTGACTGCATAAATGTCTTCTTTTGAGAAGTGTCTGTTCATATCCTTTGCCTATTTTTTGATGGGGTTGTTTGTTTTTTCTTGTACATTTGCTTAAGTTCTTTGTAGATTCTGGATATTAGCCCCTTGCATTTTAGTCATGAAGTTCTTGCCCAAACCTATGTCCTGAAGGGTATTGCCTATGTTTTCTTCTAGGGTTTTTATGGTGTTAGGTCTTATATTTAAATCTTTAATTCATCTGGAGTTAATTTTTGTATAAGATATAAGTAAGGGATCCAGTTTCAGCTTTCTGCATATGGCTAGCCAGTTTTCCCAACACCATTTATTAAACAGGGAATCCTTTACCCATTGCTTGTTTTTGTCAGTTTTTTCAAAGATCAGATGATTGTAGATGTGTGGCATTATTTCTCTGTTCTGTTACATTGGTCTATATCTCTGTTTTGGTACCAGTACCATGCTGTTTTGATTACTGTAGCCTTGTAGTATAGTTTGAAGTCAGGTAGCATGATCATCCCTCCAGCTTTTTTTTTTTTTTTTTGCTTAGGATTACTCTTGGCTATGCAGGCTCTCTTTTGGTTCCATATGAAGTTTAAGGTGGTCTTTTCCAACTATGTGAAAAAAGTCAATGATAGTTTGATGGGGTTAGCATTAAATCTATCAATTACTTTGGGCTGTATGGCTATTCTCATAATATTGATTCTTCCTAACCATGAACATGGAATTTTTTTCCATTTGTTTATGTCCTCTCTTATTTCCTTGAGCTGTGGTTTGTAGTTCTCCTTGAAGAGGTTCTTCACGTCCCTTGTTAGTTGTATTCCTAGGTATTTTATTCTCTTTGTAGCAATTACAAATGGGAGTTCACTCACGATTTGGCTCTCTGTTTGTCTGTTATTGATGTATAGGAATTCTTGTGATTTTTGCACATTGATTTTGTATCCTGAGACTTTGCTTAAGTTATCAGCTAAAAAAGATTTTGGGCTGAGACTATGGGGTCTTCTAAATATACAATCATGTCATCTGCAAATAGAGACAATTTCACTTCCTCATTTCCTAACTGAATACCCTTTATTTCTTTTTCTTTCCTGATTGTCCTGGCTAGAAATTCCAATACTATGTTGACTAGGAGTAGTGAGAGAAGGCATCCTTGTCTTGTGCCAGTTTACAAAGGGAACGCTTCCAGTTTTGACCATTCAGTATGATATTGGCTGTGGGTTTGTCATAAATAGCTTTTATTGTTTTAGATAAGTTCCATTGATACCTAGTTTATTGAGAGTTTTTAGCATAAGCAGACATTGAATTTTGTCGAAAGCCTTCTCTGCATCTATTGAAATAATCATGTGGTTTTTGTCTTTGGTTGTTTATGTGGTGGATTATGAAATGAGACAACAAATGCTGGAGAGGATGTGGAGAAATAGGAATGCTTTCACACTGTTGTTGGGGTGTAAATTAGTTCATCCATCATGGAAAACAGTATGGCGATTCCTCAAGGATCCAGAACTAGAAATACCATTTTACACAGCAATCCCATTACTGAGTACATACCCACAGGATTATAAATCATTCTACTATAAAGACACATGCACACATATGTTTATTGCAGTACTGTTAACAATAGCAAAGACTTGCCAAATGCCTATCAATGATAGACTGGATAAAGAAAATATGGCATATATACACCATGGAATACTGTGCAGCCATAAAAAAGGATGAGTTCATGTCCTTTGCAGGGACATGGATAAAGCTGGAAACCATTATTCTCAACAAACCAACACAAGAACAGAAAATCCAACACAGCATGTTCTCACTTATAAGTGGGTGTTGAACAATGAGAACACACGGACACAGGGAGGAGAATATGACACAACAGGGTCTGTCGGCAGGTGGGGGGCTAGGGGAGGGATAGCAGGGAGAGGGGGAATTGGGGAGGGATAGCATTAGGAGAAATATCTAATGTAGATGACGGGGGAGGGATGCAGCAAATCATGGCACATGTATACCTATCTAACAAATCTGCACATTTTGCACATGTACCCCAGAACTTAAAGTATAAAAATAAAAAATAATAAAAATTTTCTAAAAAGAAAATAACATTAGTTGTATTTAATCTCCTGCTTTCAAGTATTGTAGATGCCTTTTTGTGTGTGACCTTCTTAATGAGGGAAAGAAATGTGAAGTACTGACACTGAAAGTTTAGGTTAGTTTGAGACTGAAACCCAGTATAATTCACTGATCATTGTTAAACTCTGTGTAGGAAATGTAACTAGGCTGTCTCTTTCTATAAATAGATTAGAACACAAATGGCAAATTACTGGCCACATCAGTAATGCTCTTTTCAGTCAAGGCCTCAAGGCTCATCCCTGCTGATTTACAGAATCTCTTGAGGTTACTTGAGTCCAGGGAGAAAAGGTGTCCAATTGTGTTTGAGTCTATCTTATGAACAGTTTATTGCTAAGTCTGCACAAGTATAATAGGTAACTGGTCACTATATACAACATCTGAAATACAGTGTTTGGCATAAATCACATGGTTCAGTAGCTACTGTAGATGGTTAGTTAAAATCTCATCTATTTTGTAGCAATGTTTTAAGCTAAGATAGTCCAGTTCCCAGTGTTTGCTTAGATAAGGAAGTCCTTGGCAAATTGTTAAAGAGCCTTTGGGTCGAAATTCTTTGATTTCTATCTTCTAGTCATTTCTACAACATTGTCAACTTCCTTAAAAGTGACACTCTCAAGATAAGACCAAAAGACCCACAAGGCAAGTGATGAGGAAGAAATACAAGCTGCATTAGATAAGCCACCCTTACTTCATGCTTAAATAAAATTATTCTTGTAAGACAAGGTTATTTTTGAATGACAGTGGTAGAAAAAAAAGATGCAGGAAGTAGAGGACTAAATCAAGACCATTTTCACAATCAGCTGCCACATAGGCTTCCACATACTTTTCTCTCTTTCCCTCACTTCTGTCTCAAGGATAGGGGCAAACCCACTGCTCCCATAGTCTTCCTTTCTTCTTTCCTTCCTTTCTTCCTGTTCTTCTTTCTTCACTCTTTGCCTTCTTTCTTTCTTCTTTCTCTCTCTTTATTTCTTTCTTCTCTTTTTTTCTACCTTTCTACCTTTCCCTGGCACTGACCTTGATCAGAGCCTTCTTTACTGCTATTATTTGGATTTGACTTGTGTGTTCCCACCAAAATTAAATTTCTTACATTGAAATTTAATTCCCAGTGTAATGGTGTTTGGAGGTGGAGCCTAGTGGGAAGTGTGTGGCTCATGGGGATGGATCCTTCATTAATGGCTTGGTGTTATTTTCATAGCAGTGAGTTCTTGCCCTTCCAAGACTAGATTGCTTCTCAGGGCCATGGGTTGGTTCCCCTAAAAAGTGGGTTGTTATAAAGCCAGGACACCCCTCAGATTTGGTACCTCTTTGCATGTGCCCACTTCCCTTTGACCTTCTCCACCATGTTTTGATGTAGTATGAAAACCTTCACCAGAAGCCAAGCAGATGGCAGTACCATACTTCTTGTATAGCCTGGAAAACTGTGAGACAAATAAACCTCTTTCCTTTACAAACTGCCCAGCCTTAGGTATTATTTTATAGCAATAGAAAATAGACAAAGACACTAACTTATCATGATTCTTAAATCTGATTCTCCCCAAGAAGTTGTTGAGGACTGGGTGGATGAGTGAGTCATCAATCCTGTACTCACAGAAGAGCTGTGGACCTTTAAGTCTCTCTTCCCAGAACTCAGCATAATGTTGAGGTAGTGGCTCAGTTAAAACAGACAAGAGGTCTTTGACTCTTTCTTTACTAATATGACAAGAGACAAATGTTATCACATCAGTGTTTTAGCTTACATTTATTTTATTATCAATAAAAGTTTGCATTTTTGCCTGTTTAGAATTTACACATAGCTCCTCTGCTGTGAGTTATGTTCTTTGCCATTTTTTTTGCCTGTTGGATTACATGGTCATAATTTTGAATTCCTCAAATATTAAAAATATTCCTCATCTGTTACATCTGTGGTAGACTACTAGTCCTTAAACAATGAATTAGCACAAATTTCCAATAGCATATTTGGATAATCAAAATAACTGAGAGACCAATGAATGAAATCTTTTTCTTCACCATCGTTATTATTTTAATATTTATTTCAATACAAAAGAGTCTGTATTTATAAAAGTCCTAAGTCTAAGCAGTAGCTTAGATGTAACATATTAAGACTAATAACTCATTTTGGTTAAAAATGTGGTACAAATGAAGAAAAGTAAAAAAAAGGTAGTCTGGAGTCTGGAGGTATAGCCATAGGATATAAAGAGAAAAACATAGAAAGGAAAAAAAAAGTAGAAAAATTATCAGTTGATTTACCAGCTAAATTCCAGGAAATAACATGCAATAACATGCTCTTGGATGAGATAATTTTAGGGGACCATAAAATATATTTATACATGATCTATTAGAGTATTATCTATTATCCAATTATTCTGTCTTCTGTCTCCCAAGTCCCCTGGAAATTTCAATTTTATAGATCTCTAGGTACAAAATTACAATCTCTTAATATTGATCTAAACTTTTAGTCCATTATTACCTTTTCACCCTGAAAGTCTCCCAATTGTTTGCCCAAACCTTCTTAATTGCAATTTAAACTCCCTTTCCTTAGTTATATCTTTGGTCAAGAGAAAAATGACTACTAATATCCTTCAACCAGTAAAAACAGCAGACAAAAAATAAAACAAGCTTCATGTGTCCTATTATTCCCTTAGACTTCATTTTTTCTAGACTTAGTCCTGTAGTTGTTCTCTCACTCGCCTACTTTTTAATCCACTCACTAATTTCAACTGTTTGGAGGCTTTTAAAACTTTAATTCTGAAATAAATTTAAATATAAATATAGTTTAGAGAGGTTCTATGTTCATAAGTTTCACTCAATTTCCTCCAATAGCAACACCTTACATAATGATGATAATAATTTCAAATCAGGAAAGTGGCATTAGTACAATATGTGTAAATAGTTCTATGCCATTTTTTCATATGTATAGATTAATCAATACCAGAAACATGATACAAAACTATTCTCTCAGCAATAAGATCTCCCTTGGGTTGCTTGTGGATTGTCACACCAAACTGCTTCTGCCGTCATTCCTAACCCTCATCAACCACCCAACCACCCTCCATCTCTGTAACTACCATTTTCAGTATGTTATAGAAATGGAATATTACCATATATAACCTTTTGAGATTGGTGTTTTTAACTTCACGTAATAATGCCTTTGAAAGTCTCCAAGTTATTGTATTAGGATGGAAGTCTAGGAAGTCTGGAGGGTCTGAAATGAAGATTTGTGTTCAGAGAGTTTATTGGAAAGGGCTTTTAAAATAACACTTATGAGAGCATAAGAATAGTAGAATTGTGTACAGGAAGAACCTGAACTGAAATGTATTGATTGTAATAGAGGCCTCAGCTCTTTCCACAGCAAGCTCAGAAGCTGAGGTGGTTTTCAGAGATGCCTCTGATTAAAGTAAGATGGACCAATTACTAGATACAGGTTGATCCTCTAAAGCAAGCTTGTCTGTCCAACCCACAGTCTGCAGGCTGCCTGTAGGCTAGGATAGCTTTGAATGCAGCCCAACACACATTTGTAAAGTTTCTTAAAACATTATGAGATTTTTGCAAATTTTTTTCTTTCTTTCTTTCTTTTTTTTTTTTTTTTTTTTTGGCTCATCAGCTATCCTTAGTGTACTTTATGTGTGGCCTAAGAAAATTCTCCCAGTGTGGACCAGGGAAGCCTAAAGATTGGACATCCCTGCTCTAAAGGAAGCATAATCTTGTGTGAGCCAGCTCTCTCCAGCTGAGAACAATTCCTGAGGAGAGACTCAGCTGTGAGCCTTTAGTCATTAACATTGCCGGAAGATGAAGGAATGGGTGACTTAGCTCTGGAATAATAGCAAAGTCTGAATGCCACACCATGGAGTCTACTACAAGCTAATGATTGAGCTCTAAGATACTTTAAAGAAAACAAACACAAAATTAAGTCTTCTGCCCCCTTTCCCTAGTCATAGAAAAATCTTATAAATGTATACTATAATTAATTGAAATGTATATTTCCATTTCATGAGTTAACTTCCAGAAGAGGAGAGGTTAAGTAAGGTTATCAATAACTATTTACCTATTAAAGAAACATTTTATTTATCTATAATGTGGAAACGCAACTTAATATATTATTAATTGCATAATGCCACTTGTAGTGAATATGTTTATTTTTAAATAGCTACCTGGTGTGTCTTATTTTATAAATATTCAAGCCTATTTTGAATTATATTAAATATTTTCCAATACTATACTGCTGTCTCTAAAACTATACTTTAAAATCAGAATATTTACCATTTCAAAAGTGTGTGCAATCCTCCATTAATCTAATGAGTTTTTGCTCTTCAATATTTCAAAAATATAAACATATTTTTTCATGTAAATTATCTCTACTTTGAATATAATAGCAATAATTATAATGACACTACATTAACAAAATGAAATATATTACTGAGAAGGGAAAAGTATATGTGTACAGAATTTTTCCACTTTTGAAACATTGTTTCTGAATTATTTTCTCACAAGCAACTGGCTTAATATTACTGTAAACAGAGTTCACTAGAACCATGACATCAACTATGCTAGCTCCTTAGTATTCAATAATTTTGGAACAGAAATTCAAATTTACAGTAAGTATGAGTAGTAGAGCTTATTGAATTATTACAAGTACATGCACATTAAATTTCACATGAGAATTAAAATACTATAGATGCTTTCAGTCGAATGTTATTGAACTTTCACCAAATTAAAGATCTATGCTCAAGGAGCAGCTTTTTAGTTGTTCTTGTACAGAATAAATTCATAATCTTCACTAAAACTAAAATGTCCCTGAAAGATGATGGAAAAGCAAATGTCAAGGTCCTTGGATTCCTACAGAGCTTGAATCTCCTCCTTTAGCTCTGAAGATTGGAAGCAGCTTGATTTCAAAGGAAAGTCCTTTACAGGATTACCCTTTTCAACTTGGCCTGCTGAAAAAAGGAATTACTTTCTTGGAGACACAAACCAATTGGCAACTGCCAATACTGGTTTGTTATGACTTTTGAGTACAAGACAGCAAAGCTAATGCAGAATTAGGAAAAAGAACTGCTATTTCCTGCTTAACTTCCAAGGACAGAGGTGTAGAACTACACAAGTTAACAATAGACAGAATAGACAGAGAGGATGACTTCTTTTCATATATTTACATAGATATATGGTTCAGAAAAGGGAAAAGAAGCATCTCTCTTCCTATTAACCCCTAAATCGTTCAGTCTATGAGAAAATTCCTTTCAGTGAATTCAAGGCAACTCAGTGTTTGGGAGTATGTAACACCATGTCCCAAGTACCTTAATAATTTAATATAATTAAATATATTGGTCATTAGATTTTTTTATTATTCTCATTTTGAAGATAGAGAATCTAAGGTATAAGGGGTGGGGTTTGGGATCGAACATTGCTGCATATATTATGAATAAGTGGCTGGACCAATATTTGAATCCAGCTCTATATGGTGCTTAAAATATGCTCTTTGACACTACCAGCAATCATAATTTGACATACTTAGCCTAAGGGCCAAGTATGATACACAGAGGGCTTTGTTTGGCCTGCATAATTATTTGCAACAATTTAGAATTATTTGCCAAACTTTTAAAGAGTCAGTGATTGTACATAAAAATGAAAAGAGTTGGCATTTCTCTTTGTCAATAACCAAATGGAGCTGAGCAGTGGTTATGCCCCTTACTTAGGGCATGGCTTCAAAGCAGTTTCCCCAATTCCTTCTACAACTCTTTCACTGATGTTGGAAGAGATATGCTTGGAGGTCTGCTCTTACTTACTGTTTTCAACTGAATTGTGTCTTTAAATTCATATGTTGAATACCTAACACCCAATATAATTATATGAATAGAGTCTTTAAGAAGGCAAGGATAAAATGAGGTCATGGAAGTGGGGCCCTAATCTTATTGGACTGATGTCCTTATAAGAAGAGGGAGAGTTTCCAGAGATCTCTCTTTCTCTGAAAACATAGAAGGGCCTTGTTGGGACATAGTAAGAAGGTGACTGGATGTCTGCAAGCCAAGAAGAGGGACCTCAACAGAAACCAACTCTGCCAACATGTTGATCTTCAGAAAAGGGAAGAGAAGCAACTCTCTTCAGAACTATCAGGAAATAAATGTCTATTGTTTAAGCCACCCAACTATGCCTGTTGTTTAAAATTTTAAGCCACCCACTTTTTTGTTATAACAGACAAGCTGACTAATACATTTATATCCAGCTGTCTTCATTAATTTCCTTGCTGTTACCTGCCTGGTACACTTATCTGAGATTATTACATAGTTTATCTCCATCCTTCCATAAAGAAGACACAATAAGTTTTAAGCAACTTCAGCAAAGTCTCAGGATACAAAATCAATGTGCAGAAATCACAAGCATTTCTTTTTTTTTATTGCATTTTAGGTTTTGGGGTACATGTGAAGAACATGCAAGACTGTTGCATAGGTGCACAGGTGGCAGTGTGATTTGCTGCCTTCCTCCCCTTCACCTATATTTCTATACACCAATAACAGACAGAGAGCCAAATCAAAAGTGAACTCCCATTCACAATTGCTACAAAGAGAGTAAATACCTAGGGATATAAATAACAAAGGATATAAAGGACCTCTTCAAGGAGAACTACAAACCACTGCTCAGTGAAATAACAGAGGACACAAACAGATGGAAAAACATCCCATGCTCATGGTTGGGAAGAATCAACATCGTGAAAATGGCCATACTGCCCAGAGTAATTTATAGATTCAACACTATCCCCAGACACTTTTCAAAAGAAGACATCGATGAGGCCAACAAACATGAAAAAATGCTCTTCTTCCTGGTTTAGGCTTGGGAGGGTGCAAGTGTCCAGGAATTTATCCATTTCTTCCAGGTTTACTGGTTTATGTGCATAGAGTTGTTTGTAGTAACCTCTGATTGTAGTTTGTATTTCTGTGGAGTCAGTGGTGATATCCCCTTTATTGTTTTTTATTGCATCTATTTGATTCTTCTCCCTTTTCTTTTTTATTAATCTGACTAGCAATCTATTTCATTGATCTTTTCAAAAAACCAACGCCTGCATTTATTGATTTTTTTGAAGGATTTTTTATGTCTCTATCTCCTTCAGTTCTGCTCTGATCTTAGTCATTTCTTGTCTTCTGCTAGCTTTTGAGTTTTTTTTGATCTTGCTCCTCTAGCTCTTTCAATGTTGATGATAGAGTGTCAATTTTGGATCTTTCCTTACTTCTCTGGTGGGTATTTATTGCTACAAATTTCCCTCTAGATACTGCTTTTAAATGTGTCCCAGAGATTCTGGTACACTGTGTCTTCGTTCTTGTTGGTTTCAAAGAACATCTTTATTTCTGCCTTCATTTCATTGTTTATCCAGTAAACATTCAAGAGCCAGTTGTTGAGTTTCCATGAAGTTGTGTGGTTCTGAGTTAGTTTCTTAATTCTGAGTTCTAATTTGATTGCACTGTGGTCTGAGAGACTGTTTGTTATGATTTCTGTTCTTTTGCATTTGCTGAGGAGTGATTTACTTCTAATCATGTGGTCAATTTTGGAGTAGGTGCCATGCGGTGCTGAGAAGAATGTATATTCTGTGGATTTAAGGTGGAGATTTCTGTAGACGTCTATTAGGTCCGCTTTGTCCAGATCTGAGTTCAAGTCCTGGATATCCTTGTGAATTTTCTGTCTCATTGATCTGTCTAATATTGACAGTGGAGTGTTAAAATCTCCCACTATTATTGTGTGGGAGTCTAAGTCTCTTTGTAGGTCATTAAGAACTTGCTTTATGTACCTGGGTGTTCCTGTATTGGGTGCATATATATTTAGGATCATTAGTTCTTCTTGATGCATTGATCCTTTTACCATTATGTAATGCCCTTCTTTGTCTCTTTTGATCTTTGTTGGTTTAAACTCCATTTTATCAGAGACTAAGATTGCAACTCCTGCTTTTTTTTTTTTTTTTTTTTTTTTGCTCTCCATTTGCTTGATAAATCTTCCTCCATCCCTTTATTTTTAACCTATGTGTGTCCTTGCATGTGAGATGGGTTTCCTCTAAAATCAGCATTTCTGATTTAATTCCATTGTGCAGAGAACAACATCTGTATGACTTGGGCCCTTTTAAATTTTTTGAGATGTGTTCTGTGGCTGAGAATATGGTCTATCTGGTAGATGTTCCATGTGCACCAGAAAAGAATGCGTATTCTGCTGTCACTGAGAGAAGTGTTCTATAAATGCTAATTAGGACGCATTGGTGAATAGTATTGTTCAAAGCTAGTATATTTTTGCTGATATAGTCTGTCTACTTGTTCTATGAGAGAAGGGTATTAAAATCTCTAACTATAGTTACAGATAGAATTTACAGTTCCATCAGTTTTTCACTATGTGCATTTTGTAGCTCTGTTATTGTATAAATAAACATTTAGAGTTATTATTAAAAAAAGAAAGAAAAAATGTTCAACATCACTAGTCATTAGAGAAATGTGAGTCATAACCACCTTGAGATACCATGTCATGCCAATTAGAATGGCGATCATTAAAAAATCAAGAGACAACAGATGCTGGAGAGGATGTGGAGAAATAGGAACATTTTTACACTGTTGGTGGGAGTGTAAATTAGTTCAACCATTGTGGAAAACAGTGTGGCAATTCCTCAAGGACCTAGAAATAGAAATACCATTTGACCAGCAATCCCATTATTGGATATATACCCAAAGAATTATAAATTGTTTTATTATAAAGATACAAGCACACGTATGTTCATTGTGGCACTGTTTACAATAGCAAAGATCTGGAACAAACCCAAATGCCCAACAGTAGACTGGATAAAGAAAATGTGGCACATATACACCATGGAATACTATGCAGCCATTAAAAATGATGAGTTCATGTCCTTCATTGGGACATAGGGAATCTGGAAACCATCATTCTGAGCAAACTGACACAAGAACAGAAAACCAAACACCTCATGTTCTCACTCATAGGTGTGTGTTGAACAATTAGAACATGTGGACACAGGGAGGGGAGAATCACACATTGCGGTCAGTTGGGGGAGCTAGGGGAGGGACAGTGAGGGGGGGGTGGGGAGGGTGGGGAGGGATAACATGGGGAAAAATACCAGATATAGGTGATGGGGGGATGAAGGCAGCAAACCACCTTGCCATGTACGTACATATGCAACAATCCTGCATGATCTGCACATGTACCCCAGAACCTAAAGTACAATTAAAAATAATACTAATAAAAAGAAGTTTAATATTTCCATTTTACCTGCCATTTATCAATTTCTAATGAAATTTTGGAAGGATCAGGATATAGAATTGTCCAGAAACCATGGTGCAGGGAGATTCTGATGTAAAATATCAATATCTTTAAAAAGTTATTTCATGAGGAGGAAAATGTTGACAAATATTATGATTGTATTTAAGGAAAGGTGTGCCCACAAATACAGAGATATCTGGGAGGATGTTCATCATATTAATTACACAAGAGATACTAGCATAAACTGTTCTATAAAAATTGAATTATTTACAAAGAATGTACCATTTTTGCATAATCAAATTATATAAAATAAATACTATGTAACATATAGAGACAGAAGGTAGAAAATGTAAAATAGATCAAACATCATAATTTCCAACTAGGATTTATTACATATGAGGGTGCACACTATTTTCCTACCATTTACCACTTTGTTCTCAAGGGCCTTTACACTATATATATGCAAGAAATATTTGTAAAGGGAATGAATGCATATTCTAAATCCAGCATACTGCAATGGAAGTAAAATAGACTAAATCCAAGAGACTGGATTCCATTCCTTACTCTTTGACAAACTCTGCAGTGCTACATAACTCCCCAAATTTGGCCCATGCTTACTTTTTACTTAAAGTAGTCAAACTAAATGATTAAATTTAGATTGTGCTTATTAATCTGAGCACTCCTACGACCCCAAAACAATGCTTGGTTAAAGAACTTGTGCATATGATTGTTCCAATAAGTAATAGGCTTGCTCTCCAAATGGTGGGAAATGGACCTCTGAGCTAGGGCACTGATGAGCACTACCACTCATCTTAAATATTGAAGTGACAAAAGGATAAAATAAATGTTTATAATGTGGCTATGCAATAAAAACAATTTGTCCAGAGAAATCAGCTAATAGGAGTAATTTTAGTATGCTATCACTTTAAAAAATCTTTAAGAAGCTTCACCCGTTACTGTCTAAGAAAAATTTACAGATAAACATGTTGTTACTTTGCTCTACCTTCAAAACATATTTTGAGGAAATCCTTAAAAGTCATTTTTAATATTAGAAGGACATTTATGAATAACTCCTCTAGTGCCTTCTGTGTAATTTTAGATAGTTAGCATAGCTGTAGGAGCATCTAATTTGCTCTCTGGGAGCAATTTATATACTAGAGCAATTAGATTTGCTTAAATAATTTGCCAACACATTTTTGAGAATGTTATATCAAATTACCCACAATTATATATATATAATTGTACTTTAGGTTCTGGGGTACATGTGCAGATCATGCAGGATTGTTGCACAGGTACATACATGGCAAGGAGATTTGCTGCCTTCATCCCCCCATCACCTATATCTGATATTTCTCCCCTCATTATCCCTCCCCACCCTCCACACCCCCCACTGTCCTTCCTCTAGCCCACCCCTACCGACCACAGTGTGTGATGCTCCCTTCCCTGTGTCCATGTGTTTTAATTGTTCAACACCTGCCTATGAGTGATAACATGTAGTGTTTGGTATTCTGTTCCTGTGACAATTTGCTGAGAATTATGGTTTCCAGATTCATCCATGTCCCTATGAGGGACACTAATTCATCATTTTTTATGGCTGCATAGTATTCCATGGTGTATAAGTGCCACATTTTCTTTATCCAGTCTATTGATGATAGACATTTGGGTTGGTTCCAGGTCTTTGTTATTGTAAACAGTGCTGCAATGAACATACGTGTGCATGTGTCTTTATAATAGAACAATTTATAATTCTTTGCGTATATACCCAGTAATGGAATTGCTAGGTCAAACGGTATTTCTATTTCTAGGTCCTTGAGGAATCACCACACTGTCTTCCACATTGGTTGAACTAATTTACACTCCCACCAACAGTGTAAAAGTGTTCCTATTTCTCTACATCCTCTCCAGCATCTGTTGTCTCCAGATTTTTTAATGATAGCCATTCTAACTGTCATGAGATGGTATCTCAATGTGGTTTTGATTTGCATTTCTCTAATGACCAGTGATGACGAGCATTTTTTCATGTGTTTTTTGGCCTCATCGATGTCTTCTTTTGAAAAGTGTCTGTTCATATCTTTCATCCACTTTTGAATGGGTTTGTTTGTTTGTTTCTTGTAAAACTGTTTTAGTTCTTTGTAGATTCTGGATATTAGCCCTTTGTCAAATGGGTAGATTGAAAAATTTTTTCCCATTCTGTTGGTTGCTGGTTCACTCTAATGATTGTTTCCTTTGCTGTACAGAAGCTCTGAAGTTTAATTAGATCCCATTTGTCTATCTTGGCTTTTGTTGCCATTGCTTTTGGTGTTTTAGCCATGAAGACCTTGCCTATGCCTATGCCCTGAATGGTTTTGCCTAGGTTATCTTCTAGGATTTTTATGGTGTTAGGTCTTATGTTTAGATCGTTAATCCATCTGGAGTTAATTTTAGCATAAAGTGTCAGGAAGGGGTCCAGTTTCTGCTTTCTGTTCATTACTAGCCAGTTTTCCCAACACCATTTATTAAACAGGGAATCCTTTTCCCATTGCTTGTTTTTCTCAGGTTTGTCAAAGTTTAGATGATTGTAGATGTGTGGTGTTGCTTCTGAGGCCTCTGTTCTGTTCCATTGGTCTATGTCTCTGTTTTGGTACCAGTACCATGCTGTTTTGATTACTGTGGCCTTGTAGTATAGTTTGAAGTCAGGCAGCATGATGTCTCCAGCATTGTTCTTTTTACTTAGGATTATTTTGACTATGCAGGCTCTCCTTTGGCTCCATATGAAGTATGAAGTGGTTTTTTCCAGTTCTGTGAAGAAGGTCATTGGTAGCATGATGCGGATAGCATTGAATCTATAAACTACTTTGGGCAGTATGGTCATTTTCATGTTGATTCTTCCCAACCATGAGCATGGGATGTTTTTCTATCTGTTTGTGTCCTCTCTTATTTCATTGAGCAGTGGTTTGTAGTTCACCTTGAAGAGATCCTTTACATCCTTTGTTATTTGTATTTCTAGGTATTTTATTCTCTTTGCAGCAATTGTGAATGGGACCTCATTTTTGATTTGCCTCTCTGTCTGTTATTGATGTATAGAAATGCTTGTGAGACCTGACGTTTCTCTTCGGCTGTCCTTAGTATTTCTTCCTTCATTTCTACCCTGGTGAATGTGACAATTAAGTGCCTTGGCCATAGTTACATCTTTTTAAATAATAAGTAAATGTATTTGCCATGATTTAATATTCTAAAAATGTATAAAATTCACCTACCTTCCTTTGCTTGTATCCCACCCTTACTTTCTTTCACATGCTGTCCTTTGGCAGTATAACAAACATGTATTTTTTACGCAACAAATAATATATTGAATGTTAGTGACAGAATTTGGAAAAAATGAAAGTCCATTTACTTCATTAAGCTTTTAAACATTCATAGCATTCTGTAATATCTGAATGAAATGTCTGATAAGAGATGGAATCTTGAAATTTTAGAGGTCATTAAAAAATGACGGTAATATTTTTAAGAATGTGAAGCACAGGCATCTTTAAACATGGAAGTGTATACATATACCAAGCGTTCAAATTGTATTTCATATTAAAATGCCTTGAATTTGAACTACACTTAGCATGTAGTTTAATTATAATTACTTGAAAGTAGATTATTTTATCCTCTTTTCTACTAACAAAAGCCACACTCATTCAGCCCATTTCCACATTTACTGAATGGCCCAAAGACTGATTAAATATCACTTAAACAGCTAGACATTGAAAGATTGTATTTGTTATTTTTTTTGTTGTTTTTATATGTATATCTACAAACTATTAATAATGTGTACTTGCTTATATTACATTGTACTACAAATATAGGAGAGTCATCTTTTTCTCATTTTTTGAATTGTCCATAAATCCTTTTCTCCCAGGATAAAATAATTCCTATTAACAGTAAAAATCATAAAAGAAATATTCAGTAAATTTTTATTCAGCACCTACTATGTGCCAGAGAATATTTGCTGGACACTAATAATTTATCAGTAAACAAGAAAAACATGATTTCTGCCACATGAAACTCACCATCAGGTGGGGAAAGACAAACAACAAAAGCATTACCAGAAAGATAAGCATTAAAAACCAGCAAAGGAGAGTGGTTGGTTCTGTGGGAATATATAGTAAGTGCAGACCTTACTTCAGAGAGTCATGCAGGCCTCAAGGAAGAATATGTTTAAGAGGAGACTTATATAATTCATAATATTTAACTAGACAATGACAGAGAAAGAGCATTTCAGACAGAATACAGAACCCAGCAGCAAAAAGAGCACACTGTATTCAGAGCTTGCAAGAAGTCTCAGCAGCAGGCTAAGACGTGAAGGGCAAGTCTGTAGATGATGCCAAAACGGGATCATGAAGGTCTTTTAACAAATGAAAGACACCAAAGGATGAGAGAGTAGCTTTGTAGCTTAGAAAAGATAAGAGCATTTCTTCCAAAAAGTAATTTACTTATGAGAATATATCACATCAGAAAACATAAAAAACATTTGCAGGTTAAGATGATAAGATATAAAATTAATAGACATTGCATGTTATACACAATAGATAATACATAAATATTTAGAAGAATTTGGTAATATCTTCTGTTTTCCCAACCTCAGTAATAATGAAGTTGTCCTCCATGCCTAGCCTTATCTTTCTTACTCTAACCTTTACATAAATTTAAAAATGTATTAGGTAAAATTCTTATGAATAATTTGAAAAATAAAGGGAATGCAAATTTATAACACAAAGTTACAATAAATAAATAAATTATGAACAAGTGTAAAATAGGAGTTAGAAACAAAAATACTAAAGAATTATTTAAGAGATCTCAAAAATTCAAATAATCTATACAAAAAGGATTCAAAAATGTCTTTACATTCACTGAAGCCTGTAGGGACGATAGTCTAGGTCAGATGTTTCCTGAGAATGGATCATCTTATTTTTATCTACACATTTTTCTTTTTTAATGGCTACAGAACAGATGAATGTAACACATTATTAATGCAGCTGTCTGAGTAAAAAATTATGTTCTTATTTTCTTGTCTTTTAGATGTTCAATTCCAAGCTGACTGTATGGGGGGGTGGGGGAAAATGCTTATAACTCTGTAATCCAATAGTAGTAAGATTCTATGCTACATTATAAGTTTATAACTACTATTATTGCTGGAGGAGGAACATGTGGATATTTTGAAATGGTTGAACAATTCAGGCTCCTGCTTCATCAGAGATAAAACAAGCAAGCCAACTGGTCAAGTGGGGACTTATCAAAGTGTAAATCTCTGGGGGATAGCTAACTCAGCGCAATTAATAATCAAACTCTTTTATTTTACATATTGCTAAGAAACCACAGATGGTAGAAGTTTGGATTTTTTCCCAGAAATGACTCTGAGAGTGAAGGCAGAAGAGGCAACTGTAGTTTTGTTCTACTTAAGCACAACTCCATTTCAATTTTTGTAAATAATGAAGTACTGAGCCAAGTCAAAAAATTCTGTGCTATTTAAAGTTTTACCAATTATTCACAAATGCTTGCTGAGGAATTTTTTTTAACCAAACCTGGCCACTGTCCATAACCCAGAGGAAACAGTTAGAGAGGCTGTTTTCTTCCTCTTTCCAAAAGATTGAAAAAGTAAGGAGAGTTCAGAAATGTTTGGATGTAGCAAGAATCAACCAATTTACCAGGTGTACTCCATCTGCAAAGATGATATTTCCCCAGCTAGGTCCAAATCTTTTCATTTTTTCACTGTAGCCACAGAGTTATACAAAACTGGGAAAAATAGAATCAGTCTGCTTTTAGGTATTCCAAAGCTGCATTGACATTCATATAGAGTTAGAAATACTAACAGTGGACTGTATAGACCCTCTTTCCTTTCTTGATAATATTTCAATAAAACCTTTTAAGTCTGGTCAGTTAGGACTTATCATTGCTTGAATATTTCTATAGGGATGTCTCAAAGCACTTTCCATAAGGGGTATCACACTAAAAGAGCCACCATTCTAGAGATTTTTTTCCCCTGGAAGAAAGGATACTGAGACAAGCCTGTGAAATAATATTACAGACAGACAATACCTCAATAAGGCAGCTAAATTGATTTCACAATGGCATTTATTGGAAAAAAAATCAGTTTAACTTTGTCTACTGATTTTAAAACATTACAAGTTTTTGTTTTCTACGCAAGGAAAGGGAGCACTTAGATGCATAATATTTCTTGCATACACAAGCATACCCTCATTTTATTGCACTTTGTCTTATTGTACTTTGTAGATACTGCATTTTTTACAAATAGAAGGTTTGTGGCAAAGCTGCCTAGAGCAAATTTATCCGCACCATTTTTTTCAATCAGCATGTGCTCACTTTGTGTCTCTGAGTCACATTTTGGCAATTCTCACAATATGTTACACTTTTTCATATTATTATATCTCTTACGGTGATCTGCAATCAGTGATCTTTGATGTTACTATTGCAATGGTTTGAGATGCCATGAACTGTGTCCCTATAAAACAGTATACTCAATTGATAAATGTTGTATGCTTTCTCACAGCTCCACCAATCAGCTATTCCCATATCTCTCCTTCTCTGGCTTCTCTAATTCCAGAGACACAACAACAGTAAAATTATGTCACTTAACAACATTTCAATGGACTCTAAGTGTTCAAGTGAAAGAAAGAGTTGCACATCTCTAACTTCAAATAGAAAGATAGAAATGGTTAAGCTTAGTGAGGAAGGCATGTCAAAAGCAAAAATAGCTTGAAAGTTAGACCTCTCATGCCAAACAACCAAGTCGTGAATGCACAGGAAAAGTTTTTGAAAGAAATTCAAAGTGTTACTCCAGTGAACAAACAAATGATAAGTGAAACAATCTTATTGCTGATATGGAAAAGTTTGCTCAGGATAGATCAAATCAACTACAGCTTTCTCTGAAACCGAAGTCTCATCCAAAGCAAGACGCTAACTCTCTTCAATTTTATGAAGGTTGAGAGAATGAAGAAGATGCAGAAGGAAAGTTGGAAGCCAGCAGAGATTAGTTCATAAAGCTTAAGGAAAGAAGCTGCCTCCATAACATAAAAGTGCAAGGTAAAGCAGCTAGTGCTGATGTAGAAGCTACAGCAACTTATTAAAAAGCTGTAGCTAAGAACATTGATAAAGTTGGCTTCCCTAAACAACAGATTTTAAATGAAGGAAGTCTTCTATGATAAAACAATGTCTTCTAGGAATTTCATAAGCAGGGAGGAGAATTCAGTGTTTGACTCCACAGCTTCAAAGGTCAGGCTGGCTAGCTTCCTAGCGCTAATGCAGCTTATCAGTGTAGGTTGAAGCCAATGCTATCTATCATTCCAAAAATCCTAGGAGCCTTAAGAATTATACTAAATCTACTCTGCCTGTGCTTGATAAGTGAAACAATAAAGCCTGGTTTACTGAACATTTTGAGCTCATTGTTGAAACCTACTGCTTAGGAAAAAAGATTTCTTTCAAAATATTACTGCTCATTGGCAATGCACCTAGTAACCCAAGACAAGAGGTCTGATGGAGATGTCATTAATATTGTTTTCTGCCTGCTAACCCCACATCCATTCTGCAGCCCATGTGTCAAGAGTAATGTCAACTTTTAAGTCTCATTATTTAAAAAATATTGTTGTCTGTCTATGGCCACCACAGATCACTATTCCTCTGATGGACACAGACGAAGTAAGTTGAAATCCTTCTAAAAAGGATTCATCATTCTAGAGGTTAAGAACATTCATGATTCATGGTAGGAGGTCAAAAGAACATATACAGGAGTTTAGAAGAAGTTGATTCCAGCTCTCATAAATTCCCTTCAGGGGCTCAAGACTTCAGTGAAGAAAGGAACGGCATATGGGTTGGAAATAGTAAAAGAACTGGAATTAGAGGTGAAACCTTAAGAGGTGACTGAATTGATGCAATCTCTTGATAAAACTTCAATAACTAAAGAGTTGCTTTTTATGAATGTGCAAAGAAAGTGGTTTGTTGAGGTGGAATCCACTACTAGTGAAGATACAGTGAACATCATTGAAATAACAACAAAGTATTTAAAGTAGTACATAAACTTAGTTGATAAAGTAGCTTCAGGGGTTGGGAGGACTGACTCCTATTTTGAAGGTACTACTGTGACTAAAATGATATCCCACAGTATTGTTTGTTACAAAGAAATCTTTTATAAAGAAAGTCAACAAATATGACATATTTCATTGTTGTCTAACTTTAAGAAATTGCCACAGACACCCTAACCTTCAGCAACTACCACCATAATTAGTCAGCAGCCATTAACCTTGAGGCAGGAGCCTCCACCAGCAAAAAGATTATGACTCACAGCAGGTTCAGATAACTACAAATTAGCATTTTTAGCTATCTTTAATAAAGTGATGGATGATTTTTTAGACATAATGCTACTGCACACTTACTAGACTATAGTATGGTATAAGCATAACTTTTCTCTGCACTAGGAAGCCAAAATAGTAATGAATTGTTTTATTTCAATATTCACTTAATTGCCATGGTTAAAACACAGACCTGTACTTTGTACCCTGTGAAATGGATGGTGCTGGTACCCTGCTCATATCTCCTCACATATCCTCAAATGTCAAAAAGAGACAATCGCCTGTTCTCTAGATTCAAAAGCAGTCTTGTTAGTGAAATAGGCCAGATGTACGAAAAACAACCTTCACACAGTGAGGGATGTAAGCTTTGCATGTAAATTGGTCATCCCTAATTGGGACAGTTTAGAGGTACTTTTCATACATTTTCTGTATGAAATATTTAACTTTCAGCTGCCCACTCAGTAACACACTTTTCATTCATTTTGCTGCCACTCTCCTACAGCACTTCCTGAGAACACATCCCAAATAAATTACTCGGAACAAAATCATTGTATCAGACTCTTACTTTGGGAGAACTCAGACCAAAATACCACTGACAATTGTAAAGCAAAGCCAATGATTTTACAGTATTTCTAATTGGTTTGATAAAAACTTACTTGAGATACACTCATTTGTTGTCTTTGACTGAGACTTACATAGGATAATATTTACCTAGAAAGTAAATCTTTGTGTCCATGATCTTCTCTTATGATTTCCAAATCTTGCTTTTGTTGTTTTTCATTACATTTTTTGTTGTTTCTCTAGTTTTACCTTTGCATAGTGATCAAAAGAGATGGGTAAGAAATTCCAGGAAAGAGAGTCTGAACAGACAGGGAAGCTCCAATGAGCATGAAAAAATATGAGTGAGGTAAGATTACTACAAGTAAAGATGGGAGTTACTAAGATAAAATTTATAAGCATTCCTAATCCAAGTGAGAAAATAAAATTCCAATATAAGAGGCATCAGTTCAAAGATAACAGAAACACTAGGTTAATAAGGAGAATAGCAATGCAAGACCTATGGGTAAAAATTTCCTCAAACTTTTGACCCTCATGATAGAATATGTTTGGCTTTCATTATTCAGTGTCATGATTTCATTATGTAGGTTTGAAGTTCGATATTATAGAGATCTTACTAAAAATGTAAGGACCTAGAAATAGAAATTCTTTGACCCAGCAATCCCATTACTGGATACATATCCAAAGTATTATAAATCGTTCTACTATAAAGACACATGCACACAAATGTTCATTGCAGCACAGTTTACAATAGCAAAGACCTGGAACCAACCCAAATGCCCATCGATGATAGACTGGACAGGGAAAATGTGGCACATATACACCATGGAATACTATGCAGCCATCAAAAACGATGAGTTCGTGTCCTTTGTAGGGACATGGATGAACCTGGAAACCATCATTCTCAGCAAACTGACACAAGAACACAAAATCAAACACCACATGTTCTCACTCATAGGCAGGTGTTGAACAATGAGAACACATGGACACAGGGAGAGGAGCATCACACACTGGGGTCTGTTGGGGAGAAATAGGGGAGGGACAGTGGGGGGTGGGCAGTTGGGGAGAGATAGCATGGGGAGAAATACCAGATATAGGTGAAGGGGAGGAAGGCAGCAAATCACACTGCCATGTGTGTACCTATGCAACAATTTTGCATGTTCTTCACATGTACCCCAAAACCTAAAATGCAATAAAAAAAATTTGTGGATTTTTTTATAATGCCTAGCTTTTCATATTCTCTTACTTTGTTTCTTCTGTTAAAGAAAAAAAAAGCCAACAAACTATTCTCCCAAGACTACACTTTAGCCAGTGTTTCCCTGTATCTGGGTTTTGCTACCATTTACAGTGTCAAGAAAGCCCTCGTTTCCATAGGCCATCAGAAAATATGACCCTCACTTCTATTTATATAGAAAGGTAAATATTTCTAAATTGTTCCTTCCAACTCTGTACTTGCAAACTCATATTTCAGAGAATTATAAATGAAAGCAATGTGCTGTCTTCCTCCCTTGCACGAGCTGTACTACTGACATCTCAGAGGAATGGTAGGATTGGAGGAAGAGGAGAAAATAGAGCAGGGAATGGAAAATCACATCATCCATGAATTTGTCATTTCATACATTTATTTGCATTGCTGACAGCCATCTTTCTATCACATTGGGCACCTGACTAGTATACTTCCTTATATTTATTACTTTACATAGAAAGACCAAGGTGAAAGAATTGTTTGTATGGCCCTCAACTTTACAAAAAGAAATAAATGGTTAATGAAAATCTAAAAAAAAAAAAAAAAAAAAAAAATGTAAAACGTGAGTGTATATCAGCAGTTAAGGAATGCATACATGGGAGAATACCCCAAAAGTATGGTTTTTCTCTTTGTACTACTTGCGTAAATTATTTAACACGATGTCTGACACAACAGAGTAACAGTGTTACCAACCAAAACTTGATCTTATCACCTCCTTTGCCAAACATATTTATTTTTCTTGCGTTTCTAGGAAACTGGTTGGCAATAGAAGGAAGAAAAGAAAATGTAATCAAAGATGCAAATCCTGAAATTATTTTATAATCTAAAAAGAACAATGTTTGATAATTCCCTAAAGTCAATATCCAACTTTGCATAATTCTGCTTTCCTGATATACAACAAAGAACACATCCTCATCACCATAATTAGATTGCAAGGCACTTGCTAATTCTGTACTTGCCATAACATGACTAGTAAGAAAAAGCTGAAGAGTGTCAGTGGTTGTAGTATTTTTTTAACCATCTGTGCTGCCAAATAGTGTAAAATATTAGATCTATTCACTACACACAAAGATCATGGCTTCATTCTGAGAAAAGCAGTTTCTTAATAGATTTTTTTTTATCTCCAATTCCAGCTTTTGAAAACTTTTGGAAATCTTAACAATAAAAACACTGAAAAGCAAGACATATAAAAAATAATGTTTTAAAATAATGTAGCACTTTTAATATTGTTTCAGATTTCCTCACATATCAAACATCCAATTAGAAAGAAGAGAATTTTTTTACTTTATAAAAATGAGTTACAGTGATTCACAGGGTATTTACATAATCTACCTACAGATTGGAAGATTTGTTTCTCACTTTGCATTCTCACAAGTATCTATTCGTTTTACAGCTTTTCTAACAGTCTCTGCAAAATTCCTTGCAAAATCTTCAAGATGGTTCAGGATGGAGAATATAGACATTCAATTTTTCTTCATGCCAAATTTCTGAGATTTTAGTGATTCTCCATTCCGAGCATAAAACCCTTCCTCAGTATCTTATATACTACCAGAATTTCAAGAAACTGAAAACCTATATTGTTTCATCCAAATTTGGAATAAGCCAAATATCCTTAAGTTGCATCTTTCCTACTAAATGTCTGAAATTACAGAGATAGGAGCTGGGTGATTCTGATAATCCATCACTCTGATATGAAAAATATGATTATGTTCCCTGTTAAAATTTTCATTTATTCCCCTTATTCTCACAATAAAGGCAAAGCATTTTACATGTCTCTCGATGTTCTCCTATCTTCTGGTAACATTGGGCTAACTCTAACTCATCCTTTAGTACAGTTAAATAGCTTTTCCTATGAGAACCTTGAATGTATTAGTTATCCCTGCTGTGGTGAATTCATCTTTGATTCATCTATTTCCTTCCTTCTTTTATGTCTAAAATATCTATAGTCCTTTCAAATGTAGCTTTTAAATATATTCATCCATTTTTCCTTCTCCTTACTCTAAGCCACTATCATGTAACACCAGCACTACTTCAAGAGACTTTCTATTTCTCTTCTTTGCAGTTCTGTAGTCCATTCTCCACATAAGCAGACAGTAAGCATTAAAATAAGACTTCAGACCATATGTTTTGCTCAGCATCATGCTCTAATATCTTCCTACTGAAAATTATAAAAATAAAGGAAAAAGAAGACAAACTCCTTGCTGTAGTCTACCACGTGTACATGATCTAGTCCACACGTAGCTCTCAGGAGCCATTACCTACATCTCCAAATGACTCATTGTATTTTAATCACAATGTCCTATTCCTATTCCCTAAGCACCCTAAACTCATTTTTTCCCGTAAAGACTTTCCCTAAATATTCCTCTGACTGAATTGCTATTTCCCCATGTCTTTGATTGGTTGGCTCCTTTACATTATTAAGGTTTACCTCAATTGTTACCTTTCCAGAAAGTTATCAGATTTCACTATCTAACGCAATGATTCAGTATTACTCAATCACTTTACACTCATTTCTTACATTGCTTCACAATACCTGATAATTTACAAAATAATTCATGGGACAATTATCCACAGTAACCTTGCTGATCTTGTGATCAACATCAAGATCTAATCTTGACAGACAGATCAGGTTTGGCAAGGAATAGCTGTCAGTAAGTATTTGTTGAATGAATACATTAATTAATTGGTGAATTAACCACATTTGCTGTACCTTTTTAGTGCACTCATGCCTAATACAGTTACTAACCTTGATAGGTACTTAATGAACAAATTTGGAATGAAAACATTTGATTTTACTGAGTCTTTTTATATGTTTGCAAGGATTGCAGAAGCTATTTCCCCTTCATTGATAGTAGATTTTTAAACATGTCTCATTTTTACACCAATATACAATATGGAAAAAATATATGTCAAAAGGAGATGGCCACCTGAGTGGTCCATATCCATCACAGAATTATAATAAGAACGTGTTGCTAGTCAAGGCAAGCCTGTATGTATTCAAAATGTTTATACAAAAGCAAGATACTTATCTGTGAAGAACAGAAAATTCTGAAATATTTTTAAAATAAGTAATCTAAAGAAGAGCTAAATTATAGAGCAGAACAGTTGCTATTGAAGAATAAATTGGTGAACCAGAAGAGACAGAGGAAACTTTAGTAAAAATGTGATTTTTCAGTATAATACAATTTCTATTAAAAATTAAGCATCTACAAGTAAACTATAGTGAATGCCAAGGTAAGTCTAACCCAAGGAAATTATAGCAAATATAAAGCGAGAGATAAAAGCAATGGCTGAGGTTTACCTTCTAAATTCAAAACAGTGGCCCCTCCTCATGAGAGGTATCTATCTATCTATCTATCTATTTATCTAGATATAGATATAGATACAGATGATACACATACAGATATAGATACAGATATAGATATAGATATAGATATAAATGTATAGATTTTTTTTTTTTTTTGAAACATAGTTTTGCTCTATCACCCAGGCTGGAGTACAATGGCATGATCTCAGCTCACTGCAACCTCTGCCTCCCAGGTTCAAGCAATTCTCCTGCCTCAGCCTCCCAAGTAGCTGAGATTAGAGGCATGTGCCACCACTCCCAGCTAATTTTGTATTTTTAGCAGAGACGGGGTTTTGCCATGTTGGTCAAGCTGGTCTCGAACTCCTGACATCAGGTGATCAGCCCACCTCAGCCTCCCAAAGTGCTAAGATTACAGACATGAGCCACCATGCTCGACCATATTTTTAACGTTTTACATGCAAAATTTATTCACGTATTACATGTATAATATTCCAAATGAAAATCTGAGAGGGATGTATGTGTTCAGGTCTACAAATCTGGTAAGGAAATTTGAAAAATGTATAAATGGGACCTGAAAGTCCCCTGATACTTCAATAGCTATTTATTTTTCTTTTTTGTCAGAACATGTGAGATTTATAGATTACAATTTTTGCTTTTAATCAAAGGAAACCAAAGTCAATGCACCATTTTCTTTTAAGGTTGGCCACATATTACAATTGGAAAAATATACATAAAGGGTAAGCAAAGATCATGATTAAAGTTCCACTTTTTTGGAAATCCTTCTGGAATTTTTTCAATTGCTCTGTCTCCCTAATCTATTTAGAAGGATACTTACAGATTATTTCTTGTCTAATGGGACTCTGCCACAGTGAAGGTTTAATGGATTCAGACCACAGGGAGGTTGTGAGTGGAGACTATTGTCAGCCAACATCCTTGATCCAGGGAAAGTTTATAATACACTGTTAGGACACTTCCTAACAGTTGAGTCATTAAATTGTTCTCACAGGCGTTATGGTCCATGGGGAAAATTCCTGTGTTTCTACTTCATTAACAAGTAAGTCAGCAAATGAAGCAAAGATTTTAGCCAGCAGTAGATGAGGATCCTCAATTTAAGACTTCTTTTCAAAGCCAGGACTTAGAAAGAAGCTAAAGAGCTACTAGTTTAGTAGCTGCATTTTCACATAAGAAGAAGCAAATGCAAATTCTTTCCAAATGGAAGCTTTCTCAATTTGTGTACCCAAAATTCTCACAAATTAAGGAGAAAAGAAGACAAAATCAACAGCAAAAGTGTTTAAATTATAGAAAATAGTAAAATTCTAAGTAAGCAAGAAGATAATATAAAATTCACTGTTAATCTCACTATCCCAAGATTATTCACACCTTCATTTATAGTTTATTGCTTTACAATTTTTCTATGATCATGTACATGCATATCTTTGATTTATAAATTTATAAAGGTATTAATACATTTACTAATTTTCTTTATAAATTTATAAATTCATAAAGGTATTAATACATTTACTAATTTTCTTTGTTGTTAAAAAACTTTGCTAGCAGGAAGAATATGAAATGATTATATTTTTTCCACACAAAGCTACACCTGCAGAGATAAGGGACATATTGACTGAAATAACCGTCCTATTGGGACTGAAGTTGTATGTTTAGAGGATCATCCATATCCTGTAATTGTTACTTAAATATATAGAAATTCTTTTTAAATTATGTATGGAGACAGATAGATCATAATCTATACACATATACATGTATGTATACACACACACAGAGATGCTGTCTCTATATATTTATATATTATATATATGGAAATATATATATAAATTATATATATGGAAATATATATATAAATTATATATATGGAAATATATATATAAATTATATATATTTATATATGGAAATATATAGAATATATATTTATATATGGAAACTATAGAGAGAGCACATCTACATTTATTATATAGCATATATATGCTCTCTATATTTATAAAGATATATAAATGTATATATTTATAATATATAGAGAGAGAGAGAGAAAAAAGAGATATATCTGTAGATCTATATTCATCTATCTATAAATTGGTAGTTTGATATAAAGATAGATGGATATACACACTATTTAGATTTTCTAGTTTTTATTCTTTTAAAACTAGTAATCCCCTAAGTAACGCTTATGCAAAAAAGAAAGAAAACACAAAATACCAATATCAGGAATATAAAGAGAACATATCATGTTAGAGCAAATAGACACAAACAGACATTGATGTAAAGGCCTTTACCATAGGCCTAGAAACAATGTCTGCTCAGGGATAAGAGCTTATAATAGAATGCTTTATGCCAATAAATACGGCAGATTTGATGAAATGGAAAAATTCCTCAAAGAAAACAAGCAACATATGGTTTTAATTAGCTGCAGTGTTCTGTTATAAGGATGCAGGACATTGTCTAGCCAAAACCCTACTGCAAGACATTCAGTAGCACATGTCTACTATGTCCACTACGGGGAAAAAGCTGTTAAAAGCATCCTTATAGGCTAAAACATTAGTTTATAAAGTGATTTCATGTATGTTAAGGACTTACATTCACTGATCTTTCTCTTCTTATTAAATTGAATAACAACATATATTTTTATTGTTCTCAAATGTTTGTATAAATTATCTGAAGGAAGTGTTATGGTCTTCTAATTCCAGAACTAACAGGAAAATATTTTCTCTACTATAATAATTAGAATAATACAGGTAATCCGTAATCCTAACTCTTCTTGAACTCATTAGAGAGCTGAGGTTTCAAGGGCATCAGGGAAAATGACTTCCAAAGAGTAGCTACGCTGCTCACCAAGAGATGGGACACATGAACTATTTGTTTTGCCAGACCACAGAATAGAGATGGCTATTCTGTGCATAAGAATAAGTTTAAGAACATGTAAAAACTTTAGCTAAATTTGTCTTATGCACTTGTCCATACATAAAAAACTTTAGCTAATTTGCTAAAGAACGTGTAAAAACTTTAGCTAATTATGCACTTGTCCATACAAGTGCTTAAGACAAAATTAAGTAAAGTTTTTACATGTTCTTAAAGGCTAAATATGGGCTACTATGTCAGTTGGCAAGAGCTGGGGCCTCCAGACACAAAGGGAATTAGCACTCATTTATTCTTTTCTGTAAGACTTTATGGTATAATCATGAGAAAGATTAGGAGCAAGGCAAGACACTGGATAAAACACACCTTGGTAGTCAAAATGTTCACTAGATAATTAGTTTCTTGAGGACCGGCACAAATACCTGCCCTCTTCCCAAGACCTTTGTTTCCTATGAGGCAAAAGCACTTAGCTATTGAGGAAAGAGCAACAAACACTCTTGCTACAAGGACAGGGGCAAAAATGGTTTTGTATGTAAAGGGAGTAAAAGAAGATATCTGCCTCTGGGGAAAATATAGAGAAACTACTAATGTCCTAGACACAAGAAATAATACATTGATGCTGGGGTCAGAGCAGATGCAGAAACTCAGCCTGGATCCAGGGTCAGGAAAGCATCCTGGGGATAGGATTCAATGCTGATTTCAAGCAGAGGTTTATACCCACAGGAGAAGAGTTAGTAAATTCTCTGCTACCTAAGACAGAAAAGAACACATTTCTGAGATAGCCCCACCCTAATACCTTGGAGCACAAGGTTTGTATGAGATTTAGGTGAACAAGAACAACAGAAGCCTTGTGTAAAGGCCTTTACCATAAGCCTAGAAAGAAGAAACATGCAAAAGTAGTCTACTATTGACAGAACAAGCGGAGCATGGGTAGAGACTTTCTCTGTAGAAAAGTGAAGAGAAATAGCAGAAAGTGTAGGGATTTGAGAACATATGAGAATATTAAAATATTTTTTAAATTATAGGTGAAAATAGCTTTTCTACCATAATAGCTGTATAAAGTAGATGATTTCCAGCAACCTAATAAATATCATGAGAATAAATAAATAAATCATGTTTACTCATTAAAAATGTCAAAAAGAAATTCAAGTTTTTTATTCTTTTTTATGTAATATATATTTTGAAAGTATTTCATTTTTTTTTAAATTTCAACATAAAAGTATACTGAGATCTCGGTAATCAACCCAGTGTTTCAACTTATATCAGTCCTAATGATCAAATGACAATGTGCTTATTTTCCAATATAACTTTCTTTTCTTTAAATCTTTTTTCTGAACACTTTGGAAAATATACAACAATAAGGGAGCAAAGGTCTGATTTTATATTTCTCTCCCAACTGAGCTTTTCTTTTATTGGACGCTGGCTTTTTGGTTCTAAAGTATTATGAATCCTCTTTGGATATAGCCATGCTGGAAATGGATTCTACCTTGAATACTATGATTCATTAGGTGGGAAAACTTCAAAATGAATGTTTCTTTTATTTCTCATCACTTTTATTCTTGATTTCTACGTCCTTTTTCATCAGGGATAATGAAAGATGGTGTGATTCAAATTTGGACCATCCAATTATTTCATGTTGGAAGTTATTAACATATTGTGAAGTCTTGCATAATAACATTTTATGTGTTTATATAATTTTACAAGTCAATGGTTAAAAACAAGACCCAAGTGCGCTTCATTCTTTTAAGTCTACGGATAATAAGGAGTAATTAAATTTGCATAATCATAAAATAATGCAGCCTTAAACATACATTGTCCATGCCTTAAATGAAGACTAGACAAATAAAAAATCCCTTTTCTTTAATACTGATGAAAATCTAGGCATTGAATATGGGGTTTGTATATTTAAAACAAGAATTTGAAGATTACCTGCTTTTAAAAGATGTCTCAAAAATTCAGTTATCCAGTGTCTAATTTGAAAAACTTCTTTCCCAAATTGTGAACTGAGAAAAGCCATCCCTTCCTGTCTTCATATCTGAATTGAAGAATAGGATGTTAACTCCAGAACAGAGCTAGAGGGTTCAGAGAATCTCTGCCATTCTGAAGAAATTATTCTAAGATGCCTCATGAAGTTCCAAATGCTGCCAGATAATGAAGTGAATTAATGTCATTCAAAAAGCTTTCTCATCCCATCTTTATTTCTGGCTCCAACAATTATTTTCAACTATTAAATATACTCTAAAATATACAGAAATGTAGTTTTAGTGATTTAAAGAAAATTAGTATCCAACTCAATTTCCACACAAGATGAAGGAACCAAAGGCTTTCAATATTTCTTAATATAAAAAGATATTAGTTGGGACCCCCTTATCTTCTGATTCCTAGTTTAAGGTTTATAGTATTAAATCAAAATGAGAAATGTGGCTCTTAAAAGCCTTCCCATATAAGGAATTTTACTGACTTGTGTGTAGTTTTTTTGGAAGTCCAAATGGATGGAAGACAAGTGTTGAGATACTTATTTAAAAAATGACACAGAAAAGTATTGAGAAAGATATATGAAAAAGAGAGCATAACTGAAATTATAGACACTGTAGTGATTGGGATAAAAATCACATTAACGGCCAGGCACGGTGGCTCACACCTATAATCCCAGCACTTTGGGAGGCCAAGGCAAGTGGATCACCTCAGGTCAGGAGTTCAACACCAGCCTGACCAATATGGTGAAACTCCATCTCTACTGAAAATACAAAAATTAGCTGGGCATGGTTGCATGTGCCTGTAGTCTCAGTTACTTGAGAGGCTAAGATAGGAGAATTGCTTGAGCCCAGGAGGCAGAGGTTGCAGTGAGCCGAGATTGCATCATTGTATTCCAGTCTGGGCAACAGGGCAAGACTCTGTCAAAAAAAATAAAAAGAAAAAAAGAAAAGAAAATCACATTAACAAAGACTAGATAAAAAGATAGTGCCTGCAAAATGCTACCAAGGATTATAGTTTTAATTAATGTATAAATATGGCAAACCCCGCTGACTGACCTTTTTTTCCTATTTCCTAAGGACTTCCATTTTTAGGATTTATAATTGAGAAAATAAAAAATAGACTGTAAACTAAAACTCATTTAAGAAGCTTCATTCTAACAAGGTAACAATCTTGAGATCTATGAAATTTATAGAGTTTGTTAATTTAATTTAATTTCTGAGATTAACATAACCCATTCACCAGTATATTGAAAAATCACCTGCTTCTCTGACATTAAGAAAAATAATTGTAGCCTCAGGTTGGGCAGATATTTGGGAAATTTAGTAATATGTCAAATATCGTCATTTATAATGTTGGTTCTGGGAAACTACTTTACACATAGTCACTTTTACCTAGGTAAGAAGTCTTATTAAATTGTCTCCATTTTAAAAATATATAGACAGTTAAACATTTTACATGTACCAGATGCCTAGTTAAAGGCTTTCCACATGTATCTCATTTAATCTTCACAACAACCCTATGATACGGCAGCATTATATATAACAGTAAAAGAACTGAGGCTTAGAGATGTTGATAACTAACACAGAGCAAAGCTGGGATATGTGTTAATAACTAATACAGAGCAAAGCTGGGATAACTAATACAGAGCAAATCTCAGTATTTGCTTTGTAGATATGAATAACTAATACAGAGCAGATACTGAGGCTCAAAGATGTTGATACTAATACAGAACAAAGCAAAACTGAGGCTTAGAGATGTTGATAACTAATAAAGAGTAAAGCTGGGATATGAACCTAGGGATTCTGGTTACAAGGTCTGTGTGCTTAACTAACATGTTACATCATTGTACGTATGAGAAGACAAAAAATGAAGAATTAAGGAACGATTTGTGCTCATGTAGGAAATTAGAGGTGATGTAAGAACGAAAGCAAATTCCATCATTCTTTCAGTCAAACAAGCTGATACAGGTATTAGCCAGATCTAAGCTCTCATCAGAAGCTCAAATGAGGAATCCTTTCTCTTTAGGCTTTCTCAGATTGTTGGCAGAACTCACCACCTTGTGACCATAGGACTGAGGTCTCCATTTTATTCCTGGCTGTCATCTGGGGATTGTAAGCCTCTAGAGGCTGACCACAGTCCTTGCCACTTAGCCCTCTTCATAGCCAGAAAAGGAAAACAAACAAACAAACAAACAAACAAAAAAAAAAAAAAAAAAAAAAAACAAAGAAAAAAGCCAAGGCTTTCAGCCATACAGTTGCAAGAGAATCAGTTTGGAAGTAGATTATTCCCTGGTGGAGTTTCCAGTAAGAATGCAGTCCAGCTAACAAATTGATTGCAGGCTTGTGAGATCCTGAGATCCAATTAGAACATGCCTGGGATCCTGGCCCACAGAAATTATAATAAGTGTGTTTTTTAAATGGCTAAGTGTGTGCAATAGAAAATTAATACAAATTTCAGTATTGTAAGTGGGTGATACATTGACTAAAATGTGAGAGTGCTTTTTGAATCAGGAAGTTAGAAGGAGCTGGAAGAATTTTAATGAGCACAATTGAGCCTAAACCACCTTGAACAGGCTGTTATAGAAATATGGATGAGAAAGCTGACAGGGCTCAGAGGAAGTGAGGAATATGATACTGGGAAATTGAGGAAGTGGGATTCTAGTAATGAAATATCAGAAAGTCAAGTGAAATTGTCTCCATTTATGTGGAAAGTATAACCAGTAAGTGATAAACTTGAGTATATGGTGTCCTTGGGGATTGGTTTCAGGACTCCAGTATATTAAAATTCGTGCATACTCAATTTCTATAGCAGGCCCTGTATCTTGCTTAGTTAAAAAAAATCTTCATGGACGTGGAACCACACGTTTCAAACCCATGTTATTCAAGAGCCAACTGTATGCCCAGTATATTCCTAAGCAATGTTTTGGAGGTGTAATCTTGCTGCTTATAGTAAAATGCAAGAGGAAAGAGATAAGTTGATATAAGAAATGTTAAACAAAAGGAACCAGAATTTGATTGTTTTGAAAATTCTCAGACTGCAAATAAAAAATAAGCTTAAATTTATGAGAGTCATAGATAGTAAACTATATTCTAGAGAAAGAGCTGAGGTTGTTAATTGCATAATCTTTTGTGAAAATTTCAGAAAAATTAAAAGTCACGCCATAGCCTTTTTCAAAAGATTAAAAGAGTGCCTCACGGATCTTTTTAACCATTTCAATAGACCTCTAGGAAACTGAAGGGTATTATCCCTCAGCTATCTCAGAAGAAAACAAAAGTTGAGAAGAGATAATCTCCAAAACATCTACAGATGTGTCTTTTATCTAGTGAAGTAAATCTTCATAAAACCTATGGAAGACTCACAAACATTTGAGAGACCATGAAGAGGGAGAAAATATATTTTTCTGAAGAGAGGGACATTAATTCATGGAAGCCAGAAGGTGAACTGTGGTGGAAACATCCTAAAGTGAGCCACAACAATCCAGACCCTTGCATGATCCCCTCTTCGTAAATGTGCCTGGGACCCATGACTTGCCTCTACCAATAGATGATATAGCAAAGGTGATAGGATGCCATTTCCATGATTTTGTTGTTATCTAAGACTCTCTCAGCATACTAGACAGGGAAACCCTCCATTTCTGGCTTTCAAGGAGTAAGCTGCTGTGTTTGAAAAGGACTTATGAAAATGGCCACATAGTAAGAAGTTCTGGGTAGTTTCCGCGTTCTGAGAGCCATTTCCAGCCAACAGTACACTAGGTAACGTAAATCTCTATCCTACAACAGCAAGAAGATGGACTCTGCCAACACTCTTCCCCAACAATCTGAGGATACCTGGAAGCAGATCTTTTCCCAATCAAAATCCTGATGTGACTGAAGCACAAGTTAATATATGAATTGGGGCTTGCACCCTAAAGCCGAGAACATAGCTAAACTGTGCCCAGACTTCTATCCTATAGTAACCGTGAGATAATCAACCTGTCGGTAAAATATGTTATTAATTTTTTTGAAAATTTTTATGCAGCATAGATAGCGAGTATAGTTATGTAATAAAATTCAGCCACATCTAGAGAACACAGATACTAAATGCTTTGTGATGCCTTTGTGTTAAGATACCAACAATTATTGATGAAAACTATCTACAACATAACTTGATTAATTAGGTAGAAATGGATCCTGAGACACAGAAAAATACTGTTGAAAGCTATAAGGTAATTTAGTCCAAAAAACAGCTAATTATTTTGTTTCAAATTTATATGTATTGAGTCTTGAAATATCTCACCCAATAATCATATGAAACTAGTTGGTATAAAGGATAAATTAATTCAATGTCATACTTGATTTAACAGCAGAGCAGAGGCTCGAACTAAGTCTCTTAACTCCTGCTTCAGTTGGTATTCTAATACATTACAACAGTGGTTTTATATCATTATTATCCTTTGTGTGGTCATCCATTTATTCATTCATTTGTTCTCTCAATAAAATGAATACCAATAATGTGATATTCAAAGTACCCTTTTAGGAAATGTGGGAAATATAATGATAATAAAAATGTATATTATTAACAATAATGAACACAAGTAAATAGTACAAAATAGGATCTGAGGTTCTTCATTTGAGAGATACAGACAAAGAGGAATTGGGATTTACAGAAGAAAAACACCTTTGGATGGAATGGGCATCGAGAAAATAAGGATACTACAGCATTTTACCAAATTTTAAAGACCCAATGCATTTAGAATCAACAGGAATAGGGTAAATGTTAGGACAAAATGCTCCTTTTTCCAGAAGGATGATTTGAAGATGGCTTGCTCTGCATCAACAAGATTTAGCTCCGTTTTCTCAAACTGTGATCATGTTAGAATCACCCACATAAATTTAATGTACTTATATTGGGGGGAGTGAGCACATTAAGTGTGTATGTGTTTATGTATATGTTTTGGGGGTGGTGTATTAATTTTTCTCTAATTACCTATGCCATATTCCAACTTCCCACACCATGGATTTTATGATTTAACAGGTCTTTAATGAGCCCAATAGCTACTTCATTTGTTTTTTTTAGTCCCACAGTTGATTTTAGTCAACAATATATATTGAGGACCAAAACGCTATTTTACAAAAAGAAATGAAAAGCTCCACTGCACCTCTTGTTTTAGGACGATGGTTCTCAACATTTTTTTTTTTTTTTTTTTTTTTTTTTTTGAGATGGAGTTTCGCTCTTGTTACCCAGGCTGGAGTGCAATGGCGCCATCTCGGCTCACCGCAACCTCTGCCCGCTGGGTTCAAGCAATTCTCCTGCCTCCGCCTCCTGAGTAGCTGGGATTACAGGCATGCGCCACCATGCCCAGCTAATTTTTTGTATTTTTAGTAGAGACGGGGTTTCACCATGTTGACCAGGATGGTCTCGATCTCTTGACCTCGTGATCCACCTGCCTCGGCCTCCCAAACTCCTGGGATTACAGGCGTGAGCCACCGCGCCCAGCCCAGTTCACAACTTTTAATAGGAATAAGAATGGCTGAGATCTTCCTAAAATGTGGATTATATTTTAGCAGGTCTGAAATGGGACCTGAGATGCTATATTTCTGGAGCTGGACTCAACCCTTCTGAGCTCCCTTGATTTTAATATGTCCTTCTTTGCATCACAATGGCAAGATTCCACTGATGAGATTCACCTCCTCATGATAATTCTCACTAGAAGTTAAATCTGCCACCTCTAAATAAACCCTACTGCACGCTAGGTTTCATTTGAAGAAAATTGTCTTTGAGCATAGTATGGCACTAGAAGAGATTTCTGGGTATTTACTGTGATATTTCAATACATAAAATCTATTAATAGTTCATTTTCTTATTGTTTTTCTTTTTAAACTTATAAAATCAATCTAGGAACTTCAAAGCCATGGGATTTTTTGATATATGTTTTTCAAAATATGTACTATTGAAGTGTCCTCCATATTAATTTTGTTACTATTACAATTAAATTCATATGTATATTTTTAAATTTATATTGAGTGAATTTTTTTAAACAAACAAAAATGTGCTGACCTATGATACCAATAGGAAGAAAAACAGACACACACACAAATCTTATGGAATGCATCTACAACTGTACTCTGGATTGTAAAGAAACACAGTAGATGGCAACAAATTTGAACATAGGTTTTGGAACCAGAAAGGTCTGCATTTGATTTCCAGCTATAAATTATCAACTGCATCATCGAGATGAATGCTCACCTCTTAGAGCCTAGATTTCCACAACTGTAAATAGGATATGGATATCCCTAAATAACAAGGTTGTGCTGAGAAGTAAATGTAGGTAAAACCAGCTACATGGCAAGATCTACATGTTAGATATTGTTTTTCTTAAAGTAGAAGAATTCTAAAAGCAAGTTTTGTTCTAACTTCCTTTCCCTGGCCCTTCACTCATTTGTCGACAAGGAAAAATATTTGTAATTATTTGCTAGACAACTGCAAAGATAAAAGCTCCAGAATGTTCTCCAGCACACACACCACAGAGCCATCCATGACCTGTCCAAGCAGCAGAATGCTTTCCTGTATTTTCTGTTTTACTTAATATGATGTCCTTGGAAAGAATTGGCATTTTCTTTAATCTAAAAACTGAAAGTTTACTCTCTAAAATTGTAGCTAAAGCAAAGCCAAACTTAAATTTATTTTTTGTCTAAACTTTTCATCTGAACAGTCATATCTTATAGTTTATATGTAAATAGTATTCTAGCCATTGTAAAATTTTGTGTAAAACAATCCAAATCACAGGATAATTGTTACTTTAAGTAATGTATTACTGTGGAAATGTAATAGCTGTAAAGAGTGAAGAATACATTAGAAAGCAATTGAGTGTAATTGCATCCTTGGGATTGCTTTTTGTGCCTGCAGCTGTTTTTTTGCATGAAAAAAAAAAGCCAAGGTCTGAGATGTATTTTTCAGTTGCTGCTGAAATTGTAGAGTTTCATGGCTAGCCTTCAACTACTGAATATTATTTAAAGATGAAAAGCCTTTGAAATATATTTTTCTAAAATATGTAGATTTTACCCAGCAACAATAACACAAAGAAATTATTTTCTGTTGGTTTTTCTCTCATCCCTCCCATTCCCACACTCCATCTAATTCAGGGAGGATATCAAATGGTATTCCTGAGCAGGAGTCATGGGAATGTCAACCTTTACAAATAATATTAAAAGCAGAAATATAAAGAGAGTAGTAACAAATTATATTAAATTTCAGAAGTGTGTAAAATGATTCCTATATGGATGGGTCAATACAGCCTAAAAACAAAGATTTCTACAGATTTCCTTTGGTAATGTAACATTAATGTGGCATCTTTCTCCTCAAAGCCTGAGGCATTGTATAACAGTGACGAATTCTCCACACGCCACTTTTAGGAAAACAGAAAAAGCTGTTAATCTGCCAACAGCTATGAAAAGTGAGATTCTAAGCAGTTAAGCAGATTGTCCCAGGTGAGAGTAAACCAAAGAAAAAACCGGAGATAAGAGCAGAGCATAATTAAACACTGGGTCCTGTAGAGTCTAAACCTTTGACCAGTACACACTGTGCTTCAGTCTGGTCATAAGGGAAAATAAGCCTGATGCCTATTAGCTTTAAATCTTTCAGAAAAATAATAATATCCCAAATCATATTATATAATGAATAACAACAACTTTCAAAAACCTGTCCCAGAATTTATGATTCTTCGGGGAAGTGAGAAAGAGCTACTTATAATCAATCTGTGCATATAACAGAAAAAGAACTAATAAAAATTGTACTTGAATATTTACTCCTCTCCTTTTGTGAGATATAGTGCAACATACTATCAAAAATATGTTATTGTCACTATACTAAAAGAGTTTTACAACAGAGGACTGGCATGGCCTTAACCAAGATGGCCTAATGACCTTAATATGTCCTTCTGTTTGACTAAATTATAGACTGGCTTATTCGCAACTATAAGTTCATGATTTCCATTTTATTTACTTGAGAGAATCTGTAACTGCAAATTCTTTCTCTGCCCCTCTGAAATGTACAGAAATCTTCTCCAAGCCTCTAGTTAGTTTTATAACCTTTTCTCAAGGACTTGGGAGCCATTTCTTCGAAATGCGATCTTCTAAGAAGATAGTGCCCTATCTTTCAGGCTGTGTGAGAGGGTAGGAGCCTAACTTCTAACTTTTATGTGCACCAATTAGTCAATACAGATGGCCTAATCACATTGCATAACCTCCCCACTCACTTCCTCCAGTACTTTTTCATTAGCTACCCCATCAAGTGGAAACTCTTCCATGTTTTGTTTCATTGGAGTTGAGTTGAATCTCCCCTATCGAAATAGTCTTGAATGAATTCTTTCCTGCCTGCTTCATTCTGTCTAGTGCATTTTTTTCTTTGGCAACATACAGGTTCAACAGAAATTGGACAATAGGGAGAGTTCCATATTTTTGAAAAACTGAAAAGTCATCAATTGCAAAAATATGAATGAAGATGAGCAATTCCAGATTTCAGTCACAAAATGCAAATTCTATCTGTCTCTACTTAAATGTAAGGTACAATTGACAACCTTGGCTTTCTATCCCATGCATCTCTTTGTGTCTGTATAGTCTGTAAACAGAGTTAGATGTAACCTAATTATCCTGGATTATGGTAGAATGACTCTGGAAGAAGATGAGTCTAGAACAAAACTAATGTTCAGAGAATGAAAAGAATGAACAACAAGGGATTGGGGGAGAAAAAAATGATTTGTCAGGAAACATCAAAAAAATTTGCTTCAAGTAGAGTGTAAAGTTCAATTTGTGGAAGACAAAGAAATAAATTAATTAAGAAATAAATCATGTAACTATAATGTTTAGTTACAGAGAAATCTGCTGCTGGGAAAGTTTAAACGTTATAGTCTCTCACTCTTAAGTAGTCCTTTAAAATAAAGTACTGTTAATAAAAAACTGAAGATTAAGGTTTGCATTCAGCTAGCCCAAATAATTTGTGTTTTAAATTTGAATTTTAGAAGGATTTTTTCCTTTTTTTTTTTCCTTTTGGGTATTAAGGAAGGCTAAGATGATTTTTCTTTTCTCTATATTAAAAAATAATTTTTCATAAAAACTGAATTATTTAAAAATATTGTCATTGTAGGGTCACGTTCAAATATTTCATATGGCTATATCATGCAATACTTTATATTTTATATTCATATTCCATATGACTTCCTAAAAAGTTCTATATATTTCTTACCATCTACACAAAGCAGTATGTTTTTATTTGGGCCATAATTATTTTTATAGATATGATATTTAGTACTCCCTTATAATTAATCAACTACAGTCTAATAGATTTAAGGGCATTCTTCTAGTCCACATGTCATTCTTACAACATTGGACATTATTAACCACTCTCTTTTCTTCATGATATTCTCTCAGTCCTTTGCATTTAGATACTATAATAATTGTGATTTTCACCTTAACACTTTCTCTTTTTGCCTATGAAACTACATACATAATTTCATTCTAGATTTTTTCTTCAGAAACTTTATGACTTTAATATTCATCTCTGCGAACCTATTAAAGTAAATGTGGGTCATATCTCTAGCATTCCCAGGAAAGATTCCTGATTAGGTCTGTGATTGTTAAACAGTGACCCCACAGCAGTTAATAGGAACTTGTCTGAGGAACCTCTTGGAATTTGGGGCATAAAAATGACTCGAAGTGGAGTAGGGTACCATTTACATTTAACAGACACCAATAATGCCTCAGATACTGCACTAAGCCATAAATATACACAAATAAATAAGACAAAGGACTCACATTCCAATAAAAAGAAAATATGAAAGTAATCAACTAATATTGCAGCAAACCTATTTTTGCCAAAAATTCTCCATGGTACAATAATTATTACCTCTTTCTAATGTATAAAACAAAATCCAAAGAAAGCAAACAATCTTCAAATTGTCCAACCTCTCATACCTAGTATGTCACAGAACTAGAATGAGAATGTAAGTATAACTGTGACAAAATCCAAATTCTTTATAAATTACCTTGCTCAAAAGAAATTAATCAGAATGTTAAAACAAGAAGCTAGCCAATAAAGAATCTGAGGGCCAAGAAGGAGAGAACAAAAATATGCAAATCATAAAAAAAGAAGCATTATATATACATATACATATAGAGAGAGAGAGACAGAGAAAGCGTGTGCATGCACGAGAGAGATAACCATAATGTTACTCTTCATGGTAAGTTATTCTCCTACCAAACTAAATCTCTTCATATGTTTTCCCTGTGGTTTCAAGTAAATCTAAGAAAATGCTTAAAACATAGATAAAAAATAATTGGCCTGTAGAATGTAGGGTAAATGGTGTCAGGGAAAGAGTCAGGTAAGATGTTTTAATTGAAGTCTTTGGTTTGAATATGGATACATTTTTAAAAATCTGTTAGTTTGGGACAAATGTATATACTATATTGTCTAATAGCATCCTCAACCAAAATTCTCCCAATATATAAAATTTACTTTAAGTGGCCAGCAAAGCATAAAAATCAATGCTATTCTGGCTTAACTGTTTTTGAATAAAATGAGCCTTCAGTGATAAGACCGTAGTTTTTTTATAAATATGGCATGTGTTAGGGGTGTGGAGAACCAGAATGGTAGCATTGCAACTGCTGGGTAAAGCTCTGCTGTCATATTTCAGTTCATCCTCAATTTGCAAAGCCAATGAGAAAAATTCTGAGTGTACTTCCTTTTTAGGCAGTTTAGAATAATATTATTTAGCTTGGCTAACACTATCATTTATTTAGCATCAATATTAATGATTTGGAATGGGAGTAAAATTACAGTAATGAAATTCATAGCTAATACTAAGTCTTCTTCTATTAGAACTGCCAAAGAGAGATAAATATATAAAATGACTTGCGTTGCTTAGGACCTTGGTTTATAAATTGCAATGGGAGATTTAATAGGTACTTAGACTTTTGGAAACAAGTAGTAGACATTTCTAAGAAGAAATGAAACTTTGAATTGGAGAATATTATTTAAAAACCAATATCCTAACTAAAAGAAGATTAGCTCATTTCATTTGAATAATATTTTGTGGTTTTTCCATTCTTTGGAAAAGAGGAATATATATGACCCATTTAAATGTAAGTTATTCACAGGCCAGAGTTCTGTCTCTGAAATTACCTCCACCAAAATCAGCTCAGACCCTTTGAATGTCTGATTAAAAGACAACAACAACAAAAACAACAACAAACATTACTGAAGAGTTGAAATTTAGTGATATCCCTCCAGACAAGTCGATCTGTCCTTTCTTGCCTCTCCTACTGTCTGCCGTCAATAGTATTGGCTGTACCACAGTGTATTAAAGCCAAGCAACTTAGGAAATGTCATGGGAGCCATGTTTGTATCTATAGAGCATATTTTTCATTTCATCCCTAATCAGAGGAAGATGTTCCTCATAAAAACCAGAGCAGGGTAATTCTCCATCCCCAACTATTGAGCCAAAAGTTGGGTCACAAAGGTATCAGGAGCAAAGTAATAATACCTTGAGTAATAAGATTGTATAATAGTTATTTAGCAGAGAACATTAGAGGAAAAAAATCTCTTTAAAACAGTTGAGAAAGATTAAAAATAAATCCTCCAATTTAAGAAGATAATAATTTTCTGAGGTTATGACTTGATTTAAAGAAACAAACTTTTTTTAAATTATAGGCCATCACCACTAATTTCACTATAATAGCAGCTACCATTTGTTAAGAACCAGCTATGCATCAGGCATTTCAATAATTATTTTACACATTATACCATTTTATGTAAACCTCATACATCTATAAATTAGCCTTAGTAGCATTAAACATACAAAGAAATGATGGATCAGAAGGAGATGAATAGTGTAAAGGAGATACAGTGAAAGCCAGGTTTCCCTGCAGCCAAACTTGCTAGTCTTTTTATTCATTGTTGTACCTACCTACAAAAGACCTACAGAATCTTTCTATACAAATGCAGATACAGTTATATTTGGACCAAATCAGACTAATGTAATTTCCAATAATTAGTTGGCTATGAATTTTTACCAGTGTACAAGAAGTTAGAATTGACATCATCTATCAGAATTCCATTGAAATGTTTAGTTTGTTGCATATGATTAAGTATATTTTAACTTTATGAAAACTATATGTAATTTTTATGTATGTATTAGTTCTTTTGCATATTGCTGATAAAGACCTACCCCCAAGACTGGGAAGAAAAAGAGGTTCAATTAGACTTATAGTTCTACATGGCTGGGGAGGCCTCAGAATCATGGCAGGAGGCAAAGAGCTCTTCTTACATGGCAGCGGCAAGACAAAACGAGGAAGATACAGAAGCAGAAGCTCCTGATAAAACCATCAGATCTCATGAGACTTATTCACTACCACAAGAACCGTATGGGGGAGACCCCCCAGTGATTCAAATGATCTCCCACTGAGTCTCCACCATAACACATGGGAATTATGAGAGTACAATTCAAGATGAGATTTGGATGGGGACACAGAGCCAAACCATAGCAATGTCCATTCATTTTCTCTATTTGTGTTTTCTATCTCAAGTCATGTATAAAACCCTTTCAGTACTTTCAGTTCTTATAATAGATATATGGACAATGTCTCCAGATGACTACTGGTGACAACATTTCTGAAACCTCGGTTCTAGCCACACAAATCAGCTCTCCCTTAGTTCCTTGTTAATCCACAGATCTGCCTTCTTAAGTGCACTACATAAGACCAAAACAGGTAAGGTGGTATTTAAGCAAAAATAATATTATAAACAAAAGGAAACAGTCATTCTTGTTCTCATTAAATATTTGTATAAAGAAATATCATTTAGATCCAAATTTAAATTAATTAAATTTTCCTTCCAAAAATATACTCATATAAATATGAGTTTATATGAATATAGGTATAAATCTAGTATAAAGAAAAAAAGTTGTATCTTCAAGGAGAATTACAAATCACTGCTTAAGGAAATAAGAGAGAATACAAACAAATGGAAAAATTTTCCATGCTCATGGATAGAAAGAATCAATATTATGAAATGGCCATACTGCCTGAAGTAATTTATAGATTCAATGCTATCCCAATCAAGCTACCATTGACTTTCTTCACAGAATTAGAAAAAAATACTTTAAATTTCATATGGAACACAAAAGGAACCCGTATAGCCAAGACAATCCTAAGCAAAAAGAACAAAGCTGAAGGCATCACGCTACCAGGCTTCAAACTGTACTACAAGGTTACAGTAACCAAAACAGCTTGATACCGGTACCAAAACAGATATGTGGACTAATGGAACACAACAGAGGCCTCAGAAATAACACCTCACATCTACAACCATCTGATCTTTGACAAACCTGAAAGAAACAAGCAGTGGGGAAAGGATTCCCTGTTTAATAAATGGTGTTGGGAAAACTGGCTAGCCATGTGCAGAAAGCTGAAACCGGACCCCTTACTTGTACCTTATACAAAAATTAACTCCAGATAGATTAAAGACTTAAATGTAAAACCTAACACCATAAAAACCCTAGAAGAAAACGTAGGAAATACCATTTTAGTCATGGGCAAAGACTTCATGACTGAAACACCAAAAGCAATGACGACAAAAGCCAAAATAGACATGGAATCTAACTCAACAAAAAAGCTTTTGCACAGCAAAAGAAACAATTATCAGAGTGAACAGGCAGCCTACAAAATGGCAGAAAAATTTTGCAATCTATCCATCAGACAAAGGGCTAATATCCAGAATCTACAAAGAATCTAAACAAATTTACAAGAGAAAAGAAAACAACCCAATCAAAAAGTGGGTGAAGGATATAAACAGACACTTTTCAAAAGAAGACATTTATGCAGCCAACAAACATATGAATAAAAAGCTCATTATCACTGGTCATTAGAGAAATGCAAAACAAAACCACAATAAGATACCATCTCATGACAGTTAGAATGGCAGTCGTTAAAAAGTCAGAAAACTGCAGATGCTGGAAAGGATGTGGAGAAATAAGAATGCTTTTACACTGTTGGTGAAAGTATAAATTAGTTCAGCCATTGTGGAAGACAGTGTGGTGATTCCTCAAGGATCTAGAAATAGAAATACCATTGACCCAGCAGTCCCATTACTGGGTATATACCCAAAGGGTTATAAATGATTCTACCATAAAGATACATGCACATACATATTTATTGCTATTCTGTTTACAATAGCAAAGACTTGGAACCAACCCAAATGCCATCGAAGATAGACTGGATAAAGAAAATGTGGCACATATACACCATGGAATACTATGCAGCCATAAAAAAGGATGAGTTCATGTCCTTTGCAGGGACATAGATGAAGCTGGAAACCATCACTCTCAGCAAACTAACACAGGAACAGAAAATCAAACACCACATGTTCTCACTCAGAAGTGGGAGTTGAACAATGAGAACACATGGACCCAGGGAGGGGAACATCACACACTGGGGCCAGTCAGGGGGTGGGGGTTTAGGGGAGGGATAGCATTAGAGAAATATCTAATGTAGATGACAGGTTGATAGGTGCAGCAAACCACCATGGCACGTGTATACCTATGTAACAAACCTGCACATGTATCCCAGAGCTTAAAGTATAATAAAAAAGTATTGAATCTATAAAAGTATTGGAAATTTTTTAAAAAAGAAAAAAGCTCTAAGTAGAAACAAAGCTTATTTCTGATAAACATGTGTTTGTACTACAATCATCTTGTCCTAGGAAATGGAGAAAAATATGGGAATTGAAATAGAAGGGGTAGTGTACAAGTTATTATAAATGGTACAGTGGGCAAATGATACACTGTTATTCTCAAGAAAGGGATAGTACCTTATAGGAAATGGAATAAGACAATTGGCTTATTTGTTAGGTATGAAAGGGAAAAAAGAAGCAGAGGAGGAGGAGAGAAAGTTTCCATAAACTATGTTCGATTTTCTTAAGAACTCCCCCTCCTGTGGTGTTATCTTCCTACTGAAACAATGTTTATTTTCTACAGTGCTTCACACCCCTGTCTGCTGTCCAGTATCAAGAAAAACTAGTTACTTCTGAAGATTTTATTTGTTGCACATCACGTTCTTGTTGCAAGTGGCCCTGATAACTCTTTTTCAAAGACCATTTGGAATCTATAAAATGATACAGTAGTATTAATAGTCAATTGGATTTCAAAATTGCAAAAAGGTCAGAGTGATGCACTGTATTACAGGTGACTGATGTCTCCCACAGAGTATATGAAGCAGAAAATTTGAATGCCTTATATTTTTGACAAAAATTCCAATAAAAATGTAAAATTGTATTATATAAATTTGCTATTCAAACGGCAATAGTAATGTAAGTTAATAAGAAATAGGAATAATAATTCTAATTTCAATGAATCATTTTTTCAGGCATATAATGGGATAAATCAACCTGCCCACATGGCCTAATACAATAAAAATATAAAATTGTCAAGAAACATAGTAAGACGCTACACTTTAAAATCTGAAATTATGAACTACTGGAACTCAATCTAGGATAAATTTAAATTGCTAATGGTAAGATCTCATAGTTTATAATTTTAATAAGTTTATCTAGATTTTTCTTATGCATATTGAAATATGAAAACCAAAACTTCACAGTGGAAAAATTAAAACTATCAAGTGTAATAAAAAAAATTTTATTCTTTATGTATAAAATATAGACTTCCCCTCCCAAAGAAAGACCATTTCTTTTTTTAATAAATTATCATCAAACTAGTTTATATTTCGTTTCAGTACATTTCGGACATCTGGATATCATATTCTTTGTTCTAAGAATTACTAATACATAACTAACAGAAGCAGCCAAAATTAAACACTTAATTAGATATAGAGTATATCTTTATATTTTCAGCGAAAATTATTTAAATAGTTCCTGATCTCGAAGAGGTGGCACAGACATTGGAAAACATTTATAAGATATACCAACAATGGAACAAATCCATACATCAGGAGCTGTACAAAATGTAAGATATTATATGTACATAATTTGGGGTGAAAAAATTTAAGAAGTGTCTCCAAAAAAAAATTACTTTTCATTACTGCAGGAGAGATAAAGGTATAACAAAAGGAAATCTCATTATCTTGATTGGTTAGGATGACTGTAAGTTTGTACTAATTTGAATAGTCTAGGAAGATTTAGTGGACAGAATGACATTTCAGAAGCTGTTTTAATTACTGAAATAATGTTTTGCATACTAGAATGGAATTGTATACCAAGATAAATTGTGGTTTGCTAAAGGATGAAAATGTTGGCTATTTATGGGGTACAACATCATTAAAATTAAAATTAAATTGATAACCGTATGCAGAAGAATGAAACTAGACCCATATCTCTTGCCATATAAAAAATCAATTCAAAATAACTGTAAGACATGAAACTATAAAATTACTAGAAGCAAACAGAAGAAATGCTTCAAAACATTGGTTTGGAAAAAACAAATCCATGAATAAAACCTTAAAAGCCCAGGCAACAAAGGCAAAATGGGAGAACTAAAGAAAATATTTGCAAACTATTCATCCAATGGGATATTAATATCCAGAATATACAAGGAACTCAAACAACTCAACAGCAAAAAAAAAAAAAACAAATAATTTCTTTTTAAAATGGACAAATGATCTGTATAGATATTTCTTGAAGGATTACATACAAATTGCCAACAGTATATGAAAAATGCTTACCATCACTAATTGTCAAGGAATTGCAAATCAAAACCACAATGAGATATGATCTCATTCCAGTTACAATAACTATTATCTAAAAGACAAAAAAATAACAAGTGCTGGTGAGGACACAGAGAAAAAGAAACTCTTATATGCTGTTGGTGGTAATGTAAACTAGCACAGCCATTATGGAAAACAGTATGAAGGTTACTCAAAAAAACTGAAAATAGAGTAGTCCTAACCAGAGCGATAAGGAAAGAGAAACAAAGAAAAGGCATCCACATAGAAACAGAGGAAGTCAAACTACTTTCTCTCTTGCAGATAATATAATTCTATACCTAGAAAGCCCCATTGTCTCTGCAGAAAGGCTCCTAGATCTGATAACTTGAGCAACGTTTCAGGATATAAGATCAGTGTAAAAAAAATCAGTAGCATGTCTATACACCAATAACATCCAAGCTGACAGCCAAATCAAGAAAACAATTGCATTCACAATCACCACAAAATGAATAAAATACTTAGGAATATGACTAACCAGAGAGGTTAAAGATCTCTGAAATGAGAATACACCGCTGAAAGGAATCAGAAATGACACAAAGAAATAAAAGAACATTTCATGTTTATGAATAGGAAGAATCAATATTGTTAAAATGGCCATATTGCCCAAAGCAATTACAGAGCGTATGCCATTCCTTTCAAACTACCAATAACATTTTTCACAGAATTAGAAAAAAATATATCCTAGAATTCATATGGAACCACAAAAGGGCCCAAATAGCCAAGGTAATTCTAAGCAAAAAGAACAAAGTTGATATCATTACACTACCTAAGTTCAAACTATACTACAAGGCTACAGTAGCCAAAACAGTAGGTACTGGTACAAAAATAAACACATAGACCAATGGAATTTGTTAGAGACTCCAGAAACAAAGCCACACACCTAAAACCATCCAATCATCAATAAAACTTACAAGAAAAAAGAAAGCAATAGGAAAAGGAATTTCTATTCAATAAATGGTCCTGGGATAACTGGCTAGCCATATACAGAAGATTGACACTGGACCCCTTTTTATTACCATATACAAAAATCAACTCAAGATGGATTAAAGACATAAATGTAATACCTAAAACTATAAAAATCCTAGAAAATAACATAGGAAATATCATTCTGGACATAAGCTCTGGCAAAGATTTCATGACAAAGACTCCAAAAGCAATTGCAACAAAAACAAAAATTGATAATTGGGATCTAAATTAAACTAAAGAGCTTCTGCACAGCAAAAGAAGCTATTAACAGAGTAAATGGGCAACCTACAGAATAGAAGAAAATATTTTCAAACAACAAAGTTCTAATACCTAGACTCTATAAAGAACTTAAACAAATCAACAAACAAACAATCTCATTTAAAAAAAGAGAAAAGAACAAGAACAGACATTTCTCAAAAGACATACACACAGCCAACAAGCATATAAAAATGCTCAATATCAGTAATCATTAGCAAATGCAAATAAAAATCACAATGAGATACCATCCCACATAGTCAGAATTGTTATTACTAAAAAATCAAAAAATAACAGATACTAGAAAGGTTGAGGAGGAAAGGGAAGGCTTATATGCTGTTGGTGGGAATGTAATTTAATTCAGCAACTGTGAAAGCAGTCTGAAGATTTCTCAAAAAACTTAAAATAGAACTACCATTCAAACCAACAACCCCATTACTGGGTATAATACCCAAAGGTATAAAAATAATTCTACCAATCTAAAGACACATACACATATATGTTTATCACAGTACTATTCACAATAGTAAAAACATGGAATCAACATAAATACACATCAATGGTGGACTGGATATAGAAAATGTAGTTCATATACACCATGGAATACTACATAACCCTAAAGAAGGAGATCATGTCCTTTGCAGCAACATGGATGGAGCAGGGGGTCATTATCCCAAGCAAACTAACCAGGAAAAGAAAACCAAACACCATACGTTCTCACTTATAAGTGGGAGCTAAACGTTGTGTACACATGGACACAAAGAAGAGAATAATAGACACTGTGGTGTACTTGAGGTTGGAGGGTGAAAGGAGGATGCTACTTATTGGGCAGTATTCTGACTATATTTGACAAAATTATCTGTACACCAAACCTCTATGACATACAATTTACCCATGTAACAAATGCGCATGTACCCATTGAACCTCAACGGTTGGAAAAAAAACCTCTAAAAGCAGAACTAACATGTGACACAGAAATCTCACTAGTGGGTATATATCCAAATGAAAGGAAATCAGAATATCCAAGAGACATCTGCACTCCCATGTTTATTGCAGCAGTATTCACAATAGCCAAGATTTGGAATCAATCTGAGTGTCCATCACTGGATTAACGTAAAAAGAAAATGTTATACATATATATACACACACACACACATATCACATATATGTATACATATACATATATATCTACACACACACACACACACACACACACACACACACACACTGTACAATACTATTCAGCCATAAGAAAGAATGGAATCCTGTCATTTGCAGCATCATGAATAAGCCTGACCTGGAGGACATTACATTAAGTGAAATAAGCCAGGAACAGAAAGATAAATACTGCATGCTCTCATTCATGTGTGGAAGCAAAAAAAAGTTGATCTCACAGAAGTAGAGAGTAGATAAGTAGTTACTAAAGGCTGGGAAGAGTGGGAGTGATAGGGAGAGGATGGACATAATGTTGGCTAAAGAATACAAAATTACAGCTAGATAGGAGGCACAAGTTCTGGTGTTCTCTAGCACTTAACTATAGTCAGGCTATAGTTAACAATAATTTATTATCTAGTTTCAAATAGCTACAGGAGAGAATTTTGAATATTCCTAATAAAAGAAATAAAGGTTTGAGGTGATGAATATGCTAATTATACAGATTTGAGCACTTTACAATATAGGCATTAAAACATCACTATGTACTCCATAAATATGTACAATTAATATGCAACAATTAAAAAAAAATCTTGACAGCCACACCCAAGGAGACAAATTCGAGGCAAACGAAACTGGGAGAGGTAGTGAACAGAAAAAGCAAAAGTATTTTGATCATCCTGGTGATAGGCTTTAGGGAATAATGAGAATATTGCAGATGTGGTGTTCAATGGGATGGAAAATTGATAAAGGACTTCGGGTAGGGAAAGACGGGTCAGTGTGACAGATGAAGAAGGCAGCTTTGACAATAATAGCTAGACAGATGAAAATGACTCAATCCTGAAAATGGAAAATGAAGTGAAAATGAAGTACTAGCAGCCAAGCTAAAGATAATTGGGTCTATCTTATAGTAAGAAAAAAAACAACGGAAAGTGAAAGAACAGGGACTAAAAAGCAGAAAGCAGCAGTAATGTTTCCTCGGGGAACTGGCAAAGAGAAATTGATCAAATGATATTTATTGAATGAACTAATTAGTAATTTATTCAGTGACAATAAGTTTAGTTCAACCAATATATAGTGCACACAATATATCAGGATTTGAGTTTTCTGCTAGAGACAGGCAGGGAAAATGATATCAAAATTTTCTTATTTGCCACATTAGAAAGATGATGACAATGCCAACTGCAAATAGAAATCAACATTTTAATGTTTATGCATTGAATTTTGGTTTTACTGTGACTTAATGTCATCGACTCCTCAGAAAATATTTGTTGTTGACTACTAAAACGAAAACATTATTAAGTACAATTTCAAACCTTTTGAGCTTGCTAGCAAATTGAATGTTAAAGTCAATAGAATTTGCATTTGTGAAAATTCATATGCATAGAAATGACTTTTTTTAGAATGTTTCTATCTAAATCTCTGAAAAATGAGAAAAATGAGACATTAAACAGTCTGGCAGCTCACCTCCTCTGTCATTTATGACACTTGACTCTGTATCTTGCAAAATTAGAGTATAATGTCAGAAAGCATTTGGTTGATGTTTCAAGAAAATAATAAATGTTACTGTTATTCACATATGACTGTCAGCACCAAATAATACAGCAATGCTTTGTATATTCTCTACCCACAACTTCTGTGAACCAGGAAAAAAAAAAAAGGAATGAAAGATTTGTTGCATTAGTTTCAGGCACTGTTTAGGCCTGTTTATAATAGTGATATTGTCTCCCTTGGAATATTATAGAGTATTTTCAGGTCTAAAATGAGTTATTCAAAAGAAAGTAATTCCCTTGGAAGCTGTTTGAACTGTTTGTAGAAAATAACTATTTCTAGTCTTTTAGTATTCGAAAATAAAATTTACTATCTCTAATATTGTATCTCTCACTGTTCTCTCTGAAATAGTCCTTTTAAATGGTACTTTATATTGGATCTTGTAAAAACTAAAAGGTCATATCTTTATTTACTATTTATAAGCCCCCACAGTCCTGGCACAGGCCTGGACCAATACATAATAAAATTTTAAAAACCATCACATTGCATCCATTCTACCACGCACTTTTTCACACTTTGAAATCTCTGAATTCATGAATGAAAGTGTTTTTGCCTTGTTGATTGTTCACTAAATACAGTCTGTCATACATTTGAGGAAATACAGTAAGACTGATAATATCTAACAATAAACCCCCAACATATCTTGGAATGGGTGACCCAAAGAAGAATTTTAATATAGAGTATTAAAAAAGAATAAATTCTTATGAGAATTGTGAAGTTATTATATAGAATTGTTAGCCATATGATCAGTGGTGCAATCATTCCTCAGTGAGCTATGTGCTTGCCCAGTAATGTTTAAAATGGCTCTTTTCACCTCTACTTGGATGCACACTTTAATTCCCAAGAGACAGGTTTAGCTGCTCAGGTAATTAAACAGTTTGTTTCATTTAGTGTTTGAGGGGAAAAAAAAAATCAAATACCTGACAGTGTGAAGGTAGAAACCTTAATTACTATTTCTAGAACCACTGCAAATCACTTGTGTGACCATTCTATCTTAATTATATAGCAGAATTAAATGGTACCACTGCCCAAGATAGAATGCTTGCTGTAAAACCGGCCAGTGAAGGAGATAAAATACTTAAGTGAGAACCAGGTTAATGGATAAAACATTAAGGTAGGACTCCAGAAACTATTTCTGTTTAATATATCTTCATTATTTCCTCACACAACCAACACTCCTTCAGCTGTAAAATGGAATAATTGTGTTTTCAATCTCTGTGACATAACATGCAAATAAAACAATCAAAATATATAGCAATTTTTGCTACTTGGAAGGAAAATATTATTCCAATACAAATAAAAGGGGAAAACTCAGTATGATAAGTAGGTCAGAATTACTATTTGCTAGGAGGACTAACAATTTGATCTGTGAATTTCTGAAGCTTCAAGTTAATGCTAAGTGAATTTTTTGTCCATCAACAAATATTTTTCATTTTAAAGGTTTAATTTTCTACAAACTTGGGGATTGTGGTTTTTATTACTCTCCTCCCAAAAATTCTGACATTCCCACCTAATGCATTTGATGAGCTGCTCACAGACCTATAAAGCAGGTGGCCACCAGATGCAGTGCACCTCTAGGAAATATAATTGGTGCTTGGCAAATTTGTTTAGGCAGGTGGTCTATGAACACAGGTGGCCTACTAAGTAAGTTTCATTGTGTTTCCAATCTCAGAAGACACCTGCAAATAACACAGGGAAAATATTCAATACGATTTTATTTCAGGGGAGGTGAAATAGAAGGATTATTAGGTAAAGAATTTTAAAAATCACAAGAATAGATTGTTTGTCGAAAGTGCATTGGAATAGGGATTCAGAGACCCAGATGTGGGTCTTGACTCTGTGACCCCAGGTGACATACAATCTAGCAACGCATCTGGTTTTTATCATTTCAGAACTAGAGAGAACCCCAGCAATGACTTTATTCAATCCCTTCATTTTCAAGATGTAAAATCCAAGTCTGAGAGTGAATAACAGAATTTCTGACAGTCCCACAGCCTGTCAAGGACATAAACAATGTGGAAACTCACTCCAGAAATCTTGTCACTGTAACATACTACCCCTCTTCACTTGAAAAAGGAATTGATAACTTGAATTATTACTATAGACCGTTGGATGATCTCTAGCACCCTTTCCAGCTCTAAAATTGCATGTTTCCACATTAAAGCATACTAAAGACTTGAGAAGTCTTAAACATTTCCATAGGAAACAAGCAATGTTAAGCTATCAAGCTAAACTAACAAACCAAAAAGCTGCATGTAAATCATAAATGGAAAAGAAGGCAGTATGTGTTCTCATATCTCAAACTTCATTGTCAAACTTTACCATTTATCCTAAGGCATTTATGTCCAAGATGATGTTTTTGTTTATTTACTATTTCCATTTGCAAAAACTACTCTATTTCAAACTTTCAGGCATCCGCAGTAAAATCCCATTAAGCTAAGTAATAAAGCGCTATTATTAGAGTGACAAGAATCTTCACTACCTGAAGTTATAACGCTTGCTCCCCTACCAACGTGAATGTTGTGAGGATTAATGAGATATTTAGAAAGCATTTTATGCATACAGAGAAAAGAGCCTCATAAATGCAAAAGAGGAATAACAGTAGTTTATCTCCCCTATCAATGGAGGAAAACCTGTCTAAACAGATGGACCTGCAGTAGTGCTGAAATTGAGAAAACACTACCTATGTTAGAGGAGGCTTAAGATAAAAGATTTCTTGAGGGGAAAAACTACCTCTGAAGCTATAGGAATTTTAATCTGCAAGCATCTGTTTGGTGCAACCAACTGTCCTAGTTTGCCAGAGACTGCGCTGTTCCTTGGGATGTGGGATTTGCAGTGCAAAAACTAGGACAATTCCCAGGAAAACAGGACAGTTGGTCACCTATTTGTAGGAGTTGTCTCTTAAATAGTTTCTATTTTTTAATATTGCACTGGCAACCTCACTTTCTAATATTCTAACTCAAGCTTTGAATTTCTTAATGCATCAAAGTGATGGCACGTTTTAGGGAAATGTGTAAGACAAACCATTTAAAACACAAGAATAAGTTTAATTCTTGTTTCCCAAGACCAACACTTTGGAGATATCAGGTGAACAAGAGAAACTGCAATAACATTTCAGTCCAAATTCTGCCATCAGATTTAACCACTGATACCTCACCCTCCCAGCCCACCTCTGGTCTGCCTAGTATAAGATGCTCACATCAATCTACAGCAGGGATCCCCAATCCCGCAGCCATGGACAAGTACTGGTCTGTAACCTTTTAGGAACTGGGCCATACATCAGGAGGTGAGCTAAAGGCTAGTGAGAATAGCTTCATCTGTATTTACAGCCACTCCCCATCATTCACTTTACCACCTGAACTCTGCCTCTTGTCAGATCAGTGGTGACATTAGATTCTCATGGGAGCATGAACCCTACATAAACTGTACATGTGAGGGATCTGAGTAGTACATTCCTTACGAGAATCTAATGCCTGATGATTTGTCACTGTCTCCCATCACCCCCAGATGGGACCATCTAGTTGCAGGAAAACAAACTCAGGGCTCTCACTGATTCTACATTATGATGAGTTGTATAATTATTTCATTTTACTATATTTTACAGTGTAATATTAATAAAAATCAAATGCACAATAAATGCAGTGTGCTTGAATCATCCTCAAAACATACCTCCCTGCTGCAATCCAGGGAAAAATTTGTTAAGGGAAGCAGCAAAGGAGAAAGGGCTTACAGCGTGCCTACATAAATTGGTTATGGGTAACATATAAATTGGGAACAACAAACTGCGGCAAACCGCAGGAGGCCTCTGGGAAGGCAAACTTCTCCAAGCCTCATGTTCCAGTGCAGGGTGACCTAGGCTCTGTTACCATAAACATTGTGCTCAAGGACACAAAACCCCTTCATAGCACTAAGACATAACCAGACTTGTAGGCTCCTTGTAAGGCCCACCAGCTGCACATAGATAGTAAGCTAAAGATAACCCATGTTCTTGTTTTGTGAAACTCCCAAACTGCCATTGTTATCAATCTTTAGAATGACATATCAGTTCTGGCTCACTGATTCATTCCACCATCACATCACCCCACCATCACTCCACCACCTACCCTATAGATCAAAGTCATTGTAACCAATAAACACTGTGGATGATCAGAGTTCAGGGCCTTCACTGCCTCCACTACAAGTGATGGCCCCGGGTCCCACATTTTTACATTCTTGATCTGTCTTTTTCTCATTCCTTTGTCACCACTGAACTCAGGGTACCCATGGGTGGTATGTGGCAGCTGGTTCCCTACAAAAATTGTCTTCCACCAAACCTTTCCCTGGTGCCAAACAGCATAGTATCCCACAACGGTGCTGCTGTGATTTACCACTGCTCCTCTGCTCTCAAGGTCTGACAATAGAAGGAACTTTCCAAGGGAGCATAGCTCTTCAAGGTCACCATAAATTGCCCAATTATGAGGCGGTTCCCTTGATCTCTCTAAGATGTGGCTGGACAGACACATTTCCAGAATGTGTGCTATTTGTTGAGGCCTGTTATCAACACTTTGGAAATGTCAAGGTGATTTTTCTTCTATCAGAGACCTCTTTTTGATCTTCTTCTTTTCTTCCTTCCACTTCACTTAATTCTCTCCTTTTCTTTCCATAAAACCTTGGTGTTTAAATAACTTGGCAAAGACATATGACATGTAAGAAGGAAATAAAATATCTTGTTAAATATCTTATTTTAAAACACAAAATATTCCTGCTATTGGGAAGTTTCTAATCCTGAGAGTACTAAGAAGATGGCTTGGGAAAGAAACAGGATAGCATAAGGGCTTCACAAAAGAAATGGCATAGAACTTAAAGTATAACTCTATTGTGGTAACACATGTTAGCATTTATTTTTCTCTTTTTTTCAGTATAGCATAACATCAAAGGATGAAACGGCCCAGAATATTCTTACCCTCAAGCAGATGCTTGGACCACAATGAAACTAAATAGTAGAAATAACATGTATTCATCCCTTATCTTTTAGATAACACTTTTCCTACTGTAACACTGTAAAATAAATACACTTTTTAATTTGTTCACATTTGTCAGATCAATTTGAGAAACCACACCTTATTAGAAAGAGTGGAAATTAGCTTCAAAGCTATACTCCATAGTACCCATGCTCTGTACCAATAGATCATACACAGAAAAAAATAAATAAAAGGGATTCACCCAGCTACCTGATCCTCATTTTGGCATATTTATTGTATAATAGAGTTATGGCTACTTTTGTCTCTCTAGTCTGTCATTGATTCATGCTTATTTGACTGTGTTGCTATTTTTTATTGAAATGTTGCTTTTTTTTTTTTTTACTTTTTTTTTAATTGCATTTTAGGTTTTGGGGTACATGTGAAAAACATGCAAGATTGTTACATAGGTGCATACGTGGCAGTGTGAATTGCTGCCTTCCTCCCCTTCACCTATATGTGGCATTTCTCCCCATGCTATCTCTCCCCAACTCCCCACCCCCGCTGTCCCCCCAATCCCCCCCAACAGACCCCAGTGTATAGTGTTCCCCTCCCTGTGTCCATGTGTTCCCATTGTTCAACACCAGTCTATGAGTGAGAACATGCGGTGTTTGATTTTGTGTTCTTGTGTCAGTTTGCTGAGAATGATGGTTTCCAGATTCATCCATGTCCCTACAAAGGATGCAAACTAATCATTTTTGATGGCTGCATAATATTCCATAGTGTATATGTGCCACATTTTTCCTGTCCAGTCTATCATCGATGGGCATTTGGGTTGGTTCCAGGTCTTTGCTATTGTAAACTGTGCTGCAATGAACATTTGTGTGCATGTGTCCTTATAACAGAACGATTTATAATCCTTTGGCTATATACCCAGTAATGGGATTGCTGGGTCAAATGGAATTTCTATTTCTAGGTCCTTGAGGAATCGCCACACTGTCTTCCACAATGGTTGAACTAATTTACACTCCCACCTACAGTGTAAAAGTGTTCCTATTTCTCCACATCCTCTCCAGCATCTGTTGTCTCCAGATATTTTAATGATCGCTGTTCTAACTGGCGTGAGATGGTATCTCAATGTAGTTTTGATCTGCATTTCTCTAATGACCAGTGATGATGAGCATTTTTTCATATGCTTGTTGGCCTCATGTATGTCTTCTTTTGTAAAGTATCTGTTCATATCCTTTGCCCATTTTTGAATGGGCTTGTTTGTTTTTTTCTTGTAAATCTGTTTTAGTTTGTTGTAAATTCTGGATATCAGCCCTTTGTCAGATGGGTAGGCTGCAAAAATTTTTTCCCATTCTGTTGGGTGCCGATTCACTCTAATGACTGTTTCTTTCACCGTGCAGAAGCTGTGGAGTTTGATTAGGTCCCATTTGTCTATTTTGGCTTTTGTTGCCAATGCTTTTGGTGTTTTGGTCATGGAGTCCTTGCCTACGCCTATGTCCTGAATGGTTTTGCCTAGGTTTTCTTCTAGGGTTTTTATGGTGTTAGGTCTTATGTTTAAGTAAAGGGGTTCAGTTTCTGCTTTCTGCATATGGCTAGCCAGTTTTCCCAACACCGCTTATTAAACAGGGAATCCTTTCCCCATTTCTTGTTTTTATCAGGTTTGTCAAAGATCGGATGGTTGTAGATATGTTGTGTTGCCTCCAACGCCTCTGTTCTGTTCCATTGGTCTATATCTCTGTTTTGGTACCAGTACCATGCTGTTTTGATTACTGTAGCCTTGTAGTATACTTTGATGTCCAGTAGTGTGATGCCTCCCACTTTATTCTTTTTACTTAGAATTGACTTGGCTATGTGGGCTCTCTTTTGGTTCCATATGAAGTTTAAGGTGGTTTTTTCCAGTTCTGTGAAGAAGGTCATTGGTAGCTTGATGGGGATAGCATTGAATCTGTAAATTACTTTGGGCAGTATGACCATTTTCACGATATTGATTCTTCCTAATGATGAACATGGAATGTTTCTCCAACTGTTTATGTCGTCTCTTATTTCGTTGAGCAGTGGTTTGTAGTTCTCCTTGAAGAGGTCCTTTACGCTCTTTGTTAGTTGTATTCCTAGGTATTTTATTCTCTTTGTAGCAATTGTGAATGGCAGTTCATTCTTGATTTGGCTCTCTTTAAGTCTGTTATTGGTGTATAGGAATGCTTGTGATTTTTGCACATTGATTTTGTATCCTGAGACTTTGCCGAAGTTGCTTATCAGTTTCAGGAGATTTTGGGCTGAGACAATGGGGTCTTCTAGATATACAGTCATGTCTGCAAATAGAGACAATTTGACTTCCTCCTTTCCTAATTGAACACTCTTGAAATTTCAAGGCACTATCTGAAACCATCAAGTCAGTTCCCCAAATTTTCATGGATTTTCCCAGCCCCCTGCACATGGATAATTTTGCACTCCTCCTGATTAGGATCATATGAAAACTGGCCTTAACATATTCCTGCAGATTATAACTGCAACATGAGATAAAAATTATAGCTGTATATATAAAAGCAATAATCTTTTTGAAAACTGAAATAGCAACTCCATATTTTAACCATAAACACAAGAACATGCAGAATATTATTTTTGACATGTGAATAAATATTAAAATACACAATTGTAGTGTGAGAATTTCTTTAAAAATAACAATGCTTCAATTTTAGACATCAAAGATATCAAAGACAATTTAAGTTTAGCCATGTTTGTTCGTAATTCTGTGTCCATAAAAGCTTGAGGCTAACAATGAATATTTTTTGAGCACCTACTCTTTTTAAGGGAACCACAGCATGAGAAGTCATGCTTGAAAAGCTTACAGCCTAGTAAAGACATAACACAAGGATATGAGCTTCTAGAAGAGTTCTAATCCCTGCAAGAATAAACCACAGTGTATCAGAGAAACATGAGAAAGGAATTACAAGAGCTCAAAAAGAGAATGGATTTCATCTAGAGAGAAAAAGGACAGGAAATTCTGAAGGAGAATCATTTGACATAGACTTCAGAGAATGAATAAAATTTGTGTAAATAAAAGGCCGTTTTTTTCTTTATTATTATTGTCAGTAATAATAATATGACATCTTACTATTCATTTTGAATGGTAAACATAACGAATCAAAGAAAATGATCACTTAAATATCTTTATCTACTTAACATATGTTCATCAATTTGGTAATGTTGCTGGCTTAGACTCTCTATGGTCAGATTCTGGCTCTTTTTCACTTATTAGCTATGCAGCCGTGGGCGTGTTACCTATGTGTTTTGTGTCTCAGTTCCTTTAGTTGTAAAATAAGTATAATTTCCATTTCTGTTTCATAGGATTTTTATGAACATTGAGATAAAACATGTCAAGAGCTCAAGGACAGCCTGGAACATAGTAAGCAATTTATAAGTATTGGTCATTCTGAACTCTGGCAGGAAGAGAAGCATGAGAAAAAAAAAATCACAGATGTGATAACTTTAAAATGCACTTAAATTCACAGGTTACTTTCGGTATTGGACATGAAAATCATAGAGAAATTACTAAGGATTATCAACCAGGAAATACAGTGTAAGTCATATTGTAAAAGACCATAGATGCCAAAATATGGAGCTTGTTTTCAAGGAATTGAAGTGACAAACCACAAATGTAAGCTGTTGGGTAAAATGAAGAGGAAAATCTGTGTACTTATTATAGGTGACTAAGAAGAAAGTTATAACAGCCAGTTAGAACAAGAGAGGACCAGTTAAGCTATAGTGAAGGCTTGCATCTATGTCATTTTGCAACCAACTAAAAATAGGGGCCAAGAAGTTGGAAGCTTTAGAAGGAACTTGAAGTTTTACAGCTAACATCACTATGAGAATGAAGACACTTTAAGTAATAACACAAACATATTGGGGAGGGGATAGTGAAATTTGTAAGGGAAGAGAGAAGAGGCAGAATGTGTTCCAAAATTATGATTCACATTCTACAATACACCTTTGGTCTATTTACTCAACCAAAACATTCAAGGAAAGAGAAGCTGGTGTAATCTAACAGAGCTGTCCCTGTGCACAGAGATTGTAGAAAATACTGTTAAGCATAGAAAAAATAAACTATAAAATTAAAATTTCCACTTTTAAGAAGTATAAGGTGGCCAGGCGCAGTAGCTCATGCCTCTAATCCCAGCACCTTGGGAGGCTGAAGCAGGTGGATCACGAGGTCAGAAGTTCAAGACCATCCTGGCCAACTTGGTGAAACCCCATCTCTACTAAAAATACAAAAATTAGCCCGGTGTGGTGGTGCACACCTGTAATCCCAGCTACTCAGGAGGCTGAGGCAAGAGAATTGCTTGAACCTGGGAGGCAGAGGTTGCAGTAAGTGAGATCGCACCACTGCACTCCAACCTGGGTGAAAGAGAGAGACTCTGTCTCAAAAAAAAAAAAAAAAAAGTATAAGGTATAGAATAGAATACTTCTATTATGGTTTTATTTAATTTAATTTGATTATATATAGCTATGAAAATAAAATTAAGCTTGTCTAGGTATTATAAATATGAATTTCACCACTATTCTTGTCAGAGAATACCAAGAGGATCAGGAATTTTGTATGTATATATGGTTTTCCATTGTTCTTAGAGGAGAAATTATAGAAACTAAATATTTTACATATTTCAAATACTGTAATGCAAACCCTTCCCCCTTGATAGCTGGGGATATGCTCTTGAGGTTTTCATTCTCATAACTAGTGAGATGTTCTTTTCTGGGCACATTAAGTTTCCTCTTTTTTCCCTCTGCTCTAGGCTTTTCATAACTGGTATATCAATCAGACTTCTTTATTGGAAGATACACAGACAACTTTAAAGAATCATGTTAAGGTTACAAGATATGTGACAGAATTGAATAGTCAGTAAACTGGTTTAGGAAATGGGTGGGAACAAAGGTGGGGATAGGAGGGTGGTAACTAGGCAGCAAAAAGTACATCCCCAGTTCTTACCAAAAGAAGAGTCAGTCTAGGATCCTGCATCAGGCACCACCACTGAACTCCTTTACTTTTCTGCATACAGCACAACAATCCTAAGTTCTTTTTTTTTTTAATTTATTTCAATAGGTTTTTGGGGAAAAGGTGATATTTGATTGCATGAATAAGTTCTTTAGTGGTTATTTCTGAGATTTTGGTGCATCCATCACCCAAGAAAAGTATGCTGTACCCACAATGTAATCTTTTATCCTGCCCTTTCCTCTAAGCCCCCAAAGTCCATTGTATCATTCTTTTTTTTTTTTTTTTTTTTTTTTGAGACGGAGTCTCGCTCTTGTTACCCAGGCTGGAGTGCAATGGCGCGATCTCGGCTCACCGCAACCTCCGCCTCCTGGGTTCAGGCAATTCTCCTGCCTCAGCCTCCTGAGTAGCTGGGATTACAGGCACGCACCACCATGCCCAGCTAATTTTTTTTTTTTTTTGTATTAGTAGAGACAGGGTTTCACAATGTTGACCAGGATGGTCTCGATCTCTCGACCTCGTGATCCACCCGCCTCGGCCTCCCAAAGTGCTGGGATTACAGGCTTGAGCCACCGCGCCCGGCCCATTGTATCATTCTTATACCTTTGTGTCCTCATAGCTTAGCTTCCAATTATGAGTAAGAACATACAATGTTTGGTTTTCCATTCCTGAGTTACTTAGAATAATGGTCTCCAAAACCATGCAAGTTGCTGCAAATGCCATTATTTCATTCCTTTCTATGGCTGAATAATATTTACCATGAAATTATATACCAAAAATATTGGCATATAATTTTAATCAACCACACAGCCAATTCAGTAATTTCAAATAGAAAAGCTTAGTATGTCTTAATTAAATGGCAATACGCTGCTTGTAGTATCCATAAAGTATCACAAATTAGTATGGACTAACATAACCAAAATCAGTTTAAATCACGGTATGATTTAAACGAAAATAAAAATCATCCAAGTGAATTTTGAGTAATCATAGTGAAAAAAAACAGGATATCAGATAGAAATTTCACTTTTTAACAATAGAGAGGATGTTTTTAAACTTATGTAAATATTATTGCTAACAAGAAAAAAATGGTGAAATATGAAAATGTCATTTTTTATGTTATTGAACACAAAACAAGTGTTTATCATGTTTGTATTTCAATATATTTTACTTTTTTCCTTTAAATTTTTTTTATTTCAATAGCTTTAGCAGCCCAAGTGTTTTTAGAAGCCGGGCACTGTATCCCTACATTTTGGGAGGCATAGGCAGAAGGATCAACTAAGCCCAGGAGTTCAAGACCAGCCCTGGCAACATAGCAAGATCCCATCTGTACAAAAAAATTAAAAAACTAGGTGAGCGTGGTGGCGTCTGCCTGTAGCTCCAGCTTCTTGGGAGGCTAAGGAGGAAGGATTGCTTGAACCTAGGAGGTTGAGGCTGCAGTGAGCCATCGTGGCACCACTGCATGCTACACTTGGCAACAGTGAGACCCTGTCTCAAAAAAAAAAAAATAACAATAATAAGTGGTTTCTTATTACAAGGATGAATAGCATAGTGGTGAAGTCTGGGTTTTTAATGTACCTGTCAATCACATAGTGTACATTATACCCAATAGGTAATATTTCATCCTTCACTGCCTTACCATTCTCCTCCTTTCTGAGTTTCCAGTGTCCATCTTGCCACTCTGTATGCCTCTGCATACCCACAGCTTAGCTTCCACTTATGAGTGAAAATATGTGGTATTTGTTTTTTTATTCCTGAATTACTTCACTTAGGATAATGGCCTCTGTTCCACCCAACTTGTATCAAAAAACATTATTTCATTCTTTTATATGGTTAAGTAGTGTTTAATATATATGTATACACATGTATATATACACATATATAATATACACACACACACATATGTACCACATTTTCTTTATTCACTCATCAGTTGATGGGCATGTAGGTTGATTCCATATCTTAGCAATTGTGAATTGTGCTGTGATAAATATGCATATGTAGGTGTCTTTTGGATATAATGAGTTATTTTCCTTTGTGTAGATACCTAGTAGTGGGATTACTGGATCAAATGGTAGAACTACTTTTAGTTCTTTAAGAAATCTGCATACTGCTTTTCAAGACTTTATCTCTTTTGTGTGATAATAATTCCTGAAAAGCAAGAGTATGTCTGGTTTAACTGTTATGTAGAATACAAAATGTATTTTGATTAAGAATGTTCATTTAATAGATACTTTAAAATTACAAACTTTGCTTCACCAAAAAATACCCAGCTCATTTTTGTTTATTTTCTATATAGTTCTACCATGGTTAAAAAGAAAGAAAGAGAATTAGTGTAGCAATGAAGTTTTATATTGCTATATATAAAAGAATATATATATAGCATATATATATATGCTGCATATATATAAGAATATAAAAGAATTTAATGGAGAATATAAAGTTTAAAATACCATAAAGAATTTGGCTTTAACTAGAATAAGTAAATGAGGAAAATATGATATAAAGAATTCTTCTATCAGTATTTATTTTTAAAGTTCAACCAATGACTGAACTCACAGGGCTTTTATCTGTGGAAAGGCATGATTGCAAATATAGTCATTTATATAACCACAGAGGATGAAAGATATGAAAGGAAAATTAAATTTTCAATGAGGCAATTGCCAACCAGTTTCCCATTTGAAATACACTAAACTAGCAGATGCACAAAATATTTTTTATTTCCATTTTGACCTTCAGGAGTCATACTATTTGTTGATAAGACAGCACATAGGAAATTGAACAATACCAGTAATAATCACTATAAATCAAACTGTATGAATATGAAATGCCAGACTTATTGATTTTGCTGACCATATAATCAATATTTTGTTTTTGAAAAATTCACAATACATTTTTAGACAGACAATAAAATATTAGACTGACTCATTTTAATTAAGACATAAATTTGATATCTTTAGAGAGAAAATAACATTGGAATTCGTATTCTATTAAAATGCCTTGTTTTTGTGCCTCTGAGAATCTTAGAAACCTAAGGTGTTAGTCCAAGTTTAAGTAAATGCTATAATATAACATCTAAAATTCTTAATTTTATGCAACACTTTACTGACAGATCATTTAAAACATTATTTAACAAACACATTATCAACATAATTGTCTATGTGCCAGTTCTTTGATTTTTCATAGTTGTAACTCATTTTATATTTACCACAACCCTGTAAGAAAGATACTACAATTACTCTTAATTTATAGATAAAGAAAATTAGACACAGAGAGTTTAGGTAACTTTCTCACAGACAAACAGCTATCAGGTAGCAATCTTGAGAATTAACCCAGGCAATTTGGTTCCAGACTGTTTCTAATCATTATGCTTTGTTGCTTTACAATGCTAAGAGTAAATTTATAATTGACTTACGATTTTAGGGTTTTGTAGTCTGAAGTATCTTGATAAAATACTGTATGTGATTTGGAAACTTGGATACATATCAATAAATTCTCAATTTGAGAAGTCTAAACCACATAAATGTTGAACAAATGTAATCAAGTTGATATCGCCATAGAAATCATTTTCCTATCTATAAATGGGGATGTTAAAAAATGTAAGCTATACAGATCAGGTTATGTTAATGAGACAATAATTATATGATTGAAAATATCATTTTCAAATTAATCTATGATTGGCTAATATTAACATCAAATATATTATTCAAATTTGGGTAATTAAAATGAAATTTGAGTGGACTGATTCCTGTAAGAATAGGTCTTTTTATTTGATCAGCTTATTCCTCTTCAGACAATCATTGGCATCTGGATGGAATTTGTAACAGTCTCTGTTAGTAAAGGACCTCTCCCTTCATCACTCCATGATGCTTCTGTCCTACATTGTCCTCCAGCGGGCAGCTGCAGAAATGTAAAGTAGCCTAAGAGAGGTAAAATTAATCTATCTGTTATGTGTTTTTAATCTATGTTAATTTATATTTAATCTATGTATATGTATTATCAAGCCAGAGATATTCGAAATGGAACTGTTCGGGTCATAACTAAGGAGAATGGAGAAGACCGGCTTTAAATCAGAAAACAAAATCTGGGAGTGAGCCAAATCAGTTAGGTTAAAAAAAAAAAAAGCAGATGTAAAGCCAGAGAACCTGAAGCTGTAAAAATAGGAAGTACATGAACACCATGGGAAATCTAAGAACTTATCTTCATAATGTTCCTTTTGAATATATCTGCTGAGTGTGGAGAGACTTAACATGATGAGTTGCTTACCAATTTATAAATGGATCCACCTGCCAACCAGGGGTGAGACTAGGTTTCCTTGAAGATTTTCCTGTGTGAATTTGCCTTTCTGTGAGATATGTGTGGGAACGCAGGCGTGGAGTAGTACTTACTGAGCACAAGTGTTTCCAGGCTGTGTTGACCTACACCTTCAAACACTGCAAAATGCTATAACTGGCTTGGCAGCTCAAAAAATGGGGACAGAGTTGAACAAATAAACTGATTCTTCTTTCCCAATAATCCCAACAGGTTAGAAGATACAGGCAGGGGTTAAAATACCACAAGTTACGGTCAGGATAGACCATAGATCGTATGGTAAGTGTACATGGGTTTAAGTAAGAAAGGAAAAGAGCTAGAGAGAGAAAGGTTAGACAGGCAGCAGAGGGGTACCATATGTTAAGCAGTAATACAATGTTTATGTTAAAATTCATAAACCGGAAGATATACCCAATTTTGGTGGAGATAACACAGAGAACATAAAATTTACATTTTTAGCAATATATTATGAATGGTCCAATAAGATGTTAAAAATATAAGATTTGGCCAGGCGCGGTGGCTCACGCCTGTAATCCCAGCATTTTGGGAGGCCGAGGCGGGTGGATCATGAGGTCAAGAGATCGAGACCATCCTGGTCAACATGGTGAAACCCCGTGTCTACTAAAAAAAATACAAAAAATTAGCTGGGCATGGTGGCGCGTGCCTGTAATCCCAGCTACTCAGGAGGCTGAGGCAGGAGAATTGCCTGAACCCAGGAGGCGGAGGTTGCGGTGAGCCGAGATATCGCCATTGCACTCCAGCCTGGGTAACAAGAGCAAAACTCTGTCTCAAAATATATATATATATATATATATATATATATATATATATATATATATATATATATATATATATATATATATATATATATATATATATATATAAGATTTGTGTCTTAAAAATTATTTCTGGAATACTAACAATATGATAATGGTAAGATATTCCTTTACTTGAAATCTGCCTCTTTTAAGTCTCTTGCCATCTGGATTTCCAAATTCTCCCTGTCTTTGAGTCAAAGATTTTCTCATGCTAACTCTCGTCATTATAGTTATCAATTCTGCTGCATAAGCTGGACACCCCTTCAAATCCTAGCCTAAATTTCTTAATTTTATCTGTTGATTCATTTATTCAAATACATTTATGAAGTGTTGATTTTGATAGGTACTATGAGTGGTGCTGGAGATTTATGTCTTCTCTATTCATATTTCCACTGTCTTAATTCATTACCTCATAATTTTTCAGCTAAATCTTAGCAGTAGCAGCTGTGTTCTGCCAGATTCTAATTATGGCCTTTTCAATCTTGTCTCTTTATTATTCCTGAAATGATCTTTTTAATACACAAACCTGATTATGTCAAATATTCAAACTCTGTAGCATGACACAGAAAATCCATTGTGATATATTCTCTGCTCACTGTTGCAGTCTCATCTTTTGCTGCTCCTCAGTTACCTCCACCTTCATCTCCTGAGCTACCTCCATCCCAAGAACATGAACTTCTCTTTCTCAACACTGAGCTTCAGCTCCCCATGTCTTCTTTCATTTTTGCATCCCTATACATCATCCTTTGTTTTTTAAGATTCATTTCTGATGGTACTCCTCTAGGAAACCTTCTCTAACCAAACACTCCCAAAAAGGCTGGTTTAGAAACTCCTTCAATGGGTTTTAATAAACACCTGGGCACATGTTTATCCTAAAGGTTTTTACACAGTATAATTACTTTCTGTTTATCTGTTGCATCCCACTTTTGGTAGCAGAGAATGTATCTTGTTTGTGCTTGTCATATATATATATATATATATATATATATATATATATATATATATATCAAAATTTCTGATGAAAGAATTTCTAGAAGAATATTTCATTTGGATAAATATTAAACATCTGAAAAAGTTGACAGGCTGAAAATTATATCTGAAAAAAACGTTAAAAAGTAACAGACACAGCTGCTTCTCTGGGCATAACATGAATGTGACAGCAAGTTCCAGTTGAAAAAGAAGCAATTACAGGAAATTTCAGTCAGAGACACCTTGTTTTCTTGTAGTTAATGACAGCAAAGTGACTAATGTGGGCAAAAGTCAGCATTCAGAAGGAGAAAGACAGAAAACCAGTTAGGAAAGTCTCCACAATGAAGTCCTGACTGAAAATCATGAGTAACTGCATCTAATAAAACAAGAGGAATGTGCCTAAAGAAATACACAGGGCTGAACAGAAAGCTCCATGTAAAAGTCATATATAAAAAAGACAAGTTAAAAAAAAGTGGAAAAAAGAGCATTACAGCATCAATAATTTAAAATACTTCAACATAGACTCTGTGTGTGTGTGTGTGTGTATGTGTGTGTGTATTCTACAGCCATAATTCATACTTAAGGGACATTTAATACACATAATTGGAAATACATACTCCAAGGGTATGTATTTCTCTAGAGATAGCTTTAACAAGTACTTTAACATTTTGATAATTAATAAAAATTTTATTGGTAAAATGTGTCTTTCAAAATTTGCTGATGAGTAGTAAAAAGAAATGAAATGGTTCTACAAAAAGAAATGGTTGGAATTTTCCTTCTCTTGACTAAATAATGTATAAAAGTTTGGTAAGTGTATACACATATATGCTGTGTATTTCATTTAATCAGCTATTTATATTGCCATGGACTCATAGATATTTTATAATTTGGGCTATATTATATTGCTGTATTATTATTTTGTGGCCCAAATTGCTCCAACTTTGGCCACTGGAAGCTCTTTCAATTGTCACCTACATCTCCTTGACATAGTCCTTGTTTTGTTTTATGAGCACTTCCTTTTTTATGGCTCTAAAAAATGCTCCATGCACACCTTGTATGTTTCATGCCCTAGTACTAGAATTAGTCATTTCTCCAAGAAACAGTTGTTCCTTTAATTGAAGAATAACATTAAAAATCAAGATGTACCTTCTTCACAGAACTGGAAAAAACCACCTTAAACTTCATATGGAACCAAAAGAGAGCCCGCATAGCCAAGTCAATTCTAAGCAAAAAGAACAAAGCAGGAGGCATCACACTACCAGACTTCAAACTATACTACAAGGCTACAGCAATCAAAATAGCATGGTACTGGTACCAAAACAGAGATATAGACCAATGGAACAGAACAGAGGCCTTGGAGGCAACACAACATATCTACAACCATCCGATCTTTGACAAACCTGACAAAAACAAGCAATGGGGAAATGATTCCCTGTTTAATAAGTGGTGTTGGGAAAACTGGCTAGCCATATGCAGAAAGCAGAAACTGGACCCCTTCCTGACACCTTACACTAAAATTTACTCCAGATGGATCAAAGACTTAAACATAAGACCTAACACCATAAAAACCCTAGAAGAAAATCTAGGCAAAACCATTTAGGACATAGGCGTAGGCAAGGACTTCATGACCAAAACACCAAAAGCATTGGCAACAAAAGCCAAAATAGACAAATGGGACCTAATCAAACTCCACAGCTTCTGCACGGCAAAAGAAACAGTCATTAGAGTGAATCGGCAATCAACAGAATGGGAAAAAATTTTTGCAGCTTACCCATCTGACAAAGGGCTGATATCCAGAATTTACAATGAACTAAAAAAGATTTACAAGAAAAAAACAAACAAGCCCATTCAAAAGTGGGTGAAGGATATAAACAGACACTTTACAAAAGAAGACATACACAAGGCCAACAAACATATGAAAAAATGCTCATCATCACTGGTCATTAGAGAAATGCAAATCAAAACTACATTGAGATACCACCTCACGCCAGTTAGAATGGCAATCATTAAAAAATCTGGAGACCACAGATGCTGGAGAGGATGTGGAGAAATAGGAACACTCTTACACCATTGGTGGGAGTGTAAATTAGTTCAACCATTGTGGAAGACAGTGTGGCGATTCCTCAAGGACCTAGAAATAAAAGTTGCATTTGACCCAGCAATCCCATTACTGGGTATATATCCAAAGGATTATAAATTGTTCTACTATAAAGACACATGCACACGAATGTTCATAGAAGCACAGTTTACAATAGCAAAGACCTGGATCCAACCCAAATCCCCATCAATGATAGACTGGACAAGGAAAATGTGGCACATGTACACCATGGAATATTATGCAGCCATCAAAAACGATGAGTTTGCGTCCTTTGTAGGGACATGGATGAACCTGGAAGCCATCATTCTCCGCAAACTGACAAACTGTTTGATTTTGACTGTTCTCATTGCTATTAAAGTGACATTACTTCCAGATCTTATGAGCAGACAGAAACAGGAATTAAATGTATATAATCTGTGTAAATAGACATTTCTATAATTATCTATGTATCTATCATCATTATCTACATTAGGTTAAAACATTAGCTCAAATGGGTGTCACTAATGCTAGTTCAGTACCACATGGGTCATTCTATCCTTCCCTATTGCTAATTTGAAATTTCCCACTCCAACAGTGAGAAACATAGTTTCCCTTATTTGTATTTATTTTATCCTTGATTTTTAAGTGCACTGATATCCATATACTGATTCAGAAGATTGTTTGCTATCTAAGTGTGCACAGCCAAATCCTGTTGCTAAAAAAAGTTACATTTCATGACACATGCTATTGAAGCACTTAAGTGACAGAGCATCAGAAGTCATTCACATCACAAAAGGTATACAATTATTCACGTTCACCTGCCAGTTAGCAGCAGAACATGTGTCAGAGTTTCATCAGGGTGACAACAGTAGCCTCCCTAACTGTAATTTTGGAAACTAGTCATATTTACCCAAAAAGAGTCTAAGAGTTGTGAATGCCCAAATTGTCTATGTCAGTTTACAGTATAATGTACAATCAAGAAGAAATTTAAAATTTGGTCTGGGTTTGTAAGAATATCACTAGTATCAAAGGTGATTTCTAATAAATTTAATTTATTTTTAATAATAAGGTCACATAAAGAATTTTTTTTTAGTTTACTTTGAGCATGGAAGAAGACCGGACTTATCCATATATTTCTTCATTCCAGAGCATCAACCAGCAATGGCTATCACAATAAGAATGAATGACATTGTGATATCTCTCCTCTCCTTCTATTTTGCTTCTGTCTTTATCAAAGAGAATACTCTTCAGATGAGCTGGACTGGTGGCTCACTCTTGTAATCCTAGCACTTTGGAAAGCTGAGGAGGGTGTATCACTTGAGGTCAGGAGTTTGAGACCAGCCTGGCCAATTTGGTAAAATCCTATCTCTAATAAAAATACAAAAATTAGCCATTCTCTGTGGCAGGTGCCTGTAATACTAGCTACTTGGAAGACAGAGACAGGAGAATTGCTTGAACTTGGAAGGCAAAGGTTACAGTGATCTGATATTATACCACTGCACTCCAGCCTCAGCAACACAGTGACATTGCCCCCATTGCCCCACTACACTACAGCTTGTCTCCAAAAAAAAAAAAAAAAAAGGAGGGGGAGAGAGAATACTCTTCAAATATGAAAGAATATGCTAAACTTAGATAAGAACAAACTAAAGAACAAGATGGTAAAGAGAAACTGAAGATTAAACCTAAGCTTTACCAATGAGATTAGGCCCCAGTCTAAACTATGCTCTGGAGTACTAAGTAAAACTTCAGAGGAGATCTTAGAACTACCAACATCAATATTGTTGCAAGCGTAAAGATGTGCTTTCAAGATGTTCAATATAAATATAGACTAAATGTATTGTTTTTTGTTTGAATCCAAAACAAACAGGTAAGGATGTGTGGAAGTTATAACATCACATATTCTGTGTCAATGTAAAAGAAAACTTTCTAATAATATTGGATGTTCAAAAATGTGAAGATGCTGAAAAGATAGTGAAAAACTTATCCTTTTTGTTTGTTTGTTTGTTTTTGAGATGGATTTGTGCTCTTATTGCCCAGGCTGGAGTACAATGATGTGATCGTGGCTCACCAAAAACTCCACCTCCTGGGTTCAAGCGATTCTCCTGCCTCAGTCTTCCAAGTAGCTGGGATTACAGGCATGCACCACCACTCCGGCTAATTTTGTATTTTTAGTAGAGATGAGGTTTCTCCATGTTGGTCAAGCTGGTCTCAAACTTGCGACATCAAGTGATCCGCCCGCCTCGACCACCCAAAGTGCTGGGAAACTTATCCTTATAATTGTTCCAGTACTTATGAGATAAGAGATAATTGTGCAGAAAGCACACTTCATCAGGTTGGGATTAGATGGCCTCTAAGCAGACCTCTAGTTTTAAGATACTATTGTCCCTTATAGCCCGTCTCACATGCCTGGAGATTATAAAATCATGTTTAATTGTACTGCTAATAGGCTAATAAGCTGTTATGTTCCTCTTTTGCCCCTTTTATTTTAACTCTGCTGGCTATAACACTGTAACTAATAAATTTGAAAAATTCTGTATATATCTTTAGAAAACACAAGTGACTCCGAGTAGGTGCTAATTAATCGTGTTTGAAGTTGAGCATTCTTTTTAGAGAAGTTCTCTCTTAGTGATTTTTTATTTAGAGTTTAAAGCATGTGTTAGTGTTAGTAAGTCCTTAGCAGTAAAGGTATAATAAAACAAAAATATGAAAAATGGGGACCAATGGGCCTCTAACTATTTTTTATCATCATCATTATTGCTTTACAGATAGGGTCTTCCTGTATGGAGGCAATGCAGCTCTAGGTCACTATAACCTCAAACTCCTGGGCTCGAGTGATCTTCCCACCTTAGCCTACTAAATAGCTAGGGTTACAGGCAAGCACTTCCGTAACTGGCTAACCTTTTTATTTTTATTTTTGTAGATATGTGGCCTCACTATGATGCCCTGGCTGGTCTTGAACAGCTGGTCTCAAGCGATCCTTCTGCCTGTGCCTCCCAGAGTGCTGTGATTATAGGCTTGAGCTACCACCACCATGCCTGACTGGACCCCTAACTTTAATAGATCCCCTAACTTAGCTAACGGGCACTAAGTTTAATAATTAAAATGACATAGAAATTATTTAATTCAATGAAAAATATGAAATAGATAACTGGAATAAATTATTTATTGTCTGTACCTATATTAGTATGATATTCAGAAAATGAAAAATTCATTTGAAAGAATTATAATATATCTGATTTGATATTATTAAAAAAGAAAATATTTAAATATATCTGTGAATTAGAAATAAATTGATAAGGCCCTACCCCCCAAAAAAACAACTTGTATTTAAATAAAACATATACATAGAAACTTCTAGATAATAGTGGGTTTTTTCCCAATGAAATAAGAATCATCTATTGAAGTCTGTAGGTTTAAAAACATGGGATCATAATTTTTTAATATGGTAGGAAGTTAAAATTGCACTGCATTTATTCATTTAGTAAATATTTATTGCATGCCTAGTCTGTATAAGATGTTGATACTGTATTAGGTGTTGAAAATGGAGAGAAAACAAGACAGAGTCCCTGCCCCTTTAAAGCTTATGTTCAGCAGAAAAACAGCTATTAAACACTTAATTACGAAACTCTTCACTTCATCATAAAGAAAGTTACCCAAGATAATATTGAGATTGCTATCAAGGGAAGTGTCTCAAGACCAATGAGAGAAGAGTCAAGAGTCCTTTGTGGAAATGATCACTGAGAGAACTTATATAAGCATAAGAAGAAATTGGTCAGGCAAAAAATGGGTAGAAAATGCTTTCAAGAAGATGATAAAACATGGAGAGAGATCCCGAGGTAAGAAGGATTATGTGCATTTATGAGACTTAAAATGGTTCCTGTTCCTGGGTTGCATAAATGGGGGACAAAGAGACAGTCCTGTTTAATGGCCCTGGGATTAGGCAGGGACTAGAACAGGAATAGCAACATAAGCGTATCTTTCCATCCAAAGTTCAACCAGTGTAGCTCTTCCAAAGATATTGCTATGATAACATTTGGATAAAATATGTGTAGTTGTAATTTCTTGATTCCTTTTTTGTCTCTGTCATGTTTATTAAACATCCAAATCACAGATGGTGTTGTATGTACGTTTTCAAATCTCATGTAAAGAGTTATGAACTACCTTGAAAGTGAGATATATTAAACTTGAATACAGTAAATAAATATAAATAGCCCTTTTATCATATTTTCACTTTTACAGCACAGTAAGTGACTTGCAAATAAATACAAAAACAATATATTCTTCCAGAACATCAAAAGGTTAAAAATAAAATCTAGCATATGCTATCAAATGCAGCTTAAATAAATAACATTTTAATATCAAGCATGTGATATAAGTTGGAAGACAGAGACAATGAATATATTGCACAGCACTGAGACAAAATAAAGATATTTCAGTGTGAATATTTTCTTTTCAAAATTTTACAGATGACTTTCCAATTATAAAAATAAAACTTTTCTTCAATACAGGTATTATAAATGAATTTTACACTGTTTATTTTAGAATAAACAGTTGAGTCTAGAAAGAGAACAATTGTCTTATAATAAATTTATATTGTCCAATTTAATAATTATTCACAGTTTTACTTCTCTGTTCCCCTTGCTATTCACCTGTTGAGAATTAAATTGTTTATTTAGACCATTATACAAGAATAAGTAGGGAAAACAAACAACCCAAAAATCCTACCTAAAATAAATGTCTTTTTATTTGTCTCTATTCTCAAGGAAACTATTGATTAAAGAGACTTGGAAATGAATAATGGTAAATAGAAAAATTAATTTTTACCCAGAAGGGTCCAAATGTTATCTAGTACAAATTCACTCCTCTTATAAATAAGAAAACTGAGACTCAGGGAGGTTAAATGATTTATTCAAGGTTCTCTAACTAGTTATAGCAGTTGATTGATTTCTGGTTTTCTGGTTTCTAGCTCTTCCCAATACAATCTGCCCACAATTTGATTTTGCCATGTTATTCTTTTTCCATGTAATAAACAAGTGGCAGCATATGGCTGTCCAAACTGCAATAATTTTCGAAATACAATTCATCTAAGACCCTTGTTTATAAAGCAACAACTTCAAAAGAATCAATTACAGTTCTGAAATAATGAGATTTAGAAAAAAAGAAAAAGCCAGCAAATCAATGGACCAAGATGGAAATGTAAAGAAGCTAACTTGGCTGTCATTTAATCTTTACATACTCCTTCAAATGGATAATCTTGGTGTTAAAAGTAAATGAATCAATTTTGCTACATTTTATATCCAATGGTGTCAGTAAATATGCCAGGGTCAGAGTGGGAGGCCTTGGCTACTTGTCTATCAATAAAGTCAATAAACATATTGGTATAACTTAATTGTTCTGTAAAGGGACACAGTTTCATATTTCTTATTAAATCTATCCATTAAGAGAAAGTACACATACAACTCATGGGGTGTGAGGGGATAGCAACAGGGGCAGTGAGTTCTAAAAGTTCTAAAATTACCTTCTTGCACCTTTTGAGAATGAATTTATTTTATTTTTTCTATAAGTCAGATAGACCTGTGAAGAGGTAGATTAAATACAAATGAAAGGAAAATAAAAATATTCCAGAATCATTGGTATATAAAACTGTCTTATAGCACTGAGTACCTAAGAAAATTCTTCAGTTGCTACTATCTTTATTCAACTTGAAATGTTTAACAAAGGGGCTTCACTTTAACTGGCTTGATAAAATAATTAATGAAATTTGTCATAACAGCAAATTTCATAGAGACTATTTTTAAGAAGAAAAGCTTGGTGTCATGGTTCTATGACATCAAAAATGAATAGAGAAAAAATTAGGACTCATTTATAATTTTTCTTGTGAAGTATGTCTACTGTTATTTCCAGGCACCTATTTACTACGAACTTCTCTCTTATTTTTATCTCTGATCCGGGCAAGAGCCTCTGGTTCTTGCACCTGCAAAGAAAAAGAGAAGCGGCTCTGTTTCAGTCTATCCATTGCCCAAGAGAAGGTATATTAACCTTTTTCTTGGCTTTTGAATTGATAACAAGTTCATTGACTTCTACATGAGGGACTTATTTGAAACTGGACTGGTGGCATTTTGCCCCTGCCCTAGAGATTTGTAGAACTTTGAACTGGAGACAGATGATTTTGGGTTTCTGAGGGGATAAATTTCTAAGTGGTAAAGCACTCAAGAGGAAGTAGAGCATAAAAGTTTAGAAAATTTGTAGCCTAATGCAATAGAAAAGAAAAACCCATTTACTGTGGAGAAATTCAAGATGGCTGCAGAAATTTCCACAAGTAACAAGGAGTCAAATGTTAATATCCATGACAATGAGGAAAATGCCTCCAAGGCATGTCAGAGGTCTTCAAGGCAGCCCCTCCCATCACAGGCCTGGAGGCCTATGTGGAAAAAATGATTTCATGGGCCGGGCTCAGGGCCTTGCTGCTTTGTGCAGTCTTAGGACTTGGTGACTGAATCCCAATCATGGCTAAAAGGGGCCAATATAAAGCTCAGGCCATTGCTTCAGAGGGTGCAAACCTCAAACCTTAGCAGCCTCCACATGATTTTAGGCCTGTGCATGCACATAAGTCAAGAATTAAGGTTTGGAAACTTCTGCCTGGATTTCAGAGGATATGTGGAAATGCCTGGATGTTTAGGCAGAAGTTTGCTGCAGAGGTGGAGAACCCCTTCTAGGGGTTCTCCAGTGAAGGCAAATATGGAGTCAGAGCTCCCACAGAGAATCCCCACTGGGGTGCTGCCTAGTGGAGCTACGAGAAAGGGCCATCATTTTCCAGACCCCCAAATGGTAGATCCACTGATAGCTTGCACCATACACCTGGAAAAGCTGCAGACACTCAACACCAGCCCATGAAAGTAGCTGGGAGTGGGACTATACCTTGCAAAGCCACAGAAGCAGAGTTTCCCAATGCCATGGGAGCCCACGTCTTGTATCAGTGTGACCTGGATATAAGACATGGAGTCAAAAAAGATCACTTTGGAGCTTTAAGAATTGATGCCCCTCTTGATTTTAGACTTCCATGGGGACAGTAGTATCTTTGTTTTGTCAAATTTCTTCCATTTGGAATGCCTGTATTTACTCAATGCCTGTACCCCCATTGTATTTAGAAAGTAACTAACTTGTTTTGATTTTACAGGCTCATAGGCAGAAGGGACTTCCTTTGTCTCAGATGAGACTTTAGACTATTGACTTTTGAGTTAATGCTTAAGTGAGTTAAGACTTTCAGGGACTGTTGGGAAGGCATGTTTTGAAATGTAAAGACATGAGATTTGGGAAGGTCTGGGTGGAATGATATGTTTTGTCTGTGTGTCACCACCCAAATCTCACCTTGAATTGTAATAACCCCACATGTCAAGGGCATGGCCATATGAAAAGATAATTTAATCATGGAGGTGATTTTCCCCACACTGTTCTTCTGGCAGTGAATAAGTCTCATGAGATCTGGTAGTTTTATAAATGGGAGTTCCCCTGCATGAGTTATCTTGCCTGCTGCCACATAAGACATGACTTGCCTCCTAACATGTCTTCCACCATGATTGTGAGCCCTCCCCAGCCATGTAGAACTGTGAGTCAATTAAACCTCTTTCTTTTAAATTACCCAGTCTCAAATATGTCTTTATTATCAGTGTGAGAACAGACTAATACAACATCTATGTTTTCAAAATCTGGTGGTTTGCTATTTTAAACATAACAAGTTCTTCCTAGTCAATCTTTTGAGTGCTACTTATCTTTTGAGTGCTGCATGAATCTAAAATGATATCTCACTTCTCATTGGAGCTTAAAAATTATTTATTCAATGAATATTTCCAGAGTATTTGCAAATTGATTTACAAATAGGAAACTAAACATTATTTAAATAGCTTACTCCAGGTCATGTAAGAAGTAAGTAAAAGAGCTCAAATTAGAAATTGATTGTTTGATGACTTCAAGGCTGATACCTTTAGCCATTATGCTAAGTTTGCCCTAAGAAGCATGAAATTCACTCTCCTGAAACTATTAGAAAGAAAATAAATTTTATGGATGATTTTAAGTAAGAAATTTAATGAAATAGTCTTAGTTTTACCTTTAAAAGGAGTATACCTGAGAATGTTAATTTTATGTGCCTACTTTAGTGGATCAATAAGTACTCAGGTTAAACATTGTTTCTGCATATGTTCATGAGAGTTTCTGGGTGTGTCTGTGAGGGTTCATGGATAAGATTAACATTTTTATGGTGACTGGACATTGTCAAATATGTTCTGGGCCTGAATAAAACAAAAGACAGAGAAAAGAGAAATTTGACTTTTTTTGGTTCTGCCTCACTGATTGAGCTGAAGTATCTCATCTTCTCCTTTCTTCCTCAGACTTGTATTTTTATCTTTGACTTTCCTGATTCTCAGGCCATCAAACTCAGGTGGAATTATGCCACCTGCTTTTCTGGGTCTCCAGCCTATAGACAGCAGATCAGTTTGTGGGACTTCTCAACCACCACAATCACATAAGCCAGTTCTTCACTTGTATATATAGTAAGTCCTTGCTTAACATCATCCATGGTTTCTTGGAAACTGTGACTTTGTAAACAAAAAAATACAATTCTAAGTCCCAAAACCATCTGAATGGACTCCTCCTCTTGGCCAAGGGCATTCGAAAGTTAACCTGAAAAACTAGTTTAGGCCATGATGGGAAGTGGGGGCCGGACATGCCTCATTACCATTAACATCAACACAGAGCTTAAGATGGATAGAAAAGATTCAGACTCTCTAAGTCTGATAAGATACATCTACAATATAGTTTCTGAAGCCTGCTACCTGGAGGCTTCTTCTGCATGATAAAACCTTGGTTTCCACAACCCCTTATTATAACCTAGACATTCCTTTCTACTGATTCCAGGTCTCTATATAGTAACTCTTTCAACCAATTGCCAATCAGAAAATCTTTAAATCTACCTGGAAGCCCCTGACTCACTACTTCAGGTTGTCCTACCTTTCCAAACTCAACCAATGTACATTTTACTAGTATTGACTGATGTCTTACATCTCCTTAAAATGTACAAAAACCCAACTACCTTGGGCACATGTCATCAGGACTTGCTGATGCTATGTCACAGGTGTGTCTTTAACCTTGGAAAAAAAAAAAAAAAACTAAACTGGTTAAAACTTGTCTCAGATACATTTTCATTCACAACTTTAAGCAAAATGTTGTATAATGAAATCAATTTTACCATAAGTTAATTGATATAAACAAGAGTAAAGTTTCTATGGCATATTTCTGGTCACAAAAACAGCACCAAATTTCTAAATAAAGACCTAAAACACTTCCAATAGAAAACATTGAACTAAATGTGAGCTATACAGACATTTAAGAAAGATTAATTTCTAAAAGTAAGATAATTATTTATCCAATTTTTGGTAAATCTCTTATTGATGGTGGTTATAGTGATGGTAGGTTAAATCAAGGGATAAATATTTGCAAAGTGAAAATTGTGAAAAGCATTTCTTACCACCACACAGTTCAAAAACCAAGAATCACAAATAGAATGGGATTGCTAAGCATTTTGTTCATTTGTATGATTATCATATACTTTACAAATTTTGATTTTACAATAATTTGTATTCATTCATTCATTTTCTAACGTGTTTTTGCCAGTTCAGGGTCATAGGTGGCCTGTGCCTCTCCCAGATCATATGCTGTTTCTATAATTTCATATTAATGAATATTTAATTGTTCACTTTAAAAAATAATTTCCAACCAAAAAGGACATGTGAATTTATTAAAACTGACAAAAAAAGTGAATAGAAAGCAAATCAATAGTTTTTTAACACAAAAGTGATCACTGATATCAAATATTTTGTAATAGTCTTAAAGGGTTTTTATTGTTAAAAGCATATTTTAGATAAGATGTTTTCCGTAACACTAACTTCATAATTTTTATAAAAGATAATGGTCATTTTCTAGATGTAAGAGAAATGATTTCAAAATTTAATTGTGGAATGATGAAATATGAAAATAAAATTTTAAAATAATTAAATTACAACCAAAATGGTAACTTCAAAATAAGATTAATGGAATAAAAACTCAAAATAAAATACCCATAATGTGCTTAATAAAATATCCATAATATGTTTAAAAATTTAAAGTGATCATAATAATAAAAGACAAAAACTATGCTGAACACTTATATTTATTACTAGTATTGTTGGACAATTAGAAAAAAATTTATTAGTTTTAGACCAGCTGTAAAAATTACACTTAAGTTTTTACTTACAAAGTAACAAACAAACAAAAAATCTTCAATTGTGAACTGATTTATGATACTGAGGACAAAACTGCCAACATTGATGGTGAAGGAGAAGTATATAAGACAGAGTCTGGCTGAAAAATCTATGAGCATTCCTTAGCCAATCATGATACGTGTAACTGGAAGAAATGGCCTCAAACACACTGAGATTGTTGATATTATATGGAACAATTAGGAATAATATTTTATATTTTCCAACTCTTGCCTAGATACAAATTTTTAAATTTTATTTTATTTTTAATTGACATAATAATCTTATATATTTATAAAGTAGAATGTGATGTCTTGATATGTGTATCTATTGTGGAATGGTCAAATCAGGCTAATTAACACATCCATCACCCCATATGTTTACCATTTGTTTCTGTTAAGAACATTTAAAATCCACTCTTTCAGCAATTTTGAAATATAAAATACATTATTGTAACTATAGTCAATGTGCTGTGCAGTAGATCACCAGAAATATCTTGATAAGACACATGTCATATTTTGACTCAACTACCCCTCTCAAACACATGAAAATACAACTGCATGCTGCTAAACCAATTAGATTTCATTTAGCCAAGATAAGATATATCAGAAGAGTTGTGGGAAAAAAAAATCCCACATAAACAAAGATGGTCTAACAAAAAAAATAAATTTGAATATTTCGATAGCTACATACTATAAGAAATTTTTCTGCTAATAATAATGTTAACACATTCTTTAAAAAATGAGATAAATCTAAGTTTGGCGGTTTTACTTTTTAAATGATTTAGAAGTTTCATGTTTTTCTTTTTTCTTTTTTTAGAAGGAGGGGAATGGAGTCTTGCTCTGTCACCCAGGCTGAAATGCAGTAGTGGTGTGATCTCAGCTCACTGCAACCTCTGCCTCCTGAGTTCAAGTGATTCTTCTGCTTCAGCAAACAGAGTAGCTGGGACTACAGGCATGCATCACAATGCCCGGCTAATTTTGTGTGTGTGTATTTTTAATAGAGATGGGGTTTCACCATATTGGCCAGTCTGGTGTCGAACTCTTGACCTTATGATCAGTCTGCCTCAGCCTCCCAAAATGCTGAGATTACAGGCATGAGCCACCATGCCTGGCCATATTTTTCTATTAAAAGAAACTTCATGTGATATTAGCAAAAAAAAAAGTGGCAATGCAGTAAAATACAACTCAGAAGCAAAATGTTTATCTAAAGGAAAAGTTTAACTTACAAAAGTTATGAACTACTTCATATGGTCTGTTTTCTAGTCATTATAGATCAAGATTGTCTTAATTAAATAGAGATGACTTATTGTGAAACATAATACTGCTTTTTTTTATTGTACTTTAGGTTCTGGGGTACATGTGCAGATCATGCAGGATTGTTGCATAGGTACATACATAGCAAGGTGGTTTGCTGCCTCCATTTCCCCATCACCTATATCTGGCATTTCTCCCCATTTTATCCCTCCCCAACCTCCCCACCACCTGCTGACGCTCCCTTACCCTTCCCCCCCAACATAATACTGCTTTTTAAAAGATGCTACTGTATTTCCTAACATTCCAGCATTAATATATTTGAAAGAAGGACTTCAGAAAAAATGTATGGGTCTACATTTTGCTATAACATATTATGACTATTATGATTATAAATAACAATGATTTATATGATAATGTTAAAATATGTTGCACCATTTTTATAATGATAATTCATAATATGCAAACACATGACATTGGAAAAGTATATATTAAAATGTATATTTCTTTTTCCAATTTAGATATTGCTTTAAGAATTTTACTGACAATTCCATCTGTTATGATGTTGGCAAAGAAAAATACCTTCAAATTTAAATTCAGAAAATGCTATATAAGACTATAAAGATTAAAGAGCAGTTGCATAATTTGGAATACAAATTATGTGAAAATATTTATTATAACAACATGACTAGTGATTTTGCCAAAATGAAGGAAATAAATTTTATAAATCAATGATTTGTAAATGGCGTTTCATCCAAGTATCTTCAGCACATCAAAGAAGGCCAGACACGGGAACTATTAATTAAATTGAGTCATTTTTAATCGTGACTTGTTGCCAATATTTAGTAATATAGAAATCATACTTTTTCAAGTTTGTATTTATGAAAGTATATTTGTATGGGTAAGTAAGCAGAATATATTTTACGTAAGGTCTGTTAGCTTGATATACATCTTTCAAATATTTCAACATAGATGGGCTTCCAATTGTAACAGTGCTTTTGCTTACGTAATTGTTAGCTATTGGGCAGGAGTTAAATTGGTAAATTCAGTAGCGATGAGAGGCACAAAAGGAAGAGAAAGTATGTAAGACATTAAAAATAGTGTATATAATAGGCTAAAGTTATTAAGGAACTTTTTCCATTTAAGAAACTGAAATCTTTCTGAGATACTAAAACATTGAATATATGATAAAATGAGAAAAGGGGATATAATAGTAGAGGAATGGTAAGTATTTTATGTTATATCCACAAAATAAAATGCTATGCAGCTACCAAAATTAAAATTTTAAAACCTATTAAATTCACAGGTAAATGCCTACAATATAAATTTAAGTACACAGTAAGAAATAAAACCAGCTTTATACTCTAGTCTGGATAATCTCCTTGTCTTTGCTTTTGCTCTCATTGCGATGCCTCTCTTGGGCTCTGTCTCTCTCTTGGGTGTATTCTACCTATTGATTTATTTATACATATAAAAGATACAAGTTAAGTAGTCTAAAATACAGGTAACTTGTAAACATTTTTATTTGTTTTCCATTGTTTTCTACATTTTCTGAAATAATACACATTACTTTTATAATAATAAAAATATATAAGCTATTTTGTTTTATGTTTAAGGAAAATATGATTGCTTCATTGTTAAGAGGCTTAAAATACCAACAATAACTAATCTTCTCACCTGTATCTTAGATGAAATTCATAAAGCATTCTATTAACTGGACTTCAATTTTATATCAGTTAGGGATAATCTGTTATGCTTTTCTTTAATCTCTCACAGTGCCTAGCCCATTATTTTAATATGATTATGCCTCAAAAAAAAATTAGACTTCTCAATATTAGGGTGAAATTGAAAGGAGAGGCACAGAAAATAATCTAACGACAACAAAAGATAAATTGAATTCCTTAAAAATCAGTTACTTTATAAAAATGACAAACTATGTTGTGAAAGGAGTGTCAGGGTAATTTTTTGCTGTTCTTAATTCTACTTGTGAAGGGAGAACACCATCAGTATCTGGAGACTTTGATGAAGCAGATGAGAGAGACAGTATGTACCATATGTGCCTAATGACTTGCTGTTATCCCCATTAATAACATGCAAGAAGACAGGAAACACAGATAGATATGTATGCATAACTTAATAAGTAGAATCCTTTCCAATCTTCCCCAAATGACAGAGGAATGACTTAGAAAGACAAAAATAAGTCAGAATTTACCAGAAAGAATCCAGACTCTTCTGACCCCCGTTTAAAAGAAACTTTGCACCAAGTTGGATTTCAAAGGTAGTTTTATACAAGGGGCTCTTTGAGTTAACGTTTTGAGAGCTATTATAGTTCAGGCACTCATTTGTTTTCTACTCTTCCCTTTTGTGTTGTACTCTACTGTAAAACAAGCGCGGGATGTTTTCAATATTAGAAGTCTGTGGTTAGAGGCAGCATTTAGATGGGTAGACAGTAGAGCTGCAGAAAATATTTGAAAGGCAGTATTTTAATTATCTATTTGTTGCAAAACTAAGTGTTTCAAAATTTATTTGCTTAAAATAACCACTATTTCTTTGCCCGCAACACTATGTGTTGGTATTTTGCCAGGGCTTAGCTGGGGAACTAATCTCAGTTCCATGTGGGAATAAATGAGTGCTACTCATGCGTTAATAGTCAATTGGCAAGTTGTTTTGTGGTTGGCAAGTCACAGATGGCTTCCCAGGACTCTTGACCAGGATGACTCTGTTTTCTGCATAACTTTTCCAGGAGAATAGCCAAGACTTCTTAACATGGAGTCTGAATTTCAAGAGGGCAAGCCTCAACATGCCAGCACTTAGCAAGCTTCTGTTTGAATTTTTTTTGTTGGCCTTTTCACCAAAGCAGGTCACAAGGACAAGCCCAAAGTCGATGTGGAAGGAGACTATACATGGGGCCAGCAGAAAGTTCTGCAGTGGGGCTTTCAGCAGCTCAGTCAAATATCCTAAAAGTTTTAGAGCTGGATCAAGGCACTAAATGCCAGCAACTGTACACCTTAAAATAGTTAATTTTGTGTTACATGAATTTTACCTCAATAAGAGAGAGAAAAAAATCTTAAAATGTCTATTCAATTAAGAGAATGCATACATATTATACAATTAACTAATACATTACATACATGTGTGTGCGCGCATATATATATATATATATTCTTTTGAGATATTTGTCACCCAGGCTGGAGTACAGTGGCAGGATCTCGGCCCACTGCAGCCTCCGCCTCCCATGTTCCAGCTATTCTCCTGCCTCAGCCTCCTGAGTAGCTGGGATTATAAGCATGTGCTACCATGTCCAGCTAATTTTTGTAATTTTAGTGAAGATGGAGTTTCAGTTGGTCAGGCTGGTCTCAAACTCCTACTCTCAGGTGATCCACCCATCTTGGCTTCTCAAATTGCTGGAGGGGTGTGTGTGTGTGTGTGTGTGTGTGTATCTTAACTTTGTATGTATAATTAAGTGTTGGACATATACACTTCTAAATCAGAAAATACATTATTATATTTAACACATTACATGTATACATATACACTATATATATTTTACATATACATAAAGGATTCTTACTCTGCATCAATAAATTGTATAGATATTTAATTATATAATGGACTTTGGGGACTTGGAGGATAGTGTGGGAGGAAGGTGAGGGATAAAATACTATAAATTGGGTACAGATATGTTGCTCAGGTGATAGATGTACCAAAATCTCACAAATCACCACTGAAGAACTTACTCGTGTAACCAACAACCTGTCCCCATAAACCTATGGAAATAAAAATAAAACAATAAGCATACAGATATTTATCTACATATTAATCTAAACTCTAAGAGACTTTGAAGAAACTTTTATCTGTGAAAATCCCATAAAAGTTCAATGGAAAAAGAAAAGTCTCATGTTAGATGGACCTCTTTTATAAATTTTCTTTATATTATTTTAAAGAACTTTACCACTTCTATTTATTGTTTGGTTGAAAACTAAACTTTTCAGAAGATATAAGTTAACTAAAAAAAATTGGCACTTCTCTTTAGAGAAGAAGCACTAAACACATAATCTTCTCATTTACTTTACTTCGAATAAATATTTCACCTGTATTTTGCTCAAGAAAAATTCCTCTAATTTCCAGAGATGAGTTCCAGATTACTAATAAGAAGTATCTTATCAGCCTGTTGTCTCATTTTAAGTGGCCTGTTTTTTTGTTTTTTATTCATTTTTGGAAGATTTTGAAGTTTGCATTTACACTTTAAAGTTCAAAGTAATAGTTGCCAGTGTTAAAAGATGGGTGGGGGAATGGTGGGTGTAATTATTAAAGGTTAATTGGAGGCATATTTTTGTATTTATGAAGTGGGTCTGTATCCTGATTGCAGGGGTGGTTACAAAAATCTACACTTGTGATTAAATGACATAGGACAATAATACATCAGTAAAATAACATTGTATCAATGTCAGTTTCCTTGTTTAGACATTATACTACAATTATTTACTGTGTATCCATTGGGAGATAGATGAAAAATTGATACGCAGAACCTCTCTGACCCTATCTTTCCAGCCTTCTATGAATTATAAGTATTTCAAAATAAAATCACTAAAAATTGCCAAGGTGTGATTGTGCATGTGTGTCTGTATGTGTGGACGTCTATAATGTTCCTGCTCAGTGATTAATACAATTTTTTTTAAATTAGAAAATTTTTAATCTAATTTTGTTGTATATTTTATTCTCGCTATTCTCCTATTTTTCCTTTTTTTCTGGGTTGCCCACTAAAAGGATCACTTTGTAGACAACATATTTTATTTTTTTCCCCTTTCTTTTTATCTGGCACATAATCTTGGAAAAGAGAAATAAGTAAGAGTACTCTTATACATTTTTTTAAATTTCCACAGTAAAAAAAGCTTAACAATAGAATTTCACAGCTACAAAGGAAATAACCTGCTTCTTCTCTTAAGTCATGGACCAGATATTGAAATGATGCATAAACTAAGATTCTTGATGTGTTTAGGTTTAGATATTCTCTGATAACTTGTTAATGAAAGCTTGTTGTAAATGCCTTCAGACTAGAGATGTTGAATTTTAATATCTATTTCACAAACTATAAGCTAATTCAGTTTTTAAATAATTCTTAGAAATTGAAGATCTAGAGAGGAAAAAAAAATTTTTTTAATTCAGAAAGTTCATATATTACCTGAAAAATAAGTTTATAACCTTCCTAAGTCATGTTTCAACTTTTCATTATTATTTAAAACAGACGACATGAACTTCCACTCAAATATAAAACTTTAGATATATAAAAACAGACTCTTTCATTAAAATATTTAACTAGGGGCCTTAACTGTTTATATTGTTTGGCAAGAACACACAAGAAAAAAAATCATTATATTTACTAGAGAAAAAATGAAAATCAAAATAAGTCTTTCAGGAAACTTTAACTTCATTTTGATTAATCAATTGTAAATTAATCAGTTCTTTGTTTAGTTCAAATGCCTGTCATTTTGTTTTCTGTACATACTGAGACACTTTTTAAAATATAACAAATGATTTTCAATGCAAAGATACTGTTTCACGGCTTTCACTTCATTATGATTATTTTAAATATTTAGAGAGTGACATTTTTAATTTGTTATATTCTTCTCCCAATGGATATATTATTCTGCCTCCAAAATCACTCAAAGTTAGGGTGAACCAGAATCTGTTCAATAATATGCTTAATTTTCAAGTTTGAAAATTTTCTGTCACTTTCTTGAAGCTTTAGATATGTCATTAGGACTATATAGAACTCTGGAATAATTTTTTTTCTAATATCACAAGGAAAGAAAATACCAGTCAAATAAAATACCAAAAATAGGTATCATGTATGACCAGTTTATTTTCTAATAATCTTTTTATATACATAGAATATATTAAAATACATTTTGAAAAATACTTTATCAGTGTGAACAAGTTAACTAGTTTTCATAAATCTAAATTATTAATAAAAAATTAAGTTTAAAAAGAACCATATGCATTCTCAGTAAATTCATTTAATTCAAAAGTCCTAATTACAACTCCTTGTCATTTGAGGCTGAGGCCTGATAAAATAAACAAATAGAAAGTTAAACATTAAGTGTAACTTCCACTAAGATAGAAAAGGTTTAAAAGAATTCTATTTCTATTTTATAGATTAGCTGGAAGGGAGTAATTTAAATGGATTTGGAAAATCAATATTGATGAAGATCTGTATTTAATTACATAAAACATAACTATGGCATATTGAGTGGAAAAGTAGGTATATTTATTCAACCATAATACACATTAGGAACTACGTTTACTGGTCAGGATTCAGTTCAGAAATCAAAAACCAATCTAAGCAAGGCTGTGAGGGATCCAATGATGAAATCTGTCACAAATTCTGTGATGGAATTAGGGAGAAGATGGTGTTACCCAAAGATCAGGCAGGAGCTTTCCTGCTTTCATTACCAAAACTACTGACGCTACTGCTAGGGACACATAATCACCTGTAGTTACCACCAAGGCTTATGCTAGAATCAGAGGCATAAGACCTTTTCCCTCCCAACAGGAATCTTACTTCTTTCCAGAGACTACAATTGGCAGAACCTATCCAATCCTTGCAACACCCAGCTGCAAGGGAGGTTAGCAGTATTGGTGTTTTCCCAGTAACTGTGATGTGGTACTGCTAGCAATAGTAAATTGGTTGTAATTGCAATGGTGAGAGTATTTATAGAGCTGGCTTGGGAGGTATTCTTGGGAAATGGTGGCTGTGAGAATAATGGTGATTAATCTGATGTCCTGCAAAGCTCTCCCTAACTGTCAATTTGCACGGATCTCATCACTTCTTCCTAGTTATGTCACCGATTGTGACTAGGAGTAAGCAAACACCCCAGCCCCTCTCTTTAAAAGAAAAGATTTTCCTATCTAACCTCACTGATACAGCTAAAGAAAGGAGGGTGCACTCCTACATTTAAGATGTAAACTAGAAAAGTATTAGTCTATAAAAATCTACAGCATAGGGATTCTAATACCTCCTTACTTGATTCTGAGGGTTAAATGATAAAATATCTTTCTGTCAAATACATGGTAAAAATAATATAACATTCACAAATACTTTATTTCTCCTTATCTCTCTTTGCCTTAAATTCTGTGGGCAAACTTGGTCTGAAAACTGCTATTGAAGTTTGAAAAGCTGGTTTCTACAGAAAAACCAGTTTCAGGTTTTAAGGAACAGATTTACAAATTACCTTCCAAAACACAACATGGTTATAAAGCAGGAATTGGCAAGATCTGGTTTAAACAACTGGGTCAGAGATTCGCCCCAGTGTCAGGGGAGTGGTTCTAGGACACTTTCCCTAATAACACTTATTTTACGGGTTTTTTCATAACCCCTCAAGGAGAAGCAGAAGATATTTCTGTTGCATTTTGTTTTGACTGTAACATTTGACATAATTTACGTAGCAAGCACAGGATGCTGACTACAACAGACAACAAAGACGTGGCCAGGAATGCTAAGGTTGGAAAACCACAGCTGCACACAAAATGGAGCATTTCTCTCTTATAAATAGTTAGAATCACACTTTGCAGAGAGGACTGAAGCAGAAACACCTTTAAAACAATTTACTAAGAATATCAAACTGAAAGTGAACCTGGAACTGTTGCAAATCCACAAACTAAGATATCTCTTCAAACAGAAAAGGACTAAAACAAGTTTGGCCTCTATCTACAAATAGTTCTCCACCCTCAGTCATCCTTTTCAAAAGAAGTATCTGTCATGCAATCTCCCGGCCTTTGGATTATTTTGACAGACACCCAACATTCTTAGAATAAAGACAATGTTATTTAAAATGGCCAGAAGTTCCAGAATGATCTTGCCTTAAACCATCATCATCCCCAACCTTGCTTCAAATCACTGTTCACTTCACGTAACTTTCCCCCTGCTGTTTTCACTTCAACTGCCTCTGCCTTTTCATTTCCCCTCAGATAATTTTCTCCCTTTGCCATCATGAGGCTTTGTATGCTCTATTCCCACTGCCTGAAATATTCAGTTTTCTTAATGATTCTTCACATTTCAGGAAGGCCTGCCCCTAATTTCCTTACCTAGGCCAAGTCGCCCCTTGACAGTATCTTGTTACTTTCCTTCACAGCATTATTTACAGTGTCAATTTCAGAGATGTGTAAAAGATTATTCAAATAATGTGTTCTTCTAGAATTAAATTTTAATCTCCATAAGGGCAGGACCCGTGACTCTTATTTTTCTTCACTTACGCTTCCAATGCTTATCACAATGCTGACACCTACTAGACACAAAACCAATATGTGCCATCTATTGAAAGTGACTCTTTCCTACCAAATCCAGTGGAGTGCAACCATGAGACACACAAAAAGTCATTAAAACCTGAGAAAAAAGTGACTCAAAACCTTAGTTATAAGGGCTAAAGCTTCCTGCATAACTTATTCTATATTTTTAAATAATGAACAGAATAGAATTGGAAAATTTATAACACAAAGTATAAATGCTCAAGGTGATGAATACTCCAATTACCCTGATTTGTTCATTACACATTGTATGCCGGTATCAAAACATCACATGTACCCTATAATTATACACAACTATTATTTATTCATAATAATTTAAAATTTTTAATTGTAAAAAGAAAATACATGTCAAAAATCCATGGTATAATCTTTGGAGTTGATAACTAAATATATTTATAACTACATTTATTAAGATATATATGTCAATATCCATATTTAAATTTTCATTTTGAAATAAAGATTCTTTTAGTCTAAAAAATATTTTGGTTGCTATAAAGCATGCAATAAAAGAATTTATCCAAGTACTTCTATGCAAATGACCAAAATTGGTAAATCTTGTGTTTTATAATAAATATTATAGTTAAGTTTATCTTTCCCAAAGAGAGAAAAATGAGATTAACAGAACCCTTTGCAAAATATTACTTGCTCAAATAATTCTTTTTTAGATGGGCGATATCTGTGTTTGACTGACAGTATGACTCTTTTGCCTTCCATGTCATGACAGAATCAGCATTGCATATCTTTACTCACAGTACTTTTTAGAGGAACTATGGTCCCCATTCTCACTACTTCTTTGCCCTATGCATTTTACCCACTATCCTAAAATTTAAACACAGACCACACAAATATGATTCCCCTTCCAATATATAAGCATCACTAACTCTTGCTAAGAGCCGGAAGACTCTCATGCTAAGAGCTGGAATCCATCTGGGCTTTTATAATTTATTCCTCTCTACTATGTTTAGGCCACTGAGAATCTATCTTCTGATCTGTATCTCAGCCCTACTGTTTTATATTGGAAAGGGAAGGTTCTAAGGAATATTCAGGATTCATAAAATCAGCATCAGATTCAGTATCTGGTTCACTAAGGATTTGTCTTGGAGAAGTTAATGGTCACAGGAGTCTAACTGCCAGCTCTAGAATGCTCCTGAATATATTATAACCCAGTGGCTAAACTGGTAAAGTCCCACACTTAATTCATCCATAGGCAAGATCTGGAGAATATTGTGGAAACCTGCCCTAATCAGTTCTATCTCCAACCAAGGTTGCACATTTCCTTGTGAAAATTACCCAGACCTAGGCTCCAGTGCTTCAGGGGATCTGACCAGTCTCCCTGCAGAGGATAGCCGGATCTGTGGACTGGCAAGATCCCCTGATGCATGAGAGCCTAGGTCTGGGTGATTGAAGACCAGTTTGCTCTGTTACTGCATCTCCAGATTCCAGTCCCTTATCCTGAGATGTATTTCACTGTCTCTGACATTCCTCTTCAGAAACGCACTGATACTGCACTATTCACTGAGCATTCCATCTTAGTTCAGCCTTTGATGGTGCCTTTTTAATTTCCCTAGACTCCCTGTCCTGTATCTCACCCACCAGTCTCACAGCCCTCATGACTTGTGTGGCTTGTGGATGTCTGGCTTGCTGAGTCCAGGGTCTGGAATCCAATTTCTTTAGGAGGTGCATTTAAGCAAATGCAATGGATAAGTTCATAATTCTCTTGGACCAACAGATGTTAAAGGTAAGAGGAAACGGCAGACCTTATCTGAGTTTACTTAGCCAAGATATGTCAAATTTAAGAATCATGGCCTGTAGCTGCTTTATTGAAGTTTCCTGAGTCAATACACCAACTGATAGAAAGTAAGTTGTGTCTACTGAAGTTAAGCCTGAGATTACAGTCCTCAAAAGCAGGTTATACCTAGCTTCCCCTTGCCCTCTAACTCACTCCTGATGACCACAGGGTAATATAGAAAAAGGTATTTACTTTGTTATTTACTAAGGCAGAAAAACATCTAAAAGCTATAATTAATGGTGCCAGTAAAAGTGAAAAAGGAAGGCAGTTAGGTCACCCCCTCCTTTTTTTTTTAACTTTGCACTCAAAATAGGCATTTGCTTTCAGAAAGCAATTTCTGACCACCCTGATTCTTGCACAAGTGTTTTGATAAATCTCTGAAGAAGCCTTAAAAGATGGGGATCAATATTGAGATTATAGAGCCTGGCCCATAAACAATTCCTGCCTTTGAGATAAAAAGCTAATGAAAAGTCACAGAAAAAAAGTTTATACTTAACTGGCTTTTATGTAAGAAGAAACAGTGTCCAGAGTGGAATGGTTAAATCTACTCTTCTTCATCAAGATGTTTGATTTCTAAATCCTCACTTGCAACATATTGGAGGCAAGCCAGCAAGGATTTTATGGTATCTGGCAACTGTAAAGTTTATATCTCAGAATAGGTTGGTTTATTCTACATTTATATAAAACTCATGATAGCAAATTGTACATATTTAGGTTAAAATGCCACCTCAGCATAACAGACCACCTGCTTTAATATAGAAAGCCTAATTCTTTGTAAAGAAAAAAGATTATTCCTGTGTACTCTTCTCAGAAGCATGTAAGCCAAGACGTCATAATGGCTCCATAAACTGGCACCAGCAACCCAGACAGCAAGTCCCAAAGTTGCTTAGAAGAGGCTTCCGCAATGTTATATGTGAGCCTCTGCATCACAGGCAACTTCTCACCCTTTCCTCAGTCCTGGTTTCCTGCTATATGAGCAGCAGCCTCCTCTGGATGTCCTGGCTCTCATTAAGTTTCCAGGGATGGGAATATTTGAAAAACTGGAGGGACTGAAAGAAGATTCATTTAAGAACACAGACTAATCCATGGAATCACAGAAGAGTTGAAACACTAGGCCACAGGAAACAGGGCCAGAGAAAAATGAAGTGGCAGAAATTCATAGATTGTCTTTTTTAGATTCCTGCCTTTGGATGGCTTTGCTGGGACTAAAAGCTATCCTTCCATTTGTAGGATGAGAGGACTGTGATTAATGGACTGAAAAATCACACTGGAGTAGGAAAGAAAGAGGCTTTCCCAACGGTAGATATACTCGTGTGGTAAACACTAGCATGGTATACTCCACTGCTCTATAATGCAAGTAGTATTTTTTAAAGATTTTTTTTAAATGGGCCAACATTTTGCTCAGTTTGATACCTGTAACTCCATTCTGTAGAAGCAAAATCCTTCCCCAAAATAGATTTCCAAATAACTCAAAGTAAATGCAAGTATTACCCTAACACCTGTAGTATTCTGTTATTTAAAATTTTACTTCTAGTATTCTAGCAACACTATGATATCACTCATAAGGAAGCACAATATATTCCTAAATACGTAATCAAATGACATGTTTTTTAACAAGATGAAGTACATTCATTTTGTTTTAAATAATCAGTTTTCCAAGATTTATGGTTCAAGATAGTACCTATCACACACCAAGAACCTAAGAGGCATATAAAGATATATAAGCTATCTTTCTCTAGGCCTTTTAGAGGGTATGGGCCAGGTAAAACAAATTTTCAGGCTCTGAAAGTTAGTGGGCAGACCAGGCCATGGTAGTTTGGACAGGCTTTGATCAGTCAGCCTGATATCCCTTTTTTCCCAAGCATCAATAGCATTAATTTTAGTTGTTAATAATTATAAGATATAGTAAAATGAACTGTCATATGAAAATACTACATTTGTTCCAGGTGTGGTGGCTCATGCCTGTAATCCTAGCAGTTTGGGAGGTCAAGGCAGCAGGATTGCTTGAGCTCAAGAGTTCAAGATCAGCCTGGGCAACATGGCAAAACTCCATCTTTACAAAAAATTTGCTGGCATGGTGGCAAATTGTAACAGGCAATTTGTGGGCTACATTGCCCGTAGCCCCAGTTTTAGGGAGCTGAGGCAGGAAGGCCACTTGAGGAGGCTGAAGATGCAGTGAGCCAAGACCACACCACTGAACTCCAGCCTGAGTGACAAAGTGAGACCCTGTCTCAAAAAAAAAGTAAAAGAAAATATTACATTTAATGTAAAAATATACAGCAGACTGTAAGAAACTAAGCACCAACAGTTTTTATCATCTTCTGAACGATTAAGTTTGGGAGAAAAAATAGTACTTTCCATGTTCTTAAAGTTCTATTCTCTATTCTTCTTGTACTTTTTCTTTTCTATATCCACAGCTGTGAGTATTGTACATTCTTTAATGTCCTCCTGATTCATTAGATTTTTATTCACTTTTACAAAGTAAATTGAGCTTTTAAATGATCCATCTTGATGAATAAGAAATGGATTATGCTTGTGGGTGAATCTTTTTCTCACTGTTGTTAATCATTCTCATAATTTAAAAATTATGTAAACAAAATTATTTTTAGCAAATTATAAATGTCTGTGCTTTTCTGATCACTCAATTGCAGAGAGATAAGCTTGAAGAAAATGTTACACTACCTTTTATACCAAGACTCAGTTTTCAGTATCCCAATTCAAAAGCAATTTTTCCCGAGAAAGCCAAGCAACAATTTTCCCATAAAAAGTAAAATCTAATAGTTTCAGCTAGAAAAAAAAGTAAATCTCTTTTATTTTCAGTTAGATATTAAAAAAAAAAAAAAAAAAAAAAAAAAAAAAAAAAAAACCTGTGTTTCTTCTTAGATGTTTCAGGCCATGGTGCCTGACAGAAAGCCTGAAAAACTATTTGAATAAAACAAGAAGGAGTCATGTTTCAAAGTGATAATATCATTTACATTTGCTTGAGAAAAATCTTCAAATTCTGAGAAATACACCTTAAATTGTTGTAGGTGTCATTAGCTTTGCACATTTTCACAAACTTACAGGATTGTGTTCATGAGAAACATGTCTTAAGTATGCCAAGCAAGGTGATTTTATTGATAATGCCATCAACTACCATATTCACACATGCCTTATTTTTCTGTGTATTTTGACATCACTTAAAACATATGGACTTTTCTTGCTATATAAAGACTTTCTTTGTTTTTATGAACATCTGCCAGCAATCAGTCATTTCTGACATATTTAAGAAACCAATAGTCACAATTTAGCAGACATTCTGAAAGTATATTTTCCATCTGTTAATTCTATCCAACACCAAAAGAAAGATACTAATGAAATATATGCTGATCACTTCTTAAGCAGCTCCTCCACAAAACCAGAATAATCTTTTCATTAATAATCATCGTAATTAATTTCTACTTTATTATGGATAATTTAATTATTTTAAATTGCTTTTAAAAGGCCTACTTTCACTTCATTGTCATTTTATGCCTAGTTTATTGAGCAACTTTTTTGCTAATAATAAAACAGTACCAGATCATTTGCTATTCATATTATGCCTTGTCCTTAATTTAATTTTTTTACTTCCATTCTGTGAAACTAGTTTGTTCCAACAAAATAATTTTAAGCCCAGATTTTGTTGGATAATTCTGGCTGAAAGAAATAAGCAAAGACAGGAATATAAAAGATATTGTGTGAAAATGGTCTATATTTACATAGCAATACAATATTTTCCAAGGAAATGTTAAAATTCAATTATTCTCTAGAATAGCAAGAAGCCATAAAGCTCCCATTGGCAGTAAACAGTTGAAAATCTACTGTCTCTGGCCTGTACTGAAGTAAAGAAAAAGCATTTTTGGAAGTCACTATTAACTGACCTAACAAGTTTATTAGTTTAGTCTTCCATTTATGCATGCACTCATTCAGCAAAGAAATATTTATTGAGGGAATACGATGCATTGATGCTCAAACAAAATTCAGTCTTTCCATTTCCTTAGGATTGCTGCCTTACAGAAGAGAAAGACTCATTATGACAATATGCATAATAAAAAAATGAGAAAAAATGAATGAGATATAAAAGTATAGCAGCGAATAGAGACATTAACTGCAGACAGTAAAGATGGCTTCACGGAAGAAGAAACCACTTAAGTCTTAGGATAATTAGGGTTTATTGTGTTAAAAAAATAGGGAAAGAATTTCTCCTTTCAAAGCAGAAGACATATGTGTGCAAAATCATGTTGTACAATATGTAGCAGCAGGTCATTTTTATCTGCACCTAGGTGACTCGGGTGAAACTCCATGAGATAATGTTGAAGAAGAAATTAGGCAAAGTCCACTTCACGAAGGTATTTGAAAGTCAAGAGAATCAAACAGTTTCAGAGATGTGAGGACTCATTAAGGGAATTTTATAAGGAGTTGATGGTATATCTGAGTTGCATTTTAGAGACGTAAACACACTGGGGTAGAATAGGCAGATTAAAATACTAAAGGCAGAGAGACCACTTAGAGTGTCTTCATAGTTGATAAGAGAAACTTAACAAGATCTCTTAATTCCAGAAAACCCACTATAAATAATACCACCAGGCTCCCCAGCTTCCATCTCTAGCAATCTTACATCAGTGCTTTGACTCCTTAAGACCACAAGTTTTCGTTATCCATCACCATGTTCATCTTCACTTTCTATCATGACTAGTTTAAATTACATAGTTAATTATTAAAATCATTCTTTTAAAAACATCGTTTACTCCTATGCATATGTCTTCTTCCACACAAAATCCAAACTTGTGTGGGCCCAATTTTCTTCTTAATTTTCTAAGGCTAGTTCTGAACAGTTGAACTAAGAATGGAACTGTGAAGGTCTAGGAAAAGAGCCCTAAAATATCTCTCAATTCACTCCAAGTAAAAGCCTCTTAGAATGATCTCCAGCCCTCTATCTACTGCAAGAAAGAGCTCTGCCATTTCTGCGGCCACAACTCCTTTTACTTTCCCCTTGGTTAACTCTGTTCCAGCCACATAGGGCTACTTGGCTAGCACAGAGCAGGCATGTGCGCCACATTAGTGCCTTTGTATTGGCTTTGAAATGACTGCCCTCTCTATCTAGAACACTTCCCTCAACAGCTATATGGCTCTCTCATTTCCTTCAAATCATACTGCTTCAACAAGGCCTACCCTGACCTGCTCAACTCCCCCTACTTAAAATCTCAACATGCTTCCCAAAACCCAGGTGTTCTTGATCCTCTTAACCTGCTACACATTTTTTATTTTTCTAAAGCATATACTAGATATGCTTTTCTGATATACTAGGCGACTTATTTATTTATGTTTTGAACTTTTTGTCTTTTCTTGCCTCAGGCCCTCAATTAACTTGTAAATTTAGCAGAAATCTTTGTTCTGTTTATTGATAGATGACCAATAACTAAAACAGCACTGGTATGCTATAGGTATTCAATAATCATTTGTTAAATAAATGAAGAGTTTTAAGTCGAGAAAACAGCAAGTAGAAAGACCATGAGTTCGGAACAAGCTCAGCATGTTCAAAAAACACTGTGACTCTCATAGTATGAACATGAAGAGAAAAGGAAGATTAAGTGCAGAAATAGATATGCCTTTTAGGCTATGGCATGTGATTTCTATTTCATTTTATTTTATTCTAAGTGTCAACTGGATTTAACTTTAGCAAATTTGACACATCTGATTTTTTATCCTTTTCTTTACCCTCTTTTTAATGTTTTACTCCTTATCTTCTGGAATGCCAAATGTTACAGCTTTATCAGAAAAGTTAATGACCTCCCTCTTCCTTCATGAGTTCAAAACAAAGTGAGAGATAGAGGCAAAAGTCAGAAAGCAATATATAAAGATATAATTTTCACCCTTGAATTAGGTATCTCTTTCAAGGAAGGCATTGGCATGACATTTATATAGAAAGAATAATTTCTAGTATTTGATTATACAGTAGGAAAATTATACTTAACAATATAATTTGCTGTATACTTCAAAATAACTAGAAGAGTTGTAATGTCCCCAACACAAAGAAAAGATAAATTTTTGTGACAAGAAGTATCCCAATTATACTGATTTGATCATTGTATAATGTATATGTGTATCAAAATATATGTACTCCAAAGGTATGTACAACTATGATATAGCAATAAAAAAGACTTGAAACACCCAAAAACTCTAGAAACAAAAACATGAAATTAGAAGCAGCATTTGAAACAAAATAATTTAAAATCTAAGAAATTAATTAGATTAGAAATAGGAAGCAAATTGTACAGATGCACAAAAGGAGTGCTAAGCTAGGCCAGACCGCAAAAGGCCAGTGCAGGGTGAAAGACTGGAAAACATGACAACTTGGGCTTGGATCAAGGTTACTCGCACTATGCTTACTAATGAACCAGCAAACACATACTGTGGAAGATAAATATTCTGTAAGTATCTGAGTGAGCAGACCCAGCTCTCCAGCATCTCTCCAGGGCCTTGCTCTGTGTACAAAGCAAACTTTCAGCAGGCTGAACAGTTTAAGGCTATAAACTCACTTCCTGTTGTATCTTGAGAGTAGGGAAGACACAACAGCACCAAGGATCTACCAACTATGTAGAAGGCAACCTTCTGCTGCAGCCCAGTGTTCTGTGTGCTATTTCTATTGAATCACTAACAGTCTTGGATTCGTCTACTACAGTCACTGCAAAATAAAGAAGCAGCACATGTCAGATGCATAAACATGAGCCCAGAACTTCTTATCTGCAGGAAATATAACTTTAGATATGACATAGTTTTTCAAGGACTGGCACTATAATATTATTTATGTTCAAAATTCAACTCCAGCATGTATTATACTAGCTGTGTAACTTTTGGCATATATGCATTGTTCTATACCCCTGTTTCCTCATATTGGGATGGTCATAATTATACCATCTATCTTATGGGGTTGTGGTGGAGATTAAATAATTTAATAAGTGCTTAGAACAATGCTAAGCACATATAAAATGCTATATGTAAGCGTCACCTATTCATGCTATATGTAAGTGTTAGCTATTCTTTATAATTTCTCTAAATTGTTATTTTTGCTTCCATACAGTTAATTTGATGAGAAAGTTTAACTCTGGCCTTTTAAGGGATCCCCAATCCTCTTTCCATGGCACTGAGCCAGGTATAGGGGACTCCATTTGTCTACATATGTCCAAATTTAAAAATAAACTGGACAAACACTTTACTGACAAAATACATCTGTGGGATGCATTTAGCTTGCAGATCATAATTTTGAGACCTCTGACCTGTGGACTTAGCCTTTGGAACACTATAATCATAAAATTTCAGCTTTGTAGAATATCACATTTCACCCTTAAGGCAATGAACAGATTATATTCATAATATCTACTTACTGTTTGAAGATTAGTGATGAATAAAAGAGGAAGTAGGGAGGGAAACATTAGATATTGTTTAATGTCTCAAAATATTATTCTTCCATCATAGATTTTATAAATTGTTTTATGGATCAAAGAATTCCCTAAAAGTTATTTGAAATTTTTGTGTTTCAGCATTTCATTAAGAATTTCAACTATCTGCTATGTATTATATTTTATCAATAATAGTGCAATTAGAACAATCCTTCTTACATGTTCATGTGCACATGAATCACTTGCTGATCTTGTGAAAAGCCAGAATTTGATTAGTTTTGGGGGTGGTACCTGTGGTTTTGCATTTCTAACACACTCTCAGGAGATGCTGATGCTGATGCAGAAGCCAATACCTGTATTAAGGTACAGGCTTCCAAAGGGGCTTGCACAGATGAGAGACCCTGAGGCTTGATCATTATGCTGCTGATGACATGCAGCTTATTATGTAAAATGACAACCTCAGAGTTGCTGCTGCAAAAACTGGTATAACTGCCTCTACCTCCTAGTTCATGAAGTTCAGTTACTACTTTAGACACCATAATTTTAGTTTGGTTTAGAGTACCTCTTTCATAACAGAGCCCCATATAATTGTCATATGTAATCATTTTGATATATGTAATTCAAATAATAATTAGATAATTAAATTTAATAATTTGTACTTGATTTACTTAGAGAATCAGAAGCAGTACACCACTTATCTACAATGTTAGATGGTGGCCCTCAATATTGCACTCTACCTTTATCAATTCTAAATTTTTAATAACACATAGACTGGAAAATTGGCTGCATATTTTTAAGAGAAACTTTTAGTTATGTACTTTTAAGAGAAAGTGTTTTAATTTTTTCTTATATAAAAATAGATTAGCAAGAGAATTCTAATTCTTACTTATATAAGAATAGATTAGTGAAAGAAAATACATTTATATATCCGTACACAAACACATACACATATTTTTAATGAACAAAACATGAATAATATTTAAGCACTTTGATATCATTTGAAATATTTTAATTTTGTAAAGTTGCAAACAAGTGAAAGAGATTGTGAAAATCAAAATAAAACAAAAATATAGCTCTCTAAATGTCTTTTAAGAATAACGTTTGCCCTGAATGGTTTTGCCTAGGTTTTCTTCTAGGGTTTTTATGGTGTTAGGTCTTATGTTTAAGTCTTTAATCCATCTGGAGTCAATTTTAGTGTAAGGTGTCAGGAAGGGGTCAAGTTTCTGCTTTCTGCATATGGCTAGCCAGTTTTCCCAACACCACTTATTGAACAGGGATTCCTTCCCCCATTGCTTGTTTTTGTCGGGTTTGTCAAAGATCGGGTGGTTGTAGATATGTTGTGTCACCTCCGACGCCTCTGTTCTGTTCCATTGGTCTATATCTCTGTTTTGGTACCAGTACCATGCTGTTTTGATTACTGTAGCCTTGTAGTAGAGTTTGATGTCCGGTAGTGTGATGCCTCCTGCTTTGTTCTTTTTGCTTAGAATTGACTTGGCTATGCGGGCTCTCTTTTGGTTCCATATGAAGTTTAAGGTGGTTTTTTCCAGTTCTGTGAAGAAGGTCATTGGTAGCTTGATGGGGATAGCGTTGAATCTGTAACTTACTTTGGGCAGTATGGCCATTTTCACGATATTGATTCTTCCTAACCATGAACATGGAATGTTTCTCCATCTGTTTGTGTCCTCTCTTACTTCGTTGAGCAGTGGTTTGTAGTTCTCCTTGAACAGGTCCTTTACATTCCTTGTTAGTTGTATTCCTAGGTATTTTATTCTCTTTGTAGCAATTGTGAATGGCAGTTCGTTCTTGATTTGGCTCTCTTTAAGTCTGTTATTGGTGTATAGGAATGCTTGTGATTTTTGCACATTGATTTTGTATCCTGAGACTTTGCTGAAGTTGCTTATCAGTTTCAGAAGATTTTGGGCTGAGACGATGGGGTCTTCTAGATATACAATCATGTCGTCTGCAAATAGAGACAATTTGACTTCCTCCTTTCCTAATTGAATACCTTTTATTTCCTTTTCTTGCCTGATTGCTCTGGCTAGAACTTCCAGTACTATATTGAATAGGAGTGGTGAGAGAGGGCATCCTTGTCTAGTGCCTGATTTCAAAGGGAATGTTTCCAGTTTTTGCCCATTCAGTATGATATTGGCTATTGGTTTGTCATAAATAGCTTTTATTATTTTGAGATACGTTCCGTCGATACCTAGTTTATTGAGAGTTTTTAGCATAAAGGGCTGTTGAATTTTGTCGAAGGCCTTCTCTGCATCGATTGAGATAATCATGTGGTTTTTGTCTTTGGTTCTGTTTATGTGGTGAATTACATTTATAGACTTGCGTATATTGAACCAGCCTTGCATCCCCGGGATGAATCCTACTTGATCATGGTGGATAAGCTTTTTGATGTGCTGTTGCAATCAGCTTGCCAGTATTTTATTGAAGATTTTTGCGTCTATGTTCATCATGGATATTGGCCTGTAGTTTTCTTTTCTTGTTGAGTCTCTGCCAGGTTTTGGTATTAGGATGATGTTGGTCTCATAAAATGATTTGGGAAGGATTCCCTCTTTTTGGATTATTTGGAATAGTTTCAGTAGGAATGGTACCAGTTCCTCTTTGTATGTCTGGTAGAATTCAGCTGTGAACCCATCTGGACCTGGGCTTTTTTTGGGTGGTAGGCTCTTAATTGCTGCCTCGACTTCAGACCTCGTTATTGGTCTATTCAGGGTTTCAACTTCTTCCTGGTTTAGGCTTGGGAGGAGGCAACTGTCCAGGAATTTATCCATTTCTTCCCAGTTTTCTAATTTATGTGCATAGAGTTGCTTGTAATAATCTCTGATGATGGTTTGAATTTCTGTGGAATCTGTGGTGATATCCTCTTTATCATTTTTTATTGCATCTATTTGGTTATTCTCTCTTTTCTTTTTTATTAGTCTGGCTAGTGGTCTGTCTATTTTGTTGATCTTTTCAAAAAACCAGCTCCTGGATTTATTGATTTTTTGTAGGGTCTTTTGTGTCTCTACATAGGCGTAGGCAAGGACTTTATGACCAAAACACCAAAAGCATTGGCAACAAAAGCCAAAATAGACAAATGGGACCTGATCAAACTCCACAGCTTCTGCACGGCAAAAGAAACAGTCAATAGAGTGAATCGGCAACCAACAGAATGGGAAAAAATTTTTGCAGCCTACCCGTCTGACAAAGGGCTGATATCCAGAATTTACAATGAGCTAAAAAAGATTTACAAGAAAAAAACAAACAAGCCCATTCAAAAATGGGCGAAGGATATGAACAGGTACTTTACAAAAGAAGACATACATGAGGCCAACAAACATATGAAAAAATGCTCATCATCACTGGTCATTAGGGAAATGCAAATCAAAACTACATTGAGCTACCATCTCACGCCAGTTAGAATGGCGATCATTAAAAAATCTGGAGAAAATAGATGCTGGAGAGGATGTGGAGAAATAGGAACACTTTTACACTGTTGGCGGGAGTGTAAATTAGTTCAACCACTGTGGAAAACAGTGTGGCGATTCCTCAAGGACCTAGAAATAGAAATTCCATTTGACCCAGTAATCCCATTACTGGGCATATATCCAAAGGATTATAAATCGTTCTACTATAAGGACACATGCACACGAATGTTCATTGCAGCACAGTTTACAATAGCAAAGACCTGGAACCAACCCAAATGCCCATCGATGATAGACTGGACAGGAAAAATGTGGCACATATACACCATGGAATATTATGCAGCCATTAAAAATGAGGAGTTCGCGTCCTTTGTAGGGACATGGATGAACCTGGAAACCATCATTCTCAGCAAACTGACACAAGAACACAAAACCAAACACCACATGTTCTCACTCATAGGAGGGTGTTGAACAAGGAGAACACATGGACACAGGGAGAGGAGCACTATACACGGGTTCTGTTGCAGGGGAGTTGGGGGAAAAGCGGGGGGGGAGTTGGGGAGGGATAGCATGGGGAGAAATGCCAGATATGGGTGAGGGGGAGGGAGGCAGCAAATCACACTGCCATGAATGCACCTATGCAACAACTTTGCATGTTTTTCACATGTACCCCAAAACCTAAAATGCAATAAAAAAATAAATAAATAAATATAAATAAATAAATAAATAAATAAATCTGGAGACAACAGATGCTGGAGAGGATGTGGAGAAATAGGAACACTTTTACACTGTTGATGGGAGTGTAAATTAGTTCAACCACTGTGGAAAACAGTGTGGCGATTCCTCAAGGACCTAGAAATAGAAATTCCATTTGACCCAGCAATCCCATTACTGGGTATATATCCAAAGGATTATAAATCGTTCTACTATAAGGACACATGCACACGAATGTTCATTGCAGCACAGTTTACAATAGCAAAGACCTGGAACCAACCCAAATGCCCATCGATGATAGACTGGACAGGAAAAATGTGGCACATATACACCATGGAATATTATGCAGCCATCAAAAACGATGAGTTCGCGTCCTTTGTAGGGACGTGGATGAACCTGGAAACCATCATTCTCAGCAAACTGACACAAGAACAGAAAATCAAACACCGCATGTTCTCACTCATAGGTGGGTGTTGAACAATGAGAACACATGGACACAGGGAAGGGAGCACTATACACTGGGGTCTGTTGGGGGGGAGAGGGGGGGACAGAGGGGGGGTGGGGAGTTGGGGAGGGATAGCATGGGGAGAAATGCCAGATATAGGTGAAGGGGAGGAAGGCAGCAAATCACACTGCCACGTATGCACCTATGCAACAACCTTGCATGTTTTTCACATGTACCCCAAAACCTAAAATGCAATAAAAAAAAATAACATAAAAATAAAAAAAAAAGAATAACGTTTGCTTCAAAATACTGACAAAGTTAGCAAAGAAATGCAGAAATAAATTTTACCTTAAAAAATTTCATGAAAATATGTGATTACATTATATAAACATACAAAAATAACTACAGAAATTTCAGAGCACACATATCTTGTTTTAAATAATACTGTTTTAATCAACTTTTACTCCTAAGTTAAATATTTATATAACCCAGTTCTACGAAGAAGACCACTTTGACCTCTCTATCAGCCTCTACTTATGTGACTTCTGGAAATACAGAACTAATCCCCACAGAAACTCAAAGCAAATTTGCTTACACATGTCCTAGTAAAAAAAAAACAATTTTAAATTAAATGTCAAATGGACAAATCTTTATCAAAGTGCTAGATATTATTAGAAAATTGATGGGAGAAAATAGGAAATACGATTTTTTCCAATGTTTCAAACCAACTACCTTTTTAGAAACCCCACTGGCAGTTCTAAGTCATCATCTTAAATATAACATCAAGAAGTCAGAGAAAGTCCACCAAGTAAAAATGGAACACATGATGAAAGTGTAAAACCCACAGAGCCTATAGATTTACTGCAATAACAATAAAGTCAATATATTTTTGTTTCTTGTTTATTGAATCACAGCCATAGTAAAATTATAACTATCTATAAAATAGCTACCACTTTTCACAGCAATTAATAGGCTTACTGAGACTTACCAGTGTGAAACTTTTTTTAATAAAAAAGTTTTAGGTAAATTCTTGTGAAAACTCCATCATAAGCTAATAAAAATGGCTTATTTTGTAAAAGTTATGATTAGAGATAGAAACCATACCTTTTGCCACACACCTTTTATTGTCCTGGTAAAGAGAGAGTGCATTCACCAAATATTTATTTGCTTAATAGAACATAGTTTCTACCTACGTTGACAAGTATTACACATTTTTATATAAATGAAACAAGATGAAATAATTTTAGCTATTTGTGTCTACCTTAGTGCAATCCCTCAAAGACACAAGAAATAAGTAACTTCATACAAGCTAAGAAACTGGCCCAGCTTACACCTTTGAGAAAAGTTGACTTGTTGTTTACTCAAATATTGTTAAACAATGGAAATATCATGAAATAGTCCATTTTTAAAGCTATGTCGCCTAAAATGATTTCTTTGGGCCATGTGGGAAGTGTTTGGCATTCTTCAGGCTCCATGCACTGTGAGGTATCAGTGGCTTTTTGACATTATGTTTTTTCTAGGAATGTCCAGAACATCACAATCCCTTGTTTACCTGATTCATTCTTCAGCAACATTCTAGACCTAGGGTAAGCATCATCTTTCCAAGAAGTCTTTCTGTGTTGGTTGAGTGAGGGAATGGATAAATACCTAGCACCTTTCTTCCTCAATATATGGAAAGGAATAATAGCATTACCTGGACTTTTTGAATAATTAAAATATGCCAGCACCTGAATTTAAGTCTTTACTTAACACATACCATGTATTCTACAACACATTTCCCAGAAAAAGAAACAATTATTAATTCCACCTAACTAATGTGGAAACGAAGGCTTAAAATAGTTAGTATATTCAAGATTATACAAATAGTAAATAGTGAAGGTGAAATTAGCATGAAGGTATCTTGGATTGCATACCCTATGCTAGTAGAGTCAGAAAACCTGAAGCAAGGACATTGGCAGAGAAAAAAGCCTGACTCAGATTGGGAATTTTCAGACAAATCTGAGCCTCAGAGCTACCAAAAACTATCAAGAAGAACATTCCAGAACTCATATCTCTTATCTTGTATACTATAGACCTGAGCTAAGCTTAGAACTTTGCTTTCATGTAGATTTTGTCATTTCTAATCTTGGCCACACTGTATTACTTCACATGGCATAAATAAGCTTAAAAAAAATAAAAAAACTAGGTTCAAAATTCACAAACTGCCAACTTACTTTCACTTTTGAATTTATAACACACAATGAACCAGAACAGTCCAGATAAGAGACTGGAGGGGCAAAGAGGAAACTGGAGATGGATAAAATATATAAGAACAATATAATTTCATGCTGTTTCATGCTTTCTTGCTATATTTTTATGTTATAAATTTCTACATTTGTAACTGGTAAGCTAACACTAGCAATTGATAAGCACAATACATTTAATAAAAAGATGTTAAATAAAATGTAATATGAATACAAGTACACACATGTAAGCCATATGTTACTTTATTCCAACTATTTCCTTGTATACCATACCAACAAGAATAAATAAAAAAAAATTTGGCCTCCAAATATATTATGTATTTGTTGTTTTTATTCATTTGTTTTATATGGGTTATAGTCTGTGGGAAGTTCTGAATAACTAACAATAACCTTCTTTATACAAACTGGATTTTTACTCAATGAAAAATAGTGTAGTACAATTCAGCTTAGCATGATTTTAAGTAGGACAAAGGTGTATGAACAATGTATAGAAATCATTTATGTATAGCTTCATGTTGCATACTGTTAATGAAGAGTTATTGATCATCTAGAATAAAGGACACAATGGCCAGTCAGATGCCCTTTAAGTTACTTTTCCAGATGTGGTAATGCTCATGTGGTACCTTAATAAAATTATAAGCAAGAATGTTGATTCCATGTATTTTCCTCAGGTGCTATTAGTATTGATTCTTCTTTCCTTTCTCACTGTAATCCACTAGCTTTAGATCATACCAAAACTTATATGATAAAGAAAATGTACAAAAGAAGGAAATATATGGTTCCCCTCCTCCTTAGCCATAATAAATAAAATTAGTCAAGCTTCATATGGTTAACAGCATGCATTAAGCATTTCTATGTATCATAAGCCCTGAGGGAACCCAAGGGAGGCAAAAGGTGCGTACTGTGATTTTCAAAACCTTGTAACCACCCTAAAGCTGAGTGAATGGACATGAACTCCAAGAGTAGGCAGAACCAATCTGGAGGAACTCAATGGCTAGAATGTGTATAGACAGTACAGATGTTTCTCCTTGAAACCATCCATCGACCTCACCATTGCTTATGCCTCAGGTTTGTGTTTGCAAAAGGGCAATTAGTGAGGGTCAAGCATATACTCTAAACAGAGAGCTCTTTTGTAAACTTGATCATGAGCTCAGTCATCTTAGTCAAGCATCCTAGTCAAATAAAAAGAAGTGTCAGCGTGGTATTTTTCAGATATTTGCAAAAAAAAATTTTAATTCCAAAGACAAGTAAGGGAAAGAAGGGTAGCCATCACATTCCTTATGTTCTTTGAAAGGTGCAAAATTCTAAATAGAATTTTATACAGAAAATAAAAAATACAATAACCTGGCATCTTTAACTCAATATTTGCAACAATTTAATGGTGGTGGGCTTTAGTGAAGCCTCTCATCCAGGTTTTATTACTTTAATAAAACAACTTTAGTACATTTTCTATTCTACAGTAGTACTTTATTATGAGTTACAGAAAGTAAACTGCCCTTGTCAAAATAAATAAAGCAAGTACATCTCATGATTTCACATGCCTGATTTTATAATGTTGTTTTTTAATGTGCATTGCTACTCATTTACACAATTTAGTCATCTCTTGGGAATTCTCAAGTCATTAGCATGAATTAGTATAGTATTAAGTATGAAACGACAGATACTTCTAAGAATTTTAAAAGAACTGCACTCTTAGGCACAGATTAATGGGAAGTAATTTATCTCCTTCTACATTTACAGCTCCCACAATGAAAGCAGATGGGTCACAAATATGCTTTTCCTAAGTGGTCATTTTTAGTGGCAAACTGCTAATACAGCAACATTTCTAAGTCCGTTTCTCCAACACGGACTCATAGGAAACCCGACATGCTGTAGTAGAATGAATCCTGAGTCAAGAGACATCAGATAGCATCTGTGGTCCTAGTCTGGCATCGTGTGCCATGTGGCTTCTATGTGTCATGTGGCTTTTTCCTCTATCCTAAAGTGGTGCCTTACACACTGTACATACTCTTCAATATTCAGAAGTTTGACAAAATGCTGTAGAGTTTGTAGAGCCCTTTACTGCATACATTAATTTATTTTCACATCTCCACAGGATAACATAACCCTCATTTTACAAGTAGGAGAACTGCTACTCCTCTAAGAAGTTTAAGTAAATTATCTGATGCCACATTACTAGGAATTGCCAGAATCAGTACATCCTCTAAGTTCTCATCGTTTAGTGTTTAGTAAGAAAGCTATCTCAGCTCATTATCCCACAGAGGCCCCACATGCCAAAGACTGGGGCCAGAGTGGAGCAAGGCACTAAAATAGTTCACTAACATGCATTCTCTACTAAAGTAATACAGTTCCGAAATAAAATCATTTTCTTGTCCAATCTTTGAAGATATTGTTAATTTTTAGGAGTAAAAATTTCTAAAATATCCCTCACAAAATTATTATGCTCTTGCTAACCCTTGGGGAGCAGCATTGATAAGCTCTCTTTGGGAGAGCTATTATTCCCAAATATAACTCCTGGTAACTAAGTTATTAATGTATACTTTATTTACTTTAGCTTTGGTTACAGAATTTGGAATTATGTAATATAACTAAGAAAATGACAAAGCTGTGTCATTGAGTACATGAGCTGCTATGATGAGTTACAAATAAGAGATGAGATATAAAATGGAAAGAAAGTTTTAAATTAATCTGGCTACAAAGATTAAATATAAAAATGATGACTACTTTATTCATGTTATTATTCTCAGCCAAGAGAAAATATCTATCCTGTTCCCCTTTGGAGCTGTTTATCTCATCTTCAACTCAATTTCCAACTCACATCTACCAGAAGATCTCCTGCTAATACAGCTTGGATCTCCCCAGTACCTCTTAGATGTGGCCTTCCTGTACAATCTACATACATTTTGCCAATTCATGTTTGATGATTATAATATTTTCTGATTCATATTATAATTGATTATGTGTTTGTCCCTCTCTTTATTCTGAGTCCTTGATGTCAAGGGATACATTTAATTATTTGATGGGTAGTGGTGGGGAGTGGATATACTGAGTACCTAAAACAAAGACTCAGTGCAATTCTGGAGTGAATTAACAAATGAGTAAAACTAAATGTATTTGAAATCTGATGACTATTAGTAAGTCCACGACATAAAAATCAAATCCAGTGTTTCCTTATAGTCCATATATAGTTTTCTGTTCTGGCAGATGTAAAAGAATTCAAAAGAAGGCAATAGACAAAACATCTGTATCTTTTATGACAGTAGGAAGTGAATACATAGATGTTAATAATTACTATAGTCCCTCAGAAGGTACTGTTTTTTCATTCCAAAATATCTCTTACCTTTTCTTGACATAGTCAAATGGGTTCACTAATTTATCTAATAAAAAGAAATCCTTGGGTAAATTATTGACTTTCTTTAAAATAAAGCTAAAGCAAATTAGGATGGGTCAAAGTTAGACCTAGAATCTTCTAAAGTGACTATTTAACTGATTGCATTTAATTTATCTTTCCATGATAATTGATAGCAAAAGCTATCAACGAAAATCTCCATGAAATAAAACAAGACATACTGAAACGCCATTCCATATTTTTTTATGAATCACTTATCTTTAAAGAAAAATTGAGTTTCTGATATATTTAACAGTTAATTTTCAGCTAACTGATGCATAATTTAAATCTTTGCCAAAAACATTTGATAACTTTGATGTTTTACTTTTAATATTAACAAAGAGTATCATATTTTGCCATATTTAAAATGTTCATGGTAAATATAAATGCTTACTCTGAACAATTCGTTATACAGCGAGTCACAAGATGAAATTCAAAAGCAGCATCTTTAGATTTTGAAGTTGTTATTCCAAACATAGATATGAGGAAAAATATCTGTAAATATCTCATCAATTCAGAAGATTAATGAGCTTTAGTAAAGAGATAGGAAGAAAATGAAAGTTATAAGAGAGAGTATATAATTAAAAACATTTTTTTGATTTCAGATTTTGATTTTTTGTTTAGAGGAAAAAAACACAAAAAAAAATCAGGGTAAAAATCTACATACTGAATGCAAATGCAAGAAATTTCTCAGACAGAAAATAATCTGGCCAATGGAAATAATAAAGTTAAACACCATGCTCCCACCATCAGTCATAAGGTTTGAGATGAAAGACAGACGCCCCAGAATACAAATAGACAAGGAGAGGTTCACAATTTTGTAAAACCTTTAGGGGACAGAAAAAGAGAAAGATGTTTCTTCATCTTTGGAATACAGTAGAGATGTCCCTAACCCCCCAAATTCAGAACCCTGGACAGGGCCATGGGAGCCAAATTCAGAACCCTGGACAGGACTCTAAGAGCCAAATGAGAACCGTATTTCAAAGAAGAAATAGCCGGCTTGAGTCTTGGAAGAGGCTAAAGCCACAGGACACTAGGGGATAGATGGGGCAGCATTGCTGGAAGTGAGCACAGGAAACATTTTAAGATGGCAGAAGCAACAGCAGAACTGTGGTTTGGATAAACTCTAAGACAGATTCCTGTAACTTCCCTCCTTAACCTCCTAGCTCTGTGTGCTTGTCAAGTTACATGACCCATTGAACTTGTTTCCTTAACTGAAGAATAAGAATAAGAATATCAACCACAAACTTAAAAAAATTTTATATGTATTTGGCTGGGAAAACAGGGCCACTTAATGTTTTCTAGGTATGAAGGGTTTAATATGAAAAAGTAAACAATTACCCAACCATTAGAAGAGTTGGGAAGTAAACATTGAGTTGGGGAGTGAACAAGAGTTAAGGGTGGTCATGGAAACACCATGGCCATGATCATAGCCTGAAGCACTGGTATGTGGTTTCTCATGAGCTTACAGTGAAGCCACTACAATGCCTTTGAAATATATGAATATATGAAAGTTCCCATTGATTTTCTCTGTCTGAAGCAGTAAAAGAAATGGTTTTCAACAGCTGGCCAGGAAGCCAGTGTGAATCTCTCATCTGCACAGCATCTAACTGAAACTGCCTACAGAAAAAAGAAATGGCCTCTTGGGTTTTCTGCCTTCCTAATCAAACAGAAATGCTTCTTCTCAGCATATGTTAATCTGAAACCATACAGGGATGGAGATTCTTAAACACAAAGGCTCTGACTTCTCAGCATTTTGAGGAGACCTTAGAAAGAGGTGGCAATGATGCAATTATTTAGCATCAATAAAAATATTAAATTTGATTATTCACAATAAGAGTATAGTAAATATTAGTACTAGTATTATTTATTATCTTTAAAGGGTAGAAGTAACTTTTGGGCAAAATTAACTGTGCAAGAGAGAACCAGATTTTTTCATATCTGGTTTCAGGCACAGAGAGACTTTAGAAAACAGAGTTTGGTAGTCCCTTGGTGAAGAAAAAATGATGATGTTTTTTCCCACAATTTCCAAAATTTCTTTTGGTGGACCTATATAACTTACATCATCAGAAACAAAACAACATTATTTTAGGGAAGGAAAGAGAAGTAAGATGGAAGGAAGGAAGGAAGGAAGGAAGGAAGGAAGGAAGGAAGGAAGGAAGGAAGGAAGGAATGGGGAGGGAGGGACGGTTTTAACAGTTACACTGTTGAGATGTAGCTCAAGCCAAAAGCTTTGGCTACATGCTCCAGGTTACCCATAACTGATGTGTTCTATTTCTCAGTCTAATGACTGGAGAAGCACCTATTATATCTTTAATTAGTAGGGAATATGACAATAAGAATGGCAATTTTAGTTACAGCAGCTTAGAAGACAGATTCAAGTACAAGAAAATAAATAATATAAATGGTAAAAATCACCACTGACATTCAGCAAAGTCAACAAATCCATATAGTACATGCTAAAGTTCTGTACAGAGATAATATAATGAATTAACACAGCAATATAACAGCATATCATAAACAAAAACAAAGATCTACTGAGTGTCTCCAATGTACAACACTCTGTGCTGAAGAAATTAAGCAATGGCCCAAAGCTAGAGGCAGGAGATACAACTAATAATAGATAACATCACAAATGAGCTCATGCAAAATATCACCTGAACGGCACAGTGATACCCTCAGACAAGGATATAGTATCTGAAGTCAAGATACAAGAGTGGTTCTCTATGAGATAATGTTAAATAAAGTAAAAAAGTAAGCTCAAACTTCTCTCTTTGAAAGACAGCAAAAAACAAGAGGAAACAAAATGAAAGTGGTTGGAAATGTTCCCAGAGTTCCATGAGCCATAAAGCTGTCGACATACACACCCTGTGAGGTTAGTCACGGGGAATGTGGACATCAATCACTGTGGTCACACTGGAAGACTCCCTCCAGGAAAGTTAAAAGGGAAAATAAAGACCTCAACAGTGCCATATATCAAACCCATGAATCTGAGACCAGGGTGGTAAAGATGCATTTATGGTACAAATTAATCCAAATGACCAAGGAGGGCAAATGTTTTCCACATGTAGGCTGTGTGTCATAAAGTACTCTGTGACCATGCATAAATTAATAGCACATTTTGCCATAAAGGTCATTTTATTTATTAATTGAAAACATATCCATGCAGGTTTGCAGCATGCCAATATATTCAACATTTTACTCAACATTAAGACATTTTATTCACTCCTGTTCTCAGGCCCTTTAATGAAGTGTCATTTCCTGACACTTTCTCACAGCGGAGTAAACTGACATTAAGTCAGATTTTGCTGAATTTTTACATCTTATAGATTAGAAAAATTCTGGTCATTCATTCAACAATCATTGATGATGTGCCTCAACATTCTTATTCTTCTCCTGGTTACTGGCCTTGCAGTGTGTTTATGCCACTTCCCTAAACAAACAAGGTTAGTATCTCATTGACTTCTGAGCTGGATATGAATACCTCATCCTGGCTTTAAAGTTCTTCTACCACATGTCCTCCATGCATGTTCCAGATACATGGTTTAGTACAAATATCAAACACCACATTCTTCATCAAAATGTTCATATTTCTCCTGAACTAAATGTGGTCTTTCCTTACATGAAAGATATTTTCTGCTCTTTTATAAAACATTGTGTTTTATTTCTGGCTAACTACTACTTTGTGTTGACCACCACCCTCCACTCCTTAGTGGTTAACAAATAACCAATATTATTTTTCATGTATCTTGAGGATTGGTTAGGATGTTCCTCTGCTGAGTTTTCCTGTGGTCATGTATGTGTCTGCATTCAGCTGGGAACTCAGCTCAGCAGGAAGGCCCCAGATGGTCTGAGTCATGTCTGGCAGCTTGCATTGGCTGCTGGCTGGTGTGCTCTGGGTTTTTTCAACCTGCTCTTCCATTCTCCTTTGGACTAAACTATCTCATTCTATTGATAAAAGAAATAGAGAGAGCCAATTTTCATTTAAGTATTGAAGAATGAACTTCACTTCTTGATGCTAAGGATGTAAGGCCACATTTACTCTCCTACGCATTTCATATTCTGGTTGTGCTTTTATTCTTACAGGTCCTGTAGGTCAGGAAGTCTGTTACCACAGTACCTCATACAATGTTTGGCACAGTGTTATATATCTTTTACCTAATAAATATTTATTTCACAGAATGTAAGGGTTATCATGGTACTGTAACAAATATATGGATAACAAAGACAAATCTAGGCAAATATTCAGGACAGAAGTGTGATCTTAAAAACTGGAGAGGGCCAGGCACAGTGGCTCACACCTGTAATTCTAGCAGGTTGGGATGCCGAGGCGGGTGGATCATGAGGTTGGGAGTTTGAGACCAGCCTGGTCAGTGGGATAAAACCTCATCTCTACTAAAACTACAAAAATTAGCTGGGCATAGTGGTTCACACCTGTAGTCCCAGCTACTTGGGAGGCTAAGGCAGAAGAATCACTTGAACCCAGGAGGCGGAGGTTGCAGTGAGCTGAGATTGTGCCACTGCACTCCAGTCTGGGTGAAAGAGCAAGACTCCATCTCAAAAAAAATTGGAAAAACTGCTACTGGTAGTTAAACAGTCATTGTGAAAATTACAAGCCATTCCAATGTGCTCTGTCTGCTTTCTGCTAATAGAAATGTGGAATCTAAGTCCTTAAAAATAGATATACGTCTAAACTTATTTTAAAACATTTTATCATTTAAATGCATTGTTTCCTTTTCTAATTTGGGTTTTGTCCACCAAATAAAATTGCAGTATAAGAAAATCCATAAATCACCTTCATACAAAGTACTTAATTTAAAATAAACCTTCAAAAAAGTGAGAAATTGACTTAAAAACTATCATTTCAGCATGGACACATTTTCTATCATAAACATTTTCTCAACCGTATTTTCCTTTCTTAAACATTCCTTTAAAACAAATTTCATGATGAGAATGCCATATAATTAATTTAATGCCTGTATTTTTCTAAAGTACATGTAATTATATACATATTACATATTTCAAATAAATACTTGGTTGTTTATTTTCCTTCCATTTCCTTATATGCTTAAAGCATATTTTTTAAAAAGTTGAATATTCAACTGATTTTCCCTAAAAAAAAAGAACATTGGTATACAAGGGCAAAATGCTCAAAATCATATTTTTAACAATATTTCCTCATATGTGTCACTGAGGAAATTATCTCATCTTTTTGGTCTCTATTTATTCATCTGTAAGATAGAAAACAGTAATTTTTTTCCAGATTGTATACCTCTAAAACACTATAATTCTGTATATTCTTCTTAGCTGTCTAACACACTGATGCAAAATTGGAGCATTCACTAAGTGTTTTTTGCTACCCATCAGTTTCATTAATAAGAGCTTTACAATTTAGAAGGGGGAAAATAGTACTAGATAATTAATGAACCAAATGTTAAGCCTAAATATATATTCATACATTATTCAGCATAATAATCATCCAGTTAAGAGAAAAACATTGGTTGAGACTGTTTGCTCAAGTCATTCATGGTAGTAATTTTGTTTTTCACAGTTAATAAAGTTAATACTGAGGAGACACATACACACAAAAAAAGGATAATAAAAATGTACCTACAAAATGAGAACAAATGTTAAACCAAAACATAAGGAAACAGGTTAAGTTAGAATAAAAGATGAAAAATAACTTGCAAGGAGATATTTTATTAAAATCTCCAGCATTCTTATTTTCCTAAAGTATTTACACAAACTACTGTCCTCTGATCATGCTGCCATTTCCTCTCAATGTTCTTTTGTCTTCTAATCAAGAGGATAAGACACCAGGCAACTTCCAAATTGTGGAATTCTAATTATGCTTTCCTTACTGAAAGAAACCAAGGCTCCTTGGGGACTTAACTGGATCAGGTGATGTGTAAGAGATATCTGAGATATCCTATTTTGACAGAAAACAAAGACTACTATGTTCAAAAGACATAGTGCCAACCTGAAAACAAGCTCCCACTTTACACAGACGGAACTGTTTGAATAACAATAATAATAAATGACAACAACTGTAAAATACAGAATTGTCAAATAATGTTTACTAAGTACATAATGACAAATTAAAAGTCAAAAAATAACAGATGCTGGTAAGGTTGTAGAGAAAAAGGAATGTTTATCTACTGTTGGTGGTAGTGTAAATTAGTTCAACCACTGTGGAAGACAGTGTGGTGATTCTTCAAATATCTAAAAACAGAAATACCATTCAAATCAGCAATTCTATTACTGGGTATACACCCACAGGAATATAAGTCATTCTACCATAAAGACACATGTACACATATGTTCATTTATTGCAACGCTATTCACAATAGCAAAGACATGTAATCAACCTAAATGCCCATGAATCAAATATTGGATTAAGAAAATGTGGTACACATGCACCATGGAATATTATGACTATGCAGTCATATAAAAGAACAAGATCCTTTCCTTTGAAGGGACATGGATGGAGCTGGAGACCATTACCTTTAGCAAACTAACACAGGAACAGAAAAGCAAATACTGCATGTTCTCACTTATAAGTGGGAACTGAACGATGAGAACACATGGATACACAGAAGGGAAAACCATACACTGGGACTTATTGGAGGATGGAGAGAGGGAAGAGAGAGAGGATCAGGAAAAATAACTAATGGGTACTAGGCTTAATATCTGGATGATGAAATAATCTGTACAACTTTGCCTATGTAACAAACTTGCACGTGTCCCTGAACTTAAAATAAAAGTAAAAAAAAAAAATCTTAACAATTATCTTTGGAAATTACTAGAACACCTACACGTTGTTATGAAAATTAGTAAATAGAAAAAATTAGCATTTATCTTGCTTTTATCTCATGAATTCTATATAGAGTAAGTGAGTAATGCAAAATAGAAAAATCTCTAAGTAGGCCATGGTCAGATTTCTGTAAATCAATGTTGTTGCAATAAACAAAACAGAGTAGTGTGTAAAAATGTAAGATTAGAAATTTTCTTGAAATCCATTGGGCAGAATTTTCTTAGTTTCTTTTAAGATCAAAATTACTTAAATGTTCTTAATTTCCCTTCATTGTTGATGTGTTCTTCCCTCCACCCCGCCCAATGATACAAGAGCAGGGACCTCAGCTTTGAGCGACCCTAGTGGGCTATGCTGCCTTTCTCCATGTGAGGGTGCTAACTCTAAAACATCAGTTTCCTCCAGGAGAAACATGGAGAGCCAGGCTTTGTTGTGTCTTTGTCACATGTGTATTCTTCCTTGTTGGTGAAAACAATCTTGAATTCGATTCCAGTAATGATTCTTGTTAAGTTTTAAAGTCAAAATAAATTTTTACATCTTAGCTTAATAAATCTTGACTGATTTTCAAAGCACTATCCTATAAATTATCTCATTTGATCATCAATAATGTTGTTCTGAATAGTGTAATTCAATCGGGACCAGGAAGAGGTGGTTGTAATGAACAGTGTGCATATGAGATGGAAATACATCTATTGGAGAAGGGGAAGAAAAAGAAATAAATATGAGTGAAGTATAAAAATAACAGTTTGATGGAAAGTGAAAGAAATAAAGATATAGGAGATTCAACATAAAATGAAAGAAATCATGAGGAGGAGACATACAGAATGAAATCATCTACTGAAAGAGGAAAAAAGATATATGAAAAGAGAAAATAGAGATCAAGGAGGAAGGAATGGGATGGAAAAGAAAAATGATAGATTTAATGAGTTCTGAAGTGTGTTAATCAAGTTAAACTGCTTATGCCTCATTGTGCTGTCCACTTAAGCTGTGACTATTAAAATAAGTTACAATCCATAATTTATTATCTCTGTCCTTTGAGAGGCTAATTAGCTTTCCTACAATTAAGCACTATTCACAACTCCTCAGCTGTTCTTATCAAACCTTCAACTGGCTATAAATGTACAGCCACAGCAGTCCTTTGGGAGAGATGATTCAGTTGGAAAATTGTGATCAGAAAACATACTCATCAGAGCAGTTTCCCCAAAGTGTGGCCCAGCTCTTTAGCAGCAGAGACACCTATGGTCCTTATTAAAATGCAGATTCTCCTGGCTGTTGCCAAGTGACGCTAAATCAGAATTTCTGAAAATAGGGCCCAGGAAAGTGCATTTTTAAGAAGAATCTTAAGTGCTTCTTATATACGCAAAAGTTTCTCCTGTTAGAAGAAATAAAGCCAAGATTCAGACCAAGTTAATCAACTAAAGTGCTTACTACTATCAGCTATTGGGTCTGATACCTTTCAAAAGGAAAAGGAACAAAACAAACATCTCCTAGTCCTGGTCATCTGTAAGGTGAGTTCGAAGAAATTCTATTCTCTGAATTGTTAGGTCTTCATTAACTTCCTTCTGTGCCAGTTTGACCAAATAAAATATGGGCACCTTTAAGGTTAAAAGAAAATTAAGCAATAAAGTCAGGAAACAGACAAATGGCTGTAATTATGTGATGCTTGTTTCTCAGGTATTCATTCTTTGTCTTGTTTAATTTCCTTATTTAACTAATTATGGGAAAAATTAAATGTCCCTCATTATGTTATCAATTGTTGCTGTGACTGAGTCCTCGTTTCCCCAGGGAGATCACACTGTGTGTCTTTAGGCCTGTTTGGGGACTTTTTTTGCTTTGTTTTATCGTTGTTGTTGTTGTTGTTTTTTCAATGTATCCCCATTCTATTTTACTCAGAGACTTGGATTCTTAGATCATTTATCTTATCACCAAAAGAGTTTATCAGACCAAGTAATGTTTTCTTTGCATTTTCTAATAATCCATAGGTAAACAATGCATGCAATTTTCCCTGAAAGTAATATTTTCTTTGTGTATTATACATAAAAACAGTTAAAGGAAGTGAAGGATCCAGAGATCATGCCAAAGAATATAAAATGGTAGACAAAAGAACCTTCATACTCCCTTCTCTTTGGCTTTAAAATATATATATTTGCCTTACAGTTGGGTATTGAGTTGGTTGCCTTACAGCTGAGATTGACAGAAAAGAACGTAAGTGAATTTTTTAAGCTGATGGAAATGTTTTAAAAGTTTAGTTGCATAAGTCTATGAGCCTCCTAAAAATAACTGAAATAATTACTTAAAACAGGTAGATTTTATGGTATGTAAATAAAACTGCTAAAATATGTAGGAAAGTAAAAACAAACCTGTTACTCAATAAAGCTGTTTAAAAAAGAAAAAAAAGTAAGGCCATGTGTGGTGGCTCACACTGTAATCCCAGCACTTTGGAAGGCCAAGGAGGAAGGACTGTTTGAGGCCAGGAGTTCAAGACCAGCCTGGGCAATATAGTAAGACCTTGTGTCTACAAAATATAAATTCAAATATTAACAGGGTATGGTGGTGTGTGTCTGTAGTCCCAGCTACTGAGGAGGCTGAGGTGGGAGAATCACTTAAACCCAGGAGTTTGAAGATGCAGTGAGCTGTGATTGTGCCACTGCATTCTGACCTGGGGTGACAGAGTGAGACCCTGTCTCAAAAAAATAAATAAAACTAAGAAATAAATAAATAAAAGAGAGAGAGAATTTTTTTTCTATTTCTACCTCAGGATATCTGAAGGTTGAAAGTCTAAAGTGGAAATTGGAGACATAATTGACATTTCCCTTTTTGTTCTAACCCCTAGATGGGAAGTGAATGGAGAGGAAAAAGATAGGAGTTGATCCAGTGTTGATGTAGACAGCACATGAATGACCTTTAATGAGAGCTGTTTCTTTTGTAAGGTGCTTTATGGGCTTTTTTACACATCCTCATGTCCTGGGGTCCTTCACCAGCACTCCTCTCATCCAAGTGGTACTTCGGTTAACCCCATTGATTACTCTTTGATTCCCTGCTACTTCCATTTGGGCTCCATTATGTTCCAGGTGGACATCTTGAGAAAAGTCCCTCTTGAATTGAAGAATGTCTTTCTTCAACAGTTAACCTACAATTGGTCCACTGGAAATATTCATCTTTGACCTATGGCAAGACCCATAAGATTTTTGAGTGGTCCTAGGAGGCTCCTGTTCCCAGACTTGAAGTAGGAGAAAACATGACTCACCCTCCCCTCACCCTGACATGGGGGAATGTTACAACTCTCAGCTCATTCTTTACAGTCTCCATTTATTTGGCCACATGTAATGCCTCTGCTAGAGTTCACAAAAACTTTTCTAAAACATCTTTTTTTACAAGTTCTGATTAAGTGATCTAGAACCTCACTTTGAAATGTGAAAGTATTAACCACCCATTTTCTTGGACGTTAGCCTAAACTGAGGCAGAAAGTCCCATTTTAACATACTGTTATAATTTATTTTTTAAAAAGAACAAGTCGTATTTTAAACTTTTGCTACAACATAAGCCATTATCCTCATTTCACATATGTATAATTAGAGGAAATTTATAAAACCTAAGCATGTTTCCAATTGAATAGTAGGTTTTTCAATAAATTCCCATAGATTAAAGGTTCATTCCGGACCCTAAGAGCAGTTCTTGGATCTCATGCAGCTAAGAATTCAGGGTGAGTTGCAAAATATAGTGAAGTTAGCATAGTTTATTAGAGACTATTACAGAGTAGGGTGACTTCAGAAAGCAAAATGAGAAACACCACTTCCTAAAATTTAATGCTTTATTTTATTGGATATTAGAGCTAAGAATAATGCACTTTATTACAAAGGTTTGTGATTAACCTGGGACAGGCTATTAGTATTGCTATTCTCTTGTGTAACCATTGACTTTAACAAGAATTTATGGTTGTTCTATTATCTTTAAAATGAAACATGTTCTTAAATTAAGAATGCTTTTTGTTCTAAGAGGTCTTATTTAGTTAGTTAGAATCATTAACTCATTCCCTCAACCATAAACATCTTGTGACCAAGAGTGCCTAACTTTATGGGAATGTAACCCAGTAAGTCTCACTTGATTGGGTCCTTATTCAAGACAGAGTCATTCTAGTTTAGACGCCTCTGACATAATCAAGAAATGGATAAGTTTAGTCACATTCAGAACTTTCAGGTTCATTTATATCTTTTCAATATTACATCAGAACTATGCTAACTTCACTATATTTTGCAACTCACCCTGAATTCTTAGCTGCATGAGATCCAAGAACTGCTCTTAGGGTCCAGAATGAACCTTTAATCTATGGTACTTCATTGAAAAACCTACTATTCCATTGGAAACATGCTTAGGTTTTATAAATTTCCTCTAGTTATACCTATGTGACATGAAGATAATGGCTTATGTTGTAGCAAAAGTTTAAAATAAAGGGAGAAGACAAAGTTTATTTCAAAAGTCTTAAAGAATGTTTCTTTAGAGTCAAAAATGCCAGGAAAATATGCCTACCTTATATAAATTAAAGCCCTGTCACAACCCATTTTCAAAGCAGATGCAGGGCAAGATCCATCAGGGGTTTGTATCTGTTACTTGTGTGCTGGCCTTCCTCTCTATAAGCTCTCAGCTAGGCAATCAAACACATTTTCACTCACCAGGGGAGACTAAAATCCATATGGTTCACTTGCTACTTGTCCTGGACAGAATCCAGATGAGAGCCATGTAAGAGACCAAACAGCTGACGATTTTGGAGAGGCTACTTAAATAAGATCTGACTGATTGTTTGGAAACAGTGTTTATCACTGCATCAAATATCTTCTAACAAAGGCCCCAGAAATGACTACACTTGCAGAGTTCAGTTAGTTGGACAAAGCCCAGAGTAATTTCTACTCCATAACACCATGGAATGTTTCATACATTTCATGTAAGACCCAACTGACGTAGTATTGAAAAGATATAAATGAACCTGAAAGTTTTGGATATGACTAAACTTATCCATTTCTTGATTATGTCAGAGGCGTCTAAACCAGAATGACTCCATCTTGAATGAAGACCCAATCAAGTGAGACTTAATGGGTTACAGTCCCATAAAGTTAGGCACTCTTGGTCACAAGATGTTTATGGTTGAGGGAATGAGTTAATGATGCTAACTAAATAAGACCTCTTAGAACAAAAAGCATTCTTAATTTAAGAACAGGTGTCACCTTAAAGATAATAGAACAACCATAAATTCTTGTTGAAATCAATAGTTACACAAGAGAGTAACAATACTAATAGCCTGTCACAGGCTGATCACAAGCCTTTGTAATAAAGCACATTATTCTTAGCTCTAATATCCATATAATCAGCATTATATTTTAGGAAGTGGTGTTTCTCATTTTGCTTTCTGAAGTCACCCTACTCTGTAATAGTCTGTAATAAACTCTGCTAACATCATTATATTCTGCAACTCACCCTGAATTGTTAGCTTCATGAGATCTAAAACCACTCTTGGGGTCTAGGACAACACCCCTTTTCTGGTAACAATTAGATCTAAAATTTCACTAAACTATAAAGGGAGAATAAGCAAAATGCTCTCTACAGGGTCATTATTGGTTAATTCATCTGTTTACCTTGATATAAAATAAAATTGTTAATATTTGTCCTATTACCTCTCACGTGGTTGTAAAAATTATTTAAAATAACTTGTATAATGTTTCAAAAACATGAAGTGTAATATAGGATGGGATCATGTAATAATATTCTGGGATAGTTGTTCCAAGATATTTACATTCATATTAAAATTTCATTGAGAAAATATTAATTAAAACAATTACATTTTTATAAATATGTTTGGAAAATATCACTTTCAAAGTGATTACATGCAAGAAGCTGCCTATGGTTCAGTAGATGTCTACTTACTGTTTCCTCTTATCCTTCACATGTCTCATTTACATGTAGGCTATCCCAGCCTTCAATAAGATCCCACTGATCCTGTAAATTATTGTCTCTTGTTATTCATGTCAGGTGGTTCAATACAGCAAAATAAGGCCTTTTAAATTATGCCTGTAGAAATTTTTGCTATGTTAATTATTATGCTATCAATGTACGGAAAGCATGAATATTGTTCTTTATTTCTTCTTTTACTCTTGAAGTTTCTCAGATATAATGACTTCCTCTTTATTTGCAAGTATGAATTCAAGAGTTGTCTAATGAGATATGTTGAAAAACACCTTTAATATTTCATATGGGATTTTCTGGTATCATGTTCAGTGCTGGACTTACTTGTGTTTCATATACATGAATGTGTTTGTTCCTTAAAACCTTGTATAGTATATAACCATTATTATTCCCATATTATGAATGACTAAACTACAGAACACAGAGTTTCAAGTAACTGACACAGGCCATGTACATAGCCAGTATATTGCAAAGCACATATTTGAACCCATTTATCTAAAACCAGAGCTGAGTTAGTTTATAACATCCAAGAGGCAGATATCAAGACAGAATAAAAAACATAAGGATTTTATTTCAGAAATCTTCTATGGCAAAATGAGAAAGAAGCCAGAAAAGGATCAGAGAGCTGTCAAACCACTATATAAAGTAACTATATAAGTCACTGCAGAAGTTTAAAAAAAAGAAAGGAAAGGGTTGGATGCGAGTGATCAGAACTGCAAGACAATCCATGGAAGGTTTGGCAAGACCATCAGACAGTCCTCAGGCCAAAGTTCCCATCAGAGAAGTTCCCTGTCTCCCAGGACAGAGCTTCCCTTTATCTCCCTGCTGTGCTTAGTCAGAAACCAGGAGCAGCCAGTGGGAGGTGTGTATCAGTGCGAGTGATGCCATGAGTTCCTGAACACGGCATCTGGGGCCTATGGTCCAATATGCTCCCTATCTCTCGAGTTCTCTATGGTTCATTCTTGGGACCGTCAGCACATTCTTAAGCACTACATTATATTGTCCGCAAGTCTAAAGTGTGATGAAAGGACAAAGATAAACCAGAGAGATCAGTCTGACACTGAGTTCTAAGACTCAGTTCAGTGAAAGTGGGTATGATGCAGTAGTGAATCCAGTAAAACACAGATTCTAGAAATCCTTGCACATTTCTCCAAGTGAGAATTAGAATTCTAAGTAATTCCTCTTTTTAAGTCCAAATACATTATGGGTAATATACAGTTTGATATATCTCAGGCCTAAAACACGAGCCTCTGAGAGTTTGACATACTTGAGAAAACTGATCATTAGACACTCAGGAATGTGCTGGGAATGTATCCTCCTGTGGATGATGGGCAACTACTGTAGTTCTAATTCTCAGGACTTCCCCATGAGCAACTTATGCCATTACCCCAAAAGACAAATACCCTAATGAGTCCTGCCCTTGTAACACCTCGGCCAACTTCTCCACCATTGAGTGAGACACAGTGACACCCTTTCCAGCAAGACCTGCATCTCAGTCCTGTGAGAGAAACTTCATGCAGCTTTGCCTCTTTCTTATGTGCTGGGCACCCAGAAGTAGAGGTAAAGCCTTCTACCTGTATCTGCTATTTCTAAATGCTTTAGAATTATCTTTTCCCTTCACCACCCAGCCCTATATTATAGTTAGTAATTCTTATATTTAACTTTCCCTGTCTAATTTGCTGTGTGATTTCTGTCTCCTAATTGGAATCTGATTTATACAAAAGTATTAGCCACTGTCATAGGATTGTCCATTGAATAAAGGATTTAAATTATAAGCACAGTAGCATGTATATGGTAAAAATGCTTAGCAAATTGTCAATGTTAATATTATTAATGAAATTTAATCCTGAGAGTGATAATCACCTGTAAGTCCAACTGTGGAACTCACATTTTGCAAACACACTCTGTGTTTCCTATCTCTCTGTCTTTGCTCATCCCTGTACCTCAGCTTAGATTGGCTTTGAACCAATCCTTCAAAATTAAGAATCTTTTGAAAAATACTAAAAGTTTAACCTAGGGTTATTCAGCCTAAGTACAAGGAAACCTTGATTTCAAAGCAAATGTTCTTAGTGGCAATAAATTCATTTCAATCTAACAATCATCGTTTCAATACTTTGTATATGTCAAGCATTATGCTAATCATAACAGATACTAAAGAAGAATAAGACTTCTTTCTGCCCTCAAATCACTCATGTCTCATTGATATATATAGAATTGATAACAAAAAAAGCTACAATGTAATTCTAATGGGGGTCACAAATTTATTTACATTGCACTTAATGTGCACAGAACACAGATGTTCTTTTATCTATAACTGATCTTACTGAGTAGCTCGTATGCTATTGAATAGCAAACATAAATATTAAATTTGCCCATCACAGTAAAATGTTTATCTTATGTCTTAGCCCCTTTTAAAACTTAGTCTCTTATCTATCTAAATAATGCTTCAGTTATATGTGTTCCACTCCAGGAAGACAACCAGGTTTATTAAATGTAGTGTACTTGACTTCACAGCATTAGAACAAAGAAAACTCCCTTGCTCTGTACTGACTCTTGTGTCTGTGCTGGCTGGGGTTTTTGAGGCACTGATACCATGGTTCCCATTCTTGTGCAATATGTTGCTTCCTGCTTCTCAACCACTGCCTGGAATAATGTGTGGCTTTTGTCTCTACCAACTTGGTGGGAGGTCAGATAGACTTTCTGTCTGACTGGGCCCCAGCTCAGTACTCTAGCTGGTATTACATACGCATTCTGATTCTTGTAGACATTCTATCTATCATACAGCCTTTGCTGTATCTCTCTCTGAATCATCTTGGCTCTCATCCACGGAATGTCCACAAACTCTCAGCCACCTGCTGTAATCCCCCTGATATGGGATGAGTAGGAAACTCTGGATGTTTTATAACCAAAGAGATCCAAAAGTAACTCAAGAATAACTAAATAGGTACCCTCTATCTGGCTACAGTACTTTTTGTAAAGAGTCCCGTACTAGCAGTTGTCCCTATGAGAGTCTTAAAACGGAAAGCCAAGTCTCTCTGGCTTCAGTGATCCCCTCTATTACCTAAAATACCTTTTCACACCAGGATTTTATTTTAAAGGAATGAGGCTTAGACTAAACATCTCAGCCAGGTGTTTCTCTTATCTCTGCTCTCTTTTGTCCCCATAATTCTGTGGCCAGAAGAAGCACATACTTAATGTTGCTTTTTTTCCTTCCCTGAGAGTTCATCTACATTGTATTTTTTCCAGCTTCTTGAACATAGAAAAGTCTTGTAACAGGCAGAGAAACTGGCTTCCTAATAAAGAAAACACACAAAAAAATTCTACCTATCACATCATTTTTATATTTCAAGAGAGTTTAGTTAGAATATTCTCTTCTCAATATTCACCAAAGACTGAAAATTTCTGGTGCTCTTTGTTTACCTTAGAGAGGGAGATGCCACAGATTACATCCAAGTCCTCTTCTTTCTGATTGCCTGCCTCACTGGTTCAATGACATTCCAGCACCTGGCACTAGTCATAGTACTACCCTGAGTTTCCGAGCCAGAAACTGATTTAACAATCTGTTTTTCTCTCTTCATGTTCTGCTAGCAAGAGCATCTTCATTTCTCTCTATATACTAAATGAAGAAACAGAAATATCTTGGGCATAAATTTAAAATAAATGTGTTTCAAATAGTTAAAATTCTGTAGCCCCATTTCAGAAACACACAAAAAGTACTTAATAACTCCAACACAATCTCCAAACTAATTTGATCTAACTGCCAAAAGACATGACCTAAAAGGATTATGAAGGATAAAAAGGAGATATAAGTTAACCTGGTTTGGGAGTGTCCTTGAACTCAGAAATCATGTTTTATTTGTCTCTGTATTATTCAAAGCACCTAATATAGTTCCTAATGCACTGTAGAAACATTATTTGTTGAGCTGAACTTAATGGAATTGATGTGTTATACTTGCTTACATATTGAATAGTAGAAATTAAAGTCATTCACTAATCTCTTGATAATATGAAAACATATTCACCTGCACAAACTTCTCTCCAAAGCTCAGGCAGAACCTGAGATGTTTTGAAAAGCTGGGCTTATTTTTATTTCTTCTAAAAATGAAGGCACTTAAATTTAAAAGGTTTACATGGCTGCCAGTGTGTTTGGTTTCTACACTCCATTCCATAAACATTTTCATGAGCTGTTACTTTTGTTTGCTTTCTATTGAAGGGAGTCTGGGGTATTTCTTTGATTGGAAAAAGAGAAGAGCAGTCATTGTTGCATGTACAGTTCAAAACAGCTTTCTTTTCCTGACTGATTCTGTAGTCACAAGAAGCATACCACTGCAGGTGCTTGTGTGAGATTCAGTTTGAGGGAGAGCAAATCAATGTTTCACTTTAAGGAAAAATAACTAGCTTTAGGCAAAAAATAAAATTCAGGACAATAAATCAGTATATATCATGTTCAGAAATTATATTAGAGACTCAACAAAGAGCTGAGAAATTTAATACTCTGATCTGGTCATAGAAGCTTTCATCTAAGCTTTCTTTGTCTGAAACAGTGTTTGTAAATTTAGCAGAAAAGTGAAATACCCCAAAAAGCAATTTGATCAAATCTCCGTCATACTGATCAGAACAGATCATCTACACAGGAACTAAATAAGCATAATTTAACTGTATTACTTACACACCACAGAGACAGATTAAGCTGATTAGAGATTATTCTGGGAATGCTTTTTGGAAGAATTTAATTAACATGTTCAGATACAGTTTTGAAATACATAAAGAGAAGCAGTAGAATAAAAATATTTACTGTATTATAGAATGCAAAAGTATCTGTGAATAAATCAAGAAGCATACACTTGTTTTGTAGCATAAAGAAGTTATTAGAATTACATTTATAATACTAGAAAAATATAAATTAAGTGTGAGAGAAGAAAATACAGCATAATAGAAAAGTATCATCTTTTCATTTGGACGAACTTAAGTGTTACAGGTGTTTTAAAATGCTACTGACTTACACTGATATGTACATTGATTTTGTGTCTTGAATCTTTACTGAAGGCATTTATCAGATCTAGGAGCCTTTTGGTGGAGTCTTCAGGGTTTTCTCCATTAGAATCATATTGTAAAGAGGCAAAATTTGACTCTTCTTCTCCTATTGGGATGCCTTTTATTTCTTTCTCTTGTCTGATTGCTCTGGCTAGGACTTCCAGTATTATAAGAAATAGGAGTGTTGAGAGTGTGCATCCTGGTCTGGTTCTGATTCTTAAAGAGAATGCTTCCAGCTTTTTCCCATTCATTATGACGTTGGCTATGGGTTAGTCATAGATAGCTGTACTTACTTTGAGATATTGCTTCTGTGCCTAGTTTGTTGAGGATTTTTATCGTGAAGGGATATTGGATTTTATCAAAAGCTTTTTCTGGGTCTATAAAGATGATTATATGGTTTTTGTTTTTCATTCTGTTTATGAATAATGTGGTTTCTGTGATGAATCACATTTATTGATTTGCATATGTAGAAACAGACTTGCATCCAAGGAATACAGCCTACTTGATTATGGTGAATAAACTTTTTGATGTCCTGCTAGATTCAGTTTGCTAGTGTTTTGCTGAGGATTTTTGCATCTATGTTCATCAGGGATATTGACCTGTAGCTTTCTTTTTTCATTGCGTCTTTGTCAGGTTTTGCTATCAGAGTGATGTTAGTTTCTTTGTACATTTGGTAGAATTCAGCTGTGAATCTATCTGGTGCAGAGCTTTTTTTGGTTGATAGGTTTTCTTTATTACTGATTCAATTTCAGAAGTTATTATTGATCTGTTCAGGATTTCAATTTCTTCTGGTTCACTCTTAGGAGGTTTGATGTTTGCAGGAATGTATCCATTCCTTCTAAATTTTCTAGTTTTTGTACATACAGGTGTTCATAAGAGTCTCTGAGAATCTTTTGTATCTTTGTGGGATTAGTTGTAATGGCACCTTTGTCATTTCTGATTGTGCCTATTTGGATCATCTCTCTTTTTTCTTTGTTGATATCTAGCAGCAGTCTACAGATGTCATTTTATCCTTTCAAAGAACCAAGATTTTCTTTCACTGATCTTTTGTATGAATTTTGCATCTCAATTTTTTCAATTCCACCTTGATTTTAATCTTTTTTTTTCTTCTATTAGTTTTGGGGCTAGTTTGTTCTTGTTTTTGTAGTCCTTCTGGGTGTGATGATAGATCACAAATTTAACACTTCTCAGCTTTTTGAGGTAGGTTTCTGGCATTATAAACTTTTCTCCTTACACTACTTTTGCTCCATTTGAGAGATTTTGGTATATTGTGTCGCTGTTTTTATTAATTTCAAGAATTCTTTTATTTCTACCTTAATTTTGTTGTCCACCCAAATATCATTTAGAAGCAAGTTGTTTAATTTCTATGTAATTTTGGAGTTCTGGAAGATCTTCCTGGCATTTATTTTTATTTTCATTCCACCATGGTCTGAGTGTATAGGTGGTATGATTTCAAATTTTCAAAATTTATTGAAACTTGGTTTATGATTGAGCATGTGGTCAATCTTAGGATATGTCCCCTGTGGAGATGAGAAGAATGTATATTTTGTGGTTGATGAGTGCAGTTTTCTGTAGATGTCTATCCAGTCCGAATGGTCAAGTGTCAAATTTAAGTCCAGTATTTTTGTTACTTTTCTGCCTTGATGATCTATCTAACATTGTTAGTGGGGTGTCAAAGTCCTCCACTATTATTGTATGACTGTCTAAGCCTTTTTTTAGGTCTAGAAGTACTTGTTTTATGAATCTTGGTATAGGTATGGAGGATGTTATATAAAGAACTCAATATTAAAAAAAAAAAACTTGCAAATAAAAAGGAAAAAAGTCAAGCAAAAATCTGGAATTTCCAAAGACGTAACCTAAAATTTTGTGAGGAAAAATTTCTTTTCATAATGGTATTGCCATTCATAAATATAAAAATATTAATATAAATAAAATATCATTATTTTGTGACCCTTGATGAAATAGTTATTAATAATTGTGAAAAAGAGAGGAAATTAAATAATAGGTTTTTGTTTTTGTTGATATTAGTATTTAATATCACCTATGAAAGAATATTTTTAAATATATAATTGCATCAACAACTTTCAATGTATTAATCTCATAATCCTAACTCAAACAAATAATCTGAAAAGAGAAATTTGATCCCCTCATATTTAATGATATTAATAAATTATAATTTTAAGTATAATTATACTACTTCTGTTAATTTAATAATTTTTTGCTTTTAGACATGACATGGTTTGGCTGTGTTCCCAAGCAAATCTCATCTTGAATTTTAGCTCCCATAATCCCCATATGTTGTGGGAGGGACCTGCTTAGAGGTGACTGAAGCATGGGGGCAGGTTTTTCCTGTGCCATTCTTCTGATAGTGAATAAGTCTCATGAGATCTGAAGGTTTTATAAAGTGCAGTTCCCCTGCACAGGCTCTCTTTTGCCTGCCACTATGTACGGCATGCCTTTGCTCCTCCTTCACCTTCCACCATGACTGTGAGTGCTCCCCAGTCACGTCAAACTGTGAGTCCCTTAAACCTCTTTTTCTTTATAACTTACCCAGTCTTGGGTATTTCTTCATAGCAGTATGAAAATGGACTAACACAAGACATAAGTAATATGAATATTTGCTTCAACATAAAACAGAAGGAGAGGAAAAGTGGGAAGGAGTGTTGATTAAGTAAGATTGGCCAAAGGTTAATTATTGTAAGCTTGGCAATGGCACATGTGTGTTCATTTTACTACTATGTAGTTTTGAATGTGTTTGAAAATTCTGAAAAAAGTTAATGTTGGTATAAATTATTAGCTATGAAATCTAGATAAGTTGCCTAGGTTCTCTGAATCGCATCTAAATAAGAAGATATCATTTCCATAGGATGGTTATTTCATTAATTATCACTTCCCTAATGTCTTAACTAAGTCCACAACATTACCATCTAACATAAAACGTAACAGAACCCTGCATGTGAAGTAAAATACAAACACTGTTATATTAGGAAAGCAGACACGTTGAAACTCAAGCAAATTTGTTATGGTCACTTGTTATAAGTTTCAAGATTAAAGCTCAAATTGAAAATCTATGTTTATAATTAAAAATGTAAATATTACAATGTTACTTTAAAATTTCTCAAGTTTTAGAGTTTTTCTCTATTTCATGTGAAACAAAAGAAATAACTTGAATGAAGATAAGAAAGAAGCACCAAGGGTAGCAACAGATTTACTTGATGAATTTAAGCCCTATTGTTTTACAAAGTACATACTTATATCCTGAGCCTTGCCTGAAAATCACTATAAATACAAAAGCTGTATATGATACACAATAATTTGTTTTAAGCTTACTCCTGCAGAGGAAAAGGTGCTGAATGCATCTTTAAATACAATATGTATTTTGAAGCTAACATACCAACCCTGGAGACATTGCAGGAATCTGTTTAGAAAGATTGGAACTGACAAAGACAAAGTTTTTAAGGGCATGGAGACAACAGTAAAGCAAGCTGTGGTTCACCTTGTGACATTTTCATAGAAGCTCATCATAATTATGGATATAATAGGTGCCTGGTCAGTTAACTTCATAAATTATTGGCAGAAATGCCAAAAAATATTCCTCCTATCCCTCCCTCATATAACCTGAGGCAGCATGATATTCCATATTTTTCTATATATCATTTTAATCAACAGTCACAAATTTTGCTTTAAACTAAAATCTAATTTTCTGAAATTTCATCACACACACATACACACACACACACACACATACACACACTCTCTCACTCTCTCTCTCTCTCACCCTCTCTCTCCCTCTCTTTCCCTTCAAAAAACAAAAAACTAAAGAATCACCCTTCCAAGATTATTTTTAAAAATAGTAGATCAAAACACCAAAAGCATTGGCAACAAAAGCCAAAATAGACAAATGGGACCTAATCAAACTCCACAGCTTTTGCACAGCAAAAGAAATAGTCAATAGAGTGAATCGGCAACCAACAGAATGGGAAAAAATTTTTGCAGCCTACCCGTCTGACAAAGGGCTGATATCCAGAATTTACAATGAACTAAAAAAGATTTACAAGAAAAAAACAAACAAGCCTATTCAAAAATGGGCGAAGGATATGAACAGATGCTTTACAAAAGAAGACATACATGAGGCCAACAAACATGTGAAAAAATGCTCATCATCACTGGTCATTAGAGAAATGCAAATCAAAACTACATTGAGATACCATCTCACGCCAGTTAGAATGGCGATCATTAAAAAATCTGGAGAAAACAGATGCTGGAGAGGATGTGGAGAAATAGGACTTTTACACTGTTGGTGGGAGTGTAAATTAGTTCAACCACTGTGGAAAACAGTGTGGCGATTCCTCAAGGACCTAGAAATAGAAATTCCATTTGACCCAGCAATCCCATTACTGGGCATATATCCAAAGGATTATAAATCGTTCTACTATAAGGACACATGCACACGAATGTTCATTGCAGCACAGTTTACAATAGCAAAGACCTGGAACCAGCCCAAATGCCCATCGATGATAGACTGGACAGGAAAAATGTGGCACATATACACCATGGAATATTATGCAGCCATTAAAAACGAGGAGTTCACATCCTTCATAGGGACATGGATGAACCTGGAAAACATCATTCTCAGCAAACTGACACAAGAACACAAAATCAAACACCACATGTTCTCACTCATAGGCGGGTGTTGAACAAGGAGAACACATGGACACAGGGAGGGGAGCACTATACACGGGGGTCTGTTGGGGAGGAGGGGGGATAGTGGGGGGGTGGGGAGTTGGGGAGGGATAGCATGGGGAGAAATGCCAGCTATAGGTGAAGGGGAGGGAGGCAGCAAATCATACTGCCACGTGTGCACCTATGCAACAACCTTGCATGTTATTCACATGTACCCCAAAACCTAAAATGCAATAATAAAAAAAAATAGTAGAAAGAGTAATAGCGAAAAATTGGTGTTTACCCAATTTGTATTGCTGAAACTGTTGTATTTAAGTGAGTTATAGAAGAAACGCCATGCTTTGAGTTTTAAATTAACAGTTCTTTATTGCCGGCGACTGAGAGATGGCTAAGGCTTAAAATTCTCCGGGCCCCAAGGAAGGGGCTTGATTATTTTTTATACCTTGATTTAGGGAGGAGAGGGGGAGCCTAGCTGAAGCAGAATTTTACAGAAGCAGAATAAGCAAGTTGGAACCAGGGGGCAGGAGGTTCCCAGGATTGTCAGTTGCCAAGGGTATTTCCATACAATCATCAAGTGGGATAGCAGGGGGACTTTCCATGCTGTCAATCACCAAGGAAGGTATTCACAACAGCAGGTAGACTTGCCAAGCAGGGTGCAGTTACAATGGTTACAGGTACTATGAACACTATGAACCACTCTCAACGATTTAAAGCTTTGAGTGCTGCGTGACCCAGTAATGCACCTGAGGGGGCCAAGGCAAGGAGGGAGAAGCCAAGTTGGAGCCTACCGCCAAGATGGAGTCAGTTAGGCTAACACAGGCTAGGTTTTTGCAGAGTCAAAGCATTGACTCCTCAGTTACAACAAGGGGGTTATAGTGGCTTTTGAGATACATAAGTTTGACAGAATTTACGCACTGCCTTATGAAAGCAAGGAGCCAGTTTAGTATACAGGGCCCAGAAATTAAGTCTATAACAGGAGAAGAAGAAGAGGTTTTGCTTGCCCTGTTATTAAATTAGTTAGTTATGGGCTCCAGTTAAACATGCTTTGGTACCATGGGGTGTTTGTTTGTTTGTTTTGCTCTTGTTGGTGTTTATTTAAACTTTTTTGAAGCTTTGAAGGGTGTTCTTTATGACTTTAGACTGGTTAGCATAAAAACAACAATTTTCCCCCAATGCTGTCCACAGCGGTTTTGGAGAGCAACTTTAGTTAGGGATTTTACCTGGGTATGTAACATATTTGTGGCTGACTACAGATTTTTTTAATTAGCATTTACTTGTTGAGATAGGGACATTAATTTATTTTTTCCTCAGACCAGGGCAGCAGTTCCAATAGTTGCTGACCCAACTACGATGATGCCAGCCAGGAGGAGTACAAGGAGTGGAACAGCTCAGTGGGTCCTGGAATGCAGTTTATAGGGAGAAATGAGAAGTTGTCCTTCTGGTCTGCTATACACATAGACCGGGGGAAGCACATGAACCAACATGCACAGAAGAGGTCCAGGTTTAGTTCCATTGATGCAGCGGGTGAGGCCTGAGGTACATGCCAGCCAGGTATTGTTAGGTACCTGGTAGGAGACTGAGGGGTTTAGGGAAGTAAGTAGAGACTGATAAAAGGAGAAGCAGATAGATTATTAGGAAGGCAGCATTTCCTGCAAGGTCCCCTAGTGTAAGGGAATGGGGGAGTGTCATTTCCAAGCAGGAGTGAGTTTTTCTTTGGGGAACTTTTTGACATACACCAGGTTACCAGAACGGAAAGTGTGGCAGGGCCTGGTTTGGTTAGGAACTGGATTAGGATGTGCTCCCCGGACGAGTGGCTGGATGATGTCTTGAACCTGTTGGAGAGACTGCAGGTACTATAACAAATTAGCTTGGGATATTTTTGCTAGATGGGTATTCCTTAGCTTAGGCAAGATAAGCAGAGCCCTCCCACATATGATTTTAAAAGGGGAAAATCCTGCCTTGTAAGAGGTGCATTTAACTTTAAGAAGGGCTGAAGGAAAGAGGTTTGTTTAACCTTTACCAGTTTCTAAGATTAATTTTGTAAGAGTACTTTTTAAGGTTTGATTTATGCGTTTTACCTGTCCAGAGCTGTGAGGTATTGAGCTATGGATGAGGGAAAGGCTGGCCCATTATTAGATTTTATAGCAAATGGCAACCCATGTTGAGGGATGATTTTATTGAGTAAGAAATTTAACTACCATAGAGGCAGTTTTGTTTTTGATGGCAAATGCTTTACTTTATTCGGAAAAAGTGTTTACCATTACCAGGAGATACTTGTATTCTGCCCATTGTGGCTTTACTTTTGTGAAGTTTATTTCCCATTTTTTTCCTGGGCTGCATTCCTGGAAGTGACCAACCAAAGCTTTACTGAGGGCACAGGGCAAGGAAATTTGGGAATTTGAGAGAATTCACTCTTCGTCCTGGTTTTTACTGGCCTGGCTTGCTTTTTTTTTTTTTTTTTTTTTTTTTGGAGAGTAGACTGGATGATTAGGTAAATTAGGCTGTGGGAAAGATACAGTAGGTAATAGGGTTAAAGGGGTGACTGGACCACCAAGATGGAGTCAGTTAGGCTAACACAGACTAGGTTATTACAAAACCTTGTAGGAAATAGACCATGTAAAGAGTAACAGCTTTTTTTATTTTTGCTACTTTTAGGAGAATAAGAATTTTTAGGAACTCGTTGGTTTTCCCCTCTTTGCACTATTCTCATAGATCTTTACTGTAGTAACCAGTTCCATGTAAGTTTTCCCACTTTAGAAGAGAAATAGGATGGAATATTTCTAATAGGATGTGGCAGCCCATGGGAAGGGTCAGAATTAAGAGGTAGATAGTAGATTTCAGCTGGGCCAAATGGTTCTGAGCAAGAGTCAAATGAAAGTGGGATGTCATCACCACCTATGCCCCAAATTATTTGGTTCTCAATTCCAGAAAAGAAATAAGCAGCATCCTGTTGAAGAGTATCTGCAGCTAGAGCACTGAGCCAGTAATTCAGTGGCTAGTTGAGTGGGCTGAGTGCAGAGGTGTGTATGAATGACACATTCAGTGTGCTTTTTTGTTTAAAAAGACTGAGAATGAGGAAAGGATGTAACACTTATGCTGAAGTCAACCCTATTATAGAATTTTTAGTATTTCTCTTTCCCAATCTCTAATTGAGGAAAGGAAAGGGAAAGGGAAAGGGAAAGGAAGGAAGAAAGGGAAGGGAAGGGAGGGGGAGGGGAGGGGAAGGGAGGGGAGGGAAATGTAAAATACAGATGAGTAAATGTGAACAGAGTTTTTAGGGAGAAATGAAAATAAAGGCAAAAGAGGAATACACAATTTCAGATAAAGTCATAAAATTTATCACAACAGACACTGTTACTTTATGCAATGATCATAGTAGTTCAAAGTGATTTAAAAATTTAAACAAAGTGATTTAAAAATTTAATCTGATTCCAAAGCTGACCATTAACCACTTTTCTCTATGAAATTTAATAGAGGCAGTCATTAATGTATGATGTGTTAAGATATTTAATGACATGAAAAAAGTTTATGTAAAATAAAGATACTAAGATTAATATAAAATAGAGGGTCAATTATGAAATTACATGTTTAAAGGTGACATAGATTTGTTAAAATATTAAATGTTGTTGCCATACTTGGTTATTTTAAAGGGGAATTTTTCCCTAATTGTTTATATATTTTCTCATTTTTTTAACTTTTTCTATAATGGCATACTTTACCTTTATTATCCGAAAATAATGTGCAATACTTGGTTCTACGCAGCCAAATTATATACATGCAGATTAATTGGTGTTATGTTACTTCTCAAAAACTTCATTTTATTTGTTAAAGCTCCCTACTCATTTTATCCAAAATCCAGTCAGTTTCTTTCTCCCAAAGTCTTCTGATCAATATGCCTAAAATCAAAATCAACATTTTATGAAACCAGTCATCATCTGTCTTGGTTTCCCTGTTATTGTTCATTTTCCTAATGCCTTAAGCAACATCCTTAAAGACAACTTTATCCCTTATGTCTTATCAGTCTCTAATTCCTATTAGAAAATTAATAAGAAACTTGCTTTCAAATATTTGTCACATGTATTCTTTTCTTTCATTCTAAATGGCAACACTCCATTTCACGTCCTTATCAAGTTGGCCTGGGGTCTGCACTAGTTGGACACATTTACCATACAGTTACCAAAGTTATTTAAAGCACTGCTTTTACCATGTCATTTCCATGCTCAACAATCATCAAACGCTCCGAAGTGCATTATCAACTCTATCCACGTGCTTAAACCTCACCTCCTGCCCCAACCTGTTCCAATCAACTTTTTTGGTCTCAAATCCCATTACTTGGTTTCTTCATACCATCTGAATTCTAATTTCCTATTCATATATTTTACACCGTATGACTGTGTCCAGTCTTTGAACAGAGTCCTTAGACATTCTCAGAAGTGCCTAAGTAGAAAGTTCTTAGACACTCTAGACAATAATGTATCCTTTTAAGAAATCTAAACAAATTACAGATGATAGGTAGGTAGGTAGATAGATAGATAGATAGATAGATAGATAGATAAATAGATAGATAGATAGTATCATTAACAGCATCAAGATTCAAAAACAGGGTCTTGTTATTCCCCTTTAACAAATGAAGAGCCTGAAGCACAACTAAATGATTTAATTAAGTACATGAAAATCCAGCATCTACATCATTATAAATAAATATATTGAAAAGTACTAAATTGGTATGAGTGGCCTTTTCTTAATGAGAAACCACATTCATCTTATGAAATGTTTCATCAGACATCTGTCTCAAATAAATATATTATTATCCACAAGAAAAGTATTGAAATCCAAATGCTGCATCAAAGATGACTGGCAACAGTAACAATTACTCCAAGTTCTTATTTCCTTGTTCAGTTTAAAGAGATCATGAGACGATTAATACTCTATTTTAGAAACATGCTTATTTCTAACACCTGCTTATCTCAGTCACTGCTTTGATACATACCTTGACACAAACAATACAACAGAGATGTAATGGGAACAAATAATTTATAATTCATGAAAACACAACTTGCATCAGAAGCAAAGATAGAAAACTGAACACAGATGGCTGGGTGCAGTGGCTCACACCTATAATTCTAGCACTTTGAGGGGCCAAGGAGGGCAGATCAGTTGAGTGCAGGAGTTCCAGACCAGCCTGGGCAACATGGTGAAACCCCGTCTCTACAAAAAATACAAAAATTAGCCAGGCATGAGACTGTAGTCCCAGCTACTCTGGAGGCTGAGGTGGGAGAACCACCTGAGCCCAGAGGGATGAGGCTGTGGGAAACATAATCATGGCACTGCACTGCAGCCTGGGTGACAGAGCTAGACTCTTAGCTCAAAAAGTAGGAAGGGAGAGGGAGAGGGAGAGTGAGAGGGGGAGGGGGAGGGCGAGGGAAAGGGAATCCCTCTCCTCTATTTCTCCCCATTGTCATGACCTTAGAAATTCAGAGTAGAGGTATATTTATTTTCCTTTATTAATAAAATAACAAAGTCCAATCCTTATTTTATCTTCCATCATACAAATTCTTTGTTATTCTTTTCCTTACTGAGTCCAGCAGTCAATTTTCATTTAAATGGTTTGTGGGTATTGTCTGGGGCTCTAGGAACCCTCTAAGCACCATATACATTTTTTAAAGTAATGAATGTTAAATTACTTTAGTAACTTTCACTTTTAAAATATAGCATCTTTCCATATTTTCCTGCTTTTTTTACTAACACTTCTTGTGTTTTATAGTTCTGTTTTCTCTTAGAAAAATGAATGCAGAGAGAGTTAACATTAATCAAGAAAAGGAAATTCATATGGATTTATGAAATCTTATGAAACTTAAAATTATGTAGTTATTAGCTCAGCTAATTTCAAGAAAACATTATTTTCAAGAAAATATTAATTTTGTTTTTTATAACACAATGTTTTAGGCAATACATTTCTGAAAAAATTCAAAAGAGTTATATTCCTTTGCTTCAGCTATCAAATCAAATGGACATACAGCCTAATAAAGAGACAATTACAGAAAGGGATATTTAATAAATTATATCCTGATTATCTTTTTTCACTTGGAAAACACAAAGCATTTAGTTATTAAATAAAATCACAGATGCAATGAGATAAAATTTAAATATTTTTTAATTTCAAATTTTTACAATGACTTTAACTGTAAATGAAATATAAAATGTGTAATGTATGCTTTCATATTTCTGTATAGTCCTCATAAAATTTTTCAATAAGTTCTATCTTAACTTATTTAAAATAATTAAAACAAATTATTTTGTTATTTAATTAAATGATTAAAAATGGGCAAATGCTGTAGTGACTACTTTTAGTCATAGATGAAGTAGTACACAACAGGCTTTAAGACGTTGCTTTCCTGCCCACCACAAAGTCACCGTCTAAGAAATCCCATCATCTGTATCAGTCAAGAGCAAGGACAATTTGGTAGGCCTCAGGTCTTATTACCCGATTAAATATCTTGGTTTCCCTACTCAGCAGAATATTTAGAAGCTGACAGGACAGAAGAGGTAGTCAAGTCACAAAGAACAGAAGCATCCAGGAGTCAGGTAGGATGGATTAGCTTTAGATTTGCAGGGGGAGGGGGAGCTTTGGCAGCACATCACCAGTGCCTCTGAAGATAAATACTTAGTTTGTGAGGCATTCTTCCTATTTGAAGCTATGATCATTTGCCCTAGGGTTCTCTTCTTTCCTGATTTCCTCATTTGGTTTCTTCTTTGTCACTTTTCATGTTGGGATGTTTATAAACGTTTCCTGTGAAAGGTATTTGAAAGTGTAGGAACAATGTGTAGAACACTCTCTGCTCTTCAAAGGAAAGGTGCCATAAAATCTAATACATAAATACTAAATCAACTCAACAGATGTTGACTTTTTCCTGTCAGACAGGGACTTTAAACTTCTGATCCAAAATCTCTCTGACAGAATAAATAAACTAAAAGTGAAACTCAATTTGTCAACCCTACCTAAGGACAAAAGATAAAAACTTGGATTAAACAGAATTATCTATATTCTATCAAACAAGACGAGACAAGAAGCACCATTTATATATTCAAAGCAAATCTGATAATAAACGGTACATAAATATCCTATTCTGTGTGCATAATAGGATATTTTTCAAGTTGCATATTCTGTGCAGTAAATGCAAATTAATAAACCCAAGCCATATGCTTCTTCATGAGATTCTGAAAGTAATTTAACACATCTTTTAAAAAAGAAAACAGACACTGAATATTATCCAAAAAATACTAAAATCTAAGCACTAATTGAGAATCAACTTAAAATTTCTTTTCTAAAAGAGCAGTTTTCTGGCATTAAAAGCAGAACATTAGCCAAGAAGGAGACATAATCCTTGTATCAAAAATTGGAGGATACCCTCTGGAATTGTAAGTTAGCTATCCACGATTGTTTAAAATGTGTGCTCATTGCCTATGTTTCTACTTTTAGCATTGCAGTGGAAATACTTTTCAATTGAATTTCTCTGCCTCTGAAAATCCCCCATTATTATACTATTGTAAATATCATATGTGAAAAACATCTCTGAATGTTTGTTATTCAATGTGCGGTGCATAGAGAAGACACATCGTCATCACATTGGGACCTATTAGATATATAGAATTAAGGGCCCCACATCAGATCTACTGAATCAAAATCTGAATTTTGGCAAAAATCTCCAAGTGATTTCAATGCATAGTACAGTTTTAGAAGCGGTGCTTTAGCCCCTTCCTGATATGTAGTCAGCCTTATCTATGTATTAATAATCTTTCAGTAATTTCTTTTAGTTATTTATAAATTTAACTCAAGCTACCAAATATACTTGGCAAAAGAATGACATCACTCCAATTAATAAATGGAAGTAACTGCCTCTGCAGGTTAAATGTCCTGTTAGGAAAAAACATCCATATTAAATGAAGAGAAATCTTAGAAAAACTGTGAAATAGACTAAGTTGATCTTTTGTGATCTGACACTATCCTCACCAATGCCCAAAACTCCTTCACAAATATCCATATTCCTTTCAAATACATTCCTTTCTGTATTATTATTCTACATGTTTTTCTTTAAGATTAATTTTGTCAAAATTTTTTCAAGCCTCATGTTTTATTGAATACAATTAATATTAAAAACAAAATATTCTTTCTCTCCTTCTGATGTGTTTATTACATATCAAAATTGCACACAGAAAATATAACAAATATGAAGTATTTAAAAATAACAGTAGAAACATAAGAATCATCCATTGGGAAAGAAAAAAGCCCTATGTGCTTCTGCCCCAAAAGACAGATTTTTTAAAACTCATTTTAGGTTCAGGGGCACAGGTGCTAGTTTGTAAGCTCATGTCACAGGGTCTTGATGTGAAGATTATTTTGTCACCCATGTACTAAGCCTAGTAGCCAATAATTATATTTTCTGCTCCTCAATCTTCTCCCAAACTCTACCCTCTGGCAGGCCCCAATGTCTGCTCTTCCCCCTTTGTGTTCATGTGTTCTTATCATTTAACTCCCAATTGTAAATGAAAATACGTGGCATTTGCTTTTCTCCAGGCTAAGAATATTGGCCACCAATTCCATCCACATTCTTGCAAAGAATATTATCTTTTTCTTTTTTATGGCTGCATAGTATTCCTTGATGCATATGTACCACATTTCTTTATACAGTCTTCCACTAATGGGCATGTAAGTGGATTATATGTATTTGCTATTGTGAGTAGTGCTGTAATAAACATACACATGCATGTGTCTTTATGACAGAAAAATTTATATTCCTTTGGGTATATACCAAGTAACGGGATTGCTGGGTTGAATGGTACTTATGTTTTTAGCTCTTTAAGGATTGCCACACTGTTTTCCACAATGATTGAACTAATTTATGCTCCCATCAACAGTGTATGAGCATTCTCTTTTCTCTGAAACCTCACCAGCATTTGTTTTTCATATGATCATTGGTGGCATATATGTTCTTTTGAAAAGTCTTGAAAGATAGGTCTGGTGGTAACAAATTCCCTAAGCATTTGATTTTCTTTAAAAGGATCTTATTTCTCCTTTGCTATGAAGCTTAGTTTAGCCAGATATGAAATTCTGGGTTGGAATTTCTTACTCTAAGAATATTGAATATAGGCCCCCAATGTCTTCTGGCTTGTAGGGTTTCTGTTGAGAGGTCTGCTGTTAGTCTGCTTCCCTTTGTAGGTGACCAGTCCTTTTTTGCTAGTGCCTTTAACATATTTTCTTTCATTTCGACTTTAGAGAATCCTATGATTACGTGCCTTGGGGATTATCTTCTTCTGAAGTATTTTGCAGAGATTCTCTGTGTTTGTTCCCTGAATTTGAATGTTGGCCTCTCTAGCTAGCTTGGGGAAGTTCTCATGAGTCATATTCTGAAATACGTTTTTCAAGTTGCTTTCAGTCCCCCCATCTCTTTCAAGGACACTAAGGCATCACAGATTCATAATCTTTACATAACCCCGTATTTCTTGGAGGTTTCATTCACTTTTTTTAATTCTTTTTTTCATTATTCTTCTCTGTCTTATTTTAGAAAGTGAGTCTTCTAGCTCTGAGATTCTTTCCTTAGCTTGGTCTATTCTTCTGTTAATACCTGTGATTGCATTATGAAATTCTTGTTGTGTGTTTTTCAGCTCTATCAGGCCAGTTATGTTCTCTTCTCTACTGGCTATTTTGTCTGTCAGCTCCTTTATTGTTTTATTGTGATTCTTAGCTTCCATAGATTAGGTTTCAACATTCCCTTGAATCTCAATGATCTTCATTCCTACACACATTCTCAATTCTGCTTCTGTCATTTCAGCCTTCTCAGCCTGATTCAGAACCCATGCTGGAGAGGCAGTGGAGTTGTTTGGGGGAGAGAAGGTAGGCTTGCTTTTAAAGTTGTCAGAAATTTTGCCCTGATTCTTTTTCATCTTTGTGGGCTGATGTTCCCTCAATCTTTGAAGTTGTTGTTTTTCGGGTGGTTTTTTTCTTTCATTCTATTTGATGACCTTGGAGGTTTCGCTGTGGTATAAGGAGGGTTCAATTACTAGCTTCATTACTGGAAGATTTCAGGAGGCCACAGCTCAACTTAGGACTTCTGGACTTCATGCTGTAACTTTGGGGAACTGGTATTGGGCCCCAGCTCTGATCTCTGGCTCCCCAAATTTAGGAGCCTACTGCACTAGAGGGGCCGAGGTACTCTTAGACTGCTGGTCACAACACTCTAATGGGCAGTGCCAGCCAAAGGACTTCATGAGGCAGTGGCAGCAGGATCCATCCTCATCTGCACGTGCCAGCAGCAGTGTCAGAGGCAGCACCACAGGGTACTAGCAGGTGCCAAGGTGCCAGTCTCCACATAGGGCATTTACAGCAGTGGTAATGGCAGTATGGTTCAAGAAGCAGGACACCACCGCACCCCAACACTTCCCAGCCAGCAGCTGTGCAGCCTGTTTGCACTGATGATGATACTAGCACAGCCTGTCACTGGTGGATGCAGGACTACATGCGCCCTTTGTGCACATTCACACTGGCACGGTAGTCACTGAGGGCTGGCAGTGGGTCTGCTGTTTTCAGTGCCTAGTTTCATCCCACGGACTGGGTGCTGGCAGGGGTAGGGCTCACAGGCTCTATGACTGTGAATGTTGTGACAATAAGGGTCCTGGGGTGGGGCTTGGGAGTCGGGGAAATGAGGTGCACTCACTCAGGCAGCAGGGGCATGCTGGGGTACACAGGCACATCACGCTGCCTGGGAAGGCAAGGTTATGTCCACTGCACACACAATACTGACAAAACAATGTGGTGTGTGTTGCAGGGATTGCGGGGGAAAGAGGCTGCTCTGGGTGAGGGCCTGCAGCCAAGGCAGCCATGGGGAGGCTGCAGTGCGGGGAGGCATGATTGCACTGGTGAATGTCTGCAGGGGGCTCTCTGCTGGAGCACTGTGCCAGTCAGGCTAGGCCTGCCAGCACTGGAACTGTGATGCAGGCCACCAGAAGGTACCCAGGAGATGCGCTGCAAGCAGGTGTTGCCAGGCTGGAGGCCTCTGGGAGAGGCCAGCTGATCCAGATGTGCTCAGGTTGGACTGGCCCCATCTCATGGGCAAGACTGCCCTGTAGAATTCAGGTCTGGCAGTTCTCCTCAGGGTAAAGTCTCCTATGAGAGCAAATCAAGACGACGAGGATGGGCATCCTGGGCCGTTCCCACCCTGGCTGGAATTCTGTCCCTAACATTTCCTTGAGTAGCGTTTCCTGCCAACTCAAGCGTTTCCTGTCTGTGGTGGAGGGGTCGTCTCCTCCCAGAATTCCAGAGGCCCCTGGCAAGAGCAGGTTGCTGCTTCTCTGTTCAACTCACTCCCTCCACAGGAATTGTTGGGGACCAGGAACAAATCTTGAGTCCTCCATCCACTCTCAGTGCCTTCTCTCTGTAGATCTGCTAGAAGTGCCCAGTTGGCCCCGTGTCTAGGTCTCTTGGTGAAAGATGTTCCTCCTGGCTGCATCTAGTCAGCCATCTTGGAGCATGACTTCTTCAGTCAGCTTGAGAGAACACTGATTGGCTTAGAACAGTATTTCCAAAATTATTTGTTCTATGGGCTCTAAATTGGTATTCTCTGGGAGAGAAACATGATTAATTCAACATGATGGTTGAATTAATGGAAACCACATTTCTGAATTTTATGTTTATTACTTATTTGCTTTTATTTTTAATTTTACACAGATTACCATGTCACTAGCAATGTACCCTTCAGTCTTCCATGCCATTATAGACGTGCAGTCGTTCCACACATTGCTTGTGTTTTTCATTCATTAGATTCCTGGGAATCACTTCTGTCTTTATATAAATTATGATGGATTGATTTTCATTGTTGTATAAAACCCCATTCTCCTTTCAATAGGTCTTGGGTCCTTTTTAGTCTTTAATTATTATTAACATGAATACCAGGAACATCCTTATATATATCACCTGTTACACATGTAGTACATCTAGGATATACGCCTAAGAGAGGAATTGTAGGGTTGTAAGGAATGTACATTCATATCATCATATAATTGTTCAAATTGGTTGTTCAGATTGTTTCCTTCTAAGAATTTTACTTAGTGATCATCAAGGGAGGAAAACCTTCAGAACACTCAGGTACAGGAAAGAAGGATAGACAATAGGTAGAAAACATTAAAAAGGGCCAGGCGTGGTGGCTCATGCCTGTAATCCCAGCACTTTGGGAGGCCGAGGTGGGTGGTTCACCTGAGGTTAGGAGATCGAGATCAGCCTAGCCAACATGGCAAAATCCCATCTCTACTAAAAATGAAAAATTAGCTGGGCATGGTGGCACTCACCTGTAATCCCAGCTACTTGGAAGGCTCAGAATTGCTTGAATCCAGGAGGTGGAGGTTGCAGTGAGCTGAGATTGCACCACTGCACTACAGTCTGGGCAACACAGTGAGACTCCATCAAGAAAGAAAGGAAAGAAAGGAAATAAAGGAAAGAAGGGAAAGAAGGGGAAGGAAGGAAGGAAGGAAAGAAGGAAGGAAGGAAGGAAGGAGGAAGGAGGGAGGGAGGGAGGCTTATTACTCAAAGACAGGCAGGAATGATAAACAGAGGCACATGCAGGGGGCTCTCAAGGTCCCTTGGTGCATGTGCAAATAAGACTTCACCTCCCTTCACAGTAGTGAGTTAAATTCTTTAATATTTTAGACAACTTAATCTAAATTATTACACAGTCTCTTTTTTAGTTATCTTTGTTTCTTTCAGCAAGGATCAGAATTAACAACTGTAGGACAGGTCTTACAGTATATTAAGAGCCTGATGGCATGATCTCAAGAAAATGTAGGCAATTGTTTCTAGTTCTAGTTCAGAGACGTCAGTTCAGGAAAATACCTGCACCAGAATGTGTTATTATTTTGAACTAGAACATATAGTTCTAATTGTTACTTAAAATCCATGTTATGTCATCCTTTGCCTTATATTAAGTAATACATTTTTACATTTTTTTAGTTTGCTTTTTTCTTCCATTTCAAATCTGTCTTTGCTGCAAATTATAATAGAGAAGCTAAGAATTAAGTGTTAAAATACCTAAATGTGACAAAAATAAGAAATTATTGGGCCGGGCGCAGTGGCTCATGTCTGTAATCCCAGCACTTTGGGAGGCCAGGCGGGTGGATCACTAGGTCAAGAGATGGAGACCATCCTGGTCAACATGGTGAAACCCCGTCTCTACTAAAAATACAAAAAATTAGCTGGGCATGGTGGCGCGTGCCTGTAATCCCAGCTACTCAGGAGGCTGAGGCAGGAGAATTGCCTGAACCCAGGAGGCAGAGGTTGCGGTGAGCCGAGATCGCACCATTGCACTCTAGCCTGGGTAACAAGAGCGAAACTCCGTCTCAAAAAAAAAAAAAAAAGAAAAAAGAAATTATTGTAAAGACAAGTATAGGGTCTATAGAAACAATATAATCAAAACTGAAAATAATCTTTTTTTTTTTTTTTGAGACAGGGCCTTGCTCTATTGCCCAGGCTTAGTGCAGTGGTGTGATCATAGTAACCTCAAACTCATTGTGACCTCAAACTCCTGGGTTCAGGTAATCCTCCTGCCTCAGCCACCTGAGCAGCTAGGTCTACAGTTGCTTTATTATTATTATTTTTGTAAAGATGAGGCCTTGCTGGTCTTGAAGTCCTGGCCTTAAGTGATCCTCCCACCTCAGCCTCTCAAAGTGTTGAGATTACAGGCATGAGTCACCACATCCAGACTGAAAAAAAATCACTTTTACTATAATCTCTGGAATCTGATATTTAAGAGCAGGAGAATAGGTTTTTATATATTGGAAACTAATAAAAGAAATAAGTCTGAATGTGACAAAGTATTTTTGTGTCATCAGATTTTAATATAACCCAAGAAGGAAAAAGAATGCTTCTTACTTATTTAAGTGTATGTCCCTGTGTTTTTTAGCTGAAATTTCAAAACAACACAAATGTTAATTTTTTTTATTTCGTTAGTGCATGAGACTGTGCCTATACAGCAAGATTTAACCAGAAAATTAAATTAGTAAATTTAGGACGTAAGAAAATCATTGATGCACTCATATATGATCATCTATTTCATCACTTGGCAACTTTACTTTCTAATACCATCAACTACATTTTTATCTATGCAAAGGAAGCAAAGTTGAAATGATTATTCCTAATACTTACAAAGAAAAAGCAATTTACTTTTAGTCTTTAGAAACCCAATTCATAAATACTGTCCTTTATGTACAAATCAGCAGGTGAAAGGACCTATTATTTATTTATTGTTTATTTATTTAGTCTGTAACTTATTGTTAGACAATATACTAGATGCCACTGAAAGAAAGACTAAGTTAAAATCATTACCCTCAAAAATTCTAAGCCAAGTGCAAGAGATAGACAAGTGAATAAAGAGGCACAAAACTGCCTGTCACATCTGATCACTGGTCTAGAAACGTTCCTATTAAAAGGTGAAAGAAGGTGGGAGAGGAAAAAACAGTAGGGGAAGATTTCACCGAGAAGGTGAAGCTTAAGCTGATCCTTGAAGGATGAATAGGAGCTCCCCAGGACAGCAGAGGGTAGAGAAACAAGAAAAAGGGGATTTCCAGACTGATGAGGCTTTGTGATCGCAAGTAGCTTAGCAAAGCCAGAATACAGTGTAAGTATAAGGGCATAGCAAAAGAAGACTGACAGTAGGTGCATTCATGAAGGGCTTTGAATATCAAGCCAGAGAGGCTCATAGGAAATGGGATTTTCATAGGATTTAAGCAAGCAAGGGATATATTTGGGGTTTGGCTAGAACCCTTTGTAGTTCTGTGGAAGATGAATTTGAAAAGAACAATATTGGAGCCAGGGACATGAGTTATGATTTACTGCAACAACACACAGGAGAAACTGTCAGTCAATCAGTGTCTCAACTAAAGAAGATAGACAGGACAAGGAGCGTGAAATAGATCTGAAGATGTCCAAGGAGGTAAAATAGGCAGAACCTAGAGACAGTTCGGATTTGAGCCATAAAGGTGAGATAGGAGAAGTTTTTAGCTTATGTCACTGCACTTAATTTACTGAAGATTTATAGAAGAAGATGAAGACGGGTAATTTTTGTTGTTCTTACTTTTGTTTGTTATTTTTGCTTGTTTTGAGAGTGAAGAAAGAGGAAAATAAGTTTAGTGATGTCCAGTAGACATTCTGTAATATGTGTTTTCAGTGATGATTTTCAAAATATTTAACAATCAGTTCAGCAGGAGAATCACTGAGGCCAGCTGGGGAGCAGGTGTTTGGCAGAGCCCTAGAGCCACCTGCAGTGTCAGGTATCAATCAAGTCATTAATTCGGTTGTAGGAAGAATTGGGGCAAGACATTGTGGGGAGAGGTTGTAGTCGTAGGGCTTAGGCAGGGGCTGGCGATTAACTAACTGGTATTTAGCAACTGTAATAGCCATAGGGTACATACAAGCTAAATACCATCCCTAAGCAAAGGGAGGAAAAAGTGGCAAACATTTTAAAAGCTGTAGTTCTTTCACATTTGTAGGTAGTGGGGCAGAATAGAATATGCCTTTGGTGGAGAATGTCCATTTAAATGGGAGCACGATAGTGGGTATTTTATCTATGCAAAGGTATGTCTCAGGCTCAGGGCCAGCACCTGAAATGTAGAGGCTGTGGCAAAAGTGACATAAAATTCTTTGAAGAATAAAGCAAAAGTCTTTTTCATACATTTAATAAAAGATATTTTGCCCCAAACAGATATTTTGATACTAAGAGATTTTCTGCTTTCTCTAAGGGGCAAGAAAAAAGAACATAAGGGAGGCTGAGGCAGGAGAATTGCTTGAACCCTGGAGGTGGAGGTTGTGGTGAGCCCAAATCACGCCATTGCACTCCAGCCTGGGTAACAAGAGCGAAACGCCATCTCAAAAAAAAAAAGAACATAAAAAGGATGAGTGGGCTCCAGCACATTATGACTGACTGTGTCTGGGTAGAGGGACAGTTGGCAGGGCACTTCCAGCAAAAGGCAAGATAAATGTCACCTATGAACAGAAAGGCCTCAGACATAGCTGTGAAATAGAGAAGCCGAGATTTGGTAGCCACTGAAAGCAAAGCAAAAGTTCCATACAATAAATACTGAGCAGCAATCTAATCTCCCTCTGAGGACATTATAACCTGGGGAGGTACTAAGTGTCCTGAAGTCAGACAGGATGAAGGTGCAGCCTGTGGTTAAATGGGTATTAAATGAGAAGTAAGAAAAAACTGAGATACTCAAGAAACCTTAGGTAACATACATATATATAATATTTAAGATAGCTATGGGATCTATATGCTTGAGTCTTGAGCTGAGAAGTCATCTTATAATTTTATATGATTAAATGATGAGACAGTTGTAGAATTAGGAAAACTGAGGATGAAACCATCAGACACTAGTACCTATGTAACAAATAGACAAAGAGGCACATTTAAGAAACACCAAGGAGTGAGTCTGAAATGCAGAAGATTTGGTGGACTGAATTTTTGAAGAAACTAAGAAGAAAAGATTTTGAAAGTGTGTATGATCAGGGCAAATTAAATCAGATAGGACTGGAAAGAATCAACAGTAATTGGTGATAAGAAAGTCATTAGTAAGCAATGAGAAAGGGCTCCTAGTGACATACCAGGGGGCTTAACCTGTTTGTAGCGTCTTGAGGAAGAAAAGCAGAGTACAGATAATGAGATAGTAAATTTCGACCACACTCTTGCTAAATGGTTGTAAGAAAGAAGGAATGACATAAAGTAAGAGCTAAAAACATTACTGAGTTAAGGGAGGTATTTCTTTTAAGATGGGATAAAACTAAACCTATTTATATGATGGAGAAAGCAATGAGGGAGCAAAGGAAAATAAAGAGAGCAGAGGATAAATAAATAGTGATGGATGAGCTCAGAAAGATAGAGACTGATGGCAATCCAAACACAGTCAGGAGATAACATTGAGTAGGAGAAAGTAACTCTTCTCCATTAGCGCAATCCTTGTCTCTTTATCGCAAGTTTCAGAGCTAGAAAATACAGAGGTGTTAGTGAGACACTGCAAGAGTATACCTCTCTTTCAGTAAGTCATTGTGTAATAATAACTGAAATTGTTCTGCAGAATTTTAAAAATATTTTTCAATATCTAAGGCAATACTTCATATGGAAGAGCTATTCCTCTAGGATGCTATTTGAATAGTCATCATGTTTTAAGAATTAGTATGTAAGTCATTCACCCCACAATACTGTCATCAGTAGGATAATTATAGGTCATTTTTTGTAGAGAGAAAACTCTACCTAAATTTCCCATCAAAAAAAATAGTCATTTTTTGTTTGTTTGTTTGTGTTTGAGACGGAGTCTCGCTGTGTGGCCCAGGCTGGAGTGCAGTGACACCATCTCAGCTCACTGCAACCTCTGCCTCCTGAGTTCAAGTGATTCTCCTGCCTCAGCCTCCCAAGGAGCTGGGACTACAGGTGAGTACCACCACACCCAGGTAATTTTTGTATTTTTAGTAGAGACAGGTTTTGCCATATTGGCCAAGCTGGTCTCAAACTCCTGACCTCGTGATCCACCCACCTCAGCCTTCTAAAGTGCTGGAATTACAGGCGTAGGCTACTGCACCCAGCCAGTCATTTGTTTTTAAAAGGAAAAATTTCCATCTAATTGATCCCCATAAGAATGGAGCTTGTGGGCCTGGCACAGTGGCTCATGCCTGTAATCCCAACACTCTGGGAGGCCAAGGTGGGTGGATCGCCTATGGTCAGGAGTTCAAGACCAGCCTGACCAACATGGTGAAACCCCATCTTTACTAAAAATACAAAATTAGCTAGGTGTGGTGGCTGGCACCTGTAAGCTACTTGGAAGGCTGAGGCAAGAGAATCACTTGAACCTAGGAGACGGAGGTTGCAGTGAGCCAAGATCATGCCATCTGCACTCCAGCCTGGACAACAGAGTAAGGCTATGTCTCAAAAAAATAAAATAAAAAAAGAAAGAAAGAATGGAGCTAGTATTTTTATTTTAATTTTAGAAATTATATGGTTCTCAAAACAAGTAAGGCAAATGGCTGATTTAAGTAGATGTGGGTTTATAAATGGCTAAATCATATCATCAAAAAGAAGCATATCCTAGTTGTTAAAAGAGTGAATTCGTAAACAAGACTGCTTAAGACATAGGATTGAATCCCCTTTCCTGAGCAAATTACCTAATCTAAGTCTCAGTGATTTCATCTGAAATAAGAGAATAGTAATAGTACTCATTTAACAAAATAGTTGACAGGTTTAATTATACACACATACACACACACCCCTAATTGTATATATGTTTGTAACACTTGGAATAGTGCCTGTCATATAGCAAGTGTTTATGAGTATTTGTAATTTTTATTATGAAATTGCATTTGGGGTAGCTAAGAAATTTATTTCTCACAGGACACTGAGTTTCTTCACTGGAGATGTTCAAGAATCAGTTAGAAAATGAAATTATCAAATCGTGTTTTCTAGAATTCCCTAAAACTCTACAATTTTGAGATTTTTATCATTTTCATGTTAAAGACAGAAAAATATGCAGTGACAATATTTATTTGACCTGAGACAAGTAGTAAGTAAATAAACCCTAAGCCTCCAGACCACCTACCTAATCATGATCAGCATAAGTTGGAAAATCAACTTAGATTGATTGTGTGCGTGTTTAGTTGAGTGTTACAGAAAATACTACTGAAAGGACTTTGAACAGCAGGTATCTGTTGTGCAGGACAGTCACTGACAGTTTTTTTATGCATCTGGCTGACCACTTCTGTGGTAAACAAACCACTGGAAATACGGAAATCCAGTTCTGAATCTCCATGGAGCCCTATGAGGCACATGGATGAATGCAGAGTAGAGATGTGCAGACCAAATACGTGACATTTTGATAATACATTCTTTTGAAAGTGACATCAAGAAAGGGAGACCTTTACCAGCTCTGTCTTAGAGTGTCAGTGTGGCACTTCGGGGATTCACTAACTCCTTATCTTTTTGAACTTTTAACCTTCATTGATTTAATGTTCTTGTTCTAAAACAAAACAACAAAAAAAAGGTTGCCTTTGTCTCATAATTTGTCAAGGAGAAATGGACATACAGTCATAAATTATTAATTTTCTGCCTTTTAAAAATGAAAACAGTGGCACCTCACACAATGTCTGCAGCCTTATTATTGTTTAAGTTTTTCTTTATATACTATCTCAGAAATATACTACAATGAGATCAGAAACCTAATGGATATTCAAATGAGTGGAAAAGCATTGGCACACCTTGGGAAAGAATTCACTTTTTAAATGCACATCAAAGTTATAGTCTAATCACAATTTTTAAATGGAAGGTGATCCAAATGTTTCCAATTACCTCTAATGAAAATGGCCAATTGAATTGGAACATGGTTTTGTAAATAATCCCATCAGTTTCAACCAAGTACTAACCACAATTTCCATCTTAAATTTGAACTTTAGTGTCTTTCTTTTTCAAATTTTCAAAAATAAATTCCACTGTGTGTATTGAAGGTATACAACATGATATTATAAGATATACACATATATGTTAAATCATATACATATATATGACTTAATGTTCCTGATAGGTTCTCAGAAACTGCACATTTAATTGAAATGACATATAATTAAACCAATTTTACCAAAGGTTAATAGATGTAAAAAAAGTTAAGTTCCTATTTATTTCTGGTGTATTTCTGGTCACAAAATCTAACAAACTTCTAAAAACACTTCTAATATTTAACATTGAAATAACTGTGAGCTATAACATACATTAGGAAAGACTCCAAAGGATTATAAATCATTCTATTATAAAGACACATGCACATGTATGTTTACTGCTGCACTGTTTATAATAGCAAAGACTTAGAACCAACCCAAACACCCATCAATGATAGACTGGATAAAGAAAATGTGGCACATATACACCATGGAATACTATGCAGCCATAAAAAAAGGATGAGTTCATGCCCTTTGCAGAGACACAGATGAAGCTGGAAACCATCATTCTCAGCAAACTGACACAAGAACAGAAACCAAACATTGCATGTTCTCACTCATAAGTGGGTGTTGAACAATGAGAACACATGGACACAGGGAGGGGAACATCACACACCAGGGCCCTGTAGGGGAGTGGGGGACTAGGGGAGGGATCTCAGCGGGTAGGGGAATTGGGGAGGGATAGCATTAGGAGAAATACCTAATGTAAATGATGGGGGGATGGATGCAGCAAACCACCACGGCATGTACATACCTGTGTAACAAACCTGCATATTCTGCACATGCATCCCAGAATTTAAAGAGCAATAAAATGAAAAATAAAAATAAACAATGGATAATATTTTAAAAAGGAAGACTAGTAAAAACAAGTAAGATACTTATTTATCCAGTTATTCCAACTGAAGATCTCGAGTGGCTGGAGCCAGTCCCAGTAGTGCAGTACACAAAGTGGAAACCCAACTTGGACAGGATGGCTTACCATCGCGGGATGCACTCATATACACATTCACACTCATTCCGACTGTGACAGTTTAGACATGCCAATGAACCTAACGTGCATATCTTTGAGATATGGGATGAAACAGCAGAACCTGGAGAAAACCCATGCAAAATATTGGGAGAACATGCAAACTCCAAACAAATAGGGTCCTGAGTCCAGAATCATCTTTTTTCTCATCAACATTATAATAAAATGACTGGAACAAATAGGATGTTATTTGAGGACCTGCTGTATATAGTGAAGTAGTTTCTAAAGTATAACAAATTAACATATCCATCCTCTCACATAGTTACCAGTTTTCCTCAGGTGGCGAGAGTAATCTAGTGTAGTACCGTAGTACATTATCAGCTGTAATCTACTCATCTAGCAAAAGTCCAGAATACAATAAACCATTATCAACTATAGTTCTCATGTGGTACATTAGATCTTTCAACTTGTTTGTCCTGCCTATTTGCTACTTTGTATCCTTTAACCTCCATCTCCCCATTTCCTCCCCACACCTTAACCCTGAGAATCACTGTTTTATTTTCTGTCTCTATATATTTGACTTTTTAAAAATATTCCATATATAAGAAAGATCATGCAATTTTTTTTGGTGTCTGGCTTATTTTACTGAGCATAATGTCCTCCAGGTCCATCCATGGTGTGGCAAATGGTAGAATTTCCTTCCTTGTTAAGGCTAGTGTGTGTGTGTGTCACAGTTTCTTTACTTATTTTACTACCACTGATAGACACCTGGGATGTTTCCGTATCTTAGCTATTGAGAAGAGTGATGCAATGAACTGAGAATGCAGCTATTTCAATGAGATGGTGATTTCATCTCCTTCTGGTGTATACCCAAAAGAAGAATAGCTGGGTCATATGATGGTTCTATTTTTCATTTCTTTAGGAACCTCCACACTGTTTTCCACAATGGCTGCACCAATCCACATTTCCACCAACAGTATACTAGCATTCTCTTTTCTCCACACACTTGTTATCTCTAAATTTTTTTATAATAGCCATTCTAACAGGTGTGAGAAAAACCTCATAGTGGTTTTTATTTGCATTACCCTGACAATGAGTGATGTCAAAACAAATCCCCAACTTAACAGGACACATGAGATTCTGAATAAGCATATGAAGTCATATCTATACAAGTAGATGTCTGTTCCTGGAATACAGTTCAAAGAATAACAGTTTTTAATTAAACATTTTTCAAATCCATTTTATTATCTTTATTTTCACTAAAATTGATGAATCATGCCTTCTCTATCAAGAGGCAAATGTAAAACATATTTAGAAATTAAATATTACATAGAGTTTAGTATCCAGAATATATAAATGCTGTAACTCTTAAAACTCAGCAACTAAAAGACAAATTACTCAATTAAAAATGACAACATACTTGAATAGACCATTTTTCCAAAGAAGATATAGAAATATCCAATATCTAATGCAATTCTAATGCAATATCTAATGCATGAAAAAATTAGCATACAGTTCTCAAGGTTTATCTATGCTGTAACATGGACCAATACTTTGTTCCTTTTTCTGACTGAATAATATTCCGTTGTATGCATATGCCACAAAAAATAAATGAAATAATTACATTAAAAAGTTTCCACACAACAAAAGAAATAATCAACAGAGTGAACAACTTGTAGAATGAGAGAAAATATTTGCAAGTTATGTGTCCAACAAAAGACTAATATCCAGAATCTACAAGGAACTCAAATATCTCAACAACAAAAACCCAAATAAGTCCATTGAATAGTGAGCAAAGGACATGAACAATATATATTTTTAGAACTATACAAATAGTCAACAAGCATATGAAGAAATGTTCAACATCACTAGTCATCAAAGAAATGCAAATTAAAATCACTATGAGGCTGGGCACAGTGGCTCACGCCTGTAATCCCAGCACTTTAGAAGGCAGATCATTTGAGTCTAGGAGTTCAAGACCAGCCTGGCTAACATAGCAAAACTCCATCTCTAATAAAAATACAAAAATCAGCTGGGAATGGTGGTGCACACCTGTAGTCCCAGCTACTCAGGAAGCGGAGGCACAAGAATCTCTTGAACCCAGGAGGCAGAGGTTGCAGTGAGCCAAAAATCACACCACTGCACTCTAGCACTCTAGCCTGAGTGACAGATTAAGACTGTCTCAAAAAAAAAAAAAAAAAGCAATTTTGATATACCTTCCAATACCTATCACAATGACTGTTATTAGGAAGTCAAAAAAAATAACAATTGTTGCTGAGGATGTGGAGAAAAGGAAACACACACTGTAGGAATGTAATTTAGTATGACCATTATGGAAAACAGTATGGAGACTTCTCAAAGAACTAAAAATAGTGCTACTATGCTACCATTTGATCCAGCAATTTCATTACCGGGTATCCACTCAAAGGAAAAGAAAGCATTATACCAAAAAAGATACTTATTCCACTCATGCACTTATGCACGATACTTATGCACTTATGCAAGATACTTATGCACTCATACTTATTCCAGCACTATTCACAATAACAAAAATGTGGAATTAACCCAAGTACCCATCAATTGATGATTGAATTAGGAAAATGTGGCATATACGTATACCATAGAACACTACTCAGCCATAAAAAAAGAATAAAATCATGTATTTTCCAACAACATGGATGGAACTGGAGGACATTATCTTAAGCAAAATAACTTAGAAATCAAATACTGCACATTCTTATTTATAAGTGGGAGCTAAACAATGTGTACACATGGACATAAGGAGGGGAATGATGGACATTAGAGTATTGCAAGGGTGGGAGGATGGAAAGGGGGTGAGGAATGAGAGGTTAGTAGGTAAAATGTACATTATTTGAGTGATGGCTATACTAAAATCCCAGATGTCACCACTATGCAATATATTGCTCTAACAAAATTGCACTTGCACCCCTTAAATCTATATTTTTTAAAAACGCCTATTCTGGACACTTCATATAAATGGAATAATACACTATGTGAACTTTTGTGTCTGGCTCCTTTTCCTTAATATAATGATCTCAAGATTTACCCAAACTGAGCATGTATCAGTACTTTATTCCTTATATAGCTGAATAATAGTACATCGTATGAATACCACCTCTTCATCCACTCATCCATTGATAGACATTTGGGTTGTTGCCACTTTCTGGGCTAGTATGAGTAATATTGCTATGAACATTCATGTACAAGTTTTTGAGGGGGCATATGTTGATATTTCTCTTGAGGATATATCCAGGACTGGATTTGCTGGATTATAGGGTAACTCTATACTTCACATCTTGAGGAATTGCCAAACTGTTTTCCAAAGTGGCCGCACCATTTTACATTTCTGTTTAATATAATTCAGCTTCTCTCTGTGTGTTCTAATTCTCATGTTCAAAATCAATCAGTAGAAGATTTTCCTACCCCTGCTTCTTAGGGTTTCACCTAAATTTCAGGCCCAAGGTTATGGAATTGGAAGAAAATGATTATTTGGAAAGGCAAAATAGTGACTAAATTGAGCTGTAGCAAAATAAGTATACATTACTCGGCTAAGTTAATTGAAAGACATAGAAATCTGTACCTGACATATGCAGATATAATTAGAATAATGTTTCTGTGCACCAAGGTACAATGATTGATCATTTTTAAATCTTAGGAGTTGTATTTCAGGACATGACTATTCTACTTTTAATTGGCTGGAGGAAACATTCTTGAGCCTGTGAGATTAGCTATTTAAACGATAGGAGGCAGAGTGTTTGGCATGCTTGAGAAGCAGTGGTTCAGGAGAAAAGCTGGAAATTTGCGATAATTAAAAGCAAACATCAAGGAGTTCAGAAGAACCATAAACACATGGATATAGAGATTTAAAGTAGAATCTTGGTACAAATTTGTAGGGCATTTGGGAAGCCACTATACAGTGTGAAGGAAGCAGGTGACAAAGTTAAAGTGGAGGTCAAATGAATGATTTAACAGCAGTTTTGAGAAATTACTGGAGTCAGGCAGGACTATAGTCTGTGAGTGAAATGATATTAAACCAGGCCAGGTGGAAGATGCTGGCTCTGAGGCTTGGCAGCTGATATGCTTGGTTAAGGGAATGATTGATAAGAGTCTATATCTTGCTAAAAAGCTGATTGGAAAATGTTTACAGTAGAACAGAAAATGTACACTTGTGAAGACTAGTCTTTGGTCCTCTGTTGTATTCATCTGTTATACAGATTGATGAGAAAAGAAAAGAAAATCAATTTAGATGATTAAAGAAACTCTCTCCTTCCAGCCATCCAGACTGGGTCTGTTGTCTCCAAACATACTTGGTGACAGGAATTACCTGGCAGCAACAAGAAAATATCTTTCACTAAACAGAAGGTTTTTCAAAGACCGTTCAGTCAGGCAAACAGCTACCTCATTAACCAAACTGGGAAAGATTCCAAATGTTTACAAAATAATTATATTTAACACCTACAGGCACATCTCAAGCTTCTTTCATGGGCATTCTCTCCTTTTAGCTGCATTATAGCAGCCCACCATTTTCATAAATAGCATTGTAGCACACTTTTGTTTTTTTATTTCAGACAAAACATGATGGACAGTGATAAAGACAATTATATATTAATTCCCCCCACCAAAAACAAGTAAATGAAAAAGACACATTCAGATGCTTCCTGCTTCCATTGAGACTGGGGTATGAATTCTGAACAATTCATTTGAATGAGTTCACTTCATCTTTTGTTTAGTTATGTATGCAAGCTGAACCAGTAGGACTGCAGAAGACATATAATTACCATGTCTATTCTAATTCTAAAAAGCATGTTAAATCCTTTCTGCAAGTAATGATTTCAAAAAGCAACATCCTGGTATTATTCAGTTCCAGGTCCTTTCACCTAAATAAACACACACAGACACACACACACACACACACAAATACAGTTACTTAATATTTTTGTAGCAATTAAGAGAATTAAACAAGACCAGCCTTAAGAAATTTTTGTCTGGGATCCCTTTCATCTCCACTTAAAGCCAACAGTTTATTTTGTGTACACACTAATTCTTAGGTTCTTAGTGACCTCCAATTTTCTCTGTTCTTTCAGGGTGTTAATAGATCAGAAAACCACCCATAACTTCATGCTTCAGATGTTTCCATTCAATTCACCATCAAAATGCACTTGCCCTTGGCTTTAATTCTTCAGAGTTTTGCTTTCTGAAAGGGATCTACCCTAGTGTTCAGATTTCTTTATTTGCTAACATTGGTGTTTATCTCATCACCCCTCCAAGAAAATGTATTTAAATCAGAACAGTGACCTACTGTTGATACTGTCTTAGCTCAAAGACAATAATTCTGACTGTGAGACTACCGAGCACTATGGCACACCACTTTGTAAATATTCTGAGCAAAACATAGGCAACTGCCTATTCCACCTTTGCATCAGACTGCCTCAGGCCCAGAAAATGAATGCACATGTGTAGCAAATCTCAAACGCGCAAACCCTAAGAGGCTAAGTCACAGAAGTTGTTCATCACAATATCAGGTAATTCTTGAGCCTTAGGATGATTGATGTGTTTAATTTAAACTGGCCTGGGTACACAAGATATATCCCTGAAGTGGTAATAGAGTGAGTGGGTGAGATGGAGGAAGAGATTTTAAACGAAAGCAGTTTTCTCCAAGCTTTTCTGTGTCCATGTCTTTCAACAAAACAAACAATAAAGTGTTTTAATTACCACCATATTACAGAATTATATACTGTTCTCTTGTTTTCTCCTGTACTAGTGAGGTAAACGCTGTCTTGTCTCATTTTATAAGATGTTCATTTTTATAAGTAACAATGCCTTTAATAGGACATCCTCAAAATAAGCCTCAAACATTTAAGTGTGTTATGACAGTGGAACACAAAGTCATATGGGTCAGTTAAAGTCTCACTCATGATATGTTAAAAGATGCCAGTCATTCTTTTTCATGATGACTTTCATGATGTGTTAAAAGGTGCCAGTCTTTGGTCTTTCTTTTTAGGGAACATACAGGGAAAGTACTAAATTGGAGACATAATACAACAACAAAGCATATGATATAATATGACTTTCTGAAAGTCGTTGCTAATTAAAAAGATTTTCTGTATTTTTAATTTAGTATTACCAATATTGGGTGGTAAGATATGACTATTTTAGAGTTGTCAATCCAGTATTAAAATTTGGTGCATATATGAAATGGCTAAATAGTTTTGATAAGGGGAATTCCTTAGATTGGTCTGATTTGCTAGGCTAAGCACTACACTAGCTTCTGTAGATACGACAGTGAGATGCTTTGGACTTTGCAGTTGAAGTATGCAAATTGATATGAAATAAAAAGAATTTCTCCCATAAAAATACAACTACAATATGTACTTATTTCTATGAAGAAAATGTATAGAGTATTTTGAAGGCATTTTGTAAGAGATCTATTATAGACTGAATGTTTGTGGTCCACCAAAATTTACATGTTGAAATCTTAACCCTCAAAGTGAAAGTGTTAGGAGCTAAGACCTTTGGGAGATGCTTAGGTCTTGGGAGTGGAGCCTTCATGATATAATCAGTGCTCTTATAAGAATAAATACAACTAGCAGTATCCTTATAAAAAGGACCTTCCTTCCTTTCTTTTCTTGGCCATCTGAAGATACGAGGAGATGTCCATCTGCAAACAAAAAGCAGACTCTCACCAGACACAGGATCTGCAAGCCCTGTGATCTTGGGTTTCCCTGGCTCCAGAACTGTGAGAAATAACTTTCTGTTAATTAAGCTACTCAGCCTATGATATTCTGTTCTAGCAGCCTTGGTGAAAATCATCTTTGTCCACTGTGCTAAACAAATGTGCACTTTTTGGTTATTACATTATACACTTAGTTCTGGGTAATATTTTTATGTTGCATCTTTATTATTTTTTCTTCATCTCTATTCTTTTTCTTTGAAATATCCATTATATAAATATTGGACTTTGGGAGCTAATTTTTAATCATTTTTTTGTAATACTTTATATCTCTCTTTTTGTTCTATTTTATGGGAGATTTCAATAACCTTATATCTCAACCTTATATGTTATACTATTTTAACTTTATAAGATTACTATTCAGATAATATTAATATTTGGGGTTTTTTTTCCTGTTTTCTTCTGCATCTGCCTTGTTTATTCTCCAAGGATATTTTACATATATATTTCATTTTATATATTTTAAAAATATTAATTCTCTATTAATGATATTTATTTGAAACTTTCTCTAATTTTTTGGTGACCCTTGACATTCATTAATGTTGTTAAGGATGAGGTCCATTGTGAGCCTCTAATGGCTTAGTGTGACTTGAAGAATAGTTGTCAGTGTAGAGAGAATAGGAAAGGAACTCACTGTGTTGGAACCATCCTTTCTCTTTAAACAGTTCCTTTATCCTGAGATAATATCTGCAATGTGCTGCTCAGTTGCTATGAACTGGGCTGCCAAAATACTGGGAACAGAGTGAAAGAAGGCAAATGTGCTCTCTCTGCTCTGTCTATGCAGTTAATTCCTATATGCAATATGGCATCCCTGACCTCTGTGTGCTTGTTTTCTAGGAGTCAGAGTCCTTCTGGTTGAGTCTCTTAAGAGAGTATACTTTCTACTTTTAGAGTGAGGAAATGGAATTCCCTGAACACAGATGGTTAGAGAGAAAATTGCTGTCTCCTTATATAGACCTTCTGCCAGTTTTTCTGTTTTCAAGACACCCTGTACCTTTACTTTCACTGGTATTTGTGCCAACACTTTTTTTAAAAAAATGTATTTATTTTACTTTATGCATACTATATCTGGCATTTCTCACCATGTTATCCCTTCCCACCTTCCCCTCCCTCCCTCCCTCCTCCCCACCCCCCACTGTCTCTCCCCTACCCCCCCACAACTGCCCCCAGTGTGTGATGCTCCTCTCCCTGAGTCCACGTGTTCTTGTTGTTCAACACCCACCTATGAGTGAGAACATGCGGTGTTTGGCTTTCTATTCTTGTATCAGTTTGCTGAGAATGATGGCTTCTTCGTGTCCTTTGAAAGGACATGGATGAATCTGTGCCCACAACTTCTAAGCCTATTGCTCTAACAGACTCTTAATGGACATGACTTAGCTACTCTAGAATTTCTAATTGACATCCTTTTCCACATTCATAAACACCAAAAGAATAAACATGCAAATTTGTCTTATAAGTCACTCTTAGCCTTATGGGATTTTGCTTATTTATCCCTTTACTGGTCATTCCATTAAGTTTAACAAAAACTCTTAATAGTTCTTTAAATAAGATGAGAATATTTTAAATATAGGTTGCATCCCTATTTAAAATTGGGTAATGTTACATATAGATATTGCCCAACAATCTGTCAAATTGCATCAAAACTAATGCGAGGTACTTGACTTTAAACTAACACATCTATATCTGACTCTAAGAATTTCTTTAGCCTCAAACTTAATGTTAATCACAAATATTAATTGCTGGTTAAACAGGAGAGTATAACATCATCATCCATTAATCAACAAGAGATATATATTTAAAATACTATCAAATTATGTATTAACCACACATATCTCTTAGATTTGTTAATACCTTTTTACAGGTGCCAACATAATAAAAGGCGGCCAGGATACAGAAAAAATATGTATATATTGAAAACACTTCAAATGCTGAAATTTGGAGTGTTCTGGTCCTAAGGGCAAAACAGTGTTGGTTGAGTGGAGCTCCTGGCCGGGGTAAAGTCCTCTAAAGCCTGAACCAATAATAATTCAGGGTTCCACCTCCTACTTGGTGGCCCAGGCTGATCCCTCTGCTCAGAGCCCTCATGGAGAAAGGACTTTGAAGAGAACATGGCTTCCTCAGGTCAGGATGCTCTGATAAAGGATCACAGAGGATTTTGCTCTTCTTATAAGACACCCGATATTAGTACGAAATGTGACCAGAATACATTTGGAAAGCAGTTTCTTCCAAACAGTTTTCAAGAAAAAGCCTTGTCAGTAATTTTTAACATATATAATCTGTGCATTATTCCACATCAAAATCTAAAGACATTTATATTGTGTCATCACACAAAGAAATTAATCTCATAAAGTTCCAAAAACAATCATTCGGGATTTTGTTTAGTCCTGCATTTGAATGAATAATGTTAACAACTAGGAGAATGAAAAGCTTTACAATCTTGACAGTTCTCATTCAGAAACTTGAAAACTGCAAGATGTGAATTGACATGATTTGGTTATGTACATTTCTTTTCTGAAAAACTATCTCTTCAACCAAAACCTAAAATAGCAAAGAATGGCTTAAATGGTTGTGAAAGAAGTAAATTGGACAGATCGTAAAGAAATCATGGAAATTGATTTGTTAAAAGGAGATGAACTTTTTCATCCAGCACACAGTAGAATCAAAATCATTTATCAGTAAACAGCCATAAATCTCCATTTTTTGAGCCAATTTTTAGTATTCTTTTGAAGAAATTGAATAAAATTGAGTTTTTTCTAAAAGAAGATTTCAGATATCATGATTTAAGTTGAAAGAAAATTATGTTATTAAAAGTTAGCATTTTTAAATATGTGGTAATTTCCCTTATAAGAAACTATTCAGTAATGTATATAACTTAGATTATAAATCTTTCTGAAAATAATACAGTGAGCTTCCACTAGAAAGTAGATGCCCCAACCATAATATTTTGTAATTTTCATATAAACTTTTAAAGAATTATTTTTACAAGTAATTTGTAAACTATAATAATGTTCCCAAATCCACCACCTTTCTCTTTTTCTCCTGCTCTCCTTGTTGCTCCTCCAAGAATTGACCATTAATCTAATTCAGTACTTATTATTCTCATATATGTTTTATATTATACCTATATTTATGTTGCATATTTGTAAACTTTATAGAAATTATATCATATATATTCTACTATAAAGTTTTCTTCAACAACAAACAAGAAATGTTCAAATTGATACATTAGCTCTAGTTTAATCATTCTCATTATTCTACACTTTCACTGATTGTATAAACCAGTATTTACTTATGTATTCCCAAATTGATAGACATTTAGATTATTTTATATTCATTATTATAAACAATATCACAATGAACAATTCTATTTATGCTTCCTCCCTGTACACATGAATGTGAGCTTCTCCAGGGCAGAATTTCTCAGCCTAAGCACTAATGGCATTTTGGGGAGATTAATTATTTGTTGTTCAAGTTAGAAGTGGGGGTGGGAACTGTCCTGTGCATTGAAGGATGTTCAGTAGAATCACTAGTCTATATTCATTAGAAGCCAATAGCAGCCAACCTTTTGTGACCAAAATTAAAAAAAAAAAAAAATCTCCAAACAGTTCCAAATATTCTCCTGGGGACATTAGCCTTCATTTAAAACCACTACTCTGAAGTATATAGTCATTTAAGTGCCAAATTGCTGTATAAAACAGTGTGGCACTTTCCATTGCCACCAGCAGATGTTGCATTTCTAGATTTTTATAATGAAATATATCTAACATAAAAAATAATACACAAAGTGCATATATAAAAAGTCAATTATAGTAAATAGATTAACACTATGTATTTACAAACCTGGTTTAAAAAATAGAAAATTATTATACTTTTGAAACTCATATGTCCCTTTCTAATACTAATTATTCTTTCTTGCTCCTCCTTCCCACAGAAGTAATTCAGAGGTAATGCCTATCCTTTAAAGTAGTAGTTTGAAATGAGGGCTAATGCTCTCAACAGAACAATTGGCAATATCTGGAGAAGTTTTTTTTTTTTTGTAACAAAATGTTGGCTTTTATTGTCTTCTAAAGGGTATAAGTTAAGAGATTCTACTGACTATCCTACAATACATGGGACAGTTCCCACCCCTCCTCTAACTCGAACAACAAAGAATTATTCTCCACAAAATATGACTAGTGCTGAGGTTTAGAAATCCTGCCTTAGAGAAATTCACATCCATGTGCACAGAGACATAAATAAAAATGTTCATTGCAATATTGTTTATAATAATGAATAAAATAAAATAAAATGTACACCAATTTATCTAAAAATATCCTATTTTTATTATTTCCTTCCTTTTCACACCACTAATAAGTGCATATCTAAATATTATGTTGTTATTCACATTTTTATATACTTCAAAAAAATTCTAATCAATTTTATCAGCTTTATTGAAGTATAATTGTATATTTAAAAACTGTACATATTTAATGTATACAATTTGATGAGTTGGGATATATGCATATACTGTGATGATGTGGTACCATCACCACCATCAAGGTAATAAACATATTCATCACTTTCAAACATTTTCTTGCAGCCCTTTGAGTGTGTGTCCGTGCGATGAAAACACTTCATGTGAGATCTAACTTCTTAACAAATTTTCAAGTGTGTAATCCCTTGTTAACTATACATACTATGTTGTACAGCAAATGACTAGAACTTACACATCTTGCATAACTGACACTTTGTACCCATTAAGTAACAATTCCCCATTTCCTCTTTGTGTCAGCTCCCAGAAACCACCAATCTATTTTCTACTCCTATGAGTTTGACTATTTAAATCTCATAAAAGTGAAATTGATAGTGACAGGAGGCAGAGAAACTCTAGGCAGACAGGAGCAGGTCCCTGGCAAAACCCCACCCTTGAGCCAAAAGGCCTGAAATCCATGGCCCAAAGTGAGAACTTCCATCCCTGTGTGCCTACTCTCTCCTGATTGTTTCTTTCTGAATAATGTCTTTTTACCAATTGAATGTTGCCTCTTCCAAAACTACTGTGGTCCACTCAACCCCCATCATGTGTCTATAAAGACCCCAGACTCAGCCAGCAGAGGCTAGAAGCAGCTGGACAATGGGAGAAGCAGCTGAATGTTGGGAAGATATGGCTGGACATTGGAAAGAAGCAGCTTGACTTTAGAAGATGGTGGCTGGATGAGGCAGAGAGGCAGCTTGACTTCAGGGAAGAGTGACCTTCCCTTCCCATCCCCTTTCCAGCTCCCCTCTCTGCTGAGAGCCACTTTCATCACTCAGTAAAATTCTCCACATTCCCCATCCTTCAATTTATCTCCATGATCTCATTTATTTTGGGCACCAGACAAGAATTCAGGATACACTAAGTGCAGGTACCCAAAAAGGCTGCCATACTGGCCTTTTGCCCTCACTGGCAGAAGGCAATCACCCCACGTGATGAGGCAAAGGACCCACTGAGCTGATAACACACTGTTGTATGCAGATGACAGATCTAAAAGAGCATTGTAACATGTCCTCTGGGGCCTTGGGGTCCCAGGCAACTTTACTGGGACACTGCCAAGGGGCCCGCATGGAGTTTGCTTCTGCACCACCAAAGCAGCCGGTTCCTGCACTCACCTGCTCTGATTCCTGCACTCCTTCACTCACATGCTTCCTCTGATGAGGGGTTGAGTGGGGTGGCCTGAGTAATTAAGGCTCCCCTGTCACTAGTGCCATGAAGGGATCAAATAAATATCCTGCATCAGAATCATGCAGTACTTGTCCTTCTGTGACTGGTTTATTTTAACTAACATACTATCCTTCAGATTCATTCATGTTGGCACAAATAGGATTTCTTTCTATTCTTTAAAGGCTCAATAATATTCTGTTACATTTATACACCTCATTTTCTTTATCCATTCAACTATCGATAGACATTGGAGTTGCTTCCATATCTTGACTATTAGGAAGAATAGTGCAATAAACATGGGAATGAAGATACCTCCTCCAGATCTTGATTTCAATTTTTTTTTTAGATGGAATTTTGCTCTTGTCACCCAGGCTGGAGTGCAGTGGCACAATCTCGGCTCACTGCAACCTGTGTCTCCCAGGTTCAAGCAATTCTCTTGCCTCAGCCTCTGGAGTAGCTGAGATTACAGGCACATGCCATCATGCCTGGCTAATGTTTGTATTTTTAGTAGAGATGGGGTTTCACCACGTTGGCCAGGCTGGTCTTGAACTCCTGACATCAGGTGATCCACCCATCTCAACCTCCCAAAGTGCCAGGATTACAGGTGTGAGCCACCACACCCAGCCTTAAATTTTTTAAATATATAACCAGAAGTGGGATTGATGGATCATGTAGCAGTGGTATTTTCAGTATTCTGAGGACCTTCCATACTGTTTTCCATAGTGACTGCATCATTTTCAGTGTTACTCTCATGGGATCACACTTCTACAATTTGGTTATTTTGTTTTGTTTTGTTTTTCCCCAGCTTTATGATTTTTGCTTATCATTATCATTGTGAGTTTTATCAATACTCATGCAGAGTATGAGTATGGCCAAAATACTAATAAAATGAAAATTCAACCAGATTTATTATATCATGTATATAAACATCTAAAATCTCTAAACCAAGGCTACAAATAAAAATAAATGGCTTGCAGACAGTCAAACAAAAATGGTCTTTACTTATTCCTCCTTGAAATTCTGAATTTTTACACATAAGCCACTGAAACCAAGGGAAATTAAATAACCACATATGATTTGTACACCATATCAATTTAGTTGCATAATTCAAGATTATAATTTCCCAATTTCCAGTTGTAGTCTTTCCAGTAATCAACTTAATTCTGGCATAAGCACCATAAGGTAAAACCTCTTTTTCATCTTTTCTTGTCCTTCTTTTTGACCCAGTATACAGTGCCATGCTTTACACATACTAGTGTAAAAATCAAACATTTGAACATATGTAGAATTGTGCCCCAATGAAGTATGACTAATTTTAACTGACAAAACAGCTTAATCTGTGTTGATTCAAAGGAAATCAAAGGAAAATGGTATTTAAATCAAGAATGCACTTGAATTCGTCCTTGGTGTAAATGCACGACCTAAATGTATGCCTCCTGCTTGAATGTCGTGAGTGTATTTATCACTTGGCATTACCTTTATGGGCAATAGATACAAGAGTCCCAGGAGGAAAATGGCTTTCTTAGGATAGCAGTTATAAACATATGCTATCTTTAAAAGACAAACTACCAAGAAGGAAAGGAAAATTGACATGTTTATGATCTCTCAGAAGTGGAAGAAAATAACCTAGTAATGATAGTATAATAAGGTATTACTCTGTGAGCTTCGCCCATTCAGTCCCAACCAATTGAGGAACAGCTACAAAACTGATAATTATATGCATAACTGGTGTGAAATGTTATTAAACCTGGCATTTAAAAAGTGTATTTTCCATTCCTCTGAAAAGTGCATGCAAATGAAAAGCGATGTGAGAGTGCTCATTGAGCTAAATAAACTGAGACAAGAGTTAGATGACTCATTTAACATATTTAGGAAAATGATATGATAAATTCCATTTCTAATCTGTGACATAAAAGAAAAACAGACCTATTTTTGGTGGTGTTGAGTGGTTTCCTCATTTATGGCAAAGGGGAATTTTCTAATTAATTTCTAGCCTAAAATTAACTTCTCAATCAAGTTATGACCAGGAACAGACAGCATGGTATCCCCTCAGTTGTGTTGCACCTGCTAAACTCAAGAGATATAAAAGGAAAAAAATTGGGCCTTTGCTAACATGATAGCATGCATTTCAGGATTTATTACGTGAAGATAGACCATATTAAGCACATTGCTCTCTCAACATCTTTGTACTACTTCACTAAAAAATCAGATGATCAGTTTCATAGTAGTTTTCTTTCCCTTCCTTTTTCAATTAAATATACATAGTTTTTGCATTCATGCAGTGAACTTTTTTAATTTACTCCTATGTGATAGACCCCTGTGCTAGACACCAGAGATAAGTAATAAATGAAGAAGATATACTTCTGACATTAAGTAGGCATTAAATGAATATTGCACAGCTTCATTGGCCCCATGAGAAGAAAAATTCATGTGTCTTTGGAAGGGAACAAGTCTAGAAAAAGCGAGATGCAACTAAAATGATGTTGCATTTGTTTTCTTCAGACTGTGTCTCATTCTCCTGCATAATCAAGAGAAATACATAAATTCAATTTCAGTTACCATAGCACAAGGTAATCTGATTCAATTTAATACACATTTGAAGGTAAAGATAGGAACTTTGTCTTGTTTACCACTGTATACCCAGTACCTAGCACAGCACTTGGTACATAAAAGGTTTTTAAACATCTATATTCAAAGAAGTGTTTATAGAATGATAGAGTAAGCTCTTCCAATAATCAGTTGATCTGTAAAAGCAATGAGAATACTGGAAAAAATGAGTTGTCAAAATCAACTTTTTCTGAAATGTGGAAATTAGCCAAAGGCTCACAACAATCCCAAGAGTGCTTATTTAAGAATCTCAAAGGGCTAATAGCCAGAATCTACAAAGAACTAAAGAAGATTTACAAGAAAAAAAAAACCCATTCAAAAGTGGGCAAAGGAGATGAACAGACACTTTTCAAAAGAAGACATTTATGCAGCCAACAAGCATATGAAAAAATGCTCATCATCACTGGTCATTAGAGAAATGCAAATCAAAATTACATTGAGATACCATCTCACGCCAGTTAGAATGGTGATCATTAAAAAATCTGGAGACAACAGACGCTAGAGAGGATATGGAGAAATAGGAACACTTTTACACTGTTGGTGGGAGTGTAAATTAGTTAAACCATTGTGGAAGACAGTGTGGTGATTCCTCAAGGATCTAGAAATGGAAATTCCATTTGACCCAGCAATCCAATTACTGGGTTTATACCCAAAGGATTATAAATAATTCTATTATAAAGATACATGCACACATATGTTCATTGCAGCACTGTTTACAATACCAAAGACTTGGAACCAATCCAAATGCCCATTAATGATAGACTGGATAAAAAAAATGTGGCACATATACACCATGGAATACTATGCAGCTATAAAAATCAATGAGTTCAAGTCCTTTGTAGAGACATGGATGAATCTAGAAACCATCATTCTCAGCAAACTGACACAAGAACAGAAAACCAAATACCATGTTTTCCCTCATAGGCAGGTGATAAACAATGAGAAACTTGGGCACAGGGAAGGGAACAACACTCACTGGGGCAGGTGGGGAGGTAGAGAGGAGGGGAGAGGAGGGACAGCAGGGGACAGGGAGGTTGGAGAGGGACAATACCAGGAAAATGCCTGATGTAGGCGATAGGCGGGATAGAGACAGCAATCCACCATGGCATGTATGTACCTATGCAACAGTTTTTTATTATTATTTAAAGTATACTGTTCCTATCCCTTTTCCTCCAGCTATACAGAATCTCAAAAGGCAGGAGTTTTAAAATATAGTAGCTGTGAAAACAGCATTCTGGTAGCAATTACAGGAAGCAGAATAAATTTGAGATCCACCTACAAAAGAAATCCCAACTCCAGGGAATTGTCACTATTTGACCTTTCTAGAAACGCCTTGGAGAAGCCCTAGTCACTTACTTTGTCTTCATTTGACCTGTCTCAGGAAAAACTTAACCAGGAAAGCCTTGACTCCAGGGCCTTTGTAGAAAATAATCAATTGAAATTGTTTAACATCACAGCTGTCTGAGGCAACAGTACCAGCTGGGGTAAACAAGAATCTGGCCAAATAAAACTTAAAAGGAATATCGGGGAAATGGGATGCCCATCTTTTGAAAACTTTCAACATTTTTGTAGGAAAATAGGAGGCCATGCGCATGAGTAAGGCAATGCACACACCCAAGAAAACTCTGACAAGTGTCAGTGTCTGACCCCTGACTGATATTGCGGCTCTATGCAAGTGGGAATTTCACACTAAGGCAGAGTTGTAAACTCTTAAACCACTGAAGCATGGAGCAGTAAACACACAGAGCCCATCAACAAAGGGTGGAAGACATTGGATCAATTTATTTAAGGAAGCCTTTATCCAATAATTAGGAAATATCAAAAGTCAGAAATAAAAAAAAAATCAAAGTCAGCTTATCAGAAACTAGAGTGTATATGAATGATAACAAAGGCTTTAGAAAATTAGTGCAGAAAATTTACTAAACAAAGACAATAATAAATAGAAACAATGAAAAAGCCCTGGAGTTTTATTATTTCAAATATCCAGTTTTCAACAACAGTAACAAAACTGTGAGATGCACAAAGAAACAGTAAAGTGTAGCCAACATGAAGGGAAAAGATAAGTTAATAGAAATTGTCCCTGAATAGGTCCAATGTCAACTTGATTGACAAAGACATTAAATCAGTTATTATAAATATACTCAAAACACTAAAGGAAAAATGCATAAAGAATTAAAGGAAAGTATAAAAACAAGGTCTCATGAAATAAAGAGTATCAATAAAGAAAAAGAAATTATATACAAAAACAAAACAGAAATTCTGGAGGCAGAAAGTATGATAAACATAATTTAAAATTTACCAGAGAAGCTCAAGACAGACTTGAGCTTCAGAAAAAAAAGACCAATGTGGTTTTTGTCTTTGGTTCTGTTTATGTGGTGGATTAAATTTATAGACTTGCATATGTTGAACCAGACTTGCATCCCCAGGATGAAGCCTACTTGATCATGATGAATAAGATTTTTGATGTGCTGTTGCAATCAGTTTGCCAGTATTTTATTGAAGATTTTTGCGTATATGTTCATCATGGATATTGGCCTGAAGTTTTCATTTTTTGTGAAGTCTCTGCCAGTTAGAATGGAGATCATTAAAAAATCTGGAGACAACAGATGCTGGAGAGGATGTGGAGAAATAGGAACACTTTTACACTGTTGGTGGGAGTGTAAATTAGTTCAACCATTGTGGAAGACAGTGTAATGATTCCTCAAGGACCTAGAAATGGAAATTCTAATTGACCCAGCAATCCCATTACTGGGTATGTATCCAAAGGATTACAAATAGTTCTATTATAAAGATACATGCACACATATGTTCATTGTGGCCCTGTTTACAACAGCAAAGACCTGGAACCAACCCAAATGCCCGTCAATAATAGACTGGACAAAGAAAATGTGGCACATATACACCATGGAATACTATGTAGCCATAAAAAATGATGAGTTTGTGTCCTTTGTAGGGACATGGATGAATCTAGAAACCATGATTCTCAGCAAACTGACACAAGAACAGAAAATCGAACACCACATGTCCTCGCTCATAGTTGCATGTTGAACAATGAGAACACATGGACACAGGGAAGGGAGCATCACACACTGGGTGGGGTCTGTTGGGGGGGCAATAGGGGAGGGACAGTGGGGGATAGGAAGATTGGGGAAGGATAACATGGAGAGAAATGCCAGATATAGGTGACAGGGGGATGGAGGCAGCTAACTGCATTGCCATATATGTACCTATGCAACAATCCTGCATGTTCTGCACATGTACCCCAGAACCTAAAGTGCATTAAAATATATATGTATATATATAAAAAGAAAAAAATGACCAATGATCTTGAAAATAGGTTGAGATTATCCCATCTAAAGAACAGAAAGAACAAAAAATAAAGCTAAAATATCAGAGCCTAAGAGACCAGTGATATACAATAAAGCATACCAACATATGCATAATGGAGTTCCAGGATGAAAGAAGAAGGGGAAAGGGGCAAAACAAATTTTTGAAGAAATGTTGGCCAAACAAACATTTCCCAAATTTGATTAAATGTTATCTATACATTGAAGAACCACAATGAGGTCTAATTGTGATGAACTCAGAAACACTGAAACCTAGACACATAATCACCAAACTATTGAACAACAAAAACCAAAAGAGAATCTTGAAAGCAACAAGGACAATGTGACCCCACACATAAAAAGGAGCCAGAATAATATTGGCATATATAATGTTTATAGAAAAATAAAGGTATTTTACATGAAAATAAAGATATTTTATATAATATAGCAGTCTTTCAACAACAGAGCCCTAAGTTTCATAGAAACTAACAGATTGATTTGGGAAATAGAGAATTAAACAATAATAGCTGGATGCTTCAGTACCCACTTCAATAAGAAAAGAAAACAACTATGCAGAAGATCAACATGAAAATAGAACATTTGAGAAACATTCAAAAACAATTAGACTTAACAGATATCTGTAGATAATTTCATCTAAAAACAGCAGAATACACATTTTTCTCCAGTGTGTATGGAATGTTCTTTAAGACAGGAGATAAAGCAAACCTAAATTTAAAAGATTTAATTCATAAAAAGTATATCTTCCAAACCACAATGGAATTAACATAAAATAAATAACAGGATGATATAGTTTGGCTGTGTTCCCAACCAAATATCATCTTGAATCTTCAAGTGTTGTGGGGAGGGACCTGGTGGGAGGTAATTGAATCACAGGGGCAGGTCATTCCTGTGCTGTTGTCATGATAGTAAATAAGTTTCACGAGATCTGGTGGTTTTAAAAATGAAAGTTTCCCTGTACAAGCTCTCTCTCTCTTTACCTGCTGCTATTCAAGTAAGATGTGACTTGCTCCGCCTCTCTCCTCCTTGTCTTCTGTCATGACTGTGAGGTTACCACATCCATGTGCACCATAAGCCCATTAAACCCTTTTGCCTGTATAAATTACCCAGTCTTGGGTATGTCTTTATCAGTAGCATGGAAACAGACTAATACATAGGAGAAATTTGGAAAATTTGGAAACATAATGAAATTAAACAACATATTAGTAAATAACCAATAGCACAAATAAAATCACAAGAAAAAATGTAAAACATTCTGAGATGAATTAAAATTAAAACAAAAATTAAATGCAGCTTAAGCAATACATTTATAGCTAAAATTTCTGTATTAAGAAAAAAATCTCAAACCATTGGTTTAAACTTCCATGTTAAAAAAACTAGAAAAAGAAGAGCAAACCAAATTCAAAGTGAGAAGAAAGAAAGAAATATTTAGGATGAGAGCATAAATAAATGAAATATAAAACAGAAAATCAATAAAGATAATGAATAAAACCAAAAGCTATCCAATGTCAAAATTTTTTACAAGGCTACAGAAAGCAAGAGAGTGTTATTAGCATATAGATAGATGCAAAGCATAATGAGATAAAATTGAGAGTCCAGAACCCTTACATTTATAATGAATTAATTTTCAATGTGATTGCCAAGTCAATTAAATAGGAAAAAGAATAGTCTTTTTAACAAATGGTGTTGGGACAAGTGAATATCTATATCTACAAGAAAAAACCTATACGCCTATCTCACTCCATAAGCAAACATTAACCCAAAATGGTTCATAGACCTAAATGTAGGTGCTAAAACTATTAAACTCTCAGAAGAAAATACAGTATTAAAGCTTTGTGATCCTAGGTAATCTTCAGAGATATGTTTATCTTTATCTTACTGATGGCAGTGGTGGCCTATCTGGAGCAGCTGCTAACATGATGCCGGTTACAGTGGGGGAGACAAAGCCAGAACTGAATGCTCTAAGGAGCCAGTTGGAGCTGGAAGCAAGTAGGGTTCCTGCCCTCTTCCAAGTTAAAGAAGTGGAAGCCCCACCCTCCCAGGTGCAGCTGTAGCTGCTTAACCATGGCTACAGACTTGGGCATCCTTGCACTCAAGGATCCAGAAAGCCTTCTTCCCCAACAGGCTCAGAAGTGCCTGCTCCTGATACATGGGCTCTTCCCACTCCCAGTACCAACTCTGATTTTGGAGCGAAGTTGAGGCTGAGCCAGATGCTGTCACAACCCAGCCAGGTATGGGCATGCTTGGAGTAGCCCTAACATGCCAGCTCCCTGCTACCTCAGGCCTCTCCAGACTTTGGGCATCAACGAGCATGGGAGGGAGGCTGAGGGTGTATTGAGGGCAGCTTAGTGTGGGCCTGCAGGCACCCTTCAGCATAAACCTGGGTGCTGTGGGCATCATGTATGGCAGGTTGATGGTGGCAGGAGCAGACAGGCTCTTGAGTAGAAAGGGGTATGTCCACACCTTGAAGCCAGGGATAGCCTGAAGGCTGGGGGCTGGGCTACCAGTTCTGTGGACCAGAGTGAGAACTTATGTTGGTTTTTCCAGGCCCACCCATGGCTGCCCATGGACCAATCAGCATGCACTTCCTCCCCTCTGAAGCTCACAAAAACCCCAGACTCAGCCAGGCTCCAAGAGATGATGGATCCCACCTGACTGCAGATGGGATCTACTCACTCTGGGTCTCCTCTCCACCGAGAGCTGCACAGATGATGGGATGACTTGCCTGTGGATAGGAACTACATATAGGAGCTACTCACTCCAGCTCTCCTCTTTGCTGAGAGCTGGAATCTCATCTAGATGACCTCCCTGCAGAAAGGAGCAACCCATTTCAGGTCTCCTGAGAGAACTGTTTTGCCGCTCAATGAAGCTCCTTTCTGCCTTGCTTAGCCTCCAGTTGTCTACATAATTCATTCTTCCTGGACATGGGACAATAACTCAGGACCTGCTAAATGGTGGGACTTAAAGAGATGTAACACAAACAGGGCTGAAATTTGCCCCTGCCCCACCCCACTACTCACTACATTGCAGGCAAAGAGAAGAAAAGAGCTATGGACCTTTGGGGATATCAGACCTAGGGGCTCCTTGAGCCAGGGCTGTGACACTGTCTTTTGGGTTCTGTAGTTCCTGGCATCTCCAAGCTTCCAGGAACCACTGCCATCCCCTCATCCAGATGTGGGTGCCTGTAGCAGAAGCCATGTGCAATACATCTGGTCCAGCTGCAGCCTGGCATGGAGTCGGCACTTGTGCCAGCACCTGGAGCTGCCTGTCCTGCCACAGCAGCCAGTGTGCCTGGCTGTACAGAGTTGCTGGACCCTGTGCTCACTCACCTATACACCCTTTGCCACCCTGTGCCTGGCTACCTGTTGACAGGTGTGGGATCCAGGCTCATAGCACCAGTCAAGCATAGCCTGCAGGGCTGAGTGGATGGAATGAGCCCAGCAGAGGCAAGCAATACTCAGGCAGAATGTGCTGTCAGTCACAGACATTTCCAACTGGTGAAACAACACCCTAAGGAACCTTGTAACATTATTAAGTTTGCGAAGTTACTTAGCCAAGACATCTAGCTAACTAGTGACAAAATTAATAGTAAAAACTCCAAAGCTTAAAATCTTTTAATTAGAACATATTGACTCAAAGACAACCCCAGAAAGCAAAAATGTCTACAGTTTTATTTTAAAAATGTCCATATTTAAAATAAAGCATCACTGTTTAAGTAATCACTTAATGAATTATTCTGATATTTTGTTTAGAAAAAAAGTTGCTATTGTTTATAGTTACCGTCAACATTTTCACTTGAAAATTAAAGTCTTATCTCTAAGATCACTGTTTTTCTACACACTTCTATCCTCTACTATGATAAATTTCTGACCATTTGTTCTTCATGCTGTTTTAATAGCTTTGCATGTGTGATTCTCTGTCTGGAATGGTCTTTCTGTCTTCAACTGAATAAATACTATTTATTCTTCCAGATGCAGATTATGGCCAACCTCTCTGGGAAAGTCTTCCTCTCCCTCAGCCAGTTGGTCACACACTTATGGCGACTTCCACAGTATTTTCCTCACTCCACAGCAGCACTTATATTTGAGTGTATTAGAACTGCTTCTTTATCTTCCTTCTTTACTAGACAATGAGTATTTGGAGAGCATGGCTTATAGTTTATCACATTTTTTGCCTGCAGTGCCTAGTGTTGTAGCTATACAATTAAATTTTTGTTCAAGTAAAAAATCCCATGTTTTCTGAATTTTGAAGGAATACTGCAACATTTTTAAAAGTTATTTCTCAGTGTACAGTTGTTTCAGATTGCATACATTAGAAATGAAGAAGAATGCAAGGGCAGAGTTTGTTTTGTACATAACTACATGAATAGAACACTGTTTACTAAATCATAAGAATATGTATGTATATTTACCTTAAGTTGAATGAAAACAGATAAGGTTCAGGGACAAAGCCTTTACCAATAAGATATTTTCAGTTATTTCATCCTTAAGTTATTATTGGAATGTCCTTGGAAGTGTAAGTTTCAAAAATTAAAACATATGAAAATATTTCTATGGGTTTTTATTCATTGCCCTTTATTTGTCATTATGTATTAGGTATATATTCTGAGATTATTGATAAGCTTAAAAGCTTTACAGAAATATTTATCTTTCTGAATCAGCTAAAATTGATTTTAAGAGAAAATTGAAAAATGTCTCAAATCCATTCAATTTAAAAGCAAAATTCATTTATGCATCTTGGACATGAATTTTTTTATAGTATAACACTGGAAAATCCTAAGACTTGCAAGATAAAATTTCCATTTCTTAAAAAAAGATAAGCCCAAGTTTCCTATACAGATACACAAAAATGCACACACATACACAAAGTACACACACAAAGCACATACACATTTACTCAGCTTAAAGTATAAAAGGACATGGGAGATGCAGGGTGAGAAGAAGGGCAAAAGAATTTTAAACAATCAGAAACCAAAAAGATCTCTTCCTGACAACAAATAATAAACCATTTAAATTATAGGTAATTTCCTTCTTCCTTATGTAAAGACCAGATGGTATGTGAGGTATAGTGTATCAAACCAAACACACGTGAGAGAAGCTGCCAAACACATCCAAGTGGAACTAAGCGGGATACTGTTGCACTGTACAACAGAATGGACATCGCTTCTCACTGTTTCAGCCAAAACATCCCAGCTAATTTACTTCTACAACAGAGACAGGCAATCCGCCCTGCTCCTGATTTGGGATGCTACCCATTAATTTCCTTGTCTTCAGTGCTATTTGACAAGTCTGAGACTCTTTATACTTTGATTCCAATGTTAATTCAAGTTATCAATCATATATTATTTGATTAAAAAATAAAGACCTTGTAACTTCTTTCCTTAGTTTTACTGTGAAGAGAGGGACAAGGTTAACACAGTCTGTAGTTTGGATAATAATTAACCTCATTGGCTAGTATTCAGTCACAAAGGAAACATAATTAACATTACTCAAAATAAAAAAAATATTTATGTTAATGCCTAGTCAAGTCAGAAATATTAGCAGCTACTCTGCAATAAGTTTTTTAAAACAATGAGCTCGAAGGTGAATCTCTTGAGCTCCTGTTTACTTTGTTATTCTATACCTCCTACAACTAAAACCTAAAATTCTCACCTAAAATTTTCCTCACCTACTTCTTGACCCAAGGAATAGTCAACTATTTTTCTTTTTACAGAATGGGAACTGTATGATATTCTTAAAATCTCTTGGCTAGTGACCAGACGATTAAAGCCTCTGACATTTGCCATCAAAATCGAAAGGAATCATATGTCTAAATGAAAACCTTTAAAAAATGCAGTTCATTTTATAGACATTTGAAGGTCTGAGATTCAACATGCCACAATTTCAACTATTTCACCAAAAAATAAGGAACTGCTATGGCTATTCCCTTAGGCTTTCATCATACCAAAATGGAAGGATTAAGAATTAAATATCTTTCATTAATACTTTCATGATAATGAGAACACAAAAGGTTGTCTTTAGTATCTTTGAAATGTTAACTTTCCTAATCAAAACAAATAATAATATTAGAACTGGGAGAGAGAAATTTTGTCTTCAGAATATATAATTTAGGATTAGCTTAATATTGCTATTTGTTCATTTGTAGGTAATCAGAGTCAGTGATGCAGACAAATAACTAAAAGGATAATCCAGAAAGAAGTAAGCTACACTTATGTTCAGATTGGAAAAACAGTAGGTGAAGAACAGTGAGAAAGAGCAGGCAGAAAAAAATGGCGTGTCTCATACCAGTTACTTAGTGCTATGTCACAGCCAGTCAGATACACTAGGGGTTTCCACTCTTGGTGCCTCTGTTATACCTTTCTAGGATCATGATTCACTGTAATACTTATATCAGTTTCAATTTTTCAATTTAGCATATCTCGACTTTCTATAATTTAAATTTTAAAAATAAACTCCCCTTGACTTACTTCTAACTTTACTCCTGTGTATCCACCATAAAATGTTGTCACCTATAACATTTCTTTGTCACTTAAAAACACATTATTTACATTTTTTGTGTAATACTAATTAAATCTGTGCTTTTATACAGTTTCATTTTCAAAATTTAAAAACAATAACGATTTCAGTTATGGTTATATAACCATTTTTCTCTACATAACTCTTTATTGTAGTTAAATATAGAGTGAGAAAAAATGAAAGCTTGAGTCAAAAGAGGTTCCTGCAAAAGAAAATATCCAATTAATTACCTTTCAAAGACTATTTCTATTTACATTTTTATGCAATACCATGCTATATCTTTGTTTGCTTCTTATTTTGATCATGATTTTCTTGTAAAGCCTTGGGTTATTTTTCTCTCTCTTTTTCTTTTTATAGTTTATGATTTCACCAGAATGCTAAGATTCATTTTTATTTTATTGTATTTTATCCACTTTTTTTTATTGTTATAAATTTAAGGAGTACAAGTGCATTATTGTTACATGGATATATTGCACAGTAGTGAAGTCTGGGCTTTTAGTGTATTCATCACCTGAATGATATGCATCGCACCCATAATTTCTCATCCCTCACCCGCATCCACCCTCCCGCTTTTCCCAGTCTCGTCTCCCACATTTCACACTCTATGTCATGTGTACACATTATTTAGCTCTCACTTATAAGTAAGAGCATGTGGTATTTGACTCTGTTTCTGAGTTGTTTCACTTAAGATAATGACCTCCAGTTCCACCCATGCTTCTGCAAAAGATAGAATTTCATTCTTTTTATAGCTGAATAGTATTCTATTGTGTATATATAAAACATTTTCTTTAGCTAATCATCCATTAATACATACTTAGTTAACTGTATCTTTGCTATTGAATATATTGCTGTGATAAACATATGAATGAAGTTGTATTTTTGAAATAATTCTCTCTTTTTCCTTTGAATATATCCCCAGGAATGGAACTGCTGAATTGAATGGTAGTTCTATTTTTAATTCATTGAGAAATCTCCATATTGTTTTCCATAGAGATTATACTAATTTACATTTCTACAAACAGTGTGTAAGTGTTCATTTTCTTTGCATGCTTGCCAACACCTGGGTTTTTTTTACTGTTTAGTAATAGCAATTCTATCTGTATGTGTGACTAAATATTTTATTTAGCTTTGTTTTTTTTTTATATTGCATTGCAGATATACGAGGCTTGCTTTTTCCACTCAATATTGTGTTTCTAAAATTTGTCCACACTATAAGTGTGATGATAGTTCCTTAATTTTCACAGCTGAGGACTTTTTAAAGTGTGTGTTTTAAAGGGATATAACTTACATTAAACACACACAAATCTTAAGTTTAATGAATCTATAATGTAAATAAACTTCTTTAACTACAACTAAGATCAAAACATAGGACATTTCCAGCATCTCAGAAAACCCCTTATAGCCTTTCCCTTCCAGAGATAATTACTATTCCAATATTTGTTACCATAAATCAGCCTATTTTAAACTTTATATACATAGAATCATTCACTGTGTATTAATTTACACCTGTCTCTTTTCACTCAATTTTATTTTTTTGGTATTCATGTTATTGTAAATGCAGGACCAGCTCAAACAGTGCCTTACTCTGTTGATAACAAACTGTTAACTTGCCTTACAGATATAACAGAGCCCCAAACTGCAAGTCATGTAGTCCAGGCATGGGCAATGGAAAAAGCTTTGACCTCCAACAACACCCAAAACTAAATATTTCTACCCTGGGAATCAAGGAGACTAGAACATGATCAGAACCTAAACACTGGAACTCTTTCAGAATTGTCTGTTGACTTGAAAGACCCAGAGTTTAAATCTGCCTCAATATACCCCACCATAAACAGCCAAATTTAAAGCCTTCCAATCCAACCCTACCAAGCTGACATTTCTAAATCATTTCTCTTGCCTTCTTAGCCCATAAACTTGCTCCAGACAGATTTGAACCTGCCTCCTGTCTCCACACTGACTGATTTTTCAATAAAGGCTTTTGTTTCTAAAAAATAAATAAATAAATGAAAATCATAGTAATAGCCATTCTGACTGGTGTCAGATGATATCTTCCTGTGGTTTTATTTTTCATATCTCTAGTAATTAGTGATGTTATGCCCTTGTTCATATGCTTCTTGGCCATTTGTATGTCTTTTTTTGAAAGGTGTCTATTTACGGCCTTTAACAACTTTTTAATGGGTTTATTTGGCCTTTTTTAAATCATTGTAGAGTTTTTTCAGTTCCTTGCAAATTCTTTTTATTAGTCTCTTCTAAGTTTCAGAGTTTGCATATATTTTCTCCCATCCCACAGGTTGTCAGTTCACTTTGTTGATATCTCTTGCTGTGCAGAAGCTTTTCAGTTTAACCCATTTGTCCAATTTTGGTTTTGTTGCTTGTGCTTTTGAGGTTTTAGTAATGAATTATTTGACTAGTTCAATATCCAAAACAGTTTTCCCTAGGTTTTCTTCTAGTATTTTAATAGTTTCTTTATTACACCTTGAGTTAATTTGTGTTTATGGTGAGAGAGAGAAGTCCATTTCTATTATTCTACATATGGCAATCCAATTTTCTCAGCACTATTTATTGCAAAGGGTGTTTTTTCCCAAGGTATGTTTTTTCAACTTTGGCAAAGATCAGTTGGTGTGGATATGTGTATTTATTTCTGGGTTCTCTATTCTGTTCTATTTACCTATGTGTCTATTTTTATACCAGAATCATGCTGTTTTGGTTAACATAGCCTTGTAGTATAAAGTCAAGTAAGGTGATGCCTTTAGCTTTGCTCTTTATGAGTTGGATTTCTTCGGGTTTTCAGGCTCCTTTTTAGTTCCAAATGAATTTTAGCAAATGTTTAGAAACAAGCAAATTTCTTTTCTATTTCTGAAAAAAATTACATTTGTATTTTAATAGGGATTACATTTAATCTGTAGATTGTTTTAGGTATTATGTTCATTTTAACAATAATAATTTTCCCAATCCGTGAGTGTGGGATGTTTTTTCATTTGTTTCTGCCATCCACAGTGATTTTCAATTTGTAGTCTTGTAGAAATTTTTCATCTTCTTGTTTAAATTTATTCCTAGGTAGTTTTTTTATTATCATAAATGGGATTAAGTTCTTGCTTTGGTTCTCTGCTTGATCATTATGAGTCTATGGAAATGCTACTGATTTTTATACATTGATAGTGTGTCCTGCAACTTTATGGAATTTGTTTATCAAGTCTAAGCGTTTTTTATGGAGTTTTCAGCGTTTTCTAGATGTAAGATTATATCATCAGCAAACAGAAAATTTGACTTCCTCTTTTCCAATTTGGATGTCTTTTATTTCTTTCTCTTGTCTGATAGCTCTGGCTAAGACTTCCAGTACTGTGTTGAATAGCAGTGGTGAGAAAGTCATTCCTGTTTTGTTTCAGGTCTTAAGACCAATGATTTCAACTTTTCCCCTACACACTATAATGTTGGCTTTGAGTTTGTCATATATGAGTCGTTATTTTAAGCTATGTCCTTCTATGCTTAGCTTGTTGAGGTTTTTTTTAAAAAATCAGGAAGGGATGCTGACTTTTATCAAATGCTTTTTCTGCATCTATTGAATGCATGGCTTTTATCCTTACTTCCAGTCCAGTAGATGGCACTTTTACATAAGATCCAGCTACAATGGAGGCACTAGTGTTTATGCTTGATTTTTGTTAACCTAGATAAGTACTCAGATGTCCCAGGATATGGGCTGGGCCATAGAACACTCAATTGTCTGGGTCCTGTGCTCAGCCTCAGGGAGGAGGGAAAGTTGAGCAGAGCTGAGTAAGTAAAGGCAGCACTCAGGTCCCTCAATAGTGGGCACAAGCACCAGCCCTGACAAAGATCTTGGGGAAAGGTCCAGGTCTTTGGAGAAATGCCTGGGCAAGGAGTAAAGCAACTGCTGTCGCACCAAGGTCCGAGTATGGGAAGTGTGGGGTGGCCCTGGTGCCAAGGCCAGGTGAAGAGGTAGGACCTGACTCATTCTCACACTTCAGACCTAGCATGGTTCACTCCCCCAGCCCAACCAAATAAGCCAGTAAATGGAACTCAGCAAAGTCACAGTCTGCCTCCAGTCCACAAACCTACCCTATATATGTGTATATGTGTGTGCATGCATGTGTATGAATTACGGCTCTAAATCCCACTTTTGACAACAGCGCCTATTAATACCTGCACATCAAAGCTGCTGCAGTCCTAATGAGGACCACCTCATTAAATTACTGCCAACATATTAGAAGTGTGCAATTTGTATATACATGAAACGTTAGCCAAATGTATCTGGAAACAGAGGCAGCATGCCTAGTCAGTGATTTTCCTTGAGCAAGGAGGAGTTCTGCCAGAATGTATTCCTTGGCCTTGAACTAAAACTTTTCCTGAATCTCCAGCCTGCCAGTCTACCTCATTACATCTTGGGATCTTAACTTTCACACCCCTCTATAGCCTTGAATACTATCAAAAAGGAAAGTTGTTGTGGTGGACACCACAATGTGCCATAACATGTCATGTATTGAATCAACAGTTTATCATTCCAGCTAGTGCAAGTGAAGCTAGAGGCAGCCCTCAGTTGTCAACTGTCTTTAGGGATTAACTCATTCAATAAAAAATTGTCTGGCTTAATGTCTCATCTACTTCCAGGACCAGTCTGCCCAGTGACTAATCAGTGCTGAGGTATAAAAACTCAGTCCCTTCAACGCAACTCAGGACAACTCTGCTGAGCTTTCCCAGCTTGAGTTGGTGCTTTTGCTGGGTTTGCAGCGCTGGCCATCCCCTCCCTCTATCCAATCTTGCTTCCTCCCTTTCTCTTCTGTAAGCATTATTCCCAAAAAGATCCCCTAATAAATGACCTGTATTCTAATCTGCATCTTAGAGACTATTTCTGAAAAGATTCAACCTGCAAAACTTGTTCCCTCTACCATGACAACATTCTGCATTATCTTTACCCCTGCTCAGAAAGTACAAAGTATATCAGCAATTTCCTTTTGCAAACTGGTATCCCAACTAAAAGTAAGATTAAAATATACCTTTCTGGAATCCACTTCTAATTTCTATGGATGATTTGCTTGAAGCTCTTTTTACTTGGCCAGGCAGTGTGGTACAAAATTTCCCCCTTCTCTTTGTCATCTCAAGTGCTCCATTAGTCCTCTGCATTTCTTATTTTTATACTCATTCATGCCTCCAAAATCACATACACAGATTCTCAGTTTTATACTCATTCATTCCTCCAAAATCACATTCAGATTCCACAAAAAGATTCCTAATTTAGCTACACTCTCAGGATGGCACCAAGAGAGTACATGTGCAGTCAGTTCTAACAAAAGAACAAGATCCAATCAATACCCATTCTATTATTGTATCTTCTGTCTCTAAGAGTGTTTTTCTTGGCGCTTTCCTCACTTGACTTGGAGGGTGCCCTTCCTCTCTACCAAAGCAGTTTCCTCCTTTATGAAGACTCAGTGAAAGAAGATTGGATCATAAAATCTTAGAGATTATCTGTCAATTTTAGTTATGTTGCCTCTTTATTTTATGTACACAAATATTCTGTATTTGACTATTATGCTACTACTATTACTATAAAGTTTGGGGCATTTTCATCTCTGCTACCCTTTGCAAATAAAATTAAATCAACATATAGTTTTACTACATTTAATAATGCTAATAAAAACTGCTAGCAGGCTTTGCTTTTGGAGTGGTTTTACTAGTTTCCTAATGAGCTCATTGAGTCACTACTTTAACTCAAGAGCTCAGTTGTAATTATCATCAGACACTAAAATAGCTAGCCAAGGCCAGTAGTGCATTTTTTCTCATGGATAAGAGTTCTCTATTGAAAGATAAATAGCCCCTGCTATCATTAATATCATAGTGCAGCCTTTTGAGCTAACTATGCATCTTATAAAACCTAGGTCTTCTGCATGTCACTGAGCCCCAAATAGAAGTGATAGCATGAATCCTTGATAAGAGTGGATTTTGTGGAGATGACTGAAATGATGTGGTTTGCAAACTTATTACACATATACATCATTATATCAAAGCCTTCCATCTTCCCAACCACCAAGCAGAAGTACATCCATTATAAATTCATACTATGTATGTTTTAATGCTTAGATAAAAACAAAGTAATACAATAATAGTCTATCTTCCCTTAGCTTCAGACTAGATATTTTATGTCCCTCAAAAACATTGCCTAATTAAACAAATTTTATCTCTCTGTTTTAAATACATATTTTTGCTTAAATCTTTGATCATGTTTTTGGTGTTCTTCCTTCTTTGAAGTTCATTTCAATAATACTATTCTTTAATCTTAACTCTCTTGCTTAAAAATATTCCACCTTACTGATGAGATTCCAAAGTTTCTTTCACATCATTAATAAAATGTGTCCCAGTAGGTAGCAGTCAAATAGACAAGATCACTCAAGCATTTCTCAATTAGTTAAGAAACTTTTGATGCATCACATTTATCGTTCTTAGTGAACAAAACATCTTAGAAATATTTTCTTCAGGTCAAAGGGCAAATTTAGCATAATAGCTAGCCAAATTTTTATATAATTAGGTCATATGGGGATTTAGGCCTTCTATTACTTTAGTTGCATGTGATATGAGTAGTGCTTGCTAAATCATGACCCACTGAGAATGGAAAATAATTGAGAAAGTGACCTTGGCACATTAGTAAAGGAAGCATGGAGGCTTTTGACAGCATAAAATAATACAATTACTAGTAGGCTAAAGTTCAGGGGGAGAAAAACTATAATTGTATACAAAAACAAAAGGTGGATCACTCTGCTCTCACATTATTGGGTGAGGATTTTGGGTTCCTCTATGTGGCACACTATATTTTAAATGATTTATGAAAATAAACATGTGCAATACTAAACAACCAGTTTAAATTAGACATTTGGAAATGATATTTTCCATGATTACCAACAACTAAACTGTTAGAAAGAATATAGAGCCATTAGGTGAGCAGTAATACCAGTCATGCTGGTGCGACAGAATAAAAGAGAAACATTTTTGGAAATTTAGATTTGATGTTTGCACAGTGAATTTAATGCATCCAGGTTTAAGTTTCTGTTTAAGTTTATAAGTTTGTTTCACTTATATACTAGCTGGATAAACTTGGGCAAAATATTCACCTCTCTGTGCCAGTTTTCTGATTTATAAAATGGTGTCAAGTATTGGACTTTTATCAAGATTAAATAAGAAAATGTATATAGAACAGTTCAGGGCCTGGCATATAGTATTACTTTTGATGCTATTTTATCAGTAACTTTTGAGAATATGGATGGTTGGAATTAGAGTGAATTTCCAAGAGTGTTTTAAGTCACACAACCCTGTAAGAAGCTTCTGAGGCATATAGGTGAAATCCAAGACAAGAGAGAAGCAAAGAGTTTTTAGTCTTCCCTGCATCTTTCCATTCTCTATCCTCAATAATAACTTTGTGTGGCTTTTAGGAAATTCTTCTCCGAGGAATTAAAATTTGCATATTCGTCAATCCTAAAAATTTCTCTGTAATTTTTGTGCAAACTGTGCAGAAAAGCATTTTAATACCTCAAAAATTCTTCATGAGATTGAACAATTCAGTTTTGTTCTAATTACCCAGTTAGGGAATACTTGTCTCTATAGGCAGAGAGTATTTGGGAGATGGTACTTCACACAGTTGACACTTAATACCTGTCACCAAAGCAGCACTTGTTCCATACACCAGCTGGGCAAACATAGAAACAGGAACAAGAACTAGACTTTACACATCATTTTATTACAGTTATTAAATGTTTACTCCTTCATTTCTTTTGGCTGGTTAGTCCCACAGAGGAACCTGGTCATTTGAAACAAATGTTCTGATTAAAAACTGTATTGGGAAAATGTGATTAGGCTCTAAAGACACATCAGATTATTATGTCTTGCTGCTAATTTTTGTCATTTTTCCTTCATTTAACATCTATTTAGAACCCAGACTGATTAACAAAGAAAAACATAATTGTCTTTCTACTACATAACCGAAAGAATATGTAAGCTCTAAAAATCATTATGCAAAAGAAACATCAAATATACATAATGAATAATTCGAAATATTTTTTGACTATAAGTTAGTATTTACATTTAGGAACATTTGGGAAAATCTGAAATGCCACATATTTATTACAACTCTACTAGAAAAAAAATTCTAAACCACCTAGAAGCAAGAAAAAGAAAATAAAGTTTTATTTTACATGAATAGACAAAAAATCAAATACTATTATATTATTAATTATATTTCTCAAACTTTGGAAAACTTTCATTATTTAAGTATTAGTTCCTTCTTACATTATTTTACTAAAAGACGTTACTTGTAATGAGTTATAGCATGAGCTGTTATTATGAAGTTATTGTACTTAGTAAAATTATTAAATTCCTCACACCTATAATCCCAGCACTTTGGGAGGCTGAGGTGGGCAGATCACCTGAGGTCAGGAATTCAAGACCAACCTGGCCAAAATGGTGCATGGTGAAAACTTACCATTAAAAATACAAAAATCAGTCAGGCGTGGTGGCAGGCACCTGTCATCCCAACTGCTCGGGAGGCTGAGACAGGAGAATCACTTGAACCCGGGAGGTAGAGGTTGCAGTGAGCTGAGATCATGCCACTGCACTCCAGCCTGGGCAACAAAGAATGAAACTCCGTCTCAAAAAAAAATTATTAAATTCCATCAATAACAAAGGAAAGAAGCTGTTCTAAGGTTCCAGTTTGAATCTAAAAGCCAAAATTTTAGGAAGTTATAAGGTGAGGTTTTGATTCCAAAACCCACTAAGTTATCAGTTCTTTAGTGACATGTGTTTACAGAAGAGATGTTAAGTGAAACATTGCCTATGCATGCCATTTCTTAATAGAAAGCTCAAATGAACTTCAGCAATCAAACACATTCAACTTACATCCCAGAGTCAATGCTCAGAAGGCAGCGTGAACATAATGTAGTGTTCCTTGGCACTGAAAATTTAAGTTATCTGAAATTCTCTTTGCTGAGGTTAACTGGTTCAATGCTAAGCCCTTTGAATTCTAGCATGAAACATCATTTTAATAAATCCTATGTTTGCACTACACATTGATTTTTAGCTAAAATCAATTTAGAAGTCTATATTCTAAGCAAAGTAATCTTAGTTTGCATGAGAAGAAATGCTGTAAACTGAAGGCATTTAACTATGACAAAATAACTTTCTTCTTCAGTCCACTCTAATCCTAAGAATCTATAATTCCCAGAGTCCATTTACAAGGTTTAATTGCATTTTACCAACTCTGTGGCCACTGCTGAATGAATCTGTCTTCCACTGAGATTTGAAAAAAAAAATGAAATCAAAGCATAGTTTATAGAATAAAAATTTTCAGAAAAAACAAGTTCAGAACTCTTAACTTTACCAATGAGGTGAGGGTCTGCAATAGTTATTAATGTCCTCTTGCCAGGAATCAGTTCCTTTGCTTTATGATGGTGTTTGCATCTTTGGCTTACTTTTTGTTACAGTTTTCTACTTTTATACTTTCTTTTTTTTCTTGTCTACTTTTTTTTGAAACTTTTTAGTCACAATCACTCTTTTCCTTTGCATCTAATGTAACTTTTACCCTTTTGTTTCTGCACTTCTATTCTTTGACCTTTAAGCCATCCCTCTTTTCCCATTTTTGTTTTTTGTTATGTTTTATTCTGTTCTGTTGTTTTTTGTCTGACTCTCATTATCTGATGAGCCATGTTCTTTTCAGTTTCTACACATGGACCTGAACATCTCTGTGAGGCAGGCATTAGAGGGATCAGACAGCCTAAGGGACATGAAGTGCAATCCAGGCTGCAACTTTCTAGATAAAAAAGGAGAAGTTCTGGCCGGGCGCGGTGGTTCACGCCTGTAATCCCAGCACTTTGGGAGGCCGAGGCGGGTGGATCACCAGGTCAAGAGATCGAGACCATGCTGGTCAACATGGTGAAACCCCGTCTCTACTAAAAATACAAAAAATTAGCTGGGCATGGTGGTTCGTGCCTGTAATCCCAGCTACTCGGGAGGCTGAGGCAGGAGAATTGCCTGAACCCAGGAGGCGGAGGTTGTGGTGAGCCGAGATCGCGCCATTGCACTCCAGCCTGGGTAACAAGAGCGAAACTCCGTCTCCAAAAAAAAAGGAGAAGTTCTTTAAACATGTCAGAAAATTGAGATTGATAATAGCTTTTCTTCTTACTATTATTGATACAAAGGAAAAATACAATTACTATTTACAATAGAAAGTTATTTCTGCTATTTAAGGAAACCCCATTCTACTGCTAACCACTTGTTTTACATTTGTAGTAGGTGTGTGTGTGTGTCTGTGCAAGAGACAGAGAGATCCATAAGGTGAGCATTTCACAGCAGAAAACAGGGCTTCATATGCAAACATTCCTACTTCCTTCTACATTGTAATTGACAAGCCCATTGTTCAAATTAAAAATTACAATTATTACTACTATAACTAAAAATAACACACTAGATTTTGAGTTCAATGCTCAAAATTTTGCAATAATATTATCCTTCTTAATTTTGGTAACACTAGAAGAGGAACACTGGCTCCGTTAACCAGTATATATCTGATAAACTGAGGCTTCAAGAAGCTGAGTATTTTCCTAAAGTCACACTGATTTTATGTATAAAAACCACATATGTCTGACTCTGAATTTGAAGATATTTGTTACCTCTTTTTAAAAAATGCTACACACACATGCACACAGTATATATCTACAATATCACAAATCTGAACAATTCTAAATAAAATTTTCTTCTCCTCGAGCTCTCATTGATGACAAATAAGATATGCAACCAGGTAAGTCAGGTAAATATTGTATTGAAGTAAACAATTTCCTAAGTAATTGCTCTTAGATCAATAATCATTTACCTTTGTACTTTCATAAAGATAATATTTTTTGGTTAAAATATATATGATTATAGAATAAGTCATTAAAATTTGAGAGTTTTATTTTCAATTCTCAATTCAGCTTATAGAGTTTGCATGTGGTTTGCAGTTAACTATTGATTAAACTTAACACTAAAAATCTCTATGTGGAAAACTCTAGTGAAACACAGAGTAACTAGCACTAGGTTTTTAGATAACTGTATATTAAAGCTTTCTTTTTTAATGACAGTTCCTTGCTTTTAGAATTTTTAAAAGATTTATTAAATGGCTATTAAAAGTGTGATGTTTCTACTAGGAATTCCATCTCCATCAAAGATGATTTAAGATAGTATTTTATAAGAATTTCAAATTTTTTATTTTTTTGAAACTTAAAGAATTTACTGTATTTCATTTTATTAAAAATTTATTTGTATTGTATATATTTAAGGTGTACAACATGACATATTGATATACTTATCTTGATATACATTTACATAATAATTACAACAGTCAAGCAAATTAATATACTCATTATCTCATACAGTTTTCTTTCTTCCTTCTTTTTTTTTTGTGGTAACAGGGCCTAATATCTAAATTTCCTCTTGTGACTCAGATTTGTGCCTTCTTAGAAAGCAATTATTGACTCTTAAATTGCTTTTAAAAACTATGCAATTTTTTTCTAGTACTTTCACATTATTTCACAATAACAATGTTATTTTTAATTTTTAAAAATATTCAGGTGAGAAATGAGGTAGCAATTCAGCTTTATATTCCCTCAGAAAATCTATATGGCGATTTAAAAATTTTTGATATATTTATTTCAGCAAAATGTAATCTTACGTAGGGCTTAAATTTGAAATAAGTTCATTCACTTATTTACCCACTGAATTAATATATGTTGAGCACAAAATGTGAACTAGGAACACTTCTAAATATTAGGGAGAAAGCAATAAACAAGTTAGACAAAATTCCTCTCCATGTAGCTTATTTCTCAATGAGAAGAAACAAACATTAAAAAGTGGATAAATAATTTCAGAAGGTAATATGTGCTATGAAAGAAAATTTAGCAGAAAAAGAATGGTAATTATAAATATTTTGTGGAATAAATGAAGAAGATTGAGAGTATACAGCATTGTCTATGATATGAAGAAATGTTTATTTCTGTATATTATTTAGTGGGAATATTCATTGGCACTATCTCTATGAAGAGGAATTTATCCAAATGTAAACTGCATACCTTTGACTCACTAACTGTACTTCAAGGTATTTACCCTGCAAATATATTTATGCATAATTCAGACATATGTGTACAAGATTATTTTTACAGTATTATTCATATTAGAGAGGGGAAAAGAACCTGTAAGTAACTTTAATGTTTTTCAAAACTAGGTCTAATAAAATATGAACATCCATAGAAAGGAAGATTATATATATCTATTAAAAATAATAAGATAGATTTGTTATTCTAATCTGGAAAACCCTCCATGATATAAAGCAAATATCAGAAATGTTTGTATGTATTATCTCGCTGATGTAAAATAAGATGTATCCATATGCTTGTATATATGCCTGGAAAAATTCTGGAAGATACACAAGGTAACTTCTGGGGAGTAGATGGAAGTCTTGAGAGAGAGATGGACTCATTTTTCATGGTACTGCTTCAAAATTTTTATTACATGCATTGTTATTTTCAGAAAGATTAAAAAAAAAATGTTGGCCAAGGTGGGCAGATTAATTGAGGTCAGGAGATTGAGACCAGTTTCGCCAACATGGCAAAACCCTGTCTCTACTAAAAATACAAAAATTAGCCAGGTGTGGTGGCACACGCCTGTAATCCCCAATACTCAGGAGGCTGAGGCAGGAGAATTGCCTGAACGCGGGAGGCAAAGGTTGCAGTGAGCTGAGATCATGCCACTGCACTGCAGCCTGGGTAGCAGAGTGAGACTCCATCTCAAAAAACAAATGTCAAGCACTGAAGCAAATACTATTCATTTTGCAAAAAGATGAAATGCTTTCATGACAATATTGCATTAGATTAGTGATCAAAAGAAATATTCAATTTGTCCAATGAGGATAAATTATGCCAAGAAATCCTCTATGGGTTCTAAATTATGTTGGCTAGATAACTATAGCAATCACATTAGAAGCACAATTAGCAAATTGCTATCTCAAATTGCTGTTTAAAAATAGACAGGGCTGCATTACAAACAAACCTGTGTCATCTTTAAATTATAAAAAGGCTTTTGGAGACACTAATATATAACATGGTTTAATGTCTTAAAAATGACTTTTATGTAGCATTTTAATGTTATCATTTTATTACTTTTTAATAATTGTTATTCACTCAAGCCTGGCCAACTCCCAACATGAGTTGGGAACTACTATGATTCTAATGTGCCCCAAATTTTATGAGTCCATACTTGGTAGCTCATCATCATAAGACAATATTCACACAGCTATTATCATTATTTACTCTACTGTATAGCTGTTGTGCTAGTGAGAAAGTAAATGCCTAAAATGACAGTGGTGTACTGTACATTGGAATATACATGGACAGCCAAAATAAATACTCTCAATTTGTCTATACAAAAATGCATTATTTTTCCTGCGCTATACTGCAAGCTAATTAGTAATGAGACATTTCAGTGACTTGGAATCAGATAGAGTTGACACTCTTCTAGTGATGTGGCATTGTAATAGCTTATCTGTTGGAGGTAGTAATAAAGACTATATGACAAAGCATACACTGTCTTTCAGCTTGAGCCTAACCTATTTCTGATAAAGCTATGCAAATTTTGTTTGTGTTTTCTTTATTTATGCAAAAGACCCAAGAGATGCAATTATCTCAATTTAGAGGAATGTTAAAGACAGATGATTATCTAATAATTTGAAGAATGCTCATGAAAAGGTAAAGAGTACATAGGTGCCTTTAACATCTTATGAATGAGGTTCATATAAAGGTAATTTTGTATATGAAATTTTTACTTGAGCTGATCAAATGTTTGTACAGAAATTGCTCAACAAGATTTTGAAGAACAATCATTGCCATGAATTGAAATATTCTAATTTGATTTTTTAAAACCCATGATTGTATTCTGTGGATTTACTATCAAAGAGTTAGAAAAATAAAAATTCAGAGAGATACAAACAGTAGACTCATGTATTTCAGAAAACCTGCCAGGCAAGGTAAATTATCTTTGATGTAAAAGCTATCTTCCCCATAATTCTTCACATTTGCCTATAATATAAAAAATGATTTCTTAATGGGCTAGGTAAATCTTAGTAGACTATACATTACTTGTAGTTGACAATTTTGAGGTGCTACTTCTCTCCCAGAACTATTTTCTTTTCTCAGATTTGTAAATATATTTATTTTGCTTATTGCTACTTGCATACCTAGAATAGTAACCTTAAAATTTTTTATTTAAAATTATTTATACATAGCATGTTATAATCACATATGCAGATCAGATTTGTCTATCCTCTTTTAGCAAGATGCATGCTGGGACCGCATAATCATAGATTGGCAAAGAGAGAGCAAAATCTGGAACTAAGAGACGCCGTTGTAACAACTGCCCGTAGGCTGGGTATCTGGGAAGTCCCAGGCAAAATGCCAGTGTGTGGCAATCCTAAGCAAGGCTTAGATGAACTTTTTTAAGAGGCTGCAGTAGCAGGGAGTATAATCTGACAGAAACAGAAGAATTACGTGGGAGAAAATTTCTACCAATTCCTCTATGGCAGGAAGGAATTGGTAGAAATCTTACCAGAAGTTCAGGATATAATGGCCTACCTCTCCCAGAAAGGGACTTACAAGCATTCAGGAGGGCTTTAGGATGAAAAGTGGTACAAAAACAGACACATAGACCAATGGAACAGAAAACAGAACCCAGAAATAAGACCACACACACCTATAACTATCTGATCTTCAACAAACCTGACAAAAACAAGCAATGGGGAAATGATTTTCTATTTAATAAATGATTCTGGGATAACTGGATAAATATATACAGAAGATTGAAAGTGGATCCTTTCCTTACACCATGTACAAAAATCAATTCCAGATGGATTAAAGACTTAAACGTAAAACCCAAAACTATGAAAACCTTGGAAGACAACCTAGGCAATATCATTCAGGACATAAGGGACAGGCAAAAATTTCATGACAAAGATGCTGAAAGCAATTGCAAAAAAAAGAAAAAATATACAAATGAGATCTAATTTAAGAGTTTCTGCACAGCAAAAGAAACTATCAATAGAGTAATCATACAACTTAGAGAATGGGAGAAAATTTTTGCAAACTATGCATCTGACATGGGTGTAATATTCAGAATTTATAAGAAATTTAAACAAATTTACAAGAAAAAAACACATTTACATTGTAGATGATTAAATCAATCTAATGAACAAATAAAAAAAAGAATGAAATTATGTCCCTTACAGAAACATGAATACAGCTAGAGGCCATTATCCTAAGTTACCTAATGCAAGAACAGAAAACCAAATACCATGTGTTCTCCCTTATAAGTGGAGCTAAACATTCTGTACATATGGACATAAAGACAAGAGCAATAGACACTGGGCACTGGGAACCAGTAGGAAGGGGAGGGTGGTAGGGGTTTGACGACTGAAAAACTGCTTGTTGGGTGCTATGCTCACTACCTGTGTGATGAGATCATTTGTACATCAAACCTCAATGACACACAATTTACCAATATAACAAACCTGCACATATGCCCTTTGAATAGAAAATTAAAACAAAGGGGAGGGGAGAAAGATACCAGAAAAGTATGTTGCAATTCAGAAGAGTGTCAGTGTTCACTGGAAAGTGAGATATTTACCCAGATAACTGAAAAGACTTTCATGTGAGACTTTTTCCACCACTCTCTTTGCAGCAGCTTGACCAGCCTAACATGGCAATATAGAAATTGCAACAAGTGAGCAGTTTCATTGGCCCCAGAACTCATACATCATGTCAGATTATAGATATAGTTGGCAACACAGTGTGATTCCAAGTCCTTTCAAATCGTGGTAACAGGGTGCTGGTTTACTCCTGCTCTGAGCAGGGTTGAGTCTAGATCACAATTATGCCTATTAATGCTACCTTGGGACGCTGAGAAAAACAAACGTCAAGGAATTGAAGAAATTGCAAATGCCGTGATAGTCACAGAGTAAAGCTGAAACTTTTGGTCTGGAATTGGGGGCTGATCAAATGTGGCTATAGCCCATCTTTTCAAGATTATTTTGTACTACTTCATTTCTTCCACCTACAATCTGACTAATAAATTTCACAGCATGCCTTCTTTAAAAGCAGTAATGAGGCTTTTATTTTAAAATTCAACTAAAAATATTGTCATATATTTTTGGTAGGATAAATTGGTATGCATGGATCTGTAGCCTCAAGCGTGTCTTTTTATATTTTAGTGTCTTCTGTGTTTGTTTTTATTGGGGGAGGCATTTTTTTCTATGCCTACAATGTCCTCCCTCACTTCCCCATTCCTCTAGTCACATACTCAAATCAAATATGTCATTGAAGACCCTGCTCAAAATTACCAGCCATTGTCCCTAGACTTTTCACTGCACACCACTTTAGGATATAGTCTTTTCTTTATTCTCTATGACTCATTACTTCCTGCCTTGTAGCAGGGCAGTTGATTTAATAGAGCAGTTGATGGTAGAAGCCATTTCTGAGAAAATTGATATTCACAAAAGCAGCAAGACAAATGCATTTGTCTGGAGTCATTGTGCAGTAAACAAATCCTCCTTGTGTTTTGTGTTTTGGGAAACTCCATTGAAAACACAGACTATTCCTTCAAGATGCAAAAAAAAAAAAAAAAAGTTAGTAGTCCCCAGGGGTTAATTAAAGGGACATTGTCAATGGTGGTAGATTCCAGACAGTCCCACTCATTGTTTTACATTTATTTGCCACGTTGTGCATTTTGAATTTTCTCTCAAATGTGTATTTCTCTCAGTGGAGAACAGATCCTCCTGGGCCTTTAAAAATGATTTAATTCTTAATACCAAAAGCTCAGCAATCTTGAGCAGAGATGTAACAGAAACCATAGCATAGGGGTCAGGATTGAAAGCACTGCACTGAGGAATCTGAATCCTAGAAAAATATCATTTGGCATGGAGGAATGCTATAAAATGAGGATCACTGTATGAGTTAGTAACATCCCTTTTGAGGGTCTATTTTACTCTTTGAGGAGTAGGTTGTTCCTTTAAGAAATAAAGGAGTTACTGCAAGTTAAGCAATAAGAATGCTGTGATTTTACAGGAGGTAATAAATCTAAACTTATACTCTTAGTATCCAGATTTAACAGCTAGGAATGTAATGGGAATTGCCTTTGTTGCCTTGGAACTCTATTTAAATGGCGATTTATACAGACATTTGGGGCATATAAATTCAAGGAGGTCACGCATATTGACTGAGTAGCATCAGCCTGACACATAGAAAAGACTCCCTTGGCCCTGTGAGAACTGAAACCGTCGGAACATCTTTGAACATAGGAGATCCTCTGGAAGCTTTGTATTAAGCCTCAGGGTCAGATTTTACTTGGATTTGGATGTCCAGGTTGTAAGACCGTAAATACTTCTATCTTTACAGCCATGTCTTTACTAGTGTTTGTCATGAAACTTAAACAGATTCTGTGATTAAACTAATCAAAATGATATTTTATAGCATGGTTCTAAAGCTGAGTGGTATTTCTTCTAATAAACTCATTCTCTTCAAAAAACAAAAATGAAACATAGCAGGCCAATTCTCAGCTTCAAATAACTTCTGGAAAAACCTTGGTATGGAGAAAATGAAGAAAAATACGGAGAAAAAATGGGATGTGGGTGTCTTATATATGTATTATTCAGCAGCACCAGGAATAAGAGAGTTTTATTTAAGAATGAATACATTTGTCACTCCAGGATGCAAAGGGTCACAATTTTTTCACAACTTATTTCATCTGTAAAATGTACATATCTTTCAAAACTAAGAGGATAAGAAAATTTTCCAATAGGAAGTGGTCATTACGTCATGGAACACAAAGAATACATTTACCACTAGGCAAGGTTGATTGCTCCCCAACAAATATTCTGCCACTGGTAAACTGAAAATGTTCCAATTTAGGAACTGAACTTGCCATTTTACGGGTTTATATAGGTATATAAACCTTAGGCACATAACCTTAGGATTATATACCTTAGGTCTCTTGGTTATTTATTTTGAAATTTTTGAATCTTCCCATATCCATTTGCTTTATCTATTCTGTATAATGGAGTATAACAATATAATTTCAGCTACAAAGAATACCACTGAAAAGAAAGGAAAATTCCAAAGAGATAAGCACAGTTTCAATGTGCTGGTGCAATATGATCATTGTAGAGAATACAGGAAGAGAGAGATTAGCATAAGGAATTGAAACACATTTTTTAAGTAGACAGGTACAGAAATGGGAGAGTAGCTATAAGGCTTGTGTAATCAAGAAAGAGTTTTGAAGATGTAAGAAATTATTAAGATGATGTGAATAATCCAACCAAAAAAAATTTGATGCTGCAGAAATAAAGAGGGGGAAATTATTGTAGTAAATCCTTAAGTATGCAAAAGGGCAGGCACATGCTCTGTTGCACAAGGGGGAGATTTAGGCGTGCAAAGACACATCCAGAGAACAAAAAGAAGGAAGAAAACATTGACACAACATAAACGTAGGTAGATATTGTGGTGGCAGCCCATGGTAGCCTTTCGTTTTTCATACAACAGAAATAAAAGTTATCAGATGAGACTGAGGATGGAAAAGGGAGATCTGGGAAGTTTGAGAAGATAAAGATGTGGGGGACAGCCTCTGAGGTATCTGCCAATGATCCCTGCCTCCTGGTATTCCTCTGTTTCTACTGACCCTTCACTGAGTGTGGGCTGGACCTAGTGACACTTCTAATAAATAAAATATGGCCAAAATAAGGGGATGCCACTTATAAAACTAGGTTATAAAAGAACCGTACCTTCAATTTCTCTGTTCCTCTCCCCTTCCCTGTGTTCCTCTCTCTCACTCTGTTTCTCTTTCTCCTTACTCTTACTTACAGATCTCATAACAAGCTTCCATGTTATAAGCTGCTTTTGAAGGAATACACATGGCAAGAAACCCATGTCTCTAATCAAAGCCAGTAAAGCCTGTGAAGAATCATGAGCTTAGAAATAGATCATCCCCATTGAAGCCTCAGAAGATTGTAGCCCTGGGAAACACTTTGAAGCTTTCTGAGAGACAGCCAGCTAAACTTCACTCCGATTTTTTACCATAATAACCTGTAACATAATTAATGTTTATTGCTTTATACTGCTAGATATTTGGGTAATTTTTTACACAGCAATAGATAACTAAATTTAAGGACCACAGTAAATTGAGGGTAATGAATTTTAAGGAAAACTGTATGAATGTGTGTTTATCTCCATTTATAGCAAGAGATTTAACTAGGGTTGGGGTTTTGCCACCTAAGTATGACAAAATGAGAGGGTCAAAGAAGTTGAAGGGTTTGCAAGGGAATGACTATAATGGTTGATCGTGGAATTTAATTTGGACAAGCGGGTAACTGAAGATAGGAGACGAGAGAGGAAAAACAAAAGATAAAAAGATAGATTGTAGTTCTGGTGGGGTTAAAGAATGTTTTGTTCAAAGCCCTAGGGGAAGTGAGCTAGAAAGACAGACCGTGGTGGTCACAAACCAGAAAATGTGAGATCCAGGTTACTTAGGGGTTGTGTTGGCAATGGCAAAGCCCTCAGAGGCCAGTGTAGAATAGATGAATATAAAATCATTAAGTCATAATAGAATTGATACAAATATGGAAAGAATGACTTAAGAATACAAATCTTCGGGCCAGGCGCGGTGGCTCACGCCTGTAATCCCAGCACTTTGGGAGGCCGAGGAGGGCGCATCACGAGGTCAAGAGATCAATACCATCCCTGTCAACATGGTGAAACCCCGTCTCTACTAAAAATACAAAAAATTATCTGGGCATGGTGGCGCGTGCCTGTAATCCCAGCTACTCAGGAGGCTGAGGCGAGAGAATTGCCTGAACCCAGGAGGCGGAGGTTGCAGTGAGCCGAGATCGCGCCATCGCACTCCAGCCTGGGTAACAAGAGCGAAACTCCGTCTCAGAAAAAAAAAAAAAAAAAAAAAAAAAGAATACAAATCTTCGATACATTGGAGAGCAACCCCGTTGTTGGTAGATAACTGCAACGATAATGAGTAGGGGAAATTCAATCTGATGGCATAAGAACAAAAATTGCATTTTTGCAGGAGTTTGGAAGAGATTCACCATCCAAAAAAGTGTCATGAAGGATTTTACTAAATATATTAACAATTATGGGAAAATGTTATCACTGGATCATTTGGAATAAAAATAGAGTAGTTTTCAATCTGCCCAATATCCTCCAGGAAACTCTCCCTTAATGCTCAAATTCTGGATAATTAGCCTCAATTAGCACATCAGACCTTCTCCATTAGAACATTCATCACAATATTGGGCGACTGCTGTGTTGTGTGTGCTCCTGATTAGATTCTATTATATATCTTAGCACTGTAATGACTATGTGTGTTGATTCCACTTCTAGCCAGTATGACAACATACTAAGACATTCTTAAATGTACTGACAACATATTAAGTCATTCTTAAATGTTGTTGAATACAGAAAAATAACTTATTTTTTTGAAATCATTTTAAAAGCTAATTGTATGCATATTATTGAGATCTATCATTGCATGACCTCTACACATAATGATTCATTTAACCAAACAATATGAGACTTGTAACACTACTTATTACTCTAGATCAAAGAACAAATGCTTGTTCAATATCACACATTGAGGAATGGGGAGAGCCAGAACTCAAATCCAGACGGTCAGACTGGAATCATTTAATCATCTACTCATTAAGGTAAAATACATGACAGTGAAAAAGTTTCTTTAACATGGTCCAACACACACCATTTTGATCTCATTAGAGAACAAAGCTGTTAATAATAGTAAGAGAATGGAAAAAAGATAGTAGAAACACTTCATTGATTTCAAAGTGTTTCAACTATCAGTGATGAGGATTTATATAATTCAAACAACCTCAGTGATGCATGAAGAGGTGAAACACTGAATAAAAATACCAATATTTCTAGCATCATCAATCACCAAAAATGAGTTCACAGATTTGAAGCAGTCTTTGAAAATATTTCTAAAATTGATTATTTAAACAAGTTAGGAAACATAAATGAGCTGGACATTCCTGGTGATAGTTGACTATCCTTGAACATAATTCTGAGGGAGATGAAGTTAAGATGAAACAAAAACCAGTTTTATTCATAATCAAGTAAAAAGGCTATCATCCTAAACTAGTATTTATATTAGATTCTCAGCAAAATGAACTAGGACTTAAAATGTTATTTTTAAATCTAACATTTTATTTATTCTTTTGAACCGCCAGATATATCTTAAAGTAGAAATTCTGCATCTCATCAGACAAATGTAATAATTCAAGATATTTTTATATCCTGTAAGTTGCACATAATTGTCATTTTCTCTCATTCTCACATTGTCATCTAAGACTTTATGAAGACTGCAGTTGTTTAATTATATGAAAAGAGGATGGTTTGAATTATTCTAATTTCTCTACATCTTCTTCAGAGATTCCAAAAGCATATGAGAAACAAAGTTATTAGGGATTGTAGGGTCATTAAAATATCTGATAAAACTGCACTGCAGTTCACTACTCTACAAAACCCTTAAGAGATTATTGGAAGGAAATTGTATAAGGAAGAGTGATTTGAAAATGCTTAACATTGATGGAGGCATATGAGCATACAGAAGAAGTTGGAAAGTGCAGACTACTCTTTAGGATTCTCAATGCTTTGTATGAAAAATATCTGGTCATGCCATTATTAAGCTGCTATACTACAGTACTAAAATGAATGATTTACGCATTTAAATTTATAGGTAAAAAAACTGAACAACCAGTAGTAAATTAAAGAAGTAAAGTTGTATGCTTATTTGTAGGATATTTTTAGAATTTTTAGAATCCTGGAATATTTGGGAAAAGCATGTTTCTTCACTCAAAAAACACACCAGTAGTAGATAGTGTAAATATTAAAAAGTAATGAGTTTTATAATACATTCATCAAATAAGAAAACATAGTATTATTACATCTGACAGTTGAAAAATATTTCAACAATGATATTGATAAAGATAGCATATTTCAATTTAGGAACATATTACTTAAGCCTAGACATAGATACAATTTTCAGTATTAAACATATCCTTGAATGGTTTTATTTCCCTAAGTGGTCCCTTGGAATACTTTGGTATATCCAGCAGCCTTAGCATAACATAAAATCATTCTCCTTTGTTCATTTTTGTCTCAGAGAACAAAGGACAAGTCATATGACAATATGGATGACATCAGCAAGACTTCTTGTATAAGTGTATGTGTATGTATATATGTGTGTGCATTATACACAGATGCATATGTATATAGAAGTATATATACACATGTTTATTATATAAGCTCTTTTAATTTATGTATATGGCTATAAACAAACATGTAATTTCATTAGAAGTAGAAGGAATCAATAAACAGATGAAAAAAATGAAGAATCAGGAAGAATACATTTGAAAATATTAGCAACAGAAAAAGATGAGAAATTATACAATTATATCTGTTCTAAAGGTAAGAAATATTTACTAGTAGAATGATAATAAATTTTAGAATTGTTTTATTTAGTGATTCACAACTGATAACAGATCTTACTGAATTTTTTCAGTGCATACCTGCCCGGGTCCTATGCTAAAGCTACCATATTAGGATTACCAGAGTGAAGCTCAAGAAGGCATGGGATTTGCAGTTTTGGTTAAGAGTCTCATAGAATGCAGCTTCTTCATTTTACCCAAGAGAGCTAATTCCAGTATTAGAAAAAAAAAATTGAGTTCTTGAAGTGAAGACAATCTTTTTTTTTTCCTTTTTTTTTTTTTTTAATTTACTTTAAGTTCTGGGGTACATGTGCAGATCCTGCAGGATTGTTACATAGGTGTACACATGCCATGGTGTTTGCTGCCTCCATCCCCCTGTCACCTACATTAGGTATTTCTCCTAACATTATCCCTCCCCAATCTCCCCACCCCCTGCTATTCCTCCCGTAGCCCCCCAACAGACCCCAGTGTGTGATGTTCCCTTCCCTGTGTCCATGTGTTCTCATTGTTTAACACACACTTATGAGTGAGAACATGTGGTGTTTGGTTTTCTGTTCTTGTGTTAGTTTATTGAGAATGATGGTTTCTGGATTCATCCATGTCCCTGCAAAGGAAAAAAAGTAGTAATAAAAGACAAAAAGTTATAAATATTTTTATTATTGCCTGAATGAATGTTTTTCTATTACTTTCTCATCAGATCACCATAATGCTGCCTATTATTTTTCTATCCCAGTGAAGAAAACTCACAAATAACTGAGAAAGCATCAGTGTAATATGTAATATCTCCATTGTTCTACAAACCCTAGTGCCAGGTAGAAATGGAATTCTTAACATGATCAGGCTGCTGAGGAATATGCCAAAGTATTCCAGGAGACCTCTTAGGAAAATGAAACCATTCAAGGATATTTTCAATACTGAAAATAATATCTATGTCTAGGTTTAATTATATTTAAGTTGAAATATGCTAATGTTAAAATTTGAAAGCAGGCTCTGCTTTGGCTTAGTAATTAATTTTTCTCACAACTGCAGGCTAAATGTAGACTTTTTTTCCAACTTTCTCTAGTTTTTAATACATTATAAACCTGTATTTACCTTTAAAAATTATTCTGGCATCCTTGGCAAAATGGCAGAACTATACTATGGCTCCTGTGTGTATGTGTTTATTCAAGTCACTCCAACGCATAGTGGTAAAGGCTGATGGCATACAGTTGGACAAATCAGCCATCATCTGCTAATTTATAAACTCTCCTGAACATCCTGCCCCTTGGCACTGTTCCTCTATGTGGAAAGTGATTATGTTCACACTAGTCACTCTTCCATGAACGTGCTGAACAGCCATCTCCTCAAGGAGTATAGTTTAATCAAACACACTGTTTTCACTATTTCTTTCCCAAATGAATCATCAGCAAGAGACCTATTGTTGAATAACACCTATTCTGTCTTATATGGCCTTTTGAAGATGTGTGACCCCCATTTGGCTCCCAGCACTGTACACCTTAACTGCCACTGTGGCTTACAACGTGACCCCATTTACTATTATTATTATTATTTTGAGACAGAGTCTTGCTCTGTTGCCCAGGCTGGAGTGCCATGGCATGATCTCGGCTCACTGCAACCTCCTCTCCCAGGTTCAATCGATTCTCCAGCTTCAGGTTCCCGAGTAGCTGGGATTACAGGCATATGCCACAAGCCTGGCATAATTTTGTTTTTTTTTTTTTTTTTTTTTTTTTTTTTTTTTTTTGAGACGGAGTTTCGCTCTTGTTACCCAGGCTAGAGTGCAATGGCGCGATCTCGGCTCACTGCAACCTCCGCCTCCCGGGTTCAGGCAATTCTCCTGCCTCAGCCTCCTGAGTAGCTGGGATTACAGGCACGCGCCACCATGCCCAGCTAATTTTTTGTATTTTTAGTAGAGACGGGGTTTCACCATGTTGACCAGGATGGTCTCGATCTCTTGACCTCGTGATCTGCCTGCCTCGGCCTCCCAAAGTGCTGGGATTACAGGCGTGAGCCACCGCGCCCGGCCAATTTTGTATTTTTAATAGAGATGGGGTTTCACCATGTTGACCAGGCTGGTCTCAAACTCCTGACCTCAGGTGATCCACCAGCCTCAGCCTCCCAAAGTGCTGTGATTACAGGCATAATCCACCGCACCCAGCCAACCCCAATTTTTAATGACAATGCCAAAGTATAAGGTAAGGTGAAAAAAATGACTCAGAACATCCTTTTGTCTTTGGGTGAATCCAAATTGGCCTTCAAATGGTGTTCATAAAATATATTATTTCTATCATATTATTTCCTGTATGTGTTGGTAGAAAAATAATGAAATTTGTGAGGAAAAAACATTCAGGCATTTAGATTACCAGGGCTAATCATATCTCTTTTTTTAGGTTGATTGGCTTAAAAATATATTCCCTGAAATAAGCTGATACCGTTCATGTCTTGTCATTACAGTATTTGAAGAGAAAATACAAGTATGGTTTGGCAACCTAATTTTTGTAGTAATATTCTTTCTTGCTAAATATGTATTTAGACTCCATCAATACTAATCGCAATGGCATTTTTTTCAAGTCTACATCACAATTTATTACATTCTTTTTCTGTAACATGAAAAGAGGAGTCACAAAGCTCTTTTCCTTCATATGCCAAAACTAAATCATATTTTGTACATTACTAATTTCGTGCAACTTAGACGTGAAATATCTAACTAGAAGATGTGATTACGTACATATGCTATCTAACTAATCAGAAGCACATTCTACTTTCTCTCTAAACAAAATGTCATTTTATTTATTGGTAGCTATATTTATAATCTTCTTGAAAATCGTGTAACTTGTAACTGTGTTTATGCAAAGAATGAAACTTAGAATTTGCTGGAAGAGCTTAAGATTAAGACAGAAAAGATAGATTTTGTCCTTGCTCTGGGAGAAAAACAATCACTGTGTTTTCTATAATACAAGGTGTTACAACTTATAACACATTCTTTGTAAGTAAGTTTTATACAGTGTTCTCTGGACTCAGGACAAGTAGATTGCTTAATAAAATCTAGCATGCAAGCATGTGTCATTTTATTAAGTACTTTATCTTTTCCTTTTCGATGTTTTTGCAAAAATAACATATTAGAACATTCACATTACATGCGATTCTCCTAACAAAAAAGTCACATCTAAGTTTGCAAGAGGTCTGTTCATTATTTACAGTATAAAATTATTCTGAATTGTAGTATTTAGAATACAATTTTCATTCATTCATTGGTGCTTTGAGGCTTCCTTTTGAGCCATTTTGATGTGTTTGTGAATCATAGCTATAATGTTAACATAATAGTGTAACCAAAAAAAATTTAGCAAACAAAAATGTTGATACACAAAGGATATGAAAATACAATAGCCAACTTCAACCCAGTTAACATATTATCTCATGTAAAAAGATGAATGCATAGCCACTGTTTAAAAATATTTAAGAATTTCTGTGAAAAATTATACTTAATTTTATATTTCAAATTTTAAATGAATATTTAACATGTTTAATGATTTTTTTTTTTTTTTTTTTTTTTCCGGAAACCAGCATATGGAGTTAGGATTCCTCAAGTATTGCCAGGGACACTAAGTTTCCAGTACACTTTGAGAAACACAACTCTAACATATAGTCAAATTCTTTTGATCATTTATCATTCTAAAACTGATACTTTTGGTGGTCATTTCTTTTTCATAGTACCTGGAGAATGTGCATTTCTATCTTTTGGTTATTTTTTTATTTTACAGACCTTTATGTTTGCTTTTGTAATATGTGCATAAAGCTCCAGATCAGCAAGCATCATTCCTTTTAATATTTTATAAATATGCAATTTACTCTGTGCAGTGATAATCCGTTCTTTGACAGTAAATGTAAAAATTATAGAAGTATTGGTATTGATTACTCTGGGACTATCAGTTAGGTTTAATCCAAGTGTTTGAAACACCTTTAAGCACTTTATATTCTGAATGTGAAATGACAAAACAGAAGCCAATATCTCTCTGAAGCTACTCCCCAAAGGGTACTTCACTGTTTGAATAGAAAACCGTTGTGCAACAATAAATTTTTGATGAATTTGCTATATATTGCCAACCATTCAGTATTCTTTAAAAATCTCACAAGATACTTTAAAAATAAAACATTAAGACACTTTGCTCTTTTTCAATTCTAAATAAATAATTCATTTCCTCCCAGGTCCACGTGTATTTACTTTGTTTCTGGACATGAGGGATCTTTGAGCAGATGCTCAAAGTTCATGTTACCTTTGCCCAAACTCTTTTCCTAAAGCAGTAACAATAAGCAGAAAAATCTGAGGGTGACAGCAAACCAGAAGCATCAAAAATATGAGAAAAAAGGACTGAAAATAATTTGACATCTTAATATACTTTTACTAAAATCGTTATCTTGAAGAAATCAGAACTCAGACTTCCTTACACACATTTTACAGTTTGGTAATGTTTTTGTATGAGACTAGGAGAAGAGACACTATTCTGTCTCAGTAAAGTACAGGGCCTCTGGGCTCTACGCAGCCCTGTACCCTTCCTCAACATCATCACCACTCAGGTGCTCTCTCAGGAGATTCCAAAGGGAACATACAAAGAAAATAAAGTAGTATATTAAAAGACATTTTCTTCTATTTCTTCACAAGAGCCATTTGTGTTTTTTTAATTCCAAAATATTGCTTTCATTCAAGGTTGGTTTTTCCATAGTCAAAAGAAAAACTCTGGAAATCAGTTTCTCTTTAGCACCAGAAAAATAAATCTGACTTGTGCATCTTTAGTAATGAGACTTACAAAACTCAATATCCTGGATCATTGCTCAGTCCTTCCTTATGGTAACTTGGTATGCTATTAATGGGACCCTGATGAAAATACATTTGAAATTCTCTTTTAATTTTCCAGTGGCTTCACTCATTCTGAAAGCAAATGTCATATTTTACAAAAGCCAAATAAGTTGGAAACAAGCCTCAAGAAAAAGCCTAACATTAACTATTTGGGATAAAAAGCAGGGTATGCCTACAATGTAATAAGATTAATTTTCTTGTGTGGCATATGATCTGGCTCAAAAGATAATTTTTAAACAGAATTCAATATAGATACACAATAGAGAAATGATGATAAATAGATAGGGATATTTCTCATCACCACCAGCATCATTAAAAGATGTATACTGCCTCAAAGATAAAATTATTCTGGGCATGTTTACTTTTTCCAAAACAATAATTGTAATGTGTAATCAAATTCTCCATCTGTTTTCCAGATTTAAATACATATAAAGAGCCACAAAATTAATACCCACCGAGAGGAGAATCTGATTCCCCAAAAATTGAAGAATTTTTACCTATAAACTTATACACCTACAAATATTTATTTTATTCTAGAATTAAACCAGGCACTAAACGATTCACAGTTTGTTAAGAAATAAGAGCACAATGTTCTCCAATGCATTTTTACTTCTAGGATATTTCTATCAAAAATTATTTGATTTACAAAATGAACACAACTAAAGGACCAAAAATCATTACCAATTTCCATAGTATTAGTCAAAAGATAGCAGATGCTGCTGCTTAGAATGTAAAATAATTAAAGAAATAACTCTATTAACTGAAAAGGCAAAAAATAGTAAAAACTCCATTGTCTTCATCCCCCATGAATCCCTTAAACAACTGACTACCTAAGCCTGACTTAGGTGTCAGGATGTTGTTCTGTGGCTTAGAGGTTTAAATAATATTAATTGACCTAGAAATGTGTTAAATGGTGAGTTAGTATGTCCTCAGGCATAAGGCACCCTGTATAATCGCTATAAGTGAAATAAATTTAAGTATAAAATATGACAACTTTAGAAAAAAAAGTACTAAGGGAAAATGAGTTCTAATAAATAGTAATTTATTTTCAACCCCAAGTAAGTTCATTTGAAGCAGTTTATGCCCTAGAGAATTCTATCCATAAATGGGGATAATAAAACTCCATGATATTATTGAGGCATTTTAAAATATAAAAGGTAGCAATGCCAAAGTACAGGTCATGAAGAATTAATGGGGAGGATTTTGTTCTGAACAGAGACCTGCATAACAGCAAGGCAAACATTAAATTTTTTAAATGTAGGCATGTGAATTTTGGTATCTTCACCTTCCCCAACCCCATCTCAAGGAAGAAAACATTATGGGCAGCATTAGTTGAGATGAACCACTCATTAGTAAGCACGGTCTTCCCAGACAGCTATGTTGGCAGCTGCCAACATCACCTTTTCTCAGCACTTCTGAACAGAATCTGTCCAGAGTGCCTGTTTGGTATTCAGGACAGAATAACCTTTGAAGCACTTTATATACTCCCCTAAAGGCCATTTCTCATCCTCAATCCAAAGGACCTAAACTTTCTGGCAGACATTTACTTTTATCTTTTTAGTCTACTGCGGACTACTGCAATTACCACAAGTGTACAGGGCAGTAGGAAAAGTAGTCTTTTGGTTGATTTTCCCTGTATTTATTTACTTCCATTAAAACTTTCTGCCCAACTAGGCATTTCTTTTTCATTTGGCTGACACGTTTGTTCTCTCTCATTTTTTCTCTTTTCCATTCTGTTGCCAACAGTTTTACACTTTGATTAACAGCACTTACATGCCTAAAAATCATTCTGTTGATTGCAGAGGGGACAAGATTATTGCAAAAGCAGAGATGAATAAGGAGCCATCTATTTTTACTACCCGTTAAAAGAGCAACAGGAGGCCAACTTCCTATCAACAAGCACCACAATTTCTTTACTTACAGAAGAAATCAAATTAAGCACATTTATTTGTTCAGCTTTTGGTGAATGTATTGGTGTCTCCAAGTATTGAGGTCAAGTACTCACAAGCTCTAATCAGCCACAGTATTAAACAGTCTTTCCAGGGGTTGCTTTTTACTTCTGAGTCTCAACAAATATTGTAATTTATTTTGTAAATAAAATGACCCTGCTTTTAGACAGTCCTGCTCTACAATGAAGGAGAAAATTAATCTTTCCTGAGACCTAGTGTATACTGTGGCCAGAAGAACAAAGAGGAAGCCAGTAGCCACAGTCGCCACTCAGAAAGTGGAATGCATCTCCTGACTTGTGCAGGGTAGGAGCAAGGGAGAAGGATAAGCATGCCAATAAAAGCTCATTAGTGATGACAAACCATGCAGGGTCCCTGAGTAGGACTGTACTCATTTACAATTTAAGTCTCTTAATGAGAATTTAATTTACTTTCTAATTTTGTCACATATTTCATTACAGTTCTATTTCCCTTGAAGAGTATCCAACATGATCTTTTTGTAATATAAATTAAACTACAAAGAGAATACAAAGAGTATATTCTGCATTCAGCAGAAAGGTGGAAGACACAAGGAGGAGGTATTTTACAAATAACAGTCTAGTCTCCTAGGACAGGATAATAGTAGTCTGCTTACTTTGGTTGCAATCTTTATAGCAGCATGAGAAAAATCAGCCTTTTCCAGTCCAAGGTATTCTGGGCTCCTTACCAAGCAGCGATGGTGACCAGTATGTCCAAAATAATAAAGACTCAATTATATAACTCTTATACATATACTTACTACAGATGACCATGGTGGTTACTTTGGCTTGACTAGAATCAGCAGGAGAAATAAGTCACCATATAAGCCTTCAACTCTCAAAGGTCCAAGTCCAAATTACAGTTTTTATTCATATTCCTCCCCTTTGAAGTGACAAAATCTTCTCAAATTCCACCCCAGATCTCCCCACATCCTCCACTAAAATGAAGTGAATGAGACAGATGATTAGTGGCCTACCTAGTGGTCACTTCTTCCTTTCTTCGAAGATGATTTTATGAAATATAATATCATCACCATGAGGTAAATTTCCTTTGGACAGACCAGGTAATAGAAGACCTCGGGGAATGCAGTTCTGAGCAAAACGTTAACTTTTTAAATACATATTACTTGCATGTTGTCATTTATATGTAGAATATTAAACAAATATACAGAAGTGGAGAGTAGAATGGTAGTTACAGAGGATGATGGATGGGGGAAATGGGGAGATGATGTTACAAAATCTCCCCATTTCCCCCATCCATCATGCAATATTTGTTTTTCTGCATTGGACTTATTTCACTGGGCATAATGTCCTCCCATTTCATCTATGTCGCTGCAAATGAGCAGATCTCATTCTTTTATTAAGGCTGAATAGTATTCCATTGTGTATATATACCACATTTTCTTTATCCATTCATCTATTAATAGACATTTAGGCTGATTCCACAACATATCTGTTATAACTAGTGCTATACAACTTACATTCATAAGAATGCAGACATCCCTGGACAAACTGACTTCAAATATTTTTGATAAATACACAGAAGGAAGATTACTGGATCACATAGCAATTCTATTTTTAGATATCTTGAGGAACTTCCATACAGTTTCCCATAATGGCTGAACTAATTTACATTCCCACTAACAGTGTACAGGGATTTCCTTTTCTCTGCATCCCAGCCAACACTTGCTATATTTCATCATTTTAATAATAGTCATTCTGACCTATGTGACAGTCTATCTTACTGTGGTTTTATTTTGCATTTTCTTAATGAGTAGCAATGTTGGCCATTTTCTTTTTTTGTTGTTGTTTTTATTGGACTTTAAGCTCTAGGGTACATGTGTACCTCCTGCAGGGTTGTTGCATAGGTACACACATGACATGGTGGTTAGCAGTCTCCAACCCCCCGTCACCTACATCAGGCATCTCTCCCAGTGTTTTCCCTCCCCAGACTCCCTGCCCCTCACTGTCCCTTCCCTAGCCTCTCACCCCCCCAACCTACCCCAGTGTGTGATGTTCCCCTCCCTATGCCCATGTGCTCTCATTGTTCAACACCTGCCTATGAGTGACAACATGTGGTGTTTGGTTTTCTGTTCTTGTGTCAGTTTGCTGAGAATCATGGTTTCCAGATTCATCCATGTCCCTGCAAAGGACATGAACTCATCATTTTTTATGGCTGCATAGTATTCCATGGGGTATATGTGCCACATTTTTTTTGTCCAGTCTATCACTGGTGGGCATTTAGGTTGGTTCCAGGTCTTTGCTATTGTAAACAGCACTGCAATGAACATACATGTGCATGCATCTTTATAATAGAATGATTTATAATTCTTTGGGTATATACCCAGTAACGGGATTGTTGGGTCAAATGGAATTTCTATTTCTAGGTCCTTGAGCAATCACCAAACTGTCTTCCACAATGGTTGAACTAATTTACACTACCACCAACAGTTTAAAAGTGTTCCTTTTTCTTCACATCCTCTCCAGCATCTGTTGTCTCCAGATTTTTGAATGAATGCCATTCTAACTGGCGTGAGATGGTATCTCAATGTCGTTTTGATTTGCATTTCTCTAGTGACCAGTGATGAGGAGCATTTTTTCATATGTTTGTTGGCTGCATAAATGTCTTCTTTTGAAAAGTGTCAGTTCATATCCTTTGCCACTTTTTCATGTGGTTGTGTGTTTTTTTCCTGTAAATCTGCTTTACTTATGATTAGATTCTGGATATTAGCCCTTTGTCAGATGGGTAGATTGTAAGAATTTTTTCCTATTCTGTTGGTTGCCAGTTCACTCTAATGATTGTTTCTTTTGCTGTGCAGAAGCTCTTTAGTTTAATTAGATCTCATTTGTCTATTTTGGCTTTTGTTGTCATTGCTTTTGGTGTTTTAGTCATGAAATCCTTGCCTATGCCTATGTCCTGAATGGTATTGCCTAGTTTTTATTCTAGGGTTTTTATGGTGTTAGGTCTTATGTTTAAATCTTTAATCCATTTCGAATAAATTTTAGTGTATGGTGTAAGGAAGGGGTCCAGTTTCAGCTTTCTGTACATGGCTAGCCAGTTTTCCCAACATCATTCATTAAACAGGGTATCTTTTCCCATTGCCTGTTTTTGTCAGTTTCATCAAAGATCACATGGTTGTAGATGTGTGGCATTGCCTCCAAGGCCTCTGTTCTGTTCCATTGGTCTATATCTCTGTTTTGGTACTAGTACCATGCTGTTTTGATTACTGTTTTGGTTATGCAGGTTCTCTGTTAGTTCCATATGAAATCTAAAGTGTTTGTGAAGAAGGTTGATGGTAGCTTGATGGGGATAGCGTTGAATCTTAAATTACTTTGGGCAGTATGGCCATTTTCATGATATTGATTCTTCCTAACCATGAGCATGGGATATTTTTCCATCTCTGTTTGTATCCTATTTTATTTCCTTCAGCTGTGGTTTGTAGTTCTTGAAGAGGTCTTTTATATCCTTTGTTAGCTGTTTTCCTAGGTATTTTATTCTCTTTGTAGCAATTGTGAATGGGAGTTCACTCATGATTTGGCTCTCTGTTTGTCTGTTATTGGTGTATAGGAATGCTTGTTTCTAATGTATCTGTTGGCCGTTCACATGCCATCTTTTGAGAAATTTCTATTTGATCACCTTGCCCATATTTAATGATCTTGTTTGTTTTCCTGCTATTGAGTTGTTTCTTATATACTTTGGATATTAATCCCTTACCAGACGTATAACATACAAACATTTTCTCTCAGTTCATAAGTTGTCTCTTCTCACTGTTGTCTCTGCTGCTCTGCAGACACTTTTTAGTTTGATGTAAACCTACTTGTCTATTTTTTGGTTTTGTTGTCTGCACTTTTAGGGTCAAGTCCAAAATATCGTTGCTCACACCAGTGTGGTGAAGATTTTCTCCTATGTTTCCTTCTAGTAGCTTTAGAGTTTCTGGTTTATGTTTACATCTTCAATCCATTTTGAGTTGATTTTTATATATGGTATGAGATAAAAATCCAATTTCATTTTTTGCATGTGTAACTTCCAGATTTCTCAACAGCATTTATTGAGAAACTATCCTTTTCTATTGTGTATTTTAGGCAACTTTGTCAAAAATCAGTTGACTATACAAGTCTGGGTTCATTTATATGCTTACTATGTTATTCCATCGGTCAATATGTCCATTTTTATGCCAGTACCATGCCATTTTAATTACTATACCTTTGTGATATACTGATGCCTCTAGCTTTGTTCTTTTTATTCCTGATTGCCTTGGCTGTCAAAGACCATTGTTGGGTCTTTTGTGGTTCCATATGAATTTTAGGATTGTTTTTCCCATTTCTATCAAAAATGACTAGAATTTTGATAGGAATGACACTGAATCTGCAGATCACTCTGAGTAGTACAGACATTTTTAAAATATTCATTCTTTCAAACCATAAACACAATTATCTTTAACATCATCAATGTCTCATAGTTTTCAGTGTATGGGTGTTTCACCTCCTTGGTTAAATTTATTCCTATTAAAATATTTTATGTACTGGGCATATAATCCCAGCCCTTTAGGAGGCCAAGACAGAAGATCACTCAAGGTCAGGAGTTCAAGATCAGCCTCAGTATTATAATAAGGCCCCATCTCTCAAAAAAATTGAACAAAAAATTAGCCAGGCAGGCATGTGGTGTGTGCCTGTAGTCCCAACTGCTTCAGAGGCTGAGTCTGGGAGGATCACTTGAACCCAGGAGGTTACAGTGAGCTATGATCATGCAACTGCATTCCATTCTGGGCAAGAGAGTAAGCCCTTGTTTTAAAATAAGTATTTTATTTTATTTTTTTGTAGCTACTATAAATCGAATTGTTCTCTTGACTTGTTTTTTAGATAGTTCATTATTAGTGTATAGTAATACCACTTATTTTGTATGTTGTTTTTGTATCATAAAACTTTACTGCATTCATTTATTAGTTTTAAAAACTAATCTTTAGACTTCTTCTATATCTTTTTAAAAATTATTTATTATACTTTAAATTCTGGGGTACATGTGCAGATTGTGCAGGATTGTTACATAGGTATACACATGCCATGGTGGTTTGCTGCATCCATCCCTCCATCATCTACATCAGATATTTCTTCTAATGTTATCCCTCTCCAAATCCCCCACCCCCTGCTATCTCTCCCCTAGTCTCCACAACCCCAAAAGGCCCTGGTTTGTGATGTTTCCCCCAAGTGTTCTCATTGTTCAACACCCACTTATGGGTGAGAACACGCAGTGTTTGGTTGTCTGTTCTTGTGTCAGTTTGATGAGAATATTGTCCATGTGTTCTCATTGTTCAACACCCACATATGAGTGAGAACATGCTGTGTTTGGTTGCCTGGTCTTGTGTTAGTTTGCTGAGAATGATGATTTCCAGATTCATCCATGTCCCTGCAAAGGACATGAACTCATCCTTTTTTTATAGCTGCATAATATTGCATGGTGTATATGTGCCACGTCTTTATCCAGTCTATCATTGATGGGCATTTGGGTTGGTTTCAAGTCTTTACTATTGTTAACAGTGCCACAGTGAACATACGTGTGCATGTGTCTTTATAATAGAATGATTTATAATCCTTTGGGTATATACCCAGTAACGGAATTGCTGGGTCAAATGATATTTCTATTTCTAGGTCCTTGAGGAATCGCCACACTGTCTTCCACAATGGTTGAACTAGTTTACACTCCCACCAACAACGTAAAAGCATCCCTATTTCTCCACATCCTCTCCAGCATCTGTTGTCTCCTGCTTTTTTAATGATCATCATTCTAACTGGCGTGGTTTCTCAATGTGGTTTTGAGTTGAATTTCTCTAATGACCAGTGATGATGAGGTTTTTTCATACGTTTGTTGGCCTCATTGAAGTCTTCTTTTGTAAAGTGTCTGTTCATATCCTTTTCCCACTTTTTGATGGGGTTTTTTCTTGTAAATTTGTTTTAGTTCTTTGTAGATTCTAGATATTAGCCCTTTGTCAGATGGGTAGATTGCAAAATTTTTTTCTCATTCTGTTGGTTGCTGGTTCACTCTAATGATAGTTTCTTTTGCTGTGCAGAAGCTCTTTAGTTTAATTAGATCTCATTTATCTATTTTGGCTTTTGTTGACATTGCTTCTGTGTTTTAGTCATGAAGTCCTTGCCTATGCCTGTGTCCTGAGATTATGTCATCAGAAAACAGTGACAATTTAACTTCTTTCTTTCCTATTTTGGATGCCTGTAGGACTTCTAATACTACTAGAAGTGGTGAGAGTGAGCACTTTTTTTTGTTGTAGACCTTAGAGGAAGGCTTTTAATTTTCATTATTGGGTATGTTTGCTGTGGGGTTCTCATATATGACCTTTATTGTGTTGAGGTACTTCCTTCTATACCTAGCTGGGTGAAAGCTCCTATCATTAAAGGATGTTGAATTTTCCCAAAAGCTTTTTATCCATCTAATGAAATGATAGTATGGTTTTTGTTCTTCATTCTGTTGATGTGAAGTATCACATTTAATGATTTCTGCATTTTGAACCATCCTGGAATCCCAGGGACAAATGCCACTTGTTGATGATAAGTGATCCTTTTAATGTGTCATTGAATTCAGTTTGCTAGTATTTGATGGATAATTTTCTTTACTTGTAATGCCTTATTCTGGCTTTGGAATTGTGATAACTCTGGCCTCATAAAATGAATTTCAAAGTATTTCCTCCTCTTTGATTTGGAAGACTTTGAGAAGGTTTGGTATTCTTTAAAAAAAAAAAAAATCACACTGTCACTCTCAGGTAAAGGTTTGGTATTCTTTAAACGTTTGGCAGAATTCAGTAGTGAAGCCATCAGGTTCCATGCTTTTCTTTGATAGAGGACTTTATATTACTGTTTTAGTTTCCTCCTCACTCATTATAGTTTTTTTCAGATTTTCTATTTCTTTATGCTTCAGTCTTGGTACGTTATATTTGTACAGAAATCTATTTCATCTAGGTTATCCAAAATGTTGGCACATAACTTTTCATAGTAGAATTTTGTATGTTTGTGATATCAGTTATAATGCCTCCTTTTTCATTTCTAGTTTTAAGTCCTCTCTTTTTTCTCTTAGTCTATCTACAGGTTTGTCTATTTTCTCTCTTCCAAATGTGAAATCTTAGTTTTATTGATTTCTATATTGTTTTTCTAGCTCTATTTCATTTATTTCTTCCCTGATACTTATGTACTTCCTATGCTAACTTTGGGCCTCATTTGTTCTTCTTTATCTAGTTTCTTGATGGGTAACATTAAGTTGTTTGGTTGAGATTTTTCTTCTTTCTTAAGTGTGTATTGCTGTAAACTTTCTTCTTACAACTGCTTTTGTTACATCCCATAAATTTCGTTATGTTGTGCTTCCATTTTTGTTTGTCTAAAAATATTTTTTAATTTCTGTTTTAATTTCTTTATTAACCCTTTGGTTGTTTGGGAACATGTTTAATTTTCATGAATTTGTGAATTGTCCAAAATTCCTTCTGTTCTTGATTTATAGTTTTATACCACTGTTGTAATAAAGGTATTTGATATGACTTCAGTCTTCTAAGATTTGCTAAGGCATGTTTTGTGCCCTAATACATGATTTATTCTAAAGAAAGCTTCACATATTCTTGATAAGAATGTATATTCTGCATCTGTTACATGGAATGTTTTGTATATGTCTGTCAGGTCCATTTGATCTAAAATGTTATTTAAGTTCAATGTTTCCTTATTAATTTTCTAGCTAGATGACATCGCCACTGTTGAAAATGGGGGCCAGAAAGGGTTGCTCATACCTGTAGCACCAACACTTCGGGAGGCCAAGACTGTAGGCTCACTTGAGGCTAGGAGTTGAAGTCTAGCCTGGGCAACATAGCAAGACCCTATCTCTACAAAAAATTTTTAAAAATTAGTTGAGCATCATAGCTTATACGTGTAGTCCCAGTTACTTAGGAGGCTAAGGCAGAAGAATCACCTGAGCCCAAAAGTATGCGGTTACAGTGCACTATGGTCACGCCACTATACTCCAACTTAGGCAACAGAGTGAGACCCTATGTCTATAAAAAAGAAAAAAGACCTCCTGAGCCTAAACCAGGAAGAAGTCAAAACCCTGAATAGACCAATAACAAGGGTTGAAGTTGAGGCAGCAATTAATAGCTTACCAACCAAAAAAAAGCCCAGGTCCAAATGGGTTCACAGCCAAATTCTACCAAACACACAAAGAGGAGTTGGTACCACTCCTTCTGAAACTATTCCAAACAATCCAAAAAGAGGGAATCCTCCCCAAATCTTTTTATGAGACCAACATCATCCTGATACCAAAACCTGGCAGAGACTCAACAAGCAAAGAAAACTTCAGGCCAATATTCATGATGAACATAGATGCAAAAATCTTCAATAAAATACTAGCAAACAGACAGCAACAGCAAGTCAAAAAGCTTATCCATCACGATCAAGTGGGCTTCATCCCAGGGATACAAGGCTGGTTTAACATACGCAAGTCTATAAACATAATTCACCACATAAATAGAACCAAAGACAAAAACCACATGATTATCTCAATAGATGCAGAGAAGGCCTTCCACAAAATTCAACAGTGCTTTATGCTAAAAACTCTCAATAAACTATATATTAACAGAACAGATCTCAAAATAATAAAAGCTATTTCTGACAAACTCACAGCCAATATCATACAGAACAGGCAAAAACTGGAAGCATTCCCTTTGAAATCTGGCACTAGACAAGGATGCCCCCTCTCACCATTCATATTCAATATAGTACTGGAAATTCTAGCCAGAGCAATCAGGCAAGAAAAAGAAATAAAGGGGATTCAATTAGGAAAGGAGGAAGTCAAATTGTCTCTATTTGTAGACGACATGATTGTATATTTAGAAGACCCCATCGTCTCAGCTCAAAATCTAAAACTGATAAGCAACTTCAGCAAAGCCTCAGGATACAAAATCAATGTAAAAAAACACAAGCATTCCTATACACCAATAACAGACTTAAAGAGAGCCAAATCAAGAATGAACTGCCATTCACAATTGCTAAAAAAAAAAAAAAAAAAGAAGAATAAAATATCTAGGAATACAACTAACAAAGGATGTAAAGGGCCTCCTCAAGGAGAACTACAAACCACTGCTCTAGGAAATAAGAGAGGACACAAATAGATGGAGAAACCCATCTTCATGGTTAGGAAGAATCAATATTGTGAAAATGGCCATAGTGCCCAAAGTAATTTACAGATTCAATGCTATCCCCATCAAGCTACCAATGACCTTCTTCAGAGAACTGGTAAAAACCACCTTAAACTTCATATGGAACCAAAAGAGATCCCGCAGAGCCAAGTCAATTCTAAGCAAAAAGAACAAAGCTAGAGGCATCATGCTACCTGACTTCACACTATACTACAAGGCTACATTAATCAAAACAGCATAGTACTGATACCAAAACAGAGATATAGACCAATGGAACAGAGCAGAGGCGTCAGAGGCAATGCCACACATCTACAACCATCTGATTTTTGACAAACCTGACAAAAACAAGCAATGGGGAGAGGATTCCCTGTTTAATAAATGGTGTTGGGAAAACTGGCTAGCCATGTGCAGAAAGCAGAAACTGAACCCCTTACTGACACCTTACAATAAAATTAACTCCAGATGGATTAAAGACTTAAACATAAGACCTAACACCATAAAAACCCTAGAAGAAAACCTAGGCAAAACCATTCAGGACATAGGCATAGGCAAGGACTTCATGACTAAAACACTAAAAGCATTGGCAACAAAAGCCAAAATAGACAAATGGGATCTAATTAAACTCCAGAGCTTCTGCACAGCAAAAGAAGCAATCATTAGAGTGAACTAGCAACCAACAGAATGGGAAAAAATTTTTGCGATCTACCCATTTGACAAAGGGCTAATATCCAGAATCTACAAAGAACTAAAACAGATTTACAAGAAAAGAAGAAACAAACCCATTCAAAAGTGGGCGAAGGATATGAACAGATACTTTACAAAAGAAGACATATATGAGACCAACAAACATATGGAAAAATGCTCATCATCACTGGTCATTAGAGAAATGCAACTCAAAACCACATTGAGATGCCACCTCATGCCAGTTAGAATGGCAATCATTAAAAAATTATGAGACAACAGATGCTGGAGAGGATGTGGAGAAATAGGAACACTTTTACACTGTTGGTGGGAGTGTAAATTCATTCAACCATTATGGAAGACAGTGTGGTGATTCCTCAAGGGCCTAGAAATAGAAATTCCATTTGACCCAGCAGTCCCATTACTGGGTATATATCCAAAGTATTATAAATCATTCTATTATAAGGACACATGCACATGAATGTTCATTGCAGCACTGTTTACAATAGCAAGGACTTGGAACCAACCCAAATTCCCATCAATGATAGACTGGACAGGGAAAATGTAGCACATATACACCATGGAATACTATGTAGCCATAAAAAATGATGAGTTTGTATCCTTTGTAGGGACATGGATGAACTGGAAACCATCATTCTCAGCAAACTGACACAGGAACAGAGAATCAAGCATCGTCCTCACTCATAGGTGGGTGTTGAACAATGAGAACACATGGACACAGGGAGGGGAGCATCACACACTGATATCTGGGGGGGGCATTAGAGGAGGGACAGTGGGGGTAGGGAGTTGGGGAGGGATAACATGGGGAGAAATGCCAGATATAGGTGATGGGGATGGAGGCAGCAAACCACATTGCCATGTATGTACCTATGCAACAATCCTGCATGTTCTTTACATGTACCCCAGAACCTAAAATGCAATTATATATGTACATAAAGAAAAAAGAAAAAATGATAGTGGAAAGTGATCACTGAAGTCCCCTACTATTATTAGTATAAGGAGGAAAGGCACTTTCATTACCTATTTGTGGAAGGGTAAATTGATGTGATATTTTTAGAAAGAACATTAAGTGAAATCTAGCAAAGTGTGTGTGTGCACACGTGTGAGTGTGTATGTGTGTATACATATATATGTATACACACATAGAGAGTTTGCCATTTTTTAACCAATTACTGTAATTTCAAAGCAATTACTGAATAATTATTATTTTTCCTATTGAGTTCTCATCCAATATTTATCATAAGATAAATTTAACATCTAATAAGGTCTTATCCATACTCTACTTCCACTTATGTGTGTATGCATGTGTGTATATATACAGGATGATATATACACATACATTTTTTAACCCAAAACTTCATTAAATACCTTTTTCTTTTTTTTTTTTGAGACGGAGTCTCGCTCTTGTTACCCAGGCTGGAGTGAAATGACGCGATCTCGGCTCACCGCCACCTCCGCCTCCTGGGTTCAGGCAATTCTCCTGCCTCAGCCTCCTAAGTAGCTGGGATTACAGGCACGCGCCACCGTGCCCAGCTAATTTTTTTGTATTAGTAGAGACGGGGTTTCACAATGTTGACCAGGATGGTCTCGATCTCTCGACCTCGTGATCCACCCGCCTCGGCCTCCCAAAGTGCTGGGATTACAGGCTCTTTAAATACCTTTTTCTTTCTCCTCCTCCCTTTCCCCCTTTTCCCCTGTTCTTTTTCTCCTCTCTTCTTATCTATAGGAGCATAGAATTAAAAAAAAAAATCTCATTCTACCTAAATTGATACATAGAAAGAGTTCTTGACTAAATTAAGAGAAAAGCGTAGTATAGTAGATTCATGCAAAGCAGAATACAAAATGCTGACTACAAAGCCCAGCATTTTATCTGCTTTCATGTAAAAATGATTACCCATTTTCCAGTATTATATTTAAATAAAAGCATAAAAATACAATATGATATCCATCAATGATGTTTTCAATTGTTTTATTTGAGTTTATCTTCACTTTCAGATATGTAAATATTCTGTTCTAATCATATCATGATTTTTGTTTCCCCTTCATCCCTAATTCTTAAACCCTTAATTCTGTTCTATTATATCTATTGTTATTCCCTTGATTTCCTTAATTGTTTATTTATTTCTCCTCTTTGTTTCACTGAGAAAAACAGCACCCAAAGGTTAGTTTAAGAAATTATTACTAATGGCCACTGTGACTGAGTGACAGTTTTAGGCCGTATCACTTAGACTGTGCCTCCTGTTTCTCATTTTCTAAAATTTGTCATATTGACACTGACCACCTGGCCACTCCAAGGAGGCTATGAAACTCATTATTGTTCATAAGACATAGAACTATTTTTTGGCTGAAGACAAAAATGTTTCCCATGTATGGCTTTGCAGTCTGTCATACTATTTCCCTATATCCTAAAATCTTTCTTTTTTATGCTAAAAGAACAGAGTTATTCCTTGACATTTTTAAATTTATTATATCACTTTGAAATGTTTTCTCCAAAACAAATAAATAAAACTAAAGATATAAGGTCTCATATCCATGAAGGTTAGGGGCCATGGCTGATAGAAAACAATTTTGTAAAGCACAGATTTTCAGACTCAGATTTTAATTTTGTCTTCTCTATATGACAACTGCTGTCTAAGGGTATTTGGATGCTGTTATGATTGTAAGAAAGTGGGTGAAGGATTATACTGAATGTTGGATATGAGCAACCTTGAAGGATTACAAGAGCTTTATTTTGAACAAGAGAAGGTAATCTGTTTGAGTCTAAAGTTTGAGGTCTAGCTTGCCAGGTGTGCCACATATAAAGTGGGTTTCTTTCTTTGTATTCATGCTGGGAGATAGCTCTCTCTACCTTATCCTCACTTTGCTTTTTCACTGCTGTATTCCCAGCACCTACTAATGAAACAATACCTGGGACATAATTGTTGACTGACTGTGTGATTCTTATTCCATCTAACAGCTTGGGAAATACTGCAGCACTAGATGTTCATCATAATCTATGCTCACTCTAGAAACAAGAAAAACCAAACAGAATTTGCTTGAGATGTCACATAGTGGCAATGAAATCTTTCATCTTTCTATAAATCAAAAGCAGAAATTTTCTAAGAAAAATTACTATCTAAAAATAAACTGTAGAATGAGATATAACACCAGAATTGTATATTAGAAGAAGCAGGAACAGTTCCATAATGCCTATACTAGAGTTCATTTTCTTTATATCAGATAGCTTAGGGTGCTTAATAAATATGTGGGAGAATATTTTTTACCTAATTCATCAAGATTCAAATTGAATATCCCAGGAGCAATTAAATTGCTTGAGTCAAACTTTCATATTGAATATTTTCTTCTTGGAGTGTAAATAAAACTATCAAGTTAGCAACTCTCATTCTGAGGGTAGGCAAAGAACAGAAAAGGAAAAAACGAATAACAATGACTCTTACCAACATGACAAAGATTAAACAAACAAAATTTATTCACATTGTATGGCCTCAAATAATGCAATATGATATATAAACATAAGAGGATTAGATTTAATTAGAAATTTACTTCTAATAACTATGTAACATAATATTACATAATTAACATTTGAAATTTAAATATCTCACTACTCATACATAATAGAGTCTATAAAGTTCCGTTTCTGTGCATTAATATTATTTCTGAAGGCATTATTTTCAGAGATTTCTCTATTACTATTAAACATTGCCTTATTGCCAGGATTAATTTTAACCACATCCATGGCAAGGACAAATTATTTATCCACACTATTCTAGGCAAATCTTTTTATTTTATTTTGTTACAGAGAATATTTCTCACCTTCTGGGTGTTTTTCTTCCAGTTAAAGAAGTCTAAGCCCAATAAATTTTAAATGTAATCTTACAGTTCTTCAAGATCTAGTATAAGCAGATGAGAAAATATTTTCTAGATAGGATCTCTAAACAATTTAAATCAAAGAAACCTTTTCAACCAGCTAGTCATTTTAGATATGCCTAGTAAATAATTGTAGTAAAATTCTAGTAAAATCCAAAAACTTCATTATTTCACTGGGTCATCTGACAAGAACTTAGCTTCAAGCCTTTCTTTGATGAAATATAATCCTATGCTATGGACTTGACTAAATTTTGTTGGAGGCATAAACTACATAATAACCTTGCTAAAGAAAACTAGCAGAAGAAATAATGAAAGGCCTCCAAATAAATATAAAATAAATACATGCTGTCAAATTCATTGTAAGAAAAGATTTTATTTTTATTTTTATTTTTATTTTTATTTTTTTTAAAGTTGCATCCTTTATTATGTACTCTTAGAATAATTACATAGCAGTAAAAATTTAAAATAGAATAATACGTAAAATGTTTGGCATAGAGTTGGTACTAAGAAACAATAGTTCTCTTCCTTGAGTCCCAAAGCAGGTAAGATTTGTAAATGGAGAATTGCACATTAGAGCTTACTTAAGCGCATCTTAACATACATATATTGGTCACAACAAGTTAATTCAGACGTCTCAACTAGAATCACCACATGAAATTGCCCCCAAACACTTGGGTAAGGGAAGAAGAGAGACCTCACAGCCTGGTTTAGCAGAGGCAGGGGCTAAAGAGCCACAGATAAAGAAGGAAAGTTTCGGAACATTGGTTCATTAACCAAATTCTCTAGAAATTTTCTTTTTCTTTTTTTTTATTGCATTTTAGGTTTTGGGGTACATGTGAAAAACATGCAAAGATGTTGCATAGGTGCATTCATGGCAGTGTGATTTGCTGCCTCCCTCCCCCTCACCCATATCTGGCATTTCTCCCCATGCTATCCCTCCCCAACTCCCCCCCCCCCGCTGTCCCCTCCACTCCCCCGCAACAGACCCCCGTGTATAGTGCTCCCCTCCCTGTGTCCATGTGTTCTCCTTGTTCAACACCCTCCTATGAGTGAGAACATGTGGTGTTTGGTTTTGTGTTCTTGTGTCAGTTTGCTGAGAATGATGGTTTGTAGGGACATGGATGAACCTGGAAACCAAGAAAAGATTTTAAATCCTTCTTTGAAATTATAGCAATCAGTCCTATTTCTCCTTCAGAGATACTAAAGACTATGTTAACAATGACAGCCCTCATCAAGACACAAAAGAAACATAGTAAACCTGGAATTTGTGTTGAAGATGTGGCGCTGTGAGATGAAAGAGGCTGAGTTTCTAAAACACTGTTTTAATGGAGCCACACTCCTATCAGAAACATCTATTGTGTACTTGACAGGCATTAAAAATTAGCACTCACATTTGACCCATTATTCAGTCTGAGTTTTGTTTGCTGTAGCAACTACCATGACCTTAATCCATCTGGCGAAAGAAAAAACTATCTTTTCCAAGTCTGGACATGACAGAAACATTGATTATTTTACATTTTAAGTTTGAAATAATTTGAACATTAACATGACTGTAGATAGGTGTAAAGCTCTTTAGTGTTCGCACCAATGGGTTGCTTTTCACCTTCTGGTCATGTGCTTTCATGAAGCACCATAAAGCCAGGGGCAAGGAGACTGGCTATTTTTAACTAGGACTAATTTCTTCCTTTCAAGGGGTCCAAAGATTTTCAATTTTTCTCCCCTTGAAATATCAAATTTCTATTAATGCAAAAGTACTATGTATGTTTTCCTCTGGGCTGACTTGTGCACCCAATTTATTGCTTATCAGATAATGCTATCATCAGGCATTAGGGTCTAATTTGCAACTGTGCTGCCAACCTATGTAACTGTCCTACCTTTTAAAATACAATGTATCATAGAGTGGGTGTATATTGTGTATCAAACAATTAAAATGAGGAACACGTTATTAAAATAACATTAACCTCAGTGGTCTAGGAAAATAGAAAAAAACTGACAAATGAATAGCAATGGATAAATATGATGAGGATTCTGTTAAATTATAATGAATTAATTCAGTGGACCTACTGCTATGCCAAGCTATGAGCAACCCCTTCCTGTACCAAGTATTTTAATGAAATATATCATTTAATACTTACAGCTGTATTACATAGGTACTATTATTATTTGCATTTTGCAGATGAAGAGAAAGTTTTAGTGAAACAAAACAACTTGTGCAAAATCCATGAGAAGCTGTAAAGCTTGAACCCAGCACTGTGTTTTTCCCCCAGCCTATGTGCCTAACCATCGCACTCAATCCCTTCAGTATAGCTGGATATTATAAATATCAGTCAATGTGGGTTTTTTTTTTCTCATACTGTCCTTCATCTTGTGATTCTACCCTATTTTGTCAATTGATATAAGATCACCATTGTACCAAGTATTAGCAAAATTAAAGAATTAAACTGTTAAATTCCTGATGTTAAAGCAATTATAAAATATAGGCTAGCCTACCAAAACCATCAGACATAGAAGGAACCTTCAGAATCAGAACCTTCAGAATCAGTCCTTAAATTTACAAATGAGAAAACCAAGGCTGGGGGAGATGCAAGATGGCTGAATAGGAACAGCTCTGGAGTGCAGTTTCCAGCAAGAATGCAGAGGGTGAGTGATCACCGCATTTCCAAACGAGTTTTTACTGCTCACCGACCAGGAGATTCCCAGGCAGAAAAGCACCATGAGTGTCCAGCATGGCTGTTTCAGTCAAAGCAGCAGGTCTCCACACAAAAACTCACACAAATCTGGGTGGCCGTTTCAACTGGTGCCTGGAACACCTGGGAGATAGAGTCACCCATTCAACTGATAAACAGGGGGCTGAAACAGGGAGTCAGGTGATCTGGTTCAGCAGGTCCCACTCCCACAAAGACCAGCAATCTGAAATGCTCTGGATTGAGAGTGGCACAGCAAGCACAGCTAGACCCAGGATGGTCCAGCTCTGTGAGGGGAAGGGCGTCTGCCATTACAAAGGCAGTCCACCACTACCGAGGCAGTCTGCCATAACTGAGGCAGTCTACCATTACTGAGGCAATCCGCCATTACAGAGACAGTCCGCCATTACCGAGGCAGACCGCCATTACCGAGGCACTTCTAACTATACCTCTATAAACAAAACTGCAAGAAAGTTCACACAGCAGCTGGGTAGAGCCCATGGCAGCTCAGCAATGCCTCTGCTGGCAGACTGTGACTAGGCTACCTCCTCTCTGGGCAGGGCATCTCTGAAAAAAGGCAGCAGCAGCACATCAGCAACTTATAAATTAAGCCACACTTTCCAAGGACAGAGCACCAGAGGAAAAAAGCTGGTTATAAGTTCTGCTGCAGCAGATTTAAATGTACCTGCCCAGCAGCTATGAATGGAACCATGGAGCTCACAGCTCAGCATCTGAGCTCCTATAAGGGACATCTGAGTTCCTCAAGCAGCTCTCTGACCTTCATATATCCAAAGAGACACTCATAAAGGAGAGTTCAGGCTGACATCTGGCAGGTATCCTTCTGGGACAAAGCTAACAGAAGAAGAAACTGGCAGCAACCCTTACTGTTATGCGGCTGCCAGAGGTAATCCACAGGCAAGCAGTCTCTGGAGTGGACCTCTAGCAGTCCTACAGCTGAGGGGCCTGACTGTTAGAAGAAAAAGTGAAAAACAGAAATAACTTCATCATCAACAAAGAGGACATCCACTCAGAGACCCCATCCAAAAGTCACCAACTACAAAGACCACAGGTAGACAAATCCACAAAGATGGGGAAAAAAAGTGCAAAGAGGATGAAAACACCCAAAAACAGAATGCCTCTCCTCCTCTGAGGGAACACAATTCCTCACCAGCAAGGGAACAAGGCTGGATGGAGAATGAGTCTGATGAATTGACAGAAACAGGCTTCAGAAAGTGGGTAATAACAAATTCTCTGAGCTAAAAGAACATGCTCTAACCCAATGCAAAGAAATTAAGAACCTGGAAAAAGGGTTTGATAAAATGTTAATGAAAATAAACAACTTAGAGAAGAATATAAATGAATTGATGGAGCTGAAAAACACAAGACGAGAACTTCACGAAGCATACACAAGCTTCAATAGCTGAATAGACCAAGCAGAAGAAAGGATATAAGAGATTGAAGATCAACTCAATGAAATAAAAAACGGCAAGATTAGAGAAAAAAAAAGGAAAAAGAAATGAACAAAGCCTCCACGAAATATGGGATTATGTGAAAAGACCTAATCTATGTTTGATAGGTGTACCTGAATGTGACAGACAGAATGAATCCAAGGTGGAAGACACTTTTCAGGATATTATCCAGGAAAACTTCCACAACCTAGCAAGGCAGGCCAACATTCAAGTCCAGTAAATACAGAGAACACCACAAAGATACTCCTCAAGAAGAGAACCCCAAGGCACATAATCGTCAGATTCACCAGGGTTGAAATGAAGGAAAAAATCCCAAGGGCAGCTAGAGAGAAAGGTCGGGTTACCCACAAATGGAAGCCCATCAGACTCACAGTGGATCTCTTGGCAGAAACCCTACAAGCCAGAAGAGAGTGGGGACCAATATTCAACATCCTTAAAGAAAATAACTTTCAACCTAGAATTTCACATCCAGCCAAACTAAGCTTTATAAGCAAAGGAGAAATAAAATCCTTTATGAACAAGCAATTTTTCAGAGATTTCATCAGCACCAGGCCTGCCTTACAAGAGCTCCTGAAAGACGCACCAAACATAGAAAGAAACAACCAGTACTAGCCATTCCAAAAACATGCCAAATGGTAAAGAGCATCAACACAATGAAGAAACTGTGTCAACTAATGGGCAAAACAACCAGCTAGCAGCAAAATGGCAGGATCAAATCACACATAACAATATTAACCTTAAATGTAAATGGGTGAAATGCTCCAATCAAAAGACACAGACTGGCAAATTGGATAAAAAGTCAAAACCCATAGGTGTGCTGTATCCAGGAAACCCACCTCATGTGCAAGGATACAGAAAAGCTCAAAATAAAGGGATGGAGGAAGATTTACCAAGCAAATGGAGAGCAAAAAAAAAGCAAGAGTTGCAATCCTAGTCTTTGATAAAATAGACTTTAAACCAACAAAGATCAAAAGAGACAAAAAAGGACATTACATAATGGTAAAAGGATCAATGCAACAAGAAATACATACATGCCCAATACAGAGCACCCAGGTATATAAAGCAAGTTCTTAATGACCTACAAAGAGACTTAGCTCCCACACAATAATAGTGGGAGACTTTAACACCCCACTGTCAGTATTAGACACATCAAAGACAGAAAGTTAACAAGGATATCCAGGAATTGAACTCAAATATGGACCAAGAAACCTAATAGACATTTACAGAACTCTCTACCCCAAATCCACAGAATGTACATTCTTCTCAGCACCACATCACAACTATTCTAAAATTGACCACAGAATTGGAAGTAAATCACTCCTCAGCAAATGCAAAATGAGGGAAATCATAACAAACAGTCTCTTAGACCACGGTGCAATCAAATTAGAACTCAGGATTAAGAAAATAACTCAGAACCACACAACTTCATGGAAACTGAACAACTGGCTCTTGAATGTTGACTGGATAAAAAATCAAATGAAGGCAGAAATAAAGATGTTCTTCAAAACCACCGAGAATGAAGACACAACATACTAGAATCTCTGGGACATATTTAAAGCAGTGTCAAGAGGAACATTTATAGCAATAAATGCCCACATGAGAAGCAAGGAAAGATCTAAAACTGACACCCTATCATCAAAATTGAAAGAGCTAGAGGAGCAAGATCAAAAATACTCAAAAGCAAGCAGAAGACAAGAAATAATTAAGATCAGAGCAGAACTGAAGGAGAGAGACACAAAAACCCTTCAAAAGATCAATAAATCCGGGAGCTGGTTTTTTGAAAAGATCAACAAAATAGACCACTAGCTACATTAATAAAAAAGAAAAGAGAGAAAAATCAAATAGATGCAATAAAAAATGATAAAGGGAATATCACCACTGATCCCACAGAAATACAAATCACCATCAGAGATCACTACAAACAACTCTGTGCACATAAACCAGTAAACCTGAAAGAAGTGGATAAATTCCTGGACACTTGCACCCTCCCAAGCCTAAACCAGGAAGAAGTCAAAACCCTGAATAGTCCAATAATGAGGGCTGAAGTTGAGGCAGCAATTAATAGCCTACCAACCAAAAAAAGCCCAGGTCCAGAAAGGTTCACAGCTGAATTCTACCAGACACACAAAGAGGAGCTGGTACCACTCCTTATGAAACTATTCCAAACAATACAAAAAGAGGGAATCCAAAGTCACCCTGACACCAAAACCCAGCAGAGACTCAAAAAGAAAAGAAAACTTCAGGCCAATATCCATGATGAACATAGATGCAAAAATCTTTAATAAAATAATGGCAAACCAATTGCAACAGCACATCAAAAAGCTTATCCATCACGATCAAGTAGGCTTCATCCCAGGGATGCAAGGCTGGTTCAACATACGCGAGTCTATAAACGTAATTCACCACATAAATAGAACCAAAGACAAAAACCACATGATTATCTTAATAGATGCAGAGAAGGTCTTCGACAGAATTCAACAGGGTTTATGCTAAAAACTTTCAATAAACTAGGTATTGACAGAACGTAGCTCAAAATAATAAAAGCTTTATACAACAACCCCAGTATCAAACTGAATGGGCAAAAACTGGAAGCATTCCCTTTGAAATCTAGCACTAGACAAGGATGCCCTCTCTCACCACTCTTATTCAATATAGTATTGGAAGTTCTAGCCAGAGCAATCAGGCAAGAAAAAGAAATAAAGGGGATTCAATTAGGAAAGGAGGAAGTCAAATTGTCTGTATTTGTAGATAACATGATTGTATATTTACAAGACCCTATCATCTCAGCTCAAAACCTCCTGAAACTGATTAGCAACTTTAGCAAAGTCTCAGGATACAAAATCAATGTGCAGAAATCACAAGCATTCCTATATACCAATAACAGATTTAAAGAGAGCCAAATCAAGAACAAACTGCCATTCACAATTGCTACAAAGAGAATAAAATACCTAGGAATACAACTAACAAAGGATGTAAAGGGCCTCCTCAAGGAGAACTACAAACCACTGCTCAACGAAATAAGAGAAGACACAAACAGATGGAAAAACATCCCACGCTCATGGTTAGGAAGAATCAATATTGTGAAAATGGCCATACTGCCCAAAGTAACTTATAGATCCAACACTTTCCCCATTAAGTTACCTATAGCCCTCTTCACAGAACTGGAAAAAACCACCTTAAACTTCATATGGAACCAAAAGAGAGCCTGCATAGCCAAGTCGATTCTAAGCAAAAAGAACAAAGCTAGAGGCATCATGCTACCTGACTTCAAACTATACTGCAAGTCTACTATAATCAAAACAGCATGGTATTAGCACCAAAACAGAGATATAGACCAATGGAACAGAACAGAGGCCTCAGAGGCAACACCACACATCTACAACCATGTGATCTTTGACAAACCTGACAAAAACAAGCAATGGGGAAAGGATTCCCTGTTTAATAAATGGTGTTGGGAAAACTGGCTAGCCACATGCAGAAAGCAGAAACTGGACCCCTTCCTGACACCTTACAATAAAATTAATTCCAGATGAATTAAAGACTTAAACATAAGACCTAACACCATAAAAAGCCTAGAAGAAAACCTAGGCAAAACCATATAGGACATAGGCATAGGCAAGGACTTCATCATTAACACACCAAAAGCATTGGCAACAAAAGCCAAAACAGACAAATGGGATCAAATTAAACGAAAGAGCTTCTGCACAGCAAAAGAAACAATCATTAGAGTGAACTAGCAACCAACAGAATGGGAAAAAATTTTTGCAATCTACCCATCTGACAAAGGGCTAATATCCAGAATCTACAAAGAACTAAAATAGAGATTTACAAGAAAAAAAAAAACCCATTCAAAAGTTGGCGAAGGACATGAACAGACACTTTTCAAAAGAAGACATTTATGTGGCCAACAAACATATGAAAAAATGCTCCTCATCACTGGTCATTAGAGAAATGCAAATCAAAACCACATTGAGATACCATCTCACACCAGTTAGAATGGTGATCATTAAAAAATCTGGAGACAACAGATGCTAGAGAGGATGTGGAGAAATAGGAACACTTTTACACTGTTGGTGGGAGTGTAAATTAGTTGAATCATTTGGAAGACAGTGTGGCAATTCCTCAAGGACCTAGAAATAGAAATTCCATTTGCCCCAGCAATCCCATTACTGGGTATATACCCAAAGGATTATAAATCATTCTATTATAAAGACACATACACACGTATGTTCATTGCAGCACTGTTTACAATAGCAAAGACCTGGAACCAACCCAAATGCCCATGAATTATAGACTGGACAAAGAAAATGTGGCTGATATACACCATGGAATACTATGCAGCCATAAAAAATGATGAATTTGTGTCCTTTGTAGGGACATGGATGAATCTGGAAACCATCATTCTCAGCAAACTGACACAAGAACAGAAAATCAAACACTGCATGTTCTCATTCATAGTTGGGTGTTGAACAATGAGAACACATGGACACAGGGAGGGGAGCATCACACACTGGGATCTGTTGGGGGGAACTAAGGGGGGACTTGGGGAGGGACATAGTGGGGTGGGAGTTGGGGAGGGATAACATGGGGAGAAATGCCAGATATAGGTGACGGGGATGGAGGCACAAACCACATTACCATGTATGTACCTATGCAACAATCCTGTGTGTTCTGCACATGTACCCCAGAACCTAAAGTGCAATAAAACATATTAAAAAAAAGAAAGAAAGAAAGAAAGAAAGCAAACCAAGGCCTAAAGAGCTACAATGACATGAAGCATTATATATTTAGTCAATGGCACATCTGAGTAGAAAACTCCTGTTTCTATTCTACGGTTCTTTTCCATATTGGTGAGGAACAGTTCAAGACAGGAAAGGCCAGAAGTAAATGACCTTTTAAAAGTGTAATAATAACCATTGCCAAAATTATCTTATTACTAATAGAAAATGGCTCCTATTCTGGTGTTCCTTGTACTGTCACACAGCTTTTCCTGTAACAACACTTGTTTATAAGTTCTATGTAATTTTGACTCAGTCCATAATCTCTCTATCCTAATTTTAAACGTTATCATCAGGAGAAATGTAGTAGCGTACTAAGAAACGTCTGTTAATATTATTTATTTATTTAATATTTTTCATAGATGCAGTTGTTTTAAAATACCCTAGGTGTACAATCTCTTTGCAAAGTTCAGTAAATCCTTTTAACAGATAAAATTAAAAAATGAACTCTAGATAAATATGAGGATTCAAAACTATATGGAATCTCTGCCCATGTCCCTCTTTCCTCACTAAGAATTCCCTGCCTTCTATGGCAGGACAGACAATCAACCCTTGGAAAGACAGGGTACATAAGCAGGTGGGACTGAGTCAGGCTCAGTCAGTCCACACAGGTCCACATACAGCTTGAGAGGCAGCCATGTCTTCTCATTTTGCCGAGAATTCCAAATAACATTGAGAAGCAGAGGACTTGGAAGAGTATCATAACTGGGAGATGACTCCTCATGAAAACATGGCAAAAACTGTGGATCCAGGCAAGAATACAGAAACTTGAAGGGAAGCAACAACAGAGATGCCTCAACCTGGGACCAGCTGCCTCCATCCAGCCAATGTTATGATTGTCTGTAGCCCTTCGCGTTTTTAGGCCAGTCCGTGGAATAAGGCAGGAGAAAAGAAACCCTGTTTACTGAATTTAGATGGATCTAATTTGGAGAACCCAAAATTGAGTGACATTACCTGCCATTAAGCAGCATAGGAACGTAAAATAGAGATTCAGTTGAAACAAAAATAGTTACAGTATACTGAAACTACATAGTTACCTGAAACTACATAGCTTTACATATCCCTACATAAAGAATGTATTGTTCACATGTTTGTGTTCACTGTTATGCACATTTTTGTTCATAATTTCATCCTCTTGGGACTCGGATGAATTCTCATAAGGAATTGTACACAGTGTAAAACACACTTCAGAGAATGGCATGGGAAGAAAAGGGAAAGAGAAGGTATTTAGCACTTAGTGAGTACTTTAAAATGATTTGCTAAACTTAGCAGGAATATGGTAGAGGGTCTCATATTATTATCCTCCTTTAACTTACAAATGTTCACAAAGAAAAACACTGGGACGTAGACACTAGATCCATTACAATATCTTCCTTTTTCTCTGTAAATTAGCTATCCATAATGTCTTATCTGAGACTCCACCACTTACATTCCCAGGGAATTCCCTCGAGAATAACTACTATGGATGTGTCAGAATTATTAGTACATGCCTCTCTATAAAGGGAAACAAATTGTTACAATATATGTACATGCAATCTAGTGTCTCTACATCTCTATTTCAAAATAAAGGATAATTGATGGTTAACTATATTCTAGAAAGGAAGAAGGGTGATTCACCTCATTCTTAATAAAAGGTCAGATTCACTTCTTACTCCCGGAAACTTTGGGATTTAATTATACTAATAAGATGTGCAAACATTTTTAGCCTTCTCAGAGTTTGTTTAATTGAGGTTAGTATTCAAATTAGTTGTCAAATATCCATAGATTTACTGCAATTTCTACACACTGTAGAGTTTGTTAAACTAGAAAATTTACAAATGATTTTACTCTGTAATTTTTTTTATGTTATTAGATTTATTTGCTTAAAAATCTCTGGAAAAGTTTCAAGATATACTATGAACAGAAACTATAAACTCCTATGGTTATTGCCAGCCCCACCTAGAAATAATCACTCTTTGTCTTGTTTTTGTTTTTGAGATGGAAAAACACTCGCTCTGTTCCCCAGGCTGGAGTGCAATGTCAAGATCTTGGCTCACTGCAACCTCCAGCTTTTGGGTTCAAGCGATTCTCCTGCCTCAGCCTCCCGAAGAGCTAGGATTACAGGCTCCTGCCATCACAACCAGGCTACTTTGGGTATTTTTGGTAGAGATGAGGTTTCACCATGTTGATCAGGCTGGTCCCAAACTCCTGACCTCAAGTGATCTGCCTGCCTTGGCCTCCCAAAGTGCTGGGATTACAGGGGTGAACCACGGCACCCAGTTGATAATCACTCTTTTATGACAAGAAAATCAATATTATGCAAAATGTTTAAGAGAGGAAGGAAGAAATCAAATCAAAGGAGAAACTAGACAGTGCATTGGCCTGGCATTATCAATAATACAGTGCAGTCCCCAAGGAAGATCTAAGGCATCTTGTTAGAGCAATTCTGGATGAATAAATAATAAGTGATTATGGTAGTAGAAAATGTCTGTGTTTTCTACTAATTAAATTAAGAAGTTGAAACTAAGCTACTTTATAAACTTAAAGGACTGTCTTTTATTAAGTAGATTAACTCCATTAATGCTTTTAGCTGCATTAATCTTTATCTAAACCAAGGAAGTTTTAACAAATAAAAATATGACATGGTCTAGGTCAACTTTCATCTGCAGCAGCAGTAAATTTTAAAAATATTAAAAAGAAAGAAGATATTTAATTATTTCATCACATTGCAGGGCTGAGAAGCAAATGTTTTTCTATAAAATCTCTGGTGAATATAAGACTGATTATCTTGGTTTTGCAATATTTTTAAAGACTAATGTATTGGTAGGGAAAAAAACTGCTAATGACTCAAATGTCAGCTTAAGGAATGAGTTTCTGTAATCTATTCATTTATAGAAATAGAAAGCATGAATTTATTACTCTCTTAGGAGAGAAAAACAATGATAAATCTGTAAATACATAGTTTACATCCTCTGAGTTATTGCATTATAAATTAAAATAAAATATTAAAATATTTTACATTTTTAAGCTTAATAAATAGTAGATAAAAGAAAATCTATTCAAAGAAATGGTCGTCTTAGGTTAAAGGAATCTGATCAATATGATAAAAATGATTTTCACTAAACATAGAAAACAAAAATCTATTTATTTAACCTTCTAAAAATTTACATCCCAAAAACTTACAGGAATCCAGCCTTAAATATGAAATCTTGGTAATATTTTTTTAAAGTCTTAGATAAGTCAAGAGTGCTAAGCATTTACTGTTTCTCTTCATCATCACAGAAAATGTCCTATCAAATTTAAAAACAAAGGAAAAAAGTACAATGCATGAGAATCAGAAAAGAAAAAAAATGAAATATTTGTAGATAATATGTTGCCTAGTTAGAAAACCTTAAGCATTTTACAAAAAAAAAAAAAAAATAGTAGAATTTAAAAGAAATTTAAACAAGATGATAGATCCAAAACCAATATACACAGCCTAGAGCCAAGCTTTTATAAAGAAAATTTAGGTCACTGCTATTGTATTAATTATCTATTGCTAGGTAACAAAGTACTCGAAATTCAGTGGCTTAAATAAACAGCATTAATTATCTCACAGATACTGCAGGTCAGGAATCTAATGTGGCTGGGTCCTCTAGCTCGCTCTGGGTCTCTTACAAAGGCTAGAATCCAGGTGTTGGCTAAGTTGCAGTCATCGGGAGGCTCACCTAGGAAACAATCTGCTTCCACGTTTACTCAAGTGGTTATCGGCAGGATCCAGGAACTTCCTGACTGTTGGCTAGAGGTCTCTCTTGATTTCTTCCCTGGAAGCCTCTGATGGGCTTCCTCAAAATGATGACAGCAGAGAGAGCATACAAGTAAGAGTAAGACATGTCACAGCCATTTCTTTGAAAATAAAAATCAACGTTTATTCTTTATTTTTAAAACTCCCCTGCTAAATGAGGAAAGAGAGAAGCTTTATTAACGTGATAAAATATATCTTCTGAAAAAACACCCAGCATTATTCTTTTTTAAATTGCGTGTCAATCTTTTAGAACCTAATCTTGGAAGTGACAGTCCATCACTTTTGCCATACTCTATTTATTGGAAGCAAGTCCCTCAGCCCAGTGCTCACACTAGGGGAAGGAGACTGCACAAGGGCATGAATGGTACCATGGCAGGTACCACTGCCAGCATTTTAGAAGCAGCCAACCACAGCTATACAGAGAAAAACAGTCCTTTGACTTTCCTGATTTTCCCTGAGGCACAGGAATGGGCTTGTAAATAAAATTCTTGTAGGAAAATTCTCCTCATTTTGTCAGGCTTTACCTGTAGGGGCCAGGCATCCATGTTTACCAGAGAAGGCTTGGCTTATACTTATTGTCCAGCATTTGATCTAATTAGTACCACCTTTTATTCTAAAGGAGTCCAAGGTTAGACAATAAATTACAGGGTCACCCTAGATCTTAGACCATAACTAGGTTCCTTACCTAAGTTTCATAGATCGTAGACAAATGTATATTATCTGGATATGGTGGCACACGCCTAAGTCCTAGCCACACAGGAGGCTGAGCCTCAAGGACTGCTTGAGTCCAGGAGTTCAAGGCTGCAGTGAGCTATGATCATGCCACTATGCTCCAGCCTGGATGACAGAGTGAGACCGTGTCTCTAAAAAAAAATCAAACAAATGAAAAGTAAACAAAGTATGAATGTCTCCCATAATAGATGAGTGATATGTTCCTATAAAGCCAGCAGGATCTACAAACAGGAGCATAGCATTTGTACATATAATTGACACTTTCTCAGTGCCAATAGGTAGTTATCTTACAAAGGGCAGAGTGACCTTTGGCTATCTAACTTAAATTTTTATCAAAGAGATATCAACTCCTCAGGTCCCTGAAAATGAAAAACGACTATAGGCCACAGGAGGTTTAAATCTCCATGAGGAGATTTCCTAAAAATGTTCCCTAATACATATACTTAAATCCATTTTCTCAAAAGAAATTAATTCCTACAAGTCATTAAATAGATTCAATTCACTTATGGTAGCACTGAGGAGAACAATAAGAAATAAAAGGCATGACTTCTGACTTGAAAATGTTTCTGGTATCTTTTGTAAAGACAGGGCTTGAAGAAATTTTTTTTTAAATGTATCATGAATTAAATGATCCAAAGAAAAGAAGTGCTAGAGAACATTAACCATTTAAGACATAAAACAACGTAAAAAGATCACTAATAACAGGACTACTTCAGGATGGTTTTGCAGAAGTGAGATTTTATTGAGGTCTAAAAGGTAGATCACACTTAAGTAGGACTAGAGAAAAAGAAGATTTTAAATAAGGCCATGATGCAGAGTACTGTCAAAGAATAGATTCTACAGATAAGAAAGGTCATTGCGAGGAGGCTGGGAAGGCAGATTAAAGCCATAGTGTGAAGGGTTTCAAAGACAACAGAAAGTTACAGGATCAAAGTGGCAATTTTAGATTAATCTGACTAAATTTTAAGGTAATTAATATAATTAATTATATATAAGGTAATTAATATAATTAATTATATTAATTATAAACGATCAGTGGCAAAAAGATCAATCTGTTTTGACATGGAAAAAAACAGTGGTGTGGCGGCAGTGAGATTAGGAAAAAGAAAAAGACAAATGAAAACAACATATAAAAAGTATGGGTAACTAATTGGTCTTGGAGGTCAAACAAGAATGAACTAAAGGCAACTTCAGGATCAAACCTGGATGACCAAAACCCAATGGTGATGGAGTAAGGAATGTAAGTAATCAAATTGAGACATGTATGGGAAAGTAAATATTATTTCACATTCTTCTTGGAATATGCTGCCTTCTCAGTTTATTTTCTTAACTTTGACAGAGATGTGAATCTGAAGAAATTTTTCTTCTCTCATAAGAAAAAAATTCCTTATGCAAGAAAAAAAAATAGTCTGCCATAAGATAAATAATTGAGCAAATTTGCTTTTAATTTTTGTTCCAATTCATGGTCAGGGAGATGACTAGAAGGACTTGTAGCAAAATATAGAGCACAGGCATCATATTCAAAGGATATCTTCTGCTCACTTCAACTGTACCCTGAGGGAATTCATGCTAAATATGGGAAGACACTCTGATCTTTTAAAAGAAGGCAAAATGCAGATTTTCCAAGTATTATATATCTCAGATTTATTTTCTCCTAGTCCATCTGAAAGCCATAAATTTCACTTATTATCTCATTTATTTATTTTGTATTTCTCTATTATCAAGAAATATTTGTTCTTTTTATTCTTCATTAGACACATTAAGAACAGTGAAATTAAATCTAGAGAGATACAAAGACTGGCAGAAAACAGAGTCATGACCTGTTTTTATGAAAGAGTAGCAAAGCAATTGACTTCTGACATTTAAATATACACAGAAAGGGCCATAATCTCCAAGTATATATTTATTTTTTTTAGTATAATCTGTAAGATTAAGGCTATGGAGTTTATATCATGCATGTAAAGTTCTGTGAGAAGGACTGATAGTTATTATGAAATGTATGCATGTATACTATTTTACATGTTTTTCTTAAATTTGTCCTCTTAAAATCGTTGCCAAAAACCAAAACTTAAAAATGGCCAATAAAAGCTCTGAAAAATGAATATGTACACAACAATTTGACCTCTGCATACAACAGGCAGCCTTGAACATAAAAAAATATTAATTTACAATGATATATGGACCGATAGTTGAGTTTAGAGATATTAATATTTAGTGATGTTTTATTTTTGCTTTAGCTTTCTTTTTTTTTTTTTCCTTAAAATAATAATAAATTTTAAGATTTAAGCACTGAGGAAATTATTGATGATAGACTTTAAATCTTATGACTTTTCTCTTTTTTTTTAATTGCATTTTAGGTTTTGGGGTACATGTGAAAAACATGCAAGGTTGTTGCATAGGTGCAGACGTGGCAGTGTGATTTGCTGCCTCCCTCCCCTTCACCTATATCTGGCATTTCTCCCCATGCTATCCGTCCCCAACTCCCCACCCCCCCGCTGTCCCCCCTCCCCCCCAACAGACCTCCGTGTATAGTGCTCCCCTCCCTGTGTCCATGTGTTCTCCTTGTTCAACACCCACCTATGAGTGAGAACATGTGGTGTTTGATTTTGTGTTCTTGTGTCAGTTTGCTGAGAATGATGTTTTCCAGGTTCATCCATGTCCCTACAAAGGACGTGAACTCCTCGTTTTTAATGGCTGCATAATATTCCATGGTGTATATGTGCCATATTTTTCCTGTCCAGTCTATCATCGATGGGCATTTGGGCTGGTTCCAGGTCTTTGCTATTGTAAACTGTGCTGCAATGAACATTCGTGTGCATGTGTCCTTATAGTAGAACGATTTATAATCCTTTGGATATAAGCCCAGTAATGGGATTGCTGGGTCTAATGGAATTTCTATTTCTAGGTCCTTGAGGAATCGCCACACTGTTTTCCACAGTGGTTGAACTAATTTACACTCCCACCAACAGTGTAAAAGTGTTCCTATTTCTCCACATCCTCTCCAGCATCTGTTTTCTCCAGATTTTTTAATGATCGCCATTCTAACTGGCGTGAGATGGTATCTCAATGTAGTTTTGATTTGCATTTCTCTAATGACCAGTGATGATGAGCATTTTTTCATATGTTTGTTGGCCTTGTGTATGTCTTCTTTTGTAAAGTATCTGTTCATATCCTTCGCCCATTTGTGAATGGGCTTGTTTGTTTTTTTCTTTGTAAATCTTTTTTAGCTCGTTGTAAATTCTGGATATCAGCCCTTTGTCAGACGGGTAGGCTGCAAAAATTTTTTCCCATTCTGTTGGTTGCCGATTCATTCTATTGACTGTTTCTTTTGCCGTGCAGAAGCTGTGGAGTTTGATTAGGTCCCATTTGTCTATTTTGGCTTTTGTTGCCAATGCTTTTGGTGTTTTGGTCATAAAGTCCTTGCCTACGCCTATGTCCTGAATGGTTTTGCCTAGGTTTCCTTCTAGTGTTTTTATGGTGTTAGGTCTTATGTTTAAGTCTTTAATCCATCTGGAGTCAATTTTAGTGTAAGGTGTCAGGAAGGGGTCCAGTTTCTGCTTTCTGCATATGGCTAGCCAGTTTTCCCAACACCACTTATTGAACAGGGAATCCTTTCCCCATTGCTTGTTTTTTTCAGGTTTGTCAAAGATCGGGTGGTTGTAGATATGTTGTGTCACCTCCGACGCCTCTGTTCTGTTCCATTGGTCTATATCTCTGTTTTGGTACCAGTACCATGCTGTTTTGATTCTGGATGAACCTTAAGATTCTTCCCAGTATACCTCTTGTCTGCACATATACGAAATATTGGCTACTTATTTGTTTTGCTTCTTTCAGATTAAATGAGTCAACAAGTTAACAGCGACAAGAAATGGATGTTTCCTACTGTCTATTGCCGAAAAAACACTGGAAACCTAAATACTCAGAAAGAGTTCTCTTCCCAGACCTGTTATGTAAAGAAACCTATTCATCAGAAATTGTGATGATCTATGAATCAATTAATTTCTAATATTATAGTAGATGATCAAGCAACATATCCTATGGACATGGATTGAGCCTTAAACATATTCATATGTAACATCACCTCTACCTTTAGGGAGCTTCCAGTCAAGTAGAAATAAATAAGACACACAAAAAAGGAAAGTAAATTATATATGATCTAAATCATTCATTTCAAAAATATTTATGCTGTTAGATTGTTAATAAATGTTGCAAAGAATGTGGTGCCAAGGTAACCAGGAATAAGCCTGGATATTAGAGTCTGGGCACTTCAATTCTGCTCTTACTAACTTGGTGAACTTGCACAAATTACTTAAACACTCATTTTTGTATCTGTAAATTAAATACAATGACACCTAGCTCATAGTATTACTATAAAGACTAAACAAAATGTTTGTGAAAACACTTATTATAGTCTTCTTGCACATTACAAGAGACAGATAAAATTTTTTAAAAGGAAGGAAGAAAATGGGATTTTAATAATTTGTAAAAAGACACCAATTACAGGTCCTAAACTACTTAGGAGTCATAGGTCATGTTTAAAAGCAAATATAAAAATACACAAATATTTTAAAAATTTAAAAATTAATAAAACTGCCAAGGAATAGGATGTCTACTATGAATAATGTGAGCAGAATTTCCCAATGAGGACCATGAAACAGCACAGCACTGGGTGGCAAGCAGCCTTCCTCACATAAACATAGTTGCATAGGGCTGAACATGGTGACTTCTCGGTTTCCTACAAGAGCTTTTACAAAGGACATATTTTACCCACAGGGATCAATGCCAGGATTCTATGCCATCCGACAGATAATTTCTGAGAAGAATCAACTTCTATTTAATAAACTAAGCTTTATATATATATATATTATTGCATTTTAGGTTTTGGGGTACATGTGAAGAATATGCAAGATTGTTGCATAGGTACACACATGGCAGTGTGATTTGCTGCCTTCCTCCCCTTCGCCTATATCTGGCATTTCTTTTTCTATTTTAAGACAATGAGTGATATTTATCTCTAGCTAATTTAAGTAAATATGTCTTTAAGAATTGCTAAGATTTGGCTTCTGAGTTGTATGATCTTAAATATATACATTTTAAGAGATTATTTATCTACTTCACCATTTCTACTCTCTGATATTTAACACTGTGGTTCACCAGTGAGCCCTTATATGTCAAGGGTATTCGTTTTAAGAGCTCTTTGTTCTCTGTGTTCTCTGATCTGCTCTTGTTCCACTGCTTTTTCTCAAGTACCATGAAGAGTTTCTGATACACATTAGGGACAGTGGATGGACCCATGAATATCACCAAGAATACCTCCTCTTTTTCCTACCTAGCTTAGCAATATTTTATTAATTTGTCTTCTGAAATTCTATATCTCTATGGAATATTTTCAACTTAGAAAAAAGAATGGTATTTATTTATATATCTTAAACCAAAAGGTTAGGGCTTCCATGAAAAATATTCAATATAGTCCTAGACTTTTTAACTTGTATACAATAGAAATGGCATGTACTATTTAGGCAAACATTTAATATTCTATATTTTCTTCATGTTTACTTGTATCAGTTTATTTGACATAAGAGAATCCCCAAAAAGCAACAGCAGTAATTCATTAAAATTGCATTAATCCCTTATGTAGACAGCAGGCTATCCCCTACACAGTATATTCTGTGTTTTTAAAAACATGTTAATACACAGAACATTTTGGGGGGAAATGGGGGAAAAAAGAAAAAGTAACAAACACAAAAGTAAAAACATCAAACATTAAAAGTATAATTTTCCACCAACAGATTTTCCAGTATGAAAGCTTCTATATCCAGAAAGGCTAAATGTTATAAAATTATTATAATTTAACATTTTACCACTATTCTTATAACAAATGTCTAGAATTTCATACTTTTTAAAATTTGCTTGCTATTGTTTTTTCTTTAGAGAGAATATAAAAATTAGATTGAGGCTGAAGTTTTCTCAGCATTGACATTACTAATGATGTCTAAGAATCTAGAACAGAAGCTAAATAAACAAGGAAAATGATAGGTTGGATGTAATCAACCTGTTGGGAATAATCCATTAATAGTTTGAGTTTTATCTTTTTGGTCTCTCTCCTGAAAAATGTGCAGAGGTTGAAATACTTTTACAATAATTATTTATATAGAATAGCTATTTTCAAAATATGTTGAGTTATTTCTTTGAACAAGAACAGAGTTTCTCATTCTGCCTACTAGACTATGTTGATTTTTTTGCCAACATATTTTTTAGCCAAGTCAGAATGTGAAACCAGAAGCAAAGGATAGTTTTCCCTTTGGCCCAGGAGTTTCTATTCATTTATTTGTTGTACATATTTAAGGCACGCAATATCATGTTCTGATATACACAGTGAAATGATTACTATAGTCAAGCAAATTAATATACTCATCATCTCACGTAGTTACACCTGTGTGTCAAAAGAACCCAAAATCTAGTCTTTTAGCAAAAATTCTGAATACAATGCAATATTATTAACTATAGTCTTCATGTTATTCATTATATCTAGTGAAATAAGGTAGAGAGAAAAAACACTGCATGATCTCACTTATAATTTGAAATCTAAGCTAAAAACTTTGTATTATTTTTATAGTAGAAATTAAATAATTTTTGATGATGTAAAAAAAATCTCCTTTATCCTGGTGAGAACTCTCCAGATAATTGTAACATTGCAGTTAAAATGCCATGACATATTGGCTATGTTGAAATACCACATTCATTCTTTATTGAAAGTTTAAGTTTTAATTTTTTAACGTGTTATTTTACTTCTAGGGTTTAACATTCAATATCTATTTGTGGTTATGCCAGGAACTTTTAAAAACAATATTATCTTTTTACAATTTTAAAAAAATAAAAATCAGAGTCGCTGTCATTGGGATTTCACTAATTTTACATTTGTCATAATGTTAAACAAGGACTACCCAGTGCATGCAATTATTATTTGCAGAATAAATTAACACTGCAAACCGCATGTGGTCTCATTAGTAAAGCAATCTGAAGAAATGTTTAATAAAACAAGCTCTCTTCATTCCCAAATGTGTGATTAATCTATGTATCTTCATGTTTTTGGTGGTGATAGTTGCAGAAAATAAAGACGTGAACAAAACATGGGCATGACATTCTAGTGCAATAGTGTTTATCACAGTAGTGAAAGCAGTATTGAGTGCCACTGATCTCTTTGAGACTGGTTGGTTTCCAAAGAAGCTGATGTTTCTTGAATTATGCCTTTCATCCCAAAAGACAATCCAAAATATATTACTTTCTGAGTGTCTGTATTGTGCTACTAATTTGGGTGCATTATTTAAAGGCTGCCCTTACCTTACAACAATCCTGCAAAGCAGTCACTACTATTTTTAACAACTTATACATGAGTAAACCCGGCTTCACAAAGGTTATATAATTTGTCTTGGGTTGTAGATCCAGGTTCCCAAGTTCCACTTTATTTTTATTTATAAACCTATTTACATTTCAGATTCATTTCAAGATTAATTTCTGGAAAAATTTTCACTATGGATTTGTGAATTTTTTCTTTGTTGACTATTTATTCTTTTTTTAATTCAGACAGCAATTTATTGAATAAACCTGAAACAAATTTCTACACTGGGTTCTAGAAATATAAAAATTAATAATACATAGTTTCTGCTCTTATAGGTCTTAGAATCCAGTACAAAGAAAGGGATGGTGTGCGTGGGTGTGTGTGTATAAAAATGTTAGAGGTGCTAAAATAGAATTATATGCAGAAAACCGTCTAGTCATAGAGGAGATGAACATTCATTCTGACCAAGAGGTTAGACTTCAGAAAGGAAGTGATGATTGTGTTGAGTCTCAAAAAATGTGAGTTGGAGAATAAAATGAAAGCAGCAACATGTTCAATGATATGAGGAAAGTAAAGAACATGGTACGTTGGGAAAATGCAATATTTGGCAGATTTTATATATGGACTACTGTGGTTTCAAAAGCTGAGGGGGTAACAGAAGTTTTTTTAAGCCATGGTAAATAATTAGACCTCTCTACAGTGGTCTTTGAATTATTTTAAGCAAAGAAGCAACACAATATAATTTGTGTTTCAGAAACATCATTCTGTGAAAATGTGAAAAATGGTTACCAGAATCCTAAAGGCAGAGAGAATAGTATTTCACTGGAACAGGAAGAAATGAACAGAGCTTAAACTAAATCAGTACCAACAGCGTTAAAAGAGAGAAGAAAGATAAGAAATGTTAATGAGGTAGCATTACTAGTTGTTGATCACCAAGCAAATTTTAGGATTGAAAAAAAACAGAGGGACTGGGAATGATTCCAGTCTTCTAGATGATCATGAAATCTTTCAGCAGTAGTTCATGTGTGTAGGGAATGTGGGAGATAGGTCAGGCTGAAACAGTTTGGACAGGTGTTTTTTTAGGAAATCTATCAGATACTCAGCTAGTAGATACTCCATCCAGTAGACAATTGGAATATGAGTCTAAAGGTCAGGAGAAAGATCTAATACTCTGAGTCCTTGCCCAGACTGAGCTTGACCTGGTGCTTTCTAAATGTGGTCAGGACTTTTGAAATCTTAGGCTCACTGACTGCTTATATAAAAATAAGCCTCTAAACTTGCCAGGAATTTGATAAGTTCACCCTCCTTTCAGTGATGATAGGCTTGGTCTAGTTGATTTGCAGAAGACATTGTGTTCCGTAAACCAACCTTAAAATACAATTAAAGTTAATCTCAGCTCTGCCATTGATTTTCAATGTGACCTTAGGTGCTTATTTAACCTTCCTGTGTTTTAGTGTCCCCAGCTGCAAAATGCAAATACTTCAATACAGGCTAACACACCATACCAAAAGAAAGAAAACTAATATAAACTTTACTAAAGTGCTTAGTAAATAGAAAATCTTATATAAATGCTAATATATTTCCCCATTTGTTTTTTTACTGTGATGGTAATAGTTTTTAGAAAGGAAAGCGGTAACAGACACAAAGTACTACTCTACCACTGGTTGGAAAGTGAAAGAAAAAAATGAAATAAAATGCATACATAACTGCCCCTAATATATTACCTACATATTATCTGGCACTTTTCACCAGTGACTAAAATAATGCATATAAATTACAATAAGCTATCATGATTGAATTGTGAAATCATCAGCTGCTATTGTATTTTGTGAAAAAACAGTCTTGTCCAAGCGTGGTGGTTCACACCTGTAATCCTGCACACTTTAGGAGGCCAAGGTGGAAGGATCACCTGAGGTCAGAAGTTCCTGACCAACCTGGCCAATGTGGCAAAACTCCATCTCTACTAAAAACATGAAAATTAGTTGGGCATAGTGGCATGCTCCTGTAATCTCAGCTACACAGGAGGCTGAAGCAGGAGAATTACTTGAACTGGGGAGGCAGAGGTTGTAGTGAGCCGAGATCACACCACTGCACTCTAGCCTGGGCCTAGGCAACAGAATGAGACTCTATCTCAAACAAACAAACAAACACCACCACCAAAAAGCTACAGTCCTGCTTATGACACTCTGGTATTTATTTCATGTGGAAGTTAGAGTTCCCAAAGGACTAATAAGTAAATGTTAGAGTAGGGATTTTGCTGCAGGAATCCTTGGCGCTTCAAAGTACTTTCAACCAATGAATTCACTGTACAGTCTCCAAGGGGAAGAGATTTTTTAAATGTCATTTTCTAATTATCTACTGCATACAATACATTGAAGCGGAAAGAATTTGGACCCTAAGGCTGTTTCTCTTGTATAAGATATATGACTTATAGCCCCAGAGAACCAGAGAATCTTCTATAAGAAAACAGAATTTGTAATGCTATCACTCACAATACTGTTCTAGTATTACTTTTAAGTAGGAAAAATGCTAGGGGAGAAACAGTGTTGGCAGAAGATTCCTTGGCTGATTATTGCAATATGTGTCCTCGTTGAGTAAGGAGACCATATCCTTTGGCTCTATGTCTACTTTTATCATTTGATAAAATAACCGTACAATGCACTTCCTTGTATCTCCATTTCCCTAATAAAAGAGTTGTAAAACTGGGGGGTCAGCTATAATTTACCTTTGCATTTATGGGAAAGGTATGACTAAAACAAGCCAGGTTTGATAAAAGAAATTCAGATAAATTTTAAAAAGCAAGAGCCTACTGCATTACTCCATTTTTGTGTTGCTATAAAGAAATGCCCGAGGCTGGGTAATTTATAAAGAAAAGAAGTTTGCTGCATGGTGAAAGAAGAAGCAAGAAAGAAGGAGGGAAGTTCAACAGGCTTTTAAACAACCAGATCTCATGTGAACTCAGAGTTAAACTCCCTTATCACTAACAGAATGATGCCAAGTCATTCACAAGGGATTTGACCCCAAGATCCAAACACCTCCCACTAGGCCCTACCTCCAGCACTGGAGACCACATTTCAACATAAGATTTGAAGAGTGCATATACCCAGACCATATCATTTCAACCCCGGCATCCCAAATCTCATGTTTATCTCATATTGCACAATATGATCATTCCTTCCCAATTATCTGCGTAAGTCTTAACTCATTCCAGCACCAACTCCAAAGCCCTAAGTCTCATCTGAGACTCATCCCCTTTCACCTATGAACCTGTAAAATTAAAACATTCTATTAGTTCCAAGATACAATGGGGATATAGGCATTGGGTAAATATCATTTGATAAATGATATTTTTTCCATTCCTGAAGGGAGAAATCAGCCAAAATAAAGGAGCTATGGGTCCCATGCAAATCTGAACCCAGCAGGGAAGTCGTTAAATCTTAATGCTCCAAAATAAGCTCCTTTGGTTCCATGTCCCACATCCTGACCGCACTGGTGTGAGAGATGGGCTTTCAAGGACTTGGGCAGCTCTGTCCTTGGGGCTTTGCAGGGTATAGCCCTCGTGACCGCGCTCATGGGTTAGAGTTGAATGCCTGTAGCTTTTCCAGGCTCAGAATGAAAGCTGCCAGTACATCTACTATTTTAAGTTCTGGAATATAGCAGCCCCATCCCCACAGATCCACTAGGCAGTCTGGGTGGTGCTCTAATCCCACATTTCCTTTTCGGACTGCCCTAGTAGAAGTGATCTGCAAGGGATCTGCCCTTTTGGAAGGCTTCTGCCTGGTTACCCAGGCTTTCCCATACAACTGCTGAAATCTAGGTGAAAGTTGCCAAGCTTCCTTCACTTTTGCATTTTGCACACTTGCAGGCTTAATGCCATGTGGAAGATGACAAGACTTATGGCTAACAACTTCTGGAGCTGTGGCCCAACCCGTCCCTGGGGCTCTTCAAGCCTCAGCTGGAGCTTGAGCAGCATAGAAGCAAGGAGCAGCCTCTGAGGGTGGCATGGGGCATTTATGTCCTAGGCCTGGCCCACAAAACCATTTTTTCCTCCTAGGCCTCTGGATTGGTGATGGGAGGAGCCACCTCAGAGATCTCTGAAATGGCTTCAAGGCCTTTTGCCCATTGTCTTGCCTATTAACACTTGGCTCTCTTTTAGTCACGCTAATCTCATGCTCATGGTTAGGAAGAATCAATATTGTAAAAATGGCCATACTGCCCAAAGTACTTTATAGATTCAACGCTATCCCCACCAGGCTACCATTGACTTTCTTCACAGAATTGGAAAAAATCTACCTTAAATTTCATATAAAACCAAAAAAAAGGAAAGAAAACCTGCATAGTGAAGACAATACAAAGCAAGAAAAAAACAAAACTGGAAGCATCACACTACCTGACTTCAAACTATACCACAAAGCCACAGTAATCAAAACAGCATCTTCTGGTAATAAATGGTGTTGGGAAAACTGGCTAGTCATATGCAAAGCTGAAACTGGACCCCTTACTTACACCCTATGCAAAATTAACTCAAGATCAATTAAAGATTTAAACATAAGACCTAACACCATAAATACCCTAGAAGAAAACCTAGGCAATACCATTCAGGACATAGGCATAGGCAAGGACTTCATGACTAAAACACCAAAAGCAATGGTAACAAAAGCCTAAATAGACAAATGGGATCTAATTAAACTTAAGAACTTCTGCACAGTAAAAGAAACTATCATTAGAGTGAACCAGCAACCAATAGAATGGGAAAATTTTTTGCAACTACCCATATGACAAAGGACTAATATCCAGAATCTACAAAGAACTTAAACAAATTTACAAGGATAAAAGCAAACAACCCCATCAAAAATTGGGCAAAGGATATGAACAGACACTTCTCAAAAGAAGACATTTATGAGGCCAACAAACGTATGAAAAAAAGCTCATCATCACTGGCCATTAGACATATGCAAATCAAAACCACACTCATATACCACCTCACACCAGTTATAATAGGGATTATTAAGTATCAGGAGACAACAGATGCTGGAGAGGATGGGATGAAATAGGATATGCTTTTATACTGCTGGTGGGAGTATAAATTAATTCAACTATTGTGGAAGACAGTGTGGTGATTCCTCAAGGATCTAGAGCTAGAAATACCATTTGACCCAACAATCCCATTGCTGGGTATATACCCAAAGGATTATAAATCATTCTATTATAAAGATACATGCACACATATGTTTATTGTGGCACTGTTCACAATAGCAAAGACTGGAACCAACCCAAATGCCCATCAATGATAGACTGGATAAAGAAAATGTGGCACATATATACCATGTAATAGTATGCAGTCATAAAAAAGGATTAGTTAATGTCATTTTCAGGGACATGGATAAAGCTGGAAACCATCATTCTCAGCAAACTAACACAAGAACAGAAAACCAAACACCGCATGTTCTCACTCATAAGTGGGTGTTGAACAATGAGAACACATAGACACAGGGAGGGGAACATCACACACTGAGGCCTGTCAGGGGTTGGGAGGATAGGGGAGGGATAGCAAGGGATGTGGCAATAGGGGATGGATAGCATTAGGAGAAATACCTAATGTAGACGACAGGGCAATGGATGCAGCAAACTACCATGGCACGTGTATACCTATGTAACAAACCTGCACAATCTGCACATGTATCCCAGAATAAAGAAGAAGAGGAAGGAGGAAGAAGAAGGAGGAGGAAGGAGGAGGAGGAAGAAGAAGGAGGAGGAAGGAGGAGGAGGGAGAAGGAGGAGGAGAAAGAAGGAGGAGGAAGAAGGAAGAGGAGGAAGGAGGAGGAGGAAGGAGGAGGAAGAAGGCAGAGGAAGAAGGAGGAGGAAGAGGAAGGGGAGGAGGAAGGAGGAGGAGGAGGAAGGAGGGAGAAGGAGAAGGAGGAAGAAGGAGGAGGAAGAAAGAAAGAAAGGAAAGAAAGAAAGGAAGGAAGGAAGGAAGGAAGGAAGGAAGGAAGGAAGGAAGGAAAGAAGGAAAGAAAGAAAAGAAGAAAAGAAGTAAGAAAGAAGAAGAAAGTGGTTGCTCTACACAACCTGCTTGGATTCTTCCCCTGAAAGTTAGCTTTTCTTTTATATCACATGGCTAAACTGCAAATTTTCCAAATGTTTACACTCTACTTACCTTTTAAATGTAAGTTTAAACTTTGTCATTTTTTTTGCTCTTTTTACAAAATACCTATTAGCACATAAAGAATTACTATTAGCTATAAGCTGTTAGAAGCAGCCAGACCACCTCTTGAAGATGTTGCTGTTTAAAGATTTCTTCAGCCAGATATCCTAAGTCATCACTCTTAAGTTCAAACTTCTAGAGAACCCTAGGGCATGAATACAATGCAACCAAGTTCTTTGCTAGTATGTAACAAGGGTCACATTTGCTTTAGGTTCCAATAAGTTCCTTCTTTTCATCTAAGACCTCATTAGCCTAGCCTTCACTCTCCATACTTCTATTATTTTGATCATAACTATTGAATGAGTCTCTAAGAAGTTTAAAACTTTTTCTCATCTTCCTATCTTCATCTGAGCCCTCCAAACTCTTACAAACCACCAATTACCCAGTTCCAAAGCTGTTTGCATGTTTTCATGTATCTCTAGAGCAATGCCCCACTCATTGGTACAAACGTTCTGTATTAGTCCATTTTTGCATTATTGTAAAGAAATACCTGAGGGTGGGTAATTTATAAAGAAAAGAGGTTTAATTGGTTTGTGGTTCTGCAGGCTGTACAAGCATAATGCCAGCAGGGAAGATCTTACTCATGGTAGAAGGGAGCAGGCACTTCAGAGAGAGTGAGAGCAAGAGCGAGAAGGAGTAAGTCTCACAGACTTAAACAACCAGATCTCATGTGAACGTAGAGCGAGAGCTCACTTATCACCAAGGAAATGGTGCAAAGACATTTATGAGACATCCACCCCTATGATCAAAACACCTCCCATCAGGCTCCACCTCCAACACTAGAGACCACATTTCAGCATGAGATTTAAATGGGACATATAATCCAAACTATACCAGTTACAGACTACAACAGCCATTTTATATCTGTAAGATTTTATTTCTCTCAAAGTTTCATAAAGAATTCTGGTATCAGTTAAATAATGAAAATAATGGAAACTTATAGAGCAAAGATTGACAAAGATATTTTACCTATATTAACTTATTCAATTCTTTTTTGGAGACGGAGTTTCGCTCGTTACCCAGGCTGGAGTGCAATGGCGCGATCTCGGCTCACCGCAACCTCCGCCTCCTGGGTTCAGGCAATTCTCCTGCCTCAGCCTCCTGAGTAGCTGGGATTACAGGCACGCACCACCATGCCCAGCTAATTTTTTGTATTTTTAATAGAGACAGGGTTTCACCATGTTGACCAGGATGGTCTCAATCTCTTGACCTCGTGATCCACCTGCCTCGGCCTCCCAAAGTGCTGGGATTACAGGCGTGAGCCACCGTGCCCGGCTACTTATTCAATTCTATATTAAGAGATAGACTATTTTACAGATTATGAAATGGAGGCAAAGACAATTTAAAGTATCTTTAACTGAATACCCTGTCTCTATTATATTGAATCTTGGTGATAACAAAGTAATCCTTTTCCTCCATAAATTTTTTCTAGACCTAATCTCTAGTTCAGAGAAGTAGAAGAAAGAACAATTGGTAAAATTTCTGTGTTCTAGCTGAGGTGTTCCCATTTATTAAGTATGTCAGATAGATTACATTTTTATATGTAAAACAAAGACTGAATAATATCTTTGTTACTTCCTTTACCATCCTCCTATATAGATCTATTGCACACTGAAATTTTTAAATTAAAAAAAAATGGAAAATGCTGTCATCTTACAATAATTAACACCCTAATATCTTATTATAGCAAAGGACTGGAAATGACCTTTTAATCTCTCATTCTCAACTACCAATCATTTTCCAGAGGAGTAAGGAAGGAAGAGCAATTACCTTTGATTCTCAGGTCTGATACTTTTTCGAAATAGACATTTTTTTTTTTCCATAGAGGTTACACAATCGGGAAGATAGCCTAAAATAGCATTAATTCATAACTACCCTTTCCAGCTAAGGTTTGCTGGAAAGTGACATCACTTTCACCCCAGATCTCTGTCAACATGCAAAAATAATAAACAAATTACCACATTTGTTATGTTGGCCATTTTAATACTTTTATTTGAAGGATATTTTTATTTAGCTTGTATATCTGAATAAATTTTGCTATTGACATTCTTTTCTGTAGAACACCAGATGGCTAAAACACAGAAATGACACCTGCAGAAGTTAAATAAAGAAGGAATAGTCCCTAAATTTTGTCTTCTTGTGGCTGCCAGCTGTGCACACAGAACATGCAAAAGAAGTATAAGCTACCATGCTGGTTTCCTTAAAGAGACAACGGGAAGTTGTTACCAGAGTGTCCAGAGACTCATCAAATATTAAATCATAAAGAATGGAACCAAAAACCATATCTGGCTATCACTCGCAGCATTGGCAGTGCTGGGGGATTAAACTAAGATTCTGCCATCTGTGAGCTTGTTTGAAGTACAAGTGCTGCCATTGACCTATAATGATTTAACATTACCCTTGGGAGTACAGAGAGTGCAGACACATGGGGTAAATTTGTACAGAAAAAACAAAGAACAGGAATAAAATACAAAACTTGTTGTTGGTCAAGTGCTATGACTCTAGACGCTCAAGTGCTATGACTCTAGACGCTCAAGTGCTATGACTCTGGATGGTCTTATTAAATTAACAGATTCAAGAGGATAAAAAATGTTTTCTTAGCTTATGGCTCTATAACTGTAGATCATCAGGTTTCTTGTAGATCTTTCAACTGATGTGATTATATGTGGGTAGTGTATACAGCATATTTTTCATAAAGTTAAATGTGCTGGCTCATTATTATTTGCCATGTAAACTTACTATTAGAGTCAACTATCATTTGAATTACCTTATCTAACTTCAAATACATCACAGGACAAAGTATAAAGCCATAGTCTCACTTTTATACCAAGTCTTGAAGAAGAAAATATCCACTACTTAAAAACTAAACAAAATTGAACAAAATGCAGTTAGCTAGTGAAGCCTCTTTTTAAAAAAGAGCAACACAGCTGAGTAGAAAGCCCTGGATCTTCTTTCCCACGACAAACACACCAATTCAGCAAAAATTCCTGGACAAATTGCCTTTGTGAAAAAGCAGAAACTAACTGAAAGTCTCCTGCTCCCTGGGAGAATGTAAAACCGGAATAACTGAAGACAGTAGAAAGATATGAGACACCTTATTGCCAGAGACACTGCCCCTGATGCAGACATATGAGTAAAAAGAGATACCTAGCTCCCAGCTTTACTCGAGCAGGGGAGAGATGGGCTGTTTCATGCTTCATCATTTCAACTTTTCCAAGGGGAGACACTCTCCAGAAAAAGGCTTTTGTATTGCCACTCTTGGAGTTCTGACAGTTTCAGCACGGTCAAGCCATCCAAGGGAAAATAGAGGCTGCAGCGTGGATTCATAGACACTATTAATTATTCCCCTGCCCAACACAGAATGAGCAAACAAACAAACAAAAATGCCAGTCCTCAGCTTCCTCCCTAGGGAGGAAAAGAGTTAATCTATATTCCCAACACCCTAACTTTTTTGAGGCTTCCCAAAGAACTAGCATCTCTCTCTTTAAGTCTTGAAGCACTGACAAGTCCACCAGAGTCTCCACCCAGGGGAGACCAGAGATGATGCCTTGGGCTGATAAATGTCATAGTTTCTCCCTAGGCTTGGCTTAACACAGAGAAAACGGACAAAAAAACTAGAGCTACCTGCCTCTTCCTTGGGAAGAAAATAGTTGATGGAGGTAGAAGCTGTTCAGAATTTCTAGTACGGCTGACTTGTGAGGTCTTCTCCTATATAAGGCATTTAAGACTGGGAGGGGTACCTGATTTGTCTAATGTGCAGACACAAATAAAGTCAAAGAAAATAAAGAACCAGGCAAAGATGGGCCAAATGTAAGAATGAGGTAAATCTCCAGAAACTGATTATAACAAAACAGGGTTACATTGTTCACCTGACAAAGAAGTCAAGATAATTGTCATAAAGATGCTCACCAAAGTCAAGAGAATAATGCATGAACAAAGTAAAAATTTGGATAAAGAGATAGAAAATATCTAAAAGTGCCAAATGGATCATGGAGATGGAGAATGCAGTAACTGAACTAAATAAATTAGTAGATGAGTTCAACAGCAGACTAGATTGAGGTTTTGAAAAAATTAGTGAACTTAAAGATAGGTCACTGGAAGTAATTTAGTCAAAGAATAAAAAAGAGATAAGATGGCTTAAGGCAATTATGGGAAACCATCTAGTGATCCAGTAAACATACTGTGGATGTTGAAGAAAAAGGAGAGAAGAAAAGAAGACCAAAAAGCATATTCAAAGAAATAATGTCTGAAAACTTCAAATCTGTGGAAGGTAATGAACATACAGAACCAGTAAGATTTTTTTAAAAAACCACCAAATAAGAAATCAAAAAAGAAAAAAAAATTCACACCAAGATATATTACAATCAATTGGTCAAAAGTCAAAGACAGAATTTTGAAAGCAGTAAGAGAAAAGCAACTTATCTCATAGAATGAAACTTTAATAAGACTATTATCAAATTAGTCAGCAGAAAGTTTGTGGCCAGAAGTGAATGAAATTATATACTTAAAGTGATGAAAAGCAAAAAAAAAAAAAAAACAAAAAATCCTGCCAACTAAAAATACTATGTCCGGCATAAAGACTTTCTCATACAAACAAAAGCTAAGAGAGTTCATCATTATAGGACTATCCTTAAAAGAAAAGATTTAAAAAAAAACTTTTCAAGTTAAAAAGATACTAGGCAGCAAAATGGAGGCTTTTATAAAAAAGTATGAAACTCATTGGTAAAAATAAACATGCAGACAAATACAAATACAGTAATAGTGAGTAAATCATTTAATTCTAGTACAAAAGTTTAAAAACAAAGATATAAAGGTTACTTTATCTAACAATATGATAAAATATGCACAATATAAATAGATGTGAATTGTAATGACAACAAAGTATGCATTGAGGGAAAGGAAATGCAGAGTTTTTGTTGCAATTGAACTTAGTTGTTATTAGATAACAGTAGACTATTATAACTATAAGGTATTTTATGTAATCCCAAAAGAACTAAAAAATAATACTTATGAAGTTACATAAAAGAAAAAGAGAAAAAAATCAAAGCATATTAATAGAAGAATCAACAAAACAAAGGAAGACAGCAAGGGAGAAAAATAAAATCGTAAGAACTACAAGACTAACAGTAAAAAAACTAACAATATGACAATAGTAAATTTCTTCTATAAATAATTACCTTAAATATAAGTGTATTAAACTCTCCAATCAAGTTGGCTCTTTGGAAAAATAAACAAAGATAAAATGGAGAAACTTCTAGCTAGACTAAGAAAAAAAAGAGAACACAAATAAAATCAGAGATTTAAAAGGAGATATTACAACTGACACCATAGAAATTCAACAAATAACAGACAATACGAACACCCATATTCCAGTAAATAGAAATGCTTTTACACTGTTGATGGGCATGTAAATGAGTTCAACCATTGTGGAAGACAGTGTGGCATTTCTTCAAGGATCTAAAACTAGAAAAACCCACTTGACCCAGCAATCCTATTACTGGGTATATACCCGAAGGAATATAAATCATTCTACTCTAAAGACACATGCACATGTATGATTATTGTGGCACTGTTCACAATAGCAAAGACTGGGAACCAGCCCAAATGCCCATCAATGATAGACTGCATAAAGAAAATGTGGCACTGATACACCATGGAATACTATGCAGCATAATAAAGGATAAGTTCATGTCCTTTGCAGGGACACTGATGAAGCTGGAAACTATCATTCTCAGCAAACTAACAAGAACAAAAACCAAACACTACGTGTTCTCACTCATAAGTGGGAGTTGAACAATGAGAACACATGGGCACAGGGAAAGGAACATCACACACTGGGGCCTGTCAAAGGGTGGGGGGCTAGGACTGGGATAATGTTAAGAGAAATACCTGATGTAGATAATGTGTTGATGGGTGCAGCAAATCACCATGGCAAGTGTATGCTATGTAACAAACCTGCACATTCTGCACATGTACCCCAGAAGTTAAAGTACAACTTAAAAAAAACCCAAAGACAAATTAAACACACAAAGACACAGACACACACACACACACACACACCCCAACACCCCAAACATACCAAAATTCATGGGATAAAGCAAAAGCAGTATTGAAAGGGAAGTTTATAGTAATGAACACCAACATTGAAAAAGAATAAAAAGTTGACATAACTTATCTTTATACCTCAAAGTACTAGATAAATAGGTACAAAGTAAGCTCAAAGTTAACATAAAGAAGAAAATAACAAAGATTAGATCAGAAATAAATGAAGTAACAAATAGAAAAGCAAAAAAAAAAAAATCAAAAAACTAAGAGTTGGTATTTTGAAAAGATTTTAAAAATTGACAAACCTTAGCCAGACAAATAAAGAAAATATTTAAATAAAGAAAATCAGAAATGAAAGAAGAGACATTACAACTGATAGCATAGAAATACAAAAGATCATAAAAGACTACTATGAATAATTCTACTCAAACAAATTAGATAACCTGTAAGAAATGAGTTAATTCCTAGAAACATACAACTCACCAAGACTGACTCATGAAGAAAAAGACAGTATTTATGGCACAATAACTATTACAGAAATTAAATCAGTAATCGAAGTCTTACAACAAAGAAAAGTCCAGAATCAGATGGTTCCACTGGTGAATTCAACAAATTTTTTTAGATGAATTAATGCTAATTCAAGCTAAAATCTTTTTTAAAAAATGAAGTAGGAACACTTCCAAACACATTTTACAAAACCAGCACAATATCCTACAACAAAGTCAGAAAAGATACCACCAAAAAAAAACTACAGGCAAATAAGTTTGATGAATAAAGATGCAAAAATCCTCAACAACAAAATGAATGCAACAGCACATTAAAAGGATCATACACCATAACCAACTGGATTTATCCATGGCATGCAAGTATAGCAATAATCAATGGCTCAATATATAATTAATATAATATTAATATTATATAATAATTGATAATGTAATATAGCACATTAACATAAAAGTGATTAAAATTTTATTTTTTATTTCCAGGCTGTTTATTAATGTCTTTGCAAAAATTACGAATTTAGAGAATATTCAGCATACTTCAAAAAAGATACCAAGTCTTACAAGGTACCATGTCTCAGAAGAAGCATAATTGCATATTTAATTGCACATTTTCTATAATCAGATAGCTTTAGATTTTCTTTCTTTTAACTTTTATTTTACGTTCAGAAGTACGTATGCAAGTTTGTTATATAGGCAAAGTCATGTCATGCAGGTTTGTTGTACAGATTATTTCATCACAGGTACTAAGCCTAGTACCTCATATTTTCTGTTTCTCTTTCTCCTGCCACTCCCTATCCTGAAGTAGGCCCCAGTGTCTGTTGTCCCCTTCACTGTGTTCATAAGTTCTCATCATTTAGCTCCCACTTATAGGTGAGAACATGATGTACTTCGTTTTTTGTGCCTGCATTCATTTGCTAAGAATAATGGCCTTCAGCTCCATATATGTCCAACAAAAGATATGATCTCAGTGCTTTTTATGATTGTATAATATTCTCTTTGAAAACCAGTACAAGACAAAATGCCTTCCTTCACCATTCTTTTCAACATAGGATTATAATTCTGGCCAGAGCAATCAGGCAAGAGAAAGAAAGAAAGGGCATTCAAATAGGAGGAGAGGAAGTCAAACTATCCCCCTTGCAGATTATATGAGTCTATATCTAGAAAATTCCATGTACTCAGCCCAAAAACTCCTCCAGCTATAAACAAGCAAAGTTTCAGGATACAAAATCAATGTTCAAAAATCACTAGCATTTCTATATTCCAACAATAGCCAAGCCAGGAGCCAAATCAGGAATACAATCTTATTTACAATTTCCACAAAAAGAATATAATACCTAGGAATACAGCTAACAAGGAAGGTGAAAGACTTCTACAATGAGAATTACAAAACACTACTAAAATAAATCAGAGATGACACAAACAAATGGAAAAACATCCCATGCTCATGGATAGGAAGAATCAATATCATTAAAATGGCCATAATTTAATGGCAATACTAAAATAACCAAAGCAATTCATAGATTTAATGCTATTCCTATAAAACTATCAGGGGCATTCTTCACAAAAATAGAAAAAACTATTTAAAAAGTCATATAGAACCAAAAAAGAGCCTGTATATCCAAGGAAATCCTAAGCAAAAAGAATAAAGTTAGAGGCATCATGTTATCCAACTTCAAACTATACTACAGAGCTACAGTAACCAGAATCAAAAGGTACTGTTACAGAAAGAGGCACGTAGACCAATATAACAGAATAGAGAACCCAGACATAAGGCCACACATCAACAATGATCTAATCTTCAACAAAGCTGACAAAAACAAGCAATGGGGGAAAGACTTCCTATTCAATAAATGATGCTAAGATAACTGGCTACCCATATGCAGAAGATTGAAGCTGTATCCCTCAAAAATAAAATTCAAAATGGATTAAAGACTTAAATGTAAAACCTAAAAGTATAAAAACCTGGAAGACAACCCAGGCAATACTATCCTGGACATAGGAATGGGCAAAGATTTCATGATGAAGACAACAACAAAAGCAATTGCAATAAAAGCAAAATTGACAAGTAGCATTAATTAAACTTGAGAGCTTCTGCACAGCAAAAGAAACTATCAATAAAGTACACAGACCACTTGCAGCATGGCAGAAAATTTTTGCAAACTGTGCATCTGGCAAAGGTCCAATATCTAGCACCTATAAGGAACTTAAACAAATTTACGAGAAAAACAACCCCATTAAAAAGTGGGCAAAGGACATGAACAGACACTTTCTAAAAAAGACACACATGCTACCAAAAAACGTGATAAAAAGCTCAATATCACTGATTGTTAGAGAAATGCAAATCAAAACCATCTGATTTTAATTTGGTTTAATTTGGTGTGAGATCATAAATGATAGCCAATGATACGGCTATTATTAAAAAAAACAAAAATAAATTTTAAAAATGAATGACTATTATGAAAAGTAAAAAAAAAACAGATGCTGGCAAAGTAGCAGAGAAAAGGGTACACTTAAACACTGTTGGTGGGACTGTAAACTAGTTCAACCATTGTGGAAAGCAGTATGGGGATTCCTCAGAGAGTTAAAAGCAGACCTACCATTCCATCTAGTAATCCCATTGCTGGGCATATATACTTAGAGGAATATAAGGCATTCTATTACAAACACACATGCACACAAATGTTTGTTACAGCATTATTTACAACAGTTCATTTTTAATCTCGTTTGGATCTTGTTGAGCTTTCTCACAATTCATTCTTTGAAGTCTGTATCTGTCATTTCTGAGTTTCCATTTTGGTAAGGTTCCATTGCTGAAGAGGTACTATGATCCTTTGGTGGCAATACTACATTCAAATTTTTTTATGGTGCCACAATTCTTGCTCTAGTTCTTTATTGTGAGACACTGGCACTTCTAATTTTTGTGGATTTTTTTTTTTTTTTTTTGAGACTGAATCTCGCTCTGTCGCCCAGGCTGGAATGCAGTGGTGTGGTCTCAGCCCACTGCAACTTCCGCCTCCTGGGTTCAAGCAATTCTCCTTCCTCAGCCTCCTGAGTAACTAGGATTACAGGTGCCCGCCACCACACCCAGTCTAATTTTTTTGTATTTTCAGTAGAGACAGGGTTTCACCATGTTGGCCAGGCTGGTTTCAAACTCCTGACCTCAAGTGATTCACCTGCCTCAGCCTCCCAAAGTGCTAGGATTACAGCCATGAGCCACTGCATCTGGCTAATTTTGCAATTATTTTTATGTGGGTAGATTTTTTATTTCTTTCCCTATAATATTATTTCTGCTATTTTATATCCCTTGCTCTACACCTCATCCCCGCCCAGGTGGGTGTGACTGTAGAGAATGTTGGTTAGGGTCTTTTGGCTCTGCTTTCATAGCCTTATGCACTTCTGTTAGCAGATATTATACCGGGCTTAGGGAATCAAGGCCAAATGGGTGGAAACAGACCAGGCTGGCCTACCCACAGGTAACCTGACGGCAGGCACAAACACCAGTGCCAAGGGTGAATACAGTAGGAAGCCACCAAGTACTCAGAATTGTGATTAAGCATTGAGCTGGGTCATCCTTGGGTCCAAGTTCTCTGCATGAGGAGTAGGCAAGTGGCCTAAACTCCTAATCCAGTCGAGTGGATGCTCTAGATGCAGGAAGAACCATGGTGAAGCAGAACATTTTCTGCCCCATGCCCAGCCAGATTCACCATGTTCTCTGCACAGGTCAAGGTAGGTGGTTCAGGGTGCTGATCTATGTAAATAGGCACACCAAATTTTTAGAGATAAACCTGGGCATGAAGTGGAGAGGGCCCTCTTGCACCAGGATCTCTGAACAGGGGTTTGGGGTAGATCAGGCTGCTGAACCAGGCAAGCAGGTGCTCCAAATGCCTGTACATCAGCCTAGTTTTGCAGTGCAGAGGATCACACTGCACCATGATCTATATACCCAGGAAGGATGGGACAACTCAGGCTGCCAAACCAGGCAAGCAGGTGCTCTGAATGCCTGGATCTATCCCAAGCATGACATGAAGAGGGCCCTACTGCACCATAATCTATGCATAAGAAGGGTGGGGTGGAAGAGTTATTCAAATATCTGGTCTGAAACTAAAATGCCTGCATAGCCAAACTTCCAGTTCACCAAAGAATTAGTGACTTTGTATGTGCTCATATTAAAAAATGGCATTCTGTTCTTGGTCCCAGGCCTGGGGAAATGCCTGCTTTTACTGGTGTCTTTTCCTCTAAGTGTCTCCAAGCTTGTCCCCAAGTTACTTCTAGGACTTGGGAGAAAAAAAATGCTATCCCTCAGCCTGAGTTGCCCAGAGCCCTGGTGGAAAGGGGAGTCACAGAAGAAACCTCTGCCTTTCTTACGTACTGGGGCATCACTCACTTTTATCAGCCAGATGCTGTCATGGGATCTGTTTCCCTGCATTCTCATCCTCAGGATCTGGGGTGTCCTTCACAATTCCAGTAGATTCCCATTTTACTTCTAGAATTAAAGCTCACAGAATTTATCTCTCTGCACTATCTTGTTAATTCCAAATGACTGAGGCACATTAAGATCCTCTAATCCACAATCTTGGAAAAAAAGACAACAAAAACTAAAATCTATTTATTGTTCTTAAAATGCAGAAAAAAATGTCTGACAAAATTCAGCACCTTTCATGCTAAAAACTCAACAAACTAAGAATAGAAGAAATAAACTTCAACTCACTAAAGGCCATATATGAAAAGAACACATCTAATACCATACTCGCTGCTGAAAAACTGAAAACCATTCCTCTAAAATCAAGAACAAGGCAAGGATACCAACTCTCACAACTTTAATATAACATGGTACTAAAATTCCTAGTCTGAGCAATACAAAAAGAAAAGAGATGAAAAATGTACAAATAAAAAATGAAGAATTAAAATTATCTTCATGAAAAATGAAAACCATTCCTCTAAAATCAAGAACAAGTCAAGGATACCAACTCATAACTTTAACTCAACATTGTACTAAAATTCCTAGTCAGAGCAATACAAAAAGAAAAGAGATGAAAAACGTACAAATAAAAAATGAAGAATTAAAAATATCTTCATGCAAGCATCCTCTTACATATAGAAATTTCTAAGAATTGCACTAATAAATTTGTAGGACACAAAATCAACATACAAAAAGACATTGCTTTCCTATTCAGTATCAGCAAGAAAACTAAGAAAACAATTCCATTTACAATAGTACCAAAAGGAAGTAAAAACCCCTACAAACCTTCTTCAGTAGCTCCGACGCTGACAATGTCTTTTGCAATCACGTGTACCTTATAAAAAAAGTATTTCAGTGAAGGCCTTTCTTCTCTGAATAGCCTTATTGAATTTCTAATTATTTAACAAGCATTTTTGTACCATGTCATTTTTCTCCTATCATTCTAAGGTAATATGTATTTACTTTAAGAAGGGTCTGATGTAAGCATAATGAATAAAATTTAGGTTGGTCTGTTTTGTGGGAACAGAAAACTTTGGAACTTTATTCGTCAGGAAAGAATTTTCTTTTAAGCACTTTCCTGGACATGTGCCCATTCCATGTTATTCTTCATCTTCCTCCTCTTTTCCTACAATTACTCTACTGTCAGAACTCGTGGTACACAAGTGTTTCTCTTTCAGTAGAATACATTTTGCTCCTCTTATCACTAAACAAAAATAGAAAGATCTCAACTAAAAGCTGGCCACCACTGAAATACATCATCCTTCCTTGCTGAGTTTTCACTTTATTATTTTTATAAATGAACTCTTGATAGTCAAAATACAAAAAGAAAATGTTATGCATTAATGGCTTTTAATTTCATCAACTTAACATTTGTCATAGCTTTTCTATAAATTTCTTCAACCACAAACACTTTTAGTTAGTGAAGCTCACAACCAATCACTTGTTCAGAGTCATTTAATTCTTATGGTACAGTAAGAAATGAGCTCTCTGGATAGGTGATAGTGCACTATTGGCTCTTTTCTTTCAGTATCGACATTTTTACACATATATATTTAGCAAAAAAAGAATAAGTAATACATCCTCATTGTAGAAAATACAAAAATGCAAATCAGCAAAAATAAAAGTAAATTAAAATTATTCACTGTTAACCATACAGAAAAAATAACCATTCTGTTTTCAAGTATCTCCTTCAAGATATATCCATCTATCTAATATTCTTCTTGATTTTTTTACTTCATATTATTTCTTACATTTATTTAATAAATATGCATTCAGTAAGTACCATGTTTCAGGTCCCCTGCTGGGTGCTTGGAATAAATAAAAGTTATGTGACTCTGCCCAGTTATTCCTTTATAGTAGTAAACAATGCAAAACAGCATCAAAACAGAGTAATAATGCAATGCAGACTTTTTGAATTTTTAATTTTTGTAGGTAAATAGTAGGTAAATATATTTATGGGATATATGACATATATTAATATAGGTATACAATGTATAATAATCAAATCATAAAAAAGAATGTATTTATCCCCTGAAGCAATTATTATTTGTGCTGTAAACAATCCAATTATACTCTTAGTTATTTTGAAATGTAGAATTAAATTATTATTGACTATTGTTACCCTGTTGTGCTATTAAATACTAGGTTTTATTCATTCTTTCTAACAATATTTTTTGTACCCATTAACAATCTTTAGTACTCCAAATTCCAGTACCCTTCTCAACCTCTGGTCACCATCCTTCTACTCAATATCTCCATGAGTTCAGTTGTTTTGATTTTCAGATCCCACAAATGAATGAGAGCATGTGATGTTTGTCTTTCCGTGCCTGGCTGGTTTCACTTAACATAGTGACCTCCAGTTCATTCATGTTGTTGGAAATGACAGGATATCATTCTTTTCTATGACTGAATAGTACCTGTTCTGTATATGTACCACATTTTCTTTATCCACTTATCTGTTGATGGAAACTTAGGTTGCTTACAAATTTTGGCTATTGTGAACAGTGCTACAACAAACATGGGACTGCAGATATCTCTTTGATATACTGATTTTCTTTCCTTTGGATATATGTCCAGCAGTGGGATTGCTAGAGTGTGGTAGCTCTATTTTTAGTTTTTTGAAGAATCTCCAAACTGTTCCCCACAGTGGTTGTGCCAATTTTAAATTGGGACAAAATACATTTTTAAAAGTGAAAAAGGAAGTATGATAAATTGACTCATGAATCAGAAAATCATTTCTTTTCCACATGGTAAGTGAGGCACATGGGCCTTTACATCTGACTTCCCCAATCTGCCTAAGGTTTCTGTTACCTGTTCACACAGCCCGGGTTTATCCAGCATAGAGGCAAAGAGGACAAGAAAGAGGGTTCTCCTCTCAGGGACACTTAGAAACATCTAACAGTGGCTTTCCTCCCAATTATTGTCTCATCAGACCAGGAATTTATACCCTTTATAGGAGTCATAGAAATATTCTTTACAAATAATGCATTCTTCCACATTTTTTAAAACTATATCAGAGTTTAGGCTTTTAAGACTCCCAGGCTCTGGCATGACACATTTTTTTTCTGTCTTCTTAGAACTTTTTCATGAGGCAACATATGCTGTTGAAAAACGGGATAAAGAACAAAAATTCCAACAAAATTTAAGGAAAATCTTCAGTAAATGTCACTACATACACATTTGTTCTAGAAGGAAATATGGCTTTGTTTATCAAAAGCTTTACTCATATGCATATGCTTTTCCCCAGCAATTCAGTTCCCAAACTTTTATCATAAAAATAATTATTTTAACTTTTATTTTAGGTTCAGAGTTACATGTACATGTTTGTTATATAGGTAAATTGCATGTTGCAAGTGCTTGGTGAACAGCTTATTTTGTCACCCAGGTAATAAGCATAGTACCCAATAGGTAGTTTTCCAATTTTATCCCTCTCCTCCCACCCTCCACCTTCAAGTAGTCTCTAGCGTCTATTCTTTTCTTTGGGTCCATATGTACTCATTAGCTCCCACTTGTATCTGAGAACATGCAGTATTTGATTTTCTGCTCCTGTGTTAGTTTGCTTAGGATAATAGCCTCCAGCTCTATTCATGTTGTTGCAAAGGACATGATCTCATTTTATAAAAAATAATTTTAAATAGACATAACAATTTAGCTAAGCATGCCCATCACAGCATTATTTATCATTATGAAAAACTGCAAACATGATTATAATGAATATTTAGTAGTATCAATCATGATATATCTATTCAAGAAATATGATGCAACTATTAAATGAGGTTATAGATGGATACATTCTCACAAGGAAAAATGTTTATAATCAGTGGTTTAGTGAAAAATTAACATAAAACACATTTCTGAAAACATACTTTTTGTATATAAAGAAATTTCAATAGTGTTTATGTCTGATTAATGGCATTGTCCATGATTTTTATTTTATTCTTATTATCAGCTTTCTGATTTTTTTCCTTAACAATAATATTTGTTAATTGGTAAAAGATTCTCTACTACCACACTGTATGTTCTCACTTATAAGTGGGAGCTGAATGATGAGAACACATGGACACATGGTGGGGGGAACAGCACACACTGGGGCCTGCTGGGGTGAAGAGTGGGAGGGAGATCACCAGTAAGAATAGAAACTGGATGCTGGGATTAATACCTAGGTGATGAGTTAATCTGTGCAGCAAACCACCATGACACACATTTACCTCTGTCACAAATCCACACATCCTGTACATATATCTCAGAAGTTAAGTTGAATAAAAAAGAAAAAGATTCTCTGTTACCAAATATGAACTGAATAACTCTTCAAAGAAGAAGAAATTTTCTGAGAATAATATAGAATATCATGTTTTTTGGTTGTAGGAAGAAGATTTGAGAGATTATTCCATTTTTATTCAATTGCCATTATATCTATGCTGTGGCTTTGAGGTTACCATACAGTTTCACATATATTTCTTAATCCTCAAACCTCCTTCCTGTGTGATATGTACTAGGTATTTTTATTCTTATTTCATGTGTAAGAAAACTGGGCCTGTGTAATGTGTTATGATTTGCCCTTTGTCACTCAGCATGTAGGTCATGATGTATGCTGCCCTCAAATTCAGTGCTCTTTCTTATACATCATGTTGTTTCACAGGAAATTTGATCGTATGCCATTTGAGAAAGAAGATAGTACAATTTAATTATTATTATTATTCATAGGTGCTGGAAAATTGCACAGACATTTTACTCACAGGAATTATAACTACACTAAGTAGATGCCCATGCCTACTAGCAATTAAAAAAATTATAATAAAAATATGTAAATTAATACTTCCAAAAATAAGGCAGGAAAAGTAAAAATGACTGTTCTAGCACTAAAGGTAGTCATGTATATTTCCTTATTTAATTATAAAATTTACCTTATTTAGGATGTACTCTCAAGTTTGTTTCAGGTATAGCATTTTATATAATCAAACTGAAGCTTAAAAGTAAGTAATCCAATCCAAATGACAGATTCAGCTCCGTGGGTCAGAGGCCAAAGTCAGTGCTTTTCACCACAATCCACTTTTACACCAGCAAGTGTCGATCAGTGTTAATCCCCACAACCCCTTACAGAGCTTGGTAAGTGACAGAAACAGAATAGCTATCCCAAACACTCCATAGAATGCCTAAACAAGATGCAATATCAATAAAATTTCTCGACCACTTAGATTACCCTGAACAGATAAACCAATCTTATAGGAAATTTGCTAAGTAGAATGAAAAATTTTGGCACACATAATGACCTATTGGACTACTTGCGTTTTTATAATAGTCTTCATGATAATCAAAACCATTTTGTTTAGGACTAACAGCACAATAAGAAAAGGGAAATAGAGCAATTACATGGATAGGCCAAGTCAGCACATTGCTTTCAATTGAGTTATATAGCAGTTTTATGCAAAGCTGCTTTAGGCACCTAAATTACTTAAACAAGTGTGATTTCCCACTCTGTCTCAACGCACACTTTTGAATGTCTACACAACCAGGAAAAGTAGTCACATATATCTTTACATGTATGAATGCATGATAGCCCTGAGTTCTACCTGTTCTAAAGATAAGATTTATAAATCTAACACTAAAAAAGCAATCAGATACTGTAGGGAAGATGGCAGATAGGAGACAAGGCTAATGTGCAGCTCCCAGTTGGATGGACAGAACAGCATGGGGAGAATCACACCATGAAATTTTGCTCCAAGAACAACCAAAGGAACGTACCAGGAAAATCAAAAGAATGCATAGATTCTTTGAAAGAAGCAGTATGCTGCTGCAAATTCAACAAGACAGGTGAAAAGCTGTAAGTTCCCAAAGTATGAGATGAGGGACACCTGCCACAGAACACACATTCCCCATTGGGGAGTCTAAAAATCTAGATCACAGGGGAAGAATTTAACCTTACCTAAAACTGAAACAGATTTTAGGGAGCTGCACAAAATAGAAAGGTAAAAGCAGCAGCAGGAAGAGCCTTATAGGCAATCCCAGTTTTTAGCTCTAGCCCAGGGAGGCTATCCCTGACTGTATCTCACAGATGCCCATGGGGTAGGCAGCCAGCCAATTAGGGAGAGGTCACAGGTTGAAAAAGCTTCCAACTGGCATGTGTAATAATTTTGACTGGTGACAAATATTCTTTAGCAGAATCGGGGGTAGGGGGCGGCAAATGGAAACTGCTGCAGATACCAGCACAGGAGCCACCACCAACAGTGTGGGCAGATGGGGAGTGGTGAGGCCTGAAGCTGTGCTTGATTTCTCAATGCGGAAGCTTATGACCTGGAGGATGCTCTGAGCAGGGCACTGCAGGAACAAAACCAGCTTTGCCAACTATGTGGAAGCTGGATAAGGCCTTTTGCTACCAGCTATCCCCCACTTCCCTGTTAAACTATATCACACAGCAGAGGCAGCCATAATCCCCTCTGGAACATAAACCCATTGGCCTGAGAACCACCCCCAGTGCCCACAGTGCCTGTGACAAGCCCTGCCCAAGAAGAATCTAAGCCCAGAACCACCTAACCCTGTTCCCACCTAGTGGCATTTTTCTACCCATCCTGTTAGCTGAACAAAAAAGATACAAACTCTTGAGACCCTACCTATTGCCTGAGAAACAAGAATACTCACCCTCACCAACTTAAGGCAAGGTGAGATCCCCCTGTTACCACAGCTGGTGCTCTCTTAAAAGCATCACCTCCTTGCTGGAAAGCAACCAACTCAGGACATTACAGAAACTCATGACTGAATAACCTTGCACTTGGGAAGGAGAAAAAAACAGCTAATTCCACTGCCTGCAACATGCTGGCTAAGCAGAGGTCCTCAGTCTCTCCACATGACAACTTTAGTGCTAGCACAACCAGCAGTTGAGAAAGCCAGCAGACTAAACATATCTACAACCAAGGACTCTCACAAAGTCCACATCACTCCCATGCCACCGACACCAGAGTAGGTGCTGGTATTATAACCGGGGAATGGGGCACAGGGCCTCAGCTCCCTCCCGGCACTTGCCAAGGATATAAGCGGGACGGTAGCAGAGCTGCGGGGCGTCCCAAAGAAGCTTCCTGTTCTCCCATCCGATGTTTGTTTTCCCCATATGCTCAGGTTCTTGACCTCTCATACCCCAGGAATGAAGAAAAGGTCCTGGAGGCACAGTGAACTTACAGTTGGAATAAATATCTTGGACCCAAAGAGTTTCACAGAGAGTGATTTATTAGGCAGAGAGAGAAAAGAGAAAAGGAGAGAGAGAGAGAGGAGGAATTCCAAGGGAAGAATACAAACAGGTGAGAGGCAGGGGGATTTTAACCCCGGAGTTATTTCTGCCCCGTTCATGTTCCTGTTCAATGAGAGGAGTTCTTTTAAACTTCCTCTGGAGTGATTGATCTTCGACTTTGATATCGGATTGGCTGCCCAGCCCACAACAGAGGCCCTTCCTCCCAGAGCTTTTTGCAGGCTTTTTGAACAAAGAAGCACACCTGGAATTTCTACCTAACCCATGTACGGGAAAGTTAGACAAAGAGCTCTAGGTTCCCAAATGTGGGCATTGATAGAGGCATGGCGCTGGGAAGCTCTTGCCTTTGAAACCATGCCCCTTGTGGACCCACATAGTCCCTATCAATTGCTGGAAGAACTGAAGACAAGTCACATCACAGGACTCTGCAGAAGTTCCTCAGCAGCAACCTGGAGCCTGGTAGCCTCACTGGTTGGGTAGACCCAGAAAAATAATAAAAAATAATAACAATCACTGTAGTCTGGCTCTCAGGAAACCCCATTTCTAGGGGAAGGGGAGAGTACTGCATCAAGAGAACACACCATGTAACAAAAGAATCTGAACAGCAGTCCTTGAGTTCAAGATCATGCCACTGAAATAGTCTACCCAAATAAGAAGGAACCAGAAAAGTAATTCTGGTACTATGACAAAACAGGATTCTATAACATCCCCAAGAGATCTTACTAGCTCTCCAGCAATAAATCCAAAACAAGAAGAAATCTCTGAATTGCCAAATAAATAATTCAGAAAGTTGTGTTTTTTTAAAATCATTATTATTATACTTTAAGTTCTGGAAAATATTTGCAGAATGTGTAGGTTTGTTACATAGGCATACATGTGCCATGGTGGTTTGCTGCACCCATCAACCTGTCATCTACATTAGGTATTTCATTAGCGAAAAGTTGATTATTAAGCTACTCAAGGGATACCAGAGAAAGGTGAAAAAACAGCACAAAGAAATTTAAAAAGCAATGCAGGATATAAATAAAAATTTTCTAGAGAAACAGATATTATACAGAAAAATGTCACAACTTCTATAAGTGAAAGACATACTTAGAGAAATACAAAATGCACTGGAAAGTTTCACCAATAGAATTGAACAGATGAAAGAGCTTCAGAGCTCAAAGACAAGGATTTCAAATTAACCCCATCATACAAAGACAAATAAAAAGGAATTAAAAATATGAATAAAGACCCCAAGAAATCTGGAATTATTTTAAATGGCCAAACCTAAGCATAATTGGTGTTCTTGAGGAAGAAGAGAAATCTAAAAGATTAAAATACATATTTGAGGGAATAATTAAGGAAAACTTTTCTGGCCTTATGAGAGATCTAGACATCCAAATTCAAGAAGTTCAAAGAACACTTGAGAAATTTATCACAAAAAGATCATCACCAAGGCACATAGTCATCAGGTTAACCAAAGTCAAGACAAAGAAAAAAAATCTTAAGATCTGTGAAACAAAAGCATCAGGTAACCTATAAGGAAAACCTACCAGATTAACTGCAGATTTCTCAGCAGAATGATTAAAAGCCAGAAGGGGTTCGGGGGTGCTATCTTTAGCCTCCTTAAACAAAACAATTATCAACCAAGAATTTTGTATCTAGAAAGACTAAGCTTTATAAATGAAGGAGAGATACAGCCTTCTTCCAACACACAAATGCTGCAAGAATTTGCCACTACCAAGCCAGTACTACAAGAACCACCAAATAGAGTTCTAAATCTTGAAACAAAAACTTAAAGTACACCAAAATAGAAACTCTTTGAAGCATAAATCTTACTGGGCCTTTAAAACACTAACACAATAGAAAAAAAAGGTATTTAGGCAAAAACTAGCATTATGAATAAATTAATACTTCACCTCTCAATAATAGTGATGAATGTAAATGGCCTAAATGTTCCACTTAGAAGATACAGAATGGCAGAATGGATAAAAATCCACCAGCCAAGTATCTGCTGTCTTCAAGAGACTTATCTAACACATAAAGACTCACATAAAATTAAGGTAAAAGAGTGGAAAAAGATAGTCCACAGAAACAGACACAAAAAGTGAGGACTTTAAAACAACAACAGTTAAAAAAAAAAGAAAAGACAAAGAGGTACATCACATAAAAGGACTAGACCAACAGGAAAATACTACAATTTTAAATATATATGTATATATGCACCTAACACTGGAGCTCCCAAATTTATAAAACATTATTACTAGATATAATGAATGAGATAGAAAGCAATGCAATGGTAGTGGGGATTCCAATACTCCATTGACAGTGTTAGATCATCAAGACAGAAAGCCAACAAAGAAACAATGGACTTAAATTATAACTCAGAACAAATGGATATAACAGATATTTACAAAGCATTCTATTCAATAACTACAGATTATTCTTTTTTCATTAGCACATGGAACATTCTTGAAGATAGGACATATAGTAGATCACAAAACAAGTCTCAATAAATTTTAAAAAATTAAAATTTGATCAAGTATTCTCTCAGACCACAGTGAAATAAAATTGGAAATCAACTCCAAAAGAAATCCTCAAAACAATACAAATACATGGAGACTAAATAATCTGCTCTTGTATGATCTTGGAGGTGGAAATTAAAAAATTCTTTGAACCGAACAATAATAGTGACACAACCTAATAAAAGCTCTGTGATATAGCAAAAGCAGTGCTAAGAGGAAAGTCATAGCATTAAATACCTACATCAAAAAAATCTGAAAGAGCACAAATAGAGATTCTAACTCAAGGAACTAGAGAAACAAGAACAAACCAGACCCAAACCCTGCAGAAGAAAATAAATAACAAAGAGGAGAACTAAATGAAATTGAAACAAAAAAAAAATACAAAATATAAATGAAACAAAAAGCTGGTTCTTTGGAAAGGTAAACAAAATTGATAGGCCATTAGCAAGATGAACCAAGAAAAGAAAAGAAAAGATACAAATGAACTCAAATAGAAACAAAACGGGAGCTATTACGACTGATACCACAGAAATATAAAAGATCATTCAAGGCTAATATGAACATTTTTATACACACAAACTAGAAAATCTAGATGAGATAGGTAAATTCCCGGAAATATACAGCCCTCCTAGACTAAGCCAGAAAGAAACAGAAGCTCTGAACAGACCAATAACAAGCAACAAGATTGAAATGGCAATTCAAAAGTTACCAAGAAAAACAAAAAAAATTCCAGGACCAGATGAATTCCCAGCTGAATTCTATCAGCCATCCAAAAAAGAATTGGTATCAATCCTATTTACACTATTCCACAAGATAGAGAAAAAGGAAATCCTCCTGAAAATATTCTATGAAGCTTGTATCACTCTAATACAAATACCAGGAAAGGACATAACAAAATAAAAAAGCAAAACCACAGACCAATATCCCTGATGAACACAGATTCAAAAATCCTCAATAAAATACTAGCTAACAGAATCCAACAAGATAATACACCACAATCAAGTTGATCAAGTGGGATTCAGACCAGGAATTCAGGGATGGTTGAACATCTGCAAGTTAATAATTGTGATACATTACATAAACAGAATTTAAAACAAAAATTATATGATCATCTCAATAGATGCAGAAAAAGTATTTGACAAAATCTAGCATCGTTTTATGATTAAAATCCTCAGCAAAATCAGCATAAAAGAGACATACCTCAAGATAATAAAAGCCATCTATGACAAATGCACAGCCAACATTATCCGAAATGAAAAAAAGTTGAAAACATTCCTCCTAAGAACTGGAATGAGACAAGGATGCCTACTTTCACTACTTCTATTCAACATAGTACTGGAAATCCTAGCCAAAACAATCAGACAAGAGAAAGAAATAGGGCATCCAAATCGGTAAAGAGGGAGTCTAATTACCACTGTTCACTGATATGACTATATACCTAGAAAACCCTAAAGACTCATCAGAAAAGTTCCTAGATCTGATAAAAAAAAATTCAATTACGTTTCAATATACAAAATCAATATACAAAAGTTAGTAACACTGCTATACACCTGGAGTGACTAAGTTGAGAACCAAATCAAGAAGTCAACCTCTTTTATAATAGCTGCAAAAAATAAAATACTTAGAAATATACCTAACCAAAGAGCTAATAGACCTCTACGAGTGAAGCTACAAAACACTGATGAAAGAAATCATAGAAGACACAAACATATGAAAACACATCCTATGCTCATAGATGAGTAGAAACAGTATTGTGAAAATAACCATATGGCCAAAAGTAATATACAAATTCAACACAATTTCCATCAAAATACCATAATCATTCCTCACAGAACTAGAAAAAAAAAAATCCTAAAATTCGCATGTAACCAAAAAGGAGCCCACATAGTCAAAGTAAGACCAAGCAAAAAGAACGAATCTGAAGGTATCACATTACCCAACTTCAAACTATAAAGCTATGCTCACCAAGCATGGTACTGGTACAAAAATAGGTACATAGACCAATGGAACAGAATAGAGAACCCAGAGATAAAGTCAAATACTTATAACTAACTGATCTTTGACTAAGCAAACAAAAACATAAAGTGGGGAAAGGCCACCCTATTCAACAAATGTTGCTGGGATAACTGGCAAGCCACAAGCAGAAGAATGAAACTGGATCCTCATCTTCTACCTTATACAAAATTCAACTCAAGATGGATAAAGACTTAAATCTAAGACCTATAATCATAAAAATTATAGAAGATATCATCAGAAAACCTCTTCTAGACATTGGCTTAGGCAAAGGCTTCATGACCATGAACCCAAAAGCAAATGCAAGAAAAACAAAAACAAATAATGGGACCTAATTAAACTAAAAATCTTCTGCACAGCAAAAGAAATAATCAGCAGAGTTAACAACCCACAGACTGGGAGAAAATCTTCCCAATCTACACATCTTAAAAAAAAACTAATATCCAGAATCTACAAGGAACTCAAACAAACCAACAAGAAATAATAATAATAATATTCCCATTAAAAAGTAGGCTAAGGACAAGTATAGACAATTCCCAAAAGAAGATACACAAATGTAAATTAAAATCACAATGAGACACCACCTTACTCCTACAAGAATGGCCATAATTTAAAAATAATAAAAAAAAAATAGATGTTGGCATGAATGTGGTAAAAAGGGAACACTTTTACACAGCTGGTGAGAATGTAAACTAGTATAACCACTATGGAAAACAGTGTGGAGATTCCTTAAAGAGCTAAAAGTATTACTACCATTTGATCCAGCAATTCCACTCCTGGGTATCGACCCAGAGAAAAAGAAGTCATAATATGAAAAAGACACTTGCATCCATGTTTTTATAGCAGCACAATTTTCAGTTGCAAAAATATAGAACCAGCCTAAATGCCTATCAATCAACAAGTGGATAAAGAAAATGTGATGTGTACACACACACACACACAGGAATGCTACTCAGCCATAAAAAAGAACAAAATAATGGCATTCACAGCAACCTGGATAGAGTTGGAGACCATTATTCTAAGTGACATAACTCAGGAATGGAAAACCAGATATCATATGTTCTTACTTACAAGTGGGAGCTAAGCTATGAAGATGTAAAGGTACAAAAATTATATAATGGATTTTGGGGGCTCGTTGGGGGAGCAGGAGAAGGCGTAAGTGATAAAAAACATTTGGTACAGTATACGTTGCTCAGATGACGGGTGCACCAAAATCTGAGAAATCACTATTAAAGAACTTATTTATATAACCAAAACCCACCTGTGTCCCAAAAGCTACTTAAAAATTTTAAGAAATGCAAATTACATTTTAAAAAATAAATAAAAATAAAACAAGAGTTCATATGTACAATTTACAGCTTTTTGTATTTTAAAAGATATACCTCTCATTCATTGGAAATATCACCTATGTAAGAGTTAAGAAGTGTTAAAGAAAGCAAAGTAGCAGTATTTTTAAAAATATATTGTGAAAATACAATTGATATATTATTGATTTCATCTATTCACCAAAATTTATGGAGATCCTTACTTCATGCCAGGTATTGGGCACAGGAGATCAGCCTAACCCCTGTCTTTGTGAGCTGATTGTTCAAGTGATATTCTCATGGATATCATTATCTCATTCCTATACTAGAAAAGCATTCCTCATTCTAGCCCATATAAAAAGAATTCTAGTGATGGTTCTTTCTGCTGTATTACTAACTACTGCAGTTTGACAGAGAATCACCTCAAAGTTTAGTTCTGTGACTCTTCTCATCCTCTCAGCAGAAGTTTGTTTACTACAGCTTTCAAAATGTGTCACACCTGCGGCTCTCACTTGAAAGGAAGCATATAAAAGCCTGAAGACTTCATTCCCTGGGAAATCTAGCAGAGAAAGACTGATGAAATCAAGGACATACCCATAGCAGAGGACAAAATCAAGCTGCCAGGTCTGGTTCAATTCACGCATTTTTATGTCTCTTGAGACTGTTGATTAGAGTCCTTCTTCTAGAAATGCCCATGCATCTCATGTGGGAATACTACTATTAAATCATTTTTCACTTTCCTATTTTCTTCTCTTCCGTCAGCCTGAATATCTGTTCTAAAGCCATGGGACTAAATTTGTCAAACAGATAAGCAACACTGCCATTCAGAGGGAGAATGTAAGATTTCTTTAAAAAGAATTAAAGCAAATTTAAGAAGATTGTTTTCTTCTTTCAAAAAGAAAAAATTGATTATGACAATCATTATTGGATCACACATATGTATCCCCATGATGGAAAGGAAGTGAGTGTAAATTAGCTTTCTACTGATGTATAAAATTTATATTTCCCTGCATTAAGGTTTGTCCTTAGGTATGTGAACAAATCAGCATCCTAAAGTATTATTTTAAACGGTGAATGGTGCATTTTTCTAAACTTCTAAGATAGACATGTTATCTCCACTACTTAGCTACCAGCACCAAAAGAAGAGGTCTTGACATCAAAAGCAAAGCGCAGGTTATGTAGCCGACAAATCATGAAAAGTTTACTTCATTTGCTTCAAAGATTCATCTGTAGAAAGTTAAAGCCACTTAGGAAACATACAATGAATGGCTAAACCACCAGTTTAGTCTTGATGGTTGACCACTAATGCACTAGGCCTCAACACTATCCAGTCAAATAAACACTCTCTTAAGTTCTCATAGATTAGAGGATGAAAATAGCTTTAACACATAGTATTTTACTACCTGGCCCATTGAGAAAACATACACACTATAAAGCCATTTTCTGCTTCAACTCCATCTTAGAGTACTGGAACAAATAATTCCCTTTGCACAGATTTAAGATTGTCTAAAATCTTTGCTCCTGAAATGTAAAGCCAGTCAGACCTGCCCAGAATAAAGGCTTTGAGTTATACTTTTATTTCTCCTCAGTGATGATCAATTTGTTGAGCCCTCTAAAATAATAGGCAACAATTTGTTCATAATTTTAAAGTTCATTCATATACTTCATTTACTAATAGAAAAAGGAAAGGTCTTTTGTTCATCATTCCCTTCCCAAAAGATTTCTAGCCTCTCCTAAAAATCTGTTTCCTCAAAATTTTTACTATAGTGGGGCTTTAAGACCTTCCTTGAAAATATTTAGGATGCATTCAGCTTAACTGAAACACCAAAAGTACATCATTTGGCAAGCATACAGGGCTTAATTTTATTCTACTGCATCTCATATTTTCATATACCTCGTTAGTGTTATTACTGTCAGCTTGTAATTATATCTCCAATAACAAAGGATACAGAATATATGGAAATGGAAATTCCCATATAAATCCCAAGCCTTATTTTATCCAGCATATTCAGTCTTCTTCTAATCTAAACTTTTACCTTAGGTGATATTTTACTCGGCTTTTAGAAAGCCTGACAATTAGCAAAACTGGCTTATTGAAGTTTCCCCTCATCTCACTCCTGGCAGAAAATCGGCTAAGGGTAAGTAGTGGCCAGGGTGCAAGACACAGTTTAAAGTTAGGAGTCATGTTAAAGTGAACTGAGGTATGGAAATTAAGCATGTAAGTCAATATGCCAGGAATCCTAAAAGCAGTAAGACCAAAAATAATGCATAGAGCAAGGGAAGAACAGGAAATTGCTCTAATCCTGGCTTCAAGCAGCCAACGGGAAGTGTTTGTTTGTTTTTTCAGACCCAGATAACCTACATCACTGAAGGGTTTTAATCTCAGGTCCTGAGCATAAAGTCTTTTTATGGTTGAACAAAAGAGTAAAAAACAGGGTGCTGTATTGGAAAAGCTCCCATAGATTCACAAAATCTATAGTCAAAGATTAGCCCAGTAAGAGCTGCCTAAAATCTGTATTAGAAAAATAAGCAAACAATGAACAAAAATAGGAGCGGTGCGTACAAAAAAATTTCAAAAAATGCCTTTAAACAGGTAAAAGGTTGATGTTTCATCTCCCCTAGCCCTTGCTCATTTCAGACAATACTCTCTTTAAATGCCAGGAGGACTGAGAGGGGGAAAAGTCAAAATGCTCTGGGGCTGTACTGTTAGAATTCCAGACTCTCCTTGTTCAAGTCACAGGTGGATCCCTATGTGGGAGTACGGGAACATTTCTGGGGACCTAAGCTGCTGGGACTATATCTTCTGTGCTTAATTCCAAAGACAGTGCCAAATCAAGAATAATTACTGTTACAACACATATTCTAAAAGTAAATGAAGTCCTTATAATTTTTTTTAACAATATAAAATTATTCTTTCACAGTTCTGGAGGCCAGAAATCTGAAGTTAAGTTATTGTCATAGTTAGTTCCTTCTGGAGACCTAAAGGGAGGATCTGTTTAATGTCTCTCCTAAGTTACGATAGCTGTTGGCAATCTGTGCTGTTCCTTGGTTTACAGACATATCACTCCAATCTCCGCCTATGCCTTCCCATGGATTTCCCCGTGTCTGCCTGTGGCTTTTTCTTTTCAGTGTCTTATTTCATAATCTTTTTTTTAGAGACAGGTCTCACTATGTTGCCTAAGTTGGCTTCTAATTCTTGGACTCAAGTGATTCTCCCACCTTAGCCTCCGGAAAAGCAGGGAGCTGAGACTACAGGCATTTGCCATCATGCCTGCCTCCATTTCTGTCATTTATAAAGACACCATCATACCTTTTATTAGGCCCACCATAATTAGATAATCTCAACTTAATTTTCTTACCTAATTACATCTGCAAAGACCTTTTCTAAGTAAGGTCACATTTATAGTACCAAGGGTCAAGATTTGGACATATCTGTTTGATGAATACAATTAAATCCATTACACTTAGCTAATTTACAATTTTTAAAACATATTTTTAAAAAATAAAACTATATGCTAAATAAAAAACATGTGTCAGGCAATAAGGTACTGCTGGTAATAAAACCAGGATATTTAATGCGAATAAACTATGATGAATGAGCAGTAAATTACATTTGATCCAAGGCAAAAGAGAAATACATTAACAGAAGATGCCTTGGGATAATTTGGTAGTTTCTAAGACACTTGTTTTTCCTCCAGTTCGGGCATGAATTAACATTGATTCCAATAAGCGGGAAGACTGACTAAAATCTTTGTTGAGTACACAAAGAAAAGTGAATACCTACAATTAATTATGTAACTAAAAAGAGGAGAATAAAAATTAAAAAGTAAAACGGTTACTGAGGCATATATATTAGTAGCCTATAGACTGATTGGCTAATTTTTTAGATGTCACATTGGGGACCTCAACCAAAAAAGATGGATGACAACATCAAAGGGGCTGCTTCAAGAGAGAGGAAGAAATAGGAGTCAGACAAAACACCAAGAACAATTTTGATAATCATAGTGAAATTTTAAAGCATGCAGGGAGAAAAATAAAATTCTAACCATTTAAAATATAAACAAATGCCCTGTATCCAGTAGTATTTCAAGGATAACAGAAAGTGAATTTCACATCACAAGGCTTTTATTTATTTTGAGGCAGTTTAAAGATAATCACATTGTGACAAACATTACCTTTGCTCTGAAGAGGTAAAAAATCAGCATAGGCTGTGCTCAGAATATTACAAGGCCTATGAACAGTTTTGAATACACATATATTTGGATCTACTCATTAACTTTGAAGAGTAACACCTAATCAGAAGAGTTGGCTAGCTTCCAACAGTTGCAATGAGAAACAGGACAACTAAAATGCCGTATGTTTTACAGACTTCACCATGAACTCTTCACGAATTTTTTTAACTAGAAGGGGTGTTTGTGACTTCTTCAGATATATATATATATATATATATATATATATATATGTTTTTTTTTTTTTGTTTTGTTTTTGTTTTGTTTTGTTTTTGAGACGGAGTTTCACTCTTGTTACCCAGGCTGGAGTGCAATGGCGCGATCTCGGCTCACCGCAACCTCCACCTCCTGGGTTCAGGCAATTCTCCTGGCTCAGCCTCCTGAGTAGCTGGGATTACAGGCACGCGCCACCATGCCCAGCTAATTTTTTGTATTTTCAGTAGAGACGGGGTTTCACCATGTTGACCAGGATGGTCTCGATCTCTTGACCTCGTGATCCACCTGCCTCGGCCTCCCAAAGTGCTGGGATTACAGGCGTGAGCCACCGCGCCCGGCCTTCAGATATATTTTTAAATCAGCAGTTGTTCACTGTAATGAGTATTTCTCTATCAAGGGGGAAATTTTTCTTTTTTTACCAGATATTCTCCCAGAAATATTTAATAAATTCATCTATATGGCATATAACCATTTAACTTAGATATTATAAGTAGTGTTCCAAGTTAAAATACCAGTTAATATTTTCATTAAAATCACTTGATGAAAAATAAAAACATCTATAACAACAAAAAAGTAAACCCATGTGGTTACCACTTATTCTTCATTTATATTTATAAATAAAAATGAAGAATAGGTAAATATATTTCCACAAATTTCTGTAGCAGGAGAAATACATAAAGAAAGGGATAATTAAGTAAACATAATTTTAATATAATCTTGTAGACTAGACATTATACAAGTTATAGGAAAATTTAACTATTAAAAATTACAAATAAAATATAAGTTTTCATTTAAATAGGCATTGGAACATATGAGTTATTTGGTTTCAAAAATTTATAAAAGCATATTTTCTAGTTTTTTAAATGCCAATTATCCTCCCATTTGTAATTCATAATTAATCTATATTTAATATGCACTTTTCATAAGTAGGCTCTTCTTGTGCTGTTGGGAAAAGAAAGGAAAAACAGTTTAAACCAGTAACCTTTAACTTAGTTTTCTTTAAATTGGGGACAACAACTGCTTTAAGAATCTTAGTAACATTGTGAATATTCTACCCATGTTGTAGTTCTCCACAAACATTCAAATATATACAGCCAACAAATGTTCCTATATATTTCAGGGAGTCTCCAGGTGTAATTAATGCCAAAATCTAGCATCGGAATCTCTTTCCTTGTAATTTTATATGGTAAAGAATAATCTAAGCATTGGGGAGGAAGTAGAGAATTGACAGGTGCTGATATGGTTTGGCTATAACCCCACCCAAATCTCACCTTGAATTGTAGCTCCCATAATTCCCACATGTTGTAGGAGGGACCCAGTGGGAGGTAATTGAATCATGGGGGCAGGTCTTTTCTTTGCCATTCTTGTGATAGTGAATAAATCTTATGAGATCTGATGGTTTTATAAATGGGAATTCCCCTGAACAAGCTTTCTCTAACCTACCACTATGTAAGACATGCCTTTGCTCCTCCTTTGCCTTCTGCCATGATTGTGAGGACTCCCCAGCCATGTGGAACTGTGAGTCCATAAAATCTCTTTTTCTTTATATGACATCCAGTCTTGGGTTTGGCTTTATCAGCAGCATAGGAACAGACTACACAGGTGCAAAGGCAGTTTTTTCTGGCCAATTCTCTACTTCCTTTTCAGTGCTTAGACTAGCACATAATAAATAACTTTTGGATGAATGAGTTATTTTATCAGTTTGGGGTATATTCAAGGCTGTGGAAGCAGCTCTATAAAGGGAATTAACAAAGGATTTAGATCCAGAGGATATGATTTTAAATTTCTGCTTCCTAATCTTCACTATAACCTCAAACAAATTATCGAAATTCTCTGAGCCTCAATTTTCTTATCTGTAAAATGGTAATAATGAAATCTGTCCCTAGTAAGTTAATATAAGAATCAAACTGAAGCAATATTTGTCATCAACAATTTGACCAGTGGGGGACAGCAGTGGTTTGTCTGTTTAGGCACAGTGTTAAAAAAAATTAACTTGCAGATAGATATGTACACAAGTCATATAACGTTCTCTTACCCCAGACTTTACGTTTCCTCATTTTCTTCTATGTCCCTGCCTTCCTCCTTTACATATGTGTTACCTGCCTGGTCTATGAAGGCATTTGAGTTTGATTCCTAAAAAATATTCAGTACATACTAATTTTGCATAGTCAACACTGAGGTAAAAGTTCTTTGAAAGCCAATACATATTTTGCAAAGGAGTAAATTTTTCATATATAGAGAAAGCCCTAAGCAATTCTCAGAAGTTAATTAATTCTGAGAAAAAGAAAACACAGGACTGACGAAATAGGAGTTACCACACGATGGCTGATCCATAGACCAACAGAAACTAAGAATAACAAGAAATGATCTGCTGTAGACGAATGGAAGCCACAAACTGTAGACAAGATTCACATAGTCAGACCTAAAACCAGTCATTGGAAAACATCAGTGGTCACAAAGAAAACAAACAATAAAAAATAACAATAGGTAAGGTATCCAGGGAGGGTGGATAAAAACCTCATGATGCTGAACGACTAATATAGGTAAGTTAGGGGCTGTAGTAATATGAAGATTTTTGTGTGTGGGTTTAAAATGAGTTTAAAAGAAGAATCTTCAATGTCTTTTATCCCCCAAATATGTGTAGGCATAAAATGTCTGGCTTTATTTTCTGGACAAGTTTTATTGCTGTGTCCAACCAAGTGAAAAGCTCTAGCCATTGGGGAATGCTGCTATGAATATTTTCTGTTTGCAGGTTTTGTTTTAGAAGCTAGTGAGAGATTTTTTTTTCTTCCACCTAGTACCCTAAGATCCATTTTAGTCTCCTGGCAACCATTCTTTCCATTTCTCACAAAAGACAATGAAATTACTATACTTTTATGGCTTAGAAAAAAATCACTATATCGCTGATCTTTTTCCTGGAAACTTGAAGCAGAACAAATCTCAAAACTAATAGTGTCCACTTTGCACTTTAGATAGACCATAAAGGTCAATTTGTTACAAACTGAAACATTTATTCCTTTAGGATAAAAAGGAAAAAAAAAAAAAAAACATGGAATTAGCTGTCACATGTCTTTACCAGAAGAGAAAACGGGAATGTTCATAAATGTGATACTGCTATCAAATGACAGCCTTGGCTTTAAACAAAACAGGTTGTTACATCACATTAGAGCAGCCACATTGACTAACCCAGCAGCAGATACACACAGGAAAGAAGCTCAGAGGCATTACAAATAGCTGCTTTAATCCAAATGTCAGACAAGCCACAAACGAGATATACTCTAGGGGATAGAATTGTCTGTGCTCAGAGTTTAAACAGGGAAGAGAGAAACAAATGACTTGTTTCCCTAAAGAACAAAAGGAAAACAGAGCAGGCAAATTTCAACTAGAGTAGAAATTTAGTACATTGTCATATGATCAATATAAATCTTCGTAATAAATAGTATGTACCACATAGCTAGACTTCACAGAAAGTATGTCTAAACTCTCACAGCAATGCTGCAGCATATTCATTTTTCAGATAAATAAACTGAGGCTCAGAATTGTTAAATAACGTATCCAAGGTCCCACAGCTATTAAGTGGCAGAATTAAAGTTCAAACTTGAGTCCGTCTAATGCTATCTAATATCCATACCCACCATTCACTTTTTCAACCCAGAATTCCCCTTTTCACAAACAACCTATAATTTGTTAGTAAAAGTTTAGGTATCATTCATACCTGTGAATCTCAGACTCAAGTTGTATCTAAAGGAGTCCTAGGCCTAAGGGAATTCTCAAAAGTAACCATGGGATAATTGATAATGAGAAGGAAACCACAGCCCTAAAAGCCACAGCACCAGCTTGTGTCTCTCTTTTAATTTAAGAAGCCAGTCTACACTCTCAGTGCTGACAAACTGCAGAGCACTGCGAGTCTGCACTAGAAAATTACTAAAAGTTACACAGAAATGAATTTTTCAGTAGGAAGAAAATGGAACATTTGGAAACAGACCAAATGAGCAAAATTAATGTTATATTTTGGTTCCCGGAATTATTATAGGGCTTTCATGATTGAATATAAAAATAATATAAACGCGTAATATACATGTGTTGAATTATGTGAAATACATAAAAGTTTTGTTCTGTCTAATCTGGAAGTTGTTTCTAGATCCAAATTTTGCTCCCACATAGGATGGAATTAGGATGGGAGATACTGCAGCTACACTGACCTTTATGACACAAAGCATATGTAGATATAAATTATAAACAATTCCTTTCATTAGAAGGGTAGTATCTTTTTAGAGTCATGACAAATTTAAAAGACAAGGAAAATATCTCAATCTCTAAGAACTGTAACCTTCCTTTTTCTTGAAGGAGAATGTAGAGGACTGATTGAACAAAGAAAAATTCAAAAGCTCATTTATGTTGCTTTAATTGTTTAGAACTCTTACACAAATATTTCACCTGATCTAGTTATAGAGTTCATTATATTTTGTCTTTCAAGTACATGTAAATAATATATATTTTGTAATTTTATAAGAACAAAAAAATCTCACTACTAACTTACTCTAAGAAAGTGTCTTAGGTTTCTATCTTTTCCTTTTAAGCATTTTAATTTATCAAGACTCTTTGATGACCCCAACTCTCCAGTCCAATACAGGAGCTGAAAACAAGAAAATGTGCACTGTTCTCTTTATTTACTGCTTTTCTCTTTCTGTATTTCAGGCTTTCAAATCCATCTCGAAAACTGTTTATGGCACAGATCTACATTGTCACTATTGTATAAATCAAGTACTATCATTTTTAAGTTTAAGAAACAAAGGATTGGTAAAGATCTAAGTGATGCCTTAGCTTATCTACTGCTCAGAGAGTGATCAAAGATTAGCTAACTCATATAAGATAACTTTTCCCTTAGTAGGGTCAAGAGAGAACTGACTGAACTCTTCTGAGACAATGATGCCTCCTCTAAGGCTTCTGCCTCCATCATCAGTCAGGTCGTCAGTTCAACAATGAGACTAAACTCTCCCAGATTTCCTAGATTTGTTTAAAGGCATCAGGGAAAACCCAGATATGACTCTTCACTAATCTCCAATACTTATAGTCTCAAACTTCCTTGAATCCACCAGAACCAATCTCATTATGCCATTTATTCCTGTCTGTATCAAGAACTCTCATACTTTAATTCCCGCAAGGCTCTAACATGATCCTTCCTCCTCACCTCCACCCCATACGCAAACACCCATTTTCAAAATGTTTCCATCATGCCTTCAGTAATTATTAATAAAATCCATCACCAGCAAAAGTCTCTATCTTCAATATCTTCTCTTAGCATTCTGTTCACTTTCTTGCTACATAGAGCAGAAACCTGGCTTTCCCTGAGTACTCTGCATCCCACCCAGCCCTCTAAAGTGGTGGCTGTTTTTCTCTCATGTGCTGGGCTTGGAAGTGAGTCATGCATCCTCCTTGCTCCTCTCATCATTTGTCCATCCTCACTCCCCGTTCCCTAAACCCTCTACTTTAAATCCCTGTTACCAAACATCACCCCTACCCTTCATTGTTTTGTCATCAACCAATTCTCAAGTCCTTCTACCTCGTTTCTCAAAGATGTCCTCTCCTGGCTCATTATCATTCTTTCCAAAACCACTCCTGTACTTCTTTGTGGCTGTAATATCCATACATACGAGCTTTCTAATGGGTGCATTTTGTATTCTTCAACCTCCTCTCCTCAAATGATCCTGCTCTTCATCCTACCTCAGTTACATCCCCATGAGTGAACCCTACACCTTTATCAATAGCTGTGCCTGCTCCACAAGCTCAGTGTCATGCATCCCACTTTCTGACCACCGCATATTCTTCCTGTTCTCTTCCTCTAGTTCTCCATATCCAGTAGTTCTTTGATCCTATGCTCAATTTTTCTACCCTCCCATCGTCCATCAGCTCATCCATATTCTCTTTATTCTCACTACTCAGTTTAAGTTTCACAGTAGATTTACAATCACTCCCTTGCATACGCTCTCAACTTCTTTGCATTTTTGTTGATTCATCATACTCACTTGCAACACTGCTACCTAGATTAAATCCAACACTTTACTTTCCATGACTGACAGTGGTTGGAAAAAAAAATCACAATTATGCTAATCATTTTCACTTTAAAATGATGACTACGTCCCTCAAGTGTACTCTTAAAATATTCTGATGTACAGAAAAAAACTTAACATAGCAGGCCTGAGACTGCTATCCTTAGAAAGGGCTGTTTGCAAAACTGGCCCTTGACTGGCATCTGCAAACTTGGATTTTAGGAAGGTGCCAGCCATTCCCTGACAAACATGACTCACTGGACCTACACTGATTGTGGAAATGGTTTATGCCAAACACCTGCTTTCCTTCTGGAAGTCTAAAATTTTAGTATGTGCTAGGCAGAGAATGCCTACATGACCAACCCCCAATAAAAACTTTGGGCAATGAGTTTCTAATGAGCTTTCTTGGTAAACAGAGTTTCATGTGTTTTTATAACCAGTTGCTGAAGAAATTAAGCACGTCCTATGTAACTCCACAGAAAAGTACTCTTGGAAGCTTGTATCTGATTTCCTATAGATTTTGCTGATTTTACTTTGTATCCTTTCACCATAATAAATCATAGTGATGAGTAGAATTACAGGCTGAGTCCTGTGAATCTTCCTAATGAATCATAGAAACTAGGTTTATTCTTGGGGACCCCTGAAACACCTGGCCACTATGGCATGTTTCCCTCATTTGTTTGCTCTCTTAGGTAATTATTGCATACATTCTACTGTCTTTTCAAGCATTCAACACGTTTCATTTTTGTTTTTGTTTTGAGACAGAGTCTTGCTTGTTGCCCAGACTGGAGTACAATGGTGTGATCTGAATTCACTACAACCTTCTCCTCCCAGGTTCAAGCACTTCTCCTGCCTCAGCCTTCTGAGTAGCTGGGATTTCAGGCTTCCACCACCACTCTGGCTAATTTTTGTATTTTTAGTAGAGATGGGGTTTTGCCATGTTGGCCAGGCTGGTCTTGAATTCCTGACCTCAAGCAATCTACCCACCTTGGCCTCTCACCTGGGAAATACCATTTTTTCTCACTCTAATGATTGTCTAGTCAGAATCACAGCTCTCACTCTAAGCTGACTCTGATTTCTAATTACTTGAGAAAATTCGGCAATGAAAAAGGAACTTCAATAAAGTTGTACTTCTACATCTATCCATGTGCATCTGCACCTTCATATCCTTTCCTTTACTCTTGTCATAGGGAAACTCTCTGTTCCTGTTTAAAACCAGTCCCATAGCTTCTCAAAGTCCTCTTCACCTACTCAAAGATATTGCTTCAGCAATCATCTCTCTTTTTTGCAATGATTTCCTGCTCTCTATTGACTCTTTCCCATCAACATGCAAACAAGCTATTATTTCTTTAATCTTTAAAATATTCTTTGGCTCCACTTCCCCCACTAGCTTCCTTTCCATTTTTTTTTATTCCTCTTTGCAGCAAAACACCTTAAAAGAGTTGTCTGTACTTATTATTTTTCAATTCCCTCTCTCCTTTAAATTTGCATTTGATCTCCACCACTAAAAATAAACTTCTCTTACTATTATGGACTGTATACTTGTGTCCCCCAACATTTATATATTAAAATTCTCACCCCAATGTCATATTAGGAAGGAGGACCTTGGGGAGATAATTAGGTCATTGGCTTGGCATGGACCCCTCATTAATGGGATTACTGCCCTTATAAAAGGGACTCCACAGAGCTCTCTCCCCCTCTTTCTGCTATGTAAGGATACAATAAAAAGTCTGAAGTCTCCAACCCAGTAAAGGGCCCTCACCAGAACCCGATCATGCTGGCACCCTGACTCGATCTTTCAGCCTCCAGAACTGTGAGAAATAAATTTCTGTTACTTGTAAGTTGTTCAATCAATCCATGGTACTTAGTTGTAGCAGCCCAAAGTGTGTAAAATACAAATATACTTTTTCACTTAACTTCTGAATAAAATAATCTCTTCGTTTTTCTCCTACTTCAACAATTGCTTCTACTGAGTCTTCTCAGATGATTTCTTCTATTTTCTAGAACTTTTAATGTTAAAGTACCACAGTGTTCAATCTTTGTTCTTTTTTTTTCTAATTACACACTGTCTTTTCATGTTCCCCTCCTTTTTTTATGCCAATAATTCCCAAACTTATATATCTAATGCTGGCCTCTTCTGTGAAATCCAGGTTAATATTTCCACTACCTGCTCCACATCGCCACTTTGATAACTAATAGATATCTCAAACTTTGCAAGTCCCAAACTGGATTCCAATTATTTCTCTTCAAAACTGCTCTGTCTACAGCCTTCCGCATTTCAATTGATATCAACTCTTTCCTCCCAGTTGTTCAAGCCAAAAACCTTAAAGTCAACTTTCACTCCTCTCTCTTGCTTTCCAAACCAGCAAAAAGTCTTGCTGGCTTTGTCTCTAAGACACATGCAGAATCTGATCAAATTTCACCCTCTTCTCTCCGTCTCCTGGTCCATGCCACCATCATCTCTTACCTAGATTATTGCTTTGGATTTTGAACAGGTTTCGCTACTTCCATGCTTTTTTCCCTGGCCTTGTCAATACAGCCAGAGAGATACTTTCTGAGCTGAAGTCAGATATGTCATACCTCAGCTCAAAATTCTGCAGTGGTCTCTTACTTCCCTCAGGTAAAAGGCAAAATCATACGTAACCTGATTCTTCATTATCTCTGACTCAAAACTACCATCGGTTACTATTCAAAGTTCCACCTTTTGAGAGTTAGTGGTTTAATGAAAGAATTATTTCATGCATAGAGCTTTTTTTCCGTTATTACATTCATAATTTCCCCTTCCTTCCAGGGAGATGCATCTTTTGACTTTTTTTCTTGAAGTAGTTTTCTTAATCTCCTACTCAAACAACCTTACAATGAAAGTCTCCCAACAGTCACTCCACAGATCACTTACTAAGATATTAAAAGACTTTTCAGATAAATTTGTACCTAGAAAGAATTACTGCCGTGAAGATTACTGGAATGTCGGAAAGAAAACTATATAAAAGCATTAGGTAAGAGAAAAACAGTATATTTATACTTTTTAGCAAGAAGTTTGCTTGTAGTAAAATTCCAAAAAAGAATTATTATAATAAGTGTCAAGGAGAGTTTCTTTTTTTTCCTGGCACCAGAGTTGACTTTTAATTTATACTAAAGCCACTGAAGCCAAACCATGATAAAACATTCTACTTTTCTTTAAAACACGCTCCCCCGCAACACTCACAGAAAGAAGTATGTGTATGACAAAAACCGTTTATACATGGGATAAAACAATATAAATTCACTAATCTCTTTTCTTTCTTTCCAACTTATATTTTTGGTTCCAGGGACACGTGCAGGCTTTTTAGATGGGTAAACTGCATGTCATGGAAGTTTGATGTGCAGATCATTTTGTCACCCAGATAATCAGCATAACACCTGGTAGACAGTTTCTACGACCTTACCCTCCTCCCATCCTCCACCCTCAAGTAGGCCCCAGTGTCTATTGTTCACTTCTTTGTGTTTATGTGTACTCAATGGTTAACTTCCACTTCTAAGAGAGAACATGTGGTATTTGATTTTCTGTTCCTGCACTAATTTGCTTAGGATAATGACCTCCAGCTCCATCCATGCTGCAGCAATTGGCATGATCTTGTTGTTTTTCATAGCTGCATAGTATTCCATGGTGTATATGTACTACATTCTGTTTATCCAGTACACCATTGATGGGCATCTAGGGTGATTCCATGTCTTTGCTATTGTGAATAATGCTGCAATGAATGTATGTGTGCATGCATTTTTTGGTACAATGACTTATTTTGGAGGGTGTATACTCAGTAATGAGATTGCTGGGTTGAATGGCAGTTCTGTTTTAAGTTCTTTGAGGAATTGTCATATGGCTTTCCGTGATAGCTGAACTAATTTACATTCCCACCAACAGTATATAAGCTTTCTTCTTTCTCTGTAACCTCACCAGCATCTGTTATTTTTTGAATTTTATCAACAGCCATTCTAACTGGTGTGAGATCGTATCTTATTTTGGTTTTGATTTGCATTTTTCTAATGATTCGTGTTATTGAGCACTGTTGCCTATGTTTATTGGCTCCTTATCTGTCTTCTTTTGAGAAGTATCTGCTTATGTCTTTTGTCCATTTTTTAATGAAGTTGTTTTTTGCTTAAATTCCTTATAGATTTTAGATATTCAGCTTTTGTTGGATGTATGGTTTGCAAATATTTTCTTCCATTCTATAGGTTGTTAGTTTACTCAATTAATAGTTTATTTTAGTGTGCAGAAGTTCTGTGGTTTATTAGGTCCCACTTGTCCATTTTTGTTTTGTGGCAATTGTTTTTGAAATCTTTGCCATGAAGTCTTTGCCAGGGCCAACGTCCAGAATGGTATTTCCTGTTTTCTTCTAGGGTTTTTATAGTTTTAGGTTTTCCATTTAAGTCTTTAATTCATCTTGAGTTGATTTTTAAATATGGTGAAAGGTAGAGATACAGATTCAATCTTCTACATATAGCTAGTCAATTATTTTAGCACCATTTATTGAATAGGAATTTCCCTTCCCATTGCTTGTTATTGTTGGCTTTGTTAAAGATCAGATGGTCGTACACATGCGGCTTTACTTCTGGGTTCTCAAACCTATTCCATTGGTCTATGTGTCTGTTTTTGCATCAGTGCCATCTGGTTTTAGTTACTGTGTAATTAACAGTGTAGTTTGAGGACAAGTATGTGATGCCTCAAGCTTTACTCTTTTGGCATAGGGTTGCTTTGGCTATTCAGGATCTTTCTCAAACAAATTTTAGAATTATTTTTCTAATTTTGTAAATAAGGTCATTGATACTTTGCTAGGAAGAGCAATGAATCTATGAATTTCTTTGGGCAATATTTTAACAATATTGATTCCTCCTATCCATAGGCATGAAATGTTTTTCCATTTGTGTCATCTCTGATTTCTTTCAGTGTTGTTTTGTATTTCTTGTTGTAAAGATCTTTCACTTCCCTAGTTAGCTATATTCCTAAGTATTTCATTCTTTCTGTGGCTGTTGTGAATGGTATTACACTTCTGATTTGGCTCTCAGCTTGAATGTTATTGGTATATAGAATTGCTATTGATTTTTATACATTGATTTTGTATCTTGAAACTTTGTTTTCTTTTTTTTTTATTATTGCATTTGAGGTTTGGGGGTACATGTGAAAAACATGCAAGACTGTTGCATAGGTGCATATGTGGCAGTGTGATTTGCTGCCTTCCTCCCTTTCACCTATATCTGGCATTTCTCCCCATGCTATCCCTCCCCAACTCCCCACCCCCCGCTGTCCCCCCAACTCCCCCCAACAGACCCCAGTGTATAGTGCTCCCCTCCCTGTGTCCGTATGTTCCCATTTTTCAACACCTGTCTATGAGTGAGAACATGCGGTGTTTGATTTTGTGTTCTTGTGTCAGTTTGCTGAGAATGATGGTTTCCAGGTTCATCCATGTCCCTACAAAGGACGAGAACTCATCGTTTTTGATGGCTGCATAATATTCCATGGTGTATATGTGCCACATTTTCCCTGTCCAGTCTATCATCGATGGGCATTTGGGTTGGTTCCAGGTCTTTGCTATTGTAAACTGTGCTGCTATGAACATTCGTGTGCATGTGTCCTTATAGTAGAACAATTTATAATCCTTTGGATATATACCCAGTAAAGGGATTGCTGGGTCAAAAGGAATTTCTATTTCTAGGTCCTTGAGGAATCGCCCCACTGTCTTCCACAATGGTTGAACTAATTTACAGTCCCACCAACAGTGTAAAAGTGTTCCTATTTCTCCACATCCATTCCACATCCTCTCTGTTGTCTCATAATCTTTTAATGATCGCGATTCTAACTGGCGTGAGATGGTATCTCAATGTACTTTTGATTTGCATTTCTCTAATGACCAGTGATGATGAGCATTTTTTCGTATGTTTGTTGGCCTCATGTATGTCTTCTTTTGTAAAGTATCTGTTCATATCCTTCACCCATTTTTGACTGGGCTTGTTTGTTTTTTTCTTGTAAATCTGTTTTAGTTCTTTGTAAATTCTGGATATCAGCCCTTTGTCAGATGGGTAAGCTGCAAAAATTTTTTCCCATTCTGTTGGTTGCCAATTCACACTAATAACTGTTTCTTTTGCCATGCAGAAGCTGTAGAGTTTGATTAGGTCCCATTTGTCCATTTTGGCTTTTGTTGCCAATGCTTTTGAGGTGTTGATCATGAAGTCCTTGCCTACGCCTATGTCCTGAATGGTTTTGCCTAGGTTTTCTTCTAGGGTTTTTATGGTGTTAGGTCTTATGTTTAAGTCTTTAATCCATCTGGAGTTAATTTTAGTGTAATGTGTCAGGAAGGGGTCCAGTTTCTGCTTTCTGCATATGGCTAGCCAGTTTTCCCAACACCACTTATTAAACAGGGAATCCTTTCCCCATTGCTTGTTTTTGTCAGGTTTGTCAAAGATTGGATGGTTGTAGATATGTTGTGTTGCCTCCGACGCCTCTGCTCTGTTCCATTGGTCTATATCTCTGTTTTGGTACCAGTACCATGCTGTTTTGATTACTGTAGCCTTGTAGTAGAGTTTGATGTCTGGTAGTGTGATGCCTCCCACCTTGTTCTTTTTGCTTAGGATTGACTTGGCTATGCGGGCTCTCTTTTGGTTCCATATGAAGTTTAAGGTGGTTTTTTCCAGTTCTGTGAAGAAGGTCATTGGTAGCTTGATGGGGATAACATTGAATCTGTAAATTACTTTGGGCAGTATGGCCATTTTCACGATATTGATTCTTCCTAACCATGAACATGGAAAGTTTCTCCATCTGTTTGTGTCCTCTCTTATTTCGTTAAGCAGTGGTTTGTAGTTCTCCTTGAAGAGGTCCTTTACGTTCCTTGTTAATTGTATCCCTAGGTATTTTATTCTTCTTTGTAGCAATTGTGAATGGCAGTTCATTCTTGATTTGGCTCTCTTTAAGTCTGTTATTGGTGTATAGGAATGCTTGTGATTTTTGCACATTGATTTTGTATCCTGAGACTTTGCTGAAGTTGCTTATCAGTTTCAGGGGATTTTGGGCTGAGATGATGGGGTCTTCTAGATATACAATCATGTCGTCTGCAAATAGAGACAGTTTGACTTCCTCTTTCCCTAATTGAATACCCTTTATTTCTTTTTCTTGCCTGATTGCTCTGACTAGAACTTCCAGTACTATATTGAATAGGAGTGGTGAGAGAGGGCATCCTTGTCTAGTGCCCGATTTCAAAGGGAATGCTTCCAGTTTTTGCGCATTCAGTATGATATTGGCTGTTGGTTTGTCGTAAATAGCTTTTATTATTTTGAGATACGTTCCGTCAATACCTAGTTTATTGAGGGTTTTTAGCATAAAGGGCTGTTGAATTTTGTCGAAGGCCTTCTCTGCATCATCTGAGATAATCATGTGGTTTTTCTCTTTGGTTCTGTTTGTATGGTGAATTGCATTTATAGGCTTGCGTATATTGAACCAGCCTTGCATCCCCGGGATGAATCCTACTTGATCATGGTGGATAAGCTTTTTGATGTGCTGTTGCAATCGGCTTGCCAGTATTTTATTGAAGATTTTTGCATTTATGTTCATCATGGATATTGTCCTGTAGCTTTCTTTTCTTGTTGAGTCTCTGCCGGGTTTTGGTATCAGGATGATGTTGGTCTCATAAAATGATTTGGGAAGGATTCCCTCTCTTTGGATTATTTGGAATAGTTTCAGAAGGAATAGTACCAGTTCTTCTTTGTATGTCTGGTAAAATTCGGCTGTGAACCCATCTGGACCTGGGATTTTTTTGAGTGGTAGGCTCCTAATTGCTGCCTTGACTTCAGACCTTGTTATTGGTCTATTCAGGGTTTCAACTTCTTCCTCGTTTAGGCTTGGGAGGAGGCAACTGTCCAGGAACTTATCCATTTCTTCCAGGTTTTCTAGTTTATGTGCATAGAGTTGTTTGTAATAATCTCTGATGATGGTTTGAATTTCTGTGGAATCTGTGGTGATATCCCATTTCTCATTTTTTATTGTATCTATTTGGTTATTCTCTCTTTTCTTTTTTATTAATCTGGCTAGTGGTCTATTTTGTTGATCTTTTCAAAAAAGCAGCTCCTGGATTTATTGATGTTTTGAAGGGTTTTTCATGTCTCTATCTCCTTCAGTTCTGCTCTGATCTTAGTTATTTCTTGTCTTCTGCTAGGTTTTGAGTTTTTTTGATCTTGCTTCTCTAGCTCTTTCAATTTTGACGATAGGGTGTCAATTTTAGATCTCTCCTTGCTTCTCATGTGGGCACTTATTGCTATATATTTTCCTCTAGAGACTGCTTTAAATGTGTCCCAGAGATTCTGGTATGTGGTGTCTTCATTCTTGTTGGTTTCGAAGAACATCTTTATTTCTGCCTTCATTTCATTGTTTATCCAGTCAACATTCAAGAGAAAATTGTTCAGTTTCCATGAAGCTGTGCGGTTCTGGGTTGATTTCTGAATTCTGAGTTCTAACTTGAATGCACTGTGGTCTGAGAGACTGTTTGTTATGGTTTCCGTTCTTTTGCATTTGCTGAGGAGTGATTTACTTCCAATTATGTGGTCAATTTTAGAGTAGATGTGATGTGGTGCTGAGAAGAATGTATATTCTGTGGATTTGGGGTGGAGAGTTCTGTAAATGTCTATTAGGTTTGCTTGGTCCAGGTCTGAGTTCAAGTCCTGGATATCCTTGTTAATTTTCTGTCTCGTTGATCTGTCTAATATTGACAATGGGGTGTTAAAGTCTCCCACTATTATTGTGTGGGAGTCTAAGTCTCTTTGTAAGTCATTAAGAACTTGCCTTATGTATCTGGGTGCTCCTGTATTGGTGCATATATATTTAGGATCGTTAGCTCTTCTTGTTGCATTGATCCTTTTACCATTATGTAATGTCCTTCTTTGTCTCTTTTGATCTTTGTTGCTTTGAAGTCTATTTTATCAGAGATGAGAATTGCAACTCCTGCTTTTTTTTGCTCTCCATTTGCTTGATAAATCTTCCTCCATCCCTTTATTTTGAGCCTTTGTGTATCCTTGAATGTGAGATGGGTTTCCTGGATACAGCACACTGATGGGTTTTGGCTTTTTATCCAATTTGCCAGTCTGTGTCTTTTGATTGGGGCATTTAGTCCATTTACATTTAGGGTTAATAGTGTTATGTGTGAATTTGATACTGTCATTTTGATGCTAGCTGGCTGTTTTGCCCATTGGTTGATGCAGATTCTTCGTTGTGTTGATGCTCTTTACCATTTGGTATGCTTTTGGAGTGGCTGGTACTGGTTGTTCTTTTCTATGTGCAGTGCCTCTTTCAGGAGCTCTTGTAAAGCAGGTCTGGTGGTGATGAAATCTCTGAGTACTTGCTTGTTCACAAAGGATTTTATTTTTCCTTCACTTATGAAGCTTAGTTTGGCTGGATATGAAATTCTGGGTTGAAAGTTCTTTTCTTTAAGGATGTTGAATATCAGCCCCCACTCTCTTCTGGCTTGTAGGGTTTCTGCTGAGAGATCTGCTGTGAGTCTGATGGGCTTCCCTTTGTGGGTAACCCAATTTTTCTCTCTAGCTGCCCTTAGCATTGTCTCCTTCATTTCAATCCTGGTGAATCTGACGATTATGTGCCTTGGGGTTGCTCTTCTTGAGGAATATCTTTGTGGTGTTCTCTGTATTTCCTGGACTTGAATATTGGCCTGCCTTGCTAGGTTGGGGAAGTTTTCCTGGATAGTAACCTGAAGAGTATTTTCCAGCATGGATTCATTCTCTTCGTCACATTCAGGTACCCCTATCAAACATAGATTAGGTCTTTTCACATAGTCCCATATTTCTTGTTGACTTTGTTCATTCCTTTTTACCCTGTTTTCTCTAATCTTGCCTTCTCGTTTTATTTCATTGAGTTGATCTTCAACCTCTGATATCCTTTCTTCTGCTTGGTCAATTCAGCTGTTGAAACTTGTGCATGCTTCGTGAAGTTCTTGTGTTTTTCAGCTCCATCAACTCACTTATATTCCTCTCTAAGTTGTCCATTCTCGTTAGCATTTCATCAAGTCTTTTTTCAAGGTTCTTAGTTTCTTTGCATTGGGTTAGAACATGTTCTTTTAGCTCACGGAGGTTTCTTATTACCCACTTTCTGAAGGCTGATTCTGTCATTTCATCACACCCATTCTCCATCCAGTCTTGTTCCCTTGCTGGTGAGGAGTTGTGCTCCCTTGTAGGAGGAGAGGTGTTCTGGTTTTGGGTCTTTTCATCCTTTTTGCGCTGGTTTCTTCCCATCTTTGTGGATTTATCCACCTGTCGACTTTGTATTTGTTGAATTTCTGATTGGGTCTCTGAGTGGCCATCCTGTTTGTTGATGATGAAATTATTTCTGTTTCTTAGTTTTCCTTTTAACTGTCTGGCCTCTCTGCTGTAGGACTGCTGAGGTCCACTCCAGGCCCTGCTTGCCTGGGGATCACTTGCAGGAAACTTTGTTTCCTTAAAGGTGTTTATCAGTTCTAGGAGTCTTTGGACAGAGACTATGGAGTGTTCTACATATAAAATCACATTATCTGTGAACACAGTTTTATATTCTCTCTTCCTATTTGGATGCCTTTTATTTCTTTCTTTTGCCTAATAGCTCTAGCAGCTGGAACTTTCAATATTATGTCAAATAAGTGTGGTAAGAGTAGGCATCCTTGTCTAGTTCCAGTTCTCAAGGAGGATGTTTCTAGCTTTGCTCATTCAGTATGATGTTGGCTGTGGACTTGTCAGGGATGGCTCTTATTATTTTGAGGTGCGTAGGTTTGATGCCTAGTTTCTTGAGGGTTGTTAGTTTGAAGGGATGTTGAATTTTATCCAAAGCCTTTTCTGCATCTATTGAGATCATCAGGCAGAATTTTTTGTTGCTGTTCTGTTTATCTGATGAATCACATTTACTGATTTGTGGATGTTGAATCAACCTTGCATCCCAGAAATAAAGCCTACTTGATCATGTTAGATTTGTGCTGCTGAATTTGGTTTGCTAGTATTTTGTTGGGAATTTTTACATCTATGTTCATCAGGGATGTTGATCTGAATTTTTATTTTTTTCATTGTGTCTCTGCTAGGTTGTAGTATCAGAATGATGCTGGCCTCACAAAATAAGTTAGGGAGGAGTTCCTCCTCCTTGATTTTTTTGAATACTTTCAGTAGGGTGGGTACTAGCTCTTTTTTTGTCAGTCTGATAGAATTTGGCTATGAATTTGTCTTTTCCAGAGCTTTTCCTGATTGGCAGGATTTTTATTACTGACTCAATTTTGAAACTTATTACTAGTGTGTTCAGGGTTTCAATTTATTTATGGTTTGATCTTGGAAGGATTTTATGTTTCCAGTCATTTATCTATTGCTTCTCAGTTTTCTAGTTTGTGTGCATAGAGGTGTTCATAATTGTCCCTGAGAGATTTTGTATTTCTGTGGGTCAGTGGTAATGTCCCCTTTGTCATTTCTGATTGTGTCTGTTTTCATTTTCTCCTGATTTTTTAAATTAGTCTAGTTAGTAGTCAGTCAATCATTTATTCTTTCAAAGAACAAACTTTTGGTTTTGTTTATCTCTTGTATGGTTTTTCTTAACTTCATTTTATTCAGTTTAGCTCTGATTTGGGTTTTTGCTTTGATTTTGGAGTTTTGTTTTTGTTTCTTTGTTTTTTGTTTGTTTGCTTATTTGTTGCCATCTGTGAGCTTTGGAGTTGGTTTGCCCTTGTTTTTCGTGTTCTTCTATATGTGATGATAGCTGTTAATTTGAGATTTTTTTTTTATATAGGCATTTGGCAATATAAAATTTCCTGTTAACATTGCTGTAACTGTGTCCCAGAGATTCTGGTATGTTGTATGTTTGTTTTCATTCATTTCAAAAAAATTTCTTCATTTCTGCTTTAATTTCATTGTTTACCCAAAAGTCGTTCAGAAGCAGATTGTTCAATTTCCATGAAACTGTATGGTTTTGAGAGACATTCTTGATATTGATTTTTATTCTTATTATGCTTATGTCTGAGACACTGTAACACATCTCTTTAAAAGATTAATATAAATTTCCAACTAAAACCAATAGAATATTGTCCTTTACATTTTATCTGTATAGATTTCTAGGTAGACTACAGCACTGTACATTGTCTTGAAATGTTCTCAAAAGGCTCTGCCATTGATCAGCACCAATGTAAAAACCCCTTTCCTTCAAATGGAAGAAGGAAAGATGGGGAACAAAAGAAACTGTTCAAACTTTGACTTCTTTCATATGGCTTGTGTTTTCCTCCTCCTCCTCTGTTCCTGGGAGGCCTCCTTACCCTTCAAAGCCTCCCCAGCTTCTGCCACGAAAACTAACTTGGCCTTCAAAGCCTCCTCTGCCATAACCACCCAAGCTACCTTCTCCTTAGGGTTGGCCCAGTCCAAGGTAACTTTGTGTCCATCAATTTCACCACTTTCCATGGCCTCCTTCGTGGCTTTGATATCTTGCTCACTGTTGGAAGTTTACAAAACCAGCCCCTTTTGAGGATAGCCAATGACTGTTCTTACACAAATAGTGTCATCAAATGAATCCTTTAATGTCTCTTCAGTGTTATTCTCAGATGGGCCTTTGACAATGTTTTTGATAGCTGGTTTCTTGCATCTGGATTCTTGCAACTCCAGACTGACTGTTCTGCCCTTAATTTATTATAAAATTTAAAGCTTCTTTGGTATCTTCAAATGAAGCAAATTTGAGAAATGCATACCCTTCATATTTTCCATTTTAGTTCTGGGACTCTGATAAAAGTTGCCTTCAAAAGAAGACATTTATGCAGCCAACAAACATGAAAAGATGCTCATCATCACTGGTCATTAGAGAAATGCAAATCAAAAACCACATTGACATACCATCTCATGCCAGTTAGAGTGGCAATCATTAAAAAATCTGGAGACAACAGATGCTGGAGAGGATGTAGAGAATTAGGAACACTTTTACACTGTTGGTGGGAGTGTAAATTAGTTAAACCATTGTGGAAGACAGTGTGGCAATTCCTCAAGGATTTAGAAATAGAAATTCCATTTGACCCAGCAATCCTATTACTTGGTGTATACCCAAAGGATTATAAATCATTCTATTATAAAGGCACATGCACACATATGTTCATTGTGGCACTGTTTACAGTAACAAAGACGTGGAACCAACCCAAATGCCCATCAATGATAGACTGGATAAAGAAAATGTGGGACATATACACCATGGAATACTATGCAGCCATTAAAAAAAGGATGAGTTCATGTCCTTTGCAGGGACATGGATGAATCTGGAAATCATCATTCTCAGGAAACTGACACAAGAACAGAAAAGAAAACACTGCATGTTCTCACTTGTAAGTGTGTGTTGAACAACAAGAACACATGGACACAGAGAGGGGAACATCACACACAGGGCCTGTTGGGGGGTGGGGGGCAAGGGGAGGGATATCAGGGAGGGGATTGGGGAGGGATAACATTAGGAGAAATACCTAATGTAGATGATGGGGGGATGGAGGCAGCAAACCACCATGGCATGTGTACACCTATGCAACAATACTGCATGATCTGCACATGTACCCCAGAACTTAAAGTATAATAATAAAAAACGTTGCCTTCTTAAATGCTTTCTGAAGTTTTTTCTGTTGTGTTGTAGGAGATGTTGATTAAACAAGAGTTTTGGATTCAACACTCCAAGGGTGATTCTTTTCACCTCTATAGTTTTGACTTTGACTTCTCTCTCCATTGTAGTAGAGGCAAATGGATAGCAGGTTGATCTCTGCTCCCTGCTTTCCTTCAAGGATTTTCTCTGCATCGGCTTCTGTCTTAAATTCAGTATAAGCAATCCCTTTACTCTTCCCATCATTGCTGACTAATCTGATCTTCACAGCACTTTTAAACACTTCTTTAAATTCATCCTGAGTGCTTTTGTAGGGAGATTTTTGTCCAAACGTGTTGTTTCATGTTTATTTTTCTTACCATCTTTTTCCCTAGTTTAATTTCATTTCCAAAGACTTCTAAATTAATGAGTTTCAAATCTGGTTCTTCAGAAGATTCCAAATCAGGATAGCCAAACTCGCTGGTCATACAAATTGTGATATTCAAAATAGTAAGATCGTTTTTGGCAAAAAAGTCTACGATACCAATTTTTAAGTCAGGTGCAGATTTGTTCGAGTTTGGGTTTCCAACAAAGAGACTGAAAGTCAAGGTTGGTTCTGTGGCTTCCACTTTCTATTTCATGGCTTCATGAGCTTCTTTTCGTTTAGTAATTTCCTTCTGTGTACTTCTTTGATAGGATCTTTCCCTTCATTCTCCTCCACATCATCATCTTCTTTTTCCTCCTCTTCCTCGTCATCATCTCCTCTTCATCTTCATTGTCAGAAAGCTCTAGGCTTTCACAGGAACAGCTTTTACAGATGACTTTCTTTCCTTTGGCTGATGCTGCCTCCACAGCTTCTTCTGAAAGAAGAATCTTCTTCTTTATCTTCTTCTTTGTCATCATCATTTTTATCTTTGACATCGTCAGCACCTTTGTCCTCTGATACAAAGAAAGCAGCTGCTTCTTTCACAATTGCTGACTCAAATTCATCCTCATTCTCATTTTCACCTTCATCCTCAGCATCTTCTTTGCTGTCCTTATCCTCCTCATCATTATTGTCTTCATTCCTGAAATTCTTGCCATTCTTTGCCCCATTGGCTGGTATGGTGGCTCTCTTTTAACCATGGGTTGCTAATCAACATTCTGCCTGGTGTGGGTCCCCTCTTAGAAGGTACCATGACTGCTTTGGCCAGTAACTGTCTTCTGTGCCACATGCTGCTGCGTTTTTGCCTGGAGTGACAGCTGCTTTCTTGGCATATGTTGCAACAGCAACTTTACTTTGTTTGGAAACTACCCCCTTCTTTGCCAGAGTTGTGGTAGCCTCCTTGTCTTTTTTCCTGAGACGCGATGACCACTTTCCCACTGTGATCATCATTTTCTGACATTTCCTTATCTTCACTATCTTATTCTAACTCCTTCAGTGGAGGAGTCATTTTCTGGGTGTCACATTAATTTTTATCAGCCTTGCCATCAACTAGCAAAAGCCACAAGACTTCTCCACTGATCAAGCAAGACTTCATACTGCATGGTGCCTTCAAACACACCAGGACTTCACAGTAGACCAGCCTCCCAGGACCCACACAAAGAGAGTTATTATGTAAGAAACTAAAGCTTAAAATGGTAGAGATGAAAGTAAACTTAGAACTTATATATGACCAGTCTCTAGATTTTTTTTTTATTTTACTTTACTTTAAGTTCTGGGGTACATGTGCAGATTTTGCAGGATTGTTATATAGGTATACGCATGCCATGGTGGTTTGCTGCCTCCATCCCCCCATCATTTACACTAGGTATTTCTCCTAATGTTATCCCTCCCTAAACCCCCCACCCCCCCAGCTATCCCTCCCCTAGCTCCCCACTCCTCAACAGACCCCCATGTGTGATGTTCCCCTCTCTGTCCAAGTGTTCTCATTGTTCAACTCCCACTTATGCGTAAGAACAGGCAGTGTTCAGTTTTCTGTCCTTGTGTCAGTTTGCTAAGAATGATGGTTTCCAGCTTCATCCATGTCCCTGCAAAGGAAATGAAATCATCCTTTTTTGTGGCTGCATAGTATTCTATGGTGCATATGTACCACATTTTCTTTATCCAGTCTATCACTGATGGGCATTTGGGTTGGTTCCACGTCTTTGCTATTGTGAACAGTGCTGCAATGAACATACTTGTGCATGTGTCTTTATAATAGAATGATTTATAATCCTTTGGGTATATACCCAGTAATAGGATTGCTGGGTCAAATGGTATTTCTAGTTCTAGATCCTTGAGAAATTGCCACACTGTCTTCCACAATGGTTGAACTAATTTACAGTCCCACCAACAGTGTAAAAGCATTCCCATTTCTCCACATCCTTTCCAGCATCTGTTGTCTCCAGATTTTTTAATGATCACCATTCTAACTGGCATGAGATGGTATGTCAATGTGGTTTTGATTTGCATTTCTCTAATGACCAGTGATGATGAGCATTTTTTCATGTTTGTTGGCCTCATATATGTCTTCTTTTGAAAAGTGTCTGTTCATATCCTTTGCCCAGTTTTTTATGGGGTTTTTTTCTTCCTGTATATTTGTTTTAGTTCTTTGTAGATTCTGGACAGTAGTCCTTTGTCAGATGGGTAGCTTGCAAAAATTTTTCCCATTCTGTTGGCTGCCAGTTCACTCTAATCATTGTTTCTTTTGCTGTGCAGAAGCTCTTTAGTTTAATTAGATTCCATTTGTCTATTTTGGCTTTTGTTGCCAATGCTTTTGGTGTTCTAGTCATGAAGTCCTTGCCTATGCCTATGTCCTGAATGGTATTGCCTAGGTTTTCTTCTAGGCTTTTTATGGTGTTAGGTCTTATGTTTAAATCTTTAATCCATCTGGAGTTAATTTTCGTATAAGGTGTAAGGAAGGGGTCCAGTTTCAGCTTTCTGCACATGGCTAGCCAGTTTTCCCAACACTATTTATTAAACAGGGAATCCTTTCCCTATGCTTGTTTTTGTCAGGTTTGTCAAAGATCAGATTGTTGTAGGTGTGTGGCGTTACTTCTGTGGTTTCTAGATTTTTAACTCAAACTGTGGTCTAGGAGGGAAAGCATTGGTAAGGAAGGAAGGGAAGGAAGCAAAGGAAAGAAAGAACAAAGGATGGAAGAGTGGAAGAAAAGAAGAAAGGTTCACATTTCTATAAAATAAAATATAATGAGCTAAATTATAGAGCTTTATTTGTAATTGACGAATGAACTATCTGATCTACACTTTGTACCTTCAAGATTCACTTACTGTAATATTTATTCTCTTATTTTATTAGATAACACAAAAAGGCAAGTAAAGGTTTCCAATGAGCTAATAGTGTAGGAGAAAAAAAATAAGCTTTTAGTATTCACAATTTTTTGACAAATAAAACACTAAACCTCTTTTTTTAAAAAAAATCCATTTTTAAGCAATCTGAATCCTGCTTTATTGATTCGAAAATACTTCAGTGGTTTAAGGGATATTTGACTTTTATTATCTCCCAGAAGAAAGAGCACAAGGCTAATAATGCACAGGCAAGCAATTGTCAGACTCTTGACAATAAGGGAAAGAAACAAACAGGAGGAATGTCTAAAGGCAGGGATCTATCCAACCTTAAAGGGCTAAAAATAAGCCAGTGGCAACAAATGAGTAATTGCCTTACATTTCCTTATACTCAATGACATGCAATACGTGCGAAGTAAAGCAGAGGCAGGCACGTTTCAAACTACCTTGAAGGTCAAGTTGGGGTTTTGCTACATTTTAGCAATTCCAAACATGAGGTAAGAGGAACATTTCTCTTCCCTTACTGCATTTAGGGCATGATCAAATAGCATTCCAAAAGATAATAGAAATCTTATTCATCACTTTTATAATCACCAGATAGAATGTATGAAGCATCTTTTGACTTGCCACAATGCTGTATGCAACGTTAATTATACTGTAACAAAAGGTAGTCAAGTCTCTGCCCCCAGTCTTTAGCCCTTCCATCCTAATTCTTCATAAATCCAATGAGTATTCTATTGCTTTCTTTTTATCATCTGTATAAAAGGAACATCTCAAAAGTCTACAACACTGAACTAGTGACTCAAATAGTTTTTTTTCTAAGAAAAAGCTTTCAAATGAATTTGGGATGAAATCAGTACTTTCACACATCATCTCTTCCTAGAAAAAGAAATAAAATTCACTGAAGAATATGTTGTTTGCTGACTTAAACGTATTAAGTAATTTTAAATATAATGCTAAAAACATTGAATCCCATTAGAAAAATGGTTTGTAGGAAAAGTTATGCAACAAAATTGTATCCTCAATAGCATGTTCCACTGATGCTATTTCCTGTATGTATATATTCCATAAATAAGACACATTACATAGAAACCCCCCCTTTTTTTTAGTAATATCCTTTTGTCTTGAAGTCTACTTTATCTCATACAGTCATACCCATTTCCACTTTTTTATGCTTTCTGTTTCTGTGGTTCATCTTTTGCTACTTGTTTACTTTTTATTTTCTGTATTTTTTTTATTTATTTTTTTTTTATTTTACTTTAGGTTCTGGGGTACATGTGCAGGTCATGCAGTATTATAGGAAGATATACTAGAGAGTCCCAGACTGCAAATCAGAAACTGGGATTTTTCTTTCTTTGTAGCTAACATTTACTGTGTGACTTTCATCAAGTTAATTCTATTCTCTGGACCTCAGTTTTCTCATCTGTGAAATAAAGCATTGAATACCTTCTAAGGTTTCTCCCAACCCCAAATTCCATACTTTTAAATTAGATGAAGTTTTCAGCTAATAAGCTACATTAAAAAAAATTAAGTTACTTCTAATCACACATTCAATTAAAGCAATTTTATCTCTGATGTTATGACAAATGTCATACTTTATTTATGCATTTCCTGAAACTATCTTCTGATTTTTGCATTTTCCAGTACCATGTACTTCCACATTGTGTTAGGCTGTCCTTTAATTGCTATAAAGAAATACCTGAAATACCATATGACCCAGCAATTCCATTACTGGGTATATGTCCAAAGGATTATAAATCATTCTACTCTAAAGACACATGCACACGTATGTTTATTGCAGCACTGTTCATAATAGCAAAGACTTGGAAGCAACCCAAATGCCCATCAATGATAGACTGGATAAAGAAAATGTGGCACATATACACCATGGAATACTATGCAGTCATAAAAATGGATGATTTCATTTCCTTTGCAGGGACATGAATGAAGCTGGAAACTATCATTCTTAGCAAACTGACACAAGAACAGAAAACCAAACACCACATGTTTTCACTCATAAGTGGGAGTTGAACAATGAGAATACATGGACACAAGGAGGGGAACGTCACATATGGGGGCCTGTTTGGGGGGTGGGGAGCTAGGAGAGGGATAGCATTAGGAGAAATACCTAATGTAGATGATGGGTTGATAGGTGCAGCAAACCACCATGGCGTATGTATACCTATGTAACAAACCTGCACATTCTGCACATGTATCTCAGAACTTAAAGTATAATAATAATTAAAAAAAAGAAAATATGGAGAAAAGAGAGTGTCTTTATGGTTAAGGAGATCTATCATTGTAGAGTGTCATGCACACAATAAAATTTTATGTGCCATACATCAAATATTAAACATCTAAAATCACGCACACACAAAAAGAAATACCTGAGACTGGGTATTTTATAAAGAGGTTTAATTGGCTCAAGGCTCAGCAGGTTTTACAAGAAGCATGGTGCTGGAATCTGCTTGGCTTCTGATGAAGCCTGAGGGAGCTTTCTATCATGGCAGAAGGCAAAGGGTGAACAGGCCTGTCACATGGCAAAAGCACGAGCAAGCGAGGGTGTGGGGGGGGGTGGGGGGAAGGAGGTGCCACACGCTTTTAAACGACCAGATCTCCTATGAACTCAGAGCAAGAGCTCACTTATCACCAAGAGGATGGCCCAAGACATTCATGAGAGATCTGCCTCCACGATTCAAACACCACACACCAGGCCCCACCTGCAATACTGAGGATCACATTTCAATAAGAGATGTGGGTGAGGACAAATACCCAAAGTATATCACATGGGAACAACAAAACATTGAAATAAAAATTTTAAAGGAAGATACAATTTTAAATAATCTTATATTAAAAGAATTCTAGATTGTTTATCACAGTAGATAACTCTAAGTTGCCTTTTAATAACTCTTATAATAATGCTTCTTCCATTACCTTTGAAAACACATATATGCTTCATGTAAAGTTCCTCAAGGCAAATAAGAATCAAAACTTAAGCCAAAGCCGAAAGCCTGTCATAGACCCTCTATTGAGAGCTCTATCTGTAGATATCTTGATATCTTCTATCACTGTGAATGTCTCTGTTATAGTACTTATCAAACTGTAGTTCAGCTTTTTCCACTAATCTGCAAAATCCTTGAAACCAAGAACTGTGTTTTACTAGGGAAAGATACTCAGGAGGAACACAATTAATGTTTGTGGAATGAGTGAATGAAGTATATATAAGCACTCCCATAGTTATAAATATATAATTTACATGTATCTAAATGTCTGTTGCTTCCCTCTTCAGAATTATATAATAAGCTTTTTTAAATGACACATCAATTCAATTAAGAATATTTGAGCACCTCCTATGTGCTAGGTGTAGTTCTAGGTACCAGGAATTCATCAGTAGATAAACATGTAAATAAGCAAAATACATTAAATATTTGAAGATAAATAGGTAGTGTAACATACTGTGCATGCCGGGGTTGGCAGTGGAGCACATGAGGACATCAGGTATGATGAGGGAGTATGGAAGTTTTAAAAGAATGTCAAGAGAGGCCTCATTTAGCAGATGACATGCAAACAAAAACTAAAAGCAAAACCATTTTGTTGAATTTTCTTAATATTATTCTTCATGATCCATGACTTTCAGGGTTGTGATAAGAATTTTAAAATATCTTTGATGTCTGAAGTTACACATATGTGAAGCTGTATTTGCAGATATTAGCTCATCTGAAAACTGACAGGTGTTAACAACTCAAGAATAAATAAATTTGTTTTAAAGTTTTAGAATAATAAATTTAAGTTGTATTTATTATTTTGTAAAATGTGAAATTAAAAACCACTCAATAACAGTGTTAATTACATTTATTGATGTATTTTTTTGTCCTAATGTAGGCTACTCTGAACTTAGAAGGTCATATCTAAACACTTAAATTTGGCTGACCAGCACCTATATATGGACACAAGAAAAGAAAAGTAATCCATATAAACTTAGGTCAAAACTCTATTTAGGAAAGAAAGGGGGAAACCTAAATTACCTGAAGGGACTTTGATGGATTATAATAAATTTCTCAATTCTCATTTCCCGTGGAGCCATGAATGGCAGTCAGGTTCTTATGTATGCATGAGTATCTTTTGGTCAGCAGTAGGTCCATGAAATGCTGTGTTGAGAATTCTGAAGCTGCATCTTAAATTGCTAAGTGTTTGTGCTTGTTAGACATGTCTGGAGTGCAAGGAAGGAGGGGAAAGTAGTCATCCTTAGGCCATATATCCATTAGTCTTGATCCACACTATGCAGGGCAGCTTACATGACACATCAAATTCATGCGCAGCATAAGTTAGGGATTTGTAAAATCAAAACCAATAATTTCTACTTTCTCTACCTGTAATATCTGTACTGAGAATCAATGAGCAGAAATGAACTAAGTCAATAATCTAAAAGGTACAGTCATGGAGAAGGCACAGTAAAGTGTATGTCTCTATACCACATCATAAAACTAAGCTGAAAAGGGACAAATTTAGAACCAATAATAATATTCAGCTATTTGGACCTGTGAAAAGAGGAGTAACTAAAAACAGAGATACACAAGAAATATTCATTAAGTGAACCAAATTGATTTCTGTCAGCAGGCTTTTCTCAGTCTTAGTGCCACTTTTCACAGGGTTATTGAATCGTCCCTTTTTTTATTGCCCCTAAGAGTTTGTGCTCAGCATCAGGCACTAACAAAATTATTAGAATTGCAAAATCTATTTTGTAATTTATTATTACTAACTTTGATTTGTGTACCCGTTAGTCTACTTTTCAAACCTAGTAGTTTTTCAAACCTAGTGCTTTTCAAACCTAGAAGACAGCAAAGATATGTTGTTAGAGATTGCATTTCTGTCATGATAATTCCAAGAAGGAGCTATTATTTTTAGCTATAGGATGGAACAGCTTCAGAGAACAGATCTATAAACAGGAGTAGAAGGGTCAATAAATGACTATACCAGAACCACAGCAATTATAGAAGCTAAAGCAAAACACATCATGTTCCCCTTGTGGGAAAGAGAAAAGAAAAATGATGATGTGTTTCTTAAGTTATACTATGAAATGTATTTTGACATGCTTTTTGGGCAACATTACCTTTATTCTTTTTTCAACCTCAATACCCCTACAGCCTTTCTAGGAATTCTGGTAAGTTCTCTTGTCAAATCAAAATGTTCTTCCTTCATTAACATCTTCCTAGATTTTTCCATTATATTCACCTTTCCTAGAAAACATGCTTTCTTTGCTTAAACGTCTGATTTTCCTGCTTCTTGCCCTTCAGAGTTTCTTTAAATTGCTCTTCCATCAATTATATTATTCAAAGCCTGACCACCTGAACATTACCTAGGATTTGAAAGAATTTCACTCTTGTTAAAGGTCTTATTTGATGTTTTATCTTACCTGCTCTAATCTGTTCATGGACAATAATCACATTTCACATTTTCTCTTTATAGAATGTTGCCAGGGTACAGAAGCAGAGATAGTATCTACCTCAGAACTTCAACATTATTGAAAATAATGATTTAACTTAGAGAGAAAAAAAAAAGATGTCACTCACTGTCACCTTGTTTCAGACCTTATTTGAGTAAGAACTTACCAACTAATATTAGTACCTAGTACTTGAAGCATATAGCTTTACTGTATCATTTAAAATCTGTTTTTAGTTACTCCTCTTTTCACAGGTCCTAATAACTGAATATTATTATTAGTTATAAATTTACCCCTTTTCAGCTTAGTTTTATGATGTGGTATAGAGACATACACTTTATTTTGCTTTCTAATAAATGTCATTACATGAATGCCAGTTACTCTGTGAACCTGATAAATATTCTGGTTCATGATGTTTTTTAAAAAATTGTTCATTTCTTTGTTTCATGCTGGAAACAGTCTATCTACCATTCACTGACAGAATTTTTAGGTACCCTTTCCACCAAAAGCCAAAAGGAAACAACTCAAAAGTCCAGTAATTTACGTCATTTATTCTAAATATAGAAGAAACAAAGTAATAGGAACAGCATCTCCCCTTAAAATAAGTTGGGCATAGTTTCCAAAGACTTCTTAAAGAACTAATGACTCTATTTCTACTTGCTTTTTGTTTATTGGTTGGTTTGTTTGTTTGTTTGTTTGTTTGTTTGTTTGTTTGTTTTGAGACAAAGTTTCTCTCTTGTTGCCCAAGCTGAGTGCAGTGGTGTGATCTCAGCTCATTGCAACCTCCACCTCCTGGGTTCAAGCGATTTTCCTGCCTCAGCCTACCGAGTAGCTGGGATTACAGGTATGTGCCATCATGCCCAGTTAATTTTTGTATTTTTAGTAGAGATGGGGTTTCGCCATGTTGCCCAGGCTGCTCTCGAACTCCTGACCTCAGGTGATCCACCCACCTCAGCCTCCCATACAAGCGTAAGCCACTGTGCCTGGCCTCCACTTGCTTCTATGTGCTGCTTGTAGTAATCTTTTCTGTAAATGTGAATATTGTTTCAATCTGACATATTAATATAACAGAAGAAGCTTAGTCTTGAAAAGAAGCTTAGTCTTGAAACATAAAACTGTTTCAACTGCACTATCAAACATATGCCCATTGTTCCAGTTATCTAATTATGCATAATAAACAGTCCTAAAATGTGGTGACTGAAAACAAAAATTTATTATCTCTCCTAATTCTGAAGGCTTATTGGGTCTTCTTGGGTTATCTTCTCTTGAAGTCTGCCACATTTTCACACAGTCATAATTAAATGGGACTGGAGTCATCTGAAAACTCAAATAGGCAGAATGTTCAAGGTGGCTTCTTCACTGCTATGGTGACACTTCAGCTGGAGGATGAAACTGCTGGAGGATGTTAAAGCCTCTCTCTTGATGACATCTCTTCATGGCTATTGACAGTATTTTATGTGTTTCTTACACCAAAAGCCAGAATGAAACCATTCAAAAATCCAGTTTATATATGGTTTCAAATATAGAAGAAAACAAATATCGTAGCATCTTTCTCATGTTCTGTATAGATATTGGGCTTTCTTAACAATATGACAGTCTCAGTAGAATTGTTATATATATATATATGTGTATGTGTTAGATATACACTATATATATGTGTATGTGTTATGTGTGTGCATATATATATACACACACACAAATACATAACACATACACATATATATAATGTGTATGTGTTATATATATACACACACACACATATATAGAACACATACACATACATATAAATATATTGACTACTTTCTTCAGAGTGCATGTTCCAAGATTTCAAAGAAAAGCTGTGTGACTTCTTGTAGCCTAACATTGGAAGTTATGCAGCATCTCTTCAGCTACTTTCCATTGGTTGTACAGAGATAGTCCAAATTCAAGGTGCATGGGAGCTATACAAGAGTGTATGTATCTAGAGGTATAGTCCATTAGGATGCCATCTTTGGAGACTAGCTATCAACCCCATGCAGCTACAAATAAGGCTATAACCAAAAAGCAGTCTTCTTTATCTATCAATGCCATATAAGCAGGTAGTTTCAGATGAGACTTACATCTAGCCAGATGGAGAAACTGAAATTCTTCTAGAGATCAATGTCAGCTACATGCCACAGCCAGCTTTCCCTCACTTGCTTCAGGGAAGGTTTAGTGTATATTTTATTTATTGAAATGTGTATGAAGATTTACCTATAAGCATGTTTGCTGCAGAATTACACTGAAAACGACCTATTTTCCCAACAATAGTAGCCTAAATTAAGAAACATCAATATAATGAAATATATGCTACCAAAAAAAGTTCTTAAAGATAAATACAATAGACAGGAGGAATGAGTTCCTGTGTTCTGCAGCAGTGTAAAGTGAATATGGATAACTATAATTTATTGTGTATTCTCAGAAAGCTAGAAGAGAGGATTTTGAATGTTTATAATACAAAGAAATGACATATGTCTGAGGTGATGAATATACTAATCACCCAGTTTTGATCATTCCTTATATGTATCAAATAGCACTCTGTATCTCATAAATGCATACAATTACTATGGGTCAACTAAAAAAAAAGAAAGACAAAAAATGATAAATGAACCAGGGAAATACTGATGATAGTATGAAGTGCAGAAAGGGAGATTAATAATATGTATACTTTAATTTCATAAATATATTTTTGTGTGTGAACAGGGATACAAATGCATACATGCACATTTATGTGCAGAAAAGAAACTAGAATTAAATATATCCAAACATTTATGGTAATTCTTTCCAGGTAGTGGGATTATGTATGGGTGGTTTTTTGAATTTTTTTCTTGTGCTTTTTCATATTTTCCAAATTTTTAATACAGATTTATTGATTTTTTTTTAATTTTTAAATAGTCTTTCATTGTTAGATATGAGGGCAAGAGAAGAAAATAGTGAAAAGGAAAAAAGCCTGACATTAAACTTTAGAATCATTATCTTCACCACAACCAAGAAATCAACATTTCATCAAAGGAGTGTTTTATCTTTTTCAGGCTATACTACAGTATAATTTGGTATAATGAAATGATGATATCTTACCTACAAAAAATTAATGCATTTCAAAATATGATTAAACTTTCTAGCAAGAAGAATAATGCCTCAACTCAGAGTTTCTGGTTTCAACTCTCAGAAGGTGATCTGATGTATATCTATCTCTCTTCCATTCCAAAATTCTACTAAAATGACTGAAAAACAATGGAGGAGAAAGGTAGAGCAGCATTGAAAAACCGAAAACATTGTGGCTCCAGACCAGAAACTCTTATGGCTCACTAGTACAACAGAAATAGAGTCAGAGAAAGCACAGTGAAAACTGTCAGAAACAGGCATAAAACACACAGAGAGATGAAAGAATAGAAAGTACTTGGTGTAGAGCTTGGAATATAGTAAGCAAAACAGTAAATGATATAATTATTAATGCTGCTATTACCATATTATGTCATTTGCTCAAGGATCTTGCAAGTACCATGCCTGTATATCTAATTTTCTCTTAGACAGCTTAAGCTGGAGGGTCCCCAGATATCTCAAAATCAACATGTTCAAAAACAAACTCCCCATCCTTTCTTCCCAAGACTTTCTTCTCTTCCTGATCAGCCCAGACTAAGTGCTTTATGTGTCATCCTTGCTACTTCTGTATATTCATTAGTCACCATTTCTTACCAATTTCTACCTCATAATTCTTTCTCTATATATGTATATATAAATATATATATGAATGTACACAAGTATAGATATTAATATATATATATGAACCTATATACATATGTTCTTTTTTAAATAATTTCAACTTTTATTATAGATTCAGAGAGTGTGTGTGCAAGTTTGTTACATGGATATATTATACGATGCAGAGGTTTGGGATATGAATCGTCTCATTACCCAGATATTGAATGTAGTACTCAACAGCTTTTCAACTCTTGCCCTCTTCCCTACCTCCCTGCTCTAGTAGGCTCCAGTGTCTACTTTTGTCATCTTTATACCTATGAGCACCCAATGTTTCATTTCCATTTATAAGTGAGAACATGTAGTATTTGATTTTCTGTTCCTGTGTTAATTCACTTAGAATAATGGCTACTAGCTGCATCCATGTTGTTGCAAAGGACATGACTTCATTCTTTTTATGACTACATAGTAGTCCATGGTGTATATGTACCACATTTTCTTTATCCAGTCCACCACTGATGGGCATCTAGGTTGATACATGTATTTGCTATTGTGAATAGTGCTGTGATGACTGTACATGTGTCTTTTTGGTAGAATGCTTTATTTTCCTTTGGGTATATACCCAGTAATGGCATTGCTGAGTCAATTGTCAGTTCTGTTTTAAGTTCCTTGAGAAATGTCCAAATAGCTTTCCACAGTGGCTAAACTAATTGACATTCCCATCAACAGTGTATAAGAATTCCCTTTTCTCCACAGGCACACTAGCACCTGTTGTTTTTTGACTTTTTCATCATAGCCACTCTGGTGTGCGACAGTATCTCACTGTGGTTTTGATTTGCATTTCTCTGATGATTAGTGATGTTAAGCATTTTTGCATGTTTGTTAGCTACTTTTCTGTCTTGTTTTGAAGTGTCTGTTTGTGTTTCTTGCCCACTTTTTAATGGGGTTGTTTTTTGTTTGAATTGCTTAAGTTCCTTATTGATTCCGGATACAAGACTTTTGTTGGAGGCATGGTTTGCAAATATTCTTTCCAATTCTATAGGTTATTTGTTTAGTCTGTTGATAGTTTCTTTTGCTGTGCAGAAACTCTTTAGGTTATTAGGTCCCACTTGTCAATTTTTGGTTTTGTTTCGATTGCTTTTGAGGACTCAGTCATAAATTATTCACCAAGGCCAAGTCATAAATGATTTACCAAGGCCAATGTCCAAAATGGTGTTTCCTAGGTTTTCCTCTAGGATTCTTATAGTTCAAGGTCTTACATTTAAATCTTTGATCCACCTTGAGTTATTTTTATATATGGCAAAAGGTCCAGCTTCATTCTTCTGCATATAGCTAGCCATCTATTCCAGTAGCATTTATTGAATAGAAAATCCTTTCCCATTGATTATTTTTGTTGCCTTTGTGGAAGAGCAGATGGTTGTAGGTGTGTGGCTTTGTTTCTGGATTCTCTACTCTGTTTCATTGGCCTACATCTCTATTTTTGTACCAGCACCACACTGTTCAGGTTGTAGCCTTGTAGTACAATTTGAAGTCAGGTAATATAACAAGTCTTTGGCTTTGTTTTTTTATTTAGAATTGCTATGGCTATTTGGGCTCTGTTTTGATTCCATGTGAATTTTAGAATAGTTTTCTAATTGTGTGGAAAATTACATTAGTAGTTTGATAGAAATAGTGTTGACTTTGTAGACTGCTTTAAGCAGTATGGCTATTTTAACAATATTCATTCTTTCAATCTATAAGCATAGAATGTGTTTCTATTTGATTGTGTCATCTCTGATTTCTTTCAGCAGTATTTTGTAGTTCCCCGTGTAGAGATCTTTCACATCCTTGGTTATATGTATTCCTAAGTATTTTATTTATTTTGTGACTATTGTAAATGAGATTGTGTCCTTGATTTGCCTCTCAGGTTGAATTTTTTTGCTCTATAGAAAGGTTACTGATTTTTGTACATTGATTTTGTATCCTGAAACTTTACTGAAGTTGTTTATCAGTTACAGGAGCCTTTTGGTGGAGTCTCTAAGGTTTTCTAAGTATACAATCATATCATCAACAAAGAGAGATAGCTTGACTTCTTTTTATCTTTGGATAAAAAGAAAAACCTTTATTCCTTTTTCTTACCTGATGCCCTGGCCAGGACTTTCAGTTCTATGTTGAATAGGAGTGGTGAGAGTGAGCATCTTTGTGTTGTTCCAGCTCTCAAAGAGAATGCTTCCAGCTTTTGCCTTTTCAGTATCATGCTGAGTGTGGATTTTTCATACATAGCTCTTAATATGTTGATGTATGCTCCTTCAGTGCCTACTTTCTTGAGGGTTTTTATCATGAAGTAATGTTGGATTTTATCAAAAGCTTTTTTCACATCTATTGAGATAATCATACAGTTTTTGTTTTTAATTCTGTTTATGTGGCTTATCACATTTATTGATTTGCATATGTTGAACCAATGTTGCATCCCAGTAATGAAGCCTATTCAATAATGTTAAATTAACTTTGGGATGTGCTGCTGGATTCAGTATGCTAGTATTTTGTTGAGGATTTTTACATCTATGGTCAGAGTTATTGGTACATTGTTTTCTTTTGTTGTATCTTTCTCAGGTTTTGGTATCAGGATGATGCTAGCTCTGTAGACTGTTAGGGAGGAGTCACTCTTCTTTGATTTTTTGGAATAGTTACAGTAGCATAGGTAGCAGCTCTTCTTTTTATAGCTGGGAGAATTTGTCTGTGAATCCACATGATCCAGAACTTCTGGGGATTTGCAATGTTTTTATTGTTGATTCAATTTTGGAATTCAATATTGGTCTATTCAGCATTTCTATTTCTTCTTGATTCAATCTTGGGAAGTTGTGTGTTTGCATGAATGTATCCATTTCCTCTAGATTTTCTGGCTTATGTACAGAGCAGTGTTCATAACAGTTTCATGGGGTCTTTTATATTTCTGTGGAATCAGTTGTAATGTCACCTTCAAATTTCTGATTGTGCTTATTTGTATCTTCTTTTTGTTGTTGTTTTTAATCTAGATAGCAGTCTATTGATCTTGTTTATTCTTTCAAAAAACAACCTTTTGTTTTGTTGACTCTTTGTATGGCATTTTGGGTCTCAATTTTGTTCAGTTCGACTCAACTTTAGTTGTTTCTTTTCTTCTGCTAGGTCTGTGGGTTAGTTTGTTTCTGTTTTCCTAGTTCTAGGTGTGATGGTAAATCTTTAATTTGGCATCTTTCTAATTTTTTGAGATAGGCATTTAGCCTCTTTCCTCTTAACATTGCCTTTGTTGCATCTGATATATTGGTATGTTGTGTCTCTATTTTCATTAATTAATTTCAAAGAATTTTTTTTTATTTCTGCCTTAATTTCATTGTTTACCCAAAAGTCAATCAGGAGCAAGTTGTTTAATTTCCACGTAATTGTGTGGTTTGGGGAGATATTCCTGGTATTAGCATGCAGTTTTCTTTACCTTTTCATTTCTATAACTCAAGTATAGGTCAATGTTATTCACAACAAAAATGTTAGGTCTTCTCCAGACTTGGTTCACAACCATACATTTCTTATTTCCTTATCTTTTTATATTTTGTATTTATGCCTTTATGTATAATTTTTAATTTCAAACATAGTAGATGAATACTCATTTTAAAATTAGAATAATACTCTTCATCAAATTTCAAAGTCACGAAAGGAATTTCCATACCAAAGGGTCAGCAACAATAGAGAACAAAGTTGGAGTCAGAGTCTGTATATAATGGAGTATCCTTGTCTGGCCCCATCACATGAAAATCTTTTGTGAACTTGAAATGTGATACTTTTACTTATAGCCCACACTGCTCTTGTCCGGGAAGTTTATGCCCAGTTTGCACGAGCCCTGCATCTGCAGGTCAGCCTATTTTCACCTCCATATCAAATGGCTATCTACAATCTCTGAGAACCAGGCTAAATTAAGTCTGAGTGTCCCATTTATCCAGGAAGAGATGTCACATAGAGAAGATAGAATCAAAAAAGGATGTTTTAAATTGAAACTAAAAAGATCTTAATGGCTGATTAAATAGAACTTAATGACTGAAATAATGCAGTGGCTGGGTGGGGAGAAGGCAGGGACAGGTAAAGATACAGTTTATATGGCAAAGATAACAATTTCAAGTGGTTTAAGATTTAAGGTTATCAAGTGAAAACTAAAGCTCATCTAGAAAGAAATATACTTTATTAAAGCAGATTCCCAGAAGTATAAACTTTCACTGTTTTTGTCAAACCTGAGAGCCAGAATTTTGTTTTTCAAAATCACTGAGAAACCTTCATATCCAAGTATATGTTAAATACATATCTTATATCTCAAATACATCTCTTATATCTTCCTTGTGGAAGGAAGTGTTTAACTGGATTTTTATAAGGTGTCAAAAAGATTTGTGGACAATAACTAAACCCATATTCTGCAATTGTAATTAGATGAAGTTTATTATATACACTTATGCACAAAGAATAGGCTGCTTTTCTACTTTGCAAACAATAAGAGGTATTCTATGAGCTCTGATATCACCCAGTATTTTCTTCTCACTTAGGAACTAGTAGTAATCCTTAGTCATTTTGGCTAGGATAGGCTCTGCTGCTATATCTGGAATCTTTTCCATTTGTTCTATATTGCTCTTTTCCCAAATCCATGTGGTTCTACACAGCAATGTGCATTCCTGTCTTAAGACGATAAGTCTTACTGTTCTTAGTCATAACTCGAAGTGTGGTTCTTGAATACCCTATCTGTATTTTTAATATGTGGATTGAAGCACCACACTGGTCCTGTGCCCAGTCTACACTATCTTCTTGAGAATACCCACAGTCTTCTGGTATGTTGTCTGAATTTATTTCTGGACTATGTTATCTGACAGATTTTAAAGAACTTTTTCAAGAAAAGGATATTTTCCTTGGAGGCCAAACTGAAAACAGATATTCATCATGATAATCCCTTAAAATTACTGTCTAGCATATTATAGAAAAGGGTAGTTCTGGATATTGTTGGTTAATCACTTCCTGCCCACTCTCTTATGTGTTAGAGAAGAGCTAAGAAGGAAATTTCCTACATTGAAAATAGAAAATTCCCAATTAAGAGTTAATGAATACATGAAAAATATTAATTATTTGGTAAATGCATACACTTTTTATCATGGTCATTGAGGGAATGATGAGGGAACTTTTCTCTAAGCCTAAGACTACACATGTGGACTTGCCCAACACATCACCTTAAGCCTGGAAATTGGAAGAGAGGAAATAGGAAACCAGAGTGACAGCTTCTCACAAAATTGGTTAGAATCATCATTAAAAGCAGACTGATGGTGAATTTGTGACTATCTAGATCTAATAAGAGACTTGGGGCTCAACAGCCAGCCATCTCATATTCCCCTTTATCAGTTCTGAACTGAAAAGCCCCTCACTTTTTCTCATGAAAGGTAGTGATTGTTGCTTTTATAAGAAAGACTTCACTGGTTGTTTCCCTCCTATATATCTATATCCAAGCAAATCCTCAATGCTTTACACTAATTGTGAGTTGGTCTGTCTTTACCTTAATTACTTCATCTAAAGTCTTCGTTTTCCTTACCTCAGTAACAGGCTCTGATCAGAGAAACTCTTCAGAATGGTTGTCAATTTTGCAGAAGCTGTGAAAATTTTAGACAGTCTTCAGACTTCTGATCACATTTCCCTTGCTAAACCATGCGGACCTGAGGTATCCACCAATAACTGATTTTTCTGACTATTGACTGCTGCAATATCAATTCCTTTGATTTTCACTGAAACCGCTTACATTCCTTAGTGTGGAAAAAAAATAGTAGGTTCTGAATTTATATTTGTTGCTATTTAATTTATTTTATAAGAGTTTTTATTGGATTTAATTAGATATTATATATGATAGTGTTTGGAGAACTGTAAAAGGACTATGCAAATATATTATATTATTATCATTTCAGTTTGGTTTAAGAATACTATCAAATATGAAGAACTGAGAGAAAAGGTGAATGTGTAATCATTATGCTATCATTTTAATTGTGATTACCTTAGCTCTTTGACAACCATGACATTTGTTTTCATGGCTTTTTGCCAATATGACCACAGTCACACCTCTAAGTAGAATTGATATAATAAAACTATGAGATGTCTATTGTTCTTTCCCCAACCCACAATTATATAGCAGATGGTGAGAATGACACAAAATAAATTTGTTGGATCAATTTTAAAAAGACAAAAACAATCAGCCAGACTGCTGACTACCTTGGCATTGAGCCTTGTGGGTGGCTGGGAGGAATTGTCATTGCATGAACATGCAAATAATTGAAATTGAACTATGCAAGGGTGGAGATGATAGTTTGAATCACTAAATGGCTTTTCTAAGTTTCTATCAATGTCTTAATAATGCCACCTGACTTCCTTAGAGCAGAAGGACCTTCACATTTCAATTTTTCTTACTTTATTGATAGCATTTTCTTCTAACAGATTGTACAATGACTGTTGCATAAAGCAACAATTTTCAAAGTTCTAAAAAACCTTAAGAGGTCATTTTATTCTACTGTTTCATTTTATTCTCCTCTTTTTAGAAGACAAAATGAGGTTAAGTAAGATTAAAGATATGAGGCAATTTGTTCACCTAACACAGAACCTTCCATTACAAAGGTGTTTCTAGTTCCTCTTTGCCTAAGTTGAATATTTTTTATTAGTAAATATTGTCTTATTTTAGAAGATACATGGCTAGCATGTAATTCCCAGCATTTGTTTCTGGACTGCTTTAATTAAATAAATTAAATAAGTTAAAATTAATAAGAGTATGAAATTCATACCATATAGACAGTTATTGGCTCATTTTGTTAGAAATTACCTTCAAATTTGTCTAGATAACTCCAAGGTAATTATCAAAGTTTCCAGGTAAAGTATTTAGAAACTCGGAAAGAAAGCAGACCTCTTACTTCTTAAATGAATAAGCTGTGGGAATTTTCAGGAATCTTCCTTCTCACATTCAAGATCCTTAGGGTCATAGATATCAGAAAGATCTGGAAAATATTTCCATCTTGATCCCTAAAACCCACAGCTATAAATGGAGAGCTTAGTTCCTTTCTATTTGTTGACTCTGAAAGGTGCAGATATCCAGTTATGGAAGTCTGACCATTACCATTTCTTACAGATGCTCATCTCTGTGAAAAAAAGAAACAAATCCTACGTTCCTCTTATAGTGATTTCCTATTGCTGCCATAATAAACCTAAACATAATGGCTTAAAACAACACAAACTTACGTCCAAAATCAGTTTCACTGGGTTAAAGTCAAGATGTCAGCGTGGTAGTTCCTTCTGGAGGTTCTAGAAAAGGATCCGTTTTTTGGTCTTTTCTGAAGGCTGCCTGCATTTCTTAGCCCATAGACTCTTCCTCTACCTTCAAAACCAGTAGTGTAGCATCTTCTCTTTTCTCTGGCCTCTGCTCACATCCTATCCCTTTTCTCACTAACTCTGATCCTCTTCTCTCCCTCCTATAAGAACTCTTACAGTTACATTGGGCCTATCCAGGTAATCCAGGATAATTCCCCATCTTAAGATCTTAAATCACAAGTGTAAAGTCCTACCAGTAACATATCCACAGTTTTCAGACATTAGGAAATGAATGTCTTTCGGGGACCATTTTTTGGCCTACTACACATTCATACATCCCTGTAAAATCAGGATCTCAATGCTTCAAAAATAAAAGTAGTATTTTCTGAAGAAATGTGGGGATCTTGACCATGAAGTTATTCTGCCTCTTTCTACTTTCTCCCAGCCCAAACAATTAGGCCAGGAAAGAATATTCAGAAACTTGTGTTTCAGAGAACAAAGTGAAATCAAAAAGAATAATAGTTCAGAATCTTCAAAAAGTGGGAAGAGCAGAAACAAAAAACAGACAGGAGAATTCAAGTTGAGAAGTCAAATGGTTTTTCAAACCAAAGGGAACTGATGGTGGCCTAAATAATTAATAGAGGTTTATGATAAAGGTATTTCAGGACTGAGCTCAAAATTCAGCTCAGATGTGCAGAAAAATTGTATGTTCTTTATTTTGTTTAAAACTGTTGTTTATTATAATTAAAATTGAGTCCACACTTATATTCCTATATGAAATGTTCAAATTCTAATAGAACTGAACCCTCTCATCTCTGATTCTCTTCTTGAATGATGCATAGAAGTATAGGATCAGTGGCCACGATATCCTTCTGAAGTTTGGAGCAAAAGTTTTTCTGCTCTTATGCTAGTCTTTGAGTACATGATAGTTGGCATGTTCTTATATCTGTGGTGATCATCTTTGCTAGCTATCTTAGGTTACGTTGGCAGATGAGGGGATAACTTTCCTGGCTTGATCATGGCCTGAGAATGCTCACTATCCAACCCATTCTGACCTACTTCCTCCTGGCTGGAGGGTGCTCCGTAGTCTGCAGCATCCTCCATTAACCCCCTGTTCTGACAGCCCACTCTGTCTTCTGCTGCCGGGTTACTTTACTGCCACCATGACAGACCTGCTGGGGCTTAACTTAGCATCCGTTCTACACAGGAACTGACAGCAACATGTGAAAATCCAACCTGCAGAACTCTTTTTGCCTGACCACACTGCATAATTCAGTTTACTTTGATATGACTATACCTATGCCTTCAAGGTGGCCTATGGTTGGAGTCTCATCATACCTCTTAGCTTATCTAGTGTGCGTATTGTACACAAGTTTGCATGTGCACACACACACATACACACACATACACATCCTATTCGGAACTGAATTCAAGCAGAGGAAATTGGGAGATAAACATCTAATTGTTTCATTTTCCTGTCTCTTTTTTTCTTCCTGTCACTCTCTAAGGATAGAAAAGAGCACACTTCCGTTGACTTCCCCTGCATGGTACTGTCCTTCCTGTGATGCCAACCAAGACTTAAAAGCACATAGGGATCATTTCTCTTAACTCTGGGAATATTATATAATGTGAAATGTCCAAATTCAGCTATTTATAAATTAACCTGTGTATATAAATTTAGAAATCCCTTCTAATATTCTATTTAACATGTCAGAAACTGAATGTCTTCTTAGTAATAATTTTCTCTTTAATTTTATACCAAATCCTTATAGAAGAAAGTCTCAGAAAAATAGTGTAAAAGTCATATACTTAAAAAGCAGGAGACAACGTCTTTTCAAAAGTTTCTTCTGTGTGAAAAATTATCAAGGTTAACATCACCAGTGACCTGTTACGTGATAGCATGCATACCTGTTATAACACAATGCAAAGGGCAGTGGTATTTTCCCAAACCCATAATCCCAGTGCAATCATGTGGTAAACACCAGACAAATCCAAAGTTAGGTATACTGATAGATATGAAACTCTCAAGGTCTTGGAAAAGAAATACAGACTGGGAAACTGTCACAGGCCAGAAGGGACTGTGCAATACACTGAACTGAATGGGATCCTGAAGTACAAAAAGATATTAGGGAAAAAAACTAGTGAAATCTAGATAAAGTCTGGAGTTTAGTTAATAATATTGAACCAGTAGTGGTTTCTTAGTTTTGAAAACTGTACAATAGTTATGTAAAATGTTAACATTAGAGAAAACAGAGAGGGATTTAGGAGAACATTCTGCATTTTCTTGTGAACTCTGCTAAAATCTAAAATCATTCAAAAGTAAAAAGGTTATGTCTGCAGCACTGTTCGCAATAGCAAAGACATGGAAGCAACCCAAATGCCCCATCAATGATAGACTGGGTAAAGAAAATGTGGCACATATATACCCTGGAATACTATGCAGCCATAAAAGAGAACAAGATCATGTCCTTTGTAGGGACATAGATGGAGCTGGAAGCCATTATCTCAGCAAACTAACACAGGAACAGGAAAGCAAATACAACATGTTCTCACTTATAAGTGGGAGCTGAACAAGGAGAACACATGAACAAGGGGAGGAGAACAATGCACTCAGTGGCCTGTCAGAGGGGCAAGGAGTGGGAGAGCATCAGGATAAATAGCTACTGCATGCAGGGCTTAATACCTAGGTAACAGGTTGATAAGGTGCAGCAAACCACCATGGCACACATTTACCTATGTAACAAACCTGCACGTCCTGCACATGTATCCTGGAACTTTAAATTAATTTTTAAAATGATATATTTTATTTTTTTTTACCAACAGATACCCAGTTGATCTAACACCACTTATTAAATAATTGTCTACCCACAGATTTGAAATGCCATCTTTAGCATATACGAAATTTCCATATACAGTATATGTGTACTTTCTGTTTTATTGCAAAGATCCACTTGTATATTCTTACTTCAGTACTATATTGCTTGTTACTCTACCTTATAATAAAGTTTGTATTAAAAATTTTTTTAAATTAATTTTTAAAGGCTATGTAAAAACAAACAAAAAATATGTTGAGATAACCGCTTTGAAGATCAGGTTACAAAAGCACTGTACTTCCAACTTATTCACTGCTAGCCCCACAGCCCTCACTCTGGAGAAGCAAGCTGTCACATTGTGACTAGCTCTATGGAGAAGCCCATATGGAGCGACACGGAGCCAATGTCTCTAGTAAGGATGTATGGCCTGACATCAGCTATATAATTGAGCTTCAGAGGGGATCTCATCCACTCAAGCCTTTAGAAGATTACAGCATCATCTGACACTGTGGTTTTAGCCTCAAAACAGACTATGTCAGAAGTATCCAACTGAGCCACGCATTGATTCCTGACCCACGGAAACTGCAAGATAACAAATGTTTATAGTTTTAGAGAAAAGAAGAAAACACTTGAATTGTAAAATTTAATGGAGCTCACCAATAAATTCTGGAGTTATAATAAAAACATGAGTGATTAGGATAGAGCAAGAAAAAAATTCTAAAACAAGTAAAACCATAAATTCTCACACATCTTTATGACTATCCAATATACCTTTCAGGTACAGGGAGAAGTAATAGCTATTAAAAATAGAAAGTCTGTCTACAATTATTTTCCTAATGAAACCATTACAGAGGCATGAATGAAGAAGAAAAGAAAGAATGAAAAACAGGAATTTAATGTTTCATGTATCTGTCCCTTATGCCACTACTGGCAGTGCTGCTAGCAATGATGGACTTGTCATTGTTTTTGAAGTCCTGTTTACATACACACAGGACTTAAAAAAAAAAAAAAAAAAAAAAAAGGAGATCTGTTATACAAAAAATTTTTACAAATTTTTCAAAAAATATATATTTCTTCATTTAGCCTAGCCATTTAATACTAAGCTTGATTCTTACAGTGTAACAAAAGAGGAAGTTGAAATCCAGTGTGGTTTCTTTACATAGTTTTCTACTTTTCGATGATTAAAGCTGTGGTCTCCTAGCAGTGAGGTCAGTACATTTCATAGATGCTACAACAAAATTTGTACTAAATTTGGAACTGTAATGTTCTCATGAAAAACTCTACTTTATTACTAATTTAAGGTACAAGAACAATTTAATCCATCTTAGAAGTGTTTCCTGTTCATGATTTTTAATAGATATTCTCTTCTTCTTTAAAACTAAATTCCTGCTATGCAATTTCTGACAGCAGGTAATAAGAAAGAAGATGAAAATTCTGTTATATAGGAAAAACTGAGAAAAGGAAATGATATAAAATTAAATTATAAAGGTTGTGATTCAAGTAAAGATTGAATCAGGTATTTTTGAGCTCAAGAAAGTAGTTCAGTATTCTGAAGACACATAAAAGAAAAGCAAAAAGTTTGTAATCAAGAAGACAATGGCTCAATGGGAAATTTAGTATTGTCCATCAAAATGTAGAATACATAATTTCATTGAACCAGCAATTCAGCTTCAAGAAATTAATGGTGAAGATGCATACAAATGATACATATTTATATGGAGAGTGAAATATTCATTGCAATATTGTTGTGTCAGTCAAACATTGAAAATAGCCAAATGTCCATCAATAAGAAGTCATTCATTATATCATCTATACAGTTTACATTGAAAAACACTAAAAACTCTCACTCATTAGAATGAATGGGATTGATCTGTGTGTGATGACATGGAAGGGTATACATGGCATTAACAAGCAAAAAAGCAAGCTGTATAATATTATATATGTGACTGCCCTGAAATATTCTTTCTCATGTATCTACATGGTTGGATTCCTTAGTCCCTTCCTGTCTAGGCACAAAAGTAATCACAGAAAGGTCTTCCCTCACCACCCATATGAAATACAACACTCACACACAACTACCACCATCACTATGCCTTTCCATGCACTAACTTGCTTTAGTTTTCTTTCATCATCTTGTATATATATTTTTTGAAATGCTTTCTCTCTGAACAATATAAGCTTCACAAAAATAAAGACTTGGTGTGTATTCCCAATTTCTAAAGCAGAGCTGAGAGCATAATAGGAAATCAATTACTATTTGTTGAAGAAAGAGATTAATGAATCTCTACTAGCAGAGAGAAGTAAGATACCAAAGAGTTAAATGGTTTCCCTGATTCATGCAGCTAGTGAGAGATGATGCCACTATTATTCCAACTCCAAACCTGTGCTCATAACTATTTTATGGTACAACATCCCCAAACTTATCCTCACTCTATTTCTTCTCTTCTCTTCTGTTTTCTGTCTTTCCTCCCATAAAAGCATGGTACTGTTTGGTTGTCATGTTTCCTAATTCATGGCTTATAATCAACATCATCAAACTCTGTAAGGTTCTCTTTCTATTTTATTTTCCCCTTCGCCCCCAAAGCATCCACCGTAGTATATTTAAGTATACCTTTAGATATTTATGTCTCTTAAAAGCTATGTAGTCCTATTGAGAATGTGTGTTTTTCAAAAGGCTTTTTTTTCTTCTTCTTCTTTTTGAGACAGGTTTCATTTTGTTGCCCAAGGTGGAGTGCAATAGCATGACCCAGCCTCCACCTCTGGGCTAAAGTGATCCTCCTACCCAGCCTCCCAAGTAGCTGGGACCACAGGCATATACTACCACACCCAGCTAATATTTGTATTTTTTGTAGAGATGGGGTTTCACTATGTTGCCCAGATTGGCCTTGAAATCTGGGGTTTAAGGGATCCTCCCACCTTGGCCTCCTAAAGTGCTGGGATTACAGGCATGAGCCATCACGTTCTGCCTTTCACAGCTCTTTATATCTCCTTTTGTTTTGTAGCCTTTTCACTCATGTTTGACCTGTGTTTTTAAGATCTATTGCTGTCTCAGGAAGCTTTGCATATGCTTGTGAAATGTCTCCAGGTGGTTTGTGTACTACATTCTCACAGTCCCTCTCTCAAAAAAAAGGGACACTAGAAGCATTCATTCCCTGACTGCCTGCCAATCTAGTCCTTACCTATCCATTACCAGGAATTCTTTTCTTTTGCTTATGACTTATTTATATGCAGGGAATTATTGTTCTTTGAGCCCATTTTTCTACTTTCCATTCTCTGATTTTGGATCACAGTAATCCACATCTTCTAATGCTTCCTGAAGCAGTCAGGATATCACCGGCAGAGTTGGGAAAACTGCAACTCTCTTGACAACTTTGTCCTGTCGATAAAATTCAGCCTCAACCGGCAGAACAGTACTCAAACTAGGATGGAAGTTATCAAGTATCATCTCCACAACCACTTAATCTTTGGCCTCACTACTAAGGCAACCAACAAGGGCACCAATCAGTAGGAGATCTGAAAATGGATTTAGGCAGCTTTTACAAACTCTGCAAAAGATCAGAGGCAGAAAAGAAAAGAAGGCAGGAGGATGTCTCAGGGTAATTTCTTTGATTAAAAAAAATAACAGAATGTCCTCCTTCAGGCTTGTAGCTTTCTATCACAAAAAGAAAAATTTAAAGAGAAAAAGAAAAAGAAAAGAAAACTAAAAGAGAAGCTCCCATCCAGCTGTATGTTATTTTTATTTCGTAAAACACTTGTAGGCATCTTCAAATGACTAAACTCATTTAAATTCATTGAATTTTTATCTACTTTTTAATCTGTCATTAATAACGGTATTGTGAGGCTAGTTGTCTTAATCCTTCTTCCTTCTAAATACCTTGTAGTTTAGAATGTATAGAGAGTTTTAAAGAATCAAAACTGAAAATTTATTTTGCCTGAATGGAATCGTTATTACTATATGATAAAGTTGTGAGTCTTGTTCATTCAGGATGTTTTCTTGACTTATTAGAATGCCTATTTTGTGATTTTTTTAATATATCAAATATATATTTTTTGTTGTTCTATGAAAATGCTTCTTGACAGAGGCATTAACTAAAATTGTAAAATGATGAAAATATATCCTGAACAGGCTAAAACTATTGACATTTATCCAATTTGACTCCTTGCTTTCATTTTGAAATAAGGATAATGGAGATTTAACTGGAAAAATGCTTTCTCATCCTAATTCTGCTACTTCCTAGCTGTGTCATTGGGCAAGTCACCTATTATCATCAGCCCTAATTTGTTTGCCATAAACGGTACTGAAACGTTACCTTATGTCTAGGTTGATCGTATACAGAAGTAAATCTTCTTTATCAACACTGTAAAAAGGAAACAAAAAAAGGCAGTGGTAGAGTAGATGAAAATAATTATGATATTTTGCATTAGGATTTGAGTAAGTGATATTAATGCAAAATGGAAAATAAATAAAATATATAGAAAAGTAAATGAAGATAATGTATAAAAGCAATTTTGAAGTTATAATGCTAATAAAATAGGGCAGAATACAATCTTTTTCAACCACTTTTTTGTATTACTATAACATCTGTGCAATGTAGTATCTCTAGAGATAATATAAAACTATTATTTTTCTTTATGAGCTGCAGTTTTTTTCTCTACAATTTTCTGAACTGAACAAATATACTTAATTTTAATCTTGAGATATATAAAATAGATAAGTGGTAATAATATTACAAGTTGGAGATAAAAGTCGTGTTCACTAGTTGTCATAAAGCAATAGCCCTGTCTCTTAGCCACCTAAGACATAGAGAACCCCAAGGATAGGTTATTGGCATTTTGCACCCCCTCCAACCATTTATTCCTCACAGCTACCTCTTTGAAATAAAGAGGACGAAGTTGAAAAGGGAATAAGCTATGATGCACATAACCCATGACACATTTTTTGGTATAATGATTTATCATACATGTCCAACCTCTGACTCTCCCTTGAAACCTTTCTTTTTTTCTTTTGAGACAGAGTCTTGCTCTGTCGCCCAGGCTGGAGTGCAGTGGCTTGATCTCAGCTCACTGCAACCTCCACCTCCTAGGTTCAAACAATTCTCCCACCTCTACCTCCCAAGTAGCTGTTCTCCCACCTCAGCCTCCCAAGTAGCTGGGATTACAGGAGCATGCCAACACATCCAGCTAATTTTTGCATTTTTAGTAGATGGGATTTCACCATGTTGGCCAGGCTGGTCTCAAACTCATGACCTCAGGTGATTCACCCACTTCAGCCTCCCAAAGTGCTGGGATTACAGGCATGAATCACCATGCCCGTCCTCTCTTGAAAATTTTTTTAATTGTTTTTCTTATGCTGTCTAGGATAAAATTCATCAAAATCTCATAGACCTTAAATGCTCCTCCTATCTTTTTTTTTTTTAACACAATAATTTATTTATTGAGAGCCTCCTCTCCGCCCTTGCAGTCTCTAGATCACTTTTTCCACTTGCAGATTTTGCGCGCAAGCCCCAGAAAGATAGCTGGGGGCAGGGGGGCTGCATACTGTTCAGTGAGACCCATCATGTGGTTGTAACTGTCTTCCTCATACTGCGAGAACACGGCTGGCAGATCCAGCTCCTCATATAATGCCTTCACTCGGGCCACCTTCTCAGCCTCCTTCTGCCCGTAATTTTCCTTCAGGATCTGGCGCTGTTCCGGAGTGGATCGTTGCAGACACTGGACCACCAGCCAGCTGCATTTGTTGTCCCGGATGTCAGTGCCAACTTTGCCAGTCACACTGGGATCCCCAAAGAGATCAAGGTAATCATCCTGAATCTAAAAGAACTCTCCCATCTCCAGCAGGATCTTCTTGGCATTGGTACGCTCCTTCTCGCCATCAACTCCTGCCATGTACATGGCTGCAGCTACAGGAAGGTAGAAGGAGTAGAAAGCCATCTTGTACTTGATAATAGATTTGTACCTCTTTTCAGTGAATCTGCCGAGATCCATATTGCCCTGGGGTGTTGTGATGAGGTCCAGGGTCTGCTCAATCTCAGTCTGATAGGAACTCTGCAGGAAGAGCTCAATCAGGTTCAGGTAATAGGGCTGGTCCCGGCAGTAGAACTTCAGCAGGCGGTAGATACATGCTTCCAGAAGGATAGCATCATTGATGGCATCCAAACCCATGCCTGGCTTCTGATACCAGCAGATCTGTCCCCGGCGGGTGAGGGATGAATCCATGATGTCATCTGCCACCAGGAAGAAAGCTTGCAGCAGTTCCACACACCAGCCCACAGTCAGAGCCCACTGGAGACTATCAGCCTCCTGTTTCCTTGGCTCCAGAGCTCCTGGAACGCTACTAGCACCGTCAAACCCCGGTGATACTTGCCTCCAATGGCGTTGTACTCCAGGACCTCCTTGAGCCGGGCAATAGCATCTCCTGTCTCTGGGTGCCCCATCTTATCCTCAGTCAGCACCCTAACGATCTGGGAGAAGTGCTGAACAAAATCCTGCTTTTCTTGGGCATAAACATCTGATTTCTGGTCTCCATTCATTCTGAGGGAGGAGCAAAGGGCTCTGTTCCTGGATGCGGGTTCCTGCTCCAGCTCCTCCTATCTTGAAGTGTTTATATTATGTGACCCAAAGAATGGAAGAAATGGAAGGATGTGTTTGAAGGTAGCACATGCAGCACATGTGGGCAGAATCCTTGAAAGCTATAGATAGGACTGTGGTCAGCAGATTACAAATGTCAGAGAGCCAGAGACCAACACTTCATTCTCTGAAACAAACGTGAGTTGGGGAGCAGCAGGACCTCCTAGGAGATGGCTGGCTGGACCATTTAGAGATATTGGTACCAGGAATGAGATCTTGCTTAATCCTGGGATTACAGGGCCTAGGCTGGGGCTGGGCAGGGGGAAGGCACCTATGACAGATTGAATTCCTTACCAGTCAGGTAGGATGGGTACTTAGATTGAGATTAAATTTAATTTAAAGACAAGAAGTAAACATACATTTTTCTGTACATCTAGGACTTCAATTTCACATCTATTGAAATATTCTTGTGTTTAAAAAAAAAAAAACAAAACTTCTTTCACCTCATCTAGTTTTCAGCCTTCTATCCCATTTATTTCCTTCAACGTCAGTCTCTCAAAAGAGAATCTATACTTACTCCCTCTCTTTCCACATTTCCCCAACAATTTATTTCTCATCTCCCCTGCAATCAGATTTCTACTTCAATTTCATCATGAAAAAGGTATTTGCAATGATCACCAGTAATCTTCTACCTGCCAAAACTGATGGCTCTTTTCCTGTTATTCTAAAGGGGATTCTGTAGCACTGAATCCTTCTTGTCCTTGTATTATTTCTGGAACTTCTCTTTATTACTCTCATTCTCTTCCTCCTCTCCCTGCCCCCTAACTACTGCTACTCTCTAGGATCTTTGACTCTTCTCATATATGCATTCATTCCATGTCTGATCTCACTGATTTCCATAAATGCTTCAAATAGTACTTAAATGTTTATCTTCTGTGTGTGTGTATAATCTTCCTATTGCCTCTCTCTTAGCAACAAATAACATACATTACTGCCAAGAAGCTCTCTCAAATTTAATATCCTTCTGCCTTGTCAAAATGTGCCTGTTCCAAATTGAACACATCTTGCAATTTTTGAAATTGCTTCACTCTTCTCTGTCTTCATTCTTACCTAATTAGGAAGGACCATCTCGTGGAAGTCACATCAAGGGTAATGTACAAGGAAAATGAAGACTAGAGTAAGTCACTAAGTCCAGCTTAGTACAGGTCATACAAAGACCTGTAGTAAGGTCAGGCTGGTTTTCTATTTTTACACCTTTACAATTAGGAGAACCAGTAAGAACTTCCATTCTCTCTCTTCAATTGCCAAGTGGATGTCAACACCCAGTTCCAAAGCCACTTGCTGATGATTGCACTGCTAGATAGCAAAGATTGTGGAGAGCCTCTCTTACCGCATTTTTAATGTCTCAGCTGCTGAAATGTCAGGGTTTATCTGTTACAGAATTACTGTCACACTAATAAATGTAGATAATAGAAAATAGAAGCTTAGCACAATGAAGTAACTTACAAGATCACACAGCTAGTCATATCAGAAACTGAATTTGTAAACAGGTCCACACTAATTCCAAAATCCATGTCCTTTCTGCACAGCTATGGCACATCAGACTCATCAGTTTACATAAGAGTTTTTCACATTGCCATCTACTTAATTTTTATCCAAGCATATGATTCTCCTTTAATCAGGAAAACATACTCTCTTTTTCTTTCCATATTCTCACATCATGGTACCTATTCAAAGCAGTAAGCAAGTAAACAAAATATCTAGAACAATTAAAATAATCGATATTTTTAAAACATGAACAAAGAAACATACTAACCACCTACTTAGGTTGCTTCCCAAATATAGATGACCTGTATCAGAATTACTGGGAATGCTTGTTAAAAACATACATTCCTGGGCCTCATCACAAACCCACTGCTTCAGAATCTGTGTTTTGTGTAAAAGTACATAACCCATGTTATTCCGATGGATACCAAGGTATGAGAATGACAATTATAATATTCTAAATTTAATCTCCATGTCTACAGAACACATGCCTAGATGAACCTTATAAATTTAGGCAATGATAGAAACTTTTCACCATTATCCTTTACTTTGTCTTCACAAATTTAAAAGTTAATAGAAGTCCTAACATATATAAACAAAATGATTTGTGCACTAGAACTCAAGATTCTACATCCTGAAGTAGAAAATTTTGTTACCTCATTTACTTTCTTATTAATTATTATGTGATAATTAGTAACTATTAATATATAAAGTAAACACATCACTATGCAAACATTTGCTTCCAAGGAAGTTAAGAATATCTTCTTCTAGAATTCAATTACTATTTTTAAATAAAGAAGATTCGGTAGAACTGAGTTTTGGTGTTTTGCGAATTTTTTTCTGTGCATGTAATCTAGCTAAAACACAAAATAAGCAAACATACATATAATTATAAGATTTTTTGGCACTGTTTATACAATGAATTTGACATCCCAGGGTGTTCATTTGCAGTGTGTGAGCTATACCTTAGATATGTTTGTCTTTACTTTTCAAAGTACAATAAAAAAAAATGCCTTTTCCATGGCTGCTAAATCATATATATAAAGCAAGCACAGTCCAGCTTCCTTTTTGCTAGATTGCCACAGACCATCTGGTTGGCATTTATCTCCCATACAGAATGCTAACATAGTCCCTGAACAATAAAACATTCACATAAATGTATATTTTTTTTACCCTGGGGAAATTGGAATTTTAGGTATATAAAACCAATTAGTTGCTTACAAACGTAGTAATCCATGAAATCTGAATATTTTACATCCTCAACTCCATTTCTCATCAAAATTTTCACTTAAACTTAATACAGCAGCTGATATAGAAGAGTACTGAAAGAATTTTTTTTTAAATTTAATACTGTTAAGAGTTATGATTCTAAGGAATACTAGGAATGCTTTTGCCTCACTTTTTATCCAATTTTATAAGTATAACAATAACATGTAAGTATTAATCTGTAAGAACCTGATACATTGCTTAAATGAATATCTGCTAATTTATCAAATAAAAATATGTAAGTTTTTTTGAGCTTTCTGAATAAAGCAATAAATTTTTATGAGTAATTTATTTACATAGACTAGACAGAAAGAAACATGAATTATATCAGATCAACAAAAGTGCTCAATATTAACCAAAAGCTAAATGTGGTATCCATTAAGATAGGAACAGAGGTGACCAACCAAGTTAGCATGTCCAGCCATGTTTACATCACATACCAGCCATGTTTACTTTATTACCTGAGGGGGTACCAGAATAACAATTAATTGCCAAAACCTAGGTTTGCCTTCGTATTGGGCTAAAAATCAACATACTTTAGAAATACCAAACATCTCCCTCTTTTGCTATTACTGAGACTATGCAAAAAAGTTTTAAGTTAGAGATTTTACTCACATGTCACCTGCATTCTATCAGATGACGCATGTTCGTTTATGTCATTTTAATAAAATATTCATATGCCTACCTCTAGGTTTTTTAAAAAGAGAGAGAAAACCCGGCTAGGCACAAATATGTATTGTACATTACAGTCAAAGCCTTTTAGAATTTTGTCCTTCTACTCAATTCAATATCTACCTTCACTTTTTCCTGTCTTTGTATGGTCATCTGCTTATTTCTCTTGTTTCTCTCACTTGTACAGATACTTATGAATAGATGAAGACATGATTGCAAGTGCATGATCAGTCTATTTTATACTGTGTCATAAAATTTAAACTCCCCCCCACAACCAAGAAGAGATTTAGTCACAGAATTGTGACTTTCTTTTGGTAAAAGCCAACTTTATTTGGTCTATTTGTTTCAAACAATCAAATTTGCAAAATAAAATAATGTTTTGAATACAAACATTTTAGCTTATCAAATTTAAATTATTTCCCTGAAAAAAAAAGGTGTTTGTTCCTGATTATTAGCAAAAATGATACTTAAAAGTAGAGTATGTTTCCTGTTCATGTAGCTCCTCTTTGATAGTTTGAGAATGACTATAAAGATCTTTATATGGAAACAGCAATATGACAAAGTTGATTATAACAAGAATCGAGAAATTGAAGTTCTTGCTACACAACTAGCTATCCTGGACTCCCAGTACCTTAGAATCCCTAATCCAGACATCTGAAACTTTTTGAGCACAGACATGATGCCACAAGAGAAAATTCTATACCTGATCTCATGACAAGTCGCAGTCAAAACACAGGCGTATAACACAAAGTTTATTCATCATCCCCAAGGAGAAGACAATCCCTTCCAGCCCCTTTAGCTGTGATATGTCTTTCATGCAAGCCCAGGTTCCTACACACAAGCATCCCCACAAAAGGTAATAAAATGGCACATGTACAGGCCAGACTTACCAATGGCAGATTCCTCACAATGGTCTACGTGGGGCTGACATATACATACATTTTTCACTGTGGGTTTTTCTGCTTGTTCGCTGCTCTGTGTTGTAAAAATACTGTTGGAAATGTCCAAAAAAAAAAAAAAAGGCAGTTAGCTTTAAGGGTAACAGTGATAAGAAAACGAGGAAGCATTTATGTTGAACTACAGTATAGAAAGTCAAGCTGTTGGAGAAACTGGATAGTGGTGTAAGTGTGAAACATCTTACCAAAGAGTGTGCTGTTGTCATATATGACCTGAAGAAACAGAAGAATGGACTGCTGAAGTTCTATGCTAAAAGTATAAACAGAAGTTAATGAAAAATATTAAAACCCTGCATAAAGCTAATAATGAAGATCTTGATCGTGTATTGAAAAGGATCTGCCAGTGTTGTGGTGGACACACAACACTTAATTATATGCTGATCATGAAACAAGCAAAGGTAACTAACATGAACTAAAAATTGAGAAAAACTGTAATATTCAACAGACTGGCTAAAGATACATAAGAAAAGATGAATAATTAAATTTTCAAAGACTTGTAATGACAAAGCATTTACTGAACATGACACAGTGGAGAAATTCATTGACAAATTTGATAATGCCATTGTTGATAAAAACCTAATGCCAGGAAAAGTCTATAATGCTGATGAAATGTCATTGTTTTGAGCATTATTGCTCTAGTAAGACACAGACTACAGCCAACAAGATAGCCTCTACAAGAATTAAGGATGCCTTATGAGCTTACCCATGAAATTAAAATTTTTTAATAAAAAAAAGAATTAAGGATGTCAAGAAGAGAATAATTGTACTGGGATGTGCTAATGCAGCAGGCATGCATAAGTGTAAATTTGCTGTGATATGCAAAAGCTTGCATCCTTGTTGTTTTAAAGCAGTGGATTTCTTTATTATGATAACAAAAAGGCATGGATCACCTGGGTCATCTTTTCTGATTGGTTCCACAAACATTTTGTACCAGCAACTCACACTGACTACAGGGAAGCCTATACTGGATGTGACTGCAACATTTCACTTCTTGACAACTGTTCTGCACATCTTCCAGATGAAATTCTGAAAAATAATGTTTATGGCATGTGCTTTCCTCCAGATGTGACTTCATTAATTCAGACATGTGACTGGGGTTTACTTAGATCAATGTAGAGTAAATATAACAATTTCTTGAAGAGCATGGTTGCAGCAGTGAACAGAGGCATAGGTGTAAAAGATTTTTAAAAGGAATTTAGCATGGAGGATGCCATATATGCTGTTGCCAATGCTTGTAATGCAATGACTAAATACATAGTTGTGCATGCCAGGTCCAACCTCTGACCTACAACTACGTTCAGTGATCATGAGGAAGACGATGGTGAATTTGAAGAATTCCATATGTCAGGTGAGAAAACAAAAGATGTCTGACTTCCTTTCATATGTAAAAAATACACCTTCAGAGTCTGTCAGTAATCTGTAAGAAATGGTCATTGATAATGAGGCTCCATTTGTTGATTCACTGACCAATGATGAAATAGATGAAATGGTTCTGAGTCAAAGTGATTGTGATAATAGTGACAATGTAGATGTCATTGATGCTGCTGAAAAAGTGCCTATAAATGACATTTTGATAATGTCTGATGAGCTTATTGAAGGACTATATAACATTCATTCAAAATGGAACAAGAAATCATATCAGTTTATGAAAAACAAAGTAAATATACATTCTTTTCATCAAAACACAGCATCGTAGGTGGAGACTTAAAGCTTGCCATGGTTTGTTTTTACTGCTGTTTAACAGCTGATCCAGGTATTCTGGTGATGCTACTATACAGCTTAGTTACCTTGAACACATGATATCTTTACTGTATTAGTGGTATATCACATATTTTTACTATTAAGTACTTATATGTGAATAAGTGTAACAAAATGGTTGCTTATAGGCAGAGTCAGGAATAAATTCAGAGTCAGGAATAATGATGATGCCAAACAGCCATTATCCACATGGGTGGCTAAGATAGCGACACCTTTGCCTTCTGATGGTTTAATGTGCACAAACTTTGTTTAATGCACAAATTATTTAAAATATTGTTCACCATATTTGCTGTTTGGGCACCTTAGTCATGCCATCTTTCAGGCTTTGGAGAATCTGAGCCCAGTAGGGGCAAAAGGGATCCCCCAGCACAGCACAGTTGCTCTACCAAAACATGATGAGACTGCTGCTTTAAGTGGGTATCCAATCCTGCTCCTCCTCACTGGGTGGGACCTCACAACAGTGTCTTCTAGCCATCGCCACCCATATGCTCCAGCCAACAGAGATTTGAATTCTCCCTGGGACAGCACTTCCAGAGGGTCAGGCGGGCCACCCTCTTTGCTGTTTGAGCAACTTAACTGATCCAGCCTTCGGGCTTTGGAGAGTCCAGGCTAACCAGAAACAGAAGGGATCCCTCAGCACAGCACAACTGCTCTACCAAAACATGGCCAGAATGCTTCTTTAAGTGGGTCCCCAACCCTACTCCTCCTCACCGGGCAGAACCTCCCAGCAGGGGCCACCAGCCACCCTGGCTGGTGTTCTCCAGCTGACAGTTTAATTCTCCCTGGGACATCACTCCCAGAGGAAAGAGTGCTGCTTGGCTGCTGTAGCTGTTTCAGCCTTTGCACATTGGAGAGTCCACGCTGACTGGGGGAGCAGAAGCATTCCCCCAGCAATACACCGCTGCTCTACCAAAACATGGCCTGCTTCTTTAAGCAGGTTCCCAGTTGCATTCCTCCTCACTGGATGGGACCTCCGAACCAGGACCTCTAGCCACCCCTGTCAGTGTTCTCTGGCTGATAGATTTGTAACCTCCCTGAGACAAAACTCCCAGAGGATGTGGTGAGCCACTATCTTTGCTGTTTAGGTGACGTGGCAGTTCCATTTTTCAGGCTTTGGAGTATCTGACACAATCAGGGGCTAAAGCGGACCCCCAGCACAGCACAGTTGCTGTACCAAAATGTGGCCAGACTACTTTTTTAAGTGGTTCCCCAATCCTATTCTTCCTCACTGGGTGGAAACTTCCAACCAGGTTCTCCAGTTACTTCTCACAGGTACCTTCGGGCCAGCAACAGGCCAGTACCTCCCTGAGACAAAGCTCCCAAAGGGAGGGACAGGATACCATCTTTGCTGTTTTCACAGCCTTCACTGGTAATACCTCCAAGTACTGGAAAATTTGAGGTAACTAGGAACTGAGTGAGCCAACAGCATACTGCAGCAGCCCTACAGAAAAGTGGCCACACAGTTACGTGGGTGCCTGTTTCCATATCTCCTCACCAGGTAGGATCTCCAGGCCTAGGCCTCCAGCCTCCCCACACCAGAGCTATCAAGCAAGTAGCAACTTGGCAACTCCCTGGACAGAGCCTCCAGGGACAACTGGAAGCCTCTCATCCACTGCCTGTGCAGTGGAACTGTCATTGCCATATTCAGACTAAGGAAGAAGCAAAGACCCTAAGGTGCCTTATCTACACCTCCAACAAGCTGCAGGCGATCCAAGGAGAGGAGGCTCATTTGCCTCCCACAGGCTCTGCACATCCCCAACTGCTCATCACCAAACAGGGAACCCCTGACATGGGCCCACAGTATAGCCCATTCATCCTGGGTTGATTACACTGAGCAATTGCTGACCTGCATTACTCTGGGGTAGAGCCCTCTGGAGATAAGAAAACAACCCTCAGTCACAACCACCACTGAGATCCCTTCCTCTGCTCCCTCCAAAATAAGGAAGGAACATAAACAAAGAGATAATCCCAGAGCTGCAGTGGGCAGCCCAAGAGTACCAAGTCATGATCAACAGCCAGCACTCAAGTGGGTGGGAAAGGAGCCCACACTTTCAGAGCATTGAAGGGGAACATGGCTACAACTGTGAGAAAATATAGGGAGCCACACAACCAAGCAAGGGTCTACCTGTTGAATCACACCCCAAAGCTTGAACACCAAAAATACCTCACTAACATATCCCTCTCTGAAACCAGAGACAAAAAGTTAGCTTCAAATAAGATACTGCACAAAGCTTTGGCCTGGTGAAAACATCCAGAAAAGAATTCTATTGACTGTACTCAATCCTCACTGTAGTTAAAGAAACATCCACATGCAGAGATGAGAAATAACCAATGCAAGAACTGATAACCCAAATTGCCAGAGTGTTTTATGTCCTCTAAATCACTGCACCAGTTCTCTCAACAAGAGTTCCTAACCAAGCCAAACTCACTCGAATGACAGAAATAAAATTTAGAATATGGATAGGAACAAAGATCACTGAAATTCAGGAGAACAGCAAAATCCAATCAAAAAAATGTAAGTATCATGATAAAGTGCTACAGGAGCTGAAGGATGAAATAGTTGGTATAAAAAAGATCCTAACGAGTCTGACAGAGTGGAATAACACAACACAAGAATTTCACAATGCAATCACAAGTATTAACAGCAGAATAAACCAAGCTGAGGAAAGAATATTAGAACTTGAAGACTGGTTCTTTGAAACGAGACAGTCAGACAAAAATAAAGAAAAGGAATTAAAAGGAATAACTAAAACCTCCAAGAAGTATGGGCAATGTGGTTTGGCTGATATTCTCACCCAAATCTCATCTCAAATTGCAATCCCCATGTGTCGAGGGAGAGACCTGTAATCTTCATGTGTCAAAGCAGGGAGGTGATTGGATCAGGGAGGTCGTTTCCCCAATACTGTTCTTATGATAATGAGCAAGTTCTCACAAGAATTCCTCCTTCACTCACTTCTCCTTCACTCATTTCTCTCTCTCTCTCCTGCCACCTTGTGAAGAAGGTGCCTGCTTTCTCTTATGCTATGATTGTAAATTTCCTGTAGCCTCTCTAGCCATGCAGAATGGTAAGTCAATTAAACCTCTTTCCTTCATAAACTACCTAGTCTTGGGTATTTCTTTACAGCAGTGTGAGAACAGACTAATACAATGAGATTATATGAAGAGACCAAATATACAAATCATTATCAACCTTAAAATGGAGGGGGAGAAAGCAAAAAACTTTGAAAACATATTTCAGAATATCATCCATGAAAACTTCCCCAACCTTGCTAGAAAGTTCAACAGTCAAATCAGAAAATACAGAGAATTCATGCAAAATTTTACAAAAGAATATCATCCGCTCCCCCCAAAAAAAAAATTATCAAATTTTTCAAGGTTGAAAATGAAAGCTAGAATGTAAACGGCAGCTAGAGAGAAAAGACAGGTCATAAGGGAACTCCATCAGGCTAACAACAGAAATCGCAACTGAAATCCTACAAGCCAGAAGTGATTGGGGGCCTATATTCAATATTCTCAAAGAAAAATATCTTCAATCAAGAATTTCATATCCAGCCAAGCTATGCTTCCTAAGTGAAGAAAAAATAATTTTTTTTTCAGATAAGCAAAGGTTGAGGGAATGTATTGCCACCAGACCTTGCCTTACAAGAGATCTTGAAAGTGCACTAAATATGAAAAAGAAAGACTGCTACAACCTAATACAAAAACATACTTAAACACACAGATCAATTGCATTGTAAATTAATCACACAAGCAAGCCAACATAACAATCAGCTAACAGCACAATGACAGAATCAAACTCATACATATCAATACTAACCTTGACTGTAAATGGGCTAAGTGTCCCTATTTAAAAAGGCACAGAATGGCAAACTAGATTTAAAAAAAAAAAAAAAAAAAAAAAGGTGCAATGATATGCTATGTTGTCTTCAAGAGACCTATCTCACATGTAATGGCACTTATAGTCTCAAAATAAAAGGATAAAGGAAAATCTACACAAGTAAATGGAAAACAGAACTAAGTAGGGGTTGCAACCCTAATTTCAGACAAACCAGATTTCAAGATCAAAAAAGACAAAGAAAAGCATTACATAATGGTAAAGGTTTGATTCTACAAGAAGACCTAACTATCCTAAATATATATGCACCCAACACAGGAGCACCCTGATACATAAAGCAAGTTCTTAGAGACCTACAAAGAAATATAGACTTCCACATAATAATAGTGGGAGATTTCAACACTCCACTGACAGTATTAGGCAGATCGCTAAGGCAGAAAATTAACAAAGATATTCAGGATCTAAACTCAAGTTTAGACTAAATGGATCTGTAGACCTTTTAGAACTCATCACTCAAATATAACAGAATATACATTCATTTCATCATCACATGTCACATACTCTAAAATTGGTCACATAACAAGACATAAACCAAGCCTCAAAAAATGCAAAAGTATTGAAATCTGCCCAGCGAGGTGGCTCACACCTGTAATTCCAGCACTTTGGGAGGTTGAGGTGAGCAAATCATAATGTCAAGAGATTGAGACCATCCTGGCCAACATGGTGAAATCCCATCTCTACTAAGAATACAAAAATTAGCTGGGCCTGGTGATGCACACCTGTAGTCCCAGGTACTTGGGAGACTGAGGCAGGAGAATTGCTTAAACTCGCGAGGCAGAGGTTATAGTTATCTGAGATTGTGCCACTGCACTCCAGTCTGGCGACAGAGCAAGACTCCATCTAAAAAAAACAAAAATAAAAATAGAAAACCAAATACCACATGTTCTCACTCATAAGTGGGAGCTAAATAACTTATAAACACAAAAAAGTAAATAACAAATGCTGAGTTCTGTTTGAACTGTGAAGATGGGAGGAGGAAAAGGAGCAGAAAAAAATAACTATGGGTTACTGTGTTTAATACCTGGGTGATGAAATGATATGTACAACGAACCGCCATGACACGTTTATTTATTTAACAAACCTTCATATACACCCCCAAACTCAAAATAAAAGTTAAAATAAATAAAATATTCAATAAAATTATCTCAGTCTATGTGCATAAAGTATATATATAACAAAAATAAATTTTTTGTTCAGATTTGGGTTCCATCCCTAAGATGTCTCATTATGAATATGCAAATATTTGAAAAATAACCTCAAACCTGGAGCAAAAAAAAAAAAAAAAACGGTAAATAAGGCAGGACTAACTTGCAGCTCCCACTCAGATGGACACAACAGCATGTGAAGACTCATGCCATGAACTTTCCTCCAAGAACTACTGCAGAAATATACCAGGAAAACCAAAAGAATTCACAGCGCCTTTGGAAGAAGTGGCTTGCCACTGCAAACTTTGTGAAACAGTCTAAAAAACTGTGAGTGCCCAACATGTGTGGAGGGGAAGTCTCCACCTCTGGACACACATCCTCACTGGGGAACCTGAAAATCCAGATCATGGCAGAAGGACTTAACCTTACCTAGAGCTGAAACAAATTTTGAGCAATGAGGAAAATATGAAAGTAGACGAAGCAGTGGGAAGAGCACTATAGGCATTCCCAGACCCCAGGGAAGCCACTTCTGACTTGATTTCATGCAGGTCCTTGGGGAGGACTGCCAGAGGAATTGGAGAAGGACCACAGGTAGAAGAAAACTTCCAGCTAAACTTTCTGATAATTTTGACTGAGCTAAAATCTTCCTGGGCAGAATCTGGGGTGGGGGTGTAAACAGAAAGTACCCATACCAGCACAGAAGCCACAGCAGGTGGGGAGTGGCAGGGCATGAAAACCCTGCTTGCTTTCTCAGTAGGAAACTTGTAGCCTGCAGTAAGATCTCAGCTCTGCTCACTGGCTGCCTGGATATAAACTTGGTACTGTTGATGGGGTATGATGCGAGTCAGACTGACCTGAAGGCTGCGTGGGAGCTGAGTAAGGCCTGTCACTGCCAGCTTTCCTCCACTTCCCTGGTGACCTGTACGATGCAGCACAGACAGTCATAATCCCCCTGGGAACATAACTCCATTAGCCTGAGAACCACAACCCCATCCCCTACAAGTGCTGTAGCAAGCCCTGTCCAAGGAGAGTCTGAGCTCAGACACACTTAAGCCTGGCCCCACCTGATTGTCTTTATCCACCCTCTTAGCCAAGAGAAAACACATAATCTTCTGGGAGTTCTATGTTCCCGCCCATCACCTGAGAAACCTGAATACTTATCCAGGTGACCCTGGGGCAAGCTTATATCCCCTATACTATAGCAGCTGATGCTCTCTTGAGAGCATCACCTCCTGGTTGGAGGCCAACCAATTGAAGCCACTATTGCAACTCATAAAAGAACAATTTCACTCCAAGAAAGGAGAAAACATCAGCTAATTCCACCACCTTTAACATTCTGGCTAACCAGAGGTCCTGAGTCTGCCTAGTAGTTTTCACTACTGGCACAACCAGCACTCAAGAAAACCAATGCACTAAACAAAACTACGACTGAGGATCCTCACAGAGTCTACTCCCCTGCTTACTACACCAGAGCAGGTGCTGATATCCACAGCTGAGAGACATGAAGATAGATCATATCACAGGACTCTGCAGACATTCCTCAGTAACAGCCCAGAGCCTGGTAGCTTCACTGGTTGGCTAGACCCAGTAGAATAACAATTGCTGCAGTTTAGCTCTTGGGAAGCCCTACTGCTAGGGGAAATGGGAGAGTACTACATCAAAGGATCATCTCATGGGACAAAATAATTTGAACAGTAGACCTTGAGCCCTAGATACCACAGAAATACAAAAGATTATTCAAGGCTACTATGAACCTTTACACACACAAACTAGAAAACCTAGAAGAGATGGATAAATTCCTGGAAATATACAACCCTCCTAGATTAAACTAGAAAGAAATTAAAACTATGAACAGGCCAATAACAAGCAGTGAGATTGAAATGGTAATTTTAAAAATGCCAACAACAACAAAAAGTCCAGGACCAGATGGAATCACAACTGAATTCTATCAGACATTCAAAAAAGAGTTGGTACCAAACCTATTGAAACAATTCCAGAGGGGGCCAATATGGCCAATTAGAAGAGGCTGCAATCTGCAGCACTCATAGAAAAGAATGAAAGGAGTGAGTGGATTCAGCACCTGCAACTGAAATAGCCAGTTTCCCACATTGGGACTGATTAGTCAAACAACCACACAGAATGAAGAAAAGGTGGGTTGGGCAATAGCCCACCAGGAGCAGCACAGAATCAAAGGAACCTCCACCCCCAGCCAAGTGAAGCAGTGAGTGACTGCAATCCCACTAGGGAAACCACACTTTTTTCATGGATCTTCACAACCCGTGGATCAGGAGATCCCCTCATGAGCCCATGCCACTGGGGCCTTGGGTTTGATATACAGAGCTATGTGGTGTCTTGACAGAAAAGCCACTCAGGCACACACAGAGACCCAGCAGTTTTACATATCCTGGTCCCAGAATCCACAACAAGGCAGGAGATTCATTTGAACATATCCCTAGGAATGGGGCTGAACTCAGGGAGCCAAGCAGCATTGTTCTGTGGGCCCCACTTCCATGGCATTTCATAAGTTAAAACCCACTGGCTTGGAATTCCAGCCAGCCAATGGCAACAGTCTGGAATCTTCCTGAGTCAGGATTGAGTTCCTGGGGGGAGGGGCAGGCACCATCTTGGCAGTTTGGTAGACTCAGCCATTCTAGCCTGCTGACTTTGGAGAATACAAATGATCCAGATGAGGAAGGGGCCCCCACAATGCACAATGCAGCACATCTGCCTTGCCAGATCATAGACAGACTGCTTCTTTAACTGGGACCCCAATCCATTCCTTTTCACTGTGTGAGACCTCCCTGCAGGAGCTTCAGCTATTCTAGCCAGGGTTCTAAGGACAGAGCCTTGAGCATTCCCTGGGTTGAAGCTGGGAGGAAGAGGGCAGCTGCCAACTCTGCAGTTCAGTAGACTTAGCCAGGCCAGCCTGCCAGCTTTAAAGAATACAAGTGGTCTGGGTTAAGTAGGGTCCCCCTCTAATGTAGCACCCCTGCTTTGCCAAAAAGCAGCCAGATTGATTCATTAAGTGGGTCCTTGATCCTGTTCCTCCTGACTGGGTGAGACCTCCAAACAGGAATCTCCAGATATCTCCTAGAGGAGCGTTCAGGCCGGCAACAGGTCAGTACTCCCCTGGGAAAGAGTTTCCAGAGGAAGGAGCAGACTGCCCTTTTTTCTATTTTGCAGGCTTCACCGGTGATACCTCTAGGTAAGGGAAAAATTGAGGCAACTAGGGTCTGGAGTGGACCCCCAGCAGACCACAGCAGCCCTATGGTTGCTAACAGTCAGTGACCTGACTGTTAAAATAAAAACAAACACACAAACAACAACAGCAACATCAACAACAACAACAAAAACCCACATAAACCCTTTTCAAAGGTCAGCAACCTCAAAGATCAAAGGTAGGTAAGTCCACAAAGACAAGAAAAAGCCAATGCAAGAATGCAGAAAACCCAAAAGCCAGATCCTCTTCTCCAAGCAACTGCAACACCTCTCCAGCAAGGGCAGGAAACTGGGCTGAGGCAGAGATGGCTGAATTGACAGAAGTAGCCTTCAGAAAATAGGTAATAATGAACTTAGCTAAGCTAAAAGAGCATGTTGTAACCCAATGCAAAGAAGCTAAGAATCACGATAAAACAATACAGGAGCTGATAACCAGAATAGCCAGCTTAGAGAGGAGCATAACTGACCTGATGGAGCCAAAAAACACAACACAAGAACTTTGCAATGCAATCACAAGTATCAGTTGCAGACTAGACCAAGTAGAATAAAGAATCTTAGAGCTTGAAAACTATCTTTATGAAATAATACAGGAAGACAAGTATAGAGAAAAAGAATTGAAAAAGAATGAACAAAACCTCTTAGAAATATGGGATTATGTAAAAAGACCAAAACTACAGTCAATCTGGGGAGGAGGGGAGAACTGAACCAAGTGGGAAAACATACTTCAGGAGAATGTCCCCAACCTAGCAATACAGGCTAACATTCAAATTCAGAAAATGCCAAGAACTCCAGTAAGATACTGCATGAGATCAACCCAAGACACATAATCACCAGATTCTACAAGGTTGAAATGAAAGAAAAAACATTAAGGGTAGCCAAAGAGAAAGGCCAGGTCACCTACAAAGGAAAGCCCATTATACTAACATCAGACCTCCAAGCAGAAACCCTACAAGCCAGAGGAGATTGGGGCCAATATTCAACATTCTTAAAGAAAGTAATTTCCAACACAAAATTTCCTATCTGGCCAAACTAAGTTTCATAAACAAAGACATAATAAGATCCTTTATAGACAAGTAAATACTAGGGAATTAGTCACCACCACACTTGCCTTACAAGAGCTCCTGAAGGAAGCGCAAAATATAAAAAGAAAAAAAGTTACCAGCCATGACAAAAATACACTAGGCCAGGAGTGATAACTCATGCCTGTAATCCCAGAACTTTGGGAAGCCAAGGCAGGTGGATCACCTGAGATCAGGAGTTTGAGACCATCCTGCCCAACATGGCAAAACCCCATCTCCACAAAAATTACAAAAATCAGCTGGGCATGGTGGCAAGCACCTGTAATCCCAGCTATTCAGGAGGCTGAGGTAGGGGAATCACTTTAACAAGGAGGCAGAGGTTGCAGTGAGCCAAAATTGTGTCACTGCACTCCAGCCTGGGCAACAGAGTGAGACTCCATCTGAGAGAATAAATAAAAATTAAAAAACACTGAGGTACACAGACCAATGACACTATGAAGCAACCACATAAACAAGTCTATGAAATAGTTATCATCATGATGAAAAGATCAAATTTACACATAAAACTGAGTAAAGAGCCATTGGTATGCTGTCTTCAAGAGACCCAGCTCATGTGCAAAGGCACACATAGGCTCAAAATAAATGGATGAAGGAAAACTCACCAAGCAAATGGAAAACAGAAAAAAAGCAGAGATTGCAATGCTAGTTTCCGACAAAACAGACTTTAAACCAACAAAGATTAAAAAAAAAAAGAAGAAGAAGTGCATTATATAATGGTAAAGTGTTTAGTTCAACAAAACTAGCTAACTATCCTAAACATATATGCATCCAATATAGGAGCACCCAGATTCATAAAGAAAGCTTTTAGAGATCAACAAAGAGACAGACTCCACACAACAATAGTGGGATATTTCAATGCTCCACTGTCAATATTAAACAAATCATCAAAACAGGAAATTAACATATATATATTCAGAACCTGAACTCAGCTTTGGATCAAGCAGACCTGATAGCTTCAGAACTCTCCACCCAAAACAACAGAATATACACTCTTATCATCATCACATGGCGCTTACTCTAAAATTAGTCACATAATCAGAAGTAGAACATACCTCAGCAAATGCAAAAGAACTGAAATCACAACAGAGTCTCTCAGACCACAGCACAATCAAATTAGAACTCAAGATGAAGAAACTCACTCAAAACCACAAAACTGCATAGATATTGAACAGCCTGCTCCTGAATGAGTCCTAGGTGAATAATAAAGGCAGAAATCAAGAAGTTATTTGGACTGGGTGCAGTGGCTCATGCCTGTAATCCCCACACTTTGGGTAGCCGAAGTGCACAGATCACTTGAGGTCAGGAGTTTGACACCAACTTGGCCAACATAGTGAAACCTCATCTCTACTAAAAATAAATTTTAAAAAATTAGCCAGGTGTGGTGGCAAGCACCTGTAATTGGGAGGCTGAAGCAGGAGAATCACTTGAACCCATGAGGCAGAGGTTACAGTGATCCAAGATCACATCACTGCACTCCAGCCTGGACAACAGAGTGAGACTCCATCTCAAAAAGAAAAAAGGAAAACTTAAAAAAAGAAGTTCTTTGAAACCAATGAGAACAAAGAGACAATGTACCAGAATCTCTGGGACACAGCTAAAGCAGTGTAAAGAGGGAAATGTATATCACTAAATATCCACATGAGAAAGCTATAAAGATCTCAACTGAACAACCTAACATACCAACTAAAAGAAATAGAGAACCAAGAGCAAACAAACCCCAAATCTAACAGAAGACAAGACATAAGATCAGAGCTGAACTGAATAAGACAGAGACACAAAAATCTCTTCAAAAATATCAAAGATTCTAGGAGCTAGTTTTTTGGAAAAAAAATAATAGACAACTATTAGACTAATAAAGAAGAAAAGAGAGAAGAATCAAATAAACACAATCAGCAGCGATAAAGGTGATATCACCACTGACCTCAAAAAAATACAACTGGGCTAGGCACGGTGGCTCACGCCTGTAATCCCAGCACTTTGGGAGGCCGAGGCAGGTGGATCACGAGGTCAAGGATCGAGACCATCCTGGTCAACATGGTGAAACCCCATCTCTACTAAAGATACAAAAAATTAGCTGGGCATGGTAGCACGTGCCTGTAGTCCCAGCTACTCGGGAGGCTGAGGCAGGAGAATTGCCTGACGCAGGAGGCGGAGGGTGCGGTGAGCCGAGATCGCGCCATTGCACTCCAGCCTGGGTAACAAGAGCGAAACTCCGTCTCAAAAAAAAAAAAAAAATACAACCAACCATCAGAGAATACTATAAACATCTCTATGCACATAAACTAGAAAATCTAGAAGAAATTGATAAATTCCTGGATACATACACCCTCCCAAGACTGAGCCAGAAAGAAACTGATTCCCTGAACAGAGCAATAACAAGTTCTGAAATTGTGGCAGTAATAAATAACCTACCAACCAAAAAAAAAAAAAAAAAAAAGCCCAGGACCAGATGAATTTACAGCACAATTCCTCAAGAGGTACAAAGAAAAGCTGGCACCATTCCTACTGAAACTATTCCAAACAATTGAAAAGGAGGAACTCCTCCCTAACTCATGCTATGAGGCCAGCATCAGCCTGATACCAAAACCTATCATAGATTTAAAAAAAATTTTATATCTATATCTATATCTATATATCCTTGATAAACATCAATGGAAAAGTCCTCCCTAAAATACTGCAAACCAGATATAGCAGTACACCAAAAACGTTATCCATCACAAACAAGTTAGTGTCATCCCCAGGATGCAAGTTTGGTTCAGCATATGCAAATCAATAAATGTGATTTATTATATAAACAAAACTGCAGACAAAAACATATGATTATTTCAATAAGATGCAGAAAGGGGCTTTAATAAAATTCAACATCCCTTCATGTTAAAAACTCTCAATAAACTAGGCATTGAAGAAATATAACTCAAAATAATAAAAGCCATATAACAAACCCACAGCTAATATCATACTGAATGGGCAAAAGCTGGAAGCATTCCCCTTGAACACCAGCACAAGACAAGGTTGACTTTTTGAACCTCTCCTGTTCAGTATAGGAGGTAGATGTTCTGGACAGGGCAATCAGGGAAGAGAAAAAATAAAAGGTATTGAAAAGGAGAAAGTCAAATTATCTTTGTTTGCAGATGACATGATTTTATATCTAGAAAACCACATCATGTGAGCCCAAAAGCTTCTTAGGCTGATAAGCAACTTCAGCAAAGTCTCAGGATACAAAATCAATGTGCAAAACTACTAGCACCATATACACCAACAACAGGCAAACAGAGTGTCAAATCATAAATGAACTCTCATTTGCAATTGCTAAAAGGAGAATAAAATATCTAGGAATACAACTAACAAGGGAAGTGAAGGACCTCTTTAAGGAGAACTACAAACCACTGTTCAAGAAAATCAGATAGAACAAAAACAAATGGAAAAACATCTCATGCTTATGGATAGGAAGAATCAATACTATGAAAATGAACATACTGCCAAAGCAATTTATAGGTTTGATTTAATTCCCATTAAAATACCATTGACATATTTCAAAGAATTAGAAAAACCTATTTTAAAATGCATATGGAACCAAATAAGAACCCAAATAGCCAAGACAATCCTAAGCGAAAAGAACAAAGCAGGAGGCATCACACGACCCAATTTCAAACTATACTACAAGGCTACAGTAACCAAACAACAAAATACTGATACAAGAACAGACACATAGACCAATGGAACAGAATAGAGACTCAGAAATAAGACCACACATCTACAACCAACTGATCTTCAACAAACCTGACAAGAACAAGCAATGGGGAAAGGATGCTCTATTTAATAAATGGTGCTGGGAGAACTGGCTAGGCATATGCAGGAAACTGAAACTGAACCCCTTCCTTACACCATATACAAAAATTAACTCAAGATGGATAAAAGACTTAAATGTAGAATACAAAACTATAAAAAGCTTAGAAGAAAATCTAGGCAATATCATTTAGAACAAAGATTTCATGACAAAAATGCCAAAAGCAATTGCCACAAAAGGAAAAATTGACAAATAACATCTAATTAAACTAAAGAGCTTCTGCACAGCAAAAGAAACTATCATCAAATAAAGAAAATGTGGTACGTATACACCATGGAATACTATGCAGCCCTAAAAAGAAATGAGATCTTATCCTTTGCAGGAATATGGAGTTGGAAGCCATTATACTCAGCAAACTAACACAGGAACACAAAACCAAACACCGCATGTTTTCACTTACAATTGAGAGCTGAATGACAAGAACACATGGACACATCGGGGGCAACAACACACAGTGGGGCTTGTTGGAGGGGAATTTGGGGGGATAGAATTAGGAAGAGTAGCTAATGGATGCTGGGCTTAATACGTAGGTGATGGGATTATCTGTTCAGCAAACCACATGGCACACATTTATCTTTGTAACAAATCTGTACATCCTGCCATGTGCCCCTGAACTTAAAAGTTGAAGAAAATTTTTTTAAACTTTTTAAAAGAAATTGTATAAATCTCATAGATTACAATTTCCCAAATGTTGGTAGTTTTAAGTTTAAAAAAAAATCAAAAGTATTCCAAAAGATAGACAAAGAGGTAATCCTCCCTAAATTCTTTGTGAAGCCAGTATCACCCTTATACCAAAACCAGAAATGAAAATAACAAAAAAAGAAAACTACAGACCAATATCTCTCATGAACACAGATGCAAAAATCCTCAACAAAATGCTAGCTAGCTGAATCCAACAGCATATCAAAAAGATAATATACCATGATCAAGAGAGTTTCATACAAGTAATGCAGGAATGGTTTGACATATACAAGTCAATACATGTGATATACCACATAAACAGAATTAAAAACAAAAAAAGATCACACCATCGAGGGACTTACCTACAAGCAATAAAAGCCATCTATGACAAACCCACTGCCAACATTATACTGAACAGAGAAAAATGGAAAGCATTCCTTCTGAGAACTGGAACAAAAAAAAAAAAAGCATGCCCACTTTCACCACTTCTATTTAACATAGTAGTGGATGTCCTAACCAGAGCAATCAGACAAATGAAAAAAATAAAGGGCATCCAAATCTGTAGAGTGTGAAGCTGAACTGTTACTGTTTACTAATGATATGCTTGTATATCTAGAAAACCCTAAAGACTCATCCAAAAGGTTGCTAGATCTGCTAAATAAATTCAGTAAAGATTCAGGATACAAAATCAATGTACAAAAATCAGTATACACCAACAGTGACCAAGCTAAGGATGAAATCAGGAACTCAACCTCTTTTATAATAGTTGCAAAAAATAAAATAAAATAAAATACTTAGAAATATACCTAAGCAAGGAGGTGATATAATTCTACAAGGAAAACTGCTTATACCACTGCTGAAAGAAAGCATAGATGACCACAAACAAATGGAAACACATCCCATGCTCATGGATGGGTAGAATCAATATTGTGATAATGATCAGTATTGTGATAATGACCATATGTTCTAAAGGAATCTAAAATTCAATCCAATTCCCCTCAAAATACCATCATTATTTCTCACAGAACTAGAAAAACAAATCCTAAAATTCAAATGGGACCTAGAAAGAGCCCATGTAGCCAAAGCAAGATTAAGCAAAAAGAACAAATCTGGAGGCATCACATTATTCAACCTCAAACTATACTGTAAGGCAATAGTCACCAAAATAACATGGTACTTATATAAAAATAGGCAAGTAGACCAATGGAACAAATGGAGAACCCAGAAATAAAGCCAAACACTTACAGCCAACTGATCTTCAACTAAACAAACAAAAACATGAAGTGGGGAAAGGATACTCTATTCCAAAAATGGTGCTGGGATAATTAGCAAGCCATATATAGAAAAAGAAACTGGATCCTCATTTTTCAACTTATACAAAAATCAACCCATGAAGAATCAAAGACTTAAGTCTAAAACCTGAAACTATAAAAATTCTAGAAGATAACATCAGAAAAACCCTCCTAGACATTGGCTTAGGCAAAGAGTTCATGATCAAGAACCCAAAAGCAAATGTAACAAAAACAAAGATAAATAGATGAGCCTTAATTAAACTAAAAGACTTTGCACAGCAAAAGAAACAATCATCAGAGTAAACAGACACCCCTCAGAGTGGGAGAAAATCTTCACAGATTATGCATCTGACAGAGGACTAATATCCAGAATCTACAAGGAACTCAAACAAATCAGCAAGAAATAAAACATGTAATTCCAACAAAAAGTGGGCTAACGACATGAAAAGACAATTCTCAAAATAAGATATATAGAGGGGGTGGGCCAAGATGGCCGAGAGGAGGCAACACTGGAATGCAGCTCCCAGTAAATGAGAAGCAGAGGGCTAGAGGACTTCACGGTTCCAAGCAAGGTGCTGGGTTTGTTTCAGTGGGACTGGTAGGACTCTGAAAATAGCCAAGGGAAGGAACTAAAGCAGGGCAAGAGCCACCCAGGGAGGGCAAACCAAGACAGGGCGGGGTGCATCCCCACCTGGAACGTGCAGCCAGCTCAGAGCATTGGGGACATCACCCGCTCAGTGCTCCAATTCCGATCCTGTGCTAACCTCATCCCTCCTGCAACCCACGGTTCACAAGAGCCCCACCAGACTGAGGGGTACTGTGGGTTGTCGATGCAAATCTGAGTGACGGCTCCTGCTTGATGCCACAAGTTGTCAGCATGGACCTGGGCAGAAGTTTGGACTAATGCCAGCAGACAGAACAACCCATCCCACAGAAAGAGGCAGAGTTGAAAGCAGGGAAACAGGCCATAAGGCCTGGCAGTCCCCACCCACCACAAAACTGAAACTGAAGCTCACATGCTAGAGAGATTGGCAGCAAATACACCACTTTGACACCAACTGGGAAGATCAAGCTCAGGGAAGGAGAGAAGCTATTGGGAAGGCGGGGCTAATCTCACCTGCAAACAAACCCCAGGGGAAGACCACCCACTCAGCAATCTGACTGAATCTGAGGCAGCCCAGCAGCGCCTCTACAGGTGAAAAAAGATATAGCTCCAACCACAACAGAAAGGATGTCCACTCAGAGATCCCTCCCGAAATCACCAACTTCAAAGATCAAAGGGAGATAAATCCACAAAGATGGGAAGAAACCAGTACAAAAAGGATGAAATCATCAAAGACCAGAACACCTCTTCCCCTCCCAGGCATCACAACTCCTCATCATCAAGGGAACAAAACAAGACAGAAAATGAGTTTGATGAATTGACAGAAGCAGGCTTCAGAAAGTGGGTAATAACAAACTTCTCTGAGTTAAAAGACCATTTTCTAACCCAATGCAAGGAAACTAACAGCATTGAAAAAAAAGATGAAATGCTAACTAGAATAACCAGCTTAGAGAAGAACATAAATGACTTGATGGAGCTGAAAAATACAGAACGAGAACTTCATGAGGCATACACAAGTTTCAACAGCTGAATCGATCAAGCAGAAGAAAGGATATCAAAGATAGAAGATCAACTCAATGAAATAAAAGGAGAAGGCAAGATTAGAGAAAAAAGAGTGAAAAGAAACAAAGTCTCCAAGAAATATGGGATTATGTGAAAAGACCTAACCTACCCTTGATCAGCAGATCTGAATGTGACAGGGAGAATGAATCCAAGTTGGAAAACACTCCTCAGGATATTATCCAAGAGAACTTCCCCAACCTAGCAAGGCAAGCCAACATTCACATCCAGGAAATACAGAGAACACCACAAAGATATTCCTCAAGAAGAGCAACCCCAAGGCATATAATCATCAGATTCACCAGGGTTGAAATGAAGGAAAAAATCCTAAGAGCAGCCAGAGAGAAAGGTTGAGTCACCCACAAAGGAAAGACCATCAGACTCACAGCAGATCTCTCAGCAGAAACCCTACAAGCTAGAAGGGAGTGGGGGCTAATATTAAACATCCTTAAAGAAAAGAACTTTCAACCCAGAATTTCATATCTGGCCAAACTAAGCTTTGTAAGTGAAGAAAAGATAAAATCCTTTACAGATAAGCAATTGCTGAGAGATTTTGTCACTACAAGACCTGGCTTACAAAAGCACCTGAAGGAAGTACTAAACATGGAAAGGAACAATGTACCAAATGGTAAAGAACAAGGACACAAAGAAACCACATCAACTAATGAGCAAAACAACCAGCCAGTAACAGAATCAAATTCAAACATAACAATATTAATGTTGAATGTAAATGGCCTAAATGCAGCAATCAAAAGACACAGATGGGCAAACTGAATAAAAAGTCAAAACTCATCGGTATGCCGTACTCAGGAGACCCATCTCACGTGGAAAGACTCACATAGACTCAAAATAAAGGGATGGAAGAAGATTTACCAAGAAAATGGAGAGAAAAAAAAAAAAAAAAAAAAAAACACAGGGGTAGCAATCCTAGTCTCTGATAAAATAGACTTTAAACCAACAAAGATCAAAAGAGACAAAGAAGGACATTACATAATGGTAAAAGGATCAATGCAACAAGAAGAGCTAACTATTCTAAATATATATGCACCCAATGCAAGAGCACCCAGATACATAAAGCAAGTTACTGCAAAGAGACTTAGACTCCCACACATTAATAGTGGTAGACATTAACACACCACTGACAATATTGGACAGATAAACAAGACAGAAAGTCAACAAGGATATCCAGGACTTGAACTCAGATCTGGACCAAGTGGACCTAATAGACATTTACAGAACACTCCACTCTAAATCCACAAAATACACATTCTTCTCAGCACCACATCACAATTACTCTAAAATTGACCACATAATTGGAAGTCAATCACTCCTCAGCAAATGAAAAATACTGGAAATCATAACAAACAGTCTCTCAGACCACAGTATAATCAAATTAGAACTGAGGATTAAGAAAAGCACTCAAAACTGCACAATAACATGGAAACTAAACAACTTGCTCCTGAATGATGAATGGATAAACAATGAAATGAAGGCAGAAATAAAATGTTCTTCCAAACCAACAAGAATGAAGACACAATGAACTAGAATCTATGGGACACATTTAAAGCAGTGTCTAGAGGGAAATTTATGACAATAAATGCCCACATGAGAAAAAAGGAAAGATCTAAATCAACACCGTATCATCAAAATTGAAAGAGCTAGAGGAGCAAGATCAAAAAATCTCAAAAGCAAGAAGACAAGAAATAACTAAAATCAGAGCAGAACTGAAGGAGATGGAGACACAAAAAAACCCTTCAAAGAATCAATAAATCCAGGAGCTGGTTTTTTGAAAAGATCAACAAAATAGACTGATAGCTAGACTAATAAAAAAGTAAAGAGAGAAGAATCGAACAGATGCAATGAAAAATAATAAAGGGGAGATTACCATCATTCCTTGGAAACACAAACTACCATAGCGATTACTACAAACAGCTCTATGCACATATACCAGTAAATCTAGAAGAAATGGATAAATTCCTAGACACTTGCACATTCCCAAGACTAAGCCAAGAAGAAGCTGAAACTCTGAATAGACGAATAACAAGATCAGACGTCAAGGCAGCAATTAATAGCCTACCAATCAAAAAAAGTCCAGGTCCAGATGGGTTCACAGCTGAATTCTTTGAGACATACAAAGAGGAGCTGATACAATTCCTTTTGAAACTATTCCAAACAAGACAAAAAGAGGGAATCCTCCCTAACCCTTTCTATGAGACCAACATCATCCCGATACAAAAACCTGGCAGAGACACAACTAAAAAAGAAAACTACAGGCCAATATACATGATGAACATTGATGCAAAAATCCTCAATAAAATACTGGCAAACCAAATCCAACAGCACATCAAAAAGCTTATCCACCATGATCAAGTAGGCTTCATCCCAGGGATGCAAGGCTGGTTCAACATATGCAAATCTATAAACATATTCCATCACATAAACAGAACCAAAGACAAAAACCACATGATTATCTCAATAGATGCAGAGAAGGCCTTTGACAAAATTCAACAGCACTTTATGCTAAAAACTCTCAATAAACTAGGTATCAATGGAATGTATCTCAAAATAATAAAAGCTATTTATGACAAACCCACAGCCAATATCATACTGAATGGGCAAAAACTAGAAGTATTCCCTTTAAAAACTGGCACTAGACAAGAATGCCCTCTCTCACCACTCCTATTCAATAGGCAAGAAAAAGAAATAAGGTGCATTCAATTAGGAAAAGAAGAAGTCAAATTGTCCCTTTTTGCAGATGACATGATCGTATATTTAGAAGACTCCATCATCTCAGCCCAAAAGCTCCTTAAGCTGATAAGCAACTTCAACAAAGTTTCAGTGTACAAATCAATGTGCAGAAATCACAAGCATTCCTATACACCAACAACAGACAGAGAGTGAAATCATGATCAAACTCCCATTTACAATTGCTACAAAGAGAATAAACTACCTAGGAATACAACTAACAAAGGATGTAAAATATCTCTTCAAGGAGAACTACAAACCACTGCTCAAGGAAATAAGAGAGGTCACAAACAAATGGAAAAACATTCCATGCTTATGGTTAGGAAGAATCAATATTGTGAAAATGGCCATACTGCCCAAAGTAATTTATACATTCAGTGCTATCCCCATCAAGCTACCACTGACCTTCACAGAACTGGAAAAACCCACTTTAAACTTCATATGGAACCAGAAGAAAGCTTGCATAGCCAAGACAATCCTTAGCAAAAAGAACAAAGCTGGAGGCATCACACTACCTGACTTCAAACTATACTACAATGCTACAGTAATCAAAACAGCATGGTACTGGTACCAAAACAGAGATATAGATCAATGGAACAGAACAGAGCCCTCAGAAACAATGCCACACATCTACAGTCATCTGATCTTTGACAAACTGGACAAAAACAAGCAATGGGAAAAGGATTCCCTGTTTAATAAATGGTATTGGGAAAACTGGCTAGCCATATGCAGGAAGCTGAAACTAGGCCCCTTTCTTAACACCTTATACAAAAATTAACTCCTGATGGATTAAAGATTTAAACATAAGAACTAACACCATAAAAACCCTAGAAGAAAACCTAGGACACACCATTCAGGACATAGGCACAGGCAAGGATTTCATAACTAAAACACCAAAAGCAATGGCAGCAAAAGCCAAAATAGACAAGTGGGATCTAATTAAACTCCAGAGCTTCTGTACAACAAAAGAAACAATCATTAGAGTGAACTGATAACCAACAGAATGGGAAAATTTTTTGCAATATACCCATCTGAAAAAGGGCGAATATCCATAATCTACAAAGAAGTAAAGCAGATTTACAAGAAAAAAAAAAAAACATTCAAAAGTGGGTGAAGGATACGAACAGACATTTTCCAAAAGAAGACATATATGTGGCCAACAAACATATGACAAAATGCCTATCATCATTGGTTATTAGAGAAATGCAAATAGAAATCACATTGAGATACCAGCTCACTCCAGTTAGAATGGCGATCATTAAAAAATCTGAAGATGGGCCAGGCGCCATGGCTCACGCCTGTAGTAATCCCAGCACTTTGGGAGGCCGAGGCGGGTGGATCATGAGGTCAAGAGATCAAGACTATCCTGGTCAACATGGAGAAACACCGTCTTTACTAAAAATACAAAAAATTAGCTGGGCATGGTGGCGCATGCCTGTAATCCCAGCTACTCAGGAGGCTGAGGCAGGAGAATTGCCTGAACCCAGGAGGCAGAGGTTGCAGTGAGCTGAGATCACACCATTGCACTCCAGCCTGGGTAACAAGAGCGAAACTCCGTCTCAAAAAAAAAAAAAAAATCTGAAGACAACAGATGCTGGAGAGGATATGGAGAAATAGGAACACTTTTACACTGTTAGTGGGAGTGTAAATTAGTTCAACCATTATGGAAGACAGCGTGGCAATTCCTCAAGGATTTAGAAATAGAAATTCCATTTGACCCTGCCATCCCATTACTGGGTATATATTCAAAGGATTATAAATTATTCTATTATAAGACACATGCACACGTATGTTCGTTGTGGCACTGTTACAATAGCAAAGACCTGGAACCAACCCAAATGCCCATCAATGATAGACTGGACAAAGAAAATGTGGCACATATACACCATGGAATACTATGCACCCATAAAAAACGACAAGTTCATGTCCTTTGTAGAGACATGGATGAATCTAGAAACCATCATTCTCAGCAAACTGACACAAGAACAGAAAACCAAACACCACATGTTTTCACTCATAGGCAGGTGATGAACAATGAGAACACTTGGGCACAGGGAGGAGAACAACACTCAATGGGCTAGGTGGGGGGATGGAGGGGAGGGGAGGGACAGTTGGAGGGGTAGGGAGGAAGGGGAGAGATAACACCAGGAGAAATGCCTGATGTACCCCATGGAAGTGGAGGGCAGAGACAGCAAACCACCATGGCATGTATATACATATGTAATAATCCTGCAGGATGTAGGATATGCACATGTACCCCAGAGCCCAAAGTATAATAATAAAAAAAAGACGTACAAATGCCCAACATGAAAAAAATGCTTGATGTCACTAATTACCAGGGAAATGCAAATCAAAACCACAATGAGATAACACCTTACTCCTGCAAGAATGACCATAATTTAAAAAATAAAAAATAATAAATGTTGGCCTGGATGTGGTGACAAGGGAACACTTTTATATTGCTAGTGGGAATGTAAACTAGTTAACCACTATGGAAAAGAGTGTAGAGATTCCTTAAAGAACTACCATTTGATCCAGCAATCCAACTACTGGGTATCTACCTAGAGAAAAAGAAGTCACTATATGAAAAAGACACTTGCACATGCATGTTTGTAGCAGCACAATTCACAACAGAAAAAATATAGAACCATCTCCAACGCCAATCAACCAATGAGGGGATTTTTTTTTAAAGTAGTATTTGTATATATATACACATACACATACATGTACATGTACATATACACACTATATATACACACACTATATATGTGTGTGTGCATGTGTAAAAACATATATATACACACATACCATGAAAAACTAGTCAGCCATAAAAAGGAATGAAATAATGACATTTGCAGCAACCTGGATGGAGTTGGAGACCATTAAGTGAACTATCTCAGGAGGGGAAAAGCAAACATTATATGTTCTCACTTATAACTGGGAGTTAAGTTATGAGGACATTGTATAAGAATAATACAATGGGGTTTGGGGATTCGAGGGGGCAAGGGAGGGAGGGAGATGAGGGATAAAGACTACACATTGGGTAGAGTGTATACTGCTCGGGTGATGGCTGCACCAAAATCTCAGAAATCATCACTGAAGAGGTTATCCATGTAACCAAACGGGACCTGTTCCCTAAAAACCTATTGAAATTAAAAAGTAAAACCCAAACTTGAAACATTTCTAGTCCCAACAGTTTTGGATAAGGGATACCCAACCAATTTGATTTGTATCTATGGACCTGAGCTCCATCTGTAAAACAAGGGTGTGGAAAAAAAAAACCTCTCCATTTCCTTGGAATAATAACATTCTAAATTTAAAGATGTGTACCTATATCTGAGCTATGTAGAGTTAATATTTATTACATTGCGGAGGACAATGCCTAGCATGCTACTCATCAAGTTCTAGTTCGAATCTGAATATACAAATCTGTTCCCCCATACACATTTTTATATTCTGAAATAGTCACCTTAAAAGAAAGACTAGAGTTTAATCATGTAAACACTCAAAGTTCTACTCGTTTTTAACCATCCTTACCCTATGACACTTGAAAGATTAAACATATATCCAACACCAGAAATTTATGACAAAGTATACTACAAAAATCTGGCACTTCAGATTAGAATTGAGTGTATGTGGACTCACAAGAAATCTACAGTCATTTTTCTGACTTGACATCTAACTGTCTCATCCATGAAAGTAGCTGAAGAATTGCCATATTGTATGATGAAATACACACTCTTCAATTATTGTTTTTCTAGAAAAACACTCATTTTTTAAAAAGTGGTAAAAATTGCCAAAGATGGCATCTAACAGGCTCTGGGGATTACTGTCCTCAAAGAAATTCTGTTTTTATTAGCTCTGCTGATACACGCTAAACTGGAGCTATTTTAAAAGCACTCTTAGTATTTACATTCATAATACCATATTTAAACCAAAATCCATGAAAGTCTTTGTAAATATAGGTCAGAGCTGCAAAAACTCAACCATGATTTAGTAAATTTAATTATAAACCACTTTCCTGAGCCACATCATTCAGCCAGCAATTGAATCATTATTACTTTCTATAATTTGCTCTACCCAAAGATTTTGGGCCCCTAACCCAAATTCATCAGGTATCCTGATAAGAAGTCATTTTCTTTCCTCAATGCCTTCCTTTACTTACCTTCCTCTATGAAAGATATTTAAAAATTCAACAGTGCATTTATTTAGAGACAGAAGAAAGGAACTAAACTCTCCAAGGAGAAACAGTTGCCTAATTTAACATTCAAATTTCTGTTGTCGGTGGTTGCAACGATTCAGTAATTCTCCCTGGGGGAACCTTCCCTAGCTTCCTATTCAGCCCCAGTTCCATGTGTCAAGAAGTCATTTAAGAAAGCACTCTGGCTTTAAAAATATTCAGACATGGGTTAAAAATCTCAATCCTATCACTTATTCACTATATAACACTAGATAAGTCTATAACTTCTTGATCTTAACCAATTGCATTTCATAAAATGTGTCACATGCATAGCAGGTGTTCAATAAGAGCATTTTCATTAGAGGATTGAATTTACTTTCACTGAGTATAAATCTTAGGCCACAAGCTCAAATGTTTTTAAAACATTCATTTTTCTCTTCTCATTCAACTAAATTAAACTAGAATTTTAGCTCCTGTGCAACCAGAATAGCTGGAAATTTAATCTCACACAATTGTTATTGCCCTATATGCCTCTAGGAGCACACCAAAATCCTGGAGGCATGTGCGGTGCTGGAAAAAAAAAAAAAGGAGAGAGTTTTTAAAGTTTTTTTATTTGTATAAATACAACAAGGGGTACAAGTGCAGTTTTGTGACATTAATAGATTGGGCAGTGGTGAAGTCTGTTTTTAACCATTATCACTCAAATAATGTACACTGTACCCAGTAAGTAATTTCTCATCCTTTACTCCCTCCCACCCTCTCACCCTTCTAAGCCTCCAATGTCTATTATTCCATACTCTATGTCCATGTGTAACATTATTTAGCTCCCACTTATAATTAGAAAATGTGGTATTTAACTTTTATTTTACTTGTTTCACTCAAGATAATGGCTTCCAGTTTCATCCATGTTGCTACAAGTGAAACCGCCTTTGCAAAATTGTAACTGAGGAAATTATGACAGCACAAGAAATCAGACCTAATTGACTTTATCTTGCTTCTAACCTTTAAACTGTCCTTGTTCATTTCTGGTTGTAGGCCAAACTAACTTTGGGAAGAAATTCAGTTCATGGTTTGACTCTGAAACAAAATTGATAACAGCCCTTTCCTGAAAAGACCCCCTTCTTTCCTGGGGTTCAGTCTGCCTTTGCAGGACTAACAAATTAGCTGTAAGATTCAAAATTATAACTTAGGGGTTATGCAGTCTCTGGCTCCAAGAGTCTGAACATCCGCAAACTGCTCCTGGACATCCGCAAACTGCTCCTGGGGATAACGTGACTGTTGTAAAACCTAAAAATCAGTGTTTAAAATATTTAGTAGACCCTGTCCTCAATGGATCATGGATCAGGTGCCATCACCCAGACCAGTAATCTGACCCAATCAGTTCTGCCATCACACCCAGGAACAGAAGACATTCAGAAAACCTAACTTTGACCCCCTGTGATTCCATCTCCAACCTGACCAATTAGCACTTCCCCTTTCCAAGCCCCTACCTGCCAAATTATCTTTAAAAACTCTGATCCCTGAATGTTGGGAAGACTGATTTGATTGATAACAAAACTCCAGTCCCCCACATAGCTGGCCCTGCATGGATTACTCTTTTGCTATTGCAATTCCCCCATCTTGATAAATCAGCTCTGTCTAGGCAGCATGCAAAGTGAACCCATTGGGCGGTTACACAAGAAACATGATTTTATTCTTTTATGGCTAAATACTATTCTATTGTGTGTGTGTGTGTATATATATATGTACGTGTGTATACACTATCATGATTTCTGTATCCAATTGTACCTCGATGGACACTTAAGTTGATTCCATATCTTTGCTATTGTGAAGAGTGCTACAATAAACATATGGGTGCAGGTATATTTTTGATATAATGATTTCTTTCCCTTTGAGTAGATACTCAGTAGTGTTGAGATATCATCTTATACCAGTCAGAATGGCTATTATTAAAAGGGAGGAAGATCTTTAACCATCATTATATCATGGTCTTCACTGACATTCTCATTTTTCAAGCTTTTAACAGTTCCTTGAAGTAGGGAGCTCTTAAACTTTCTTTCCCATGTGCAGGGAATGCAGGAATCTGTTGAGTTTTAGCAAGCAATGTCTACAGTTTCCTCCCTAGGAGAACCACACAACTTTCGAGTGCCGCTATCATTATAGAGCACTACCTCAGGTGACTCTCAGGCACCCTGTGACTCCAGAACCCACCACTGCACTCCTACTCACTTCCATTTTGAACCCTATGCTTCCTCCCTACAGTTGAAGATGCTCGATTCTTCTCTCTCTCTCTTTCAAGATCCTTACTTTTTTTCTGTGGTAAGAACACTTAATATGAGATCTAACCTCTTAAGAAATGTTTAAGTACATAATACAGCATTGTTAACTCTAAGCACAATGTTCCACAATTGATCTATAAAACTTATTCATCTTGCATAACTCACATTTTATACCCTTTGAATAGCAATGTCCCATATCCCCCTCCCACAGCCCCTAGCAATCACCATTCTACTCACCATGTCTGTGAATTTGACTATTTAAAATACCTCAAAATAAGTGGAATCTTGTAAGGGAAGGATAGTCTTGAGAGGGAGTGCAAATTTGGAATAGATTGAGTAATAATCCTAACTTGAATGAGTAATTAAACAAAACAAAATAGTATTTTCAACTGCAAGTGACTGATTTACCATGAAGTTTCAGAGCTCCTGAGACCAAGTTTAGGTTACAGAAAAAATAAAATTAGCACATGTCTCATTTGTAGCTTTTGATTTTAATCAGTTAATTCGTGAGAGACGATGCCATTACACTGCTCAAGTTTGCTTTTTCTCAGCAATGCCACCAAAGGGCTACTCACAGTATCCTCACCAAACCTTCTAATGCAGCTATAAAAATGCCAGCAAAGAGTTCTTTTAAGTTAACTAACATCTAAGCACTGCTTTACTATGTGAGTTACAAATTCACTCACTTAATCTGCAAACAGCTAAATGAGGTGTATACTAATATTATATCCCTTTTATGAATAGGAATTTGAGCCATAAAGAAGTTACAATATTTGTCCAAGGTCATGGGGCTAATGAAAAATAAAGCCAGGATTCCACTCAACAGTAAGTCTTAAAAATCCTCCAGAAGATGCCACCTTCTTCTTGTAGGGCCCAAAGAAGATCTTTCTCTGTTTTCTCTTATTCCAGACAGTCCTCAGCACAGTGTGGCTTTTTTTGTTTGTTTGTTTCAGAGCTAGCTGAGGTTTTTACTTTGGACAAAAAAAAGAAAAAAAGCAATTGAATTGTTTTGTACCTGGAGGAATTAGCAAGGGGGATCCCCATGCAGTAAACTCCCCTGCAGGTGGGCTGAGGGCTAGGGCTGAGCCTCAGGTGTGTCTCCTCTGTTTCCTGTGCTCCCCTGCACAGCGGCCTCCCTCCTGGGTTCTGGGGCAGCCACAGGAGGAGCAAGCTGGGAAGGGCTGCCGCAGCTGTTCACTTGGGCAGGACATCAGAGGACTTGGACACCAGCTTCCCATTGCGGGTCTCGATCTTCTTTACAACCACTGCCCTGGTGGAGCAGGTGTAACTAAAGGAGTTAGAGCCTGCGCCAGAGTCAAAGCTGAAGCCCAGGCCGAAGCTGAGGCCGGGGCTTGTGAGGCCCCCCACAGGCCAAACTCAGCCACCTGCATAGCTGCTAGTCTCTTCGTATGGATACTCATGTTGCATCACAGACTCCAGACGGCTCTCCTCACCCTCCAGCGGCTTCCTGTAGGCGGAGATCTCGATGTCCAGGGACAGCTTGACGTTCATCAGCTCCTGGTACTGATGCAGCTGCCGCGCCATGTCCTGCTTGGCATTGTCATCCTTAGCCAGCTCCCCACGTGGGCATCTGTGATGGTGGCCTCCAGGGATGCCCTCTGGCCTTTGAGGCCCTCAGTCTCAGCCTGGAGCCCGCTGACGTTCCAGTTCATCTCGGAGACCTCAGTCTTTGTACGCCGCGGGTCATCCCTGTGCTTCCCAGCCTGCATCTGCAGCTCCTCATACTTGATCTGGTAACTGCTCTCAGCCTCAACCTGGCTGAGGTTGGTGATCTTCTTGTACTGCACCTTGACCTCAGCAATGATGCTGTCCATGGACAGCACCACAGACATGTCTGAGATCTGGGACTGCAGCTCCCGGGTCTCCTCTTCAGACAGCCGCCTGAGGAAGTTGATCTGTCAGTCAGCCTTTCCAGGTGAGACTCCAGCTCTACCTTGTTCATGTAAGGTTCATCCACATCCTTCTTGATGAGAACAAATTTAATCTCCATCTCTGCCATCCTCATACTTGCTCTTAAAGTCCTCCACCAGCCCCTGAATGTTGCCAAGCTCCACCTCCAGCTTCAGCTTCTCCTGGCCCAGAGTCTCCAGCTGCCGCCTCAGGCTGTTGATGTAGCTCTCGAACACGTTGTCCATGTTGCTCCGGACCATCTTCTGCTGCTGCAGGAGACTCTACTTGGTCCCCAGGATCTTGTTCTGCTGCTCCAGGAACCATACCTTGTTGATGAAGGAGGCAAACTTATTGTTGAAGGCCTTGATCTGCTCATTCTTTTGAGTGCACACAGTCTGGATGTTGGGGTCCACCTCCAAGTTAAGGGGGGCTCAGCAGGCTCTGGTTGACTGTGACGGCAGCAATGCCTCCCATGCCACTGGCTCCACCATAGCCTCCTCCCAGGCACCCCAGAAGCTGCTGCTGCCCACTCCGGAGAAGCTCAAGGAGGTGATGCAGGCACCAGGCCCACTCGTGTGAAGGCCCAGGGGCCAGAGGTGGACACCTTGTAGGACTTCTGGGTCACCCTGATGTACATGGTGGAGGTAGACAGGCAGAACCAGGCAGAGATTCCAGAAGGAGCAAAGAAGCTACTTCTTGGTGAGGAGCCACAGTGAGGCTTTTTAATGCCTATTTATTCCTTCTCAGGGTGTCTGAATTCAGACGTTCATAGAAATTAGTTCATAGGAACTACTATGGTATTTAGTTCATAGTAGTTCCTAGGAACTAATTCCTATGAACTAATTTTGGAGCTTCATAAGCTCCAAACAGGAACTTCTATATAAGACTATGCTAAATATAAATTTTGTTAGCTTTCAAGGTGAATAAGCCACAAAACTCTAATAACCCTGAATTTTCATAACACCTGTCTGCATATGGAACCATCTGAATGGGATACGTCCAGTGCAACAAGGCTTAGTGCCACACACAAAGTTCTCCATATATCTCACCCACTCAAGGCAAAAAGGCAGGCTGTAGACACACAGTAATGAGTACAACCTTGCCTTGGTTGCTGCACATAACAGCCAGCTCCCTAAGCTAAGAAAAACACCACTTACCCATAGCAAATGAAGAGTTAAATGAGCTATGACATATAGACAATTAGAACTCATCTTGTTAACTCATGTCAGTTTGCTGTAACTTGATCTATAAATTAGACGTTTAGGATTTCTTAAAATTTCAGCATGACCTCCCCCATTCCCTTGTCACTGCAAGTACTGCCAAGGTCACCTCCAAGGTTTGTTTGCAAGTCTAGTTGAATAGAGAACCTCTGGCTCTTTCCTAAGCAGAGTTTAGTTATTAAGGAACCATGAAACACAAATTTCTAATAATCCTCAAATGTTATCCAAAAAAGTGACAAATATTATTTGAATGAATGCTACTGACAGAAACTTCATCATTGTTAATGTAATTCCAAAGAAAGATGCCCAGCTTTAATCTCTGAGAAATTTGATCTTGTCGAAAGAAAAGGATGACTGTACTAAGTATAGTTTTCAACACTGAAATATCTTAATAAGACCCAAGAATTCTAGGTATTTCTAGAACTTACTGTCTTACTTACTTCATAAATCCAAAATTTTGCCAAAAAACAAAAATACACTTTCATTTAGTAAATGCATTTCTCCAGTAGATATCACAATCAAGTAATAAAGTTATCTTGTTTAGCATAGTTCCAAAAGAAGAAATTTTTTTGCACATTTCCAAAAGAAAAGCCTTTTTTATGATTAACATATATTATATATCACTACCAAACACCATTTATTGAACTGACGTCCCAGTAAATTGTCTGGTATTTGGGATACCAGATAATCCTTCTTAGAAGGATTTAGGATAAAATTAACAAAAAAGAAAACCGTAGGTAAAAGGAAAATGCTATAATGTGCTGTCATATTCTGCATCATTCTAATCCCTTTCTGGGGCAGCTGTGATCCTGTCGTGAGTCTCCACTTAAACAAAAGGGAACATTAAGTCTTACTTCTTTGAGGTCCCACTGGGGACTTGAGAACTCCATATAAAAAAGTGAGCTACAAAGTAAGAGAATAGCAAAAACAAGGATTTACACTGGGAAAGTAGTGGAACATCTTCAAAAGGCATTGAATATTTTTATGTTCATGTAAGACTGAAAAACCCTGTAAGTAGCCTTATTTAGTATACTTTTGTATGCTTTCTATTAACAAAACTTTTAGCATAAAAATTGACTATTTATTCTTTACTATAGTCAGATTGGTTTTTTCCCTACTTGAAAAACAAAAATAAATGAAAATATACGCCTATGTAAAAATAAACACAAGGAAAAAGATATGTGTTAACTATTATTAAAAATCTAAAGCCTGCTTCAGGCCATAAAACTAAGTTGTTATAGAAGTTAACATTTATTATGTTCTTGAAATAAAGGGAAAACCTAGCATGAAAACAGCATAACAAGCTAAAACAATAAAGTATAATCTTATATCAATGGTCACTTCAGAATTAAGTATTTCAATAAGAAAATACTTAAGCAAGGGGAATATGGAAATATTACTTTCTATAATCAGGGTTCTCTAGAGAAAGTGAACCAATAAGATATCTAGAAAGAGAAATGTATTCAAAGGAATTGGCTCACACAAGTATGGAGATGGGCAAGTCCAAAATCTGCAGGATAAGCCACAGCAGACTGAGATCCAGGAAGAGCCAATGCTGTGGTGCAAGACTGAAGATGGTTGGCAGAATTTCTTTCTTCAGAAGAAGTCAATGTTTGTTCTATAAAGGCCTTCAGCTGATTAGATGAGGCCCACCCACACTGTGGAAGGAAATCTGCTTTCCTTAAAGTCTACCCATTTAAATGTTAATCTCACCCACAGAAACACTCCCACAGACACAACCAGAGTAATGATAAATATCCAAAATAACGTTTGAGAGAATTTCTAGATACCAAGGCACCATGGACCAGTCAAGCTGATACATAAAATTAACCATCATACACTTGTTTTTAACAGCAATTTATACCTTTTAGTTACATATATATGTGATAAATATGTATATATCACTTTTTTTAAATTTTATTTATTTATTTATTTATTTATTTATTTATTTTTATTGTACTTTAGGTTCTGGGGTACATGTGCAGATCGTGCAGGATTGTTGCACAGGTACAAACATGGCAATGTGGTTTGCTGCCTCCATCCCACCATCACCTACATCTGGCATTTTCCCCATGTTATCCCTCCCCGACCTCCCCAACCCGCCAGCTGTCCCTCCCTTGTCCCCCCCAACAGACCCCAGTGTGTGATCCTCCCCTCCCTGTGTCCATGTGTTCTCATTGTTCAACACCTGTCTATGAGTGAGAACATGTGGTATTTGATTTTCTGTTCTGTCAGTTTGCTGAGAATGATGGTTTTATTTTAAAGTAAATGGTATATATGTGAAAAAGGCAAAAGGTTACTAGAATTCACTTTTGTGCTGAAAATTAACTTTTCAAGATTTATATTCACTTGCTTCTTCATTCACACTGAAAAATTATTTGTTATAATTAAATGTTAACTTGGAAATATACTGTTCTTTTTCTCTTTGACGTTATCATTTCTAAAATAGTATAACTTTGCCAGCAGGGATAATTTACCAATCTACATGAAATATTTAGAATGCTCAAATTGCTGAAACTGCAGGATGACATTTTGTCGAGATCAATAAGGTCCTTCATCTTTCTAAAGTATACAGCTGAAAGTTAGAATTTGCTTTGTGAACATTTCTCCAGTGACTTAACTTGAGATATATTTTTCTAGAGAGTTAAAATGTTAGTGTAGCCCGAATCACTACTTAGCATTCACACTTTATTTTATTTTTACACTTAGCAGCACACTTCCTTAAACATTATCATTAATCACGTCTAGGCTTGACACTTTTCCTCAACAGCACTTTATGACAGGTTAGTTCTGTTACTATTATGTCTTCCCCCGCAACTACAAAGTATCCTTTTAGACACAGCATACAGTCAGGATATCATATATCACCTTCTCCAGCCAGAATTCCACCTGCCTGTAGCCTTAGCACTTATCACTTGACACACTGTCAAAATCTGAAAGATGTCTGCCTACCACAGTTGGGGACCATATTTGGTTGCCTGTCTGAACAGTGACTGGAATGAGGTGGTGTTTTTCTTTAGTGTCAAAAAAAAAATTCAATACAGATTGGTCCAGCAGGTCAGATTATGGATTAAGTTAATCCTGGCACATGTGGCCTTCTCTGATATCAAATGGATCATGGTCTACATAGTGTGATGTCAAAGAGATGGAGAAATTCCCCTTGTCTGTAGGAAAAAAACAAAGGGTTGGAGGAAAGAAGGTGGGGAGGAAGGAAAAAGAAGGAATGAGGAAGGGAAGGAGCGAAGAAAGAGGGAGGAAGAGCAGGAGGAGAAAAAAGCTAGTTCAAAGAAAAGTGTTCCCTTACATTGATGTCTTGTCTAAAAGCTATACTCTTTTAGCTTTTCCTGTTAAAATGAAAATCTCCATGGTGGAAAGTAATAATGTTACTTTCATTTAGAAGTAATTATAAGTGAATTTATAATTTTAAGATTTTGATTGAAGAAAGGATGCCAATGGAGGAAGCACTGAAGAAGAAACATAGCAAACCTGAGAAAATGGTTAGGAAAAATTCACACATTTCACAGTGTACTGAAACTAGGAAACTTAGCCTATGTAGCCATGCAGATTTATAAACAAATAGTAATTTGTACTAAAGTGTGTTAAATAAGTATTTGATACAGGGTTGGAAGCGTATTTGACTCTGTGATAGATTCCATTCAGGTTCAGCCAGCATTAGTTGAAACAGATCTAGCAGGCAAATTATGGATTAAGCTAAACTAGAGTAGATTTGGCCTTCCCTGATATCAAGTGGATCACGTCCTACATAGTGTGATGTCAAGGAGATAGAGAAATTCGTAAGACAGAAACACACTTAAACATAGGCACATTAAATGTTGCCTGTAAATGTTCCAGATAAACCGTTTTTCATATATATGTACTACTTTTAAAACATGTAGCCAGGCATGGTGGCTCACACCGGTAATCTCAGCACTTTGGGAGGCTGAGGCAGGTGGATCATGAGGTCAGGAGATTGAGACCATCCTGGCTAACGTGGTGAAACCCTGTCTCTACTAAATACAAAAAATTAGCCAGGCATGGTGGCGTGTGCCTGTAGTCCCAGCTACTCGGGAGGCTGAGGAACGGGAATCGCCTGAACCTGGGAGGCAGAGTTTGTAGTAAGCTGAGATGATGCCACTGCACTCCAGCCTGGTGACAGAGTGAGACTCCATCTCAAAAAAAAAAATGTAAATATTTAGTAATAAATGAAATATAAATTAATTTTAAACTGCTACTAAATTTATAGTGGCATGGCATGATGCAAAAAGAAAAAAATCATTTTGAATCAGCCTGGGTTTGAATTCCATCTCCATCACTTACTAACCATGTAGTATTGGGCAACTGACAAGCCTCGTTGCACCTCAATATTCTGTTAGGAAAAAGAAGTACACTCAGCCATCCGTATTCACAGGCTTCACACCTGCAAAGATTGTTCTTCATATACAAGCAGCACAACACACATGTACATACAATATTGAAGTTTATATTTACATCTTTTACACAACCTTTTGTAAAGATCTTTGGCTATATGCAACCAACGCTGGCCTGTCAATTATATGAACATATTCTCCCTTACTTAAACTGAACCAAAGTTTATGATTGAGGAAAATTTAATTAATCTTTGCAATTCATGAGCTGAATGATTGAGCCTTTTGCATTTGCAATTCCAAAAATATTCTCTCCTTTTACCTTAGGTAAAGGAAATCACCTTAAATTCTCAAATCTGAAGTCTCTTTCCCATATGCTTATGATGACTTTCTATGGCAGAGTTACAAAGATGTCAAGGGAGACTCACTAGGTAACTTTCTGCATTCATTCTTTCTAACTGCATTTTATTTCTATATGCCTCTCACCAGGAGGAAGAACAAAGAGTCAGTTAAAGCATGCCCTGACTTTGTATATGATTGTAAAGAAAAGTATTTGCAAGAGGTAAGAAAAGAAAGCAGGACAAATCATTAACGGCAAACGTTGCTATATCATCTCCATTTAGAAGAAAGAGAATTACAGTAAACTTGGCAAATAGGAACCAGATGTCACTTACTCAGTTTCTATCCTGAATACCAAGTTGCCCTGGTTTAACAAGGTAACTTATTTTACCACAGAAACATGGTAAATGTTATTCTAGATCACCTAGAGAACAAAACAGTTAATGAGTATAATGACTAATCATAAATATTCATGAAATCAGGCAATTACAAGCATTACCATTGCTTTTTGATTGTTTAGAACTGGACTGATTACCATATGAAAACTATTCTTTATTGAGAGTTCTTTCAATTTGTGCATTCATATTTGGCACAACTCCTCTTGTAGAAGATGTATAATAACTAATTTAAAATTCAGTACCATCAACTTGGGGAGGGCAAAAGGTGGAAATGGCATTTTACAAAGCGGTTTGCTAAGGTTTCAGATAGTAACCTACAAAGTACAAAGGCTATTAAAAACAACAGTGATCAAGACATACTAATGTAACCATGTAACCGTGAAAGAGTGAGTTGCAGCACATTTTTCAAGAAAATAACCCACATTTTCACCTCTGAGCACTAAATATTACTATAATTTTACTTAGAAAACTTCAGTAATTATGCTAGTTTATAAGATGTGTATCTTTCTAGTTTGGACTAAATTTTAATAACACTTTGTAATATAAAGTGAAAAGCATTAATTATTTAAAAGAACCATTTATGTCACTCTGGTGTTTTAAAGAATACAGACAGCGGTGTATCATTCATTCACTCAGTAAGCCTTTATCTAATGCCTATTATGGGTAGGTATTACTGTTGCATACAGCATCATGTATATAATTAACAGCAAAAACTACGAGCCATAAAAGAAAGTTAGGACAGGCTAGTGAGAGAAATATTTTGCAGTAGACTGGTCTTTTGAAGAAAGAAAGAAATTCCTCAAATGATATCATACAGGAAACCTATAGTTAGGCACACAGTGAGTCACACAGAGAAACCCTAGCAATCAGTGTTGTTCCATAACCAAGTTCCTTACCCTATAAGATGAAAATAATTAAGGATAAATATCGCTATTAAATCAATCTACTCATACCCTCACCATATTTAAATGATTCAAGAGAAAAGTCTAAATTAATTAACATGGCACACAGTTATGACTTTATAATTAGACTCAGTTAACATCAATTTATGGGGATGATGTACCCAAAATCATCTCTCCAAACACCAGGACAAGATGTTGACAGGAAGAAGGGACTTGGCCAGCAAACCTAGCATGAGTAAAAATGTACCTGGAATTGATAGACCTTTTAAGAAATGTTTAATGGAAGAACAGGATTTACCTCAAGCCAAAAGACCCTGCTCTCAGGAACTAAAATTTCAACAGCTCTTCTCTTTTTCTTTTCTTTCATAATTGAGATTTTATTGATGGTATTGAGGATGAATACACAGATATATCAATTTGTACATAATTCTTAACATACCAAAAATTTTAAGTGCTGTGTGTTATGATTCTTTTTTAAAGTTATTCCAGTGACTTTCACAGATTGTCCCTTTTTAAAAGGAAATTTTTAATTGAGATTAAATGGATTATCTGACATAAATCAGTTATCTGAAACAAATGACACACTCTTATCTGGAAGCCAAAGCAAATGCCACCTATAGTGAGAAATGAAAGAAAATGTGAGATTGAAAATCAATTCTTCTACATTAGTATTAAAACCTTAAAAAGTAAAGCCAGGTAATTTTAATGTTTAATAATGAATTCGAGTTTCATTTTTACTGGTATCCGTAGGGAACCTACCTATCAGAGACAGGACTAACTTGTGAAATGACTGGCCACCACTGGCAAACAAGAGGACAAAAGAACAAAGAACCATACAGAAGAGGAGAGGCAATCAACAAAATCACAATGTATCAGAGGTCAAAGATGTTACCGGCATAAGTGCAAAATTATGACATTTCTCTCCACTGAATCTGTATGTACACATTTTCCTGGTTGTTGTCACCAATGTCTCTTACCACTCACTCGTTTTTCTTTTTCTTTTTTTTTTTTTTTTTTTGAGACAGAGTCTCACTCTGTTTCCCAGGCTGGAGGAGTGCAGGGATGCAATCTTGGTTCACTGAAAACTGGGCTAAAGTGATTCTCCTGCCTCATGCCCTGGAGTAGCTGGAATTATCAGTGCACGCCACCACGCCTGGCTAACTTTTGTATTTTCAGTAGAGACGAGGTATCACCGTATTAGCCAGGCTGGTCTCGAACTCCTGACTTCAAGTGATCCGCTCACCTCTGCCTCCCAAATTGCTGAGATTACAGGCAAGAGCCACTGTGCCTGGCCCCCACTCCTTCTTAGTGTCTGTTCTCTTCTCTTTTTACTCAATACATTTGCTGAACCAGTTTCATCCTCCCTCCTTTTATGCTGATGTTCCCTGACTCCAGCTCAAACTCCCAAAACCCATGTCCAAAGCTGAACTCACTGTCTTCTCTTACTTGTACATTCCCCATCTCAGACAAATAATACCATTTGCTCAGTTGACCAAGACATAAACTTAGGAGCTCAACTTTGATTCCTTCTTTTTCTTATCCCTAAGGCCAATTAACGATCAAGTCAAGTTGATTCTGGTTTAATATTTTCCAGACCAGCATCTCTCTAATCTCAATGCCATTACTTTAGTGAAGTCTTCATTATATTACAGCAGGCACCCAATTGCTCTCCCTGAGTCCAGGAATACTTTTGTCTAATCTACTTTACATGTTGTTGCTACATCAATCTGTCTCAAATGCAAATAATTATTTTGATTTTTGTGATGGTTTCATAGGTATGCATGATGTTGAGTATATCTCAATAAAACTGTAACCAAAAAATCTGGTCATGGCTCATCCATCTTTAAAATCTTTCAAGATAAAGTTCAAATTCATAACATGACACACAAAGTCCTTTATACGCAGACTCCAGTTAACCTCTCTATCCTCATCTCTTGCCTTTATCCTTACGCGTATCTGCACCAGCAATACAGAAGTGCATCTAACACCTGAAGCGTTATAATTCCCTCCTCTCTACCCCAAACATTTTTTAGATGCTTCTCCTTCTGCCGGGACATATTCACCCTACTCCATTCCTCTGCCTGACTGACTCCTACTTGTTCTTCAGGACTTGATTTAGGCATCTTCTCCTTTGGAAACATTTCTCTGTCCCAACAATGTGATTGGGTACTACTCTTGCAAGCTCCCAAAGTCCCTTAAACATACCTTTATTGATAGCACATAGATCGTTTGCTTTTTGAATTCTCCCACCCATTTGGCATGCAGCTCATTGGCAGAGGGTTAGTGTTAAGCATCCTCAAATCCTTAGTTCCCAGTATGTGCCTAACACAGATCAGAAATATATAGTTTGTTAAAATAAACTGCTGTGTTGAAAACTGGTTTATGGAGTTAATTTGCCCTAAGTAAAAGGAAAAACTGACGCTGCAGGTGAAGTAATTATACTTAGCTCCTAGGAGGGGTACAAATAAAAGGCCAAAGAAGAGACCGCTGATGATACTATAAACAGTTCAGAAATTACCCAAGGGACCCAGAAAAGGCTGACCCTGCCTCATTAAGTCAGAAGGTCACAGCACTGGTATTAACATATACACACTCAGGCTCAGACTCCTAATATCCTGCTTATTTTTTATCTCCCTCTGAGAATGTTACAGGATTGGGAAGCATGCTTAGAAGGCATAACTATGCACATGCTATAGACTATCCTTGGGGTCATGTTTACATGGGTGGGACTGGGGAAGGACTTTGTACCTCTGACTGCTTATGTTGTTTCTTCTGAAAAAAAAAACACACACATTAAAACCTAATGCAATATACTTTTAATGTTCCTAAACAAATTCAGCAGTCAAACAGATTTGGTTCTAACAGAATGAATAAATAATTATTGAAATAAATGAACCACTGTTTTGACAAAATAGGTTATTTCTCATTGCATTTCATGTATATGCAATGCTATATAAATGGAGATATACCTTTTGGTGTATTGTTCTACAGATTTGTTTTGGGGATTTTAGAGTGCTAAGCCATGGCAGAGCAAGAAAGGTAAGTATCTCAAAGACAATCAAATACTAAAAAGGGCTACAATATTCAGTAATTTGTGGATTTGGATTTTCATTTTCTGCCTTCCTTACCCAGAGTTGTTATTTCATATTATTGGGGGACATTTTTTTCCTACGAGAAGTTCAGAATATAACTCTCTTTACAGATCTTCAAAATAGAAACAAAAATAAAACACAATTTTAAAAAAAAAAACAATTAGAAGTAGCTTTTTGTAGTGTTGTTGACTTGTAACTAATTTTTTTCAGAAAAAAAACCTATAAAGAAACACTACTCTGAAATTATAGAGTATGTAGTAAAATAAAATCAATCATCATCAGACGGATACTTATTAAAAATCTAAGATTTTCCCAGTTCATAAAGAAAAGAAAGGCATAGGTAAAACCATTTCTTTCTGAGACAAAATGTTTCATCTAGCCCCTTTCTGTCAAGGATTCTAGGTACTTTACCAACTCCCAGGAAAAAAAATTTTAAACTAGTCTTGAATCAGACCACAACTAAAATGTCTAATCCCATTTCACTGCTGTTTCTATTAAGACATTTTATAGCTGTCATAACTTGTTCATGGTGGGAAGCTCTTACTCTGTCATATATATGCTTATGTTACAGAATTTACATTGTCTTCTAAGTTAGAAGATTTAAGAGAGTTTCCCAAGTCTGTTAACACTCCAAACTCCATTCCAACTCATAAAAAGGTATTGTAATTTCTTCAATACCTGCAACCTCATCTTTTTTGCAATTCGGGACATGTCTCATGCATGAAAATTCTACTAAAAGACAGTTGTGGACAGTACATGGCACACTTAAAATAGGCATGTAGAAAATAGTTCATTCTACTAAACATATCTAAATTTTAGAAATACCATATGTGAGTAGATTATATTTAGTGGCCCATGGATTTTATTTCAACTGTTATATAATCTTTGAATATGATGGTCAATTCCAGATTAATCTACAGAATTCTCTATCTTAAGACTGTGATTTTTATCCTAGCTTCCTAGAAAGCCATTTCTATGCCAAGTCATTAAAGCCTCAACTTGGGAACCTCCCTCCCTTGAGTTGTCAACAAAAAACCCCAAACAATTAGAACATGTCATAGAGTCTGCTTCTGTTACTGCCAATTTGTGGAACATGTAATGTGGACCAAGCAATGTGTCATATGTTCAGTTCTCATGATAGTGAATGATCTCTCACAAGATCTAGTTTAAAAGTATGTAGCGCTTCCACTTTAGCTCACTTCCTCCTTCTCTGCCATGTTCAGGATATATGAGTGAGATATGACTCTATTATAAAGAAAACAGTATGCTGGGGAGAAAGATAAATGAATAAGTGATAATTAAATGGGTTAACTAATCAATTAAATGCAATGTTACAAATTCAGCAATACAGAAATGAACAAGGTATGCTATTAGCATAGAATAGAAAATAATAAAATCTACACAGATAGAAATGGTGAGTTAGCACAGACTATGGGACTGAATATTATAGAATTATTTTGAGGCAGGATGGGTAGCCAAGGACATAACCATGTTCTCTTGGGATGCAGCAACCATGGTGATGGCACAATCAACACAATGAGCCTCAGCATTCACACTGTAATTGATCTCATTCAAGCGAAGCTATTTTCAGTAGGAAACTTCCCCTGTAGACAGCACGTACATTTTGATTTTACTTGTCCTCAAACAGACCTTTTGCTCATTATAATAGTAAAAAACACACCCCTAAGTGAAGATTTAAGATTCTAATGAGACATGTAACATATGAACAAATATGTACAGCTACTGCACATGTGTACCCAGAAGACCACCCAGAACATGCTACAAATAACGCCTCTTCCCACCTCTGCAAGAATAATCATGTAAGATTCCCATAAGGGAGTTTCTCCAGAAATAAACAGTGTTGTCTCATCCTTACGAGCAGCCCACCCTGAATTATCTCTCTCTCAGGGTACACTGTCTATTCTGCACTTCACTTTCAAAATATTATTTTTCTTTTGCAATAAATTGCTCTATGCTACGTGGTCTTTGCTGTGTGTCTCTTGCTTACTTTTAAACTAAGAAGACAAGAACCAAGGTATCACAACAGCCACCAAAAATTTGATTATAAGTAGCTATGAAGAAAATCAGCAGAGAACAAAAACAGTAGCATATACAATATACAAATGCAAATATGGTATGTCTGAAAATTACTAAAAGTTTGTTATTGCTGGAGCTTAGGATTTGATGCAGTGAATTGAATTGGAAGAAGACTAGAAGGAAATGAAGGTGAGAATAGGGAATGTTTAATTGCTTTAAATGCAATTAAATCCAGTGAGAGAAGATGAATAATACGTACTGAGAACTTACTCCATGCAAGGCACCATGTTAGTTTTGTTATGCATGTTATTTCATTTTATCCTTGCTATCCTATTTCGTTTTCATTGCACAGATAAGCAGGTTAAAGCACAGGATATTATACAGCTTTTCTAAGGCTATATAGTCCAAAGGAAACAGAATGCTCCCTCTGTTCCACAACACTGCCTTGGCTGGGTTTTGCCATAGGGATTAGTTAGAATCAAAGTAAATTAAGAACCAATACCTGACTCCAGACCAGCAGTTCTGGACCAAAGACACCAGCATCACCTGAAAACATTCTAAAAGTGTACATTCTTGTACCCGTCTGATATGGTTTGGCTCTGTGCCCACACCCAAATCTCATGCTGAATTGTAATCCCCACATGTTGGAGAAGCCTCGTGGGAAACGATTGAATCGTGGGGCGGACTTCCCCCTGTAGTTCTCGTGAAAGTGAATGTGCTCTAGTAGTTTAAAAATGTGTAGCACTTCCCCTTTATCTCTCTTCCTCCTTCTTGGCCTTGTAAAGAAGGTGCTTTCTTCCCTTTGCCCTTCTGCCATAATTGTTGTTTCCTGAGGGCTCCCCAACCATGCTTCCTGTCCAGCCGGTGGATCTGTGCATCAGTTAAACCTCTTTTCTTCATAAATTACCCAGTCTCAGGCAGTTCTTCAGAGCAGTATGAGAATGGACTAATACTCCATTTCTAACCTACTGAATCAGAAACTATTTTTGTGGGGCCCAATAGTCTGTTTGAACAAGTGCAAGTGATTCTAATGCAGGCTACAATTTGAGAATACTGAATTAGAGGGGGAAATGCAGGTAATTATAGAAAACCTCTCAAGTGGATTTTACCCCAGTTTTCAACTCTACTATCATACTAGGTAAGTATTAAAGATATGTATCACCTACAGCATTGTGTCATAAGGGAAAACAAGGGATTCCTGTAGAAGAGTGCTCCCTAAACTTAAATATGCATATAAACCATTACCTGAGGGTCTTTTGAAAATGCAGATTTTAATTCTGTAAGTCTAGCAAAAGTCTTGAGAGTCTATAACAAGGTCTTTGATGACTCTGATGCTGATCCTTTGAATTAAGTAAATATGGGGCATAAAAATGTGTTCTAGAGACACAAAGCTTTTTTTGGCTTTTAAGTTGATGAATAAAATTATATGTATTTAGTTTGCACTTGTTTTGAAACATATATGAATTGTGGAATAGCTAAATCTACCTAATTAATATATGTATTACTTCACAGTGACATTCTGTGGCAAGCATGTTTAATATCTACTTTTTTAGCATTTTTCAGAAATACAGTAATTGTTATTAACCATAATCACCATGTGGTATAATAGATTTCTTGAATTTGTTCATTCTGTCCAACAAATTTTGTATCCTTTGGCTAACATGTCCCCAAACCCCTCCCTCCATTTCTCCAGTCCCATGTAACCACTGTTATATTCTCTACTTCTATGAGATCAACTTTTTCAGATTCCATCAGTGAGATCACGAGGTATTTATCTTTCTGTGCCTGGCTTATTTCACTTAACATAATGTTTTCTAGGTTCATCCATGTTGTTGCAAATGACAAGATTGCCTTAATTTTTATTGCTCAGTAGTATTCCATTGCATATATACATCACATTTTCTTTATTACCTGCTGATGGATACTGAATTTATTTCCATATATTAGCTAATGTGAATAATGTTGCAATTAGCACGGGAGTGTGAATATCTCCTCCACATACTGATTTCATTTCCTTTGAATGTATACCAAGTGGTGAGATTCCCGGATAATGTAGTAATTCTATTTTTATTTTTTAAGGACCCTTTATTTTTCTTTTAGTTTAGTTTAAGTTCCTGGATACAAGTACAGAATGCGTAGGCTTGTTAAATAGGTTTGTGTGTGCCATGGTGGTTTGCTGCACCTATCAACCCATCATCTGGTTTTAAGCCCTGCATGTATTAGCTATTTGTCCTAATGGTCTCCCTCCCCTCACCTACCACCCTGACTGGCCCTAGTGTGTGTTGTTCCCCTCCCTGTGTCCATATGTTCTCACTGTTCAACTCCCACTTATAAGTGAGAACATGCGGTGTTTAGTTTTCTGTTCCCGTGTTAGTGTGCTGAGGATGATGGCTTCCAGGTTCATCCATGTTCCTACAAAGGACATGAATTCATTCCTTTTTATGGCTACATACTATTCCATGGTGTATATGTACCACATTTTCTTTATCCAGTCTATTATTGATGGGCATTTCAGTTGCTTCTCTGTGTTAGCTACTGTAAATACTGCTGCAATAAACATATGTATTCATGTGTCTTTATAGCAGAAGGATTTATATTCCCTTGGGTATATATGCAGTAATGGGATTGCTAAATCAAATGGTATTTCTGGTTCTAGATCCTTGAGGAATTGCCACACTGTCTTCCACAATGGTTGAACTAATTTACATACCCACCGACAGTGTTAAAGCATTACTGTTTCTCCACAGCCTCATCAGCATTTATTGTTTCTTGACTTTTAATATTCACCATTCTGACTGGTGTGAGATGGTACCTCATTGAGGTTTAAATTTGCATTTCTTTAATGATCAGTAATGTTGAGATTTTTTAATAGGTTTTTTGGCAGCATAAATGTCTTTTATCTTTAGTTTAAGTTCCTGGATACAAGTACAGAATGTGTAGGCTTGTTAAATAGGTTTATATGTGCCATGGTGGTTTGCTGCACCTATCAACCCATCATCTAGGTTTTAAGCCCTGCATGTATTAGCTATTTGTCCTTTTGAGAAGTGTCTGTTTATCTTCTTTTGAGAAGTGTCTATTTATATCCTTTGCCACTGTTTGATGGGGTTGTTTTTTTCTTGTAATTTGTTTAAGTCCCTTGTAATTTGGGATATAAGACCATTGTAGGATGGATAGATTGCAAAAATTTTCTCCCATTCTGTAGGTTGCCTGTTTACTCTCCTGATAGTTTCTTTTGCTGTGCAGAAGCTCTTTCAGTTTAATTAGATCAAATTTGTCAGTATCGGCTTTTGTTGCAGTTGCTTTTGGCATTTTCATCATGAAGTCTTTACCCATGACTGTGACCTGAATGGCATTGCCTAGGTTTTCTTCTAGGTTTTTTATGGTTTTGGGTTTTACATTTAAGTCTTTAATCCATCCTGAGTTAATTTTTGAAGAAGGTGTAAGGAAGGGGTCCAGTTTCAGTTTTCTGCATATGGCTACCCAGTTTGCCCAGCACTACTTGTTAAATAGGAAACCCCTTACCCATTGCTTGTTTTTATCAAGTTTTAGAAATGTGGTGTTATTTCTGAGGTCTCTGTTTTGTTCTATTGATCTATATGTCTGTTTGGTACCAGTATCATCCTGTTTTGGTTACTGTAGCCTTGTAGTATAGTTTGAAGTCAGGTAGCATGATACCTCCAGCTTTGTTCTTTTTGCTTAGGATTGTCTTGGCTATACGGGCTCTTTTTTGGTTCCTATGAAATTTAAAGTAGATTTTTCTAATTCTGTGAAGAATGCCAATTGTAGCTTGATGGTAATAGCATTGAATCTATAAATTACTTTGAGCAGTATGGCCATTTCCATATACTGATTCTTCCAATCCATGAAGATGGAATGTTTTTATCTCATTTGTTTGTGTCCTCTCTTATTTCCCTGAGCAGTGGTTTGTATTTCTCCTTGAAGAGGTTCTTCACATCCCTTGTAAGTTATATTCCTAGGTATTTTATTTTCTTTGTAACAATTGTGAATGAGAGTTTGCTCATGATTTGGTTCTCTGTTTGTCTATTATTAGTGTAAAGAAATGCTTGTGATTTTTCCTCATTGATTTTGTATCCTGAGACTTTGCTGAAGTTGCTTATCAGCTGAAGGAGTTTTTGGACTGAGACAATGGGGCTTTCTAAATATACAATCATGTCATCTGCAAACAGAGACAATTTGACTTCCTCTCTTCCTATCTGAACACCCTTTCTTTCTCTCTCTTTCCTCATTGTCCTCTCCAGAACTTCCAATACAATGTTGAATGGGAGTGGTGAGAGAGGGCATTCTTGCCTTGTGTTGGTTTTCAAAGGGAATGCTTCCAGATTTTGCCCATTCAATATGATATTGGCTGTGAGTTTGTCATAAATGACTCTTACTATTTTGAGATACGTTCCATCAATACCTAGTTTATTGAGTGTTTTTAGCACAAAGGGGTGTGGAAACTTATTGAAGGCCTTTTCTGCATCTATTGAGATAATCATGTGGGTTTTGTCATTGGTTCTGTTTATGCAATGAATTACATTTATTGCATACATTGCATACGTTGAACCAGCCTTGCATCCCAAGGATGAAGCCCACTTGATCATGGTGGATAAGCTTTTTGATGTGCTTCTGGATTCAGTTTGTCAGTATTTTGAGGATTTTTGCCAGCATGTATCTTTTAACTGGGGTATTTAATCCATTTACATGTAAGGTTAATATTGTTATGTGTGAATTGATCCTGTCATCATGATGCTAGCTGGTTATTTTGCACATTAGTTAATGCAGTTTCCTCATAGTGTTGTTGGTCTTTATATTTTGATATGTTTTTGCAATGGCTGGTACCAGTTTTTTCTTTACATATTTAGTGCTTCCTTCAGGAGTTCTTGCAAGGCAGGCCTGATGGTGATGAATTCCCTCAACATCTGCTTGTCTGGAAAGGATTTTATTTCTTCTTCACTTATGAATCTTAGTTTCCTGGATATAAAAAATTCTGGGTTGAAAATTTTTTAAGAATGCTGAATATTGGCCCCCACTCTCTTCTGGCTTGTAGGGTTTCTGCTGAGAGGTCCACTGTTAGTCTGTTGGACTTCCCTTGGTAAGTGATCTGGCTTTTTTCTCTGGCTGCCTTTAACACTTTTTCTTTCATTTAGACCTTGGAGAATCTGATGAGTATATGTCTTGGAGTTGATCTTCTCACTGAGTATCTTAATGGTGTTCTCTGTATTTTCTGAATTAGTATGTTGGCCTGTCTTTCTAGGCACTAAATATTCAATACTTAAAGGAACACAGCAGATAAGGAATGAAGCCTCTGAAATAGTAATCATGGATTTATCTATGGCAGATCTTACTTTTACTGGTGTGTTCTCTTGCATGCTTCTGGTTCAGGACCCTCTTGATTTGAGATACAAATTTTATTGAGTATCCAAACTTGTCCTGAGTGCAAAACTGTTTCAACTTTTAAAAAATACCTATTTTGTACCTAGTCTTGAGTACTTTCCAGATAGCAATGACCATAGTTACCATAAGGCGGTCAGTGAAAGGAACTTTGCATAACTTGTGACGTGCATCCTGATAATCAAGGTTTAGATGAGGAACTTTTAGAAGTGTGTGTGTGTGTGTGTGTGTGTGTGTGTGTGTGTGCGCCAGTTTTCCACTTACAAGCTCCCAAAAGCAGGCACAAAACTGAGAATGGATATTTTCCCTGCCCTGATTATATGGGGCAGGCTTTGCCTTACAGAGGCAGGAGAGAAGAATTGGACAGATTCTTTACTGAACTTATTGGGACTACTGTGCTAGTTCTGATGTTTCATAATACTGGCATTTAATTACTGGAGAGATTCGATTCTTGGTTGATGATTTAGTATTTGTGAATTGTGAAAGTTTAGAAGCATTGCTGTGTAGAAAATGTTAGCTGATCAAGTTTATTACTGTGTTAAAAGGGGATGTTCTTATACTGTTCTGTCTAAACTATTGAGAGGTTTTAACAAGAAGATATTTTGAGTTTTATTGAAAGTTGTTTCTATATTTATTGAGATAATCATGTGGTTTTTGTCATTGGTTCTGCTTCTGTTACATTTATTGATTTGCATCCGTTGAACCAGCCTTGCATCCCAGGGATTAATCCAACTTCATTATCCCTTGGATTTGCTTACAGAAGAGGTACTGTATATGTGAGAGCATTTACTGAACATATAAATAAACACTGCTGAAATCTATAGCAAAATTAAAAGTTATCAGTGTTCTGAAGATTTCCTCAACTTCTCTTTTGATACCAATGTCAAAAAATCTAAAATGACATTTCACGTTCTGAAGAGATATAAAATAAAAACCTGTGAAAAGCCATCACCTCAAGGTCAAAAGTTATCTGAATCACTGACGTTGAGCAAAGCAAATTTTCCAGCTTGGTTTCATTCCATTCTCCCCATCTCCTTCAGGTACTCCAATCAATTGTTAAGTTCAGTCTTTTTACATAGTCCCATATTTCTCGGAGGTTTTGTTTGTACCTTTTCGTTCTTTTTTCTCTAATGTTGTCTGCCTTATTTCAGCAAGGTGGTCTTCAAACTCTGATATCCTTTCCTTCACTTGGTTAATTCAGCTATTGATACTTATGTATGCTTCACTAAGTTCTCATGCTGTGTTTCTCAGCTCCATTAGGTCATTTATGTTCTCTCTAAACTGGTTATTCTTGTTAGCAGCCCCTGCAACATTTTATCAGGGTTCTTAGCTTCTTGCACTGGGTTAGAACATGCTCCTTTAGCTCAGTAGAGTTTGTTTTTACCCATCTTCTGAAGCCTACTTCTGTCAATTCACCCATCTCATCCTCCGTCCAGTTCTGCACCCTTGTTGGAGAGGCATTGCAATCATTAGGAGAACAGGCACTCTGGCCTTTGGGATTTCAGCATTTTTTACTAATTTTATCTCATCTTCATAAGTTTGTCTAGTTTTTATCTTTGAGGTTGCTGACCCTTGGATGGGGTTTTTGTGGAGACTTTTGTTGTTGATGATGCTGTTGCTGCTTTCTGTTTGTTTGTTTGTTTGTTTGTTTCAATGGTCATGTCCCTTTTCTGTAGGGCTGCTGTGGTTTGCTGGGGGTTCACTTCAGGCTCTATTCATCTGGTTTCCTCCTGTGCCTGGAGATGTCACTAGAGGAGGCTGGAGAATAGCAAAGATGGGTGCCTGCTTTTTCTTCTTCTGGGATCTCTGACCTTGAGGGGTACTGATCTAATGCCAGTAGGAATGCTCCTGTATGGGGTGTCTGACAACCCGTTTGAGGGTCTCACCCAATGGAAAGCAGGATCCACTTAATGAAGCACTTTGACTGTCTTTTAGTGAAGGGGGTGTGCTTCACTTGGAGGAAACTCACTTATCTGGGCTGTCCTGATTCCTCAAAACTAGCAGGAGAAAAGACTAAGTGTGCTGATCTACAGAGACTGTGGTCACCCTTCCTCCTAGGAGCTCAGGCCCAGAGAGTCAGAGTTCTATCCTGGAGCCCCTGGCTAAAGTTGTTGGAGTTCCTGCAGGAAGGCCTCATTCAGTGAGGAGGGATAGGTCAGGGTCAGGCCTGAAGACGCACTCTGGCTGCAATCTACCATAGCCAGTGTGTTGGGCTGTGGAGGCTACCACTTGGGGCAAGCCATTTAGCCATTCTAGCTCCAGCAGGTGAAAAGCACAGCCTGGAGCTATAGAGATGGCTGCCGCCCTTCCCTGCCCTGGGAGCTTACTGTATTAGGCAGCTATCCGTCCCAGTGCTGGCTGCCACTCCTCTTCCAAAAGGCAGGTAGCGCAGCTGTGGTGCTTGATGTCTGTCCACCTGGGAATTCAGCAGGCTTAAGCAGATTCTAGTTGAGAGGCTGTTGAGAATCTGCATAGCTCCATGGTTGGGACCCTAGGCCCCGGTGGTGTGGGTTCACTAGTGGGAACTTCCGATTTATGGGTTACACAGTTCCATGGAAAAAACACAATTTCCCAGGCTGGATAGCACACTCACTCACTGCCTCCCTTGGCTGGGGCTTTGGGGCTCCCTGCTCTGTGTGACTCTCAGGTGGGCCACTGTACCATACTGTTCTTCCTTCCTCTTCGTGGGTCACTCTAGCTGCCTAGTCAGTTCTGATGAGAGAACCTGGATACCTCAGTTGCTCGTGTAGGATTCACATGACGTTATGGTTGTTTTTGATGGGAGCCTCAGATCTCCACTGCTTCTACTTGGCCATCTTGGCCCTGCCCCCGTATTGTTTTCTACAGTCTGTTTTGTGCTTCTGTAACAGAATACCTGAGAGGTTGTTAATAAAGAACAGAGATTTATTTCTTAAAGTTCTGGAGGCTGGGAAGTCCAAGGTTGAGGGGACCACATCTGGCCATGGCCTTGCTGAGCATCTCAAGGTGGAAGGCAGAAGGACAAGAGACCACATGAAAGTATGAGAGAAATGGAGGGCCTAACTAGTTTTCCTTGTTTTAATGGTTGTTCACTCTCACAACAGTGTGTAAGTTTCCCTATCATTCATAGCCTCACCAACACCTGCTATCTTTTGTCTTTTGGGTAACAGTCATTCTAACAGGTGCAGGATTCTATTAAAGCCTTCAGGGTGAAGCTGCCTGAGACTTAGGGGCTCAATCCCTGCCTCAAGTTGCCCAGCATCGGAGGTCTGGAGTCAAAGGAGATTATTCTCCAGCTTTAAAACTTACTGTTGTTTTTCTTGTTGAATTTTAGACTTACTTGAGACCTGTTACCATCTTTATCTTGACTATTTCTCACTTTTGTAATAAGAATGTCTCTCCTACGCCTGTCCCACTATTGTATTTTGGAAGCACATAACTTGTTAATTTCACAGGCTCACAGCTGAAAGAAAATTTCAGCTGTGAAATTTGCTGCCTTGACTCTCACCCATATCTGATTTAGGTGATGCTCTGGACTTTGGACTTTTGAGTTGATACTGGACAAGATAAAATTTTTAGAACTATTGGGATGGAATGATGTGTTCTGCATGTAAAAAAAAAAGACGTGAATTTTGGGAACCAGGGATGAAATGTTACAGTTTGAATGTGTTCCCTAAAGTTCATGTGCTGGAAACTTAATTCCCTATACACTGGTGTTGAAAGGGTCCTGTGAGAGGTGAGTAGGTCATAAGCACTCTGCCCTCATAAACGATTAATGTCATTCCCGTGGGAATGGGTTCACTATTGCAAGAGTGGGTTTGTTACAACAGCAGGTTAGGCCCTCTCTTGGTCTCTTCCATGCTTTCATGTACTCTCTTGCCCTTCTGCCTTCCACCTTGAGATGCTCAGCAAGAGGACTGTGGCCAGATGTGGGCCCGTTCACCTAGACTACCCATCCTCCAGAACTTAAAGAAACAAATTTCTGTTCTTTATAAATTACCAGTATTGGGCATTCTGTTATAGCAACACAAAATGGACTAAGATCTCAAGGAAGAAATTTCTTCATAGCTTTTAGTCACATATTTCTGTATCTGAAAGCTTTTTTCCTTTTATCTAACTCAAGTCCTCTGGCTGCAAACTTAGCCTCAACTTCTTGCTTCACCCTCAGTGGAGATAAGGAACAGCTGACCCTAATCTGCTTTACATATGTCCTTTCAATCAAAGTTTGCCCAAATCACAATTAATTCAGGCTTTGCACCTTGACAGGGTAATTATTTTATTTGCTTGCCTGAAGGAATAACAGAAGACTTACTATAACATCTGACCACAAGCAGCTTGGAACCTCTTAGTGAGGTCTTTTGATGGCTTAATCCCTGTGTTTCTTCAAATATCCAAAGCAGCCAGAAAAATAAAGTAAACAAACCAAACAAAGCTGAAAGTGTTGAGATGTAAGAGAAGCCACATGACATCACATTCATCAAATGTGGCTCTGCTGTGGTATTTATTGCTTTGTTAACTTTCACTTACAGCTCCAGCTCAAGTCTAATGGTACCACTTACCACTTTGCTGCAATATGCAATACAACTTTCCACCAGAAAAAGTGCAATAAGAATGTTATTTTTGTATAGCTACAAAACTTAACACACTTAAATTCTGATCAGGCTTGCACTGTAGATCTCTGTACCACAGTGCAAGTGGTTTATGATCGAGAAAACAGAATGGCAGTTCCTCAGTGGACCTGGGCAATCTCCCACATTTCTTGGAGGCCCTTTTCAGTTTTTCATGTATTTATTGAGTATCCTTTGGCTACTTAGACTACCACGGTACTAAAAGTGTTTCACTTCAACAGATGCTTAGGAAAATAGTGTAGCAGGGACTCTGGGAGCAGCAAAGATAGATGAAAAACAGTCTTTCCCTTAAGAAAATTGTCACTGAGTGTGAAAGGCAGCAGAGTACAGTGGTCAAGAGTAGTTTTCAGAGACATACAATTTGGGTTCAAATTCTACCTTTGCTTCTTCCTATATGGGCAAGTTACACAATCATTCCTTTCCCAATTTTCCTAGTTTAAAAATAAGAGGTTAAGGTCAATATAGTATCTTTTCATGGAGATATGATGAGAATTATTCGGTCAACATTTGGGAAGCACCTAGAAGAGAATCTGGTACAACAAAAATGTGATACTTTTTAAAATTAGATAAGCAGGAATGAACCTTAGCCCTTAAAACCAAGTGAACCAAAACCCCCAAAACACACTTCTTTATTTGTTTTGTTTCGGTAAAACTGAGATTACTCTTCCTCTCATTCCAAACATGATGGTGCAAATTTGCATTCAGTCAATTATCTGACCACCTCACCCCTCAGTCTTTTGTCTGAATTTGTATCTAAGTTGTAACAGTTTATGAAATGCAAAGGCATCAAAGAGAGGGAATGGCAAGAATAAACACCTGGTTTTATCTGCCTTCTGTCCTTTCTCTCTTGAATTATCCATCATCTTGTCTTCTTCTTAATCCTTAATCTAAATGAGTAGCAAACAAAGATGCCCTTGTTTCTTATCCTCAGGTCTTTTTAGGTCTGAAGAACCTGACAACCCCTTGCTTTAAGTTTCCAGAAAAATAACTTACGATTCTTAGTATCTACTGCCAATAATTTACTACTACTTAAGAACAAGAGGCTGATTTTTTTTTCCCTCTGGGACACTCCACACTCTGAAGTCTGATGAATGTAGCAGCTCAGACCCCATTGCAAGTTCTTCCCTCTCTGCTTCCAGGGTCTCAATCTCAGAAACAGCAACTTCTGTTCTCTAATCATTTCCCCTCTATTGTTCCTTCTTCTCCAAACCCTGTAGAGAAATTTCTAGTCATAGAAAGAGAGAATCTATCTTCAAACCACTAATATTTTGTTTAAACTCTGATATTCACTCCATTCCTCTGAGGGCTTAATATTTTGGAAATGAAAGTCAAGAGGCTCTCTTGGTATGTGCTTTCCCTTCTGTCAAATCCTTCCTTGGAAGTAAGACTCACCTCACAGCCTTGCTGCTGGAATGGGAGAGAGGGAGAAAGGAAACAGGAAGAGATTAGATAGAGTGAGTTAATTGTTCAGAAATGCTATGCAGAAACAGATATGTGCACAAATAACCATAATGCAAGGCAGCATGTTCAAAGTTTTATAAGCAAAGAATATAGAATAAAGTATAGAATTTTTAAGGGGATAAATCCCACTGAGTGGAGCTGAGAGTAGGTAAGGAAAGGCTCCAGAGGATGTAGCATTTAGGCTGCCACGAGGGATGTGATGGCAGAGGTGGGTAGGAGAACTTCCCGTATAGGGTTTGGGCAAACACTCAAAGCCAGGAAAATCCAGTGTTTTATACAGGCAAGTAACTCAAAACTCCATCCCTGACTGCAAAAAACCTTCAATTTATAATAAACCATTATAACCATTATCCCTAAGTCCTAGTGAACTCAAAACATTTTTACCATTGCTGAAAACAGGCATCTAGGGACTTTAGAATAAATCAAGCTATAAAAGGAGTCAAAAATGATTCTGGGAAAGCTTTTCTGTCAGTCGGTTTGATGTATGTGTCCATTAATTAAAGAGAAGCAGGCCCCACTTGATGTCTTATAAGAATTAAAGGAGCTATGCTATGTGAGACCGTCAAGTTTGACTTCTGATTTATTTTAAGGCTACAGAAAAAGAACTTAAAACTCTTATTCTCACTAGTCCTCTACTGTCAAGCACAACATCTTCCAGACACAACGTAAGGGAATTGACTTGTGCATAATAAATGTGTTTTCATTATGACCACTGCATCTTCCTGACCCCAGTGGCTGCACACAGTATGTGGTACTGCAAGACTATGAGCAGCGCGATTTATTTCTTCCCCAAAATACCTTGAGGTATATGCTTTTATCGGCCAGTTTGTCCTGGCATTTCATTTAGATGTTAAACTTGTCTATGCTTTTGTTCTCTTATAAGCCTTAATCAGAACACTTTTTATAGGGTTATTTAATCTAGTTTGAAAGAAAACATGAGTTTTTTTTGTGTAATGGAATAAGCAAAAGGGGCTTCTAAAGAAGAGAGAAAGTTTCAAGGTTAAGAAAAAATTATGTGTTGAACTAAGAAATGCATTTAAATATTATGTTATTCACAAACATATTTCAATGTACATTTATACAGAAAAAAGCTAATGTGCAAAATCGGTCTCTTACTACTGCACAAAATGGAATTCTCCCCCGATAGTGGTCTATTAAGTCTTTTCTCCTTCTACCTTGTATCTCAGCACAAACCTGACATTTTTCTGTCATCACTGTGTCCTTTGGGATTTGTATTTTATTAGCTTTATCACTTTATCATATTTGCAGATCTTAAGCCCAGCCCACTAGTAAATCTTCTGAAGATTAATAAAGATTAAAAACATAGGTAAAACCCAAATTTTGAAAATCAACAGGGAAACTGTTTCTATTGGCAGATTTTTTTTCTTAATGCTCAAAGGAATTGCCTGATAAGCTAATTTTTCAAAGAAGAAAACTTTTGCTTTCAAAAGATAATTTTAATTTTTCAATTACCTCCACGTCTGATTCCTTAGACTGATAAAATTGCATGTAGAAAGCTCCTAAATGTCTTCTTCTCCTTAGAAATATAATATATTGTTTCAAAATCACCACAACTGTTAAGGAAACAATTACTGGACCATAAGTACAAACATTGAAATAAAATTAAGTATTTCTATCAGCATATTGAAGAGATATCTGCACACCTATGTTTGTTGCAGCACTATTCACAATAGCCAAGATTTGGAAGCAACATAAATGTCCATCAGTAGATTAATTGATAAAGAAAGTGTGGTACATATATATACAATGGAGCATTATTTGGCCATAAAAACAAATGAGATCCTGTTATTTTCAACAACATGGATGGAAATGGAGATCATTATGTTAAGTGAAATGAGATAGGCACAGAAAGACAAACATCATATGTTCTCACTTATTGATCAAAAATCAAAACAATTGAACTCATGGCCATAGAAAATAGAAGGAGGTTTAACAGAAGGTGGGAAGGGTAGTGGGGTTGCAAGCAGGTAGGGATGATTAATGGGTACAAAAAAAAGTTAGAATTAATAAGACCTTGTATTTGATAGCACAATGGGGTGACTATAGTCAATTAAATTATACATAGTATAACTAAAAGAGCATAACTGTTTTGTTTGTAACACAAAGGGTACATGTTTGAAGTGATGGATAACTCATTTACCCTGATGTGATTATGTATGTGCATTGTATGTCTGTATCAAAATATCTCCTGAACCTCATAAATATATACTTACTGTGTACCCATGAAAACTAAAAATAAGCTAAAAAAAATTAAGCATATCTAAATAAGAACTAAACATGAGGTATATACACAGTACTGCGCTCTGCCTTAACTATAATTCATATGTGTGTAGTTTTTTGCAGACAGAGGCCATTCATATAAAAAATATTCTCTAAGAGGAGATCCAAGATGGCCGGTTAGGAGCAGCTCAGGATTGCAGCTCCCAGTGAAAGTGCAGAGGGTGAGTGGACACCGCATTTCCAGACGGATTTTTATTGCCCACAGACCAGGAGATTCTCAGGCGGAGGAGCCCCACAGGTCACCAGCGTGGCTGTTTTGGCCAGTGCGGCTGTTTTTCCGGTGCCCCAGTGCAGCGGTTCCCAGTGCAGAGTAAATGGGACTGGGACCCCCCTGTTAGCCAACAAGGGGTGCTCCGGGAAGCTCCGGGAAGGCAGAGTCACTCATTCATCTGATTGAAAAAAAGGGTATTGAAACAGAGAGCCAGGCCAGGAGATTTCCGGGCAAAAAAGTGCCATGAATCTCAGCGCCGCTGTTTCAGCTGGTGAGCTGGTGCAGTCGGTTGCCGCACAGAAAATCACACAGATCCCGGTGCCTTTTCAAAAGGCAACTATAACACCTGGGAGAGAGCCAACCGTTCAACTAAAAAAAGAGTCTCTGAGGCAGGGAGCCAGGTGATCAGGCTCAGCTGGTACCACCCCAACAAAAAAAAAAAAAAAAAAAAAAAAAGCAGCAATTGGAAACGCTCTGGGTTGAGAGTTTCACAGCAAGCACAGTTGAACCTGGGACGGTCCAGCTCTGTGGGGGAGGGGCATCCGCCATTACCGAGGCACTCCACCACTACCGAGGTAGTCCACCATTGCTGAGGCAGCCTGCCATTGCTGAGGCAACCTGCCATTGCCGAGGCAACCCACCATTTCAGAGAGAGTCCGTCATTACAGAGGCGGGCCACCATTGCCGAGGCAGCTCTAACTACACCCATATAAACAGGACTGCAGGAAAGTTCACACAGCATCTGGGTGAAGCCCACAGCAGCTCAGCGAAACATCTGCAGGCAGACACTGACTAAGCTGCCTCCTTGCTGGGCAGGGCAGCCCTGAAAAACAAAAAAACAAAACGCAGCAGCACAGTGGAAACTCATAAAGCCCTAACTCCCCAGGACAGAACACCTGGGGAAAAAAGGGGGGTTATGAGTTCTGCTGCAGCAGACTTAAATGTACCTGCCCAGCAGCTCTGAATGAACAACAGAGCTCACAGGTCAGCACTTGAGCCTCTATAAAGGACAGACTGTCTTCTCAAGCAGATCCCTGAGCCCCATATATACAAAGAGTCACCTCATAAAGGAGAGCTCAGACTGACATTTGGCAGGTATCCCTCTGGGACAAAGCAGAAGAAGAAACTGGTAGCAACCCTTACTGTTCTGCAGCTGCTACAGATGATCCCCAGGCAAGCAGGGCCTGGAGTGGACCTCAGCAGTCCTACAGCAGAGGGGCCAGACTGTTAGAAGGAAAACTAAGAAACAGAAATAACTTCATCATCAACAAACAGGACGTCCACTCAGAGACCAATCAGAAAGTCAGTAACTACAAAGATGACAGGTGGATAAATTCACCAAGATGGGAAGAAACCAGCACAAAAAGGATGAAAACACCCGAAAACAGAACACCTCTCCTCCTATAAGAGATCATAATTCCTCACCAGCAAAGGAACAAGACTGGATGGAGAATGAGTGTGATGAAATGACAGAATCAGGCTTCAGAAGGTGGGTAATAAGAAACTTCCGTGAGCTAAAAGAACATGTTCTAACCCAATGCAAAGAAACTAAGAACCTTGAAAAAAGATTTGATTAAATGCTAATGAGAATGGACAACTTAGAGAGGAATATAAGTGAATTGATGGAGCTGAAAAATACAACACTAGAACTTCGCAAAGCATGCACAAGTTTCAACAACTGAATTGACCAAGCAGAAGAAAGGATATCAGAGGTTGAAGATCAACTAAATGAAATAAAATGAGAAGGCAAGATTAGAGAAAACAGGGTAAAAAGGAATGAACAAAGTCAACAAGAAATATGGGACTATGTGAAAAGACCTAATCTATGTTTGATAGGTGTACCTGAATGTGATAAAGAGAATGAATCCAAGCTGGAAAATACTCTTCAGGATATTATCCAGGAAAACTTCCCCAATCTAGCAAGGCAGGCCAATATTAAAGTCCAGGAAATACAGAGAACACCACAAAGATATTCCTCAAGAAGAGCAACCCCAAGGCACATAATCGTCAGATTCACCAGGGTTGAAATTAAGGAGAAAATGCTAAGGGCAGCCAGAGAGAAAGGTCGCATTACCCACAAAGGGAAGCCCATCAGAATCACAGCAGATCTCTCAGCAGAAACCCTACAAGCCAGAAGAGAGTGGTGGCCAATATTCAACATCCTTAAAGAAAAGAACTTCAACCGAGAATTTCATATCAGGCCAAACTAAGCTTCATAAGTGAAGGAAAAATAAAATCCTTTGCGAAAACAAGCAAGTACTCAGAGATTTCATCACCACCAGGCCTGTTTTACAAGAGCTCATGAAAGAGGCACTACACGTAGAAAAGAACAACCAGTACCAGCCACTCCAAAAAAATACCAAATGGTAAAGGGCATCAACACAATGAAGAATCTTCATCAACTAATAGGCAAAACAGCCAGCTAGCATCAAAATGGCAGTATCAAATTCACACATAACAATATTAACCATAAATGTAAACGGACTAAATGCCCCAATCAAAAGACACAGACTGGCAAATTGGATAAAAAGCCAAAACCCATCGGTGTGCTGTATCCAGGAAATCCATCACACATGCAAGGATACACAAAGGCTCAAAATAAATGGATGGAGGAAGATTTATCAAGCAAATGGAGAGCAAAAAAAAGCAGGAGTGGCAGTTCTCATCTCTGATAAAATAGACTTTAAAGTAACAAAGATCAAAATAGACAAAGAAGGACATTACATAATGGTAAAAGGATCAATACAATGAGAAGAGCTAATGATGCTAAATATATATGCACCCAATACAGGAGCACTCAGATACATAAAGCAAGTTTTTAATGATTTACAAAGAGACTCAGACTCCCACACAATAATAGTGGGAGACTTTAACACCCCATTGACAATATTAGACAGATCAACGAGACAGAAAATTAACAAGGATATCCAGGACTTGAACTCAGACCTGGACCAAGCAAACCTAATAAACATTTACAGAACTCTCCACCCCAAATCCACAGAATATACATTCTTCTCAGCACCACATCACACCTACTCTAAAATTGACCACATAATTGGAAGTAAATCACTCCTCAGCAAATGCAAAAGAACAGAAATCATAACAGTCTCTCAGACCACAGTGCAATCAAGTTAGAACTCAGAATTCAGAAACCAACCCAGAACTGCACAGCTTCATGGAAACTGAACAACTGACTCTTGAATGTTGACTGGATAAACAATGAAATGAAGGCAGAAATAAAGATGTTCTTTGAAACCAACGAGAATGAAGACACCACATACCAGAATCTCTGGGACACATTTAAAGCAGTCTCTAGAGGAAAATATATAGCAATAAGTGCCCACATGAGAAGCAAGGAGAGATCTAAAATTCACACCCTATCATCAAAATTGAAAGAGCTAGAGCAGCAAGATCAAAAAAACTCAAAACCTAGCAGAAGACAAGAAATAACTGAGATCAGAGCAGAACTGAAGGAGATAGAGACACAAAAAAACCCTTCAAAAAATCAATAAATCCAGGAGCTCGTCTTTTGAAAAGATCAACAAAATAGACCACTAGCCAGATTAATAAAAAAGAAAAGAGAGAATAACCAAATAGATGCAATAAAAATCGATAAAGGGGATATCACCACAGATTCCACAGAAATTCAAACCATCATCAGAGATTATTACAAACAACTCTATGCACATAAACTAGGAAACCTGGAAGAAGTAGATAAATTCCCGGACACTTACCTCCTCCCAAGCCTAAACCAGAAAGAAGTCGAAACCCTGAATAGGCCAATAACAAGGTCTGAAGTCGAGGCAGCAATTTAGAGTCTACCATCCAAAAAAAGCCCAGGTCCAGATGGGTTCACAGCCGAATTCTACCAGATATACAAAGAGGAGCTGGTACCATTCCTTCTGAAACTATTCCAAATAATCCAAAAAGAGGGAATCCTTCCCAAATCTTTTTATGAGACCAACATCATCCTGATACCAAAACCCAGCAGAGACTCAACAAGATAAGAAAACTACAGGCCAATATCCATGATGAAATAGATGCAAAAATCTTCAATAAAATACTGGCGAGCCAATTGCAACAGCACATCAAAAAGCTTATCCACCATGATCAAGTAGGATTCATCCCAGGAATGCAAGGCTGGTTCAACATACACAAGTCTATAAACATAATTCACCACATAAACAGAAACAAAGACAAAAACCACATGATTATCTTAACAAATGCAGAGAAGGCTTTCAACAAAATTCAACAGCCCTTTATGCTAAAACCTTCAATAAACTAGGTATTGACGGAACGTATCTCAAAATAATAAAAGCTATTTACAGCAAACCAACAGCCAATATCATACTGAATGGGCAAAAACTGGAAGCATTCCCTTTGAAATCTGGCACTAGACAAGGATGCCCTCTCTCACCATTCCTATTCAGTATAGTACTGGAAGTTCTAGCCAGAGCAATCAGGCAAGAAAAAGAAATAAAGGGTATTCAAATAGGAAAGGAGGAAGTCAAATTGTCTCTATTTGCAGACGACATGATTGTATATCTAGAAGACCCTATCACCTCAGCCCAAAATCTCCTGAAACTGATAAGCAACTTCAGCAAAGTCTCAGGATACAAAATCAATGTGCAAAAATCACAAGCATTCCTATACACCAATAACAGACTTAAAGAGAGCCAAATCAAGAACGAACTGCCATTCACAATTGCTACAAAGAGAATAAAATACCTAGGAATACAACTAACAAGGAACATAAAGGACCTCTTCAAGGAGAACTACAAACCACTGCTCAATGAAATAAGAGAGGACACAAACAGATGGAGAAACATTCCATGTTCATGGTTAGGAAGAATCAATATAGTGAAAATGGCCATACTCCCCAAAGTAATTTACAGATTCAATGCTATCCACATCAAGCTACCAATGAACTTCTTCACAGAACTGGAAAAAACCACCTTAAACTTCATATGGAACCAAAAGAGAGCCCGCATAGCCAAGTCAATTCTAAGCAAAAAGAACAAAGCGGAAGGCATTACACTACTGGACATCAAACTATACTACAAGGCTACAGTAATCAAAACAGCATGATACTGGTACCAAAACAGAGATATAGACCAATGGAACAGAACAGAGGCCTCGGAGGCAACACAACATATCTACAACCATCCGATCTTTGACAAACCTGACAAAAACAAGCAATGGGGAAAGGATTCCCTGTTTAATAAGTGGTGTTGGGAAAACTGGCTAGCCATATGCAGAAAGCAGAAACTGGACCCCTTCCTGACACCTTACACTAAAATTAACTCCAGATGGATTAAAGACTTAAACATAAGACCTAACACCATAAAAACCCTAGAAGAAAATCTAGGCAAAACCATTCAGGACATAGGCGTAGGCAAGGACTTCATGACCAAAACACCAAAAGCATTGGCAACAAAAGCCAAAATAGACAAATGGGACCTAATCAAACTCCACAGCTTCTGCACAGCAACAGAAACAGTCACTAGAGTGAATCAGCAACCAACAGAATGGGAAAAAATTTTTGCAGCTTACCCATCTGACAAAGGGCTGATATCCAGAATTTACAAAAAACTAAAACAGATCTACAAGAACAAAACAAACAAGCCCATTCAAAAGTGGGAGAAGGATATGAACAGATACTTTACAAAAGAAGACATACACAAGGCCAACAAACATATGAAAAAATGCCCATCATCACTGGCCATTAGAGAAATGCAAATCAAAACTACATTGAGATACCATCTCACGCCAGTTAGAATGGCGATCATTAAAAAATCTGGAGACAGATGCCGGAGAGGATGCGGAGAAATAGGAACACTTTTACACTGTTGATGGGAGTGTAAATTAGTTCAATCATGGTGGAAGACAGTGTGGTGATTCCTCAGGGACCTAGAAATAGAAATTCCATTTGCCCCAGCAATCCCATTACTGGGTATATATCCAAAGGATTATAAATCGTTCTACTATAAGGACACATGCACACGAATGTTCATAGCAGCACAGTTTACAATAGCAAAGACCTGGAACCAACCCAAATGCCCATCGATGATAGACTGGACAGGGAAAATATGGCACATATACACCATGGAATATTATGCAGCCATCAAAAACAATGAGTTCGCATCCTTTGTAGAGACATGGATGAACCTGGAAACCATCATTCTCAGCAAACTGACACAAGAACACAAAATCAAACACCGCATGTTCTCACTCATAGGAGGGTGTTGAATAATGAGAACACATGGACACAGGGAGGGGAGCACTACACACTAGGGTCTGTTGGGGGGAAATAGGGGAGGTACAGTGAGGGGTGGGGAGTTAGGGAGAGATAGCATGGGGAGAAATGCCAGATATAGGTGAAGGGGAGGAAGGCAGCAAATCACACTGCCACGTATGCACCTATGCAACGATCTTGCATGATCTTCACATGTACCCCAAAACCTAAAATGCAATAAAAAATAAAATAAAATAAATAAACGAAAAATAAAAAAACAGTCAACAAAAAGATGAAAAGTCAAATGACAAATGGAGGACATGATTTCAACAAACTTTTTTTTTAAAGAGGATAATATATGTTATATACATTATTCTCTCTCACTCTTTCTCTTCGTGTGCATGTTATATATACCTGTATATAACTGTGTGTGTATACACATGTGTGCACAAAAATCAGTAAAAAAAAAAAAAAAATGCCTCAATAGAAAAATATGTAAACCATTCACTTTTACTAACAAAGGAATGCATGTTAAAATGTGAACCATTTTTATCACACTGAAAAGGCAATTTTTCACTGGGTGCAGTGGCTCAGCATGTAATGCCAGCACTTTAGGAGACTGAGGCTGTCAGATAACTTGAGGCCAGGAATTCAAGACCAGCCTGGGAAACATGGTAAAACCCCATCTCTACCAAAAATATTAGCTGACAGTGGTGGTGTGCACTGGTACTCAGGAGGCTGAGGTGGGAGGATCACTTGAACCCAGTAGACAGATGTTGCAGTGAGCCAAGATCATGCCACTGCACTCCAGAAAAATAAATAAATAAATAAATAAATAAAGCTATTTTTTAAGAAATTATAATATGCACTGCTGGCAAACATTTAATTTCTAGGCACTTTTATGTGATGCTGATGGAATGCATATTGAAAAGGCCTTTCTGGAGAGCAATTATGCAAGATGTACCATGAGCTTTAAAAGAATTCACAGGCAGGGTGCAGTGGCTTATGCCTATAACTCCAGCACTTTGGGAGGTCGAAGTGGGTGAATCGCTTGAGTCTCTAAATTTAAGACCAGCCTAGGCAATACAGTGAGACCCCATCTCTACAAAAACAACACGAAAAAAAGTAGCTGGGTGTAGTGGTGCACGCCTATACTCCCAGCTACCAGGGAGGCTAAGGTGAAAGGGCTGCTTGAGCCCAGAAGTCAAGGCTGCAATAGCACCATTGTACTCCAGCCTAGGTGACAGGGCAAGACCCTGCCCAAAAAAAAAAAAAAAGAAAGAAATTCATGGTTTTTGATGTAGTAATTTCATATGTAGGCATCTATCAAATGTGTGGTTTCAAAAAATGCAAAAGAATGCTCATCTATAAAAATAAAATATATGGTAATGGCAAGCATATAAAAATAAAAGTTAAATAAATTATAGTACATTCAGAGTTTGGAACGTCATATAGTATTAAACACAACATTACCAAAGTCTGTTTAATAACATGAGAGAAATGCTCACATTATAAATATTAACAGAAACAAAAAAAATAAAGATACAAAATGGAAATTGTTAAGAATATACTAGTGAATATAAATAAATGAAAGGAAAGAACACTGAAGCAATGACAGTGGTTATCTCTGGGTAGTATTCCCCCTTCATTCATTTCTCTATTTTGCAACATTTCTGCTATGAGTTCAGTGTTCCCTTTAAAAGCCATGGGCCTGGCCTCAGGCTCCAGCTACCCTGTGCCTAGGAAGGCACTTGTCTGTAGATTACTCATTTAAAGCCTTAGGAAAGCAGTTTATAAATTGATTCCAACATGGATATGATTCAGGAGGGGAATGCAATGTCAAAAAGCTGATCTGTGGCCCGTGTTCCTCAAGCACATTTCTAGACTAAAAAGTTTAGGGTCAAGATTCAGTAATTAACCAACAGCTGAACCAATTAAAAAAAAATTTGAGAGAAATTTCAAAAAAAAATGTTCTCTATTAATTTTAATATTAATAAAGGGTATGGCGGTAAGTATCAGAGTCGAATGCTGAAATCCTTGTAGTCCACAAAAATAAATCTATGTTCATTGTGCAAAATAAATCATCATAACATGACTGATCCAAAACTTATAAACCCTTAAAAGAGTAGTTACTGAGCATATAGCTTGTGTCTAGGATCATACATTTCCCAAGTCTTTTGATGAGATGACATCAAAGAGAGAATCAAGTTGTTACTCTACAATTCTCTGGATTGGAGGCAAAGCTCTTCCAGTGTCTCTAGCAAAAATCTGAGTACCTTGAAGATGTATATTTAATATTTAAATAGAAACAAAATAAGCAATAATTTAGCTACTTTCTCAAATCTTGTAAGGTTACCTAGATTTTGCCATCATCTAAAACAAATCTGAAGTATTCCTAATCATGTGTGAGAGTTTGGCCATAAATATTTGAATATAAGTCTTCTATGTTTCTCCCTATCCCCTTTTCTATCTTCCATAAATTGGAGTCATTCATCTGTGCTGCCAAGAATTAGAGAAAATAGCCATCAATCAGTTGCTTCCTCAAGAAACCTAGAAATTTTGAGTCTAGGTTTCTAACGTCCTGATTTGCACAGGAACATACTAGAAAATAACTTTTCCCAAAATAATAATATTTCTGTTTCTCTTATAGCTCATTGTAAGAATATTCTCTAAATATTTCTTTAACTCTTCAAGTATGAACTAACTAGTTTTCTTTTATTATTGTTGTTGTCATTATTAATACTTTCTAAGCTTCAATATGTAACCCCTTATTTCAGAGATCTGTGAAAAAAACATTTTGTACTCCCTCAATCTGATTTTGCTTCAATAAACCACAGAGAATGACACATGTAAGTGATTCATTTGGAATATGACTTCTGGAATTTCTGTACTTCAGCCTTATGAATCACAAGTACATATGTGCCTCAGCAGTTACAAGTATGCGTCCAGCAAGAGGCACCCAATCTTTCCCCTTAAGTGTTTTCCCTTAAAACATACAAAATCAAGCTCGGGTGATGTTACAAAAAATACACATAAAATGCAGAACTGAATGAAATATAAAACTATGTTTTCTTCGTCTTTTTTTAACTGAGCTAAGAGTGAGGAGTCTCTTGTGGTTTCTTGCTTGTTGTTACAAAGGTATTATGATTTCCACATAAAGCAAAATTTTATAATAACTACATAAAGTTCACGTAGCAACCGGGAAGATTTCTTGTGGCTTCATTTTCAACTCACCAAGGAAGTTTTTCATCGACAAAGATGTGAATCCTGGGTAATATAGCAAGACTGTATGAAAAAATATAGTGAAGCCCTGTTCCACCGAACCACGTTACACCTGTTCCGACTGCTTAACAGCTGTTACTGCTGATGTTTAAAATGTCTAAAGATTTCACAGTCATCTGCCTCCTCCAACAAAGCTCTGTTACTTTTTTTTCTTTTTCACTCTCCTTCCCTCTGGGAAACTTATTCTTTTAAAATGGCTGCACTGTTTCACTCTCCTCTTTTCTTATCATATGCCTTCTGTCACAGCCCAGCTGGGAATTGATTGAAGGAAAAAAGTGAGAGCTAGAATTGTTTCAAGTCATTTTCTTCTGAGCCTCAGGACACCCCAGGAACTGATTCATATACTTCTCACCTCCTTGCAACCTTCTCTCATCTTTTCCTAGCACCAGTCTAAAACCACAGAACAGCATGTGGCAGCCTGTTACCAAAGGAAACACATGGTCCCAAATCCCATTATCACTATGACATTTGATGTCCTAGACAGTGTGGCTAATATATTGCCTTTGCCAACACTTATCAAGTCAAGAAAATTATAAAATGTAATCAAGTTATCCATCTTTGTCTGTGAGCTGTGCAGAGTGTCCATCTACTCCTGTAATGACACAGGATGTGCATATTGAAATAAAAGAGATCAGCTAGATATCAGTGAGCCTCACAGTCAATCCACTTGAAATGTCTGCTTAGGACTCCTAACCTGAGCATTTTCCCTTCTTCATCTTCACTAGAAGTAGTAAATTGGTTGTGATGAGGATAAAGAAGAGAGTTTATTACCAAGAATTCTAAGCATGGAGCAGAAAGTTTGAAACAAATATCATATTGGCTACAGTTTTTCCTCCAGACAATTCCAGCAGAGACAAGCAAGTGACCCAAACACCTAGAATTGGTATTTTTAATGTAAACTAAAAATTGTCTTTTTTTATTAATCATACTACTATTGATATAAAGACCCTAAACTAGAGTTATGTAGGCATGCATATGTCCATAAGGTGGGAATAATTGAGAGAAGGAACTATTGCAGCCATTAAAGCTAATAGTCCCCAGGGATGAATATAAAACCATGCTATGCTCTATGAAGGCTACATATGTATTCTAAACCAGATAAACCTTGGACATTTCCAATAGCTACAGCAAAAGCAAATAAAGTGAGGATAGCACTGTTGTGAAAAAAAGAAAAACTGGCAAAGATGCCTGTTGTTGAATTATATTTGTGTTTTTATCTATATTTCTTATTCACTAGCTTTAAGGGAAATTCCTTCAAAATTCATTATAGGCTTGAGCTTGGCTCCTTTATGTAAAGTGATAAACTGTTTTAACTGTAGGTATTGCTTTTTGGGAAATTTTCACTGGGTTTTAAGCTTAAACTGCCAGAGTTGTCACTCTGCTTTTATAAGGAATTGAGCAACACTGCAAATGCTTTCTTGTTATTAGAATTTGAATGGATCAGAAGCACACTGAAAGCAGAGTCCAGCACATTGGCAGAGGGTAGGGGGGAAATGAGAATATGAATGTGATGTACTGAGGAGTTCTCATTAGGTGTACGGGGAAGGAATGTAAAACTAATCACTTTGCTTTTCAGCATTGTTATTTTTACCATAAGCCAGGGGAAAAAAAATATTTGTTAACATTGTCTCTTGCATTTCTCTAACTTACAAATAACCTAGCAATAGAAGATCCCATAAATTGTATTATAATCCTAATGCTAAGCTGAAGCTTCATACTATTTGTAAAATTCTCTACTTTTCCCCTGCTAATTTTATATGATTTTATATCATCTCATTTCTTCAAAATTTTCAATTCATGGATGTTATTAACTTGCCTGAGTGTTTTGGAAGAGACTACCCAATACCCTACTACCCTAGTATCTATTCCGTTCCTTCTGTTAAAAAAATAAAAAGAAAAAGAACTCCTTTAATTTCAGTGGGGGCTAATGGTGTGCAAGGAAGGCATGGTATTTCCCAACCTCCCTTGAGGCAAAGTGTGGTTACAGTCTTTTGAGAAATGAGCAGAAATGATGACTGTCTTCTTTCTTATTCAAAATTCCAACCACTCTCTTTCCCTCGCCTATAGTCTTAAATGCAGACATGGTGCTGATGAAATAGTTCTGTCCATTCAGAAGAGGCAAACGTCCCAAAAACTGGTAGAACAATCAAAAAAACTGGTTCTTGAATGCCTCCTAGATCAAAGACCTCTACTTGCCCTGGATGATTTGCCTACCCCCTGGTCTGTCATATAAGAGAGAAATAAACTGCTACGTTGTTTGAGTCACTACTTTTGGCTTTCTTTGTAATAGCAACTCAGCTTATACAATTATCAATTGCAGCTCACCTATCAATTGCAATTGTTTTACTTTTTTCTATAATGCTTACTTTTTTAATACTATAAGTAAAGATTTAAAGCAAAAGTCCAAGTGATTAGTTTCCAGAAATAAACACATAAAAATATGTTGATACTATAAGGAAATTATTTTATACTCGTTAACAAGCAACTTAACTGCCTAAGGAAATTCATCAGGATAAACTGGAAAGCTAATAAAACTATCTAAAATTTAAAATTTTCTATTCATAAAAGTCTCAAAATTCTTATTTGTGTAATATAAAATTTCACTTACATAATTGCAGTTCCTCAAAGTCAGCAAAGGAGATTTTTCAAACCACACATACTGAAACATTGTCAGATATACTGAATAAGAAACTTCAAAAGAGGAATCTAGATTTGTAATTCTGATACATGCTAGAAAAGCTTTTTAAAATTCTGTGCCTTGCCAAAAAAAAAAAAAAAAAAAGTGCTCCTGCTAATCTAATGGCAGTAGGTTGTGCACTTATGATATTTGCTAACAGATTTGCATTCATCCTTAAAAACACTTACAATCCTATAACCAAAAACAAACATCTTTAAATTGCTTTGGAGGACTCTGGATACATCTATAAGAGTGAGCAATCAATGGTAGTGATACCAGGGAAAGAAACCTGTGCAGAAACAAGAATAGAAATTTAACCTCAGAACTTGCTTTACAGGCCTTAGAGAGATAAAATAGGCAAAGATAGCTGTCACTGAGCGTTAAAAACAGAAAGACAAATACCACATGTCTTCACTTATAAGTGAGAGCTAAACAATGTATACACATGGACATACAGTGTGGATGTAGACACTAGAGTCTGAGGAAGGTGGGGGTGGGATGGGGTGGGAGGCGGGTGACTGATGAGAAGTTACTTAATGGGTACAATGTATATTATTCAAGTGATGGATACACTAAAAGCCCATACTTCACCAATAGGTAATATAGCCATTGCACTTGTACTCTTTAAATATATACAAATAAACATTTTAAAATCCTTTCATTGATATTTGAAGTGCAGTCCTCCTACTGTTAACCTACATCTTTTAAATGTAGCTTATATCATTTTTAATGCTTAAATAGATGAAAAACTCCAATGCTCAACAGCCAGCTAAAAAGAGTAAGATGACAGATATGAACTTAATCATACAGCAATGAAGTCTTTTGTATATTTATAACCCAGTATAACTTTATCAAAGAGAAAAAAAACCCTTGAATACTCTATCATATTCAAAATGATAAAGGCACCAGGTAAAATTCTGTCAAGTACATAATCAACTTATTATTTCTTTCTTATTCCTGCAAGCATAATTCTGACAATAAGAACTCATCTACATCTCCATAAAACATGAACATTTCAATAGACATAGAATAATTTAAAGATTGCATTAAGGAGATTGAGGACTTCTACTCAACAGATGATGGAGAACCCAGGAGTATGAGTATTTATGCAAGCTTCAAATACAAGGAAATTGCCAGTACATGAGATTATGTTTACACATAGAACATCCAAATTGCAATTCACTCTGTGCAGAATTCTTCCTTTTGAACAAATGTCAACCTAGAGTCAATGAGAGAGAAAATAAAATATGGGAAGATGAGGGAAAGTGACAAATTGTCCCAAGGAAAATAATAGAGACTGAAAAAGCATAGATAACCTGAGGGAAACCATTCAATTTTGTAAAAGTGATGCATTAAAGACTCACACTGTCCAATTTGTCAGAGTTTCTGTCACACCGCCTGGCACAAAGTGGATTCTCATAGAACATTAGCTTCCTCCCTCCTTCCCACCCTTCTCCTTTCATTCTTTAATAATTTTTATTTGTTAGTTCCCAGAACTGCCTGCTTCTGTTTGAAAACAATGTAAGCCCTTCTGTGAGCTCTTCATGCAGTGAGTCATCACAGGATTTTTTGTTTACCACATCCCCTCACATCTCGTCCCATAATAGTGACCAAGAATACAGCCCCAATGCCTGCAGTTAATGCTCCCATGCAAACTCTACATTCCCAGAACATCCCTTTGACAATGGCTCTCTCTTTCTGGATCAGTAATACACTCTTCTCTATACGTTTTCTCCATTTCCCTTTAATCATATTTGAACTTCTTTTCTAAAACTCTAGTTTTGCCTTCATAGTGTTTTTATTCTTCCATTCAATGGCAAACTCATAGCACACAGGTCTTCTTCCTACTGGTTCTAAATGTTTTCCACTTCTTTCTTTAAAAATTTGTTTTCTATACTGATATAAATGAAACTACTACCTCAACTCTCAATGGTGATCTTTCTCAGTATATTTAACTTTTCTGTAGCATTTAGCTGAAATGTCAAACCTAAAATTTTTTTATTTCTGAAGTCTGCACTATGGTTATTTTTTAGACTTCAGCTTCCTTTTCTATAAAGCAGATTGAACCCTTGAATACACTTGAAACACTTAGAAAAGTACATGGCATATGAAATCTGCTAAATGATTTTATTTCTTTAGTTCTTATGTTTAAAGCATCCTGTATTCCAAGTGTAGACCCAAAGTCTAGGATATCTTCCCTCTGTTCATTTTGTCATTCAAATGGCAGCTTATTTAGTCTCATAATTCTCCACACATACAACCCCCAAATGCATCTCCAATCTTGACCTCTTTCTTATACCTCTATCCCATATTTATTTTTCTTTTTTTCATGTTAGCATTTTTTAAACTTTTCTAATTGACATATAAAAGTGTATATGTTTGTTGTATACAATACGATATTCTGAAGCACATGTACATTTGTGGAATGGTCAAACCATTCTACAATGAATGCATACATTACTTCACATGATTGTCATTTTTGTGATGCAAACACTTAAAATCTACTCATCCCATATTTTCATTTGCCCACTTGAGCCCTTCACTTGTATGTCTTACCAGCTATGCAAACACATCATATCCCAAACTAAAATCCTCTTATTTCCAAACCCAGCTTTTCTTAGGAACCAATTCTAGAGATTTTAAATACTTTATTTAATTTTGACTTTCTTCATAACTACACCTGTTATGATATGCAACCTAGTTCTATTGATTCCTATTTCAAAAGATCTGCTATCCATTTTCACCATTCCTTTAGTTCAGATTTAAGAATTAGCTCATACACTAGGTAGAACAACAATGTAATTGTTCTTTCCAACACTTTCTCTTTCCTCTCAAAACCCTTAACATATTACTCTGAAGCCATTATTTTCGTAGTGTGTCTATTACTGTCATTCTTGCTGAAAGCCATGATTCAGTCTATTGTCTCTGCTTTGTAAATGTTTTGCTTTTGCTGGACTCTGTCCCTCTGAAACTTTGCTTCTTACTATCCCTGTGACCTTCACCCTTTGGTTCAGCCCCTGGCCTGCATTTTCACTCTGTGCCATGCTGCACTGTGTTATTCCTCTCACTTCTACTCACTGCCTTTCTCCTCCTGCCTTCTAACTGATAAATTCTACACTTACTCAGGATTTGTTTCCAACTTTTACGTAAAGCTTTCTCCAGCTTTTATTGACTTTTGTTTTCCCCAAATCTCCTCATACTTAATCCAAAGAAAAAATTGGAAGATTCTCCACAGTTTTTTTATCTTCTGATATACATGGTAGTCTATCTTTAGCAATTCATCACCTTGTTTCAAGCATTGATATTGCTTTGGGGTCTTGGTTTAAAATACAAAAACATGAGGGGGAAGAGATTAAATGATAGTATACCATATGAGAAAGGGGAATTACTTTTAAAAAAGAAAGTTGGGTACTGTTTACAGATGTGTTCAATTTTTAATAATTCAATGGGTTATTTATTTCTGTATGATTTCCTTTGTGTGTATTATACTTTAATAAAAAAGTCTTAAAAAGTAAGAGGAATATGAAAAAATTATTCAGTACATGCTATGACAATTGCATCTACTTCCCAGTTTTGCCTGAGATCAGTCCTGGGGGCACGGGGAGGGAAATGGGAAAATAAAAATCCACAAGTCTCAACAGCAGTGTTGGAAAAAGCAGAACAAGAACCTTACCAATGTCTACCAGGAATTGACCTGAGGAGCAGAGGCACTGCACCTGATGACAGGCACTGATTACCACTTGAATCTATCTTCATTTGGGGGAAGCATAATTCCTTCAGACTCTATCTCAACTTACAGGAGATGTTCCTTAAATCCATCCACTTCCCTTGGCTCTGGCTGATTCTATGCTTGCCAAAGCCATCTATTACTAACAGATTGGGTTTCCCACATATATTGATGTCAAAAAAGTGGTGTGCTGAGAAGACAGCTAGTACCAGTTATAGATTACACTAGATGCATCTTCCTTTATAAATAAGTTGAGCACTGGTTTACAAATCAGTCTCTTCAGAGTCTGATTACTGTGAATCAATTCATCAACATGTGAGCAACTTAGAAGTGCTGTTAGTTAAGGAAAAACAGAGAGGCAAAGGACACACAACAGTATAGAAACCATTGAATTGTCTACCTCCTGACAAGTCCTCTCAGCAACATTAGAAATAAAAAAGGGCGGGGGGAACACAAGAAGGAGGATATAATCTCTATTCTAAAAGTTATTATTAAGAAGTTTCTTTGGTAATTCTATACAGAAGGTAAAAAAAAAAAAATCTACTTTTTTCAGTGAACAATATAATTTTTGTCTACCCAGCATCTATTCTACCCTTCATCTGAAAATAGTACTTTGAAGGAATTTTGCTTTGGGGAACCACTTTTTCCTATATTTCAGTCTTTATCATCTGGGGAGAGATAAAACTATTTTTCTCTTCCCTCAGCATGAGCAGAGATTGCCTAATGAGCAGGTTCCATTTATCTAGCCAAAATAACTGATTCAGGAAAGGCCCTTGACCCACATAATGGGGATTCTGCCCCGATGACAAGCCGGTACAAGCTAGTACGATTTAAGGCTGGATTCCCTGAGGCCCATCTCACCACCACAGGAGGAGACTGCATAAGCCCAATGCTGGAATCAACAGACAGAGTGACCATGCACTTTATCATCCATACCAGAACACTTTTGTCCAGGACAAATGCTAGACAGATGCCAGGAAAACAACATAAACCTGGACTATCTCAAAAGAACAGAAGTACAGATACCCAACCAAGAGATGAAGACAGGCAGAATCTTTACAGTAAAAATTAAGCATCTGTATCTACAATCTTAGGTTATGGAGGCAATATATTCTCTATTTTGTTAAATCCAATTGGAGTATGGTTCTCTCTCTTGAAATTTAGTTAACTTACAGAAAGATGTTATTATTATTATTTTTTAATCTGTCATTAAGAGTCATTCACTGAGACAATAGAACCCACAGGCTGGGAACTTGAGAGGAATGGGGAGCTATTGGATTCACAGACATCCAGTGTTGATGTCAATTTTGGGGTTTCCAATAATTAAATATAAATAACATAATGTGTTTTATGTGCTTAGAAGATATAAGTATGGCATATAATCATTACAAATTTTAGCAAAACAAATTTTCCTAGGGTGGTATCTATCAAATCAATCATATTAATAAAATGATTCATCAGTGTCCTCTAAGTTAAGACGATAAGGACAAAGGTAATACATGGATCAAAATCACTTGATATAAGGCTCACCTTTATTGATTCCATCAACAAACACGGAGGTTCTATTAAGAATGTCAATGAGCAAGAGCATAAATCACATATAAACACATTAGCAAGTGCTTTCACTGGTTTGATTAAGCAGTTAAATAAGTTACTTACAGGTTTATATTCTTTGGTTTTTTTCATTGTAGCATGTTATGTAACACTTACCTATTGGGACTCCTATAAGACCGGATGCAATTATTTTTTAAGTCGTTCAGGCTTTAGTAAAGTTAATAAGGATATTATAATCTATCTCTTTTATTTGGATTTTGATGTTAGGTGATAAAAATTGGGTCAGACTGGCTGAAGAGCTGCTCTAGTTAGGTGCCTGTATTTCAGTGAGATCTTAACAGTCCTAGGGAAGCAGCAATGTGAATGAGAAACTCTGGTACTGGTGAAAAAAACCCAGAAGAGAGTCAGCAGGTCTGGTTTTAGGACAAAGGGCTGAATAGCCCTAGACAGGTCAAATAAACTTTATGGGCCTCAGTTTTCTCATCTTTAAAATGGGAGTTTTAAATTGTATGTAAAACAACACTCCTGAGGTAAAAAGGATTCTATGTGAGTTGGAATGTACGGGAGATGTTTTAAAAATGGCTTGATGACAAAATACTATTAATATTTAAAACAATTAGATATATTTATTGATACCAACATTGCAAGAAAGATGTGCAAAATAAATTGCTAAATATATGCTCCCCAAACAAAACCATATATTGTGTATACACACACACACACACACACACACACACAAATTTCACATGGACTTAGATTATACACAGTTGTTTGATAATAAGACATGGATATGGGAACTCAATGATACATTGGCCTTAACTGAAATATTTGAACTTTTATGAAAATGTTATTTAACTGTACAGTTTAATATAATGTTTAATTGGTAGAAGATATTTAACCTGTGTGACTGACACAGGGCTAGTGCTAAAAGCAGAAATACGAGATCAGAAGAAACTGGTTTGGGTGTCAGTTGTCAAATATTTAAAGAAATTAAACAGTTTGGATTTGTACATGTTGTTCTTAAGAACTATCCAAATTAATGTCCATGAAGACATCAATACATGACTAATACTTGGATAAAAAGTCAGGTTAGAGATAAACTGGGGACTCTTGTGAATTAAGTCAAAATTATTACATGAAGATGAGGTCCTAAGAAATAAGATTTTAAAATTCATCTCAGAAAAATCTACATCAAAGGAATGAGAAGAAATAATAAAGCAAGAGATCTTAAAAGAATAAACAAAGATAGAACATGAACTGAGAGACTGCATTGCCACAGGATCCACAAAGAGACCAATCAAGGACACAGAACTTATTGATGGTACTACACACTTCTTAGAGCAAGATGAAGCCTGAGAAAAGACACAATTGGACTTGGGAGATCAAATCCAGCAGAACAGAAAGTTTCAAAAAGCCATGCTGTGAGGCAGAAAGAATTAAGGAACTAGATAATAAGACAGGAGTTACAGACTTTTTTTAAAGATTGATAGTGAATGAAGAAATAGAATAATAGCTAGAGGAAACAGCAGTGGCAAGAGAAATCTTCAAGATCAAGATGTCCTTCTTTTATCCAAATGCCCTTTATAGCTTCTCAGGACCTTGTTTATCCTGGCATGTGGTTTTTCGTACCATCTAATCCTAGCCTATTAGCCAGTTTCATCTCCAGCATTAGTCTTGAAATTTATCACATTTTATCTTACCACCACTGTAATTGTTTTCTCCCATAACCAACTTCAAATTTTTCTTGATGCCATTTTCCCCACCTGAAATACCCTTTATCCTAACTTTTATAATTTGGATAATTTCTAGCCTTTTCTTTAAGATCCTCTGCAATTTATATTTTACATTGTACTGTTCCTGGTACAGTTTACAGTAAGCAATCGATGCTCTTTGTAATGATAATAATGACTTTTTTTTGGCAGAGTCAGGTCTCCTATATTGGCCCGCCTGGTCTTGATCCCCTGGCCTCCCAAAATGCTGTAATTACAGATGTGAGCCACTGTGCCCAGCCATGATGATAATTCTAAACAGTTCAACTAATCTAGCCCACAATAGTGTTCATATATATATATATGTGTGTGTGTGTATATATATATACAGGTATAAATGCTAAAGATATATGTATTCTATCATTAGTGTTTTATATATATGTATATATACATACACAGAGAGATATACACATAAACATCCTTTTAATATTTGTAAAAGGGCTTTTAATATTTGCAAAAAGTCTAGACAATGTTTCGTTATCTCATATTTCTTTGTCCTGACTCTCAGAATGTATTCTAATTTCTTTGAGATCAGGGTGGTATCATATACCATTTTTATAATCCTTAATTTTCTAGCTTAATGCATAAAATAGACCACCAGTGAATATCCATTTTAAGAATGAATTTAACTACAGATTGTTGTTTAATTGAGCTCTACATTCCCATATGATTGTTTCTATTATTTTATGTATGTTTTCTTTATTTCCTTGTTCTTTCCTGGGATATTTCCAGAAACAGTTTATTTTACTGAATTTAAGACACATCAATTTTAAGATGTACTGCCATTTAAATCAGCTCCCGATTTTAAGATGTACCATCATTTAAAATCAGCCAATTTTATATAACACACTATCATGTTGTTATTATCACTTACAGGATGCATCCTAATTCCAAAGATGATAAAAAGTGAAAATAAGGAAATATGTCTCTTAGAATTAATATATTATGATAGTTAATCTAGGGACCATTTTGTTACAAAATATTGGAAACTTACTAGTTGACAATTATTGGGGAAGCCTTTATAGGTTCTTCCTTAAATAAAATATATATTTATGGAGATAATTATTTCAAAGATGTTAATCTTATAACATTACCTCACAGTTATACAAAAAATAATGTACAAATAAGTTCTGATGAAAATAATATATTTAAATCAAAATAATATGGCTGAGACATATTTAGTATCAATTCAGTAAGTGCCAATTAATTATAATCAGTACTTCTTTACTTTTTAAAATTACTATTCTTTATGAACTAGAAAAATTTGGGGTTCACTTTCTTTGTTGAAAACACTTATGTTCCTAACTACACTTTGTATCTCTTCTATTACACAAGTGGATTTTAAAAGTAACTAAAAACACTAATTACCTATTACCGACAATGAAAATACTAAACAGGTACTGAATTCATAGAGAAGCATGCATAGGACAAAACTACTGAAAAAATATCTTGATGTCATGAACCACTATTCGTGATATCAAGACAACATCACCTGCTATAGGAGAAAACCCTAATGTGGGCAACAGCTCTGTAGGGCAAATGAAACCTCGATGATTCTAAGCCTTTTTTCCCAAATGGAAAGATATTTTTCTACAAATTATGAGACATATAAACAATGGAAGATATGGTCCAACTGTACTAGACCAAACTTACTGAACTCTTCCTGGAAGTTTGCCAGATGTTAAAAGCACTCATACGGCCTGATGATTAACTGCCATCCAGGGAAGCAATTGTGCAAAACCTCAAGAGAATGAGTTTGTCTGATTGGATCACCTGATTTCCTTTTGGGCTAGCAAGTCCTTCAATAGCTAGACAAGGCCTTCAGCCCATCTGCTGGATATTTCCCTGCAGATCACAAAGAAAGCAAATTCTCAAAGGCTTAGTACTGACTAGGGAATCACTAAAGAGCCTCTGCAACTGCAAGACAAAATTTATTACCAAATTATGCTTTTATATTTTTCCTTCTCAATGAATAGAATTTTGTATTTTCCGGACTGATTTATTTAACTTCTTAAACTAGATCAGGTCTTTCCTAAGCACAGAATTATAAAACATCAGCAACTACCTGCTGTAATGATTCCTTGTCTCCAGCGAGACTTTTGACATTTCCATAACAGTTTAAATAAATGCCACTTGATCGTTGAGGACCTGCCTTTATGTTTGCCAGATGTAAATGTGTCTTTATTAGTGCAAGCAAATCAACCAAACCAAAGTTTTAATCTGTCTAATCAGCTACAGTTCTTTATATAATTCAAACAAACATTCAAGCTCTAAGAATACTGGTGTTTCTGTATTTCTCACCAAACATTTGGATCTTAGCCTGAATTATTTTTAAAAAGATATACAGACACAGAATACAGTTTTTGAATACTGTAGAGATTGAGCAAACTGTGGCCTTCAGGCCAAATCAAGCCTATTGCTTACTTTTGTATAGCCTACTAAGAGTTTTTTTTTTTTTTTTACATGTTTAAATGGTTACTTGTAAATAGTTACAAACGTACCTACATAATGTCCTCTTTTTTGTCTCTTGGCCCACAAAAATTAAAATATTAACTATAGGGCCTTAACAAAATAGTTTGCTGACCTCTGCTATAGAATATCAAAGTTTTTATTAGAAATTCTCTTTGCCTCTATGACTTTAGTCCCGAGTGCTACAGCTATAAAACCAATGCAAAGTATACCCAGACTAGCAACTATATAGACTAGACCTACTGACTTCAAAGTCCCTGTAAAACAAATCACAGGCCTTTTAACTGGAGAAAATCCATGTTCATGCTACTGAGAGGCCAATATAATGAAAAATTATGAAGTAGTATTTGGACGCCATAGCTCTCAAATTAATTTAAAGATTCCGTTGTACTTTTTTTTTGTTCTCCAGGACTAGATTCTGTAACAGATCATCTTAATAACAGATTTCTGTAACTCTTTTTTCAACAGTTTATCAATGTAGGAAGTGGAGAACAGAGACAGATGATTATCATGATATCCAAGCAACTCTCTCTTGTGATTATACAGGCTTTGTTGCTCCTTTCCTATGTCTTACCAGCCATGAGCTTTTACGCTTACAGTCAAAGGTATTATATTTTTGTATTTCTGCCTACCCCAGTATCCCACCACCCAGAAAAAAAATCCCATTGATTTTTATTTTTTATTTTTTTTGAGACGGAGTCTCATTTCTGTCACCAGGCTGGAGTGCAGTGGCGCGATCTCAGCTCACTGCAACCTCTGGCTCCCTGGTTCAAGTGATTCTCCTGCCTCAGCCTCCCGAGCAGCTGGGACTACAGGCGTGTGCCACCACGCCTGGCTAATTTTTGTATGTTTTTTAGTAGAGATGGGGTTTCACTGCACCTGGCCTGATTTTTACATAGTTTTTATAGAGGACCAAACACTTTATTATCATTGCGAACTTTGGTTTGCTTTCTTAATAGATAGCACTTGTGCAAGAGTGCAAGACTTAAGTCTGGAATTGTTTACCTAATAAAAATGAGAGCTATAATTAAAATAGCATAAAAACAAGCTGGGATATGATAGGTAGAATTGCTCCAGACACACATATAGCCATATCATTTAAAGTGTTGAGGAGAGCCAAAATTTAAACTCTACACTAATGTCAGGCAGAATGTTAAAAATAGAACCAAATATAATTCCCCCAATTTAGGTAACCAACTTCCTAACACATATCCTAATAATTTATATTAGTAACAAGACACGGTGGTGTTTATAATTCATATATCAATTTGGAGCTGCAAATATTTTTAAAATGAAGCAAATTATATGACGATGAAGCCTAAAATGTAGGTATCACTAGGAAAATCTGGGCCTGTTTTATATGCAAAATGAAGAGATGACCTTCAAAAAAGAAATACAATATATTATTTCTAACAAGATAACATTATTTAGAAAATATTGGAATATGTGCAACTGCTTTCATGCCCTTGGCAAAAAATGTAGATACAATGTAGGGAAATCAAATTGATTTTATTGCCATCTATGAGACAAATCTCAACTTTACCAACATTAACTATCCTAGATTAGATACCAAATACAAGAAAATACAAGATTTAAGATTCAAAGTAATTCTAAGTCTTAATTTGAGACTTAGAATTGGCTGAAAGGTCACACATTGAGTCACTAAATGCTCATTTAATCAGCCGCCAGTTTCTGAGCATGTGGAAGTGGTAATAGCAAATCTTTTCCAAGTGATCTCTTATATTTAGATGTTTTCTATTACCTATGTCTATAAAACAAAATGAGAAGATAATCATTCAGGAAACAAGTTGCTCACACAAGCAAGTAAACTGCAAGAGACCTTGTCAAACTTTAACCACTATTAACTATTGAATTGCCAATGACAGTTGGTGTCTCACATTCAACATTATACTTCATGGAATGTGTCCCTGCCTTTTGATAAGTGAAAAAGTAGTCATTAACCAACAAGAAACAATCAACTCGCCAACAGGGCGCTGCTCTGAATCTTAACAGGAAGAATTAAAATAAACACTCAAGTGGAAAATTTCACAAGATAAAAGGAAGAGTGCCATCTTCTGTTCTCCAAAGGGATGCTGGATTCATTTGAAAAAAAAAAGAGAGAGAGAGAGAAGAAGAAAGAAATAAGAGGAAAGAAAAATAAATAAAAGAAAAAGAAAATAACCAAGTTTTGAGCTCCAGCTGAGATCCTATTGGAGTTATCTGAAATATTCCAAAAGAAAGAGGTTTCTGCTTTAGAAAAATCATCCCCAAATCCTGAAAAATTATTTATCCAGTAAAAGAAAACTGATAACTGCTTTTCTTATACAAGTAACATGATTCCATGTAACCCTATTTTTCTATAAATAAAATACAACAGGACAATGTCTTTCTTTCCAGATCAGACAGTAGGAGACATCATTAAAATAGTCTGCAACACCACTACATCACTACATCACAGGTAAAATTTCTACTTTATAAGATTTCCTCTTCCTTAAGTTATCTGCTTTTTTTCTTTATTTGTGTGTTATTTTTTAATCAAAAAACATTGAATCCTATGAATAATAGATACCACATTTTCTGGAGTTCAAACTGATTCTTCAATTAAACACTGATGCTTATGATGAGAGCAAGTATATTTATCATTATACTATGTAACCTGAAAGGGAAAAAATGCTTTACAGTGACCGTAATGAACCACTAAAAAACATTTCTTACACAGAAAAACACTCTTTTAAATATAGCTTTCTTAGTCTGTGTAATCATCAAAATCATGAATGGGGTTTTTTACAAAAAGCTTTGGAAATAATTAGGTTGCTCTTTTGAAAATAAAACTTTGAATTTATGATATATGTGATATAATTATGTTTGACCACAAAAGAGTAAAGAGTGTGTTTATATCACTTGTATTTAATTACCTATACTCTCCTTTAAGCTGTGTGCTACTGTCTAGAAGTAATAAACTATCATCTATAATTTTTAGCATTATTATGTCTTAGTCTATACTCAGATATCATTAATATTCATGCCAGTATATCCATTGGCCATTGCCTATGCTCTGCTCTATTGAGGTCCAGTGATCAAAATAACAAAGAACTGCGTGTTCACTGAAAGCGGAACATATTGGAATGCACTGCAGGTCAGAGAACAGCAAAAAGAGAGAAATAAAATTTTCAGTTTTGTTTGCATTTATCATTGCAGAATGTGTATTTCTTCATGCACAGAGGATCATTCCAGGTCATGTTTTTAAGGGAATATTAATGTAAAAAGAAAGATACTGGTGAATTAAGGGATATCACAAATTCAAAGGCAAATGTTAAATAGTTTGTGGTTGCCTTCTTATGGAGGCAGCTACTTCCATCCCTTTGCAAAGTGGAATTCCTACATCAAACACACTAAGATCTCTTTCTTAACTAAACCATGATTTTAGGTCTTAAAAAACTTAGCTTCAACATTGTCCTAAGTTTCCTAGTCTCAGTTTATGACAGCAAAAAGAACCAGAGAACTCAAGGGTGTAAAATGTATTTAACGTAATTTCTATAACTACTTAAAAAGTATAAAACATTTGAAAGAAGAAAATATGAACTTTATTTAAGATATATACCCAAAGAGGATGAGAGAAGGCAACAGCAAAAAGAGAAGATAATTTTGAAAGCGATAAAGCTGAAGGACATGGAAAAATCTAAAATGCCCAGCAATAACAGAAGTTTTTTAAATTGTAGTCTAATCAAGCTATGGCATTCTCACAGCGATGAAATGGATTGCAGCTACTCACAACAGCATAAATGAACCTAATGATCATAATATTCTGCAAAGAAGCAAGACCTGAATGATTATGTATAATCTATTTCCAGTGATATCAAGCTCAAAAAGGAGGCAAAACTAAAATACATTGCTTGGAGAGGCATTCAGAGGTGGTAAAAAATACAAATGAAAGCAAGAAAGTTATTAACAAAAACATCAGGAGAGTGGTTGTTTTCAAAGGAGAGGGAAGTGAAATCACAACGGAATGTATTTAAGGACTTTGTTAGAGGCAGTAATGTATTATTTATTGACTCAGATGGTGGTTAAACTGCTGTCACTTTAACTTATTTGTTATGCTACACATGTATACTTTATGCTCCTTTCTATATGCGTGTTCTATATCCTTATGTAAGGCTAAAAGCAAAGGAGACAGATAAATGCAACAAACCAAAGCAAGCTGAAAGCTTATGATTGAGGGGCAGAGAGAAAAGACATGCTGAAAAGCAAGATTATTCTTAAGTGCATAACTCCAGAAATATTCAGGAGTTGACTATTTCTCATTTATCTTTTATTAATAAACTACTAGAGGATATATTCTGCCAACACAGGGGAAAGGAGTGAGAAGCACATGGATTCAAGTCATGGACACAGGGAGGGGAACAACACACACTGGGGCCTGCTGGGGGTGGGGTCAGGGGGGTGGCGGAAGGGGAGCATCAGTATAAATAGCTAATGCATGTGGGGCTCAACACCAAGGTGACGGGTTGATTGATAGGTACAGCAAACCACTATGCCACACATTTACCTATGAAACCAACTCGCATATCCTGCACATGTATTCTGGAACTTAAAATTAATAAAAATAAAAATAAAAATACACCTCCAAGGAAAGGTAAATGAATAAAATTCATAGTTCATTCAATGTGTTGGAAGGGCTTAAGAGTGATATTTCAGGCAGAGACATCAGGATAATAAGAATCTTGGCGATAAATATTTCAAAAACAAAGCAAAAAATACTACAAGGTATTGATACTCATATTTCTTATACAAAGGAATAGAATGAATACAGATAAGTCAAAAAGAAACCAAACGAAGAAACTGAGCAATTACCAAGACATTATATTGTTCAGCTCCAAAATGTTTGAAATGGCCCTAAAAATATAAACACTGAATTTAGATGTAATCAATGAAATAACTCTAACAGAAAAATTGAGAAGAGGAAACGAAAGGAAATTAAATTCTTATCTCCTATAGTATGAAGTGCACTAATAATAGCTGTTTTGCTTTCCTTTTGCTTTAAAACAAATTACCACAAATTGAATAGTTTCATCAACACAAATTTAGTTTTTTATAATTCTAGAGGTCAGAAGTACAAACCTTCAACCAAGATGTGCAGCAGAGCTGTGCTCTTCTCTGAAGGTTGTAGGGAAAATTCTTTCCTTGCTTTTTTCATCTTCTAAAGGCTGCTCCCATCCCTTAGCTCACTGCCCCTTCCTCTAGCTTCAAAGCCAGCAACAACCAGGTGAGTCTTTCTCACAGCATATCACTTTGACACTGATTTCTCTGCCTGCCCCTTCCACATTTAAGAGAACCTTGTGATTACATGAGGCCCACCTGGATAATTTAAGATAATCTCTTTAAGGCCAGCTGATTAGCAACTGTAATTCCATCTGCTAACTTAATTCCCGCTTGTCATGGAACGTGTGGGAATTCATAGTTTCCAGTGATTAGGATGATTTGGGGCTCACTATTCTGCCTATTATGACATGTAAAACCGAAAATCAAAGGTGTTATTTTGAAGCCACACACTGTAGCATACACCTGTAATCCCAGCACTTTGGGAGGCCAAGATGAGTGTATTACTTGAGGTCATGAGTTTGAGACCAGCCTGGCCAACATGGTGAAACCCCATCTCTACTAAAAATACAAAAATCAGCTGGCGTGGCGGCATGCACCTGTAGTCACAGCTACTTGTGAGGCTCAGGTGGGAAAATCACTTGAACCCAAGAGGCAGAGATTTCAGTGAGCCAAGAGATGGGAATTATTTTGAAACAAAGATGTAAATAACAAAAGAATTAGCTGAAAATGGTTGCATGTACAGAATCTGGGAAATGAGGAGAGGGGCAGCAGGGGACTATTGTATTTAATCCTAAAATTTGTAGAACTATTTGATTTTTTTAATATTTATAGAAGTTACTTTCATAAAATAAAAAATAAGTAATTATTTTGTAGCACTGTTCTCTTTCTTTCTATTTTTAGTACCCTTCAGCAGGGTCCACAAAATAGGCTTCTGAAGTCACTATCACAGATAAGAGTTTGTTGTTTTTTTCTTCAATAGCTTTTGAGGTATAAGTGGGTTTTGGTTACATGGATGAAAGTATAGTGGTGAAGTCTGAGATTTTACTGTACCCATCACCCGAGTAGTGTACGTTATACTCAATATGTAGTTTTCTATCCTCCAACTGCCTCCCACCTTCCCCACTTCTGAATCTCCAATGTCCATTATACCACTCTGTATGTTTTTGCATAACCATAGCTTAGCTCCCACTTTTAAGTGAGAACATACAATATTTGATTTTCCATTTCTGAGTTACTTCACTTAGAATAATGGCTTCCAGCACCACCCAAGTAACTGCAAAATACACTATCTTTTCTTGTTATGGCTGAATAGTATTCCATGGTTTATGTATACCACATTTCTTAGGTTGGTTACATGTCTTTGCAGTTTTGAATTGTGCTGTGATGAACATACACATGTAGGTGTCTTTTTGATACATTGGCTTCTTTTCCTTTAGGTAGAGGCCCAGTATCAGGATTCTGGATTGAACGATAGATCTACTTTTAATCCTTTAAGAAACATCTACACTATTTTCCATAGAGATTGTACTAATTTACAATCCTACCAATGGTGTATGAGTTCCCTTTTCACCACATTCATGGCAACATTTACTGTTTTTTGACTTTTTATTGAGGGCCATTCTGGCTAGGGTAAGATGGTATCTCACTGAGGTTTTAATTTATAATGAATAAGAGATTTGAGTGTGAAGATTTTGATTTGCAAGATGCATGTTTTTGACAGAAAAAAGCTCCTTGAGTCTGAGGGGAAGGTATAGAAGGAAGCTTGGCACTGGTGTGTTTTTTTCATTCAAGCAGTCTAGCAAGAGCGTGAGGATGATCTAAATGAGCATGTCTCCAAGAGGCCAGATGACAGTCTTTCTAGCTAGGAGAAGAAAAGGGAGTTAGATTGGTTGTGAAACCTACTACAAAGCCACTAAACCTGGTGGGGTGGAGGGAGCCAGTAGGTAGGAAGAAGGAATTCAGCAATAAGATACTGCCAGACCCATCTATGGCCAATATCAAGAAATGTGTGCAAGTTGAAGCAAAGTCATCACTTGTCCATCACTTGTTCTGTGATAAAGAGACATCTTAACTTTCTAGTTGCTGTCTGGTGAGTGCCTTCCATCAACGCCCTTGGATCAGCCAGAAGTGACATGAATAATTGCCCCATTATTTTTCTGCACTTTATGAACTGCCCCAAGGTGACACTCCTCAGGACAATCATACATCCCCTCAACTAGACAGTGCTGAATTATCCATATTACACTACTGCTGCCTTTGGAAAGTAATTTCTCATAGCTTGTTTCACCCGTGTATACTTCAGACAATCACACTTATTCCTCTATCACAGGGTATGCCATAGTTATACAATGGTCTGGTTCCTTTATTATCTATATCCCTTGCTATACTATGATTCTGGATATCATAATATATGGCTTTCATCTCTATATTCTCAGAAATTACAAAGGTCCTGATGCAGGAGGTACTTAATACATGATCACATAATGAATAAATGCTTAAGATGTTCCCATCTAAAAATTGTCCTAAAATTGATACACTAAATGGTCTGAGATTTCTTTTTACACAAAAAATAAATCAGCAAGGCCAGCAGTGCTGATTCGCATCTATAATCTCAGCACTTTGGGAGGCCAAGACGGGCAGAGCTTGAGATCAGGAGCTTGAGATCCTGAGGTCAGGAGCTTGAGATCAGCCTGGGCAATATAATAAAACTTTGTCTCTACTGAAAATACAAAACAGCCAGGCATGGTGGCCCACGCCTGTAGTATCAGCTACTTGGGAGGCTGAGGTGGGAGAATCGCTTGAACCCAGGAAGCAGAGGCTGCAGTGAGCTGAGATCATGCCACTGCACTCCAGCCTGGGCGACACAGCGAGACCCTATCTCAAACAATCAATCAATAAAAAGCTGCATTAGCAGGAAATAAAGAGAATATTAATTTAGCCTAAATGGCTATGACAAAATGACCTCAAAAAATATTGAAACTGATTTTCAGATTTAATCTCTTCTCTTTTAGAGATGTGTACTGCAGTTATTGCTCAGAAGTCAGACAGATGTAAGTTTAGATTTTGTTTTTGACACATGCCATCAATGTGACATTGAGTTAATTATTTTATGTTGTGTGATATTATTTGCTTTTTTAAATATGGGTGAAATAATACTGATTGCATAGGATGATGTATTAGTGGGATGCTATATGTGAATAACAGTGTGAAGTTAAATGTATATATGCAGTAGCAAATGTGTTATATGAGATCTTATGATAATGCAGGTGACTGAGGAACTTTGTATTAACCAGCAACTTATATCTTCAATATTTGTAAAACCACCCCAATTATATAAAGAAATGGTTTATTAAATACATATTATTCTATTTATTGAAAACACACTTTTTTCATTAGAATTGAAACATATTTTATATGCATTTCATTGGAATTGAACGTATTTTATATGTATTGTTTCATTTAAAGAAAACCGTTTAATAATTTCCTTTAAATTTAATAGTGTATTACATTTTTATAGAAGAAACTTACAATATAATTAATACAAGAAAACTCAGAAATAGAAATTATGGTTACCATCCCAAAGTCTAAGAAAAATAAAAGGAACATTCAAAGATAAAATTGGAAGAATAAAAATTTTAAAGCAACATTAAATATTCAAGATCGGTTTCAGTATCAAAAAATTATGTCTTTTCTGGCCATTTTGTCCAAATGAGTTTGCATACATAGAATAGTAACTTATCCTCCAATTTGGTTCAAATGGGATTACAATAGACATAAAATGAAAGCAAGTATGCTAAATACACATTCAAAGCCAAAACAATTTAATAAATATTATGGAATAACTGACTGCATAACCATCAACATCCACTAAAAGAAATCCTCTCCAGCAGCTGTAAATATACAGCCACACAAGACAATCTGCATAGATTGTATCTTTAAAATGATTCTAATATTTGAAGAAGGAAATTGTGTCCAATAGCGTTATTAAAAGACTGCACATTTTTCAAAGAATATGCAGTACATATAAATTATGGATGTTGACTTTGTCAAGCTTAAAATTCTTCAATATCTCCAATGCTTAGACACCCAAAACCAGTGCCATTCTCAGGCAATGTGCAGTTTCTAACAGCATAATTTTAATTTTCCTTTTTACCTGCCTTGATGCATAGAACATCAAAAACCTTCCTGTTCCCAGGCCTTCCATTTGTTCAAAACTTCCTGTAAGGCTAATTGCAGGTTTAACTCTGCCAGGCCCTGTGCTAAGCCAAAATCATCTTCACGACAAAGTTTATGTCAAAGGGAATAAAACTGAGGTTTAAATAACTTGCCCAATGTTCAGACGGTTGCTAAGTGATCATCGCACTCAGGCTTATAAGCCGAAACTCACAATCACCACACTTCGCGGTTGTCAAATCGTTTCTTAGCATTAGAACAAAAGCTCATTCAGAAATTCAATATCTACAGTGAATAAACTTAGACCAAACCTGTTTGGTTGGGTTAAGGTAAGATGTTGATGATTTAAAGTTACTCCTTTAGATGACTCTCACCCCTTTAGGAGGAACTCAAAGAAGACTAGATTAAAAATCATTGCTATCATTGCTCTCAATCCTTCCTTCACCCAAAATGTACCTTCTTGAACCAGTTAGTTTTCAGAGGCATCAATTTGAAAATCATGATTTCTTCTTCTTCTTTTTTTTTTTTTTTTGAGACAGAGTCTTGTTCTGTCGCCAGGCGCCAGGCGCCAGGCTGGAGTGCAGTGGCGCAATCTCGGCTCACTGCAACCTCTGCCTCCCGGGTTCAAGCAATTCTCCTGCCTCAGCCTCCCGAGTAACTGGGACTACAGGCACGCACCACCAGGACCAGCTAATTTTTGTATTTCTTTAGTAGAAACGGGGTTTCACCATGTTGGCCAGGATGGTCACAATCTCTTGACCTTGTGATCCTCCCGCCTTGGCCTTCCAAATTGCTGGGATTACAAGCGTGAGCCACCGCGCCCGGCGAAAACCATGATTTCTTCAATGAGACATGTAGCAAATGCCACTTGGGCCTTGTCACATTCCCCTTTAACCCATAATTGTAGGACAGAGTCCACAGCCTACCACTTCCAGGTTCCTACCATGCACCAGAATCTTCTCCACTTGAGGGAGCACAAAAAAAAAAAAAAAAAAAAAAAAAAAAAAAAAAAAAACAGAAGGAGCACAGAGTTAATGAACACAGGGCAAACTTCAGTCATCATCAGAGGACAGGGCTGGATACACAAATGTTCAGTCCTGTTTCCCAGACAGACATATGGGGCAACCCCTGTGGCCTGAGCTAGCAATCTCCATAATGCAACCTATGCTAGCTTTCCCACTCTCTCCACTCCCCCACACCTGAATCCTGGTATCACCTCACAAATAAACGGCCTCACCTAAGCTCTTGCCTCTGCTTTCAGGGGACTCAAACTGCATATGATGTGCCAAAGGCTATGGGATACCCTTAGAACCAAAGGAATCTGTACCCTAACAGAAATGTTAGGAAGAGAAGTAGCAGCTCTTTGGAGCCCCAATATCGTTCTTAATATCCTTCCCACCTCTAGCCTTTTTATCTGCCTCACTAATTATACCACTGCTCCCTCAGTGAGAAACTGCAGGTGGATTATAATATAGAAATTTTCATTGATGGCTAAGTAGTATGTTATCATATCTACAAAACAAAAGTAATAGCACTATATTATGATATTGTTCTATTGTAACATAAGAAATCTATAAAAATAAAACAAGAATATTCTTTTGTAGTTCTAAGTATTCAATAGATACAGGGACGTTTGCAAAGTACTGCTTAGTCTAGAATCTAGAAATCTCTGAAGCAGAGAAATGCCCTGAATCCTGAGTCAGCTTTCAGATCCAGGTTCCTCAGGCCACCAATGCCATAGGCTCCCACTTCCACCAGTAATTTAGTAGAATGCTTCTTGGTTAATATCTTATTTAATTTTATGAGATAGGACATATAAATCAATAAATACGACTTATGCCAAACTTTAAATCAGTAGTAATAAAAAATATATATTCCTACAGAAATTGGTCAAAGTAAAATAAATTGGGCTGACAGAGTCAAGCAAAACTCCTGAAAGGAAATAAGACCACACACCTACAGCCATCTGATCTTCAACAAACCTGACAAAAATGATGAGAAAAGGGTTCCCTATTTAATAAATGGTGCTGGGAGAACTGGCTATGCATATGCAGAAAATTGAAACTGGACCCCTTCCTTCCACCGTATACAAAAAGTAACTCAAGATGGATTAAAGACTTAAATGTAAAACCCAAAACTACAAAAATTCTAGAAGAAAAACTAGGCAATACCATTCGGGACATAGACATGGGCAAAAATTTCATGACAAAAACACCAAAAGCAATTGCAACGAAAGCAAAAATTGACAAATGGAATCTAATTAAATTAAAAAGCCTCTGCATAGCAAAAGAAACTAACAGCAGAGTGAACAGACAACCTACACAATGGGAGAAAATGTTTGCAATCTATCCATCTAATAAAGATCTAATATTCAGAGTCTATAAGGAACTTAAACAAATTTACAAGATAAAAACCATCCCATTAAAAAATAGGCAAAGGAAATTAACAGACACTTCTCAAAAGAAAACATACATGCAGCCAACAAACATAATGGAAAAAAAAGATCAACATCGCTGATCACTAAAGAAATGCAAATCAAAACTGCAATGAAATACCATCTCATGCCAGTCAGAATGGCTTTTAATAAAAAGTCAAAAAACAACAACAGATGCTGGCAAGGTTGAGGAGAAAAAGGAATGCTTTTACACAGTTGGCAGGAGTATAATTAGTTCAATCATTGTGGAAGACAGTGTGGCTATTTCTCAAAGACCTAGAGGCAGAAATACCATTTGATTCAGCAATTCTATTATTGGGTATATACCCCAAGGAATATAAATAATTCCATGATAAAGATACAAGCACACATATATTCCTTGCAGCACTATTCACAATAACAAACACATGGAATCAACCCAAATGTCCATCAATGATAGACTGGATAAAGAAAATGTGGTACATATACACCATGATTACTGTACAACCATAAAAAGGAATGAGATCATGTCCTTTCCAGGGACATGGATGGAGTTGGAAGCCATTAGCCTCAACAAACTAATGCAGGAACAGAAAACCAAATATCACATGTTCTCACTTATAAGTGGGAGCTGACAATGAGAACATATGGACACAGGGAGGGGAACAACACACATTGGGGCCTGTCAGGAGGCGGGGGGGAGGGGGAGCATCAGGATAAATAGCTAATGCATATGGGGATTAATACCCAGCTGATGGGTTGATAGGTGCAACAAACCACCATGGTACATGTTTACCTATGTAATAAACCCACACATCCTGCACATGTACCCTGAAACTTAAAATAAAAGTTGAAGAATTGACTATACAAAAAATATATGTATATATGATTTGTTAAAATGTAACTAATATTTAACTATCTTTTACCTGCTTAGAAAATGAAAATAATTTGGGCCAGGCGTGGTGGCTCACGCCTGTAATCCCAGCACTTCAGGAGGTCAAGGCAAGTGGATCACCTGAGGTCAGGAGTTTGAGACCAGCCTGGCCAACATGGCAAAACCCTGTCTCTACTAAAAAACACAAAAATTAGCTGGGAGCAGTAGCAGGTGCCTGTAATCCCAGCTACTTGGGAGGCTGAGGCAGAAGAATCACTTGAACCTGGGAGGCAGAGGTTGCAGTGAGCCACGCACCATTGCAATCCAGCCTGAGAGAGAGAGCAAGATGTTATCTCAAAAAAAAAAAAAAGAAAGAAAGAAAGAAAAGAAGAAAAAAAATTTGAAATATTTAGCTGAATTTAAAATGTATATATTTAACACTTTAAAAGATCTGAAATTATAAACAAAATTATTTTAAGAAAACTAATTTAAAGTAACAGTTCTGCTTTGATTATATAAATGGAGAAATGAAGTGAATCTTTTTAAACCAAATAAGATCACGTGAAATGTGATTTGTATTCATTATGCTTTGTGCAAAAAATCTGAGTATCAATATGTTTCCCTTATGTTATTCTGCTTAGGAATAGTGTCATGAAGATCATATTCATTTTTTGACATGCTTCATTTGGATTCTTGTCTTATGATCACTTCTGAAAATAGTATTTGTTTCAGACAGGAAGAAACAGGGGAGAGATGTCATTGAATGTGACAAGCTGGCCATGCAGATAATACCTGTGTTCCATGTGTTACACAGACATTACCGTCAAGAATCCTCTTCTCAACTGCATCTCTAAAAACTTAATTTTTTTTTTTTTTAGCAATCCTCACAGAGTAATCCAAGTCAGGGTGACTAATTTATACTAAGTAAATTAAAAGTCTAAATAAGTCAAGCATGTCAAAGTTTTTCTTAATAATGATAAATAACCACTAATTGTCAAGAATATTTTATAAGCTCCCTATGCTTATTTCACTGAGGAATATATATCTAGAACTATGTATCAAATAGACAATGATTACAGTAATTATTTATTGAATTATTCAGTTAATTTATTTAACGTTAGGGAAAGGAGGATCTGTTACTTGTCTCTCTAACAAAAATTCTATAACTAAATCCACAAACTTTTGATTAATAATTGTAGAAGCAAACCAAGAGGATACACTGCTTGATGAGCCACTGAGCTGGGTTAGCTAAAGCATCCACTCCTGATACAGAGGTGCATGTGCAAGGTCAGAATGCCTATGTAGCTGTTAGGACTCTTCCCTTTCAGGGTGGAGATGAACAAAAAGATTGAATTCTTCTTTTCTAGGTTTTCAGCAAAACTACTCCCTATCTGTTAATAACATTTACCTTTAGCTGGTATAGAATACAGCTGATTGAGACTTCAGCTTTTTTAAGTTACAATCACACTTCATTCATGCCTGCTTGATTCTATACTACAGTAAACCCAAGCCTCTCAGCAACACATGCAGAATCGCTTTCTTGGCTAATCTCATCTATTATGCATTACTCTTAATAGACTTATACTTCAGGTTCTGAGAGCAGCTTACCATGCCCTTATTGTCAGTCACTACTGTTTGATGTTCTGTTAAGGCAATGGTTTTGAATAGGCAATAACAAGTCAATGAGGTGAGATTTAGTCTTAGCTTCTGGTTATATCACATGAAAATAAACTTCAAGAAGGTATCTGTTGTTCTTAGTTTGTCCTTGGATTTTGGCTGCTTTGAATGCTGTTTAAAATCACTAGGCCAGCAGATGGGGCTTGTAAAACAGTTAATTGTACAGAAATACATTTGTTGTGATATCTTTTATTATATTTAGATATGTATTATAAAATCACAATGAGCAGTCTTAGAATTTTGAAAATTTTAATAATTTTGACATAACCACATAAAGGCATGCTTAGTATATTCTTTATATGGAAGTAAGTATATCTAAATAGAAATACAATTTTCCATTTGCTATTTATTAAACTTCTTTTCCATTTTTTTCTCCTCCCCTTTGGCTTCTTTTGGTGATATTCCCTAACTGGTAATATTAAACAATAGGTGAAAAAGAAATAAAAACAAGTTGAGCATAGTATAATTCATGGGTTTCAGAAGCTATTTCTCAAGTTATGCATTAGTTCTATTATCATGTTGATTTTTTATCCTTTTTCTTACTGACAAAGCAATAAATGGAGATCTATCCAATACATGTCTCTACAGTAATAATTGGTGTATTTTTCACAGTACTATAAAGCTTTTTGAAATATCTGTGAAACAATTTATAGATCTTACAATGACTAAAATTACAGGTTTAATTTCTATTTTAGCATACGATGCAAGTTGGTGCCGTATTTGTATAATCTGTCAATATTCTCTTGGATGAAATATACATCATGTGAGCTTTCTTAGTAACTCTGAATGGCTACATGGAGTCTTCCAGAGTGTCTATGCACAGTTTTGGACCAATCAAAGTGGACAAACAAAGTACAGACCTAAATTTTGTAGCTAAAACACAGAAGCAATGATTTTAACCTAGAAAAATCACAGCAATTGTAAAAGTCATCTACCTCCACAGGAAAGGATCTCAGGATGACTTCTTCCTGCTTCTGCATAGCAACATCTCCTGTCAGTTTCACTGGCATTAACTGAAAAATGCCCCCAGACCATCGAATCATGAACAGGGCTATTTCATGTTGCTACTTTACTATTGAAGAGAGTCTGCCAACATAAACTTTACTATTGAAGAGAGTCTGCCAACATAAACTACTATTTCTTCTTTTTTAACTTTTATTTTAAGTTCAGAGTTGGAGGCTACAAGTTCAGGTTTGCTACATAGGTAAACTTGTGTCATCAGTTATTGTCACACAGATTATTTCATCACCCAGGTATTAAACTAAGTAACCACTAGTTGTTTTTCCCGATCCTCTCCCTCCTTCCACCCTCCAACCTCCAATAGGCTCCAGTGTGTATTGTTCTCCTCTATGTGTTCATGTGTTCTAATTGTTTAGTTCCCACTTATAAGTGAAAACATGTGGTGTTTGGTTTTCTGTTCCTGTGTTAGTTTGCTAAGGATAATGACCTCCCGCTCCATCCACGTCCCTGCAAAGAACATGGTTTTGTTCTTTTTTATGACTGCATAGTATTCCATAGTGTATATGCACAACATTTTCCTTATCCATTCTATCACTGATGGGCACCTAAGTTGATTTCATGTCTTTGCTTTCATGAATAGTGCTGCAATGAACATATGCATGTGTATGTCTTTATAATGGAATAATTTATATTCCTTTGGGTGTATACTGAGTAATGGGATTACAGGGTCAAATAGTATTTCTGTCTTTAAGTCTTTAAGGAATTGCCACACTGTCTTCCACAATGGCTAAACTAACTTATACTCCCACAAACAGTGTATAAGCATTCCTTCTTCTCCACAACCTCATCATCATCTGTTATTTGCTGACTTTTTAGTAGTAGCCATTCTGATTGGTGTGAGATGGTAACTCATTGTGGTTCTGATTTGCATTTCTCTAATGATCAGTAAGGTTGAGCTTTTTTTTTTCATATGTTTTTTGGCCATATGCATGTCTTCTTTTGAAAACTGCCTGTTCATGTTCTTTGCCCACTTTTCAATGGGACTGTTTGCTTTTCTTCTTATTAATTTAAGTTCCTTATAGATGCTGGATATTAATCTTTTGTCAGATGCACAGGTTGCAAACATTTTCTCCCATTCTGTAGGTTGTCTCTTTACTCTGCTGATACTTTCTTTTGCTGTGCAGAAGCTCTTTAATTAGATTCCATTTGTCAAATTTTCTTTTGTTGCAAATGCTTTTGGTGTCTTCATCATAAAATATTTGCCTTAGCCTATATCCTGAATGGTATTGCTTAGATTATCTTCCAGGGTTTCTATAATAAACTATTATTTCTAGCAGTAGTTAAGCAATCATAATGGCATGTTCCTGAGATCATGCCACAGTCATGGTAATATCAACTATGCTATTGGTGTAGAGGAAGATACTTGTTTTCTAAGTTGCTCTTGCTTCTGGGAATATTGCCCTGAAGGCTGTATCAAAAGAGTAATTTCTCTGAAAATTATAAGTATACAAAGAAAAATTAGAACACACATGAAAGCCTATCATTTAAAATTGAAATTTATCTATCAGAATGATATTCCTGCCAGGCACAGTGGCTCACACCTGTATACCCAGCACTTCGGGAGGCTGAGGTGAGCAGATGGCTTGAGCTCAGGAGTTCCAGACCAGCCTGGACAACATAATGAAACCCTGTCTCTACAAAAAATACCAAAAGTTAGCTGAGCATGGTGGTGCATTCCTGTAGTCCCAGCTACTCAGGAGGCTGAGGTGGGAGGATCACTTGAGCCGGGATGCAGAGGTTTCAGTGAGCTGACACAGTACCATAGCACTGTAGCCTAAACAACAGAGTGAGACCCCGTCTCAAAATAGAAAAAAGGAGGGGGGGAATGTTCCTGTCTACTGTCTTCATTGACTCTCTCTGTAACACTATGACACAAGCAACAGAGAATCAATTGGAAGCTAAAACTGCTTTCAGACAGGTTACATAGATAGAAGACATACATGCATGCATATGTATATCTCACACTTCTTTTAAAACAAAATATCCTCACACCCAAGCTATTGCAACATTTATTTACTTTCTGTTCACAGAAAATCTCCCTCTTACAATTGATTACACTATTTATATCTTTCTTCCTCCCACAGTCTCCTCTATACTCTCCATTCAGTTTTTATTTTTCTCTAATCTTAGTTTACTTAATCTTTCAGCCACATTTGCTTCCTCTTTTCTCTGTATTTGTGCTCATTAAGAGATAAGAAAGATGATTTATAGGAATATAAGAAGAAAATATCAAAACTTCTAATTCATTTTATTTTAAAAATGAGAAACAAAATAAACGACTAATATTTAATAAATCACTAGGCACTGGTGCTCTCACTTGGCCCATAAGATATACGATCACAGAGTATACTCTAAGTACCTGGAGAGAAGAGTGGGGGCCCCGCAACTTACAGGGGTTGTAGTAGACCCTGGTTTACAGCTTAGCTAAATAAATTGCAGTTTATCTGTGCATAGTTAATGGATTTATGAATTACATTATCTACCTTAAACCAAAAAAAAATTCAGGGGGGGAGCAAATGGCTTTAAAATTGATTTCTACAATACTCATGTAATAAAGTTTTGAATAAAACTTTCATTTTGCTCCAAAATGAATGACTTGACCTGAAAGTTGAGGACAGACTAATATCAAATACCTCACATTCTAAATAGGTCTTACAACAATTAGGAGTATGTGCCAGTTGCACAGATTAGTAAGAATCAGCAAAACCAAACTTACTTCCATCGAAGAATCTTAATTATACATAGTTTAACAGACCTTGTTTTTAGAGAAGTTTTAAGTTCACAGCAAAATTGAGCAGAAGGTAAAGAGATTTCCCATATGCTCCTTGTCTCCACACATGCCTAGACTCCCCCATAATCAACACTCTCCGCCAGAGGGGTCCATTGGCTACAAGTAATGAACCTACACTGACACATCATTATTACCCAAAAACCATAGTGTACATTAAGGTTCACTCAGTATTATCCATCCTGAGAGTTTGGACAAGCTTATAAAGACATGTACCCACCATTGTAGTGTCATACATAACAGTTTCACTGCCCTGAAAATCTCTGTACTTTACCTATTCATCCCTCCCTCCCTCAACCCCTGGCAACTACTGATCCTTTTACTGTTTCCATAGTTTTGCCTTTACCAGAATGTCATATAATTGGAATCATACACTATTTAGCTTTTTCAGACTGGCTTCTTTTACTTAGTAATATGATTTAAGTTTCCCCCATGTATTTTCATGGCTTGGTAGCTCCTATCTTCTTAGCACTAAATAAGGACATCTTGGTTGCTTCCTGCTTTTGTCAATTATGAATAAAGCTACTATAAACATCCACGTGCAAGTTTTTCCATAGACATAAGTTTTCAACTCCATTGGGTAAATATTAAGGAGTATGATTGCTTGGCCTTATGGTAAGAATATGTTTAGTTTTATAAGAAACTGTCAAACTGTCTTCCAAAGTGGCTATACCAGGTTGTTGCATTCCCATTGGCAATGAATAAGAGTTCATGTTGATCTACATCCTTGCCAGCATTTAGTGTTGTTGGTGTTCTGAATTTTGGTAATTCTAATAAATACATAATGGTATCTAATTGTTGTTTTAATTTGCAATTCCTTAACAACAAATGATCTGGACCATCTTTTCATATGTTATTTGCCATCTGTATATCTTTTTTGATGAGGTGTCTGTTAAGATCTTCAGTTCATGTTTTAAATGGATTGTTCGATTTTTTTCCTAATGTTAAGCTTTGAGTTCTTTGTATATTTTGAATAAGAGTCCTTTAACATATATGTTTTCTACAAATATTTTATCTCAGTCTGCAGCTTATGCTTTCATTATCTCTTTTAATTTTTACTTTTAATTTTTATGGGTACATAGTAATTATATATACTTACAGGAACATAAACTATTTTGATACAAGGATACGATGTGTAATAATCACATCAAGGTAAATGGGATATACATCGCCTCAAGCATTTGTCATTTATTTGTGTCACAAACATCCAATTATACTCTTTCAGTTATTTTTAAATTTATAATAAATATGAGTTATTTTTAAATTTATAATAAATTATTGTTGACTATAGTCACTGTAGTTTGTTGTTGTTTTATCAAATACTTGACATCTTCATTCTATCTAACTATATATTTGTACCCATTAATCATCCCCCACTTCCCCACCCCCACTATCTTTTTGATCCTCTGGTAACCATTGTTCTCCTCTGTTTTCATGAGTTCAATAGTTTTAATTTTTATCTCCCACAAACGAGTGAGAACATGTGAAGTGTGTCTTTCTGTGCCTGGCTTATTTCACTTAACATAATGACCTCCAGTTCCATCCATGTTATTGCAAATGAAGGGATCTCATTCTTTTTCTGGCTGGATAGTACTCTACTGTGTATATGTACCATATTTTCTTTATCCATTTATTCCTTGATGGACACTTTGGTTGATTCCAAATTTTGGCTATTGTGAATAATCAGAGAAATACAAATCAAAACTTGAATAGTGCTGCAATAAACATGGGAGTGGAGATACCTTTTTAATATACTAATTTCCTCTCTTTAGGGTATATACCTAGAAAGAGGTTTGCTGGATTATATGGTAATTCTATTTTTAGTTTTTTGAGCAACTTGCATACTGTTCTTTACAGTGGTTGTACTAGCTTACATTCTCACAAACAATGAACAAAGGTTACCCTTTCTAACCATCCTCACCAGCATTTGTTATCAACTTTCTTTTGGATATAAGCCATTTTAACTGGGTATATTAGTACATTTTCACACTGCTGATAAAGACATAACCAAGACTGGGAATAAAAAGAGATTTAATGGACTTGGGATTCCACATGGCTAGGGAGGCCTCAAAATTATGGAGAAAGTCAAAAGGCACTTCTTACATGGCAACAGCAAGAGAGAGAATAAGAGAGAAGCAAAAGTAGAAACCCCTTATAGATCTCGTGAGACTTATTCACTACTGCAAGAACAGTACGGGGGAAATTGCCCCCACGATTCAATTACCTCCCACCAGGTCCCTTTCACAACATGTAGGAATTATGGGAGTACAATTCAAGATGAGATTTGGGTGGGGACACAGAGCCAAACCATATCACCAGGTGAGATGATATTTCATTGTAGTTTTGATTTGTATTTCTCTGATTATCAATGATGCTGAGCATCTTCTTATATACCTGTTGGTCATTTGTGTGTCTTCTTTTGAGAACTGTCATTCACACCTTTTGCCCATCTTTCAATTAATTATTAATTTTCTTCCTATTGCCTTGTTTGACCTCCTTATATATCCTATTTATTAACCCCTTTTCAGATGGTTAGTTTGCATCTATTTTCTCCTGTCTGAGGGTTGTCTCCTCACTTTGTTGACTGTCCACTTTGCTGGGCAGAAGCTTTTTAACTTTTGATTCCATTTTGCTTTGGTTGCCTGTGCTTTTGGGGTATTACTCAAAATATCTAGCCCAGATTAATGTTCTGGAAAGTTTCCCCAACGTTTCCTTTTAATAATTCCATAGTTTCAAGTCTTAAATGTATGTCTTTAATCCATTTTGATTTGATTTTTGAATATGGCAGATCATTCTTCTGCCTGTGGATATCCAGTTTTCCCAGAACCATTTAATGTCTTGTATATTCTTAGCACCTTTGTCAAAAATGAGTTCACTTTACACACATGGATGTATTTCTGGGTTCTTTATTCTGTTCCATTAATCTATATACCTGTTTTATGCCAGTACCATGCTGTTTTGATTACCATAGTTCTGTAGTATAATCTGAAATCACGTAATGTGATTCCTCCAAGTTTTGTTCTTTTTGCTCAAGATAACTTTGGTTATTCTGGGTCTTTTGCAGTTCCATATAAATTTCAGGATTTTTTTTATGTTTCTGTGTAGAATGCCCTTAGAATTTTAATAACAATTGCATTGAATCTGTAGATTGCTTTGGTTAGTATGAACATTTTAATAATTTTGATACTTTCAATTCATAAATGTGGAATATTTTTTCATTTTTGTGTCCTCTTACATTTTTTATCAATATTTTATAGTTTTCATTATAGAGATTTTCATTTATTTCGTTAATTTTATTTCTAGGTATTTAATTTTATTTGCATCTACTGTAAATGGTATTACTTTCCTAATTTCTTTTTCGTATTGCTCACCATTGACATATAGAAATGTTGCTGATTTTTCTATGTTGATTTTATATCCTGTAACTTTACTAAAATTATTCATCAGTTCTAATAGTTTTCTTGTGGAATCTTTAGACTTTTCCAAATATAATATCATCTGCAAATAAGGATAATTTGATTTATTTTACCCCAATTTGTATGTCCTTTATTTCTTTCTCTTGTCTGATTCCTCTAGCTAGGACTCCAGTACTATGTCAAATAACAGTGGTGAAAGTGAGCATCCTTGTCTGTTTCCAGATCTTAGAGGAACAGCGTTCAGTTTTTCCTTATTCAGTATACTAGCTATGAGTCTAAAATGTATGGTCTTTACTTTTTTGACTTATATTCCTCCTGTACCCAGTTTTATGAGAGTCTTTTTCATGAAGGATGTTGAATTTTATCAAACACTTTTTCAACATTGATTGAAATGATTATATGGTATTTATCCTTAATTCTGTTGATATATCACATTGATTGTTTTGCATATGTTTTAACATCCTTGCATCCCTGGGATAAATCTCACTTGATACAATGAATGATATTCTTAATATGTTGTTCAATTAAGTGAGCTAGTATTTTGTAGAGAGTCTTTACATCAATGTTCGTCAGATATTGGCCTGTAGTTTTTGTTTTTGTTTTTTGATGTGTCTTTTCTTTGTCTGGTTTTGGTATCAGGGTAATACTGCCTCATAGAATGAGTCTGGAGGCATTCCCTCCTCCTACATTTTTCAAAACACTTTGAATAGAAATGATATTAGTTATTCTTTAAATATTTGGTAAAATTCAACAGTGAAGCCATAGAGTTCAAGGCCTTTCTTTGCTGGAAGACATTCTACTATGGCTTCGATCTTGTTATTTCTTTTTGGTCTACTCAGGTTTTGGATTTCTTCATGGCTCAACCTTGGTAGGTTGCCTATATCTAGGAATTTATCCATTTCTTCTACGTTTTCCTGGGATCTGGCAGCACTTTTTTGGAGAAGGCAAGAAAAGCCACAATGGCAACACTTTGGAGCAAGCTTTCTCCCTCCTCACCCCCGTTTCTCCTCAGGAGAAGGACACCACCTCGAGCTCTAGCATAGCAGAAGACTGAGTTTAGTCAGAAGCAGCCATGGTGGGGGAGGTGACAAGGAATGTCTCTGAAGGTGGCAGTAATCCCAGGGCTCTGCTGGCCAGAGTACACCACAACTTTGGCATCAGTTGCATGGTGAACTGGAGAGCGATCAGCAAAGTTGGTGCCCTGCCAAGAGAGCAAGGCTGGACCTGCCCAAGAGGAGGCAGGAAAGCCCTGACTCAGCAATGGGAAGTAAAGAAGTCTACAACCACCTCTGTTACTCTTCATTATTAGGCTATCTGAGGACAGGCTGTCTGTCCATCGAAGAGCAGGTTACCAGGGTTCAGAGGGTTGCCTGATGGTGACAGACATGTTAAGTCACAGGGAAGGGCCAGGATCCAGGCCTCCACTGTAGCAGCAGCCAGAAGAGGTGGAGCCATAAGGTCACAATGCACACAGACACAGAGCACGGCCCTAGGAAACAAAACAGCTCAGAGCACTCAGCTCAGCTTCTCCTCTGTAAAGCTGAGTATGCTGCCACTCTCCCCTTTTGCAATCACCTCATGAAACCTCCACTCAACCTCCCATCCCAGTGGTGCTACATGAGGGTAACAGAAGATGAAGCCTGCTCCGTGGTGGGGCAGCCTAACTGAAATGCATGCCTTCAAGGGGGAAATTTGAGGAAATTTTGTCTTAAGAGGTTACAGGATTGGGTCCTTATCTGACATCTGGGATATAATCCATTAACTAATATGAACAAATTAGATGGTTGCATGTTGGTAATATTTATGTTGACAATTTTATCTACTAATTAGAGCTCTCTAATTAAATATACTAATGAGCCATTACTTGTTTGCTGCATTTTATTTCTTGGGTACTTAGGCAATCTGAAACTGAACTTTGATGCGCCGACAATCTTAAACCAAGGAAGCTACCATAAGGAATATTTTAAAAAATTACTCTACTTTGGGTTTCTCAAAGTGTTTTCTACTAAGGAGCTGCATTTGAAATATCTAAGATGATTGATAAAATTACAGATTTCCAAGTTATACTTTAGACCTGTTAAATCAAAATCTCTTTGGATGGACCCTAGAAATCTGCATTTTAATATTCTTTCTTGATTATTCTTATATTCACTAAATATACACTAGTTTGAGAACCACCACTTTAGTACTATGATCTCCAAGTAATGGTTACTTTCAGTTATAATAATCCACTGGGATTTTAATTTTTTATTTATGGTTTCCTTGCCTAAAAATAAAAAGACAACTTGAGTCATATTTAATATATGGGTTGATTGAGGCACCCTGCTGTGAAGTATCCTGGGGGAATAAATTTCATCAGAGACAGTTTGATGGTTTTGCCTTCCCAAATTCGTTGACTGACAGGCTTTGTGATCTATCATAGTCACTTGTTTTGGAATGTTATCATTACTATGTTTATAAAAACAAAAATATTAAATAGTAGGATATTTATAATATTCTGTAATGACATGAGAAGTAACTAAAAAATTCTTTCTAACAAAACAGGCTAACTACAAGTATTTAAGATATATCAACTTAAATAAGTGTAAAGCAACATTCTTTTACCCAAAAAAAAAAAAAAAACAAGTTTCAAAATTGTTCATCTTTGATGGACAAAGTAATCGATATCAAGCAAATTTTTTTAATAAAATAAACATATTTAATAGGTCTCTTCATGGTCAAGCTCTGTTTTAACAAGTAAGAGACCAATCCTTTTTCAAAATAAAATAGAGAATTTTGAAAATGAACGTTTGTGAATGCTTACATTCTTAGGTGATTTTCTTTTCTCTTTTTTTTTTTTTTTTTTTTGAGACAGAGTTTCACTCTATACCCCAAACTGGACTTCAGTGGTGCAATCTTGGCTTACCGCAGCCTCTGCCTCCTGGGTTCAAGAGATTCTCTTGCCTCAGCCTCCTGAGTACCTAGGATTACAGGCATGTGTCACCATGCCAGGCTAATTTTTGTATTTTTAGTGTAGAGATGAGGTTTCACCATGTGGCCCAGGCTAATCTCGAACTCCTGACCTCAGGTGAGCATCCTGCCTTGTTCTCCAAAGTGCTAGGATTACGTGAACCAGGTGATTTTCTTGCTAAAAAAAAAAAAAAAAAAAAAAAAAAAAAATTAATCCTTGGGAATGTTTACATTCCTAGATTATTTTCTTGCTAAAAATAATGACTGTGTATATAATGTAAAATTCTCATATATTCACTCCCCAAAAATTTAGAAACAGTTTTTAAATATTGTTTGAAATTCTGCAAATAAAAAGGCTAAGAAGATTTCACAACTATTTTGTTTTAATATGAAATGACCATTTTTTGGAATGACAATTCTTAATTGGCATGCCAAAAACATGTATTAATATCAAGAAATGTGAAAATTTAGTTCTTTTTAATTTTAAAACTCACAAAACTAATACTTTCATCCATGAGTTTTTCATGAATTCCATGATAAATAAACACAGCCAATCTATTTTTATTTTGGTGTTTTGTGAATTGTCTTTATCAACTACGACCCCTAGTATTGTAATAGCTACTGAAATAAAGTCACCTTAGAATCAGACCTTCAAATAACTGGATCATAAAGCCTTAATCCAAATCGTTCAAATGAAATGTATTCCACACCTATTAATAGTGATACTAGTATTTTCAGTGAAAGCAAAAGTTTGTTAGACATTTAAATTTTTAGTTTTTAAATATTATTTATTTTATTTTTATTTACGCTTCACATTTCTATTTGTGTATACTTTTTATAATGTACAATCATTCATTACATAACTTTAAAATAAATAAAAGTAACATAATTTGGAGATGCATGTTTTTGTTTGTTTTTAAAGGTAGAGTCTCACTCTGTCACCCAGGCTGGAGTGCAGTGATGCAATCTCTGCTTACTGCAACCTCCACCTCCCAGGTTCAGGCAATCCTCGTGCCTCAGACTCTTAAGTAGCTGGGACTACAAGCATGTATCACCATGCCCACCTAATTTTTTGAGAAATGGAGTTTCATCATATTGGCCAGGCTGGTAATCAATTCCTGGCCTCAAGTGATCCACCTTCCTCAACCTCCCAAAGCATTGAGATTATAGGCGTGAGCCACCATGCCTGTCCAGAGATGCATTTTTTAAAAAGTATTCTACTGATAAGAGGTGCAATTGGGAAAGGACGGAAGCTGTTGCTTCAGGTGGTGACATTTTAGTTGACATAGCTATATTTTCTTGTTAAATTAAAAATAGTGGAGAAAAGACAAAAATTCCTTATTTCAAGCTATTCAATATAAAACCATCTAATTTACATTTAAGCAACTTGATAAATTTAGTGTTGGTGAGACTTCCTTATGAACCATTTATCATCTATAATATCCCATGTTTTGAGGTTGGCTTTCTCATACTGGCCACTGATATCGCTTAATGTTGAAGAAACTGGTCTCACAGAACACTGACTTTCCTATTGCTTTTCTATAGAGAAAACAGTTTATCGATGCTGTGATAATCATACCTGTGTGAAATTTCTGTCAAATCTATGGCTTCCAACAGTTTCAGGGAAGAAAAAAAATCCATAAGCTATCAAAATGTCTTTTGATTTAGATCGAAGTCTCCAGAATTGTTGAGCCCAATTTAAGTTTTTGTAGCACCATATTATTTTCTTTTTTTTTTTTTAAGACAGAGTCTTGCTCTGTCACCAGGCACCAAGCTGGAGTGCAGTGGCGCAATCTCGGCTCACTGCAATCTCCACCTCATGGGTTCAAGCAATTCTCCTGCCTCAGCCTCCCGAGTAGCTGGGACTACAGTTGCGTGTAGCACCATATTTTCAAGCATCCAAAAAACTCTAGGCTAAAAATATTTTCACTTTGTTTCTCCCAAAACACCAATGTACCTTTATAGATAGCTCCTTTATGAATTCTAAACTTTATCTCACTTATAGGTTTGTTTGTATTTCTAGAGGCATGTACCACTCAGGAATAGTTTCCCTACCTATGTATCTATTGACAGAATTTTAATCAGAAGAAAAAAAAGATTAGATATTAGCTTTGAGGTCTATTGCACTAGAAAGCTGATGATGGGTTCAAAAGAAGATCATGGAATAAAAAAGAAAAAGTTTATGTCATAAATAATTTCCTTCAACTGAGCAAAAAAGGAGATGGTCAAGACAAGTTGAAAGTGGGTAGGAGGTGTCAAGACTAGAGAAAAAGGTGGGATGGGATGAGAGAGATCCAAGATGGCCGATTAGGAGGAACTCGTGATTGCAGCTCCGAGAGAAAGCGCAGAGGGTGAGTGGACGCCGCATTTCCAGACGGATATTTACTGCCCACAGACCAGGAGATCCACAGGGGGAAGAGCACCACAGGTCGCCAGCGCTACTGGCTTGAGTGGCGCAGCTGCTAGGCCTGCACCCTGAGGCAGGGAGCAGCGGCTCCTTCTGCAGAGTGAGCGCAACCGAGTCCCCTGTAAGTCAGCAAGGGGAGCTGAAACAGGGAGTCAAGCCAGGAGATTCCCCGGGCAAAAACGCGCCACAAATCTCAGAGCCGCCACTTCAGCTGACTAAACGGCTCACTGGGCAGCGGATTTTTACTGCCCACAGACCAGGAGATTCACAGGCGGAAGAGCCCCATGGGTCGCCAGCACGGCTGGTTTGACTGGCGCAGCCGCTCGGCCTGCACCCTGAGGCAGGGGCAGTGGCTCCTCCTGCAGAGTGAGACTGAGTCCCCGGTAAGCCAGCAAGGGGAGCTGAAACAGGGAGTCAAGCCAGGAGATTCCAGGGCAAAGAAAGCGCCACAGGAAACACAACTGAACCCGGGTCGGTCCAGCTCTGTGGAGGAGGGGCGTCCTCCATTAGGACACACCCTGCAGTTCCCAGGGCAATTTGCCATAACCAAGGTAACCCACCACTACAGAGACTCCGTCACTACAGGGGCAGGCCAACATAGCGGAAGCAGTTCTAACTACACCCATATAAACAGGACTACAGGGAAGTTCACAAGGAAGCTGGGCAGAGCCCACAACAGCTCAGCGAAGCTTCTGCAGGCTGAGTGCGACTAGGCTGCCACCTTGTGGGCAGGGAAAGCAACAACAAGACAGCCGAAAATCATAAAGCCCTAAATCCCTGGGACAGAACACCGGGAGGGAAGAAAAAGGGGGTTTATGAGTTCTGCTGCTGCAGACTTAAAATTACCAAAATCAGAAAGACAGCAACTACAAAGTCGATAGGCGGATAAATCCACAAAGATGGGAAGAAACCAGTGCAAAAAGGATGAAAACACCCAAAATCAGAACACTTCTCCTCCTACAAGGGAGCACAACTCCCCACCAGCAAGGGAACAAGACTGGATGGAGAATGAGTGTGATGAAATGACAGAACCAGCTTTCAGAAAGTGGATAATAAGAAACTTTCGTGAGCTAAAAGAACATGTTCTAACCCAATGCAAAGAAACTAAGAACCTTGAAAAAAGACTTAATGAAATGCTAACAAGAATGGACAACTTAGAGAGGAATATGAGTGAATTGATGGAGCTGAAAAACACAACACGAGAACTTCGTGAAGCATGCACAAGCTTCAACAGCTGAATTGACCAAGCAGAAGAAAGGATATCAGACGTAGAAGATCAACTCAATGAAATAAAATGAGAAGGCAAGATTAGAGAAAACGGGGTAAAAAGGAATGAACAAAGCCAACAAGAAATATGGGACTATGTGAAAAGACCTAATCTACGTTTGATAGGGGTACCTGAATGTGACGAAGAGAATGCATCCAAGCTGGAAAATACTCTCCAGGATATTATCCAGGAAAACTTCCCCAATCTAGCAAGGCAGGCCAATATTCAAGTCCAGGAAATACAGAGAACACCACAAAGATATTCCTCAAGAAGAGCAACCCCAAGGCACATAATCATCAGATTCACCAGGGTTGAAATGAAGGAGAAAATACTAAGGGCAGCCAGAGAGAAAGGTCGGGTTACCCACAAAGGGAAGCCCATCAGACTCAAAGCAGATCTCTCAGCAGAAACCCTACAGGCCAGAACATCCTTAAAGAAAAGAACCTTCAACCCAGAATTTCATATCCAGCCAAACTAAGCTTCATAAGTGAAAGAAAAATAAAATCCTTTGTGAACAAGCAAGAACTCAGAGATTTCATCACCACCACACCAGCTTTACAAGAGCTCCTGAAGGAGGCACTACACATAGAAAAGAACAACCAGAACCAGCCACTCCAAAAGCACACGAAATGGTAAAGGGCATCAACACAATGAAGAATCTGCATCAACCAATGGGCAAAACAGCCAGCTAGCATCAAAATGACAGGATCAAATTCACACATAACAATATTAACCCTAAATGTAAACAGACTAAATGCCCCAATCAAAAGACACAGACTGGCAAATTGGATAAAAAGCCAAAACCCATCAGTGTGCTGTATCCAGGAAACCCACCTCACATGCAAGGATACACAAAGACTCAAAATAAAGGGATGGAGGAAGATTTACCAAGCAAACTGAGAGCAAAAAAAAGCAGGAGTTGCAATTCTCATCTCTGATAAAATAGACTTTAAAGCAACAAAGATCAAAAGAGACAAAGAAGGACATTACATAATGGTAAAGGGATCAATGCAACAAGAAAAGCTAACGATCCTAAATATATATGCACCTAATACAGGAGCACCCAAATACATAAGGAAAGTTCTTAAAGAATTACAAAGAGACCTAGACTCCCACACAATAATAGTGGGAGACTTCAACACCCCATTGTCAATATTAGACAGATCAATGAGACAGAAAATTAACAAGGATATCCAGGAATTGAACTCGGACCTGGAACAAGCAAACCTAATAGACATTTACAGAACTCTCCACCCCAAATCCACAGAATATACATTCTTCTCAGCACCACATCACACCTACTCTAAAATTGACCACATAATTGGAAGTAAATCACTCCTCAGCAAATGCAAAAGAACGGAAACCATAACAAACAGTCTCTCAGACCACAGTGTAATCAAGTTAGAACTCAGAATTCAGAAACCAACCCAGAACCGCACAGCTTCATGGAAAATGAACAACTTTCTCCTGAATATAGACTGGATAAACACTGAAATGAAGGCAGAAATAAAGATGTTCTTCAAAACCAACGAGAACGAAGACACCACATACCAGAATCTCTGGGACACATTTAAAGCAGTCTCTAGAGGAAAATATATAGCAATAAGTGCCCACATGAGAAGCAAGGAGAGATCTAAAATTCACACCCTATCATCAAAATTGAAAGAGCTAGAGCAGCAAGATCAAAAAAACTCAAAACCTAGCAGAAGACAAGAAATAACTGAGATCAGAGCAGAACTGAAGGAGATAGAGACACAAAAAAAACCCTTCAAAAAATCAATAAATCCAGATGCTGGAGAGGATGTGGAGAAATAGGAACACTTTTACACTGTTGGTGGGAGTGTAAATTAGTTCAACCATTGTGGAAAACAGTGTGGTGATTCCTCAAGGACCTAGAAATAGAAATTCCATTTGACCCAGCAATCCCATTACTGGGTATATATCCAAAGGATTATAAATCGTTCTACTATAAGGACACATGCACACGAATGTTCACTGCAGCACAGTTCACAATAGCAAAGACCTGGAACCAACCCAAATGCCCATCGATGATAGACTGGACAGGGAAAATGTGGCACATATACACCATGGAATATTATGCAGTCATCAAAAACGAGGAGTTCACGTCCTTTGTAGGGACATGGATGAACCTGGAAACCATCATTCTCAGCAAACTGACACAAGAACACAAAATCAAACCGCATGTTCTCACTCATAGGTGGGTGTTGAACAATGAGAACACATGGACACAGGGATGGGAGCACTATACACTGGGGTCTGTTGCAGGGAGTCGGGGGGACAGAGGAGGGGTGGGGAGTTAGGGAGGGATAGCATGGGGAGAAATGCCAGATATAGGTGAAGGGGAGGAAGGCAGCAAATCACACTGCCACGTATGCACCTATGCAACAACCTTGCATGATTTTCACATGTACCCCAAAACCTAAAATGCAATAAAAAAAAAAAAAAGAAAAAGGTGGGATGCCAGGCTTCTTATTACTGCCTCAGAGATCATTTATTAAGAGACAATGACGTCAAAGCACGAGAAAGTTTAGCTGAAATTAGACAGGTTTGTCACTGGTTACCATTAGAGATTCTAAGATAAAAATCATCTGTCACAGTTTGGAACAACTGCACCAAAATAGAAATTATTTGGGGAACATCTGGGCAGAAAGAGGGTTGAAGAAATCATCCCTCCCACAGAGACTCCTTTGGTTCCATAGATAAAGAAAAATCAAGCATTCACATGTTCTCTGGACAAGAAATATAGCTGAGTTGAAGTCAGTGGGCCTGATATAGGGCCATTATGGCAAGGAATGAGGTGATTCACGGCTGGTCTCAGAGAACCTGCAGGAAGAGCAGGGTCCAAGATGAAGTCAGGTCAGCAGATGAAAACAACCAACCCCTAGTCACTAACCCTGGAGACTGACCACAAAATGAGTGTCACCAGACCAAAACACAATAATACATGTCATCAAATGCACATACACTGGGCAAGATGAGAGAAAAAACCAGACTGATGGCAGGGAACCCTCATGTAGAAAAATCACCCTTTCCTCATCTCAGTGAGGACACGTTAAACTTCCTCCTACCTCCAGAAGCCATGTTAGAATATAGAAAAGGGAGCAGAGTAACAGACTCAGTAAGAATTAGAACTTTGAATGGAATTACTATTACCAGTTTAGATTAATTATGCATACATTTTCAATCTGAAGAGGGTAATAAATCTTTAATTGGCAAGTTTATGTTCCTCTACCACTCTCTGAGCCTTTTACGTCAGCTACTACCAAGCAAAATGGGACCTTGAAATGAAAACGTTACAGAAAATTTAAAGTTATTCTTTTGGTTGATATTTAAGTATATGAGCAAATACAAAGGATTAGTTATCAAAAGGATGAGACTCTCATAAATCAGATACGTTACTCATTACCAAACTTTACTAGTAACCTCAAGGGTGTACACAATTAAGAAGCAGAAAGAGAAAGACGTCTAGGACATCTCATGTGACTTCCCAGGTCTTTTCTTTATGCATCACATGTACTGTCTGCCTCAGAATAACAGATGAGGTTCCTAAGCGAAGTTGGTAGGTTTCTTCACACAGAGAGGGGTGTATACACTGAAACGTTGTGTACCAACTCTTTACAGAGCTGTGTCACAAGACATTTCCAGGAATCCATGCCTCTTAAATCTAGATACGAAAATAGATGATAGATAGGTAGACAGATGATAGAAAGAGAGAGATAGATAGATAAACACTAACACAAACCTCAAGAAACCTTGAGTATCTATATTAATATTTAACAGTCAACTTCAGAACAAAACATACTACAAAGATAAATAATTATTTTATAACAATAAAGAAGTTAATTCATGAGAAGACAAAACAATTCTAAGAGTTTATGTACCTAAGAACAAAGCTTCAAAGTACATGAGACAAAATATGATGGAACTACCATTAGATGCAGAAATAGACAAATCCATAACTAGAGTTAAAGATTCCAATACTTTTCTCTCAAAAATATATGCTAAAGTGCACAGAAAATAAAACTGTTGTTATGGGTTGAATTATGTTCCCAAAAATTTATGTGATGAAGTCCTAACCCTCAATATTTCAGAATGTAACCTTATTTGGTAATAAGGTCACTACAGATGTTATTAGTTATGTTGAGGTCGTACTGGAGTAGAATAAGACTCCTAATCCAGGACGACTGGATTGGATTACAAAAAGTGGAAATTTGGACACAGAGACAGGCACCTAAGGATAACACCATGTGAAATTTGGAGTTATGCTCCCAAAAGAGGAGGAATTACCAAAAGCTAGGATAGAGGCCTGAAACAGATCCTTCCCTAGTACCTTCATGGGAAATGGCCCTGACAAAACCCTAGTATCAGTTTAAGATAGTATTTGTGGTACTTTGTTACAGAAGCCCTGGCAAAATAATATAGATATAAAACTTGAACACTATCAGCCAACTTGACCTAATTGATATTTGCAGAACACTCCACCCAACAAGAGCAGCATATGTATTATTAATAAGTACAAACAGAACATTAAGATAGACCATATTCTGGGCCACAAAACCAAAGACGCAGTTCATCAATTCTGACCACAATACAATTAAATTAGAAATTGCTAACAAAAAAAAGTATCTTTTTTTCTTTTTTGGTACATAAGTTATATTCTAGTACTTGCCTGTATTGTGTCATGTGTTAAGATGACCCTCTTGCAGATTTAAAATTACTGCAGTGAAGAATTTTGGAGAAGCCACAGAAGGTGGTTTTCATTTTAACTCAGAAGAGTTCTGGGCAAAAGCTTTGTAAGGTAGATACCATTTCAATAAGAAAATTTGGCATGAAATTATACAAATATGCAAGGATATCACTGAACCGTTTACTATTGACTTGTTCATAACCACAAAAAAAGTGTAAATATCAATGTTATTTTAGTAACAAAATAAAATGGTGAAAAAGAAAATACAATATGAATAAGGGTTAAGATGTTGCTCTGTTACCAGGACTATAGTTTAAGTTCATCAGTAGCTTACCTGATACTTCAGGAAATTCTGCATTAACTAAAAAACAACCCAAAATGGTGAATGGTATAATCCAAAACCATCAATTTTTGGAAGAAAATACAAAGTTGATAAAGGATTTAATAATCCCTTTAAACCATAATAGGAGCAAAGTCACTATCATTTTATATTTACATAAGAATTCTAATTTATAAAGTGAGTTCCCATATCTCATCTCACCAAAGTTTCAATATGAGCCAAGAACAGTGGGGTGTACCTGTAGTCCCAGCTTCTCAAGAGGTTGAGATCTTGAGCCTAGGAGTTGAAATCTACCCTGGGGAATGTAGTGAGATCCCATCTCTTTTTGTATGTATATACTTTAAGTTCTGGGGTACTTGTGCAGAACGTGCAGTTTTGTTACATAGATATACACGTGCCATGGTGGTTTGCTGCCTCCATCTCTTAACTAAAAAAGAATTTTACCATGACCATTGTTCATAAAATACAAGGAATAAGGATTATCCTTAGTTAATTTAATTGCTCAACTATGTGTGACTTAGTGTGAACATTTTCTTTAATCTAGAAACTGAGGTTTTATGTTTGAAACTATATTAATTTATCAACATATTTTATCCCATAATTAACAATGTGTCAAAAGAAAAAAATCATTCCGATTGCATCTGGAAAATTGAGTGAGATCTACGTTGTTTATTATGGTCCCCAAATGAATGCATTACAAAGCTCAAAACAAAAATCACAGTGTCTGTTCAAAATATATGACAAATGGCTCACTAATTTTCTCTCACATGTACCTATCCAATTTTCTCTTCCATTGTTAAGAGTCTCCGAATCCCATTACAGTGCAATTCAGTGAAATGAATGCAGAATTAAATAAACAATATGAAGCGAGTTTGCCTCACAGCAGATATTTGCATTACATCCATGAGAATTCTGTGTTATTAAATTAGCTGCAGGAGGGCTTTTTTATTGTCTCCTAAATGTTAGAGAAATGTTGAAACTAAATAAAATTCCATTTTTAACAACTAAATATTACACTAAAAGAGGTCACGTCCACCTGTTTCTAATGCTACATGCACGCAACTTTTGATACAGGTAAATCTTTAATTTTCAATTACAAATGAGAACAATGCTTGCCCTACATTTTGGCCATTCAGATTTTCCCACAAATAAAGATGGTATTAAAATTGCATTATACTGATTTTCACAATAAAGAAAATGCTGAACTCAATAGGCTTAATGGCATAGCATTCCGCTTTTCTGCTTAGTTTATTGCTTACATTAATACCCCTATTAGCCAAAACACCAATGAAAACCCAAAAAGTAACCCATGTAATTATAGGGAAAAAAAAAGAAAAAAAAAGTTGAACTTTGGGGTCAAATGGAACTGATTTTTAAATCAGCACAATCACTTGCTAGCAAGGTGATTTTGAACAAGTTGCTTAGCCTCATCTGTAAAACAGAGATAATAACCGCTATTTCTCATGGTTGTATGGCTTAAATAAGAAGTGAATAAAGCATGTGGGATAGCTTCTGCACGTAATGGGTACTCAGTTGTTTTTCTTGTTATTAGGCTGCTACTTCATAAAACTAAAACTTCACTCACAGGAGAACCATGGAGATAGTAACCAAGGGTTTATTTGCTCCAGTTATGCACGTAAATATCTCACCTTTTAAAATTCTCAGTACTGATTTCTTTTATTCATTCATTCAGCAAATATTTATTAAATTCCAAGTATATGTCAGGCAGTGGTTTACGCATTGGGGATACAATAGTAAACAAAACAAAAGTTCTTGCTCACATGAAATTTATATTCTTGGGAGGGATTCAGACAATATAAAAGGTACATAAAATATGCAGTATGATGAATAGCAATGAGGGCTAAAGAAAAATAGCAGAACAGGAAAAGGGATAGAGACTATCATGGTTGGAGGTGAGGGTTCCAGAGTGTTCTATCTTGACTTCTACTGAGTAAGTGATCTTTGAGTCATACAGCAGGTAAAGGAAGAAGCTATGTAAAGTGGTCAGATTATCATTATAGTTTGAAGCACAGCTAGGCTAGTAAGATTTCTTGACAGATTGGATATAGATTGTAAGAGAAAGGAAAATATCAAAGATGGCTCCAAGATTTTTTACCTCAGCAACTAGAAGAAGGCACTCACGGTTTACTAAGGTGAGAAAAATTATTAAATTAGTAGGTCTGGGGAAAAAACATCAGGAGTTCCGTTTGGAACATAAGTTTGAGATAACTATTAGACATGTAAGTAGATATTTTAAGTAGCCAATTGAATATATAAATCTGGAGTTCTGGCAAAGAACATTCTGAAAATGTTACATTCTCATTTAATTTGGTAGTTATTAGACTATTATCAGCGTTAATCATAAGACTCATTAAGATCTTTAACACTCCTTAGGAGTTGAGTGAATATAGAAATTAAAGAGATCCAAGGACTGAGACCTCAATCATTTAGATATGATAGAGGGCCCCCTATTATTGAGATATGATAGAGGGGCCTCTATCATTTAGGAATCAGATAAATTTTTAAAAAGCAGCAAAAAGGACTAACAACATTCAATGGGATGGAAGATAAAAACTGAATGAGTTGTATAGAAAGCCAAGCCAAAAAAAAAAAAAAAGGTATCACAGAACCAGAAGAGATCACTGTCACAAAATGCTTTCGAAGGGTCAAGTAACATGAAGTCTGAGAATGTCCATTGGATTTAACTCTCTGGAAGTCATTGGTGAACTTGATAAGAGATGCTTCATTGGAGCGGTAGGAGCAAAATGCTGGTTAGAATCAGAAGAAACTGAGGCAGCAAGTATAGAGAGTGTTTTCAGTAAGTTTCACTGCAAAAGGAAGGAAAGAAAGTGATGGTAGTAGAAAGGAAAGTAAGTTGGAAAGAGTTTTGTTACTGTCGTTGTTACTGCTTTTATGATGAGAGAAGTTCCAGTATACTGTGTACTGATGGAAAAGATCTACTAGATGAGGAAACATGATAGTGTAGGAGAAAGAGAGGACACTTGTTAGAGCAATGACCTTGAGTAATAAGAAAAAGGAACTAGAGCTGCTGCAAAGAGAGGTGGAATGCAGCTGCTAGTATTTGTTGGTAGGTACATACAGCAGTGGAATCTTCTAGAAGTTCTCCCTTGATTGCATCTAATTTCTCAATTACATAGAATGCAAGATCAATCTCTGAGAGTGAAGTCTGGTGAGTTTTATTTTAAAAAGGAATGAGATATAAAATAATAGTCCGTAAGAGTGAGAAAGTAAAATGGACTTGGGAATGGAGTGAGACAGTCTGGCAGTATTGAGGGTTCAATAGAGAAACGTGATCACAAATCTCAAATGAAATTGTAAATGGATTTTTTTTAAATGGTATTATACGTACAGCCTTAAAAAAGAATGAAACTGGCCAGGTATGGTGGCTCACGCCTGTAATCCCAGCACTTTGGGAGGCAGAAATGGGTGGATTACAGGGTCAAGAGATCAAGACCATCCTGGCCAACTTGGTGAAACCCTGTATCAACTAAAACTACAAAAATTAGCCAGGCATGATGGTGGGCACCTGTAATCCCAGCTACTCAGGAAGTTGAGGTAGGAGAATCGCTTGAACCCAGGAGGCTGAAGTTGCAGTGAGCCAACTTCACACCACTGCACTCCAGCCTGGGCAACAGAGTAAGACTCAGTTTCAAAAAAAAAAGAATGAAATTCTGACACATGCTATATAACATGGATAAAACTTCAAGACGGTATGCTAAATAAAATAGTCAAAAAGGGACAAATACTATGAGGTACCTAGAGTAATCAGATTTATAGACAGAAAATAGAAGGATGATTGTCAGTGGTTGAGGGGAGAGAGAAATGAGAAGTTATTGTTTAATGGGTACGAAGTTCAGTTTAAGAAGATAAGAAAGTTCTGGAGATGGGTAGTGGTGATGGTCACACAGCATGAACGTACTTAGTGCTAAGGAACTGTACACTTAAAATGGTGAAAATGATAAATTTGATGCTATATATATTTTATCAAAACTTCAGAAATTGTTTCTCAAGCTAAAAACATAAAATAAAATGAAATCAGACTGCACCTCTGGTAGAATTCGGCTGTGAACCCGTCTGGTCCTGGACTTTTTTTGGTTGGTAGGCAATTAATTGCTGCCTCAACTTCAGACCTTGTTATGGGTCTATTCAGGAATTCAGGTTCTTCCTGGTTTAGTCTTGGGAGGGTGTAAAAGTCCAGGAATTTACCCATTTCTTGTAGATTTACTGGTTTACTTGCATAGAGGTGTTTGTAGTAATCTCTGATAGTAGTCTGTATTTCTATGGGATTGGTGGTAATATCTACTTTATCACTTTTTATTGCATCTATTTGAGTCTTCTCTCTTTTGTTTTTTATTAGTCTGGCTAGCAGTCTATCTATTTTGTTGACCTTTTCAAAAAACCAGCTCCTGGAATCATTGATTTTTTTTGAAGGGTTTTCTGTGTCTCTATCTCCTTCAGTTCTGCTTTGATCTTAGTTATTTCTTGCCGCCTTCTGGTTTTTGAGTTTGAGCTTGATCTTGCTCTGCATTGTTCTGTGTTTTACTCTAGCCATGTTCAGCTATACAGACAGGGGAGGGGGAGAGTTTGATTTAAATGACATTGTTGTTTTGCTTTTCAATTAAGAACTCATTATAATGATAAACCAGGTAACTTAAGACTAAAAAACAATGAGGGAATTGAGGAAATGAAGGTAGTGACAGGCACTAAAATGCTGGGAGAATCATACCTGGTAGGCTTGGTAGATTGTGAGGGTTGGGGTATTAGGGACTATAAGCTGAAAAATAAAAGGTGGTATTCAGAGAGGAATGTTTGAAATTTAGATTATGGAAATATTTAAATTACATGTGCTGACAAAGCCTAAGACACAGTCTTGGGAGTAAATGATTTAGGGTTGGTTGAAGACGAAAATCATTGGAGAAGAGAAGGTAAAGAAACTGAGAATGTCCACCATTCACACCAAACACATTATATAAAATTAAATTCTGAAAAAAGAAACTGAGAGGTTAGGGTATTGGAAGCATCACCTATGCAGATATTGAAAATATCAATAATTGTGATGGCAGTGTTGTTATAGAGAGTGTCAGTTAGTCAGGAGTTAAAATTTTCAGGGAATGAAAGTTACGGAGTGGGGTGGGGCAGATGGTAGCAATAGATGATTGCAACAGTGAAGAGTAGGGGACAAAATACAGTCATAAGATAATATTCAAAGTGTCTCTTTTGTAGGAAGAAGAAAAAAGAATAATCTGGAAGCAGCAAAGAAGTCATGTACTCCATCTGGCCAGTGGCATAAGATTCATGAAAGAAAATAAAGCCCCCCCTTGACAGGGCTGCAGCAGCAGAAGTGTTCAGCTTCAGTTAGAGTACGACATGAATGTTATGTTCAGAAAAGCATTCAGTGACAAAGGGGAATTGCCCAGTGATTGGTATTAAAGCTTAATCAGCCAAAGACCACGAGGAAAAAGCTTATAGTCTGACAAAATCAGATTTATTGGTTTGATGCAATGAGGAAAGGCATACCAGAGGAAACATGGAATGCAGCTTTCAACAAGAGGGAAGAGAAGAGCATGTTTTGTGAGGTTTGGGTTTCTGCTGAAGGATTCTGAGAAGGGTCTAAGGGGAATGGGGATTAGTTCTGGACTGGATTGCTGTTTCTATGGTAGATTTTGGAAAAGCGAGAATTAACTAGGGGATAGTGCTGTCATGAGACATGGGTGGCTTAGCAACTGGGTATCCTCAGTAACAGATGAGTGTAGCAAAGTAGGTCTAGAATGTCATGGGTGAAAAAGCAGTGATCGTTCAAAGCAGGGATCCTGGTGGCATTTTACAGTTGCTGCATGATCTCTGCAGAATTACTGTTTTCTGTTAACTTTGGATCTGTGTCCTTGTCTGACCTCCCAGCCTGATTAATGTCAGCGATGTTCTTTGCTCTTTTCAGTATGAGCTGATATCCACTGTTTCTGCCCCAGACAAGCTCTGATTCTTTCACTGAAAATAACTTCTGCGGGCATGTTGGAAGAGATTCAGAAAATGGGGCAGGTGTGAGAAATGGGGCCAAAAGAGGATTAAAGTTTAGGATATTAGTGATGACCTGGAAGATACTAGCTTTTTGACCTGATTATTTGTCCTATCTGGAGACGCATTGTGGGGATAAGGCTGTGAATGTATAATGGGGTGGGGGGGAGTTGGAGGTCTCCCTATGGGTACTCAAAGCCCCAGAATGCCCCCTTGACCCTTGTCAATAGAGGCCTACAAAGAGATTAGCTTATTTGGACTACAGAGACTCTTCCTTAACTTGTGTGAGAAAGCAGCAAGTAGAGAGGAGAAAATAGTGAGTAAAGGTTCCCCATAGCAAAGAGAAGTGACAGCAGAGAAAGAAATAAAAACTATTAAAAAATCAAATTTCAAACATCAAAACAATTTGGAAATATTTGATATAAAAGAAAATAATTGAACATGCAGCATATTCTCTGAAGTCTTCAGAGTGTTATAGTAGAGTTAACTAATATTAAAAATAATGTGCCTGAATTAATAATAAAATGGAAAATTATTAGCATGCTCTTTATAAGGCAATAAAGTAGAGCCAGAATATATTTTTATTTCCTTCTATTCACAATACATAATTCAATGCTCCTTCTTCACTTGCTCCTTCTCCATTAAATATATATTTTAATACTCTCATCAAGAAATACTGTTAAAATGTTCATACTTAAAAGACTAAATCCTCAGTTACAGAGAAAACTTTACTGAGAGAACCATATCCCAAAAGTTACCCAGTGAGTGGAATGGAACATGATGTATCCTATATCCACACTCTATCTGTCAACATGAGGAAACAGAAGAGGTCCCTCTACCAACACCACCATTGAAAGAAAAATACTGAAAAGTTAGAGATATAGAAGATACAGTCCATGCCCTAGTGTGTAGCACAGATTTATAATACACTAAACTCACATTTGCGTAGTGTTTTGAAGTTTACTTACTGTTTCTATGTGCATTCTACCATTTGTTTCTTACAAGTACCCTGTAAGGAGATGTAATCTCATTTTGAAAAAGCAGAAACTGCTTCAGGAGTAAGAAACTTTCTCAAGATCACATTACTACTGAGTAGAGCCTGGACTTCAATTCAAATCTCATTCTTCGTATTTGAACAACTCCTTGGACAGAAAAAGAGCAGGCAGAAGTTACATGAGTGTTTTAACTCAGCTTCCCTCATACAATCAAGGTACAAAAATGACCTTTACCCAAAAAAATGACATATTGGGTACAGTGTACACTGTTTGGGTGACTGGTGCACTAAAATCTCAGAAATCACCACTAAAGAACTTATCCATGTAACCTCATACAATCAAGGCAGAGAGTACCAATGAGACAGGTCGGGAGAATGAGGAGGTGCCTGCACCTCCCACGCTGGAGTGCAGTGGCATGACTTTAGCTCACTGCAACCTCCACCTCCCAGGATCAAGCAATTCTCCTGCTTCGACCTCCTGAGTAGCTGGGATTAAAGGCACCTGCAACCATGCCATGCAAATCTTTTGTATTTTTAGTAGAGACGGGGGGTTCACCATGCTGATCAGGCTAGTCTCAAACTCCTGACCTCAAGTGATTTACTTGCCTAGGCCTCCTAAAGTGCTGGAATTACAGGCATGAGCCACCACATCCAGCCTGAATTCATTTAAATTCGACCTTAGAATAATTCACTCATACTATTGGTCTGATTCAACTTGAACTACTGTCCTAAATATTAATTTAGTGTATTTATATTGGCCAAATTATATCAGCTGATTTTATATACAAATTAGATAGTGTCCAGTTACCTTTGCATAGAAATTCTCTTCTCATTTTCACTCTCCTCATATTTTATTACTTTAGTTATCTGAGCAATGTATCATGTTTAAAAAAGAGAATGAGGTCTCCATTAAAATAAAAGGCCCCTAAATGTTATAAGCACATTCCTAAAATTTTTTTAAAGATTACATTCCTAGGTCATTTAAATCCAGTACACTGACTTATATATCAAAATATACATTTAGAAACTTAAGGACTCTTCTGAAAATGTAATAAATAGATAATTGCTTATTAGTGCACTTGGAGAACAAGTGAAATCAAAATATAATCCTTAGAGTTACTTATTAGTTTCTAAAATATTTTATATTATGATGTGATTTGTACCTTTGCTTAACAAACATATAGTGACCACCTGCTGTCTACCAGGGTCTGCCCTCATGTAGTTTACAGTCTAGTGGGAAATGATACCTATGTGAAGAAATTTGCCAGGAAATCTATAGGATATGGTGGAAACACAAAAATAAAATGGTAAATTATATACTAGATTATCAGAAAATTATTATCAACAGAAATAACTTTTGATTTGGATCTTTAAAGAGGAGGGTTTGCTATATAAATTGGAAGGACTGGAAATTATTAGATTAGGCTGTTTGCAATAAAACTGTAAATGGCAGGACCCAAAAACTGTGGAATGGAGCACATAAAGGGCTAACTCAAGAGAGGAAGGCGGTGGGGGCAGAGCAAGATGGCCGAATAGGAACAGCTCTGGAGTGCAGTTCCCAGCAAGAGCTGCACAGAGGGTGAGTTATCTCTGCATTTCCAAACGAGGTACCAGGTATATCTCAATGGGACTAGTGGCACAGTGGGTGTAGCCCAGGAAGGGCAAGCCGAGGCAGGGTGGGGCACTGCCTCACCCAGGAAGTGCAATCCCAGAGGACCCCCTCCCTACCCAACAGAGGCCATTAGGGGCTTTTCCACCCACTCCAGCACTCTGGATCAGAACTGCACTTCTCCCACAGTTTTTACCTCCCACAGACCAGGAGATTCCCAGGCCAAAAAGCGCCATGTGTTCCCAGTACAGCTCTTTCAGCCAGTGCTGCAGGTTATTGCACAAAAACTCAACAAATCTGGGTGGCCATTTCAACTGGCACCTGGAATGCCTGGGAGACAGAACCATCCATTCAACTAAAAAAGAGGGTGCAGAAAGCAGGGAGCCAGGTGATCTGGCTCAGCAGGTCCCACCCCCACAAAGACCAGCAATCTGAAATGCTCTGAACCAGCAATCTGAAATGCTCTGACTTGAGAGTTTCACAGCAACTGCAGCTGGACCCAGATGGCAGTAGCCATTACTGAGGCAGTATGCCATTACTGAAGCAGTCCGTCATTACTGAGGCAGTCTGCTATTACTGAGGCAGACCGCCACTACTGAGGCAGTTCTAACTGTACCTCTGTAAACAAAACCACAAGGAAGGTTACACAGCAGCTGGGCAGGGCCCACAGCAGCTCAGCAATGCCTCTGCTGGCAGACTGTGACTAGACTACCTCCTTGCTGGGCAAGGCATCTCTGAAAAAAGGCAGGAGCACGTCAGGAACTTATAAATAAAGCCCCACCTTCCCAGGACAGCACACTGGGGAAAATAGGTGGTTATGAGTTCCACAGCAGCAGATTTAAATGTACCTTCCCAGCAGCTCTGAACAAAACAACGGGGATCACAGCACAGCACCTGAGTTCTGATAAGGGACAGATTGTCTCCTCAAGCAGCTCCCTGAACCATGTATATCCAAAGAGAAACTTCATAAAGGAGAGCTCTGGCTGACTGGGATGAAGATAACAGAAGAAGGAACTGGAAACAACCCTTACTGTTCTGCAGCCCCCATGGGTGATTCCCAGACAAGCAGAGTCTGGAGTGGACTTACAGCAGTCCTGCAGCAAAGGGGACTGACTGTTAGCAGGAAAACTAAAAAACAAAAGAAACAGCTTTAACATCAACAAAAAGGACATCCACTCAGAGACCCCATCTGAAAGTCACCAACTACAAAGACCACAGGTAGATAAATCCACAAAGATGGGAAGTAATCAGTGCAAAACGGATGAAAACACCCAAAACCAGAATGCCTCTCCTCTTCTGAGGGATCACAACTCCTCACCAGCAAGAAACAAGGATGGATGAAGAATGAGTCAGAAGAATTGACAGAAATGGGCTTCTGAAGGTGGATAATAAGAAACTTCTCTGAGCTAAAAGAACATGTTCTGACCCAATGCAAAGAAACTAAGAACCTTGAAAAAAGGTTTGACGAAATGCTAATGAGAATAAACAGCTTAGAGAGGAATATAAATGAAATGATGGAGCTGAAAAACACAACATGAGAACTTCACAAAGCATACACAACTTTCAATAGCCGAATCGAGCAAGCAGAAGAAAGGATATCAGAGATTGAAGATCAACTCGATGAAATAGAACAAGAAGGAAAGATTAGAGAAAAGACAGTAAAAAGAAATGAACAAAGCCTCCAAAAAATATGAGATTATGTGAAAAGACCTAATCTACGTTTGATAGGTGTACCTGAATGTGACGGAGAGAATGAATCCAAGCTGGAAAACACTCTTCAGGATATTATCCAGGAGAAGTTCCCCAACCTAGCAAGGCAGGCCAATATTCAAGTCCAGGAAATACAGAGAACACCACAAAGATATTTCTAAAGAAGAGCAACCCCAAGGCACATAATCGTCAGATTCACCAGGGTTGAAATGAAGGAAAAAATACTAAGGACAGACAGAGAGAAAGGTCAGGTTACCCATAAAGGGAAGCCCAACAGACTCACAGCAGATCTCTCAGCAGAAACCCTACAAGCCAGAAGAGAGTGTGGGCCAATATTCAACATCCTTAAAGAAAAGAACTTTCAACCCAGAATTTCACATCCAGCCAAACTAAGCTTCATAAGCAAAGGAGAAATAAAATCCTTTACGATCAAGCAATTGCTCAGAGATTTCATCACCACCAGGCCTGCTTTACAAGAGCTCCTGAAAAAAGCACTAAACATAGAAAGGAACAACCAGTATAAGCCACTCCAAAAACGTACCAAATGGTAAAGAGCAACCACACAATGAAAAAACTGCATCAACAAATGGGTAAAACAACCAGCTAGAATCAAAATGGCAGGATCATATTCACACATAACAATATTAACCTTAAATATAAATGGGTTAAATGCCCCAATCAAAAAACACAGACTGGCAAAATGGAAAAAAGTCAATATCTATCAGTGTGCTATATCCAGGAATCCCATCTCACATGCAAGGATACACATAGGCTCAAAATAAAGGGATGGAGGAAGATTTACCAAACAAATGGAGAGCAAAAAAGAGCAGCAGTTGCAATTCTAGTCTCTGATAAAATACATTTTAAACCAACAAGGATCAAAAGAGACAAAGAAGGACATTACATAAGGGTAAAAGGATCAATGCAACAAGAAGAGCTAACGATCCTAAATATATACACACCCAATACAGGAACACCCAGATACATAAAGCAAGTTCTTAACAACCTACAAAGAGACGTAGACTCCCACACAATAATGGTGGGAAACTTTAATATGCCACTGTCAATATTAGACAGATCAACGAGAGAAAATTACAAGGATATCCAGGACTTGAACTCAGATCTGGACCAAACAAACCTAATAGACATTTACAGAACTCTTCACCCAAATCCACAGAATATACATTCTTCTCAGCACCACATCACACCTACTCTAAAATTGACCACATAATTGGAAGTAAATCACTCCTCAGCAAATGCAAAAGAATGGAAATCATAACAGTCTCTCAGACCACAGTGCAATCAAATTAGAACTCAGGATTAAGAAACTAACTCAGAAGTGCACAACTTCATGGAAACTGAACAACTGGCTCTTGAATGTTGACTGGATAAACAATGAAATGAAGGCAGAAATAAAGATTTTTTTTCAAAACAAACAAGAATGAAGACACAATGTACCAGAATCTCTGGGACACATTTAAAGCAGTGTCTAGAGGAAAATACATAGCAATAAATGCCCATATGAGAAGCAAGGAAAGATCTAAAACTGACACCCTATCATCAAAATTGAAAGAGCTAGAGGAGCAAGATCAAAAGAACTCAAAAGCTAGCAGAAGACAAGATATAACAAAGATCAGAGTAGAACTGAAGCAGATAGAGACACAAAAAACCCTTCAAAAAATCAATAAATCCAGGGGCTGGTTTTTTGAAGACATCAACAAAATAGATCACTAGCCAGATTAATAAAAAAGAAAAGAGAGAAGAATCAAATAGATGCAATAAAGAACGATAAAGGGGATATCACCACCGATTTCACAGAAATACAAACCACCATCAGAGAGTACTACAAACAACTCTATATACATAAACCAGTAAACCTGGAAGAAATGTATAAATTCCTGGACACTTGCACCCTCCCAAGCCTAAATCAGGAAGAAGTGAAAACCCTGAATAGACCAATAACAAGGGCTGAAGTTGAGGCAGGAAATAATAGGCTACCAACCAAAAAAAAGCCCAGGTCCAGATCGGTTCACAGCCAAATTCTACCAGACATACAAAGAAGAGCTGGTACTACTCCTTCTGAAACTATTTCAAACAATCCAAAAAGCGAGAATCCTTCCCAAATCATTTTATGAGACCAACATCATCCTGATACCAAAACCTGACAGAGACTCAACAAGAAAAGAAAACTTCAGGCCAATATCCATAATTAAAATAAATGCAAAAATCTTCAATAAAATACTGACAAATTGACTACAACAGTACATCAAAAAGCTTATCCATCACGATCAAGCAGGCTTCATCCCAGGGATAAAAGGCTGGTTCAACATATGAAAGTCTATAAATGTAATTCACCACGTAAACAGACCAAAGACAAAAGCCACATGATTACCTCAATAGATGCAGAGAAGACTTTCAATGAAATTCAGCAGCTCTTTATGCTAAAAACTCTCAATAAACTAGGTATCAAAGGAATGTATCTCAAAATAATAAAAGCTATTTATGACGAACCCACAGCCAATATCATACTGAATGGGCAAAAACTGGAAGCATTCCCTTTGAAATCTGGCACTAGACAAGGATGCCCTTTCTCACCACTCCTATTCAACATAGTATTGGAAGTTCTAGCTATAGCAATCAGGCAGGAAAAAGAAATAAAGGGTATTCAACTAGGAAAGGAGGAAGTCAAATTGTCTCTATTTGCAGATGACATGATTGTATGTTTAGAAGACCCCATCGTCTCAGCCCAAAATCTCCTGAAACTGATAAGCAACTTCAGCAAAATCTCAGGATACAAAATCAATGTGCAGAAATCACATGCATTCCTATACACCAATAACAGACTTAAAGAGAGCCAAATCAAGAAAGAACTGTCATACACAATTGCCACAAAGAGAATAAAATCACTAGGAATACAACTAATAAAGGATGTAAAGAATCTCTTCAAGGAGAACTACAAACCACTGCTCAAGGAAATAAGAGAGGACACACACAGATGGAAAAACATTCCATGCTTATGGTTAGGAAGAATCAATATCGTGAAAATGGCCATACTGCCCAGAGTAATTTATACATTCAATGCTATCCCCATCAAGCTACCTAAGACCCTCTTCACAGAACTGGAATAAACCACCTTAAACTTCATATGGAACCAAAAGAGAGCCCACATAGCTAAAACAATCCTAAGCAAAAAGAACAAAGCTGGAGGCATCACGCTACCTGACTTCAAACTATACTACAAGGCTACAGTAATCAAAACAGCATGGTGCTGGTACCAAAACAGAGACAAAGATCAATGCAACAGAACAGAGGCCTTGGAGGCAATGTTACACATCTACAACCATCTGATCTTTGACAAACCTGACAAAAACAAGCAATGGGGAAAGGATTCCCTGTTTAATAAATGGTGTTGGGAAAACTGGCTAGCCATTGGCAGAAAGCAGAAACTGGACCCCTTCCTGACATCTTATACTAAAATTAACTCCAGATGGATTAAAGACTTAAACATAAGACCTAACACCATAAAAACCCTAGAAGAAAACCTTGGCAAAATTATTCAGGACATAGGCATAGGCAAGGACTTCATGACTAAAACACCAAAAATATTGGCAACAGAAGCCAAAATAGACAAATGGAATCTAATTAAACTCCATCACTTCTGTACAGCAAAAGAAACAATCATTAGAGTGAACCAGCAACCAACAGAATGGGAAAAAAATTCTGCTATCTACCCATCTGACAAAGGGCTAATACCCAGAATCTACAAAGAACTAAAACAGATTTACAAGAAAAAAAACAAACAAACCCATTCAAAAGTGGGAGAAGGATATGGACAAACACTTTTCAAAAGAAGACATATATAAGGCCAACAAACATATGAAAAAATGCTCATCATCACTGGTCATTAGAGAAATGCAAATCAAAACCACATTGAGATACCATCTCATGCCAGTTAGAATGATCTTCAAAAAATCAGGAGACGACAGATGCTGGAGAGGATGTGGAGAAATAGGAACACTACACTGTTGGTGGGAGTGTAAATTAGTTCATCCATTGTGGAAGACAGTGTGGCAATTCCTCAAGGACCTAGAAATAGAAATTCCATTTGACCTAGTAATCTAATTACTGGGTATACACCCAAAAGATTGTAAATTGTTCTATTATAAAGACACATACACAAGTATTTTCATTGTGGTACTGTTTACAATAGCAATAACCTGGAACCAACCAAAATACCCATTGATGATAGACTGGACAAGGAAAGTGTGGCACATATACACCATAGAATACTAGGCATCCATAAAAAATGATGAGTTTGTGTCCTTTTTTAGGGATGTGTATGAATCTGGAAACCATCATTCTCAGCAAACTGACACAAGAACAGAAAATCAAACCCCACATGTTCTCACTCATAGGCGGGTGTCGAACGAGAACACATGGACACAGGGAGGGGAGCATCACACACTGGGGTCTGTTGGGCAGGGGCTATGGAAGGGACAGCGGAGGGTGGTGAGGTTGGGGAGGGATAACATGGGGAGAAATGCCAGATATAGGTGATGGGGGATGGAGGTAGCAAACCACCTTGCCATGTAAGTACCTATGCGACAACCCTGCATGATCTGCACATGTACCTCAGAACCTAAAGTACAATAAACAAAAAAAAAAAGACAGAGAGAGGAAGACAGAAGAAAGATCATAAAAAATGCCTTGTGCCATGAAACTGAGTTTGGACTTTATATTTTGGTGATATCCTTATTAATTGTGCCAGAATAATTGTTATAATAACCTTCAATTTCAGTAGTTTGAAAGCAATAGCTATATCAATATTGTAACTTACTCAAATGTGATATGTAAATGGGTAACGTTTGCAATAGCATGGCAACCAAAACTAATGCCAGGTGTTACTTGTTGCCCTTAATTGTTTCTTTCTACATCATTAACATTTTTTTCTGTGGGTCAATGATCCAAGATAATTACCCAGTTCCACTTCTGCTAAGTATCCAAGTTCAATAGTTATCTATGGAAGCTGAAAGATTTATTCTACATTTGTTGTGAATACTCTGTAACAAATATTAAGCATGTAGTATACTCCAGGTTCTGTGCTAAGTGCTTTGTATATAGTATGTAATCTCATTCTCAAAATACTTGTATTAGTTAATACAATTTTTCCCATTTTCCAAATGAAGAAACTGAATCTCAAAAGTATAAGTGACCCCTTCAGGCTCAGACATTTTGCAAATAGCAAAATTGCAACTTGAACCCAAGTCTCACAGTCAATGCAGATCATATTCGTAATGATTAACTCAGGAAAGACAAATATTACTAAGCACAGTTCCCTCTCTGAAGGAGCATATAGTTTTGTAGGGTAAATGGTCAACTACAAAATAGACAGTAGATGTTCATAGTGAGGTTGCATTGGATGAACACCTGCTGTAGACTAGAACCACTGAGGAATGCATTCCATGGGATGGAATCTGCAAAATGAAGAAGGAGAGGGAGAAGGATATTTCAGGCTAAAAGGATCAGACACAATGTCTCTGTGGAAAACCACACATGATTCCAGGGAACTGCAGGGTCTTATGGTCATTATCAGGACATTTGCACTAAGACCTGCATGTTTATCCACAGTTGCAGCTACTTAATTTGGTCCTATATCAATATTCTACCTGGCATTAACTTTTTCTTTGGCATTAACCAAAAGAATATGTTCAAATTAGATATCAATGACTTGCACAATTCCCTAAAATTTGAGCTACAAGAGAAGAGTCCCTGGAAAAATACAATTAGGACGTATGCAGTTTCTAAGAGCTGCAAACTTCTGTTGGTATGCACAGCATTGGTCTCTGACTAGAGCTTTAAGCATAATTTATCCTTTAATGCCTGCAAGATTTTATCATTAAAAGTGGTCAGGCATTTAAAATCTATGTATGTAAAAGGGTAGCTATTATGGGAATTTGCCCAAGTCCACTTGCGTGTCAAAAAATTATAAACTTTGAAGGACCACTGGAAATAGATGAATTTTCAAAATTACAACTTTCAGGACTACAGAATATGATTTGTTATAAACTCTAACAAAATGATACAACCAGAAAAATGAGAGAAGTTATTAAGGGAAGTCAATAAAGCTTGACAAAATTGTCTGGGTTTGTAGAGTACTAGGCAAAAAAGTGCAAACGAGTGTTGACATCAAAAAGTTTTCTTTAAATATATGCACCTACTATGTACTCATAAAATTTTAAAAAGTTTTCTTTTTAATCTAAAAACTAATAAACCTTCAAGCCTAAGTTGTTTGGCCTCACAAACTTGTGCCACTAACACAACTCAATATCCCTCTCTAACTCCAACCCACCAGTACCACCACCAATAGGAGAAAAATTGTATGATATTTACATGGAAGTTGCTATTTGGGACCCAGGCATCTGAAGCCCTTGTAAGCATTATTCCCATTCAGACAATGAGACAGAGATTTTGCAAAGAACTGTACAGTAACTGGGCTTAGAGAGACTACTTAACCCTGCCTCTGAAATAGCTATCACTGTTGCATACATAACAGTAGCATTTGTCAATTCAGCTTTGAGAAGAGGAAGTCCTATTATTGAGAATCTCCTTGTGAGGAAAAACATACTGTCATCAAGAATCTTTTTTGCGGGGTAAGGCTAGTTCTTTCAGATAAGAGGGCGATCCTGCCCCTACCAGCATAAGAAATTCAGAGGGATTTGTAGACTCAAAGTTTTTAACCTTGTCTATGTCGCCCAAATAAAATTCCCCATTCATAATTGAATTCAATCAGATGCACAAACCGAACAGCACAGAAAATTTTTTTTCAGTCATTCCTCTCCCTAGCAATATCATCTCCTATACATTTGTAGATTCTTAAGAAGTAAGCCAAGCTATGTACCCAGAGTACAAATTAATTAATGCTGCTATGCTTTCTTACTAAATCAGGTACATTAAGCACAGATAAGAAAAAACTTATATCAGTAAACCTAAAATGGTGGCAAATAAAATAATCTAAGTACTTTTGTGCAGCATAATTTTTCATCTTCTAGCTAGATAAAAAGATAATTAAAAGAATAAGACATTTATCTCACATATTTCCATAATCATTTACCATCCCCTATCTCTTCCACATTTTTTCTCTTTCAAGTAGTTTAATATGTAATCTAACCATTTCAAAGGTATCTTCCTTCACTATAGATAAATATAATACCTGTGTTTTCAGTAAATAAAATTTATTTTGATCTCTGTTAATAATATGCAGATAATTTTGGCCTCTCTCATAAAGGTATGAATTCAATGCACATAAACAGCGGAGCCAAAACAACAACAACAAAAAAAAATACAAAAAGATAACTGGTAGTTATAATATAAACCCAAAGTTATATAACTTTGAAATATGCATAATGCCTCTGCCGAAAAAAATGAATGCATACATTAGAGTGGTTAATTAGATCTCATATAAATTATATGTCATAAAAATGACAGATAAATTATATCTCAATGGGAACATAATTCTGATTCAAACTAAGTGCTTAAGTAATCCAAATTAGCATCCTGATTTTATAAACATTAATTGAAGACCCACTATATTTCAGATATTGTGCTAGAAGGAGAAACTAATTTGTAAATAATAATAATACCTATAAAGCCATATGAATCAAGGAACAATCTATTGACTCAAATCACTAGCCCTTTCAGACAATATATTTTTTCACAACTATTTGAAATAACTCTTGTCTTCCTTGTTCTCTGTATCTCCAGCTCCCTCCTAGCTATTTTTCCCCAAATCATATTACCCCTTCACAGTTCAATTCAAGCTCTGTGTGACAGATACTACCAACTGACCACCAAATTAATTGTTAAGTTTTCTGCTGGGAATATAGTTTTTCCACATCTCTCTGTCTCCTGTAATGTGAGTTGGGTCCTTAAGAACGAGTATTAGCCAACGGAATGTGAGTGGCAGTAGCATGAGCCACTCCCAGGCATAACTCATAAAAAGCACAACAGTCACAGCTTCATGCTCTTTCCTACCACCAGAAGATGGAGATGTTGATATCCAAATCAACTTTGCAAGCTATGTGTTAAAGCTGGAACTTCTGCTGCAAGCTAAGGGTCTTGATGACTGTATGGAACAGAATTCCCCTGCCAACCAAGAAACCCCTGGACTATGACATGAGCAAGCAATAAACTTCTAATACATTCAACTATTATATTTGGGGTTCATTATATTTGTTACAATAGTTTAGCTTACCCTAATCTACCTTTTTCATTAAACCATGTATGGTCATTCTCATTCATGCTAATCAAGCACTTGTACATTATTCCATCTAGTATGGCATTCATTTGTGGCCCCATTATTTTTTGTTTTAACATTTCATCAGTGGCCTTTTGTTTTCTATCTCCTTAGTTCCTTGCACAAGGGATAATTTTATCCCTGAACCTGAGCCAATTGTTTAACCATAAAAGGACATGATTACAAAGCAAAAATGTTAAGTAAAAATCTTATTGTACTGAAGAACTAGTTTTGTCTATAAATCTGGACTTTTCCCCAACTTCTTGGAGGTAAACAATAAACCCTTGGGATTTCCCAAATGATGGGAGTGTCTTAGCTATTCACGGTGGGCCCCTCAGATCACACATGATGGTTTACACTAACTATATCTAGAAGGGCCTCTAGATAGATTATGCTAATTAGAGGACTCAAAATGTGGGCTGGCTATACCAGAAAGACCATGTACTTTGGTTTGGGGATCTGTGCCATATAATAATCCGCTTAACCTCCAGGGAGGGAAGGGAACTAGATACGAGTTCAACTGGGTTGGTAATAATTCAATTAGTCATGTCTACATAATAAAATCCCAACAAAATCTCTGGATACCAAAGTTCATGTGAGCTCTCCATGTTGGCAATACTGCATATATACATTACCACATATTGGTGCTGGGAGAATAACATGTCACTGAGGACGAAGAAACTTCACATTTGGAACTCTTCCAGTCCCAGATTTCTCCCTATGTGTCTCTTCCTTTGTCTGGTTCTGATTTGTACCTTTTGCTCTAATAAAAATGTAATCATAGGTACAGCATTTTTTTGAGTTCTGCAAATCATTCAAATTATCCAACCTGAAGGAGTCCATGGAAAGTCTGAATCTGTGGCCAGCTGACCTGAACTCAAGGTGGCCCTGGGGACCTCAGAACTTGTGACTGCTGTCAGAAGTCCTAAGCAGACCTGGCAGTCTGAAGGACTTAACCTCAAGATTGACTAGTCCCATATACTTAAAAATTCTAAATTTGAACTGAAAAATATCAGTTATTAAAACTGATATTATTAAAACTCATGTTATTAAAAAATTACCTTTATACATTTCCTAAATCTGTCCATTGAAAAGGCCTAGAAGCAATGACTACCTCATAGTAATAAACACCCTTAGCACCCAGATTGTGACTTACAAATGCTATTTCTGGCTCCTTGGTTAATTTCATATCTGAGACAGGACATATAGACCACAGACTAGATTATATTACTGTGCCAGAAAGCAAAAAGCCATCAAAGACTAGCAATAAATTGAGACACATAAAATTCAAATATTTAAAAAATTCCATTAGTTCATAATTATATTTCCTAAAAGAACAAACTGATTGGCCCCGTTGTATATTGCTGGATTATCAACTCTTTATTCTGATGACTGATAAACAAAAGGAAAACAATTAAGCAAATTTTCTTCTTTTCCTGTACAAATAGTATTCTGAATACTAAAGTTGTAGAGTTAATACTTTTCATTAAGGAAAAATTTTGAGTAAAATTATAGAACTACCAAATTAGAAAAATCATATTTCTGGCTCTCCCTCTTAGCTTTGCATCCTCTCCCCCTTTCTTTCTCACTCCTCCTCCCGTTCCCTTCTCTCTCATCTTTTCATCTTCTCTTTCCTTCCTGAACAATTGAATCCTAAAGTCATTAGGTGGGGCAATGCAAGTAGGCACCCAAGTTGGAAGCCAGGGGAGACCCATGGCACTCCAGAGTGGAATGTCCTAGGCAGGATAAGTGTTTTAGTTATCTATTGCTGTGTAACAAATTATCACAACCTTAGAAACTTCCAGCCACACACATTTGCTCTCTCACAGTTTCTGCATTATCAGAATACAGGAACAGATTATCCAGATCCTCTGCTCAGGGCCTCATAAGGGTGTAAACAGAGTTGTCAGATAGAGCTGTGGTCACATTTAACTCAGGAAGGATTCATTTCCAAGCTCACTCAAGTAGTTTGCAGAATTCAGTCTTTGTGACAGTTTGACTGAAAGCACCAATTTCTTGCTGGTTGTTGGCAGAAAACTACCATCGCTCCTAGAGGCTTCCCACAGTATCTTTCCAAGCAGGGTTTCCCAACATGGTTACTTGCTTCCTCATAGCAAAGAAGGAAAGAAGACTCAATGAGGATGCCCTACAATGTTAAATAGTATATACAACATAATTATGCAATTATATTCACATAATCACATGCATCCTGTCACCTTTGCCATATCAAATTAGTTTGAAGCAAGTCGCAGGTTCCATGTACACTCCAAGGTGGGGTATCACACAAGGAAATGATCACCAGGAGCCATGAGTCATGAGGACTTCCTTAAAAGTCTGCCTACTACCATAAGAAAGATACTCATATAACAAGGCTGCCAATTTTGGGGTGTCAGAATCCAAATAAGAGCTATCAGAACCCAGACTCCATGCAAGTGAGTCATCTGTTGCAGGGAGTCAGAGCCTGAGCAGGATGAGAAAAGCACCTTCACAAAGGGGGATGTCAGAGCACATAATGAAGAGGACATCACACCATGGAATGACCCAGCATGGGGAGCCGGAGCATAGACATTGTGGGAACAGCTTCACCAGTAAAGGTGGCAAGGCATGGGGAGTCAGAACCCAAGCAGGGTGAAAAAAGTGTCCTTGTAGAAGATGTCCTGGCCAGAGGTTCAGAGCTGCAGCAAGATAAAGATAGCGTCCATGCAAATGCTGAGACTGGGTAATATGTTGGGGCCCAGGTGTAGGAAGGAGAGCATCTGCACAAGAATGGGGTTATGATGGTGATAAACAATTGAGTACAGAATTCTGGCACATACAGAAGAATTAATTTTTAAGAAAAATTTTTTAAATGTTTCTCCGATGTAGAATGGAGAATTGGAGTTTTGTGGAAGGAATAAGTTCAAGAGATCAATTATATAACTTAGTGACTAGAGCTAATGGATTGCATTCTTGAAAATTGCTAAAACAGTAGATATTAAGTATTCTCACCCCAAAAAATAAGTATGTAAGTGATGTATCATTAACTGGCTCAATTTCACTTTTCTACAATGTATACATATTCCAAAACAACATATTGTGTATGATAAACATATAAAATTTGTGTCAATTAAAAATAATTAAATAGCCCCAAAAAATACCTCTTGGAGAGGAAAGTTAGAAAAAACACAAAATAAATGATGTTAGATGATAATGGAAGTGTTGGAGCGATTTTAAATATATTAAGATAGGCCAGTCATGGTGGCTCATGCCTGTAATCTCAGCACTTTGGAAGGCTGAAGCAGGTAGATTTCATGAGCTAAGGAATTCGAGGTCAACCTGGAAATATGATGAAACCCCATCCCTACAAAACATACAAATATTAGCAGGGAATGATGGCACATGCTTGTGGTCCCAGCTACTAAGGAAGCTGAGGTAGGAAGATCACCTGAGCCCAGGGAGATCAAAGGATCAAGACTGCAGTGAGCCATGATTATGTCACTGCACTCCAGCTTGGATGACAGAGTAAGACTCTGTCTCAAAAAAATAAAATAAAATAAAACAAATATATACATATATATATACATAGAGAGAGAGAGATGTAAAAATAAGTATAGGCATAAATATGTGTATATATGTATGTGTGTGAATATGTTCCTGGATATGAGGAGACTTCAACAAGTTTGTAGAAAATAAAATTAAAAGATAAAATAAAAAATACAAACCTTATTTCTCAACATAAGCTCAATCAAGTTCCAGACACTTGTAAGTGATGATACCAACCATTTAGTCCATTCCTAAAAAACTAAACATCCTGAGAATTCGACCATGTTAATGCAGTCTTTTTACATTAGTAACTGAAGAAAAAAATGGGTGCCCTTTAAAGATTACTTGAAATTAGAAAAGAAAAAGAAGTCACAGGTATCCAAATCAGGACTGTAAGGTGGATGGCCTAATGATTTCCTAGTGAAACTTACAAAATTGCTTTTGTTTGATGAGAGAAATGAGCAGAAACATTGTTGTGGAGATAGAATCTCTGATAAAGCTATCCCAGGCATTTTTCTGCTAAAACTTTGGCTAACTTTCTCAAAATACTCTCATAATAAGCATAGCTTATCATTCTTTGGCCTTCCAGAAACTAAATAAGCAAGATGGTTTGAGAACCAAAAAAAAAAAAAAGCTGCAGCCATAATCATTGCTCTTAACTAGTTTACTTTTGCATTAACTGAACCACTTCCGTGTCCTGGTAGCCATTGCTTTGATTGTGCTTTGTGCTTTGTCTTCAGCATCAGACTGGTAAACCCATGTTCCTATTCCTATTACAGTTCTTCAAAGAAATACTTTAGGATCTTGATCCCACTTGTTTAAAATTTCCATTGAAAGCTCTGCTCTTGTCCGCAGCCGATCTGGGTGCAACGATTTTGGCACACATCAAATGTGAAGTGTGCTCAACTTTAATTTTTCAGTCAGCACTGTGTAAACTGTACCAGTTGAGATGTCTATGGTGTTGGCCGTTGTTTCTGCCACTACTTATCAGTCTTCTTCAATTAGAGCATAGACAAGTTTCTTTCCTTACAAATCGATATGGATGGTGTGCCACTTTGGGCTTCGTCTTTAATATCATCTCATTCCTTCTTACCATGAGTTATACATATTTATAAACTGCTGATTTCTCTGGGGCATCGTTCCCATAAACTTTTCATAAGGCATCAGTGATTTCACCGTTCTTCCACCCAAGCTTCATCATATGTGATATATGTTCTTGCTTCAATTTTAAAAGAACTTATGCTGCTCTGATAGGGGCCATTTTCAAACTGATATCTTAGCCTTCTTAGTGCCCCAAACTAGGTCTTATTCAAGTTCATATGAGTTTATTGTATCAAGTTCATATGAGTTTATTTTGGGTGCAAAAAAAATTTTAAATCCTTGAATAGCTTTCTTATAATATGCATTTCTCATGAACTTTTTGAAGACTGCTCATCTGTGAATACGTATGTGTGTATGTAGCTCTGTCCACTGAGAGAGCCTGGGAGCAATGAGCACACCACATGTTCAGATCTTGATATTTAAGTACTAATCTCCACAAAAAGGAACCAGCGCTTTTTGAAGAAATGGCTGATTCCAGGTCTTGGTAAATGAAAGCTCAAGATATGCCTGGATTATATCCTTGTATCAGAAAATAGGTAGGTGCTCAAGAAATAATGGAGATATGTCAAAAAGACACAGGAGCCAGCTTTCAAGGGACTCAGATCAAATCAATTTGAGCATCAAAACAAAGAAATGACAGTAATGAATTAGAATCCAGCAAATAAAATAGAATGAGTCATAATGCTATAGATTAATACATTGAAAATTATATGAAGAGTTGTATATTCACATCGTTTCAGACTATCTCTTCATAAAATATTAAGTAATTACAAAGGAGGAAAAAGTAACTTCACAGTGGCAAAGTCTGACAGATACCACCTTAATCAAGTGATGAAAGTGAACATCATCAGTAATGGTACAAATCAAAATCATGAGCTACCTGATAAGATTCCACAAGAAAACAGCATTGCTTTTGTGATATTTCTGCCAAAGATGCATAACCTAAATCTAACTATCAGGAAATACAACCAAACCCTAGTTGAAAGACATACTACAAAATAAGTGGCCTGTAAACTTCAAAAGAGCCAAAAGCATTAGAGGCAAGGAAGGACTGAGGAACTCTTCCAGATCAAAGGAGACTAAAGAAGCGCGTCAACTAAAGATGATGCATAATTCTCTTTTTCTATGAAGGATAACATTGAGATATATGGCAAAACTTGAATGGGATCTAAGACTAGATCATAGTAATATGTTTATATTAATTTGCTGATTTTGATGGCTGAGTTTTTGTTATATAGGAGAATAACCTTGTTTGTAAAATGCACACCAACATATTAGGGAAGGGTTGGGCATCACCTCATTAGCAAACTTTGAAAAGTACAGGAAAACGACAGTTTTCTGCACTGTACTTCCAACTTCTCTACAAGTTTAGGATTTGTTTACAACAAATATTAATAAGAAAAAATACTATTTTGCAAACACAATTATGTGAATAATCTAGACAACAATCAACAATGAACACTAAAACAATAAGGTATTTTTAAATATGGCATCTTACAGTTTTAGCTTGCATATGGTCTTTCTTATAATGACCTCATAAGTCAGAGATGTACTGTTTGCTAGTGAATCCATTATTAAAAACTCTGTAGCTATAGGAATAAATTATTTATATCCTAAAGTCATTCAAGTATTCCAGCATGATGGGAAATAAAAAAAAAAATCTATGTAGAAAATCAATTAAATATTCAAACATGTATTTCACTGAAAAATAAAATTACTCAATAAACAAAAAAAAATCCATTAATGATTTTCTAAGGAAAGCAATTTTATTCCATTTGCAAAACGTTTCTTCACAATGGGACTAGCAAAATATTTTTAACATAGTAAGGACCCAATAACTGTTCTTATGTAAGTGAAAGGAAGATTACAAATAGAGGGTCATAGAAGCTAGTCTGGAGGCTTTCCTTAAATCATGTATATTTTCTTTTTAAAATGTGCAACACAAAAATTCATACTGAATTCTTTCACCAAAATGTACTGGGTTCATTATGCCCAATCTAGAACTGCTAATTCTGAATATCAAAGTGTCTAATGTAACTTGCCCCAAACCACTCAACTGTTAATACCCAGCAGTAGAAACAAATGGCTGCAAATTAAAAATTCAAGTCTCCAGCAGCTTTCATGTTAGTCTGTTTCTTTTCTATCTTTTCTCTTAAATGTCTGCACAGATGAATCAAGGTAATCTTTGGAGGTGAGACAGATAGACAGAGCAATTTAAAACAAATACAGAGTGGATCGAGTTTCCTGCAGAGGAAAGAAACATTATAGAGCTATCACTGTGTGTGGAATGAATTTTCTGGGCTTAATATTTCATGTTAACTTTTTTCCTGCCAGAATTTATTTTAGAAAAGTCAAGCTAAAACATCCCCCTTTGGATCCAGGTATGTCCTTTACTTTTGTCCTCAATAGGAGTTCCACACTTAACGGAAGTAGAAATTGGCTTTTTTAGAGTAGGTCGATAAAAGCTTTGCGGGAGTGAGCAGGATGCCTCCCAGACACATTTCTGTCTTTACATCTCATCAAATGACCTCGATATCTAGAAGAAAAAAATATTCTCTCTATTTTCCTAGCCACTTCTATTTTCCCATCTCACAGAGACTGCACATTGCTTATACCATGCAATACACCATGACAGCTAGGAGAGAGATTTATCGCATTCTGATACTTCTCAGTTTAGAGAAATCCTGCCACTGCTCCATATCAGAAGCATGCATCCAGAGAATAAAGAGAATGAACTCAAATATTCAATAAAACTAAATATGCTTTTAAACAAGTCAGTAATATATCCTCTGTCCTGCTTTTTCCTCATCTTTCATTTCTCAATCTCCGTATTCTCTTCTCATTCAATTCTCTTTCTCACATATATGTACAAAATTTAACATACTGTATTTCAGAATTGTGTTCACTAACTACCAGTGCCTATCATTAAGGATAAAAAATGTCTCCTTGGAAAACTTGACACAAATAATGCACAACTTTCAAACAAGTTATACTAGAATTAGTGAAAACATTTTAAATTATATCTTTACACATAACAATTTCCTAGAAAATAAACAGACAAAAAGAGGATACAGGCCACCATGTGATGGCTTCCCATGAAATAAATGATTTGACAAAAACTCTTGTAATTGGTATCGAGATGTCTTGACACACACAGTCTCAGAATAATATTTTTTAAAGCTAGTAACAAACTAAAACAACAAGAAAAGATGGCTTCAGTTTAAAAACCCTTGACTCCTTTTCAGTTCTCTCAATATTTTTCAATACATAGCTCTTATTTCAAGGTGCACTCTGTGTGTGTGTGTGTGTGTGTGTGTGTGTGTGTGTGTGTGTACAACAGAAACAGTACCATGGAAAGGCCAATGCAAACTTGTCAGTTTCTGAATGAGGCTTGTAGACACCTTTCCACAGCCTTACTTTAGATTAGTACTGAGTTCAGTACTCCCAAACATAAACTCCCACTTCCAGCACCTGAGTTAGCTCACTAGCCTCAAAACTTGCCTGAATCATTCATATATCTAAATCTTTGTGCATACATTTTTACTACTTAAATTATCTATTTCTGTGTTTCCAGTATGATAGATACCATTAGCCACATGTGGCTCTTTAAATTTTAATTAACTAAAATTATATAAAATTTAAATGTCAGTTCCTCAGTCATATTTGCTTTATTTCAAGAGCTCAATTGCCACATGTGGCTACTTGGTACCATATGAAACAGTACAGAAATAGAACACTCCCATCATCACACTAAGTTCTAGTGGACAGAGCTGATCTATACTGCCTTTATCTTTGTGCATACTGTTTGTCATTGTGTCCAGGAACCAATACAAACTCTCTCCAGCTAAACTGCATACATACTTCAGCGCTTCCACTCCAATGTTGACTCTCACTATTCTAAACTTCATAGCTCTCATTTTAATGACCATTCGTCACTTCAATACTTCTTCATATTATTAAACTTTTTGTATATGTCTTTTCTCATCAACTATATTCATTTAATCTTCAAATAGTCACCAAATACCTGACATGGTAGGCACTGTTCTGAGTTCTGGGAGACCATGTTCATCAAAACAGACAAGAACATGTGCTCCTTCCAATCAGAGCCAATGCTTCTTTGATTTCTCTAGTACCTACGACAAAGTGAGGATACAGTAAGTGAATACAAAGGATACTCATCAAGTAGCTATAAAGGTCTAAGTTTTACAGAAGTGGACAACAAAAATAGGGAATATTTTGGCAGGAAAAAATGTGATGCCTTCCCATTGGGCTTACTGTCCTAGTTAGATATGTTCATTGGTCACTTACATAATATTTTATGATTACATTTATGACAGCATTCAACTCGCTGCATCATTTTCAGAATTTTTAAAACATCATTGAGCTGTTAAGGCAATTAACTATCACATACACTAGGCTATCTGCTGAACTCTTTCATAGAAGAGAATATTTATCTTAATCATAAAAGGTGAAGTGTAATAGTTACAACAAAGACTAAGCTACTTTTAAAAAGTGTGAAAAATGACTGGCTTATATAAGCTATAATTTACTTCTCTTTCATATAACGATCCCAAGGAGAATGTTCAAGTTTGCTGAAGTGGCCTGGATCCACAAGGTCCTTCAGGCTCATAGGTACCTTTCACCTTACTGCTTTACCACTTCCCCTAAGGTATTATTTTCATCTGCATGGTTGAAGCTGGGTCACAAGCACATTATGTTCCTATTTACAAGAAGGAGAAAAATACAGGAAATCCAGAGTACTTTTTATTTTTAAGAAAACAAGGCAAAAACGGTCCAAATCACTTCTATTTCCATTCCACTGGTGATAACTTAGCTTGTGAGTATCCTTGACCAAAAGTTCTGATAAATGTAGTCTCCAGTTTTGTGGCCATATGATGAGAGAGAGAGAGAGAGAGAGAGAGAAGAGGAGAGGAGAGAGGACAGTAGAAGGAAACTGAGAACAAAAAAATCGTCGGCCAGTCAAGTTACTTTAGCTGTACTATCTATAGAAGCCAATCTTAGATTATTATTCCGTTTATACATAACAAATTAAGGAACTACCAAAAGGCTCCTAATTCTAAGCCTATGCCTATCAAAGAAAGCACTATCGTGTTCTGTTCAGAATGCACATTGCCAGTTTCCAACATTTTACATATGCCCTGGAAGAGGATTGGTAAAAGGAATGTTTATCAGTTAACGAGTTGTAATAAATGTTATTGATTTACTACATTACTACTTTATAAAATATATGGGCCTGCCTCAAAGCTCATATGATTTCAAAGGATACCAGCAGAATGCAGCAAACAGAATTATAAATGCATTTGTAATTCTTACACAGTGCATTTAACATTAGCTCAGATGAAATTATAAAGTATGCAATACGTAACATCTCTCCTTTTCCCTATTTCAACATTCAGCACCTTCCCAAGAATAACACCAATTCTCTTTAAAGGTTCCTCTCATCTTAGAAAAAGCAATATATATGAAAATCTCTAATACCTGAGTAAGTTTGTTCCAAGTACTACTCTCCAAGAGAATATTTACACTTCAAAAGATATTCTGGAGACAAATAACTGAATCTGTCATGGTATCATTTTAGGATATAGACCTCTATATGAAGGAAGTTCTTAAGGTAATCTGATCCTTTCTGGGTCTTCCAAATAATACAATATAAGAATACAGCTCATTATAATCCACACATAGCCTGGCCTGCCTGAATTCACATTATTTGACCAACAATTTTGTATCCCATGTTTCTTGAACAGCTTCACATGTGCAGTTTTCTTTGGTAACCAAGTTTGCCCACCAACTATACCATACATACATTGACATTGCCATCCAGGACAAACTACTGAGTTTGATGCTTCCTTAGACCAAATGATTATGGTCTTAGAATTCTAGTTTATGGCAGTGACCCAGAAAACTATAAGAATATTGCCTGCTGGCAACCTTGAAAAATATATCTCATTGAACCCAGTCCTTGGCAACGTCACTCAGACTCAAATATTAATCCACAAACTTGTCTCAGCTGGCAGCTAGGTTACAACTAATATAAACGGATAGGTAGGTATAAGTAGTTACATAGACACATAGATTGATAGACACATAAATAGAAGATGTGTGATTCATGTTCATTTCTCTAAATCCCATAATCGTTCAACCATATTCAAAGGTTTGTTTAAAAAAAAAAAAACCTTGATTATAATGGTGTTAGAAGACTTTTAGGAATGAAATATTAATTTAAAAAAATACAGTGTTCTAGGTTTTCATTGTGATATAAAACAACTATTATGATCTCTCACATTTCTAACTTGACCTGAACAACCAGACAGTTTTTTTGGAATCTCTGGCTGATTGCATTCAGAAAGCACCTGGGGCTGAATAAAATCCTCTAAAGGCTCTGTTGGACTAACATCCAAGATGGCTCACTCACATGGCTGACAACTGATACTCGCTGCAGGACAGGGCATCAGCTGGAGCAGTTATCCCAGGCTCCTACACATGGCTTCCCTGTGGCTTTAAGCCCAACAGTATGGTGGCTTCGTTCCAAGAACATCTATTCCAAAAGACAAGAGTTAAAGCTTCATAGCCTTAAGATACAGACCTGAATACTTGCACTGCATCATCTCTGCCTTATTCTATTGTCAAAGCAGTCACGGGGGTCATCCAGATTCAAAGGAGGGACTATAGCCTCCACTTATCAATGGAGAAGCGTCAAAGTATTTATGAACATCTTTAATTGGTCACACATGGCTATATACTCACTGCAGATATAAGGAACAGCAAAGAGACTATTAAGAAATTTTTCTTGTAATACCAGTTAATTAAACTAAAAGTGATATTTTAGAACAAAATAATTGATTTTCAATTACTTCAAATGAAGTTCATCTTGCCTCTGAGGAATTTAAAAAGTCCTGTTGTTATTATTATTTTGTAAGTTATGAAGTTCTCTTTAACAGAATCAAAAGCTTAATAATTAAAGTAAGATCCTAAGGTAGCAATAAATATAAAAAATAAAAACTTAATGGTTAAAGTCAGAATACCCTAAATTGTAAGGAAAGAAATAATGAACGAGCCTTTCATGAAAAGGCAACAAAGATAAATTTAAATTGATATGTTGCTACCACCTGTTCATCATTCAAAGTGAATTTTAAATAGAGAGATCTAATTTCCCCAAAGATATGCCAATTAAACACAGAACATTTGTAAACAAAAATGCACTATGGCAGAGACAGACTGTTTGCCAATTCCATTTTCTCTTTCTAGCCCTCAAGAAGACTACATATCCCTGCTTCCTTTGAAGTAAGTTAGGGCTACATGATTGTGTCCTGCGATGCGTACAGAATTGATGAGTGCAACTTCCAGAACTAGCCATAAACAACCCGTGTGATTCTGCATGCTCTCCTTCTTGGCTTCTCAGCCAGGCAGATGAAAGAGCTCCAGTGGAAGACTCCTAGTAGCCTCTGAGGGTCAACAGACACAAGTTACCCTCTGGTACAGCGATGCCCTGCCAACCACCCGACATAAGCAAGAATTTAAAAAATCATTTGTTGTGCTAAGCCACTGACATGTGGGTGTTGCTGCCATTTGCATTCGATACACTGATTAATGTATTTAAGAAAGTAAAAGTTAGTATCCTACTTCCATCCTAAAAGACACTACAATCGATTTTCTTGGAATGTTTAATGTATCTTGGAAATTCAAAGTTGACAGGCAACATAGATGTCATCTGGCTGATCTATTTTCTCAATGCCAATAACCATGCACTATCATCAATGAATGAAACACTTATAAACACCGTGACTCAAAAAAATATACACTGTGAAAAGCAGGAGTGTGGAATCTTGTGTTGCCATGACAACAAGAACTAATTCCATTTCAAAAGGATCACCAGCTCCCCTATGAAAAATAAACTTCTCTTCCAAGCAAGGTTTTTAAAGTGTTACATGTAGAAAGGAAAGTATTGAACATCTCACTCTAAATAACTGCTTACACTTTTTGGTACCATCAATACCAACCATGGTCGATAATAGTAAAAACCACTTTGGTTTCCTTAGGTATCCCTAAAATGTGAGTGCCAACAACAAAATGAAAATTCCAGATAACATTTCATCTGTCAGGGAATAAAGCAGCTTTTCCTTGAATGATAATAATCATTAAAGCTCAGTGGTTTCCTCAAAATGAAATGCTTTGATCTAATAAACTAACCTTATGTATAAACTCGTATTCTAAAAGTCTTGTTGCTTTAAGCAAATACATGATTACGTCAACATTGCATGATACTGAAGTTCTTTGAAGTTGTGTGATAGCAATATTATAGATTTAGGTCATTTTAGAATTTTAAGTAATCCTACAGATCATTCAGTCCAAATTAGGAAATTGAGACTCAGAGATGCCTAATAACTCAACTAAAGCCACAAGGTAAATTAATGCTTTTTTGTGTTATTTTACCATTTTTATTACTACACTGTTGATACTATTTTTTTTATGGTACAGTGTTTTCTATCAAAAATCACTGAAGTACACATACTTTCAATAATGACTTTAGAATGTGTACATAGTCAATGTTGCAATCTCTAGGATTTTTTTAAGGTAAATATCTGTTAAGCCTGTATTCAAATTAATGTAAATACATAATCAATGAAATTCCAAATAAAATATTTTTATATTAACAATGACAACATTTAAATGACAAGAAACATTAAGTGTGGAGGTAATATTTATCCTCAGATTTTCAAAAATGCAAAGATTAGGGAAGCTTAACAAAGAGCTTATAAACAAGTAAGTCTTTTCTATGAGCCCCCTGTAAACCCTAATAATTTTTTAAGCCTTGGCATTGAAAAATAATCAATTTTAAAAACAGATCCATCAATATTCTGTCTTAGGTAATTCCTTATTTACTTTAAGTAAAGGTGGAAGAGCAAAACTATGAAGAGGGACAAATATATGGATTGATAATATGTGAGCTTCCCATCTTTTACCACTACTAGAACCTTGCTTTCCTGGAGTTTTTCTTTGTATTACAGCCCATAAAATAGATAGACCAACCTCCTTGCAGCTTCCCCGAACACACACACATAAATGATGAAAGGAGATCTAGTCTTCACTGCCATTATTTGCCATATATTAGGAACAAGATCTGAATAAAAACAGAAGCAATGAGTTAGACATACCTACCAGCCAGCTCATCTCTCACACCATATCGAATTTAATATTTACTTAACAAATGTCTAATTTAACCCTTTTTCCATCCTGATAAAGTTAGTATGGCATTGAAAAGAGGTTATCATTCTTATTTTTATCATAAAACAGAAATAATAAATATTAAAATGGAAAACATAATTTTGGCAGCAGATTTACAAATTGTCCCCTTATCTAAAAAACCATACAGTCTCTTTATTCAGACATACTTGTATGGAATTACTGACAGAATAACATGAAAGTATAAAAATCATCATCATCATCTAAGCTTGAAACTGGCCAAAGATATTTGTCTCTCTCTCAGTGTAAAAATCTCAGTACAATCACAAAACATTGTAAGGTTTTTTGTGTGTTCTTGGCTTTGGTTTCAGAATAATGCTTCTTGCCCCCTTAATGTAATGGAAATCAGTGATAATATGTTAAAGTGAAAATTAAAAACTCAAGTTTAATTTTAAAATTTATTTCTATTTTTAATATAACTAGAAGATCAGGTTTTCTTAACACCATCAGTCACATTCTCTTTGGAACACCAAGGTCCAACCCTAATGTGGGAACTTAGGAACCAGTCCATCTCTTTGACAGTTTGGTGACCTTGAGGAAAAAGTTGTCTGTTAGTTTTCCCTCTAAATCTTTTGCTCTTCAACTTTTCTCCTCCATTACTTTCTCTATAGAAATTTCTAGATTTATCTCCTATATGGAGAGAATTTAAGAATACACATAAGGATAACTGCAAAATAACACAGCAGCTCTTCCAAACCTAATGAAATGTTATTTTAAGTGTTTTATAATATGGTTTATAATATATTATGTAATATAATATATTTTATATATATTAAATATACATTATGTATAAATAAATAATATATAAATATATAAATAAATAATATATATAATATATTAATATATTTTGTAATATAATATGTTTTATAATATATTATGTAATAAGATCTAATTTACATATAAAACAAATATGTTTATTCACAGTATGTTATATAACGATTATATTGTATTATAGTTTTCACTTGGGCAACAAATATATTTAGACACAGTTATTTAAACTGTCCAGAAGTCTAAATAATGTTCATTGAAATCTTGAGCATATGGAAAGCCTCATATAAACAGTAGCAAATACAGAGTTTTATAACCAAAAAAACATAAATTAATAAATTATATACACCTGAAAAACATATTTAATATACTGGAAAAATACTATGCTATGGACATGCAACTTTAGAACTAATAAAACACTGCATATGCCCCAAATATCTTTATGTAAAACCAAAACCTGTGATAACTAGCCCTGAAGACATCCATGCATACCTATGCATATTATATCTTCCTATAAGTCAAAATAAGTTACTTATATCATGTACCTCTGAGAATATCCGAGAGCCTGTTTTTTAGAAAGAAAACAGGCACACTCAAGCAAGCAGATTATAGATAACAACAGAATTCCTTGTGGTTATTCTTTATCTCCACTATTATAGGTCTTTCTCACTCAGTTCATTCTTGCTGGGTAAGGTACAAAAGGAAGCAAAATAAACAAGTCTTTTTCCAAAGATGTTCAGTTGCTCTAGAAACTATTATGAATTTAATGAAGTGCCACCCACCACTTCTCTGACCACTTTTTTTAAAACACGTTAAAAAGCTGCTTAGCATTTATAGATTTTTAGAGTGTCCTAGGCTACCTCTGAGAAAGGCCAAGAATGTCTCCCACATTCCCATTATTGGTCTGTCTGTGTTTGAATTCTAAAGACTCTAATTTTCAAGGCAGTCTGCTACCACCAAAGAGAAAGGGAGACAGAAGAGAATATCAGGAAGGGGAAAAAAAAGCCAACAACCTCAAGAAGAATTAAAAAGAATGAGAAGACAATTGCCTAGATGTGCCTTCCTTTTTCTTTTACTTTGAGATTATTTATCTCAACTTTACTCAGAATCTTTCCTTCTTTGTTATCTAATTTCCACTATATTTACTGTTGACCATGAGATGATGTCTACTTAATCTTACTTGTATATATATCTATGTCAGGTCATTAAATTATATTACTTAGCCTGCCCTCCCTGACACATTCCTCCACAAACACAATAACCTCAAGGCATTACATAGATTAGGAAGCTAAGACCCAAAGAGATTGAGCTTTGACCATTGTCTTAAATGTTTACTTCTTTTTTTGACCAAATATTGAGTTTCTTATATCTTGCACATATTGTCAATTAACCCTAACACAATACTACTAAACTAGTAAGTTCTATCGAGAGAGATGTGTAAGTTTCTCTGGTAGTCATCCAATGAGTATTTTCTTTTTCTTTTTTTTTTTTCAGACGGAGTCTTGCTCTGTCACTAGGCTGGAGTGCAGTAGCACAATCTCGGCTCACTACAACCTCTGCCTCCTGGGTTCAAGCGATTCTTCCACCTCAGCCTCCCGAGTAGCTGGGACCACAGGCATATGCCACCACACCCGGCTAATTTTTTGTGTGTTTTTAGTAGAGACGGGTTTTCACCGTGTTGGCCAGAATGGTCTCGATCTCTTGACCTCGTGATCCACCCGCCTCGGACTCCCAAAGCGCTGGGATTGCAGGCGTGGGCCACCGTGCTTGGCCAGAGTATTTCCTTTTAAGAGAAGTTTCAATGCTATCTCAGTGTTGAGACAAAAAGAATATCAGGAAGAAAAGAGAAAGAAGAGAAAGACTGGCAACTCATAAATATTTTCTACTTATCTCAGAGAGCAACAACCTCACTGGTTATTTTAATTTATGATTGTATTAAATCCTTTATAAAAGTTATATTTAATGAAAAAAAACGCAGTATTTAGGATTTATGCCTAAAGAATGTCCTATATGAATCCTTTTGTTTTATTTTTCTTTTAGAAGTAAAACAATCAAATTGAGAAAAGAACAAAACGGAAAAGATCAGAAATGAGACCCATATATAATGGCTTTGTCTTCTTCTCAACATTCTTCACCTTTATCTGTTGAATTTTTCTGAAAACTACTGATTTAAAACAGATAATTTGCACTTTTACTCCCTCATTTGGTATCTGTATTTCATTCAACACATTATACACTGTTGGACACATTAATTGTATTTTTTCTTTTTAAAAAATAAACTATGATAATTAATTGTATTTTTGATTTAAATATGTTCCTTTCCATCTCTAATTTAAACCTGTAGGTGATGCACTGTGATTAGTTATCTGAAGCAAATGAGTCCCTGGAACTAGTTCCTTACACAATAGGAAGAGATTTTACAAGTCCGTAATAGAATTGATAAACTATGGGACTGAGGACCTCTGCTGGCAGTTTTGTGAAAGGCTTTTTTTTAACTGTGACAATGAAGTTATCCTATTTAATCTGTTGTTTTTTACTGAGAATTCTTTAGTTGCCATCCAAAAACTGTATTCATTGGTTCAGTCTCATTTTAGAAATTTGAGTCTTTAATTTTTACAATAGTTGCTTTTCCTTTCTGAAAATAATACATGTAAGTTAATATTACTGAATGAAAATATCATTAACATTATTGTTTTAAGCAAGTTAAATTTGTTCATAAATAATGCCTTAATTTTTCTTTAATCGATAGCTACATATAGATTGATGGATGATTGTTTGAGGAGACAGATACTGGTATATGTGTAGATATATAGACACATCCTTAAAATACAGAACCTAGCATTTAGTATAAAATCAAATAAAATGTGAGAATAATCACAGATATTTCTCACTTTTACAGAAACTAGAGTTTTTCCATATGTAATGTATACCTAGACAGCCTTGGAAGCCAGATTTTATCTAAATATCCTGTACAATTATTTAAATCTTCAAACTGCAATTCCACAGATCACCTTTCACTTCACCACTATTACTTGCCTGTGCATTAATTCTATTATTTATGAATTCACAGATTGTTATGAATGAAAGAGGCCTTATAAGTCATATGGTCTAACCTTTTTATTTTACAAGTAAAATATCTGAGATTTATGGAGGTGAACAGCAGCCTCTGCCTGTTCTTGTCCAGTCAGGGTGAAATGAACAAATAACTACCAAAAATGTCTCATGTTCCAGAGGGATATTGCCTCAATCAGGAGAAAGGAACAGCAGAGTCGAAGCCCTGGACCACAATAACTCAATCTATAAATACAGGAAGACCTAATCCAAACCAGATTCCAAGAATTCAAGCTGGTAGGAAGAAGTTTGGAGCCAGCGGCAAGTAGCAATGATAATAATTGTAACTGACATTATTGAGTACTAACCATGTGCCAGGCAGGCACATTTCTAAGCACTTGAGATTAGATAGATCATGTAACAATCATAGCAATCCTGCAAAATGGGTATGATTCCTAGTTTAATTGAGGAAAGTGAGGCACAAAGATGGAATATTTCAATCCCCATTTATAGACCTTAAGGGACCACAGAACACTAGATTTTGAAATTCTGACTTAGTCTAACCTTCACAGTTCACAGTTTATATGAAGTTATTTGTCTCACACCCCTGTACCCAAAGTAAAGATGCTGGCTTGTAAATGCCAGTACCATCCAAGTATTCTCACATGATGGCACACGTAGAAAATCTACTGAGTGCTAAATGCAAACAAGTCAAGGACCAAAGCTGGCCTGAGAGTCAGGGGCCCCCTTCCCTTAGGTAGGTTTTTGCCTGACTCCTATACACTTGCTTTAGCTGAAGCTGCACCCCCAGCAGCCACATTCCCTGGCCTTCCCAGAACATTGCTGTGGGCCCCCACACTAGATTTCCCTCCTTCCTCTGGACTTCTCTAGAAACATCTTTTCTGCATTGCTGCAAACTTTCATTTTAACTCCCCCTCTGCTATTACTTAACTCAAGGACAGAGGAAATAGCTGCAGTCCAGAAACGGAATAAAACAAAGAAGAAAGAAAGAAAGAGAAGCCCCAAACTCCTCCCAAATCTTTAAGGAAACATCCTGTAGGATTTCGTTGGGAATTGCCATGCAATGTGGAGAATGTGAAACATGCTAATCATGGCCCTTTCTGCTTGGATCCTACCTGACTTCTGTCCACCACCCACAGCCAGATGGGCTAGGCTAGGCCCAGGGGAACCACAAAGCCGCCAGCTTAGAAAATGGAGACAAATGAGGAGGCCCCAGAGGACAAAGCAGGGCTTGTTACTAGTTTTGAGGTCAGAGCAACACATGCAGTGTTTAAAGACTATGGGGGTAGATGTTGCAAAGCCTGAAATCCTAGCTTTGAGGTTAAAACTCGAGACTGATTTGCAGCGATTGTGTCAGAAGTGTTTGAACCAGAGCAACTCCATCTTGAATAGAAGCTGGGTAAAATAAGGCTGAGACCTGCTGGGCTGCATTCCTAGAAGGTTAAGGTACTCTTAGTCACAGGGTAAGACATAAGGTAGTCACAGGATGAGACAGGAGGTCAGCACAAGATACAAGTCATAAAGACCTTGCTGATAAAAACAGGTTGCAGTAAAGAAGTTGGCCAAAACCCACCAAAACCAATATGGCGACCAGAGTGACCTCTGGTCATCCTCACTGCTACATTCCCACCAGCCACATGACATTCTACAAATGCCATGGCAAAGTCAGGAAGTTACTCTATATGGTCTAAAAAGGGGGAGCATGAATAATCCACCCCTTGTTTAGCATATCATCAAGAAAGAACCATAAAAATGGGCAACCAGCAGCCCTCGGTGCTGCTCTGCCTACGGAGTAGCCATTCTTTATTCCTTTACTTTCTTAATAAACTTGCTTTCAAAGAAAGAAAGAAAGAGAGAAAGAGAGAAAGAAAGAAAGAAAGAAGGAAAGAAAAGAAAGAAAGAAAGAAAAAGAAAGAAAGAAAGAGAAAGAAAGAAAGAAAAAGGAAAGAAAGAGAAAAAGAAAGAAAGAAAGAAAAGGAGGGATGGAGGGAGGGAGGGAAGGAAATCATATTGTATGGCACATAGGCATAAAAAGGGAAGCCTTCTCAAGACCAGAGGTGACTAGCTCCAAGAATTCAGCCTCCCAGACCTCACCAAACCTCCCAAAGAATGGAGAGGAATCAACATCTAAAAACATCTATGCCAAATTCCTAGCTTACCAGTTGAGAAGCCCTGGCTCAGAGTCCTCCAACAGATGACAAAGTATAAACTGACCTTTGGGCTGGGCACAGCGACTCACACCTGCAATCCCAGCACAGGTGGGCGGGTCACTCAAGGCCAGCAGTTCCAGACCAGCCTGGCCAACATGGTGAAATCCCATCTCTACAAAAAAAAATACAAAAAGTAGCCAGATATGGTGGCTCATGCCTGTAATCCCAGCTACATGGGTGGCTGAGGCACGAGAATCTCATGAACTCTGGAGGCGGAAGTTGCAGTAAGCTGAGATTGGGCCACTGCACTCCAACCTCAGCGACAGAGCTAGACTGTCTCAATCAATCAGCCAATCAATAAAGTGGCCTAGGATACCAATGCTTAACTTTCCTTCCCACTCCCAGATCCACTTAAAATTCTTACCCCCTACTACTGGCCCCCACTTAATATAGATTTAAAACATCACTTCCCAAATCTTCAAAATGATAGCTACATGTATTAGTTATTGATTGCTGCATAATAGATTAATCCAAGCATAGGCACTTAAAGGAGAAGTATTTATTATCTCACAGTTTGGGTGGGTCAGGAATTTAGGAGCAGCTTAGCTCAGTGGTCCTGGCTTAGGATGTCTCACAAGGCTGCAAGTACAGTCAGCTGGGCTTGATTAAGTCTAAAGGGTCTGCCTCCAAGCTCAAGCACAGAGTTATTAGCAGGAAACTTTAGCTCCTCATTGCATGAGCCGCCCCATGTTCCTCATATAACATAGCTTCCCCCACAGCAAGTGACATGAGCAAGAAAGAAAGAACCCCAAATGGAAGTTGCAATCTTTCTATCACTTAACCTCAGAAGTGACACTCTGCTGTATTTTATTGTCATAGACCAGCTCAGATACTACGTGGGAAGGAACTAGACACAGGGGTGTAAATGGCAGGAGGTGGGGTCATTGGGTGTCATCTCAGAAACTGGTCACCACCCTAGTGTTCGACTAAAGAAAAAGGTGTAAAAATGTTGCAGAACAAACTTGAAAAAAATCATTGTTTCATTCGCAGAGGTGAACAAGCATGTTCCACTACCAATAAACATAAGCTAAGGTTTCAGTTAGGAGGGAGAATGAAACAAAGTGGAGGTCCTGCTGATTTGATTAACATGTGTTTCCTGAAGACAAATAGCAGACTATTGATTAAATAGATGAGCAACAATCTTCAGGACAAAAGTCAGCCTACAGAATGTCAGATGGCCATACAGGTTTTCACCTCAGAAAAAAAGCAGCAGTTAAATGTGAAAAATTGTCTCACTTCCTTACACTTCAGTTTATTAACTAGACCAAATGGTTCTTACTGAACTGGACCGAGGGGTGTGTATTGGTTAGAGGAATATCACCACTCAGAAGCAACCACTCTGAAAATTTTAGTGTATATCCTTCCAGAATTTTCAAAGCATATATTATTTATAATCTTTTTACAGTAATAGAATAATATCCATATTCATTTGTAAATTATGTTTTCCATTTAACAATATATTAGGAAATTAGTTAATTGTGAATAAGTAGAGATATATAACAATTATTAGTGACTTTACAGTGTTGCATTATATAAACTTATCCTGATTTATTTAACTAATTTCTACCAATAGTCATCTAGGTTTTTCTGATTTTTTTATACTCAAAAATTATGCCATAATACAAAGACATACATTGCATTTATCTATTTTTTTAATAAATTTCTACAGGTACAATGGCTAGTTGAAAAGGTATGCACATGTAATTTTTTGATACAAAATGTCAGATTCTAGAAATAGTGTACAAATCACATAGCACACTAAACTACCTATTATGTTTTTTTAATCTTGATCTTTATATGAACACTTGTATGCCTATAATATTTATAACTCTTCTTTCTATATACATAACTTAAAATGACAATATGTCTTTCCAACTTCTTATTAACTTATTTACAAAATATTGGTAACAAGTGTGCATTTTATATTACTTTCATACTGTTTATAAACCAGCTGTCGTTATTTTTAAACTGTTGATAAGTAAAACATAGTGGCTAATTGTTGAGTAGAATGAACTTGATCAATGACTTATTTTGCACCTGCCTTAAAACTTGAACTTTTATTCAAGTTACCTTGAATAAAATTACAATACCCATAGTGGCTAATTGTTGAGTAGAATGAAGTTGATCAAACACTTATTTTGCACCTGCCTTAAAACTTGAACAGAGTAATTGACAGAGAAAATACTTAAGAAGGGTGAAATTGTTCTTCCCCTCTTCTATAGAACTTTTGTAGTTATTCTGGAAGGTATGTGATATTCAAAGTTTAATACATTTTTATTCAAAATAGTGTTGATTTTTGTTTCAGTTTCTCTACTGGTACTTGTATAATAGCTGCCTGGCAGAAAAATGATGTGGCGTACATTAGATAATTACAAAATTCCCCACATACAAGTTCCAGGCACTTGATACTATTATAATCACAACCTCAGTATGAGACAAGTAGGAATATTATGAAGAAACTGGTGAGACAAAAATTTAATAGTCAGTGGAAAAATTACAAGAAAAAGAAAACTATCATAACTTAGATTTTCCCACTTCACACTTCAGCTATCAAAGAAATGGCCCTTGAATAGGAAATGATCATTTTCTTAACTAATTAGTGATTCTTCACTTGTGATAGGATCTAAAATAAAACTCTATATCTTAGATTTGGCTTAGGCCCTTAGACAAGAGGTAGAAACCAGTCTCAAATTCCAAAGAGAGGTAGGAGACTACCAAAGCAGGACTTGCCAATGAGGCACCTGACACTGTTTTGATCCCCACCCCAGGCTCATTGTGGGGCCACACAGACCCTTAGCTGAGAGATTAAAGCAGGAAGAAAAGGAAAGGTGATGATTAGAAGAGATTAGGAAGACAGGGGTTGCTGATGACCAACAAGCACACAGTAGCAGGACCCAGAAGCGCATGGAAAGAGGTGTTGATGCCTAGTCAGAAAGCTTGGCATACATCAAACTCGCACATGATAAATCTGCCTGGCTGATCTCTATGAAGGCAGAGTCAAGAGAGATTGTTCCCCCGGACTTGATGTGGTCATGGCATGAGAAAATTGGCCTGGGTGTTGTCCTGACCAAGAAGATTGGCTGGGTACATAAGATAACCCAGCAGGGAGTAAACTTTCTATATTCCTAAGAGGTGGAGGAGAAGCTATAAACAGCCAGAAAATGTATTCACTGGCATTGAGAAAATGCAGGTGCAAGATCTCCAACAACGGCATGTGTATTAGTCCATTTTCACACTGCTATAAAGAATACCTGAGACTGAGTGGTTTATAAACAAAAGAGGCTTAATTGACTCACAGTTCTGCATGGCTGCGGAGGTCTCAGGAAGCTTACAATCATGGTGGAAGTGGAGGAAGCAGGCACATTCACAAGGCAGCGAGGCGGGGGGCAGAGAACTGCCAAGCACTTTTAAATCATTAGCTCTCATGGCCACTCACCTACTATCACGAGAACGGTGTGGAAGAAACCACCCCATGATCCAGGCACCTCACCTCCCTTGACATCTGGGGATTACAATTCCAGATCTGGGTGAGGACACAGAGCCAAACCGTATCAGCATGTCTGCCAGTAAAAGCTGACCGTACACGTCTGTCATGGCCAGAGGAAACTAACACAAATCAGTGCCAGAAGAGTAGTGTCAATAGATATATCTTCCCTGCCACACCTGATTCAACTCTAGAGGAGTGAGAGGCCCCTAAAGAGTGGAGAAGCAGCAGCTAACAGGGGAATTAACTCTGGGGAATTAAGGAAGACGCTAACAGGCCCTTTTCCATTGCTGGTGGCCCGTCCTAACAAAGGGGAAGTCTTTAACTTCAATGAACTTGAAATTTCTATTTTATAAAAGTGATGTTTTAACTAGTGACCCGAGATTGTCTAGGAGACCTAGCAGTAACTTGAAAAGTCAAGACTGGTCTTCATTTTATCCACGGGGTAAGAGGAGAATTGTTCCAGCAGAAAAAGTTTTAAAGAAAAATGAGAGAAAATTAAGTTGCTTCATTGCTTCGTGATTGTATTATCTCTCTGTATCCTACCTTTTCTATATAATAGTTGTATACTAAACCAAAAGAAAGCATTTTTATTATGCAAAATATAATAGCATCTATACAATGCATACAAGTATTTGACATGCATAGTCTGTCAAAAGCGATTGGATATTCACAGTATGAAAAAGGCAAGTTCTTACTATGGTTCTTCAATTAAAAGGCATTGTTAACAGACTTGAATTTTATAATGTGAATATCAGTCAGTTTGAAGGTAATGACTGAGCTGCTTCTATGGATCTATTTCTCTTTTTCTCTCCTGCAAAGGAGTTTAAGTTGTAGTTAAAAATGCATTAAAATACATATACAGTCTGGTTCGAACTTAAAGTATAAGTTTTGAAATTTAAAAAAATAAAAGTGTTAGAAGAGGTTAATAAAGCTTGCTTTATAAAAAGTTGAATATTTTAAATGTTTTAGTATTCAAGTAAGCTTGGTTTTGTTTGAACTTGACATGTGCACATTCCTGAAAATAAATAGGATGCTTGAAATTAAAAAATTCTGAAAAGGGCTCAACAGTAAAGATATCATACTTTATCTATCCAAAGATCATCAAGAGGCCCAAATATATATACACTTCATGAATATTTCAGTTACAGAAACAAAAGAAAGCAGTAACATAAATACCAAGAAAATCAACACCACAGAGATTGCTAACAGTATGTGAAGTTTTTATAAGATTTATATATTTAACATAAATGTATTTTTCATATTTTCTATGTCTACATGTCTTTAATAACCATGTGTTTTAGTCTGACATCAGAATTCACTAGCACACAATTTAGTCTCACATCAGAATTCACTGGCACACAATCAGGGATGAATTATAAAAATTATTATAGCCGAGCGCAGTGGCTCAAGCCTGTAATCCCAGCACTTTGGGAGGCCAAGGCAGGTGGATCACGAGGTCAAGAGATCGAGACCATCCTGGTCAACATGGTGAAACCCTGTCTTTACTAAAAATACAGAAAATTAGCTGGGCATAGTGGCACATGCCTGTAATCCCAGCTACTCAGGAGGCTGAGGCAGGAGAATTGCCTGAACCCAGGAGGCGGAGGTTGCGGTGAGCTGAGATCGTGCCATTGCACTCCAGCCTGGGTAACAAGAAAGAAACTCCATCTCAAAAAAAAAAAAAAAATTATTATAACAAAAACAATCTCAACCACAGTAAACCTTCAGATAATATTTTCTTGCTAAATTATTTTATCTCCAAATTTTTTAATGTTAAATAATGTATTTAAATTAAGAATTATATAAATATAATATTCTAATTCTTTTTAGAAATTAGTGTTAAAAAAGGAAAGTGTTAAAAAAGGAAAAAAGTGGGGGATAGAGAAAAAGAGGGGAAGTTGAGAAAAACTTTTAGGAAATAAATTAATGAATAATATATTAAACGGCTGCAATTTCGGCAGAAGGAGCAAACATTTTGATTTACAAAATTCCATTAAAGTTGGATCAATGAAAGTCATTAACTAGATTTTATTTTTTTTAAGAGACAGGGTCTTGCTGCTGGAATGCAGTAGGGCAATCATAGCTCACTGTAGCTTCAAACTCCTGGGTTCAAGGGATTCTCCTGCTTCAGCCTCCCAAGTATCTGAGACTACAGGCATGTGCCATATGTCATCATGCCCTGCTAATGTTTTAGTATTTTTTTTAGAGACAAGATATCTCTATGCTTCCCAGCTTTGTCTTAAACTCCTGACCTCAAACCATCCTCTTGCCTCAGCCTCCCAAGTTACTGGGATTATAGGCACGATCCACTATGCCCAGCTACATTAACTAGATTTTATTTACATTACAGGTAGAAAAACAATCTTTTTATGTCCTGGGGTTCTAAGATAGAAGACTGCTGGAGTTACTGGTGGCCATCTTGCCAATAGGAGAGGAAAGCTGAGCCCAGAATAAATACAAAAGAAAACAGAGATAAAAGATGAAGAGAAAGTTTCCCATCAATATCTTTGACCCCTTGGACTCAACAGGGCCTATCAATTAGAGCTCTACAACTTTAATATGTGGAAGCCAATAAAGACCCTTTTTTCGCCAAACCAAATTGAATTGTTTTTGTTCTAACACTTGTAAATGACTGTTCTGATTAATACAACTCAAAAGTAAAAATGATAAAAATGAATCTACAAAAATAAAAAATTGAAACAGATTAGCTGAGTGTTGGTGTGGTAACTGAATGATGGCTTCAAAATGTTAATCTCAAATGCCCACATGAGAAACAAGGAAAGATCTAAAATTGATACCCTATCATCAAATTGAAAGAGATAGAGGAGGAAGATCAAAAAAACTCAAAAGCTAGCAGAAGACAAGAAATAACTAAGATCAGAGCCAAACTGAAGGAGATAGAGACATAAAAAACCCTTCAAAAAATCAATAAATCCAGGAGCTGGTTTTTTTAAAAGATCAACAAAATAGACAGACCGCTAGCCAGACTAATAAAAAAAGAAAAGAGAGAAGAATCAAATAGATACAACAAAAAAAGGTAAAGGGGATATCACCACTGATCCCACAGAAATACAAACTACCATCAGAGATTACTACAAACAACTCTATGCACATAAACCAGTAAACCAGGAAGAAATGGATAAATTCCTGGACACTTGTACTCTACCAAGACTAAACCAGGAGGAAGTTGAAACCCTGAATAGACCAATAACAAGGGCTGAAGTTGAGGCAGCAATCAATAGACTACCAACCAAAAAAAGTCCAGGTCCAGACCAGTTTACAGCCGAATTCTACCAGATGTACAAAGAGGAGCTGGTTCCATTCCTTCTGAAACTATATCAAACAATACAAAAAGAGGGTATTCTCCCTAACTCATTTTATGAAACCAACATCATCCTGATACCAAAACCAGGCAGAGACTCAACTAAAAAGAAAATTTCAGGCCAATATCCATGATGAACATCAACGCAAAAATCTTCAATAAAATACTGGTAAACAGAATGCAACAGCATATCAAAAAGCTTATTCATCACAATCAAGTTGGCTTCATTCTGGGGATGCAAGGCTGGTTCAACATGTACAAGTCCATAAACATAATCCATCATATAAACAGAACCAAAGACAAAAACCACATGATTATCTCAATAGATGCAGAAAAGGCCTTTGACAAAATTCAATAGCACTTTATGCTAAAAACTCTCTATAAACTAGGTATCGACAGAATGTATCATAAAATGATAAAAGCTATTTATGACAAACCTACAGCCAATATCATACTGAATGGGCAAAAACTGGAAGAATTTCCTTTGAAATCAGGCATTAGACAAGGATGCCCTCTCTCACCACTCCTATTCAATATAGTATTGGAAGTTCTAGCCAGAGCAATTAAGCAATAAAAAGAAATAAAGGGAATCCAATTAGGAAAGGAGGAAGTCAAACTGTCTCTATTTGCAGATGACATGATTGTATATTTAGAAGACTCCATCGTCTCAGCCTAAAATCTTTTCAAACTGATAAACAACTTCAGCAAAGTCTCAGAATACAAAATAAATGTGCAAAAATCACAAGCATTCCTATATACTAATAACAGACAAAGAGAGAACCAAATCAAGTCTACAGTAATTAAAACAGCATGGTACTGGTACCAAAACAGAGACATAGGCCAATGGAACCGAACAGAGGCCTCAGAAGCAACACCACACATCTACAACCATTTGATCTTTGATGAACCTGACAAAAATAAGCAATGGGGAAAGGGATCCATGTTTAACAAATGGTGTTGAGAAAGTGGCTAGCAATGTGCAGAAAGCAGAAACTGGACTCCTTCCTGTCACCTTACACTAAAATTAACTCCAGATGGATTAAAGTTTTAAACACAAACCCTACCAACATAAAAACACTAGAAGTAAACATAGGCAAAACCATCCAGGAAACAGGCATAGGCAAGGACTTCACAAATAAAACACAAAAGCAATGGCAACAAAAGCCAAGATAGATAAATGGGATTTAATTAAAATTCAGAGCTTCTGTACAGCAAAAGAAACCATTATTAGAGTGAGCCAGCAACCAACAGAATGGGGAAAAATTTTTGCAATATGCCCATCTGACAAAGGGCTAATATCCAGAATCTACAAATAACTAAAACAAATTTACAAGAAAAAAACAAACAATCCCATTCAAAAGTGGGCGAAGGATATGAACAGACACTTTTCAAAAGAAGACATAGATGAGGTCAAGAAACATATGAAATAATGCTCATCATCACTGGTCATTAGAGAAATGGAAATCAAAACCACACTGAGATATCATCTCACACCAGTTAGAATGGCAATCATTAAAAAATCGGGAGACAACAGATGCTGGAGAGGATGTGGAGAAATAGGAACACTCTTACACAGTTGGTGGGAATGTAAATTAGTTCAACCACTATGGAAGACAGAGTGGCGATTCCTCAAGGACCTAGAAATAGAAATTCCACTTGACCCAGCAATTCCATTATTGGGTATATATCCAAAGAACTATGAATTGTTCTACTATAAAGACACATGCACATATATGTTCATTGCAGCCCTGTGTACAATAGCAAAGACCTGGAACCAACCCAAATGCCCATCAATGATAGACTGGACAAAGAAAATGTGGCACATATACACCATGGAATACTACAAAGCCGTAAAAAATGATGAGTTCGTGTCCTTTGTAGGGACTTGGATGAATCTGGAAACCATCATTCTCAGCAAACTGACACAAGAACAGAAAACCAAACACCGCATGTTCTCACTCATAGGCAGGTGTTGAACAGTGAGAACACGTGGACTCAGCACACACTGGGGGCAGTTGGGGGTGGCTAGGGGAGGGATAGTGGGGGGTGGGAAGGGTGGGGAGGGATAACATGGGGAGAAATGCAGGATATAGTATGCACCTATCAACAACCCTGCATGACCTGCACATGTACCCCAAAACCTAAAGTAAAATTAAAAAATAAAATAAAATGTTTATCTTCTAATCTCCAGAATTTATAAACATATTACCTTACATGGTAAAAGGGACTTTGTAATGTGATTTAATTAAGGATTTTGAGGCGATTGTTTTGGATCATCTGCTTCGACCCAATGTAAACACAAAGGTGTTCCCTCTTACAGAGGAAAGCAGGAGGAGTTAGAGTCAGAAAGAGAGAGGACCAGTTACAGAAAGTGGGTAAGAGAAGCAGAGATTAGAGTGATGAGCTTTGAAGATGGAGGAAGGGGCCACAAATCAAGAAATACAAGTGGGTGCTAGAAGCTGAAAAACAGATTCTCCCCTACAGACACCAGAATGAATCAGCCTTTGACGTCAGCCCACTGAAACTGATTTCAGATTCCTTGCTTCCAGAACTGAAAGATGATACACTTCTGTTATTTTAAACCACCAGATCTCTGATAATTATTATAGCAGCTATAGAAAACTAATGTAGTTGCACATTTCATGAAAGCATTTTTTTGTTACACAAGATCCTTTACAGTATTAAGAGAATTACCTCTCTAGCAAAGTTAAAAATAGATTCTGGGTATGCTGAATTGTAAAATGGAATTCTGTCCTCTATCAAAGCAGCAGATGGAAGAAGAAACTCCAGGTCTTCTTCCAACTTCTCTTAACTGTAATCTACTCTGATCTATTTGGATAGCCTCTAGTGTTGGATTGGAATTCGGATTGACGGTATTAGTTTGAACTTAAATATTTTTCCTACTTCTGACTACTGGGGAACAGTGACACCCCCATAATGATAAGTACATCTAGCACCCAAATCTAAATACTGCTTTCCACAAAAAAGAAGCAGAACCCGTTGGAGAATTAATTGTCTGATTCCGGTATGGAATTGGGAAAGTACAAGATTAGTCTGGGACATCTTTTTGTCCCATAAAGTAACAAAGTGTTCAGTGAATGAAAAAGAAAGGTCAGACTGACATAGCAGGCAGTCTGAAGGAATTCCTACTGACAGAATCAAGAACAATGTGATTATCAAGATATAGAGGAAACAATTACAGCCCATTTTATAAACTAGGAATGCATGAGCCCATTTCAATAAAAATAAATAAACAGAGAGAAGAGAACCCTCACACTAGAATGGCAACTAGTAAATATAGAATGGATGCCTAAATTAGAAAAACCAAACATGTGGTAACTATCACCATCATCATAACTGATTCAGCCAAAACATGTCAATGAACTACAAAACTACTAGGTGAAAGTTTAATGACGAACAAATAATTTACATATTAACAAAACTAAACAAATTGCAAAATTAAAAAAAAAAAATGAACTGAGCAGCCCTGAAGTCCAATTTACCTCTGTACAGAAACTCTCCCCAAATAGTTATTAAATGTAAAGGAAATTGGGTGATTTTACAGTAAAAAAGCTTAACAGACAGCACTTCAATTAAGGTTTCAAAGTGAACATCACCAGTAATGGAACAAATTAAAGTTGTAGACCACCTGATAGGATGCAATGAGAGGAATACACCACCACCTCTATGTTTCTGTGATATTACTGCCACATATACATAATCTGAATATAATAATGAGGAAACCGCACAAACCCCAAGTGAAGGGTATTCTACCTAATAATTTGCATGTGAAGGTCATGAAAGTCAAAGAAGATTGAGATTCAAGATTAAGGGAGGTAAAAAGAAATGACAAACTCAACACGTGATCTTCAACTGGACCTTGTGGCTATGAAACATTGGGATAATTGGCAAAAAATGAATGGAGTCTGCAACTAAATGGAACTAATGTAGAGAATTAATTTCCTAATTTTGGCCAGGTGTGGTGTCTCATGCCTGTAATCCCAGCACTCTGGGAAGCCAAGGCAGAAAGATCATTTGAGCCCAGGAGCTGGAGGATATAGTAAGCTATGATGGCGCCACTATACTTCAGCCTAGGTGACACAGTGAAACCCTGCCTGGAAAAAAAAGAAAATTTCCTGATTTTAATGATGACAAGGTGTTTTGGTAGGAGCATTTTCTTGCTTTTGATACATTAAGTATCAGGCTGAAATGGGGCATCATGTCACTAATTTACTTTTAAATTGATCCAAGAAGAAGAAAAAAAAAAAGACCTTTGTAGAATTCTCGCAAATCTGCAAGTTTAACATGATTTCAAAATAGAAAAAAAGACTATGATTAATATTTATTAAAAAATTAGCCCAGAAACTACAGTTTGAATTGTGTAGCCCTGGTGACAGTATTAGCACCATGGACAGACAAGATTGATTACGTTGATCTGATTATGCCTGGTCTTAATAAATAACCAAACAAACCCTAAAAATGATGTATTTAATTTAAAAGACCACATTATGGAATTTGAAGGTCCACTTAGCTGCAACTCATTCCTCGTTCAGAGATATCTATTACTGACACAGACTAATTTCTAAATCTCCTCCTATAGATAACACACTCTATGTAGTTCACATCAATGGTTGCCTACACAATTTCCCTTCTTCTCTTCTGACACAATTCCACTGTGGTCCAGGTATCTATGCCTTCCACCATCACCAATGTTTTTTAAAGTAACTTGACAGACTCTAGCACCAGAGTGGGTCTCATTTATCTGAGAGTAATCCCGTCCATCATACTAGAGAGATTGGTTCAGCTAATCCAGTTGCCCTTAATACTCTCCTAGACTCAAATTTTAATTTAAGAATTAGCTTGTAACTTATTCTGAGCTAGTGAGTCATAAAGTAGGGTTTTTCTGGTAAGAAACTTCTTCATTTTCAAAATCAAAATAGATTCTCTGTCATCCTCCACATGTTCCATTATACAGAACTTAGAACCTCTGACGGCATTTTGCCAGCAAGAGGCAAATCAGTCTAAGGAAAAGGACATCACACTAAAAGCAACAATGCCAAAGAAAGTTCAAAGAAAAGAAGCTATGCTCACCGAGTTAAGCCAGTCCTGAAATCCATCCTGCCTTTCTACTGTACTCTGTCAGCCAGTTAAAACCAGTGGGATTGAACCACATTGTTACCTGATTCCAAAACTATGCTGATACAATCTACAACTTTAGGTTTGAAAAGGTGGCACACACAGGCCAGTCTTTCCAGGTAATTTCTCATTTTGTCCTCCTTCTGAAGCCTAATATGGGAATAAGGGGTAGAAGAAGAGAAGTAAAGTCAAGGAAAATATGGCAAACTAGTTGGATAGAAGTCTGGAGATGGGTATTTGCATATGCCTTTAGAACGAGATTCCTGCCAGCAGAGGTGTGAAAAAAAAATAAAAATTTAGAAAAAAGAACAAGAAAAAGCATTTTATTTTTTTAACAAACACACATATCACACTATGTGTCTGGCACTATTTAAACAGTTAATGTTTTATAACATTAACTGATTTGATTCTTGTAACAAATTTATGAGAAATTATTACTATATCCTCATTTCTAATGAAGAAACTGAGGCAAATTGAGGTTAAGTAATTGGCCTGAGGGCACACAGCTGGCAAGTGGCAGAGCCAGGATTGAAATCACTGTTATATTATTTAACGATACCAGACAGATAAGGGGATCATCTTAATGAGGACACCTTATCTATAAATCATAAGATATGGCATGTGATTTATTCATGTGCAAACCTAAGATTGCATCAGAGAAACTAGGTATTTCTCAAATATTCAAAAAAAATGAAACTATTAGTCATTTATCTTAAAAAAGGTCATTGCTGTGTTTCTGTGTTTATCTAAAACCAGCACGTGAGCAGACAGTAGTACAAACTCCGTAATTATGAAGTACACTATATTATAGTAGAAAAGCCTGTTAAAAATAGAAAAAGAAAATTTTCTCTTGATATAGTGGTAAATTTGAGCTATAGTTTTGTCAGTCAGGAACTAGTACAAGGCATAATTTTCTTTGTTGCTCACTACACTTTGTAGCTTTGCTCATTCAATTCTGCCCAATTGACACCTAAACTTCATGTCTCCTGACTTATACCTGCTTAGTATATAGTTCCCATACACAGTTGGTCTAATGAACCTTCTGTAGGCTTGAAAGGGAAGTAAAAGAAGGAGTTATACTTCCCAGCTAATGCAAAAGAAAGACCTGTGTTTCCCAGTAATTTGCATTTGACTTAGGGAGACTGCCTGTTTCTTTGAACAAATCTTCCTTCAATTTTTCCTTTTCAAAGTAGTCCATTAGGTTTAAAGTGGTTTTAGTGAGGAAGAAGGCTAAAGATAGAACAAAGAAAAGATGAGTAAGAAGGAAATTCTCTTCATCCTCTCATGACTGAAGTACTTAATGATGCCTTTAAATATTTAAATGCTGCAAAGTCTAAATTTTAAAAAGACAAACATAAATTTGACCATGCAGTAAGGTTAACAGCATAATTTAAAATATTTCTGCTTGCTGCAAAGAAGCTGAACAAACACAAATCATCAGTAAAACTTCCCTGGACAGTTTTTAAGCTGTCTGGCTCATTCCTATCAGTGCCCAAAGTTTGTCTAAATTATTGCAGGTGGTGTCTTCATTTTAGCTATGTCTGTCTAACGTATACCACTTTCACTTTTTTAAGTTCTTTCCATTTCTGAATGGTAGAAAACATGCCTTTGCATTATATTGCCCATAGTTCAGAAAATATAACAGCTATTAGATAAATATGTTTTAGTAAATAAATGAAAATTAGAATACACTAACTAGTCTCCTAACAAATAGAGAGAAAACATTTTTCTAATTCTATAGTACTAATAAAATAATTTTATTATTAAGTTTATACTGAAGATTTATCATTTTATCTTTGCTTTTGTAATATGTTGCTGTGATAACCATAACTTATTTGGTGGTGAGTAACTGAACAGGAATGCGATCACCAATATAGGTTTCTGTGAAAAAGTGCAATGTGTTTATAAAGCATTTTCCGGAAATGAATTGGGAAAAAGTAAGGATTATTTTGTGATTTTGTTATCTTACAAATTCATATGCCCACTAAACTAGATTTAACTCTCTTGGTATAATTAGTTTTGATTTCAGAGTTTACACATTTTCTGATAAAAATATAATTTAGATTGTGTCTAAGATCATTAATATTTTTTAAGTCAGTTTGGTAGCTATGAAATATAATTAGGTAAAATTTGCATCACAGCCAATCATATTTGGTTCTGTTTTCTCTCAGTTTATCTTCCACATCAGAAAATAAAGCGAAAAAAAAAAAAAAAAAAATCCAAAAACCTCAGGAATGCTTACCAAGAATCTGAAGTTAGTTTTCAAATGTTATTCAAACAAATTGGGGTAGAGAATAATACAGACATATGGAAATTCTACGAACAAATTTTATTTTAAAATTTATTGCATGATTTAAATGTATACAGGTATGTCTGCATGGACTTCTGTGATACACATGTGCAGTAAATAACATAAATTAGATGTACATGAGACTTTAAAGTAAACAAATTTCTGACACATATGATTAATGCAATGGTGATTTTAGGCTTTGAATAGGCTGTCCTGTTGGAATTATAAGAAAAGTTTAGATAATGTTGTCTCTGAAATGGAATCAATTATGCCTTTTTTAAATCAGTATTAGTGATCTGGAAAAGTAACACCCTGAAATAACATTTGTAATTGTTATGCTGGTAAATCTGGATAATATACTAAAATCCTTTCAGGAGAACAAAATAATAAATATGGCTAATACAAAATAAATGATCATCTGCATGACTTCTTTTAAAAAAGTAAGTCCAAAACTAAGTCCAAAGAGTAAAATCCATTTATCTCCAGTTCATCCTTTCAAAAAAAAAAGTTCCCAGGTTTAACAGTTAATTTCATGTGTCAAATAGACTGGGCCACAGGGTGCCCAGATATTTGGTCAGACACTGTGGTATGTTTGTGAGGGAATTTTTTTGAATCATATTAACATTTAAATCAGTTGACTGAATAAAGCAGATTTCCCTCCCTTGTGTGAGTGGGCTCATCCAATCACTTGAAGGCCTGAATAAAGCAAAAAGGCTGACCCTTCTTCAAGGAGGAGGGAATTCCTCCTACCTGTCAGCCTTTGAACTAGAACATAAGGTTTTTCCTATCTTTTGACAGAAACTGAAACATCACATCTTCCTGTGTCTTAAGCCTGCCAGCCTGCAGGCTGGAATGACATGATAGGCTCTCCTGGGTTATCTATCAGCTTGCTGACTCATCCTGCAGATCTTGGAAGGTGTCAGTCTTCTTAATATCATGCAAGTGGAACCCTCATAATAAACAAACACATAAATATCTCTTACTGGTTCTGTTTCTCTGGAAAACTCTACTTAACACACAAGACCATCCACAGTGTTAGTTTGCTGGCCTGCTTACTGCCTATATACTGTTTTATAGATGGGCCTAGGATACTATCCTATCCTGAAGGCACTATTCTTTAGGAACATCTAACTCTTTTTTAATCTTTGAGTAGCTTTATTAACTTTCTAATACTAATTTGGTTTCATGGGAATTTTTTGTCACTGGTAGAAGAATATTTAGACTGCTAAATATGTATTTGCCAGAAACTTCTATCTAGAGATTTCATTTTTAACCAAGTAATTTGCAAGATAAATGCATCCATTTCTTTAGGATACATTTGTCTCTCAAAGCCTGATTATTCCCTATGGATGACAATAGAAAGGTCTTCAGTGCAAAGGTTGAAAAGCACACTTAGATTCCAGGTATGCTCACATGGAGAACCTGCTCCACATGTTCTCTCTGAAACATAGAACTTCAATCAATCCACCTTCCTCCTTCCTCCTTCTCCCCTACCCCTCATTTTTTCACTTCATCTCACCTCATTGGCAACAGTACTACATTTCACAATGTTCCACATTATACAATGTTTAGGGAACAGATAGTAAGCATAGTTCAATCTCAATTTCTGATTCTAATTCATTGTTACTGGCTGTGTCACCCACTATGTTTAGCATAAACAGGTATGGGTCATTTGATAGAAATGATCGATTAGCTATATCTGCCATGAATGAGGAAGAAAGCAGTGGCTACAAAAGTCAAGCATTTTCTACTTCTTCTCCAGATTTTTAAGCTGATACCCTTTTAAAAGATACACGAAGAGCAATATTGTAGGATAATTTACTGTGATAATAATTTCTGTCTTATTCTCACTCCTATGTGAGACTCTCAGAAGAACTAGAAATGTAATTGCATTGCAATTACCCAGACCCTTAGAAGTAGGAATGTCCAGCATTGTACTCATTTCCTTTAAGGGCTTGTTAACAGCTTTGGGTTTTTGGAGGCAGGAACAAAGATTATCTGGTAGCAAGGAGGTAACTCTCATTTGGGCTTTTTCTTGGGAATCAAAGTAACTTTCAGTAATTAGGCCAGGTAGTCCCAGAGGGAGGAGGGGCTAGAAACTGTGCTTGCAGTCATTTTGGAAAATGGATCATTTTGGAGAAGAAAGGGTAGCTTCTCAGAGACTAGTGAAGGGACAGAAGGACTTTCTAATACTCTTACCTGGTGCACGTTCACAGACGTTTCTCCCAATGCCAGAGACTAGAGAAGATCAAGCTTTTGGACCTCCTGGGAATCTCGCCTCAAAGTCCTGAGACCTAAAATATACAGAAGAGGGTCTGTGTGACAGAGCCTGTGGTCAGTAAAGAGAAATACTGTAAAAGCATCTGAGTCATTCTGGAGCAGCAGTACCTGAATAATAGTAGACAAGCAATTCTTCACAGCAGCATCACTTGATGAGAGGAACAACAGAAATGGCAAACAACACGATGGACCGAAGACTAGGATATTCTTCCATTTTCCGTGAGCTTGAATGTTTGCAAAGCCGTAAGATTAGTAATCATCTAGTCCCCTCTTCCCCTTAGAGAAATGATTAGGATAAAGTAGAGAGCTAAAATTCACATTCAAGTTGAAAAAAAATTCTATATGGTCCCCCAAATATTGCATAGTAAAATTATACCTAACACCAAAAATTAAAACTAAAATAATACAAGATTCATTTAACATACATACAAATTCAGTAGCATCAGTAGAAGTTCCACGAAGCTGGAAGCAGGGGTCAGAGGATCTCTTGGGAAAATGAAAGGGATAAAGAATGAGGATCAAGGCACTGTTAGTTTAAACCACCTGTCCAAGATCACGTAGCTAGTATGAGAAAGCTGGAATACTAACATGGATCTTCTGATTCCTGTAAGACTAAAAGACCCAAGGTGACTCAGTATTTAGAAGCATGACTTATGTTGTAGTGCTTGAAACTATGTAGAGAACCAAGGATCAGGTATCTAAAGGTGCTTTCTGAGGCCCCCATGCATGTGAGGGAGTGAACAGAGTGTCATCAGGAACAGAGTGAAACACCGTAACACCCAGATGTGTGAAGGGCAAAGCATTGGAGCAGATCGAGAAACTGTACAAGAAATGTGGAGTCAAGCAAATCTACATTCTTCTCACTTCTGCAGGAAAAGTTGCTAAACTCTCTGAGCTTAGAAAACGCATGTAATGTGCCCAGGTCGTGGTAGGTATTACACTAACATACTTTGAATAGTGAGCCATGCAGTGAGCATGATAAAGAAACAGGAAAATATCTGCCACAACAGAGTGAAACATCACAGAAAGCTTCCTGAAGAAAGAGATTCAATAAATAAATAATCTATTGGTGCATGTTTTTTACAGCTTTGTTTTGTGGCTTGTTTTGGAAGTGGGTGCTTGTAAACTTTTATTTATAGTCTTTTTATGTTAACATACATATATTTTGTTATATATTGCAATATTTACTGAAATTCTGTTGATTTTCAAATTTCTGTGAGAATGTGATTCCTATGAACTCTAGTTTTGTCATGCCTATTAAAATTCAGGAACATAATCCTGAAACTTGGCAGGAAATTAACATATACATAATTTTATTGTTCTCTCAGTCTTTGACTAGACTTCCTTTAAAATACATGTATTATATTTAAATTTATATACATAATATATAAATTCACTTTCCACATATGCAGTCAATATTTTTGCTTTTAAAAAAGTAAAGGAAAAAGCAAAGGAAAGAGGGCTTTGAATATTTTTTCTTCTTCATGGCACCCAAACAATCCTAATTGTGCTCAGACTGCTCCTAAATCTCTTCAATGAGAAAATTATTTCTTTTAAAAATCTTAAATGTTTTTAGCAAATATTTAGTATGCTGTTACATATACAAAAGATTTATAATTGTGCTCATATATAGTATTTATTTTTATTAATTTGGAAAAATATATACCACAAGATGAGTCAATAATGGATACACATGTATATAGAGAGAGACACACATCTTATAATCTGTATAAACCAATAATTTCCATAACTCATACAGAAACATATTACATATTAATACTATAACATAACTGAGAATCCAGGAGCTTTTTTTTTTTTTTTTTTTTTTTGAAACAGGGTTTCTTGCTCTACAAACCATGAAGTGCAGTGGCACCATCTCGACTCACTGCAACCTCCACCTCCTGGGCTCAAGTGATTCTCCCACCTCAGCCTCCCGTGTAGCTGGGACCACATATGTAAGCCTACAGCGGGCTAATTTTTTTGTTTTGTTTTGTAGAGACGGCATTTAGCCATGTTGCCCAGGCTGGTCTTGAACTCCTGGACTCGGGCTATCCTCCTGCCTCAGCCTCCCAAATTACTGGGATTACAGGCATGAGCCACCATGTCCAGCCACAAGGAGAGTTCTGTTTGAATATATTTTTTTCTATCTGACCAGTTTTAGTCACGTTATGAAAAATAGATTAGGATTTGGCTGAACAGTCAACTTGTTAATTACTCTCTGAACAAGTTCTAAATGTGTCATTATTATCTAAATAATGAATAAGTGTGGGTGTGATTTCAATATGGAATAACCTGCCCTTGGCTTTTATTCCTTGAGAGATGTAATATCACTTCAATTGCTTTCGATCAGATGTGACATCTTCTGTACATTGATAGATGTATTATTGATATTCCTGGTCTTAATGTGACAAAGTATCTCTCTTATCTTTGATTAAAATGAATTATCACATTGCAACAGCTACTCTCCCAGTTGTCAGTTGCACAACCGGCTTGCCACTCACTCACCACAACACTTCGGTTTTAGAAAGCATGTTCAGTGAATACACTCATGTTTCTATACATGTAACTCAGCTTCCTTTCTCTTGAGATACCAGGCATACAAACTTGTACCTACTGCTGTGCCAGTCTGTTGCTTTTGCCTGCCTGACTTCTTTTCCATGTGCTGTCACCATAACCCAACTTTCCTTTGAAGAATCTCCCCTCATCCATTCTCAGTCCCTGTGATATGGGTGGTGCTGATCTTAGCCGTCCTTCAAGCACCCCATCTCTAAAAACAAGCATGTGAATAAACCTGACCAGTGAGTTGTCCATGACCCAGCTGCAGTGAATGGTTCAGGGTTAGGAACATAAACCAGTTGAGTGAATCAGAATCATCCCTTAGACTTTGTTGCTCTGAAAATAAATAAATAAATAAAAATGTAAGTTAGACTACAAGTCAGATGCAAATCCTGCTGATATGTTTTGATTCTTCGGATTCAGCTGTGCCTAAATCTGAAAATCCACTCTTGGACCTTTCAATTATATAAGTCATTCAATTCCCTTTCTTTTAAAAAAATAAATAAATAGAGAGCATTTTCATTCACTTGCAAAAGACCCTCAATTAATATGCCCATGATCTGATTTTTTCCCATTCAGATTATGTATTAATCAAAATAGGATAAACTCTGGTGAAATAAATAAAATTAGAAATTCATCTACACAGTATAAATTATGTTAAAATAAATAAATTTTAAGGCTGGGCATGGTGGCTCACACCTGTAATCCCAGCACTTCGGGAGGCCAAGGCATGTGGATCACTTGAGGCCAGGAGTTTGAGACTAGCCTGGACAACATGGGGAAACCCCATCTCTACTAAAAATAAAAAATTAGCCAAGCGTGGTGGCACGTGCTTGTAATCCCAACTATTCAGGAGGCTGAAGGAGGAGAATCACTTGAACCCAGGAGGTGGAGGTTGCAAGGAGCCAGGATCAAGCCACTGCACTCCAGCCTAGGTGACAAAGCAAGACTCCATATCAAAAAAAGAAAAAATGACACAGTCACTACAGCTCACAGCCCATTGTCCAATCTGGTCATTTGGCATCAAACTAACTGCAAAGAAGGTTGGGAAAATGCAGGGAAACACATCCATACTCACTGGGCAGCAGCGATCTGTATCGGTCTGGAGTCTCCAGAGAAAAAGAACCAATAAGTCTTATACACATACACACACACACACACACACACACACACACACAAACACACACACACATATGTATTTATTTTAAGGAATTGACTGACATGACTGTGGTGGCTGGTAAATCTGAAGTTCACAGACCAGCAGGCTGGAAACACAGGCATGAGTTGATATGCAGTCTTGAAACAGAAAACCTTCTTCTTTGGAAAACCTTAGTTTTCACTCTTAAGGCCTCAACTATTAAATGAGACCAAACCAAATTTCTTAAAGTCAACTAGTTGTAGATATTAAGCACATCTACAAAATACCTTCAGAGCAATACCTAGATTCATGTTTGCTTTCATAACTGTAAACTATAGCCTAGCCAAGTAGACACATCAAATTAACCATCAAATTCTCTCTGCCCCAAATGAAATGCCTTTCTTTTCCATTTTTTTCTTTTAATATTGCTGTAGATATAAGTATTTCTGCTATATGGTGGGAGATTATAGTCATGTCCTATTGCTGCACATATTCAATATGTCTCCTCTCAAGCACAAAGCTAAATGTTTCAACATTATAAAATTATTTCTCTGCTCATTAGGATGCTAATTTATTTCTAAAATGTTAGAAACTTTCAATGCTATGTTTTCAATGGCTTCCATTTATGTATTCATTAATCCATTCAATAATATTTTTCAGTACCTACTGTAAGCTAGGTACACCAAAGGTCATCTTTTCATGTCATAAATTTGCATCATTCTATTAATAGAGAATAATAACGGTGGTAATGATTTATAATATTTTGTGACAAATTGTCCTAAAACAGGCTAAAAGCAAGAATAACTTATTTCTTATGGTTTCTGTAGGTCAGGAATTTCAGAGCATTTTCATTGGATGGTTGGTTCTCTCTCAGGATCTTTCATTTGAGATGTAGGCAGATATTGGCTGGTGCTACAGTCATTAGAAGTTTTGACTAGGACTGCAGGTCTACTTTCAAGGGGGCTCACTCAATTGTCTGCAAGTTGGTGCTGGCTATTAGCAGGGCTTTAGTTGTTCTCTATGTGAACATCCTCACAGGCTGCCTGTGTGTGTCCTGAAAGCTACCTTTGTCTAGAACAAGAGATCCAACGGTCCAAGGAAAAAGCTTCAATGACTTCGAAAGGTTTTATGACCTGTATTCGGAAGTCATACACAGTTACTTCTACTGCCTTCTATTGGTCACACAGACCAGCTCTGAATCAATATGGAAGAAGATTATATAGGGACATGTATCCCAGCTGAGGGTCACCAGAGCCAGCTCAGAGGCCGATTACAGTAGCTTATGTTAATCCTTTACTTGAAATACCTTTTGTTTAGAAATCCAGCTGGCTCACCCTATTGAATATATGACTCCATCATTCATATATTCAGGTGTGACTACATCATGAGCTGATGTTTTAGTTAAATTTAGCAGGGACCAAAAACTTTTACCTTAGGTAAAAGGGTAAAAGTACACACACACACACACACACACACACACACTTCTTTCCTCTCTGGATTGGTAGCCCAGATATTCTCTGAAAAGGTTCAGCTGGAGTGGATACCAGACACATGTACACACACACAAGTCATTCACCCAGCATCAAGCACACTATTCTGGGGCCCACAAACTTCTACACAAAAAGAAGTTTCCTAACTTTCACAGAAGCAATACAAGTAAGAACTTAGTATTATCTGGGCATTACACTTAATAGAAAATAAAGCATTACATAATATTGGTTTATTTCTATGCCTTGATCTCTCTGAAATTTCCATTTTACTACATTAAAATGTCTAGTAAGTTCAGTCTTCGAGAAGGCATAAATAGTAATAGAACAACATTGTATTTATTTTATTGTAATGGGTGCAAAATTGACATGTGGCTGAGAAGGTCATGGGAGCTCTTGGGAAGATTCTCATAGGGTGATAATTGCCATGGTATGATAAAACGTGATAATTGCCATGATGGGCACAACCAACTTGGGGTTGTAATGTCAGCAATATAGTTTCCGTTCTCATATCCATTAGTTGTAACGATAAAGCAGTTATAAGCTAATTCCTGTCTTTAGTAAAGTAAAAAAAATGCTTTGAATTTTTAAAAATCACCATTTAAATTCAAATAATTCTTCTCTGTTATCCTTCAATTCTACAGGACTTCTAAGTCCACTTATGTTTAGATCCCAACCCATAGATAGAGAATCTATTCAAGTTTTTATTAGGTCAGATAATTAGACTAATACAGACACTTAAGGAGATGATCAGAATAAATCACTTACAAAAATCTGACTTAATTGGCCAAAAAATATTTAAATGTTTTCAAAATTGAAAATCAATTCTTCATTACTCAAAGGAAAAATCTGACAGCACATTGTGAGCTTTAATGATTCAATTAATGACAAATCATGACAAAATTTTTATAGACTTGTTTTCAAAATTCTAGAATACCACCAGATTTATTAACATTGTCATTGCTTTTTCATCACTATTTTTACAAATACTAATATTAAGGGAGCAGTCTTAATATTAAGGGAGCAGTTAGACTGCTCCCTTAATATTAATAGGAATTCAAACTGTCTCTTAGAAGATGATATGATTTTATACATAGAAAACCCCATAGTTACTGCCCAAAACCTCTTAGATCTGATAAACAACTTCAGCAAAGTGTCAGGATACAATATAAATGTACAAAAATCATTAGCATTTTTATACATCAAGAATGTCCAGGCTAAGAGGCAAATCAGGAACACAATCCCATTCACAATAAACACACACAACAATAAAATACCTAGGAATGCACCCAGCCAGGGAGGTGAAAGATCTCTACAACATGAAATAAAAATGCAACCCGAAGAACTCAGATAAGACACAAAGAGATGGAAAAACATTCCAAGCTCATGGATAAGAAGAATCAATATTGTTAAAATGGCCATACTACCCAAAGCAATTTACAGATTACTTAAAGAAATTCAAGGTAACAAAGAGAAGGAATTCAAAAAAAAAATTTTTTTTTGAGGCAGTTTTACTGTCACCCAGGCTGCAGTACAATGGCATGATCTCAGTTCACTGAAACCTCCACCTCCTGGGTTCAAGCAATTCTCCTGCCTCAGCCTCCCAAATAGCTGGGATTACAGGTGCATGCCACCATAGCCAGATAATTTTTATATTTTTTAGTAGAGACAGAGTTTTGCCATGTTGGCCAGGCTGATCTTGAACTCCTGTCCTCAGGTGATTTCCTGCCTTGGCCTTCCAAAGTGCTGGGATTACAGGCGTGAGCCACCATCCTGGCTAGAAATTCAAAATTCTATCAGATAAATGTAACAAATAGATTGAAATAACTAAAAAGAATCAAGCAGAAATTCTAGAGCTGAAAAATGCAATTGGCATACTGAAGAATGCATCAGAGTTCTTTAATAGCACAACGGACCAAGTAGAAGAAAGAATTAGTGAGTTTGAAGACAGGCTATTAAAAAATACATAGTCAGAGGAGACAAAAAAAAGAAAAATAAAAACAATGAAATACCAGAAAATAGCCTCAAAGGGGCAAATCTAAGAGTTATTGCCCTTAAAGAGAAGGTAGAGAAAGAGATAGGGGTAGAACTTTTATTCAAAGGGATAATAACAGAGAACTTCTAAAACCTAAAGAAATATATCAATATCAAAGTACAAGAAGGTCGTAGAATACAAAGCAGATTTAACCCAAAGAAGACTACCTTGAGGCATTTAATAATCAAACTCCTAAAGGTCAAGGATAAAGAAAGGATTCTAAAAGCAGCAACAGAAAAGAAACAAATAACATACAGTGGAGCTCCAGTACATAAGGCAGCAGAATTTTTAGTGGAAATATTACAGGTCAAGAGAGAATGGCATGGCATAAAGTGCTGAAGGAAAAACATTTACCCTAGAATACAAAAATATCCTTCAAATATGAAAGAAAAATACTTTTTCAGATCAAAAAAAAAAAAAAGCAAGGCTGAAAGATTTCATCAATACCAGACCTGTCCTACCAGACCTGTCCTACAAGAAATGCTAAATGGGGACTTCAATCGGAAGGAAAAGGACATTAATGAACAACAAATAATTACCTGAAGGTGCAAAACTCAATGGTAATAGTAAGAACACAGAAAAACACAGAATTTTTTTTTAAGTTTTAATACTTTAAGTTCTGGGATACATGTGCAGAATGTGCAGGTTTGTTACATAAGTATACATGTGCCATGGTGGTTTGCTGCACCCATCAACTTGTCATCTACATTAGTTATTTCTCCTAATTTTATTTCTCCCCTTGCCCCCCACTCCCTGACAGGCCCCATTGTATGATGTTTCCCTCCCTGTGTCCATGTATTCTCATTGTTCAACTCCCACTTATGAGTGAGAACATGTGGTCCTTGGTTTTCTGTTCTTGTATTAGTTTGCTGAGAATGATGGCTTCCAGATTCATCCATGGTCCTGCAGAAAACATGAACTCATTCTTTTTTATGGCTGCATAGTATTCCATGGTGTATATGTGCCATATTTTCTTTATCCAGTCTAACATTGATGGGCATTTGGGTTGGTTCCAAGTCTTTGCTATTGTGAATAGCACTGCAATAAACATACGTGTGCATGTGTCTTTATAGTAGAATGATTTATAATCTCTTGGGTATATACCCAGTAATGGGATTGCTGGGTCAAATGGTATTTCTAGTTCTAGATCCTTGAGGAATGGCCACACTGTCTTCCTGACTTTTTAATGGTTGCCATTCTAACTGGTGTGAGATGATATCTCATCATGGTTTTGATTTGCATTTCTCTAATGACCAGTGATGATAAGCTTTTTTTCATATGTTTGTTGGCTGCATAAATGTCTTCTTTTGAGAAATGTCTGTTCGTATCCTTTGCCCAGTTTTTGATGGGTTGTTTGTTTTTTTCTTGTAAATTTGTTTAAGTTCTTTGTAGATTCTGGATATTAGCCCTTTGTCAGATGGAGAGATTGCAACAATTTTCTCCCATTCAGTAGGTTGCCTGTTTACTCTGATGATAGTTTCTTTTGCTGGGCAGAAGCTCTTTAGTTTAATTAGATACCATTTGTCTACTTTGGCATTTGTTGCCATTGCTTTTGGTGTTTTAGTCATGAAGTCTTTGCCCATGCCTACGTCCTAAATGGTATTGCCTAGGTTTTCTTCTAGGGTTTTTATGGTTTTCAGGTCTTACATTTAAATCTTTAATCCATCTTAAGTTAATTTTTGTATAAGGTGTAAGGAAGGAGTCAAGTTTTAGTTTTCTGCATATGGCTAGCCAGTTTACCCAACACAGTTTATTAAACAGGAAACCCTTTCCTCATTGCTGTTTTTTTCATGTTTGTCAAAGATCAGATGGTTGTAGATGTATGGTGTTATTTCTGAGGCCTCTGTTCTGTTCCATTGGTTTATATATCTGTTTTGGTACCATTATCATGCTGTTTTGTTTTTTTTTTACTGTAACCTTGCAGTATAGTGTGAAGTCAGGTAGCATAATGCCTCCAGCTTTGTTCTTTTTGTTTATAATTGTCTTGGCTATATGGGCTTTTTTTGGTTTCATATGAAATGTAAAGTATTTTTTTTTTATTCTGTGAAGAAATTCAATGGTAGCTTGATGGGAATAGCAATGAATATATAAATTATGTTGGGCAGTATGGCCATTTTCATGATATTGATTTTTCTTATTCATGAACATGGAATATTTTTTCATTTGTTTATGTCCTCTCTTATTTCCTTGAGCAGTGGTTTGTAGTTCTCCTTGAAGAGGTCCTTCACATCCATTGTAAGTTGTATTCCTAGATGCTTTATTCTTTTGGTAGCAATTGTGAACAGGAGTTTGCTCATGATTTGACTCTCTGTTTGTCTATTACTGCTGTATAGGAATGCTTGTAATTTTTGCACATGGATTTTGTATCCTGAGACTTTGCTGAAGTTGCTTATCAGCTTAAGGAGTTTTTGGGCTGAGAAAATGGGGTTTTCTAAATATACAATCATGTCATCTGCCAACAGAGATAATTTTACTTCCTCTCTTCCTATTTGAATACGCTTTGTTCCTTTCTCTTGCCTGATTGCCCTGGCTAGAACTTGCAATACTGTGTCTTTAGGAGTGGTGAGAGAGGGCATCCTTGTCTTGTGCTGGTTTTCAAAGGGAATTCTTCCAGCTTTTGCCCATTCAGTATGATATTGGCTATGGGTTTGTCATAAATAGCTCTTGTTATTTTAAGATATGTTCCATCAATACCTAGTTTATAGAGTGTTTTTAGCATGAAGGGGTGTTGTATTTTATTGAAGGCCTTTTCTGTATCTATTGAAATAATCATGTGGTTTTTGTCATTGGTTCTGTTTATGTGATGGATTACATTTATTGATTTGTGTTTGTTGAACCAGCCTTGTGTCTCAGGGATGAAGCCAACTTGATCATGGTGGATAAGCTTTTTAATATGCTGCTGGATTCAATTTGCCAGTATTTCATTGAGAATTTTCACATTGATGTTCATCAGGGATATTCGCCTGAATTTTTTTTTTTTTTTTTTACTGTGTCTCTGCCAGGTTTTGGTATCAGGATGATGCTTGCTTCATAAAATGAGTTAGGGTGGATTCCCTCTTTTTCTATTGTTTGAAATAGTTTCAGAAGGTATGGAACCAGCTTCTATTTGTACCTCTGGTAGAATTTGGCTATGAATATGTCTGATCCTGGGCTTTTTTTGGTTGGTAGGCTATTAATTACTGCCTCAATTTCAGACTTTATTATTGGTCTATTCAGGGATTCGACTTCTTCCTGGTTTAGTCTTGGGAGGATGTATGTGTTCAGGAATTTATCCATTTCTTCTAGATTTTCTAGTTTATTTGTGTAGAGGTGTTTTCTCTGTAGTATTCTCTGATGGTGGTTTGTATTTCTGTTGGATCAGTAGTGATCTCCTCTTTATCATTTTTTATTGTATCTATTTGATTCTTCTCTCTTCTTTTCATTATTAGTCTGGCTAGTGTCTATCTATTTTGTTAATCTTTTCAAAAAACCACCTCCTGGATTCATTGATTTTTTGAAGGGTTTTTTATGTCTCTATCTCCTTCAGTTCTGCTCCGATCTTAGTTATTTCTTGTCTTCTGCTAGCTTTTGAGTTTGTTTGCTCTTGCTTCTCTAGTTCTTTTAATTGTGATGTTTAAGGTGTTGATTTTAGATCTTTCTCACTTTCTCCTGAAAACACTGAATATTGTAACATTGTAACTGTGGTGTGTAAACTACACTTGTCTTAAGTAGAAAGACTAAATAATGAACCTATCAAAAATAATAACTACAACTTTTCTAGACATAGTCAATACAATAAGATATAAATAGAAAAAACAAAAAGTTAAAAAGTAGGGAGATGAAGTTATGGTGTGGGGTTTTATTAATTTTCCTTTTGCTTGTGTTTATATAGCAAACAGTGTTAAGTTAGCAAATAATGTTAAGTTGTTATCAGGTTAAAATAATGAGCTATAAGACGGTATTTGCAAGTCTCATGATCACCTCAAACCAAAAAAAAAAAAAAAAAATACAATGGATACACAAAAAATATAAAGCAAGAACCTAAATCACATCACCAGAGAAAATCACTTTCACTAGAGGAAGACAAGAAGGAAGGAAAGAAGAAAAAGAAAACCACAAAACAACTGGAAAACAAATAAAAAATGGTAGGAATAAGTTCTTATCAATAATAATGTTGAATGTAAATAGACTAAACTATCCAATCAAAAGACATAGACTGGGTGAATAGATGAAAACACAAGATCCATTGATCTGTTGACTGCATGAAATACTCTTCACTTATAAAGACACACATAGAATAAAAATAAAGGAACAGAAAAAGTTACTCCATGCCAATGGAAGCCAAAAAAAAAAGAGCAGAAGTTTCTATACTTGTATCAGAAAAAATAGATTTCAAGATAAAAACTATAAGAAGAGACAAAGTAACCACATAATGATAAAGGAGTCAATTTAGCAAGAGGATCTAATAATTTAAAATATATATGCACCCAACACTAGAGCATCCAGATATATAAAAGAAATATTATTAGAGATAAAGAGAGAGACAGGTCCTGATACAATAACAGCTGGACACTTCATTGGGGATCATCTCCAGGACATTGGTCTGGGCAAGAGTTCTTGAGCCATACCCCACAAGCACAGGCAACCAAAGCAAACATGGGCAAATGGGATCACATCAAGTTAAAAAAAGAAACCTCATCACATGTCTGAGCACATTGGCTCAAGTCTGTAATCCCAGCACTTTGGGAGACCAAGGCAGGCAGATCACTTGAGGCCAGGAGTCTGAGACCAGCCTGGCCACATGGCAAAATCCTGTCTCTACTAAAAAAATTAGCCAGACATTGTGGTGTTCGCCTGGACTCCCAGCTACTCAGGAGGCCAAGGCATGAGAATTGCTTCAACTCAGGAAGCAGAGGTTGCAGAGAGCTGAAATGGTACCACTGCACTCCAGCCTGGGAGAAAGTATTTGCAAACTACCTCTCTGACAATAGATTAATAACCAGAATATATAAGGAGCTCAAACAACTCTATAGGAAAAAAAATAGAAATATCCAATCAAAAATAGGCAAAAGATTTGAATAGACATTTCTCAAAAGAAGACATACAAATGGCAAACAGGCATATGAAAAGGTGCTCAACATCACTCATCATCAGAGAAATGCAAATCAAAACTACAATGAGTTATCATCTTACATCAGTAGAAATGGCTTATATCCAAAAGACAGACAATAAGAAATGCTGGTCAGGATGTGAAGAAAGGGGAACCTCGTACACTGTTGGTGGGAATGTACATTAAGTTTCAAAACTACCATTTGATCCAGCAATACCACTGCTCAGTATATACCCAAAAGAAAGGAAATGTATCTATCGAAAAGATATCTGCACTCCTATGTTTGTTGCAGCACAGTTTATAATAGCTAAAATTTGGAAGCAACCTAAGTATTCATCAACAGATCAATCAATAAAGAAAGTGTGGTACATATGGACAATGGAGCACTATTCAGTCATAAAAAAAGAATGAGATCCTGTCATTTGCAACAACAGGGACAGAACTGGAGATCACTGTGTTAAGTGAAATAAGCCAGGCACAGGAGACAAACATCTCATGTTCTCATTTATTTGTGGGAATTAAAAATCAAATCAATTGAACTCATGGACATAAAGAATAGAAGGATGGTTACCAGAGTCTGGGAAGGTTAGTTACGGGTTGGGGTTCATGGGGATGGTTAATGAGTACAAAAAAATGTAGAAAGAATGAACAAAACCTACTATTTGATAGCACAATAGGGTGATTATAGTCAATAATAACTTAATTGTATATTTTATAAAATAACTTAAAGAATATCATTGGATTGTTCATAAAGGATGAATGCTTTAGGGGATGGAATATCCCATTCTCCATGATGTGCTTATTTCAGAATGCATGCCTGTATCAAAACACCTCTGGTACCACATAAATATATACACTTACTGTGTACCCACAACAAGTTTTTTTTTTAATAAAAATAATAAATTCAAAAAAAGATCTCAGTCTTTCTGCAAGTCAGGAATTCAGGTGCAGCTTAGCTGGACCCTCTGGCTTTGGGTCTCTCACAGGGATCATCTCAGAAGGCTGAAATCAAGCTGTCAGCTGTGTCTGAAGTCATCTTGAAACATGACGGGTAGTGGAACTACTTATACACTCCAGTGGTTGGAGTGATGCATTTACAAGCCAAGAAACTCCTAGGATTTCCAGCAACTACCAGAAGCTAAGAAGAAGTAAACAAGGATTCTACCTTGGAGCCTTCGAAGGGAGTATGGGCTTGCTGAGAGCTTGCTTTTGTATTTCTAACCTCCAGAACCATTAGAGAATAAGCTTCTGTTGTTTTTAGCCACCAAGTTTGTCACACTTTGTACAGCAGCCCTAGGAAACTAATACAGGAGTATCAGTACTTTATTATTTAGATGCTAACTTAAAGAATAACTATATAACCTATCCTGAAAACAGTCTATAAACCAGTGTTTTCTTCAAGTTAGGCTGGGTTAACATACAATCCTTTTTGAAGAAGAAAAATTATCATATACTATCAGTGTTAAACTATTTTCATAATTAACTGCATTAATTTTATGTGATCGATGATGCTGTTTTGCTGAACATGAATGGCAATGCTTAGGGTCAGTAGTAGAAGATGATTTGCAAATTTTACACTTCATTTACTGTAAGTTGGACAAACCTGTAAGTGGCCTTGTGATCCCTGTCTCATGGTATTCATACCCTTGCATAATCCCCTCTCCTTGAGTGTAAGTAGGATCTGTGACTTGCTTCTAACCAATAGAATTCAGCAAAGGTGATGGGATGTCACATTAATGATTACAGTACATCCTATAGGATTCCATTCTGCTAGAGACTCTCTCTCTCCACTGTCAGCTTTGAGGAAGCAATTTGCCATGGTTTCTATAGCTACAAGTAAATGAATACTGTGAGCAATTTGAGTGAGCAAGGAAACGCATTCTTCCTCCATCAAGTCCTTTATATAAAATGGCATAGTATTTGCACATAACCTGTGCACATCCTCTTGTATACTGTAAAGCATCTCCAGATTATGTATAATATCTAATACAATGTAAATGCTATGAAACAAATAGTGGTTATACTATTTTTTTGTATTTTTTATTTGTATTATTTTTTACTTTTGTATTGCTATTTTTATTTGTATTATTTTTTAGTTTTGTATTGCTATTTTTTTTTTGAGACAGGGTCTCATTCTGTTGCCAAGGCTGGAGTACAGTGGCACAATCACAGATTAATGCAGCCTCCTTTTGCCGGGCTTAAACAATCCTCCCACCTTGGCCTCCCGAGTAGCTGGGACTACAGTCGTGTGCCACCCACCCAGCTAATTTTTTTGATTTTTTTTCTTCTGTAGAGACAGGGTCTTGTTATTTTGCCCAGGCTGGTCTTGAACTCTTAGCCCCCAGAGATTTCCCAAAGTGTTGCCATTACACGCATGGGCCACAGTGCCCAGCCTTGTATTGTTACTTTTTACAGTTTTTTCCCAGTTGGTTAATCCTAGGGTGCAGATGACCGATATGGAGGCCACCTGTTCTCAAGACTAGGAGAATTATTAAATTTGGAGGTGGGGAGAGGTAAATAAATGTGAGATTTTTATAAGATGACCTTTTGTAATATTAGTATGGTGCTACCTGGTGCCATAAGAAGACTTGATTCTTCAGTCACTTTTCTCAATTTACTCTGAAAACTTAATCTATGCATTATATTATGCTGTCATTTGTCATTTACTGAGTGAAGTATAAGTCATAATCATAAATGCAGACTCCACAGGAATCATGGGGCCATTCTCACTTTTAACTGTTCAACCAGATAATCTAGAATAAGTTTTCATAAATAAATATAAAAAATTATCCCAAAGACATTCAGATCTGTACCTCTTCTCATAAAAACAGTAGAATGAAAGCAAGTAAAAGTGATATTAAAAGGATAACTTTAATTATTTTAACGTAAGGTTAATGTTTTTATGTGAATGATTTGCTACATTTATTTCAGTAACCATTATTAGTTATATAACCGACAAAACTCCCCTTTGCCACTAGCTTGGGATGCCAAGATATAGATAAGTTCCAACCTTATTCCTAAATCAAAAAGATCTCCTCCACCCCCATCAGTTTTCAGTTATGCCATATTTACCAAGGTCCCAGGAATGAATATCCCCCAAGGGGATGTTTAGGAAAGATGCTGCCCTCATATCCATGTGGTGGGGTACCCTGACCTGGTCACCAGCTACAAGGTGGGGTACTAGGTGAGTCCAGTCTCTGCTTTCAATAACTCTTTGATACCCCACAGTCAATGCTCAGACGTTAGCACCCAGAACCTCTACCTTCATTGGAAGGATAGATATGTTGAGGCAGGTAGAACAGGAATACCTTGCAACCCTCACTGTGTAATTAACCTACCACCCAAGAACAGATAAGTGGGTGTCTTAATCTATTTGGGCTGCTATAATAGAATACCATAGTATTGGTGGCTTATAAACAATAGAGATGTATTCCTCACTGTTCTAGAGGCTGGGAACTCCCAAGATCAAGGTTTAGGCAGATTTGGTATCTGAGGAGGGCCCACTTCCTCGTGCAAGGACAGTCATTTTCTTACTGTGTCCTCACATGCTAGAAGTAGAGAGAGAACTGTCTGGGGTCTGTTTTATAAGGGCACTCATTTCATTTATAAGGGCTTCCCTCTTATGACCTAATCACCTCCCAATGACACCACCTCCAAATACACTGGGGATTAAGTTTCATCATATGAATTGGGGGTGGGGGAAGAAAACAGAAACATTCACTCCTTAGCAAGGGACTTCTTGATAAAGCATAAAACAAGGAAATTCACTGGTAAAGTTTTTTTGATGACACTTTCACTATGCATTAATAAATTTTTAGCAGCACATTTCATAGCTGACAGCAAAACCATGAGGTTATGATAATGTACGTTTTTAAGAAACATTGCCCAAATGTACATTTACTTGGTGGATAAAAACTTAAAAGTATGGTTGCTGTGGACTGAAGCTTTGTATCCCCTCAAAAATTCTTATGTTACGGCCCTAGCCTTCAAATATGTGATGATATTTGAAGATGAAGCCTTCGGAGAGTAATCTAACTAACTAGGGTTAGATTAGGTCATGAGGGTGGGGTCCTTGTGATGGGATTAGCATCCTTCTAAGAAGAGAAAGAGAGACCAGAGTGTGTGTGCACTTTCCTTCTCTTTCTCCCTCCTTCTCTCCCTCGCCCTCCCCCTCACCAACCCCTACATGTCAGGAAGAGGGCCCTCAACAGGAACAGAATTGGCCCATACCTTGATCTTGATCCCCCAGCCTCCAGTACTGTGAGAAACAAATGTCGTTTAAGCCACTTAGTCCATGGTATTTTGTTAGGGCAGCCTAAGACGACAGTTCTTAAAACTAGTCATAAATCTGCATTGCCAGCAAAAGGAACACTACAAATCTTCATCATAGCAATTCCACTTCTAAGTCTTTAGCCAAAAGAAATAAAAACATGTCCACAAAAAGATTTGTACAGAGCTTTCAGTTTCCAGTCCAACATGTAAAGAGCTTCGCAGGTGTCACTCCATCAACAAGTAAGGAGCTGAACAGACTAAAAATCAGCACTATTCTTAGATCTATCATAGAAGTGATGTCTCAAGGCAAACTGCTGCTCCAAAAATTAAAGAGAGAAATAGGCAGAGAGAGAGAACGACAACTTATCAGAGCAAAAGCCTCTGTGACCAGCACTAGATTAAGAAAAGCTGAACTGTAATTGATGAGTTGCTGGAGGCTCAGTGTGGGCAGTTCTGAGAGTTAAGACCTCGGGGTGAGGGAGCCATAACGGGGAAGAACTCACATTTTCTGACTTACCTCTAAGAGCTCTAATAGACTCTCACAGTAAGGACACCTTCCTTCTTCCAGCTGCAGGAGGATAAAAGTAATCATTTTGAAATAAGTCAGGACATTCTGTTCTTAATAAGGTCTGCCCTCAGGAGAAATTATTTTACCAAAGCCTAACCTATTGGGGTTTTAGCAGAGCCTAATTAAACTAGGGCAAGGGAAATATCCAACTCTCCAAACCCCACTAGATATCATGGCTCACCTAAGGGGGTAAAAATACAAGAAGCATTTCTGAGGTTTACAGTGCATGGACAGAGACTCACTGGAAGACTGAGACCTAATCATGGGACTATGGAAAGCTTCCCCTACCCCTGCACCTTACCACCACATTGCTAAAGGTCTGTTTACACAATTCCCTTTAACTAGTGCATTATTTTTTTAACAAAAAAAAAAAAATTACAAGCATACTAAAGTACAAAAAAAAAGGCAGTTTGAAGAAGAAGAGAAAGTACCAGAACCAGAATCAGATATGGCAAGAATGTTAGAAATATCAGGCCAGGACTTTAAAATAACTATAATTAATATGGTAAATAATCTAATGGAAAAAGTGGGCAACATGAAAGAATGAATGAATGATGCAAGCAAAGACAGAAATTCTACAAAAGAAACAAAAAGAAATGCTAGAGATTTAAAAACTCTATAAAAGAAATGAAGAATGCCTTGGATGTGCTCATTTGTAGAAAAGACATAGCTGAGAAGAGAATGTTTGAGCTCGAAGGTGTGTCGATAGAAACTTCTGAAACTGAAAAGCAGAGATAAAAACAGAAAAGAATATCCAAGAACTATGGGACAATTTTAAGAAGTGTAACATGTAAGTAATAAGAATACCAAAGAAGAATGAGAAATGAACAAAAGAAATGTTTGGAGAAATAATGACTCCAGATTTCTCCCAAATTAATGTCAAACAACAGATCCAGCAACCTCGGAGAACACCAAGCAGGGTAAATGCCAAAAACTAAAATGAAAACTAAAAAAAGAAAACTATGCCTAGGCATATCATATTCAAACTGCTGAAAATCAAAGACAAAGAAAAAATCCTGAAGTAAGTCAGAGAGGAGTGGTGGGGGAAAACCCCTAACAGTAGAAGAGCAAAGATAAAAATACATCTGGCTTCTCAGATAAAAATTATATCTGGCTTCTCCTCAGAACCCATGGAAGCAAGAAGAAAATGGAGTGAAGTAAAGCAAGAGGGAAAAAGACACCAACCCAGAACTCTGTGTCCTGAAAAATTAACCTTCAAAAGTGAAGGAGCCAGGTGTGGCTCCTGTAGTCTCAGATACTCATGAGACTGAGGTAGGAGGATCACATGAAGCCAGGAATTCCAAGCCAGTCTGAGCAACATAGTGATACTACCGTGTCTTTTTAAAAAAGGGTGTGGGGGTGGGAACAAAGAGAAAATAGGCTTCCACACACACACAAATATCAGCCTTATTAAAAATAACCAAAACCTGGAAGCATCCCAAATGTCTGACAGGAGATAAATAAATTGTGGTATGTTTATATAATGGGATACTGTTCGGCAATTGAAAAAAAAAAAAGCAAACTACTAATACATACAGCAGGAGAGATAAATCTCAAGAACTCTTTTTTGTTGTTTTTGTTTTTTGAAACAGTCTTGCTCTGTCTCCCAGGCTGGAGTGTAGTGGCTCACTGCAACCACCACCTCCAGGGTTCAAGCAATTCTCATGTCTCAGCCACTCAAGTAGCTTGGACTACAGGCACGTGCCATCATGCTCAGCTAATTGTTGTATTTTTGGTAGAGATGAGGTTTTGCCATGTTGACCAGGCTGGCCTTGAACTCCTGGTCTCAAGTGATCTGCCTGTGTTGACCTCCCAAAGTGCTGGGATTACAGGTGTGATCCACCACACCCAGCCTGGATCTCAAAAACTTTTGTTAAACCACTGAGGCCAAACCCAAAAGTGTACATATTGTATGATGCAATTTACATGAAATACAAACACAAATAAAACTAATCTATAATAATAGAATCAATTTGTGTCTGTAATATGGCATGGGGTAAAAATTGACTGGAAAAAAACACAAAAGACTTTCTACACAATGAGAAACAGTATCTTGCTTTGGGTAATAGTCACAGGAATACACACAATTGTAAAGTTGATCATATTAAATACATAAGATCTGTGCACTTCATCATATGTTAATTATATCTCAATTAAAAATTCATTTACATATAAACAATTTTAAAACAAAATTGTATCATACCTGCATCATTTTTAAATAGAGCAAGGCAACATCAAGAATGGCTAGAACTCTGACCTTGAATTGACTTTTTTTCTGGTCTTAACTTCAGCTGCAAAGCACTTCAAATGGCTCACCTTATTAAAAAGGAGAAAACATAATGTAATACCCCACCTGATTACTTTGAGTCCAGTGTCTCCATCTAGTTTCCAAGAACAGTAATAGTAATAATGATTATAATAATAAATGGTTATTTAATGGTTATTGTGTGCTAGGCATTGCACTAAGTATTTTGTATATATTATCTCACTTCATCTTTACAATAGTACTTTAATTCTATTATTTTCATCATATTACAACAATAACACTGAAGGTTAGAATGGTTGAACAGCTTAGGTATTAGAGGAAAAGTTCCTCAAGATAATAAAGACTACTTCTGCAAAAACCTCAGCTGACATTGTAATCAATTTTTCCAGTAACATACGGTACAAGACAAGGATATGCATTCTCATTACTTCTATTTAACAGAGTACTAGAAGTACTAGCAAGAGCAATCAGGCAAAAAAAAAAAAAAAGAAGAAGAAAGAAAGGGCATCTAAATCTTAAAGGAAGAAGGAAAATGATCTTTATTTGCAGATGACAAAATCCCATATGTTAAAAAAAAAGATACCACACCAAAAAAAAAAAAAAACAAGGAAACAAAAACTATTAGAACTAATAAATGAATTCAGTAAAGTTGCAGTATACAAAATCAACATACAAAAATTAGTAGCATGTTTCTACACAAATAGCAACCTAACTGGAAACAAAATCAAGAAATTAATTCCATTTATGGTAGCATCAAAACAGTACGTGGGAATAAATTTAACCAAGGAGGTAAAAGATCTGTATGCTGGCTGGGCACAGTGGCTCACGCCTGTAATCTTAGCACTTTGGGAGGCCAAAGTGGGAAGATCTCTTAAGGACAGGAGTTCAAGACCAGCCTGGCCATCATGATGCATCCCCGTCTCTACCAAAATACAAAAATTAGCCTGGTGTGGCGTCACATACTTGTAATCCCAGCAACTTGGGAGGGTGAGGTAAGAGAATCGCTTGAACCTGAGAGGTGGAGGTTGCAGTGAGCTGAGATCATGCACTGCCCTCCAGCCTGGGCAAAAGAGAGAGACTTCAACTCAAAAAAATATGTATCTGTATACTGAAAACTATAAAACAATGATGAAAAAAAGGACAAATAAATGGAAATAAATCCTGTGCTCATGGATCAGAAAATTCATATTGTTAGAATTACATACTAAACAAAGCAATATACAGGTTTAATATCATTCCTGTCAAAACCCCAACTGCATTCTTCAAATTCCATATAAATTTTCATAAAATTTTAGGAAAATTCCTCAGCTGACATTGATTCCATATGATTCATATGATTTAAGGAAAATTCATATGGAACCATAAAATACCCAAAAGAGCCAAAACAATTCTGAGAAAGAAAAAGTTGGAGACATCACACTTCTTGTTTTTAAATTATGTTACAAATTTGTAGTAATCAAAAGAGTATAATCCTAGCATAAAAACAGACACATCGACCAGGAGAATAAAATAGAGACCCCAGAAATAAATCCAAACATATACAATCAACTAATTTTTGACAAGGGCACCAGGAGGACACAATAGGGAAAGGATAGTCTCTTTAATAAATGGTGCTGGGAAAACAGAATTTTCCATAAAGAAGAATAAAACTGGACCCTTAAGTACCTTACACAAAAATTACCTCAAAGTGGATTAAAGAATTAAATATAAGTCAATAGAATATCAAAATCCTAAAAAATAACATAGAGAAAAATCTCCTGGACATTGGCTTTGGTAATGACTTTTTTCGTATCACACCAAAAGCTCAGGCCACAAAAGCAAAAATAAATAAATGAGACTACATAAAACTAAAAGCTTCTGCACAACAAAGGGAATAATCAGCAAAATGAAATGGCAGCCTATGGAATGGGAAAAAATATTTGCAAGCCATATATATGATAAGAAGTTTGTATCCAAAATTTATACAACTCAATAGTGTAAAACAAATAACCTACTTAGGTTTGGTGGCTCATTCCTGTAATCCCAACACTTTAGGAGGCCAAAGCGGGAGGATCACCTGAGGCCAGGGGTTTGAGACACTCCTAGGCAACATACCAAGACGCTGTCTCTACAAAAAGCTTTTAAAAGCTGGGCATGGTGGTGTGAGCCTGTATTCCCAACTACTTGGGAGGCTGAGCTGGGAGAATCACTTGGGCCCAGGAGGTCAAGGCTGCAGTGAGCCAAGATCACACCACACCACTGTACTCCAGCCTGAATGACAGAGTGAGATCCTGTCTCTTAATTAAAAAAATAAAATAAAATAATGATTTAAAAAATGGACAGAGGGAATTTCTCCAATGAAGACATAAAATAGCCAACGGGTACAGGAAAAGGTGCTCAACATCATTAATTATCAAGGAAATGCAAATCTAATGATTATGAGACAGTACCTCACACCTGTTAGGATAACTATTATCAAAAAGTCAAAAGAGTTAGGGGAGAAAGAAGGGGAAGAAAAAAAAGTCAAAAGATAACAAAAGTTGACTAGGCTGTGGAGAAAAGGGAACTGTTGCACCCTGTTGGTAGGGATGTAGATGGGTACATCCATTATGAAAATAGTATGGACGTTTCTAAAGAAATTAAAAACAGAATTATCATATGACCCAGCAATCTCTCTTCTGCACATATACTCAAAGGAAATGAAATCACCACCTTGTAAAGCTACCTGCACACTCCCATGTTCATTGCAGCATTGTTCAAAATAACCAAGACATACAAACAACCTAGGTGTCCACTGACGAACAAACGGATAAAGAAAATGTGGTACACATATCAATAGAATATTATACAGTTCAAAAAAAGAATGAGATATTGCCATTTCTAACAACATGGATAAGCTTGGAGGACATTATTTTAAGTGAAATAAGCTAGACACAGAAAGAAAAATACTTTGTGATTTCACTAATATGTGAAATATAAAAAAAAAATCAAATACGCAAAGAAAACAAAACAGTAGTTACCCCAGTGAAGGTGGAGAGAGCAGAATTGGAGAGGTAGGTAAGAGAATGTAAAGTAGCAGATACGTAGGATGAACAAGTTTAGAGCTCCAAGGTACAACATGAGGACTATGGGTGATACAATTGTACTTTATATGGGATTCATGTTAAATGAGTAGACTTAGCTCCTCTTGACACACACGCACACACACACACTCACACAAATGGATAACAATGTAAGATGATGGACATGCCAATTTGCTTCACTGTAGTAACCTTTTCACTATCTATATGTATCCCATAATATCATGTTGTATACCTTAATTACACATAATAAATTTTATTTTTAAAAAAGAGAATAAAAAAAGAAAGAAAGAAAGGAAAATAGAAAGGGAGGGGAGAAAGGGATAAAGGGAGGGAGGGAGGAAGAAGGAAGGAAGGAAGGAAGGAAGAAAAACTAAAGTTTGAAACAAAGCCAGGCCTTGAATCTAAGCCTATGCCTTTTTTTTTTTTTTTTTTTTTTTGAGGCAAAGTCTTCCTCTGTGTCTGTCACCCGGGCTGGAGTGCAGTAGCACAACCTCGGCTCACTGCAACCTCTGCCTCCCAGATTCAAGCAATTCTTCTGCCTCAGCCTCCCGAGTAGCTGGAACTATAGGCATGCACCAGCACGCCTGGCTAATTTTTGTAGGTCTGTAATCCAACATTTTAAAATAATCTCTAAGTTCCCTTTAAATTTCAAAAGTGTGTGCGTCTTTCATTTTGAGTCATAGATCTCCATCTTAATTTCCATTCATTATAGAGACAACTTGTATTCATTCCAAAATGTATAACACCTGAAGGGAAAAGAACAGAAATACATATAGTAACTCTGTCAATTTATTGAAACTAGAAAATCTGAATTTTTTTAGTAATTTTAAGCAACTTTTATAGACTAAGCAGACATTCAATTTGTTGGAGAAAATGTTTGCTATGTCCTGAGAAGAAATGGCCTGCTAAGTATTTTTTAGTCAAGGAGCAATGATAAAAATCTTTACACATTTTCAGATAAGCCCTGAAATTGGTAGGTAATCCAAAGGTAATACTTAAGGGTGGATTTATGAAACATAAGCATTCCCTGGAGATTCTAAGAAAGACCTGGGGAGGATATTAGACTTCCATTAATTACACAAGGGACTTGGCTGTGTTCACTGTGTCTTCAAAGGAGAGGAGTCTCACTTAAAGGGCAGAAATATGAGAACAAACAAGACTTGATATGCTGATAAATGTTTAACAACTAGGTCTCCAGGAACAAAATGAAAAGCCCTGACTTGTACTGTTAGCTGATTTCTGAAAGACTTCTTGGATTAGTAAGAGTAAAAATGAACTTAGACTAAAAAACAAAAGACAGCCATGCTGTTAATCAGACTGCTGAAAGAACAAACGCATAAAGTCAGCTACAAAGTTAACAGGACATATGGTTTCTCCCAACATTATGTGACTGTGAGATGTCATCACCACCCTCACTATGAGCAATTACTGCTTCCTTACTAATGCCACTTCCCAATACCCTTTGCTGTTCCTGTTGGATGCCCAATTGGTAAACCTTCTTACCCTCATGACAGTAAGAAATCCCTAGTTAATCCCCACTGCTAACCCTGTCACAGAAATAGCAACCAACTCTTAGACCCCCCTGAGACTTCTCTGGCAGGAACTCAACAGGTACAAAACAGAGTTGACATTACACAGTTCCTGCACGTGCTCTCCTTGGCTATGAATCAGTCAATAAATTTGATTTTGTCAGACTAAAGGCTGAAAGTTTTTGGCTGGTCATGCTTTAACTTTTCCATGGTGTTAAAATTCCCACCAAGGTTGACTTTAAGCTAAGAACACAATGTCCCTGAATATAGATTTGGGAAGAGAGGAATACAATCAGCTTAGGTACAAGCTAGCCCTAACACACCACTGCCCAGATTATACTCAACAGCCATGGAGAAGATAACGTCTTAATCCCCATCATACGGATAAGAAAATCTAAGTTCAGAGAGTTTACATAAATTGTTTAAGATCACAAAGCTAGTGTCAGAGTCACCATTTAAATCTGTGTCTTTCTGATTCACAATGCCATGATCTTTACCACCGCACTGTTTAATATGTTATGACACTACCATCTCTTTTAATAATTTCTTAGGTGTAGACCTTTTAAAGACTACATTCCATTCTTTGTACAGAGTACATTTTATAAGACTTTTGTACCTTCTATATATAACACTGGGCAAAAATTTATCATCTTTAAGCCTCAGCTTCCTCACCTATAAATTGGGAGGGAACAAATATCGTGCCTATCCCATAAGGCAGTTGAATAGATTTTAAAAATTAATGAATGTAAACTATTTAGCATATAGTACTCAATATATATTAGCTATTAAAAGTATAATGCCTTACATATAAACTGTTAAACAAATCTTTGTCATTTTTATGGACATTCAATTTAATAACTTTCTATAATTATCATTCAAATCACTTTTGGATTTTATATGCAGATGAGATGATTTTAAAAATATTTCTGTAATACTGCTTCCATTATCTGTTGCTGCTTTACAAAATAAAACTTACCAGTTTAAAACCACAACAGTGTATTATTTTTCATATTTCTCTGTGTTAACTGGGTTGTTCTGTTCCATGTATTGTTAACTAGGGTCTCTCACATGGCTATACTCAACTGGAAACTTGGCTGGGGCACTTTAGTTTTCTTTCAAGTTGTCTCTCTCTCCATGTGGTGTCTTACCCTTCAGGGCCTGTATTAGTCTGTTCTCACACTGCTATAAAGCACTACATGAGACTCGCTAGTTTATAAAGAAAAGAGGTTTAAAGTGACTCACAGTTTCACAGGCTGTACAGGAGGCATGGCTGGGGAGGCCTCAAGAAACTTATAATCATGACAGAATGTGAAGGGGAGGCAAGCGCATCTTCACACGGCAACAGGAGAGAGAGCGCAAAGGGGAAAGTGCTACACACGTTCAACCAGCTCTCTTGAGAACTCACTCACTGTCACAAGAACAGCAAGGGGAAACTGCCCCCATGATTCAATCACCTTCCACCAGGCCCCTCGGCCAACACATGGGGATTACCATTCAACATGAGATTTGAGTGACGACATACAGGGACATTCCACGTGGTGTTTCTCTTTAGCAATATAGCCTGTACTTTCTTACAGTACGATGTCTAGGTTCCAAGATCGAGTTTTCTAAGAGGACAGCTTGAATGTGCAGGCCCTCAATAAGCCTTACTTGTGTCACACTGGCTGATGTCTACTGAAAACCACAGCAAGTTACATGAGCAAACCCAGAGTCCTTGTGGAAGGGAGCTATCTAAGGACACTAGCATCGAGAGGAAGAGATTGGAAAGAGGGAAATCAAAGCACCAGGCTGCCACAGATTCCTATATAAATTCACGTATAAACCTTTTCCAGAATCAATGAGAAGATGCCAAATAACTGATTTTAACTGAAAGAGTCTTTAGTCCTGTGAATAATGAAAGCAGAATTGGAACTGACGTAATGTTCCTTTCAGTCTGATTCTCTATGTCAGATGTGCATGGCCCTATTATAGAATGAGAATTTAGAAATAATAGCAAAGTCATTTCAAAGAGCTAAGGAAAAGAGAATAAATCATGACCCCGTAAGTACCACTCCATTCTACCTCTTAATGCACTAAAAAAGTGTCATAGATTATGATAATCATTCATCTAATAACACACACATAACATCATCATCATTAGGGTTGCCATTATAACCATTACATTTTTATTAACATTTTCTTCCTGAAATTTCCGTTTGAAAGCCAATGGCAATTTTCTTTTGAAAATGATTTCTAACAAGAATGGCTCCACTATGCACTTTGTTCTGAAGTCAACCTCCCCTGGCAAAACCTGTTTAACATTTTTCTTGTTCCTTTCCTCTGCCCTTCTAGGGCAAAAAGAAAATGCCATTTTAAAAAAAGAAAACTATTATTGTATGTCTGTCATAATTACACACAAGATTTAATTACACTGCTCTGAAATATTTATTGCAAATGTGTCATTTAAAGATATTTCATTTCTATTCATGTGTAGTTCCCATACTCACAGTATAAATATTTACAGTTAATTATGGAAATTTTCAAACAATAATTCCAGCAGCGGGAATGTATATTAATAAATTAGTCTTAAAAAAAAATCTTTAAGTGGGAAAAGAAAAGGGTATGATGTATCTACAGTAGCCAGTGTTTATATCTCTCAGTGACCCAGGGCCTTCCCAAGGCCACATTCTCATAATCACATGCTTTTGTAAAATTTCGCAAATGAAAATACTTTATCTTAGGATGACCTCTGTCTCTCTTCACTGTGAATTTCCTCCCATTGCCTGTCTCCTCAGGTAGAGTGGTAATGACGTGGCCGTGGCATTTTTAGAATCTATTTAGGGCTACATTTAAGGTCTTGTGGGATATATTTATGTGGTTTGCAGCTGCTTCAATATATAGTTAAGTTACTGCCAGTCATCCTCCCATAGAAAAGGCTTTCAGAAATACACCTTTCCTGTAAACATGGCACGTATTTATACAATGTGGTCACACAAAGGCTCACACCAGAGGTCCTGTCTCCGTGTGAATATATCTTACAGTATCTGGCATGGAAGGTGATATGGTTTGGATCTGTAGCCCTGCCCAAATTCATGTGGAATTGTAACTCCTAGTGTTGGAGGTGGGGCCTGGTGGGAGGTGACTGGATCATGGGGGGCAGATTTCCCCCTTTGGTGCTGTTCTTGTGATAGAAGTCTCACAAGATCTTGTTGTTAATATGTCTATAGCACCTCCCCACCCTTTGTCTCTTCCTCCTGCCTTGGCCATGTAAGGCATGCCTGCTTTTCCTTCTCTTTCTGCCAGGATTGTAAGTTTCCCTGGGCCTCCTCAGAAGCCAAGCATATGGCCAGCATCATGCTTCCTGTATAGCCTGTGGAATCATGAGTCAATTAAACTTCTTTTCATAAATTACCCAGCTTCAGGTATTTCTTTATAGTAGTGTGAGATTGGACTAATGCAGAAGTTTATTGGTAATGGAGGAGAAATGTGGTTTGAAATGTATGAACTAAATTGCCTTTCTATTCTGAAGTGGCAACCAAAATATACACCGAAAACTGGAGGGGGAGAGAGTAATAAACATCTATCAGGCAATTAAAAGTATATATTAATTATATATATTATATACTAATATAAAATATATATTAATTTAAAGTATACATTTCCTTTCCAGATTTTGTTGTATTTACAATATTTTTCAGCTTTTAAAATTCTGTAAATTGTTATGACTCCTTTTCTCAATCTAAATAAATATTCACTTCATACCTATTTTTATTTTTTTATTTTTATTTTTATTTATTTATTTTTTTGAGACGGAGTTTCGCTCCTGTTACCCAGGCTGGAATGCAATGGCATGATCTCGGCTCACCGCAACCTCCGCCTCCTGGGTTCAAGCAATTGCCCTGCCTCAGCCTCCTGAGTAGCTGGGATTACAGGCACGCGCCACCGTGCCCAGATAATTTTTTGTATTTTTAGTAGAGACGGGGTTTCACCATGTTGACCAGGATGGTCTCGATCTCTTGACCTCATGATTCACCCGCCTCAGCCTCCCAAAGTGCTGGGATTACAGGTATGAGCCACCGCGCCTGGCCCCCATACGTATTTTTATATTAGTACTTTTGTATTAACTTCTTAAAGAAAGGTCTCCAAACTGTACAAGCAAAACCTGAATATGTTTCCAATGGTAACTAACCTCTGATACTGTGAAATAGTCTCTTACCTGAGAAGGTGAATTCTTGGGCAATAATAAGATCATGTTGAGCGAATTCTCTTCTTGTTTTGGGGTTTCCATTTTTCTTCTCTTTACTCATGAAGACGGATTTCTACATCTAAGAAATGTGACTTTAGTCTCATACTTTCACATTAAACTCTAACCTGTAGGAATAGTGATGAATTTTAGCCAGAGGTAGATCATTAATCATGCTTGACTGATTGTATTAGTCATGGTTCTCCAGAGAAAGAGAAAAACTAGGAAATATATATATACGGAAAGAGAGATTTATTTTAAGGAATTGGCTCACGCAATTGTGAAGACTGACAAGTCCCAATCTTCAGGGTATGCTAGCAGGCTGGACACCAAGAAGAGCTGGTGTTGCAGCTCAAGTTTAAAGGCAGATGGCAGGCAGAACTTCCTCTTCTTCATGGAGTAAGCATTTTTGCTCTTCAGGCCTTCACCTGATAGAGGGAGGCCCACCCACATTATGGAGGGTAATCTAGTGTACTCAAAGTCCACTGATTTAAATGTTAACTCTATCTAAAAAAAAAAAAATGCCTTCACACCAACATCTAGACTAGTGTTTGACCAAATATCCAGGTCTATGGCCTGGCCAAGTTGGCACTGAAGGAAACACAGTGAAGGCAGGGAAGCAATATTGCTACATTGACCTAAGTTATGACATGAAAATATATATGCCATATTCTGTTCATTCATCTGGAGGATGGGATCTATAAAATTGAGTGCAAAATTAAAAAGTAAAGGACTGAATGAAGCGATCTTTATCCAGATGCCAGCAAAGTACACAAGGTCTTGGCTCTTGTGTGCTTAGATACAACGCGTAAGAAGAATGTTGAGATTTTGGCCAGGTTATAATGTCAGTGCAGTCCCTAGGAAGCACCCAGAAAAAAAGTAGATTACTTTGAATTGTATTTCTTTTAATCCCTTAGAGAATTCAAAACACACACACACACAAAGATATAACCATGTGAAAAATCCTTTATAGTTTTAATATCCTATAACTCAATTTGATTTTATGAAATGAGATTTAGAAGAGATGGGAAGGAACTATGGAAACCAGAAGATTTGGTAATAACTCCAGATTAGGTGTGTTAGTGGCATGTGCTACCTTCGACCTCTGAGCCTATTAAAAAATTATCTAAAAATGACAGCTTTGAGAGGCAAAGGGGGTTTTGAAATCAGACATTGATAGTTTATATAATAGTTCAAAATAGCTGATTCTCTAAACAATTTTTTTAAACTGCTTTTAAAGTGACTCTTAAGAAGTGCTTAAGACGTTAAACACAAAATAACCACCCTTTATGATTTGAAACTTTAACATTTTGAAAACAGAACTCATGAGGTGAAAAACTTTTAGTTCAGGTTTCTTCTGACAAGTATCATTCTCTTCATGTCACTGTGCAATTTAATGTGATACATCATCTATCAAATTGTCTATCAAATCAACCTCCAGACAACATTCTCTCCTGTTAAACTTGATTCCTCTCTGTTCTACTAAAAGTCTGTCTGCACATCTCCTTTCACCTACACATTACTCATTCTCTGGCTCCTATGTCTTATTTCCTAATTCTAATCCAAATCTAATACCTCATTCAAAGGTCCGATCATGTCTTAACCCCTTAATAAATAAGAGTGCAAAAAAGAGAATCATCAAGATAGTGTTAAACCATTCAATATTTGTAGCAGTGGTTTTCAAACCCTGCTTTCGCAAAACACTGGTTTTCCTCAAGTCGATATGAGATTTTTTAATATGAGATTTTTTTAACTGCTAGCATGTTAATATTGGTAGTCTTTTCCCAATCTGCATATTTTTAATGTAATTAGTAGATAAAATTTTTGATGCTATATAATTTGTTCTATACACTTAAATTCATTTTTAGTTTCAGCTAGAATTTACCAGATGATAAAATGAATGTCAATAAATGAATATTAATGAAAATTAGAGAACTTTTTTATCTTCTGGCAGGTATTAACTGTCACTAAATTTTATGCAAGCACTTACATTCTTTTTTAATTCAAAGTCTTCAAAATCTGGTGTGCATTCTATATTGACACCACACCTCAATTCAAATTAACCACATTTCAAGTGCTCAATGGCCACATGTGGCCTGTGGCTACTGTATTGGTCAGTGCTGGCTTAAGTAAAAGAGTAAAGTGATGATTCAAATTCATCAGAAGGGATGCTTTATGATCCCTGCTCATGTTGTCCCCAGATACTCATTCCATAGTGCACAGCAGGAAGCACAGCCCTCTGTCTTTCCCAAAACCTTGCCTTTCTTTGAAAGAAAGCTCATATTTTTCAGGAGTCAAACTTAACATATTCTTCTGGTAAGAAAGACAACTTTCATTTTAAAAACTTCTCTCATTTTAGTTAACAGATTTACTGAGGAAGAACTGACATGCAAAAACTTACTTTTATGTAGATAGAAAAGTTTTCTTTTGCCTTAGTAACTGTCCTTGGTTTTATAGATGAACTCAGTCAAGTCTTGCAACCTGTAAGGTAGGTACCACTAGGGTTATTTATCCAATGTCATAACATCAGGAAATTGAGGCTTAGAGGATCGAGAAAACTCATCCTAGGTAATTCAGCTAGAGAGCTGGGGCATCTGAGTTCAAAACTAGATGCTGCCTCCACTTAGGAATACTGTAAATATCAGGAGAATTGATTTTTGTATTATTGGGCCATAAAATCCTAGAAGCAGAGATGGGGAGGTGGGAGCATTTTAATATACTTATCTTGAAAAACAGAAGAAACAAAAATGTCTTTATGCAAATTTCTAGCTAATCAGTCAAATTAGCATACCTTGCCTATTGTTTTATGTTACAGTCTGGCAATTGCATAAAAGGACATGTACCAATGATTACAATAATAGATAATCCCTTTAGGTAATGCCTACTTACTTATATAGGCATTTGTTTGACCACTAGGTATCTTATAACTTTAGTATTTGTAAACAATTAGCTTAATAATATTTGGCATGTTTGCTGAACACATCACAAAGTGGGAGTACTTTATAAAATAGAATAGTATGAGATTTTTAGTATTATGCTTTCACGATACAGTCAAGCACTTTTGAAACTTTATTGAAAGTTCCCATGTATGTACTCCCCACTAAAGAGCAATTTCTGGAATATTTTAGAAATATGAGGGCTGCCAATCTTTTTCCTCTAAAGATGTTCCTTCCCTCCTCGTAACCTGGTCACCGCTGTCCACTATCATCTTTGTCACCATTAACTAATATGGAGCAAATCCCACACAAGCCTACGTTGCATTCTTCCTAGATGCAGATGTGCCTGAGCATTTCTCCAAAGTGGATGAATCAGAGCCACAAGGAATCTATTTGAGAACATTAAAAATAGCCTTAGAGCAAAGAAAGAGAAGTGAAGCTTACTGTTTCATCTAATAAAAATGCCCTGGGTAAAGAGTTCGAGGAGTGATATAAAGCAAGTGTGTCTCATCTTGTTCTGTGACTTCCCCTATTCCATAGGCACTCTCTTTCTTCTGACTCTCTGGGGATCCGAACCTGAGGGGAGGAGCCTTTGGCAGAAATGTAAGACAGCTGCCTAGCTCAAAGGTGTGAGAGATACTGAGCACACAAATCACCCTTGCTTTTGAACTTTAAAAGACTATAGAACAAAAGTGGGATTTTTTTCCCACTCGAAAATGAAGCCAATGCAGATCTAAGAAGTCAAAAAACTTAGTGAAGCCTTGGTATACCTAGAGCTCTAGTACATCAGCAGTGACCAAGACTTCTCTAGACACACAGCATTGCCCCAGTGACCTCAGCTGACCTCAATAAGGCAGGCAGTCGCATCATGGCAACGCATTCATGAGACACCTACATATACACAAACCAGCAACACCTGGCAGCCTGCATCTCCCAGAGTCCAGTTAAAGGGAAGTGTTTTTATGTTAGCTGAGAAAAGTATTTGAACACCTATGGGAATTTACAGGAACTCACAGAAATAGTTGAGATAGGGACACCTGGAAGTGGCTAGAGATTCCACAAAGGCAGGCATAGAATCAAAAAATAATAATAATTTACATAACCACTGCTGTGAGCCTAATTTTTTCCCTAGCTTTGAGTGGTCTGGGCATGGGTTATACCCTGACTCATTAAGGCTTATTAGCACATTGGCACTGTGTTAATCCCTTTACTGTTACTCAGACTCCAGCTCAATGATGCTCAATTCATCTTTCCTGACCACAAGAAGGAAAATTAACTGTCAGTGGAGTACAGGATGAGGAGGATGGACCAAAAGACAACACTGTTGTAGGAGACGCTAGGAAAGGAATGGCAGGAGGGTGAATTATGGATTTGTGTCGGAGGACCCGCCCTGCAGTGGCAGACTGCCACGGCTCCAGTGATCACGATAGGTCTTGACCCTGGAACTGGGAAAATAAATGCTGAATGGAAGCCTCTCCTTTAGTCAAGTTCTAAACTGAGAAGGAAGGAGGAGAGATGATTGGTATTCTTGCAATTAATTATTATCAGGACAAGTTAGAACCAACAATCCAATCTAACAAATCAAAAATGTAAGAATTTCATTGCTTTAGCTGGAGTTTATTTTTTAATATTTTATGTTTGCTTTAATAGAAATTTCTCTCGGTTCCCCAATTCTGTAACTGAGCAAAACATGTCACATTATTTCAGAAATTCAAATTATTTTGCATAAATAAATAGGAAAATGACTTATTTTCAAACTCCCTAAACAAACAAGGGACCTGACAAAAACATTGGGAGCATTTTTCCACAAGAGGGCGCCAGAAGCTGGCGGTTTCTGAGTTGGATGACAAAGGAGGAAAAATACCAAATAAAAAGCTATAGATAGATGTATCTGGTTCACATGCTTGCCTTATGCTAATGCTTATGTCGTATAGTTCAATATACATATATATATAATCTCCCTTTAGAGATTCTGGATGTTAAATATGTAAATAGCAACCTCTGAGCAAGGGAGATGGTATCATTCTATTGAAATTGCTTTGCAACAGTGGGGTTTTAAAAATGAATTAATTGTAATAGGTTTTCCTCCACTTAAAAGGAAACTGGAAACGGTATTTCAATTATTAGACTCATTGATACTTTTTTTTAATGCAATTGCCAAATTGTTACATAAAACAATAGAAAGCATAGGAAGATATCTACTGAAGTATATCATTGTTAATTTGCTAAACAATGCCAATTGTAAGGATTTGGATTTGAAATGAAGCTGCAATGTAGAATACAAAAAGATTTTAGAATATTCTATTATGAAAAGAGAGAGCAATAATGTTGTTTTTATTTTTATTTTTTATTTATTTTTTTTTTTTTTGAGACAGAGTTTTGCTCTTGTTACCCAGGCTGGAGTGCAATAGCGCGATCTCGGCTCACCGCAACCTCCGCCTCCTGGGTTCAGGCAATTCTCCTGCCTCAGCCTCCCGAGTAGCTGGGATTACAGGCACACGCCACCATGCCCAGCTAATTTTTTGTATTTTTAGTAGAGACGGGGTTTCACCATGTTGACCAGGATGGTCTCGATCTCTTGACCTCGTGATCCACCCGCCTCGGCCTCCCAAAGTGCTGGGATTATAGGCGTGAACCACCACGCCCGGCCAACATTGTTTTTAAAAGGGGGAGGAGACAATATGTGTTAGCAAATTACAGTAGAAATAGATTTCTTTTTTTTTTTTTTTTCAAAAAAAGAGAAGGCCAATGGTATTGAGGAACTAAGAGCTCAACTGTTTTCAGCAGAAACATGTGAAACTGATGACTGTTATGACAGGTACACACCATGTAATTTTATTCCTATGATTCAGTCTCTCACAACTGTATTGTGTTACTTTTATATGTAAATAACAGTGTTAATGAGTTATATCATTTCATTGTATCTTATATTTCTCCTTTCAGTACTTAAAATTGTAACCCAAACACCACATCCTTTATTTTATTTATTTATTTAACTATCTATTTGCTTACTTTTAGAGACAGAGTCTGACTCTGTCACACAGGCCAGTCTTGATTTCCTGGCCTCACTATGTTGCCCAGGCTGGTCTTGAACTACTGGCCTCAAGCGATCCTCCCACCTCAGCCTCCCAAAGCACTGGGATTACCAGCATAAGCCATCTTGCCCAGCCTACGTCCTTTATTATGGAAGGGTAGGGTCGTATAGTTCATAATCCTAGAGTCTTATGAGCCAGTCAAGCAGACACACAGAATTTTAAAGAATAAACAAATAGCTCAGATTAGAGCAACATGTTCAACCTCCATATAATCCACAGAGCAGTGGAAACTTGGAGTGGATTCTCTATTTAATTCATCTCTCAATGTATTTGTTTTCTATTGCCACATAATTAGTTATCTCAATACACAGTGACTTAAACCAACACAGATTTATTATCTCATAGTTTCTTTGGATGAGGAACTCAGGAGAATCTTAGCTGGTGTTGGCTCAGGGTCTCTCATAAGGTTTCAGTCAAGATACCAGCCCAGGCTGTAGTCATCTGAAGTCTTGACTGAGATAAAAGGGTTCCACCTCCAAGATTGCTCACTTGGAGGGAGTTCTCAGTTCCTCACTTATGAACCTCTCCACAGAGCTGCTTGAGAGTCCTCATAACATGGCAGCTGCCTTCTCCATGATTAACTGGTCCAAGGACCACATGTCTTTCATGAGCTAGCCTCAAAAGACAAACTCCATCATTTCCACAATGTCCTATTTGTTACACAGGTCATCCCTTCCCAGTGTTGGAGAAAACTATACAAGGACATGAATATCAGGAGGCTAGAATCCTTGAGGGCCATCTCGATGGCTGGTGCCACACCCAGCTCCTCTGGTGTTCATGATATTTATGGCATCCCCATGTGGCCAACATAGATGTAGGCAGAAAAATATATCTGCCAAAGGCCCTTTCCTGTCTCTTCCTCCCACAAACTCTACAACCTTCTTCATATCCCTTTTCTCTTTGCCCTCATCTACTTCAACCAAACCCCATGAGTCAGTCATCTGGTCCTTCCTTGTTCAGCTCCTTCACATTACACTGCCAAGTTATTCAAGAGATTTTCAGTTGCTGAGGGCAGAAGAGAGAAGAGGAAAAAAATCTTCATTCATGTTAGTCTTTTACATTCTCAGTATAAGTCCATTAGCTTCTTCATACTACCAAAATCAACACATATTAGTATATCATTTGCATTTTACTGTACTAAAGAATACCTCCTCCTTGAATCAAATTTGCCAAAGCTCTGTTTTCTTGGTCTTAATAGAAGTCAGTCTCCAGAGGAGCTGAGGGGAGGGGAATCAGCAATCCATATTGCCACACAACAATTGCAATCGACAAGTTACTTGTAAATTATTCCTTTAGTATACATCTTGTCCAATAAAATATAACCTTGCAAATGTAAACAGTGACTACTTAGGAGGATATTAGACACTCATTGAAGAGGGGGAGTCTTTAAAATGGATTCAAGGAAGAGAATACCATGGTGTCTCCCTTCACTTACAAGAGAGGACTGGGTGTGTTTCCCTAAAGGCAAGCCAGGGAAAGAGGATCACTCAGAGATGAAGGTTTTCTGCAAGAAATAGTTCACTCCTCAGGTGGAAGTTTGCTGAGGGGCAAAACTATGTAGGCAAATTCATGAGAGTATCTGGGGAAGTTCTGACATGTCTCCAGGTATTTCTCCATGCGTGAAGATACAGACTGGGTCTCTAAAGGAGACCGCGGGGACAGCCATGATGGTAGGTCAAGGACTGCCAGGCAAAATGGCCTGCACCTCCAGCATTTAGCTGGCGCTAGATGCATGAATTTTCCCATTTTCCAGCTATTCTGCCTGCTCTGGGAAGAAAACTGCATGAGACTAGCAGAGTAAGAACTGAGATTGGGAGATTGGAAAGCATCAGCCAGTAAGAGCATTACAAGCACTGGGAAACTACAGTGCAGAGATCCCTGTGGGTGGAGAGGAAGGCAGAGAACACACAAAAGAGAACTAGTGATGGACACCAGTCAAGGTAAGGAGTAATCAGACCAGGTGCAGTAGCTCATGCCTGTAATCCCAGTTTTTTGGGAAGCCAAGGCAGGTGGGTCACCTGAGGTCAGGAGTTCAAGACCAGCCTGGCCAACATGGTGAAACCCATCTGTACTAAAAATACAAAAATACTAGCTGGGCGTGGTTGCGCACACTCATAATCTCAACTACTCGGGAGGCTGAGAAAGGAGGAACTCCTGAACCTGAGAGGCAGAGGTTGCAGTGAGCCGAGATTGTGCCACTACACTCCAGCTTGGGTGACGGTTGGCGGGGGGGGAGAGAGAGAGAGAGAGAGAGAGAGAGAGACCCAGAAGAAAAAAAGAATAATACCAAGAAAGAAAAGAAAGAAAGAAAGAAAGCCCCAGAATAAAAAAAGAGTAATACCCAGTAATAACTAATCTCGTAAAAATATCCAGCAACATCTGACAATTACTGAGTAAATGCTTTACACACATCAATTTATAATCCCCAGGACCATAAGTCATTATTTAAAAAGTCGTAATTGGGATTGAGAGGAAGGGACACTGTGGAGACACATAACCAAGGTGACCAAGCTAGTGAGTGGTAGGGGCTCCAACCCTAAGTCTCCCACTCCAGAGTCCATGATCTTAAACCCTTTTTACTGCCTCCTTCTTAACCCCTTTACCTCTCTTCATACCTCTGCCCTGACCTGGATGCTGGAAAAGCCAGGAACAGCATAGTGAGCTGGAACTGAGAGAGGATGTGAAATAAGGAGACAGAAAGAAGAGTTAACACCTCCCCTGTCCCCACCCACATCACTAATTTCTAAAACAGGGTCCAACTGGAGGCTGAGACAGGAGAATTACTTGAACCTGGGAGGTGGAGGTTGCAGTGAGCAAGATCATGTTATTGCATTCCAGCCTGGGCAACAGAGCAAGACTCGTCTCAAAAAAAAAACAAAAAAAAAAAAACAGAATCCAAGCTGAGCCTAAAGGGAAAATTTTTAAACTGGAGGCAAAATTAGAATGCTGGTTTAGAATGGACTTTTAAACACTTATTGGCCAGGAGCGGTGGCTCACGCCTGTAATCCCAGCACTTTGGGAGACCAAGAGGGGGAGCTGAGATTGTGCCACAGCACTCCAGCCTAGGCAACAGAGTGAGATTCTGTCTCAAAAAAATAAAAAAACTAAATAAATAAACACTATTAATGACTGACAAACTAAGAGATCTGTTTAAAAAAAAAAAAAAAAAAAAAAAAAAAAACCACTGTCAAATAACGGGAAAGGGGAAGTCCAAAAATCAGGTTTCATACATTGTGGTGGAAAATAAAGCTATTTTCTAATAGTGTACTATGGAATCCAGATCAGTCAATAAATGCTTTCACGTTTATAGGTGCTTTTAATAGTTTGAAACTGACAAAGTTTTGTTTATCATTCTGCCATGCAGATCATGAGAAATCTCACCAATGTGTTGCCAAGATTAATTTTAGTCATAAATTTATTAAAATATAAGTCTGGAAGGACCTTGGGAAGCATCTATCTATTCTCCTTTCAAAAGACTGTGTTAAGTCTAACCAATAATGAAAAATAATTGAGCACAAAATGTAAATGAAATATAAAGGAAAAATGATTATTGTTTATAAAGAGTAAATGAATCATGACTTAATAAAAAAGAAATAATAGGATATTTATTTGCATGTTTTTTCAAAAACTCACAACTCTGAACATTAGCAACTTTAAAAATTGTGTTTTCTTATTAATTGATTCATCTTTTTACTCTAATACTGGCAGTATGATAAATGACTCAAAACAGTCAAAGCTGTGGGATACATGGCAAAATATTCTAACCTCTCCAAAAACCACAACTGAGAGTTTGAAATAAGTTAGACAAAGAATCTTTATTTTTCTTCTAGTCCCAGATGTAAGTCATTCTTGAAAAAAAAACAGATTTTCTAAAGACATCTTTTTTTTCTAGCAGGTTTATACACCTAAAACTCTCTTAACAGTTATTGAGGAAAATAATGTCAAAAACATTGATATTTTGTACCAGATTAAGTTTACCTACTTTTACCCTACTCATTATGATGAGTCATGAAAAAAATCTTTCCTCAAAATTTTTTGATTGAGTAAATGACTTTCCTAAGATATTTTACATATAAAAGAGTTCTCAAGGAAAAAAAAAGCATCCTTGTTAGAAAACCTAAGTTGTCTATACAGTCTTTAAAGTTCACTAATCCTGGAAAAGAGATAATCTCTAGATGAGAAAAGAACCCATTTCAGGGAGCTGAAACCCTAAACAAGTTACGTCTGAGGTTTGTAATAGTGCTCACAGATAGCACAAAAATAATCACTACTTCATTTTGCTTCCTTCCTGACCTATTGTGATTTTCAACTGTTATATGCTTTTTAAAAATTAATTTTATCACCATCTGCATTATTAACTGAGGATAAAATTAAAGGGAAAGAACTTAACTTTTTGACTAACGGCAATAAATGTTACGCCATACCTCCAGAAATTGAGTTGTAATGCATCTTGGGTAAAAACTGGATACTAGTCTTTTTTAAATAGTCTCCCTAGAATGAGAACCACTGCTCTGGTTCATTTGTGTACACAGGCATGGCTTGTTATTCCTTTACTAAAAAGACCTCATGTCCAAACCAAAAGAGTACGTAGACACAAACCTCCAGGTATACCTACAAGCAGAGTCTGCCTTGTGTGTTCCAATATTCCTATAATACTGCAACCACACTGTTACCGGGTCATTCACTGTGGTTTTCCTAGTATACCACATATCTTAATTGTGAATCCAAAGTATCATAAATGTTTCCTAGATGGAATTTTAAAGTTGGTTTGTAAACCATTAAACATTTAGGTGCTAAAACACTATGCATTAATTGAGTCTTTGCTAAAACTGAAATTAGGGCATTATTTTTACTTCAAATGACCCTTATTACAAATTTAGTATTCATTGGAATGGCATTTTTTGTAATGATATGTGTATTTAAATGCATGTATATTTATTTCTATAGATAGCCCATTAATTCGGTCTTTGTTAAAAATTAGTTGCTACTTCCTCAGTTGTCTTATTTGGATGGGAGATGAGTCCTCCCTTCTTTCAGAAGATCTCTGAAGCTGGCCTGATCAAGAGTTCTGGGTACATAAGGCAAAGTCTGTGGTCTCATTTTGCCACCCAAGCCAATCATCATTATTGCAACTGAATTCTCACTTGGTGAGAAAATCAGGAAAATGTTCATTCTCCAATGATAATGTGGCATATAAAACTGCACAATAATGGCCAAGAGAGACATGGAAGCTAGGGAGGAAAAATCACTTTCCATTTGTAAAATATAAGGGTATCTTTTCAACCAGTGAGTCCATTGAGTCTTTTATCTAACTGCTGATGTGAAAAATTAAATAGCAGCATTTCTGCGTTTTTATTCAACAAAAATGTTATTATTTAGCTAGCATTTACATTATCATTCATATATTTTCTTATTCTCGTGGCAAATCTGTGAAATAAAAAAAAAAAGACAAGAAAGGTGAAGCTTAGAAATATTTAATGATTTTTTTCAGTGTGAAATAGCAAAATAATGGCAAAAGCAACATCAAATTTTGAACGCTTAATTTTTTTTCTTTTTTTATTTTCTTTTTTCTTTTTTTTTTTTTTTTTTTTTTGAGATGCTCTGTCATCCAGACAAGAGTGCAGTGTCATGATCTCGGCTTACTCCAACTCCTGCCTCCCAGGTTAAGCAATTCTCCTGTCTCAGCCTCCAGAGTAGCTGGGACTACAGATGCCCGCCACCGGGCCCAGCCAATTTTTCTATTTTTAGTAGAGACATGGCTTCACCATATTGGTAAGGCTGGCTGGTCTCAAACTCCTCAGTTCAGGTGATCCACTCACCTTGGCCTCCCAAAGTGCTGGGATTACAGGCATGAGCCACCACGCCCAGCCTTGAAACTCTTAATTCTGACTTTGTCTTTAATATAAATGTTAACATATATTAGTTAAATGCAGGAGTATTACTCTCAATAATTGTGTTAGTCTGTTTTCTGTTACTTGTAATAGAATACCTGAAATTGGGTAATTTATAAAGAAAATAAATGTATTTCTTACAGTTATGGAGGCTGAGAAGTCCCAGGTTGAGAGGACAGATCTGGAGAGAGCCTTCCTGCTGATAGGCACTCTCCAAAGTGTCCTGAGGTGGTGAGGGGCATCACATGGAGAGGAGCTGAGTGTGCTGAGGTACTCAGTCTCTCTTCCTCTTCTTAGAAGGCCACCAGTCCCACATGACAACCCATTAATCCATTAATAAATTAACCCATTTATAAATTAATTAACCCATTAACCCATTAACAAATTAGTCCATTCATGAGCATGAGGTCAGGGCCCTCATCACCCAATCACCTCTTAAAGGCCCCACCTCTCAATACTGCACATGGGAGATTAAATTTCAACATGAGTTTTGGAGGGGACAAATATTCAAACTATAGGAATAATTGATCAGGCAACAAGCATTTCTTATTTACCTAGCACTATATCCTCAGGCCCCATAGGTTGCAAAGAAGAAAAAAGCATGACCCCATAGAATTTAAAGTCTGGTTGGGTCTTGCTAAATTACTACCTCATTTAAATTTTAAATTCTTATTTTTTTAAGTTAACATTTTCAGTAACACTGTGGCAGATACAACCAGACAAACTAGAATGTGAGAAATGATACAGAATTAGTTAGGCCTTTTCTTAGACAAATGGAAACCAATTTTTCAAAAAGAAAAAAGAGAGAAATCTACTGATGAAAAACTATTTAAGACAAATGTCAATCAACTTTAATGTGTGGCCCTTGTTTAGATCCTACGTTGAATAAAACTGCTGAGGGAATATGAACATTGAACATTTAACGATAGCAAGAAATCATGAGTCATTTCTTTGAAAAGCAATGCTAATATTTTAGTCACATTTTTTAAAGAGTCATCAAATTTCAGAGACAAAATTAAAAGGTTAGCAGCCAATTTATAACGGCTATTGTTTACTGAGCATGTCATACGCTCCAAGTACTGTTGTAAGTATATTGCATGTATTATCTCACTTAAAACTTACAACATTAAACATTGGGTCTCATTTTATAGATGAGAAACTAGGGTCAGATTTCTTAAAGGCAATACCTACAATCATAGAGCTAGCAAATGTCTGAGCTAACATTTGAATCCAGGTCTGTCTGATTATCAACTTCATGCCTTAGGCACTCTGTCGGCAGTTAATTGTGTTTTTATCTACTGCAGAGTGCTTAGCTATGTTTTTAAAAGGAGAAGAAATAAGAAAATTTGTAATTTTCTTTTTGAAACCAGAGCAATCAAAACTTTTACTGCTATTGAGAGTATATAAGAAATATCTCACAAAGAGCAAATCAGATTTTCTTTTGATTGTCACTGTAAGGAATTTGAGGAATTTCTTAGGGGAGGCAGAAACATTGTTCTTCTCCTAAATTGGTTCTATAAATTCAGCAAGCGAGTGAACACATTCAAGAACAAGGGATATGGCAGAACAGGCATTTAAATCACTTCAACTTCAAAATGCTTTGTGCTCTCTAAATCCTTTTGATCATTAAGCCAGGAGTAAGAGGATGTCTAAGTTAGAACATTTTGGGGACTATTTTCCAGAAAGTTTGTAAGAAATACTGTGTCTTTGAACTGAATGAATTTTCTTCAATAATGTATTTGAAGGCAGATGAACCAGTGCCCCAAGGAGATAGCCTATTGTTATGAATGCAGTGAATCCTTTACGATGTCTTAGAAAATAATTGGATGTGGTTAAACCCAAGGGGTAGAGAGATAGGACCGAAGAGATGATATTTAGAGATACAGAAGCAGAAATGTCTCTCAGATGAACATATTTGTCCTAATATCTTCTCATGTGGGAGAATGGTGTGAGCCAGTATTAATGCATTTTAAAATTTCGGAAGGGGAAAAAAAGAACTATTGCCTGATCTCCCATCCATCCACCTCTCTACATGTAAAGCAGAGGATGTACTGTTCAACACGGCTACATTATTCATATACAGTACTTTATGTTTGTAAAGTATGTACAAGGAAAGAGCCAGCAGAAGTACAGCATATGTATCCTGTGATTCCAGCTACTGTTTCTCATCTCCACCTCTTGCAAAAGATGAATTTGCAGATAAAAGAAAGTGCTGCTTCTCTTAATACCCTATCTGTTATCAGAGAGTCACAGAAATTTAAAATTGGGAATGATTTTGAAATTACCTAGTCAAACTATCCTGTTTTGCATATAGGGAAAGTCATCCTGAAGAATTGACTCTCTCATATATTGCACATTTCCAGATTCTTTTTTATCAAAAGAAAAATTGACTAAATGATTAGTCAAGTAATTGACCTAAGGGAATAATAGAGCTGGTTAATGAAAGACCTGGGACTAAAAATAAAGCTTTCTTACCCCTCAGGATCTTGGAGCAAAAGACTACCTAGGTATATTGGGAAGTTATACTTATGACTTCAAGGATATGTGTGCATATTTTAGCTAAATCTGGCTTTATGGCATAAACAATATCCCATGCGATGAAACATTTTAAAATTTCAAGTATGATATGAGAATAACCGAGTTCTGGAAATATATATTTTTCTCCATTTCAAAGTGAAAACATTACTGATAGGTATAGAAAATATTTTGAAAGGATTATCAAGAAGTAATAACTTCCTTAAAAATTAACACCATCAAGTCACTCTATGAAAAAAGCAAGCATTGGGCTTTGTGTGCACATTAAAGTACTTTTTTCACCAGGAAAATCCTTTGACAAGGTCCTGTAATTTAGCATTTCTGAACAATACTGGATTGCTCATCTGAAAGTTCCTAAGGCATTTTAATTTTTTTAAACATTCAGCTGGATTCAGAATTCTGAAGGTATATGAAATTTCATCTAATTTTAAAATCCACAAGAAATCTCATAAAACAGTGACACTAACAAAGTGATATTGAGCAAATAATTGCAGATAAAGTTATACGAAGAAGCAAAAGTCAACTAACGTCTATTGTTATCATCTCTAATGTTAGTTTTCAAATTTAATAGAAATTTTTTTTTTTTTTTTTAAAGACAGAATTTGGCCAGGCATGGTGGCTCTCACCTGTAATCCCAGCACTTTGGAGGCCAAGGCAGGCAGATTGCTTGAGCTCAGGCCATGTTGCAGCTTGGGCAACATCGCAAAACCCCATCTCTACTAAAAATACAAGAAAAGAAAATAGTTGGCATTATTTGGGGGGCTGAGGTGAGAGGATCAAGATTGAGGCTGCAGTGAGCCATGATTATACCACTATACTCCAGACTGGGTGAGAGAGCAAGACTCTACCTAAAAATATAATGATAATAATAATGACATAATTTACCATGGTATATGTCTTTTTAAAAAATCTTGTCCTGAAGATGTAGAAGAGACCAAGTAATTGTTTCAAATAACTAAGACATTAATATCTGTAGGCAATGCATGTGGGAAATAGCAAAATAGTAACAATCTGAAGTTTAAATCTTCCTAGACATGAAGTCAAGAGGAATTAAATGTAATGCATGAATATGATCATGCCAAAAATATAAAAGAGCAGGTCTGCAGAGACTCCTTCTGGCCAAATTTGGGATAATTTGACATCAAAATAATAACAATGAATTATAATGAATTAAAATTTTTTCATTATTCAAAGTGTTAATGAGGAAAGAAAGAAAAAATGAGAGAGAGGAGATAAAGCTAGTTTGGCAGACTATTATTAACTGATAACTAAATAAAAGATATATGGAAATTCATATGTCATAATTGGAAATCTTAAATTCAATCAATTTATTGATGTTAGCTATTTTTATTTTTAAATAAATATATAGACAAACATGGAGTGGTCTTCTTGTTATCTATGAAAGAAGAATTTGGAGAGCCTAATTTGAGTGGTGCTGGGTCTCTAGCACCTTCTGGAGGACAGAGCATAGGACTTTTTATTAATTTGACAGTTAAACCATCATAATGAAAGTGAGGATGCCAGGCGGGCATGGTGGCTCATGCCTATAATCCTAGCACTTTGGGAGGCTGAAGCAGGCAGATCACTTGAGGTCAGGAGTTTGAGACCAACCTGGCCAACATGATGAAACATTGTCTCTACTAAAAATACAAAAATTAGCCAGGCGTGGTGGCATGCACCTGTAGTCCCAGCTACTCGAGAGGCTGAGGCACAAGAATCACTTGAACCCAGGAGATGGAGGTTGCAGTGAGATGAGATGAAGCCACTGCACTCCCGCCTGGGTAACAGAGCAAGACTGTCTCAAAAAAAAAAAAAAATGAGTAAGCCAAATGCCAACTCTGGTTGAGTCTCTGCTCATGAAGACAACTATGCTAAATTCTGAGTTTCTGCTCACAACTCAATAGATTTGGGTAGGGGTATGGGAGGAGAACTATTCTGAGTGCTCAATATGCTCTACTTGGCAGACATATTTTTATTGACATTCTGACTGATACATCAATTTTCTCTGGTTTTAGTAAGTATACATGGTTAAATATGTCTAGTCAATTAGGAAAAAATGTGTTTTTAGACATGCAAACATCAGCAACAGAACAAAGACATGATTGATAACAGAACAGTTTTTTTTAAATTAGAGCCTTTATTTTACTACTAAATATTTCTGAAGTGACCTTGAAATCTAGTAATAATATTAGTAAGAAACTGATGTCAGAGGATACAAAACAGATAGTATTTTATGTTACAAACATCTTCAGGAGAGGCAAAAGAATTTTGACACACTTTCCTACAAAAGAAAATATAGACTCTCAGTTAAGAGAGGTTTCAGTCGGGCATTGTGGCTCATGCCTGTAATCCCAGCACTTTGGGAGGCCAAGGCGGGAGGATCACTTGAGGTCAGGAGTTGGACACCAGCTTGGCCAACATGGTGAATCCCCGTCTCTTAAAAACAAAAATTAGCCGGGGGGTGGTATCGGGCGCCTGCAATCCAGCTACTTGGGAGGCTGATGCAGAAGAATCACTTGAACCAGGGAGGTGGAGGTTGCAGTGAGCAGAGATCACACCATTGCACTCTGGCCTGAGTGACAGAATGAGCCTCTGTCTTTAAAATAAAAAAAAAGAGAGAGAGAGAGGAAGCTTCAACAAGACAATTTTTCAGTTCTCATCTGTGTATTTCTTTGAGGGATCTCTAATTCCTACAGATGAATGAATTGAAATTAATTCATTCAACCAGCATTTGTTCAGAGTCTGTTATGTGTGAGGCTTCACTCTGGAGATTCAGCACTGGTCCCTACTTTCATAAAGTTTTTGTTATATATTGTCTGTAATTTATTATGAAATTCTTCAACAAGGACAGCAAGGTAATTTTTTTTCACAGAGGCCCTTGTCTCTCAAACCACACTCTATTTCATGTGTTACACTGGCCTAATTAATACATCAGATTATTTTGGTTTCCAGCATAACACCAGAAGACAAACTAGGGAGACCCCATAATGACAAATCCGGGTATTGTCAAATCTAAGACAGTCTTGCAACTAATCGAAATTTTCTAAAGATTATTTCCTGCCAGATGGGCTAGATCCTTGGTACTTAACTTGTAACAAATATTGGCTATATAAATTGTTTCTGGGACCAGCTACAAGACAGTGCCATGATCTGTCTGGATACCCAAGGAGAGGTTTAGTGGTATCAAGTGGAAAGTAACAGGATATCAGCATTGGAATCTGACTAACTTCTAGGAATCTTCTCAGCACCAAATAAATATTAAAGATGAAATCGTCAAGATGAAATGGAAATTATGGAATATCATGGGAATACCCTGGCAGGAAAAGATTATAGCAAATGAATCAAGTACACCCTTACATGGAAATATAATGAATAAAAAAAGAACAGTGATTAGCATATTTACAGATGCTAAAGGGATTTTACATAACAAGAAATAAACAAGAAATGCAATACACTATAACAATTGTTCCTTGATAGCCATTTTGGCACAAGCACAATGGGAATTATAAAAAAAAATTAATAGAATATGTAATATAAAGCAGCCACACTGGGCAGGGTTAATTAGAGTTCTGAAGACAGATATTTGCTCAGTGAATTGCCTCCAAATTGTAGAAACAAAAGAAAAAATTAACATTTATTCCACCTTTTTAGAAGGAATTGTGATTTAGAGAATTAAATAGACCCAGCTGAAGAAAAAACAGTCTATGTGACAGAAAAAAATTAACCAGTTTAATTCCCAATTCCTTGTATTTTTATTTTCTCTACAACAGTATCACACTCCTTAAAATAGATTTTTACTATCTTTTTAACATCAAAAGTACATTATATCAATTCTTTCAAGCTAATCATGAAACATTTTAAACCTACAAGTCCCACAAAAGTGAACTATTAAGTGTAAAATAAATGATGAGTCACAAATATAACTATTTGTCCTGATTATATTATTGATTCAGCCAACTCTTATCAATTGTTGTTAAAAAAAAAAAAAAAAAGACATAAATGGCTGTTGGTGACCTAAAAATTCACACAGTTCTAGCTAAAAAAATGTGAATACAATCTGAGAAACATAATTTTACAATAGAAAAATCAGACTTTTATTCCCTTGATCCTGTGGCCAAATTTAATATCACCACTGGTGAGACAATCAGACATTTATGACCATCAATGTGATACAATGTGAAGTGTACAACATCACCTATGATTTTAACTTTGACAAAAATGTGTAATTTGAATTTAATAACCTTTAGATTTGACTGCCACATTACGAGATTACTGGAGATAAAGAAACAAATAAAACACCCTACAAGAAAGGGATCAAATGGCATAAAACCTTCTAAAGGACAACCGGGAGGACTTCAGCAAGTCAGGGTGTCATCATAAAAGATACTTTCAAAGAATAGAAGAGACTCACGGGATTTAAAAAAACTAATTCAAACTGGATCTTGATTCAGATTAAACCACCAGAAAAGTGAAAATAGGAGAAATTTAAATATGGAGTATTACGTGATACTAATAAACTAATAATTTTGTTAGATGAGATCATGTCATTTTGGCTATGTAAGGTGTTTTTAGGGAAGCATATTGATATATTGGGATGAAATGTTTATTTTACATAAAATAGGTCATCATAGGTAATGCAATATGTACATATGCCTGGGTTTTACTCTACAAACCATAAGCAGAATACTTATACTAAGGATAGTTAGCATTTGGAAGACTATTCAAAAGCCCTTCAAGAGTAGATGTTCCTAGCTTCAATTATCTCTGTTTTCAGTCACCAAACCTGCATATGTACTCCCTGCATCTAAAATAAAAGTGAAAATTATTTTAAAAATAAATAAATAAAACCACTCATACCTAGGTTGTGGGAAAAGAGATATATAGAGTCTACCTACATCGAACTATTAGAAGTAGTTAACTATGCAACTAGCAAAAGAATCTAACTGTGAACAAGCAATGTAGCTAATGTCAGTTTGAGATAGAGTCTAACAAACTGCAAGAGAGTAATTTCAGGCACTCATATGTGTAAACACTGTGGTGAAAGCAAAAACTCACTGTGTTAGCTAAACAGGAAATTGTTCTCAAGGAGTTTACATTATGTAAAATAAAAGTAACATCTGGATATCTATTTTCAAACTAAAATTTAGTGCTTAGTTTAACCAGTTTAATTCCCAATTCCTTGCCTTTTTCTTTTCTCTACAACAGTATCACACTCCTTAGAACAGATTTTTACTATCTTTTTAACATCAAAAGTATATTTATGTTAGTTCTTTGAAGCTAATCATAAAACATTTTAAACCTATAAGTCCCATAAAAGTGAAAAAAACAAAGGATGTTTCGTAGGACTTCAGGTTCCATCTTATTAATTGATCATAAATCATTGCTTTCCATTTACATGCTAATTCTGAATAAGAGCAAGAAAAAAAAATCTCAGGTTCTTTGTTCAAAAAAGCATTCCTGGTACTGAATCTTGTCACAGTAACTACCAGCTTTGTAGAAGCACAAAAGGAGAAAGAAACTCCTTAATATTAGATCATTCAGGACTTGACACTCTTGCCAAGTAAGCAACATATTTCAAAAAATCAAAGGTCAGATGTCAACTCTTCCTGGCCAAGTGATGACCTGTTTTAAGATTCTCTAGTCACAATTTGTCAGTGCATGTGGCTTTCAGTATTTCCTACTACTAACCCTTTATGCATGAAATAATTTATACAAATAATATATATTTGATGTTATTTTAATTTGAAACTAATTACATGGTATTTAAATACAAATTTGCCCCCATTTTATGTAATAAGGCTACTCCTGAAAAATTATCCAAACATTAAATATTTGTGGAGTATATATTTTAACTTCATCAGGAGTCCTTACTTAAAATAATAGCATCTACAATAGACAATGGAAAAAAATCTTTATGTAACAGCAAAAATAATTTATGCTAAATTGTGGGTGCTTTTGGATAGCAACTTTATATTTTAATTTCTTTCATATGCACCTAAATTTATGTGCCTAAATAAGGCGACACATAGATTTTAAGGCTCATTATTCCAGATAAACAAGTGGAAATTTAAACTTATTGACATTTCTTATATAAAAGCTTGAGTCACATTTATAAACGAACTATTGTTTTACTTCTTCTTAAGACATTTGCAAAGTCAGGATTAAGGCCAACTGAAAAAAAGTTGATACATTTCCTCTAAGACAATATCACTGCCATTTGTGCGCTTCCACCAGTAAAGGAACTTTGAGGGTGGTGCTTTGAGATATTACTATGTCCCTGACCTTTCCTCCAGAGCTAAGAGAGAGCAGAAGTGGCTCACAGCCCACCCAATTATTCCTATTCTATTAAAAAGTTGTTTCCCTAAAGAGTAAATTTTATTTACTAACATTTGCAGAAACATGTAGGAAAAATTAAATATGAAGCACTCTTTCAAGAAACACAGAAAAGATGGTGTCTCAGTCTGTCTGAGCCACTGTAACAAAATATTATAAACTGGATAACTTATACACCAGGCACAGTGGCTTGAACCTGTAATCCCAGCACTCTGGGTGGCCAAGGCAGGCAGATCACCTGAAGTCAGGAGTTCGAGACCAGCCTGGCCAACATGGCAAAACCCTGTCTCTACTAAAAATATAAAAATTAGCTGGGCATGGTGACGAATGCCTATAGTCCCAGCTACTTGGGAGGCTGAGGCAGGAGAATTGCTTGAACCCAGGTAGTGGAGGTTGCAGTGAGCTAAGACGGTGCCATTGCACGCCATCCTGGGCGACAGAGCAAGACTCCAGCTCTAAATAAATAAATAAATAGGATAACTTATAAACAACTAACACTTCTCACAGTTCTGGAGGCTGGAATGTTCAAGATTAAGGTGCTGGCAGATTTGGTATCTGGAGAGGGCCTGATTCCCTACATGAGGGCTCGATCCTCAAGACTTAATCTTCTAAAAGACTCCAACTCTTAATATCATCACTTTGGGGGTTAGCATTTCAACACAGGAACTTTAGGGGACACAAATATTTATTCTGTAACAGTGGATAAAGTCTTTCAAGATCACCAGCTTCAAGTTAGATAACAGACTTTGATCAATTTAAATCTTTTTTAGGCCCTTCCTTCCTCCTATTTTAATCTACTTCAACAAAACTTCTTCCTTTTCACAGCTGATTGTGTTAACTGCACTCTTGCCTAAATTGCTTTAAGCACAAACATCATCTATTTAACTGGCTTATAATCCTCAGGAACCTCAAGTCCCCACTCAATATTTGCCTTGAGAAAACAATTCTCCCTGGAGAGAGATTCTTTTCTGGGTCCTGTTCACGCACAAATTGTAAAGAATTGTATACCTACGTGATAGGTTTCCAAACATACCTGTCTTGTGTTTCTAATTAGTAGAGAATTATCTTATTCACTCTATACTTTATCACATATTCACATTTTATTCACATATTCACTCTATTCCTTATCAGTTCAGTACTTCATTTTCACCAAATAGCTTTTGGCTTTCCATAGAAAAGTTAAATTTTCAAGGACTCAAACATTTCTTTTTATTTTGTCATGTGTGCGCAAAGTGTGTGTGCATGTATGTATATGAGCACACTACTTCAAAGTAGATTGAGGAAGACAGTATGCATATGCTTTTTATCATAATATTTTTAATTATAAAATTCACATATTTCTACCTGGAACTATAAAAATCCTAGAATAAAGCATAAGGAAAACTATTCTGGACACTGGTCTAGGCAAAGAATTCTTGATTAGGATCTCAAAAACGCAAGCAACAAAAACAAAAATAGACAAATGGGACTTAATTAAACTGAAAGACTTCTGCACAGCAAAGAAACAATCAACAGAGTGAACAGAAAACCTGCAGAATGGGAGAAAATATTTGCAAACTATGCAACTGAAAGGGGGCTAATATCCAGAATTTACAAGAAACTCAAACAACTCAAAACAACAACAACAACAACAACAAAACAACCCCATTAAAAAGTGGGCAAAGGACATGAACAGGCATTTTTTCAAAAGATATACACATGGTCAACAAGCTTAGTTTTAAAATGTTTTATATTACTAATTATCAAAAAATGCAAATTAAAACTACAATGAGACATCATCTTACATCAGCCAGAATGGCTATTATAAAGTCAAAAAACAATAGATGTGGGTGAGGATGCAGAGGAAAGGGGACGCTTACACACTGTTGATGAGAGAGTAAATAAGTACAACCTCTCTGGAAAACAGCATGGAAATTTCTCAAAGAACTAAAAATTGAACCACCATTTGATCCAGCAATCTCACTACCGGGTATCTACCCTCTACTGGGTATCTACCATTACTGGGCATCTACTGGGTATTTGATATAAAGATTTTGAAACCTTTATATCAAAAAGATATCTGTATTCATGTTTATTGCAGCATGATTCACAGTAACAAAGACTTAGAATCAACCTACGTATCCATCAATGGATGAATAGAGAAACTGTGGTATATGTACATACAATGAATAACTATTCAACCACTAAAAAGAATGAAATTGTCTTTTTCAGTTGCATGGATGGAACTGGAGACCATTATATTTAGTGAAATAACCCAGAAACAGAAAGTCAAATACCACACGGTCTCACTTACAAATAGTATCGAGGTAACATGTACACATGGATGTAGAGTGTGGAGTAACAGACACTGGAGACTCAGAAGAATGGGAAAGTGGGAGGGGAATGAAGGATGAAAAGTGGCTTCATAGGTCCATTGTATATTATTCAGAAGATGGTTATACTAAAAGCCCAGACTTCACCATTATCCAAAATATCCATGTAACAAAACTGCACTTGTAGCCCTTAAATTTATACAAATAAAAAAATTTTTTAGATGTACATACTTCTGATAGAAAGTAGATACAAAAAGACACCCATTATTTCATAATCAAAGAGTAAAAAAATTACATTGTATGTCTTCTCAATATATTTTTATATATGCATTTTTAACTTGTTTTAAAATTTTTACCAAAAAAGGTCATATTATATAAATTTTAGCCTATTTTTCCCTTAGTAGTATATTACAATATTTTCACATATCAAAAAATATTCTTCTATAATATGATTTCAAAGGAATCATAGTAATAATGTTGTTTTTAAGTAATTGGACAATATTCACCTTATGAGTACCTCCTAAGAGATAAAGCAACAGAAAGAATCCATAACAGCAAAAAGTGTATTGAGCTTTTTATTTTTTTCTACGTATCTAAGCAATTTTTGTCAAACGCCTGCTATTTGCCTTGTATGTACTGGAAAAACAAAGATAAGTTTTTAGAGTGGCTATAAGATAGGTAAGTCAGTCAAGTATTGTGTGTTGGGTACTATGAGAGAGATAGGCTGACGTGGTATAGGAACACAGAGAAGCCTCTAAGTAAAAATGAGAGTCACCTGTTACGTGACACTAAACTTTTGAAGGACAAGGCGGAGGAGAATTGCAGAACAAACAGCATAAGTAAAAGGACTTCCTAGAAACAGTCAAGCATTAATTCACAAATTGGTTTGATCATAAAAATCAGTAGAGATTGCCAGACACAGTGACTCACGCCTGTAATCCCTGCACTTTGAGAGGCTGAGGTGGATGGATCACCTGAGGTCAGGAGTTCAAGACCAGCCTGGTCAACATGACGAAACCCCGTCTCTACTAAAAATACAAAAATTAGCCGGGTATGGTGGTGAGCACCTGTAATCCCAGCTACTCAGGAGGCTGAGGCAGGAGAATCGCTTGAACACAGGAGGCAGAGGTTGCAGGTGTTTGTTTACACCACTGCACTCCAGCCTGGGCAACAAGAGAAAAGCTCTGTCTCAAAATATATATATATATATTAGTAAAGACATAAGTCCCACTCTTGGAGATTCCAATTTAATACGTTTAGGGTCAGGCCAAGAATCTGCATGTTTATTAATGTCCCAAGAAATTCTTACATTCAGGCCAAGTTACAAAACAGTTCTAGTCCCTCCAGCTGGAAACCTGCTTGTTTTACAACGTAGCAGTAAGGAAGTAGCCATCACTGAAGCTTGGAAAGTGGCCAAAGACAAAAACATGTGGGTTAAGCCTTTAAGTTTATCCAGAAAAATAAAGGACTGAATCTGAGTTTGCAGAGCAAATTAACATTTTAGAAGGAACACTCTGTAAAAAAATAGAGTGTGATGTATAAGGAAACCAATTTTTGAGGAAGCTAATGTGGCAATCTAGGTGAGAAGTCATTAAGGCCTTAATTTAAAAAGTGGTTGTGAGTTTAGGAAAGAGGAGAACAAAGAGATACTAAAGAATTAGAAGCCAGAGGGATTCGGGATTGATTAGGTATAAGTGAGAGTGACCTAGGAAGACTCCCAGGGAAGTGAATTGGGTGACTGGATAAGAGATGTGTTATTCATGAAAATGTAGCATTCAAGTAAAGAGCACATTTGAAAGACAGGAGTTCACTTTTAGACATACTGAAATTTTCTTTTTTTTTTTGGGACGGAGTTCAGTCTTGTTGCCCAGGCTGGAGTGCAATGGTGCAATCTCAGTTCACTGCAACCTCTACCTCCCAGGCAAGTGATTCTTCTGCCTCAGCCTCCCAAGTAGCTGAGATTACATGCATGTGCCACCACACCCAGCTGATTTTGTATTTTTAGTAGAGATGGGGCTTCTCCATGTTGGTCAGGCTGGTCTTGAACTCCCGACCTCAGGTGATCCGTCCGCCTTGGCCTCCCAAAGTGCTGGGATTACAGGCGTGAGCCACCGCATCTGGGCAGATATACTGAATTTTATTGGAAATTCAATTGTAGGTTCCATCGCAAACTCAAAAGGAAGATTTGGCAAGAGGAAGTTTGTGATACAACAGTGATCGAAGTTGAAACCATGAGGAAGATAACACTTAATATTTAAGCAGGAAAAAAGGAACCTGCAATGGAACCGAAAAAGGATTGTCTTTTTCCTTTTTAAGGAAAGAATAATGCCACAGAAAACAAAGGAGAAGGATTCCAGAAGGAGAAGAACTGCTACCGATAAATCAAACAAAATAAGAGCAAAGCAATGTCCCCTAAACTGTGCCATATGGAATTGGATGGTGCAAGTATCAGCCATCCTCTGCACGTTTCTGGTGGGCAAGGCCAACCAAATGTTTCCTTCCTAGGAGCTGAATCTTGAGCGGTAACACACAAGGAGGAAAGGTAGTTGAACCTTAGTAAACATACATGATTATGAATGTCTACAGTTTCCTTTCAGTGATCCTGTGCTTTCTGCCCTCAGGAACCTTGACAGTTTAGCATTTCTTCTATTCTGAGTTATACTAGTATATTTCCAATGACTAGCATTTTTTTTTTCCATGAGTTGTTCTCAGTTTGTTTCTTTGACTTACAATTAGAGACCCAAAACTGCCAAAGTAATTTTGCTTTTGCTTTCATTTTCAATAAGACACATCACTGTTCTGTTTATTTTCTGAAGTAGAACATGAAAGAGGGAGATGATTGATATAATAAAGTCATTGAGTACACTGAAGAGGACGGGATCCAATCTACAGGTTGAGAAATGAGCCTTGAGTCAAGTGGGCACATTTTCCATCAGGAGGGAGAAGTACAAATGCCAATAAGTAAGTGTATAAGTAAGAGAGAGAGAAAGGTGCAGTTTTCACTTCATGCCCTTGGCTTTTCACAATGAAATGGCCAGAATCATCAACTGCTGAGTGTAAAAAGAGTTGGTGGTTTTGACAGTAGGGGAAATGTTTGGAATAGCCACTGTCAGTTGATCAGAAGCAAAAACACACAGTAACATCAATTGGCACAGTTGTGTGATTTTACTCCAGGACCTCTCAGCTGCTCAGTTCCAGAGTCAAAGAAACAAGATGGCTGGATTAAGAGTTGAAAATAATATTGAAAGCATAATTTAAGTAGTGGACACAAGTGTGTGGGGCTGGACAGACAAAATGGGAAGACAGAAGGAGACTTATTGATTAGGAGAAGATGGAGGGCTCAAAGCATATGGGGTCATGAGGTCAAAGGGCAGACATAGTTCAAATAAGGACAAGAAAGTTACCAAAAACGAATGATTGGGAAAAGCAGATGTCTTGCCTAAACATCAAGCCTGTATTTCAATCTCTCTATGGATGGAGGGTTCACTTCTGTCTGCCTTCAGACTGCTCTACTCTGCTATCAGTCAGCCTTAGGATTCCTAATCTGTTTTTCTGAATTTCTCCCACAAGCCGGATGACCACTTGGTGGAGCTCCTGCAAAGAGAATGTCAGCCCATTGGTTAACTATTAGGATATCCTGAGAAACTTGAGATTCTATAAAATTATGCAGTTTACTTTAGCCTAGTCCAGTAAATGGTGGGCTGATTGAGAAATACTTTTTTTTTTTTTAATTTTTGTGAGCTATCCTTTCCCTATTGCTTCCAATAGAATGACAGCTGACTTCTGGTGCTTGGAGCAACCAAGATTTTGAAAGGTTCTTTGATCTTAATGCAGCAATGACTGTTCCCTCTATTACTTGCCTAATCTAGTCCTTGGCCAGTTGTAGAAATATAATATCTTTAAGAAAGGATCAGAAAAAGAGACCATAATTAAGACACTGCTCTTTTAGGCCTAGCCTATAAATACCTTTAATTTATTTTACCTCACAGGTTTAAAAAAATTCTGCCTATTGCTTGGTGCCACCCATACTGCTGATGATGAACAGCGATCTGTTGCATAAATTGCCACCTACCTTTTATTCTGTAGCAGCCATTCATTAAAACTCTAAGGCCAGTAATTACCAGCCATGAAAGTGGCATTATCTGCCGTGATTTCCTGTTTGGTTTTACTTTGAAAGTGCTTGAGCTGGTTACCTTACTTGGATAGTGTAGACTTGTTTCAGTGCCATAGACAACTTATTCTCCTGTCCCTGGCACGGTCTCCCCCAAACAGTGCCTTCATCACTGCAAGGAGACAGGGTGGCTTAATTACAGTATATTCATCTCTATGACTGGCCAGACAACTCAAACCACAAGGTTTCATTACATGGTTGTTATAGTTTCATCATGGTTTATGACCAAGAGCAAACACTTTCCAATGTAATATGAGAAAATCAAGAAGATATAGTTAGATTAATTAATTTGCAGCAAAATACTATCTGGAGTATCAGGAAGACTGGCAGATGCTTCCAGTTCAACTCTATGTCACAGATCAAATTTTAAAATTTCAATAAGCACTTTCTCTTCTTTTAATTGACAGATGTAGTGGTTACCTTTAGCTGTCATAGAATTGAATAAAAATCTGAGATAATGAGATAATACAATGTTGACATGTTTTTAGGTGGCAAAAATAAACCTTAATATTGTGTCATCAATTTCTTCTTCTTTGCACCTATAATTATGCAGGTGTGTGGATTTCGTTCTTTTCATACTAATAGTGTTATACTATACTCTGTCACATTCCCCCTAAGGTGCTGAGGCTAGATTGTAGATCTGGAACAAACTTTTGTCCTTGGATTGTTGACAGGCACTGCAATTTAATTAAGTTGACATTTCGAGCATAAATTCCCAGAGCTAGAAGACACCACAAAGAATCTTTCATCTGACCTTCTGCCTAGTGTAGGAAATCTCTCCACAGCACACCCAGCAAGTTGCTTTTCCAGTCTTCCTTGATTTCATCAGCATCCCAGATTATTCACTGGGTACTTAATCATGGTTCTGCTTTTCCCTAGGAAACCACAGAGTCAAGTTTTCTACTATCAGAGTGGACAAAAGGGAAATGAGTTGTCTATCAGAGATAAATGAGCAAGGACAAAGGGAGAATCATTAGTGGAAAGAAAAAGGAGCATTGAAGAGCAGTATGAGAAATAGGAGGAAGAGATGTGTGCAGTTTAAGCAGAGCAATCATTTTCACTAAGCCCTTTTCATTCTCTTGCAATACTCTCAGGGATTAGAGACTGGAAAGCACTGCACTGGTGTGGAAGTAGGCTGGCAAGAATCACCAGTCGGGCGCAGTCGCTCATTCCTATAATCCCAGCACTTTGGGAGACCAAGGTGGGAGGATCACTTGAACCCAGAAATTTGAGACTGGCCCTGGTAACATAGCAAGACCCTAACTCTACAAAAAAATTTAAAGATTAGCCAGGCATGGTAAGCACATGCCTGTAGTGCCAGCTTCTCAGCAGGCTGGAGTGGAAAGATTACTTGAGCCCAGTAAGTCGTGGCCGCAGTGGGCCATGATTGCACCACTACACTTCAGCCTGGATAACAAAGTGACACCCTGTCTCAAGAAAAGAAGAGGAGAGGAGAAGGGAGGGGAGGGGAGGAGAGGGGAGAGAGAGGGAGGGAGGGAGGGAGAGAGGGAGGGAGGGAGGGAGGGAGGGAGGAAGGAAGGAAGGAAGGAAGGAAGGAAGGAAGGAGAGGAGAGGAGAGGGGATGAGAGGGGAGGGCAAGGGGAGGAAGAGGAGGAGAAGGAGAAGGAGGAGGAGGAGGACATAAAAGGAAGAAACATGGACTGGAGAAAAGAGTCAATGTGATAATCAGAGCCTACAGTGGCATTAATGTGGCCAATACTGTGTCTTTGTTTTGGGGGTAAGAAGGAAGGTCTACTATGTCAGCACATAAGAAAGATGTGTTCCTCTATTTGTAGGGTTAACTTCTAATGTGTCACCTACCTGATCCACTAACTGTGGACCCGCTAACTCTATTAACAAGTAGGTATAATTGTATTAGTATAGATCTCTTTTTTAAAAAAGAAGATGAAACAAGAGCTTATGTGTAAGAGATTATTTTGGGAAATTATCCTAAGTTTTAAGGAGTGAAGTGACTAGAGAGAGTAAAATATGGAAGAAAGGAAAGTAGTATCAGGGTAAAAAAGTCTCAAGTTGAACATGACAACAGGTCATGATCCATTGAGATCCTCTAAAGATCCATATAGAATGAGCCTCAGAATTCTGCAAACAAGGGATAGAAGAAGGCGGCATTTATCCACTGAGGTCTGTCCCTGATTAGTCACGATTTGCCTTAATGACATTAACTCTCTCACACATAGTGTGTGAGGCAGATCTGTTAGCTACCACAGACACCCTAGCTGTCCTGTAGAGTTAGCAATGGGGCAGAAATTAAGGAATGCCAAATGTGGCCTGGCATGGTGGCTCACACCTATTATCCCAGCACTTTGGGAGACCCAGGCAGGCAGATCACTTGAGGTCAGGAGTTTGAGACCAGTCTAGCCAACATGGTGAAACCCTCGTCTCTACTTTAAAAAAAAAAAAAAAAATTAGCTGGGCATGGTGGCAGGCATCTGTAATCCCTGCTACTTGGGAGGCTAAGGCAGGAGAATCACTTGAACCCTAGAGACTGAGTGCACTCTTGCATGGGCATCACAGCAAGAATCCACCTCAAAAACAAGAAAAGAAAAAGAAAAAGAAACAGTAAAGAAAAGAGAAAAGAAAAGGCAAGTATAGATTGAAGAGTCATGTTGATTTTCACCTAGCCAAGAAAGGTGGCCTCAGTGATGGCTGGAGTAAAATTAGCTCCAAGAGTCTATGAGTTGGAAGACACCAATTGCCTACACAACAATTGGCCTTAGTAGATTTTTTTAAAAAAAATAAAAACTCTGGACATAACTAAAAATAGAAAAGTAATAACTTTATAGTGGAGTTATTACAAAAGTAGTAACTATATATGGACATCACCAGTGAAGGGACAAACTGCCATCACATGCTTCCTAACATGATGTATTGAGAAGAAAACAGTATTATTCTTACATGATATTCTTACATCTAACTTGCATAACATCTAGCTTGCATAACCTGGATTGAATCATACAAAAACATTAAACAAACCCAAATTAATTTCCTTTCTACAAAACAAATACCCTGAACTCTTAAAAATATCAGTATCACAAAATAAAAAGAGTAAGGGACACTTTCAGATTAAAGGAGACTAAAAAGATATAAAAAGTAAATGCTATATGTGATCCTGTTCAATTCTGAACCAGAAAAAAACTCGTAATTCATAAAAGACATGATTAGAAAAATTTGCAAACTTTTATTAGGTATGTTGATTAAAATATTATATCAATGTCAAATTTCCTGGGTTTGATCATTTTACTACAGTGCATAAATGAATACGCTTGTTCTTAAGAAATATATACTGTTGTATTTAGGAGTAAAGGAGCATGACATTGCAACTCACTTTAAAATGGTCCTCTCTGTAGAGTGGGGCAGGGTGGGAGAGAGAAATCAAATGTGGTAAAATGTTAACAACAGTGAATCTGCATTAAGTATATGGGTGATCTTTATACTATTCTTGCAACTTTTCTGTAGGTTTGAAAGTAAATTAAACACTAGAAGCTCTGGATCAAAGGGAATTATATCGAGGGTTCAAAAGACCTGAGCTTTAGTTCAAAGTCATTGATGCTTGTTGCTTCTGTTTTCTCATCCAGAAACTTCATAGAATTACTGTAAGAACTAAATAAAGTGATTTATGTAAAAGATGTTTGAAAGGTTTAAAATAACATTCAGTTGCGTAGTATTGTTAGAAATGGGAGCTTGACATTTGAAGATGGCTTAATACATGGGGTGTTAGATCATGTATCATCTAAGCAGTGACAGACATATACAGAGAAACAGAGGAATGTGTGTGTTTATAACTTGAAAGTAGAGAGCATTTTAGGTCATTTTCAGCTACTAACTCCTTATTCCAAATTGGTACCCTTTAACAAACTTTAATTATCTACTGTATACTAGACAATATGTATATTGCAAGAATTGTAAGGATGAATGATTCATATTCTCAAGGAATTTAGAGTCTATTAGGGGATAAAACTATAAAAATCAAAATCAATAATATCTGTTATGAAATGGCTACAGAAACAAAAGTAAGAAAGCAGCAAATGTGAGGTTCGATGATAAATACGAAAGAATTTCTGACAGGAAGTCATATTTGAATTGAGCTTTGATGAATGAGAATATCACTTAGAAAAGGAGGACCGGGTGTGGTGGTTCATGCCCATAATCCCAGCACTTTGGAAGGTTGAAGCAGGTAGGTCACCTGAGGTCAGGAGTTCGAGACCAGCCTGGCCAACATGGCAAAACCCCATCGCTGCTAAAAATACAAAAAAATTAGCCAAGTGTGGTGGCGTGCACCTGTAGTCCCAGCTATTCAGGAGGCTGAGACATGAGAATCTTGAACCCAGGAGGCGGAGGTTACAGTGAGCCAAGATCATGCCACTGCACTCCAGCCTGTGCAACAGAGTGAGACTCTGTCTAAAAAAAGATGAAGAGAAAAAAAGAAAAAGATATAAGAAAAGTGCACTTTAGGCAAAGAGAATGACTGAGGAAGCTATAAAAATATCTTACATATTTAGTCTCTTTGCAATTTTTTGCCTCCTATGTGACAGTTTCCCCACTAAATACCCATGAAGCCATGAGAATTCCCTCCATTTTTATTCTTGTTTTATCACCAACTTTGAAATTTTATAGTGTATTAAAATAATGGCTGGTCAACCACAGTCATAAAGAATGAATGGAACCTCCTGATAAAAGTGTTTTTTGTGGGTTTTTTCAGGGATGGTTAATTTTTTAAAATCTGATTCCGGATCCCAAGAAGATTATAAAATGTTTTTAAGTTTAAAAAAACAAACATGCTGTTCTCTTCTTTGCATTAGATTTGGGTTATTTCATAGAGCATTTTAATTAATGGTGCAAATTAGTCTAAAGCTCTCAGAAGTGATATCAACGGATACACACGCTGTGGAAAGGCCAGACTTTTCATAAAGCCACAAAAACTATTTTTGGTACCCTGAAAATGACTTGGTTAGTATCAAAAACAGTAAAATATACCCTCATTTAGGACACAAGTGAAAGGCACCTCTGTGGTTAATAAATTTCACTTGCAGCAAGGGAGTAGAAGCCCTTAGGAGATACACTCCACTGCTTCTACAGAGAGGTAGAAGTGAGTTTCAGTATTAATTTTGCCCTTTCTTTGAAATGATTCTAGCTTCTGCTTTTGAACAAACAGTAACAGTTTCTGATCCATTTTACTGTCATTGAATATCAAATGGAGAACTTGTTTTTGAGACAGGAAATGCTAGTGAAACTCCTCGCTCCTGTCAGCACTTTCTAAGCAAAGTTAGGCACACGGCTTGCATTCTCTGTATTTGGAGATCTTCATCTTTACAAGATGCTTATTGGAATCTGGAAGCTAGAATAATTCATACTTAGGCTTCAATAGCCTAATTTTTTTTTTTTTTTTTTTTTTTTTTTTTTTTGAGACAGAGTCTTGCTGTGTCACCAGGCTGGAGTGCAGTGGCAGGATCTTGGCTCACTGAAACCTCCACCTCTCAGGATCAAGTGATTCTCCCGTCTCAGCCTCCCAAGTCCCAAGTAGCTAGGACTACAGCCATGTGCCACCATGCCCAGCTATTTTTTGTATTTTTAGTGGAGACAGGTTTTCACCATATTGGCCAGGCTAGTCTCAAAATCCTGCACTCAAGTAATCTGCCCACCTCAGCCTCCCAAAGTGCTGGGATTATAGGCGTGAGCCACAGTTCCAGGCCCAATAGCTTAATCTTTGTGTTTCACACCTGGAAAACTAAAACTGTAGTACTGCTGACTTTCTAAACTGGTACAAAGACTTATCTTAGGCAATGTCTGAAAAGTGCTCTAATGACCTTAGAAGAAAAGTATGCACTCTACAAATCATAGACTTGGAAGGCATTGTTAGAAGTAATCTTCTCCAACTCTGCAATATATGAATCAGGAATGATTTGTAGGATACAGTGAATTAAGATGGGTACTCTGGGCATTTTATTTTGAAAGGTCAACAAAATGCAACTTGTTAGAACAGTTTTAGTTCTGTATCCTATGGCTACCAATGTATGCTAAAATAAGTCTTTCATTATACACAGTGACAAATTCTTCCACCTCTTCAACTCTCTTCACCGATGCAATGTATACTGAGTAAGATCTCCCTCAGTTAGTTTAGGCCATCTCTGGCTCTTCTGGAATATTCTGTCCCTCTCAGGACTGCATTTGATGTGCATTTTTAAATGTACTTTACCTATAATTGAAAAAAATAGCAGGATGGGGCTGGGTGTGGTGGCCCACACCTGTAATCTCAACACTTTGGGAGGCCAAAGCAGATGGATCACTTGAGGTCAGGAGTTCGAGATCAGCCTGGCCAACATAGTGAAACTCCATCTCTAATAAGAATATAAAAATTAGTTGGGTATAGTCGGCGGTGCCTGTAATCCCAGCATGAGAATCACTTGAACTTGGGAGGCAGAGGTTTCAGTGAGCCAAGATTGCACCCCTGCACTCCAGCCTGGGTAACAAAGGAAGACTCTGTCTCTAAATAAACAAACAAACAAATAAATAAATAAATAAAATAAGATGGGCACAGAGGCTTATGCTTATAATTCCAACACTTTGGGAGGCCGAGGCAAGAGGATCACATGAGCTCAGGAGTTTAAGACCAGCCTCGAGAACATGGTACGATCCACCTCTATAACAATTTTAAAAATTAGTTGAAAGTGGTGGCACCAGCCTGTGATCTCGGCTACTTGGGAGGCTGAGGTGGAAGGATGACCTGAGACCAAGAGGTAGAGGCTGCTATGTTTGCACCACTTACTCCAGCCTGGGCAACAAAGTGAGACCCTGTCTCAATCAATCAGTCAGCAATAAATAAATATAAAATGATAGCAGCTGGCGGCCAGGAGAGGCGGCAAGGGAGATTTCCCAAAATATGAAACTCTGATTCTATCCTCAGGATAGATTCTGAAATCCTCAGAGAATTTGGAAATTCTCGAGAGATAGATTTGCTAACACACAGTCTCTTGTAACTCATATTGTCTTTTCTCCCTTTGGGAGGCAAGGCCTTAGTTAACAATATTTAACTTAAACAGCCCCACAGTGCTACAACAAAGGGAACTCCTGAGGTACTTCCTGTTTCCAAGTCTCTGGCCAAGTCACTCTTGAACTGCTCCATCCCCTAAAACAAACAAATTCTTTTAGTTAATATTTAAACTCTGTTTATTTGACCTTTATTCCTTTGACCCTAATGCTTTAACTTCAGCTAAAATAAAAATGCTCTATTGGAATAATTAATAATAGTGCCATCAACTATCAAAATTGTTTGTGTATATGTGTGTGTATATATATTACTTAACTTTAGCTAAAATAAAAATCCTCTACTGTGATGGAAGAATCCAAACAATTTTGATAGGTGACTGCTTAAGCCTCTGAGAGTGAATTAACTGTTATTGCTCTCTTTGAGAATAAATTAACTGGTATTGCTCATTGCTCATTTACATGTATAAGCTCTGGACTGGATACTTTTTTTAAGACAATATTTTAAGGCACTGAATTATTGTGAGATTTTATATATATAAGACTTCTTATATACATATATAAATATATACATGTATGTATGTATGTATTTTTAAGTCTCACGATCATTCTACCAAGTAGGGTTTTTTTTTTAATTTTTTTATTTTTTGAAATGGAGTCTGGCTCTGTCTCCCAGGCTGGAGTGGAGTGGTGCCACCTCTGCTCACTGCAACCTCCTTCTCCCAGGTTTAAGCGATTCTCCTACCTCAGCCTTCTGAGTAGCTGGGATTACACATGCATGCCACCACACTCAGCTAATTTTTGTATTTTTCATAGAGACAGGGTTTCACCATGTTGGCCAGGTTGGTCTCGAACTCCTGACCTCAGGTGATCTGCCTGCCTCGGCCTCCCGAAGTGCTGGGATTACAGGCATAAGCCACCGCACCCGGCCCAAGTAGGCATTCTTATCTCTATCTTACAAAAGGGAAAACTGAGGTTCAGAAGTTAGAAAAGGTTTATGCCACCTGTAAGTGACAGCCAGAAACTAAACTCATTTGTGACTATCAGATGCCAAAGTAGAGGCCACAATTTTGCCTAGACTCAAAATGACATATGCAGGTTCTTATTTTAAATGGTAGCAGGAAGAGAGTAGATGGGTGAGAATCAGAGACCCGGGAGAAATACTAGTCTGGGGCTGTGGTACAGAAAACACAAGAATAAAGGTAAATTGTGGCCAGGCCTAGTGGTTATGACTATGATCCCAGTGCTTGGGGAGGTCCAGGTAGGAGGACTACTAGAAGCTAAAAGTATGAGGCCAGCCTGGGCAACATAGTGAGGCTCTGTCTCTACAAAAAAATTAAAAATTTAGTTGGGCATGGTAGCATACCTGTAACCCCAGCACTTGGAAGGCTGAAATGGGAGGATTCCTTGAGTCCAGGAGTTCAAGGCTTCAGCGAGCTATGATTGGGCCAATGCACTCCAACATGGGTGACAGAGTGAGATCCTGTATCTAAAATGAATAAATAAAAACAGAATGAGAGTAGCAAAACATGAGGAAAAGTACATCTACTCAGTTAAGAACATTTATTGAGTAACTACTTAAAAGAAGACACTGTGCTAAATCCTGGCACAAATATGTGTGTGTGTATATATATATCTTTGTGTATATACATATATAATATGTATATATTAATATATTAATATTAATTGTGCATAATTAATATATGTACACACACATATATATTTGTTATTTAAGATTAAATACATAGATGTTCTTTAAAAAATAGAGACAACAAGCTGGACTCAGTGGCACTAGCCTGTAGACCCCACTGTTAGGGCTGAGGCAAAAGGATCATTTGAGGCCTGGAGTTTGAGGCTGAAACTGTAACACACTGTGATCATGTCTGTGAATAGCCCTCATACTCCAGCCTGGGCAACATAGCAAGACCTCATCTCTAAAAATAAAAATAAAAAGATAAATGGTAGCATACAATATAAACTGTTTATTCCACATCTTGCTTTTCTTATTAACACTTGTTATGTTAATACATATAGCTCTATCTCCATTCATCCCAATGGCTACATAACATTTCATTGTACTGATGTATGTACCATAGGTTATTTAACCAGTTCCTTTTCAATGGATATTTAGGTTGTTTATAATCTTTTAGGATTAGATATTTGTTGCAATGAATATCCTTATGCACATATGATTTTGCAAGTGCAGGCGTATTTATAAGGTAAATGTAGAGAGGCAGAATTACTGAGTTGAAGAATACGTATATGTATATATATTTAATTTGACATGCATTGCCAAAATGCTCTCCATAGAGGTATTCCCAACTCACATTCCCACCAGCAGTATATGAGAGTTTCTATTTCCCCACACAACACCATTTGAATTTAGCCAATCTGCAGGTGGAATGCAGTGTTTCTGCAGTTTTTATTTGAATTGCCGATATTTTAATTACAGAGCATTTCATTTTTTTAAGAAAAAGGATTTCCAATTTCTCTTGAAAAATCTGAAGTTTAATAACTCTGGATCCACTTTCTACAGCTGTATAGTGACTACTCTCCTTAGGCAAGGTATATGTAGTCAATATTGTCCTTCCTCCACACACACACAATCCCATATTCATCCCTGACACTGAAGCCAAGAGCCAGTTTCTATTCATCATTTTCCAGTGCAGCCCCATTTACTAATCTACATTACCTTACTGGCTTCAGATATTTGAATTTTCAGCTGGTCTGTAGAGAAATTAATAATAAAAGAGAAAACAAATGCAACAAGTAGAATAGATAAAAGAGACAGAATAGTGAGTGAAAATGAAAGAAAGATATGTTAATATCGTTCATGAGTAACAAATTTTAGGCTCTTCTGGTCTCCATCTTCCTGGAATTTATCAGGTTATATCCACAAACTTGATACAACATTGACTAACTTTATGTCTTTGGCACAAATATGCCAGAGTAACATTATGAGAATCTTGGGGACAACTCTGGTTGTGAATCTAATTTTAGCAATAACCTTGGCCCTGATCTCCTAGAAGGCAAATACTTTCTATATATTCAGGTACAGAAAGCATCACATTCCCTTATTTCCCTATATCAAATTAATTTTGGAGTTATGCCCACACTCACTAGGGAATTAACAACAGGAGATATTAGTTATCATGGGGAGGCAGGACAGAAGGGTCTCCCTGGGGTGGCTGAATGCTGCCTTAATAACTTGGAGAAGGACTCTAGTCTGTGCTCTATCATCATCTAAATCCGTGATATTCATAGAAGACCAGCAGCCATTCCCTTCATGGCAATTATGGGTACCAGAAACTTTCACCATGATTCTCAAAGCTATAGCATCCATGCACTTTCTGTAAGACTCCCCCCACCTACAGCCTGGGCTCCACAAGGGGTAATAATGTGCACCCTCAGTCACCACACCACTGGGAAGCTACCTGATGGAGATAAGCCACATATATCTGTTCAACTCCAAAATCCAGTTTTGATCCTTTCCTCCTCTGAGATAATCCAGTTTACTTTTCTCCTGTCTAAGCAGAGGCCAGAAGAGAAGTTCTAACTCAGGCCTTTAAAATCAAATTGCTGGCCACTCTTCTCTTGTTTGGGGAAAGGAGATGATTTACTCTTCCCTTGTCAATTCACAGTGGGGAAATAACATCTATTTAGATTTTATTTTCTTAATAACACTTAGTCTGCTGCTTAAGAGGGAAAGTTCTGCAAGTTCTGCCATTAATAGGAGATTAGAAAGCCAGGTATGGTGGCTCACGCCTGTAATCCCAGCACTCTGGGAGGCTGAGGAGGGAGGATCATTTGATGCTAGGAGTGACCAGCCTGGGCGACATAGCAAGACCTCATCTCTACTAAAAAAATAAAAGAAACATTTTTTAAATAAAAGGCAATCGGATCTACTCTAGATTGAACCATATAAGAGATTTGGTCCTAGATTAACCAGGCCAACCTAGAGACTAATTAAATTTCCATAAATGAACCCAACTATTAAAACGTCTCTGAGACCTTTTTCTACACAATTACTTACAGAAATACATCTGGTCTGGATCTCTGAACACCACCATGATAGGGTGTTAGCCATGTACTAATCTCTTCAATGTTGACCTGTCATTTAACCCATTTTCTCCATGAATTTGAAATGATCTCTTTGGAGTACAAAGAGAGTTATATTTATTATCATCAAGCTTTCAGTTGAAGGGAAGGATGGAGGAGGTGAGGAAGGACAGTTAGATTCACATTCAATTAAAATTTGAAAGCAGATATGAAAGTTAGACTAAATCATCATTCATACAGATTTACCTTCTTCCGCTACTGACAGATGGCCAAATAAATATGTATCTGAATATGTCTTCCTTTCTTGTAATAAACTTAGCTATCGGGAAATAATTACCATTGCAAAGAATAGAGAAGCAGTTTTCCTGCTTGTGTAATATCTCAGTAATTAATCACAATTGGACAATTTGCTCATTTTCTGTTTCTCTCAATATTGTGTAACTTCTCTAATAAATATGAAATGTTTAGCAGAGTGTTGTGCCATGCACCTATAATCCCAGCTATTTGGGGGGCTGAGGAGGAAGGACTGCTTGAGACCAGGAGCTCGAATGCAGTTTTGACAAAATAGCAAGACCCTGTTTCTAAATAATTAATAATAATACTCTGAAATGTTTTAGACAAAAAGAAGGTATTTCCAGTGACTAAAAATACATAAAATACTACATCTAAACAAGTTTTAGTTATAAAATTAGTTAACTTTCCAAAGTCCTCTTGCTGTGACTGCTTAAGAGATGAACGTAGAGAGCGGGAATCCTGATTGTTTCATGTGGGAGAAGAGTGAAGCCTCTATAAAAACTCTGTACCTTGCCCTGTCAAGTGTGTGCTTGCCTCCAGAATTCAACTTCAGAAATATAATTAAGTAATTAGGCTGGATTTGCACTGATAGAGTTTTTGTTTTGTCTTTGTTTTTCTTTTTAGAAACAGGGTCTCATGTAGAGTTTTTGTTTTGTCTTTTTCTTTTCAGAAACTGGGTCTCGTTATGTCGTGCAGGCTGGAGTAGAGTAGCGTGATCATAGCTCACTGCCACCTTGAGCTTCTGGGCTCCAGTGATCCTCCCACCTCAGCCCCAATTATCTGTGACTACAAGCAGGTGCCACCATACCTGACCCCTGACAGAAACTTTAAGAAGGCATTTCATATTATGATGAGAGGACTTCTCACTGATTTTGTGCAAAATGGCAACAGATAACTTGCATAGAGTACAGTTTTCCAGAAATAAAGTTGTCCTTAAATGAGAATGATGTCATACTAAAGCCGTATATCAAGGACAAGTGCCCAACATGTGGTCTGTGAAAATGAAGCTCATTATAGATTTTATGAGATGAGTCACCACAGTTACAGTCACTGGACAATGTCTTCAGTATAAATTTTGAATAGACTTTCCAGTTCATGGAAATTTTTGGCACCTTTTATACATAAAACACTGCAGATTTCTCCATGACCCGCTTTTTTGTTGTTGTTTTGTTTTGTATGGATTCACCCCAGAGCTTCTCCAGAATTCTCCTAGAGAGAACAGGGCTTCCCTCCACCATCCATGCTGCTGCTTCCTCTGTTCTTTCTGTCTTGTTGACATCATTTGCTTTCTACGTCCCATGTTTTCCTCGAATCTCACCTGTTGAAAACTGATGTTAAGGTTTCATTACCAAAAACAAACAAATAACAAATAAAACCAAAAATTAAAGCTTTCCAGTTATTTCAGTGAGAGCTTACCAAGAGAGTAAGGGAATTGCATGAGTTCAGTCCTATTTCCTGAACATTTTCAGTGGCTCTTCATCACCTACCTGTATTTTTTTAAATTAATTTCCTCAGCCTAGTATTCAAAGTTCTTAATGCCCCACCCTAGTAGCTCACGCTAGACTTACTTATATTACTCTGAAATCTTTGTTATACAAGAAGTTGCTAGCTGAGTGCAGTGGTTCATGCCTATAATCCCAGCGCTTTGGGAAGCCAAGGCAGGTTGCTCACTTAAGGCCAGGAGTTCGAGATCAGCCTGGCAAACATAATAAAATCCTATCTCAAAAAACAAACAAAAGAAAAATGTTATGGGTTCAATTGTATCCTGCAATAAAGATATGTTGAAGTCCCAATCCCTAGTCCCTCAGAATCTTCCTATGTTAGTAAATAGTTTTCACAGAGATAACCAAGTTAAAATGAGGTCATCAAGGTGGAAATCTGGACACAGAGGCAAACATGAACAGGAGGAAGACGACGTAAAGGCAGGAAGAACACCAAGTGAAGAAGTAGAATTGAAGTGATGCATATATAAGCAAAGGAATGCCACAGATTGCTAGCAAACTCAGAAGCTAGGAAGTGGCAAGGAAGGATTCTTCTGAAGCTTTTGGAGGAAGCATGGCCCTGCTGACACCTCAATTTCTAATTTCTAAACTGTGACAATACTTTTCTGCTATTTTAAGCCACCCAGCTCTCCAGTACTTTTTGTTGTTGTTACAGCAACCTTAGGAAACTAATACAACTGCCACATTTTAAGTTACTGTTGATATTATTTCTTCTGCTTCTATTTCTCCCCTTTTTTCTCTTTAAAAAACAATTACGTTCATTTTTAGAAGCCCAGTCACATCTTACTTTCCTCTGTTGCCACGTCTCTTCTAAAAACTGGGCCAGGCACAGTGACTCACACTTGTAATCCCAGCACTTTGGGAGGCCGAGATGGGTGGATTACTTGAGGTCAGCAGTTCAAGACCAGCCTGGCCAACATAATGAAACCCTGTGTCTACTAAAAAACACCAAAAAAAAAAAAAGAAATTAGCTGGGAGTGGTGGTGGGCACCTGTAATTCCAGTTACTCAGGAGGCTGAGGCAGGAGAATCACTTGAACCCAGGAGGCAGAGGCTGCAGCAGTAAGCTGAGATGCAGTCACTACACTCTAGCCTCGGCAACAGAATGAGACTCTGTCTTAAAAAAAATAAAAAATAAAAATAATTATTCCTTGAAATTTGAACTCCTATATAATTTTTTGTATTCTTAGTACTAATAATTTATTATGTTCTGTGGGTATTTCCCTTGTATGTATATATTCTCTTCCTCAATCTAGATTTTAAACAGATAATATGACTTATCTGTTAATATTTAATAGGCTAGCAATGACGTAGGTATAAGTATTCAATAAATATTTTTAGTGACATAATGCTATTATCTCTTAATAAATACACTTGAATAATTTAGTAAAATGTAAAAAACACAAATAACTGTTTCATTATTAGAAAGATGACCTAATTTTAATAAATCTTAGTTATATAAATAATATATATGATGGTACAGCTTTTTTCTCCCAATCTTCTTTATATATTATGAAGTTTAAAAGCAAACTTAATCTATACATTCAATTTTACATTCCACTTTATTGATTTAATATATGATCATAGAAACATTTTTTCCACTTTTGTACGTTTATATGTTGTTTAAAAAACAATACTGAAATCACAGTATGAATTCAATATTTTATTCTACTTTATTCATTTAATATTGTACTCTGAGAAGCTTATATATTAAACAATTATTTAAAAGCATCATTTAATTGACTATATAAGATTTTATTCATATAGCCACACCATAATTTATTTAATAGTCCTTTTTATGGTTGTAATCTTTACTCTTAAAATTTCATGAAGATTATCTTTGCTCATATATCCTTGATAGTATCTGTTATGGTTTGGATATTTGTCCCCTCCAAGTGTCATGTTGAAATATAATCCCCAATGCTAAAGGTGGGGCCTGGTGAGATGTGTTTAGGTCATGGGGGTGGATCTGTCATACCATGGTACTGTCCTCATAATAGTGAATTCTAGTGAGATATGGTTGTTCAAAAGTATGTAGCAACTTGACTGAGATTCCCTTAGCTAATAAAAAAAAATTATGTGCACCTCCCCAACCTCTCTCTTTCTCTCACTGTCACCATGTGAGATGTCACCTCCCCCTTTGCCTTCCACCATGATTGTAAGCTTCCTGAGGCCCTCACTAGAAGCAGATACTGGCACCATGCTTTTTGTATGGTCTGCAGTGTACAGTAAACCAATTAAACCTCTCTTCTTTATAAATTACCCAGTCTCAGGTAATCCTTTATAGCAATACAAAACTGATAAAGAAAAATGGCACTGAAAGTAGGATGTTGCTATAAAGATACCTGAAAATGTGAAAGTGGCTGTGGAACTGGGTAATAGGCAGAGGTTGGAAGAGGTTGAAGATCTTAGAAGACAGGAAGACAAAGGAAAGTTTGGAACTTCTTAGAGACTTGTACAGTATTTATGACCAAAATGCTGATAGAAATGCAAACAGTGAAAGCCAAGCTAACGAGGTCTCAGAGGAAAATAAGGAATTTATTGGGAACTGGAATAAAGGTAACCCATGTTACTCCTTAACAAAGAACTTGGTTGCATTGTGTTCATGCCCTAGGGAGCTGTGCTGTCATCTTTGATGGAAAACAGAGCCATTCAACTACTGAGGAGGAGTAAACAAATCGGGGAAGATGTGTAGTCGATGAAAAGAGATATTGAAGAATGAAAAATTAGGAAATGGGAAACAGGGACTGAGTCAAAAATCTCATCTGGTGTATAATTATATGTGCATTTTTTCCCCATGGAATTAAGTAATATACCTCCCTAATGTCTCAATAGGTTCTTTCCTACACTAAGATTCTGAACCTTTATGTACCATGGAGCTTTTAAATATTTTAGCAAAGCCTATGGGCTATTCTTATAATAATTTGCAAATGCTTTTAAAAATATGTAGGATTATGAAAGAAAATTTTATCAAGACACATTTTTGAATTTAATTTTAGAGTAATATGTATGTTTCTTTATTAAATTAAACAAAAGCTAATGGCAGTCTGGTAACTACCATAATTTCAAAGTAGTGATGGTTATAAACAACACTTCAAGATATTTGCAGCAACTCTAATTTGAAATATAAAAATTTCTGTGTTTTCTACTGGTGACAAAGTTAGAGGAATTATTCTTATTACTGTGCTTTGTTGTATACATTTACAATTTTTTTTAATGTTAAGGTTTAGTTAGAAGTTACTAAAAATAAAGATGTATTTTTCCCCACCCAAGTTCATGAACCCTTTAAATTTTATCCATAGCCTCCTTTGGGATGTTTGGATCTCAGGTTATAAGAAACCCTATTCCAGAGGTCATACTAATATTTTAAACCCAAGCCTATATGTCAAACATTTTTGCGAGGAAGATCCAAGATGGCCAGTTAGGAGCAGCTCAGGATTGCAGCTCCCAGTGAAAGTGCAGAGGGTGAGTGGATGCCGCATTTCCAGAAGGACTTTTATTGCCCACAGACCAGGAGATTCCCAGGCGGAGGAGCCCAATGGGTCGCCAGCGCGGCTGTTTTGTCGGCACCCCGGCGCAGCGGTTCCCAGTGCAGAGTAAACAGAACTGGGTCCCTGGAAGCTCCAGAAAGGCAGAGTCGCTCATTAATCTGATTAAAAAAAAAAAAGAGGGGGGACTGAAACAGGGAGCCAAGCCAGGAGATTCCCGGGCAAAAAAGCACCACGAATCTCAGAGCCGCTGTTTCAGCCGGCGCAGTGGGTCACCGCACGAGAAATCACACAGATCCTGGCACCTTTTCGACAGGTAACCAGAAAACCTGGGAGAGAGCCGACCATTCAACTAAAAAACAAAAGGCTCTGAGGCAGGGAGCCAGGTGATCAGGACCGGCTGGTCCCACCCCCACAAAAACAAAAACAAAAACAAAAAAACAGCAATTGGAAATGCTCTGGGTTGAGAGTTTCACAGCAAGCACAGCTGAACCCGGGACAGTCCAGCTCTGTGGGGGAGGGGCGTCCACCATTACCAAGGCACTCCACCACTACGGAGGCAGATGCCATTGCTGAAGCAGCCCGCCATTGCCGAGGCAACCCGCCATTACAGAGAGAGTCCGTCATTACAGAGGCGGGCCACCATTGCCGAGGCAGTTCTAACTACATTCATATAAACAGGACTGCAGGGAAGTTCACACAGCAGCTGGGCGGAGCCCACAGCAGCTCAGCAAAGCCTCTGCAGGCAGACAGTGACTAGGCTGCCTCCTTGCCGGGCAGGGCAGCCTGAAAACAAAAAAAAAAGAAGGTACCAGCACAGCGGGAACTCATAAATAAAGCCCTAACTCCCCAGGACAGAACACCTGGGGAAAAAAAGGGGTTTATGAATTCTGCTGCAGCAGACTTAAACGTACCTGCCCAGCAGCTCTGAATGAACAACAGAGCTCACAGCTCAGCACTTGAGCTACTATAAAGGACAGACTGTCTCCTCAAGCACGTCCCTGACCCCTGTATATCCAAAGAGTCACCTCATAAAGGAGAGCTCAGACTGACATTTGGCAGGTATCGGTCTGGGACAAAGCAGAAGAAGAAACTAGTAGCAACCTTTACTGTTCTGCAGCTGCTGCAGGTGATCCCCAGGCAAGCAGGGCCTGGAGTGGACCTCAGCAGAACTACAGCAGAGGGGCCAGACTGTTAGAAGGAAAACTAAGAAACAGAAATAACTTCATCATCAACAAATCGGACGTCCACTCAGAGACCCAATCAGAAAGTCAGCAACTACAAAGACAACAGATGGATAAATCCACAAAGATGGGAAGAAACCAGCGCAAAAAGGATGAAAACACCTGAAACCAGAACACCTCTCCTCCTACAAGGGATCACAACTCCTCACCAGCAAGGGAACAAGACTGGATGGAGAATGAGTGTGATGAAATGACAGAATCAGCCTTCAGAAGGTGGGTAATAAGAAACTTCGGTGAGCTAAAAGAACATGTTCTAACACAATGCAAAGAAACTAAGAAACTTGAAAAAAGATTTGATGAAATGCTAACGAGAATGGACAACTTAGAGAGGAGTTTAAGTGAATTGATGGAGCTGAAAAACAGAATACGAGAACTTCACGAAGCATGCACAAGTTTCAACAGACGAATTGGCCAAGCAGAAGAAAGGATATCAGAGGTTGAAGATCAACTCAATGAAATAAAATGAAAAGTCAAGATTAGAGAAAACAGGGTAAAAAGGAATGAACAAAGTCAACAAGAAAAAGTAAACTGCCATTCACAATTGCTACAAAAAGAATAAAATACCTAGGAATACAACTAACAAGGAACGTCAAGGACCTCTTCAAGGAGAACTACAAACCACTGCTCAATGAAATAAGAGAAGACACAAACAGATGGAGAAACATTCCATGTTCATGGTTAGGAAGAATCAATATCGTGAAAATGGCCATATTGCCCAAAGTAATTTACAGGTTCAATGCTATCCCCATTAAGCTACCAATGACCTTCTTCACAGAACTGGAAAAAACCACCTTAAACTTCATATGGAACTAAAAGAGAGCCTGCATAGCCAAGTCAATTCTAAGCAAAAAAAAAAACAAAGCGGGAGGCATCACACTACCAGACATCAAACTATACTACAAGGCTACAGTAATCAAAACAGCATGGTACTGGTACCAAAACAGAGATATAGACCAATGGAACAGAACAGAGGCATTGGAGGCAATACAACATATCTACAACCATCCGATCTTTGACAAACCTGATAAAAACAAGCAATGGGGAAAGGATTCCCTGTTCAATAAGTGGTGTTGGGAAAACTGGCTAGCCATATGCAGAAAGCAGAAACTGGACCCTTTCCTGACACCCTACACTAAAATTAACTCCAGATGGATTAAGGACTTAAACATAAGACCTAACACCATAAAAACCACAGAAGAAAATCTAGGCAAAACCATTCAGGACATAGGCGTAGGCAAGGACTTCATGACCAAAACACCAAAAGCATTGGCAACAAAAGCCAAAATAGACAAATGGGACCTAACCAAACTCCACAGCTTCTGCACGGCAAAAGAAACAGTCATTAGAGTGAATCGGCAACCAACAGAATGGGAAAAAATTTTTGCAGCTTACCCATCTGACAAAGGGCTGATATCAAGAATTTACAAAGAACTAAAACAGGTTTACAAGAAAAAAACAAGCCCATTCAAAAGTGGGCAAAGGATATGAACAGATACTTTACAAAAGAAGACATATGTGAGGCCAACAAACATATGAAAAAATGCTCATCATCACTGGTCATTAGAGAAATGCAAATCAAAACTACATTGAGATACCATCTCACGCCAGTTAGAATGGCGATCATTAAAAAATCTGGAGACAACAGATGCTGGAGAGGATGTGGAGAAATAGGAACACTTTTACAGTGTTGGTGGGAGTGTAAGTTAGTTCAAACATTGTGGAAGACAGTGTGGTGATTCCTCAAGGACCTAGAAATAGAAATTCCATGTGACCGAGCAATCCCATTACTGGGTATATATCCAAAGGATTATAAATCATTCTACTATAAGGACACATGCACACGAATGTTCATTGCAGCACAGTTTACAATAGCAAAGACCTGGAACCAACCAAATGCCCATCAATGATAGACTGGACAGGGAAAATGTGGCACATATACACCATGGAATATTATGCAGCCATCAAAAACGATGAGTTCGCGTCCTTTGTAGGGACATGGATGAACCTGGAAACCATCATTCTCAGCAAACTGACACAAGAACACAAAATCAAACACCGCATGTTCTCACTCATAGGAGGGTGTTGAACAATGAGAACACATGGACACAGGGAGGGGAGCACTACTCACTGGGATCTGTTGGGGAGAAATAGGGGAGGGACAGCGGGGGTTGGGGAGTTGGGGACAGATAGCATGGGGAGAAATGCCACATATAGGTGAAGGGGAGGAAGGCAGCAAATCACACTGCCACATGTGCACCTATGCAACAATCTTGCATGTTCTTCACATGTACCCCAAAACCTAAAATGCAATAAAAAAAAAAAAGAAACTCTATTCCAAACTTATCCTGGAATTTCTCAGGTAATACTAAGAAGTAAACATTATTTCTCAATGTGTAATCAGGTAATCACAGATACAAGTGTATATTAAAATGCAAGTATTTGCACTTTTTCCTAGACAAAACTAGGGTTGGAAAATTGGTGTGAATCTGTATTTTAATAAGCACCCAGGCGACTGACATACACACTAAAGTTTGAGAATTGCTATAAACTTGATTACCTCAATAGTCATCTTCAATGGAATCATAGTTATCAAGCCAGAGAGTGTCAAATATTAGTTTGAGATATAGCTACACAGTAGCTCTAAAAGGGACTAAGAAATTTTGATTTTTCAACAGGCACTTCAAATATTATGATGAATATATTTCAATTCCATTATGATAAATATTTCTAACCAAAGACATTAAAAGTCAAAGTAAAAAATCTGCCTGAAAATAAGAGGATCTGCTGAGGAGCTTCACTTCAGAATCTTCGTAACAATACTCCCCGCTCCTTTTCCTTTTCTGCACGAATTAACATTCTTTAAAAGAGTATCTTTACATAGAACAATTAAATACAGAATCAATGCATTATATCACATAAGATACAAAAGAAGAGTGGCACTTTTTCGCCCATTTAAAACATTATGCACTGGTAGGCAAAAATTAAATTTGTCATCAACATGAAAAGCAATAATTATAGAGTAATAGAGTTACAAAGAGCTAAAGATCATCTCAAGCTTTCAATTACTACCTTTTTTGCTTCTGCCTCACAAATCTTTATCCCTATCCAAGAACTCTCTGCAATTTGATTTCAGACCAGTATATCCAACCGCCTGCTAGACATCTATTCCCCGATATTACAGACCACTACAATCAAAAACTGAAATCATCACATTATCTCTCATATTGTTTGTTTTGGTACCACCATCTTATAAGGCATTCAGAAGTTATCCCAGACTTCTTCCTAATTTTTTCTTTGCTAGGAGACACTGAGACACTTTGGGGGTGGTTGACCAACTTTAAATATCCAACAGTGGCCTAGTATCCCTTAAGTCTGTATTTGTTTTTGTTTTTGTTCATAATTTTGTTTTTGTTTTTGAGATGGAGTCTCTCTCTGTCACCCAGGATAGAGTGCAGTGGTGTGATCTCAGCTCACTGCAACCTCTGCCTCCCAGGTTCAAGCAATTCTTCTGCCTCAGCCTCCTGATTAGCTGGTACTACAGGTACACGCCATGATGGCCAACTAATTTTTGTATTTTAAATAAAGACCGGGTTTCACCATGTTGGCCAGGCTGGTCTTGAACTCCTGACCTCAGGTGATCCACCCGACTCAGCCTCCCAAAGTTCTGAGATTACAGGAATGAGCCACCACACTTGGCCAAGTCTGCATTTTTGGAGTAGCAATCTCCAACATGGCTGATGTTGTAAGAGGGACATAGTGCTTGGATGCTGTGTAGCCTTCTGACATAGCTTTCATGCCCCAAACTAACTCCAAAAACACAACTACAGCCCTAGGAAAGTTTAGGAGATTGTGTTTGATATGAGTTTAGATTTAGGCCTCTTTAAGAAATGCCTTTCAGGCCTATGATTCATTTTTCCTTGTATTCATCTTTACTTTTCCCTTGTTCCATTCAAGACATAAGATTTCTAGATTCAAATTTAGGGTGTGGTTCTTGGTGAACAGTCTTTCAGTCTTCCTCTGACCTAAACAAGAGAAATCCTTGGGGGCCCACAAAGTCCTGATTGAATCACAAGTAGACCACATTAAGATTGGAGTCCAAAGCCCAATGTCTGACTCAGAAGTTGGAATTCTAGCCAGGTGCAGTAGCTCATGCCTGGAATCTCGGTACTTTGGGAGGCTGAAGTGGGAGGGTTGCTTGAGCCCAGGAGTTCAAGACCAGCCTGAGCAATATAGTGAGACCCTGTCTCTACAAAAAATAAAAAATTAGTCCAGTGTGCTGATATGTGCCTATAGCTCCAGCTATTTGGGAAGCAGAGATGGGAAGATCACTTGAGCCCAAGAGGTCAAGGCTGTGGTGAGCCATGATTGTGCCACTGCACTCCAGCCTGGGCAACAGAACAAAAACCTGTCTCAAAACACTTAAAAAAATTTTAAAAAGCAGAATTTAGAATTCGAATCACCAACATCTGGTGTAGTTAAACTGACCAAAGCATATATAAAGCTATGGTTTAGGAGGTAAGATCACTAAAGAATCTTTAATGGCTTTAAGGGCTGTTGTCCTATTTATGGATCAATTCCCACAAGAAGAGCAAGGCTAATGCACAGGTATGGGATCCAGTAAGTAGACCATGATCTTGGTGAAGACAGTGATTCAGTTCTAGTGTGTTTGGCTGACTCAAGACAGGGCCTCAGTATGTAAACTTCTGACTTAAAAATACCAAGTACTGCTGGACTACTCTGTGTTCTCTACTCCAAGATCAATTTTCTTTGTCATCCTATTCCTCAGCCAGGGCTGAAGGAGTAATATTCAATGCTAGGGAAAATAAGCAAATTCCTCCTGGAACAGGAAAATGAATTGCAGAAAAGAATGCCTGCATCACCCTGAGAAGGATAACTGTAACCAAGGTTTTGTTATTTCAGTGCTGAAGAAAGGTAAGATTTGGGGAATGAGACTCTGCAGAGATAATATACTTCTCAATGAGCCCCTGTACGCACAGTGCTGGAAAAACTGGGAGCAAAGAAAGCCAGAGTTCTGCTGGGATTAAAGTAGTTCATAGTGGCTTCTCTTCATATATTGTTGAACAGAAGCCACTCTCATTTCAGGACTGTGAAACCAAAACAATGGGAAGCTTAAGGGACAACAGAAATAATTTTTTAAAAGAAAAAAAAAGAGGAGGATCTCAAGAAAGGCCTCAGTCATGGAGGTGCAAGCCTTGCAGTCAGAGGAAGTGGACCTTGAACAACCAGTAAGAATTGATTGATGTCTTAGTGGGGCTGGAACTCAAAATCCCTTTTTTTGTCTGATGTGTACTCCCTTAACCCTTTTGGCCTATGGCTGGTAATAGCAATGTGTACCAAGAGCCACTCTCTCCAACCTAGTAGAAGCTAACTACATGTGGCTATTGACCACTTGAAATATGGCTATCCTGAATTGAGAGACTCTTTTTTTCATTGTTGTTCTACTTACTTCTCCATGAGAGAGTCTGTAAGTATGATATACTCATCAAATTTCAAAGGCCTAGTAGAAAGATGTAAAATTTCTCATTAATTTTAATTACATGTTGAAAAGATGTTACTTTGAATATACTAGGTTAAATAAAATACATTATTAAATTAGTTCATTTCTTTATACTTTTTAAATCTGATTACTACAAAATTCAAAATTACTTTTTGGGTTGTATTTTTTTTCCACTGGACAGTCCTGATCTAGACCATGAAATATATTGGTTCTAAGTCCATTGTTTTTTCGGGTATATGTGCTAAGTAAAAAATAATTCACACTTAATCCAACAGTTCTAAAATATAATGTGTTTAAAAACCACTTGGGAAACCAAACAACAAACAAAAAGTGCGACTCTTGCTTCCCAGACTCCCACCAGATTCTAACAATTGTTATTTAGGGTAAGAACAATTATTTTGTATTTTCAACCAGTTCTCTATGAGATTCTAATACAGGAGGTCCTCTGACCATACTTCAAGAAACAGTGGCTTAGAGTGAACAGTACTGCATTGATCGTATTTGGTTCTAGGATGTTCTTCTGGTTTTTAAAAATATATGTTTTTTTTTAGATTTTTTTTTTTTTCCGTAAGTACTGAGTTTCAGGAAAAAGGTCTTCTGTTTTTTAACTTTAATGGGCAGAAGTTGCTGCTGTGATAGTCTTAAGTTTCTGCTGACCCTCTGGAACTTGGGCTAAGTATACTTCACAGGAGTCTTAGAATTCAATTAAGCAATTCTAATTCTAAGCAATTGAATTGGAAAGCTAAAACCTTAGCTCACATTTAGTGGAAGATGGCCTAGAATATACCTCAGAGGAAAAGACTCAGGTTGAAACATGGCCCTGAGTTAGTCCTAACGGTGGGACTGCATGGATTAAAAAGAAAATGTGCATGGTTGCAGGCAAACAGGAAGGAGACATGCAAGAGGCCCTGAGACACTGGATCTGATATTAGAGCTTTGATTTCTCTGTAGGGACAGAAAATTGGCTTGATACTGGGAAAAGATTTGTATTATTAAAATGTATAAAGTGTATACAGAAAATAGCTGACGTTATGTGCTGCAGTCATCAAGGGCTCAGTATATACTATAGTGGTTGAAAGCTGGATTTTGAAGTCTGACCATCTGGGTTTTAATACTACTTCTTCTATGGGCAAGTCTCTTAACCTCCTCTCTTCTCTTAAAAGTAGAAAAAATAATTATACCTACCCATAAATTAGTTGTGAGGATTACATGAACTGATATATGTAGAATACATAGAATTGTGTTTAGCACATAATAGTTACATAAATGTTAGCTATAATTATTGTATTATGCTGTGGTAAGTTTGTCAGGTAATGCATAGCTGAGCATACTTTATTTTATTTATTTATTTATTTTTGAGATGGAGTTTCACTCTTGTCACTCAGGCTGGAGTACAATGGTGCGAACTTGGCTCACTGCAACCTCCACCTCCCGAGTTCAAGCGATTCCCCCGCCTCAGCCTCCCAAGTAGCTAGGATTACAGGCATGTGCCACCACATCTGGCTAGTTTTGTATTTTTAGTAGAGATGATGTTTCACTATGTTGATCAGGTTGGTTTCGAACTCCTGACCTCAGGTGATCCACCCACCTCAGCCTCCCACAGTGCTGGGGTTACAGGTGTGAGCCACTACGCCTGGCCTAAGCATACTTTAAAATAAAGAAAGAATCATATCTAGAGGCACATGCCAGAAAGAATAAAAAATTAAAAGAAAAATAAAATAAGGATAGGAATAGAAGGAGACTGCTTTGCCTACTGCAGGCTACAAAAGAAGTAGCAAGCCCAAGTACTTGTAGGGGACAGGTAAGTTGCACAAATATATGTAGATGATGTGTATTAGTTGGAGTTCTCAGAAGGACAGATCTAACAGGATGTGTACATAGACATATGAGAGGGGATTCATTAGCGGAATTGGCTCACATGATTATGGAGGGTGGGAAGTCTCTCAACAAGCCATCTGCAAACAGATGGCTCTGGGATGCTGGTAGTGTGGCTTAGCCCAAGTCTGAAGGGCTCAGAATCAGGAAAGCCAATGGTGTAACTCTCAGTTGGAAGCTGAAGGCCTGAGAATCTGGGGGCTGCTGGTGTTATGTCCTAGAGTCCAAAGGCCGGAGTCTGGAAGACTGATGTCCAAGGATAGGAGAGGAGAAATGCATCCCAACTCTAGGAAATAGATGGACATATTTGTCTCTCCTCTGTTTTTGTTCTCTCAGCCCTGGCAAATTGGATGGTGCCCACAGGTTTTTCCTCACCTAGTCCACTCACACTCACATGCTAATCTCTTTTGTAAACACCCTCACAGACACACACCAAAGTAATGCTTTACCAGGTTTCTAGTGTTCAGTAATCCAGTCAAGTTGACACTTAAAAAACATTACAAGGTTTATTGGGGAGTTCAGAGACAAGGAAATAAAGCAGCAAATAATAGGATGAATAGAAGAGGTAGTTGCCTTTTGCAAATCAGAGTAAGCATGTCTAGCCTAAGGACATTCAAATTCAGTATGTATTTATCAAAAATGCTAGTCAAATTTAACAATGTCTTTGGATCATTCTAAGAGGCTAGCTCCTAGTTGGCCACATACATAGTTTCGAGTTGTCATATGCCATTTCAGTTTAAGTATTGTCCTATCCTATTTCTGATGTGTGTAAGGGAAACACCAGGCTTTGAGGGGGCTACATGGCCCATCTCTGAATGATGTAAAGGAGCTGTGGTAAGGATAATAAACAATTAGGGCATTTCTTTTTCTTTTCTTTTCTTTTCTTTTTTTTTTTTTGAGACAGGGTCTCACTTTGTCACCCAGGCTGGAGTGCAGCGGTGTGAACATGTCTCACTACAATCTCCACCTTCTGGGCTCAAGTGAAACTTACGCCTCAGCCCCCTAAGTAGCTGGGATTACAGGCATGCACCACCATGTCTGGCTAATTTTGTATTTTTTGTGGAGACCGGGTTTCCTCACTTTGCCCAGTTTGGTCTTGAACCCCTGAGCTCAGGCAATTCGCCTGCCTTGGCCCCTCAAAGTGCTGGGATTACAGGCAGGAGCCACTGCGCCTGGCCCAGTTAGGGTATTTCTAATACTCTGTGAGCTCCTTTGATTGAAACAGCAACATGCCATGGTTTGAGTGTTAAATTCAGGCAGATTAACAGGAGGAAAAAATAAAAGCTATTGGCTGCACACTTGAGGGAAGTCAAAGTGTTTCTTGCTTCACTTTGCCTCCAAAAGAGGATACCTACTGATAAAAACAAAAGTAGGTAACAATGCTGGGGGCTGGAGTTTTTTATGCCACTGGTAAAAAGGTTAAAGCAGTACTTTCTCAACCATTTTCAGTTTGTACCACAGCCTACAGTGACTAGGAAAAAATTCTTTCATCCTCCTACCTGCCCCAAAGGCACACTCTGACCCTTTTCTTTGAGAAGCACTCTTTAAAGTTCCTTGAATACATGTGGTATTGCAGCTGGCTTTTCCTCACTCAGTTGTTTTCTATAAACCTTGCTTTCTTTATGGATAAGTGGTAAATGGCCTTAGGTGTCCTCCTAATTGAGAAAGTAGTGTCTCCTGTTCTTTTTTCTCTTACATTCTTGAAACCTTCCCTTTTAAAAAGTTCACTTACTGAAAGAATTCAAAGAGATCTATTGGAGCTTGTGGGTATTCAAGAAAATAATTTTTTTGTTTGTGATATACTTTTGCTTGGGAAAGTTCTCTTTTTTTTATTTCACTTTAAGTTCTGGGATACACATGCAGAATGTGCAGGCTTGTTACATAGGTATACATGTGCCATGGTGGTTTGCTGCACCTATCAACTTGACATCTGGTTTTAAGCCCCACATGCATTAGGTATTTGTCCTAATGCTCTTCCTCCCCTTACCCCCAGTTTCCTCTTTTGTTTTTAACTTTTATTTTAAGTTCAAGGGTACATGTGCAGGTTTGCTGCACAGGTACCATAGCTGAATTCATGTTATGGAGGCTTGTTGAACAGATTATTTAATCACTCAGGTATTAAGCCTAGTACCCATTAGTTATTTTTCCTGATCCTGTGCCTCCTCCCAACCTCCACCCTATCATAGGCCCCAGTGTGTGTTAGTCCCCTCTATGTGTACACATATTCTCATCATTTAGCTCCCACTTATATAAGTGAGAACATGCAGCATGGATTTTCTGTTCCTGAGTTAGTTTGCTAAGGATAATGGCCTCCAGCTTCAACCATGTCCCTGCAAAGGACACGACCTCATTTTTTTGTATAGCATTCTTATTCTATGGCATATATGTACCACATTTTCTTTATCCAGCCTGTCATTGATGGGCACTTAGGTTGAGTCCATGTCTTTGTTATTGTGAATAGTGCTGCAGTGAACATACATGTGCATGTGTGTTTATATCAGAATGATTTACATTCTTTTGGGTATATACCCAATAATGGGATTGTTAGGTCAAATGGTATTTCCATCTTTAGATCTTTGAGGAATCACCACACTGTCTTCCACAATGCCAACCTTTTACCATCTATAAGTCATCAAGAGCCCAAACTAGTGTCTGGGTCTATGAGAAAATGGTCAAGAATGATAGGTGGGAATTAGGAAAGTGTGCAAGGCTTCTTCTGCCAAGAACTGTATAATTTTTATTTAATATTAATTAAATATGCTAGTATGTCACCACACCCAGGCACATCACTTGAGGCCGGGAGTTTGAGACCAGTCTAGCCAATATGGTGAAACCCTGTCTCAACTGAAAATACAAAAGTTAGCCGGGCATGGTGGTGCATGCCTATAATCCCAGCTACTCAGGTGGCAATCACCAATAGTCCCAGCTACTTGGGAGGCTGAGGTGGTAGAATTGTTTGAGCCCAGAAATTCAAGTCCAGCCTGGGCAACATAGAGAGACGCTGCCTCCAAATAAAAATAATTTTTGCAAAATCAAATATATAAAATATCTAATGAATGTGCAATGCAGATGACTTCAGCAGACTCCAATTCTACTAAGAAACTTGTAGAGCTAAGACACTGGTTATTCATTCATCTCTCTTTAATATCTCAACACAGTTTAGAAATCCAAAGACAAGGAGCAATATTAAATTTAGTATTCAAAATTCAGGTTTACATTAATGCTATCAAATTACTTTTATTCACTTAATATTTCTAAGCTTGGTTTTTCATAGATCAACTTTCCTTTTATTATTATTATTTCAAATTTTTATAGACTTAGAGAGTACAAGTGAATATTTTTGTTTGTTTGTTTGTTTTGAGACAAGATCTTGCTCTGTTGACAGGCTGGAGTGCAGCGCCATGATCATGGCTCACTGTAACTTTGACCTCTGAGGTTCAAGCAATCCTCTCACCTTGGCCTCCTAAGTAGGTGGGACCACAGGTGCATGTCACCACACACAGCTAATTGGTTTTTTTTTAAAAAAAAAAACTGTAGAGACTGGGTCTCCCTGTGTTTTTCAGTAGCTCTTGAACCCCTGGCCTTGGGCTCCCAAAGTGCTGGGACTACAGGTGGGAGCCACCGGCACAGCACAAGTGCAGATTTGTTACATGGATACACTGCATAGTGATGAAGCCTGAGCTTTTAATGACCCCATTATCCTAATAGTGTACATTATACTCATTAGGCAATTTCTCATCCATCACCCTCCACTTCCACCCTCCTACCATTCCAAGTCTCCAATATCTATTATTCCTCTATGTCCATGTGTACATATTATTTAGCTCCCACTTACAAGTAACAACATGAGGTATTTGGCTTTCTGTTTCTGAGTTATTTCACTTAATATAATGGCCTCCAGTTCCATCCATGTTGTTGCAAAAAACATGATTGCCTGCATTTTTATGGATGACTAGTATTCCATGGTGTACACACACACACACACACACACACACACACACATATATATATATCTCACATTTTCTTTATTCAGTCATCCATCATTGATGGACACTTAGGTTGGTTCCACATATTTGTTATTGTGAATAGTGCTGCAATAAAGATGAGTGCAGGTAGATTTTGATATAATGATTTCTTTTCTTTTAGGTAGATAATAAAACCCAGCATTGCCTACCTTATTATAGCATTGTTCCCTAATGTATAACTATACAGCATTTTCTATGTGACAGGCTATGAGATTAAAATGTATCTATATCTATCTAATCTTTGTGTTCATTTTATTCTCACAAAGCTCCCAAGAGATAGATGACATAAAATCTTTTTATTTTCAATATAGTCCTTGTGGCAGTGGCAACCATGAGAATGTGCCTCTTAGATCTTCTACAGAGGAAGTCTGATTGGCTAAGAGCTCTAACCTCTGTGGTCTGAAATCAATTGCTAGGTTTGTACTGAAGCCAAACTTCCCATGAGCTGCTCCCAACCAGCAGGATGGCAGACCTGTTCCTGGGAGATGCCAGGACTCTTCTGATGGTCCATTATTTATTTATTTATTTATTTATTTATTTACTGAGATAGAGTCTTGCTCTGTTGCCCAGGCTGGAGGACAGTTGCCCTGTTCCTGGGAGATGCCAGGACTCTTCTGATGGTCCGTTATTTATTTATTTATTTATTTATTTATTTATTTATTTATTTACTGAGATAGAGTCTTGCTCTGTCGCCCAGGCTGGAGGGCAGTGGCCTAGTCTCGGCTAACTGCAAACTCCACCTCCTGGATTCAAGCGATTTTCCTGCCTCATCCTCCTGAGTAGCTGGGATTACAGGCACATGCCACCACATCTGGCTAATTTTTGTATTTTTAGTAGAGATGGGGTTTCACCATGTTGGCCAGGCTGGTCTTGAACTCCTGACCTCTGGTGATCTGCCCGCCTCAGCCTTCCAGAGTGCTGGGATTACAGGCATGAGCCACCACACCTGGCCGGTCTGCTTTGGTTTGAGGACTCTCCAGTGGTCTTGTAGACTTTTCCTTTGATTATGCAACAGTAAAGATGCTTCTACCTGTCCTTTCTTTTTCTTTCCTTCCTGCCTGCCTACCTTCCTCCTTTCTTTTTTTCTCTTCCTCACTCAGAATCAGACATGCATTGTAGTCCTATAGCTCTCCTAGCCTCTCCCAACTCCCCACATTTCTTTCACAGGTGTTTACTCTAATAAATATTTTTCATATTTAATCCCATCTTGGCTTCTGCTCTTTGGATGATCCAGACTAACACAGGGCTAATGTATTCTATCTGTGTGTATATGATTATAATTTGTAATTTGCAATTCTTTTAACTTTTAACTAATTTTAACCTTTATTAAAATGATGTATACACATAATTTAAAAGTTCAATGGAACAGAAAAAGGCTTATAACAAATTGTAGCAAATTATAACCTATCCCTTCCTGCCTTTCTCATTCTATACCTTAAATGCTACCACTTTTCAATATTCGTACATTTTGTTGAGGTGAAAGAGTTTGTAATGAAATGCAAATATTATTAATTTTTGTTTTATGAATTATACATATCATAGTAGATAAGGATGTATGTGACCTCATTCCTCTAAAATTTCTCTAAATATCTTAAATTATCAGTTACTGTTCAGAATATTGTGAATATTAAAATATAATCTACTATTGATTCACTGCATAATATGATAGTTTTTCATTTTGGAATGTTTTCCTTTTTCCATTTGTTCTTTTTTCTGAGTTACAAATTATCATTCTAATTTGCTTATTTTCTCACATACTTATCAAAAATTATTTCCAAATTCTCAGAAAGGGCTTCAAAATGTCCTCAATACTATTTTGTATATAGTTAAAAATGCATCAGATTATCCATCAATCCCAGATACATAGCTGCCATCCAGGAATTCCTTTACCCTGCCTTTATTTTGGAGCATCCTGGATCTCAGTGCTCATGATTTGTTTCTAATTTCTGAGATCCAGGATGCCCAAAAATATGTTAAGATGGAGTAATTCATTAAATAATATCTTTTTTAAAAAATTTAGAGACAAGGTCTCACTCTGTCACCCAGGCTGGAGTGCACTGGTGTGATCATAGTTCAATACCTTGAACTCCTGGTCTCAAGGGCTCCCTCCCTCCTAAGCCTCCCAAAGCACTGGGATAACAGGTGTGAGCCACCACATCTGGCTTGTAATTTTTTTTTTTTTTTGAGATGAGTCGCACTTTGCTGCCCAGGCTGCAGTGTAGTGGCACAGTCTTGGCTCACTGAAACTACCTGGGTTCATGAGATTCTCCTGCCTCAGCCTCCCGAGTAGTTGGGATTACAGGTGTGTGCCACCATGCTTGGCAAATTTTTTTGTATTTTTACTAGAGATGGGGGTTTCACCATGTTGGCCAGGCTGGTCTCGAACCTCTGACCTCAGGTGATCTGCCCACCTCAACCTCCCAAAGTGCTGGGATTATAGGTTTGAGCCCCCATGCCCAGCCATGGCTTGTAATATCTTAAGAAAGAATGGAAGGGAAGTACATTTTTTGAGACTCACATGTTGAAAATACCTTTGGTTTTTTCTTATAACTAATGAAGAATTTAGCTGAATATAAAACTCTAGATTGAAAAATTTTTCCTCAGAATTTTGAGAGCATTGCTCCACTGTCTTCCAGATATACTTACTGCTCTTGCAGTCTGATGACATAATTCTCCACATATTACTTTTTTTCCTCTCTCTGCAGGTTAAAGAATCTTCCTTTTATATGCAGTATTCTGAAATTTCACGGTGCTATGACTTGTTGTTGGTCTTCATTTGCTACTGTGGACACTAAGTGGATCCTTTAAACACATGGACTCTTGTTCTTTCAATTTAGAAAATTTTCTTTATGTTGTGTCTTTGATATTTCCCTCATTTCCATTTTTTTAATTCTGTATTTATTGTTTTTGGAACTCCTATTAATCAGATATTGAACTTCCTGAATTTTCTTTTTTTCTTTTTTGGTAGAGATGGAAGGTCTCACTGTTGCCCAAGGTGGTCTCAAACTTCTGGCTTCAAGTCATCCTCTGGCCTCAAAGTGTTGGCATTACAGGTATGAGTCACCACACCTGGCCCAAACTTCCTGGATATTCTTTTTTTTTTTTTTTTTTTTAATATTCCATTGCTTTGTTTTGCTGTTGTTGTTGTTCTGTTTTCTTTAAGTTTCCATTTTACCATATTTTTCTAAGAGGACTTTTTTGGTGGGAGGGTTCCCAAATTGTTCTTTTAAAAATATAGCATCTTATTTCTTTGCTATGAAATAACACAGATTTTTGTTGCAAGGATGCAATATCGTCTCTTGTTTCTCTGAGTATATTATGGATGTTTTAAAAAGATTTTCTTTTCTTCTTGCCCTATCTCAATATCCTCGGGGTTCCTTTTCCCTATTAGGTTGATTGAACTTGTGCCTCTCATGTCAAGGTGTCCTTTTCAAACACCTGGAGATCTTTGGCTAATCATCTACACATCAGGTTAAGGCAGTATAAAGCTTATAGGCTAGTTTTATTCTAGATTATCTGGGTAAAAAGCTGACTTTTTGGTTTGGGGATTCCAAAGCTATTGAGTATTTCCATGAAGAAATCCCCTGATCTCTGATCTCCTGTCCGATACGGCATAGGCCTGATTGTTGGCATTTTGGGAAAAGAATAAATGGACTGAGGATGCCACCTTCAGTGTCTGAAGTTAACCCTCCCTCATCACAATCTGCTGAGCTGGTGTCTCCTATTCCAGAGCTTCTCTAATTCAATATCTCCAGAGACTAAACATCTAGTCCCTGGTGGGAGATAAGGAGACAACTGTAGGGGAGTCTAGCTATCCTGAGTATAGGTTTTTCAGACCTTTCCTCTGTTTCCGGCATTCCTGCCTTGCTCCTTATTTTAACTGTTTACCAGAGTCCTGAAACAATTCTATTTGCTTCTCTTTGGTATTTCCTTCAGCAGGCATTTAGGTTGCAGCCTACTCTGCTCTACTGATTTAATTATTGCTCCTCCTCTGCATTCCATCTTCCAAATATTTGTTTAAATTCCTTGTCTGAGGCCGGGCATGGTGACATGCACCTGTAGGCCCAGGTTACTCTGCAGGGTGAGATGAGAGGATCTCTTAAACCCAGGAGTTCAAGGCTGCAGTGAGCTAGGGTGGTGCCACTGCACTTTAGCCTGGGTGATAGAGCAAGACCCTGTCCCAGATAAATAAATAAATTCCCTGTCTGCTATTGTCCCCTCTGCCGCTATGTCTGAAATATGCCATTTGAGTCAGAATTTTCTGAGGATATAAATGAATATAATCTTCAGCCTCAGTATCAGTTATAGTATCCGCCAATATTGTGATTATTGCATGATCGTTAAACGTGATTTGTTACACGTGATTTGTCACTCTTGTTACAGCATTCTTATTGTAGTCTGTGATTATAAGGTAAATATTTGGTAACATTTTCTTTTTTGTAAAAAAAAAAAAAAATCTGAAGCCAGGTGCAGTGGCTCACGCCTGTAATCCCAGCACTTTGGGAGGTTGAGGCAGGCAGATCACAGGGTCAGGAGTTCAAGACCAGCCTAATCAACATGGTGAAACCCTGTCTCTACTAAAAATACAAAAATTAGCCAGGCATGGTGGTGCGTGCCTGTAATCCCAGCTACTCAGGAGGCTGAGGCAGGAGAATCACTTGAATCTGGGAGGCAGAGGTTGCAGTGAGCTATTATGCCACTGTACTCCAGCCTGGGCAACAGAACAAGATTCTGTCCCAAAAAAAAAAAAAAAATTTGAGGCAGAGTCTCACTATGTTGCCCAGAATGGTCTTGAACTCTTGGACTTAAGCAATCCTCCTGTCTCAGTCTCACAAGTAGCTGGAACTACAGACATGCAACACCATGCCCCATTCTTTTCTACTTCTAATAATCTGAAATAGTGTCTATTATTCATTCATTCATTCATTCATTCATTTACTAAACAAATATTTACTATGCTCTGGTACTGGACTAACTTCTGGAAAAGAAAAAGATGAGTAAGACCATCTCTTCAATAGTTCAGTGACTTGAAAAGACAGGCTTCTCTAGAAATAATCATCATAAAGTGAGGTAAATTCTAGAATAATGATTTGGGCATGTACTTAAAGAGCAAATGAGGGAGAACTATATGCCTATGAGAGTTGTACAAGGATTTTCTGAAGTAACTTTCTTTTTCAAATTATTTACTTTTAAAAATTGACATAAAATTCTATGTATTTATTATGTACAATATAATGTTTTGAATATATACACATTGCGGAATGATTCAATCTAGTTAACAAATGTATTACTCTACAGATAACATTTTTGTGGTGAGAACACTTAGCATTTTTTAACTCTTTTAGCATTTTTCAAGAATATATCTTAATTAACTATAGCTGCCATTCTGCACATGAACTTATTCCTTCTAATTGTAATTATATATTATTTGACCAACATCTTCCCAATCTCTCCTTTCTCCCTTCCTGCAACCCCAGCCTTTGGTAATCATCATTCTACTCTCTATTTCTATGGAATAAAGTTTTTAGATTCCATATATAAGTGAGATCATGTGGTATTTGTCTTTCTGTTCCTGGCCTATTTCACTCAACATAATTTCTCCCGGGTTTACTCATGTTGTTGCAAATGATAAGATTTCTTTTTATGGCTGAATTGTATTTTATTATATATAAGTACAATATTTTCTTTATCCTGGTTGATTTTTTTTTTAATTTTATTTTTAGTCAACTTACTCCCTTTTATTTATTTACCAGCAATTTGCTCTGACAGAATAAATTACAAATTATTATTTTGCTTAATCCTTTTAACCACTATGTCAGGGACACATGTTAGAAGATATTAGCTCCCATTTTACAGACAAAGACTGGAAATGCTGTACCCATATTTAGTGTAGGACAGAGCTGGGATATAATCCTTGGGCTTCCATAGTCCCAACTGCTTTTTCCCATAACTTTGTAATAGATCATTTTAAAGTAATCGGATTTCACAATGTTTTACAGTACAAGAGTAACATCTATGGCATCTTTTCTTGGCAGGTTACCTCTGGAGAGAACCAATCTAATTACCTCATAATCTGGCACATTTTAGGGCAGTTACACCATCCTGGTTGATTTTATATCTTGGCTATTGTGAATAGTGTTGCAATAAACATGAGTGGCAAGATATCTTTTTGACATACTGATTTCATTAGCTTTGGATATATACCTAGTAGTTGGATTGCTGGATCATATGTTAGCTCTAATTTTTAATTTTTTGAGGAACCCCTAAATTGTTTTCTATAATAGCCATACTACTTTAATTCCTCCCAAAAGTGTGCAAGGGTTCCTTTTTCTCCACATCCTCACCAACACTTGTTTATCTTTTATCATTTTAATGCTAGCCTTTCTAATAGGAGTGTAGAGTGTTATCTCATTGTGGTTTTTATTTGCATTTCCTTGATTCCTTAATGATTAGTAATGTTGAGCTTTTTTGCATACTTGTCCATTTGTGTGTTTTCTTTTGGAAAAAAATGCCTATTCCCATCTTCGGCACATTTTTAAGTTGGGTGATCTTGCTACTGAGTTGTTTAAACTCCTTATATATTTTGAATATTAACCTCTTATTAGATGTATAGTTTGCAAATGTTTTCTCCCATTCGATAGGTTGTCTCTTTACTCTGTTGATTATTTCCTTTGCTGTGAAGATTTTTACTTTGATGTAATCCCATTTGTCTATGTTTGCATTCGTTGCCCTGAGGTGAATTTTAAATTGTATCTTAAACCATGAGTTGAACACCCTCAAGTAAAGAAGATTAGTGAAGAGAAAAACAGGAAACTATCAGAAATCTTCAGAGGGTTACTTATCAGGTAATCTCTCTCTAAAGCTTTTAAAGGAATAGATAGAGTTAAAGAAAGGGCAAATATTAATAGCATATCACTTTCCTTTAGAGCCCTTCTAAAGAAAAGGTAAGGAAATCTTTCTCTCTTTTTTTTTGTTTTTTGAGACGGAGTCTTGCACTGTTGCCCAGGCACTCGCTGCAATCTCCGCCTCCTGGGTTCAAGCAATTCTCCTGCCTCAGCCTCCCTAGTAGCTGGGACTACAGGCATGCACCACCCTGCCCAGCTAATTTTTTTTGTATTTTTAGTAGAGACTGGGTTTCACCATGTTGGCCCAGATGGTCTGATCTCCTGGTTCTCCCAAAGTTCTAGGATTACAGGCGTGAGCTACCACGCCCTGCCAGGAAAGGAAAGGAAATCTTTCTAAAGAATCCAGTAAAGACGCTCTAAAGAAAAGGAAACCTTTCCTTTGGTTTCTTTCCTTTAGAGCATCTTTACTGGATTCTTTTGCAAATAAGGCACAGATGTCATGTCAAGTGTCTTTGAATTACTATTTATCTGACTTTCAGCTCACCGTTAGTTCATGCAAGACTATGACAGATTAAGAAACTAAACACTCAGTCATGTGAGGGCTCAAGTCAGAAGTCAAAAGAAAATGAGTCATGTAACAGTTAAAACCTTTAAGGCGTACATATTGCCAGGCATTGCAGCTCAAGCCTGTAATCCCAGCATTTTGGAAGGCCGAGGCGAGAGGATTGCTTGAGCCCAGGAGTTCAAGACCAGCCTAGGCAACATAGGGAGACCCTATCTCTACAATTAAATAAATAATTGATTGGTTAATAAGATATACATACAGTACCATAGTAAAAGGAAAGCAAAATAATCATGAACACAAGATTCAGAATAGTGATTACCTTGGATGCAGTGAGGGATAAAGGTGTTTTAGGCTGCTTTGTGCTGCTATAACAGACTGCCTGAGACTGGGTGATTTATAAAGAATAGAAATTTCTTTCTCACAGTTCTGGAGGCTGGAAAGTCCAAGATCAAGACACTGGCAGATCAAGGCCCAGTCTCTCTTGCTTCCCAGATGGAACATTGAATGCTGCTTCCTTTGGAGGGGAGGAACACCATATCCTCATGGCAGAAGAGAGAGAGAGAGATAGAAAGCCTGCTAGTCTCACAAGCCTTTTTTTTTTTTTTTGGAGATGGAGTCTTGCTCTGTTATCCAGGCTGGAATGCAGTGGCCCAATCTTAGCTCACTGCAACTACCACCTCCTAGGTTCAAGTGATTCTCATGCCTCAGCCACCCCAGTAGCTGGGACTACAAGCACATGCCACCATGCCCAGCTAATTTTTTTGTATTTTTAGTAGAGACAGGGTTTCACTGTGTTGGCCAGGCTGGCCTTGAACTCCTGACCTCAAGTGATCTGCCCACCTCAGCCTCTCAAAGTGCTGAGATTACAGGCGTGAGCTACCATGCCCAGTCTCGTAAGCCCTTTTTTTAGCAGCATTAATGCATTGATGATGGTCCATCCCTCATAACCTAAACACTTCCCATTAGGACCCACATTCTAACACTGTTGTATTGAAGATTGTTTCCAAAAAAATAAAAACAAAAAGAAAAAAAAAAGATTAAGTTTCCAATACATGAATTTGGGGAAACACATTCAAATCAAAGCAGATGGGAACAAGATGATAAAGAACCACAGAGGTAGATGTAAATTATTGTCTGTGCTCTAGTTTTCCTCTGGTAGACTCATAAATGGTCTTTTTTTGAAATATATAAAATTATTAAAATAAAAGATTTGATCCAAGCATTGTAGCTCAGGCCTCTCAGCTATCCAGGAGAGTAAGGCAGGAGGATTTATTGAGCTAGAAGTTTGAGACCAGCTTGAGCAACATAGCAAGGCCCCATCTCTAAAAAATAAGACCAGGTGCCATAGTTCACACCTATAATCCCAGCACTTTGGGAAGTTGAAGTGGGAGGATCAATTGAGCTCCGAATTTTGAGACCAGCCTGGGCAACATAGTGAGACCTCATCTCTAAAAAAAAAAACAAAAATAATTAGCTAAGTATGGTAGTAGATGTCAGTAGTCACAGCTACTAGAAGGCTGACACAGGAAGATCCCTTGAGCCCTGGAGGTTGTGGCTGCAGTGAGCCATGATCATGCCATTGCACTCCAGCTTGGACAATGGAACGAGACCCTGTCTCAATAAAATAATTTTAAAAATCTTTGGGGAATAGTCAGTGAATAAGAAAAATGATAATCAAAAGAGATTAGAAATAAAAATAAATAAACAAATAATAATAAATTGGCCAGGTGGGTGGTGAATACCTGTAGTCTCAGCTACTCAGAAGGCTGAGGCAGGAGGATTGCTTGAACCAAAGAGATCAAGACCAGCCTGGGCCACATAATGAGACCCTGACTACACTAATAAATTAAAAAAGAAATAAGACTGGGGATGGTGGCTCACATCTATAATCCTAGCACTTTGGGAGGTGGAGGTGGGAGAATGATTTGAGCCCAGGAGTTTGGCAACAGCCTGGACAACAAAGAGAGACCCTCTCTCTAAAACATTAAAAATAAAATAAAACTTAGCTGGGCATGGTGGCACATGCCTACAGCCCTAGCTACTCTGGAGGCTGAGGTAGGAGGACTGTTGGAACCCAGGATTTCAAGGCTGCTTGAGCTACGTATGATTATGCCACTGCATTCCAGTGGCATAGCAAGACCTGGCTTGTAAAAAAAATAAAAAATAAAGAAGGTTGGAAGGAGTGAAGGAAGGAAGCCCTGTGGGTACAAATGATGAGACTATGGTATCAAGCAACAATTATGGATAATTACATTATATGTATCAAATGTTCAATATGAAAAAACAAAAGAAACCGAATAATTAAAATTAGAAAGTGGAGGCAAGGCACAAAAAAAGAACAATTAGGCCCTCAATTAATAAAATCCAACTTTAGAATGAGAAATCAGGTGGAGTGGGTAAGGTGAGAAGCATTAGGTTTTAATCTGGGGGTATACACATCTAATAGGCTGAGCTTGGCTGTGCTTGATGACTCAGATTTACCTGGCACAGGACTGAGGTGGAATGGGGCCAGCTAGTGGAAAGCTAGAATTTGTTCTGGCAGAATACTCAAGGAAAGATTGGCTCTTCTGTTCTATAGCAGGTAGCTCTCCCTACAACTATGTGCTTCAGCTGGCTTCTAGGATCCCAGGAGTCCAGAAAGCAGAAATGGAACATGCTGTCTCTTTCTCCTAGCTCTATCAGGAAAGCAGTCAGGATGCAACATGAGATTTATACAGAAAGAGCCTAAATGTAAGCAATGGAAAATAGGTTGGAGAGATTTGAAAGAGGACGATGAGGTATTAGTCCACTAGATAATTTCTTGACTTGAAAGGGGCTCAGTGATCTGTCCTTTGGGCCTTCTTTCAGGGCCTAATGTCGCGGGTGAAGTCATGAGGTACTTTAAATTCAAGTCTCTCTTGCTACAAATTGCCTGTTATTATGGCCCTATAGTTTTTTCTTGGCCAACAACAGACTAATCTGAAAATACATTTCTGAGGCATGGGATCCTAAGAACTAGTTTACCTGCTCTGATGGTGGTGGAGTTGTAGGGCCAAGGAGAAAAAAGTTCATGCTTTTTATGAGAACATTTTGTGTGGAAAATGTTTTGGGGGGAAAATGGCTTCTTACCTGTTTACATGGCATCATAATCCAATAAAATTTATAGATACCCACTGATTAAAGTTTCATAATATGTTCTGGAAACTCTTTCCTAGAAGTATTAATGATATCTAAAAATCGAGCAAATTCTCAGACAATGAACTTATGTTACAATGTTTATGTATTTAAACATATAGTGTAATACAACCAAATACTAATCATCTGGTATATTTTTTTTCTCAAACCCTCAAATTCCCAGAAAACGTCAATCCATAAAATACCTTTCTCTAAACCAATGGTATTTAATTCTTTTTTGAGGGATCCTAAGATACCTTATATTATGTTCCACTTTTGGATTCTTTCATTCAGTGTTCAGGATTTTACTCCATATGTTAAATACTGGAAACAGCAATAAATTACCTCTAATACAGTAGACTCATTATTTCATGGCTTTATTCTTCCTGGTCCCAATTTTCTGCTTGCATTAGGCTATGGTCTCTTCACTGCTTTCTAGGAAACCTCTATCATGCCAGCGGCTGTGCCTTTTCACCTAGGCAGTATAAGAAAGGATGTTGTTGTAAGGAATTAAACTTCACCCCTTCTTCTGACAGTTACCATTCTGTTTCACCCTTTTCATCTGTCACTTTTTCCCCCTTGTTCATAGGATCTCTTCCTTTTTTCCCCCTAAGTCTTCCAGTGATCTCTGTGCACTCAGTTTGAAGCCCAATTCCAGTGCATCCCTGAATTATGGTCTCACTAAATTTACAAATTGTACCAGCGCTGCCATGAAGTGGCTTGAGAGGAAAATGAATTCTTTTAACAGGTGTCTAGCAACATACTCCTTTAAAATATGCACTCCCAATCCTAAGAAGAATTACAGCTTTTTTGCAGGAACCAGGAGAGTTATGACATATATCAGTGTATAAACACAGGCAACTCCTAGGCTCTGAAATTACTGCTTTGAAACTAAAGGAACTACAGAGCTGCTTGAGAAGGTGGAAGACCTTTTCTAATACGTTCTCATTTTTGTCTACTCTGATTGGGGTGGCACTTAGGCATGTCACAGTCTGGGTTTCCTGTCCTAGACCCTAACAGATGTGGTTTCTAATGTTTGGGAACCCACCATGACCGGGATCTACAAGTGCTCTGGGGAGCCCAGCTACTCTCAGACATGTACATGAAATCAGGGAACAGGGATTATGTCTGCCAGTTTCCACCTTTACTTGTGAGTCAGAGCAAGGCACCAAAGTAAGAGTTATGTGGGTGTGTCTTTAGTTAAGTGCCCTAAACTCTAAAGTACAATATGTGGGTGGGTCTTTAGTTAAGTACCTTAACCTTAGAGGGTTAGAGACACACCTTAGAGGGTTAGGGTACTTAACTAAAGACACACCCATATGGGGTACCTAACTAAAGACACACCCACATAAACAAGCCACAGCTTTCAGCAGAGTCCATGCTTAGGCATAAACATTCATGAACGCTGTTCTTCTAATGTTTGGATATAAAATATTGTGTCTTGGGAAGCTGATGTTATGTGCAAAAAGATTAATTATCAAGGTATCTAAAAGCCCTCTTCTGGGGCATCCTCAAACTGAAGAGTTAGGCAATTCTGTAGTCCCCATAAAGTTCAGGAATGTTACTCACTGCCCATAAGAAGCTAACTTTTGTACCTAGTAGAACTGAAAGAAATTCAGGGCACCCAACATGGCAAGGCACTATATGCAATGAGGATTCCTGTACCATAGTACAAACTGATAAAGTTGGGATGTTTGTCCCTTCCAAATCTCATGTTCAAATGAAATCCCCAGTGTTGCAGATGGGGCCTGGTGGGAGGTATTTGGGTCATTGTGGTGAATCCCTCTTGAATAGCTTAGTGCCATGTTCTTGGTGATGAGTCAGTTCTTGCTCTGAGTTCACATGTGATCTGGTTGCTTACAAGTATATGGCATCTCCTCCCTCACTCTACATGTGACATGCTGGTTCTCCTTCGCCTTCTGTCATGCTTGTTAAGTTTCCTTGAGGCCTCACCAGAAGCAGATGCTAGCACACACACACTTCCTGTACAGTCTGCAGAACCGTGTGTCAATGAAACTTATTTTCTTTATAAATTACCCAGACTCAGGTATGTCTTTCTCTCTGTCTTCTCTCTCTCCCTTTTCATTTTTTGAGACAGGGTCTTACTCTGTCACCCAGCTGCTGCAGTAGTGCAATCATGGCTTACTGCAACCTCCGCCTCCTAGGCTCAAGTGAGCCTAGGATTAGCCTCCTGAGTAGCTGGGACTACAGGTGTGCACCACCAGGCTAATTTTTGTATTTTTTGTAGAGACAGGGTTTCACTGTTGCCCAGGCTGGTTTCAAACTCCTAGGCTCAAGTGATCTGTCCACCTCAGTCTCCCAAAATGCTGGGATTATAGGTGTGAGTCACTGTGCCCATCTAGGCATTTCTTTACAGCAACGCGACAACAAACTAACACAGAGGCAAGGACTGAATGCAAGTTACTCCCAAATGAGAGTGAAAACTCATAAGGCAAATTGCATGAAATTATAAAAAAGTTTCAGGTACTAATATTGTTCCAGATGAAGTTACATTCCAAACACTTGTATAGGCATAACAGTAAGGTTCAACAGTCTTCTGCCAGATGAGTAACATCCAGGAGTTTAGGATTTTAATAGGAATATTAAAGTTTAGTACTTCAATAGGAATATTTGTTCCTATTAGTTATTGCGATATCCCATGATTTTATCTCAGGTTTTTTTTCTCCCTCTCTCCTGAGTGTATCTTCCACATTATGAATATCCTTTTACTTCAAAAGATCTTCCATTGATGAAACACTCCAGAATCAATTTTGATTATTGGCACTCCAGAATTAAATTTGATTAACTTCCAGAATATTTTTTTAAATACTGGCTTTTTATATATCTACAATTGTAAACATGTAATTTATTTTGTGTATTACAAATTTTTATTCTCTATTTACGTATCTTAGTTCACTGCTTAATAACAGTAGATTTGCTATGTGATCTGCTTAATGAAATACTAACTTGGGGTAAGTGTTCCCAGACCATCTTAGGGCATTCTATTAATACATATGTTCTGTTCTTTTCCCCTCCCCTGCCAGGATTTCACATTTTATCTTAAAGGCTTCATTAGTTCCCTTCTACTATGTAAAAATGTCTTTATATCTTATATTCCCATTGTTACAATAAAAGTTTGTATAATAGCAGATGATATGCAAAGTATATGTTAAGCAAATTGTATATTAGATGTTTTATTCAAATGTCAAAGTAAAACTTTGTCAGTTAAACAGCTCATAATAATATCAATACATTTCAAGTTGTCAGACTGTATGTATTTTTAAGATTTATGTCCCATTACAGAGGCAGTAATCTTTTAAAAAGCCACAGAGCATCAAAATGGTTCTCTAATAACTGAAACACATGAAACCTTCTAGCTATGTAGCAATAGTTGCTACTTGATGTTTTCTTGCATCCTATTTTCTTTTTTTCAAGATAGACCTTTTGACAAAAGTGACAACATTCTTATCATCTTTTAAAAATTAAAATCACGATGTTTAATAAAACATATTCAATGTTATTTAGAATCCACGTGATGAATTTCTTCTATAAGTGTGTTTTGTTTTGAATGTTTGAAATTTTCAGCTAACACCATTGGAAGTTAGACTGATAAAATATTGACAGGTTTTTTATTTCAGAGTAAACAAATAAAATTTCTATATGACTTTGAAATTGAGAGGTGCAGTGGCTCATGCCTCCTCTACTCAGGAGGTTGAGGGAGGAGGATTGCATGAGCCTAGGAATTTGAGATCAGCCTGAGTAACACTGAAAGACCTCATCTCAAAAAAAAAAAAAAAAATGGCATGGTGGCGTGTGCCTGTTGTGAAGGCTGCAGTAAGCTATGATTGCACCACTGTACTCTAGCCTGGATGACTTAGCAAGACCCTGTCTCTAAAAAATACAAAACCAAAAAAACACAGTTTCACAACATACTACTCTTCTTTTCTTCTTCTTTTCTCTGCCTTTTCTTTATCCTCCTCTTCTCTTCTTCTTTATTCTTTACCTCATCCCCCCCATTCCTGCTTCTCCTTCTCTTCCTCCTCCTTCCTTCCCCTTCTTCTTCTTCCTTCTCCTTCTCCTTCTTCTTCCTTCTCCTTCTGCTTCTTTGGCAGGGTCTTACTCTGTCACCTAGTACAGGTGCATACCACCACACCTGGCTATTTTTAAAAATTTTTTTTTAGATTAAAAGTTTTTTTTAATTTTTATTTTTAGAGATGGAGGTCTTGCTTTTTTTGCCCAGGCTGGTCTCAAACTCTCAGCCCCAAGCAATCCTCTCACCTTGGCTTCCAAAAGGGTTGGAATTACAGGTGTGAGCCACCATGGCTGGCCTGTATTATTCTTTATACAGTATCTATTTTTTTTAAAATTCTAATGCTTCTTCCTTCTTAATGTCTCATGTGTCATATTTTTTTCTTTTTCCATTGACACACATATTAAGCTAGATATTGATAACTTTAAATCAGCATGGCTACTGTAGATTCCTAATTAATCTCTCTGGTTATCTAAAAAACAATCTAGCCTGTTGAACATAATGGCTTTAAAATTTCTTAAAGTCTTCCTAAAATTCCCCAAAATTATTTTTTCATTAGACATTTTCTTATTCACTAACTAACTTGCTATTCCTAGCCAAAGTAATAATTTCTTGTGAATCATATCTTGCTCTTTTTCTAACCCTGGCTCCTACCAAGTACACCCATGCTAAATAAATACTTTTTAAAATTAATGACTTGGGGCCGGGGCAGTGGCTTATGCCTGTAATCCCAGCACTTTGGGAAGCCAAGGCAGGAGGATCACTTGAGGTCAGGAGTTGAAGACCAGCCTGACCAACATGGTGAAACCCTATCTCTACTAAAACTACAACAATTAGCTGAGCATGGTAGCACACTCCTGTAATCCCAGCTACTCGGGAGGCTGAGGCAGGAGAATCACTTCAAACTGGGAGGCGGAGGGCGGTTGCAGCGAGCCAAGATCATGCCACTGCACTCTTGCCTAGGCAACAGAGTGAGTGAGACTCTGTCTCAATAAATAAATAAATTAAATTAAATAAATGACTTGGGGCCATTCGCTGTGGCTCACGCCTATAATTCCAGCACTTGGGGAGACTGAGGCAGAAGGATCATCTGAGCCCAGGAGTTTGAGACCAGCCTGGGCAATGAAGCAAGGCCCTGTCTTTAAAATTAAAAAACAAAAAATTGTTTAAAGAAATAAAAGAGAAAAAATAAATTAATAAAATTAATGACTCTAAAATTATTATGAGTGGTTTTAGTACATAGCAGAAAGCAAGCAATACTGCAAGGGAAAAAGCAAAACAAAGAAAAATAATATGTAATAAGCTTTTACCTTATCATCTCATGTATTCCTTTAAACAGCCCATAAGCTGGATATCATTATTCTCATTTCATACATGAGAAGCAGGCTAAAAAGTTAAGCGATGACCAAGTACACGTAGACTGCAGGTGGCAAGCTAAGAATCAAAGACAGGTCTGACTAAAACTTCTTGCCTCTTTCTCTGGCTTTTGGTGGTGCCATCTGTATTTTGAATTGGGATCATGAGTTTCTCTGCTGAGAGAGAAGAGGGAATTCCATGCTAGGCAGAGGGAACAATATGAAATAGTTATGCATATATGTGGAATATTTAGGAAAATCGGAGATGTTGACCATTGTTGGAACATAGTTCCACTATCCATTTCATTGGTGAATCAGGTAGAAAGACTGAGGAACCTGCTTGTGGTCTGGAGTGGGACATGGAACTTGGGGAAGAGGGCAGAATTACCCATCAGACAGCCATGGTAGTATGTATGCTACCAGAGTATTCTGGAGCAAGTTGGAACTATCCCTTTTCTTTTCCTCCAAGGTAACCAATATTCTAACTTTTAAAATTTTGTTTCTGAGTATACATTAATAGAATCATGTCTCTATATTATTTGGTGTCTCGTATCTTTCAGGAAATATTATGTTTGAAAGATGCATCCATATTGTGTACACAGCTACAGTGTGGTCACTTTCACTGCTGAGTGGTATTTTCTTCCATGAATATGTCACTTGTTATTTATCCATTCCAATTCCATTTGGGTTTCTTTCAATTTGTAGCTAGAATAAATAATACTGTTAAGAACTTCCAGTGCAGTTTTGATATGTATGTTTGTATTCCTGGTGAGCGTACCCCTAAGATTTTAGGAGATTAAAGTTTTAGCAGATTAATACTGTTTTTGCAATGTTGTCCCAATTTATAGTCCTGCCAAAAATGTGCAAGAGTTCCAGATCATCAACAAATTATCCAAATCAACTTTTTATCTTTGTCATTATAGGCAGGGTCTCTCAGGCTGGAGTGCAGTGGTGTGATCATAGCTCACTGTAACCTTGAATTTCTGGGCCAAGGGATCCTCCTACCTCAGCCTCCTGAGTAGTTAGGACTCCAGGTACATGCCACCATGCCTGGTTAAATTTTTTCAATTATTTTTTAATTTTTATGTAGAAACGGTGTCTTGCTATGTTGCCCAGGCTGGTCTTGAACTCCTGGCCTCAAAGGATCCTCCTGCTTCAGTTTTTCAAAGTATTGGGATTACAGTCATGAGCCACTGCATGTGGCCCACATCAACTCTTAGTATTGATATACTTAACCATTCTGATCACTGGGTAGGTAATGTTAACTTCTTATTTTAATTTCAGTCCCCTCTTGACTAATGATGCTGTGTACCTTTTCATATATTGATTGATCAGTTGTGTATCCTATTATAAGAAATACCAAATTAAGTTTTGGGTTTTTTTTTTTACATTTTTTTTTTTTTTTTTTGAGACACGATCTCACTCTGCCACCCAGGCTGGAATAAAGTGGCACAATCACAGCTCGCCATAGCCTCAACTCCCTGGTCTCAGGTGATCCTCCCACCTCTACCTCCCAAGTAGCTGGGGCTGCAGGTGCCTGCCACCACACCTGGCTAATTTTTCTGTTTTTTGTAGAGACAGGGTTTTACCACGTTGCCCAGGCTGGTCTCAAGTGATCTGCCTGCCTCAGCCTCCCAAAGTGCTAGGATTGACCATACCTGGCCAATCAAGTTTCTTATCTCTTTTTCTAGGTACTTTTCTTATTAATTTGTAGGGTCTCTTTGCTATATGCATTGCAAACTTTTTTTTCCTATCTTGCTTTTCTAGTCTCTCAATTGTATCTTTCAAGAAACAGAAATTCTTTATTTTACTATTGTCACTTTGTTAATATTTGATAATCTTTTTGTTTATTGTGTTGTCTGTAATACTGATTAAGAAATCTTAGCCTACAGAAATGGTAGGATAAACAAGAGGCATCTCCAGTTGGAAATCACTTAAGGACAGGACGAAAGCAGGAACAGAAAAAGAACAAATGAGCAGGGTCAGGTCATGTTCCTTTAGATTTCTTGTGTGGGTGTGTTACGATGACTTAAAGCAACAAATTTGAGATGCACACTACATCTGACACAGGACTCCCCTACCAGACAAGGCTCAGTATAACTATTTTGGGGAAGGTCCAGAGAAAACATACATTTATGGGCAATTTTGAGATGTGAGCCTGGGTTGCAGCATGCCAGCTCACCAGAGCACTGCTTTCACTATGTACTCTGATTTTGCCTGAAGCTGTAGGCCCTAGTTGTAGAGCAAGGTGTATGTCAGTCAGGCCTGGCATGAAGAAATGAAAGAAAGCATGAGTGGGCAGGGGTAAGTATAGGGAGAATACTGAAGGGTTGGTTAATTCAATGAATTATCTCAAAGAATCTCATGAAATAGTCCTCAGATTTCCCCTAGATGCAAGCGTAAATGTTTACAAAGTATGTACAGTCATCCAGTGTTTTCAGTGTGATCTGTAAGCTTTCATGTTTGATACAGATTTCTGTATACTCCTTGGATATTAAGGAATATAATAAGAGTTTTTTCAGTTTTAACAGTCAAACTGACTTCTGAAAAAAGGTGAAAAGGAAAGGAGAATTTTTTTATTTAATTTTTAAAAAAGTTTAGGGCCAGGCACGGTGGCTCATGCCAGGCGAATCACAAAGTCACGAGTTCAAGATTAGCCTGGCCAAACATGGTGAAAACCCATCTCTACTAAAAATACAAAAAATTAGCTGGGTGCGGTGGCAGGTGGCTCTAATCCCAGCTACGCAGGAGGCTGAGGCAGGAGAATCACTTGAACCCGGGACGTAGAGGTTGCAGCAAGCCAGGATCACGCCACTGCACTCCAGCCTGGGCAACAGTGAGAGAATCTGTCTAAAAAAAAAAAAGTTTATGATTTTAGGTATGACTAGATCCAGGCATTCAAAGACAAATAACCAGGACTCATTGTCTCTCAGGCTCTTACTGTCTCTCTAGCTCTCTCTGAAGTGCATGTATTGTATTTGTTAGTCAATATATTAGCATACATTGAGACAGTGTAGCATAGCGGTGCTGAATATGGGTTCCAAATCTAGACTGCTTAGGTTTAAATCTCAGATTTGGCATTAACTATAAAACTTTGGGCAAGACATTTATGTTCACTGGCCTCATCTCTAGCTTGTGGATGAAAAATGTGGACCCTGTTTCTAAGAGTTACTGTAGAATGAAATGATCAATTGTGATTAACACACAGTAATTGCTCAACTGATAATAACTAGTCATTTCTTGTTTCTCCTTTCCTAAGCATTATCTTGAGTCTCAGATAGACTCACCTCAGGCTTTCCACATATGATATCAAAAGTGCAACCAACAGCTCAAAATTTTTTAAGTTTAAATCTGTTGTGAAGAGAGATTTTCTGCCTCCCAACAATTCCAATGTATAGCTCAGAAATGGCTTTCAATGCTTTTGATTTGCCTATTTCCTGCTGTACATTTGTCTATGACCCAAGCACTGTGATAAGGCTAATGAGATTCTCTGACTGGCTTACATTAATTACTTCTGGATCAAAGGTGGAGGGATCCGTCCCAACCTAACAATGTGGAATGGGACCAAAGAGAGACAATGCCCTAAGCAAAAATCCGGTGCATTTACCATAGGAATGACAATTAGGGATGGAAGCTGTAATGGTAATGACTGCTGTGATTAGCTGAATGGGTAAAGCAACATGCTCTGCAAATTCTATTGTAGTGAATTATGCCTTGGGCCTGTATAGTATGTAGAAGTGTTAATGATCTAGGACACAGTGCAGTAATTGGCCCATGATGGTGGGTTACGGACAAATGGATACTGAGATGGGAGAACTTTGAGCAGTGGCTGCTGCAAGTTTGAGGAGAAAAGTGCTCATTGGTAGGATAGCGGTGTTAGACTTAGCAGTTTTTCTTTTTTTTTAAATTTTATTTTATTATAGTAAAAACAAATAAGTGAAGTCACACAGTATTTGTCCTTCTGTGATTGGCTTGCTTTGCTTAATGTAATGTCCTCAAGGCTCATCCATGTGGTTGCATATTGTAGAATTTCCTTCTGTTTTTAATACTTTACCATTTGTATATACCACGCTTTAAAAATCCATTCATCTTTCCATAAACATTTAGCTTATTTCCACATCTTGGTTATGGTGAAATAGTGCTGTAATGAACATAGGCGTGCTAACATCTTTGAGATCCTGATTTCAATTGTTTTGGATATATACCCAGAAGTGGGATTGCTGGATCATATAGTAGTCCTAATTTTTAATTTTTTTTAAGGAAGCTCTCTATTGTTTTCCACTGCAACTGCACCATTTTATGTTCCCACTAACAGTGTACAAGGGATCCAATTTCTTCGCATTCTTGCCAACACTTGTTTTTTGTTTCCTTTGATAATAACCATCCTGACAGGTGTAAGGTTATTATCTCATTGTTTTAACTTGCATTTCCCTGTTTTATGATATTGAACATTTAATTTTCACATATCTGTTGGCCATTTTCATGTCTTCTTTGGAAAAATGTCTATTCAAGTCCTTAGACCATTTTTAAAATCTGGTTATCCATTTTCTTACTATTGAGTTGTAGGAAATCATTGTATATTTTGGAGATTAACTTTTATCAGAATATGGTTTGCAAATATCTTCTTCCATTATGTAAGGTGTAAGTTGATTTTTCACTCTGTTGATTTTTTTGTTTGTTTGCTTTGTTTGTTTGTTTTCTGTTCAGGTTTATGTACCTTGATGTAGTCCCACTTATTTTTGTTTTTGCTGCCTTTTTGGTGTTGTATACATAAAATCACTGCTGACCAATGTCATGAAGCTTTTCCCCTGTCTTTTTTCTAGGAGTTTTACTGTTTCAAGCCTTAAATTTAAGCCTTTCATTCATTTTGAGTTGACTTTTGTAGATGGTATAAGATCAGGGTCCAATTTCATTATTTTGCATGTATTCAGTTTTCCCACTACCATTTGTTGAAGAGACTATCCTTTCTCCATTATGTATTCTTGGCACCCTTGTCAAAAATCAGTTGACAGAATACATATGGATTAATTTCTGGGCTCTCTGTTTTGTTCCATTTGCCTATGTATCTGTTTTTATGCCAGTATCATATTGTTTTGATTACTGTAGCTTTGTAATATATTTTTTGTGTGATGCTTCTAGCTTTGTTCTTTTTCAAGATTGATTTGGCTATTCATGGTCTTTTGTGGTTCCACATGAATTTTAGAATTGTTTTTTCTATTTCTGTAAGAAATGCCATTGGGATTTTAACAGGGATTGTATTAAATCTGTATTGTTTTGTATAGTATGAATATTTTAACAATTTTAAATCTTCTAATCCATAAACACAGTATCATTTCATTTATGCATGTCTTCTTTCTTTCATCAATGTTTTATAGTTTTCAGTGTATGTCTATCCTTTATCTCCTTAATTAAGTTTATTCCTAGGTATTTTATTCTTTTTGGTGCTGCTGTAAATGGGACTGTTTTCCTAATTTTCTTTTCAGATACAAAAATAATCAATGTGATTTGCCACATCAACGATAAAATCCATATGATCATTTCAATAGATGCCAAAAGAGTATTTTATGAGATTCAACATCGTTTTGTAAAACAAAAACAAAAACAAAAACAACTTAGATTCTCCTACTACAATTTGGGAATTTTTTTTTCTTTTTTTGAGACGGAGTTTTGCTCTTATTGCCCAGGCTGGAGTGCAATGGCGCAATCTCAGCTCACCACAACCTCCGCCTCCCAGGTTCAAGCGAGCTTCCTGAGTAGCTGGGATTACAGGCATGTGCCATCACACCCAGGTAATTTTGTAGTTTTAGTAGAGACAGGGTTTCTCCATGTTGGTTAGGTTGGTCTCAAACTCCTGACCTCAGGTGATCCGCCTGCCTCAGCCTCCCAAAGTGCTGGGATTACAGGTGTGAGCCACCGTGCCCGGCTCATGGGAATTGTTAAAAAATTTTTAAAAAGGAAGAGAAGGGAAGTACCTCAATATAATAAAGTATATATATGAAAAGCCAATAGCTAACATCATATCTGTCAGTGGAAAACTGAAAGCCTTTTCTCTGATCAAGGTAAAGATGCCCACTCTCACCAATTCAGTTCAACAAAATAGTAGAGGTCCTAGCCAGAGCAAAGTGGCAAGAAAAAGAAATAAGAAGCATTCAAATCTAAAAGGAAGAAGTAAGGTTGTCCCTCTTTGTGAACAACATCTTATGTATAGAAAACTCTTTTAAAATGCCATAAAAAAACTCTTAGAACTAATAAATTCAGAGAGTTGCAGGATACAAAACAAACATATGAAAAATTATTTGCATTTCTATACACTAAAAACAAACTATTCTGTTGTTTAGCCAGCCAGTCTATGATATTCCACTATAGCATTCTGAACTGACTGAGACAATGCCTAACTAGCAAGTGACTGAAAATGTCACCTTTTGGATTCCATAGTTATTCACTCAAAAAAAAAAAAATGTATTGAGCACTTATTATGTGCCGGGAACATTTTTAAGGAACATTCTCCAGGTTTGTAAGACATTTTTAAGATGCTGGGGCTGGAGTGATGGCTTATGCCTATAATCCCAGCACTTTGTGAGGCTGAGGAGGGCAGATCGCTTGAGCCCAATAGCTTGAGACCAGCTCGTGCAACATGTGAAATCCCATCTCTACAAAAAATACAAAATTAACCGGATGTGGTGGTGTGCAGTTGCAATTTCAGCTTCTGAGGGGGCTGAGGTGTGAGCATCATCTAACCCTGGGGAGGCTGAGGCTGCAATAAACTGTGATGATGCCACTGCAATCCAGCCTACCAGAGCAAGACTTTGTCTTTTAAAAAAAAAATGCTGGGTGCAGTGGCTCACGTCTGTAATCTGAGCACTTTGGGAGGCCAAGGTGGGTGAATCATCTGAGGTCAGGAGTTTCAGACCAGTGTGGCCAACATGGTGAAACCCTATCTCTACTAAAATTACAAAAATTAGCCGGTGTGGTAGTGCTGTAATCCCAGCTACTCAGAGGCTGAGGCAGAAGAATCACTTGAACCCAGGGGTGGAGTTTGCAGTGAGCCAAGATTGTGCCACTGCACTCCAGCCTGAGTGACAGAGTGAGACTCTGTCTCAAAAACATAAAAAATAAATAAAATAAATTAAAAAATTAAAATTTAAAAATAAAAAAAGATTCTGGGAATCACTTCTTGAACTTGAATGAATTTATAAAGAAAAAGAGAAAAAGATGCGAGAATGTTTCTGTCAACAGTAGATAAAAATTCCTGCCCTCGGTGAGCACATATTCTAGTAGGAGAAGACAGACATTAAATAAGAAGGGAAATGTCATATCTCATATTCACTTTAAAATATTTCAGAAAAAAAGCCCAAACAAAGCGAAACAAAATGATGAGGGTATAGACTAAACGATGGGTAAAATAGTGATCATTATTGAAGCTTGGTGATGGGAACATAAAAGATTCATTATATTATTCATACACACACACCATTGTTTATTTGCAATAAATGCTACGTAGAAAAGTAAAGCAGAACAGGAGAAGGAGTGCTTGGGGTAAATTACAGTGTGGTTAGGGAAGGCTTGCTGACAGGTGACATTTGGGCAAAGACCATATGGATGGGGTCACACATTTACTCACTACACTTGAATGTACAATGACAATGAGGTCTTTTCATTTACTATAACCTATCTGATCTTTCTTGTTAGCTCCTCCCCTTTTGGGAGGGAGGGAAGAAAAAAATCCAAATTTAACCCAACTCAGAAAAACTTCAGCTTAATCTACTTGTTGCTTCAAAGGTAGGATGGGGCAAACTGATGAGGCAATGTGGAGACACAAAATTCTATTATCTTTAGTGAACACAATCTTGTCAGTTAATTATACCATGTCTAAGGCACCCGAGTATTGGCTAAGTATGCAAGTCTATGCATTGTTATGCCTACCCGTGTTTATCATTTTCATGGTCTCATCTTTCTTGCACAACTTTCCTCCTGCCGCCACCACCACCCAAACCACCACACATACAAGCGCTCCCATCTTTCCCTCAAGATGACATTAACTAGACCACAGGTTGCTCCACCACTGGTTACCAATTACTTTATTTTCTTACTTTTTTCATTTTATAATATCACTATCATGAGGAGGAATTTCATTGCCCAGGTCATCAGGAGGGACCCATACAGTGTGTAATGTCAGTTACAGCCGGTTCTTCTTTGGTCAAACACCAGCTGTGGTTTTAGCTTATCCTGTGCTTATCCCTGTACAAATGTAAACATTCTGCGGTTGCCTCATCCTTATCTAGTTTTTACAATGTCTTGGTGACCTTACACTTCCCCATGAGTGCAGTGACTTCAAAACTTTCTGCTTTTAATAACCAACATCAAATAATTCTGTTCTTCACTGTAAGATATTTTCCCTCTGGTCAAAATCTACTCAACAACAAGGATTTGAACATTCTGATTCTTCAGATCCTCTCCCTAAGCATGGCCCCCACCCCTACCCACCCCAAACCCTGCCCCCAGCAGAAGGAGAATTAACTTCTTTTTCTGTCTCACTGAATTTTCACTTTTGAAAAATCCTGGGCTGTACTTTTTTTTAAAACGCACATCACAGTTCAGAGTGCTGTGAATAGTATATTAAAAAGAAATAAAATTATGGTGGATGAATATATCAAAATGCATGTTAAACTTTTGTTTCACAATAATGCATGTTTGTGTGTGTATATATATATATATCATATTACGACTCACTTCACATGTACATATAATATTTGGTCTAGGTACATGTGAACTGGATCACAATATGATGTTTCTTATTGTGAGTAGTGGTGATTTGAGAGCCTAATAGTTATCAGGCTTAGCCTTTGATGTGTTAATGCTAGCAAAAGGAGTTTGGGAAACCTTTTCATTCTCCAGCTTTGCAAGACAATTCTCTTCTTAGAGAGGTCAGGGAAGTCAGCTTTGAGTCTCAAAGCTAATCAGTGTCCTTTCTGGTGTAGCTTCCTTTGTGTAATAATCCTCTGGCTCCTTTTGTGTAATAAGCCTCAAACCAAGGAAAAGGAAGGCTGTGAAGATTACACTGTTTCCGTATAATATTGTAAAGTATCACCCTATTATGCATGCCAGTTATGAGTCTCAGGCTTTCATATGAATTTGCGGTTGCTTAAGCAAGGAAGGCAGGTTTTGTTTTTGTTTGTTTTTAATTGATCCCATGATATGTTTGAAGAGGGTGAAGCAGCAATGGCTTGCAGATCCCTTGGACAATTATGGGAGGAGATGCTGGTACAATCTGCTGGACAAACAAGATTATGTCTCTTTAACAAACTATGTCAGCCAGAGGAGAAAGTGTAAATACTGTGGTTAGCATTCCTCTTCTTCATCTCTCAGCTTCAACAGATGCACTTATCCCACTAGAATGTAAGCTCTATGAGAATAGTGGTTTTTGTTGACTGCTATATCCTTAGTACCCAGAGGCTGCAGATCACTGAGTATGAGAATGACTATGATAACATAACCTGCAGGGGTTCAGAGTAGAGACAGCCAAGTCAGAATCCTACAGGATAGATAGGATTCAAGAGCCCAAACACACACTTAAATGCCAATTCTAAGTAAAAAAGACAGAATAAGAACTCAGGATATGTAATGGATCAGAAACAGGGAACTGGAGCCCAGACTGGTTTTCAAAAATACCACTGAATAGTTTCTTTTATAGGCCTAACGGTAGGTGGTGTGTGCTGAGTTAGACTGAGAAACTGGGAAGATAGTTAAAGAACTAAAATTGACTATAGAGGTAGTCTTTAAGACCAAAAAAGAGAATAAAATGACAAGACTTAAGTAAAGCAGTGGAAAAAATAGATTTTACATTTCTGATTCAAATTTTCAAGATTTGGTGATCAATCATTCAACATGTGAGAAGACTGACAACAATTAGCTAATTTACTTTGAGGGAACTGGGCAGATAGTGAATGTATTACACAAGAGATAGAGACTATATGGGGAAGTGGTTTTGATGGTAATGAGTTTAGTTTTGGACACAATGAATTTAAAGTGTCTGCAAAAAATTCAAGTTGAGAGGTCAAATAGCCTTTGAAAATTCTTATCTAAACCTCGGAAAGTGGTTAGAATTGGAGCTAAAGATTTAGGAATCCATGTGTGTATAGGTGCAAATTCAATTCATAAGACTTACCTGAATGGAAAAGATTGTTTATAATTTTTTTTAAGAGACTGGGTCTTGCTATATTGCCCAGGCTGGTCTCAGACTCCTGGCCTCAAGTGATCCTCCCACGTCAGCCTCCCAAAGCGCTGGGATTACAGATGTGAGCCACATCTGGCCTCTTTATGGAATTACAGAGAGAAAAGAGGGTAGAGAATGGAAGGACGAGGTAGTCTAACATTCAGAGGTAAATAAATGATAATCCAATGTAAGGACTATAGATAAAATAGAACCAGTAGTATTATATAAGAAAACAAATTTAATGGCCAGATCACACCTGTAATCCCAGCACTTTGGGAGGCCGAAGCAGGCAGATCATGAGGTGAGGAGATCGAGACCATCCTGGCCAACGTGATGAAACCCCGTCTCTACTAAAAATACAAAAAAAATTAGCTGGGCGTGGTGGCGCGTGCCTGTAGTCCCAGCTACTAGGGAGGCTGAGGCAGGAGAATTGCTTGAACCCAGGAGGCAGAGATTGCAGTAAGCCGAGATCGCGCCATTACACTACAGCCTGGGTGACAGTGTGAGACTCCATCCCAAAAAAAAGAAAAAAAAAAAAAGAAAATGAATTTAATATCCAAGCCTTGTTTTCTTGTCCTTTCTCCCATGATTATGCCACATATGATGGGCAAAATTAATCAACTCATTCAAACTTCTAGAGAGATCCAAGATGGCTGATCACTAGCAGCTTGGACTCGTAATTCCCAGTGAAAGCACAGAGAACGAGAGGACGCCACACTTTCAGACGAATATTTGTTGCTCACGGACTAGGAGATTCCCAGCAGAGGAGCCCCACGGGTCGCCAGGGCGACTCTTGTGGCTGGCGTGGCGGTTTTGCTGGCGCCTTAGCGCACCAGTTCTTGGTGCAGAGTCCGGAGATTCCCAGGCAGAAAAGCACCATCAATCTTAACACCGCTGTTTTGGCCGGCGCAGTGGATTGCTCAGATTTCGGCGCTGGGAATCAACAAGTTGGACGTCAGCTCAGAGACCTAGTCAGAAAGTCGGTAATTACAAAGACGACAGATGGATAAATATATAATGAAGGGAAGAAACCAGCATAAAAAGGCAGAGAATACTCAAAATCAGAATGCCTCTCCCTCTACAGGGGATCGCAATTCCTCATCAGTAACGGAACAAGGCTTAATAGATTACAACTGTGTTCCAATAACAGAAGCAGGTTTCAAAACGTGGGAGATAAGAAACTTCTGTGAATTAAAAGAACTTGTTCTAACCCGATGCAAAGAAACTAAGAACCTTGAAAAAAGGTTTGAGGAAATGTTAACGAGAATGGACAATTTAGAGAAGAATATAAGTGAATTGATGGAGCTGAAAAACACAACACGAGAACTTCGCGAAGCATGCACAAGTTTAAACAGTCGAATTGATCAAGCAGAAGAAAGGATATCAGGAGTCGAGGACCAGCTCAGTGAAATGAAACGAGAAGACAAGAATGGAGAAAAAAGGATGAAAAGGAATGAGCAAAGTCTCCAGGAAATATGAGACTATGTGAAAAGACCTAATTTACGTTTGATAGGTGTACCTGAATGTGACAAAGAGAATGAATCCAAGTTGGAAAATACTCTTCAGGATATCATTCAGGAAAACTTTCCCAACCTGGTAAGGCAGGGTAATATTCAACTCCAGGTAATACAGAGAACACCACAAAGATATTCTTCAAGAAGACCAACCCCAAGGCACATAATTGCCAGATTTATTAGGGTTGAAATGAAGGAGAAAATACTAAGGGCAGCCAGAGAGAAAGGTCAGGTTACCCATAAAGGGAAACCTATCAGACACAGCAGATCTCTCAGCAGAAACCCTACAAGCCAGAAAAGAGTGGGGACCAATATTTAACATCCTTAAAGAAAAGAACTTTCAACCCAGAATTTCCTATCCAGTCAAACTAAGCTTTATAATCGAAGGAAAAATTAAATCTTTTGCGAACAAGCAAGTACTTAGAGACTTCACCACGACCAGGCCTGCTTTACAAGAGCTTCTGAAAGAAGCACTATACATATAAAGGAACAACCAATATCAGCCTTTCCAAAAATATATCAATAAGCAAAAAGCATTAACACAATGAAAAATTTACACTAACTAATGGGCAAAACAGCCAGCTAGCATCAAATGCCAGTATTAAACCTACATATATATTCTAATTGGATAAAAAGCCAAAACCCATCGGTATGCTGCATCCAGACCCATCTCACATGCCACGATACACAAAGACTCAAAACAAAGAGGAGGAAGATTTATCAACCAATCAGAGAGTAAAAATAAACAAACAGAAAGCAGGCGATGAAATTCTCGCCTCTGATAAAGTAGACTTTAAAGCAACAAAGAGCAAAAGAGGCAAAGAAGGACATTATATAATGGCAAAAGGATCAATGTAACAAGAAGAGCTAACGATTTTATAGATCAACGAGACAGAAAATTAACAAGGACATTCAGGACTTGAACTCAGACCCGGAACAAGTAAACTTAATAAACATTTACAGAACTCTCCACTTCAAATACACAAAACATACATTACCACCTCACACCTATTAAAGTGACTACATAATTGGAAGTAAATCACTCCTCAGTAATCGCATAGCATTTCATAGGTTTAAATGAAATATTGGTTAGCTGCTCGTTTGTTATTTTCTTCCCTTATTCCTTCCTGTCTACATCAAGTATAATTACTGGTGTAAAAGAGGTTTTCAATACCCATTACTAAACTGCATTCTAGCCTGGGCAAGAAAGCAATACTCCCATTCTCTCTCTCTCTTTCTCTTCCTTTTTCTTCCTCTTCATTTTTTTCTTTCTTTCTTTCTTTCAAAAAAAAAAAAATTCTTCCTTTCTCTCCTTCCATTTCCACACACACATATTTATAAGCAGCTGCAGGTTGGGATCTGAGGAAATAGACTCTGAGATGTGCATGTAGGAGGTTTGTTGTGGGAAAGTGGGTTTCTCCCAGGACATGATCTGTGAGAGGTCAGAAAGTAAGATTAGAGAGGGAAAAGCTGAACTGTGATGCAGTCACAACAGAGGTCTCAGTTGACCCACAGGGGCTCTGAAGCTTCTTCAGAGAAGTTCTAAATTAAAGCCAAGGGGCCAAGCCTTTGTATTCCCACATCAATAGAGGGAGTGTAAACTTAGGTGAGGCAGTTTCTTTAAGTAAAGAACAATTTCACAAGAAGAATGTGCCTACCAGCCATCAGCAGCCAATACTCTGGGCAAATGGGAGCATGAGTGTCTCAGTCCTTAAGGGGCTGGAATTCGGGGGTGCGATGGGGGTCATACCACATCATCCATCATAGAACCTGATTTGTAGCTTTGTAAGTGCGTCTCTGTGTGTGTACATGCATGTGTGTGTATTTAGTCAATCTCTGGTTGGTAAGTGGATCATAAAAAATGATTACTGATGACATAAGTATTCTGGTGATATAACAAATATGTTGGTAAACTGACTGACTACACCTGCTGCTGGTGAGAATAATTCAATTCATCTCTGAGGCAGAGACAAACCTGGGTGTAAAAACCAAGGTTGAGGGAACTTATCTCTTAACTAAGAGAAACAAGTACATAAACATGTCTCTCCTCATGCTTTTGATCTTTAGTTTCCTCAGGTTATAGCACTAGAATGAGTACTACAATATTGAGGAAAAAAAAAAACTTTTTGCCAGAAATGTTCAAAGCCTATATAAAGAATAACTTTTAACAGACACATAGATGTCATTATAATGTGCTGTAAATAATGACTTTTAGAAATAATCAAAACTTGGCCGGGTGCAGTGGCTCACGCCTGTAATCCTAGAACTTTGAGAAACTGAGGTGGGTGAATCACCTGGGGTCAGGAGTTTGAGACCAGCCCGATCAACATGGTAAAACCCCGTCTCTACTGAAAATACAAAAATTAGCTGGGCATAGTGGTGCATGCCTGTAATCCCAGCTACTTGGGAGGCTGAGCCAGGAGAATTGCTTGAACCTGGGAGGCGGAGGTTGCGATGAACCAAGATTGCGCCACTGCACTCCAGGCTGGGCAACAAGAGCAAAACTCTGTCTCAAAAAAAAAAAAAAAAAAAAAGAAGTCTTTCAAATTTATTACTATAAACCTAAGAGATTTATGCTTTTAAAAAATATGCTGTTGAGTGTCTCAAATACTCTTTGTAAATAATTAAAATGTATATAAATATTAACATAGCAACAGGAGAAAAACAGTTAATGAGAATTAGGCTATAGGATCAAAAGAAGTCATCAGGTTTGTGAATCTGATAATGTAAATGATTTTTGAATTAATTTTTGAATTTCTAAGTAATTCTGAAGCGTAAAACTGATCTTACTCAAGGCTAAATTTCTTCAGCTCTCTCCTGAATCCACTATAAAGTACATAGCTAGTTTCTATGTCATGGATACTTAATAAAGAAATGGTTGGTGGGGTGGTGGTGCTAAAGACAAGACTAAACAAATTCTGCCATCAAGTGGTTAGGTGGTCTTAGACATGTCGTGTAAGCTTTTCGGGATTTACTTTTCTTACCTATAAAATGAGATGGTTAGACAGTTACTTAGGCCCCTCCATGTTCTAAGGGTAATACCAGAGGTATAAATGATGTGTCAGCAATGAGTTTAAATAGTATGTACTGGCTGGGCGCAGTGGCTCATGCCTGTAATCCCAACACTTTGGGAGGCCCAGGCAGGCAGATCACTTGAGGTCAGGAGTTCGAGACCAGCCTGGCCAACATGGCGAAGCCTTGTCTCTACTAAAAATACAAAAATCAGCCAGCATGGTGGCCTGAGCCTGTAGGCCCAGCTACTTGGGAGGATGAAGTGCGAGAATTGCTTGAAACTGGGAGGTGGAGGTTGCAGTGAGCTGAAATTGTGCCACTGCACTCCAGCCTGGGTGACAGAACAAGACTCTGTCTCAAAAAAAAAAAAAAAGTATGTACCATGTGTTACTGAATGAAGTGTTTTTAAAGGAGAATTAAAGGACTTTTACCTCTGAAATATATGTAAGCCATAGAATTCTTTAAAATAGTCTATGGCTGCCCTCTCTTGTTGATAATATAGTAAAGATAAGAAATTAACCAAATATAAAGAGTTCTTATTTTAAACTAATCTATAAAATCCCCCCGGCAAATATTCATTTACTCAGAAAGGAAATATATAAAAATACTATCTTCATGTACAATTGATCAATCATTGTAATTTCTATTTTTAGAGAGATGAGGATTTCACTCTTACCCAGGCTGGAGTGCAGTAGGATAATCATAGGTCACTGCAGCCTTGAAATCCTAGGCTCAAGTGATCCTCCTGCCTCAGCCTCCCAAGCACCTTGGAATACATACATGTGCTGCTCCCCACCTGACTAATTTATACAATTTTTTTTTTGTAGAGGCAGGGTCTAGGTATGTTGCTAAGGTTGGTCTAGAACTCTTGGGGTCAAGCAAGCCTCCTGCCTCAGCCTCCCAGTATCTAGGATTACAGGTGCAAGCCACTGCACCTGATTCCCCAAAATTGTAAATTTTTACAGTTAATGTGTAAGCCCATGGCTCTCATTGCTTTAGGAAATTGACCCAAGGAAATAAGTAATAGGCAACATATTAGGCATCATGAATTCACGGCATTAAATATATACTTATAAAGCATAAACACTTTTTTTTTTTTTTGAGATAGAGTTTTGTTCTTGTTGCCCAGGCTGTAGTGCAATGGCATCACCTAGGCTCCTGCAACCTCCGCCTCCCTGGATTAAGTAATTCTCCTGCCTCAGCCTCCTGAATAGATGGGATTACAGGCGAGCACCACCACACCTGGCTAGTTTTATGTATTTTTAGTAGAGATGGGGTTTCACCATGTTAGCCAGGTTGGTCTCGACTCCTGACCTCAAGTGATCTACTCACTTCAACCTCCCAAAGTGCTGGGATTACAGGTGTGGGTCACCACACCCAGTCCATAAAAATATTACAAAATGCCATAGAAATTTATAAGTGAAGTTAATCTAGTCACTACTTCACCTCTGAAAAAGCAGCAAGGAAAATCCTATCATGTAACATGCTTGCCAAAATCTTAAAATTTAAGAATGTGGCCAGGTGCAGTGGCTCATACCTATAATCCTAGCACTTTGGGAAGCTGAGATGAGAGGATTTCTTCAGCCTAGGGATTCAAGACCAGCCTGGGCAACAAGGCAAATATCCATCTCTACAAAAAATACAAAATTTAGCTGGGTGTGGTGGAATGGGCCTGTAGTCCCAGCTACTTGGGGAACTGAGGCTTGAACCTGGGAGGTCAAGGCTGCAGTGAGCTGTGTTTGCACCACTGCCCTCCAGCCCACGTGAAAAAGTGAGACCATGTCAAAAAAAAAGAAAAAAAAAAGATATCCTAAATATCTTTAAATTTTTTTTGTTGCTGTTTTATATAAACGGGGTCTCACAATGTTGCCCAGGCTGATCTTGAACGCCTGGGCTCAAGCAATCTTCCCACCTTGGCCTCTCAAAGTGCTGGGATTACAGGTGTGAGCCACTGTGTCCAGCACTAATTAATATCACCTGACAACAAGTGGTGCTTGTTGATTTAAACTTCTTTTGTTCTTTTTTTAATTTGTTTTGTTATGGCTGTTATGATGTTCTGAGCACCAGAAATTAGAATTTTAAAACTGCAACAAATATAACTATTTAATTCATTCATTCAACAACTTAAAAAAACAGATATAATTCATATACCATAAAATTCGCTCTTTTAAAGTGCACAATTCAGTGGTTTTTAGCATAGTCATAAGAAACAATAACTATTTATTGAGTGCTTACTATGTGCCAAGCTTTTGTTTAACTTGATACTCATGAACTAGAAGTCAGAGTTTTCAAATATGCAACAACATAAACATTCCTTACTTATGTCAGATAAACTAGGCAATGTTGAAATAATTCTTGGTTCATGATCAGGGATGAATGTAGCCAATGTGAAAAATGATTTGCTTCCAGTGTTAAAAACAATGCCACGGCCAGGCGTGGTGGCTCACGCCTGTAATCCAAGCACTTTGGAGGCCAAGGTGGGCAGATCACCTGAGGTTGGGAGTTCAAGACCAACCTAACCAACATGGTGAAACCCCATCTTTTATTAAAAAAAAAAAAAAAAAAAAAAGCCAAATACAGAGTTGAGAACGATTTCCTCTTTGGCACAGCCTGGCTTGCTCATGAACTTAGATTAAATCTCCAGCATTAATTGAACAGATGTGGAGTAATTTATCATCAGTAGCACTTGAGATCATAAAGTTTTAGAGCTGGGCGGTACCTTAGAGATCATCTACATCTTATACCTCTACTATACCATCAGGGAACCAAAAACCAGAGAAAGTTAATGACCAGCTCCAAGTCTCAAACTCCGAACAAAGCTTTCAGATTCCGATCTGGTGCATGTTCCCTATGCCAGTTCCCGAACTAATGTCTTAGGGACCCAGGTTTCTTGGTGAAACCTACAAGGCTTCTAGGAAAATGGATAAATGGCTGAGCGGAAGAGCCTCTGCATCCCAACCCTGCTTCTAGTGTCGCTATGTTTACCTCTTTGACTTGTAAGATTCTAAGCAAATTTTTGTTTAAAAAATGGTTCCACTGTGGCCGGGCATAGTGGCTCACGCCTGGAATCCCAGCACTTTGAGAGGCCGAGGCGGGCGGATTACCTGTGGTCGGGAGTTTGAGACAAGCCTGACCAAAATGGAGAAATCCCGTCTCTACTAAAAGTACAAAATTAGCCAGCTGTGGTGGCACATGCCTGTAATACCAGGTACTGGGGAGGCAAAGGCAGGAGAATCACCTGAACCTGGAAGGCGAAGGTTGCAGTGAGCCAAGATCGCCCCATTGCACTCCAGCCTAGGCAACAAGAGTGACATTCCATCTCAAAAAAAAAAAAAAAGTTCCATTGCTAAAAAATACATGGACATTTTTTGAAAATACTTTATGGAAAGTAATCCCATATTGTCCAAAGGAGGTATGTGCCTATTACTGCACATATGGTTTAAATATTCTGCCTAGAAAACTGCAACACCACCTGAACATTAGCAGATTTCTTAGTAAATGGTATGTGTTTTAAGAATTGCTTCTTTTTCATGCTTGCAGAATTTTAGAAAGTAGATTGTGCATGTTTAAAAAAATAAAAAGCACTTTTACTTCTCTCAAATTCAGTTACTGAAATGGCAGGAAAAAATGATATGGGTAGATAATTGTACTTATTAATAAAATATAAAAGTATGTACATTCAAAATCATTTTTTTATAATATCAATGGAAAATAGATAAGCATCATCTCTAGAATACATTTTTTTTTCAAAGTGTTGATCCCATTATCTGACTGGAAAACTAGACAATCCACCACTCCAGGAGGGGATGGGTGCGCTTAACTCTCCTCCTGGTTATCTCTAGGGGTGCTCCAGCCCCACCCTGGCCCTTCTTGGAATTCTTCTCTTCAGGAGGCCCAAGCGACCACTGCCAAACAAAGAGCAAAGGGAAGCTGCTGTGAGTCCAGGCAGACAATGAAGGACATACAGGATGTTCACCACCTGCAGATCCAGATATGGTGCTAGTGGATCAGCACAGGGGCATAATGGCTGGACTTGGCCAATCCCTGCTTGAAGACCTGGGTCTGCAGGTATCTCTGCAAGAAAGTCTTAATCCTCAGGCCTAGGATGCAATCCACTTTCATTTTGCCCCTGTACAGTACTCTGATGTGAATGAGTCACCACAGCAGAGCACTGCCTTCCAACAGACACTATGGGTCCTTCTTATCAAGCATCAGCAACTCCTGGGAAGCCCCGCAGATCTTGTCCAGGGTAAATTTGACCCTCCAGATGTCACATTTGCTCTGGAGGCCATACTTGCCTATCTGCGTTAGCTCTTGGTCAACGGGGGACTTCTCAAAGGGTCTCCTTGGAATCACATAGGTTTTCTGACCCAGTTCAGGACGACTGATGTGTTGGCTCTGCACGTCCATCTGTGCCTCACCTAAGGGTAGGTCCTGGTTACGGCAAAAGGGGCTAGAAAAATTCATTTTAAAAAATAAAATATACCACACGCAGTGACTCAGCCTGCAATCCCTTTGGGAGGCCAAGGCAGAAAGATTGCTTGGGTGCAGGAGTTCAAGGCTGCAGTGAGCTATGATCACACCACTGCACTCCAGCCTTGGTGACAGAGTGAGGTCCTGTGTCTTTAAAAAGTAAATAAAATCCTTAAAGTCAATTTATGCCAAAGTATTATATTCAAATACATTCAAATACACATTCTAGTACTCACTATACAACATAGTCTAAATCAGTATTAATAGCAAAACGTTATATGTCATATCATATAACACATTAACATTATGCTTTATTGTACAAATAATTTTCATTTTGGGGGTGCTGAATTTGTGTTTTCTTCACGAAATTAAAGAATGCCATTGAATGATGTCATAAAATGTGTTTGGTTGCAAAATATTTTTGAGTATTATTGGTGTTCAATTTGTGAAATACATGATTCATCTCATGGCATAACCATTTGGAAAGCCAAAGGATCCACTGCATTTTGTGTGATAGTTAATACTGTCAACTTGATTGGGTGAAGGATACAAAGTGTTGATTCTGTGTGTGTCTGTGAGGGTGTTGCCAAAGGAGATTAACATTGAGTCTATGGGGCTGGGAAAGGCAGACCCACCCTTAATCTGGGTGGGCACCATCTAATCAGCTGCCAGTTGGACTAGAATTAAAAAGCAGGCAGAAAAATGGGAAAAGACGAGACTGGCCTAGGCTTCCAGCCTACATCTTTCTCCCGTGCTGGATGTTTCCTTCCCTGGAACATGGGACTGTAAGTTCTTCAGTTTTGGGACTCGGATTGGATCTACTTGATCTTCAGACTATAGACGGTTGATTGTGGGACCTTGTGATTATATAAGTTAATACTTAATAAACTCCCCTTTATATATGTGTGTATATATATCCTATTAGCTTTGTCCCACTAGAGAAACTTAATAATTTGTATACTTTATAAATGTGGAATTTCATATGTTAATAGTACTAAATGAAAGTATACCTTTATACATATATATATTATACATGTTTTACTTCAGTAAATATATTTGTTCCAGAAAAGTAACATGTAAGCTGACCTTTTAAGAACACAGAACTTCACATATATATTTTCTTAATTTTTTAAAGTTTTATTTTATTTTTAACTGACAAATAATTGTATATCTACTTTCTTATTTTGTCTTTAATCAGCAGTGGCTATGCTCCCACTTCAAGGCTTTCTGTCCTTTATACTCTCTATCAAGTAATTAATGATGGGAGAATAAATGTTTAAATATCTTAGAGCTCTCTTATTATAGCCTGTGTACATCTACATAAACATATACGCATTCAATGCATATTTATTGATTTTCAAAAGGATAAAGGAAATGAGAGTTAATTTTATATATGTACCGTGCCAGTATAGTAAATCATGTTCCAAAAGTGCTAATGGCATATGTCTTAGTCCATTTGTTTGCTATAACAAAACATCACAGACTGGATAATTCATAAACAATAGAAATTTATTTCTCACAGTTCTGAAGGCTGGAAAGTCCGAGATCAAGGCACTGGCATTTGATGTCTGGTGAGGGCCTTTTCACATGGTGGAAGGCAGAAAGGCCAAAAAGGGAATAGCTGCTGTGTCTTTGCATGGCAAGAGTGGGAGAGAGCAAATCAACTTCCTCAAGCCCTTTTATAAGGGCCTTACCTCCAAAGAGCCCCACATTTTATATTATCACATTGGCTAGTAAGTTACAACATATTAATTCGGGGTGCCATATTCACACCACAGCAGCATAAAAGGTCACTGGGATTATTTTATTCTCCTGAAGTCTTGGGATTATTAACTTTCCCAGTTTGCTCTTACCCTGTTAAAAACGCCTTAGGTCAAGTCACAGAGAACTTTTAAGGCCAAAGATTATACTATCTAGGGAGTGGTACATTCATATTACTTGCCCCTTTCTCTCAAGGGCTTTCTTTTTTTTTTCTTTGAGATGAGTCTTGCTCTGTTACCTAGGCTGGAGTGCAATAACATGATCTTGGCTCACTGAAACCTCCGCCTCCTCCTGGGTTCAAGTAATTTTCCTGCCTCAGCCTATGGAGTAGCTGGGATTACAGGCGCCCACCACCATACCTAGCTAAGTTTTGTACTTTTAGTAGAGATGGGGTTTCACTATGTTGGCCAGGATGGTCTCGAACTCCTGACCTCAGGTGATCTGCCTGCTGTGGCCTCCCAAAGTGCTGAGATTATAGGTGAGAGCGACCACGCCCAGCTCTCAAGAGCTTTCTACACAAGTAAATCTTAAACAAAAAGGAGCTCAGGTATCACTCACCTGGCCTACTGGATCTTTCCTGAAATTCTCCCTTAAGACTTCTGTTAGTATTTTTTGCTTTTTACCTAGTTATCACTTTATTTCAGGAATGAGGCCAACAAAAGGCAGGGTACAGGTGGGAGGCAACAAAGCTGTTCTGCCTTTGTACAACCCTGATTCTAGAATCTTGCAGATTATTTCCTAGTAAAACTGGTCTTTACAGAGTTCAAAAGGCTTGCATGGTACGTAGAATGCCCAACAAATTTATTAAATGTCACCAAAATGTAGTTGGGATAAGGAGAACCAGGTGTATTTGCTGACATGCTCTTGGGGTTATTTACATCTGTGCATTAAGGTTATTTGTATCTACTGTCTCCCCATGGTGGGATTACTACATAATGGTGTGCTGTTGCTTATCCTCAACTGCATTCATAGAAATCATGTTGGTAGCCTGAAACTGGCTGTAGTGGGGGAATTTTTACCACATAGGTTAGCAAACTTCTGTGAGATGCAAACTTTTCTAGAAAAGACCACGCAGTATATATTCATTTTTTGTTTGTTGTTGTTGTTGTGCTTGTTTTTTAAATGGACATTAGAGACAGGGTCTTGCTATGTTGCCCAGGCTGGTCTTGAACTCCTGGCATTAAGTGATCCTCCCATCTCAGCCTCCCCAAGTGCTCAGATTATAGGCGTGAGCCACTATGCCTGGCCCTAGACCACAGCTCTTTGGAAGTCATTTCAATCAATTTCTTCTGCAGCAACTTTTGACTTTCTCAGGTCACGTATTCTATCAGTCTACTAGGGCTACAATAGCAAACTACCACAGAATAGGAAGGTGAGATGACAAATTTATTTTCTTATAGTTCTGGAGGCTAGAAGTCTGAGATCAAGGTGCCAGTAGGGCTGTTCTCTTCTGAGGCCTCTGGTCTTGGCTTGTAGATGGCTGGCTTTTCCTTGTGTTACCACATGGTCTTCCCCCATACGTGTTTGTACACATTTCCTTTTCTTATAAGGACACCAGTCATACTGGATTAGAACCCACCCTAATGACCTCATTTTAACTTAAATGCCTTTTTAACTTATTTTTTTTGAGATGGAGTCTCACTTTGTCACCCAGGCTGGAGTGCAGTAGTGTGATCTTAGCTCACTGAAACCTCTGCCTTCCAGGTTTAAGTGATCCTCCCACCTCAGCCTCCTAAGTAGCTGAGATTACAGGCATATGCCACCATGTCCAGCTAATTTTTGTATTTTTAGTAGAGACAGCGTTTCACCACGTTGACCAGGTTGCTCTCAAAACTCCTTACCTCAGGTGATCCACATGCCTCAGCCTCCCAAAGTGCTGGGAGTACAGGCATGAGCCAAGGCGCCCAGTCTTAAATACCCTTTTAAAGACGCTAGCTCTAAACACACTCACATTCTGAGGTATAGTGGGTAGGCACTTCAACATATACTTCTGGGGAGGGGAAACAATTCAGCCGGTAATACCCTGTAGTGAAAAATACTGCAGGTCAATATTTAACAATCAGCTGTCCAAAAAGAAAAAGGCCCAAATTGTAGCATTTGCTAATTTCTATGATAAAATTCCCCCACACAGCCAATTTCAAAATATCAACATGATTCCTCTGAATGCAGTTGGGACAAGATAAGTAGTGGCACAACACTACAAAGTAATTCTACCACAGTGATACAATAGATACAAATAACCTCAATGCTTAGATGTAAATAACCCAAACAGCATAGATAGAGAATCAGCAACCTTTCAGCAAACTTTTCTGGAAAAGACTAAACAGTAAATATCTTCTAATTTGTTCAACACTGCATTGCAGTAAAAAAGGAGCTAGGCTGGGTGCAGTGGCTCATGCCTCCAGCAATTTAGGAGGCCCAGGGGGTAGACTGCTTGAGCTCAGGGGTTCAAGACCATCCTGGGCAACATGGCAAAACCCTTTCTCTACCAAAAAAACCCCACGAAAATTAGCTGGGCCTGGTGGTGTGCGCCTGTGGTCCCAGCTACTTGGGAAGCTGAGGTGGGAGGATCACTTGAGCTCAGAAAGTCGAGAGTGCAGTGAGCAGTGATGGCACCACTGCACTCCAGCATGGGTATCAGAACAAGACCCTATCTCAGAATGAAAAAAAATAAAAATAAAAAAAGGAGGCATAGATAATATGTAAATGAAAAAATAAAAAGAAGCTATAGGCAATATGTAAATGAATAGGTGTGACTGTGTACTAATAAAAACAGTTTTGAACTGGACTTTGCCTAGTGACAGCTGGAGATATTTGATGGGATGACTGCTCTGTCATCAGTTTTCTTTTTTTTTTTTTTATTGCATTTTAGGTTTTGGGGTACATGTGAAAAACATGCAAGGTTGTTGCATAGGTGCATACGTGGCAGTGTGATTTGCTGCTTTCCACCCCTTCACCTATATCTGGCATTCCTCCCCATGCTATCTCTCCCCAACTCCCCACCCCCCGCTGTCCCCCCACTCCCCCCAACAGACCCCAGTGTATAGTGCTCCCCTTCCTGTGTCCATGTGTTCCCATTGTTCAATACCCGTCTATGAGTGAGAACATGCGATGTTTGATTTTGTGTTCTTGTGTCAGTTTGCTGAGAATGATGGTTTCCAGGTTCATCCATGTCCCTACAAAGGACGCGAACTCATCGTTTTTGATGGCTGCATAATATTCCATGGTGTATATGTGCCACATTTTCCCTGTCCAGTCTATCATCGATGGGCATTTGGGTTGGTTCCAGGTCTTTGCTATTGTAAACTGTGCTGCAATGAACATTCGTGTGCATGTGTCCTTATAGTAGAACGATTTATAATCCTTTGGATATATACCCAGTAATGGGATTGCTGGGTCAAATGGAATTTCTATTTCTAGGTCCTTGAGGAATCGCCCCGCTGTCTTCCGCAATGGTTGAACTAATTTACACTCCCACCAACAGTGCAAAAGTGTTCCTATTTCTCCACATCCTCTCCAGCATCTGTTGTCTCCAGATTTTTTAATGATTGCCATTCTAACTGGTGTGAGATGGTATCCAATGTAGTTTTGATTTGCATTTCTCTAATGACCAGTGATGATGAGCATTTTTTCATATGCTTGTTGGCCTCAGGTATGTCTTCTTTTGTAAAGTATCTGTTCATATCCTTCGCTCACTTTTGAATGGGCTTGTTTTTTTTTTTTGTAAATCTGCTGTAGTTTGTTGTAAATTCTGGATATCAGCCCTTTGTCAGATGGATAGGCTGCAAAAATTTTTTCCCATTCTGTTGGTTGCTGATTCACTCTATTGACTGTTTTTTTCGCTGTGCAGAAGCTGTTGAGTTTGATTAGGTCCCATCTGTCTATTTTGGCTTTTGTTGCCAATGCTTTTGGTGTTTTGGTGATAAAGTCCTTGCCTACGCCTATGTCCTGAATGGTTTTGCCTAGGTTTTCTTCTAGGGTTTTTATGGTGTTAGGTCTTATGTTTAAGTCTTTAATCCATCTGGAGTCAATTTTAGTGTAAGGTGTCAGGAAGGGGTCGAGTTTCTGCTTTCTGCATATGGCTAGCCAGTTTTCCCAACACCACTTATTGAACAGGGAATCCTTTCCCCATTGCTTGTTTTTATCAGGTTTGTCAAAGATCGGATGGTTGTAGATATGTTGTGTTGCCTCCGATGCCTCTGTTCTGTTCCATTGGTCTATATCTCTGTTTTGGTACCAGTTCCATGCTGTTTTGATTACTGTAGCCTTGTAATAGAGTTTGATGTCCAGTAGTGTGATGCCTCCCGCTTTGTTCTTTTTGCTTAGAATTGACTTGGCTATGCGGGCTCTCTTTTGGTTCCATATGAAGTTTAAGGTGGTTTTTTCCAGTTCTGTGAAGAAGGTCATTGGTACCTTGATGGGGATAGCGTTGAATCTGTAAATTACTTCGGGTAGTATGGCCATTTTCACGATATTGAATCTTCCTAACCATGAACGTGGAATGTTTCTCCATCTGTTTGTGTCCTCTCTTATTTCATTGAGCAGTGGTTTGTAGTTCTCCTTGAAGAGGTCCTTGATGTTCCTTGTTAGTTGTATTCCTAGGTATTTTATTCTTTTTGTAGCAATTGTGAATGGCAGTTCGTTCTTGATTTGGCTCTCTTTAAGTCTGTTATTGGTGTATAGGAATGCTTGTGATTTTTGCACATTGATTTTGTATCCTGAGACTTTGCTGAAGTTGCTTATCAGTTTCAGGAGATTTTGGGCTGAGATGATGGGGTCTTCTAGATATACAATCACAATCATGTCGTCTGCAAATAGAGACAATTTGACTTCCTCCTTTCCTAATTGAATACCCTTTATTTCTTTTTCTTGCCTGATTGTTCTGGCTAGAACTTCCAGTACTATATTGAATAGGAGTGGTGAGAGAGGGCATCCTTGTCTAGTGCCTGATTTCAAAGGGAATGCTTCCAGTTTTTGCCCATTCAGTATGATATTGGCTGTTGGTTTGTCGTAAATAGCTTTTATTATTTTGAGATACGTTCCATCGATACCTAGTTTATTGAGAGTTTTTAGCATAAAGGGCTGTTGAATTTTGTCGAAGGCCTTCTCTGCATCAATTGAGATAATCATGTGGTTTTTGTCTTTGGTTCTGTTTATGTGGTGAGTTACATTTATAGACTTGCGTATACTGAACCAGCCTTGCATCCCCAGGATGAATCCTACTTGATCATGATAGATAAGCTTTTTAATGTGCTGTTGTAGTCGGCTTGCCAGTATTTTATTGAAGATTTTTGCATCTATGTTCATCATGGATATTGGCCTGTAGTTTTCTTTTCTTGTTGAGTCTCTGCCGGGTTTTAGTATTAGGATGATGTTGGTCTCATAAAATGATTTCCTCTTTTTGGATTATTTGGAATAGTTTCAGAAGGAATGGTACCAGTTCCTCTTTGTATGTCTGGTAGAATTCGGCTGTGAACCCATCTGGACCTGGGCTTTTTTTGGGTGGTAGGCTCTAAATTGCTGCCTCGACTTCAGACCTTGTTATTGGTCTATTCAGGGTTTCGACTTCTTCCTGGTTTAGGCTTCGGAGGAGGCAAGTGTCCAGGAATTTATCCATTTCTTCCAGGTTTTCTAGTTTATGTGCATAGAGTTGTTTGTAATAATCTCTGATGATGGTTTGAATTTCTGTGGAATCTGTGGTGATATCCTCTTTATCATTTTTTATTGCATCTATTTGGTTATTCTCTCTTTTCTTTTTTATTAATCTGGCTAGTGGTCTGTCTATTTTGTTGATCTTTTCAAAAAACCAGCTCCTGGATTTATTGATTTTTTTGTAGGGTTTTTCGTGTCTCTATCTCCTTCAATTCTGCTTTGATCTTAGTTATTTCTTGTCTTCTGCTAGGTTTTGAGTTTTTTTGATCTTGCTCCTCTAGCTCTTTCAATTTTGACGATAGAGTGTCAATTTTAGATCTCTCCTTTCTTCTCATGTGGGCACTTATTGCTATATATTTTCCTCTAGAGACTGCTTTAAAAGTGTCCCAGAGATTCTGGTATGTGGTGTCTTCGTTCTCATTGGTTTTCAACCAACTTGCCTTGTTTTGCCCTTACTCTCCTTCCCCATCAAATGCTTAGGCTACTAGTTGCAGGCACCTCCTGAACCTTCTCAGGTTAGATCAGTGGGCAGCCATAGTGGTACATTGCTAATGTTTTCCTTTTAGATAGAACTTGCCATTAGGGCGCAGTGAATACCAGTAAGCTAACTGCCTCCATCTGTCAAGATCTACCACAGCATACCAGCTGAGGCAACCTCTTCCCTGACAGCCCCCAGCCAATGACTGAACATGGCAATAGTATGAGGGTCTAGTCATTTCTGGCCAATGTTGAATTTCCCTAACAAGCAATATTTTCTCTAGATATCCACAATGGGTTAGCTGACATTTTATTTTATATATCTTATTTATTTATTTATTTTAAACAGATTCTTGCTCTGTTGCCCAGACTGGAGTGCAGTGGCACAATCTTGGCTCACTGCAACCTCTGACTCCCAAGCTCAAGTGATTCTCATGCCTCAGCCTCCCAAGTAGCTGGGATTACAGGCGTGCGCCACCACATCTGGCTAATTTTTGTATTTTTTAGATGAGGTTTCACCATGTTGGCCAGGCTGGTCTTGAACTCCTGACCTCAAGTGATCCACCTGTCTCAACCTCCCAAAGTGCTGGAATTATAAACATAAGCCACCCAACCCAGCCTGATTTGGTTAGATCTACACCACAGTCTGTCTTTACTTTCCCAATTCTGTTTTCTTCCCCTTTATCATTTTTCCAATTCTGTACTCCTAAATTAATGTTATATTCTGCTTCCTGGAACATCCAAAGTGACCTAGTTGGCATAAGGAGTAGTGGTCTGAATGTTTGTGTCCCTCCAATATTCATATGTTCAAATACTAACCTCCAAGGTGACAGTATTAGCAGGTAGGTGGGGCCTTTAGGAAGTGATTAGCCCTCATGATTGAGATTAGTGCCTGAGAGATCTAGTTTGTCTCTTAAACTATGTGAGGGTTGCTAGGCGTGGTGGCTCACACCTGTTATCCCAGTACTTTGGGAGGCCAAGGCAGGTTGATCACCTGAGGTCAAGAGTTCAAGACCACCGGACCAACATGGAGAAACTCCATCTCTATTAAAAATACAAAATTAGCTGAGTGTAGTGGGGCATGCCTGTAATCCCAGCTACCCGGGAGGCTGAGTCTGGAGAATCACTTGAACCCAGGAGGCAGAGGTTGCGATGAGCTGAGATTACGCCATTGCACTCTAGCCTGGGCAACAAGAGCAAAACTTCGTTCAAAAAAAAGAGAGAAAACTATGTGAGGGCACATAAGATGACAGACACCATCTATTAGGAAGTGGGCCCTCACCAGACCCTAAATTTGCCAGCTCATTGATCTTGAACTTCCCACCTTCTGGAATTGTGAGAAATAAATTTCTGTTATTTATTAGCCAGCCAGTTTATAGAATTTTGTTAGAGCAACCGTGTAAAAAAAAAAAAAAAAGAAACATACTGTTCCCCACCACTGCACTCTCACACTCAACACAGAACACTTCTGTGAACAGATGTGTGTGGGGCTGTTCCCAAAACCAAGCAAGTCTCCTGGACACCAACTGGGTATTATTTAATTGAATTCAATTTTGACATTATATACCTGGAAGAGTGTAATCCAGCTGGCAATTTACCTGGAGATAATGTCAGATCTCACAGTTTGAGGGTTCAGTCCTACAAGATTGTCTTCACTTCAGATTTAGGTATTAGGTTGTCACCTATACTCTGACCTGCTACAAACCAGGGTTTCCACAACCTCCTCCTAGCATTTAATTAATTTGCTAGGTTGGCTCACAGAACTCAGGGAAACAACTTATATTTCTTATATTTGCTGATTTATTTTGAAGGACATTATAAAGGATACAGATGAACAGCCAGATGATGAGATAGACAGGATGAGGTATGGGCAGGACGAGGTATGGGGAGAAAAGCAGGCACAGAGCTGCCATGCTATCTGGTTGTGCTAGCCTTCCAACATCTCTGCATCTTCAGTAACCCAGTTCCTCAAATCATGTTGTCCAAGAGCTCCTATAGAGTTTGACATCCATCCAGCCCCACTCCCTTTCCTGGAGATTGGTGGGTGTAGTTAAAAGTTCCAATCCTCTAATCCTGTAATCACCTGGTTTTTCTGGTGACTGGCCTGATCCTAAGGCTATTTTAGGGGCCCCATCCTAAATTATCTTATTAGCATAAACTCTGATGTGATCAAGAAAGGGTTACTTTGAATAACAAGGAAATTTCAAGGGTTTTAGGTCTGTGACGGGAACTGGAAACAAAGACCAAATTATTTCATATTATATTACAAACTCAAAAAGATAGATGGGGCTTGGGGTTAGATCAGACCTGTCCCACTGTCAATGAGACATGTGATTTTTGGAGTATAGCCAGTCCCTGGAAGAACGTTGGCTCAGTCATTAAAACTTACAGGATAGGGCCAGGCGCAGTGGCTCGCGCCTGTAATCCCAGCACTTTGGGAGGCCGAGGTGGGTAGATCGCCTGAAGTCAGGAGTTTGAGACCAGCCTGACCAACATGGTGAAACCTTGTCTCTTAAAAAAAAAAAAAAAACACCAAAAAACTTACAGGATTGACTTGGGGGAATGTTCTGATGCAGAGCAATGCCCTTAGGGCAAAAACTCAGAGTGTGTGTGTGTGTATGTAAGTAATAATATCTACAAGAACAATGGAATTGGCCAGTTATAAAATTACATTAAGGCCTACAAAAGGTCAATGAAAATCTGAGAGCTGTTAACAAACAAGTGAAAACTTACTGTGTAGGCCAGATAGCTTCTTTAGTAGCATACAAAGAGGCCCTTATCTTTTGCCCTGGGAAAACAGAAAAAAGCGGGAACAGCAAACTCGGGACTTAACAGTCAAGAAGATTAAAATACAATTGAAGTCAAGGTTTGGTTGCTAGTTGGAAAACTTGGGACTCTGGCCTACAGGATGAGGACAGCTAGGGGGATACCCTCAAAGATTCTGACTGCCAAATATCCTCTGAACACTCAAAGTCTGCAGAGGTTGCCTACCTTTCTTACTAAAAGCTAGTACTCCCTCAAAGTAGAGAGTTCCTGAATAAGGCAACAGAGGGCCCTCTTGGAAACCTATCTCATCTCAGAGCTGCCAGACCAGTAACTAGGATTAAGTCACAGCCTAGATGGGAATGTGCTAGGCCTAATCTATACCCCCCAAGAAGCTGCAAGAATTAGTCAGAATATATTGGTAGGAAACAGAGGAGTATGTGGGACTGGATGTTGAGGGTGCTTGATCAAGAAGACTGAAACATAAGACTGGAAAAAAGTGAGCTTATTAACTTGGAGACATTTTCAAAACATGAGATTTAATACCCTATCGAGGTCCCAAGGGATGGTGCAAATTTCCTGTTAGGATGGTTACTAGAAGCAATTGCCCATGTTGAATGAAGTCAAAATGCCTGAACTGCTGAAGGCAGATAGTGAAGAACAGAATTAAAAGGGATCAGGGAAATGGGTGGCTGGAGCAGATATAGTATATGAGGCCAGAAGCCTACACAAGGATTATGTTCCATGGAAGGACCCATAGGACACGCCACTCACCAAGGCTATCAGGAATGAACTAGTAAGAGAGGCACTAGCCTCACTAAAAAGTTCAGTGACAGTTCACTTTTAATGATCAGAACTAACAATAGAAGATACTATCACAGACCTTGGCTTATCAAAATGAATGGGAATGATGGGTCCCAGAAGCACATTAAATACAAGGGGGCAGGGTTTATTGCCAGAAGTCAGGGGGAATCGAAATTATCATGACTGGCAAAATCAGAGTGATAGTCAAGGAGGTTCAACCCAAAACGAGCTGGGGAGTTGGCTTAGAGAGTTCAGTGTCCCTAGGTGCAAAATAGATGGGCAGGCAACAAGAGTATTGCCTCATATACATAATCAAAAAAAGCAAGAGTGGATGGGGAGAGTAAGAGTGGCTATCACAATAAAAAGCATCATGATTCCTCACCCAATTGCCAGTTCTGAGCCAATTTTCAGACTGTGAACCTATTGAGAGATGACCATGTCCCTGGAGGGAAGGACCCCATAATCATATACTTTAATGATTTTTCCCATCCTTCCCTAAAGGAATGTAGGCCTTTTCTCAGGTGATTGCACACTGGAAAGTGGGAAATATTTAGACACTTCAGGGAAGACAGACATAGGGTTTGAGTTAACATTGATACCTCCAGACCAACAGTATCATCTTGGCCTTCTTATTAGAGCAGCAGCATATAGGAGCCAGGTATTAGGTTTGTGCAAAAGTAATTGCGGTTTTTGTCATTACTTTTAATGGCAAAAACCGCAATTATTTTTGCACCAAACCAATAAACTTTAGTCTTGGCCAAATCCTGGCTCATGATGTGTACCCTGGGTCCATAGGGACAGTTGACAGTCACCAGTCCCTGACTGTTATATTTGGTATAGACATGCTTGGCAGTTACAGTAATCCCTGCACTGAGTTTTAGATTCTGAAGTAAGAGCTATTATTATAGTGAGGAAAGCCAAGTAGAGTCTTGGAAACTGATCCCCAGTCCACTTCAGACAAAAGAGTAAACCAAAAGCAGTATCTCACATTGTAGGTGGGGATGGAGATTAGTGCCAATTCTTTTTTTTTTTTTTTTTTGAGACAGAGTCTTGTGTTGCCCAGAGTGGAGTGCAGTGGCACAATCTCGGCTTGCTGCAACTTCTGCCTGCTGAGTTGAAGCAATTCTCCTGCCTCAGCCTCCCAAGTAGATGGGAACTACAGGCATGCACCACCATGTCCAGCTAATTTTTTGTATTTTTAGTAAAGACGTAGTTTCACTATGTTGGCAAGGATGGTCTGGAACTCCTGACCTTGTGATCCACCCACCTCGGCCTCCCAAAGTGCTGGGATTACAGGCGCGAACCTCCGTGCCCAGCCAGTGCCAACTCTTAAGGACTTTCAATATGCCTCGGTTTTGGTCCCTATCATATCTCCATTTAATTCACCTGTCTGCTCCCCACAAGAACTAGATAAATCCTAGACAAGGACCATAGGCTACTGCTAGACCAACCAAGTAGTATCCCTGATTGTAGCTGCCAGACTCGATCTGTAACTTTAGTAGAGCATAGCAGTATGGCCACAGGCACACAGTATGTGTTATAGCAAAATGAGCACACACCATCTTGATATTTATGCTACCCACCCCTTTAATTTTATTTGTTTTTTAGAGTTGTTCCATCCACATTTCAATTATCCAAATACTTTGAGCAACTTGTTGCTATGGACTGAATGTGTGTGTCCTCCCAAAACTCAACCCTACCCCAATGTAATAATATTAGAAAGTAGAGCCTTTGGTAGGTAATTAGGATTATGTGTGGTCTTGAAGGATACGAATCCCATGAGGGATTCTAAAAACCCAAGAGGGCTTGCTTCTTTATGCTCTCTGCCACGTGAAAATCCCACAAGTAGGCAGTCTGCAGCCCAGAAGAGGGCACTCACCAGAACCCGAACATGGTAATCCCATTTTAGACTTCCAGCCTTCACAACTGTGTGAAACAAATTTCTGTCATTTATAAGCCATCCAGTCTATAGTAATTTGTTATAGCAGCCTGAACTAAGACGCTTATCTTTCAGTTTTTCAAAAGCATGAAACAAAATTCTCATAGAAATTCTCAGTTCTGAGAGAGATCCAAGATGGCAGATTACTAGCAGCTCAGGATTGTAGCTCCCAGTGAACGCACAGAGAACGAGAGGACGCAACACTTTCAGACGAATTTTTGTTGCTCACGGACCAGAAGATTCCCAGCAGAGGAGCCCCACAGGTCACCAGCGCGACTCTTGTGGCCGGCGCAGTGGTTCTCAGTGCAGAGTAAACGGGACTGAGTCCCCTTCTGGTCGACATTTGGAGCTCCCGGAAGGCAGAGTCGCCCATTCAGCTGATTGAAAAAGGGACTCAAGAGGGAAGCCAAACCAGAAATTCCTAGGCAGAAAAGCACCATGAATCTTAATGCCGCTGTTTTAGCCGGTGCAGTGGGTTGTTCAGATTCCGGTGCTGGGAATCAACAAGTTTGACATCCACTCAGAGACCTAATTTGAAAGTCGGTAATTACAAAGACGACAGGTGTATACATTTACAATGATGGGAAGAAACCAGCGTAAAAAGGCTGAGAATACCCAAAACCAGAATGCCTCTCCCTCTACAGGGGATCATAGTTCCTCATCATCAGGGGAACAAGGCCTGATGGAGAATGAGTGTGTTCCAATAACAGAATTAGGCTTCAGAAGGTGGATAATAAGAAACTTCTGTGAGTTAAAAGAACATGTTCTAGCCCAACGTAAAGAAACTAAGAACCTTGAAAAAAGGTTTGATGAAATCCTAACGAGAACAGACAATTTAGAGAGGAATATAAGTGAATTAATGGAACTGAAGAATACAATAGGAGAACTCTGAGAAGTATGCACAGGTTTTAACAGTCAAATTGATCAAGCAGAAGAAAGGATATCAGAGGTTGAAGACCAACTTAATGAAATGAAAGGAGAAGACAAGATTAGAGAAGACAGAGTAAAAAGGAATGAGCAAAGTCTCCAAGAAATATGGGACTATGTGAAAAGACCTAATTTACGTTTGATAGGTGTATCTGAATGTCATGAAGAGGATAAATCCAAGCTGGAAAATATTCTTCAGGATATTATTCAGGAAAACTTTCCTAACCTAGTAAGGCAGGACAATACTCAACTCCAGGTAATATAGAGAACACCACAAAGATATTCCTCAAGTAGAGCAACCCCAAGACACATAATTGTTAGATTCACCAGGGTTGAAATAAAGGAGAAAATTCTAAGGGCAGCTAGAGAGAAAGGTCAGGTTATCCATAAAGGGAAGCCTATCAGACTCACAGCAGATCTCTCAGCAGAAACCCTACAAACTAGAAGAGAGTGGGGGTCAATATTCAATATCCTCAAAGAAAAGAATTTTGAACCTAGAATCTCATATCCAGCCAAACTAAGCTTCATAAATGAAGGAAAAATAAAATTTTTCGCAAACAAGCAAGCACTCAGAGATTTCATCACCACCAGGCCTGCTTTACAAGAGCTTCTGAAAGAAGCACTATACACAGAAATGAACAACCAGTATCAGTCATCCCAAAAACTTAACAAAAGGTAAAGAGTACCTCCATAATGAAGAATCTACATCAACTAATAGGCAAAATAGCTAGCTAGCATTAAATGACAATATTAAACACAAATATCAATATTAATCCTAAATTTAAATGGATTAAATGACCCAATCAAAGACACAGACAGGCAAATTGAATAAAAAGTCAAAACCCATCGGTACGCTGTATCCAGATCCATCTCATAAGCAAGGACACACAAAGACTCAAAATAAAGGATTGGAGGAAGACTCACCAATCAAATGGAGAGCGAGGAAAAAAAAAACAAAAAACAGGAGTTGTAACTTTTGTCTCTGACAAAACAGACTTTAATAGTAACAAAGACTAAAAGAAACAAAGAAGGACATTACATAATGGTAAAAGGATCAATGCAACAACAGGAGTCAATGATCATAAATATATATGCACCCAATATAGGAGCACCCAGATACATAAGACAAGTTCTTAATGACTTATAAAGAGACTTGGGCTCCCGCACAATAATAGCGGGAGACTTTGACACCATATTGTTAATATTCGACAGATCAATGAGATAGAAAATTAACAGGGACATCTATGATTAGAACTCAGACCTGGAACAAGTAAACTCAGTGAATATTTATAGACTTCTTCACCCCAGGTCCACAGAACATACATTTTTCTCAGTATCACATTACACCTATTTTGAAAGTGAACACATAATTGGAAGTAAATCACTCTTCAGCATTTGCATAGCATTTCACAGACTTAAATGAAATATTGGTTGGCTGTTTGTTATTTTCTTCCCTTATTCCTTCCTGTCTCCGCTGTTAAGCACAATTATCGGCGTAAAAGAGGTTTTTAATACCTATTTTTAGATTGCATTCCAGCTTAGGCAATAGAGCAAGACTCCTGTTCTCTCTCGCCCTTTCTCTTTCTTTAAAAAATAAAAATAAAAAAAATAAATTCTCAATTCCAAATCCATCAATTTCCATAATTTTTTTCAATTACATAATTGCAATAATGTGCAACTAGCATTAACAGGCTTAAAAACACACACAATAACCTCTTAAAACATACAATTCAACTTATAGGAAAATAAATGCATGTTATGTTAGAGTGGCTGACCACCTGTAAACATGTAATCACGCCAAAGACAGCACTTTTACAGACAGAATAGAGAGGGTCCGTCATTCATTCCAAGGAGTTAAGTGAAGCTCAGTTATGAATGCATTTACACTCAGAAAGAATATGATTCTCCTCTTTTTCTTCCAGCTTTGTGTGCGGGGAGGGGTGCGAGGGGATTTGTAGGAGGGGATAGAGGGCAGTATAGTAAAATTTTTGCTCTTTTCAACTCTAAACAGATAAGATTTTATCTTATGCCTGCCCTAAACCACTATTAGTTCCCATTCCCTTCCAGACAAACCTTAAAAGCTCTTTAAAAGTAGTGCTTGAGGCCCTATACCATCTTGGATCCTCACATCTTTTCACTCTTATTTCTACCTTGTGCCATTTTCCGCTGCCAACTTTATTTTCATGCCAAACCAGAGATCATGCTTTTTTACGTATCCATGTCTTTGCCAATCAGTCTGGGATGAATTTTTCCTTTTTTAGGGTGATTGGATAACTTATTGTCCAAACTGTGACACATGCAAGAAAGGGGACACTAATGAGATAAAACAATGGGAAAGCAGATGCAAACTGGGGTAGAACTCTGCAAACTGGCCTATGGTCACCCCACTCCATCATGGGCCCAGTGAATTCATCATCACTGTGATCTCACTGCCTAACACTCAATGGGCACTTCAAAAACCTTAGCTAAAATTTATTATATACTGTACAATCCACTGCTGTTTTTACTGCTCTCTCTAACCTTAGTTACCACTAATACATATAGAAAATTTGTGTCAATTATAAAATGTGCCCTTTCTTTTTGGCAGCAAATTCCCGACTACATGGTGAGTGGACACCAGGATGGATTTCACAACTTTCCTCTCCCATGAACATTTCTGTGTAGTAAAACAAATTACTCAATGTGTCTCCAACTATATATCCTGTATAAAAATTAAGCGGTTGTAAAGATATTGAAACATTCCACTAAAATACATGTCAGATGCCATCTGAATTTTGGGTGAGATAAGATGCAAAGAGGATTTGTAGTAAGAGAAATAAGAGAAGTTAAGTATCAAACATCTATCTGGAATTTTATGCAGTGAATATGAGAACACTGTGAAAATCTACTGGGAATTGGTAAATTTGCTACACATAGAACCAGTTGTTATTTTATAAGTGGAATACAGGACTATAATATTACTTTGAGAAAACATATTGCCAATATCAACCTAAGAAAAAGAAAAACTGATATCTTTCCAAAATGGGCTTTGATAAATCATATTATGTATAAAATGTTCAATTTGTTTTAGGAAATCTATCTTAACAGATAAGCATTCAGTGTTTTTGTTATTTTTCAATACTTTTGCAATACTTTTTTTTTTTTTAGCATAGTACATACATTAAAAATATTAGCTATTAGGCACTTAAAAAAAAAAACCCAAAACCTTCAAACTTCTTATCCTCTAAGATCCTGACTTTCCTTCTAGGTCTACTCCAAGTACCCTACTCCTCTATTAACCATTCTCTATATCTAGAACACCAAATATTTTTATTTTTAAATTGCTTATTTAAAATAGCAATTTAAGATACAATTTTAAAAATGGGCTCAATTTAAAAGTCTAAGCATCATCAGGTTAAAAAAGTTAATAATTAAAATATGCAATTAACAAATCAAAGTGTTGAAAAGCTCACAATTAAAAAAAAAATAGCTTTCGGCTTTCAGCTCGGAGGAGGCCAAGGTGCAACTTTCTTCAGTCGTCCCGAAAACAGGTTCATCCGACACCAGCCACCTCCACCATGCCGCCAAAGTTCGACCCCAAAAAGATCAAAGTCGTATTCCTGAGGTGCACTGGGGGTGAAATCGGTGCCACTTCTGCGCTTGCCCCCAAGATTGGCCCCCTGGGTCTGTCTCCAAAAAAGGCTGGTGATGACACTGCCAAGGCAACAGGTGACTGGAAGGGCCTGAGGATTACAGTGAAACTGACCATTCAGAACAGACAGGCCCAGATTGAGGTGGTGCCTTCTGCCTCTGCCCTGATCATCAAAGCCCTTAAGGAACCACCAAGAGACAGAAAGAAACAGAAAAACATTAAACACAGCGGGAATATCACTTTCGATGAGATTGTCAACATTGCTCGACAGATGCGGCACCGATCTTTAGCCAGAGAACTCTCTGGAACCATTAAAGAGATCCTGGGGACTGCCCAGTCTGTGGGCTGTAAAGTTGATGGCCGCCACCCTCACGACATCATAGATGACATCAACAGTGGTGCTGTGGAATGCCCAGCTAGTTAAGAAGCACAAAGGAAAATATTTCGATAAAGGTCATTTAACAACTAAAAAAAAAAAAAAATAGCCTGTGCCTCATCTCTCTTCTCCCCATCTCTGCTTTCCATTTTCCAGAGCCTTTTTTTAGCTACTGAAGGCTGTTTATTCTGGTAGCAAATTCTATTTTTCTAAATAATATATATTACTAGCTACTTCTTCATTTATATATTTTAGACATTATCTCTTGACTTCTTTTTAGTAGGATTTTATCAGTTAGGATGCCTCAACTTCTAGTAATAACAATCCCACCTAGTTTAAGAAGTGAGCATTGTAGTTCAGCACAGTGGCATGCACCTGTACTTCCAGCTACTCAGGAGGGAAGGATCAGTGGAGTCCAGGTGTTCAAAAACAGCCTGGGCAACACAGGAAGACTCCTGTTTCTAAATAAATAAAAATTTGAAAAATTTACAAAAAAAAAAAAGAAGAACAAGAAATGAAAGAGAACTGCCTTTATTTTCACAACTGGAAGCACAGAGTTTATGAGAAGCCTCAGAGTCAGCTTCATCCAGCAGCTCTAACTCCGTTTCTCTGTGGTTCCCTCGGTTCTCTTCCCTTCTGTGTGATGTCTTCATCTCTAGATTGATTGTGTCTCTTGTGGGAGCAAAAGAGATGTAACAGTTCCTGGTTTCACAACAACACACCCAATATCCAGAGGGAAAGAAGAGGCTCATAAAAAAGAAAAAAGCCCTCTCTCTGAATTTCTAAACAAACCTCTCATAACTCTTTATTCCAAATTGGGTTATATGCCCATTCCTTAACTATGTCCTATGGCCCAGGAAAAGCCATGAATTTATTGGCTTTGACCTGCCCATCCATAAATGTAGTAGAGTGGCAAACAGGATGGGATTACATGAATCAATTTAAGTTAATCAGGGTGAACTCTAAAGCTGGACCATGTGGCCACTATCCTATGGGAAAAAGACAGAATGGAGGTTGGATTAACAATGCCAACTTCCACTATGGTCATTTAGCACTCACATGCTACCTCCACCCCTACTACTCCGATAGAAGTACTGTATATCACCATGTTTATTAAAATCAGTAACAATGTTTACTTCATGTTGACAATAGATGGTAATAGGCTATGATGATTTTGTTTCCTTTCTGTATAATTGTTATGCTTCACTGGTAATTTGTAATTGCTTCTTCTTAAAAATCCTATAAAATTTACTTTTAATACATCCTTAAGTTTTCCTAATGTTTCATTATATTAGTTTTTCAGGGAACTTATGTATTAGTAAGGGAGAAGACAACAGACAAGACAGATAGGTAAAATAAAGTAATTGCAGATCATGATAATTCCTACAAAAGAAATATACAGGGTAATTAGAAAAAGTAACAGAAGAAGCCCTCTTAGGAAAATGTTTTGGAAGCCTCTTTAAGGAAGTGACATCTGGCCTCAGACCTAAAGGATGACAAATGGCTCTATGTGTGAAAAGCCAAGGAAGCATTCCAGGAACAGAAATGACCAGAGCAAAAGCCTGCAAGTGGAGAAGAATTTGGCAGGCTTGAGGACAGAAAGCAAGCCAATTGGCTGGAACATAATGAGTAGGGGGGAGAATGATAGGGAATGGGGTTTTGGAGAGTTAGACTGAAGTCAGATCATGCATGCTCTTATAAGACTCAATGAAGGAGGTTGAATTTTTCTGAAAAAGTTTGAAGGAATATGATTTGTTTTACATTTTTATAGATTCCTCTCTGGTTTCTATATGAGAGTGGCAGGCAGGGAAGGGACAGAGCAGAAATGAAAGTATGAAAAACAGGCAGAAGTCAACTACCATTCTCTTTCTTGCAGCAGTTCTATTGGACTGTACTTATAGGGCTATAAAGATAGATTTTTTTTTTTTAAGTTTGAACCCTTTTCAAAATGTCTAATTAGCTTATTTTATTAATGTACTGTCATTTAAAACTATATGTTGATTTAACTGTGAAAACCCATAGGAAAACAACATGGAGAGCTAATTGTATTTCTTTTCCCTTCCTACCAAATACATCTATTTGTCTTGGCTAATTATTTTTGATGAGTTATGTAAGCTCATATACTATCTCCTCTGGAAGTTTTGTTAATGGCAGTATATGAAACAATAGTTTTGCACAGTTTTTACTTACATTCCTCTAATTAAAATGATATTAACTAGTCAGAGGAAAAAATGGAAACATGATTCATAATATCAAATGTTAAGAAACCATAAAATTACCCTATAACTGTTACACCAAGTCTCTAACTACTTCTAATTTGAGGTAGTTAAAAAATTAAGATGTATGGAGAACTTAAAAAAAGAGAGAAGTTCCTAGCCAAATGAGTATTTTTTAATTCCTCAAATTAATGTTAAATCAAAATTAGTAAAAATGAATTAAAATTTAAAAAGTAATTGTTAGATGAGTGCTCACTCTATTATCAACTCTATTTCTTACTCACTTTTCTCCAGCAGTATTTGCCTCCTCGAGTCCTTTCCATGTCACAAACCCTTTCCTACCTTAAGGACTTTGCATTTGCTTTCCTTCCTACTCTTCCCATGGTTTTTCCTACAATCAGCCCCATCTCATCCTTCCAGATACAGCTCAAAGAAGCTGTCTCTGACCATCCCAACTGCTCTTGCCATTTAAATGTCTCTTTACTCTTTCTCACAGTACCCTATCTTTCCTTTACAGAAACCATCCCAATATCTTTTTTTTCCTTAAGATAGAAGGACTTACTATGATGCCTAGGTGGGTCTCCACTAAAGCTTGAAAGCTCGTGGGCTCAAGCAATCCGCCCCAACTCAGCCTCTCAAGTAGCTAGGACTACAGGAATGTACCACTGGACCCAGCTTCCATTTGTAATCCTGTTACTTACTTATTCATCTGTCTTTCTCCTCCTCCACTTTCAAACTAGAATGTCAACTCCAAGTGAGAAAAATCCTGACCTTAACACTGTTTTCCTAGTACTTAGCCTGAGGACAGGGAGAGAACTTTCAAGAAATATTTGAATTTATACTGCAATCTGTGGACTCAATTTAAATTTAACTAGCTCAATTAGAGCATATATGTATCCAGCAGGAGTAGGACGGTACATAATAGGCCCTTGTGATCTTACAAGACATATATTAATTAACCCACTTCCTAACCAGTTATGAGAAAATCTGGCTACACCCAATTTGGATTCCCTTTTATAGTGTCCTTCGGGTACACTTCCTAGTGAGAGACAGAGATTCCTCATTTGGGGCAAGGGTACTCACTTCTTGCAGGTGCAGATTCCTTTGAATTGAAGAATGGGAGGTGCCTGATGGGTTGAGATAGTCTGTGGTCTGGGTCTACTGCAGACTTTGGGGTTTTATGGCATACAACCACTCTACTGTGAAGGATTGCCTGCCAATTTTCTTTTAGGGAGATTCCTTTTGTATTTAGTTAATGCTGAAGATCTTAGTGGGTCAGCTTTCTCCTTAAGTTGTTAATTCTTCTGAACCTCTGTTTCTTAGCAACAGCTGGGACTCCGTCCATCGACATTGTTCTCTGTTTTGGCCTCACAAGCAAACAAGAGAATAAGTAGGCATGCCAGCTTGCCCTTTATTCATATCCCTATACACATGGTGCATTCCAATCCTAGTTGCTATTGATAGATGGTGTGAAGCATCATCATATTTCTGAGGCATGAAAAGGGATAGGCGGTAGAATATATTTTGTTGGGGAGAGCAGAGGAATTAGAGTTCCTTACTATCACTTGCACCTCCTTCAGAGTCTTATTCCTTCCTAATACTAAGATTTTACCTTTTACACTGAATACCTCTCTGGTATTCAGTGTAAAAACTCTGGCATTAGAAAAAATGTGGCAAAAAAAAATGCTGCAATTAAACATGCTTCTCAAATAATCTCATCTGGTCTTACATTCATTCTCAGACCATAGGCCACAGGCAGAAATGTCTTCCAGTAATTGTCAAATCTGCAGTTTGCTTCAATCTGCTTTCTTCTGGAAAACTTGTTTAAAATGTCTTTCTTTTCCAAAGTACTTTTCAAAACTCATATACAGTAACCAATATACTTGACATTTAAAAATATTTGGCTACCAAATTCTCTAATACACTACTCAATGACTATATAGTCTGAGTTCTAAAACACTATGGAGAAAGTCTGGATAAAAGATTCACTGCTGCATAACACAAACTAAGTTTCCATCTTATGGTGGAAAGTCCACATTTAAGGCGTACCCTATCTCACCTTGAATCAACCAGTTTTAGTTTCTCTGAGGTTTGTTATTTGCAACCCCACTCATGGTCAAACTAAGGCAGGGCTCTTTCAGTTGCAACTGGCTGAAATCCACTCAAGCCAGATTAAGCAAAGACACAAAATTTTATTATAAGGATAAATTATCATAAATAATTCAAAGATAGGGAGCAGACCTATCTTTGCAAGCCACTAAAATCAGGAACCGAGGCAGCTACTATATCTATGTCTGATATGTCAGTAATGCTTCATGAAAGCAGACTCTGGGGTCAAACTGTCTGGGTTTTACTTATCTTTAGCATTTAATTTAAGCAAGCTTCTTAGTTTCCTTATCTGTAAGGCAAGGATAATAGTACAGGTTGATCACCCCTAATTAAAAAATCTGAAATGCTCCAAAATCTGAAACTTATTATTATTTTTTAAATACAGTTTGGGTTTCACTAAGTTGCCCCAGCAGGTCTTGAACTCTTGGATTCAAGCAATCTTCCTGCTTCATGAAACTTTTTGTGCACCCACATGACACCACAGATGGAAAATTCCACAACTGACCTCATACGATACGTTTCATGCACAAAATTATGAAAACATTGTATAAAATTGCCTTCAGGCTATGTGTATAAGGTGTATATAAAACATAAAAGAATTTCATGTTTAGACTTGAGTACCCATCCCCAATGTATCTAATTATATATACGCAAATATTCCAAAATCCCAAATCCTGAATACTTCTGGTCTCAATCTTTTTGGATAAGGAATACTAAACCTGTACCCAACTTCATAGACTTACAGCACCTAGAACACTGGGTGACATGGTAAGTAATCTGAGATTACTCTTGTTCTACATCACAGCTGTCAGATTCTCCACTTGCAGCTTGCTACCAAACAAGGCAGCCTTGGCCTAAGTTTATATTTTCCTAGTTCAAGTGATCAGCAGTGTGACAACACTTTTCTCAATCCTAATTTTAAATTCTCAGAACAATCTGATTCATTCAGATAGGGTTCTGTTGTTCACTTAGCTAAAGCCAGAGGTGTTAGGTCACCTAATACATTCATAGCTGCTGAGGCCTATTTCTGAATGTGTGTGGATGTTTCTCAGTTGTGAGGGATCATGAATCAAGACTAAAATTTTTAAAATGTTTTTTATACTTCTCTCAGCTCAGTGATCTTCTGTTCTTTTATAGACACAAAAAGTCCCCAAGTAAGTGACCTACTCAATGTTATACAGCTAATGATAGATAAAGCTGTGATATAAAACTAGGTCTGAAGCTGGTCCAAAGGTAGTGAGTTATCTCAATTGGATGTTCAGCCAGTTCTAGATTGAACTCGTTGTTCTACTCTTTCTCCCAGATTCTCACTACTGCTCTTGACTAGTTTTAAACAAACAAACAAGATCCGATTCCAAATCCAATATTCTTTTTACTAAATAATGCATTAGTTATTTATATTTATTGAGATTAGGTAGCTGACCCTGTATTTAACCAAGCTTGAGACAGAAGACTTCAAGTAGTTAATAACTGGCTTTGCTGTTTTTCTTATTATTAATAATAAAAAAAACCCTGAGGCATAACATATATAAAGTTCACAAAATTTCAATGTGCAGCTTGAACTTTCTCATACACATACACCAGTGTAACAACCATCCAGATCAAGGTGTACATTTCCATCACTTCGGAGGGCTCACTGTGCCCCTTCTAAGTCAATACCAATACCAGAAAGGTCAATACCATCCTGACTTCCATCATCAGTTAAGTTTCACTTGTTTCTGAATTTCATATCAATTGAATCATATAATATGAATTATTTTGTGTTTATTTCACCTGATGCAATGCCTGTGAGATTTATCTATGTTACTGTGTGTAGCATTTCTTTTTTATTACCAGATAATATTCAATTTTATGAATATACTTCACTTTATTCCAGTTTTGGGCTATAATGAATCAAACTGCTATGAACATTGTTACATAAAACTTTTAGTAGGCACATATATTAATTTCTCTTAAGTATACACTCAGGAGTGAAACTGCTGAATTACAGGGTAGGCATAAGTTCACCTATAATAAATACTGCCCATCAATTTTCCAAAGTGGTTGTAACCAATTTGCACCCCTACCAGCAATAAGAGTTTGTTACACTATAAATTGTTTTTTTGTTTTTTTGTTTTTTGAGATGGAGTTTCGCTATTGTTAGCCAGGCTGGAGTGCAATGGCGCATTCTCGGCTCACCGCAACCTCCGCCTCCTGGGTTCAAGCGATTCTCCTGTCTCAGCCTCCCAAGTAGCTGGGATTACAGGCATGTGCCACCATGCCTGGCTAATATTTTGTATTTTTAGTAGAGACAGGGTTTCACCATGTTGGCCAGGATGGTCTCAATCTCTTGACCTCGTGATCCATCCGCCTCGGCCACCCAAAGTGCTGGGATTACAGGCGTGAGCCACTGTGCCCGGCCTATAAATTGTTTTTAACAAGAAAAATAACATTGCAATCAGTCTATTATGCTAGTCACACTTCTTTGTTCTGTAAAATATATTTTATTTGAGGCTCCTTCACTACTAGTTATAAGAAAGGGTGAGTTTTGGCTAATCTGTCAGGTAGAGAGTAGATCCTCATTCATTAGCACTCTTACCAAATCACAACTCCAATCTGTGTCAGATTTCACTGGAAAATACTAGCTTGCCATCGCTTACAGCAAGTTTTTTCCAACAAGGGCACTCTTGTCATTTTGAGCCAGATAATTCTTTGTTTTGGGGGCCAGGGGAATGTGCAGTACAATGTAGGATTTTTAGCTGTGTCCCTGGCCTCTAACTACTGCATATGACTAGCACCAACGCCACAAAACCCACCCACTGGGACAACCACAAAAATGTTTCCAAATTTTGGCAAATGTTCTCTTTAGGGCGAAATCCTCCCTACTCAATGGACATTACGAACCACTGTTTTATAAATAATGTCCTGTCCTCTCCACATTTCATCTAAATAAAATGTTACATGAATCAATACTGTTAATAGGATGCTGTCAATGACTTTTCAATAATGGCACATTAGAATCACCTAGGGAGCTTTTAAAAAATGCATATGTCAAGGCCCCACCTCAGAACCATGGAATAGAATCTCTTGATGGGGCTTGAGAATTTTTAGGGCACAAATCCTCAGGTAATTCTAAATGTTGGCATGGCTGAGAATTATGTATCTTCTAAACGTATTACTCTTCCCAGGAATATATGCTTTGAAATAGATTTCCATCAATGATTTTTCAAGCATTAGTAGAGGATAAAGTACAGATTTGTGGAATAGGAGGTTCTCAGTCTCAGATCACACCAGTTAAATGACCACCTAACTATAAATGGTGGTACTGCTCAGTTCCTGTTTGAAAAAAGCAATTAAAAACAAATTCTCCCAAATCAGACTAAGATATTAATATATTTGTTTTTTAGATGATTAATACGTGTTAATCCTTCTACCTAATTCTTACATAGCAACTTGACACTATTCAACACTCACTCTTTCCATGAAGCACTTACTCATCTTCAATAGCACAACATGCTTCTGGTATCTGTAACTCCTCCTTTTTCAGTTCATCTTCTTCTACCTAGTCAAAAATAAACTGGAATTCTTCATTGCACACACGTAGGCTGTCTTCTAAGTCTACTTCATGAATACTCGACTTTAAATTTTCCCTACACACTTAACAGTTTTAATTTTCAGTCTAGACCTCACTTAGCTCCATGTTTCTATCCAGAAACCTCTTGGGCAATTCAAAAGCATCAGAAATTCTTAAGTCTTAAATCAAACATAATGATCTCCCTACCTATACATCTCCAAATACATTACTATATAAGTGAATGTCATTCAGATACAAATGTCCAACATCCCTCCTCCTAACCCTGCCTGAATCTAATCCCATCAAGTTTTGTCATCCTTCCCAATTCTAATTCTCTCCACTTCTGTTACACTACCCTAATCTATCATGTCATTTCTAACCTCTTATCTGCCAAAGACTCCTAACTCAATTAGGAATACTGTATCTACTTCAACCCATATCTAATCCTTCTTTGGGATTTGTGCCTAAAGTAAAATTTTCAATTTGCCAATCCTGTCAAGCTACCACGCAATTATAAGTCCTTCAGTAGTTTCCTTGTTGTCTTGAAAAACATACTTTGCTTAGCATTTGGGTCCCGAATGGACTACGTAGCCTCATCTTGTTCAGCTGTTATTTGCTCTAGCGGTATCATGCTTCTTAGAATTCCTTATAGATAGGGTGGGTCATGCAATTTACTATCCAAACCTGAACACTTCTGAAAGTGAATATGGCCTGTTCTTGGCAAACTGGCAAGTGCATTGACATGATCTCTTTGACTCTAGAATTTTTGCCCATGTTGCTTCTTTTACCCAGAAAGCAACTCTTAATTCCCTTTTTTGCCTACCTAATTCATATTAATTCTTCAGCTCTAGATCATGTCGATCATGTTACTTCCTTGAGATTTTCCTGACTAGGGTTCTTTATTATGGATTCTCACAGCACTGTATGTCTCTTCATACTATTTTTCTAAGTTGTGATTTTATAGTGTAACTGTTTCCTGAACTAGACTTTAACTTTGCAAGTGTTAGTTTTTGCTGTGTTATGATCCCTCCCTACTCCTAGTAGAATGTCTGGTAATACAATCTTACATTTTTATTGAATGAATGTCAATACAATACACACAGTCTCTTTGCTTAAGGATCTCATAATGTAGCATGGAAATAAATGCTATATTGTGATACAATGATATGCTGTACTTATAGAATACTCAATTCCATGTCCTAAAAGGGAGGTCAGAGTTGTCTGACAAGTCTCCTAAGTTGTCAGCACAATTGTGTCAGGGTACTCAACAGTTCTTGAGCATTTACTTAAATGAAGCTACAAAAGATTGACCCGTAAGATAAATGGGCTATATCCATTTACAATGAGAGATACCTTTCCAGTGACATGAAGAAGTGTCTAGAGTGTCAAGTGTCTGTTAGGAATGATGGGAGGCAATACTGAGATCAGTCTGTGAAAACACTAAGTAACTAAAATATTAGGAGTATATGATATGTACATATAAGTTTATATCCATGCAAGTTTAGTTTATAAATATATGTGGTATATAAGCAGGGGAGTGATTTAATTAGATTTCAAGTTTGAAGGAAACCTAAAGGGTAAGCTGATGGGAAAGATGTAGAGAAAATAGAGGCCTAAACTAAGCCTGGTAGTGGGATTGAAAAAGAAAGGATGAATACAAAATTTCTGCAAAAAAAATGGGTGGTACAAGTTTGTCCCTCAGTATTTGCAGGGAATTAGTTTCAGGACCCCCATTTACCAAAACCTGAAGATGCTCAAGTCCCTTACAGTTGAATCTCTGTACTGAAAGTTACAGAGGACCAACAGTATTTGGACAGCAGTGAATAAAGAATCTGAGTGAGGGTGAGCAAGGTGGCTCACTCCAGTAATCCCAGCACTTTGGGAGGCAAAAGCAGGCGGATCATGAAAGATCAGGAGCTCGACATCCACCTGGCCAACGTGGTGAAATCCCATCTCTACTAAAAATACAAAAAATTAGCCGGGCGTGGTGACTTGTGCCTGTAGTCCCAGCTACTTGGAAGGCTGAGGCACGAGAATCACTTGAACCCCGGGAGGCGAAAGTTATTAAATAAGTAAATAAACAAATAAATTAATTAAACAATCTGGGCAAGGAAAGGAGTGAGAGCATCAATGCACCAATTCAATATTTTTGAGGTTGGCTACTTAAACTTTTTTCTTACTCTGTGTGAACACCTAATTTTTTCAGTAGAGGATGGAATCTTTGTACCTTCTTCAATGCCTGTTAGATTTTATACATACTTGCTTCTTAGTATCATCTCTAAGAATTTTGTTTGAAATTTAGCTTTTAGTGATTCAAGAATTTATCAGTCAAAATCCCCAAATACAGTGGCCATAAACAAGGTGGATGAGTTACAAGGTAGATGAGCTGCTGGTAGATATCAGAATAATCTGGGAAACTTCCCAAATACTACCTAGAACCTAGAAATTCTGCATAACAGAAGAGGGGAAGAATAGGAGTGTCAGGCACATGCAGTTACAACAGAAATTTCCAGGTGACTGAGTCCTATCTCTTGCTCAACACTGGGAACCAAAGCTCCTCTAATTTCTTATTAGGAAAACAGAAAATGTACAGTAAATCTTCACTAGAAGATGACTTAGGATTTCATGGGTTGTATTCAGAGGACTTTGTAAATTTAAGAATCATATTGGAAAGACTTCCTCTGGTTTGGCAAGGACATGGGTGATACTGTCATAGGTTGAGATTCTAGGGTATTTTAATACTGTCCTGATTGTTTTTGTGGCTTCTCATATGCAAATCCTCCAGGCAACAAAAACATAATTATGGAATTAAAATTTTAACCCTGGCATCCAAAACACTAACAGAGGAGCAAGTTATCCTGTGTATGTTATATATTTCACAATTCTGGATATGTGGTTCCCAGTCTATCCCCACCTAAGGATATCCACTTAGTACTTGGCCTAGTAAAGCGTATCAGAATTAAGGACCCACAAAATGCTATCTTAGGTTCTGTAAAAGTAATATTCTTTCCAAAGAATAAGAAATTTTAGAAACGGGAAAATAGTAACAAAAGCCTCCTGGTTGATATTAATTATGTGGAATTTTTCATTAGTCCTGTATTGAGATTATCAACGGTTTGACTATTGTTTTAGTATCGGTAAGTAGAGATAAAGTCAGTTTATTCAAATAAAGTGAAACTGCAAACGTAACTACGTTGATAACAAAATCATCAAAGTACCTTTGGATTATCTACATGCTTTAAAAAAAAATGATCTGCCAAGACCGTTGCAATTTTCCACCTAGTGTGTACTTCCGTGAAGCAATAAAGTACGATTTTACTCCAAATCTAAATCTCCAAGGTTCAACATTTTATTACAAATTGGGCAAGATATTTTTTAGAATAGCATGTTTGATGGCACAATTAGTAGTAAAAAAACAAAAAACCTGTCTCGTGCTTTTAGAAAACGTTAAATAGATTGTATATACAGTAATTCTTTTCATAAGACAGTGATAAAATGTCAGAGTTTTAACTGAGGACTTTATTAACTGAACTATACTTCTGATTACAACAGTCTTTATATGTTAATGGTTAGTTTCTCGGGAGAAATTAGAGGAACAGGAAGTTCCTATCATTAAGGATATTTACATAAAGCTTCATATGAAAAATTAGCACTCAGTTCATAACTTTAGGGACTTCAGAAATGAAGATTTGTATGATCTTATTATTCCTCACAACTCAGAATTAAAGCTATCTAATATTGCAAAGGATGGTAGTGTTCCATTTAGTTTTGCTATTCAATTATTGTTCATAGATAATGTTTTCAAAAAGGCCATGGGCATCTGTTTGCTTTTACCTACTCCTCCAGGTGAATATACTCTTCAGTATGTAGTAAATACGTATGTGGAGTTATGTTTTGAGATTTCTTTGAAGGCTTTGAACCAAACTGTTTAAACAGCTGGTAGCCTAAAACTCTGGAATATTTCCCATAAAGGAAAAATACTTATTTGGGGAATGCACTTACTGCAATCAAACTCATTTGAGTTGGAAAGTGGGCCTTTACTCCAAGTCCAATAACTTAACAATGGGATTAGAAGCTTTTAAAATTAACCTCCGTAGCTGGGCGCTGTGGCTCACGCCTGTAATTCCAGCACTTTGGCAGATAGAGGCAGGTGGATCGCCTGAGCTCAGGAGTTCGAGACCAACCTAGTAACACGGCAAAACCCCGCCTCTATAAATAGAAAAAAACAAAACGAAGTGAAACAATTCTGATTTAAAAAACAATGTTTTCAAAAAACCGGGTAAAGCGAGTACACTACCATCCAACACATTGAAGGTATTTAACTAAGGCCCACAATTACAGTTACGATAGAAACTGTCAACTAAAAGGCACGAAGTTAAGCTAAGACTGTTACTAACATCCCTCGAGTAGCGTTTTTGTTGCGATTCGGCGCCGCACCCTTCACCCCGCCCTCTGGGGAGGAACCTAGAAAGGAAGGGTGGTTCATTTCTAAACTAGGCTACCCACACATGAATGAAGCAGCCTAGCAGGCTGTCAACAACTGGGTCTCTATTTTCTCTCCTCCGCAGACGCCCCGCCCGTGCGAGACATCAGCTTCGAGGGAGCGTCAGTCACAGATCGCCCAGGCGTAAGCGGTGGCGAGAGGCCACCACGGTTGCCAACAGTTGGCGTTCCCAGGTTACCCGGTGTGACGCAGCAGCCCCCGCCCGGGCCCTGCGGCCTGGCGAATCGACTCAGCCGAGGCCTGTGCTACCGACCCTTCGCGCGACCGGGTCCTTTAGGCTTATTCAGCGCTGCCCTTCCACGGCTTCCCGAGTCCCATCGCTGTCTCTCCCCAACCCCGTTCCTCCCCGGTTCCTTGTCAGTCTCCGCCGCGACGTCCTTGCGCAACCATCCCGAGTCACATTAGCGCCCATACCCGCACGGAGCGAGCCTGCAGCTCCCACTTCCCGGAATTCAACGCCGGGCCACTAAGGGCGGGTACCCAAGCGAGGAACAGCGCACTACAGCCGCGGCCAGAGTCCGGCGGCCTCCGCGCAGCCTGCGTGCGCACTCCCATTCGTGCGCACTCCCATTCGTGTGCGTGCGCGCACTCGCCCTTTGCCTGCCCCAGCACCAATCGCTTTTTCCTACGCCCACGACTCTTCAACGTAGTCCCTCCTGCCGCCCGCGCGCCAGCAGAAAGGGTTTGGCGTGCGCGCGCGCCCGCTCGCCCTTCTCGCGCTCGGTCAGGAAGGGGAGTGAGCACAGCCGCTTACGTCGCGCGGGAGGCGGAGGCGACGGCGACCTCGGTGGCGGCGGCGGCGGCGGCGGCTACGACGGAGACGGTTGCGCTCGCTCGCTCTCTCGGCGTCATGGCGGCTGCCGGGGGCAGATAAGCGGCGGGAGCGGGAGCGCGCGCGCGACGGCGGCAGCGGCGACGACTCGTTACTTCTAGCTCTTGCTGCCCTCGCCCTTGGTGCTTCAATAATGAATTGATTGTTGGATCCACTTCACAGGGGATCGCGCGTTGGTGCCGCGGGCCGGGGCTTCCCCTTCCCCTCCGCGTCTTTCCCCTTCCCCCTCCCTCGCACAGACTCTTGCTTACCCCGAGACGCCCGGAGCCCTAGGACTCGGCGGCGGAGATCCTGGGCGCGGGGGAGGCCGTCCACCCGAGTCGGCTCCCTCAGCCCCGCCAAGCCCGCCGGTAAGAAAGGGGGCGGCGGGGAGGACAGGAGCCGGCCGGGTGGAGGGCGGGCGCGGCGCAGTGCCCGGGCGGCGGCCCAGCGGCCGGTCGAAGGCTGGGCGGCTCTGTGAGGGCCGGTGGCGGTGTACGGGCCCGGCGCGCAGGGGGCGTGTGAGCGGCGAGCACAGGCCGGCGGCCGCAGAGCGCATCCTCGCGCTGGCCTGGCGGCTCTGCCAGGGCCTCTTGAGCTTGGTGCCGACCGGGCCGCGAGAGGAGACCCGCGAATGGCGAGCACTTATCCTGTGCGTCGGTCCTGCGGCGACCCGGGCTCCCAGCACGTGGGGAGCGGCGGGGAGGGGGAGGGGGAGGGGGCGGCGGCTCGAGCGAGCCGGGGAGGGCGCGGGGCGGGTCTGCGGGAAGTTTGAGGCGGGAAGAGGGACTCCCGGACCGGGAAGGAGGCCCTGGGAGAGGGGGGCAGGTCCGCGAGGGAGGCTGATTGGTGCGGTTTGGATGGATGAGCGAGGAGGATGGTTTCCAAACCCCTTTAGAGTACCGCTTTAAAAACTTATCAGGAGCAGAGCAACTGCTAAAAGACAGGATCGAAGAGGTTTAATAACTTAGGGTAGTCATTGTTGAGATGCTTGAGAGGACGAGGAGCTGTGTGCACTTGGAGCTTCAGAACTAGGGTTGTGAAAAGGGTCTCAGACAGGACTTACTCGGATAAGGGAGATGGGGGGGAAAGGAAGTTAAAATGTTCAGAGAAAGCCATTTTGAGGGAGGAAAAGAAGGTGAAAAGGAACGAAAAGGGGAGTGAACTTTTTAAACGAAGAAACGGGAAAGGCAGTTTGTTAGCATACTTAGATTTTTAAGACTTAATTGTTCAGTAAGGTTCTTTGACTAGGGTTGAGATTAATATTTAACATTAGGAATAAATGTGTTGAGTAGAATGATTACTTTTTAGATAACCTGTTCTTGCAGAGTCTACTGGACTGTAGTCTAGAGAATTAACATCCTGATCCAGATGCAGACTTTGCTATGATTGAGTTGGTAACAGTCTGTTTCCCTCTCTCTTTTGTGGAATGGAAATAATCGTAGGAGTGAATTCTCTTTGCTGAGGTCGGAGGACAGCTCTGCTCTCAGTTGGCTGTCTCGGTACTTTCTGGCTGGGGAAGGATCTGACGTCTCCTTCCCCCGCTTCTTCCTCTCCCTCCCCTGCCAGAGATCTCCTTTGTTTATTCGTGGATGGCTTGTAGGTGATTCTCCAGTGTTGTGCTGAAATCTTGAAAGGTGGAAATGGTGTGCCTTGGATAATTATTCTTGCCCCAAATCTTTTACTAAAGAAATCAGATATAGTGTATATTACTTTTTTTCCCGCAGAATAAAAAGCAAGTGAAAAACTAGATAAGTATTTTTAAAATTTTATCCCACTCTCCGTTTACCTATGAAAGAACATATTTATTTGGACTTAGGCATTTTTGTTGAGATGATGTGATACCTTTTATTTGCCTGTTCCTCTCATGGGAGCATTTTCAAAACTTTCTCACTCAGGTATATGAAGTTCTTGGTGATAGGAATGAGGGCTTGATCAAAGGTAACCTTTTCCCTCCCTCACTTTATTTATTTGACCAAGTTATCTAATAAGGTTCCGTTATCTTCTCTTGAGATGTATGTATGGGTTACTACCTTGCTTTAGTAGTCTATATATATATATAAACATTGTTAAACAGTTGCAATTAGTCTCTAAAAGTCTTATCACTCCACAAATACTTTAATTTCTTCTGTCCGAAGTATATTAGCAGTAACATACTAAATTCTAGTTAGTAGTCAGGTCCAGAGTGTAGTTACTAGATATCTAGATATTCTAAGTATTTAATAAAAGGCCCCTACTTCTTCCGTACCACTTCTAATCTAATTGGCCTGCGTAGATTTGTACGTTTTAAACAGGGCATATTTATCTTTTTTCTGCAGGAAGTTTTCTTAATTTGTTAATATATTTTCTTTAGGTGAATCAAAGGAGAGTCCCAGGAAACCTGTGAATGTTGAAGAAAATTCATCTGTGAATTTTTATATTCAAGGAGGAGTTAGTATTTATATTCATCTTTTAAACTGGGAAGATTTATATTTTACTTTAAAACTTCTTGATAATTTACAATGAATGGACACAGTGATGAAGAAAGTGTTAGAAACAGTAGTGGAGAATCAAGGTAAGCACTTTATTTTCAGTTGTTTTCTATGAAGAGAATTGAAAACGACTATTTTTTCTTTATTTTTATTATTATTGTTTAGTTTTCCTCATCAGTAGCAGAGTTTTCAGGTTTTCCTCTTAGCTATTCAATACTAAAGGAATTCTAATATACAAAACTTTTTTTGTAATACAAATTTAATTTTTTTACATTTAGATACACAGTAGGTCTTAAATATAGAAAGTTCTTGTTTATTTAAATCTATTTGAAAGTTTATATTTTAGCTAATAATTTAAGCTGAAGCATGTAAAAAAGAGATTTAAATTATTTTGAGTGTTAGTGAAATTTCTAAATGAAGGCAATGAGAATTTTTTCACTATCTTTTTCCGGCATTTTGTTTTCTATGCCTGTACTGTCAAGTGTGGTAACCACTTGCCACAAGTGGCCATTTAAACTTCGTTTACAAAATATTCAGAATTCACTTAGTCATACTAGATACATTTCAGGTGCTGAATAATCACATGTGGCTAGTGGCTTCCATATTGGACAGCCCACAGAAAACATTCTATCACTGCAGAAAGTTTTAGACAGTGCTGAGCCAGACATTTGTTGAAATACTACCTCGGCCCTGTTTTATTTTCAGATTGGAGTTTTAATTATCTGGGAAGAAGTTAAGAGTTCTTGCTTGGGTCAAGTGTTTGCAAAGAAGAGTCTTCAAATTCTATAGCTCCCAAATTTTGAGTTATCTGTACATTAATTTACAATCCATGTAGTTACATGCACTTATTGCATATAGAAATTAGGAATGCTCTCTGTTTACTTATCCCAGTTCTACCTCTTATTAGTTGTGTGAATTAGGGCAAATTACTTAATCGCTGATGTTCTGATTTTTGCCCCATGCAGAGAGGATTACACTATTGTTTATCTTATTTAAAATTCATGGCAGAGCTTGGTAGATCATGCTTGTAATCACAGCACTTTGAGAGGCTGAAGCAGGAGGATCACTTGACCTCAGGAGCTGGAGACCAACTTAGGCCATATAATGAGACCTTATCTCTAATTTATAAAAAATAAAATTTAAAAAAAATTGAGGATTGAGATGCTTCATGTAAAGTGCTTAAAATATTTTCTGATATAATGAGGACTGAATATATTTCCTTATAATCAGCTTGTTTTGTGTAACAGGATCCTATATAACAAAAATATTAATTACAGTGATGGAAAAATGGGAGTGGACAAGAAACAGGAAAGTTTTGGCAATTAGGAAGATTAAGAAAAGAGCTGGGTAGAAAACTAAGTAGTGGTATTTATATTTAATCTGAAATTTGGAATTTTCTTTTTCTTTTTTTTTCTTTTTTAAGACAAGAGTCTCACTCTGTCGCTCAGGCTGGAGTGCAATAGCTCAGTCTCGGTTCACTGCAACCTCCATCTCCCTGGTTTAAGCAATTCCCCTGCCTCAGCCTCCCGAGTAGCTGGGATTACAGGTACACGCCACCACGCCCAGCTAATTTTTTTGTATTAAGACAGTCTTGCTCTGTCACCCAGGCTGGAGTGCAGTGGTGTGATCTCGGCTCACTGCACCACCTCCCAGGTTCAAGTGATTCTCCTACTTCAGCCTCTGGAGTAGCTGGGTTTACAGGCACTGGCCACCACCCACAGCTAACTTTTGTATTTTTTTGTAGAGATGGGGTTTCGCCACGTAGGCCGGGTTGGTCTTGAACTCAGGTGATCCACATCCCTCAGCCTCCCAAAGTGTTGGGATTACAGATGTGAGCCACTGTGTCAGCCTGACACTTGGAATTTTCTGACCTTGCTAGGTATACGTTAGTTTATCAGCTTTCCTAGGTACTGTTTAGATAAATAAGAACATCATAGAGAATAAAATAAGGAACAGTTATGGAAGGCAGCATTATTTAACAAGTGTTGGTCTAGGAGCTATAAAACCTGAGTTGATGCTATCTCTGCATTAATTAAATCTTATATGATTGCCTCAACTCTAAGGATTGAACTGATATTGAAGTTTCATCTTAATTACGAAATGCATTGTAAACTTGCAAACAGTAAAGTTTTGCTAGAATCACCAGAATTGAGGTTTAATTAAAAGACTTTTGAATCTCAGCTTTGGTTCAAATCTCTGTAGGTATACTGACTACTGACTATAGTTAAGTAAATGGAAGAGTCATATTGTCCACCCACAATTTTCTTTTTCTTTTCTTTTTTTTTGAGACAGTGCCTCACTCTGTCGCCTAGGCTGGGGTATAGTTGTGCAGTCTCAGCTCACTGCAGCCTCTGCCTCCGGCTCCTGGGCGCAAATGATTCTCCCACCTCAGCATCCTAACAGGTGTGCAGGCCACCACACTCAGCTAATTTTAAAATTTTTTGAAGAGATGAGGTCTCACCATATTGCCTTTGTTGGTCTCGAACTCATGGGCTCAAGCAGTCCTCCCAACCTGGCCTCCCAATGTGCTTGGATTACAGGTGTGAGCCACTATACCCAGCCTCACATTTTCTTATTCATAGTTGCAATGAAATGGTTAGTAGGTAGAGATACCTAAAGGAATCACAGGAACCAAACTACTCATAAAATAGGAAATAAGAGTCTTGAGAGTAGATCCTCTTGTTGGATATGGAGACATATGTACTAGTATATGCCTGTTCCAATATTTTATTTGTTTTTCTACCATATCTAAAGTGAGGAGGAGTAATAAGTCCAATTTGATACTACAGGTAGAAAAACTTGTGAAATCAAATTTGAAGAATCTTACAATGCGTACACAAATAATTGCAAAGCATATTTCTTTAATTATGCTGAGTTGTTAATTCTACCATACAGGTTTTGTTTGCTTCTGAAAAGTGTGATTATCAAGTTATCTAGTTTTTACAACTGCTTTGGAGTTTATCAGGCGAGAGACCTTCTGTTTTGCCTTCATTTTCTTTCTTACTAGTAGTGCTCTGCTCTGCTCTGCTGTCATTAACACTCAGTTCCCACCCCCTTCCTGAGAAGCTTTTGTCATAAGGCAAAGAAGAGAGATTGTGCCTAGTTAAAAGACTGAGAAAGTGAGCTTTAGAGGTAGAGGGATTTTCTTGAAAATAAACAAAAGTTTCTGTAACTGTGAATATTAATATAGAGTAACTTTTTTCTCTTTTTTTGAGCCAGAGTCTTGCGCTGTCGCCCAGGCTGGAGTACAGTGGCATGACCTTGGCTCACTGCGACCTCCGCCTCCCGGGTTTAAGCAGTCCTCCTGCCTCAGCCCTCCTGAGTAGCTGGGACTACAGGCGTGTGCCACTGCATCTGGCTAATTTTTGTATTTTTGGCAAAGATGGGGTTTCATAATGTTGGCCAGGCTGGTCTTGAACTCTTGACCTCAGGTGATCTGCCTGCCTCAGACTCCCAAAGCACTGGGGATTACAGGCATGAGCCACTACACCTGGCCCCTAATATAATTAGATGAGAAATATATTATGTTTTTAAAGTTGATATTCATTGTAAGTAGTTTTTTAAAGTAAATTTTGGCTTTTTATTGGCTAGAATTCTAAAATGTATTTTTGCTTCTGAATTTCCTTTTTGAACATTTATTAAATGGAATAGAATTCAGATTTCATTTGGCATTTGAGGTTGGTACAGTTAGCTTTCTTTTGAAAAAAATTATTTTAAGTGTTCTGTCTGGAGAGCTCTCTATAACTGTTAACTGAAGGGAAGAAGAATACACAGGAAAATATGTCTCTTTAGCAGTGATATTGCTGACAGTCTTGAAATTTATTTACTAAGAAATGTGGGCCAGGATGCACCTGTATAACAGTTACAGCTCAACACAAGGTTTTATATAACTGAAGTTAGGCTTTTTAAAGATAATGCTGGAAGATTTCAAAGCATCAATTTGCAGCTGTGTGGATTTGTGGTATTTGCAACCAAATTTTTCAAATCGTGGTAGACTTTTTTTTAGTTTTAAAGTTACCTTGAGTGATGATTTTCTTCAGGAATGTATATATGGTTGTAGATGAGAATGATATATGACTTTCAAAGATACTACTTTTCTGTATATAGTCGTAAGATAATGTGTGGGCAAATATTAATGTGAGATTTCCCCTTTTGCTCTGCTTAAGTAGTTGCTTATTTAAGATACTGATGACTGATTGGGTTATAGATGGTGCAGTTCAGTGTTTTAAAATGAGAATTTCTTTATGATAAAGAAATGGAGAAAATGTTTAAACTTTTTTTTTTAAATGGGAAATATTTAAAACTACAGAAATAGAAAAGCTGTTCCAGTTGTGATCTGTGGACCAGCAGTGTTGGCATCACCTGGGAGCTTATGATAACTGTAGGGCCTTGTGCCTCATCTGAGACCTACTGAATGAGAATTGTCATTTTAATGTGATTCTTATGTTTTAAGTTCATATACATTTATATTAAGCTATTCATCTGGAGTCATAGCATCTTGCAACTTTTTTTGTTATTGATGTTGTTACATATGGTTTTAATTTTCTGAGAACATCCAGTGAACTGTGTCTTGAGCCAGAATAGCAAGAAGCTAGGTAAGCTTCATTTTTCTGGAAATAGTGACAATGGAAACCAGTGATTATTGAGCTCTTACTCTGCCTTAACCTAGCATGAGGCACATAGGGCATTGTGCATTACTTGAATTATCACAGTTCATCCTCACAAAACTCCATTGATGTATACAGTGTTATGATTCCCACTTTCCAGATGGGGAAATAAGATTTATAGCCATTTTTTAAAAATTCTTTTTAAAAAACCATTACCTAAACTCTATGCTTTACCTGGATTTCATTGATTTTTTTCCCTTTAACTCCCTCCTTTCTGTTGTAGTATTAAATCCAGAGTACCACGTTGCATTTAGTTGTCAAATCTCCGCAGTCTCCTTTCATCTGTGAGAGTTTCTAAGTCTTTCCTTAGTTTTTATGATCTAAACACTCTTGAGAAATACTGGCCACATGTCCTGTAGAATATCTTGAAATCTTGGTTTGTCTGTTGTTGTTTTGTTTTGTTTTGTTTTGTGATGGAGTCTTGATCTGTCGCCCAAGCTGGAGTGCAATGGCGTGATCTTGGCTCACCACAACCTCTGCCTCCTGGGTTCAAGCGATTCCCCTGCCATAGCCTCCTGAGTAGCTGGGACTACAGGTGTATACCACCATGCCTGGTTAATTTTTGTATTTTTATTAGATACTGGGTTTTGCCATGTTGGCCAGGCTGACCTAAGGTGATCTGACCTAAGGTGATCTCCCGCCTTAGCCTCCCAGAGTGCTGGGATTACAGGCATGAGCCACCATGGCTGGCCTTGACTGTTGTTCTTAGTATAAACTAGGGTTAGGTTTTTAGAAAGAATACCACAAAGATTAAGTGTGCTGATCACGTCATATGGGAAACATTATATCCACATGACATTACTTGTGGTGTTAACCTCTATTACTTGGTCAAGGTAGTATTTGCAAGTTTCCCTTGAAAGGAAATTTATACATCATTTATATATGTATGGATTTATGTGTATGCTTTGAGTTGTAATCCACTAAAGTGGGATCCACTAAAGTGGATTACAACTCAAAGCATAAAGAACATGTTTGTATCCCACTTTAGTGGATTATAACTCAAAGCATGAAGAACATGTTTGTAAATAATATTCATGTATTTATGTATAATACGTACTTTGAGTTGTGATCCAGTAAGTTGACTTGTTACTTGAATTGATCTAGCTTTGACTTTTGGAAGCTTTGTTTCTTTTACACACTCCCTTACTTTTACCCTAGAGTTAGCCACTCTCCAAGAAGCCTTGGTTCCTTGTTCCCTTTTTTTGGAGAATGGTATCAGAAACCAAGATTTGGTTACTAGGTATTCTTGTTGGTATTCAAGTGTCACTACTTTGATCCCCTCTCAGTGAACAAAGTGGACAGAGCTAGATAATATATGTAGATATGCTATGTGTACTTACGTATCTGTAGTCATTTCTGTATCTTTGCATCTGTGTACATATTAACTCATACACAAACATGAGTTCATACTGATGGCTCCAGTTCTAATCCTGTACTACAAGGTTCATTCTAACCTTCCTTTCTTATTCCTTTGTAACTCCGTATCCAACAATGAGAAACCTAGCTCTCACTGTCCACCACTTATGTGCTTATATATTCACTCCTAATATACATGTAAAGCAGTCAGAATTTCTAGGATGTACATTATCAGGAGAAACTAATTTCCTAATTAAAATATGGTGTTTATGTGCAGTGCAGTTTAGTATTTAGCCTTTAAGTTTCTAGTCAAAACACTGTTTTCTGATGTTGGTCAAGTTCATTTTTCCCTCACCCCTTTGAGTGTGATTATGTGATAAATTTGTGATAAAATTAATTTGTCACAATCTGCATTCCATCCTGTGATGTTCGTCACACTGGTTGATTTTTAAAACTTGTGTATAATAACATTTATTCCATGATACACAGTTCTATGGGTTTTGACAAGTGCATAGAATCATTTATTGTTTACTCCAGTACTGTACAGAACAATTCCTTCATCCTAAGAGGTCCCTCGGCATCCCAGATCTCCTGAACCAGAATTTCCATTTTAACAAGATTCCCAGGAGAATTGTATTCATGTTAAATTCATATGTATGTATACGAAGCTGTTCACCTATAGTCATTCAGCATCTTGTCATGTTTTAAAGTTATAAATTAACTTGAAGAAAGATTATTATAATCTAAGGGTGATAATGGAATAGCCAGTCTAAATATACAATTGAGTATATTGAAATTTGTGGGGCCAAATGAGCATGTAAGCGAGGTTAAAAAAAAAAAAAAATAGAGGGTAAATTACTAGTGTCATGTAATGAGCTATTTGGAAAGTTTTCATATCGTGCTTTAACATTTGTAATTTTAATGATGAGAAATGATGTAGTTTGAAAAGAAAGGAAGAACAAATGGTATATATTCAGAAGGGTGATGGAAAGGAAGATATTTATGGATGTCATAGTCCCCCAATAAAGAAGTAAAAGTCCCCTAATAAGGAGAATGTGTTAGACATCTAGCTTTGCAGTTCTTTACCCAAGATTTATTCACTGTTACAAATTTTTGTGTGGCTTAGTTCCAGGTGAAGGAAGGAGAAAAAAGGAAGCATAGCAGAATAAGTACTACCCATGGGGAGTGCATTCCCCATGTGAATGGTTTGAAACCACTAGTTTTAGGGAGAGATTCCAGGAATCTTGTGATAGAATCAACTTGTATATGTGACTGAGAAAATTGGTGTTATGATTTGAAAATACATGATCTATCACTATGATATGAGGTGTCAAAAGTCAAATTTAAATGTTAAATTGCACTCAAGTTTCTTTGGTGTAGATAGATTGAGATCTAAGTTATTGAGATTAAAATAGGTATATACAAAGCTGGAGATGTGCAAAGTTCTATTCCAACAGTACTGACTTCTGGAATTGAGTATCCACAATATCTCTCAGAACTGAGGCATAAGGCACAAGAATAGTGGGATACTCGTTTCTTAATGAAATTGACTCTCAATAGCTATTTCTCTGTTCTACTGTTGTTGCTTTCAGAAATACAAGTGTTTGTTTTCATAATGATTGAGCAATTATTATGTGATAGATACCATGGGATTCTAAAATTTGAGTTCCTTTGCTTATGATCAAGAAAGAGATAAAAGTCTTCAAAAATACATGTATGTATCAGGTGGATGCCGTAAATGCAGAGAGATGTCAAAATCTTTGCTAGTTCAAATGTAGGAGTGAAGTTTGATCATAAGGACAAGTATCAAGCCCAATATTAAAATGAAGAGGTTTTTTTTTGTTTGTTTCTTTGTTTTTGGAGGGAGCGTTTAAAACCATGATAATCTTAAATTTCATATATGTTAAAAATGCCCTGGTAATGTGACTTCAGTGGTAAAGCATTTTGATAGGCTTAGGCAAAAAACTGAGTAATTTAGTTTTTATACTGAAGAAAAGTATGTTAGTAGAAGATAATGAGTCCTAGGGTCAAAAGTTTTTATGTCAAGGGATGGGGCAATTGGAAAAGAGTCAAGTAACGGTCTAAATTCCCACAAGCCTAAAACAAGGAGTCTTCTTGTTTTTGTGCTTGAGATTGATTATTGTTACTTTTATAATACTGTTGTTATAGTTCTAAATGGTCCTCAGTTACATTAGTAAAAGGTAGGGCTTTTATGTGAAAGGAAAATTTATAAGAAAAGAATTAGAATTGTAAGTAGGGTACCAAAATTCTAAATAATCTTTTATCTATTCCAGTTTTAGAATGTATTTAGTACTGAAAGATTGTCTAGCAACCTAGTGTCTGTTACATACTACATTATTTATTTCACTTTTTAAACCAAATGACTCACAGTAAAAGTTTTTTCTTATGTGCAGTACGCTCCCCATGGGTATATGCAGACAGGTGAAATACTAAACAACAAATAATTAAATAATTGTGTTTAAAATTATATATTGCTGGTAACTTCATTTTTTTGTAACAGTATTCGCTAAAGTAATTTAAAAGCATATAAATATTTAAGACTTTTTTTTTTTTTTTTGAGACTGAATTTTGCTCTGTCGCCCAGGCTGGAGTGCAGTGGTGCGATCTTGGCTCACTGCAGCCTCTGCCTCCCGGGTTCAAGCTATTCTCCTGCCACAGCCTCCTGAGTAGCTGGGATTTCAGGTGCGCACCACCACCCCTGGCTAATTTTGTGTTAAAGCCTTTTTTAAAAAGCAAACTAAATATCAGTAATCTCTTTAAAATTGAACATTTATTTGTTTGTTTGTTTATTTATTTATTTATTTATTTTGAGGCGGAGTTTTGCTCTTGTTGCCCAGTCTGGAGTGCAGTGACACAATAATAGCTCACTGCAGCCTCCACCTTACGGGGTCAAGTAATTCACCTGCCTCAGCCTCTCATATAAATTGTATACGTATCTTATGAAACTATTATTCAGTGACTTTTAAATATATGTATACATAGCCCTTATTTCTTACCTGGTCATTTTCTGCTTACTAGAAAGTACTTACTTTTGAGTTTACCCCAGGTTCAACATAACTAAATAATCATCTTTTAAATTAGTCATGCTAAAATTTACTCTTCCTAGTGTCTTTCCACTTTTAGCAGTTTTAATTTCTTCAGTTAGAAACTTTAAGGCAATAGGATCATATTGTACTTTAAGAAGAGTTAATAATACAGTTTTGTCTTGGATTGGTAGATTAGAATGCTGAAAGGAACTGTTGTTTTTGCTGGCGAGTGCCTAACAAAGCAGTGGAACTACCTGGTTTTTAGAGTTGTACAGATGAGAAGATGTTTTCCGAAACCTTTTGTAGCTTTTATTCGTACTATTTCATCAAACTTTTTATTTGTGTTTATGTGTGTGTATACTGCATCATGATGTAAAATGTATTATATAGGTTATGGTCCAAACAGTCTGAAAGCCATTGCTTGACTGGCTACTAATTCTTAAAACTTAGCATTTAGTCATTGCCTGCTACTTTCCAGATTCTTTCTGCAGTCATACTGAAGTGGAAAGTGGTCTATACAATAACTAAAATAAAGGTCCTGACTTAATAATTTTCAAGACCTAGTTAAGAGAGAGATATATATAAGTAATTGTAATATTGTGAAGGAATTATTAATAACATGAGCAAAATATTTTGGGAACATGAGCTAGAGCAATGATCTGTTCCTGGAGAAACCAGGGAATGACTACCTAAAGAACATAGTTTTGAACAGTCTTATTTTCGAATAGTCTTGAAGAGTGAAAAGTTTTATCAATTGTTTTGGAGCGAAAGTATTCTTCAGACAGAAAAGTATGGAGAAAGGTACAGGTGCTGAGTTCTAAAATCACTCCCCACAAAATCATGCCTGTGATTGCATTTCCCCCATTTCCGGTTCCTCAATCAGGAACTGGACCAGTTTTATTTTTCTCATTTTATTTTATTTTTTTGAGATTGAGTCTTGCTCTGTTGCCAGGCTGGAGTGCAGTGGCGCAGTCTTGGCTCACTGCAACCTCTGCCTCCCTGGTTCAGGCTATTCTGCCTCAGCCTTCCGAGTAGCTGGGATTACAGACGTGCACCACCACATCTAGCTATTTTTTTTTTGTATTTTTAGTAGAGATGGGGTTTCACCATGTTGGCCAGGATGGTCTCAATCTCTTGACCTCATGATCTGCCCACCTTGGCCTCCCAAAGTGCTAGGATTGCAGGCGTGAGCCACCATGCCCGGTCTATTTTATCTTTTTGCTTTCACTTAAAGTATTTCTTTTTTTCTGTGGCATTTTGTTCTGATAGAAACTCTAGCTCAATACTCATTAGTTGAGGAGATGAGCAGGTGAGTTAAAATTGTGTATGTATAAAACCTGTTCTTTCCAAAATGTTTATTTCACAAATGTTAGTACAGTGTGTTAGCTAGAAAAACAGGATACTATATTAGAGACCTCAAAACACAAGGGCTTAAATATAACTACTTATTTCACTCTCAGGTAAGTGAGTTCTGTCCTTTGAGATTATCCATGTCCTCTGGCTAGTGAGAACCCTTGCTCTTCTTAATGTGTGGCTTCTAATAATCTAGTGGTTGCCCTTTTCAGCTACCAGGGAGGAGATGCAAAGTGGGAGGGTTTAAGGCAAGCCACTTCATTTTTAAGGCTATGATGTAGAAATCACACATCACCATCACTTCTAGCTGTATCTCATTGGCCAGAACCTACTCACATGACTACACTGAACTGTAGAAGATACTGAGAAAGCTAATCTTTAGCTGGGTGGGCATGTGTCAACCAAAACTGGGAGGGATGGTTATTAATACTAGAGGACAAACAAAATAGATACTGGGTGGATGGGGAGGGGCACATTTTCTGCCACAAACATTAATAGATTTTTTTTAAAATAAACTACTCTCCTAAGAAATTAGTGGCTTTCGTTTTTCTGAACTTCCTTTCAGTTATCCATATGTATTCATAATTTGTATGCTTGTTATTACAGTGTTGGCTTAAATAAATTTAGCCTTCTCTGAGCCTCTATTTATTTGTTTATAATTTGAAAATAAAAGGATTAAATAAGAACCTACTGACACATAGTAACAACTAATAACATATTTTCTTTTTTATTAAATAATTTGTTTTGAAGATATGTGTAGATTTTATTCATAGACATTTTCTGTGTTTATACTTATAAATATGATAGTCCAAAGAACATCTAAAGCAAATTTTGAAGTAATGATTCTCATTTTGAACTCAAGAAACATCAGTGGTTTTTATCTCTCATATCAATATTGAACTCCTATGTGTTAGGCAATTATGTTTTAATCTCTTTTCATCTTCCCAGTAATCTTGAAATATTTTTATTAGTTCTATGTGGCAGAAACATGAGGCTCATCTAACCGGTGTACAGGTACAAATAACAATTAGAAGGAGAAGAAAAGGCTAGAGAGCTAGAGGAAAATAATTCATGTTTGAACTTCAGAACATCAGGTTAGTCCCAAATTTCCCCTGTAAGTGTGTGTCCACAAATTCTTTCAAGAATTCCCTAAAAGAAGGCTGCCTCCCCTGTTTTTAAGAGTTCGGGTCTGGCTCTTGTCCAGTCATAGCTCATTGCAGCCCCGAACCCCTGGGTTCAAGTGATCCTCCTACCTCAGCCTCCTGAGTAGCTAGGCCTGCAGGCATGTGCCACCTTGCCTGGCTAAGTTTGTATTGTTTTTGTGGAGACAGGATCTCATTGTGTTGTCCAGGATGATCTCAAACTCCTGGCCTCAAGTGATCTTCCTGCCTCAGCTTCCCAAAGTGTTGGGATTACAGGTGTGAGCCACCATGCCTAGCAAGAAGCTCTTTTGAATGACATTGACACTTAAGCAGTAGCTATAGGTGGAAGGGAACAAGAGGCATAGGATGAGAATTTAGTGCAGTATGCTCTATTCTTTAGTAAATACAATTCTTTGATTTGTGTATTTATAGCTCTCTTTGTCAAGCGCACAATTCTCCATTATAATTCTGTGGAAAATTAGTTTACCTTCTATCAGGGTTTTCCCAACACCCCTTCCTGAAATCTAATTCATCTAAACACTATTAACAGGTTAAAAAAATAAAGAAAAAGTAGGGAAATTATATATACAAAAAAGAAAATATGTGCTAAGGACAGAAGTAAATAAATGTGTATGTTATTTAATATAATTGAAAATAAATGACAGATCTAAGGCTTTGGTATAGGCAGTCTAATTTACATACAATGTTTAAATACTCATAAACAGTCTCTTCTCTAGTGCTACTAGCAGTTTCTGAGGTGGCTGTTGTATACATTTGACTTTGCCTTCTTTATTTTATTTTAATTTTTTGAGAGAGAGTTTCGCTTTGTTGCCCAGGCTGGAGTGCAGTGGTGTGATCTCGGCTCACAGCAACCTCTGCCTCTCAGGTTCAAGCTATTCTCCTGCTTCAGCCTCCCAAGTAGGTGAGATTATAGGTGCGCACCACCATACCTAACTAGTTTTTTGTGTTTTTAGTAGTGATGGGGTCTCACCATGTTGGGCAGGCTGGTCCTGAACTCCTGGCCTCAGGTGATCCACCTGCTTCATCCTCCTACAAAGTGCTAGGTTATAGCCATGAGCCACCGTGCCCGGTCTTGACATTTGCCTTCTTTAATGTTCATTTTTACCTTTTCAGATTTTTTTTTTTAAGTTTTGTTCAGTTATTTTATTTCTATTGGCCTGGTTTTGCCAATTTATTGACACATTATATATCAGATAATTTTGGTTTTATTTTTCTTATTGAATGTTTACTTGTCTGTTACGTTCACTTGACTTCTGTGGCTTTTAAATTTTTGCATCGTTGTACATTTTTACTACCTGCAGAGATTTCACGGTCTTGGATGTTAATGAAGAAAACTTGGATATAGTAGGTTGCAAAAATCACAACTTTTACACTTCAGTAAAAATTTTTTTGTTATTTTTTTTTCTTTAGACCATTGTCCATAACAGTCAGTATGTATTTTATAATTTAAAAAAACTATTCTTTTACTTAAGGCCTGTATTGTTATTAAATTCAGGAAAATTTACACTGGTACAATACTTGAATTTTCAGTCTGCATTCCAGTTTGATCAATCATCTTTCAGTATAGAGATTACATATTGCATGTGACTGTCATGTCTCTTTAATCTGGACAGTTCTCTTTGTCTTTCATGACATTGGCATTTAAAAGACTATAAGCTAGTTATTTCATAGAATATATTTCTCATTTTGGGTTTTTCTGGTATCCACATAGGATTAGATCCAACTTATGCATTCTTTACTCTGCATACCCAGCTGGAGAACTTGTAGGTAATGAGATAGCTTTCTCAGGTGGTTCACAGCTGGAGCTCACATTGTTTGTCTGCCCCTATTAGTGACGCTACTTTCAATCATTAGGACATGGTGTCCAGCTTCTCCACTGTGATTTCTGATTTATCTGTTACAGCTAAGAAGCAATTTGTGAGAAGACACTTTGAATCTGTGTAAATATCCTACTCAGCAAACTCTTCCCCTAGATTTAGCATCCATTGATGATTTTTTGCCCAAACCAGCATTTTCTATGATGATTGCATAATAATGGTTTTCTAAGAGTACTACCCTGTCTACATTTACCAGTTGACATTCAGAGCTCTATCAGAGCCCTCTGTTTCTGTGTTCAGCACACACTCAGGGGTTCCTGTTTTGAGTAATGATCCTTAATTGTCTTTATTTTTATGCTCAGATCAGATTTGGTCAATGGAAGCCTCCTCAAGTTGGCTCCCATATCCTTTTGTTTTTCTTCTGTCTTTTTTGACATGCCTCCATTATTTTTTCTCTTTTCATTTTAGCCCAGGAAGATTGTTAGACTCGTCTTGTACTTTTCCCATTGCAGCCTTAGAATCTGCCGTTTCTCAAAGGAGCTGTAGTTTATTTAAGTGTGAAATAGTATTTAGAAGTCAAGATTTAGGTGCTAGGTGATTGTAAATTTAAAACTTCAGAGAGGATGAGTTTATATTGGTTGATAAATTGATAAATAGCACATCAAAAGACACACTGTTGTAAATAAAAAAGATATCTGCATAGGGCCATTTTTTTGGTATCACTGTTTGTAGAATCAAAGAACTGAAAACAACATGTACATCCTTGAGGGACATGAAACTATGATGCATCTGCAAAATGGAATATATGCAGTTGCACAAAGAATAGTATGTTTACTACTGTGGAATGATCTCCAGGATATAATGTGTATATGGTCCGCCACCGTTTATTTAAGAGTGTAAAATATTTTAATGACTATTTATGAAAGGGAATATAAACATTCATAATTTGCTTATATTAAAAAGGGAGAAAATAAAAATTTTTTAAATGGTTACTGTAGGGGAAGAAAGGACATAGTGTAGAGGAGTCAGGAATGGAAGCTGAATTTCTGACTATAATTTGTTCTGTAGCTCTGAAGTTGGATCCAAATAAATAAAGCAACATAAAATCAGTAAGAAAGCACAGTCTCTATTAAAAAAAGCACATGATCCTAACTATGCCAAATTGGTGGTCACACAGAGATAAATATTTTACCTGCCTTTAAAGGAGTCATTTGACTGTAGAAGGCAGTATTCCTGAAAACAAAAGGAATTGCATAGTCATCTTAACTTTAATAATCATATTGTTTATAATAATGATATTATTTTGAAACTATTAAAAATTAAAGCAAATAGGTAGTGCCATTTGCAACCAAGAAACTCAACCCAAGTGATGACATGAATATAAAATCAAAGAAATAAAAAGCCTGCAGTTTTGAATTTGAATTACATGAATTCTTAATATATTTTCTCTAAAAATGCACACATCCTAGCTCATTCCATTGAAAAATCCTGAATAAGGCAGCCAATCTGTAGTAATAGGTTCATCTAGTACTCAGATTGCAATTTAGTTTCCAATTTATTGTAAATAGAAGGGCTTTTTGATAAAATGGCTGGGTTATAGCCTGAAGCAAGAAAGACACAAGATGAGCCTGGTACATCTTGTCATATTAGAAAGACAGGTAGATTATCAAAGACTACTTTGGGTCTTGTCAGAAGTACTTAGGAGCTAATAAAGGGATTCCTTTTGGCTAAAGATGGGAGAGTTTGGAAATCAACAATGATGTTTAACTATAGATTAAAACTTATTAAATACAAATCCATGAGTTCATAATGGGACTTAAAAATTTTTTGGTCTACTTTGAAGGATGCTGGTGATTTCACTCATTTTGAAAACTGGTAAATAAGGAAAAGAAATGAAGGGCCTTTTCTTGTACCTCAGAGTTAACAAATATGAGGGAAAGTTTCAATTTATGGAAGTGTTCCACTTAATAATGAAGAAAAGATGTATTGATTAACTGATGAATATCACGATTTTACTGCCTCTCACTAATGAATGAAGACATATGATCATCAATGGCTGCTAAAAATATTAGGTTATGAAGTGATGGGGAGCTTTATAATGGATGGATAAGGCTGGCAGTACCTGAATCCACAGATTTATACTAAAGCTCACAGAAAAGGAAACAACAAAATGTTAAGTGCCTTCTGGTAGAAGTCCACAATACCACTTATAAACTGTTCTTGTCAGGAAGAACTGAAGTTGAATCTGATGAAGCCTCTAGATATAATAGCCAGTTTATAAGAAATACAAGGGGCAGAAAAATAAGTTAAATGATAACACAAGGGTGCACTTAGCAAACTCGGGAAAGCAGAACAGTAGAAGAAACAATCATGAGACTAAAGGCATAGCCTGATGTGGAAATTTAATGTTATTCAATATACTTAATGTTTAATATAATAATATTAAATATCTTTAATACTGAAATGTGATCTTTTAAGATATATTGGAATTGCACATGTCTACATACAGTTTTTTAGTTGAATCAAGATAGACATGAGTTGATAATTGTGGAGCTGGGTGGGAGATTCAAGATAATTCATGTTGCTCTATACATTTGAAATTATATATAAAAATATACTTGGGCCAGGCGCGGTGGCTCATGCCTATAATCCCAGCACTTTGGGAGACCGAGACAGGTGGATCACGAGGTCAAGAGATCGAGACCATCCTGGTTAACATGGTGAAACCCCGTCTCTACTTAAAAAAAAACCAAAAATTAGCTGGGCATGGTGGCGCACGCCTGTAGTCCCAGCTACTTGGGAGGCTGAGGCAGGAGAATTGCTTGAACCCAGGAGACGCAGGTTGCGGTGAGCCGAGATCACGCCATTGCACTCCAGCCTGGGTAACGAGCGAAACTCTGTCTGAAAAAAATATATATGTACATATACATACATACGTATATATGTATATGTATATATATACTTGAAAAGAAACTTTAATTTGAATTACCGTCTTTTAAATGTGATATTTCTCCTTAATTTTCTCTAAGAAAACACTATAATTATATCACAGTATCTATTAATGGTGATTTTTCTTTTGGGAATTGAGTGAGGGATTCAATGGGTTTATGTATTTTTTCCCATGGGTCTGTTATCTGACTAAAGAATTTAGTATTTTTAATAATCCACCTACCACTTTAATATTGTGCCAGTGAGATTTAATGTACTTTGAGGATAACTCTTAAGTGTTGTACAGATATTTCAGTTGTATAAAAGACTAGTAATATTGGTTATTACCTAAAATATTAATTGAAGATCAGAGATTTCATAGCCAAATTTGTGAGTTTTACATAAAATATGTAAAACTATATCCCTAATGTCTCTTTGATTTACTTACTTAGTCATCCATCTACCCATGAAACATTGTGCTCTTCATTTAATACTTGACATAAGAGTAGCAATAAGTCAGTCCCAGCGCCGCTCAAGGAACATATGGTCTTAGGTAGGTAGGGTATGTTAAAACAAAAACACTCAGTGATTATTACATTGTTTGCTTGTAACCAAGATAGAGGTGTATATTCAAGAAGTTTTGGGAGTGCTGAGAAAGGATACCTAATTTAACGTTGGGTTGGGATAGAGTTGGCAGAGATTTGTTGGATGAGTAGCTATGAGGTGGGACTCAAGTTAAAAATTACATAATAAAAAGAAAAGAGAAGGAATGGTACAAAGGCAGGAAATGGAAAGAGTAAGTGGCTTTCAGAGAATTACATGTAGCTTGTCATGTAAGCTTGAACTTAGGGCTGTAAGTGAGCAACTAGCTGAAAATAGATTGGAGATTCCTGAAAGATCTCATACGTGTTTGTTGAACTTTGTTATAGGACAGAAGACTTGAAAGGCCATGATCAGCTTTTTATTTTAGAAAGAGCATTTGCAGCAGAAGGCAGAAATAAAATTACTTTATTGGGGAGAGGATTTTCATCTATTTTACCTCAAAGTTTTATGTCTGTAACTTTTTTCTGGCCCCATATATATTTTTCTTGCATTTTAAAAATAATCTCTTTTTTAAAAAAATTATGGAAAACATTTAACCTAATTCCAAAACTGAAGACTCATTTCAATTGCTGTTCCTTCTACTCTTTCCTCCTTTTCTCTTTAGGTAATAATTTTTGAATTAGTTGGACCATTGTTGCTTTTAAAAAAATACAAGCAAGTATATATAAATATTTTTCATTCTTATACAAAAGAAGCATTCTATAAACATTTTGTATCTTTTTTTCACTTAAACTGTATCTTAGATCATTCTATACCAGTAAATAAGGTATTTCTTACTCTTTTTTGCATATTCTTTATCCTGCTAAAGAAAAACTCAATAAAATAAATACCTTATTCAGTATTTCTAATACCCAGGGTAAATACATTCTAACAATAAACCTGTGCCATTAGAGTAGCCTAGCCTCCAGCTGTTGCTTTTATCTCCGGACAGAACTACTTTTGCCTAAAGAATGTGAAAGAAAAGTTTTCTTTTTTTTTTTTTTTTTTTTTTTTTGAGACGGAGTTTCGCTCTTGATACCCAGGCTGGAGCGCAATGGCGCGATCTCGGCTCACCGCAATCTCCGCCTCCTGGGTTCAGGCAATTCTCCTGCCTCAGCCTCCTGAGTAGCTGGGATTACAGGCACGCGCCACCGTGCCCAGCTAATTTTTTGTATTAGTAGAGACGGGGTTTCACCATGTTGACCAGAATGGTCTCGATCTCTTGACCTCGTGATCCACCCGCCTCGGCCTCCCAAAGTGCTGGGATTACAGGCTTGAGCCACCGCGCCCGGCCGAAAGGAAAGTTTTCTATATTAATTTAAGAATTTTGATTTGTTAACAAGCAGTTTTTACTTGCTATGCATCTGGAATGATTAATGAAGATATTATTAAGAATTACAGACCTATAATAGCCCCCACAATTCAATCATTCATATATCTATTTATTGAGCACCCATCTGTGTGGTACTATGCTAGGTACACTGGAAAAAAGAAACAGGATCCTCATGAAGCTTTTAAGCAATTAAAGATAGTTTTCCGCTTAACTGTTTGATGAAGAATTCATTTAACAGCACTTTCTTCTAAGTGTTTTCTGACTACTATACCAAACCTGGTTGTGTCTTTAGTGCTCCCCATATATGTGGATCAGTTGTCTTAAGCATAGCAAAGAATATTTATCCGTTTATATGACTGTCTTAAGGTTAAATAGTTCTTTTAATGGTAAGGACTTTGTCTCGTCTCAATCTCTCCCCAGTGCGTAACACATGATAGTTCTCAATAAATTTTATTGAATAAATGAAAGATTTGCTTACCTACTGTGTTAAGGGAAAAATAAAATTATATGTCAGGAAAAATTTCTTCTAATATCCTTGCTTAAATTTCTCACAAGGGATGCAAGTAAAATATGGCTTTAAAAATTAAACTTTAATATGTTGTTTTTGGACCTCAAAACTATGTGACCAGAGAGCAGACATGATGGCATAAATGATCTTTATAGCGTAAGCCTTTAAGAAGCAAATTTTTATTTACCATTTCTACGAATAAAACATTCCATTAAAGACACAACTGTGCTTGTTCATACTTTAAGCATTTATATATCTCACTTGTAGAATCAAAATTCTTCCTGCAAATTTTTATTTCTCTGTTTTCATGCAGAAATTAATTAAATCCTTGTTCTGGAAAAAGAGAATTACTGTCTGTTTTCTCAGAGTAGTAGCTCCATCTGGTGGCATTTTGGAAAATTACAGAAGAGGACAGGAAGCTTGTATTTTCTTGTATATCTGTAAACTATATTACCTGTGGTTTCTCATAAAGCCAAATGAAATTACATCAAAAGCTGAGTCTACCATATATACCAGAAATGTACTGCCCTGGTTTTCAACATACAAACAAATGACTTTGGGGATAATCACATAGTCAGCTGTTTAGTCCAGACCATTTCTGCTCTTAGACTAAAAATTAGAAATGAAGAAAAAGACACTTTATGAAATGTTAATCATGTATGTGTATACACTTTAGGAAATATGAGAATTATGCTGTTTCAGATTTATTAATGAGGAACTTACTAATAAGTGATTTTCTCAGACAATCAGTGTTACTGATGTTTTTAAATAAATTAATTTTATCATAGCTCAATTGTAATAAATTATATTCTCCTGGAGTGATAGAACATAGAAACTTGAAAACGAGCAGAAACTACAAATAAATTTCTGGCTGTTACTATAAGAATTTTTTTTAACACATTTGATCTTTTCTTCACACATTTCCTACTTTATAATTATCAGAGCTTTATAAAGGTAGGTACCATGGCTTCAACTTCTTGATTTCTCAGTTTCTAACCTAGGATCTTGTACTTAGTAGATTTTGCATATTGTTTTAGAAGAAGATTATGATCTTAATGCTTATGTTTTAGCCATAAAAATCTATTAAGTATGTCATAAATCTCTCAACTATGTAATAATCTATCACGTATAAATAGATAAATCTATCAAGTATGACAGTTGTTACTATAGATTAACTAAATCAGTTCCATTTTTTTGGCCAAAAATAGTTGAAATATTAAGTATGAAATAAAATTTAATGATTTGGGGCTTTCTACTGACGTCTAAGAAAAATTAAATTCCTAATGAATTTTGTTTGAAATTGTTTATTTTCAAATTATAGCCAGTCGGATGATGATTCTGGGTCAGCTTCAGGCTCTGGATCTGGTTCGAGTTCTGGAAGCAGTAGTGATGGAAGCAGTAGCCAGTCAGGTAGCAGTGACTCTGACTCCGGATCTGAATCAGGCAGTCAGTCAGAGTCTGAGTCAGACACTTCCCGAGAAAACAAAGTTCAAGCAAAACCACCGAAAGTTGATGGAGCTGAGGTAATCAATAAAATACCCAATGAAAGGTAGATTGCTTGTATTACTTTGGGAAAATTTAGAGCATTGGTTTATACCATTCTTAATCTAGCTTTTAGAGAAGATGAAAGACATTTTCAAATTTACTTTTAGTGATTCTCACATTCATGGTGGTACATCTGTGGACTAATTGGCTTCAAATAGATGCAGTCTCAAACTAGAAAACACAAAGTATAAATCACATACACACAAATTAAACTTTTTCGTCCTCTTGGGCAGAAATTGAGTTTCATAAACAAACATCCATTGTGTCATAGAGAATTTAAGACTTCGTGAGGTCTACTTGTTAACCTTACTGTGTATGATCTCTGCTTTCAAGATCTTCAAAGGAGATACTTTATTGCTAATAGCAGGATAATTTAATAGAACTTAGAGTCCTCAAATATAATGATAGAATAGGGTAAGGGGCCATTATGTTTGAAAAAAGCTACTACAAGAGATAGAAAAACTAGTCTATACTTGATAATAGTATACAGTGTTACTCGGAGTACCAGTCCATGAGGAGATAAGATGCTTGAGGGCCAGAATATAAATTGACACACAGCTTCCTTCATAGAGAAAATCTTGCTGCCACCCCCCTCAAAGTCTGAACTAAAACAGTGTGCCTAGTGACATCGTTGACGTATATTCTGACTTAGCCTCTTCACCTCACACTGATAAAATAGGTAACCACACTATGAGTAGCACTGATATAGCGTATTATCACTCTGTTGTTGAAAATAATGCTGTCGGTATCCAGAGGATATTGATTAATATTGTCTGTGGAACTCAACACACCAATTTTTTAAATATATAACTAAAACTCAGCATTTTATTTAATTATCTTGCAATGATAATTTTGTTACATATAAGTAAGGAAAATAGTCTTCATTACTTTGAGGCAGTAAAAATGGTGGTGTAGTTTTTCTATAAATTAGCCTTTTTTTGCAGTTTTCTTAATACTTCATCATTCACTGGTTTATGTTTCTATTATAGTTTTGGAAATCTAGCCCTAGTATTCTGGCCGTTCAGAGATCTGCAATGCTCAAGAAGCAGCAGCAGCAGCAGCAACAACAACAACAGCATCAAGCCTCATCTAATAGCGGATCAGAAGAGGTGCATTTTCATCATGAGCTATTATTTTAAAAATGGATGTGCTGGTGAATCACTTAACTAGTATTTGTGAAATTAATTAAAAATAGGTGCTTTGAAAGAATAAATAGGAAATACTTTAAGTATATGTATCAAGAATCTTGAAATATAGACTTGGCATTATCCAATAATTCCAATTTTAGGGATTAATCCAAAATAAGCAGTGGGACATTTGTGTGCATTTGCTCATCACAGCAAAATTAGAAATAAACTAAATGTGAACTCCATGGGAAATAATTAAATGCGATGTGTACCTACACACGTATATCCATGTACATATATGAATTAAGGAATATTATACCATTAAATCATATTTGTACAAAATAATAACAATTCTCAACACTTTTTGAAAGAATAGATGGCCACTATAAACAATTTTATTTCTTTGTGTGCAAGCATGCATACATGTATGTTTGCACAAAAACATTTAGGAAAAATTATAACTCAAAAGTTATGGTGAACAAAAAGTTAGTTCAAAATTTGGCATGCTGGCACCTAGGATTGTTGGGGCCATAGTAGGCAACAATAATGGTCTCCAGAGAGGGTAGATTTTAAGGTTTTATACAAAGTGCTGTCATTGTGCTGTTTACCTAGTTTCACTGGCTATATTAATTTGCAATAATAATGTTATTAATTATTTTCGGCTAGTTAATGTAAATAAAACTGCATTTAAAAAGACTTCACAAGTACTGTTATTTGTAAAGTGAATATTAAATAGTATAACAAGTAAAAATTTTATATGGTTAAATTCTGATGATTAGTGGGTGATACTATTTTTTTTTCTACAGGATTCCTCTAGCAGTGAAGATTCTGATGACTCATCAAGTGAGGTTAAAAGGAAAAAGCATAAAGAGTATGTCATTTTGTTCAACTGACTTCTTCCTCTTAGAAAAATCTTAATGATTTTGTATTTCTTTCTTTATGAAAATTGTTGCCAAAAGGAGACTTTTCTAAATTCTTGGTTCATGGCATTTTACAAAGTTAATTTACATCATTACACAATTAAAGATAAATCTCTAACATCTTTCTGTGACCACCTGTGGGTATTATGCCATTTCTTTTTCTCCTATAACTTCCCCTCTATTTTTAAACTTTAAAATCTCCTTAGTTGTAATATCAGAAAATCTTAATAACTTGGGCAATATAGGAGAAGAGGGATGACAGGATGACTGATTTTGGATGATTTTTTAATTATGTTAATAGCTATTCTTACTGTTCAGCTGCATGTGAAATTTACTTCATACTGCAGAACTCATTTTAGAACTCACTATAATTTTCTAAAGATCTTGACCCAGAAAGTATTAAGAATACTTCAGATTCTCAATCCATGTTCATTTAAATGGTTTGGAAACATTATTCCATTGTCTTGTCTTTTATTTTTCTATTTGCGTTTGATATTCTGCATGTTGGATTTGTTAATTATTTTTCCCAAAAGATACATGGGTTTTTAATGTGAAGATTCATGTCTTTTAGTGTGTTTATGTTTTATTCTGAAAAATCTATCATTTCATCTCTGGATTTTTTTCCTTTTCAAAACTACAAATCTCTCTGGTCCTCCTATTAATAGATATATATTGGATCATCTAGGTTTTTTCCCATGAATCTTACTATATCATGTTTTTAATCCCTTTATTGGCATACTGGATTCTGATTAATTTTCTTAGATTTGTCTTCTAGTTTTTAAATACAGCATCATTGCATTTTCAACTATTGTGTCTTATCAGCTGTTTTAACTCTTCCACTGAGTTGAGAATTTCTAAACTTAGTGTGGGTGCAAGCAAATAATATGTTTAAAAAAATGAGTAATTTGGGATAATAGACTTCCTTGGATATAAAAATTATAATTTGTATTATAAAAATGTAAAATGGAGACTATTTTCAGTGTGCAAGCCCTAAAAAGAATTTGCTTTTATGTTTTTATCATAAGCAGATTTTATCATATATGCTTGTTTATATACCCTTCATCGTAAATACAATTGGTGCAAAAGATACACAGCAATGAAGCAGAAGCATAACTGAAATAGGATATACTGTATTTGTAAGAATTAAATATGTGTCTTTCATTTGAACTTCATATAATAGCAGAATATTAACATTCATCCAGTGTTTTTTCTCTACATGTTGATTGGGATGAAATAGACTTAATAGTCTAAAAATAGTAATAAAGGTAAGGTACTCAATGAATATGGTACTACTGCTTCAATTTTTTTCTTTTACATTTTTCTATACTATAAGTTTTTCTTAATCTGTACTATTTAAAAAATCAGTGTAAAAGTGTGCTTTTCAGAATCACAGCCTCTATAGAATTAAAATGGCATGGATTAATACTTCTTTTTTGAGAGGGCAAGTAGAATAATTATACAATATTTTAATCTATAATGAAGATTAAAATATCACTTATTTATTTGCCGTTCACTGCCATATGACTAAGTGATTAACAAAACTGGAGTTGTGAGATAAGTCTATGAAGAATATTTTCCAGAGTGTTTTTATTATACAGTTCCATCATTTTTAGCATGAGTAAAAGCAACAGTGTTTTTGATAATAACTGAAATATAGTTTAGTTGATTTGATCATCTTTGTAGTTTATTAGGGATAAAATTTGTCGTATGAGTACAAATAAAAATACTTTATAAATTTTGTCTACAGTGAAGATTGGCAAATGTCTGGGTCAGGATCTCCATCTCAGTCTGGTTCAGATTCAGAATCCGAAGAAGAGAGAGATAAAAGCAGTTGTGATGAAACGGAATCTGATTATGAGCCAAAAAACAAAGTCAAAAGCAGAAAACCTCAAAATAGGTATGGTCTGTTTGATAGTGAAAATTGGTTGTGGAAGGTATTCATTCTTTTTGTATACAGTTTCTTAAATCTTGTTTTTTTTCTCCTTGCCCTTTCCTAGATCTAAGTCAAAAAATGGAAAAAAGATTCTTGGACAAAAAAAGAGACAGATTGATTCCTCTGAGGAGGAGGATGATGAAGAAGATTATGATAATGATAAAAGAAGTTCTCGTCGCCAAGCAACTGTTAATGTTAGCTATAAGGAGGATGAAGAAATGAAAACAGATTCTGATGACCTACTGGAAGTCTGTGGAGAGGATGTTCCTCAACCTGAGGAAGAAGAATTTGAAACCATAGAAAAGTTTATGGATTGTCGAATTGGGAGAAAAGGAGGTAGTTTTTAAAAAACATTTATTGTTTGGTTGTTTAAATAATATTTACAAGAGTAAAGGGCCAAGTGCGGTGGCTCAACACTTAGGGAGGCCTGTAATCTCAACACTTTGGGAGGCCGAGGCAGATGGATCACGTGAGGTCAGGAGTTCTAGACCAACCTGGCCAATGTGGCAAAACCCCATCTCTACTGAAAATACAAAAATTAGCTGGGCGTGGTAGTGCATGCCTGTAGTTCCAGCTACTTGGGAAACTGAGGCAAGGGAATCGCTTGAACCCAGGAGGCTGAGGTTGCAGTGAGCTGAGATGTCCAGCCTTGGTGACAGAGTGAAACTTCGTCTCAAAAAAGATAGTGAAGTATTAAAGAGTTTTCAACAATGTTGAAAGCTAAGAGGGTAGATTTTTTTGTTGTTTTACTTATTTGTTATAAAAGCATACTTTGCTTAGCCTGAGTATCTTCCTAGAAAATAACCACCTGACCACATGTCATATATTGTGGATAATTATAGAATAATTATGTGGGATCTCAGGTGGACCTCTGTCTTATTTTTTCTAGTTTGAAAGAGGAGGGGATTATATTAGATAATTCTGAAATTCTGAGATTCTTTTATTTGTGCGTAATAGAATTTCCTGTAAGCTTCTATACCCTTGATACTTTATTTACTTTTTAAAAGAGTATATATTTTGATATTCGTATTTTTGAAATTTTGAGTTGAAATACAATCCTACAACAGAATTACATGGAAGGAAGGTCTTGTGCTTGTGTTTTCAGCTACTGGTGCTACTACAACCATCTATGCCATTGAAGCCGATGGTGACCCAAATGCAGGCTTTGAAAAAAACAAAGAACCAGGAGAGATTCAGTATTTAATTAAATGGAAAGGATGGTCCCATATCCACAACACTTGGGAGACAGAAGAAACCCTCAAGCAGCAGAATGTTAGAGGAATGAAAAAACTGGATAATTATAAGAAAAAAGATCAGGAAACAAAAAGATGGTAAGTATGCTGTGTGTCATATGGTTTTTTTTTAATAGTTCAAAGGTTACTAAGCCTTTATGTTAATAAAGAATACATGATTAAATTAAAGGATAGCCTGAAATAACTATTTATACCCTTTATAATACAGTGGGTCCTCTGTGTCCACAGCTTCTGTATCCTTGGTTTCAACCAACCATGGATTGAAAGTATTCAGAGGAAAAATACAGTGAAAAACACCAGTACAACAATCAGTAATACAAATTAAAAACAATACAGTGTAACAACTATTTACACTGCATTTACACTGTATTAGGTATTATAAGAATATCTAGAGATGATTTAATGTGTAGGGAAGGATGTGTGTGGGTTATATTGCAAGTACCATGCCATTCCATATAAGGAACTTGAGCATACTCAGATTCTGGTATCTGTAGAGGATCCTGAACCAATCCCCTGCAGGTGCTGAGGGATGATTTTCTTCCATTTCAAGGTAAAACTCCTAGGGGTAGCCCTGTCTAAACCTATCCTCAGTAACAGTCATGTAGAGTGTGTCTCATATGTTATAAATTACCAATTTTTAGTTAAAAATAAATGGTGCTTTATTCCTATTTCAGTTTCTTTATTACTCAAACTTGGCCCACACAGTAAGTGGCAAAATGGGAGATTTTGTGCTACAAATAGTGTTGGGGATGGGGGAGTAATAGGTTATTTATGGGAGATTTTTAAATCTGTTCCTGGGTGAATTTTTCAGGTTGAAAAATGCTTCTCCAGAAGATGTGGAATATTATAATTGCCAGCAAGAACTTACAGATGATCTACATAAACAGTATCAAATAGTGGAACGTATAATTGGTTAGTGATAAATGATTCTGGTTAAACTTTTATCTTTTTATGCTTGAAATAATCTGAAAAAAGTCATAAATTTGCCACTTACACATCAAACACAGTTGCTTGCTCTTATTAAAACAGATAAACTAGATAGCTAAATTTTACATGTGTAGCCTTTACTAAGAATTCTGTATCTGATGATTAAATATAAAAAAAAGAAAAAAAAATAAGTAAATGCCTGATTTATCTCACAGCTCATTCCAATCAAAAGTCAGCAGCTGGTTATCCTGATTATTATTGCAAATGGCAGGGCCTTCCATACTCAGAGTGCAGCTGGGAAGATGGAGCTCTCATTTCCAAAAAGTTTCAACCATGCATTGATGAGTATTTTAGCAGGAATCAATCAAAAACCACTCCTTTTAAAGATTGCAAAGTGAGTATTGTCTGACATTTTAAATTATTAAAAATACATTTATGCTTTATAAATATTTACAAGCCTAAATACAAGAGTCGGATCCTGATTTCAGATAGACTAAGGGAGAAGATTTCTTGGTTAATAGGTCTTATGGAAAGTGAACTTCCTACAATTGCTGTGTGTTTTTAGTTTTGGTTTTAGTTTTAGAATTTTTTATTTCAAACTTTCTCTTTTTAAAAAAATTGTAAATGATGTTTTGGTCAATGTATCTTCTTAAATGTTGTATTATCTTTTATCCTTGTTGAGCATCACTATGTCAGAAAGATGATAAGTTGGTTATGGTGATTGCTTTTGGGGAAGAGTTGGGAAACTAAATAGAGAAAAATCCTTGGAAACTAGAGATATGCTCAATTTTAAAGATGGTGGATATTTTCTTAGAAGGTAGAGAAGGAGGAGAGGGGTATAGGAAAGTATCCAGAACTACATTGCACAATACTTTCTGAATCCTTGTAGCTTACCCAAAGTTACTAGTGATAGTGTTGGGAATCTATGTACTGCTAGACTTTGTTTCCTTATTATAAGAATTACATTCTTCATAGGGATAACTTGGAATTCAGAAATTGAATGGTAAGCTAAGCTAGTTTTATGGTTTATTTGTAGCTTAAGGCTGGAGCAATGGTTGTGAACAATTTAACATACATAGGTTTTGCTTGTGAAATACATGAGACTCATATTTTGGCAGGAACTTAATTTTCTCTATAAATTTTTGTTTTAAAAAGAAGGCAAAATATGTCACTGTTCATTTTTGTTAGAGTAGTAGAAAACAGTGTTGATAGAACCCTCCTGATACATTTTGAGTAACGGAATCTCTGAGCTTGATGATTTGAGATGAAATCTCAGGATTACGGTAAAGCTGAGATTTTCATCTTTTAGTATAATTTCTTATATTTGATAATTCTACATAATAATGTTTATTTCTACTGAAGGTATTAAAACAAAGGCCAAGGTTTGTAGCCCTGAAGAAGCAGCCATCCTATATTGGAGGACATGAGGGCTTAGAATTAAGAGATTATCAACTGAATGGTTTAAATTGGCTTGCTCATTCTTGGTGCAAGTAAGTGTGTTTTGAATCATGTATTTAATTTGACACAGTAAGAATTTTACCAACAGGATTCAGAAAATATTTCCATTAACATAAAGGACCCTTTGGCAGTTGATATGCTAGTCTTTGTATTTTCTAGTGTATATGAACAATAATTATTACATACTGGGGAGAAAATCCAGTGGAGTTTGAGTTTAACTTGTTTGTTGCCTTTTTAAAATATATTTTTATTCAATTTAAAAATCAATATGCATATCCATTCTCATCCCATGCTGTTCCTGGCATATTTCTCTTTTTCCTGGTTATTTTAATATCTACTTAGTCTTCTAAATTCTTTTCTATCTTCTGTGGCCCCCATTCTACTTTTGTGACTCTTGGTTGCAATTTTGCTATAGTTTTTTTTTTAAATCTGTGTTCTTCCTATATACTTTTTACTTATTTAATATATCTGGACTCTACTATACTAGTAGATGAATTGCATTATTGGCTTCATAATTGATTAAACATAATACCATTAATCTTTAAGCCTCCTCTGGCCTACAGTGGTAATCTCCTTTTACTTGCCTTACGGTATTAGTGATTAAGTCTTTAGCCAGATACCTTTACACTTATTATTTGTAGTTAATAAAAGTGGTATATTCTGTATAATACCTATCAGATTAATTTTATTTAACTTCATATAAACATATACACATGATGTAAAAAGGTTTCTTTGTATATTTGAATCTTTCCTTACATGCTAATTTTTTTTTAACTTTGTAGAGGAAATAGTTGCATACTCGCTGATGAAATGGGCCTTGGAAAAACAATACAGACGATCTCATTTCTGAATTATTTGTTTCATGAACATCAATTATATGGACCTTTTCTGTTGGTAGTACCACTCTCCACTCTCACTTCCTGGCAAAGGGAAATTCAGACATGGGCTTCTCAAATGAATGCTGTGGTTTATTTAGGTGATATTAATAGCAGAAACATGGTAAGTGATTTCCTTGTAAATGTAGAAATCAGAATATACTTGTCTTTGAGATCAAGTGTTTTTGTGTTTTTTGTTGTTGTTCTTTGTTTGTTTGTTTTTTGAGATGGGGTTTTACTCTGTCTCCCAGGCTAGAGTGCAGTGGTGGGATCTTGGCTCACTGCAACTTCCACCTCTCGGGCTCAAGCTTCCTGAGTAGCTGGGACCACAGGAGCACGCCACCACACCCAGCTAATTTTTTATATTTTTTAGTGGAGACAGGGTTTTGCTGTGTTGCCCAGGCTGGTTTTGAACTCCTAAGCTCAAGAGATCTGCTTATGTTGGTCTCCCAAAGTGCTGGGGTTATAGGCCTGAGCCACCATGCCTGGCCTAACAAGGATGAAGGTTTTTGTTTTGTTTTTGGTCTTTATAAAAATCTTTGTTTCTGGCATAGAACTTGCCACAAATAAGTTCTCAGTCCCCGTTTAATTGACTATAACAAAGTCAGTTTTGGTTCAGTGTTACTTCATATATTTGACAGTTTTTTTTGGGGGGGGGTGGGCACTCTGTTATCCAAGCTGGAGTACATTAGTATTGTGATCTTGCCTCACTGCAACCTCTGCCTTCCAGGTTCAAGTGATTCTCCTGCCTCAGCCTTCCAAGTAGCTGGTATTACAAGCACCTGCCACTACACCCGGCTAATTTTTGTATTTTTTGTGAAGATGGGGGTTTCACTGTGTTGACCAGGCTGGTCTCAAACTCCTGACCTCAAGTGATCTATCTACCCCCCGTGGCCTCCCAAAGTGCTGGGATTACAGGCACGAGCCACCAAACCAATCTTACATTTTTAATGGAGAATTTCAAATGTACATGAGAGCAGACAGAAGAATGTAATAAACTCTCATGTTCTCATCTTCAGTTTCACAAATTTACTGCTAGTTTTGTTTTGTCTATACCTCTGCACACTACTTTCCTAGCTACTGTGAAGCAAACCCCAGAGATCATATTTCAGTCGTAAATGTTACATTATTAAATGAATTAATCTTTTATGTTTTGTTAAATAAGAATTTTTCTTTTGTTCAAGATGTATGTTAAAATTGTGCTTCATTTTTTAAGAAGTGCTGTGGCATTTATATTTTATTTACAAGATTCACATAGCATGTTTGACTATATAAAGAATAACTGATTACATAAACATATTTACAGTTATTTATGTATTTGGATGGATTTTAATTTTTAGATATTTAAGTAAAAGTATAATTTGCTTGATGTTTGCCTTAAAATTGTCCTTCAAATTTCTTGATAGATAAGAACTCATGAATGGATGCATCCTCAGACCAAACGGTTAAAATTTAATATACTGTTAACAACTTATGAAATTTTATTAAAGGATAAGGTATGTATTTATTTCTCATGTGTTTCTGTCTATTGTATATCAGTTCTTTGTGCTGTGGACAAGATGAGAGAATAGTCTAAATCATGAGTCAGCAAATTATAGCCTGTGGTCTTATTTTTTTAATTACTCTTGAACTCAGAATGGTTTTTACATTTTTGAGAGGTTCCTTATAAGGGTCATAGAAAGAATATGTGACAGAGACCACATATTTATCTGCGAAGTCTGAAATATTTACTATCTGGCTCTTTATAGAAAAAGCTTGCTGACTCAACCTAGTGAAACCATTTTGTTACAGTGTGTATTGATTTGTAAGCTCTTTAAAGAAGAGGAAGATACCTAATAGGGTTAAGCTACCACTGTGTGATGCAATGAAGTCTTTATAGATACTGCCTCATTTAATTCCTCCATCTGCTTTATATTTACTTCCTGTACTTTATTGAAAAGAAAATCAATCTTAAGAAAGGAATGTCTCAACTTGCCTATGGTAACACAGCTCTTAAGTAGCAGAATCAGGCCTGCTCTAACTCAGAGACCTGAGTTTATAAGAGAGTTCTACAGTTCATAAAAGTGCAGTGAATTGCACTTATTGTCTTATTCCAACACTTGGAATAAGATACTGTTTTGAATTTGTGTCATAGTTTTTTTTTCACATTGATATTAATAGATTCCTCTATTGGAGTTAGGCTAAAAATCTTCATAAAAATTTTAAATGACACTGCTAATTTTTCTCTGTTAATTATCAGTTTATAAGCTAATAAAAACTTTGGCTTGATATTATGTTCTAGTGGTTAAATTTGTCATAGAAGGAATATGTGGTGAGTTGCTTAGGCATTGTAATAAATCTTGAAAGAATTCTTTATTTTAAAATTAGACAAAGTTTTAAATTTTCATGTGTTTCATTTTAATAATTGAGTTCAGATTAAGTGGGAAGTTTAAATTTGAATTCAGTTTTTCTCAAAATATTGTTTCTCTATTATTTTAAGGCATTCCTTGGAGGTCTGAATTGGGCATTTATAGGTGTTGATGAAGCACATCGATTAAAGAATGATGACTCCCTTCTGTATAAAACTTTAATAGATTTTAAATCCAATCATCGTCTCCTTATCACTGGAACTCCTCTACAAAATTCCCTCAAAGAGCTCTGGTCTTTGCTACATTTCATTATGCCAGAAAAGTAAGACAAATTTGCAGTTTTAATTATAGTTTTGTATAGTTATGTTTAGTGGGGAAAAACCCAGGTAATAAGATCAGTAAAAGTTTTTATTGCCTTAAAAGATTAGATCACAGATTACAAAGAATTTTTAAAAAAGGAAAATGGTGTTAGCTACTTTGTAATACTATTTGAATTTTTCAATTTTGTTAATAAACGTAAGCCATGTGTAATAAATCACAACAGTTGATTTTGAGCATGTTCAAAATGTACCTTGCTTGGAAAACTAACACAGTGCCATTCTTTGTATTTAATAGTTGGAATAACAACAATGAGGTGCTGGTAATCCCCTTTTCTAAATGAGGAAAACTAGACTAGACAGGGCTAAATATGTTCCCTAAGATCACTACTTGTTCTCTTTCAGTTGATCCAGAACTTGGTCCAGAACTTGAAAAGAATATTTTTGAGAAATATTTTAGTGATAATTACTACCATACTTCAAAACACTTCATATTCACTTGATTCAAGAATCATAACTTATAAAACAATTGATTATATTTCATCATACCTCTACTTGGGAGGAAGATTTTTAGAAGTAACTAAGTTTAGCTAATTTTTTTTTCTAAAAATCTGTATTATTTTGTTTACAAATGACTCCCCTAAAAAAAAAGTCTCATACACAATTTGATGTTTTCTAGTGATTTTGCAATTTCTTAAATTTTAAAGGTTTTCTTCTTGGGAAGATTTTGAAGAAGAACATGGCAAAGGGAGAGAATATGGTTATGCAAGCCTTCACAAGGAGCTTGAGCCGTTTCTGTTACGCCGTGTTAAGAAAGATGTGGAAAAATCTCTTCCTGCCAAGGTTGAGCAGATTTTAAGAATGGAAATGAGTGCTTTACAGAAACAATATTACAAGTAAGCTGTACACTGAGCACATGTTCTGAACATTTAATTCTGAACACCTTCCATGTCTGTGTCCTCCTCTTGGTGCCCCCACCTTCTTCTCTACAATAGTGTCTTAGAGCTGTTGCAATTCTCGAATTCTAGAATTAGTTTATTCTGTGCCATAAGGAGGCAAAGGGAGATTTAATGACATGTCCAAAATGATGTGTGACAAGACTGAGTAATTGATCTTCTAACACATCATTAATTGCTTTCCTAGATACCATACTGTTACCTTATAAAGAGTTTCACTGTTAGGATTTCCATTATATGAAGGTATTATATGATTATGACAATTAACAGAGACCAAAAAAAGAAACTTAGAACAAAATTTTAGGCCCTGCTGCTTTTTGAAGAGTATTAACAAATCATAGCTGGTGTAAATTTGTATGTTAAGATCTATACAGTAGCACTTTTCAAAGAATCAGTAAGGAAAATCTGTTCTAATATCTATTTAAACATTTAATTTCATAAAACAAAATACATTGATACAGATTATTTGGAGTTTCAGAAACATTTATATTTTATGGTAAATAAATAGGTACCATACATTTGAAAGAATATCCTTATTGCATAATTTTTATTATGGAAAATTTCAGACATATACAAAAATAGGATAATTTAAAGAACTCTTGTACCCATGACTCAGCTTCACTTTCTTTTTTTGTTTGATTTTTGAGACGGAGTCTCCCTGTGTACTCCAGGTGGCATGTTTTTGGCTCACTGCAACCTCCACCTTCCGGTTTCAAATGATTTTAGTGCTTCAGCCTCCTGAGTAGCTGGATTTACAGGTGTGCCTCACAATGCCTTGCTAATTTTTTTATTTTTAGTAGAGACAGGGTTTCACATGTTGTCCAAGCTGGTCTGGAATGCCTGGCCTCAGGCAATCTACCGGCCTCAGCCTTCCATAGTGCTGGGGTTACAGGTGTGAGCCACTGTGCTTAGCCCCAGCTTCACTTTCAGCTCGTAGCCAGTTGTTTTATATTTCTGATCATCCCCATTTCCCCCAGTCCCTATCCTTTTGAAGCAAATCAGAGAGTTTTCCATAAACATTTTTCTATGTGTCTCTAATAATTGATTTTTAAAAATACTAGTACCACCTAGGCACAGTGGCTCATGCCTGTCATCTCAACACTTTGGGAGGCCGAGGCGGGCAGATCACTTGAGCCTCAAGAGTTTGAGACCAGCCTGGACAACATGGCAAAGCCCTGTTTCTACCCAAAATACAAAAAAATTAGCCCGGAGTGGCTGTAGTCCCAGCTACTTGGGAGGCTGAGGTGGGAGGATTGCTTGAGTCCGTGAGGTGGAGGTTGCAGTGAACCGAGGTCATGCCACTGTACTCCAGCCTGGGTGACAGACTCGTCTTTAAATAACCCACTTTAAAATTTTCACAATAATTTAGGAAATTATTGCTCTCTCAGCAGAATCAAGTGATTTCCTGTTTAAACAATAGTCAGTATCAGTGTTGAGTTTTTCTCTGTTGTCTGAAAAAAATTTTTTTAAGTTTACTTGAATCAGGATTGAGATAGGATTATATATGGCAATTGATTTGTCTCTGAGTTGCTTATCTATAGTTACTTCTTTTTTGTTAAAATTTATTTGATGAGGAAAACTGTTAATTCTGTATAATTTTTCCACAATCTAGATTTTGCATAGTACTTCCCTCTAGAATAGCTTAAAAGTATCCCCTGTATTTTCTATAGGTTGTAGGTATATCTAGGTGCTTGATAATATTCAAATTTTAATTATGACAAGAGTATATTTTGTAATGCACAATGGTGATTATCTAATTTTGTTATGGGGTTCTTTGAAAAAAAAAGCAATACGTTTTATAGAAAGTTTGGAAAGGAAAGTGAAAGCAGGAAGAAGACACATTCACCTGTAATTCTCTGAGTGCTAGTCATATATCATGGATATTGAACTTTAAACTCTTCAAGGTTCTTTTTGGCAACTGAGGTAGTAAGATACTGCCATAAATTTCTGTAAAACATCTTAGAATTATTGCCGCTAGAGAAATTAATAAGAAATTTTTTCTGGATAAGGGAAAATAGTCCTTTATTCTTGATTACCTCTTATGGCATCGAGCATTGTCCATGTGTTTTATTTTGCTTTTCATTCCAGTTTTGGGAAAGTGCCTATACAACTAGTGGTAAAAAGAATGGTAAAAAAAAGAATAGGCACACTAGATAGTTGAGACTTTCAAGTCCCTTCGAAAACTGACCTTGTAAAAAGGAAGAAAATAAAAGGTAGAAAAGGTCATAGAGGAAATTTTTCTTTCTTTTTTAAATTCATCTTTTGTTTTAGATACTGGAAGTACACATTCAGGTTTGTTACATGGATATATTGCATCCAGGTAGTGAGTGTGGTAAGCAGGAGGTAGTTTTCAACCCATGTTCCCCTTCCTCCTGCCCCTCTTTAGTAGTCCACAGTGTTACATGTTTATATCCATATGTGCTCAGTGTTTAACTCACATTTACAAGTGAGAACATACGGTATTTGGTTTTCTGTTTATATGTTAAATCACTTAGAATTATGGTCTTTAGCTCCATTCATGGCCATTATTTTATTTGAAGGGCATTATTTCATCCTTTTTTTTCCATGGGTGGATAGTATTTATGATGTACATATACAAAAAATATGGAGTGTTCGAGGATTTGTATGTCATTCTTGTACAGGGACAGTACTAATCTCTGTATCATTCCAGTTTTAGTATAAGTGCTGCTGAAGCGAGCACAGGAAATGTTATAGTTTGGAGTAGTAAAATAGCACCAAAATGTTTTCTGTAAGTTGCATATGTATTGTGTAATTACAATCTAGACAAGGCAGTGTGGCTAAAACAAGGTATCCTCAGGTTTCTTTTAGGTCCATGCCAAAGATCCAATTTCATTTGCTGTCTAATGCAGTGAAAGTTATAAGAAGATTAAGATAAATAATGCAACTGACTATCTTTTTAGCGAATTTGAGGGGAGAAGGATTAATACAGTATAATAATTATGTTACATTAAGCCTTTTCTCTGTGTAGCTAATGGTTCAGAAAACAAGTGGTGTTCTCATGAGTATCATGAAAGAGGTTTGGTCCATTGTATATCCAATTGTGAATTTCATAACAGTACAGTTTTACTTTGGTACTAGGTTTTGCTTTTTTTTTTTTTTTTTTTTTTTAAATGCTTTTAGAATTTATCCTGGTAATTTTTCTGCTAAACATCATTTTTGTGATTTTTTTTTTTAAGATGGATTTTAACTAGGAATTACAAAGCCCTCAGCAAAGGTTCCAAGGGCAGTACCTCAGGCTTTTTGAACATTATGATGGAGCTAAAGAAATGTTGTAACCATTGCTACCTCATTAAACCACCAGATAATAATGAATTCTATAATAAACAGGAGGCCTTACAAGTAAGAATTTTTAAATGTTGTTACTTTGTGATAAAGTTCTAGAAATGTTTATTCACTTACAATCGAAAATAGCTCAATGCTTTAATATATTGGTTCTCTTTAGTTAGTGCTGCTTTAAATAATTGTCTCAGTTATTTTTTAATCTTTGTAGAAAAGATTTTAAAATTCTAATTTATCTAACTATTTTGATGAATTTTCTAAAAACAGATCTCTCAAACTGTAGACTATAGTAACTTATCCAGCAAAAAATCCTACCATACGTTTATAATTATAAAAAAAAATTCATTAATACTAATTATGCTGCATTTGTGATTTCATAAATGGTAGTCTAAAGGATATCTTGACCTCACATCTTAGCCCTTCCTGGTACTTCTGAAAGATAAATCAGAAGTGTGAAGGCACAACTGCAGTCCAGCCACTGTAGTGCGTTGAAGGGCTAGGATCAGTGTCTAATATTAATACATTAGAATTCATTTGCTTACTCTTTTTAAACCTTTGGTTGCTTAGTTGCTTCTGCCTCCAGTGTAATTGTTCTTCAGCTGAGATTTTTGGAGAAACACTGTGGTATAGTAACTAGCAAACAGAGTGAAATAGTACTTTTTAGCTCCTCGACAATACAAAAACCTAGGTGTTATGTGGCAAGGAAAATGTTAGCTTAAGTCGTAGAGTGAATGGTAAATAAAGGTCTTAGAAATTTTGAAAAGTGAAATAAGTTGTTGTCTAACATTATGAAAATTTAAAATCTCAATTTAAAATAATTCAGGTGACTGAAGTGTTACATGGACAACTTATCACATCTTTTAACATATAACAACTTTAATTTATCGTTTCTATAGCACTTAATTCGTAGTAGCGGAAAATTGATTCTTCTTGACAAGCTATTAATTCGCCTAAGAGAACGAGGCAATCGAGTTCTTATTTTTTCACAAATGGTGCGGATGTTAGATATACTTGCAGAATATTTGAAATACCGTCAATTCCCTTTTCAAGTAAGCATTTAATTGTACTTGTTTTAAATTTTATCTAATTCCTGAGCATATTTCACAGAATTACCTTTGAAATTATCTTGTAAGTGTTTAGGTTTTTATATAAGATACACTTTTCCTTTAAAGAGGTATGTCTGCTTTAAAAAAAAATTTGTCATTCCCTTTCTTCTTCTTGACTTTATGTATTGCAATAAAGTTTTTCTTCCTTATAATTTCTATTTTCTTTTAATTTTGCCTTTTTCTTCTATACTTGCTTTAGATTTTAAAAACTGATCTAAGGCAGAGTTTTCTTGATTGGACAGATCTAAAAGCAGGGAAGCCTTTAGTCTTTAATCTGAATGAGGGAAACAGCAAGCAGTCTCTGTAAATGTGAATGCTGCCAAGATTCTAATGACTTTTATGCTCATAGTTAGCTGACACAGTGTTTGCTGAGTAAAACTAGACAATGTTAGAGAAGAAACTAAAGACCAAAATTCTCATCCATCTATTCAAAATTTATCTTGAAGTTCATTCAATATAACTAAAGCTAATATTGATGAGTGTTTAAAGTCAGGTTCTATTTTCAGTACTTTACATCTAATTATTTAATTCTTGAAGCAGTTTTATGAACAGTATTAGGAACATAGCAGGCATTTATAGATACAGCTAGTAAATGGTGTATATTTAGTACAGATAGTAAAATAGCTGTAAAATTATAATAATAGGACTCAATACACAATCCTTGCTTTGTCAGAGCTTATAATCTCGGAGACAGACATCAAGCAGGTAATCACAAATAAAGGTAACAATACAATTCTGGTAAGTGTTGTGAAGAAAGGTATTTGGTGATGTGAACATCATTGAGAAATATTACGGTAATTTAGGGGAAAACGTAGAAGAGTACCATTAGTTGAGGTTTTTGAAAACACCTTTATTGATAAGTAATTCCAATACTATACAGTTTACCCATTTAAAGTATACAATTCAGTGGTTTTTACTATGTTCACAGATGTGTGTTATTGTCACACAGGGGGTTTCAGAACATTTTCATCAGAAAGAAACCTGTACGCTTTAGCTATTCCTCCTGTCCTTCCAATTTGCCTTCCTCTCCTGCCCTGTGTTGTTTTGTTTTTTGTTTTTGAGATGGAGTTTCACTCTTGTTGCCCAGGCTGGAGTGCAATGGCACAATCTTGGCTTACGGTGACCTCCACCTTCCAGGTTCAAGCGATTCTCCTCCCTCAGTCTCCTGAGTAGCTGGGATTACAGGCATGCACCACCACACCTGACTAATTTTGTGTTTTTAGTAGAGATGGAGTTGCTCCATGTTGTCAGGCTGGTCTTGAACTCCCAACCTCAGGTGATCTGCTTACCTTGGCTTCCTAAAGTGCTGGGATTACAGACATGAGCCACCGCGCCCAGCCCCTGTGTTGGTTTGTTTTTAAACAAATTATTGTGTACATGGTCAAACAAAAAATTAGTTTGGCTAATTTTGAGTGTTCATAAGCACCACTTCTCTGCCACTAATCTCTTCTTATTCCCAGCTCACTTCCTGGAGAGAATCATTTTTAATTTTATTTGGTTTAGGTCATGCCACAGTGATGAGATGCCACTATTCTTAAAATGTGTACTAATTTGTATTTTAATGGAAAAGAAAAAACACTATTTTAATTTTTTTTAAATCTTAATAGACAATCTCTTTCCCTACGTTGTATAGGTGATAATTTAGAGTATTTCACTTAAACCAAAACCACTTAGAATACATAATTTAAAATGTTTATCATATTTTTCTTTTCAGAGTCAAAGTTCATATAGTAGCAAAGCAAAGGTAGGCATATGGCTTCCCAAAATATTAGTTTAATTCATCAGTTAAATGCATGGATCCTAGTAGGCAAGTTATTTCTAGTCTATAACCAGTTAATAATTATAAAATCATTGCCATTATAAAGCGAAATAGTAGCTAATGTTTAATAAGCATTCAGTATGTGTAGGCACTGTGATACGTGTTTTCCTATGCTCTCTCACCGAGTTCTCGATAGTCTATGAAGGAGGGACTTCTTTTATATCTATTTTACTTAAAGTGGAACTGATGTGGAGAAGAAGTTTGTGGAGGAAAGTCAGATCACTTGCTCAAGATGCCCAGTGAATAAGATACTCAAATGCAGGTGGTTGACTAGAGCCCATGATGCTTCATACCAATAATTTTCAAACTTTAGTGTGCATCAGAATCAACTGGATGGCCTTTGCTAAACATCTTCAGTAGGTCTTGGGTAGAACTCAGTAATTTGCCTATCTATGTTCTCAGTTGACACTAATGCTATTCTAGTAACCATACTGGACTTAATCAGTGTTTTTAAAACTGAATTGTAGGCTGAGTGGCTTATGCCTGCAATCCCAGCACTTTGGGAGGCCGAGGTGGGCGGATCACCCAAGGTCAGGAGTTTAAGACGAGCCTGACCAACATGTGAAACCCCGTCTCTACTAAAAATACAGAAATTAGCCAGGTGTGGTGGTGGGTGTCTGTAATTTCAGCTACTCGGGAGGCTGAGGCAGGAGAATTGCTTGAACCTGGGAGGCGGAGGTTGAGATGAACCAAGATCGTGCCACTGCCCTCCAGCCTGGGCTACAAGAGGGAAACAGTCTCAAAAAAAAAAAAAAAAAAAAAAAACCACTGAATTGTAAATAGATTTGTGAATCAGTTTGATCAGTTGTACCAACATTTGAAAGTAAAATGATAAAACGTGAGCATATAATACAGTCTATCATGTTATGATATGAAACTTGTTTCAGGTGTTTGTAAACAGCTGTGTACTTAATTACGTATCTCTTAGAATGGGACTCAAGCAGAATAGTATGACAGCCTATGCTGTATTTACTCTTGAGGTTGCAGTCTTAGTGATTTGGAGCACAGACTAAAGACAGACTGCCTGAACATTAATTTACTGTCTAGTAAGTACTTTCTGTTATAGTTTTAGTAAAGGACATGCTTTACATTTCTACTTAATTTTATAATTGATTTTAATTGCTTTGTAACATTTTGATTCTGTTATATGCAGTATTTTAATGTGTTTTATTCTAGAGATTAGATGGATCAATAAAAGGAGAACTGAGGAAACAAGCTCTAGATCATTTTAATGCTGAGGGATCAGAGGTATGTATTAGTACTTTTTAAATTGTAAGTAATTTTGATTTAGTATTAGTATATTACATTATTATATTATTTAGACATTTTTTTTAATCTTTATGTCCAGCTTGATTAAAAAAGAGTAGGGTTAGCCACCTTCGATCAGCAAATGAGGTTTTAAAGTCACTATTCTAGGTTAAACCTAAGAATTTTATTTTTATTTTATTTTTTTTAAGATAGAGTCTCGCTGTGTTGCCCAGGCTAGAGGGCAGTGGCGCGATCTTAGCTCACTGCAACCTCCACCTCCCGAGTTCAAGCTATTATTCTGCCTCAGCCTCCCAAGTGGCTGTGATTACAGGTGCACACCGCTGTGCCTGGCTAGTTTTTGCATTTTTAGTAGAGATGGGGTTTTGGCTTGTTGCTAGGCTGGTCTTGAACTCCTGAGCTCAGGTGATCCACCCGCCTTGGCTTCCCAAAGTGCTGGGATTACAGGCATGAGCCACCACGTCCAGCCAAGAATTGTACTCTTTATTATCAATACTGTTTCAGCATGGAACAGTTATTTTAATGTGGTTCAAAATAAATTAGATTGGGCACAGTAGCTCAAACCTGTAATCCCAGCACTTTGGGAGACCAATGCAGGAGAATCACTTCAGGTCAGGAGTTTGAGGCCGCCCTGGGAAGCAGTGAGACTGCTGTCTACAAAAAAAAAAAAAAAAAAAGTAAAAAAAATAAGCTGGGCATGATGGTACTCACTTGTAGTCCCAGTTACTTGGGAGGCTGAGGTGAGAGAATCGCTTAGCTCAGGAATTTGAGGCTGCAGCAAGCTATGATCATGCTAATAGACTCTAGCTCAGGCAGTAGAGCAAGACTCTGTCTCAAAAAAAAAAAAAAAAGCTAAATCCAAAAAAGAACATATCCCACTTTACTTTTAAATTTTTTTTTTTTAATTTCCATAGGTTTTTGGGAAACAGGTGATATTTGGTTAAACAAGCAAGTTCTGTAGTGGTGGTTTGTAAGAATTTGGTGCACCCATGGCAGTATACACTGAACCAAATTTGTAGTGTTTTATCACTCACCCCCTTCCCACCCTTTCCCTCTGAGTCCTCAAAGTCCTTTGTATCATTCTTAAGACTTTGCATCCTCATAGCTTAGTTCCCACTTATGAATGAGAATATGCAACGTTTGGTTTTCCATTCCTGAGTTATTTCACTCAGAATAAGTCTCCAGGCTGGGCATGGTGGCTCACGCCTGTAATCCCAGCACTTTAGGAGGCTCAGGTGGGCTGATCACTTGAGGTCAGGAGTTTGAGACCAGCCTGGCCAACATGGTGAAACCTCATCTCTACTAAAAATACAAAAATTAGCTGGGCATGGTAGTGCATTCCTGTAATCCCAGCTACTCGGGAGGCTAAGGCAGGAGAATTGCTTGAACCTGGGAGGCAGAGGTTGCAGTGAGCCAAGATAAAAAGAGTGAGTCTCTGTCTCAAAAAATAAAAGGAATATAGTCTCTACCAGGTTGCTGTGAATGCCAGTATTTCTTTTTTATGGCTGAATAGTATTCTGCCGTATATGTATACCACAGTTTCTTTATCTACTTGTTGATTGATGAGCATTTGGGCTGGTTTCACATTGTTGCAATTGTGAATTGTACTTTTATAATTATGTGTGTGCAAGTATCTTTCTCCTGTAATGACTTTTTTTCCTCTGGGTAGATATCCAGTAGTGGGATTGCTGGATCAAATGGTTGTTCTACTTTTAGTTCTTTAAGGAATTTCCACACTGTTTTCCATAGAGTTCTTTTTTTGGGTATGTGCCTTTTATTTTTTAAGGAAATAAAATTTACAGATAGAGTTGAAGCATCATTTTTTTCTTATTCCATTGTCTTTCTTTTTCACCAGAAGTAAACTGTATTGAATTTGGTGTTATTAACATATGTATTTGATTTTGGAGTGTTTTTGTTGGTCTTGCTAGAGGTTTATATATTAGTTTTAAAAACTGCTTTTCTGTTTAATTAGTAATGTACTGTTTAAATTCAGAAAATCAACTGAAAATTTTTCGTTTTGATTATTCATTTTCTTACAGGATTTCTGCTTTTTGCTGTCCACAAGAGCTGGAGGTCTAGGGATTAATTTAGCCTCTGCTGACACTGTTGTTATATTTGATTCCGATTGGAATCCACAGAATGATCTTCAGGCACAGGCTAGAGCCCATCGAATTGGGCAAAAGAAACAGGTATTTTTAATTTTAATTTATATTATGTTACTGTTTTAGAATTCTTTTTTGGGGGGGGAAGTGATTTCAGTTTATCCTCTAGAGGATAAGATCACTGGAACAATCATATTGCTGTTTAACAGATGGATACTGAGGAACTTGGTTTACCAAAATCACCTGGAGAGTCTGACAGAATTGAGATAACTGCGTATAAATAGGATCATATATTCTGTTTTGATATTGTATTCTAGTCATAACTATAAAATGCAGTTTTTCATTTCAGAACAAAAACTTTAAAAAGTCTTTATTTGCTTATTTTAACTTGAAAGAGAGTTTGAGTAGCATATACAACCTTTTTATTAGTCTATATTTTGTCCATGTGCTTACAAGATTGACGACATACAAATGCAGTCTCATTTTATAATTGTAACAAAATACCTTTAAATGGTGGTGCCGAACCTTTACCTAGAGAAATAGGGAAAATTTACTACACCACTTCTTTTCAATTTTGGAGAGTTTGTTTTATGGCGGGCTTGTTTTTAACTTGGTGAGTCGTTCTTAGAATTTTGCATTATATAGAGTGATGAAACATTAGAATTGAGGCGATGAGTGTAAGGTTGTCAGAAGTTTACATGCCCCCCACCCCCAATTTTCCACAGCTAAATCATAACTTAAAAATTACTGTCATTCCTTTAGAACAATAAAAATACGCAAATGGAATCTCCTTACCAAAATGTTAAGAAGGAAGATAAGGTATAGTTTCAAAATAGTCTCTGTTTTTTTTGAGACGGAGTTTCGCTCTTGTTGCCCAGGCTGGAGTGCAATGGCACGATCTCGGCTCACCTCAACCTCCGTCTCCTGGGTTCAAGCAATTCTCTTGCCTCAGCCTTCTGAGTAGCTGGGACTACAGGCATGCGCCACCATGCCCAGCTAATTTTTGTATTTTTAGTAGAGACGGGGTTTCACCATGTTGACCAGGATGGACTCGATCTCTTGACCTTGTGATCCACCCGTCTCGGCCTCCCAAAGTGCTGGGATTACAGGCGTGAGCCACCGTGCCCGGCCTCAAAATAGTCTCTTAAGTTGTGGAACTCTAGCTTTAAACATCTTTTTAAAATTTTCATTTTGCTTTTAACCAGTGAAAACTTCACGTGGAATGAGCTTCAATCTGTGTGCCAATGTTTAGGCACGTCAGATTAGCAGAACAAATCCTTAATACTGCAATTTGTTTGCTCATGTGTATTTTTACAGGTGAATATTTATCGTCTAGTTACAAAGGGATCAGTTGAAGAAGATATTCTTGAAAGGGCCAAAAAGAAGATGGTGTTAGATCATCTTGTAATTCAAAGAATGGACACAACTGGGAAGACAGTACTACATACTGGTTCTGCCCCATCAAGGTGGTTACTTTATTATAAAAAATGTCATTTTAGAGCCAGTGTATTCATTTTCCCGACATGTTATATCACTATAAGTAGATCATTGAAGAAATGTATTCAGTGTTGTACTTTTTATATTTTGGAAGACTTTGGACTAATTTCTAGTTAGAAAAATACCTGGTTTCATTACTATAGATTTGTAATTAGAGGGTTAATCTCTTAACGTCTATGCTTCAAGTTTCTTATTTAAAAATAAATATACTGGCCTAGACAACATGGTGAAACCCCACCTCTACAAAAAATAAAAAACTTAACTCGGCATGGTGAAACATGCCTGTACTCCCAGCTGCTCAGGAGGCTGAAGTGGGAGGATCAGTTGAGCCCAGGAGGTGGAGGTTGCAGTGAGCTAAGATTGTGCCACTGCACTTCAACCTGGGTGAGAATGAGACAGTCTCAGAAAAAAAATAAAAATAAAAGATACTAATACTTGATTTACCTAACTTCCTCATGTAACTGTTTTAATAAAACTGAATGAAAATGTCAGTAATTAATAAAAGTCATGTGTAAATGTTATATTTTTAACTGTTAATGTTAAGCATTTTTGTTTTTCCTGTTTTAGTTCTACTCCTTTCAATAAAGAAGAGTTATCAGCCATTTTAAAGTTTGGTGCTGAGGAACTTTTTAAGGAACCTGAAGGAGAAGAACAAGAGCCCCAGGTTAAAAAAAAAAAAAAAAAAAAACCTGCCTCAGAATATGCATTACCTATTTGATAGGACAGAAGGATTTAGTATATTTAAAGATTGTTTTTCTAATTTTAGGAAATGGATATAGATGAAATCTTGAAGAGGGCTGAAACTCATGAAAATGAACCAGGTCCTTTAACCGTAGGCGATGAATTGCTTTCCCAGTTCAAGGTAGATTTAAACAAAATTTTCTTTATAATAAATTGAGAGGAATTGAGTTATTGTCATTTAGTGGTTTGTTAATTTTTCTTTAAGCATAATCAGGAATATAATTTTTGTCTTTCTGTGTTGTATAAAAACTACTCTCCCTTGTTCAGACAAACCAGTAGCAAACTAATTTGAAAGAGACCAAATCCGTTTATGAAGTTACATTTAGTTGGGCGGAAAGAGCTGTTGTTTCCTAATTAGCAACTAGAATAGTGCTTGGCAAATAGCATGTCCTTAAATATTTGGGTAAATAAATCAATTAGTGTGATCTCTTATTTAGATTTCCATGACTGAAAGCTTTCAGCTGATTTTTTATTGAAGCAGTTATTAACATTAACTTATCACAAATAAGAAAACTCTAGTAAATCAGTCAAAGCAAGCAATAAGGTACTATATATTGATACTTAATATCCCTGGTTTGTTGATGGCCAGTGAGTTGAAGGGAGTACTAAAGCAACATAAGTCAACTGACCTCATGGAGTAAGATAAGTGCGTTGAAGGGAGTACTAAAGCAACATAAGTCAACTGACCTCATGGAGTAAGATAAGTGCCGTTTGTTTAGCTATTTTCTATGAACTGAGATTTTTAAGGATCAATTCATTTCATATGTTCATTTGACAAATATTTATAGAACATCTTTAGTATACCCCACACAGTGAATAAAAAACTTTTATAATTTTAATGAATCACTCTGGCTACTGTGTGGATGATTGACTGTAGTGAGGCAAGAACTATAACAGGGAGGTAAGATAGAAGACTGTTCAATAATTCTGGTTAAGAGCTGAAGGTTTCTGGAACTGGTACTCTGGGCATGGTCTAATTAATTCTTTTTTCCTATAAAGTTTATACTCTTGGCTTTTGATTTGAGTAATAGGTAATTTGAAAACCTGTTAAGTAAATATAGGTTATTTTTTTAGTATTTAGTTGGTATGTGTACAGTTGATTTTAAGGCTGTCATTTAAATAACAGGAATGAATGCAAGCTGTATTCAGCCTCAAATAAGAATAGTTTTCTTGTCTTCACCCAGCTATATATTAATATAAATTTTAATGTACTAGTATTGATAGCCATTTTTTCTCTCTGTTTTTTTGAGATGGAGTCTTACTCTGTCACCCAGGCTGGAGTGCAGTGGCATAATTTTGGCTCACTGCAACCCCCACCTCCTGAGTTCAGGCGATTTTCTTTCCTCAGACTCCCGAGTAGCTGGGATTACAAGCTTGTGTCAGTATGCCTGGCTATTTTTTGTTTTATTTTTTTGAGACAGAGTCTCACTTTAGCCCAGACTGGAGTGCAGTGGCCAGTCTTGGTTCACTGCAACCTCTGCCTCCCAGGTCCCGGTTCAAGCAGTTCTCCTGCCTCAGCCTCCCAACTAGCTGAGATTACTGAAACACACCACCATGCTCAGCTAAGTTTTGTATTTTTAGTAGAGACAGGGTTTAACCATGTTGGCCAGACTGGTCTGAACTCCTGACCTCAAACGATTGACCCACCAGGGCCTCCCAAAGTGCTGGGATTACAGGCGTGAGCCTGTATAGCTCTCTGTATACCAGACCTTGCATAGTACCTTAAATGTGTTACCTTATTTAATCCTCACAATAGTATGCTCTCAGAGCTCTGTGTCTCTGCCAGTAGCTCTTTAGGTAGTGTTTTCATGATCATAAAAATGCTATTAGATTGTTCTAAGTACTTGATAGATGGACTGGTATGAGAATTTCTGCAGATTATTTAACATGTTAATAGTACAAATTACTTTTTTTTGTTGTTCTGTTAAGTGCTTTTAGTTCTGTGATGCTACTAATTTTGATGAGCAGTAGGGCAAAAGAAAATCATTCTTAGAGGATTATTAGAAGTCATTTAGTTTGATCTGCTTTGCCCTAATGAAGAAATGAATCTAGGTTGTTTAGAAGTTAAATTTGGTTTAGTCCACAGTCATATTCATTATCCTAAGGATATTTAGGCCTGCCAATTCCTCCCCCTTAAAAAAAAATTAGGGATCAATTTTTCTGTAACAGTTACTCTTAAAATTCTGAAATTTATCAGGTTGCCAACTTCTCAAATATGGATGAGGATGACATTGAGTTGGAACCTGAAAGAAATTCAAAGAATTGGGAGGAGATTATTCCAGAAGATCAAAGAAGACGATTGGAAGAAGAAGAAAGACAAAAGGAACTTGAGGAAATTTATATGCTCCCAAGAATGAGAAATTGTGCAAAACAGGTGATTTTGTAATTTTAAAGATATTTCTGTAATGTAAGAGTATTCAACCCTGGCTGATTCTTTGAATTACGAGATGATCTAAAACCATCTTCTTCTTGGCCCTTTCAAGAATATCTTCTTCAACTGATCCCTTTATAACTAGACGATAAATATTCACCTGTAAATATCTCATTTGTCTAGTTAGAATAGCAATGTGGTTATTAAGCAGAATGGAAAACAACAACTAATCAAACTGTCCACCCAGAGATACAATTAATATTATTGCAGTGTACATCATTCCAGTTTTTAATGCATTATCATTTACCTTTATGAGGTATTGGTTCATAGTTTTCTTTTCTTGTAATGTTCTTGATTTGATAATGTTTGCCTCATGAAATGAGAATTATTTCCTCTTATTAATCATTTCAAAGAAGCTGCTCCTGGTTTTATTGAATGTGTGTGTGTGTGTGTATGCGACAGTATCTTTCTCCGTTGCCAAGGCTGGAGTGCAGAGACACAATTTCAGCTCACTGTAACCTCGACCTCCTGGCCTCAGATGATCCTCCCACCTGAGCCTCCCAAGTAGCTGGAACTACAGGTGTACCCCACCACACCCAGCTGATTTTTGTATTCTTTTTGTAGAGATGGGGTTTTGCCATGTTGTGCAGGCCGTCTGGAACTTCTGGGCTTATATGATTCATTTGCCTTGACCTCCCAAAATGTCAGGACTATAGGCATGAGGCACTGCACCTGGCCTCTTTTATTTGGTTTCTTAAGGTGCAAGCTTAGATACAGAAATGTAATCCTTGTTTTCTAATAAAGGCATTTAATGCTACAAATTTTTCTTTAAGCATTGCCTTTTCTGAATTTTCCAAATCTATTGTTTTTATTTTCCTTAATTTCAGAATATTTTAAAATTTCCCTTATGACTTATCTTTGACCCACAGGTCTTTTTAGAAGTGTGTTTTAAAATGTTCAAATATTGAGATTTTTCAACTATCTTTGTTAATAATGGGTTGTTTAATTCTGTCATCGTCAGAAAGCATGCTTTATATAATTTTAATTTTTAAAAATTTGTTGGTATATATTCAGTGGCCTAAACAAATACCAAATTTTTAAATAACTGTAATAGTGCTATGCCAAGCTATATTCTCCAGTCTTCTACCATGCTTCTTTCTCATGAGCACCTGGTGGAAGTTTGTGTTAAAGTGCCTGAGAGTGGGTGCAGGTGCTTTGAGTTTTAACTGTTAGGTACTGTGATCTCACAATAGCCTACACTCAGCCATTAGTAGATTTTAGCTGATCTCCTCTTACCTGCTTGTATGGTACTTGATTTCTGTCACCTGTGCTATTCACAGATGAGCCACAGTTCAAGTCCCATCTCTTTTTCTGTTTTTGTAATCTCTTGTATTTCCTTACATTTAGATGTGTAGGTTGCCCTGTGATTTTATCTCTCTGATGTTAAATAGGAAAGTTATAATTTTGTAGATCAGATTTGTTGTTAGAGTAGGAGCAGTGCCCTTACCAACTTCCTACATAACAGTCAGAAGTGGAGCCAAAAATAATGGTTTTGGCCTGAAAGTAACCATATATGTTATTTTTTCTTTCTGTTTATTTCTTCAAACTCCTAAGTAGTTTTGTTTTACAGTGTGTAAGAATGCAGCATTACATTAGATCTTGTGAAAGGATCAAGGAAGGTTAGAAAAAATAAGGTTTAAATACCAGCCTTTACTTCATTTAACTTTCAGCACATTAGAGGTTCAGAATATGTGCCAAGGCTTTGGAAAAACTCCTAAGACTTAGAGAATATATGGTTTGATGCATCCCATTAAAACTGATGGATGTTACAAATAGCCTTTTATGTGGATTCAACTGGCACTTTTTTCTTTCAAATATCTCATTTGTCGAGTTAGAATAGCAATATGTGGATATTGAGCAGAATGGAAAAAAAGAAAAACTAATCAAACTGTCCACCCAGAGTTACGACTAATATTATTGCAGTGTACATCATTCCAATTTTTTTCATGCATTATCATTTGCCAAATTAAAGTGGAGTTGTATTAATTTGGAACTTTTTCTTCTTTTTGACAGTATGTCATGAATGTTAATTATTCTGCAACCCCATTTTTAATGGTCTCTCAGCATTATATCATACAGATTATTTGTCTGATCTCTCTTTGATGAATATTTAGATTATTTGCTTTTTGTTTTTGAGACAGGATCTCACTGTGTTGCCCAGGCTGAAATGCAGTGGTGCAGTCATGGCTCACACTGCAGCCTCAACTTCATGGGCTCAAATGGTCCTCCCAACTCAGCCTTCCAAGTAGCTGGAACTACAGGTGCATGCTACAGAAATGCCTGGCTAATATTTTGAATTTTTTGTAAATATAAGATCTCACTCTGTTCCCTAAGCTGGTCTTGAACTCCTGTTATCTTCCTGCCTTGGCCTTCCAGTTATCATCCTGCCTTGGCCTCCCAGTCATGCTGGGATTACAGGGATGAGCTGCTGCACTCAGCCGTATTTTTCTTTTATGATGTAAATAACTTTATTGATCAGTGTTTCTTCGCAATTCTGATCTCCTCAGGAAAAATGCCTAGAAGTTATGTTGCTTGGTCAGTAGAATTACTTTTGAGGCTTTTGGTATAATGTTGTCTAATTACCCTTTAAGTCAAAATACCCACCAGAGGTATATGAATGTTTATTTTTCCATACCATTGCCAGTATTGGCTATTGTTGCTTACTTAGTGTTGGTCAAGTTGATAGATTAAAAAAAAAAAGAATTGCATTTTATTGTTACTTTACATCTAAAAAAATTACCAATGAAGAAATCCCATTTTACATGTTTTTATTTGATGAATTGCTCATTAATAACCTTTCTCATATTTTTACAGAAGGACTATGGTTATTTTCTTGTAGATTTGTAAGAGTGCTTTAAGTAGTAAGGCTATTAATTACCCATTGTCATTAATGTATTTTTCTCTGTTTGCTTTTTAATTTTGTTTATGGAATATTTTTGATACATTGAAAAACGTTTTTAAGATTCTGACCATCTTTTATAACAGTTTTTGCTCTTAAGATAAAAGCTGTTTTTACACTAAGGTTGGGTAAATTTTTATTTTCCAATTCCAGATTAGTTTCAACGGAAGTGAAGGTAGGCGCAGTAGAAGTAGGAGATACTCTGGATCTGATAGTGATTCCATCTCAGAAAGGAAAAGGCCAAAGAAACGTGGAAGACCACGAACTATTCCTCGGGAGAATATTAAAGGATTTAGTGATGCAGAAATTAGGCGGTAAGATGAAAAAAGACAATCACTTCAGCTTGGTTTTAGTGGAGCATGAAACTAAAATATAAAAATTCCGTAATTTTCAAAGATTGTGATGAAGTTTTAGAAGAGGCAAATGTGTGTTATTTGAATAGGAATTGGGTAGGTCTGCTTTTGGGTATTTGTTGTAACGAAACAAAACAAGTTTGGTGTCTAATCTTTGCATGCTATTTATTGCTAAACTACTTAGACTAAAATTTTTTTTATTAATGTAACTCAGAATAATCATCCTTTTGCATAAAAGTATTTTTGATAAATTAGATTTTTTCCAAAATTCTCACTGCATTTATGACTTCCAAAGTTACTAATTTTTTGTGGGAATAATTTAGTTCTGTATTTTTCTAGTTTCTTAACACCAAGGTGACTTCCTTTTCGGAAGTAACCCTGTTAAAAGCATTTCTGATATGTTCAAGTAGGAATTGAGGTGAAGTAAGACTGGCCATGTGGGATAAATTGTGGTGTCCATTCAAAATATGTATACATTTCTTTAAGGGGAATGCAATAACCACTTGCTTTTGTTTATGTAATAGTTTTGGATATGAAATTTATTAAAATCTTGTTCAGTTTTGTATTTTGAAAGTTTGTTGTTTCTTTCAAGCCATTGTAACTTTTCTCTTTTAAATCTTAGACCTGACAAAATTCCTCATTCTTTCTACCAGAAAACTTAATACATTGTTAGCCTTTTTTAAAGGTACTTTCGTGACCACCTGATTTGCTGGACTTTCCGTCTTTAGTTAGGAAGTATTTTGACTTCACTTTACCTGGATATTTTTCCTCATTTATTAACCACTTACCTAGCTTTCTTAAGTAAAATTTTAATTTTCCATTGTTGGTGTAATACCACACCTAATTAAAGCCATTCAGTAAATTTTTATCAGCACTTGGAATGTGAGGAAGTGTACTATAATTGATAATCATTGTGGAGACACTTCCTGTGGTAGCTTTGAACCTTTTTTGGTCTTACGGAAATAATAAAGTAATTTCTAAAACAAAATTTAGCTTCTGTTGTTTTATTTATACTGATATCTAAACATCATCCTGGGTGTCAAAATATACCTTGTCTTACTTGGTGTATCTTAATGTTTTAACATTTTTGTTTTTAGCATAGTTCATTCTTAGTAACAGTGCCTTGAATTAATTTTTATACTAACAAGTATTTTCTTATGTCTGTAAACATTAGAAATATATATATATAATTTTAGTGAAATCTGAAGCTCACATTTAAACCAAACAATTATTTTCTCTCAGGTTTATCAAGAGCTATAAGAAATTTGGTGGTCCTCTGGAAAGGTGAATACGTTTATCATTCTCATAAAATTATGGAATATATTACATGCTGTCAGCTTTGTTTGTTTGTGTTGACATTTCAGTTTAGCTACTTTGTTTACTTTGCTGTTAATTGACATTCAAAAAATTAATGGATAAAGCAAATATCAGATTGATTTTTAAAAATGTTTTTGTACTATCCTTAATTTCTGTTCTCAAATTTTTTTTTCCTGTAAATGAAGTTATCTATAAAATACATGTTTAAATTGTACTTTTATGACTGTAAGGCACTTTTTACAATCTTTATCTCGTTTTTTATCAGTAACTTAAAAGTGGCATGAGCAGATTTATCCATAGAGGGGCTGAGTTACTAACCCAACCTTTTTTTTGTTTTGTTTTGTTTTTTCTTTATGAGACAGAGTCTCACTCTGTTGCCCAGGCTGGAATGCAGTGTCACGATCTCAGCTCATTGCAGCCTCTGCCTCCTGGGTTCATGCAGTTTTCCTGTGTCAGCCTCCCAAGTAGCTGGGACTACAGGTGCATGCCACCACACCCAGCTAATTTTTTTTTTTTTAATAGAGACAGGGTTTCACCATGTTAGCCAGGTTGGTCTAGAACTCCTGACTTCAGGTGATCCACCCACCTCAGGCTCCCAAAGGCTAACCCAGCCTTTTAACCAGTTCTGCTTTTCCTAACTGGAGATATTTTCTTAATTTTCTCTAATTCATTCTCTTATACAAACTGTATTACGATTCAAATTCTTAAGACAGTTTTTTGAAGTTGTCAGATAATCTAAATAATTATTGTGATTTGGATATTCTTTGCCTTTTGTTGTGGCCAACCTACTCTCTGAATATAGACCAGCAAAGACCCAAATTAGTTTATTTTTTACTCTAAAAAAGTCCCTTTGAAAGTAGACATATTTTCTGTTTTGAGATGGTGTACTTAAAATGCAATTAAATGCTTGCATAATTATTCTGGATGAAAAATGTCTTGACAATCATTCATATTATCTATTTGGTGCAGAGTAATAAAAGTTACAGAACTTTACTCAGCTCTTTTGTTTACAGTTAATTATAAAGCTTTACTACATTTTGAACCTCTTAAAATTTGATCAGTTCTTAAAAGCTTTTACAGAATTGATATGTATTCTTCCATTTGCTCTATAATGAAGTAGTTAAACTTACTGAATATATAAATGAATTGTTTCTCTGCCACATTGTCCTGGTTTTTATGTGTTTTCTGCCATTTATGTGAACAAGAATATATAGAGCATACAGTAGAGTGACATTGAGATCATGAAATAGAGTGAAACTTAGTTTATCTTAAATGGCACCATTTCATTTAACATATTTACCTGAAAATTGTATTGTTTTGTTACAGATTAGATGCAATTGCTCGAGATGCTGAATTAGTTGATAAGTCGGAAACAGATCTTAGACGACTAGGAGAATTGGTACATAATGGTTGCATTAAAGCTTTAAAGGATAGTTCTTCAGGAACAGAACGAACAGGTAACATTAAAATGAGAGTGATTTAAAAGAGAGGCAAATGAAAGTTTCAAAGTATGTTTTGTTGAGCTAGATTTGATTTTTTTTTTTTTTTTAAGATGGGGGTTTCACCACATTGGTCAGGCTGGTCTTGAACTCCCGACCTCAGGTGATCCGCCCGTCTTGGCCTCCAAAGTGCTTGGATTACAGGCGTGAGCCAACACGCCCGACCGATTTGATATCTTAAATTATTTATTCATCAGTCTTAAAAGATTCTTTATAAAACAAGCCATTCTGGGTGATAGGAAACAGAGAACAGAATTGCAATTTTGAAGGCAATAGAATCTGTTTTTAGAGTCCCTGACATTTTCTGTCTGGGAGGTAAGTCAGAAATTACTGTTTTCTATCACTTATATATGCACACGCCCACACACACATACACAAAATACAATATGTATTATTAGTATCTATAGTTTGTTTGTTTGTTTGTTTGTTTAGTATAGATGACTGGGAAAATATAAATATACATATATGATACTGGTTTGGGACATAATTATTTTATTATGCTTATTTTGCAGTTCATTTACCTGAATAAAATTATTTAGATAAGATTTAATAAGCAAGGCAGGCATAGTGGCTCACACCTGTAATCCCAGCACTTAGGGAGGCTGAGATGGGAGTTTAGCTTGAACCCAGGAGTTTGAGACCAGCCTGGGCAACACAGTGAGACCCTGTCTCTAAGAAAAATTAAAAAATGAAAATTAACTGGGTGTGATTATACTTGCTTGTAGTCTTAGTTACTTGTGAATTGAGGTGGGAGGATTGCTTGAGCCTAGTGGGTCAAGGCTGCAGTGAACAATGATTGCACCACTGCACTTCCAGCCTGGGTGACAGAGCAAGACCCTGAGTCATCATGCTAGAATTCTTTATTTACAGGCTGATGGTATTAATAGATTGATCCATTTTATGTAATTGGTAAAACACTTAGATGAAATACTGTTTGTGAATCTACATCTGCTTTATAATCACTAGTTCATATGTAGTGAAATTTAAGGTTTTCCAGTAATCTCCTTAATAATATAAGGAATACTTATCGTTAAATAACATAAGTAATAACATCGGTTGCTTAGTGTTTACAGAATTATGTTTCATACTTTTAAAAATACTCTTTTAAAAAAAAAAAAATCAAGGTGGCAGACTCGGAAAAGTGAAGGGTCCAACATTCCGAATATCAGGAGTACAGGTGAATGCCAAGCTAGTCATCTCCCATGAAGAAGAATTAATACCTTTACACAAATCCATTCCTTCTGATCCAGAAGAAAGAAAGCAGTGAGTTATTTATTTTCTCCATTGTAAGATTTTTGTTATTCAATAATGGCAAAATGAATGTGTTAAATTTTTATGGTGTTACTGGCTAGTTTTGAATAAAATTTGAAGAAATAAAATGTATTTTGAAGTTGTCATGATTCATGTTTTTCAAAATTAATATTTCAGTAAGGTGGTTACGAACTTACCAGCAGTTATTAACTTTAATGCCAGGTATACTATCCCATGCCACACAAAGCCAGCTCACTTTGATATAGACTGGGGCAAAGAAGATGATTCCAATTTGTTAATTGGTATCTATGAATATGGATACGGAAGCTGGGAAATGATTAAAATGGATCCTGACCTCAGTCTAACACACAAGGTACTTACCTATTTCTTGATTCTATTGATCATTCATGTTGAATTTAATTTATTCTAATTCTTGCTTTTAAATTATGTTGGAAATAATGGGAATCCAGAAACCAAGGCCCTAGTTAGTTGTGTGACCTTGGTGTGTTTAGAAGATGCTTTGCGTGAAAGGATCAAATTTAAATGATTTTTGAGATTCTGTGTTACTGTGAAATTATATATTATTAAGGCATTACGTGTATTATTTTTTAGATTGTTAGATGAAAAGTTTCATTCCGTCATTAACTTTAAAAAAATTACTGATACATAATAGATGTACCTATTTTTGGATGCATATGATAATTTGATACAGTCATACAATACATAAAGATTAAATCAGGGTAACTGGGACATCTATCACCTTAAATATGTATCTTTAGGAACATTCAAATGATCCTTTCGTAGCTATTTTGAAATGTATATAGATTATTGGTAACTATAGTTATCCTAGTCATCTATCAAACACTAGGTCTTAATTCTTCCATCTAACTATATATTTGTACTCATTCATCATTAATTTCATTATTCCAGCAAAGAAAAAAATTTAAATCTTTTACAATTTTTTTTAAAAACATCAGTATTTTAGTATTTTTGGTAATTTGGTTGCACTATGCTAGCTAAAATCAGTTCTTTTTGCCTAAAATGAGAAACACTGGGAGAACTTTCTTATTATTTATGCTTATGTGTTGAGAACCTTTAGATATTGGTGACTTGTCATTTGTTACTGTGAAGAAAAAATTATGATTTAGATCTTCTTCTAGAAAGATGACAGCTTGTATTCTAGCAATTTTTGTGTACATTATATTTAAATACACTTTTACTGAGAAGGGGAAGGTGTTTAAGGATTATGTAACATTTAATAACTGGATGTTAAGTATACTTTTGTGTATTTGAAGGAAATTTACAACTTCATACTTTCTATTTTCATTTTGAAATGTAATAATCTGAGGGCTTTTTTTTTGAAGTGTATTTAGAATTCACAGAAAAATTAAATCTTTGGCTCTGGCATAGGTATAAAAATATATTTTGCATTTTTAGTTCATTCCTACAAATAGTAATAATTGGAACTTGATGAACAAGCATTTTTATATAGTTAAACATTTTTTAGCCAATAAATTTCTCATGTTATTTATTAAGACAATTTAAAAAAAATGAATTGCTTTTTCAGATTCTTCCAGATGATCCCGATAAAAAACCACAAGCAAAACAGTTGCAGACCCGTGCAGACTACCTCATCAAATTACTTAGTAAAGATCTTGCAAAGAAAGAAGCTCTGAGACTTTCTGGTGCGGTAAGTTAAAACTCACATGCCTACGAGCAGTTTACTTTTTAGTAAGGTAAATTTAGTTTGCTTCACCATGCTAAACATTTGTAGTCAATATGAGCTTAGATAAATGGATTTTTCTGGCTGGGCACGGTGGCTCACACCTGTAATCCCAGCACTTTGGGAAGCCGAGGTGGGCGGATCAAGAGATCGAAACCATCCTGGCCAACATGGTGAAACCCTATCTGTACTAAAAAATACAAAAATTAGCTGGGCGTAGTGGCACACACCTGTAGTCCCAGCTACTCGGGAGGCTGAGGCAGGAGAATTGCTTGAACCCGGGAGGTGGAGGTTGCAGTGAGCCAAGATCATGCCAGTGCACTTCAGCCTGGTGCCTGACGACAGAGCAAGACTCTGTCTCAAAAAAAAAAATAAATAAATGGATTTTTCTGTAATTAAGTAGTTTTATTTGATGTTACCATATTCAGGTTTTACCTTAAATTGTCCCAGCATACATGTTAAAACTGGTGAATCACATATTTTAGAAGTAGGATCCTTTTTTTTTCTTTCTAGTTTTGGAGAGTGATAGAGAAAACTCTAAATTTAGAATGTGGAGTACTTTTTGAGAAGTCAAGCATAGGTACCTGTTTTACTTGGAGTTGTTAAGAGTGATTAAGGGACAGTGTCATACATTGCTAAGCTTACTGAAAAAGAAGGAAAAAGACACAAAAAAGGAGTTGATTGAAAACTTAGAGCAGCCTTTAGAAATTTACCTATGACCATAATATCAGTAACTACCTGTGTAGTGTTAAAAATTATTCCTAATGCTGTTTCTTGTGCTATTGAAGTAAGATGAAGGTGATAATAATTAAAGAGTGTAAAACATTTGTTTCTACTTCTCTCTGATCTTTTTTTAAATGAATAATAATTGGTTAGTATTTATTATTTACATTAATATTATGTTTGACTCATTAAGTTATATTACCTTTATTGAGTTTCTGATGTTAGTGCAGCTTATTACCAATAGACTAAGGATCAGGGAGGAATATGTGTTTTAGCCATTAGATACAATGTTTATGAAGTTTTTAAAAATGAAATATATAGAGTTGGTTAAAATTAAATTAATGATTTTTAGGGAAGTTCAAAGAGGAGAAAAGCAAGAGCTAAGAAGAATAAAGCAATGAAGTCTATAAAAGTGAAAGAGGAAATAAAGAGTGATTCTTCTCCTCTGCCTTCTGAGAAGTCTGATGAAGATGATGATAAAGTAAGAATGTGTTTTAGAACAGCAACCTTTTCTATGGAGAGGGAATATGCTATGTTTTTGTGTACTTAACATTTAAAATTTGAACTAATCCCTTAAAATTTATATTTTAGGTACTGAAGAGTGTGTGTGTGTGTGTATGTGTGTGTGTGTGTGTGTATGTGCGCTTATGGTTCATAACATAGTCTCATTTATAGAACAGAATTCTACCTATCCAGTAGATACTATATAGCACTAGAGACACAGAGCAAAGGTCCTTCCTTTTCAAACATTTGCCAGTTTGATGAGCTTCTGTCTCCTTTAATTGTATTGTGAACTTGAATGGGACTGGCTTACCTTAGTTTATAGGAAGGTAAACATTGCATGTATCATTATTAGGGGGATTCTTGGCTGTCTTTCAGAATCCACATACATGCAATCTGTAGTCATGTGAAGAAAAGTTAGTCTTTGTTAATTTGGTTAGTAATACATTGGCCATACTTGCACTTCCAGGATGAGATCAGTTCTGTGAAACATCCAAATAAAAAAATTAAAACAGAAAGAGACAGTGAAGAAAAACCTGAGCCAGATGTTTGTATAAAGAAGGAACCAGAAGAAAAGAGGGAAGCAAAAGAAAAGGAGAATAAAAAGGAGCTTAAAAGGGAGATAAAAGAAAAAGAGGATAAGAAAGATATAAAGGAAAAAGATTTTAAAGAAAAAAGAGAAAACAAAGTAAAAGAAGCTATACAGAAAGAAAAAGACATAAAAGAAGAAAAGGTATGCAAATCATAATAAAAAATTTAGAAAGTAAAACAATCAGCATATTTACATTTTAGGAGACTAAATTGCCTATCTTAGCCCATATTAGTCTCAATAACTGAGTTCTTCAGAAGTATGTGTGGGTATGTAGTAGAGGAGAATAATAGGTTTGAACACTCTTTAATGCCTTACCTTCAGAGGAACATTACAGAGTAGTTTTGATTTTTTTGTTTCCCCAAATAAAATTGGGGAAAAAACATTAAATTTTTAAGATGAAGATATTTAAAGAGAATGAGCACTTGTGGAATAAAATGAGACAGTAATTATTTTCTGGAAGTGTTACTCATTTTGCCTTTGTTGTTATTGGGGTTTTGTTTTTGTTTTCTTTTCACTTTTACTTCAGTTGAGTGAATCCAAGTCTGATAGTAAGGAAAGATCCAAGAAATCTTCAGCGTCAGATGCTCCAGTTCATATCACTGCAAGTGGTGAACCAGTTCTCATATCTGAAGAATCTGAAGAGCTGGATCAGAAGACATTCAGCATTGTAAGCAGTAGACTTTCTGATTATTCATATAACATTTAAGTAAAAGTTTGTCATTTAAAGGTTTTAATTTAGAACCACATTTGAATCTATTGTAGTTTAGATTGATAAAAGCAGTATATTTAAAATGTGAAGATTGTCTTAATTTTATTCTATTCTATTCTATTTTTGAGATAATGTCTCTCTCTGTCACCCAGGCTGGAGTGCAGTAGTGCAATCATGGCTCACTGCAGCCTTAACTTCCTGGGTTCAGGTGCTCTTCCTGCCTCACCCTCTTGAGTAGCTGAGACTAGAGGCATATGCCACACTCAGCTAATTTTTAGGTTTTTGTAAAGATGGCATCTTGTTATGTTACCCAGGCTGGTCTCGAACTGCTTGACTTAAAAGGGAGATAAAAGGAAGCCAAGGTGAGCCCAGGTGCTGGGATTACAATTATGAGCTGTCATACCCAGCTGATGTCTTAAATTTAGAAGCAACTCAGAAAAGTTCTTTAATAAAGACTTTAAGGAGAGGGGTTTAACCTGTACTTTGAGTGAAATTTTTTTTCTCCAGCTTTAGAATTTCAATTTTTTCAATTCCCAAACGTTATTTAAAAAAAAAAATTATATATATATATATTTATATGTACACACACACATATACGTATATGTAATAGTGCTTCTTATCTATGGTGAAGGACTAGTTTTTTTCCCAGTCCTTTACAAACCATTATTTTTTTTAAAAAACAATACAGTAAGAATGAAATGTTTCACTAGAAAAGTGATATAAGAAAAAATTATGCACAAAATATGAGCCTAATGTTTTATTAGTACATGCAGTAGCTATAGAGTTGCATTGTCAAATTACTATACATGTTTCTAAATATGCTTAGTTTCTGTACCTATGTTATTTATGTATTTGTTTATAATTTACTCAATGTATATATTCATAATTTATTTACTGAATATAATTATATAGTTATGTAATTACATAATATAACAATATGTATATGGTTAGTAGTACTGACTCTGGAGGCAGAATGCTGCTATTTGGAAACTTAAGTATGAGATTAAATGAGTTGGTACATGTAAATTTTGCAGATAATGCTGTCTCCAAAAAAAGCTCAGAAAGCTCAGAAATTGATAGTGGTTGTTTTATATGTTGTTCCTAAATTCAGCCATCTGAAGCAGATTGATTGAGACTAAAAAGTCCAATTACAGAGCAAAACCAGGAAGGAATAATAATTTTAGAGAAAAAAGACTGAGTGATATGAGACAGATATGGAGTTTTCAGAGCTTGAACTAGGACTAGGAAATACTTTCTTACAGAGCACAACTGAAGGAAACATTTATAGTCTGATATATAAATGTGTCGTGTTTATATATCGTTACAATATACACAAATCTGTATATAAGTATATATTCCTATATTTTCTCTTTAGAGATTTCTAGAATCTGAATCTTTTGTACCAATTTGAGCAGTTAACATACTTCAATCACGTGTTAGACTTGGGTGTCAGTTTTATCACTAGTATTAATCAAATCCTATACTTGAATGATGGGAAATTTTACCTTCTAAAATTATATTTTATTTTCAATCCATTATGTCCTTCTAGATCCCCAGCTTACCCTCTTGTCCTGCTTTTCTTCTTTTGCACCGTGATTAGACAATGTTGATTTAATGGACCCACTGATGTATTTCCTACTGATTTCACAACAAGCCCTAATAAAGTTCAAATATTGTTCATGCTCTTTAAATAAATTGGTTCCTACCACAGTCTTCTTGTTCTCCATACTTTGAGCTGTTGACATTCTTCCAATCACTGAGAATATTGGAGATATTAAAAGCTGCTGCAGCTCCTATCTTCCATTGTATTTATTGAGTTATGTGTTTCATCTCTAGACTTTGGTTTTTATCTCTTCTGCAGGTTCACAGACTGGAATTTCTTCTTTTTCAAAGTTACCTTTTTTTTGAAACTTCTGGGTGAGAGTGGGGTGAAGTGGTATTCTTTTGCTTTTTTGAAGTGAAAACATTAAACTCTTCACTTGAACTACTTCCCGTTCTCTATGTGTTCCACTAATTAATGAGGTGAAATTGTGCCTATTGCCACTACCCCCTCCACACACACACATTTCTTTTTTAGTCTTCTGACTTTTTCATGTAACTACTGGAATGGAAAAATTCCTACTGTACGCATTGCATGAATTTCCTCCCTGTTAATCTTAAATGATATTTTGTGTATTACGGAAATGAGGAATGAAATAATTTTTAAACATGGATTCTGGAGCCAGGCTTTCTGGCTTGTATAAGATTTTTACCTCTAAGTAAGGAATTCCATTGTATTTGAGAATAATAGCTCTGAATATTTTGAAATTCAGTTGCCTTTCTGAGTCTTCACTCTATAAACATATTTGCCTCATTTGGCACCTTGATTTTCATTGTCTTTGACTGGTTGTCTTCCTAAACGACAGTATAACATAGCAGTCACGAAAAAGCACAGAGTCTAAGATCAGTTAGAGCTGGGTTTAACAGACGTCATGTTATTCTAAGTTTCAGTTTCTTCTATAAAATATATTAAATACTATTGCAAAGGACTATTGTCAGGGTCAGGTGAGGTACATGTAAAGCAAAGCCCACCCAGCCTCTGGCATCTAATAAGTGCTTTGCAAGTATGAGTCCAGTTACTATCTTCAGGTGTCAGCCTTAGCATAGTTTTTAGTCATCAATTCCATCGGTTTCCCCTGCTCACATCCAGTCAATGTAACAAAATCCTGTTGGCTCCACCACACTGATCTTAGCATAGCCATCTCTTTTTCTGAGTTACTGCAGTAGCTTCATATGCTATTCTCACTGCTTCCTTCCTGCCCATACCTCAGTGTGGTCTCCACATAGCAACCAGAGTAATCATGACTTACAGGGATAATAAAGGCACACCATTATATTTCTCTGTTTAAAATGCTCCAATGGCTTTCCATCTCATTTAGGAGAAAAGATTCTTAACAGTATGAAACCAGCCTGGTAGCGGCTTTCCATCTCATTTAGGAGAAAAGATTCTTAACAGTCTGAAACCAGCCTGGTTGCATCTAGTCAACTCCCGTTATCACTAGCCACTTCTCTCACTCACTTGGTTCCAGCAACACAGGCATCCGTACTTTTTTAAAAACATGTCAAACAAGTTTTAGGACATTTTTGTTTGTTTTTTATTCTACTTGGAATGGCTTACTCTTTCATTTTCTTTAGGTGTCCTCTCAGATGTTGCCCTTCTTTGAAATCTTGCATAAGATAGGAAGCTCCCTGCTCTTTCTTGTTTTATTTTTCTTTATCACAGTTGTTGTCTAACACATTATTTCTTGTTTATTTACTGGCTGTCTTACACTAGAGTCCAGGTTCCATAAAGGCAGGATCTGTTCTACTTGCAGCCCAATTACCTGGATCTGGAACAATGCCTAGAACATAGTAGCAACACACTAAACTTATATACGTTAGATAAATTATTTTCTAGCAGAATATAGACTGCCAAAGTTGAACAAAAAATGGAAAACATAAAGAACAGCAATGAATAACACTAAAAATTAGAAAGGAAATTTAAGATTTCCACTTCTTAAAGCATCAGATCTGACTGAATTTTAATTTTATTTATAGTAAGAGAGGCTCAGCAGAGCAGTGGCGTAAGGACTTATTATTTTCTCTGTTTTGAGATAGGGTCTTACTCTTGCCCAGGCTGGAGTGCCGGTGGCATGATCACAGCTCATTGCAGTCTCAGCCTCCTGGGTTCAAGCAGTCCTCCCACCTTGACCTCCTGAGTAGCTGGGACTATAGGTGTGCACCACCATCCCTGGCTAATTTTCTTTTTTAATAGGATTAGGGTCTCACTGTTGCCCAGGCCGATCTCAAACTCCCGGACTCAAGTGATCCTCCTGCCTCAGCTTCCCAAAGTGCTGGGGTTACAGGCATGAGACACCATGCCTGGCCTAATTTCTTAATAAATGATGTTGGATAATGTAAATGTATTATCTGATGTTGACCCATTATTCTTATATTCTGAGAACTAAACCAACTTGCTTTTTGTGAATATAATGTTAAATTTTAACTTGTTTTTGCATTTACAAATTTTATCTGAAGTTTGCTTTGTTAGTAATATTTTTATTCTGACTTTGATATAAGGTTGTAGTTCTTACTGCTACAATAAAACATAACAATTCTTAATATGCCATCCTTTTATTAAGCATGTCAGGAATGTGTAGCCCAAGGAAAAGGTTACTCTTTGACCCTCTACTCCCCAACCACCCAAAATATGAAGAGCAAGTCATTATTACCACTTCTGTTGTCCCAAATGTTTGAAAGAATCGACAATTTATACATCTAGCTATATTGATTTTAATAGTTTTGCTAAAATTCTTTTACTCTGTATTATAGTGGATAGAGTAGGGTATTAAGTTACGCTCTGAAAGATTTTACTCTCTTTTTTCAATATTCTATATCTAAGACTTCTTATAATAAATAGTGTGCTACAGTTTAAAAAGTAACCATTTATGTAGAAGCTAAGTAAATCCAAAGCTTTACTTATGCAAAGACTAATTTTAAATGATAACGGAAAGATTTGCTTTCCTGAAGAAAATCTAAAGGGGAAAGAACGCTGATGTATAAGATTTGTGAAGTGAGATTTAATTGCTTATTTTGCTGTCAAACAATGTTACAATATTATACTCATGTAAATATCATTAAAGGAGGTAGATATTGTTGAATTTATATTTTAATACATGTGTTTATGTTCTTGTTTTCTCATTTTAAAGTGTAAAGAAAGAATGAGGCCTGTTAAAGCAGCTTTGAAACAACTTGATAGGCCTGAGAAAGGCCTTTCAGAAAGAGAACAACTAGAACATACTAGACAGTGTTTAATAAAAATTGGAGACCATATCACAGAATGTCTAAAAGAGTATACAAATCCTGAACAAATTAAGCAATGGAGAAAGTAAGTAATAACTTTTCAGGAAGTGTTAATTGTATATTATATAACTCTCATTTGTGTTTTGTTTTCTTTCCTGATTCTGAAATTTAGGTAACAAGATAATGTTTACAGAAGTAACCTGAGGATGATTGTTTTAATTTTTTTCCCTTTAACGTTTTTTATTTATGAATGATTAAATACGTATCATGGTAGGAAACGTGGCGTCTCTGAAAGCTGTTTCATTAAAATTCAGATTGCATTTTTTTAAAAAAGTCTTTGCAGTTTACCAAATTAATCTCAGTAATATGTTTTAAAATTTGTGTTCCCACAAAGTTTATTGTTTCATGAATTTAGCAGTTTACCTTCTGGATACATGTATAAAGATGTAAAAATTAACATCCTCAAGCAATGTGAAATGCAAAAAAATTAGGAAAATAAAAGTAAGGTAGTGCATTATTCTTAAAGCTGAATTTACCTAATCTAAGGATTATATTAAAATTATTCTCTACTTTTTTTAGTGTAAACATGCTTGGCCTCTATCTTTTACGTTTAACAGGAACTATAAAATTTGAAAGCCTCGTAACTTTCATTTCAATAATGCCTTTTGCCAAGAGTAGATTATCATTTTTGGAGGGCCACTGAATGAAAATATTTAGTTGTACATTACATACCAATTTTTGAATCTTTATAATTAGAGCTTAGATTTTTGAGATTTGAAGAGTTAGAATGGCCACCTTACCTGCTTTCTAGATGAGAAATAAGGAACATTTTACTGAAATTACACAGTGAATTTGGTTGAAAGTAAATTTTAAAATGAGCAAAGAATAAAAGAATTAGAAATAAAATTTTAAACAAAATAAGAAATTACACAGTGACTAGTACAAATAGGTACCATTTCCAATTTGATTTGTCATTAGGAAAGGGTGGGGAAAACTTTGGAAGAAGAGAGACTAATATGCAGGAGACTTAACTTTTTCATTGTGTTCTGTCACTTTACATCCAAAAGCTATGCTCTCACCTTACTTTACTCAGTTGGGCAAATTACCTTTTTGGTTTCCTTATTTTGTTCTCAGTTACTTTGATTTAATATTCCTTGTTGTTCATTCCTGCTGCCACTATCCCTGGTTAAACCAAATTCCCTCAAGGGGGTGATGGGGAAGGATTGAACTCAACTTGGAAATATCCTATAAAGTAGATTAGCTTTTGCTGTCTTGTAAAAATTTTGATTGATTGATGGAGTCTTGCTCTGTTGCCCAGGCTGGAGTGCAGTGCCACGATCTCGGCTCACTGCAGCCTCTGCCACCTGGGCTCAAGCTATCTTTCCACCTCAGCCTCCAGAGTAGCTAGGACTACAAGCATGCACCACCATACCCAGCTAAATTTCTGTATTTTTTGTAGAGACAGGGTTTCGCCACGTTGGCCAGGTTTATCTCAAACTCCTGAGCTCAAGTGATCTGCCTGCCTTGGCCTCCCAAAGTGCTGGGGGAAATTTGTTTTTTACTGCCGAAACAAGAAAAAAAAGTACCTTATATTAAGACCTATCATTGATTGGCTGACCCTCTCCCCTCAAGAACAGTTATTGTACAGATTGAAAGAAGATGGAGACCTAAGCAACAATTATAGAACAGTTGGCATTAAGCAAGTGTTAGTAGTTATCATAGTGACCTTTATTTTTTTGCTTACAGTGTTTCTTTCGATATATTTTTTGACCAAATTTCTTAAAAACAACTGAAATGCAACAGTAGTTTTTATTTAAAGATCACTATTAATAAAGTGATGGCTAAAATAGAATGTACATTTCTGTTATAGTTGTCTATCAAATATGCCTCATTCTAGCTGATCCTTTTAATAGTATTATTTGTAGGAAATATGAACAGTTATTTAATCAGTTTACAGAAGAAAAAAATAGATTCAGATGAAAAGCATTTTAGGGCTGGGGCTGCTGAATGACGAAGGAAATACCTAGGACCTGAACTCATTAAAAAAGGCACTAATTCTTAGGTTTGTGTAAGTGCTGATGTTTGTCTCAGCTCTTAGGCTTTGTTCAGGATCCGACAATTGTTCAGATAATATGATTAAAACCGGAATCTGATTCCTGACTAGACTTTTTAGGGGAAAATATTTTTTACAAGGAATTTACTTGTGAACAAAAAGGTACTTCATTAACTTCCTACCTTTTATGAGTTAACTGTAAAATGTAGATATGTTTGAAATAGTCTGTGAATTTATGTAAAGGCTAGATGAATTTTCCCCTTTCTATGGATTTCAGTTCAGTAAGGTATTATCATTCAGTATATTCTCTCAGTAAATTTGCTTTTAAAATTTATTTCAAGGTAAGTATACCTCAACTGTATATTTGAATTTTCTGGGGACTACTACCCTTAGAACTTAACATTTCTTTTCTTTTTGGAGATATATTTGACAATTACAGATGTTATATATTTAAGGTATATAGTTTAATAATTTGATATACACATGCATTGTGAAATAATCATCACAATCTATGATTAATTATTGATGCCTCCCTTGGGATGGGAAGAGATACTAAGCTGTACCTCATTTATGGTGTTTGGTCATATTACTCTTGGGATCATTGCCTTACCTATAAAATGACAGTTACTTTTTAATGCTTTATTTAAGACAATTCTTTATAAGCATAATCCATATTATCTGATGGCATTTCCACTCCATCTCTAACATACCTGTCCCTTATATGTGTTATCAGGATCACAATATGAATCTGAGTCACTTCCTTAATTTATATCTTTGGTGCATTTCAAATTAGGATTGATTACTGCTTTTCACTCCAGCGACTAAAATGAAGTGACTTGGAAGAGAAGTAAAATTTAATGTTTAGTTTCACTGGAGTCTTATTCATGTATGAAGTTTTAAAAAATACATAGGAGAATTAACATCCTTAGAGTTTGTTCCATAGAAGGCTATGTATGTATATTTCTATCTGGAGGGAAGGAGTTCCATGAAAAAATTAAATATTTGCTACCAGACTAACTTAATTTGCCTTTTTTTTGTTCTAGAAACCTGTGGATTTTTGTATCTAAGTTTACTGAATTTGATGCAAGAAAATTACATAAATTATATAAGCATGCTATTAAAAAACGGCAGGAATCTCAGGTAAACTTGCCATTTTATTTTTTTCCTTAATTTATATAATTAAAACCACGAGACTTTTTTTTTTTTTTTTGAGACAAGGTTTTTGCTCTTGTTGCCCAGGCTGGAGTACAATGGTGTGATCTTGGTTCAACACAACCCCTGCCTACTGTGTTAAAGCGATTCTCCTTCCTTTATAGGAGATTAGGAATCTCCCAAGTAGCTGGGATTATAGGCATGTGCCACCATGCCCGGCTAATTTTGTATTTTTAATAAAAAGGTTTCTCCATGTTGGTCAGGCTGGTCTCGAACTCCCGACCTCAGGTGATCCACCTGTCTTGGCCTCTCAAAGTACTGAGATTACAGGCATGAGCTACCACACCCAGCCCAAAACATTCTTTTTACAAAACAATTTGATTAATAAATATAGAATGAATGAGAAATTTTAAAAATCACCATTGAACACCACAGTGGTAATTGTTGCAGGCAAGATTCACAGAAGGGAGGTAAAATTAATGGGCAAGAAAACAGGATATTGGCAGATCTCCTCTGAAATGTTTATTAATTATAAAGGGAAAACAATAACTTTATGGAGAAACTTGCATGACCCACCTTAAACAAGCAATCAAGGTTAATGTCACCAGTAGTTTAACACATATCAGCATCATGAACCCTCTGATAACAGTGTACTGAGAAAGACACAGCACCTATGTGGAATTCTTGCCAAAAATATATAAATGTTTTTATGTGAAAATAATAGATAAGTGCTATTTGAGGGATGTTCTGTAAAATAACGGGTGCTCTGGAAAAAGTGTTAAGATTATGAAATAGACTAAGGAGCTGTCTCAGAGGAAGACATGACAACTAAGTGTAATATGGGGTTCTAAATTGAATTCCCAAGAACATTAGTGGAAAAATGTGAAATCCGAATGAAGTCTGTACTTAGTTAAGTGTTACACCAATGTTAATTATTTGGTTTTGATCATTATACCATGTTTATATGATAGTAACATTAGGAGAAGCTAGGTGAAGGGTATGTGGAAACTCTGTATTATTTTTGCAACTTTTCTGTTAAGTCAATTTATTTCAAAGTGAAAAAGTATCTTTAAGTCATGGGTCAAGTAGTTTATACTTTAAAAAGATATCTGTAAATGTCATATATATATATACACGCACACACACACATACATATACACACATACACACATATATACACACATTCTAATATGTGAAGACTTCATTTAGTATCAATATTTTCTAAGAATTCTCTCTCCTGTTTCGTAAGTTTGTGAAGTCACGTAAAGATTCTTACACATGTGTGCATTTATTTTAGCAAAACAATGATCAGAACAGCAACTTGAACCCTCACGTGATTAGAAATCCAGGTATGTAAGCCTTACTGATTGTTCGGGAAGATAAGTTTTTTTTTTAAGTTTTGTTTTGAATAAACCAAATGATAAAAAAGGTTCCACCTTGTTTTTATTTATAAGTACCTTTATATTAAGGAGATATGGTAATCCTGATACATACCTATATTATTATATAAAATATATTCTCTTAAACTTTAGTTCATTTTAGTTTATTATCCTTTTAATAAATCATCCTTTTCCCAGTTTCTAGAAAGTGTAGAATAACTTAAAATGAACAAGTGTTGTTTTTTATGTAATTTGGAATAGTGATGCATTATTTCTGTACAAGAGTCACAAAAGTATAATCTGAGAAAGGAATGGGTCCCATAATTTTTATTTATCTCATTTCAGAACCAAGCAACTCTTTTGATTAAGCCTTAGTACTGCTTTTATAGACCATTTCTAAATGCTTTAACTGCTTGTATTTGGGAACTGATTTTGTTTTGTCAAGAGTTGAAATGAATTCTTGTTATCTATCAACAAAGCTTTTTTTGCCACATTTTTTTTTAAAGTCATTAATAAAAGTTGTACTTTCTTATCTATCAGATGTGGAAAGATTAAAAGAGAATACAAATCACGATGATAGCAGCAGGGACAGTTATTCCTCTGATAGGCACTTATCTCAGCACCATGATCATCATAAAGACCGACATCAGGGAGATTCTTACAAAAAGAGTGATTCCAGGAAAAGACCCTATTCTTCTTTTAGTAATGGTAAAGACCATCGTGATTGGGATCACTACAAGCAAGACAGCAGGTAAACTTGGCAGTCACTTTAGAAATTTTGCATATGCATGTCTTTCTTTTTATGATGTTGCTGTATTTGACCTATCAGCCGATTCAATCTTCATGCAGTCAAAACAAATCTTGTGAAATAAAGGTGTTGTTTATAATTAAGAAAAATTTATATATTATCTTTCAAGAACTGAATTTGTCTATAAAATGGCCTTTGAATTATGAAATTGAGATCAAAATATATAGTAAGACAGTCGATGTAGGGAATTGTATAAATATAAATTGTGTGAGATTCATTGTTGGTTTTGGAGAATCTTGGCTGAAAAACTCTAAAATGTAATAAATGGGATAAAATAAAAGCTTGATATAATGATTCAGATTTGGTGTACGAAATTGTGCATTCCATGTTTTTAAAAAGTCAAGAGGGGAAATATTGATATATGTGAACACATCTCATTGAGGTTAAACTTAATCTCAGCAATCTGGAATATTCTTGGAACCAGAAAGGTTTTTGTTTATTACTGTTTTTTGAAGCCTTTGAACAGTAAGCAACCTCGGTGTAATAACATCAATACTTTTTATTCCTTTATTGATAAAGAAGTATTTTCAGTAGTTAATGATCATTACTAAAAGTAAACTTGAAAACTGAGATTTATAGTATTTATGCTTTTATAGTAAATAGAAGAAATAAATTAGAAGACTTTTTTGTGTATTAGTTGTATTCACTACAATAATTTAAGAGCCTCTGTCAACACTATGAATACATCAGTTGTAGAATGGCTCTTATTATTAGAAAAGGTCAAATGAAAGGAAAAGGCAGATTTGTAGTAGTATATAATTTCACAGGTTTATACAATATAGTTGTTTTTACTAAGGATCTTTAGTCAACAAGAAAGAAACACATTATCTTCAGTGTATTTCAGTTTGGAAAAGGCACTCATTTTAGAGAATACTTCTCATTAAACTGCCACACTTATTTTTTGTCAAGCTGTCACATGTATATATGGAGTAAATTTCTTAATGACTCGTGTGTCAAGTCTTACTATATAACTAGTTAGACTTGAGGAAGCTTTTAATAGGCATCAGCAACCAATGAAAATTATGTTTTACAGATTATTTCATAGACTGCATTCTAGCATTTTTAAACTTTTTCCTGCTTTAGAGGTTGATAAAAGGCTCTGGTCTCAGAAGTATTTCAGATAGTTTTAATTATCTTAATTTCAGCTTCCAGACAATTAAGATGCAATCATATAAATGACATGTAAAATAAAAGGCAACTGATATCTAAATAGCCATGTGAAATTAGATGCTATCCTAGGGGCTTTGTGTGGTTCGCTTTAGTTTTATGAATCAAATAGTTTTTCCAAAGAGATATTTTCAATGATTTTTTTTTTAGTGAATTTGGTAAGTTTTATAATGAAACACTGAGCTTGTGTACAATTAAAATCAGGTTTTAAAGTATTTTTATGTGCTATGTTTAAAGTATTTTTATATGTTAAAGGCTAATAAGCTTTTATTTTAAAACATTTTAATTTGCATTATTAACTTGACAAATTCTTAATTTCTCTTTATTAGATATTACAGTGACAGAGAGAAACACAGAAAACTGGATGATCACAGGAGTAGAGATCACAGGTCAAATTTGGAAGGAAGTTTAAAAGATAGATCTCATTCTGATCATCGTTCTCACTCAGATCATCGGTTACATTCAGACCACCGGTCAAGTTCTGAATATACGCACCATAAATCTTCCAGGGATTATAGGTATCACTCAGATTGGCAAATGGACTACAGAGCTTCCAGCAGTGGCCCTAGGTCACCACTAGATCAGAGATCTCCTTATGGCTCCAGATCTCCATTTGAACATTCAGTTGAACACAAAAGTACGCCGGAGCATACCTGGAGTAGTCGGAAAACATAACAAAAACTGACACTTCGTCTTTCTGGACTTTTCTTTTAGCCATATATCATAAACCAACACAGTAATTGCCTTACATGACTTGAAAGATATAAACAGATCTTCTATCAGTAGCAGTATTGTTACTTCTTTCCAGGATGCAAGGTCTATTATCCCAACAGAAGAGAAAATATTTTTATATTTAAGGATTATGCTGCACTGTACTACAAATGTAGTACTTTTTTTTTTCTTTTTTAAAGAAATGGAAAATGTTTACTATTACAGGGACCTCAACACTGCCCTCCCATATAGGCTGGATAAAACTGTTTTTAAGTCAGTGATTTTAGACTGACCTCCATTTAAATTATGTTTATATATGAACTTTACTCTGACCTGTGATCATGTTTCAGGAAGGAATGAAAGAGAGTTCTTTCTTAATAAAGAAAAACACTCAAGGACTTTGTTCACTTTCCAAAGCTACTTGTTTACATTGTACACTGCGACCACCTTGCCGCTTTTCATCACAAGCTTGAATATTTAAATTCTGTACTTATATATGTAAAATAGCCAGGAATTTCCTGTTTGTGATCTATTATTATGCCTTTTTACAAAAAAAAAAAAATGGCTGTAAATTATTGTAAATATTAAAGGAACTTTCCTTACTTCCCCTTCTCAGGCTTTTTTTGACTGTTCCTTTCCCTACCAACTCAGGCCTTCTTATTAAAAAAAAAATCAGTGTAATAACACTTTTTAATGATTTGTCTTGATGGAATCATTGTTTAGAATGTAAAAATGGGGAAAGGGGCCACTTAATTCCATTAGTCCTCTTTTTATACTGAATATTTTATTAGATACATGTTATTCCCTTTTTTTTCCTTTTTTAGTCAATATTGTGTTTGTAGTTTTAAAAAATGGTGAGATAATATGTAAAATCTAAACTGCATGCTCTGGAAACTTTTTTCAGATGCATCTGGTTTAAAAGGTAGGTGTATGAACACTTTTCAGAATCCAAAATGGCCAAAAGTTATTGTAAATCCATTTGTTTTCCCTTTTCATATGGGCAATAATGTCAAATGTGCTATGCAGCCAGGTTAACATTTTAGATAAACTTGATTGACTTTTAATATAAACTGTTACAATGCACACTGATTGTATATAAAAACCTTATATATGACAAATTAAATTTAAGAAAAAGGATATGTGGGCTCCTGTAATTTTCTGCTGCATTCTTACTCCCTCAAGCACTTAACCCCCACCCTGTTTTGTTTTCTTTTTTTAAGTAACATTTTGCTGCCAGAAAAAGTATTTGGGAAGCAGTTGAATATTTGTAATGTGTAACATTACAACTAAATCTGTTTTGGAGACTATGAATATTCCTATGAAGTAAAACTTGGGTCATATAAGTTTTTGTTGGCCTCTTGGCTTCCTACAGAGATTATTACAGGATGCTTTATATTTATTTATAGATTTTTATTTTGTTATATTCAATGGAAATTTTTAAGTCATGTGGCACACATTCTTGCATGTATGCTTTGATGTAACAAATTTGAATCTTTGACAAATACAAGTATGTGGACATAATTTCTATAGTATTCCTATGTGTGTCACTATTAACTGTGGGAGCAACCTGCAGATATTTGTCCATAGATGTATTTTTTAATGTTTTCCTTTGTCCAGTTAGGTCTATGTGTATAAAAGAAAGGTTTTTTGGTTTTTGGCAGTAATTTCTTTTTTTGATACAGTTACCTTGAAAAATAATGATGCTTTGTTTCTTTTCTGGTATATAAGATAACATGTGAGGGAATAGCTCAGTTTTTAAAAACATTTATAAATAAATATAAAAGTAATGAAAGAACTTAGTCCTGGCACACATTTTTGAAACGTTTTCACTTTTCTCTACATTTAGTTTATTTTATTCCACAAGAGAGCATTTGACTAAGTCATAATGCTTAAGTCATAAGATCATGGCTGGCATTTTTTAATTTATTACTTTATAGCTGGATATTTGCATTATATTGTGCAGATTTCACAAGACAACATTGCATTTTTTGAGATAATGGAATGGACTAATTTTTTAAACAGTGCTACATTAGGTTGAAAGTTTCAGTTAGCTGAGTTGAATGAAAAATACAGAACTGTATGTACATTTATCAAATGACAAAATATGTTCATTTTTTATAAGGAGTCAAGAGAAAAGACGAGAAGAACATTAGTTCATAAATATAGCAGAACATAAAATATGCTTATTTTTTGTCTTTCACATGCTCATTCCGCTTTGTTATTTTCATCCAGTTATGTTTAATTTTTTAAGGATGAGAGATTATGCATAGTACTGTACCAATTAACCTTCCACTCTTATACAATAAATCATTCTTACTAAAAGCAATGGCCTGTTTGCTTGTAAAGATTTTCTTTGTTCAGAATATGTTAGAAATTTTTAGACTATGGAAATGAATATGAATAATTTCATTCAGAATGAGTAGCTTAACAAAATGCAAACCTATTTATTTGTTTATTTAGAGACAGAGTGTTACTCGGTTGCCCAGGCTGGAGTGCAGTGGCACGATCTCGGCTTCCTGCCCCAGTCTCCCGAGTAGCTGGGATTACAGGCAGGTACCACCACGCCCTGCTAATTTTTGTATTTCACTGTATTTGCCAGGCTGGTCTTGAACTCCTGACCTCAAGTGATCCACCCGCCTGGGCCTCCCAAAGTGCTGGGATTACAGACATGAGCCACCATGCCCAGCCAATGAGAAAGTTTTTAATTTTGTATGATGTAGAATATATATATGTATAATTTCTTTTTGTAGTTAATAAAATGAAAAGGTTGAGTAGGTTATTCATTTTCATGAAGTGTGTCAAGAATATGCTCTAGGAGTAGTGACGTGATTTTTATCTCTATCTCATTACTATTTGTAACTAGAAAATGATCTTTGGACCCCAAGTTAGCTGTCATAGCTTTATAAATATAACAGCTTTAAAAAGGGGTAAGAATTTGGAAAAGCAACTAGTATTTAAATATGTGATTTTTTTAAGACTTCTAGCTTCATAGGAAACTGCAAAAATATTTTAAAATACTTCATAATATGTAGAAGCACATTAATATAGATGCCTCTTAAATATACATTAAAGAGTCAATTTTAAAATGCAAACAAACCTTGGATACATTGTAGCATTGTACAATAATTGTAATGAATGGAGGATGTTATAGAGGAGGCAACTAGATAGTAATGCAACAACAAATATATTGCGATAGTGTTAAAATGTGTTAAAATTTCTAAGATTCAATTACAGATACCTGGAAGAAAATTTGAGATTCTATTTTTTTCTGTTAATAACTAGTCATAACTAGGAATTGATTCTATAGAACACTTCATGCTAATTTTCTTAACAACAGCAACAACAAAAGGACCTAATAGGTTGATTCCATTACAGAAATTCCTTGAATTCTCAATATAGGAAGATCTAGGAATAGGAAGTCTTAGCTATGTAAAAGGATGAAAGATGAGATTACTTGGAAAAGTAGGATTAATAAAAAAATTTAAAAGATTTTTCCAAGTACTTACACAAATTCTTTAATGGGGCTTCATGTGCTGGATTTTCTTCATTAAAAGCCCACTAACCACCCTGCCCTTTAGCTTTAAAAAAAAATACACCTATATTTGAAACAAAATTTGTAGTTCAGACTCTCAAATGAAGGAAATCATTTTAATTCCTTGTTCTCCACATTTGAGTTCTGACCTAAATATGAAATAAAAGAGGTAAGAACAGTCTAAAACTAATGATTCTATTAAATGAACTAAGGATATTGTTTGTGTTGGTGATATGCAAACTCTCTGTGACTGAAAAATGTAGGTTGTATTGTCATTTCAGTATTGTAGACTAATATTAATTAGGTTTCCATCTAGAATGAGCTACAGAACTGCCACTTGTTACTTTTCTTTCCCTTCTGTTTACTTTTCAAATCTTTGCTTTGTCACTTATGTTCTGCAGGGTGACTATATTAAGTCCTGGTATGGTGGTTTTATTTTATTTTATTTTTATTTCTTTTTTGATCAGCTGTTGCCTCTCACCCACTTCTTATTACTTTCTGGAATTCTATGTCATTTCTATCATAAGACTTGATTTCTGATCTCTTTCTCAACAGCAGTACTGTTTTATTCTTCCTGTTTCTAGTGCTGAATATCTTCAGCTTCAACCACTACTCTGAACTCATCTCCACTTAGATTGCTAATGGATACGTAATCTTTAATTATATAAAACCAAACTCAACCCTTTTACAGTAATGACATTAAAAGTTTTAAGAACCGTGAGGCTGGGTGCAGTGGCTCACGCCTATAATCCCAGCACTTTGGGAGGCCAAGGCAGGCGGATCACTTGAGATCAGTAGTTCAAAACCAGCCTGGTTAGCATAGTGAGACCCTGTCTCTACTAAAAATACAAAAATCAGCTGGGTGTGGTGGTACATGCCTGTAATCCCCTCTACTTGGGAGGCTGAGGCAGGAGAATCACTTGAACCCCGAGGCAGAGATTGCAGTGAGCCAGGATCACGCCACTACATTCCAGCCTGAGCAAAAGAATTAACTAGGGTCTTTGATAAACGCATTCGCAGCTTTCTGCCTAAGACACTTCCCACTTAGATATTTCTATTATTTTTGCTTCACTTCAGTCACAATACAAAGAAAATACTTCTTGATCTTTGCATTGTTGTCCCTCTATTAAAAATGCTTATCTGTGATTTGTACAAAACTCGTTTCCTCAATTCAGAGTTCAGCTCAAATGTTACTTCAGGTCTTGAAGTTAGTACCCTGCCCCATCATTTTTTTTTAAATCCCTTATCTTGCATTTTCTTCTAGAATTACCACGGCTTATATATTTTGTTCATTTGCCATTGACTGCTTCCCCACTAGAATATAAGTTCTATTAGAGCAGGGACTACGGCAGGGACTTTACTTTGTTCACTGCTATATTCTCAGTACTTAAAACAATGCCTTGCATCAATTATATTGTTTTCATGTTTTTAATGTCCTTCCCAGAACTTGTATGCCCTATAAATGGCCAACTTTACCAAACTTTTTGTCTTGCCATTGTTAACCTAATTTGTTAGTATTATTGGAAAGTATTGTATGCCTTACTATCATGGATTTTTTAAATATATACTTTAAGTTCTGGGGTACATGTGCAGCACATGCAGGTTTGTTACGTAGTTATACACGTGCCATGGTGGTTTGCTGCATCTATCACCCCATCATCTACATTAGGTATTTCTCCTAATGCTATCCCTCCTCGAAACCCCCACCCCTTGGAAGACCCCAGTGTATGATGCTCTGCTCCCTGTGTCCATGCGTTCTCATTCTCGTTGTTCAACTCCCACTTATGAGTGAGAACATGCGGTGTTTGGTTTTCTGTTCTTGTGTTAGTTCGCTGAGAAAGATGGTTTCCAGCTTCAACCATGTCCCTGCAAAGGACACGAACTCATCCTTTTTATGGCTACATAGTATTCCATGGTGTATATGTGCCACATTTTCTTTATCTAGTCTATCATTGATGGGCATTTGGGTTGGTTCTAAGTGTTTACTATTGTGACCACTGCTGCAATAAACATACGTGTGTATATGTCTTTATGATAGAATGATTTATAATCCTTTAGGTATATACCCAGTAATGGGATTACTGGGTCAAATGATATTTCTCTTTCTAGATCCTTCTTATGGATTATTTGAGTCTGTTTACTAACTTCCAGTTTTTAAACTTGACTGATAAAAATCACCTGAGGTACTTGAGAAATACAGAAAAATGTAAGTTTTATTTCTAGGAATTAAAATGGCAGGGAAAGGCTCCAAGTAATGGGCTTTTAATATCTGTTTTGTTGACTTGAATAACTAATACAGAGGTTAATTCTGCTGTTATAAATAATATGCTTACACTTAAATGAAAAGTTGGTTTCTGCAACTATATGATTACTTAGGAAATATAATTAATACTTTGCAAAGAGGCATGCAGAAATATGGTATATAATAGGAAACTATAAGACATTTTGATTTGTCTATTGCTTTTTCTTTTTTATGAACCTTCTTCATTCTTATTATTTTTTAAATTAAAAATGGAGTCTTGCTATATTGCTCCAGGCTGGTATCAAACTCCTGGGATCAGGACAATCTTCCTGCCTCAGCCTCCCAAATAGCTGGGAATGAAGGCTCAAGCCACAGTGACTGGGTTGTCTATTTCCTTATCTTTCAAAACGAAGTATGTTTTTAGATGGTATGATAATGATACACTATCTTTTTTAACTCACAAGAACACAACTTGTAAAAACACTAAGAGAAATCCCCTCTCGCTGTTACTTGCTATTTTTTTCCCATTAAGAAATCTGCATTGTGTTTACCTAAGTTAAATTCACCCTCCCTAGGAGTACAGCATGATGAATTTTGACAGATTATGCAGTTGTAACCATCAGCGTATTTAAGATATAAAATATTTCCATCATATCAAGTAAGTTCTCTTTTGCTACTTTCCCCTATACCAAGCCCTTGCCAATCACTGATTTGTTCCTACAGTTTTATTTTTTCCAGAATGTCATATAAATGGAATTATATGGTATGTTGCCCTATGAGTTTGCCTTTTGCTTAGCATGATGCTTTTGTGATATCTATGTTTTGCATTTATCCGTAGTTTATTTCCTTTTATTGCTGTGATATTCCTTTCCCAGGTTGGATCGCAGTGGAACAATCATGGCTGTCTGCAGCCTTGACCTTTTAAGTATGTCCGTGATTCATTTTGAGTTGATATTTTGTATATTGTGTGGAACACACAAGTTGTGGGTTTTGTTATTGTTTAAATATTGTATATCTATTTTTTTCAGCACCATTTGTTAATAAGGCTATTCTTTTTCTCACAACATTTCTTTATTATTATTATTATTTTGAAATGAGGTCTCACCATTATTGACCAGGCTGGCCTCAAACACCCATGCTTGAAGCTGTCCTCCCACCTCAACCTTTCGAGTAGCTGAGACTACAAGTGAACTCGCCTGGCTTATTTGATTTTTATTGAAAATCATTCATCCTTATTTGTGTGAGTCTGTTTCTGGGCTTTCTATTCTGTCCCATTAGTTTATATTTCTGTCTTATGCCAAAACCACACTATGGTGATTACTATAGTTTATAGTAAACCATAAAATCAGGTAGTCGTGAGTCCTGTTTTGCTTTTTCAAAATTGTTTTGGTCTTCTGTTTATTTAATTTTTAAAAAATTGGATTTCAGGCCAGGCATAGTGGCTCATGCCTGTAATCCCAGCACTTTGGGAGGCCGAGGTGGACGGATCACAAGGTCAAGAGTTCAAGACCAGCCTGGCCAACATGATGAAACTTTGTCTCTACTTTAAAAATACAACAATTAGCCAGGCATGGTGGCATGCACCTGTAATCCCAGCTACTCAGGAGACTGAGGCAGGAGAATCGCTTGAACCCAGGAGGTTGCAGTGAGCCAAGATCGTGCCACTGCACTCCAGCCTGGGCGACAGAACAAGACTCTATCTCAAAAAAAAAAAAATTGGATCTCAATGGACTATAATGTTCTAAATTGCTTTGCCAGATTTTATAATCAACTTGTTCACTTCTAACAGAAACCATACTGGGATTTTGAGATTGCATTGTATACGTAAATCAATTTGAGAAATACTGACAATTTAACAATATTGATACTTCCAGCACATGAACACAAAATATGTCTACATTATTTAGGTATTTTAATTTCTCTCATCAGCATATAGCAGTTTTTCAGTGTACACAATCTTGCATGTATATTGTTACTTTTTTATTGTTAGTAAATTATGTTTTTGTGCTATTTAAATTTTTATTTTATGTTCAGTTTTTAAGTGCTCATGTTTTGGATTTGACCTTGTGTCCTTTGATCTTGTGTCCTCTGATATTGCTCACTAACTCATTGGGTCTAATAGTTTTGTTCCAGATTCTTTAAGATTTTCTGCATACATGATCATGTCCTTAGTGAAAAGTTTCATTTGTACCTTCGGTTTTTCTATGCACATGATCTTGTCTGCAAATAAAGACATCTTCAATTCTTCTTTGCAATCTGTATACTTTTTTTTTCTTGCTTTACTGCACTAAGTATGACCACTTATACCGTGTTGACATGGGGGAGAAGTGGAGAGTAGATATCCTAGCTTATCACTGATCTTACAGGGAAAGCATTTAGCCTTTCTTTATTATTATCTTTGCAGTTAAGTTTTTTAATAGATGCCTTTTATCAGGCTTTGTAATTTACCTTCTATTGTTGGTTATTAGAGAGACTTTATTATAAATGTTGTCTGTTGAGGTGATATGTTCTTTCACATTAACTTTTAAATGTCTATGTTCTGTAGTGATCTTTTCTTTTCTTTCTTTTTTTTTTGTTTCTGATATTAATCATTTATCTCCTTTCTTTATTCAGCCTAACTAGAGGTTTGCCAATTTTGTTGACATTTTTAAAACTGGCATTTGGTTTTATTTTTTATTGCTTGTCTTTTTATAAATATATTTTTAAAGGCTTATATATTTATTGAGAGACAGGGTCTTGCTTTGTTGCCCAGGCTGGAATGCAGTGGTGCCATTATGGCTCACTGTAACCTTGAACTCCTGGGCTCAAGTGATCCTCCTACATCAGCCTTGCTAGAACTACAGGTATGTACCACCATGCCCAGATGTCTTACATGTTTTCCAGGCTGGCCTTTAACTCCTGGCCTCAAGCAATCCTGCCTCAGTTTCCCAAAGTGCTATGATTTAGGCATGAGCCACTGTGCTCGGCCTAAAAGGTTTTGTTTTTCTTAGTACAGTTTTAGGTTCATGGCAAAATTGAGAGGAAGGTACAGACATGTATTCAATAGTGCCTACATATACATAACCTCCCCATAAACAGACTGCTACCTTTGCTTACAATTGATGAATCTGTATTGATGCATCATCACTCAAAGTCAATAGTTTTCACTCTTGGTGTTGTATATTCTGTGGGTTTGGACAAATGTATAATGACATGTATCCATCATTATAGTATCATACAGAGTATATCCACTGCCCTAAAAATTCTGTGCCCCTCCTATTCATTCTTCTCTCTCTCAATCACCTAACTTATGGCTACCACTGATCCTTTTACTGTCTCCACAGTTTTTGCCTTTTCCAGTGTCACAGTTAGAATCCTATAGTATGTAGCTAGCATTTTCAGATTGGCTTCTTTTATTTAGTTATATGCATTTAAGTTTCCTCCATGTGTATCTCCCTCCATGTATATTTCCTCCATGTATATATCCCCATGTATATACATATGTACCGAAGGACAGACATCTTGACTGGCTTCAAGTTTTGGCAATTATCAATAAAGCTGCTGTAAGCATCCATGTGCATATTTTTGTGCAGACATAAATTTTCAACTCGTTTGGGTAAATACCAAGGAGTGCAATTACCGGATTACATGCTAAGAGTATGTTTACTTATGCAAGAACCTCCCAAACTATCTTCCAAGTGGCTGTACTATTTTATGTCCCCACCAGCAGTAAATGAGAGTTTCTGTTCTACGTCTTTGTCAGCATTTTGTGTTGTCAGTGTGCTGGACGGTAGCCATTCTAATAGGTGTTTAGTGTTATCTCACTTGTTTCAATATGCATTTTCTTGATGACATATAGTATGGAACATCTTTTAATATGCTTATTTGACATATGTATATCTTCATTGGTGAGATATTTGTTCAGGTTTTTAACCCTCTCCTTTTTAAAAAATTGGGTATGTTTTCTTATTGTTGAGTTTTAAGCATTCTTTGCATATTTGAATAACAGTCCTTTATCATATATGTCTTCAGCAAATAGTTTCTCTCAGTCTGTGTCTTGTCTTTTCATTCTCTTTACAATGTCTTTCACAGAGTAAAAAACCTAATTTCAATGAAGTCCAGTTTATAATTTCTTTCATGGATTGTGCCTTTGGTGTCCTATAAAAAGGGTCATCACCTTATCCTGTACAATATTGGTAGATGCAGAAGGCAGATAAAGGAAACTGCACAGGGCCTTGTCTGGGTATGTCCATAACAGACTGGGGGCCTGCATGTGCACTGGGAAAATGGGGTGAAGCCACCAGGGATTTGCACCTTATGCAGGGGACAGAGACTGCCTCTTCAGTTTGTGTGTGGTGGCCTGGTATTCTATCTATGAGGTGGAAGCCTATTGGCAGGAAAGCCTCTTTCTTTGCTGAGAGCTTTCTTTTTGCCTACTAAATTCACCCCCCTCATCCTTCAATGTGCCTGTGTGCCTAATTTTTCCTGGTCGTGAGACAAGAACCCAGATTTTAGTGAACTAAGGAGCAAAAATCCTGCATCATTTCGGTGGCCTGTTTGGAGATATGAGAAGGAGTGAGTAAAATGTGAACCAAAAATTTCTTTCCCTTTTATTTCTGAGCCTTCTTGTCCTCAGACTTCTTCTGAGGCTAGAGGAAACTGTGCCCCCTACCCCCTGCCCTGCCCCACCACCGCTTGTTCCTCTCGGAGTTGGGAATATTAGTCTCGGTCCAACCCAGTCTTTTCTATGGCACTTTCCTTCTTTTTAGGGTGGACTGTAATGTCACCTATGTTTTCTTTTACAGTGTTGGGGGTGTTCCACCCCCACTCCAATGGCCGCAGGTGCACGTATTGGACAAATGGGTGAGCGGCAGGTTCCTGCCCTGCTTCCCTCCTGGCTGGGGTGCATGGCCATTTTTGCTGCATGTGCATGCTGTGTCCAGTGGCCATATAGGGTGGGAATGAGCCACTGACATTGTCCACCTCAAGGTGGCCTTGGGGGTCCAGGCCCTGTGGGGCCGGCTGGACAGCATTTCCCACTACATACGCACAGAATATTCCCTTCCCCAGGCTGAGGGGTCCAGCTTGGTCCAAACCCCAGGGAAGAAACAACAATTAAAAGTTTCCCTTGGCTGAGTGTAGTGGCTCTCACCTTTAATCCTAGCACTTTGGGAGGCTAAGGCAGGTGGATCATCTGAGGTCAGAGTTCAAGATCAGCTTGGCCAACCTGGTGAAACCCTGTCTCTACTAAAAATACAAAAGATTAGCTGGGCATGGAGTGAGTGCCTGTAATCCCAGCTACTTGGGAGGCTGAGGCAGGAGAATCACTTGAACCTGGGAGGCAGAGGTTGCAGTGAGCCAAGATCATACTATTGCATTCTAGCTTGGGCAACAAGAGTGAAACTTCATCTCAAAAAAAAAAAAAATATCTTCTTGTTGGAGAAACCCATTTGCATAAGAATAAGAGGTTCTTCCTTCAAGCATCTTTCCAGCTCTGCATTTAAGCTGTTTTTTGTTTTTCTTTTCTCCACCCTGTCAGCAGTTAACACAGCCCTGCATTTAAGCTGTATTTTTAATTTTCTTCACCCTGTCAGGACTTAACTTTTATGAGACTTTTTTTCTTCCTTTTAGAATACATTTTACTAGGTCAGGACCCCAATTCACAAGAAGACATCCTTGTCTTTCCCTTGTTGGAGGAGGACTCAATTCCACAGCTTCACCTTAGCATTCAGCCTATAATAAGGAGTCCATGCAACCCCCCTAAGGCAGTTATTTTGTCCCAAACTCAATTCCAAGCTTCAGATTGAAGCCCTAGGAAAGAAAACTGGATCTAAGGGATCCAGAGGCAGATTATAAGGGAAGTATAAAGGTACAGTGCAGGTGAGCATGACTAATTCCTGCTGATTAAGCCAAGCTTCCCATTTCATGGATAAAGGTCCTGCTAGTATCCATGGCATAAATGAGGTCTAGGGAGCTCAAAAGCTACTGACAGCAAGAGAGATAGAGTATACATGGGTAAGAGAGGATAATCCCACCTCCTAGGTCCCACTGTTAACATGGGTGAAACCTGCTTTGACACCCAAGGGGGGCATCCTATCATGGTCACTGGGACTCAGGGATATAAGGATGGAATAAAAAAAGAGGGATACCTTGCTTTCTCTACCTCATGTACCCCAGGTATTCACTAGGAAGAGAAGGGAATCAGGGATGCCTCCCTCCCCTCTTTCTAGAGGGGCAGTCCTTCATTTTCAGTCTGCACCTCTTTCAGATGCATCCGAGTCCTGGGGCTCCTTTCAAAGAAATGCCACCTTTCTCCTCCTCTGTCCTCTCTTCACAGATGAGTGATTGTGCCTCCATGCTGCAGGGCACTCCCCTCAGATGTATCCTCCAAACTGGGAAAAGTTAATTTCCCAAGCCTTAAACTGGGTGGGATTAAACTTGGGGGGAGGGAACCCAGAAGCCTGACATGCTGGCAAAACAATAAGAGTTTTTTTAAACCAGTCAGTCTTTTGGCCTCCCAGTCCCTGTGCAAGCCAGTAAAGAGAATGACAAGTATCACTGTTGATATTCTCTGTAAAGTTTTAATTGTGAAAAAGGATTTGTGAGGTTGATCTTAAGCTGTAGCCAATCTAGTGTGCTTTGCATGTCTCTCTGTATGATTCTGTCAGAAAGAGGGGTACCTTAGGATTTGATGTGGGCCTAGGACTCCATAGGCCCACTGTTCAACCCAGCCTGGCAAACAGATCAGTGGCAAACTTTGCTGCAGGTCTCCATCTTGTTTTATGTCCTTGGAAGTGTGACCTGTAACCACGTGGCAGTGCTTTGTTTTAGCCTCTGCCATTTTACAGTGGCAGCCTGGGTTCAATCCTGGCTTAGGTAATGGGTCCTTTCTGGTTTGTTGTCTGCATGTTTACTATTTGTTGATTCTCTTCCCCTCCATGAACCACCTTCAATTTTCTTTCTCTGAGCACCTGGGAGTTTACCTCTGGTAAAGTTCAAAAGCCAGAAGTATTGGCTGCTTGGCATGGGTAAAGTGGGGTAATAAAGGATTTTAAAGGATGTTCTCAAAGAGTGCTCAGCTTAATTTTAAGTGGATATCGGGCTGGGCGCAGTGGCTCACACCTGTAATCCCAGCACTTTTGGAGGTTGAGGTGGGTGGATCACAAGGTCAGGAGTTTCAGACCAGCTTGGCCAATGTGGTGAAACCCGTCTCTACTAAAAATACAAAAAAATTAGTCAGGTGTGGTGGCGGGCGCCTGTAATCCCAGCTACTTGGGAGGCCGAGGCAAGGAGAATCGCTTGAACCTAGGAGGCAGAGGTTGCAGTGAGTTGAGATCACACCACTGCACTCCAGCCCAGGCAATAGTGTAAGACTCCATCTCAAAAAAAAAAAAAAAAAAAAAAGTGGATATCCAAGTTATAGGTATATTTAAAAGGTCTTTATGTTTTTATCCTTTTGGAGCTTATTTTGCTGGAAAAAGGTTGTTTTCTCAGTTGACTGAATTCTTTTTCTCCATTTTGTCTTGCCACCCTTAATACACACATGAGAGGCCTTAAGATAATTTCTGATGGCCTGGGAAAAACAGAAAAGGTGCCACTAATTCCATTTTGGGAGAGACCTCTGCTCTCCTCATAGAGCTCCAGGAATTAGAGGCAGATGGATCCCTCTCAAAACCTGTTTCTGTCTTCCAGCTATATCTGTTTATTAGGCCCAAGAGTATTGGTAAAATGCAAATGTAGTTAAAATGGAGATAGGTGGTCTAAATTATTTTTAGATTTGCTAAATGTTTTAAAGTTGTAAACTGTTTCTTTGGCTTTTGAGAACTGTTACAACATGGTAAGGCCTGTGGACATAGGCCTTAAGCTTAGTAAATAATCATTAATCATATAATCTTAGTAAAATATTATAAGAAGGCATGGAAATGTAGATTTTTGCCTACGGTAAAAGGATTGTTTTAAATTAGATAAAAATGTTAAAGGTTTAAGAAAGTTACAGAAGGATTATAAAAATTAACCTTGCAAAAGAAATTCTGTATGTGAATATTGACTAAATTCAGTAGGGTATTATATGGTTTTTCTGTAAACCGAACATTGAAATAAAAGCAAACAAGTTTCCTTTAAAACACTAATCTGCTCTTTAGCAAAATTTCTAAAGGGTTATAAAAGGTTATAAGAATCTTACTCCTAAACTGGTTAAGATTGGATAGAATTGTCTATAAGGTTGCATTAGAAAATTGGGGTTGACATTAATAGCAAACTAATGTAAGGGCAAAATTTGGCTTTCTCTCCCATGTACAAGGTTTTTGTGTAATAGGATAATGAAATATTTCTGTTTGCCTTGTGGATAGGCTGCCAAGGAAAAGAAAGAGAAGGCAGGAGACAAATTGTTTGGAAAGCTAAGTTTTCCCTCTTAAGAAGTAAAGGTTTTTGCCTTGTTTTAAAATTTTTGAGTCATCATTTTGGCAAAGTAAATAACTTATGGTAATATGGAATTCTATTTCATAACATTAACAGGCTTCCCAAAATCAAATTTCAGCCTCAAGATTGTCTTTCCTGATCCCTATCTTTTGGATGGCACAGAGGACCCCTGGAGCATCCAAAAGAGAGGTAAGCAGGATTATTTAACATGTATTTGGTATGTGGGATTGCCAATATGATGTTTCATCTTCTTCAGATTGTACTTTAGGATATAATATTAATATACGTTTCAAAATTGTATGGGATTTCTAAAATTCTAATGTCTGAGTATATGCTATCAATCACAATTAAGGTTATTATGTTAAGTTATTATAAACCACAGAGATAACCAAATTTCTTTGTCAATCATGTTTCGACAGTAACTACCCTGGACATTTTGTTATTCACAGACAATTGTTGTCTTGTTTTGGTCCTCTTTAAAACATGGTTTAAAGAGGATAACTTTTCTGATAACTTTAGGGATTGTGACAATGGAATTTAAAAAATTACAACAGGACTCATGGAGAACTGAAGTGTTCATGAATATCAAGCAAAGCAAGAGTAAACAAAGGATTGAACTAATAGAAAATTAAAATAATCTTTTTTGACTTTTGCTTGGAATATTGCTGATTCTTTTGTTTTTCAGAGTCAAGGATATGTATTTTGAGCTATTTATAGCCTTTAATAATTGAGTAATTTATATTCCTGAGAACAAAATTCGGAGCATACTTGTTTTTCTCTCTGGCTTCTTCAGGATTTGGAAACTTGTCGTGATGTAGCAGGATTGGTGGGGAACAAACCTCTCGAATACCAAGCTGAGAAAGGCAGCAGCCTTTATTCAGTGGGGAGCTTCGAGAGACTGATGCCTTATCCACCAAGTTCCCTGAGAAGCAGCTTCTTCCTTTTTTATAACTTACAATGCTAAAGGGGAAACTGAGGTGAAATTGTATCATTGTCCATTGGCTGGATGTTTGACCTCACAACCTTTGGCTTCATTGATTTGCTAGTTCATATGCAGCGTGAGTGGGAGCAGGCAGGGGAGGGGGCTTACAGAGTCAAGATAAAGGCAGTCAATTATTAGTTGGCAGAGATACTTCCAGGAGGGGGCCTGGGTCATGCAAACGTGGAGGACGTGACCCAGTGCTGGGCTCTGGCCTGTAGTGATACATTCTTTGCAACTCTTTCAAGGTTTATAGATAGCAGAGACGCTGGGAACCAAAAAGGGAGTCATCTTCCCAGTCCTTGGGCCTCTTGATGGCCTGGTCAGTGGTGTCAGCAAGTCACCTGACCACGGATTCAAGCTCTTTAGTATTCTATCTCTTTTTGACCCTCCTTCCCATCTAGAAGGGAGGAGGGAGGTGGAGGCCAGGAAGTGGAAGGAGGGGGGGGCCTCCCCTCTCAATGAGTATTCCTGACTTACAGTGATATAGTTGTTTGCATCAATGCAATAAGAATCCGTTATCTTTTGCAACAGATGCAAGTGAAGAAACTAATTGTTTTACCAAGGCATTGACTAGAAGGGTATGCTTCCCTTGAAGGAATCAAGCTTGATTTGCAGAGCCGATAAAAGCCCCTTGGGAAAACTGGCCTCATACCTTGTCTACATAGTCCCTGTAAAGGGTTCCTAACCTGTGGTGAGTAAAGAATGTCACTTTGTAACAGGCCCTGGAACTCCATGTTCTTGGGAGCTCAAGAAGAGTGGAGTTTACCCAACTCATAGGTATTTGAGGGTACAAACTCATGGCTGGGCTCAGCTTTAGAAAGTCCTATCTGAGATTCCTTATGGAACAGAATTCCATCAAAGCCAACTTAAAAAGCCTATGTAGGCTGAGGCAGGAGAATCACTTGAACCTAGTGAGCCAAAATTGCACCATTGCACTCCAGCCTGGGCAACAAGAGTGAAACTCTGCCCCCCTACCCCCCAAAAAAGCATATGTAAAAACAATTATTCTCGTTGCAGTTTATGCAAGTAATCAAGCCAAGTTTTAAGACTAAAGTCTATTTTGCAAACAACAGGCTTATCACGATTTCCTTTTAATAGAATTGAGAACTGGAAAGAGAGAAATTATGTTTCAAAACTTATCATACATTTGTCATTAAATTCTAAACTCATTAGTTGTTTTTAAGTTTTTGGCTACATTTTAGACTAACCCTACTTGTTCCTGTTCCAACCAGCAATCTCTGGCTGCAGCTCAGAAGGAACAAAAGAAATGGGCAATGTAAAAATCTAGATCAATATTTTAATTCTGAGTAATCATCCTGCAAATCCTGCCAGGTGATGAGAGTAAATAGGGTGCTCATAACCTGGAGGTTTCCTTTTTGGGAGAATAAGACCAAGCAAGCTCACCAAAGCCGAGTCCCATGCACCCAAATCTTAGCATAGCCACCAGTTATCTGGGCGTGTTAGCAGCTTGGGATTTTTGAGCTGTCCATACCCCTTTTTGTTTCATTTTGCTACATGTTTTCTAATAACCCAGTTTCTCACTTCTTGCCTTCAGGCCATTGAACTCTAAATGATCATGCAACCGAACCTTAAATGATAGCCCCCTTTTACCGAGGACCCTTAGATAGGCCTCTGAGGGAGATCTGATTGCCATCTTCCCAAAACAATGTACTTTGTCAGCAGGAAGCAGTTAAGATCTGTCTTTGTCCTTATCCTTATTCTAATTGCAGTTAGATGTACTTCTTCTTTTTTTTTTTTCTTTTTTAAGATGGAGTTTCACTCTTATTGCCCAGCCTGGAATGCAATGCTACCATCTCAGCTCATTGCAGTTCTCCTGCCTCAGCCTCCTGAGTTCAAGCGATTCTCCTGCTTCAGCCTCTCGAGTAACTGGGATTACAGGCATGTGCCACCACACCTGGCTAATTTTTCATATTTTTAGTAGAGACAGGGTTTCTACATGTTGGTCAGGCTGGTCTCAAACTCCCAACCTCAGATGATCCGCCTTCCTTGGCCTCCCAAAGTGCTGGGATTATAGGTGTGAGTCACCATGCCAGGCCAGCTGTACTTTTTTAGAGGAGGAAATGATAGATGCAGATAAAGTAACTTGCCCAGGGCCTTGTCTGGGCATGTCCACAACAGACTGGGGTCCTGCTTGTGCACTGGGAGAATGGCGTGGAGCCTCCAGGGATTTGTACCTTATGCAGGAGGAGGAGCCTGGCCTCTTCAGCTCATGCGTGGTGGCCTAGTATGCAGTCTGTGAGATGGGAGTCTGTTGGCAGGATTCCCTTCTTCTTTGCTGAGAGCTTTCTTTTCGCCTAATAAATCAGTCCACTGCACCCTTCAACGTGTCCACGTGCCTAAATTTTTCCTGGTCGTAAGAACCTGGGTTTTAGCTGAACTAAGAAGCAAAAATCCTGCATCAGTATGACAGACAAAAGAAAGCAAATTTTTAAAAAGTACCCTGGATGCGGTGGCTCATGCCTGTAATCCCAGCACTTTGGGAGGTTGAAGCAGTGGATCACCTAAGGTCAGGAGTTTGAGACCAGCCTGGCCAACATAGTGAGACCCCGTTTCTACCAGAAATACAAAAAAATTAGCTGGGCATGGTGTCATGTGCCTATAGCTCCAGCTACTCATGTGGCTGAGGCAGGAGAATCACGTGAACCTGGGAAGTAGAGGTTGCAGTGAGAGAAGATTGCTCACAGTTTTTTTGGAATTCCAATTGTGAATTCCGAAAAAAAAAAAAAAAATACATCTATTCCACTTATGTTTATTCAAAGGACAGATATATTTATGTTTAGTGTTCTTTCATCTTATTTTTTTTAATATATAGTGCTTTATATTCTCTTTTACTTTATATATTACCTTTGATTTGCTCTATTTCTGTGTATTTTTTTCTGATAATCTGAAAGGTCTGTTTTTAGTTCTTGTTTTGGATATTTTTATAAATTTTAATATTATACTTCTTAACTCTTTCTTGATTTACAAAATTCACATAGTGTCTAATAACTCTTCATTATGAAATATAAAACATTTGGTACACTTCTCTCTGTCCCCCTCCCATATTTTCCCTTCTGATAGTTTATTAACTAGCTTATATTGTTAATCTGTCAAGTTTTGCAACACATACATCGTATTCCACAATCAAAATGTCTACATTGGTTAGTTTATCTCTATATGTACATTTAATATTCATTTGCAGTCATTTTATCAAGATTTCCTTTTTTTTATCTTTGAAATGATTTGTTTACTTTTGAACACACGCATTGGGAGAGCAAGGCGAATCCAGCCTGGGGCCTGCTTCCTGCTGCATTAACAAGCCCCCAGAGTGGGCTGAGGAGAGGACATGAGCTCATCTTTCTGTGTTAAGTAGTGGGAGATTCCCCAAATAAAAGGCATTTTCCTCAAGTAGGACGTATCCAGGCTCCAGCAGCAGTCCTAAGGGGTGGGGGGTCTTGAGCCTTCAGGCCAGGGCACTGCCCATGACGTGGGAGAAGCCACCTCGTGTTCCAGGTCCTGTCAGGTGAGGCTCCTACAGCTCAGGCCAGAGACTTCTCCAGTGTGGTTTAAAAAAATCAGTCCACGGCTCAGGCAGTCCACAGTCTCTTTGGAGGATCGCTTCTTGCAGCAGCCGCGGCTGAACAGACACCTGTTGCCCTTTGGGCTTCCACACTGGTCAGACTTCGCATATTTTGGTTCCAGAGAGGGGTCGAAGGTCTTGTGGGAGCTCCTCAGCTGCTTCTGCTTGTTCTTGGACAGGACGTCGGTTCTGCATTCCTTCCCTTCCAGGGCCTGCTTGCTGTGCGCACCCACCTTACTCACCAACCTGGGCCTTGACCGGACGTAGGGCTGGCAGATCTAGTGGAAGAGCAAGTCGGCGGTGGCCTTCGCTCCCTCCTGCCTGGATATCTCCTCCCGACACCGGAGCTTCAGCTCCTGGCTCATGGCAGCGGTGCCCTCCAGGATCTTCACCCTGGCCAGCTCCTCTTGCAGCTGCTGATGCACCTGCAGCTGTGGTACCACACCTTGAAGAGGTGGGCCCCGACATAGGACAGCAGGCAGGGGTGCTCCCGCTCGATGTCCAGGTACTCCCTGGCCAGCTCCCACACGGCAGGCCTCCAGCCCTCAAATAGGGCGACGTTGTACGGGTTACCCTCTGCTCTCGGGATGCTCTGTAAGCCTGTGTCTCAAATGCAGCGCTCCACATTCGGCAGTCACTGGATGTTTCTGTTGGCACACACAAGGATGGCCACAGCCTTACCCATGGCCTTGATGTACTCCCAGGATGCTGTGTCCAACAGGGGCCCCTTCCGCTCCTTGGTGCGCCCATGCACAGTCAGCAACTGGCAGCTGGCCTTCTCCAGGATCTGGACATAACTCATGGTCTTGCCAGTCTCTAGGAAGACACGGATTTTGCATGTGATGGGAAAAGAGAGTTTCTCGTGGGCCAGCACAATCATTCTTTGGAACAGGTCGACTCGTTTGGCAGGAAGATGTAGCAGTGACCTCTCTTGGCTATCATCTGTAGGCGGCCCAAGTTCAGATTGATGGCGTCACAGTAATCCTGAGCCAGGAGAACCGCCTGAACAAACACCTCCGGGTCATTGGCACAGAACTGCATGATGAGGGACTGGTCCTGAGGGTACACCTCACAGTACAGGTTTTCCTTTTGGTAGTTGGCGTTGTAAACGAAGACCTGGGTGTGCAGTGTGGGTGTGTAGGACAGCTGCACCCCATATGGTAGCTCAGCAGCCTCCAGGCCAGCTGACTCTGGTCACCATGGGGGCCCCGACACAGTGTTGTAAGTAGAATTTTCAGTGCTGCAAAAGAAGCAGCACTGGAGTATGAATTTCCTCGGCAAGACAATTTTCTTCTATGGAAGGGTGCAGCTCACAGATGGAACAATGGCTATCGCACACCTGGACAAGGAGGGGAAAGGGTACTTATGCCTGAGGGAGGTCACCCCTACCGCTGTGTTGTTCCGCTTTTGTCTAGGGTTAGACTGCACTGTCTAGTCTAATTTCGATTGGCTGTTTTAAAGGGAGCAGGTTTATGAGCAGGAGTGGTGGGGTGGGTAGTTCGGCAGGAAGGGCAGTTACAGGCAGGTCATAGCAGGTAAGCAGGGGTCAAAACAGGTGACCAGAGCAGGTGACTGGGATGAGTCAGGATGGGGCAGAGGATGGGAACAGATGTGAACTACTGATTAGAACTGGTGGAAAATGTTGTTTACTGAAACGACAAGGAAGTTAAACTTTAAAACAGAGAATTAAAGAATAAGAGAGCTGAACATATGGATATACTGATTCTTTGAAGAGAAACTTGGGGCTCACTATATCTAACAACAGGGTGCAGCTCCAGAACTGGAAGCCCTGCAGCTTTGGCATCGTCTCCAGGCATGCTAGAGTCCCACCTTTTCCACCGCATGCCTCTGTCTTCATGGGTGCCAGCAGCAGGGTTTCCAGGCTAGCCCAGCTCCTGCACCGCTCCTGCCCAGCTGCCACCCGGGGCCCCTGTGGCACTGAGGCTGACTCAAACACATGCACCGTAGAGGGCTGCTGCCAGGCCCAGGCCTCTGCACTGCCACCCAAGATTTCTACTTTTATCTCTAGGTTGAGTCGGCTCTGTCATTCTATAGATTGTGCAGAGACTTCACTGTTCTCCCAGTTCAGTGAGGCCTGCCTTTCATCTGTGTATCCACTCGACTGAATATCATGCCCAGAGGTCAAACTTTCTTTCCCTCAGCCTTATGTAGCTATTGCGACATCTTCTTCTGTTAGCCTGTCTTTTTCATCATGTAGTTAGTGATTTGTTTTGTATGGAAACATGAAGCATTTTTTGTTCTTAATTTCAGTAACTTAACCAGAATATGTGTTTATGTTGATAATCTGTATACTTTTTCATATTGTAGATTGCATTATTTCTTCCATTTATGAAAGTTATTTTAAGAAAATAATATCTATGAATGTATTTTCTGTTTCATTGTCCTTTTTTTCTACAATCTTCTATATAATTTCTTCTACCTATTTTACTTTTCCTTTTATTCTTTTTTATTTTGAGATGGAGTCTCACTCTGTCACCAGGCTGGAGTACAATGGTGCAATCTTGGCTCACTGCAACCTCCATCTCCTGTGTTCAAGTGATTCTTCTGCCTCAGCCTCCTGAGTAGCTGGGACTACAGGTGTATGCCACCACGCCTGACTAATTTTTGTATTTTTAGTAGAGATGGGGTTTCTCCATGTTGGTTAGGCTGTTCTCAAACTCCTGACCTCAGGCGATCCACCGACCTTAGCCTCCCAAAGTGCTGGGATTACAGGTGTGAGTCTCTGTGCCTGGCCTCAATCTGTTTTTCTTATTGTACGTCTGCTGTGATTGTCTTATGTCTTTCTCTCTAGGCCAGTGATTTGATTTTCAGCTTTAGTTGTTTTGCCCCATGCTGTTTCTAATTTGTTTATAATTTGTAACAGTGGTGTTTTGGTTTTAAATGTTTACCTTGGTTTCATAAATCTCCCCATTTTTTTGTTTCTCCATTTAGCTTTCTAGTTTAGCTAACTCCCTATTATTATAAACAACCCTGAGATTAATATCCTTGCACATGTCCTGTAGGTGTCTATCAGGTCCATTTGATCCAGTGCTAAGTTCAGGTCCTGAATATCTTTGTTAATTTTCTGCCTCAGCGATCTAATACTGTCAGTGGGGTGTTAAAGTCTCTCACTGTTACTGTTTGAAAGTCTAAGTCTCTTTGAAGGTCTCTAAAAACTTGCTTTATGAATCTGGGTGCTCCTATGCTGGGTGCATATATATTTAAGATAGATAGGCCTTCTTGTTGAATTGAACCCTTACCATTATGTTTTTTGATCTTGTTGGTTTAAAGTCTGTTTTGTTAGCAGTTAAGATTGCAACCCCTGCTTGTTTCTGTTTTTCATTTGTTTGGTAGATTTTTCTCCATTGCTTTATTTTAAGCCTGTAAATGTCATTGCATGTGAGATGGGTCTCTTGAAGACAGCATACCAATGATTTTTGTTGTTGTTTTTTTTAAATCCAGATTGCACTCTGTGCCTTTTAATTGGGGGCATTTAGTTCATTTACATTCAGGGTTAGTACTGATATGTGTGGATTTGATCCTGTCATCATGATGTTAGCTGGTTAGTTTTGCAGACTTGTTTATATGGTTATTTTATAGTGTCACTGGTCTATAACACACTTATGTGTGTTTTTGTAGTAGCTGATAATGATCTTTTCTTTCAATATTTAGTGCTTCCTTCAGGGTCTCTTGTGAGGCAGGTCTGGTGGTAACAAATTCCCTCAGCTTTTGCTTGTCTGAAAGCAATGTTATTTCTTCTCTGCTTATGAAGCTTAATTTGGCTGAATATGAAATTTTGGGTTGAAATATCTTTTCTTTAAGAATGTTGAATATTGGCCTCCAATCTCTTCTGGCTTATAGGGTTTCTGCTGAGAGGTCCACTATTAGTATGGTGGTCTTCCCTTTGTAGGTGACCTAACCTTTCTCTCTAGCTTCCTTTAACATTTTTTCTTTCATTTCAACCTTGGAGAATCTGATGGTTATGCATCTTGGGGATAATCTTCTTGTGAATTATCTTACTGGGATTCTCTTCATTTCCTGAATTTGAATGTTGGCCTTTCTGGCTAGGCTGGGAAGTTTTCATGGATGATGTACTGATGTATGTTTCCCAAATTGGTTCCATTCTCCCCATCTCTTTCAGGTATACCTGTCATTCATAGATTTGGTCTCTTAATATAGTCCCATATTTCTCAAAGGTTTTGTTGTTTTCTTTTCATTCTTTTTTCTGTATTCTTGTCTGCCTGTCTTATTTCAGAAAGATAGTCTTCAAGCTCGGAGGTTCTTCCTTGGTCTATTCTAGTATTAATACTTGTGATTGCATTATAAAATTCTTGTAGTGTGTTTTTCATCTCTATCAGGTTAGTTATGTTTTTTTTCTATACTAGCTATTTTGTTTGTCAGCTCCTGTGTTGTTTTACTGTGATTCTTATCTTCCTTGGATTAGAAGCTAAGGATGCATTCCTACATCTCAATGATTTGTGTTCTTATCCATATTCTGAATTCTATTTCTGTCATTTTAGCCATCTCAGCCTGGTTCAGAACCCTTGCTGGAGAGGTGGTATGGTCATTTAGAGGAAAGAAGGCACTCTGGCCTTTTGAGTTGTCAGAGTTCTTGTGTTTGTTCTTTCTCATCTTTGTAGGTGAATATTCCTTCAATCTTGTAAGTTACTAACCTTTGGATTTTTTCTCTTTTACCCTATTAGTTGACCTAGAGGGTTTGATTGTGATATAAGGTGGATTCAGCTGACTGGCTTCATTTCTGGAAGATTTTAGGAGGCCAGTGCTCAGCTTTCAACTCCTAGACTGCATGCTCTAACTGGGGGGGACTTGTGTTGAGCTCCAAGGTGTTCTCTCACTCCTCAAGGTTAGAAATCCACTGTGCTGGGGGAGGGGTGGCCAAGGTGCTCCCAGACTGCTGGTTGCTACACTCCAATGGGTGGTGTCAGCCAAAGCATTTCACAGTGCAATGGCAGCATGATTTATTCTCATTTGCATGTGCCAGCAGCAGCACTATGGGGTGTATGCTCCATCCAGCTGTAGCAGGGTGCTAGAGGGTGCTGGGGTGCCTGCCTCCATGGGGGCACACAGTGGCAGAGGCAGCACACATCCTTGAATTTTAACCATTTTATTGTTGTGGAAATTGACCTAAAGAAGTTAATTCTTCCAAGATCACAGCCAGTGGTAAGTGGGGATAAAATTCAGATATATAGTCTTTCTCAAATTTCATTATTCCCTACTCATACCACTAAGTCATGCTTTCTCCATAATGTGCCTTTTTGTTACAGCCGGTGTCAGACCATGGAATCCCTGGGGACAGTGATGGGTAAGGAGAGAAGATGCTATCGGGGACACTTATACAAAAGCAAACCTCCATAGTTACACAGAAAACACAATAAACCTATAGGTGCATTCAGTTAACTGAATGTCTGCATTGAATCTCTGAATATGATACAGACATTGTATTGTTTGGATCTCTGGAAAGCAAAAATCTTGCTTGGTTCACACAAAATCACAATTATTAAAGGCAGACAAATTATTTTTCTATGGTCCATTTTGTTCTCAAATCCTAGTTTTCAAAATCCTTTTACTATATTCAGATTTCACAAAACTTGCTGTTTGTTTAATGCAACAAAAGGAAATGAAATTCCCTTGTTTCCAAAATGCCACAGGTCCCAATTTGTATCTCATGTGTTGTTGACCATTTTAACCACCAGAGGGGAGTATGAGTCCATCTATTAAACTGAACTATGGAAAAGTATTTTTGACAGGTGTTTGGTATGAAATGCTTGATCTCAGACTTCATAAAATAATTTCAAAAATTATGAATCCCATTAAACAGTTTAAGTTGATATTTAAAATTGTTCAAGATAAGACATAATTTTTGTATATTATAACAAAGGATATTATTTCTAGTGCATCTTAAATATTGACATTTGTGATGGTTAATATAACTTGATTGGTTTGAAGGAGGCAAAGTATTGTTCCTGGCTGTGTCTGTGGGAGTGCTGCCAAAGGAGATTAACATTTAAGTCAGTGGACTAGGAGAGGCAGACCCATCCTTAATTTGGATGGGCACAATCTAATCAGCCACCAGCACAGCCAGAATAAAAGCAGGCAGAAGTACATAGAAAGACTAGACTGGCTTAGGCTCCCAGCCTTTATCTTTCTGCCCTGGTGCTGGATGCTTCCTTGCCTTGAATATTGGACTTGTCCAAGTTCTTCAGCTTTGGGAGTTGAACTGGTTTCCTTGCTCTTCAGCTTACAGATGGCCTCTTGTGGGACCTTGTGATCGTATGAGTTAATACTCATTAATAAACTGCCCTTTATATAGGCATCTATCCTATTCTGTCCCTCTAGATAACCCTAATACAGCATTTTAAAATAAAATAGTATATTTTCCATGTATCCAAAGGAATTTAAATAAAATAACAGTTTGATACTCATCACTATCCTTTTAAAAATTATATGGTGAAGAGTTGGGGAGGGATTTGTGCTTTCTGTGGGTGGTGCCCCTCTCCCAGCCCTGCCCAGACTCATCCTTGTATTTAATTAAAGAAGTAGTTTTTAAATTGATACATAGATAAGCTCTCTCTATATATCCATACATGTATATATATGTGTTATTTAAAACATACTTTTACTATTAAAAGTAACTGTTTGAAACTATTATTACCTATTTGGAACATACTTTTCTGTTTTTATTGAAATTAATCATACACATAAGATAAAGACAGAAATCCCTCCAGAAAGCTTTTATTGAAAAGAGCAGTCCCTTGTCTCCCCTAACTAACCTCCAGCATTGTCTAATTCCTTCTTAACTCTCTTGATTGATTCCTGTGGTTGTAACTGACTTAAATCTATATAAAAGGTACATATTTCTACTTCTCAATATTACCATTTTAGGCATTAACTATTAACTTTTTATTATGAAAGGATTTAGTTCAATTTTATCCCCAGCTTCCCCCACACAGCGTTCCCATGCCACATTTTTCTTGTATGGATATAACTTCAACAACAACAATGTACTGGTGGCTCATGCCTAATCCCAGCACTTTAGGATGCTGAGGCAGAGGGATCACTTGAACCCAAGAGTTGGAAACAAGCCTGGGCAACATGATGAGGCTCCGTCTCTACAAAAAATACAAGATTTAGCTGGATGTGATTGCACACACCTGTAGTCCCAGCTACTAGACAGGCTGAGGTGGGAGGATCACTTGACCCTGGGAGGCAGAGGTTGCAGTGAGCCGAGATCATGCAACTACACTCTAGACTGGGAGACAGAGTGAGACTGTCTCAAAAAAAAAAAAAGAGCAATGTTCAGTGTTTAAATTATCATGACTATGTAAACAGTTTGTTGCTGAACCATGCAGTACATTGTGATTACTTTTTTTTTATAACACAATATTTTATCTTCCTTGGAATTTTTAAGTGTCTTGTTTGCTAATTTACTTTTTTTTTAAATATACTCAATTTAGTCCCAAACTCTCCCTTAATTGTGTAAATCTTCAATTAATATGTTCAAACACATTAGGTGCTCTATCAATTTCACCTCTTTAAGAAATCTCTTCCAAAATTTTCTAACTTTTCCCCTTCAGGACAAGTGTGCTTCTACCCTGCTGTGTAACCATAGTCTTGGGATTTTCCTTCATCCCATAAATAGGGATTCTCTTAGCCTCCTTCCTGTGTTGGATTCTCTGGTTCTTGGATCGCCTATTTTTTCCTTTCGTTTTTCTCTTATTTTGTGGAGTGTATTCTCCAGTAGTATTCTAAGAAAGGATAAATAGGAATTAAATTTTTGAGAATCTATTTATAAAAATGTCTTTTTTTCCCCTAATTTCCTACTTAATTGATAATCGGGCAGACTTTAAAATTCTAGGTTGGAAATAATTTTTCTTTTTTTCTAATCAATGTACAGTTTTCAGGAAGGTAGTAGTGAGGTTCCATATCTAGGCAGTTTTTATCTTGATGTTTATTTCAATTGAACTAGAAAATTACATTTGTGTATTACTGAGAATGGGAGCAACTATTTTTGTATTGAATATGAACCTGAAGTTAAAGAGCAATTGCTCACTAAAAGTGACTCTTGTTACTTTCTTGGACATGGTGTGGATTAATTATCACATTAAAGCAACAACAGCCACCATAGCAATCTGTAAGGTTGGGTTGGGTGCAGTGGCTAATGCCTGTAATCCCAGCACTCTGGGAGGCCAAGACAAGATGTTTACTTGAGCCCAAGAATTTGAGAACAGCCTCAGAAACATGGCAAGACAGAAATACTCTTTACAAAAAACTCTCTATACAAAATTTAAAAATTAGCCAGGCCCAGTGGTGCATGCCTGTAGTCCCAGCCACTCAGGATGCTGAGGCAGGAAGATTACTTGAGTCCAGGAGTCGAGGCTGCAGAAGGTATTATTGTGCCACTGCATTCCAGCCTGGGTGACAGAGTGAGACCCCAACTAAAAACAAAAAGGAACATAGAAGGTTGATTACTTCAACATATGAGGTTAAACTTGTAGGTTTCATGTAGTTCTGGAAAATTTCTTCATGTTCTGTTTCAGCATTTGTGGGGTTGGGTACTTAAAGTTTGTACAATAATATATCATTGGTTTAATTCTCTGAAATATGAAAAAATATTGAGTGCTTAAAAAGAGTAACACTCAGCAATGCAGTAATTTGTGCCACAATTTTGTCTTTTGATGAAAATTTATATCTTATAACTTCAACATATAAACTTGTGAGATTTTGGTCTTGAAGTGTTAGATTCTGGCTATTCACTAGAGTAACACAACATGAAACTAAAAATATAATCTTTCCTGGCATTTTCAGCATCATGATGAAGTGTTTTAATTTCATTTCTTCTTTCCAAAAGTCATGTGAGCAACTTTCCTTTCAAAACCTTGGTAACTGTAGTATGAAAAAGCACAGTCATTTACTTACTCGTTATTTCTTCATATAACATGAAGAAAGGAATTATAGACATTACCACAATTTAATTATCTTATTAATTTTTACAATTTCACTTAGCACTGAATCATTCATGACCAGGTTTCATATATTCTAAATAACTATTTTCTGTGAATAAAGTAGTATATACATTGGCATTAATATATAAACTATTTTATCTGCAATTTACCTCTTTTCTTTCCTGCATATTCAGTTGGAGCATTTGAGTCACTCATTTGTAGCCTATGTCAGGGGTTGGTAAATGTTTTTGGCAAAAAACCAGACAGTTAGTATTTTCGGCTTGGTACGCCCTATGGCCTCAGTTGCAACTACTTGGCCATTGTAGCATGAAAGCAGCCACAAACAATACATGAACAAAGAAATGTGCCTGTGTTTAAAAAATAACATTGTTATTTTAACAACATGCAGAAATTATGGATACTGAAATGTTAATTTCACAGAATTTTCGTATATCAGGTAATACTGCTTTTTATTTTTTTTTAAACTCTTTAAAAACATAAATCTATTCTTAGCTGGAAGGCTAATAGGTGGTGAGCCAGATTTGATCTGTGGGCCATAGTTTGTCAACTCCTGGCCTATATTATGGCTCAAAAAGAAAACAAATTAACCAAGTCTGTTCTCATGTAGTCTGGGTTTTCAGTGACAAACAAAACAAATAAAAATCATCACTCACTTTATATTTATTATATATATGCCCAAATCTAAATCATACATTTGCCATTAGTAGTAATTTGGCAAACACCTCCGGGTCAAATAAAGTGAATTATCTGCTAACACAAAGAAGAAAATTATTGCTCTTATACTTTTATACCATTTATATTATATCTAACAGTGTCATTTGAAAAATGCATTTTACCAGTAACTTAATTTTTCTTCATTGGCAGGAGGATACAATTTTTTTTTATCATGGTAGCCTGAACAGACTAAGACATTAATATATTTAAATGTTTCTATGTTTCTATTTATATTTTTACAGTTCATGTAAGGCATTCAGAAAGAAAAGCTGGCATAAGCATGAGAAGGAACCTGCTCTTGTCAGAAAAATCCTTGGTGGGAGCAAAACTGGATTTTTGAAACTTGGGAAGCTAAAACACCTAGAAGTTTTAAAAAACAAGGCCCTCAGTGACATAGGTGGCCTTGGACAGAACTCAGTGCAAGATTTCTAAGATGCAAAATGAGGCTGGAAAGAAGGCAAGTGTCATCAGGTAGAAACTAATATGTCAGTCTACAGAGTTTACTGAATAATATTTTTTCTATTTAAAAAAATTATTTCAATAGTTTTGGGGAGCAGGTGGTGTCTGGTTACATGGATAAGTTTTTTAGTGGTAACTTTTGAGATTTTGGCGTACCCATCATCCAAGCAATGTACACTGTACCTACTATGTAGTCTTATTGCTCACTCCCTGTCTCACCCTTTCCCCTAAGTCCCCAGAGTCCATTACATCATCCTTATGCCTCTGGATCCTCATAGCTTAGCTCCTGCTTATGAGTGAAAACATAACAATGTTTGATTTTTCATTCCTGAGTTATGTCACTTGGAATAATGGTCTCCAACTCCATCCAAGTTGCTGTGAATGCCACTATTTAATTCTTTTTTATGGCTGAGTAGTATTCCATGGTATATATGTGTGTATATATACCACATTTTCTTTATCCACTCATTGGTTGATGGGTATTTAGGCTAGTTCCATGTCTTCGCAATTGCAAATTGTGCTGCTATTAACATACATGTGCAAGCGTCTCTTTCATTTAACCACTTCTTTTCCTCTGAGTAGATACCAAGTAGTGGGATTGCTGGATGGAATGGTAGTTCTACTTTTAGTTCTTTAAGGAGTCTCCATACTGTTTTCTACAGTGATTGTACTAGTTTACATTACCACCAGCAGTGTAAAAGTATTCCCTTTTCATTACATTCATGCCAACATCTATTATTTTTTGATTTTTAAATTATGGTCATTCTTGCAAGAATGTAAAGTGGTATTACATCGTGGTTTTGATTTGCATTTTTCTGATAATTAGTGATGTTGAGCATTTTTTATATGCTTGTTGACAATTTGTATATCTTATTTCGAGAATTATGTGTTCGTGTCCTTAGGCCACTTTTTAATAAGATTTTTTGGTTTGTTTTTCTTGCTGATTTATTTGAGATCCTTATAGATTCTGGATATTAGGCCTTTGTTGGATGCACAGTTTGAGAAGATTTTCACCCACTCTGTGAGTTGTATGTTTACTCTCCTGATTATTTATTTTGCTGTGCAGAAGCTTTTTAGTTTAATTAAGTCCTATCTATTTATCTTTGTTGTTGTTGCATTTGCTTTGCTTGTGGGTTCTTGGTTATGAAATTTTTGCACAAGCCAATGTCTAAAAGAATTTTTCCAATGTTATCTTCTAGAATTTTTATAGTTTCAGGACTTAGATTTAAGTCTTTGATCCATCTTGAGTTAATTTTTGTATAAGTTGAGAGATGAGGATCCAATTTCATTCTCTACACTTGGCTTGCCAATTATCCTGGCACCATTAGTTGAATAGTGTGTCCTTTCCTCACTTTATGTTTTTGTTTGCTTTGTTGAAGATCAGTTTGCTGTCAGTATTTGACTTTATTTCTGGGTTCTCTATTCTGTTCCATTGATCTACCTGTCTGTTTTTATACCAGTGCCATGCTGTTTTGTTAAATATGACCGTGTAATATACTTTTAAGTCAGGTAATGTGATACCTCCAGATTTGTTCTTTTTGCTTAGTCTTGCTTTGGCTATGCAGGCTCCTTTTTGGTTCCATATGAATTTTAGGATTATTTTTTCTAATTCTATGAAGAATGACGATAGTATTTTGTTGGGAACTGCATTGAATTTATAGATTACTTTTGGCAGTGTTGTCATTTTTACAATATTAATTTTACCCATCCACGAGCAGGGGATGTGTTTCCATTTGTTTATGTCAACTATGATTACTTTCAGCAGTGTTTTGTAGTTTTCCTTATAAAGATCTTTCACCTTCTTAGTTAGATATATCCAAATATTTTATTTTTTACAACTGATGTAAAATGAATTGAGTTCTTGATTTGATTTTCAGCTTGGTCACTGTTGGTGTACTGTAGTGCTACTGATTTGTGTTCATTGATTTTGCATCCTAAAACTTTACTGAATTCATTTAGTAAAGATCTGAAGCTTTTTGGATGATTCTTTAGGGTTTTCTAGGTATACAATTATATCATTGGTGTACAGCGACAGTTTCACCTTGTATTTACCAATTTGGATGCTCTTTATTTCTTTCTCTTGTCTGATTGCTCTGGCTAGGATTTCCAGTGCTATGTTAGATAGAAGGGGTGAAAGTGGGCCTCCTTGTCTTGTTCCAGTTCTCAGGGGAAATGCTTTCAACTTTTCCTTGTTCAGTATAATGTTGTCTGTGGGTTTGTCATAGATGGAGTTTATTATCCTAAGGTATGCCCCGTCTATGCTGATTTTGCTGAGTGTTTTAATTGTAAAGGGATGCTGAATTTTGTCAAATGTTTTTTCTGTGTCTGTTGAGATGATCATGTGATTTTTGTGTTTAATTCTGTTTATGTGGTGTATCACATTTATTGACTTGCAGATTTTAAGCCATCCCTGTGTCCCTGGTAGAAAACCTACTTGATCATGGTGGATTATCTTTTTGATATGCTGTTGGATTTGGTTAGCCAGTATTTTGTTGAGGATTTTTACATCTATGCTCATCAAAGATATTGGTCTATAGTTTTGTTGTTGATGTTCTTGTTATGTCCTTTCCAGGTTTTGATATTAGGATGATCCTGGCTTCATAGGGAGGATTCTCTTTACCTTTTGGAATAGTTTCAGTAGGTTTGACACTATTCTTGTTTGAATGATTGATTGAATTCAGCTGTAAATCCATCTGATCCTGGACTATTTTTTGTTGGTAATTTTTAAATTACTCTTTCAGTCTTGCTACTTGTTATTGTTATTGGTCTGTTCAGAGTTTCTATTTCTTACTTAATCTAGGAGGGTTGTATATTTCCAGGAATTTAACCATCTCCTCTAGATTTTCTAGTTTATGCATGTGAAGGTATTCATAGTAGTCTTGAATGATCTTTTGAATTGATATTTCTGTGCTATTTTTTGTAATATCTCCTGTTTCATTTCTAATTGAGCTTATTTGGATTTTTCTTGGTTGATCTTTCTAATGATCTATTGATTTTGTTTATCTTTTCAAAGAACCAGCTTTTTGTTTCATTTATCTTTTGTATTTTTTTGTTGTTCTTTCAATTTCATTTAGTTCTGGTCTGATCTTTGTTATTTTTTTTTCTTCTGTTGGGTTTGGGTTCAATTTGTTCTTTTTTCTCTAATTCCTTAAGGTGTGACCTTAGATTGTCTATTTGTGCTCTTTCAGATTTTTTGATGTAGGAATTTAATGCTATGAACTTTTCTCTTAGCACCACCTTTGCTGTATCTCGGTAGTGTTGATAGTTGTGTCACTATTATTGTTCAGTTCAAATAATTTTTTTAAATTTCCATCTTGATTTCATTGTTGACTCAACAGTCATTCAGGAGCAGATTATTTAATTTCCATGTACTTGTATAGTTTTGAGAATTCCTTTTGTAGTTAATTTCCTATTTTATTTTACTGTGGTCCGAGAGAGTATTTGATACAATTTTGGTTTTCTTAAATTTATTGAGACTTGTTTTGTGGCCTATCATACGGTCTATCTTGAAGAATGTCCCATGCGCTGATGGAAATAATGTATATTCTGCAGCTGATGGATAGAATGTTCTGTAAATATATGTTGTCTATTTTTTCTAGAATACAGTTTAAGTCAATTTTTTCTTGTTGACATTCTGTCTTGATGACTTGTCTAGTGCTGTCAGTAGAGTATTGAAATCCTCCCCTATTATTGTGTTGCCATCTATCTCATTTCTTAGGTCTAGTAGTAATTGTTTTATAAATCTGGGAGCTCAAGTGTTAGGTGCATATATATTTAGGATTGTAATAGTTTCCTCTTGGATTAATCCCTCTTTGTCTTTTTTAATTGCTGTTGCTTTAAAGTCTGTTTTGTCTGATATAAAAATAGCTACTCCTGCTCAATTTTGGTTTTCATTTACAAGGAACATCTTTTTCCACCTGTTTACCTTAAGTTTATGTGAGTCCTTATATGTTAGGTGAGTCTCTTGAAGACAGTAGATTCTTGGTTGGTGGATTTTTATCCACTCTGTCATTCTGTATCTTTTAAGTGGAGCATTTAGGCCATTTATATTCAATGTTAGCATTGAGATGTGAGGTACTGTTCTATTATTAATCATGCTAGTTGGGCCTGAATACTTGTGTTTTTTTTATTGTGTTATTGTTATGTAGGCCCTATGAGATTTATACTTCAAGAAAGTCCTATTTTGGTGTATTTTGAGTTTTTTCAAGATTTCAAAATTTTTAAAGATTTTAGCATTTCTTATAGTGCTGGCTTGGTAGTGGGGAGTTCTCTCAGCATTTGTTTGTCTGAAAAATACTTTATCTCTCCTTCATTTATGAAGCTTAGTTTCAGTGGATACAAAATTCTTGGCTGATAATTATTTTGTTTAAGGAAGCTAAAGATGGGCCTCAATCTATTCTGGTTTATAGGATTTCTGCTGAGAAGTTTGCTGTTAATCTGATAGATTTTCCTATCTAGGTTACCTGATGCTTTTGCCTCATAGCTCTTACAATTCTTTCCTTGAGACTTTAGTTAACCTAATGACTATGTGCCTAGGTGATGATTTTTTTGTAATGAATTTCCCGGGTGTTCTTTGTGCTTCTTGTATTTGGATGTCTAGATCTCTAGCAAGGCCAGGGAAGTTTTCCTCCATTATTCTCTCAAATAAATTTTCCTAACTTTTAGATTTCTCTTCTTCCTCAGGAATACCAATTATTCTCATATTTGGTCATTGAACATAATCCCACATTTCTTGGAGTCTTTATTTATTTTTAAAAACTTCTTTTTTCTTTGTCTTCATTGGATTAATTTGAAAACCTTCTCTTTGAGCCCTAAATTTCTTTCTTCTTCTTGTTCTGGTCTGTCGTGGAAACTTTTCAGTGTATTTTGCATTAGGTTGGTGCAAAAGTAATTGTGGTTTTTTTCACAATACTATGGTAATATTTCTCCAAGTGTATCTTTTATTTCCAGAAGTTATAATTGTTTTTACTTTACAATATCTATTTCTCTGGAGACTTTTTCATCTATATCCTATATTGTTGTTTTAATTTCTGTAGGTTGGTTTTCACCTTTTTCTGGTACCTCCTTGAGTAGCTTAACAATCAACTTTCTGAACTCTTTATCTGTCAATTCAGAGATGTCTTCTTGGTTTGGATCCATTGCTGGAGAGATAGTATGATCTTTTGGGGGTGTTATAGAACCTTGTTTTGTTATATTACCAGAATTACTTTTCTGGCTGCTTTTCATCTGGGTAGACTATTCAGTGGAAAGATCTGGAACTCAAGGGCTGCTGTTCAGATTCTTTTGTCCCATGGAGTAATCCCAGGTGGCTATTGATCAAGCCACCCAGAAGAGATACCAGATGCTGGGCAGGTTCTGGGGAATGTCTGCAAAGAATTCTGTGATGTAGTCAGTCTTCGAGTCCCCCAGCAGATGTGGCTACCAGCACCTACTCTGGTGGAGGTGGCAGGGCAGTGAAGTGGACTCTGTGAGAGTCCTTGTTGTAGTTTTGTTTAGTGTGCTGGTTGTCTCAAATGCTGGTTATGCTAGCAGTGAAGTCATCATGTGGACAGACTCAGGACCTCTCATTAGCTAGGATGTTGTAGCCACTAGAATAAGGTGTTGTTTTCTGCCTGTTTGAGCAGGATTGTTCTCTTGTGAGTAGCTGTAATGAGTTGAGTTGGTTGGCCTCCAGCCAAAAGGTGGTGCTCTCAAGAGAGCACCTGCTGTGGTAGTAGAAGGGGTATATAAGCTTTCCCTAAGTTGGCCAGAGTAAGTATTCAGCTTTTTCAGAAGACAGGCTGGGCCATCTAGATAAGAATATTTCATTGTGATATTCTAATTTTGTAATAGATTTGTTTCAGTTCAGATACTTTTATACTTTTGGCACAAATTGTAGCCAAAAAGATCCCAGACCGAGCACAAGTGATCTTTGAGAAAAATATGTATTTATGAGAGGATATGTATAGGGGCATGTGTTTTTTAAACTTGATTTATGTCTTTTGTCAATTTTGGAAAATATTCAGCCACTATCTCTTTGAATATACTAAGTGTATTAGTCCATTCTCATGCTGCTAATAAAAGTATACCCGAGACTGGGTAATTTTTAAAGCAAAAGGGTTTAATTGACTCACAGTTCCACATGGCTGGAATGCCTCGCCATCTTACATGGCGGCAGGCAATAGAGCATGTGCACGGGAACTCCTCTTTGTAGAACAGCATGGGAAAGACCCACACCCATGATTCAGTGATATCCTACTAGGTCCCTCCCATGACACTTGGGAATTATGGGACCTACAATTCAGGATGAGATTTGGGTGAGGACACAGACAAATCATATTACTAAGCCTCCATTTTCCCTAATATTTCTTTCTGGAGCTCTTATTACTATATGATGGAACTGAAATTCTATTTTCCATGTCTCTTAAACATTCTTATTTTTTTAAACTACAATCTATTTCAAGCATAAAACTGACAAATTATAGAAAACAATATAACCCACACCAGTAAGCTATCTTTGTCAAACTATAGCATTTTGCCATAAATGCTTATTATACATATTTTTGAGATATATAGATATAATTATATACAGATAAGCATATATGGATATAAAGATGTTTTTGAGAAATTATACATATAATTAAAATCTCCTGGATACTTTCTCTGGATCTATTGCCCTTCCTGTTTCTGTCAAATTAACAATGATTCATGTTTATATCCTTAACATGATACATAAATATACATAAGTATATCCTAAAATTTTAGATCCAAGCTAAGCATTTTGATATAATCAGATGTATCCACCTGTATAAATTGTTTAAGAAGTTCTTATGCAATTTAAGGTTCATATCTTCTAACATCTAAAATGTTTTTCTTTTGACATGTCTTTAAACCATCTGGAGTTTATATTCATGTAGGGTGAAGTAAAGGTACAATTTTTTTTAAAAAAAGAATAAACAATAGTTCAGGTGCAATTTATTAAATACATTATTCTTTTCCCAATGATTTGAATTGTCAATTCCATTATATGTCATTTCTTTATATATGCTGGAGTCAACTGCTGGTTTCTGTTTCAATGGATTGTATTTCTAATTCTGAGGCAGTATAACATTAATTGTTATGTGTTATATAAGTTATTCATCCCCAGTAAGAAATGTTGTTTGGACATGTTATTCTTCAAAATTATTTTGCTTTTTCCCCAGTATAACAAAAGACATTGACGTTTATTTGGTTTTAAAAACCTTCACAGCAATAAAGCATAATAGGTATATAAATTTGATTATGTATCAGTTGTTCGTTTGGTCATTTATATGTCATCAGAAAAAAACCAATCATTTATTGAATACCATAATTCTGCACAGTTTCATAGAAAGTGATTGATTTTACTAGAACAGTAGCTATGACTGAAGTCCTCTAGGGCTGTATGTTGTTATAGACAATTGGCAGTGGATCAATTTTCCAATAAAGTTTGTTTATCATACTTGGACTTAATATCATCATTGGACTTAATCACACTTTTCTTTTTTGGCTGCTTATGCAAAATCATTGCACATTTAGATTTATTTGCTTTTACATACAGATCTGCATTTTATATTCACAGTAGAGCACTTCTCTCTATTCATATTTCCAACTTTATTTTGGGTCACATTATTTATATTGCCATTTTTATCACTTCTTTTAATCTTTAATGAGCTACTTTTGATAGATGGGTATATTTTCTTTGCATTAGAATGATACCTGAAACATGCAAATGTAACAAATTTAAGTGATAATAGTCAATTAACTTGAAAACATTGTGGGCCTAAGAGACAGTATTTCAGTTTAGTAAGCAAGAGTTTCTTATTAATACACTACAAACTCTTAAAGTCTATAAAGTATTAGAAAAGAATAAGATTTTAGCAAAATTTATAATCTTACATTTCAAATTTATTGTATATATAAATAATTGTGTTAAGTTAAAAAAAATTTTAATTGCTAAATAGACCGATGATCCTTCATGGGCCATGAGGGACAGAGTCTGAGGCCAGCACTATGAAAAGCCATGTTCTCAGGCATTTGTTTCAAAGTGCCATGCTTTGTATTGTGTTTCGGAGAAGCAGAACCTTAACAATCTGAAGACATGTACCTCAAGAGAAAAGCTATACCAACCTCAAATGTAGCCAGATCTAGAGTCTAACACATTTTTCAATTTCACTCTGTGGCTCAGGAAAGTCCCTGTGATATCACACGCTTCATAGGCTTTCAGTGAACCACACACAGCCATTGATCAAAGGATAGTCATTTTTATGATTTGAGAAATTTGTGTGGATGTTTTTATAATACTTTAGAAATTTCAAAGAAATTACATTTCTGGTTTAAAAAAGATTAAAGTGTTAAAAAGCTTAACAAAAACACACACACATAGAGCAGTTTCCATGATCCTTTCACACCTGAATCCGATTCCTCAAAAGCAATCATTTTAAACCTTTAGTTTTTGTTCCTCTAGTATTTTACCTCCACGTTTCTACATATTGCTTTTTCCTAATTTATTAATTTTAAGCATTTATTATATTTTTAATGAACTTTTCCAGCTTGTCTAAGCTTTATTTATTTATTTATCTTTATTTTGAGACATGGTCTCTCCCTGTTGCCCTGGCTGGAGTGCAGTAGCACAATCTCAACATGACTACAACTTCTGCCTCCTGGGCTCAAGCAATCTTTCCACCCAAGCCTCCCAAGTATCTGGGACTACAGGCTGGAGCCACCATGCCTGGCTAATTTTTATATTTTTTGTAAAGATGGGATTTTGCCATGTTGCCCTGGCTGGTCTTGAACTCTTGGCCTCAAGTGATCTGCCTGCCTCAGCCTCCCAAAGTGCTGGGATTATAGGCATGAACCACAGCACCCAGCCATATATTTTCTTATATTCCAAAAAGATTTTATGTAGATTAAAATATATATACCTAATCTCTAGGTGCCTTCAGTTTTAACTATCTGTAAATGGATATGATAACATAGGGTAACTATGAGAACTAAATGAATTAATATTTCTAAAGTGCTTAGAACAGTGTCTAGCATATGGTAAATTCCATATGAGGTTTTAAAAATAATAGAGCAAAAAGATATAAATTCAAAATAAGTGAGAAAAGTAATGCAAATAAATAGTATGGAAACAAAATGCAAAACACAAAATAATTCCCATGAAATTGTTTACATTAATGAGAAATGGATCACAATCTTGGCTTTGAGCCTTCTGATACCAAGGCAGAATAGGAATGACAATCACTTACATTGTTTGCAGAATCTACAATTTAAGAACAAGAAATAGTATGGTTCCTTACATTAAGGAGAGAAAGAAATGCATCCCTAGATCCAAATATTTTCACTAAGTTTCTCATGGTGAACATAGTGTTACTGGGCTGCATCTCATCATCCTGTTCGGTCACATCATAAACAGTTCATTGAGCACAATCTAAGGCTGCAGAGAACCTGTGTAAGACCAGGTGCTGTGTTTCAGTTTTGCGCCATCTTTACAGCTTGGCTAGCTTAGGAGTAACTTTAAGAATGCCATTAGTGGCTGGTCACAGTGGCTCACACTTATAATCCCAACACTTTGTGAGCCTGAGGTAGGTATGGGTAACACAGCGAGATCCTGTCTTTTTTAAAAACACACACAAAAAATAGCCAGGGGTAGTAATGCATGCCTGTAGTCCCCAGTACTTGCTACTCTTGGGAGGATGGCTTGAGCCCAGAAGGCCGAGGCTGCAGTGAACTGTGTTCTCACTACTGCACTCTAGCCTGGGCAACACAGTGATATAATATCTCTAAAAAAGTTTGCATAGAGTTGGTTGAATAAAAAGTTGGTTTATTAAGCATGTAAGAATTGTATCTAAAATAGAAGTAAATAAATCCTGAGTAATGGCCAGAGAGATTCTTCTGTGAGTTATATTCTGTAAGAGTATTACTTGGTAGTTCAGGTATTTTTTTAATCTTCCTATTGATTCTTGCCTGTGTTGTGAATAATTGACTTTGCAAGGTAACTGATCATAGAACAAATGTGATATTAATCTACACATGATACAATATTATGCTGACTAGTGTGTCAAAGGGAGAGCTTTCTTGCAAAATATTTCATAAGAAAGAGATTGCAGAATTGCTGCTGGGTAAGCTGTCCTGTTATACATAATAGATCAGTTAAGCAAGAGCTCCAAGTGAGTGGGAACCAGATAAACCAAACTGTAGAACTGGGTCATCCAAGGGTGGGAGACAGGAGGTGTTGCAGGTCTGGGGTTTGGAGCTTGAATGTCTTAGATATCCAACTGAAACACCGTTTGGCTGACCCTGAAGCAAGAGTTTGGAGGTTAGTCACTGTTTCTCTTTATTATTTTCATATTCCATGGGAGGAGTAAAGAGAAAGAACATTTTCTCCTTTCTTCTCTGAAATTTGGGCATATTGCCTCCAGTTTTCATTTAATGATTTCATTATTACTATCGACATTTTAAGCACCTGGAGATACTTCGGAATGGTACAGCAAAAGGAATGAATAGTGTAATGCAATATGACCTTAAGAAGTTCACTTTCAACAGCCTGAACAAGGATAACTGAGGTCAATTTAGTTTTTCAAGTGGGTTGATATAGTTTAGTAAGCTTGAAAAGTGGAATGACATTTTCAACAGAACAAGGAATGTATAGTTGGTAAAGTAAAAGCAAATGTTTGAGATTTTTTTCTGGCAAAAAAAAAAAAAAAGTTACCCAATGTGCTACTAACACAGTCAGAAAATAATTCATTAAGAATATTTTTAGTGGTGGCTCACTCCTATAATTTTGGCATATTGGGAGGCCAAGGTGAGAGGATCACTTGAGGCCAGGAGTTAGACCAGTCTGGGCAACAAAATGAGACAGTATCTCTACAAAAAAAAGGAAAAAAGAGAAAGTATTTTTAGGCCAGGCATGGTGGCTCATGTCTGTAATCCCTACACTTTGGGAGACTAAGGCAGAAAGTTAACAGGACATGGTGGTACATGTTCTTAATCCTGGTTACTCAGGAGGCCGAGGCAGGAGGATCACTTGAGTCCAGAAGTTTGAGGCTGCAGTGAACTATGATTGCACCACTGCAGTCTAGCCTGGGTGACAGGGTGAGAGCCCATGTAAAAATTAAAAAAGGAGGATTTTTAAATCTCAGGAATTTTAGTTCACAATCTCTACCTGTTAAGGTATATTCTTCCCACTGTAATCAGATCACCATTTGCTAGCAATTGAGCTTATTGATACTGCTGCCAACTTGATTAATGATATTGAGTATTTGAAACACTGACCTATTTATTTCTCTAAAAAACAAACCATTTATCTTTGTTTCTGAAATTTCTTCCCACATTTCCACCACCTTAGTCTTTAGGAAGGTGAGACTGTCTTACCAAATATCTAAATGCATCTCTTTCCTGTAAAAAAACAAAATGAGCTTCAAAGTGGGTGATCATTACATTGTCTATTGGCTTGTTCAATTTACTTTATGGTCATGCAAAAACTACATTATCCCAACTATAAACAAATTGCTTACATTGAGGTCAGAGGTAGCCCAAGGAAGTAACCTTCTTCATTGAGCAACCTGAGCCTACTCCCAGAATTCATTGACCCGCATTCCCAACACATGTTCACAATCGATTCAAAATGCCCTCCAGTGAACCAGCCTCCTGCTACTTTCTTTGTAATCTCATCATTCAGAGACTCCCAGAGAGCTTGAGAATCAACATGCTTGTCCATACTGATAAATGGCAGCAGGGCTTACAATGGGAATGGGAGCTAGGAAATGGGACTTCATCTTTATTTATGGAGAACAGGAGGTACAGGAAGCAATCATCTCCATCTTACCAAAGAGTGAGGCTGGAGGAAGTTCTTATCAGAAAAATTACAACAGAGAGCTCCTAATGTACTTTTTTCTCTTCCTTCTATGCTAGAATCTGTTATTTACTATCTGGACATTTCTCATTTTTTCTTTGTTTTTACTCAGTTCACTAAATTATTAATTTTTTAAATTTAATTTTTTATGGCTGAGAGTGATGGTTCATACCTGTAATCCTAGCATTTAGAGAGGACGAGGTGGGAGGATCACATGAAGCCAGGAGTTCAAGATCAGCCTGGGCAACATAGCGAGATCCTGTCTCTACAAAAAAAAATTAGCCAGGCCTGGTGGCAGTGCTGTAGTCCTAGCTACTCAGGAGGTTTGAAGCAGGAGGAATGCCTGAGTCTGGGAGTTCAAGGCTTCAGTGAGCTATGACTGTGCCACTGCACTCCAGCCTGGGTGACAGAGTCAGACCCTGTGTCTGTACATACATATGCACACATATAACGTGTATATATATATATATATATATATACACACATCTATACACATATATATATTTACTGAATAACATTAAAAAATTAACACATAGTGATTATAATTAGCATATTCATCATATTATTTGCATTTATTATTTCTATTGGGAACATTCAATATTCTCTTTCTGTTTTTTTTTTTTTTTTTTTTTGAAACAGAGTCTCCCTCTAGCACCCAGGTTAAAGTGCAATGGTGTGATCACAACTCACTGCAGCCTGGACCTCTTGGGCTCAAGCAGTCCTCCTGCCACAGCTGTCAAGTAGTAGCTGGGACTACAGGTGTGCACTACCATGCCCAGCTAATTTTTAAATAAATTTTTAGTAGAGATGAGGTCTGCTATGTTGCTCAGTCTAGTTTTGAATTCCTAGGCTCAAGGAATCCTCCCACCTCACGTGAGCCACTGTACCTGGCCAAACTCCTCTTTCTACCTATTTGAAACTATAGAACATATTATTATTAACTATAGTCATCCTACGGTGGTATAGAACACTAGAATTTACTCCTTTTATCTAACTGTAATTTTGTATTGTTTAACAAATCTTCCCCTATTTCCCCCTTAGCTCTCCTCCTTTCCAGCCTCTAGTATCCTCTGTTCTATTTTTTGCTTCTGTGATATCCACTTTTTTTTAGCTCCTACATACAAGTGAGAACATGTGGGGTTTAACTTTCTGTTCTTGGCTTATTTCACTTAACACAATATCCTCCAGTTCCATTCATGTTGCTGTGAATGACAGAATTTCATTCTTTTTTATTGAATTGTATTCCACTGTGTATATATACCATATTTTCTTTATCCATGCATCTGTTGTTCTACAACTAAGTTGATTTCATATCTTGGCTATTATGAATAGTGCTGTAATTAAACATGGGGGTACAGATGTTTCTTTGATATATTGATTTATTTTCCTCTGGGAAAACGACCATAACGGGATTGCTGAATTATGTGGTAGCTTTATTTGTAGTTTTTTAATTGTTACTTTTTATTTTGAGACGGAGTCTCGCTCTGACACCAGGCTGGAGTATAGTGGCACGATCTTGGCTCAGTATAATCTCTGCTCACTGCAATTTCTTCTTCTTGAGTTCAAGTGATTATCCTGCCTCAGCCTCCCAAGTTGTTGGGACTATAGGCGTGGGCCACCACACCCAGCTAATTTTTGTATTTTTAGTAGAGACAGGGTTTCACCATGTTGGCCAGGATGGTCTAGATCTCTTGACCTTGTGATCCGCCCACCTCAGCCTCCCAAAATGCTGGGATTACAGGTGTGAGCCACCGTGCCTAGCCCTGTAGTTTTTTTTTTTTTTTTTTTTTTTTTTTTTAAGGAACATTCACACTGTTTCTCCATAGTGGTTGCACTAGTTTACATTCTTAAAACAGTGTTTAAGAGTTCCCTTTGTTCCACATCCTTGCCACCATGTTATTTTTTTGTCTCTCTGATCACAGCCATGCTAACTCTGGTGAGATAATTCATTATTGTAGTTTGATTTGCATTCTCCTGATGATTAGTGATGTCAAGCACTTCTTCATATATTTATTGACTGTTTCTATGCCTTCTATTGATAGATGTCTGTTCACATCATTTATTAAGTTTTTAATCAGATTTATTTATTTATTTTTTTTGCTATTGAGATGTTTGAGTTGCTTGTGACTCTGGATATTAATCCCCTTTGTCATTTGTTTATTTTTGCTTATATTGCCTATGCTTTTGACATCTTATGCATAAAATCTTTTTCCAGACCAATGTTCTGAAGCATTTCCCATATGTTTTCTTCTAGTAGTTTTATAGTTTTGGGTCTTACATGTAGGTCTTGGATCCATTTGGGTTGATTTTTTTAATAGGTGACAGGTAGTTTCATTCTTCTGCATAGGGATATCTAGTTTTCCCAGTACCATTTATTGAAGAGAGTGTCCTTTACTCTATGAGTATTCTGGGTGCCTTTGTCAAAAATCAGTTGGCTGTAAATGTGTAGATTAATTTCTGAGTTCTCTATTCTCTTCTATTGGTCTGTGTATCTGTTTTTATGACAGCACCATGCTGTTTTTTGTTATTACAGCTTTGTAGTATATTTTGAAGTCTGGTAGTGTGATGTTTGCAGCTTTGTTATTTTTGCTTAGGATTACTTTTTTTGTGGTTCCCTACAAATTTTAAGATATTTTTCCTATTTCTGTAAAGAATATCATTGGTATTTTTGATAGTGATTGCATTGAATCTGTTGATTGCTTTTAGTAGTATGATCATTTTTACAACATTAATTATTCAAATCCATGAACATGGATGCAAATGCCTTTCCACTTTTTTCCTATTCAATTTCCTTCATTAGTGTTTTATAGTTTTTCTTGTGGAAATCTTTCACCTCCTTGGTTAAATTTATTCATTTGTTGTTGTGTTTTTGTTTTCATTGTTGTTAAATTTATTCCTAATCATTGTAGGAATCATTGTATTTTGATTTTTATTTGTATTTTCTTTGTAGCTATCATAAATAGGATTGCCATCTCGATTTTATTTTTTTAGCTAGTTCACTATTTGCATATATATATGTTATTCATTTTTGCATGTTGATTTTGTATCCTGAAACTTTACAGAATTTGTTTATCAGTTCTAAGGGTTTTTTTTTTTTAATAGAGTCTTTAGGGTTTCCTATGTATAAGATCATATCATCTGCAAATGGACAACTTGTCTTCCTCTTTTCCAACTTGTGTGTCCTTCGTTTCTTTCTCTTGCCTTATTGCTTTGGCTAGAACTTCCAGTACTAGGTTGAAGAAGAGTGGTGAGGTGGGCATCCTTGTCTTGTTCCAGTTCTTAGAGAAAGCTTTTTCCTGTTCAGTATGGTGTTAGATGTGGGTCTGTCATATATGACCTTTATTGTGTTGTGGCACTTTTCTTCTATTCCTCATTTGTTGGGAATTTTTTTCATGAAGAGATGTTAAATTTTAGCAAATGCTTTTTATGCATCTATTGAGATGATCATATGGTGTATATCTTTTATTCTGTTGATGATGTGATGTATCACATTTATTGATTTGCATATGTTGAGCCATCCTTGTGTTCCTGGGACAAAGTTTACTTGATCATGGTGTATTATCTTTTTGATATATTGTTGGATCCAGTTTGCTGGTATTTTGTGGAGAATTTTTGTGTCTATGTTCATTAAGGATGCTGGCTTACAGTTTTCTTTTCTTTGTGTGTGTCCTTGTCTCTTATCAGGGTTATGCTGAGCCTCATAGAATGAGTTGGAAAAAGTTTCTTCACTTCAATTTTTTGGAATAGTTTGAGAAAAATTAGTATTAATTATTCTTTAAAGGTGTAATAGAATTAAGCAGGAAAGCCATCTGGTCCTGGACTTTTCTTTGTTTGGAAGGTTTTTATTACTGATTCAGTTATGTTACTTGTTATTGATCTATTCAGGTATTCTACTTCTTCTTGGCTCAATTTTGTTAATTATATGTGTCTAGGAATTTATTCATTTTACTTTTAAATCTTTTGACCACTGTGTCACAGTGGTCTCTAATGATTCTTTTTATTTCTGTGGTATCCACTGTGACATCTTTTTTTGCCATTTCTGATTTTATTTATTTGGGTCTTCTATATCTTTCTTAGTCTAGCTAATGGTTTGTTGATTTTATCTTTTCAAAAAACCCAACTTTTTGTTTCACTGATCTTTTGCATTTTTTCGTCTCAAGTTTGTCTATTTCTGCTTTGATCTTTCTTTTCCTTTACTACTTTTCTGTCACTTGCTCCATGTTGCCGTTCCCATGTTGCCTTTTTATTGAGAACCTATGTATGATTTCTCACAACTTCTCTCACCTCTCCCATTTGAAAACCATTTTAAGATCAGAGAGGGGAAGGGCACTGCTCAATTGGACCAATTGAAATGTGTCAGCCTTCATGATAGATGGCCTCTTTCTTTTCTTCATTGTCTATTTCAAGCAATTCTGAGAAGATAAGAATGCTATTGTTGGCCTTGGCTGAACAACGAGAAGGGATCTGTTGATAAGAGTTATGGTGATGACGTGAGCACTGGAAGCCTAGTTTCCACACCTTTTATATAACAACCCTGTCTATCACAACATTTCAGAGTGTCCTTTCTGCAAGTTAGATGCTCTCTACACGGGGACTGTGATTTGCCAAGGTGTGTAATGCATGACCAGCAATGGCTAATGATAATTTCTCCAGTAGCAGCTTCTCCTCAGAGTTCTTTCTGTCCCCAGTTTATCCCTAATTCTTGAAGTCATGTCCAGGGCAAATGGTTGTTCACAAGTCAGGGTTATTCTTTTAGTAAGTGCCTTAAAGAATGTTTGCTGAATTTCTGGCGTGGCTGCCGTGAGGAGGCCGGTAGGAAGCACCTGACATACATGGCTTTTGCATTTGGCCTCATGCAGTCTCCTAGGAGCCATGTGCACAGCACCTCTCCCTCATAGTTGTGTCTAAACTCTGCAGAACTATGGCCCAGTTTTAAATTCTTGGATGTTCACAGGGGCATACATGCCAATTTCATTCTAGGATAGTTCATAGGTTTGCCATTTCCCAAAGGTGAACATACAACTATCCATCTCAGGTCCATTTCTGAGTAATGTAGGTTGAGCACTAGGTTTGTATCAGGTCCTATGCTAAAAACTTTTAAATGCTAAAATCTTTCAAATGCACAATAGCAAAGACTTGGAACTAACCCAAATGTCCATCAGTGATAGACTGGATAAAGAAAATGTGGCACATATACACCATGGAATACTATGCAGCCGTAAAAAAGGATGAGTTCACGTCCTTTGCAGGGACATAGATGAAGCTGGAAACCATCATTCTCAGGAAACTAATTCCATTTGACCCAGCAATTCCATTACTGGGTATATACCCAAAGGATTATAAATCATTCTATTATAAAGACACATGCACATGTATGTTCATTGCAGCACCGTTTACAATAGCAAAGACCTGGAACCAACGCAAATGCCCATCGATGATAGACTGGACAAGGAAAATGTGGCACATATACACCATGGAATACTATGCAGCCATAAAAAAGGATGAGTTTGTGTCCTTTGTAGGGACATGGATGAATCTGGAAACTATCATTCTCAGCAAACTGACACAAGAACAGAGAAAATCAAACACTGCATGTTCTCACTCATAGGTGGGTGTTGAACAATGAGAACACATGGACACAGGGTGGGGAGCATCACACACTGGGGTCTGTTGTGGGGGGCTAGGGGAGGGACAGCAGGGGATGGGGAGGTAGGGGAGAGATAACATGGGGAGAAATGCCAGATGTAGGTGATGGGGAATGGAGGCAGCAAACCACATTGCTATGTGTGTACCTATGCAACAATCCTGCATGATCTGCACATGTACCCCAGAACCTAAAGTACAATAAAAAAAAAATTTCCTAAAGATTGCCTATTTTGTTGCTTTTTCCAAAGAACCAACTATTTTAGTCATTTACTTTCTCTGTTTTCCTGTTTTGTTAATTTTGCTCTTTATTATTTTCTCTTTCTACTTCCATTAGATTACTGATTGTTCTTTTATAATTTCTTGAGTTGGACTCATTAATTTCAGCATTTTTATATATTTCTTATATATGTTACTGTTAGAATAAAAGGAGATTCTGAGGAGCACTTCTTTTAAATGTGTACTACTTATATAAATAATAAAATATGTCTTGGGAAGAAATATAATAACTATCACATCAAACTTAATAGTCCATGGTTGGTATTCCTTATAAAATGGCAAGTTGTCAATTGAAAGACAAAAGTCAATCAATTTGCACCTGACACCTTCAAGGGAGCTGAACAATGAGAACCCATGGACACAGGGAGGGGAACATCACACACTGGAGTCTGTCGGGGGATGGGGGAGGAGTAGCAGGGGGTGGGGGACTAGCAGAGGGATTGCATTAGGAAAAATACCTAATGTAGATGACAGGGTGGATGCAGCAAACCACCTTGGCATGTGTATACCTACGTAACAAACTTGCATGTTCAGCACACGTGCCCCAGAACTTAAAGTGTAATAATTTAAAAAAATGCAACAAATTGAACCTCACCATGAATGTTGGAGGTGTGAAGTTCTTTTAGAATTCCCATTATAAAGATGAGGAAACTGAAGCCTAAGTACAGCTTGGCACATCTAAGGCCACACAACTAGTAAAATAAGTGGATTTAAACTCAGAACTGTTTACTCCACAGCCCATAATCTTGACCACTATGGTATACTGCCTCAAGGTAGAATACATAAAATAGATATCCATGCACAAATAAATCTTTTCATAATGGCCTGCAGCTCAGAATGTAACCAGAATGCATTCCGTCCTTGTTATTTTGCTTTGTGAGCTCTTCCTGTCCTATTGCCACCCTTCCCCCCAGCACCTCAGATAACTTTCCCAACCTCCAAATATCATCCAGATTTCCAATTTGACAGGATGCTGAGGATCTTGTATTGTGTGCTGCCTCAAGTTGTTTCACTCCTTTTTCCTTTTCCTTCCCAAGAAGGAAGATGAACATTCATGAGCTGACTCAGGCCCAGAATCTTTCCCTTGCACTTAGGGTGAGCCAATCAATAACTCTACCCACAGTCCTCCCTGTGCTGATGACCAACACTACATTAGTGGCATTGCTATTTAGCAGCTCAAAAGAAGGTCTCACTAGAAAATAAATTTATTGTCCCCCTCTGTCTCCCCCTTCAGTGAATCCCACCTTACTTCTTCCTGTTAGAAGGCTTTGGAAACCCTCTGGGTTATCAAATAGCACCATTTCCCTTAGCGGTGTTACATTATTGATTGAGATAATGTTATTTTCTGAAAATGTCATCTATGGCAGGTGCAATTTCTACTTGGTTAATTCATCTGTGGCTAGGTCTTGTATATTCAATCTGGTAGCAGAATGCTTTTTTTCCCTTCTGGAGTTGGAATTTTCATTAATGAAATAAAAAATGGGTCATAGAAATATTGCCCATGAAGAACTCAGTTAGAAAACATTGCCCTGTTGCTTTCTTCCTGCTGGAGTTTGCTAGACCTACTTTATTACATTGCAGCTGGCTCCTCTAGTTTACTCAATTGGTTTAACCTTCTTCCAAGAAGGCTGAGGGCACACATTCTGGTTTTATAGAATGTTAGTATATCCTGCTGGGCGCTGGATGCCCCAGTCTTCTAGTAAATCTATAGCGTGATCTTAAGGGAGGTGAGACACAAAGACATCACCACTTCAAGCACATATTTCACTGGCAGGGAGCCATGACATAACCTTTTGGGTACAAAGGACAGCATATTCTATTATTTAGTTGATAGTGTCAAATGGCATGCTTATTACAGGTACTTAGGGGAAGAAGGGCAGTACATTTTTTTTAGTCTCGCTCTGTCACCCAGGCTGGAGTGCAATGGCATGATCTCAGCTCACTGCAACCTCTTCCTCCTGGGTTCAAGCGATTCTCCTGCCTCAGTCTCCCATGTAGGTGGGATTACACTTGTGCACCACCATGCCTAGCTAATTTTTGTATTTTTAGTAGAGATGGGAATTTCACCATCTTGGCCAGGCTGGTCTTGAACTCCTGACCTCAAGTGATCTGCCTGCCTCGACCTCCCAAAGTGCTGGGATTATAGGTGTGAGCCACCGTGCCCAGCCAAGGAGCAGTAAATTTAAAGGAAAATACCATCTAAATAGTAACAATTGCGTGCATGTGACTTGTCCATTTGGAAGACATACAGAAAAGGGATAGAAGCAGAAAGAAACAATATGGTGAGTTAGGTAGTGAAATAATAAAGAACTTTGAACTGTTCCTTAATTACTTCTCTGTAGGGGAGACATTCTTTGGTTCACATACAAATAGAACAGGGAGAAAATCTGCAGCAAGGTATCTTTGCTCAGAAAGGACAGCAGCGATACAGGACTCTGTTACCCCAGCTAATTCCAGACAATAGAATGCTGCCAATGCTATGAAATTAAAAATAAACAAGATAAGAAATAAATCAGATAACTAACAGGACTCTTAGCGTTGATGTTGCCATTGGGATTTTGGAGTTGAAGTTTCAGTTCCCAAAGAGCTGGAGGTCTGGGAATGAAGAGAGAATGGTAAAGAATTATTTTTGACATTTAAGCGTAAAAGTCAAATATCTATACTCCAAGAATGTTAAGAAAAGAAAAAAAGAAAAAAAAAGTCAAATAATCTATAGCACATTCATTGTGAATACATCACAATTTGTGATTATGTGCATTTATTCAGTACAGACACGTCACTGGGTACTCAGTGATGATGTCACTTCATCCTATTTTATGTGGTTCAGCTGACATGATTATCTTTTTTTTTTTGCTCTGAACTGCTACACGTAAATACCAAGTTCAATGGTTAAGCTTTTTTATTTAAGAAATGATTATAGCAGGTGTGGTGGCTCATGCCTTCCCAGCACTTTGGGAAGCTGAGGTGGGCAGATTGCTTGAGTCCAGGAGTTTGAGGCCAACCTGGGCACCATGGTGAAACCCAGTCTTCAGTCTCTACAAAAAAAACCAAAAATTAGCTGGGTGTGGTGGTATGCATCTGTAGTCCCAGATGGATCACTTGAACCCAGAAAGTCAAGGCTGCAGTGAGCTGAGATCATGCCACTGCACTCCGGCCTGGGTGACAGAGTGAGAACCCATCTCAAAAAAAAAAAAAAAGAAAAGAAAAGAAATGAGTACATGTGTGTCGTGTTTACCCCCAATTAGAATTTGATCCATTTAGTATTCTTCTACCTAGTAACAGTGCTTTCCTGCGCCTTAGTTTCAGTTATTCTCCTAACTAACTTTCCTACCCTTTGGTGTGTTTCTTGAACAAAGATCAACTTGTGATTTCTTGATGTCTTTTTTTAAAACCCAAGAAGTGAGGATTTATGTTTTCAAGCCAGATAATCCTGCCCTCCCAAATCTTCCCCACCAGGAGTAAGTCGTTAGAGTTCACATTGCCTTAAAAAGAACTTGCGTGCAGGCTGCGTATCTTCAAGGGACCAAAACTGTCACTAAGGACAGAACTTTGGGACAATCCTAGTGGACCAGTCTCACGGATACTGATTTGTTACTGCTTAAGATTTAAAAAGAAAAAAATGACAGTCGTGCTATAGTTTAGAAAGTAAGTGAATTTGTGGGCAGGTGGTATGACTTACTGTCAGTTACCTTTAGGGATTTTATACAATTCCCCCTCCCGCGGCTCCTTTTCTACTGCAGCTCTCAGTTCTTCCAGCAGGTGTCCCTATAATCACAGAACAAACATTCCACAGCATGGTATGTAACTTTATTTTTCTAGCATAATAATTTAAGTATTTACACACTGCACACTCACTGTTTTACACAGATATGTATTGATATATCTATGAACTACATCTAAAGGTTTCTTTGCAAAGACTGGACACACTGGGGAGGGGGTTTCCAAGCATAACAAAGAGGACAAAAAATGTTTCGAGTCTTTTAAAGACAGCCATGTGGAGCATCTGTGAAAACCAGTGTTCTCCCCCATTTTAAGCTCCCCCAGGAGACCTTTGAACGGCTTCAGCCTATCCACGTGTTGGTATGACCTGAAACTCTTCTAGCTAAGGTTTCAAGAACCAACATGTGCAAGCAGTATTTTCTCTAGAAATCTCAGAAAGCGAGAAAATAAACCTGGCCCTTTGGTAGAGAAATACTTGTACTTCTGAAAGTAATCTGTGGGAACTGTTTTACAGGATCACTGATTATAAGGGGAGAATAGCAAAATACACCATTATTAGTGATGCAGGGTGCTTTTAAGCATCACTTTCAGCTAAATGATATGGCAAAATAACCCAATCTTCTTTTCCCAACTATCAGTAAGGGTGGTTATTTTCCCTGAAAAGAGCAAAGGTATATTTTATTAATCATTTACACTCTAAACCCAGATCCTATAGAAATTTCTTCTATTACTTTTACTTCGCTTTCATACTATTTGCACAAAAATAGTGGTTAACGTATCCTCAGTATTTTTCCTCGCTTGTACTACTCAATTATAAAACATTATTAATTAACAATGGCTTCTGAATATGGTATATGGCTCCATAGGTGAACAAAAAAAGCCACAGTTCAGAGCTGATGGTGTACAACTTCCATAAAAGGAAGGCGGGTTTAGGTTTCAACTCTCTGCAGTTGAATCTCTATGAGTAAGAAGCAGAGTGCCTTCCTTATTTTCCCAGACTGTCCAATATTATTCTCTTATAAACACAAGGTAGAGGTTTGCCACCTCTACATGAATCCACAACTCCACGCTGTTACTGGATGGCACATCTAAATCTTTACAAAATGACATCTTCTTTCTCCTGCCAGCCTCGGCCTCTGGCAGTGTCACTGATCAACAGGACACGGCAAAAGTAATTACCTGGAGAACTAAAACTAAGCATAATCTTGGCCTAAACTACTACGGTATTTAAAGTTCATACCTTTTATTTCCATTTATGTAAACTTATCAATAAATTATTAAAGGACAAACTGTACCACTTCTTCTTGGAACCAAAGATGTACATCTAGACATAACAATAGAAACCTACCTATCTTGGAGTTAACTTTCTCAGACGACTGCTCCTGCCTTTTGCTGTTCTTTTCCTTTTGCAAGGGGGTGCCAACAATGGAAGAGGCAAGGAGAGATCTTACTTTATAGGAATTTCTCTGTTACAATGAGCAGCTCACTAAATCATATTCAACTACAGGTGTTAAGAGGGAGAGTACCTGACTTCAGAGACCACCTGGGGAGCACAACGCTTGGTTAACATAAATATCTGGATTAAGCAGTACCGAATTGGCCACACACTGAGTCAGGCCAAGGAAGCTTTTCTGTCATTGCCGCCCCACTTCGTTCCACTTTGCATGCAGACACATCAAAGACTGTGATGAAGATCATGGTATGGACGACAAGGAAGAATGGAAAACTTTGTGATGGAATCTGGGCCTGTACATTAGAGAAAGAACCTAACAAATCCCAGTTCTTTAGATCCATAAGGTGAGGTTGAGGAGGGCTTCCTGGAGGTGGAGACAGAGCTGTTTCTGGGCTCAACAGCCAATAAAAGGTTAAGAACAGGGGCTTGCTTCAGTCATATAAATAAAAAAAGAGCAAGGCATAATAATGACTAAATTTATAGTTTCATGTTTTAACACAGAATAATTAGGGAAAACTGCAATTTAAAAAGGGGCATGGGGGCCAGGTGCGGTGGCTCACGCCTGTAATCCCAGCAGTTTGGGAGGCTGAGGCGGGTGGATCACAAGGTCAAGAGATCGAGACCATCCTGGCCAAAACAGTGAAACCCTGTCTACTGAAAATACAAAAAAATTAGCTAGGCATGGTGGCATGCACCTGTGGTCCCAGCTACTCGGGAGGCTGAGGTGGAAGAATCGCTTGAACCCAGGAGGCAGAGGCTGCAGTGAGCCGAGATTGCACCACTGCACTCCAGCCTGGTGACAGAGCAAGACTCAGTCTCAAAAAAAAAGGTGGGGGGAGCATGGGATGAGAAAAAGTCTGGGAGTTACTGAGGTCTAGCAAGATGCCTGGAACTTGCCTACGAAACTGCAATCACTAGACCCTTTTTACCTACAAGAACAGCAGTTTCTATGGTTCAACCTAATATACCGTATGGGCTCAAATATATAACAATTAGAATTGAGAGTAATCATTACAGTAGTAATACCCTCCTGAAAAAGAAACAGTTGTTAGGAAGAGAGCTTCTTCAGATCAGTGTTTAAGAGTCAGAGCACCAGTAAGGGGGAGTTAATGATCCTTTCAAATGAAGTGAGGGCAGAAGGGTGAGAACATAGTTCAAAGGAACGAGGCAGCGCCACCGGAAGGTGGCGAGTAAAAGCTGCACACCGTGGCAAATCAGTAGCAACGGGAAAGGGCAGGAGGGTACAGCCAACAATAGCTACAAACAACAGGTCACCTTTAAAGGAAATGTTGTGTATGGGTGTCTGTGTATATGTACTATACATATTAACCAAGTACACACATAAATATTTAATATATAAAAAATAAAGTGCTTTCTAAGAGGCCCCTAGGCAGGGACATTATAAAACATTTCACAAAACTGCAAAACGAAATTGATACAATCAAAGAACACTACATCCAACATATGTGAAAACAGCCAAACACAATATGTACAATCTGGTGGGTGTCCCAGGACAAACGTCCTGTCATATACATGGTATATACATATATACTCTTTTACTCAATATATTATGACAATATATATTTTAAAATTTTGTTATAGACAAAAAATAAAAAACCAAAACAAAAGACAACCCCTACAAAAACACGATAAGGATCAAGCATGTGAGTCCTAGACTGACGGACAAATCGCTGCCTCCACGGGGAGTCCCATTGCCACTGCTGGGGAAAATGTGCCAGCGTTCCTTCCTCGGGTGCAGCGCCTCCACATCCTCCAAGGCACTGTGGGCCGCAGCGGTAAAGTTGGCATCACCAGTTGTGAGCAGGTCGAACACACAGGACTGGAAATAGATGTCCTTCACTGGCATCTTCTCATGGCATTGAGTGTTAGCAGTCTCCAGCGTGTAGCCAGGCCAGGCCTGCACCAAGGAAGTGCGAGGCAGGCTGTGTCCCAGGATGGCAGACACCTGGCCCTGCCCATCATCGATGCGTTCACTTACGGGGCAGCCGTTCATGCATAGCTGCAGGTCCTGGCTCTCCTCGTAGGACATGGCCAGGTCCTCAGGCATACGGATGGCAAGGGTCAGGTAGCGACCCACCTGCCGCACAAACACTGTGGTCCCTATATAGCGGGCGTGCATCTCCACATAGTGGCCACTCTCCCTCTCCACGATCCGCAGGCTCTTGGCATTGCCGTCCCCACCACTGGTGGTGCCATCCACAAAGGCGGCTGGCAGGTCATCTGTCACAGCTTGGTAGACTTTCTGATCTGTACACTCATGGTGGGCTTTGAAGATAATGGTGATCTGTGGGAAGGAACATGTACAGGGTTTAAGGGAATGGGAGGGAAGCAGAATGGGACAACCCTCTACAGCAAGAGCTCCCCTTTGTTTTGAAGTTAAGGCAGAATTTCCAAAATGGGCCCAACTGCTGGCACCTCAAAAATGATATCACTTTCAGAAAACATTTTTTAAAATTCCATATATTTAGAATTAAAATTTAACATAAATCCAGGGAATGTGCATCAAGAAAATACTGTTTTGCATCAAGAAAATACTGTTTTACTTTCCAGTGAGAGACAGAGAGAGAGAGTGAGTTGAGAGCAAGCAAGAGAGCAGTGTTGCTATTGGAATATAGGCGTTTCTTTTTTAAAGTGACAGGGTCACACTCTCTTACTCAGGGTCGAGTGCAGTGGCACATTCATAGCTCACTGCAACATTCAACTCCTGGGCTCAAAGAACTTTCTCACCTCAGCCTCCTGAGTACGTAGGACTACGGGCATACACCACCATGCCTGGCTGATTTAAAAAACTCTGTAGTGACAGGGTTGGTGGCGGAGGAGCAACAAAAGGTGAGGGTTCTGTGCTATGCTGCCCAGGCTGGCCTTGAACTCCTGGCCTCAAGCGATCCTCCCACTGTCATCCCCCAAAGTGCTGGGATTATAGGCAAAAGCCACCATGCCAGGCCAGATTATGGGCAATTTTTATTGATAATTTCTATCTTGTCTCCTTCCAAAGTTGGTAAGTCATGGCACAGCTGAGAAAAGAAAAAGGTTCCTTTCTTTTTTTTTTGAGATGGCGTCTCACTGTCACCCAGGCTGGAGTTCAGTGGTGTGATCTTGGCTCACTGCAACCTCCACCTCCTGGGTTCAAGCGATTCTCCTGTCTCAGCCTCCCCAGTAGCTGGGACTACTGGCACGTGCCACCATGCCCTGCTAACTTTTTGTATCTTTAGTAGACATGGGGTTTCCCCATGTTAGCCAGCATGGTCTCGATCTCCTGACCGCGTGATCCATCTGCTTCAGCCTCCCAAAGTGCTGGGATTACAGGTGTGAGCCACTGCGCCCAGCCAGAAAAAGGTTCCTTTCTAAGTTATTATGCAGAAACTTTAAGGGGCTTAATTAGCAATATACCTAACAGAATTTTTCTTTCTACAAAGATTCTTCATAGGACTGAAAAACCATATCCTATGACTCACCACTATAAACTTACTCATCAGAAATAGAGAAAGAGTTGAGGAGGGAGCACCCCAGTAACAACCACCACTCATGTGCCCCAGGAAAGATTTCTCTTTGTCCCTTAATCAAATGTTTCACATCACTGGCTAATCCCTGTAACAGGGAAATCACCTGGCAAATACAACTCCTAAGGACTGGCAGAGACTAAATACCCCAAACCTAGTTACAGCAAATGTTTTCCCAAACAGCACCATAGTCCCTTAACTCCTCAGAAATCTTTTCCCAGCCAACTCTCGATTCTCCACACTAGGCAAATAAATTCATCAAAGAAAAAAAATATCTAATAGTACAAAAGCCTCTCTTTTGTAAACTCATGTTCTTTCCTGCAGAATCCTTTAATTAGAACAGTTATTTAAAAACCTTGCACACCTTCACCTCCAGCATGTCCAACATCTCTGGGACAGGTGGTAGAGGGAAGACAGCTGAAGACAGGGGCTGCTGTGTCACACAAGATGGAGAAACTACTTCAAAGAAAAAAATAAGACTACATTTTGAAATTTGCATCATGGCTAGTAACTGAGGCAACAGAATTCTTTCTTCCTTCTTGAAAAAACAAAAAGTATCAGGTGACTTCAGTCAGGAGGAAGGTAGACAAGCCAAACACCCTATTAATTACTCTGGATGGAGGAAAACTTCTACCTCCTGCAAGGAAACTAATCAAAACAATAGACCCTTGTGAAAAAGGCCAGAAAATGCCCCCCGCCCCAACCCTCAAATTTATGTCTGAAGTTTTTCCCCAACTCGGCCAGCATTTGCTCACACTATTTAATTCCACATGTTCCCACTGGTGTTACTTGACTGGAATTTTCCAGCCATTTCATTTTACTTCAGCCAGTTATAAAGCCAGATCTGAACCAGCTGCACTGTAGCAACACTGGTTAAATTCATATCCGTTGTTTGCAGCTGCAACTAAAAGCCAGACAATGTACTATGAAAATGCTGGGTTTTCTCCCTTCCTAATTACCCCGAGCCACAACTTGATTTCACTACCAGCCTTCTCACATTTCAACACCTTCGTAACAAACCAAAGGAGGTGCATCAGACGTGATTTCAGGAAATTTGTTGTGCATCCAACCATAGGACCTTTCAGAGTGAATGGGGGTTTTGAGTTAGATATCTAACGGGACCATAAAATAGATTTATTTGGTGGCTCTAAAATCAGTTGACAAGCGTTTTTTTTTCTTTAAGGCATGCTGGGGTCCCTTGGAGATGAAAAGATTGATTCAAGAAAATTTTGCACCTGAAAAAGTTGAAAGTTAACAATACAGATAGTTAAAATAAGAGTTAGCAATATACTTTATACAATCACTATGCTCATTTTCACCTGTAACATCCACTCAAAGATTAAACAAACTCTTCAATAACAGCTAAGTAATTTGTCTTTCTAGTCTCACAAACCTAAAATTTAAGCCAACTTGATATTATTTGCAAGAACTAACTGCTGTTTTGTTCACCTTAGGAACAAAGAGGATTTATTTGTGTGGGCCAACAAAGCAAAGATACCCCATTCCAACAAGTTTTCAAAAAGCACGCCAGGGTCCATATTGAGATGGGTGGAATAGTTCCATATGTCTCACCAAGGCTGTTTTTTTCATTAAGTGCGTCAGTTCCAACTCAGGAACTCCAGGACTCATTTCAAATACCTCCCACATTATTGTCCTCTGCTATGCCAGTGACATTAACGTAACTCCTGCCTATCTAGAAGCTCAAAACAAAACCTGACTTCTGCTCTAGTATCTACACCTACGAAATATTCTAGTTAACCTAACAGATTTCTGTCTTTCCAATTTACTCGTAGTGATTTTCTCTGAGACAAGCAGATATTTCTCTTGTTGCTTCCCTACTGAGCAAGGTAATTCTCACACAGAGCATATGTACAGAATTATCCCTTGAATCAAAATGTTGAGGCTCAGGAACTGATTGCAAAGCATGAGTGGGTTTCCTGAGTAGTCCCCTGTAGTTTAAGTATGCACTGAACAGGTACCTAGAGATATAATCAATGAAAATGTAGAAAACACTGTGCAATAGTTTCACATGACTTAAGTTTTATAAAGCAATTTCATTCCTCATAACAGTTACAATATGAGCTTTTAAAAAGCAAGCACTCAGTCAATGAAGGGCAAGAAATTCATTTTCAGACTGTCTTTCTCTTCAGAAAAGCAAAAGTTATTCATTTTTAATTCTTACTTTAGAAAAAAGCACAATTTAATTTGAATTTTAAAAAAACACCAAACTTTTAATATTTCCAGCTAGCAGCCATTAGAACATAAAAAATGAATGTTCAAAATTGTACTCAAAAGCTCACATACAGATAATTTAAAAATGCTAGCTAAACTGCTTACTTTCCCCCTCTATGAACTAATCTGTATTCTGTCATAACTCAATTTGGCACATCTGTTCTATGCCACACCATTTATTATTGATAGATGGCACTTCTGTGCATTTAAAACATCAATGCCTTTTGTTAAACCTCCTCCACCCAGCCCCTCTTAGACAAACTACTCCAGTTCTTTTCATTCATTTTTAATGTTTCACTCCCTGAGATCTTCACCACCCACAAGGTTTATTAGGAAGAGAAAGACAGTAGCTACAAATCAACTTTCTACCTGAAACAGGCAACAAGAACTGAGGAAGGTTTGCTGTGAAATAATTTTAAGAGGCACCTGCCTCTCCTTTCCACCAGGAGAAAAAGAAAACATATTAAATGAAATGAGGTAGCCAACAAAGAGGGAAATACACAGGTACTGCCTCGCCAAGAGATAGAGAGATAGCTATCCAAGGCACAGCAACCTCGCAAAATGCTGCACACAGGTTTTAAAACAGCAGACTTCTCAAATGGCTGTGCACCTTAACTATTTCTGCATAATGCATTTTGGAAGAAACATACATTTATGTATTTAATCAGGCCATTTGGCACTGTGAGTGCAGAACTTTTCTGGAATCCTCAATATGAGAACTGGACTTTTAGAGAGAGAAACTCATCTCTGGGCTCTAGATTGGTCAGTCAGCTAAACTGAGATAGTCACAGAAATTAGCTTGAAACACATGGAAACATAATTTTGATATGCACCTGGTTAAAATTCTGCTATGTCAAAGAAGTCAATGAATTTTATTTCATGTAAGTAGCTGATGTGTCTACTTTGTCGTATCCTCTGGGTGCAATGATAGGTGGAAAAATAGCAGACTCTAAGGGAGAATAAGAACATGGTGCTTACACCCCCTTTTACCTTACACATGGTAACAGCATGCAGCCCCTACAATCAGTCTTCCCCACTGAACAAAAAAGAAACCATTCCAACAAGAGCACATGCTTTAAAGGAGAAAAAAATATATATGCTCTCTCTCTATTCCTAAAACACCCGAATTTTTCTTCCAAGGGTTAATTTTTCTAAATGTTAAGAATTCAGAGCCTAGGATGCTCTGAAGCACCTAAAGAAAGTAGAAGCCTTCATCTGATTTTATATAGGTGTGTACATATATAACATCCACATTATTATATTACTTATCTTTTTCTGTGTTGGTACTTATTTTTAATCTATATAATTGGTCAAGGACTGTGTGTATGTTTTATATTACTATCCATTTATGTCTACTTCTTTCAGATTTTTGCTTTATTGATGATACATTATTTGGTGCATAGATATTCAGGATAGCTAGTCTTCATTACAGAGTATATACTTCATCATTATCAAGTCCCATTCTTTGACTACTTTATTACTTTTTATCTTGAAATTGCAACTTGTTTTTTAATTAAAATGATCTGAAATGCTTTTCTCTAATACAAATTTGAATTTGTTTCTAATTCATTTACTTCTCTTCATGGATGTGCATTTTGGATCTTATTTATCTGTTTGCCATGCCAATTTTATTTATCTTTATTCTTTCCAATGTTTTCATATTTTTTTCTCCTGTTCATTTTACTCAATGTTCTCAAGTCTAACTTCCATAATTAAGTCTGTATTTTTGGTGATACCCATTAAAAGATGAGTGCTTCTAAAGTAAGTAGAAGCCTTTGAAGGCCCCTTTCTTTCAAGTGTCTTCCCTGGTCCCACTCTTCCCAACCTGCCAGAGTAATCTTGAAGTGTGAATCTTGGCTGGAGCAGAGGGACTCTGTCCAGACAGGGTGGCAACTGTCCCCTGGTTACATAAAAACTGGGGAGAACTGTCTCTCTCTCTCTCTCTCTCGAGGGGGTAAAAGAGGCATATTAATTTAGAATAACTCTTTCTGAACAATTTCATGCAAAACCAGGAGATTTTATATATGCCATATAAAAAAATATTAGGCTAGAAAATATTTGTTGTCATTGATAATTTTCCTTTAAAAATTATGAAAAAAAAACCTCTTAGGAAGCTATGAACTCAATGAACTGGAATGTAATTTTACAATCACCACTCAGCCTACGTATCAAATACCTTATAAAACAAATATCTACAGGAAGCTGAACTTAAGATCCATAAAAATACATTTTGTTAAACAATTTTATTGGACTAGGACAAGATACTAACAGTAAGACAGCACCTGTGTTTACAAGGTGAGTGGTAGATTACAACTCATAATGTGGACTCCTTTTAGGGCTTGAATGAGACTAAGAAATCTGCTACCTTCAAAAGAGGTATCTGTTTCTCTAGCCTCACGTCTCTTTCTACAGAGCTTTGAGCATTTACAGGATCCAGAGAAATGGAATGGACCAAACTTATTCTTCAGTGTTGCCCTAGGTAATAAATACATGCAGAAACACGGGCTGCCTTGGCTGCTGAAGGGGTACTTGGCAGCAGATGGAGAACGAAGAAACCAAACCAGAGTGGAAGGACACCCACAGCTGAAGGCTGCTAGGGTGGTCTGGAGAAGCAGCATCAAGCTCAGTAGCTAAAAAGGAGAGTGAAAGGGAAGCTGGCCCAGGAAGACACATAAAAGGAACAGGCACAAAAATGCTCGCTTCCCAAGAGTATTTCTGTACAATTAAGACAAGGAAGGCTGGAAGCATAAATAGGCGCAGAGATAGGCAAATTAGCCAACTTCCTTGTACAGACCAGAGCAACAACAGGGTGAGCATGAGGAAAGGTCTTTGTCCTGTAAGTGGAACCTCTCCCTTAGCTTGTCTGTTGTGTTCTGACTCTGCATTGTGAAGAGGCCAGCAAGTGCAGGAACTCACTATGGTCCTAGATATGAAGTCAGGCCTGTGTGGACAGTATTACAGGCCTAGGCTGCCACCTACTTCAGACTAGAGGCTAAAAATATTTTGAAAAGTGAGAGCCAGGGCTGGTGGCAGTAACTCTCAGCTGAATATGCGCTAGCATGTCTTGCCTTCAGGCATTCCCCCTCCTGGTGCAGAGGCGGCAGGGCTGCAGACCCGAGGCCCTGGTGGGACCTTAAGCAAATGCTTGGGCCTAGGTTTAGCACAGCTGTTTTCCAAACCGATGGGATTAGAAAACCACAGCCTCTTTGATCATTTTTCAGCTTTGGGAGGTGAGCAAAAAATGTAAAAGGGCTTTAAGGTCTTCACAATACACTCACTCTCTGTCACTTCTAGGTTCAATTTTAAGCTGCCAGGGCTTAAAAAAAAGAAAAGGCCCATGAGAACTCAGGAATGAGGTGGTTAGAAGTGGTCACTATGTATTTCAAGAAGTCAGTTAACTGAAATGCTACAAAGCAGTATCTTTATCTCTGCATTTTCCTTGGGCTGGGAGAAGACCTCAGTACCATGTAAAAGCACATGCATGTACATCTGTGCATGCACACACATGCCTTAAAAGGAAACAGTAAACTTTGACCCCTATTTCAGGAGCACATGGAGAGCAGATGAGGAGTTTTAGATGCTGTGATGTCAATTCTATCCACAGTATACACGCTATGTCCCAACATGAAAGAACCCCATGTTCTTTTGGCTCCAACTCTTAACTGGGGCATAAAAAACTCCTTTCTCCATAGAATCAGTTTCAACTATACTTTTTAGACCTAACAGCTCTGTAATTTCATTGCAAGGCTGTCCAGTTAAAGTCTGTAACTTAAATGTATGTTAGTTTTTAAGTTATCACTTACTGACAAGTTGGCCAGCTTCCTTGTCAGTCTGAAAAGTCCTTAAGTTACCCCACCCACAAGAACACAAAATTCAAAGCAGTGGAAGAGCAAGTTCTACTGCAGTCAAAACAAATAAAGACAAAATGGGTAAGGTAGCAGCTTCCATTGTTCAACACTGTAGGTAACTTTTTACATGCCGCATTCCACACGGGCAGAAACTGTTTGGTTAGCATTAATTGAAGCCAACAAAAAAAGGATCAACCATCCAATGTTTCCTTCTCGCCCCTTCCCCTCAAAATGTTGACTCAAAAAGAAAATTTAACCAGGCAGAGAGAGACATTTGGAAATGTGACAGAAAAACAAGTTCTAACTCTCAGCTGTGTATCAGACTTGGCCTCATGCCTCTGGTTTAAACTATGGAAGAGTGTGGGTTTGTTTTAAAGCAGTAGAGGCCCACAGCACCCTCATGCAATCTTGCCTGGCTCATACAGGGACAGGCGCTGGGTTAATTTCACTTACAAATGGGAGGTTCTGAAGGTCTCTTCCTACTTCCAAACCACATTTGGGACAGAGGGAGCATAGTCAGGGAGATTAGAAAGATGATAAAAGACTCATTATCGAGAGTTTTTAGTGTGCATGGATGAAATAAAGGCTTACCTTGTTTGAAAAGTTTAGCATAAAAAATAGCTAGGTAGCTCATTTATCTTACAAAATGATTTTTCAGACTTATAGGTTCATCACACAGCTAGTAATTTCCCCATCTTTCTCTCCTTCCTCTCCCCACGTGTACTCTGGAAACTTTTTACCTCCAGGCAATTTACTGAAGTGATATAAAGCAAAGTTGAGTACTTCCTGGGCCTAAGACCTTATAATCCACTATGCACAAGGGCTACGTGGGAAATAGAAAGGGACAAATATGAACACTGGCACCTGGAACTACAGATAATTTCTGTTCTTCTGAAAACCTGGCTTTTACTGTTTCAATATTGTTTCTACAAAAAAAAAAAAAAAATTCAAAGAGAGTAAAAATAGCTAACATGAGAGTTTTAAGATGAGACGAGACTCTGGAAAATGAATTTAAGAACGGATGCCTGCGATAGTCAAATTCTAGAAAGCTTTTTGGTATAACATCAAAGATCAGCAGCTTTTCAAAGGAGGGAGCCAGATTGTATGCGGGTGAGGAAATACGAGCATTCTTACTGTGGGAGGTGGAGACTGTGCCAAATCCCAGGAGTAAAGACAATGATTTGGCAAGGAGGGTGTTAGCGTGGGACGAACCTTTGCAGCAGCCCACTCTCCTGACCCTTCTTGACACCCCTGCCAACTTGCTAAATGAGTAACATGAATTGGAACCAGCTTGTCAATGTGGTTCACCCCAATGTTCCACAAAGAAACCCTGAAAACACTGGGTTTACACACAAACCCCATGCTTTCCCACCGACTGTTGTAAATTTTAGTTATGTGCTTAGACTGAGGCAAAGGCTGCATTCACCTCTACATCTCCCACAGTGGGCCCTTTAGTACCTTCTGTTTCAAATACTGCACCAAATTAACCATATAATTATCAGAATACGATTATCAGAGAAATGATTACATTAAGCAGGGAGCAGTAACTGCAAAATCCTTTCCCACCTGTTCCCAATATGCTTCAACCAGTCAGAACTTCTTAGTATCTTTGTAAAGCAAGGAGGATCACAATAAGGAGCAAATCTCAAAGAGGTGGCAGGAATTACCAATGCAACAATATAATCGTAACAAAAAAAAGAGCAATCTCAGATTATAAAGATTAGTTACAATGTATCACCAAGACAGTTGTGGTTTCCTTGTGGAGGGAAAGTGGTCTATATTCCCCCAAAAAATATACCATGCATCCCCCTCTTTGTAACACTGCATGCAAGAACAGTATCCCTAGATTCAAAACACAGACCTATCAATGGAAGGAGCAAATCCCTTAGTCCAGAAAAATAATGATAACCACTATGTAGCTCACATGGTTTCCATAAAGATGCTAAAAACATAACGGGTTGCAAAAACTTGGCTACAATAAATGTACTAGGTCTGGGGTCAACAGAGGACAGATTTCTAAAAGTTTATGCAGAGATATACTTAAAATGACAGCTGAAAGACTTTGCAATGCAGGCATGTCTGGTTATGATTTTTTAACCAACAAAGAATGACCCAGAACACTGGTTTACATGCCCACATGCTGTTGTAGAACAGTAACTACATGCTAAGGGGCACCAGAAAGCAGGAGACCTACCTCATGCTCTAGAAGCCTACAAGGTAATGGTGTTTCTTAGAGTGGAAAACTGTGGGTTATAGTTTGAAGAAGACATTAATCAAGAGCAAATCAAACTAAGTCTTTCTACATCTCTAGTATCATCAACCAGTGGAAATTTTCAAGAAGTCCCAAGAAAGTAGCTACAGAATTTGAAATTCAGAGGTAAGTTTGGAATTTAAACTGTATCCATATACCTGATGGGCAGGGTATGCTACTATGCTTTGGACAGGTGGTGAGTGCTGCCCATAGGATTACCAGGAGCCCTTGGCAGCACCAAAAACATACAAGATAGGCACCTTAGATCATCCGCCCAACTGGCCAACAGTCATCAGGCTTGGTCAAGTACAATGAGCACAACCCTTTCTCAAATACAAATGCCTTAAGGTAAACCACCTTCTCTCACTCAAGGGTGAGGCACAGTAAAATGTGTAGAAAAGTTCTGCAATAGGACCTGTTGTCACCCTTAGTCTCTGCTCCTACTTTTTATTTTGTGTTACTGAGGTGGAAGGATAGAATAAGAAAGCAAGAGTGGTGAAAAAGGATAAAATCATGTTAAAACAAAAGGAAAAATAAAGCGAAGGCATTCAAACTACTTGACTACTTGTACAAAAATAATTACTAAAAACATTTCCATTGTTTAGGTGTGCCACTTAATAATAAATCAATTTCTGAACTGTTTTTGAAAAAGGACTAATTTTGAATTCCCTGGAGACTTGCAATTTTAATATATGCTACTGGGAATACATTTGCAAAGTGCAGAATCTTTCATAAAAAAAGAATTTAACCCCCAATCACCTTCTGTGATCATGGCATATAGATTCTTATTGAACCCACTTAAACAGGGATATGAAGATCCACGGAATGAATGAAACAAGAGTGAGACTGAGAGGTTGCAAAAATAACATGGAAGAAGTCAAGTATCCTCACAGACAGACGATCTGGTTTCTCTTGAGTGTGTGAGGCACAGGACCACTACTGACACATGCCCTTTCTGGAGCCTGTGAAGGGTGGGCTACCTCCTTCTGCAAAACAAAACCTGCCTTTCTTCTCAGTGTAGCTAACTTTGCCAGTTCAGAGCCTGTCCCTCTCATCTCATTCTGAGTGCCTGCATGCCTGCAGCCGCCTCTCACAGCCAAAGGTGGGAAAGATGGCCCAGAGCTGATGTGGATGTCAGCCGAAGTGTGTCTGTGTGCCAGACACCCCTGCGGCCTCCAGGGTGGAGAGATGAAAAACCAGCTTTGGCTTCCCCTTCAGAAACACACCTACCTGGCAAGGTAGCCAACTGCCACAGGCTCTTCCAAAGAGAGGGAGGCCGGCAGAGGGCAAAACTAAAAACACAGAGGCCTTAAGAAAGCATACCTGTGCACGCCATGACCAGCTGGAAAACAAGCCCTACCTTTCCCAGGGAAGTGGAGGAGAGGGCCATGGTGGGGAAAAAACAGTAGACAGGGAAGATGAGGGAACATCACTGAGCACTGCAGGCCTGTCTGCCTTCAACTCACTGCTTGCCATGTAGAAAAAAAGAAAAGGCTTAGCTAATATATGGCCCCAGATGACTTCATTTTATTTTATGGTGTTTAGATTTTTCCCCCACTTTGCCTTTTTGTGATGAGGAAAAGGGTGGTACTTAGGAACAGGCAGAGCTCACAAAGTTGGGGTTGAAGATGGCTTGCTCAAGAGGCCAGGTTCCCAGGACTGAGCCTCATTAAGCAAAATACCCTAGGGTCTAGTGCTTCGGTGCAGTGTTAAAGGTAGCGGAATGAATGGATGTTTACAAAAATTTCAGTATCACAGCTGGTCAGCTAGCCAATGACATCATCAGTCAGTCTCTCAATCTAGAGGCACTGAACACGTGGGTCATTAAAAATGCCTGACCACACAAGGATGGTCTGGGATCTACCTACAAGGCACAGTACTAGGTTACCCAATAACTGGTCTATGCACGTGCTTAAGTTCTCAGTAAAGCTGGGATTCCCATGAAAAAGTTTTTCAAAAGATTTTTTAAAGAAAGTATTGTAGTAGACATCAAGGGAAAATTTCAGAACTCGTTTAGAACTTATAAGCACTTTGTGCCTCTTACTGTTTTTATTTTTATTACCACCATTTTTTTGTGCTTAAGGTTTTTAAAGATTTTATTTTGCCCTGGGTGAGTAAAAGGAATTGTATTGCAAGCTTTTAGGCCTTTCTTTGGTTTCACCAGCACAGGTCATACTAGAATTGAGACAGGTCTTCAAGAGTAACCTTCCAGATGCTTATGAGGCTTTGGAGAGAGTTAAGAAAAGAAGGGGCATGGGAGCCAAACGCAACAACTCCTAGAGGTCATGAAATGAAGCTACAGAGTAGTCTGCTGCTGGACAGCATGGTCACCAGATGTGGAAAAATACTTTCCAATTGTGCAATTAAAGACCAAGCATTCTCATCATCTACTTGAATTTATGTCAGAGGACCACTTTCTCCAACTTTTTTCGAATGGATAAAACCTTTGATCCTTATTCCAAACTGAGGGAGAAAACAAGATTGTACTTTTAATTTATTTGTTAAAAATTACAACAGATTCAACTGAAATAAAATGATCTTAAATACTCAGTGTAAACTGTTCCATTTATATAATAGCAATATTCATAAGGTTATTCCCCACATATTTTCACCATAATCAGTAACAATAGAATTTTGAAAGACTGAATAACAAACAAGTGACACGACTGGATGGAAGGCATGGAGAATAAAATTTGAATACTGGTTCTTGTGAAGAGAACCAGTATTTCCCCACGTACAAGCTCTGATTAATCTCTATAGTTTTGTTTGAAGGTTACTCTGCCAAACCCTCAATTATTTGCACAACTGATGACTTTTTCCATTCCCAGTGGACTGCCTTCTTTCAGTTACCCAAAGACTATTCCCAGGTTTCATGTGCCATATGACTCTGCAGCAATGATGGATTTGGGGCCATGTTTCTCTTATGAGTTCATAATTCTATAACTTTATATATGACTTATAGCAAATGCATATTGAGATATTTATAGAAAAAATGATTTGCATACATACAAAAACCAGAGAGAAAAGTTTATTTTGAGATGTAGAATTAGGTAAGGCAAAAGGCAAGCTTGAGCTTTTACTGAGAGTTGAAGTATAAACATTTTGGAGTTCCCCTAAGATGTCTAGACCAGTGTAACAGTAGTCTTTGTTTAGGGCAATGACTTCTAATCTTAAATTTGTGACACCCCAGGGTGTCTCCAGATATCTCCCAAGGTGTTGTAAAATTTCCCCCACAACTGCCAAGTAAAATAACTTCAATTCATTTAAAAAGTATGCCACACGTTTGGACGCAAGGGAGGGCGTCCTGGAATCAAGAGAACAGGCATAAGTATTTCAAAAGCTTGAGCCTTGTCAATTACATTTAAAAAATCTAAACCAATTTTTGAATAGATACAATAAATGCAGGAAATAAAGCAAGAAGAGATGGTCTACACACGTGGTTTTGTGGTTGGGGAAGACAGGGAAGGAGGTGGTTAGTTGGGACACTAGTTTAGTGGAAAACCCTTTTGACTTTACTTACTAATGGTTGAATTAGCACTGACTGCCAATTAGAAACCCAGTTCATAGGTCATCTCTACCTACTTGCACTAAACACTGGTGCCTTGAAGTTGGTTTCAAAGACCTCTGTACAGTATTAGTTTCTTTGAAACAAATGAACACAGACCATAGAAAGTGGCAGCTAAGCATGGTAAGCTTAATTTTGTCAGTATTTCCCTTAGCTTCTGACTGAAACCGTTAACCTGAGGCCCTGGGATTACACACAGGTTACACATCACTGCTCTGCAGTATCTAATTCTTAACCTCCTTGGCCATTAAGAGGTTAGTAACTAAAACACCACTGTGGGTTTACCACTGGGAAGTTGGCTTATTGCATTATGTTTTACTATAGCTTCCAAATATCCAATAAAATATATTTCCTGATAGGTCAGTGCCTCAGGCCTCACGGCTTTCTTTATTCAGAACACACACTTCAATCATCTGATAAATCTGAACTTGGATTTCTTCAAGAAGAGTCACATACGTATACACTCAAAAAAAGACATCGCTGAAAAAAAGCATATTTTTTTTTATTAGACAGGCCTGCCTTTTTCTAACCTGGAGAACTCAATTTTACTGTTTACTTTTTATTCTTCATATCACTGTCTATTTAAAATTAGAACTACATTTACATTCCAGTGAGAAATTCCTTACTAAATAATTTTTACTTAACCCTTTATCAACTGTTAATTGCTCTCCAAAAAGAAGTTTTTTAAACTAATCCCTTTATAGCACATTTCAAAAGTTATCTGAAGAATCAAACATCTGAAAATTGAGTAGGGAGAGGGAAAAAAGAAAGTATACTTGCCTTATTTGTAGCAGTAGCACTGGATCCAGGGACCACAGGCACATTTGTCACTTGAACTGAAAGATAATTATTATCTATGAGTGGCCAGGCCCCTTCCACTTTGCATGTCTGGAAGTGATCCTTGAAAGTTCTGAGGTGAGGATCTCCAAATAAGCCACAAAAAAGGTAATTGGGAGGGTTCTGGTCCCCCCTCCTGTGTTCCCTGACTCCAGCATGGCTATGATAGTTGCAAGGATCATGGGTCACTTCGGGGTTGGTAGAGGATGTGGGTCCATCCTTGGAACAATTCCTCTGGCTCATGAGGTCACTGATACCCAACACGGCAGAATGGTATACCAGGTTGCCACGGCAGGCTTTTGAAGTTCGCTGGGTGCAGCCAGCATAGGCACGCAGGGCCTTGCAAAACTCAGAGTCAAAGCTGTCAACGGCAGAGTTCAGGTGAGAAGTTAGGGACACAAAGTCTGTGGTACATTTCTGAATTCGACATTGGGTTGGCTGTTGGCAGTCACCTATAGGAAAGAAGATAAGACCAAACATTTGTAAACTATTCATAACTTCCTGAGCTACATGAGAAAATGACACTGTTCTTTGGGAACTGTTTGTTCTATTTTACATACTGTACTCCTACTTTAAGAAGCCTTCAGAAATAGGGTTTCATTGTGCTCCTGTGCCTCTCTCAAATTAAGCCACTGGAAGAAAAACTGTATGTAATTAGTTAACTTAAAACATTAATGCATGAGCCACTGTGAGTGAACATGAGTCTAGTCCAGTGTTTATAGGTTGAGATTATAAGGGAATAGTCAATAAAATATTTTATCATTATTGCTATTTGTTTATAGGTTTTGGAAAAGATTTCTCTACTCTAAGGTTACGCCAAAAACATGAACATTGTTTTGATTTTCAAAATTGCCTAACTTGCTTCAGAAAGTATTGTAAAAGCAGCACTAAGCACAAAACCATGGTTCAAACCTCCACATCTCAGGAAGGTGTAAAATCCTAAATTATAGTATAAGTAGTTAAAACACCTTTACTTGATTTACCTGTATGGCTACAGAATAAGAACATCAAGAAAAAAAACATCCAAGTACTGTCATTCTACTTCTCCTGAGGCATGTTTACCAAGAAACTATAAATAAACTGGCACAATTTCCTAATTTCAACAAAATGTAAACGCTCTAAGAAGGAAAAAAAAAAGATTCATTTCACCAAGCTATATATTTACTCTTTCCTTACCATCTGTATCTCCATTACCCTAGGATCCCAGCTCCCAAGCAAATCACAAGTAAAAGCACACTAAATAAAAACAAGTGATACAAACATTATGAAAAAGCAAAGTATTACTGTACTATTAGTTTAAAAAAATCAATTTCCACGTGATGCTTTTTAACGTTAGGTTCTCAAACAGAAACTTGCAAAATCTCCTAAAGCACAAAAAGCATAAGAACTGCCAATATTAGGTCAGTTGTGTGCCCAAATAATTTAATATTCTGTTCCATAAAATGGAAACAGACTTATTCAAAAGAGACACTGTTCTTTATCATCAACTGCAAATTTTCTATAAATGAACTGTAATACATATGTGTGTTACATAAAATTCTTTATAGGTCTTTAAACTATGGAGAATGTCTCTTAATCTCTAAGTCTTAGGGTCCTCATCAGAGAAATGAGGAAGTTATTCTAAGATGAACTTTGTGATCTTTCTAGACAGCAAGTATCTTATAATTTGTATTCTGGATAGGGGAAAAAATTCAGGGCCAGTAGATTATTATTAAATATATAATTATTTCAAGATGTGGATGTGATAAACTTTAGGATGATATCAAGATTTAGGGAACTTCATCTGATGAAGATTTAAAATTAAGCCTAATATTGTCTTAGAAAGCTATTTTAACATTTTTCAGTAGCAAACTGCTCTTAAATCTGAATTTATTAGCCTGTAATCTATTTCTAGCTTTAGCTGGAAGAAACAGGTGGAAAGAGACAACTTCTGAAGACAACTCTGTCACCATTTTTAAATTTGAAAAACCAAAAAGGGGAAAATATTATGTAGTCTAGACTTGATATTCACTTTAACCTAAGTAAAAGATGAAAACATTTTAACACGTTGGAGCTATGGATTTACAGCAATCATCAAATCATACTTTCAAAAAAGTTACAAACACATCTTTGTGTGTAATCTATTTTTTTGCTCAGTCCAAAGCTGATAAAAGTAGCTCCAGTATTTACAGAATTCCTCTTTCCAAAGCAGATCAAATCACTTTCAGCTATTTTTTTTTCCACTAGAATCCAAATCAAACCAAAACAGAAATCAACCAACTAAACAACCCCAAAAGGCGTTAAAGCCATTTTGCAGACGGAAAAACCAAGGCAAAGGGATATTAAAGGGCTCGTTCTGGCGGAATTATAAAACAGCTAGCATTATTAAGCCAGAACGTGGTGCCTTCCCTCAAAACTTGTTGTTCTTCCATCACAGGTCATGTCTCCTTTTATTTCCTAACTCTAATGACAGTACTTGATGGCTAAAAAAAGACTTAAGTAGCTACTGTACTTTTTTTTCTTTTAAAATCAGATACATGGAAAGCAAGAAAATAAAGACAGGGCCAAGATCTCAGTAATGAAGAGCTCTTAAGACTGCAGACTGTAGATAAATGACAGCACAAGAACTTCCCGCTAAACTTGCAGTGCCTATTTGTTCTTTTTATGGTCTATAAAATCTGTTCGAGCATATGTTTATTTATAATTATTTCAAATAGTCATAAAATATCAAAAGTAAGAACAGTATGGAAATGCAGATGGAATCGTTCAGAAGGGAATAAAAGCAGAATTTAGATTCCTAGCTCCCTTTTCATACCTTCCTCATTATTCCCCAAAACCTTCCCTTTTTCATAGCAGGTTGGTGCTGACTGATTAAAGAAATCTCAAATCAAACAGATCTCCTTAGCTTTTTTTTTGCTTTGGATAAGGCTTTCAACAGCCTTTTGCTACAGAGATGAGGGGAGGGAAGAGGGCTAGAGAGAAAGTGCGTTTGGGTCAGCATTTTCAGCTTCATTGCGGGCTCCTGTATAATGACTAATTTGCAGCATACACCCAGAAATATCCAGGCTTCATGAATTTATAATGACAATGCACACTTTGCCTGTTACAGGCAGTAAAGTAAACCTCCTGTCAAAATGCCAGGACAATGCGGAGCAGAAACAATCTCAAGGATGTAGCCAAGAAGGCCATGAAGTGTATGAGTAAGCAAGTAACCCCCATACTGGATCTCCATTCGGGAATTACAGAGGTTTGCTAAAAAAAAAAAAAAAAAAAAAAAAAAAAAAAGTGCAACTAAAAGTACTCTTTTTATACTCCTCCAAGGGCAGAATTAAAACTCTTCACTCTTTAGTTATAGATTTCTCTATTTTGGGGACAGACCATCCGTGCAGTGTGACAGTATTTTCAACATTTGTGGGTCTAGAGCTTTTATTTTATCATTTTTTAATGAATCAGACATAAAGACCTCACCATCCAAGACAGTTTCCTTAATACCAGGACTACATGTGAGAATTTGCAGCACATCGCCAGTGTGTAATAAAGGAAATGAGATATGCTGAAGGTGAATTAAGTGAAATGTGGAGCCATATGGGGTGCTGAGGCAAATGATAAGGATCCAGGCATAAAACATACAGTAGTCCATCTGCAAAGAGCACTAGCTCTCTTGGTAGGCTGCCTTCTCTGAGAAACACCCCGGGCATTTAAGTAGCACCACTCTTCAAAGAAATCTCTCAAAAGTAGCGTTCTTTTCCTTAACCAGATAAATTGCTTCAACAAGTTGTCCATAGAGATCACTCACCACATTATGTTGGGTTGAATTTAACGGTGACTTAAATGAGGACACATGAAGATACTAAGAGCTTCACATTCCAAATTTTTCAACTAAGACACCCTACTTTTCTAAACCTTTAAGCCAACCTCGTATGCCTTTCACAGCCAGCATAGAAATCTTCGAGGACCACATTCCAATCCTGTCACAGGATCCTATGGCAACTACGGGAAACAATATTCAAGCAGCCAAAGGGGACAGAGTCCCCCAGCACAATTTCCATTTCATGAAACGTACATTTTGGTATTATGGACACACATTTTTCACACAAAACACTCCAGAATATATCTTTTAATATGTCAAGAAAAATCTTCCATGTAACTACATGCAGTTTGACACTACTTTCTAAGGTTGTTACTAATCGAAAGCCGTAATCATTCTAAAACTTTCTATTACCCCCCCTTTTTCTTTTATTAAGTCGTCAGTCTTTTCCCTAATTGATGGTGTTAAAAAGCAACTATTACATCACAATGCAAAGCTATGCAAAGTAAATTAAGTCCTCTCAAATGCCACATTCCCCCCACCCATTACTTAAAAGACCTCCCTGATTTTTAGCTCTGCGGGTGTGGTTTAATAAATCAAGTAAAAATTACTCCGCAAAGTTGGATGACATTGAAGTTCAGGATTCTCCGGATCAGAACATTGTGAAGTGTCATATACAGGACAAAAAGCTCTTGAAGGAAAATAAACTTATCTAATGCTCTGTTCTCAAGACTAAAAGACACTTTCCCTTTCAACCTTAGCATTAAGAAAATTCTTTGTCTAGGCAAACTCCTAAAAGAAAATAGTGTGAAGATCGTCCTGGATTTTCATGAAACGCTTTTTTAAAAAGAAAAATAGATATCATAAGGTAGAAGGGTCATCTGCAGGCTTACTTCCCTAAGAACATATTCCTCGAGGCTGGGGCAGCGCCGACCTCCAGAAGGCAGCATGATTATCTGTCAACCCCTCATGGAGCCCAAAGACACCCGGCAAGCCACAAAGCTTTTCCAGGGAGGCTGACCGCTGAATTAAAAGCAGCTTTTGCCAAAACTAAAGAAATCCCTGGTCGAAAAAGTTAACGTTACTTCGAGATTAACTCCCAGGTTTGCAAACTCTGGTGAAAATCTTTCCATCTGGTGCGCTTCCTTCGCCTCGCCGCCACCCCCAACTCCAGAAAAGCAGCACAAGGCTCCTTGTCTCCCTCCGAGGCGGCTGCGGTGGCGGAAACCTGATCCGAGCCTGACTTTCAGTAAACACCAGCGCTGAGAGCAATAAAGCATCCGGAACATTTGTTTCGGGCGCGCGGACCCCGCCCGCTAAACGTTTGATAAACGGCTGTTGGACGGGAGATCTGTCAGCGGTCCGAGCCAAAGACAGGGAGGGTGGGGAGAGGGCTCGTCTCCGCGCCCCGCGGCCGCCCGATGGGCGGCTGCGTTCCAGTCGCCGGGAGCCTGGTTGAGGTGAGGTGCGTGTCACGGGCTCGGGAGGCCTTTCCCGTTGCGCCATGCCGCCCTTCCGCCCCGGCGAGCGCCTTCGAGACCTGCAGCTGTTTGGGAACAAAGCCCTCGGCCCCGGGGCTGGCTCCCCTCGCGCGCTCCCGTCCTACCTGCGTGGAGCAGCCCGAGGCTGAGTAGTAGCAGCAACAGCAGCTCCAGCGGCGGCGGGCAGAGCCCGGGGCGGCGGCGCTGCTCAACCTCGGCGGCGGCGGCGCAGGAAGGTGCTGCTCTCAAGCCCATGCCCGTCCATGCAGGTCTCGTGGGCTCCGGCGAGGGCGGCGGCGCGGGCGCCGTGGCGTGTCTGGGCCCCTGGCTGCTGCATGGGCCGAGGGGCGCGCCTCGCTTCCTCTTCTTCCTCCTTTAGGCCCGTGTAGCAGATGGGCCGCCACCACCACCGCAGCAAGCAGTGCGCCGCAGGCGCAGCCAGTCGGCGGCGGCAGCAACGGGGCGCAGGGACATCGTGGTGGCGGGGAGGGAAAGAAGGGCAGAAGAGAAGACACAAAGACCGTGAGCGACTGCTGAGACGAGTCCCGAGCGCGCGGGGACTCCAGCCCCAGCCAGCGTGGGTTCGGCGGGCGTGGACCTCCGAGCAGCTCGCGCAGCCCTAGCAAGCAGCCCGCCGGCGGCCCGGATATCTGCGCGGCAGTCCTCGCGGTCAATCAATCTCAGTCCCGCACTGCCGTCCCGCCCCGCCCTGTGCCCGCCTATCCGCGCTGCCATGATCGCCCTCCCCCGCGCCGCGCCCCTCCCTTCCTCTCCATTGGCTGGGGTCGCATGTCCGCCTGGCTCAGCCTGCCAATCGCAGGACCCAGGGGGCCCGGCGCCCCGCCCACTCAGTGTAATTCGAGTTCCGGGTCTATCGACTGCAAGTTCTCTCTCCTGCGCCGCAACCTTCCTCTTGCTCCCTTTCCTCTCCCGTCTGCCCTCTTCCGTGATTTACTGTTTCCTTGCGCCCAGTAGAAATGGGCGACCGCCACTCACTCTTGCCGGCGTTACAAAGGTACCGGCCTTTGACCTCTCCTTGAATTATTGTGATCGGACTTTTTTTTTTTAAAATTTAATCACCCCTCCCCGCCCTGGCCCTGCCAGTTTCAGCTCCACCTCCTTGGAGGAAGCTGGCGCTTTTACCGAGCGCCGGGCGGCAGGTCACCTTTCAGCCAATCACATCTGCGGAACCGCGTTCCGAGCAGCTTGCGAGAGTCTGGTAAAGTAAGCTCGGGCGGTGTTGGAAATCTGAATGTCACCCGCGGTCCGGGGCAGATAGGACGGGCTGGGAAGGTACCTGCGAACTCCTGGAGTAATTCGCTGGCAGCTGCGCGAGGCTCAGGTGTTCTAGTTTTTTTGACATTTCCCTTCCTGAAAGCCGCAAAGGAGAGGTCTAAGAGTGGGCGGACTTAAACGTTCTGTTACAGTGTAATTAATGAGACTGGTGCGTTTTTATGCAGTGTAATTATGCCACGATTTGTTGTTGCTCAGTGGCTTTTCCACAAATTTCTACAGATTAATTCAATGGCAGGTCACTTTCTCCTTTTATGATCGGATGGGTCCAAAAGTGAGGAAAAAGACAATTGTCTGCACAGAAAGAAGCTACCAAGTGGAGACAAAAGCAGTCATGAGATTGATGATAGAGTTCAATTTGTTATCAGTAGGTGTGAAGTGGTATCTAATCTCAAGAATGACCTCAAGGCTGAGAGACACTTGATACTGCCCTCGCCTTAGCTGTTCCCCCAACAGCTTGGCTGCCATTTAAAATCCACTAACACCCAAATCGTTGCTGGCAACTCTACCCGCTACATTACTCAGAATCTCTAATTAGGAATTTCATATCAACCACGGACATGTTGATATTCCATACATGTTTAAATGTACTAATCAATGGACTAGGATAATTGAGGGGCAAACCTTCGGTCTCACCAGCTCACTCAGACACATTGTGAATTGCTCAAACCACTAGATCCCTAATCAAGAATGCCTATCTGTTTTTACTGTAACTTTTCATTACTTACTTATTACATACTATGATGACTCAAGGGGTAAACACACCTTTCACTACCCACGATATAATCCAAGCCTTGTGTATATCCATAATATGCTTAATAATAGCTTCACAGTTGCCTGGAGAAATGACTTTTGGGGAGGAAGGTACATGCCATTTTTAGATAATGCTGCGGACTAAATATTATTAGAGCAAAAATTTACCATCTTGCAATTGCTTCATATAATTAATGAGATATAATTCATGATATACTAAGAAGTATCTTTAAAAAGTAATGAAATATAACACTGATTTTCAAAGTATTTGGCTAACAAAGACTGAAATGTTTTTTTCCTCTTAACCCAAGGCCCTATAAAAGAAGCATCTCACTGTATTGACCATATTTCAAAACATATAACCAATAGTTAAGGATCAATAATTTCAGTTTGGTTTGGGTCTTTCCGATCGTGACTTTATATGATTTTTTTCCCCTCCCCTCCCCCCATATCCTGTTCTGTAAGTACACGGGTGCTCTAGATTTCCTTATCAATAGAGGGCGTCCTCGAGTCATTGCAAATCCTGGTGGTGTGAAACAACTGTTCTTCAGAGGAAAAACTTCATCTTCTCTAAGGTGCTTTATTGCTCCTCTGTTGTAAAATTTGACAAGCTCGAGATTTATAAGCCTAACAATTCACTTTTTATTGCTGCATAAGTGTTCAGACGCTAGAGGAAAATGCTAATTTTCACAATTAAACCACATGGTGGTTCCTATTTTCAAGACATAGGTCAGTTGACAACTAGCGGGTAAACTGGTACTGTTAGAAAGATCAGAAATCGGCTTGGAAAGCAAGAGCATAGTGAATGGTCGCTTATAGCACTGCCACACCTCAAGCCCGTGAGCTGCAAGTTACAAAGGATTTTAGATTCTACAAAGAAAAATCGGGGAGGGTGCTACAACACAAACATAAAATCGATGACTTATAAAAGTTTTATGTTTTAATCAGATAAAAAGAATGAAGTGACTGATGACTTGTGTAACTCACACATCCACCATGTTTCTTGCCACTGGTGCTCTTTCTCCCTTCCTCTTTGTTTTCAGGAAGGAAAGAGAAAGAGGAGACCTGAACAGTACATTCAGGGGATTCAGCAAAGCATACCACGGTATGAACGTGCAAGTGGATAGAATTAAAACACATGCCAGAAACACTAATGGATTCTAAACAAGATGCGGTTTCATTTCCTGAACCTATACGTGATGTTTTAACTGTTCTCTAGTTAATATGTCTCCATTTCCAGAAATCTAACAGGAGGATCTCTGCCTGCTTAGCAGATCACCTAGGTTTCCGTATGTGCAATCCATTCTAGAGTAAGGGCTCCCTGGCTGCTCCCCCGTCTACTATGTATACAAAGCAGCGGCTGAAATAGCTTGTAGTCCGACAGCGCAGCGTCAAGCAGCTCGTGGTTTGTACTTATATCATTTTGTTTTTCACAGCAGGAGTGAAAATTTATTAAAAAGCTTTAGAATAGTAAGGAAAGAAAGGAAGGAAAGGAAAGGAGAGAAAAGAAGGAAAGTACAACTTGGAAGAGGGCCAAGCGGGCGACTTGAGAAACCAAGTGCCTGTACTTACATCATTCTTAACCCTTCCGCTCCTGGAGGGGGCTCAGAGGGATCAGGGGGCCCCCGGACTTCGGAACACGCAGGACCTGGGCGTGAGAGAAGAATCCCAGAGCTTGGTGTGAGCAATGCAACCCCGGAGGGAGAGAGCCTGGGGCCTGTGAGGGGCTCATCACTCGTACGCAACGGGCCCCCGCAATCCCTGCGGGCTAGGCTGTTGCTCTCACCGCTCAAAACGGCAGGTGCAAAAAGCATTTGGGAGCCGCTTGCCAGCGCGCGGAGGTAATGCGCTTCCTGTCCATTTATCTCAGGAAACCAGTGCAGCCTTCCCTTCGAAACAAAATTAACCTCTCATTAGCCAGCCACTCGCTCCCAAGAAGGCCTTAAAAGCTTTACCAGCTCGCTAATGTATTTAGGCTTTTCTTCCAGGCAAACGCAGCCGCCGGTCTTGACTGCCATCAGCTCAAGGGGTTCCTCTGGGCTCTCCCGCGAGCCAACAGCCGACCTCTCTGCAGCCTAGTCTGGGCAACTCCAGCCAACTCAGGATCCCATTTGGTAGTCCCAGGCAGACCCGATACCCCTGAAAGAACTCCACGCCAGAAGCCAGAACAAGTTCCCACAAATTTCATGGGTGCCCTTCACATTAAACCCTCAGCTCCCCTGTCCTCAAGGAAACAGGAAAGGGCGCTGGGGAGGAACTTCGATGGCCAGCTGTCCCTGGGTCGTGGGCGCTGATTGCTCTGCGGATCGCCAGCCCTGCACACAGCGGGTGCGAGAAGCGTTGATGGGGGGCTGGAGGGTGGGGGAGCGTAAACTAGGATCTAGCTGGTTCCAGGCGTGGAGAATCAAATGTGGTCCTAGATCTGTAAGTGGCGAAAAGGGGCTTTTGGGAACGTCAGGGCTTTCTCACCCCGGCCCCCCGCCGCCTTGAGGCTGGCAGATTTATACCACACAGGTGGATGGAGACCTAAACAAAACAGTCCCGGCTGCTGCCTGCCGCTCGCCCTCCACGTCCCCCGGGCCCACCGCAAACTTCAGCAAAATAAACAACTCACCACAGGCATTCCCTTGTCTGCAGCACGACGCTTGCCAGCTGGGAAAATAAGCCGCAAGCCACGCGGCCGAGGCGCGGAGGGAAGGCAGCGCGGCGCCCGCCCCTCTCCCCCAGGTGGGGGCAGCGGGACTCGGGGCGGGAGGGAGGCTCCGCCTCGGGGGCCGCGCTCCCAGCTCTCCGACTCCGGAATGAGCTCTCGGAGAGGAGCTGCGCTCTTCCAGTTAGCTCGATTTCTCCGCCACCTAGGCGAGAGGGCGGGGAGCCCAATCCCTCAGTCCCCCGCACCCCACCAGTTTCTCCAGGCTGCTTTCTCCCCACTCCAGCCTCAAATAGAGGCGAAAGGAGACCCCTGCCCCCAGCAACTCCTCTATCGCCACACTGCCCCCTGCCGGCGCTACACGGCTCCTTCCTGCACAGCCGACAGCTGGGGGCGTAGGGGCGCCCCAGACCCCCGCGTCCAGTTCCCGGCCCAGTTCTCTCTTCGCCTTCCCCCTACCACACTCAGTCTTGCACAAAGACGCCTTTCACGCAGCCAGCGCCACCCTCCGCGCCGCCCTCCGGGCCAGCGGCGCTGCCTTCGCCCACCCGCGGCACCGACCGATTCCTGGTGGGCGATTGTGCCAGTTGTCGCGGGGCAGGCGGCAGCGGACGCGTGCGGGCTGTTCCCAGTCCGCGCCTCGGCCAAGGCGCCAGATGCGCTGCCCCCGCCACGTTCTCTAACTTCCCGCCAGCAGCCGCAGAATGCACCCCTTTCTCTCCGTAAATGATCCTTGAGGGTCTTCCTAGTGTGTCTAAATGTGGGGACAGTGGCAGGAACGGTCCTCTGGACTTTCGCCGAAAGAAGGAATCCAGCGACCTTCCCTGACCACCTAAGGTGCCAGTGTGTCTTTACAGCTTAAGAAAGCCAAAGATAAAGATTTGGGAAAAAGAGGGAAGAGAGGGTTTAAAGGGACACCTAAGACCCAAAGCAAGTGTCTTGCAAAGAACGAGCCCACGAAATGTTCGAGGGAGGACGGTCGCTTCGATCAGTGTAGAAGGTGTGGAGGGCGAGAAAGCGATTAACTTTCTACCTTAGATTGATCTTCCAAAGTAGGAAAAAAAAAGCATCCCAGATACTCAGCGGCAGCTAATAGGCGCGTTCAACCCCTGGAACGAGCAGGCCGCTTCTCTTAGTCAAGTCAAATGCTTAAGCATCCTCACTCAGGGAGGTCGCTTCTTGCCTCCTTAGGCAAGAATCTATGACCCTCTCCAGCTTTTGCCTTCTCCTCTCACAGCCCTTCCTTACAGTTTCTTGGGCTAACGCTAGAGGCAGCATAGGGCAGTGTAAAGAGGGCGAATGGGACTCTACAGAAGCACAGAAGAGAGTCTAGTCCTGAGTTTCTGGGTCTGGGTCTTAGGCAACTGATTTAATATCTTTGGACCCTGGTGTCACTATCAAGAAAGGATGTGTAAGGGGCCATAATTAGTAAAATTTACATATTCTTCTGTTTCTTAAATTCAGTGATAATGACTGCCCTTCCTCCAAACCTCTGCAGGTTCCTCCTTCGTGTTTTTTCACTTTGCTTTATCTTCTCCAAGTGCCAGTCAAATTGAAAAAAAATACTGAGATCGTTTCAAGGTAAATGTAAGATAGATTGAAACATATTCTTTTGCATCTGAGAATTAAGAAGAAGAAGAAAAAAAAAACCCAACTCAGCTCCTGTTTCACAGAAGCAAGGAATTTTAATGTCCCCACTTGCTTTGCTTTTGAAAAGCCACTCCAGCAGTCAGCAAAGCACAGCTTTGATTTAGAAACTAAAGGCTAGTCTCTTGTGTTTTTCTTTTCCCTTCCACCAACACAAAGACAAGCTGCAGCATAAAATAATGATGAACAAGAGTTCAAAGCAAGCCCAGTGAGCCAGCCCAGAGGATGTTTTTTAATGCAGCCCAGTCCTTCCTCTCTCTCCTGCTAAGCTGGACAGTACATAAATAGCAGGCACAAGCTGCCAGAATTCCTTGTCTCCTCCACTCTTTTCCCATAAATATTGGTCAGTGGAGCCTGAATGCTAACTTGTCAATCATCACATAAAAGCATTCACCAAATAATACATTTAATTTTTCCTTAGTTCCATAATATTTTTCAGAATTTTAAATTCACTACCCACTTTGGAAACTTGAACCTGAGTTCTTCCTCTGGGCAAGCTTGTCTGTTTTCGGGGAACTTTCTATGCAACCAAGGCAAAAAAGGGTAAAATCTTATAATGAAGTATTAACTTTTAAATTACAAATCTCTTGTTTTAATTTCAACAGTAAAATTTCAATAATGGCTTAGCTTTCATATAATGCTCACTTTTAAAAGCTATCTCTTAAAAAGAATTCTTCAGAATCTTTTCATTGGGAAAAATTTTTCCTTAAATAATAGTGGTGGGAAAATATTATGAGCTTGTCTAATTCTGTTGCTTTCATTTTTTTTTTAAGTTATATTTTAGGCTCAGTATGATGGCTCACACCTGTAATCCCAGTGCTTTGACAGGCCAAGGCTGGAGGATCACTTGAATCCAGGAGTTAGAATGAGCCTAGGGAACATAACAAGACTTTGTTTCTACAAAATTTTTAAAACTTAGCTAGACGTGGTGGCACATGCTTGTAGTCCTAGCTACTTGGGAGGCTGAAGTAGGAGGATGACTTGAGCCCAGGAATTTCAGGTTACAGACAGCTATGGTTGAGTCACTGCACTCCAGCCTGGGCAACAAAGTGAGACCTTGTCTCTTAAAAAACAAGTTGTATTTTAATTGACAAATAAAACTATATATAGTTATGGTATACCACATAGTGTTTTGAAATATGTATACATTGTAGAATGGCTGGATCAAGCTAATTAACATATGCGTTACTTCACATACTTATCTTTTTCGTGGTGAGTACAATTGACATCTACTCTCAGTGAATTTCAATAATAGAATGCTTTATTAGTAACTGTAGTCAACATTTTATATAGTAGTCTGTTGCTTTCAGTTGTATAAATCTCAACACTCCCACTGTCTCACTCAAATATGCTAAAACATTAACATTTCTAAATAGACCTTGGATGTTTCATTGGTAAAAGAACATGGCTTGTTTCTTCTCCTTATTAAAAAATAAATCTTACTCAGTGCTTCACAACTTTCCCACCTTATCTCATTTTGATCTTTTTTTTTTTATGTCACATCAAGCAAAATGGAACAAAGATGGGAATAGGGAAGGGATAAAAAGTCCCTTTTCAGTAAAGTTGACTTAGCATTTTTCTACTGACTATAAAGAAACTTTTTGCTGATACACAACATACATATGCGCCGTCTTCTGAACATTCACTAAAAGGTGATAGCACTTGAACTTTTAGAACATTCAGCTAATGTGTACATCTAACCCTTCAGTTGTCAAGATCATAGCTTGCTTGCTCCCAATGTTCCTAAGTTTTTTGTTTTTATTTTCATTTGTAATTGTGGAAGTCATCTTAATTATTAAGATGCATATGAATCAATATTCTAGTTTTTTTTTTAATCCTCACAGTAATGATCTTGGCAGAGATCTTGATTTTTTGTTTGTTTTACTTTTCTTGCATGTTTTGTTAAAAATTCTTCCCTAAATTAGTTTAGATTAATGGCTAACTTAATAGTTCCTTTATTTACTCATAATGTTTGAGAATTATTATTGTTAATAAATGATATGATTTTAAATATTAGTAGTACTAATAGTGTGATTGGTAAGGAACAGAATATCAAATGAGCTACATGTGGCTACATGAGCCTGCAGTTCCAGCTACCTGGGAGGCTGAGGCAGGAGGATCCCTTGAGACCAGGAGTTTGAGGCCAGCCTGGTCAATACAGTGAGATTTTATCTCAGAAAAAAAAAAAAAAAAAAGAAAGAAAGAAAAAGAAAAAAGAATACTTATAGTATTAGGAGAAAATGTTGCTCTCTAGATGTGATTTAATAAATGTTTGTTTAATTAAACATTGAGGTTCTTAAAATTCTGTTTTGTTTTACAGGATCAGTGTTTAAATTGAGTGAAAACATAAGAGACCTAAGACCTACTTGTACATTTAAAAGGGTGAGGATTTGCTTTGCTTCCTTCCCACTCACCAAAAAAGATACAGGACAGCTGTCTTGAACCATCAGCTCATGTGATAGTTAAGGTAAGGAATTCTGGTGAATTGCAAATTTAAAAAATGAAATCTCTAGATACATACTCAATGAACAAAGAAAAGTAAAAGAAAAAAAGGGATATCCTGTAGAAGATGAATATTGTTATAAGGTATCAGTAATGCAAGCCTGATTTTCAAGAGAAATCCTGCAGTTCTAAAGTATTCCTACATATGTGCACAATAAAAAGGTACATGAATACACATTAAATTAGTAAAGTCAGTATTTATAAAGAAGTACCATGAAAAAAGGTTTTTCCTGTTTTTTTTTTTTTTTTGGTCTACTTAGTGTTAGAAAAGCTCTTCTCATAAAGAACTTTCACTCTTCATCTTTCCACCATTGGCTGGCATTTAGAAACTTTCTCTCCCTCTTCTCCTCTCCCTCTCTTTATTCCTTCATTCTTCAACAAATGTTTCCCAGCTGTTAAGCACTGTAATTAGACACTGATTATACAACAGTATATAAAACAGACCTGACCCCTCTCCCCAGTGTACCTTCAGTTTAGTGGTTCCTTTTCTGCCAGGCTGGCCAGGAAAAAATGGCTCCAGCATCTTTCCTTCTTTGTATTCGTGGAATAAGGGCTGGAAGGGGCTTCTTCACCTTTTACACACACACACACACACACGCGCACGCGCGCACACACACACACACACACACACCCTCTTTCCTTGGCCTTTCCCTCTTTCCAGTGCTTAGTTTTTTGTTTTTTTTTCTAGTAAGTCTCATTTTTTTTAAGGGAAAAACAGGCCCCAAAGTGAAAACATTTTTAGTCTTTCAGCACAGTTGAAAATAGTGGAATATAAAACAGCAAGGACTGGACTTTTTTTCATTGTATCTGTTGAGTATTCCAGTTGCAATTATAATAGACACACCTAGATATACTAACACACACACATATAGTCTTTTCTAGATCTTGAGTCTAAAGAGGCAATTTATACATCCCAAAGATATCCATACTTCTCCATTATATTTGCTTTATAAAAATGAACTCCATTAAATTGGAAAGGAACCATTTTAGTGAAGTAAATAACTGTGAAGATGCCCATATGTGAACAAATTTAGACCTATTGCTATAATTCAGTTTCTTTCATAGGCAAAATCTCTATTCCCACATTCACTTGTATATACAATGGTAAGAATATTATAAATGGCAATATGGGACATGCAGCAATCCTTAAAGTATCGTGAAACATGAGACATATGGGAAATTGAATACTCTTGCTTCTAATAGCCAATACTTCTAATTAAGAGTTACAATTTTTAAAAACCCTGTGTATTTTAATATAGAGATAATAGGTATTTATACCTTACCAATACTAGCAAAATTTCCAAGGAGATATGTTTTAATATAACTTAATAAAATCGAAAAAATAATAGGACCAAGAGATCAGTGTTCAGATAATTACAAGTAAAAACATATTAAATATTCTTTTCTTTTCTTCTTGTATTTCATTGTCCTATCATTTCAAATTGTCTGAGCCACATGAGGAGGCTCAGGTAGTGTTTGCTCCAGAAGCAAGATTAGACACGAGCCTGAGAATGAACTCAGGAATAAAAACAGCACATGTTTGTCAGAAGTTTATATGAAAGAAATCTGGCTGAATTTAGGAGTGGGGCTGGTTTCAAAAGAAAAGGATAACTTGGGAGAAGGAAGGGATTCTCAGAGGTTTGGACTCTTGCTATTGACTTGTTAATGTGCTCTTCAGCTGTCCCAGCTGGGACTGTCCATCAGTGAAGAATGTAAGGAATGCATGACTGGTGCAGACTTCTGTGTGAAATAGATGAAGTTTCTTTTTCCTCTGGCCCCTAGGGGGTGAGGGCTAGCAGAGAGGATGGGGATTCCCGCTCCTACATTCCCCACCCCCATAAGAAGTCGGCATCCAGCATACTTGTTCCCTGTCAAAAAAGAATCTGATGCTCATTCATGCTCAAATAGAAATTTTAAAATTTCTTTCATTAAGTAACGTTTTAGGAGCACGGACTAATGTTCCTGGCAATCTAAGTCCTGGGGATACTGCTGTAAACAATTCAACAAGGCTTCCATGAATATACATTATGGTGGAAATATAAGCACGTGGCTGGGCTCAGTGGCTCACACCTGTAATCCCAGCACTTTGGGAGGCCGAGGTGGGTGGATCACCTGAGGTCAGGAGTTTGAGACCAGCCTGGCCAACATGGTGAAACCCCATCTGTACTAAAAATACAAAAATTAGCCTGACATGGTGGTGCGTGCTTGTAATCCCAGCTCCTCAGGAGGCTGAGGCAGGAGAATCTCTTGAACCCCTGAGGTGGAGGTTGCCATTGCACTCCAGTCTGGGCAACAGAGCGAGACTCTGTCTCAAAAAAGGAAAAAAAAAAGAAGGAAATATAAGCAGTCAAACAAGTCAATATTCAATAATGCTATAGAGCTTAAGGGACAGGGTGTTATGATAGAAAAGGGGGAGAAAGAGCCACCATTAATGGAAATAAATTTCTGAGATCCCATGCTAAGGCCTGAGTGGAAGATAGTTATGTAGTAAAATGAGGAAAAGGGTTCAAGGTGGAGGTCAAGATCTCAAGGTAAAAAAAATTTTGGAGTGTTCAAGGAATAGGGAAAAACGATGGCAGAAAGTACAATACCCAGAAGAATTTTTAGCAATCTAAGGCAGAATCCTTTCATTCCAACTGGCATTTTAATGAGGGAGATTTCTTGGTTGTTTCCAAATCTCAGGGAAATAAGAAACAGAAGAGGCATTTATCGAATTTAAATCTATTTAATTTAAATCCACTTGGTGTCTGGTTCCTAGAGATCTAAGTGTGTCCTCATAACCTCTCTCTGAAGCACAGATTATTGTTCTTACAGATGAAAAAATTTAGATTGAAAGATTTAAAAACCTGCTCAACATATTACAATATTAGTGTATATGTTATATAATATATAAATGTAAAATACATTACAAAGCAACAATAATTAAAACAATGTGGTACTGACATAAAAATAGACATACTAATGGAGTAGAATAGAGAGCCTGGAAATAAATCAACAAATATACAGTCAACTTATCTTTGACACAGATGCCAAGAATACACAATGGAAAAAGAATAATGTCTTCAACAAATGGAGTCGGGAAAACGAGATATCTACATAGGAAGAAAGAAATTGAACTATTATCTCACAACATACACAGAAATCAACTCAAAGTGAATTAAATATGTAAACATAAGAACTGAAACTGTAAAACTACTAGAAGAAAAAATAGAAAAAAAGCTCTATGCTACTGATTGGTCTTGGCAATGATTTCACAGATCTGATACCAAAAACATAGGCAACAAAAGCAAAAACAGACAAGTGGAACTACATCAAACTAAAAAGCTTCTGCACAGCGGAAAAAAAAAAAAAAAACAACAAAGCGAAAAGGCAAACTGTGCTATTGGAGAAAATATTTGCAAGCTATATATCTGATAAGGAGTTAACCTCCAAAATATATAAGAAACTACACTTCAATAGCAAAAAATACTCCTAATAACCTTATCAAAAAATGGGCTGAAGATTTAAATAGATATTTTTGTAAAGAAGATACATAAGTGGCCAATAGGTATATGAAAAATGCTCAACATTACTAATCATCAGAGAAAGTCATATTAAAACCACAAGATATCACCTCACACTTGTTAAAATGGCTGTTTTTGTTTTTTTTAAAGGCAACAGATGTTGGCTAGGATGTGCAATAATTGAAACCCTTGCATACTATTGATGGGAATGCAAGATGTTGCAGCTTCCATGGAAAAAGGTATGAAGATTGCTCAAAAAATAAAAATAGGAATACATATGATTCAGCAATCTCACTACTGGGTTTCCCTAAAAGAATTGAGATCATGATCTTGAAGAGATATTATCACCCCCATGTTCATTGCTGTGCCATTCACAATAGCTAACGTGTGGAAACAGTGGAAACAGCTAAAGGTGTATCGATGGATGAATGGATAAAGCAAGTGTATTGTAAAGTGAAATGTTACTCAGACTTAAAAAAATTAGGAAATTCTACAATATGTGATAGCATGGATGAACCTCTATGAAATTCTACTAAGTGAAATAAATTCATCACAGAAGGACATATACTGCATGATTCCACTTCTGTGAAATGTCTAAAATAGTCAAATACATAGAGTCAAAGTGAAAAGTTGGATGCTGGGGCAGGGGGAGGAAGTTGAGAGTTGCTAGTCAAATGGGCACAATGTTTCAGTTGAGCAAGGCACATACGTTCTAGAGATCGTTTAATTAACAAACTGTACACTTAAAAATTTGTCAAGACAGTAGATCTTATGTTAAATGTTTCTACTACAATGAAAAATAACCTCCTAAAGAGATATAATAAGTGGTTGGTTCTGGGTTTGAACTTTGTCTTTTTGATTCTAAAGCACAGTTGTTTCCGTTAGACTTCTTTGCTCTATATTATTTACTGGAGAGTTCTGATGTTAAAATGCACAGAGATTTGTAATAAAAGTTTTGAGGCAATGATAAATCAGGCCAGTGTAATTAATAGGGAAATTGAAAATGAACTAGTTAAAATAAAGGCCTTAAGAATTATTGTTTTAAATTTATCCTGTGTTACCCTCCTAGACCAATCAAGAAACTCTTTTCAATAAAAGAGAGGACTAAAAGGTCTCTTATTTTCTCAATGTACATTCTGCCATTTTATATAGTACTTGTCAAGAACAAATATTCTTGGCTGATTAATTGCCTAGTAGCCTATGGCTTGATCTTGAGAGTATAATTTTGATACACACTCCAATGGATTCAATCAGAGCCCTCTAGTTTTTAATGAATTCACAATCAGCATTATCTGATGGACATATTCTTGTCTGCTTCACAACTTAGCTTATGCCATTTCCTCACTCTTTTCTTGTGTAGGGCTGTGTGATTATTATGTGTGGTGTCCATGGTACTAGAAACACAATAATACTAGTGGTGTCTTACCACATTCAGAGCCTGCAAAGAGAACTAGGGGTACTGATAAAAAGTTCAATAGAATCAGAATGGAGAATAATTCAGATCATCAGTGCACAGCTTTAGCACTTGTTATTACTTTAAACAGGTAGTATTATTATATTCATTTATTCAGCCAACCAATTAGTTATTTGGCTAATCAATCTTTCAACAGATACTTACTAAACTACCTACTATGTGCCAGACACTCTAGGGCTATATCAGTGAAAGAGAATAGAGGAACTAAGATATGCATTAATGAATAAAACACCTTCTCTCTCCTAGAGGAGGAGATAGGCAATAATCATAGACATAAGGACGTTCTATTACATATTAGGTGTGAAGTGCTTTGGGAAAAATAGGACACAATAATAGGATGCAGAATGCCAGTTTGTATTTGCAAGTTTTAAAAGGGTGGTTAGAGTGGGCTTCATTGAGAAAGTGACATTTGAGCAAACTCTTGAAAGGGGTGATAAGAGTGATCCATGTAGCTACCTGGAAAAAGGAAATTCAAGTCAGAGGAAACAACCAGTGCAAAGATTCTGTGGTGGGAGCATGCCTGGCATATTCAAGACAGAGAAAAGAACCTACTTCTGTCAGATTCAAGTGAGACTGGTGGGTGACAAGTTCAGAGAGGTCATGAAGAAGTCAAATCATAGAGAACTTCTAAGCCATCGTAAGAATTCTGACTGAAGCTGGTAACCTCTGGAGAATTTTGAGCAGATAAGTGACATAATCTGAATTTTAGTTCATTCATGTAATTTTGTTGAGAATATACTATAGCCAGGCAATAGTGGAAGCTGAGAGGCTTGTCGGGGGGGTGGTTATTAAAATAATGTATACAAGAGATGGTAACGGCTGAAACCATAGGGATAGCAATGGAACTGGTTAGAAGGAATAGGATTTTGAATGTATTTTGAGGTTAAAACCAAAAGGATTCCTTGGTAGATTAGATGGGGATGCTTAAGAAAAAAAGGAGTCAAGGATGACTTTCGGGCTTTTGGCTTGAGCTGCCATCAAGATGGAATTACCACTGAGTGCTATGGCTCATACTTGTATTCCTAGCATTTTGGGAGGTCAATGTGGAGTCAGAAGTTTGAGACCAGCATGTGCAACATGGTGAAACCCCATCTCTACAAAAAAAGCAAAAATACAAAAATGAGGTGGGCATGGTGGTGTGCACCCGTGGTCCTAGTTAATTGGGAGGCTGAGGTGGGAGGATCACCTGAGCCTAGGGAGGTTGAACCTACAGTGAGCTGTGATTGTGCCACTGCACTCCAGCATGGGAGACAGAAAAAGATCTTTTCTCAAAAAAAAAAAGATGGAATTGCCGTCGACTAAGAGTTGAAATAGGTTTTTCTTCTAGACAAAATGCACTAGACAATTACGGGGATGGTTTTATAAACTCCGTTGCAATAGGGAGATAGTTCATTAAATAGGATTATCTCAAAGATAAGAAAAGAGGTCTTGCATGAAGGGCAGATAGGCAAGAGTGTCATCAAGTCATCTTCTGAGAATGATGGGAAGGAGTTGAGAGGGTTCTTAACTGAGTAATTGAGGAAGGTAGAGATGGGTTATCTTGGAATATTAAAGGGTGGGATGGTTCTTTGTGGTTCTCCATTTATCTGAACACAAAAGAGTGAGAGCACAGGGCTCAGATGAAGTTAAACATTAAGCACGAGTTTAGTTTTGGACTTACTAAATTTAAGATTTGTTCATTCCTAGTGAGAATTTCTTCAATTATTTCCTTGTGTTTGCTGCATCTAGCCCGGAATTCTCATACTGCATCTAAAAATATGTCATTTGAATAACCATTTTTTTATTTCATTTCAGCAGACAGATGTAGGTGATGAATTTTTTTATCATATAAATAGTTTCATTTTTAACAGCCTATACATTACTAAATGATCTATTTCAGTAAAATTGGAGCCTTTATCTGACACCAATATCCTGCATCTCAGTTATAGGCTTCATGTGTCACTAAAGACTGCAAGGTGCTTACTGTGATTGAATTCATATTCACACCTATCTACATATATGATGTGTTCCTTCCATTTTAGGCACTAAGACGTATAGTAAATTAGGAAAATTATACCTTTCTTAAGTAAATTCTCTTAAAGTTACATGAAAATATTTGATGTTACATGAAATTTTTGATAACTACATACAATAAAATACATGAAATGGTGTATTGGGTTATAACATTACAGGTTCTTGGTCTAGATTTCTCCCAAAGCCCTCTCAACACCTCTCGTAAAATATCTCATATTTCACATGGCATCCAGGACAGCCAAAGTTTGATCAAAGTGGTCAGAGAAAGGATAAGAAATATGGACGTTTAAGGGAAGAGACTGGAAAAAAATGTAGACTGCTGATTATATGTATCTTGGAATGAGAAAAGATGAGAATATATAGGGTTTAGGTAGGAAAGAACATGTTGAGAAATTAAATTTAAGGCACAAAAGATAGAAAACGTAAGAGTAATCCATGGTCCAAGGACAAAAGGCACTCCTGAAAGGTAAAATATTGTAAACAACTTTGTTTGCAAGTTTGGGAATCTGAGTCAGACCATTCCCTTTATTTTGAGGGAAAGGATGACATGGTCTTAAAATAATCTATATTTGGTGGTTTTCTTCCTTTGGTTTTTCTGGAAAGAAAATTAAAAACAAAAATAAACAACAAACAAAAAATTCATATTTGGGATCTACTCTACATTGCCTCTCTTTGACTTTAGAAAAGCATTTTTTTTAACTAAATTCGATTAATTAGTGAAGGAAATGGGACCCAGAAACCAATGCAAACTCTGCACTAAATGTATTACCACACTTAATTTTCACAACAATCGTCCAATACGAGATACCATTATTTTTTATATTCTACAGATGAGAAAATTGAGAAAACTGAGGAAATTTACAAAATCATGACTTTATTTTTTGTGCACAGTAAGAAATTGAAGAGGTAGGATTAATATTAGTTCATTTTCATGCTGCTGACAAAAGCATACCTGAGACTGGGCACTTTACAGAAGACAGAGGTTTATTGGACTTACAGTTCCACATGGCTGCGGAAGCCTCAAAATCATGGTAGAAGGCAAAGAGGATTAAGTCATATCTTACATGGATGGTAGCTGACAAAGAGAGAGAGCTTGTATAGAGAAACTCCTGTTTGTAAAACTATCATGTTTTGCGAGACCCATTCACTATCATGAGAACAGCACAGGAAAGAACTGCCCCGATGATTCAATCATCTCCCACTGGGTCACTCCCACAATATGTGGGAATTATGGGAGCTTCAAGATGAGATTTGGGTGGAGCCACAGAGCCAAAGCATATAAGATTCAAACTCATATGTATAACTCTAAAGAGTCTTTTAACCATTACACATACTACTACTTTCTATTTATATATTACTAAAGAGTTCTATCATTTCCCCTTTGCTGCCTATACTTTTTCTGGACTAACAACTTTCCGTAACTTTGCCCTGAATGTTCCTCTCTCTCTCTCTCTCTCTCTCTCTATATATATATATATATATATATACATGTATATATATATGTATATATGTACATATACATATGTATGCATATATATATGTGTATATATATGTATATATATATGTATATATATATAGATGCACTTTAGGTTCTAGGGTACATGTGAAGAACATGCAGGATTGTTGCATAGGTACATACATGGCAATGTGGATTGCTGCCTCCATCCCCATCACCTATATCTCGCATTTCTCCCCATGTTATCCCTCCCCAACTCCCTACCCGCTACTGTCTCTCCCCTAGTCTCCCCCAACAGACCTGTGTGTGATGCCCCCTTCCCTGTGTCTGTGTGTTCTCATTTTTCAACACCCGCCTATGAGTGAGAACACGTGGTGTTTGATTTCCTGTTCTTGTGTCAGTTTGCTGAGAATGATGGTTTCCAGGTTTATCCATGTCCCTACAAAGGACACGAACTCATTGTTTTGTATGGCTGCATAGTATTCCATGGTGTATATGTGCCACATTTTCCCTGTCCAGTCTATCATCAATGGGCATTTGAGTTGGTTCCAAGTCTGCTATTGTAAACAGTGCTGCAATGAACATACGTGTGCATGTGTCTTTATAATAGAACGATTAATAATCCTTTGGATATATACCAAGTAATGGGATTGCTGGGTCAAATGGAATTTCTATTTCTAGGTCCTTGAGCAAGCGCCACACTGTCTTCCACAATGGTTGAACTAATTTACACTCCCACCAACAGTGTAAGAGTGTTCCTATTTCTCCATATCCTCTCCAGCATCTGTTGTCTCCAGATTTTTTTTTTTTTTACATTTTTTTTTTTAATTGCATTTTAGGTTTTGGGGTACATGTGAAAAACATGCAAGGTTGTTGCATAGGTGCATACGTGGCAGTATGATTTGCTGCCTCCCTCCCCTTCACCTATATCTGGCATTTCTCCCCATGCTATCCCTCCCCAACTCCCCACACCCCTGCTATCCCCCCTCCCCCCCCAACAGACCCCCGTGTATAGTGCTCCCCTCCCTGTGTCCATGTGGTCTCCTTGTTCAACACCCGCCTATGAGTGAGAACATGTGGTGTTTGATTTTGTGTTCTTGTGTCAGTTTGCTGAGAATGATGTTTTCCAGGTTCATCCATGTCCCTACGAAGGATGCAAACTCATCGTTTTTGATGGCTGCATAATATTCCATGGTGTATATGTGCCACATTTTTCCTGTCCAGTCTATCATCGATGGGCATTTGGGCTGGTTCCAGGTCTTTGCTATTGTAAACTGTGCTGCAATGAACATTCGTGTGCATGTGTCCTTATAGCAGAACGATTTATAATCCTTTGGATATATGCCCAGTAATGGGATTGCTGGGTCAAATGGAATTTCTATTTCTAGGTCCTTGAGGAATCGCCACACTGTTTTCCACAGTGATTGAACTAATTTACACTCCCACCAACAGTGTAAAAGTGTTCCTATTTCTCCACATCCTCTCCAGCATCTGTTTTCTCCAGATTTTTTAATGATTGCCATTCTGACTGGCGTGAGATGGTATCTCAACGTAGTTTTGATTTGCATTTCTCTAATGACCAGTGATGATGAGCATTTTTTCATATGTTTGTTGGCCTCATGTATGTCTTCTTTTGTAAAGTATCTGTTCATATCCTTCGCCCATTTTTGAATGGGCTTGTTTGTTTTTTTCTTGTAAATCTTTTTTAGTTCATTGTAAATTCTGGATATCAGCCCTTTGTCAGACGGGTAGGCTGCAAAATTTTTTTCCCATTCTGTTGGTTGCCGATTCACTCTATTGACTGTTTCTTTTGCCGTGCAAAAGCTGTGGAGTTTGATTAGGTCCCATTTGTCTATTTTGGCTTTTGTTGCCAATGCTTTTGGTGTTTTGGTCATAAAGTCCTTGCCTACGCCTATGTCCTGAATGGTTTTGTCTAGGTTTCCTTCTAGTGTTTTTATGGTGTTACGTCTTATGTTTAAGTCTTTAATCCATCTGGAGTCAATTTTAGTGTAAGGTGTCAGGAAGGGGTCGAATTTCTGCTTTCTGCATATGGCTAGCCAGTTTTCCCAACACCACTTATTGAACAGGGAATCCTTTCCCCATTGCTTGTTTTTTTCAGGTTTGTCAAAGATTGGGTGGTTGTAGATATGTTGTGTCGCCTCCGACACCTCTGTTCTGTTCCATTGGTCTATATCTCTGTTTTGGTACCAGTACCATGCTGTTTTGATTACTGTAGCCGTGTAGTAGAGTTTGCTGTCCGGTAGTGTGATGCCTCCCGCTTTGTTCTTTTTGCTTAGAATTGACTTGGCTATGCGGGCTCTCTTTTGGTTCCATATGAAGTTTAAGGTGGTTTTTTCCAGTTCTGTGAGGAAGGTCATTGGTAGCTTGATGGGGATAGCGTTGAATCTGTAAATTACTTTGGGCAGTATGGCCATTTTCACGATATTAATTCTTCCTAACCATGAACATGGAATGTTTCTCCATCTGTTTGTGTCCTCTCTTATTTCGTTGAGCAGTGATTTGTAGTTCTCCTTGAAGAGGTCCTTTACGTTCCTTGTTAGTTGTATTCCTAGGTATTTTATTCTCTTTGTAGCAATTGTGAATGGCAGTTCGCTCTTGATTTGGCTCTCTTTAAGTCTGTTATTGGTGTATAGGAATGCTTGTGATTTTTGCACATTGATTTTGTATCCTGAGACTTTGCTGAAGTTGCTTATCAGTTTCAGGAGATTTTGGGCTGAGACCATGGGGTCTTCTAAATATACAATCATGTCATCTGCAAATAGAGACAATTTGACTTCCTCCTTTCCTAATTGAATACCCTTTATTTGTTTTTCTTGCCTGATTGTTCTGGCTAGAACTTCCAGTACTATATTGAATAGGAGTGGTGAGAGAGGGCATCCTTGTCTAGTGCCAGATTTCAAAGGGAATGCTTCCAGTTTTTGCCCATTCAGTATGATATTGGCTGTCGATTTGTCATAAATAGCTTTTATTATTTTGAGATACGTTCCGTCGATACCTAGTTTATTGAGAGTTTTTAGCATAAAGGGCTGTTGAATTTTGTCGAAGGCCTTCTCTGCATCAATTGAGATAATCATGTGGTTTTTGTCTTTGGTTCTGTTTATGTGGTGAATTACATTTATAGACTTGCGTATATTGAACCAGCCTTGCATCCCTGGGATGAATCCTACTTGATCATGGTGGATAAGCTTTTTGATGTGTTGTTGTAATCGGCTTGCCAGTATTTTATTGAAGATTTTTGCATCTATGTTCATCATGGATATTGGCCTGAAGTTTTCTTTTCTTGTTGAGTCTCTGCCGGGTTTTGGTATTAGGATGATGTTGGTCTCATAAAATGATTTGGGAAGGATTCCCTCTTTTTGGATTATTTGGAATCGTTTCAGTAGGAATGGTACCAGTTCCTCTTTGTATGTCTGGTAGAATTCAGCTGTGAAACCATCTGGGCCTGGGCTTTTTTTGGGTGGTAGGCTCTTAATTGCTGCCTCGACTTCAGACCTTGTTATTGGTCTATTCAGGGTTTCGACTTCTTCCTGGTTTAGGCATGGGAGGTGTCTCCAGATTTTTTAATGATCACCATTCTAACTGGCATGAGATGGTATCTCAATGTGGTTTGGATTTGCATTTCTCTAATGACCAGTGATGAGGAGCATTTTTTCATATGTTTGTTGGCCTCATATAGGTCTTCTTTTGAAAAGTGTCTGTTCATATCCTTTGCCCACTTTTGAATGGGTTTGTTTGTTTTTTTCTTGTAAATCTGTTTTAGTTCTTTGTAGATTCTGGCTAAAAGTCCTTTGTCAGATGGGTAGATTACAAAAATTTTTTCCCATTCTTTTGGTTGCTGGTTCACTCTAATGATTGTTTCTTTTGCTGTGCAGAAGCTCTGGAGTTTAATTAGATCCCATTTGCCTGTTTTGGCTTTTGTTGCCAATGCTTTTGGTGTTTTAGTTATGAAGACGTTGCCTATGCCTATGTCCTGAATGGTTTTGCCTAGATTTTCTTCTAGGGTTTTTATAGTGTTAGATCTTATGTTTAAGTCTTTAATCCATCTGGAGTTAATTTTAGTGTAAGGTGTCAGGAAGGGGTCCAGTTTCTGCTTTCTGCACATGGCTAGCCAGTTTTCCCAACACCATTTACTAAACAGGGAATCCTTTCCCCATTGCTTGTTTTTGTCAGGTTTGTCAAAGATCAGATGATTGTAGATGTATGGCATTGCCTCCAAGGCCTCTAATCTGTTCCATTGGTCTATATCTGTTTTGCTACCAGTACCATGTTGTTTTGATTACTGTAGCCTTGTAGTGTAGTTTGAAGTCCAGTAGTGTGATGCCTCCCGCTTTGTTCTTTTTGCTTAGAATTGACTTGGCTATGCGGGCTCTCTTTTGGTTCCATATGAAGTTTAAGGTGGTTTTTTCCAGTTCTGTGAGGAAGGTCATTGGTAGCTTGATGGGGATAGCATTGAATCTGTAAATTACTTGGGGCAGTATGGCCATTTTCACGATATTAATTCTTCCTAACCATGAACATGGAATGTTTCTCCATCTGTTTGTGTCCTTTCTTATTTCGTTGAGCAGTGATTTGTAGTTCTCCTTGAAGAGGTCCTTTACGTTCCTTGTTAGTTGTATTCCTAGGTATTTTATTCTCTTTGTAGCAATTGTGAATGGCAGTTCGCTCTTGATTTGGCTCTCTTTAAGTCTGTTATTGGTGTATAGGAATGCTTGTGATTTTTGCACATTGATTTTGTATCCTGAGACTTTGCTGAAGTTGCTTATCAGTTTCAGGAGATTTTGGGCTGAGACCATGGGGTCTTCTAAATATACAATCATCTGCAAATAGAGACAGTTTGACCTCCTCCTTTCCTAATTGAATACCCTTTATTTGTTTTTCTTGCCTGAGTGCTCTGGCTAGAACTTCCAATACTATATTGAATAGGAGTGGTGAGAGAGGGTATCCTTGTCTAGTGCCAGATTTCAAAGGGAATGCTTCCAGTTTTTGCCCATTCAGTGTGATATTGGCTGTTGGTTTGTCATAAATAGCTTTTATTATTTTGAGATACGTTCCGTCGATACCTAGTTTATTGAGAGTTTTTAGCATAAAGTGCTCTTGAATTTTGTTGAAGGCCTTCTCTGAACCTATTGAGATAATCATGTGATTTTTGTCTTTGGTTCTGTTTATGTAGTGAATTATGTTTATAGACTTGCATATGTTGAACCAGCCTTGCATTCCCCGGGATGAAACCTACTTGATCATGATGGATAAGCTTTTTGATGTGCTGTTGCAATCGGTTTGCCAGTATCTTATTGAAGATTTTTGCATCTGTGTTCATCATCGATATTGGCCTGAAGTTTTCTTTTCTTGTTCAGTCTCTGCCGGGTTTTGGTATCAGGGTGATGTTGGTCTCATAAAATGATTTGGGAAGGATTCCCTCTTTTTGGATTGTCTGGAAGAGTTTCAGAAGGAGTGGGACCAGTTCCTCTTTGTATGTCTGGTAGAATTCAGCTGTGAACCCATCTGGACCTGGGCTTTTTTTAGTTGGTAGGCTCTTAATTGCTGCCTCAACTTCAGCCCTTGTTATTGGCTTATTCAGGGTTTTGACTTCTTACTAATTTAGGCTGGGGAGAGTGCAAGTGTCGAGGAATTTATTCCTTTCTTCCAGGCTTACTGGTTTATGTGCATAGAGTTGTTTGTAATAATCTCTGATGATGGTTTGAATTTCTGTGGAATCAGTGGTGATATCCCCTTTATCATTTTTTATTGCCTTATTTGATTCTTCTCTCTTTTCTTTTTTATTAGTCTGACTAGTGGTCTGTCTATTTTGTTGATCTTTTCAAAAAACCAGCTGCTTGATTTATTGATTTTCTTGAAGGATGTTTTTTGTCTCTGTCTCCTTCAGTTCTGCTCTGATCTTAGTTATTTCTTGTCTTCTGCTAGCTTTTGAGTGTTTTTGATCTTTCTTCTCTAGCTCTTTCAATTTTGATGACAGGGTGTCAATTTTAGATCTTTCCTTGCCTCTCATGTGGGCATTTATTGCTACAAATTTTCCTCTAGACACTGCTTTAAATGTGTCCCAGAGATTCTTGTATGTTATGTCTTCATTCTTGATGGTTTCAAAGAACATCTTTATTTCTGCCTTCATTTCATTGTTTATTCAGTCAACATTCAAGAGCCAGTTGTTCAGTTCCCATGAAGTTGTGCAGTTCTGAGTTTGTTTCTTAATCCTGAGTTCTAATTTGATTGCACTGTGGTCTGAGAGACTGTTTGTTATGATTTCCATTCTTTTGCATTTGCTGAGGAGTGATTTACTTCCAATTATGTAGTCAATTTTAGAGTAGGTGTGATGTGGTGCTGAGAAGAATGTATATTCTGTGGATTTGGGGTGGAGAGTTCTATATATGTCTGTTAGGTTTGCTTGGTCCAGATCAGGGTTCAAGGCATGGATATCCTTGTTAATTTTCTGTCTCATTGATCTAATATTGACAGTGGAGTGTTAAAGTCTCCCTCTATTATTGTGTGGGAGTCTAAGTCTCTTTGTAGAACTTTCCGTATGTATCTGGGTCTCCTGTATTGGGTGCGTATATATTTAGGATCATTAGCTCTTCTCGTTGCATTGATCCTTTTACCATTATGTAATGTCCTTCTTTGTTTCTTTTGATCTTTGTTGGTTTAAAGTCTATTTTATCAGAGACTAGGATTGCAACTCCTGCTATTTTTTTTTTTGCTCTCCATTTGCTTGGTGAATCTTCCTCTATCCCTTTATTTTGAGCCTATGTGTATCCTTGCATGTGAGATGGCCTTCCTGGATACAGCATACCAATGGATTTTGACTTTTTATTCAATTTACCAGTCTGTGTCTTTTGATTGGGGCATTTAGCCCATTTACATTTAAGGTTAATATTATGTGTGAATTTGATCCTGCCAATTAGATAATAGCTGGTTGTTTTGCCCATTAGTTGATGCAGTTTCTTCATTGTGTCGATGCTCTTTACCATTTGGTACTTTTTTGGAGTGGCTGGTACTGGTCGTTCCTTTCTGTGTTTAGTGCTGCTTTCAGGAGCTCTTGTAAGGCAGGCCTGGTGGTGATGAAATCTCTGAATGATTGCTTATTGGTAAAGGATTTTATTTCTCCTTCGCTTAATAAGCTTTGGCTGGATATGAAATTCTAGGTTGAAATTTCTTTTCTTTAAGGATGTTGAATATTGGCCCTACTCTCTTCTGGCTTATAGGGTTTCTGCTGAGAAATCCGCTGTGAGTCTGATGGGCTTTGCTTTCTCTCTGGCTTCCCTTAGCATTTTTTCCTTCATTTTAACCCTGGTGAATCTGATGATTATGTGCCTTGGGTTGCTCTTCTTGAGGAATATCTTTGTGGTGGCCTCTGTATTTCCTGGACTTGAATATTGGCCTGCCTTGCTAGGTTGGGGAAGTTTTCCTGGATAATATCCTGAAGAGTGTTTTCCAGCTTGGATTCATTCTCCCTGTCACATTCAGGTACAGCTATCAAATGTAGATTAGGTCTTTTCACATAATCCCATGTTTCTTGGAGATTTTGTTCATTTCTCTTTACTCTAATCTTGACTTCTTGTTTTATTTCATTGAGTTTATCTTCAATCTCTGATATCCTTTCTTCTGCTTGGTCAATTCAGCTATTCAAACTTGTATATGCTTTGTGAAGTTCTCATGTTGTGTTTTTCAGCTCCATCAGGTCATTTATATTTTTCTCTAAGCTGTTTATTCTCGTTAGCATTTTGTGAAACCTTTTTTCAAGGTTCTTAGTTTCTTTGCACTGGGTTAGAACATGTTCTGTTAGCTCACAGAAGTTTGCTATTACCAATCTTCTGAAGCCTGTTTCTGTCAAATCATCAGACTCATTCTCCATCCAGCCTTGTTCCCTTGCTGGTGAGGAGTTGTGATCCCTTGGATGAGGAGAGGCATTCTGGTTTTGGGTGTTTTCATCCTTTTTGCACTGGTTTCTTCCCATCTTTGTGGATTTATCTACCTGTGGTTTTTGTAGTTGGTGAATTTCAGATGGGGTCTCTGAGTGGATGTCTTTTTTGTTGATGTTGAAGTTACTTCTTTCTGTTTCTTGGTTTTCATTCTCACAGTCAGGCTCCTCTGTTGTAGGACTGCTGTAGGTCCACTCCAGACCCTGCTTGCCTGGGGATTGCCTGCAGCAGCTGCAGAACAGTAAGGGTTGCTGCCAGTTTCTTCTTCTGTTATCTTTGTCCCAGAAGGATACTTTCCTGATGTTAGCCTGAGCTCTCCTTTATGAGGTATCTTTGGATATACAGGGGTCAGGGAGTTGCTTGAGGAGACAATCTGTGGCTTATAGGAGCCCAAGTGCGGAGCTGTGAGCTCCGTTTTTCCATTCAGACCTGCTGGGCAGGTACGTTTAAGTCTGCTGCAGCAGAACTCATAAACACCTTTTTTTCCCAGGTGCTCTGTCCCAGGATGGTAGGGCTTTATTTATAAGTTCCTGATGTGCTGCTACCTTTTATCAGGGATGCCCTGCCCAGTGAGGAGGTAGTCTAGTCACAGTCTACCAGCAGAGGTGTTGCTGAGCTGCCGTGGGCTCTGCCCACCTGCTGTGTGAACTTCCTTGCAGTTTTGTTTATAGAGGTACAGTTAGAACTGCCTCGGTAATGGTGGTCTACCTCAGTAATGGTGGACTCTCTCTGTAATGGTGTACTGCCTCAGTAATGGCAGACTGCCTTGGTAATGGCAGACTGCCTTGGTAGCAGTGGACTGCTTTGGTAATGGCAGATGCCCTTCTCCCCACAGAGCTGGACCATCCTGGCTTCAGCTGTGCTTGCTGTGAAACTCTCAGTCCAGAGCATTTCAGATTGCTGGTCTTTGTGTGGGTGGGACCGGCTGAGCCAGATCACCTGGCTCCCTGTTTCAGCCCCGCTCTTTTTCAATTGAATGGTTGACTCTGTGTCCCAGGTATTCCAGGCGCCAGTTGAAACAGTGCCCAGATTAATGTGAGTTTTTGTGTGGAGACCCGCTGTACTGGCTGAAATAGCCATGCTGGAGACTCATGGTGCTTTTCCGCCCAGGAATCTCCTGGTCTGTGGGCAGTAAAAATTTGTTTGGAAACTCAGCCTCTGTGTTTTTGCTGGGAACTGCAATCCAGAGCTGTTCCTATTTGGCCATCTTGGATCTGAGACTGAGTGTATTTATTTCTTAACCTTTTATTAATTCTTCTGTTCTCTTCTGAAAGATGTAATTAGACTGTCTCTTATTACATGATACTGCCAGAATGAACTTCAAATTTCACTTGGTACTAAAACAAAGCAATGCAAATGAAATTCACTCAATGTATTAAATACTATTTTAGATGAAGAATAAAATACAGCATTTTTGTGTTAGTGACATATTATTTATATCGTTCATTTTTCTCCTACTTTTTGGTGTTTTGTTCTTGTTAGGGTTTTGTAGTACTCAACGTTTTCTGTGTAAACCACTTCACATTTTCCTTTATTGAATGTACCATTTTATTGTTTTGCATTCATTTCTCAAACTTTTCATTCTCATATATGATTCTAATCTTAATTTTCAAAAACCCTGTAATTCTAATCATTTACAAGTTTGATTAGCATTGACATCTCCACTCAATGCTTTTAATAAAAATGTTGAATGATAATGGGTTCTAAAGGACCTCTGTGGAACTCTAAGTAGCATTTTTTTCCCAGTCAGGATACCTTACATTTATAATTACTTTTGGGACTTGATCTTTTTTGGGGGGCCAAATGCCATGTTCTTTTATAGCAATGTCATCTATCCAATGATTTAATTTTAGTTTCTCCCATCTCTAGAATCTTAGTCACAGATAAAACTGTATATACTTAGTATTGACTTTAATAAGAATTTCTATGTAAAGCTATTTTGGCTGCAGGGCCTGTTAGTCATTTTGCCTTCTCAGCTGCCAAAATTCTAATTGTCCCCAAGGGTTGCCCACAAAGACAAACTCACTTAAACAGATTGCATGCACCTGCAGTGCATAACCTAGTGACTTTGGGAATGCATTTCCAGCGATAGCTCCTGCCACTGGTCAATGCTGGGTAATCCCAGTGAGTCAATAAAGAAATAATGAAGCCATGTATCATTGAATGAATTGCCCAAAATTTACATTTCTAACATTTATCACATGGAATCTGAGCCTTGGAATGTTCCTTATTTTTCTGTACTTTTTTTGCAAGGCACTCTGTTAACTCAATGATTTTCTTAAACTGTCAAGATGGATGTCAAGCAAGATGTCAATCACATCCCATTTTCTGATGTGAAACTTCTACTATCTGTTTGGGTTTCTGCCAGAATAGATTTACTCTAAGTAAGTCTTCAAGCCAAAACTTTGGTTTCTATTTTCTTAAAAATAACAATAAAATACAGCTCAAAGGGACTTTTTCTGGTTATGCTTCAGAGTACATTTCTAATTGAGAGGGTTTTAAAAAGTAATTTGACATTTTTAATTCGATAGGAGAAAAAAATTCTGTTATGTTGTCTCAGTGCACTTTCTATTATTGTCCCATTTTTTCTGGTAATGATAAGCGATTGACAGAACACTTGGAGCTTTCTAATCATGCACTCTCTCATCCGATTTGACAATTATGCAGCTAGCATTGTCATACCACAATTTAGAGCTATAAGATTCTATGCTATTTTGAGGTGAATTGTGTCATAATTGTTTTAGGGTTTTTAAAAAGGTTTTGATTATATCATAACCATATGAATTCTTAACTGATTCACAGAAGATTGCAAAGTATGGTAGTTTTTAGAGTATCTACTTTTAGACAGTTAATCACATATGATTTTGAAGTCCTAGACATAAACAAAAACTTATTTATCGAATAAACAAACATTTATATAGGGAAAATAGAGGTGCCTTGGTTCATTATTTAAAACACATTTTCTTAATAGAATAATTTAAATAATGGTCCTAGAGTAATAGAAAGAAAAAAATGAGTAATATCACCTTGGAAATACATATAACAGATGAAGTATAACATATATGTCACTTTTGCAGTATGCAAATGAGCCTGAGGGAAAATATTCTTCAGAAAAAAAATGCTTCCTGAGAAACACTTGGTGCTGGAAGAACAATTCACTTTATTTTCTATTTATGACACTCAACTCTGCACACTTTGAAGACATGTATTTTTATTAGTTTGCATTATGCAGCATGTTCACAAGAAAGAGACACAAAGATGCATTGGAACAAAGCAAACGAAATCAGAGGCAGAAATACAATGAAAACATAATGCAAAACATTAAAGTTTTTATTAAATGGAGAAACTGGTTGCACACTATAGCTAAAAATCTATGAGAAAGAGATAACTCAAAATTTAGCCTAAGCTGCTTTTAGTGATAAGACATATCAGGGGAAGCTTCAGTGTTTCAGATATATTTCCTTTTCCTCATCCAAAGCACATTTGCTGGCCTATTATTGTCATATTTCTCTTTCCCCAAATAAAATGCCTTTTAGCTAGCATTTTCCTGAGGAGAACGTACAATAACAGTGTGCCCAGATGGAATTTAGGGAAGAATGAAAATAGGTGAAAAGCATTCTGGGTAATGAAAGTTAAAATTATGAAGTCTGTGCTCCAAACTTGAGAGCCTACAGTTTATGTGATTTTTGCTCGTTGACTAGTTGAGAGGATTTCAGTGTGATCCTTGGTCCAACAACATCAGCATCACCGGAGAATTTGTTAGAGGTGCAGATTCTTAGGCCTCGTCCCAGATCTACTGGATCAGAATCTCTGAGGGTGGGGCCCAGCAACCTGTGTTTTAACAACCGCCTCCCTGCCTCTCCCCACAACCAGGTGATTCTGGTGTATGTTATGAGAACCTTTGGGCTTAGCCCTTTGCTACTCAAAGTTTAGTTCTTAAGCCAGCAGCAAAGGTATCACCTGGAAGCTATTTAGAAGTTCAGATTCTTAGGTCCTACCCCAGACCCACTGAATCGTGATATGTTTTTAACAAGATCCTCAGATGATTTGTCTATACATTAAAAGTTTGGGGAGCACAGGGCCAGTCATTCTTCCATGGTGTTTGCCCTTTGAGTGCATAATATCATCTTGGGATCTGAGAAAGACTACCTTCAGAGATTCTGATGTAATTGGTCTGGGATGTTGTCTGCACACGAGGGGTTTTTAAAAGGTCCCCAGATATTTCCAACAGGCAGGCAAGACTGAGAATTGCTGCTTAAGTCCTCAAACAGAGTTTATTTACTTTTGTTTCTAATAAGCTTCTTTATTTAGTTTCTATCCCTGGAATACCCTGAAGGAAATCTTAATCTTGAGTTGCATTAAGTAAAGGAGGAGAACATTGAGGGAGTTAATTAAGGTGATTATTTTCACCTAACTTTGAATGATCAGATCACGTGGAAAGCTCTGCCTTCATTTCCGGGATCCCTTCTGGAAAAGAATGTAGAAAGACTAGAGCAGGATTAGAGAAGCAATCATTCCTGTGAGAAATGGTTACAGGAATTTGTAAGTTTTAGGAAGCCAGAGTGATTTAAAAAAATGTACCTCAGATTGATCACTCTCATGTTTGTCACTTGCCATTGCATTTGGAAGGGAATGGAAGGCTTCCACCAAGTCCCTACACGATCAGGTACTGCCTCCCTCTCTCCGTCATCTCGGGCCCTTTACCCCTCCTACTCTTACCTCTCCAGCCACAGTTGCCTCCTTCATATTCCTTGATGATTTTGAGAGTTTTCTTCTCTGCGAATGAATTCATTTGCTGTTCTTTCTGCCTACAGGGCTTTTCTCTTGGCTTTTCCTCAGGGTAGAGCTTCTACTTTCGGGTCTCTGCTCAGATAGGGAGCCTTCCCTATGCACTCAGTGTCTCCCAGTACCTTTCCAGAAAAGAAGCCTATTTAGTTAGTGTCTTCCTGTTACTTACTGTGACCTGTAATGATCTTGTTTGCTTATTTATTTTCTCATCTATTATCTTCCCCACCAGTAAGTCTGATGAAGGCAGAAACTTAATGGTCTTATTTAATACTATATATATATATTTCCAATATCTAGAGTAGGGTCCAGCACAAAGTAGGCAATTAATAATGACTCATGAAGTGAATGAAAAATGAAGAAAAAGAGAAGACTTTGTGTACCATGATAACTATTTTCAGATATTTGAAGAACTGTAATTGGAAAAGGGTTTAAATTTGAATGGTCCTGAATGTTAGCACTAAAACCAAAAGGTAAACAGTATAAATGGTCTGATTTTGATTTAATATACATAAGAAATTTACAAAACTGAAAAAATCAGACAGCCAAAGAAAGACGTGAGCTGTCATAAGTGAATGGGTACAAGGTTCAGGGAGATGGCATCTTGGCAGGTTGTCAGTCAGGTGACTTGAGCATTTAGAAGGTGATGGTTTCAGGGGTCACTGACATATTATTAAATCTTATGATTATGAAAATGAAGGCTTTAGCAATCACTATAATGATAAACTTGCATTATTAATATTCTTCATTGAAAGAGTCAGGAAAAAAGTGATTTATTTTGGAAATGATTCCAATAAAATTAAGATAAGCGTTTGGCTATGTACAAGTATGAAGTTAATTTTCAAGAAAGGTCAGCCATCCATAAATATCCTTTCATCAAGAGTTCCATAGCCAAGATGCTACACTCTGTCTAAATCTGTGTATATGGATTTACGTTGATTGAATACAGATGTGGTTAATACTATAGCTAATCTATAAATGATCTCATTGGCGTTTATTGGCAATGCCCACATCCTCAGTCGAAATGCATTGCCATGGTTAAATTTAGCTCTTTTTTAGTAATAAAAAAAATTAGTGGGCTGAGATATTTCACTTGATCTGCAGTGTCTAGGCATTGAATAGATGTTTCACCCTACATTACAGTTTTACATTTAGACTTATTCTTGATGTTTCCAGTCAACAAACCTCATCATAAGGGTTCGTTGGAAATTTCATAGGAAGGCCTGAAACCTCAAGTAGTCAAAGAATGGCATCAACTATGTAGTACTAAGGTACCTTCTATTGGGTAGCTCTATCTTAGTGATATGGCTTGGCTCTATATCTCCACCTGAATCTAATCTTGTATTATAATTCCCACATGTCAAGGGAGGGAGGTGATTGGATGATGGGGGTGGTTTTCCCCATGCTGTTCTTGTGATAGGGAGTGAGATCTCATGATATCTGGTGGTTTTATAAGCATCTGGCACTTCCTTGCTTGCACTTTTCTCTCCTGCAACCATGTCCTGGCTTCCCCTCATCTTCCACCAGGATTTTAAGTTTCCTGAGGCCTCCCTGGACATGTGGAACTGTGAGTCAATTAAACTTCTTTCCTTATGTATTTATTTTTGAAGACAGTCTTGCTCTGTTGCCCAGGCTGGAGTACAGTGGTGTGATCTCAGCTTGCTGTAAACTCTGCCTCCCAAGTTCAAATGAATCTCCTTTCTCAGCCTCCTTAGTAGCTGGGACTACAGGTGTGTACCATCATGCCAGGCTAATTTTTGTAATTTTAGTAGAGATGAGGTTTCACCATGTTGGCTAGGCTGGTCTTAAACCCCTCACCTCAAGTGAACTACCTGCCTCAGCCTCCCAAAGTGCTGGGATTACAAATGTGAGCTACCACACCTGGCCAAATCTCTATAAATTACCAAGTCTCATTTATGTATAGTAGTGTGAAAACTGACTAATCCACTTAGTTTGGATATTTAGCAGTTTCTTTTTTGTTGTTGTTGCCCTATGCTCTGTGTTATCATGAAATTGTTTATCAATGAGCTCAACGATTACAACTAATTTGGGCAATTAATTACTGGAATGGCCGATGGAGGCCCTAACAGAGAATTAGCCTCTGACTAATTAACAAGTTCACAGCAGTTAAATTACAGTTTACCATTACTACTGCCAGCTACATTGTTACAACTTTAGAGAAGAATTTCTTAACAAGCTGCTTTTCCACATCATAATAAAATTGTCACTGGCATCTCTAAGTCTTCAAATCTTTTTTAGGTTACATTTAATTATCTGTGTTTTTCATTCTATTTAGTCCTTTGCCTAAATTTGTTGTTTTTACATTCACATTGTCTCCTAAATTTGGTCTTTTTGCTAATAACAGTTTCTTTAAAAAATCATATTCTCATTACCTCTTCCTTGAATTATCAACTTGTACAATGTTTTTTGGGAATAGGGTTGAAAAAACTAATAATTATTGGGGACTTTCTGTGAGCTAGGCATCATATAGACATATTTTAAACATTATTTAATTTTCATAGCAATGATGGAGATACATTATTATGCCCATTTTTTAATATGAGGATTCTGCAGTGCTGAGACGTTTTGTAATTTAGACAAGTAGCTAGTTTGAACATAGGTGTGCTTGCTTCATATATCCACAATACCCTACTATCCCCACAATTAGTGTGAGTACTTACTATGTTCCATAAATTAAACTATGTAGGCTGGTGGATATGAAATTAATGAGGCATAACCCCTTTCCCGGAGGAACTCCTTTTTCAGAAAGGAGACAGGCCCACAACCAAGACAATTCTGCATCGTAAGTGCATTTAAAAAGGGGTAGATTGAATAGACTCACAGAAAATAAAGATGATTGTGATTCACAAATGAGTGGAGAAAAAGGGAAGAGATATAGTAATAGGTTCTGCTGAGAGTAGAGAAAATAAAGATTATATAATGTAGAGAAAAATTCTTGTGGTTCTATTTTATTTTCTGTAAGCTGTGTTTCAAAATAACACTGACCAAAAGACACATGGGCCAGCTGCATCCAGGGGCTCAATCCATGCCAACTGGAACTGTGGGCTTTCTTTCTATCTCTCATGTCCATATTGTCTTGGTTGACTTTGACCCCAGGAGAGCTCTCTCTTCATGACCTGCAGAAGTGTTACATTTTTTGTTTTTAAGTTTATAATCCTAGAAATCTTTCCAAGGTGTTACTCTTTTGTGGTCTGGTTTTCAAATCCCATGCAAAAAGGCAAGAATCTTTGTCTTAGGATTCCTAGAAGTATTTCTTCATCTCTAATTGGGTCGTGTACCCATCACTGAACCAGTCAAGACATCCCAGGGTAATGTGACATGCTGATTGGCTAAGGTCTGTGTCACACATTCCATTCCCTAAACTGAGTGTGGAGGCTTACCTGGAGGAACATGAATAGATGCTGAATGGTGAAATAACCAACTATGGGTATTCACTATCCTCCGTAACATGTGGCTTTTCTTTTTTTTCTTTTTTAAAATTTAATTTAATTTTAAGGTCTGGGATACATGTGCAGGATATGCAAGTTTGTTACATAGGTAAATCTATGCTATGGTGGTTTGTTGCACCTATCAACCCATCACCTAAGTATTAAGCCCTGCATGCATTAGCTATTTATCCTGATGCTCTCCCTCCCTCTGGTCCCCACCCCTGATAAGCTCTGGTGTGTGTTCCCCTCCCTGTGTCCATGTGCTCTCATTGTTTAACTATCACTTGTAAGTTAGAACATATGGTGTTCAGTTTTCTATTCTTATGTTAGATTGCTGAGGATAATGGATTCCAGCTCCATCCTTGTCCCTGCGAAGGACCTGATCTTGTTCTTTTTTATGGCTGCATAGTATTCCATGATGTATATGTACATTTTCTTTATCCAGTCTATCATTGATAGGCATTTGGGTTGATTCCATTTTTGCTATTGCAAATAGTGTTGCAATGAACACACGTGCACATATCTTTATAATAGAATGACTTATAGTCCTTTCAGTATATACCCAGTAATGGGATTGCTGGGTCAAATGGCATTTCTGGTTCTAGGTCTTTGAAGAATTGCCACACTGTTTTCCACAATGGTTGAACTAATGTACATTCCCACCAACAGTGTAAAAGTGTTTCTATTTCTCCACAACCTCACCAGAATCTGTTTTTTCTTGACTTTTAAGTAATTCCTATTCTGACTGGCATGAGATGGCATCTCATTGTGGTTTTGATTTGCATTTATCTAATTATTAATGATGTTGGGCTTTTTTTCATATGTTTGTTGGCTGCATTAATGTCTTATTTTGAGGAGTGTCTGTGCATGTCCTTCACCCACTTTTTAATGGTGTTGTTTGTTATTTTCTTGTAAATTTGTTCCAGTTCCTTGTAGATTCTGGATATTAGACCTTTGTCAGATGGATAGATTGCAAAATTTTTCTCACACTGTGTAGGTTGTCTGTTCACTCTGATGATGGTTTCTTTTGCTGTCTAGAAGCTCTTTAGTTGAATTAGAGCATATTCATTAATTTTTACTTTTGTCATTGCCCGTGTCTATGTCCTAAATGGTATTGCTTAGATTTTCTTCTAGAGTTTAGATAGATTTGGGTTTTACATTTAAGTCTTTAATCCATCTTGAGTTAATTTTCGTATGACGTGTAAGGAAGGGGTCCAGATTCAATTTTTCGTATATAGCTAGCCAATTCTTCCAGCACCATTTATTAAATAGGAAATCCGTTTTCCATTGCTTGTTTTCATCAAGTCTGTCAAAGATCAGATGGTTGTAGATGTGCAGTCTTATTTCTAAGTTCTCTATTTTGTTCCATTGGTCTATGTGTCTGTTTTTATACCAGTACTATGCTGTTCTGATTACTGTAGCATTGTAGTATAGTTTGAAGTTGGGTAGAGTGATGTTTCCAGCTTTTGTTCTTTTATTTAGGATTGTCTTGGCTATACGGTCTCTCTTTTGGTTATATATGAATTTTAAAGTAGTTTTTTCTAATTCTTTGAAGAATGTCATTGATAATTTAACAGGAATAGCATTAAATCTATAAATTACTTTGGGCTGTATGCTGTGTGGCCATTTTCATGATACTGATTTTTCCTGTCCATGAGCATGGAATGTTTTTCCATTTATTTGTGCCCTCTTTTGTTTCCTTGCACAGTGGTTTATAGTTCTCCTTCAAGAGGTACTTCTCATCCCTTGTTAGCTATATCCTAGGTATTTTATTCTCTTTGTAGCAATTGCAAATGGGAGTTCACTCATGATTTGGTTCTCTGTTTGTCTAATGTTGGTGTATAGGAAAACCTGTGATTTTTGTACATTGATTTTATATCCTGAGACTTTGCTGAAGTTGCTTATCAGCTTAAGGAGCTTTTGAACTGAGATGGCATTTCTAGATATAGGATCATGTAGTCTGCAAACAGAGACAGTTTGACTTTCTTTCTTTCTGTTTGACTACCCTTTATTTCATTGTCTTGTCTGATTGCTCTGGCCAGAAATTCCAATACTAACTTGAATAGGCATGGTGAGAGAGGATACTCTTGTTTTGTCTTGTGCTGGTTTTCAAGGAGAATGCTTCCAGCTTTTGCCCATCCAATATGATACTGGCTGTGGGTTTGTCATAAATAGCTCTTATTATTTTGAGATATGTTCTATCAACACCTAGTTCACTGAGAGTTTTTAACATGAAAGGATGTTGATTTTTACTGAAGGTTTTTTTCTGCGTCAATTGAGATGATCATGTGATTTTTGTGTTTAGTTCTGTTTATGTGATTAATTACGTTTTTTGATTTGCATATGTTGAACCAGCCTTGTATCCTGGGGATAAAGCTGACTTGATCATGGTGGATAAGCTTTTAGATGTGCTGCCGGATTCAGTTTGCCAGTATTTTATTGAGGATTTTCACATTGGTGTTCATCAGGGATATTGGCCTGAAGTTTTCTTTTTTGTTGTTGTATCTCTGTCAGGTTTTGGGAGCAGGATGATACTGGCCTCATAAAATGAGTTAGGGAGAAGTTCCTCCATTTCAATTGTTTGGAATAGTTTCAGAAGAAGTGGTACCAGCTCTTCTTTGTACTTCTGGTAGAATTCAGCTGTAAATCTGTCTGGTTCTGCCCCTTTTTGGTCGGTAGTCTATTTATTACTGCTTTGATTTCAGAACTTGTTATTAGTCTATTCAGGGATTCAATGTCTTCCTCATTTAGTCTTGGGAGGGTGTTTGTGTCCAGGAATTTATTAGTTTATTCCAGATTTTCTAGTTTATTTGCATAGAGGTGTTTACAGTATTATCTGATGGTTGTTCATATTTCTGTGGGGTCAGTGGTGATATCCCCTTTATCATTTTTTATTGTGTCTACTTGATTCTTCTCTCCTTTCTTTTTTATTAGTCTAGCTGGTAGTCTATGTATTTTATTAAATTTTTCAAATAACCAGCTGATGGATTCATTGATTTTTTTTAAAGGGATTTTTGTTTCTCTGTCTCCTACAGTTTTGCTCTGATCTTGGTTATTTCTTGTTTTCTGCTAGCTCTTGGGTTTATTTGTTCTTGGTTTTCTAATTCTTTTACTTGTGATGTTATGTTGTTGATTTGAGATCTTTTCAGTTTTTTGATGTTGACAGTTCATGCTATAAATTTCCCTCTTAATACTGCTTTAGCTATATCCCAGAGATTCTTGTTTCTTTGTTCTCATTGGTTTCAAAGAACTTTTTAATTTTTACCCTAATTTCATTATTTACCCAGGAGTTATTCAGGAGCAGGTTATTCAATTTTTATGTAGTTATGTGGTTTTGAGTGAGTTTCTTAATCTTGAGTTCTAATTTGATCGTGTTGTGGTTTGAGGGACTGTTTGTTATGATTTTAGTTCTTTTGCATTTACTGAGGAGGGTTTTACTTCTATTTATGTGGTCAGTTCTAGAATAAGTACCATGTGGCATCAAGAAGAATATATATTCTGTTGTTATTTGGTGGAGTGTTCTATAGATATCTATCAGGTCCACTTGATCCAGAGCTGAGTGCAAATCTTGAATATTCTTGTTAATTTTCTGTCTCAGTGATTTAGTATTGACAGTGGGGTGTTAAATTCTCCCACTATTATTGTGTGAGAGTCTAAGTCTCATTGTATGTCTCTAAGAACTTATTTCATGAATCTGGGTGTTCTGTATTGGGTGCATATGTATTTAGGATAGTTAGCTCTTCTAATTGAATTGATCCCTTTACCATTATGTAATGCTCTTCCTTGTCTTTTTTGATCTTTGTTGTTTTAAAGTCTGTCTTGTTAGAAACTAGGATTGCAAACCCTGCTTTTTTCTGCTTTCCATTTGCTTGGTGTATTTTCCTCCCTCCCTTTATTCTGAGCCTATGTATGTCTTTGCATATGAGATGGGTCTCTTGAATAGAGCACACTAGTGGGCCTTGACTCTTTATCCAGTTTGCCATTCTTTGCCTTTTAATTGTGGACATTTAGCCCATTTACATTTAAGGTTAATATTGTTATGTGTGAATTTGATCCTTTCAGCATGCCAGCTGGTTATTTTTCAGACTTGTTGATGTAGTTGCTTTATAGTGTCATTGGTCTGTGTATTTCAGTGCGTTTTTGCAGTGGCTGGTAGTGGTTTTTCCTTTCCATACTTAGTGTTTCCTTCAGGAGCTCTTTCAAGGCAGGTCTCATGGTAATGAATTCCCTCAGCATTTGCTTGTCTGAAAAGGATTTTATTTCTCTTTTTCTAATGAAGCTTAGTTTGGCTGAATATTAATTTCTGGGCTGAAAATTCTTTTTTTAAAGAATGTTCAATATTGGTCCCCAATCTCTTCTGGCTTGCAGGGTTTCTGCTAAGAGGTGTGACATTAGTTTGATGGCACCCTTTGTAGGTAACCTAGCCTTTCTCTCTAGTTGCCCTTAACATTTTTTAAAAATTTTGACTGGAGAATCTGATGATTCTTGGAGATCTGATGATTATGTATCTTGGGGTTGATCTTCTCATGGAGTATTTTGCTGGAGTTCTCTGGATTTCCTCAATTTGAATGTTGGCCTGTCTTGATAGGTTGGGGAAGTTCTCCTGGATGATATCCTGAAGTATGTTTTCCAGCTTCATTCTGTTCTCCCTGTCTCTTTCACGTACTCCCCAATCAGTCATAGGTTTGGTCTTTTTACATAATCCCATAGTTCTTTGAGGTTTTGTTCATTTCTCTTTATTCTTTTTGCTCTAATCTTGTCTGCCTGTCTCATTTTTGCATGATAGTGTTTAAATTCTCAGATTCTTTCCTCCACTTGGTCTAGTCTGCTGTTGATGCTTGTGGTTGCATTGTAAAGATTTTGTGTTTTGTTTTTCAACTCCATCAGGTCATTTTTGGTTCTCTCTAAACTGGTTACTCTTAACAGCTCCTGTAACGTTTTATTGTAGTTGTTAGCTTCTTTGCATTGGGAACAAGCTCCTTTAGCTCAGCAAAGTTTGTTATTACCCACCTTTTGAAGCCTACTTCTGTCATATCCATCTCAGCCTCTGCCCGGTTCTGTGCCCTTGCTGGAGAGGTGTTGCAATCATTTGGAGGAGAAGAGGCACTCTGGGTTTTTGAGTTTTTAGTGTTTTTTCATTGACTTTTTTCTCATCTTCATGAGTTTGTCTAGCTTTAGTCTTTGAGGCTGCTGATCTTTGGATGGGGTTTTTTTGGGATTTTTTTGTTGATGCTATTGTTGTTGTTTCTTTCTGTTTTTCTTTTAAGAGGCTCCTCTTTCGTAGGGCTGCTATGGTTTGCTAGAGGTCCACATCAGACCCTATTCATCTGGGACCCCCTGCACCTGGAGGTGTCACCCATGAAGGTTGCAGAACAGCAAAGGTGGATGCCTGCTCCTTCCTCTGGGTTCTCCGTCCCTGAGGGTCACTGAGCTGATGCCAGTGGAAATGCTCCTGTATAAGGTTTCTGGCAACCCCTCTGGGGGTTCTCACCTAGTCAGATGTGGGGTCTGGGATCTGCTTAAGAAAGCACAAGCCCTCTGGCTGCCCCTTGGTGAAGTTGGTGTGTTGTGCTGAAGGGGAATCCCACTCATCTGGGCTGCCCACATTACTCAGAGCCAGCAGGGGGAAAGAAAGACTGACTAAGTCTGTTGATCCATGGAGATTGTAGCCACCTCTTCCCGCAGGGTCTCAATCCCAAGAAAATCAGACTTCTGTCCCTAAATCCCTGGCTGGTGTTGCTGAAATTCCTGGAGGGAGGCTCTGCCCACTGAGGAGGGATGGGTCAGGGTGCAGCCTAACGAGGCAGTCTGGTCGCAATCTACCACAGCTGCTGTGCTGCACCGTGAGGAATTCTTCCTAGGTCCAAACCGTCCAGTCTACCCAGCACCAGCAGGGGAAAAAGGGCAACATCGTGGAGCTGCAGTGATGGCTGCCATCCCTCCCCTTCTTAGGCAGCAGGCAGCTACAGTCATGATGCCGGCCCCTCTCCCCGGGAACTTCTTAGTCATAGACAGCCTCCAGTAGAGTGGCTGAAGAGCATCTCCAAAGCTCTGTGCTTGGGACCCAATGCCCTGGTGGTATAGGTTCAAGAGGGGAATCTCCTGTTCTGTGGGTTGCACAGATCTGTCTACAAAGCGTGGTTTCCTAGGTAGGGTGGTATGATCACTCACCACCTTCCTTGGCTAAGGGTGGGAACTCCCCTTCCCCGATGTTGTTTGCCTGTGGGCCATCACACCACTCTGTTTTTCCTTGCTTTCCATGGGTTGTGCCAACTGCCTAGTCAGTCCCAGTGAGAGAACCTGGATACCTAGGTTGCTGGGGCAGGATTCACTTGCTGTTTTTGTTCTTCTTGGTGGGAGCCTCTGACTGCAGCTATTTCTAGTCAGCCATCGTGGCCTTTCCACATGTGGCTTTTCTAGTGTTCCCTGTTTATTTGAGTCCAGCTACATATTCCAATGCTTTCTTAATTCAATCTCATTCAATAATGGAGTACTGAGTGTCTATTTTATGCCTGGCTCTGTGTTAGTTTCTGGAAAAACAGAACTGAAAGAGATATAGATGCTACTTTCAAGAAGCTCATAGCAAGGAAATATTTAATTTCCCTTATTTCTAAATAACAAACATATTTTCTTGCATTTCATTGATTAATTTAATATTTTGGCCTTATCACTATTGTCTGCCTTTTTTCTTAGCTTATTTTATACAAGTTCTCAGTCTTTCAGACAGCTCTTTTTCAGTGAAGAGTTTTCCAATGTACATTGCTTTTCTGAGAGCTAAAGGGATGTTGGGAATCATGAATTCACCTGTTTAGCTTCAAGTAGTGTCACACACATTGGTGACAGGTCAAAGTGATGAGAAGGAACTCAACAACTGTCTTCATGAATGGCATTACTCTGTCACTCCCTCTGTTCTTAAAGTACTAAAGTATATAATTTTTCTTTAAACTGTCATATTTACCTTTGTGATGCAGTTTATTTTTGACTTCAAAATTAGGAAAGGCTTCTACCATAGTAAATGACTTGTGGCATGGTTTCCTGATACAATCCAATGAAAACTTATTTTAAAAGAGATTTCCAGAAGCACTTTAGAGCCAAGGATTCTGTCTGTCATTTATAAAATAGTCAGGAGAATTACTTGCTATTTACTGTATAATTTAAATAACACAAGCTGCCAAATAAAATGAAATTTTTGTTTATTTGTAACTCCTTGGATTCAGATCTCTATGAGTAGCTCTTTCTTTCCAATGTCCATCATGACTTTTGTGCTTCCTTGTCCCTAATTTTTTTTTATCTATTTCCTTCAGTGCAAGCCTGTGTATGTGATGATACCTACATTTTTATAACTAACCTTTTCTATTTCTTTTGCATTTTCTTCTCTTCCTCTCTTCTCTGTCTGCTAGTATGCACATGTATAAATGTGCATACATACATATATATGTGTGTGTGCAGTATGTATCTGATTATTAAGGTTTATTAATATCTAGTTAGAAACAAAATATTGCATTTAGTAAAATAAGCATGAATATCATCAATTCACAAAGAGAGAACAGAATTTAACTCATTTATCTGAGGTGTCTCATAATAAGTCATTTTCTCAGGTGGCAGTGAAAACAAGTTTTTAATACAGTATTCTAATAGAAGTAGTTAAAAGCTTCTGCTTTATATATTTATGTCAAGGCTGTTAGGTACATATAAACTAATGAATATTATATCTTCTTGGTAGATTGTTCTTTTTATTATTATATAGAGCTCTTCTTTTTCTTGGTAAATGACTTTCAAACTCATTTTGTTTTATTCTAATATTGTTAGGCTTTTTGCAAGAGTAGTATTTGGATAATATCTCGATTTCGTTACCTTTATTTTGGATTTTTCAGTTTGGTTTTGCTTTAGTTAGGGTTTTTGAAAGCAGAGTATAGAGTAGAATAAACAAAAATCAATTAATAATTTTTATAATTTCAACTATTACAGTTTTGTGGCAATGCAAATATTTGGGATTGTTTCTGTTATCCTACTATACATTTTGTGTTTTTTTCACCTTCCTTGATTTCTGTTAGATTCATAAAGTTTTTTTAATTTTGCTAATTGAAAGCTATAAATTATATTTTTATTTAGTATTACTATTAAAATGTTAAGGCATATTTTTACCTATGATTTTTTAAAAGAGTGCTTCCTTTATTCAGTATTTCTATTTTCCTGAATACGACAATAGTGTTGGTATGCTTTAAATATGCATTAAGCATTTTTCCTTAAGGTCATTATTATTTACAACTTTATTTTTACCTTTTAGAACTCATAAATTATAGTGAACATTTTATGAGCTTCTATTGTTTATATTTTTTGGTTATGTACATTAATTTTTTAGTGCAAGGCTGTGAATGGTAAATTCTCACAGCTTTGAGTGTTTGAAAATATCTTTTTGTTACCCTTATTTGTAAATGGTGGTTTTAACTGTGGAAAAATTTTAAATTTGCAGTTATTTTATTCTCAATTGTTTAAACATAGTACTCTATTTATTTCCTGGCTTATGGTTATTTCTTTCTATTAGCTCCAGGTGTTTGATAGTGTTAATCATTTCAACTATGACTTTGTTGATTATTTTTTGTGTCTAATTGTTTTACCAGTTGGTATGATGGATATTAAAATCACCAACTAAGATGGTAGAATTTTCTTTCTTTTCATTTCTGTCAATGTTTGTTTTAAATATTTTGAAGGACTATTATTATGGCTTTCTGATGAATTAAGTTCTTTATCATCATTAAACTTCTTTTCCTCTTACCTTTTGTAATAGTCTTTTTCTTAATTTTTCTTTTATCTGATAATACAGCCTTTCAGCCTTCTTGTGCCTATTGTTTGCAGAGTATATCTTTTTTGATTCACTTTACATTATAATTCTCAACCTTCATTTTTAAATATAATATACATTTCTTTAGACTATGTGTTATCCATTCTGAAAACCTCTGCCTTTTATTGGAGTGTTTAATGCATTAATATTTAATGAAATTATCATTATGGTTAGATTTAGGCTTACATTATTTGTCCTTTCGGTTTCTTTTTTTCTGTTCATTTGAATTGTTTGAATAATTTTAAAATTCCATTGGAATTAAAAAAATTTTTTTTAGTTGTAACTCTTTTATTACTCCTTTTAATGGTTGCTTTTGATATACATCCTCAACTTTTCACAATCTGTTTAGAGTTACCATTATACCACCTTACATGCAATTAAAAAAAAACTTAAATATAATAGGTCCATCTACCCCTGTTCTTTATACTACAGTTGTTATATGTAGTCTGTCATATTTTTTAAATGCCACAAGATAATACTACAATTTTTGCTTTAAAAAGCAAAATTTACTCTTATAATCTTATGTGTTTTAAAGAAATTAAAAGGAAACGATACTCTTATATTTTACTCAGATATTTACTATTATGTTCCTCATTCTTACTGAAGATTTCTTTCAATCTGATATTTATCTTCTGCCTAAAGAAATTCCTTTAGTATTTCTTGTAGTACAGGCCTACTGGAAATACATATATATATTTTCATTTTCTGTTGTCTAAAAATGTCCTTATTTTGCCTTTAGACTTGAAGAATATTTTCACTGGGTATAGAATGCTGAGTTGATAGTTATATTGTTTCAACGCTTTAAAGATGTTCTTTCATTGTCTTCTAGCTTTCAGAATTTTCCATGAGAAGTTAATGGTGTTTCAAATTATTGTTGCCCTGTATACAATGTGTCATTTTTCTTCAGCTGCTTTCAAGATTTACTGGCTGTCTTTGGTTTTCAGCATAGTTGCCTTGCTTGGGGATCTCTGAGATTCCTGAATCTGTAAGTTTTAATTTTTGATACACTTGAAAAGTTTTGGGCACTTTTTCTTAAAAAATTTTTTTGTCATTATTTCCTCAGCTGCTGTAACTCTGCTTATGTATATGTTAGACGTTTTCATATTGCTCAACAGGTCTCTGAAGCTCTATTCATTTTTTCAATATTCTCTTTCTCTTCTGTTCTTCAGATTGAACTATTTCTGTTGACCTAACTACAAGTTCACTGACTTTCTGCCATCACCTCCATTCTTTTACTAAACCCATCCAAATGTTTTTTAAAATTCAGATTTGTGTTTTTCAGTTCCAGAATTTCCATTTTAAATACATTCCACTTCTCTGCTGAAATTTATTCATTGTGCACATATTTTCCTTTATGTACTTGAGCTAGTTATATTAGGTTCTTTAAAATCCTTGTCTACTACTTGTAGCAAATAGATCATCTCTCAGATTGGTCTCTGTTTATTGTATTTTCCTCTTGAAAATGAATCATAGTTTACTGGTTGAGTAATTTTGGATTTTATCCTAGATGTTGTGAAATGTTATATTATGGAAACTCTGTTATATTCCTCCAAAGAGTATTAATTTTTGTATTTTAGCAGGCAGTTAACTTGGTTGGACTTGAATTGTAAACTCTGTTTCTACTCTAATCTTAATTCACTTCTTTTATCTTTACCTGGAGTCTGTCCACTGTGTGTATGGTTCAGGGGCTAGCGAGGGATTTGGGGAGAGTCTATACACAGAATTTGGGTCTCTCTTTCTCTGAATGTTTTCCCCTCAGAATTCCCTTCCCCCTCACTTTCCAAGTGTTTGTGGTTGCTTTGAACTCTCTCCTCTTGTTCTTCAGGCCAGAAAGACTGTGGTTTTTCTCCTGAAGTTTTAGACACCTTGAGCAGCAGCAACTTCTATCTGCCCTAAGGCTACCAACTATAAAAAATGGGAACATCAACCCTTTTTTTGGTTTATTCTCTGGTTTCTTTAGGTTGCTGCTTTTTATATTTTGTTTAGAGTTTACAGTTGTTATCTGCAGGAGAGTCAGACCTGGTAGGATCTGACCATAAGTGAAATCCTGATTGGTTCTTTTCAATATCAACTTGATCTTACATCCTTTCTGCCTGTTTTGGTTCCATGACATACTATATGGATATTGCACCTTCATTCCTCTTTGAAATCCCCCATATACTATTTCAAACGCATTTTTATAAAATAAATTTCACCTCAGATATAATCTATTCTTATTTTTATTCAGCTTATGTTATTAGTTTTTTCATATTTATTGTAGAATTTTGCAGACCTATTTTGCATGCTTTTTTGTTTTGTTTTCTCTCTCCTGTGCTCATGACCCTCTATTGAACTGTTTTATGGTTGTCTCCACCTAGTTCTCTGTGCCCTAGTAAAAAACTAGGATTGATATCATGTTCCACAAATGTATGGAAGTATGGAAGACCCAATTGTGTAACCAATAAGTAGCTTAGATTAGCTTATAGTACCAAGGTTGTATTTTTGTGTTTACTTCCTTAGGCTCACAGCTGCTGAAAAAGCCAAAGTCCTCATCAGCAGGTTTGCTAATTTTTTTTTTTTTTTGGTCAGCCCCCTTTTACCTATGAGGGAGCTCTTATCAGGCCCTGGTTTCAATCAGTGAGACTCACTACTGCCCCCTTTTTGCAAGAAACACTTTCAGCTCCCCTTCCTCCACAGAAGTTACCTCATTCCTCTCTGACCTGAATGGAAGCCAGTTTGACACTCCAGCCTTCATCTACCCTTTGGATATTCTACTTTGTTTCTAATGCATGGTGGTGTTTATTTTTAAATGAATTTGACTGTGTCTTTTTTGTTTTGTATGAGTATGAGTAGACAGTGTTTTCAAAGCATAAACTCACTGTACAAATTTGACCCTGAAATCTAGGCAAGTTCTTCTATCCTCCTTACTACATATAGCAGTGCTTCTATGTATTATTTTGCTTATACATTTTCTGTCTATAAATATAATACACTATTTTTTCTATTTTACTTAAGCCAGTACATATGGCCTTACTTGTGTGAAGCTAGGTCTCTTTATTAGGTAAAGCTGAGGAAGATTCATTAGTATTTATGATTTAGGAGGGGTTTCAAGGGAGAAGAAAGAATGGTATTTGTGTATGGAAAGCATTGTAATTTTAGGGTTGGCATCCGGAGTCCAAATGTGTGCATTGCAATCTTGGCTCTATCATGTAGTAGCTCTGTAATGCTAAAACGATATTGTATCTCTATAACTCTCATATTTCTTACCAACAACTGGCAATAGAATTTATATTAGGGAGGAAACAATTTTTGTTCAGAAAAAAACCTTAATAGGCTTCTTGGTATAGATGATGGAACACTTGGAGTGTGGGTAATCATATTGCAAAATAATAGGATAGCTAAACTGCTCTGTAGGCAAAAATAAGATACTTTTTTTTTCTCCTGAAAGGGAAGGGTATAGAGGATAGGCTATGAGGCTAAGGCATAATGGGAGATAAATAAGCACTGGAAATTCTCCAGTGGTGTTGTGACTGAAGGATATCTTTAGAATCAAAAATTATTATATTCAATTTAAAGTTCTTATTTTTCTGAACTATGACTCTGCCCTCTCTTTCCATAGCCCCAAAACATCAGTAGCTTTCCCCAAACTTGTCAATACCTTATATGAAATGTTTGTATGTTTAATTTTAGTGGAAATGGAATCATAAAGTGGTTCATAGAGTAAATGAAATCAGCAGAAGCAGTAGAATAAGCCAGAGAAGTATAGGAAAATATATAATCATTGGGAATTTGCAGAAATCTCAAGGAAGAGTTTAGTTTTCTATAGAGTTCTGAGCCTTTCATATCAACTGAGAGACTGCAGTAACAAGTGCTTACAAAAATGAGGTAAAGGTGGAAGGTAAAGTGAGCTAAGTTCTTGGTTGAATGGGAGGTGCTTAAAAATCAGCTTAAGGTAGGTGTGGGAATATAGTGAAATGCAACTTGAAGGTATGCCCATTGTCTGATCATCTGTAGACTAATTCTGACTACAAGTATTTAGAGTCAATAACCATTATTCATGGTAGATATGTTCTATAAAGTTGCCAAAAGTGCTGAGTTAGTGAATATTGAAATAAGGGAAATACAGTGTTTGGTCCTTATGAATCAAATGGTCACAACATGGTTATCAACTGATCAATACATTAACTTGTCATACATGTGTTTCTGTTAAAAGATACCTTATTTAATGTATACTATTGATTTGATAGCATTGAACTCCTGGCCTCAAGCAGTATAATTTAGTTTTGAACAAAGCTTACCTAACACATGTATTTTCTCCCTAAAGCACATATTGGCCTTCTTCTGCTTAGGAACACCAGATACCACTTCAGTACTTCACTTTGGGACCATTTTATACAGTGAAATCACTGACAAAAAGCACAAAAATGTGAAAAGTGGCATTAAATAGATCATGAAAAGGACATTTGTTACTTGTATGAGAACTAAAATAAGAAGACGAAATGTTATCTGTCACCTTGTTCAACCTCAGCTGGGATTGTACACATTGGGGGACTCAAATTTTTTTCTTGCTTTGTGCAGGTTTGAGTGACATGAAAACATAGTGGATATTGATTTTGGAATTACAAATACGTTTTAGCAAGTAGGCAATTTCAGAAATAGAGAATTCACAAATAATGAGGATCAACTGTATTTTCATCTTGACAAACATCAATATGTGCTTAGGACTTGGCAGGTGCAGCAGAATCTTCAACTCTGTTTCCAATATTACAAACTAAAAGAAAAAGTAAAATATGTTCTTTAAGTAGATACTCATATTTAAAACATGGTCAGAATAAGACTAGCTTGGGACTTCTGCCAAGATGGTTGAATAGTAACAGCTCCAGTCCATAGTTCCCAGTGAGAGCGAGCCAGAAGGTGAGTGATCTCTGCATTTCCAACTGAGGTACCAGGTTCATCTCAATGGGACTGGTTAGACAGAGGGTACAACCCAAGGAGGGCAAGCCAAAGCAGGGTAGGTGCCACCTCACCCAGGAAGTGCAAGGGCTGGAGAACTTCCTCTCCTACCAAAGGGAAGCCATTAGGGACTTTTCTGGACACTCCGGCACTCAGTCTCAGATACTGCACTTTTCCCACAGTCTACACAACCTGCAGACCAGGAGATTCCCTCTGGTGCCTACACCACCAGTGCCCTGGGTTTCTTGTACAAAACTGGGCACTGTTTTAGCTGCAGCAGTTTTTTTTCCCCTCATACCCCAGTGGTGCCTGGAATGCCAGCAAGACAGAACTGCTCACTCCCCTGAAAAAAAGGGGGCTGAAGATAGGGAGCCAAGTGATCTGGCTTGGTGGGTCCCACCCCCATAAAGACCAGCAAGCTGAGATCCACTGGCTTGAAATTCTCGCAACCAGCACAGCAGTCTGAGCTCGACCTGTGACGTTTGAGCTACGTGCGGGGAGGGGTGTATGCCACTGCTGAGGCTCCCATAGGTGGTTTTAACTTTGCCTGTATAAACAAAGTCCTGGGAAGTTTACACAGCAACTGGGCAGAGCCCATGGAAGCTCACCAATGCCTCTGCTGGCAGACTGTGACTAGACTCTTTTCTTGCTTGTGAGGGCATCTCTGCAAAAAGGCAGCATCTTGTCAGGGACTTATAAATAAAGCCATCAGTTTCCTGGGACAGAGCACCTGGGAAAAGGGGTGGTAATGGGCTCCGCTTCAGCAGACTTAAATGTCCCTGCCCGGCAGCTCTGAAGGAAGCAATGCATCTCCCACTGGAGCTCTGATAATGGACAGTCTGCCACCTCAAGGGCTCCATGATCTCCATTTATCTTGACTGGGAGACATCTCATATAGGAGAGCTTGGGCAGACATCTTGCGGGTACTCTTCTGGGACAAAGCTACTAGAGGAAGAAACAGGCAGCAATCTTTGCTGTTCTGCAACTCCTGTGGGTGATTCCCAGGCAAGCAGGGTCTGGAGTGGACCTCCAGCAAACTACAGCAGACCTGCAGCAGAGGGGCCTGACTGTGAGAAGGAAAACGAAAAAAAAAAAACAAAAAACCAAGAAATAACTTCAACAGCAACAGAAAGGACATCCACTCAGAGACCCTTTCTAAAAGTCACCAACTTCAAAGACCAAAGGAAGATAAATCCATGAAGATGGGAAGAAACCAGAGCAAAAAGTCTGAAATTACCAAAACCCAGAACACCTCTTCTCCTCCAAGGGCTCACAACTCCTCACCAGCAAAGGAACAAAACTGGATAGAGAATGAGTCTGATGAATTGACAGCAGCAGGCTTCAGAAGGTGGGTAATAACAAACTTCTCCAAGCTAAAGGAGCATGTTCTAACCCAATGCAAGGAGACTAAGAACCTTGAAAAAAGGTTTGATGAAATGTTATCTAGAATAACTAGCATAGGGAAGGACATAAACGACTTGATGGAGCTGGAAAACACAGCACAAGAACTTCGTGAAGCATGCACAAGTTTCAATAGCTGAATTGATCCAGCAGAAGAAAGGATATCAGAGATTGAAGATCAACTCAATGAAATAAAGCGAGAAGGCAAGATTAGAGAAAAAAGAGTGAAAAGAAATGAACAAAGCCTCCAAGAAATATGGGATTATGTGAAAAGACCTAATCTACATTTGATCAGTGTACCTGAATGTGACAGAGAGAATGAAACCAAGTTGGAAAACACTCTTCAGGATATTATCTAGGAGAACTTCCCCAACCTAGCAAGGCAGGCCAACATTCAAATACAGGGAATACAGAGAACACCACAAAGAAATTCCTCAAGAAGAGCAACCCCAAGGCACATAATTGTCAGATTCACCAGGGTTGAAATGAAGGAGAAAATCCTAAGGGCAGCCAGAGAGAAAGGTTGGGTTACCCACAAAGGGAAGCCCATCACACTCACAGTGGATATCTCGGCAGAAACCCTACAAGCCAGAAGAGAGTGGGGGCTAATATTCACCATCCTTAAAAAAAAGGACTTTCAACTCAGAATTTCATATCCAGCCAAAGTAAACTTAATAAGCCAAGGAAAAATAAAATCCTTTATCGACAAGCAATTGCTGAGACATTTCATCACCACCAGTCCTCCCTTACAAAGTCTCTTGAAGTAAGCACTAAACATGGAAAGGAACAACTGATACCAGCCACTGCAAAAACATACCAAATGGTAAAGAGCATTGACACTATGAAGAAACTGCATCAACTAACGGGTAAAACAACCAGCTAGCATCAAAATGGCAGGATCAAATTCACACATAACAATATTAACCTTAAATGTAAGTGGGCTAAATGCCCCAATTAAAAGACACAGACTGGCAAATTGGATAAAGAGTCAAGACTCATCAGTATGCTGTATTCAGAAGACCCATCTCACATGCAAAGTCAAGACCCATGAGTGTGCTGTATTCAGGAAACCCATCTCAAATGCAATGACACACATAGGCTCAAAATAAAGGGATGGAGGAAGATTTACCAAGCAAATGGAGAGCAAAAAAAAGCAGGAGTTGCAATCCTAGTCTCTGATAAAACAGACTTTAAACCAACAAAGATCAAAAGAAACAAAGACGGGCATTACATAATGGTAAAGGGATCAATGCAACAAGAAGACCTAACTATCCTAAATATATATGCACCCGATATAGGAGCACCCAGATACATAAAGCAAGTTCTTAATGACCTACAAAGAGACATAGACTCCCACACAATAATAGTGGGAGACTTTAACACCCCACTGTCAATATTAGACAGATCAATGAGACAGAAAATCAACAAGGATATCCAGGACTTGAACTCAGATCTGGACCAAGCAAACCTAATAGACATCAACAGAACTCTCCATCCCAAATCCACAGAATATACATTCTTCTCAGCTCCACATTGCACTTATTCTAAAATTGACTACATAATTGTAAGTAAATCACTCCTCAGCAAATGCAAAAGAATGGAAATCATAATAAACAGTCTCTCAGACCACAGTGCAATCAAATTAGAACTCAGGATTAAGAAACTCACTCAAAACTATACAACTACATGGACACTCAATAACCTGCTCCTGAAAGACTACTGGATAAATAATGAAATGAAGGCAGAAATAAAGATGTTCTTAAAAACCAATGAGAATGAAGACACAATGTACTAGAATCTCTGGGACACATTTAAAGCAGTGTCTAGAGGGAAATTTATAGCACTGACTGACCACAAGAGAAATGAGGAAAGATTTGTAAAATCGACACTTTAACATCACGATTAAAAGAACTAGAGGAGTAAGATCACAAACTCAAAAGCTAGCAGAAGACAAGAAATAACTAAAGGAGATTTAGTTATTTCTAAATAACTGAAGGAGATAGAGACACAAAAAACCCTTCAAAAAATCAGTAAATCCAGGAGCTGTTTTTTTTGTTTGTTTGTTTAAAGATTAGCAAAATAGATAGACTACTAGCCAGACTAATAGAAAAGAGAGAAGAATCAAACAGATGCAATAAAAAATGATAAAGGGAATATTACCACTGACTTCACAGAAATACAAATAACCATCAGAGAATACTATAAACACCTCTACACAAATAAAGAAACTCTAAAAGAATTTGATAAATTGCTGGACACATACCTAGGAGAAATACCTAATTTAGATGATGCAGGGATGAATGCAGCAAACCACCATGGTACCTGTATACCTCTGTAACAAACCTGCATGATCTGCACATACACCCCAGAATTAAAGTATATAAAAAAAGTACAGAAAAAATGGATACAGAAGAAGAAAGCAAAAAAAAAAAAAAAAAAAAAAAAAAAAGACTAGCTTAGCAACTTCATTTAGAGGTTTTGTTTTTATAGCTCTAAATATGCATCTATATCAGAAAATTGAAGGAACAAATTCCTAAAAATTTAAAGCTCAGAAATTTAGCCTTAGTAGTTCTTTCTAACTGAAGAAAAATTATAGAAACATCTTTAGTAGTTTGATACAGTAAAATCAGTTTTACTCGATATTCCCAGAAGTCCAGTTGGTTTTAAAATTTGAACACTTAAAAACATTTATGAAAACACAGTAATTTCTAATAGAGTATATAAAACTTTGAAATAATCAAAGATTTCCCCTTCCTACCCTCAATTTCAAAATAAGTCAAAGAGTTATCTAACCCAATAAATCAGGCCAAAATAATTGGATCAAAATATAGCATTCAAACAAAAAAATTTAAAGACATCAATGACAAAAATGTAGTCTTAAGTCTCTCCTCAGAGAATGAATCATATTTTAAAAATTTGGGCAACCTGAGTCTATCAACTGTTTAGGTATCTCTGTCTCTTCTCATTTATTATCCTTGGGCAGCTAAGTTTCATCCAATATAAAAATCATTTATAGCAATAGGAGACACTTTTATTTTGTAAAAAGTATTTATATGTGATTTTTGTTAGGGGAAGCTCCAAAGAAGGATACAAGATTTATAACTTATCAGCCCAAGAATAATAAGCTGGCTCAGCACAAGACAATAGAATAGCAACTGCTTTTTAAATGTGAGAAATAAAGTGCCTAGTTTCTGCCACGCTGGCCACTGTCAGAACGTAATAATCAGAAGCAGTTTTTTCTCATCTCCTAAAGCTTTAAAAAGCTCAACATTATAGGCAGCTAATTAGCAATCTGAATTTCTCTATCAGGTGTTGTAAGGGAGATACCTGATAGAGCCATAATCCTATGCTTGGCCTTCCTTTTCTCCAAGGAATGACTGCCTTTAGTTTTCACTTCCAGGATTAGATAAGCAGTCTGTGATCAGATAACAAACATATATTAACTCTACCATTAGCGAGCCTGATTTTACAAACTTGCTCTCACTAGCACTATGCTTGATTTGAATAAACTGAATGTAGCATCTAATACTATTGTCTTGTACATGGCGAGAATGCAATACATATTTATTGATATTAACCGAATTGAAAATGACAGAGTCTCATGGATAGAAAAAAAACCTATTTTTCTTTATTTACCACCATTTGGATTATTAGATACTAGAGTGGGTGGACAATGAAAAGCATTAACTACATGAGCAAGTTAGATACTATCTTCTCTTAATATATTCTGCTTTGTCTTTGAAAGATAAATGCAAAAATTTTCAAGGATTTAAAAGAATAGAAAAACTTCCATAGCCTGATTCTATACTTCCCTATGTGACCTAGAAGGAGGGCAAGCCCATTAACGTGGAATTTGATTTCCTAACAAAAGCTCTGTACTTATCAAGGCAGATACTTGTAAGCAGTCCATTTACTCATATGATAGGCATGTCTCATGTTTTATGATCCTCACACACAAATGGCAAGAACCGTTTAATTCTCTTACTTACAGTAAGATATGATCTATCTTTTTTGGTCATTTCCAGCCATGACTTACTCTTTTGTTATTGTTGCTGTTGATGAGACAGGGCCTCTGTTGCCCAGGCTGGAATGCAGTGTCACAATTTTGGCTCACTGCAGCCTCCATGTCCTGGGCATCAATCCTCTTACCTCAGCCTCCCAAGTAACTGGGACTACAGGCATGCACCACCACCCATGGCTAATTTTTGTACTTTTTAGTAGAGACAGGGTTTTCACCATGTTGTCCAGGCTGGTCTTGAACTCCTGAGCTCAAGCAATCCACCTGCCTTGGCCTCCCAAAGCACTGGGATTACAGGTCTGCACCACTGTGCTCTGCTGACTCATAGTTTTAATGATCTACAAACAGATGAAGATCGGGAAAAGGGAGAAAACCAACATACTGCATTATTGAGTACTTATCATGTGACAGATCATATGTTAGAATATTCTAAACACATGGTAATTTTTGATCATCCCAGCAACCTAGGGAAGTAGACACGCCTCACATTTTACAATGAATGGTTGAAACTCAAAATGTTTGTTATTTGCCAAAATGACATGGTTAATAAGTGGAAATGGCGGCTGAATCTGGATTCAAAGCCAAATCAGAAGCATGATATCAAGAGGGGCTAGGAAGGAACCAGAGGGCACAACATGGTCTACGTTCTTTTTTTTTTTTTTTAATTTGAAAAGCATGTGCTGTTTATTAAATGACCATATTAGAAAAATAATCACAGTAGACCACATTAGTTCATTCTTCTAAGAAGCCTGTCGATCTGGTCCTCCCTGTTGCCAGCATCTCCACCTTCTACAAAATGGGTGCTCTTTTTCTTTTTCTTTTTAATATATATATTTTATTACACTTTAGGTTCTGGGGTACATGTGCAGATCATGCAGGATTGTTGCATAGGTACATACATGGCAATGTGGTTTGCTACCTCCGTCCCCCCGTCACCTATATCTGGCATTTCTCCCCATGTTGTCCCTCCCCAACCTTCCTACCCACTGCTGTCCCTCCCCTATTTCCCCCACAACAGACCCCAGTGTATGATGCTCCCCTCCCTGTGTCCATGTGTTCTCAGTTTTCAACACCCGCCTATGAATGAGAACATGCAGTGTTTGATTTTCTGTTCTTGTTCTTTTGGAAATTTCTGTCACCCCTTTTACAGAATCAGATGTGTAGCATGATTATTTGTGTCCTTTTTTAAAAAATTTAATTTAATTTTTTATTAAACTAATTTCCCTCTCACAACAAGAAGAATTTTTGTTCTTTTAAAATTAATGTTTTCAAAGCTCTTGACCTAGAATTGTCATCACATTTTTCCTACTTTAAATATTCTAAGTAGTAACAGAAATATATTCTCCATCATTTTACCGTTAACCAGTTTGACCGTTCAAACAAAGGGAAAGAGCCAACTCATGAAAACTAATATATTGGCTGGGCATGGTGGCTCATTCTTGTAATCCCAACACCTTGAGAGGCTGAGGGAAGAGGATCATTTGAGGCTAGGAGTTCAAGACCAACCTGGACAAAATAGTGAGTCCACATCTCTACAAATAACAAAAATAATATAAAATATAAGTGAGAAATACTTAATCTATTTTTTTTTTATTTTGAGACAGAGTCTTGCTCTGTCACCCAGGCTGGAGTACAGTGGCACTATTTTGGCTCATTAAAACCTCCGGCTTCCAGGCTCAAGTGATTATCATGCCTCAGCCTTCCAAGTAGCTGAGACTACAGGTGTGTACCACCACACCTGGCTAACTTTTGCATTGTTAGGAGAGACAAGCTCACCATTTTGGCCAGCTTGTCTCAAACTCCTGGCCTCAAGTGATCCATCTCCCTCGGCTTCCCAAAGTACTGGAATTATAGGCTTGAGCCACTCTGTCTGGCTGAGACTTTTTAAAAGTATTATATGTTGTGTTACATTTGCCTCCAGGTTGAAAATTCTCTCTCTAAAATATATTTGAGTTGGAGATCTCCACTCTGGAATAGAAGTAGCCCATATGAAAAGGTAGAAGTCTTAAAAACTTAAAAAAAAAAAAAGCCCAGAGAGTAAATAAGAACATTGAATGTAAGTAGAAAAGACATAAGGCCCTTGGACTCAAGAGAGGAAAAGGGATGCAAAAGGTAGAAAATCCCCTATTGAACATTTTTCTCAAGACATGCTAGAAGAAAAAGAGACCAGCATAGAGAGCTTTTCTAAGTGTGGAGCCATTTCTTTAGCTAAGGTTGGAGTGGTCATGAACAGAACAGTTTTGACCTGGAAATAGGGATTACATTGAAAGAATTCAAATATATAGGACTTCCCTCTCAAGAGTAAAAAATTCGCTTAAATTAATTTATATTTTAGTGAGGATTAGGGAACAAGGTAAATGAATTAGGAAGTGAAGTTTTAGGTAATTATGAAAGTCAGATTGCTGTGTTAACTATAAGTAGAAGTAACTTGAGAGTGGGTGCTTATGAATTGCATAACTTTACTCTGATATTGCCATAATGTAATCAAATGTGGTTTGCCCTACAAATGACCGTACAAGTTCTCTTTTGAAAAGGGCACTGTTGGGGAGGGCATGTGAAAGAAAACCAAGGAACAAAGGCAAGAGAACTACCATGTTCTTTTAAATGGTGGTGTAGAAATTTTATAAAATCATAAACAAATTTTAACTGGAAGAAACCTTAGAACAATGATGATAACAATAGTTATTAGCTATTGACCACTTACTGCATGCCAGGAATTATTATAAGAGTTTTTCATGCCTTATCTCATTTAATCTTTGTAACAACACTCTTTTTTTTTTTTTTGAGACAGAGTTTCACTCTTATTGCCCAGGCTGGAGTGCAATGGCATGATCTCGGCTCACCGCAACCTCCACCTCCTGGGTTCAAGCCATTCTCCTGCCTCAGCCTCCGAAGTAGCTGGGATTATAGGCATGTGCCACCATGCCCAGCTAATGTTTTATATTTTTAGTAGAGATGGGGTTTCTCCATGTTGGTCAGGCTGGTCTCAAACTCCCGACCTCAGGTGATCCACCTACTTCGGCCTCCCAAAGTGCTGGGATTACAGGTATGAGCCACCGTGCCTGGCAACAACACTTTTTAATAGAGATGATTATTAATCTTCATTTTATAGGTGAGGAAATTGTGCCACACGTGGTAACTAATTTTCCCAAGGTCACACTACAAAAGTAAGAAGCTGAGTTGTGAACTCCAGCGGTGTGGCTCCAGTCCACTTCTTAACCACTCTAGGAAATATGGGGTCAAGTTCACATGTAGATATGGTATTATTTATGCAACAGTAATTGCTGTGGCTATGTAACTTCAAAATTGTAGAATAGCTTAAACACAATATGTTTGTATTTGTTCATATAACAACCTTGTGTGAACAACTGGGATCATCAGACTGGCTGGCAAGGGTTCTGACATCTTCACATCTTCAACAGACAAGGCAATAAAATTAAAAAGTGATGTGATCATGCAATGTATTATACTGGCAACAGCTTTTAGCATGAGACATAGCTGTGTATATTGCACACGTGACACATCTCTGGAAGGTTTCCAGTGAGAAACCATACCCTAGAACTATTCCTGGAAGGAAGAAAGGAGGAGAGAGTTACTTGCCATGGTTTCTTGTTATTTCATGTTTCGTAGAGGTCAAGTTTTATCCTACAAGGCTCTAATACCTCAGAGCTTTCAGGTTGTGTGATCTGTCTTGCAGTAACCACTCAGTAAGCTAAACACTACAAGTACAGTGTGTCATTTCATGCAAATGTGGAAGTGTAATCACAGAGATGAGCAAGAGTGTACCATGAAGGCCAGGTAAGCATAGGATAGGCCTCCAAGGCACATATTACTTTTGCTTCCTTTCCATTGACTAGGACTCCAGCTATATTGCCCCATTAAATTGCAAAGGGGATGAGTAATGCAGGCTAGCTGTGCACCTAAAAAGAAAAGGGAAGGGCTGAGTGTTGTGGCTTATGCCTGCATTCCAGCACTTTGGAAGGCCAAGGTATGAGGGTCCCTTAAGCCCAGAGATCCAAGACTAGTCTGGGCAATGTAGTGAGACCTCATCTCTACAGAAAATTAAAAAAAAATTAGAAAAAAAAGGAAGAGGTAAAACATGGGTTTTGAGGAGCCCCTGGCATGTATATTGTATGTTTAAGAAAGGGAAGTCTAGAGAAATTGAGTGCCTTGCTAAAAGTCACAAAGCTTAGAGTCCAAATTCTTCTCACAATGATTGGTTCTTATTTTTTGCTTCCAAAGTTAACTGGAAGTCTGTGGATATGAACACACATACTCTGTTCCAGACATAAGGGTTTTATTTAGTTTTGAAAGAAAAAAATGACATGTAAGAGATACATTTAATAGACCCAACTGTATCTTACCTTTTTTTGGTAATTTAAAAGAAAATCTGGAATCATAGAAAAAGATGATGTTTACATGACCTTAAAAATCCCTGAAGTTAACAATTTATTGTTTTAGCTAATTAAAAATAAAAACTTGTTTGACATTTAAGTGAATGATTAAACCAGAAAACTCAAATCCATGGTCCCTCTGAGAATATTATGTTGGTAGATGCTCTGCTTTTCTCAATATTTGAAGAAAATTAAGGCATTCTAGTTTAGCAAATGTGATTTAGACCAACCCAAAAGATGTGGCCATAAATGTTATAAACAAAGTCTTGCAAAAAGTATGTAACATAAAGTAAATATATGTTTTCCTCATTCTTCAGACTATTAGGTAACCCTGAAAGTTGAGACGAATGGATAATAAATACTTCATGATCTAAAGAAATATACTAGATATATCTCTGCAGCATGCACTTAACAAGTGACTATATAGATCTGTGACTATTACTCAATTCTGGTCTATATGAAGTTGGCTAAAGAGTTATCAAGAGGATTCTTTTTTTTTTTTTTTTTTTTTTTTGATAGAGTCTTGCTCTGTCACCCAGGCTGGAGTGCAGTGGAATGATCTTGGCTCACTGCAATTTCTACCTCCTGGGTTCAAACAATTCTCCTGTCTCAGACTCCCAAGTAGCTTGGATTACATGTGCCTGCCACCATGCTAGGCTAATTTTTTTTTTTTTTTTTTTTTTTGTATTTTTAGTAGAGATTGGGTTTCACCATGTCAGTCAGGCAGGTCTTGAACTCCTGACTTCAGGTGATCTGTCCACCTTGGCCTCCCGAAGTTCTGGGATTACAAGTGTGAGCCACCATACCTGATCTCAAGTGGATTCTTTGAAGGGAAGTTTTAGGAGTAGATAATATTATGACATTTCCTCTCCTCTCACTCATGGGGGAAAAAAAAAAGAGAATGGAGAGGGTTGTTCATTGCCTTTTCCTCAGTCCAACTGAGGGGCACTCAATGAAACATTCAGAAAATTGAACCTGTTTGCAAAATGAGGAGATGTATGCTCATCTCTTGTTTGGAAAACTCTAACAGTTGGAGTCAGGCTGATGTTTTCCCTCTGCTGGTGAGGCAAGGATTGAGGAAGCAGCAATTGGTCAAGCTGTACTATGTGATTCGGTGGCAGTCAAACATTCAACTCTCTTTCTGTGGGCCAAGTGAGCCCATAGAGATAGCTAGGCTTGAGTTTTCTCAGAACCCACCCCAACAGGGCTGAGAGTTGGAGAAAGAGAAACCCAGCAGAAGGTCCTGGATCAGGGAAGTGTACAGGGTCATGGAATATATCTGAAGAACCCTCTAGCAGCCCTCACCTCACTCACCTCTCTCTCTATTTGTCTGTCTGCCTTCCTTTCTTTATATGTGGGGATGACAGTAGAGGTCAAAAATTTAGAAATTTGTCCAGGTTATTCTGGTGTTACTTAATTGCAACAAACCAAGACCATCACATAAGGTGTTTAAATTTTCTTTCACCAGATTGATTAGTCTTTTAGTATGTGTTTTTATTCTCCTTTTATTTTATTAATAAATTCCATTGGCAGTTTGCTGTGGGATACAATTATTTTTGTGGAAGTCAATACATGGGCTCTTCTGCCTCCTTTCAGCAGCAGAAAAACAGATTTGGTGATTTAGGGATTTCTTTTGGCTTCTACTATGATATAATCTCTATAGTAGGGGACAGAGTTTCGGATCTAGAAGGGCATTCCACATCCTCTGCCTTGTAGGATGCTTTTCCAGCTCACCAGACCACTTCCTTCAGAAAGAGGGGCGTCAGTGAGATATTTCAGGTATTTGTGACTTTCTGGTTCTTCTCAGTGCTGCTTGAGGGACTAGGAAAAGCAGATGTATCAATACCATGGTTCTTTGCTATCTTAAATATAATATGGAATCATCAAGATAGGTACTTTTCAATTTACAATAGCACCTGTTAACAATTGATCCATATTCAGTTTGATTGAGACAAGGCAAACTAAAGCCAATAAAAATTTGTTTTCTTGTCCTTTTGAGAGTAGTAGATGTGAACAGCACAATTTAGACTCTGAAATGATTTAACTTGATGAATTAAAATTGCCACTTAACATAATGACATAATGAACATATTCAAAAAATTAAAATGTTCTTTTCAGGAAATGCAATTTGTACATTTGCAAATTAGAAATAAGGAGGGGTCACGTTGAGCTCTGGTGAATATAACAGGTGAAAAAATTCACTAAACACCTTTCTTCTTTTTGAAATGTTCTCTTTGGTAAAGAAAATTAGACTTTTAAGATTTTTCCCCTCTTTAGCTTTATAAATAATGTATTATGAAAAAATATGAAAATCATGTTCGATGGAAATCCACTGTACAACTTGAAAACAAAAGGGTGATTTATACATTTTTTTAAAAGAAGAAAACTAAGAAGGTGTTTGAGAAGAAAGAACAAGTTTCACGTGATTTTTAAACTCTCTGTACTTCCATGGACACATAGCATAGAAACACATTTTACTCCTGGATGTGCTATTCCTTTCCACATAAATGTCATCTTGTGGATTGTATGATATTGTGTGGTGCACAGTCCATCTCACATGGCTAAATGTGGAGGCCCTGCCTTAGAATCTCTTTTATATTACCTTTAGAATAAATAAGGATAAATTCTCATGCCTCATAAATCTTAGCTCTTCTCATAGAGTCATAAAAAAGTTATTAATAGGTAGGAAATCTCAAAGGGACCACACTTCAGAGTTGTAAGGAGGGAGAGTTGTAAGGAAGGCTTGTTGGCTTATAAAAATAACTGAGGGAAGCAAAGGAGATGTGTGGGCCTGGCAGGAGAAGAAACAATACCGCCTGTGCCAAAACAATGACAGCTGGCATTCCATGGGTTTTTGCTATGGATGAGAGTGCTCAAAATTGAGCAACTTCAGTATTTTCAATTATGGGTGGCAGCTATAATGGTCAGCCTCCAGTTATTTTCACCACATCCTCAAGAGATATTGTTCTCTATTACTTTTACATCTACTCTTCTTGTTCCTTATCCTTTGCCCACAATCCTAAATTTTTGATTTGTTTTTTTAAATCAAAAATTGGATACAAATTAAATTACCTATAGCTGGCTAGATGTTTTTCCTATTTAGCTTTTCTGTTGGTATGAGGATGAGGGAAGAAGTTTAAATGGACTGGCTGTGATATTTATGAAATGGTGATGGTGTAAATTCAAAATGTAAAATATCAATCTTAAATAAACAACTTAAGGTTTAATATAATGCGATGTTTTCCATTTGCAAAATGTCCAAGACAAGCAGACTTTGGTTCATGAAAATTTTATTTGTCTTGTTTTTCTTCTGTGGCTCCGACTAAGTTCCTCTGCTTATGGTTTAGTTTATAAAAGTTTTTGCTACTGGAATCTCTTAGGAATGTCAATTCTAATGGTTTTTCTTCTTTCATATAATGTTCTCCAAAGCTCCTTGAGAAAGACAGGTTGTGAATGCAGTATAGGCTCATCTTTCGTGTATAGCGGGCTCATATTATTGCCAGTCTTAGCTCCATCTGATTACATAACGATTCTATTATACAAACAAAACTGTTTATTTTGCTTGATGATACATGTAATATAGGACTTTTGGTTACCATAGAGTTAATCAATATAAGGATGAAATATGTGTTTTGAGTCGCTTTGCCAGAGGAGATGATGCATTTTTATATAACTTTTGTTCTCTAGTTTCATTTCTTTGCTACCAGTAGAATGTATTTGAGAGATAGCTGGTCCATGCGAGTCTAGAGTTCCTGGCATTATTCTCAGTACTGTTCCTTTTACAGATGACCTTAGTTGTCTTTGGCTTTAATGCTTTCAGGATTTCGAATTTCATCTGATAAACTTCATTCTAGCCCAGTGGTCCCTCCACTTAGAACTTAAGCACTCTATGATACCTGGCTATTTTGGAGTCTCAGCTGAACTATCTGTCCTTGTTTGTCTCATGGTTTTACATTGCTTTGTGTCATTTTTTTTTTCTGTTTCTAGTCCTAGCTCTAGTCCGCACTTGGATTTCTCTATAGGAGTATAAGCTTTTACCTATTGAGAAACAGTAGGTAAAATCGAGAGAGAGAGAGAGAGAGAGAGAGAGAGGGAGAGAGCGCGAGCGAGAGAGAGAGAGAGAGCGAGAGAGAGAGAGAGAGAGAGAGAGAGAGGAAGAGAGAGAGAGAGCGCGCGCGCGCGCGAGAGAGAGAGCGAGAGAGCGAGCGAGCGCTCTCAATGGATATCAGGGAACTAGCCCCAATTCTTTCCCATCTTTGTTCCCTAAAAGAGAAGTAACTGTGCCCTCTTTGAGTGGAGCTTTCCCACTTCTTAGCATAAGTGTTACAATGATGCAGACAGCACCCCATCACCACTTCCCCAGCTATTTTTGGAGTTAGTTCTCTAGATAGAAAAGGATATAAAATATTCTCTAAGAGATGACTAGCAAATCATTATAAATAATCATTTAGAAAATAAATCAGGCAGAAACAGCTGGGCAACAGTGACTCAGGGAGGCTGAAAAGTGTAAGAGAAGAACCACATTTTGGCCTCAAAGTAAACTAAATATTGATCATTATAGAAAAACAGGAATATGTTCTCTTTGCTTGATGTTTTTATTAAAAGAAACTAAAATAATTTACAGGCACGCATTGATAACGAGTTCACTGTACACTCCCATTTTTTTGAATGCTTAAATTGAGGCAGAGGGATGATGATTGATTTACTCAAAGCACTTACCATGTCAGTGGTTGAAAATTGTTGAGATCCTTTATACACTGCAGACCACACTGCTTCTAATGACCTATGTATAATTCATCTCGGCTTCATCCAAATTAGGAGCTGACATTTTTTTGGTAACACAAATCATAGCTTCTTGTCAGTAAAAAGTCTCTAGTGTGGGAAGTGCAGACTGCTAGGAGGCCCAGTATGCTGCTAACTTTGTTGTTTTTGTACAGATCTGAGAGAATCTAATAGTTTGCCACCTTTATGTTGGCACATGTGTCCATATGTTTATTGATGAAGCTGATTTTTTTTTTTCAACCCAGGTATTTCCTGGGCAAACAGAAAGGAGATCATTTTGAGGATTTTCTCCAAAGTGATTCAACGTGAATTAACAATAAAAAATCATTAAACATGTTTTGGGTTCAATCAATTTTTCAGTAATGATTTAAAATGATAACTGTGAGCCTAAAAAATTGGAATAAGGCTAATTTTATTTCACTTTTTGAAATGTATTTTTGGAATTAAAAAAAATCATTTTCCTCTAACAGCTGAGTAATTCTCTTTCTCTTTTAGCCTTTTCCTGTTGTGAGAGTGAATAGCTATGCTCAAAGGACCAATTTGCTTTCTTAGTGTGCAGAACTGTCACTGCAAGGCAATTTGAGGTCAAGCTGAGCCATGCACATATAAGGGGAGAAGGCAGCGTGATCTAGAGCAGGACCAAGTGATCTTGGAAGATGTATCTGAACTTTGATTACAAATGTTAACCAAGGTGTTCCCTTTATCCTTCTATAACATAAGAAATAAATGTATCTGCTACATGTGTAAAAATTATGCTGTGTCCCAAATGATAGAGAATTCTAGATAGAAATGATCTAGATATACTTTGTTGCATCATGATATTTCTGTTTAAACAGATTGGTTTATTATTAACATATTTTTATGGAATTTTTTTTTTTTTTTTTTTTTTACTTTATAGCCTTAGAAATATCTATGGTTTAATTCTATTTTAATACAGGAATCTTGATGAGCACTACCAAATTATCATTGTTTTAACTTTTTTCAAAATCATTTCAGCAAAATGGAACTCAAATGTTTCAGGTTTATTTACGCTTTGAGTTTTCAATAATAAGATATTGGCTTTGTCCAGCCAGAATTCTTAATAAACGGAAGTTTAAAAATGTAACCATTTGGCCAGGCATGGTGGCTCACACCTGTAATCCCAACACTTTGGGAGGCCTAGGGGGGCGGATCACCTGAGGTTGGCAGTTCAAGACCAGCCTGAACAACACGGAGAAACCCTATCTCTACTAAAATTACAAAATTAGCTGAGTGTGGTGGCTCATGCTTGTAATCCAAGCTACTTGGGACGCTGAGGCAGCAGGAGAATCGCTTGAACCTGGAAGGCAGAGGTTGTGGTGAGCCGAGATCATGCCATTGCATTCCAGCCTGGGCAACAAGAGTGAAACTCTGTCTCAAAAAAAAAATGTAGCCATATTTTCTGAGGAAGAATCAAATTAACAAAGCTCCCATTAGAAACTTAAATTTTAAATTAGTTTTTTTTTTTTTTAAATAAAGACATGGGGTCTCGCTCTATCTCCCGGGCCGGAGTGCAGTGATGTAATCATGGCTCGCTGTAGTCACGATCTCCCAGGCTGAATTGATCCTCCAACCTTAGCCTTCAGAGTAGCTGGAATTATAGGTGTACATCACCACATCTGTCTAATTATTTATTTTTTGGTAGAGACAGGTTCTCACTGTGTTGCACAGGCTGGTCTCAAACTCCTGGACTTAAGCAATCCTCTTGCCTCAGCCTCCCGATGTACTGAGATTTCAGACATAAGCCACTGCTCCTGGCCAACTTAGAATGTTTGTTTTGATTGGTACATGTCCAGTGCTTGTCTTCTACATCTTGTATATGTATAATCCTCTCTAAAATCATTGATATCAATGAAGATAACCCTGATAGCATGCAACATACAAAACCAAAAGAAAGATTTTATGATATTCACTTATGTTCTTTTGACTAATGCAATATAAATATTTTTTTAAAATTGTACAAAAAAATAGTTGAAATGAAAGAATGCTTATGTTAAGACTAAGATGATTGGTGAATTCAAGCAGCCATAATTTTTTATGACCTATATAGTAGGAAAGACTGGGATTCAGTGTTTGACAGAATTATTTTATTTTTTAGCTCTCCAACTTATCATGTGGTTTGTGACAGTCAATAAAACAGGTTTGTCTATTTCTTTTTCTTTTTTGAGATGGTCTCACTCTGTTGCCTAGGCTGGAGTGCAGTGGTGTGATCTCAGCTCACTGCAACCTCCGCTTCCTGGGTTGAAGTGATTCTCCTACCTCAGCCTCCCAAGTAGCTGGGATTACAGGTGCCTGTCATCATGCCCAGCTAATTTATGTATTTTTAGTGGAGGCAGGGTTTCATCATGTTGGCCAGGCTGATCTGGAACTCCTGACTGCAAGTGATCCTCCTGCCTCGGCCTCGCAAAGTGCTGGGATTATAGGTGTGAGCCACTGCACCCAGTCAGGTTTGTCTATTTCTCACAGTGTCATACAAGAGGTCTAAAATGATCCCAGCCAAGAGCAAGAATACAAAAATTGTCATGTGGTGTGTTACTAATAAAATGTGAATTAACATTCAAAATCTGTCTTCCTTATTAGAGAATTACCAAGAAAGCCAAAGGGAATGCTCTTATTTCAATATCTAAATATATGTTAAAAATCACAGCATTTCCCTTGAAAACCTTCATAAGTACACAAAACCAGAAAATTACAAGGCAAAAAACTGAAAATTCATTTTTGAGAATGCAGTAACATGGATCTGATGCAAAAGACTAGATGCAGATATTCATGACATAAATGATTAATCCAAATATCTGTATTCTTTTTTTCCATTACTTAGATAAAAATGTTGTTCTAGCTCAGGAAATTTAGAAGCCCTCAGAACAACCTGATGACTTAAGTATTGTGTTTGTGGTATTACCTCAGTCAAGCAAGTAATTCTGGTAGTTGAATAGATACATAAAAACTTCTGCATAAATTGACTGCTTTCATAATTTTATTAAACACTCCATGAGGAAACAGAGCTGAGGGTTCTGTAAGCAGAGTGGACAGTATCAATTACATCTCAAAATGACTAATAAGACAGAATTTTTGCAAGATAATTGATGCCTGTTTTTTCCCTGCCATTTTAATTGCTCAAATTTAACTTTATTATTAACATCAATTTTAATTTATACAAGACAATACTCAATCTAAGATGCATTAATATCAAAAGGAAACTGCTAGCAATTATTTTTGTAGGTCTTCTTCTTTATACTCATAATTGAGGATTTGTGAGTCATTATTGATATAAGACATAGAATTGTTTACTGGTAGGTCAAGTTGTCATTGCCTTTTATATTTCACCACAAAAAGTGCATTGATCATTTCATAAAATATTTAAAAGTTGAAAGCTTTGAAAAATGTTCATTTTGCAGCATAAACAAAAATTGTAACAACCAAGAAAATTTAATAATAGCTTCAAATTAAACAGACAAATCAAACTTGATACATATTTATTGAAAATGCTCTCTATATAAAAGAATATATATTCTTTGCGCACAAGTCAGTTCTAGTTTTTCATATCGACAAAGGGTTTTTAAGTGACCCTTGATCTAAGATCAATACCTAAATAAATTGTTGTTGTGTTGAGATGCTGATCACTTTGCTATTTTTTTATGTTATAATCATTAAAGCAAAAAAAAAATTTCACATGTGCTGACTATAATAAAAGCACACCCAAAACCAATATGAAACTAAATATATAATGTAGCGAAAAGAACAATGGACTCATTTAAACTTTGTACTAAATAATTTGTGCAATAATAAAACTTCCTGTCTTAGTTTTCCCACCTGTAAAATAAGTTTATAACATTAAAAGATCTTTCATAAATATACTTTCATAAATATGATATAAAGCCAGAATTATAATTGTAATAGCGTTGGTAGTACCAAATTTTCCTTTATGTGATCTTAACTCATAAACCCATAAACTGGTGGATATTAAACTTCTTGTCCAATATTTTCTACATACACTTTTATAGCAATTTGGCAACACAGATTTTCTTATTAGACTTCACTAGGAGATACAAACATTTCTTAAAAGTGACTGAATGTGCTTACAGCATTTATACTCAATCTTGGTATTTAGTAAATAAAAATTATGCCTGACATTCTATAATTGTGTTTGAATGTTTGAGGGACATTGCACTGAATAAAATCATGATTAGTCAGTAACAGTATCAAAGTACCAAGTAGAAGGGAGAATTGTGTCATTTATGATTAGCCCTTGTGCTTTTCATCTTAATTGTTTTTTCATCAGTGAGTCATCGATGGGATGGGTGTATCTAAGACCTAGTCTATGTCAAGAGTTCTCAAAGGTTTTGAGACATACTAATTTTTAATTCCATGAAGACTTAAAGTTTCTTTTCAGGAGAATAAGAAGGGAGATGTTAGATAGTTAGGTGAGTGGGAAAGCAGGTAGTGAAATTCTTGGGTAGAATAGTGTAGAAGGTTTCAATATAGGCTCTATCTCTACTGGTAAGTGACACCAAGGTGAATATTAAAATGGTAACTGGCTGGAGATGAACCAGATAGTCAGGATCTACTGGCTGAGTCTGATTTACCTGTTGGAAACTCTGTTTCTATGCCATAGTTATGTCATGTTTTTGGCAATTAACACTTGATTTCTACTATGATTTCCTATGTATGAGAACTTTAAACACATCTTATTAAATACATATTTAAGAAAGTATGAATCTAGAGAACTCACTTTCTCCTTCCTTTCTTTCCTTCTTTCCTGTATCATTTATTGAGAATCTATTATTTCCAAGAACCATTGACCTCTAAATCATTCAGAAAGACCTAAAACATCTAAAGGACATGGTCCATGTGTTGTGGGGGAAATGGATATGCAAATACCTGTGGCACAAAACAGGCTATCATTATTTCTATTAAATTAGGATAAATTGCCAAGAGGATTCAGGGTTTAGAGGGATCTTTACCAGCTGTGGTGAGCAGGAATCAGTTCTATCTCTAATGCCCTCATTCTTTTGATAAATATATCTATGTATGTTTATAAAATATATAGATAGATATGTTTATATATCACATATTTAATATATTTTAATATAATATTTACATTAAATATGCGTCTATAAATATGCACATAAACACATTTTCATCTCTATTTTGAAATCCGTTTAGATATTTAAAAAATCAGGAATTGATACTATACCTCCAATTCCAATTCAACCATATAGTTCATTCTAGATTTCCCACTTTTCATTTTGTAACTTCCTTTCCTAACACTGAGAAGCCTGGCTCTCATGATCATTAATGTTATTAGATCAGTCCCCTCTTATGTAACCAATTTCCCATTGTAGCTCCTGGTACCTCCCACTCATGTTCTGACACCTTGAGTCCAGCCATCCTACCATGTGATGCTGTTTTCATCCTAGTCTTCTGCCATGTTGGTTGTTCAATAAATACTTGATTGATTAATGTATCTCAACACAAGATTCTTACAGAGCAGTGTATTTTTTAAAAGATTACCAGTCTTCTGTAATACCAACAATTTAAGCTTTATTTCTGGGTTAAAATTACATTATGTTAGTGTCAAACTCAAGTCCAGTCGTTTCATTGAGCCAATAGAAATGAATTATGCAAATATACTTTGGATGAGGTTTGAAAGGGCCCAGAATCAATGAAGAGGAAGGAAAGGATTTTCTGTTAACATGTTAAACTGACTCATTTAATAATTTAATTCTGTCTGGACTTGTTTGAAGATAGAATATGAAATAAAGCAAAGGGCACTGAGAAAATTAGAGAAATTAAAAAAACACGTTTGGTTTATTTATAGTATTTCTACTTGTATAGAAGTAGAAAGGAAAAAAAAGACATAGTTTGCACTTAACCTTGTAGGGTTTAAATATAGGCAAAAATCTCTATGCTACAGAAAAATATAGAAAATTAATATGTATAAAAAAACTTTGTTACATATTGATGGATTTCAAGACATGCTACCCCAAAATATAGCACCTTGGCATTTGAGTAAAAGAAGGAAAGCCACTATGACTTTTACCTTACCCTTCTCCACTGAAACAGGCCATAAAAAATGATCTAACCTTCTCTAAAACAGGTCATAAGATCCTCATGTGAGAGGTGCCCAATCTATATCCAGAAGAAAGGAATGTCTTTATCTCTTAAGACATAGGGCACAGAGAAGAACCTGTTAGATCAGAATCCATTTGTCCAATTATCTGTCTGCACAACTGTCCACATTTCATTAAACCTAAGCATAAAAATACAGATTTTCCTGTTTCTTTGAGTCTTAATTTCTAAGGTTCCCATGTCATGTAAAACTTACATTCAAAACATTTATATATGTTTTATCTTGTTAATCTGTCTTTTGTTATAGGTGCCGCAGACACGAACCTACAATGTTTATTTAACTAAGTTATGACTTGGGAGATAAGGCCAAATATATATTGCAGTCACATAACCAATAACAATTAGCATCTGTAAACAAGAGCAACATCAGTCAGTGGGTTATTAATGGAATATCAATGACATGGTGATAGTAGATTTATGCCAAATCACTGTGGGCACAAAAGTCTAGAATTGTAGGTCTTTCTTGGTTATTCTCCTTTTCACTTTGTTTGTTCTTTGCCCTAAACAGACTCAGTTTATTTTTAGTGAAATTATTAGTAGCACCCTCTTTAACACTGAAAAATGTTCTGGCTTGGATTATAAACTATATATAGTCATCCAGTCTTCAGATAGATTTTGGAGAGAGAAAGCTGAGGGATCTCAGCTCTTCTTATTTGTCACTTTGACCTACAAGGAATAAGGTAATTTTAAGCAAGCCATTCAAAGGCACATAGGTCTAGTCCCACCTTGAACTACACATGAATGTAAATTGCACCAATCAGCTGCATTTTATACCAGCTGTAACTCATGGGTGGTCTTTAAAGAGAACCCCATTTAGAGTGCATTTCAATTATGCAAGGGAAATTTTGCAGACTGCTAAAATGACAGTGGGAGGTCTGAAATTTAGAGGTTTTCAATCACTATATTATGGACAGCAGATGAAAAGCTTCTCTAGCTACAGTCGTTGCCTAAAACTTAAGCCACTAGTTAGTCACCAACATACTCTGTTCATAGCATTCTATTATTTCCCTATAAAATTTAGATAAATTCTGAACACTATGTTATTCACAGTGGTGTCAGAGTATTCAATGTTGGCAGAATATGCTGTCAATGCTGACTTTTGCGTAATGAAAGGAAAACAAGATTTACCAGGATTTAATACTTTGGTTGTGTGACTCAATACTAATACAGTGTGCAGGTGCAAAATTATTAGTAATGTAATACTTTAACATTAAGTACTAAGATAGATATGGGATTTTTGTTTGTCAAGATTAACTGAAAAGTTCAAGACTTGATTGTGAAATTTAATATAAAGTTTTAAAGACCACCTTGAAATCCACTGAAAGAAAATTCTATGGATACAAATAAGGAATATTTGATGTGATAACACTTTATCATAGAGACAATGCTAAATCTTTAATCCATCTTAGGCAAAGGGAGAAAAACTATTTGATGAGATGGTGGCAAGATATGGAGAATGAAAAAATAAGTTCAAAAGAGAAGGAAAAATAAACCAAAGCAAGGAAGACAGAAATTATAGGGGACGAGAACTTCCAGTGATAAGATCAGAAAGAAGGAATCAGGCAGAGCATGGTGGCTCATGCCTATAATCCCAGCACTTTGGGATGTTGAGGTGGGAGAATCACTTGAGGCTAGGAATTTCAGGCTGCAGTGAGCTATGAATATGCCACTGCACTCCAGCCTGGGTGAAAGAGTGAGAAGCTGTTCAAAAAAGAAAACCAGCAGTAAGAAATATGAAGATCATTGCTTCAATAAAGTGGTAATATAGCAATCTGCATTTTCTCTCATTATTATTATTATTTATTTAAATAGGTCTTTGGAGAACAGGTGGTGTTTTGTTACTTGAATATGTTCTTCAGTGAGATTTCTGAGATTTTGGTGCGCCCGTCACCAGAGCAGTATACACTGTACCCGGTGAGTAGTCTTTTATCCCTCACCCACTTCCCACCTTTTCCTCAAGTTCCCAAAGTCCACTGTGTAATTCTTATGCCTTTGCATCTTCATAGCTTAATTCCCACTTATGAGTGAGAACATAGATGTTTGGTTTTGCATTTCTGAGTTACTTTGCTAATAATGGTCTGCAATTCCATCCAGGTTGCTGCAAATGCCATTATTTTGTTCCTTTTTATGGCTGAGTAGTATTCCATTATATAAATATATTTATAATTTCCTTTATCTTCTCATCATTGATGGGCATTTAGGGTGTTTTTATATTTTTCAGTTTGCAAATTGTGCTCCTATAAATATACATGTGCAAGTATCTTTTTTCATATAATGACTTCTTTTCCTCTGGGTAAATACTCAGCAGTGGAAGTACTGGATCAAATGGTCTACTTTTTGTTCTTTAAGAAGTCTCCACACTGTTTTCCATAGTGGTTGTACTAGTTTACATTTCCATCAACAGTGTAAAAGTTTGCTGATCCATGGAGACTGTGGCCATCCCTACCCCCAGGGACTCCAACCCAGGGAGATCAGTATTTGCTTTGTAAATCCCTGGCTGGAGTTGCTGAAATTCCCATAGGGAGGCTCTACCTGGTGAGGAGGGATGAGTATGGGTCTGGCCTAAAGAGACAATCTCTCCATGATCTGCCACAGCTGCTGTGCTACACTGTGGGGAATTCTTCTTTGGTCCAAACCACCCAGTCTCCCAACTGCCAGCAGGGGAGAATAGCAGACTGGCACTTCAGTGATGGTAGCCACTCTTCCTTCTGGGAGCTCAGTCATCTTAGGCAGCAGGTAGCTGCAATGGTGGTGGCTGACCTTCCCTCAAGAAACGTGGTAGTCTTAGGCAGTCTCCAGCTAAGCAGCCACTGAGAATCTGCACAGCTCTGTGGGTTTACGAGGGTAATCTCCTGATTCATGGGTTGCATGGATCCATGGAAAAAGTATGGTTTCCCAGGTGGGGTAACACAATCACTTACTACCTCCCTTGGCTGGGCAGTGGGCAGTGGCAGATCCCCTTGCCCTGTGCAGCTCCTGGGTGTGCTGTTGCTCCACCCTGCTTTTCCTCACTCTCCATGGGTCATGCCAACTGTGTAGTCAGTCCCAGTGAACGAACCTGGATATCTTAGTTGCTGCAGGATTCACTCACTATTTTCATTCTGCTTGGTAGGAGCCTCTGACTATAGCTGTTTCTAGTCAGCCATCTTGGCTCCTCCCTTTCCTGGATGGTCTTGTTGCTTATAAGTGTTCATCAGTGTCTGGGCATCATTAAAGAGTTAGGCACTTATTATAGTTTTGCAGTTTGGGCTTGCATTTTTGGGAAGGCTTTCTAGGTATTTGAAGGAACTTGGGTCATCGAATAATGCTGTGGTTCTTATAGACTTGTTGAAATACTGCCTTGGTAGTCTTGAATAAGATCTGGATGAGTTCTCTAGATTACCAGGTAGATACTCTTGTTTGTTTCTTTTACTTTCTCCCCCTAAAACAGCCTCTCTCTCTCTCTCTCTCTGTCTCTCTCACTCTGTTCTGAGCCGCCTGGAACTAGGGCTGGGTGGACTCAAGCATTCCTGTGGCCATAACCACCAGACTTGAAGCCAGTACAGCACAGGATGTCACCCATGGCTTGCTGTAACCACACTACATGGCTACCACCTATGTTCACTCAAGGCCCTAGGGCTCTATGACCAGCATGTGGTGAAGTCAGTCAGATTTTTATCTTTTTCTTTAGGGTGGCAAGTTTCCCCATGGCTCCTGTGGGTCCAGAGATGCTATCTGGGAGCCAGGGATTGGAGTAAAAAATGTTAGCAATTTACCTGATGTTCTAGTCTACTGTGGCTAAGCTGGCATTCAGACTACAAAACAAATTCCTTCTTGCTGTTGCCTCTACTCACTGGCAGAGAAACCTCTCTCTGTGTCTACCATTACTACCAGCTCACAGAGGGCTTCTGCCTGGCTATCTTTGATGTTCACTTAAAGCCCAAGGGCTCTCCCATCACCTTGTGCTGAACACTGCAAGGCCAAGATCTCACTCTTTAGGGCAGTTGGCACCCCACTTTGTTCCAGGGCAGGTCCAAAATTGATTTCCAAGTACCTAGGCTTGGAGTTGGGGACCCTAAGTGTCTGCTTATTGCTCTACCCCCATGTAGCTGAGCTGGTACCTATGGTACAAGACAAAGTCCTCTTTGCTTCTCCCTCTGCTTTTCTCAAAAAGGGAAATTTCACCATAGCTACCATAGGTGGGAAGATGCTGGGACACACCTGAAGCCAGAATGTCTCAGAGACCAAGATCCACGATGTATTAACTGAGTATCGTTGTTGGTTATCTGGGGCAAAGGACTCTTTAATTAACATGTGACGAATCCTGCCAGGACTGGGTCCTGTCCTTCCATTCAAGACAGCACATTGTCTTTTGGCCCAGGGTATGTCAAGAAATGAGGTAGGGCATGGAATGGGGACCTTATGACTCTGTCCCATGTCCTAGCCTACTGTGGCTGTGCTGGTATCCAAGATGTCAGGCAAGTCCTTTATACTCTTCACTCCTCAAGCAGAAGGAAGGAGTCACTTTTGTTGTTGCCAGCTGCATGGCCTGAAGTTGGAGAAGGCATGGAGCAAGCACTCCCTTAACCGCCTGGGCTGGTGTCTCCCTAGGTCACATGCCATCCTAATCCACTGTGTGTAAGCCCAGACCAGCCCTAGGAGTTGCCTAGAAATTGCAGTCCTTGTGTCCTAGACTGCCTTTTAAATTTACCTTGAACCCTAGAGCACATTAACCAGTGGTGGAGAGACCTGCTAAGAAACTCAAGTTCTGACTACTTGGATGGGCAATTTTCCTCTAGCAAGGTCTCATCCAAATGCTCTCTTCATGCCTGGGTGTTGGCTGAACCCATCACAGCTTTGCTCTCTGCTGTGAGAGGGCAGTACTGAGTTCAATGTAAAGTCTCACAGTTGCTGCACTTTCCCTCTCCGAAGTGCATAGATTTCTCCATGCTGCCTGGCTGCTGCTAGGGGATGGGGGAGGGGTGTTGCAAGCACCCCCTTAGATGCACAAGCTGTTGTCGCAGTAGATTGTGTGTCCCTCCAGTCCACTGGCTCTGAACCCATCTCAGCATTAGGACCTGCCTAAGAATTGCAGTCCTTATGGACTAGACTGCCCCTCAAGCTCACTTAGGGTTCCAGAGCACTTTAGCAGTGCAGGTGGTGAGGCTTGCTGGACTTCAGCCTCTGACCATTGGGATGGGTTATTTCCCTCTGAAGAGGGGTTGTCCAAATGCTCCCTTGGTGGGCAGGTGTCAGCTGGGTACAACCCAGTTCTGTTTTCTGCTGTGACAGGGAACACTGAGTTCAATGTAAAGTTCCCCAGTTGCTGTGTTCTCTCTCTTCCAAGTACACAGGTAATCTGTGCTGCATGGCCAATATGGGGGAAGGGTATGGATGAGAGAGAGGTAGCATCAGCTATTAAAGACTGCCTCTTGGCTGGGCGCGGTGGCTCATGCCTGTAATCCCAGCACTTTGGGAGGCCAAGGTGGGTGGATCATTTGAGGTCAGGAGTTCGAGACCAGTCTGACCAACATGGTGAAACCCTGTCTCTACTAAAAATACAAAAAAATTAGCCAAGTGTGGTGACGCATGCCTGTAATCCCAGCTACTCCAGAGACTGAGGCAGGAGAATCGCTTGAGCTCAGGAGGCAGAAGTTGCAGTGAGCTGAGATTGTGCCATTGCACTCCAGCCTGGGCCATAAGAACGAATCTCTGTCTCAAAAAAAAAGGAAGACTGTCTCTTCTACTCTACCTTTAAGTGCCTCTTTCACCTATATGAAGTTAAAACCAGGCACTATGAGTGCTCACCTGATTTTTGGTTCTTGTGAGGTGCTTTTTGTATGTAGTTAGTTGTTAAAATTGAGTGTTCTTGTGGAGGTTGGTGGGTGGGGGGAACAAATGGTGTAGGCTTCTATCCAGCCATCTTGCTCTACCTTGGTCTTGATTACATTTTAAGAGTTTCTGCTAAAATGTTAACTCCTCAGAGAAGTTTACTCACTTCATTGATACATTCTAGTAATTCATTATGATTCATTTTTCTTCATAAACATTTATAAGAAACTGACCTTATATGGAAATTATAAATTTATTTGTTTGTTGTTCATAGTCTTTGAAATCTCTAGTATCTAGAACAGTAGTTGATGCATAGTAGATGCTCAATAAATTGTTAATAAATTATATAATTTAAAAAGTATTCCACAAAAATGCTAATTAGAATCAGCTTTAAAACTATCCTTTCGGTTTGGAGATCTGATCCAACATGCTTTTCTTATGGTAGAAATTAATTGAATAAAGTTTTTTTTGTTTTGTTTTGTTTTTGAGACAGGGTCTTGCTCTGTCACCCAGGCAGGAGTACAATGGCATGATTATAGCTCACTGCAGCCCTAAACTTTTGGGCTTAAGCAATCCTCCCACCTCAGCTTCTAAGTAGCTAGGACTACAGGTGTGTGCCACCACATCCAGCTATTTTTAATACTTTTTTTTTTTTGGAGACAGAGTCTTGCTATGTTACCCATACTGATCTTGAACTCTTGGCTTTAAGTGATCCTCCTGCCTCAGCCTCCAAAAGTGTTACTATTATAGGCATGAACCACAGTAGCTGGCCAAGTAAAATTTTTAGGCATGTTTCTAAAACTTTTGTTTTATGCATTTCAATTAGGATTGCATACTGTTCTTTACCCTACTTGAACTCAAGAAGGTGCAAACATAACACATTGTAGTTTTTTTTCTCACAATCTTTTTCTTTTTTCATGATCTGTTGGGTGTCCTTTCTTATCTTAGGCAGATCTCATAGTTTTCTTGTAATTTTCAATAATTAAGATATGCCAGTGTAGTCAGTTTAAACCTGAATTCCTCTCTTTTTCTCCATATTTGAGCAAAACAGGACTGGCTTCCACAAACCAGCAGGAAAATTCAAGCTCTTCTTTCATTTTACACCTCAGAGTAGGGGCAAAGCCATTTTTTAAATTTCCCATTTCCTCTCCTTTCTATTTGTACCTTTCTGAAATTGGATTTAATAATAAAAATGGCAAAGTCAACTCCTGTACAAACAGACTCTCCTCCCTTGATTGTTGCCACCCCTCCGGATTACACTCGTTAGTCAATGGAACCCTTGGCAGCAGGCAATACAAGTGTCGGCTTTTTCTTGAAGCACAATTGTTAGTTCTTCAGGGAAGTCTGTGTTCTTGTTTTATTTTTTCCTGATATTTGCAGGAGAATTATTTAAAAACTTTAGTCACAGTAAAAATGTTTACAACATACATGACCAATGGTTATTGGTATTCTTATATTCTGCTTAATGGGCAAAAGTGGTTTAACGTTTCTTGTGGCATATTGGCAATATGCTTCAAAAGATTCATGAATATGTAGAGTCTTTGAGAAGTTCTACTTCTGTAAATTTATTGGCAATCAGTTTTAAAAGACACATGAATGTGTACAGCATTTGACTGAGAAATTCTACCTTCGTAAATTTATTCTCCTCCAAAATAAGTCAGAAACAGATGAAAATATATATGTATATAGATATTATTACTGTGTTTTTAATAGCAAACATTTGTAAATGAGGTATGAAGTTTGAGGTATGAGGTATTGTCATTATACCTCATTTACAAATGTTTGCTATTAAAAACACAGTAATAATATCTATATGCATATAAAAATTGTAGAGAACTACACAATGAAATATTATAAAGCCTTCTAAATGGTAACTGACATTTACTGAACATTTACTATATGCTAGGCATTCTTATAACTTCTTTACATATATTGACTCATTTAATCCTTGCCTCTACCCTATAAGATAGATACTATTATAATAATCATTCTGTATATGAGGAAATTGAGGGTCAGGGTGTTTAATGATCATGCACAAGATCATAAAATTGGTCAATAAGACTGGGGTTCAAGTTTAAGTAGTCTGATTCCAGATACTATGAAGTACAACCTCTCCAATATAAGTAATAAGGTAATTGTATATTTATTTGTTAACATACACATATTTCAGATATAAAGTTGAGTAATAAAAAGAAACAGTACAATATGCATTGAATGAAACAAGTTTTGAAAGATATATATATATAAATAGATATATCTGTTATACATATTTACAAAAAATTCTTGAATGTGTTGAGTTATATAGCTCAAAATATTAATCTATTGTTATTTTTTAGGTATACATAGCGGATTTGGGGTGATTATTTTGCTTTTTTTTCTTTTTGAAAAACAGCTTTATTGAAATATAATCATATAACATGGAATTCACCCTTTTAATTAAAGTGTGCAATTCAGTGTGGTTTTATTCACGGAAATATATGTACATTACCACAGTCAATTTTGGAACATTCTTATCATGATTATTTTCCTTTACACACATGCAATACTTGGGCTCATCTGTATAAACATGTAATACTTGAGAAATAACACAACAGAAACATTGAAATCCCTGCTCATCTCGATGTGAACTATGGAAAGTGTTTTCTATCTTTTGCTGGCCCTGTATGTTGCTGGTGGCTCTGTACCTCCTGATGTGGCAGGCACTGTGGCTCTATAGGAATTGAGCAGTGAGCTGGAGGAGGAGATTCAGGCTAATATGGAGCCAAGAGTTGCTGTATGTGCACCTGGGAGCCTGCCATGAGATACATGACATTATGTTCCAAACTGAGTTGCCCCAAATAATTTTCGTCTAACTTCTGTTTCTCAAAAAATAAACTTAAAATAAGCCATAGATTACCCATTTCCCCTCTGTTTTTTGCGGGCCATAAATTGGTTTAGTGTGCCTATCGGTAAGTTTTTTTAGGTTCAAAGTTAAAAAAATAATAGTGTTACCCAGTACTCTGTAATAAAAGGAATTTTAAAACACACATTTCCCCAGTAATATATACATACAAACTTGTTTAAACTAGGCATTCACATATTCTTGAATTTTTTTGGGGGGGCGGAATAAAATATCAGGAAATCATAATTTTGTAACAGTATTTGAATAATTTGACAAATAGATTTCAACATGAAGATTCAAAGGTCCACGTTCAAGAGTTCTCTAGATTTCATACAATTTGAACAAATCTATTGTCCCAAATCATCTTATAAGGGCAAATTTTCCATTAAGCATACTGAGACTCCTCTTCAAAATCCCCACAGTGACTGCTTTGCTTGCAAAATAATGACTAATTTAAGACTAGATTGTAAAAAAACAGCACGGCTATTAGTAAAGGATTTTTCATTGGTTCATCATTAATGACAGTCAGATTGGGCCATTACTGATTTTGGGGTTCTGACCTCCCTGCGGTTGTCTTTTCAATTGCCCACTTCTCACATAATCAAGAGGGATTACACAAACTTCTCCAACCACAGCTGTGCTTGAAAGAGTAAAGACTCTCTAATTTCAAAGTATGGAGGCTTTTTAGTTGAAGAAACTGCAATTGTAAAGTTATTTTGAATTTATTTGGCACCTTGGTAGTTCTTATGGCAGTTTACCCTTTTATTTTCCCATTTTAAAAATAATAGAAACACAGAACACACAATTTAAGGATAGTTAAAGCCACGGAAGTGAAAGGAAATATCTGGATTCAGTTCTCTGAGACCTCTTGTTCAGGAAAGTGGGAAATCTTTTAGCCTGGGGTGAGAATAATTGATGCCCACAGGGGGTTACAAAACAAGAGAAGGGAAAGTGTACTCAATAGAAACTGACTCAAGGATCTTTTTCATCCACCAGTGAGCAATCCAGTTTTTTCCTTCAGAGGCTCCTTTTGGCATGCTCCCAGAAAGTGCTTTGAGCCTTCTCTCAGGCAATCTAACATCTTGCCATTTCTTTGCCTGGTTTACAGCTTTTCCATACAGAAACCTGTACAGAACTGCCAATGAACAACTGCTCAGCTTTATCAACCTTGTGGGTCTCTCCAGGATATGAGCAAACAACACTGAAGAAAGACATTTCACACCTTTCAGTTCCTAAGCTGCTATCTTTATACAAAGCCAACATATTGTGTACTCCTCAAGCTTTTGCATGAACAGTGCAAGAACTCTGGCACCACCATATCAGCATTTCCCCAAATCCTCGTCTAGGGAAACAGTTATCCATTATCATAGGAACAAGAGTAAATTTATTTTTGCTGCTGAAAAGGAAAAAAAAATCATTCAACTTAAAGGATTAACAGATATTAAAATAATATTTGTGTAAGGTTAAGCTCACAGACTGGCAAACAGTGAGTTCTCTTGTACATTAATAATCTGGAGAGAATACCTGCTATACTTCAAAGACTTTAAAGAAAGCTTCTCAGTAGCATGTGAATTAATATGACTGATTAAGATTCAATTCAATTTTTAGCTGAATGATCAGAGGATAGTGTTCAATCATTGTACATTTTGTAGCAATTTGAAAATCTGTAATCCAAAAACATCCTTTAAAGGAAAACTTCTACTTCAGTTGCTCAGCTTGAACGAAGAACACTTCGTATTAAATTTAACAAAATTGGTCATCCCAAAGAAAGAACTGCGTCACTTGTAATGAGTTACTGGAAAAGATGAGGGTTAAGTTCATTGTGTAATCATTACAGATCATGCACTACATTAAGCTACATTTCAAAGTATTTTGCCAAGCAGTACTCTGGATAGTAATGCACAGAACTGGCAAAAATAATCTTTAAGTAACAGGGTAGGAGTGGAATAAAAGGAAAGGTGGGATATCAGCCTAAGTCATCAGAAAGCAGAGCAGGAGACAAGGGCTTATATGAAGGAAGCTTATTTGGGGAGATGATCCAGGGAAGTAGGCATGTAGGACAGGGAATAATGAAACCAGGGAAAAAAGAAAGCCAATTCAAAAATGGCGTATTTGTTAGTTTCTCAATGCCGTGGTCAACTAGGCTTGATCATCAAGGGATGCTTTGAGGATCTATGTGGACTATATCACAGGATTTTCTCCCTGTTCCTCTGCTTCTCCTTCTGTCAGGGAAAAGAAATGGAAGATATTATTGGCAAACTCTCTTTCCTCTTGAAAAAAGATTGTCCTATGGGATGTTAATTTCCTCACATGTAGGTTGCACATGTATAATTGCTAGTGGTCCTATATTGTAGATCCAGAGAAGCCCTGGGGTGGCAAGCCAGAAACGTGTAGTACTGCTGAAGTGAGGTGCTTTCAGCCTACCTCTACACAAAGATTCTTCCTGCAGCAATGGCTGGAGTAAAAAGTGGCTGAGAAAATGTGAGGTGGGGCAGAAGAGGTGTTTACCCTTTGGTCTGCTCATATTTGTTCATGTTCTCCGTTACATGTAATCAGTCACAGAATCTTCAGCATTATGACTAGCCAAAATCTCTATAAAAGACTTATGACAGGAAAGTTTGTGGAAAATTTATGATCCCTGCTTTATGGTCTTGTGACTTTTGTTGCTATTTATTATTTTTCTCCATGACTTACTCCAGGTTTCTGTCACTCACAACAAGCACTTGAATTAGTTTTCCCCATTAGATTGCTCACTGCTGTGGTTTTAATGTTTTTTCAAAATTTCATGTGTTGGCAACTTAATCCCCAAATTTATAGGTCCATAGTGTTTGGAGGTAGGGCCTTTGCCAATCAACCTGGCAATCAATAGAGTCCACTGCAGTTTCTCTTTATCATGTCACCATGTTTATTTCCTTCAAGATACTTTCCATATTCTGAAGTTATTTTACTTGTCCATTAATCCTAATCAGAGTGCAAACTCCTTGTGGTTACAAGTGTTGTCTCTTTTATATGATATTATAGACTCAGGAGGCCTGGTATAGAGTATGAACTGGATAAATATTCTTCTTTGCACTCTGAATTGGTACTTAGTCTTTGGTAGTTAATTCCTCAGGGCGCCACTTGAAGAGAACTTGGATTTATTGAATTCTTTGCACATGCCAAACAATATACATTATCTATGATGTAGGTGTTGTAATTCTCCCCATTTTATGTTTGAGAAACCAGTTGACAGTGAACTTGCTTAGAGTCACACAACTATACAGCAGGGCTTCTGGATCCAAATTCAGGTTTGTCTGGCTCTGAAACTACTGCATCAGGATGCTTTACAGTTTTACAGTTACATCTTCACAAAATGGTAGACTGCAGCAGCCTCTTTCAGGGTAGTCCATATGAGGACGTGTTGACCACAGCAGACAAAGGCATAGGCCTAGGATGACCTTGCAAGTTAGTCCCTGTCCCTGCTTCCTGCAGGAACACCTTTATAGTTACCTTTTTATTTGTCTTTTAGGTCAATTCACATTTCCTGGGATTCTGGGTTCTGGGGCCGTTTGGCCTACCTTATCTTTACTACTTATCCTCAGCCTGACTACCATATTGTTTCAGAGGAAGAAAATGCCTTAGCAATCTTTATTCTGAACTTTCTTGTGGAATAGTCATTTCTTGTACTTTCCTTATGCTCATTCAAAAATGAGTTGTATGGGGACAGCGATAATGCATATAGCCTTCAGATTTAAAGTGAAAGCTCATTTGTTGTAAGTCATTATAGATGTTATAGTATTAAAAGTGCCATTTTGGGAGGTGGGGTGATATATGCTGCATGTATATGTTTTTCAAAAAAGCATGTGCCTTCCAGGACTTCTTATTCCATTTCTAGCACATTGTCTCCTCCATACCCACCTGCCTAATTGCAGGTACATGGTCTTTAGCTCTCTTGAGTAGGCAGATTTCTATATTCAGACACACCAGATTGTCCCCCACATAAAGATCAGAGACAGAGAGCCCAGAATTTCAGTGTCCCTCAAGTTTTACTCTCCTTGGATTCCTGTCTTATTTCTTAATTTTTGAATAGTGTTTATTTCTTAATTATAATGATAGTCTCCTTATACAATCAAAGCAAAATGATCAAAATCAAGAAATTATAATATTACCATGAAATCTATAGGCTCTTTTAAAATTTGTTTAGTTGCTCCAATAATGTTCTTTTTGGTCCCAGGATCCAATTCAAGATAATTCATTATTATTTAGTTGTAATGACCTTGGCCTCCTTTAATAAGAAATAGTTTCTTGGTCTTCTATTAACTTTTGAAATCTTCACATTTTTGAAGAGCATAGATTAGTTACTTGTAGAATGTCTCTCAATTTAGATTTGTCTGATGGTTCCTCATGATTTATAAATTTTTGGCAGAAATGCCACAGATGTGATGCCATGCTCTCCTCAGTGAATCACATCATGTATGTCAATTGTCTCATATTAATGGTGCTGTTAACTCTGATTAGCTTGGTGAAGATGAGCTTTACCAAGGCTATTCATTGAAAATTTAATTAATAAATACGTTGTACTTATGAATTCATAAGCGTATTGTGAGGAGATGCATTGAGACTACGTAATATCGTATTCCTTTTTACAATTTCACTGATCAGTTTTAGCACCAAGGAAGATTCTTGCCTGAATCCATTATTACTATTGTGGTTCCCAAATTGTAGTTTTCTAGTCCCACGATTCCTTCTAATTATTAATTGGAAATCTACTATAAGGTAGAGCTTTTCCTTCTTGTCAAGTTACTTATTTTTATCTGTATGATTTATGGATTTTATGCAAAGGGCTATACTCCATTAATGTTATTTATTTTGGATATGCCAATTTTCCTATGATTTGCAAGTAGTCTAGTTGCTTGTTTTATTTGACATGTCCTGATATTCTTTGAGCAATTCCTTACTATGTAGTACAATAAAATGGCCCAGCTCATGTCATATTTTTCTGTTCCTAGTTCTAGTGGTCAGCTGTTTTTTCAGAGTCCTAGTTTCTTTTAATTAAATATGATATTTAAAAACCCTCTTCTGAGTTCTAGGTGTGCTTATTGCAATCAGTTGCATTATTGGAGGCTTTCTTTATGGAAAGAGCTAAAAAATTTGTGTATGTATTCAAATACACATCTGTCATCTGTCTCTATCTATCTATCTATCTATCTATTTATCTATCTATCATCTATCTACCATTATTCTATCATGAGTTCACATTCCAGTTCACCACCTTAGGCCTCCTTCTCCTCTCCCCTCGTTAACACTATTATTCAGTAATACGAAACTGATTATTTTTATTCATAATATGTTTACGTATTTCTTTATTCTCTCTGTAGCTAACCAACATCTAGCTGTACCTGCCTAAAACTGACCCACCATTAAAATGGAGGGGAAGAAAGAGGCAAGAAAAAGCAAAAGAGAATAGTTAGAAAGCAGGGTCCTGGACCTGACACATTCTCTCTCCCAATACCACTTTCCATAAAGAGAGTGGTAAAGGAGCAGTAACTGTTTTGTTATGGCAGTTAGCATAGCATGTTACATATAGCAGATACTCAATAAGTATTAATGGAATGAATAGATGATATTTCTGGGGCAAAAAATAAATTTTATCTGAGAATATGCCCTCCTTAAATATTTGAAATAAGAATTTATTTGAAATAAGTATTAACCCTCCAAACAAAATCATTTCGCATCAACTTATTTAAATAACAGGATGAGTTGGATAATTTGCTGAAGGCCTAACCTAAATCAGAGGTAGAGATGACATTAGAATGCTCAACTGTTACCAGTTTGGCTAGTAACTTCTCTGCTTCCTTTCTCTTTTCTAAACTACTCTTTTAATTTTTACATTTAAATTTTGGGAAATACAAAAAATTTTCAATTTCAAAAAACCTTCAAACCTCCTTTTGAGAAAAGGTCTCCTATTTTCATCTAATTTTTGAAGAACAGAGGGTCAAAGGTAGACAGAATCCCCAGAAAACAGATTCGGCGGGCTCTAACCATTGGTAGAGAGGGTCTAACTTCTGTAATGTTAAAACAGTGACATTTTGTATTTACATGGTACTTTCTACTAGCTAATTGCTTTATTTTCAGTTTTCTTAGAAATTTATTTCAAAATCTACATAAAATATATAGGGTGCTTGGATCAGTTACTGAAGGATAATGATAATTTTTCTTCATAGAAAATCTTTAGAAAAAGTATCTTTCTTTCATGTTGAGATGAACTTTCCTGTCTTGAATCCAAGGGACTGTCTTTAGAAATTGTCCTACAGATAGATTTAAAAAATTAGTTGTTAAAGTACTTTATTAATCTACAAAATTTTCAGCAGTCTTTTCTCACTTAATAGTGTCAGACTTCAATTCCAGTGAGTATCAGAGGATTTGAAAAGTCTAGTGCCAGGGGCAATAGTTTTAATTTTCCTGAAACAATTTATCTTCCCTGGACATGATTTATTTTAGCCACGGCCTAATTTCTTTCAAGCCTTAGTCCCAAGTGTCTGTGATCATTTGCAAAACTTGATGAGGTAACCTGGAGTTTTCCACATATCAACGTAGGATTACTGCTTCTGATTCTGCAGACAGAAAACTGAGAAACATAATAAAGTGAAAGATTGCACTACAAGTCAGCAGAATAGCTAAAATAGGTCTCAATCACTTAACTCACTGTCCGATTAGAAGATCTCTACCTTGTTAACTTCTTTTTTCAGTCTGATTTCCATTCCCAGGCATGGGTCTCTTCATCTATTCCATATATGACTCTTTATTTGCTTCGGAGGCACTCCTACACAGGGGAGAAGAAACAGGCAGTTAGCCTGATTGGTATTCTGCCTTGGGATTTGTAAGGATGTTTGTTGAAGATTAATACTGTGAGCAGGGTTAATGATGTGGAATCTAAGATGAAAACTCAATTCTTGACCTATTGTTTAAAATTTTATAGCTACATGATATAAATTTGATGGTTAAAACTATTAGTCATGAGCATTCATCTAATAGCTTTTAAAGCCAAATAATTTTGTGTGGTAATCTCTCCACTACTGACAAGAAACTCTTTTGCAGGGTCTTCTCCATCTGATTTTAATAACTTCTCCTCTAGTACTCCCCTAAGCCACCAGACATGTTGATTGATTTGTGAGTATTCAGAGTCAAAACTGACTTTAATGTTGATTCTGGGAAAATATTATCCAAAAGTTAAAACTGACACTCCTCGCTTTCTTCTCAAACTATTTTAAATATTTTAAAGATAAATAAAAATGATATCTATTTCTATTTTTAGAACATTATTTCTATCCCTGATGCCCTCCATCATTGCTGATCACCCCAAACTAAAGGTTAACTTTGGGTTCTCTTGAATTCATGTTGCCTTTCTCTTTAGTGTGCTCAGAGTGAATTCTAACAACTCAATATGAACTTCCATCCTACCCCCTTAATCAGTAACTCATTTAGTAAGCATGAACTGATAAAGGAATTGTCAGGTATAACATTTTACATAACTATTTATAAGGAAAAAGATTGGAGATGCTGATTTGGATATAGATTAGGGGAAAAAAATCCCTTTTCTTTATGCCCCGAAGCTCACATTGACCACTCTCCTGAAGGGTAAGAGATAAGACAACCTGAATACCACTTAAGAAGTATATCTCTTAAAGGTCAGACATAGTGGTTCATGCCTGTAATCCCAGTGCTTTCGGCAGCAAGAGGATCACTTAAGGCCAAGAGTTTGAGCCATCCTTGACAACATAGCGAGATTCCATCTGTAAAAAAAAATTACCTGGGTGTTTTGGTGCACACTTGTAGTTCCAGCTACTTGGAAGGATTGCTTGAGACTAGGAGTTTGAGGTTACAGTTAGCTATGGTCATGTCACTGCACTCTAACCTGGGCAATAGAGTGAGACCTATCTCTTAAAAAAAAAAAAAGAGAAATATATCTATTAAGTAAGAGAACATTCTCACCGAAAAGAGATCTTCAACTTCTACAGAGTGTAGAAATGTCTGTTTGTAATGACCTGCCTATTATCCTCACTTATGGTCTCTCAGCATTCCAAATAAATGTGGATGAACAATAATACCGTCGTCCATGGGACTCACAAAAGCATTGACTGGGTGGGGGCTTGCCCAGTAAAATCCAATTTAGTGCTTGGTTGAATAGAAATTTGTAGCATAAAAAGCAACTTGCTAGTTTTAGGATCCATGGTAATTGTATCTGCTCTTCTCCTGATTTGGCTGCTGCTGTCCTGCTGTGTTCTTGCTCCAGGCTGTGCAAAGAAGCAGGTTTAGAGGAAGTCATAAACATTTGATTTAATTAAAACCATTATTAACACCACTTCTCATCTCATTTCTTCAAGTGCCAAGGTGTAGATTGCATTTGAACAATGGTGATGTGATAAATACATAGGGAGAAAATACAATTCTTTTATGGCTTGTAAATAATAGAACAACAGAAAAATAAGATGTCCTGTAGTAATAAAACATTTCCTGGTCAGCGGTTTCCTTTAGCGTTAAGGTTTTAAGGGAGAGCAGCTAGGGTGATGCATTCAAGCCTTTGACTCCAGTCAAAAAGAAGAGATGGGGAAAAAAAGCAATTCTAGTTCAACCATCTGATTCTATGCTGAGATATCCAGTGCTGTTATTTAAAAGTCACAAGTCACAGGGACGGTGTTATTTTCTGCTCCAGCTGTATAACTTTGGCTTTCATATAGATACCCACATTAATGCCAAGAAGAACCATATTAATTCTCTTCGTCTCCTACTAACCCTTATACCTTTACATTTTGAATAATTCATAATTTTTAGCCATATGCTGTTACTAAGATTGGTAATCATTGGATAAAGTGAATAAATTTTGTTTACTTGTGGGTGTTTCTAGTGGTTAAATATATTCCTTGTTTTTCATGGGTAACTAACTTATTCTGGTTTGCTTTTTTTTTTTTTTTTTTTTTTTTGAGGTTTTAAAACTGAAATCTCCATATGGCAAACCAGGTTGGTTCATAACCCTAGTTATGAATGACTTTCAATTCTACTATTAGATTCTTTCATTTGGGAAATTTTCTTTTGAGAAATAGCTCAAGTATAGTTAACATTTATTGAATGTCTTAATATATGCCTAGTATTGTTTCAGTCTTTTAAATTGATTCAGTTATTTAATCCCTTCAAATCCCAATGCAAAGGGTTGACTTATACAGTTGCACAGGTGTGTGCTGTACTTTAGAGAGCACCAATCACAGAGATGAGGTGGCCCTGATGAAAAAGGTAGGTAGAATTATTATGCTTATTTTATAGGTGACAAAAGGGAAGCATAGAAATATCAGATAACTTACCTGTGATCAAACAGCTGTAAAGTAGTAAGTGGCGTTTACCCTGGCAGTCTTGTTTGAAAGCCCCTAGTGTGGCTGTATTTCATCACACTTGCAATAGTAATCTTTTTTCACATTTGAAAGCACGTTTACGTGTATGATGTCTTTCTGTCTTTAATTCCTCAAAGCTGTCCTGGAATTGTTGCATTTATGGTGCCTAACCTGGTAAATTTTCTCCAACTAAATTGCTCAAATATATCTTTCATATTTTTTTCTATTTTCCTATAATTACTGTTGGACAGAGTGGTGCTAAAAATATGCATATCCTTCCTACTTCAGTATGAAAATATGATTGTCTATAGACAGCAGTGTCCAAAAGAACTTCCTGCAGTACTGGAAATGTCCCAGAGCTGTACTGTCCAGCTCAGTTGCCCCTAACCCTGTGTGGCTCTTGAGCACTTGCAAAGTGTCTAGAATGATTGAAGAACTGAATTTTAAACTTTTAAAAAATTTAATCCCAACTTTAGATTAAATTTAAATAGCTGCATATGGCTAGCAGATACCATATTAGACAGCAAAGTCTTTAACACATTTATTGTTTAAGCATATCTTAAAATTAACTATGAAAATCATACTAATTGCTTCACAAGTTAGAAGTGCACCTGTCAACTAGCTTCTGTGTAATTAGACATAAAGGAAAAAGAGGTGAAGACATTAATGAGAGAGAATCCATGATGAGTGAAAGAATGCTTTCACGCCTATACTACTCTTACCTAATAATGTTTCTAGGAGTGCAAAGAGGATCAAAAAGTAGATTACTTAAGGGATCATAAAACTCATATTTAGAAATTTTCGTGGGCACTGGACATAGTAGGGCTTAGTGCTATCAACTTGAAGATGAATGTGAAAATCATGACTGTTAGAAAAACACTGCAAAAATGATCTCCAAAATCTCAATTAGCCTTAGTTATTGTCTGTCTCTTTCCACCATCTATCTATGTTTACTCGCAATTTTACATATAATGTGTGGAATGTAAATGCAATTTGTTTTCTACTATTTTAATAAATTTTTGATAAAAGATAAAACTGAGGTTTATATTAAAAGATACTTGGGAAATTTCTGCAAAACCAAATCTATCCCAAATAATACATGTTTGTCCTTTGTCCTCCTCTGAATGATTGAGTGGAACAGTTGGAGATACCTAAATAGGGGTGGTTGTTAAAACAAGCTAGATAGCTAATTTCTCAATTTCAGGCCTTTTCCTGGCTTTGCCTGACTGTTTTTGTTGCACATCGTTAGTCTTGAAAAGCATACTCACAGGGAAGCCACCTTATGGCAGCCGCCCATCAGGAGCAGGTGTGTCCATTATTGAGCAGCCCATGAGCACTGCTGAGGCCTTTGCTCTTGGCCTCTGCTCTTCTCAGTGCTGGGTCTCTTACCAGAGCCTTGTTGCATTGACCTTACCAGTCAAAGCTTCCCTTTGCCTCCAGGAAAAAAATATTTCTAAAGGCCCCTGTGCTGGCTACTTCCTGAATCTCAGTTTGTAGTTGAGCCACCTGCAGTCGTGGATGCCTTCTTCTCTCGTTTCCCTTGTCCACTTAATAGTGATGCCATCAGGTAGGGTTGCCAGATAAAATACAGGATGCCCAGTTAAACCTGAATTTCAGATAAACAACAAATAATTTTTAAAGTTAAGTGTATCCTGCATAAAATTTGAGACATGCTTATACTAAGAGTTATTTGTTGTTTATCTTAAATTCAAATTTAACTGGGCATCCTGTGTTTTGATTTGCTAAATCTAGCAACCCTACATCAGGGCCACTCTTTCCAAATCTTAACAGTGAGGAAAGTGTTCATACAGTTCAAACTTTGTGGGAAGATGTCACAAAATAGCGTGGTTTATCTTTCAGGAATAGCAAGTATTCCTGAATATTTCTTGGAGTGACTAAGACTTTGGTAACGGGAATAATCACTGAATTTGGGTCTTAGCTATGACAAAACAGCATTGATGGGAGTAATGACTTATTGACTGGCTCTGGCTGAATGCCTCATGGAGTTTCACTTAATCACTACAGAATAGCAATTTAAACTGCAGAAGAAGGTCAGTGACTAATTCAGCCTCTAGAATTCTTTTGTCTTTTTTTTTCTCCTATGGAGTTGTGAAGAGCAGAACTAAATGAAGTAGCTTCAGTTCTGAAAGTTGCTTGTGTCCAAGAATAAGACATAATATTGTTAATAATTTGCAAAAGATGTGTTGTTACAGCTAGCTGCAGCTGCAAAAATGGGGGCAATATACTTAAAGGTATTAATAGAAAAACATTCTGATAATGATTTACAATGCACAGTGTAGAACTGAAAAAAAAAAGAAGAAAAGAATGCATACATTGCCATAATACAATTACTCTTAAATGGAGTCGATAATATAGACACCAATGCCATTGTTCATCAAACTGCTAATGACAAAGGAACAGAATCAGGAAAGCAACATGACTTTGCAGTCCACCTACCAACTTCTGTCTCTGTCAGAGGTAATTCTAAACTTCAGGCAAAGCCACAACACTCAGTCCCAAACATAGTGCTTTTATAGCTGTCTGAATTTGTTTCATCTCCCCTTTATTCTTGGATTAGTGGCTTTAAAATGGAAATGTTGGATTCATTTCAGTTATTAGGCTGATGCAAGCATTGTAATTCTCTTCCTTGAATTCTTAAATGGGTTGATTGTACTCTGGGAATTTTACGGTTCTTTTAAAAATACTGAAAGTGTTTGCTCCATTTTTCTGATGTAATTGCTTGTACTATTAATTCCCAACTCGATTATATTTAAACTTTTGTAGAGGAATCAAAGAGACACAAAAGACATTCCAAATGATAAACTTCTATTTCTTCTTTCAAAATGCAAATAAAACTAGTTTGGAAGAAAAGAGCATTATCATGAAACTTATTTTGAATCTGGAAGTCTTGGTTTTTTAAAACAAATACTCTGGTGACCAAAACAAATGGTGGTGAGTTGGTGACACAATAATTGGCAGCCTCTGGTGTCTAAGGCCATTTGTTTGAATTATTTATGTCTCAAAACTGACAGGAATTTCATAAGAGCGAATAAGGCAAGTCCAGTGGGTGTCATTTATCTGCTGCAATCACACATCTGATTGGTGGCAGGTCTCATCTGCCAGAGCTGATGTCTTAAAAACCCAGGGGAAGAGTTTATTTCAAGACAGTCCCACACCCATTACGGTTTGATTAGTCTTTCACCAGCTTGATTCCATTCATTGCCAAAAGCAGGTTGACACAAAGAGGAAAATTCTTCTAATGTTGTCTGGTATCGTTACTGAGTTACCTCCTTAGACTTTGAAATGATCTTTTAACCCCGTTTTCTTAAAAAATACTTTAAAAAATTCCTTGAAACTAACTGAATAATGATTTTTTATTTTACAATGTGTTATATATGACTGTTATAGTCTGGCAGTCTCCTAGGATGGGTTTGCAGTTATGTCTCTGGGACTCAGATGGCCCTTGATGTCTTCTCCCATCCCTCATTAACTTGATTTTCTCCCTCTGTGGTGCCTCTGGCAAGGCTGGTAGAGATGGGATATTGTTCCATTGTGCTTGCCTTTGGAGCTGGAATAGCGAATGAGCAAAATTAAATTGCCTCAAGACAATTTATATAGTCTTCATTATGTACAGATGACTGGCTCTTTTTAGTCATTTCCTTGTGAACTTTGGAGAAATGTTCATAGAATCTACAATCCTTAAAATTTAAGTTTATCTTCTAAATTTTAAGAAAAAGGTTTTTAATACTTGAAGAGAGCAACACTTATAAAATATTCATTGGAATTTGTATGTATTTATTTTTGCCTTGGGCATTACAATAAACTTTGGAAATTAAATGAATTACATAATACTCTTCAGATTTAAAAATATTTTATATTCCATATTTTTCCATATTTTATTCATCAAAACTCTATGAAAGAAAGCTCTTCAGAGTATCATGGTCATTTTTTCACAATTAAATTATTAAAGTTATGATCAATGTATGCCAATCGAGAAAGTTTTTTCCTTTGGACATCCAGGTAAAATGAATAGTGGTTGTCAGTGTCATTTATGGTAAAAAGAGAACTTTTCCCAAATAGTTTTTAAAAATAAATACTGTCCTATTCACAAGTAAAAGTTATGAGGAACACATTCAACTTTTATCTAATTGGCAGGGGTTTGAGAGACTAGAGAACTGAACTCTATAGTTAAAGGGAGTGTCAGCTCATCCAAGGGCCAATCTTAAGAAGAAAGAATAGTCAAATGGTCCCTAGAAGAGAAATATTTAGTTTCAAAAATATTCTACTAGGGGCAAATAAAGTAAATGAAATAAAATAAGTGAATAAATAAATAAGTAAAAGGCATGTTTCTCATTATAACTCATTTTTCTATTTCTTTGAATTATCCTTTCCTAAATCTGGTATGTAGTTTCTTCTCATGTTGAACACAAATATAAAACTTGTGATTGTTATAGACCCAGATAATAAAGGCAATTGCACTATCAGGGGAACACAAAAAATATTTATTTTCCTTAAAGGGAGCTTTTTAGCCTTTATTAAATGGGTTATCTTTTCAGCGGTACCAGTCTTCCCTCGATTATAGATTGTGCAGCACTCATTTCTCCAGGTTGGCTGAGGAAATTGCTTCTTCTGCCACCTTGGACTACATCCACCTTAAATGTTTGTGGATTTAGTGTGAGAGTGGAAGCCTCTTCATAAATCATTTTGAGATTTGCTCAGACTTTAAGAGTGCCTCTGGTCCAGGCAAATGTGAAAAGGTTTAAGCCATGCAAATATCATGAATAAATGAGTTGTATTCATCTCTAACTCCTGTGTTTACAAAGATGGCCTGGGCAGCTGGAAAAGCAGTCAAAACTCACTCAACACTTGACATTAAGTTTAACCTCTGCCTAAGGAAATAAGCACTTAAAATCTGCTGAATCACTCGATTCTCACAGGTCTTTCCATGGGAACCTTAGACCAGGGGTTTTCAGATATACCCTTTGACTGGGTGTGCTTGCAGTGAGAAAATCTCTTTTATTCTTCCACTGCTCAGCCTGAGCTTTTGGAATATAGTTCCTCTTTTTAAACATACTAAGATACTTGAAGTTTTAAAGACTTCTTTTCTTGACCATTCTCCCCTTCTAAGTCACCTCCCAAGGTCCTGTGAACAGCTCATTTCTCTGTTTGGTTCAGAGAACAGCAAGAGATGACACTGTCACATCCAGATTAGAAAAGGCAGGCAGGTGAAATGCCTACGACCACTTCTAATCAGCTGATGCCTATTCTAAAAACATCAGGCTTCATAAAACTGCAGAAAATGTTTCCTCATTAAAATATTTTTAAAGGAATATCTTTAATTGCATTGTATCTGGTCAATCAATAAGCTTTGTCTCAGTACCTACAGATAATGTATTAGTGAATGAGGACCTGGGAGACTGGTTATAGTTTCTGCCATCAACAAACATCCAATACCACAATAATAAACATCCACTGAAAATAGGTGCATGGAAAAAACATAACTACTAAGCAGGCAGAGTGTTTCTTACTGAAAGAGAGAGTTGATGTTAGTAGGGAAAAGCTTCCAAGAACAGCTTTAATGCTAAAAGTGAATATTAATTAGTTTAAATATGACAGAAAAGGGTTATGCATATTCAGAATTCATCCCTCCCTGAACTACAAACAGCACAAAACTGACAATTGCATAACTACATTACATTTTACATGTGTGAGATACACTGAAGAAATTAATAGATTTTGTTACAGCGAAAATACACATCTTCTCCCAAGGGGTTGTGTTATAGCCTTCCCCAATGTGTCCTGTTTGCTCTGGCAGGCTCAACAGTGTCTTTGCAGCATTGTTTTTTTTTTGGAGTGGGGAAGCACAATACTCCCTCTCTTTTCCTTTTACTAGATTGTAGCTCATTCATGAAGTGTGAAGTCACAGCATAGCTGAATTGTGGACAGAGGTGCTACTACACAGATATTAGCATTCACGTCTGTTACCAGCATAGTGTGAAGGAAGGTGGTTGAGAAAGAGTTTTCTTATTACGTTGGTGTGGAGGTGTTATGTGTATTCTGTTAACTAAAGATAATATTAAACTTGTTATCTTTTTTGTTTCTGTGGGGGATAAAGCCTAGTTAAATGACTATTACAAGCACATAGTTGAAGATTATAAGGAAGAAAAAAAATTCAGATGTTCTGAAGGGATGATACATTTCTTTTTTTAAGTTTTTTTATTTTTTATTTTTTTTCCTTATTTTGTCATTGGCGTGTCTTTGTTGTCAACATTTCTTTGGTCTACTGTGAGTTTTATGGACTATAGAGTCAAGTCTTTGTACTACATTGTGTTGTGAAAGCTTACAGAGGATAAAACTAATTTAAATGTTAATTGTATATCATTTCAAGATATTAAATTAAGCTATAAATGACAACTAAGAACAACAAAAATAATAAGCTTTTATTGAGCCCTGGGCTAAATTCCTTAGATTCATTTTGGATAAAAAATAATTTTTTTATGGCCATATTTTATGAACAACCTATGAATAATACTAAAAGAGAGTGGCGAATTAAGAGTTCTTTCTTCAATTGCTTAGTAAGATGGCACATGCAATCTTCAACCCTCAACGTAGTCCTAAAGTGGAGTCTCTTTTTCTAGTTGGATTTTACATGTAAGACAAGTTGATAAAAATGCTTTTGAAACTTTCAGATATGGAGTCTGAGGCTGAGACAAGCAAAAATGATTTTTTAAGTAGCACATAGCCGATTCAGGTAAAACCAGTTTTGTTCATACCAGCACATAAATAAAAATAGATAACAACATTTTCTTTCTTTCTTTTTTTTTTTTGAGACAGTCTCGCTCTGTCGCCAGGTGCCAGGCTGGGGTGCAGTGATGCGATCTTGGCTCACTGCAACCTCCGCCTCCCCAGTTGAAGTAATTCTCCTGCCTCAGCCTCTCGAGTAGCTGGGACTACAGGCGCACACCACCATGCCCAGCTAATTTTTTTTTTTTTTTTTTTAGTAGAGACAGGGTTTCACCATGTTGGCCAGGATGGTCTCTATCTCTTGACCTCGTGATCTGCCCGCCTCATCCTCCCAAAATGCTGGGATTACAGGCGTGAGCCACGGCACCCGGTCGATAATAACATTTTCTTAGGAACATATAGAAACTTTCAAAGCACTCTGCATCCAATTTCACATATTTTTCACATACAATGTTTTTTAGAAGAAAAGAAATATTGTAACTGTTTACTAAATAGGAAAAGTTATGGGCTCTAAAGCAATTTTCCTAAAACCAATTTACTGAAAGCTAGTTTTCTACAAGGCAATTCACTAAATTACCAATTCAATAACAAGTAATTTAAATATAATACTAAGAATAATATGCTCATAGCCATTGAACACCTATTTAAAATGTTTCTTAAAATATATTTCATAAATTAGTACACTTGATGAATCTGTCATTCTGCAAATTGATTTTTTTAGTGAATTGGCCTGCTTTCAAACTAACAGATTGATTTCATTCTATGCAAAAAGAACACATTTAATGAACACATATGATGTGCCGGAGATTGGTTGCTTAATACTGAATGAGGTAGTTCTTGTCTTAGAAAATTACAGTTTGGTGGAAGAGGTGGTCAAGAACACTATCACAGAACAGATAGTGTCATGGTAGGAGAGTTACAGGAGCACAGTGAGACGCCGTAGGGGAGAAGCAGCTTATTTCATCTGGTTATTGGCCACAGGAGGCTTCTAAGAGAAGACCATGCTCTAGCTGAGATTTAGAGGCTGAAAGTGATTTATCCAGGGAGTAAGCACGTGATCAGAATGTAGGTCAAAAAACGAGAATGTGCTAAGGCAGTCTTTTTCAAACTGATACCTGTCCTGCCTATCTTTCAGGGATCTTCTGAAGCACTGCACAAGGTTATGGTATAATTATTATTGTGATCCAGACTATTCGGTTTATATGTACATGCATAATTATCATAGCTAATACTTACGTAGTACTTACAATACAATGTGCCAAGTACAAATTAAGTCATATGTGAATTCAAAGTTATAATGTCATGTAACTGTCACAGTAATTTTATGAGGTAGATAATAGTATTTTCCCTTTTTTATAGTTGAGAAACTGAGAACTGAAACCAGGTGATGGTGAACAGGACTCAAGTTCAGGCTGTGTGTCTCAGAGTCTGTGCACTTAATTTCAACGCTGTACTGTATTCCAGGAGACTCTTTGGGATTCTTACGTCATGTAGATTTCTTTGCCCCTACCTGTTTTAGACATCTTTTAAATACAATAAACAGATCCCAAACTATTGGGTTTTTTGATGTTTTTAATATCCATCCCATACCAATCTGTGATGGGTCACTTCTCTCAGAAGTATGTGCACCTGCCTCTAAGAATCGGTCTTCTTATCCATATTTTTGTTTCTTCTAATTACTGAGGGCCCGAGATTAACTAATTAGGGTATTAGAATTATGTCTAAAATAACAGAAATTATCATGGAAAAAGCCTAAGGTGTATCTTATGAGTGAAGTACTGGAGTATTTGTACATGGACTTGTTAACATTGATATTGATTTTGCTGTTTTCCTTTGATGTTCTGGATTGCCAGAGTTAGCAGCTATCTATGGTGCCAGAGTTAGCTATCTATGGTGAAAGCCTAGATTTCAAGTAGTTGGTGTCATATTTAGAAATAATTTCAATCCATATGTTCCATTTTTAATCACAAGCTTTTGTTCCTATACATATAAAGAACTTCCAGAGAAGCATTATTGAATTACGTGGTATCAATAAGAAAGTCAGGCCCCTAGGTTGTAAATCGTATAGGTTTTTCTGAAATTACTTGTACTCGAGTTTTTTAATGTGAAGAACAAATTTCCAAAAGGAACGTAGGAATTGAAGAAGAAAAGACCCATTTGGTTGGTATTGTCCAGCCTTTCTTCTGACTGTGCCAAGTGTAAATTCTGGTCTGGTTTTGAATAACTCAATCAGCAAAATTTCCTGGGTCTCCCTTTCAGGCGAGTCATGGGCTAATGACTGTCACGTTCAGGAATGCCTTCCTGAATTTCAGCACAGCCACTCATGGCTCTGATAATGCTAACCAAGGACTGCAATATATCTTTGCTTTTATGGGTCCTCATACATCAGATGAAGTATCTGATAATTATGTAAAATACCTTGGATGGATCCCAGACCAAAAGTTTTCAAATGGCAAACAGATTAATCATACACTAAAGGAAGGCATAGGACCTACTTGTATGTGGATTAGATATAATGGACATCCTTCAGCAATATCTTACTCTGAAAAACATGCCTCAAGCAAAAGAAAAATCACCAAAAACTGAAGTGTGGTCCAAAAGTTTCTCTTTTTTCTCCAAATCCTAGATGTTCTTCCTTTCCCCTCTCTAATCTTCCTTCCCCAGCCTGCATCAGTCAGGCACAGGTGTCTTTGTAGTAAATGTTTTCCTGCATACAAATATACTTTAAGCACATGCTTACTCATGCACATTGCACTTTTCACTCAGCACTTTAATGTTCTTCCCAAAGTCTTATGTTCAAGGCTTTTTTTCCTTGTCCAAAGAATCTCTGATCCTTTATTTTTGATGCTTCACAAACGGGGCTAGGAAAACTGTCGAGAAGCTGTCTTGAGTACTCTCTAGTGGCTTTCTAGATCTGTCTAAAGTAGACAGACACTGGGTATTGTTCCTTTTGGGTCTTTATGTAAGATCGTTCTTTTTTTCCAGGAACATTCAAGGAGCTATAACTCCTAAAGCCTGTACAGCTTGAATTAATTCAAGTATATAAGCAGGTAAACAGAGTTAAAACCCCTATAACAATTAAAATAAAGAAAAAAATAGCCCTATCTTGAACAAACATCTATGAAATGTATTGTTCTTAATGAAGTTGATTAACCACTTCCTAATTTTTTAAATCTTTAATATTTGGGTCCTGACTATAACATTCAAATTTTAAAATCCAGAGCCAGATATGCTTCTGGTAGCCCCTCTCTCATATCTACTTACTACTTACGCTTTAGAGTTTAAAAAGTATACATTGAAGCCACTTTGACATGGAGTCTCTGTGTTCTTGGTCTATCAGCTGACTGTAAGAAGACTTAGAGATGTCATATTGTAAAATATGGAGCACTTTTTACTTTTGTTCTTGACTAACATCTGGCAGGGGGAAATCTTTTGTCCTATTTTTCCTTCTTTATCTTTTGTTCTTGATTAACATCTGGCAGGGGGAAATCCTCGGCACTATTTTGCCTTCTTTATCTAAAATACCAGAAAAGGTCTGCATGCATTTTCTTTGAAAGCAAAGGGGTTAGCATCTATAAGTGACTTCTTTGTGTAATTTTTTTTTTTTTAAAGAAGGAAGTGAGGGAAAGAAGCTATTTTCTGCAGTTGACTCAGTCCACCATGTTCACCAGGATATGGGTTCTGTAATGCAGCCTTAAGCCAAACAACCAACTATCTGAAGTCATTTTAACTCAAGAATTCATTTTTGAAACTAAGTAGACTATTGTTTAGAGGCTCAATTAATATACAAATCATCATCAAGGAAAGACGAAACCTAATCAACTTTTCATCACACACAAATAAATGAGTTATTAATAATCTTAGTCATATCAATAATAATGATAATAAAAATAGCAAACATTAAATATTTATAATGCACAAGTCACTATAATAAGTGCATTAAATGTGTAATCTCATATATTACTCAAATAACTCCATGAAGTAAGTACTGTTTATTCTGGTTTTATCCTGGCTTATTCATTTATTTTTAAAAATAAATTTTAATGGGTATAATTTAAGTGCAATAAATTGCCCACATTGAACGAATTGTTAGAGGGATATATTTTTGTGAAGCCATACTGTATCAATACAGAGAACAAATCCATCACTTATAAAAGTATCCCGTGTCTCTCTGTAGTTCCTCTTTCTTCTGTCCCTGGCCCAAGACAATCACTGATCTGTTGTCTGTCACTATAGATTGGTTTGCATTTTCTATAATGTTATATATATTTTTATAAATATAAATAAAACAATACTTTATGCATCTAGCTTCTTTCATTCAACAATGATTTTGAGATTTATCCATACTGTTATGTGTATCAGCAATTAATTATTGATGAGTATGAGTATGCCATATTTTATTTATCCATTCTTCTGTTGATGATCATTTGAGATTTTTGCAGTATTTGGCTTTTGCCTACATTTTTTTCTTTTATTTTTAGTTGATATGTAATAATTATACATATTTATGGGATACAAAGTAATATTTTGATACATGTATATAATATGTAATAAGTAAATTAGGGTAATTAGCATATCTATCACCTCAAACATTTATCATTTCTTTGGGTTGTGAATGCTCAAATCCTCTCTTCTAGCTTCTTGAAAATATTCACTAAAGTATTGTTAACTATATTCACTTTACAGTGCTACAAAACACTAGAAGGTATTCCTCCCAATGTTGTAACTTTATATCCATTAGCATGTTTCTGTCTCTATTCTTCTTCCCAGTTCCCTTCAGTTTCCACCTATTAGTGAGTTCATACGGTATTTGTCTTTTTTGTGCCTAGCTTATTTCACTTATCATAATGTCCTTCAGGCTCGTTGTTGCCATGACTGACAATTTCATTTGTATGGCTAAATAATGTTCCACTGTGTATATATGGCACATTTTCTTTATCCATTCATCTATTTATGAACACTTAGGTTGATTTCATATCTTAATTAATGTGAATAGCACATGGAAGTGTGGATATCTCTTCGATATACTTCTTTTCTTTTGCATATATACGAAGAAGTGGGATTGCTGGATCATATGGTAGTTTTATTTTGAGAAACCTCCTAAAATATATTTGAGGAACCTCTATATGCTTCTGCATAGTGGCTAGAGTCATTTACATTCCTACCAACAGTTCATGAGTGTTCTCCTTTCTCTGAATCCTCATCAGCATCTGTTATTTTCTGTCTTTTGGATGATAGCCATTTTAACTGGGGTAAGATGATCTCTCATTGTAATTTTTGTTTTCAATTCCCTGAAGATTAATGATGTTGAGTATTTTTTCATATATCTGTTGGCCATTTGCATGTCTTCTTTTGAGAAATGTCTGTTCAGATCTTTTGCCCATTTTAAAATTGTATTATTATTATTACTTTTGCTATTGAGTTGTATGAATTCCTGATATATTCTGGTTGTTAATTGCTTTTCAGATGGATAGTTTGTAAGTATTTTCTCCTATTATGTGGTGTGTCTTTTCACTTTGTTGATTTTTTTGTTATTGTTGTTGTTATGCAGAAGCTTTTTAGCTTGATATATTCCTATTTGTCTCTTTTTGTTTTTGTTGCCTGGGTTTTGAAGTTTTACTCAAAAAAGTCTTTGCTTAGTCCAGTGTCCTGTAACATTTCCCTAATGTTTTATTCTAGTGGTTTCATAGTTTCAGGTCTTACATGTAAGTCTTTAATCTGTTTTGATTTGATTCTTGTGTATGGTGAGAGGTAGGGGTCTAGTTTCATTCTCCTGCCTTTGGATATCTAGCTTTTTCAGCACCATTTATTGAAGAGACTGTCCTTTCCCCAATGTACATTCTTGGTGCCTTTGTTAAAAATGAGTTGACTGTAAATATGTGGATTTACTTCTGGATTTTCTATTCTGTTTCATTGGTCTATCTGTTTGTGTTTATATCAATACCACGCTGTTTTGGTTACTATAGCTTTGTAGTAGGTCTTGAAGTCAGGCGACATAATGCCCTAAGCTTTGTTCTTTTTGCTCAAGCATTGGCTGTACAGGATCTTTTGTGATTTCATATGAATTTTAGGATTGTTTTTCTCTATTTCTATTAAGAATGTCATTGGTATTTTGATAGGAATTGCATTGTATCTGTAGATTGCTTTAGGTGCTACAATCATTTTAACAATATTAATTCTTCCAATCAATGAGTATGGGATTTCTTTCTTTCTTTCCTTCTTTCTTTTGAGACAGAGTTTCACTCTGTCACCCAGGCTGGAGTGCAGGTGGCGCAATCTCAGGTCACTCTCACCTCCACCTCACAAGTTCAATGAATTCTCCTGCCTCAGCCTCTTGAGTAGCTGGGGCTACAGACATGCACCACCACATCCAGTTAATTTTTTGTATTTTTAGTAAATATGGGGTTTCACTATGTTGGGCAGGCTAGTCTTGAACTCTTACCATGCCCGGCCTGAGCATGGGATTTCTTCCCATTTTTTTTGCATCCTCTACAATATTTCATCAGTACTTTTTCTTTTTCTTTCTTTTTTTTTTTTTGTAAATATCTTTCACCTCCTTGGTTAAATTTATTCCTAGGTTTTTTAATTTTTTTTTGTAGAGACTGTAAATGACATTGCTTTCTTGATTTCTTTTTCAACTAGTTCACTATTGGTGTATAGAAATACTACTGATTTTGTATGCTGATTTTGTATCCTGAAACTTCACTAAAATTATTTTTCAGTTCTGAAAGTTTTTGGTGGATTCTTTAGAGTTTCTGTGTATAAGATTATATCATCTGCAAAGAGAAACAGTTTGACTTTCTCTTTTTCAATTTCTTTTGTTGCTTTCTCTTTTGTAATTGCTCTGGCTATGATTTTCAGTGTCATGATGAATAAGAGTTGTGAAAGTGGCCATCCTTGTGCCACTTTTTAGAGGAAATGCTTTCAGTTTTCCCCTTCAGTACCTTAGCTCAATGTTCATCATGTATGTCCTTTGTTATATTTAGGTATATTCCTTATATACCTAATTTGTTGAGAATTTTTATCATGGAGGGATATTGAATTTTATCAATTGCTTTTTTCTGTAGTTATTGAGATTATCCTATGGCTTTTGTCCATTCTGTTGGCATGATGTATCACATTTACTTATTTGTGTATGTTAAGTGATCCTTGTATTTCTGTGATAAATCCCACTTGATCATGGTACATTATTTTGTTTTATTTATTCATTTATTGAGACAGGCTCTCACTCTGTTGCCCAGGTTGGAGTGTGGTGACACGATCATGGCTCACTGCAGCCTCAACCTCCTGGCCTCAAGTGATCCTCCCACTTTAGCTTCCTGAGTAGCTGGGACTACGGGCATGTACCAACATGCCCAGCTAATTTTTCAATTTTTTTGTAGAGACAAGGTGATATGTCTTGGCTGTGTCCCACCCAAATCTCATCTTGAATTCTCATGTGTTGTGGGAGGGACCTGGTGGTCCCTTGAATCATGGGAGAAGGTCTTTCCAGTGTTGTTTTTGTGATAGTGAATGTATCTCATGAGATTTAATGGTTATAATAAGGGGAGTTTCCCTGGACAAGTGCTCCTCTCTCTTTGCCTGCTACCATCACAATCATCCACCACAATTTTGAGGTTCCCCCAGACACATGGAAGTCCAATTAGACCTCTTCCTTTGGAAACTACCTTATCAGCATTATGAAAATAGACTAATACACAATGTCTACTTATGTTGCCCAGGCTGGTCTTGGACTCCTAGGCTCAAGAGATCTTCCTGCCTCTGCCTCCCGAAGTGCTGGAATTACATGAATGAGCAAGTGTGTCCAGACTTCTGTTTTCTTTTGTATTCACTTATAATTTTGTCTTATTAATCCTTTTTTTAAAAAATTTTATGTTGCTTTCCTTGAGTTTATTTCAATGCTTCTCTTGTAGCTTTTTGAATTCAAAGCTTAGTCATTTATTTTTATTCTTTCCTGTTATCTCACATATGCACTTAAGGTATTTATTTTCTTCTGAATTGTTCTTCGGCCATCCCGCCACTTTTAATATACAGCATTCTTATTTGTGCTCATTTCTTTCTTTCTTTTTTTTTTTTGTAATTATTTTCTCCCAGTTATAGCTTATCTTTTTGTCTTCTCCATAAGGATTTTGCAGAGGAAAACTTTTTAATTTTGATAAAGTTTAATTTATCAGTTATTACATTTGTAAATGCGCTTATATTCTTTCTTTTTATTTTATTTTATTGCTCTTTACGTTCTGGGGTACATGTGCAGAACATTCAGGATTGTTGCATAGGTACATACATGGCAATGTGGTTTGCTGCCTCCATTCCCCCATCACCTATATCTGGCATTTCTCCCCATGTTATTCCTCCCCAACCTCCCTACCCACTGTTGTGCCTCCCTTATTCCTCCCCAACAGACCCCAGTGCATGATGTTCCCCTCCCTGTGTCCATGTGTTCTCATTGTTCAACACCCACCTATGAGTGAGAACATGTGTTGTTTGATTTTCTGTTCTTGTATCAGTTTGTTGAAAACGATGATTTTCAGATTCATCCATGTCCCTACAAAAGGACACAAACTCAGACTGCATAGTATTCCATGGTGTATATGTGCCACATTTTCCCTCTCCAGTCTCTCATCGATGGGCATTTGGGTTGATTCCAGGTCTTTGCTATCGTAAACAGTGCACAAATGAACATACATGTGCATATGTCTTTATAATACAACGATTTATAATCCTCTGGATATATAACTAGTAATGGGATCACTGGGTCAAATGGAATTTCTATTTCTAGGTCCCTGATGAATCACCACACTGTCTTCCACAATGGTTGAACTAATTTACACTCCCACCAACAGTGTAAAATTGTTCCTATTTCTCCATGTCCTCTCCAGCATCTGTTGTCTCCAGATTTTTAAACGATTGTCATTCTAACTGGCATGAGGTGGTATCTCAATGTGGTTTTGATTTGCAATTCTCTAATGATCAGTGATGAGGAGCATTTTTTCATGTGTTTCTTGGCCTCATGTATGTCTTCTTATGAAAAGTGAATGTTCATATCCTTTGCCCACTTTTGAATGGGTTTGTTTGTTTCTTGTAAATCTGTTTTAGTTCTTTGTAGATTCTGGATATTAGCCCTTTGTCAGATGGGTAGATTGCAAAAATTTTTTCCCATTCTGTTGGTTGCTGGTTCACTCCAATGATTGTTTCTTTTGCTGTACAGAAACTCTGGAGTTTAATTAGATCCCATTTGTCTATTTTGGCTTTTGTTGCCAATGCTTTTGGTGTTTTAGTCATGAAGTCTTTGCCTACACCTACGTCCTGAATGGTTTTGCCTTGGTTTTCTTTTAGGATTTTTATGGTGTTAGGTCTTATGCTTAAGTCTTTAATCCATCTGGAGTTAATTTTAGTGTAAGTTGTCAGGAAGGGGTCCAGTTGCTCCTTTCTGCATATGGCTAGCCAGTTTTCCCAACACAATTTATTAAACAGGGAATCCTTTCCCCATTGCTTGTTTTTGTCAGGTTTGTCAAAGATCAGATGGTTGTAGATGTGTGGCGTTGCCTCTGAGGCCTCTGTTCTGTTCCATTGGTCTATATCTCTGTTTTGGTATCAGTACCATGCTATTTTGATTACTGTAGTGTTGTAGTATAATTTGAAGTCAGGTAGCGTGATGCCTCCAGCTTTGTTCTTTTTGCTTAGGATCGTCTTGGCTATGCAGGTACTCGTTTGGTTCCATATGAAGTTTAAAGTGGTTTTTTCCAGTTCTGTGAAGAAGGTCATTGGTAGCTTGATGGGGATAGCATTGAATCTATAAATTACTTTGGGCAGTATGGCCATTTTCACAATATTGATTCTTCCTAACCATGAACATGGAATGTTTCTACTTCTGTTTGTGTCCTCTCTTATTTCGTTGAGTAGTGGTTTGTAGTTCTCCTTGAAGAGATCTTTTATATACTTTGTTGGTTGTATTCCTAGGTGTTTTATTCTCTTTGTAGCAATTGTAAATGGGAGTTCATTCATGATTTGGCTCTCTGTTTGTCTATTATTGGTGTATAGGAATGCTTGTGATTTCTGCACATTGATTTTGTATCCTGAGACTTTGCTGAAATTGCTTATCTGCTTAAGGAGGTTTTGGGCTGAGACAATGGGGTTCTCTAAATGTACGATCATGTCGTCTGCAAAAAGGGACAATTTGACTTCTTCTTTTCCTAATTTAATGCCTTTTATTTCTTTTTCTTGCCTAATAGCTCTGACTAGAACTTCCAATATTATATTGAATAGGAGTGGTCAGAGAGGGCATCCTTGTCTAGTGCCAGTTTTTAAAGGGAATGCTTCTAGTTTTTGCCCATTCAGTATATGATATTGGCTGTGGGTTTGTTGTAAATAGATTTTATTATTTTGAGATATGTTACATTGATACCTAGTTCATTGAGGGTTTTTAGCATAAAGGGCTGTTGAATTTTGTTGAAGATCTTCTCTGCATCTATTGAGATAATCATGTGGTTTTTGTCTTTGGTTCTGTTTATGTGGTGGATTATGTTTATAGACTTATGTAGGTTGAAACAGCCTTGCATCCTTGGGATGAAGACTACTTGATCGTGGTGAATAAGCTTTTCGATGTGCTGTTGGATTTAATTTGCCAGTATTTTATTGAAGATTTTTGCATCAGTGTTCATCATGGATATTGGCCAGTAGTTTTCCTTTTTAGTTGTGCCTCTGCCAGATTTTGGTATCAGGATGATGTTGGTCTCATAGAGTTAGGGAGGATTCCATCTTTTTGTATTATTTGGAATAGTTCCAACAGGAATGGTACCAGCTTCTCTTTGTTCTTCTGGTAGCATTTGGCTGTGAACCCATCTGGACCTGGAGTTTTTTTGATTGATAGGCTATTAATTGCTGCCTCGACTTCAGACCTTGTTATTGGTCTATTCAGGGTTTCAACTTCTTCTTGGCTTTGTCTTGGGAGTGTGCAAGTGTTCAGGAATTTATCCATTTCTTCCAGATTTACTGGTTTATGTGCATAGAGCTGTTTGTAGTAATCTCTGATGGTAGTTTCTATTTCTGAGGAATTGGTGGTGATCTTCCTTTTATTGCTTTTTATTGCATCTATTCGATCCTTCTCTCTTTGCTTTTTTGTTAGTCTAGCTAGTAGTCTCTCTATTTTGTTGATCTTTTCAAAACACCAGCTCCTGGATTTATTGATTTTTTGAAGGGGTTTTTGTGTCTCTGTCTCCTTCAGTTCTGCTTTGATCTTAGTTATTTTTCATCTTCTGCTTGCTTTTGAGTTTTTTTGATCTTGCTCCTCTAGCTCTTTCAATTTTGATGATAGGGTGTTGATTTTACATCTTTCTTTGTTTCTCATGTGGGCATGTATTGTTATAAATTTCCCTCTAGACAGTGCTTTAAATGTGTCCCAGAGATTCTGGTATGTTGTGTCTTCATTCTCGTAGGTTTCGAAAAGCATTTTTATTTCTGCGTTCATTTCATTGTGTATCTATTCATTATTCAGGAGCAAGTTGTTCAGTCTCCATGTGATTGTGCGGTTTTGAGTGCTTTTCTTAATCCTGAGTTCTAATTTGATTGCACTATGGTCTGAGAGACTGTTATAATTTCCATTCTTTTGCATTTGCAGAGGAGTGGTTTACTTCCAATTATGTGGTCAATTTTAGAGTAAGTGTGATATGGTGCTGAGAAGAATGTGTATTCTGTGGATTTGGGGTGGAGAGTTCTGTAGATATCTATTAGGTTTGCTTGGTCCAGATCTGAGTTCAAGTCCTGGATATCCTTGTTGTCTTTCTGTCTCATTGATCTGTCCAATATTGTCAGTGGAGTGTTAAAGTCTCCCACTATTATTGTGTGGGAGTCTAAGTCCATTTGTAGGTTGTTAAGAACTTGCTTTATGTATCTGGGTGCTCTTGTATTGGGTGCAAATATATTTAGGATAGTTAGCTCTTCTTGTTGAATTGATCATTTTACCATTATGTGATGCCCTTCTTTGCCTCTTTTGATCTTTGTTGGTTTAAAGTCTGTTTTATCAAGAGACTAGGATTACTACCCCTGCTTTTTTTTGCTCTTCATTTGCTTGGTAAATCTTCTTCCATCCCTTTATTTTGTGTCTATGTGAGTCTTTGCACATGAGATGGGTCTCTTGAATACAGCACACCAATGGGTTTTGACATTTTATCCAATTTGCCAGTCTGTGCCTTCTGATTGGTGCATTTAGGCCATTTACATTCAACGTTAATATTGTTATGTTTGAATTTGATCCTGCCATTTTGTTGCTGGCTGGTTGTTTTGCCTGTTAGTTGACACAGTGTCTTCATTGCGTTGTTGTTCTTTACCATTTGGTACATTTTTGCAGTGATTTGTACTGGTTGTTCCTTTCCATGTTTAGCACTTTCTTCAGTAGCTCTTGTAAGGCAGGTCTTGTAGTGATGAAGTCTCTCAGCAATTGCTTGTCCGTAAAGGATTTTATTTCTCCTTCACTTATGAAGCTTAGTTTGGCCAGATATAAAATTCTGGGTTGACAGTTCTCTTCTTTAAGGATGTTGAATGCTGGCCCCCACTCCCTTCTAGCTTGTAGGGTTTCTGCTGAGAGTTCCGCTGTGAGTCTGATTGTCTTTCCTTTATGGGTGACTTGACCTTTCCCTCTGGCTGCCGTTAGGATTTTTTCCTTCATTTCAACCCTGGTGAATCTGATGATTATGTGCCTTGGGGTTGCTCTTCTTGAGGAATATCTTTGTGGCATTCTCTGTATTTCCTGGATTTGAATGTTGGCCTGCCTTGTTAGGTTGGGGAAGTTCTTTTGGATAATATCCTGAGGAGTGTTTTCCAACTTGGATTCATTCTCCCCGTCACATTCAGGTACGCCGATCAAGCATAGATTAGGTCTTTTCACATAATCTCATAGTTCTTGGAGGCTTTGTTCATTATTTTTCATTCTTTCTTCTCTAATCTTACTTTCTCATTTTATTTCATTGATTTGATCTTCAATCTCTGATATCCTTTCTTCTGCTTGATCAGTTCAGCTGTTGAAACTTGTGTATGCCTTGCAAAGTTCTCGTGCTGTGTTTTTCAGTTCGATTATGTCATCTATGTTCTTTTAAGCTGGTTATTCAAGGTAGCATTTCGTCTAACCTTTTTTCAAGGTTCTTAGTTTCTTTAAATTGGGTTAGAACATGATCTTTTAACTCAGAGAAGTTTGTTATTGCTCACCTTCTAAAGCCTCCTTCTGTCAATTTGTCAAACTCATTCTCTGTCTTGTTTTGTTTCTTTGATGGTGAGGAGTTGTGATCCCTGGGAGGGGAAGAGGTGTGCTGGTCTTTGATGGTTTCATCCTTTTTGCGCTGATTTTTTCCCATCTTTGTGGATTTATCTCCCTTTGATCTTTGAAGTTGGTGATTTTGGGAGGAATCTCTGAGTGGACGTCCTGTCGATTGAGGTTGGAGCTATATCTTTTTTGGCCTGTAGAGGCGCTGCTGGGCTATCTCGGATTCAGTCTGGTTGCTGGGTGGGTGGTCTTCCCCTGGGGTTTGTTTGCAGATGAGATTAGCCCCGCTTTCCCAATGGCATCTCTCCTTCCCCAGCTCAGTCTTCCTGGTTGGGGTCAAACTGGTGTATTGGCTGCCAAGCTCTCTAGCACAGGGTTTCAGTTTGAGTTTGTGGGGGGAGGGGCTGGCCAGGCCATTCCCTGCTTTCAACTCTGCATCTTTCTGTGGGACGGATCCATCCTCGTGGCATTAGTCCAAACTTCCGTCTACAACTTGCTGCACACGGTGGCACCCGGTGGGAGCCGTTGCTCAGATTTGCGTCGACAATCTGCAGTGCCCCTCAGTCTGGCAGGGCTCTCGTTGACCGTGGGTTGCAGGAGGGATGAGGTAAGCACAGGATCCAAATCAGAGCACTGATGGGTGAAGTCTCCTCCCTCCAAGCTGGCTGCATATTCCAGGTGGGGACATGCCCCACCCTGTCTCAGTTCACCCTCCCTGGGCGGCTCTTGGCCTGTGGCTCCTGCCCTGTGGCTCCTTCACTGTGTGCTATTTTCAGTGCCCTACCAGTCCCACTGAAGCGAACCTGGCACCTCACTTGGAATCGTGAAGTCATTTAGCCCTCTGTGTCTCATTCGCTGGGAGCTGCATTCAGGTGTTGCCTCCTCTCGGCCATCTTGGTGCCTAAAATAACTTTCTAATATGTCATTTATTAATGGAGCAGAGGATTAATGAAAATAATTGAAGATATTCAAATGAGAACTAGAGTACTTTATTATATAGTCCAACTACATATAAGACACATATAATACATATGAAATATGTATATACATGCATCGGGTAGGTACATATATAGTACATACAACACTTTCACACTGTAAAATGGGGAAAAAATTCTCAGTGGTATGAGTAGTGAACTGAATTTTATAAGCATGATTCAGCAAAGCAAAAAGCTCTGTTTGAGCCTTATGATATTTCTTTATTTGAGGGGCTTGAAGGGAGACTTATCTAGGTGTGAGGTGTTTGCAACCTGTTCTATACTTGGGTATGTTCAACTTTGAAGTGCAAGCTTTTCTCTATTGTATCCTGAGGAATAGGCTCAAGGTTAGCACAAAGGTAGGAAGTATTAACGAGGAGGCGATATAACTGACAGGACTGTAGCATGTGCTAAAGGAGAATATGTAGAACAAGTGAATCTGCTTAATGAGAAAAAATCCCTTTTACATTCTCAGTTGACTATTTAAAAGTTATAATGAAAACTAGGTTCTCCATAATAGAATATATTTCTTGTCAAGAAAAAAAAAACTGAGAAAATGTCATCTGTTTTTACGATTTTTTAGTGAATGGCCACTTAGAAGTTATGAGTTAATATATTTCACTATTATACCATAATTTTACATGATAGTACACACAAATGTATGCTATTTTAGTCTCTGAATTTCATTTTTACTCTCTTTCCTTGCAACACTTTCTCTTAACAACAAAAGTCTAGAAAGACAGACTGTCGTAGTACTACATGTAATGATAAATGCTTCATAGACAGAAAAAATTGAGGTGGACTGTCTCCAAAAGATCTGCTCATATTCATGAAGATTCTTTTAGAGATTAAATTATCTTGATAGGGTAATAATATTCTCTTGGAAAAAAGACTTACATAATGTGAAACATTTTTGCATATCGCTTTTTTGGGAGGAAGGGATGCATTTGTTCTGGCTAAAATATCAGATGCTAATAGGGCACATTATAGTTAGCTGTCAGAACATCCCTACAAACTTCCATCATTCTCACACTTTTCATTTCTAGTCATAAGAAACCATCAAAATTATTTTTGTTTTTTTTTGTCCTGGAATTAAATGCACAGGCTACCCCTAAAGGCAATGCATCTGCAATAAACTTTCTCTTTCTCTAATAACTGTTGTTTAGAATCCTTAAGTGCCCATAATTTTGGCTTGGTAGAAAATACTTGCACTACAAATTGTCAGAGCCTGTATTAAGGGATAATTGCCTTCAATAGAGCAGGGCAGACATTCTTGTGATAAAGAATACTTTATACTAAAAGAATTAAAGCAATTATCTGACTACTCCAGACAAAACAATCTTTTATTTTGTCAATATCTGGCAAATTTAAAGTGCTTTTTTTTGTCTTAAGGTCTCCAAATGGTTTCTTTACTCTTCCACTGCTCTTATGTGTGTGAATATACTGTCTTAATCTTCCTAGTATAGTTAGATAAAAAGAGTCCTCCTTGCATTATTAAATCTATCCTCCTAGGAAATATTCAATTTAACATGTAATTTGTTAAAAAATAAATTACTTCACATAGTATTGTCTAACAAAATTGTAATACAATTTTCTGAGTTAGGGTAAAAGGACTGTTTACTCTGTAATTAGAACCTAGATTTTCTATCATCAAATCTGCCAATCTGCCACAAATAGTCTCTCTGTACCACTGCCCTCCATCCCCACAAGGGAAGCTGAAAGTAATTTAAAAAATAAGTAACAGTACCTCTTCTTTCCCGCTTTCCCTTTCCTGTTCTGTTCATTGTCCTATTAAACAATTCAATAGTAAAGCCATTAGATGGGGCAGGGTGAGGTAGTTGTCTGTGCAGCACATCTGCCCCTGTGGGGTTGTGGTTGTAGGGAGAGTAGTCATGCTGGATGGGAGCAATATGTGGGAGCCTGAGGAGGGTGAGGAGGACATCTACAGAGTGTGGCATGTTCAACCTGGAGCTTGCTGAGGAGGGCATGGGCACATGGGATCAGCTGCACAGAGTACCTGAGGCAAGCCATAATAAGGAGGATGTCCATCTAAGGGATCCTCTTGGGGTAGGGCAGGGGAGACCAAAAAGGGTGAGAAGGGCTCCCATGCAAGGGAGGAGGTGGTGGTGGTGAGCAATTTAATACATACAGGGGGGCTGAGTAAATAAATGTGTGTTAAAGATAACACGAGTCAAATTTCTGAAGGAAGTTATAAATACAAAAAGAGAGAAAACTAGAACAAATCTTATAGTGTTAGATTGCGATTGGAGGTACTGGTATAAATACATGGTTTTAGATAAAAAGATATAGAAATAAACGTAGATGTTTGTGAATACACACACAAACACAGACACACACACGCTTAGTTCTGTTAACTAAGGCAGTTTGGGAGCAATGACTCCCCAGTGGACACTGGCACATCTGGTGTCCAGATCTTGACTTCTAAATACCTTCTCCACTGAAGGAAAGGCTTATTCCAGGGCAGGGGCAGGGACATGACAAGATGATACTGGAACGTCTTGTACCATAGAGCAAGGAAATGCTTGCCGATTGGCAGGGACATATCAAAAGGAGGCAGGCTCCAGACGGAAGTTGCTACTGCTGACCAAATTTAAGATAAATTGAACATCAATACAAATAAAGATAATAGTTGATTATAAGCCATTGAATAAAAATGGAAAACATAAGTCTATGCTGATATAAACAAATTAATGAATAAATTCAAAACATGATGACAAATGGGATATTTACATAGTTTAAAAGAACTTTCTCACAAAATTACTTACTAATTATAAGGGGGAAAAGAGTATTATTTCTATGATATTCCTGCCAAAGTTGTATAATTGGAAGCTAATTGTTAGTAAAAAAAAAAAAAAAAAAACTTGGGGAAACTTTTATAAAATAGTTGGATTATAAGCTTCCAAAATGTCAGGATTATGAAAGTCAAGGTATGACTGAGGAACAGTGGTAGTGAAGGACATTAAAAAGATGATATAACTAAGTGTAATATGTTTTTTTAAAAAATATATAAAAGCTATTATTAAGGCAATTGGCAAACCATGAATAGCATGTGAAGATGAGATGTCAGAAATATTTTAGTGTTAATTTCCTGATTTTGACAGTTGTGTTGTGATTATCTAGCAGAAGAATGTCCTGGTTTATAGTAACTGTCCACTAGAGTATTTGAGGGTAGATGGACATCTGATCAGTGATTTACTTTCAAATTATACAGTAAAAAGGTGGGTTTTTGGTATTATTTGGAAATTTTCTGTAAGTTTGAGAGTATTTCAAAATAAACATCCTAAAAGAGTAGCTCTAATCACAACATGGTTTATGATTTATTATTATATGCTCAATTATTTCAGGAAAAAATATAATGACATTGTGAAGTTTACTTCTCTTTTTCCGTTGAGCTTTGACTTGGCTTTTCAAATGTTATTTTATTATATAAAACAACATGCTAGGAGATGTTTTCTGTACTTCATTAGCAGTTTATATTGTCTAAATCAAATTATTACCGACTAGCTAATCTACTTCAAATAGACTTGAGAAGGGCATATGAACATTTCACGTCCAGGTTTTTGCCTGTTAAATTAAAAAGGAAAACTTTCCTGAAGGTCCTATGCTTCATGTAATTTTAAGAAGTCCTATCATGCTAACCTTCAACTAATCCTTTAAGGCATTTTTTATATCTGAGAATTCTTGAACTGCAGCTAATTACCATCAGTCATCTATTTGGTGTTGAACCTGAGTAAGAACTTGTTATCATCTGAACACTGTGACCTGTTTGTTTTTCTTTCCAATATAGTTTGGTAGTGGAAATGAAGAGTAAACAGATAAAAACCAAGCAAGCAAAATGTAAGCATTGTGATATTATGTAAAAAATGGCAGAAATAAAGAGGTAGCTATAACCCAGAAGAAATAAAAAGCAAAGACGATACACTACTAAGAATGAGCTATGGAGGCCAGGCATAGTGACTCATGCCTTAATCCTAGTAGTCTGGGAGGCCGAGGCAGGTGGATCACCTAAGTTCAGGAGTTTGAGACAGTCTGGACAACGTGGTGAAACCTCGTTTCTACTAAAAATACAAAAATTAACCTGGCATGGTGGTGTGTGCCTGTAGTCCCAGCTACATGGGAGGCTGAGGCAGGAGAATTGATTGAACCCAGGAGGGGGAGTTTGCAGTGAGCCAAGATCTCACCACTGCACTCCAGCATGGTGACAAAGAGAGACTTCGTTTTAAAAAAAAAAAAGAAAAGAATGAACTGTGGAAAGAATAGTAGAGAGTGTAGTATTTTCCTGGGCACATGTTAGAGCACCAGACAGGTAAGGTGGGATTAGGTTCATCTTAAGGGAACAGAGATTACAAACTGGGGAGGGGCACATGGCAGTGAAAATAAGCTTTGTCCTCTGTATTTTGGCAGAGAAGTAGAAGAGCCTTTGTTGAAGTGGTTCTTACTTTATTTGAAGATTTAAAAAGGTACAAGCAGCCTCTGTTACTTAAAAGTCTTCATTAGCTTTCCTTGCCACTAGAACGTGTTCCAAGTTTCTTACCATAGCTTTCCAGGCCCTGGATGGTCAGACTCCTATTTCCTTTCTTTCCTCTTGTGTGTCCTGCACTTCAGGAACATTAGATGTTGGATACGTCCCCAGTGATCCCATGCTCTTTCCTGCTGCAGGCTCTTCGCACATCCTGTGCCTGCAATGTGAAATCTCTTTCTCTTTCTTAACATGACTGTCTTTTTATCCTCCTTTAGGTCTCAGTTAAGTACCACATGCTCTGGGAGACCTTTCCTAATCTTGCTATGCAAAGTAGGGTCTCCCTCGCCTCTCGTGGCTTTATTTTCTATTTTCATTTTTTGTTTTTTTCTTCCATAGAAATATCTTTTATAACTTGCAATTATTTTCTTTATCTTACATATACTATTTGTTTTTTGTTCATTAATCTACTCTCGTGGAATATAAGATTCTTGAAGACAAGGCCCATCTCGTTCTACAGGCAGTATCTGTCACAAAGTATGTACCAACAAAGGAGTGTTAAATGAGTAAAAGCAGCGGGGTGGTAGTTCAGTCATGGCTTATATGCCTAAAATGGAAACCCCTGGCATAATCATGCTGGCAAACTTTTTTTTACTTTTAAATCAGAGGCTCAGAAAGGAAGAGGGAAGGTGGGTGGTAGGGCCAGGGGAGTGGGGCGTTGAAGAGAAGCCATTTAACAGATACAAAAATAGTTAATAGAAGGAATAAGTTCTAGTGTTAAATATTATAGTAGGAAAGTTATAAAGTTAACAATAATTTATTATATATTTCAAAACAGCTAGAAGAATTATAGTGTTCCCAACACACACACAAAATAAATATTTAAGGTGATAGATATCCCAATTATCCTGATTTGCTCATTATACATTGTATATGTGTATCAAAATACCACATGTAACCCCAAAATATGTACAACTATAATATATCAATTAAAAGAAAGAATGGTGGTTGCTAGGGGCTGACGGGAAGGAAGAAATGAGAAGTTAGCATTTAATGGAGGTAGAGTTTCAGTATTGCAAGGTGAAAAAGCTTCTGGAGGTTAGCTGTACTGCAATAAGAATATGCTTAGCACTACTGAACTGTACACTTAGAAATGATTAAGATAGTAAATTTTATGTTATGCTTATTTTGTCACAATTTAAAATTTAAAAAATATTAGAAAATAAAAACAGTTGTGGATTATCAAAATCAAATACATCATTTATTTTTATAGTAGAAAGAAATTTGCAAGTCCCATTTTGACAAGTTTCAGATGACTCACCAATATTTTCAGCTGAGCAAGAGTTTACCTTTATGGTGCATTTGTTAGATGGCAGTTTTAAAAAAATGCTTAAAGATCTATTCATTCATCTGGGAACTTTCTATTTAGTAGGAAGAAGTGAATTTGATAACAAGAAAATAAAGTAGCAATCATTAGTAAGACGAAGAATTGTTCAAAGAGGCAACAGAAGGCGTGTTATATGTGGCAGATATTTAGATATTTAAAATCCACCTGATGACAGGGTCATCATAGTCAAATACTATTTATTCTCAACAGCTCAATGTCTCCACAATGTAATCTAATCAACACAAATTGTTTATGTCATCATAACTTTTTGCTCTTTTTGTGCAATGTCATTGCAAATGTTTCAGGTTGCATTTTTTTCTTTAAAAAGACTTTGACATCTTTTATTAAATGATATCATATAAGGTTAGCTGCCATAAAGAATTCTACTGTTAACCTTGCCCTGCCTTTGAACTGCATCTGAAATAAAGCTCTTTGAAATATGTTGATATTTCTTGCTAGTTGGATTTTGAAGGAAAAAGAAAAATATCTCTGTGTGCGGAGAGAATGATTGCTTTTTAAAATGTTGTGGTGAGTGTAAAGAGAGACAGATATTCAAAAATTATATTTCTATTTCCATCCTTGTACTCTATAGTTTATAAGTATGAAGAATCATTGTTATAATTCAGTTTTATACAGGAGAAATGATTTCATCTTAATCTACTTATCATTTAGTCTTCTATGTTTTCCTATTAACAAATTTTAAAATGCTGAACAAATCATGACCAATATATTTTAATAAAATGTGATCTCTTAATAATATCAATGTTATATAAAATGTATTCAATATGCTGATAGAAAGTAAACAATGAGAAATATATAGAGGAGTGGAAGGAAAGTTGTTGATAAGTGTATATAACTTTTTGAGATAAATCGTGAGGACCTTTGCTTTAAGTTTCATCCAAATGAGGGATGCTTCTGACATGCCTTTAATATTTTCCTTACCTATTAAATTATTGTGTGCAACATGTGTGTATGTGAATGAACACACCTGGCTACATGGTGACTCTCAAAACTCAGTGAAGTACTGGTAGTTTATAAATGTCCAACTACAAACTATAGAGTCAGATTGAGTTATTTGAGGGTTATGTTCCTAAAAATAAGCCCTCTTGGTGATTCTGAAACCAGTGACCCATGGTCCACTCTGAGAAATCTTGTGGTAGGTGTTATTTTTAGAACAAGAAAATAGATCCCAAATTTTTGGTAGTACAATAAAGGTCCCTGGGAATTGGACCTATGAATTTAGAAAAGCTGCTTTCAGAGAACTCTGTAGTTCCAATTATGGATTGATTAATATATGCTTCGTCCCCAGAAGATGTCTCTAGGATATGAATAAGACTGCAGCTTCCTGTATATTGTCAGGGCCAGAACTGTCAATTGGCTTGGGGAGCTAACTGAAGGGCCTGATTTAGAGGACCTAAATTCTGAACAGATTAGGATATCCTCTCTGATCTGAGGTAAGAGATAGTTTTACCAAATGTCACAGAAAACTATCTGCATGCCAAAATTAAAATACCTTCTTAAAGACATTCTGATTGCAGACATGAAATTGTGAGTAAAGTCATCAAGGTAGAAATGTTTGCTTTCTCTGTTTCTCTTTGAGTCTGTTTCTCCCTGGTGCCCCACTTTTGCAGGTGCCCTTCAAGCCTGCTTACTCTGCTAACAAGTTAATTTAGCCTTGGACTGACTGAACATATTGTTTGTTCTGGTGTCCGACCTATTCATTCAAGATGGATAGGAGCTGTGGTATATGCATCAATGATCACAGAAGGCAACAGAGAAGGGAAAATCTGAGGGTATGTCCTAGGGAAGTGCTGGTCATCCCTGCTAGGGTGTGGTTTGGGATGTGAGCTGGATGAAGCCAGTTTGGAGACTCATACTCCCCATCTGCCCACTTTTATCAGAGAGTAAAACAGTAAAAGAGAAAAACAGAAACACACATTTTATTTTCTTTTTATTTTCCTTTGAGAAATTGTAATTCAGTTTTTAAATATCAGAAGCCAATTGAGAAAAGTGAAGACTGAGAATAAAAGGCATTAACAAAAGGAATATTTTATAAGATTGTTTCAATTACATCTGACAGCCTTCTAGATAAAAGAAAAACCATCATCCTATTCTCATTTTGGACCCAGTTCACTGTTTGTTTTATGCTTAAATTTCAATAGCAACCTTTTTTTGCTCCTTAACCACAAATGTATATTTTCCCTATTCCTCAAGAATATTTGAATTTAAGCAAAGTGTTAAATGAGGTGTTGAAAATATAAAAGAACACAGCCTTTTGAATTCCCATTTAAAATTCTCTCCATTGAAGTACAGATTCTTCTTTTCTTCAATTGACTGCAACGAAAAGGAAAGAAATGGACTATTTTGTTTGTCTGGCAATATTGGCTATGAAGTTGGGAGTTTTAAAGAAAAGGAAGTAATAGACCCTCAGCAGAATTTTTACTGCTAGAGGATGGCCCAATAGAGTGTTTCCTCTTTCCTTTTAAGCACAAAGAGCTGAGATTTAACTGCATTATAAACATTTCATTAACATATCCACTAAGTAACAAGCATCCAGGTACTTTATTTTCTTCTTACCCTAATATGTCAAAGAGTCAGCTGAAATTGAAGGGAAAAAAAAGGTTTTGAGATGAAGAGGGAATTAGCAAGTTAATATTCCTAGAGAAATTAAAAGAGAAAATCATAAATGAAAAGAAAGGGCTTTCTTTCTTTTGTCCTTTCCTCATAGGGAGGAGCCTGTACAGAAGTGAGATGGGTTCTTTTGTGGAATCTTTAGCAGTCTCGAAAAGGCTAAATGGAGCAATGGGCATTAATGCTTCACTGCCTCAATCTAAATCCAGCATATTAGGGGAAAAATGCAAGAAAATCTTCTAGAAGAACAAGAGTCAGACTTTGGCATGAACACATGGCTTAGAAAGGAGAAATTGAGGCCTGCGTCTTTTTCTTAGTCACTTCCATAATTATCTACAATGTACAATGTGTTGCCCCCCAAAAGGAAGTTTCTTTGGAGGGTTGTGTTTATTTCTGTTCTTACACAACAGAAACAGATTTAGTTCTTCCCACATACCATTTTCTCCAGTCAAGGTATTAGTAGTTTTGAAAAGCAAATTTAAAGAATTTTGAAGGATGCTACAAAAGCAATGTTCTCCTTTTAAGTCTCATCTCTGTTCTATACGGATCTTCATTGTGTAGCTGTTTAAAAGCTCAGGTTATTCAGCAAGAATGTTCTATTGTCAGAGATATTTACTGATCATGCCCCCCGCTCCCTCCAGAATCTATGCAGCCTAAATCTGTTAATCATATCTTGTATTACCTCAGTTAAATAATCCTCCATCTGCATTCAGAGAGCACTGCACTCTTGGCACCAGACTTTGCCATTTAGTGCATAACACTGAGCAGGCAGCAATGATTCCTGCAGGGACAGGCTTATGACCTAATAAAAACAAAAGGATGCAATGAAGCCTTTCCTGGGACTGCTGGGCAAAACAGTTGTGTTTTTCTGCTGGTCTTGGTTGAGCCTGCCTATAAGGCTTGAACATCTGGAGACAGTCTGAAATCACAACAGGAAACGCTGTTTGAGAAGACAGCCAACACAGAGACAGCTGGGTAAGATGGAGGGAGGAACACTGTATGTTGATGGCACTGTTTGAGCTACTTGTTAAACTCCTTTGGGAGCTAGCCCTAGTCCTGCCCTGGATGTTTCAATGATAGGAACTGATCAATTTCCTTCCTCTTTAACTTAATTTTGGCTGAGCTTTGTGTCACTTGCCAAAGAATGAAGCCTAATAGATGCAACTGAATTCTAATCCCAGCTCAGTTACTTTGTACTTTGTGACTTTGGACAAGTAATTTATCTTCTCTCAAATATTGCTTTAAAAAGCTATACTAAAATTATCGACCTGATAAGTATGTTTGGAAGATTAACTAAGCCTGTGCTTATCAAGTGCTTAACATAGTAAATGCTCAATAAATATTAGCTATTATTATCATGCAAAAAAAAATTAAAACACAATCTAATATCCAGGATGAAAATATCTCCAAAGAGCTTTGATATCAGAGTGTCCTTCTTTTGTCAATGTTACACAATTTCTTATAATGCTGAAGTATCATTCTAGTTTAAATCTCACTCTCTTTACTTATATTTTGTGGAAAGTCATAAATCTCTTATGCTCAATAACTGCTATTTTATTAATTCCCAGATCACCCCATTTGATGTGATGCTGAACTTAATGGAAGTATGTGGTAACAAAGAAATGCACTAATGGAGAGCATCTTGAGAAACTATGAGCTTTTTTTTTTTCCTTCCCAAAATCATAGGATTAGAGCAGAGAAGTAAGAACATGATGATAGCAAAAATCAAGGCTTACTGATTAGGGTACATTCTGAAAACATAAATTTCTATCTTTTTCCCCTCTCAACAGAGGATGTAAACTAATGAAGGAAAATCAAGTGGTGTAAGCGTCCTCTCAGTATTCTCTCTTCCATCTTCTCCTCTTTGTTCTCTCTCAGCTCTTAATGTTGATGTAGACAAGTCCCCGTCGTGCCTCTCGAGGCTTTACCAATTTCTCAAGGCCCGGTCTGTCATATCTTCAGGTCTCCTCCAAATTTCTGCTGATTCTTTCTCATCTTTCTGTATGGATATCCCAGTGGCTCAGACTCTCAGCTCAGAATATAAACTTATCTTAGGCATTCACTCAATTGCCAATCCTGTAGTGTCCATCTCTACATTCATGGCTTCTTTTCAATTCTCTATGTCAAAGCCCTGGATTAGGTCCTGCTAATTGGTTTCTTGCCATAGATTTCTAACTACCTTCCTTATATATAGTCATTGCCAGCTTCGTTTATTGCATTTCCCTCTTCCTTGCCACTATTTTCTCCTTTCTTTTCTCTTTCTGTCTCTCTCTCTCTTTTTTCTTGAGACAGAGTTTTGCCCTTGTTGCCCAGGCTGGAGTGCAATGGTGCAATCTGGGCTCACTGCAGCCTCAGCCTCCCAAGTTCAGATGATTCTTCTGCCTCAGCCTCCTGAGTAGCTGGGATTACAGGTGCCTGCCATCATGTCTGGATAATTTTTTTGTTTCTTTAGTAGAGATGGGATTTCACCATGTTGGCCAGGCTGGTCTCGAACTCCTGACCTCAGGTGACCAACCCATCTCAGCCTCCCAAAGTGCTGGAATTACAGGCATGAGCCACTGCACCTGGTCCTTTTTTCTCTTTTAATGTATTGCTTTCACTGATGTTTCCTGAAGAACAGTTTCGCCAACATTGCTTCCCTTCCAAGGAAGGGGAGTGAAACAAAAATAAAGAGCCCAAAACAGTGCTACCAATTTTTATTTGCAAAATAATGATGTTAGTATGTCATCACCAATCTGCCATCTATTTTTACCACCATTTCATAAGAGAAATTGCATTTGATTCTAAATACAGGAAAGACATAATCTCAAAATAAAGAAGGGCTTAAGATGAATTTTGTTTCATGAAAAAAATGTATCTTACAAATTGTGTTCGTTTTTCTCATGTCTTGTTAGTCCAGTGAAAATTTAGACTTAAACCATCACTGGCACTGGCCCCTGGCCATCTTTTGGGGACCACAGGTCTATAGAATAAAATGCAGTTCTCAGTATAGCACTTGAGACCCAATCTGTCTGGCCTAAAGGAAACTTTAGTTCACAAACGCATTTTGAAAATTCCATCTTCCATGCTTTGCCCATTCTCTTCCTTTTGACTGAATTGTAAACCTCTTGATTAGTTCATCCATCTCTGACCCTTCACTTCTCAACCTATTCTTTTTTTTTTAATTTCTTTTTTATTTTTAAAATTAATTATTTTTTTTTTTTGAGATGGAATTTGGCTCTTGTTGCCCAGGCTGAAGTGCAATGGCACAATCTCGGCTCACTGCAACTTCCGCCTCCTGGGTTCAAGTGATTCTCCTACCTTAGCCTCCCACGTAGCTGGGATGACAGGCATGCGCCACCACGCCTGGCTAATATTTTGTATTTTTAGTAGAGACAGGGTTTCTCCATGTTGGTCAGACTGGTCTTGAACTCCCCATCTCAGGGGATCTGCCCTCCTCGGCCTCCCAAAGTGCTGGGATTACAGGCATGAACCATCTTGCCCGGCCCTTCTCAACCTATTCTTATTGAGAACTACATTACACATTGTCTTCCTCCCCATGACAGTAATTCCCCATTTATAATTAATCCTTCCTTTTGTTCTGTGTTCCATTACACCTGAAACTTTAATACCTGTCACATTCTATGTGACCAGAAAGCTGCCAGGGTATTCCTTTGTGCAAAATGTTTTTTATTGTGGACTGCTCTAATTTGGCATCTGCTAATTGAGAATGTAGCTGTTTGGAAGGCCCTAAGTTAGTTGTATTGATGATTAGAGGTGTCTCTACCTGACCAGCCTGTTACTGTAGAAAATAAAAAGAGTAAATTTGAGACAATCCATAGTATTTATCTTGATTCTCGATTGTGTGAGCAAAAGACTGTGTAATAGTAATGTTGACAGTCTATGGTTTCAAATACTGAAGTATAATTCATTGTGCTGATAAAAATATCAACAGTGACTATCACAATTAGTTGAGTGGTCAATTATGAATCATGTCATAGACGATTGAAATTCTAACAGAGCACAAATATTTATGGAGATCTCAGAGCTTTGTTTCCAGATATCTTCCTTTCTACTGAATGCAGAAGTGGATATCATATACATGCTTATTCCTAGTCTCCTGTTTTCCACACAGATCATTCAATGACTAGGCGTAATTAAAAAGAAGTACAAACTACATTTCTGGAAAATGCTACAACTGATAATTTCTTGTCTCTGTTATTTGAAATTTGTGCGCTAATTTCTAAGTCGGTGAATGTATGTAGATTATAATATGATTAAATTAATGCTTCTTCCCCGTAGCATAATCAGTGAGACTAGAAAGTTACCAAGTCATGGAACTATGCATTGCACTAGGGTGTAGCTCAGTTACAAACCTGGTAAATCAAACCTAACAATGGGTTTCAGCATCAGACAAAACTCTAGATCTAAATTCTGACTCTACCACTTACTAGCTATGTAATGTTGGTTAAAGGGACATCAGCTTTGGCAAGCTGTTTCTTCTTTGATAAAATCAGGATTATTAAATCTTCCTCATAAGGATAGCATTGGGATAAAATAGGGCAACATGTATACAACAGAGCATCCAGTAAGTGCTCAGTGCAGCTCTTTCTCCCTGTAACTTCTTTTCATTCTCCTTTCACATTCACAGTTGCCTGTGACTGTGCTCCACCCAGCATCCATCTGTGACTCTCTTTCGGTCCTTCTTTTTCACTGTTATTCTTTGCTGACTCTAGTCTTTCTTTTCCATGTCTCCAGCATTTATCATTTGTACTCTGTGCAGCAAACTGTACCTAGCTTAAGTAAGGTAAAGCATGCCACACATTTAGAGCAATTCCTGGCACATACTAAACACCTAATGATTGCTAGATACCATTTTTATTATATTACTTGATGATTTTCATTGCTTCTTCCAAATCTAACCCAAACACTATTTTCTTGTGAATAAAAAGAAAGATTCTGCAAAAGGACGGGAGGATATAAAACAAATTATTTTAGATTAGGCATGATATGAGCACGTTACTAGTGAGCAGTTAAGTACTGCTTTGGATTTTTTATAATTTTGAGAAATTATTCTCTTATTTCATTGTATTTTAAGAAATGAGTAATGAGTTTTTTTGCTGATCAATTGAATAAACATTCATTGAGCTCCTACTATGTACTAAGTATAGACAAAATTATCTATGTTCATGTCTACTTTTGAGAGACGAAATAGGAACAACCTGCCCCACCCAACAAATACACAGAGTCCACCTCCTTCTATATTCATGTTTTCACATGAAAGCTGAGTATACCCCAGGCAGGATAAAGATATCAATAATGTAGCTGATTAATTTATCTAGAATCTAATCAGAACTGTGCTCCCAATGACTCAGACAGGGACACATTGTTTTGCTTGAATTTTTCCTTCGTTCTCTGACTAAGCAGCCCTCTGAGGTCTCTTGTTGTTTATCTAATTAGCTAAATTGATATGGGTAATGAAGAATCTCATTTCTTTAATCCAATTCCAGATGAGGTCTGCAGTACATGAGATACAGCAGTTTTTTTAAAGGGGGAAATTTTGGAATTGAGAAGTATCTATATATTAGTATTTTAGTGAACTTGGAATGATTTTCTTCTGGAAATACACTCAGTTAACTGTAAACTGGTATGACATGTTAGAGAATATGGAATGTAGGAGACAAGGGGAGCACATAATCAATGCATTAATTAAGATACATAATCAATGCATTAATAATTAAAATATATAATCAATGCTTTAATTAAGAGCTTAGGGTCTAGGCAGCCAGACCAGCTTTCCTACCATCCTTGTTGGGTCACCTCATCAGAATTTGGTTTCCTCATTTGCAAAATTGGAACAGTAATGGATCCTACTACATCAGGTTGATATAAGGATTTCAAGAAATAATAGAGATATGGCAGGCCTTAAGTGCTCAATTGATATGGGCTATTATTATTATTAACCTGAAAATAGGCAAAACAGTGTCAACCTCATGTAAAGAAAATCAAACAAATGTGCTTATGACCTCTTATAAACTCAAATCTTATAGGCTAATAATAATACACGATTCAGGATTTTTCTGATTTAATAGAGCAAACGAAACTATAATTCCTTTTTATGTTGGAATTGTATCAGTGGTAGAAATACTTTATTTTTCTAAAATTCTTTTTTTAGAGTGTACTAAAATGACTTTTTCAATATAGGTCATATAGAGTGTTAAATACTTAATAATAATGTATTTTTTTCTTTAGAGACAGGGTCTGTCTCTCTTTCCCAGGCTGGAGTGTACTGTTACAATCATGGTTCACTTCAGCCTCGATTTCCTGGGCTCAAGCAATGCTCTTGCCTCCGCCTCCTGAGTAGCTAGGACTATAGGTGTATGCTGCCATACCTGACAAATTTAATTATTTATTCTTTTACTTTTTGTAGAGATGAGGTCTTGCTATGTTGGCCAGGCAAGTCTCAAACTCCTGGCCTCAAGTGATCCTCCCACCTCAGCTTCCTAAAGTGTTGGGATGACACATGTGAGCCACCACATCTGACCAATAATGTATTTGTTGTTCTGAAGAATAGTTACTTGTTCTAACAATAGACTATTCTTTACAAATTCATTGAAATTTTTCAAGAGTGGCACTAAATTAATACAGTAAGTTGGTGAACAATGAAGCATGTGGAGAACGTGCAGAGAATTAAAGCTGTTGGAACAGTTATGTTGCCTTAAAGAGTGATGAGATTAGAACTAGAGAGGAAGGTATGATAGCATGCTACCCTGATACAAAAGTCAAAACTGCGAAGATTCAGAGTGTGGTATATAGATGTATATACTTTAGAAGAAGTGATTTAACAACATTTCTGGAATTCCATATACCTGGGAAAGTTCGATTGTTTTATTTCATAACTTGCAACATTTCATGTTAGTAAAATTAAAAAGTGCAAAGGCCAGTACAAGAGAAAAAAATGGAAAGCTCATCTTTTTTATTCTCTCAATCACAATATTTGTGGTTGATAGTCAATCTAATACTACAAAAAACAGCTTTTTGTCTGAGCAAGTGGCAGGATTTGTGGTTTATACCTGCCTTGGACTCATGGAAATGTTTTCACAGAATTTTATTAGAAAATACCTTTTCCTAAGAAACAAATTAATTGAGGAATGACCAGACAAATAAACTGCCACCCTTGAGATTGGAAAATACTGCAGTGAGTGGCCTTTGCTAAGTGAAGGTCTGGACACAGCCCTGAAGACTAATGAATTACTTAGTCTCTTTCACTCTGAAGACCTGGACTTTGATTAGTGTCTGAGGCTGTTGTGAAGAGACTTCGAGTTTATGGTCTCTTTTTCTCTGCGCCTCATAAGAGGCAATAAATACTGGTTGGTGGTATTTCTCACAAATGGACTATCTCTTCCAATTATCACAACTACAATTGACACCAGGCAATTCAGAGGAGAAACAAATTTAACCTTCTTCAAGGTGCTTTTTAAACTAAGTAATGTAGCTCTAGATACCACAATGATTGACAACGTATTATCGGTATCACCATAGGAACCAGTAGTGTTTTATATTGTCCTAAAAGGATCTGACACATTTTTCAAAAGACAAACCCCCACTGATACCACCTGCTGGTAAGAGGTTTCAGTTCTTTGGTGTTTGTTATCTTTAGCAGTCCTTGATCTTCATATTTTAAGATTTGTTTCACTGGTGAGAGGAGGAAAGACCTTTTCAATTGTTCCATAGTTTCACTGTTTATCTCAGCTTTACAAATGACAGTTGAGGTGCATGCTGTTCTGTTTGGCTTCTGGTATTGCTCCAGTTCATGACCCCGTGAATACTCACAGTCTAGCTAAAATGCTGCCAGTGGGTCAGTGACACTTAGGGATCAGTTTGGCACAGGGCAGGTTAGAATTGAAAGTGAGTCCTGTTGTAAACATAACTGTTCCCTTTGTGCTGAAGTCCCAGCAAATGAGAATTGTACAATATTTGAAACCTTCTTAGACTTTCAGGGTAAGAATCCCAAGGGCTTGTATATCCTGGAGGCCATGATTTAAAATTCCAAAATGCATATTCATTTCAGCCCTATACCCCCACGACCAAACTTGCAAGATCAGCCATGCTTTCTTGTGAATTTAAAGAATCTTGGGCCGGGCGCGGTGGCTCAAGCCTGTAATCCCAGCACTTTGGGAGGCCGAGGCGGGTGGATCATGAGGTCAAGAGATTGAGACCATCCTCGTCAACATGGTGAAACCCCGTCTCTACTAAAAATACAAAAAATTAGCTGGGCATGGTGGTGTGTGCCTGTAATCCCAGCTACTCAGGAGGCTGAGGCAGGAGAATTGCCTGAACCCAGGAGGCGGAGGTTGCGGTAAGCCGAGATCGTGCCATTGCACTCCAGCCTGGGTAACAAGAGCGAAACTCTGTCTCAAAAAAAAAAAAAAAAAAAGAATCTTGTTAAAAAAGGCAAACTTTTTCTTTGGGTAAGTCATTAAGCATCACAAATCTGAGCAAATATCAGTTCATAATTCTTTTGGTGCTAAATTCCATGTGTTCTAAAGCTCTTTCTTGCGCCTTGACATTTTTGATCAGGCATTTTTTAAAAAAGTGACTTAAGGCAATAAAATTCACTAGACTGAGGTTTGATGAAGCTGACTAATTAGTCAACAGCCACTGTGCAGTCTGACTTATGCATTCCTGCCTGTAATACTGCTAATAGACTTCCATGGTGAATAGTGTGCCAATGTACCCATGATGTGGGAAGTGACTCTGAGGTCAGGATTATTCAGACTATTCTGGTTAGTGACACCAGTCTCTTTTGTCTTCCCTAACCTTTTGTTTTGAAAAATCCCAAGCCTGCAGATATGTTGAAAGAATAGCACATTAAACACCCTTCATCTAGATCCACCAATTACTAATATTTTATAACATTTATATGCCATCTATTATCTATCTATTTATGTAATATTCTCTCAAATTTCTCTTTTTTTGAGCCATTTGAAAGTAAATTGCAACATAGTGTCACTCTGCTTCTTAATACTTAATATGTATTGCCTAAGAGTAAAGAGATTTTCCTACATTACCACAATACCATTTTCACTTCTAAGAATTTAAGTGTCCCAGTATTCTATAATATCTAATACAGAGTTCATATTGAATTTTCAATTGTCTCCCAAATATTTTCCAAATTATAACAGATTGTCCCTCAAATGAAAGCTTTAAAAGATAAAAACCAACAAGTTTCATGTATTGCATTTGCTTGTGATATCTATTTAGTTTTCTTTAGTCTTCTTTAATTTAGAACCACTTTTTTTGTCTTGTATGAAAGAAACTCTTACAGAAATTAAATGTTTTATTTTTATGAATTTAGGAGTACAAGTGCAGTTGTGTTACATGGATATATTGCCTAGCAGTGAAATCGAAGCTTTTAGTGTACCCACTATCTGAATACTGTACATTATACCCAATACGTGGTATTTCATCCTTTATCCCACTTCGCCACTGGAGTCTGCAATGTCTATTATTCTACTCTGTATGTCTTTGTGTACCCATTGCTTAGCTTCCACTTGTAAGTGAGAACTGTGTTTTTTTCTGTTTGTGAGTCATTTCACTTAGGATAATGACCTTCAGTTTCATCCATGTTGCTGCAAAAGACAGGATTTCATTCTTTTTTATGATTGCATAGTATTCTATGGGGGGTGTGTGTATCTATATATAATATATTTAATCATATTATTTCATGGTGTGTGTATATATATATAATATATAATAATGTTAATTATATAATAATATATAATAATAACCACATTATTCCGTGGTGTGTGTGTGTGTGTCTGTATGTATATATATATACATATATATATATTCTACATACCATGGAATAATTTGATTATATATATTATATATATATATATACACGCATATGTGTATATATACCTATATATGGGGTGTGTGAATGTGTGTGTGTGTATGTGTATATGTGTATATATACGTATACATATATATATGTCACATTTTAATCCAGTAATCTATTGATGGACACATCGGCTGATTCCATGATTTTGCTATTGAATATTGTGAATATTGCTGCAATAAATGTACAAGTGTAGGTTACAAGTGTAGAAATTACATAACTTCTTTTCCTCTAGGTAGATACCCAGTGGTGGGATTACTGGGTAGAATGGTAGTTCTATTTTTAGTTTTTTGAGAAATTACTATCCTGTCTTCCATAGAGGTTGGATTTATTTACATTTTCATCAACAGTATATAAGCGTTCTCTTTTCTTCACATCCTCACCATTTGTTTTTTTTTGACTTATTTAATAATAGCCATTCTGACTGCTGTGAGATAGTATCTCATTGTGGTTTTAATTTGCATTTCTCTGATGATTAGTGATATGGAACATTTTTTCATATGTTTGTTGGTTTCTTATATACCTCCTTTTGAAAAATGTCTGTTCATGTCCTTTGCCCTCTTTTTCATGGGGTTATTTGGTTTTTTTGTGTGTTGAGTTGTTTGAGTTCCTTGAGATTCTGGATATTAGTCCTTGGTTGAATGCACAGTTCGTAAATATTTTCTCCCATTCTTTAGGTTTTCTGTTTACTCTGTTAATTATTTCTTTTGCGGTGTAGAAGCTTTTTAGCTTAAATTCCTTTTGTCTATTTTTGTTTTTGTTTTAAAAAGTTTAAGTTCCATTTGTCTATTTTCTTTGAGGACTTAGTCATGAATTCTTTGCTGTCAATACTAATGTCCAGAAGAGGTTTTTCTAGGTTTTCTTCTGGGACTTTTATAGTTTCAGGACTTACAATTAAGACCTTAATACATTTTCGGTCAATTTTTGTATATGGTGTGAGATGGGGTCCAGCTTCTTCTTCTGCATATAGCTCTCCAATTATCCCGGCACTATTTATTGAATAGGATATCCTTTTCTCATTGTATATATTTGTTGGCTTTTTCAAATATCAGTTGGTTGTAGGTATATAGCTTTATTTCTGCGTTCTCTATTCTATTCCATTGATCTGTTTCTGACAGTAACACTTTGAATAGTCTAGTCCATTTGTCTTGCCAAAAGTCCTACAATTTGGACTTTTATGGTTGTTTCCTCATAATTCAATTATAAACATTTTGTTGACAAGAATACTCTTTTGGTGGTATTCTGTACCTCTCATTTCATCATATGTAGAGGCACATAATACTGAGCTTAATTGCTTCGTTAAGGTAGTTTTATTAGTCTGTTCTCTCACTGCTACTAAAAACATACCTAAGCCTGGGCAATTTATAAAGGAAGGAGGTTAATAGATTCACAGTTCCACATGGCCTGGGAGACCTGACAAAAGAGGAGCAAGTCATGTCTTATATGGTGGCAGGCAAAAGAACTCGTGCAGGTAAACTCTCACTTATAAAACCATCAGATCTGGTGAGACTTATTCACTACCATGAGAACAATATTAATTCACTAAAATATAGGAATAGTTTAAGTTTCCAAGCCTGTACCAATTCCACCCTTCTATTATTGACTTGCTCAAATTTTACTTTTCTCAAGTTGACAATAATTAGAACCATCATTTTTCAATATTCAGTGAAGGTTAATTTCCATACTTACATTGGGAGCCCATTCTTAATGAGCCAATGAGCAGATCATGTATTATAATTGCTACTTTCCATTTGCCTCCCTTTGCTAAGAAACATCATATATTTATGTTATTTCATTTTAATGGGAAATGAAAATATCATTTATGTCCCTTTCAAGTTTCCAGAGCAGTTTATTAAAAGCATCCTGGGATTGCACAATAAGCTGCTATCCTTTGCAACTACTTATCTAAGTCAGTACTTTCCTCATACTGAACAATCAAGCAAAATTCAACTATAAGTTGGGTGTTGAGACAGATATGACTGTAAATTCCATCTATAAACCTCATATCAAGTTATTATGTTCATTGAAAGAGGCTCACATAAATCACGATTTCCCTTTCACAACAGGAGGACTGCTTGTTGTTGCAAAACTGACATAAGCAGAAATAACGAAGCATGACCTGGCATGTCATTTAACTTAAACCACATTTATTGTAATAAAAGTGCATAGTTTTTGCTTGAATGGGTAGTTAACAGCCTGATTTTGAACAAGATTGTGCAGAAATATAATCTCCTTGTTCAGTGCCATATTCAAATGGATATGTGTTAGTTTGTTTGCATCACTATAAAGAAATACCCACTACTGGGTAATCTACAAATAAAAGAGGTTTAATTGGCTCATGGTTCTGCAGGCTATACAGGAAGCATGGTGCTGGCATCTGCTTGGAGTCTGATGAGACCTCAGGGAATTTTATTCATGTCAAAAGGAGAAGCAGAAGCAGGCATGTCACATGGAATGAGAGGGAGCAAGAGAGAGAGAGGGGAGGTCCCAGACGCTTTTAAACAACCAGATCTCATGTGAACTGAGCAAGAACTTGTTTTTCACCAAGGGGATGGTGCTAAGCCATTCATGTGGCATCTGCCCCCATGATCCAGTCACCTCCTACCAGGCTTCACCTTCAACATTTGGAATCACATTTCAACATGAGATTTAGAGGGGATACACATTCAAATCATATCAGCATATAAAGAGAATACAGGAAAGCTCCACGTAAAACTTCTGTACCAGACAGCACAAATCAAAGCATTAGGGATTTTCTATATGTTAAAATCCAAAGACCTATGATGACCCGCAGGCCTTCATTCTTTCTCCGGGTTTGTCTCTTTCCATCTCTCTCTTCCTTCAGCGGAGGGTAGTCTGACTGCTCCTCCTGGTCTCCTGTCCCAAGGCCTTTGCACTAACTATTTCTGTGGCTTGCTCCCCAGATCCCTTAAGTCTTACTGAACTGCCACCTTCTTGGACAGATCGACTCTAAACTTTTGATTCATTTTGTAGCTCCTACTTAATTTTCCTCCACTGCCTTTATAAACAGGTAATATACTATATAAGGTACTTATTTTGTTTCCTTTTTGCTACCCCTACTAGAATGTAAATTTCATGGGAGAGAGCAGGAATTTTTGTCTGTGTCTGTTCATTCCTGAACCAGTTCTCAACATATAATAAACACTTCATGAATATTTGTTGAATAACTAAATATAATATTTCTGAACAAAGAGATACACATTATACATATAAAATATCTCATATATTTTAAAAAGTGAAATTTATATAAAATATCTGCAGACCCTTTGAAAGCCTTTGTAGAACTCTAGAGTTTCACAAGCCCAGTTTGAAATCAATTGCTGAAGTATTTATTATTGCTCATATTTCTAGCAGTGGAGAGTTGTGTAGGAAGCCCACAAATGGTGGTGAAAAAAATGAACTGTTGGCATCCACCCAAACTGCTCCTTTGAACAAAAGATACCACAAAATACATTGCTGAAATGTACTAATGGTCTTACCTGTTTTATTCAGTTCCAAATGTAAATAAAAAATTTAACCACTTTATTTTTCCCTCTAATACAATTTAAAACTGTATCATTAAGAAATTAATGTAATTTTTCCTTTTTTAAGCTTCATATAGATGATTAGATATAGATTATTAGAACTGGAAAGGCCTTCAGTGATAATTAAATATACAAATGACACATTTGCAGGTGAGGAAACTGAAGACTCAAGAAGTTGTATCTTGGCTTAAATCATCTAGCTTGATTAGTAGAAGTTAACCAGGATGAAAGCCTGGTCTTCTACAGCCCAGTTGAGTTTTTTTTCTTCAATCCATGCATGGCATGACATACTCTATTTTAATATTATATAACATAGGGTTGTTTAAGAATAGATGAAGATCTCACTGGTATGGGAAGGAATGGCTTATAGATAGGATTGCACTAAGAGGACATACTCAGGTGTCTTCCTGAGCTAGAATGACAGTCCTCCATTCAAATGAGTCCATATATTCAGATGAGATGTTTTCTTATGTTTATCTGCAAATGTTTACAATACTAATTTTTAAAATGGCTTCTGTTTTCTCTTGGATTTTAATTATTCTGTTTGCAGAATTTGTTTCTTTTCACTGATTTGGTTTTCTTCACGTGTTGGATGATGATCGCTTGTTGAGTTCATTTCATGCTGATATTTAAACGTCGGTTATCCCGTTTGTGAATTAGAGGCATTTTTGACTAGAGGGACTTCCCTTCAGTTATTGCAAGGGAGGGTTGGTTTGTGCCACTGGAGTGGGTGTTGCTTTATTTTGGATTCTTAACAGAAAGAAATTACTTGAAAATAGTATGACCAGACTGCTTAAACCCATATGTTCTTAAACTCAATAAAATAATAATTAGAAATACATTATACAAAGCAAACTTTTTAGTCATCTTTCTTTTGATTTTAATTTGTATTAAGTAATATTTACTTTTTCTGATTATAAATTACAATTATATTTATAGAATCATAAAATATAGAATAGTATATAGAAGAAAAGAAAATCTCAAATTATTATAACATCGTATAACATGTCCTCCTAATATTTTTATTTGCAAATACATGTTTATCTACTGGAGTGCTTTTTCTTTTTTATCCAAAATGGAATCATAACTCATACAATTTTCTGCTTGGCTTTTCACATATATGTGTGATCATTTATATGTATTCATAAGTATTCTTCAAATACATAATTAATTTGTGTGAGTGACAACTGACCTGGACAAAGCAAGAGCCTTGCAGCAGGGTCTCATATACTGGGCTGAACATGGGAGTGATTAAATACCAGAATGTGATTTTGAATTTTCTAGATGATACTCTAGCAAGATACTCAGGATGATAGAAATTCTTTATATTAGTCTATTTTCATGAAGGCATACCCACGACTGGGTAATTTATAAAGAGAAAGAGGTTTGATATACTCACAGTTCCACATGGCTGGGGAGGCCTCACAATCATGGTGGAAAGTGAAAGAGGAGCAAAGGCACGTCCTAGGTGGCAGTGGGCAAGAGAACGTGTTCAGGGAACATAGGATGGTTGTAAAACCATCAGATCTAGTGAGACTTATTCACTATCATGAAAACAGCACAGGAGAAACCCGCCCTGATGATTGAATTACCTCCGACTGGGTCCCTCCCATGACATGTGCAGATTATGGGGGCTACAATTCAAGATGAGATTTGGTTGGGATCACAGCCAAAGCATATCATTCTTCTTCAGACCACCTTATTCCAGAACTCTAATAATGAAGCATGCTAGACAAGGTAGAAGAGTCTTTTAATTAATTTACTTAGCCATATTGAAAGAGCTTCCATTAAAAAATGTGAATACTTTCTACATATTTCTTAATATGTTTATAGAATTTATTTGTATTTTTCTGCCCCAGGAGATTGTTACTCTACTAAGGTGAGATCTGTGCTTAGTGAAGGTGCTAGCACAGAGAAGGTCTTTAAGAAAAGTTTCTCGATGAGAGAATGAGAAAGAGATGAGAACTAATTTGTCTCTTAATAACTATTTGAACCTCTGAGTAAGCCCTCTAACTTGCCAAATGCAGGAAGCACATAGATATGTAACTTAATTAGCTAAGTCTTCTAAAGGCATATAAAATCACTTGGCAAGGTGCCTAGCACGTCATAAGCACTCTATAAATACTAGTTGTTATTATTATTATTAAAAAACAATCTGTCTCTATATGGTCAGAAGCCAGAGCACCCAGCACTGGAGGCCGGGAGCTGTAGTGGAAGCAAATGGGTAACAATTGTGGTGCCAACACCCAGTGAAGGGGAGGCGCCCTCTCTCGTCTGGTTTTTCCAATTGAAAACGTGCTTGGAGTACCCCTCCAGCCAACCTTTTTTTCATCTGCAGATATATTATTGAAAACTGTAGCTCAGCCTTGTCAGTCTAAATTATATTAGGAGGATTAGGAGATGTTCTGCAAGGAGAAAACAGAATTTGGCAATTTGATTTCAGGAAGACTTGAAAGGTCAGAGATAAAAGGCCAAGGTGGATTTTAAAAAGGGCTTTGAGCTTCTGCAGTGAGGAACAACAATTCAGAGCAGGAATGACAGTTATGGAAGTTTAGGTGTAATGTCTTTAGTAAGAATCATCAACCATGGTAGACATTTATTTGTTTATTTGAGGAGGTGGGAGATACACTGAACTGTCTAAAGGGAATGCAGTTTGTTAATTTTGCTTTTCTCATATGATTTTTAGTTAAAATAGTATTTTTGGTTCATCAAAACATTTTTCCTTATTTAGGAAAGTCAAAAAGTTATTTTAATTCTGCCATAGTGTTTGTTATTATTTATGTCAACTTTTATCCAAAGTTGCTTTTAAAAACAGTGCTAAAGTGTTCACGCTTTAAATAAAATCTGTTCCCTTCTTGTAAACAATTGGCAATTATATAATAATTTAATGAAATAAATACAGATATGAGGTTTTCCAGAATATGTTTGTACATAGTCACTTGTTTGTTTTACTACTAGTTTTCATGTCGAAGTTGTTGGTGTTTTGTAAACCAGCTATAATTTTGAATAAGCAGACATTTAGGCCCAAAATATAACTATGTATTCTTGCTTATTAAATGGTTAATATTATGGATTTAGTGTCTGACCTCAAATGAGTTACTCAACATCCCAGCTGCAATCTTCTAATCTAAATGAAAGTAATAGTATTCTGCTTATAGGGTTCTTGTGAGGATAAAATGAAAAAAAATGTGTTGAGCACAAGATGTAGAACATACTAAATGCTCAACAAACTGCATTTAAAAAATTATTTAAGTGTGTGAATTTGAGAGACAGTCTAGCAGGCATTGTTTTCTTGACAGATGTTTATATGAGTGTGCAGGAAGATTGTAAACATCTGTGCTTTGCTTACCATTTCCCTGATTTATTTAACCATGTGGATTTTGTCAACTATTTTAAACTAATCAGACACAGGCATTACCATTTACACCACACAGATGGTTTCTTCAAATCATTAGCAATGCCTGGGTGGGGCATCCCTGGAGACTGGGCAACTGCAAAAATTAAGAGGTAAGGAAATTTGAGCTTTTAAATTTTGAGTGTTCTATAGGGCTTCTAAACGTCTATCTGCCTCAGTTCTGATGCTGAAAAAGTTTATCTTTCAAAATATATTTTCCTGGATAGTACCATCAGGACTGCCTGACTCATTAGAAGGTCTGAGGCTGTGATAAAAAAGAAAAAAAAAGCAAGTGGAAAAGGTCGAGAGACTTAAAAAGCACAATTTAATTCCTGCTCCAGTATTCATTTTTATTATAACATTGAGCAATGTAAAGGTAAAAGAGCAGAAGTTTTTTGAAATAGCCTTTCTACAAAAGTGTTACATCCCCATTGTAGACAATTCTACACATGAAACAGAAACAAATTTTCCCTTCCACCCAATGATAACTACCCTTGACATTTTGATTATATCTTTCATTTTAATTACTTTCATTTTGATATACACATATGCATATACTTTAGATGCATACATACATGTATATGTTTTTTACAAAACTGGAATCACATTGCACAGTGTTTTGTAATCCGCTTATCCTACTTAGGTATTCCCTAAAAAATTTTTACATAATTTTTATGTTTTTTAATAAGATTATGTAAAAGGTAAACAATCCACTGCAAAAATAAAATGTTATTTTTTTCTCCCAATCTCCTAATTATTGAGTTAGTTTGCTTTTAATCTTGTTAGGAAATGACTGACAAACAGTCTTTAGCTAAAAGGGTAAAAAACTGAAAGACATTGGGTGGATGTCCTTTCTAAGTTCTCTATTCTGAAAAGATTATCTCTGCAAAATAATTGAATTTGAAACAACTTAGTATTAGAAAACAGCACAAGGAAATAAAAAAAGTTTTTAAGGCAAAATACATGAAAACCAGAAGCTAGAACCTTCACGGAATAGAGGGAGTAGGCAATATGGATGCATACGGAGTCTCTCAGTAATGACAATTCTCGCCTTACACAGAAATGTGGGCTGTAAAAATGACCTCGTAAACAGAAACCTTGCAAAGTGATGCTCATAGCTAATGGGAAAAGTTGATTGTTTCATGACCTTTAAAAAATTCTGTCAAACATTAAAAACTCTCTTACTGTTGGTTATAAATGTACTGTATAGGGAGATAAAAAAATATAACTTTCCCTCTCTACCATTCCACCCCCTTCATAGGTAGTGGCAAAAACAGGCTCATGTTCTGCATGGCCAAGTCTCTAATATTTAATACACTGTAACTTAAAAGATTAAAAGCATTGGTAATTAAATGTTTTATTTCTTTGTAAAAAACTGATCAAAAATAGTTTGAGCAGTGCTTGCTTTCTTCTTTTTGAGTATAACTTGTGATATATACATTTTCTATGCCTTAGCAAATTTTGATCACATTCTGACATTGTAATCTTGGTGCTGTCAGTGTTGTGAATTATCTCCTACAGTGCCTTTAACACGAAGTTATTTTTGCTAGCATATGGCATATCCTCTGGGACACCTTCATCTTTTTGATTAAAATCACTTTTCTCATTCATGTCTATACATTTGCTGTCTCTAAGCACTTCTCATCGTATGTCTAGAATCTCTCACAACAGCTACATCAAGATGCCCACCATCAGCGATTTCTTCTATTACTCCATGAATGTTTGATTTCATTTCCAGCTTATTATGTTTCATTTCTTTGCTGTATTTTTATGTTTGTTGGCAAGCCTCTTTTTGGATTATCAATTTTTTAAAAATGTCATATAGGTTTATCACAGGGGGACAAGGAAGCAACACAGTCACACGCTTTGCTGTCTGGGTATGAACTGAATAGAAGATGTGAAGTGACTGATCACCAACAGGCTTTGAAAAAGGTGACATGATTGGTCACTGATCAGGATATGTGTCTGTTATTTATGCAATGACTTGTAGACTAACAAGGCAGCAGTGAAGTTTGTGCCTTATGCAATTACTGATAATTTAAAAAACAAGGTTGAATTTTATATATTTACATATGATGGATGAAAGGGATGTCTTCCCAAGTTGGCTTTTGTAAGGCTCTAAATGGCGGCATCTCTCCTTATTCCAAGCTACCAGGGGAACAATGTTGGCCTTATGGAATCTGAAGAATATGTTGTACTTAGGTCTCTATGGCATTTCCCATAAAAGGGTCTTGAATCATCCTGATCAGATGACTCACTGAAATAGGACAAAACGTAGAAATCATATTTCTTGTTGCTTCTCTGATGCTGCAGCACAGCTGAGTTCATTGAGGAATTGGGTCTAGCTGAGGGATCTGATTGGTTCTTCTCATTATTCCCTAGTAACTTTCCCTCTCCACGCTTGCACGTGCTTCATAGGTAGTGGCAAAAAGAGGCTCATGTTCTGCATGGCCAAGTCTCAGTTCCTGAATGACCAATCTTTGAAGTCAAGTTTAGGTCAATGGTGTTTAAAAGAAGCCAAGAACATTAAGGAATTTATGACTTAGTCTGTAAACAAAGAAGATTGATGTTGGTTGAAGACAAAAGGGAATTCATTGGAAAGAAGGTGAAATGGTCTTAGAAAAAAGGAGTTGAGAAGGCTGGGGAGATTCCTCACAGAATTTGATATATTGTCCCAATTATCTTTGCACCACAGTGTCAGTTGCAAAGGAAGACCATATAAATGTTTGTTAAATGAAACAAAAAGTAGTTACATTGATAGATGGTATTCTACCACAAAGATAAACATTTTAAAATTAATATTAATTTTGGAGAAATAATCGTTTTATAAAACCCATATTAAATATGACTAATTATATAGGGCACACAAGTAAAATGGACCAAAGATGACAGTTAAGTACTAATATATTTAATGGAAAAATTCATTTTTTCTTTCTGCAGTTCATGATTTGTATTCCTCTTCACTCTTATGTAGTTTCTTGCTTAAGGCTTTCCAATGAGTTCCATTGAACAAAGAATAAAATCTAAAACGTTGTCCATAGCTTACAAGGTCTATGCAATTGGTTCCTAACAAATTTTCTGATTCCAATTCTTACTCCTCATCCTTTACCATTCCCCTCCTACCCTTAAATATGTCTTATTTACACAGGTCTTTTATTCCGATCCATAAACATGCCAGGCTCATTGTAGTTTTAGGGTCTTTGCCCTCACTATTGCCTCTGCTAGACAAGTCCTGTCCGTAAACCTTCATATAGAAAACTTTTAGCAAAGTGCCTAACATATGGAAAGAGTCAGTAAGTGTTATTAATTAAAATATTCTTTAGATAGTCTTTTATTCTTAGAATGCCTAATTGTTCTAGATTTTCTTATTCACTTTTATCTGTTTTTAAGGCAAAGAATGTATAATAACAACCCTCTCTATGGGAGAAAAGATGGCAAGTATGTCTGTATCAGTCAGGATAAACCAGTTATGCTGCAGTGACAAAGAGTCCCACAAATCTCAGTGGCTTAAATCAAGAAAGGTGAATTTTTTGCTCATGCTACATGTCCAGTGTGGACTGGCAAGACAGTTCTACTTATTGTGGAGACACACTAACATTTTATGATAGTACCAACTCAGCACGAGGTTTCAGAGTTTGCCAGGTAAGAAGAAGATAAGAATACACAGTAGAGCACTGTCAATTAAATGGTTTATTCCACAAGTGACACAAATTATTGCTTAACTTTTATTTACCTTAAATCTAGATCTGCTATCTCCTACCTGCACTCTCATTTTGATGGCAGGGAATAAGTTTTTAAATTGGGGTTTTCAAAGTAATTTTGGGGTGCTTTCAACAGTTCAGATTCCTGGATCTTATCCTCTGAGATTCTGAGTCTAGGTTAGGGAATGGTAATTGAGATACTGGCATTACTTCTAGTGACTCAGTTGTAGGTGATTTGAAGACCATATTTAGAGGGACAAAACTATGGAGACTAGAACTATGGTTGGTCTATTGTAAGAGTTTAATAAATATTTTTTTTGATTGACTCTAAAATAAGGGTTTTATTATGAATAAAGATTTAAATAAATGAGTCAGTAATTTAGATAAAAAAATTGCATATGCTGAATTGCATTAGAAGGAAAAGAAAGGCTAAGTGTTTTATTCCTTTACTCTAAAATAACGTCTACTTTTTGGGAGGAGGTAATGCTGGTACTGTCTTTCTTTCACTTTGTGCAGGTCACCAGGTTGATCCACACAGTATCCAAGTTACATCATATCTCTTGTTCAGGAAGAAGAGACAAGTCTAAGGATATTTAAAAAAAAGAAGTGGATGAATCCTTTGATTTATTCCATATAAAATAGACTATGAAGAAAGCAAATCTAATCTCATGTAATTAGGAGTTATTTTAATTGCATAAACCACAGGCCACATTTCTTTGACAATGACAGATAATGGCCTTTTAAAAATCTTGCATTGAAAAATCTATTGGCAAATAACTTTTAAACCTCAACTAACTGGCATCTAAGCTTTTTGTCACTTATCTCTGCAGTATTTTCACACTCTGATCACAGAATAACAAGATAGGAGTAAAGATCATAATGGTATCATAAAAACAGAACCATAAATGTATACTTTACGTGAAGTTAATGTTCCATTATGATAGATTACCCATACCCTTGAAAAACTCAACTATCTTAAAACCAGTTCTGCTGAATTTTTAATATTCAGGCTATTCCCTGAGAGGGAGCTTTGGGCTGGAGGTCTCCATGGGTATGTATTCACAAGCATTATGTTTTGGTTCATAAAATCTGAAGGCTTCTAAAGTATTAAAACTTTCATGCAAAGCATGCAAAAAAAAAAAAAAAAGGAAAATCCACCAACAAAAATCTGGTGCTTAAAATATCCATTGTTGTTTTAAAAATGAATTTGAAGATTATATTTTCATAATTGCTATGAGCTCTTGCCTTAATAGTATCACTATTTTTTTCCTCTAGGCAAGTTATTGATAATGTTAGACTATTCTAACTCAGTATGAATATGGACACTCATATCAGGGAGAGTAGGCTAAAGGAAAGATGACAAGAGAAAATTCGCTCAGTCTGGCTTGTTGAAAATATTAAGTATTTCTTTAATATCTGTATTTGGACCTGTCAATCTAAGTGTCTTGACTGGAAAGTGAATAGTCTATAATTGGTAATTTTGCCTTTTGCCTGGAGGTGGATCAGATTTAGCTGATACTTCTCTAATAGGTGATAACAAATTAAAAGGCTCAAAGAAATGGAAGAAATCACATGTACTAAATCTTATTTCCTGTTGCTGCAGGAAAGTTTATATTTTTCCTTGCTTACGTGTAAGAAGGCAGTGTGAACATGTGGTCCCCTTTTCTGTAGATTTCTGTGTAGTGTTCTTGCAATACCAGTCATGAGCATACATAGTGAGGAGTTTGCTTGTGATGTACTTGTTAATAGGCAAGACTTCACAATATTACCATAAAGCACAGAAGAGGTTAAGACTGGGAGCCAAAAAGTTTTCTGTTGTCTATTTAGCCCTGGGCCTCTTCTTTTTTTAAAAATTCAGATTCAGAGTTGAGCCAAGCATATTTCTTAGATCATGGCTCCTTATCATTACATTTCTTTATCCTATTTTATCCCATTTCTCATACCTATTTCCTTCTTTCCTCCAAAAAATAATCTAATGTGTTTGTTATGTATCCTTCTGTTTGTTATGTGTTCTTGTGAAATATGTTTTGCTGTTTTGTGTACTTGCATTTTTAATTTTTATAAATGGGGCTAGGTCATAAATCTGTCTGATTTTCTCTGTTTCCCTCAGAAACTATTTATGTTGCTGTATGTATTATGGCTGTTCCAGGCTTGTCATTGCTGTGTCATTTATTAGAATCTGTGTGGTAGTTACACTCTGTTTTTAAATGAAATCAAACTAAACTAAATTTTATAGAGATGGGATCTTGCTATGTTGTGTAGGCTAGTCTTGAACACCTAACCTCAGGAAGTCCTATCACCTCAGCCTCCTTCACCTCCGCCTCCTTCACCTCAGCCTCCCATGTAGCTGGGACTACAGGCCTATACCACTGCACCTGGATTCACACACTCTTTAAAAAACACAATTTTATCAAGCTAAGTAGGGAGTTAAAAAAATAAACCGCAATTTTGATGGTCTTTTCTCACAATTTATTATGAATTTGTGCATTCTCTATCCCATCTTTCTAATAATAAAATACGTTTTATAAATAAAGAGCCAAACATACCAGGTTGAAGGCAAACAGTGGCCTGTAATAACATTTTCCAGTGTAGCTCTGAGATGGCACAGGACTATCACAGCTCTTTGACCAAGTAGAAGACTTCTCTTACTAGGTGAAGACCTATTATACATGGAGTACTCCATACTACTCTTTCAGTCTTGCCATACTTTAATTTTAAATATAGCCTACTTGATACAATGAGGCTATCCTTTACAAAGCTCATTTTCATTGAAATGTAGAAGCTGCTTGTGTAGATGTTGGATCAGGGATGTGTGAAGAAATATATAAAATTTAAATAATATATAAAATTTAAATATATAAAATTTAAATAAAGCCAGAGGGTCCTGGAGTCAGGCCTGCATTTGACACTGGTTTGCTTAGTCACCATGCATAGTCATTAAATGACTTTATCTTTTATTCTTCACAGATCTTGGACAATAACCCAGGATATTTTGAGTTTCTTATGAAAAAGTGATTACTACTATTAAGGAGAACTGTTTCATTTTCTCTTTTAAGATTTTTGGTTCCTAATGAGAACTATGAATCAGACTTAGGAGGACCTGATCCTGAGAGCAGTAGGCAGTTTCTTCATTCTCTGGAACTGGGCCAGGAGACTGTGTGCCTAATCTGCTCCAAAATCATTTCTTTCTGTTTTTCACTGAGGCCTGAACACACTCCAGGAATTAGGTACTAATTAATGTCAACATATTACAAATGAAGAAAGAAGGGAAATTGCTTGGATTCATTCTTGAGAAAATCTTCAGAAATTTGCTTCAGTTAAAGTTAATGTGTGTCTCAGGCAGCACTGAACCAAATCGTAAAATGCTGCTAATGTGGATGAGTGACCTGGAGGTGACCCTTCTAAGCATCTTGTCCAGCATTTATTTCATGTACTATTTTGTCATGATGCTGCTTACAGATCGGTGGGATCAGAGAGGGCAAGAATCAAACTATGGCTTCATTAGCTCTAAGTTCTACAGGGCCTACACAAGATTTTAGGACATATGTTTCATAATGATACTTTTCTTATTTTCATTCATTGCTGCTTTATGGATGTCAATGAACAGCTTTTTTAAAGAATGAAACAAATAGATTGTTACATGGATTTTATCTTCATCTTTTAATCAGAAGCAGGTTTTAGGTCATGTTTTTATGTTTATAAAATTAACAACTGAAAGTTAAAACCCAGAGAATCATTTTGAATGATCATGATAATAAATATACTAATATGCCATGTTTGATCTAAAGGTAGGAGATTGAGTCCAATATGTGGGATACTAATCAGGGGTGAGTCTGTAGTAAGGAATGGCAGACTCATTTGGCAGAAAAATTAGTTGAAGCTACAGTAAGCCACAGTGGGGTTCAATTTTGTGCTCGTTGTTCTTTAGGCTTCCTTATTATATTATTCCCCTTTATGAATGCCCTTGATGTGCACTTTACTAAACTTCACCTGAATAAGAATGTTTGGGCTTGGGCAGGTAAGCACCCTGCTTGCTTTTCTCAGGCCTTCAACTAACTAGAGAAGATGCTGTACTATCTAATTCCTCTATCTGTAATGCTTAGCACAGCACCTGGCACACAGGATGGGCCTAAATTGTTGAATGAATGAGGACTGCAGAATAATGGAGACATCCCGATAATGCCACATCAGGTTTTGAGCTCAGCAGTGAACAATTAGAGAACCCATTTTAGTGTGTAGATTTTGGAATTTAAAAAAACCCCTGATTCCGGTCCTGGTAACAGTATGGTCATGGGTTAGTTACCCCCTTTAAATCTCAATTTCCTCATCTATATATTAGAGTTATTAATAGATTAATGGAGAAAAAGGAAAAAGACTATGGCAAAGACTTGTTTGACCACATCAAACCCAGTAATTTTGCTGAAATACTGCCTGAAGCTAAACAGTGGGTACATATGGACATACAGAGGGAAACAATAGACCTTGGAGACTTCAAAAGTGGGGAGTGAAGGGAGGAGTGAGGTTGAAAAAGTTCCAATAGAGTTTTATGTTCACTATTCAGGTGAAGGACTCACTAGAAATATTAAGTTCTAGAAAAGTTGACTTCGGCTTCTAATTAAATGCCACCTTAATTGTTCTCTAACAGGTTTATTTTTTCTAAATCTTAATGTGTTGACTAGAATAAAAGGATTGAGAAGCATTCATTTTCCCTATGTTTTCCCAAGCACCCAGCATGAAGTACATTTTCTTAGCCATACTATATAGGGATGAATATGGAAGAACATGCAAATGAAGAAGTCATGATAAATGTTACTTATTAGAAAATTATATTTTGAAACTTCCATCCACGCATTAGCATTCTGGAAAATAATTGGCATAATTCCCATTGTGTTTTGGTAAAGTCCTAGAACATGAGAGAGCTGGAAGAGAAGTGAGGGAAATGGAGCAAAGGATGGTGGAACTCAGTCTGGAAGAGAAACAAGTAGGTTAGAAGGACTGGAGAGAGAAGTCTCCTAGGAGAATTAGTTTGTTTCTAACAGTGACAGTATGAATGGGGAAGTTTTCTTTTTCTCTCTCTTTGTTTAAAGCTGAAGGCACAAAACGCACTTTAAAACATTCAAAAGCTGAAAAAAATAGATGTTTTGGATTTCTTAAAAATTTAAGAATGATGCCATAAACTTATAAGTTGTCTTATAGAACATGCTTACAAGTGAAAGACGTGTATTAGACATGTTAAAATAGCTATGTGGATGAGAAAAAATAGGGCTGAAATGAAGCAAATACATAGATTAGAGGGGCCTTGCTCCTCTAATCTTTTCTCATTGTTTGCATTTCTTTTCTGATTCTTTCCTCATAAGAGACCCAGGGAAGGAGAGAAGGGAAAGAGTAGGAGGCTGACATGTGGGGGTTGAGGACTGGTGATCAAGAACTTTGAATTGAATATGAATTACCTGGGGTCCAATAAAAACCCACTATCACCACCACCAAAGCAACAAGAAAATGAAAATACACTGTGTGATGATGCTAGCTTTTTATGGAAACACATTTCATTTTATACACTGTAAAATGATGCCACAGACTCGAATTGCCTTGGATTCTTAGGTCCTAGTGTAAGTGTGAGGTGTGTGTGCACATTCATGTGCGTAGATAACTATTCTAACATGTTTAATACATGTCTTTCCTTACACCAAAGGAAAAGAATAATAAAGACACCTGCACTTACATGTTTATCACAGCAATATTCACAATAGCACAGTCGTGGAATGAACCTAAGTGTCCATCAGCGGATGACTGGATGAGGAAATGTCGTTTATGTACACCATGGAATACAACACTACCATAAAAAGAATGAAATCATTTCTTTTGCAGCAACATGGATGGAGTCGGAGGCCATTATCCTAAGTGAAATAGAAAATTAAATACTGCCTGGATGCTAAACAATAGGTACACATTGACATAGCGAGGGAAATAATAGACATTGGGGACTTTAAAAGGGGGAAAGTGTAGGGAGGAATAAGGGTTGAAGAATTACCAATGGGGTATTATGTTCACTATTCAGGTGAAGGGCACACTCAGAGCCCAAACTTCACCTTTACATAACATATCCATGTAACAAGCCTGTATAGGTACCCCCTGACTCTATAAAAATAAAAAAATGCTGCTGCAGCAGCAAAACCACAACAATTTGTACTCCCTTAAAATACAATTAAATAAGCAGTTGTTATAAGCTTGGAAAGTCTGCCTCTTTTACCAAGGTGAAAAAGTTAGAATCCATACATAGATAATAAAAAGGGAAGGATATGAGAACTTGTCTGAAATGTAAGACAAAAGAAGATAAAACACTGTTTTTCAAAAAGCAATTTATAGAGTGCTCAACCAGAAATATGGATCATTGACTTAAAAATCAGAAGATTTAAGTTATGTCAATCTGGCTGTCTCATTTACTCTATCCAAGGAATGGAGTGAGCAAATACAGTGTTTACTCATGAGATCATGGTCACAAAAATATCTTAAATATTGGACTATATTTTCTATGTTCTATTTCGTGTTCAATCAGTTTAAGGTACTCCCACAAATAGGCATGGGATGTGTTTCGGTGGATGTTCACACTCAGCCTCTCTGCACTATTGCACTATTGAGTTTCCCTCTCCATCCATTCACTTACTCAGAGATTCAAAAGTTTAGAAGAAGAAACATTACCCCAAAGGAGTATGCCAAAGGCTGTGATACGAGCTCAGAAATAAAATGAATTTGGAATAAAACGAGTCTGGGCTTGATCTGTGCCTTTTTGGCACTAGGCAGCAGTTGCTTGTCATCCACCTTCACTTTACTGTTTTTTCATTGATTGCATTTCTTTTCTGACTCTTTCCTCATAAGAAATCCAGGGAAGGAGAGAAGGGAAAGGGTAGGGGGTTGAGGTGTGGAGGAAGAAGGCCACTGTGACATTGCTAAGGCAATAGCCAGTTCACATCACTTTCAGAGTGGTGGACAAGTGGTATGGCGAAGGCTGAACTGCCCTGCCAAAGCCAGAACTCACAAACCTGTTTACTCCTGTGTATATAACCACGTGCCAATTGAACATTGGCTAGTCTTGCCTAATTCCATATTTTTGGGTCAATTCTACTGGCTTAGGTGTTTGAGAAAGAATGAGATCCCTTCATATGCAGCCTTCAGTGTAGAAAATGAGAAATCAGGCAGCAGCAATGAAACTTACAAATTCAAGGAGACTCTTTTTGTGAGTAAGATTCAGGATATTGAAGAGAATTCAATCAGTTTAGGATGGAAGAAATAATTCTTATACTCGTGTAAGAGTGTGCTCTCTTTACACTCAACAGTGTGTCCTCATTCAATATAAGAATAAAAGATTAGGTCTAGATTTAAAAGAAGTCATTTTTTGTTTGTATTTATAATATAGAACTAGATGTAACAGTTGAATTTGTTGAACGAGTTTCTTAGCAAAATATGAGCATAGAAAATTCCATAAACAGTTTCATTTAAAGAAATACTGTCCAGGGACCATAAATTAATATACAATAAACTTTCTTAAAGTCAATAGGAAAATAGATATTAAAGGCTTTAAATTTTTTTGCTCTGGACACAAATTCTATTTCTAAAAAATTATTCTAAAAAAATTAAGGTTGGTACAATGCAGGCTTTTTTATAATAGAAAAACATTCGAAGTCCAAAAACAGGAGTGTAGTTATGAAAATGATTTTCACTTCCACACAATGAAAATACATAGCCTTAATCAATCATTTTAGAAAAAATTTATTGTGGTGGATGAATGGTCAAAAATATTAACATTGAAATGAGGGCCTATATAACTGTTTGAATAATATGTCAATTTTGTAAAATAGAAATGTGGAAGCATCCATCAGGGGGAGGAAAGACATTCAGCAAAATGTAAAACAAAATGTATTTTTCTTTTCATGCCTTTTTATATGTTCTAAGTTTTTTCTTTGGATGCTTTCTTATGTGATTAAATATAATCACATAAATGCTACTAGCAAAAGACTCATTAATGTGTAAAAGCCTATCTGTCCAGGAGCCCGATGATTTGGTCAAACTCAGATGTGATATGCTGTTGGCGTGCAGATAGGTGCATTCGGTGAACAGATGCTCACACGTCTCAGGCTTGCACTGCTCAGGGATTATGTATGTAAAATGATGGATTAGAATTGACTACAATCCTAAGGAAGAATGGTCCTCCTCAGGTTTGCAATCTTATCTGTGACCCATTACCTCATGCTCACATATAAGATAAACGGTCACAAACAAAAAATCCATGAAATAAAAGGCACCATTACATTGCTGACAATGAGGAGAAGAGTTCGAGTTTAAATTGGCAATCCTCACTCTCTATTTCCTGATTCTGATGCAATTGAACCCTCAACTTTCTCATATTAAAATGGTTTACATGCCATATTTATAGATATGTACAGAAGTGTACAATGAAACGATGTTTTATGGCTAGAGTTAAGTAAGTAGCTGGATATCACTTTGTTTGATTTGTACAGAAGAGTGGAAGTTCAAACATAAACTGAAATGACTACCTCTTTGTTTAGCTATCATAGATTGTTTCTTTATCACAGTAATATGCAATCCAATGGAAAACATAGAGGTAATAACAAACACAGCATCAAACTCTATTATCATAAGCATTGCTCCAATTCATAATCCCTATATGGCTATCTCTTTAGAGTCAAGGTAGGAGGAACAGCTTCCTACAATCTACTTTCTGTTATATTTTACAGGGGTTTTTAAAGTCAGATTCAAAATAAGTATTCAAAGGTGTACTCACAGACAAAAGCTCTCCACGTACTCTCATCTGGGCCATGAGGATGAAGAGTCTCAGACAAATCTCTATTTCCCCACATTTTAATAAATAGCCCTTAAAACTAGAGTCTACAAATGGCATGCATTTCTTGCATGTTGCCTTACATTTGGCAATAGTAACTTATATTCAACCCATTTAATTCAAAAGTTCAAGATAATTATAGAGTTTGGGTATAATATTTTTTATGTGAAATGAAAGAAAAACATGTTTTTGCAAACAATTTTTATTCTTTTGCTACGTAAGAGAAATATTTTGCTACTGTTCATAGGGCTGCTTCTACTTTTGTGAAAATAGCCAGTCATGACAGAGTGCTTCCAATAAAGAAATTAAGATGGTCAAATAAGAACCCCAGTGAAATGGGGGAATGTGGAGATTTTAGACTTCTTTTCATCACATCTCTGATTTCACACAATAAAAAGCATGACTCTGTTCTAGTTAAATATCCTACATCAATTGTAAAATATCAGCTAATGGCAGGTAAGGTAAGGTGTTATCAGATTACCAAACACTTTCAATGTTTGTTTAATTGACAATTTTACAGCAGGCATACTGAAATATTATTTTGCTTAGCAACTAATGTTAAGAAGAAAACTTTCTGAATATGTAATGGTTGTGAAAACAGGTACAGGGAATCTGGAAATAATTTTACTCTGAAAGAACAACAAAAGTGGGCTTCAAATGAACAGCTTGAATGTAAAGTATGCCACTTCATCTATTAATAAAAGCAAACAAAATTTTGTATTTCCAAACAGTTTTGTTTATCCCAACAAAAATAAACGTTGCTTTCAGTTACCAGGGATAACTCAATCAACTAATTGAGTTAGAATAATTTTTCTTTAAGGTTGTTAGTTGAGTCTAAGAACACTTTTATTATCACTGTAGCATTCTGTTCTATTTTGATTTATCTGTTCTAGTGATGGATAAACTGATTTGTACAGTCTTTTGAAATCTTTATTCAAACAGAAACGGCAGGAAAGAGTTAAGAAAAATGGGAAGTCATTTTACATTTTTCAGTCTTGCAGAATTTATATCTTAGACTTTTTAAATAAACACAACAAATAATGACCATGTCCTTGAAGTAACAAAACAGGGACACTGGCATTTTTCATGATGAACTCTAACATGGACTTAAAACCTAAGTTAGGACAGTGATAGTATAGTTCCCAGGTGTCAGTTGGGAAAGGTTCCTGCAACTAAGAATTAAGCTTATTTTTAAATTTTTGACCCAAATGAACATTCTCAGGCCTAATTTTCACATCATCTTTTGCTTCTGATTGGCTCTGGCAACAATCGACTTTAATAAGAAAAAGTTGTTTTTTTTTTGTTGTTGTTAAAACTATTTAAATTAAACCACAATGTGGTATAGAAATATAAAAACCTATCTTTTTTGTTTGAAAAATACCAGAAAAATGCCTTTTTATCATTTAAGCAACCTTATAGATCAAGTGAATACATTTCAAGTTCATCACCAATAAATAAAAATGAACTGCAATTTTGAGGTGTTTTTTTCCCTGTTAGTTTCTACCTAACATTTTGCAGAAATCTTTTCCCCTGAAGTTATTCAGCTTTGACTCACATACAGTTATCAGCCTGGCACAGAAGCTCCCGAAGAATGATTCATTCATTTAGCGGCCTCTGTCTTCTTTCTAAGCAACTTAAGAGGAACAATTGTTTAGACTCTCTTCTATGCTATTCTTTGACTCAGTGGGAAGAAACTGGCCTCTGGACCTCTCTTCCTGGCCTGCCTCTTTCTAACCTTCCCAGTTCAGTGTGAGGAGCACAAAGAGATTGATGAGCCTGGGGTACACCTTCTTCCACTCAGCAGTGCACAGCTGGGAAGGAAGGCAGAAAAGTTTTGCTCACAGACCACACAAAGTACTCCCTACCAGGCCACAGCTGTGACCAGCCAACAATTCTTCCCCTGACACCTAAGACCCATATTTCATAGTCTAAGAATAGATGTGCTTACACTGATCAAGACTGGAGGAGGTTGACAGAGCTACTCTCAGATGGCTGGGGCTCAGATGCATAAAGATGTCAAGAGATCTGGTTTAAATTGAAATGCAAGCATTCACCATGTGGCATTTTATACCCAGGGCCATTTTACCTTATATGGGCAACAGTATATATTTTGGCAGTCACAAAACAAAACAAAACAGTGAGTATGAGTTGGAACAAAAGCTTCTCAGGATCTGTAGAAAAGAATTATATCTAATAAAATAGTATGTAGAAACATGATATTTATATTTTTGACTCATACAGCTTTAATATGTCAGTTTAAAAAACGATTCTACAATTGATTGCTATTTTATTCGTTTGTAGTGAGGTGATACTCTCAGAGTTAAATTTTCTTGTGATTGACATGTTAACAACAGAAATTTTGTTTTGGTATTTTTTATTACCTTTTGGCACTAGGATTTCTTCTTTGAGAAAGTCTGAATAGTAAAACAAAACTGCTACAATATTTTTATTATCATAATACCACTAGGTAAACATTGAGAACTGACTCACCGTTCAACTGATGTAGGGAGATCAAAGAAGACTCATATCATATTTTAACCTTAAGTGAAGGCTTGTGTGGAGATAAAAATTAGAACATCAGATCAATCCTAAAATACAGCTTATTTAGTTTATTTCTCCCTTTGAAGGTTTAAAGTAGAAAGCTTTCATTGCCAAATTAGTCCAGAGGTTGGCTTAGAAAAAAAATCCAAGTTCCATTAGGAAGTGGTATTGGTTTTTAATTTCTAACAGATCTGTACCTTGTCTTGACAAAATGTGAGACCTTCATGTTTGCAAATGTGCTGCTGATGTATGGAGCAGGACTGAGACTTGATAGTTCTATTTTATGCAGTCTTTGTAGAAATGTTTTTTAGGTGAGCATATTGCAAGATAAAACGTAAATACACTCTGGCTTCATTGTCGGTAGAGGAACAATTGTGCCCTTGGATCTAGCTAATTATGTCTGTGACTTTGACAAGAGGGGAATTTATATTTGAAGCAGTGTCCTTTCTTGTCCTGCATGGATCAAATCTCACTTTACTGTGGCCACCCACTTTGCCTAGACATAAAGTAGGCTACATAAACAGAGAAGGTAAGAGATATGACCAATAATTATCTTACTTATTTGCATATTGTTGACTAATTGTTGAGTAATTAAAAGCTGTGTTCTGTGATCACTGTGATCCAAGTCTGGATAAACTTGATATTCAGCTTCTGAGTGGTTGTGAGAACATGTTCTAGATCACTCTCATGCCAGATATTGGGTGCTTCTCTGAGAGACTTCATTGTTGACTCAACAGAATTCAGGGCATCTTCAGAAACACTATGTCACTTGGATGACACTTGTCAGTCTACAGTGGGGTTGAGGAGAAGAGGGATAGAGCTATAATTGCTACCCCCAAAGAATTAACTATATCTGGGCAGGCTGACTCATGCCTGTAATCCCAGCACTTTGGGAGGCCGAGGCAGCTGGATCATGAGGTCAGGAGTTTGAGACCAGTCTGGCCAATATGATGAAACTCGGTCTCTATCAAAAAATACAAAAATTAGCCGGTTGAGGTGGTGCTCACCTGTAGTCCCAGCTACTTGGGAGGCTGAGGCAAGAGAATCGCTTGAACCCAGGAGGCTGAGGTGGCAGTGAGCCAAGATGGTACCACTGCACTCCAGCCTGGGTGACAGATCAAGACTCCATCTCGAAAACAACAAAAGAATTAGTTATAAAATCTAAGTGTTCCTTAAACTTTCCCACTGATGTGACTTAGTTATAGTTACCTTTGCCTTGTTTGTCCAGGGAAGAGGCAACAAATCGTAAGTGTAAGAAGCTACCACAGACTAGAGCAAAGAGGGTCACCTGGGGTAAAGAGGCCAGCAAAGTCCAGCTACAGGCAAACCATCTTCCCTCATGATTAGTGTCACGCTTTGGGACAGTGCTCCTTGCCCCATTTATCCTCTGATTATATCATAAACTTCAATACCATCTGCTTCCTCATGCTCACCCTGCTCTTAGGTACCTGGATTCTGTTTCTGAAACCTTGTCCTGTTCAATGACTGGATTCTTGTCTGTAGAATTCTCTCATAGTCATCAATTCTCTGGCTTCAACTCCCTTCTGACCACTAGACTTCATCCTGGAATTCTTCTACTGGATTCTTTTCTGATCACTTTCTCTTACAAGATTCATTCCTCACTGTCTGCCACCTAATCCAGAACTCAAAATATGGAGGTCAGTGTCTCCATAGGGAACTCTCATGCAGATCCAGCTCCCGTCCGAGCCCTCAGTTGGGTATTGACGTCAGGTTTGAAACCTTGCGTGGGTCACGTTGTTTCAACAAAAGGAATCTGAGTAGATAGGTTGGGCGTCTAGCTATAGGCCATGCTGGGAAGCTGTGGCTCTGGTCCTCCTGTACTTAGGTGAGTGTGAGTGTGAGTGTGTGAGTATGATGGTGAAGGAGTGTGTAAGAGGGAGGACAAGTGTGTATGATGATGGGTGTGTTAGACTGTGTGTGAGTGAGTGTGTGCAAGTAGGAAGTTAATACACCAAGAAAGCCTTTGCTGGCAGCAGAGGCTGAGAGATGTGGTAGGCCAGAAGGATCATTAGACTAAAGGGTAAGTGACCCAGCTTCTATTCTGCCTCTGCTACCACCTCATTGTGGGGCTTAGAGCAAGCCACTTTCTGTTTCTTTGATTAGAATATGAAAAGTCCTACGAACTCAAGTTACTACAAAAAGTAATATAAAATCAGTGCCATGATTCCATTTAGTCTGCCTAACTATATTTTGGAAGTTGAACAGAGAGCTGGCTATTTCAGAGCAGAACATAGAGAGGAAGCTAATGTTGAGAAACTCAAAGACAGGCTCAAGGCCCCTTGTGACACACTTTCTGGGTTACTGCTAAAATAGTAGAGGAACGGAAACTGAACAAACACCGGCCCCACCCTGGGTTAAAAGAGGACGTGTGTGGCGGTGATGTCAAAAGGAACACAAACTCCCCAGTCTTCCTTTGTTGGTCCCTTGGCCTGGAATGTCCCTCTCTTAAATTTTCCTGAAATGCAGAGGTACCTGGATTCAATCCATCTCCCTCTCTTCTTGATTTAAAAAGTGCTTCAACTCTTTAATAAAAAGAATTGGGTGAATAGGAGACATTGCATGCCATCTTAATTTGAGAGTAAATGGAACATCACCCTGAGTAGCCTCCATCAATTATAACAAAGAAAACAGCCTTGGCACATTCTCCTCTTCCATTGACTGTATTGATGGTGTTCACAGACATCCACATAGAAGGCAGGCCCAAGAAACAACAAACATTAAGCAATCTTCTTGTTCTTGGTTGCTAAAAATAAATAGCAATTTAACCTCAGTACTGTCTAAAGACTCAAAACCAGAGACAAATGTAAGTGTCCCCTCTTTTAATAAGAAGTCATTAATGAGTTCATATGTCTCCATTCTAACTCAGGCTGGGTAATGAGATGATCAATTTAAAGCAACTTAGATGAAAGAGAGAAGCATATTTGTAAAGCCAATATATTGGAGGGTCATAACCTCCTGCCTCCATCAGTCGAACCTGAGACTATTAAAGCAAAAAGGGATTGTCAAGATGAACAAGAATAAATATGAGGAAGATCTAGAAGACTGGGGCTTAAGGTGTTAAAATGACAGCCACAGGATCACCAACAGATTTGGGCTATGATCTCCTGTCTTTCAGATTAAAGCCTCTGCCACCGTTGTCTGTTGTTTGCGATGTCATTATGCTTTAGAAAAGTCAAAGCTTTTCCAGGGTTGAGTTTTTAAGTAGAAATTACTGTGGCAGTTCAACGTTCCTTTAAAAAAGTTTCTTCCTTTGTTTGATATCTATTTTCCTTGCGGGATTTCCCACCTGTCCCTCTCCTCTCAACCTCAGGCTTTCTCACAAACAAAAGCATCTAGCTCCTGCCTTCCTTTCCCTCAGAGACTCTTTCTCCCTGAGCATCTTCAGTTTCTGCCTTGGGGTCTGGTTGCCCTCTTTTTTCTCTCCAGTCACATGGTAGCATCTCCAGTTCCTAAACTCTCCATGCACAGCTCAATTGTCCTGATTTCCAGAGAGGCATTTACATCTGTGATTCCCAAAGTGTGGTCCCCAGACCAGCAGCACCACATCACCTGGAAACTTGTTAGAAATGCAAATTCTCAGGCCTCAGGCCAGACCTACTGTTCTAAAGACTCTGAGGTCAAGGCCAGGTAGTCTGGTAGTCTGTTTCAGTAAGCCCTCCAGGTGCTCTAATCCCTGCTCATGTCTGAGAACCACCGCTCTACGTTATTTTCTGGTAGCATAAGCTCAAGCGTGAGAGCTCTGTATAGGTTTCCTTGTGTTCAAATCCTACTTTCTGGCTGTGTACTTTGGATAAATTAATTAACCTCTCTGTGCCTCATATTCCCCATCTGTGAAATGAGGCTAATTATAGATTTTGTCTCAGAGATTTGTTGTTGTGAGAATACAATGATAACAGTTATGTACATAATGTACTTAGCACAGAGCAAGACCTAGGAAATGCTAAAAAATATTAGCGCTTGTTCTTTTATAAGATACTTCTGTTTGCAGAATATGAAATGTGAGTCACTTTGCTTTCCATATCATACCTTTATGAAACTTGCAAACAAATATTAATTGTGATACCATGTTACTTAAGGATATAAATTGCATTCTGAATCAGGTCCTGATATGATCAGTTTCTATGAAATTACATTCATGTTTGCATGTAAATAGTTCTATAAATATTTAATCTGAATACTTCAACAGCCAAAAAAAAAATGATGACACAAAAATTAGAAAGAGTCAGCTTAGACAAAGCCATTTTACTGGCATATAGGAGTAAACTCAGAAACAGGCTTACAAGTTTGTTCTTGTAGGAGCTGATACCTTTAATGGAAAACAAATACACACAGGTTTTTTTTTGTTGTTGTTGTTGTTGTTTTTTGTTTTTTGGTAATAATAAAGCACCTCGGTCTTTTTTGGGTTAGGATAACTGTAAACTTGCCTGTGCAGAATGTCCTTGAGGTAAAAAAGCAAACTCAACTATTAGAGTGAGACTCCGCAAACAACTCTTCAAATATGAATACCCTTCATTTTTCTTTAAGTGATACCAATTCATATTAATTGATAATACTAAATATTCAATCACAATTGCTGCTATACTTGCAATTATCATAAAGAATGAGTTCATATTTCACATATAAATGATTCATATATGTTTCAAAAAGTATAATAAAGTTATAGAATTCCTTTATTAGACCATTTATATAAGATCTCCTCACCCAGTGCACTCAATACTACAGTGTAGTTCTTCCCTTCCATGCAAATTTAAAATTCTTTAAAATATCACTTATTATACTTTCATTAAAAAATCTAAATATATTACTCTCACAATGAAGAGAGCCATTAATTAGCAGAGAGCTTTCTATGTAATACCCAAATTTTAAATTAGATATTATTTTCTAGAATAGTAATTGTAGTTAATAGATATTACAGTTTTAAAGCTCATGTTACCTGGAACATATGTACAGTGTATGGTCCTAGTGAAATGGCTCAGACCTGTAGTAAAAATAAAAAGCGTGCCCAGAAAGAAACTTTTTAAAAGACAGGGCAAAAATTTTATGTGCATAGCATTATTATTATTTTTTTTGGGAAGTCAGTGGTAAAGTCCTCAGCTGTGAATATGGTGGACATAAGGTTATGCAATTGTGGTTAAGGAAATATGGTGATTGTTAATTTAATTCCTAGCTGACCCAATTTCCATTCACATAAAATATGCTTTGCAGCAGTCATCAGGAGACCACTTTGACTTTAGTTTAAATGGAATTTCCTTGCCTTTTATGACATTTCAAATTTTCACTAAAAGATAGAAGCATTTTGTTGAACTGTATAAAACATATGGTTTAAACAGGGAGAAAAGAGTGTAGGTAAAGTTTTACGCTGTATCAACAAAGGTTGATATGCAGCATAGTATGAGGAATTCTAGGACAAGAAAATACACATAATGGAGTGGAATCCATAGAAACACAATCCTAAAAATCAGACATGTGAATGGAGTTGTTCCATTTGGAGGACATAATTATACGCATGGTTCTATGAGCTTTTTCTAAGGCATTGTAATTCTAGCCCTAAACCATGCTGTGTTTATTGCTAAAGAGGAAAACTGGAAATCAGAAATCCTCATTCTGATCACAGGACACTTAATAAGATCTCAACAATTCTTTTTGGCCTGATATGCTTCAATGGGGTTAATTGTTGTTAATTTTATTAGTAATCATCTTGGAATAAAGAATCTGTGTTTGAATTCATATTATGAAATCATTTCTTTTAAAAAATAACAGAAACCACTGTTAAGATTGAAACACAGAGGATAATGGAATCAAAAGAGCTAAATGAGCTCTGCTATAAAAGAATAGATTTATAAAGACAAATAGTGCCAGACAGACTTGATAGCTTTTTCAATAGAATTAAAAACTTAGTGAGCACAATGAATGTACCTTAACACACATATATTTATATTTTTGTAACCCATTTGATACAGTATCTCAATAAATCTTATTTGCCAACCTAATTAGCATTGGCTTTGCTGTGTGCTCTGTCACATGGACTGAGAACTGGCTGGAGGACAAATCCTAATGACGCAGGGCAATGTGTTGACTATAGGGTCAGCGTGAGGTCTGGTTTTGTTTAATGTCTTTATTAACGATCGGGAAGAAAGAGCAAATAATTCTTGAATGAAATAATATTTTAATGACAGGCACATGGGCTGACTGGAGAGCACAATGAAGTAGAAATGTATAAGCACCAGTTCCAGGCTTGCCTCCAAGGAGGCCGATCGCTTGATGTTTTCGGATCTGTTTCTCCATGTGGGAAATGGAGATAATGACATTCTTGTGAGAAAGCGAAGATAAGATTTTATGATTTCAAATAAAAAGTGGAATAACACTCCCTCTGATGATATTTGGCTCTTATCTACTGCTTACAATACTTGTTAGAAATCACTTTAATATGGCAGAACATAGGGTAGGGTTAGTCTCAGAAAGGAACAGAACACATTGTCCAGGAACAACACATTTGGAGGACAAATGGCTCAAACACCCTGAAAAAGCCTTTGCAAGTAGATGGAGTCAGCTTAGCCTAGGAAGCTGAATACCAACAGAATCTTTCGTGGTGTGGAAAACTAGGTGGAAGGGTAAAGGATGATGTGGAAGAGGATAAAGCTGTCTTGCTATGTTTGCGGGTGGAGAAAGTACTCCACGGAGACCTTCCTCATCTTACTACTTGGTTTTCTTCTGGTCTTCGGAAATTGTGTACATAGAAGATAATGTTCATGCCAAAGTATTCTTTAATTGCTGTTCAGTTTTTATATCAGAAACTTAAGTTGTTTAAATTCAAAGGTAGAAGCCAGTAGACTGTTTCCAGTGAAGCCGTACAATCGATGGTTGTGGTGGAGCCACCTTTAGCCTGACGTAGTTGCAGTGTTAGTGACCGCTTTCTCAGTTTATACAGGGGCAACTAGCTGAGATACGGGTGCTGATTTATAGAAATGAAACTAAGACTAATTTATATACAGAATTTGTTTTTCCATTGAGAAATATGATTACAAACAGACTAAAATACTTGTGACAGCTGGAGAGCCACTATCCTTTTTAGAAGGAAAGAATCTCAGGAAACAAATTAACATTAGAAGACAGCTCTTGCACTGTAAAGCAGGAAGCTCAAACTAATCTGATCCTGAGTATTTCCAGGGTGCCTCTGACAAATAAAGATCTATGTCTCAGCTCAGACCTATCAAAAAAGAACCTCCAAAAAAGCCAAAGTAATTGCAATGATCAGGCAAGTGTGAGAAACTCCAAGGATGAATAAAGGGAATTGGATTTTCTTAAGGTGTAGTCTCATCTATCTACCGTGCAGCCATAGCTACTAAAGTGTATTCCTTCTAAGCTGATCCAGAATATTTATATTGACTTATGCAGAGAGGCTCCTCCCCACCCCCAGCATAGACTCAATGATTGCTTAGAAAATAGACTAGCTATTGTTTTTTTGATCATTTTTCTTACAAATCAGCAAAGGGTAAGGTTAATATTTAAGAATCTCATTTTATAATTTCTAGGAATACAGCTTATTTTTCATGAGTTATTTATTTTCAATTTGCTTATAATTTATGTCCCATTTTCAAAAACCAATTTGAAGATTATATTTCAAGTTGCCTTTCTAGTGAATGTTGAGGAAAATAAACCTGAGTTCCTGCTGTGACTAGAGGGGTCCCATCAACATTCTTATGGAATTGAGACTAAAATCCACCCCTGTCTCCTGTAAGACATTGTTCTTTATACTGTGCCATAAACACCTATTTTTTGTCGACGGCAGGTATAGCCATGCAAAATACGGTACAAATTTGAGGAAACATTTCCTGTACATTTGCCGTATTGTAAAAATGGCAGAAATGTTAGTGAAGGACTGAGCAGGCATTGGTGATCAGGCATAAAGATATTCTCATATATCTTTATGTCCTAGGGGAGCCTCAGAGAAGAGCAAGGACCTCTGCCAGACTAGGACTTACCTCTTTGCCATGGCTGCCATCAGCTCACCACAGTCCCTGTGCGTGGAGGGGCTTTGAGGGTAGAAGTTATTTTCTCATAATATGTTTTTGTTTCTACTTCTTTAAAAGTCATCTGTCTTAGTGTTTTCATGCTCCTATAACAATATACCTGAGACTAGATAATTTATATAGAACAGAAGTTTTTTTCTCACAGTCCTGGAGGCTGAGAGTCTGTGATCAAGATGTGATCAGATTCGTTGTCTAATGAGGGCCTGGTCTCTGCTTCCAAGATGGTTCCTTGAATATTCTGTCCTCACGTGGTGGAAGTGACAGAAGAACAAAAAGAGCCTAGCTAGTTCCCTCCAACCCTTTTATAAAGTCGCTAACCCCATTTATGAGGGCTCCATCCTCAAGATTTAATCACCTTCTAAAGGCCCTACCTCTTAATAAACACTATCAGATCAGGATTTAAGTTTCAGTATATGAATTTTTGAGTGATACATACTTTAAACATTACTCTACCCTTTAATAAAACATACATTTCTTCAAAATATATCTATTTAGAAAAAAATCATACTGAATATTCTAATCTTCCAATTTTAACACTTCTACTTTCTAGCAGTGTCAATTGCTAGTAGCTTCTGAGTCCTAATTTCATCATCTGTAAAATGAAAATATTACCCAGGATTTCTTGTGGAAAGAGGAGTTAATATGGTGCCAGGCACATGATAGGTGCTAAATAAATGGAAACTATTATTATGACAGTAGAAATAGTCTTATTTTTATTTAATATTTTTGTTTTTTTCCCACAGTTCTAAAGTTTTATATTTTCTTTCTCTCATTTTTTTTTTTTTTTTAAATTTTGAAGCAGGGTTTTGTTCTGTTGCCCAGGCTGGAATGCAGTGGTGTGATCATGGCTCACTGCAGCTTCAACCTCCCAAGCTCAATGATCCTCCTACCTCAGCCCCCTGGGTGGCTGGGACTATAGGTGTATGCCACCACATCTGGCTAATTTTGTATTTTTTTTATAGAGATGGAGTTTCCCCATGTTGCCCAGGCTTGTCTTGAACTCACGAGCTCAAGGGATCCACCCACCTTGGCCTCCCAAATTTCTGGGACAAAAGGCATGAACCCCCACGCTTAACCTCCTTTCAAGTTTTAAAAAGTTTTAATCTCTTTATTTTGGCGACTCAAGTTTTTTGTGACTTCTAAAAGAAATTCAAATGTGTTTAAGCTCTTTTTGTTTTTAAATTCTTACGGTCATCTCATTAGGTTTTAAAATATTTTATTAATTTCCTTTGAAGTGTTATTTTATTATTCTACTTTCTTTTTTATTTTCCTTCGTTTCCTCTTCTATTTATGTATGTATATATGCTTGTATACATTTATTTATTTTATAATTTTTGTTTTGTGATAGAGGCTCGCATGAAAGGAAGGATGCAGGAGTGGTGATGGATTATGCTTATCACAAAGGGGAGGTGGCAGCCTTCTCTCCAGCTCACTCCAGCTATGCTTGACAGAGCTTTTAGTAAGCATAAGGAAAGAAACACAATCTTGAGAGCCTTAGGACAGCCCTGAGATAATTCTCTCCATGATTAAAGTTTGCTTTATGCATGGGAAACATTTACTTTTACCACAACGGCACTGTTATGGTTTGACTTTTTGTCCCCACCCAAATGTCATCTTGAATTATACTCCCATAATTCCTGTGTGTTATGGGAGGGACCTGGTGGGAGATAATTTGAATCATGGGGTCAGTTTTCCCCATACTGTTCTTTCAGTAGTGAATAAGTCTCATGAAATCTGATGGTTTTATCAGGGATTTTTGCTTTTGCATCTTCCTCATTTTCTCCTGCGGCTGTTATGTAAGAAGTGCATCTCACCTCCCACCATGGTTCCAAGGCCTTCCCAGTCATATGAAACTGTAAATCTAATTAAACTTCTTTTTCTTTCCAGTCTTGGGTATGTCTTTATCAGAAGCATGGAAACCTACTAATACAAGTACGGTCTCAAGACATTCACTAATCTTACCAGTATTTTTACTTTCTAGTGCTGTTTTTGTTTTATTAATGCCAATTCCCAATGCCAGTAATTAAACACATATTTGTATAAACAATGTAAATAATTCATTTATGTTTTCTCTTTTGTTGATTAAAAAGTAAAGAGCATCCTATTCATTAATTTACCTACTTAACAAATTACTGAACGTTTTGAAGTACTTGAAGGTACAGTTCCTGCACCAGTGTGTCTATCATTTAATCAGATAGTATATGTACCTACTAGCCATAGATGGTTAGTTGTGCACTTGAAGTATGGCTAGTATGACTAAGAAATTGAATTTTTAAATTTTATTTAAGCTACTTCATTAAAATTAATAAAGGGTGTGATATGAATAGAGTTTTTGCTATTCTGTCAGGAATAGATTGTAGTGGAGAAAACACTTCTCCAACATCCATTACAAAATAATTTTCCATTAAACAAGTTTAGGTAAAATATGTCATTAACAATTTTTATAGATTACGTGTTGCAATGATAATATTTTAGACACATTAGATTAAATTGAAATACATTACTAAAAATAATTTCAGCTTGTTTCTTTTTACCACTTTTTAATGTGGCTACTAGAAAATTACAAATGTGGCTTGCATTGTTTCATTGAATAGAGCCAACTTAGGCAGTATTACATCTTATCAAACAAAAGGAAGTAGAAAATAATATCAAATTGACTTACAAAAAAGTATGACCTGTTAGAAAAGAAGTTAGTAATTTATGAAAAGAAAAGTTAATCATGATTCAGAAAGAATTAAAAAAGAATCACCTAAGGATACCTCTTCCTTTGAGCCTGAAAGTTGGAGAGTGTGTCTATAGAGCAGGAGAAAAGCAATGACTAGAATTCTAGAGGTGATCAAACAGGGTGACCTGGCTAAGAGACATTATCATAAGACTTATCACACTGAGACTTATATCACAAAATATGAGTTCAAAGGGGTTAAAAAATCTTGGTTCTTGCCTAAACTCCTTTCCTGTGCAAAAAACTCTTCATTTAGTCAACTTTTAACAAATATTTATTGACTGCTTATTATGTGTTCTCATCTAGATGTTGGAAAAACAGCAGCAAATAAGACCTACAAATTCTTACTCTTGTTAAGTTGCAGTTGATAGACACAGATGACAGGGAAGTTACAAATAAATGAAGAGAAAGGACAATATCAGATCTTGGTAGTACTAGGAAGAAAATAAAATGGTGATAACTCTAGAGAGATGGGAGATAAAGGAAGACACCCTCAGTTACTTGAGATAGGGTGGTCCAGGATGACCTGATGGAGGAAATGGCATGGGAGCTGAAAACTAGAAAATAAGAAATCACCAACCACAGCAAGATCTGTGACTGAAGCATTCAGCAGATGAGCTGACAAGTGACAAATGGAAAGGTCTTAGAAGGAATGAACTGGGTGTGTTACAGAAACAGAAAGACTACTGTGGCAGGTGCATGAGACTGGGGTTGTAGGCAGAAGCTGGATTACATTTGATTTTAGAAGCCAATACAATAAAAACAGTTCTGTATTTATTCTATGTGTCACAAAAAACTGTTGAAGAGTTTGAACAGCGGTGTGATATGAATAGAGTTTTTGCTATTCTGTCAGGAATAGATTGTAGAGGAGAAAACACTTCTCCAACATCCATCAACTGAAAGTCATGCTTCCTCCTCTGTATTCCTATACAGCTTTAGCTGTACATCTCTAAGGACACCTTTTCTTCTACCTTGTATTCTGATTATTTAGTTCAAGTCTCATCTCCACTATCTTGGAAGAATTTAGTCTGATTGATCTTTACTACTCCCATAGTCATAGTCTTGGACATAATATGTCCTTCATAAATATTTATTTAATAAATAAGTCATGCAGTAGAGATAAAAAAAAAGAAAAAGAAAGAAAGAGTGTAGCTTCATAAAGCTACACATTTCATTGTTGGAAAGTTCTAGATGGTTAAAAGATGTTTTGAAAATGGATCTAAAATGGATATTTCTTTTTATTTTCACTTATTCATCTTTGTTCTTTTATTGGTCTGCAGAGGAATACAGAAAATAATTAACTTCCTCTTTCACAAAATCATCTTTTATTTGCTGATTGCTATTATTATTCACAAAGTTTCATCTTTGCCATTCCCAGTATATTCAACTTTTTTAGATCTGTTTTAAATTTACTAACCTTCTTCTGCACTTTCTTTGGTGTACAGTTTAGTTTATGTCATAACTCCCTTAAAATGTATTGCCCCAAATTGAATGCATTATATCACATGGATCTGAAGAGTTAAAATAGCATGGAGACTAATTAACTTTTGTGGAGAGTCATACATGGCTGGGTGCTAAAATGTTAACATTTTAAATAGCTCCATCAAAATATTGGTGCATCAAAATATTGAAATGTTTAATCAGATTATTAAGATGTCTCAAATGACTGTAAGTGAATGGGTGTTTACTTATGACCCATTGCCCTGGGCTTGTTAGTAGTTCACTGAAGCAACTGAAATTGGTAAGCAAGAGTCCAGAACTATCTCATAAAGCCTTCTGATGGTGTGATTTGAGTTAAAGTTAATAAATAGGAATGCTAAATTGGTAATAGGCATTATCTTTGTAAATCACAGATATGTATTTACTAGGGATCTTAATTTTCATTATCCTCTACTTCTCAACTAGCCTTTGTGAATTGCCAGATGCTTCTGACACTAAACTGCAAGTTTGGGAGGGTTCTCAAAACCACCTCAGCTTCAGTAATTCAAAAGAAGGGCTTGAAGAACTCATTAAAAGTTTTCATAGTGACTGTTATTGCTTGTTACAGGAAAGGATACAGATTAAAATTGACCAAAGAAAGATACACATAGTGCAGAGTCTGGGAGGATTCCAAGTGCGAAGCTTCTGTTGTCTTCTCCTATGGAGTCTGGATGACTTATTCTCCTGGAATTGCTGGGTGGTCATTGCATCGAGTATTGCCAAACAGGGACACTCACATAATCTTCAAAGTTTAGAGTTTTTATTGAGGCTTCACTACATAGATATGATTGATTGATTGCCCACACAGTAAAACTCAGTATCCAGGCTGACTGAGAATGTGTGACCCAAAGCTCCGAGCCTAAATCACATGGTTGGTTTTCCTAGCCTGGAGAGTCCCCACCCAAGCAAAGACACTTCTAACGAGGTATGACATAAGCTACCTCCTGGAAGCTGAGAGGAAAGGCCAGCCCTCTCTTTGGGCAGGCCAAATTTTTTACTACACCAGTAGCAAACATTTTAGTTTATAATTGGAAAAATTTGAAATATCTGTATTCTATCATTAAATTTTTTTATTATAAAGTAGAACGCACAATTATAATGGCTTTTAAGAATAGAATACAAAGTATTAAAGACATTTTGAGATAGGCTCTGGGGGCATCTCTGCTTGGAATACTGTGGAACATTTTGTGAAACACGATCTTAGTTTAAAGCAGAGGTTGGCAAACAATGCCTGTGGGCCAAATTTAGCCTTTGCCTGCTTTTGCAAACAAACTTGTATTTATTATGAAGTACAGTCACACTCATTTTTTAATGTATCATCCATAGTTGTTTTTGATACAATGGCAGAGTTGAGTAATTCTGTCAAGACCATATGTCCCCTGGAGTCCAAAATATTCACTATTGGGCCTTTACAGAAAATGTTCGCCAACCCCTAGTATAATAGATTGTACAATGTAGAAAAGGTCTGGGGATAAGGAAATTTTGCAGTAGAAGAAATCCATATGGAACAGAAAGTCCTTCACAGCAAATCTCACAGGTGTTAATTCCACTTGCCTTGAGAATTGGCCTGAGTCATAATATCATGATGTTGGAGGTAATCACAAAGACCACCTCCCAATTTATTTAGGAATCTGTTTTTTCAAACCCAGTGAAATGAATCATCTTTTTTTTTTTAAATTTTTTGTTGTATTTTAGGTTTTGGGGTACATGTGGAGAACATGCAAAATTGTTGCATAGGTACATACATGGCAGTGTGATTTGCTGTCTTCCTCCCCTTCACCTATATCTGGCATTTCTCCCCATGCTATCTCTCCCCACCTCCCCACCCCGCACTGTCCCTCCCCTATTTTCTCCCGACAGACCCCAGTGTGTGATGCTCCCCTCCCTGTGTCCATGTGTTCTTATTGTTCAACACCCACCTATGAGTGAGAACATGCGGTATTTGATTTTCTGTTTTTGTGTCAGTTTTCTGAGAATGATGGTTTTCAGGTTCATCCATGTCCCTACAAAGGACACGAACTCATAGTTTTTGATGGCTGCATAGTATTCCATGGTGTATATGTGCCACATTTTCCCTGTCCAGTCTATCATCGATGGGCATTTGGGTTGGTTCCAGGTCTTTGCTATTGTAAACTGTGCTGCAGTGAACATTCGTGTGCATGTGTCCTTATGGTAGAACGATTTATAATTCTTTGGATATATACACAATAATGGGATTGCTGGGTCAAATGGAATTTCTATTTCTAGGTCCTTGAGGAATCACCACACTGTCTTCCACAATGGTTGAACTAATTTACACTCCCACCAACAGTGTAAGAGTGTTCCTATTTCTTCACATCCTCTCCAGCATCTGTTGTCTCCAGATTTTTTAATGATAGTCATTCTAACTGGCATGAGATGGTATCTCAATGTGGTTTTGATTTGCATTTCTCTAATGACCAGTGATGATGAGCATTTTTTCATATGTTTGTTGGCCTCTTGTATGTCTTCTTTTGTAAAGTGTCTGTTCATATCCTTCGCCCACTTTTGAATGGGCTTGTTTGTTTTTTTCTTGTAAATCTGTTTTAGTTCTTTGTAAATTCTGGGTATCAGCCCTTTGTCAGATGGGTAAGCTGCAAAAAGTTTTTCCCATTCTGTTGGTTGCCAATTCACTCTAATGACATCATCTTGTATATTTCAATTGATTGGTTGAACAATATCTTGATAAAGGAGACAAACAAAATGATTAAATTCTTTATTTGTCTAAATGAAGCATGGCAATTAATATATTGCTTGGCTCACTTACGTTGACCCTAATAGTGAATATTACTTTATCCCTAGCTTTATGAATATCTTCTTTTTGTTTTTTTTTTTTTTGCCCTAATGGTTTCCACTCTTTATAATGCAATTTTAAATTTATTTTCGTAAGTCATCTTGAATCTTTTTTGAAACAAGGCACAATACATGTTCAATAGGCCAAGAGGCCCAAGACTATCTTAAGTTTTGCCTTTTTCTTGACAGAAGAAGATGCATGCAGCAGTGATCCGTTGCCCTGGAAACTTCTAAATGGTCTAGAATCCTACTATTTCCTTCACCTGTCTGAGAGGAATAGTTCAGTAGTGCTGATACAAAAATAAGAATTATTAGCAGTGTGCTAATTTTGTCCCAATTCTACCATGAGTAACAATCAATTTGTCATTGTGTTTGTTAAATTTTTTTTGATTGGCATGTTTTGTGATGACTTATATTTTATTATGGTCTCATTGAGTAGATTCTGGAATGTAAAATGTATCACCCAAGTCAATATCTTTAGCCACACTTTATTAAAAAACAGGTTCCTATACAAAATGAGTAAAATTTTGACAGCAAAGTCAGTATTCTCAGATATTTCTAATTGTTTTGGTCTATTCACATTTAAAAATAGAATGTGTTATTGAGAAGACATTCCAATAAAAAAAAAATTTAAATTGAAACACTGCTTTGATCCTCTTGTATCTAGAACCAACTGATGGTATACTTTTTTTTTTTAAAAGAAAAATTATTCTCTCAGTGAAAATAAAATAAAATTATAAGCTTCTAGGTAGGATGGAATGGCTATGGCACACCAATGCGAGAAGTAGACCAAATATGAAACAACTAGAATTAATTAATCAAATATAAAAATAATTTATTAAAGGCTTATATCTAGAACTGCTGAAGCAACAAGAATTAGAAGAGTTAATATTCCAGAGAAGGGAAAATCATGGAGAGGTAGTGTGACATTCTGCAGCTAGTTTTTCCCTGCATTTATGTAATAATTCTTGGTGTAGGCAAGATGAATACAATGGTTTTATACCAAACAGAAAATTGTTAACAGAGAAAAGAGCAGGGCTTATGATGGACTCAACAAAATGAGAAAATTGGAGATTAAAGGAGAACAGGGCTGCTTCACCCTCAGATTATTTGTCAAATTTTGAAACTATACAGTGATAAAAGCTAAAAATATAAGCAAAGAAATCTGAAAAATAGAACTGAATTTTTGTTAGTCCCAGACTGCTGAGGAGATAATGATTAGACTTTTAAGACTTTCTAGGGAGAGGGGTCACAGCAAATGTACCATGCTCTCAGATGAAACCTCTGAAGAACTTGTCTTATGAACAGAGGAAGATTCAGCCTTTTCAAAGCTGAAACCCAGCTTCAACTCAATTCAGCCAAGGCAAACATGAATATTATGAATTATAATCAAGAGAAACAACAGAAAATGAAAACAGATCCAAACATGACCTTGAGAAGAGATAAAAAAGAAGAAAAGATAAAAAAAAATCTGCTTAAACTCTACAGAAAGAATCAACTGGAAATTGTTAAACTGAAAAGTACAATGAGAGAATTAAGAACCCAGATCAATTTGGTGGTAGATTAGAAGAGTAGAAGATAGGATTGAGGAGCTACCTATCAGCTAAGAAAATGCATAAGCTAAAATAAACAAAAAAAGAAGGGAAGTACACAAATAATCATTAGGTCTATATGGAGCACAACCAGAAGTTCTAAAACATATGTATTTATTTGGAATACCAAAAAGAGAAGAGAGAAAAGAGACAGAAGCAACATCAAAACAGATATTGGCATTTCTTTCCCCCCCAAATTGATGAAAAACATTAACTCGCAGATTCAAGAAGAGTTGTGAACCCCAAACAGGTCATAAAAATTAACTAGACACATGTGTCTAAAAAAAATTAGACACATAGTAATAGAAATGCCAAAAACTAAAGAAGAAAAGCAGCTTGAGACAAAAGACACTCGACCTTCAAAGGTGCAACAATGAACAGAAACAGGAGAGAATGGAGTGACAACTTTAAAGTGCTAAAACAAACGAACAAACACACTCCCAAGTTAAGAGTTCTATCTCAATAAAACTATATTTAAAAAATATTTTTTAGAAACATCAAACTTCAGAGAATGCCATAAGAAGCATGCCTTAAGATAAAAATTAACAGAAGTTTTTTTATGCAGAAGGCAAGTGATCCCAGACAGAAACTTGGAAATGAAAGGTATTTGCTAAATTTTGAACACAGAAAAAGCATAGATAGGTAATATAATTGAATATGGATTATATAAAATGATAATATTGTCTTTGGGATTTGAAAATGATGTACAATTAAAATGCATGAGAGTGATAACACACAAAAAATGTGAGGAGTAAATTTAATTAAAGTGTTTTAAGATAACGTTATTAGGAAAAATGTAGAAAAACATTTGTAATAGCTTGAAATCAGTCAGTGATACCTGATGTATTTTATAGTGTAATCACTCAAAGAATTTAAAAATAATGCATAACTAATGACTGAAGAAGATAAAATAATTGAAATATTTGATTGATGCAAAAGATGGTGAGAAAAGAGAAGAAAGTGATATATAAAACAGTTGTATTAAATGGAAGCAAACAAGGGAGTAGATATAAACTATCTACTATATAAGGTAGTAGTAATTTTTTTACATGTAATTTCATTACCTATATAGGAATTTCATCACATGTAAATGGAGTCAATGCTTCAAGTAAAAAATCTGAGAATATCAAATTGAGTCAAAAAATATTTAATGACTCTATATGCTTCTTATAAAAACCATAAATATAAGGAACAGATTTAAGGAAATCATATACTTTGCAGTCATTGACAAAAAATGGAGTAGCTTTATTAATATAAGATAAACATTAATAAAAATGCATTTTTAGAGATGAAATGGGACATTTACTATTGGCAAAAGGATCAAATAAGCAGAAAACTATAAAGCTCTAAATATGTGCTCAATATCACAGCACACACTGATACAAATAAAGGGAGAAATAGAAAAATCCACAATTATATTAGGAGACTAAAGCAACTCTCTAAATACTTAATTAGATAAGCAAAAATAACATCAATAAAGTTATAAAAAACCTGAAAAGCCAATGAGCAAAATTGACTTCTTTGACATACAAAGGAAACTGTATGTAATAAGAACAGAATAAAAATCTTTTTCAAACAAAAATATAACATTTACTAAAGTTGACCATGTGATGAGTCAAAGCAAATATCAACAAATTTCAAAATACTGAAATAATTAGAAATATGTAATTTAGTCATGGTGGAATTAGCCTAGATACCAGTACAAAAAATAAACCAGAAAATTCCAAACTTCTTGAAATTTAAGCCACATACTAATAAATAAACAACAAGTCAAAAATGAAATGGTGGAAAGTAGAAGATATTTCAAGGTAAATAATAATGAAGTTGCAACATTTCACATAATTATAATTTCATGAGAGAATGCTGATAAATTTCACAAGCATTATGTTGAAAGAAGGCAGACACATACAAAAGTACACTGTGTTATTCCATATATATAAAGATAAAACTTTGTAAACAGGCTAAACTAATCTCTGATGTTAGAATTCAGAATGATTCTTTCCTGGAAAGTGGGTAGTGGGCATGATAGGAAGAAATTATATGGAGGCTACTGATGTCCTAGTAACATTCTATTTCTCAATTTAGGTGCAGGATGTATTCCTTTTGTAAAAACTTCATCTGTACATTTAGAATATTTCAACATTCCAGAAAATTCCCACTCTATAATGTACCATTACCAGAAATGGGTTCACAGAAGACTTTCAAAGGAGTGTTTGTTTTGTTGTTTAAAAGATTATGTCATAATAACTTTGGGACGTATTAAATTATAAGTAATCAAACAGGTTTATCACCTAAGGAAATTTTCACAAATTCAGACTTCAGGGCCTATTGCTTGACCATTCTTAAGTCAAGAGAGGATTGAGGAGAATCATTCTTGCCCATTCTAGATATATTTTTTAAAATATGTATTTTTAATAGAGATGGAGTTTCACCATGTTGGCCAGGATGGTCTCCATCTCCTGACCTTTTGATCGGCCCACCTCAGCCTCCCAAAGTGTTGGGTTTACAGGCTTGAGCCACCATGCCCGGCTGCTTTTTTCATTAGCAACCAAAACATGCTTACCCATGGTTAATCAGAATTTGCTTCAAAAAATAAAACTTAAAGATAAGCATGGCATTTAGGGCTTTAGACCCATACTCTTGGTGGATTGGTTGCTCGATGATTGCCCTCATTCTTTAGTAATTTCCATCTCAATTTTGACTTTGATTTTCTCCCAATCTATTTGGAGGCCTTCTGCAAAATGCAAGTATCATTTATTAGTTTCCTGTTTACCAAATATTTCCAAAAACTTTTGACAGTAAGCAAGAACCATATCAACATGTGTTTTGCATTTTACAGCCAGTTCCAGAGCCCTTTCCCAGTTGTAGAGATTAATATTGATCTGGATTGCTTAATAAACAAGGCCAGCCTGAAGAAGTACTATTTCAGTCTCCTCTATGTTCCCACTAAACAGTAGTATATGGGCCATTCCTGATTCTTTAGACGGAAGATATTTTATAGAATTGATGTACTGAACCTTATCAATTTCAGGAATTGCTCTGTAGGCTATTTCTACAGTAGTCATATCTCGATTAGCAACTGCCATAGCAGCTAGACAAGCCCTCATGGTTTGCTCCTGGGACTAGGCATGTTCAAAATGGCAGCTCCATCTTCTCTTTTTGGCAGCCATGTATACAGTTGCATTCTTTTATTTAAATATCATCAATGTTTTTGGTTAAGTTTGAAGGAAAGGAGCTAAAAATGCCACAGCTAGTAGAAATTAGGCCTCAGATTAAACAGATAAGTGTTTCAATTCTTTCCCTAAATAAAGATATATAATTGTAGATACTCCCTCAGAAAGCAGTTATTCATTTTTTTGTTTGTTTTTTTTTTAAAAAAAACCTCTAAAATATATCTTTATTGTCAAATAGAACAGCTGTAAGCATACATACTGAATTAGCATGATTTTCACTGAAACACAAATATTGAAAAACTCTTTGTTTTTATCACAAAACATTTAAAAATGTATTTCCTTAAACTTATACAAGGGAAGTTTAAACAACTGATGAGAGAAACAATGTTATATCTCATTTAGACTTATTGATTACATAAAACTGGTCATAAAGTAGAATACTGTTGTCATACTTCCAGCAAAAATCTCAAAATTGACTTTGACTGTCCTGTCATTTGCAGTGACATGGATGGAACTAGAGGTCATTTTGTGAAGTGAAATAAGCCAGGCACAGAAAAACTAATATTGCATTTTCTCACACATATGTGGGAGCTAAAGTAGGTGATGTCATGAAAGTGGAGAGTAGAGTGCTGGCTGCGAGAGGCTGGGCAGAGTGTGTGGGTAGGTTGTGGAGCTATAAAGAGAAGTTGGTTAATGGGTACAAGCATACAGTTAGAAAGAATAAGTTCAAATGTTTGATAGCACAGTAGGGTGACTACAGTTGTATATTTCAAAAGAGTTAGAAACGAAGCTCTGGAATAATCCCAACACAAACAAGTAATAATTGTTTGAGGTGATGACTACTTCAGTTACCCTTATTTCATCAATATATGCATGTATCAAAATATCATATGATCCCCGTAAATATGTATAATTATTATGTATCAATAAAATGAATAATCTGTAAAAAAATTAACTTTTACTTGAAGTTAACCATATATATTTTTGTTAGAAATTTTTTATAGCTTTATAATTAAATTTTTTATATATTTGTTGACATATAATTGACAAATAATTGTATGTACTTAATGTATATAACATAATATTTCGATATATATACATTGTGAAATGGTTGCCACATTCAAGCTAATTTACATGTCTATCAACTCACATAATTACCATTTGTGTATGTGTGTGGTGAGAACCTTTAAGTTTGACTTTTAGAAAGTTTCAAGTATACAATATAGCATTATTAACTATATTCATCATCAATACAGTATTGTTGTCTATACTCAACTACCATTCTACTCTGTGTCATGAGTCCTAGAACTCATGGAATCCCTTAGATTCCATACCTAAGGGAGATTATGCAGCATCTGTCTTTTGTGTCTGGCTTACTCCACCTAGCATAATGTTGTCCAAATTCATCCATATTTGAAAAAAATGACAGGATTATTCTTTTTTTTTTAAAGGCTGAATGATATGTCATTGCATTCATCTACTACATTTTTTAATCCATTGATTTGCTGATAGACATCTAGAATAAATCTATATCTTGATTATTGTAAAGAATGCTGCAATAAACATGGGAGTGCAGATGTCTTTTCAAGATACTGATTTTGTTTCCTTCGGGCATATACCCAGAAGTCGAATTGCTGAATCATATGGCAGTTCTATTTTAAAGTTTTTGAGACACCTCCAAACTACTTTTTATAATGGCTATAGAAATTTACCTTACCACCAACAAAGTAAAAGCATTACCTCTTCTTTACATCCTCAATGATACTTAACATATTTTTGCTTTTTGATAGTAACCATTCTAAAAGGTTTGAGGTGATGTCCTTTTACGGTTTTCATTTGCATTTCTCTGATAATTGGTGCTGTTGAGCAGTTTTTCATATATCTTCTGGCCATTTGGATGTCTTCTTTTGAGAAATGTCTATTCAAGTCTTTTGCCTTTTCTAAAATTAGCTTATTTCTTTTCTGACTTTTGAGTTGTTTGATTTCCTAACGTATTTTTATGTCTTCTTTTCAGAAATATCTATTGAGGTCTTTTGCTCATTTTAAAATATAATTTTTTTTTTCATTTCCAGCTTTTAAGTTCAGGGGTACATGTGCAGGATGTAGAGATTTGTTACATAGGTAAATGTGTACCATGGTGGTTTGCTGCATAGATCATCTCATCACCCAGGAAGTAAACCCAGCATTGACTAGCTCTTCTTAGTGCTCTCCCTCCTCCCACCCCCCAACACTCTGACAGGCCCCAGTATGTATTGTTCGCCCCTCACGTGTTCATGTATTCTCATATTTCATCTCCCATTTATAAGTGAGAACACAGGGTATTTGGTTTCTGTTCCTGCATTAGTTTGTTAAGGATAATGGCCTCCAGCTCTATCCATGTCTCTGCAAAGGACATGATCTTGTTCCTTTTTATGGCTGCATAGTATACCAAGGTGTATATTTTCTTTATCCAGTCTATCATTGATGAACATTTAGCTTGATTCCATGTCTTTGCTATAGCAAGTAGTGCTGCAGCAAACATCCACATGCATGTATCTTTATAATATAAGGATTTATATCCCTTTGGGTATATACCTAGTAATGGGATTGCTGAGTCAAATGGTATTTCTGCTTTTTAGGTCTTTAAGAAATCACCAAATTGTCTTCCACAAGGGTTGAACTAATTTACACTCACACCAACAGTGTATCAGTGTTCATTTTTCTCCACAACCTTGTCAGTATCTGTTATTTTTTGACTTTTTAATCACAGCTGTTCTGACTGTTGTTAGATAATATCTCATTGTGGTTTTGATTTGCATTTCTCTAATGATCAGTGATGTTGAGCTTTTTTTTTCATATGTTTTTTGGCTATATGTATGTTTTCTTTTGAGAAGTGTCTGTTCATGTCTTTTGCCCACTTTTTGATGAGATTTTTTTTTTCCTTGTAAATTTGTTTAAGTTCCTTATAGATGCTGAATATTAGACCTTTGTTAGCTGGATTGATTGCAAAAATTTTCTCCTATCCTGTAGGTTGTTTGTTTACTCTGTTGATAGTTTCTTTTGCTGTGCAGATGCTCTTTAGTTTGATTAGATCCCATTTGCCAATTTTTGCTTTTGTTGGAATTGCTTTTGGTGCCTTTGTCATAAAATCTCAGATCATACCTATGTCTTGAATGGTATTTGCCTAGGTTTTTTTTCTAGGCTTTTTATAGTTTCAAGTTTTATATTTAAGACTTTAATCTATCTTGAGTTGAATTTTGTATATGGTATAAGGAAGGGGGTCCAGTTTCAATCTTCTGCATATGGCTAGCCAGTTCTCCTAGCATCATTTATTAAATAGGGAATCCTTTCCCTATTTTTTTTTTTTGATCAGGTTTGTTGAAGATCAGATGGTTGTAAATGTGTGGTCCTATTTCTGGGTTCTCTATTCTGTTCCATTGGTGTATGTGTCTGTTCTTGTACCAGTACCATGCTGTTTGGGTTACTGTAGCCTTGTAGTGTAGTTTTAAATTGGATAGTGTGATATCTCCAGTTTTGTTCTTTTTGCTTACGATTTTCTTGGCTATTCAGGCTCTTTGTGGTTTCATATAAATTTAAAATAGTTTGTTTCTAATTCTGTGAAGGATGTCCATGATAGTTTAATGGGAATAGCATTGACTCTATAAATTACTTCAGGCAGTATGTCCATTTTCACAATATTGATTCTTTCTATCCATGAGCATGGAATGTTTTTCATTTGCTTATGTCATCTCTATTTCTTTGAGCAGTGTTTTATAGTTCTCTTTGAAGAGCTCCTTCACTTCTCTTGTTAACTCTATTCCTAGGTAATGGATTCTTTTTGTGGCAATTGTGAACGGGAGTTCCTTCATGATTTGGCTCTTAGCTTTCCTGTTGTTGGTGTATAGGAAGGCTAGCTATTCTGTGCACTGATTTTATATCCTGAGACTTTGTTGAAGTTTCTTATCAGCTTAAGAAGTTTTTGCCCATTCAGTATGATATTGGTTATGGGTTTGTCATATATGGCTCTTATTATTTTGAAGTAAGTTCCTTCAATACCTAGTTTATTGAGAGTTTTTAACATGAAGGTATGCTAAATTTTATCAAAGACCTTTTCTGCATCTATTAAAATAATCACGTGCTTTTTGTCTTTAGTTCTGTTTATTTGATAAACTGCATTTATTGATTTGTGTATGTGGAAATAGCCTTGCATCCTGGGCACAAAGCCTACTTGATCATGGTGGATAAGCTTTTTGATGTGCTGCTGGATTTTGTCTGCTAGTATTTTGTTGATGATTTTTGCATCAATGTTCATCAAGGATATTGACCTGAAGTTTTCTTTTTCTGTTGTGTCTCTGCCAGGTTTTGGTATCAGGATGATGCTGGCCTGATAGAATGATTAGGGAGGAGTCCTGTCTTTTCAATTTTTTGGAGTAGTTTCAGTAGGAATGATACTATCAATTTGTACTTCTGGTAGAATTCCACCATAAATCTGCCTGGTCCTGGGCTTTTTTTTTTTTTTTTTTTTTGGTTTGTAGGCTATTTATTACTACCTCAATTTCAGAACTCATTATTGGTCTATTCAGGGCTTCTATTTCTTACTCATCCAGTCTTGGGAGGGTGTATGTGTACAGGAATTTATTCATTTCTTCTAAATTTTCTAGTTTATGTGCATAGAGGTGTTCATACTATTCTCTGATGGTTATTTGTATTTCTGTAGGATCAGTGACAATATCCCCCTTATCATTTCTGATTATGTTAATTTGAATCTCTTTTCTTCTTTATTAGTCTAGCTAGTGGTCTATTTTGTTAATTTTTTTAAAAAATCAGCTCCTGGATTCACTGATCTTTTGAATTTTTTTTCGCATCTCTATCTCCTTCTTCTGATTTTGGTTATTTCTTGTCTTCTGCTAGCTTTGGGATTGGTTTGCTCTTGGTTCTCTAGTTCTTTTAATTGTGATGTTAGGTGGCTAAATTGAGATTTTTCTAATTTAATGATCTGGGCATTTTAATGCTATAAATTTTTCTCTTAACACTGCTTTAGCTGTGTCCCAGAGATTCTGTAATGTTGTATCTTTTTTTCTTTTTCATTTCAATGATTGATTTCATTATTTACTCAAAAGTTATTCAGGAGAAGGTTATTCAGTTTGCATGTAGTTGTATGTATTTGAGTGAATTTCTTAATCTTGAGTTCTAATTTGATTGTCCTCTAGTCTGAGAGGCTGTTTGTTATTTCAGCTCTTTTGCATTTGCTGAGGAGTGTTTTCTGATTATGTTATCAATTTTAGTGTAGGTGCCATATGGTGATGAGAATAATGTATATTCTGCTCCTTTTGGGTGGAGAGTTCTGTAGGTATCTATCAGGTCCACTTGATGCAGAGCCGAGTTGAGGTCCTGAATATCTTTATTAATTTTCTGTCTTGATGATCTCTCAATATTGTCAGTGTGGTGTTAAAATTTCTCACTATCATTTTGTTGATGTTTAAGTCTCTTTGAAGCTCTCTAAGAACTTCCTTTATACATTGTATTTTGTATTGGGTACATATATATTTAAGATAATTAGCTTTTCTTGTTGAATCGTACTTTTTACCATTACATAATGCTTTTCTTTGTGTTTTTTGGTCTTTGTTGGCTTAAAGTCTGTTTTGTCAGAAACTAGGATTGCCACTCCTGCTTTTTTTCTGTATTCCATTTGCTTGGTAAATTTTCCTCCATCCCTTTATTTTCAGCCTATGTATGTCTGCACATGAGATAGGTCTCTTGAAGACAGCATACCAATGAGTGTTGGTTCTTTATCCAGCTTGCCATTCTGTTCCATTTAATTGGGGGCATTTAGCCCATTTACATTAAAGATTAGTATTGTCATATGGTGATTTGATCCTGCCATCATCATGCTAGCTGGTTATTTTGCAGACTTATTGATTTAGTTGCTTCATAGTGTCATTAGTCTTTGCATTTCAATTTGCTTTTGCAGTGGCTGGTAACAGTTTTTCCTTTCCACATTTAGTGATTTCTTCAGGAGCTTTTGCAAGGCAGACCTGGTGGTAATGAATTCCCTCAGCATTTGCTTATCTGAAAGCATAAGCAATCTTATTTTTCCTTTGCTTATGAAGCTTAGTTTGGCTGGATATGAAACTGAGTTGGAAATTATTTTCTTTAAGAATGTTGAATATTGGCTCTCAATCTCTTCTAGCTTGTAGGGTTTCTGCTGAGAGGTCTGATGTTAGTTTGATGGGCTTCCTTTTGTAGGTAAACTGGCCTTTCTCTCTGGCTGACCTTAACATTTTTTCATTCATTTTGACCTTGGAGAATCTGATAGCTATGTGTCCTGGGGATAATTTCCTCATGGAGTATCTTTCTGGGGTTCTCTGGATTTCTTGAGTTTGAATGTTGGCCCATCTTGCTAGATTGGGGAAGTTCTCCTGGATGATATCCTGAAGTATGTTTTCCCAATTGGTTTTATTTTCCTTGTCTCTTTCAGGTACCCCAATCAGTCATAGATTTGGTGTCTTTATATAATCCCATATTTTCCAGAGGTTCTGTTCATTCTTTTTCATTCTTTTTTCTCTATTCTTGCCTGCCTGTCTTATTTCAGAAAGATAATCTTCCAGGTCTGAGATTCTTTTCTCCACTCAGTTTAGTCTGCTATTAATAGTTGTGATTGCATTGTGAAGTCCTCGTAGTGTACTTGTCAGCTCTATCAGGTTGGTTATGTTCCTCTATAAAATGACTATTTTGTCTGTCAGCTCCTGAATTGTTTTATCATGATTCTTAGCTCCTTTGCATTGGATTACAACATGCTCCTTTAGCTCAGTGAGTTCCTTTTTATCCATATTCTGAAGCCTACTTCTTTCATTTCAGCCATCTCCACCTCAGCCCAGGTCTGAGCCCTTGCTGGAGTGTTGCAATCATTTGGTGGAAAAGGGGAACTCTGGCTTTTTGAGTTTAAGTGTTTTTCTGTTGATTTATTCTCATCTTTGTGGGCTTATTTACCTTCAATCTTTCAGGTTACTGACCTTTGGATCAGGTTTCTGTGTGTTTTTGTTTTTGTTGTTTTCTCTTTGTTTTACTTTTCACAGTATCCATGAATATATACAATTAATTACTTGCCCATTAAATTAATTAATTTATTTTGTAATTCAAAACATTCTTATAAATTGGAAATCTAAAAAAGAGCATGTGCTTAATAATGTATTGTTGACCTCTGCTGTTCAGGCATCTCAGTTGGTCTGATCTGTGGGCCTTGGAGAGCCCAAACTAATCAGGGGCTTAGAGGATTCCCAACAGAGTACACCTTCTCTACCAAAAGCCAAGGGTTTCGCTATGTTGCCCAGGCTGGTCTTGAACTCCTGGCCTCAGGCAATACTTCCACATAGCTGGGATTACAAATGAGAGCCACCACCCCACAAGATTGACTTTTAGATGCCACATATAAGTGAGATCATATGGTATTTGTCTGACTAAAATATTCTTAAGCAGGTCTTCTTAGACTGTAATAATCATATCCACATTTATTTGGTGATGCCAAATAGTGAGTTGTATCACTTAATGTAGCTGTAATCATTTTATCACTCTTTAGTAAAATGGCTATTTTATTTGATGTCCTCTTTTCTGTATTAAACCAATACGTGTCAATTAATTAATTAAATTTGTGATGATGTTTGTGTGCCATGCTGTATTTGGTGCTGAAGATAAAGTAAAAAATGAGATAGACACAGCTCTATTCCTCATAAATGTCACAATCCACTCTCGCAGATACTCAAGCAATTTATATATATTGAGAAATAGAAAATTTTGTTCATTGAGTGTTACATCCTTACCCTCAGATTTGTGCTCTCTCTTGTAGGTGAGAACTGTTGTACTCTCTCCCTCTCTCTCATTTCAACTTTATTTTTAAAGATGCGGTCTTGCTATGTTACTCAGGCTGACTTGAACTCCCGGGTTCAAGGGACCCTCCCACCTTATCCTCCTGAGTAGCTGAGCTATAGGTGCACACTACCATGCCTGCTCTTGTTAAATAAAATATTCATGCTTTCAAAACTTACGAAGGATTTCTCAAAGAACTAAAAATAGAATTATCATTCAACCCAGCAGTCTGATTACTGGGTGTACACATGGGGAAAATAAACCATTCTACCATAAAGACACCTGCACTCATATGTTTATCTCAGTACAATTCACAATAGCAAAAACTTGAAATCAACCCAGGTGCCCATCAATGGTGGATTGAATAAAGACAATGTGGTACATACATACCACGGAATACTATGCAGTTGTAGAAATAACAAAATCCTGTCCTTGACAGCAACATGGGTGCAGCTGGAGGCCATTATCCTGAATGAATTAACACAGAAACAGAAAACCAAATACAGCATGTTCTTACTTGTAAGTGGGAACTAAACATTGGGACACATAGACACAAAGACACAAAGATGGAAGCAATAGACATTGAGGATTTTAAAGGGGGACAGAGAGAGAAGAGGTTTAGCATTTAAAAACTACCTATCAAGTACTGTGTTTGTTGCTTGGGCTACGCTATCATTAGAAGCCTAAACTCCAGCATCACACAATATCCTATGCAACAAACCTGCACATATACCTCCTGAATCATTAAAAAAGAAAAAAAAAAACCCCACCTCACTAAGGTTCTTACTATGAGCGGAGTACTAGGATTCCTAGAAGGACTCCTAGTAAGCAGTGAATGTGAGCTATTGGTAATTAAATAAGCTCTGTTAAGTAGTTAATTACTCTTTGAAAATTATATTTTTACTTTTATCATAGTTTTATATATGCATAGTTTAAAGGTGAATATTTCTACATAACTTGTTATGAAAAATGTTCCCCTGTCTCCTGCACCCCACCATTCTTGCTGCCCTTTGGCAGCCATTTTCAATTATTTTAGTTGTTTATTTTGTTTTTAATTTTCATATTTCTAAATAATATTCCCATATTGCTTTCTTCATTTAGATATGTATTGTTTTTATTTTACTTTGGAATTTGAGGATTGAGCAATCTTACCCATTGTCTCCCTGACATATAACTTTCCTCATAATTTTTGGTTACATTAAATATTCAAGGATTATATTTCTATGATTATATAATGCATTAATAGTATTATACTCTACAATTAGTTTTTTTCCCAGTAAGAAGGGTTTTTTTTAAAGTCTTACTAATCTCTTCTCTCTCCTTGTTTGCTTATGTTTTTACCCCACGGAAGGATAAATCTCCTTTCAGTCCATTCAAACGTTAAATTCATCTTTGCAGAGTTATCTCTTTGGAGACATCAGTCCTCTTGCTCCAGTCTGAGCTGGTTGCTCTTAGGTCTCCTTCATAACTTCTCCTAAAATTCCTTTTCCCATCATCCTGAGATTTTTTTTTTACTTCTAACAGGTATTGGGTTTCTAGTTTTCTAGATACTTCCTTCTTATTTTAGTAGGTTACCTTTTTCATTAGCTTCCTGAGAAGTTGTGCGTGGGAGGTAAATTTCCTGAGATCAAATCTCCAATGATAGTTTGGTTGGGTAGAATTCCAGGTTAGGAAGCATTGCTACTGAGATTTTTAAAAGCATTCTTCCACTGTCTTTTCAGTTTACATATTATTGACAAGTTTGATTTGCATTTTCATTATGTTCCTGTCATTCCTCAGTCTTTCCTGGTTTTCTGGGTCCAGACTTTCTGCAGCTCAATCCCTCCTGAGGAGAAATCTCTAGTGTTCTGCTAGAATGGATGAATGGGGCAGTGGAGGGCATCTGGGGTCTAACTTCTTACGTAGGTTTCAATCCTTCCTTCAATTTTCAGTCTTCTCTTTTACCCTACCCTCTGCAACCTTTTGCCTTTCTTTCAGAGATAACTAATACTGCCTGTTCCTCAACTGTTTTAGGACTGTTCAGTGCAAGGAAACAGCTTGCTTTTGTGCCTTCTATCTGTTGCTTAGGTCCAGTTTTCTCAGACATGCAAAGTGAAATTCAACTCATCTTTCTGCTTTCCAGCTTTCAAAATTTCATTCCTGCCCAGTCTTCTCCCATTCTCTTTAACATTGTAGATTTATGCATAAAATATATTTTTTAGTAAAGATTTGGTAGTCAGAAGAGGTAAAACAATTAACCGAAGGTCAGCACTGGTTTTTATAGTAATAATTATATCCAATGATAATTTTGTATGAATCCAAATACAAATAATGTGCAGTTTAAATGATTTTCTATACTCATAAAAAAGGTCTTGTCTGAGCATTTCTCCCCTGTAGTATCCTTTCCTGAGTTTCCCTCCTTACCAGACAAATGCTAACCAGTTCACATTGCAGGACATGAATATAGCAAGTTGGTCATTCTCTGAATTTGTCAGCCCTCCAGTGCACTTTGTCTTATTAGATAGATGTCTTTGAACCATGCAGAATATTTCTTTTCACCTGATAGAAATATTGGGGTAGAAATTGGCAATATCTCTTGCACAGTAGGGTGGCTATGGTCAATAATAATTCTTGTATATTTTAAAATAAGTAAGACAGTAAGTTTCAAATATATCACCACAAAAAAGGTCAAGTAAGTGAGGTGATGAATATGTTAATTAGCTTGATTTAATTGTATACATTTATTAAACCATTGTATACATTTAGTAAAACATCACATCATACCCCATAAGTATAATACAATTATGATTTGTCAATTAAAAATAATATAAATTAAAAAATTGACAAAATATCCGGTGAGGGATTGTACAGAGAGTACCAGATATGTGAAGGGAATCTATGCTGAGAAAATACTGTTTTAACTTATTTTGTTACCTGCTTTCTCTAGTTGGTAGACAAACGGACTTTCCTCTTTGCTGATTTGTACACCTTTAGATGTATATACAGATTTTGTTTAGACTGTGAAATTATAACTACATTCTCATTATAAGTAAATATACTCACTCCCAATAACATAATATTCTTTAGTACAAAATACACCCAGGTGCAATTTTTTAAATGTGATAGTTGTAATGGAGTCAAATCTCTCCCATATGCAAGTCGACAAAAAAAGATAGAGAACAATAGACTAGACTAACATTCTGTAAAGAAGTATCTAAGTCTGAAACATCGTGAGTTGTTAATTGAGGGAAGATAAAAAAGAGCCTGAATTTTAAATTCTTCCTTCATTACATTTGCCTTTATGGAAGACAGCTTGATTTTTTTATCATGTGAATTACTTGTATAAATGTGAATAAATGAAAGTTTTTCAAATACAATATAATATATTTTGGCTACTGATATCGCAATACCAATCATTGCACAAAGTGATCATCATGATTCATGTTTTGCTTTGCTGTCAGACATGTTTCACTGATTCTAAAAGGGAAGAAGCCTGGAAACAACTGCAGAATATCCTATATATTATATGAATCCTGCTAATAATGGTGAGAATGCAAAACTAATTGAGCTGTGAAGACATGGTTCTTGCCTTTTATGGTCAATGTGTAAAACTTTGTGAGGCTTTGCCAGATGAACATTAAGCCCATTATTGCACACATTAAAGATAAGAATTTTCTTCCTGCCAGAACACGAGCACCTGCAAAGTCTCGGCAAAGGCTTTGTGTTGGTTATCAGCATGAGACCCTCTGTTCATGGAACAGCTGCCTGACACACAGCCCAAATGTGGCTCTTTTGTGTTTTAAACAAGGTGTTGTCTCCACTGGAAGGGCTGGCACACAGTAATGGAAGTTTGGCTTGGAGTTGCACTGTTTAAATGATAGATCTTCACTAGTGAAAATGGAACTATACCCTGCTCTGTGTCACAAGCTCAGAAAATTGTGTTTGCAACACACAGGTGACACCCAGCCTAGTTCTAATTTCAGCTTCAAAGGAAAACATGACACTCAAGGCAGCAGTTTTTATTGGTGAATTTTTTGAGATTTTTCCCTGCTGCTGTCCTTTCTCTCCTGCCTGTTTTCCTCCAATGATGCATTTGTTTCTTTTTCAGTTATCTATGTTGCCACATGATCTACAATACTGCTAACAGAGATATTTCTAGGATAAAATACAGAATGTCCAGTTCAATTTGAATTTCATGTGTACAATGAATGTTTTTAGTGTAAGTTACTTATGTGTCTTCAGAGAAACTTTAAACTTTGGTTAGTTTTCATTTTGCTTGTCTTGCACTTTACTGCTCAATCTATGTTTTTTCCCAGCACCTTGCACTAGTAGTTGATGAAACCATCATAAAGAAAAATAGGTGAGGTTGTTTACAGGAAATTTGGTCCAAGATCCAATTATTTAATATCTATAAATTAAATAATATATAAAAATATATGAAGTTACATAGTTGATGAAATCAGCTCCCATGTTAGCATACACCTTTTCCCATACAGTAATGATAACAATAGGAATAATAAACAGATTATTATTATTCTTATAGAGAAGATAATATTGGGTGTAGATTTTAGAACCAGTGAGTCTGGGATTGAATCTCAGCTCTAAAACATTGTAATGGTATAGAATTGGAGTAGTTACTTGACCTCTCTGAATCTCCATTTCATCTTCTATTAAACAGAGATAATAATGGTACTCATGTCATATGTTTGTTGTATTTGATATGTTAATATATACAAATGGATACAAAGTTCATAGACCACTGTGTTGACATATATATAATCAGTGCAGTGTGAGTGCTGTTACATTGATTATTTTTATTCTATGTGCAATTATTGTAACAAGGTTTTTACAAATAATACCACCTTTAATCTTCATAGCAACCTTCTAATGTTAATTTTATTAATATATTTAATAATATAATATAAATTGCCTGATTAATAGAGCTACAATTCAAACCCAGTGGTTTTAATTCACAATCCATATATCCTATTACCACCCCTAATACACACAAACACATACGCCTCTATGATGTAGACGGTTTTTTCTGCGGGACATGTTCTATTAGCAGGCTAACTAAATCTATACACTGAAGTGCTTATTATTATTATTATTTTTATTGAGATGAGGTTTCGCTATGTTGCCCAGGCTGGTCTTGAACTCCTGTCCTCAAAGCAATCCTTCTGCCTCAGCCTCCCAAAGTGTTGAGATTACAAGTGTGAGTCACCATGTCTGGCCCTGAGGCCCATTTTAATAGTAAAGAGTGTTCACTAATTCTGCTGCCTTTTTCTTCCTCTCATGAAGGCTAGGGTTCATAAAATCCCAGTACCCCATAACCTAATTTTTACTGGGCTTTTTGCTTTTGCTTATTGTATTCATTAAGTAATCACACTGACAATTGTGCCACTTTAAAAAGTGCTGAAACGTCTCTTGATTATAAATGATCCTTAATGCTTCTTCACTTTGACTGGGGCTTCTTTTGGCTATGTGCCAATCTATTTTTCTATCCATGATACACACTCCTGGGCATGAGTACACAAGTGTGCACACCCATGTATGTTAAATTTATTGTTCAATTTAGTGAGAAACTGATTAAAAATTATCTGATGATATCCTAGGTTTCTAGAGAACAGAAAAGGAGAAATGCTCATTCAGATATTGAATGGTGAAGTGATGGCACATTCAGAGAAAACATCTGAGGACATTTGATGAACAGACAGCTAATTAGACAGAGTCAAACAAAAATAAGGAAGTTATGAAAATTAGGTAACCACATCTAAGCCATTATCGATTTTAGAGGGATGTTTTGGCCAAAGAAACACATTCCAACAACTTAAGCAGATTTGAAAACAAAATGATGTTTTTATAAATTGAGTTTCTTAAAATATGAGGAAGTCACGTAATTCTTAGTAATATTAGAAAACCATTTTTGGCAGGCCCCAGTGGCTCATGCCTGTAATCCTGGAACTTTGGGAGGCTGAGGCGGGCGGAGCATGAGGCCAGGAGTTCAAGACCAGCCTGGCCAACATGGCGAAACCCTGTCTCTACTAAAAAAAAAAAAAATTATCCTGGTGTGCTGGCGCGTGCCTGTAACCCCAGCTACTCAGGAGGCCGAAGCAGGAGAAACTACTTGAACCCGGGAGGTGGAGGTTGCAGTAAGCCGAGATCACATCACTGCACTCCAGCCTGGGTGACAGAGCGAGACTCCGTTTCAAAAAACAAACTAACAAACAAAAAACCCAAAACCAATTGAACAAAGAAAAAAACAAAAAAAAAAACCCATTTCTTCTTATTCCCACTTTCTTAACCTCTAAAGACATTTCCTTTCCTCTTCTCTCCTTCTAACCAACAGGATTCAGTCCTCCTCACTTGGGATGAAACTCCACCCTCAATATTTTCCCTGCCTTTTTAAGTCACCTTCCCTTCGCTTATTGGTAGTCTTTATTCTTTTGTTTGTACCCATCCTCTGGATTCTGCACACCACTAATAATCTCCATCATCTCCAGCCTTCAGCGGGCCAAAGAATCAGAAGCTTTGTAGGCAAATTGAGGACTCTCTTGAGGAAGGGGAGAGAAAAACAGAAAATAACACTCAAATACAAAATAACATTTTTTGGTGCTGTCACATTGGAAACACTTTGAAGTTACCTACAAGGCAAAATGGTTTTAAGCACCGTTGCTGATTACAGAAATGAAGTAAATACAATTTATACTTACTTACTCTATAATTGACACATTTATTGAATCTACCCCCAAAATGTGAGCTATTTATGGTGCTGATTTCTTTTTCAAGTCATCCCCACATCCCACCCCCACCCCACAGCCACACACACACTCTGTTCTCCTCTGGTTTCCATTTGTGGCTAACCAATGCTCCCAACTCATTTTGGACTGTTGAGCACAAGCAAATGATTTTCCAGCCAGTTCTAATCTTTCATTCATAGACTTGCTGCTCTCTGAAGAGTAGTGTTAAATCACCAAATGAAACTGAGACGTGATAAAAGGGCAAATATGAGATTTAGAATGTGGTATTTTTTAAATACTTTTTAGTGATTCCTTGAAAAAAAGATGTGCAATATGAACAAGAATTTAGTTTCTATACTCTAGTAGTAGACAAAATCTTGATCCTAGTAAAGTAAAATAAAGATTTAATTTTTTGTGTGTGACAAAGCAAGTGAGAAATTCTGATACACAGAGGGTTATACAATATTAATATTAATCACAACTATTTATTGAGTACTGACTTTCTGCTAGAAATTGTGGAAAACTTTAGGCATACATCATCTAATTTAAACCTTGGATCAAACTGATAGAGATGTTGTTATCCCCATTCATAAAGGGAAACCTGAGGTTTATACTCATTAAGTTACTACCTATAATCTATCACATGACTTAGAAATTGAAGAGTTGGGATTCATATTCGTTGCTACCTTATCTAATGCTATAAGTTAAGCTTTGTGATAAATATGTATGTGTGTGCATATGTATATTATTAAATATATAGATACACACATGCTTATAGATATATAGATGTACATAAAAATTACCTCTGTAGGCAGTTGGTGATTTCAGATAGATAAAAAATATTTAGGAGGTAGGGCCATTTTTCTTCAACCATTTATAGCAATGAGGTAGCTGGCCATAGTACAATTAGTTACATAACTGTGTGTTTGAAGACTGGAAGGTATAAAGGATTAAAGAGTAAAAATGGGCAACTTCCCAGCGGATTCTTTCAGGTGCTGTAAATCACCATTACCTTTCCTATCTTTTCCCTGGTGCCTTCTCTCAGTTTCAACTGTGTATTTCCTGCAAGTGTGTTATTTTCCTTCTCATTGAGTCATGTTCAAGTGAAGTTTTCTTGCTTCAGAATTATTGAATGTTTTTTTCTTCTCTTGACATCTGCCTCCAAAATTGAGTGTTCCCATTAACTATTGCATCTGGCCATCAGTAGCTAGTGCTCAAACAGACAGACATGGGCAGGGAACTGGACATTGTTTCACATGTGTTTTCAAGAAGGGGTTGTGAAGAGTATCACAAAATTCTCAGGCAGTAAGGACTGGTGCCTGTGGTTTATGGGCGGCCCAAGAGACCCTCATTCCTGAAAGGGAAGGACAGGGAGTCAGCCTGGTCATGCTTTAATGCAAACCTTGTACAACACAATTTGGTATGAGGAATAGCGTATGGTTTTAGTTAGTCGTGGACACCTCTCATATCAATATCAAATAGTTAAATGTGTCTCTAAGTCTCCAGCATGAGGATGGGACTACAATTCTATATGCCACATTCTTTTTTGCTGCTAGTAAGTCCAGAGGACAAAGCACTGCATAGAACGTTGGACACTTTGGGTTAGGTTTCTAGTTTGGTGCACTAGAAAATGATGGTGTTTTCTACATATAGAATCATGTCATCTGCAAACAGAGAAAATTTGACTTCATCTTTTTATTTTTATGCTTCATTTCTTTCTCTTGCCTGATTGCTGTGGCCAGAACTATGTTGAATAGGAGTGGTGAGAGAGGGCTTCCTTGTCTTGTGCTGGTTATCAAACAGAAATGCTTTCAGCTTTTGCCCATTCAGTATGATATTGGCTATGGGTTTGTCATAAGTAGCTCTTATTATTTTGAGATATGTTCCATCATTGTCTCAGCCTCCAAACTCCTTAAGCTGATAAGCAGCTTCAGCAGTCTCAGGATACAAAATCAATGTGCAAAAATCACAAGCATTCCTATACACCAACAATGGAAAAGCAGAGAGCCAAATCAGGAGTGAACTCCCATTCACAATTGCTACAAAGAGAATAAAATACCTAGGAATACAACTTGCAAGGGATGTGAAGGACCTTTTCAAGGAAAACTACAAACCACTGCTCAAAAATATGAGAGGACACAAACAAATGGAAAAAAATTCCATGCTCATGGATAGGAAGAATCAATATCATGAAAATGGTCATATTACCCAAAGTAATTTATAGATTCAGTGATATTCCCATCAAGCTACCATTGAATTTGTTTGCAAAATTAGAAAAAGCTACTTTAAATTTCATATGAAACCAAAAAACAGCCTGTATAACCAAGACAATACTAAGCAAAAAGAATAAAGCTGGAGGCCTCACGCTACCTAACCTCAAACTATACTACAGGCTACAGTAACCAAAACAGCATGGTACTGGTACCAAAACAGATATATAGACCAATGGAACAGAACAGAGGCCACAGAAATAACATCACACATCTACAACCATCTGATCTTTGGTATGAGATGTGTTCTCATTGTTTAACTCATTGTTTACAAACCTGACAAAAACAGAGCACAGGGAAAGGATACCCTTTTAATAAATGGTGCTGGGAAAACTGGCTAGCCATAAGCAGAAGACTGAAACTGGACCCCTTCCTTACACCTTATACAAAAATTAACTTAAGTTGGATTTAAGACTTAAATGTAAAACCCAAAACCATAAAAACCCTAGAAGAAAACCTAGGCAATACCATTCAGGACATAGGCATGGGCAAAGACTTAATGACTAAAACACCAAAAGCAATTGCAACCAAAAACCAAAACTGACAAATGGGATCTAATTAAACTAAAGAGCTTCTGCACAGCAAAAGAAACTATCATCAGAGTGAACAGGCAACCTACAGAATGGGAGAAAATTTTTGCAGTCTATCCATCTGACAAAGGTCTAATATCTAGAATCTACAAAGAACTTAAACAAATTTACAAGAAAAAAAAAATCAAAAAGTGAGTAAAGGATATAAACAGATATTTCTCAAAAGAAGATATTTATGTGGCCAAGCAACACATGAAAAAAAGCTCATCATCATTGATCATTAGAGAAACGCAAAACAAACAAACAAACAAACAAAAAACACAATGAGATACCACTTCATGCCAGTCAGAAGGGCAATTATTAAAAAGCCAAGAAACAATAGATACTGGCAAGTCTGTGGAGAAACAGAAATGCTGTTATGTTCTTGGTGGGAATGTAAATTAGTTCAACCATTGTGGAAGGCAGTGTGGTAATTCCTCAAGGATCTGGAATCAGAAATACCATTTGACTCAGCCATCCCATTACTGGGTATATACCCAAAGGATTATAAATCATTCTACTATAAAGAAGACACATGCATGCATATGTTTATTGCAGCACTACTTACAAAAGCAAAGACATGAAACCACACAAATGCCCATCAGTGATAGACTGGATAAAGAAAATGTGGCACATATACACCATGGAATACTATGCAGCCATAAAAAAAGAATGAGATCATGTCCTTTGTAGGAACATGGATGAAGCTGGAAGCCATCACTTTCAGCAAACTAACATAGGAACAGAAAACTAAACACCGTATGTTCTCACTGATAAGTGATAGTTAAACAATGAGAACACATGTACACAGGGAGGGGAACAACACACAATGGGGCCTGTATGGGGTTAAGGGCCAAGCGGAGAGTAGCATATAGGAGAAATACCTAATGCATGTGGGCTTAAAACCTAGATGATGGGCTGATAGGTCAGCAAACCGCTATGGCACATGTATACCTATGTAATAAACCTGCATGTTCTGCAAATGTATCCCAGAACTTAAAGTAAAATAAAGAAAAGAAAATGATGGTTTTGTGGAACCTCTCAGGATTCTGACTTTCCACTAATATTAGGAAAGCCTCAGCATTGCAGAATCTCATATTTACTGAGTGCTCAGAGCATATGGGATGCAGTGTGTTTTGCAGCATTTAGGCATGGTTACCAGTCTTCAAAGATACTATTTCTTGGGGAGGCAAGGCAAACCACTAGAGAATTGGAACACTGTGAGTGGGTATGCTAGAAGTTCCCATTAGTTAAAATTCTGTGAAGTGTTTGAAGACAGGCATCATTCAAATTGCATCACAAACTCTAGCGCATAAAATGGATCTATTTCATCTTGCAGTAGAGAGTCGAAGGTTCTCTTGGAGTCTGGGAAATATAACAGTGACTACATGGAACAAGTTCATTGTTTTCAATAATGTCTAAAATATTGTTTTGTAACCATAATGCAATGTCCAATATAACAAATATTGTTTACTCACTCATTTCATGGCTAAAAGCTTAGATAGAAAAGGATAAAAATTATGCATCAATTCTACAATTTGGACTCTTACTTTATTTTATCTCTAGTTTGCAGGCAACTTAGCAGTGATGAAGTGGATTACCCTAGGAGAAATGGGAGCTCTCTAAAACAACGACCAGTCAAACCTAAGTGTGCATCAGCATCACCTGGAGGGTGGAACACACAAAGGTGGTTGGGCTCCACCCCCATAGCTTCTGATTGGCTGGGACTGGAGCAGACCCAGAATGTGCCTTTTTAGTACATTCTTAGGCAATGCTGATGCTGCTTCTCCAAGGACCACCCTTTGACAACCACTGTCTTAGAATATAGAAAGGAAGAGAATGGAAACAATGCTTAACTGAAGTGTACTGACTTATTTCCGAAGAAACAGTGAATAAAGAAGAGAGACTAAATGTCCTATTTATGAAAAGGATTTATCACTCTTTTAAGGAAATATTAAAAGTGTAGAAGACATTCAGATTTTTAGTGGGAAGTTGTTGGCCAGAACTGTGGCATCTGAGGATGTCATCTGCTGCTTGCATTTGCTTATTCTGAAGAAAGTATTTCATTTTCATTTTACTTCTTTTCAACTCATTTTTTTACTATACTTAAGTTTTTAAGGAAAAATTATAGACATCATAGTATGATACTTCATAAATACCTTACTATGTATATTTAAAAAAAATGAGAACATTTTCTTATAACCAAAATGGAATTATTATACCTATCAAAATTGACAGTAATCACTGAATATATCTAATACTTATTCCATATTCAAATTCCTTAAAATTTTCCCTAAAATATTTTTTTTTCAGCTGGTTTGTTCATACCAGAATCTAATTAGGACAACAAATTGCATTTGTTGGTTGTATCGTTTAAACATTTTTTAGCTTAAAATAGTTCTGACTTGCTGAAAAGAGAGGATCATTTGTCCTGTAAAATATTTCATTTTTCTGGATATGTCTTGCATCCTTCTGAAAAAGCTTGATTAGGTTATGGTTAATATTCTGGTAAGAGTACATACTAACATAATATCTGGATTTCCCACCATTTATATCACTATGACTGCAAATGTTAATGACTTCTTAATTGTCCACTATAATGTTGCGTTTCCCTTTGCTGCCAGGAAGTAGTCGCTGTGGTGTTATCTTGGCACTACAGAATGTCTGATCCAGCCGTACCTTTTTACCCGTGGTTTTAATACCATGTGATACTTCTAGCCTAAATCAATAATTTTTTTAAAGTTTACAAAGTGGTAACTTACTAATTCTGTCTTTCCTTCTACATATATTAGCTGACATTCTTTTTAATATTAGAGCTGTTGCTCACAACTGAGCCTACGTGGTCATCTTTAAGATGTATTTTCTACTAGGAAGCTCAATATTTTCATAAGTTACCAGTATTAAAAGTAATTCATTTAACCAGTGTCTCAAATGTTGACAAGTAAGATATTCCAACTTTCTCTATTGAAGTATCATTAAGGACACGTTGATTTTCACAGATTAAAAGTGGTTCAGTAGCCTACCACCATTATTTGAAAATATATTCATAAGACAGGAGTAAGCTGTCAAGAAGCAATGGGCTGAAGAGCAAAGAGACACTAATTATGACAGGGAACAGGTGACTGCACTTTGAAGAAAACTCAAGACCTCAAATTTTCTCATTAACTATTTCTTGGTAAAGTATTCAAGGATGACATACCCAACAAGTGACATACTGACAAGGGAGAAGAAACACCCCATTTGCTTTGTCATTCCCTTCCAAGATGGCTAAATAAAGTCAATCCAGATTGGGAAAAGATGGCTACTAGTTTTCATTAATAGAAATAAAATGTGTATATCCATATGCACATTTATATATGTATACATATACATGGATAATATGTATTACAAATAAACAAATATACAATATATATTACAAATATATATGTGTTATATATTGTATATATATATAGATAATATGACAGCTTTAAGGCAAATATAATCTTTGCAATGTGTTTTATTTGAAGCCTATTTTGGGACTAGTGATGGTAGAAGACATGCTGTTCTTTATTGTATTTATAACCATGCTGAGCTTGCAAAGAGAAAACAGGCTAAACTCATTAGATGAATGTAGCAAGGCAGTTAAATGTAAACATAAGGGAAATGATTTATATGGAAGTCTTCAGCATTTATTCTCTCTCCTGGAGTTTACTTGAAAACAAAATAAAACAAAGCAAAAACCCAACATGACATATTTAGAAACCAATTCCTTTTACCTCAGGTTGAAGTAAAAGTGCCAAATTATTTCGGTAAGGCCACTGGTGATAGTTACAGTCCTAAGTTTTAACCATGTAGGTCCATGTAGTTCAACTTCTGGTAGATGTTTTAGATTCATCTCTCTTAGATGTTATCAATCCTTCCTTTTGTACAAGTCTCAGCCAAAGGAACAAAAAAAAGTCCTTGATTGCAGTGCTCTGATTATCTGAAGAATGTTTCCATGGTGGCTTTGTTGATATGAAAGATAGAGTCCTCACTCCTCCCTACCCTCTTTGCTAGAGAGCCAGATACTACTCCTTGGAAAGCAACACAGAGCTCTGGTTAAGATTTCATCAGCAAATGCCTTCAGCTTGGGCCACATGCACCTCTCTTAAGACCTTTGCTTCCAGACTTTGCCTGGTGCATTGACTTTAAACTCAAGTCATGAGGACATCGTTTATCTCTGCTAGTATTGTCATGTCCATTCACTTGTTCTGAAATGAGATACTTCTTTCGGAAATATGTGCAAAAGTGTCATCTTGAATTTTTTAGGATGCACTTTCTGAACACATAAGATTTGTCAGTATAGAAAGCTGAGAGAAAATAGCATTTTCTTTCTTGCAAAAGAAAAGCAGTATAGATGGTATCATTTTAAAATATAGAAATAGTAAATACTAGGTATGATAAGGAAATAGCTCTCTTCAATAATTAAGTATGGTATCTATTTTCTACCAGTTGTCTTACAGATCATGACTCTTTAAAGCAAATAAGTGTATAACAAGGATGGAAGAGTGTTTTTGCCATTGTAGGTAAGGTCTTCAATTTAACCTTTACCATTTTCACTTTCAAATAATAAGACAGCAGAGAATTCAAAATGCTTCCAAGTCTCAGCTTATCTGTTATCTAGGTCCTTTTAGTGTTTATTTTATTCATATTTTAAAGCTTATTTATTTATGATAAGAAGCTTATAATATTGAATAACTTTATAATAATCCAGTGATTCATATAGTTCCTTAAGAGATTCAGTTCTACATTTATACTTTATCTTTCATCTAGGATTCAAATTTGCCTTTGAAATAATTTACCTTTGGTTTAAAGACAAGAGAAAAAGAAAATACGAAATATTTTGTACCTTTGTGGATCCTGTGGGTGCAATAAACAGTGTATTTAAATTGGTAACTTGAAGAACCATGCAGTTGTTTTAAGAACAGTTTTTTTTCCAGGCCTATAAAAATAAAAATGCAATCCCTAGTAAGGCTTCTGAAATCAATTAGTTGTATCTCACAGCCAATAAAGTCTTTCGTTGGAGGTTTTGATGTGTGAGTTATGTTGGCTTCAAAAGGGAACTTCTGCAGTGTGGGATGAAATATAATTTTAAGAATTTTAATTCTGTTTCAGTTCAGTACCAGAGGGCAATTGTACTTAATATTCACTGCACTGGCAAAAGCCTTTGAATTTAGAGAGCCATGACTGTTAAAAATGAGAAAGTTTAATTGGCAGTTGGAGCAGTATAGGGTTTCTTGGGCAAAGGTTGTGATCTTACTGATTTCTTGTTCTTTAACTTAAAAAAAGTTTCAGTGTTTTCTAAACTTTGGGTAAATTACAACATATTGTAAGTGAAAGCACCATTTTTCTGATTGTATATGTATAGAAAATTTGAGATCATTTATGAAGTACTAGATATGGGGAAGAATTAGCATCTTCCAGAAACTTCTAGGGATTGTATGCACTTTTAAAGTATCTCCTAGAAGGTTCTGCTCACATTACTGCAGAGACAAGGAAACTAGTCATATCTGCCATAAAAGGCAACCGTGTTGTCCTGATGCCTTGCTTACAGCCCTCCCAAAAGACTCCCTCTGGCTCCCGACTTTCTTCATGCCCTAGCACCTGGGACACAATGGGATATTTATTCACTCTTTTTCTGAACTTAGGCTCATGCTTGGAGAAGACAATCCCTGTTTCTTATAAACAGATGGTACTGTACCCTGTATCTGCTGGAGCATAGCTCAGAGAATCCAGCCAGAGAAAATGTTATGAGCTTGGGATGTGAGGTCAGCCCAAGGTAGAGTAAGTCTGAGAATTATGGAATTCCAGGCTTAGGAAGGCCTTTTAAGTTTAGGAATTTAACACTTCCCCTTTCTCCCACATTGATTTCCCTGTGTGGTTGTGCAGTCCATTTTGACTTCACATAGCTCTGTTATATTTTTGAAGTCATTGTAAAAAAAAAAAAAAAAAAAAATCTCTGTATCTTCCTTTGGTGACTCTCCACTGGTCTTATTTGGAGAATTACATGATCCTGAGGCACTTTTAAGCTTTGATATTCTGTGTTCCCATAATATTAAGGGTCCTAGCTTAGTGATATATCTCTTCAAGCCAGACTGGCTCAGTGGGATCCCATGGTCTTGTGACATGGTAATTTATTGAACAGACATTTATGGACGGCCAGGTAGGTACAAGACACTGCTTTAGTTGATAGACAGACAGAATGTAAACAAATAGAAAAAAAAACAACAACCACCATGCTTTCATAGAAGTCATATTGTACTAGGAGAAAAAAAGACAGCTAAAAAGCAAAAATTGAAACAAAATATGGTCTGTTAGATGGTAACAAGTGCTATGGAAAAAAAGCTGGGTAAGCAGGTTGCAACTTAAAATCCAGTGGTCAGGAAAGCCTCAGTGAGATGGTAACACTTTAATAAACGTCCTGAAGGAGGTGGAAGTGAGGTGAGCTATGAAGACGTATTGTAAGGAAATAGTGCTCAGGAAAGAGCATTCCAGCAAGAGGGTGCAGAAAGTGCCGAGGCCCCGAGCCAGGGTATTTGAGGAGGAGCAAGGAGACAGGAAAAAACAGCACCCAGATTGGGTAGGGTCTTGTACAGTCAATTGTAATAATGACCTTGGCTTTTATTCATAGTAAGCTAGGATGTCATTGGATACTTTGGAGCAGAAGAGACAAACTCTTAGTTTTTTAAGGATGACCGTAGCTGCTGTGTTAAACGTGGACCATCAGGGGCTGTGGGTAGAAGCTGGGAGGGCATTAGGAGGAAGCTATGTGATAAGTAACATGGATGTGATGTACTGTGTAATAAACAACATGGATGGGTTTAGAACGGGCTAGGAACTGTGGAGGTGGTGGGAATTACCCAGATTCTGAATATATTTTGAAGGTAGACCAGATGTAATCTGCTGAAGGATTAGGTATAGGACGTGAAAGGACTCAAAGGTGTCTCCTGAGCAACTGGAAAGATGGAATTGTGACTTAATGAGGTGGACCTAGATTGGAATGTCTGTTTGGGTGAGCAGCTTAAGCATGTTGCGTATACCCTGCGTACCACTCTCCCCCTTTATTCACTTATTAAATGGGATAAACTTATCTACTTTGTAGTTGATATAAAAATTAGAGAAAATGTATTAAAAGCACTTGCATGATGCCTGATACTGGTGGGTACTCAACAATAAATAGAACACTTATTATTACTGTTCCTTGGGAACAAAAGACCAAGTCTTGATAGGCTTTCAGGTATTTGGAGAGAGTTCACATGCTTCCTCAAAGTCTTCTCAGATCGGTTTTCATAGTCTTTCCTCTGGGAAGCTTGCTGGCTCCTGTGACTCTCCTTGGTGCTTCTACGTTTGTACCACTCTCCTGGTTTATAAAAAAAAATGGAAAAATGTTACAAAAGGACTTTACATATTTTTCAATAGCAGGCTAAATGATCAGAAATCCAGTGGTGAGTAGCCTGCATTTTCCCTCCAGTAACAACTGTGCATGGAAAAACTTCATTTTTGACTCAGTCATGTGAGTGTGAGACAAACATGAGTGAGAATATTGAGACATTATTATTCACATGTATTTTATCTTCATCAGTAATCTTTTATTATAGCCCAGTGCCATCATGCAATTTTTGTGGAACTAATCTTTAACACCTCCAAGTTTTAAAACCAATTTCCACTGGCTGCAATTAGGATTACTTGTGGCTCTGAGCCTGGATGCGATCCCTGATGGTTGTTGATTACTAAAAGGCTGGCGACTTCTAGCTTTACTTATCTCCAACTCCTATGAACTGGATATGTAGGCAAAACATTCTGAAAAGGAACATGAGGTGAGGCGAATTTTATTTGGCTAGAAAACCACGTGTTGATAGCCAGACGGTTGAAGCAAAAGCCTGAATACAAAAAGAAATATGGGAGATAATAAAAAAATCAGACTATGTTTGGTCCTCATTTTAAATTAAAAATTACGGAATGATACTAAATATTTTCTTAAAATTCTGTACAACACGACTACTTTTGTTCTATTTCTTTCCTTCTGGTACCCCCCAAGGCCAAAAGTAAAATAAAGTAAAAATAAATAATATTAACATTCCACCTGCCATGGAGATTATAGCCCCTTATTTTCATGGTTAATCAAACCTCATGGGTCACACTGTACTCAGCAGACAACATGCCCCAAATTTTAAGCTCCATTTGCAAAGCAAACAATAAATTAAAGTCAATATGTGGGGAAGCAACCTAGAGCATCTCTTTGATACAGATTAGATCCTCAGCATCAACTATAATTTCTCAATGTTCTTTATCCAGAAGAAAATTTTACTAATTTATCTAAAAATTTTAATGAACATCAGAATTCATCAGAATCAGAGTCTCTGGAATATAGTGTATTCCCAACAGGTGCTGTTTGTAATAGTAATAACAGTAGGTAGTATTTTCATTTTTTGTGTGTCTTCCCAGTGCAGTGCTGTTCTATATTCATGGAGATTGGCCAGTCTATTAGGCCCCTCAAAATGCACAGCAACACTGACTTAACTTGCTAATAAACTGGAACTTCACACCTGCTCCCAGCTGTCCCCAAGAGGCTCTGTGAAGTACAAACACAGCTGAAATGGCCCAGGGATTGCTGGCTGATTTGAAAATCCTCAGCTTTTGTGTTGGTCACACATATATTCACACTCTCAAATGAAATATGTCTTTGTGCAAGAGCAAAGAGGGGGAGTGAAGCTGGCAGCTTGGCTCACAGATGCTCGTATGTTTTTCATCCTTCCCTTCGCCCCTTTAATTTCTATTTAAATCTAGAAAGGCATTTGTTTGTGACTCTCTCTATATAGTGATAGTAAAAGACTGAGTGTGGACCTCACAATTTCAAGAGATTTTGGAGGCAACTTGGTAGTGAATACTTGGCTTTAAGGTAGAGGGAGCAGAAACCTTTACACATCCAACCTATATATACTCAGGGTACATGCCCTGCTGCCTGTTTGCCAACTGACACACTTTCTCTTGGTATTGCTTTTCTGATGGGGGGGGTTAATGTTTATGTTCTTCACTAAGAGTTCATCTCTCACAGCTCAGTATTTAAAATTTTTGTCTAAGAACAAAATATATTTTAGTAGGAGCAAGCCTTCAAAATAATATTCTAAAAAGATTCTAAAAGAATCTAAAATAATATCCCAAAGTAATTCCTGAAAATTCAAAGAACAAAAACTAAATACTCTGGTTATTTTTTTCCATTTTATGTTTTCTTATTTTATGGCAGTATTAAAATACACAGAAAAATATATGCATAAATATACTGTGTAGATGTGTGAACCTTTGTTCTTCATGAAATAGCTGGAACTCTTCATTAATTTTCATTTTATTTTCCTGCAGTGATGATCACAAGTCTCTTTCCCCCAGAAGAATTTAAGATTTATGAGTAAGAAACTTGTCTATTCGTTCTCTGCTATATCTCCAGTGCCTACAAGAGCATATATTCAATACTGTATCAAGGATAGAGGAAACTTAGATTTTAGACACTCAACAAACACAGGATAAAGAATAACTGGATAATAGAGAGAGACAGGTGTGCAATGGCTCTTAAATTTAAATATACATTAAATGAAGATCTGGACTTTGTAAAAGAACTCAGATTCCTAGTAGATCCTCAGAGATTTTGGCTATCAGTCTGGGGTAGAGCCCAGGAACCTGCATTTTGTCTAGCAACCTCTTATGATACCCTCAATCTTGCCTTTTCACAAATGATTCTGAGGCAGGTGGTTTATTTAACAGCACTTTGAGAAACACTTCCCTAGCATCTGCTTTTTATTTATATGTACTGAGTAACTACTAGACTGAACTTAGTGACTTTTGTTCCACTTTGTGCTAACTTTCCTCACCAAAAGTACATTAATGGAAGGCATTTTAGGTTCACCTCTTTATCCTTTAGTATAGAAACACAAGGTTTGAGCCACCAAGTATAAAAAAAAAAAAGCCTTCCACTTATCAACAGAAGATTAAGAGTTGGAACTGACTGACAGCAGGAAGTGGGACAAGAATACAGTATGATTGTCCAGGTTGGGAAGAGAAAGAGAACTAATGAATCTGCTTGGGAACAGCAAAGACAGAGGAAATTAGATTTGAATTAAGAGCAGAAGGGGACAAAAATTGATGGAAACATACCCAGTCTATGTGCCTAAGACAGGCCATCAGGAGGTCCAGTGACTGCAACCAGGAAAGGAGAAGCCACCAGCTTAGGGGCTTTGGGTGAATGCCAAGGAATGAAGCTGTGTCTTGAATTTAGGATGTTGTGCCTGGGATTTAGCCAGAAAGTATCTGGCATCCCCAAGGAATTGGAAATAAGGGAAATGGCTGAGCTAGCCTGAGTATGAAATAGGTTGGAATTAAAACACAGGCTTGTGCTCTGTAATTTGCCAAGTTGGACTCTGTAACTAAAATGTGTAGTCATAAGCAATCTTCCTGTGTGCACTTAAGGCTCTGAAAAACTTTACTGTCTAGAAGAGAACAGTTTTAATTTTATTTTAATTATTTTATTTTTATTTTTAAATGGGTGGCTGACACAGAAGAAAGTATGGACTGGGAGCATGGAGGTGAGACTGGTTGAAAGATTGCCTTATACAAATAAATAAATCTCCTTTGAGCTTGGAAGTGACCTTGATAAGCAGTGAACAGGGAAATTGTGTGTGTATGCTTTAGGTGGTTTAGCACATAGCTCTCAAGGAGTGCTAATTGAGCATCTGAATAGATGATAGGAGACTTCAGGAAACTATTGCCCAAAAGCAGTGCATGGATAGATAAGACTGGTTTTCAAAATACACTTATATTAAATAGTCTAGATGATTCCAGAAACTAGCTATGTGAAATTGGATACGAAATTTAACTGCTCTGTATATCCTTTTCTTTTTTCATTTTAGAGAAAAACATATTGCCTTTTTAATGAGTAGACGTGAACAAACACATTCATACCAAAATCACAGGGATGCGTTTTAGCTCTAGTTCAATGTTCAAATTAGTTCTAAATATGTATCAGAGGCACTTGTGAATAGAACATCTATTTGACAGTATAAGGCATGATAGGGAGATTTCCTGCTCTTCATGGGCTTGCTGTCAAGATAGAGTCCAAATCTTGTTGTGGCTTGACTCTAGAATCAAGAATATTTTGTGCAATCTAGAATATTTTGTGGAATATTCTGAATGAGAGAAAAGAGTAGGTACCTTGGACTAGATTATAGGTAAGAAATTATCAAAATGCATGGAATGAATGAGCATGTTCCCACCGGGTACATGTATGGGAACAGAAAATGAAGGGAATACTAGGTCAAGCAAATACAAAATAATCCCCTAAACAAGTCTATATCAGTGTGGCTTGGGCATTGAAAACAGCTACTAGTATCCTTGAGGAGTTTAAATACATTCAGCACCCCTATTCCCTTTACTACGTATTTTAAATAGACTCTCTCTTCATTTATTGTGGAAATGCTCAGTATTCTCTGCCAGATACTGTGCTAATTAGATATAGAAGATAAGTTAGACAGGATTCAGCCTTCAAGGAACTAAAATGTAGAGAGCTATGTTGTGGGGTACAAAGCTAACAGGCCTGACAAAGGTTCAGATAAGATGGTATGAGAGCTCACAGGGAGGTTGTGTCACATCTGGCTAAGGAAGTCAGGAATGGCTTTGTGGAAAAGGTGTGGGATTTGAGCTGGACATGAGGATAGATGGAATTAGCCAGTCAGAATTTGGAGAGCTGAGATGAATTCTAGACAGAGATTCTAGTAAGATTAAAGTCAATGAAAAAGAAGGTAGCAGGTTGTATTTTGTGCTGACCAATGACTAACTTGTTTGCTTAGACTAAATAGATCTGAGAAATGGAACAGTTGGAAAGGGAAGTAGAGGAGACATTTGAATAAATAAACAGAGAAGCAACATTTGATTACTGAGTGTAGACACTTGAGGAGCAGCAGAATACGGGGAAGGAACACCTTGAAGAGGATTTGGTAAAAGAATTGCCTAACCTTTCTCTGTAGAGTGGGAATTGCAAACTAAACTGTCTAAGAGGCATCTATGGAAGCAACATAGATGAGTACACTAAGCCAGGTGTAAGAAAAACAGCAACTTGAAATGGTCAATACCAGCAGACCCTTGGCCGGCACAGCATCAACGTGATAAGAACTGGGCTTAAACATGGTCAAGCGGAGGAAACATCTGACTTTGGAAGAGGGCAGCTGCTGTGCAGCTCCAGCCACTTGTTGCCCTGTGAAATCTGAGGTTCAATGTGGCCAAATATTCAAGGGAAACTGGGAGTTCATATTTTACGTTGGCAACAAATTCAAATTAAATAAAGAAATAAGTGGACTTCAGCATTGTGTGGGCCAAACAAAACAGGTCTGCAGGCGGTCCGTTTGAGACCTCCGATGCTTAGGAGTCCTTAAAGAAAGGCAGAATAGGGAAAGGGCTCACATTTTAAAAGAAACGAAAGCACAGCATTGCCAGACATAGCAAAGACTCATGTGGAAAACCCACAGCTTGTTTGGCTATTTGTTCAGTGTCTGTCTCGGCAGACTGTAAACACCTGGAGAGTGGAGACCCTCCCTGTTTTGCTCCCCAGCACCTAGCATGGTGCCTAACATAACATGGACATGCAATACGTACTTACTGAATGAACATTATTCTTAGAAATTTACTCTTGAGGCTAATGAGAAGTGCCATATTCAGCTTTTCTTCTTACTTTGGATGAGGGAGGAACATATTGATGTGTGAGTAATTAATGACATAATTTCATCACATCAATGTGTCCTTAGCACACATCCCTTTTATTTTTAGCAGAATCCCTTTATATACAGTATCACAAAGTCTGCAGTTCATAGCCTAAACTATGTGGAATCAGTGAACTATTTTTTTTTTTGAGACAGAGTTTCGCTCTTGTTACCCAGACTGGAGTGCAAATGGCGCGATCTCAGCTCACTGAAACCTCCGCCTCCTGGGTTCAAGCAGTTCTCCTGCCTCAGCCTCCTGAGTAGCTGGGACTACAGGCACGTGCCACCATGCCCAGTTAATTTTTGTATTTTTAGTAGAGACTGGGTTTCACCTTGTTGACCAGGATGGTCTCAATCTCTTGACCTCGTGATCCACCCTCCTCAGCCTCCCAAAATGCTGGCATTATAGGCGTGAGCCACTGCGCCCTGAAATCTATGAACTATTGCGATCATGATGCTTCACTACTCAAAATGCTTCAGTGACTTCTAGCCTGCTGAATAAAGTCTGAATTCAACATGTTTCAAAATTACTTCTATGATCTGGCTCTTGAATATTTCCTCACGTCTATCTTTTTTTTTTCTGTTTTCCAGTCTTGGAATAAGTGAGTAGATGTGTGACTCTTGGTTGCTGGGAGCTGTTTCAGAGAATAATTCCTAGGGGACACCTGTTCCTAATTGATAGTGGTCACAGAAAGACACCTGAGACTAATAATTATAGGGTATGCTACCAGGCTTATGGTGGGGTTTAAATCTACCAACCTCAGCTATGTATGTTTTATTGCTATTCTAAAACTGAGTTGCACTTAGTTGCTCTGTGTAGGTGTAGGATCTGATAAATAAAGACATAAATTGTTGTTTAAAAGTTTGTTAATGCTCAGTGTTTGCTTGGTTAAATGCCTATGTCTGGTTTTATGGTTAAATATTCTACTTGTGATGCTGTGGGCAGTAGTCACATCATAGGGAGGACTGCTACACACTTTGTAGGAGAGAACTCTCTTTTATTTTCTAAAATTTTTTTTTACCCATTTTACTCTATGTGTTAGGATAGTGTTTCTTGAAGTGTGGACTAAAGAACACATACATTAGAATAACCTAGAATGTTTGTTGAAAATAGATTTCTGGAGTATACCATAGTATATTGAATATAAATCTCTTGGGGAAGATGCTCAAGATTCAGCATTTTGTAAAGTTTCCCGAGTGGTTCTGATGCATATCGAATTTAAGAATCAATCTTTGCGGGTATGCGGTCAACCTAGCAGTGGCATTATTTATTATCAGTGGGTGGTCCCTCTCTCTTGCTTTCCCTGTACTAGTGAGAAGCCAGTTTTACAAAAATGCTACCTCCTGGAAGTTTGGCTGGAGAATATCTGTACAAACACCTGCCTACCAGATGGGCACATCTGTACAGCTTGTGCTGCTGATCCAGCTTCAGCACATGTCATGCACCACTTGCTTAATTCAGAGTGAGTTGAAAGGATGATGAGGATTTCACACTGAAGTCTTGAGCACATGAGTCATTTTCGCTTTTTTTGTTCTTTCCTTTTTTTCTTCTCTACTTACCTTGATTTGCAGTAATTTTCTTTTTCATGATCAAGAATGGCAGGGATATTGAAACCAATGAGTATACAACTCATCTAACTAAAGGCATTGCTTTGTAAGGGCTGGACACTTCATACAGCAATCCATAAGAAGATGGTATTGCTATTTTCAGGGATAGTTAGACCTTTTTTTTTAAAAAAAAGAATTCAGCTTTCTATTAAAACCATTTAATAATGTGAGGTTTATCAACTTCTGAATAAAAGTATGCATATGAATCTGCATAAAAGGGTATGCACAAAGGTATGCATAGCTGCACAAAAATAAGGTCTGAACATGAAAAAATTGTATTTATTTTCTCTTTTTATTTTACTTTTTTCTAGTGCAAGTGACCTAAGTATTAAAAAGATGGTTAATTGCAACCACTAAAAGAAGATATCAGAAAAAGATCATATGAATCCTCCAGTTAAGCAAGCATGAAATACAACTAGTGTTCCTTTCTTTTTGTTTTCAACAGTACTTTCCTTTCTTATATTCTTTTTTTTCCACTACTAGATCTAGAGGAAGGTATACTGCATTTCAGGATAGAAGGAAATAGTAACAGCCTATTGCTCGAATCAAAGGGAGCCAGGAAGCCCATTATTATGGGTCAGGAGTCACAGATGGGTAAAAGGGAGGAGAGCTGGGTGCATGTTGTTTAGCTGTAAAGAAAATGTTGGACTATTTTTAAAAGGGGGGAATTAAGAAGTTTCCATAAGATTTTTTAAAAGGATAACACAATACATTTCAATAGTTAGAATGAATGAGTGAAATATCTTATGTATATATATGAGAGAGAGAGAGACAGGGATATATAGATAGAGCTTTTCTTATACTATTCAAGGCATTCTACTAAGTGCTTTGACTGTACTAGCTCCTTCAACTTCCCAAAAACCCTACAAGGCAGGGTTTCCCCATTTTACAGATGAGTAAACTGAGGCTTATAAAGACTAATTAACTTGCCCAAGGTTACAGTGAGTCAGAGCTCAGGTAGTCTGGCTCCAGACTTCATGCTCTTCACCGATACCTTGTAACTGCTGGAAGAAGCAGTGTAGAGAAGCATTGGTTGTTAGATATTAGTGAATTCTGCTAAAGGAAAGAGGACCTGGAAACATTCTAAAGAGAACAAAATTTAACTGCTAATATGGATTGACCAATCCGGATTGGCAAACGGAAAATAAAAGCTCCCTATTAAACCATTATATTTAAATCTGCCATTTGCTGGAAAGTGTAGTGTTAGGAAAAAGCAAGAGCAGTCAACTTATTTGTGTGAAATCTGTGCTGGTTTTGTCCAATTGTGTTGCTTTAAAGCTCAGTTGGCAGAAGAATGTGCTGAATAAAGCTGAATAAACTCGATTGATATCCACCAACTCTGTCTGCCACTAAAACTCAGTGGAATATGGTTGCAGTTCATCTCCCTTCTTGCTAAATAGGGATGAAAATGCTGAGCATTTGTCAGTCACTTGGAAAATGCCCTGAAAGAGGCAGAGACTGTCATTGACCTCTTGTCCTCTCCAGTAGCCTGTCGTCAAAGTCTTCATTATTGTTTGTTCCTGCTTATTTATTTGTTCCCCAGCAACGTTGTTCTTTAAGGCAAGTTGAGCTGTGGATTTGGAACTGCGACACATGCAAAATGAGCAGTTGGTCACTATACGATGCTGTGTTGCCTAAGCTGACTTTGCAGTTTTCACAGCAGACCCAGCTATAGAGCCCCAACAGGAATTTCCTATTTGAAATCCTTTTATTCTTGCCACAGCAAAACCTCTGAGAGACGGTCCTGTGTGTTCCAGGTACGTTGTGATTAAATAATGCCAGGCTGCCGCCGTGTTCATTGAAGTTCTCATCAAAGGGTTTTATTATCCTCTCAACATAGCCACAGAAGGGATTGTGGAATATATATCTGTTCACACTTGGCACACACATGGTTTCATCTGGTTCCTTACATAGAAGTGGGAATATCTTTTGGGAATATGCTTTAACAGTAATTTCTAGGATGAAAATACCCATTTCCCTTTCCCAGATCTTCATGTTTTGCTCTTTTTCCCAATATTCTCTTTAAATCCTTCCTTTTCTTCTTTTCTCTGCCTCCTACTTCTTTCTCTTCTGATATTAGAATTTTGTAATAATTTAAAAAACCCACAGAAAACCTATGGATGGGACAACAATATAGGAATTATCCTCTGTAAAAGCAATTCTTAAGAATTAAGATGAGGTTTCACTAGTCAGTTTAGTAATCGGGGTTGTGACCAATTAATTGTCTGTTGGGTCCATTTGTGTCAGGAAACTCTCAATAAAATAAATAGGATAATTTCTATGTTACAGAATGTTATCAGGAATAAATAAAGTTGTGCATGAGAAAGCATAAGGCTATTAATTCTCTATTCCCATTTTCTGTTTTTTGTGTCCTTAAAACTCCTGAAGGAGTTATTTTGATTTAGTCCTTTTTAAAGATAGCAAACAATATGTTGAGACCAGAATGCTTTCAAACAAATTATATGGAGTTTATCAGAGTGGCCTTAAATATGAACATATTTAGCAGCTCACACTATAGATTAATGACAGTGTGGTGCTGTGTTAACTGACATACCTTCTTATCAGAGCAGTAGTGAACATTGTGGGCAGGTCATGTGCAGGAATGGCAAACAGGCTTAGCATGGTGTTTGACCACATAACTCACCTGAGAGTAGTTTCCTCTGTCTTAGAAAAAGCCTTGCAGGATATATAAAAGCCATACCCGGCACTGTTTGTTCTGGCCAAGATATGGACTCAACCTAAATGTTCATCAGTAGATGAATGGATAAGGAAAATATGCAGATAGAGTACTATTCAGCCATAAAAAGAATGAAATCCAGTCATTAGGGGCAACATGTATGAACCTAGGGGATATTATATAAGTGAAATAAGCCAGGACAAGAATAGAAGTACTGTATGTTCTCACTCATGTGGGAGCTAAAATAATACACTTCTAAGAAGCAGCTTATAGAAGTAGCGACTAGAATTGTGGTTACTAGAGGCTGGGAAGGGTAAAGAGAAGAGGAGAATGGGGAGAGTTTCATTAACAGACACAAAATTACAGCCGGATAGGAGGAATAATTTCTAGTGTTCCATAGCACTGTAGGGTGAGGATAATTAACAGTAATTTGTTATATATGTTCAAAAGCTAGAGGAGAGGATTTTGAATATTCCCAACACATAGAAATAATGCGTGTTTGAGGTGATGGATATGCATGTATCAAAATACCACTTGGTACCACACAAATATATACAATTATTATGTGATAACTAAAAATAAAAGGGGGAATAAGCCATCCTGGATCTTTATGCCAGAGGAAAAGCTGATGGGAGGGGAGAGAAATGGGAAGGGAAGGGAAAAGAACTCTTGGTCTGTATTGCATTTCATATCTGTTTTCAAAGGAGGGAGCATGCTTCCATGCCTCTCCAGAACACAAGTGCCATTGAGAACTTTAAGCTGATCATAGGCTCTTATTTTGTTCTTTGTCACGTTATGGAAAGTTCTGTGGCTTTTGGAAGCCAAACCAGAATCCAAAGTTCTGGAATATGTGTCATTATTGAATGAAGATAAAAAAATCCAACTGAAGCTAGCCTGTCTAGTTATTGGCCAATATAATCTAAAGCAGGGAAACGGTCATGAACAATACATTGGCAAATGGGTGTGGTGTTGTTCCAATAAACCTCTATTTACAAAAGCAGTTGGCAGGCCAGATTCGTCCCACAGGCCATGGTTCGTGACCCCCACTCCAGTCACATGGCATGGGGGTTCATTTACACCGGACCATTCTCTCTCTATCCAATATAAAATTCAGGTCGTTTTTACTGCATTTGCAATAGCCAGGTGATTCTATTATAATCTAGCATAGAAATAGTGGATGAACTTTATTTTATCTGTCCCTCCAAATAATTGGTAGAAAAATGCCTGTATATATCTGTGTTCAGAAAATTCTGAGACTGTGTCAGGCAAAACAGAAAAATACATCATTATCAATTAATAATGTTTAAAATAGGCATAGAAGTGGATGTAGTAGTGTATACATCTCGTTTTTGTCATTTCCGCTTTAGAATGTAGGACTGACATGGGCTTATCTTCCTTCACGTACAGATTTCCCCACTCTAGGGCCTCAAAAGATTTTTATAATTTGATTCTTCTCAAGAGCCTAACAACAATCCAGTGATGGCTAAGGTGTGACCCAATGCAATTGCTCATTTTTCTAATTCTGTGTTTTTTAATTGAGACAGAGCATTGCTCTGTTGCCCAGGCTGAAGTGCAGTGGTACAATTTCAGCTCACTGCAACCTCCACCTCTGGGGTTCAAGCAATTCTCGTGCCTCAGCCTCCCAAGTAACTGGGACTACAGGTGCACACCACCATGCCTGGCTAATTTTAATATTTGAAGTGGAGACAGGGTTTCACCACGTTGGCCAGGCTGGTCTCGAACTCCTGAGCTTACATGATCTGCCCGCCTTGGCCTCTCAATGTGCTGGTATTACAGGCATGAGCCACCGTGCCTGGCCTCTAATTTTTTTTTTAAGTTTAGTGCAGAAGTAAGAAGATCACTTAAAAATTCTATAAGATGGAATTAATCAGGATTTCATTGCTAATTCATGTTATGAAATATTTAAATGTCACACTGTACTTATTAATTTTTGGAATATGAAATGGCTGGTAGTACCACACTGTATATATTTTTAAAGTCTTCTCTTAGTTCTCAATGATTTTACATATACTGTGTATTTATCTGTGCTGTACTCTCACTAACCTTCCTAACTAACTAATTTTTTCCCCTTTTCTTGAGAAGGCCAGAACAGTTTTGAAAGCCACCAGGAGGAGAGAGGACACCAAGTAAACTGTTTTAGAGTCATGCCTATAGATGAGCAAGCACCACCTGCAGCTGTGCTAAAAAGCAAGTGGTGTTTCTTGAAAACATCATCATTGGGAGGCAGTCGGCAGCTGGTAAAATTGGACAACTATGGCTCAGTGTCCAAGGAGAAGGAAATTGTAAATTAGTCTCTCCAACTTGATATTTAATTACCCTGAAAAAGAAGAAAAATATGAAATTTCTCTTCAGAATTCCTTATGAGTCATGCCCAAGGTTTCATAAAACAAATTTATTACAGTTGTCTCAACAGTAGTTCTGTGAGCAGGGGGTGCAGTAAGCCCATGTCTCCTTTTAGTTGGAGTTTGGCTTTCACTGGTGCAGTAATCAGTTATTTTATTCTTTCCTAAAGAAGTAAATAAAATTTTTAAAAAATTATTAAAAATATTAAGATCACTTTTAAAACACTTTCTTATGAATTAGATTGGAAAGCTTTTACTTACCGAAAAATGTGATGTGAGATATGGGAAAAAAGATGGGGTTAAAAAAGAAAGAGAAAGAAGAGAAAAGGAGGTTGAGGTTGAAATGAGTTCTTAATCTAGGCTGACTTTAGGGAAAATTTTGTAAGTTACATGAAAGTATATGCGAAATTGTGTGTGTGTGTGTGTGTGTGTGTGTGTCTGTGTGTGTGTGTGTGCGCGTGCACATGTGAGAGATACTTAGGGGTTAAGTATTAGCCTTTCAATTGAGAATCACTGACTGAATTCTTATCCGACGTGGGTAGCCTAAACATGTTCTGGAATTGCTGGATCCAGTATGTGGACTGGAAAAGAGTAGTGGCAAAGGGAAAATGGATATTAACTAAGGAAAATATTTTGTACTTCATAAGTTTGCCCAGGGGCAGCTCTGATCACGGCTACGTGATTTTAGGTTCTGGAACCAAAGAGGAACAATGGCAGCTGAGGCAGGCTTTTCTTGGAAATCGGTGACTTATGACTGCTTCCCTCCTTCTCTGTTGTTAAGCAAACAGTTGGCACACCCTGGAGAGGCCCTGACAGTGAACGATAGCCCAAGGACAAGGCACCAGCTGAAAGCCAGCTTGGCTGCAAATTAGAGTATAATGGCAGAGTGGCTTCTGCTGCGAAGCGATTTGCATCAGAGCCCACCAACAATGCACGTTCTGTAAGGCAGGCATTTATAGAAGGAAACCAGAAATACATATTTCTTAAATAATTTAGAAAAGGATTTGCCAAAGGAAGGGGAGCAGAGAAGATGGGGGACTTATCTGTGTTTGGGTTATGCTACCTGGAATACTCAAAATGCACCCAAGGACAATTTACATTTAACCTTCAATGGTTCTATATCAAATTCACCTCCGTATGCTGGCTCGTTGCCCCTGCTTCTGTCCTCCGTTAGTGCCTTGCTCATAACTCCATTACAGAGCTGTAAAATGCAGTGCTTAGGCATATATTTTGCTAAATCATGTATTTATAGTGCTTAGCTATGTTTTCCCAAAGATCAGGTCACTATGGTTTCCACAACACTCCAGCATCCTAAGAATCCTATATAAATAAATAATCAAATCTTTAAATGTTTTAACAAATGTACCAATGTGTGAACCTTGTGGAAGAACTCTGATCACAAATGCACAAGATCAGAGAAGAGATCCAATATGGGCCAAATGAAATTCTGTGGTAATAGAGACAGAAAATGCTGAAGGATTAAAATAGCAATTGGAAAGAAGCAATTGAAAAGGGGAAGAAAGAACCATGGTGGAATTTATCAAATAGTACTAATTATCAACACGGAGGAGCATAACACAGGAACGTGTGTGCAACAATCAGCAAGATAATACATTATATTGGGTATAAGATAAACATATAAATAAACAATACTATTTGATTAATGTAAGTATAAAGTTCTGCTAGAATGGCTTATAGATAGATACATAGTAACTTTGGGTGCTTGATATGACCAGTTTGTCTTTTCCATCTGATAGAGTTTCATGGAGGTAGAGACTGTGTCTTCTTTCCTTTGTATCTCCAGTGGTTAGGTCAACAGTTATCATACAGAAGACACCGGATAAATATTTTTTTAAAAATGTCTGGCATTAAAATTCTTAGCAATCAGCCTGATCCTATCCACAGCTCTTCATTTTCCATTCTCCCCATGCCTACATCGCACTCTATCTATAACTGCCTCATGAATCCATGTTGCAATGCTTTGTCTCTGCTCTTTGCCTTCCCAAATCTGTTCTATACCCATTATATTTCAGCACAGTTAATTCCCACATACTCTGTGAGGTCTCATCTTTCTGCTCTTTGTGTCTGGATTTCCTTTTCCTCTGTGTAGGTTAGAACTCACAATGTTAATTTTTCACTGACTATTTCATTTGTTTGTTTTTTTGCCCAGACTACCAGCTCTTTGCCAGGAGGAACCATGCTTCAAAGAGGTAAATGTTTTTTTTTTTTTTTGAGACAGAGTCTCACTCTGCTGTCCAGGCTGGAGTGCAGTGGCGTCATCTTGGCTCACTGCAACCTCTACCTCCCAGGTTCAAGCAATTCTCCTGCCTCAGCCTCCCGAGTAGCTGGGACTATAGGCACCCGCCACCATGCCCAACTGATTTTTGTATTTTTAGTAGAGATGGGGTTTCACCATGTTGGCCAGGCTTGTCTCAAACTCCTGAACTCAAGTAATCTGCCCGTCTCAGCCTCCCAAAGTGCTTGCAAACTTTGGGATCCTCCCAAAGGATTACAGACGTGGGCCACCTTTCTGCATTCGCCAGACAGCCAAGCACAGATTGAACACTTGATAGGCAGATATATGCCTGTAAAATAGGGAGCATGGCTAGAAATGAGGAGGAATCTATTGCCATGGCCAAAGTGATGCTGAAAGGGTCTGAGAGCATGACAAGCGGATGGGGATCTAGACTCAGAGATTTTCCCAGAGTTCGTGGTAATTTCACCATTTTCAGGGAGCTTATGTCTATGGAGATGATAAAGCAGGAGGCTGGGTCTCTGGATATAGTATCCTTAGTGAGGAATCACACATTTTGTTAGACTTTTCATTTATTTCCCATTTCAGCAGCTATAGTAACAAAGTCTAAATATTGAAATTATTTGATGATTTTTTGTATGTGTGTTGTTACAATCTTTAGCTTTTCTTTCTCTCTAGGTCACTAATCAGTAGCAAGTAGGTTAATGGTAGCTTAGAGGTTTAGTTAGTCAGGTTTCTATCATTATAAAACTCCTTTTTTACTGTCTCACCTTTTAGGTTGAGAACTTAAAGTAATAATAAAATTGTTTATATATTTTCATCTGGCATTTACTGCTTTAATAGCATTTTTAGTATACCGAATACAAACAATAATAAATTTGATGTATGTATTATGCTAGCTTTTCATCTTTTTCTATGGGTTTTCAAAGGAATTTGGTGTATAAATCCATAGATTAGAATTCATTAAAAAGAAAGTGTAAATTTATTCTTATCTTTGTCAATTAAAATAAAAAACAAACAAAAACCTGCTGTATTAATTCTAACTTTTCTGTCCTGTAAACTCTGCTTTGGGAATAGCAAAGGCTTTACCTTCCTGAAATTGTAGAATAATTCTCTATAGTTAAGCAATGATGTAGTATTCTTTAACCTTGTTTTCCATTAAAACTTCTAATAGTCTATTGGAAGAATAAAGAAAGGCAAGATTCAAGATCTACCCGAATTTGATAGTATTGTTCTATGTGGTGGTGGCTTACTAATAGCTTTATTATTAAACCATGTAAGCAAAAGAAAGCACTGCAGATTAGAGGGAACTCAGACGGATCTGCTTTCAGCATGTAACTAAACCAGTGTGTAGAAACAAGTAATTAAAAGGACACAAAGCCCGTAATCAATTGTGCACCCGTTATCTTTGATTGCTCTTGCAAAGGACAAATTACACACAACCCTCTTGCAAGCCTGAAGAAAAAGAGGTTCTATTATCTTTTTTTTGAAATCATTTCTTTGCACAGACAAGGGCATCCCTATTCCAGATCTCTTGGTTTAATTAAAAGGATGCAAACATCAGATGATGTGGCAGCATGTCGAATGTTTCCCTATCAGTGCGATGGGTGAAAGAGGGAGGGGGGAGAGACGGAGTGGGGCACAGAGGTGGGGGTTGGTTGGAAGAATTTCTTTTCCATAAAGACTGGCCTTTTTCACTCTGACCATCTGTTTTCTCATGGTGAAAAGCCCCATTGCTGGTATCCTGGCATAGCTTTGCATGTCTTTGTGCTTGAGGGACATTCAATCTTGCATCTGATACACACTGATGTGTGACACTTTCTAACAAATGAGGCTTTGTTCAAACAAAGAGACTCCCTGATAGGAACTGTAAACTTGGAGCTTGATGTCCTATAGAAAAGGCAGGCCATGGCTGAGCTGGCACAGGAAATGCTCTCTGTAATGCAACAGAGCTGAAGGAGGTCACACCCCGTGCACACATATGCTCTTTCAGATCTTCCCAGGCCTCCTCTCATCTCTGTCTCCTCTTCAGACAGGGCAGCTCCAAGAGCACAGCTGCATTTGGACCTGAGAGAATGAAACCCCTCTCCATTACAGGCTGAAACTTACTCTTGATAATCATGCATCTATTTGTATAGCTTCTTCATTTTGTAAAGCATTCTTGGAATCATTAATCCCTTGGATAACAGTAACTTCATAAGGTCCCAATGCGATCACACTCGAGAGAATTATTTGTGAACACTAATGCCAATTACCACTTATTTCTTGTCTCTTCCTTCTGTGTGTTCTTTCCATTTCTCTGTCTCTCTCCTCTCCCTTCCCTTCTCCCCAGTTAATGATCTTAAATTTGAGGTTCTCAACTTCAAATTCATCTATCTTTTCACCATAAGATGAATTTCCGTGGTCCCTTAGTTTTTAGACTAAAGCTGTGGAATGGAAAATGTATAATTTGCTGCCGAGGCATAGATTGTGATTGGGGAAAGTGGCGGAGAAGGCCCTCAGTCAGAAAAATGCTACTTGATATTTCAAGTTACAATTTAGAATCCTGTTGGAACGTAAGCTTCCTTCAAAAGAATGTCACTTAAAAAAATGTGCTGTTTTCTCTCCTTGGCAGATTACTGCACACTGGAGACGTAGCTGAGCGGGGGCCTTCTAATGCAGCCATTCTCTGCTTCCCCTAGGCAGCGTTAATTGTTGCTTCCTTTGTGTTCCCACTCCAGTTAGCTCCTAGCTCAGCGCCAGTATGTAGCACGTTGTAGTCTGAGCTATTTGTTTATGTATCTCTCTCCCCTGCCAAGCTGTGAACCAGTGCGCAGGAGTTGTATATTTATTATTCATTCTTGTGTATTTCCAGTATTTCATGAAGTGCCTGACCCATAATAGGCCCTCAGTAACAATATGTTGAATAAACAAATTTTGTTGGTTAAACATTGATATGGTTGAGAGGAAGAAACAGGAAGAAAAAGCAGAATAGGAAAAACTGACTTCACTCACAACTATAAATGTTTCCTTGGCCCTGACCTATTATTTGCTTCGTGCTTCTTACTACTTCAATAGTACAAAGTAGTGTTTAATTCAAGAATTATCTTAGATATCTTAGATGCAGCTTCTCAGTTTTCTGGACTTGTACTTTTTTAAAAAAGAAACACAGAGATACTTGAATTATAGAGTGCTTAAGTAACATTTCAAAGTTATGTGTTTTTTTTTTTTTTTTATTACTTGGTAGACCTATTATCAAACAAATATAAAGGTTTTGGGGCCCAAAATAAGGCCCTGGAGATCAGGAAAGGAAACATTTCCAGTGGAGCAGTTTAACATGGAAATGTTATAGGGAGGGCAGTGAGCTGCCCAAAGGACAATGGCTACACAGACTTTCAATCTCACTTTTCAGCTGGCTTGCTCAACCACTTATACCATTATTTAACTTTTCTGAACCTCGATTTATGAGACTATTAGTGCTGGCATGCCTAAATGAGATTTTATGAGGATTAACGAAATGTGATTGTGAAATATTTGGGGAACATAAAGTACTGGATGAAACAATTAATATTCATAATTTTGAGATCAGATAGGATTTCATAGGGTAATGTGGTGTGGCAAGTTGCAATTGCATTGCATGTTTAAGGGAGGTGGCTCAAACTCAGTTCATCACATTTCTAATCATTTTTTGTATAGCTGGTAAAAGTAGGACAGAACATTGATTAATTAAAGTTTGGTAGCACATTGGGATTTACTCAAAAACAGCTTCTAAGTAAGAGTAGTCCATGGTCATGGGTAGAGTGACTGTACTTGCCTTTTTACAGCCAGTTTGAATGTCACCATGAAAATCCGGGAAAGGCTCACAAAGACAACAGGAATGAAACAACTTTGCTGTTGTCATTCTTGTTACTTATTCAATCAAAGGTAACCAATAGTTGAATCTATAAGTGATTGTCAAAATATGCAGCTTTTGTTGATGCTGTTATTTATGGTAAGGTATCAAAAGAATTAATTCTGTGATCAGAGAAATGAGCACAACCAATGGATCTAGAATTTCAGGTTCAACCTGTTGAAATGCCAGAAACAACTTCAAAAGAAGTTTTTATTTATTTTATTTTAATCATTTATTTTTACTTTTTTTTCAACTTTTATTTTAAGTTCCAGGGTACAGGTGCAGGACGTGCAGGTTTGTTACATAGGTAAACATGTGCCATGGTGGTTTGCTGCACAGGTCAACCCATCACTTAGGTATTAAGTCCAGCATCCATTAGCTGTTCTTCCTGATGCTCCCCCTCCCCCAACACCCCCAGTAGGCTCCACGGTGTGTTGTTCCCCTCCATCTGTCCATGGGTTTTCATTGTTTAGTTCCCACTTATAAGTGAAAAATGTGGTGTTTGGTTTTCTGTTCCTGGACTAGTTTGCTGAGGATAATGGCTTCCAGCCCCATCATTTCCTTGTAAAAGACATGATCTCATTCTTTTTTATGGCTGCATAGTATTCCATGGTATCTATGGATCACATTTGCTTTATCCAGTCTATCATTGATGGGCATTTAGGCTGATTCCATGTCTTTGCTATTGTGAATAGTGCAGTAATTAACATATACGTTCATGTATCTTTATATTAGAAGGATTTATATTCCTTTGGGTATATACCCAGTAATGAGATTGTTGGGTCAAATGGTATTTTTGTCTCTAGATCTTTGAGGAATCACCACACTGTCTTTCACAATGGTTGAACTAATTTACATTCCTGTCAACAGTGTAAAAGTGTTCCTTTTTCTCTGCAAAAGATGATATCATGAAAACACAAAGTTAGTTTATCATCTCAGGGAAGTAGCAATAAGTTTAATGTGAATCTACTAGGTATGATTCTGTTTAAAGTAATAGTTAACATGAATATAGTGATGCCTTTCCATTTAGTGAGTTCTTTGCTACGTTTTGTTGCACTGATATTCCTAAAATGTCTCATTGAGAAGATAGAAACGGTGTTCATAATTGTGAAGTAAAATGAGGAGAGTGAGGCCTGCCACAAAAGTGACGTCTTTCCCCCATCCCAGGCAGCCACTTCCGTTGGTATCAATGGAGTCCTATATTCTGAGTAAGAATGCCAAATTTTCCAAATGTATTTAATCTCATGTGAAAAGAGAGGTTTTTTAAATGAATTGAGCTGTGGGAGCAATTCTCCCAGCACTTTCAAAAAGAGATATTGATTTTTTCCTTCATATTATTTTTCATATTTCTTCCCTCTTTTCCATTCTTACTGTCAGCCCTGAAGGCCAAATCTTCATCACTTAACTTACTAGAACAATAGTTCTCAATCTTGGTAGCATGATAAAATCTCTCTGGGAGCTTTGAAAAATACTGACATCTGAGTTGGAATCTTAGAGATTCTGATGTAATTGGTCTGGGATGGGTCCTGAGTGTTGAGATATTGAAAGAGCCCCTGGTGATTCTAAAGAGTGGCTAAGGAATGGAACCAAGGACCACGAGCTCTCCTCTGCCCAGTCCATCCTGCAAGCCACTCACTTAGTTTTAACTTGATAGCGATTATAATAACTGGCTCCTCCTTGGTCTTAGTACAATCTTACTAAAAGTACATCTCACCTTCATTTTTCTCCTTTTTATTTTCTATCTTAATATAGACATTTAATCTTAAATGTTTGGAAATAGGAGTAGAATAGATAATAAATGTAATGAAATTCCAGTGCTAGATACTTTCCCAACAGTGCTTCAATCATTTTACTTATTTAAAAATTCTTTAAACTTCTCTATTGCTAAATTCTAAAACTCTTTGATCTAGCATTTAATATTTTTGAAAAATTTTAAAGCTCATTTTATTTTTCAGACTTACCTATACCACTGCTGCTCTTTCTGTATCCTGTACCTCACTGAAACGAACTACTTGCTCTTCCCTGCATGTGCCTCACAGTACCCTATCTCTGTGCTTCTGCTTTTACTTTTCCCTTTCCTGAGAATGCCTTGAACCAGCTCCAACTCCTTAAATGTAAACCATCCCTAATGCGCCAATTAATATGCCACCTTCTTTAATCAAACTTTTCAGTTTTGATGAAAACAGAGGTACTTCCTCTTTTATTTCAACTCCTTGACACTCTTCCTTCTACATTTTATGCTTACCCTATGATGACTTATCTATTTTATTCTTTTTCCTTCTTTTCTTCCACTGTACAGAAAGCTCCTCAAGGGCCAAAACCAAGGCTATCTCTTTTGGAAAAGGCTGTTTTAGACTCAGGTAGCTTTGGTTCCTGTCCCGATTCTACTTTTACTAGATATGTGAATTATTTTTCTCTCTGGGATTTGCTTTCTTATATTTTAAATGGGGAATTAATATCACACTGTTCATAGAGTTATGGGGCAAATTAAATGAATTGTTACATGGAATGTATTAAGAACAGTGCCCTGCACAAAGTGAGTACCTTCTAAATGTTAGCTGTTGTTGTTAGCTTGTTTTATCTTAGCAGAGGCTAGGGTAATATTTTGTATATTTTAAGGGCTTAAAATATTTGTTAAATGTAAAATTCTTTGGCACTTGGAAAGATTCCAAATGCCCAAACTATACATATTTGATAGCTTATAATCTTCAAATAATTTGTACAGCTACTTGAAGGAGCATGTGGGCCAAAGTGACCTGACATTTTGTTAGAAAAAATGGAAAACAATTTCTGACAGGTTTAGTATTTTGTGTTGAAAATCTTCACTTCCATAGTTAATGCTAGAGATTCACCTCTGTGAAATGCCCAAACTGTCAATCATAGTGATATATTGTGTGCTGATCTTCACAGACATTAAAAAAATAAATATCCGAAAGTCGTTAAAAAACAAGTATGTACAAAGAAACTCAACAGGCAAATTATATATTCTGGGAACAGAATGTCTCTCTATATAGATTCCATTTAATAAGATACACTTCACAGGTCTTTGGAGATGAGACTATAAATATGACTGTCAGATTTAACCAATAAATATTTTAATACTAGCACATCTTAAACTCATATCCATTTATATCTCCAATGTCATAAAACTGAATTGACCTTTTGTTTTCCAAGACCGAAGAAAAGAATAAATAAAATGAAGTCACTAATGCTGTGTGACGGTACAACCAGTTTTTGGGGGTTTTCCCCCTCCTATGTTTACTTTTGAACTGTTTGAAGTAACTTTTTTGAAATTAATAATTAATCTTTTCAAGGTGTTCTTTTTACAGTTGGTGAGGGCAGTCAATGGTAAGGGAAAACAGATAAGAACAGAGGACAAGTTCCGACTGACCAGGGCAGTGTGTTTGCAGGGGAATGAAACATTCCATAGATTGGACTGCTTGCTACTTGCCTCCTGGTTGTAAATATGGTCTTGTCTTCAGCCATTTCCCAGGAAACCTTGTCAAGGAATTAACTAGGGAGATATTTATGCAAATTAAATATAATAGTGAAGGTTTGAAGTAACAGTTTACAGCTACTGATAATGAGAGAGACAGAATACTAAAATCATGAAAGACTTTTCAGGGCAACGCTGAAGATAGTTTATCTTCTTAGAGTCACATATAGAGAACGGCACTTAGGAATTTATTACCTTTTCAGATTTTACCTTTTTCACCTGTTTCTGGCTTTCCAAATTCTGTTTGTTCACAGAACTTACGGAGGGTATTATACTCAAATCAATGGAAGATAAAGCATTTGTATTCTTGGAAGAAATTGTATTTCTTTATCATACCTTATATAGAGCTCATTATGTGCCAGGCAATGTGCTCTAAGTTTTACATGTAATTACCAATTTAATCCTCACAACAACCCTATGAAATAGATACTATAATTATCCCCATTTTATGCATGAAGTGATTGAGGCCAGAAAGATTAAATACTTTGCTCAAGGCCACAGAACAGGTTAGGAATTGAAGTCACACTTTGTGTCTCTGGAGTCCAGGTTTATACCCACCAAGTTATGCTGCCTCAGAAGGAAAGACAGTTATCGCAATAGCAACCAGAGCATGTTCTCACTGCAGTTTCAGCATTTTGCTTTTGTTGTAAAGAGAAGAGATAATGGTGCTAACCTGGCACAGGAGGAAAGGAATCAATCAAAAAATGTGGCAAAAGAACACCAGGGGTTTAAATTGCCTGTAAAGTTAGAGCAAAAGCTTCCAAGTGTTCTGGCCCTGGGCCTGCACTGATCTACTGAGTAGGAGCTGAAGGCTCAGAGAAAGGTGTACAGTGAATTTTGAGTTTTGAGGTGCAGTTTAATAAAAAATTGGCAAAGGTATAATAAATAAAAGAAAGAGCACTAAGGGCCCTTGTGTTACAACAGGAAATGGTTTCTCAAAATACCATTGTGCTTCTCTAGGCTTCTCTGAGCAGTGAAAATGTCCTAAGGGTATTCTACAGAAGCCAGCTGTTAGGATGCCTCAATTTAAATACTGATTCCACAACTAACTGACTTCACAGCTTTGGTCAGATATTGAATTTCTTTTAATCACAGTTTGCCCATTGGTGGGACAGAATTAGTAATAGTATCTACCTCAGGGTTATTGTGAAAATGACATAAGATAATCTACATGAAGTACTCCAGTACAGTGAATGCTCAATAATGTTTTTGTCCTTTCTTCTCTCCTGTGACATTTGATGGATCACAATTTTGTCTGCTACAATTATTTATTCAGTTTCCATTGACTGGATGCTGGGATATACAAAATATAGTCCCTGCTCTGGGGAGCCTGAAAGATAGGCATGAATCAGACACAATAACCCATAAATACAAATAGTTTGTGATAAGATATGCATTGTATATATTTGGACAGATCAATAAGTGAACCACAAGTATTTCAACAATTTATAATCAATTTCCCGGAGCAAAAAACATAGTTTTACAGATATATGACATAATTAGATGTACTAAGTATGCATATTTATACATTTAATTATGTATCAGTTAATAAGATGCATTAATTAATGGGGAGATGTTGGCCAAAGAGTACAAAATTTCAGTTATTCTGGAGACCTAATGTACAGCATGGTGACTATGGTTAATAATAAAGTATTATATTCTTGAAATTTGCTGAGACTAGATCTTAAGTATGCTTACCCTGCCCCCCACACATAAAGGTAGCTATGTGAAGTAACAGATATGTTAATTAGCTTGATCGTGGTAATCATTTCACAAAATATACATATATCACAAAATCATGTTATATACCCTAAACATATGTAATTTTTATTTGTCTATTATACCAGGATAAAGCTGGGAAAAAGAGATACATTAACTGTTGTCTGCCCTATATGTCTCTGTGACATGCCTGGCAGCTTGGCAGGTCTTGCTAGGCAGAAGATTCTGTGCCCACGTTCAGTGCAGTGGATACCTCGCAGGCCAGGCACGGGAGGAGTTTGTCCAAGAGACCTGCAAAGGTCTTCTTGATTTTGCCCAAAGGATATCAAACATTCAATGTAAAGGAGAGGCATGATGGAAAGAAAGATTTTAGACAGTTTTCTTAATTATAGTAACAGGATGGTGTTGAAGGTTTCTGAAAATGAAATAATAATTCCTGAAGTAGTATGTCATACAATTTCTTTCAGTTGTACTTTTTTTAAAAAAGCTTTAGTTTGTATATGCCAATCTGTTATAATGTTTCAAAAGAAAATAAGACAAATGAATTCTAAATAGTTAATATTAATACTAAATTTGTAGGGAAGCATATACTTCTGTTGCCTTCTGTCCCATCCTTTTGCTAACCTCTGATTTTAGCCACAGCTGCAGGGCACAGTTTTATGCACTCGTAGCCTCAGCTGAGAGCATCCTCTACTAAACCTCTTGATGTGTCTTCTCATTTTCTACTGAGATCCTTTCCAGAGCCATAACTCCTGCTCAACCCATGGATATTCCCAGGCCAGGAATACACTGGCCGTTAATGCACCAGTGGAGCTGGTGTGTGTCTATCTTTCTGATGAGTGATTATAGGACACATTCTCCATGCTTCTTAAAAGTTTGGCTGAATTACGTTTCCATTGTACATATCACATTTTTGTATTGATTTTTTGCCCCCTTCCCTGTTTTAATCTGCTTACTCCATCACTCACAGGAGTTTAGGGGGTCACCCTAAGTAGTTTGGGGGTCACCCCTAAGTAGATAGTCTGCATTTAGTCTTAGGGTCTCCATTGAGAGAACCCAGGGTAAGACATAAAAATTCAACAGCTAAGTGAATTTACAGTCTCAAATCAGTTAAATAAACCAAGTAAAGAGAAATGGGCAAATTAGAAAATCTGTGTGTTTGACTCAGTTAGGGAGACTACAAAATTGGGATCATCACTAGAATCTCCATTTAGGCCAATTAATTACCATCATAGAGATGTGTATGATAGCAAACCTCTTTACATAAGAAGACTAGTACAGAGCATTACAACTTCTAGGAAAAGGCTTTGAAGGGAACTTACCTTTCTAAGATGTGTTCAGTGACTACATCTTTCTATAATAACAACAGAGATATTTTCTTTTAAATACATGAGAAGAAAGCTGAAACTCATATTTTTCTTCTCAATAAACAATTTTAAGTCATAACTGAAGCTGTGCTAAAAAAACTTAAAGACATATGGACCACTTTCATTTAGTTTCAATCAATAAGACCAGCATAATAGCCTCATTCTTTTTTGGCTGGTTTACGACAGGAGCTTGTGTTAGAATGTCAATGAAAGCCTGCGCCAGCAATATAAAAGCTATCATATTGATTGTGACATAAGCTTTGAACTGATCAAAAGAAAAGTATACAGTGCAAAGTACCATTCTTATCATTTTATAATCATTATAAAAAGATCACAATGATTATCACTAGCAAAGGTGTTTACACGGTTGTGCATGAAACTGACGAGTATATAATCCAAACCGTTGCAAAAAGCAGGCGTTAGAGATATTGCAAATACAGCTTCTCAGAATTAAGAGAACAGTAAAATGCCAGGATCACTTCTGAAAAATGGTCTTATACTTTTGTATCTTTACATTTGAAGTTCTTAATGAACATGATTATACTTGAGTTCTAAGTTGACATTGGTTAGCTAAAGGTTTTCACTTCAGATTCATTTGCTGATTTTCTTTTCTTTTCTTTTCTTTTTTGAGATGGAGTTTTGCTCGTTACTCAGGCTGGAGTGCAATGGCATGATCTCGGCTCACCGCAACCTCCATCTCCTGGGTTCAAGCAATTCTCCTGCCTCAGCCTCCCGAGTAGCTGGGACTACAGGCATGCGCCACCACACCCAGCTAATTTTTTTTTTGTATTTTTAGTAGAGACAGGGTTTCACCATGTTGACCAGGATGGTCTCGATCTCTTGACCTCGTGATCCACCCGCCTCAGCCTCCCAAAGTGCTGGGATTATAGACGTGAGCCACCGAGCCCGGCCCATTTGCTGATTTTCTTTCATGTGTAAATATATGTCAGTCATGAAATGTACACTGCATTTTAGATTATTTGTGACTCTAAGCAAGCCCCAATGCCAACTCTTATTGGCAGTATCCTTTTGATATTGTGAGTTTAGGGGAACACCATCAGAGCAAAATTAAAGAGACCCTAGATAATTTGATGTCATGGAATTTCTACCAGAATGGAATCAGAAACTAGATTTGGCCAAGAGTCATCAAAATTCCTTGAAGTAAATTAGCAGGAGAGAAGATCTTCCCTGAATGTTATTCGAAAATCTGGTCAGTATTATCAAGCTGTCATTGCTGTTAAAAGTTGCTGGAGAACTATGTTCATTCTCCATATTTGGTAGCTATTTGAGAATTTGTCCGAGTGTTGTTTATGAAATGCGGATGTTTAGGGTAATGAAGTTGACAGGAAATTACTATGTGACAAATGATCTGAGAGTTGTTAAATGTTGCACTTCTGTTCAATTCAGATGTCTCTGCTGCATGCAAATGGCAGTGTGTATATAGCATGTCTCTTAAATGAGTAGGTTTTGTCTTACACCTTATGATTGACAGTATTAATGCATGATGATAAATATTACAAGTACTTTCTTTTGCTAGATATCTTGATAATTTAAGAATTTCATAGGTAAATGAGGATTTAAAATATTAAAGTTTGGGGAAAAAGTAAAAAGAAAATTACGATTGACTTTGTTCACTAATATTCCTGGTCTTCTCATCCTTCTGGGAGAATAGGAGGGTTGCATGTCTTTATTCCATTAAAGTTAGACAAACATGTCATATGCCCTGACCAAAAAAGTGAGAGCAAAGTGACTGGTGGTACCTCTGAGCTAAAGTACAAAAGACTGTGTTCATAATTTCCTTTATTCCATTTGCCACCCTGCTAAAACCTGGAGGCTCTTGTGAGATTGCAGCTGCATAGGAAGATAGAGCCTTTGTCCACTTGGGCCTCTGAATAACTGCCATAAACCAAGCTTCTCTGTTGTCTCATATGGGTTGTGAAAATGAGAAATCGACCTTTGCTGTGTTAAATCACAAAAAGGTTGATGTTTTTTATTAATGCAATAAGCTAGAACATCCAGACTTACACATAAGATTTATGTATTAATTAATAAATTTATTATTTATTATACATTGATAGTGATGGCAGAAACTGCAATTGCTTTCGCACTCCAAATATTTTAAAAGGCACTATTTATGTGAACCAGCTACCTGGAACTGGAAATAGCTCTTATATGTAGGATATATTTTTGTATAATGTTTAACCTACTGTAACTCTACCTTTATTAAGTCTATCTTGTGTGCAACATCCGTTTTTATGGCAAGATAACATGTCATATGTCCTGACCAAGATAACATCCCAGGAAAGAATAAAACCCAAATCGGTGGCTGTATCAGTGATGGAAACATAGTAGATACTCAGAAAACATTTCTTGAACTGAATCAGGTTATGAGAAAGCAGGTATGCAAGAAAGAGGCTTTTGACCACAAAATACCTTAGAGAAAGAAATGCAGGAGAGAAAAGCAAAATCATGATGAGATAAAGAAAGCAGAGTAAGCTGCAGGGGTTTTACCCAGCCAGAATGTGGGTAGGTTCAAGCCAGAAAAATGGGAACACATTGATGGAGCAAACCCAAAGTTTGAGGAAAGATAAAGCTGATTATGCAGTTTTCAAAGGAGTTTTAGAACTTAGACTGTGTCTCCAGATATCAAAAGTTTGATCAAGTTTCATATTGGTTTTACAGACTTGATGGACTTTTTGTCAAATTCATTGTGTTGTATAGACAGGGTGATTTTGCTTTTATTTTCGTAGAGAGTATTGTGTGTCATACATAATCATATGTCTTATCTCACATAGGTTAGTAGTGATTTTTATGGTAAGAAGAACTTTTTTTTTCGACATCATAAGCATTTATAGAATTCATAATAATATAACTTTTTTATTTCTCCTTTCCCACTTATAATTTTTATAATGCTCATATTCCCTGCAAGACTGATGCTTAATGAGGGTAGAAACGATAGTAGTCTTCACCACAGAATTCTCATTATTAACACAATGATTTGTACACAGTAGATGTTAAAGATCTTTTGAATGAATTGGTGAGTTTATATCAAGCTTCTAGCTCCTCTTTGGCATGATGTTACTTCATCTGTCTATTCTTATTTCCATTAGACCTTACCACATGCCACCCTACATTCTGTTCTGCATATCAGCTTCATCCTTTTTTGTTCTTTGACTTACTTTCCTTCCTCAATATATTTCATCTATCTGCCTAGTATTAAAAGTTAACTTTTTATGACTAAGTCCTTTGCATATGCTATCTCATTTTCTAAAATAAAACAATCATGTAGGTTCTATAATCAACACCATCTACAAATGAAGAAGGCTTAGAAAGGTAAGCTATCTTAGCTCCCCAGCCACACAGCTGCTAATGTCTGCTTCATTATAGAACCATTGCTCCTAACCACCGTTTGTACATTCTTCAAGCCTCAGTTCAAATACTACTTCCTCCATAAAGCTTTCTTTTATTACATTGATCTTCACTAATCTCTACTTTGTTCCAAACACCTGTTATACTTAAAGTCAGCAGCACACTGCTCACCCTTGATTGTTCTGTATACAGTTCATGTGTATTAATTTTATCTGTACCATTAGAGCTTACAGTCCTGAATAGAAATTGAGCCCTATTTATTTTGCATTATCCCATTATGTAGACATGATTAAGAAAAACTTCCTAGTTAATGGATCGATAAAGAATAAAGTAATGTTAGAATTTCAATATTTATCCTAGAATTTTCATCTGGAATGTTTCCTCAAGGCTGCAGTCTGACAAAGACCTAGCTATTTCTTTTGATATCTTTCACTTTAAAAAAGTTTCATTTACTTCCTGCCCCTCAGGAACTTAAAACCATATCTTCAGATTTGGGATTGTTAGAAATAGCCTTTTGAAGATGAGATGAAACTGTTATTTTCAGTCATTAAAAATGTTTAAGAACAAAGGAATCATGTGACAACTTGTGACTAATGTAATCAGAGAAGCCGGAGATTGAGATGTTTATTTTTACACGTTGGGAAGGAAAAAATAAGGATCAGCTTCTGAGTTTGACACCTCAAATGAGCGCAGTGGTTTTGCATCATATCACATGGACATAATGCCTCTCTTTATGTCCCCATAGAAGTAGACAGAGACGCAGAAGAAGGCCCCAGGCCAGAGCTGTGAGTGCAAACTGGATCTAAGCCTTAATAAATGAATCCAACCACATAAACAACTCAGAACAAGTGAAGAAGTGCCAAACTTGTCCTTGTGAGTTTCCTTGTAAATTAAAAATAAACTGGAACAATTACGTATTCAGATTATGGAAAAGTAATGAAATTGAAACTGATTTAAGTAAATGATTCATGATTCCCAAATACCTAAAACTACTACAAAATTAAGTTTATCTTGTGCAAAAGGAAAAACAAAATACATGGATCCCTTGGTTAGGTTTGATATTCTTCAAAGCCATTACAAGATAGTCCAAAATGTCAACTTAAATCATGGATTCAAACTTAGACTAAGAGCAAACAACAGTCATTACCTGAAGTTTCTTCTGTGGCCTATGGAAAACCAACTCACTATTTAAGTTCATTTCAAATGTAAATATGTCCACAAGCATTTAGTGGCAGGGTTGCTGTGTATATTCACACACAATTGGGCAAGTGAGAATCAAGAAATTCACAATTGGGCCACCTGGGTTCCCCACAGAACCTCCACTGCCCCCATTATATTAAAGCAGCACTACTTCCTCCTACTGATCAGGTTCAGTTACCCTTGGTATGTTGCGGGAATTCAGTGTTTGTGGATCAGGCATTGTGTCAGCACCTGGATAGTGAGGATCTGAGGGCAGAAGAAACAAACTCATATGTCCAGAGAGGGATTTTCTTCTTTTTTTTTTTTAGGGGTACATGTGCAGGTTTGTTATATAGGTAAATTGAATGTCACAGGGGTTTAGTCTACCCAGGTAATAAGCGTAGTACCCAACAGGTAGTTTTTGATCCTTTCCTCCTCTCACCTCCACCCTCAAGTAGGCCCTGGTGTCTGTTGTTCTCTTTTTTGTGTTCATGTATACTCAGTCTTTAGCTCTCACTTATAAGTGAGAAAATGTGGTATTTGATTTTCCATTCCTGTGTAAGTTCACTTAAGGTAATGGCTGCTAGTTCTAACTGTGTTGTTGCAAAGGACATGATAATTTTTTCTGCTGCACAGTATTCCATAGTATATATGTACCACATTTTAAAACTTTTTTCTATAAGTGATTGGGGTACAGGTGGTATTTGGTTACATGAGTAAGTTCTTTAGTGGTGATTCGTGAGATTTGGGTGCACCCATCACCCAAGCAGTATTAACTGCACCATATTTGTAGTCTTTTATCCTTCACCCCCTCCCACTATTCTCCCAAAGTCCTCAAAGTTTATTGTATCATTCTTATGTCTTTGTGTCCTCATAGCTTAGCTCCCATATATCAGTGAGAACATATGATGTTTGGTTTTCCATTCCTGAGTTACTTCACTTAGAATAATAGTCTCTAGTCTCATCCAGGTCACTGCAAATGCTGTTAATTCTTTTTATGGCTGTTCTTTTTATTCTCTGTTAAATCCTTTTTGTGGCTGTGTAGAATTCCATTAAATACATGTGAGATATATATATATATATTATATATATATATATATATAACTGTGATATATACCTATATATATATATTATACATATATATTTGCAAAATCATGAAACCAACCCAGATGGCCATCAATTAACAAGTAGATAAAGATATACAAAAGTAGACAAATATATATATTTGTATATATCACAGTTTATATATATATATGTATATATCACAGTTTCTATATATATATGTATATATCACAGTTTATTTATATATATATTTGTATATATCACAATTTCTTTATGTGTATATATATATATTTGTATATATCATAGTTTCTTTATCTACTTGTTAATTGATGGCCATTTGGGTTGGTTTCATGATTTTGCAGTTATGGATTATGCTACTCTAAACATGCATGTGCAAATTTCTTGGAAACAACCAAAATGCCCATCAAAGATACACTGGACAAAGAAAGTATGACACATATACACCATGAAATACTATGCAGCCATAAAAAAGAATGAGATCATGTCCTTTGCAGGGACATGGATGAAGCTGGAAGCTATCATTCTCAACAAACTAACACAAATGATCATATGACTTTTGTTGTTAATTCTGTTTATGTGGAATATCATATTTATTGACTTGTATACATTAAACCCTCCCTGCATCCCTGGTATGAAACCCACTTGATTATGGTGAGTTATCTTTTTGATATGTTGTTGGATTTGGTTAGCTAGTATTTTGTTAAGGATTTTAGCATTTATGTTCATCAAAAATATTGGCGTGTAGTTTTCTTTTTTGGTTATGTCCTTTCCTGGTTTTGGCATTAGGGTGATGCTGGCTTCAGAGAATGAATTAGGGAGGGTTCCTTCTTTATCTCATGGAACAGTGTCAAAGGATTAGTCCCATTCTTCTTTGAATGTCTAGTGGAATTCTGCTGTGAATTCTTCTGGTCCTGGATGTGTATGTGTGTGTATATATATATATATATATAATTTTTAAATTACCATTTCAACCTCACTGCTTGTTTTTGGTCTGTTCAGGGTATCTAATTCTTCCTGATTAAAGCTAGGAGGGTTATATTTTTCCAGGATTTTATCCATCTATGTCCACCAGCATAGGTTTTCTAGTTTATGTGTGTAAAGGTGTTCATAGTACCCTTGAATAATCTTTTGCATTTCAGTGGTGTCAGCTGCAATATCTCCTGTTTTGTTTCTTAGTGAGGGTATTTGGATTTTCTCTCTTCTTGATTAATCTTGCTAATGGTCTATCAATTTTATTTATCTTTTCAAAGAACCAGCTTTTTTTTTTTTCATTTAACTTTTGTATTGCCATCTTGATTTCATTTTTGACCCAATGCTCATTCAGGAGCAGGTTATTTAATTTCCATGTATTTGAATGATTCTGAAGGTTCCTTTTAGAGTTGATTTCCAGTTTTATTCCACTGTGGTCTAAGAGACTGCTTGATATAGTTTCAATTTTCTTAAATTCATTGAGCCTCCTTTTATGGTGTATCATATGGTCTATCTTGGAGAAAGTTCCATGTGCTGTTGAATAGAATGTGTATTCTGTAGATGTTGGATGAAATATTCTGTATATATTTGTTAAGTCCATTTGTTCCAAGATATAGTTTAAATCCATTGTTTCTTTGTTGACTTTCTGTCTTGATGACCTGTCTAGTACTGTCAGTGCAGTACTGAAGTCCCCCACTATTATTGTGTTGCTATCTAATTTCTTAGGTCTGTTAGTAATTATTTTATAAATGTGGGAGCTCTAGTGTTAGGTGCATGTATGTTTAGGATTGTGATATTTTCCTGTTAAACAAGGCCTTTTACTGCTGTATAATGCCCCTCTTTGTCTCTTTTAACTGATATTTCTTAAAAGTTTGTATTGTCTGATATAATAATAGCTACCCTTGCTTGCTTTTGGTGTCCATTTGCATTAAATGCCTTTTTCCACCCCTTTACTTTAAGTTTATGTGAATCCTTATGTGTTAGGTGAGTCTCCTGAAGACAGCAGATGGTTGGTTGGTGAGTTCTTATCTATTCTGTGGTTCTATATCTTTTAAATGAAGCATTTATGCCATTTACATTCCATGTTAGAATTGAAATGTAAGTTACTGTTGCATTCATCATGCTCTTTGTTGCCGGTGCATTTTGTTTTTGTGTTTTTTTCTTTTGGTTTTGTCTTTTAACTTGTATTTCTGTTTTATAGGTCCTGTGTAATTTACGCTTTAAAGAGGTTCTCTTCCTATGTGTTTACAGAATTTGTTTCAAGATTTAGAGCTCCTTTTAGCAGCTCTTGTAATGGTGGCTTGGTAATGGTGAATTCTCTCAGCATTTGTTTGAAAAAAACTGTATCTTTCCTTCACATATGATGCTTAGTTTTGCTGCAAGAATTTTACAAAATTCTTGGCTGATAATTGTTTTCTTTGAGGAGGCTGAAGATAGGGTCCCAATCCCTTCTAGCTTGTAGGGTTTCTGCTGAGAAATCTGCTGTTAATCTAATAGGTTTTTCTTTAAAGGTTACCTGGTGTTTCTGTCTCACAACTCTTAAGATTCTTTCCTTCTACTTAACTTTGGATAACCTGATGACAACGTGCCTAGGCAGAAATCTTCTTGTGATGAATTTCCCAGGTGTTCTTTGTGCTTTTTGTATTTGGATGTCTAGGTCTCTAGAAAGGCTGGGGAAGTTTTCCTTGATCATTTCCCCAAATATATTTTCCAAGCTTTTAGAATTATCTTCCTCCTCAGGAATACCAATTATTCTTAGGTTTGGTCATTTAACATAATCCTAGACTTCTGGGAGGCTTTGTTCCTATTTTCTTATTCTTTTCTGTTTGTCTTTGTTGGACTGGGTTAAGTCAAAGACCTCGTCTTCTCTGAGACTTTCTAGAGCATTTCACATTTCTAAAAGTGTGTCCAAAGTTTTCTGAATTTTTGATTATCTTTTTCTTTAAACTACCTCTTTCATTAAATATTTCTCCCTTCAGTTCTTGTATCATTTTTTGGATTTCCTTGCATTGGGCTTTGCCCTTCTCTAGTCCCTCCCTGATTAGCTTAATAACTAATCTCTTGAATTCTTTTTCAGGTAAATAATAGATTTCTTCTTGGTTTAGATCCACTGCTGGTACACTAGTATAATTTTGGGGGGATGTTGAAGATCCTCATTTTGCCATACTACCAGGGTTGGTTTTCTGGTTTTTTCTCATTTGGGTAGGTTCTCAGAGGGAAGGTCTAGGGCTAAAGGTTGTTGTTCAGATTCTTTTGTCCCACGTGGTGTTCCATTTCCTATGGATATGGCTTCCTGTGAGCCAAATGGCAGTGATTGTTGTCTATCTTTTGGGTCTAGCCACCTGGCGAGTCTACCTGGTTCTGGGCTGGTACTGGGGGTTGTCTGCACAGAGTCCTGTGATGTGAACTGTCTATGGGTCTCTTAGCTGTGGATACCAGTGCAGTTTTTTGGTTGTCTCCCGGGTCCTGCAGCAGCAGTTGACTTCTTTCAGAGTGTCTGTGAATCCTCTCATGTACCACACTTTCTTTATCTCATGTACCTCTCATGTACCACAGTGTATCATTGACAGGCATTTAGGCTGATTCCATGTCTTTGCTATTGTGAATCATGTTGCAATAAACATTATGGTAGAATAATTTATATTCTTTGGGGTATGCACCCAGTAATGGGATTGCTGGGTCAAATGCTAATTCTATTTTAAGTTCTTTGAGAAGTTAACAAACTGCTTTCCACAATAGCTGAACTAATTTACATTCCCACAGGCAGTGTGTAAGCATTCCCTTTTTTTCTACAACTTCAACAGCATCTGTTTTTTTTTTTTTTTTTTTTTTTAATTTTTAATAATAGCTATTCAAACTTGTGTGGAATAGTATCTCATTGTGGTTTTGATTTGCCTTTCTCTAATGATTACTGATGTTGAGCATCTTACATTTTCTCTATAAGGACAGTCAGTTTTTCCAAGATGAAAGAGATCCAGTGTAGTCAAATTTCCAAGTAACTAGCTAATCTCCTGCAGAAACAGTGCTATATGGGAACTTGGCGCTCATGGCAGGTTGGACATTCAGACGTGACAGTAGGTAAGTAGGCCTGGACAGGAGAGAGTCCATGTTAGATCCCTGTGCAGACTCCAACACTGCCCCCTCAGTGTCTTTGTTCATATGCCCAACATGCTCATGCTCTTTCTGGGTGGCTGATGCTGGCTAAAGTCAATTGGCTAAGTCATTTTGTCTACTTGATTATTAGGTGCTTTTTCCATGATGGATGCTTTCTAGTAGATATTAACATGTTATACAAAAGGCTTCATACTTTGATCCCACTCCCATATGTTTCTGCACATGCTTTACTATAGATCTCCCCATCTCTGATCTTCCATGCCTTTTTTTTCTAAGCCATTATTGATTAGCTGACCAGGCCGTAGACTACTACCCAGAAATACACATGCACGCAGCCACACACACCACACACCCACATGTATCTCCTTCCTTCAGGTCACTTCTCCTTCCATAAAAGCATATCTGAACCACTCATAGCTCCACCAATTAGAAATATTTTTTCTATTTCTCACTATTTTTCAAGACCACCCCTGAATATAGTTGTAGTACAGTAGCCATCATTTTTGAATTTATGCCCACATGCTGAGCTGACCCATCCACAAACCAAAATTGGACATTTTCCTCCATCTTCAGCTGGTTGTACAGGACCTACATATGGCCACAGGGACAAGGTACAAGAGGGACACTGTTGTCACTATGGGCTACCTGCTCTGGTATCTTGCTCTTTCTTTCTGCTCCTGTGTGCTTTTCATTTTGGTGCAACATTTCCTTCTTATCAGTGACTGCTGCTGGGCTTGTTCAACTTTGTAACTTGAAAGGTCTGATAAAATGTGCCAATATAACCATGGGCACTGCAGAATGCATGGTCACTTAGTGTCCCAAGTCAAGCATTCCATCTGTACCAGGGCCTAGCAACATGCCAGAAACTGTTTCTTGAAAGGCCTACAATTCTCCTACTGGGGTTTACCATAATTTTGGCATTGCTTCTTTTTCTACTAACACTTCCCATACCATAACATCTGCTGGGCCACATGGTCCAAGCAGCAAATCTGCTTGCAGTGAAGCCTGGACCTGCTTCAGAGCCCTCTCCTGCTTTGGGCTCCATTGGAGTCTGGCAGTCTTTCATAGTATTCATCATGTCAGCCAGAGAAGTATCCCTATGTGTGGAACATGTTGTCTCCAGAGACAGAAGAGCCCTGTTGGATTTTGTACTTCCTTATTTGTAGTTGAGGATGTCAAATGCAGCAATTTGTGTTTTATTTTAGAGGGGATGTTTCTGCGACAAGTGCACCCTGAAAACTTTACTAAGTAGTAGATCCCTGCATTTTTAAAGGATTAATTTTTCATCATCTTGAGTCCAGATGTCTTACCAAGATTTCCCAGGGCTCTGGACATCTCGTGTTCATCCTGCCTGCTAGCTATGAAGTCATTGATTTAATGAATCAGTGTGGTTTTCTGTGGGATGTTCTGACAGTCCATATGTGATTAAATGATACTATTTATGACAGAGGACAGGACAGTTATTATAGCCTGAGGGTAAAACTGTACATGAACATTTTTTTCCATTTCAGGTAAATACAACTGAGTATGTTCCCTTCTCATGACTATAAAAGGCCTTATTCTTCAGCTTTAGCAGTAAAATTGTATTTGGCTTGATGAACATAATCAGACTACTATGTGGTTGGACTTCTGGTAGTCTACAGCAGGGGTTCTCAACACTGGACCATAGACAGATACCCGTCTGAGGCCAGGTAGGAACCCGGCTGCACAGCAGGAGGTGAGTGGCCAGTGAGTGAGTGAGTAAGGAGCATTACTGCCTGAGCTCCACCTCTTGTCAAATCAGTGGCAGCATTAGAGTCTTATAGGGTTGAGAACCCTATTGTGAACTGTAAATGTGAGGGATCTCAATTGTGCATTCCATATGAGAATCTAATGCCTGATGGTCTGAGGTGAGTTTCCTCCACCCCACCCCCGCTCTGTGAAAAACTTGTCTTCCATGAAACTGATCCCTGCTGCCAAAAAGGTTGGGGACCACTTGTTTACAGCCATTCTTTCTAATCTATTCAATTTCTGCAGGGGTCAAACTGATGAATTACACAAACGTATGATAGAGGCTACACTCGTAAGACACTGAGACTTAATGATGCAAGTAGCAATAATCTCTACCATCTTTTCATGATATAATATTAGTTTTGATTTACTATGTTGGATGAAGGGTGGGGGTAGGTCTAGAGGCTTTCACTCAGCCTTTGCCACTATGATAGTGCCTATGCCACTTGGCCATGAATCCCAATTTGAATCTTGACTATACACTCATAGAAATGACTACTTGATTTGTCTGTGTACCCAGTGACCCCACTATATGTTGGATTTTATCGGTGATTCCCTTTATTACCTGGACCTACTCTAATGATGCTAATGATGAGGTTGTTATGATAATTGTTTGGGTATCAATGTCAACTCAGAGTGTTATGTCCAAAGTCCTCAAAACGTTGGATAATACCCTTTCTCCAGCCATTATCTGAGTAAATGGCTGCAGGTTCCTCTGTGGAAGAACTAAGTGCCTTTTTTCCCTTCCCATGTAGGCTTTCTCAGGAAATGAGAAAAGAATATGCCTTTTCAGTGGAGTGACCATTCTAAGCTCTCTGTTCTTTCACTGCTGCTAGATATTAAGCAGCAGCACTCTTATTGTTGTCAGTCTATTTATTCAATAGGCTGTGACGGCTTATTAGCCATCTCTACAAGTCCCTGTGGGTTAACGCTCTCTCCAGTCATGATGATAATTGTGATATCTGGCTTCTGTCAATGAAATGCTGCCTCCCAGCCTCTGTTATCCCCTTGACTATTCATGGTCCAGGCTTGACGACCACCTCTGCTGCTGTCAGCCCTGGCCTGCAGAGGAGCCACTGCTGCACTTTTTAATGAGGTTGGTGCCCCTCTCACCTGTGCATTCCTAGAAGCCTGGGGGAATTCTGGGTCCTCTGGGACCTCCTAGGCAGCATCATCCTCAGTTGGATGTTCATTCCAGCATGTCTGCTTTTTGAAGCCTTTTCATTCCATCTGCTACTGTCTGCCACGTCAACTCAAGCATTTCAACTTTGCTCAGCATGAGCCACTGCTTTCTCTAAGCTTCTAAAAGTCCTCCTCACAGTGAATTTTGCCCTATTTATCAGGGTTCTTGCCAGGACATTAAACTCATGTCACAAGAAAATGCCTCCAAATGAATTAATTATTGTTCATTCAGTATTATTTTCATGCTCTTTTGACCAAGCATTCTCAAAATTCAGTCCCGAGATTCTCCCATTGTTCCTGCTGGTTCATGATTTCTACATCTTGCTGTTCCTTTGGTGTGTAAAGTCTTTCCTGCCTTATTTGATCTCATATGTCCCTGGCTGGATTATGCTGGGATTTACCATCAGGATCAAGATGGCAGCTGAAAGAGCAGTAAGGGCAGCTCCTGAGGGGGCCCTGGTCTCTTGCAGGGAAGAGAGGCCTCTACAGTGTCTCCTGCATGAGAGGAGTGCCATCTGATAATGGCGATGGGATCACCTCTGCAAACTCCATGTCTTCAGGGTAGTCTTCAGAGGCCCAATCCTTAGGGGCATCTACCTAGTTTATCCCCATTGCCCCATACCTTCTCAACCTGAACCTTGACCTTAGCATAACAGATTTGTCTTTGCTGGTCACTTAAATGATTCTGGAGCTCCATGAACCTAATTCTTGGGTCCTGTGCTTGCTCCTTCTCTGTGTCTACTTGTGCATTGCACAAAATGAGAAATATTCAGAAGCTACTAAAAAGATCCTCTGTCTCTTAAACTCAACATTAATTCTTCATTAACTGACTCAAGTTTGTCACTATCCCTCTGTGGAGTGGCAGGGCCACTATAATGACAAATTTGAGTCAGTTAATGTAATTACTATAACTTAGAAATAACTAGTTAATTCTTCAGTCCTTCCATGCTTTTTTTTAGACTTCAAATGACTGAATACCAGTGAAAGTGTTCCTTCCACTGAGTCATTTTTCCGGGTCAACTTTAGTAAAATTTTTAGCAGTTGGCCCCTCTCCTTGTGCAGAGACTATCTGTGGCTCCTTCTAGTTGGGCAGTAAGGTATCTGTTATATCAGATCACTTCTGGTACCAAGTGTCAGCTTACAACCTCTGGGAAGGAGACAGAAATATGGAGTTAGATGTGCAAGGGATTTATTGGGAGAAATATCCATAGAGAATAAAGGGGAGAAGAAGAATATGAGTGCGACATCCAACACCTATGAAGGGAGATAAGGAAGGAGGATGGGAAGGGCAGAGCCTCAGACCGCAGCACAGCTCTGAGAAGGCCTCTGGCAGGTTGATGGGTAGCATCAGAGAAAAGATCGCCTGTTACAGAAGTCCCCTTTTGTGCAGGGACGGGGCAGCTGTAGAACACCTATGCACTCTGTCACTGACTGTGAGCAGTCTGGGTATAGCGTGGCCTTCTCATGAATGCTGAGGTGGCTTCCATGGTCACTACCAGAGACTGTCTGTAGATTATGCTCCTTGAAGTAGATTTTCCCTTCAAGGGACATCTGAGGAGCACACTCCAAAGGCTGTGCAGGTGTGTTTCAGGTATGGAGGCACCATAATTTTACAGAAGAGAGAAATAATCATTACTCATTTCCCCTCACATACTGAAATTTATAATTACTCATAATATTTGGATCGTTTTTAAAGCCATGGAAGCCTAATGTGAACAATTTCCTCTCATAGTAGGTCCTTTATTCTTGACCATAACTATTACCTCAGAACTCTTGCTTTATACCTGTAGTTTAAATTATTTATTGCTAAACGCATTACCTTGCCTTCCCATGTTAAAATTTATCTAACCAGTTTTCTACACACTCCTCTGACTCAAATGATCTTTTCATAGGGTATCCCTACCACTATAATTTGTATAATGAAGGGCATGTTTATAATTTTTCTTTTATAATGAATATTTGAAAGTTTTGATAAACTCTTCTCTAATGTGAATCCTGAATCTCTAAAGATTTATTTATGGATATGTTTTAGGCCATTTTGAGATCTTTGAGAAGAAACTTCTGAGGATGTTCCTTTACACAGCAGCAGGAGATTCACTCTCTGTGTCAGCCCTTGCATCTCTGTACTGCAGAGACTGAGTGGGGATCCACAAGCTGAAAGCCTGCAAGGCACATGCCACCTCTCAAGGGTGGAATTTCTCACATACAGAGTCATTGCTTAAGAAGCAATTTTTTTTTTAGGTAAAACTGTCTTGCTACTTCAGACTTACTACACCTGTGATAAGTGAAAAGGCAACAATGCATGATTATCCATGAGGTACATTTGTAGAGGCTGTGCTTGATACTCTAGATAAACATGGAGGACATTGATCACTGAGGTCCAGGATGTTATTACAAGCTAAGTAAGACACTGTTCTCTAGGTAATCTTTTACATGTAGCATGACACTCTGCTGCATGAGGCAATGCACCCATGCTCATTCCCAACCTACTCCAGGTTGCTAGCAATACAGTCAATATCCAGAGGAAACCTCTGCAAGTCCCTTTCTTTAATGGTAAGGAATTTTCCCAGCTTGATTAATTTTACTTGGCTGTTTAATTTCTATTTCTTTCTAAGCTAAAATTTATGACCTCCCTGATCTGTCTCTGGACTATATGCATGTATTTTTGAAAAGTTCTCTATTTCCTTGTCTGCCACCTGGGCAGGAAAGAGTTTATGCAGGAAACTTGCTCTGGTATCTACTTGTTGATTCTTAAGCCATAGTAGTTTCTGGTTTTTTAATTCATGAAGTCATTCAGATACCCACCAATCCCCGTGTTCCTTCCATGGTAGAGTTATTACTGGAAGCAGCTGCTTAGTGGGGGACTGTATTTCCCAGCCGTGTCAGTATCAAGATGTGGCATTGTGACTAGTTCTTGCTAATGGACTGGAGCAGAAATGATGTGTGTTACCCCCCTTTCTGCTAGAAGTATGCACAAAATGATAAAGCCCTTGGGGATAGCACATTCCCGATACAATAGAAAACAGGTCTCTGAATTATATACAAAGAAAATCTGCCTACTCATCTGGAATAACTATGTTGCATTGAGGGAAAAATGAACTTCCATTCCAAAGACCACTGAAATTCTAGGGTTTATTTACAGTAGTGACTGACATTACCCTAATACAAGTCTTTTCAGGCAAAGAAATACCCTGAGTGTAGTTTTAGAAAATATCCCTGCATTTACCTTAAACTTAGGACTATCTCTGGGCATAAATAATCAGAATAATTTATAATATTCTGTGGGAGAGGTAGAACAAAAACAAGGTGTAATTTTTTATAAAAAATGAAATAGGATTGGAGTACTTTTGGGTAGAAACATCTTATTTTATAATGAAAGATGATGAGAATATATTATTAACCACCAGACCAAGATAAGTGTGACTAAGGTTCAAACAGACAAAAAGATTTGGGTGAGCTGCTAATATAGGTCAAGGTATAAATCCAAAAGCTTCATTTAATGGGAAACAGACAGGTGGAATGTCTTATCAGCCTGAAGATAAAGGAAAGGTTTTGGATAAGATGGAAAATTGGGCCAAAAGAAGATGTTTAGGAATTCATGGTTTAGCAGTAACAAATCCAGAAAGGGCCAGTGGGTGGACCATTAAGAAATGGCAATCATAAACTATTAAATCAGCATCTTAAATATGGAAAGTAAGCACCACAGATGTGTTCATTTTTCTCATCTATACACTAGTGAAATCCAGTCAAAAACAAAGATCTAGAAAGCCCAGGGAGAGGTTAGACAATGTTATTCTCTTAGTTCTTTAATAGTTGTAAAACACTTTTATGTACATTATGTCATATATTCCGTATATCTCTGAGAATTATAAATGTTGCATATTATTATCAAAGTGATAAAGATGAAGAATTCAGTCTCAGAAAATATGAGCAATTCTCTGCACCAAAGGGCTTTCTACTGACAGTAGCAATGATGGTATTTGAATGCAAGGCTAGTGACTCCCAAATACTTTCCCCTCACCCCACACTTTTGTAATAAAGGCATTATGGACATATGGATCTAATCTGACCATGAAGAGCCTCCTGAGGAAGCTCATGGAATGATTCAGGGAACTCCTACCCTTTGCCTTGAGGATACTTGTCTATTTGTGGACTGAATTTTTGTATGCTTATGAAACTTAGAACTAAATTAGCATGAGCTATGAAAAAAGTTCTATACAAGCACCAAAGAGAAGTGTTGGGAACTCTTTCTAATCAGATGGACTGCATATGTCAGAAGTCTTTGAAGAAAATGTATTTGGTAACTGGGCTTTTTAGCTTTATGAATTAAAATATATTTGGAATAATGTCATTTGTGGAGATACTAAAATAAGCCTTCCTATCTTTAAAATAATGCTTTGCAGTTTTCAAAGCATTTATACCACATTATCCCCCTATTTATTCTGCAAAACACTCTGCCTGTTTTGACCCGGGGCAGATGTTAAGAACATGAATAGATCAGTCTCTACCCCCAAGCTGCTGAGTGAAAGTCCACTAGAAGATCCAGACAAGTGAAAGGATGTGATATTTGCATGTAATCAAGTGTTCTGACATATTTTATTGCAGGGAAATACATGGGTTGGCCGAGAGACAATAGTAAAAATATTAAAAATTCATGGAGAGTTAATCACAATTTTATAATGACATCATTATTGAAATATATTTTGGTGACAGGATGTTAGAGCAGTTGGAATTCTGAATTCTTCTCCAGTTTTCTGATAGTCATCTGTTTTTCCATTGATATTCCCTCCTCTCTTCTCATCATGTCCTCTCTCTCATTCTCTCTCCTTCTACTTGTAAGCCTAATCTCACTTCCCTGCAGTGCAGTGATAGTTTTAATATCACAGTCTTTGTAGTAATGCTGCTTAGGTTCAAATCTGGGCTCTGCTACTTACTACTTGTGTCACAGTCTACTTATAATCTGTGTCTTAATCTTCCTGTTTAGAAATTTTTTTTCACCTTAGGCTGGTGTGACGATTTTATGAGTTTATAAACATGTAGCAGTTACAGCCTGGCCCGTGCAAGCTCTCTGTTGTTATTAGTTTCCTGTTGCAGCTGTAACAAATTACCAGATACTTAGTGACTTAAAACAACACCTACTTATTATCTCACAGTTTTTTAGATCAGAGCCTTCTGCCAGGTTCTCTGCTTAGGGTCTTATAAAGCAGAAATAAAGGCATTGGCCAGCCTGGGCTCTTATCTGGAGCCTCTATGGAAGGATCTTGCTTCCAGGTTTATTCAGGTGATTTGGCAAAATTCAGTTCTTGTGGTTGTAGGACTGAGGTCCCTGTTTCCTTGATGTGTGGGTCCCTCTACTTTTAAGTCATCAAAGGCAAATCCATCTTGTGTTTTGAACCCCTCAGACTTCTGCCCCATCTCTCTGACTATTTTGCCCTCCTCCTCTTAAGGGCTCATGCTTTTGTGATTACAGTACACCCACTTGGATAAACCAGTCATAAATGCTCTGTCTTAATTAGAAAGGAACTCATTCGTAACCTTAATCACATCTGCAAAGTCTCTTTTGCCATGTAATGTCACATTCACAGGCATAACATAGGGGGTGGGGGCAATGGTTATGGGAACCAAAATTCTGCTTACTGCAGGCTGTTCACTGTTATTACTGTGTCTATTTAAATGAGTGAAGGACTAGCACAACTATAGAGTAGAATGTTCTGAACAATTGCGTTTTCTAGTGAACTGGAGGTTATTTCATCGAAAGAGTTGAACTTCAGGGGTAAAGGCACTAATGCTCTGATAAACTCAAATATTAAACTCATATCTGTGTGAATGTACGTAATACTGAGCTCTATATTTTTAAACATAATACTCCATCTCTAAATCTTAACACAAATCAGCCAAAACACTTTCAAAAATATTTATAATATTAAGAACATTTCTGATTCAAAAATTGAATAAAATTAGTGAGAAAGAGAAGCCTTTTTACAAAACTCCACTTGGGGAATGCTTCAGAAATCTGAAAGTTATAAATTTTTCAAATGTAAATTTTACCCTGAAACATACTATGATTGATTTCTGATAAAATAACATATTATTAAATAATTAGGCTTCAATACACAGTGACAGATTTACACTGTGACTACTTCTAAATATTTCACTGTTAGAATAAACCTAATTTAGATCTTGCTAGATATTGAAAGCAGCTTCGATGGATAATGAGGAAGAAAATAAAAATAAAACATAGTTTTTATGTACTTCTGCATGTCTGCAGTATGAAGCTGGATAACTAATTCCCATGGATAAACTATTTCTAAATATATTTTTTTCTTTCAGGTTGTGGACTTAAGATAGGCAGCTTGTAAATGTAGATATTCACATCTTCTCGGCGTGGTTAATTCTCCCTATGATATGGTTTGGCTGTGTCCCCACCCAAATCTCATCTTGAATTGTAAATCCCACAATTCCCACATGCATGGGAAGGACCCAATGGTAGGTATTGAACCATGGAGGGGGGTCTTTCTCATATTGTTCTCACAATAGTGAGTGAGTCTCACGAGATCAGATTGTTTTTAAAAGAGGAGTTCCCCTGCACAAACTCTGTCTCTTTGCCTGCTGCCATCTGTATAAGACATGACTTGCTCCTTCTTGCTTTCCACCATGATTGTGAGGCCTCCCCAGCCACATGGAACTGTAAATCCATTAAACTTCTTTCTTCTGTAAATTGCTCAGCCTCAGATCTTTATCAGCAGCATGAAAATGGACTAATATATCCTAGCATCCATCCATGGCTACATATCTCACTGTGGGGGCTAGTTATTTGTATACATGTCTAGTACAGGAGACACCTCACATTTTGTCCTGGTTGGTAAATCTGTATGCCTGTGCATGCATGTATATACACAAGTGCATTTATGTGCACACACACACAATAATTTACATGATCAACTAACAATGATTTTGAATTTGTTTCTTAAATTTTTTTTTTGTTTTTACTTAATGTGTAATTTGCATACTTGCCAGCACATCAGCTATCTTCAAACAAAGACATGCCATTGGAAAAGAAATGGACAGAGATAGGTAATGAGTATTTCTAGAGCTTCTAATGAGATATACCATAACTTGTAGTGTTTTTTCTATTTTGCTTTCATTTCCCATCCCTATATTTTTTTCCTATTCATTTTTAGATCTAACTTGTCAAAGTCTCTTTCTATGTATGTTTGCTCATGCGGTTACTGCTTTTATTTCATTTCCCTTACATTAACCAGATTTTGGCACAATCCAGCCTTTGCTTAATGTCCTAGAATAGGGTGATTTGGATCAATATTTCCATCTCCTGCTTTATAAGGACAGAATGACATTTAAACATCCAAGGGTTTATTTATGCAAATATAAAATATCAGTAGTGACTTTGAGTCACTATGAAATTTCCTAAATCTCCTTTTAGCTATAGTTAATAATTTACAGGTTGAAAGATATGTGCTTGATTATGATCAAATCCTTCAGAAGAGAGGATGATGAGATGATGGCCTTTCATTATTTAGCATCCATTTATGTGATATCACTGAAACTTTTGGCATAGTTTTCATTCCCAAATGTTTTTAACATCTGTATGACTGTTCCTTTTTCAAGACTGAGGATTCAATATTCATTAATCTCTCAAACCCCAATTGGCCTTCAGAAGCAGCTGAATGCTGTCTTTGAGCAGTGTGCAAAATACAATCTCAAAATAAATCACACGAAGTGTAAGGTAATGGTTTTTCATTCTAGGAAATGCAGGAGTTCCTGGTATGCTTAGGGAGTTAAGTTTAATGTGGTGAAATATTTTATGTGGCTTTGCATTATCTTTCACCTAAATCTGTCAGGCAAAAAGCAAAAAAGTTAAGAATCTCAGCAATAATTGGCAGATTAGATTTAGCAGGGAATGAATTGATGTTCATTTTTATGATATACCTACCTAAAGCATGTTTCCAGATCCTGTGTTGTTTAGAAATGCATAATCCAGGATGGAAGTCACATTAAGGTTGCTTTTGGAAAATGAGGATGACATTTATTTGACATAAGAGCTGTTTAATCTCTGTTAGGTAAACCAGATTTGCAAAAACCAGGTTTTTAGTTTTTCATTTGAGTCACTTATTTCTATTTATTTATTATTATTTATTTTTCCTTTAATAATAATATTTTTTTATTTATTATTGTTTCTGTACCTTTGATAAGATAATCAAAGTGAATGAATCAGTTGGGAAGCAAGCAGGGAAGCTATGCCCAGAGGCAAGAAGTGAACAGTTTTACAAGAAAAATGAGGTATACTGAACTGAACCTAACCAGAATGCTAATGTATATGTAGAAACAGGGTATTAAGATAATATAGTAAGAGGAATTTTATTTGGGGTGAAATATAAATGCAAAATATGCAACTCCATAAAAAGTAGCTTTTTGTTTGTTAGAAGCTGTGATGAATGACAGTTTATGTTATTATACTCTTTTCCCTTACAGACATTCATCACTTTGGGTGTCTTGAGTGCATATGGGTTTTGTGCCCATTATTAATTTAAAGGGAAATGTAGAAAATTCTGATGTTCTACTTTTATGGCCAAATCATATCATTATGGACCGTAAGAGTTTGACCAATTTTTTTATTTGGATTATAATTTTACATCAAATACTAATGAAAATTAATTTCAACTAACAGCTTAGAAATTTTCTTATTGTTAATGTGGATTTTCATTATAATGGAATTTATTTTAGAAGCATTGATCTGCAAAAAGCATATATAAGTTTTATTAATATTTAAATATTTTTTCACTGTATGATGAGCAGATTTCTTTTGCGTGTCCTCTGGTGAGGAAAATAAAAACACTTGGAATAAAAACTTTTACTATGTTAAGAAAAATCTAAAAACAATATTCCAGGAGCTTTTTTTTTTTTTTTTTTTTTTTTTTTTTGAGACGGAGTTTCGCTCTTGTTACCCAGGCTGGAGTGCAATGGCGCGATCTCGGCTCACCGCAACCTCCGCCTCCTGGGTTCAGGCAATTCTCCTGCCTCAGCCTCCTGAGTAGCTGGGATTACAGGCACGCGCCACCATGCCCAGCTAATTTTTTGTATTTTTAGTAGAGACGGGGTTTCACCTTGTTGACCAGGATGGTCTCGATCTCTTGACCTCGTGATCCACCCGCCTCGGCCTCCCAAAGTGCTGGGATTACAGGCGTGAGCCCAGGAGCTTTTTTTTATAAGACAGAACCTTAAGGATAATGCTGAAAAGATCAAGAAAATTTGTTTTAAGCCCTTAATCGCTAATCAAAATGAAGAGAGTCAAGCCCCAAACCTTCATATTCAAGTGTAATCCAATATTTAGCTGATTATTATCTATAAAAAAAACTTTCTAAAATTTGATGGTCATTAAATATTATGCATAACTTAGCATGTTAAAAACTAGTTAATTCTAAGTATGTTGAAGCAGAATTTTATGGTTTTTCAGCAAAGTGAATTTACAATTAGTCTTAAAATGAAGCGTGAGGAAAAATGAAATGGGAAAAATGCGATGGAAAGGCTGAGCCTAGTTGTCAGGTGCAGGGAGCTAAAAGGTAAGCAAAAACCTCTTAAGAGTTAAGGAAACATATAAAACCTCAAATAAATGATCCAGAAGTGTTATTTTCAAGTGTATTATCATTATTCTCATAGGATGATGTAGAACTTACAAATAACTTTATAATTAGATAATAAAAATCATAAGACATGCACTCTTGTAATCCATTGTAAATGGCTGCTTTTAAGGACATGGTTGCCTCGAATGCATATTTTCCGTCTCAAGAGCTTGAAAATGAATGTTTTATCCATTCAGAATGATATGAGAAAGAATTAATAAGTTACAATAGTGAAACTGAATTGAAAACAGTTGAAAATTTAAATAGCGCCTTTGATTTCTATTAGGTCCCAATAACAGAGAGATCAGGAAGCAAAATTCTGACATTTGTAATTCATCACTGGCATGGTTAAACCACTTTAAAAATGTGCCTTAATTCTTATATTTCTCTATAAGCTGATGTTGTTATTACTGGTTGATTGATGCTCTTTCATTTTCCCCATATTTTTCTTTATTTTTAAATCAAGGTTATACGTGTACATAGACTAAAAAGTCCAAACTTTTACAAGCGTTCTTATGAAAGACATCACTTTACTACTCTCCCTAGAGGAAACCATTTCCAGCTGATTATTTTGGTACTTGTCTCTCTGTTGCTGAATGTTACAGTTGTAATGCTATCTTTCGAGTTTTCAGTGAAAGGTATAATCTGTCGACTTTCCACTATTGAAAAGATGATTTTTGCTCACCTCTTTGTTCCCTACACCTCTGACAAATAGGCTCACCCTTCCCATCTCTCCACCATCCCACTAAAGCTATATGGTAATTTTGATTAGATAAATACTCATTGTTTACATTATTCTTATGATTATGTAAACACTTGTCACAGTTGACTTGTTTAGTGAACTCTATCACTTGTCTTCTCTGGTACAATGGTTAAGTTTTCTACAAAGTGAAAAGTTGTCTGGTTTTGCCTTGTTTTTATGAACATATTGCCTTTTCAACCACAAATTCCTGTGCATCAAATACTCTATTAGTATTCCAGAGGAAGTACTTTCTTGAATGCTCTGACTTGCTCCATTCTGGCCTGGCCACCCTCTTTGGTGACTCAGCTGTCATTCTGGGATTTTCTGTCCCCATCATCCTGGGGACGCATCTTTTTTTTCTTGTGTGCTTCACTATTTCCTGTGCATTTTAAAATTTGTTTTGGCAGAGCACAGTATTTAGGAACTGCTTAAGAAAGGACAGATAGGGGTAAAACTTTGGAGACTGCCTTATGTGAAAGTGTCTTTAACCTTTTTCCACCTTGTTGAGAGTTTGTCTTGGTATAGAATTCATTTTCCATCAGAAATCTGACGGTACTTCTTTATTGGCTTTTGATGCTCCCGGTTTCTGAAGTTGCTCCTGAGAAGAGTCTGAAGCCATTTTGATTCCTGTTCAGGTGAACCATTTTTTTTTCTTTCTGAAAGCTTGTTGAATTTTCTCTTAGTCCTCAGCATTCTGAAGTATTGAAATGACATGCTCGAATACAGGTCGATTTGTCTCCATTACATCAGGCATTTAATATCTTTCAACTTGGAATCTTAAGATCCTTAAATTTAGAAAATTGTTTTTGAACTATTTTATTTATACTTTCCTTCCCCTCTGTTTCAGTTTTCCATTTCCGGAATACATTTAAAACTGGGCCTTCTGGATTGATCTTTTCATTTTTCTTGTTACTTTCATTTTTTATTTAAAATTATCTTTGCTACTCTTCTTGTTTTCTGTTATATGAAACCAATGCTTTCTTTGTATTCTTGCCTCTGAGGATTGGTGTCTTGGAAGGCTTTCATTTCAATTACTTGTTATATTTATAATTTGAAACAATTTCATTAAATCTGTATTTATCAGTTTATCAGCTCAAGTACATTATGTCCTTCAGAGTCAAGTGACCTGGAAGTCATGCCATCTTTTTAGCACTTTGTACTACCAGTTTTTTTGGGGGGAGGGAGAGGAAGAGAAGGTTTTAGTGTTATCTTTTATCATACTTTTGCTACCTAAGCGCTCTTTTGGTTCTCTGAATGTTCCTTTCCGTATAACATCCTGGTTTTCTCCTCACAGTTGTTGTATCTTTTCTTATGTTTCAATGAGTGTTAATAATACACACATTTGAAAACTTCTCTTTGTGTGGTCTATTTTCTTCATGTTGCTTTTCCTATGTTTTCTACCTTTTGTGTTTCAGGCTTTCCTCAGATATCTGGTAATTCTGGGGGGCCAAAAAAGTTTATTAGAGACTCTGAGACATGAGGGGGTCTTATCATCTGAGAACATCACATTAAGATGATACAGTGGAGCCTTTTAGTCTTGTGACCTTTAAACGCATTATCTTGAAGTGCTATGTTTTCTCAGAGATGATGTTTCCAGTCCTCTGCCTAGAGAGTAAAGGCCTAGCTGCTACTTTTCTGGAAGCCAACTACGGAAGGACAGCTGGAGGTTTTAGTCATCAGTGGACAAACTTAATCCCCCTCTTTTCACCATGTTACTTTTGCCCTTGACTCCGTAGTTCAAAGCCCTCCCTGTTTTATTGCTTAAAGAGAACATGCCTCCAGTATTGTGCAGTCATGGGAGATGTGTAGTCATTTGGCTGCCTAAATCTGAGGAGGCCTCTGATGGATTTGATTGCTTTTAAAAATCCTCCTGGCTTTAGCTCTTTCCTTCTCACACTTATAGTGATATGTGATGCTACCATATGCTTAGTCTTTTGAGGATTCTGTATTATAAATCCAATGAGTTTTCAGCTTTCCTTGTTAGTGTAAGATTCAGTTTTCTGGGGTCTGTCGAATCCTTTGCCAGTTGAACATCTGCTTTCCAGCTTCTAAATTTTGTTGTTGCTTCTTTTTTCCTTCTTGTTTGGGGGTTTATGCTTTGGGCAAGAAATTAGTTTACTATTGTCTTAGTGAAATTTCAGGAGGGAACAAGATGAGACGTGTGTTCAATCTGTGGCCGATTGTATTTTCGAAACATAGTCACAGCAATACCACTTATCCCTTGTGTTCTTTTGGTGAGACTTAGACACTTCTCCCATCAAGAGGTGGGTTCTATTTTCCCTTCTTTTGAATCCTGATGGGCTTTCAACTGTGGCGGAAGTGGTATTTTATAACTTCTGAGGTTAGGCCATAAAAAGCCATACAGTTTCTGCTGGTTCTTTAGGGATGCTTGCTCTTGGAATTTATCCACTACGACGTGGAATATAGTGAGAAAGGTGGACAGTTTTTAAAGCTGTGGTGGAAGAGAGAGACAGAGGATTTGTCTTTTTGGAAGCAAGTTGTACAATCTATTCTTCAACTCTAGCCTATGATATATTGGATGTTGAGATGTTACAGGAAGTTATCCTTCAGTTATAGCATTTTAGGTATGGAATCATATAATTTGATTTGCAAAACTCCACTGGATTACAGCCTTTTTATGAATGTCTTATGACGGAAAGTAAAGGCCATTTCTGTAAGACACCATTGTCTTTGCTTATCAGTTTAGTGGGAAAACAAAGCGGCATAAGCACATATCAACACTGAATAATACAGTTAAGAACAATACATTTTTAAAGACATTGGAGATGTCTTAAAGTAATACAAAATTAACTGTCAGATTACTTGTTTAGATTCTGAGCATCATTCTGTACCATTTTTGCTACTTCAAAGATCGTTATAAATCTAATATTTCTTTCTAATATCTTTGTTTTGGAACTTCTGAGGTATTTTAAAACTAAAACTAGTTTTTCAGATATTCTAAGAGTCCTTGTTTGTAGATCCCAGGAAACCATCTTTTTTGGCAAGAATTTTTATCCATATTCTTCCTCTATTGTAGGTGATTTATATCCTTTCCCCAGGGAATTCATCATTTTCTATATAAATTATTATGCAAAGCCAGACTCCTGAGAGAAAGAATGATTTCTTCTGCACATGGGAAAAACCCAAACACCCATATTTACTTAGGAAAATAATCTTTAAAAGTTTTTAGAAGAAGATGCACCATGTTGTGCTGGATCTCATCTTCATTCCCAAAGCACCCAAGTGCTCTCACAAATTGCTCATCCTGAACATTGACAATTAAAAAAATGTTGACACTCATATGAGCTTCCTGCAGGAAATACAAGGAGATCTTTTCCCTGCATGCAGAAGAGCTCTGAGACTTTGGGAAAATTGTGCAAGCACTTGATTTACCGTTAAATTTAAGTTTTAAAATTCTGCCTTACCCTGATCTGCACAATACTTCTCAGTGGTTCTTGAGAAGCTTACATGTCTGGCGCTATTGTGTTTGGTTAATAAAGCAGGTAAGGATAGGTAAGACTTTAAGGATCATCGTTGTAGGAAAAGCCCTTCTGGACTACTCTTTTTTAATTAAGTTAAGAAACTTAAGAAAGATAAAAATATATATGAACCACAGAGATATCTCAGCTAAAATAATCTTTTCATCAGCAAAGGATTACTGTTTTAGGGAGGATTTCTCTATTATTCTAAGCAGCAGTACTCAAACTTTATGAGATCTAGAGAGCTTGATAAAATAGATTCTTAGGCCACAATACCAGATTTTCATATTCAGTAGGTCTGGGATTACACCAAGGAATTTGCATTTCTGACAATTTCCCAGGTGACACTGATGCTATTGGTCCAGAGAGCCACATGTTGAGAACCACTGCTTTTGGGACCTCTGATACTGAGAGTCACCACTTAATAAACAGTAAAGATATTTTTGGAGGTGTTGATGCTTGCAATAGCTTTTCTACTTTGTGATTTAGTTCTGTTGTGGTTTCTATTTTCTCAGTGAAGAGCTGAGGTCTCAGCCTCATACAACAATTTGCAGTAGGACACACCTCTATCTTACAAAAAGAAGAGATTCAGTGATTCAAACAGTAATTTATATTATGTAACATGATGATGCAGAAGTTGACATTCCAGAAAGTACACTAATCTTGGGATTGACTGTCAAATTCAATACCTTATATCACTGGGTATTGAATTGCTCTATAGTAGTTGACTCTTTTGAAGAACATCTACTAAATATGATATTGGTCTATGAATCCAGGTATGTGTGAAATACCACTTTTCTTATTTCATGTAAATAATCCTAGGTCCATCTCTGAGTCCTCTGTTTCTGGGGAGTGGCAGAACATTCATTCTCAATTTTTAGGTGTTTCCAGCCTCCAGGCTTGGGCACAGGCATCTGTGTTCTTAATATCTCTTTGGCCACTGGTCATCATTAATCACCTAAATGTTTATGAGGGAGCTCTATTGCCTAGGTACCCAACTTGGCTTAATAATTTTGGTGATTAAACAAATATTTATTGAGTGCCTATTATGTGCCAGGCAACAATTAGTTTTTGGAAATTAGATTTTATTACATGATATTTGATAGACATTAAAGAAAACCATAGCAATTATGTATACTATGAAACATAATCAAATGAACACCCCTGGATAAATCCTAAGAGTTAGAACTTATCAACATTGTTGGATCTATCTGTGTATTTCCTCCCTATTCAATCCACTTGCCTCCCCAACTCACCCTAAATTTTGTGTTTGCCATTCCCTTGTGCCTAAGTCTGCTTTCTGTTGCTAATAACAGAATACCTGACAGAGTAATTTATAAAGAAAAAAAATTCTTTTGGTTGTGATTTTAGTAGCTTTATTCATGCATAATCAAAATACAATATATTTAAATTGTACAGTTTGATGAGTTTAGACTCTTAAAACATTTTGGAATATACTTGGAGCAACTGAAACTCTTGTTAAACAATTATAAATTCAGAGGGGATCCAAGATGGCAGAGTAGGAGCAGCTCTGGATTGCAGCTCCCAGCATGATTGCAGAGGGTGAGAGGTTGCCGCATTTCCAGACAGATTTTTATTGCCCACAGACCAGGAGATTCCCAGGCGGAGGAGTGCCACGGGTCTCCAGCGTGGCTGTTTCGGCTGTCTCCGCACAAGATACTCACATGGGTTTGAGCACTGTTTCAGCTGGCAACTGGAGTGCCTGGGAGACAGAGTCACCCATTCAACTGATTAAAAAGGGGACTGAAATAGGGAGCCAGGCCAGGAGATTCCCAGGTGAAAAAGCACCACGAGTCTCCAGCATGGCTATTTCAGCCGGCACAGCAGGTCTCCGCACAAAATCTCACACAAATCTGGGTGCCTTTTCGATTGGTGACTGGAATACCTAGGAGACAGAGTCACCCATTCAACTGAAAAAAAGGGGACTGAAACAGGGAGCCAGGCCAGGAGATTCCTGGGCGAAAAAGTGCCACGGGCCCCGGCACGGCTGTTTCAGATGGTGCAGCGGGTCTCGGCACAAGAACTCACACAAATCCGGGTGCCATTTCAACTGGTGACTGGAATGCCTGGGAGACAGAGTTGACCATTCAACTGGAAAAAAAAGGGGTCTGAGGCAGGGAGCCAGGTGATCAGGCACGGCCAGTCCCACCCCCACAAAGACCAGCAATCTGAAACACTCTGGATTAAGAGTTTCGCAGCAAGCACAGTGGAACCCTGGATGGTCCAACTCTGTGGGGGAGGGGCGTCTGCCATTGCTGAGGCAGTCCACCACTACTGAGGTAGTCCTTCATTACCAAGGCAGTCCATCACTTCCAAGGTAGTCCTTCATTACCGAGGCAGCCCACCATTGCCAAGGCAGTCCGCCATTATGGAGAGAGTCCACCATTACAGAAGTGGGCTGCCACTGCTGAGGCAGTTTTAACTATACACCTATAAACAGGAGGGCAGGGAAGTTCACACAGCAGCTGGGCGGAGCTCACAGCAGCTCAGCAGCACCTCTGCTGGCAGACTGTGACTAGGCTGCCTCCTCGCTGGGCAGGGCAGCCCTGAAAAAAGGCAGCAGCATGACAGAAACTTATAAATAAAGCCCTACCTTCCTGGGATAGAGCACCTGGGAAAAAAAAGGGCTGTTATGAATTCTGCTGCAGCAGACTTAAATGCACCTGCCCAGCAGCTCTGAATGGAATAACGGAGCTCACAGCTCAGCACTTGAGCTCCTATAAAGGACAGACTGTCTCCTCAAGCAGCTCCCTGACCCCTGTATATCCAAAGAGTCACCTAATAAAGGAGAGCTCAGACTGACATCTGGCAGGTATCCTTCTGGGACAAAGATAGCAGCAGAAGAAACTGGCAGCAACCCTTACTGTTCTGCAGCAGCTGCTGGTGAGCCCCAGGCAAGCAGGGCCTGGAGTGGACCTCCAGTAATCCTACAGCAGAGGGGCCTGACTGTCAGGAGGAAAACTAAGAAACAGGGGAGCTGTGAAACTAAGATCACACACTGAGGTCTCTGGAGGGGAACTAGAGGAGGGACAGCGGGGGGTGGGGAGTTGGGGAGGGATAACATGGGGAGAAATGCCAGATATAGGTGATGGTGAGGAATGCAGCAAACCACATTGCCATGTATGTACCTATGTAACAATCTTGCATATTCTTCACATGTGCCCCAAAGCCTAAAAAACAACAAAATATATATTTAAAAAAATTATAAATTCAGGGGTACATTGAAGATTTATTACATAAGTATAGATATATTGTGTAATGCTGGAGTTTGGGGTTGCAGTTAATCCATCACTCAAATAGTGACCATAGTACCCAATAGGTAGTTTTTCAACTCTTTTTCCCTCTCCCACCTTTTCTACCTTTTGAAGTTGAAGGTGTTTATCATTTCCATCTTTATGTCCATGTATACCTATTGACTAGCTCCGACTTATAAGTAAATACATATGGTGGTTTATTTTATGTTTCTAAGTTATTTCATGTAGGATAATGGCCTCTTGCTGCATCCATGTTGCAGTGAAGGGCAAGATTTTATTCTTTTTTATGGCTGTGTAATATTTCATAGTATATATATATCACATTTTCTTTATCCAGTTCACTGTTGATAGACACTTTGATCGATTCCATGACTTTGCTATTGTGAATAGTGCCACAATAAACATACAAGGGCAGGTGACTTTTTGATAAAATGATTTTTTTTCCCTTGGGTAGATACCCAGTAGTGTGATGCTGGGTTGAATGGTAGTTCTATTTTTAGTTCTTTGAGAAATCTCCATACCATTTTCCATAGGGGTTGAACTAATATGCATTTACTTCAACAGTATGTAAGTGTTCCCTTTACTCTGCATACTTGCCAACATCTATCATTTTTTGACTTTTTATTAATAGCCACTCTGACTGGTGTGAAATGGTGTCTCACTGTGGTTTTAATTTGCATCTCTCTGATGATTAGGGATGTTGAGCATTTTTTTCATGTGTTTTTGGCTACTTGTATGTCTTCTTTTGAGATGTGTCTGTTCACGTCATTTGCCCACTTTTCAATGGGGCTGTTTTATTCTTGTTGATATGTTAACTTTCTTGTAGATTCTGAATGTTAGTCCTTTGTTAGATGCATATTTGAAAATATTTTCTTCCACTCTGTAGGTTGTCTGTTTACTCTGTTGATTGTTTACTAAGCCCTTTGGTTTAATTAAGTCCCATTTATATATTTTTATTTTCATTGCATTTGCTTTTGAGGTTTTAGTAGTAAATTCAAGGCTGATGTTCAGAAGAATTATTTCCAGATTTTCTTGTAGGACTTTTATAGTTTCAGGTCTTACGTTTAAATATTTAATGTATTTTGAGTTAATTTTTGTATATGGTCCCATACCTCTCACCATATACAAAAGTTCACTCAGATAGATTTGACATTCCTCAAGAGGAATCCCTTCTTCTGGATATTGCTATCTAGTTCACCCAACACCATTTATTGAATAGTATATCCTTTCCCCATTGTCAATTTTTGTCAACTTTATTGAAAATCATTTGATTGTAGCAGCTTTACTTCTCTATTTTCTATTCTGTTTCATTGATCTATGTGTCTATTTTTATACCAGTATCCTAGTATTTTGATTACTATCGTTTGAAGTTGGGTGATATGTTGCCACTGGCTTTCTTTGTTTTGCTTAGAATTGCTTTGGCTATTCACTCTCTTTTCAGTTAGGTATAAATTTTAGAATTTTTTTTTTCTAATGCTATGAGAAACAATGTTGGTAATTTGACAGGTATTGTGTTGAGTCTCTAGATAGATTGCTTTGGGCTGTATAGTCATTTTAAGAACATTGAGGCTGGATGCGGTGGCTTATGCCTGTAATCCTAGCACTTTGGGAGGCCAAGGCAGTCAGATCATTTGAGGTCAGGAGTTCAAGACCAGCCTGACCAACATGGGGAAACCCCGTCTCAACTAAAAATATAAAAAAATTAGCCAGGTGTGGTGCACATCCCTGTAGTCCCAGCTACTCGGGAGGCTGAGGCAGGAGAATTGATTGAACCTGGGAGGCTGAGGTGGCAGGGAGCCAAGATCATGCCACTGCACTGCAGCTTGGGTGATGGAGTGATATTCTATCTCAAGAAAAGGAAAAAAATAAAGAATATTGAATCTTCCTGTCCATGAGCATGGGATATTTTCCCATTTGTTTGTGTCATCTACAGTTTCTTTCATCAATGTTTTGCAGTTCTCTTTCAGAGGCCTTTCACAAACTCTTTGATTAAATGTATTCCTAAGTATTTCTTTTGTGTGTGTGGTATTTGAAAATGGTATTGAATTCTTGATTTGGTTTTCAGCTTGGGCATTGTTGGTGTATAGAAAAGTAACTGGTTTTTCTGCATTGATTTTTTATCCTGAAATTTTATTGATGTTGTTTATCAGGTCTAGAAGTATTTTAGAGGATCTTTAGAGTTCTCTAGTTATAGGGCCATGTGGCATATAATTTGACTTCTTCGTTTCTCATCAGGATGCCTTTTATTTGTTTTTTTGTCTTGCCTGATTTCCCTGGCCATGACTTCCAGTACTGTGTTGAATTGGAGTGGTGAAAGTGGATGTCCTTATCTTGCTCCAGTTTTTAGGGGAAATGCTTTCAACTGTAGCCTGTTCAGTATGATGCTTGCTGTGAATTTGTCATAATAATAATTATGGTTTTGAGGTATGTTCCTTTGATGCCTAGTTGTTAAGGGATGTGGATTTTCTTGAAGACATTTTCTGTGTATATTGATTGAGATGATCATATGGTTTTTGTTTTTAATTCTGTTTATATGGTGAATCATACTTATTGGTTCAAGTCTACTGAATCATCCATGCATTCCAGGAATAAAACTCACTTGGTCATGATAAATTATTTTTTTGATATGCTGTCGGATTCACTTTGATAGTACTTTGTTGAAGATTTTTGTGTCTATGCTCATCATGGATATTGGCCTGTAGTTTTCTATTTTTGTTGTATCATCACCAGATTTTGTTATTAGGATGATGCTGGCTTTGTAGAGTGAGTTAGGGAGGGATCTCTCCTTGATTGTTTGGGAATATATTCAGGAAGATTGATATCAGCTTTTTGTATGTCTGGTAGGATTTGGCTATAAATCTATCTGGTCCAGCGCTGTTTTGGTTGGTAGATTTTTTATTATTTAATCAATTTTATAATTTGCTATTGGGCTGTTCAGAATTTCAACTGCTTCCTGGTTCAGTCTTTGGAGGATGTACATTCTGAGAATTTGTCCATTTTCTCTAGTTTTTTTGGTTTGTGTACATAGAGGTGTTCATAGCTGTCTCTGAGGATCTTCTGTATTTCTGTGGTATAAGCAGTAATGCCACCTTTGCCATTTCTGATTGTGTTTGCATATTCTCTCTTTTTTATTGGTTATTATAGTTAGTGGTCTGTCAATTTTATTTATCCTTTCAAAGAAAGAAGCAACTTTCATTTCATTAACTTTCGATGATTTCTTTTGGTCTCAATCTCATTTAGTTCTGTTCTGATTTTTGTTATTTCTTTTCTGATAATAGCTTGGGGTTTTATTTGTACTCATTTTTCTAGCTCCTTTAGGTGTGATATTAGGTTCTTAATTTGAGATCTTTTTTTTTTTTTTGATACAGGCATTTAGTGCTATAAACTTTCCCCTTAACACTGCTTTTACTATATCCCAGAGCTTTTGGTATGTTGTGTCTCTATTTTCATTCATTTCAGTTTTTTTTAAATTTCTGTCTTAGTTTTTTTGTTTATCCAAAAGTCATCCAGGGCAAATTGTTTAGTTTCTATGTACTTGTGTGATTTTTGGAATTCTTCTTGGTGTTGATTTCTAATTTTATTCCACTGTGGTCTGAGAAGATACTTGATACTGTTTTTATTTCTTTGAATTTATTCAGACTTTCTTTACAATTAAGCATATGGTCAATCTTAGAGAATGTTCCATGTGCAGATGAGAAAAATGTATATTTTGCAGTTGTTGGGTGGAGTGTTCCATAGATGTCTATTAGGTCCATTTGGTCAAGAGTCCAACTGAAGTCCAGAGTTTCTTTGTTAGTTTTCTGCCTCAATCATCTGTCTAGTGCTGTCAGTGGAGTGTTGAAGTCCTCAATCATTATTGTATGGCTATCTCTTTTCTTAAGTCTAGTAGTATTTGTCTTATAAATCTGAATGCTCTGATGTTGGGTGCATATATATCTAGGATGGTTAAATCTTATTGTGTTGAATGCTTTATCATTGTATAATGCCCTCTTTATCTTTGAAAAATAAATTTTTCTTAATGTTATGGAAGCTGAGAAATCGAATTGAGGGACTGCATATGGAGAAGGTCATCTTGCTGGAAGGGACTCTGCAGAGTCCTGAGGTAGTGCAGGGCATCTCATGACAAGGGGTGTGAGTATGTTAGCTTAGGTCTCTCTTCAATTTTCTAAAAAGCCACAGGTCCCACTTCTGTGATCCATGAATGAATGAATTAGTTCATTCATGAAAGCAGAGTCTTCATGACAAAATTACCTTTTTTTTTTTTTTTTTTGAGACAGAGTCTCACTCTGTCACCCAGGCTGGAATGCAGTGGGTTCTTATTGTGGATTTTACTGAAGGCTTTTTCTATGTGTATTGAGATGATCACTCCAACCTCCGCCTCCCATATTCAAGAGATTCTCATGCCTCAGCCTCCTGAGTAGCTGGGACTACAGGCGCCCACCACCATACCTGGCTAATTTCTTGTATTTTTAGTAGAGATGGAGTTTCCCTATGTTGTCCAGGCTGGTCTTGAAATCCTGAGCTCAGGCAATCCGCCCACATTGGCCTCCCAAATTGCTAGGATTGCAGGTGTGAGCCACCACCCAGCCACAATGAGCTCTTAAAGGCGTCACCTCTCACTTCTGCTACATTGGGAATTAAGTTTCATCATGAGTTTTAGAGGTGACAAACATTCATGAGTTTTGGAGGAGACAAATATTACCATAATACTTTACCCTATAAAAATAGTTCTATCACCTGTGTTGCTGTATGAAGTGGTTTTTATTCTATTTTTGTAGTTGTATTATTTTCCTTTGGGTAAATATATAAAAATATATTTGTTTATATTCCTATTGGTGGACTTTTAGGTAGGGCTGTTATAAACAAGGCTTTTATGGATATCTTGTATATATCTTTGTGTTTTCAGCTATGGATTCTCTCCAGAATTTTTTATTTTATATTGAATGGGCAATACATTGGTGTTGCACAGTAGAACGTAAAATTGTAATACCCTTCTCACATCATTTTTTCTTAAATCTAAAGGATTTTAAGAGTGCTATAGAAAATTAGTCTCACTAAGTGCACTTTCAAAATGTGTTCCAGGATGAGATGACATGGATAAGTACTCTATTCTGTATATCTCCTAAAAGGCTACAATAAATTTATCATATCTATGCCTCTGAGAAGTCTTATAATATAGAAAATATTTAATTCATTGAAATGAGTGTGTCTCATGATTTTTAATTATAAAATCCTTTTTATTTATCACATTCACTAATATTGAAACTAATATTACATTGAACATATTTTGGCATGCACTGATATATTGCATCAACACTATCTCTGTCTTTCTGTTGTATCCTTTAGATACATCATTGAAAATTGCTGTATCATCAGTGTCCTACAATAGACAGGAAATATTCACAGAATAGTAAAAAATTATAGGAAAAATAGAAATTCTTACCTAAAATCAGGAATTCTGTCTTAGTATGTAATAATGGTGGTTGGCTGTAGTGAATTACCTTGTCCTAGCCCTATTCCCACTCTTTGAAGCAGTATGACCAATTCTCATTCTAGGAACATGGAGGAACTTTGAAAACAGTATAGAGACAACCCTTGTCCAATGTCCTGCCTGGGTTTGAAAATAAACTCTGGCCCACTTATCCCTAGAATATCAAGACTTGCTCAGTGAGCCCAGCTTGTCTATCAATCTGCCATGGCAGAGGCTGGTATCCTTCCTAGATCCAGATATGTACTCTTAGGGCCATCTTCCTGATTATGTTAAGACTTCAGGCTTCTAGAAAAAGTCATAATTGCTCAACTCTCACTGGCACAAATAGTAACTCTTCTATATTGTACCATCTTCTACTCAAAACCTTTTAATTCATATCTACTTTCTCTTTCACTTAGTTTTTGGATTCTCCATTTTGACTCATCAGATTTTTTGCTTATTTTTATGGTATGCCCAACATTGAAACATTGTATCAACACTTCTTTAGAATTTGTCCCTCGGGATTTTCTTTTCAACTTCTTGAAAGCTATTTAATAGCCCTTGGGGAAGTGAAACCTCATCTCTGAGTTTCTTGGAGCTGAAAATTCTAAGATGCTACAAACCATCTCAGGTTCAACATCCAAAGTCCACTCAGCTAAGAATTGAGTACCAGGTTTTAGGATTTGTTTGTCTTCTTTCTACCCTTACAATCCCTAATAACTATTAGTATTATAAAAACTTACATTCCATCCAGCTGGCTAAGGCCTCTTTTCTCACTTTATTTAATTTGCCATACTCTGGATCTGTTCTTATTCTCGCCTTTCTTAGATTTTGTGGGTTTTCCAGAATGACCTTTTTTTCTGGCAGACAGTACCTCTCTCTACCCACATACTGCAGTGTCCCACAGCAACTTCTAGTATATTTTTGAAAACGTTATCTAAGGCCTCAATTTCACTGTCTGATAAATCATTGTGATAGGCCATACTAGGTGATACAAATGGTTTCTACAGTTCCTAGTCTTTGCCTGTAAGTTTGTGAAACATAGTCTCTTGAGTGAGCTTATCTCTGTGAATCTGTACTACAGATCACTGAATCTTCAAATGCAACATGGATGCAGTGATTTGGTCAGAGACACATGTGTTTGAAGTACATTATGAACCCTGAAGAACATGCTGCAAGTCTGTTTTCCTGATGATGTTGGCAGTATTCATGTAGGCAGACATTTCTCATGGCTATGCCCAATGTGGATGGATTTTCACTGCTACCTTTTAATTCTTTATTTGACTCTGGTGAGTTTTCTTGTCCTTTCTCCCAGCAATTATTCACAATTCTACCTAAATTCTCAATTTAACTTCCATTCTAACCCATTCTAATTGGGTAATCTTACCTTTTACTTCATCATGAAATCTAAATGTAGTCATTCTGCTCTTTCCACCTATGAACTTAAAGAAATGTGAGGCCAACCTTTCCACCTATTTTTTGCCAATAAGATTAGAGTTCTCCTTCATCCAAATCAAATTCATTCCTTTGGTCCCTACACTCCTTCCTTCTAGGGACTTGTCCTGCCAGTCACTACCTCTCTCTACTGCACTTTCTAGGCATTCAGGTCAAGACTTGTCTTAGTCAGTTCAGGCTATTATAACAAAACACCTTAAACTACGTAATTTACAAACAATAGACATTTATTGTTCACCATTCTGGAGGCTGAGAGGTCCAAGATCAAGGTACCAGCAGATTTGGTGTCTGGTGAGGGCCTGTTCCTCATAGGTAGTGCTTTCTCTCCATCCTCACGTGGTGGAAGGGGCAAACAATCTCCCTTCCACCTTCTTTAATCCTGTTCTAATCCTGTTCATGAGGGCGGTTGCAGAGCTCTTGTGATCTCCCAAAGACTTTACCTTTTAATACCACCGTATTGGGGATTAAGGCTCAACATACGAATTTTGAGGGAATGTAAACATTCAGGCCATAGCAAGGCTTAAATACAACTTGCTCAGAAAGGTCTTTCCTGTTTGCAAAGCTAGAGTAGCCCAGCTGGCACTCACTACTTGCTTCACGTCACCCTATTTTATTGTTTTATTATTATTATTTTTTTTTATGGCACATATCATCACTACTATATCTTATGTGTTATCTATTGATTCTATCTTTTTTGATGTCCTTGGGATCTTGTCTATCTTGTTTATTCCAAAAGTCTCATGCCTAGAATAATGTTTAGAACATAGTATAAGTTCAATAAATATTGTTAAATAAAAGACTAGGTGCATTCTTTAATTTTACTGACAGTTTACTGACTTTTTTTCTATCTTATAAATATGTACATTACTTTCCCATTTTGAAAACAGCAAAAGTAAACAAACAAACAAAAAAATCTTTCCTTAATCCTTATTGTAATTGTCTAATCCAGGGGTTGGCACTTTGTGACTCACCAGTAGGCCACCTGTTCTTATAAATAAAGTCATGGGAAAACCTCACCTCAGCCTTCTGAATAACTGGGACTACAGGTGGATACCACCATGTCTGGCTAATTTTTGTAGAGACAAGGCTTTACCCTGTTGCCCAGGCTCATCTTGAACTCCTGAGTTCAAGCCATCCACCCACCTTGGCCTCCCAATATCCTGGGATTACAGGTATGAGCCACTGTGACCAGCTTGGCCTCTGCTTAAGAATTTGTATAACCTCAGGATTTTGTCCTAAGCAAAAAGTTTCCAATCTACATATTCTTCCTATGTAAACTTAGTCAACCCAAATGATTTCAATCCCCCTGCTCAAATTTAGGACCCATCATGTCTACACTAGACCCTTGCAGCAGCCTTCTGACTGGTCCTCTTACATTTAGCCTTACCACATCAAAGCCACCAGAATGCTAATTTAAGTTAGTGGTTCCCAAACTTTACGTCACATCAGATTCACTTGGAGGGTTTGTTAACATACAAATTGTTGGGCTTTACTCAAGGAGTTTGGACCTAATAAATCTCAGGTGGGACCTGAAAATTTGCATTTCTTTGTTCCTGGGTGATGCTGATGTTGCTATTATAAAGTGCATGATGAAATACAGTGATTTAAAAAGAAGTTTGACTTGCCCACTTTCTTCTTAAGACTATGCAGTGGTATTCCATAATCTACAGAATTGCATAGAAGCTATTACATCACATCATAATGCCCTCCAAGATCTTACTCTTTCTTTCCCACCAGAGTTCTCTCTTTCATTCTTTGACTCCTATTTGATTCTCTTATGACCTCAGACAGCAAATTTCAACATGTGTCCCTCACTGATTACACACCTCTTTGCCCTTGCCCATGCCTATAATTTGTGTGCCCTCTCTAACCACCATTCCCCTCTTTACCTTTATTGAGGTATCTCAAATACTGTACTACTTTCCAAGCCTCCACAATAGTCAGAGCACATTTCTTTCACTACATAGTTTCTCTGTTCATTCTCTGTCCACAATAGTGTTTTACTGACAGTTATTTGTATTTATTTTGCCCCTTCTAAACTGTGAGCCCCTAGCAGAATGCATAGATTCTATGACTCTTTTCTCTCAATCTCTCTTTTTGCCTTTCTCATATTACAAAATGAAGGCTCATTTTAAGTTATCAATTTAGAAATGTATTTCTCACCAAGGGTGAGAGCACAGAGAAATTACTGCTCTCATACATTAAGGATCACACTGTAAATTGACCCCATACTTTCAGAAAGCAATTTGGCAAACTGCTGGAGAAGAAAAAATCTTTTATCTTCTTGGACTTAATCATTCCACTTCTGGGAATATGGTATAAGAAAATAATAGTGAATATGCACAGAGATGCATGTCACACTTTGCGTATAATGAGAGAACAATGGGAAACACTGAATGCTCAACATTAGGTAGTGATTAAGATGGACCTAAATGCTGAAATATTGCATATTTAAATGATGATTTTAAAGCTTATATGGCAAGCATGAAATTATATTTTGTTTCAAAGTTAAGCAAAAAATAAGGGTACCAAATGTTAATATAAATGTGAATTCTAATTATAACATTTAAAGAAACAGATTGAAAGGAAATACACTTAAATTCTAAGTTGAGAAATGCATGATATGACTATATAATGTGGTTATATGTTAAACAAAAACAAAAATAAAAACTTATTTTAGGCATCTATGATGTTTTATGTTATGCAGCTGTCTTTAAAATTACAAGGATGAGTCAGTCATGGTTATACAGGCAATGCTTAGTTGAGCCTTCAATAAATAGCTATTCTTGTATCTGTTCCTTTCTAAATCACCACAGGATACAATTTTAGGAACTAAAAATATTAAGAACCTTGACACTGAATACTATTTTGACACATGTAACCTAAGTTGCATGTAACAGTCAAAGGTAAGATGATTTTTGCAAGAAGAGGAAGTTGAATATAACACGAAGACACCAAGTTACAAACCAAAGCACAAGTCACCAGTGAATTACATGGATTAAGGCAAACATTATGGCATAGATTAGGGGTAAATGTGGAGTCAGTATAATACGGTTGTTACAGTTCTCACTTTAACACCAACACTCTAGATTTGAATCCGATTTTGCCTCTTACCAATTAGGTGACTTTGTGCAAGTTTTTAACTTCTTGGAGTCTGTCTTCTCATCTGTGACATAAGGATAGAATGCTTGCTTCTGGGAGGCACTGCTGATTGCTTACCCACCGCCATCCTAGTGTGCTCTCAGCTTGCCTCACACGAATTTGCTTGTTCTTGCTTTTAGACACATACACACTCATGTGTTGTCAAAGTCTGCCTCTAATTCTAGAGGCTCCGCATATCAGTTTCTTACTTTCTCAAACTCTCTTCAGTCGGATCAGGGTCATATGACCCAGGCCTGGTTAACTGGATCTAGGGAAGTACCACTGAATTCCTTCTGGGCAAGTTTCTTTCTCCAAAAAGTATATTCATGGAAAAAAATGGCCATCTTTCCTTAGTATGTTCATTCCCAAGTGTGATGTCTGAAATTGATTTAGTCCTTTGACCTTGAAGGAGGCATCACTGACCTATAGAGTATAGCAGAGCAGAAAGATGGACGGTCTGCATCCTTGATTACATCACCACCTGGAAGACTTTCTTTATGTGATATAGTACAGATGCTTATCATTTAAGTTCATTTGAATTAGCTATTCTAGCACTTGCATTTAAAACCACCACTATATTTTGTATTAAATGAGAAAATAGGTGAAGTGGCTAACAAGGAAGTGGAGCATAGTGATCAAGAGTAGAGGCATTGGAGCCAGACTGAGTTTTAATCCAGTGCTAGCCATGTAACCTTGCACAAATGACTTAAACTCTTCAATGTCATGTATTGAGAGGACAGAAAAAGTATATTTATTTTTATTTTTTTTTTGAGATGGAGTTTTGCTCTTGTTGCCCAGGCTGAAGTGCAATGGTGTTATTTCAGCTCACCGCAACTTCTGCCTCCCTGGTTCAAAGGATTCTACTGCCTCAGCCTCCTGAGTAGCTGGGATTATAGGCATGCACTACCATGCCCTGCTAATTTTGCATGTTTAGTAGGGACAGGGTTTCACCATGTTGGTCAGGCTGGTCTTGAACTTCCCACCTCAGGTGATCCACTTGCCTCGGCCTTCCGAAGTGCTGGGATTACAGGCATGAGCCACTGCGCCCGGCTCAGAAAAAGTTTTGAACTCACAACTTAATAGGTACAAGTCATGCTATGAAGATAATAATACAAGGAGATACGTTAGAGGATGACTGGGCAATACAGTTGGCAACTTTAGATGAGGTGATCAGGGAAACCTCTCCAATAACGACATTTGATCTGAAACCTAAATGATGAGAAAGGGTATACCTGTGGTTTTCTGGTGGGGGTGGAGGTGGAACCATAATAATTCAGGGAAGCTGTTTAAAAGTCTGAAAGTAGGAGCTAGTTTGGCATAATCCAACCAACCAGCCAACCCACAAAAAACATAAAGAAGATTGAAATGCTTGAAGCATCACTAACCAAGAGGGAAACAGTTTTCACTGAAGTTGGTGTGGTCAATGAGGATCAGTTCATACAGATCCTAGATAGTGTGGAAAGTACTTTGAGTTTTTCACTAAGAACAATTAGAGAGCTTTGGTACCTTATTCATGCAATAAATGAATAATCCTATGTAAGGTGTTGAGTACTTACCATATTTTGATAGTTTGAATATTTTACATGAATTACTCCTTTAATATTTTTAACAAACTTTTGCGGAAACTGAGGTAAAGGTATATTGTGTAATCTTCCAAAACCTATACAGCTAAATGTGAGAGAGTCAGAATTTGAAGACTAGCTTCGTAATTCTTGCTTACTCCATTAATCTTATAGATTCCTTTTTATGACTGTGTGACTACAGCATGCTAATAAAGGTGATGAAATAGAGTTTGTTCCTTCTCCTCAAAGCTAAGTACAACCTTATTTTACCTGTAAATTAATTCAATTTAGTCTGACAATAACTTATTGATGTCTAACTCAGTGCATGCTACTGGCTGAAGTTCTGGGATATGGAAATGGAGATACCGCTTTCCTCTTGAACTCACAGTTTAGCAAAAGGAGACAAGTAAATACATAAATATATTTAATGCATTAAGTCTCTCTGATACTTCATATGAGTGCTCACAAATACCCAGTCATCTTTTTTGAAGGCACACTTGCATTAAGCTGGGCAATGTGACTAATTTTGCCCATAGATTCTCTGCGCATCACTTCTGAGCTGAGTCATTCAAAGCCCCCGCACAAGTCTTCAGTTTCTTTTGCCCTCCTGAGGTGGTTAAGGAAGCCTCATGTTTCCGTATCAGAGACACAATTTGGAAGCAGCCTGGTGGACCAACGAAGTCATTTCATAGAGAACAGCCCTGGGAAGGTGCCAGACCTATCCGTATTTTCTATAAGCAAGAAACAAGCTTTGTTAGGTTAAATTGTTGAAATTTTGGGCTTCGGTTGTTGCCACAGGAAGGCATAGACTCTACTGTGTTTTCTGCTATAAATGAAGCATGTGTGAATCACTCTGAGACACAAGAGAAAAAAAGGCAGTTAATTCTGAATGATAAAATGTAGATGTTTCCACAGAAGAGCTAACATTTTAATTATGTATAAAAGATGAGGAAGATTTCCACAGTTAGAAAGATTAGTAGATGGACTTGAAGAGCGATCAGAAAGGGTATCGGGAAAATGTATTAAGTGAAAAAATGTAGCATTTTGTGAAAGTAAAACGAATACATTTGAAAGACAGAAAATGAGACCATGTAGCTGAAATATCTGGTAACTACTAGTAAAGTGGTAGGCAGATGTGAAGCTAATGGTAGAGAGATGTGAATAAAGAGAGAGATTTGGGACCACTTTGGTTCTGATAACTCTAAAGTTCTTGAACTTGAGTTCCTACAATCTCGGAGAACTGTTAGAAGCTTTTGATAGAGATATTTGCTGACAGCCACAAATAGACATGTATTGAAGAGACCATAGTGATGACAGTGTAGTCCCTGCCCTGTGTTGGTTGCAAACTATGATAGGAGATATTAGATTATTTTGAAATCATTTGTTTAGGTGGCATTAAGTGTAAATTCCATGAGATAAAACACTTTTGGAGAAACCGAGCTAACTTGACAGTGGAAGTTACATTTTCTCTCCATCTTTGGTGTTCACAAGGTGGTTAAGACTTGAAGTAGGAAGCGAGAAGGAAGAGGTATGACTCTAGCATTGTCCAGGTGTGAAAATGTGAAGGGCTCCACTGGAACGGTAGTAGCAGGCATAACTCATGTTGGATTGAATGGGTCAAGAGACTTCGCCAAGGTGCCTATCTTAGACAGGTAAAGGAAAGTTGCGTGTCATTAGTTGAAATTGAGAAGGTAAGAGAGGTAGCGCATTGAGGAGCCGTAAAGCACCAGCTGCTTTGCTTCAGCCTAGGTCTGTAGGAGACTCTGTGGAGCCAGCTGAGTGAGAAACAGCACTGCTTCTTATCATAATACTCAGGTTTGTATTGAATCCTCTTTGAACACATGAAGAATTTTTATTTTATACATTTGTTCTTAATTTTTATGGATACAACATGAAGGATCTTAAGACAAAAATGAGCCCTTTGGAAAACAGTACTGATTCTCTCAAGAGGGAAAAGGAAAAGCAATGCGTAGAGAGTTATTTGTGTGATAATATTAACAAATTCCTATGGGTACAAATCTCATTATGGAGTAAACATATTATTTTTTCAAGTATATATAGATATTGATATTGTAGACAAAATATTAATCATTAGAAATGATACTGGATACTTAGTAACTTCTTGCCCTTATTGTAATTCCTTAATCACCTTATAATAAAAATACAACTGTTACGAGGAGAAGAGTCTGCAAAGCTTTTGATATTAAAAAGAAAACCCTTGCTGGGCACGGTGGCTCATGGCTGTAATCACAGCAATTTGGGAGGCTGAGGCTGGCAGATCACCTGAGGTCAGGAATTTGAGACCAGGTTGGTCATCATGATGAAACCCAGTCTCTACTAAAAATACAAAACTTACCTGGGCATGGTGGCAGTTACCTTTAATTGCAGCTACTCAGGAGGCTGAGGCATGAGAATCACTTGAACCCAGGAGGCGGAGGTTGCAGTGAGCCGAGATTGCATCACTGCACTCCAGCCTGGGGTATAGAACGAGAAAATCCTGTCCTTGGAAAAGCTGAGAATCTCTGCTCTGTTTTCTGGAGAGTTATTTATATCACTGGCGTATTAAATTAAGTATCTGAAGGAACCTGAAATTAATAAAATATAAATTCATTCTTTTACTTTGAATGTAAAGCAAAAGGATCAAAGGTCGATGGTTTTCATTTGACATAGTTGATAATATAAAGTTTGCACATCCAGAGAGGAAGAATGTTATCAGGAGTTCTGAAGAAGCTCCTAGAGCATCACATCTTAGTCACGAGGTCTAGCGATTTTTAAGGATTCCAATGCTTTGCATGTAAGTGTGTGGGGGAGGGGTTAAAAGGATTAGGAGGGATGTACGCACGCTGCAATGAATGGGCTTCTCAGCCTGAAACTCTTGGGGAAACCAGAAAATTTGCCAACTGTTCACCTTATTTTCAGACAGGATTTTCATTTGAAACCTGTGGATTCCATGCTTCATTTTTCTTGTGAAAGCATCTTTTACAAATTATGGTAAAAATTGTTACTTTTTCCCTATACGGAACTTTGATTCTTGGTCAGAAATTAGTTTACTGCAAATATTGAATGACTTTGCTGAAAGCATTTTGTTCAACTCAAGTACCAGAAGGTGATGCCCTTTACTGTTATTTCAGTGAAAAGTCAAGGAGGGTTTAAGTAAATGTTTTCCTAATAAGTTGTATGGGGAATATGTAAGTCTACTCAGTGGAAAAATCTAAAAAGCAATTAGCAAAGGCACTGTTTGTTAAGAACGACATTTTCCTGGAAGTCCGTTGTTACTATCAGCATGAAAGTTTTCCTACTACTTATCCGCCTCTCTTTTGACTTGGAAATCGGTTAACACCAAGTAGCTTCTGATTTCATTTTGCAAAGCTTTCTATGTTAACATCTCCAGGTATTATATAAGGCTTTCCATTGGCATCAAAATTTAATTAACTATTGTGAGTTTGCCTTCAGTTTGACTTTGATTATTTGAATTTCAACTGCCTTTAGGGAGAAAAATACGGAAGTATATTACTCACCACTTCACATCTGTTGCAGCTTAAAAGGCTCAGTTGCCAAGAATTTTATGAAGCATCACTTAGTAATGATTCAGGAAATGATTAGTCAATGCATCTTATGCTCAAAGTGAAGGGCACCCTCTGTTGTCCATCTTGCTATGATAGGGACTTGATGTTTTCCAAGATATAGAATCAAGCTATAAATTTGCAATTTCTTCTTAGCTGGATATTGATAACTACATAGTGGTAAATGACACACATAAGGAAATCTTTCAATATTCTAGTTAAAGTGTTCAAGAATAGAGACAGGATCCCCCCAAAATAGACCCTGATGCTGATAATGAAAACAACAGCAAACTGGCTTCATTTTCTTCTTCACCAATTAACTAAGATTTCCATGGTCATTTGATATCTCTGTGTGTCATTTTTCTCTTTTAGAAAATGAAGATGTTAATGACTGCACAATGTACAGTTACAAAGATTTTATTTTTGCTGCTGTGATTTAAATTTGAAGTGCAAATGAAGTTCCCAACATTTTGTGTGTTTTGTAATTTTATGATGCAATTATTATTGCAATTACACTATGAAAAACCTGGGGAACTGATGACTATCTTGTACATTTAAGTCTTTGGCTGAAAACTAATACTTCAAGAAGTTGCTTCTTTAAACTTTCTCCTTATATGACTCCCATGATTTTATTACCTCTTCTAAACATTTCTCACTTCTCTGAATGTTGTAATGGATATTTATTGTTATTTAGCCATGCTTTGATTCTTGATTTTTAATGGTTAGATCTCTGTTATTTTTCTTAACAAACAACACTTGAGTGTTTATTCTTGTTTTCCAAAATCTTCAGCATCATATTTTCAGCTCCTATGCTGTTCTATTTGTGTAATACAGTACGTCGAAATCAAACTCGTCATCTTTATCCAAAATCTACCTCAGGTCTGATGGTTTTAGGAAGGCTACGTGATGGTATTCTGTTTTTCCTTTGCTGGGAATATATTTGGTTTACTCGTTGCAGTTCTGTTCGTCATTATTTCTAGATCTTTTCAATGGACAGAGTTAAGCTTTTCAGAGCTGATCTTCTCAGTGGACAAAGCTAATGCATTATATGTGTGTGGGTGCATGTGTACATACATAAAAATATACACACATGTATATGCATATTGTATATTTAGTAAGTTTATACTAAACACAAAATACCTCATAAACTCATACTGGTACTTCCTATGTAAATTTTGGAGTACAAAGGTTTTACTTCATTTGTTTTATATTACATCTGTATCTCTTCTCTTTCACATTAAGAAACTCAGTTCTCAAGGACACAGAGGATAATATGACTAGAATTTCTGAAAATTTCTCATTTCCTTTATCCCACATCACCTGCATAATTGTCTCAGGATAAGAGACAATTATTATATTTTATATAATATAATTATATTTCCATTGGCATCAAAATTTTTAAATAATATAATAACAATCTATTACCATCAATCTTATTTAGAAAAAATAATTTTTTTATTTGTTGTTTTCACTCTCTTTATCTGTTTTTTAAAAAATTGTCTTACATTGTCCTGTAGCTATGTATAGTGTTGAATATTATAATCTCTCCTTTTTAGCTCTCTTTTAGTATTAATTTTACAAGAAATTATGTATTTAGTGCTCATCACTAGTTTTATGTCAGTGTCTTTCTAGTCATTTTGGTTGTGTGAAGTTTGTTCCCTGGTAGGTTTCTCAAGAAGGCCTCATGGGAACAATATTTCTAGAGTTCTTGAATGTTGATAACTTGCAAATTTGCCTTTTCTTCCTTTTTTTCTTTTCCTAACCACTAGACCACCAGGAATGCCCTTTATTCTTGAAAGTCCCTTTGCTAGGTATGAAATCTTTGACCTACGTTTTTACTCTAGAGTATCTTAAATGTATTAATGCATTTATGTCTGTTTTAAAGTGTTGCTGTAGAAAAATTCAGTGATAACACAGTTTTCTTTCTGAGTCTCTTGTCCAAAAGAACTTGCCTTTTCTTAGCTCAGAAAAATTTTAAAATATGTCTTGAAGCTGGTCATTCTGGGTTGTCATAAGTTGGATAAAAGCATATGTAATATGCTTTTTTTGATATGTAATTTTGAATCTTTTTAATTTCAGAATTTTATTGTAGGATTTAGCATTTTTTTCCCCTTGCATCAATTTTCTTATTCAGTGTCTCCTACTATGGATATATTTAGTAATCTTTGCTTGTCTTCAGTATTTGTCACTTTTTTGGTTGTTTTTATAGCCTTCTTTACTCAATTGAAAATTTTTCTTTTTCACCTTTAGTTTCTCCTAAACCTTTATTTTTATGTTTATTTTCTCTCATGCCCCTTCTAACATAGACTTCATTTCTGAAATTTTTTAAATTCCTATTTCTTTCCTGAGTACTTTTCCTCACTTTCAAGTTTTTCTAATTCTTAATTTATTTAGTTCTTTCATATATATATATAATTTTCTTAATTATTTTTAGGTTTCTTTGAAATAGTAGGTTACAGTTGATGCATTTTGTGGACTCATCTTTCTGTTATGCATTTATTGTCCATAGGGAGGTTGTTTTGCTCATCATTTTCTTCTTATAACTTGTATGATATTTGACATTGAAATTTTTCTGTCGCTTAATTTTATGTATTTTTTTGAATTTTTAGAAGAAGATGTGGCTCAGGATATCTTTTATAACTTCATAGATTTCTCCCTTTTGTCTTTTTCTCTAAAATTGCTAAAAATCTGATATCATGCTAAGATTCTTGGGTCTATTCTTTTCCTGTATTTATTCTTATCCTATGAAAAACTTTTCTTCCTTAATATTTATTCTCCCTGCCCTGCTCAAATTTGATTCTCTTCCACGTTTTTCCTCAAGTTGGTCCTATCTTGGTTGAGTTTTGGATGACTAACATTAAGAGATGACATGATTTAGTCTGTCCTAGTCCCTTCAGACATTATTGTGGGACTCTTGCAGTCCCTTGTTATTAAACTGGACAAAATCTTCCTAGTTCCAACAATCTTTTTTTTTTTTTTGAGATGGAGTTTTGCTCTTGTTGCCCAGGCTGGAGTGCAATGGCGTGATCTCAGCTCACTGCAACTTCCACCTCCCAAGTTCAAGCAATTCTCCTGCCTCAGCCTTCTGAGTAGCTGGGATTACAGGCATCTGCTACCACACCTGGCTAATTTTTTGTATTTTTAGTAGAGACAGGGTTTCTCCATGTTGGTCAGGCTGGTCTCGAACTCCTGACCTCAGGTGATCTGCCTGCCTCGGCCTCCCAAAGTGCTGAGATTACAGGTGTGAGCCACTATGCCCAGCCCCAACAATCATTTTTAAATTGGCCAACCATGCTTTCCAGTAAATATCAGTTGGCTGTTGTGTTAGCCAAGGTTTTCCAGATAAATAGAACCAATAGAATGTGTGCTTTTGTGCACAGCTCTCTATCTTTCTCAATATCTATCTATCTAAATTTATTTATTTTAAGGTATTAACTTATGTGAGACTGGGCTGGCAAGTGTAAGATCTGCAGGGCACATTGGGAAGTTGAAAATTTTTGCAAGAGTCGATGTTGAAGTCTTGAGTCCAAAGGCTGGAAACTGAAGCAGAACTTCTATGTTGCAGTCTGGAGGTAGAATTCCTTCCTCTTTGGAGGAACTCCATCTTTTTTTCTTAAAGCCTCTGACTGATTGGATGAGGCCAACTTATATTACGAAGCATAATCTGCTTTACTCAAAGTCTGCTGATTTAAATGTTAGTCACATTTAAAGTCATGCTTTCCTAGCAACATCTAAGCTGGTGTTTGACTAAAGAATTGTGCACCATAATCTGGCCCAAGTTAACTCGTAAAATTAACCAAGATTGTGATTGTAAAATGTTCTTGTTCCCAAGTCTGTCAGACTCACTGGTACTTTTCTTTACTTCCTCCTATCCAGGAGGCGATGCTGCACAGTTCTTGTGGTTGTCAGTCATTTATTTCCACCTACTTGTATTTTGGAATTCATGGGGATAATGTGTCACTTACTTCTGTTGCATGTGTTTTTTGTGTGTTTTGGGTTTTGTTTGATATTTAGTTGTTTTATGAGTTTTTACAAGGACATTTATGAAGATTCAACCACTTTGCCAGTGGCATTTTCTCAGAATTATCTTGTTTTTGAGAACAATTTTGAGAAAAATTTGCTGAAGATCTCTTTTTATTTATTTATTCATGTATTTATTTATTTATTCTTGAAATCTAATTTTTATATGAACTTGTTAACTTAATCTCTTCAACTTTAGAAGAGGATACCTTTAAGATATAAATGGACATTTAAGTGCAGATTTTGGAGTTGCCAATATATGAAATTACAACTGAATATATATTATAAAAGTGTTTGGAAGTAGCAGAATGGAAAGAACAGTGAAATGACAAAGGGGGACGTACATTGTCATTGTGAATCTAAAATATTAAATAATACCTTCCTAATTAAGCTAATATATAGACTGAGTGGAGTTATTCATAAACACACATAGGAATAATTTAATAAATATTAGCTACTATTGACATGGTGATCATTTTGATGAAGAAGATTATGATTTTGTTTATTTAAATGGACAGATAAAAATGTCTGTACTTACCACGTACAATATGATGCTTTAAAGCAATGGCTCAGCAATCCAGATGTGTTCCAAGAAATGTGTCAGGTGATTTTGTTGTTGTGTTAATATCATAGAGCATACTTACACAAACCTAGATAAGATAGCCTACTACCTTCTTGGGCTGTATACTGTAGTATTTCTCAGAACATATATGTAGTCCTTGTGTCTGCTGTTTGTGTTTACCAAAACATCATTATGTGGCCCATGACCGTATATATATATTTTGGAATAACTAAATCTAGTTAATGAATATATGCATTAACTCACACAGCTATCATTTTTGTGGTGAAAACACCTTAGGTCCACTCTCAGAAATTTTCAAGAATACAATATATTATTAACGATTCTATTATTTTGTACAATGCATCTCTTGAATTTATTCCTCCTATATAACTGACATTTTGTATCTTTTGACCAACATGTTCCCAACCCTTTCTCCCCCTAATCACTGCAGCCCCCATTCTACTCTCTACTTCTATGAGATCAACTTTTTAAGGTTTCATATATGAGTGAGATCCTGTGGTGTTTGTCTTTTTGTGCTTGGCTTATTTCAATTAGCATAGTGTACTTTGTTTCATCCATGTTGTGAATGACAGGATTTTCTTCTTTTTTTAAGATTGAATAGTATTCCATTGTGTGTATATACTGTATTTTCTTCATTCATACACTGATGGACATTTAAGTTGAGTCCATATCTTGACTATTGTGAATAATGCTACAATCAAGATGGGATGCAGATATCTTTTTAACATACTGATTTCATTTTCTTTAGCTGTATACCCAATAATGGGATTGGTGGATAATATGATATTTCTATTTTTAATTTTTTGAGGAACTTCCATACTGTATTTCATAATGGCTATACTGATTTTCATTCCCACTAACCACGTATGAGGGTTCTGTTTTCTCCACATTCTTACTAACATTCATTATCTTTTGCCATTTTGATAAGAACCATTCTAACAGGTATGAGGTAATATTTGGTGATTTAAATTTGTATTTCCTTGATGATTAGTGATATTGGGTATTTTTTAATATACTGTTGGTCTGCATACCTCATATTCCTGCATGTCTTCTTTTCAGAAATGTATATTTTGCCCATTTTTCAGTTGGGTTATTTGATTCTTGCGTTGAGTTGTTCGGGTTCTTATATATTTTTGATATTATCCTCTTATCAGATATATAGTTTGCAGATATTTTATTTCATTCTGTAGGTTGTCTCTTCACTCTGTTTATTGTTTCTTTTGCTGTGCAGAAGTTTTTAGTTTAATGTAATCCCATTTATCTATATTTGTTTTTGTTGCCCATGAGTTTGAAATTTTATTCAAAAAACCTTTGCCTAGACTCATGCCATGGAGCTCTTTTCCTGTTTTCTTCTAGTAGTTTTATAGTTGTGGGTCTTACATTTAACTCTTTAATCAATTTTTGAGTTATTTTTTGCATATGGTTAGAAAGAAGAGTCTAGTTTCATTCCTCTGCCTGTAGAAATTGTTTCCCTATACCATTTATTGAAGAGACTGTCCTTTCCCTATTATGTGTACTTTATACCTTTTTCTGAAAATCAGCTTGCTTTAGATGTGTGAATTTATTTCTGAGCTCTCTATCCTACTCAATTGGTCTACATGTCTGCTTTTATGCCAATACCCTGTGGTTTTGGTTACCATAGCTGTGTAGCATTATTTTTTTAAATTATACTTTAGATTCTGGGGTACATGTGCAGATCATGCAGGATTGTTGCATAGGTGCATATATGGAAAGGTGGTTTGCTGCCTCCATCCCCCCATTACCTATATCTGGCATTTCCCCCATATTATCTCTCCCAAACCTCCCCATCCCCCACTGTCCCTCCCCTAGCCCCCTGCAACAGACCCCAGTGTGTGATGCTTCCCTCCCTCTGTCCACGTGTTCTCATTGTTCAACACGCCTATGAGTGAGAACATATGGTGTTTGATTTTCTGTTCTTGTGTCAGTTTGCTGAGACTGATGGTTTCCAGATTCATCCATGTCCCTATGAAGGACATGAACTCATCATTTTTTATGGCTGCATAGTATTCCATGGTGTACATGTGCCACATTTTCCTTGTCCAGTCTATCATCAATGGGCATTTGGGTTGGTTCCAGGTCTTTTCTATTGTAAACAGTGCACAAATGAACATATGTGTGCCTATGTCTTTATAATACAATGATGTATAATCCTTTGGATCTATAACCAGTAATTGGATCGCTGGGTTGAATGGAATTTCTATTTCTAGGTCCCTAATGAATTGCCACACTGTCTGCCACAATGGTTGAACTAATTCACATTCCCACCAACAGTGTAAAAGTGTTCCTATTTCTCCACATCCTCTCCAGCATCTGTTGTCTCCAGATTTTTTAATGATCACCATTCTAACTGGCGTGAGATGGTATCTCATTGTGGTTTTGATTTGCATTTCTCTAATGACCAGTGATGATGAGCATTTTTTCATATGTTTGTTGGCCTTATATATGTCTTCTTTTGAAAAGTGTCTGTTCATATCCTTTCCCCACTTTTGAATAGGTTTGTTTCCTTTTTTCTTGTAAATCTGTTTTAGTTCTTTGTAGATTCTGGATATTAGCCCTTTGTCAGATGGGTAGATTACAAAAATTTTTTCCCACTCTGTTGGTTGCTGGTTCACGGTAACGACTGTTTCTTCTAAACTCTTAATAAACTAGGTATTGGTGGAACATATCTCAAAATAATAAAAGCTATTTATGACAGACCCACAGCCAATATCATACTGAATGGACAAAAACTGAAAGTATTCCCTTTGAAATCTGGCACTAGACAAGGATGCCATCTCTCACTACTCCTATTCAATATAGTATTGGAAGTTCTATCCAGAGCAATCAGGCAAGAAAAGGAAATAAAGGATATTCAATTAGGAAAGGAGGAAGTCAAATTGTCTCTATTTGCAGATGACATGATTGTATATTTAGAAGACCCCATTGTCTCAGCCCAAAATCTCCTTAAGCTGTGTAGCATGTTTCAGAGTCAGATAGTGTAATGACACTAGCTTTGTTCTTTTTGCTCAAGATTGCTTTTGCTATTTGGAGTCTTTTGTGGTCAATATAAACTTTAGGACTGTTTTACTTATTTCTGTGAAGAATTTCATCAGTATTTTGAAAGGTGATCTATAGATCACTTTGGGTAGTTTAAACACTTTAACAACATTAATTCTTCCAATCCATAAATACAGGCTGTCTTCCCATCTGCTTTTGTCTTCTCCAATTTCTTTAATCAAAATTTTATAGTTTTCAGGGTACAGGTCTTTCACCTTCTTGGTTAAATTTATTTGTTTTTCTCCTTTTGTAGCTATTGTTAATGTGAAAGCACACACAAAAACCAGTTTTTTTGATGGCATCTTTAGAATTTTCTATATTTAAATTTCTATAATATGTAAACAGGGACTATTTTAATTTAATTTTATTTTTTATTTTTGAGATGAAGTCTTGGTCTGTCACCCAGGCTGGAGTGCAATGGCATGATCTTGGCTCACTGCAACCTCTGCCTCTCGGGTTCAAGCAATTCTCTTGCCTCAGCCTCCAGAGTAGCTGGAACTGTAGGCACTGCCACCATGCCTGGCTGTTTTTTTGTATTTTAGTAGAGATGGGGTTTCTACTAATGGCCAGGCTGGATCACCTCCTAACCACAGGTGATCCACCCGCCTTGGCCTCCCAAAGTGCTGGGATTACAGGCATGAGCCACTGTGCCTGGCCCAGGACAATTTATTAATACTTCTTCCTTTCCAATTTGGATGCCATTTATTTCTTTCTCTTGCCTAATATCTCTGGCTAGGGACTGCCAGTACTATATTTAATAGAAGTGATGAGAAGGGGCATCCTTGTCTTGTTCTAGATCGTAGAGGAAAAACTTTCAACCTTTCCCTGATGAATATCATGTTAGTTATGGGTTTATAATATATGGCCTTTATTGTGTTGAGGAACATTTCTTTTATACAAAATTTGTTGAGTTTTCTTATGAAAGGATGTTGAATTTTTCAAATAAATTTCTGTATCTGTGGATGGCTACTGTCCTTCATACTGCTAATCAGATGTAGCACATTTATTGCTCTATGTGTGTTGAACCATACTTGTATCCCTGGGATGAATGCCACTTGATCATAATGAGTGATATTTTCAGTGTGCTGTTGAATATGGTTTTCTGGTGTTTTGTTGAAGATTTTTGCACCTATTTTCATCAATGTTTTTGGCCTCTAGTTTTTTTTTGTAGTGCCTTTGTCTGGCTTTGATATGGTAATACTGGCCTCATAGTATAATTCCCCAGCTTCCATTTTTTTGGAATAATTTGAGAAGAATTGGTATTAGTTCTCTAAATGTTTGAAGGATTCAACAGTGAAGCTATTAGGTCCTTGGCTTTTCTTTGGTGAGAGACTTTAATACTAATTTAATATCCTTACTTGTTATTATTTTGTTAAAATTTCCTATTTTTATGATGCAGTCTTGATAGATTGTATGCATCAAGAAATTTATCTTTTTTTTAGGTTATCCAATTTATTGGTATGTAATTGTTTATAATAGCCTCTTGTGATTCTTTTACTTGCTATCGTATCAGTTGTAATATCTCTTTTTTCATTTTTGATTTTATTCATTTGAGCCTTTTCGTTCTTAGTCTAGCTAAAGGTTTATTGTTGCTCATCTTTTCAGAAAACAACTCCTAGTTTCATTGATCTTTTCTATATTTTTTCTAGTCTCCATTAATTTTGCTCTGATATTTGGATTTAATTTGTTCTTGTTTTTCTAGTTTTTTGAGATGCAACATTGTTTTTTATTTAAGATCTTTCTTCTTTTTTTGATGTAGGCATTTATTGCTATGGTTTTAGAGTTGCTTTTGCTACATCCTTAGAATTGCTTTTGCTACATCCCATAGGTTTTGGTATGTTGTGCTTCCATTTTTATTAATTGCAAGAAAATTTTTAAATTCTCCTATTAATTTTTTCATTAACCTATTGATTGTCAATGAAGCACACTGTCTAATTTCCATTAAATGAACATGTTTGATTTCCATGTATTTGTGAACTTCCTGAAGTTCCGCCTTTTACTGATTTCTAGTTTTATGCCCTTGTGGTAAGAAAAGATACTTGACATAACTTTAATCTCTTCAATTGTTAAGACTTATTTTATGTTCTAACATATATTGTATCCTAAAGAATGTTCCATACGCAGTTGAGAAGAACTTACATTCTATAGCTACTGCATGGAATGTTCTGTATGTCTGTTAAGCCTGTTTGACTTAGAGTGTAGTTTAGGTCCATGTTTCCTTACTGATTTTCTATCTGGATGACTTATTCATTGCTGAAAGTGGGGTGTTTAAGTTCACTATTATTACTGTACTGCAGTATCTCTTCAGATCTATTAATATTTGCTTATATATATACAGGTGTTCTGATGTCGAGTGCACATATATTTGTAATTGTTAGATCCTTTTGCCGAATTGACCCCTTTATCATTATATAATGACTTCTTTGTTGTCTCTTTTTATAATGTTTGACTTAAAGGTTATTTTATCTAAGTATAGCACCTCCTGATCTCTTTTGGTTTCCATTTACATGAAATATCTTTTCTTATATCTTCATTTTCAGTCTATGTGTGACCTTACAGATAAATTGAGTATGTTGTAGGCAGCATGTAGTTGTGTCTTGTTTTTTGATCAATTCAGCCACTGTATCTATGTATTTTGATGAAATAGTTTGATCCATTCACATCCCAGATAAATGTTAATAGAAAAGAACTTGCTATTGCCACTTTGCAAATTTCCTTTGTATCTTTCTTCCTCTCTTGATGTCTTCCTTTCTAAGTGATTTTCCCTTGTGACATGTTTGTATTCCTTGTCTTTTACTTTTTGTGTATCTACTATAGGTTGTTGCTTCATGGTTACCAAGTGACTTGGAAAACAATATCTAATAGTTATAATAGGTTACTTTAAGCTAATAACAAATTTGATTACACACAAAAAAATTTCCCACTTTTACTCCATTCCTTCTCCTAAATTTTGAGTTTTTGATATTACATTGTTTTGTAGTGGATATTCCTTAACACATTATTGTAGTTATTTTTTAATAGTTTTGTTTTTTTGGGCTTCATACTAAAGATATCCATGTTTTACACATCACCATTAAAGTACTAAGATATTTTGAATTTGACTTTGTCTTTACTCTTAGCAGTTATTTGATGTTTGTACTTTAAGGTATTTATTGTTACTATGACAGGTGCAACACTGGGGTAGGCCAGAAGCTTTGGGCAGATGTAACTGGACATGGAGCTGTGGCATGACAGAAGCTCAGGACCACGGAGGGCTACTTGCCATTGAAGGCTGTCTGAAGCCCAGGGCCACTGAAGTCAGCCTACTGTTGGTACAAAGCATAGATGAAGCCCACCACACAAGTCTGAAGTCTGGGGCTATGTTGTCCCACTGATGCCAGAGCAAGTCTAGAGGCTTAGTCTTGGGTACCAGCCTGGAATATGGGGCTCTGGTGTCTGCCTGGTGCTGGTTTTTACTGTAACAGGTCCAGTGCTGGAGTTCAAGGCAATGTCCTGTGCTCACTTTTCTCTCTTTCCCCCATGTGGATAGTATCTCTCATCATGCTGTGCTCCCTGGGGTTGTGAAAGGGTGATGTGGGTAATGTAAAACTAACCTTCTTACCCTGTTTAATGAATCTTTTAAAAATCATTGCCCTAGAACTAGGTACTGTGATCTCTTTTCTGGTTTTCTTAGCACTTGTGGAGGTACTTTCGTGTTAACAGTTGTTAAAATTGATTTTTCTGTGGGGAGATGATTGCCAAAGAATCCATTTTGCCATCTTGCCCCAACCTATCTTTATCATAAGACCAGAGAAACAAGTGTGAATCTTTTCCCTCCTTTTCTTCTTGATCATTCTTTGTTTTGTCCTAGGAGGCTTCCACAGAGTCCAAAGAACGTTAATATGCATAATTTGAGAAAGAAATAAACTAAGTGATTTTAAGGATTACTTCCATCTTTAAAAGTGTAGTGTTTTTAAACTGTTAAAAATTTTAAGGTTAAAAAAAACTTAAAAATTTGTCTTAAAAATATTGAAACAATAATATAAAATTTTTTAAATAAATATGTTTTAGCTTTTTGCCTACAGTTTTAACAGTCTCACCATCAATGCCTTGACTTTCTCATCAGAACCATTTGACTGTGTCTCAGAATTATAATGCAGATATACACTTGCATATACTTGTAGGCTGAAGATGGGCCATGATAAATAGATATAGATACACAGATATGTACACTCAGGCAAAAAGGTTTTCTCCAATTTCTTTAGATGAGCCAGTAAATTTTAAAAACTTGTCTTTAGAGATCTGTGAGAAACAGTGAGAAACTCATTGGATGAAACCATTTTTGCCAATTATTTTATCTTGTTTAGACCAACTTCACTTTACTTTCTATACCTAGCAAATAATATATATTTTATTTTCTATACCTTGCAAAACATTTATATTTATTAAAAATGGCAAATTAAAAATAAAGGTTATTTATCTATTCAATGGGTTTCATTTACAGATATTTCTAATAGGAGAGTGCAACCATTTTTAAATTGTTAGCTGCATAATGTTTCTCTTCTACTTGTCATTTTTCATTGAGTAGAGAGTTGAGAAGGATGGACGTGGAACAGTGAAAGGAGACCAGCTTTACCAGTCATATCAGTTAAGTCTCCCAGGGAAAGTAGGGTGACAAATTGTCCTGTATCAAATTGGGCAGATTCAAGAACATCTTATCCTCAATTTCTGCAAATGTGTCTCATTTCCTGGGGAAAAATATTGAATTATTTGTTGATCATAATTACACCTGTTAGTCTCTAAGTTTAATCCTTTATCTATATCTGCCTGAAATACTCTTATTTTGCCCTTAGGAAGCACTAAAATATTTTTAACAACTGCTTTAAAAAAAAGCATTTGTAAAGGAAACAGATAATCAGAAGATATAGTGATAACATAAGCACAAGCTATTAATTTGTTAAATCACTGTTTGACTTTAGTCATTTCTTATATATTATCCAAAAGAACATGCATATAAATGTCTGTAAAAATTCTGTTTTTGTCAGGGGGAGGGTTGGGAAATGGAGTCTCGCTCTGCCACCAGGCTGGAGCACAGTGGCATGAATATGGGCTTTGTAACAGGCAGATTTGTGTTTCAATAATGCAAAAAGCAGATGTTTAATAATATATGTTCAATTAATGAAAAAATCAATCAGTCAGTCATTTAATGAATCCTTGTATTTCTTATAGGTTTAATTAATGAAAGAATCAATTAATCACTTAGGGAGTTGATGAATCCTAGTTCTGTTCCTTATAAATTATATAACGTTGAGCAAATCATTGGAAAACTGAAACACAGAAAGGTTACTTATAAGACAGGAAATATTTCACAGATTTGGAATGAAGACAAATGGCATATTGTTTACATCTGAAAAAGTATCTAAAGCATAATAATTGGTCAATAAACGTTTATGTCTTTTGTTTTTCTTGAAGATCTTTGGGCTCTTTTCAGCAATATGCTGTCACAGATCTGTCAAATAATATGCAATTTTACATAAGGGTACTTATTATGCAATACCATAGAACTAGGCTTTCAACCAGACAAAAGTATTCACACTATCTGAGACTTAATCTGGAAAATAGCTTGGAGTTTATCACACTCAGTACCCTAAAGTTACTTGGAGAATTTTAGGACTCTAAGTGTATACTCAGAAAGACATTTCTTGAACATCTTGAATAAAACATAATTTGAAGTGTTTTAAGGGGACCCATATCAGAAAATTCACGTGAGTAAAGATGACTTTTTCCATTGGATAGGCTTTCTTCTATGAAACAAGCATATATGTGCTGAACTAGATTCAGTAATCGTTTTTTCTGGGTTTTGACATTTGTACTTCCTGTGTTTGATAAAATCAGATCAGTGTAGGAGATTTGAAATGGCAGGTGATTTTTTTTAATAGAAAGAACACATTTTTCTTAGCATCTTGGTGTTCCATCTTTATTTCTCTACTTTCAACTATCTTTTGTGGCCAAACATGGTTCCCACTTTCCTTCTGCTTTCTCCTCTATTACATAGTAGCATTAAAAACATTCCTTATTTTTTTTTTAGGTCAAATCCAGTCTCCTATTCTTGCTTTTTAAATCTTAAACTTTCTACAAATTTTATCTCTATTGTATTTCTTTTCCTTCTTGAATCTTGGCTTCCAAAGTCCACCTGTATCTCAGTATACCTCTTAAATCTTTAGAAACGTTCACTCTGTTTTATCTTCCCTATTCAGATTCTTCAGCATAGTTTTCCTGCAATATTTTGTGCTTACTCCTCCTAGTGGATGTGTGGTGTGCTACCAAGAGCACAGGGAAGAACTAATTAATAACCTTGTTGCTGGGTGTACTGCCAGAAGAAAACTCTTAACTGTCATCACTTCTCAGGAGTTATCTCAGATGAAGAGAGAGAGTCGCCTAGCCAAAGAGAATGCTTTCTTTCCAAGGCAGCTGCTTCCCATGGCTGATTGGTATAGAGCCCAGTCTCTACTCCAATTTGAGACAGCTCTAAAGGGTCATACTGTCTTTAGAACATCCTGTAGGGCTAGCTGAAGCTTCCACTGAGACTGCTTTTCACCTTGACTTCTCCCTTTGCCAAATCTGTTGATCCCAAGCACATTCCATAGTTATCATCATGCTCGGTAATCATTTTAGAGCCTGCTTCCTCGAAACTCAATTTGTGACAGTCAACTTTTTTTCTCTTGTATACTCCTTGTTGATATAATCTCAACACTCTCCATACGTCAACTTGCATCAGATAATTTCCAACTCTTTATTTTGCTCTGAGCTCCTTTGTAACCTGTAAGGGTTCTTGGGTTCTTGCCGAGTTTAAAATGAAGAAACTGAGACCAGCACAAGAAGAGCCAATGTGAATTTATTCCTCTCCCAGGCGAGGTCCTGCGGTCCGACAGGAGGGGCCGGAGACGTCGCACGGACTCTTCTCAGATGTGGGGTTTTATAGGGAGTGGAGGTGTTTGATTGGTTGTGGGAGAGCAGAACATGGATGTACAAGCTGCTATTGGCAGGTAGGAGGGATTTCCGGTGAGCGGGCAGCCCAAGGGGAGTGGGGCCCGGACGGGACAAAATGCTATCGGGCAGTTCCTGGCGGGGCTTCCTTTAAATTTTGGCAGGGTTCTTTAAGGGAGAGCTAGGTGCTGTGTAAGGGGGGTGGGCGTGTCCGAGCTCCCGGGGAGGGGGTGTGTGTCTGACCTCCTGGCGAGGCGACCAGCCTTACATTCTGACCTTTTGATGATATAGGACGCCGCTCTTTCTGGCTATTTCCTGCTGAATAGGGGCAGAGTGAGGGGGACAGGTCAGTTGACTGGTGCCTCGATTGGTAGTCAGACATAGGGATGAAGCAGCATTTGGTTAACAGCCACTCATCCAATTTCTCACATACGAGCTTGTAGCAACCTGAGAAGGAAAGGGGCCATTAATAATAGTAAACAGATTATGATGATAGGAGTGATGATAGGGGTTAGCTAGGTAAGCATGGGAGAATGCCACCAGCTTAAAGGCGAGACTGCTGTATTTCGCTTTTTATGGAGGTCTTCCTGGAGGTGGTGGAGAGTGTTGACATTCTCCTCTACTAGGCCTGATTCATAGATGTAATAGCAGCACTGTTTCTGGAGAAACAGACAGGTACCCCCCTTTTTCCTCCATTAGTAGGTCAAGGGCCCATCGGTTTTGGAGAGTTACCTGGGCCAGTGACGTGATTTGTCACTGGAGGGAGGCCAGGGAGGTGGCAGATGCTTCAATGGCCACACAGAGCCTGTCTTCCAGTTGAGCGGCTGAAGTGACACTGTAGACCATCGATCTGCTTCCTATTCCAGTAGCTGCTAAAGAGGATGCTAAAGAGAGGCCAATGATTATTGGGAGGAAGGCTGCTCATTTGTTTCAGTGAGCAGAGGGAGGCGTAAGGAGAGATAGGAGCTCAGCTTGCCCATATACCTCTAGCTGCAGGACTAGAATAATGGGCACACAGGGGGAGGGGAAGGAGGCATTTATAACTTTGGTGAGGGTCCCATTACACCAAAAGTATTCTCTTGGAGGCACATAAAGGGTGGATCTTACTTTTGCAGTTGTGTTGCAGCTGGAGCTGTTGGTTGTTCCGTAGCAGAGAAAGAGCTTTTGGGAGCACACCTTGAACAGCGGGATACCCGTTAGGGTGGTGTCAGGTCCCATAGATGATCATGACAGGTTGAACCCAGTCCGGAGGGGAACTGCAGCTAAGGGGGATTTGTTAAGGGAGGCATATAAAAGCAATTAGTAAAGTTTATGGCTTCGACTAGCGTTAACCAAGAGAAAGGTTGGGGGTTGTCATACCTTCATTATCACCCTTATTATTATCACTGTTATTACTACAATCTTTATCATTACCACCTTCAGCATTATCACCTTTACCATCATCACCATTACCATAACTTTCATTATGATCATCACCACTTTCACCATTATCACCATCACCATCACTTTTGCCATCATCAGTTTCATTACCTTTATTGCCACCTTCATCATCACCTTCATCATCACCTTCATCATTACCTTCATCATTAGCAGTCACCTTCAACTCGAGGGCCTGAGTTGGTTAGTTAAGGTGGCCTCATTCTGTAGGTCCATCGGGGAGGCGACGTGCCTCAAGGGTGGCTGAATCTGTGACTACTGCATAGGCCACTTTTTGTCGCCCCTCGGCTGTCACTATTGAACTCCCATTTACATAAAAGGTAAGGTCTGGGCTAGAGAGAGGAAGGTTAGATCGGCTCTCCCGAGGTGTAGCAAATGTATCTATTAGTTTAGGACAGGAATGGGCTGGGGAGGGGGAATGGGATGGAAGGGGAAACAAAGTAGCCAGGTTGAGTGGAGAAGTGGGATGAAGGCTGACTGAAGGATTTTCAATAAAGAGTAGATGAGACCGGGCATAGGGTCAGTTAGGAGGGGCAGTAGGAGGTGAGTGGGTAATGAGTTTCAGTATGGGGGGACCTGAGTATGAGGGCATGAACAGAAAAGAGTGAGAAAAGGGGTGTCTTTCGAGGACACAGGCTAAAGGATGAGTTTGATTAGGGCAGGAAGGCTTTCCATCAAGTCCCATAACTGAAACCTGGGAAAGTATGCTAGGCCCTGAGTAGGAAGGCAATACAAAATAGGTAGCTCCCATATCCATTAAAAAGGAAGTTGACTTACCCACTACCTGCAGCATTACCCTGGGCTCAGCAAGGGTGATGGGGGGTCCTTGAGTCCGGGCTGCATCAGTTGTCCAGAAGTCTGAGCAGTTTAGGCGAAGGGATTGTCTCCTGCGGACCAGCCTGCCCCTCACATAGAGGCGCGGGGGGTGGGCCCATAGTCCGGGATGGGCAATCAACCTTCCAGTGTCCAGCCTGTTTGCAGCTTGGGCAGGGTCCGGGAGGTGGACGAGGACAGGGGCACTGCCGGGCCCAATGTCCCTCTTGACCACATCTGAAACAGGGTCTGGGCGGGGCCCTTGAAGCATTTCGGAAGGGTTTCGATGGACCTCCCCCACCGGATGTTTGGTGGGCTGCCAGCCTGAGGGCTGCTACAAGAGCTCGGGTTTGGAGGCCTACCTTCTGCCATAGGTGGGCCTGTCAGGTGACCTCAGCCTTGTCCTCTCAGCCATAAAAACTTTAAATGCCATGTTTACCAGGTCCCATATGGGAGTTTGGGGGCCCTCCTCAGCTTTTTTAAGTTTCCTCCTTATATCAGCCACTGACTGGGAGATGAAGTGGGTGGCTAGGACTGTAGCCCCTGCTAAGGAGGCTGGATACAGCCGGGTATGAAGGATCATAGCATTAGTTAGTTGGTCAAGGAAGGCGGCTGGGTTTTCATCAGGTCCCTGAGTTATTTCCCTCAACTTGTCATAATTGACTACCTTTTGGGCTGCACTTTGCATGCCCGCTAGGAGGCACTGTAGCATTTGGTCTTGGTGGCAGCGGCCATCTTGACCAGTCTGATAGTCCCAATTAGGGTCGGCCTCAGGGAACCGCTGCTGCACCTACCGGCATCTGGTTGTTAGTTAGGTGTACCTGATCAGCGTGTGCTCGGGCTGCTGTAAAAATCCGGTCACACTAGTCTGGGGTGAGGATGGAGGATAGGATTACATACATGTCATGCCAGCTTAGGTCATATGCCTGGGTAAGATAGCGGAATTCTTTGGTTTAAGCAGTAGGATTGGTGGAGAAAGGCCCTAGGCGTTTTTTAATGGCTGATAGATTGGAGAGGGAGAAGGGAACGTGCACTCGGACAATGCCCTCTGCTCCGGCCATCTTGCGGAGGGGGCAAAGGAGGGAGGCTTCGTCATTGGGAGCATAGCACGAGTGGGTGTGAGCACTAACAGGAGAGGCCAGGTTGGGATTAGGAGGTGGAAGAGCTGAGGGGGACTGAGGTCTGTCATAGGGCGGAGGATTATAGGGTCAGGCAAGCAGAAAGGAGAGTTCCTCTGGTGCGTTGAGGTCAGAAAAGGAAGAGGAGCAGGGTGGAAGGGATAAGGCCAAAGAGGAGGTTTCTTTGGCTAGGAGCACCTGGGCAGTGGTGCAAGAGGATCAGAGGGTGGCGCGGGAATGAAGATACCAGAAAGCCTGCACATAGGGGATTTCTGACCATTTACTGTTCTTTTCACAAAAGTTATCTAAGTCTGTCAGGACATTAAAGTCGAATGTGCCCTCCGGAGGCCACTTAAACTGGTTGCCTAGAGGATACTGGGGCCAGGCCATGGTGGAAAGGAAGAGTAGCTTTTTCTTTTTTATGGAAAGACCTAGTTTGGGTAGATTTTGGATTAGACATCCTAAGGGTGACTTGGGGTCTAAGCGGGACTTCTGATTCCCCATAGTTGGCTTTTGTGGGGCAGTTGGGGGTGAGGAAGGGATAGGAACAGGTATTACACCCAACACGGGCAGAAGTGTTCCTTTCCCGGAGGAGGTGGCTGAGAAAACCTACAGGTTACAATGATTATAATCAGGAAGAAAACAGAGACAGGGCTAGGGCTATCCACCACATGGGAAATTAGAGGCTACAATAAAGACAGTACTACATATATGAGTGACGGACAAAGGGTGGGTGCTCCCCAGATGGGAGACCAGTCTGATGCCTTCCCGGCCACGTCCCCGAAGGGATATTTCAGGGCGTCTTGGCTAAGGTATACCCACATAACCCCCGGGCCTGGTCACCACAGAACTTTCAGTCCTGAGGTGAATCACCATTATGCCTTATGATGTCCCCGTGGAACCGCAGGTTGAGGCCCACACAAGCCCCATAGCTGTTAGGCCATGGGACTACACATAAACTCACTCACTCACTCACTCACTCGTGCCAGGGGTAGGAAGAGAAACTGAAGGTACAGTTACTCCATAAAGCAGGAAACAGCCGTTATCTAGAGAGAGAGAGAGAGAACGAGAGAGAGAGAGAGAGAGAGAGTTAAGAGAGGGAAGCAGCCGCTATCTTAAGAGAGAGAGTTAAGAATGGGAAGCGGCCACCATTTTAGGAGAAAGAATTAAGAGTGGGAAGCAGCCACCATCTTAGGAGAGAGAGAGAGAGAGAAAGTAAGAGAGAGTTACTTAATTAACAGGAGCCTTTATGCCAACAGGCTGGTTTGAAATAAAGGTTTTGGTGGCATAAACTGGGGGGTTTGCTCTGCCGTGAGGTGGGGGTTTGCTCTGCCGTGAGGCAGGGCTTGGGTTTAACAGGGCTTCTGATTACCCACACCTCAGTCGCTGGTGCGGAAGTGGTCGGAAGAGTGGCTTAGCATCCCAGGCCACGCTACTGAGCACCGGAGAATAGAGGGTTCAGGAAAGTGGGGACGTCTCCCTCAAAATCCTGACCCTGAGAAACCCCTCACTGGGAGAAGACAAGAGTGTAGGGATGTCTCCTCTATGCTCAGGTCCTTGAGACGGGGCTGGGGTCCTGGGCCTGTGGCAAGAATCCCTGAAGCTGCAGCGATTATGAGCAGGGACTCTACGAGGCAGACAGCGGGTGGGATAGTGGGCAACAGAAGTCTTACCTTGTGGTGGAATGGTGGCTTCCCGGTCTGGCTTTGAGTGGAGGAGTCAGTTTCCCCCAGGAGGGGTCTTACAACTCCTCCCAGGTTTCAGCACCACTTGTAAGGGTTCTTGGGTTCTTGCCGAGTTTAAAATGAAGAAACTGAGGCCAGCACAAGAAGATCCAATGCGAATTTATTCTGCTCCTGGGCGAGGTTCTGCGGTCCGACAGGAGGGGCCGGAGAAATCTCATGGACTCCTCTCAGACATGGGGTTTTATAGGGAGTTTGACTGGTTGTGGGAGAGCAGGACGTGGTCGTACAAGCTGCTATTGGCAGGTAGGAGGGATTTCCAGTGAGTGGGCAGCCCAAGGGGAGTGGGGCCTGGATGGGACAAAATGCTATCAGGCAGGTCCTGGCAGGGCTTCCTTTAAATTTTGGCAGGGTTCTTTAAGGGAGAGCTAGGTGCTGTGTGAGGGGGGTGGGCGTGTCCAAGCTCCCTGAGTTGGGGGGTGTGTCCAAGCTCCCGGCGAGGTGACTGGCCTTACATAACCCTCAGTACTTAATATAGTTTGGCTGTGTTCTCACTCAAATCTCATCTTGAATTCCCACATTGTGGTGGGGGAGACCCAGTCAGAGGTAAATGAATAATGGGGACAGATCTTTTCCATGCTGTTCTTGTGATAGTGAATAGGTCTTATGAGATCTGATGGCTTTAAAAGGGGAGTTTCCCTGCACAAGCTCTCTTTCTCTTGTTTGCCACCATGTGAAATGTGCCTTTTTTCCTTAGGCCATGATTGAGGGGCCTCCCTTGCCACATAGAAATGTAAGTTCATGAAACCTCTTTCTTTTGTAAGTTGCCCAATCTCAGGTATGTCTTTATCAGCAGCATGAAAATAAACTAATGTAGTAAATTGGTGCCAGTAAAGTGGGGCATTGCTGAAAAGATACCCAAAAATGTGGAAGCAACTTTGGAACTAAGTAACAAGCAGAGCTTGGAACAGTTTGGAGGGCTCAGAAGAAGACAGGAAAATGTGGGAAAGTTTGGAACTTCCTAGAGACTTGTTGAATGGCTTTGACAAAAATGCTGATAGTGATAAGAACAATAAGGTCCAGGATGAGGTGGTCTCAGATGGAGATGAGGAACTTGTTGAGAACTGGAGCAAAGGTGATCTTATTATGTTTTAGCAAAAAGGCTGACAGCATTTTGCCCCTCCCCTTTTTTGAACTTGGGAGAGATTGATTTAGGATATCTGGTGGAAGAAATTTCTACGCAGCAAAGCATTCAAGGTGTGGCTTGGGTGCTGTTAAAGGCATCCAATTTTATAAGGAAAGCAGAACATAAAAGTTTGGAAAATTTGCAGCTGGACAATGTGATAGAAAAGAAAATCCCGTTTTCTGAGAAATTCAAGCTGGATGTGGAAATTTCCATAAGTAACCAGGAGCCTAATGTTAATCCCAAGACAATAGGGAAAATGTCTCCAGGGTATGTCAGAGGTCTTCATGGCAGCCTCTCTCATCACAGGCCCTGAGGCCTAGGAGGAAAAATGGTTTTGTGGGCTGGGAGAGTCTCTGTGTTGTGGTGCAGTCTAGGGACTTGGTGCTTTGTCCCAACCACTCCAACCATGTGTAAAAGGGGCCAAGGTACAGCTCAGGGCATGGCTTCAGAGGGTGCAAGCCCTAAGCCTTGGCAGCTTCCATGTGGTGTTGAGCCTACAAGTGCACAGAAGTCAAGAATTGAGGTTTGGGAACCTCTGCCTAGATTTCAGAGGATGTATAGAAACACCTGGATGTCTAGGCATAAGTTTGCTGCAGTGGTGGGGCCCTTATGGAGAACCTTTGCTAGGGCAGTGGGGAAGGGAAATGTGGGATTCAAGCCCCCACACAAAGTCCCTACTTGGGCACCATCTAGTGGAGGTGTGAGAAGAGGGCCACCGTGCTCCAGACCCCAGAATGAAGAATCCATCAACAGCTTGCACTGTATACTTAGAAAAGTCACAGATGCTCGCTGCCAGCCTGTGAAAGCAGCAGGAGAGAGGCTGCACCCTGCAAAGCCACAGGGACAGAGCTGCCCAAGACCATGGGAACCCACCTCTTGCATCAGTATGACTTGCATGTGAGACATGGAGACAAAGGAGATTATTTTGGAACTTTATGATTTGAATACCCTGCTTGATTTTGGACTTACATGGGGCCTGTAGCCCTTTCATTTTGGCCAAATTCTCCCATCTGGAATGGCTGTATTTACCCAATACCTTTACCCTCATTATATCTAGAAAGTAACTAACTTGCTTTTGATTTTACAGGCTCATAGGCAGAAGAGACTTGCCTTGTCTCAGATGAGACATTGGACTGTGGACTTTTAAGTTAATGCTGAAATGAGTTAAGGCTTTGGTGGACTGTTGGGAAGGCATGATTGGTTTTGAAATGTGAGGACATGAGATTTGGGAGGGGCCAGGAGTAAAATGATATGGTTTGCCTCTGTGTCTCCACCCAAGTCTCATCTTGAAATCCCATGTGTGGTGAGAGGGACCCAGTGGGGGGGTAATTGAATCATGCGGGCAGATCTTTCCCATGCTTTTCTTGTGATAGAGAATAAGTCTCACAAGATCTGATGGTATTAAAAAGGGGAGTTTCCCTGCACAGGCTGTCTTACTCTTGTCTACCACCATGTGAGGCAAGCCTTTTACCTTCTGCCATGATGGTAAAGTCTCCCCAGCCACGTGGAACTGTAAGTCCATTAAACCTCTTTCTTTTGTAAATTGCCCAGTCTTGGGTATGTCTTTATCAGTAGCGTGAAAATGGACTACAGTACTTTTCACACTTATGTGTGATACATCTTTATAAAGGTATCAGCTTAAATTCACTCTGATATCAAATATTCTCAGCCTCTTATCCTATCACTATTTTGATAACATTTCTTCAAGTAAAAGACAAGCATACAGCACCTGACATTTTTAGAATTGCACTTTTTCTCAGTTATATTCATTTTTAAACTAGGATTTAAAAGAAAGCCTTGAAGCTAATAAGTCAAAACAGACTGCTTTTCTTATCGTATTTGGTAGTAAACAAGGCAACTGGGTACATGAGTGTTTGTTTGTTTGATTTCTCTTGTGGTGAAGGAGTTTCTGAGGTTGTCTTAGCGATTAACTTTTAGCTCTTAATCAGGTTAGGTATATTCAAAATGCCACTATTTGAGTAAATGGCTTTATTTCATTTTTTTGAGCTAGCTATGATGTTATCCACATATTTGGAGTCGCATTTTTTTTAAATGAAATAAAACACAGAAATACCTAGAAAAATATTATGTGTGAACAAAAAGATGACCCTGGCCAAAAAAGGCTTTCCAAATCTTCAGAACAGTCCATTCATTTAACGACAACAATAATTTTAATTTACTGAAAGCTCATTATGTATCAGCTCCTTCATATGGTTTATGTTATTTAATTCTGTCAATAGCACAGGGATTTGGAATTATTAATATTATCATTTTTAAAGATGACTAATGCTAAGAAAGGTTAAATAACATTCCCAAGGTGACACAATTTATGAGTCATGAGTGAGATTCAAACTTTTTTTGAGTATTAATTTGCTTTATTTATTTTATTAGTTTTTTTAACTTTTTAAAAATTGAGGTGCATTATACTTATAAAATTTACCATTTTCACCATTTCTAAGTGTAGAGTTTAGTGAAGACTCAAATTTGAATTTAATTCTCAAATTTGTGTTTCTAATCCCTATATTATCCTACATTTAATCCAGAACATCAACTAAAAAAACCTCGAATAGAACAAAATAGGTGTCAATTTTCACATAATAAAACCAAGGGTGAATCAGCTTTAGAAAATTATAAAAGTACTGTGTTATTCTAGAAAATTCAAAGAATTGTATGAGATAAGTAGAAGTTAAACATAGTTAGTCATCTTTATATAACACCAGTTATACAATTTCTCATGGAAAATTAATTGCACACCTTTTTTCTTCCCTACAGCATTGGACTTTATTTTTTTAAAAATCCATTTGCCAAGTTCTGCTTTGGAGCCTAGAATATTAAACTGTCATCTCACAACCAAAAAAGAACAAGAGTAAAATGAAAATGGATCTCATCCCAAATAACTAAAAGTTTTTTTGGCATTGTTTAATATTTGGAGGAAAATAAGTGTGCTGCAATAGAGCAGAAAGCTCCTCGCTGTCATGATTTGACTACTGCTTTTAACCCCATAACTAAACAGAACAGACAAAACACATTTCCTACAGCCTACAATGAGGTAATATTCAATATTGCAGCACCATTTTTAGAGTCAAATACACTATCTTTAAATCTACTCTTTTTTGTCAAAACCCCTAAGCAGGAGACCTCATTCAGTCTATTGACATCACAGTCATTCTGTTATTTAAAGAACATTTCTTTTGCATTGGTGGGCTCTAGGTGCCTGCTGTGTTGAAATTACAGAGCGAAATGTTCTTGAGGCCTATTCTATCTGGCAGATCAATGTTTTAAAAGAAATAATTTAGAGTAATGTTTCAAAAGATGAGATTTAGAGACTCGTAGCTGAATGCCATCTACATGGAACATACTGAGCCACCTGCTGCTGTAAAGAGATGTTTTTCCCACCCATTTGCAACTTTTCTTTTTAATTTAAAGAAATTGCTGCTGAGTAAGACTCTCTCTTGTCTTTCATGCCACATTTTCTTACCTTATTTTCTCCTTAGTTTGCATTTGAAGAGACATTTGCATGAGAACACGTCCTCTTGATTTGAAGCTTTAGCTGCTTGAACTTCTGATGGATTGACCTCTAGTGGTAATTACTGATGGAGAAGCTTCAAAAGGCTGCAATACCCCATCCTTTATCTTAGGCTCCATTCCCTTTATCTGATACATTCCTTGCTGTTAGCCTCAATGGCAGTCCTACCTTTCAGTGACTCTAGGAATGCCTCAGCTCCCTTTCCCCTTCTTTTGACCTTTGGTCGGTGGCCTCATAATTCGCCTGAAATGGTTAGCTTTTCACTTGGCAATGTTTGGCAGCATTCATTTGGCTGGCTCTTCCCAGTTATTGCTGCCTTCAGATGTGCCTTCCTAGAAGGCCACTGGCTTCCCAGTGTGGCGGCAGTTTCTTGTTTCCAGTGTATAATGGCACCTGCTAACTTACAACCATTGTTGAAGAATTAACTTGTTTTTCTTTAGATGCTTCCCTGACCCTCCTAATCGGGCAGGTGTCTTTGCTTTGCACTACCATAGCATCTTGTACTTCTACCGTCATAAGGTTCATCACATTGCTGCAATTGCTGAGTTAAATTTCTGTAAACTCCATAGAAGTAAAGATTTGTTAGTTTTTTTCTTTAAAATCATAAACAGTAAAACGGAAATGATGTTGATTTTTTCATAACACCAGAGATTAAATAATTAATTTCCACTTACTAATTTAAACACTTTTTATAGAACTCTTAACCCATTTGTTTTTTCATTTCCACATATTAAAAAAAAAAAAAATCAAGTAAATTTTACCTCATTTATTTTTCTCTGTATGTGGCTGCTTACATGATACCAACCTAAAACTGTTTGGTACACAAAAAAAGTTCAGTTGTATTGTTTTACATTGCCACCAGTTTGCTCCATAAATACCTCATACAAAATTTTTCTAAGTATATAATTTGTAGAATTGAAAAATGTTACTTCAATCCAAGACTAGCTCTTCCCTATAAAGCACTCTATTCTGTGTCCAAAAAATATGTAAAAGGATGAAGTGAACAACTTTGGTACCAATCGGAACTCCGGCTCTTAAGATTAACTCCCTTCATACTGTATGAGATGTTACACTTTGTACTGTATATAGCCCTGTAGGCACTTTAACTTAAAGACCTCATTCAGCTCAACTATTAAATATGCCCCTAAGTCACATCTTCAAATAATATATTTCCCTTTTGGGAGACTTAGGAGAAAAGAGAACTTATTGTACTCTAGCAAGAGTTACATATACAGGAAAGCAGGGCAAGACCGAACAGGTAGGTAAGTGTAGACCAGCACTTGAGATGCTTTAAAACTTCCAGAGCCTGTCTTCTTGAGCAGAAATTGTTTTAGGGTGGAAGCCTTCAGGGCCTGAAAGGCAAAGGCTTCAAGCTGTTTTCTGCCAGGTCAAAGGGCTGATCACAGTTGGGAAAAGACATTTTCATTTTCAACCGCAAAATTGCTCTTCATTCCTGCAAAACAACATGGAAAGTGAAACTGGAAGCCAGCCAGGCACTTTGCTGGTTTTGCTTTGGGTGTGAATTTGTTCACATAGTTCTAAGTTCAGAACATAACGTTATGCTCTAGAAATGCCATCGGGCATTGTTGGAGAATGTAATGTCACACTGAGGACCATTATTTCACAAAAGGACTGTTAGTTGCTAAAATGCAACCCAATACTATATATATGTATGTGTGTATGTGCATGCATGTGTTTACATTACGTATATGTGAAAACTCTAAATTTTTTATTTAAAGAGGTGAAAAGATAGCATCTTAAACAGCCACAGAACTAGAAAGCTAAATTCCTTCACTTTTTTTAAGAGGCAGAATTTCTCTGAATACCTGATTTACCTCTAGAGAAGGAGAAAAGAGTATGAATTGTTCTTGTTGAATTCTTCCTCCTACCATAACTATTGAGATTAATCACTGAATGAAATGCCCCTGTGTTTGCAACAAGGCCTACATTTCTGAGTTCAAGGTAAAACATGAATACTTTGTCAAAAACAGTTGAAATGACATAGTCTCTAGTTTTTTAATGCGTGATGCGTTTGTCCACATTTTATTAATGTCTCCCAGACCTATAGATAGCAGATTCTCAACAGCATACTCAACATGGTTGCCTGTGTGGTAACCTGCCTCATTTTTTTTTTCACTTTCAGAGCATTGTGGTTGGAGAGAGGAGCTTCAGTGCAAAGCAACGGAGCTTAACACCCTGACTTGAGGTAGGACTCCTTTGTAGCACCCTTGTGCCATTTCATTACTATAGCTTTGCTCTTCTCAGCAGAGTTGCAGATTATTCCTGGGATTAGCTTGTCTTTTTTGTCTTTTGTTTTTTATCTCTTCCATACTTTTTCATAGCACTCAGGATATCTATACACAGCAGGCATTGACGTATATGCTTAATAATTAAGGACATATTTTCAGTGTTGGTACAGTAAATCTTATATTCCAATCATAGTGGAAGGCTGAAAATTCTTTTGGTTGCTTGGCTGGCTCCTGCTAAAAAAGCTTCTGGGTGCTTGGGGCCCTCACCTTCCACTGGGACCTGGAGGAGACGTCTCCATCCTGTGGCACTTAGCCGTGAGACTAGCTGAATTCATTTTTGGACTGCCAACCCCAGAATTCAGCAACCCAGGCAGAACTAATGAATTTGGTCTTCTTAACCCTTGAAAAGCTCCCCAAAAATGCTAGAAAAATGACATTTTGACTTTAAAATGCATTTCTCATAATACTTCATGGGTGAAGTCTTCAAGAATAATCTTGTTCCAATTTTAAAAGCAAACAAACTCCTGGTTTATTTGACAATTGAGCACTTCTTAGATCCAGGCATTTCCTCAGGACAGTCTTCGCTCTGGTCCCTCCCTTGCAAAGCAAACTTTCTCTGACCTGGGTTAACAGAGGTAACAAATGTGGAGAGGGAAGGCCCTTTCTTGAACTTCAAGCTGGGTGGTGAAAGAAAGCAAGCATGTGATTTCTATTTGGGAGTGTGGAGAGGACCTGGTGAAGATTACATGTTTTAAATGACATTGAGGAAATATTCTGAAAGGCTCTTCACAAGAATACCTCTGGAAAGTACAATAGAAAAGTAGATAGAGTCATCTATTTTCTTAACATAAGCTCAAGATTTTTTTTTCAGGTGATTCATAAACTTCATCAATTTACAAAATGTCTGTTGGTATTTCCTTTTCTATCTTTCTTTTACATTTTCTTTTCTTTTTTCTTTTTTTGAGAGATAGCATCTTCCTCTGTCACCCAGACTGAAGTGCAGTGGCTCAATCAAGGCTCACTGCAGCCTGAAGCTTCTAAGGTCAAGTGATCCTCCTGCCTCAGCCTCCCAAATAACTGAGACAACATGTGGACACCACTATGCTCAGCTAATTTTTTAAGTTTTGTAGAGACAGGGTCTCACTATGTTGCCTATGCTGGTCTCAAACTTCTGGTCCCAAGCTCTCCTCCTGCCTTGGCCTCTCAAAGTGTTGAGATTACAGGCACATGCTCTGAACCTGGCTGATACTTTCTTTATGTTTTTAGTGTCACCAGCTTTTACATTAAATGTCACAAAACAATTTGCAGTTCCTCAGTTTCATATTTCCACAGTTCCTTCTTTTGGAATGTAACGTAAAATATTCAGCAAAGCCTCACTCAGTGAGTAGAGTGTAGTAGTACATTCAAAGCTAATTAAGAGAAAGAATGAATCCATTGTTTTTATCCACCAATAAGGACACCTGCACTGATAGGTGTAATCCATTCATCAACCAACCCAAGTGCTTGTCTTATGCACAACTGGCAGTGTTATTCTGCAAGGCTTTTACATCTCTCTTTTGTTAATAGAAAAATCAAAGGAGTGTGATTTTTAGAAGGCACTGGGGCTATAGCTTAGCCAATCTGTTTTGCTGATCCAAGACAAATTCTTAATGCAAATTAGTTCACCACTACACATTCCAAAAGCTGACACCAAGTTTAATTTAGATGGGATCCTTTTTGCATCTTGGGGTCACTATGTAGATATAGATACTAAAGGGGCATCTAAAAATATTTAAGCTTTCACAATTGGGAAGTACCAGGTGGAGAGATCTGAGGGTGACATTTATAAAGTTCCTATGGGAAATGTTTGCATTGTGGTCAAGACTAGAGTTTCTCAAACTTTAGTGTGCCTCTGAATGGTCTGAAAAACTTATTAAAACAGATTAATAAATCTCAATCTTATAGTATCCAATTCAGAAGGTGAGGTCTAAAGAATCTGTGTTTCTAACAAGTTCCCAGGTGATGCTGCTCCTGCTGGTCTTGGACTGCACTGTGAGACCCACTGGTCCATATCCCACTATACCCTACTCTATTCTAACCCCACTAAAGATTCCTCCCAGCCTCCTGGCAGAGCTGGAAAAGTTGAAAGAAATAGGTGATAGAGTTAAATGGGATGAAGAGGTGCAGAGATGTTCTGGGCTGATTGGTAGGCCACACACAGAAATGGAGGAAACTACAAAAATCTAAAGACCTCTTTCTTTGCTACTGAGATTTATCTCTGCTTAGCTCTATAAAGGAAAGCAAAGTTGACATTTATGTGATGGCAAACCATAAGGCACCCGCTGCCAGCACGAGCAGTTCTGACTACCCACTGTTATTTTTAAATGTTTCAGACACCCTGGGAGAGAGTACAAAAAAACAGACTCCTGATCTAAACAATATGAGGAAAAGGATTCCAGATAGTACATTTCACACAAAGGCATTCTTTTCCACTAATGCAGGTTAGAAGACACTGTAATGTAGCAGCAGTTATTTTAGGGAGGAAAGAAAGATATAAAGAGGAGCCTTTTCATAAAGATTTTCAGACCTAAATATCTTACCACTATTTACCAGTGCAGTTGAAATGTGGGTTGTTTTATTTGGGAACCTTTCTTGCTCATCAAGAAAAGGTAGGAAATGCTGTGTAAAACGTGTGATTTTTATAAAAAGGTACCTTTGTTCAAAACATCTGAACAATTTGTGCCCACCCTGACGGACCTTCGGCCACTGAGGATGATGGTCTTTGTGCCCAAGGTAAGGTGCACATATGAACATTTTGTTTGCATTTTCTGGGTACCGTAAGTCCGAAAGGAGAACTCTGATTTACAGTCAACAGTTCCAACAAGTGACCCTTGGCAGAAAGGGTCTGCTTTTTCAGCTGGCGCTGTTGTTGAAGTTCAGAGGAATAGCTCATCTGTCTCTATTTCAGGCGTCTGGCAAATGGTGAACTGTTTCAGCATTCTCCATTCCACTAAACGCTTACAGATGACTTTCATATTCTGGAGCATCTGCTGGTTATCTCATTTTGAGTTATTTTTCCCGTCTGAGAGTCTTTTGAAAAGACTCTCTCTCTAGTTTTTATTTTGTAAGCCCATTATTGCTGCCGTCTTCGTGTTTGGGGAGATCAACAGATGTGTCTGGTTTTACCTCAGAAGATAGGCCAGACCTGTGAACAATCTGAAGAGAGAAATGTTGATTTTGTTAAAAAGGAAACAAAAAAATAAATAAGTTAAAAACTGAGCTGAATCGCATTTGTAAAATACATTCAGGAAATGATTCATGGGCAAAAAGTAAACAGTCATCGATAATTTTAGTATCTTTCTTTGAAAGTTCTTATAAACAATACTGAAAGAACTTCTATACACTTACACAGTTGGCTATGTGTGATGCATGTACATAATATAAATGTTATTTTGAATTTATTATTGTAAGTGAACACACTCGTTTTTATTCTTACTGATGCTTGCCAGGTTCAGTGCTTTGCTCTATACCTTGTAAAATATCAAAACAGCCAAATATGTGGGCTCTTCTTGAGGGAATTTTTCTTCATTTTCATAAAAGACAGACACATATAACTCATATTTATCCAAGCTCCTTCATTTGCCTTTTAGAGCACGTGAATGGTGTTCTGCATATATTAAGCCTTTTCTTATTTCCAGTTAATCAGATATATGGGGCACTTACACATGAATTTGAATATTAATGTGTTTATTTAAAAGCAGTGTGACTAGTACCATTAAAATCACAATTTTGAATTGATTAATGCCCAGTGAAGATTTCTTTGATGCAAGCTACTAATTGGACAAAAAGGAAGGGTGTTCTAATTGCAATCATTTTCTTCAGAAAGAGAAAGCACAATGAGCATGTCGTTAGCTAATAGTCTTGTTTTCTTCATTTTTGGAGATCTCCAAATGCAGAAAAGATTAAATAACAACATAAAAACACCCATAATAACACATAATATTTAAAACTTAGCACTTAGTCATACTTTCCTCATCATTTTTAAAGAGACACACATTACAGATTTAGCCAAAGTCTCCACAACCACGTTTCACCATTCCATTATTTACTCTCTCTTCCCAGAGACAACAACTATCATGAGGTTAATGTGCTTGCTTTCTAGTCCACTTCTTACACTTTTACATACGTATTCTACATATGTATCCAAGGCAATATTCTTGACCAATTTTTTTTTTTAAAACCCTGTATATACAAAATAACTTGTATCTGTTATTTCATAAAGAATTAGACATTTTCTATTACTAAAGCCACAGAAAACCCAAAACTTCAAAGAAGTCACAGCTTTTCTTATTGTATAATCTTTAATAGAAAATTTGACAGTGAAAATCACAGAAACGTCTGTCCGGTCTTCCTTGGGACTTCTCATTGGATGCAAAGATTAATTTAAGGTGTTGGTCTGCTACTTGGACACAGATCAGAGGACAAAGAATGAAGGCCAATCACATTCAAAAGTGTTGTCAGAAAAACAAAACCGTCATGTTCTTTATTTATGAGAATCAGGCAAAGTAGATTTTAGTAGCAGCTTGAGAAAACATTTTTGCCATCTTCAGAAGGGTTATTAGACATTACTTCCCACTCAGAGAAATATCAATTTCCTTTGTTTCAGAAGATGCCACCACTGATGGTAATCTCTGTCTTTGTATAGAGTGAAATTTAAAAGACTATACAAGTGAGGCTGGGTGTCCTTGCCATATCCGGGGGAAAGATTGTCTTTGTTTGCAGTGGTCAGATGTTGTCTATAGCTTACACGTAGCCTAACAGAAGAGATCCTCTGTATTTCCGATTGCCCTGTATCTTACTCATTACTGTTCTTCTGAGTATTTCAAGGAATTGACACTTTGCTAAAAATGATAAACAATGTCTGTCTAGTACATCTAGTACAGGGGTCCCAACCCCCAGGCCATGGACCAATAACAGTCCATGGCCTGTTAGGAACTGGGCTGCACAGCAGGAGGTGAGTGGTGGGCGATCAAGCAAAGTTTCATCTGTATTTAAAGCTGCTTCCCATTACTCACATTACCGCCTGAGCTCCGCCTCCTGTCAAATCAGTGGCAGCATTAGATTCTCATAGGAGCATGAATCCTATTGGGAACTGTACATGTGCAAGATCTAGACTGCACACTCCTCATGAGAATCTCATGCCTGATGATCTATCACTGTCTCCCATCACCCCTAGAAGGGACTGTCTAGTTGCAGAAAAATAAGCTCAGGGCTCCCATTAATTCTACATTATGTGAGTTGTATAATTATTTAATTATATATTACAATGTAATAATAGTAGAAATAGAGTGCACAATAAATGTGATATGCTTGAATCCATCCCGAAACCATCCCTCTGCACTTCCCCCAAACCTTGGAAAAATTGTCTTTCACAAAACCAGTCCCTGGTGCCAAAAAGGTTGCTAATAGTTAAAAGGTTGCTTTTGATCGCTCATTTTTGTTAGCTATAAAAAAGTCACCATAAATTTTATCTATATATGTTTATATAATCTGTATTGTGTTCTAACGGTTCAAACAGCAAGAAGACACTGTCAATAGGCTATAGGTGCACAGACAATTTAGATTTTAAAAGTTCTATTGTGAGAATTGATGACAATTCTAGGTCTATAGTTATTGATATATTTCAAAGGTGCATTTATGTATGTCAGTCAGAGAAACCAAAAGAGAGCCATGTTTTTAAATGTAAGATAATAAGCTCCAAAAAGAGTAGTGTAGTGGAGAGAATAAAAATCCTTGAGTAGGTAAAGAAACTTACCTACTCATTTATATGATTCTTTTTCTCTGACTGTGTTGAATCCAACTTGCTAGGCATGCTTGAAAACATTACATGGAGGTCTGATGTTACTGAAAAAATATTTTTAAAAGACTATAAACTTTGGTCTTAGACTTTTTTGGATACTTCATGGTTGAAAATTTCAGTATACTGCTTTTTGGTCCTGAGTTTTTATTTATATTAAGCTTCCCTTTGCCAGGCTTAATAAGGGATTACCTTTCATCTGACTTGTCATCTCATCATGACTATGTGACGTGGTAAATCTTGTGCTCGCAAACACAAACATGGTAAATCTTATGCTCACAAACAAACTTCTTGGAAAACTCTTAAACAAAGACACTCTTGGATTTTAAATTTCATTTGTTTTTGTTCATCACCAAGGAAAACTGAGCAAGAACCCCAAATTCCAGGACTGTAATTTCTGATGGAATACTCTGCCAATGTAGACTACTGCCTTCGATATTTCAGTGGCTAGGAAGATCTGATCATCCCATGAGATTCTTTACTGTTCTTTATGGTGCCTGGAATTTCAGCTTTGTGTTTAAATGCAGGCTTCTTGAATGCTACATCTTTACTTCATCACTAATTTATGCCAAATACAAAACATGGCACAACCTGCCTTAGAGGTTTTGACTAGTTTGAATTTAATTGGGTAATTGGAAGAATTTGGAGATTGAGGGCCCAAGGATAAATATTTGCGTAATATACTTAGTCCTACATTTGGGGTCATGGGTTTAGTGAATATTATTTAAAGCTCTGCTCTCTTTTTCTGAATTGTTAGAATACATGTATCACATCGTATTCAATTTTAGTGATATCTGTCTTAAGGTATCTCGCTTTTCACCTACAGATATTCTCAGGAGTTTCAAGAGTTTTTAAACTCTCTTTTCGTTAGTTTTTAAGCAAACCATTTAGCATGGGAGTGGGGAAGCTTCAACTCTGGGGCACATGTTGGACTTATTGAAAGTTTTGAGAAGGAAAAAAAAAAAGCCACAACACTCTAGTTTTCCACTGTAGTCCAATTAAATTAGAATTGAGGGGGGATGGATGAGACCTGTGCATTTTATTTAAATAAAAATGCCTCTGGTGATTCTAAAATGCAGCTAGGTTTGAGAACTCCTGTCTGACTACTGAAGCTTCATTGTATTATTTATACATTGTAGTTACTATTCCACCTTAAAAGATGACCTTATGATATATTTACATATCTGACTCTACTACTATAGAAAAATAATCTTAAGGCATAAAACAGAGCTTACTATATTTCATATTTGCTCTAGTGTCTGGGTCTCAATAAATGTTTGAATGAACAAATCAATTAGAATGCAAGCCCTATGACCCTGTTTTTATTTGCATAAGGTAATCAATAGGAGTTTTTTAAATGAGTGAATGGAAGGGAAAAGCAGATCTGCACTTTTATCAGTGTTCAGCACAGATCATGGACTATGTTATTAGTAAACAGCAGATAATATTTCCATTGTTTGTGTATCTATTTATCTCTATAAGTATTTTATAAGAAAAAAAGGCTCCAATTATTTTGTTGAGTTTACTGCTTTTTATAATTTTTTAGAATGTCTTGTTGCAGAAAATTTTACCTGACAAGAAACCCAAGCGGCACTCAGGGAAATGGAGGAACACACTTTATTACGCCGGCGGGCCCAGAAGGGTTCACACCCAAAAGTCTGGACCCTGGCTAAGAAAAGTACACAGTTTTTATAGGTGAAGGGGCAGGGGAAGTAACTCAGAACTTTAGACAACGCAGCAGGTTTTAGACGACGCAGCAGCTTTCCTTAAGGTTTTTGGCTACTAAGCAATAAGCTGAGGTACAGAAGCAGAAAGAGGCAGTTATTAGCAGAAAAACAGGGGCAGTTTTAAAATAGTGAAGTTGCTGACTACGTGCTAACAAAATCCTGGGCAAAATTTCCACTTCATCCTAGCGTCAACGACTGTCGAATGTGTATTGTTGACTGACTAAAATTGATATAAATAAGTAAATCTTCCAATATTTAAAAATTTTTTTTAAATCTATACCTTTTTTTTTACCTGCAAGAACATTTTTTCACTCCCCCAACCTTAAAAACAATGAGCAAGTTCCTTTATTACTTGACTTGGGTGTAAATCTTTTTCTATATTATGAAGGGTCTGTCAAGACACCTAGAAGTAACAAGAATGCAGCAATTTTGCACAGTTCTTGCTCGATAATTCAAACATTACCAATTCTAATTCTGTACTGAATTTCATTTTTCTACTTCATGTGGGTTAAAGAAAGTTTATTTGCTTCACTCTGATATCCCACATAACTGGGATTCAAATAACTGTGCAGTGAACTGTGAATGTTACACCTTGTACTCACAAAAATTCACTCTGACAAACTCAAAGAGCTTTAAAACGTGATTGTGTTAATCTTCACAATATCCCTTCTAGGAAGTAACATGACATTTTAATGTAAGGAAATCCAGGTGCAGTGTGAAAAATGCCAACCTGCCTTCTGGAGGGAATTTTTTGAAGACTTAAAATCTCTTTTAAGATTTTTCTGTTTATATATTTCAGACCTTAGACTTTTCAGTGCTACATTTTGTACCTGGTAAGTTTGAAATGATCCAGATGGTATTTTCAGCTGAAGGGACACTTGTTTTCTTTTAACAGAGACTTCACTACACATGTATTTTTAAAAATTTCCTTAAAATTATTGTATGCAGATGGTTTGACTATAGGTATAACCTGACTGACCTTTGGGATTTTTACTAATTTTAGCTGTTAACAAAGATGTGGCTTTCTGATGTACAAAGACCAGTTTAAGTTATAATGAAAATGAAAATCATAATGAATGATTCTTCTGCACCCCATTTTATTGGTTCAATAATTTTATTTTTCTCTTTGCCTTCAGTTTAATCATATTCCAATCTATTGTCAACACTACTGCATGAATGCTGTTTCCAAAATGCTTGAATATTTCAGGACGGCCTTGCATGCCAGAGTGTTGTGATGAAGACACCCACACACCCACCATGACCTGCCTTCAAGCAGTTATTCTGCCACCCAAAAACCTATACTCAAATGCCTCCTTGTTTATTGATTTCAGATATAGTCACTGCTACTTGAATACATCATTGAACTGAATTCTTCCATGCATTCACACCAATGGTTTCCTCTCCCTGCAATGCACATATACCTTTTCTTCATCTAGCTAAATTCTACTCAGCTTTCAAGATTCAAATTAAGAGACACACGTACTATAATCAATGACTATATAGTAATTGTTATTTACTCCAATAGACACTGGCTTCTTTAGGAAAGAAACAATATATTATTTATGTTTCAATGTCAATATCTAGTATAACAACTTCCATATAGTAGAGATGGTAAAAAAATGTATCTGTTAAATGAATAATTTTCTTCTTATAATGTATATGCTTAAAGTTTCAAGTGATTATTACCAATATTACCCATCTAATTTCTATATTAATGGTAATACTTAAAACAATTGAGAGAATATTTTGACATAGTCATTTTCTTCATTATAGTAGAGTTGTCATATGGTAGAAATTGATGTTATGCGAGCAATACAGAAGTGTTGAGCTCTTTACTACATTGTAGACCTTATTCACTGAATGGAACTAATATTCATTAAGATAAAACACATTTTGGACTTTAATTAAAAGATAATGCCTCAGGGCTCAATTAATATTGTAATTCTATGCAGATTTTCTAGTAAAATCTTGACCCTTTCACAAGTTCTCCCTTAGCCTACCTCCATTTGAAGGTGGGAGGTCAGCTCTTCAAATAGAAATATTCTGTAATATTCTTTTTTTGTGTGTGTGATGTTTCTTCTTTAACCTATTAGTGTAATTAATTATAATGGTTGCTTTTCTTTTTTTTTTTTTTTCATTTTTATTTATTTTTTATTTATTTATTTTTTTATTTAGAAAGAAAGAAAAAAAAGAATGAAGAAGAGGAAGAAAAAGGAAGAGAAAGAGAGAGAGAGAATGGGAGTATTGCTTTCTTGCCCAGGCTAGAATGCAGTTTAGTAATGAGTATTGAAAACCTCTTTTATACCAATAATTATACTTGATGTAGGCAGGAAGGAATAAGGGAAGAAAATAACAAACAAGCAGCTAACCAATATTTCATTTAAACCTATGAAATGCTATGCGATTACTGAGGAGTGATTTACTTCCAATTATGTAGTCGCTTTTGAAATAGGTGTGAGGTGGTAATGTATGTTTTATGTATTTGAAGTGGAGAGTTCTATAAATGTTTATTAAGTTTACTTGTTCCGGGTCTGAGTTCAAGTCCTGGATGTCCTTGTTAATTTTCTGTCTCATTGATCTATAAAATCATTAGCTCTTCTTGTTACATTGATCTTTTTGCCATTATGTAATGTTCTTCTTTGCCTCTTTTGCTCTTTGTTGCTTTAAAGTCTACTTTATCAGAGGCGAGAATTGCATCTCCTGCTTTCTGTTTGTTTATTTTTACTCTCTGTTTGGTTGATAAATCTTCCTCCTTCTCTTTGTTTTGAGTCTTTGTGTATCGTTGCATGTGAGATGGGTCTGGATGCAGCATACCAATGGGTTTTGGCTTTTTATCCAATTAGAATATATATAAGTTTAATACTGGCATTTGATGCTAGCTGGCTGTTTTGCCCATTAGTGTAAAATTTTCATTGTGTTAATGCTCTTTGCTTTTTGATATATTTTTGGAAAGGCTGATATTGGTTGTTCCTTTATATGTATAGTGCTTCTTTCGGAAGCTCTTGTAAAGCAGGCCTGGTGGTGGTGAACTCTCTAAGTACTTGTTTGTTCGCAAAAGATTTAATTTTTCCTTCGATTATAAAGCTTAGTTTGGCTGGATAGGAAATTCTGGGTTGAAAGTTCTTTTCTTTAAGGATGTTAAATATTGGTCCCCACTCTTTTCTGGCTTGTAGAGTTTCTGCTGAGAGATCTGCTGTAAGTCTGATAGGTTTCCCTTTATGGGTAACCTGACCTTTCTCTCTGGCTGCCCTTAGTATTTTCTCCTTCATTTCAACCCTAATAAATCTGGCGATTATGTGCCTTGGGGTTGGTCTTCTTGAAGAATATCTTAGTGGTGTTCTCTGTATTACCTGGAGTTGAATATTACCCTGCCTTGCCAGGTTGGGAAAATTTTCCTGAATGATATCCTGAAGAGTATTTTCCAACTTGGATTCATTCTCTTTGTTACATTCAGGTACACCTATCAAACGTAAATTAGGTCTTTTCACATAGTCCCATATTTCTTGGAGACTTTGCTCATGCCTTTTTATCCTTTTTTCTCCAATCTTGTCTTCTCATTTCATTTCACTGAGCTGGTCCTCGACTTCTGATATCCTTTCTTCTGCTTGATTAATTCGACTGTTTAAACTTGTTCATACTTCGCGAAGTTCTCGTGTTGTGTTTTTCAGCTCCATTAATTCACTTATATTCCTCTCTAAATTGTCCATTCTCGTTAACATTTCGTCAAACCTTTTTTCAAGGTTCTTAGTTTCTTTGCATTGGGTTAGAACAAGTTCTTTTAATTCACAGAAGTTTCTTATCACCCACGTTTTGAAACCTGCTTCTGTTATTGGAACACACTCGTTCTCCATTAAGCCTTGTTCTGTTACTGATGAGGAATTGCGATCCCCTGTAGAGGGAGAGGCATTCTGATTTTGAGTATTCTCTGCCTTTTTAGGCTGGTTTCTTCCCTTCATTATATATTTATCCCTCTGTCGTCTTTGTAATTACCGACTTTCTAACTAGGTCTGAGCGGACGTCCAACTTGTTGATTCCCAGCACCGAAATCTGAGCAATCCACTGCGCCGGCCAAAACAGCGGTATTAAGATGGATGGTGCTTTTCTGTCTGGGGATCTCCGGACTCTGCACCAAGAACTGCCGCGCTAAGGTGCCAGCTAAACCGCCATGCCGGCCACAAGAGTCGCCCTGGCGACCCGTGGGGCTCCTCCGCTGGGAATCTCTTTGTCCGTGAGCAACAAATATTCATCTGAAAGTGTGGCATCCTCTCATTCTCTGTGCTTTCAGTGGGAACTACGAGCCCGAGCTGCTAGTGATGAGCCATCTTGGATCTCTCTCCCTGTAATTTTCTTAAAAGGATGTCATCTTTACTCCTGAATTGGCATAATATCAGATTGTATTCATCTGCTCCTAATTGGCAATGTGAAACATCTTATGAAACATTTAGGGATAAGAACTAATGCTTATGGAGTACTGCTTGAAATATTTGAAGGCATCTAGTCTTAGTTTAGATGCCATCTGAGAATCAATCCATGCCACTGGGATGCAGTGTTATTTTCAATGCAGGGTTATTACAAACAAAGCAGCTGTGAACATCTGTGTACAGAATCTGCAGGGTATTAGTTCTAGGACCCCCCTGGATACTGTTTTGGGCCCTCATAGATTTGTTATCTTGTGCTTTCACATGATACCTTCAGCATTGTAGAAGATTGTTGTGTGGAACCTGCTGTCATCTTCACTGCCAAGTGCTGCTCTTAGGGACATCATACATTATATGGGGGAATTTCAAATATGACTGCTCATGAGAACCACTTGGGGAGAGTGCCAATACAGAGATCCCTGTGCTCCACTTTAGACCTGCTGAATTAGAATCTCTGGGAGTAGTCCTGGAGATGAGTATTTTTTTCTTAAACTTTTTATCTTGAAATAATTTAGATTCACATAGAAGTTTCAAAAATAGTATAGAGAGTTCCTTCATTCTAGTCTCTCAGCTTTACCCAATGGTAACATCTTAATAACTTTAATACAATAATCTAATATGGAAAATTGACAATGGCATAATACTATTAACTACAGACCTTAATTTGGATTTCAAGAGTTTTTCCTGGAGCTATTTTTGGTGTATTATTTTATAAAATATTACCACATTTATAGATTTGTATAACTACCACCACAATAAAGACGCAGAATGGTTTCATCAACCTCAAAAAATCCCTTGTGTTAGCTTTTATCCTTACACTCTACCCTCAAGCTTAATACTTGGTGGCCACTAATCTCTTGCCTAGTTCTGTAGTTTTGTCATATCAAGAAAGCTATATAAATGGAATCATAAAGTATGAAACCTTTTGAGATAGGCTTTTTTTACTCAGCGTAATGCCCTTGAGATCCATCCAAGTTGTTGTTGTATTTATCAAAACTTTGCTCCTTTTATTGCTGAGTAGTATTCTGTCGTATGAATGTACCACAATTTATTTATCCATTCACCCATTGAAGTATATTTATTTCCAGTTTGATATTATTATTTTTTGATATAAAATAATTTTATTTTTCTAATGTCAGGAAATGACCCATTACACTTAAGAAAGTTTTCCAAATAATTAAAATTTAATACTTCAAGAATAAAATGTATCCAAATATTCCAGTTTGATATTATTACAAATAAAGCAGCAGTGAACATTTGTATACAGTAGTTCCTCAGTATCTATGGGGGAGTAGTTCCAGGACAAAATGGAGAAATCATAAAGCAAAGTAATTGGTTAGTCAATCTAGGTGTAATTATTGAAGGAATTTGCTAAAAGTAGAACCACTGAAAAATTACTAGAACTAGCAGACATTTGTACCTGTAAGGTGATAGGTGAGACAGACCAAGGATTTTTAAAACATGAAATGAAATAATAACTTTCGCACTTTTATGATATGCTGAACACACACCATCCTGGCAACTTGCAAAGTATTAAGATTCTAGTTTCATGGGCACGTGAAGTATAGTAGATTTTATATGATTACAAATCATTTCACATGTGATTTGGCAGTTACTTCTCAGATTAACAAATCATGTGAAAATGATTTAACCATTGCATATTAAAAGCTTGGACATCTTGGAGATAAAGTTGATTGTATCTGTTTCACTGAGTTTAGAAAGATTTTCTATAATCGTTTACACAGTCCTGCAACATTACACACAATTTTCACAAGTTATTGTGGAAATACAAGATAAAGACTTATATCGTTAATACATCATTGGAGAAAACATGGAAAGTGCTTTAAAATGCTTTTTTTAAATAAAATGATTTAAAATGCTATTTTTAAATAAAATGATGTGAATAAGAATGTCTTAGATGTTAGAAATTGTGGTCATTCTCATTTCTTTTTTTTTTTGAGACTGAGTCTCACTCTATCACTAGGCTGGAGTGCAGTGGCATGATCTTGGCTCACTGCAGCCTCTGCCTCCAGGGTTCAAGCAATTCTCCTGTCTCAGACTCCTGAGTAGCTGGGACTATGAGCACGGGCCACCATCCCCAGCTAATTTTTGTATTTTAGCAGAGATGGAGTTTCATCATGTTGGCCAGGATGGTCTTAATCTCTTGACCTTGTGATTCACCTGCCTTGGCCTCCCAAAGTGCTGGGAATACAGGCATGAGCCACCGCTTCCAGCCCATTCTCATTTCTAAAGAATACCAGTGAGTCATATTTTTGCAAGCTGATCTCAAAGAATTTGTCTAAGAGATTGAAAATATTAAATTGGTTATTTAGAACTTTATCTGATTATTTGGTAGAGTTGGGTTGTATTTTACAGAATATTATTATAAATGATAGGGTGGATAATAATAAGAATAACTGTTAGTTTCTATGTTCCATCTTCTCTTCATTCAAGCCTCTCAACATGTATTAAACATGATGGCTCTAGCTAAGCAACCAAAATATAACTTAAACAATTGCTTATTTAGAAATGTTTCTATCAAAATAGTAGCCTAACTCCTAGAATATTTTTTCAAAAATTGGCTAATTATTGAAATAAGCAGCTCTTAAATGTCAGAATCTTATTTCAGTGAAGATTTGTTGCTTGCTTACATCACATAGTCTGTGGCAGTCTGGCATCTCTCTTCAAAGTAGTGATGCAGAAGCTTATCCTATCCCTTCATCTTTTGCTGCCTCTTAACACATGACATTGATGTTTGCCTCAGAAGTGGAAAGAAAGTAGAAGATTGCTTGTGGGAGATTTAAGGGAGCAGGCACTGAAATGGCACCTATTCCATTAACCAAAGTGGAGTCAAATGGCCCCACCAATTTTGAGGAGGTGGGGAAATATTTCCTGTCCTCAGGAGAGGCAGGAAAAAGATATGGGTTTAGTAAGAAAATAGCAACATTTGAGTTTTGCTCTTTAATTAAGTCGAAGTATTAATATTCAGATGACACTGGCCATGGAAGTAGATCACACAAATCTCCTTCAAGAGGACCTGATGAGAGGAGCACAGTTGATTGACAGCCCCAGCTGTTACACATTTGAGTAAATACCTCAAGCTGCTGTGAATCAATGAGTGAGCTTGGTAGGGGTGTAAGAACCAGACTATTAATGCTTAAAGTGAGATTTCTCCAAGAGCAACCTGCTTGGAGTCCACAACTGACCTGGCCTAGATGTTCTCAGAACTATACTGTCTTCAGAGATTTCTTCTAATCAACTCTTTCTTCCCTCTCTTCTTTCACAAGGGTCAGACCTACAGAGTGGTCTAAAGTTTCTTCTTGTCACTCTTACTCCCAATTTTATCTTTCACAGAGCCACCACAATAAATCTTTTGACTGTCTAATACTGTTTTGATTTTTCCTTACTGGAGGACCTGAACAGACGCAAATGGTACTAGGATTGATTGATTGAGAAAATAATGTAAGATGAGTTTTGAGAATGAGTCACTCTCTACCTGGTTAACAAAGATGAGCTTATCTTAAGGGGAATGTGCAGCATGGATAATCCCTGGCATAAAATCGTGGCCTAATTCTTGAAGTTTTCAGCAACAGGGTCCTGGGAACATGTCCTGGTATACAGAAATAATTTTGCTGGTGCAATGTTTCAGGCATTTGGTAGCTTATAAAAATCCCCTCCTGTTCTGTAGAAAGACCAGATGAGTGATGTATTAGTCATCTCAGGGTGTCATAATAGAATGCCACAGGCTGCATGACTTAAATAAACAACATTAATTTATTTCTCAAAGTCTAATGACTGGAAGTTCAAGATGACAGTGCCAGTGGGATTGGTGTTTGATGAGAGCTCTCTCCTTGGCTTGCAGATGACCAAACACTTTCTTGCTGTGTCCTCACATGGCCTTTCCTGTGTGCATGGTCAGAGATTAATTTTAGATTAGATTAGATTAGATGTGTTTTTTTGATCAAGGGGAGGAGAATATAAGGTAGGATAATTGAAAATTCATTTACTTGGTGGTACTTTCTCAGGACATATGATTTAATATCTTGCAAGAACTGAAGGGAATGAGGAAAACTTACTGCTGAGGTGACCATTCAATATATGGAAAATCAAAGGTGCATGCTGAGTGAAGTAGAAATTCCTTAATTTTCTTTCTATATTGTAGAAAAAGGAATAAAGTTTCAGGGATGTGGACATATTGAAATGACTGTATTGTGCAAGGCCAGAAGGCCATCAGATGATTATGTTCTATTGCTAAGGCCATGAGGAATGTTCTGGTGAGAGGGGCACTAGCATCATGAGAAGTTCAGGAGTGTATCTTCTTTTAGGTTAGAGTTGATAGCAGGTGAGGGGTCCACAGAACTAGGCTCTTTAATAACCATGCGGATCATGAGGCACCAAATAATAAACACCAAGGGGTACTATTGAAAATCAGAAACCAGGAGGTTACAATTACTATAACAATCAGAAAGTTCAGAGGTACAGTCAAGATTCAGAGAGACAGTTAATAGAGGATGTCTATAGAGGAAAAATAGATGGGCAGCCAACAAGGGCGCTGCTTAATATCTACAACCAGAGCACGGTCAGAAAGGAAGAGCAGGAGGCTGAGGGGAGTCACTTCAATAAGCGATCATCATTCCTTGCTCAGTTTCCAGATCTGAGCAATTTCCAAATATAGCAACTATTGACAGAAGAGGTAGCCAGAATCTCTGGAGGAAAGAACTGCCAGTATGTACTGCAGTGACTCTCCCAGTTCACTTCCAAAGGGCTCGTGATCACTTGAGCGCCTTCACACTGGAGAAAGGATCATGCCTGGACATTGTTAGAATTATTTTACACAGAATTCAAGTTGATATCCATAGGAGGCTCAAAGCTCATTATGGTCCCCCTGAGAGAGTAGGGAGTAACAAGGGCCAAGTAATAAATGGAGTCCTGGCTTAGTGTTAAGCTTTTGGGTTCCTGGGTAGAAGTACCTAATTATTATTTCCCTGGTCTTCAAGTGTATAATAGGAAATGATATTCTTGGCAGTTGGATAACATCCACCTGAGTCTTTGACCTGTGGAGTAAGAGTTTTCACAGTGAATACCAGCGCCAAGTGGAAAACTCTGCAACTGCTCTTCACAGCCCCCTGACCATGATATTAAATTGAAAAAAAATTTAACATCTTGCAGGCAGTGGTGGGGATTAGTGCTTCAGTTACAGATCTAAAAATTACAGGGAATATATAATTTTTGTATCACCATTTAATTTTCCAGCATTCATCCATTTTATGTAGGGGCTGATAGTCAAATTAAATGGTGACTATTACTTTGTTCAACTTGTTGTAGACTATCACAAACTCAATAAAGTAACATTCCATTTACAGCTTCCATGCTGACTGTGGTATTGCTAGAAGAGATTACTAAGTACTTAGATATACAGAATTCAGCCATTGACTTGGGGAATGCCTTCTTGAGATGGAGTCTTGCTCTGTTGCCCAGGCTGGAGTGCAATGGTGTGATCTCCGCTCACCACAATTTACGCCTCCTGGGTACAAGCAATTCAGCTGCCTCAGCTTGAATATACGTCTCAGTACCTGGCTTGAGTGAGTGGCCTGAACAAGGGACTTGAGGGAGGTGGAATCAATCTACTCTGTTAAAATGTCATTTAAGTTTTAGATGTGGCCATGGACCAGGAGGTAAGATAGTATTCCATTCAATTAAAGTTATCTGGAGGCTGTATGAAAACTGTATGACATTCTACTCAAACTACATGGGAAAAACCTGTAAGAGTGCCTTCTTTGTCTTGACAGTTTTGCAAGTCTAAACCGTCTTAATCAATATAGTTGTTTCATGTATCCCTGGGCTCCCTAGGCTCAGGTGCTGGGACTCATGGGCAACATGGGGACTCTCCCATGGTTATCTCATTGGGCTATGGTTGTTTTGCATGTATGAAGCTCTCTAGGGTTTGAAGAACTAAAGTGACAGAGGGCCTGAGACCCCTTTCCAGCTGTGTCTGCAGAGGCTAGAGCTATGTCTTCAGAGGTCCTTGAATCTGGCGGAAAAAAAAAAGTCCGTATCACTATTAGGTCTACCACGTGAATGCTCTCCAGATGCAGGGGGAGTTTGTGAACATACCCTCTGGAAGGCAGCACATCTGCCCTGCAGTGGGCTGGTTAAAGAACAGAACTGGGGATGGCATTCCTTCAGAGTTACAGGCAGTATTGACAGTAATGCTCAAAGAAGTTTAGCTTGTGGGTCCTCCAGGTGAGGATGATGTCATGGATGTCCAGTAAGGAGACATTGAGGACCACAGAAAATGCGGAAAACCCCTTGGTGGACAGGAGTTATGGCCCCCTGAGTCCAGCCTCATGAGGGCACTTATATGGGGACAGGTCCTTCTGAAGGTAGGTGCCATTGGCGGAGACTTGAGCTTAATATGGTTGATTATGGGAGGTTGTGGAATCACCAGGGGCTTCTCCCTACCCTTGAAGATTAAGAAATAGAGTGCGGTGGGATTCAGGACAAGGCTCTGCCAGATTCTTGTTGAGCATTAAATCACAGAAATCTTTTTCAGTTTACGTAGTGGTGTTCATGCTGGGAGTGTTCACTCGGAGTGCCTTCCCTGCCACGGAATAGGCACAGCAGCCCTTCCTGCCAGTGAGCCTCTCTTTGGGGTCAGCTAGAAGAAGGGGTAGGCACCTGGAGGCAATGTACACATCACTACTTTTAGCTTCTAGACGTTTTTTTTTTTGCCTATAGAGCCCTGAGTCTTTTGCTAAATTAAGCCTCCCAAGCCAAGCCATTGAATCCCAGTGATGAGCTGAAAATGCCCTCTGCCTACCAACATCACTCTCCAGCAGTTAGTGGATTCCTCTAATGTACTATAATACACTTTCATTTTTGGGAGTTTTACAAAGTCCCCTTGGAGACTTCTTTTTTGTAAGAAGGAGGTCTGCCAACTATTCATCTCCCATGCACAAGTGGTTCTGTAAATGCTGTAGTAAAATGTCTTCTAAATAAAATAATTAAAACCACAATCATTAGAAATATGTTTAAGTTTTGTCTCATGAATTAGTTTTGATTCTGAAATTATATGGAATATTTGTGGAAGAGGTATACATAGTTTGTAAAATAAGTACTTTTGTCTTCCAAGTAACTAACATGAGCTCTTAGAACCTTGTTTGAAATTTCATTTCATGGTCAATTCAGCATGTAATGAAAAGTTCAGGGAAGGATTGGAGTGCATAACTTGGGCCGTGGGAGACGTGGATATGTTTCATATTTCTTAATTTATACTTATCTGTAGAAATGGGTGAATAATCCTAATTTTCTGCAGGAATAGAGCCACAGTATAATCTTCCCCCCACCCCCACCAAAAAAAAAAACCCCATGGGTTGCTATGGAAATGGTGATGCTTGCAGTCCCCAGGCTCTGCCCACTGGGGATCCCAGGGACTAGCTGCTGCCAGGGCTTGTCCCCTTCTATGTCCCTTGGTAGAGGATCCGTACCCCAGCTGATGCTCAGGCTCTGCTCCCAGCCCCACCTCCACCTGGAGGAGGGAGAGGTCTTCTTGGGAAGGAACCTGCTCTTAGTCCAGCTCTTTCATCATGTGGAAGTGGTGCCTCTCTCTGTATTTGGAGAACTGGGTTGGCTACATGCTTGTTAAAAAAGCTTCAAGATCTTTAACTTATCATGGAATACTTCTAGAAATGCTGACAGACTCATCACTATTTCTTTTATAACTATTTTAGTTTCGTATTACTGCTGTAATGAATTACCACAAATTACCTGGGGGCTTAAAACAACATGAATTTAGTCTCTTATTGTTTTGGAGGCCAGAAGTTCAAAATCAGTTTCACTGGACTAAAATCAGGGTGTCAGCAAGGCTGGTTCCTTCTAGAAGATCTAGGGGCGAATCCATCTCCTTGCCTTCTCTAGCTTCTGGAGGCCCTAGTATTTCCTAGCCATGGCCTCTTTCCTCCATCTTCAATGTCAACAGTACGTCATCTCCAAATCTCTTTCTTTCTGTCCCTCTGCTTGTATCACCACCTGGTTGTCTTTCTCACTCTGAGACACCTCTCTCTTTCTTTCTCTCTCTCTCTCTTTGAGACAGAGTCTTGCCCTGTTGTCCAGGCTGGAGTGCAGTGATGCAATCTTGACTCACTGCAACCTCCACCTCCCAGGTTCAGGCAGTTCTCCTGCCTGTCTCCTAAGTAGCTGGGATTACAGGTGCACTACCGCCACACCTGGCTAATTTAGTAGAGACAGGGTTTTACCATGTTGATTAGGCTGGTCTTGAACTCCTGACCTTGTGATCTGCCCACCTTAGCCTCCCAAAGTGCTAGGATTACAGGCATGAGTCACCACGCCCAGCCACACCTCCCTCATGATTACACTGAGCCCATTCAGATAATCCAGAATAATCTCCCTGTCTCAAGACCTTTAATTTGCTTATGTCTGCAGTCTCTTTTGCCATGTAAGGCCACCTATTCATTGTCCTCATTCCATATAAGGCCACAGATCCCAAGGTTTACAATATGATGTCTCTGAGGTTGGGTGGCAAGTATTATTCAGCTTACAACAACTAAGAATGAGTATAGAAATATGAAGCGGTGGCCTTATTTGCAGTATGTCTTTATACAAAGCCTTTTGCAAATCATTTCCAGGAAAGTCCTTGGTTTCAGCAGAGACCTTTTATAAAAGCCATTTCAGTATAAAATTGTCCTATTTTGCCACTGCCAAGTTAACTGGCAGTTTAACCACAGGCTGTTTTGCAAACATGATTTTAAATAGCCAATTACTTTGGATGTATTGATTATTTTGCTCTTCATTGTAATGGCAATGAATTCAATGAATTAATATTCACATAGTTATCGCATGCCATTTCTAAAGAGTTCTCCTTTGGCCCAATACTCATTAGAATTTCCTAATAAACACTATAAAATGACTATCCTGAAATATTATCAAATTACAATGGAAAAAAATCACATACACAAAATCTAGGTAACCAGGCATAGGAATTCTGAGCATCTCTTTCCCTCTCTTTCTGTCTTTCTCTCTGTGTGTCTCTCTGTCTGTGTCTCTATCTGTCTGTATGGGTCTCTCTCTCTTTCTCTATCTGTCTCGATGTTTTTGAGCCCTTACTCTGAAGGAAGCCGCTACCATGTTGTGAGCAACTCTTATGGGGAGACTCACTTGAGGAGGAACTGATGTCTTCAGTCTAGAGTCAGCAATGACCTGAGTGTGAAGTTGGAAGCAATTCGAAAAAATATCCTGAAAACATTTATTCAAATTAAAGCTGCTGAGAAAAGGAAGTAAATAAAGAAGAGCTCCTTGGTACCAAAGAAGCTGAAGATTATGAAATGTCTTTTGTTAGTGTTAAGAATAAGGGGAAAATGAAAATACTCTTTTTCAGTGCAAAGAATCAGTGAAAAGACTATTAAATTTGACATGAATTAGGAAGTAGAAAAGTCAGCTCGCTGTATTAATTTTATGATGTATGTAATCAATATGTAATTTGGCATAACATTGAAAATGTTTTTTAAAAAGGCCTCTGACTTGACTTTGGAGATAACTGCGTCCGTGGCCAACACCTTGATTGCAGCCTTATGAGAGGCTCTGAGACAGACCCAGCTAGCTAAGCTGCTCCCAGGTGCCTGACTCACGGAGCCTGTGAGATAACAAATGCTTGTTGTTTGTAGTCATGACATTTTGGGGTAATTTGTGATGCCGCATAGATAACTAATACACCAGGCTGGAGCATCTTAAAGTCTCATAAGAAAAATACTAGTAGCCTCTTCAAGACTGCCTTCAACCAAGTGTTGAAGTTAGCAAAGGCAGAGGGGAGGAAGGCGAGAGCTGAGCATAAGATAAAAACTCTGTTCACCTTAAAAGTTGGACGTGCGTATACCTATGACACTGATCAAGTAGATGTGCTGAGAATACATTTGCACGGGACACTTAAAAGCATCCTGGGAATAAACTCTTCCTAAAAAGATTTCTTGTATTAGTGAAGTCGTAGTGTTAGAAAAAGAGTGAACACAGCTTGATGCTCCACTTAGATGGACTGCTTGGCCTGGACGAACAGGAATGTAGAGAAAGCTGCTTTGGGAAAAATGAAATGAAGTTTTCTAGAAAAGACAAGTATTGCCAAAATTTCTGGGAGATGATATACTGACCACAAAGTCGCTCTGCTTTGTGCTCCCAGTGCGTAACTCTGTCATGAGGAAAGGGGCTTGCCTGGGTAATTGGAGCATGTAGAGTACCTTGGACTGCAGAGGGCATAAGTGTGAAATGGCACTACCTCCGTACCTATGGAGAGGGTCCCAGAAGGGGTTTCACAGACAGAAGCCCTCTGGGTGCCACAGTGTGTCAGAGCCAAAACAGGACAGGAGGGGCTGGCAGAGGCAATGTGGGAGCTCAGAAGTTTCTTCTTACCGGCACCAAAGAAAAGGAAGTCTGCAAATTCCACAGTCATGAGACTGAGCCAAAGTAGAGAAATAATATACTGCCATTGTGATTTTTCTTAATTCTCAGGCTGGTGTGCTTTGTGAAACAAAAATTATATTCCTTGGGTTTCTCTGGGTAATTAGTAATTCTAGTACAGTGTGTATTTATAGCTTGTACTAATTGCTACCCAAAGATTAGAACTGCCTTGTATTAAATAGATAATAGCATGAGCATGGAGAAAATACTGTGTACTGCCAGAGATTATTCATATATTCCCAAGCCTTGGCATAGCCATAGAAAACTGGGCTAGAAATATAGTTGCAGCTAGTAGAAAAGGCTGTTTAGTTTCCAAGGGAAAAGCAATGGTCTTCTCTGGAGACCAGAGGGTCCCTGCCAGCATTAGGCAAAGAATGTTTTAACCCTAACTTGAACTTTCCACCAAGGCATTATGTAAAAGGAGGTAGGAATGGAAAATAGAAAAGTGTGTTGATTGAAGCCTATAGGATCCATAGGGAATAGCATCTACTCTATCAAGGCAAAGAATGTCTTACAATTGTGGGGAAATGGTTGGTGATGTGAACATAGGTGTTTTAAACCAAGAAAAAAGCCACACATGACCATATGGATTACATTTTTAAAGATGTATCAGACTGTAGGAAATTTGTGCTTGTAGTTGTGGAAATGAAGCTTTTTTGTAGACAGAAATAGTGGGTGAGATGAGGTTCACTCTAAGTAAATGATTGTTATAGCAAAATATTTTAATCGTGGCTAGGATAATAGGAAAGAAAGTATGATTCCCATACTTAATATAAATAGATAGAGGAGGAGAAATAGAAAGTTATTATAGCATAAAGATGGGCAAAACCCAAGAGGGGGAAGCACTAATCATTGGAGCAGCTACCAAATTATCTGACACTCAAGGCACTATCCTGGAAGTACATTTGAGGTGACCCAAACTAGTGGCTGATAATTAAGTTCTTCCCTAATATTGTGTGTAATAAACATATAGAACTGTGAACTGTAACAAGCAACCATTTTATTACTTTTTCATTAATAGCGTTTTTTCTTGTGGCACATGACCGCAGCAAAAGCCAAATTTTGAAAGTCCAGTTTTTGCTTGGTAAGCCATGTCAAGCCTAGCTTTTCTGTTTATTTTTGTTTGTTTGTTGTTAGCCAGAGTCTCATTCTGTTGCCAGGCTGGAGTGTAGTGGTGTGATCTTGGCTCACTGCAACCTCTCCCTCCCAGGTTCAAGTGATTCTCCTGCCTTAGCCTCCCCAAAGTAGATGGAATTGCAGGAGTATGCCACCACACCCAGCTAATTTTTTTTTTTTTCTTTTAGTAGAGATGGGATTTCACTATGTTGGCCGGGATGGTCTTGATCTCCTGACCTCATGATCTGCCCTCCTTGGCTTCCCAAAGTGCTGGGATTACAGGCATGAGCTACTGAACCTGGCCACTTTTCTGGTCTTTTAAAAATGAGGCTTAATTAATGATGGTTTGATTCCATGGATCCCAAAATTTTTGTGCAGTAGGGTGGTGCTACTTAAAGTTTGGATCCAAGCTCTCTGCACATCAATCACCTTAGAAGTGTGTTGAGGGGAAGAGAACCCAAAATATGTATGTTTATGTATGTTATAAATATATATATATACACATATAGAATATATTATAACATATGGAATATATATATATATATATATATAGAGAGAGAGAGAGAGAGAGAGAGATTGAGAGAGAGAAAAAGAGAGAGAGATTTGGGAATAGGGCCTGGGAATCTTAATTTCAACTATCACGCTTCCCTTCTTGAAGTGATACGTGCTGTAGGGACTGCACTTTGAGAAGCATAGTTCCGGGAGATTTTGATTGATGAATCTGAGGAAAGGCAAGGGGAGGAAGACAACCACCAAGAAGGAAGATGCAGAGCAGCGAATATAGTCAGAAACTCCAGAAACTTGCCTTTCAAATGGATTCAAATTGATTTCAGATTTGATATCAACAATGGAGTTTTGTCTATTCCAGGTTCCATAATAAAAGCTGGAAGTAAGTTGACATTCACTCTTCTACTTGTTTGTGTCTTGAAGATCCAGAATTAAAATTTGAGTCTGGGGACAGAGGGTACTGTTGATAGTATGGCCTGGAAAATCAGCTACAGGCTGGACCTCAGTCCACTGTTAGTCCCTAAGTTACAAAAGGGAGTTTTACAGAATGATAAGAAGCCTTGTTAAAGGACAATATCAATACTTATTAGGATGATAATAATAAAAGTGAATGTTTCTATCATTTATTTTAAAACACAGTCTTGAACAGTCTTAGGTAATTCTTATGATAACCATATGATATCAGATGGAGAAAATCAGACTAAGTAACTTACCAAGTGTATTTTGCTGCTATGTGGACAAACTGAGCTTTTAGTTTCAGCCTGTTTTTCTTCAAAACCTACAAATTATATCTCTTTGCCTCCCTAAGTGATACCGTGAGGGAATGGATGAAGCTATTCCAAATTAACTTTTCACAAGAGACATTAAATCAACGTTGATTACACTACTTCTGTCATCAGAGCTTCCAGAAAGTCTTTACACAGGTGGCTGTTGGCTATTTATTGTGTAGGTAACAGCATCCTTCAGAATCAAGCCTAGGAAAAGATTCAGTTTATTCCAATAAAAAGATTTTCCATTTCTGGGACTAGAGACCTTTTAAGGATATTAGCAGGAGGAGTATAGTTGGAGTCCCAATTGAACCTGAGTTGAATGCACTTTAGGACTTGTAGAGACAGATTTGTATGAGAAAGCAAATGTCCTGGGGAATAACTAGGATAGAGAAATAACAAGGGAGAAAGAAATCTGGCACAGAGCTATGCCCAGTAATATGATAGGTACTGGACGTGAAGAGCTCTTTTTAATATAAGATAATGCCTATCACTCAGCTCATCCTTCAGCCTTGAAGGACTCAGGTCAAGTGCTAAGAAAACTGAGGTAACACATGAAAGGCTCTTTTATTAAAAGGTCTGAAATCACTGGGAGCTTCATAACCACATAATGTACTGTGCCACACTGACTGACTCCCTGGGATTCATTCTCCCCTATGTGTGCAGAGAACAGATAACAGAGCGTGCCTGCCATGTGATGGCATCAAGCACACGGGAGGCCTCCCAAGGTCTGCACCTTTGGGTACCACATCCTGTTTGGCGGAGCGGAGAGGATTTGGCCAGCAGAGCATGTGTATAGTGCATACTCAGTCACAATGATCAGGATTTGTGCCAGATATTGAAGAAAGGTGCCTTCGTGGGATTTTATAAGCCTGAGGCAAAAAGAGCGAAAAGAAATGGCAATGATTGCATGGTATCTGAGATAACTCTGCTTGAATCCATATGAAATACGTTTAGAAATAATGAAGGGAAACTTTGAGGGACTCCAGGTATTTCAAATAGTGGGTAGAAGCAGGCCCTAAAGAGGCCATTTATTGCAATTAATGCTGTGGTATCCAGCCTCCCAGGGGCCTCCCAACAGCTCTTGGCTAGAACTCATATACATTAATTAGGACTGACCCATGTGACCAGTAGAATACTGTGGAAGTGATGCTGTGTGATATCTGAGGTTAGGACCTAAAAGGCTTGCAGCTTCCACCTTGGTTTTTTGTACTGATCACTGTGGGAGAAACTAGACTCCACATCTTAAGGAAAACAAGCAGCCCTATGGAAGGGCCCACCAGGAGGGTAACTGAGACCTCCCACCAAAAGCCCGAAGTTGCCATTCATGTGAGTGAGCAGATCTTTCACACATAGTCGAGTCTTCAGATGATTATGTCCTGACCCACATCTGACTGCAGCCTCATGAGATATTGAGCCAGAACTTCTCAGACAACCCTCTTCCATATTCCTAATACAAGAAACAAAGGGAAATACTAATAAGTGTGATTAATAGTTTTTTTAAAGTCACTAAGTTATAGAATAATATGTTATGCAGAAATATGAACCACATTTTTACTTGTAGGATAGAAAGATCTGAGGAGAGTTTGGGTAAGACTTGAATTGCTTCTTAAGTAAAGGGTGAGATTTGGCTGGGTGCTGAAACAATGAGAAACCTTTCTTGAAAGAGGGTTGAAAATTGCTAAAGGCAGAAAGGCAGATACATCTGTATTTAAAGGGACAGATTTGTTCAGGTTTGGGTAACAGAACAGAATCCTGAATACCATAAGATCCCAAAAGATCAAATTCCCTAAAGATCAAAATCCCTAAAGTCTAAAATTTCTAATGTCTAAAATCATGAAAATCATAATCATAAGATAGTTGCATTGTTAGGCAGAATAATTATCTTGTTATTGTCTTTTTGCAGAAGAAAATGAATTTAAATTGAATCCCCAAACTATAATGTCAGATTTAGAGCTAGGAACAATCAAGGCTTTAAAAGTGAATTTCAAGGTGTTACCAATAAAGTTTGTTTTTTCCATTCAGCCAATGCATTTGGCAGAAAATTTAGATGAGAGGATTGGCCACATGTTACAGCAACAATGAGAACTTCAGTTTAACAATGCATCGTCTGTGTTGGCATTTCCTTCCGGCTGATGACATTTCAGGAGGTAATGAATTGAAGCTGCATTTGCCTGAGGAAGTTAGTGAAGTTGCTGATGGATTCATAAATAATTATGTGCATGGTAGGATAAGAAGACACTTAAGCAATGGTGTTGCTGTTTGATCACCAGTATTGTTTGTGCCAAATCTGTGGTCTGTATATGAGTGTATGTGGAATAGATTCCTATGTATGCAAAATAACACAAAAACCTGGCACAGATGATAGGATTATATAATAGAAAATGCTCATGTCTATGGATTTCACATCATAGAAGAATCTCAAAAAGAGCAGCACCATCTAGAAGGTGAAGGTGAACATATTCTCTGAGAAAAGCCACGTCCTGAAAAACAAATCAGCTACTCATTGTGATGCTAGGGTACAAAATATTGTTAATGCCGTGAAAGTCAGCCAGCTCTTATGAACTATCTCTATGCAATTGCCTATAATCTATCCTTGTAATACACATTTTCAAAGTTAAATTTCCTTTTTATTTTTCTGGGTTTTTTTCTTTTTCTTTTTTCAGTTTTTTTCCAGTATTTTACATTGTCAGCAGTTTTTTTCTTTTGCAATTCTCTATGATATGTATTTTATCATTGCATCATTTCCAATACTGGAGGTGTAAACTGTGTAGAGACTTCTAGAAGGTTCTAATTTGTTTTATGCATTTTTTGCAAATGTGATTCCATGAAAGTGCATTATCGCAACGTTGACTTTGTGTGTAAGCATTGGTGGATGTACATAAAAACATTGGAATTTCCTTAGTAAACAAAGAGACTTTTTGTACATCACATTTGTGAAAGATAAAATTTCTGAAGATCTTTTGCTATTTGGTTGGTTGGTGCAGGGGTGACCCATCCTGGTTTTTGATCCATCATGTCCAAAGACTTAGTTGTCCTTCCCACACTGTATTTCAGATGACAGCAGTCCTAAACCACACTATTACCAACCATAGTGATAGATATTCATACATTTAGCTTTTGACCTATTTTTTATGAATACAGTTCATCTGCTCATAACTGTTGTATCAGTATGACTGTCATTAGTATACCTGAATATTCATATTGGAAATCTGTGTTATTATTGCCTATGTTATTGGGTAAAGCAGCTTATGGAGTGTTCTGCTGTGTTTTGTATGTTTCTCACATAAATCTCCTTTTAAAAATGTAAATAAATATCTTTTAAATAATTTTAAAATTACTTTTTACAGAAATATACTGTCAGGATTTTGATCTGTTGTGAGTTCAACATTTGGATTTACGGAGTTTGGGGGTGTGTCTTTCAGGATTATAATTGGATTTATTTGTCCACAGTGTTGAACACACAGTAGAGTAAGGAATTAGGTGACATAGATTGGCTAGATCCAGGTTAGGGAAACCTTTATTTCTAATTTTAGGCCTTGGATGTAAATTAGAAAGCACTGGATATATGAGGTATAATAATAATAAAATAAATATTGGTTTTCCAGAATACTGTCTCATCTGGTGATTGGGCACTGAATGAAGTAGAAGCAATAAGACATTGGAATAAAGAAATTGTTTGAATAATTTAATAATTGCAGATGGTAAATATGAATGAACTAACAAAATACATTAGAGAAACTGGACTTTATGTATTTTCAAATATAACCTTACTTTATAAGACTAGGTCATATTAAACATTTCTTGTAAATCTTTGACTTAGAAGACTTTTATGCATTCAATAACAAAATATTTATTATTTTTTATAAGTTGTACATATATTATTAAAAATTCAATTCAAAAATATTACAATTAATCTTTCTTTGCATAATGTCAGCAACATAGGGACAATTATTAAATAGTTTAAATGATTTATTGTCCTCTTAATTTATAGATAAAAATTCTAAGCAAATGAAGAAAAGTATTTCTCCTTTATAGTTTCTGTCAGTGATTTTGTTTGTTAATTTCTACTTTGAAACTGCAAGCAGATGTCTGGGAAGGAATTTCACTTTTCTCTGTCAAGATAGGTACTGACCCAGCCAGATAATCCCATTTTCTGGGACTGGGAAAGGAGAGATTAGTTACTACTTTTATCTTTTTTCAACTGTATCTCATAGTCTTCCTTTTTAGTTCTATCTCTTACTTTACTGTTTTTCTCACGAACTCTCATCTCTCAGGGCGGGGGGCGGAATATCAATATTTGTGCCCATGCCTAACAGTTGCCTGAGTCTACAGCTCTGAATCAAAACTAATATATCACACACCCAAAAGATGAAGTACTTATATCACCTTTATAGGCAAAGTATTTATGTCCATAACTACAAATCTAATCATTTAACTGAGGTGAAAACTGATAGTTTTTGGGAATCTGTAAGAAATTTCTAGAGAAAAGAAGGTATTTACGAATAGCTCATTTCTAATTTATATCATCTTTTTTTTTTTTTTTTTTTTTTTTTGAGACAGGGTCTTGCTCTGTTGCCCAGGCTAGAATACAGTGGAGTGATTTCAGCTCACTGCAACCTCCACCTCCCGAGTTGAAGCAATTCTCCTGCCTCAGCCTCCCGAGGAGCTGGGACTACAGGTGCCTGCCATTATGCCTGGCTAAGTTTTGTATTTTTAGTAAAGACGGGGTTTCACCATGTTGGTCAGACTGGTCTTGAACACCTGACCTTGTGATCCACCCGTCTTGGCCTCCCAAAGTGCTGAGATTACAGGCATGAGCCTCTGTGCCCAGCCAATATCATCATTTTTCTAATGTTCATGACATTAAAAAATTTAAAGGCTGTGATCATTAATGATTGTGAAATTAATTTAGTGTTATGATAAGCATTTTTAAAACATGAAATAAAATAGTATTTAACAAAAAATGTCAAAACTAGTTTTACATAGCAAGGATAGGTACTACTTAATAAAGTTTTTGATTCATGTTTTATACATGTTTGTTTTTGTGTGGGCCACGCTGTAAAATTACCTCTTATCATGGGTCATAGTTAACATTTTTGAAAGCTACTGATATTTTGCGGTACAAATCCTAAAGTATGAAAAGATTTTTCGGTTTAGTAGTAATTTTCTGAATAATTTTTCTCCCAAATTAGAAATAGTTGGTAACAGAAAATGAAAACATATTATGTAAGTAGGTACAAGAAGTTATACACTACTGTAAACTACACTATGACCTGTAGTTATGTACAAAATAAAAGTTCATAATTCCAGCAGTAGCTCCAAAAATAATAAAAGTTTTGACTTCAGGACAGCAATATCAAAATTTCCTGTGCAGTTCTCTTTATCTAAAACTATGTAAGAAAAATGTAGTAGTAAATATCTTTTGAGAAGATTGTTGCAGTATGTGACACAAAATGACTAGAACGACTTGTGGGTACATGTTTAGCATTGTGAAACAGTATGCTTCAGTTAAGTTCCTGAGAAAGTTACCTTTATTCCTTATGTATGTGTCTCTGCCAACAAATTAATTATCCACTTTTTCAATAAAGTCCAAAGCAAACTATGTTTTATGACACAAAGCCATTAAAAGCTATGATCCAGGACAAAACCTACAAAATAAAAGTAATAATAAGAATGAGAACATCAAAAATGCTTGTTAGAGAAACATTTTAATGAATTCAGTGTGATAAATTTTTCCCATGACTTGTGATGTTTGCATTAATTACTGCATCTATATAACCTTGCATAGCAATATCTGGCTACTTGGAAGTATATGCTTTGGGGTCTGCACTTCATTTTATACCCGGATAGCCTCAGATTTCCTGTCATCCTACCCTTCAACAGGATAGCAATATTGATAATATTGACAAACTTTCAAATGACGGTAGAATAGAAATGTAGAAAGAACAAATTGGCTTAAATTTAAAACTTGTCCTGGTAATTGATATAAACACCTGGAGTTTGAGCAGTGACTTGCTAATTAAAACTCCCATGTAACTTGGACTTTTCTTGCACATTTACAATCCACATTTCAATGCAAATTAATTCAGTTCAATCAGTAAATATTTATTGATTCTCACTTAAATAGTAAGCACTGTTATTTTGCTGTTATGCTTCCTGCTCTCAAGGTGTTTATAATCAGAAAAAAGAGATAAGCAAGCACATAACTCAGAAATCAAGGCAGAATATGCTTAATGCCTTGGAAAAGATTGCCGACAGAGTACGTTAGAATGCTTATTCAAACAGAAGAAGGTAGCAGCATGAGTTTCGACAGAACATATATTTCTGAGGGGTTATTGTAAGGGTTAGATGCAACATGTAATCCAGAGGGAGCAACTGCGACAGACTAAATGTCAGCAGATATTACCTATCATTATTTTCACTTTTATAGTTGCTGCTATTTTTATTTTCCAGTGTAGCTTATTTAAATAAGAATGATCACATTTGTGTAGCTATCTGCATTTGCTATTTTGATTGCCTTGAATTTACTTGGTCAGAGAACTAACTAAATCAATTATATTGATTTCAAATCAATACATAAGTAGGGCATGGTAGATTTTTAACACCTGCAGTGCATTAATTGTACCTGGTTGTTGCTATCACCAGCTCTTCCACAACTCCCTCTTTAGATTTATTGGGGTTTCCAAGAGAAGAAACATATCTGGGAGTGAAAATTATTTCCTTGGTTTCCCTAGAGACTTCATTGTTCATGTTGACATTCCTCTCTCCCTTTGCTGAGGAATTTCACAGCAAACTTTCCTAGCTTGTGAACTCTGTCATTCCTCTTAAAGTTTAGCTACACAAAGATCACACCATAGCTCATCAGAGGACTGTTGCTTTGTCTGTGATATCCAGCTTAAGGGACTCTGGAGACTGCACTTTGATTTTTATAATTATTATAACTATAGTTGGAAACTTTTTTAATCTTCTCAGTTTAACACTTTGGGGAGTAGAAGGAGCTTATCAGTTACTTAAACAATGAAATTTTTAATGTTCAGTTGCTATTATGCATTTAAGGTGTGGCAATACAAAAACCAGTCTTTCTTTAGTGGGCTGTGATGAATGTCCCTATGTGCTTCACAGAGTATGAGCAACCAAATCTCACTTTACCTATTTGAAGATGGAAACCTGTTTCTATATCTCTGTTCCACACATCGTCTGGCAGAGTTGATTCTCAATCAAGGTTTCTGAAAGACTAGATGAAGCCAATATATTATTTTTTATTTACTTCTATCTATCTTTGCACTTAATTCGAATTATGTGCATGATAGTAAATTCTCTTAAGAAATCATTGCACTGATCAATTATCAATTTATTGTGATAATGCCAAAAGTTGTTGGTGTCTTTTAATTGATGGCCTTCTTTGGGGTTATTCAGATTATTCCATGTATGTCTTGGACAAATATTCATATTTTTCCATTTAAAGGCAAAAAGGATGTATCCTGTGAAATAAACAGATATAGCAAGGTTCAGAGGGTTGCATTTTAACCATTCAATTAGATTGCTGTGATAGGAGGCAGTTCCATGTGATTCAGAGAAGAGAGCACTGGAACTCAGGACTGAGACTAGTTCCAGATTTGCTACCCCTTAGTTGCATGACTTTAGACAACACTGTTATTAATTCCATATAACCTCAATGTTCTCATCTGGGAAAGAAAGAGATGCATCCAATGAAACGGGAAGCTGCCTGTGGGCTCAATAAATCCACAAATCTAACAAGCTATTACCAGAAAGATAAAATTAACTGGGGTTGGAATTTTATACAATATCTAGCACATACTAAGGAAAAGACAAGGTAGGGAACTTGAATTATTAATTTCTTGGATATACTGAGTATTTACTATGTCCATGACATTGGGCTAGATGCCATGTGTGATATGAGGGGTGTGTGTGTGTGTGTGTATGTGTGTGTGTGTGTGTGTTGAGTGTGGCAGGAATTCTAAACTTAAGGGGCTTGGAGTCACCCAGTGAGGAAGACTGGGTGTTTGCATGAGTAATCCCATGCTAGATACAGACAAGAACCCTGCATTTTTAGGAAATTAACTAGGCAATTGAGGCACAATTCATTTCATCTTTTAAGACAGCACTTGATGTTCTGTGATAAATGGCTCAATCTAAAATTGCTTCAGAGTGAAAATAATTTTACTGCATATCAGAACATCACAATTTGTAGGCAAAAGGCTTGCCAAGTCCACAGGAATGTGTGGGTGTACCTGTATAAAAAACATATATTAGGCCAGAAATTCTCCTTTCTGGTTCTGTTTTTCTTGAAGACAAATAAACCAATCCCAATCCCTGATTGATAATAATTTGTAAAAGAAGTGGTAGGGCTGAACAGACAGATTAGGGATAGATGTTAAGCAAATTCACACTGGTGTGTTTTTATAGGAAACCAGCAAGGAAATGGCTAGAGTTTGGCGCTGCTGGGTTCTGTTAGGTAAATTTATAGCTTTGATTAATTATGATACCAGGCAACACTTTCTAACCACATGTAACATGTTAGAAACCTGTATCTTCACGTAGAATCTTCCCGTTTTTATTGCAAATTGTTCATGGTGTCCTCATTTCTGAGGCAGCCAGGCACTTAGAAAGATTTTCTCAGTTCAGGTTTTGATTTTTCTTAAATGCTCAATAAGAGATAAAAATAAGCTTATAAATAAACTGTTCTTGATTCAGTATATCAACAGTAAGCTAATTTGTCATAGAAACAAGCAGTTATCTCTCCCCAATCTCCCCACCCCTGCTATCCTGCCCCTAACCCCCCCACCCCACAACAGACAGCAGTGTATGATATTCCCCTCCCTGTGTCCATGTGTTCTCATTGTTTGACACCGACTTATGAGTGAGAACTTGTGATGTTTGGTTTTCTGTTCTTGTCAGTTTGCTGACAATGATGGTTTCCAGCTTCATCCATGTCCCTGCCTGCAAAGGACATGAACTCATCCGTTTTTATGGCTGGATAGTATTCCATGGTGTATATGTGCCACATTTTCTTTATCCAGTCTGTCATTGACGGGCATTTGGGTTGGTTCCAAGTCTTTGCTATTGTAAACAGTGCTGCAATGAACATACGTGTGCATGTGTCTTTATAATAGAACAATTTATAATCCTTTGGGTATATACCCAGCAATGGGATTTCTGGTCAAATGGTATTTCTATTTCTAGATCCTTGAGGAATCACCACACTGTTTTCCACAATGGTTGAACTAATTTACACTCTCACCAACAGTGTAAAAGTGTTCCAGTTTCTCCACATCCTTTCGAGCAACTGTTGTCTCTAGATTTTTTAATGATTGCCATTCTAACTGGCGTGAGATGGTATCTCAATGTGGTTTTGATTTGCATTTCTCTAATGACCAGTGTTGATGAGCATTTTTTCATATGTTTGTTGGCCTCATAAATGTCTTCGTTTGAAAAGTGTCTGTTCATATCCTTTGCCCACTTTATGATGAAATTGCTTGTTTTTTTTTCTTGTAAATTTGTTTTAGTTCTTTGTAGATTCTGGATATTAGTCCTTTTTCCAACGGGTAGCTTGCAAAAAATTTTTCCCATTCTGTTGGTGTCTGGCTCAGTCTAATGATTGTTTCTTTTGCTGTGCAGAAGCTCTTAAGTTTAATTAGATCCTGTTTGTCTATTTTGGCTTTTGTTGCCATTGCTTTTGGTGTTTTAGTCATGAAGTCCTTGCCTATGCCTATGTCCTGAATGATTTTGCCTAGGTTTTCTTCTAGGATTTTTATGGTGTTAGGTCTTAGGCTTAAATTTTTAATCCATCTGGAGTTAATTTTTTTATAAGGGTAAGGAAGGGGCCAGTTTCAGCTTTCTGCACATTGCTAGCCAGTTTTCCCAACACCATTTATTAAACAGGGAATCCTTTCCCCATTGCTTGTTTTTGTCAGGTTTGTCAAAGATCAGATGGTTGTAGATATATGGCATTACTTCTGAGGCTTCTGGTCTGTTCCATCTCTGTTTTGATACCAGTACCATGCTGTTTTGATTACTGTAACCTTGTAGTATAGTTTAAAGTCAGGTAGCATGATGCCTCCAGCTTTGTTCTTTTTGCTTAGGATTGTCTTGGATATGTGGGCTCATTTTTGGTTCCATGTGAAGTTTAAGGTGGTTTTGTCTAGTTCTATGAAGAAGGTCAACAGTAGCTTGATGGGGATAGCATTGAATCTATAAATTACTTTGGGCAGTAAGGCCTTTTTCACGATATTGATTCTTCCTGTCCTTTCATCTGTTTATGTCCTCTCTTATTTCCTTTAGCTGTGGTTTATAGTTCTCCTTGAAGAGGTCCTTCATATCCTTTGTTAGTTGTATTCTTAGGTATTTTATTCTCTTGGTAGCAATTGTGAATGGGAGTTCACTCATGATTTGGCTCTCTGTTAGTCTGTTATTGGTGTATAGGAATACTTGTGATTTCTGCAGGTTGATTTTGAATCCTGAGACTTTGCTAAAGTTGCTTATCAGCTTAAGGAGATTTTGGGCTGAGACAGTGGGGTCTTCTAAATATACAATCATGTCATCTGCAAATAGAGGCAATTAGACTTCCTCCTTTCCCAATTGAATACGCTTTATTTCTTTTTCTTGCCTGATTGCTCTGGCTAGACCTTCCAATACTATATTGAATAGGAGTAGTGAGAGAGGGCATCCTTGTCTAGTGCCAGTTTTCAAAGGGAATGCTTCCAGTTTTTGCCCGATCAGTATGATATTGGCTGTGGGTTTGTCTTAAATAGCTTTTGTTATTTTGAGATACATTCCGTCGATACCTAGTTTATTGAGAGTTTTTAGCATAAAGGTTGTTGAATTTTGTCAAAGGCCTTCTCTGCATGTATTGGGATAATCATGTGGTTTTTGTCTTTGGTTCTGTTTATGTGATGGATTACATTTATATATTTGCATATATTGAACTAGCCTTGCATCCCTGGGATGAAACCTACTTGATTGTGATGAATAAACTTTTTGATGTGCTGTTGCATTTGGTTTGCCAGTATTTTATTGAAGTTTTTTTTTTTTTTTTTTTTTTTTTTTTATTGCATTTTAGGTTTTGGGGTACATGTGAAAAACATGCAAGGTTGTTGCTTAGGTGCATACGTGGCAGTGTGATTTGCTGCCTTCCTCCCCTTCACCCATATCTGGCATTTCTCCCCATGCTATCCCTCCCCAATTCCCCACCCCCCCGCTGTCCCCCCCACTCCCCCACAACAGACCCCCATGTATAGTGCTCCCCTCCCTGTGTCCATGTGTTCTCCTTGTTCAACACCCGCCTATGAGTGAGAACATGTGGTGTTTGATTTTGTGTTCTTGTGTCAGTTTGCTGAGAATGATGTTTTCCAGGTTCATCCATGTCCCTACAAAGGACGCGAACTCCTCGTTTTTAATGGCTGCATAATATTCCATGGTGTATATGTGCCACATTTTTCCTGTCCAGTCTATCATCGATGGGCATTTGGGTTGGTTCCAGGTCTTTGCTATTGTAAACTGTGCTGCAATGAACATTCGTGTGCATGTGTCCTTATAGTAGAACGATTTATAATCCTTTGGATATATGCCCAGTAATGGGATTGCTGGGTCAAATGGAATTTCTATTTCTAGGTCCTTGAGGAATCGCCACACTGTTTTCCACAATGGTTGAACTAATTTACACTCCCACCAACAGTGTAAAAGTGTTCCTATTTCTCCACATCCTCTCCAGCATCTGTTGTCTCCAGATTTTTTAATGATTGCCATTCTAACTGGTGTGAGATGGTATCTCAATGTAGTTTTGATTTGCATTTCTCTAATGGCCAGTGATGATGAGCATTTTTTCATATGCTTGTTGGCCTCATGTATGTCTTCTTTTGTAAAGTATCTGTTCATGTCCTTCGCCCACTTTTGAATGGGCTTGTTTGTTTTTTTCTTGTAAATCTTTTTTAGCTCGTTGTAAATTCTGGATATCAGCCCTTTGTCAGATGGGTAGGCTGCAAAAATTTTTTCCCATTCTGTTGGTTGCCGATTCACTCTATTGACTGTTTCTTTTGCTGTGCAGAAGCTGTGGAGTTTGATTAGGTCCCATTTGTCTATTTTGGCTTTTGTTGCCAATGCTTTTGGTGTTTTGGTCATGAAGTCCTTGCCTACGCCTATGTCCTGAATGGTTTTGCCTAGGTTTCCTTCTAGTGTTTTTATGGTGTTAGGTCTTATGTTTAAGTCTTTAATCCATCTGGAGTCAATTTTAGTGTAAGGTGTCAGGAAGGGGTCGAATTTCTGCTTTCTGCATATGGCTAGCCAGTTTTCCCAACACCACTTATTGAACAGGGAATCCTTTCCCCATTGCTTGTTTTTATCAGGTTTGTCAAAGATCAGGTGGTTGTAGATATGTTGTGTTGTCTCCGACGCCTCTGTTCTGTTCCATTGGTCTATATCTCTGTTTTGGTACCAGTACCATGCTGTTTTGATTACTGTAGCCTTGTAGTAGAGTTTGATGTCTGGTAGTGTGATGCCTCCTGCTTTGTTCTTTTTGCTTAGAATTGACTTGGCTATGCGGGCTCTCTTTTGGTTCCATATGAAGTTTAAGGTGGTTTTTTCCAGTTCTGTGAAGAAGGTCATTGGTAGCTTGATGGGGATAGCATTGAATCTGTATATTACTTTGGGCAGTATGGCCATTTTCACGATATTAATTCTTCCTAACCATGAACATGGAATGTTTCTCCATCTGTTTGTGTCCTCTCTTATTTCGTTGAGCAGTGATTTGTAGTTCTCCTTGAAGAGGTCCTTTACATTCCTTGTTAGTTGTATTCCTAGGTATTTTATTCTCTTTGTAGCGATTGTGAATGGCAGTTCGTTCTTGATTTGGCTCTCTTTAAGTCTGTTATTGGTGTATAGGAACGCTTGTGATTTTTGCACATTGATTTTGTATCCTGAGACTTTGCTGAAGTTGCTTATCAGTTTCAGGAGCTTTTGGGCTGAGATGAGGGGGTCCTCTAGATATACAATCATGTCGTCTGCAAATAGAGACAATTTGACTTCCTCCTTTCCTAATTGAATACCCTTTATTTCTTTTTCTTGCCTGATTGCTCTGGCTAGAACTTCCAGTACTATATTGAATAGGAGTGGTGAGAGAGGGCATCCTTGTCTAGTGCCAGATTTCAAAGGGAATGCTTCCAGTTTTTTCCCGTTCAGTATGATATTGGCTGTCGGTTTGTCGTAAATAGCTTTTATTATTTTGAGATACGTTCCATCGATACCTAGTTTATTGAGGGTTTTTAGCATAAAGGGCTGTTGAATTTTGTCGAAGGCCTTCTCTGCATCAATTGAGATAATCATGTGGTTTTTGTCTTTGGTTCTGTTTATGTGGTGAATTACATTTATAGACTTGCGTATATTGAACCAGCCTTGCATCCCCGGGATGAATCCTACTTGATCATGGTGGATAAGCTTTTTGATGTGCTGTTGTAATCGGCTTGCCATTATTTTATTGAAGATTTTTGCATCTATGTTCATCATGGATATTGGCCTGTAGTTTTCTTTTCTTGTTGAGTCTCTGCCAGGTTTTGGTATTAGGATGATGTTGGTCTCATAAAATGATTTGGGAAGGATTCCCTCTTTTTGGATTATTTGGAATAGTTTCAGTAGGAATGGTATCAGTTCCTCTTTGTATGTCTGGTAGAATTCGGCTGTGAACCCATCTGGGCCTGGGCTTTTTTTGGGTGGTAGGCTCTTAATTGCTGCCTCGACTTCAGACCTTGTTATTGGTCTATTCAGGGTTTCGACTTCTTCCTGGTTTAGGCTTGGCAGGAGGCAGCTGTCCAGGAATTTATCCATTTCCTCCAGGTTTTCTAATTTATGTGCATAGAGTTGTTTGTAATAATCTCTGATGATGGTTTGAATTTCTGTGGAATCTGTGGTGATATCGCCTTTGTCATTTTTTATTGCATCTATTTGGTTATTCTCTCTTTTCTTTTTTATTAGTCTGGCTAGTGGTCTGTCTATTTTGTTGATCTTTTCAAAAAACCAGCTCCTGGATTTATTGATTTTTTGAAGGGTTTTTCGTGTCTCTATCTCCTTCAATTCTGCTTTGATCTTAGTTATTTCTTGTCTTCTGCTAGGTTTTGAGTTTTTTTGATCTTGCTCCTCTAGCTCTTTCAATTTTGACGATAGGGTGTCAATTTTAGATCTCTCCTTTCTTCTCATGTGGGCACTTATTGCTATATATTTTCCTCTAGAGACTGCTTTAAATGTGTCCCAGAGATTCTGGTATGTGGTGTCTTCATTCTCGTTGGTTTTGAAGAACGTCTTTATTTCTGCCTTCATTTCATTGTTTATCCAGTCAACATTCAGGAGAAAGTTGTTCATTTTCCATGAGGCTGTGCGGTTCTGGGTTGGTTTCTGAATTCTGAGTTCTAACTTGATTGCACTGTGGTCTGAGAGACTGTTTGTTATGGTTTCCGTTCTTTTGCATTTGCTGAGGAGTGATTTACTTCCAATTATGTGGTCAATTTTAGAGTAGGTGTGATGTGGTGCTGAGAAGAATGTATATTCTGTGGATTTGGGGTGGAGAGTTCTGTAAATGTCTATTAGGTTTGCTTGTTCCAGGTCTGAGTTCAAGTCCTGGATATCCTTGTTAATTTTCTGTCTCGTTGATCTGTCTAATATTGACAGTGGTGTGTTGAAGTCTCCCACTATTATTGTGTGGGAGTCTAAGTCTCTTTGTAAGTCTTTAAGAACTTGCCTTATGTATCTGGGTGCTCCTGTATTAGGTGCATATATATTTAGGATCGTTAGCTCTTCTTGCTGCATTGATCCTTTTACCATTATGTAATGTCCTTCTTTGTCTCTTTTGATCTTTGTTGCTTTAAAGTCTATTTTATCAGAGATGAGAATTGCAACTCCTGCTTTTTTTTGCTCTCCATTTGCTTGGTAAATCTTCCTCCATCCCTTTATTTTGAGCCTTTGTGTATCCTTGCATGCGAGATGGGTTTCCTGGATACAGCACACTGATGGGTTTTGGCTTTTTATCCAATTTGCCAGTCTGTGTCTTTTGATTGGGGCATTTAGTCCGTTTACATTCAGGGTTAATATTGTTATGTGTGAATTCGATCCTGTCATTTTGGTGCTAGGTGGCTGTTTTGCCCTTTGGTTGATGCAGATTCTTCATTGTGTTGATGCTCTTTACCTTTTCGTGTGTTTTTGGAGTGGCTGGTACTGGTTGTTCTTTTCTATGTGTAGTGCCTCCTTCAGGAGCTCTTGTAGAGCTGGTCTGGTGGTGATGAACTCTCTGAGTTCTTGCTTGTTCACAAAGGATTTTATTTTTCCTTCACTTATGAAGCTTAGTTTGGCTGGATACGAAATTCTGGGTTGAAAGTTCTTTTCCTTAAGGATGTTGAATATCGGCCCCCACTCTCTTCTGGCCTGTAGGGTTTCTGCTGAGAGATCTGCAGTGAGTCTGATGGGCTTCCCTTTGTGGGTAACCCGACCTTTCTCTCTGGCTGCCCTTAGTATTTTCTCCTTCATTTCAACCCTGGTGAATCTGATGATTATGTGTCTTGGGGTTGCTCTTCTAGAGGAGTATCTTTGTGGTGTTCTCTGTATTTCCTGGACTTGAATCTCGGCCTGCCTTGTTAGGTTGGGGAAGTTTTCCTGGATAATATCCTGAAGAGTATTTTCCAGCTTGGATGCATTCTCTTCGTCACATTCAGGTACACCTATCAAACGTAGATTAGGTCTTTTCACATAGTCCCATATTTCTTGTTGACTTTGTTCATTCCTTTTTACCCTGTTTTCTCTAATCTTGCCTTCTCGTTTTATTTCATTGAGTTGATCTTCGACCTCTGATATCCTTTCTTCTGCTTGGTCAATTCGGCTGTTGAAACTTGTGCATGCTTCACGAAGTTCTCGTGTTGTGTTTTTCAGCTCCATCAATTCGCTCATATTCCTCTCTAAGTTGTCCATTCTTGTTAGCATTTCGTCAAGTCTTTTTTCAAGGTTCTTAGTTTCTTTGCATTGGGTTAGAACATGTTCTTTTAGCTCAAGGAAGTTTCTTATTATCCACTTTCTGAAAGCTGATTCTGTCATTTCATCACACTCATTCTCCGTCCAGTCTTGTTCCCTTGCTGGTGGGGAGTTGTGATCCCTTGTAGGAGGAGAAGTGTTCTGGTTTTGGGTGTTTTCATCCTTTTTGCGCTGGTTTCTTCCCATCTTTGTGGATTTTTCCACCTGCTGACTTTGTAGTTGTTGTCTTTCTGATTTTGGTAATTTTAAGTCTGCTGTGGCAGAACTCATAAACCCCCTGCTCTTCCCCCGAGGTGTTCTGTCCCAGGGAGTTACTGTTTTCTGATGTTCCCCTGTGCGGTTGCTGTTTTCCCTGCCCACAAGGTGGCAGCCTAGTCACACTCAGGTTGCAGAGGCTTCGCTAAGCTGCTGTGGGCTCCACCCAGCTTCCGTGTGAACTTCTGGGTGTAGTTAGAACTGCTTCCGCTATGTTGGCCCGCCCCTGTAGTGACGGAGTCTCTGTAGTGGCGGATTGCCTTGGTACAGAACAGCAGGGTGCCTATGGAGAACGCCCCTCCTCCACAGAGCTGGACCGTCCCGGTTTCAGTTGTGTTTCAGGTCTTCTTGCTGGGTAAGAGGGGACACCGTCTCATCCGATCTGCCTCCGGAGCCGCTGCGTTGGCTAAAGCCGCGGCTCTGAGATTCGTGGCGCTGGCCTGGCTCCCCGTTTCAGCTCCCCTTGCTGGCTTATAGGGGACTCAGACTCTCTCACTTTATACAGTGAGCCGTTGCCTCAGGGTGCCGGCCCAGCGGCTGCGCCGTTCAAGCCAGCGGCGCCAGCGGCGCTGGCGACCCGTGTGGCTTCTCTGCGTGTGAATCTCCTGTTCTGTGGGCAGTAAAAATCAGTCTGGAAATACGGCGTCCACTCACCCTCTGTGCTTTCTCTCGGAGCTGCATTCCCGAGTTCCTCCTAAGCGGCCATCTTGGATCTCCCCTTATTGAAGTTTTATGCACTGATGTTCATCATGGATATTGGCCTGAAATTTTCTTTTTTAGTTGTGTCTCTGCTACGTTTTGTTATCAGGATGATGTTGGTCTTGTAATATGTGTTTGGGAAGATTCTCTCTTGTTGTATTGTTTGGAATAGTTTTAGAAGGAATAGTACCAGCTCCTCTTTGTACAACTGGTGGAATTTGTCTGTGAACCCATCTGGACCTGGTCTTTTTTTGGTGGTAAGCTATTAATTGCTGCTTCAACTTCAGACCCTGTTACTGATCTATTCAGGGATCAACTTCTTCCTGGTTTAATCTTGGGAGGGTATAAGTGTCCAGGAATTTATCTGTTTCTTCTAGATGTACTAGTTTATGTGCATAGAGTTGTTTGTAGTAATCTCTGATGGTAGTTTGTATTTCTGTGGGATCGGTGGTGATATCTCCTTTATCATTTTTTGTTTCATCTATTCAATTCTTCTCTCTCTAGTTTTTTATTAGTCTGGCTTGTGGTCTATCTATTTTGTTGATCTTTTCAAAAAATCAGCTCCTGGATTTATTGATTTTTTGAAGGGTTTTTTTGTGTCTCTGTCTCCTTCAGTTCTGCTCTGATCTTAGTTATTTCTTGTCTTCTGCTAGCTTTTGAATTTGTTTGATCTTGCTTCTCTAGTTCTTTTAATTGTGATGATAGGGTGTCAATTTTAGATGTTTCCTTGCTTCTCATGTGGGCATTTATTGCTATAAACTTCCCTCTAGACACTTGTTTAAATGTGTCCCAGAGATTTTGGTACATTGTGTCTTCGTTCTCATTGGTTTTGAAAAACATCTTTATTTCTGCCTTCATTTCATTATTTATCCAGTAGACATTCAGGAGCAGGTTGTTAAGTTTCCATGTAGTTGTTCAGTTTTGAGTGAGTTTTTTAATCTTGAGTTCTAATTTGTTTGCACTGTTGTCTGAGAGACTGGTTGTTATGATTTCCATTCTTTTGCACTTGCTGAGGAGTGATTTACTTCCAATTATGTGGTCAGTTTTAGAGTAAGTGCAATGTGGTGCTGAGAAGAATGTATATTCTGTGGATTTGGAGTGGAGAGTTTTGTAGATGTCTGTTAGGTTTGCTTGGTCCAGATCTGAGTTCAAGTCCTGGATATCCTTGTTAATTTTCTGTCTCATTGATCTGTCTAATATTGACAGTGGAGTGTTAACATCTCCCACTATTATCATGTGGGAGCCTAAGTCTCTTTTTAGGTCATTAAGAACTTTATGTATCTGGGTGCTCCTGTATTGGGTGCATATATATTTAGGATCGTTAGCTCTTCTTGGTGCATTGATGCCTTTACCATTATGTAATGCCCTTCTTTATCTCTTTTAATCGTTGTTGGTTTAAAGTTCGTTTTATTCAGACTAGGATTGCAATCATTGCTCTTTTTATTTTTGCTCTCCATTTGCTTGGTAAATCTTCCTCCATCCTTTTATTTTGAGTCTATATGTGTCTTTGTATGTGACATGGGTCTCCTAAATACAGCACACTTGTGGGTCTTGACTTTTTATCCAATTTGCCAGTCTGTGTCTTTTGATTGGGACATTTAGCCTGTTTACATTTAAGGTTAATTTTGTTATGTTTGGATTTGATCCTGCCATTTTGCTACTAGCTGTTTATTGCAGCACTATTTATAATAAGCAAGCTTTGGAAGCATTCAGTGTCCATCAACAGACAAATGGATAAAGAAAATGTGATACATACACACAATGGAGTACTATTCAGCCATAAAAAATAAATTATGTCATTTTCAATATGGATGGATCTGGAAGACATTATATTAAGCTCAATTAACCAGGCAGAGAACGCCATTACTTTGCATATTCTTCTCATTTTCGGTAACTAAAAATTAAAACAATTGAACTAATGGGAATAGAGAATAGAATGATGATTACCAGAGGCAGGAAAGGGCAGTGTGGGGTAGTGGAGCATGTTAATGGGTGCAAAAATGTATTTAGATAGAATAAATGCAATCTAATAGTTGATAATACAACAAGGTGACTTATGTCAACATGAATATATTGTATAAAGATTACTAAATGAGTATAATTGGAATTTTTTAATACAAAGAAATGAGAAATGCTTGAGGTGATGGGTATTCCATTTACTCTGATGTGATTTTTATACATTATGTGCCTGTATCAAAATATCTTATGTACCCTCTACATATGTAAACCTCCTATGTACTTACAAAATTTGTGTTATTCCAGTTGCTCCCTGTCAGAAATATCTTTTCTCAAGAATTATGCCTGCCATCTTAGAGAAAGGTGTCTAGTGTAATTGGTCTCATTGTTTGATTCAAATGCCCATATCAAATCATACGCTCAATAGTGTTACTAGGTTCCCTAATTGGAGGCTTAATCAAAGGGTGATAAATTGTATTTTCAAAACAGAAAATACATAAGCCTTTTGGTTTTTGGCTTGGAATCTCTGAGAAGTAATAGGTAGATCTTGGAGAGAGGTTTGAGTGGAAGGGAGGAAGAAGAAAGTGATCTCTCTCTGCAATTCACTGATTATTAGCCTCAGGTTTTGTGATTTATTGTCTATTTGATGTCTAGCATGGTGCTCTGAACTAGATTGCATAGTTTCTTTCAATCTATAACCTCTAATATCTCCTTATATTTTAATTTTAATTCTCGTTGATTAATAACTATTGGTTCAAAAATCATGGTAAAACTTGAGAAATTCAAAAAGAGTGTCAATAATGATATTATACTAGATTATTAGCAAGACTAGTACTTTATTTTCATTTTTCTCTTTTAAAAAGTTATCTGTATCTAGTAAGAAATTATAACTCTGCCAAAGAGAATACATACAACAAAACAAATGCAAACTTCTTATCTCTAGTCCTTTAGTTTTCTCTCTAAAGTCAACCAGATTTTTGATTCTTGTGTATACATATTCAGAGACATTCTAGTCTCTCCAAGCATCATGTATGTAAATATTTGTATCTTATACTTTATTTTTTCCCACTTAGTAGTATCTGATTCTTACTTTTGTGTACTTTGTTTTTTATGTTTATTTAAAAAAAATCTTGGTCTATCTCAGTATATATTCTGTATATACATATACAGATACATATATATAGTATATATACACATATACAGATACATATATATACACACACACACACACATATACAGATATGTATCTATTTCATGTAACAGTTGTATAGTATTTCATTACATACCTGGACCATGACTCAACTGAATTCCTACTGATTGACATACCAACTGGTGAAGAACACTGTTTCAAGTTATAAAAATGCAACAGAACTTTGTAGGTGGGGATACTAGGTCTTAAGGCTATCCCTGGGTTTGATTCTTTATATTCCGTGTGGTTTTGAGTCTATTTACTGTCTTTCTATGTTTCTCCTTATGTCTTTTCCCATTTATCTGTTTCTTTCTGTCTACACACATACATTTCTAGTCACTAACCCTTTTGTGTATCTCACTGTTATGTGGACATACTTTAGAGTTTAAATGTAGAATAGCAGGAAGCATGGTGAGTAGAGCTGGGACTCAGTTCTGGTTCTGCCACTAACCAGATTTCAGACATTTTCTTTTTATACCTAAAGCCATTAATTTTCCCATTTGTTGAGCTACATAAAATTTAAAGCTCCCCTTCCTATTATTTTATACATTTTTCATTTACCTATCTGTTTATTCAGTCATTGTTTAATAAATTTTATTGAGAATCTTCTATTTATCAGGTCTTGTGGAAAACACTTATCAGTGGGGGAAACTGTAAAGATAAATAAATATTTTTTGGTTTTAACTCAATCCAAAGGATTACACAGATAGAAACAAATATGTACATTGCATGTAACTCTATTTATTAAAGGAAGTTTTAAGGTTTTATATTCCTAATTTTTGAAGTGGAACAATGAAATATTGATATGCATCTATTTAAAATTTCTTTTTTTAATTGTAGTTGAATGACTATTTCCTGACGACCAGGAAACAATAGAACAATTTCTGATTATATTATTTCAAAAGGAGAAGTGCTCGATATTTTGCACAATGGACAATTTTATATTTTAACTGTTTCTTTTCAGTTCTTATTCACATGTAGTAATTCACATGCTTATGTTAAATAGGTGCATATCTCATTCTGATTAGTAAGGGATAGATGATGTGCCATGTATGGGTCGAGTCATAGACTGGCCATGAGGGAGAGACTTTCTGTTACTGATGGAAGCCAGGGTGAGAAAATAAGATCTGAAGATCACTTAGGCTCCTTACTACATAGGGGCAGGGACAACATGCCAGAATCATAGAGTAAAACATCACCTTTATGGGAATAGTAAAATGTAATGCCTTCTTGGAGTCCTGCTTCATTTAAAATTAAATACAGAGAATCTGTTCAGAACTATTTGCATGCTTCTCTTCTGTCAATTCTGTGCCACTAACCTATATCAGATTCTTTAAAAAATATTTTAAATGGTAAATATTTAATTAGAAAATTAATATTTGTATTCAAAAAAACAATGTAACCCCCTTTATAGGAAGGTTTAGATAATGAAAGTGTGAGTGAGAGGACATTTAACAGCTCATTGGCTGAAATATCATTAATATTTTATCTCACATAGTTTTGTTGTCGTGATTATTTAGTTTTGTTTTTCTCCTAAGAAAAACTGAGAAAATGACCTGTAAGTTTGAAGCCTAAATTTATTCCTGTGGGCAAGATGACTAATCAAATTAAAGATGAAATTGCATCAATCCATCTATACAGTGCAATAAAAATTTTTTTAAATTCATTTTATATACTTCAATATTTAAATTATAAAATTTAACATATAGAGCCAAACATTATGAAATATAAAAGCTTTCTGAGTCTTAGTTTTCTCATCTGAAAAGTGGAAATAATTACAATAATATGAATATATATCTGATAAGATTGTTATGAGAAATGAATGAAATAATGGATTTTTAATACTTTTAGCCTGGCACATGATTAGTGCTCAATTGTATTTGATATTATTAGGTGGTCTTCAAGATCTGCTGAACATGAAGAATAGAATGGGTTCCATTCATAAGAATGAATATGATTTGCATAAGTTAAAGTACAAGTGCATTACTCTGTTGAGAATGGATGGAGGACTTACTTCTGTGGCTAATTTTTGAGGAATTAGTGTTTCATTATCTGTGCTCAAAGGAGGACTTTAAGTGGGGGAGTTCTGAGCGTATTGAGGTATTTCTATATTTTATTTTTCAATAAAATTGCATGTATTTTGTCAAACTTGGGAAAATATTTTTGGATGTACCACACTGCATAGGTGCCTTTTAAATACTAATTTTTAACACCATTCCATAAAAGTCAAACCTCAACTGCATAGATACATTTTTTGACAAATAGCTCCAGCTCTTTCTCATTCTTAGGAAAGGATAGGGTAGAGATGCTTATTAAAAACTGACAGATACAAAGAGCATGCGTGCTGAGGAACTCCCTCAAGTTTAGCAACAAAAACATAAACAGTATCTTCTAGAAGTGGCTCCCATCTCTCTTTAATGTTTATTAATTGGACTCACCTTTGCTTGAATCTCGATCTTTGCCCAGTAGTGTTCTTCCTTCTCACTAACCCCAGCCTTCTCCCCTCTTTCTTGTTTTTTTCTACCTTTCTCCCTCCTGCAGTGAAAAGAGCAATATGAAACTTCCCTCTAGAGACACTCCACTCCAATGGCCATATGGGTTTAATGTATAATGCATGCAAAACAGCGTGAGTTGCAGATAATTCAAAAGAGAAGGCTCTGAGGCTGGGCTCAGGAGGCATCCTTTAATAATAATTAGAAAATCAAACAGCTTCTTACTGTTATTCTAGTCATTTCATTGGAATGTAATAACCCTGCCTCAAATAGTGCCGGGGAGTAATATATCTCTATAATGAAACCTTCTCAACACAATTATTGGGCAAATGCACTTATTCATAAGTAATAGGTTCATTGTCCTTAGAATTTCCTACTTTGATTTGACTGGAACTCTATGGACACCTCTCCAACATGAGCTGTATCACTAAGGTCTCAGGTAGACACAAAATAATCCGAGGTTTAATTTAGATGTTAATTTTTCTGTAACATAATAAATTATTTTGGGAGAGGCAGTTAGGGCAAGACTTGGGCATGGTCTTTCAGCTAGTGATGTTAACTTGTAAGAGAATGTCTTTTTTCTTTGCTTCTGGCCCAGGAATAATATTTGAAATTAAGACTTGTGAACTTTTTCTTTGCCACCATACTCCAAATTTTCACATATAATCAGGGTTTTAAAAAACCCTAAAAAGTAGTAGAATGTAGAAATATTTATTGGGCATTTAATATGAGTAATGAGCTCTTGGTAAGTAATGAACAAACAAAGCTGTTCTCCAAATAAATCAGTGTGCATGACTTCACTTTTTATGTCTACATCTTTTAGGACAGTTCTGCAATCCTTTGGAAAATCTTACTGGAGATACATTATTTATTGGGTAAAATTGGTCCAGAAGTTTTCTAAGGTGAGTAAAAATATTTGGGACAGTTCACCTCATTTACCAAGGAGCTGCAGTCAAGACTCTTGGGGTATTTTATGAATGAAGATATATGGAAAATTACTTTGTAAGGTTCTAGGGCTATGACATTTGATCCAATTTTAGGAATATTCTATAAAGGAAAGAAGACTGAATGCTTAAAACAAATCAGAGTTTCTGTCTGGGTGTGATGGCTCATGCCTGTAATCCCAGCACTTCGGGAGGCTGAGGCAGGCAGATCAAGAGGTCAAGAGATTGAGACCATCCTGGTCAATATGATAAAACCCCGTCTTTACTAAAAATACAAAAATTAGCTGAGCATGGTGGTGCGTCCCTGTAGTTCCAGTCACTAGGGGGGCTGAGGCAGGAGAATCTCTTAAACCTGGGAGGTGGAGGTTGCAGTGAGCTGAGATTGCACCAGTGCACTCCAGCCTGGCAACAGAGCAAGACTCCGTCTCAAAAACAAACAAACAAAAAACCCCCAACAAATCAGGTTTCTTTAAGCTGGAAGGAAAGTTAGATGGCACAAATTTAAAGAATCCCTGAACTTAATCTGATGTAGGGCCTAGACAGTAGATAGCATGATCCTCTTATACTTTGCATGAAAGAACTGAGGACAGGTTATCCACCATACACTTGTAATCTGGGATCGATCAGGTAGACATTCAACCTCTGCTTACACACTTCCAGTGACAGAAAGCTCACTTTTCTTGTGGCTGCTATTCCAATATTGAATATCTTAAATTGTTATGCAAATTCTTATGCAAATTTCCATTTACAAATTTTTCTTTTACAAAATTCACATTTCATTATTTTTTTCTTGCTCGACTTGTCAGAAGTGAACCATAAAGTGATGTTATCAAAAAATTGACCTCTTTAGCACTTAATTTTTGTTAGCACCATGATACTTTGATGTTGCAGCACAAATCCATGGGAAAGAATAGCTTGTTGATGATGTTAGGAAGACTGTTTCTCTATATAGATAGAGTACCTTGCAATGTATACCTAATTAAATACCTACATGTGAAAAGTGATGTATAAAGTAAGAGAAGATAATTCAGGAAAGTATTTTTGTGATTTAGGAGCAGGATAAGCATTTTTAAACACAACTTTTAAGCTGTAAAGCATAAGAAGAAAACTGATCATATTTTTTATCAGAATTAAGGATATGTTCAATGAAGAACATCACAGACAAAGATAATGCACAGGTAATAGGATGGCAAAAGGAGGGAACCATTTGTAATATCTACAAGTAATAAGGCATTAATAGCTAGACTAGAAAATAAATTCTTGCAAATTAACACAAAGCTGACAGAAACCCCAATAAAAAGTGGGCATGGGGTTAGAAAGGCAGCTTACAAAGCAGAGTCTCAAGAGGTTAACAAGCAAAAAGATGCTCAAATTCATTTGTAATGCTGAAAATGCAAATCAAAAGAATGAGCTATCATTTTATACCTGTGCTCCAGGCAGTAAGTAGAAAGGTAAATAATGCCACTATTGACAAGTTTGTAGAAGTATAAGAATCCATATTTATTGCTGGTGGGAGATAAAACTAATGTATCCACTCAGAAGAGCAATATGAGCTCATTTTGTTCTCATATCTTATGTCTAAATTATTTCTTTCTTCAATATATATCTCAAGAAAAGTCTCTCACAGATTCATTAGGGACATGTACAAGGATGTTTATTGCTGTATTATTTGTGGTGGTGGGAGTTGAACCAATCATCACTGGCAGAGTAGATAATAGAAAGTGTTGGATGTATATTATGGAATACTGTATAGTGGTTAGAAATAATAAATTATGTTCATATAGCAAATATAGATAGATTTTAAAAACATAGTGCTTAGTGAACACACAAAATATATATTTGAAATCACAATTTGAATTCATGTATTCAAAACAAAAAAAAATCACATTTTTATAGTAAAACATATAAAGAAAAAGAAACACATTGAACAGAATGAAATGACTGCCTAGAGAGGGAGTAGTGGATAGCATGCAGGAAAGGGAATAAAAGAAACCCAATAAAGAAAAGGGACTTTTTTAATAGCCCAATGTAATAACATGCCCTGGCCTACAGAGACTGATTAACTCAACACTTTGCATCTGAAAGTCAAGGGAAAAAGATACCTAATAACAATGCCTTGAAGAGTCCTTTGAATCATGCAAAAAAATCCTAAACATATTTAGTAACAGTAACATTTTATCATAATCTAAATATTTGACATTAGGCTACTGCATGTGAATATAGGGAATTTGAAATTATCCAAAAATATTTTGGCTAATCAAATATCCCGGTTAATTATGAAGTTTTTATTAAACAGGTACATTTGGAAAGAACAAAGCTACAAACCTTACTAATAAATGAGGAACATTTATTCTTGTCACCTTCCTACTGCATTTTTCACTGTTTTGCATCCTTAACCTTATTTAGGAACTGGTCACTTTTCAACTGTTACACCTCTGCTTCTCTTTTCCCTCCCCCAACTATGTCGTATGTAACAGGCCAGAAGCCTGCTTAAAAAAATCCTGTCATTATTATTATTATTATTATTGAACCATTTTGGAATGGAGCCATTTCTAAATTACTTTCTATTCAGGAGCAGAAGTAAATGCTGGTAGGTATTTGACAGCATGACTATAGGGTGGGGTTCCTTGGAAAGTGACCTGGGCAGTCACATAGGGCTTCATTCTCAGAAGAGACCTGGGCTTGTTTTCATGCTGTGTAGTCAGCATCCTGAAATTTTTAATAATGTTTTTAACAAGGGGCTGCTTATTGTCATTCTACACTGGATTCTTGCTCTCAAATTATATAGCTAGCCCTGCAGAAGTAGTTGTAGAATTCAATTTATTTAGCAGTGCTTTGTTGCACACTGGCAACTCAAAGGTAAATAAGAAATTCTTCTTCTTTTTGGGAGTTACTTAAAACAAAGGAGACATACATATCAACAACTAATTTATAGAGCAATACATATTCACAGTTGTGAAAGCCTGCTTCAGATGTTTGGGAGGTATGGAGATTTGCAAATGAACAAAGGGGTTAGAAGTATTTGTTTCACATAGATGCCTAGAATCAAATAGATATCAGAATTATTTCATTTAAAACAAAATGGAAGTAAACTCTTTCTATCCAGAAATGCTCTGGAATTGTATAGGAAATTAGTACTGAATGTTATTTCAAGGAGAATTTCTGAAATGCCAAGCTACTTAGTTTTTGCTTTTTAACTAAATGGTGATTTTGATAGCAAATAAAAACTGGGTCCAGTTTCACTGGCTTTGTGTCTTCAGTCAATTCATTTCATTTCCATTGCATTTTCAGTTTCTAATTTCTAATTTTTCTCCTCCATGCTCCATTAATTTACCTTGTAGGCTTCTCTTTGCAAAATTTGATTTCTAACGTTTTGATGAATTTTTTTTGCTCTTCCAGTGAATTTGTAATACATTAAATCTCTTATTTCTACCATTTAATTCTCACTTGAACCTCATTAAGCATTCTGGCTTAAGAAGTAGAATTGGCTCAGGGGTGAAATAATGCCATAGCTTTTCTCTAATTCTCTTCCAGAGCTAAGTTTTACAAGTATTTCAAAACCAAGATGGTATGTATTGCATCTATCATCCAATTGAATATAAAACTTATTACATTTATTCTTCACATAGAGAGAAAAAATAAAATTTTGCTTTAAAAGCAATAAATGAAAGCTTAGAATCTGTTCTTAGGTTCACCCTCATTGGGTTATTTTGGTACAAAACAGCTAATACAGTTCTACTTCATTTTTCCAAGTTTTGTTGTTTTCCTAATTTTAACCATAATGTTAGCTAGACTAATTTACTTTAAAAAATTAAAAATAACTAAAATTAACTCCAGATGGATTAAAGACTTAAACATAAGGCCTAACACCATAAAAACCCTAGAAGAAAACCTAGGCAAAACCATTCAGAACATAGGCATAGGCAAGGACTTCATGACTAAAACACCGAAAGCATTGGCAACTAAAGCCAAAATAGACAAATGGGATCTAATTAAACTCCAGAGCTTCTGTACAGCAAAAGAAACAATCATTAGAGTGAACCAGCAACCAACAGAATGGGAAAAAGTTTTTGCAATCTACCCATCTGACAAAGGGCTAACATCCAGAATCTACAAAGAACTAAAACAGATTTACAAGAAAAAAACAAACAAACCCATTCAAAAGTGGGCGAAGGACATGAACAGACACTTTTCAAAAGGAGACATTTATGAGGCCAACAAACATATGAAAAAATGCTCATCATCACTGGTCGTTAGAGAAACGCAAATCAAAACCACATTGAGATACCATCTCACGCCAGTTAGAATGGCCATCATTAAAAATCTGGAGACAACAGATGCTGGAGAGGATGTGGAGAAATAGGAACACTTTTACAGTGTTGGTGGGAGTGTAAATTAGTTCAACCATTGTGGAAGACAGTGTGGCGATTCCTCAAGGACATAAAAATAGAAATACCATTTGACCCAGCAATCCCATTACTGGGTATATATCCAAAGGATTATAAGTCATTCTGTTATAAGGACATATGCACACATATGTTCATTGCAGCACTGTTTACAATAGCAAAGACCTGGAACCAACCCAAATGCCCATTAATGATAGACTGGACAGGGAAAATGTGGCACATATACACCATGGAATGCTATGCAGCCATTAAAAAAAAGATGAGTTTGTGTCCTTTGTAGGGACATGGATGAATCTGGAAACCATCATTCTCAGCAAACTGACACAAGAACAGAGAAACAAACACCGCATGTTCACACTGACAGGTGGGTGTTGAACAATGAGAACGTATGGACACAGGGAGGGGAGCATCACACACTAGGGTCTGTTGTGGGGGAATAGGAAAGGGACAGCAGGGTGTAAGGACGTTGAGGAGGGATAACAGAGGGAGAAATGCCAGATATAGATGATGGGGGGATGGAGGCAGCAAACCACATTGCCATGTACGTACCTATGCAACAGTCCTGCATGTTTTACACATGTACCGCAGAACCTAAAGTACAATAAAAAAATATATATATATAAAAGATTATTAACCTAAAAAGGTAACTTTATTGAGGTATAATTTACTAACAATAAGCATTTCTAATGAGTTTTATTTGTTGCTGAAGGTCCAGGCTTCCCTCTGACATCATTTCCTTTAGCTTTGTTTAGTGTTTCTAATAGCGTAGGTCTGGTGTACACACATTTTTTTTTTTTTTTTTTTTTTTTTTAGTTTATTTTAAAATGTCTTTGTTTCTTCTTTACTCTTAAAGGATATTTTCACTTGTAGAATTCTGGGTTGGCAGTTTTGTTCTTTTAGTACTTTAAAGATGTTGTTTCCTGTCTTCTAGCCTTCATGCTTTCTGATAGGGGAAAGCTTGTGTCCATTCAATTCTTTCTTCCACTGTATGTAATGTTTCTGATTCTCTTTTGCTTTTGAAATTTTCTCTTTGCCTTTAGTTTTCAATAATTTGATGTGTCTAGGCATGGCTTTCTTCATATTTATGCTGTTTGGGGATTTGGACTTCTTAGATTTATAAATTCATAACTTTACCTAATTTGGTAAAGATACAAATTTATATATGTTTAATAGTGAGATGCAAGTTTTATATATTTATAGACATTATTTCTTTGAATATATGTATGTGTGTATTCAAAGATTCAAATAAATAATGTAATAGTGAGACTCATGTCTCACTATTCTCCTTCTGAGACTCTAATTACCCCTTTGATATTATCCCACAGAATTGAGGCTTTTAAAATTTATTTTATAATTTTTTTCTGTTTGTCAGAATTGATAATTTATTTTAATCTATTATGAAGACAGATTCCTTCATTTGTCATCTTAATTCTGCTATGAAGGTGAATTTTAAATTTTCACCTATAATATTTTTTGAGTTCTAAAATTTCCATTTGTTTTTATTAGTTTGCCTATTTCTGTGCTATTTTCCATCCATTAGTTCATCATATGAATATGTTCATTTTCCTCATTGAGCATAAGTATAACAGTTTCTTTAAGTCTTTGTAATAATTCCAATATCTGGATTATCTCAGCGTTGGGTTCTTTTGATTGTCTTTCTTTGAGATTTGGTAACATTTTTTTGATCTGTGAATGTTGAGTAATTTTGGATTACACTTTGGACATTTGAGACTCTGTAATCTGTTATAAAGTATATTCTAAAGAGTGTTAATATTTACTCACCAGCATATGCCTGTGAAGAAAGAGCCCAAGAGTGGGGAGATAATTACCAGAAAGGATTAGAGGGATCAATTAGTAGAAAAGATTAGAGGGATCAGTGTCTGATGCTCAGGTAGGGCTTGGTACCTCAGGTAGGACATATTGTGTTGTCCTATTAGCCATAATGGAAAACCTCATAATACATAAGCAATGAAGAGAGTACTCAAAATGATCTTGCCTCATTATTGGGTAATAATTAGCCCTAGACTGAAACTGTTCTGCTCTCATTTGTCAAATCTTAAAATCAAGATATATAAAGATCAAACTATTTCCAAATTACTTAGTTGTGTCTCAAAGCAAAATATTTATAGAAATACTACATATCTAGTTCTATAAGGTAAAATTATAATGTCTGGCATCTAACCAAATATTACCAGGCATACAAAGAAGCAGAAAAATATGATCCATATTGAGGAGAAAAACAAATCAATTAAAACCATCCTGGAATTGACACAGATGTTAAAATTACCTGACAAGAACATTTTAAATGTTTTATATAATGATATTCTATACAGTTAAAAAATTTAAGTACAGATATGAAATATATAAAAATATTGAAATTAAGCTTCTAGAAATAAGAAGTACAATGCCTCATGTATGTTTGTGTATGTGTGAGCATGTGTGCACGCACAGACACATATATGTATATGGGCACCTGAAAAAGGATGCAAAAAAAGAAACAATTTACAACAGTCACAAATAAAATACTTAGGAATAAAATTAATCAAGGAGGTTAAGGACGTGTACCTTGAAAACTCTAAACATTGATTGAAGAAATTGAAGAGGACATAATTAAATGGAAACATATTCTGTGTTCATAGATGGGAAGAACTAACATTGTTAAAATATTCATACTACCCCAAGTGATCTGTAGATTCAATATAATGATATTTTTCATGAAAATGGAAAAAAAAATTCTAAAATTTGTGTGAAACAACAAAAGACCCCAAATAGCCAAAGCAACCTTGAGCAGGAAGAGCAAAGCAAAGAATCACCTTACCTTATTTTAATATATACTACTAAGATAATAGTTATCAAAACAGCATGCTGCTGGCATGAAAACAGACATATATACCAATGAAACAGAATAGAGAGCCTAGAAATAAACCAGCATGTAACAACCAAATGATTTTCAACAAAGTTGCCAAGAACATACAATGACAAAAGGACAGTCTTTTAAATAAATGGTGTTGGGGAACTGTATATTCACATTCAGAAGAATGAAATTAGACTTTTATCTCACACCATATACAAAAGTCAACTCAAAATAGATTAAAGACAACTTGTGACAATAAAATTATTAGAAAAAATGAAAAAAAGCTTGTGATAGTGATCTAGGCAATGATTCTTTTGATATGATCTCATGCACAAGCCATAAGAGCAAAAATAGACAAATGAGATTGCACCAAATTAAAAAGTTTCTATAGAGCCAAGGAAACAATCAACAGAGTGAAGAGACAATCACTTGAATGAGACAAACTATCTGCAAATCATACACTTGATAAGGGGTTAGTATTTAAAATATATAAGAAAGTCATAGCAAGAAAACACATAACCTAATTTAAAAATGGACAAAAGACCTGGCTAGACATTTCTTCAAAGAAGACATACAAATGACTGACAGGTAGATGAAAAAACTCTCATCATCACTAATTATCACAGAAATGCAAATGAAAACCACAAGGTATCACTTCACACCTGTTATATTAAAAACTATTATAAAAATATGAAAGATCACAAGTGTTGGCAAAGATGTGGAGAACAGGAAACCACTGTATCTTGTTGGTGGGAATGTAAATTAGTATAGGCATTACTGAAAATACAATTTCAAAAATTATACTTAAATTGATTTTTAAAATTTGATTTAAAAAATTAAAAATAGTACTATGATATGATTCAGCAATCCCATAACTGAGCAAATATACCAAGGAAATGAAATCAGTATGTTGAAGAGATATTTGCACTCTGATGTTCCTAGCATTATTCGCAATAGCCAAGATATGGAATCAACTTAAGTGTCCTACAAATAAATGGAGAAAGAAAGTGTCACATATGTATATATATGTATAATATATATACACATAATATTGTGTATATATTATATATGATATATATAATATCTGTATTATATAGATGTATACAGTGGAAGACTATTCAGGCATAAAAAAGAAAATCATGCCATTTGTGACAATATAGGTGAACCTTATGTCATAGACAAAGGACATTATGTTAAGTAAATAAACCAGACACAGAAAGACAAATGTTGCATGATCTCATTCTTATGTGGAATTTTTAAAAATTGAACTCACAGAACTAGAGAATAGAATGGTGGGTCCCAGGGACTGAGGGTTGGGGTGGGACTTGAGCAGATGTTGGTTAAAGGATATACAGTTTTAGTTAGATTGGATGAATAAGTTCAAGAAATCTATTGTACATGTTGACTATATTAATGACAGTGTATTATATTCTTGAAAATTGCTAAGACAGTAGATTTTAAGTGTTCTCACTACAAAACATAAGTATACGAGCTAATGCATATGTTAATTAGCTCAATTTACCTGATACTTGAGGATGTTCCATGTATCAAGGGAATAACACTATTGTGTCACTTAAGAAATAACTAAACTTAGCTCACTGAAGTCATAATTATAGACATTTCAACAGCTAAAATTCTTAAATGACATGGAAATATGTAGCCATCCCATGAGTGATCTCCAGCAAAAGAATAGCTCTCACTTCTTGGGTAAGTTGATCCGTAATCTATTGCTCTACAGACAACTTTCTTGTAATGTCTGTAGTTTAAGCACCACTGTTATCACCCAGTACTGGACACACATCTTGAGTACGTGCAAGAATGTGCTCCAAACATTCTTGCCATTGGTTTGCCAATGGATAGCTACTATTGACAGAGGCACAAATTATCATCCATTTAGTTGAGATCCTAAGTTATAGTGTGAAATATCAAATTAAAAAGCGTAGTCACCTACAGAAAAAAAACTAATGTGACTGATTTTCTCAACTGCAGGTTGGGGCCTGGCAGGCATTTAATCTTCATTACATAAAAAAGTACAGTTGTTTATCTTCATGGCTGATTTAGTAAGAGGAGGAAGGCTAATAAATTTTAGAGATTCATGGATATTTAGGGCTTATATATTCATGGATATAAGGTGGCTTGATCTATGAGACCATTTTTCTGTGTTTGAATCTTGACTGCCATTTATTACTCATATGATCTTGGTTATTTTACCTCCTTACTTATCAAATAGATCTAATGCTATCGATCTTAGAGAGTTGTGAGGATTGATTAATACATGAATGTACTTAGAAGAATACTTGATTCACAGTTAGCATTTAATAAATGTTAACTATTATTATTGCTGTTGCTATTATTATCACCAGGTAAGCTTAGGAACTGTTTTGAAATTTTCCTACAACCATCCATAACTGCTGATTTTTCACAAATGGTAAAGTTTATAAAAATAAATCTTCATATTTAATGTACATGTATATATTCCACACATATATTTTAGTATTTATTTCTACATCTATGACTTTATTCATTTATATTTTCCTTTTCCCAGAATTATTTTTGAAGGTCTTTGAAAGAAGGATGAGACTGTGTTTTATAAATATATTCAAAGTGTGTGGAGCATAGGTGTTTAGCACATAGTTGTTGAATAAAATTGAATTCAATTGAAAAGGAGAAGAAAAACTGTTTTGAGTCATTTTTCCCCTGCTATAGACAGCCAGCTGAGGTATGCAGCACAGAATATGAACTTTGAAACAGAAGTTCCGGTTTTGGACCTTTTGTTTATGACCTCTGTGTCACCGCACCCATCATTTAATAGCTTTGAGCTTCAGTTTCCTCACCTTTATAGTGGGGAACTAACACCCGTTAGACTCATAATAAGAATTTAAATTAAAAGTAAATAAAGCCACTCACATGTTAAATATGATTATTTTTATTTTGTTACCACCTATTATTCTTTATTTTGAATTCCAATTTTCTGGGAGATGTAAGCTTTCAAATACTTTTCTATTTCCAGGGCCAATTAAATAACCTCTCAGTCATAGTTACTTTCCTCTCTTCTGCTGCCTGCTCAGTCAGTTTCCTACTACTTCCTGGACTTCACCTTCCAAACATGACTCAAGGCAGATAAGATCAACCATATTTAGATCTTACATTTCTCCGTTACCTAATTTTATATCTTGCTGTTTGAAAACAACAGAAACCCAATGAGACATGAGCAATAATTCTGCCGTTATTACTTTATGTAAATCCTGCCTTATCTTTTTCATAGTCCTTCCTTGTCCAGGCTGAGGCAGTTCTACCTCACTTCATTTTAATCAGGATACTACATGTGGAATGAAAGACACATCCTAAGTGACATCTGGCCCCTCTACAAAAAGAACAAATAAACTATATCTAGCCAGTTACAAATGCCACACAAAAGAACAAGATCTTTCTCAGGCAATGTTTTTTTCTGTAATTCTCAAATTTGGTTTTTATTGCACATTATTTTTCTCAATTGTAATTCATTTGAGCCTTTCCTACTGTGAAAAGATCAACTGTCATGACTTGCATTTTTTTCTTAACACTGAAGCATGGAAAAACTCAGGAATGCTAGACTTCTGCATTGAAACTTAGAACAACAACAAAAAAAACCAACACGCAAAACAACTATCTTACTCTTCTTATATATTGTTAATCACTTTATTTTGTAACAAAGTGCTTTTTCATGATTCATTTTGAAACTGATTCATGTAATTGTTGCTATCCTGACATTACCTGATAATTTTTTTGTCCATGTATTTTAAAATATTGTCAACTTGCTTGCAAACTGGTTCAAAAGTTTGCAGGGCAAACACAAGAGCTGGCCCTGCAAACTCTTATGCAGTGGACATGATGAATTTCTTACACCAGTAGTTCTGACAGAGAAAGACTGCCCCCACTTCTTTTTTTTTTTTAAGTAACCTAAGTGCACACTGAATTTATGGCCACCAGAAGGTTCATCCTGATGGGTCAATAACTCTCCTGGAAACTTACTGCAAGTGATTTTCTGGATTTTAGGAAGTAACTTTTCTTTATTTTAGGAAGTAACTCAATTTAGAGTTCTTCAGTAAGGTGCAAACTGATGAGGGTAGAGGAATGGAATCTTATCCTAGATACAAGTCAGGGGTATCAATGAATGTCATCCCCTGATTTAGTTTTAGAAATAAAATAAATTATTTGGCATTGTGTATACACAGCAATAAATAGTATGTTTCTAAATATCAAGGCCAGCAGTAAGCAGAACTTTGCGTTCTTATGTTTTTAATAAATGAATGTTTTTGAAAAGATGGCAAATTTTCGATGACTGGGCTTCATTTTAAGTCAGTAAATATACTGTGAGACTATATAAAATTTCAGTAGGTTTTCCCCAGATTTCATCATTTGCCCTAGGGTGTAAGGTTTACTCTCTATGAGCTTGAATACTGAAATTGGATTTTTAAGTTGATATATGGTCTATGAAGAAAGGGTTAATTACCTTTTAAAATATCCTTTCAAGTGACAAGTTGGAGAAAATATCTTTAAGTAATTTTTAAAAAACAATTTTATTTGTGTAAATTTATTGGGTACTAGTGTAATTTTGTTACATGGTTAGACTGTGTAGTGGTGAAGTCAGGGCTTTTAGGGTATCCATCACCCAAAGCTACAGTGTACCCATTAGGGTATTCATATATGACATTTTATAAACGTCCTAGAAATAGAACTCTTTCCCTTGAAAGAGTTTTGAAAACCGTTTTTTCATTTGCTTTTTAAATCATAATATACATTTTTTTTTGTTTTGCACCATAGCAACTGATTTATAAATGTTTATTTTAGAGATGGAGTCTCATTCTCAAGCTAGAGCACAGTGGTGCATTGATAGCTTTGGGCAGCCTTGAACTTCTGGGCTAAAGTGATCCTCCTGCCTCAGCCTCCTGAATAGTTAGTACTACAGGCATGCACCACTACACTGAGCTAATTAAAAAAAAAAACTTATATAGAGAGGGTCTTGCTATGTTGACCAGGCTGGTCTTGAACTTCTGGACTCAAGCAACCCTCCCACCTTGGCCTCCCAAAGCTTTGGGATTAAAGGTGTGAGCACCTGGCCTGATTTGAAAATTTTAATATAGACCCAAATAAAAGCTTTTCAATAGCCTGACATGTCAAAAGGGGATTTAAATACATTATTAAGTGATTAATTTATGTGGCATTTGAAGAAGGACATTTAACTTTGATTGCCTCTGCATTCAGTCAAAATGACCTCATCAGCTTATGTGACTTTTCTGCCTTTCAGATCTCCTCACCTGCTATCACTGTTATTAGATGTTTCACCCAGAATGTCCTCCCATCTCATAATGGCAAGGCAAGGCATTACCAGGGATGCTATCTTTTGAACTTTTTTTTATTTTTTGTCAAATAAAACTTTGAAGATTGCTTTAGTAAAAAGCACTTAGTGATTTTTTAAATGTATTTTAAGGCAGTCTTCGAAATTCTTGAAGATGCTCAAATATCTTCAGATTCAGATACGTGGCGATTTGTAGATCAGTTTACAATGATATATTTTTGTGGTGATTTCTGAGATCAGATCTGGGTTATAGACCAGATTCTCAAGATGAAGCTGTGAAATGAATCAACATCTAGTATCTAGGGGATTGTCAATTACCTTTAGTCAAGCACTCTTGGATAATTGCAAAATAAATACATCACCTGGTACCCCCATATGCTCAGGGTCCCCTAGCTCAGAGTTGATGCCATTCTTTCTAATGAGGTTTGAGCTTTTTACCAATTAATTGTCAGGCAATCCTTTTTAAGATACTGAAGACAACAGCGTCTTTCGCAACCTTATCTGAGAGACAGTTATTTTATGAAGAGACCATGGCATTCATATCACACTAGCTTCTAGTTATTGCAAGGAACATTGGAAATATATGTGGAAGCCTTTGTTAAATATGAAGTTTCATAAAAATACAAGACACAAGGGTCTATTGTTATAATTTGACAGGCTGTGGTTAATATTTAATTTGAGTCACTTATGGAAGCATGGAAACCACCTGCCTAGTCTGAAGCCCATGAGTTGTTATCCACTTGGATCTGTCCCAAGGCTAGGCCTGCAAGGCAGGAAGAAAGGAGGGAGTAGACGCTGCTTTGGGTGAAGGATAGCAGCACAACCTCTCTCCCACCGTATGACTGAATGCGCTGCCATACAGGACCTACTCAGATGCGTTGTGCTATTTATTTACTGGTTGATGAATTTGTAAGCTAAATAATTCCTTCTTTTTAAAATAAACTTCTTATTTTTTAAAACTTTCCATTTCTCTGTCAAGATTCTCCATTCTGTCATTTTTTTTCCCTACAAACACTTAACATATTTGTCACAGCTGTTTAAAAGTCCTTATCTGCTAATACAAACAGCTGCGCCACTTATAGGCTAGCTTCTATTGGTATTCCTTTTCTCTTGTTTATGGGTCCTGTATTATTTGACTGTATGGGACATGATGATTGATATGTTTTAGAAACTCTGGATTTTGTTTCTTCCTCTAAAGGTGTTGTGTTTTGTTCTTTTTGGCTGTTAAATTATTGACTAAACATCTTGACCTGTGGATAGATGGTTTTAGGCTGATGTAGTGTGGGCTGCTTTTTGTTTGGTCCTTAGTCCTAGAGAGAATAGTACTTAATACTGGCCTTCTTTCTAACCCCTTCTTTCTGGGGTTTTGTTGGAAAGCCTCATGTCTTCATCAGCCTCCTCTAACTTGATGAGACATAAAAGCCAAATTATGCATCCCCTGAACTGGGTGACTGGTGAAATTTCTGCCTTTCAGCTGTTGCTTTCTTCTGAGTCATGGGTCATATTCTTATACATAAACAGTTTGACAGCCAACCAATAATTTGAATAAAAATTTTTTTTTTTTTTGAGACGGAGTTTCGCTCTTGTTACCCAGGCTGGATTGCAATAGCGCGATCTCGGCTCACCGCAACCTCCGCCTCCTGGGTTCACGCAATTCTCCTGCCTCAGCCTCCTGAGTAGCTGGGATTACAGGCACACGCCACCATGCCCAGCTAATTTTTTGTATTTTTAGTAGAGACGGGGTTTCACCGTGTTGACCAGGATGGTCTTGATCTCTTGACCTCGTGATCCACCCGCCTTGGCCTCCCAAAGTGCTGGGATTACAGGCATGAGCCACCGCACCCGGCCTTGAATAAAATTTTAATGCAGATTTTGTTCTTCCCTTTCTGTGAATTCCTTTTTTCTAGAATTTTCCTGACAACACAGTGTGTTTTTTTAGTAGCCCATTAAGGCTACCTCTTTCCATCTGGGCTGTATTTCACTAGACCCCATGGCAAACTAGGAAGTGCCCTCGGAGGAACACTGATTAAAAGTGGTAGTCATACAGTTTGCTTCCCTTCCCTTCTTTCATGTAGTATATTTTCTCTTGTGTATGCTTTCTTTTGTTTTACCTTCAGTGCATTGAAACTTTTTTAGAAACTATTTTGCCCAGAGTTTATATTATCAGTGGAATAGTTAGTCTGAAATAAGCTATTCTGCCATTACCATAAGAGAAATGTAAACATTAACAAATTACATTATATATACACTTGCAGAAAGTAAACAGATGCATGTAAACACCATCCACACAGCACTTATTTTTTTTTAATTGTATTAGCTAATATTCATTAAGTGCTTACTTTATGTTAGATAGTGTGCCTGGAGCTTTATAATTACTGAATTATGTTTTCAAAAGTTAACACACATTTATAGTAGAAAAACAAGTAAAAAGCATCTCTATGTATTAGTCAAGCAACTTCAATAATTAGTAAAACATAGCTGACTTTTTTTCCCCTATTCCTGCACTCACTTCTATCCCATTACATTATTTTTAAGGAAATTCAAGACTACATATCATTTTATTTGCAAATACTTCTGTATGAGTCTTTAAAAGATAAGTGATTCTATTTTATTTATGTTTAACATAAGCAAAATAGTATCAGAATAAAAAATAACAGTAATTCTTTAATGTTATCCATATTCAATATTCAATTTTCCCTAATTTTCTGTTCTTTTGACAGCATTTCCCCCTCCACATCTCATGTTCTGATCCATAGGTTACCTTTCCTTTTATTTTCCTTACAAATTATTTGTGGAAGAAATTTGCTTGTTCATTTCATAGGTTTTCCTACATTTTGGATTTTGCTGATAGCATTCTATAGTGGCAGGTAACACATTTCTATGTTCTCGTGTATCTTGTAAACTGATAGAAAGACATACAAGGGTGAGCAGATTCAGGTTAAAATTTTTAGCATGCTATTTCATGTTATGCGCTTTCTTTTGCATCATATCAGGAGGCCCATACTGTCTCTTTGTCTCCAGCTTTGTGATATTAAGATTGATAAGTAGGATCAGGTGTTGTCAGTCCAATTCATATATTGTAGAGCCTCTCAACAGCTTTTGATTCAATTGTTTCAGCAACCATTAACAGTCATTGCCTCGGGGTTACTTAATTCATCCATGCTTCATTTATTCTTTGTTCATTTATTGAACATACGTATATCCCAAACACTGCTAAGCACCAGTGGTTCAATGAAGTATAAATGGTCCTTGCATATGAGCACCTTACATGTGTCTATTGGCCCATACTATAGCCATGTCTTTACATGAAGCTAAACTTCTTTATAGCCACAGACCATTTGAGACTAAGAAATAATACCTAATATTTTGGGCATTTAGGATTAGGAATTAGGTTTAAATTTCTGTAAAGTTATCATTATTCAGTATTAGATGAACTGGGTTTGAGTTCCTGCTTAGAGGACACTGAATCATCCATATATTGTGGGACTAGAATTGCAACCAACAGTTTTGCCTGAGTTATTTTGTGATGAAATACTGCAAAGCACAAAATCCATTTGGTATTCATATTACACTTTCTACTACCACAAGTCTGTTCTCAATTTGGCATATGTTTAGCTTCTAGAGAAGTTTTTATTTTAGTTGCTTTTACATAAATTAAATATATATTGAACGTATTTTCTTTACTATTTATTCTACAATCATTTCAAAATTTACTATACAAAATTTACGCATTTAAAAATACTTTAAATTTTATTTTAGGATCAGGGTACTTGTGCAGGTTTGTTATATGGATAAACTTGTGAGGTAGGGGTTTGGCATACAGATTATTTTGTTACCTTGGTACTAAGAATTTATGCATTTTAAATAAGAGCTTTTGTTTGGTTAATGTGACTCACAAAAAGTTTTCACAAATATCTTCTTGAAGTTCATTTTGACTTTCTGAGATTTAACATTTATGTTAAATGTTGAATCAAGGGTCACATAGAACAGTAGGTGTTCTAGGAAGCCACAATTTGTGTACGTCTTAGAATACCTTATAGGGCTTTGCATGCAGATTTCAGCAGATGCATGAAGTATACACCATATATGGCAGTGTCCTGGGTACACTGAAGAATGATAGAAAACATTTCTGTCTCTTCACGGAACTTACATTCCAGTGCCTCACTCTGTCATTGTGTTTATTGCAAATTGAAATTCAACAGGTGAATGTTCTCTTCCCTAAAGCTCCAGATATTCTCTGATCTCATGATATACTAATGATAAATTATTTTTATAATACACTTTATAATATACGAAAATGGAAAATGGAAATTAATCTGCACAGAGTTATACAAACATGAACCAGTTAACATGGTGTATTTGGAAACTTTAAACTCTAGTATATCTAGATTAAAGCATAGGCTTGGCCTGGTGGCAAGAAATGAATTTGAAGTCATAGAAATCCTTGACTGTTTCTCAAAAGACTTTGGAGACAAAAATAATTTGACCCCTCTTATTAAAAAAAAAAAGACTTTTTTTTTTTTCTAATCTAAAAAGACTAGCTGCTAGTACAATCTTCAGGAGAGTGTAATGTCCCCACTCTGAGATGGCCAGTATCCAATCCAGCCCATGACATGTGGCTGCTACCATGCCAGACACTTTCCCAGATCTTGCTGTATCCAGGATAGTGCTCTCTAGTGCCCATCTAGACTACCTAGCCAGGGGCTAGAACTCTTGTGATTTACCCTCCATTCCACTCAAGCTTCTCTCATGGCCAACAGAAGAATGAAGGTGTGTTACTTTGGTCAAGGCAATCAGTCTTTCTGATACTCAGTTTGGTTATCCTTGAAGAGAGCATAAGAAATACACTTGGATTATTCCTACCCACTGGGTTCTGGTGGGTCTCCACTGCTCCATCTCCTCTGCTTGGGGAGGACAGGTGGCTCTGCCATAGCTCTGTTGCCCTGTGACCTGCAGGTATGGGGAGATCCATAAGCAGGATTCCAGGACATCCCAGAATCCAGGAAATGGAGTTCAATCAATTTATATTAAAATACTGACCAAGAGACTAGACCATCAAGAAGACTGGCACGCTGTGAGCAGGTCTTCGTAAGCAAGTCGTTGAGAGTGAATAGAAAGAGAATGCAGACCCTAGGCCGAAGAAGAAGAAAACTGGGGACCCTATATGGGGCTGCTGAGTACAGGGATGCATTCCCAGCCTCTAGTGGCTCCTGGGGAAAGATTGAGTTGAGTAAAAGAGGAATGGCCCACTTTTACCACAGAATTCTGAAATCCTAGCTGCAGGAGACCTCACAACCCCCATGGACATTTGAGTTGGCAGGAGAAGCTGCATGGAGAAATTGCAGGAACAGGACTCTAGAATGCGTGGAGCCCAGAGAGTTTGATGTGGGAATAGCTGCAGTGTATCACAGCTAGGTATGCCCATCTACCAAGGCCTGGCATGCTTCTCTAGGTGGTTTTGGCCTTTGTTAACCAGTGGACCTGGACAAAGCAGGGCTGTCTTGACATGGGATGGGGCCAGTCTGATCTGAGTGCCCTGACATCTGCTGGCCTCTTCCAGGGTCCCTTTCTGGCTGTGTGGCCTTGTATGCCCAACCAGGCCACATCCCAGCAGCTGCTACCATTGCCCTATCACTGGCAGACTCTGATTTACCATCAGAGAGCTTCAGCAGACAGGACCCCATCACCACACACCCATTCATAGCCTCCACCACCACTTTGCCCACATGCACTCACCCGTGGTGTCCCCCTACTGCTTTGCTGGCATGCACATGCCTGGACTTTGCTGCCTCACTGCCAGTGGCATGTACACGTGCACAAACCCTGCTGCTCTGCTGCCAATGATGTAAATGTATCACAGACCCTGCCATGCCACTGCCTGGCTGCTGCTGGCACATGCACACAAGCATGAATACCCTGCTGCCTTTGCTGCCATTCCCCACTAGAATGTTGTTGCCAGTGGACCAGGAATACCTCAGCCTCTCCAGTGCAGCAGCTGCTTAACCTTGAGAGACCAGAGAACAAACCTGTGGATCTGGACCCAGCCCCCTAGCATGCAGCCTGAAAGTACTGAGCTGAGTCTGGACCCCTGAAATCATCCAGAAATGAAACTAGTGGACTGAAACTAAAATCAAACCCCAATAGCATAAAACAATGTAAAAGCAAAAAGCCCCTTCCAAAGGACAGCAACTTCAAAGATTAAAGAAATATCAGCTTACATAGATGAGAAAGAACTAGGGCAAGAACTCTGGCAACTCAGAAAGCCAGTGTCTTCCTTCCTCCAAACAACCACACTAGCACCCCAGTAATAATTATTAACCGGGCTGAAATGGCTGAAATGATAGACTTAAAATTCAGAATCTGGATGGCAACAAAGATCATCGAGATTCAGGAGAAAGTTGAAACCCAATCTAAGGAATTTAAGGAATCCAGTAAAGTGATACAAGAGATGAAAGATGAAATAGTCATTTTAGGAAAGAGCCTAAGCTGATATAGCTGAAAAACTCACTACAAGAATTTCATAATACAATTGGAAGGTATTAACAGCAGAACAGGCCAAGCTGAGGAAAGCATCTCAGAGCTTGAAGATGGGTTATTTGAATCAACTCAGTCAGATAAAAATGAAGAAAGAAAAGTAAGAATGAACAAAATTTCCAGGAAATATGAGATTATATAAAGAGACCAACCAAACCTATAACTCATTGTCACCCCTGAAAGAGAGGGAAAGAAAGCAAGCAGCTTGTAAAATATATTTGAGGTTTGTCCATGGAAACTTCCCCAACCTCACTAGAGGGGTCAACATTCAAATTGAGGGAATTCAGAGAACCCCAGTAAGATACTTACAAGATGATCATCCCCAACACACATAGTTTTCAGATTCTCCAAGGTCAACATAAAAAAATAAACATTAAAAGTAGCTGGAGAGAAGGGGCAGGTTACCTACAAAGGGAACCTCTTCAGGCTAACAGTGGACCTTTCAGCAGAAACTTTACAAGCCAGAAAAAAATGGGGCCCCATATTCAGCATTCTTAAAGAAAATAAATTCCAACTAAGATTTTCATATCCAGCCAAACTAAGCTTAAAAAGTGAAAGAGAAATAAAATCCTTTCAGACAAGCAAATGCTAAGGGAATTTGTTACTACCAGACCTGCCTTACAAGAGGTCCTTAAGGGAGTGCTAAACATGGAAACAAAAGACCATTACTGGCCAACACAAAAACACTCTTATATACACAAACCATTGACATTCTAAGGCAACTACATAATCAAGTCTACTTAAACACTAGCTAACAATGTGATAACAGGATAAAATCTGGACATAGCAATATTAACCTTGAATGTAAATAGACTTAACTCTCCACTTTAAAGTCATGGAGTGGAGTGGCAAGTTGTATGAAGAAGCAACACACATTTGCATGTTGTCTTCAAGAGATCCATTTCACATGCAATGATGCCCATAGGCTCAAAGCAAAGGGATAGAGAAAAATCTACCGAGCGAATGGAAAACAAAAAATCAGGGGTTGCTATTTTACCTTCAGACAAAACAGACTTTAAACCTTTTGAAAACAATGATAATCATAAAAGATAAAAGAGCCTTAGAGACATACAAAGAGACTTAGATAACCACATAATAATATTAGGAGACTTCAACACCCCACTGACAGTATTAATATTAAGACAGTATAACACGAATACAAGATAGTAATAATATGAATACCATGTATTAATCAATACTAAGAATCATTGAGGGAGAAAACTAACAAAGATATTTGGGACTTAAACTTGACATTTGATCAAATGGACCTAGCAGACATCTACAGAACACTCCACCCAACAACAACAGAATACATGGCACATACTCTAAAATTGACTATATACTCAACAAATTAAAAAAAAAATCATACCAACCACACTCTTGCACTGTGGGGCAATAAAAATAGAAATTATTACTAAGAAGTTCTCTAAAACAATTATAAGGAAGTTAAACAACCTGCTCCTGAATAACTTCTAGGTAAACCATGAAATAAAGGCAAAAATCAAGAAATTCTTTAAAAATAATGAAAACAAATATACAACCTATCAGAATCTCTGGGACACAGCTAAAACAATTTCAGTAGGACCGTTTATAGTGCTAAATACCAATCATTAGACACAACAGGATTACAGGCAACAATACTTTTAGGAGCCCACAAGAAATTTTAATGTTTTTTAAAACCAGAAGAAAAAGTAAGCTTTTAGGTTGAAATATTTAAATACATTCATCTTTCTATTAATATAATCACAAAATAGAATTTTTGTAATGTCACAATAAAGATGTGTATTTATATTTTCATAGAGAAAGAGACTCACAAAGGTAAAAGTACCAAGGACTCACAAAAGTAATAATGCTGCCATGCTTTGGTATTATGACAGATTCTGTGATTGTTAACACCAAGGCCATTGACAATCACCTTTTCCCTGATTTCCTCTACTAGAAAGAATGAAAGACTAGAAGATTCATCTTCCCAGATTGAAGTTAAGAATGACCTATGTCCAGTTCCAGCTAATAAGATGGAAAAAAATCTCACTAAGTAGTTCCTCTGAAAAACCATTTTAAAAATGGTTAAAATGTTCCCTTTGCTTAGGACAATAGCTGACCCGAGAACACACCATCAATAATAGCTAATAATAATAATAGCAATAATAATTTTGTCCTTAAAAAGATCATAACATAGAACAAAATGATGACTGCTGATATTAATTTCCATTTTCTACTTATTCCCTGGATTAAAAAAGTATTAGCTAGAATGGAAACTATAATGGTCAGATAAATCTAGGTAATAGCATACCCTAGAAGCTAGCAGAAAGTGCCAGTGGTAACCTGTCACATTGTAAGCCCCCAAGAGAATGGCTGGTCCCTCTCAGAGGTAGGTTTTCATGGCAAGGACAAAAGCCATTAATTATAGAATATTTGGACAGTGGTGAAACCCAGAGGACTGAATTATGTGACAGTTTACAGATTTTGCAAATTGTTCCTGTTCAGAATTTATGTGGATGTTTGTGATACATGCTATCTAATCTTTCTCCATTTTCCATGGTGAGGGGACTGGCTAGTGAGGCTGTTAAAATGGTTAGTGGTAGTGGAATATTTCATCTAGCTATAGTCTACAAAATCTAAAATTCCTTAAAATGCTTTCAATTGGTTGTACAATGCCTATATGATTTCATCCTTTCCCAACTTCTCTCACTTTCCAATCCTCTTTCTTCTTCATATAGACTACACATGTTTCACTCTACTCCAGTGACCAAAAACATTTGTGATTCCCATTACTTACATAAGGACTCTGACATCCTCAATGCAAATTCAAAGATTTCCACAGTTAAGTCCAAGTTTAATCCTATCTTTCATTTTGCCTTTACACCGTGTTTTGTCTGCAACTATTTTGTTCTCTTGAAAGAACCATGAGTATACCTGCTATGTCATGCTGTTTGAAATCTCCTTCTCAATATTTAATTTCCATTTATGTCTTACAGATTATTTTAGGTTAATTCAAGTCCCTTCTCTATTCTTGAAATCTTCTCAGGTTACGTGATTTTTTTTTTCTCCTTTGAACTATTTTGGCTTTCCCCCTAATTTTATGACCTATAATCTCACCTAAGGAGCTAATGCATATACATTTCTTAGCATAATACAGGAAAGGAAAGAAAAAAAGGAACTGCCTCAAAATGTCATGAAATTTTGAATATGTATATTTTGAATTTCTTTAGTGAGGATATAAATTTTTTTGAAGAGGTTTTATTATGTCATTTTTTCTCAAGTGTCTCATAGTCCACAATACTGTGAGATACACACTTGCTAGATAACACAAAAAAGGATAAACAAATATGAGAATACCTTTGTCTTCTTTCTATTAGCTAAACATTTCAGAGATTGGTAAAAATGGAAAATACTACTCTTTCAATAATTTTTGGGTTTAAATATGTCATATATAGTGACAGGTAATGGTTTATTATGGTTATTTTAAAATGAGTAAGTACATATTAATTTTTCAATTTAATAAATATAGATTATAGTAGATATTGGCTGATACAGTCCATATCAGCAAAAGTTCTTCAGAGACCCTTGTCATTTCTTTTTGAAAAACTTTTGAAATCAACCTTTCTTCATCCGTTCCTTCTTTGTATCCTCCCCACACATACAAGTGAGAACAGACAGTATTTGTCTTTCTGTGCTTGGCTTCTTATCACTTAATAATCTCAGGATTTAATTCTTTTGTATTGCTTAATAGTATTTCATTGTGTATGTACTACATTTTCTTTATCCATTTGTCTATTGATGGACATTTAGGTTGATTCCGTATCTTGGATATTGTGAATAGTGCTGCAATAAACATGGGAGTGCAGATATCTCTGTAATATTTTGATTTTTTTCTTTGGATATAAACCCATAAGCAGAATAGGCTGGATCATATGGTAGTTCTGTTTATAGTTTTTTGAAGAAATCTCCCTACTGTTCTCCATACTGACTGTACTAATTTACAACCCCTCCAACAGCGTGTGAAGTTTCCCCTTTCTCCATATCCTGTCTAGCTTCTGTTATTTCGCTTCTTTTTGATAAAAGTTATTCTGAATGGGGTGAGCTGCATTTCTCTGATGATTGGTGATTTGGGGCATTTTTTTCATATACTTGTTGGCCATTTGTCTTCTTTTGAGCAATGTCGATTCAGATTTTTTGCCCATTTTAAAATTAAATAATTACTTTTTTGCTATTGAGTTGAGTTCCTGATATATTCTAGTTATTAATTCATTTCAGCTGGATAGTTTGCAATTTTTTTTTCCTAATCTGTGTGTTCTCTCTTCACTTTATTTTTTCCTTCTGCTATGCAGAAACATTTAACTTGATGTAATCCCATTTGCCTATTTTTGCTTTGGTTGCCTGTGCTTTTGAGGTCTTACATAAAATAATTCATCCAGACCGATGTCCACTAGCATTCTTTTCATTTAGTAGTTTTATGGTTTCAGATCATAGATTTTGATCTTTAATCCATTTTGATTTGATTTTTTCTATATGGTGAGAGATAGGGATCTAGCTTTATTCTTCTGAGTATGGTTATCCAGATTTCCCAATACCATTCATTGAAGCTACTGTCTTTTCCTTGATGTATGTTTGTGATGCCTTCATAAAAAATGAGTTGGCTCTAAAATCATGGATTTATATCTGGGCCCTCCATTCTATTCCATTGTTTCTGATTTTGTGCCAGTAGCATGCTAATTTGGCTACTATAGCTTAGTAGTGTATTTTAAAATCAGGTAGTGTGATGTTCTTTTGTTGTTTTTGCTCAGGATTACTGCGGCTTCATGGGATCTTTCATAGTTTCGAACTGTTTTATCTATTTTCGAACTGTTTTATCTATTTCCGTGAGGAGTGTTATTGGTATTTTGATAGAGATTTCATAGAATCTGCAAATTTTGGGGGGTAGAATTGTCATTTTAGCAATATTAGTTCTTCCAATTCATAAGCTTGGCATATCTTTCCATTTTTTGTGTTTTTTTTTTTTAATTTCTTTCATCAGTGTTCTATAGTTTTCCAAAAGGAAAAATTTATTTATAAAAATAAATCTTTCATCTTCAGTTAAATTGATTTCTAGGTATTATACATTTTTTTTGGTATCTATTATAATTAAGATTGCTTTCTTTATTTCTTTTGCAGGTTGTTTGCTGTTGGTGTATATAAATGTTACTGATTTTTTTATGTTGATTTTTTATCCTGCAACTTTACTAAATTTGTTGGTCAGTTCTAACAACTTTTTGGTTGAGTCTTCAGATTTTTCTAAATATGAGATCATGCCATCTGTATTCAAGGCTAATTTGAATTCTTCTTTTTCTGACTTGGATGCCCCCTCTCCTTTGCCTAATTGTTTTGTCCTAAACTTCTAGTATTATGTTGAATAAAAGTGGTGAAAGTGGGCAGGCATCTTTGTCATGTTTGAGATCTTAGAGAAAAGGCTTTCAATATTTCCCCATTCAGTATGATGCTGGATGTGGGTTTGTCATATATATGGCCTTTATTATTTTAAGATATATTTCTTCTATACTATGTTCTACACATATATATATATGTACATACTATATATACTATATCTATATTATTTTAAGGTATTAGTTTGGTGTGAAAGTAATTCTGGTTTCTACCATTAAAGGTAAGTAATTGCAAGATATCAATTACTTTTGCACCAGTCTAATATATTCCTTATAAGGTATATTCCTTTGTTGATGGTTTTTATCATAAAGGAATGCTGAATTTTATCAAATGTTTTCTCAGCATCTGCAGAAGTGATCATATAGTTTTTGTTCTTTTAATGCAATGTATCATATTTATTGATTTGCCTATATTGAAACATCCTTGCATCCCTGAGATGAATCCTATTTGATCGTAGTGAAAGAACTTTTTAATGTATTGCTGAAATCAGTTAGCTAGTAGTTTACTGAGGATTTTTGCATCTGTGTTCATCAGTGATATTGGCCTGTACTTTTCCTTTTGTTGTGTCTTCGTCTGGTTTTGGTATCAGGGTAATGCTGGCCTTACAGAATGAATCTGAAAGAATTCATTCCTCCTTGCTTTGTTTGTTTGTTTGTTTGTTTTTTGAAGAATTTGAGTAGAATTGGTATAGTTCTCCTTTAAACATTTGGTAGAGTTCAGCAGAGAAGACATCAAGTCCTGGGTTTTTCTTTGATGGGAGACTCTTTCTTATGGATTCAATTTATTGATTTGTTGAGGTTTTCTATTTCTTCATGGTTTAGTTTTGGTAGATTGTATGTGTCCAGGAATATATTCATTTCTTCTAGGTTTTCCCAATTTATTGGTATACTGATTTTCATAATAGTCTCAAATAATTCTTTGTATTCCTATAATCTAAGTTGTTAGGTCCTCTTTGCATTTCTAATTTTATTTATTTGGGTTTTTTTCTGTTATTCTTAATTGAGCTAAAGGTTTGTCTTTTTTTTTTTTTCCAAAAAACTATTTGTTTCATCTATCTTCTGTTTTTGAGGTTTTTCAACTTGTTTTTAATATAGGCATTTATTACTACACACTTTGCTCTTAGTATTGTTTTTACTATATCCCATAGATTTAAAAATATTGTACTTCCATTTTTATTCATTTCAAAAATTTTTTATATTTTCTTCTTTATTCACTGACTATATTGGTCATTCAGAAGCATGTTAATATCCATGTGTTTGTGCACTTTCTGAGCTTCCTCTTTTTATTGATTTCTGGTATTATTCCATTGTGGTCAGAAAACACACTTGATTTTGTTTCTAACTTTTTGTGTTGAAACTTGTTTTGTGGCCTAAAATATCATCTATTCTGGAGAGTGTCTCATGTGCTGATGAAAAGAATGTATATTCTTCCACAGTTGGATCAACTGTTCTATAAATGTCAGTTAGGCATTTTTGGTTTAGTGTATAGTTTATTATTAATGGTTTTTTGGATTTTCTTTCTAGATGATCTGTCCATTACTAAGAGTATGATGTTAAAGTTTCCTACAAGTATATTGTTATATTGCAGTTGATCTATCTCTTTAGATCTATTAATGTTTGTTTTATATACTTGGGTGCTCTGCTGTTGGGTGCATAGATATTTACAATTGTTATATCCCATTCTGTATTGACTCTTTTATCTTTATAAGACCTTCTTAGTCTTTTTTTGCAGTCTTTAACTGGTAGTCTATTTTTTCTCCTGTAAGTATAGCCACTGCTGCTCTTTTTGGTTTCCATTCACATGAAATATTTTTTTCCCTACATCTTCAATCTAGGTGTGATTCTATAGGTGAGGTTTCTTATAGGCAGAATTTAGTTAAATCTTGCTTTTTTATTCTTCTAGTCATTTTATATTTTTAATTGGCAAATTGAGTCCATTTACTTTCAGCATTATTATTGATAAGGCCACTGCCATTTTGTTGCTTGCTTTTTGGTTGTTTTGGAACTCCTCCCTCTCTTTCTTCTTGTCATTTTGTGTAGTTCAGTGATTTTTACTGGTAGTATGTTTTAATTTGTGGATTTTTACATTTAATATATCTATTATAGGTTTTTGCATTGTGGTTACCATGGAGCTTATGTGAAATATCTTATAGATATACCAGATTATTTTAACAAGATTACAACTTGTATTAGAAAACACACACAAAAAAAGAGCAAAAACAAACAAACAAAGAAAAAACTAAAAACAATCTTTATATTTTAACTCCATTACCCCACATTTTGAATTTTGGTTGTCTCAATCTACATTGTTTTTTTTCCAACCTTGAAACAAGTTTCTGTAGCTAATATTTTATGTGTATTTATTTTTTAGGCTTCATACTGGAGTTATGGGTGGACTGCACACTAGAATTACAGAATTGGAGTATTCTTGGGATAATTTTGTACTTAATTTTACCAATGGATTTTGTACCTTTAAATATTTTCTTTTTCACATTGGTGTTTTTTCATTCAGACTGAAGAGTTCCCTTTACCATTTCTTGTGAGATAGTCTGGTGGTGATGAATTCTCTTAAGTTTTGTTTGCCTAGGAAAGACTATATGGCTTCTTATTTGAATGATAGCCTTGCTGGATACATTATTTATTAACTGTAGTTTTTTTTTTTTCTGTCAACACTTTGAAAATACTCTGTTCCTTCCTGGCCTATGTGGTTTCTATTGAGAAGTCTGTTGTCAGATGATTGGCATTTCTTTAAATGTTGCTTGATTTTTTTCTCTTGCTGCCTTTTAGGATCCTCTCATTGCCTTTGACCTTTGAGAATTTAATTATTATATGTCTTGGCGTAGTCTTATTTGGTGTTCTCTGTCCTTCCTATACCCGAACTTTTATTTTTTTAATCGAGTTTTGGAAACTTTTCTGTTATTATTTTTTGAGTAAGTGTTCTACCCTGTTCTTTTGCTCAGCTCCCTTTTAAATATTAGTTATTCTTAGAGTTTGTCTTTTGAGGTAATTTTCTATATCTTTTAGGAAGTTTTTATTCCTTTTGATATATATATTTTTTTCTTATTTCTCCTGTGACTGTGTACTTCTAAACAGACTGTCTTTGACAGCACTGATTCTTTCCTATGCTTGGTCCATTCTTCTGTAGAGAGCCTTCAATGAAGTTTTGAGTTCAGCCAATGTGTTTTTCAGTTCCAATATCTTGTTTGTTACTATCTTTGTTAAATATCTCTGATAAATTTTTGAATTGCTTTTTTTTTTTGTTATCTTGGAGATCACTAAGTTTCTTTCAAATTCCTATTTTGAATTACTGGACAGAGAGCCCATGTGTCAGTCTTGTTAGGGTCAGCCACTGGTTCCTTGCTTTGCCCATTTGGAGAGGTTTCCTGTTTGCTATTTTTTTTTTGTGGATGTGTATCTATGTCTTTGCATTGAACAATTTGCTATTCATTCCAGTTTTCTCTGCCTGGTTATTTTGGTTTTTATTGGGTATGTTTGCTTAGAGATTCTTCATAATTTATCCTTTGAGTTTCTGATACTCTCTATTTTGTCTTTGGCTGTCCTCAGAGATATTTCTTTTTTTAGGCATTCACAATGCTTCCCATAGTTTGAAGTAGGGACAGGTCTCCTGTCAGGGAAACTAAGACAGTACAGAAGCTGACTGTCAACCTCAGTCTCACTTTTTCCAGAGTAGAAACTGAGAGTCAATGAACATTTTCCACATACTTGGTGCTGGGCAGATTCCAGGGAGGGTGTCATGGGCATGAATATCTAATTCTTTGACTGTCTGCTGGAATTTTTTTACTTCTCTGTGGCTCCAGGAACTGACTCATCCTTATATTTGTGTTCTGGGATATTGCTGGTGATCATCTTGGTGCTATATATTTGTTTTTGGATTTCTGTGGAAGGAAGTGAGGCCAGCTTGTTTTTATGCCACCATTTTCAAATTGGAAGTGTGACTATAGGGCACCACAGTCTTGAACCCGGGCTCAAGTGATCTTCTTATTTCAGCCTTCCAGGTAGCTGGGACTACAGTCTCGTGCCACTGTGGTCAGTCAATAATTTCTAAGAGTGTAAAAAGTTCCTGAATTTAAAATGTGAGAAACTTGCTAATCAAGCAGAGTATATGCTTCACTGTGGAAGTTTAATTGAGAAGGAGAGATGACAGGCAGCTCAAGGCAAGGCGAAAGGAATGACAGAGATACCACTAGGTCATATAATTTAAAAAGTGAGGATGCATTGGACAAACATTTTAGCAAGTTTCTTTTGAATAAGAAGGTTATATAAAAGTCAAAATGTCTTCAATGCAGGGAAATTAAGGTTAGAGATTTGCAAAATGCTTCTTTTCTCAAAAATAACATGCCCCTCATTTGTTAAATTCTGTACTATATACTATAACTATTGCTATGAATTAGAAATTTCTATAAAAATTATCTAAAGTCTGATATTCCTGATTCCCATATTTAATTTATTCTTACAGATAGCAGTCACATTTGGCATTTTAAAATTTACCTGCTTCTTACACGATTTTGCCATTTAAAAGCTGAAATATAGCATTGTGTATTTCCAGACACTGACACTAATAACGTCTAATATTTGTTGAGTATATGGTACGAGCCTAGTACTCTTCTAAGTTTTCTACACATATTAACTCAGTAAGTTTTTCTAGAAACTTTGTGACATAAACATCCTTATTATTCTTGTTTTATATATGAGAAAGCCAAAGAATTCAAGATTCAATACTTAAGTTATTCAGTTAATATACGATCAAGTCTATTTTCCCACAAGGGCAATCTGGCTCTGGAGCAACTTAGCATAGAATGATATCCTGGAGGTTTCACAAATATTTATCCTCTCCCCACCAAAAAAAAAAAAAAAAAAAAAAAAAAGCTAAGAGCAAAAAACCATGGGAGCAGTGAAAAAATACCTAATTGATGAAATTAACCAATTTTTACTATAAGCCTTTAAAATTTATAATGCTGGAAGTCATTTAAGTTGTAACCATACCAAATATAATAGGTCTAGAATTACAATACTATTGCTAAGTGGCATTCATTTTTACTGATTCAACCTGAGAATAGGCACTCTCAATTTTTAAGGACTTGTTACAACACATGTAAAATAGTATGCAGTCCAAAACCTAGTCTCCAGAGCTGTTATAACTATTTCTAATTCCCCAAATTGTGTGTTAGACAATGTTAGAATCTGTGACCCAGTACTTGTATGATGATAATATAATTGGTAAATAAGGCTGGTATGGAAGAAAATGAGAAAGCTGTTAAGTTCTTGGATCAGAGATGATTGTGCCACTGATAAGCAAGTCTGGCTGTGAAACTATGACCAGAATGAAGATCCAGAATAGTTATTGTGGATATCCACTCATTTGACAGCAGCTATAAAGGCAAGTCTAGGCTCTGTTAATGCTGGGACTTTGCTCTGGTGCAGTTCACTGGTGTAGTCTTCTTACCATTCTGAAAGTAGACAATGGGTAGGACCCTTCACCTTAGAGGGTGTGACTTGCTTTTCTAACTAACGATTTAATTGCTAATCAGTCTCAATCATGCAATTAATTTGAAAACTTGTACATTAGAATACTCATTAATCTATCCGTTTATCTTTGTGCAAAGTTCATTTAATGAACAAATTGCTTTGATTTGTGAGTTATGATTTAGCGCTTTAGAAATCCAGTGACTAATGCCATGAGGCAAGCAGATGTGCTTTATCAGCTTCAGCAGCGTCATTCTCCTTGGCTTTCCCCTGTGAAGTTCTCAAGGCCTAAACCTCTTGAGCATGCAGTCTGTTGGCTCCAGGAATGTGAGTGGGATCCAGAGAAGGGCTCATGGCTTTGGGTAGGGAGAAGAGTGCAATTTGCATCGTGTTCACTTCCTCCCTGTTTTCTATGTCCAAATGTTATAAGGGTAAAATCAGAACTCCTAGTAAGTTGTCAAGTCTTATGCACTTCTGTTTTCTGTCCAGGCCTTTGGAATTAAGGAGAATTTAAAGGAATGGTGTATGGGGCAAAGGAAACAAACAAGGAAGTGAAAACCAGAAGAGAAAGCAGCCCAAGATGGTAACAGAGCTCAGATGGTAACTTGTAAAGATAGAAATCACCTCCAATGTCATTTAGGTTTAGCACAGTCCTTGAGATAGTCAAGAGTTTCTCAATTCCAAGGCAAGGCTTCCAGTTTTAAGACTTGGGCTTCCAGACAAACACATACAGGAGATAAACACACAGTTGAATGAAGCTTAGATGCATACAAGAGATGGTTACTTAGTGATATGGTTTGGCTCTGTGTCCCCACACAAATCTTATCATGAATTATTCTCTCATCATTCCTATGTGTTATGGGAGGGACTCCGTGGACGATAGTTAAATCGTGGGGGCAGTTTCCCACAGAGTGTTCTCGTGGTAGTCCATAAGTCTCATAAGGGGTTTCCGCTTTCACTTCTCATTCTCTCTTGCCACTGTCATGTAAGAAGTGCCTTTTACCATGATTATGGGGCCTCCCCAGCCATCAAGCCTCTATTTATCTTTTTTTTTTTAAGGTGTGAACTTTTATTCAACTGGTCTCAAGTCAGTTGCACAGATTAACCCTGGCTGCCTCCACCCACTCCCAGGAAGACCAAAAGCCTTCATCCATCTCAAGTCAGGGACAAAAAAGGGGGGCCATAAAGGCCGATCATTCAAAATAAAACAAAATAAAAAAGTACTAAGGCAAGGATTGAAACACTTGCACTACATTATTTACACCAAAGCAATGCTATCACCATCACCTCCTCTGTGTGGATTTGGGAGAGGACTGGGCCATTCTCCTTAGAGAGAAGTGGGGTGGCTTTTAGGGGGGCAAGGGACTTCCAGTAACAATTCATCTCATGATATTTGGAATGACTATTGAAGACAAGAACAATGTACAATCAAAGTCCTTGGCCAAATTGTAGAACTTTGGGGAAAGCTCACTTTAACTGACTGCTGTCACCTTCACCATTACAGTTTTAAAATTCTGAGTCAAGCCAAAGAAAAAAAAAAAAAAGGAAAAAAGAAAAGAAAAGAAAGCCAGACTCAAACAAAAAGGTCAGAGCCATGCCAATCTCATCTTGTTTTCTGCATAAGTTAGGTTCTATCAAGAAAGGACGTAGTGCAACTAAGTCACAGTCTGCCTAGAAGCATTTGTGGTAGATGATGGAGGGGCCAGACTCGTCATACTCCTGCTTGCTGATCCCCATCTTCTGGAAGGTGGACAGCAAGGCCAGGATGGAGCCACAGATCCACACGGAGTACCTGGGCTCGGGAGGAGCAATGATCTTGATCTTCATCGTGCTGGGTGCCTGGGCAGTAATCGCCTTCTGCATCCTGTTGGTACACGGTGGTGCTGCCAAAAGCACTGTGTTGGCCTACAGGTCTTTGCAGAAGTCCATGTCACACTTCATGATGGAGTTGAAGGTAGTTTTGTGGATGCCACAGGATTCCATGCCCAGGAAAGAAGGCTGAAAGAGCACCTTGGGGCAGTGGAATCTCTCCTTGCCGATGGTGATGACCACCTGTGGGACAGCTCGTAGCTCTTCTCCAGGGAGCTGCTGGAGGCTGCCATGGCCATCTCCTTCTTGAAGTCCAGGGCAATGTAGAGCAGTTTCTCCTTGATGTCACACACAATTTCCCCTTCAACTGTGGTGGTGAAGCTGTAGCTGCTTGGTGAGGATCTTCGTGAGGTAGTCAGTCAGGTCCCAGCCAGCCAGGGCCAGGCGCAGGATGTTGTGGGGGAGGGTATACCCCTCATAGATGGGCACAGTGTGGGTGACCCCATTGCTGGAGTCCATCATGATGCCAGTGGTATGGCGAGAGGCATACAGGGACAGCACAGCATGGATGGCCATTTACATGGCTGGGGTATTGAAGGTCTCAAACATGATCTAGGTTATCTTCTTGTGGTTGGTCTTGGAGTTCAGAGAGGCCTCAGTCACCAGCATGGGGTGCTCCTCAGGAGTCAGATGCAGCTTGTTGTAGAAGGTGTGGTGCCAGATCTTCTCCATGTCATCTCAGTTGGTGATGATGCCGTGCTTGATGGGGTTCTTCTAGTTCAGAATGCCTTTCTTGCTCTGGGCCTCATCACCCACATAGGAGTCCTTCTGACTCATGCCCATGATCATGCTCTGGTGCCTGGGATGCCCCACGTTGGAGGGGAAGACAGCCTGGCAGGCATCCTTGCACTCTTTGCACTGGAAGCCTGCCTTGCACATGCCAGAGCCATTGTTGAGGAGGAGCACAGTGATATCATCCATGGTGAGCTGGCGGCAGGTGTGGAAGGCTGGCAGACTGGATGGGTGGCGAATCTATGAGGGTGAGGCTCTGTGCTTGTGGACAGAGGTGATATTGGCAGTCCATTAAATCTATTTTTCTTCCAAGTATTGGGTATATCTTTATCAGCAGCATCAAAATGGACTAATACACTTAGCTTAACATGGTAAGAAAATTTTCTGATTATAGCTTTGACAAAAATACCATCTTTTTGCTTTAGCAATCAGTGTTACACCTGTCCCATTCCTAATGTGTTGCTTTCCCATTGTTAACCCATTTAAAATAACTTTATGGTCTTGTTGAGATAGAACCTGTTTTTAAACAAAAGTGAATATTCTACTTAAATACTTATTTTTAGCTCAATTTTGTAGGAAATAAATATTTCAAGAATGGAATTAAAAAAATAAGTATGTATACAATGACAGATATTTTATAAATTATATTTCTCTATTTCAGAGACTTAGCAAACATACTAAATCTAATTCTCTTTTGGAAACAAAATTTTTATTTCCAGATTATCTGGAAAAGCTAATTAATCAATAAGATCCTTAGGGTATTACTCCATGTTTTGACAGCACCAATATATTCATCATGGTGTAGCATGAGGAAATAGCACAATTAATACTCATAAACATGAAATGTGAAAATTTATGGTTTTGTGCTGAGAAGTGTCATTTCTAATTGCAAATATGGCAGCTTTGTTGACATTATAACTAACAGGATTTTAAAGCAATCCACCAGTAGTTCCAGATAAGAGATTCACTTCTACTTCTAGAACAAATGTATAAGTATACTTTTATTATTTTTTAATTTCAAATTTTATATTCTATATATTTGAAATATTCTTTAAAGTTTCACAAACAAGCAAGAATCAGAAAAGTTCTTCATTGTGCCTGTTTATCATTTAAATCTTTTGTTCTTTTGTATTTTCAAATTGGACCAACAACTCTAATTATACTAACTTCTCATTCTAGTTTTTCCTAAGCTTATCTATCAATCTGAAATTCTCTTTTTGACACTCAAAATATTATAATGACATTTTTATTTTAAAGGAAGATAATTATGTCTGCATATGTTTAAAACTGGGTCCTTAGATTATTGTTTCTGAAATGTGGCTGCTGTCCTTTAAAATCTCTTATTATGTTACAAGCATGTGAGATTAAAAAAGACTTTGTGTAAAGGAGTAATGAAAACTAACCTTTAAAAAGGTAATATGCAAGTTTTCCAATAAATATTTTGCTTTTTAAGGTATTGCTCATACTTAGTAAAATAATACTTTTTCTCCTGTCATTCTGTGGTTGTAAATTACTGCCAAGAGATTTCTGATATTTGGCTGAGAGTGTAGATGGCCTTCTGAAAGGGCCTGGAGGAGAGGGCAGAGCTGTCAATCTGAGAAAGAAGGGCTTGAATACTTTTCTGAAAATGCACCAAAGCCTAGAAATTCCTCACTGTTTAGAAAGAAAACTTAGTAGAAGGTGTACTAGAGGCATGAACTTGGGATTAGGGAGAATAAGAGGAACAGACTGGTATTTGGAAAGGTCTAAGGGAGCCTGATATCATGGATAAAGGCATCAGGCAAAAAGTCTGTATAAGAGATAGACTCAGACCCTAACTTAGAGTAGAGGTTAGGACCCAGTACAAGATAATAGGACTTTTTTTTAAAAAAATATATATATTTTTTATTGCACTTTATGTTCTGGGGTACATGTGAAGAACATGCAGGATTGTTGCATAGGTACATACATGGAAATGTGGTTTGCTGCCTACATCCCCATCACCTGTATCTGGCATTTCTCCCCATGTTATCCCTCCCCAACTCCCTATCCCCCACTGCCCCTCCCCTAGTCCCCCCCAACAGACCTCAGTGTGTGATGCTCCCCTCCCTGTGTCCACGTGTTTTCATTGTTCAACACCCGCCTATGAGTGAGAACATATGGTGTTTGATTTTCTGTTCTTGTGTCAGTTTGCTGAGAATGATGGTTTCCAGGTTCATCCATGTCCCTACAAAGGGCATGAACTCATTGTTTTTTATGACTGGATAGATTCCATGGAGTATATGTGTCACATTTTCCCTGTCCAGTCTATCATCGATGGACATATGGGTTGGTTCCAAGTCTTTGCTATTGTAAACAGTGTTGCAATGAACATAACTGTGCATGTGTCCTTAAAATAGAACGATTTATAATCCTTTGGATATATACCCAGAAATGGGATTGCTGGGTCAAATGGAATTTCTATTTCTAGGTCCTTGAGGAATTGCCACACTGTCTTCCACAATGGTTGAACTAATTTACACTCTCACCAACAGTGTAAAAGTGTTCCTATTTCTCCACATCCTCTCCAGCATCTGTTGTCTCTAGATTTTTTAATGATCACCATTCTAACTGGCGTGAGATGGTATCTCAATGTAGTTTTGATTTGCATTTCTCTAATGATCAGTGATGATGAGCATTTTTTCATATGTTTGTTGGTCTCATATATGTCTTCTTCTGAAAAGTGTCTGTTCATATCCTTTGCCCACTTTTGAATGGGTTTTTTTTTTCTTGTAAATCTATTTTAGTTCTTTGTAGATTCTGCATGTAAGTCCTTTATCAGATGGGTAGATTGCAAAAACTTTTCCTCATTCTGTTGGTTGCTGGTTCACTCTATGCTTGTTTCTTTTGCTCTGCAGAAGCTCTGGAGTTTAATGAGATCCCATTTGTCTATTTTGGCTTTAGTTACCAATGCTTTTTGTGTTTTAGTCATGAAGTCCTTGCCTATGTTCTGAATGGTTTTGCCTAGGTTTTCTTCTAGGGTTTTTATGGTGTTAGGTCTTATGTTTAAGTCTTTAATCCATCTGGAGTTAATTTTAGTGTAAGGTGTCAGGAAGTGGTCCACTTTCTGCTTTCTGCACATGACTATCCAGTGTTCCCAACACCATTTATTAAACAGGGAATCCTTTTCCCATTGCTTGTTTTTTTCAGGTTTATCAAAGATCAGATGGTTGTAGATGTGTGGCATTGCCTCTGAGGACTCTGTTCTGTTCCATTGGTCTATATCTCTGTTTTGGTACCAGTACCATCCTGTTTTGATTACTGTAGCCTTGTAGTATAGTTTGAAGTCAGGTAGCATGATGCCTCCAGTTTTGTTTTTTGCTTAGGATCGTTTTGGCTATGCAGGCTTTGTTTTGGTTCCATATTAAGTTTAAGGTGTTTTTTTCCAGTTCTGTGAAGAAGGTCATTGATAGTTAGATGCGGATAGCATTGAATCTATAAATTACTTTGGGAAGTATGGCCGTTTTCACTATATTGATTCTTCCTAATCATGAGCATGGAGTGTTTCTCCATCTGTTTATATCCTCTCTTATTTCATTGAGCAGTGGTTTGTAGTTCTCCTTGAAGAAGTCCTTTACATCCTTTGTTAGTTGTATTCTTAGGTATTTTATTCTCTTTGTAGCAATTGTGAATGTCAGTTGGTTCTTGATTTGGCTCTCTTTAAGTCTGTTATTGGTGTATAGAAATGCTTGTGATTTTTGCACACTGATTTTATATCCTGAGATTTTGCTGAAGTAATTTATCTGTTTAAGGAGATTTTGGGTTGAGACAATAGGGTCTTCTAAATATACAATCATGTCATCTGCAAATAGAGACAATTTGACTTCCTCCTTTCCTAATTGAATACCATTTATTTCTTTTTCTTGCCTGATTGCTCTGGCTAGAACTTCCAATACTATGTTGAATAAGAGTGGTGAGAGAGGGCATCCTTGTCTAGTGCCAGATTTCAAAGGAAATGCTTCCAGTTTTTGCCCATGCAGTATGATATTGGCTGTGGGTTTTTCATAAATTGCTTTTATTATTTTGAGATATGTTCCATTGATACCTATTTTATTGAGAGTTTTTAGCATAAAGTGCTGTTGAATTTTGTTGAAGGCTTTCTCTGCATCTATTGAGATAATCATGTGGTTTTTATCTTTGGTTCTGTTTGTGTGGTGAATTACTTTTATAGACTTGCGTATGTTGAACCAGCCTTGCATCTCTGGGATGAAGCCTACTTCATCATGATGGATAAGCTTTTTGATGTGCTGTTGCAATTGGTTTGCCAGTATTTTATTGAAGATTTTTGCATCTATGTGCATCATGGATATTGGCCTAAAGTTTTCTTGTTGAGTCTCTGCGGGGTTTTGGTGTCAGATTGGTGTTGGTCTCATAAAATGATTTGGGAAGGATTCCCTCTTTTTGGATTGTTTGGAAGAGTTTCAGAGGGAGTGGTACCAGCTCCTCTTTGTATGTCTGGTAGAATTCAGCTGTGAACCCATCTGGATCTGGGCTTTTTTTGGTTTGTAAGATATTAATTGCTGCCTCAACTTCAGCCCTTGTTATTGGTCTATTCAGGCTTTCAGCTTCTTCCTGGTTTAGGCTTGGGAGGGTGCAAGTGTCCAGGAATTTATCCATTTCTTCCAGGTTTACTGGTTTATGTGCATAGCATTGTTTGTAGTAATCTCTGATGGTGGTTTGTATTTCTGTGGAATCTGTGGTGATATCCTCTTTATCATTTTTTATTGCATCTATTTGATTCTTCTCTCTTTTCTTTTTTATTAATCTGGTCAGTGGTCTGTCTATTTTGTTGATCTTTACAAAAATCCAGCTCCTGGATTTATTGATTTTTTGAAGGGTTTTTGTATCTCTATCTCCTTCAGTTCTGCTCTGATCTTAGTTATTTCTTGTGTTCTGCTAGCTTTTGAGTTTTTTTTAATCTTGCTCCTCAAGCTCTTTCAATTTTGATGATAGGGTGTCGATTTTAGATCTTTCCTTCCTTCTCATGTGGGAATTTATTGCTATATATTTTCCTCTAGACACTGCTTTGGATGTGTCCCAGAGATTCTGGTACGTTGTGTCTTTGTTCTTCTTGGTTTCGAAGAACATCTTTATTTCTGCCTTCATTTCATTGTTTATCCAGTCCGCATTCAAAAGCTAGTTGTTCAGTTTTCATGAAGTTGTGTGGTTCTGAGTTAGTTTCTTAATTCTGAGTTCTAATTTGCTTGCACTGTGGTCTGAGAGACTGTTTGCTATGATTTTCATTCTTTTGCATTTGCTGAGGAGTGATTTACTTCTGATTATGTGGTTAATTTTAGAGTAGGTATGATGTGGTGCTGAGAAGAATGTATATTCTGTGGATTTTGGGTAGAGAGTTCTGTAAATGTCTGTTAGGTTTGCTTGGTCCAGGTCTAAGTTCAAGTCCTGGATATCCTTGTTAATTTTCTGTCTCGTTTATCTGTCTGATATTGAGAATGGAGTGTTAAAGTATCCCACTATTATTGTGTGGGAGTCTAAGTCTCTTCGTAAGTCATTAAGAACCTGCTTTATGTATCCAGGTGCTTCTGTATTGGGTGCATATATATTTAAGATCTTTAGCTCTTCTTGTTATATTGATCCTTTTACCATTATGTAACGCCCTTCTTTGTCTCTTTTGTTCTTTGCTGATTTAAAGTCTATTTTATCAGAGACTAGGATTGCAGCTCCTGCTTTTTTTTTGCTCTCCATTTGCTTGGCAAATCTTCCTCCATCCCTTTATTTTGAGCCTTTGTGTATCCTTGCATGTGAGATTGGTTTCCTGGAAACAGCACACCGATGTGTTTTGCTTTTTATGCAATTTGTCAGTTTATGTCTTTTGATCGCGGCATTTAGTCCATTTACATTTAGGGTTAATATTGTTATGTGTGAATTTGATGCTGCCATTTTGATGCTAGCTGGTTGTTTTGTCCATTAGTTGATGCAGTTTCTTCATTATATTGATGCTCTTTATCATTTGGTATGCTTTTGGAGTGGTTGGTACTGGTTGTTCTTTTCTATGTTTAGTGCTTCTTTCAGGAGCTCTTGTAAAGCAGGTCTGGTGGTGATGAAATCTCTGAGTACTTGCTTGTTCACAAAGGATTTTATTTTTCCTTTGCTTATGAAGCTTAATTTGGCTGGATATGAAATTCTAGGTTGAATGTTCTTTTCTTTAAGGATGTTGAATATTGGCCCCCACTCTCTTCTGGCTTATAGGGTTTCTGCTGAGAGATCTGCTGTGAATCTGATGGGCTTCCGTTTGTAGGTAACCCGACCTTTCTCTCTGGCTGCCCTTAGCACTTTTCCCTTCATTTCAACCCTGGTGAATCTCACGATTATGTGTCTTGGGGCTGCTCTTCTTGAGGAATATCTTTGTGGTGTTCTCTGTGTTTCCTGGACTTGAATGTTGGCCTGCCTTGCTAGGTTGGGGAAGTTTTCCTGGATAATATCCTGAAGGGTGTTTTCTATCTTGGATTCATTCTCTCTGTCACATTCAGGTACACCTATCAAATGTAGATTAGGTCTTTTCACACAATCCCACATTTCTTGGAGGCTTTGTTCATTTCTTTTTACTCTTTTTTCTCTAATCTTGCTTTCTCATTTTATTTCATTGAGTTGATCTTCAATTTCTGATATCCTTTCTTCTGCTTGGTCAATTTGGCTATTGAAACTACTGTATGCTTTGTGAAGTTCTCGTATTGTGTTTTTCAGCTCCATCAATTCGTTTATATTCCTCTCTAAGCTGTTTATTCTCATTAGCATTTCGTCAAACCTTTTTTCAAGATTCGTAGTTTCTTTGCATTGGGTTAGAACATGATCTTTTAGCTAAGAGAAGTTTGTTATTACCCACCTTCTGAAGCCTGTTTCTGTTAATTCATCAGACTCATTCTCCATCCAGCCTTGTTCCCTTGCTGGTGAGGAGTTGTGATCCCTTGTAGGAGGAGAGGCATTCTGGTTTGGGTGTTTTCATCCTTTTTGCATTGGTTTCTTCCCATCTTTGTTGATTTATCTACCTGTGGTCTTTGTGGTTGGTGACTTTCAGATGGGATCTCTGAGTGGAAGTCCTTTTTGTTGCTGATGAAGTTATTTCTGTTCTGTTTCTTAGCTTTCCTTCTAACAGTCAGGGCCCCCTGCTGTAGGACTGCTGGAGGTCCACTCCAGATCCTGCTTGCCTGGGGATCACCTGCAGCAACTGCAGAACAGTAAGGGTTGCTGCCAGTTTCTTCTTCTGTTATCTTTGTCCCAGAAGAATACCCACCAGATGTTAGCCTGAGCTCTCCTTTATTAGGGGTCTCTTTGGTTATACAGAGGTTGGGGAGCTGCTTGAGGAGACTGTCCCTTATAGGAGCTCAAGTGCTGAGCTGTGAGCTCCATTGTTCTGTTCAGAGCTGCTGGGCAGGTACATTTAAGTCTGTTGCAGTGGAACTCATAACTGCCTTTTTTTCCCAGGTGCTCTGTCCTGGGAAGGAGGGGCTTTATTTATAAGTTCCTGTCATTCTGCTGCCTTTTTTCAGAGCTGCACTGCCCAGCGAGGAGGTAGCCTAGTCACAGTCTGCCAGCAGAGGCATTGCTGGGCTGCCATGGGATCTGGCCAGCTACTGTGTGAACTTCCTTGCAGTTTTGTTTGTAGGGGTATAGTTAGAACTGCCTCAGTAATGGTGGTCTGCCTCAGTAATGGCAGACTGTCTCTGTAATGGTGGACTGCTTTGGTAATGACAGATTGCCTCAGTAATGGAGGACTGCCTCAGTAATGGTGGACTGCCTCAGTAATAGTGGACTGCCTCGGTAATGGTGGACTCCCTCAGTAATGGTGGATGTGCTTCCCCTCACAGAGCTGGACCATCCTAGGTCCAGCTGTGCTTGCTGTGAAACTCTCAATCCAAAGCGTTTCAGATTGCTGGTCTTTGTAGGGGTGGGACCAGCTGAGCCAGATCACCTGACTCCCTGTTTTAGCCCCTTTTTTTCAGTTGAATGGGCAACTCTCTCTCCCAGGCATTCCAGTCACCAGTTGAAACAGCACCCAGATTTGTGTGAGTTTTTGTGTGGAGACCGGCTGTGCTGTGCTGGAGACTCGTGGTGCTTTTCCATCTGGGAATCTCCTGGTCTGTGGGCATTATAAATTCATCTGGAAACGTGGTGATCACTCACCCTCTGCATTTTTGCTGGGAACTGCAATCCAGAGCTGTTCCTATTCAGCCATCTTTGATCCTCCCCCAATAATAGGATTGTTATACAGAGTAAGCTATGTCAAATCTCAGTGTGGACCCCAGTAACTTGTGCTACTGCATACCCCGAACAACTGTGTGAGGCTAATAACCTGATACAGTTTAGGACTATCTCAGATCATCACTGTGTCTCTAATGCTTTCACTCCTCACTCTTGTCCTTAATATTTTAGTTAGAACCTTATCTTTTCAGGTAGATTTCCTGTAATCATTTAATCTAAAGTAGATCCCTTATATTCTCTCTCATAGGAATTTTTAATCTTTCATTATACTAATTATGTAATATCATTAATTTTTTTTTCATATTAGTCTCCACCAGGACAGGCATGATAACTTTTTATTCACTATAGTGTGTTCCATGCCTAGCATAGTGCCTGGCACACTAACAGCTCAATAAGGACTGTATTTGGGAAATAAACAAATGTTAAATAGGCAAATATGCTATCTTAATAACTGGCTAGTGACTCAAGTAAACTGAATGGGGCTGGAATACATTGGACCGGGAAAGAGCTAGAATTTCCAGGATCCTACTGATTCTCAGAAACGACAGAGGAGGGGATTTCAAAATCAAGGTAGAAAACTTACTTGGCTAGTTGACTTCTGAGGAACGACTGTTTTTTCCTTCAAGAACTCAAGAAATAAAGCAGGAGCTAAGAGCCTCAAAATGCTTGTATAATAAACAAGCAGCATAACCCAGGCCAGAGGAGGTTTTCTTGGACTGAAACAAAAAAAAAGAAGACTAGGTGGAAAGACTGGAACCCTCTGAGTTGAGTCAGTGGCTTCAGCTGGTGCCAATTTCAGTCTGGATTGTGTTAACATCTGAGCAGCAACATCTACAAAGGAAATAAATAGATGGTCAAGAAGATGGTAAAGCAAATTCAAAAGAGTCCACCATGCTTCATTCTCATTTGTATGGAATCCAGGGACAATTACCACTAGGAGTTTAAAGATTGGTTATAACACTTACTTTATTTATTGCTTATTTTTATTTTCTGTTTTTTGTTTTGTTTTGTTTTTTGCCTTTGGAACTTTAAGAAACATCTTTAAAAGCAAACTTGTGGCTTGCTTTAGACAAAGAAGACAAGAAGGAGATTGGGAAATAATGTCTTTTCACTCAAAGGAGGATCTCGCTGAATGCAGTGGAGAGGGAAACCACTAGTGGAAGAGGAGTGGTATTAGTGTTAAGCAGGCCTCATTGGTGGGCTATGCATTAATTTTAAAAGCTGATGCCCAGCAACAAATATCTTCAATCAAACCATGAGATTTAAACTTTTAAGAGACTCATTCACTGAAATAAATTATTCCCTTAAAGATAATTCCAGCTGATTGAATGCAGGATGCAAAAGTTATGTATATCAACAAGAATATTCTGTGAAGCTATAGCATTTTCATTTGATTGTATATTTGATATATTTTCATTCACTGTAAGTTTGTGTCATGCAGAATTTAATGTTGAGATAATAAAAAACAATTTACTGATAGATATATTAAACTCGGTAATCTTACTTCTCTTGCCAAAACAATTTATTTCCAAATCATTTTTGTTAGTTTGAAAGAATCTTGTGTGTGATGACACATTTTTACAGTTTGTGGAAGGAAAGTTTTATATTTTTCACAATGCTATTTGGCTTTTTAATATATAGAACTGACTTTCTTTTCAGGTTCACGCAGAGCATAATCTTATCTCAAACAAGTTGCAGAGGCCATTGCCTCCGGTAGCTTTTTGTCTCAGCCATCCATTTGAGCTGAACAGCCAAGTGGTCCCTATTTATACTCTGGCTGTCTGTCACCCCATTGTCTTCTTTTCTGGAAGGCATGGAAGTTATATTTATTAATACTGCAATGACTATGTCCTACTAGTTGTCTTCCTGCTTACTTGCTCCTCAACTCTTTTTAAATTTATAGTTTTAATTGACAGATAAAATTATATTTATTATGTACAGCATGATGTTTTGAAATGTGTATGTGGGTGTAGTGGAACAGTTAAATCTAGCTAATTAGCAAATACATTATCTTACAGAGTTTTTATTTCCATGGCAAGAGCACCTAATATCCAATGTTTTTCAAGAATACAATATATCATTATATATTGATGATATATGATGACTATACTCACCATGCTCTAAAATAGATCTATTGAACTTATTTCTTCTACCTAATTGAGTATAGATACAAAGGAAATAAAATCAGTATGTCAAAGAGATATCTGCACTGCAGCATTTATTGTAACAGTACTCATAATGGTCAAGATACTGAATCAACATAAGTGTCCAACGAGGAATGAATGAAAATGGAGTATATGTACACAGTGGAATACTATCAGCCATAAAAAGAAGAAAATCCTACCACCTGTGACAACATAGATGAACCTGGAGGACATATGAAGTGAAATAAGCCAGTCACAGAAAGACAAATACCACATGATTTCATCTATATGTGGATTCTAAAAAAATTGAACTCATATATGTAGAGTAGGATGGTTATTAACAGAGACTGGTGTGGTTAGCAGGGAAGGAGGAATTGGGAGATGTTGGTCCCCAACTCTTTTTTTAAATTCTTTTTGACCTTCTCAGTAAGTGCCAGAAGTGGTCATAAAATATTATGTGGGTGACCTGTACAATTTGGGAAGAAAAGCTCCTTGTACACTGAGGCCATACTGAAAATGAGCAATGTAAGATAAGGCAGGTAATCCCATTTAGCCTCGTAGCTTCCAGTAGTTCAGGATGTCTGGTGAATTGTTATACTATTCTAAGCTCAATATTTAGAGCCAGCCTATGACATGTTTCAGAGTCATCAAGGATAATTGTTTTCCAGTATGTGCAATTCCCCATGTCTGAAACATGAAGACAGTAGCCTACTACTTTAAACTTACAGATAATATCTTGAAATTATTTGCTAATAAGTCATTTTTGAATATTGAACATTATAGACAATGTTATTTCAAAAGGAACAGTAATATTTTCACTTTTTTATGTGAATCAAGTTAAGAAAAACTTTTAATTCTAGAAAATTAAAATGCAAAGTGCCAAACTTATCTTTAGAAGGATTCAGAGCAGAAGGAAATAACTCTAGGTGGGATTTCCAGAAATGAATTATTAACCAAATGTGCTCACTTCATCACTGTTTGCTGAGCAATGAGCATACTTTGGGTCATGCTGTAATGAAGATGATGGGAAAGTAGAAACACAGGCAAGGCAAATGCTTTTCATTTTATGAATACTAGGAATTACATTAGGTTAACACAGCTCATGTGTTAATTTCAACAAATAACATATTTAGAGAAAATATCTTCTGAACTTCCACAGTTCTCATACTTTGATAATATAAAACTATTAGAATATTATAATGTTGGAGCTGAAAGGAAGTTAATAATCATTTAGTATGATTTATACATTTTTAAGATACAAAGTTTACACTCAGGCTACATGACTAGCTGCAAGTTCCTTAACCAAATTTGGGCAGAGTGAGTTCTTGAACCAAAGCCTTCTAATATTCAGTGAAATGTTCTTTTGTGTTTAAATTAGTAATTTTTCAGCCCCAAAACTTCTAGAACTGAGAAGCAACTTCAGCAAAGTCTCAGGATACAAAATCAATGTGCAAAAATCACAAGCATTACCAAGGATAGGCAAGCAGAGAGCCAAATCATGAATGAACTCCCATTTACAATAGCTACAAAGAGGATCAAATACCTTGGAATACAGCTAACAAGGGATGTGAGGGACCTCTTCAAGGAGAACTACAAATTACTGCTCAAGGAAATAAGGGAGGACACAAAAAAATTGAAAAGCATTCCATCCTCATGGATAGGAAGAATCAGTATTGTGAAAATGGCCATACTACCCAAAATAATTTATAGACCCAATGCTATTTTCATCAAACTTCTGTGGACATTCTTCACAGATTAGACAAAACTATTTCAGATTTCATATGGAATCAAGGAAGATCCCATTTAGCCAAACCAATCCTAAGCAAAAGGAACAAAGCTGGAGGCATCATGTTACCTGACTTCAAACTATACTACAAGTCTACAGTAACCAAAGCAGCATGGTACTGGTACAAAAACAGACATATAGACCAATGGAACAGGACTGAGATCTTGGAAATAACACCACACATCTACAACCATCTGATCTTTGATCAACGTGACAAAAATGAACAATGAAGAAAGGATCTCCTAATCAGTAAATGATGCTGTGAAAACTGGCTATCCATATGAAGAAAACTAAAACTAACCCCTTCCTTACACCTTATATAAAGATTATCTCAAGATGAATTAAAGACTTAAATGTAAAACCCAAAACCATAAAAACCTTAGAAGAAAACCTAGGCAATGTCATTCAGAATGTAGGCATGGGTAAAGACTTTGTGACTAAAACACCAAAAGCAATTGAAACAAAATCCAAAATAGACAAATGAGATCTAATTAAACGAAAGAGCTTCTGCACAGATAAAGAAACTATCATCAGAGCGAACAAGCAACCTACAGAATGGGAGAAAATTTTTGCAATCTGCCCATCTGACAAAGGACTAATTTCCAGAATTTACAAGGAACTTAAACATATTTATAAGAAAAAGACAAACAACCCCATCATAAAGTGGGCAAAGGATATGAACAGATGCTTCTCAAAAGAAGACATTTATATGATCAACAAACATGAAAAACAGCTCAACATCACTGATCATCAGAGAAATGCAAATCAAAATCACAATGAGATACCACCTCATGCCAGTCAGAATGGTGATTATTAACAAGTTAGGAAACAATAGATGCTGGTGAGGCTATGGAGAAATAGGAATGCTTTTACACTGTTGGTGGGAGTGTAAATTAGTTGTTCAACCATTGTGGAAGACAGTATAATGATTCCTCAAGTATCTAGAACTAGAAATGTCATTTGACCCAGCAATCCCATTACTGGGTATATAGCCAAAGGAATATAAATCATTCACTATAAGGACACCTGTACATCTATGTTTATTGGAGCACTATTTACAATAGCAAAGATATGGAACCAACCCAAATGTCCATCAATTATAGACTGGGTAAACAAAATGTGGTATATATAAACCATGGAATACTATGCAGCCATAAAATGGAATGAGATCATGTCCTCTGCAGGGATGCGGATGAAGCTAGAAGCCATCATCCTCAGCAAACCAACACAGGAACAGAAAACCAAATATTGCCTGTTTTCACTCATAAGTAGGAATTGAACATTGAAAACACATAGACACAGAGAGGGGAACAACACACACCAAGCCTGTTGGAAGGGGAGGGATGAGGGGAGGGGGAATCTTAGAGGATGGGTCAATAGGTGCAACAAACCACCATGGCACATGTATACCTATGTAACAAATCTACACATTCTGCACATTTATCCCTTTTTTTAAGAAGAGATAAAAAGGAAAAAAATAGTATTTTTTTTCAGCTATTCCTCTAGCAGGAAGAAGATAGTTACCCTGCAAAGTACTCCTGATTTATCACCATGTTTCCTGTCCCATATCTGCAATGTAAAGTTTGGAAGGGCTGGGGCAGTGGAATGGAAGTACTGACTGTGTGCATTAGTATGAAGAGGAAATGCCAGAAATGAAAGAGGCTAATGACAAGAGCCACTCTCATGCTTGGAATAGGAGCATAGGTTTTTGGAGAGAGAATCTGTCTATGTTTAGTGAAACATATTAATCTTATCTTTCTCATTCATCACAAGGAATTATCTGAGATAGCTGCCCAAGTAAAAAGGGAGTGTTTATGTCTCATAGGCACTTCTTTGAGTAAAATAAGATTTATAGGCAAGGCTATGTGTTTAGCTTTTAAATATGTAATTGCCTGACAGATTCACCTAAACGATCATCCATGTCTTTGTTTTTCTGGCAGAACTTTGTTGATAAAGTGTCTTCAGGTGCATTCAGTATAAAAGTAAAGATGATATAACTAAGTACTAGCACTATTTTTACCATATCGTACTTCTAATTTTCTTTTGTCCAAATATATTTTCCCTATACAGTATACAGTATGCTCTTTATCTTATTGCTGTCATTTCAAAGTTTCTATCAAAATACTGGCTGATCTCTTCAAATTCTTAGCTCAGATGCAGTAGAGTATGCTGTACATGAGAAGCTGATAACCCAAAATGGTTGGTTTGAGCAGTATGCACAAAATACCTCCTCTCATGCCCCCAGATGCCTTCTTTGTTTTAGGAAAAAAAGGATGTAAGCAATATAAACTGTAGTCTTTAGGTCAGAAATTGTATTCTAAGAGACAAATTTTTTTGGACCCTGAAATTACAGTTTGCACAAAATTTCATTTGTTGAAAATACAGTTTATCCAAGGCTGGCACTAAATAAGAGAAACAATGCATTTAACATTTGGATTTATTTGGGCTAGAATCTAATATTTATTTAGATCAACTATAAGAAAGATTTACTACATAAAGACATACCTTAGGACTACAGGACATGGAAAAGCATATAATGAAGTTTACCCAGTTGAAATATCTGAGTTAAGTGACTTAATGTTAGTGACTTAATGTGATAATATTGTGAATTTAAACAGCTAACTTAAATGGTCAGCCTTTCTTTTCTTATCTTTCCCTTTCTCCCTCCCTCCCTCTCTGTCTTCCTCCTTCCTTCATTCCTTCCTTCCTTCCTTCCATCCTGCCTCTCTTTTCCTTTTTCCTTTCTTCTTTGTGTCTCTCTCCTTCTTCCTTTTTTTTTTTTCAATTTCTTCAAACTGGATCCTCTGACCTCAATTGCTTGTCTCTATCTTAGAGTCCTGTGTTTGGAAGGCAGTACTTAGACTGCGATAATAAATTCCTGCCCCACTCTTATTTTTTAAATGTTTCTGTTTTTTTTTTTTATTTATTTCCAAATGTAAGGAGCACATTAGAGGAGACTGTTCTATTTAAAGGTGAGAATTTTGAACAGATTTTGTTGTATTTTAAAATTAGTCTTATAGAGATACACTTTACATACAACAAATATGATCACCTTTTTAAAGGATAGAGTTGAGGAGTTTTGATAAATATATATATAGTTGTGTGACCACTATCATAATTAAGACTTGAAATTTTTTTATCACCATAATAAGTTCCCTTATGTCCATGTGCAATGAATTTCCTACCCCTTGCCACAACTTTTTGCAAACACTTGTCTGTTTTCTTGTTTCTATGCCTATGTCTTTGTTACAAAGTGTTGTGGAATATAAAAATAAAAGGCGTTTGCTCTCAAAAGCACCATTAACAAAATGAAAAGATAAGTCATACATTGGGAGAAGATATTTGCAAAACACATATTTGATAAATTATTCATATTCAAATTATATAAAGTACTCTTATAACTCATTAATAGAAATGCAAGTCAATTAAAAGTTAAAAAATGTTTAAATAGAAACTTCAGAAAGGAAGATACATGAGTGACCAATAGCATAGAAAAGTCTTTAGCATCATTAGTCATCAGATAAATTCAAATTTTAAAATGTGAGTTATCACTACACACCCACTGGAATGGCTAAAATAAAAAAAGGCTAATAATAAAAAGTATTGATGAGGATATGGAGCAACTTGAACTTTCAAGCATTGCTGGTGGGAATACAAACAGCAATATAAATCAGTCTGCTTGACTCACTGTGTTTATGTGTTTTCAATCTAAAAAAAATCAAGTACATGATCACAGCCATATATAGAGGTAAAAATTTTTTTAAAACATGTTTAGAGTCAGTCATAGGAATGTTTTTAGGATAAGACATTCTCTGAGAACTGAAAGACTGATTGTAAAATGGGCTTTTCCTCTAACTTTCTCAGTGGTAAATGTAAAACAATTCCAGTCCTCCAAAGCAAATTTCACTGAATCTGTGAAAATGTTTTTATATCTATACACAGAAGACTTTTTGCTAGGAACGTGACTGTGAGGATGATGAAGAAATTAAACAACTTGTTTTCGGTTTAGTTTCCAATTCTCTTTGGGATACAAATTCATAATTGGATAAGTCAATAGTATTGTACAAAGTGGTATCTATTTCTCTTGTTTTCAGATGACTTTAACAGAAGATGAGAGAAGCTATCCCCATGCCTATACTCAATTTGTATTACTAGGTTCTCACACTGCTATAAAGATGTATCTGAGATTGGGTAATTTATAAAGGAAAGAGGTTTAATTGACTCACAGTTTCACATAGCTGGGGAGGCCTCAGGAAACTTACAATCATTGTGGAAAGAGAGAGAAAAGCAAAGGCATGTCTTGCAATGATGGCAGCTGAGAGAGAGAGAGAGGGAAAGAGAGAGAGAGAGTTCAAAAGAGTCCCTTATAAAACAATAAGATCTTTTGAGAACTCACTATCACAAGAACAGTATAGGGAAAACTGCCCCTGTGATTCAATCATCCCATGTTTCGAGGGTAGGACCCTCGACACGTGGGGATTATGGGGATTACAATTTGAGATGAGATTTAGGCAGGGACACAAAGCTAAACCATATGATCATTTCAGCCTCATTTCTTTTCCTGCCTAAAGATCTATAGAAATATTGACTTCTTTCTGCCTCTACCTCCATTAGATTAATGGCCTGCTTTCTAATAGTAAAGAAGATGAAGAAAGATTGGCATTAGACACACAGAAGGCAGTGGGGCACATGGCCCACATCTGTAATTTCAGCACTTGTGGCTCATGCCTGTAATCCCAGTTATTTGGGAGGCCAAGGTGGGCAGATCGCTTGAGCACAGGAACTTAAGACCAGCCTGGGTAACATGATGAAACACCAACAAAAAAATACAAAAACTTATCAGGTGTAGTGGTAGATGCCTGTAGTCCCAGCTACTCAAAGACAGAGGGTGGAAGGCTGGTTTGAGCCTGGGAAGCTGAGGCTGCAGTCAGCCATTGATAATGCCACTGTATCCAGCCTGGGCAAGAGTTTGACCCTGTTAAAAAAATACATAAGGCAAGACAAAGATACAAAGATGGGAAATTGAGATGACAGCTCTCAATTTTCACTTGTAGTCATTTTCCATTCTTGTTAGGTTGGAAAAGAGAACAAGATACGTTTGTTATTGTATCTTTGATTTCGTTTTGGAATATTTCCCATTGTTTTCTTCAGGGAAATATCAATGACTTTTTTTTTTTTTTTTTTTTTTTTTTTTTTTTTTTTTTTGAGATGGAGTTTTGCTCTGTTGCCAGGCTGGAATGCAATGGCATGATCTCAGCTCACTGCAATCTCCATCTCCTGGGTTTAAGCAATTCTCCTGCCTCAGCCTCCTGAGTGTGTGCCACCAGGCTCAGCTAATTTTTTTATATTTTTAGTAGGGATGGGGTTTCACCATGTTGGCCAGGGTGGTCTTAATCTCCTGACCTTGTGATCTGCCTTCCTCGGCTTCCCAAAGTGCTGGGATTATAGGCATGAACCACTGTGCTCGGCTTCAATGACATTTTTATATCTTTAATATCGTTTGGTAGAGTTACCACCCCAATCTCATTTTGAATTGTAGCTACCACAATCCCCAAGTGTTGTGAGAGGTACCTGGTGGAAGATAATTGAATCATGGGGCATATTTTTCTCATGATGTTTTGTGATAGTGACTCAGTCTCATGAGATCTGATAATTTTATAAAGGGGGCAGTTCCCCTGTACATGCTCACTTGCCTGGTGTCATGTAAGATGTGCCTTTGCTCCACCTTCACCTTCCACAATGATTGTGAGGTCGCTCTACCCATGTGGAACTGTGAGGCCATTAAACCTCTTTTTCTTTATAATTTCCTCAATCTCAGAGATTTCTTTATAGCAGTATGAAAATTGAGTAATATGTTTAGATTGCAAAAATTTTCTCCCATTCTATAGGTTGCCTTTTCCCTCTGATAATAATTTCTTTTGCCCTACAGAAGCTTTTTAGTTTAATTAGAACCCATTTGTAAATTTTGGCTTTTTTTGTGATTGCTTTTGGTGTTTTTCTCACAAAGTCTTTACCTATGTCTGTATCCTGAATGGCATTGCCTAGGTTTTCTTCTAAGGTTTCTTTGGTTTTGGATTTTATATTTAAGTCTTTAATTCATCCTGAGTTAATTTTTATATAAGGGGTAAGGAAGGGGTCCAGTATCAGTTTTCTGCTTATGGCTAGCCAGTTTTCCCAGCACCATTTATTAAATTGGAAATCCTATCCCCATTGTTTGTTTTTGTCAGGTTTATCAAAATCAGATGGTTGTATATGTGTGGTGTTATTTCTGAGGCCTTGGATCTGTTTCCTTGGTCTATATATCTGTTTTGGTATCAGTACCATGCTGTTTTGATTACTGTAGCCTTATAGTATACTTTGAAGTCAGGTAACATGATGCCTCCAGCTTTGTTCTTTTGGCTTAGGATTGTCTTGGCTATATGAGTTCTTTTTTGGTTCTGTATGAAATTTAAAGTAGTTTTTTCTCATCCTGTGAAGAAAGTCAATGGCAGCTTGATGGGAATAGTATAATATCTAGAATCTATAGGGAAGTTTAACACATTTATGAGAGAAAAACAACCCCATCAAAAAGTGAGTGGGATATAAATGGACATTTCTCAAAACAAGATATTTATGTGGCCAACAAACATTAAAAAAAAAAGCTCAGCATCACTGGTCATTAGAGAAATGCAAATCAAAACCACAATGAGATACCATCTCATGCCAGTTAGAATTACAATCATTAAAAAGTAGATGCTGGCAAGGATGTGGAGAAATAGGAATGCTTTTTACACTGTTGGTAGGAGTGTAAATTAGTTCAACCACTGTGGAAGACAGTGTGGTGATTCCTCAAGGACCTAGAACCAGAAATACCATTTGACCCAGCAATTCCATTACTGGGTATATACTCAAAGGATTATAAATAATTCTACTATAAAGACACATGCACACACATGTTTATTGTAACACTATTTATGATAGCAAAGACTTAGAACCAACCCAAATGCCAATCAATGATAGATTGGATAAAGAAAATGTCATACATATTCACCACGGAATACTATGCAGCCATAAAAAAGAATAAGCTCATGTCCTTTGTAGGCACATGGATGAAAACTAAAACAGGAACAGAAAACCAAACACTGTGTGTTCTCACTCACAAGTGGGAGTTGAACAATGAGAACACATGGACACAGGAAGGGGAACATCACACAAGGGGGCCTGTTGGGGGGTAGGGGGAAAGGGAAGGAAGAAAATTAGGACAAATACCTAATGCATGTGGGGCTTAAAACCTGGATGACAGGTTGATAAGTGTAGCAAACCACCATGGCATACGTATACCTATGTAAAAAAAAGTACATTCTGCACTTGTGTCCCAGAACTTAAAGTCAAAAACAAAACAAAAAAAAAAAACAGAAACAAAGAAAATAGAGTAATAAAATCTCTTAAGAGTACAAATAAATTGCTTTTAATTTGATTTAGTTACAGATAAAGAGCTTATGATAAATAAAAAAATAAAGTTAAAAAATGTAAACAGGTAAAAATTTTACTTTTTGTTTATAATTAGGAAGGACAGGAGTTTTTTAAAGGGTAGGGAACTAATTTTTATGGTAACGTTGTGATAGCTAAATGCCACTGTGCATTTCTTAAGACCCTTAGAACTTTACAGCACTTTACAGAATGCACTTGAATATTTACAATCAAAAACAGAAACAAAATTTACCAAGGATTCCAAGTTGGAATGCAGCCTGTGACAGAAGACTAATAGCATTACTGATGTATTATATATATAATTGCATTGAAGGAGAGGAAAAAGACTCTGGCCTAATTTTGGAAACCTGTGGTTTGACTGGAAACCTTATGGCTAAATACAAAAGAAAATATATATGAAGACTGTACTGTAGTTGATAAAATTTCATTCTCAAGAGTTATAGGTTAACCATTCTGAAACTGCCATACATGTATACTGAAATTAATCAACTATGTAACAGGATAATAATGGTGGGAGCCAGGTTTCTCACTGTTGGAGTGAGAAGTTACAGATAAGTAAGAAAGTAAGACTAGAATGAACCACAAGGTGCTGGAATAAAGTCAGAGAGATTAGTATAAACTCATTTTTAGCTTAATATAGATACAAATTGATAATGAAGTAATTATAGATATGCATCCATACATTTCTTTGCATGTATTTATGTAGTTCTTAGCTCTGTCTTCTATGAGGGCCTGGAAACAGTGACATGACATTAGTACCGAGCTCACCCAATCCTAAGATCTTGGTTTCTGACACTATCCTCCAGTGAAAAAAAAACAGGGCTCCTTGGAGAAGTGGCTGATTCCACGGCTGTGGTAGGAAATGTACAAGATGAGCCTGATGCATCTTGTTGTGTGAGAAAATACGGAAGTGCTCTAAACAAAATGATGAGGATCTGCCAAAGGGACACAAGAGACAACTGATGGAGCTTACAATGGCAAAAAATAAAAAACAATTTGAGCAAAAACGAGTAAATAATATTTTATTGGATTATAACCCAAATTATAAAATAAATATGGCTGTGTCCATATTTATATAAATAAATGACTGAAGAATAAATAAATGAAGCAAAGAGACAAATCCCCGGAAAGGAACTTCAAATAATTTGTGTATATACACTGCCCCCCAAGAAGGAGGAGCTTAACTCTCCATCCCTTGAGTGGAGGCTGTGCTTAGTGACTTACTTTCAAAGTGTACAGTATGAAAAGAGGAAGTGGTAACTTTATAGTATAGAAGCCTTACAAATACTACCTCAGCATGATAATCAAGGCTCATGTTGCCAGTGATAACTCATGGTGATGGTATGTACATTGATACGATGTGATGAGACTGGCATTTCACTTTTGTGGTCTTCCTTTCAAAAACCCAAAACTATAGTCAATAAAAACATGAGACAAACCCCAAATTAAGGAGCATTCTACAAAGTATGTGACCAATACCCTTCTAAACTGTCAACATCATCAAAATCAAGGAAACTGTCTGAGAAACTGTCACGGACCAGAGGAGGATAAGGAGACATGAGGACCAAATGCCATGTGGTATCCTAGATGAGATTCTGGAACAGATATAAAGGGCATTAGAGAAAAATTAATGAAGTTTAAGTAAAATATGGAGTTTAGTTAATAATGATGTGCTAATATTGGTTATTATTGCCAAATGGACCATAATAATGTAGGATGATAACACCAGAGGAAACTGAGTGAGCATATACAGGAATTCTTTGTCCTATCTTTACATCTTGTATATAAATATAAAACTATTCTAAAATGAAAAGCGTTATGTGAAACTTAAGTTGGTAAGTTTCACTTTCTATTTATAATTATCCTTGAAAATTAGGAAGACTATGAAGTGGTATCAATGAGTAGAGAAAATAAAAACAACAGTCTTGTTCCAGAGAGAAATATGGAAAGCAATGAGCAGAAACAAATTTTGTAATGTCTTATTTTTAATTTTGATGTACTCACACATCAGATAACAGTTTGATGCTAGGTAGTTTAAATGATGTTGCCTACAATTTATCTCTAATGTAAATTATTTTGGAGAAAAGGGATACAATTTTAAAGAACACGTTGTTTTTTCATCCCATGCCATTTCAGGTCCTTGGAACCTAAGCAACTTAACTTGGTTCATTGGTTTTGCTACTTTAATTCAATCTAAAGACAGCATTTTAATCCAAGATATTTCTGTCTCCCTCAAAAAATAGAGGAAATTATTAGATTCTCAACCTTTAGGTAAGGTTATAACTTAATTTTCATGAAATGAGGTAAACTTTCTCAGGGACATGAAAATATAATGAGTTTTTCTTTTTTAAAGATATGTTACTTTTTTAGAGAGGATAATTGTATCCCCATTGATAGTAGAAGATAACTTTTATGAGTTTCAGACTCCATGGGAATTTTCCAAGAAATATTGAGTGTTGCAGGAGAGAAGAGAGAGTAAAAGAATATGCCACTGCCCTAGGAAATCCCTGTTGTTTTTGCTTCTCTGAAGTAACATATCAGTCTTGCACCACAAAACAAATAATAATTGTTTACTACATACACTCTGGAAGTGAATTTTTAATATATCTTCTGGGACTTCTAAGACCTCAATTAAAATTGAAGTCAACTTTCAGCAAAATGTAACTCTTTTGGGAAGCAGTGATTCATGACACTCATTCCTTGGGAATCATGGGAACAGATGTTCCAAATACCACACACAGCGGTGATGTCAACTTCAAAAGAAACTGGAGAACTGAGGCACCTTTCCAGATAGTGTTGATCACAAGGCAATTATCTTGATGTCGCATTGGGACTCCAACCTTTCAAATGCTCCCCTTAGCAAGTAAAATACTCACTTTTAGGAATTTTTATAAAGAAAAGTCAGAGACATAAGCAAAAGCATGGTCCTAGACACAGTTCGGATATTTTAATCTACTTGAAAAAGCTTTAAGAGTTAATTACAAACTTTGCTAATAGAGCTTCTCATTTCAGCTATGCACATGGTTCAGAACTTTATTAGGAGGAGAGAAAAAGAAAGGAAAGCAACAAATTAGTGGAGAATTTGTACAATCTCAGGTTTGAAGTTTCTATATAAGCAAAGTACAATAGGGTCTCAATTCCTGGAATATCCCTGGGGTACCTTACTTGTCCCCATGTCGTTAACTGTCTCCCTTGATCTACTTAACTCTCAAACATTTCCTGGATTGAATTAAGTGGCCATTCCATTTAAAGGTCATTAGGTCCAGCACCTATTCATAGTGTTCTCTTAATGTGATGGCCTGAAGTGCAGAAAAATGAAGCAAATCGAGAGAATTATTGCATGTGACCACACATAATAGAATATCATTAATCAAAAGCTCAAATTTCTTATTGAGCATTTTTATATAAATTTTTAAAAATCAAAGTTTAGAGTTTTTAATGAAAAGTATTCTAACAGGGTAATGAATTGGGAAATAAGGCAGAAAATAAGACAGACAAGAAATCTAAATATCACCTAGATAATTGATAAAGGCAAGTTATATTATGTACCTTAAGATGAAAAAAAAAAAAAGAGCTTCCTAATACGGATCCCCAGGATTGGATAGCTTTCATTAGTCACAGAATTGCTGGATCAGGACAGCATTCTCCAGTTTACATGCTTCACTCTGGAGGCGTTTCAGAGAATTCCAGCTGCCTGTGGGAAAACCCGTGAGGTCGGGGCTGAACAGAGAGAGAGAAATAGAGGTAATAGACATAGAGATGTCTCCTCTCTCTCTCTCTATCTCTTTCTCTATCTCTCTCCAACACTATGAATAGGTGCTGGACCTAATGACCTTTAAATGGAATGGCCACTTAATTCAATCCAGGAAATGTTTGAGAGTCTCTCTGGGTGTCTCTCTCTCTGTCTCTCTCTCTCTCCCTGTGTATGTGTTTGTGTTTGTGTGTGTGTGTGTGTGTGTGTGTGTGTGTGTGTGTGTGTGAGAGAGAGAGAGAGAGAGAGAGGGAGAGAGAGAGAGAGGGGGAGAGACAGAGAGAGAGAGACAGAGAGACAGAGACAGAGAGACACAGAGAGAGAAAGACAACATGACGCACAGAAAGGAATGTTTTCACAATCATGCAAACTACTTTTGTTCAGGTTAATCCCCTGCACTGAGGTTTGAGCCAAATAAGAGTACTAGCATGAGAATCAGAAGAAATCATCAGTCATCCGCAGGCCATTCAGCTCAAGAGAAAGCAGGTACTGAGCGTAATGTGCCTAGTTTATTCTTTTCAACTGTACCAGTCAGTACACTCAAATAGATAGAAAGGGGCCAGAATTGTAGCAATGAAGCTCTCTGAAAGGAAGCGTCTGGACTGGAGAAGAGTTCCTTCAAAGAAAACCACAATTATTAAGAAGAGAGAGAATATAAAAGGTTTCTAGTGGCTTCTCATGATATCGTGATAAAGCAACATTTTAGATATGAAATCAATTTTCCAGAAAAAGTACATTAATTTCCTAGCATTGTTGTGAACGTGGAGTCTCTATGAAGCTGCTTTCTGAATTGCAGATTAAGTTTCTCTTTTGAATATCTAATAATTCCCCCAAACTTTTTTACATTGAAAATTTAGTCTTTTCCTAGGCCCACTTCTCCATTTTGATGCAACTGTCATAATGACACTATCAACAAAGGGCGACATTGTTTGAACTGGTTACCTGTGGTTAGAGTCGTCTTACGCATGAGCTGTTTTGAGTATGCATTTGATTAGTAGTACTGTACCTGAAGAAATTTTATTTTTTCAGGTTAGTTGTTCACATCACTTGTGATTTCAAGCGATCTCTGTGGAATCAATTGCATTATCTGCCACAAATCATCATGTCAGCAGGGTTTTCATTCTCAGTCAAAATTACAGACTTCTTATCTATTTGTGGGGAAAGTGAAAAGAGGGGTGTACTGATGAGTTTCAAAGCTGAACACATTGATTCATTCCCAGGGAAGAAAAAGGTAAGAAGATGATATGTTTCCCATCAGTGGACTGAAGCCTGGACCATCAGCATTACCTTCTGTTTTACATTTAGATTAAATGCTCTTTTTCCCAGCAGCTACCTGGTGATTACCACAGAGGGGATTTCGATCAGCATGGTGAGAGGAGTGATTGCATTTCCTCCGCATGCACTCAGTCTTCCCTTTGGCTTTTGAGATAAGCAGAGGACGGAAAGGCAAGTGAAGTGATGGCTTCCCTGACTCAGTCCTTTGGGTACCTCTTTACTTCGGATAGAACTGGGGCTTTAGGAATGAGATGCTTCTCACTGATTTCATGAAATGCCATCTTCTCAAGGACAAGATCACATCCAAGGGCATTTACATTTACCAAAGCAGCTCTCCAAGCAAAAAATAAAGCTCAGAACTTGAGTTGACAATTTTTTACTTTAAGTTAAAATTGAAATTCCTTTGCAGTCCTTTTTTTAAATACTTCACCCCAAAACAGAAAACTTCTAAAATTTTACATTTTTTGCGGAGTATAGCATGCGTTATTTGTCGTCTTAAACGATTTTATTTATTGTTCAGTATTCATTTTATTTATCTATTTATTCAACTGTTAAAAGAGATAATTGAAATTTCCCACTAGGGTCCTAGAGTGTTTATATGGTCACCTAGCAACTCAGATGTAACACATTCAGAATTATATATTGTAGCTTTGCTTATGTGCTAGATTATGTTATGTAGTTTGCTCCAGAAAACATGAGAGGAAAAAATAAACCAATTCCAAGAGCAGAGAAGCATTCCATTGTTTCTTCCCCACGACTTAGGAACATCTGGTCTCATTAATCTCTAGTGGCTTGCTATATGTGATAGACATATCCTGAGTTTCCATTCATCTCAAGCATGGTCCATTGGAAACTGCTGTTGCATAGCAATGCCGACAGATACTTTTAGAACACATGTTTTTCAAAATGTTCAAAAGGCACAGCATTGTCTAGCAGGGTGAGAATGGAACACAACATGTTTTTTACCTTATGGCCCTTGGTGTGGAGATGGTCCAGGTCAGAAATAACTGAAGGATCAGTTCAACAAATTGGGTGGTCTTGGCTTAATTTCTTACAGATTACCAGTGTGGAACAAATGTTGACAACCACAGAGTGAATTATGTTTGAGCTTCCATAATGCAGTTTCTGAGAGTCTGTGGTTTAGGACTATATAGTGCAGACATATTAGGAAATTCTGTGTAAGAAACTTTGGCAATTATATTACTTTAAAATTTCAAAAGGGACTCACTTTATATAAAAAATAAAGCTGGAATTCTGTGTAGGCTGACTTTAATATACTTATTGACTTTGCTTTTAATTATAAGCTTATAATTATAAGCAAAGTGAAAAGTTATAGTGAAAAGATAATGAATTTTAGAATCAGACAGATGAGGATTGAATGAAACTTAGGGCAAGCAATTTAACAAACTGTAACTTTGGGAAAAGCGATTGAACCTCACTAAACCTCTATGTCCTAATATCTAAAATTGTCCACCTTTGGTGACTGTGAAGATAAAGTTAAAGAACAGGTGACACACCTGAAACAGCAGGTTTAGATCTTCACTTCTTTTATTAACAAAAGTAGGCAAGTGAACTTTTACTACGTATACTGAGTCAATTATATTAAAAAGATCAGATTGCTCATTCTTTTGGGGTTTTGGGGAAAGTAGAAAGGAGGAATTTTAATGACATCAAAAATTACACCATAGTTAAAATCAGGTGGTGTTGGGGAGGTGTGCTGTAGGCAGTGACGAAGTTAGGCCTTCTAGTTTAGGTCTTGAGACAGGAGGAGTGTAGTTCAGCAGGCCATTCTGGCACAGTGCTTTTTACCCTGGGCACATTTTCACCTCACTGATCTATACTATTCAACAAACTGTTTCTCTGTTTGTGAGAGAATGTTATATGATTTATTAGCCCTCCCTCATGTTAAAGAGCTACTTTGCACTAATTATGGCAGCATATTCTTGAGAATGTGAGACTTTCAGAAAGAAGGACCTTCTAAAAAGTTCCTAGAGTGATCATGAGGTATATCTGATTGTAACCGTGGAGGCAAATTTCTCTTCTTTCCATCGGTTTTTAAAATTTCAGAACACAACTCAATTTTCAATTTTTTCATGAAGTCTCATCCAACTTCTCCCCTTTTTGACACTTCTTTCCTGCATTTTTATAGGATTTAGCATCAATAGTCACAATTTGACTCTCAATTATGTACTACTTTGGATTACAGATTTGATCTTCTTTTCTCCCATCTGGATTTTTAATGCTTTGTCATTTTGCTAAATACTACTTATCAAAACTTTTAATGTAACACTGTTATATAGAATGTAATCAGCAAGTACTTTCTGATTGATTGGCTGATATTTTTATGCTTTAATTTATCCTGGTATTCTAAAACAGTAGTGGTATACTTCTGGTAATGATGAAAAGTTCTTCTCTCTTTCCTGGGCACATGGGAGCACATACTTCCCAGTTTAAAGACATGTGACTAATTCTGGCCAATAAGCTGTGAGTAGAAGTGATGTATCACTTTTAGACTGAGGCAATGAAAAGCCCCTGAATAACTGTGGAGGCCATGTGTGAAAATGGGGAAGACATATGTATCAGAGGCTGTGAGGTACCACCTAGGCTGCCACTTTGGAAAGTTTATTCACTTCTCAGCTAAGTTGCTAACTGGCTGCATGCTATAGACAGCTGAATACCACTTTGGGAATTGGAGTAGCTAAAGGGAGTTTCCTAGCCCAAGGTTACACTGTGTGTATAAGGCATGCTGTATTCGAGGTACAATCCTCTTGCTTGAACAGGGATAACTGAAGAAAGAATGTCAAGACTCCTTGGGGCAACACATTTAAATTCCGTATATCCCCCTCCCTGATTCTGCTTCTCTCCTTTCCTTATAGATGTTGTTCCCAAGGGCACCTCTCACCAACCCTTTTGCATGTGTATATCTACCTCCATCTGTTTTCCAGGGAACCAGAACAAAGATTAAAAATTTACAGAAGAAATGTAAAAGGAGAGCAGTTTGAGTCCTGGGGAAATCATGTAGCCATCTGCCTAAAAAATATAGAGACTAGGATTCAGGAAACAGTTTTTGCTAGTAGACATTTCTCAAATAATTTACTGTGACTCAGTTTCTTCATCTGCCAAATAACGACAGTAACATATGTGCTAAGGGGAGCAAAGAGCTGTTTTGTGCATCAAATGTGAAAGTGCATCAAATATTATAATGCTTCCTAAATAAGCAATGATTTTACTGGGTTAGAATAATAATGATGCTTTAATATCATCATCATCATCACCACCGCCGCCACCACCATAATCTTCATGAATGAATATAGATTAATGCAGCATAATGAAAGCACCCTTCTAACATTTTTTCTGGATTTCTTCTCACTTTTACTTATAGATAGACTTTTACTTATAGATACCCTTTATAATGTAACTGTTGATTTATTTTTCTCAGGCTTCCCAGCAGATTGGCAGGAGACAGGAGACAGTTTAATAATTTTTAGCACTCACCACAGTATCTAGCATAATGTCACATATTTAATAAAAGCCCAGTGCATATCTATTAAATATTTTCTTTGGGAACTTCAAATCAGGGAACATATATAGAAACTGTTATTTCAAAAAGGGTTTTGATTCATGATTTATGTTTAAAAAAATGAGGCAGATGGACATTAAGGAGAATCAGTGGGTCAACATCAGTCCCATTCCCCATTTTCACTTTAATTTGGAGAGGAGAGATTCAGTACCACCAAGGAGAATATCAATATAGTGTTTTAGTAAAACATGCTTAGAAATAGTAGAAAAGGTGAATCAATTTCAACTTCCAAAGACATAAATGTAATTGTGGCTTCAGGAGTGAACATTCAAAAATAATAATTAAAAGTAACAACGGAGTAATGTAGAAAAACAAACAAAACTTCAGGCCTCAGGCAGGTTGAAGAGCAAGTTGTGAATGATGTTGAAATTAGAAATTAATCTCATTTAGAGCATTGCTACTATTTCACTAATCATACCACATGAAGGCACTTTTTTTTTTTTTTTTCAGAGAGAGGGTTCTGGCTACAGAATCTTTTGAAATAGTTAACACCAGCTATTTTGCATGCAAAATAGAATTATACTGCTGTACTTGATATTTTGTTTTTATCACAGCCAGGCTACATCTGCTTGAGGAGGTTGAAAGAGGTCACTATGATCTCAAGTGTGTCATTAAGGACCAGCAGTGTTAAACAGGCAAAAGCAGTGTAAAGGCGATGGTACCTCTCCCGCTATGGTCAAGAGTTCTGCATCTCGATTCTGCCAACACTGTGTTCCAGGGAAGTCTGGACCAAATTTTTTTTTTGTAATTTTTTTTTTTCCTAATCAAAAGAGGCTGTGTTGAGGGGAGAAAAGTGAATTGTGTTACTGTCTTTCAGTCAGTGGAAGACTCATATACTTGTTGGCAAGAAAGAGGAGTAAGTGTTCATCATTCTATAGCACATTTCAATGCAATTACTTCGTAATACCTTCTACTATTACAGGGATTATCTCAACCAGGTTCATTGTGATAAATCTTCACACGGAGACAGGAAATAGAATGTTATTATAAGATGTTAGTGAGTTTACTCAAGCAGTTAGGATAAAAGAAACATAAAATTTGCCCCCCTAAAATACCTTTAAACCCAACCCTATTGAATACTTGCAACCACTCCGTTATAGTCTAAACCAATTTGCAAGTCATTTAATTTTATTTTCCACATACTATTTAAATGATTGGCCTAAATCATACAATTGAAAAAGTGGCTATTTTAGTTATAAGTTTTCCTTAAAGTTAACTCTCAGTCTAGAACAAGCATAGTGAGATTTTTTTTGCATAATATGGGCTGAAACATGTACAAAAGCTCAGTAAAGCGTATTTTGTACATAATTTCTAGGCATAGTTATGGACTGTTGGGAAGAGGACAGTAGAAAAAGTCCAATCTGTGGGGAAATGATTAGAAATAGAAGAGTTAATTTTAGCAAGATTTTTTAGCCTGGCAAGGTGGCAGTGTTGAAAATTGCATTTAGAGGCACAGATTACCAATCACGCTTTTCACAAATCTCTCTATAGCCATTATCCTCTCTATATCTGTCCATTGAGTACGTACTGCCCATAGCATTCCATGGTCCTGCTTTGTGCTTCTTCATAAATTAAAACATGTAACATGCGAATATGTATTTCGGATGACTCTGTTTGGTGAGATCCTTGGGCCTGAGCAGATGATTGACAATTTAATGGCAATCAAAACAAGTTTTGGGTTCCCATGTATTCTCAGATAATCTTGCTGTCATTCTTGAACTCTCTCTGGCACTCATCTTTCATATTGGATGTGTCATTGGTGCCTACAAAATAAGTCTGGTTCTCACATTGCTATAAAGAAATGCCTCAGAGTGGGTAATTTATAAAGAAAAGGGGTTTAATTGGCTCACAGTTTCTCAGGCTATACAGATAGCATGGCTGGGGAGGCCTCAGGAAACTTTCAACATGGAGGAAGGTGAAGAGGGACTGATATTTCACATGGCTGGGAGCAGGAGCAAGACAGAGAGAGTGGGGAGGTGCTACATACTTTTAAACAATCAGATCTGGTGAGAACTCCTCACTCGATATCATGAAAACAGCCCCCAGGGGGATGGTGCTAAACATTAGAAACTTCCCCCATGATCCAATCACCTCTCACCAGGCTCCATTTCCAACACTGAGGATTACAATTGAATGTGAGATTTGGCGGGGGACGCAGATGCAAACCATATCACACTTCTTGCCACCTCCACTGCCATCCCCTGGCCCAAATGCTATCATTCTCCTCGTGAGTCATAACTCTATCTCCTGACTGGTATTCCTTCTTCCATCTAGACCCCTTTCAGTCTGTTCTCAATGAAACAGCCAGAGCAATCTCATGAAAACAAAAACTAGATCATGTCATTCCTCTATTCAAAAGTCCCCAATCACACACTGTGGAAAGGCAAATATTTGTGCCATGACTTTGAAATCTACGTGATGGGCCATGTGTTCCACCATATTCCTTCACTCTCTGAGCCCCAGCTACCCTGGCCTCCTCACTCATTCTCAAATACCTGGACAGCCCTGCCTTAGAGGCTTCACACTTCATCTTCATTATGCCTCAAATGCTCTTTCCCAGATATCCACAAAGTTAACTCCTTTCTTTAATTAAATTTGTATTCCAAACTCAGGTTTTACATGAATCCTTCCCCGGCTAGCCTAACCAAAATCTTAGCACATCCCTGCCCAACCCCACTGTCATCATCTTCCCCTGCTTTACATTTTTCTCCCTAGCACATATTAGTATATAACACATCATAAATTTAAACATAATCTTATTTTTGCCTATTTTGTTCATAGATGAATCTACTGTGTTAGCAGAGTGCCCAGGATATTACAGATACTTCATACGTATTTCTGAAGTGAATGAATTTATTCTGAGTTTAAAACATGCCTTAAAGCCTTTTAAACTAAATCATGCTCCAATTTTACATAATATCTTATTCTCAATCTTAGTAAGTTTAGCAAGTTATGGAATAAGGAAATTTGGGGGAGAAGAAGTTGCATCTGTCCACAAGCAAAGAAAATGGAGATTAATGACATTCTCATAGTTAAAGCATTATGGAGAAGAAGTTCGGCTGTCATTAAACTAATTGGGGGCTGAATTGAAGAGTTGAAAAACATTTGAGTGAAATAGAAATACATTGTTGCTCTTGATTCTTTTTCACAGTATTGAATATTGACTAAGTCAGTCAAAAACTATTAGGAGAGTAAAGAAATTTAAAATGTTTATTTAAGAAATGACACAAATTATCATTCACTTCTGAATATAAGGTTTACCTGTGACTCATTCTTCCTTGAAATAGCTGAAAACTAAGAAATAAGTAACTTCAGCATTCTGTTTCAGGCATTGTTAACTCCAATTAGAGTGAGCTAAAGCTATGACAGTAAAAAAAAGGGTGAATCTGGTGATAATTGCTGGTTAGAATTAGAGCATCTCATATTTGTAAAGTACCACAAATTTGACTTTGTGATACCACACCTTTATGATACTACAATCTCTTCTCTGGCATCAATTTTTTATGGTCTTCCAACATATAGTTAAACATACTCAATGATGAGAAATTTACAACATTTTTAGGTAGTTTATCTTTGGGCAATTTTGTTAGAAAACTCACTTATATTGACTCAGTCTGTCTCTTTGAAGTTTACTTAGAAGATATTCATTAAACAATATTGACTGGAGAAATGCATGATAGGAATGGCTAAAATTAATTTACAAGAAAGATGACATAAGAAACAGGTATTCTGACAACAAGACTTGGCAGTTCACAGACTGGCGGTGATTAAGGGTGCCAGAAATCTTCAGAAAATTGATATAAGAATCTGAAAAAAAGAATACCCTGGGATTATTTTCTGTAGAGGCAAATGGTCCTTCACCCTTCTACTTTGAGGAGAATAAGATACAGTTTAGTATAATAACTGATATTTATAACAACTGTGTGTTACTGAGAAAAGTTTCTATCATTTAAAGTGTATTTTTAAGTTATCTCGAAATATATTTACATAGTAATATCTGTTCTCCCATAGTAGTAAATGAATAAAACCTTATTCTAATTTTGCAAACAAGTCAGACTTCTAAAAATTATATTCACATTATATTCAAATCAAATCTTTCTGAGATTGGGACAGAAATAAGAATATGATAATAATGCTTTAAATGTAACGAAGAGGGACTTATTAGAAGCATGCATTGAATTTGAAGCATAAAGATATTCAACTTAGCAAAAGAAAATAATTTTGTTTTGAAATCCCTTGTATGAATTTGTCAAGTCCAATGCCTATGGTCAATTAGATGAAATCAGACTAAACTTGAAATTCTGTCTGTTCATTTCTGAGGCACCTTTTGACATGTCAAGTATGCTTTCCAATTATTCTAGCTTTGATAAATATTGATATTTATATACTTACCTCTATGTAGTTATATGTATATGTATGTATAATGAGGGAAACACAAACACATATCACATATTGCTAGAAGGCCTAAATTGCATTTGCCATTTTAAATCACTATTTGCCTCTAAAATGAGAACACTTCATAGTGGGTTGCAAGTTAGGAGATCTGATCTCTTGTCCCAGATCTGACATAGTACAATGGGAGGCAAGCATTTACATTCTTCATATGCGTGAAAATTTTTCTGCTTAAATAATTACTAATGTCCTATCTGATTTCAATAGCTTATAATATCACAATCTTATGAGTATTTTGGATTGGTAAAATCTCACCTATTTAATATGTGATTGTCAACCAAAGGATAATGGGGTGAAATACCATGATGATATGTGCTGGGAAGATTCCACTTGCTTTGTACTCCTAGGCTGCAGGAACCTGTCTTTGTGGATTACATCCGTAGAGTCCCTTCAACTTGGAGGATGGGAAGAAAAAAAGGGAAGGATGAAGAGTGTGGTTGGAGTGTGTATTCCTTTGCTTCTTTTCTGTGAGTCATTACTGCAGGCAGACTGTGACTCAAGGCTGTAGCTTCTGTCAGATTACAGTGACTCCTCCCGCTCCTTGCTTCCTGAGGCCTACCAAGTGCCATGTTCTTAACCCTTTTGTACTACACTCCTCTTTGTGAATTCCTTATTCTCTGACCACATCTTTGCAAATATTTTCTTGGTGAAAATCATTACAAATTCTACCAAGCTGAATGTGGCATGACTTTCTTGCTGAGATCCTCACTGGCTAGGAATACAAACCCCTGGGTGGCTGCAGGTGGGAGGTTGGCTATTGTGTTGCACAGAATGAATACTGGAGTTACTCCCTCTGTCTCAGTCATCAACCAGACACTTCCTCTCTCTCACCAGAGACACAGGAAACCACAGCAGTCTCATTGCTGTGGGACAGGCCAGTGGGAAACAGTGACACATAAGCTCTGCAAGCAGAGGGAGGGTGTCTCTCACTGGCTCTTGCAGAGTGAAAGGAAAGCCAGTCTCCAGGAGAAAACATTATTTTGTGCTGAGAACACATAAGAGTTAATCATCTCAGAAAGATTGCTTATTTGCAGCATGAACTCTGTGTAGTCAGAGAGGAAGAGGTTGGGATTTTTCACAAAAGTTACAAATCCATTGATTAAAAAGAAGAAACAGTCCATACTCGGCCAGCTTGTTTTCTAATTGCCAAGATCCAGTTTCTTAGCAGAACTGAACAGCTTAGAGGGGAGAGAAACTTGGAGCAGGAGAAGGGAAAAGACCAGACTTGTTAGCACCTGACTAAGAGTTCTCATCAGTTATAGTGGAAAAAGCAAAATACAAAAAAAACAAAACCTTAAACTGAATACCAGAGTCCTACTGTATGTCATTTTGGTTTGATATATGGGCATTTGCTTTGGTTAAATAGATGTGGAGGTGGATGATAGATGAATAGTTAGATCAATAGAGAATTCTGTAACATATGTTTAGACATTTTCATACAGTCCCAAATTAAAGAAGTGTAAATTGGGTAAAACTCACTGACCTTTCCAGTTAGGCTACTTATATTTGCAGTAGGTATTTAAAACATGTTTCCATTTATGGAAAAAATATATTAAGTGCTGAGTATATGGTGAGCATTGTATGAATAACCAAAACAAGCAGCTTTACTTCTCTTTATGTATGAGTAAGTGAGAAGGACATGCAAAGAATGAAGCACAGTGAAGCCTTCCAGTTACAGCTGCCGTTCCTTCAGTCCCGCACGCTCTCCCATCCGGTCACCATGAGACTCACCCTTTTATCACTCTCCTGTCTTTTCTCAAACAGCACCTGTTCACTGAGCCCTTGATGACTCTTTATAACATTTTAATCCTCTCACTTTCTATTTATTTATTTTTCATATAATTTATTGTTTTTTAAAAAAATAATTGTCGTTCTCTGCCTTCATTACACAATACAAACTCCATGGAGGGTTTTTTTGTCTTTGTTTTTGGTTTTTTTTTTTTTTTTTTGCCTGTTTCGTATAGTACCTAACTCCAGAACATAGAAGAGTACCTGACACATAGCAGGAATTATTTTATTTATTTGTTTGTTTGTTTATTTATTTATTTATTTATTGTGAAAAGAAGGAAAAAGGAGGGGGAAGGGGCTCAGGGGAAACACTCAGGAGAAGAGTCACTTTTACATCTGAGGTGAGGTCAGGAAAGGCTCTGTGAAGATCTTACTTTTGATCTGAGCCTTGAAAGGTGAGTGGTTGGTTTTCTAGATGGTAGTAGAGGGTGTTGAATAAATAAAGGCAGTAATCCAAATGACTATCAATCACCTTTATTTGAGTACAGATCAAATTTATAAATGTTTAATTGGAACCCTCACTTAATAGAAATTTTTCTATCACTATATATGTTCAATCAGATTCTGGAGGAGAATGCCTGAGAAAGGTTTAGAGTTGTAGTTCTCAGCTCAGGTGATTTTGTGCCCCCAGGGAGATTCTGAAGAGTCTGAGACATTTTTGATTGTCACACTGAGAGAGAGTGCTATTGGCATCAAGTAGGTAGAGGCCAGGGATATTACTAAACATCCCACATTGCACAAGACAGTGCCCCAAACATAGACTCATCTAGCTCAAAATGTTAGCAGTGACACAGATGAGAAACTCTGATTTAAAGAGAATTAGTGAAATTGAGACTAATCTCTAAAGTCTGTGCCAACACTGAGTCTGAGATTGTTTTTTAGTAGGATTTGTTTTAAACTAATATCATTGAAGGTATACAGAATAATTAAGGGCACCATTTTTATGATTGAAACAAATCTGAATGTCCTTTAAAGTATGCATTAGCTTTTTTGAATATGATTGTCACAGAGTCCAGTAATCCTCTTTGTCTTCAGGGAATATGTTCTAAGACCTCCAGTGGATATCTTAAACCACAGATCACGGCGAATCCTATATTATGTTTGGTTTTGATCTGATAACTGAGATGGTTACTAAGTGACTAATGGGCAAGTAGCATATACAATGTGGTTACGCTGAATAAAGGAATGATTCATGTCATGTGGGGATAGAGTGGGGCAGTGAGTGATTTCTTCAGGCCACTCAGGGTAACTAAAATTGTGGAAGGCAAAACAATGAAAAAGGTGGAACTACTGTGCATTGGACTAATGTATTACGTCGGGCTTAATGTTTTTCTGTAGGTATCGTTTGGGCTTCTGTAACAGAATACCTGAAGCTGAGTGATTTATAGTAAACAGAAATATATTGGCTTACAGTTCTGGAAGCTGGAAAGTCAAAGATCAAGGTGTTGTCATCTTGTAGGGGCATTCTTGCTATGTCATCACAGGGCAAAAGTTGGAAGGGTAAAGAGAGCAAGAAACAAACCCAATTCCAAGAACCCTTTTTATTATGGCATTAATCTATACATGAGAGCTATGACCTAAACACTACCTATGAGGCCGAGCTCCCAACACTGACACGCTGAGGATTAAGTTTTCAACACATGAATTCTGGGCAACAAATCAAAATGATAGTACTATTTCTGCACTGATCCTGGAATATTTGGGAAAAAATAGCTATCCTAAAAATTACAATTTAATGGGAGTTAACCAAGTTAGTGGACAGAAACTTAGTTGCCATTGCTACTGTAATTAGTATAGTATCTAGTCATAATGATTGCTAGGAGTATGGACAGCGTCACTATTTTCATCCCATGTCCCAAGTGCTAAGACAGCACTATTCTAATATTTACAAAGGCATTTCATATTTATATTTAAAAATATTTTATTGTGGTAAGAACACTTAACATGAGACCTACTCTTGTAAGAACTTTTAAAGTGTATAGCATTCTGTATTGTTGACTCTAGGCACTATGATGCACAGAAAATCTCTAGAACTAAGTCATCTTACGTAACTGAAACATAATACCAGTTGAACAACTCCCCATTTCCCCTTTCTTTGAGCCCCGATAACCACTGTACTACTCACTGCTTCTACATATTTGACTATTCTGTCTATATACCTAATGTAAATGGAATAATGCAGTATTTGTCTGTCTGTAACTGGCTTATTTCAGTTAGTACAATATCCCCAAGAGTTGCTCATTTTGTCATATATTGCAGAATTTCCTTCTTTTTAAAGGCTAAATAATAGTCCCTTTTGTGTGTGTATGTCCTTTATCCATTGTGTACATATACCACATTTTCTTTGTCCATTCATTCATTGATGACTACTTAGATTGATTCTACACACACATGCATGCACACACACACACAAATGTGGTATACATACCACACTTTCTTTCTTTAAATTTTAAAATGATTTTAAGAATTTTTTTTAAAACTTGACAGTTAACATTGTATGTAGTTATTGTGTACAACGTGGATATATACATCATGGAGTGGTTAAATCTACTGAAGTAACAAACACATTACCTTACATAGGTATAATTTTTGTGGTAAGAACACTGAACTACCACTCTCTTTGTATTTTTCAAAAAGACAATGTATTGTTATCAACTATAGTCACCTTGCTTTATAATGGATCTCTTGAGTTTATTTCTTCTAACTATAATTACAAATCCTTTGACCAACATCCCTCCCATCTCCCTGTTCCATAAACACCTGAGATTCTGGTAACCATCATTGTACTCTCTACAACAATGAGACTGACTTTTTAAGATTCCAAATATGAGTGAGATGTGCCTGGCTTATTTTACATAACGTAATGTCTCCCAGGTTACTACAAATAATAGGATTTTCTTTTTATGGTTGAATAGTATTCCATTGTCTGTATATGTATATATCACATTTTCTTTGTCTATTCATTCACTGATGGCCATTTAGATTTATTCTGTATTTGGCTATTGTGAATACCGCTGCAATAAACTTGGAGTTCAGATATCACTTTAATATATTAATTTCATATCCTTTTGATATATATCCAGTAGTGGGATTGCTGTATCATATTTTTCATTTTATGAGGAACCTCCATACCTTTTTCATAATGGCTGTAGTAATATACATTCCAGCCAACAGTGCGTAAGGGTTTCCTTTTCTCCAAGACCTCACCAACACCTGTTATGTTTTGTGTTTTTGGTAAAGCCGTTCTAATTTGAATGAGGTGATATCTTATGGTTGTTTTGATTTACATTTCCCTGGTGATTACTGATGTTGACAGTTTGGTCATATGCCTGTTGGCCATTGTAGATCTTTTTTGACAGATGTCTATTCAGGTGTTTCACTGATTTAAGAAAATATTTCAATAGTGTTGGGGGTACAAGTGGTTTTTGGTTACATAGATGAATTGTATACTGGTGAAGTCTGGGCTTTTACTGTACTCATCACTTGAATAGTGTACATCGTACCTGAGAGGTAATTTGTCATCCCTCACTCCTCTCTCACCTTCCCCCATTCTGAGTCTTCAATGTCTACTATACTACTCCACATGCCTTTATCCGTAGCTTAGCTCCCAGTTATAAGTGAGAACCTGAGATATTTGGCTTTTCATTTCTGAGTTACTTCACTTATGATAATAGCATATAGTTCCAACCAAGTTATTGCAAAATACATTAATACTTTCTTTTATTCTTTTTTGTGGCTGAATATTATTTCATTGTGTGTGTGTGTGTGTGTGTGTGTGTGTGTGTGTGTTTATATATATGCATGCCACATTTTCTTTATCCACTCATCAGTTGATGAGCACTTAGGTTTATTCTAAATCTTTGCAATTGTGAATTTCTCTGTGATAAATATAATGTGTGGAGGTATCTATTTTATATAATGACTTATTTTCCCTTGATATACTATACTTGCTTTGTCTGTTTATCCATTGATGATTGACATTTAGTTTGTTTCCACATCTTGGCATTTCATAACTTAAAATAAACTTAGACAAGACAGCAAAATACTATACTAGTTAAATTAAAATTCTATTTTCAACAAAATTAAATTGCAAGGATTTATTTGCTTATTAAAAAATATTTTGCTGTATTTGTTCACCCTGATAGGAATTGCACAGAGGGTGATTTTATGAAGATAAAAACCTCTGGAATATGGCATATTTTTATATGGAAACTGTGTGAATGGAAAAATATACTGTTAAAGGCAACTGTTTCTTTTTGAGCTCTGCCACTTGCAGAAATCTATGAGAAGATTCTCCTCATTATTTTTACGTGGTTTATAGCAGGGGACATTTTCCTGAACGTATGTCCACGGACTGCATAGACTCAATCCCCAGCTTGACAACTCTCTTAAATTGAAATGCAACCTGTGCTGCACTTCGTCTCCCAGTATCTTACCCCTGGATCACATCTACTGGGATGTTTATTTATATAAAAGTGCATGTAGAAATCCGGATCTGTTTTTGTGACACCAGTTCAAACATGCTTGAACCAGTCATTAAAATCCAGATTTTAGCACTAACACTTGAGAAGCAAAGAGATTACCTATATGTAGTCTGCCTGAAGTGTTTCGGCTGTAACTAGCAGAGTTTAAACTGGACAATCTGGTTTAATGTCTGCATCATAAATGGGACAACGCTGATGCAAACAAGCCAGAATACCCTGAAATAAGAACAAACCTTAACTCAAGGCAATTCATGTCAGGAACAATTAATACTTGCTCCTTTCTCTTTATGTCTTCCCAAACTTTAGCCTAATTTGAAAATTGGTTCAGACATATTTTTCTTCTGCTTTTCCTATTTTTCTTTAAAAATAATCCAAAATGAAATTATTTAATAAATTATTGTAGAAAACGTAATAAGAAACATATCTTCAGTACATTCAATTGGAGAATTTGGAACATAGGCATGAATTTATCACAAATCCAAGTGAACAATATGCTTGGGGGGAGTGCAGCACTTCACCCTCATTTCCCTTTCCTTTTTTCAATTAATATAACTTTATTTTTCAGGACAGATTTAGGTTTCAGAAAACATAGGCAAAAACCACAATTTCCCATATTACACATCCCCTACACCCCACCCTGTTTCTCCTATCATTACCATCTTGCATTAGTGTGGTACATTTTTACAACTGGAGAACCAATATTGATAGATTATTAACTCTAGGTCATAGTTTACCTATGGGTTTACTCTTTGTCTTGTACATTCAATAGGTTTTGATACATACATATGTCCCATATCCACTATCATAGTATCATACGGAATAGTTTCACAGTCCTAAAAAAATCCCATGTTTTGTACCTTTTATTCTCTCATACCCCTCCTGAACTCCAGCATCCACTAATTGTTTTACTGTTCCTATAGTTTTGTCTTTTCCAGAATGTCATGTAGTTGTACTCACAGAGTATATAACTTTCCAGACTGGCATCTTCCACTTAGCAATATGTATTTTCATGCCTTGACAGCTCATTTCTTTTTGTCACTGAATAAATACATTGCATGAGGTAAGGTACCAGAATTTGTTTATCTACTTTTTTAAATTAAGGAAAACCAATATAATATATTTTTAAACAAATGGTTGATGTCATTTTTTTGGTTTCAAAAAAAAAAGTCATGAAATGTCATTGAATGAAACAATTCGATATGGTGACCTCTAAGTGTCTGCCTGACAAGATTTAGTGTAGAAGATGCTGGATCATTTAAAGTGCATCTTCCTTCTTAGGATGGTATTTAAACATAGTCCCTTGTGAAAACTTTTATGGAATTCACACAGTATAGTGAAGTCTGTTTTGTTTAGAAATCAGTTATATGAACAGAGGTTTTTCTAGGGATTCAGCAGGTACTGACAGTCAGCAAACCCATTGGCCTTTAAGGTTTTGCTTGCTTCTCTAATGCTGTATGTATTTTTCTGTAATACAATCTCTTTTTTTTAACTCTTTCAAATACTAGAAATAGAAAGCTAAATGTCTAAAGCACTGTACTAAGTAATTAGGAATTCAAATCTATACCTACTTGTTAAAAAATTAGCCTAAAACTATTTAGTGCCCACTGTAGGAGCTAGGACTCTTTTTTTTTTTAGAAAAAAAAAAATTGCATCACTGCACTCTGGACTGGAGTGCAGTGGCATGATCTCAGCTCACTGCAACCTCTGCCTCCTGAGTTCAAGTGATTCTCCTGCCTCAGCCTCCAGAGTAGCTGGAATTACAGGCTCCCAACACCATGCCCAGCTAATTTTTTGTATGTTTAGTAGAGGCAGGGTTTCACCAGGTTGGCCAGGCTGGTCTCGAACTCCTGACCTCATGATTCACCTGCCTCGGCCTCCCAAAGTGTTGGGATTACAGGCGTGAGCCACCTTTCTTGGCTGAAAATATTTTTAGGATATTTTGTTAAATAATTTAAAACAAAAATTCTAGATAAAATATGATCAAATTGTGTACAGCATATATGAGCATAAATATTTATTAATATGTATATATACATACATACATATACAAAACACATATGTTATGTATCAAGAAATAAAAAGCCTGGAAAGCTAAGAACCAAATCATAAATTGGGGCAATGGGATTGGAGTAGGCTTTTCCCTTCATGATTGCATTGTTTAAAAAGAAGATAGGTTATATGTCAACTTAATTTTTATTTTATTTCTCTGTTTTTTAATTTCATTTTTCAAAAGCCTAGAAATATGTCTGAAACATTAAAAAAGCTAAAACAAAACATACATTAGCAGCATAATTTGAGAAATATCCTGGATTTTACATTTGAAGATGAAAGAAAATGCAGGTGCACAATTTAATTTTAATTTTCAAATTACATTTCTAAATCTCTAAATAGCTTCTTTTAAAAGTTGTTCAAATGCTATTTCTAGGAAAGTTGCTGAGCTTATTTGAGAGTTGAAATTCATATTTATGGAAGGACCATGGCACTGGATGCTGTATTCAAAGGGACGGTCCAAAAGTAGCTCACATGTGCGTCTCAGCTGGGTTTTCCCCTCCCTCTCTTAATAACCTTAATTTCTTTCCCTGCTTATGCAGGAACTGAGATTCAAAATGATCAAATATAAAATGATGTTAATTCAGGAGAGCAGAGTGAACACAGAGAACTGCTGAGAATCTGCAGCACTGGTCTTGGCCTGGACACGTGTGAGAGTCTGATCTCCATTCTGTCTAATACAAAGGAGGTCTGTGGAAGTGCTCGGTTGGAGCAAACAGGAATGTGTTGTGTCTCTGCGATTTCCTGTCCCCCTCCCTCCCACTGTCTTCTCCACAGAGATAGGTCCTTTGGTGAAAAGACATCTGTGCTTTCTTCTTTCTCTTTAAGACTGAATGTCATGATTTAGGACTCACAAATGTAATTTCAACTTTGACTGCCTGCTGGTTTATTTCATGCACCTGCTCTTGGAGGAAGGAAAGACAGGATTTTAAGAGGCCATTTTGAGGACAGAACCGACATTTGACCTGATATATCCCACAGGAACATGGAAAACAAAAGCACATATTCATAATGAGTAATTTAAAGAACAGCAAAACACATTTGTGTTTTTATTTACATATCAACACGTAGACATTTCTTTCCTTCTTCTTCTTCCTTTACTTAATTCATGAAAAGAAAAGGTAAAAATGTCTGTTTTTATAGTTATATCCCTTGTGTCAATAACTTTTGTTTCTTGGACTCAGATTTTTTAACTGTCCCTATATAATATTTGAAGTTTCTGGAATTAAGTACAAACTACCTATAAAAATCCACATATATAATTTTTCAGGATCTACAAATTTAATTATTATTAACTAAAATATCTTCTATTCAAAATATTTTTATATCTGAGTATTAAGCAATCCAAAGATAGAATTACTATAAAGAGTATTCTTAAATTTGCTAAAAGTCATAACATCTAATAAACTGGGGATTTATTTAACAAATAATTATGTGTCCCTTAAATTGCTTTCTGTAAGCATAGTTATGGAGTGAAAGGTAATTGACATGGGCTTAATTGTCTTAGGTCAATAAATTCCAGATTAAAAAAAGGAAAACAAAGTAGATGATTAACAAAAATCTATTATCCTCTGCCATTTCTTTCGCTGATTACAGATCGTGGATTTCACCATTTTGGGTGCCTTGAATTAAAGGAGTCTACCTCTACTACTGTAGAATAAAAACTGCCTAGAATATTTCTTTGTGAATTCTAACTTGCAGAAGCAAAGCAGGAAAAAAAGAAGTAGAGAACTTCCGGGTAGTAAATATGAGACTAACGCTTTAGATTTATAGTGACATCATGTATTTGTTAGAGCTGACGAACAACAGATGTCTTGAGACTTGTGAAACATCTGTAACAATCACTTGAAGGTGAGAAAGTAATCTGATTAATTTCCTTTTTGAGTTTGTTCTGTGCTTTTCATATATATTATTTTTCAACCAAGTAGCTTTACTTTCTGTCATTCCTATATGGAATGTGGTAAAATAAGTTTAAGGGCTCCAAAATATTGTTACAGATGGATGGCTCAGGAGATTGGGATTTTTTTTTGCTTTAGTTAACATGCCCTCTGGTATCACTATAAATAATAAACATGCTTTTTAATCTCCAGAAATTTTCTTTTTTTTCTTTTTTTCTCTTTTTTTTTTTTTTTTTTGAGATAGAGTTTCTCTTGTTGCCCAGACTGGAGTGTAATGGTGTGATCTCAGCTAATTGCAACCTCTGCCTCCTGGGTTCAGGCAATTCTCCTGCCTTAGCCTCTCTAGTAGCTGGGATTACAGGCATGCACCACCACACCTGGCTAATTTTGTATTTTTAGTAGAGACATGTTTTCTCCATGTTGTTCAGGCTGGTCTTGAACTCCCAACCTCAGGTGATCCATCCGTCTTAGCCTCCCAAAATGCTGGTTATGGGGTGAGCCACTGCACCTAGACAATCTCTGGAAATTGTCTATGCTTGTTTGCTAAGTTAGTAAAACTTGGTGATATGAAAGCAAAGATGAGTCATCCTAGAATATTTTCATGATTAAGTGTGGCCTTCCTGGGATGTGTTCATATGTGGTGTTGATTAAACTACATCGATAAGGCAGAAACCTCTCTCCAGCAAATTCCTCTGTGGCTTTCTGTTGTTAAGCAGTCAACTTGAATCTGCTAGAGTGAGCACACCAAGCCTCCCAGAGGGTCCTTTCTGCTTTTCTGTTTTGTAAAGTTTCCTGCATTGCTGCTTCTCAGAAAAACTAATAATGTGTTGGGTTTACTTGTAGATTATTGGCGAATCTATAAAATAGAAGCATTTATCCTGAGGGGAACTGTCCATATTCTGGTACACACAACTCTAGCTGAAGGGAGTAAATAAAAAGAACTCTTTAAGTATTGTTTTACCTTATGCTGAGATGGAAGAGTAAACTAAGAATCCATGGAACTACACAAGATTAAGTCTTGTCTACTTTTACTTTACTTTCTTTGGGTAGGGGTTCTCCATTTCTTCATAGCCACAGTAAAACATGACCTCAGGATGATAATCTCTGGGACAAAAACTTCTATTTTCATCAAGATCATTCTTAAACCCTTATTTAGTCTACCCTATTGAGCTTCAACCAAAAATGAATTTAAAAGAATACGTGATTCATGTTGGGAAATTTTACTAGCACTGCACCTAATCTTTATCTCCTCAAATTTAGTTTCTTTTATTTATTTATTTCTGATTCATCCTCTTAACTCTTCATTGTCAATGACTAAACTTAGCTGAAAAGGAGAACTACAGGGGTCTGCTCTGTAAGGTGTAAACAGACAGACGTACTGAAATAACTATTTGTGCAAGGACTGCTGCTACCTTTGAGGGTCTTTCTCCAATACCCTCAGGTGTTTAGTTAGCTGGAACCTCTGAGTCTCCACAGCCCTGAAACTGCTGGAATTGTTGTGTGTATCTCTTGAAGGTCTGCCTGAATGACAGCTGATTTAGCTGTGGAACTGAGATTGGCTCATCCAAGTCCTTCACAAGTGGATGAGAAAAAGAGAGATAGCACAATAAATTATTCAAATCAAAAGAAGCAGCCCATGGTGAGTCTTCTGAAGGGGGTAGAGTTTGCTAAGGCTTCCTGGTAGAAGTTCATAGTAGACAGCAGACAGAAACAAGTACAAAAGTATCTTATTTGTCCAAAAAAATCCTACCTGTAGCCAAAGAAAAAGACCTTTTCAGAAGAGATGAAAGACAGGGGGAGGCTTTCTCTACAGAATGCTGAGAAGGAGAGAAACCAGAGGCTATAAACTGAAAGCTTCCACCAGCTCAAAATGAAATTAAATTTCTGATTTTTTCTGTATCAAAGTACAGTTTCATGCATCAGACCTAGTCTTGGTAGATTTTGCACCTCCCATGTCCCAAATTAGTCAAACTGAAATTGTCACCAAAAGTATCAGAACGTTTAGCAAAAATACTTGGAAGTAGGAAAAGAAGAGAAAAAACTCAAATGTTTAGGGATTTTCTTAATAGAAAAGAGACCAGACATGCAAGGAAAATATGAACCATTAGCAAAATTTAATCAAACCCAAATGATAATTACGAACGACATGTCTGTTGTTTGAAAGTCACTGGGCTAGGGCCATAGTGGAACCAGGGTGAATAAGATGCATTACCAATTAAGAGAACTGGTGTTCAGTGAAACAGACAGGCATAAATACAGAGATAGAAAGGAGCTACTAAAATTTTTGGAAGATGGAGCTTAAAATCAGAAAGCAATTAAGTCGTAGCTCAGGGCCTTTAGATACCACTTGTATTAGGTTGTTATTGCATGGCCTTAAAGAAGTACTTTATGCTGGGTGGTTTATGAAGAAAAGAAGTGTAATTGGTTCATGGCTCAGCAGTCATTACAGGAAGCATGGTGCTGGTATCTGCTAGGCTTCTAGTGAAGCCTTGGGGAACTTTCCATCATACTGGAAGGTGAAGGGAAAACAGGCAAGTCACTTGGTGAAAGGAGGAGACAGAGAGAGAGAGAGAGACAGAAAGATTGGGGTTGGAGGAGGTGTCACACACTTTTAAATGATCAGAGATCATGTGAACTCAGAGCAAGAGCACACTTATCACTAAGGGGATGGTGCTAAACCATTCAGGAGAAATCTATTCCGTGATCCAATCACCTCCCACCTGGCCCCACTTCTAATACTAGGGATTATAATTCAACATGAGATTTGGGCAGGGACAAATATCCAAACTATATCACCATTCAATGAAAAAAAATTCCTTTCTTCTCCCCACTAAACAAGCTTTTTGTGATGTTGATGCTAAGATTCCAGTGTCTCTTTACCATCTCTCATCACTGGATAGTAGATTCTTGCCCTAACATGGCCTCCTTTCCTCTCCCCATAAGATAAGCTCTACTTGATTGCTTCTCTAATTCAGTCATATGATATGTATCAAAGGACCATTGTGTGCTGTAAACTTCACAAGTTGTTGTGCCTCAGTCAAAACAAACTGCATATATAGTCCTTAAAATGAAAATTATTTCAATCTTCCTAGAGAAATTACTTTTCTAGAGAAATTACAATGCAGAAAATTAAGAAAGTGCTTAGAAATAGTATTACAGAGAACTTAAGATTTGGTTGCTTAAGTGTGCTGTTACAATGAATTTCTACATGTTCTTATTAAAATATACAGTATATCTGTGTTCTTTCTGAGTATCAATAAACTGTCTCTCTCTCACACACACACACAAACCCACACATATATGCAGACGTGATTTTGAAGTACTTATTGCTATAATAAGAAACAATTGCTATAGTAAGTACTATTGCTATAGTAGAAACAATCTTAGAAGTATCTACAATCATTTTCTCTAGTAATTAAATTTTTTCTGAATTAAGCAATGGCATGTGTTACTTTTTGAACATTTTTTAAGCTTCTGAATTGAGAGTTTACAGCAGGATATAAAGATAATTACTAAATCACTTTGCTGAAGTGTTCTGACATCTCCATGAAAAAGAGAGTATAAATACTATGATTTTAAAACTTGCACATGAAACCTTTTGGTCATATTGCTGGAAAAGTAATTTCCTTTCAAATTTCTTATATGCACAAAATGCCAAGCATGCCACATATCATCTTTTTTGTACTATATACTTTCCTTAGAAACATTTGTGAATTTGTATAAATTTTACCTAGAAAAAAGGACTGCAATGATACTGTTGCATTTTGCACATGGCTTGAATAGAATTGATTTATAAAAAGTCAATATTGAAGCAACATAGATCAGGTGTAGCATTTTCTAACTCTAAATTTTCATATTGACCACAGCTCAGCTTAAGTAGAAAGACATGTCCGTTTAATTTTCCTTCTTTAATGTAATTTTGTTTTATTTGTGAAATGTCTACTGTGTCTTTAAATGCAGGAAGGAGTGGTAAAGAAAGAAAATTAATTTGTGAAATCATAGAATTGCAAACTTTGAGTTTCCTTAACTAGTGATCACTGTGTCCCCAGAAAAGGATCTAGATATAGAGACAAAGTCAGTCCATAAACTAAACTAAGTGGGGCTTTGGGTGATGTGTGAAGTGGCAATGAAGCTACAGGGAATCCTTTTGACAATGCCAGAGGCCAACCTATACTTGGATCTCAGAACTTCATGTGGCATATTGAACCCTTTACTCTTCACGTGGGTTTACACATTTCTGACCCTACCATTCCAGTGATGAGAAGGGGCAGGGAAGGCTAATTCCAGGAAGAGCTTGTCAAGTTAAGTGTAGGCTCTCCCTACGCCTAGAGATCATAAGGAATGAGTCATCTACTCTTAGCAGCTTTTCTTTGGATTCCATTTATTTTTATTTTTATTCTTCTTTTTATAGTTTCTATTCAGCTATTTTCATCATCTGGTCAACATAAGGTTTTTTAAGGTTATTCAGATTAACTCTAGATATAGAGAGAATCTGTTAGTGTGGCTGTGTCTCATTTATAATACAGTTAGATTCAATTGCCAGAGTCTACATTTCATCCTGGGTTCTCTTGATATTCAAGTTATTTATTTTAAAGTTTCCATGTGGTAAAATTCTTTCTTTGCAGTACACACTTCTATGGGTGTTGACAAAAGCATAGTCATGTATTTACTTGCAAAGTTCTGTCACCCCCAGATTCCCTCATACTACTCCTTTGTGGCCAACCCCTCCCCTCAGATGCAACTCTGGCACCTTTCTGACTTTATCATTTTGCATTGTTCCCAGAATGCTATATATTTGGAATTATACAATAAAAAGCTCTTTTTAGTCTGGCTTCTTTCACTTAGAAAAATACATTTAAGCTTCTTTTGTATTGCTGGGTGGACTCATAATCTTTTCATTTTTATTGCTGAGTAGAGTTCTATTGTAGAAATGTACCACTGTTTGTTTTTACAATTATATGTTGAGGGACATTTTCATTGTTTCCAATTTTTAGACCTAATAAACAAGGTTGCTATAAACATGCACGTACAAGTGTTTCTAGGTGTATTTTTGGAATTTTCTAGGGTCAATGTCTAAGTGTGGAACTACTGAGTTATGTGGTAAATGTACATTTACAATTACACAATATACATAACTGCTTTCTACCAAGTTCATCCTTCTCACACTTGCTGTTGTCACTTTTTTTTTTCATTTTAACCATTCTAGTACTTGTAATAGTGATATCTCCTTGAGATTAATTTGCATTTCCTTAATGACTAATGTTGCTGTGTATATTTTCTTATGCTTACTTTTCATTTGCATGTCTTCTTTAATAAAGTATCTGTTTAAAGCTATATCCCGTCCTCCACTTTTTAAAATGGACATTTTTTATTGCTGATATTTGAAGGCTTTTGAGGATTCTTTATACATTTGCATAAAAGCACATTATCAGATATGTGAGTTGCATCTATTTACTTTCAGGATGTGTCCTGTCTTTTAAATTATGTCAACAGTATCTTTTACAGGCAAAATATTTTAATTTTGATAATTTAAATTTGATAATTTATCCAAGTTATAATTTTTTTTATAAATCTTGCTTCTGGAGTCAAGTCTAAAAACTACTAGAAAAATCCAAATTCACACAGATTTTTTCCTATTTATTTCTAGATATCTTATAGTTTTAGGATTTACATTAATATATATGGTCCATTTTGAATTAATTTTTGTATAAGGTGTGAGTTTTCTGCCAAGGTTCAATTTTTTGCACATGGAGATTGAATTGTTTTAGCACAATTTGTTGAAAAGTCTATCCTTTCTCTCAGTTTGCCCTTGTACCTTTGCCAAAATCATTTGAATATGTTAGAATGGATATACTTCTTGGCTTCATATTTTGTGCCTTTCATCTATGTGCCTATCTTATAACAGTAAGTCTTGAAAACAGATATCAGGAGTCTTCCAACTTTGTTCTTTTGTTTCAACATCATATAAGTTATTTTATTTCCTTTATCTTCTCATATAAATTTTAGAATAAACATGTGAGTATCAACAAAAATCATTGCTGGGATTTTAATTGAGATTGCATTAACTCTATATATCAAATTGGGAAAAACTGTAATCTTAACAATAGTGAGTCTTTCAATCCACAAGCACAGTATATCTTTTCAATTATTTATTCACTTCCTTCATCAGGGTTTTGTAGTTCTAAGCATATAGATCCTTTATATATTTTGTTTACATGAACACATAAACACAAACACAGGTTTTATTATTTTTGTGCCATTATAATTTTTTAAATTTCAAATTCTTATTATTTATTGCTAGTATATAGAAATATGATTGACCATTATGCAATCTCCTGACATTCTGTAATTTTGATGAATTTACTTATTACATAGAAAATCACGCCATCTGTGAATAGACACTTTTTTCCCTTCCTTTCTCTTATCTTATTGTACTGATTAAGGCTGCTAGTATGATTTGTATGAAAGTGGTGCGAAAGGAAATTTTTACCTTGCTCTTGGTTTTTAAGGGGAAAGATTTCAATCTTCCCTCATTAAGTATTATGTCAGCCTATGGTTTTAATTTTTTGAAGCCTTTTATCTAATTGTAGATATTCTTCCCTATTCCAAGTTTGCTGAGAATTTTTTTAAATCATGAATTGATGTTGAATTTTGACAAATGTCTTTTGCTCATCTATTAAAATTATCATTTTTTGTTTACTTAGTGAATTATATTGATTAATTTTCAAACGTTAAATCAGTTTGCATTCTTGAAATAAACTCCAATTAATTAAGTTAGATTCTTCTTTTTATATTGCTATATTCAATTAAACTTTTTTTGAGGATTTTTGTGTTTATGTTGATGAGAGATATTTCTTAGTACTTTTCTTATAAATATTTGTCTGGTTTTGACATTACAATAATATTGACCACATAAAATGAGCAAGAAAGTCTTCTATTTTCTGGAGGGGATTTTGTGGACAGGGTGGTATTCCTTCCTTATATATTTGATAGAATTCACTAATAAAATCACTTGGGCCTGGAGGGTTCTTTTGGAGAGAATTTTAACTATAAATTTAATTTATTTAATGGTTATAGAATTATTGCATCTAGCTGTTTCTTCTTAACTTTTTGCAGTCTATGTCTTTTGAGGGATTGCTTTACTTTGATGAAGTTTAAGAATTGTTGATAGTATTTCTATAATATCCTAATAATGTCTGTGGGGTCAGCCGTAACCTTCTCTTACCATTCCTAATACTGGTAGGCTTCATTATATTTGTTTCCCTCCTCCATTTTGGTTAATCTAGCCAGAGGTTTATCAATTTTATTTATCTTTCCAAAAAATAAATTTGTTTGTTTGTTTGTTTATTTATTTATTTTGGGATGGAGTCTCCCTCTGTTGCCCAGGCTGGAGTGCTGTGGTGCAATCTCAGCTCACTGCAACCTCTGCCTCCCTGGTTCAAGCGATTCTCTTGCCTCAGCCTCCCAAGTAGCTGGGACTACAGGCAGGAGCTGCCACATCTGGCTAATTTTTGTATTTTTAGTAGCGATGGGGTTTTGCCATATTGGTCAGGCTGGTCTCGAACTCCTGACCTCAAGCGATCCACCCACCTTGGCCTCCCAAAGTGCTGGGATTACAGTCATGAGCCACCACCCCTGGCCCCAAATAATAAATTTTTAGTTTCACTAATTTTTATTTATTATTTTTCTGTTTTCAAATTCATTATCTTTATTTCCTTTTTCTCTGGTTGCCTTAGATTTAATTTGCTCTTTTTCTCCTGTTTTTTTTTTTTTAAGGTAGAAACTTAAATTACTGCTTTGAGATCTCTCTGCTTTTCCAATATAAACATTTAATGCTATAAATTTCCCTCTAAGCACTATTTCTGCTGCAAACCACAAATTTTGATATATTGAATTTCCATATTCATTTATTTCAAATTATTTTTAAATTTCTCTTGAGATTTCATCTTTGACCTATGGATTATTTAGAATTCTGTTGTTCGATTTTCAAATAGTTGGAGATTTTTCCAAAACCTTAGTGTTATTGATTTCTATATGAATTTCATTACAATCTGAAAACATGCTTTGTATGGTTTCCATTTGACTTAATCTGGTTAGCCATTGGACTGTGTTTGAGAGATGCTGCTGCTGTGGTTACACTAACCATGGGTTTCAAATTCCTGAAGTCATACCTTGTGTTTAGCATGGGAATTTGTATGCCGGAGTAATGTCTCATCTGTGTGCTGTACTTTGGGTTGCCTCTTGAAGCTTTTCCTCTGAAAAGATTTTTTTACGTGCTTATGTTCCATTTATGTTCTCTTCCTGCAAATTCTGCTCTTAGTTGTAATTCGAAGTGTGTTTGTTTGCTAGAGGAAGGCAACATGGCAGAGTATTCTCTGCTGTTCTGATTAAACTTCAGTTTTAAACAGGCACCAAATCCTGGATCTCAGAGGTGTGGTCCTCTCAATTCTCTTCTCCTCCCATCTCACAATTGTGAGCCCAGTGGATAATCCTGCTCTTTGCCCAGGAGAAGGTATTTTTCCCCCTCTATTTCCTTGTTCAGGCTGACCTGCATTTTCTCCAGTGCCCTAAGAATGAAAGTTTCTCCTGGTTAATGACTGCTCTTTCTCATCAGAATAGGCATATTCTTACAGCTCTCACAGAGATCTGTTTGAGTTCCTAGAAGAGAGACTACAACAGCATGTCATGTCCCTCAAGGTCTCTTTGCTGGACTTCTCACTGTCCCACCAGCCCACACTCAGACTTCATCATTTATCTCACAGGGGTCTGCTTGTGGGTCGTGTCTACCTATGAAAGCATGTGCTTGTGTTTCCCTTTTCTTTGCAGGGACCAATCTGTTCTCAGATTCTGAGCCATTGTTTTCTCTGTGAACTCAGCTCTCTAATGGGAAAAATAAATTATAACTGTTAAGTTAATCTGGCTCTTTTTCATTATAAGGATGAGAGAAACACTTCTTCCAGCTCACCATATCCTGGAAGTTTTTCATTAAATTTTCTAAGAAAAGAAAGCAAGACAGATCTTTCCCCATCTGTGAAATGGTTCTAGGTCTCTCTTACTATATAAATTACGCTGCTCAAGAAAGGGATATAAGGCAAGGAGGTTGGATTCCAAGAGAAGAGAAGCAATATGGCCTCAAAGGCCTTCATCTTCTTCCTTCACCAAATAGAAAACTCCCTATCCAGCACAGAGGCCTAAAGTTCTCCTGGGTCTTGATCCTCCAAATTAGGCTTGCTATTAGGGATATAGTGAGGAACAAAGAAGAAGTGAGTTCTTCTAGAGGGGCCAAAACTATATAAAGTGACGTTGATCATTATTTAACAAATATTCATTATCTGTGGCTAAAATTTTTAAAAGTGGAAACATATTCTTCTTCACTAGAAGGTGCCTTTTAAATTTATTCTAGCTGGCAATAGACTTTAATTCTCATTTCGTGTTTGTTAAACTCAAAAAGTATTGAACTTTTGTGATTCTTATTTTTTTAATAAAAGTCTGCAAATGGAAATAAGTATAAGAATCTCACTTCTGCACTGATGAGGATCTCATGACGCAATCTTCTTGAAAGCCATCTGACAAGTATAAAGAACTATTCAAATATGTAATGCAATTTCTGCATTACACTATTGTCACATAGATTCTTCTTTTTCTTTTTTTTTTTTATTGGAGAGAATCTCACCTTAACACCTAGGCTGGACTGTAGTGTTTCAGTCATAGCTAATTGCAATCTTGAACTCCTGGCCTCAAGCACTCTTCCTTCCTCAGCCTTCTGAGTAACTGGGACTGTGGGTGCTCACCACCATGTGTGGTTAATTTAAAAAAATAATAATTTTGTATATATAGAGTCTCACTATGTTGCCGAGGCTGGTCTCAAACTCCTGCCCTCAAGTGATGCTTCTGTCTTGGTCTCCCAAAGTGTTGAGATTATAGGTGTGAACCACCACACCTGTCAGTCTCTCCTTTACTCCTCTCCATATTTCTATCAACCAGCTTCTACAGAAAGGCTCTTAATTTGTAATCCCTCAAAACTTTAGGCTGTACTCAGTCTAACTTGCATAGGGCTGACTATGGTCCCAAACTCTATGTACTTTTAGAATTTTAAGAGAGAATTAAAGAATCTTTTGAGATCAAATGAGATTGGGCATGTTCAGTTTTGTATGACCATAGACTAAGTATCTTAATCAAAATAATAAATTAGTGGTCTGTAGGCTGCCACAGTCAATATCAACAGAACCCCGAGTAACCTGTCCTTACTAAAAAACAGTTCCGATTTAACTTGCTTTCAGTCATTCCTACCTTACACATTTGATTTCTTCTCCTTTCAAGTTCCTCTTGGATATGACAATTGTATTTTCAGTTGTGCTTAAGTTTTCGTGAGAAAACTTTAGTAAAAGTCAAATTTCATGTATAAAAGTTATATTACAAAATACAAGAACTACAAAAATAAGATGATGTACTAGTTTTCTTTAATTTGTCTTATCAGATAAAGAAGACTATGCATATACTTGATTTAGTGAATAGAAATTTAAAAGCTTGATATTAATGACATTTTATTGATTACTGAATTAAGTCTATTCTTTTGATGTATCAGAATTATGTAACTTTTAGATAATTATTCCTTATTTTTCATGTGAGAAACTAAGCTCAAGGAGATATGATTGTGATAACCTTGGACTTTCTTCTTGCAGAGAAATTGTTTTGGTGAAGAAACAGAATCTTACACAGTTTTCCCACATATTAAATAACTAGTTATACAGAATTAATTTTAATATTAACCTTTTATTTCTTTACTGAAATAACTTTCAAGTATCTTTCAAGTATTTCATTTAATCATCATAACTAATTTGTGAAATATTTTGTGTTTATATTTTTTTCTATTTAAGAGAAAGTAAACTGAAGCTAGAACTATTAAAGGTCTTAAGAGTTCAACATCTAGGATCGGGACTCAGAAACCTTTTATGTATTTTCCACAGTAAAATGCTGTCTCCCTGTAGCTGTTAGTTTAGATATATCTTTATGTATAATGAGCTTTATTGATTCACAAGGATTTCTTTATAACAGTATTTATGTCTTTCTTATAGAAAAATAAATTTTTATTTATTAATGAAAAGATATGTAATAATGCCAAAAATGTATCTTGTAATTTTTTTGTCTTGGTTTCTTCCTTTAAAGAGCATTCTGATCATGTAGGTTATTATTTAGTGCAATAATCTCTTTTTGTTTGCAGACATTGTGGTTCTTGTGTGCCAAACTTGTATTAGACCTGTAGTATTAGTAATAAATGCCACCTCTATCAGTCAGCATATGGCTTTAAAAATGTGCTGTGCAATCCCAGTCTTGCACAAATAATGAATTGGGGTTGCAGTGTGTTAAAGTAAGAGACACTGTGGATGGATAACTTCTGGCAGCTTATTTTGAATTTTATTTCTCCCAACACTCAGGATCAGCATCAAAGAAGCAGCATACATTGTACTCTTTGTCAAATGTTATGGACAGTGGCCAGTCTGATGCTTCACTTCTGGAAGCTTAAAAAGATAGAAAAATTATAAATTTGCAACAGAAAAATCAAAGATCTTGCAAGTGTTGTCCTTAATAAGACTGTCAGCTTCCTAAGACTCTTAACATAGTAAGAATTTAGATCGTTTAGCTACTAGCTCATTGTTGTATATTAACATGACTTTATTATTCCAACAGCTTCTTGCCCAGGAATATAAAGTGGCAAATACTGTATTATTTATTTCAGGCTTACTTCCTGAAAATCCAGGTATCTGAACAATAGACTACTCTTCAAAAGTTTGCCCAACTTGGATCACCAAATGACTTTTGACTACTCAAGCTTCCTTTCAACTCCTCACTGTGTTAACTAATCTTAAACTATCATATCACAACCTTATCCTAACTCCTATCTGGCCCTCAGCATTGAAAGTCTCATCTTTAAACTAGATTCCCCATACCAACAAATGTCACAATTTTGTCCTTTCCATTCAAGGTTCTCCTAAGACTCTCTTAAGGTAGTTTTCTGTCTTATCCCGCACAATAATAGTGGGAGACTTCAACACTCCACTGACAATATTGGACAAATCAGAAAGTCAACAAGGATATCCAGGACTTGAACTGAGATCTGGACCAAGCAAACCTAATACACATCTACAGAACTCTCCACCCCAAATCCACAGAATATACATTCTTCTCAGCACCACATCAAACTTACTCTAAAATTGACCACATAATTGGAAGTAAATCACTCCTCAGCAAGTGCAAAAGAACGGAAATCATAACAGTGTCTCAGATCACAGCGCAATCAAATTAGAACTCAGGATTAAGTAAAGCACCCAAAACCACACAGTTACATGGAAACTGAACAACTTGCTCCTGAATGATGAATGGATAAACAATGAAATGAAGGCAGAAATAAAAATGTTCTTCTAAACCAACCAGAACAAAGACACAAGGTACCAAAATCTATGGGACACATTTAAAGCAGTGTCTAGAGGAAAATTTATAGCAGTAAATGCCCACATGAGAAAAAAAGAAAGATCTAAAATTGACACTCTATCATCAAAATTGAAAGAGCTAGAGGAGCAAGATCAAAAAAACTCAAAAGCAAGCAGAAGACAAGAAATAACTAAGATCAGAGCGAAACTGAAGGAGACAGAGACACAAAAATCCCTTCAAAAAATCAATAAATTCAGGAGCTGGGTTTTTTTTTATTGCATTTTAGGTTTTGGGGTACATGTGAAGAACATGCAAGATTGTTGCATAGGTACACATGTGGCAGTGTGATTTGCTGCCTTCCTCCCCTTCACCTGTATCTGTCATTTCTCCCCATGCTATCTTTCCCCAACTCCCTATCCCCTGCTGTCCCTCCCCTATTTCCCCCCAACAGACCCCAGTGTGTAGTGCTCCCTTCTCTGTGACCATGTGTTCTCATTGTTCAACACCCGCCTATAAGTGAGAACATGCGGTGTTTGATTTTGTGTTCTTGTGTCAGTTTGCTGAGAATGATGGTTTCCAGGTTCATCCATGTCTCTACAAAACTTATCGTTTTTGATGGCTGCATAATATTCCATGGTGTATATGTAGGAGCTGGTTTTTTGAAAATATCAACAAAATAGACCGCTAGCTAGACTAATAAAAAAGAAATGGGAGAAGAATCAAATAGATGTAATAAAAAATGATAAAGGGGAGATAACCACTGATTCATTGGAAATACAAACTACCATCAGAGATTTCTACAAACAGCTATATGCACATAAATCAGTAAATCTGGAAGAAATGGATAAATTCCTGGACATTTGCACACTGCCAAGACTAAGCCAGGAAGAAGTTGAAACCCTGAATAGATCAATAACAAGGTCTGAAGTTGAGGCAGCAATTAATAGCCTACCATCCAAAAAAAGTCCAGGTCCAGACAGGTTCACAGCCGAATTCTACCAGACGTACAAAGAATGGTACCATTCCTGTTGAAACTATTCCAAGCAATACAAAAAAGAGAGAATCCTCCCTAATTCTTTCTATGAGACCAACGTCATCCTGATACCAAAACCTGGCAGAGACACAGCTAAAAAAGAAAACTACAGGCCAATCTCCAAGATGAACATTGATGCAAAAATCTGCAATAAAATACTGGCAAACTGAATCCAACAGCACATTAAAAAGCTAATCTACCACGATCAAGTAGGCTTCATCCAGGGTATGCATGGCTGGTTCAACATATGCAAATCTATAAACGTAATCCACCACATAAACAGAACCAAAGACAAAAACCACATGATCGTCTCAATAGATGCAAAGAAGGCCTTCGACAAAATTCAACACCACTTTATGCTAAAAATTCTCAATAAACTGGGTATCAATGGAACGTATCTCAAAATAATAAAAGCTATTTATGACAAACACACAGCCAATATCATACTGAACAAGCAAAAACTAGAAGCATTCCCTTTAAAAACTGGCACTAGACAAGGATGCCCTCTCTCACCACTACTATTCAATATAGTATTGGAAGTTCTAGCCAGAGCAATTTAGGCAAGAAAAAGAAATAAAGTGCATTCAATTAGGAAAAGAAGAAGCCAAATTGTCCCTATTTGCAGAAGACATGATTGTATATTTAGAAGACCCATCATCTCAGCCCAAAACCTCCTTAAACTGATAAGCAACTTAGGCAGTCTCAGGATACAAAATCAATGTACAGAAATCACAAGCATTCCTACATACCAACAACAGACAAACAGAGCCAAATCATGAGTGAACTCCCATTTACAATTGCTGCAAAGAGAATAAAATACCTAGGAATATAACTAACAGAGGATGTAAAAGATCTCTTCATGGAGAACTACAAACCACTGATCAAGGAAATAAGAAAGGACATAAACAGATGGAAAAACATTCCATACTCATGATTAGGAAGAATCAATATTGTGAAAATGGATATACTGCCCAAAGTAATTTATAGATTCCATGCTATCCCCATCATGCTACCATTGACCTTCTTCACAGAACTGAAAAAGACCACTTTAAACTTCATATGGAACCTAAAGAGAGCCCACATAGCCAAGACAATCCTAAGCAAAAAGCACAAAGCTGGAGGCATCATGCTACACTACAAGGCTACAGTAATCAAAACAGCATGGTACTGGTACCAAAACAGAGATACAGAACAATTGAACAGAATGGAGGCCTCGGAAGCAATGCAGCACATCTACAACCATCTGATCTTTGACAAACCTGACAAAAACAAGCAATGGGGAAAGGATTACTTGTTTAATAAATGGTGTTGGGAAAACTGGCTAGCCATATGCAGGAAGATGAAACTGGAGCCCTTCCTTACATCTTATACAGAAATTAACTCCAGATGGATTAAAGATTTAAACATAAGACCTAACACCATAAAAACCCTAGAAGAAAACCTAGGCAACACCATTCAGAACATAGGCGTAGGCAAGGACTTCATGACCAAAACACCAAAAGCATTGGCAACAAAAGCCAAAATAGACAAATGGGATCTAATTAAATTCCAGAGCTTCTACACAGCAGAAGAAACAATCATTAGAGTGAACTGACAATCAAAAGAATGGGAAAAAATGTTTGCAATCTACCCATCTGACAAAGGGCTAATATCCAGAATCTACAAAGAACTGAAGCAGATTTACAGGAAACAAACCAACCAACCCATTCAAAAGTGGGCAAAGGATATGAACAGACATTTTTCAAAAGAAGACATATATGTAGCCAAAAAACAAATGAAAAAATGCTCATCATCACTGGTCGTTAGAGAAATGCAAATCAAAACCACATTGAGATATCATCTCACTCCAGTTAGAATGGCAATCATTAAAAAATCTGGAGACAACAGATGCTGGAGAGGATGTGAAGAAAAAGGAAGACTTTTTCACTGTTGGTGGGAGTGTAAATTAGTTCAACCATTATGGAAGAGAGTGTGGCAATTCCTCAAGGATCTGGAAATAGAAATTCTATTTGACCCAGCAATCCCATTACTGGGTATATACCCAAAGGATTATAAATCATTCTATTATAAAGACACATGCACATGTATGTTTGTTGCGGCACTGTTTAAGATAGCAAAGATCTGGAACCAACCCAAATGCCCATGATAGAGTGGACAAAGAAAATGTGGCACATATACACCATGGAATACTATGCAGCCATAAAAAGCGAATTCCTGTCCTTTGTAAAAACATGGATGAATCTAGAAACCATCATTCTCAGCAAACTGACACAAGAACAGAAAACCAAACACTGAATGTTTTCACTCATAGGTGGGTGATGAACAGTGAGAACACTTAGGCACAGGGATGGGAACAACACTCACAGGGCTAGGTGTGGGGAGGGGGAAAGGGCGGGAGGGAAGGGACAGTAGAGGGACGGGGAGGATGGGGAGGGATAGTACAGGGAGAAATGCCTGATGTAGGCAACCAGAGGGGAAGGGGGATGGAGACAGCCAACCACCATGGCATATATGTACCTATGTAACAATCCTGCAGGATGCAGGATGTGCACATGTACCCCAGAGCCCAAAGTACAACAGCAACAATAAAAAAATAAGAAAGCTGTTAATAGGTGATAAAGCAACTGTCTGTTTTTCTCTGTGAAAATATCTCTGACATTGGAATTAAAGGGGCAGTGAAAGATGCATTTTAAGGGCCTTTTTTGTTCCACATCTGTTTCCAGTCCTTTTTCCATGCAGTTTTAGCTTTGCAGATAGCTAGGGCCTAAAACACAAGTCTTATCATGGGCAGATGTTTTGCCTTTAATTCATTCTCAGAAATCAAATGATCAGCTTACTTAAAATCCTTAGGGAAAAGTCATTATTTTCTTCTCTCACTAATAATTAGACAAATGTTCACATATGCTGTAACCATGTTTATTTGAATTTTCACTGAAACGTGGTGTACGTGGGAAAAAAAATCACCAAAGCAATAATTATTTATACCCAACAGTGAGTGCTAATGTAATTTTAAATTTTAAATAAACTTATTATATCTGTCTACATTCTAAATAGCAAATATTCAAATAAATATCAAGTTTATGTTACATGACTGTCAGTAGGATATACTGACGTCCTATTATTCAAAGAAGAGATTATTATACACTTATTCTTCTGTAATTGCTTACCTTTCTCATTGTTACATATAGCAAATGAGATTTTAATTATGCTACAACTGTTAGGCATATCTTATTTCTTCTCTTAAGATTTACTCTATCTGAAATATGGAACTTGCATTTGTCAACTTCTAAAAGGAAATACAAGCTGAAGATGTAGCTGTACAGTATAAGGTTTTATGCTAATGAAATGTATGTTTCTCAATTTCATGTTAATGTAAATTATGGCTACCTCCATAGGACACTCTTGTTCAATAAGAAATAACTTTGATGGGCTCCCTGCTTTTAGATAATTGTATTGCATTAGGTTATTTTTCTATCATTACAGAGGCATTTTAAATAACAATATGAGTCACTTTGAGAAAATTCATTTTTATATACAAGATAAATGATCTTAAAAAAGCTAAATAGTCTTTTACTAAATAAACTTGTTGAAGTGAGAAATGTGCTTTGTTATACATTTTACTGTTTTAGTAGCAAAGGGAGTTTTTAATCAGTAAAATGTTCCATAAGTAATAATAAAATTTATAGATTTTTTGATACAAAATTTACACTACTTTGACTTGTGATAACAACCATTGCCCTAGAGTCACTAGTGTGGGAGGTGCAAGTGCCCATAAAAATATTAGCATCATTAACATTAACACATGCTTAACTCCTTTATTTTTTGTGAGTAGAAATGTATTACAAATGAGAGCAAGTCACAGAATCATGTTGCCTTCTTGACGTTGTTTGAACTTAATAACCTTCAAAGAATTGTCTAACAATAATACATTCTCTCATTTTAAATTTTATAATAACTTTGCAATTATTTCTTTTTCTCTCTCTCTGATACACACACACACACACACACGCACTCACACACATATACCAGTATTGCATTTCCCCTTTCTGGAGCTTCTCTAAGCCATCATGATGTTTTGTTGGTTTAGTTATTTCATTGTGTGTTGCTTTGGTTAGTGTCAGCAGTAGCAAGTCATCCCTTTGCTCTTGAAATTATGCTGTATGCTGTTTGCCTGACCCTTTCCTAAAGGCCTTTCTTCTTGTTCATTTACATTTGTGGCTGTAATGTCCCTGGAAAATGATGATTGCTTGATGTCAGTTTAGGGAGTTTAATTTCCACGTGGGGTGTGTGTGTGTGTGTGTGTGTGTGTGTGTGTGTGTGTGTCTGTGTACTGTAGACCCTTACTTTTGACAAAGACTCCTTCCTTGCTCAAACTTTAGTCAGGCTCCTCTGATCACTCTTTTCAACTCTGGTACTGTCTTCAGTCTCCGTAACTCAGTTTCAGCACAAATCATGCTCAGGCAGCTTAGAGAAGATCCCTCACCCTTGATATCTGGTAAAATTCTTCATCTCCTGCCCTTGATCTCTGATGATCCTGACCTACCTTCAGCAAGAACCCTAAATTGGTTTAGCAAGAATTCCCCTAATCTTGCTGTTTCTTCTTAGTATTTTTTATGCAGTGACCCCACATTCTGCTCATTGGCTATAAATCCTCAGGAGTCTTTGCTGTTTTTGGAGTTCAGCCCACTCGCTCTCCCTTATTGTGATAGTCTTGACATATACTCCACTAGTCCCGAACGAAGTCTTCCTTATTTTAAGTGTTAGTATGTTTTTTTCTTTAATAATCTCATCATCAACCCTTAGCCTAGTTCTGGACCCCAGAACAAGACCTCAAATAGAACTTGAAATTTCATCTTGTAGAATTTTCAAAGATCAATATCTTCTGACAGGTGTTGTGCATCTTCAGAGTTTGCACAAAAAGATAGGGACATTGACATATGCACTCATATCCAGCTTACTCAGAGCTATAGTGAACATGAATGTGGAGAGATACATGGATACAGTGATTTCCAACTTCCTCATTCAAAAGGTTTAAGCAGGTCTCCTGTCACTGCTTTTTGGGAGATTTCATAGCTGTGACACATTGAGAGAATGTTTGAGTCACAGAATAAGGCAAAAGAATATTTAACTTAACAAAGAGAAAGCAGAAAAAAATTGAATGATAAAGCAGACTATATACCCAGGGTGTGGGGACTGAAGCTTATGGGTGAAAGATGGAAATGTCTCTCACTGTTGTCTAGAACATAATCTTTTAATAATTCTTCACTTTCCCCTTTTCTTCTTCTTCTCTTTTATTTCCTCCTTTTTCCCCCTATATTTCATTTTTCCTTCTCAGAGACAGTCAACCATCATACCATTTATACATGATACAACTTGTAGGCCTCTCTCTAGTCTGAGAAATATTTTATTTGTATTATTTCAATAATCTTCAATACAACTCTCGTAAATTGATATACTCCTTTTACAGATGAGGAATATCAAGTATGTAGTGATTAAGTGATTTAATCATGGTCACATGGCTAAGAAGAGGCAATGTAAAAATTTAAACTCAGCCCTGTGCCAAACTTGTAATTCAATATATTACCAATATTTCCCAAGATTTATTGTACACTGATAAATAATCTGCAGATATTCTTAAAATGTAGACTTGGACTCAGGAACTCTGTGTTGGGACCTGAGATTCTGCCTTTCTGAGGGATGCTGATGGTCAATCTTCTGGGCCACACTTTGAATAGCATTTGTTGGTCACTAATTGGCTTTCACAGCTAATACGTTTACTCATAATTTTATCTAATTATTTTAGTATATGTCCAAAATAGTACAGATGTATTTATATCCAAGTCCATATTCTTTGCTCAATCCAAGGCTCAGAACTTTCTGGTATCAGTAGGATTTCCCCCGTAAATAAATTCTCCCTTAAGGGCTTTACTTAGACAAAAATATCAAATGTATTAATAGTTTTTTAGTCTACAGTCCATCCATCAAATTTCTCATTTCACGAATAATTTTTTCCTCCACCTCCTCTGAAATCCTTTTAATTTATGTAGATCTTCTGGGCACCAAAAAGCACAAATTGAATGCTGTATTCCAGGTGCAGGCTCATCATTCATATGGAAAATACTATCATATCACATCTCTCTGTTGTATGAAACAAGAGATACCATCTTTCTCAGTATTAAGTCCAAAAGAACCCTGCATGATTTTGTTACTGAACTATATTGAAGATTTCTATCTAATTTGACATTGTAATTTACAGCCTCAAATATCTGTGCTTCTTCAAAAGAACTAATTTACATCTTTGAAGCCGGATGACATGTTTTTTCTTATTCCCTACAGGTTTCATCCTTTTTTTGTTGTTACTGATGTTAGCACACAGCAATCTCCATTTTAAAATTTGGATTGCTAGTTGGTGCTAAAGGGGAGCCTCTTTTATATCCTTTATAGCTTGTGCACTGCTGTCAAGGCAGAAGCATGCTTCATAGCCTAATGGCTTGTAGGTTGAAATGCTGGATCTCTAGGGCAGGATTTTCACATTGGTTAAGAGTATGACAAGGTGTCATGGACTTCCATTTTGGGAAGCTCTGTGAGACAAGTCCAACCAAAATTAATTGCTGATTAATTAGTTAAAACATTTGAACTTCTGTATATTTTTAAATTTTCATTTTCCATAGTTGTTTTCTGCCACTATGCTTGTGGTACCTTTAGCTGCTTAGAAATGTCTTTTGAAAAATTCCAATCTTTTCCAATGATCCACAAGGAAAAGAATTGATTCATTCTTCCTTATCAGGAACGCTAAGTGGGAAGCCTTTTCCAAGCCCAATGTCTCCTTTCAATTAGATTTACACATATTCAAAGAATAGTAGTACTTATATTTCAAAAAGTTGTGTTTATACAGTTTGTATTTAAGGCTTGGTAAACTGCCCTTTGCAATGAAAACTCCAACAGAGGTATAGTAAAATCACTCACTAAGAAGCTGGAAATGCCTGGACCTAGAAGGATCTAGGGGTGTGTGTGTGTGTGTGTGTGTGTGTGTGTGTGTGTGTGTGTGTGAAGAAACTAGAGGCAAATTTTAATTTTTTTCCTGACTTACTTGCAGTTAGAATTTTCTATCATAGGATCTTATTTGAGTCCACAGTTTTTAAATCAGCAAATACTTATTTTTAAATTGGTAAATATTTGTTGAGGACCTCCTCTGAGTCGACGACTGGCTAGACATCAAAAAGGGGAAAACTGAAAAATCTGTTGTTTATGCCTTGAGAAGTTCACAATCCTTAGGGAGATAAATTTCTATAAATCAGGCAGCTCTTAATTCTACTATAATTCTAGCTTCATTTTGTTGCTTTGTGCTAGGGAAATCTCAGAGGAGAGAACTCCTTTTGCTGAGAGTGATGGGAAGGTTCTAGAAAGACTCTGGAGAAACAGTAAATTCAGGCAGGACTTCTTAGACTAAACTAGGATTAGTTACTGAAATTAGGGTAGATAAGAACAGATGTCATAAGCTTCTGTTTTGGGAGGCTCTGTGAAGCAAATCCAATGCAGCTAAGTTGCTTGAAAGGTCCAGATAATATATTCAAATTTTCCTATGTTGTAAAACTTGTAAAAAGCTTTCATATAACAAGGCAATGCTTCCCTGGAAAAAGTATTTAGAATAGAGATGTATATATGTATCTTTCCTTTCAAATAATGGATTTTTGAGATTTGAAATAAATTTCTACTTGTTGGTTGCCCGAGTTATATTTGTTTCAATATTATTTTGTTCAAATGTATAGAAAGGAATGTTTGCCAATTAACATAGTATTGAAATGCAGTGAGGTGGATTGTATGTCAATGACACGTTCTTGCTTCATTGCAGAATATTTTGTTCCTTTCCCTACACAGTTTTCATCAGCATAACTCTAAGTGCCTAAAATTATGTGTTACATGACATAGATTTGGGTGTCTGTGACACCTAAACAGTGTCTCCAAGTTCTACCAATACTTGTATCCTTTTTTATTTTATTGTGATTTATTTTAAATAGCAATTGTGTGGAATTATAAAAATATTTGTAACTAATAATTAGTAATATTTATTGGATGTTTACTATGGTAAGCATTATCCTAAGTGTTTGAATAGCATAATATTTGATCCTCACAAAAATCTCATTAATTGGGTATAATTCTGAATTTATTTTATTGATGAGGAAACTGAAGCTAGAGAGGTTAAGTACATTGTCAGAGGCTACTTATTATGTAGCTAGACAAGGATTATAATCTCAATTTTTCTGACTCCAGAAATAATATATATAATTATACACTATATTTTTATATGTATGTCCAAATATTTATGTCATAAAACATTAGTTAATTCTTATCCATAGCAAAAAACTGATAATCAATAAAATTATGCAATCCAAGTTGTATAGAAGAAACAAAAGATGTGATTCCCCACAACTGATTGCCTAAATTAGTAGATTAATGTATTTACACCTGCAACTCAAATACAGTGCTATACTAAATGATAGAATGGGGAAGAAATTAATATTAATGAATGGGACGGAGGAGAGATTTATTTTAACTAAAGGATTCTGGAATGACTTTCAAAGAAGAGCTGAAATGAGACTTAGGGAATATTTAGAGCTTTGGCGTGTGGTTACAGAGTTCCTGGTAAGGGAGGGGAGATGGCAACTGGCAAACACTCACAGGCAAATAGTCCAGAGATTGGAGGACATGTTTGGAAAATAGCAGAGGGATTAGATAAATAAACCATAGGAAACATAGAAAAAAGAAGGAACATTGATACAGGGGAAATGAAAGTAGAAAGTTAGGCTCAAGAGGAATTGTATTTAAAGTTCATTTAGTAGGGGACTGGGACATCACAAATTTTGAATTGTCATGTGACAAAGTCAGATCTATGTTTTAGAAGACCATTTAGTCACTAAATGTGAACAATGATTTGGACAGGTGCAGGAGGTTCAATTAAATAACAAGAGGAAATGAACTACTGAAGAGCAGTTTGAGTTGTGGCTTCAAAAGATAGTGTGTATATTCACTTGTGGTTACTCTGAAGTTAAGCTACAATGGGCACTATAAGTTTCAAATATGTCTTATTTATATCATAGACAGATATTGAATGATTAATCTGTTATCTAAAATAGCACCTATTTAGGACATACGCTACTTATTCTTTTATTTGAGACTTAGGATGTTATGTAATATTAGCTGATCGTAAGTTTCTAAATTTTATATAATAATTTTTTTCTTGATTTACATTTTATTCTAAGCATTTCAACATAATATTACCATAATATGTTAAATAATTTTAACATAATTATTCTAATTCCTGGTGTTTTGAAAGAGTTTCATGTCAAACAAATCATAATATGACTAGAATAATTTTAAAAAGGAAAGATAGGCCTGCTGGAATTTAAAAGAATAAATATAACAAGAACCTTTCCTTTAAATTCTTGAGAAATTAATTCTTGTTCTGAGAAAGGAATGAATTAGATGACTTATTGAGTTATTTTCAACTTTAGTTTCCATGAATCTATGATTCATAGGCAAGAAAAAATCTTTTATCTTTTGACTGATGGTTCTTCTAATCACTGTTTTTCCCCATGCTGCCAAAAATAAGACTTCTCCAAATATAAAGGTGTTTCAAGCAGACTTTTTGCTCTGTAAATCTCCCATGATAAATACAATGCTGAACATAGCTGTTTTGAGTGATAAATAACCCAAAGTTGAATTTATAGAATTCTAGAGATACATTTTGATCAGCCACCCCCATTTTATATACAAGTTTAGAATTATCTGACATTATTATATTAGAAACAAGTTCAAAACATTAAAGTATAATTTAATATATTGAAAAATTTTAAAGCAAATTCTATAGATTTTCCATTATTATGAAATTACATTTTTTTGTAACTACCCTATTATCTGTTAATTATCTGCATAATTTGTTAAAATCCTAAGTAACTAGCAGTGTGCTGCTGGCAGTATGTCAGACCAGATATTATGAGGAAGCTTTCCTGTTACAAAATAATTAGATCCTGCATAAAACGTCTATATACATATATGGGTGAATATATACGCCCAGGGAGAAAGAAAGTACTCATGCAGCCAAAAATATATGATCGGAAAACACAAAGATACAGAAGCAGAATATGTATGGAAAGAAAAAATAAAAAGAAAAGAAAAAAAAGAAAAAACAAAGAATATGATTACATGAAGTCAGCTGCTGATCCCCAAATTAGGGAGTGGTTTGTAGGGGTCCCTGAATTAGGACTTGAGCCAGTAACACAAAGTCGGAGTAGCTGAATGAGACATCCTGAGACCAAAAGAGGGGTTGGAAGTAGCTTCAGTGTGGTAACAATGCCTGACTTTTGCAGAAGCAAATGCAAATTTCTGTAAAGGAGAAAACACACCCTCAAATTTGGTTAGCACATTATCCATATAATCAAATTAATCAAATATGAGCTCATAATTAATATTATCAGACATATGAAGTACCAAATCAACATGGAAGAGAGTCATCAAAACAATAAACAATAGATTCAGATTTCCTAAGGATCCTGAAATTCCAACTATCGGATACAAACTTTTAAATTCTTATATTGGAAATGTTTACCAAAATAAAAATGGGATAACAAAAATAGTAATTAGTAAGAAGTTGTTAAAATGTCCAGACTAATTTGATAAGTTAAGGTTTCCCAAAGGAACAGAACTAATAGACTCAATTCAGCTATCTGTTTATCTATCATCTATCTAGCTTTATTTTAAGAAATTGGCACATGTGGTTGTGGATTCTTGCAAACTTGAAAATTGTATGGCAGCCTGGCAGGCTGGAAACTCAGGCAAAAGTTCATGTTCCGGAGTCAGTTTTGAAACCCACAGGACAGGTTGGCAAACTAGAAATTCAGGCAAGATTTCTATTTTACAGTTGAGGCAGAATTCCTTCTTCAGATAATCAGTTTTCGCTCTTCAGGTGTTCAACTAAAAGGCTCTTCCACTTTATTGAGGATAATCTCCTTTCCATACAATCAATTAGTTGTAAATGTTAATTACATCTACAAAATACTTTCACAAAACATTATATTAATGTTTGACCAAACAACTGGGCCCCACTGCCTTGCCAAGTTGACACATAAAATTTGCCATCACAGAAACAAATACAATAAACTTTTAAAAATAAAAAACTATAATTATTAAAATTTTAAAAATTAGTAAATGATTTAGCAGCAGAGAAGACAGAGTACAATTGAGAATTATTGCAATAGAGATATATCTAAATAAATTACTCAGATGTACAAGCAAATAGAAAATATAAGAGTAATTAATGGATAAGAAGGAAATAATTAAAAGTGTTAACATCTGACTAATTGAAATCCCAGAAAAAGATAGTACAAAGAATGGAGAAGGGATAATCCTTGAAGAAATAACAACTGAAATTTATTCATAAATAATGAAAGACACAGATGCCCAGGTATTAGCAGTACATTGTATCAAGCAGAAACCAAGCCACATAAAACAAATGCTACCCACAGCTGCCACATGCCAGCACGTATTGAGTAGGCCCATTACCACATATCTACATTCATTACACTAATTATAACTAAAATCTGCAGACAAAACACAACACAACTAACCAAGAACTCAGAAAACTCCAGACACAGATGGTTTTGGGGGAGAATTCTATCAATTCTAAAAAATCTATTACATTTCTCATTTCATCTCATTGTCCTGATAACAAAACAAAATATAAGAGAAAATAAACTGTAAATGAATAGCTCCCACGAACATAGATGCAAATGTCTGCAATAAAACACATCTAGTAAATCACATCCAGTAGTACATAAAAAGAATGATAATACATCATGACCAAGTGTGGTTTATTTTAGGAATGCCAGGCTAGTTTAATATTAAGAAAAAAAAATCAGTGAATCCCCATTTAAAGGCTAAAAAAAGAAAAGTCACATGATCATATCAATAGGTACAGAAATGAATTTGAAGCAATTAAACAAGCTTTAACGATTAAAAAAAAACTCTCAGAAACCTCAGAATCATCTAAACTTCCCTTAACTTAATAATGGATATTGTATTAGGTTTCTGTGGCTGCTGTAATAAATGACCAGTTAGTGGCTTAAAAAAATGCAATTTTATTATCTTATAATTCTGGCAATTCAAACACCACTTGCTCCATGAACTCTTTTCTGATCCTTCAAAATGGGTGTAATCCTTTCATTTTTTTGAACTTTAACAACATTTTGTATGTTCCATTTTGTTGTACTTGTATTCTAATATTATAATTATTTGTTTACTGACTTACCACCCTAAAAGAGGTTCATTCTCTGCTCACTGAAATAAAGGACTGTGCCATTTTCATATCCTTTGAGTAGCTGCTAGTAACGTGTTATGGCCTGAACTGGATGCCCCCATAATTCAGATGCTGAAGCCCTCACCTCTAGTACCTCAGAACGTGCCTGTATTTGGAGAGAAGGCCTTAAAAGAGGTAATCCAATTAAAATGTGATTGTTAAATTGGTCGCTACTCCACAGGACTGTTGTCCGTATAAGAGGATAATAGGAAACCCAGAGAAACACCAGGGCTGCACATGCACAGACCATGTGGAGAGGCAGTAAGAGGGTAGCTATCAATAAATCAAAGAAAGAGGCTTCAGAAGAAACCAACCCACAGTTGGCACCTTGATCTTGGACTTACAGCCTCCAGATGGAGAAAATAAAGTTCTATTATTGAAGCTATCCAGTCAGTGGCATTTTGTTATGCTAGCTGTAGCAAACTAATACATAAGGTAAATAATAAATATTTCTATATTTAATTGTATAAAATTCATCTATGGTGTGGAAAGATGGCATGAGTGTGCCAACACTATCCTAACCCTGTTCTAATTATATATTATATATACATGTAATCATAGGTAAACATTAATATAAATATGTGTATATATATTAGAACAGGGTTCTAATATATATTAGATTATATATATATATACACACACACATATATATATAATATATATATATTTTCTGACCATTTAACTTTGCTGGCATTTGGTGGAAGGAAGAGGCTGGAGTCAGCACCTTAGAAGATTCCTCTGCTTTATAAAGCTAAGGATGTTGTTGGATATTAGAGCTTCTCTTCAAAGAAGAGTAGCCATTTTATCTTTCTCAATAATTACTATTAAGGATGTTTATATTCATTAAGATTGATGTTTATTAGAACCATATCCTCAGAATTTAGAGGAGAAGATTGATATTTGAATTTGACTTTCCAAATAAAGAAAATTAGGCATCAAGAAACACGTAAAAACTTTAAGGCCCATTTAATAGGAAATCGTTTACATTTTTGGTGAGCAGTTTATCAGAATAGGAACTATTGAGGAGTATCTCTCTGTGTGTGGTGTGTTTGTGTTTGTGTGTTGTGGGTGAAGCATGAGCAGTCGACTATACAAGAATTACATTGCAGTGAATTATTTGAAGAAGAAAACAACAAAAATGAAAGTCTTGCCTATATTAAATGGTCCTAGCAGAAAGCCCCAAATATTATGTGCCTCATCATAGAAAATAGCACAAAATCTAGTTGTTCACACACTGGAGCAGGAAGCTCAGAGTTGGGGAGTGATGTAGAAGCTTTCTCTATATGTCCTTTCAGAGTTAGAAATTAGTCATGTATTTCTTTTTTGCTTAATGTAACTCAACTGGTGATAAATGATCTGCATTTCCTTGTTGAAATGAAGTATACCAAATTAAGGTAGAGAAATCTAATGCATACTCTGAGATTTTGCTATTTTTTCCCTCTCATACTAGAAGAAAATTTGCTGAGGCCTTTGAATCACACATCAGACTTTTTATCCTTACACAATTGACAACACTGTTTTTCAGAGTGGTCAAATAAGTCATTGTCAAGAGTGTATACTCTAGCAAAAACTTGAGCTATGAGGGTTCTGATCAATTTAGAGGAAATGTAAATAAAGCTGAAGTGGCCCTTAGGGCTTTGGCATGACCTGTTCAGATCAGCATTTCTCATGTTCTGATTCAAATTCCCACCTGCACTCAAGTGAGTGAAAGCTGGAAGCTGATATTTTTAGATTAGCTTTCTATGAATTTAATCAGATCCTAGAGTGCTGGCTCTGTCCTCCTCCTTCCACCCATCTGATATTGTCTGAAAGTAAAATGTTGTCCTATTGTTGATATGGTGCTATTAAAAAAAACGCCACACCAGCAGGCTATCAGGCTTTTCATTATATGAATTTCATTTTACATGAAATATAAAGATAATCATTGTATGATTTTCTTTTCATTATATGAATTATTATATGAATTTCATATATTATGATATATATATGAATTATTATATATAATTTATATATTATTATATGAATCTCAATGATGCCAAAGTCTGTATCTTTAAATTGACAGATATTTAACCTGGTGGTTTCTTTCTTTTTTTTTTTTTTAACCTGGTGGTTTCTTAAAGAATAGCAGCTAATCTAAAAAAGGAAGACCCTTAATTCTTTTTATGTTTATTGGCCTAGCAAGGACAATAAGCTTGCATTTTTAAATTGTTGCCTGTGCTCAGAATTAACTTCAGTTTACTATTCCCATTTGTTGTGTGGAAATGATAACTTTGAAAAAATAAATGTCTAGAGTCAACATTAGTGGGACATTGATTATTGATTTTATTGGAATGAATGACTGTAATGGATAAGAATGCAGTTATTTTGCAGGAGTCTGAACATTTTTGACATAAGAAAGAAAATTTTGTATGTTAGGTGACTTTAATTTGTTACTATGTTAAAAAAAGCATAAAACTTTTAAATGATTTGCTGGAATGAAACATAACTTTTCTCTTGAAACATTTTTGTGCCAAGGAGTATAAGGTTTTAATTTTTTTAAGAATTTTAATTATTTTTTAAAAATTAAACAAAAATTGAAGAAGTTGAGATTATAGGCATGAGCCACTGTGCCTGATGTCCCATTTTATCATTTTAAAATATTTTTCTCAATTTTCTTTATTTTTATTTTTTATGGGTACATTGCTGTCTATATTTGTGAGTTAATGAGATATTTTGATAAGGCATGCAAAGTTTAATAATCATATCAGGGTAAATGGGGTTTTTAGCACCTCAAGTATTCAATTCATCATGTGTTTCTGTTATAAATATTCTTAAAGTACCTGCTCAGTCATTCTAAAATGTACAGTAAACTATTGCTGACTGTAGTCACTCTGTTGAGCTATAAAATAATAAATCTTATATATTGTATCTAACCATATTTTTGTTCTCATTAGCCATCTCCATTTCCCAACCCCTCGCCTCCACTATCATTCCCAGCTTCTGGTAACCATCATTCTACTGTTTGTCTCTATGAGTTCAATTGTTTTAATTTTTAGCTCCCACAATTGAGTGAGAACATGAGAAGCTTGTCTTTATGTGCCTGGCTTATTTCATTTAGCACACTGTCCACCAGTTCCATTCATGTTGTTATGAATCACAGGATCTCATTCTTTTCATGGCTGAATAGTGCATATGTACCACATTTTCTTTATCAATTCATCTGTTGTTGGATACTTGGGTTGCTTCCAACTCTTAGCTATTGTGATTAGTGCTGCAATAAACATAGATATTTATGTTTATATATTGTAGATATCTCTTTAATATACTGATTTCTTTTCTTTTGGAAACCTACCAGTGGGATTGCTAGTTCATGTAGTAGTTCTATTCTTAGTTTATTATTATTATTATTATTATTATTATTGAGATGGGGTCTCACTATGTTGCCCAGGCTGGTCTCAAATTACTGGGCTCAAGGATTTGCTCACCTCGGCCTCCCAAAGTGCTGGGATTACAGGTGTGAGCGACCATGCCAGGCCCTATTTTTAGTTTTTTGAGGCACCTCAATACTATTCTCTATGGTGGCTGTACTGATTAACATTCCCACAAAAAGTGTACCAGGGTTTCCCTTTCTTCACATTCTCTCTAGCGTTTCTTATTGCCTGTCTTTTGGATTAAAGACAATTTAACTGCAATGCAATGATATCTCACTGCAGTTTTGATTTGCATTTCCCTGATGATCAATAATTTTGAGCACTTTTTAATGTACCTGTTCGCCATTTGTATGTCATCTTTTGAGAAATGTCTATTCAGGACTTTTGTCCATTTTTAAATCAGATTATTAGATTTTCCTATTGATTTGTTTGAGCTTCTTAAATATTCTGGTTATTAATCCTTTGTCAGATGGATAGTTTACAGTTATTTTTTCCCATTTCATGGGATCTCTTTTCATTTTACTGTTTCCTTTGCTGTGCAGAAGCATTTTAACTTGATGTCATCATATTTGTTCATTTTTGCTTTGATTGCCTGTGCTTTAGGGAGTATTACTTTAGAAATTCTTGCCCAGACCAATGTCCTGGAGTGTTTTACCAATGTTTCCTTGCAGTAGTTTCATAGTTAGAGGTCTTAGATTTAAGTCTTAATAATCCATTTTGATTTGATACGTGTGTATGGTGAGAGATAGAGCTCTAGTTTCATTCTTCTGCTTATGAATATCCAATTTTTCCAGCATTATTTATTAGAGACACTGTCCTTTCCCCAATGATATTCTTGACCTCTTTGTCAAAAATGAATTGACTGTAGATGTATGGATTTATATATGGGTAGTCTATTCTGTTGCACTGGTCTAGGTGTCTGCTTTTATGCTACTACTATACTGTTTAGGTTACCATTGCTGTGTAGAAGAGTTTGATGTCAGGTAATGTGATTCCTCTAGTTTGCTCTTTTTGCTCAGGATGGCTTCAGCTATTCTGGCTGTTTTGTGTTTCTGTATAAATTTTAGGATTTTTTTTATTTCTGTGAAGAATGCCATCAGTATTTGATAGAGATTACACTGAATCTGTAGATTGCTTGAGTAGTATGGACATTTTAACAGTATTAATTCTTCCAATTAATGAACAAGGAATATCTTTCTATTTTTTTGTATGTCCTCTTCAATTTCTTTCATCAGCGTTTCAGTTTTCATTGTAGACATTTTTTTACTTCATTCGTTAAGTTTATTCCCAGGTATTTTATTTTGTTTGTAGCTATCTTAAATGGGAGTACTTTCTTGATTTCTTTTTCAGCTTATTCACTATTGGTATGTAGAAATGCTACTGATATTTTAATACTGATTTTGTACCTGCAACTTTACTGAGTTTATATATCATGTTTAATAATTATTTGGTGGAGTCTTTAGGATTTTCCTAATATAAGATTATAGTACCTGTAAAAAGGATAATTTGTCTTTTTTCCTTTCAATTTGGATACCATCTATCTCTTTCTCTTGTCCGATTGGTCTACCTAGGGCTTCCATTATTAGGTTGAATGATAGTGTTGAAAAAACATCCTTGTCTTTTTCCAGATCTTAGAGAAAGGCTTCCAGTTTTGTCCAGTTTAGTATGATTGTAGCTGTCGGTCTGTCATATATGGCATTTATTGTATTGAAGTGTGTTCTTTCTATACCAAGTTTTTTGAGGGTTTTCTTTTTCATGAAGGGATGTTGAATTTTATCATATGCTTTTTCGCATCAATTGAAATGATCCTATATTTTTTGTTCTCATTTTATTGATATGATATATCACATTGATTGATTTGCATATGTTGCACCATCCTTGCATCCCCAGGATAAATCCTACTTGGTCATGATGAATGATATTTTATTGTGTTAAATTCAATTTGATAGTATTGTATTGAGGATTTTTGCATCAATGTTCATTAGATATATTGACCTGTAGTCTTCCTTTTTTGATGTGCCTTTTTCAGGCTTTTTTATCAGGGTAATTCCGGCCTTGTAGAATAGGTTTGGAAGTATTCGTTCCTCCTCTATTTTTCGGAATAGTTTGAGAAGGTTTGGTATTAGTTTCCCTTTAAATGTTTGATAAAATTCAGCAATGAAGTCATCGGGTCCCAGGCTTTTCTATACGGACAGATTTTTCATTACGGCTTTGGTTTCATTACTTCTTATTGTCTATTAAGGTTTTGGATTTCTTCATGGTTCAATCTTGGTAGTTTGTATGAATTTAGGAATTTATCTGTTTTTTCTAAGTTTTTCAACTTCTTGACATACAGCTGCTCATAGTAGCCTCTAATGATCCTTTGAATTTCTGAGGTATAAGTTGTAATGTCTTGTTTTTCTGCTCTGATTTTATTTGGTTGCATTTTCCCTGTTTTTTGTCTTAGTCTGGCTAAGGGCTTGTTGATTTTGTTAATCTTTTAAAAAATAGAATGCTTTATTTTGTTGATCTTCTGTATTCTTTATTTCTTTTTAATTTCACTCTGATTTGGTTTTCAATTTCTGCTCTAATATTTATTATTTTCTTATACTCATGTTGGGTTTGCTTTGCTCTTGCTTTTCTAGTTCTTTAAGATGCATAACTGGGTTATTTGAAGTTTTGCTCCATTTTGATGTAGGCACTTATTGCTATAAATTTCCTCTTAGTACTGCTTTTGCTGTACCCATGAGTCTTAGTATGCTATGTTTCCATTTTCATTTGTTTCAAAGAGTTTTATAATTTCTCCCTTAATTTCTTCATTGATCCACTGGTAATTCAGGAGAATATTATTTAATTTGCTTCTGTTTGCATAGTTTCCAAAGTTCTTCAAGTTATTGTTTTCCAGTTTTATTCTATTATGTTTAGAGAAAATACTTTATTCGATTTCAATTTATTTGAATGCTTTTAAGACTTGTTTTGTGGCCTGACTTTGATCTATCCTTGAATAGTCCCGGTGTTGAAAAGAAGAATGTATATCCTATAGCTGTTGGATGAGATTTTCTGAACTGTCTATTACATCTATTTGGTCCATAGTGCAGATTAGGTCTGACAGTTCTGTGTTGTTTTCCTGTCTGGATAATCCACCCAATGCTGAAAGTAGGGTGCTGAAGTTTCTAGATATTATTGTATTGAGTCTCTCTCTCTTTAGCTTTGGTAATATATGCTTTAATAGTAGGTGGTGCTGCAGTGCAAAGTGCATTCATATTTACAATTGCTATATCTTGATGAATTGGCTTATCATTATATAATAATTTTATATATCTCCTTTTATAGTTTTTGTCTTGAAATCTATTTTATCTCATGTAAGTATAGCTACTCCTGCTCTTTTTTGGTTTCCATTTGCATGGAATATCTTCTTCCCCCTTAATTTTCAACCTATATGTATCTTTATAGGTAAAGAGTGTTTCTTGTAAGCAACAAATTGCTAGGTTTTATTTTTTATCCATTCATTCACTCTATGCCTTTTGACTGGAGAGCTTAGTCCATTTACATTCAATGTTATTATTGACAAATAAGAACTTGCTCCTGCCATTTTGTTATCTGTTTTCTGTCATTTCGTAGTCTTCTCTTTCTTCCTTCCTTCTTTCCTGTTTCCATTTTTGTGAAAGTGATTTTCTCTGGTGGTATGTTTTAATATTTTGCTTTATATTTTTCAAATATTTTGTAGGATTTTTAATCTGAGGTTATCATGAGACTTGCAAATAACATATTATAATCCATTATTTTGAACTGATGATAACTTAATACTGATTGCAAAAGAAAACAAACAACCAGAGAGAAAACTATTAAAACCTCTTTACTTTCATTTTATTCCCCACCCCATTTTAACTGTTGTTTCTATTTTTATTATACTGTCTATGTCTTACACATTTTTGTAATTATTATTTTTGGTAGGTTGGTCTTTTAGTCATCCTACTCAACGTATGAGTAGTTTACATACCACAATTATAATGCTATGTTATAATTTTCTGTGTTTGTCTGTGTACTTACTGTTACCAGTGAGTTTTATACCTTCAAATGATTTCTTATTTTTCATTGATTTCCTTTTCTTTCATATTGAAGAGTTCTCTTGAACATTTCCTGTAGGACAGTTCTGGTATTAATGAAGTGTGCGTGTGTGTGTGTGTGTTTTGGTCTGGTAAAATCTATATTTCTCCTTCATGTTTAAATAATATTTTTGCTAGATATAATATTCTAGGAGCAGGGTGTTTTTCTTCAGCACTTTAAATATATTATGCCACTCTTTGCTGGTGTGTAAAGTTTCCACAGAGAAATAGTCTGCCAGACATATTAGAACTTATTTATATGTTATTTGTTTCTTTTCTCTTGCTGTTTTTAGGACACTTTCTTTATTCTTGGTCTTTGAAAATTTGATTTTAAACGTCTTGAGATAATCTTATTTGTGCTGTGTCTGCTTGGTGTTCTACAACCTTCTTGTACTGGAATATTGACATATTTTTCTAGGTTCAGAAAGTTCTCTGTTATTTCTGTTTAACTAAATTTTCTTCCCCAGTCTCTTTCTGTCTCCTCTCTAAGGCAATAACTCTTAGATTTGTCCTATTTAGGCTATTTTCTAGATCCTATAGGAACACTTTTTTTATTTTTTTTGTCTCCACTGACTGTGTATTTTCAAATAGGCTGTCTTTAAACTTGCTAATTTTTCTTTGCTTTATCAGTTTTTTTTGCTTCATCAGTTCTGTTGTTGAGAGACTGATACATTCTTAAGTTTGTCAAATGCAGTTTCCAGCTGTAGAATTTCTGCTTCTTTTAAATTACTTCAATCTCTTTGTTAAATTTATCTGATGGGATTCTAAATATTTTCTTTGTGTGATCTTAGATTTTGTTGATCTTCCTAAAAACAGCTATTTTGAATTATCTGTCTTAAAGGCCACAAATCTCTATCATTGCAGAACTGGTCATGTGCCTATTTGTTTCATCTGGGGAGGGGTCATTTTTTTTAATAGTCTAGATGATTGTGGTTGATAATTAACTTCTAGGTAATGAAAAGTTAGGTATTTATTCTAATCTTTGAAGTCTAGGCTTATTTGTACACGGGAGGCAGAGGTTGTGGTGAGCCGAGATCGCACCATTGTACTCCAGCCTGGGCAACAAGAGCAAAACTGTGTCTCAAAAACAAAAAAAAGAAGGCTTTCCAAGTATTCAAAGGGAATTGAGTGTTGTGATCTAATTCTTTGGTCACTGCAGCATTAAGGGGCATATGCATTAGGGGGCATCCCAAGTCCAGTAATGCTGTGACTTTCTCAGAGTTCTAGAAGTACCGCCTTAGTGTTTTTGGTTAAGATACAGGTGAATACCCTAGGGATTACCAGGTGGAATTTCTTGTTTTTTTTCCCTTACTCCTTCTGCCTCCTGTCCTCAACAAATGGAGTCTCTCTATCTGTGCTGAGATGCCTGAAGTTAGGGTAGGGGTGACACAAACATGCGTATGGCCACCATCTCTGGGACTGTGCTGGGTCACACCTGAAGTCAGCACAATACTGGGTGTCAGGCAAGGCCTGTGGCAGTGTGTTCCCTTCTGGCTTAGGGCAGGTCTAGAAAGTCCCTCCAGTAGCTAAGGCCTGGCATCAGGGACTTTAGGAATCTACTGTTTGTCTTATTTTACTGTGGCTGAGCTGGAACCATAATTTTAAGAAAAAGTCCTTTATACTTTTCCCTCCCCTTTTCTTAAGCAGAAAGTGTCCCTTCCTGTGGCCACCATAGATGAAAATGTGCTGGGTTACACCTGAAGCCAGCCCAATACTGGGTATTGTACAAGGCCCATAGTTACTGCCACTTGACTGCCACTGATATTTATTCAAGGCCCAAGGGCTCTTTTATACCATGTGGTGAAATCTGCCAACACTGGTTTTTTTTTTTTTTTCCTTTGGTATGTGGGTTCCCTTCTGGCCCAGGGTAGATCTAAAAATGTTTTCTGAGAGCTATGGCCTGGAATGGGATCTTCGGGACCCTGCTTGGTGTTTTATTTTACTGTGGCTGAGCCAGTATGAAAGTTGCAAGATAAAATCCCCTTTACTTTTTTCTCTCCTCAGAGCTGTGAGCTCTGCTGCCTGGTGTTTGGATTGGGGTGACACAAGCACTCCTTTGGTCTTCCCAGCTGGTGTCTCACTAGGTTGCAGGCACCTCAAGTCCAGTATTTCTAAGCCCAGCTCAGCACCAAGACTTGCCTAGGAATTGCGGTCTTTGTGGTCTACACTACCTTTCAAGTTTACTTAGGACTTCAGAGTACCTTAGCCCGTAGTGGTGGGCTTAGCCAGAAGTCAGCTTCTTAGTACTGGGATGGACAGTTCCCCTCTGGCCAGGGCTGATCTAAGTGGTCCCTCCATGGACACCAGCTGAATTCTGCATTGTGTTGCTTTCTGCTGTTGCAAAGTAGCACTGAGTTCCCATGGAAAATCTCACGACCACTGCACATCTCTTCCTGCAAGCACACAGATTCTCTCTTTGTGCCAAGCTGCTCTGTGGGGAGTTGGGGGTTGGCAATTCAAGACTGTCCTTGCTACCCTCTTCAGTGCCTTGTTCCTTGATATGATGTTAAAGCCAAGTACTGTGATCACTCACCTGAGTTTTGGTACTTAGGAAGGTACTTTCTTGTGTGGATAGCTGTTTAATTTTGTGCTGCGGCTGGAGGAGGGAAATGATCACTAGTGGGTTCTGTTTGGCCATCTTGCTCCACCTCCTATAAGTTTTTAGCATCTTTCTCTTTACCTGCGCAATCATTCTCCAAGATCTGACAAGGTACTCACCTGGACTCTAGTTATGCTCTACAGAGTATTTTCTTTGCATTGGTCTCTCTAAGTCCATGCATGGTCAGATGTGGTTAAACACATGCAGCTTTAATTCATTCTCATATCTATAAAATAATGTATATTATAGATACATAATAATTTAATTCTTACCTTATTGAAAAATATATAGATTTTTAACATCTCCACTGTAAATAAATAACGTTGTCAATTCCGTTTTTATAGAATAGATTTCTAAAAGTTTGTTTGCTGTGCTAAGGAGACAGAGAGAGAGAAAGAGACAGAGAGAGAGAAAGAGACAGAGAGAGAGGAAGAGAGAGGGAGAAACAAATTGAAATTCAGAGAAAGATTCGAAGTACGAATTGCTTAGACTAAGTTGCTGAAATCATGTCTGTATATTCCCAAATATTTAACCTTATATTTCCTACAAAGAGGGCCATTTTCCATAGACATAACTAAAATATAACTATTGGTATTAAGAAATTAACACTGATTCATACTATTTAATCCTGACTCAAATTTTGCCAGATGCTCCTATAATGTTCTTCACAGCAAAATGATCCAGTTCAGACTCATACTCTGAATTTTGTTAACTTTTTTTAAAATTATTTTACTCTTCATTTTTGAATAGCTCCTAAGATATTCCTTGATATTTCTGAAGATTTTAATTCCATCAGCCAGCCAACATTTCCGCACAAGCTGAGCAATTTTGGATGTTAGTATTTTCAAAAGATTTGTTTTTCCAGAAATGAATATAAAGTGACATCTCTGCTGTTTTATTTGCATTTTATTGACTTCTAATGAAGTTGAGCATGTTTTCTCAAGTTTTTGGTGATTTGCATTTTCTCTTACCTGTTTTTCTGTCAGACTATTTTTATATTTTATAAGCACTTAAAAATTAATCATATATGCTGCAAAATTATTGTTCTCTATTTTACTCTGGACTTTGCTTATGGTGTAAAACTGTAACTAAACACATTTTTTTTTTTTTTGGTCAAGTTTATTAGTCTTTCCTTTCAGATTTAGTATCTTGCTAAAAGACTTTTCATCCAAAGTCTTAAAATGTTCTCTTACACATTATTTTAATATTTTAAATTCTTTTATATTTAGAGTTTAATGTATCTAAGAATTAATTTTATGTAATATGAAGCAGTGTTAAGTTTTGGTTTATTTTAGAGAAATAGCTAATTATTCCAATACCATTCATTAAATAAATAATCTATTTTTCTCCAAGTTAGGATAGAGGTAGACACTTTTGTCATATGTTTTCTATGTATACTTGATCTATTTCTGGATTCTAGTTTTATTTCATTGACCTATTTGCAAAACTGTGTTTACATTTATTATGGTAACTTTATACTTAATTTCAGTTATCTTGTAAAGCAAGCCATCTTTTATGATTCTTATTTCCAATTCTTTGGCAATTTTTACTCACTGAATTTTCCATATTAATTTAAAAATATTGTTAATACTGGTAACAGCAAGTATGCCAAAATTTGCTTTCTAATTAGAATAAAATTAGATCTACGTATTATTTTAGGAGAGATTACATTTTAAAGTTATTGTCTTTGTCTTCATTTTTACTCTTTGTCTTTGAATACCATTTTACTAATATTAATATGACTCACCTATTTTCTTTTTCTGTTAGATATTTGTACAGCAATTTGTTTTTCACTTTTAATTTCGTTTAAATGTACTCTGTATACATGTCTAGCAGTTGGATTTTTTATAATCCAGTATATCATAAGGGAATTGCCATTAGCCATATTAAACTTTTTAAAATTAAAACCATCCCAAGAATGACAAATTTTACATCCAGATGGCAGAAAAATTAAATTATTATATCTATATGAGATTAGTATTTATTCCTTCTTGTTAATCCTGGAATTAGAAATAACAGTTCCCTTCACAAAGTTAACAGAAGTGCCACGAGAATGCAACTGATATTTCTGTGTGATTCTGTCTATTGGTGGAAACTTTTGTCTACTTCTTGGGTTCTTAGATGTAAAACCCTTTCAACTTGCATCTTTTAAGTTTGTAAACAGGGTATTTTTTTCTGACATTTGTTTCTGAGAATTCCCACATCATTTCTGGTTGGTGCTCCCCTCTCATACTCATATTCTTTTGTACTGCAATCCACATTCCACATCCAAAAGAGAGAAAATTTAGAGCTCATTAAGGAGTAATAAAGATTTAATTATTTCTGTTATAAGATGTCAAATAGACCCAATAATGACACAATAGCAAGTAATATTCAGAATAATGCTCTGATTATTACACTTAGTTGATAATAGTCCTCATTCAGGAAAAGAAATGTTCATTCTAGGCTTCTTAGTACACACATATATATATGTATATTTAAGAAACATATTACAGACATACATTGCATAACAAAGTTTCAGTCAATGATGAACCATATATGTGATGTTGGCCATGGGAGATTATAATCCAACTGAAAAATGGTTATCTCCTAGTGACATGGCAGCTGTTGTAACATCATAGGGTAATATATCCCTGGAGCGTGCGTGGTGATGCTGGTGCAAACAAACTTACTGTGCTGCCAGTACCATAAACGGCACAGTAATGTTCCAGGCCTTCCCATTTTACTCACAACTCACTCACTGACTTCCCCAAGAGCAAATTCCAGTCCAGCAAGCTCTGTTCATGCTAAATGTCCTATACAGGTCTACCATGTTTACAATCTTTTATACTGTATTTTTACTATTCATTTTCTATGTTTAGATATTTTTAGATACACAAATACTTAACATTATGTTGCAATTGACTACCACATTTAGTAATATGTTGCATAGATTTGTAGCCTAGAAGCAATAGGCTCTCTCACATAGCCTAGATGTGTAGGATGCTATACCATCTAGGTTTGCGTAAATATACTCTATGATGTTCACATGATGACAAAATAGCCTAATGACGAATTGCTCAGAACATATCCTCACTGATAAGCAATGTATGACTGAAAGGTCATCCTTTATAAATACCTACTCAATCATTTGTGACTTCAATACAGGATACTCTTACAATAAAATATAAGTATTCATGAGCTAAGTGAGGCTTTTGAGCCTCCTCTAGAGAAAGATTTTTTAAAACAATGAATGCTTGGAATAATAATTTGAAACATTTTTGGCATGTAAATCAAAGTCATCATCTCATTGTTCTTGGATTCGTAACAACATAAAGGGGAAATGTGCAATGTTTCAGATTCCAATAGGAACCTAAGAATACTGAGTAGGCATTTATAAAAGATGGCATATGGATCATGTTTGCTTTCATTTTTACCTATTGAATTATAGATTTAGGAAAGCATTTTGTTTGTTTGTTTTTCTCCAGAAAGTATTTGGTGTGTATATAGTAAGCCTGAATTTCTGCTAATGTTCTCATTATTTTAAATCACACTGTCTTCTGCCTCCTTCAGCAGATCTGTTTTCCTGATATTTTCTGTTTATTCTTACTGACCTTCCTTTCTCTGGCTTTTGGGACTCTATGTAAGATTTAGGTATTATTTTTCTGCTCACCAGAGCTCAGGTTTCACTTTACGGAATGCTAAATTACTTTTATTTTAACAAGAGATGAAAGATGAAGCACTTGCATCTATTCTTGTGTGTCAGTAATATTGAAGTAGGTAGGTTTCCAATCCCTTGCTGGCACATTTTGAGAAGCAGCCAGTAAATTTCCCAGTTTTACAGGCAAGGATGTCTCAATCTATCTGTTTGTGTTTTCTGTTTTGTTCTGGTTTGGTTTGGTTTCTTGGGGGCTAAGGAGAACCAGGACATGTATGGAAACTTGATGTTGCTCTTTTCTCAAGAACCCAGACATTTGTCTGAACATTTCTCTGGGGGCTCCTCTGCTTATCTCACAGAAATTCTTCATACTAGTTATCCCTACCAGAACCCTAATCAAGCCCATCGTCTCACTGACACCCAGCTGCCTGAACACTAAAAGAAGCTGTTTAACTCAGAAAATGAAGGTAAATTGAAGTTAATATTGGAGAACAAGAGGAAGGTAATGAAGAGTCATGTTCCAAAATCTTTCACAGAAATTTGTTAATGTTGGGGAAAATCTTACATAAGGGCTCTGTTTTTTCTTTCTTTTGTGTTATAATTTATTTTTTTGTGTGTTTCTCAATTCAGAAAGTTGTATTACTTATGGTACCTTTCTTTTTTCTTTAGAGAAAAAAAGTATGAGTGGCTCCTCGTCAGGACTTAGTCATCCTGATACCCACTTTATATTAGCTGTAGGCATAATAGAATATGACATAATGGTAGCTGGCCCTGATCAGTTATGCCCTGTCCTTTAGGCTAGAACTTCAAGCCACCTACTGGCTCTCATTTCCTGTCTTGTCCAACAACACTAAATGTTTTCCACCCTCCTCAAAACACACTCCCCCGTTGGCTTCTGTTTCCTTCTATTCTTGTGTCTGCTGCTTCTCATCTTTTTACCCGGTTCCTATGTATCTATCCAAATACTGTATGTTTGAGTTTCTCAACAATAGGGCCTAGAGCCAGGTTCTTTCAATTCCCAGCTAATCTCAACTTTTAGAAAAGTAAATATCGGATCACGAGGTCAAGAGATCGAGACCATCCTGGTCAACAAGGTGAAACCCCATGTCGACTAAAAATACAAAAATTAGCCAGGCATGATGGTGCACGCCTGTAGTCCCAGCTACTCGGGAGGCTGAGGCAGGAGAATTGCTTGAACCCAGGAGGCAGAGGCTGCGGTGAGCCGAGACTGCGCCATTGCACTTCAGCCTGGGTAACAAGAGTGAAACTCCGTCTCAAAAAAAAAAAAAAAAAAAAAAAAGTAAAATATCACCAACAGTGTAAAAACATTCTTATTTTTCCACATCCTCTCCAGCATCTGTCGTTTCCTGACTTTTTAATGATTGCTATTCTAACTGGCGTAACATGGTATCTCATTGTAGTTTTAATTTGCATTTCTCTAATGACCAGTAATGATGAGCTTTTTTCCATATGTTTGTTAACTGCATAGATATCTTCTTTTGAAAAATGTCTGTTCATATCCACTGCCCACTTTTTGATGAGGTTGTTTTTTTTCTTGTAAATTTGTTTAAATTCCTTGTAGATTCTGAATATTAGTGCTTTGTCAGATGGATAGATTGCAAAAATTGTTTCCAGTCTGTAGGTTGCCTGTCCACTCTGATGATAGTTTCTTTTGCTATACAGATGCTTCTTAGTTTAATTAGATCCCACTTGTCAATTTTGGCTTTGTTGTCTTTGGTTTTAGTGTTTTAGTCATAAGTCTTTGCCATGCCTGTGTCCTGAATTGCCTAAGTTTTCTTCCAGGGTATTTATGGTTTTAGGTCTTACATTTAAATCTTTAAGCCATCTTGAGTTAATTTTTATGTAAGTTGTAAGAAAAAGGTCCATTTTCAGTTTTCTGCATATGGCTAGCCAGTTTTCCCAACACCATTTATTAAATAGGGAATTCTTTCCTCATTGCTTGTTTTTGTCAAGTTTGTCAAAAATCAGATGCCTGTAGATGTGTGGTGTTATTTCTGAGGCCTCTGTTCGCTTCCATTGGGGTATATATCTGTTTTGGTACCAGTACTGTGCTGTTTTGATTACAGTATCCTTGTGGAATACAGTATGGTGATTCCTCAAGGATCTAGAATGTGAAATACCATTTGACTCAGCAATCCCATTATTGGGTGTATATCCAAAGGATTACAAATCATTCTACTGTAGAGACATATGCACATGCCTGTATATTGCAACAGTATTCACAATAGCAAAGACTTGCAACCAACCCAAATGACCATCAATCAATGATAGACTGGGCAAGGTCAAGAGATCGAGACCATCCTGGTCAACATGATGAAACCCCGTCTCTACTAAAAATACAAAAAATTAGCTGGGCATGGTGGCTCGTGCCTGTAATCCCAGCTACTCAGGAGGCTGAGGCAGGAGAATTGTCTGAACCCAGGAGGCAGAGGTTGTGGTGAGCCGAGATCGCGCCATCGCACTCCAGCCTGGGAAACAGCGAAACTCCGTCTCAAAAGAAAAAAAAAAAGAAAAAAAGAAAACGTGGCATATATACACCATGGATTACTATGCAGTCATAAAAAAGAATGAGTTCGTGCCCTTTTCTGGGACATGGATGAATCTGGAAACCATCATTCTCAGCAAACTAACACAAGAACAGAGAACCAAACATCGATGTTCTCACTCACAAGTGGGAGTTGAACAATGAGAACACATGGGCACAGGGAGGGGGACATCACATCTCAGGACCTCTTGGGGGGTGCAGTGCAAGGGGAAGGATAGCATTAGGGAGGAATACCTAATGTAGATGATGGGTTGATGGGTGCAGCAAGCACCATGGCGCATGTATACCTATGTAACGAACCTGCACATTCTGCACATATATCCCAGTATAATAATAATAATAAAAAGATACTCTAATAAAGCAACTATTTAAAATTTTTTAAAAAAAGAGTACTTATTTCTTCAGGAAACTCTTCTATTTTGCCTTAACCCTCCTCGTTCCTGATCCTTATTTAGAAGTACAGTAGCCTGTTTATTTCCTCTGTGATAATTATAGGAAACTCTTTGTGCTTTAGTTTTCTCATCTGGAAGAATATTAGCGCTTACATATTATGTAATAATTGTAAGGTATATTGCTGAGTTGAAATGAGGAAACTGAAGCCAGTGAGAAAAAATGAGAATCCAATTTATTCAGCTCTCGGGCGAGGTTCTGTGGTCCAGGAAGGGGCCAGAGAAGTCGCAATGGGCTTCTCAGGGCATGGGGTTTTATAAGAAGTGGAGGTAGTTGATTGGTCATTGGGGAAACAAAGAGCAGACAATTTCATTGGTAAGGAGATTTGATTGATTGTTAGGGAAACAGAGCAGACAGTTTCATTGGTCAGGGGGAGTTGAGATGCCAATGGGGTGAGTAGCTATTGGTAGTCAGGCGGGGCTAAGGAAACAAAGAGCAGACAGGTTCATTGGTGGGGAGGTTTGATTGATTGTTAGGGAAACAAAGAGCAGACAGTTTCATTGGTAGGCTGACTGGCTGGGGAGGTCAATGTTAAACTGCCATTGGACAAATCTTCGGGGGTCTTTATAAATTTTGAAAGGGTTGGGTGAGGAATGCAGGAGTGGGCATGTGGAGCCTGCATGGAGAGGCCAGATAGGAGCGGGTGTGGGGAGCCAGCACAGAGAGGCCTGATAGGAGTGTGGGTGGGGAGCCAGCATGAAGAGAGATAAGTGTGTCCATTTGGCTCTTCAGCGAGGCAGCCGGCCTTACAATAATATTAACCACTTTAGTGCTTATTGTGAAAATTAAATGAGTACATTTAGAAGTCTTAAAGCAGGGGTCAATAAACTTCTTTTGTAATGGGCCACAGAGTTAATATTTCAGGCTTTGTGAGTCATGTATAATTTGTCTCTCATGTTATTCATTCTTTCATTTTCTTTTCTTTTTCCCATAATCCCTTAAAAACGTAGATTTAGTTTTAGCTTATTGTCTATGTGAAACAGAATGCTGACTGGATTTTGCCACAGGCAATAGATTAATGATCCTTGGAACAGAGTCAGGTATACAGTAAGTGTTCAATAAATGTTAGTTATTATTATAAATTACATAGTACAGTTTTTTATTTATTATCTGTTTACTTTGAAAAATTGTACCTCATTAAAATTTAAACTCCTTGAGGGAAAGGATAGTATCTGTATTCACCAGTGATTTCAGTGTCTAGCACATATGCCTTCTTTCTCTCTCTATATATATATTATACATTTTATATATTATATTTATATATAAAATATATAGGTATATAATATACATTGTATATAAATGTATATTACAAATATACATTGGTAATATTAATATAAAATTAGTGAAAATAAGATAGATTATTCAGTTAATTCCATAAAATTTATTTAATATATGGTATTGGTTTGGGAATGATCAATTAGTTTTTTTGGGGGGAAATGGAAAAAATCGAGTCCACTGTTTATTGAAAAGTAAAGTGCAGCTCAATCAATCAATGAATTAAAGTTAAAAATAAAATGATAGGGGAAGCAGAGCATGGTGGCCAAATAGAAGCCTCTAGCAATTGTCCTACCAGCAGGAACACCAAAAAATTATCCACACTAAAAACACCTACATTAGAACCAAAATTTAGGTGAGTGAGGAGTGATCACAGTACCTTATTTTAACTCATATTAAAGAAAGAAACACTGAAAAGGATAGGAAAGACGGTCTTGAATCATCTGCACTATCCCTCCTTTATACCCCTGCAAAGCAACCTGGCATAAAGAGAGAATTTGTGTGCTTAGGGGAGGGAGAGTGCAGCGATGTGAAATATTGCATTGAAACTCAATGGTGTTCTGTCACAGTGAAAAGCAACAGGAGTCAGAGCTCAGCCGGTGCCCATCGAGGGAGCATTTAGGCCGGCCCTAACCAGAAGCAAATTGTCCAGTCTAGTAGTCAGACCTGAGTTGTGGCAAGTCCTGCCACCACAGACTGAAGTACTCTGGAATTCTAAATAAACTTGAAAGGTAGCCTAGGCCACAGGATTGCAATTCCTAGACAAGTCTGGTATAGAGCTGGGCTCAGAACCAGTGGACTCAGAGTGCGTGTGACCTAGGGAGATACCAGCTGGAGTAGCTAAGGGAGTGCTGTGTTACAGTGCAGCTTGCAGTTCTAGGACAGACTCTCCTCTGCTTATGGAGAGGAGAGGGGAGAGTAAAGAGGACTTTTGCTTGTAACTTGGATACCAGTTCAGCCACAGTAGAATATGGCACCAGGCAGAGTCCTGTTCATCATCTTCTGACTGAAGAAAGAGATCTTGGGCCTGAATAATCAGCAATGGGATAGCCAGGCAGTACTTGCCACAGATTTGAGTGAGACTCATCATAGCCATGCTGGCTTCAAGTGTGACCCAGTACATTACCAGCTGTGGTAGTGATAGGGAGAGATCCCTTCTGCTTGAGAAAAGGAGACAGAGAGTAAAGGGGACTTTGTCTTATAGCTTAGGTACTGGGTTGGCCACAGTGGGATAGAGCTTCAAGTGGGCTCCCTGGGTCCTTGATTCCAGTTATTGCTCCTAAATGGAATTTTTGAACTTGCACTGGGGCAGAGGGGAGCCTAATGCGCTGAAGGGAGAAACTCAGGCCTAGTGGCATTCACCCAGGGCACACTGAAGAGCCCTTGGGCATGGGTAAACATTGTCAGTTGCAGGCAATACCTGCCTCAGATAAAGGGTGGCAGTGGTCATGGGGAGAGACTTCTCTGCTTGAGGAAAGGGGAGGGAAGAATGAGGAAGACTTTGTCTTGTGGCTTGGGTGCCAGCTCAGCTGCAGTAAGTAGAGCACCAGGTAGATTCCTAAGATTCCTAACTCCAGGCCCTACCTCCCAGAGGGGATTCCCCAGACCCACCAGGGGCTAAGGAGAACACATTGCCTGGAAGGGAAGGACACAAGCTTGCCTGGATTTACCACCTGCTGGATGTAAAGCCCTTGGGCCTTGAGTGAACATAGGTGCTAGCCAAGCAGTGGTCACTGTAGGCCTTGAGTGAGAGCCAGTGGTGTGCTGTCTTTGGGTATGACTCAGTGCAATCTCAGTATTGATGTCTACAGGGGTACTTGTAACACCTCTCCTGCAGCTCCAGATCAGCACAGAGACAGAAACTTTGTTTGGGGGAAAGTAAAGAAAGAGAACAAGTCTCTGCTAAGTAATACAGGGAATTTTCCAATATATTATCCAAGACCATAAAGGCAGTACTTCTATGAGTCTGCAACAGCCACAGCATTACTGGGCTTGAGGTGTCCACTAAAACAGATGTGGCTACATTGACCAAAGACTTAGATCACAACAACCAAGTCCCTTTAGAATATCTGGAAAGCCTTCCCAAGGAGGACAGTTACGAACAAGCCCAGATTGAGGAAACTGCAATAAATACCCAGATCTTCAATGTCCAGACACTGGTGAACATCCAAAAGTATCAAGATTATCCAGGAAAACATGATCTCATCAAAGAAACTAAATAAGTAACCAGTAACCAATCTTGGAGAGACAGAGATATAGTACCTTTCAGATAAAGCCTTCAAATTGGGTGTTTTGAGGAAGATCAACAATATCCAAGATAACAAAGAAAAGAAATTTGGATTCTATCAAATGAATTTAGCAAAGACATTAAAAAAATTTGAAAGAACCAAGCAGAAATTCTGGAGCTGAAAAATGCAATTCACATACTGAAGAAAGCATCAGAGTAACCTAACAGCAGAATGCATCAAGCAGAAAACAAAATTAGTGAGCTTGAAGACAGGCTACTTGAAAATACACAGAGGAAACAAATGAAAAGAATATAAAAGAATAAAACATTCTTACAAGATCTAGAAAATACCCTCCAAAGGGCAAATATGAGTTATTGTCTTTAAGGAGGAGACAGAGAATAAGAGAGAGAGAGAGAGAGACAGAGGGAGAAACATTGTGGTAGAAAGTTCATTCCAAGGGAAAATAGAGAACATTCCAAACCTAGAGAAAGATATCAATATTCAAGTACAAGAAGAGTATAGAACACCAAGCAGATATAACACAAATAAGACTGCCTGAGGACATTTAATAATCAAATATTCTAAAAGCAGTAATAGAAAAACAAAACAAGTAACATACAAAGAACTCCAGTATGTCTGGCAGCAGACTTCTCACTGAAAACTTGGCAGGCCAGGAGAGAGTGGCATGATGTATTTAAATTGCTGGAGGAGCAAAACTTTTATCCTAGAATAGTATATCTGGTGAAAATTTACTTCAAACACAAGGAAAAAACAGATGTTTGCAGACAAATGCTTAGGTATTTAGTTAATACCAAACCTGTTCTACATGAAATACTAAAGGGAATTCTTTAGTCTGAAAGAAAAATATGTTACTGAGCAATAACAAATCATCTAAAGGTACATAACCCACTGGTAATAGTAGGTATATATACAAACACAGAATATTATAATACTGTAGTAATTGTGGTGTGTGAAGTTCTCATCTCTTGCAGAAAGATTAAAAGATGAACCTATCAAAAATAGTAAGTATGACAATTATTATTTCCCAGACATAGATGATAAAACAAGATATAAAGAGAAACAACAAGTTAAAAGTTGAGGGGCTGAAGTTAAAGTGTAGAGTTTTTATTAGCTTTCTATTTGCTGGTTTGGTAGTTTGCTTCTTTATGAAATCAATGTTAAATTATCATCAATATAAAAATGGATTATAAGATGTTATTTGCAATCTTCATGGTAACTTTACATTAAAAAGCCTCCAGCAGATACACAAAAATAAAAAGGAAGAAATTAAAATATATTATATGAGAAAATCATCTTCACACAAAGGAAGACAGGAAGGAAGGAAAGAAGAAAAATAAGATGGCAAAACAAACAGAAAACAAATTTTAAAATGGCAGAAATAATTTCTTACTCCTATAAATTCTTGTCAATAATAACATTGACTGTAAATGGACTAAACTCTCTAAATAAAAAAATACAGAGTGACTGAAGGGATTAAAATAAAAAACAAAAAACAAAAGACAAGACCCAATGATCTGTTGTCCACAAGGAACATACTTCATCTATAAAGACACACAGACTGAAAATAAAGGAATGGAAAAAGATATTCCATGCAAATGGAAACCAAAAACGAGCAAAGAAACTATATTTATATCAGATGAAATAGATTTCAAAACTATAAAAAGAAAAAAGTTATTATACAATGATAAAAGTGTTCATTCAGCAAAAGGATGTAACAATTGTAAATATATATACACCTAACATTCAAGCACCCAGACGTATACTACAAATATTATTAGAGCTAAAGTGAAAGACAGGCTCAAATACAATAAGAGCTGGAGATTTAACACCCTACTTTCAGCATTGGGCAGATCATCCAGACAGAAAATCAAGAAACATCTAACTTAATATGCACTATAGACCAAATGGATCTAATAGATATTTACAGAATATTTCATCAAATGGTGGCAGAATACACAATCTTCTCAGCACATGGATCATTCTCAAGGATAGGTTATATGTTAGGCTACAAAAAAGTTTTACAACATTTAAGAAAAATACAATTATATCAAGTATCTTGTCTGACCACAATGAAATAAAACTAGAAATAATAAGAATAATTTTGGAAACTCTGCAAACACATGGAAATGAAACAGTATGCTCCAGAATGACCAGTAGGTTCATAAATAGATTAAGAAGGAAATCTAAAAAATTATTTAAACAAATGAAAGTAGAAATGCTATGAACCAGAAACTACTGGATATGGCAAAAGCAGCAACAAGAAAAAAGTTTACAGCAATAATTTCCTACATCAAAAAGTAGAAAAGATTTAAATGAACATCAGGATGCATCTTAAACAACTAGAAAAGTAAGAGCATAACAAACTCAAAATAAGTAGAAGAAAAAAATAATAACGATCAGAGCAGAAATAAATAAAATTGAGATAAAAATACAAAAGATCAATGACAGTTGGCCATTTTTAACAATATATAGATTCACAGCTATTCGTTTTAAATTAACAATGATATTCTTCACAGAATTATTTTTTTTAAAACCTATTTAAAAATCCATATGAAACAAAAAAGAGTCCAAATAGCCACAGCACTTCTAAGCAAAAAGGTCAAGGCTAGAAAGATCATCTTACCCAACTTCAAACAATACTACAAGGCTACAGTAACAAAAATAGTATAGCAATGGTACAAAAACAGACACATAGATGAATGGAACAGAATGGAGAGCCCATATACACCATGGAATGCTGTGCAGCCATATAAAAGAATGAGATTATCTTCTTTGTATCAACATGGATGGAACTGTAGGCCATTACCTTAAGTGAAATAACAAAGGAACAGAAAACCAAATGCCACATATTCTTGTTTATTAATGGGAGCTAAACATTATACATGGACACAGAAAAAGGAAACTAAACACACTGGGGCCTCTTTGAAGTAGACCTTAGGAGGATGGAGAGGATCAAAAAACTACCTATTGGGTACTATGCTTATCACCTATTTCATGAAATAATCTGTACCCCAAACCCTTGTGACATGCAAATTACATATATAACAAATCTGCACATGTACCGCTGAACCTAAAATCAATGAAGTTTAAAAAATGCATTGGTTATAGCGTACTGTTCTATGGGTTTTGAGAAACACATAGAATCATGTATTTATGTACACAGAATATAGAATAATATAAAAATATATATAACAGTGCAATTGGAATGTTTGTAACATAAAAAAAGATAAATGTTTGAGGTGATGGTGGAAATCCCATTTACTCCGATGTGATTATTACACATTATATGCTTGCATAAAAATATTTCATGTTCCCTATAAATATATACACCCACTTTGTACTCATAAAAATTAAGAATACAAAAGTTTTTTAAAAAGCAGTGGGCTGCATGATATATACAGATTACTTCAAATTTTTAAAGGTTATTCATTATTTTATCAGTTTTGAAACTTTATTGGCTAAATTTTTATTTTCTTAGGGAAAACTGTTAGAGGGGGAGCACCTGAGTGAGTAGGAGACTTACTTTCACATTTATGTTACTTAATTTTTTACCATGTTAATGTTTTTTCTTGTATATAAATAGAAAAAGGTAAAGCAGTATATTTCCTAAGTAATGTTTATAAATTAGAAGATCAGACTAAGCATTTTAAAAATTCTGGTATAGCTAGTTCTTATGAAAACTTTCTTGATATCATTGAATAGCTTGATGTTCTCAGCATCATTCTTCTCATTCAGCCACTTGTTAATTTGTTATTTCCTAAGGGTTTCTAGCAGATGATTTATCTCTAGAAGTTTTTTTTTGATTTATTTTTCTATTTTTGCCTGTACGTATGTCCTTGTTTCTGTAATTTGATTTCAACCATATTAAAAATGTATAATTATGTTAAATTTCAGTGAGAATAAGAGGGTATGATAAGTGAAACAAACTCATGTAGAAACAACTTGAATTTTGAGTTTTTCTTATTTTACCAATTTAGTTATTCAATTATCTCTTTATTGCTCTGAAATTGCCTGAAATTTGGCAAATGCTGTGCCAGGATCTTTGTTTTATGTAATAAGTCTTATTTAGGTTTCTCCTTTTACTCTGGATCACCTTGAAGGGAAGATTTAGAGGGAAATTTAAATTAAGTAATTTCAATTTTTCTTTACCCTATAAAATTCACTATTGATAAAGTTAGATATATGTTCCCTCATGTTGAAATGTTCCCGTGTTCAACATGTCCATCTCATGTTGAAATTGGATCCCCAATGTTGGAGGTGTGTCCTTACGGGAGGTGTTTGAGTCATGGGGGCAGATTTCTCATGAATGTCTTGATGCCATCCTCAAGGTAGTGAGTGATTTCTCACTGCTAGTTCCCAAGCAAACTCACTGTTAAAAAGAGCCTGGCACCATCTCCCCTCTGTTGCCTTCTCTCTTGACAAGTGATATGTTGGCTTTCCTTTATCTTCTTATGAGTGGAAACAGTCCGAGGCCCTCACCGGGAGCAGATGCTGGTGCCATGCTTCTTGTTCAGTGTGCAGAACGATGTGCCAAGTAAACTTCTTTTCCTTATAAATTACCCAGTCTCAGGTATTACTTTATAGCATCACAAATCAACTAAGACAATAAGCCTCATTTTCTTCTACCATTTTAAACCAAGCTGACAGCTATTCTTATACATGTGATTTTGGAATCTATACAAAATTCTTTGCCTATGCCAATATCCAGAAGACTATTTCCTAGATTTTCTTTTAGAATTTTTATGGTTTTAGGTATTACATCTAAGTCTTTGGTTTTTATTTATTTATTATTTTACTGTACTTTAGGTTCTGGGTACATGTGCACATTATGCAGGATTGTTGCATAGGTACATACATGGCAATGTGGTTTGCTGCCTCCATCCCCCCATCACCTATATCTGGCATTTCTCCCCATGTTATCCTTCCCCAACCTCCCCACCCACCACTGTCCCTCCCTTAGCCCCCACAACAGACCCCATTGCATGATCTCCCTTCCCTGTGTCCATGTGTTCTCATTGTTCAACACCCACCTATGAGTGAGAACATGCGGTGTTTGATTTTCTGTTCATGTGACAGTTTGTTGAGAATGATGGTTTCCAGATTCATCCATGTCCCTACAAAGGCCATGAACTCATCGTTTTTTATGACTGCATAGTATTCCATGGTGTATATGTGCCACGTTTTCCTTGTCCAGTCTATCATCTATGGGCATGGGCATCTGGGTTAGTTCCAGATCTTTGCAATTTTAAACAGTGCTGCAGTGAACATACATGTGCATGTGTCTTTATAATAGAACGATTTATAGTCCTTTGGGTATATACCCAGTAATGGGATTGCTGGATCAAATGGAATTTCTATTTCTATGTCCTTGAGGAATTGCCACACTGTCTTCCACAATGGTTGAACTAATTTACACTCCCTAAAAGTGTTCCTATTTCTCCACATCCTCTCCAGCATCTGTTGTCTCCAGATTTTTTAATGATAACCATTCTAACTGGCATGAGATGGTATCTCAATGTGGTTTTGATATGTATTTTTCTAATGACCAGTGATGATGAGTATTTTTTCATGTTTGTTGGCCTCATATAAGTCTTCTTTTAAAAAGTGTCTGTTCATATTCTTTGCCCACTTTTGAATGGGTTTGTTGGTTTTGTTTTGTTTTGTTTGTAAATCTGTTTTAGTTCTTTGTAGATTCTGGATATTAGCCCTTTGACAGATGGGTAGATTGCAAAAAATTTTTCCCATTCTGTTGGTTGCCAGTTCCCTCTAATGATTGTTTCTTTTGCTGTGCAGAAGCTCTGGAGTTTAATTAGATGCCATTTGTCTATTTTGGCTTTTGTTGCCGACGCTTTTGGTGTCGTAGTCATGAAGTCCTTGCCTATGCCTATGTCCTGAATGGTTTTGCCTAGGTTTTCTTCTAGGATTTTGATGGTGTTAGGTCTTATGTTTAAGTCTTTAATCCATCTGGAGTTAATTTTAGTGTAGGGTGTCAGGAAGGGTCCAGTTTCTGCTTTCTGCTCATGGCTAGCCAGTTTTCCCAACATCATTTATTAAACTGGGAATCTATTCCCCATTTCTTGTTTTTATCAGGTTTGTCAAAGATCAGATGATTGTAGATGTGTGACGTTGCCCCCAACGCCTCTGTTCTGTACATCTAAGTCTTTAATCCATCATTAGATAATTTTCTCATATGGTAAGAGGTAGGATCTTGTTTTATTCTTCTACAAATGGTTAGCCAGTTTTCCCAGCTCCATTTATCAAATAGGGTTCCTTTCTATATTGTCTGTTTTTGTCAACTTTGTCAAAGATGAGTTGGTTGTGGGTGTAAGGATTTATTTCAGTGATGTTTATTCTGTTCCATTCATCTTGTGTTTATTTTTCTACTAGTCCTATGCTGTTTAGGTTACTATAGCCTTATGTTATAGTTAGTAGTTGGGTAATGTGATGCCTCTGTCTTTGTTATTTTTGCTTAGGATTGTCTTGGTTGTTTGGGCTCTTTTTTTAGTTCCACATCAATTTTAGAAGTTTTCTGTAATTCTGTAAAAAATGATTTTGGGAATTTGACAGGACTAATGTTGACTCTGTAGATTCCTTGTGGCAGTTGGATGTTTTAATGATATTGGTTCTTCCAACACATGAAGATGAAATGCTTTTCTATTTTTTGTATATTGTATGATTTCTTTCAGTGTTTTGTAGTTCACATCATACAGATTGTTCACCTCATTTTTTAGATGTATCTTAGATATTGTACTTTCATGTGTGGCTATTATAAATGGGATAGCATTCTTGATTGGTTTTCAGCTTGAACATTGGTGTGTAGAAATGGTACTGATTATTGTATGTTGATTTTGTATCCTGAGACTTATTTGAAGTCATTTATCAAGTCTAGGAGTCTTTTGCTGGAATGTTTAGGGTCTTCTAGGTATATAATCATATCATTAGTGAGGAGAGATATTCTGACTTCCTTGTTTTCAATTTGGATGACACCTACTTACCAAAACTAAAAAATTTAGAGACTTTAAAATTTTATACTCATCCTCTTCCCCAATACCTTATTTATTTACAAAAATCTACTAATTTTACTTACTATATCTTTCTTGAATCCATCTGCTCTTTTGCTTATCTTCTGCCATTGCTTTTGTATAAGCTTCTATCCTCGTCCTCTCTACTGCCTTTTTCCCATTATTTTTTAGCTTTTACTCATTCTTCAAATGGCAGTTTGCATATTATTTTTCTGTTGACGATTTCACTCATTTTTTCTGAATATAATCAGTCACTTCTTTCTTTGTCCTGTTATAATTATTATGTTTTGAATATATATTTCGTCTATGTGTCTATCTGCACCAGTAGCCAATTCATTCCACAGAAACGGAAATGGGACATTATTCATTTTCCCCATAGCATAGCCACAGTTTTTGGTGCATGGTAAAGACCAAAAATATTGAATGAATAAATCAAGGGTAGAATGGAAGGGAATGTATTGGCTAGTTGGACGTAGAGTTGTAGAGCTTAAGGAAGAGAGCTCATATCTGACTCATCAGCAAATCTTTTTGGTTCTACCTTGAAAAAGCAACCAGAATTCAACCATTTCTCAATGCGTACACTATTTAGTCCCTATCACTTCTTGACTGTTTATGCAATAGCCTCCCAGTCCCTCATATTGTTTCTTAATCTTTCTCCATTCAGTTGGCTCTGCCTGAGTGCACTACTGATTATCCACATGGTTTGTTCCCTCTTCACACGTTTAGATCCAGACTAAATGTTACATTTTCCCTTTTCTGTTTTCATAAACTATATTTATAACTATGCTACATCTCTATATCATCTATATTTATATGTAAATAAAATTTTATAAATAATATTAAATTATTGATAAAACATTAAATGATATTTATAAACTAAGCCAGATTTTTGTTTATTGCCTATGCTTCATCAGAATATACTGTGAGAAAACGTTTATTACTGTTTTATGCAGGCCTATGATATTGTATAATATATAACAAGTCCTCAACAAATATTTCTTTTAGAAATAATCCTTTGAATATTCTAATACAATTTAAAGATAAAATAACTTGAAAATAGAAATCATATATAATAAATAGATTTACATATATACTTATATTTAACAACATGTAATGTGGAAAAACTGACCAACTAGATCAAGGATAATAAATTGGTATCTAGTTATTTATTTTATAGATGATTATGGGACCAAAAGTGTGAATGTTCTCTCTATTTGTCAGTCTGTGGAAGAAAATGAAAAGAGCCTTGAAACTAAGGAGAGAATTGCTTTTTGCAGAATTGGGAGCTAGGGATATCAGGAGTATGGTTTTGCTGGGGTTTGGAAGAGAGGATGCACGTACGATCTGTTACCAGTAGAAGCAATCCGAACCTGGAATATGTGAATGCACATCTATGATGCTCACGAGAGTGACTGCAGTAGCAAGGGAAGCAACGTAATTTGACTATCTCTGAGTTGCTGTCCCATTACTTAGTTGTTCAGGAACTGTACTTCTTATGACATAGGCGAAGTAACCTCTCTTCTTAAGTCCCAAAGAAAGATGGTTGGGTCCTGTCCAGCAGGAGGTTGGTCCTGTAGTTATTATGATTCAGCCTCCCTGAACACCATGAGTGAATTTTTGAAATAGTTTCTTATGTGTGCCTGTGTGTGTGTCTTACGTGTGCTTACGTCTAGGGATTATGTTCCTATCAAGTCATAGCATGTGATCAACCATAACTGAACAAAATATTAGAAAAGACAGATTTCTTCACCCCTCCCTCCTACACCTATCCACAGCCCCTTAAATAAACTATTGGTAGACCAGTAATAGTGGTGCTGCCTTAGTCACTACAGAGCACAGGGTATTCCAGTTGTGATTGTGTGAAGGAGCATAGCAATAGCAGTGATGAGCGCAAAGTTTCTATGTGGCCTGAACAGGCTTTCCAGATAAATTTTTTTCCTGAAGGTAATAATAAACAAGGCCAGAACTTTATTAGATAGAAAGCATCTTCACAGAAATGAGAATCTTAAGAAGGAATTACAAAGTGGTTCTTGAGATGGGTAGGGTGAGGGCTCTGTGCAATTTAGTTTCAATATTAAATGGAAAGAAACTTCATTTTTTAATTCAAGCTGGTAAAACAAGACAGATCAGGAACAGAAATAAGTAATGACAATAAAAAATGGGTGAAAGGAAATTATTCAATAAAGACAAATCAGGAATTAATACATTAAACAGCTACCATACCAATAAAAACTCTCATTGAATTGATATATAAGTGCTTCTTGTTTTAGAGGAAAACAATAAACAGATGAATCACTAGATTAACTGAACAAGAAGAAAGAAGATTCATAAACACACGAAATTAGCCATCATAAAAAAATATTATAAACAGTAATTTAAACTAGAGAATCTCTTACATAAGCAGCATAAAGCTAATTCCTGTATCTGACAGAGCATCAGAAGTCAATCCCACTATTTGCTCATATTTCTTGAGTATGTACTTTTCGCTAGAGCCTGTTATTAATGCTTTACATATATAAGTTGATTTAATTTTCATAAACCATGAGCTCAGAACTATAATTTTTCTCCATTTACACAGAGAAGAATGAAGAGCAGAGGATATGAAGTTACATAGCTACTTATGGTAGAGCCATTAATTTGAACTTAGAAACTCAGATGCTAATGTCTGAGCTACAACCACTATGCCATAGTGCCTCCCTACTAGAAAATAAGAAAAAAAGATAAAAATTAGCAAAGAGAATCCAAAAGTATATTAAAAGCTTAGTACCATACTTTGGTGCGTGGTTCAATACAGAAATGTAGGATGATTTAATAATAATGCATCTATAACAAAAAGAGTCTAAAGCTGAAAAATAATTTAAGTATTTTATTGATGTCAAATGTGCATGTAATAACATTAAAATTTACTCCTGATAAAAGTTAAAATTATGTTTTCCAAAATATATATTGATATATGTGTTTCTATTCACTATTTTAACATTACAAACACCCACCCCCCCACCCACACACACACTCTCTCCACTGGGAAAAATATTGATGCAACAATAATAAATTTTTAAAAAAACAGAAGTTCTCTGTACCACTATTTTTATTTAACTGTTTTTTCTAGAAATGCTAGCTATTGCCAATAGATACGATCACTAAAAGTGATAGACATTGGAAAGGAGGATTCACTCATGTTATTTGCCTGTGATGAAATACACAGAATAAGTAAATAATCTGCTAAAAACTATGAGTTTAGTGTGGTGGCTGCATATAAAACAAATATATGTCAAAAACTTTTAATATGCCTACAACAATTGATTATAAAGTATGATATAAAATTACAAAGTACAACAACAATAGCAAATATCACAGTAAGAACATACATAGCAAAATTAGAAGCTATCTGAAGAAAATTTTAAAATGAACCAAAAAACATAAAAGAAGGTAAATAAATGGAACAACATTCCTCGTCCTCCTAAAGGATCTGTATATAAATGCAATTCAATCCTTGGGTCATCTGGAGCTGGAGAGAAGTTGAAGGAGTAGAAGTGAGAGGTGATAGAATTGGATCAGTGTTTCTAAGCAACATTTAAAATTATAGCCATGAAAGATATTTTTAAAAGAATTCTAATGAGGAAGAATTTGGAATAGAAGATATTAATATAAAGTCTTAAATAATAAAAATTAAAATGCTGAAATAAGAACTGTCACCAAATTAACAGATTAAAATAAATTTTAGAAAAATACATATAATATTTTATATAAGATAAAAATATAGAAGTAACCATTCAAATCACTGAAGCAGAATTGCATTATTTATTCATATGTGGAAAACTGGTTAGATATTTTTAATAAAAACTACATTTCTAAACTCCTTTGTTAGAAAAATTAATTTTATATAAATTAAAGGTTCAAACATGCAAAATTAATTAAGAAAAATAATAGATGAATTTTAAAATAATATTTAAAATGGTCTTTCTTAGCAAGACATGAAAAGAAAAATTTTACATTTTACCATTTAAAAATCACATGTAAAATATGGCAAAAAGCTTGAAAATCTAATATATAAGGTGGAAAAATTGTTATATACATATACATATATATACACACAAACTAATCTCACTAATATACCAAAAGCTTTATGATATAGATTTAAAAAGTAAGCTATATTAGAGACAAAGCAGTCATGTTGGTAAACAGATGAAGCTGTGTGAAGGAAGAATGCCAGGCAAGTTAGCACAGACATTCTTCTTAATTTCCTTATCATACATTGTAACGATTTTATTTATATTTAAATATTTAATACATTTAAATTATGTATTAGTAAATTGTGTGAAATAGCAGTTGGAACTTTGTTTTCTTCTGGATGGATAGCAAATTATATTATACCATTTAATAAACAAATAAGCTGACTACCACTGAATTGTCATATAAATTTCCATATATGCTTATATTTGTTTCTGGATTTCATTTTGTCAAAGTTTTTTATAGTACAATGCTACTCACATTTATTTGGCACTTATTGGCAGATGTTGTTCTGCATGCGTTACCTATATTAATTTATTTAATCCCAACAATATCATGAGGTAGATACTGCTACTATTTCCATTTTACTATAAGGAACTATCTGTGTAAAATCCCTTGCACAGGGTTACCAAACTAGAAAGGGGTAGATTTGAGATTCAGATTTCGGCAGACTTCTTTCAGAGTGTCTGTGGGTTTAGTCACTGTGAGATACCACCCTTCTCATACAAACAATATTGCAGTGATGGTTCTTGGTACATGTGAGGACTTTTTTTAAGAGAGACTTTTTTTTTTTTTTTACTTTTAGTTTTCATGGGTAATAGTGTATGTGTTTATGCAATACATAAGACGTTTTGATACAGCTATGCAATGTGAAATAAGCACATTATGAAGAATGGGGTCACCATCCCTTAAGCATTTATCCATTCAGTTGTAGCCATTCAGTTACTCTCTTTAAGTTATTTTAAAATGTACATTTTTATTGACTATAGGCACCCTGTTTGGAAGCAACCTAAGTGTTCATCAACATAAGAATGGATAAAGAAAATGTAATACATACACACAAATTCAAATAAAATTACTGTTTATAGCATCATAGGGTCATAAGGTTTGCATATTTTCAGTTTTAAAACATACTATTATATTGCCCTTCGTGGTTGCTGTATCAATGTAATATTCCCTCTGTGAGGTGGAAAAGGGAGAAAGAATGCATGAGAATATATGCTTACCATGTGCTTGGTATTGTGCTATATACATGATATCTTATTAATCTTCATATGTACCTTGAGTGGTTGGTATTTTTAAAAATGGAAGCAGACTGTGAGAAGTTCATCAATGTACTGAGATGTGCATAGATAATACACCCAAGCTATCTTGCTCTAAGTATGTATTAATTCCACTTTACCTTGCATTTGGGGATTTATATTGACTAAAACAAAACTAGAGAGCCTGAAAATCAAGAAATGCTCAATTATTATTAATTTTACTTGAGTATGCCCCAGAATAACAAATCTCAAACCAAGAAATTTTGACCCTTTTTATAGAAGTTTTATAAATTTTTTTAAGGTTTCAAGTCAGAGGAGTTGCTACTGCCCACTTGTTGCAAAAACAAAACAAAAGTCATTCATGAGAAAACACATGCGTAAACATGCAGGGTAATGTGAACTACAATTATTGGGCATTTTTCAGGTCATAAGTCATTTCAGGAAGAGAAGATGTATCACATACCACATACAAAACATCACTCCAACTAAAAACAAAAACTCAAGAAAACACCAGCATTAATAAGATTGTTGCTATTTTTTTTTTTTTTTTACTTCAGTGAAATGATGTCTGCCTTTTATTAAAGGCCACAATTGTTAATTCATGACAGAGAAAGACATTTAGGCATTGTTATTTAATAAAACAGTCCTCCAAGACACCAGCCTGTGGATTACCTGGGAAATCTTTGTGGAATATTAGTAGCACTAGGACACATTTAAAGACCCACTGATGCAAAACTAATCATTTTCACAACAAATTCCCCCAGAGTAAAAGGGACTATATAGTTCTGGAACGTGTAATTCAAATGTTACAAGCCAGATATATAAGTTGTTACTGTGTGACATCAATATTTTGGTGGGTGATTAGCTTCAAATCTATGGTTTAAAGTGAACTTTCTGTGAAAAATAGAAACATATTAAAAGTCAAAAAATGGTGGTAAATCATATGGCTATTATAATAAATAAAACCATTAGGAAAAGAAAGTTATCAGCTTTGGCAAAACTTTTCTGCTTGGCTATTTAGTATCCTAAGATTGAGATGCCAAACAGGAGAATAGAGGAGATAACATTTTAAAAAAAATCTATATAAATATATGAAGTACAGAGAAATTTTGTTACATGCATTGAAAAAAATCAGAGGTCATTGCAGTAGACACAAATTACTCTGAAATGCTCTCTTCTCTATTCAAGAAGTATTTAAAACTATGGATTTGGTACACAAACATGTGAAACATAAAGAGTATAACTTCTTGGGAGGTCAAAACAATTGACGCTGAACCATATTCATATAATTGTTGCAAAGATCTTGTAGTTGTCTAGTTTATTAATGCTCATTACTTCATATATTGTGGTTTCTTAAATATATATAATATATATAATTATTATTGCACTTTAGGTTCTGGGGTAGATGTGCAGATCATGCAGGATTGTTGCATAGGTACATACATGGCAATGTGGTTTGCTGCTTCCATCCCCCCATCACCTATATCTGGCATTTCTCCCCATGTTATCCCTCCCCAACCTCCCTACCCCACTCTGTCCCTCCCATAGTACCCCCGCAACAGACTCCAGTGTGTGATGTTCCCTTCCCTGGGTCCATTTGTTCTCATTGTTCAACACCCACTTATGAGTGAGAACATGTGATGTTTGATTTTCTGTTCCTGTGACAGTTTGCTGAGAATGATGGTTTCCAGATTCATCCATGTCCCTACAAAGGACATAAACTCATCGTTTTTTATGGCTGCATAGTATTCCATGGTGTATATGTGCCACAATGTCCTTGTCCAGTCTATCACTGATGGACATTTGGGTTGGTTCCAGGTCTTCGCTATTGTAAATAGTGCCACTATGAACATATGTGTGTATGTGTCTTTATCATAGAATGATTTATAATCCTTTGGGTATATACCCAAAGGATTATAAATAATCCTATAACCCCATTATAAATAATGGGGTTGCTGGTCAAATGGAATTTCTATTTCTAGGTCCTTGAGGAATCACCACACTGTCTTCCACAATGGTTGAACTAATTTACACTCCCACCAACAGTGTAAAAGTGTTCCAATCTCTACATCTTCTCCAGCATCTGTTGTCTCCAGATTTTTTAATGATCGCCATTCTAACTGAAGTGGTATCTCAATGTGGTTTTGGTTTGCATTTCTCTAACGACCAGTGATGAGGAGCATTTTTTCATATGTTTGTTGGCCTCATATATGTCTTCTTTTGAAAAGTATCTGTTCATATCCTTTGCCCACTTTTGGATGGCTTTGTTTTTTTCTTGTAAATCTGTTTTAGTTCTTTGTTGATTCTGGATATTAGCCTTTTGTCAGATGGGTAGATTGCAAAAATTTTTTCCCATTTTGTTGGTTGCCAGTTCACTCTAATGATTGCTTCTTTTGCTGTGCAGAAGGTCTGGAGTTTAATTAGATCCCATTTGTCTATTTGAGCTTTTGTTGCCAATGCTTTTGGTGTTTTAGTCATGCAGTCCTTGCCCATGCCTATGTCCTGAATAGTTTTGCCTAGATTTTCTTCTAAGGTTTTTATGGTGTTAGGTCTTATATTTAAGTCTTTAATCCATCTGGAGTTAATTTTAGTGTAAGGTGTCAGGAAGGGGTCCAGTTTTTGCTTTCTGCACATGGCTAGACAGTTTTCCCAACACCATTTATATATTGTGTTTTTACCACATGATAGAAGCCAGATTAACTGTGGGTGTAGTGAACTTCAATACCTGGGTGATGGGTCCATGTGGTGATGGTACAATAAATACACACAGTACAATTGTTTAAGCCAAACTGTATATGTATTGAGGAAAAAGGAATGGAGAATGAAGAATCAGGAAATCAGTAGAATAAGCTCCTAGTACTCAAGGACATAAATATTAGTCTATAAGTTTAGTAGAATATTCTGGTTTAGTTCATGCTGTATATGGTTTGTTTATTAGTAAGTCAGTGGACATCAGATAACCACCATTAAAAAGTTCCCATACCATACTCTGCTTAATCAATGTGGTTTGGTTTGGTAGATATCTAGAGTCTCCAATAATTTCTATACCACAAGAATATTTCTGTTTTTTCAGAGCAGACAGGCAGACAGACTTATTTTTTTTTTCTTTTTTCTTTCTTTTTTTTTTGAAATAGAGTCTTGCTCTGTCTTCTAGGATGTGAAATGCAGTGGTGCAATTTCTGTTCACTACAACCTCTGCCTCCTGGGCTCAAGTGATTCTCCTGCCTCAGCCTCCTAAGTAGCTGGGGCTACAGGTGTGCACCAACATGCCTGGCTGATTTTTTTTGTATTTTTAATAGAGACCAGGTTTCGCCATGTTGGTCAGGCTGGTCTCCTGACCTCAAATGATCTGCTACCTTGATCTCCCAAAGTGCTGGGATTACAGGCGTGAGCCATGGCTCCTGGCCCAGACGTAATTTTTGGATTTAGTTTGGATCTAGTTTGAGATTATTCACACAGGGTATTTCTAGAGGTATATCACAAATATTTTTATCAAATAATTTTCCCTAAAAATGACTTATTCAAATGATATTTTTATAGCTGCCTCTAGACTGCATCAAGCCTGGCCATATAGCCATCTAAAAGATATATCTATGAAGAAATTTATATTTTGATAGGAAACAATAATCCACCACAAAAAAAAAAAAGAAAAGTAAAAACAAAATGCATTATATTAAGGTCATAAACTATTATTAGATTCTTGCAAGTATATTTCAGCCTTTGCAATCTGCTAGTCAAAAATGCTGCAGAACTGCATGATTCCCCTGTAAACTACAATAAAATGCGAATAATCCCTTAGATAGATAATTGCTATATCTAAAACGCTAGGGAATAAAAACATTGTCATGGATCTTGTCCTGTTTTTTTTCTTCTTTTCCCTCTTTTTGATAAAAAATACACTTGAATTTATTTTAGAGTTTATTTTTAAACAATGATAGAAGTCCGGACAAGGTTAATAACAAGGTTGCTAATATTCGTCAATGAGGTTCACACCTCACTAAGTAACTTGCTCCTCCCAAGAGTTTTCAATTGCCTCAGATTCAAGTCTGAGGTTCTGAGGTTTACTAAAATTAGAAATTATGACATGGCATTAATCTTTAAGTTTCACTAAAATGATTGAAAATGCAAATATTAATGTTTGAATACAAAATCTTTACTGTAAATGTATCTAATATTTTTCTGGATCGAAGAAGATATACTTCTCTCCCATGGAAACCGGTAAAATACTCATAGTTAATTTATGAAACAAGGAAAATATTTAATTTACTGTAACTATTCACTTTCATATTAAAATTCATTTTCCCCATATGTGAATTATCTTTTATTTTAATAGACTTGAGGGTGTTTACATAGTTTAAAAATAACTCTCAAAATATTTGTAATGTTTTAAGAAAAATTCAATTCCACAAAATATAGGACTAAAGAAAAAATCTTGTTAGATAAACATATTGAGGAATAGTTGGCTTCTGTTCTGCATATTGATCTGTATGTTTTATTGATGACTTTGGAAAGAAAATATGTCATTGTGCTTAAAATGTAAAAAGACTTTTGAAATATTTATGAATATGTCTGTAGAGTTTGCAGTAAGATCTTATGGAGAAAAATTAATTAGAAAGCTTAGAATCTGCTTAAATGACAAGAATCTTTACTTTTAATTAGAAATAAGTATTGTTAAAGTTTAATGGCATTAAAAAACAAAATATTTTAAATATTTTGAATGTGTAGGAGCTTGATTTAAATAACATATAATAAAAAATTAATTCCATGAACATTTGCTAATTAATCTGAACTATTAGGAAGATAAAAGGTTAAAATTACATCATCTTCTAATACATTTAATGATTATATGTTTATTTAACGGGGAGTAATCACAGTAAAACAATCCTAGGACACTGTAAAGAAATCTTTGAACAGACATAGCTGCAAATTTACTATATGTGCATTTTCTCTTAATGATATTTCCATGCATTTTGATTGCCAAGATGAAAGTCATTTGATATCTCAGGCTTGGCAAGAGACTAAAACCAAGTAGCTGCTGGGTTTTGCTAGAAAAATGCGATTGTGCTTAATTTTAATCCAGAAGTGCAGAAACATTTATATAGCATTTTCCAAAGTAAAATTTTGACATTACTGTAACACTTCTGACTCACCACTGCTTTATTCATGTTATTAGTTAATTGACTAAATGATAAGTTACAGCTTAGTCTAAAACAGAGGGAAAAAGGGACAAAAAGTAAATATATATTTTTAATTTAAATTTTAAAATAACTTTAGACCTATAAACAAAGCTGAAAAAAATACATGTAGTTCTCAGATTGTCTTCATCTAGCTTCCTTAAATGTTTATATCTTGTATAATCTGGAACAATTATGAGAACCAGGATTTTTACCCTAATGCATATTATCAAGAGAACATATTCAAATTTTTTAAATTGTCCCAATATATATTTTTTTCTGGTTCAGGATCCAGTGTTTCACATTGTTATTAAAATTGTTAGCCTCAATCTCCTTGAATCTGGAACAGTTTATTAATCTTTATTTATTTTTTATGATAGTTTTAAAGTATCCTGGAGAATTATTTGGTACAGTGTCCTTCAAGTTGAATTTGTCTGGAAATGTCTCATGGTTAGATTGAGGTGATGCATTTTTGAGGAGACTACCAAATATTGTGCCCTACTCAGTATATTATATTGCGAGGTACATGATATGGATATGTCATCACTTGTGCTGTTAGCATTGATCACTTGTTGAAGGTGATATCCGCAAGACGTTTCTCCATGGTAAGGTTACCTTTTATTCCCCTCTGAAATTAATAAGTATCTTTTGGGGAGATACTTTGGGACTATGCAAGTGTTCTGTTTCTTATGATAGTTTGGCCCACTAATTCAGCATTTGCTGATGATTCTTGTCTGTAGTAATTGTTACTATGGTGTCTGCTAAATAGTGATTTTTCTATTTCCATTATTTCATATTTTAATTTTATTTATTTATTTATTCAACTATATTCAAGACAGGCTCTTGGTTTGTCACCCTGGCTGGAGAGCGATGGTGTGTCATAGCTCACAGCCTCAAACTAGGAGGCCCATGTGATCCTCCTGCCTCAGCCTCCCAAGTAGCTAGGACTACAGGTGCATACCACCACACCCAGCTAAGTTTTTAAAATTATTTTTTGTAGAGATAGGATCTCCCTGTGTTGTTCAGACTGTTTTTGAACTCCTGGCCTCAAACAATCTGCCCACCTCAGCCTCCCAAAGCACTGGAATTGCAGGCATGAGCTGCCACACCTGGCCTATTTTTTCTACATTTATTAACTGGAATTTTACCAAAAGGAAGAGCTGTCCCTTGCCTCACATTTATTTATTACTTATTTGTTTCACCATGGACTCATGCATATTTATTTTATTCTATGAGTTATAATTCACTGCTACCACGATTTTTTTGCTCAGATTTTCCAGGTTTGGTTGTTGAGAGCATCTTCAGGCTGACTCCTGTGTCCTTTCATTCTGTCTCCATCAATTTGAAAAAATATATATATTGTCTGTCCCACAAAATATCCCAGGTTCATATTGCACTTTCCCTGCCTAAGCAATATAATCAGACGTTTTTCCAAGATATCCTTGGTGCTATTATGTGCCAGGTATACTTATTGCTACTGGGGTTTCATTACCTTTAGGCAATGATCAGAGAGGGTCCAAAAATGTATGTTTGAATGTAGATACGCAACCACATCTATTTCTATATCCATCTTTAAAAAGACACATTTAAAAAGATGCATTTATGCTGACACCTCTCATTCTAATTAGACAGCTTTCTCATTATTTATAATTCCTTTTTCTGACTGAAACTTTTATCAGCTACAATATATTTACATATTTGCTCTATGCTAAAACTCACATAAAGTAGTTTCAAAATTGCTAACCTGTAACTCTGCAGAAAAACAAATTTACCAAATGGTATTCAATATTTGTGTACAGTTTTTTGTCTTTATCCTTCCCACACACTGTAGTCAAATATTGTTCTCCAAAGTTATTTAGTTTAATTATTTTCTTTCCCATCCCAGTCTGTGTGGTTATGTTATTCATTTAATATATATCTAGGTAGGTTTAATTGTTACCATTTGTGTCACATTTTGGGTAACTCCATCATTTTTTTTGATTTTCATTAATTAGTTTTAGGGAACCGTGAAGCATTAATATGGTTAGTACTAAGAGTAAGAACTATACAAAACATTACACTCAGAAAAATATCACGCCTCTTTTTCCATTCCACTTCATTTGCATTTCCCAGTTCTTTCCACCCATTTTTACCTACCTGCTGTAGATAATAAATCTTGACAGCATCTGATTTATCTTCCTTGTATTTCTTTTTGTGCACATAGATTTTCATGTATACACTTTAACTTATATGAAAGGTACAGTATAACAGATTATCATTTGCATATCACTTTTACAATAAAAAATACATACAGGAAAACCTTTCTTATTAGTTCATGAGGATCTTTGTTCTTTGGACAGCCTCATATTACTTCATCCTGTGAATGTACCATAGTTTATTTAACTTATTTAAGGTGTGAGCATTTAGTTTATGTACAATATTTTATAATTATGAATAGTGCTGTAACAAATAATCTAGAGCATGTTTAGTTTTACATTGCTGGAGGATAACTTCAGAGTATATTTCTAGAAAAGATTTCTGGTTCAGAGGGTAACTGCATATATAGTTTTGTTAGATACAAAGATATATATGCGAAAGTTCCATGAGGAAGGTTGAGCGCTTCATTTCCACCACAATGAATGAGAGTATTGTCATATTTTGAAATTTTTATCAATCTAGTAGTTGAGAAATGCTATCTCAGAGTAGTAATTTTTAGTTCTCAAATTATGATTGACCTTGATGTATTTTTACATGTTTAAGGAACATTTTTATATTCTCATGAGTCTACTCTTCATGTTTTATTTTTTTCATTTATTTTCTATTGAGTTTTTGGTCTTTTGCCTTTTAAGATTGATTTTTATTTTAGGGATACTTTGTTGATTGCATATATTGCACTTTTTTCCTAGTTAAATAGTTTTCTTTTGAATTTGTCTATAATATTTTTGGTCATAATTTTTAAATCTACTCAAATTTATCAGTCTTGTATTGCTTCTAGATTTTAAATCATAGTTAAATATCATTTCCTCAGAGTGAGGTTAAAGAGGAATTTACTCATGTTTTCTTCTAGTATCTATAGTTTTGTTTTTGTTTTTGTTTTTATATTTATAATCCTGATCCATCTAAAGTTTATTTTTGTGCATAGTATAAAATATAAGTATTATTTTATCTCTTTCCAAATGGCTATGTTGCTGTCCCAGTATCATTTTTTAAAAAGTCAATGTTTGTCTCAGTAATTTGAGATGAAACATTAGCATATGCTATTTTTAAATGTACTTGCATTAATTTCTGCATTTTGTATTCTATTCATCTAGTCCATGTGTCTGTTCACAAGCCAATAGGACACTAACTTAATTAGAAAAACTTTAAGTTATGTTTTAGTATTTAGCAAATAGCCTTATCTCATAAATTTTCTTTATCAGTGCTTTCCTAAATCTTCTTATATTTTTATATAAACTTTACTATCAACTTGTCTAACTGTAGAAAAAGCTTACTGATTTTTTAAAAATTAGAATTGCATTTTACAAATTTAAAAATTAAGGTAGGAAGAAAATATTTCCCTGTAGTTTTGATTCATTCTATATTAGAATATGAGATACATTTCTATTTATTTAAATCTATTTTTATGTCTTTCAAAGGCATTTCACAATTTTCATTGCATGGATTTTACATATTTTATTGTTTGTTTTTAATAATTTAATCTTAAAACAATTAATGTCTAAGTTGTATGTCTGGGATACTCTGTTTTTCACTTGATTTTTAACTTGTATGTAAGTTAACTAAATGCCACATTTTGTTGAACTCAAACCCTGCCCTTCTGCCAGAAGCAATAGGAAATAAGTATCCTTTTTTAGATATAATTTTATTATTAGCAGCCAAAAATAACTTCAGCAAGCAAATGATACTATTGTTTAAATATCTCCCGAATGAACAGTTTAGTATTAATTACTTCAACACCAACACCAGCTTTTGGCAGATGTTCTCAGATATCCAAATGGATGATACTAAATAAGCCAATTTGGAAAGCCATTTTATTCAATTATATGAATACGCTTCAGTTAATTCTTCCTGATGTTACCTCCTTGAGGTAGAGCTGTGCTAAACTAGACCTTTAGTTTTTTACGTCTTCCTTTATGATCAAGGAAGATGATAAGAGCAACCTGGTCTTAATATTTTCCAGGATAAAATAATCTCCATGCACCTGTCACTGTATCACTGATTATTTCTGTTGGAGGCAGGATAGAGAAGGAGGTGACTCAACGGGGGGCTGGTTTAGATGTTTAGCTATTTAGTTGCGAGGGTATTTCTTGAAGAAAATTTGATCTTTTGGGCACTGAGTAACCATAATTCTGTCTCTGTGATATACATTATTGTTGGTACACAAACTTTTATCCTCTAAATCAAGTAATATTTAAGTCAGGTTATAAAAAACTCTTATTAGCTGCCATAGAAATGCCTTCTGAGACAATAGATCAAGCACCTTATTTTCAAAATTTAGAGATCGAAAGAATATGAATTGTTCCTTAGTTAGCAGACTAGAATATTTATTTCAAACTGTCTCCATCAACATTAAGCTTGAACTAATAAATTTTTGTTAAAAGATCATCTGGAGCAATTGATACTTGAGAAGGAAGGACTAAGAAAGTCATAGTCTCTCTTACTTTAAACTTGTTAGCTGAACCTCCTACTTCATGTCTTGGCCAGCCTATGACTCAATTTGACATAAAATGCTATTGAAGACTTTATTTGTCCATATTTTAAGTTCCCATTGATAAATTTATTTTAAAAGTTTGTACTTATTTTCTTGTCTAGGTTGTGACATTAGTCTAAGTTTTGATATATCTAGTATCCCCTTTTATTTTCTCACATCTATCTATCTATTATATATATATATATATGTATATATATATATATATATAAAATTACATTTGGTCAGAATTAATGTTTCTAATTGTTTATTATTTAACCGTTAACTTTTAAATTAAATAATTATTTTATTTTCATTGTTGTTGCTATTTGACTAACTTAGAATGTTAAAATATAGTTTTAAAGGCCATCATACTAAACAATCAAACTTTTTCAAATAGAAAGTCCCATTTCTGCCATCCGTACCATAATCCAGTATTACTTCATGCTCTCTAATTCAGAAGATAACCCCATTCCAATCAAATAAGTCACCTAAGCCAAAAGTATAAGACTTTTAAAGTAAAAGACCTTAAAGCATGAGTGGCATAATTTTTAAAAGAATGAAAATATTATAATAACAGTTTTGTACTTCACAATATAAATTTTTTTTACCCTATTATATTTTAAAGTGATTTAAACATTAAATTATAAAAATTAAGATAGAAATTTGAGTTATATATAGCAAACACTTCCTAACATTTAGATAATCATGGATGATTTAGAATGGTATGTTTTAATATTTGCTCTATTAATATTTAATGAATTTCATTTTTTGAAATTTTAATATTTTATAAATTTTTCACATACTTGCTTTTTCTAATAGTAGCAAATAAATAAGCTGGCAGTTTCTAAAGTTTTAATTGTTGCTGTGATTTGAAAAACTGTTTTGGTCAAAACATCAATTAATATCTTAGGTTTAAATTGAGTAATCTATTTAAAGATTTTAAGGTGACTATTTTATTATTCTAATTTTAGAGATGAAGAAACTTACATATGGTCAAGCACTGGTTGAGTAAGGATAGAATTTTGGTCAGGTTGTCTCACTCCAACAATGTTGCCCTGAAAATGCTACCATAGGGATTCACCAGAAACCTGCACACTATCCAGCAAACAAATGCATATTTACTATAGGCACATATGATCTTAGAATTTCCAGAAAAAAGGTCCTGCTTCTACTAAGTCTCCCCTAGAACAGTTGTCTTAAAAGTGTTGAAGAAGCCATCCAAGCACTTAACACTAATTTTTTCTTTCTTTCTTTCTTTTTCCCTTTCTTTCTTTCTTCCTTTCTTTTTCTTTCTTTCTTTCTTTCTTTCTTTCTTCCTTCCTTCCTTCCTTCCTTCCTTCCTTCCTTCCTTCCTTCCTTCCTTCCTTCCTTCCTTTCTTTCTTTCCTTTCTCTCTCTCTCTCTCTCTCTCTCCCTCTCTCCCTCCCTCCCTCTCTTTCTTTTTCTTTCTTTCGAGATAGGCTATCTCTTTGTCACCCAGACTAGAGTGCTGTGGTGTGATCATAGCTCACTGTGACCTCCAACCCATGGGTTCAAGTGATCTTTCTGACTTAGCCTCCCAATTAAATGCAACTACAGGTGTGTACTATAATGCCTGGCTCAATTTTTAAATTTTTGCTGAGATAGGGTTTTACGATGTTCTCTTCTCTGGTCTCAAACTCGTAACCTCAAGTGATTCTTCCACCTTGGCCTCTTAAAGCTGGGATTACAGTCATGTGCCAACAGCCAACACACCAGGCTCAAACTACTTATTTATGCAATTAGTGCCCAAGCATATATCTGTCTGAACAACTATTTGCCATTTTTTCAAGACTATTGACAATTTTATACCAAAACACTTTAAGAAAATTTAATCATCATGGATGGACTCCTAGATTAAGTATTAACAAGATACGTGGAAAATATTGATACTAGAGCAAGAACCATCATATTAGAATCATTGTAAGAAGATATTTAAAAATAGTAATAAGATGAATCAACTTAATAGAAGACCAGGAGGTATGCTTTCTCTTTCTTTACAATTGACAGGTATATGAGAGGCATTGCTTTTCAAACTGAGATCCTTGGGCCAATAACATTGGCATCGCCTGACATCAAAATGAGATTATTTTAACAATAACCAGGTGATTTTTATTTATACTAAAATTTGAGAAACACTATGGCAGGGTAGGTTAGTTTATGTAACTTTATTTTAAAATTTGTAGAGATTAAAAATATCATCCACATTTTAGGTTTGGCATCTTTTCTCTCTCATTGACATTTTGCCTCTCTGGTCTCAAATAGAAGAGGTGACTCCACTACTTTTAATTTTATTTTATTACGAAGCCAAAGGTTGACATGAGAAAGAAGAGGGACAATCTCTCTTAGAAAAAAAGAAGTTTGCCTTTTCCAAGATACCTTGGATTCAGAAGAGTTAGATAATGATTGCTTTAGACTCTGAGCTCTGGAATACCCTGTCTTACAGGAAGAACAGAGTCATTTTTCTTTCTTGGCTCTGAACTCTCACAATAATTAATACCTTTTATGTCAAGAACATATAGAGAAAATACAGTCTCAAGAGTCCCACTTTGTATTTTATTTTCACAGACTTTCCTTTATTGTTAACAATATGGGGAGTCATTGAGTTTATGACTGTTGCACTGACAACTCTCTTTTTTAAAAACTATAAATTATTCTTTCTCATTCTGACTTTTTCTTCTCTTATCTGTGTGCCAGGAAAATGGTATAAAACTTTAATCAGTAAATTACACTGCATGTTTTAAGCTTAAAACACATTTTATAAGCTTCAAACTATTGTTTAAAATAAGGCCTCTCTTTCTCTCTGAATTTTAAATTTCCTGCTATATGAATAATTAAAAGTATCCCATTTATGTGCTGTTAATTCTAATAAGCAGTACTGTTACCATCAATGGCACTATGGTACAATTCTTATATATGTATTCATTAAACTAAATATGCGATACAATTTTAAAAATTACTGCCAAATGTAACAAAGCTGCACAAGGAAAAATGGGTTGCTTCCTTAGTAATTCTCTCAAAATATTTAGTTAGTATTTTTAGTATAAACAACACATCAAATTTAGTATCTTGGCTTCTTTAAAATCACATTGAATTAAATTTGATTTGACCCATTTGGTCATTTGAGACTTCACCTCCAAAAGCTACAATTCTGACATAATTTCAGAAGTGTTTGGCCAAGTGCAATAGAAAAGGAAAATGTATAAAGAAATTAGAAAGGTGAAAAAAGTTACTTAATTTTAGAGACTAACATAGTTAAGTGAACAAAAGTTCCGTAATTATTTAAAAGGACACAAATACCATGGCTGAAACATTATAGTTCAAATTTAGTATGAGCTTTAAAGATTTTCAACAGATTTATTGTATTAGGTTTGTGGAGATTCTACCATAATGCATTTTCTAACTCCTAGCTCCCGTCTGATGATTGATAGACTCATTTCAATATTTTGTCAGAAACGTTCAAACTCAATAAATCATTTAGGTGGCTGTGTTGCTGCTTATAATCTTCTGTGCTTCTGGTTTATTAAATAAGTGAGCGCAAGGATATGTATAGTGGTAATGCAGGACAAAACCATAAGAAAAAATTTCATTTTCACTGTAGACTTCCTTATCTCAGAGCCCCATGCCCTCTACTCCAATAAAGTCTTTAATCATGGGTTCTGGTGTGTTAACGTTTTTGAAAGAACATTAGCTTTGTCCCACCACCAAATGTGAAAATAATACAGGTTTATTTCAGTCAGTTAGGAAAATTATAAAAGTATAAAAGGAGAGGAACTACTCTTAACTGCATTTGCTATCCTACTACCTAGGCATAATAAATACAAGTATTTGCTGTGTATTTTACTAATATTTTTCTCCCTTTGGAGAAACACTCACAGGCAATAGTCCAGAGGAGGACATGTTTGGAAAATAGCAGAGGGACTAGATAAATAAACCACAGGAAACACAGAAAGTAGCAAAACTAGAACATGATCTTGGGCTGTTGGTTCTGAGCCTGTGCTTTAGCTTCTCTGTTACATTATCTCTTATAAAATAAATCGAAGTTCCTACCTGTTCTTAGGCTCCTGGGATTTTAGAGAATACATCACAAAAGCTATGTGTGGGTGTGTGAAGTCTGGCCATATGTAGAGATGGACTGTTAACTGTACATGTGGGGCCATCCACAGGGAAATTCCCCTGGAGTTCCCATTTCCTCACCTGGTAAATTTTAAAATCAGTTCTCTTCTTCAACAGGAGATTTTGATGCTTCTTAGAATTTTAGAAGGAAAAAAGTTAATTAAATACATATTAATAATGATAGTATCTAAATGTTCATTCATGTTTACACATTTATTGACTATATTACAGATGACTTCATCAGAACAAGAATCTATTTACAGAATAGAAAGGGGGAGAATGGAAGCAGTGAGAGCCTCAGGGTCTTAAATTTACCCTGTGGAGAGTAAAAGCTAAGACCTAGAATGTCCAACAGGAGGCCCTAGGGTAAGAGCCACTTTTACCATATTTGCCCTGCAAGGTTTCTCTCCCAAGTCCCACAAAATGAAGTAAGGTTTATGGGCTTGTCACTTAAGCATTTCAATGTGGACACCCTGAGCCATTCGAGATTACACATGAATTTGTTTATACCACTTTTCCTGTCTTATTGATCAAATTAGTCAACCATCAAATTTCCTCTTCATATTATAACATATATATAGGTCATTTGCATATGCCTATTTCAACTTTGCAAATGGTTCTATAGACATTTGAAGCTATTAAGCTGATTAAAATAATGACATTTTATTAGCAACAAAAATACTTGTTGCTTTTGATGGTTGGTAAATATGTAAAATACAATTCTACCTTTTTCAGATAAAACATTGCTTATTTTCTTACAACTTTAGTTCTTTTGTCCAGATATTTCTGTGGGTATAGGCCATTATATACATCTGGTAGTCTTCTCCAAAATAACCATTGGGAATTTTGCCATCTTTCATGTAGTCCCAGAGATTATTGATTACAAAGTTTTTGTTTCTTGCAAGATTTGTGATAATATCTTTCAATAACATCTAGCATAAGAAGTTTAAAAGAAAAAATAGCCAAATGCTTTATGGCTTTTCAACTTTATTCTATTATGATTTCAGATTGTGGGTGAAGCAGATTAAAACTGTATTGACTCAGAGTATTAAAGGATCGTATTTTTCTTAAAAACCTTCACAGTTGATTTCATTCTATAAAGTTGCAAGACAGTTAACAGTTCACTTTGGAATGGTGAAAAATCTGCTAAGCAAAAGTTTATCGGACAACATCAAATTACGGAGATTTTCTTCTTTACTTTTACTATAAGAAAAGAATGTGAAAATAATACACATGTAAAGATACCTAAACTTACAGTACAAAAAACATCACTTTTAAATTTAAATCTCATTTTGTATTCATTTTACAAATTGAATATTGGTATTATATTGTTATAGTATACAATATTGTGCTACTTGTATTTTAAAACAAAAGCAAAATGAGCATAGAACCACACCATTCCCCTACAGTTTTGCAAAAGTATGTATTGTCTTTATTCCTCTACATATATGTACAATTTTTTAAATATTTGATTTTTTAGATTTTTTTTTTTTTTTTTTTAGTTTTAGGTTTACAACAAAATTGAGAGGGAGGTACAGAAGTATTCCCACACATCCTATGAGACCACACATGGATAGCTGCCCACATTTTCAACTCCCACACTTAAAGTGGCACATACATTACTATTAATGAACCTCCATTGACACATCATTATCATTCAAAGTCCATTAGGGCTCACTCTTGGTGCTGTACAATCTGTGGGTTTGGACAAATGTATAAAGACAAGTAACCACCATTATGCTACATATATATACACATATACTAGATACATGTTTATACTATAGGCATATATATATACACACATTATGTATTCTTATACATATTATAAATATATATAGTACACATAGTGTATATATAGTGTGTGTGTGAATATATATATATATATATACACTTTCACTGTCCTAAGAACCCTCTGTGCTCTGACTATTCATTCCTCCCTCCCTCTCCTTTATAAATGTTTGTGTCTTTTGCACATAGGTGGTGTGTTGTCACATCATTTTCTTTCCTACAAGATTTGTTAGGTGTAGTCATTTCAGTCTGGTGGTATTTAGGTTTTGCTTCCTTGATGTTCTTATTTGCAAACTTGAGGAGGGTTGAGAGAGAGTAGAAGTAACAAGACTATACCAATTTTCATCTGCAACCAAGAATATGTATGACAACATTTTGCATAATATTTATACATGAATACACATAATTTATAGAATTTAAGGCTAGATAGGACTTTAAGGGATCATCCAATTTATGCATGAATATGTATTTATAAACATAAAACACATATGCACTCTCTGCTGACTCTGGTTTGGGTATTTCAGCTTTGGAATGCTCACTCACTAGGATTAAGTTTGGGCTAGACCACCCACAAAACCAAGGCCACCCAAGGGAAAATTTGAGATCTGGACAAGCAGAGTTGCCAGACTTGCCTGGGAGAACAGCTGGCCATCCCAGCACCTGCTGCCCAGCTCAAGACAGCTGGGGATGAGGCCACGTGGGCCCAGCTGCTTTCAGGATGGGCACTGACAAAGACCACTGCCGCTTGGCATCTGTCAACTCTTGCTATATTTGGCCGAGAAAGTTTGGCAGGGAGTTTTGTGGTCTACCAAGTAAAATTTAGGCTGATTAGTCATAAACCAGGATCATAAAAATCATAGGGTTGGAAGGAACCTCCAGTGAAGTAGGTTTCAACCTTTGGTGTGAATTAGAATAATATTGGGAGCTTCCTGAGAAGGTTCATTTCCAGACACCACCCCTTATAGAATCTGATTCCGTGGGTCTTGGATGAAGCTGTTTACCATTTACATTTTTCAAAAAGCTCCTGAGGTAGGTTTAATATACATGAACGGAGGCTTTTTAAAGTTCTAAGAAATATCGCAGTTTATGACTAATCTAACACTTGGGATGCTTAGTAAAAATAAGTATTACTAGGTCTTATTGACTCAGAAGTCAGGGCATGTATGAATCTATCTGTAATTGTGAATTTACCATTTGCTAAACACATAAATATAAGAAAATCATAAAAAATGTATACAAACTGTATTTCTTCCTGGTTAAATGTAGGGCATGAGTCTTATTATACATTTAAAAATTATTAACTATACATTTAAAAATTATTCTTTCAAAAGAAAACTAAGGGATCCCATATGTGTAAATAATTTAACATTTTTTTAAGTTTAATTTTTAAAACTAGAAGATCTCTTTTGAGATGTGAACAGCCTGATGAAACTCTAGGGATGAAGGTGTTGACTTGATGTATGCATCTCTGTGTTTATTTTTCTCTCAGTACTAAATAAATCAAAAGCTTTAAGGATTTGAAATGGAAACAGAACCCCATGTTATAATTTTAGATGTGGCAAATTAGACTGTTCTATTAAAAAATTGGATATTTCTGTATGGCCTTAAGGGCAACCTATATATTTTGCACAGGTTTCTCCAGGGCAAGAAGGAGAACGGCTTTGTTAATTCATCTCATTTTCAGAAAATGATCTGATCTGAGTGTCAGCAGTTCTGGGAATCTGCATTTGCATACTCCTCTCTTCTCTCTAAGGATTTTCCTAGGTTTTAGAGCATCTATGAATTACCCAAAATTATGTATTCTATTTTTCTGGAGAACTAGTTCATAGCTTTCATTAGAATCTTCGAAAATGAAGAGCTAAGATTTGCTGCATCTAATGGGATGGTAACTAAGCAGTGCAATCACCCAATACCATATTTTGTCAAGAAGTGATGAGAAAGGGCTATATAAGACTTAAAACGCTCATCTTAGTGAATGTAAGCTTTAAGCTTTCATAGTGTGATTTGTAATTTCTTTTCTGTTAAGCAAGTAAAATATCTCAGTGAATCCAAATATAATTTTTAGTTTATAAAATATTATAAATGCAGCATGATGGTTTTGATATATATGCTTTGCATGGTGTGAAAGTCTGTGCAGCTAATTTGTAGGTTCCTTCTCTTAAATTTCATCATAAAGAGGTCCTATGCATTTGTCTCCCTGCTATTTGATGTGGTTGGATCTTATCTACTCCTCCATTTAATAATACGTGTCTCCTCCTCACAAACATGAACATGCGTAAACATTTTGAAGATTCCAATTCCTCTCACTCATCCTTTTATTGCTGCAATAATAGATTTTTTTTCTGATTCTTATTTGGGGGAGAATGGCAGAATGAGAGCCCTAAAATCAGCCAGTCCCATACTAGATTTTAAAACATTCCTGCTAAACGAAAATGTGGAGCAGTTGATCTTCATGTGTCTGTAGTCCTAGAGTGATGGTTGTTCTGTTTGATGAAGGAGGAAAAACGAAAGCAAGCAAGCTAGCCTATGAACACGAGAGAGAGGAGAGCGAGAGAGAGAGAAAAAATGTCTCCAGGATTGAAGTCCATTTATGAATATTATCACTTCGCTAAATGTTCCAAAATACGTATAGTAGATTCATTAGCAGGAATTGCTTTGAAGTTGTTGGCATATTCTTTACATCTGAAATAAAAATCTTAATTATTTTTACATTGTTTACCAAAAAAAGATTTAAAGATAATTTTTAATTCAACTCATATTCTTGGATTTTTAGCAAATTTGGAGGACAAGGTGTTTTATTTTTGTCAAAATTCCACAATGTGAGGCACAGATTGGTTGACTTTCATTAGCCACAAGGTTAGCAATGGGGCTACCTCTTCCAACCACCTTTCCTTCCCAATTCTATTATGTGATATAATAAAAAATATATTCAGTCTTCTCCCTGGGATCCTGGCACAGAGTTCTTAAAACCCTTGGGAATTCCTCAGAGATAACATTGTCTTTTGTTATTCATCACAAGCCATCTGATTAAAGAGGTGGAACTTTCAGTCTCACTCCCTGACCTGCTGAGAGAAGAGGGACTGGAGATTAAATTTAATCATGGGACCAAAATATTCAATCACATATACGAAAGAAAAGTCCATATAAAAACCCTGAAACAAAGAGGCTCAAGGAGCCTCTGGGTTGGTGAACCCATAGATGTGTTGGGAGCCTGCAAAGGATATGGAAGTTCTGCACAGGTCGTATGCCCCAGCCTTGCCCTATGCATCTCTTCCATTTGACATCTTTTATAGTAAAAGTGTAATAATAAATAGAGCACTCTTGAGTTTTGTCAGTCATTGCAGTGGATTACATAAAACTGAAAGAGGATCTTGAGAACCCTGAATTTTTAGCCAGTTGATTAATAGTATGGGTGGTCCCCATATATCAGAAGTGTGGAACTTCTGAAGTGAGGGTAGTGGTGTGAGAATAAGCGCTTAAACCTGTGGTATCTGACACTAACTTTAGGTAGCTACTGTCAGAATTGAAGTGAATTGTGGGAATCCAGTTGGTATTAGAAAGTTTGGGTGGGAATCACATATACCATAACACATGAAAACTGGAAGTAGAAGCAAGTCAAAGGGAGCTATGCTTTTAGGTTTCTGACACCTTACTGATAACACCAACCCTTTCTGTCAGGATGTCTCTGCAGTCATGGGCTCTCTGTTAGCATGAATTTCCTGAGTCCTGACTATGTGCAAATCACCTGCTGGAACTGTAAAGGCCAGAAAGATGAATTAGACATTTCTTCTGCAATGAAGAATCTGAATTTACTAGCTAACGAAATTCACATTCAAGAGCTATACCATAACATAGACATATTATAGGACAAAACCAAGGTGTTTGAAAGTGAACAGTTCCAGTAAGTTGGGAGAAAGTAACAACAACAGTAATAAATAGGTTCTGTGAAGAATGCTTATTTGAACTTGTCTTTGAAACATGGAGCCAATTAAAGGCATCCAAAGAGCTACAGAAAAGCTCATTAGCACCAATACGTTGAAAAATGTCTCACCTATATAACACTAGGTTAAATAATTAGGAAGAAATAGTCAAGAATGATAGTTAAACTTTATGAAAGAGCAGATCCATTCAAGATACTGTTTGTTTTCCATTGGTACATTCTACAATTTTAGTGTGGCACATTGAAGTATTCTACACGTTTGTTAAATAAAAGAATATATCATCTCTGTTTTAAAAAGACTTGTACAAGTGCTATACAGAAGCTGGTGATAAAAAGGTAAGAAAAAGAAAGACAGGGTCCTAGCCCCCATTTAAGTTATGATTTAGGGTGAGAGAAACAATATTCTACTAATTCTACAGATACATATAAAATTATAGCTGTTTAAGTGCTATGCACAAGAGTAAAACATGAGTGAAGGTGATGATTGGACTGGTTTAGTCAGGAAGGTTTGTCTGAGGAAATAAAAGAGTGAACTGGGTGAATGAAGCGAGAGTTTCAGGGAAAGAGAATGCCACAAGGATGATAGCAAGGAAGATAATGGAGCAGAATATGAGATTGGAGAAGAAGGATCAAGACTTCATGTAGCTAATCATTATTTAAGACCAGTGGGGATCCATTAGTGCGTTAAACAGAAGGGGCTAGGTGACATGAGCTGCTCATTTTTAAAAGATGCTTGATGGATCCTGGGCTAGTCATCTAATCTTTCTGTGAGTCGTTTCCTTGATCTGCATAACGGAAGTACTAATACTATCTTGCAGTGATATTATGAGCATTTAGAAATAATAGATATGCATGTCCTGAAAATATAATAGGGTTAGAATAAATGATAGTTCTTTATCATTGGTTGATACGGGGCTTTCATGAGGATTGAATGGAATTACAAATGTATTGTTCCTGAAAATAGTAAATGTCAAGTATGTACTTCTCTCCTTCTTGTTTCTTCCTTGCACAGCATATTGAAAAGAGCATAAGAGTTGGAGTCAGAAAACTTGAGTGAGAGCTTTGATTCTGATTCTCACCTTAGGCAGCTTCTTCTCTGAGGCTCAGTGTCTTCTCTGTAAAATCAAAACAATGATATACCTACTTTAAAATCATTGACAAGCTTATGCAAGATAATGTATCTGAAAGTTCTCATAACCTGGGAAACTTTATAGAAATAAATTGTGTTTTCATTATTTGATGTTCTCTTAATATTGGCAACCATTTTAGTCCAATTCTGACAGTAAAGCCATCAATCACAGTGAATTTCTTCCCACTTTCATTACTTTCAAACTCATCAATGTAGAGATTTCAGACTTTTGGTCAAATGATCCCACAGCTGGGTAAACCTGTCAAACTGTTATTTTTTCATCTCACCTGTTAACTTTTCTGGCCTGTAATGCAAATAATTTTTTTTTAATATAATGCCCAGCGTTCATCAGGAAGCACTATGGTTTTACACTTAGTTCATGTTCTAAATTTAAGAATACCAAAATCCCTAGTTTATCTCTTTTCTTGGATTTCTGACTTCTATTCTGAACTGATGTGATTTCTTCCTCAATTGAGTTATAAAAGAGGACCAGACTTTTCACCTTGGAATCTAACCATTCTCTCACTTGATTTTCTGCACTATTTATCAGATGTTCTTTTGATTCCTATGGTTAAAACATAACATGGCTATATCATATCTCATTTACATGATGGATAATTTATGTTTTAGGCATATTAATTCTTTGAATTTTATCATGTTACCTGAGGCTTCTAACATTTTACGAAAAAGTTAAGAAAAATATAGACACAAATTTTTGTATTTATCTGCTAAATGATTTTATAGCAAAGGAAAGATTAATTAAAGAACATGTTTGTGTTCAAATTTAAATTATGATGAAGATATATGTCAATTTAATCCATTCAAAAGTGGAAGTTGTAATGTTATGTGGTTTCACAAATAAGAGAAACAAAGTATATTACAGTGGAATCGTGATTTACTTTGTATTGTTTTTCCTTGAAGTCCTACTACCCAAATATAAAGTTTTAGTAAAGCATTTTAGAACCTTAAGAATATAAATGTATATAGAAATCTCCTATTATACTTGAGATTATAATATGAATGCAGGAAACAGAGCCCTTAGTTTGCTATTGATTTTGTTTTATTTTTGCCAGAAAAAGATAGCTTAAAAATTATTTTCATTTTTGCTGTTAGAACACAGCAGGCTTCTGTGTACATTCATTAAACACTTTGAGGAGGGAAGGATATGTCCTGAAGACATTATTTAGAAAGCCAGAAATGTTGTTCAGTAAAGACAATAAAGATGATAAGTGAAATATACAAATTTGCTAAAAACCTGAGAGGTACTGAAACCCAATTACCCTTTGTCATCTTTTCATGCTTTTGTTGCCATAGGGATGTATAACTTGTGCAGTACAATCTGTGCTGATAACACTGTGGAGTTAATGGGCATTCAATCTAGAGAAGCAGTGACCTGTTTGGATCCAGTGACTGCTAAATCCCTTTTTCCCTTTTATTGTAGCAATGGGAGACAACTAACTAGGAATCTTGGAATTACTCTCCCGATACCAGTAGGTTTATGCCTTATGTTTACCCTAATAATAATACTTTGAGATTAGTACTATTATTAATTTCATTTATATTCATAGGAAACCAGAAATTACAGAGTTTAAATAAGTTTCTGAGGATCACACAACTAGGAAATGGTGGAGCTGGAATTCAAACCCAGGTATTGAGTGCCAGGAAAATTAAATTGAGGCAAGAATGACATAATGCATCAAAGGAAGCCACCAATAACTAAAGAGCAAAGAAGAAAGAGATTTAGAGACTGTCCTGGAAAACAAAACAAAATAAAGCAAAAAACGAAACTTTTGTTCTTAACATGGGATAGAATCATTTTCGTAATTGATCTACCAATTTTGTTTATAATAGATGAAAGAGTTAATGAAACACAATGAAAGGGTATTAGAAAAACACAGTTATATATTTAGAAATAGCATGACACATAGCAAAACCTGACTAGAGGATATCAGAGTTTCCTTCTTTGAAGAGTATAGAGGACATATAAGACAACTCTATGAGTTTGAAATTGTAGAGGTTCAGGTGAAGATAAAGTACATTGCTATTCTACAATTCTCCTATTAAAACACAGTCACAGAAAGGGGCAAATAAAACCTTACAAAGGCAGCTGCACGAACCAAATTTTGTTCTTCAATATAAAGCTGTGAATATGGTAATGCTTGTCAAGAAAATTTAACTTAAGCCACAAATAATGTCGTATGGGGGCAAAAGGAAGGCATCAGTAACTAAAATAGGACCTTAGAGGCTAACCACACTGTTCTGAATACTGGTGAGAACTTGAGAGTCCTCCAAAATACAATAAGGAGCAGCCCCACCATAGGGCTGCGTAAGCTGTTCTGTGAATAAAAGTCATGTTTCGTGAACTCTATTTCGTAAGTGGAAACTGGGCTTTAGAATGGCTGTCTCGCCTCCCATTAGATGAAATGTTGGAACTTTTGATCCAAATTAGAAGTATACTTAAGAAATATCTTTCTTAAGAAATGGACATTAATAGGCCCAATCAATAGTTCTAAAGAAAATTAATTACATAGGTATGCATGCTCTGCACATGTACCCCAGAACTTAAAGTATAATAATAATAATAATAATAATAGAAACTGCCAAAGAGTTTATATGGAAAAAAAGAGAAAAAAGAAATGCATTCAATTAATGGAACTATTTCTGGTGAAATGTGATACAGGCTTTTGAGAAACTTAAATGTTAGTCAATTTCCTTTTTTTGGGGGGATTTCATTTTTTTTTCTTTTTTTACTATAAGTTCTAGGATACATGTGCAGAACATGCAGGTTTGTTACGTAGGTATACACGTGCCATGGTGGTTTGCTGCTCCCATCAACCCATCATCGACATTAGGTAATTCTCCTAATGCTATCCCTCCCTTAGCCCCCACTCCCCGACAAGCCCCTGTGTGTGATGTTCCCCTCTCTGTGTCCATGTGTTCTTGTTGCCTTTAAGATTATAGAAAGTCTGATTCCAGCAACTAGTAAGTATTTGCTTGTAGTGTTCCGAAATCTCCACGAGAAGTTATTCTATTACAGAAAGATTAGTGGTCTGAGAAACAGATGGTGTATGTTCCAGGTGGGAACATACTTTTTCTCATTTGGATATGTGGTTATAAGTGAATCACATCACCTCTTGGGGCTAAGTTTCTCATCTGTGAAAAAATGAGAGTACTTTTTAGGTCATCTTTTCTAAGATTGTAGAAAATTCTTCACTGTTCTTCATGAGTTGTTAAGTTATTAATTTGCATGGATAGGTTTTCTGTTTGATAAAGAGTACTGTTACCACAAAGATGACTATAATCATTTTGGAATTCTTATATAGTAAATTAAGCAGCAGATGCCTGTTATTAATTATTCTTGGTGGCTCACACTGAGTTCCAGAGGACAGAACTAGAAGCCATCACAAATGGTACTGGCATATTTAACTCCAGCTCTGTTGATATTTGGTTTTGCAAATTCACATTAATGGAGACACCTGTTTAAAATATCAGATACTACTGTGCAACCCTGTAGAAAGAAACAACAGAAAGGAAATTATTGCTAACATTTAATTGAAATGAGTGTTACTAGCTGAATAAACACTCTGTGGTCAATAATTTCAGTCCCAGCTGGAAAATAAATTGAAGAGACAGTGCATTAAGCTGGTGATTGTGCTAAAGTAGCTTGCTGTATTGTTATAAATAAGCATCAACTGATTTTTTTTCTTACTCCTTTTACATCATTGGTTCTCAATCATGGCTGTGCATTGTTGTTACCTGGGGAGCTTTAGAAAGCTCCCATTTCCCAGACTGCACTTCCATACAAATTAAAGCTGAATTTCCAGGCCTGGACTCCAGGCATTAGTGTTTTTTAAAATTCCACACACGATTCCAATGTGTAGAGTTGTTTGAGAACCACTATTCTACATAACCAAACTGTTTTTATATTCAAAGCTTTTATAGGACTTAAGATGGGCTTGATTTAAGAAATATAAAGGTCTATAGAAATTAAAATTAAAAGATTTAAGAAAGCTTGAGGTCCACACATATTAAAATTCTCATGATTTCAGGACCAATGGAAATGGTTATTCAAGACATTTGTTCCAAAATGTCAGTAGTAGATGCTATATTTTCACATAATTTTTTCATTCACATTAATGTTGCTCTACTATGATATTATAATAAATACTTACAGATGTCAGCTTCACAGAAAAACTTAGAAATTTCCTTTCATTTAATTCAACCTCAAAGAAATTTGACTCATGTTTACTATTAACTCTGAAATGCGCTGAACTTTTCAATTTGTCATTAAAGCTCTTAATTTTGCTGAGTTCACGTGAATATGTTCATTATTAATCTGAATCTTTTTATTTAACTCCCTTATTTCAAGCTTTCTATCTCTTGTGCATTTCCAGGTCTCTAGCTGCTAGGCTTTGCTTTCTTCCAAAAAAAGATTGTCATCTCCTTGGTCTTTGCTTCCTTTAATGCAAGTTCAAATTTTTGTTAAGTCAGACATATCAGAAACTTTAATTTTAATAGTTTTTGCAGTTATATCTTCTTTTTTGACAATCGTTGCCTGTGAGTCTTGTATTAAATCAGTTATTTCCCTTTTTAAAAATATATCCAAAGAATCATATTCATTTGCTGTACCTTTCAAACCTCTGCATGTCCTGGATGTCAGTGTCCTCATTTTTCAAGGAAGCTTTGTTCTGAAATCCTGCTCTCTGCAACTATGTCTGTTTTTTCCCAAGTGATTCCAGTTGTTTCATTTTTTTTCTTTCAATTTTTATTTTGGGTTCAGAGGATACATGTACAGGTTTGTTGCATGGGTAAATTGTATGTTGTGGAGACTTAGTGTACGAATTATTTCGTCACCCGGGTAATGAGTACAGTACCCAATAGGTAGTTTTTTGACCTTTACCCATCTCCCACACTTCCCTCTCAAATAGACACCAGTATCTATTATTCCCATTTTCATGCCCATGTGTACTCAATGTTGAGCTCCTTATAAGTGAAAACATGTGGTATTTGGTTTTCTATTCCTCTGTCAGTTTGCTTAGGATAATGGCCTCCAGCTCCATCCAGGTTGCTGCAAAAGACATGATTTCATTCTTTTTTATGACTGTGTAGTATTTCATAGTGTATATATACCACATTTTCTTTATCTAGTCCACTGTTGATGGGCATCTAGGTTGACTCCATGCTTTTGCTATTGTGAATAGTGCTGTGATGAACATATACGTGCATGTGTCTTTATGGTATAATGATTTATATTTTGGAGGTATATATCCAGTAATGGTATTACTGGTTCTAATAGTAGTTCTCTTTTGAGTTCTTTGAGAAATTTCCAAATTGTTTTTCACAGTGGCTAAACTAATTTACATTCCTATCAGCAATGTATAAGCATTCCCTTTTCTCTGCAGACTCACCAGCATCTGTTATTTTTTGACTTTTTGGCAATAGCTATTCTGGCTGGTGAGTTGGTATCTCATTTTGGTTTTGATTTGCATTTCTCTAATGATTAGTGATATTAAGCATTTTTTATATGCTTGTTGGTCACATGTATGTCTTCTTTTGAGAAGCGTCCGTTTGTGTCCTTTGCCCATTTTTAAAATGGGGTTGTATGTTATTGGTTTGTTGATTTCTCTTCATTATTAATACATCAAGTTTAGATTTACATTTACTTTTAAAAGATAGTAACTTATTTTCAAGTTTTACTTATAATGTTACTTCTAGAAGAAGTTTTAAATAATATTTCTTATTTCTACAGCTATATTATTTTAATTGATAATTCACAATGTTGTTTTATTTACAAGCATTTGAAATAGAAAAGGGGAAATAATACTTGATGTTCAGAGTAAGCTGTAATTAAAATAAGTATCTTTGAAAACCAAGATGATAAATTAGCCCAACAAGTATAGAAGTGACCTGAGAACACACACACAAAATAGTTGTGAGTTAGAAGACAGGATTTTTAACTTAGAAACTCAATTGGTATTGAAAAAGAAGCATCTAGTTTCTTCAAATAATTTTATTAGAAAACCTATTCTGAGGAAGTCTTGGAAGAAAAATTAACACTCTAAGAATCAAAAAAAGGAAATACTTTGATAGAAATAGCTGGCAATTATGAAATTAAATTATGATTATTCAAATGAAGAAGGAGACTTTATAAGGTGATGTGATGCCAGTTTGACAGTAGACAATCAGTAGTAATTTTAAAACCAGATTGTCAAGTCAGCAGTCATACACTCTTCATTCATTCCTAATTAACTCAAAAGTAATATATAACTACATAAAACATGATCAACATTCATTTGCTTTATTAATAATAAGTTTATTGTATATTTTCTGGTTAGTGAGGTCAGAAGGATTGGACACATTGAATTGCATATCACCTGAGGGCCAGAATCAAATGTCCTATGACTTAAGTCTTTTTCATGGGAATTGGCAGGACAGAGGTTTTTGAAAACACTATCTTTAACGCCCTTTTATTGGTTTTCCCCTTTAGAAGTTACTCCACTCCTCCTTCAGTTAATGGGTCTTTCCCCTTCAAGATGGTATGTTTCTCATGGTGCTTTGACTTTTATCATTTAAAAAAAACCTCAGAAGCGTGGAGGAATGTCTGCAGAGCATATTTCTCTTCTGACCAGTCCACTGTGGCCAGGCAGTGTACCCTCAGGGGAGCAACATTAGGGGAGAAAGATAGTCATCCTTTTCTATTTCCCTTCATCAAAGGCTTCTCTTTATATAAAATTGTCACCCAGAGTGGAGAATTATAAAATTATCTAAATGCAAGAGGCTTAAGGAATGAAATATTCAATAGCAGACAGCACAAATTTGGGAAAGCTCCGGAAGTAGGGTATCTTTAAAATCAAAAGTGCTTACTTCTGAAGGATATTGCCTTTATCAAACAGCTTTTAAAACAATTATCTCCTTTGATTCATATGCAAACCTCTTGAGATATAGGGCATGTTTTATTATGGCCATTTTATAGATATGAAGCCATAGAAAGGTTAGGAAAACTACCTCCAGGTTCTAACACAGTAGTTGCAGTGTGGGGCCTCACATTTCAATTTTGAATTATTTTTCTCAAGTTCTTTCACTATGTCATGCAATACAGCAGTCTGTGCCTGCCACTAGAAGTCAGAAGAAATTAAAGTGAGTCCATTAGACTATGTGTCTATTAATCTCTAGGTGTATCTATGAGCTTGTTGTGGCTAAATCCTATAGAAATTTTACTAACAGGAATCACTAAAAGCATATTTTTTTCAGAGATTATGAAACTGTGAAACAAGGATTAGAAAAAAGATTCAAAATATATTCTAAAGAGTAGATCCTTCTGTAGTAACTCTGCATTCCAAATGTGTGAAAAAGGGAAAAACATGAACTCCAATAAATTACAGCTAAAATGAGTTAGCTTATTAACTTCTTTTCTCTGTTTCCTGGTGACTGGCAGCTAGTTGTTCTTAGACGCTTACAAACCTGGGAATGATAGGCATCCTCAAGTTCAAAGACTCCCTTGAACCTTTTGGGCCTACAACTGCAGCTGGAAGTCCTGTTGAAACAGGTTTCGCTGGGTAATTTCCAGCACAGTTGGATACACAGCACGGTGAGAACTGGCTCCCTCAAGGTTGTTTATCGCTGACATTCTGGTCTCAACTAGATTTGGGAAACAGTGGCTGCCTGTGAAACTGGCCTGGGGCATGTACACCTGGCATCTCTAACCTGAGCCACCTGACCCTGGTCACTACCACAGTACTCAGAATCTCTCCCCTACGCAGGTGTAACGCCCCATCTGGCATGCTTATACATAATTAGAAAACACATCTCTACAGGCAGCTGGAGGGGGATTTTCCCTTAGAGAAGAAAACCTTTGCCACCTTTGTAAAAAATACAAATCAAAGAACTTTTTTTTCTTACATGAGATAGATTGTTGTCATTGATATTAAATCATATATATATGATCAATATGTTTGCAGTAATGATTAGTGATTACTAATCATTAATTAAATGGCTAATTACACCTGTGTTAAGGAGGAGAGGAGAACTCTGCTGAGAAATAAAAGATGTTACAGTCTTTTCTTGATTGGTTCTAGTGAAAATGAAATTGGCAGAGGCAGTTTTACTCCTATGGGAATTATTCCCTTTCATTTTAGTGAGGAAGGTGGATATGCTGAGAAAGAATGACTATGTCTGACAGATGAAACCCTGCTAACAAAAATTCCAACTTTTGGTTCTTAGTTCTTTGAAAAATAGCAAAGAATTCTGTAAGCAACTCTTTGTAGGGCTCTTCAAATAACAAAATTAGTGGCTTGGTGACATTTTAATAAAATTCATCTCCATCTTGCAGGACCCCGGGTTTTAGAAACCAGTTGTTGAGTGCTTCATTAGATTCCACACACACATCACTCCTCACCAGAAGTGGTTTAGCTAAGACCAGAATCTGAAAGAGGTTATATCATAGGAACACTGGCTCTTGCTGAGAACAGGTACAAATACTGGCTATGAGAGGGTAGTCTTTGAGCTTCCGAGGACCTTCATCTCAAAGGATCTCAGGCCAAGGACGCTTCAGAAAAGAGATTGCAGAAAAAGGGATTGATTATTCCAATGTCTAGCTCATCATTAAATGGATTTAGTATCCAGATCAAAGTTTTTCCTTCTGTGTCCTTAGGTAATCACAAATGATGACAGCATTGATTTATGGTCATGAAAGATCCTTCTTTACATTTGATGCTAGAAATTACAGCTGTTCTAAGAAGCCTGAGAGGCAGAGTGACTTGAAGACTGCTTTTGGAAAATTATAAAATCTTCTGCTGGGAAAATGATAGAGGAAAATGATATTAGATATCTTACAGAAAATATAAGGTACCCTGTCATCCTTCTACAGACTAGATGACTTAAATGTGATGTGCTGACATCTCTTCAAAGGCAAGCATATGTATTTCCAGTGTCTTTCTGTGAGAAATGTTCCTTATTCTTTTAGTATATTTTGCATTATTACCATGATAGTTTTCCTTCAGTTAAAACTACTTATTAAAAATTTATTTAAAAATAATTCAAAGTACTTGTTGGAACTACAAAAATCTGCAATATTATTTTATGGTTCCTATATTAAATGCTTAAGTTTAGTTTGCCAAGTAGTCTGAAAGATCACTTGTTCTTGTGTGTTTTATAATCCACTCTAACACATGTGGGACTGAAGTTTGGAGCCAAAATATTTTTTTTCCCTTACTGTGAATTCATTTGCAATTCGAGACCTCCAACTGAGGTGAAACAACTTGGTTGTTGTTTCGTAGAATCTTTCAGTTTTGTGAAAGACCATGCGAAAAACAAACCCAACTAGCCCAAATGTATCGATACACAATGTAATAAAGATTTGTTTTCTGCCTGTTATTCTAGATTGAAATCTACTTGTTGAAGACCATGCTTCTTACAGCATTTTCATCAGAACTCATTGGAAGAAACATTTTGATTATTTAATGAAGTGATGTTTTTCTCACAGAGTACAAATTGAATTAGTTCAATGCATTTCTTATATTATCTGGAAGCAATTTTTGCCTAAGCTAACATATATAAAGCCACCACTGGCTGGTAGCTCATGGCTGTAATCCCGGCACTTTGGGAGGCTGAAGTGGGTGGATCACGAGGTCAGGAGATCGAAACCCTCCTGCCAGCATGGTGAAATCCCATCTCTCCTAAAAATACAAAAATTAGCTGGGCATGGTGGCACACGTCTGTAATCCCAGCTACTCGGGAGGTTGAGGCAGGAGAATCACTTAAACCCTGGAGGCGGAGGTCGCAGTGAGCTGAGATCACGCTGCGTCACTGCGCTCCAGCCTGGCAACAGAGTGAGATTCTGTCTCAGAAAAAAAAAAAAAAAGACATCACCCTGACCCTGCGCCCATGCACACGTTCCTTTTTCACTGTTAGGCTTTTATTCCTTGTCAGAAAATTTATAACTAATGTAATATTTAATTTTTTCCTGAATTATTGTTTCTGCAACTAGAATGCAAACTCCATGAAGGCAGGGAGTGTTGTCTATTTTGCTTATTGTTGCTCTCCAATACCTAAAATGTACCTTTCCATTGTAGATGTTCAGTAAACATTTGTTCCATGAATATGTGGCTATTCCTGAAACGTGAATTCACTGGACAATGGCACAAGCTCTTCCCCAGTTTTCATAGTATGTATCTGGATAGTCATTATAGCTCTGAACCAAACAGCAGACAAAGATTGGTTTATTCCACTAAAGAATCAATAAAATATAACAATTAGGATTTTTCATGAAAAACATGATTGAAAGTTGAGCCTTCCTTCCAAGAAAATGAATTAGCCATGTCAATGATATATTGAGATTTAAAATGAGTTGTGTATTATGGCAACTTTCTTTTTAAATGGAGCCTTTGCATCAATATAAACTTCATGGTTAAAAGTCACACTAAGATATCGTGTGAACACTTACACTTGAAATCTGACTTTTCCCTCATTAAGACATAGCCAAATAATAGATTTTTTTTAAAAAAAGGTATAATGTTTAATTGTTTCAAGGAAAACAATGAGGCTGTTCAAATACATTTAAGGTAAACACACATTTAAATATCAAAGAATAAAATATTTTGCTATGTGCTTATTCAAATTTAACTCATAATATAAATCTGCTTAAGACAAAGGGAGTACTGTAAATGAAGGTTAATTAAGGCACCAAATTCTGTAAATTGGGTTCTACTTCATTTTGAAACAGAATGTTGGTAATTGAATCAAAGTCACACATAGAGAACAATAATGCTATAACATGCTGAAGTCAGATTTAGAATCAAAATGAAAACTATTGTTTCCCCATTGCTAGTTTTTTGTTTTGTTTTGTTTTGTTTTAGCTTTAACTAGCAAGTAAAGTTTAGAAAATAAAGTAATAACTATAGACAATGAATTTGCTTGATATTCCTATGGTCTTTACATACATTTACAGTAGTTTTATCACAATACAAAGTTTCTCTAATGGGCAGAGAGCCACTCATTTGACAGACCTTTTATGTGAGGTCAATTTTTTACTTACTTGTAGCAGCAACTTTGCAGCTGCTTTCTTCATAAAGAGTCTGTAATTACTGAATTTGGGAAACAGTCAATCACTAAAATTAAGAAAATGACCCCAGTATACATTCACTAAAACGTTAAGAGCAATTTTTTATTTTTCTCATGGATCTACTTACTATAATTGTTGGAAATATGGCTTGCTAATAATTCAGAAAAAAGGGTTGAGTCAAGGAGAGGCTGGGTAAAAATGTTCCTTCCAGGATTGATAAATCTACACTTGCCTCAACAACCTGAATATCCTTCCCATAAAGGATAATAAAAGAACTATGGCTAACTGATTTACAAAGAGGTTTTGGAAGCAGGAAATTTTTCTGCCCTGAAACAAACCTTTTCTAATGCAACCAATCGCATTGATAGAGATAGAAGTATTTGTCAAATGCATTTTTTTACATATTAAGATGCTACTCCTTAAAGTGTGATACAACAAAAATTATGCAGAATGAATTATGAAGTGACACAATATTTGCTTTTGTCTTTGCAGTCCCAATTTAAACTCTGCTTTACTTTGATAATATTTAAAAGTAATATTTAAAGTAATATTGCTAAATGGAGGAATTTGAATATAAAATTCCACCACCTGATTACAATTAATATTGTACATGTATGTGAGTAGTTTCTGACTTTCTTGTCCTTGTGTGGCACAGGGTGAGACTATTGTTCTGAGAAGTAAACCCTCAATGTTCCAATAATGGAATTTTTTTCTGCCTACCTTTTGCTATGTACAAAATAAGGTCATCACTTTTTTACACGGGTTTCTCTCTGCTTTTATCTTCCTCTTTTCTCCTAGTTGTATTTTCTATTATTCCAAAATTCAGAAAGAAACAATTCCCAAGAATGTGCTCTGAGATGATTGTTCATGCTTTTTTAAGCTTTATTTTCCTACAATCATAGGCTAAAGCATTACAAGAGTCAGTGTGTGACTAATACTTTGGGGAAAACATTCATTTCTACCACTAGTTTTGTAGGTTTTACATAATTCTTTATGGCACCTAATTATTATTCTCATCACTAGGACAACATTGTTCTAAACCTTTGCTGCCTCTAGGATTGAGGATCTTTCAGTCATGCTGATTAAACAGCTTTGTTTTATGTGCAAGTGGCACATGTCTTATGTGGATTTTGTGAGATAATGGCCAGGTTTTCAAATTCATTATTGTGCTTCTGTTGGCATTGAACATTTTCTGATTATGTTCTCCTCTGATTGAAAAGAAAGCAGTAATCATTTTAATACAAAGACATTATTTATAAATTGATAGCTCAGAAAAGTGTAAGAGAAATATGGTTGTTTCCATACCTTATTATCAGATAAAGCCTCACACAAACCTTTAATATAAAAGTACTCAAATGCTACCTATATCAACTATGTTTTTTCTGTATGCCAAATTGTCCCATATAGCAATAAGTATCTATAAATTGTCAGAAAGAAATAAAATAATTTAGCAAAATGTCTCCCATAGCAAAACAGTCTTTGTAAATATTGCCTTTCTCATTCCCCTTCTCAGAAACTCAGTATTTAGCAAAGAATTATGTGCAAACTATTTCCCAACATATATCACAATTGGTAAGTGAATTAAAGAATAATATTTTCTGATCTCATATTCAGAATTTTTCAGGTGCAGGTAAAAAATAACAACAACCAAAATTTTATAATGTTAAGTTTCAGTACCACCAGGGATCCTGGTAAAATATTAGCATGAACAAAGTAATGAACAGGTTTGTATTTGAAGTCAGAAAAATCTATATATCCTGAATTTTCTAAACATTTCTTTTAGATGAGAAGTTTAGACATGGTGGGAATAATATTTCCTTCACATTCTCTTATAAACCTATATTTTATTTGTCTTTGATAAACTATTTTGGAATTATTAAATTGCAACTGCAGATGAAAATGATTTCATCGGTATTCTGCTCTGTATGCTGTCCAGAGATTCAGTCAATGGGGGATTCACATGCTGTCATATCAGTTACCCGATGGGAGGACCTAAAGAGGGAGACCTGGGAGGAGAAATGATCCAGTGCTTGCTTATACATTATTTTATAATCTTTATTAGCACTTTAGATGTCAGAGTAATGAGAAAGAGGGAAAATACCTTTGTCTCTAGTACATAATGAACCTAACCCTTAATAGACTGGTCATGCACAATAAAACATAATTGTGGTTTACTTACATACGTCAACTGACTTTTCCCCAGGCTGCTATGTGTGTATGGAAGCGATGAGCTTTTGGACATTAGGAATATGCTAGTAAGTAGGAGAGCTTGCAGATTGTCCCAATTGCAGTAGAACTTTATTTTAGTCCATGTTGGATTCTAATAGAAGTATTCCCAGTGGGCCCAATTCTATAGTTTCCTGCCATAAAACATCTACATATGTTGCAGGAAGCATCAAGAGCAGAAGCCCCTTGAGAGGAAAGAGTCAATTAATAATATATCTACAGAACCTCTCAGTATCAAGAAAACATACACTTGCACTTCCACAGCTAGAGAAACCAGAAATGCATCAGAATGCCACAGCTGTGTCTATACCATGGACATATAGAAAGAAGACTATATATTTATTAATAATTTCCACTGCCCTTTGTTTTCCAATTTTTGTCTTTAATACTCTAGGCAAGGGAAGCATTAAAAAAGCAGAGCCGATAATTACTTATGAGGTGTGATTAGAAGGGGAGAGAGAAATGGACCCTCACCTTCAAATGGACCCTTCTTAAGTTGTTTGAACTTTCCCATATTAAATTCTTCCTGAAGTACCTTCCTAAAAAGCTGATCATTTGAGCTGAGATTGGTATGTTTTCAGGAAGCCATTGATTGGTTTACTCCCACTCATGGCTGCCACATTCAATGTCTTGTAGAATGGAAATCAGGTAGAGAGACTTTAATGAAGCAGTGGATTGGGAGACTGTGTGTTATCCTAAACCAGGAAGAATTCACAGATGGCTGCTCATCCCATACAGGGCTATCCCTAAGCACTGGGTCTCTGGGTTTTAGAGAAAGAATTAAAAAGAAGAGTGGTTAGATCAAACCTCAGCATCATTCCACCATTGATTGGGATCAGCTTTGACTAGAGTCATTTGTCAATGGTAGGTGACAGTCGTTTTGCTGAATCAAAGAGAGGAAATATCCAGAAAATACAGCAGCAATGCTTGAAATGTCTATGTAGAGTCTATACTTAACCCACCCAATGATGTCAGTCTTTCCTACAGATTTTAATAAAACAATTAAAGACTTTTACTTTAATATCACCCTACTAAAAGTACTTGCTTAAAAGTTATCAATGGCCTGATAATTAGTATATTTAATCACCTTTTTAACTCTTCATTGTTTTTGACCCACACTTTTTTATCCCTTACATTTTTTGATGCTTCAGTTGCTTTGTCCATGAAAAGTGCCAGAGAGTCTTAAGTCTTGATTCAAGTTTAGTGATCTCATGGATTTAAAACTACAAATTACTTTTCTGCTATGCATCAGAAGGCAGCTTCCCTAAGGTAACCTGATGCTTACTGCTAAAAAAGCAATTAATTAGGCAGTTGATTAAGAGAAGAAAGAAAAAGGAAGACTTCCTGCAACATTACTCAGAACATACGTACATCTGTCCATTAGTTGATGGACTCCTGAAGAATTTCCTTCTTCTCTATGCACAACTGAAGGTTAAAAATGGGTGAATTTCAACTTGTAACCTGATGGGTATATTGCTCTTGCCTTTCTTCCATTGGTGAACCATATACAGTGCTAGATAAATTATTTAGAATCTTTATTTTCCGACTTTTATAAACAATGTTCCTAATACTTTCAATAATACCTAGTCTTCTCTTTTAAGATGTTTGGTTTTGAATTCCAAATATGAGGATTTATATGATTCTGGAACATCTCCAAATTTATAAATTCTTTATTGCATTACAGCTCTTTAGAGGTAAGGTTGTGAAAGGATGTGTAAATATTTGGTGAGCAGCCTGAGTCATTCCAATGGAAATATTCCTCTTATAGTATTTTGGCATAAACTAAAAATGCCTCAGGCCTGGTCCTTGAGTTTTGATTCAAATGTAAAAGATTGAAAATGAATGTAGTATATAGGGACATCTTTAATCATCCCCCTGAGCCCTATATTTTCTATAAATACCCATCATAAAATGGGAATTTTCTAATGCATGTTGAATTAGGAAAGTATAGTGTAGATGTGATGTCTGAGAGAGGCCTCAGTGAGTCAGAAAGTGAGGACCAAACCATGTCACTACAACTACTTCCCAACTTAAGCAGGTAGAAAGTAAAATGTTGTCTTAGGTTAGGGGGAAATTTCCCAATTATCTACTATAGCTGAGCCTCTGAACCAGGGGTATAAAATCTTAAAACTGGAGGATATGACTAGATTCTGCCTTTACTAATGGGCTTTTGCTTTTTCAACTCTATGATTTTATGAGAACTGTACTATACATGCTACCTAATATTTTTTATTGTTCTTGTATTTTATAATTTTTTGTTTAAGTATATAACACATATACAAGAAATGCTGAAATTTTACATATATATCTACTGACTTCACCACAGCTTGGATTAAGATGTAGAACATGAAGTATATCACAAGAACTTTTCATACGTCCATCTCAGTCAATCTCATCCCTTTAAAGGTAACCTTTATTCTCATTTTTATTACTATTAGTTTTACCTTTTTCCAAATTTTACATAAATGGAATTTTATAATATATGCTCATTTATGTTGTGTTTTTTTTATGGCTCAAATTATGCCTGCAAATTTAGCTATAATGTTGTGTGTGATAGTAGCTTTTTTAATCACCGGTAGAATTCTAATATGACTATATCACAATTAAGTTATCAATTCTACTGTTGAAAGACAGGTTGTTTCTAGGTTTTTGATAATTTTAACAAAGCTGTTTGGAACATTCTTGTACATGTCCTTTTCTGCACATGTGCTCTCAGCTTTCTTTGGCATATATCTGGAAGTGAAACTGCTGGGTCATAGGATGAGTGGTGATATGGTTTGGCTCTGTGGCCTCACCCAAATCTCATCTCGAACTGCAATTCCCACTTGTAGAAGGATGAACCTGGGGACGTGATTGGCTCATGGGGGTGGGGTTTCCTCCATGCTGTTCTCATGAGATCTGTTGGTTTTATAAGGGGCTCTTCCTTCTTTGCTCTCTGCTCACACTCTCTCCTGCTGCCTTGTGAGAAGGTGCCTGCTGCTTCATCCACCATGATTGTGGGTTTTCTGAGGCTTCCCCAGCCATGCAGAACTGTGAGTCAATTAAACTTCTCTTCTTTATAAATTAACCAGTCTCAGGTAATATCTTTATTACAACGTGAGGATGGACTAATTCAAGTGGCATTAGATTATGCTAAACAGTTTTTCAGAGTGGTTGAACCATTTTATAATCTCATAGCAATACACAATGGTCTGATTGCTCTACATCTTTATCAAAGTTTGTGTAATTCAACTGTTGTGTTGCATGTAGCAGTTTTTCCTTCTTAATTCCTGTGTAGTGTTTTACTATGAATATTCCACAACACATGAATCCATTCTACTACTGAAAGATGTGTGAATCCTTAGCCATTATGATGGGGTATATTGGTATTTCTTATGGCTTCAATGTTTCATTTCCCTGAAGATATATAATGTTGAATACCCTTCTTATATCCTTTCCAAGTATAAGAACATGCCTAAAATACATGAATGTTACAGGTTGAATTGTGCTCCCCTCTCACTCATATGTTAAAATTTTAGCAGTAAGTACCTCAGAATGTGACCTTATTTGGAAATGAGATTGTGGCAGATGTAATTATTTATCTTAGGGTGAGGTCATACTGGAGTAGGGTGAGGTGCTACCCCAATATTAGTGGTGTCCTTAGTAAAAGGGGAAATTTGGATGAAGGAATGCAAACATGGAAAATGCTATCTAAAGATATACAGGAAGAAGATGGTCATATACCAGTCAAGTAAAGAGTCCTGTAACAGATCCTTCTCTCACTGTCCTTAGGAGGAATTTATCCAGCCAACACCTTGATTTCAGACTTCCAGCCTCCAGAACTGTGTGACAATACATCTGTGTAGTTCTAAATAACTCAGTTTATGGCCCTTTGTTACAGCCATTCTAGCAAATTAATGTAATAAGCAACTGTCTCCTCATCACTTCACCCTACACTAGAACTACTACTCCTATTGATAAGGTGTTACCTGTTTCTCCTAAGGCAAACGTCACTTATATTGCAGGCTGGATGGCAGCATTCTCTCTTCAGAATCATTTTGGAACCTACCATTACAGAAGTTGGGTTAGGGATAAAATAGGACAGAGTTGAACATCGTGGATTTTCATGTAAAGCATTAATAGAAAACAATTTGAGAGTTCATTAGCCCCTTTGCTGAAACAAGTCTCAAAGTAACATTCCAACTTTGTTTCCTGCTTTGCCAATTCTAATAAAGGAAAATAAATTTTCTGTCTGGCCTTTATTGAGAACTGCTAGCACTTCATCGTGCTCTAAGAGTATTTGTGTGCCTCATTCATTGATTAGAAAGTTGATTTAAATAAAATAAAATTTATAAGTCTGATGCCAAAATGAGGTACAAGAGGGTTTATGTATAAAAATATATACTTTACCTAGTAGATTTAATCTTGAATTGGAATTCAAACAATTCAAATTATTTCAGTTCTGTCCTGCGTTTGCCTGAATAATCTGCCTGCACTGTAATTTTCACTCTAATATTATCTGTCTCAGTGAATTAGAGATTGTAAGTAAAGCAAATGAAATATGAGAAAAAACATTTCCCTCAGAGGAATGTAAAATTTATAAGATAAATGCTTAGTAAAACAGCACACTTAATAGCATTATATAAATACAGCTTTATGTATTACAGATGGGAAAACATGCCTTGATAGCTTTAGTGTCTGAGATTCTTAATGCCTTACTTGAAAATAACAGCTGGAGCATCAAGAAAAAATAACTTAACACCCAAGGACAGCACTGTGACCATCTGTGGTGGTGAATACGTTCCTAGGTAGGGGGTGTGCAAATGCATAACTGGTGGAAACAGATAACTTTTTTCTTTTTTCCTTCTTTTTTCTCTTTTGAAATAAATAAGGTTGTATTAGAGAAGTTCAACTGATCTTAATACACATTTTAGAAAAACTAACATAGACAAAAAATTGAGAGCTCTGAACTGAAATTAAAATGATAATTATCTTTATTTATTTTCTAAACTAGAGTATCTGAGGGAAAGGCAGCAGGTTGGTATAGCTGTATTTATGAAGCACAGACAGGGAAAATTATGCTATATAAAAATATCAGCTTGCTTTCCTATCAACAACTCTGGACTGTTCTTTAGAAAATGGCCTGAAGTCCATTCTGACATTCCTCGATGTGCATAATGGGCAGTGAAAGGTCACAGGTGGGCTCACTCTCAAGATGTTGCAGCTTCCAGCCTGCAAACATTTCTGTGAGTAGTCCAGTAACACACCACTCTTTGGCACAACAATACAACACAGATATCTCTTTTCTAGAAACCTAGGAGTCAGCCAATTCTTTGACCAAAGTCTATGTTAAAGTTTGGAACATGACCTGTCTTATCGCTCAATGCTTTCTGTTTTAGTCATTTCCCCTGTGACTGGTTCACTATTCATAAATATTGAACCCCACAAATTGCATCATCAATAGACATAGTTTTGCTTTAGCAATAGCTTTGGTTTGGATTTTACATCAGTCAAGCCCCTTTGAATCCATGTAAATAATGAGCAGCGGCAGCTCAACATATAGAAATAGGAATTTGTCATGTGAATTTACTTTGTGTGTTAGATTTAGTAATCACAGAACAGGGACAGGATACAGTCCACCAGTGTTTAGGGAATGTTCTTTGGGTTCCAGATTCAGTATAAACATTTAAGGAGATATATAGTTTTTACCCCAAATATTAAAATATAAAGCGTCATTTTATCCTAGGATTCAAGGTGCTTTATAATTCTAGTAATATTAAAATATCTCTTTCAAATAATGAAACAAATGTTACCTCTCACATCATCTTTGTATATTCTCCATATACAATCCTATATTACAATTCTGAAGTAATTTTATATACTGCAGGTAAACCAAACTTGAATTTCAAAACAAATATTCTTATAAAGCTCCCCTATATGTCAGCTGCATCTTTATAGCCCAAGTTGTGAAGGAAAGGTTTCAAAATATTAGGCCATTATTCCCTCCAGCTTGTCTACTTGTTAATCTGTTCTCTCTATTGGGATATATATCATCTTGTTGTTTCCTCAAAATAAGGAGAGCAGGTGTACACATCAGAAACCTGCTCTTGTTAATTGATTCCTCATAATAGAATTTCAGGCCTGAAAAGGATTTTAGAAGTCATTTAGTGCAGCCCTAAATTCTCTGGCTACCCATTGTCTACAAGGAAAGCACTGAACATTTTCTAATCATGTTCAGTATGTCTTCTTGTGCCTTGAGGTGTCTTTATTTATCTAAATCTCAGCAACACCTGGGACCCACAGACAGCAAATCGAGCGATGAGTGAAGGGGGCCTTTCAAAGTAACAAAACCAGATAAGGCAAGAGTATTTGAGGTCCATTTATTTTCCACTTACCTTTCTCACCCTTTGGTGATAGATGATGAGCCTAGACAAGAATTATAATTGCTTTCTTTTTTTTTTAAGTTATTTAGTAATTTACTTCAGAAGAAAGGTGCTGGAAAGAGGGAAATTACTGTCTTCAAAATCTTTTCATTAATATACCAATCATCTATATGATTGCCCAAAAACTTGAGTGCACTTACATTTTCACCTGTCCACATGCTATTCCTAGTTTTTCTACTGTCATTTATGTCATGCTGTTAAGAGAACACAAGCTGATGTCTGCAGTAAAATAGACTCTCAGTTCCTTCTGTGAATTTCTTAGCAAGAACATACAGGATAGAACTGAAACATTCCCATTTACTGAATTTTTTTCTAGTATTACTCATATACTAGGAACAAGCAATATAACAAAACACTTTTGTCAGATGCATAGTTTGCAAGTATTTTCTCCCATTCCATAGGGTATCTGTTTACTGTGTTGATAGTTTTTTTTTAATTAATTATTTTATTTTCATAGGTTATTGAGGCACAGGTGGTGTTTGGTTACATGAGTAAGTTCTTTAGTGGTGTTTTGTGAATTTGGTGCACCCATCACCCAAGCAGTATACACTGCACCCAGTTTGTGGTCTTTTACCCCTCACCCTCTTCTCACCCTTCCCCCCTGAGTCCCCAAAGACTACTGGTCATTCTGTGCCTTTGCATCCTCATAGCTTAGCTCCCACTTATGAGTGAGTATGTAATGATGTTTGATTTTCCCTTCCTGAGTTACTTCACTTAGAATAATAGTCTCCAGTCCCCTCCAAGATGCTGTGAATGCCATTAATTCATTCCTTTTTATATCTGAGTAGTCCATCATGCACACACACACACACACACACACACACACCACCACTTGTTGATTGATGGGCATTTGAGTTGGGTCCACTTTTTGCAATTGCGAATTGTGCTATTATAAACATGTGTATCCGTGTATCTTTTTCAAATAATGACTTCATCTGGGTAGATACCCAGTAGTGGGATTGCTGGATCAAATGATAATTCTACTTTTAGTTCGTTATGGAATCTCCACACTGCTTTTCATAGTGTTTGTACTAGTTAACATTCCCACCAGTAGTGTAGAAGTGTTTCCATTCACTGCATCCACACCAACATTTATTATTTTTTTATTGTGGTCATTTTATTATTTTTTAGTAAGGTGGTATCGCATTGTGGTTTTGATTTGCATTTCCCTGATCATTAGTGATGTTGAGCATTCTTTCATGTGTTTGTTGGCCATTTGTACATCTTCTTTTCAGAATTGTCTATTCATGTCCTTAACCTATTTTTTGATGGGATTGTTTGCTTTTTTTTCTTTTGCTAATTTGTTTGAGTTCATTGTAGATTATGAATATTCTTTGTCAGATGTATAGATTGTGAATATTTTCTCCCACTCTGTGGGTTGTCTGTTTACTCTGCTGATTTTTCCTTTTGCCATGCAAAACCTCTTTAGTTTAATTAAGTCCCAGGTATTTATCTTTGTTTTTATTGCATTTACTTTTGAGTTCTTGGTCATGAAATCCTTGCCTAAGCCAATGTCTAGAAGGGTTTTTCCAATGCTATCTTCTAGAATTTTTGAAGTTTCGGGTCTTAGATTTAAGTCACTGATCCATATTGAGTTGATTTTTGTATAAGTAAAAGATGGGATTCAGTTTCATTATCCTACATGACTTGCCAATTATCTCAGCACCATTTGTTGAATAAGGTGTCCTTTCCCCACTTTATGTTTTTGTTTGCTTTGTTGAAGATCAGTTGGCTATAAGTATCTGGGTTTATTTCTGAGTTCTCTATTCTGTTCCATTGGTCTATGTGCCTGTTTTTATACTAGTACCAAGCCGTTTTGGTGACTACGGCCTTATCGCATAGTTTGAAATCAGTTAATGTGATGCCTCAAGATTTTTTTTTTTTTTTTTTTTGGTTAGTCTTGCTTTGGCTATGCAGGCTCTTTTTCGATTCTATATGTATTTTGATTTTTTTTTATTTCTGTGAAGAATGATGGTGATATTTTGATGGGAATTGCAGTTAATTTATAGGTTGCTTTTGCAGTCTGGTCATTTTCACAATATTGATTCTACCTATTCATAAGCATGAGATGTGTTTCCATTTGTTTGTGTCAGCTATAATTTATTTCAGGAGGGTTTTGTAGTTTTCCTTTGCAGAGATCTTTCACCTCCTTGCTTAGGTATATTCCTAAGTTTTATTTTATTTTATTTTACTTTTTGCAGCTATCCTAAAAGGGGTTGAGTTCTTGATTTGATTCTCAGCTTGGTTGCTGTTGGTGTATAAAAGAGCTACTGATTTGTATACATTAATTTTGTATCTGGAAACTTTGCTGAATTATTTTATCAGTTCTATGAGCTTTCTGAAAGAGTCTTTAGAGTTTTCTAGGAAAACAATCATCAGCAGCAAACAGCGACAGCTTGACTTCCTCTTTACTGATTTGGATCTCCTTTATTTCTTTCTCTTGTCTGATTGCTCTGGCTAGGACTTTGAGTACTATATTGAAGAGGAGTGGTGACAGTTGGCATCTTTGTCTGGTTGCAGTTCTCAGAGACAATGCTTTCAATTTTCCCCATTCAGTATTATGTTGGCTGTGGGTTTGTCATAAATAGCTTTCGTTACATTGAGGTGTGGTCCTTGTATGCCGATTTTTCTGAGAGTTTTAATCACAAGGAATACTGGATTTTGTCAAATTGTTTTTCTGCATCTATTGAGATGATCATGCAATTTTTGTTTTTAATTCTAATTATGTAGTGTATCGACTTGCGTATGTTAAATCATCCCAGCATCCCTGGTACAAAACCCACTTGATTATGATGGATTAACTTTTTGATATGTTGTTAGATTTGGTTAGCCAGTATTTTATTAAGGACTTTAGCATCTATGTTCATCAAGGATATTGGTCTATAGTTTTCTTTTTTGGTTCTGTCCTTTCCTGGTTTTAGTATTAGGGTGATACTGGCTTCATAGAATGATTTAGGGAGGATTCCCTCTTTCTCTACCTTGTGGAATTGTGTCAATAAAATCGGTAAGAATTCTTCCTTAATGTCTGGTAGAATTTTGCTGTGAATCTGTCTGGTCCTGGACTTTTATGTTGTTGGTAATTTTTCATTACCATTTCAATCTCACTGCTTGTTATTGGTCTGTTCAAGGTATCAAATTCTTTCTGATTTAAGCTAGGAAAGTTGTACCTTTCCAGGAATTTATCCATCTCCTCTAGGTTTTCTAGTTTATGTGCATAAAGGTGTTCATAGTAGCCTTGAATCTTTTGTATTTCAGTGGTTTCAGTTGTAATATCTCCTGTTTTGTTTCTAATTGAGCTTATTTGGATTTTCTGTCTTCTTTTCTTGGTTAATCTTGCTCACGGTCTATCAATTTTATTTATCTTTTCAAAGAACCAGCTTTTTAAATCATTTATTTTTTGTATTTTTTTGTTTCAATTTCATTTAGTTCTGCTTTGATCTTGGTTATTTCTTTTCTTCTGTTGGGCTTGGGTTTGGTTTGTTCTTCTTTTCCTATTTCCTTGAGGTGTGACCTTAGACTCTCTGTGCTCTTTCAGACTTTTTAATGCTGTGAACTTTCCTTTTAACACTGCCTTTGCTGTATCTCATAGGTTTTGATAGGTTGTGTCACTATTGTCATTCAGTTCAAAGAATTTTTAAATTTCCATCTTGATTTCATTTTTGTCCCATTGCTTATTCAGGAGCAGGTTGCTTAATTTTCAAGTATTTGCATGGTTTCGAAAGTTCCTTTTGGAGTTGATTTCCAGTTTTTGTCCACCGTGGGCTGAGAGAGTGCTGGATATAATTTCAATTTTCTTAAATTTATCGAGACTTTTTTGTGGCCTATCATGTGGTCTATCTTGGAGAAAGTTTCATGTGCTATTGAATAGAATGTATATTTTGCAGCTGTTGGTTAGAATGTTCTGTATGTGTCTGTTAAGTCTATTTGTTCCAGGGCATAGTTTAAATCCATTTTTTTTTGTTGGCTTTCTGTCTTTATGACCTGTCCAGTGCTGTCAGTGGAGACTGTGGAGTACTGAAGTCTCCATTATTATTGTGCTACTGTCTATCTCATTTCTTTGGTCTATCAGTAATTGTTTTATCAATTTGGGAACTTCAATGTTAGGTGCATATATTTTTAGGATTGTGATATTTTCCTGTTTGTTGGGCAAGGCCTTTTATCATTGTATAATGTCCCTCTTTGTCTTTTTTAACTATTGTTGCTTTAAAGTTTGTTTTGTTTGATATAAGAATAGCTACTCCTATTTGCTTTTGGTGTTGGTTGCATGAAATGTGTTTTTCCACCTCTTTACCTTAAGTTTATGTGAGTCCTTATGTGTTAAATGAGTCACCTGAAGGCAGTAGATGGTTGGTGTGTTCTTATCCATTCTGTAATTCTGTATCTTTTAAGTGGAGCATCTAGGTAATTTATATTCAATATTAGTACTGAGATGTGAGGTACCATTTCATTCTTCCTGCTATTTGTTGCCTGTATACCTTGGTTTTTATTTATTATATTTTGTTTTATAGGTCCTATGAAATTTATGCTTGAAAGAGGTTCTGTTTTGATGTGTTTTCAGGATTCATTTCAAGATTTAGAGCTCCTTTTAGCAGTTCTTGTAATGCTGGCTTGGTAACGGCAAATTCTCTTATCATTTGATTGTCTGAAAAAGACTATATGTTTCCTTCATTTGTGAAACTTAGTTTCACTGGATACAAAATTCTTGGCTTATAATTGTTTTGTTTGAGGAGGCTGAAGATAGGGCCCCAATTCCTTCTATCTTGTAGGGTTTCTGCTTAGAAATCTGCTGTTAATCTGATAGGTTTTTCTTTATAGGTTACCTGGTGCTTTTGCCTCACAGTTTTTAAGATTCTTTCCTTCATCTTAACTTTGGATAATCTGATACAATATGCCTAGGGAATTATCTATTTTGTGATGAATTTCCCAGGTGTTCTTTGAGCTTCTTGTATTTGGATGTCTAGGTCTCTAGCAAGGCCAGAAAAATTTTCTTTGATTAATTCCTGAAATATGTTTTCCAAACTTTTAGATTTCTCTTCTTCCTCAGGAACGCCATTGCTCTTAGGTTTGGTTATTTAAAATAACCCCAGACTTCTTGGAGGCTTTGTTCATATTTTTGTATTCTTTTTTTCTTTGTCTTTGTTGAATTGGATTAATTCAAAAACTTTGCCTTAGAGCTCTGAAGTTCTTTCTTCTGCTTCTTTGATTCTATTGATGAGCTTTTCCAGAGCAATTTGTATTTCTATCCATCGTTTCCTGAACTTTTGAATGTTTTGTCACTTATGCAATCTATTTCATTGAATATTTCTCCATTTACTTCTTGGATCATTTTTTTTTTAATTTCCTTAGATTGGTCTTCACCTTTCTCTGGTGCCTCCCTATTTAGCTTAATGACTAACCTTCTGAATTCTTTTTCAAGTAAATCAGGGATTTTTTCTTGGTTTGGATCCATTGCTGGTGAGCTAGTGTGATTTTTTGGGGGACGTTGAAGAACTTTGCTTTGTCATAACACCAGAGTCAGTTTTCTGGTTCCTTCTCATTTGGGTAGGATATGTCAGAGAGAAGGTCTAAGCCTCAAGGCTGTTGTTCAGATTCTTTTGTCCCATGGGGTGTTCCCTTGATGTACTACTCTCTTCCTTTTCCTAGGGATGTGGCTTCCTAGGGATGTAGCTGAGCTATAGTGATTGTTATCTCTCTTCTAGCCACCAGCAAGTCTACCAGACTCTGAGTTAGTATTGGGGGTTGTCTGCACAGAGTCTTATGATGTGAACCGTCTGTGGGTCTCTCAGCCATGGATACCAGCACCTGCTCCAGTGAAGATGGCAGGGAAGTAAGGTGGACTCTGTGAGGATCTTTGGCTTTGTTTGCTTAATGCATTATTTTTGTGCTGGTTGGCCTCCTGCCGGGAGGTGGCGTAATCAAGATAGCATCAGCTGTAGAACTCCCAAGAGTATATACCCTTTTTCATCAGTTACCAGGGCGGGTAGGGAAGGACCATTAGGTGGGGGCAGGACTAGGCATGTCTGAACTCACACTTTCCTTGGGTAGGTCTTGCAGCAGCTGCTTTGGGAGATGGGGTCAAGGTTCCCAGGTCAATAGAATTATGTTCCTAGGAGAATTATGGCTGCCTATTCTGTGTCATGCAGGTTGTCAGGAAAGTGGGGGAAAGCCAGCAGTTACAGGCCTCACCCAGCTCCCATGCAACCCAGAGGGCCAGTCTCACTTCCATCATGCCTCCCCCAAGAGCATGGAGTCTGTTTCCAGGCAGTGAGCAAGCAGGTATGAGAACTTGCCCTAGGCTACCCACCTCCCAGCTGCAAAAGTAATTAGGGCTTTTGTTCTTCCCCTGCCTGTGGAGTCTGTACACTGAATTCATGCCCTCCCCCAAGTTCTGGCCAAAAGACTTTTCCATCAGTTCAAATTGTTAACAAAGTTCAGCTGGAGGTTTTCTTCTCCTGGGAGCCTTTTCCCAGTGACTCTGGCTGCCTTCCCCAAGGACACTTGTGAGGCAGGGTAGAAATAGCTTGCTTGGGGACCCAGCTAGTGCACAGGGCTTTTTCAGCTGCTTTCTCTACCCTTGTATTTCTCTCAGCTCTCTAAATTGACTCAGCTCCAGATGAGGTCAGAATCTTCTCCTGTAATCTAGACCTTCAGGTTCCCCAGTGTGGGGGTGTGTTCTGGGACAGACAATCCCCTTTCCCACTTCCACAGTTTGGGCACTCACAGTATTTGGGGTGTCTTCCCCGTCCTGCAGGAGCAATCTCCTTCCTTCAGAGGGTCTGTGTGTTCTCTTGGCTTTCCTAATCTGTTCCTGCAGTTGTTCTGGACCAAAGTTCACAATACAAGCCTCCACACACTGCTCTGTCTGAATGAGAGCTGTAATCTAGTCCTGCCTCCCATCTGCTTTGATCTCTGTTGATAGTTTCTGTTGTTCAGAAGCTCTTAAGTTTAATTAGATCTTGTCTGTCAGTTTTTGCTTTTGTTGCAATTTCTTCTGACATCTTTGTCACGAAATTTTTGTCAGTTCCTATGTCCAGAATGGTATTGACTAGGTTGTCTTTCAGGATTTTTATAGTTTTGGGTTTTATGTGTTCTTGATGAGGCAATGGGGATGGTATCTAGTATGAAAATGGTGGTAGTGGCTTTAGATAGGGTCATGAATATTCTTCTGTGTAACATCAGGTAAGGCACATGTGAGTTCAGATGCTGAAATGTGGGTGATTATGTTGAGAGAACTATAGAAGCTCTCTTCTGAATTCTTCAATTTTCTTGACAAAGTAAGAAACCAGATTATCAGGGCAATGTGAAGCTAAGAGAGGAGCTATTGGAGATTTGAAGAAAAGATGTGTGGCATAGTCACCTAAGAAAGTAGGAGACTGCCTGATTTCCTGAAGTGTAGTGTGATTACCAGGAGCAATTAGAGCCAACTTTGCATTTGTAGCCATCAAGTTAAGGAGTTAACAGTTAGTATTGCTGGGAATTTTTTTCTTCATCATATTCAGCTGCACAGATACAGGCATGGAATAGATGGAAGACAAATTTAACCAGGATTTTAATTTTGCCAAGAGATTGCCATGGAAATACAGATGGTCAAGGGAAATAGTATATACAAGAGAATGAATAAGATTGACAATAGATTTTCAGCTACAGAAGAGTAGGGAAAGTACTAGAGCGAGGGACCTGGATAGACAGGAGGGGATGTCAGAGGGCAGGATGCAGGGAATTGCATTTCAAAAAGGTTTGGGTGGTGCTAATAACAAAATTTGGAGTATGACCAAACGAGTGAGTGGATAAATTAATGAGCCAGATAAGCTCTTTAGGGAAGAGGAGTTCAAGCAATTGGGAGATCAGAGTGCTTGAGACTAACCCACTTGTACATATATTGAATTCTCAAAGAATAATGACAATGATATTCCTCAGAAATCGTTGGGGTTCAGTAGAGTACAGCAATAATTGGAGGGAGTGGGAATACACTTATGACGTAAGGGTTTCCACTGAAAGGGGAAAGTGAATGTTATAAAAGTGGAAATGAGGAAATACCTTATCCCTACAGCCCAGTGGTATTACAGAAAATAGATACTTGTTGGAGGGTCCCAGAGGAAGCAGTGTTCTCATGGCAAAGTCAGATCTCCTGCAGAGCAAGAAGGTGAAATCAATGTTCAAAGAACAGGTTGAGGGGTTTCTGTAAATGATGCTCTGCATGTACAGAAGCAAAGGAGAAGAATTTCAGGATTTGGGAAGGAATGGTAAATAGGAAAATATGTGCATAGTGAGATTCCATAGGAAAAGAAACAAGAAGCTACCCAAGGATCAAAACTGGAAAACAAAAGAATAAACATAACTGTAAGACAATGATAGGAGTGATTGGAAAGACAGAAAATAAAAAGTGATTGGAAAAATAAAGTAATCAAATAGTGTCACTTCAGTTAAGGTGAAAATAAATCAAATTCTTCATAAAATTGTTCATTTCTTATTTTTGATACAGTTATACTTTCTGTCATTTTCCATCCCTCTTAACTCTTCTCAACTCTTCTCATCCATGTCTTTTAAGACAGCAAGCATGACTTTAGGAAGCACATGTTACGTCCTTATAGGTTGTTTACCAGGACAAAGCTATTTGGCCCTTAAAGGCAGGGATCCCCAATCCTGGTCCACAGGTCAGTACCAGTCTGTGGCCTGTTAGGATCAGGGCTGCACAGCAGGAGATGAGCAGACTGGGGGGAAGCGTTAACACCCGAGCTCTGCCTCCTGTTAGATTCTCATAGGAGCTTGAACCCTATTGTGGAATTCTACTTTTCCTCTACCCCACCTCCACCCCCAATGCCATGCACAGAAAAATTGTCTCCCATGAAACCCATCCCTGGAGCCCAAAAGTTTGGGATGGCTGCTTAAAGCAAATTTATAAGGAATGATGATCCTTTACTCCAGTTGTTACAAATTATTTATCACTCTCTAGCTTTACTTCTAACAGCTGCTTCAAACTGCTCTGTATTCTCTCTAATGCTCAGCTTATACCAGAGGGAAAACCAGAGGGATAGTTATCCTATCTCACCACAAGTAGACAAAAGGCAAAGGAAAAAATTACTAGTTGGGTTCATATTCTTTGACAAAGACTTGGAGAGATAAACTTCAAATTAAATTTGGTTAATGTCTAGCATTTTTGTTGTTTTTGTAAGCTGATAAATTTGAGTCAATGGAATAAGTACCCTTTTTACAAAAATAAAATTAAAAAGCTTGATTTGTGTACAGGCATTTATTTGATATGTTTATTATGTAATTTAAAGGTGAGAGGACTTAACAAATTTATTTCAATGTAATTAGCTTGGGCTTAATTATTGTGCATTTTTTAGTCCTTTTATAGTTATACTTTTCTCAAATGACAGAGCTCCTCAGGAAATTATTGGTGCTTATATATTTTGTTTAATGAAATTTAACCAAGCAAATAAAAATCAAAAGGATGACATTGTATTTCAGATGCAGATCAAATTAGGGCTGGTTTGTGTAAATGTTTTGCTTTATTTGCTTTACTATGAAGCACAATTTTCCACACATTTTTTTACCAGTCATCAAACTCTTATCTGCTCTTCATGATCTCTGTTAATTAACCCTTCCTATTTTTATAGAGTGTTTAACCTTTTACAATACCCTAAAGGTCCTGAAGTCTGTAACTTGTTCTAGGGTTAAGACCAAGGAGAAATTGATATACAAATCTCACAGAGGTATTTTTGATTATTTCTAGCTTCTAGCAAAGTTAGAACTAGTAGAAAAGAGCAAAAATCATCTAAAAATATTTAGAGATGATGCTATTTTGACAGCAGGATGGCTCCTAAATCTATTTTCAAATTAACTCATTGCAAATGTTAACAAACATTTGATTTAAACTTTTTAAAATGTATAAATATATAAATATTCATTTTAGAAAAGGAAAACTAGCTTAAAATTGTGTCAGGAATGGCATTTATGGGCCAGTTTTTTAGAATATTTATTTCAATGGAACTGAAATATAATCTATAATTTGCTACGTGATCTGCATGCCGCAGAAAATGTTTCACTTCTTCAACTCCATACTGCTAAACTACAGAGTTCTGTGAAACTTGTGAGTTTCAGAGTTGAGACTTGTGATCTCAAACACAACTTCATGAAATCCTGCATCTTATTTCTCAACAAGTACTAATATATGATCTTTATTGCAAAAAGTGTATAGCTTCATTCTGCTCAGCATATTATGGTGAGTAATCTCATCATCTTTCCACTAATTTACTGAGCCCAAAGATTCAAATGAAACCTACTAATCAGTCTGCTTTTGAGACAAACTCAACAAAAGAGAAAATAAAGTTATCAGGAATGCCTTGCAAATTGTATGTGCTCCTAGTGACAACTGAGTGGATTCTTTACTAAATTTTTAGAACATCAGTTGGAGAATCTATTATAGTATTTTTGGGAGGAAGGTCACTGTCAAACATCCACTTTTTACATCACTGAGAAAGTCTTATTTTATTGGTCTTTCTTCTGTCTTCTGACATTATTCCCATCTCCTTGACATTTTCAAAGATTGATTTAGTTTTAATGAGCTCCATCTGTAAATTTTTCACACAACTCAGGATATAACTCACCCAGATATAGAAGCTTCCTTTGCTGGATCAATCACCTTACTCAACCTAATTTTCCCAACTCCATCGATGTTGACTGTACACAAGACTCATAACTCATGATTCACATCTTCTATATGGAGTAACTCACAGTTATGTTTGCTTTAAAATGCTATCAGTGTGTACCTGATCCTTCAAACAACAATTTGCTATCAGAAATAAGCTAGCAATTTGTTGTTACAGATACTTTAAGAAGTGATTGATGAAGAGTCACTGAGTATATTAAGGGTCATTTTATTACCCTCATTATTCATTAAGACAACTTGAAGTAGAATCTGTAAGTCCTAATATTAAAGCTTTTTAAATTTTCTTTCTGGCTTGCTGCAATGTTTTCCTTTTTGCAGGAGTAATTTGGCTACTACTACCATTTGTATGGTTTTTACATTTCATGTCGTATTTTAATTATCTCACTCTATTACCATATACATTTTAAAAATGAAAGAAAAATAATCTTCCTCTTATTACTACTCAAGTATAAATTTTAGGATGTGAGAACGAAAATTTATTAAATGTTTATTCTCTGGAGTCTTATGAATAACTATTAAACCATTGCAACCACAAAACAAGAAACAGAATGATCATTTCCTAATACATTGGGATAAATTACCACTGGGCTTTTAGTCAATGAGTTTGGACTAGAGATGCAGATAATTGTGTGACTTAAGTTGTATTGTTTTTATAGTCCTTTTGAGATGCCATGAGTAAACAGATTTTGGGCATAAGTTACAAAAAGTGAATCAAAGTTTTTAGGGCTTACATGCTGTATTATCCATGTAACGTGTAGAACTTACGGAAAAAATTCAAAAGAGGAGAAAAAGTTTTAAATTATTTATCTATACATTTATTTATTCATCTACTCTGTTATTTAAAATTAATGACCTCACTGGATTTAATGACCCCACTGGGTTTAATGACCCCCAAGTTTAGAAGGTAGCTAATTTATCTTTGTCTTTGAATTAGTGCTCACCATTTTGTCTTGCCATTCAAGATTTCCAAGAAGCTTGCTAAACGCCCACTGTATCCAGTATCAATAATATTCATAAATAAGATGGACTCGTAGAAAAACATTATCATATTATATCAAATGCTTTTTATAGTAATTTCACAAGTGTACTGAATATTCAGATTATGTTTCAAATTAACATAATATAAAATTCAATAGTTATTCTGGTTATGTTAATTTGTGAAAATCTAAAAATTAAAGAATTAAAGAATTTATCTTCATCTTTCATTCTTGAACACTGTATTTTCAAATTCTCTATTTTTTCCTGATGTAAACTTTTTCAGAAATATTGCTATTTTATCTACATATGAATTTTTCAGGATGAGGTCATTTATTACATTCCTTCATCATTCTCTTTAATTTCTATATTATCTGAGTAATTAAAATGTTTATTTTGCTTCACAAAAAATAAATTTAAAAACCTAATACTCAAGTTTTTGAAAAGAGTTTTCATTTTTTAATGGGGGAATTAATAAAAGGGAAGGAGACAGGTTATGCCCATTGGAAGAAAATGCAGGGAATTTGTACAGTATGAAAAATGTACATAGAAAACATTGACTGTCCTTTCCTCTGAGATTAGAAAGTGCCGGAGTGGAGAAAGAAAGGGAAAAACATCCCTGAGGGGATAGTTCTGTGGCTCTTAAAAAGTTTAATGACCATATTATATTGAAAAGAATCAGCTGAATTGTCTAAGGGAAAGCAAAAGACAATGTTTCTGTTGTGAAAATTTCAAGCTTCAGTAACTCTCCTAGTGCAAAATATAACAGACATGTTTCCATTCTTAGAAAAGTATGGGTAGCTAAAAGTGAATTAAAAAAATTCAATACAACAAGGTGTTGCATAGAGTAAGCATAGATAAATGTTAAAAATATACTATTTTCTCCTTTAAAAATTATGGGACGAATGATTTTCATTTCCTAACACATTTTGCTTCCAAATTAGTAACTTAACTGTATGCTGGGCTTAATATCTAGGTGAGGAGTTGATAGGTGCAGCCACCTATCACCCACCATGACACAAGTTTACCTGTGTGACAAACCTGCACATTCTGCTCATGTACCCCAAACTTAATAAACAGAAACAAGAAGTCCCCAAAAAATGATGTATGAAAAATAAAAAATAAATATTAAAGAGACAAATATTCTCAAGTGCTGATGAAAACACGTTATGTTTTGGTACTATGCTGGATACTGCACTTGGGAATTCAAAAGAAATTAAAGGCATGGTCTTTTTACTCTAGAATCTTTGAACTCATGGGAAATACTATGGGAACAATTCTGGGAATTTAGAGTCAATACTTTTTCCTTAATTTTCTAGACTGTGGACTTTATCCTGCAGCCAGGAGTTGTATATGTGATACATTATTGAACACATTTCATCAAGTAGTGCATGGACAAAACAAAGTGTTAGGGAGATTGATTTGGAGACTGACATGGTAAGATCAAATTCTTGCAACACTGAACGTATAAAATCAAATTTGGAGGTTTTGAATTACTTATTATATGACTCTAGAAGGGTGAGGAGTACACATCTGAGCTTGTTTACAATTGCTGTCTATCAAATAGGCCTTAAGGCAGAGATTTTAGTTTACTTATCTTGGGGGCTCTAGGCAGCTGATTATTCCCTTGAATAAAGAACAGTTCCCCTTCAAAAGCCTGTGGAAGTGAGAAGATGTGAATGACCTGTGCTGTGGATTGGATGTGCACATCCCTGCAAATAGAGTGAGTGAGTTGTTTCTTAAGTGGGAGACATGGTGCATCCAGGGAAACATGCTTGGCTTTGGTGTTTCTGAGAATTTAAATACGTAGGAATGATCTGGCTTCATTATGGTCCTACCAACACTGAGTTCAGCAAAGCCCAGTAGTCTCCATAGGTGTCAAACGACGGTTCAGTTCCACTAGCCTGTGTGTTTCCCAAGGTAGAGCCTGATGTATCTTTCTGCTTTCTCCCTCAGCGGCAGTACAGGAGGATCCATGGCTCCTGATGTTCATTTTTAACTTTGTTTCCCTCTTATGTCCCTGAATGAGCTGCAAGGCATTGTATTTTATACTTGCATGACTACCTCAAGCTGAACATTTGGCTTAGAAAGAGCTAATGTGTGTTTTCATGTGGCTTCCATGTTAAGTAAGATAACAAAAAACATAATCCTTCAACAATCATCCACCCTCTTGGATGTGCATGTGGAGTTGACAGAGCAGGTGGTGATGCCCCACAAGCCCTCGCCACCACTCATCCAACGTCATACTTTCTCAGGGTTGCCCTGTTACAACCACTGCTTTTGGTGTAATGAGTGAGTCCCAACAATTCTTCCACTAAGCCCAGAACTAATATTTTAAAGATAAAAATATTCTTTCTGAAGTTTTTTAAATTGCATGTGTGTGGATATATGTACCTACACATATACACACTATTTTATAGTATTAGTTAATGAAAGGTTTTATACTGCACTATTGAAAAATGCATTTTAGTGTTACTTAATCCATTTGGAGACAATATTAATAAATTAAGTGACAAGTTTAATTTTTCTTGTGTACATATTTTCACTTTATAGAAATAATTTCTCTTTATTCAGTTTTGACTAATGGTTATTTTTTCCTTGAATACTATCTCACTCTAACACAGATCTCCTGTGTAGTTAGTTATGTAGTGGATAAGATCACACAGATCTTTGCTCAAAAGTCAGCATTTCCATTTGACTCTTTAGATAGTTATTTAATCTTTCTATAAAATGGGAATAATAATAATACCATTCTGATAACTGTTGGAGTTAATAATGCATGTACTATAATTTGCACTGTGCCTGGCACATAATAAGCAGCCAATTGATTCTATCTGAACTTCATTTAGCATGTAGTCCCTGATATATACTAGCAATGTAATAATTAAACAGCAGGAACAAAGGAAGGTGGGGAAAGGAAGAGAAAAGGAAAGGGGAAGAGAAAAGGGAAAGGAAGCAGAAGCAAAAGGGGAAGGGACTCTCTTGAATGAGACAAAATCCTCGATGTATTCCAAAGTATTGTAATGATCTGTTTGCATATCTTTCTCTCCCACAAAACTGTAAGCATCATGCAGGCCAAAAGGATTGTGTTGTTTTCACATCTGTAGCATCCAGAACTATTAATACATTATCTTACAAGTAGATACACACACATTTTTAAGTGAATTAAACAAAAAATATGTATTTATAGGATAATAGTTGTTCAACGTCTGTCACCATATTAAATTGTAAGCTTCATGAAAGTAAGGAATGGACTTGGTTTTTTTTTCTCAACTATGTCTTTTTCAGTTAGTAGGGTACTTGGTGCAGTAAATGGGTATATTGGACTTCAGGGAAGAAATTTCCACAGGTTTCTACATCCCTGGGTAGGCTGATCTATAAGTAGCACCTCCTACATGAGCACAAGAGAAATAATCCTGGAAGGCATTACCATGAATTAGGTAGTTAATTTTTCGGTAACATTGCAAATGACCATTGCTTTACCTTGTACTATACAACATTCAGGAAATCTTGTGAACGTGAAATCTACTTAAAAATTACCACACTAAAGGTAATTTTACAATCATCATGTTAGGCATTTAAAATATCTTTGAGAATATTTTCAATATTTTCGATTGCAACATGTTGTTGGTTATTCTCAATATGTGCTGATAGTCTTTGTCCCTAGGACTTAGGATTTCAGACAGCCTTGTTCCGCCTCTAAGAGGCTAGAGAGCAATCTAAGGTCAGTTCACTGTAAGAATTGGGGTTGATCACGCAGGATGTTGCCTGGACGCGTAACTCCCAGAGTTGCCTGTGAGGTTACTCAAACAAGCACTTTTCACCCGCAGTGAGAAATTACAAGATGTAGCCATCCCATGTTGGGAGAGCTTCTTGCCATTTCTGCTGTCATTTTGATTTTTTCTTTTTGAGTATGTAACAAAGAAAATGGATCCCATGGGGCAACTCTCACACTTGTTACCCTCCATTTCCTCAGTCTAACTGAGTGTAAGTAATGGAATAGTGTTTTAATGGCCCACTCTCCCAAACACCCTCCTAACCCTTCAGCAGAGCTGCTTTGTAGCTGACAAATATGACAGGCAAGGCTAACGAACCCTTAGGCCAGCAATATTCTCATCTTTAATCCATCATAGACATCAAAAAATAATGAGATTTCTTGAAACCATGCCAGCAGTGAGCTCATATGACACTGAGATGATGAATTTACTCAACCACTTACAAAGAAGTAGCCAGCACACCAAAAGACCCAGGTAATTTCACAAGGCAGAGTGGCACTGACTGGAAACATTAATGTTTGTCACATTTTCTGGGTGGTATCTAGTCCCAGAATCTAGTCCATTTGAATTTTTATCCCTGATTCTAAGTTGTGCCTTTTATTTCTTAGTGTGTCGCATGGGAATTGAATTCTACCATCCTTCTCCTGGGAAAGCTGATAAGAGATACTCAAGCTTATGTGCATCCTGCTATTGCTGCTATAAAACTGATAAAATGAGACATTTTAAAAAGATAGTTATTTTAAAAAAATGATGGAGAATTTGTATTTGTTGTTTGTTTGTATTTTAATATTTAAGTTTAACTGGTCTAATCTGGGGGATTTGAATATGATTTTGTAGTTTTGGGTATTTGATTTTTATTATATTGACAAATTATAAGTACATATAGAATACTTAAATATACTTATGGAGTAAAAAGTATGTTACAATTCTGGAATACATTGTGGAATACATAAATTTTGCTAATTAACATCTATCCCCTCAAGTATTAACATTATTTTGTGATAGCATTTCAAATGTACTCTCTTAGTAATATTGAAATGTACAGTAGTCAATTATAAGCTAAGTTTACCATGGTGTACAATGGATCTCAAAAAAACCAAATCATATTTGTTCTTTCTAAGAGGCTTGTACCCTTCAATTACCATCTCCCCATTCTCAACCTTCTCTCAGCCCCAGGTAATCAGCTTTCTACTTTCTGCTTCTATGAGTTAAATTGCTTTAGATTTCACATTAAGTGAGAATCCATATTTTGCTTTTTGTGTTTGGCTATTTCATTTAGCAAAATGTTCTCTAGTTTCTTCCACATTGTCACAATTGACAGAATTTCTTTCCTTTTTAAGGCAGAATAGTATTCCATAGGGTACATATACCATATTTTCTTTAGCTTTTCATCCCTTGATGGACATTTAGGTTGGTTCCATATCTTGGCTATTGTGAATAGTGCTGCAGCGAACATGGAGACATATCTTTGACATTCTGATTTCAAATCTTTGGGTAAATATTCAATAGTGGGATTGCTAGGTTATATGATAATTCTATTTTTAGTTTTTTAATGAAACTCCAAACTGTTTTTCGTAATGGTTGTGCTGATTTGCATTCTTACCTACAGTGTATAAGGATTCTCTTGTCTCTACATCCTTGCCAACATTTATAATTTGTCTTCTGATAATAGATATTCTAACAGGTGTGAAGTGGTTTTAATTTGCATCTTCTTATGATTAGTAATGTTGAGTATTTTCTCATATATCTGATAGCCATTTGTATGTCTTTTTTGAGAAATGTCTATTCAGATGCTTTGTTCATTTTATAGACAAAGTATTTGTTTTCTTTCTATAGAATTGTTTGAGTTCCTTATATATTTTGGATATGGATCTCTTATCAGATGTATGACTTGGCCAATATTTTCTCCCAAACTGGAGGTTCTCTTTACTCTGTTCATTGTTTCCTTTATTGTGCAGACACTTTAAATTTTGATGTAAATTTTAAATTTGTCTACTTTTGCTTTTGTTGCCTATGCTTTTAGGGTCATATCTAAAAAAATCATTGCCCAAATCAATGTAATATAATTTTTCTCCTATGTTTTCCTCTAGGAGTTTCATAATTTCAAGTCTTATGTTTAAAGTCTTTAATGCATTTTGAGTTGATTTTTGTCCATATGATTTTTGTCCTTTATTCTGCTGATGTGGTGTGTCATATTTATCAATTTGAATATGTCGAATCATTTTTGTATCTCAGAGATAAATCCCTCCTGATTATGGTGAATGATCCTATTACTGTGTTGCTGATTTCAGCTTGCCAGTATTTAGTTGTAGATTTTTGCATCATGCTCATTAATGATATTGGCCTGTAGTTTTCTTTTCTGTGATGTCCTTGTCTGACTTTGGTATCAGAAAAATATCAGCCTTGTAAACAGAGTTTGGAAGTGTTCCCTTCTCTTTCATTTCTTGACAAAATTTGTAGAGAATTGGCATTAACTATGTTACTGACAAAGCTGGTCCCCCAAAAGATGGGGTCTTTCTCTGTCCAGTATCACAAAGCCAAACAAAGTGTCAAGCAGTGCAGGCTTTATTCAGTGGCCATGGGATTGAGAAGTAAAAGCATGGCTCAAAATTCAACTTCTCAACTGGGGAAGGGTGAAGGTGTTAAAACGCAGGATTTCGCTAACGAAGGGGTTAGGCATTAAAAGTGAGAAGAGGAATGTCCATGTCTTTTCTGGTAACAGAAGGGAAATGTCCCAGAACCTGAGTGCTGCCTTTCCTTTTGTCCTTTCATGGCTTCTTTTGGTCATTGTCATGGTGGTTGTCAGCGGTCACAGTGCCGTTTAGCCTGGAAATGTGATCATAATGGAGCTTGAGGTCTTTCTGAAGAGATCTGATTGGCTATCTTGGTTCTTACCAGTATGAGCTGGTAAAAAATTCAAAGACAATTTTTTTATTACAGGTGTCCTGTTTCTTAAAGTTAAGCAGAGTTAAGGCTGGGTAGAAATTTAGCTATGTCATGTTGCCATTACACTGTGCAACAAATTTTTCATTTTCTCTATATTTTTTCCTCATTCTTGAGGGGCACAAAGGGATGAAGGTCAATCATCTATAATTTCTTTAAGCTAAATCTGGGTGTTGATATTGGACCCATTTAGAGGAGTGAATTTTTTCCTAGCTAGTCTTAAATAGGTCTGATTATCTCCTGTGTATAAGCCTAGCTGGTCATATTGCTATATGGCCTCAACTTGCTTAGACACAAAAGAAACAAAGTGGTTTAAGAAACAGGGCCCTAAGGTCAAGAGAAGTAGAATGACAGCTAAAGTGCCCAGGAAGGGCAAGAACCATGTGAGATTAGAGATGGCCTGTTTTATAATTTTTCCACATTCCCTGAGGGCCCATACCCTTTTGATTAAATTGGTGCAGCCACTTGGTCTGGTTGTAGATGATTTTAATGTATTTTTCTATTTATCTGAAATTATTTACCCAAGCACAGCAGGAAGAGTCGGTGACTACACACCCTAACTTGTTCTGCCAAGAGGCCATCAAAAGCCAGACGGTTATCATGCATGATGTTGGCTAGTGAGTCCAGGGAGACTATGAGGCAGGTAAGGCCATCACCAGTCTTATAGGCTAGAGTTTCTATAACTGTTTTGAAGCTGTGGAGGGTAACTTCATTCTAAGTGAACCTTCCCTATGAGGCGAGGAGACTGCCCACTATCCTAATACCAGCCAGAATAAGCTGAATCACCATTTATTCCTTAAGCAAAAGGGGGATGGAAAACAATTAAATATTTTGACTTGTCTGGAGATTAGGTGCCCTAGCTGCGCCATCCTTGATATCATCTGTTTTCAAAACAGGCATAGGCTCTGGATGAAACAAGGTGACTCCAAGAGCAAAGGTGAGAGTACCTACAAGCAAGACAAGTCGATTAAGTCCTGGCAGAAAGTACATGCGGGCGCAAGGTAACTTATCTGTTTGAGGTTTCTTGTCCATCCTTCTGAACAGGAACCTCAGATCTGAGAGTGCTTTAGTTCAGTAAGTGGGACTTTCTTCCTTAGGTTCCAGCTGCCTTTATCTGGGTGTGGTGGACCCAAGGCGCCACTCCCTGTAACTCTAAGGCAGAGTTAGTTGTGAGAATTACCAGATATGGTCTTGTCTATTTAGGTTCTAAATAATCTGTGATCTTTCCACTTTTAGAAACCCAGTCCTGGATTGGAAAAGATAAAGGATTAGGTGAGATGCTGAGGGTAATCCTTGAATGCTATAGTCCTGAAGGGTCTCTATTAATTTTCTAATTTTGGTGGCATATTTTATTTTGTTCATGTTTCTGAGGATCTCCTGTTACTTTACCAGACCTGGACCCGTGAGCCATACATTAGCTCATAAGGGCTCAGTTTGACTTTTCCTTTTGGAGTGTTTCTTATTTTTAACAAGGTTGTGGGGAGTAATGAAATCCATGACAGATGGGTTTTCTGGCTTACTTTGGCTAAACTCCTTTTAAGGGTCTGGTTGGTGTGCTCTATTTTACCTGAGACTATGGTCTCCAGGTAGTAAATAGGGATCATTTTATTTCTAAGCCCCAAGAAGCAGCCTTGGTGATGAAAGCTATAAATGCTGGTCCATTATTGCTTTGGATTGACCAAAGCAGCTTGAATCTGGGAACCTTTGCCACCTCATGTGCAATTTCAGTGTGGGTGTCAATGGCTTCTACCCGTTCTGAAAAGGTATCAGTAAGAACCAGGAGGTATAAAAGATTTTAGAGCCTCTGTGCATAACTGTGAAACAGATTTGCCGATCTTTCCCTGGTACCTACCTTGGTGCTAAACCAGATGAGTGGGTCTCCCTTCCCTTCTCCCCACCCACTGCATGAGGTGGATATTAAGGTTATTAACATAGCAGATGGGGTTAGTCTCAACCACCTCTTTGATTAGCTCCAAGAGGTTTCAGGCAGTTATACTTTTGCAAAGCCAGTTTTAAAGGGCCTCCTGAACAGTGAGTGTTAGAATGGTTTTTGTTTTAACAATCAGCAAGGCAACTTTTTGGGAAAAGAAATGTCCATGAGGGCTTATTAGCCATCCTGACCAATCAATAATTTTGGTATAACCCCATTTGGACGCTTTCTTCCATTCCTTTTGAGAGTATAACAGGGTAAAAAAAAGCAAGACCCAGGAAAGAAGGCAAAAGTGGCATTTGGAAAGTGACCTTCCCTAAAGCCACCTGTTTTGACACTAGATTGGCTGTATTATTTTAAGTACCTTAACATCCCCCTTCTGGTGACTATGGCAATGAACTACTGCCACCTGGGCTAGTTTTCTTACAGTCTCTAATAACCTTAAAATAATGGTGCCATTTTTGACGTGTTTATTGTCAGAGGCTAACATGCCCCTTTCCCTCCAACTAGTGCTATGTGTGTAAGATGGAATATTAGTACCTGGAATCAGTGTACACTTGAAGGCCTTCCCTTCATCCAACTTTTATGCCCAGGTTAGAGCAACAAGCTCTGCCTTCTGTCCCCTAAAAGACAGGGCCTCCTGCTTTCATGCTTAAATGTTGGCATTTTCCAAGACCACACGGGCCTGCCACGTCACCATCCTGGGCCTATAAAAACCCAAGACCCTAGCAGGCAGACACACAGGTGGCCAGATGTCAAGAGGAACATGTCAGCAGAAGAAGACACAAGCAGCTGGATGGAGAGAGGACAGGGAGGGAGCACTCCAGCAGAAGAGCACACCAACCAACGCTGGCAGGCATGTTAGCAAGCCACAGCCCATCCACCAGGGAGATGAGGCAGAGTTTAGCCAGGCAGTCTGACATGTTGATGGTTTTTACGGATATAAGAGAACAAACAGAGGAGTAAACAGAGGAGTAAACAGAGAGGAGTAAACAGAGAGGAGTAAACAGAGAGAAGCAGAGAAGGACACACATACACACACATGCGTGTGCGTACACACACGCGCACACACAAAATTTACCATAGGTTGTTTCCTGATCCTGCAGTCTAGACTCTCAGCCCTTCAGTTCTTCACTCATCTTTTCAAGAGCCTTTTGCAGGCCCTCTACTTGGGACATAACCACTCTTCAGTTCTTTTCTCACCTTTGCAGAGACACTTAAGGGAGTCTTAGGATGTAAGGAGCCATTTACTGAGGATGGGACAATGATGTGGTGCCAGGAGTCCCCATACACAACCTGGGCATAATCCTGGGCAAATATCCTGTCGTACATCGCTCAGGGGGTCCTTTCCAGTACAGTTTTATGACCCTTTGCCTGCCTGCTTACTCCCTTACACAATTATATATTACATTTCTCAGAGCTGATCCCTGGCACCAAGAGTCAGGACAAACATATATTCTTTGTCAGCTGATGCTGTCAGCCAGTTGCTGGGTCTCCATGGGGATAAGGGGCATTCCCAAATAGGGAGGTGGACCATCTAGTCCAGGGTCACATGCTGGGTCACCAGTTTTGTTACTGACAAGGCTGGACCCCTATAAGATGGAGTACTTCCCTGTTCAGTGTCATGAAACCAAATATAGGAAACTGAAAGTAAGTTTCAAGCAGTGCAGACTTTATTTGGTGGCCGTGGAATTGAGAAGTGGGAGAATGCCTCATGAATCAACTTCTTGACTAGCAAAGGGTGAGCAGGTTAAAATATGGGGTATCTCTACTGCATGGAGTGGACATTAAAAACGAGGGAAAGGATATTAATGTCTCTTTTGGAAATGGGTGGTGAACTTTTTGGAAATGGAGTGCTTCCTCCATTGTTGTTCCTTTTATGGCTTCTTTTGATCACTGTCACAGCAACTGTTAACTGTCATGGCACTGATGGTAGTGTCATTAAGTGTAGAAATAATATTATAATAAAGCCGGAGGTCTTTTTGAAGTCATTTAATTGGCTATCTTGGTTCTAAGCAGCCTCAGAACAGAGGTCTGGTTCTAACCAGTTTGATTGCAAGGAGAATTTTTATCATAGGCATCCTGTTTCTTAAAGATAAGCAGAGTTAGGGTGGGGTAGAAATTCAACTATGTCACATAGGCATTATCCCAGGTAACTGTTGTTTAAATTCTTGGTAGAATCCAACAATGACACTATCAGGTCCTGGAATTTTCTTTGTTGGAAGACTCCCCCCAACTCCTCACCCCCCACTGTCACCCAGACTGGAGTGTAGTGCAGCAATCTCAGCTGACTGCAACCTCTGCCTCCTAGGCTCAAGTAATTCTTGTACCTCAGCCTCCTGAGTAGCTGAGATTATAGGCATGTGTCACCAGCCTGGCTAATTTTTTTTTGTATTTTTGGTAGAGATGGGGTTTCACCATGTTGGCCTGGCTGGTCTGGAACTCCCAGCCTCAAGTTGATCTGCCAGCCTTGGCCTCCCAGAGTGCTAGGATTATAGGCGTGAGCCACTGCACCTGGCTGATGAATTTTTATTACTGATTGAATCTCTTTACTCATTATTCCAAAGCATCTTTATTTTTAATGCCTCTTTTACATTTTTTTGTCTGTTCAGATTTTCTGTTTTTGTGTGTGTGTGTATGATTCAGTCAAGGTAGGTTGTATGTGTCTAGGAATTTATTCATTTCTTGTAGGTTATCCAATTTTGGGCATATAATTGCTTATAACAGTCTCATGATTTTTGTATTTATCTGATGTCAGTTATAATGTCTCCTCTCTAATATATTGTTTTATGTATTTGAGTCTTTTTTGTTTTTCTTTAGATAAAGACTTGTAATTTTATCTTTAAAAAAAAAAAACTCTTAGTTTTGCTAATCTTTTGTATTGTTTTCCTAGTCTCTATTTCACTTATTTCTGCTCTGATCTTTATTATTCATTTTCTCCTGCTAACATTGGGCTTAGTGTTTTCTTCTTTGTCTATTTTTTAAAGACAAAATATTATTTATTTGTGATTTTTGTTTTTAAGAGATGAAATCTCACTTTTTCACCCAGGCTAAAGTGCCATGGCATGATCATAGCTCATGCAGTCTAGACTCCTGGACTCAAGTGATTCTCCCCCTCAGTCTCCCAAGTAACTGGAATTACCACATGTGATCTTCTTTTTTGATGTAGGTGTTTATTGGTATAAACTTATTTTGACCTGTTTTTGCTTCATCCCATAAGTTTTAGTATGTTGTGTTCCCATTTTGTTTGTCTCATGATATTTTAAATTTCCCTTTAAATTGGTTGTTCTGGGGCATGTTCTGTAGCTTCTATGTATTTGCAAATTTTCCAAAAGTTCTGTTATTATTGATTGTGACTGGAAAAGATGCTTGATATAATTTTGATCTTTTCAAATTTGCTGAGATTTGTCTTGTTACCTAACATATAATCTATCCTGGAGAAGGTTTTGTATGTTCTTGAGAAGAATGTGTTCTCTGTTGGATGGAATATTCTGTGTTGGTCTGTTAGGTTCATTTGATCTAAAGGGTTGTTCAAGTCTAACATTTTCTTATTAATTTTCTGCTTGGATGATCTTTCCGTTGCTGAAAGTGTTGTATTAAGGCCCTCTACTATTATTGAACTGTGAGCTATTTCTTCCTTTAGATTCTTTACTATTTGCTTCACATGTTTAGGTGCTCCACTACTGGATGCATAAATCTTTGCAACTGTTATGTCCTCTTGAGGAACTGATCCTTTTATCATTATATAATGTCCTTCTTTGTCACTTTTTACAAATTTTGAATTAACGTCTGTTTTGTCCAATATAAGTATCACTACCCCTGCTCTCTTTTGGTTTCAATTTGTGTTGGAAATTTGGGTTTCAATTTCCATCCATTCACTTTCGGTTTATGTGTGTCTTTAAAAGTGAAGTGGGTCTCCTGTGTGTGACATATTGTTGGGTCTTATTTTTTATCTATTCATTCACTCTATTTTTATCAAGATTATTATTGATAGGTAAGGACTTACTACTACCATTTTGTTCACTGTTTTCTTGAAGATATTTTGTTTCTTTCTTCCTTTCTTGTCTTCTTTTGTGGTTTCACGGTTTTATGTCATGGTGTGTTTGGTTTGAAGGCAAGGGACACAACTAATGTGAAAGTACTTATGCTTAAAAAACAAGACACCAAAAAAGCGGTGCTCAAATAGAACTTGGCATGTTTTACAGTTTTCTGATGTTTTAGTTTATTACATCATGGATAATGAAGTGTATTTATGGTGGTTCAACTCTAATTATATGAAGAAAGTGTTTAATTCCCAAGAAAATGTTTTCTTTTGCATTCTAAGGGGACATTCAAGAGTAGAATTTATAGAAATAGTCACCCTATAGGTAAGGAGAAAATTGTTCATATTTAAAAAGAATAATTAATTCTTTCAGGCTACTGTATGATCCCATACACAATACTTTATTTGAGGTCTTTCTTACTACCTCTTAAGGAGGATCAAGTCCAATACCTATTCAATTAACATCCTGAGGTTATAGGTAGAAGAAGGAAAGTACTGGAGAAACACTGTGTGTGTGTGTGTGTGTGTGTGTGTGTGTGTGTGTTTGTGTGTGTGTGTGTGTATTTAGAAACTGTGGAGGAGAAAATTATTTATGGCTTTATATCCATTTAAAAACTTAAGTGAAAGAAATAGCCAGTATTGTTCATAGCACAAACCATTTTGCACATATAAGCAAATATAGTCTTTACTTAAGTCTTAACCTAATTCCTATGCAAGCAGAGCCTAGGGCTCTGGTCCCTGACCCCACTGTTCTGAGAGTCTGGGCTGAGCATAGCGTTGAGTCAAAGCTGCTTCATGATTGCCAGAATGTGATGCCAAAGATAAAATCCATGAGTAAAGCCAGAACTGAGATCCAATTAGACCACACTAACTCGTATCACAGTAAACATCTGAACAGAGAAAAGAGAACAAAGAGAATAGTAAGAGGGTAGAATAAAAGTCATCTAAATAAGCAGGTGCATTTAGAATGAAGGTGAAAACAGAATGTCAGTCATATTCCTGAGACACTGAGGTCCAGCAATAAGACCTTTTCTTGCCTACTCTTTTGAATGGGAGGTTATATTGAAGTAAGTGAAATTTTTAGACAACCTGGAGGCAGGAGAAGGTGATGATCAGGTTTTGGGGCACTAAGTGGTAGAAGATTGTGGGGTGAAGGAATTGGTGGATTTTATAACCCAATGGAAACAAGATGCAGCCTCTCAATTCACAGCAGAGGCAAAAGTGCATCTGTCATGGGCAGCCTGCTCAAAAGGATTTCTTTGTCAGAAATTCACAGAATTGTGCCAGTTTTCGGTCCACCAGAGATTGCCCTGATGATATCTCTAGGCAGTAACTGACATTTACTCAGATGGCTAGTTGTTGGAGAATTGTTTCTAAGCTGGAATCTGGATAAGAACTAGATCAGAAAGCAGAGCTATTATCAATGGGGGGTGCTGTGAGTGGAGAGTCAGATTGTATGTCAATTCTGTGGTGGAGAGTGAAATGGATTAGTGATCTTATGAGTAAAAATTATGTAAACCCAAATCTCTTGAAGTTGCTGAGTATAGGTGAATGATATGATCTAATTTACCTGCTAATGATAGGGTGGTGTAGGAGAGCAAGGGATAGTAGACAAACATTGCAATTTTTGAAGACCTTGAAAACTCCAAAACTAGTTCCAAGGAAGAAATTGGTTGGCGTGATGATTCTAGTGAAAGTCATATCTGGGTGAGGAAGATAATAATAAAGGGAGTAGTGTCCTAGAGCTGGTTAGGATTTGAAAGAAGATGCAGAAGGCAGTTCTGGACTGTTTTCAGTTTGGAGGATGGTTTTATTTTATGGTCGAAAGTTTACTGTAGGGTAAGATTCAGCGGTTTTCTCAGGTGGGCTGTGCCACCACCGTGGCTTCAGCATACATGAGGAAAGTCACCACCTTGGCATAGGTTCCCGACCTAGTATATTATTCCCTTCCTGGGCATCAGCAAGTGGTTAGTCTGGGCAGAGCATAACAGGGTTTTATTCTGTTTCTATATTAGTGGTGGGAGTTTTAATGGCAGAGCATCAAGGAGAAAAGAAAGTTATTTCTCAAGTGCTTCTGATGCTCATGGGGAGGTCTTCCAATTCAGAAATTCTGGAAGGTTCATGCTATCCAGACAGCTGTGCATACAGGACTTCCCTGAAGCCTTCCTGGATCTGGGCCTACACAATTGAGTAATTTCTCCTTTATGTCCTGGAATTACGGCCAACATTCTACAGGGCAACACGTCATTCATTCTGGTCCTGCCAGCATCCACCCATCTTATCGGTGGGCATCATCCCAGGGCGAGCCTGTGAAAGATGTTAATTAGTACTGCTTGGAGGTAAGGTATCGCCAACAAACAACCTGGAGAAGGGAGGGTTATGGCCCAATTATATGGCTTCTGTGCAAAGCGTGAAACCAGGAGGAGGCAAATACCTTTTTCTGGAGATTGTTCTTGTTGAGGGGCCAGCAGTGGTGGTGCTATCTATAATGGACCCAAGTTCAGAGAATCATCTGCAGTTTTAGCACGATACATATACTTTCTAAAGCTGTAGGTGACTGCAGCATAACACTGAAGAGCCTTGAACCCAAAACTCTGGACACATCCTCATTAACGAGATACAATGCAGCAACTATGAATAAATATACAATGAGCAGGCAGTATCTGTAATAGTCATAGATCTGAGAATTGAGATCAGTGGTAGGTAGACCTGTGAACTAGGTCCTCAGAGAATTACTGTCTTTGTACATAATTCTTCTGTTTGCTTTCAGCTCATTTCTGTGTTCTTCCACTGCTTTGCTCAGAATTATAGGGAGCTGATTGACCCTACAGGTTCCAAAATCACATTTCTTCTTTGTCCATTGATTTCTGTTAAGTTTCATCAATGGGAAGCACTGGTGGGAAATTGGAAGGTGGAAGGAAGAGAGAAGCTAGAGTATTTCCTCTACCTTTTCGGTTTCAGACAGTCTTTAGCAGTGGCTGTGTCTCCTCCTCTGTAGTCCCACCTCCCCCAGATTAACTGTGATTTCTCACTGCATGGCCCTGGCTTATCAGTTTATATAACATTTTCTCCCTGTGTCTTTGTCATAAGTAATGCTAGTAGCTTCCTGCTTTTGTTAATTTGTTCCTTCTTTGTTTTATCATCCTCCTGGAAACTTTTTAATTAGTTTGCCATATAAAATTAGATGTTCTTAATGTAATCACTTGGCATGAGTTTCCTGACACAATGGACTGTCCTAGAGTCTTGGGCAAGAGGGAATACAGAATGTTCGGTGTGGGATGGAGTATCTGTGAGCATTGGCTTGCTCCAGCAAGCAGTTTGGGCTGGAATCAAGAGACAACTGAGCCATAGATTCTAGGGACAAAACTAGAATCAGGCCTCATAAGCAGCCAATTAGTGTTAGTATGTAAAGGGTTGGGGAGAAAGAAGGAAATTAGTGTAACCCAGTAATCTGAATGAGGTAATAGAGAAGGAAGCACTATTGCACTATTGAAAAAGAAAAATGAATGTAAATGTTTATTAAATATGCTCAAAGTGGCACAATGAAGAGGTTATGTTGCCTAATAGATAGCAAAATTTCTCTTTGCTCTTCTCTCTACTCAGTTTCACCCACCATGACTGTTCCTTTACTACACATATTTAACCTCATTACCTATCTAATCTCTTTCTGGTCCAAATTCTTTACCTTTGCTTTTTCCTTCTCTTGTATCTTTTCTAACACCTCTTCTCTTCCAGAAGGAGCCTTTTTTATGTAAATCAGTCAAAGGGGATGCATACTTATTATAATTTATTATATCTTTGTATCCCTTTCACACCAGATAATAAAAACCAGAATGAAAATTGGAGACATTAGATCAGAATAAACAGGATGGAAAGAAAAGTGAAAAGATGAGCCCAGGGATATTACTCTTACTAGGACTAAAAATTACCTTTTATGTAATGATTTTTCCTTGTCCCTGCAAGGGGAAAACACTGCTAATGGCACTCAGCTGGTTCAAATAGTTGGGATCTAATGCTGCATGTGGAAATCAGCTGTTTTGAATTCAGAGCATGTTCATACATAGGGCTGAATTATGTACTGGGTAGGTTTTCAATGCTATAGAGACCACACTCAATGGATGTTTAATAAATGAATGCATAGTATGTAAAGTACAACATGGTATCCTACTAATAATTCTAGAGAAAATAGCTACCAGATATAGATATGTTACTATCATAGAATTCATTCAGAATTCCTATTTTAAATATGAGAAAAAAAATCCTTCAGGTTATGAGAGTTGAAATCCCCTTTCCTCATCTTTTCCATTTTCTATGTGCTGATCAAATTCTTTAAACATCAAGGGGATCCAATAAAAATAGATGTTCTAGAAAGACACTTCCCAACCCAAGAACAAAACTTAGATCTTCCCTTATTTTTTAATATGGCTCCAAGGAGTGGCTTACAAGCTTCAATTTATTGCTTCTGATCGGGATGTCATTTATTCTTTACTGTTTATCAGAACAGAGAATCCTTGCATTCTTTCTTATCCTGGCCTAGCTTTAAAATAAACACATAGCTCTTTGGAGGATAATGAGCAGCTTATTGGTAGCAACAAAAGGGGGAATATATCAGAATTGAAAAATAGCAACAACCTTAAGTGTTCTCAAATATTTTTAAAGTATCAGTTATAAATAACATGGAAGCTACAGATAGTATAGTAGTTAATGGTGAGAAACTAGACACTTTCCATCTAAGATCTGAATAAGTTGAGGATGTCCCTTTTTACCACACCTATTCAAGTTACCATGGAAGTGGTATCTAATGCAATAAAACAAGAAAAAGAAAGAAAGAAATATAATAGTCTTTGTTCACAAAGAGCATGATAAAATTCCAATTAATCAACAAAGACAACAACAAAATATATCAAAATTAATAAGGATACTAGGTTAATATACAAAAGTTAATTGTTTATATACCAGGAATAAACATAACAATGCCATTTGCAATAACACTCAAAAATGGAATAATAGGGTGTAAATCTAACAAAATATGTAAAGAATTTATGTGCTAAAAGCTATTAATACAAAACCCTGTGGAAAATCAAAGGAGCTCTAAATGAATTGTGTGATTTTCCATGTTCAAGAACAGAAAACTTGGTGTTTTAAAGCTGTTTCTTCTTCCCAATTTGATCTATAGATTCAACATAAATCTCAAATCTAAAGATTTCAACAAAATCTCAAAAAGCTATTTTTTCAATATTGACAAACTCATTCTAAAATTTATGTAAACTAGAAAAGAACCTAAAATATCCAAAATAATATTGAAAAGAAGAAAAAGTTGGAGAAATTCTCTCGATTCCAAAACTTATTGTAATATCAGAGTAATCAACACAGTGTGATACTGGTAAAAGAGCAGACACTTAGATAAATGGAAGAGAAAAGAAATATAGCCACACAAATATAGTAAACCAATCCTTTACAAAAGAGTAAAGACCACTAAACAGAGAAAGAATAGTCCTTTAAGCAAAGGTGGGAGAACAATGGAAACCAAGATGGAGAACTTAACCTAGACACAAACCTTATGTCTTTCACAAAAATTAGCTCAAAATGGATCATAGGCTTAAATGTAAAATACAAAATATTAAACTTCTTGAAGAAAATATGGGAAAAAATAGGTGACGTATGATTTGACATTAAATTTTTGATACACACTAAAAACATGATACATGAAAAAGAATTTAATGTTAGATTCAATTAAAACAAAAAATTATTTGAATAATTTTAATTTAATATTAATTTAAAATGTTAGATTTAATTAAAAATAAAAATAATTAGAATAAGTTTTTTGAAAGGCACTGCTAAAAGAATAAAAAGACAGACAGAAAATACATATTCCTTAAAGGATTTATATTCAAAATATAGAAAGATCTCTTGGAGCTCAACTATAAGAAAATGAAGACACCAGGCATGGTTATGAATACCTTCAATCCCAGTGCTTTGGGAGGCTGAAGTGGGAGAATTGCTTGAGGCAAGGAGTTTGAAACCATCCTGGACAATATATTGAGACTGTACTCGAAGAAGAAGAAGAAGAAAAGAAGGAGAAGAAAAAGAGGAAGGTAAGAAGAAGAAGAAAAAGGAAGAGGAAGAAGAAAAAGGAAGAGGAAGAAGAAGGAGGAAAAGAAGAAGAAGGAGGAAGAGGAGGGAGAGGAGGAGGAGGAGGAGGAAGAGAAGAAGAAGTGGTGGAAGAGGAAGGAGGAAGAAGGTCAAATGATGGAGGGGAGCAGGAGAGGAGCTCTAAATGAATGGAGGGTTAGGAAAATAAAATTAGACAAAGGTAAAACATATGACCAGACTCAATGAAGAAGGAGGAGGAGAAGGAGGAGAAGAAATAAGAAGAAAAACCAGTAAAAGACTTTATCCCTGGAGTGCAAGGCTGGTTCACTCCACATGATTATCTCAATAAATGCAGAGAAAGCCTTCCACAAAATTTAACAGCGCTTTATGCTAAAAACTCTCAATAAACTAGGTATCAATGGAACATATCTCAAAATAATAAAAGTCTATTATGTCATAAATAGACAAACCCAGAGCCAATATCATACTGAATGGACAAAAATCAGAAGCATTCCCTTTGAAAACTGGCACTAGACGAGAATGCCGTCTCTCACCACTCCTATTCAACATAGTATTGGAAGTTCTGGACAGAGCAATCAGGCAAGAAAAAGAAATAAAGGGTATTCAATTAGGAAAAGAGAAAGTTAAATTGTCTCTATTTGCAGACGACATGATTGTATATTTAGAAGACCCCATTGTCTCAGCCCAAAATCTCCTTAAGATGATAAGCAACTTCAGCAAAGTCTCAGGATACAAAATCAATGTGCAGAAATCACAAGCATTCCTGTACAACAGTAATAGACAAACAGAGAGCCAAATCATGAGTAAACTGCCATTCACAATTGCTACAAAGAGAATAAAATACCTAGGAATACAACTAACGAGGGACATGAAGGGCCTCTTCAAAGAGAACTACAAACCACTGCTCAAGGAAATAAGAGAGGACAAAAACAGCTGGAAAAACATTCCCTGCTCATAGGAAGAATCAATATTGTGAAAATGGCCATACTGCCCAAAGTAATCTATAGATTCAATGCTATTCCCATCAAGCTACCATTTACCTTCTTCACAGAACTGGAAAAAAAACACATTAAACTTCATATGGAACCAAAAGAGAGCCCACATTGCCAAGACAATCTTAAGCAAAAAGAACAAAGCTGGAGGCATCACGCTACCTGACTTCAAACTATGCTACAAGGCTACAGTAATCAAAACAGCATTGTACGAGTACCAAAACAGAGATACGGACCAATGAAACAGAACAGAGACCTCAAAAGTAATGCCACACATGTACAACCATCTGATCTTTGGCAAACCTGACAAAAACAAGCAATGGGGAAACGATTCCTTGTTTAATAACTAGTGTTGGGAAAACTGGCTGGCCATGTGCAGAAAGCTGAAACTGGACCCCTTCTTTACACCTTATACAACAATTAGCTCCAGATGGATTAAAGACTTAAACATAAGACCTAGTACCATAAAAACCCTAGAAGAAGTCCTAGGCAATACCATTCAGGACATAGGCATAGGCAAGGACTTCATGACTGAAACACCAAAAGCAATGACAACAAAAGCCAAAATAGACAAATGGGATCTAATTAAACTCCAGAGTTTCTGCACAGCAAAAGAAACAATCATTAGAGTGAACTGGCAACCAACAGAATGGGAAAAAATTTTTGCAATCTCCCCATCTGACAAAGGGCTAATATCTAGAATCTGCAAAGAATTGAAACAAATTTACAAGAAAAATGAAACAACCCCATCGAAAAGTGGGTAAAGGATATGGACAAACACTTTTCAAAAGAAGACATATATGAGGCCAACAAACATATGAAAAAATGCTCATCATCACCGGTCATTAGAAAAATGCAAATCAAAACCACATTGAGATACCATCTCTTGCCAGTTAGAATGGTGATCATTAAAAAATCTGGAGACAACAGATGCTGGAGAGGATGTGGAGAAATAGGAACACTCTTACACTGTTGGTGGAAGTGTAAATTAGTTCAACCATTGTGGAAGACAGTATGGTGATTCCTCATGGATCTAGAACTAGAAATACCATTTGACCCAGTAATAAAAATGGGATTACTGGGTATATACCCAAAGGATTTTAAATTGTTCCATTATAAAGACGCATGCACACATATGTTCATTGTGGCACTGTTTACAATACCAAAGACTTGGAACCAACCCAAATGCCCATCAATGATGGACTGGATAAAGAAAATGTGGCATATATACACCATGGAATACTATCCAGCCATAAAAAAGATGAGTTCATGTCCTTTGCAGGGACATGGATGAAACCATCATTCTCAGCAAACTGACACAAGAACAGAAAACCAAACACCACATATTCTCACTTATAAGTGGGTGTTGAACAATGAGAACACATAGACACAGGGAAGGGAACATCACACACTGGGGCTTGTTGCGGGGTAGGGGGACTAGGGGAGGGATAGCAGGGGGTGGGGAATTGGGAGCGATAACATTAGGAGAAATGCCTAATGTAGGTGATGGAGGGATGGAGGCAGCAAACCACCATAGCATGTGTATACCTATGTAACAATCCTGCACAACCTGCACATGTACCCCACAACTTAAAGTATAACAATAAAAAAATAGACAAAGGATAAAACATACGACCAGACAACTCACCAAATAAGATACAGAGATGGCAAGTTAGAATATAAAAAGATGACAACATATGTCATTAGGGAATTGTAAATTAAAACAAGAGAATACAACTACACACCTCTTAGAACTGCTTAAAAAAAAAAATCTTCACAAATCGAGTTCTGATGAGAATGAGGAGGAGCAAAGAACAAGTGAAATCTTACTTATTTCCTCTTGGGAGTGCAAAATGCCGCAGTCACTTTAGAAGAGTTTGGCAGTGTTTTATAAAGCTAAAAAGAGTCTTACCGTACCATCATACAGCATTGGGCCATAGGCATTATCCCAACTAACTTGAAAATTTAATGTCCATGCCAAAAACTGAATGTTAAGTTTATAGCAGCTTTAGTCATCATAAAAAAACTAGAATTAATGAACACAGCTTTTAATAAGCAAATTAGTAAACAAACTTTGTTACATTCATATAATAGAATATTAATCAGTGATAAAAAGAAATGAGCCATCAAGCTATGGAAAGATATGGATGAACCTTAAATGAAGATTGCTAATTGAAGCTCTTCTGAAAAGACTATATATTGTATGATTTTAATTGTGTGATATTCTAAAAGGGACATACAGACAGCAGAATGATTAGTAACTGCCAGGAGTTTGGGTAAAGGAGGAGAGTGGAATAGTTGAAGCACAGGGGATTGTTTTTAGGGTATTGAAGTTATTCTGTATGACACTTTAATGGTGGATACATGGCTTTATGCATATGTCAAAACCCACAAAACTTTACACTATGACAAGAGAACCTTAATGTTCGAAAATTTAAAGAAAAATTAGAAGGTGAGTGGATCTCAGGACAATGCAGAAGGACAAAATAATCTAACTGTATTATAAGTGCATGAAGGGGTTGAGGAAAAAGGTGCTGACCTAAATAACTGAAATGAGTTGAGTCTGTAAGAATAAAAAGGCAAAATAAACTACACATAAGCATTGTATTTCAGTTGATAAAGTTGTTTTCCATGGTGGTATGAGTTAACAATCATAATATTGTTTTACATATGTTTGAATTAAACAATTAAGTAAATCGATGGCAAATGGTAGAAGCCAGTCTTCTCATTGTTAGAGTAAGAGTAACAAACAAGTAAGGGGAAAAGTCTAGAGTAATCCATATAGTAATGGATTAGAATTGGAGACATCAGTATGAACTCATGGTTAACTTAATATGGATAAAGATAGTTGCATCTAGAAATTTTTATATAAATATGCATATGTATACTGGGTAATATAAACACTTAAAATTTCTTGATATTCCATCAGAGAGAGCCTAAAAAATATTGGCTGGGCATCTTGGTTTAAACCTGTAATCCCACCACTTTGGAAGGCCAAGTCAGGAGGATTGCTTGAGCCCAAGAGTTTGAGACCAGCCTGGGTAACATAGCAACAAAAAATAAAAGTAAATTAGCTAGCCATGGTGGCACATGCCTATAGTCCCAGATACTCAGGAGGCTAAGAAGGGAGGATCACTTGAGCCTGGGAGGTTGAGGCTACAATGAGCTATGATCCCATCACCACACTCCAGCCTGGATGACAGAGCAAGACCTTGTCTCAAAACAGAAAAAAAAAAAAAAAAAATTAATAGGTATTTGTCAAAGAGCACAGGAACACATTGAAAGACCTCCCAATGATCAAAGCTATAACAATTTGAGCAATAAAAAGAGGTAGTATTGGATTATAAACTAAAATATAAAATAAATATCTATGGATCCATATTGATATAAATAAATAATTGCATAGGTTAAAGAAAGAAGAGACTTATCTTTTGTGCAGCAGAACTCCAAATAATTTATTTAGATACATTCCCTTCAAGGAGGCAGCACATAACTCCCCACCATTTAAAGAGTTGCTGTACATAATGGTTTAATTCCAAACAGTACTGTATGTAAAGATAAAAAAAGAGTAGCTTTATAGTGAAAAAATCAGACAAGCACTACCTCAGCCAGTGATCAAGGTCAATATCATCAGTGATAAGTCATTTTGATAGTATGTTCTCTTAATACAGTGTGGCAAAGATGACACTTTACCCTGTGAGGTTTCCACCTAAGCTTGCAGCCTCAGTTTAATCAAGAGAAACACACCAGGCAAATCCCATAGAGATTTTTAGAGACATGTTCTACTAAATATCTCTCCAGTATTCCTCAAAACTGCCAAGGTCATCAGAAACCAAGAAACTCCATGCAAATGTCACAGCCAAGAGGAGCCTTAAAAGACAGGACAGCTACATGTAATGTGATACCTTGGTGGGATTCTGGAACAACAACAAAACATTAGGTAAAACTAAAAAAAAAGTTGAATAAATTGTGGACTTTAGTTAATAAGAAGGCATCAATTGTAATAAAACTATCATACTAATGTAAAATATGAAAAACAGGAGAAACTGAGTGTGGTGTCTATGACAGCTCTCTGTATTATCTTTGCAACTGCTCTAAAAATAAAGTTTATTTAAAAGATAATGTTGAAGAATGAGAAGAGTTAGAGAATAAATATGCTTAACCATAAGTTAGTAATAATTGAAGTTGCATATAAATACATGGGTTCACTATAATATTCTGTTTACTTATATGTATATTTAACATTTTTATAATAAGATTTTTAAAAGTAGGTCAGCAATTTAAAAACTCAGAAGAAAAGTTATTCATATTATTTATTCTATTTTGATTGAAAGTAGATCCTACTTTCTTCCCGTATTTCTGAGAACCTCACTTAATCTCTGGCAATTCCTTGAACCTGGAATAGGACTTTAACTGGAGTGATCATATAATTTATTGTCCAGAAGGGACACTTTGGAGACTGAAAAGTAATTCTATTCTATAATTACACTGGGACAATGATAGTCCTCTAGGAGTAATCGGGGTAAAACTGGGTTATCCTATTGTTTTTCCCCTTTTCTAACCTAACACGTCCTCTCTCTGTGTACTGCTTCCTTCTCCCATCTCTGTCTAGGAAAAGACAATGTTTACTTAGATGACAACAGTGAATTTGGAGTTTCTAGAGCCCTGAAGTAAGATTAAAGCTAGACTGTTGCCAACTGTTTTCTTTTATCACCAAGAAAGACTTGGAAGTTTAGCATAGACATTAAATGTGACAGCCTCAGTATGCAGTGCTAAGAAAAAAAAAGAGAATTAGTTAAGACAAGCTTTTCCCACCTCAGACCCCAACACCAGGCAATTCTAGCAACACATAAACAGCCAGAAGTCAGTGGAGGTTATGGGTCTGGGTCTGCACCAAGTAGGTGAAGCGAGAATGTGGACAAAGAGTAGCCCAGTGTGGTGATGAATGGCAAAAAGGGCTTCACAGCCCTTTGAGATAGCAATTCCATGAAAAAAATCTAGATTGTCTTGGTACATGTTATCATTTTAACAGAAGTTTAACACTAGAAGTCGTTTCAATTGAAACTACTATTGATGTAAAAGCCACATTTCTGTACGTGTCTGTAAACATCTGTAGAATGGTACTGTGTTTCATGGTTCTTCACTTTTAAACCACCTTTCACAATGACCTCAAAATTGTAAAGCTCACTGATGTTCATAGAGATGAATAGTTACATGTAAATTTCAAAACCTAGAAAAACCCACTTTGGAAGATATTGTCACTGATTTGTAAAAAAATGTACTCACTAAAATGTACAGTTTGTAAGGTCTTAGTTGGCTCACATCACCTGTATCTGCCTTGCATGTAGAGTGGAATCCTCAGTCTTATCCCATTTAAAATATTGTATAGTGTTTTCCACTAATCTAGCAATGTTCTTTTATTGATGAAGCTGTCAGAAGAGAGAAAAAAAACAAGGTGAAAAGATAAAGGAAAAGGGAAAATGGTTGACAGATGAGAAGGAATGGCTTGAAATATCTGTTGAAAATTTCTATCTGATGACACAAACACTCCATTACCATGGCTTCATAAATTTACATTATAATCTGTCTGCATTTTTCCTCTTTCTCTGTTGCTTTATAATACATAAAATAATCTAGGAAGAGCTACAGAAATCAAAAATCAAAATGAAAACTTATTCCCAACAAGCTTTCTTTTTCTTGTAGATGTATGCATCACTTTAAAAAATATTTTCCGTGGTTTTACTTTATTCATATTAGACCTAAGCTCTGGAAGAAGACAGTAACTTTTTATTATTTTACTACCATAGATATCAATTAAATATCAGCACATAACACTAATGGCATTTAATTATCCAAGATATTTTTTGAGAAAGCATTTACCAAGGTTTTCAATGACTTCTGTGTCAAACTCTGAGCTCCTCTTCATCACTGATGCTTGCTTTTCTGAGATATTGTGTCATTAAACACCCTTCCCTCAGGTAGCTGGCTGTTCCATATTACCTGCTAGTTCCTCACCTTTTACATTTGGTCTTTAAAAGAAAAGCTTATGTTCTTTTTGCTTCATAAAAATACGTTCCAGCCATACTGAATTACTTTCTGCATTTTGTGTCCACTGTGCTACCTCGCGCCTTCATGCCTCTTCCTTTGCTTCTCCTGACACCTGAAACACCTGCCAAGCCCCCTTTGTCAGGTAAGTATTCCTCAACGACTCGGCTGAGATCAGGATTTTGGATGTATTTCCTAATCTTTGCAGGCTAAGGCAAGGAAGGTGCTTTGTTCTGTACTCCTCTAATACTCTCTTTAGGTCACTTATTTCACTGTTTTGAAAGGATTAATTTTCTTAACTTTCTCATTAGATCGTGAGCAGTTTGAGGTCAGGAATTGGGTCTTACTAACTAACTGAAATGTGTCTAACACATAGAAGTCATAATAATAAACACATCATGAGTGCTAAGTCAATAAAAATGTGTGCATTATTGTCTCACCATAAAAAATCAGAATTCACTATTCTCTACTACAGAAATCTGTTCACCTTATGTGAGCATCATTTTATTTTCGCTGTTATATTTAGGCTTTTGCTGAAACGTGCTCCCAGTCCCAAGAAGTCATTCTCTACCACTTCAGAAGTCGTGGCAGCTGTTATATGTTTCCATCCTTGAAAATAGCAAGCTCTATATTTGGATTTGTTGGAAGGAATTAAAGTCTGTGCCTTTGGACAAAATGAGCATTTCATTCATTACCCATCATTCCAGAGATCCCCCTGTGTGCTTTCACTTCTATCAGCCTGGTCAGGCTGACATCTGTTGCTTTGTCTCCCAAGACTTCTCTTGAAACTGTGTTAAATTGGATTGAAATAGTTCAATTACTTTTCTGTATGTAAATTCCCTCCACTGTGATGAATTAATTATAACGTGAAATCCATGAAATTGTACTATTTTGATCTGAGTTTCTTACTAATTATTATGTGTCCTAATTATCTTTATTAAGGCTTTTTTCAAGAGGATATAGTAACATTGTGGGAACTGTAGGTGAGACAGTCGGAGAGTCTAAACTCAGGGAATTCATTCTTATCATTTAGTTACTTGCTGATCTGAGACCTTCAGGAGAATTAAACACTCGTCCTCTCTAGCAGCATGCTATTCCAAACAGGGATATAAAAGACTTTTATGGGTTGCATTATGTCCCCTCAAAAATCATCATTGAATTGCTAACCCTCAGTACTTCAGAGTGTGACCTTATTTAATGATAAGGTCTTGACAGATGTGAACAAGTTAAAATGAGGTTACTGTGTGAGCCCTAATCCAGTTTGACTGGTATCCTTGCAAAAAGGAACTTGGAGAAAGAGATACACACAGGGAGATTTCTATGTGAAGATGAAGTCAGTGATTAATGTGATGCATCTATAAGCCAAGGAATGCCAAAGACTGGGAGAAAATCACCTTCGGGTGAAGCCAACTTCTGGGGGACAAGGCATAGAATGAATTTTTTCTCACAACCCTCAGATGGAGTCAACCCTTCTCTCACCTTAATTTTGGACTTCTAGCCTCTGGAACTGTGAAACAATAAATTTCTGTTGCTTATGCCATTCAGTTTGTAGTACTTGTTATGCAGCCTTAGGGAACTCTTCCAGACCCCTCCTTCATTACTGTTCTCATAGACCTTTGTGTGATAAGCTATGACCAGGCCTGCTCATGAAGACACTGGGTAGACATACATGAGTTCCTAGTCACTACAGAGTAGATGCAGACAAAGAAGTGTTGAAAATTGGAATGCAAAGAGGGTAGGGGAAACAGAGAAAAAGCATAAGTGCTGTCACAGTAGGGATTTCAACCAAGTCTGGCGCAGGAAGAATGTCATGGCTCAAAACCCACACATAGGTCTAGGTGATGTTAGTGAGGTTGTTTATGAGTGACAGGTCTGTTTATTCATTCAGTATATATTTATTGAGTGCCTAAAATGTGTCAGGCACTGTTACAGATCCTGGGTACTTAGCAATTTTTAAAACATAGAAAAATTCCTATCTTCAAGGAGTTTCCATTCTGGGAAAGAAATAGACAATAACTTGTATAGCAAAATGTATAGGATATCACATGGAGAAAGTTAAAGGGAACAGGGAGGTTAGTGTGTACATCTGGAGTTGAATCATTTTGGTCAGTGGTCATAGAAGACTACAGTTAGAAGATGCTGTTTTAAGAAAGACCTGATATAGGCAAGGAAGTAAGATATGCAGATTCCAAGGGAAAACATGCTAGGCAGAAACATCAAGGAAAGGGGCTCTGAAGTAAGAGCAGGTTTGACATGTCTGAAGAACAGAACAGAAAGAAAGCCAGTGCAGCTGGAACAGAGTGAGCACGGGGAGGAGTCCTAAGGCATGAGGCCACAAAGCAAGTCTCGTGGGGCATGCTAGTGCTTTGGATTTTTAGCCGGTTGAACTGGAAAGCCACTGCATTTTGTAAGCACAATAGAGCCCATCTGACTAGCAGGATTGCTCAGGTTGCTATGCTGAGAAGAGATTGAAGGCAGCAGGGGTAAAGGCAGAGGACTGGTTAGGAGGGAGAACATTATGATAGCTTTGACAAGGAAGGTGATGATGAAATTGATAGACAGAGTTGATTCTGAATTTGAATTTAAAGTGGAACCAACATGATTTTCTGACAGAGTAGAGTGGAGACAAAGACAGCTCCAAGGGCTTTTTGATTTTTGGCCTGAGGAAACTGGAAAGCTTGTATCATCATTTTCAGGTATGAGAAAGGCAGTAAGAACAGTATGTTTCAGAAAGAACATCAGGTGCTGAGTTTGGATGTAGAATTATCTTTCCCTGCTTGAATCCATTTAGTTCCTAGATTTGTGTGACAAAAGTTCAAATATTGAGAGTTGGGATCAAAAGAAAAACCTGTAGTAATATCCTACTGTCTTAAATATTTAAATAGAGATGCTGAATAGTTAGCTGATAGTGGGATATGTGACTGGACTCTCAAAGGAAAGGTCTGGACTAGTGTTAGAAATTTGCAAACTATGCAAATCTAGGTAGTATTTAAACCTGTGAGAGCAGATGAGATCATCAAGTGAATGAGTATAGACTTGAAAGAAAAAATATCCAGGCACCAAGTCCTGAGGATCTCCAAAAATGTAAGGATGGGAAGATGAGGTGGAAGCTGAAAAGAAACTGAAAGCGAGTGGCCAATAAGGTAGAAAACCAGGAGAGTGTGATTTCCTGAAGCCGAGTAAGAAAGAAATGCTCCACTGTACCACATAATGCTTACATGACTGATAAGAGAAGATCTGATTTGACAACACATAGAATGTGGGTCAGCTGTGAAGGAGAAAGTGTGAAGTATATTGAAAGTTGGATTAAATCAAGAATGTGGTTGTTTTCCGGGACAAAACCAGAGAGGGACAAAGGAGTTGAGGGTGTATGGAAAAGAGTGATTATAACTGATCATGATAAACCAATCTGAGAAGGAGGGAAGCAAGGACATGAAAGGAGGGAGAGAGAGTGAAAAGAGGGGAGGGTCAGTGGATTGTAGATCCCTGTGTGGGTAAGGTATTTATGAAATTCCATCATGACAGGGAGCAAACTAGAAAAATCATAACAAGTCTGAGGAATGACCGTGGAGTAAGTGGCTCAGGGAATGGAAGAAAAGATCACTAGAGAGGGGAATTCAAGGAACTGAGAGACTATGGTAGTAGAAGAAATAGCTGTATGGACATTAAAATTACCAAGAATTAAAACAGCGTCATCTTGGAGAGAGTGACAGTGAGTCTTTAAGAAGCAAAGGGAAGTGCTTGAAAGGTTGATCACTGAAAGCAACAAGGACGGCAGTGGGGCTCATGAAGATGAAATGAGATGCAAAGCTGGGGCTCAGGGTGTGCATCGAGAGGAGTCTGAATGGTTTGCAAGCAGGAATGAGAGGCAAAGAGGACTGTTAACTTACCTCCAGGCCCAGCAGTAAAGGGCTTGAGGAAGAGAGAAAGCCCTTGCCTGAGAAGTCTACAAGGGAAGTATTGTCTTCAAGGGAGGCCCAGTTTTCATTTACATTAGACTTTGCTTTAATATCTGTCAATAGATGGAAGCTTGTAGATCAGAAGGACCTACAAATGTACAAGGCTCTTATTTGACCTTTACAGAAGGAGGCCAGCATGCTAGTGCAGGTTGTTTCTAGGCAGTGATATGACCCTTCTAAGAAGCAGTAGAAAACCTGGGAGCTTTTCAGCTCTGGCAGATTTCGCACCCACTTGGGCCACTGAACCATCTGAATATGTCTCTGAGAAATACGGAAGAAAGATGCTGTGGGTTAGAGTTTACTCAGGAGTATAGTTTTCATGTATATGTATAGTGCTCAATTAAGTTTGTGAGAAGAAGCCAATGTGTTCTCTGAGGCTCATTTTCTTCCAATCTTCTAATCTAGTCCCACTTCTCTAGAACTAAGACCCAGGATACTATGGTTATGGCTTTGTCTTTAATACGTAGTATTCTCAGTTCTGCTGTGACCGAGACACACTCTAGTGCCCTGACAATTCCCTCTGGCTCTTGTACCTAATACATACATTTAAGTCATGGCTCAGAAATAACACAGAAAATCCAACAGCAGATCCATTAATATTCCAAAGTAGGGCATTTTCTAATTAATTACCCAAATCGAGTCCCAACTAGAGATGTGCAAATGGTAAAGAGATAGCATTTCTTTTACAGAGAAGTCTGCTCAGAGAAGACCCAATGAAAACGACTAAAGTCACTGCATATTTTGTTCCTTTTGGGAACACTGGTAAAATTTCGAGGCAATTCAAGAGAAAAATGTACCAATTACAGTGTAAATCCCCTTGAGCTTCTCAGGTTTTGCAGCATTTCATATTATTTTTATTTAGTAGTAGTAAATTTATACAACTTCTGACTACTGCTTAATTATTACAAGTCTCTATACTGTGCCAAAGCATCATCTATCAATTCGCAAGCTGCCTAGTTAAATAGTGTGCCTCCTACTGACACTGTAACTCCAGATTAATGCCAAACCCTTGCAATTTACAGAGTGTCTGCACATCCAAGCCAGAAAAGGCAAAGTTTTCAAAATCTAGAAAAGACATCCCCTCCACATTTGCTTGAAAAATATAGATTAAGTTTTTTCCCTACAATGAGAATATAAGAGTTTGGAGACAACAGATGCTGGAGAGGATGTGGAGAAATAGGAACACTTTTACACTGTTGGTGGGAATGTAAATTAGTTCAACCATTGTGGAAGACAGTGTGGCGATTCCTCAAGGACCTAGAAATAGAAATTCCATTTGACCCAGCAATCCCATTACTGGGTATATATCCAAAGGATTATAAATCGTTCTACTATAAGGACACATGCACACGAATGTTCATTGCAGCACAGTTTACAATAGCAAAGACCTGGAACCAACCCAAATGCCCATCAATAATAGACTGGACAGGAAAAATGTGGCACATATACACCATGGAATATTATGCAGCCATCAAAAACGATGAGTTTGCGTCCTTTGTAGGGACATGGATGAACCTGGAAAACATCATTCTCAGCAAACTGACACAAGAACACAAAATCAAACACCACATGTTCTCACTCATAGGTGGGTGTTGAACAATGAGAACACATGGACACAGGGAGGGGAGCACTATACACTGGGGTCTGTTGGGGGGCAGTGGGGGGGACAGAGGGGGGGTGGGGAGTTGGGGAGGGATAGCATGGGGAGAAATGCCAGATATGGGTGAAGGGGAGGAAGGCAGCAAATCACACTGCCACGTATGCACCTATGCAACAACTTTGTATGATTTTCACATGTACCCCAAAACCTAAAATGCAATTAAAAAAAAAAAAAAAAAAAGAGTTTGAGAACTCCCAAATTTCTCCCATTATGGAAAGCTTGCATTTCTCTTTGGAGCACTTGCTTTCAGGCCCATGTCCTAGGTGACCTCTCTTCCTAGGCCTGCTTATGCTGCCCCGTACTGACAGCTGGGTTTTCCTTTTCTTAAATTGAGCTAGACTTAAGGTTATGTATGGTCACCTGATTGAGCTATCTGACTCTGCAACTAAGTTCCCATATTCATTCCTAAATGTCTTCCAGTAGCAAACAGTCCTGAGACCTGAGACATGTGAGGTGAAGTTTGGTGGCCTTGTAGCTTTCAAGTAACAGTATTTCCAGCTGCCACACTGAACCAGCCCAGTGTCCAGGATACTCCATTTTCAAATTCCCTAATGTGGTCAAATTGTGTAGTATCTATAAATGTTTATTTTTACATCTGTAATATGGAGAGAACAATACTTACTTCATGGGGTTGCTGGAATGCTGTTAGTCCACACCTACAGAGAATCTTTATATTCTATAGCTGCTTTAGATGCAGAGTATGCAATGGCTTTTAAGAACAAATTTTCCAGCACCACCTACTGCTTTGTATGACTTTTACATCGGACTGCCAACTGAAATAATGTTGCAATTGTCTCCCCATTGAATTTGACATCGTGGTATTTAAAAACTAACTGAATTGCATCTGATATGATACAACTTTTAGGGCAACACCCCTCAACCTTTAATGTTCATACAAATCTCCTGGGCATTTTATTAAATGCAGGTTTTGATTTAGTAAAGTCCAAGGTGGGGCCCGAGATTCTACATTTCTTTCAAGCTTCCAGATGATGGTGATACTATGGATTACATTTTGACTATCAAGGCTTTAGATAACTGATTCGCAACACTGTCTGAATATTAAAGTCACCTGGGGGGCTTTCAAAATTCTCAATACCCAGGCTAAATGCCAAAGCAATTAAATCGAAATCCTACCCTCCCTGCCTTTCTAACTTACTTCCTTATTAATTCAGGAAATATTTATCAAGTATCTACTATCTACTAAATGCTGTATAAATAATAGTGACTAATAAAAAAAGATTGCTTTCACAAAAATAGAAAAGTAGTTTCAAGAAGAAAATTGAGTGTATATTCAGAAATATGCTAATATCCTAAAAGTTACCTTAGGTTGATAAGAATCCTGATATAGAGTGCTTACTTTATACCAGGCACATTGCCTAGACCAATTTATTTCATTTTCAGAGAGATAATATTTCACCATTTTGAGATGAGGTTCAGAAAAAGTTGTTTGAGATCAAACATCTGGAAGGAGACAGATGTGGAAGTGAGAATTATGCCTCTCTTAGTTTAAACACATGGACACAGGGAGGGGAATAGCCACACTATGGCCTGTTGGGGGGTGAGGAAACTGGGGAGGGGGAGGGATAGCATTAGGAGAAATACCTAATGTAGATGACAGGGTGATGGAATATGTGACAAACCTGCACGTTCTGCACATTTACCCCAGAACTTAAGATATAATTTAAAAAAAATAAAAAAATAAAGGCCCTTTTCTTTCTACCACATCTATTCTCAGGTGTTCCCCCATGCTTCCTATGTAAGGACTGTACATCTGTAGTATGGGCTCAGGTCATTGGATACAATTAAATACAATTTAGGAGGGCATGTACTTTTTATTCCAAACACATGCTTTCAAGAGCTATAAGCTATTTTTCATTTACTGAATTTCAAAGGGGTCTGATTTATTTATAATTGATTATGCTAGTCAGAGTAGGTTAACTGCTATTAAAATTATATCAAAAAACATCACTAGTTTGATGCGCCATCATTCACACAACTGTCTTTAGGTGTTCTTTGTCTTGGCAGCTATCCTTGTAGCAGTGACTAAGGTATGCAAGCTCTTGTGACTCGCCTTCCCCTAGGTCATTTGAGTTATCTCCGAGGCAGATGGCTAAAGTGCATGGAGGATCTCACAGAGGAAGTTTTGTGGGAGATAACTGTGTGTCATGCATTGCTTCCACCCGCATCCCAATGGCTAAAATGCACATGCATGGCTCTATCTAACTACAAAAGAGCCTGGATAATGTAGTCTACCTGGGTACCAAAAAGAAAAAGGGAAAAAGATATTTTTCAACTAAAATAAAATATAAAATACAGATATAACTGTTCAGTTCACATGTGTGGAACACTTGCCATGACTTTTTCTTTCTGTTACCATTTCTGGTCTTTTTAAAATTGCTCGTTAATATCTTCCAGATTAGATACTACCACGTAAAGTCATTGACAAGGGAAGGGGAAATGCACCTCTGACCACACCTGCTTTAATTGCCTTGTTTCTGGGACTGTAAGTTTAGTGAAACCACACCATCCCCTCACTCTTTAGCAGAATTCTATGCATGCTATTCTTTACCACGGTAAGATATATCTTTCTATTTCTTCATTCCATTCTCCTCATTTTATGCTAGAAACACAAAAAGACTGAACTCAAATGTCAAGGTAGCAGAAACAAGATATCAGATTAACTTTGATTCAGGTGCTCTTAAAGAATAATACATTCTATGATGAGCATTTAAATTTTTTATATATGTATCTATTTTGGACCCCTTTTTAATTGACTGTTCTTTGAGGGTATTTTTTAAATTTTTAATATATAAGCTGTCAGTTATCTTGCAGCTTTTCAAATTCGTTAAATTTTTCCTACATCAGGAAAAAAATCTTCAAAGCTTACTATCCCTTTAACACATCTTACCAATAACTACTGACCATTTAAGAGGGAAAAAATACTGGCGTGGGCTGTCTACAGATAGCAACAGCAGGAATAATCAGAGAACAGTAGGCAAGATCAGAATGGGTTTAAGTGAGCCGGAAGCAAGTGAGCCCAGTACAGATCTCCTGATTAATATTCTAAGCTAGAACTACAAAGCCTTAAATCTGGAGGCTCTGCTCTGTTTACATCGGCCAATTATAAACCCCATGCCTTTTAGTGATCATTACATCTTGTTTCAGGTTTGCTCTGGTTTTCCAAGGCAGTTCCTCCAAATCAGATAGCCTTTAGGATTTGGTAAAACCTCACGGTGCTCATCCTGGAAAGCAGCATCATTTTATAATATAGGCCATCTGGAGTGGTTTGCCCCAAGCCTCTGAATAAGGCAGTCAATGTATGTGACAATTTGGTCAACACCCTGTCAGCAATAAATTGCTGTATCCATATGGTTTCTTATGCCCAGTTTACATTGTGCTTAAGCCAGGCTTTGAATCCCTTCCAATTCCAACCACATGAGAGTAAATGCATTAACATACACAGGAAAGAGATCTGTTTTCACTTCGTCCACTTTCATTAAGATTGGAAAACCAGTAATCTTCCCATTCGAGAGCTCATTTGGTAAATGAATGATGACTGTGGACCATGTTGTTTGGATAAATGTATAATTTTCCTTTTACTTGCTTAAATCTCTACACGCACTCCATCTATTATTATTTTTGAAATAAATTGAGAACAGTAAATACAGTCATGCATATCACATAATGATGTTTTGGTCAACAAAAATCCATATATATATAATGATCACCCCATAATATTATTTCCAAGCTGAAAAATTGCAAATGCCTAGTGATGTCATAGCTATTGTAATGTCACAGCATAATGCGTTACTAACATATTTGTGGTGATGCTGATGTAAAAAAATCTACTGCACTGCCAGTTTTATGAAAGTCTAGCATATACAATTATGTATAGTATGAAATACTTGATAATGATAATAAATGTTATTAGTTTATTAATTTATGACATTATATTTTAATCATTATTTTATTTATCATTTATTTTTATTTATTTACATTTTTAAAGATGGGGGTCTTTCTCTGTTACCCTGGCTGGAGTGCAGTGGTATGATCCCGGCTCACTGCAGCCTTGAATTCCTGGGTTTGAACGATTCTTCTGCCTCAGTATCCTGAGTAGTTGGGACTACAGGCATGCACCACAATGCACACCTAATTTATTTACGTATTTATTTGTTTTGGCAGCAACAGGCTCTCCCTATGTCGTCCAGGCTGGTCTCAAATTGTTGGCCTCCAGCTATCCTCCTACCTCAGCCTCCCAAAGTGCTGGGATTACAGGCAGGAGCCACTGTACCTAGCTTATCTTTTTTTTTTTTTTTTTTTTTTTTTAAAAGAATGTATGTATTACTTTTACTTATAAAAAAAAGAAAGTTATTGGCTGGGCGCGGTGGCTCACGCCTATAATCCCAGCACTTTGGGAGGCCAAGGAGGGTGGATCATGAGGTCAAGAGATCGAGACCATCCTGGTCAACATGGTGAAACCCCGTGTCTACTAAAAATACAAAAAATTAGCTGGGCACGGTGGTGCATGCCTGTAATCTCAGCTACTCAGGAGGCTGAGGCAGGAGAATTGCCTGAACCCAGGAGGCGGAGGTTGCGGTGAGCCGAGATCGAGCCATTGCACTCCAGCCTGGGTAACAAGAGTGAAACTCCATCTCAAAAAAAAAAAAAAAAAGAAAAGAAAGTTAATTATAAAAAAGGCTTGGACAGATCCTTCATGAGGTATTTCAGAAGAAAACATTGTTACTATGGAAGATGAAAGCTTCGTGCCAGTAACATCTTTGAAGACCTTCTAGTGGGACAAGATGTTGAGGTGGGAGATAGTGATATTGATCTTCCTGACCATATGTAGGCTTAGGCCAATATATATTCCTGCATATTTGTTATATTTTTCAGTTTTAATTCTTTTAAGTTATTTTTTTAAGTAAAAAAAATAGAAAAGCCTAAAAAATAAGGATATAAAAGAATTTATATACAGCTGTACAATGTGTTTGTGCCTGAAGCTAAGTGTTATTGCAAAAGAGACAAAAGGTTTACAAAAATTAAAATGTTTACAAAGTCGAAAAGTTACAGTAATATAAGTTTAATTCATTATTGAAGAATTAAATGTTTTTAAAAAAAGAATTAGTGTTAGCTAAGTGTACAATGTTTATGTCTATAGCAGTGTACAGTAATGTTCTAGGCCTTCATACTCACTCATCACTCACTCACTAAGACCCAGAGCAACTTCCAGTTTTGCAAGCTCCATTCATGATAAGTACCCTGTACAGGTATACCATTTTCAAAATCTTTTATATTATGTTTTTACTCTACATTTTCTATGTTTAGATATGATTAAATACACAAATACTAACACTGTGTTATAATTGCCTACAGTATTCAGTACAGCAATATGCTGTACAGGTTTGTAGCTTAGAAGCAAGAGGCTATGTCATATAGCCTAGGTGTGTCATAGGCTATACCATTCAGTTTGTGTAAGTACATTCTGTGATGTTTGTGCAATGATAAAATATTCTAACAATGTGTTTCATAAAACACCCTTACAGTTAGGTTATCCCTGACTATAATAGCTATCTATTTTGAGAACTACCATGGACATCTAGGCAGCTGGTGCTGTGTGATGGATAAGAGCCTGGAATTATGGCCTTAGCAGACCTGGGTTCTGAGTCCAGTTCTGCCATCTAGGAGCTTTATTATCTACTGGTGATTTAACCTCTCTGAAGTGAAGTGATATGAGAGTAAGACCTCCTTCGGAGTATGTGGAAAGATTAAGTGTGATGATACATGTTATTTTAGTTCATTGTTCTGCTGCTATAACAGAATACCACAGACTGGGAAATTTATAAAGAAAAGAGGTTTATTTGCCTTATGGTCTGTAGGCTATGACATTTAAGAACATGTGCTGGCATCTTGAGAGGATCAACCCAGCAAAAGAGAGCTTGCTTTTGTAACAAAGCCACTCACACAGTAACAAACCCACTTCCTCGATGATGTGATTAATCCATTCATGAGAGTAGAGCCTTCATGACCTTATCACTTTTATAAGCCCCACCTCTTAATATTGTTACAAAGACAACTGTATTTCAGAATGAGTTTTGGAGGGGAGATTTAAACCACAGCACATGGGAAGCACTCAGTCCAATGAATGGCTGCTGGCAGCTGTTGATCATGGCTATTATTAACATCACCATGTTCTGGCACCAAACAAAAGGACTTGCCTTCATTCTCTACTGTCACACACCATAGAAAGCGAGTTTTTAAACACTATATTGTAGAGGAAGAAATGGAAACTCAGAGTTGTGCTACATAGGTATGATGTAGAAGAGCTACTTACTCAAGAAAAGTCATGCCATTTTCATGCTGCTTTTCCCTAATGTGAGATGTGTTGAATGACAACTCTGAGGATGTGAAACATGATTTTCCAAAATAACTACTGACCTAATATATAAGTTGAAAGTAACAAAGCAAAAATGAACTGACACCTTTTTTTGGTAGCTAGCTATCTTGTTTGGAATGTCTGCCCTATCTCAAGTATGCAGAGGGAGGAGAGGATGCTGTTATCAGAAAGGAAAAGAGGTAGTGCTGTTCTCACCTTCTAATGACTTTCCTGTGATTGGTGAACGTCAAATAATGAAGAAAATATCAACACAAGTTGTGAAAGCTTATTCGTTTATTTACTTACACATTAACTTACTAACTCATTGAGCATTTATTGAGCACCTACTTGTCAAAAAAAATAGGAAAAAATGGATACGGTGATAAAAACCCTATAATTCTTATCTTGGAGAAACCCATAGTCTAATTTAATAAAGAATTATAAAAGCTGTATGTGAATTTCCTTCTTATTTATTTTTTTAAATTTATTTTTTTTTGAGACTGATGCTGGCAAAATTTAATGTGGTAAGGCAGTGCAGGGCAAACTTATAGGCATGGGCTTGGGAGTTAATCAGACATTGGTTTGAGTCCCTGATCAATCCTATACTAATAGTGTGACCAAAACATAGTTTTTTTTTTAATCTGTACAACCAGAATATTAATTCTTAAATTAGAAGATTTTTTTAAAAAATTTATTTTTGGTTCTGGGGCACATATGCAGGATGTGCAGGTTTGTTCCATAGGTAAACATGTGCCATGGTGGCTGCTGCACTGATCAACCCATCACCTAGGTATTAAGCCCAGCATACATTAGCTATTTTTTCTAACGCTCTCTCTCTCCACCCTACCCCCCAACAGGCCCCAGTATGTGTTGTTTTACTCCCTGTGTCCATGTGTTCTCATTGTTCAGCTCCCTCTTGTACCTGAGAACATGTGGTGTTTGGTTTTCTGTTTCTGCATTAGTTTTCTGAGGACAATGGCTTCCAGCTCCATCCACATCCCTACAAAGGACATGATCATGTTCCTTTTTATGGCTGCATAGTGTTTCATGGTATATATGTACCACATTTTCTTTATCCACTCTATCATTGATGGGTATTTGGGTTGATTCCATGTTTTTCCTATTGTGAACGGTGATGCAATGAACATACACATGCATGTATCTTTGTAATAGAATGGTTTGGATTCCTTTGGGTTTATACCCAGTAATGGGATTGCTGGATCAAATGGTATTCCTGGTTCTAGATCTTTGAGGAATCGCAAGACTGTCTTCCACAATGGTTGACCTAATTTACATTCCCACCAACAGTGTAAAAGTTCTCCTGTTTCTCCACAACCTCACCCGCATTGTTATTTCTTGACTTTTTAATAATCGCCATTCAGACTGGCATGAGATGATATCTGAAGGTTTTAATTTTTGTTTCTTTAATGATCAGTGATGTTAAGCTTTTTTTTTTTTTCTGTTTGTTGGCTGCATGAATATCTTCTTTTGAAAAATGTCTGTTTATGTACTTTGCCCACTTCTTAATGGGGTTGTTTTTTACCTGCAAATTTGTTTAAGTTCCTTACAGATTATGGATATTAGACCTTTGTCAGATGGATAGATTGCAAAAATAGTCTCCCATTCTGTAGGTTACCTGTTCACTCTGATAATAGTTTATTTTGCTGTGCAGAAGTTCTGTAGTTTAATTAGACCTCATTTGTCCATTCTTGCATTTGGTGGTTTTTGTCATGAAATCTTTGCCCATGTCTATATTCTGAATGGTATTGCCAAGATTTTCTTCTAGGGCTTATAGTTTTGGGTTTTACATTTAAGTCTTTAATCCATCTTGAGTTACTTTTTGTATATGGTGTAACGAAGGGGTTCAGTTTCAATTTTCTCCATATGGCTAGCCATTTCTCCCACCACCATTTATTAAATAGGGAATCATTTCCCCATTGCTTGTTTTTGTCAGGTTTGTTGAAAATCAGATGGTTGTAGGTGTGCAATCTTATTTCTGAGTTCTCTATTCTGTTTTATTGTTCTATGTGTCTGTTTTTGTATCAGTATCATGCTGTTTTGGTTACTGTAGCCTTATTTGAAGTTGGGTAGTGTAATGCCTCCAGCTTTGTTCCTTTTGCTTAAGGTTGTCTTGGCTATACGAGCTTTTCTGGTTCCATATGAATTTTAAAATAGTTTCTTCTAATTCTGTGAAGAATGTCAATGGTAGTTTAATGGGAATAGCATTGAATCTATAAATTACTTTGAACAGTATGACCATTTTCCAACATTGATTCTTCCTATCGATGAGGATGGAATGTTTTTTCATTTGTTTGTGTCCTCTCTGATTTTCTTGAGCAGTGGTTTGTAATTCTCCTTGAAGAGGTCCTTTACTTCTTTTGTTGGCTTTCTAAGATATTTTATTCTCTTTGTAGGAATGGTGAATGGGAGTTTATTCTTGATTTGCTTCTTTAGTTATCTGTTGTTGGTGTATAGGAATGCTTTTGACTTTTCCTACCGATCTTGTATCCTAAGACTTTGTGAAGTTGCTTATCAATTTAAAAAACTCTTGGGCTAAGAATATTGAGTTTTCCAGATATAGGATCATGTCATTTGCAAACAAAGACAATTTGACTTCCTCTCTTTCTATTTGAATGCCTTTTCTTTCTTTCTCTTACTTGATTGCCCTGGCCAGAACTTCCAATACTATGTTGAATAGGAGTGGTGAGAGAGGGCGTTCTTGTCTTCTGCTGGTTTTTAAAAGGAATGCTTCCAGCTTTTACCCATTCAGTATGATATTGGCTGTGGGTTTATCATAAATGACTCTTCTTATCTTGAATTATGTTCCCTCAATACCTGGTTCATTGAGAGTTATTAACATGAAGTGATGTTGAATTATATTGAAGGCCTTTTCTACATCTATTGAGATAATCATGTGGCTTTTGTCTTTAGTTCCGTTTATGTAACAAATTGCAATTATTGATTTGCATATATTGAACAAGCCTTGCATTCCAGGGAAAAAGCCAACTTGATTGTGGTGGATAAGCTTTTTGCTGTGCTGCTGGATTTGGTTTGCCAGTATTTTATTGAGAATTTTTTCACTGATGTTCATCAGGGATATTGGCCTGAAGTTTTCTTTTTTTTTATTGTGTCTCTGCCAGGTTTTAGTATCAGGATGATGCTGTCCTCATAAAATGAGCTAGGGAGGATTCCCTTCTTTTCGGTTTTTTGGAATAGTTTCAGAAGAAAGGATATCAGCTTCTCTTTGTACCTCTGGTAGAATTCAGCTGTAAATCCACCTAGACCTGTGGATTTTTTTTTTTTTTTTGATTGGTAGGCAATTTATTACTGTCTCAATTTCAGAACTTGTTATTGTTCTATTCAGGGATTCAACTTCTTCCTGGTTCAGTTTTGGGAGGATTTATGTGTCCAGGAATTTATCCATTACTTCCAGATTTTCCAGTTTATTTGCATAGAGTTGTTTATAGTATTCTCTGAAGGTTGTTTGTATTTCCGTGGGGTCAGTGGTGATATCCCCTTTATGTTTTTTTGTTCTTTGTATTTGATTCTTCTCTCTTTTCCTCTTTATTAGTCCAGCTGGTGGTCTATTTTATTAATTTTTTCAAAAAAACAGCTCCAGAATTTGTTTATATTTTTGACGGTTTTTTTCGTGTCTCTATCTCTTTCAGTTCCACTCAGAGCTTCCTTTTTCGTGTCTCTATCTCTTTTAGTTCCACTCAGAGCTTCCTTATTTCTTGTCTTCTGCTAGCCTTGGGGTTTGTTTGCTCTTGGTTCTCTAGTTCCTTTAGTTATGATGATGTTACAATGTTGACTTGAGATCTTTCTAGCTTGTTAATGTGGGCATTTAGTGCTATAAATTCCTCTGAACACTATTTTAGCTGCATTCCAGAGACTGGTACATTGTCTCTTTGTTCTCAGTAGTTTCAAAAAAATTCTTGATTTCTGCCTTAATTTTATTATTTACCCAGGAGTTATTCAGGAGCAGGTTGTCCAGTTTTCATGGAGTTGTGTGGTTTTGAGTGAGTTTTTAAATCTTGAGTTCTATTTTGATTGTGTTGTGGTCTAAGAGATTTTTGTTATGATTTCAGTTCTTTTGCATTTACTAAGGAGTGACTTATTTCCAATTAAGTTATCAGATTTAGCGTAAGTGCCATGTGGCACTGAGAAAAATGTACATCCTGTTGTTTTTGGGTGGAGAGTTCTGTAGGTATCTACTAGGGTCAGTTGATCCAGAGCTGTGTTCAAGTTCTGAATATCTTTGTTAATTTTCTGTCTCAATGATGTGTTTAATATTGACAGTTTGGTGTTAAAGTCTCCAGCCATTATTGTGTGGGAGTCTGTGTCTCTTTGTAGGTCTCTAAGAACTTGTTTTATGTATCTGGGTGCTCCTGTATTGGGTGCATATATATTTAGGATAGGTAGCTCTTCTTGTTGCCCTGACCCCCTTACCATTATGTAATGCCCTTCTTTGTCTTTTTTGTTGTTGGTTAAAATCTGTTTTGTCAGAAACTAATATTGCAACCTCTGCTTTTTCCTGTTTTCCATTTGCTTGGTAAATTTTTCTTTATCCTTTTATTTTGAGTTTATGTGTGTCATTGCACATGAAATGGGTCTCATGAATACAGCACAATAATGGATCTTGATTCTTTATCCAGTTTGCCATTCTGTATCTTTTAATTGGGCATTTAGCACATTTGCATTTAAGGTTAATATTGTTATGTGTGAATTTGATCCTATCATCATGATGCTAGCTGGTTATTTTACACACTAGTTGATGCACTTTCTTCATACTGTCATTGCTTTTTGTACTTTCAGTGTGTTTTTGCAGTGGCTGGTACCAATTTTTCTTTTCCATATTTAGTGCTTCCTTCAGGAGCTCTAGTAAGGCAGGCCTGGTGGTGATGAATTACCTTAGCATTTGCTTGTCTGAAAAGAATTGTATTTCTCCTTTGCTTATGTAGCTTAGTTTGGCTAGATATGAGATTCTAGGTTGGAAATTATTTTCTTTAAGAATGATGAATATTGGCCTCCAATCTCTTCTGGCTTGTAGGGTTTCTGCTGGGATGTCTGTTGTTAATCTGGTGGGCTTCTCTTTATAGGTCACCTGGTTTTTCTCTCTGGCTGCCCCTAACATTTTTTCTTTCATTTTGACCTTGGAGAATCTGATGATCATGTGTCTTGAGATTGATCTTCTTGTGGAGTATCTTACTGGAGTTCTCTGAATTTTCTGAATTTGAATGTTAGTCTGTCTTTTTTGGTTGGGGAAGTTTTCCTGGATGATATCTTGAAGTGTGTTTTCCAGTTTGGTTCTATTCTCCCTGTCTCTTTTAGGTATCCCCATCAGTCATAAGTTTGGTCTTTTTACATCATCCCATAGTTATCAAAGGTTTTGTTCATTCTTTTTCATTTCTTTCTCTCTAATCTTGCCTGCCTGCCTCATTTCAGCAAGATAGTCTTTAAGCTCTTATATACTTTCTTCCACTTGGTCTATTTGGCTATTGATATTTATGTTTGCAATGTGAAATTCTCATGTTGTGTTTTTCAGCTCCATCAGGTCATTTGCATATCTCTCAAAACTTTTTATTCTTGTTAACAGCTACTGTAATGTTTTCTCATAGTTCTAAGCTTCTTTGCATGGGCTAGAACATACTCTTGTAGCTCAGTGAAGTTCTTTATCACCCATCTTCTGAAGCCTACTTTTCTCAATGCAGCCATCTCAGCCTCAGCCCAGTTCTGTGCCCTTGCTGGAGAGGTTTTGTGATAATTTTCAGGAAAAGAGGTACTCTGGCTTTTTGAGTTTTTAGAGTTTTTGTGTTGATTCTTTCTCATCTTCATGAGTTTATCTACTTCTGATTTTTGAGGCTGCTGACCTTTGGGGTCTTTTTTGTTGACGTCGCTGTTGCTTTCTGTTTGTTTTTCATAGCAGTGAGGCCCATCTTCCATAGGGCTGCTGCCGTTTGCTGGGGGTCCACTCAAGACCTTATTCACCTGGGTCCCTCCTACACCTGAAAGTATCACCAGTGGAGGCTGCAGCACAGCAAAGATGACAGCCTGATCCTTTCTCTAGGATCTCTGTGCCAAAGGGGCACCAACCTGATGCCGGCCAGAACACTCCTGTGTGAGGTGTCTAGAGACTCCTGGTGGAAGGTCTAACCCAGTCAGGAGGAACAGGATCAGGCACCTGCTTAAATAAGCAGGCTGGCTGCTTCTTGGTAGAGCAGATGTGCTGTGCTAGGGGTAATCCCCTCATCTGGGCTGCCCTGACTTTCCAGAGCTGGCAGACATAAAAGACTAAGACTGCTGATTCATGATACCATGGCTGCCTTTCCTCCTAGGAGTTCCTCTCAGAGAGATCAGAGTTCTGACCATAAACCCTTAGCCGCAGATGCTGAGAATCCTGGAGGGAGGCCCTGTCCAGTGAGGAGAAATGGGTCAGGGTCCCACTGAAAGAAGTCTTGCCGTGAACTGTCGTAGCCTCTATGCTGCACTGTGGGGAATTCCTCCTGGTCCAAACTGCCCAGTCTTGCTGGCACTGGCAGCAGGAGAATATGGCTGTCTGGAGCCACAGTGATGGCAGCTACCCATCCCTGACCCCGAATTCAGTCTTCTTAGGCAGTCTCCAGCCTGCTGCATTGGCCGGCAGGGATTCCAAGCCAGTGGGTTTTAGTTTGTGGGGTTCTGTGGGAGTGGGGCCTACTACTGCGCAAGGCTGCTTGGCTCCCTGGCTTCAGCCCCATCCCATGGAAATGGATGGCTCTCCTGCCTCACCAGAGTTCCCAGAGCCACAGTATGCAAAAACTCCTGTGTCTCAGTGCGTGCCTGAGTAGCCACCCACCTGGGCAGACACTATGAGTCTGCACAGCTGTGTGCTTGGGACCTAAGGCCCTCGTGGCATGGGAGACCTCCTTATCCATAGGTTGCAGAGATCCATGGGAAAAGCATGGTTTTTGGGGTGGAGTAGCACAATCCCTAACCACCTTGGGGGAGGGAGCTCCTTTTGCTCCTTGCAGCTTCCAGATGGGACCTCCCTCCACGCTGCTTTTCCTCACTCTCTGTGAGTGCACACCAATCACCTAGTCAGTCCCAGTGAGAGAACCTGAGTACCTCAGTTAAAGATGCAGAATTCACTGGCTATTTTCATTCTTCAATGGGAGCCGCAGACTAAAGCTGTTTCTATTTGGCTCTCTTGGCTGTTCTTCAGTGAATTTCCTTCTTTTTAAGGCAATGGCCATTTGAAAATCTTTGTCTTCTCGCAGAAATGTGTTCTAAATGACAAAAACATGACTCTTCAAAGTGAATATCTTCCTTAAAATTTGGTAAGAATTTTTTAATTCATTAACTGTCTCTGTCAGAATATGATTCAGATAATTATGTTGTATCCTTTCTCTAAAGACATTTAATTTAATTTAATTTAATGTAGAACTGTATTTTCATACATTGAGTCCTTAGGTGGAAGTTTTAAGGAGCAACTGTCCTATGGGTGTTATTTATTCTTAATTATTGAGATTAAAAATATGGGCCTTGTGGTTCAGCAATTTGGAATTGAAACCTGCTTCTTTCATTTATTAGCTGTATAATTTTGAGAAAATTACTTGAAATATAAACATAATTAATATTGCCTGTTTTCTAGTGTTACACAGATTAAACCATAAGCACTGAATAATGTTAGATATTATTAATCATTACTGTTATGTTAGCCAAATTACTTACTATAAAAATGTCCAGGGGAACTCAAGAAAATAAGCAACCTCAAATGGTACATATACTTTTTGGAAAAGCCCTAACTACAGAATTCAATTAAAGAATATCTATATATTGTTGATTACATAAAACCAAATGTAACTCCAAATGTACTTTTATTTTGCTATCAAAAATAATCAAGTATTGAATAATTTTACAGATAACTTTATAAAATTTATTCCAACTTAGTTCAACAATAATTTATTGGTTATCTAATCTACATAAGAAATTATATGATAGGTTGGAGCAGAGATAAACACAGATAAGCCCTGATCTGCCCCCTCAAACTGCTTAGAATTCAGGAAGAAGAGGAAAAATGGATTTCTGCAAGTTGCTTTACTAGAGAAAATAATAATAATATATCACAAAACAGAGAATGAGAAGAAGCTAAGGAGATTCAAAGACAGGAGAGAGACATACATCTTGGAATTAGATCCTCAGTGTTTGGTTATTAGGTTGCTGAGGCAGTTTGCACCAGTTGGAAGCGTTCTGAATGTGTAATGAGTATTGCTCTCTTGGTTCTAGCCTTGGTCCTACCAAAAGAGAGCTTTGCAGCCCAAAGCAAATTTGCTTACCCTCTAGGAATTCGCTTCCTCATTTACAGAACAAGTGACTTCCCAGGATCAGTATAATGACAACATTTTTAAAAAATTAATATGAAAATGCTTTAAAATATGTCACAGAATTTTTTTTTAAAAAGAACAACAAAATAGAGATGCAGTTTTATCATTTTTAAGAAACAGAAGATTTTTTTCTTTGGGAATTTTGAATTTATTTATTACTACATATTTTGTTATTAAAAGAGAATCTTTTATTATAGGTCTTTGAAGATAAGCATGTAAATTATTGTAAAATGTCCTAATTTTGCCACATAGTGCTTTCAGGGTAATCTATAAGAGAACTAGAGCAGTAGTCCCCAGTTATTTTAGCACCAGGAATTGGTTTTGTGGAAGACAATTTTTCCATGGACAGTGTAGGGTGGGGAGGATGGTTTCAGAAACTGTTCCAGCTCCGATCATCAGGTATTAGTTATATTCTCATAAGGAGTGCACAACCAAGTTCCCTTGCATGTGCAGTTCACAATAGGGTTCACATTCTTATGAGAATCTAATGCTGCTGCCGATCTGACAGGAAGCAGAGCTCAGCTTTGCTCTCCAGCTGCTCATCTGGTGTCTAACAGGCCACAGACGGACACCATGGCCTGGGGATTGGGGACCCCTTGAACTAGAGGATTAGTAAAAAGCATAAAAACATTTTGGATTTCTTAAAAATGGTGGCTATTTAAATTCATTCATTATTTTTCTCACCCTTAACTCTCCTAATATTTATTAAACAATGAGTTTCTGCCAGATGCTGTGATATGCATAATTTATAAGAAACGCAGGATTTCTGTCCTTAATTAGCTTAATGTCAAGCTTAGAAGACAGACAGAATGGGCCAGGTGCGGTGGCTCACACCAGTATTCTCAGCACTTTGGGAGGCTGTGGCAGGTGGATCACAAGGTCAGGAGTTCAAGACCAGCCTGGCCAACATGGTGAAACCCCATCTCTACTAAAAATATATAATTTAGAATTTAGCTGGGCATGATGGCATGCGCCTGTAATCCCAGCTACCCCAGAGGCTGAAGCAGAATTACTTGAACCCAGGAAGCAGATGGCACCACTGCATTCCAGCCTGGGTGACAGAGCAAGACTCCACCTCAAAAAAAAAAAACAATAGATACCGAATGTTACTTTCACGCGTTAAGCATTATGAAGGAAAAGTTCAGAGTGCAACAGAAGCATGTCACAGGGAATCTTTTATAACCTAGTTTTGGAAGTGACGTACCATCACCTCTGCCATTCTATTGGTCACACTAATCTGGAATCTCTTGGAACAATATACAAGGGTACTACACAAATATATAAACATCAGAAGGTGGGGGCCATTTGGAAGCTAGTTATCCAAGGATCCTAGCCTAGATTTGCAATTGCAACATTGTCTTTGCTACTTAGTCACACAAAAATAGCAAGTAAAAAGGATAAAATAGTTATATATAAATTTCAGAAACAAAACCAGAGAAATATCACAATCCTCAATGCTTGATTATTTGTAAGAAGATAACCATTTGCTGTGTAAAGCATCCATGAGTGATCTGTGTCCAATGCACATTCAAGAATTCTTGAATCTAGACATGAAAACCAAGCAAGATGGCAGTACAGAGCCCTGTTTCCCTTCCTGCTCACGTGGTTACAGAATCATGAATGAACTCATACTGATCAAATTTAGTAGGAGCCAGTGTAACCAGAGAATCTGCGAACTTCAAGTACATTAGAGAAGTTTCAGTACTTGCCTATAGGGATTCCCTGTCCCTAGCACCTCTGCTACGTGACAATGTCTGTCTCTCTGCAATACTGTATAGCCTAACCTGTCCTGCTAAGGAAACAGAGAGGCACTGGTGAGTATTTTTTCTACTAATGCTTATCCAGTTCTTGATAGAACTATCACTTTTTTTAGCAGAATATTTTCCCCCAATGAGAGAATTGTTTAACCCTACATTTGATATAAATAACAATTTAATTTCTGCAGTAAATGGCTTTGATATTCACTACAAAACAAGAATAGGATTATATGCTTGATTTATCATTTTGAAAAAAAACATTATTAAATATTCAAAGCTTTGAAATTATAATGTATACTTATGAAATGTTGGAAAGGAGAAATTATATTTGACTATTCATAGATACATATTTGCATTTCAAGTAAATGAGGAAAGAGGAATCAGACTAAAATGCATTTTCATTTCTTTGTCTACTTTATGTACCTTATTTTACTACAAATCTGAAAACCTAGAATTCACTACCCAAAGAATTTGCTATGACCTCATTCTTACCAGATTAAGCTAAGAATGATAAAAGCATGTGAAAATTCAATAAAGATACTAATCATTTCTTTAATTCTGTAAACATTTGAGGATTTTCTTTTACATTTGGGATCAACAAGCTGATGACACTTGTGGACCATTAAAAAAATAAGTATTTGTGTGTGTTGTGTTTAATTAATTTTACTTGTAAAATGTTCCTATCAGTCCCTTAGCTGAGGGATCCCCAATCCCCAGGGCAGACTGGTACCCTCCATGGTCTGTTATAAACCAGGCCACACAGCAGGAAGTGAGTGGTGGCCAGCCAGCATTACTGCTTAAGCTTCACCTTCTGTAAGATCAGCAGCAGCGTTAGATTTTCATAGGAGCTTGCACCCTATATTGAGACCTTTGCATGGGAGGGATCCTGGTTGTGTGCCTATGAGAATACCTGACGATCTGAGGTGGAGCAGTTTCCAAAACCATTCTCTGCAACCCTCCCTCACCCCACCCCCAACATATCCTTCCCATCCATGGAAAAATTGTCTTCCATGAAACTTGTCCCTGGTGCCAAAAAAGCTGGAGACCACTGCTTAGCTAGTTCTTAAGTGAGACAAATTTGATCATACTATATAATTAGATGAAAGTAAACATTTCTGAACCCAGCTTTTTTCTTAATTTTACTTTGGGCAACAGGCGATGGTAACTGTGCCTAGTATTTCCTATGTTTCATGTTTATGCATGTTTGTCAAGCAAGTGCAATACGTAGCATATCTGCCTAAGGACCCCTGCTTCCCATGAGAGACTCAGCTCAAAGTTTATGAATATTTGGAGGATGAGGCAGATCAGCAAGCTTATCAGCTTTAATTTGTCACTCTACAGCTTGCCTCCATATTAAGTCCTCACATCCAGAGCTGATCCATAACTTTGAGATTAGCTAAGCCTATGAGATAATGCATTTTATTTCATTAAGCATCTTTGGTGTGCTGCCAGGGATTTATAAATGCTGGTCAATGCTTGTGTTCACTTCAGGATAATTTTGCAATCAGTCTGCAAAGATGTGAACAGAAACCACCCAGCCCTGAGGAAATATGACATCCTCACTCAGGTAAATAAAGATATAGGGAAAATATTATGATAAATAAAATATATTGGATGCTAATCAAAAGTATAGAAGACAAACATACTAGAAGGAGCCATAGAATGATAAAATAATGAGAACTTTAAAGATAATCTGGTTCTGATTCTTCACTTTAATGATGAGAAAAAATGTGCTCCAAAGAGAGTTTTCTTTTTCTTTCTTTCCCTTTTTTTGTTCTTTCTTTTTTTTTTTTTTTTTCCACAGGGTAATGGGCTATGTGAGTTGAAGACAACGCTGAGTCTAGAGTTTTCACTGGGAAGCCTTCCTCTCTGGAGCATCACACAGAGGTTACTGCAAGCACACCCACCCCAGCAGTCTGGGAGTCTGTATTTTTTTAAAACAGAACTTAACAAAGGACACAGACACACAAACCCACAAAAAGATTACTGTTAGCAAACAGATTACTGAATCACTGTGTCTTTTTCACTTTTGATTTGAGGGGGTTATGATGATTCATGCAGGGTGATATGAGAGGCTGCTCTTTGCACAAAAAAGTCTGGAGCTCTAGGGAAAAAGTGGAAAAGGAAAAAGAGCTGATGTTCAAAACCACAGAATCACATGTGACAGAGTGAGCCAGAACCTCTCCAGCCAAGGCACACCACATAGAGGCTAGAGGGTGGCTCAGGCTGCCTGTGCCAGTCTACTAGGTTGGTACTCACTGCTCTGAAGGGTGGGGAAGGAAGAGGGTTGGAAAGCAGCAAGGTCAGGTGGCTCTGGCACTCTACCTGTAATGCCTTAAACATATCCCAAGGCTTCCATGGACCAAAGATGAACTTTCTGAGGCTACATGGACTGTAAAGTTAAGATAATTCCAAAGAAAGGTACAGTTTGTGTTTAACACACATGGATCCTTTTGAAATGTTTCACTGGAGTTGGTGGTAAAAACTTGTTTATGAACTAGAATTTTTCAGTTGTCTGTGGATATATTCCTAAGACCCTCTGACTAAACATGCACTGCATATATTTGTTTAACATACAATCAGATTGGTTCTGTAAAAAAATATGTAATGTGATTATATATGCTTATACAGTAAAAAAAAAAAAAAACAAAAAAAAAACTTCACTTCTGTCTGCATGCATCTGTCAGAAATACCTGTGGCAATATATTGACAGAGGAAATTCTTTCACTATTTATTATGCAAAACGTGGACGTATGACTGCGTAATAACAGAAACCAAAAAGCTGATGTGAAAATATACCTCACACTTGGACAATGCATGATTCCCCAGTCTAAGCTTTTAAAGTATTTTATATACAGTTTTTAAACAGATTAAAATTCAAATATAGATCAAGAAGGAGTCACCTAATCTTTGCCTGATCCCAAGAGGCTGATAAAAACCTCACTTAAGGTACAGTTTATCTTCTACTCCTCACCAGAATCCCATAGGCTTCATGTATGGAAAATCTAATTCAGAAGGATCAAACTGGGGTTAGGAATGTGTGTTTTATAAAGCTCTAGATATCTAGGTAATTTGTTATATATTTAACTTTAAGAACTTCTGACTCACAATACCATCACTTTCCCCTAACACAAATCCCAAACATGAATCCTACTCTCTCATGCTTGAAGAATATGAGGACTGTTCTGATGAACCAAGCTCTGAGGACATGTGAAAGGGCAGTCATTCTAAAGGACCAGTATTAAGTCCAAATGTTTGGGTAATGGGAATTGAGAGTCAGTCCCCCAAGCTAGCATATTAGATTCCTCAAGGGCAGCATTTGTGTGTCATTTGCCTCCCCAACTTCTAGCACAAAATTTGATGCTAAAAAGTACTTGATCAATGAAAGCAGCATTCTTCCTGGGGACAGTGGACCATAAACTTCTTGTAAGGTCTATGCAATTCAGAGGAGAAGACCAAAAAGTAAAAACAGCTAGGATAAGCACATTAGATATAGATGTCTATTATCTACTTTCATACTGCATGAGGCTTGGACTGACATTTGAATGATCAAGGACATGGAAGTCGGGCAGCTGTATTTAGCTCTACTTTAACGAATCAGTGAGTGGGTGTAGTGTTTATTCCTTATTTTTCCTCAGAGTGTCATATATCTTTTTCAAGGGCTATGGAAATTTATATGTACATTTAATATAAGATATATATTATATGTGTTTGTACTGATCCCTTTCTCCTAAAATTAATGAGATAAATCTAGCTATTTTCAAAGGATTCATCAATAAGGATGCTGAAAGGAAATGGAACATGGAGGTTAACAGGCCCATCTTGCCAGGTAACTGTTTTGATGACTAGTGGGAAGGTAGATCCCTGCTGTACTCAAGTATTTTTTCTTTAAATAAATAATAATGATTTACATCTATAAACAACTGCCCTTTTACGTCTTAGGTCTAAGACTTCATGGCGAGAATAAGGGAGGTACAAGAAGGATACCACCTGAGATAACATGAACTAAGTCTTTATTAACCATAACTTGACATTAGCTGGCAACTCATTTCCTCTTAAATGCAGTATTACAAAGGTTTTACTGTGTATATATCCATGTCTATATGGTAATGAGATGGGGTTTTTATGTGGTTTATGGAAAGCAGCACTCATTATTTTATAGCCACTACCCACCCTTTTCCCTATTTTCAGCAGTAAATTCTCTTTCTTTTAGTCTTCTATATCCCCACCTCAATTTCTAATCTCTCTTATGTCAACAATGTTCTAAATGGCTAATAAAGTCAACTTCAGGTTTCTTTTACTGTTTTTCATCTCTGATCCATCTGAACTTACAACTCATTAGGAGTGAGAGCAAGAGAAAAACACATTTTTGTTGTGAGATTTATATTCAGCATTTTACAGTTTCTATCGCATAGACAGGGAAGTTAAATCATACAATAATAAGATGATTGTTTTAGATTACTAAATAGTTCATCTGGAGGGAAAACAAGCAAACAAAAAAACCAACCTATGTTTAAATATTTTAAGAAATAAAGGGTTTTATTGTTTTTACTTAATTTTTAACCAACAAATTCTTTAGTTAGACAGACAGGGAAAGAAACTGTGGGGTTCTCAGACCATAAGAATACAGCCAGTAGGTTTAGAAAGAAGATTTGTTTGTGGGAAAAACTACAAGTATGTTATCAATTAGAACCATGACATAGCCTTTCTCCGTTGGAAAAAGGGATTGTTTTTGGACTGTAACATGTAGTCTTATGGTGTTTCTCCCCTTAGGTTTGAAGTTTAAATAATATTTTTAAAAAGCTGTCTGGTTTCCCACAATCCACAGGAGGTTTGTGTGTCTGCACTCCTGCTCACACCCTGAAATTCTGTTATATTAGTTTCCTTCCCTCTCTGGGGAGCAGATGATGCCTCTTCATCTTTGCAGAGCTTGCCTTCACATGGTAATGAAACCCACTAAGGAATGCAAGAAAAATTAGGTGAAAAAAAAGGCTAGGTTAAATGATACTCCAACTGCTAAATCTCAATGATGTCAGCTCCCCAAGAAACATGTGCATATGTGGTTTCCCCCAAGAAAGCCTACCTAAAGTTCCTATCCTCCTAGTCTCTGACATTTTTTATATTTTCTCAAATGAAAGAATACCGCCAAGGCATATTTCATGTACACACCAAATTATACTTTCAGTACCATAGGACATTTACAGAAAGGGTCTTAACAACACTAAACGTCTGTTGGGACATGAAGAGGAAATAACCATTGTGAAATTTCTCAGCAAAATCAGTTTACTGGGAATGACACGGAAAGTCAGGAGCAATGATATTTTCTGTTTCAGCTGCTTAAACACTGGCTCGAAATTAAGACATTGGAATAACTTCTTTGCTTTATGGTCATGATGCAACTCAGTGGTTTAAAACTTTTTACCAAACAAGCCAATCCTGAAAATAGGTCCATTTTCCACTAGTTCTTTAGAAAAGAAAATGTTTAGCTTTCCCCAGTCTGTCAATCTTGTGGTAAGGAAATGCCACTAGGGTACCTTTTACAAGAATTTGGGCTCAGAAACAGCTGTACAAATCATAAAATAAGTTTTTTCCCCCTTAATCCAACTGGCACTCAAGTCAATGAGCATTTTCAGAAACAAATTATAAAGTAGACTCGCTTTGAAAACCAGCCTGAAAAGAGAGACACACACAACCATGACAACCTGTTTAGAACTGGATATTCTGATTGTCAACGCTGGAAAATGAGGGGAAATCATTTATGACACTGTAAGCAAAGCTCTCCTAGTGTTCTCTACTTGCCTGTAGATAGAAAAGTAAATCAATGCAATAGCCTCAGGTTTCTGGAAGAAGGAGAAAAAATGTCCTTGAGAGATGATATGAAGGCTATTATTCTTTCATGAACTAATATTCTCTCCTTATCGGTTTTAAAAGAAAAAAGAACTTAAATCCCCAAATGGGAGGCTAAATAAAGGCTTCACAGTACACAGCAATAACAAGTGAATCACTGAAACTAATTTTAACCCCAGAGTGACAGAGAATGGTAAATCGTTTCCTTCCCCCTTGCACCTTCCCCTCCCTGCCCCCAAAATTTGCTGTTAGATTTTACCACATTAAAATGTAATTTCATCTTACTCTATGTCTGCCTTTGTTACTTCTAAAGCTCTAGCTTCCTTTCTTCCCACACTAGTAGGAAAGAAGGCATAATTTTTATTATTTATTTTTAAAAACGTATGCATTTTATTTTTTAAATTTTATTTTATTGTGGTAAGAACACAACATGAGATCTAGTCTCTTCACACATTTTTAAGTGTACAATACATTATGGTTGGGAATGGTTACAGCCGATCTCTAGAGCCTGTTTATTTTGCTTCTCTGAAACTCTACCCATTTTGTTTACAGTGAGCGGAACCACAGCTGCCCTGGTAAGATACTGCATGAGCACTGGCAATTAAATGGGCAGTGCACTATATACCCCACAAGACTTCTGAAAGCCTGTTTTAAAGATATCTAAGATGGTAGAGTGTGTTTAGGGCAGATTTCCTTCCCTGATTCTCTTCTTTCTCCTATGAGAAAGACTTTGTCAGGGGAGGAGCTAGACACACATGTCTAAAAGAGGCTTTTTTATTTTAATCAGTGCAATATGTTCTGAGCCTCTCACCTTGTGCCTTGCACAGAGATTTTGTACTAAAGAACCCTGCTTCCTTAGTGAGCAGATCTCAGAAAAGCAAACAGCAGAATTCTGTTACAAATAAATTATTATGAAACCACTTCTATGTTTCAATATCTGAAGGGCTCCTTATGGCTTTGTAGAGGAGCAAGGTCTGGAAGAAAGGGATGCTGTGGTAATCACTCAGGACATAACCCAGGGGACTGGAAAATAACCCAGAGTTTGGCCAGTAGAAGACAAGGGGGAAGGTTCAGATTGCTAAACTCAAAGCTGTTGAGAAACTAAAACTAAGTGTTAATGAGAGAACACTCAAATCATTAGCATGAAAAGGATCAACAAACTCTTTGATAGAAAGGTAAACAAAGGGACATGACTCACCTTCCCCTTTCTCCCTAGGTTCTCCATATTCACTTTGAACACCTGAGTGTCATTCAACAGCAATCAACATTTAATGAGCATGTATTACGAGAGAGGCAAAGAGCAGGATCCTAATCACACATGAGACAGGCACAGAGCAAGATCCTAATCACACACAGTCACTCAAGACATGGTTCCCAACCATATACACATAAAAATTACTCAGTGGAGTGCTGCCCATATGGCTTTGAATCTATCATGAGTTGGATAATTGATGGTGTGGTTTTTCAAGGCCTAAACTTTCTGAGTATTCAGTCGGTCAACAAATCCGAAAGGCATTTAAACTGCCATCCTTCCAATTAGCCCTATAAGTTAAACATCACCTACCACCATTTTACTGACATGAACAATGAAGAAACTTGCCCAAGCTCAGCTAAAAATGGCAAAATTGAGATTTAGATGTTTTTGTGACTCAACACGAATGGACTGTTAACATGTAGGTGCTGGTGTTCTTCATTTAGGTAGTTTCTGCAACTGATATGTTTGAACCTATGCTTAATAACCTCCTCCTATTCTGTTGTTCAAGAAGCATTTTATGCAGAAATGGAAACACAAGGAAAAATGGTCGTAAAATACAGGTCTTTCTCATTGATGAGAATGTTCAAATTGGATACATACTCACTTGGAATGTATAAATGCATTGTTTCTGCTTCTTCCCCCAGGAGACGCGGCTCTGCCTATCTGGTTGCCAGAGAGAGAGTGCAGCTGGCTGGAAACATTACCCAGCACTGTGCGAGCCTGCAGTGCATTATCACTATTATACCTTCTGATTATGGCAAAGATTAAGCTCACAGCTTCCTCATGTGTTAGATAATATTAGCAAAGTTCAGCATGGAGAGAATAAATCTAAACAATAATTTAACCTGATTTTCATGGGTCTGCCAGTTTGCTGTAATTATTAAAAAATTATGTATCACAGATTTCAATTTTGAATGTTATAAATGTTTTCATTTCTTATTTTACCCATTTTCCATAGAAATTCATTTATATTTCATAAATCAATAAACAGAGGTTAAAAAACTTTCACAAAACTAATAGCAAAATAAGTTGTTTATAGATTCTTAATGTTATTAATTGTGAGTTTCTTTACTTTTTATGATTTGTATAGCTAGAAAATAGATACAAAAAATGCATATTTTAAGTTCACATAATCTATTCTAAAATATTGTAAAATATATTTTTACATACTGACCTCATTTTAGGTTTATGAAAATATTCACTTGATACAGAGTTATGCATTTATTTTTGGAGAGAAGTTCAGTGGATACCCATCAATGAGCAACGGGGAATAGACATAGCATTTAGGTGAGATGGCATTGTAAGTCACATAACAGAGCACTGGCTTTCATCCTTAGCCCACAGAAATGGCAACAGAGGTAAGCGAGAGGTATGAAACATTCATGCATTCAACAAATATTTATTAGGCATTTATATGAAAGGAGTGTATTCCAAGCAGAAAGAAAAGCAACTTTACAAGGTCTATTTTGTATTATTCAATGACGAGAAACAAAATCAGTGTGGCTATAGTAGAATGTGCTGGGGTACAGCTGCAGCAGATAAAGTCAGATGGTGTAGACATGTCAAATCATGTTTGGATGTGTTTGTAGGAATACTGAATTCTATTCTGAGTAAAATGGGAAGCTGGTGGAGACTATTCATTAGAGACGTGGCATAATCTCAGAATCCAGTACTATCTGGATTTGTTTCTGCTATTTTGATAAATGCCTGTGACCTGGATTATATTATGGTCAATATGTATTCTTGAGTTCCACGTATAAGAACACCAGTTTAGGGATGATGACTAGGGCCATTAATGGGATATATAATGAGAAATATTTGTGAGCCAGAGTTGGGTGGGGGGCAGGTTGGAGGAATGTTGGACCAAAAATCAGAAGCAGGCGGATCTTTCGTGTTGACCAAGAGTAGATGGATAAGATAGGGAGGAAAAACAAGTGACAAACTGGAAGTGATGAGTTATGGTTCCATAGCAGAAATAGAGAGTTTGGGGCATCAAAGATAAGTATGTAACCAATACCAGATGATGTTGGTAGCTTCATGGAGTTCAGATGAATTTCTCTAGATAATATCTTGCCACTGCAAATAATGTCTCATACATGAGAGAAGTCAAAATTTTGTTAAAATTCCGGTAAAGAATTAAATAATCCCATCTATCTGATAACATCTCTGAGTTTAATGAACTTTAACTTTATCTTAAAATAATTTTGCCATTTCTCAGTTGAAAAAACAAAATTTAGAGACTTTAAAGCAAAATGTATAAGGGACAAATCAGTTATTAAACTCAAATATTTTGACTCTCAACCCTTTATTGAGAGTTTTGACCTTGTCACTAATTTAAACCTTTCAAAATATGCCGCTTGCATGCTCTCAGACCATTTGAATTGAAAGTTCAACATAACATTTCATATATTTTTAGGAGTCGTTGAAATGAAATGTTAATTCAAGCTCTAAATGTGTAATTTTCTTGTTCATATTTGATAGTTATTAAAAGAAGATATCTGCTGATAGCTGGATTTTTTGGTAATGAAACTGCCACTTAGTTGAATAATGAGATCTTGGACCTTTTGGTGAAGCTTCATTTTTAATATAGACAGAAGGAGCCTAAAATTGAATCTGTGAAATAATTGGATAACTCAGGTTATAATTAAAATTAGGATATGACAAAAATTATGGGCTTGTTTCCTTGCAAATTTGAAATAATTAAAGATAAGTGCTGACATTTCTGTTTAACCTCAAGTCTAGCTTATGTGTATTAAGTAAAAAAGAACATCATTATATGTTAAAAATCATAGGGGCCAGGAATGGTGGCTCACACCTTTAATGCTAGCACTTTAGATGGCTGAGGAGGGCAGATTGCTTGAGCCAGGTGTTTGAGACCAGCCTGGGCAACATGGTGAAACCCCACCTCTACAAAAAATAGAAAAATTAGCCAGGCATAGTGGCACACCTGTGGTCCCAGTCACTCAGGAGGCTAAAGTGGGAGGATAGTGTAAGCCTAGGAGGTGGAGGCTGGAGTGAGCTTTGATCATGCCATGCCCTCCTGCCTGGGTAACAGAGCAAACCCTGTCTAAAAAAAATGAAAAACAAAAACCATACAAGGAGTTAGTCACTGAAAAGTGTCAAAAGTGTCTTGGTAAAGAAGCCATTATTTTCTTCCCTGATGATTATGTAAACATCCAGTCAAGCAAGCTGATTGATTCTGTTCCTCTATAGAATGCTTGTCAAGAAATGAGTAAATTTCTGTAATTGACATCTCGGAAAAACAACAGATGAGTAGAAAAAGAAGCCAAGATATAGTGCCACTGAGTCACAGGTGGTAATACACAACAAAGAATATATCAGATTTAACAAAAGTGGCATCTAAATAAAAATTTAGAAGATCTGTATCAATTATTCTCATTGATGACTAATTTTGCTCCCCCAGGAGACATCTGACAGTGTCTGGAAAGCTTTTTTTTTTTTAATTTTCACAAATTAAAAACAAATTTTGTTGTTATTTACATGTTATTGGCATGTAGTGGGTGGAACTAGGGATGCTAAATATCCTAAAATACACAGGACAGTCCCACAACAAAGATCACCCAGTCTAAAATGTTAATAGTGCCAAAGTTCTTTCTGAAGCACTCATCTAAATAAATATTTTATTATGAAACCACTTGGAGGAAAATTAGTTTTTCCTAAATCAATTGCAATCAAGAAATCAGTGGTGGATGGTGCTATAAACCAGGGCTAGATAAAGTAGGAGAGTTGGAGGCACTTTGAGTCACCATCACTAAGAGAGAAAATAGAGGAAAAGTCATGGATGCCCACCACGGAGTACTATATAGCAGTTAGAAACAACAGGTTAGATAGACACATAGCACTATACAGAAACAGAGCACTGATTTAAACATAAGGAATAGTGGGAAATATCTATCAAAATACTTTTTACAAATATATCAAGTACAATAAGCAACAAAATAGAAATAAAATGACAATCTGCATTTTGCAAGAACACAAATAAGCAAAAAGATGTGTTAACCTGCCTAGCATCATTGCATATCTAGAAGGACAAAACAGAGAACTATAGCAGGAAGATAATTGACCAATTAATCAGTCAATCAAGAGAGAAGCTAATAAAGATAATGTGCTTTGCATTGAGATTTATGATTACTTCAATCCTCTTCATCTGATGCCCAAATACATATTATGTATGTATTATATATATTAATATTCTTAGTATATATAATATGCTGTATGAATATATGTTAGTATATGTAATATGCTATATATAAAAATATATATGCTAAGAATATTAACACTGGGTGTAAATACTCAAAATCAGTACAGATGGTAATCAAATAGAATTTAATTATTTACATCTGGATTCATGGATTTTCTCATTGAGGATAGGTACGAGGAATACATTTTTTGGAAAATAAATGTTTCTTAGATTAATTTCAGAATTCATGTGGAAAAGCAATACAGTAAGTTCTGCATAAAAGACAGGAAGTGAATCAGGAATTATATAAATCATTATATATTAGTGATCAGTATATGATTTTCACTTTCTACTGAGGGTGGATAAGCCAAGAAACATAGAACACATGCTAACTCACTTTTAGAAAAGAGACCTACATCAAAATGAGAATATTAGAATAAAATCCAAAGGAGTTGGAAAAGAAAAAAGCAAATAATCTACCAGAAACCTGGAAACTGTTTAAAACACCTTATTAGATGCCTGGGCAAAATATGTATCAAGGATCAAGAAACCCAGGTGCTCAAACAAAAACCCTCTTTGACTAACAACTGGCAAAGCAAAAGAGGTCATTGTGGGTGAGGAAAAGGAGATGGCATTTTTTAAAGGTACCATTGGTACGGGGAACAAAACAAGAAATCTATTAAGTAAGGCGAATCAGGTGCAAAAAAACCCCATAAGATCAGCTAAAAAAAAAAAGACTTTAAGGAATACTGAGCTATGATTCCAAAGAAAATAAAAAAGGCTTTAAAAAAAATAAGTCAACAGTAGGATGCCAGCTTGAGAATCACCAGAACTATACAATGATGGTAGTAGAAAAGCTGACCTTTGAAATAGAAAGGATTCAGCAAAGGGAATCAATGAATTCTTTATTTTGATTTTTACTATGAAAAAATTAGCTAAATATGTAGCTACACATAATTACAAAAAATAAAAAAAGAACAGAGAATTAATAAATATACTTTGTAAATCTAAATATTCTCTTCATCAATGGCTTCAAATTAGAAAAGTAATATTTTAAAATTATAGATTTGAGGACCTGCTATTGTATTTTTCTTAAGTTTCCATGGGATTTTGATTATTGGTTTGTTTAAGAACCACTGTTCTAGATCTAGTTAGCAATCTAGAATTTAAATATAAGGAATATCATGGCTAAAGTAATTATTCAGCTCCTTTGTCGATAAACAACATCCAAATCCATATTCTGCTGAACAACTGGAACAAGCTCATAGCTAATGTGATAAGACCCTGAAAATGCAAACTGTTAAATTATACTACCATATCTGACTGTCTAGAGTTACAATAAAAGGCAAGGTTATTTTACACTTAAATATGCATAGCAATTTAGTGGAAAGGCAATATGGTATTATTTTAAGAGAAACTGTTTCTATTAACTTTAGACTTGTTTGATCAATTATTTATATGAGAAACAGTTAATATAAATTCTTCATAATTTAAATTATACAAAATTATGTAATTAAGTGTATTAAAAGCAGTTGATCAGTATGAAGTGGAAAGACCAAGTTCTTTAAAGTACGAATTACTCCTAGACCGAAAAACAAAGACTAGAGAGAGATAGGCTCTTTTCAAAAACGAGAAACAGATACCATGCTGTAACAGTATCTGGCCACAGGTGCCCAGATAGTTGGACAAACATTATTCTGGGTGTTTCTGTGAGAGTATTTTTAAATGAGATTAACATTTAATTCATTAGACTGAGTAAAGCAGATTGCCCTCCATAATGTGAGTGGGCCTCATCCAACCAGTTGAAGGCCTACATAGATGAAAAGGCTGACAATTTCTTGAGTGAGAGAATGAATTCTCCTTCCTGATGTTCCTCAAACTGAAACATCAGCTCTTCCTGATTCTAGAGAAGCTTTCCAATTTCAGACACCAACTGGGACGTTAACTCTGCAGATTTTAGGTTTGCCAACATCTATAGTCACAGGAGCCAATTCCTTATCATAAATTGGTCTTTCTTTCTATATAGTCAATTGATTCTGTTTCTCTGGAGAACCCTGAGTAATACGTAAGATATAACCTACTTGGTGATCTGCCAAGACCTACCTGAACATCTTCACCATGAAAGAAAGTCAGCAGGGAAACTTCATAGATTATAGACCTGGAAAACACTTTTTATAAACACTGCATTAAAAAATGGCAATCTGGGCATGGTAGCATGTGCCTGTAGTCCTGGCTACTCTGGAAGATGAGATGGGAATGATCCCTTGAACCCAGGAGGTCAAAGCTGTAGAGAGCTATGATCATACCACTGCACTCCAGCCTGGGTAACAGAGTGAGAATCTGCCTCAAAAAAGAAAAAAGAAAGGAAGAAAGGAAAGAAAGAAAAAGAAAGAGGAGGAAAAAAAGAAAGAAAGAAAAAGATGAAAGAAAGAAGAAAGAAAGAAGAAAGAAGGAAAGAAAGAAAAAGAAAGGAAAGAAGGGAGGGATTGAGGGAGGAGGGGAGGAGGGGAAGAGGGGGAGAGAGAGAAAGAAGAATGAAAGGAAGGAAGGAAGGAAGGAAAAAGAAAAGAAAAGTCAATCCTTGGAAATGAGAAGAAAACAATTTCTCCATGTGTAATTTTTCTTCTTCAAAGCTTTTCTATATCCCAAAAGAACTTAACTTTAAAAAGCTGCTGTGTTCGATATACTATTAAAAATCATATTCAGACCAAAGATGTGAGCTCCTATGTCTGACACCTTATGTATAAATCAATACTTACAGTCCCGTTAGTAAAATAAATGCCTGGGATAATAGATATATGAAATGAAAGGCCTTAGATCAGAGCTTGCCTAGCAGGCCATTCAGGGTTATGTCTTACTTTCTTCAAGGCACTTATTTACTTTTGGATATGCTGGGCCACAGAGGTTTCACTGGAACTGTTGATAGAGTATAAGCCATTATTGCTCAATGTAACTCACATTTGCCTTTCTAAGTATGATGCAATTGCTTCTTTCTTTCCTTCATCTCTAGCTGAAATTATTCAACAGAATGAATAATTTATTCCATCACAACCTTGGAGAACACATAAATGCTCAAGGAACATTTCATACCTTAGAATAAGTTATATTGCAGAGGTAAATTATTAGGTAAACATTTATTCCACTTATAACACAGTCAAATCTGTTCAAAAAGGTTATGCTGTGTGGCTAAAGTGAGTTTGACCTTGAACTTAAAACAATGACTCTGGTAACTGGCTTATCAGTCTCATTTTATATCACATTCACAATTACTTATTCAAGTTTCAACTGTAGCTGCAACATCAGGCTATTCACAATTTTAATAGTACTACTTGTGACTCCAATCTACATCACACAGCACTTTGAGATCTGTTTACAATGCAACTTGCAATATAAATTAGAATAATCGATAAAGTTCTCGTGCCTCCATTACAATTCAATGTGAGATTTCAATAGAGTCACAGAGTCAAACCACATCACCTACATTAAATGCTCCAGATAAATTTCATTTTAATTTGATACGGAAGGAAAATTTACTCTGATAATGTTAAAGACTCTCAGAAAAAAAAAAGTTTTTAATGCAACCACTCGTTATTTTTAAAGTAGGATTTTTGTCTTGGATGAAATGAAGGATACCAAGCAAATGTCATTTTCCACCCCCTGCTCTAGCCAGGAGCTTTATCTTTGGATTTTCACAAAAGAGACTTTTTAAAAGTTATTTTAAAAATTAATCAGTGATGCCTTAATTTTATGGGCCTCATCTACATTTCATTTTCAACTGTTGCTGTTTTATCTTCTTCCTTTTTAGGCTCTTTGAATCTGGCTTGGTTGTTCCTATTCCTGACATTCATGCAAAAATAAAAACTATGGAACTGGACAACTGAGACAATCCTAGAATAATAGATGCCTAATGAAGAATCTCAGAGAAGTTTCTTTCTAGAGGGTCACACAGATCTGCTCACCTAACCCTTGCCTCACACTCACCTAAATATATAAGTAAAGATGAAGCTTTAGAGGAAATCGCTGGTGTACAGAGATTTCATCTAGGAATGTTGCTACAGTGTAAACTGTCATTATCTAGATAAACTCACATATATTTTCCTCAAAATAATGATACTCTCACTTGCTTTCCTTCACAGCCCAGCTGAAGCCATTTAGCCTTAGAACTTTGTCCTCAATAGGACATATTGATTATGCCATCATATCTCAAGAGACACACATCCACATACACAAATCACTCCACATCTTAAAATAATTTTCACTGCAGAGAAACATCAATGAGAGTGCATTTGTTCCTCTTATCAGGTGTTGCACACTCAATTCTGTTCAGAAAATATTGATCAGCATGCTTGGATTTAGTTAAGAATATGAATAAAGTTAATCAACCTATCAGCTGAAAATACCATGGCAGAAAAACACACAAAATAAAAATCTATAGGTTACGTAAACATACTCAAAATAAAGTCATAAAATAAGGACATGGTGGGGGAACGTGGGAAAAGAAACAGACGAACTATACTGACTTTTCTTGCAAATAGGTATATGACAGAGTGCATAAATGAATGTGATAAAAGAGTCCTGCAAATACTTTCCAATTGCTACACAATAGTTATTTTCAAATAAAACCAACAAGCTAATTGCAGGCCTATTACCTGAGGCCATATATTAGGTTGGTGCAAAACTGATTGCGGTGTTCACATTGAAAGTAATGACAAACACTGCAATTATCTGGTAAATCTTGTTTCTCTTAGTTACATTTGTGTACACTCTTGCAACAGCTTCTTTGAATGTGAATAAGTGTGTATATATGCAAAAATATGTGAATATATACATATAGAATATGTTCTCATCATTGAAAAGTCTGGCTCAAAGTACCTATGCTATATTTATTTATCCTTGCTTTTATCTCTAAATCCCTTTATTAACATATCTGGCCTCTACCTCTACTATTTTCACAATATATTTTACTTGTATATATTACTATTGATATAACACATGATACGACATGATTTTATCTGGATTCTTCTATTTATAGCTCTTTTTAGCCTCTGTGGACAGCTGTACAGGGAGAATGAACCATTCATCAACGTCAACCACGTTTTACTGAAGATTTTGAAGGTATTCCAACGTGACTGAGTACTACATTTCTCAGATGTCTCCACCCTGTATCTGAGATCACTATGTTTTCAGTTATCTCATTTGAACCTGTAAGTAAGATATGTTCTTTTAAAAACATTAGAAATGTTGGAACAACTAGGAACATACTTTTAATTAAAATATCTGCCACTAGCAATGTTGTCACCTTCCGAATGTAAATATAGAACTTCCATAACCATACAATTTGTTGTAAAACTTTTTGATAATTCTTTCATCCAAAAGAGTAGCAAGGTCATGTTAAAACTACCTGGAGAGAGAAATAGAGGTGTGTCCACATTTTAAAACTTTAATAAGAACTCAAGAGGCCCTCCTGCCTGAGGACTCTCCTCAAAAACTATATCTGATGTAATTCCACTTATCTGGGGACAGAACCTAAACTACTTTTTCCCCAAGTAAATGCTGCTTTTTCTTACATCTGCATCTTCACACACACAACTCTCTGGAATACCTTTACTTTCTCTATCCTGGGTAAAGGCCTACTTTCATTTGAGATTCATATTCTCTGGGATACACTCCTTGAGAACATTCTAGGCCTGTGAAAGTCCCCTCTCCTACTTCTGTGCTCCCATAACATTTTGCCTCTATGATTTTTATTATCCATCACAAAGTTGTTGTTATTATTATTATTATTATTTGAGACAGGTTCTTGCTCTGTTGCCCAGGCTGGAGGGCAGTAGCATGATCATGGCTCACTGCAGCCTCTACCTCCTGGGCTAAAGTGTTCTCTGACCTCGGCATCCCAAATAGCTAGGACTACAGGCACAGGCCACTACACCTGACTAATTTCTGTATTTTTTTGTAGAGACAGGGTCTCATTCTGCTGCCCAGTCTGGTCTCAAACTCCAGGGCTCAAGCAATCCACCCACCTTGTCCTCCCAAAGTGCTAGGATTACAGGTGTGAGACACCGTGCCTGGCCTGTTTTTAAGTGTTAGATTCTCCTACTTCACTGGGTATCTCTGAAGAGAAGATTAAGCAAAAATAAAATCTTATTCTAAAATCAGTTATCACAGATGTAGCAAGTTAATGTCAACATAGTCTAAATTCTGATTATAGGTATTTTTTTCACTTTTATAGTGTTTTACAAATATTGAAATTTTTATATGAAGTCAAACATTTCTGGCTCATCTTGAAAAATCTAAAATCTTACAACACTAGGCCTTCCTTCCCACATGATAACATTAGGCTACAGTTGAATAATGGCTGTCCATTTTGGACATGGTCCCTGTCTCCAGTTTATCACAGTTTTCATCTTTCAAGCTTGTTCTTTATCTTGCTTTACTTTCCTCAATAATACTATATGCCTGCTATAGTATTTAATTGTGTTAGAGAATCTAGGCCTATTCAAAGTAACCACTAAGGCTATTAGAAAATACATGAAATTATGGAACACACCAATAAAGGAACTGAATTTCATAGCACACAGAGCACTGTGGAAGGCCAGGTCTACTCCAAGTGCAAAGGGTGAAAATCTAGGTTGTAATGGGCACAAACAGAAAGTAGTAGGAAGTTGTTAGACCCTCAAAGGAAGGTGAGGAACAGAGAATGTAGAATAGGAAATGTCAAAAATTAATTTCACCTTCTTTACAGCTTTGCTTAAGGGCAGGATTAGTGATAATATTTGGAACTGAATCAATAAAGTGCACGTTAAAACATTCAATGTTGTAACAGGAAAGATTTGCAGAACAGTATCATATAATCTTCCTTTGTAAAAGACATTCCACTTCTCACAGTGTTTTGGCTTTTCTTCATCTCAGCTCATGTATTTCTGTACCTGCTAATTTTTAAGTTATAAATTTGAATGATCTTTGATGCTGAATTTTATTAGGTCTGTATGTCAAAAATCCGCAGATGTGATTGTCTTATGGATAGTGGGTATATGTGTGCATGTGTGTATATGTGTATATGTTTTGTAGGAAGATTGGAAATAAGAGAGAATAGGAAATGAAGAGTGATGGCAAGGTATAGGAATGGTTAGGTGATGTGTGGCTAATAGATTTAACTAGTTGTTAAATCTAAATATATATACGTGTATAAATATATTAAATATTGACTATTATGGTCACTTTCTCTTATTGTTACTTTCATCCTGTAAATCAGGCCAACAGAACTGATTGTCTTGAAATCTTGAAATGTGAATGCTCATGCTGTTCATATTCCTCCATGTAATGCTTTAAAAGAAGATTGGTAATAAGGAAATGGTCTCTGCAATGATAACAGTCACATATTCTAAGTAAGTAATAAAGATGACTGTGATTACAGTAATAGAAAATAGAGAGAAGAGAAAATTATAATACCCAAGAAAGAAGTAGGTTCTTGTCTGTGCTTCCTCACCAATTTTACACAATTTTAGCAGATAACCAGTTATTACATATTTATCTTTTTTATCACTGTTCTAGGCATTTTGGGAGACATGGAGACAGAATCTTTTTTCTCAAATGGCTAATGTTTAGAAGTGAAAGTATTGGTGTTAAAGATACATATATCTTTAGGTTACAATTGTTAACTTAACTCTACATCTACACCATTGCAGTTACTACTGTAATTCAAAACAGTATCATTTTCAAGGCATAGTGTCCTACATATTGCTCCATGCATCAATCACTGCTGCCATCATATGTCATTTGAAGATATCCTATCTATTAGGACATTAGCATAGATTGGAGAGAAGAATGGTACTTACCAGGAGTTGGGGTGGTTGGGTTGGGGGCAGGGGAGAGAAGCTGGTCAAAGGATACAAAATTTCGGTCAGGAGAAAGGGTTCAGTTCAAGAGATCTGTTATACAACATGGTGACCATAGCTAACAATAAATAAATTCTTGAAAAAATGCTGAGAGTGGATATAAAGTCTTCACATCACAAAAATGATGAGAGGTAATGCATATATTAATTGGCTATACTTAGTCATTCCACAGTATATATGGATTTCAAAACAACTTGCTGTTTCATTTGTCAATTTAAACGGTTTCGTTTATCAATTTAAAAATCCTTTAAAAAAATAAATAAATAAGGAATTTTGGGCCAGGCATGGTGGCTCATAGCTGTGAGAGGCTGAGGTAGGCAGACTACTTGAGCCCAGCAGTTCAAGACTAGCTTGGGCAACATAGTGAAAACTTATGTCTCCAAAAAAACACACAAAACTTGGCCAGATATGGTGGCACATGTTGTAGTCCCAGATACTCCAGAGGCTGAGCAGGAGAATTGCTTGAACCCAGGAAGTTATGGCTACAGTGAGCCATAATCCTGCCGTGGCACTCCAGCCCTGGTGACAGAGGGATACCCTGTCTCAAAATAAATAAATAAATAAATAGAAATTAAAAATAAAGATATTTCCTTTTAATTTGTAATCTACTGAGAGGTTGCTTTAAAATCACAAATATATGCTTAATTTTTACCAAAAAAAGGAAATTTTAAAATTATGACAAAAATTCATAGAGACATTAAATTAATCACACATAAGGCATTATATTGTTACATGATCCCTAGTTTGAGGACTAATTGTTTAATCAGGGTGATATGGTTTGACTGTGTCCCCACCCAAATCTCATCTTGAACTGTAATCCCCATGTGTCCAGAGACAGACCTGGTAGTAACGATTGGATTGTGGGGGCATTTCCCCCATGATGGTTTAAAAGTGGCAGTTTCCCCTGCGCTCTCTCTTTTGAAACATGTCTTGCTTCCTCTTCACCTTGATTTTAAATTTCCTGAGGCCTCCCAGTCATGTGGAACTGTATGCCAATTAAATCTCTTTCCTTTATAAATTACCCAGTCACAGGTAGTATCTTTTTTTAAGACAGAGCCTTGCTCTGTCACCCAGGCTGGAGTGCAGTGGCACCGTCTTGACTCACTGCAACCTCCACCTCCCAGGTTCAAGCAATTCTCCTGTCTCAGCCTCCCAAGTAGCTGGGACTACAGGTACATGCCACCATGCCCAGCTAATTTTTGTAATTTTAGTACAGATGGGGTTTCACTATGTTAGTCAGGCTGGTCTCAAACTCCTGGCCTTAGGTGATCCACCTGCCTTGGCCTCCCAAAATACTGGAATTACAGGAGTGAGAAACTGCACTCGGTCAGTAGTATCTTTATAGCAATGTGAAAACAGACTAACACACAGGGAGTCATATGTTCTCTAAAGCTTCTTAGGTATAAAATACATAAATAGATATAGATACATAGATAACCACATGCTATCTTTCTCTCTCTCTCTCTTTTTCTCCAAATACAATACTTCATTCTAGTTGACAGCTCTAACAAATAAACTTTTCTCATGTAGATACTGTGAATAAAAGCTATAGGAGTTACTACAAAAAGCAATCACATTTGTGTTCCAATAATAAGCGAAATCATTCCATTTTTTAAACAATCTTCTCTTGATGCAGTCCTCATTCAATTTCTAAACATAGATGTGTTCAGCTCCTCAGACCATACTGTTTAATCTTATTGAGCATTTATATAATACTTCATTCTTCAACAATCTGAAGAACTGAATAAATACTGAAGCAGAGCAACAAAGTTAAAATGTAAATAACTTCCATTAAAAAATTGTAAGGATGTTTGAACAATCAAATGAAAAATAGTGAATTATAATGATATATTAACAATGTGCTAACCAAATAACTCTAGTTCTAAGTAACCACAGGGATAAAATATTGAAAGAAGAAAAACAAGACTGAAATGAATGAATGGCTTTTAGCTTTGCTGAATCCTAGTACTTATGAAGATTACTCTGGTTTCCAGACTTTGCCTCCCTCCTCTCCCTCACCTACCTCACCTATCCATTTCTATCAAGGATTATATTTTGACATTGGGCTCAAAGGCTCAACTTTACTTTTAGTTCCTAGGATTTAACCCTAGTTTGAGCCAAATGTAGAGCAAGAATGTCTAGCACCACATATGGTAGCCCGTCATTGGGATAATTCATCCAACAATCAGGAATTTGGACGATAAAAATGACTGAAAAAAGCCCTATACTTAAGGCGCTCAGTCTCTGGAGGGAGGAGGGGAAGTAATAAAATATAATCACAATTCAGAGTGATTCATGTTGTAATTAATGTTCATACAAAATGACGGGATCAAAAAAAAAGTTGGGGACTTATGCTATGACACAGAAACTGTTGCATTCTTTTTGAATGATTGTAAGAGTTCTCTAGCAGAAGAAAATTTGAGGAAAGATCATGTGGAATGTGCATAGGCAAAGGAGGATGCAATATTCATATTTGTTTTAGAAATGACAAACTCGAGGTAGTTTCAGAAAGCAGCTAAAATATGACATTGAGGACAGTAGGATGGATAAAGGAGTATTTCAAAAGTCTACACAAAAGATGTTGATAGAATTTAGTCAATGGATTGGTCATGTAGAAGTACAAGGGCTAGAAGGAAAATTCCTTCAAGAGACAGAAAAACATACTTGATGAATTAAATATCAGACTCATGACAGAAGTAGAAGCCAGAATTGATTTGAGATGACTAACATGTTAGGCTGGATGAATTATAACGTTCTTATTGCTGAGAGAGAGTATAGGAAAATAAACATGATTGGTGGATAAGAATTTGGTTTTTTAATATGCTAGGTTAAGACGCCTGAAAATAACCTGATGCCTGACTAACAGATGAAGATACCCAATAGGAAGCTGGAAATGTGAGTCTTAAATGAGTTGGGGGCTGAACATAACATGTTGAGATTCATATAACTATTCATGTCAAAATTCCAGACTTCATTGTTTATAAGCATAAAATAGCTTTATCCTTTCTTTTCACTGCCTCTTAAAACTCTCACAAAGAGCTATTTTCTAACCACTTGGATAAAATCTCCAGCGAATCCTTCTCTATGTAGTTCCTTATTATGAAAACTACTGTGGCCAGTTTGATTTTCAAGAATAGTTCCAGTCCACTAAATACAATGACAAATCTACATACTTCTCAAAACCTGGCTTTCATGTAGCCTCAGAGCTCTTCTCTTCTCTTCCACCCCTCTTGGGATGGATTGTAAAAATCTACCCATCTTGCCTTTCCCTTCCTCTTTCCTGCTGTTTCCCAGGATTGAAGGGAGAGAAAGAAGAAAAAGAACTAAGGGCTGATTCCAAAAACGTGGAAGTATTCTACAGGGATATATGTTTCAGGGTGAGGACTGAAATGAAACCACTGGATATGAGAGTTATCTGGGTACTGGTGATATTCATGAGTAAAAATTAGAGTGAAAGTTCAATTTCATTAAATGAGATATTTGGAGGGAAAGAAAAAAAGAGAGATGAGAATTTATGACCAAGTAAAAAGCATTGTTTGATTTGATATGGGAAAGTACAGAGTATGTTTGGAAATTAGTTCACATAGTCAGACCATCTGTGTTTTTTCCTAGCCCCAGAGAGGAGCTCACATCTGGTGCTTCATATCAGATAACTAGCTTGATCTATGCTTCCTTCCCCAAGCTTTTATTTCAGTAACTTTCCTCATACCTATGACCACAGATAGGTCTGAGGTAAACTTGCTAATGAATGGGATTGTGGTCCACTGATAAGGGCTTTGTTGCTGACATGGTTACCTAAGTATCACCTCAACCATTGCAGCCCTCACTTTCTCAGGCACCCATAGAGATACTCTTCTGCTTTATCATGGGACTTCATTTACTTGGTAACTTTTTATCTGGATTGTTCTATATATTGTCATATATTTTGACACTGGGCTTAGACTAAGAGTAGAGTTGGTCAGTCCTGTCAATACCACCCTACTTCTAGCCTGGTCTTTTCCTGTCTTTCCTGCACTGCTAAAAGTAGAAGCCAGATGGAAAGACAGTAGGCTGCCATGCTCAGCAGATATTCCCAGACAACATCAAAATAAATGTTAGACTTCATGACTATATCTGCTATCCTTCAGCAGCTAAACCAAGTTCAACATACTCTTGAAAGTGTCTCTTTTATCTTTTGAATGGTTTATACCCTAATGTACTGAGAAAAAAAGTTATATTTTTAAAATCCTCATATAACCCAGCTCAAATAAGGGTGTTACCTATTTAAATTGTCTTATGCTTTTCAAGCATAACTACCTTTGGGTAGAACTAAAATGTTTTGTTATCATTAATTACTATATACAAACAAAGACACAAATAAAAATTCAGCAGCACCATTTTGTGCTTTATTTGGTTACTTTAAAAAGACTAATTGCTTGGAAAATAGATCTTTGGAAATAGTAAAATATCAATTTTTTCCCCTTTGATAAATACTGATGGAAAGAAAATAAATGATCATTGTGTTGCTTACTAAATATCAGGAACCTAATGAAATTCAGCATCATTTATTATTCTGTCATGTGTGAATTCTGGGCAGTATCATTGCTCTTGGTAGGTCTCCAACAGCTTTATGACTTCCCACAGACATGTAATATTGCAAATAAAATACTTTTCTTATTAAGTGTTGGCATAACTAAGGATAATCGTGGGCTGTGAAGCGGCCTGAAGTTTGTGTTACTAGATATTTGTTATAATATACTGCTGTTTCCTTTTGCTTTTCCATCTTCTTGCATTCTAGGATCCTAGAAAAATGATTTGTCTGTGAATATATAATTTTAAATGTATAGACTTACCTATGTATGTTACAAAACACATTTAAAAACTCCTCAGAAAGTAAATTTGTACAGATATTTTTATTTCTAAATATTGCTCGTTTTCACTTTTGGTGTTACTAGTCTCACTTCTTTTCTTTAAAATACTTCAGCTACTCTTCCTTTTTCATTGCTAATAGTAGATTAATTAATTATATGACAATAGTGAACTATATGAAATTATATTCTAACATTATGACTAGTTTGGCTGCATTTTTTAATCCTGCTGTGAAGTAAATAAAGCACATCAAATAAGGTAGACTACATCAACAAAGATTTTTGCAAAAAAGTAGTGTTTTGGTTTGTTTTCTTTAAATTTAAAAAAATTGTTATTTAATAAAGTTAGTTTTGTAAATATGTCAGAAAAAAGCATATTAAATTGTTAGAATTTACAGTTTTAAATTCTACAAATATTTTCTGGACACTGTGTCATAAGCATTATTTTAGACACTAAGTGGTGGCTTTTGATTTCAGAAAGATACAAGTAAAAATAATTACAGCCTTGTGAACATACCATGTGCAGCATTCTCAGTTTTCACTCATATTAATTTCCTTCTCTCTTTCCAACAGTCTTGATTTTGTTTGTTGGAGCAACTAAATACTAATTTTTCTCAATCTTCCTTGCAACTAGCTGCGGCCATGTGACAAAATTCTGAATAGAGAGAGGGGGAAGAGAAACAGGAGGAGGAGGAGAAAGAAGGAAGAAGGAAAGAAAGAAGAGAAAGTGAAAACTTGCCCAGCCAGAAAAAAGATAGACCACGTTGGTGAGGATCGTGTTTAGATTCTTGTTTGAAATATTCATTTGTACATTCATTCAATAGTACAGATGAACAAGTGAATAGTACTAATGAACACATACTATTCATTTTGGGAAACAAAAGTAATTCAAGCAATAAAAACATTAACTTTATGGCATAGATTCTGCCACCCCATCAAACTTTTGGAAAACTAGAATAACCAAAATAAAATATATTCATTTCAAGATGAAGACAATTCTTTTAGTAGTCAGAAATTATGATAGCCTGCTCCTCACATTGGCAAGAGCTACACCTAAGGCCAGGTAAGTGATGGATGCTGGGAGAATGGAAGAATACTAAGACTATATCCCAATTTCATTTCATATCCCAATTTCAATTTACCAGGTTTCTTTACCCTCAAATTTTTGATTCAAAACAAATAAACAAAAACATAAAAAATAAACAAGCAAATGAAACAAGAGCAGAACAACTCAGAAAACCATAGGTGGCCTGAGAAATAATAAACAGTGCTGTGAAAAAAAGTTATGGCTAATCCAGTGTGACCCAGAAGTATAAAACAGAATTATTGACTTCTTAAACAAATATGTAAGAATTTATTCAAAATGGGAATCATTTCCTTCAAAATTATCTTTTTTTGAGGATTTATTCTAGAATTATTTCCACTATTTAAAATATTTATGGAATTTATATTTAGAAATATTTTTCAGAACATACTGTACACTTTTAAATAGGTTCAGATTTGGTACCTACTTGTCTTTTGAGGTGGGTTTGACTTACAAAAGATATGTGGCTGTGCAGCCAAGCTTCATAGCATGATCTGTATAAAAAGGAATTCTACAATCTTCACATTTATGTTGCCATTAGCCCTATTCTGCTATTTTCTGTGCTTTTGAAGATTCCTTTTTTTTAACCAAAGGTTCTTTTTTTTTTTTTTTTACATTATATGTCTTTTCTGTAATTCAAACATTAGTTTAAAAAAGAGCTTCAGTTTTCTAATATTAGTAATTGTGGATCCATCCTCACCTTGAATCCCCTTCCTAGTTTCTAAACAATACATTCTGGTTTCCCCATTCTTTTCTTCTTTCAGGTTCAAATGTTCTAATTAAGTAATCTGGTCATAACAGTTATGACATTTCAAGTCATAGGTGCTGTCCAGTCTGTGTGAGCTACTTTTCCTTGGGTGAAGTATCTGTGCTGACTCCAAACAGCTCTAAGGTGGGTTTAGGGTGGCTTAGTACTAAACAAGGCCACCTGGGCTGCCTTTGCCACTAGGTACTTTCAATTATTAGGAAATGTTGGCTCAGTGGATATTTTGATTGTTGTATCTAGTACATTTCTATCGTCTCTACTCTTTCTTGTGCTCCTGTCCTTGTCATCACTTCCCAGGCTCCCTCAAGCCCTTTCCTGACCTCTTTATTCACTGCCTGTCTCTTGTTTCCTTCAGATTTTCTTATTTTTTAAAAAAAGTATTTGCTTAATAAAATGAAAGAATGGTAAAATAGATTGTTTAAAAAACAATTTTTTTTTAAGAGTCTAGAGCGTAGTGGTGCAAACATAGCTCACAGCAGCCTTGAACTCCTGGGCTTAAGTGATCCTTCTGCCTCAGCCTCTGCAGTAGCTAGGACTGCAGGCATGTTCCACCATGACTGGCTAATTTTCTTTTTACATTTTTTTGTAGAGATGCAGTCTCTCTTTGTTGTCCAATCTGGTCTTAAGCTCTGGGCTCAAGCAGTCCTCCCATCTCAGCCTCTCAAAGCTCTGTTATTACAGTTGTGAGCCACTGAACCCAACCTTTACTTTTATTTTTTACGTTTGTTTTTACCTTACTTCTTAATTTTTCCTATACAGTCATTTCTTTTCAATATTTTTTGCATCTTCATTTATTGATCTCAGAAATTTGAAGTTTCTGTGGTCATTTGATTTGTTCACAAATATTTTAACTTTCTTTTCTTTAGGACACGTAGAATGACTGCACATTCCTCTCCACTTGTAATTAGGTACAACAAGGTGACTTGCTTTGGGCCATTGAAATGTGAGTGCAAGCAACATGTGTCACAGGCAGAAGCCTCAAGAGTCTGTGCATGCTCTACCAGCTTCTCTTTCCTGCTGCCCTGATGACCAACAACGTTTCACATTAGTGGCACCTCTTTGCTTGAGATCCTGGAGTCAAGACAGTGGAAATACATCCCAGCCAGCCCACTTTGAACATGTAGAGTGTGTGAGAAATAAGGGGGCGCTTGTCAGTTGTAACCAAGCTGATCCTGACTGACACAGATCCACGGGATTCAGTTACCATGTCCTTTTTCCGTTATGAGCACTCACTCTTTTAGTGTTAGAAACCTAGTCTTGTCCCATTAAATGCCATCAATACCTTGATGATGCACAATCTTATGTGTTTAGCTGTAGTTTCTCCTCTAAAATCTTATTTAATTATTCAGCAGCTTGCTCAACATCTCCACTCACGCTTAGTACACCTAATCGAATGTGAATTGCCAATTGCTTCCTGAAACTGCTCATCACCTGTGTTCTCTGTCTTCAAATGGTGTACCACTCTTCATCCAGGTTACCCAGCCAAAAAGGTAGGGGTCGTTCTGGGTGACTCTCTTTCACGCACACATGCTTCCACATCCATTTTATCAGCAAGTTCTGTTGGTTTAAATTCAAAATTATAATTGAATTTGACCAATTCTCACCACCTCCACAGCTACCATTCTACCACTCTAAGCCTTCAGTATCTATCTTTAGATTATTGTAACAGTTTTTAGCCTTAATTTTCTGTTTCCTCTCTGTCTTTTCTACACATAACTGAGTCACAGATATATATATATACACACACACACATATATGTGTGTGTGTGTGTGTATATATATATAAGGTTTTTTTTTGAGACAAAGTCTCACTCTATCGCCAGGCTGGAGTGCAGTGGCACAATCTTGGCTCACTGCAACCTCCACCTCCTGGGTTCAAGCAATTCTCTTGTCTCACTGTCCCTGATAGCTGGGACTACAGGGGCATGCCAGCATACCCTGCTAATTTTTGTATTATTTTGGTAGAGATGGGATTTTACTATATTGGTCAGGCTGGTCTCGAACTCCTGACTTCAGGTGATCCACCTGCCTTGGCCTCCCAAAGTGCTAGGATTACATGCATGAGCCACCACACCCGGCCAGAGATATTTTTAACATAACAGTTAGATCATTCCCTTGCTTAAAACCCTCCCATCACATTAATCAATAGCTGAAATCCTTGGTCTTTCCCACTTCTTCAATCTCATTTTCTGCATTATTCTTCCATCTTGGTTTATTCAAGCCACACTGGCTTCTTCTTGTTCCTCAAACATCAAACATAGTCTTGTCTCAGGGTCTTTGCAATTGTCCCCTCTGCCTAGGATATACATTTTTATGTGTCAGCAAAGTTTATTTCTGTATTTCAATCAAGTTTCTGTTCAGAAAATAACCTTCCCTGGTGATCCGACTGTGGTAGACATAAAACTGTGCCACCCAGATCTCGTTTCAGGGAAGAACATGACGCTGAGCTGTTGGAAGTATAATCAGTGGACAACCTCAGTCTGTTAGCAACTTCAAGGTCTGCCTTCTTTGCATAAATGGTCCCTTCGACATCATGCTCTTCCTACAGCAGTCTACAGTCATTCACTGAGTGAAGCAGAGCTTAAAAGGACTGGTGATTTTTAGCCTACAGCGGTATTAATGAACAATACCTGCTCCAGAGCTCCCCAGTGGGTTTCAGAGGGTGTGTCTTGCCTGAATCACAACTTGACTCCCTCCACTATTCAGGCTTTCTTATTTTCCTTTTACTTCACAGGCATTAGAAAACCAATAAAAGTCTTGAACTCCAAACTCTGTCTCAGAATCTGCTTAGGATTTCACAGAACCTAGAGTGGGCTATCTACCTTAAACTAACTATCTCCTGTTACTTCACCTCCTCTTTGTCTAGTATCTATATATTTTCATATGAATTAAGGCAAGGCTGTGTATTTACTTTTTCATTTGGTCATTTATTGCTCTGTGTGGGCAGGACTCATCCCTGTTGTTCATTGTTGCATTTGTATTCTAAGAACATACAGTACTCCCTGGCACATAAAGAGTGTTCCATAATACATGAGGACTCAAGGAATTCAGGATAACTGGGCCTGGCCTGGAAAGCTAACCACCACTTTTCACCTGCAGAAAAAATGTTTTTGAATTAGTATATATTGCTGAAACTCAATTTATTTGTAAAATTAGAGATGGCCAGCATATACTGATTAAAAACCAACTAGTTTAAGAATTCAAAATATTTCTACCTAGTGGAGACTTAGATATTTTGAAAAAATCAGATGTTCTTTTCTTTTATTCTGTAAAAGATAAGTGTATCAGACCTTTGGTCATCTGGTTCATCTTTGCATCATTAGTCATGATGGATAGTCTACTTACAAGGGCAATTATATTATGTGTGATTTGGATCTTGATGGAGGAAGATAAATTAACTATAGGCTTATGCAACATTATGGCCAGCATTACATCTGGAAAAGAGTTCCACCTTGAACAGCATCCAGGCCAGTCAAATCACCATCTCGCTGGACTCCTTCATAACACATTCAGTAGTTAATGCTGCTTTTATGTTTTCTAACTGCCTGCCCTAGGTGGATTTGATAACCCTGAGTCACCCAGAGTCTCTTGCCTTTAAGTCAGAATGGATTCATTTACATCTTATCTGCATAACAAATAATCTTGTATATACTTAGATGAATACTAAGATGGCAACAACAGCCATCTTATTAATTACTTATGCACAAATGGTACAGAATCTCAGGTGCTCAAGAAATGTTATTAAAATTCTCAACATCAAGAGCTGGTTGATAAAATAGCCACATAAGCACCTATTTATTTTTAAAGAAACCTTTAAAACTGTGTGTATTTTCTTAGTTTAAGGATTTTAACTTATTATGCCATACAGTTTCTCATACATGAGCATTCCTCTTATCACTACATCTGTATTTTCATTATTTCTTATTCATTTTCTTCTTCTTTTCTACTTTGTTAGTCTCTGTTTTCTCTTTTGTCTCTTAGCTCTTTGTCCTACAGCTGGCTTCATGTTTTATGCAGTCTCCTATTCCCTCTTATTCTTGATTTTCCCTTCCCAGATGAACAACAACGAGTAAAAAAGAGAGAGAGTTATTAATGGACAGATTGGTAAAGTGAGCATATACATCTTTATTCCATAGTTATATTTCATGAGGTATTTCTTTAATTTTATTTTACTGTGCTCTTTTAAAAGTACTGTCATATTTAAAATAACTATGCTACCTTTTTTATGTGTGGGGATGTTTTGTACAAAGGGTGACTGGATGCAATGAGATAAAGGTCCAAGGATAAGGACGATGAACAGAGATGGAGAGAAGAACGAGCTCACCCAATGCTTGCTGCAGATGTGCTGTCATATTTTCTGTGAACAAAACAAAACTAACCAAATAATAATTTTAAAATCCCATTACATCTAACCCTTAATATAGGAAAATAATTGGATTTTAACATTTGTATTCCCTATTAGACTCTGCTGCTAACTATCTGTATATCACTGGCATTCTTCTTCACCATTATTAATGTAAAGTTAATGGAATCTTAGAAATAAAAGAAAATTATCAACTACCCTTATAATCACAATTTCCAGGTGAGGAAACTAAGACAAATATATTAAATGTTTTAGAAGAAAGACCCAGACTCTGAGCTACATATTTCGTAGGATTTTCATAATTATGCAGTAGAGTTGAATGGCTAACAACGTGATTAATGGAACATTTCTGCCTAGGTTTATGTCTCAGCTCTGCCATTTATCATTTGTGAGAACTTGGGCCAGTAAATGTATCTCTCTTTACCCCGCTTTCCTTATTTGTAAAATGGAGATGGCAGTTACCATATATGCTGATTTTGATGACCATATGATAGCTATACTCCTGTATTAGTTACAGTATTCCTGAAATTAGTAAGAGCTCTACACATGCAGCTATTATTGTTACCTCTAAACCTACTTCGACTCATGCAATTCCTTTTTAAGTGAATAAATCAAACCAGAAAATTTGAATTAACTACTCCCCTCTCTCCACTTCAACCCCACATTCACTCATTTCAAACACTGCTCTGCTTCAGAGCCATACAATTTTTCACCTTGATTATCAAAAGCATCTCCATGGCTCTTCTGTGGCTCATGCTCCATCCTGCTGAAAATGTAGCAATTTTTAAAGGAAAAACTTACGATGCTACTCTTTTGCTTCAGAAACAATAGCTAACATTTATTGAGTAGCTCTAATATGTCCCATACTACATAGCTCTAGTCTTCACTCCTGCTCTGACAGTTAAGCATTTTTACCCCTATTTTACTGAAGAGAGTACTGACAGCCAGAAATGCCAAGTAAGGCATACAAGGTTACATAACTGGTAAGTCTCAAAGTCAGATTTAGAGCTAAGCCTGCTCCCATCCAGAGCTTGTGATGTATGCAACAAACATGCTGTTTTCTCATCACCCACAAGATAAAAATCTAAGCAATCTGGCAGGCATAAAAAGCCTCTCTGGACTGACTCCTTATTTATCTCTTCGGATAATTTTTTTTTTTGTCTTTTGGTTTTGTTTTTGTTTTTAAAATGGAATCTCATGCTGTCGTCCAGGCTGGAGTGTAGTGGCATGATCTCAGCTCAATGCAACTCCTCCCCCTGGGTTCAAACCATTCTCCTGCCTCCCGAGTAGCTGAGATTACAAGAATGTGCCACAACTCCCAGCTAATTTGTGTATTTTATTAGAGACAGGGTTTTGCCATGTTGTCCAGGATGGTCTCGAACTCCTGACCTCAGGTGATCCTCCTGCCTTGACCTCACGAAGTGCTAGGATTTATAGGCTTGAGCCACTGTGCCCAGCCTTCAGATCATTTTTCAAATGGCTGTCCAATGTTTTTATACTGAATAAGCTCTGTACTTATAGCCTTGAATGGGGCATTCTTTCTCAAGACTCCATGCCTTAATTAACACATACTACTTTCCCTGACATCCTCCTTCTCCTCTGCTTTGTCTGCTCAACTTCAGAAAGCTGTTCTGACTGCCTTGTCAGGGTTATAAACTGTACCTCCATGATCTGTTTCAATATATAGGAAAAGATTGATAAGTACAAGTGTGGAAAGATAGATAAATTTATATGTTAATTATTATACTTAATGCATCTCTATTTTTCTTCTGTCAAATTTTGAAATTTATTACAATCTCTCATACTGATTATAATTTATGAAATCTAGGTTTCTTTCCTATGAATAGGATAAACTCTTAGGTTGTTTGTGGCATAAAAGATTATGATTATAATTTTTTACTGATTGTGTCTGTATTAGTCCATTTTCATACTGCTATGAAGAATGGCCAGAGGCAGGGATATTGATCAAGAAAAGAAGTTTAATTAAAGCAGTTCAGTGTGGCTGTGAGGCCTCAGGAAACTTACAATAAAGGTGGAAGGCAAAGGGGAAGCAAGGCACCTTCTTCACAAAGCGGCAGGAAGAAAGAGTGCCAAGCTAAGGGGAAGAGCTCCTTATAAAACCATCAGATCTCCTGAGTACTCACTATCACCAGAACAGCATGGGGGGAAACTCTCCCATAATCCAGTTACCTCCACTTTGACACATGGGGATTATGGGGATTATAATTCAAGAGGAGATTTGGGTGGGGACACAAAGCCTAACCTATAGTGTCTAACCTATCTCTTTAGTGTTAAATTTTTACTTTTTCTCCACTATTTCATTTTATTTGTTGGTTTCATTTATATAGATTCACTTATCATCACATGTAAAATGGTTTTTCATCTTATTTTGCTATTTGTTATATTGTTTTTGCTTCCTCTTTATCATTTTCTTTATGTGGAGTGCAGTGACATGATTACATCTCACTATAGTCTCGAACTAATGGGCTCAAGGAGTTGTCTTGTCAGCCTCTTCAGTACCCCCTCAGCTGGGACTACAGGCACACACCACTATGCCTGGCTAATTCTCAAAAATTTTCTGTAGACACAGGGTCTTGCTATATTGCCCAGGCTAGTCTCAAACTCCTTGCCTTAGGCAATTCTCCTGCCTCAGCCTCCCAAGTGTTAGGATTACAGGTGAGTCACTGCTCCCAGCTGGAATTAATACTTTAAAAAGTTTCTTTACCCCTTTTCCATTAACATAAAAGTACTATCTAATTTCAATTTGCTAAAGGTTAGATTTTTATCATTAGGTTTTACTTAAATCAGTATTTTCTATTAAATGCCTCAAATATTCCAACTAATCACTTTATTCATGCACATCATTTAATTCAAGAGTAAATATTTAACATCCTAGGGAAATTTTGCCTAATTCTAAAAGTTTTCATCCTATCAATAAGTGGAAAACTGGGCAATTTGCTTTTACTAATTTTGTTTAATATGAAAAATGTAAATAATAGGCTTCTGGCCAAGGTGAAACAGAAGGGAGTAGATTTAACCTCTTACCTGAAAAAATTAAAAAAAAAACCCTGAAATATATTTTAAACAATGGTTTGAAAAGACTGTATGTCAGAAAATAAAGGACAGTGATCTATAAGGGATAGTAGAAACATGAGATGAGCTATGTAATTATCCTAGCTTACTACCTGGAGAGAGTTTTCAGAACATGATGAGAAACTCAGGCAAGACCAGAAGGTCTTCCTAAATTGAAGAGACAGAATTGGGAAGTTAAGGGGGCCTATGTAGCTAGAATTTGCATAGCAGAATACCAGAAAGGAAAGAAATACATAGAGGTAGAATTTCAGATATCCATAGTTCTCCCTCAAGTCTATCAGCTGAACACTTATAGTCATTCATGCAGGAAAATTCATCAAGGCTTGGAAATTAACCTTTGAAAAAATTAGATGGAACTATCTCTAAAACACAAATATGTAAATCATTCCTTTTACCACCAGCAAAAGTGAAAAACAGCATCAGGTAGCCTGTTTAGAAGGGTTTTACATCAGTAATGGCACAAAATCTGCCCTTGTTAAAATGTTGCTTTTCGCCTGTTTGGTGTAGGTTAAGAGCAAGGCCCAAAAGGATAAAACTTTCAAGTTACTTGACTGGATCTAAGAATTAAACTTAAGATACTTGTTGAAATTACAAATATATCCAAATAGAATAAGGTAAGATGCATAGTATCTACAACACAACTAAAATTGCCAGAAGTGAAAAGAAGCAGAAAAATGTAACTCATCAAGAGGAAAAAATCAGCAAATTAAAAGAACCCAGAAAATATTCAGATGATAAAATTAATAGAAAAGAAAATCAAACCAGTTATCAAAATGACATTCTATATGTTCAAGAAGCAAGAAGAAAGATTGAACATTAGAGTTGTAAAATATATAAGAAAGGCCCAAATCAAATTTCTGGAAATGAAAACTATAATATCTAAGTAAAAAAAAACTGTGAACACGTATCATATGCTACTGAGGGTGTATTAGATATTACAGAATAAGAAATTAATGAACTTGAAGATATAGCAAGAGAAACATCAAAAATAAACACAAGGGAAATAAAAAAAAACTGAATGGAGTATCAGAGAGCTGTGGAATCAAGTTTACATGGCTTAATAGTATATGTGCAATTGGAATACCAAAATAAGACAAAAGAAAAAGAAGAAAGCACATAAAAATATGTGAAAAAATCAGAACATTTTCCTAATGAACTCAAGCAGAATAAAGCTAAATAAAACAACGCAGAGGCCCATCATAATCAACTTAAATGAATTTATTGATAAGGAAAAAATTTAAAGCAGTGAGAACAGAAGGATACTCTACTCACAAAGAAACAGCAACAAAAAATAACAGCAGAAATTGTTGTCAGAAAGAATGCAAGCCAGGGGATACTGGAGTGACATCTTTAAAACAGTGAAAGAAAAAAAAAAATCTAGAATTCCTCAGCCCGCAAAACATAACAAGAATTTCTCAGTTAAAAAAAAAGTTGAGAGAATTTATAACCACAAGTCTGCATGATAAGAAAAGGTTAAAGACAAAAAGGAGGGTCCGGTGTGGTGGCTCACACCTGTAATCCCAGCATTTTGGGAGGCTGAGACAGGTAGATCACCTAAGGTCAGGAGTTTGAGACCAGCCTGGTCAACATAGTGAAACTCGGTCTCTACTAAAAATATAAAAAAATTAGCTCGGCGTGGTGGCAGGCGCCTGTAATCCCAGTTATTATGGAGGCTGAGGCAGGAGAATCACTTGAACCTGGGAGGCAGAGGTTGCAGTGAGCTGAGATCGTGCCATTGCACTCCAGCCTGGGCAACAAGAACGAAATTCCGTCTCAAAAAAAAAAAAGACAAAAGGAAGATGATACTGTTAACAACTTGGAACTATGAAAAGGAATTTATATTTCCAGAAATTATATATATGCATAAATCTAATTTTTCTAATTTTTTATACCTCTGAAATATAACCAAATGTTTGAAACAAAAATAATAAGAATATGTTGGACACTTTATGTCATATTTAAGTGTCCAACATATTAAAACTAAGTAAGACCAAGAGAGATATAATGAATGTATACTGATGTCAGGTTCTCATATACATAAAATGATAATAATATTTGAAACTAGACTGTGATAGTTATGTATGTACATTATAAATCCTAAAGCAATTACCAAATAAAATAAAAGCAAAGAGATGTAACTAATAAATGAATAGCAAAGATAAAATGGAATCAATATTAACCAATGTAAAAGTCATAAATAGAGAAGAAAATCAAATAAGACAAATAGAAGGCAAATTTTAAAATGGTGACATTAAATTCAGCCATATCAATAATTACCTAAATGTTAATGGTCTAACTACCTCACTTAAAAAGCAGAGATTTTCAGTGTGTAGTAAAACATTTACCTTGTCCAAAAGAGGTCTGGACTTTGTCTTGGCTTCTGGAATCTAACCTATATCATATCTGACAGGAGCGACTTTCCTTAGGGTGGGGCTTGCCACATTAGACAGATTGGTGACTGGCCACGCCAGACATGCTAACCATGTGATTTAGGATGGTGGTGGGCCACTTCAGAGTGGGGGCTTTTGGTCATGTGGTTCAATTTAAAGGAGGATTGAGTTCAAACACATGGGAAATCAATCAATCAATCATGCCTACATAATAAAGACTCAATAAAATCTCTGAATGTCAAAACTTCAGTAAACTGCCCTGGTTGGTTGATGTGATAAATATATTGCCATATGAATGAAATTAAACTGTCATTGAAGTCTATATTACTTTAAATAATATTTAGAGTATTACAACTAACGCAATGTCACATAATCTGAGGAAAAAATTCAAACTAATGTGCAATTATTGTGAATTAAAGGTAAGAGATATAGGTCGTCTGGTAGTATGAAAATCATAGGCAGAAATACTTAGTTTGAAAGGCATATTCAATAGAATAATATTATTTTGAATTGGAAAATCAAAAACAGTATTTTAGCACATTTAAATACAAATTACTGAAAATAGAGCAAAAGAAAAAAAGCTTTTAAACTTGTAGTAGATAGCCAAAACATACCGTTAGCTTCAGTCAGAGTCATAGTCCATTGAGAGAATATGAGAGTTATATGATCATAAAAGAGAAAATTAAATTTGGAAAGACATAGAAACATGCTGTAATGTGTCCTGCTGAAAAGATCAGAATGGTGAAGTGATCCCAAGTTCATGTAAACAGGAAGACTTGGTAGAAGGAAGATTAAGATTTTCATTCTGCAGGAGAAAATAATGGTGATTACAGAGTGATTTCCGAGTATTTGAACAAATGTGCTGTGAAAGTGGGAACATACTTGTTTGGAACTTTCATAGCTATAGGCCTTTCTGCATACAGTTTATGGAAAGAGCTGTTTTCTTGATTTTCAAAATATTGACTTTTTATCTTTTCAAAACTCTGTACTGGGAGGGTCAATTAAAGCATATCTTTGGAGTGGGGCTGGAGTAGGGATGGCAGTGGCACCACTGTTATTTAAAAGCTCTGGGCTATGAATCAATCACTGTGAAGGATTCCAGCGTGTGAAACTTGTTTTCAAGTCTCTTATGGTATCTTCACAGAGCTCAGCCACCAACTGTCTTCCATCTGTGCAATACAGAGAACACAACTATTTGGGCTTGAAGTGAAACCAAAGTGATTTATGTTATATATGAGAATTTTCTGACAGTGATATTTATTAAGGCGTGGAATGTGTAACCAATGAAACTGTAATCTCTTTATTGGAGGTTTTCACATGCAGTTCACCTTCTCTGCTTTCGGGGATGGTTTAAATTTTCTTGAAAGCGTGAGATGGACATAATGATTTATTCCAAACACACAATTCTTTATAAAAGCAACACTTCATTTATCCAGCTTCATTTAGCAATAAATTGCTCTGTAAAGCAAATGTTGAAGTAAATAGTTTATTTTCAATGCCAATGTAAATACTTTTGTAATGAATCTTTCCCAAGTTTGTTGAAATTACAACCTATTTAAAAATATGTAGAATTATTTTAAAATTATATTTTAAGCTTTTGTTAATTAAAGAGTTATTAAAATCTTAATTATTTTAACATGTTGGATGCATTAATTCTGTCAAAAACTTTTTAAACTTTGTTTTTTCATAGGTTATAATATCTTATTAAAACTTAGCCTCAAATACATTCTTTCTTTACTGTTGGATTCCCCAGAGTCACATCTAACTGCTGGTGATTGGATGTATTTTAGTTTCCACCACATTTTTAAAAAAATTTGCATCTGTTGTTTGTTTGTTGAAAAACGTGATAATTTAGATTTTTAGACTTGTCTCTGAAGTAAGACTAAGCAAGAATTTGATGACAACCTGACACCACTGTTAAAGAATAAAGTTAGGATTATCATCTATTTGAAAATTTTTCTTTTTTTCTTCTCAATCTTGTTTTTTTACTAGCTACTGAATAGTCCTACAGTCCTGCTTAATTACCATTTGGATGAATGTTAAATGTTTTAGTTATCTGTAGCTGTGTAACAAATGACTCCCAAAACTTAACAGCTTAAAATAAAACACATTTATTATCTCACAGTTTCTGTGGGTCTAGAATTTGGGCACAGATTAATTAGGCCCTATGTATTACAGTCTATCTGTCACTTTTTTTTTCTCTCACATCAGCTAAATCAGCTTGAATCATCACAGTCGCTTACAAGGCTGAAACCAAGCTTTGGGAGTGATATCTGAAAGGCTCTACTAAGGAATAATCCACTTCCAAAATCACTCATATGATTGTTGACAGAGTTCAGATCCTCATGGCTCCTGGAAGAAATAAGTCAATTTCTCATTGGCTATTACTGGCCATAGGATAGTCTCAGTTCCATGCCACTCAAATATAGCACCTCCTTCATCAAAGCCAGTAAGAGAGAGCCTCCTACCAAGGAAGAAGTCACAGTCTTTTATAAGCTAATCACAGAAGCGATATCGCATCACTGTTGTGCTATTCTGTTCATAGAAGCAAATCACTAGATCCAGCTTACACTCAAGCGGAGATAACACAGGAGATAAAGACTGAGAGGCGGGAATAATTGAAAGCGATGTCAGAAACTGCCTGTCATAGTTTCTACACCCACCTAATAACCCAATCCAGCAGGTATAAAAGTACATTTGTGTGCCACTAAAGTGAATTTTTTTTTGCATTGGATGAGTGCATTATCAAGTATGTTTATGTGATATAATACAATGTGTGAGATCCAACTTAACATACATGATTAAATCAAATAATAATTTTAAACTGATAAAGACTAAACATCTATGTAAGTTTTATTGTTGAGTGAATACCAATATTTTGGAGTTGAGAAATATTACAGTGTATGTATTGTATGGATTTGAGCACAACATCAAAAATTTTGTCTTCCTCAAGGCCAAGGAGGCTTATCCTGAGGACTGAGCTGATTGCAGGAGATGAACAGAAGTTTTGAAAACACAACAGCAAGATGGTGAGCTGTGGTGGGAATTACCCAAATAAATGTGTAGCAAATTTAGTTTTAACTTAGGTCTCCACTTCTTTAGTTAAAATAAAATATAACCTTGCATGTGCCACTTAATATACTAGACTCAGGAATACCAGAAAGTAAAAGTAAATTCATTCCTGGAAGTTTGGATCAGATAATAAGAAAAGATCCACCTCAGTCTCAGAGCCACAGTTATACTACTAGTATAGGTATGCCAAAGACTTTGCCTTGGCTTGGGTTAAGGTTTTTTCTTGCATCAAACTGACACTGACTCATATTGGAAACTGGCTGAAAAAATAGGCTAAATTAAACTAATACCTTCAATGTAAACAGGTGTCCACATTCATAAACACATAGATAGCATGAATAGACTTTTAGAACCCAAGTCTAATTCAGACTCAAGACTATTTAAAAGGTTTAAGTACATGTTCAAGTGGAAAGAAACTGTTTCATTTTAAAGGTGACAGATGTAACCAGAATAAAAAGACACACCACAGGGCTTTGATCTTATGCATAAGTCATCTAATTTGCATTTGTGTTTCAATTTTAATTTCAGAGGGAAAATATAAGTGATTCTCATTGGAAGTGGGAGGCAGTTATGGTATAGCTCACAGATATTATATTTGTTGTATCCTCAGTAATTAAATGTTGTAGCTAGTTAGTGGAGAACAAAGAAAAGCAAAATAAGGTCTCTTCAGAATAAAACTATACCCCATTTATTTCACATTATGACTGTGACAATGATGCTAATGATCACAGATAAGTGTTGCTGATAGCTGCTTCCCAATACCACTGTCCCAAACACATAATTAAATGTTGTCATAGACAGCGTACATTCAAGAGAGCATAGTGCTAAAATACTAAGTACCAACTTACCAACAGGTATTTATTTAATATTTTTCATTTTCAATTAACTGATAGAGGATCTAAATTACAGGCTAACAACTGGTGAAATTAGAAACAATGTTTCTAAAAAAGATATTTTTGTCAAAGTTTGGCATTGTAGTATCCCTTATTGATAGACATACTTCCTTTATTCACAATGGTATGTAGGGAGTATCTATGACTGTATTCACCTACTCTTATCCTCTCCCTTCGTCTATACTGTCAGCCTTCTTAGAATAGTGATCAACAGAAGGGCTGGAAATGGGGACGATGGCCTAAAGGAAGCTTCTCCGGAGCTCAGCTATCACCGAGTGAGACAGAACCAGAGCAATATCTGCGTCTCTGAGCAAGGAACCAGTTTTGTTTTAAAGGGACTGGTTGAATAGCGGGATTAACCCCCCAAAAAGGCAGTAAAAGCTGCCCAAAGGCATCCAACCAAGGCAAGGCAGGGCACTTCCCCACCTGGAAAGTGTATCAGGCATGGAGGATGTCGGGGGCATCACCTCCTCGGTCCTCTGAATCAGATATAGCAATTCACTTCTAGACTTTGGCAGCACACAGACCAGAAAAACACCGCCTTGTTGAGAACCACCCAGAGTTGCAGACATGGCCAGACCCATGCCTTGTAAGTGCAGACCAGGGCGGAGATTTGGACTAATACCGAGAAAGCTTGCAAAAAGGAACTGCCCATCCCACAGAAGGGAGAGTTGAAAGTGTGGAGGGGGATATGATCAGACAGGCCCCTCCCCAACAAGATCCAGCAACCAGAGTCCCTCTCCCAGGAGAGTTTTGCAGTTAACACATCCTCCACCTGGGAACAGCAAGCTCCGCAGAGGGAAAGAGCCCGCCATTGGGAAGGCGGGGCTAACCCCACCAGTATGGAAACCAGGCGAAGAATAAACAGCAGCCTGGCTGAGGCCTGGGCAGCCCAGCAGCGCCTCCATAGGCAGACAATGGACAGACTGCCTCAAGTGGAACACTGACACCTGCATTTAAAAAAAAAAAAAAGCCTCATACAGGAGAAATAACCCCAACTCTAACAGAAGGAATGTTCACTCAGAGAAGATGGGAAGAAACCAGCATGAAAAGGATGAAAACATCAAAGTCCAAAATGCCTCCTCTCCACAGAGAGATCACAAGAACTCACCAGCATGGCAACAAAACAGGTCAGAAAATGATTTTGACGAGGTGACAGAAGCAGGCTTCAGAAGATGGGTAATAACAAACTTCTCTGAGCTAAAAGAACATGTTTTAACACAATGCGAAGAAACTAAGAACCTTGAATAAAAGATTAGATGAAATGCTAACTAGAATAACTAGCCTAGAGAAGAACATGAAGGACTTGATGGAGCTGAAAAACACAGCACCAGAACTTCGTGAAGCACACACAAGTTTCAATAGCCAAATTGATTAAGCAGAAGAAAGGATATCAGAGATTGAAGATCAACTCAATGAAATAAAAACAGAAGACAAAAAAAGAGTGAAAAGAAATGAACAAAGCCTCCAAGAAATATGGGATTATGTGAAAAGACCTAATCTATGCTTGATCAGTGTACCAGAGAAGATGGGGAAAATGAATCCAAGCTGGAAAACACTCTTCAAAATATTATCCAGGAGAACTTCCCCAACCTAACAAAGCAGGCCAACATTCAAATACAGGAAATACAAAGAACACCACAGAGATACTCCTCAAGAATAGCAACCCCAAGACACATAATCGTCAGATTCACCAGGGTTGAAATGAAGGAAAAAATGCTAAGGGCAGCCAGAGAGAAAGTTCGGGTCACCCACAAAGGGAAGCCCATCAGACTCACAGCAGATCTCTTGGCAGAAACCCTACAAGCCAGAAGTAGCGGGGAGGGGCCATATTCAACATCCTTAAAGAAAAGAACTTTCAACCCAGAATTTCATATCCAGCCAAACTAAGCTTCATAAGTGAAGGAGAAATAAAATCCTTTATGGACAAGCAATTACTCAGAGATTTCATTGCCACCAGACCTGCCCTACAAGAGTTCCTGAAAGAAGCACTAAACACAGAAAAAAAGCATCCAGTACCAGCCACTGCAAAAATGAACCAACTGGTAAAGACCAATGACTCAATGGGGAAACCACGTCGACAAACGGGCAAAACAAACATCAGCAACAAAATGGCAGGATCAAATTCACAATATTAATGTTAAATGTAAATGGCCCAAATGCTCAATCAAAAGACACAGACTGGCAAACTGGGTAAAAAGTCAGAAACCATCGGTGTACTGTATTCAGGAGACCCATCTCACATGCAAAGACACACATAGACTCAAAATAAAGGGATGGAAGCATATCTACCAAGCAAATGGAGAGCAAAATTAAGCAGGGGTTGCAATTTTAGTCTCTGGTAAAATAGACTTTAAATCAACAAAGATCAGAAGAGACAAAGAAGGACACTACATAATGGTGAAAGGATCAATACAACAAGAAGAGCTAACTTTCCTAAATATATATGCACCCAATATAGGAGCACCCAGATACATAAAGCAAATTCTTAATGACCTGCAAAGAGACTTAGACTCGTGCACAATAATAGTGGGAGACTTTAACACTCCACTATCAACATTAGACAGATCGACGAGATAGAAAATCAACAAGGATATACAGGACTTGAATGCAGAACTGGAACAAGAGGACCTAATAGACATCTCCAGGACTCTCCACCCCACAGCCACAGAATATACATTCTTCTCAGCACTACATGTCACTTACTCTAAAATGGACCATATAGTTGGAAGTACATCATTCCTCAGCAAATGCAAAAAAAAATGGAAATCATAACAAACAGTCTCTCAGACCACAGTGCAATCAAATTAGATCTCAGGATGAAGAAACTAACTCAAAACCACACAACTTCATAAAAACTGAACAACTGGCTCCTGAATGTTGACTGGATAAACAATGAAATGAAGGCAGAAATAAAGATGTTCTTCAAAACCAATGAGAACAAGGACAACATACCAGAATCTCTGGGACACACTTAAAGCAGTGTCTAGAGGGAAACTTATAGCAATAAATGCCCACCTGAGAAATGAGAAAAGATCTAAAATTGAAACCCTATCATCAAAATTGAAAGAGCTAGAGGAGCAAGATCAAAAAAACTCAAAAGCTGGCAGAAGACAAGAAATAACTAAGATCAGAGCAGAACTTAAGGAGATAGAGACACAAAAAACCCTTCAAAAAATCCATAAATCCAGGAGCTGGTTTTTTGAAAAGATCAACAAAATAGACAGACCACTAGCCAGATTAATAAAAAAGAAAAGAGAGAAGAATCAAACAGATGCAATAAAAAACGATAAAGGGGATATCACCACGGATCCCACAGAAACACAAACTACAATCAGAGATTACTACAAACAACTCTATGCACAGAAACCAGTACACCTGGAAGACATGGATAAATTCATGGACACTTACACCCTCCCAAGCTTAAACCAAGAAGAAGTTAAAACCCTGAATAGACCAATAACAAGGGCTGAAGTTGAAGCAGCATTTAACAACCTACCAACCAAAAAAAGTCCAGGTCTAGATGGGTTCACAGCTGAATTCTACCAGAATTCTCCTCCAAAGAGGAGCTGGTACCAATCATTCTGAAACTATTCCAAACAATACAAAAAGAGAGAATCCTTCTCAAATCATTATATGAGACCACCATCATCCTGATACCAAAACCCAGCAGAGATTCAACAAAAAAAGAAAACTTCAGCCCAATCTGCACAATGAACATTGATGCAAAAATCTTCAATAAAATACTGGCAAACCCATTGCAACAGCACATCAAAAAGCTTATCCATCATGATCAAGTAGGCTTCATTTGAGGGATACAAGGTTGATTCAACATACGCAAGTCCATAAATGTAATCCACCACATAAGTAGAACCAGAGTCAAAAACCACATGATTATCTCAATAGATGCAGAGAAGGCCTTCAACAAAACTCAACATCCCTTTATGCTAAAAACTCTCAATAAACTAGGTATTGATGGAACCTAACACAATATAATAAAGCTGTTTACGACAAACCCACTGCCAATATCATACTGAATGGGCAAAAACAGGAAGCATTCCCTTTGAAATTTGGCACTAGACAAGGATGCCCTCTCTCTCCACTCTTATTCAATATAGTATTGGAAGGTTTACCCAGATCAATCAAGCAAGAAAAAGAAATAAAGGGTATTCAATTAGGAAAGGATGAAGTCAAATTGTCTGTATTTGCAGACAACATGATTGTATATTTAGAAGACTGTATCGTCTCAGCGCAAGCTCTCCTTAAGCTGTTAAGCAACTTCAGCAAAGTCTCAGGATACAAAATCAACATGCAGAAATCACAAGCATTCCTATACACCAATAACAGACAAACAGAGAGCCAAATCAAGAGCGAACTCCCATTCACAATTGCTACAAGAAGAATAAAGTAGCTAGGAATACAACTAGCAAAGGATGTAAAGGACCTCTTCAAGGAGAACTACAAACCACTAGTCAAGGAAATAAGAGAAGACAAAAACAGATGGAAAAACATTCCATGCTCATGGTTAGGAATAATCAATATTATGAAAATGGCCATACTGCCCAAAGTAGTTTATAGATTTAACGCTATCCCCATCAAACTACCAATGACCTTCACAGAACTGGAAAAAACCACCTTAAACTTCATATGGAATTAAAAAAGAGCCCACATAGCCAAGACAATCCTAAGCAAAAAGAACAAAGCTGATGACATCATGCTGCCAGACTCCACTATACTACAAGGCAACAGCAATCAAAACAGCATGGTACTCATGTCAAAACAGAGACATAGACCAATGGAACAGAACAGAGCCCTCTGGAGCAACACCACACATCTAGAAACATCTGATTTTTGACATACCTGTCAAGAATAAGCAATGGAAAATGATCCCCTGTTTAATAAATGGTGTTGGGAAAATTGGCTAGCAATGTGCAGAAAGCAGAAACTGGACCCCTTCCTGACACCTTACACTAAAATTAGCTCCAGATGGATTAAGGACTTAAACATAAGACCTAACATCATAAAAACCCTAGAAGAAAACCTAGGCAAAACCATTCAGGACATAGGCATAGACAAGGACTTCATGACTAAAACACCAAAAGCATTGGCAACAAAAGCTAAAATAGACAAATGGGATCTAATTAAACTTCAGAGCTTCTGTACAGTGAAAGAAACAATCATTAGAGTGAACCAGCAACCAACAGAATGGGAAAAAATTTTTGCAATCTACCCATCTGACAAAGGGCTAATATCCAGAATCTACAACGAACTGAAGCAGATTTATAAGAAAAAAACAAACAAATCCATCCAAAAGTGGGCAAAGGATATGAGCAGACACTTTTCAGAAGAAGACATATATGAAGCCAACAAACATATGAAAAAATGCTCATCATCACTGGTCATTAGAGAAATGCAAATCAAAACCACAGTGTGATACCATCTCACGCCAGTTAGAATGGTGATCATTAAGAAATCTGCAGACAATAGATGCTGGAGAGGATGTGGAGAAATAGGAACACTTTTACACTGTTGGTGGAAGTGTAAATTAGTTCAACCATTGTGGAAGACAGTGTGGCAATTCCTCAAGGACATAAAAATAGAAATATCATTTGACCCAGCAATCCCATTACTGGGTATATACCCAAAGGACTATAAATCGTTCTGTTATAAAGATACACACAGAAGCATGTTCATCGCGGCGCTGTTTACAATAGCAAAGGCCTGGAACCAACTCAAATGCCCATCAATGATAGACTGGACAGGGACAATGTGGCACATACACACCATGGAATACTATGCAGCCATAAAAAATGATGAGTTTGTGTCCTTTGTAGGGACATGGATGAACCTGGAAACCATCATTCTCAGCACACTGACACAAGAACAGAAAATCAAACACTGCATGTTCTCACTCATAGGTGGGTGTTGAACAATGAGATCACTTGGACATAAAGAGGGTAGCATCACACACTAGGGTCCATTGGAGGGGCTACGGGGGGCATAGTGGGAGGGAGGGTGTGGTAGGGATAACGTGGGGAAAAATGTCAGGTACAGCTGATGGGGGGATGGTGGATGATGGGGGGATGGTGGCAACAAACCACCTTGCCATGAATGTACCTATGCAACAATCTTGCATGATCTGCACATGTACCCCAGAATCTAAAGTACAATTAAACAACAACAAAAAAGAATAGTGATCAACAATCCAACTCACTGCATTCCAGCTTCTGCCACATGGCTTGAACAGAAAAAATATCACTCAAGTCACTATAGATCTCCCTTTACCTATATCCAGGGACTTTCTTTTTCTATTTAGTTATACTTTTTGGTAGCATCTGGTCCTGCAGATTTCTCCCCACTCTTACTTTTGAAAAACAAAATAACCTTCTTCATTCCAGTTGTCCTGTCAGAGGACAGGATGACCTTCAACCTCTGTGTATTACTTATTTCGTTAGTTGAGTGAACTCCATAAGTGCAGTTTGCACACTCTTCCATTTTTGTTTTACACGTGTAGGTAAACGTATTTTACATACTCAGAATGTAGAAAATAAAATCTATTTTCAGAGAAGAAATCATCTTTACAGCTATAGTTCCAGTTTCTGTATCTCTGGCTCTAACCTTCTTCCTGAACTCCAGCTCAACATTTTCATCAGCTTACTGAGTAACTACATCTGGCAGCCCTAGAGATATGAGAGAGTCAGCATGTCTATAATCAAACTCCCTTTCTTTTTAACTGTACTTTTCTTTTAGTACTTCTATCTAGCATGAAAGTTTTATCACTAAGCCAGTTGCCTTAACCATCCTTGACTCATTTCTTACTGCTGCCATCCCATACAATCAACAAAGACTGCCTACCTGTCTCATGTCTTCTGTACCTGCATCCTCTGCTCAATGCCTGCTGGAGTGTCTTCATCCAAATGCTTATAATTTCCCCAGTGGTATCAAAGTAACTTCTTTCCAATCTCTCCCTGCTTCATGTCTTTGTCTTCCATTTTGTCATAAAAATCTTTTAAAATGTGTGACTTATGTGTATCCTATGCTGCTCAAAATCCTACCTTATTATCTATAGAATAAGTTCAAGGTAGATTTACTATAAGGTTCTTTGCCTTTCTGACCCCAATTATCTTTTCATATTAGTCTTTTGAGTTTTCTTCAAGGACATCTTTCTCTGTCTGTGTAAATCTCTTTTATTTCCTAAGTATATTATGCAGTGTATACCTTCATAATTTTGCATATGCCTGAAGAGAATTATTTTCCTTTCACATACCTCTACCAAACTCATACAAGTCTCAAGTCCCATACAAAAATAGCCCCTTGTATTAGGTCATTCTCATGCTGCTATGAAGAAATACCTGAGACTGGGTAATTTGTAAAGAAAAGGGGTTTGATTGACTCACAGTTCCGCATGGCTTCAGAGGCCTCAGAAAACTTACAATCATGGTGGAAGACATCTCTTCACAGGGCAGCAGGAGACAGAATGAGTCTGACATTCCAGCAGGGGAAATGTCAGATGCTTATAAAGCCATCAGATCTTGTGAGAACTCACTATCATGAGAACAGCATTAGGGAAACCACCCCATGATTCAATTACCTTCAACTGGGTCCCTCCCATGACACATAGGATTATGGGAATTACAATTCAAGATGAGATTTGGGTAGGGACAGAGCCAAACCATACCATCCCTCTTCTATGAAAGTTTCCCCAGCTTGAAAGTCAAGATTACCTATTACAATTCATTTCCACCATTTTTATTTGGTACATGCATGTATTGAACAATATCAATTAGATTTTATAATTAATATTTGCCAATAGTTATTTCATCTATTGAACTACGGTCTGCTTGTGGATGGAGATCTTACCATGTCTAGCACATTACAGTTGAGCAATAAATATTTTGTTGAATGAACAAATAAATGAGTGCTTTTAAGGGTAAAAAGCACTGACTTTTGTAGGTGATGACTACTTTACGTAGTGTTTCCCTTTACATATTGCTAGTAAAGGCTAAGCTACCTTACATAGTCTTATTTATTTTACTGTTAGTAGTTTTTTATGAAGTGCCCTTTTAGTTAGTTCTCAGCAATCTATATTTTAACTATTCTGTCTCTAAGATTGAAATTGTAGCTTGTGTACAAGTATTGGTTAAATTTTTAAAAATTATTAGAGTTTCTTTTTATACATACATTTGAGCATCAGGACATGAGTGGGTTTTATAGATCAAGAATATATGCCCATAAATTTCCAGTGTAGCCCCTCATTGAACTTCCATAGTAGGAACAACTTTGCTACTCCAGCACCATTTCTGACTCTGTAGTCAAATATACACCTTCCTGGTTATGTTCCTAGATGCTCAGCTGTTGTCCTCAATGTGTCTCTAACCTATTTTCTATGGAAATTAAGGGCTAAAATCTAAGATTAAGGTTACATATACATAGGCAGGTGGAGAACACCTATTTTTACTTCTGCATTTAAGAAACAAATTTTCTTCTCTAAAGAGAAAGGGCATGAAGAGTTGAGTTTTCTTTTCCTGGGAATGCAGGACTGCATATAGTCCAGCAGATCCACATGATGGATGATGACAATAAAGCAAGATTTACTTTGCTGTATTGTGTCTTAACTCCTTAAAGCTTTTAATTAACGATACAGAGAGAAAGACAGAAGTGGGTTTTTGCAGTCAGCACAAAACAAATAATGATGAAAAGGCATTCTGCATTGAATAAAAACAAGTATTTGCATGGGAGGCTTACTCTAGGACTTTGTATCTTGTCATTTAGGGTCTGCTCCAATGGTTTGTCTACTTGTCAAAGGACTTCCAGCTTTTTAAATTAGATGAGATATTTGGAAATAAAGACTTATACTCTATTGCATACAGGTGCTGAAAATGAAATTCTATAGATTCCCAAAAAATCAACTATGAAGTTTCTGAATCAGGGCAGTCTTGCCAATGTTGGTGAACCAAAATAAAATCTGGGAACTAAGTTAGCAACACATCTTTAATTTAGAAAATAATGTATTTTAAGAACTTGACTATTTTAACATAGCTATGAAAATATATAAAGCTCTTCATATGTGTTATAGATATGTGTAGAAATTTGGGGGGTTACAAATATGTGTATTATATGATGTGATATATTAGATATAGGCTGCCCAGCCTATTCATTTGTTAATCAATTCATCTATTCAGCATGTGTCATTTATAAATTCCAATAGCTATTGATTGCCTGCTACATACCTGTGATAGACATGAAGAATACTCAACTGAATAAGATCAACTCCTTGACATTGTAGCTCTTTCAGTTCAATAGAAGGCAAACATAGTAAATAAAGGAAGCAAGAGTCTGAGAAAGGCTAAGACAGTGAAAGATGGGAACACTATAGAAACACAAAACAGGACACCAAATTTAGACTTGGATGGGTCTAGGAAAATTTTTTGGAAGAAGAAATGTCTCATGAGGATGGTGGCAAGGAGTTGCATAAAAGGAAATCTAATAAATTTGAAATATTCAAACTGAGAGGGAGCATGATATAAAATGACACAAATCTAAGCATGGCTGCCCCAAGACAGAACAGCAGGAGCTTTGTGAGACTTGAATGAAAGTTTAGTGGTTTTTGAATGTCAGAGAAATAGCTGATCCATAGAGGAATAGAAAAGGGCAGGTTGTGGTCACTTTTAGCAACCCTACTGAGGATAGAAGCAGAAATCTCTTAAGGAGAAGTTTTTCCCAGTAACATTTGGCAGACTGGCAGAGTGAGGATGTTAGACATGAGGCGGTGGCAGAAACCAAAGCACAGACATTTGGCTCATTTTGAATAGTTGGTACTAACTGCAGTTTAAAGAGCAAGGAGGGATATAGTTAGCTGCCCTCACTGCATCCTTTTCTTCCTCCCATGCAAACACTAATATTTGTCATTCATCCTGCCCACCCTGTGGGCCCCAGAGGAAGCCCATAGCCCTTCCTTCTATAGGAAAACAACTCCACTCCTACTACAGGAATGGGACCAAGAGGACTAATGATTATATCATCTTTCTGCAAGTAATCAGTTCACAAATAGGCTTATGATCTAGTTTTGGCGAATGCAATGTGAAAAGAAGGAATTTGCTCTTCTGGGTGAACTCTCATAGCTATGTCTTGTTTTGATCTGAATGATTTCATGTTTGATTGGTTGCAGTCAACACCTTATAAAGCTATGAGTGCTATTGTCACATAGTATGGAAGGGGGAAACAGTGTAGGTATTGCACTAAGACAGAAGCTACTAGCCCTAAGTGGTTATTATATTTAAACTTAACTTACTGATAATTAAATAATATAAAAAATTAGTTCCTAAAAGTCACTTGCACTTTTCCAGTGCCATATGTGGCTAATGGTTAACATTGGATAGCATTGGTAACGAACGTTTTTATTATTAGAAAACAGTCTGTTGGAAGGTGTTGGTCTAGAGAATCACAATGAAACAGCACTGGATTAAATCAGTCCTGAAGCTTGCCCTACCTCTGGACTTTCAGATGCATGAACCAATAAATGCCACTGTTGTTTAAGCCAATTTGAGCTCAGTGTTCAATTCTTTCCAGCTCGAAGCACCCTAGCTAATTAGAGTTAAGCTGTTTAAACATTAAAAATTAAGATATTTTAGAGAGAGATCCAAGATGGCTGATCACTAGCAGCTTGGGCACATAGCTCCCAGCGAAAGCGCAGAGAATGAGAGGACACCACACTTTCAGATGAATATTTGTTGCTCTCGGACCAGGAGATTCCCAGCAGAGGAGCCCCACGGGTCGCCAGAGCGACTCTTGTGGCCGGCGCGGCAGTTTTGCTGGCACCTTAGCGCAGCAGTTCTTGGTGCAGAGTCCAGAGATTCCCAGACAGAAAAGCACCATCAATCTTAACACCGCTGTTTCGGCCGGCACAGTGGATTGCTCAGATTTCGGCACTGGGAATCAAAAGTTGGATGTCTGCTCAGAGACCTAGTTAGAAAGTCAGTAATTACAAAGACGGCAGAGGGATAAATATATAATGAAGAGAAGAAACCAGCTTAAAAAGGCAGAGAATACTCAAAATCAGAATGCCTCTCCCTTTACAGGGGATCGCAATTCCTCATCAGTAACGGAACAAGGCTTAATGGAGAACGAGTGTGTTCCAACAACAGAAGCAGATTTCAAAATGTGGGTGATAAGAAACTTCTGTGAATTAAAAGAACTTGTTCTAACCCAATGCAAAGAAACTAAGAACCTTGAAAAAAGGTTTGACGAAATGCTAACGAGAATGGACAATTTAGAGAGGAATATAAATGAATTGATGGAGCTGAAAAACACAACACGAGAACTTCGCGAAGTATGAACAAGTTTAAACAGTCGAATCGATCAAGCAGAAGAAAGGATATCAGAAGTCGAGGACCAGCTCAGTGAAATGAAATGAGAAGACAAGATTGGAGAAAAAAGGATAAAAATGAATGAGCAAAGTCTCCAAGAAATATGGGACTATGTGAAAAGACCTAATTTACGTTTGATAGGTGTACCTGAATGTGACGAAGAGAATGAATCCAAGTTGGAAAATACTCTTCGGTATATCATTCAGGAAAACTTTCCCAACCTGGCAAGGCAGGGTAATATTCAACTCCAGGTAATACAGAGAACACCACAAAGATATTCTTCAAGAAGACCAACCCCAAGGCGCATAATTGCCACATTTATTAGGGTTGAAATGAAGGAGAAAATACTAAGGGCAGCCAGAGAGAAAGGTCAGGTTACCCATAAAGGGAAACCTATCAGACTTACAGCAGATCTCTAAGCAGAAACCCTACAAGCCAGAAAAGAGTGGGGACCAATATTTAATATCCTTAAAGAAAAGAACTTTCAACCCAGAATTTCATATCCAGCCAAACTAAGCTTTATGAGAGAAGGAAAATTAAATCTTTTGTGAACAAACAAGTACTTAGAGACTTCACCACCACCAGGCCTGCTTTACAAGAGCTTCTGAAAGGAGCACTATACATATAAAGGAACAACCAATATCAGCCTTTCCAAAAATATATCAAAAAGCAAAGAGCATTAACACAATGAAAAATGTACACCAACTAATGGGCAAAACAGCCAGCTAGCATCAAATGGCAGTATTAAACTTATATATATTCTAATTGGATAAAAAGCCAAAATCCATCGGTATGCTGCATGCAGACCCATCTCACATGCAACGATACACAAAGACTCAAAACAAAGAGAAGGAGGAAGATTTACCTACCAAACAGAGAGTAAAAATAAACAAATAAAAAGCAGGAGATGCAATTCTCGCCTCTGATAAAGTAGACTTTAAAGCAACAAAGATCAAAAGAGGCAAAGAAGGACATTACATAATGGCAAAAGGATCAATGAAACAAGAAGAGCTAACGATTCTATAGATCAACCAGACAGAAAATTAACAAGGATATCTAGGACTTGAACTCAGACCCGGAACAAGTAAACTTTATAAACATTGTAGAACTCTCCACTTCAAATACACAAAACATACATTACCACCTCACACCTATTCCAAAAGTGACTATATAATTGGAAGTAAATCACTCCTCAGTAACCGCATAGCATTTCATAGGTTTAAATGAAATATTGGTTGGCTGCTTGTTTGTTATTTTCTTCCCTTATTCCTTCCTGTCTACATCATTAAGTATAATTATTGGTATAAAAGAGGTTTTCAATACCCATCACTAAATTGCATTCTAGCCTGGGCAAGAAAGCAATACTTCCATTCTCTCTCTCTCTTTCTCTTCCTTTTTCTTCCTCTTCTTCATTCTTTTTTTCTTTCTTTCTGAAAAAAAAAAAAAGATATTTTGTGCACCAGATAAGCACTGTGATTTCCTTAAATGACAGATCCCATCACTATAACTAGTTTTTTACTCACATTTTTTGGCCAACTGATAAAGGAATAGTTAAATAAATTGCAAAGCCCCTTTCACTTAATATTTTATGTTTTTCTCACAAAAAAAGGCCTTTTTGGTTTATTTTTTCTGAGATTAAATTAATTTATTTGGATCATTTAAAATAAGAAGCAACATTCTTCAAGTTTTACATTAAAAGTCCAACTGAAGCACCCAAGACAAGATTCTTTGATTTAACAAGACAAAGGTCGGCATCTTTTCAATGCCATGTAGCCTCATATGGTTTAGCATCAGGTGTAACTGTCAACCCTCTTGCACACCATCCCTTCCTATTTGTCATATTTAGGTGCTGGATGGGATTCATTAAAGGGCAGTGTAACAATAGGGGGCAATTATATTTTTATCATGAAGCACTCACTTTTCTCCGAAAAGCTCAGGCACCCATCTGGGGCTCCTACCCTCGGGGGGGTGATTTTCTTTTAATAATCTCACCTATTGAACTGTCATGTTCCATTGCTCAATTAATTTAGCCCAGTAGATGGTTCAATAAAAAATGTTCCCTCTATTCAGGCAATTTGATGACTCTCTCTGCTCTTTCAGACTGAACACAATGAAATTGTGGGCGTAAGTTCTTGCAGCTGCACACAAAAGCTCTCAAACCCCCAGCTGCCCTGGGGTATCCTCCCTGTGGCTCAGGGCTCTAAGGCACATCGAGAGGGAGTGTCGCTGAGCTTTCCACATCCCTTCTAGAAACAACCAGGCAGCCTTCTCTGCAGTCAAGCTGTTCAAGTTAAATAAATAACTAAAATGCCAGATTGAGATTTTAGCTTTGGATTTGACCCCAACAAAAAGATAAACCCTTGAAATTGTGACAAAGAGATTGATCTTATCTGCTCTACCCAGCATTCAAAACATTTGTTTAGTCTTCTATTAAAAGATGTCCTTGAATGTCAATAATGGTAAACAAGTACTATATTTAGCTCTCACTTTTTAAATTGTCCTTTAATAATTAAATTAAATGTAGTAATATTTGAAGTTTAAAAAATTTCAAAAGGATCCATAGAATAGTAAGTAAAAGTCCTCTCATGTCTACCCATTCACCTTTACTTTAATCTCACTCTTTCCTTTCAGATAATCATTATCAAATGGAGTACATTTACTTCTAGGGATGCTTCTGTATGTTCAAATACACATGTGCACACACACAGGTGCATGTTGTATGCCATCTTACTGAGTAAAATTCTATGCTATACATTGTTTTGCAGCTAACTTTATTATACTTTTCAAAATGTTTTAAAGATAATTTCATTGTAGACACAGAATACTATTTTCGCGTAAGGAAGAAAAGCTCCATAGTAGTTTATACCATAGAATTACATGATTTCTTAACCTTTTTATTAACGATGACAATATAGATTATTTCTGCTTTTTCCCAATATTACAAACAGTGCTGCAGAGAACATCCATGTGCATATGTACACATGCACTCATCTATGATTACGTATAACTCTAAATGTCAGTGGAGTTTCTGTAATCAAAAGTGATTGGAGGGCCGGACAAGATGGCTCATGCCTATAATCCCAGCACTTTGGGAGGTCAAGGCAGGAGGAATGCTTGAGGCAATGAGATTGAGACTAGCCTGAGGAACATAGCAAGATTCCTGTCTCTATAAAATAATTTTTTTTTTTTTTTTTTTTTTTGAGACGGAGTCTTGCTCTATCGCCAGGCTGGAGTGCAGTGGTGCAATCTCGGCTCACTGCAACCTCCGCCTCCTGGGTTCAAGCGGTTCTTCCGCCTCAGCCTCCCGAGTAGCTGGGACTACAGGCGCGTGCCACCACACCCGGCTAATTTTTTTTGTATTTTTAGTAGAGACGGGGTTTCATCATGGGAGGATGGTCTCGATCTCTTGACCTCGTGATCCGCCCGCCTCGGCCTCCCAAAGTTTTTGGATTATAGGCGTGAGCCACCGCGCTCTGCCTATAAAATAAATTTTTAAAAAATTATCCCCAGGCATCTTGGCATGCGCACACCACTGCACTCCAGCCTGGGCTACAGAGCAAGACTCTGTATCAAAAAAAAAAAAAAAAAAAAAAAAAAATCCCTTTATAGGTACAGTGGCTCATGCCTGCAATCCTAGCACTGAGATGCTGAGGTAGGAGGATCACTTGAGATCAGGAGTTCAAGACCAGCCTGATCAACATAGTGCAACCCTATCTCTAACTCTCCCTCTTTTTCTTTTTCTCTTTTTTTAATATATGCCATCTGTATCCCTTATAAGTATTTACAACTAATTCATAGATATTTATTTCAAATGATTATATTTTATATTTTTTGTTTTAATGTTTTTAAATTGACTGATAGCATTGTATTTATTATGTATAATATGACATTTTGAAGTATCTACACATTGTGAATGACTAAATTTAGCTAATTGACATATGCATTACTATACATTGTGATCATTTTTTGTGGTTCAAGCACAATATTCAACCTTTTAGCATTTTTCAAGAATACAATATATTGTTATTAACTACAGTCACCATGTTGTACAATAGATCATTAAACTTATTCTTCCTATTCAACTGAAATTTTCTGTCCTCTGACTAACATTTTCCCAGACCATGGTAACCAGTTTTCTATTCTCTAGTTCTACTAAATCAACTTTTTTAAAGTTCCATGTAGAAGTGAGATCATTTGGTATTTTTCTTTCTGTGCCTGTCTTATTTAACTTAACTTAATGTCCCCTAGGCTCATCTATATTGTTACAAATGACAGAATTTCCTTCACTTTTGGCTAAATAGCATTCTACTGTATAGACATAAACACATTTTATTTATCCATTCATCAACTGATGGATGCTTAGGTTGTTTTTATTATGTATGTTGACATTGGCATTGTAGTGCATTGCAATGAACATGGTAGGGCAAATATCTCTTCCACATGCTGGTTTCATTTTATTTGAATATAGACTTAGTACTAGAATTTCTGTATTATATGATAGTTCTATTTTTATATTTATTTATGTACTTTTGAGATAAGGTCTCAGTTTGTCACCCAGGCTGGAGTGCAGTGGCATGATGATAGCTCACCATAGCTTCAACCTCCCAGGCTCAAGTGACCCTCCCACCTCAGCCTTCTAGGTAGCTGAGACTACAGGCACAGGCTGCCATGTGCAGCTAATTTTTGTATTTTTTTGTAGAGATGGGTTTTCGACATGTTGTCCAGGCTGGTCTTGAACTCCTGGGCTCAAGAAATCTGCCCACCTCAGTCTGCCAAAGAGTTGGGATTACAAATGTGAGCCACTGTGCCTGACCTCTATTTTTGATTTTTTGAGAAATCTCCATATTTTTCATAATGGCTATGCTAATTCACATTCCCATCAACTGTGTGCAAGTATTCCCTTCCTTCCACATCTGCACCAACACTCATCTTTTGTCTCTCTGATAATAACAATTCTAACAGGTGGAAGATAAAATCTCATTGTGATTTTAATTTTCGTTTTTCTGATGATTAGTAATGTTGAGCATTTTTTCATATCCAACTAAATTTTGGCTTCTGGGTTCTTCACTTTAATCAGATTAAACTCTCACCATCCCAAGGTAATTAACTGTTAGTCTGTAGGTTATTCTACTAAGTTCATGCTTTAAATTTACATTTTTAAACTATTTGGAGGTATCTTTGCAAATAATGAAAGATAAGGATTAAATAAAATACGAATTCATTTCTAAATGGATATTGAATTTTCCTAGGTTTCTTTGCTCCCTGTTGATCTAAAGTACTGTGTACATCTACATCACACTAATCTCCACATATACATGAGCATATTTCTAGATTTTCTATTTTGATACACAGATATTTGTGTATCTCCTCATCAATGTATTGTTATTTTAATTATTATAGCTTTACATTACAGCTATTATATTTTATTTCTGGTATAATAAGCCATTCTATTTATTTTTCATTTTTCATAAGTTCTTGACTATTATTAGATAATATTCCTTCAATGTTGACTTTAGAATTAATCATGCAAATTCCATAACATATTTTGTTAACCTTTTGTATCTGCTTCTATGGTTTTATAGAATAATTTGGGGGAAATTGACATCATCTAAATACTGACTACTCTCATCTAGCACCATATTATAACACTCAATGTATTCATCATCTTTTATGTTCTTCAGCATATTTTTATATGTTTCTTTTTTTTGGTGCAAGTTTTTTTTTTTTATTATTGTACTTTAGGTTCTAGGATACATGTGTAGATCATGCAGGGTTGTAGCACAGGTCCACACATAAGCAGGTGGTTTGCTGCCTCCATTCCCCCTTCATCTATATCCAGCATTTCTTCCCAGGTTATCCCTCCCCACACTCCCCACCTCCCGTTGTCCCTCCTCTTCCCCCCTCAGCTGACCCCAGTCTGTGATGCTCCTCTCCCAGAGTCCACGTGTTCTCACTGTTCAACACCCACCTATGCGTGAGAACATGTGGTGTTTGGTTTTCTGTTCTTGTATCAGTTTGCTGAGAATGATGGTTTCCAGATTCATCCAAGTCCCTACAAAGGACATGAACTCATTGTTTTTTATGGCTGCATAGTATTCCATGGTGTATATGTACCACATTTTCTTTGTCCAGTCTATCATTGATGGGCATTTGGGTTGGTTCCAGGTCTTTGCCATTGTACACAGGGCTGCAATGAACATATGTGTGCACGTGTCTTTATAGTAGAAGGATTTATAGTTCTTTGGGTATATACTCAGTAATGGGATTGCTGGGTCAAATAGAATTTCTATTTCTAGATCCTTAAGGAATTGCCACACTGTCTTCCACAATGATTGAACTAATTTACACTCCCACCAACAGTGTAAAAGTGTTCCTATTTCTCCACATCCTCTCTAGCATCTGTTGTCTCCAGATTTTTTAATGATTGCCATTCTAACTGGTATGAGATGATACCTCAATGTGGTTTTGATTTGCATTTCTCTAATGACCAGTGATGAGGAGCATTTTTTCATGTTTCTTGGCCTCATATATGTCTTCTTTTGAGAAGTGTCTGTTCATATCTTTTGCTCACTTTTGCTTGGATTTGTTTGCACATCCTGAACCATTAACATGACATTTGTTAATTTTAGATAAAAATGTGTTGTTGAAATTGATTAGAGTAGAGAGGAGAACAGTACAGTAGGAAACACAGTATATTTAAAATCAGAATACTTCATTAACTCATTACATGTTATTTTGCAAAATCATTAATTTTTCCAAATATTTGTCACCTGTAACAAAGTAAGGATAAGAATGCTTGATAAATATGGTAAAAAGGAAAAAAGAATTTAGTTAGTTCATTTTCAATGACAAACTGATCTTGATCACAAAATTTTAAGAATAACTCTATCGCAAGAAAAAATAATCAAAATCCATTGTAAGTGTTAATTAATTAAAAACTCCTTGGAATTAGTTAGTGTATCTATAGTATAATACTCAAATTTTGCCAACAAAGGAGAATTTAACTGTACAAAGTGCAAACTTTTCTGCCTGTCAAAATTTAATTACCAAAAGACAAACTATGGTGGAGGAAACAATATTTGCAAAGGATATGATTAGAGAAGTCAAAAAATTTTCAAATTAATATCTAAATTTAAGACAAGGCACTTAATGTTATTCAAGATGAAATAAATACAAATTAAAAATTCTAAAGCTTATTTTTCATCTGTCAGTTTTGCAAAGATCAGTTTGATAGCACTTTGCATCAGTCTCTGACTGAGTAAAAAAACACTCAAACACTTTTTATAAGCATTCAAACTATTACAACTTCTCTAAAGAGAAATTGGGCAATGCGTATTAATATTAAGACTATATTTACACTTAACTTTGTATTTCTGCTTCTAAGATATTTGAATATGGTGATCCAAGCAGTATAGTTCATAATATCAGAAGACTGGAACCAAACATATGTCAGATGAAAAGTTGGTTGGATAAATTATGTTACATTCATACAATGGAATATTATGCAACCATTAAAATGAATACATACTAGTTGGAATAATCTTCTAAATATAGTATGTACAGTACTCTGCTATTTAAAACTTTTTATATTCCCCATTTTTTATTTTGTAAAATGAATGAATGGTCATAAACTGTGTATGCCCAGAATACCTAGAATGTTACAAAAACAAATAAAATATGTTTGTCCCTGAGAGACAAGTGATCAGAGTTGAAAGTGAGACATCAATTCATATCCTTTTGTAATGTTTCAATTTTATTTTTACTATACTTATTTTTTCTGTCACAAAAATACTTTTTATATGTTGTATTTAAAGTCAGTTCATAGTGATACTAGTCTCAGTAAATAGCATCTACCAAAGATATCCCCACATTTCACAGGAAATTCTCCAGATGTTCTTATGTTTTAGTGGGTTTTGATATTTTAGAGGAATCTTCCATGATTTTTTTTTTTCTACCTCTTGATTCAGTGGATCCTGAGAAATTTTAAGTTAACTTGGAGTTATCCAATAAAAAGTCAGATTTCATTTTTATCTCAAAGTAGTCACCTCTACTTTTCTGTCCTCAGTTCTGGGAATCTTCTTTAAAATGTAGCTGAACAAAGATAGCTGTTGTAAGCCTGGAATATCCCATAGTCAAAAACATGAGAAAGAACATACTGATTTAGTGCTATCCTAGACAATGCAGGGTATCTGGTCATCATTTGTTGATATATTTTATAGCAGCTCAAGGAAACAATTAGAACCATTCTGAAATTTGGGTCCACAGCCAATTCATTCTACATGCTTTATATTTTCTATCTGCCTCCCGTAGCTTGTTTAGTGAACAACTGTCCAGTATTAAACAAATTAATATAAGTAAAATCTCTTAGACTTGTCTAGAACGTAAGAAGCACTATATAAATAATAGCTAATATTATTATTTTATTAATAGTAGGCTAGTTTATGTAACTTTTAAGAATTTCAATTACTATAATGCTCTGAAGGTAATCTAAAAAATCAAGACTTTTGCAATATTTCAAAATACAAGTTAAATGAACAGTCATGTGAAAAAAGTAATCACTCAAAAAGTGAACGATTTAAAAAAATCTAACAGTTATTTTTCTCCACATTCCAACACAATTTTCTACCATGTATGGAAGCTTAGAAGATTTCAAATCTTTAAGAATCAGTGTCAGTGTGCTGCAAACTTGTGTTTACAATTTCAGTCTGTGAACCTCTGCGGCTGTGATTTTAAAATTATACCATTGTTTACTTTTCTAAAATATAAGGAACAGCCCTTCTACAGGACTGCTTTTATAAACAGCATTGCCTGTAGGTAGTGGGATAAATTATGGCCTATAATTCTCAGGAGCAGCCCCATCTATCTGAATATGAACTGTTCATGCACAAAGACAGAAACTGGACCAATTCCCAACACAATTGATGACAGAAGCTCACAGAGGCTAATCCTCTCCTATTTTAAAATGGATTTGTGCATTAGTTTTTAATTTTGGCAACCCCTCTTCATAGGTATGTAATTTGCATCATAATTTCTTTTCTTTACTCAATTTCTTGGGGGATTATAATTTTATTTATTTTTTTTACTATTTTAGTTTTCATTTGTCCCCTGTAAGATATTTTGATACAGTTATACAGTGCATAACAATCACATCGAGGTAAATGGAGTATCCATCACTTCAAGCATTTATTTCTTTGTGTTAAAAATTTCAGTTATACTCCTTTTGTAAAATTGAACAAGCAACACCAAATGCTGACAAGCATGTGGAGAAAAGGAAACCCTCATATATTGCTATTTAAAAATGTATAATAAATTATTTTTGGTTGTAGTCACTCTCTTTTGCTATTAAATACTAGATCTTATTCATTCTATCTAATTATATATTTATAAATGTTAACCAACTGAACTCTTCCCATCCTCAGCTACCGTTCTCAGCCTCTGATAACCATTATTCTACTCTATCTTCATGAGTTTTATGGTTTTAATTTTTAGCTCCTACAAATAAATGAAAACATGCAAAATGTGTCTGACTGTGCCTGGCTTATTTCACTTAAAATTGTGTCCTCCAGTTCCACCCATGTTGTTGCAATTGACAGAATCTTATTCTTTTTATGGGTGAATAGTATTCCACTGAATACTATTCATCTGTGGATGAACATTTAGGTTGCTTCCAAATCTTGGCTATTGTGAACAGTGCTGCAGTAAACATGGGATAGCATGTATCCCTTTGGTATATTGATTTCCTTTCTTGTGGATATATACCTAGCAGTGGGACTGCTGGATCATATGGTAGCTAAATTTATAGTTTTTTGAGTATCCTCTATACTGTTCTTTATGGTGGCTGTATTTACTTACATTCCCACCAACAACATATGAGGGTTTCCTTTTGTTTACCTGCTTGCCAGCATTTGTTGTTGCTTGTCTTTTGAATAAAAGCCATTTTAGCTGAGGTGAGATAATACCTCCTTGCAGTTTTGATTTGCATTTTCTAGTTATCACTGATTTGAGCCTTTTCATATTTCTATTTGCCATTTGTATGTCTTCTTTTGAAACATATCTACTCAGATCTTTTGCCCATCTACTAAGATCTTTTGCCCAGTGGGATTATTATATGTTTTCCTATAGAGTTGTGTGACCTCTTTGTATATTCTGGTTATTAACCTACTGTCAGATGGATAGTTTGCAAATACCTTATTCCATTCTGTGTATTATCTCTTCACTTATTTGATAGTTTATTTTGCTGTGTAGAGGCTTTTTAACTTGATATGATCCCATGTGTCCATTTTTGCTTTCGTTGACTGTGCTTATATGGCACTAATCAAGAATTTTTTTCCCAGCACAATGTCCTAGAGAGTTTCCCCACTGTTTTCCATTTGCAGTTTCATAGTTTGAGGTCTTACATATAAGTCTTTAACTCATTTTGATTTGATGTTTTGCATATGATGAGACACAGGGATCCAGTTCTATTCTTTTGAATATGGTTATCCAGTTTTCCCAGCACCATTTACTGAAGAGACTGTTCTATCTCCAATAGATGTTCTTGGCACCTTTGTCAAAAATGAGTTTACTTCGGTTTGTGGATTCATTTCTGGTTTCTTTATTCTGTTCCATTGGTCTGTGTGTCTGTTTTTATGCCAGTACCCATTATGTTTTGGCTACTATAGCTCTATAGCATAATTTAAGGTCAGGTAATGTGATTTCTCCAGTTCCATTCTTTTTGCTTAAGATGGCTTTAACTATTCTTGGTCTTTTGTGGTCCATATACTTTTAGGATTATTTTTTCTATTTCAGTGAAGAATGTCATTGGTACTTTCATAGCAATTGCATTGAATCTGTAGATTTCTGTGGATAGTATGAACATTTTAATAATATTGATAATTCCAATCCATAAACATGGAATATATTTTCATATTTTGTGTCCTTTTCAATTTCTTGCATCAAAGTTATAATTTTTATGGTCAAGACTCACTTCTTTGGTTAATTCTTAGGTATTTATGCTTATTTGTAGCTATTGCAAATTGTATTACTTTGTTGATTTCTTTCTTGTATCATTCACTGTTGTCATATAGAAATGCTACTGATATTTGTACGCCGATTTTGTATCCTGCAACTTCACTGAATTTGTTTATCAGTTCTAGTAGTTTTCTGGAGGAGGTTTTTCTAAATATAAGGTCATATTGACTGCAAACAAGAATAATTTGGCTTCTTCCTTTCTAAATTCGATGTCCTTTATTTCTTTCTTTGTCTGATTGCTCTAGCTAGGACTTCCAGTACTATGTTGAATACCAGTGGAGAAAATGGGCAACCTTGTCTTTTTCCAGGTGTTAGAGGAAAGTTTTTAAATTTTTCTCCATTTAGTTTGTGTCGTTGGCCGTGAGATCGGCCCGTCTGCCAGGGATCTCTTGACCAGCAAGAGGGTCCTAATACCTGGAAGAGAGAGTGTGTAGAAGAAAAGAGAGACAGAGAAATGGGTCTGGAAGTCTGAAATGAGCTGTGCTCAGATCAGTGATTTATTCTTGTGCACAAGAGCTTATATATGGTTTTACATACAGTGACTGACGTCAATCTTCTTACAGAATCATTATCGGGGGGAACAGAAAGTTACAAAGCAACCAAGGGAGGTACAAAGTAACCAAGGGAGGGGGCAACATGCGAGTTTACCTAAAGGTCACAAAAGATTCTTATCCTCTTATCCACTGTTACAGAAAATGATGTCAAGACAGGTGGGCCATATCCATTGTTACAGAAAATGACGTCAAGACAGGTGGGCCAAGCAATAAATCAGGAGGGAAGCAATTTTCTAGTGATACAGTGACCGATCTCAAGTTTCTGTGACTATGGGTAAACAGAGTCATAGAACTAGCCCAGAACAGGGACTTCAAGAGAAAAACAATAATCTGGCATTACCTCAGTCATGCCTTAGGAGCAGTGAACTGAGAGTGACTCTCTGCAAGCCCAACATTTCCCCACGTTCTCCTGTAGCCACCTCACTCGACTGCACCCAGTGGAGGGAGAACGTGTCTGGGCTCATACCCTGTCATGGCGGAGACATGGAGGGGTCTCTACGCTGGTGGTGGATCCCCACAAGTTTGATAATACATTTCTTTTGTACCTAGAAGAAAGTTTTTAAGTTTTTCTCCATTCAGTTTGATAATACATTTCTTTTGTACTCAGTTTTCAGGGTGCTTTTCTTCATGGAGAGGTCTTGAATTTTATCAAATGCTTTTTCAGCATCAATTAAAATGATCATTATGGATTTTGTCCTTTATTTTGTTGAGATGATGTATCAAACTGACTGATTTAAGCATAGTGAAACATCTTTGCATCCCTGGAATAATCCCACTTGGTTATGATGAATGATCTTTTTAATGGTTATTGAATTTGGTTTGCTAGTATTTTGTTGAAAATTTTTTGTATCAATGTTCATCAGTAATATTGGCTTGCAGTTTTCTTTCTTTCTTTCTTTTTTTTTTTTTTTGATGTATCTTTGTCTGGTTTTGGTATCAGAGCAATACTAGCATCATAGAATAAACTTGGAAGTATTCCTTACTCCATCATTTTTGGGAAGAGTTTGAATAGGACTGGTGTTAGCTCCTTTAAAAAAAAAAATGTTTGGTAGAATTCATCAGTGAAGCTATTTAGTCCTGGTCTTTCTTAGCTGAGAGACTTTTAAGTATGGTTTCAATGTCATTACTTGATGTTGGTCTATCTGGGTTTTCTATTTTTTCATGGTTCAATCTTGGTAGGTTGTATGTATCTAGGACTTCATCCATTTCTGTTAGGTTTTCCAATTTATTTGCATACAGTTGCTCATAGTAGTCTCTAATTGAGCCTTTGAATTTCTGGAGTATCCATGATAATATCTCCTCTTTCATATCTGATTTTACTTATTTGTGTCTTCTCTCTTCTCTTAGTCTGGCTACAGATTTGTTGATTTTGTTTATTTTTATTTTTTTCAAAAAATCAACTTTTCATTTCATTGATTTTTTGTATATTTTTTGTTTTGATTTCATTTATTCATTCTGCTGGAATGTCTCAGTGTAGTCTTATTTGGGTTAAATCTGCTTGGTATTCTATAACCCTCTCTACTTGAATATTGTTATTTTTCTCTGTGTTTGGAAAGTTCTCTACTATTATCTCTTTAAATAAACGTTCTCTTCTGATCTTTTTCTCTACTTCCTCTTTAAGGTCAGTAACCCTTAGATTTTCTCTTATGAGTCTATTTTCTAGCTCCTGTAGGAATGATTTATTCTTTTTTGTTCTTTTTTTTTCTGTTTCCTTTAGCTGTGTAGTTTCAAATAGCTTATCTACAAGCTTACTAATTCTTTCTTCTGCTTGATCAGTTCTGCTGTTGAGAGACTAATGCATTCTTCAGTGTGTTGATTAAATTTTTTGGCTCCAGAATTTCTGCTTGATTTTTTAAAATTATGTCTTTGTTAAATTTATCTGATTGGATTCTGAATTCCTTCTTTGTGTTATCTTGCATTTTGTTGAGGTTTCTCAAAACAAATATTTTGAATCCTGTGTCAAAATGTCACATATTTCTGTTAATCTAGGATTGATCACTGGGATTGGTGTCATATTTAGTTTGTTTGGAGAGGTCATGTTTTCCTGGATGGTCTTGAGGTTTGTGGATGTTTATCAACGTCTGGGCATTTAAGAGTTAAGCATTCATCATAGGCTTCAGAGTCCGGACTTGTTTGTACCTATCCTTCTTGGGAAGGCTTTCCAAGGATTCAAAGGAAATTGAGAGTTGTGATCTAAATCTTTGGTCACTGCAGCAACACCTGCCATTAGGCAGCACCCCAAACCCAGTAATGTTGTGACTCTTGTAGACTTGTAGAAATATCACCGTGACGTTCTTGAGTATGATCCGGAAGAATTCCTTGGATTACTAGGCAGAGGTTCTTGTTCTCTTTCTGTACTTTCACCCAAACAAACAGAGTACGTCACTCTATGTTGAGCTGAGAGTGGAGTGACAAAAGCACCCCTATGGCCACCATCACTGGGACTATGCTGGGTCAGACCCAAAACCAACACAGCACTGGGTCTTGCCCAAGGCCTGTGATATTCACGGTCTACAGCTGATGTTCACTCATGGCCCAAGGTCTCGTCAGTCAGTAGGTGACAAATCCAGCCAGGCATGTATCTTTCCCTTCAGGATGGGGAGTTTCCACTCCTGGCCAGGCCAAGGATGGGATCAGAAATGCCATCTAGGAGCCAAGGCCTGGAGTTGGGAACCTTAAGAGTCTGTTTGTTGCTCTATTTTGCTGTGGCTGAGAAGGCACCCAAGCCTCAAGACAAAGCCCTTCCCACTCTTTTCTATCCTTTCCTCATGCAGAAGTAGACTCTCCCTATGACCACCACAGCTAGGAATGCACTGCGTCCTACCTGAAGCCAGCACAACCATGGGTCTCACCCAGGCCCACAGCAAGTATTGCCTGGATACCGCTGATGTTTATTCAAGGCTCTTTAATCAGGAGGTAGTGAATCTGTCAGGCCTAGGTCCTTCCCTTTAAGGCAGTGGGTTTCCTTCGGGACCAAAGTGTATCTAGAAATGTCATCAAGGAGCTAGGGTCTGGAATGGGGGCCTCAGAACTCTGCCTGGTGCCCTACCCTACTGTGGGTGAGTGAGTATCTGAGTTGTAAGACAAAGTCTTCTTTACTCTCCTTTTTATCTCCTGAAAGAGAAGGAAGGGGTCTCTGTCCTGGAACTGTGAGCTGCACTACTTGGAGCAGCAGGAGGGGTGATGCAAGCACTCTCTCTTGGCTGACTTAGCTGGTTTCTCACTAGGTCACAAGCACCCCAAGTCCACTTGTTCTAAGTTCATCACAGCACAGAACTTTGCCTAGGATTTGCAGTTCTTGTGGCCTAGACCATCTTTCAAGTTTATTTAGGACCATAGAGTGTTTTAACCCATCGTGATAGTGCTAGCTGTAACTTGGGTTCTGACTTCCATGATGGGAAATTCCACTGAGGTTAGGACTGATTTAAATGCTTCCTCTGTGGGTGCCATCTGAATTCTGCCCCATGTTGCTGTCTGCGGTGACAGGGCAACACTGAGTTCCAATGCAAAGTCTGGCAAATGACTGCACTTGTTCTCCGCCAAACGCACACATTACCTCTGTGCCACGTGGTCATTGCTGGGGGGCTGGGGGAGGGTTGTGGTCAGTAATTCAAGACTGTCTTTCTTATCCTCTTCAGTGCCTCTTTCCCTGACAGGATGTTAAAACCAGGTACTGTGATTGCTCACCTGAGTTCTGGTTCTTCTGAAGGTGCTTTTTTTGTGTGGATAGCTCTTCAGTTTGGGGTCCATGTAGCGGGGACAATCACTGGAGGGTTCTATTCAGCTATTTTGCTTCACGTCCCTTGGGTGACACTGCATTAATAGTTACTAACAAAGCAAAGTGATGAAAGGACATATAAAATAACAGTTTTTGAACACCATAGCTTATTCTATTTAGTTATAAATTTATACTAGATGTATATTTTCTATGAAATATATTTTTGGTATTATTTAAATAAACATACATATAAAATTAACTCTAATTCTTTTATGACTTGCACAATTACTGAATAATTTTATGTACAATATTTTTGTTAAGAACTTAAGAACCACTCTACAAAATCAGTTTTTAATAAAGAAACATCATTGCTACAACAATATTTGTAGGATTTTTATATTTAACTTTGAAAATAAAATATCTTGAAACTCTATAAAGTACTGGTAACTTTTTAAAAATAAGCTAATGCTGTCTCACAGTGTGAGTGTCCTATAAAAGTTTAAATAGTCTAACGGGATCTTCTATGAGAGGTAGACAGTCAAATTCTTGCAAAGGCCTCAATATTATAGCACATGTAAGCAGGATGAAGGAGATACTCTCCCATGGAGATGTTTTTGCAATATGCCAAAGTAAATATTTGTAGATTATACGTGCAAACACATCCAAGACTGCATTTAAAGAGAGCTAAAAGGAAATTCAGAGACCAAAGTCACAAATTAGGAAAGCTTTTTTGAAATATTTCACCACTTCTTGGAGATTAAACCTGTAGCAAAACACCCTGGTGTTAGATACCAATGCTAAAACATACAGGTGGAATTTCTTTTTTTAGTATGTTTTCTGTTCTTCAGTGTGCTCTCAGAAGAAAGCCACAGACAATTTCCTTGGCCGCAGTATACATCTTTAATGACTCTTCTACGTTTGCCTCATAAATACATCTCCAGGATCACTTTGGGTTGTCTGCTTAGAGTAAAGGTACGCATTCTACAAACCCCCACTTCATAAGAGAACTTTTCTCATCCACAGATATCACAAATGCCCAGGAATGTGATTGCAGCTTCATTGCTTGTGACAGTACCAGACACTGCAAGTTATCTAAGGCAGGACTATATAAAGCAATCTTCCTTGTAAAGGTTTATTGTGGAGGTATTTTTAAATAATTTTTTAAATCTGAAAAAGTACTACCATATACAATTAACTATTTTCATTTTTCTGAATACTTGTCCAGTAAATATATAACAGTGAAGTTTAAATGCTGTACTCTTTACCTTTTATCTTCTTCCAGAGCCTTTCCAAAGAAATATATTCCCATTTTGACTTTTCAAAGTATTTCTTCAGACTATTTGCATTACTTTATACTTTTTTCTAATAATTTGCTTATGAAGCCAATTTTCTATGAATTGAATAAAAATTGTTCATTTTTCTTTTTCTGAAAAAAAGAAACCATTAATGCAAGTTAATTATGTACTGATCTTCTTAGATTCAAAATAGAAAAGAAGAAGTCTCCATTGCTTAACAAAAAGGCTGGAGATAATTCACAAGCTCCTTTTGTTCTTTACAGGCAGTACTTTAGCAACAATTAGTGTGGCACTGTCAGTGAACCTGAACGACTGTCTGATAAATGTATTTTTCATTATCATTATGTATACAATGATCACATTAGGGAAATGCCTTCATAGATTTTATGAAATTGGCTTTGGTGGTTAAGATAAAACATGAAACACATCAGATTCAAAAAATAAACCTATATCATATCATCCATTATATTGTATCTTTTTGGATGCACAGTGAATGACAGTCAAGGAAGAAGAAACAACCCAGTTGAATGGGTAAAACTCATAATGTAATTTTACGTAATATAAGTTACGCACATTTAGCTATACATAAGAAAGTTCCTCTAGGAATTTCTATGGACTCTATGCTGTTTTCTTTATCCTTCTAAGTCTTTCCACCATTACAGTAAATTTAGACTATATTTGTAGGCCATTAAATTCATATTTTGTATAGTTATTTCATTATTCTATATTACCTTTTCTAAAGACTGATGCATTTATGTCTATCTTTCATCTTTTTTTGCAAAAGAATTTCAATAAAGAATAAAATAGAAAACAGAAAGACATGCAAACTTTTCTTATTTATTTTTAACTACAAATTGCTATTTTTCTATTATTGTGTGGTATATTTCTGTATTTTATTTCTTCATGGTTAGGGTTTAATTGATGAAAGTCACAGACAAATCGGAATATAAAGGTGATGAATGGTTGTGATGATAAGGTAAAAGTCAGGCCATAAACAGTATCTTTTTAATCATCACTATCTTCCCTGCAGATTATCCAATTTGGCATGTTGTATTCTCTAATAAAAAGGACAATGCAATAGGAGTCAAGAGACGAGTTATTCTTTTGTCAATTTATTGTGAGATCTTTCCGGTCTATATGCACATATTCTCAGGTTTAATGACCTAACTCCTAACAAGAAATTAATAGCTCAATCCCTAAGGTGAACTAAGAATTAAGCACCTCCAAAGTATGCCAGGTTCTTGGACATATGGTGAAATAAAAAAGGTCAAGTAATCCATGTAAAAAGAATCAGTAGAAGCAATGTGTCATGCTGTGGATTTCCCTGTCCCTTATGTTGTTGGAGGAAAAGAAAATAGTTTTTTTAAAAAAACTGATACCATCCAATGAAGCTATTGAATCATCTGGAAGAGTACTTTGGGAGGTAGGAGATGACAGGTTGTCAGTGAAATATCAAAGTTAAATCATCACATGGATAATTTAGCTTGTACTCAATTGTTTGTCTTCTGGGACAACTGCTCTTCTGCCAGTGTATTTATAGTATGGCAACAGAAAATCCAGTTGTTACATTTGTGACTCTCTACACATTCTTATTTCCCATTCATAAAATGGAGCTCTTTGTATATAACAGAGGTTCAATATCTGTTCAGTAAAAGAACACATGAATTATTTGAATCACTCAGTAGTTGCAATGTTTCATAACAGTGAGTGATGAACTTTTTTTTCTCCAGTTTAATGAATATACCAGAAAGTCTTAAAATGGCCACTAATATCCAAGGGTAATTTCCTTTCTTCTTTCTTTACTTCCTTCATTCTCTCTTCCTTTATTCTTTTGTTTCTTTCCTTCTTTTAAACTTTTTCAAAACTCTTTTGTCTTAAAAACCTGGCAGAGATTTGAATGTCAGAAGTTGCTAGGAAAACGAAGTTCATATTCTAGGTAAAGCATATGTCATCATGATGGTTAAACCAGGAAACAGATATGAAAGTAAAACCAAGATTTTTGAACAATATGGCTGATGAAATATTTCTTGGGAGCATAGAAACAACAGGTTATGAAACCAACTGACAAGGCACAAAAGAAATATTCTGCAGGAAAACTAGCAGTCTGGGAATTAGCTTTATGACAACATGAAATTTCAGAGTAAAAATAGTGTAGCACCAGCTTTTCAGCTTCATCTTAGCCGTATTATCTCATTCAATATTCCTCAGTTCCTACCATCCATTGCGTTATTCAAACTGACGTGTTCTTCTCCAATCCAGGTATTCTGGTATTTTGTACACTCTGATTATAAGGTTTATGCTTTACTTCATACACATTCATTTTGCAAGTCCAGTTTAAACATCATTTTCTTCAAAAAGTGAATTGCTAGTCTTCCCAATTGTTCCAAACCAATCTACTTTGGTTCCTCAATATTTTTATGGTAGCATATATATATTTATAAAATACCATAATTATAACTACATATTAATTTTTGCAACCTATCTCTGCACTAGCTTGTAAGATCTACAAAAGCAGGAACCATGTCTATTTTGCTTATTCCCATATCCTCAGTATCTGGCAAAAATCTTCTCACAGGGGAGACTGTCTATACATATTTAGGGAAGAAAGAGAAGAAAGGAGGAAATTCTTTGTATTACTATGTAAACATTATAAAATAAGTTATATATTTGTCATTGAGTACAGAAAAATAAAGAAAAATTTAGGCTTTAATGTAACCACAGATTATATGGTAAAAATATTTATGAAACATATGGGTCATTTACATAATTAAATAATTGTTGTAATTTGGAGTAAAATTTAGTAATTCCAAGAAAAGAGATGACAAATACACACTTAAGAGTTGTTCTTAACTATAAAGCTATCTTCCATGGCTATGTGACTTTGGCCAGGAAAAGTTTGCATCCACATCAATTCTTCCAACAGTAAAATGAAATGGCTGAGCTCCTAAGATTTCGGTTCTACATATTTTTCTTTTTGAAGTTAGTGACAATGATCCTTTGATACTCTGAAAGACACAGTGAAGAATCACAACGTCCTCCACAGCTTATTGTTGCAAATCCATCTCCAGGGATAAAACTGGGGGATACACTGACATTTTACGGTGCTATTACAATAGAACCTTGGGAGAATCAAAGAATTTAGGATCTCCTAATGTATTCCCTCATCTCAGGTGAGGAAATTTAAGCCAAAGAAATTGCATGCTCGGCTTCGTACACTCAAGGCACAACACGCCTGAGACTGGGACATATGGACATTGCCATCCTTTCCAGTGTGATTCTCCGTGCACAGCCCTGCATACTATAAATGATGATGCTCTACTTTTTGCTGTGGACACTTAATTTCTTAAGATAAAATGAATTTTTGTCTTTTAAACTCATATGAATAGAAGGAATTATTATGAAATATCTTTGAAGGATGGAAAAGAGCATAACAAGTATGTAAAAAGATACTAAAATTAGTAATAATCATGAAAGGCACCGAAATTTGTTATACTCCTCACAAAAATTAATTACCTAAAGATGATTAGGTTAAAGTCATAAGTATGTAATTTGTGGATTTAATACTTTGAAATTAATCACATGGAATATTAATTATCATTTTGGTATTTCTATTTCCATAAATTGCTTATATATGCTACATCTAATTATATTTATTGAAACAAATTCTCCTTTTTACCTAAATTATACATATTTAAACACCATTACGGAAAGGATATTTCTTTTTCATTAGCATGATTTCCTGAGGTTATTATGGTTGTGTTTTGAATTTCATTATCATTATTCTTTACATATTTATAATGTATTAATGGTTGCCTTCAGTTTCATTAAACTTTATTGTATAATTCAAAATTTCAAGTATTACAACTTACGATAGTACATAAGTGTTTTCTGTGAAATGCCTCATAATGCTTTCCTATTTATTGCCTTACTTCTTCATCTGTCCCTGTCTTAGCAAGCCAAATAATGTTCCCTATTCTGAATAAATTTTAACAAAATAACTCGTTAAAATGTGTCTGAATGCTTGAATTTAGTGAGCATTATTAGTCTTTATAATATTTCTAAAAATAAAAACAATCCTCAGAAATCAAAGTGCTGTGGCCTACTTTCAAAGCAACATTAGGTTAGATTCTCACTCTATAAATCCTGTAGAAAGTTTTCTTTTTTCTCCTTAAAAATGAAAGCAGTTTTGATTAATTTGAAATAATGAATTATCTTACTTCTTGTAAATCCTGCTCCATGGTGACTGTTCATTGGCAAATTTGTTAGAAATGGGTCAGTAATATGAGGTCCCTACTCAAAATAAATCAGGGATATCAATTTTACCCCTGTCCACACAGAAGTCAAATTTTATCTCAACACTTCAGTTTAAAATGCAGGATTTTCCACAACGTAGTTCAAATCATCATTTCTGAGGAAACCATTTTTGACAGATTTCACAGGTCTTTGCTACTCCTGCTTAGCTGTGGTTCCCCAACTTGAGGTTCTCTTTCAGGTGGTTCTGTTTCGGTCGAGGGGGTTGACCTGTGAGGATTCTCATTGAAGTTTTATCAGCCTACCTGTAAGAAGAATTTTTTTTTCACTCTTTTCAAACAGAGGATAAAAATTAGATGCAGAAAATTTGAAAAATTTCAATAAGGTAATCAGAAAGATTATTCTTTCCTCTGAATGCTCTTAACCTTTAATATAACAAAATGTCACAAAAATATCATCCATAGAGCTATCTGAAAATGAGATTGGCTGTTCTCTAAAATTGGAAAAGCTATTACATCCAAATGAAATGTGTAATCAATAGCCTTCAGGTCAGGATTTTTTGTAAATCTATTTTTTACATCCTGCATTTTCAAACTATGTTGTTACAATGGTTGGGAAGTGGGCCGTTGCTCTTACCTATAGGCAATAATAAAAAAATGACTACTACTTACTGAACACATAGAATACGTTACCTTAAATGAAAACTGTGTTAATTGAAACATTGTTTTTAGATTCTTACAAACAAATATTCTTATCATCAATTTATAAACTTAAAAAGACTGAGCCTCAAGAATATTAAATGACTTACCTAAAGTCACATTGTTTGTAAATGATAATTCAGGTATAAATTCATTCATTTGTTTTAATGTTCATTGAATTGCATACTCCGAATCAGGTAATGTGGTGCACACAGGCTATAAGGTGGTTAAGTAATAAGACAAGGTTCCTACTGTCATGACACCTACACTTTAATGGGAGAGAGTGACAATAAATATGTCAAAAAGCAACTTGATTAAATATCAGAAAAAATGAATATGAATTTCAGTTCATTGTAAGGAGTTATAAGAAAATAAAACATGGGAATGGGACGAGTGCCTGGGTGTGGAATAGGCTACTAAGGAAAGTCTACTGAGGAGTGGACACTTGAGCTGAGACAAATAATGAGAAGGCTAAAGCAGATGAAAATGTAAGAAGAGTTTTTCAGGCAGAAGAAAAGCCTGAAAAACTTTCCTGAGCCATAAATGAACTTTATGAGTTTGAGGGACAGGAAAAAGCTACATTTGGAGCTTAGTGGACAAGGGAGAGATACGCAGTGAGAGCTGTAAAGTCAATGTGTTTCTACATGATCAACCAAATTTGAAAACCTAGGAGTATTGCTTAAATTAACAAAATGCTGTTGCAGGTCATATGTAAAGTTTCTACCGCTGAGTTGGATAGACATTCTTAATTACTTTTGCAGTAGAGGGATAAGCACAGTCTGCTGACATAACACATATACTTTGGCTGACTGCAGAACGCTTTCCTTTGTGTAAAGCTGACTCTGCCTGCCATTAAAACAAACTGATCTAGAGAAAAGTCAATCCACCAAAGCATGTGACAATGGATATTTTTATTAAAGGAAGAATGGCCAAACTGTCCAAATACGTTACTTTAAAGAATTATAAAAACAGTATTAGTAATTATGTTGGAACAAGAGGTGCACATTGTGGACTGTCCCAGGCAAAACAGGATGTAAGAGCACCCTAAGGGGACATAAGCCTAACGGTGGGAAGGAAATACTTATCTTTGGCCAGGGTGGTGGCTCACATCTGTAATCCCAGCTGCTGGGGAGGCGGAGGCTGGGGAATCCTCTGAGCCCAGGTGTTCGAGGTTGCAGTGAACTATGATGTCACCACTGTGACAAAGCAAGACCCCATCTCTAAAAGGAAAAGCAAAAACCAAAAACCAAAAACTTATTTCAGAGTAACAAAGGTATCATGCCATTTAATTTTCGTTCAAAACTCATTCTGTTTATAAGAAAAGCTTGATAAAAATTGTTAACTGTGTCTGAAGAACTTGTACAAGGAGAACCTCAAGGAAAGTGAATACAGAGTCATAATGGTGCTAAAAATCTATCCTCCCATGCTTAAACCCTGGCCATTATCTTTCACCTAAATTCTGATAAATGCTTCCTGAATGCTTTCACCTTTTTCATTTCTCCCTCCCCTATTATGCAGTCTCTCACACTCTAGGTAGCCCAGTGCTGTTTCTCAAAAATTTGCTCAAAGCATTACATTGATTTGAAATGCTTCATGAATTCTCTCAATGCTTCATTTTTCTCATTTTTTACTGTTTATTCAAATTCATTTATTTGTAACATTTTATCCTATTTGCTACTCTCTCTTTCTCCTTCCCGTTTTCCCCTCCCCTCCCCTCTTTCTCTCTCCTGCTACCTACACCCATGATTGTTTTTCCTGAACAATTTGAGTAAGTTACATACATCATGGCTGTTTACCCATACTTATGTGTATATTTCTTTCATTGTTTTTCCATCTTCCATCTCCTGACACTTTCTACAGCCAACCTTACACCTCTTCTCTCTCCATTTACAAACACACATACGTCCTTACATTGTAGTCTTGCTATGTGGACCAATAGTAGAGGCATCATCCGAAATTTATTAGAGAAGCAGAATCTAGGGCACAATGCCAAAAATCTTGTTACATACAAAACTTTCAGGGAATTACACCTCTATGGTATTTAAAATTTTAATTCAAGTTGATAGAATAGCTCTCTCCTTATTCAGGTCAGGCCACTTTTGCATATTATATTTCTATCTTATCTAATTTTGTGACTAAAATTCTTCAACAAATATTGTTAGACTTATCCCTAGATATTGTGACATTCTTCAACATATATTATAGATTTATTCCTAGATATTGTGAAATATGTCATTTTTGAAAATAGAACCTCTTTTATTGCTTTTTATAATTAATCGTTGCTGTTCTATATGATTATTATTGATTTGTTGTTGTTTGAAACAGTCTCTCTCTGTCACCCAGGCTGGGGTGCAATGGCACGATCTCTGCCTTCAGGGTTCAAGCAATTCTCCTGCCTCAGCCTCCCCAGTAGTTGGGACTACAGGCATCTGCAACCACACCTGGCTAATTTTTGTATTTTTAGTAGAGACAGGGTTTCATCATGTTGGCCAGGCTGGTCTCGAACTCCTGACCTCATCATCCTCCCACCTCAGCCTCCTAAAGTGCTGGGATTACAGGTGTGAGCCACTTTGCCTGGCCTAATATTTTAAACGCTGAGTTTAGGTCAAAATCCTGAATTCTGACCTGTCAAATAAGAATCAGCACACATACACACACACACACACACACACACACACACACACACACATACACAAAATCCTCAGTTAATTTATAAAGTTTGAGAAAGCCCAGTAGACGTTTTCAATCTCCCAAGGTGATTCTAATGGTCAGACAAGTTTGAGAAATTCTCCTTTAGGAATACTTGACTCAATTTAACTCTCGATTTTTCTTACATTACGTGTTTTGTATCTGACATTTCTTCTGCCTGAACCGTCCCTCCCTGTGGCTCCTTAAGGACCCTTTCATGTTGCTGACTCAATGCATCCTCCAGATAGGAGATTCTACTGGTAAATTGCATGCCATTGGTGTTTGGTGTATGGATTATTTCATCACCAAGGTGATTAACACAGTACCCAATATTTAGTTTTTTGATCCTCATCCTTCTCCTACTGTCGACCCTCAAAAGGGCCCTGGTGTCTGTTGTTCCCTTATTTGTGACCATATGTACTTGATGTTTTAATTCTCACAAGTAAGAACATGTGGTATTTGGTTTTCTGTTCCTGTGTTAGTTGGCTTAGGATACTATAGCCATCAGCTCCATCCATGTTGCTGGCAACTACATGATCTTTTTCTCTTTTATGGCTACATAGTATTCTATGGTGAATATATACCACATTTTCTTTATTTGGCCCACTGTTGATGGACACTTAGGTTGATTCCATGTCTTTGCTATTGTGAATAGTGCTGCAGTGAACATATGTGTGCATGTGTCATTATGGTAGAATGATTTATGTTCCTTTGAATATATAACCAGTAATGTAATTGCTGGGTTGAATGGTGATTCTGTATTTTCAGATGGAGTCTCACTCTGTCGTCCAGACTGAAGTGCAGTGGCATGATCTCGGCTCACCACAACCTCTGTCTCAGAGGTTCAAGAGATTCTCCTGTCTCAGCCTCCCAGCTAGCTGGGATTACAGGCGCCTGCCACCACGCATGGCTAATTTTTATATTTTTAGTAGTGAGGAGGTTTCACCATGTTGACTAAGCTGGTCTCAAACTCCTGAACTCAAGTGATCTACCCGCCCCAGCCTCCCAAAGTGGTGGGATTACAGGTATGAGCCACTGCACCACGCCAGTGATTCTGTTTCAAGTTCTTTCAGAAATTACCAAACTACTTTCCACAATAGCGGAACTAAATTACATTCCCACCAGTAGCAAATAAATGTTTTCCTTCTCCACAACTTCACTAGTATCTGTTATTTTTTGACCTTTTCTAATAGGCATTCTGACTGGTATAAGTATGACTTCTTTTGAAAAATATATTTTCATGTTTGTTGTCCACTTTTTAATGGAGTTATTTGTTTTTTGCTTGTAAATTTGTTTAAGTTTCTTATAGATTCTGGGTATTAGAACTCCATCAAATGCATAGTTTACTAATATTTTCTCTGATTCTGTAGGTTGTCTGTTCACTGATGATAGTTTATTTTTCTGTGCAGAAGCTCTTTAATAAGGTTCCATTTGTCAATATTTGTTTTTGTTGCAGTTGTTTTTGGTGACTTTGTCATGAAATCTTTGTACAGGATGGTGTTTCCTGTTTGTCCATGACGTCCTTTGTCCAGAATGTCATGAATGAAATCTTTGCCAGTTCCTATGTCCAGGATAGTATTTCCTAAATCTTCTTCCAGAGTTTTTATAGTTTTAGATTTTACATTTAAGTCTCTAATCCATCTTGAGGTGATTTTTTTTAATTATACTTTAAGTTCTGAGGTACATGTGCAGATAGTGCAAGATTGTTACATAGGTATACACGTGCCATGGTGGTTTGCTGCATCCATCCCCCTGTCATCTACATTAGGTATTTCTCCTAATGTTATCCCTCCCCAATCCTCGCACCCCCTGCTATCCCTCCCCTAACCCCTCCACCCCAAACAGGCCCCGGTATGTGATGTTCTCCTCCCTGTGTCCATGTATTCCCACTGTTCAACACCTACTTACGAGTGAGAACGTGCGGTGTTTGGTTTTCTGTTCTTGCATGGTGTAAGGGAAAGGTCCAGCTTCAATCTTCTGCATATGGCTAGCCAGTAATCTCAGCATCATTTATTGAATAGGGAGTCTTTTCCTCATTGATTGTCTTTGTCAACTTTGTCAAAAATCAGATGGTTGTATGTGCATAGAATTATTTCTGGGCTCTCCATTCTGTTTCACTGGTCTATGTGTCTGGTTTTGGTATCAGTAACATAATTGTATAGATTATTTCAGGCTTGACTACTGGTAGTTTTCCTATTAATCTGTATTTTCTGTATTATAATGGTCATTAAAATTTTGTAATGATTGCTTTTTAATTTTTACTATATATCATTTATTTTAGATTATGAATTGAATAAAAAATAATGCACCAGAAACCCATGATTTAATTAATAGTTAATAAATAAATGTTTTGGTTTGTTATATTTCCTTCAACTCCATTTATTTTATTTTTCCTACAATTCATGGCAACTAAAATTGTTTTGCTTTTAAAACAAGATACAGCAGAAGCATTTTTCTCTCAACCTATTCTTTTCCCTTCATCCTTTCACAAAGGTAACTACTATTCAGATATTAGTTTATCTTTCCCTTCATCTGCATATTTTTACTGTTTATATTAAATGATATACAGCATTGATTTTTAGATTTATGTAATGTTTACTGCTTGTGTCATTTGCTACTTGTTTTTTTCAGTTGATATTAATAATACTTATCTATATTTAGATAAAACACGTAGGTTTGTTCCATTAAAACTGCTATATAGGAATCAATTGTAGAAATGTACCATAATTTATCCATTTTTCTACTGATGGACTTCTTTATTAATTATTTGTACATGCAATTCTACAATGAGTTTCTTTGAAGATGTTTGTATGTGCGTGTAGGCATTTTCTGTAGTAAATACACAAAAGGGGAGTCTCTATATATATAATTCCTGCATCAATATAGAATTCCAACAATTTCCTTGTTGAATTAATTTGCATAGCCTGATTACTTGCAAGACTAGACATTTTCAATATGCAGTGCCCATTCAGTTTTTGTTTTTGTATAATTTGCCTGTTCAAATTCTTTGCTCCATTTATTAGTCTACCTTTATCTCATTGATTTGATAGATGTTTTTTATATCTTTATTAACTAAATCTTAGTGATGATAGATATAGAAAATAATTTTTTATATATGTGGCTTATCTTTAAAAATATTTTTGTTTGTTAGTTTGTGTCACAGAAGAGTTAGAGTTTTGATGTTGCAAATTTATAAATTTTCTTCTTTGTGGATTCTAGTTTTTATTTCCTTATTAATATATTTTTACACTCCAAAAATATAAAGGTAATTTTATGTACATTCTTATTCATATGAATATTGAATAAAGTATTGAAACACACTTTTCACATTTTGGTCTGAATCCATTAGGAAATATTTTTGTATTTTTTTGAGACAAAAATCACCTCTATATTTTCTTACATCTATGGAGAGAGTTCATTTTACCAATTCTATTTACTAAATTATCAATTATTTCCTTCATTATATTTAGTGTTATCATAATCCTCTGCCAAGTTTCCTATGTAAATATGGGCATGTTTCCACGATTGTCATTTTATTTCATTGGGCTACTTGCTATGCTTTGCCTGTGTGTGTGTGTGTGTGTGTGTGTGTGTATGTGTGTGTGTGTGTGTGATGTATCTCTGCTTTCCTCTCACATCCATCTTGCATAACCCATCTCTTCAAATTTATCCTGCAAGTTTGGGTATTTTATATTATTTAGTATAAATTTTAGATTCATTTTTCATAATAAACCCTGTTCAATACTTGACTTTTAGGAAATTAACAATTTTATTATAGTTATACTTTCGCAAAACAGGATGGGACAGCCTTCTATTTATTTGGGTCATTTTTGCACCTTTCATATATATTTTAGGTGATTAAATACATTTTGTTAGGTACTGTAAAGAGTTGTTGCTTTTGAAAATGGGTTCTCTTTTTATCATGTTTTAGAGTAAGTAGCTATTGTATGGAAATACTGTTGATATTGGCATAGCAATCTTATAACAATCCCCCTGACTCTTTTTAGTTCTTAAAATTATCACTAGGTTCAATTGATTATCTGCACAAAATAAAATTTTATTGTTTTCTTTTTATTTCTTATAATTTGAATTTAACCTTTGTGTTAACAAGGACATAAAGCATAATTTTGAATAGACAGGATGACAGCATGCACCTGTCTTCATTACCGACTTGAGAGACTGCTTCTGAACTTTACAGTGATATGTGAATTTTGTTGTAGCAGTTTAGTAGATTATCTTCATGCAGTAAAGAAAATTTCATTTATATATAATTTTCTAAGATGTTTAAAATCACAAATTGGAGGCACATTTTACCAAGCATTTTTATTGCATTGATTGGAATAATCATATTAGATTTTTTCTCCTCAGTCAGTGAATGTGGTTAGATTCAGTTACAGATATTCTTCTCAAAATTTTACATTTAATAATAAAATATTTAAAATATTCAGAAATCACCAAAATATTAACAGAAGGCAATATTTTGCCATCTTTTCATCATCATGCTTTTCATTTTATAGAAAAACTATGTCTTATAGATATGGCTTAAGCATCCTTTTTCTCTCCCCACTTCTCCAGTTCTCAATTTGTGGTATATCAATTACCAGTGTATTTTATACTTTTACTTCATGTATCTGTGTCCAAAAACAATATATTCATTTACATAAACCATTACTTTGCCCTGTTCTGACTTATGTTTTCCCCCTCGATATTCCGTTTTATCCACATTTACATATATAAACACACACACACACACACACACACACACACACATATATACTTTGACTGTTTTATTCTATATTATTCCATTATGTGTTTAAGCCACTCTTTATTTTATTTCTGATAATAGTTGAATTATTCTATTTTTCTACTATTATAAGCAGTACCGCAATAAATATCATAGTGTAAGTTTTCTTATTCACATGTGTGAAGTTCTTTTCAAGGATATATCTCTGGATATAGAATTTCCATCATAGAATATGGGTATCTTCAATTTTAACAAGTACTAGCTTTATGCTCTCTGAAGTGGGTGTTCCAATTTTCAATATTACCACCATTCCATAACAGTTCTATTTCATCATGTTGATGGCAGTGCCTGTTGCCAACAGATTTAAGTTTTGCCAATTTAATGTCTGGGAAATATTATCTCCTTTTAATTTGGATTTCTCTGGTTTCTGTGTGACACTAATAGTGAGGTTTTTTTGTTTGTGTTACAAACCCATGGAAGGACTAACTTTTGTTTTTAAATGGTAGAGATTTTTGCTTTTTCTCTACCTAATTAGAAACAGACATTTTTTAAAAAGTCCCCTTCTGAGTGCTTGTCCCATTCCTAGCTTATGCTTAGTCTAATGGTGTAGCCTTTGAGGACACAGTTGCAAGCGGGGTCACCTCTGAGGCTCACTATCTCAGGCTTCTCCAACCTGCATATTACATGAGTTCAGCAAAAGTCACCAGGGTCCAGAAGATAATCCACAAGAGGAGCCCCACTAGGAGAACTGTTGCCTTTGGATTTTCCACTCTCACTCTGATTTGGGCTTCTGAACACTTCTTAATTTATAGTCATCTTTATTCAATACGGTATTTGAAATATTTTGAAAAAGTTGCTTCGGCATTTTTAATGTTTTCAGTGGGCCAATTGGAAATAATGGAACTAATTATTTTTTGTCTTTCTTACTAAACTGTAATCTCTGTCAAGAAAGAGTCTATGTCTGCATTATTTGTTATTCTATCCAGCACACAACACTGTTCCTAGCATATTATAAATAATCAATAATCATTTGGTGAAAAATATTAAATCAATAGATGAGGAACTGTAGTATGGGAAAAAATAAAATCTGAAATTATTTGTGATGGTCAATCCTGAGTGTCAACTTGATTGAATTGAAGGATGCTAAGTACCAATCCTGGGTGTGTCTGTGATGGTGTTGCCAAAGGAGATTAACACTTGAATCAGTGGGGTGGGAAAGGCAGATCCACTCTTAGTCTGAGTGAGCACCATCTAATCAGCTGCCAGCACAGCTGGAATATAAAGCAGGCAGAAAAATGTGAAAAGACTAGACTGGCCTAGCCTCCCAGTCTACATCTTTCTCCCATGTGGGATGCTTCCTGTCCTCAAACATCAGACTCCAAGTTCTTCAATTTTGGAACTCAGACTCACTCTCCTTGGTTCTCAGCTTGCAAATGGCCTATTGTGACTAATACAGATTTTGGTACCAAGAATGCTTCTAGAGGAACAGAATATTAAGGATGGAGTTCTTTTGTTGGATTTGGGGTTTTTGGAGTTGGCTGCTTAATATAATTAGACGCAAAAAAGCTGAAGACTCTGCTTCTAATAGTATGGAGAACACTGATAAAGACTATCAGTGAACTGTTTAGAGAGTTATGCAAAATAAATGTATTTGACACTCCTGATTCACCACTCATGAGAGGCAAAGTGTTCGTGACTCTATACATGTACCTTTGACTATATGTGGAGAACCAAGGAACATAATTAAGCTGCTTGGTTGCTCCTAAGTTCAGTGGACAAAGTGATGAAAGAAAATGATGAACTCGGGGATTCCGCCTCCCGGCTTCAGAAGCAGATACTGAGCCTGAAATCTGCTAAGATTGCCCTGAGTGAGAGTTTGTTTTCTTGTAGAGAAAACGCTGAAATTGTGGAAAAATTAGACACAACCTCTTATCATGTGAGTGCTGACTTGCAATGAAAGGTGCATGCATAGCCTTGCCAGGTGTCCACTGTTAAAGTGAGGGCATTGACTGGAAAAGAATGGGACCCTACAACTTGGAACGGGAACATGCGAAGGACCCTGATGACACTGGGGACACCAAGCTTATAAGCTCTGATGAACCTTTTTGCCAGAAGAAACAGCTTCCCCATCCCCAGTAGTGTCAATATCCCCTCCCCGACCCATGCTGCCATCAGCCTTTCCACCTTTGAGGGGATAAACCCTGTGCTGCCTGAGGCAACAGTGATGATCTCCCCTGAGGCAGTTGCCAGGCAAGATAATGTTGAGTCTCCTCAGGAGCTACTCCCAGCATCCCTGTTTGTTTTAGACCTATAACTAGATTAAAGTCCAGGCAGGCCCCTAGAGGTGAGGTTGAGAATGTGACCGATGGGATGTGTGCTACACTCTAAAAGAACTGCTTGAGTTTTCTAATTTATATAAACAGAAGTCTGGAGATCAGGCATAGGAATGTATATTAAGGGTGTGGAATAATGGTGGAAGAAACATTGAGTTGGATCAGGCTGAATTTATTGATCTGGGCCTACTAAGTAAGGACTCTGCATTTAATGTTGTAGTTTCGGGAGTTAAAAAATGTTCTAATAGTTTATCTGCTTGGTTATCTGAAATACGAATTAAAAGATGGCCTACTGTGAGCAAGCTGGAAATGCCTGATCTCCCTTAGTTTAATGTAGAAGAAGAGATCTAAAGGCTTAGGGTGATTGGGATGGTGGTATAGATTAGTCACTTTAGACCTACTCATCCTAGCTGGGAGGGTCCAGAAGATATACCCTTGACCAATGCCTTGCAAAAGAGATTTGTGAGGGCAGCATTTCCATCTTTGAAGAGCCCTATAATTGCTCTTCTCTGTAAGTCAGATCTAACAGTGGGAACCAGAGTCACTTAATTACAAACTTTAAATACAGTGGGAATATTTGGATCCCAAAGTGGCAGGGACAAAGTGGCAGCACTCAACCCTCAATGGCAAGGTGGGCATGGCTATCATAATGGGAAACAGAGGCAAAGCAGCATCAGAATAGTCTGACTTATGTAGAACTCTGGCATTGACTAATTAATCACGGTGTTCCTAGAAGTGAAATTGATAGTAAACCCACAGCATTCCGACTTAATTTGTATAAGCAGAATACTTCTACGTCAAATGGACAAAAGGCTAATTTGAATTATAAAAACAGAGAATCATGGCCCCTCAATCAATTTGTAGACTTGAACCAGTTTACAGACCCAGAACCCCTTGAATGAAGGGGAGGCCAGGGCCCCTTGAGGAAGGACCCCATTGCACTACTGACAATTTATGCTGTTAATCTTTCTCCCATTCTTCTTCAAAAAGACCTCTGGCCTTTTTACCAGGTAACTGTGCATTGGGGAAAGGGAAATAATCACACATTCTGGGGACTACTCTACACTAGCTGTGAGCTGACTTAATTCCAGATGACCCAAAAAGTCACTGAGGTCCTCCAGTTAAAGTAGGGACTTATGGAGGTCAGGTAATTAATAAAGTTTGAGCTCAGGTCTGACTTACAATGGGTCCAGTGCGCCCCATACTCTTCCTGTGGTTATTTCCGCAGTGCCAGAATGCATAATTGGCATAGACATACCTAGCAGCTGGCGAAACCCCCACATTGACTCCCTGACTGGTAGGGTGAAGGCCATTATGGTGGGAAAAGGCCAAATGGAAGCCACTAGGGCTGCCTTTACCTAGAAAACTAGTAAATCAAGAAAAATATTGCATCTCTGGGGGGATTGCAGAGATTACTACCACCATCAAGGACTTGAAAGACACAGGGGTATTGATTCCCACCACATCCTCATTCAACTCTCTCATTTGGCCTGTGCAGAAGATTTGCCATTGGAGAATGACAGTGGATTATCATAGGCTTAGCCAAGTGGTGATTTTAGCTGTAGCTGCTGTACCAGATGTGCTTTCATTGCTTGAGAAAATTAACATATCTCTTGGTACCCGTATGCAGCCATTGACTTGGCAAATGCCTTTTTCTCCATTCCTGTCCATAAGGTCCACCAGAGGCAATTTGCCTTCAGCTGACAAGGCCAGCAATATACCTTTACAGTCCTACCTCAAGGGTGTATGAACTCTCTGACTTTGTATCATAATCTTATTCAGAGAAGTCTTGATTGCTTTTCACTTCTGGAAGATACCAAACTGGTCCATACATTGATGACATTATGCTAATTGGATTCAGTGAACAAAAAGTAGCAAACACACTGGACTTACTGGTTAGACATTTGCATGCCAGAGGATGAGAAATAAATCTGACTAAACTTCAGGGAGCTTCTACTTCAATAAAATTTCTAAGGATCCACTGGTGTGGGGTCTATTGAGAAATTCCTTCTAAGGTGAAGGATAAGTTGCTGAATTTGGCCCCTCCTACAACCAAGAAAGAGGCACAAAGCCTAGAGGGCCTATTTGGATTTTGGAGGCAACGCATTCCTCATTTAAATGTGTTACTCAGGCCAATATATCGAGTGACCCTAAAGGCTTCCATATTTGAGTGGTGTCCAGAACAGAAGAAGTCTCTGAAACAGGTCCAGGCTGCTGAGCAAGCTGCTCTGCCACTTGGGCCATATGACCCAGCAGATCCAAAGGTGCTTGAGGTGTTAGTGGCAGATAGGGATGCTGATTGGAGTTTTTGGCAGGCCCCCATCAGTGCATCACAGCAGAGGTCTCTAGGATTTTGGAGCAGGGCCCTGCCATCTTCTGTGGATAACTACTCTCCTTTTGAGAGACAGGTCTTGGCCTGTTATTGGGCTTTGGTGGAAACTGAATGTTTGAATATGGGTCATCAAGTCACTTTGTGACCTAAACTGCCTATCATGAACTGGGTGTTTTCTGACCCATCTAGCCATAAAGTGGGGTGTGCACAGCAGCATTCTATGATCAAGTGGAAGAGTTATATACATGATTGGGCTCAAGCAGGTGCTGAAGCCACAAGTAAGTTACATGAGGAAGTGGCTCAAATGCCCAAGGCAGTTACATGAGGAAATAGCTCAAATGAAAGTGACTCCACCACTGCCACCCTTCTTTCTCTTTCCTGCACTGATGGCCTCATTGGAATTTCCTATGATCAGTTGACAGAGGAAGAGAAGACTAGGGCCTGGTTCAGAGATGGATTTACACAATCTGCAGGCCCCACCTGAAAGTGGACCGCTGCAGCACTATAACCGCTTTCTAAGACATCCCTAAAGGACAGTGGTGAAGGGATATCTTCCCAGTGGGCAGAACTTCAAGCGGTGCACCTGGTTGTGCACGTTGCATGGGAGGAGAAATAACCAGATGTACAATTATATACTGATTCACGGGCTGTAGCCAATAGTTTGGCTGGATGGTCAAGGATTTGGAAAAAGCATGATTGGAAAATTGGTGACAAAGAAATTTGGGGAAGAGGTATGTGGATGGACCTCTCTGAGTGGTCAAAAACTGTGAAGATATTTGTATCTCATGTGAGTGCTCACTAATGAGTGACCTCAGCAGAGGAGGATTTCAATAATCAAGTGGATAGGATGATTTGTTTTGTGGATACCACTCAGCCTCTTTCCCCAGCCACCTGTCATCACTCAACGGGCCCATGAACAAAGAGGCCATGGTGGCAGGGATGGAGGTTACTTGTGGGCTCAGCAACATGGATTTCCACTCACCAAGGTTGATCTGGTTTTGGTCACTGCTGAGTGCCCAATTTGCCAGTAGCAGAGACCAACACTGAGCCTTCAATATAACACCATTACTCAGGGTGATCAGCCAGTTGCCTGGTGGCAGGTAGATTATATTGGACCTCTTTCATCATGGAAAGGGCAGAGGTTTGTCCTCACTGGACTAGACACTGAAGATATGGGTTTGCCTATGCTACAGGCAATGCTTCTGTCAAGATTACCATTCGTAGACTCACAGAATGCCTTATACATTGTCATAATATTCCACACAATATTGCCTCTGACCAAGGCACTCACTTTACCACTAAAAAGTGCAGCAATAACTCATGCTCATGGAATTCACTGGCCTTACCATGTTCCCCATCATCCTGAAGCCGTTGGATTGATAGAGTGGTAGAATGGCCTTTTAAAGTCACAATTACAATGCCAACTAGGTGACAATACTTTGCAGGGCTGGGGCAAAGTTCTCCAGAAGACCATGTATGCACTGAATTCACATCCAATATATAGTACTGTTTCTCCCATAGCCAGGATTCACAGGTCCATGAATCAAGGGGTGGAAGTAGAAGTGGTACCACTCACCATCACCCCTAGTGATAGTCTAGCAAAATTTTTGCTTCCTATTCCAGCAACATTACGTTCTGCTGGTCTAGAGGTCTTAGTGCCGGAGGGAGGAACACTGCCACCAGGAGACCCAACAATGACTCCATTAAGCTAGAAGTTAAGGTTGACACCTGGACACTGTGGGCTCCTCCCACCTTTAAGTCAACAGGCTAAGAAGGGAGTTACAGTGTTGGCTGGGGTGATAGACCTAGACTATCAAGATGAAATCAGTCTACTACTCCACAATAGAGGGAAGGAAGATTATGCATGGAATACAGGAGATCCATCTGGGTGTCTCTTAGTATTACCATGCCCTGTGATTCAGGTCAATAAGGAACTAAAACACAGGCTAATGTAGGCAGGACTACAAATGACCCAGCACCTTCAGAAATGAAGGTTTGGTCTCTCCACCAGGAAAAGTACCATGAGCTGCTGAGCTGTTTGGTAAAGGCAAAGGTAATACAGAATGGGTAGTAGAAGAAGGTAGTCATCAATACCATCTATGACCACGTGACCAGCTTCAGAAACAAGGACTGTAATTGTCATAACTATTTCCTCCCTCTTTTGTTAAAAACATGTTTGTGCATCTATACACTTGTACTAAGATAATATGTTCATTTTATTTCCTTTTTCCTTTATCAGGACACATAAGATTTATTGACTTCATATCAGTATTTAAGTATTGCTAACTTTATGTAATCGTATTTGGGAAATTGGTGTGCTTCTGGTTGTAGGAAGGATAGTTGTATTATTTTAGGCATAATTATGACTTTATTATTACCTTTATTTGAAGATTATGTGTGATCTCAGGAGATGTGTATGGGTTCAAGTTGACAAGGGGTAGACTTGTGATGGTTAATACTGAGTGTCAACTTGATTGGCTTGAAGGATGCAAAGTATTTGTCTTGGGTGTGTCTGTGAGGGTGTTGCCCAAGGAGATTAACATTTGAATCAGTGGGCTGGGAAAGGCAGACTCACTCTTAGTCTGAGTGAGCACCATCTAATCAGCTGCCAGCCCAGCTAGAATGTAAAGCAGGCAGAAAATGTGTAAAAACTAGACTGTCCTAGCCTCCCAGCCTACATCTTTCTCTCGTTCTTGATGCTTCCTGCCCTTGAACACTGGACTCCAAGTTTTTCAGTTTTGTGACTTGGACTGGCTTTCCTTGGTCCTCAGCTTGCAGACAGCCTGTTGTGGGACCTTGTGATCATGTGAGTTAATAGTTAATAATTTTTGCTATATATTACATATATAATAAATTTTGCTATATATATATATATATTCTATTAGTTCTGTCCCTCTAGAGAACCCTAATACATTATTGGACAATAATTATTGGACAGCTAGATTTATCTGAAGCAAAAGTACTTTCCAATAGAAAATTGACAGCCCCCAGGTCACTAATTCCTATTACTTCTTGATAATTTGGTTTTCATGAAAAGTCTCAGAGTGACATGCAATAAGCATACATTGTTTAAATAGGAGATCAGGGTTTTAAGTCCTACTTTTAATATTTTTACTTCTGTAATTTAGGCTGTTCAGTTAATATTTCTGGGTCCCAGTTTTTTAATTTCTAAAATTTAAACCTCAAAGTGTTACATTAAAATAACAGGTGGATGCTGCCCCTAAAATGTAAAGAAAACTGTAATATTTTAGAATTTTTTTTTAAAAAGTATGTGACCAAAATTTTATGACTTACATTCAGCTCATTTCTACCATAAATATCATGAGAAAATGAGATTCCTAAATGTTGTTTTCCTCTTAGAAATGAGCGATTATCACCATTTCTCTTTTGTGGAAATACTACATCATTTTCATTGATTTTTTTCATTTAAAGTTGTTTAAAAGTAATTTTACAAGTACAGATATAAGAGTTTGCTATTTTGTAGCACTGATAGAATTTCTATATAAGCCAAATTAACTCAATGGGAAATAATAGTTTCTGAATTTAAGTGATTTATCTTTTTCTCTGAATAAGAGTGACAAGAAACTGATCATTTATAGCAAAAGAAAATGATGGAACATAGACGGGCTGTTTCTGTCAAGAATAAAATATAAGTTTGTAGAAGCATCAGTTATTGAATAGAACAAAAATTTATCTAAAATCCTACAACATGTTAAACGACTGCATGATATTAAAGGATTTCTGTGAGGAATTTGCTCTCTGCTCAGCAAAGACACAGAGAGCCTGGGGGTAATAAAAATATAATACAGTAAGGAAAGAATGAGGAAAGTGTCAAAGAGAAATATAATTAGATGAACTGAGGATTAAAGGTCCACAGACTGGGGCTTAAGCTTGACCATAGGTGAAATCTGAAAAGGTGTTCTAGGTATATGGCATTTTAGGCTATACAGGTTGAGAAATTTGTTTGTGGTTAAGATCATGGATGGGAAGGAGAGCTATTTTGAGGGAGCAATGCCATTTTACCTAGAAGGAAAACAAGATTTAAAGTATAGGATTCTGACCACATTTTGATAATCAGCCTTGTAAATGGCTTGGAGCATAGAAAACTAGTAACACTATAGTAAAGATGAGGTCGAATGTGTAGAAAACTAGCAATGCTATAATAAAGTAAGGTTGGGATTATATTTCTGAGACTTAAGGGAAACCTTTGAGTTCTTGGACTTAGGAAGTAATAAAGCATGAGATGGATTTTAGGACATTTTATTTGGCTATTGTCAGAAGGATAAGTTAATAGGCCAGTGTAGGCCAGGCCAAAACATAGTAAGTTCTCCTCTTGGGTACTAGCACAGAAAATAGATGACGTGGATAGAACGGACGACAGAGAGAGAAACTACAAAAGCTGGCAACTGATTGATTTTCAGGGTGAGGGAGGACAAAGTGTCAAACATAATTATAAGGTTAGCGGAGAGAAGGATGATAACAGGTAAATGGAAATGGGACTGTCAAGAGGATGATTTGCCTTTGAGCAAGGAGCACTGGGTGCTGTTTTGATTAGAGCTTAGATACACTGAAATGCCACAAAGTGTAGAAATCATAGTTTGGACTTGTGTTACAAGTGTTAAAAGTTACCCATCTCAGTCTTCCATACATTAGCAGCTCCATTGTTTTAAAAGTGTATCATTAGGACATAACACTCTAGGAAAACAGTTCTGAGGACCTTCACAGCCCTGAGCCATATGATTGCCAATGAAGCCTAACCCTCCAGGAGTGCTGTCAATTGAACGAGTTCAGATCAAATCACTTCAGACTGAAAGCAGAGAGCTGCACAGATCACAGTGCAAGACAAGCAGATATGTCCACTCGCTCAAATCCTTTGTTTCTCATATTATCCCAACAAATTTCAAGTAACTTTTAGAACATTATCACTGCCTGTGGTTGTATTCAGGTATAATCATAGAAAATATTAAACAGAATAAATTTAAATCATTTAAAGCTAATAGATTACAGACTTTCTCATCCACACCAAAATATTTTATTTTAAAAGGGGGTGGTGAGGGCGTTATGACCTTTTATATTAAAAGGTGTGCAATTATAGCTGTATTGTTCAAAAACAAAAAACAACCATGAAAACACTCAGGACTACCCAGGCAACCCTTTTCTTTGTGAAGAAGATAGATATAGAGATAGAGATAGAGATAGAGATACCTGCATGATTTTCTCTCTGCAAAACCTAGTTAGGCTGAAATATTGAGTCTAACAGAAAGCTGCCTTTTTGAAGGCAACATGGAAAGATATGAGATCTCATTATTAATATTAACTACAGGTGGTAAAGAAATACTCTTCCTGGATTACTAGTGTCTCCTAAGATAACTGAAAATCCAGAAGCATATCCTAACAATTTAATTTATTCACTTAAAACATATTCAGGGTTGGCTTGTCTAAGAAAACAAAGTACACAGAGCAAGATTCTTCTTCCTAAACAGCAATATTCTCGGCATTCATGAAGACAGCTTCCTGTCATAAGCATTTTATCTCTCCCAAAACTAAAGATATTTTATCCAATGGGTTAATTAATACTGGTTTGCTTTCTTTTGCATGTTTTTCTACCATTATCCCTCCCTGCCATCTGTATACTTAAGTTGACATTTGTGCTCCTTTTCCTCTGTTCTCCTCTATAATTTTGTATTGTTTTTAAACCCATGTGGTATACAATCCATCTTTTTCAGAATGTCTTGTGCCTCAGTTCATACATCATATTACGGCACTTCCATTAGTCAAAGTTGATTAGAATTATAGAGGGGATTAATATTTCCAAGTCACCGTGCCTGTAGCTTGGGGTAGCTACCATTCAGGTGATCCGATACCTATTAAGATTGTTGGGTTGGTACATCCTGAACAACAAAGGACATGAAATAATTATACAGCAAGGTCCTTTGTCAAACAGAATTTAGAGGCTTAACATGGAACATGTCATGACAACTGCATTTCTGTTCAATAATGATTCTGTATTTTTATTAAAGAAACATTCTGGAATCTTGTGACTTTTGTTTAAGATAAAAAATAAAAAATAGTAACTCCCTTTTCTACCTTCGACACTATCGCATAGCAATTCAGGACAATAAGGTACTCAGGATAGACATATACACACACATGCACACAGAAATTAGTCCAGAAATAGCAAGTAATTGGCAATAGACATCCTACAGAGCACACTGGAAGAAGCAACTTTCATAAGCAATAAAATTGATAAAATATATATAGTTAAAATGAACTTTGAATAAAGTTCATGAGCCAAGCATGGGAGTAAGAACCCTGATTAAAAGTACAAAGTTTCACATAAATCGTAAGTGGCTGGAAACAGCACAGGACAAGAACAATACACAGAACACACGACAACATCAGAAGGAGAATCCAAATGAAAATAGAGAAAAAGCATCTTGATTACATCAGGGATCCTCTGAAAGGCTCCAGGATTGATGTTATAACAGCCTGTTATGGTTGTTTTGAGAGATCTCCTCATAACAACTGAATATTAAAATGTGGACACATCTCATCACAATATAGGTTGTGTCATGCTAAACTAACTCCTTACTTTTCTTAATAAAATCTCTATTTAAAAAAAGAAAAATACTTTTAAGTTTGTCATAGCCATCTGGACTGGGTGGTCCATGTCAGTTCACTGCAGTAAAGACTGTGCTGAGATTAGATAACACTAGGTAAATTGCATTCAACACAGAACGGTGCTTTAAAAGGTCATAATTCCATTTGAAAGCAATGAACTTATTTCAAGGATATATTACAGGAATATCTAGGTCCATGGCACTCAAAATGTTAAATTTGCAGGCCAAGTGATGTGGCTCACACCTGTAATCCCAAAGCTTTGAGAAGCTGAGGCAGGAGCATTGCTTGAGACCAGGAGTTCCAGGGCAGCCTGGGCACCACAGCAAGTTTCTGTCTCTAAAAAAAAAAAAATTTTTTTTCTTTTAAATTAGCCAGGCATGGTGGCATGCACCTGTAGTCTCAGCTACTCAGGAGGATGAGGTGGGAGGATCACTTGAGTCCAGGCCTCTAACTAAGGCTGCAGTAGGTTATGATTACACCACTGTACTTCAGTCTGGGTAACAGAATGAGACCCTGTCTCAAACAATATAAATAAATAGATAATGTTAATTTTTTTCAAACAAGAAATTACGTAAAGAGCACTCAAAGCTATGTAAATCTTACTTATACATCTAAAATGATACAGATAGGTCAAGAATTTAAAACAAAGGCTAGACATAAATTTATTATTTCCTTCAACCAATATTGTTCATTTTGTTACTGACACATTTTAAGCTTCATGGCTTCAAATATTACTAGTTTTCTCTCTTCATTAGGTACTTTTCACAGTCTAATTATCTCTTCCAGCAAGTACTCACCTTCTAGTACTTGAAATGCTGTGGTATTATCCAAATATCTCTTTTTTACTCTGCCTGAGCCTGAATGCTATATCTATTTGCAAGTTTCTGCTACCAGCTCATCTATCTGGTCATCTAAGACACCTCGAATCCTTTGTTAACACTGTTGGGAGTAAATAAATAATCAAATCTACATAGATATTTTGGGTATTGACTCACCCTCCATACTTTACTTACTGGACTAAATAATTATCTTTTAAATCAAATTAATGAAAGATAATCACATCTCCCCTCCTCCAAACTACCCCCAAGTTATTACTTATGGGGCATTAATTCATATCTTTATTTTTTCAACAAGCATTTATTCAGCATTTCCTAGGTTCTCAAAATTATCCTAAATACAAGTTAATGAAAAGATGGCTGAAATACATATTGCTCTTGAACAGCTCGTAACTGAAACTAAAACATCCAAATTTTGCTTAATGCAAATATTGAACAAAATCTTTGGTAAAACCTGGAGCTATGGAACACATATAATGAATCCAGATGATGATAGCAAAATTGAGGGAAATGAATAGGAAGGTAGAAATGGAAATCAATAATTGGCCAGATCATTGAAGACCTGAATACGCTTTTTGTTGAAAAAGAAAATAAGAGAAATCAGATGTGTTTTGGAAGATGAGGGAATTCAAACTGCAATGAAAAGACTTCACAGTATAGCCTACTGGGGGAGCCAAACAGAACACTTTCTGTGCTAGGGTAGGAAAGAAGCAAAGGCCGTGGTTGGGGAAACAGCAATTGTCCATTAGACTCAAAGGGAGCTCTGTGGGATCTTTACTTTCAAACTTAACTCAGTAATTTTATCAGGAGCAAAAACAGTTTTTAAAAATTTATTATCTCTGTGAGCTGGGTCAAAGGTACAGATCTCAGGAATTAAAAGACTACTCACCTAATCTCTGCACTATCCAATCTCCTCTCTGGAAGGCATTTTTAAAATAATAAAATAAAAATGAGCTCTCTTGTTAGTGCGTTTCCTGAAGCTCAGCCCGTTTCAATTCACACATGAAAAGTCTGTGATATAGATAGCATATTCCGAGCTATGTAAAGCAAAAATACAAAAAAAAAAAAAAGTAAGAAGAAGAAAAAAAAACAATAGCAGAAAAGCACACATTTCCCCAGACTATCAATTCAATATTTCTCTTTGGAATCATTGTAGATAACTCTCTGTGGTAAAAGCAATCTGTTTTTGGCCAGTAAACATAAGAAATAACAAAATGAAAGTAGGGAAGGCTGTCTTATTAACCACTTTGGAAAAAAAAGCTTTCGATTTTGCTATGGACAAAAGAACAAATAAAACAGATTAGCATCGTTTCAGAACAGTTTCCCCCTCTGGGCTACCTGGAGATCATAAAGTAAAACTCCAGTTAAAAATTAAAATACTACAGCTGAAAAAATAAAGTAAATTATAATTACCAGTTTAAAAATAAAATTTAAAAATAGAAGATATAAATAGCCTTTAATTATTATTAAATAATACCTGCTCATTTTAGATTATATAAATGTTATTTAATTCTTTGTTTTGTAAATACAAATATATGCAAAAATACAATATGTTTCTATGGAAACTATTTGGTAATTTAAGGTCAGATACTTTACTTTTAGACTTTTCATTAAATATATCAATTGCTTATCTCTTTGAGATTAAATAAATACCAACTTTTGAAATCATTTATTTTCCCTGAAGAGAACTCCTTATAGACACAAAGATTTAAGCTTATTTCTAGAGCTATGATACTTCTATTGTGACACAATAGTGAGATACAATTACATGCTAGATATTTGGCCTACAAATGAGCAACTTTATGCCAAATTATTCATTCAACAATTGTGTTTGTTTAAATTGGAATTGGATTTACCAAGCCTCATCAGCATAATGCAGACTAAACTCTTAAAAAATAACTAAAATCAAAGCAAAAATAGATTTAATTTTGGCTTTGCTCTTATTTGCCCTCTTCATAAAAAACTGAAGGAATGATTATACGAGACAATGTGAAGTAAAGTCTTTAACAATTTGGTAAAATCACTGAAGTAAAAAGAAAAAGAATGTCAAATAAAGCCTACATATTAAGTACAAAGGTGTGTGTGTTTGTGTGGGTCTGTGTTGAATGAATAGATGTGTGTGCAAAAGGTAAAGAATGGAGATAGTTCTTTTGGGAAGAAATTAAAGTATGTTTATACATGAAAATAAAGCTAATGAATTTTTATATTTTGAATAATTTTGTTTCTGACTATATATGTATTAAACAGAATTTCATAGTGAGGTTAAATTATCTAGAATCTTATGCATAAGTTTATTAACACAACAAACATTGATTAAGCACCTGTACCAGCCAGACACTCTGAACGATACTGTATGTGGTCTTTATGATGTAAAAACTGTTATTTTGGCTGGCCACAGTGGCTCACACCTGTGGTCCCAGCACTTTGGAAGGCTGAGGTAGATGGATCACCTGAAGTCAGGAGTTCCAGACCAGTCTGGCCAACATGGTGAAACACTGTCTCTACTAGAGACACGAAATTAACTGGTCGTGGTGGCAGCCACCTGTAATCCCAGCTACTCGGGAGGGTGAGGCAAGAGAATGACTTGTACCTGGGAGGCAGAAGGTGCAGTGATCTGAGATTGTGCCACGGCACTCCAGCCTGGGCAACAAGAGCAAAACTACATCTCAAATAAATAAATAAATAAATAAATAAATAAATAAATCTGTTATTTTTATTATTATAATTTTTTTTTTGAGACGGAGTTTCACTCTTGTTACCCAGGCTGGAGTGCAATGGCGTGATCTTGGCACACTGCAACCTCCGCCTCCTGGGTTCAAGCAATTCTCCTGCCTCAGCCTCCCGAGTAGCTGGGACTACAGGCGTGCGCCACCATGCCCAGCTAATTTTTTTGTATTTCTAGTAGAGATGGGGTTTCACCATGTTGACCAGGATGATCTCGATCTCTTGACCTCGTGATCCACCTGCCTCAGCCTTCCAAAGTGCTGGGATTACAGGCGTGAGCCACCGCGTCTGGCCTATTATAATTCTTTTTGGCCATTACTGCTGAAAACACAGTTCTCTCTTCTCTTTATGTGTGGTGTCCACACAAATAGTGTGTATAACATATCTCATTTTTCCTGACTTGGAAATCAACACAGGAACTGATTTCTTTATAATAACGTGCCCTTCTCCACTCTCCCCATTCCCTGCTAACCCTCACTGCTAAAAATACTTGGTTTAATGCCTTATCTTTTGTTCTAGGATTAGAATACCTTTGTATTCGAGAATAACAATGAGAATTAAAAAACATGAAGGGCTGTAGGGAGGGAAGATGAAAAATGTGGAGAACAGGGACTTTTAGGTCAGTGAAACTATTCTATAACAGTGGATCCATTATGTGGTTGTCAAAACTCATGGAATGTATATCACGAAGAGTAAATCCTAATATAAACTGTGGACTTCAGTTAATAAAGGGGAGATCCACTCTCACTTGCCAGTGTCACCACATGTTCCAGGACAAGATCCACAATTCTACCAAAGGAGACCCAGCAGGGCTAGCTTTAAGGGCCAGGGGCCTGTGCAGTTAACCCTCTCATGGTTTAATGCTCTGTTGCCATCTTGAAATCCTTAACAATTTTATCTTTGATCTTGTTTCCTCTAAATAAAGTCTTTGGGACAATGGAGCATGCAACATGAGCAGGGGAGATACCGGTAGGCAACAGACACACACAGGCTCAAGCCCACAGGCATGGGGGACAGCAGGCAGTAGGCAGCGGACACCCAGAGCAGTTGGCCCAGCTGCCTGTGTGCCTGCCTATGTCTGGGGAAGTCCTGGGAAAGGGGATTGTTCCAATGGAGTCTGCAATAGCAGCACCAGCCACCAGCGATGGCCACAGCCTGGATAAAAAGAGGGCCACTGCCCAGAAGAGCACCATAGGAGCACTGCCTAGGAGAGCACCAGTGCGTTCCATAGGAGGGAACTTGACCATTCTTCTCAAAGTCTTACTTGTGGCATTTGCTCAAATGGCACTAGCTAGCGTGATGTCTAGGATAAAAACTGCTGGCCCTTAGAGACTAGACTTTGTGAGTAAATTACCACAAAATATATGGGTAGACACAGACATTACAACAGGGCACATGTAAGAATTATTAGAATTATTCAAAGTGTTTAGATTCTGTTTTTGAAAGCTGCTTTAACATGGTGAAGTAAATATCACAGCCTAAAGAGATAGAAATTAAATTTAAAAACTGTTACATTCAGTGGGAAAAAATGTTACATTCATATATTCAAAATATAATTTTAAAAGTAACTTTTTTATGTGATTGGAAGATATACCATAGAATGCATAACCAGGCCTTTTGAATTACATGCAGACCATGAAGCCACTTTGAGTTTCTTACACAACTTTCGTAAGTTACAGATGTCAAAGGAAACATCAAAATGTTATATTAATTTAAATTCAAAATTAAATTCAGATTTACGTGAAACCAATGTGCATGAAGAGTTAAATCTTTTTAGAAAAATGACTTCGGAGACTAATAAACTCTAGATGGACTAAAAGATAACATAGTCTATAAAATACACCTAGCTGCTCCAGTAAAAATTCCATAATCAGAGAGATTCCTCTAGATTTTTAAATATAAAAATTACTTGTGATCTTACATTTGCCAAAAGAATCTGGTGTTGTTTTCAATTATATTAATAAAAATGAAGTTGTTAAAAGTATAAATTTTGGTGACTAATAAATGAATTTTCAGCAAAGGAAACCAGAACGATCTTAAGATCAGTCATTAACAAAGTATTATTATATTATATAAAATGTTGACACCAGAAATGTTTTTTGCAAGTTTCAACTTCATGTTGCTATGCACATATTACCATCACCCCTGTATATTTCGTCAGATATAAGACATATCTAAAGGAAAGGGCTTTATCCGTAAGAAATTTCTAAAGAAAAAGGTTTCATTCATATTTGGTTACTTTAACTTCACTTTTTTCTTGCTTTTTGACCTAGGAACCTGCATTTTTATTTTGCAAGCGCCCCACAAATTATGTAGTGGTCCTGACCCAGGCATGCTCTCATGGATAATGATAAATTTAAGCATAACCTGAAGCATCCCATGTGTGCATGCTTTAGACTATCTCATTACAAGGAGCCTTACTGTTCCTAGGGAAAAGGAGTGATACTGCTCCTCTCTTCCTTACACAGGGCCATGTATTCATTCTGCCAGTGTTTGTTGACAGCATACTGTGCCAAACACTATGCTAGCCTACAATATATGGGAACAAAACAAGCATAAATTCCTGTGTTCAGAGAACAGTCTGGTGGAAGAGGTAGACAATACACAAGTAAGCAAATAAATATACAGTTTCCAATTATAATTGATGTTATACAGAACACTAATTATTATAACAGAGAAAAAATTATGGCAAGCAATTTAGATAGAAGTGAGGAACCTTTCTAAGGAGATCTGATATATGGGTGAAGCCTACTGCAGGCAGAGGGAACAGTATGTGTGAGACTCCTCAGGCTAGAAAGGGTGTAGCATATTTAAAAATCTAAAAGAACCATTGGGAGCTTGAGCTTATTGAAAGGTGGGGAGTACAGGTCAAGATTAGTTGAAGGGTATATGGAGGGGCCACATAATGCAGACCTTCATAGGCCATGAGACACATTTGGATCTTGTATGTGCAATGGAAAGCAATGGAGAGGTTTTAGGCAGAGGAGTGATATTATCCTTTTTGTTTTTCAAATGACTCTTGCTGTTGAATTATAGAAGACATGGTTACAGTGGATCCAAAAAAGATCCAGTTGGAAGTATATTGCCACAATCCCAATGAGAGACACCGATGGTTCAGAGAGAGCAGATAGCAGTTGAATTACAGGGAAGTTAGGACTTTTGAGGTATATTTCCTGAAATATCATTTGGTATGTAGAGAATTCAAGTGAGAAAGGGACCAAAAGTGGGTGCAAGTTTGAAGGCTGAGCAGTTGTATAAATACTGATCTTATTTAATGGAAAGCAGGCTGGGGTGTGGACTAAGGAATTTAGTTTACCATGTACGACAGTAAAAAACCATGCATACATGGGAACTTTGTGTTGACTAATTTCATATTGCTGTGGTCATTGCACCAGTTTGTATATTGTTAATGTTTATGAACTCTCTGACCCTAAAAAATTATTTAGGGTTTTTAAATAAAAATTATTTCTCTTTGTAAAACATTTCTCTCTTTATGAAATTAATATACCTGGCATCTCTTATTCTATTTAAATTTCCTAATTATGTTGGAAAATCACATTTTTAAAACCACCTGTGATAGCCAGGAAAAATAACAACAAAAAAATTCAGGAAGCTGCCCTATTGTTGTTCCCACAAAATTTAATAAAACTATATATGAGCAAATTAGGCTGCTACTTTAAAATGGTCAAGACTTGACCTAGCACATGGTTCTTTCAAATTCAGTAAAGGAGTAAGCTAATTAGTTTATGCATTTGTAGAGTTCTCCTTTATATCAATTAGTTTTTTTTCATTTAGTACAGTTTCTTCTTCATAAAGCTTTCTTAAGAGACAATATATTCTTTACATTAGGTTTCTGATGTGTCTTTAAATCTACTTTATTAAGTCATACAATGTAGCTTTACCCATATTGTTTGAGAATTCTTTAAAAGGAAAAATTATATTTTCCTCTTAAATACACTATAACCAAGGTTTTTCAGTTTTCATTCCATTCTTCTTTCTCTTTGGTAGAAAAGTTTTATTCAGCCATCCTCAACTAAATGTATGTTTGTGTTTTTGTGCAATACTAAAATATTTATTTGGAATAAAAGAAGAGAGTCATTTTAAAATATGATGATTAAGTTTATTTTTAACTTATATTTTCCCCCTTTTTGGGTGAGAAAGTGCTAATAACAAAGCTATACCTCCAGCACATTTTATAAAACTGCTTGTCTCACATTTGAAAACTTCCAGCTAAAACTTTGGAAGAGAAGTGAAAAAAAAATACATTGTTTTCTTAATCAAGAAAAGAAGACATTATCTTGCAGGAAAATCTGTACCCTGTTTAATTTTTTTTTTCTATTAGGGGGGAAAATAATAGCTCTTTTTTCATACTACTTAGGTTTCAGTACGTAAGAAGGACAACCAATACAACCGACATCAATACTATTACAATCCATTAGTACTAGTAGTCCTAGTAGTATCATGGGATTTAAAACTCGATGCACAGTAAGACCATATATTCCAAAATGATGAATTACTGGCAATAATGTACAAAACCTGAACGAGGCCTGATAACTGGTAACCTGGTAAGGAAGGCCTGGGTGCCACAGAGAGCTCTAATTTTAATGTCCACTTTCATAAATGAAGAAATGCTTATTTCCTATAAATAGGATCAACACAGTTCTTGTTCTACATTAGTGATGATTAGAACTAGAGATCTCTCTTGAGAAACTGCTGATATTGACTCACTGAATAAAAATGTGTTTATACACAAAGATACTCTGTGAGCTACATATTTGAGAGTGTGAAGGGAATTGAACAGAAGGTATAGAAATACGATGGGAAGTGCTGAAGTGAGAGAAATACGGTTGGAAGTGAAAGAGGTGAGAGAAGAGTAGGATAAATAAGAAGGGAAGGAAAGGGAAGAGAAAGCGAGGAACTAGGTAAGGAAGAAGGGTAAATGGAGAAGGGGAAGGGTGGGAAGAGATGCAGAGGTAAGACGATGGGGACGGGAGACGGTAGAGAGAGGAGAAAGGTAATGTAGTGAGAAAAAGCTTAGGAGGAGAGGAAAGAGGCTGAAAAGACAAGGTGCACACATGACCATTAGACTATATGCTATAAAGTAACATTAGCAACAAAGATGGAAAGGGATGAAGATGAGACACAACTTTTCAAGTTCCTGGGCTCAATCACAACCCTTTATCTCCACTAAGATGTTTTTATAGTTTGTAGCTTATATTGAATGTAGGAAAACTAAGAAACCTTTTTGTTGTTTTAAGCTCAAAAATAACCAATAACCGTTAGCATGGGTGCTGCTGCACATGAACACAGTGGAAGTTTAATACATTGATAAAATAGAAACCTGGCAATAATTGTCTTCATTTGGGTTTTGAATTTAATACCAATACAAAGAAAGGTACTAAGCAAAGCTTTCATCCATGACTCTCTATGAATAATATATGGTCAATAAATGATTTGATACATTTCATTTCATTCTGGGTTACTTATTAATTATACATAATTATATATACACTTAATAACACATAAGTATATAAAATCACCTGGTGGCATATATACATGTATCATGTATATATATAATATATGTGTATATGAAAGATAATGCTTTATTGAAATGTTATCTAATCCAAAGGCATCTTCTTTTAGGGTTCAGATGCCTCTAAAGAATGCTAAACATATTCTTTGTAATGTTGAATGTATAGCTTTTAAATGCTGGTAAAGGAGTTGTCTCTTTGGGGGGAATTTACCTTTCTTACTACTGCTATTCATAAATGTTTAATCACTTTCAGTATTCCTCAGAAACCTGGCACATCAAATGGAAATTCAAGTTCCATATGAGATAGGACTGCAAAAGTTGAATTGTTATAGCCAATGATCACTTTATGCCTTAGACTCCTTATTCTTTATATTCAACTTGTTGAAGCAAATAATGCACTTGCAGAAATGTGTACTTTTTTTGTCACACACCCTGATGGGAAAGAAGAGTGGAACAAAGCATAAGTGAAAGAGATTTGCAGTCCCAGGAGAGGCCTTCTGTAAACAAAAGGTATCGGTACTGACAAGGACTCAGGGCTGAGACTCAGCTCCATTGGGAAACTAGGGAGGCTCATGGGCTCAGGAAAGAGCTATTGGAGGTCTGAAGTTGAGAAGTTAAATGGCAAGTGCAGGCACTAAGAATGTTTCTAAGAAGCAGCAGCTGACCACATAGAGAAGGTAAAAAAATCTATGAACTGTAAATATAGACACAGAAGCCAATTCTTATAATAGAAATCATATATCTGAATGGAGGAAGGAAGCCAAAGGGAGTAGCAGCAGTAGAGAAGCAAAAGGTTTGTACACATAGAGAGTGAGTTCTCACTGTTACATCCCAGGTAGATAACATGGGCACATCACATATTCTCTGTCTCATTTTTATCACCTATTAAATAGAGATGAAAACTCATGGGGTTGTTGGAAGAATTAAATCAGACAACATTTGTGAAGTTGCTTTACAAACTGATGAGCTAGATACATTTGGCATTTATCTTTAGGTAAATGCAAATTTTTCCTTCATGGTCATGAAATAATTTATGTCAAAAAGCAAACATTATCTGTTATCCTTCAGAGAGAGAGACATCCAATTAATTTTTTTAAAACCAAGCTTTTATTTAGAAGTAATTGTGGATTTACACACTAAGAAGGTAAAGAAACCTCACATACTCTTATTCCATTTCTCCCAAAAGTAACATCTTTCAAAACTAAAGTACAATATAACTATGGGTATATTGACAATGACATATTCAAGATACAAAAGTTTCATCACTACAAAGATCCTTGATTTTCCTCCACCTCCACATCCACCTCCCCTGTACCACCATGCCCCCTGCATTGCAGGCAACCACTATTCTCTTCACTGTTTCTATAGTTTGTCATTTTAAAAATGTTTTATAAGTGGACTCATGGCATTGGCATTCTTCCTTCAGCATAATCCTCTGGAGATTCATCCAGGTTGTGTGTATCAGAAGTTTCCTCCTTTTTATCGCTGTGTAGTATTTCATGATATGGAGATACCATAGTTGTTTAACCATTCATGTGTTGAAGCATTCCTGGGTGGTGTCCAGGTTTCTGAGTTTACTATTAAATCTGCTATGAACATTCTTGTAGAGGTTTAGATGTGAACATAAGTTTTTAATTTCTATGGGATAAATGTATAAGAATGCAAATGTTGCTTATATGATAGATACATGTTCAGTTTTAGAAAAAGAAAAAAAAACAAGTTTTTTCCAGAGTGACTGTACCATTTTACATTCCAATCAGCAATGTATGAATGATCCACCCTTTCTGTATCCTTGCCAGCATTTGATATTGTCATTACTTTTTATGTTACCATTGTGATAGCTATGTATTAATAGTATATCTCACTGTGGTTTTGCTTTGTATTTCCTCAATGGCTAATTATTTTGAACATCTTTTTGTGTGGTTATTTGCCATTCATATGTCTTCTTCAGTGAAATGTCTAGTTATGGCTTTTTTCTATTTACTAATTTCATAGGGTTTTTTGTGCCAAGTTTTGAAAGTTCTTTATTATGTATAGATATTAGTTCATTATAGGATATATGGATTTAAAATATTCTCCCCCAGTCTACAGCTAATTTCTTCCTCTTCTTGACATGGATTTTCACAGTTTGTAACTTGCAAAGTTTGTAATTTTGATTAGATCTAATTTATTAATTAAATGGATTGTGCTTTTTATGTCAAGTCAAAGAACACTGGTTAGGTCTAGTTTCAAAAAATTTTTTCCCATATTTTTTTCTAAAAGTTGCATAGTTATATGCTTCATATTTAAGTCCATGTTTTATTTTGATTTAATTTTTATATGAGATGTGAAACAGGTCAAGGTTCTTTTTTTTTTATTTTTTTGCCTACAAATATCCAATTGCTCAAGCACAAGTTGTTGAAAAAACTATCATTACTTCATTGAATTGTTTTTGCACCTTTGTCGAAAATCAGTTGGCCATACTTATGTGGGGCTATTTCAGGACACACTATTCTGTTTTATTGATCTATGTGTCTATTTATCCACTAACATGGCACTGCCTTGTTTATTGTAGCTATACAACAGGACTTAATATCAGAGAGAGTAATTCAGCCTATGTAACTTTTCTGTTTTGAGATTGTTTTAGCTTTCTTAGAGCCTACATCATTCCATATAAATTTTAGGATAAACTTGTCTATGTTTACAAAATCATCTTACTGAATTGATAGAAATACCATTACACCTATACGTCAAAATTTGGAATGAATTGACTTCTTTACTATGTTTAGTCTTTCAACTCATGAGTATTGAATGTCTCTCTATTTAGTCAGGTCTTTGAATTTGTTCATTGGCATTTTGTAATTTTCAGCATACTGAAATTACACATACATTGTTTACAATACATTGTTACACATACATTGTTTTTAAAATTTATATTTGGAGTATATGAAGTATATAATTTTCTTTGGGGCAATTGTAAATTATAAATAATTGTGATTTTCATTTTGGATTCCACATGTTTATTATTAGTGTATAGAAATGAATTTATTCTTGTGTATTGATCTTGTATCACATGACCTTGCTGAACTTGTCAATTCTAGGAACGTTTTTGCAGTTTTCATGGAATTTTCTATGTAGACAATTATTCATCCACAAATAGGGATAGTTTTATTTATGCCTTTCAAATTTGTATGCTTTTTATTTCTTTTTCTTGCTTTATTGCAGAAGTAGAACTTCCAGTACTATGGTAACTAAAAGTAATGAGAGTTTACATTCTTTTTGTCTTTTTCCCACAAAGTGATGTGTTTTTAGTGTTTTGTTGTTAAACATAATGTTAGTTGTGGGCTTTTTATAGATGCTCTTTATCGGTTTGACTGAGTTTCACTCTATTCACAGTTTGCAGAAACATTTTATTATGACTAAGTGTTAAATTTTGACAAATAACTTTTCTGCATCAGTTAATACAATCATGAGATTTTTCCTTTAGCCCAATTATATGGTCAATTATACTGATCAATTTGTTAATGTGGAACCAGCCTTATATACCCGTACTAAATTTATGCACTACTGGATTCAATCTGCTAATATTTTGCTGATAGGTTTTGCTTCTAAATTTATGAGATTGGTCTCTAGTTTTCCTTTTTCGTAATGTCTTTATCTAGTTTTCCTATCATGGTAATAGTACTCTCATAAAACAGGCAGTGAAGGGTTTCCTTCACTTCAGTTTTCTGGATGAGATTCTACAAAATTGGAATTAATCTTCTTTAAATGTTTGGTAGAATCTCCATGAAACAGTCTAAGCCTGGAGGCTTCTTTTCTGGAAAACTTTTAAAAACAAAATATTTGTTTAATTTTTTTTTTTTTAACACTAATGGGAAAGGCTGGGCTGACTTCTGCTGCCCTTCCCCACTGTCTGTCCAGGAATGCCTGGGAAAGGACAGATAGAAGCTGAATCCTTCACTGAAGGCCTCACCAACATATCTATGGGTTGGGCATTAGGAATGGCTTGGCCCCACAAATCGCACAACTGGGGTGTAGAACAAAATGGTTCCAGAGATGCTACCAGACTGGTCCAGGGCTGATGCAGGCCAGAACCCCACTGAGAGGACTCCCCAGAACAGGCACTAAGGTGAGGGAAGGCAGGTCACGTGATCTGCTACTGACCCCATGAGATCTTGCTGGGCAGCTACCGAGTAAGAGCAGCATGGTGAGTGTATTAAGAGCCTAGAGGCTCACTGGGCAGCCCAGGGACGCTGCTAAATCCCCAAGCCGGACCTACAGGCCTTAGACCACACTCATGCGGCCACTTGTCTCAGAGACTTCTGGGGGTCTTAGGAGGCTGGCAGGAGGGTTAATGGTTATAGTATTATTGAGGCTGTCTATTTCATCTTCATTGAGTTTTTGTCATTTGTTGGTTTTGAGAAATTCCATTTCTTCTACATTGTCAAATTTATGAGCATAAAGTTGTTTGTAGTATGTCCTTATATTTTTAATGGCTTCAGGGTCTGTTGTAATGCCCTCTATTTAATTCCTCATGTTAGTAACTTATATCTTCTCTCTGTATTTCTCAATCTTATGAAAGGTTTATCAATTTTATTGATTTCTTTTTAAGAACCAGCTTTTGTTTTTGAATTTCTGTACTTTTTTCTATTTTCAATTTCATTGCTTCCTGCTCTTATCTTTTTTATTTCCTTTCTTCTGATTGACTTGAATTTATTTTTCTCTTCTTTTTCTAATTGCTTGAAATAGAAACTTAGATTATTTCCTTTCTTCTGGTTTAAGCAATAGTGCTATAAATTTCCCTCTCAGCACACTTTAGTTACCTCCCATATAGTTTGATATATTTTGGTAGATGTGGAGGTCTGACTCATACTACTCATACTCATGCTACTTTGTTCTAACAGAATTATGATGGAAACTCAGTGCTCATTTGCCCTTCTGATACCAGGGAAAAGAGGCTAGGAGTCGTGTGCTCATTAGCCCTGCTGCCTATTACCTCATTTGACCTCCTGGTATTTGGTAGGGGATGAGGCTTCACTAGGCCCTATGGAGATACAGGAGAAAAAGCCAAATGTTTACTATCCTTCCTCACACCACTCCATTCTGTCTCATTAATACCAGATGGGACTGAAGGCTCAGATTTTCACTGGGGCCTCCTGACACCAGAATGGATGAAAAATAAGAGAACCTATGAACTTTGTTCAGGCCACCTTATTCTGTCTTGTTACTGCCAGGGTGATACAGGAGTTCATCTTCCCAGTGAGCTTTCCTGGCACCACAGGTAGAGAAATAGTGGAGGGCCTTATTAACCCCAACTTGTACCACCTTATTCAGTCTCAGTGATGTTAGATGAGATGGAGGCTCAGGCCCTCACTCAGCCCCATTTACATATGGAGGGGATATGCATGAATTCTAACAGTGAGTAGTCTCACGTCTCACTCTGCCATTAAGTCTCATTACTGCTGGGTTGTCATGGATGCTCAGATTGCAGCTGGATTTCACTGAAACTACTCAAATAGGAGAACTAGGGTACCACCTGCTACTGGTGGGTGGAGAATAGAAGATCAGTTCCCAGCCATGTCCTACTAAAACCACTGGCTAGGGGATTAGAAGACCACCATCTTCTTCCATGGGGTAGAATGAAAGTAGGAGATTAACTCCACATTCATCCCCACTGAAACCATGAGGTTTGTGTTTGTTTATATGTATCTTTTAGGTTTGCGTTCAGCTGCAGTAGGACAGGTATTGCCAAAAAGATTTTCTGTTGTTAATTCTTTTTCTAGTTCTTTGCTCCTTGGGACAAGCTTTTTTTGGAGCTTTTTCTGTCTATGCCTATTGGCAGATCCAGGTTGTAGGCTTTTTCAGCACATTGTTCAGGGTTTATGAGAGGCAAAAATGAAACACAGATAATTTATTATCTTGGCATCCTTAAGTCCTATGCTTTTCAGTGTTTTACCATGCTTGTTGTGTTACATCCAGCGGATTTTCATTGTAAGTGTGAGTACCCAGGAAAAATAAGGCTACTCCATGATGGTGAAACCAACTGATTTACTTTTCTTTTCTTTTTTTTTTTTTTTGAGACGAAGTCTCATCCTGTCACCCAGGCTGGAGTGTGCAGTGGCATGATTTCGGCTCACTGTAACCTCCGCCTCCCAGGTTCAAGCAAGTCTCCTGCCTCACCCTCCCAAATAGCTGGGACTACAGGCATCTGCCATCACGCCCAGCTAGTTTTTGTATTTTTAGTAGAAATGGGGGTTTCACCATTTTGGCCAGGCTGGTCTTGAACTCCTGACCTTGGATCCACCCACCTTGGCCTCCCAAAGTGCTGGGATTACAGGCATGAGCCACCCCACCTAGCCCAGCTGATTTACTTTTAAGAACCACTTGGACAGTCAGGCATGGTGGCTCATGCCTGTAATCCCAGCACTTTGGGAGGCTGAGGCAGGCAGATGACAAGGTCATCAGATCTAGATCATCCTGGCCAACATGGTGAAACCCCATATCTACTAAAAATACAAAAAATTAGCTGGATGTGGTGGTGCATGCCTGTAGTCCCAGCTACTTGGGAGGCTGAGGCAGAAGAATCACTTGAACCCAGGAGGCAGAGATTGCAGTGAGCCAAGATCGCGCCACTGCACTCCAGCCTGGCAATAAAGCAAGACTCCATCTCGAGAGAGAAAAAAAGGAACCACTTGGACAACTCTACTTTTATAGAAGCCAGTTTATAATCTACACATAGTATCCTCAATGACCAAGTGACATTTGTATACAGAGCTTATGGAAGCATTTTGTTTCCTTTTTTTACCTTTTTTTTTTTTTTGCTTTCTAATCTTTTCACATGTTCCTGATTATCATGGGCTTTATATGGTCAGTCTGGCTATTACATCTAATTCACGCTGGGAATGACAGTTAGTACTTTTGGGCCTTCAATGTTAAGTAGTTCTTGGAATAATTTCTTTTTTGTATAGCACCCAAAGCTTTCCTACTAGTTGAAACCTGGAATTACTTTTTCCAAAGCTTTTCATAAATATATTTTCAACTATAGATTAATGTACTGACCTGCCCTCGTCTTGACTATGCTTACTGCCCTCTTGGTTGGAATCACCTTAGGTTAGTAAATTTGAATGTTAATGGGTCTATAAAGATAAAGCACATTCATGTGGTACATGTTGTTAATTTAAAAATCCTATCATTATATTTACCGTAGTCCTATTTCTAACAAAGTATTTATTTAAAAATAGAGAGGAAAATGTAATATCTGGTATAGAAATTTAACAAAGGTTTATTTTGAATAAATGAGTAGTCAATCCATGAGGTAGATGACTATAATTTTATTATTTTTCTTTGGCCTGGTCTTAATTTTTGTACAGGGAATTGTTGAATTTGTCACAAATGCCAAAATTTACCTAAAATTCACCACAAATGCCAAAACTAAGACTATCCAGAAAGAAAACAGTTAGATAACCTTTATAGTTATTTATTTTGGATCTATAATGAAGGTCAGTATTTCTATAGTATTGAATAGAATTAAAATTGTAAACACATTGTGTTTTGTAGTTATTGATATTTTATATTGAACCTCATCAAAATATCATCTTTTTTCCCTAAGATTCATATAACAATTCCCTTTACCCATACATGATACATTCATCATTTACCATAGCACCTACTATATTTGCAGCCTCACAGAAAAAAATGTAAAATGTTTATCTTTGAATTTCAGCAGCTGATCATCTCTTTTTAAAATTTTTAAATTTTTTTGTACTTCATCTGAGGGAAGGGAAGCCAATTGGTTACATAAAAAGAATGTCTTCTATCTCCAAGCTCAGTGACTCTGTAACCTGCAGGTTAGAATCATTTGGGAACTATTAAGAAGCACTCAAGCACAGCTACACTTGCAGAGACTTCTGGCATGGGTGTTTGTAATGTTGTTTTCAGGTGACTTTAGGAGTACCTTTGTGGGCATTACAACATCTGTAGTTATCTTCATAAAATGGAAACAGATTGAAATATGGGAATTTTAGAAAGTACAGATGTGCCTACTATCAATAAGTTTGACTAAATTAATTGTGTCATAGATGGGTTTTTTATTTTAAATATGAAAATAATTTCAAGTTTAATAAAAAACATCCAATTTTAGCACTTATTTGTGCCTATTGGTCCTTGCAATCTGCAAACAAGATAGCTTTTTCTAGTAAATAAAGCAGTTACTTTCTCTTTTTTTTTTCCTACCTCCCCCATCCCAGGATTTTGATATAGCAATTCTCACACTGTTTAGATATTCTTTGTGAGGCATCAGTCGTATATTATAGTTCTCCAAGGGTCTGTTAAGAATCCTTGAAACTGATGTGTGACTAAGATCCACATAGCTGAGCCCAGTACTGAGTAGCTCATTTCATCTTGTAAGCAAGCACTTTGGAAATCAAGATAGCAACTTAGAATCAGACATACGTGATCAATATAAGTTTGTGTTCTTCCTCTGCGTAACTACTTACTTACACGAAAATCCTTTTGCATCACTAGGTCTACTCTCCTAATTTAGTAAATTGATGTAGCAACCCCTCGGAGATGCTCTTCATATCAGCCAATTAAAATGACAGTCTCTTGACTGCAAATTGATAAATGAATATTGTGTAGTGGAACTGTCACTATATCTTTTCTCTCTGAGAACTGACCTCTATGATGAAGATTTATCATAAGTATTAAAAAAATAGCCTGACTGCCTGAACCCAGGAGGCAGAGGTTGCGGTGAGCCGAGATCACGCCATTGCACTCCAGCCTCGGTAACAAGAGCGAAACTCCGTCTCAAAAAAAAAAAAAAAAAAAAAAATAGCTTGACTTATATTAGATTATCAATTTAAAAAACCAAGGAACTTCCATATCCAAGGCTGCATAGCATATATAACCATACTCACAAGCAAAATGGTGTACTAACTCCCTGCTCTCACTAATTTATAATAAAGAGATAGAAACATGTAAGTAGCAAATAACTAAGGTGGAATGTGTTTTACGTAATTAATAAATTGAATTCAATAAAAGATTCATTATTTTTCTATTGTTACTATAACATATTACTTAGTGGCTTCAAACAACACAAACTTAGAGTCTTACAGTTCTGAAAGTCAGAAATCCAAAATATGTCTCATTGTGCTAAAATCAATGTCTACAGGGTTGTGTTTCTTTCTGGAGGCTTTGGAGGATAATTCATTTTCTTTTCTTCTCCTGTATCTAGAGGCCACATGCTTATTTTGGTCCATGGTCTCGCCCCCTCCATATTCAAACCAGCAATATCAGGCTGAGTTCTTCTCATACTTCCATCTGTCTGTCTCTCTCCTCTGTCTACTTCCTTTCCTTGCAAGGGCCTTGTGATTATATTGGGCCTACTAGAAAAATGCAGCATAATGTCCTCCTCTTGAAGTCAGCTGATTAGCAACCTTAATTTCATCTGCAATCCAAATTCTCCATTTCCATGTAACCTAACACATTCACAGGTCCGAGGGATTGGGATGTAGCCATCTTTGTTGGGAGTGGGGACTGGAGGGTGTTAGGGGTCATTTTCTGCTTGCTACAGAAGGTGCGTAAGCAGAAACATTAGGCTGAAAAAGAAGGTTTATATACACAAAGAAAAGAAGTTACACCTGAGAAAGCATTTTAGGGTCAAATTGTAGAGGTTTCTGAAAGACAAATGGGGATTTAAAATGTGTTTATAAGGCAATAGAAAACCATCAAAATGCCTGAGGGAAGAAAGAGATGATCCAAGCAAGCAAAGTAAAAAGATAAGTGAGAAGCACTGTGCGAGTGAAGTAAGTAGCAAAGACCAGTTGCAGGAAGATCAGTTTTGAGGCTCTGGCTGTGGTTCAGGTGTGAGATGGTAATGCTTTGTGTTAGTGTGATGCAAACAAGAATAATCGGTTAGCGTCTAGTAGAGAAGACATCAAAGCACACGTGACTCTGATGTCCCAAATCTGGAAGAGTAGGAAAATTGGTGCCACCATTAATGGAAGTGGAAAAAAATATTTTGAGATGAGGAGTATCATTAGAAGCATGAATTCTTTATAGAAAACATGAACGATAAGCATATTACGAAATAGTTCATGATCAGCTAAATATTTATTTAAAATAAAACATGCTTTAACGTGCGTTCTTATGGAGATTGCATAACTCATTTCTGTTTTCCTAATGCCACAATTATTTCTGAAGAATTAATAGTCCCCATCTGATACTGTCCAAAATTCATTCTTTGCAATTCACTTCTTTCATTATCAGGAGGTGAGGTGCAGCCACAGCCTAGTTGATATACACTGTTCTGGCGGTGTACCAAGAAAGCCAAATTCATTTTTATTTTTGATTACCTGACTTGTGGGGATGCACTAAATTGGAAATAACTATAAGGTAGTACTAATGGTAATTTAAACTTCAAGGAGGAAAACTCCTATGTCCTTTTTACTCAAAGAGTAGCATAGGGACCAGCATTACCTGGAAACTGTTCAGAAATGCACAATCCTGTGACCCCTTTTGAATATTCTGAGTCAATCTATATTTTATTAAGATTTCCAGGTAATTTATTTGCACAACAAAGTTTAAGAAAAACTGTTCTAGTTCTAAAACCTGAAATGGAAAACTTCTCTGGACCAAACAAACATATTTGAAATTCAGCTAGGGTCAATACAGCTCTAGAGACGCTGGAGAAAACTGAGCAATAGTCACCCAGAAGAATCCTCCACTTGGTAAGAGATCTTCGTTTTTTGGTCTGATCACCAGGCACAATTTTAATGGGACAAATGAGTAGTTTTACATCTTTAAAGGAAAGAGAATATTTTTTAAATCTTACAAGCATATTAAATGGTGTCAAATCAGAGCATTTTCCTTTCATTTTTAATAATACTTTGAACGGGACAAAATATATTTTTAGCCCATTTCAAGGTATTTTTAAACTATTATAGAATAAAATATAAACAATTTTTGAGTGAATTATCAGATAAGCCAGCATATGATAACATAATTACATAAATTTAGGAAAAATACAACTAAGTCAATAAATATTTAAAGATGTTTGCCTTAGTTTATCTTGGGTTCCTCTTTTGCTTCTCCATTTTATAGGTCCTACTAGTTTGTCAGATGTGAGATGGAAGTACATACTGTGTTTCACAGAAAATGTAATTACCACTCAGAAGTATCTTACTGGTAAGACCTATCCTTTTTTCTTATTTACTAGATATCCTTGAGAATGATCTTTTTAATATGATAATTGAATATTTTTACCTTTAAAACATATAGTAATATAGTAATTACCAATATAACACATACAAAATAATTATTTAAATATTTTTCATTTCTCATTTGTAACCCATAAGACTCAAAGTTCCACTGGAAATCAACCACACTCTAGATTTTTAATAAGTACTGACATAAAAAAGAGTGGCAAAACAAAAATGCACTTTAGGATGTGACGAGCATACCTTATTTCAAAAAATTCTGGGCATTCTTTAATTTTGTAAAAGACATTAAAGATATTTTCTTAGATGGGAGATTTTTCTGTAGTTTACTTGGCCCCAACCCACAAAAGAATGAAGTTGAAAAATGTTCTGTACTAATGAGAGAGTGATGAGACCAAACGACATGGCATGAGATTTGTGTGTGCATAATTAAAGACTAAAATGCTAGCGACAGAGTGTATAATTCTTATAAGGGATAAAAAGGAGATTAAAATTAAATAAGAATCCTACTACTGTCTTAGTGAGTCCCATCCTACCCTCATATTCCTTGAGTGTTTGCTTCCCTTATATTTAAAAAAAACTTAACAACTAACCTTATGCAAGTCATCAGTGGCTTTGTAATAGCAGATTACAGACTTGTTAACAAACTATTGTAGCATTTCACAAGAAACATACTGTTAAAAAATACAATGTTAAAAAGAAATATGTCCATATCTGACAAAAGAGATGGAGGAGATGTTCACATGTTCAACACACAGTCTAATGGAGTCACTGAACATTTCAAAACCACCCTCCAGCTTTCAAGAGTAGCCTCAGAGTTCTTACAAAGGCATATTCTGAGCTGTTTATCCTTTAGGAAGTGCTGACTCCAAGACTCTAACTTAGAGAATTCTGCTTTGACATAATCAGTTCTGGTTGATGTGTTGTTAGATACCATACAATGAGCCAGCTGCACACAATACTATTTATTCATTCCAGCTCACTGGTCTTTGGCAACCTTTGTCACAACCCTGAATACTTGCTTTTGAGCAAGAATAGGCTCAGTGTACTGAATGCTATTGGATCTCAGCTTCATAGGGCTGCTATCTTCAGCCCTGGAAAAGAAAACATTGCCCAATGCAACTAAAATCTGGGACCTGTCATCATGATTCTTTTTCTTACAGATGTAACCTGGTTGGGGACAGTGATCAGAAATATACTAAAAATCAGTAAAATAAAATGCCTTTGTTGCACTTACAGTTTACAGAGGGGTTTACAAATATGCAACATAAATCAAGGAGGGAAGGCTAATCAAGTATGCTCATGGTAGAAGCTTAGCTTAGACTGTCCTTTATCTTCCTAATTCTTCCTCATTTCTGTTCTTAGTTATTTCTCTACTATTTATTAAGGAAAAGTTTGGCTTAATTTCTAGTTGGGGCAATTATTCCTGCTGTCACTGTTAAGAAATTTGGCAAGTCAGTGTTAACTGTAAGTGATACAACTGGCCACAATGTAGTCAGTTCAAATTATAAAAGCTGTCTCATACATCATGAAAATATGAACACACCAACAGATTGAGTGCCTACGTACAAAATCCTATATTACATAGAACAGGACTATGAAAATCAATGCCATTACAGCACCTCCCCTCGGGGGGTACATGCTATTGTAGTCTAATGCAAGGTCCCTATACTCAATAAATCTTTTTAATTTTTAAAATCTACTGACTATACATGATTCAACATTATGGGAGTCATACATGTGCCTGCTGTAAGTCTTCACAGACCAATTAAAATATCGAGAAAAGGAAGCACTTTTATAGTGAGCCCGTGCACCAGGAACCACTCTAAGTGCTTTACACATATGAACACACTTAATCTTCACAATGACATTCTCTGGGTGCGATTATTTTCCAGTTTATAACCTCTTGGGTTTCTTTGTCCTTGGCTATATTTATGATTACCGAATCTTCAACTGGCTCTTACTTAGTGGAAGGAACTAATAGAAATGAATTGTTACTTATGAGTAATTTTTTGTGAAGACTTCTTTTATTCAACTCTTAAGGTTCATAAAGTAGAGAGCAAATAATAGAAGAAGTTCTAGGTGGTTAAAAAAGTTATGAATCAATGATTAGTATAAAGGTGACTAGACCCACTTACTTAAAACTGGTTATTTTATCATTTTACTGTTGATAATCATTTTGTATGTAAAGACAATGTATCTCAGGAAAAAAAACTCTGTGTGTGTGTGTGTGTGTGTGTGTGTGTGTGTGTGTGTGTGTTTACCTCAGAGGGAGGAGATGATGAAGTATCTTAGAGATCCTTGAAAATCACCTGGGATTAGTTCCCCCAACCACACAATTTCTAAGAGCTTGTCAGATGCTGTCCTATGGCACCAGGAGATGAAGATAACAGTCTCATTCTAAGGACTATGTGAAATGGGATAAAATGCAGTTAGTTGATACTGAAGCTGGTAGGTAACCTCAGATTAGATTCTTATCCCCTTATTTTCTCAAGATTTTAAAAAAAATTATTCTTCCAAGGCCATTCAAGTTCAAAGACCCACATTGCTGTCCTATCCTGTCTCAAAACTGACTTTCATCAATAAAGTCACCAGTCCTGAGTTTAACAAACTAAGCCTTTAGGTCTCAGTTATAAGAAAAGGTGAGCCCATTTAAGTCTTGGATTTTTCTTGAAATATTTCCTTTGGTAACTTAACATTCACCTTCCTTGACCCTCCTCTCAGGCGGAGTCATGCAGGCATAATTTTATTAGCTGTTCCTCAGCTCACATTCCATAAAACTCTTACATACTTCACTTGCCTTCTGTTGTTCTCCTTCAAACCTGAACAATGTTATTTCCTTGTATAGACTCATTTCCACATGGAGTTCCACTAAGACCTACTGGAATGAAAAAAAAGCCTTAACTGATATATGTGCTCAGGCTTTTTATACTGCCAGGCATCATCCAGATGTTATCAGTGATAACTTCATGAACTATAACTTTTAACAATCTCCAGTTTGAAATATGGAAGCAGCCTACAGACATACCACCCTGAATGAGCCCGATCTCATCTGAAATATGGAAGCAGTGTTTTCCATGGACAAAAATTGCAAGATATTTTTGCTTAACAAATACTCAATTACATTTAAAATGGATACATTTCTTCAACCATGAAGCAAATGTATTTTCCTAGGAAAGTTCAAGAATGTATTCAAAATAGAGAATTTTTTAAAATCTGAAAAGTTTTTGGGGTACAGGTGGTTTTTGGTTATGTGAATGAAGTATTTAGTGGCGATTTCTGAGATTTTAGTGCACCCGTCAGCTGAGCAATCTACACCGTACCCAGTGTGTAGTCTCTTATCCCTCACCTGCCTCACAACCTTCCCTGCTGATTACCCGATGCCATTTATAGCATTCTTACGCCTTTGCATACTCATAGCTTAGCTCCCACTTGTAACTGAACACATACAATATTTGGTTTTCCATTCCTGGGTTACTTCACTTAGAATAATGGCCTCTGTCTCCATCCAAGTTGTCGCAAAATACATTGTTTCTTTCCTTCTTATGGCTGAGTAACATTCCATGGTGAACCTATACCACATTTTATTTATCCACTTGTTGGTTGATGGGCACTTACGTTGATTCCATATCTTTGCAATTGTGAATTGTGCTGCTATAAACATGCATGTGCATGTGTCTTTTTCATATAATGACTTTCTTTCCTTTAAGTAGATACCTAGTAGTGGGATTGTCAGATCAAATGGTAGTTCTACTTTTAGTTCTTTACGGAATATCCACACTGTTTTCCATAGTAGTCGTATTAATTTACATTCCCACAAGCAATATAAAAGTGTTTCCCTTTCACCACATTCATGCCAACATCAATTGTTTTTTGACTTTTTAATTATGGCCATGCTTGGGAGTTAGGTGGTATCTCATTGTGGTTTTAATTTGCATTTCTTTGATAATTAGTGATGTTGAGCATTATTTCATATGTTCATTGTCTATTTGTCTATCTTCTTCTGAGAAATGTCTATTCATGTCCTTTGACCACTTTTTGATGGGATTACAAAATAGGGGATTTTAAACAAAACAAAACAAAACAAAAATCACACACACACAAATCATGAGACCTTTATTTAAACAGAAAGAGGAAAGAAGGGAATGAGAGAATAGGTGAGGAAGGGGAGAAGGGAGGAATGGAGGAAAGGAGGAAGAGAGGAAGGAAGGACGAAGATGGGAGAAAAGGAAGGTAGGTTATCTGTGTCAAAACTGTAATTATATGTAATGACTTACCAATAAGTGGATGCATGCCTCATTAATAGAATCTTCACATCATATGAGATACATATTATAAACCTGTCATAATAAAGTACAAGGTAAAAAGGTAATTATTTAGTTTGCTTATGGATGCTTAATTGTGCATTTAATTACTTCTACTTTTACTTCTTATAGCCTCAGAAATTATAAAGACAAATATTTATCTTTCTTGCTTCATCTGAACTCACTATGGGTTTACTGTAAATGCTTACATCCCCTAATGGAAAATATGAAACAACAACCAACCCCCCTCCCACACACACCATCCAAATATAATAATAATAATTCAAATTATTTGGACAAATAATTTGATCCATGTCATGTGGGTACTATACCTGATTCTACAAACACTGCCATTTTTAAAAAATCTCTAATGAACAAGTTTTCTTTAATCCTTTAATCTATTCAGGTAGTTGCAAAGCTGGGAAAATGAAAGCAACATATCATATGAACTAGCTTGAGGGATTCTTACTCAAGATATTTTCTTTGACAGTTCAGATTATTCTCTGTGGTATAATGTCAGAAACAGCTGATAAAAATGCTTTATATATGCATATGTTCACACACCAACATACATGATTAATCACACTTGTATATGATACACACACACAGAAACACAAATATACATTTATAATGTTCAAATCAGTAATCAATGAGTGTTAAATCCTTTAAATAAAGCATCTGAATATCCTATTTCAATATTCTAAAACTCTATCAAGACATATTACAGTGAAATAATATGGATTTAAGCCACATATTATGACAATGAATATTGTTTTAATTTTTATTGAAAGTATACCAAAACTTTAAATAGACATACATATGGAATCTTGTGATAACATTATTGAACTACAGATGGGTTAACAGGCAAACAAAAGTAAGATTTTGTGGTGGAAAAAAATTTTCAGGAGTGGCTATGAGGGAGTATATTGGAGAGACCCTCCCAAATGAAAAAGCCCTTATGCACTTATATAGCATTTAATATGTGCAGGGTACTATTCTGAGTTCTATACAATTATTAATTTTTAAAATATTTATAAAGACTCTATGATCTATATACTTCTATTATCCCCATTTAAAGATGAAGGAATTGAGAAAGACAAAGATTAAGTTGCTTAATTTCGTATAGCTAGTAACTGGCAGAGATGGGATTTAAACCCAGACAGTTTAGTTTCAGAATCTGTGTTCTAAGCTACTATATTTATTGCTCCTGGGAAAAATATGTAAGGATATTACCATATTTTTCATATATAGGGCTGCATTAGTTTCTTTGGGCTGCTGCAACAATGACCACAAATGGGATGGTTTATGACAACAAAAATTTATTCTCTCACTGTTCTAGAGGCTAAACATCCAAAATCAGGGTGTTGTCAAGGGCATGCTCCTCTGAAAGCTCTTGAAGAATCCTCCCTCTAATTCTGTGTAGTTTCTGGGGTTGCTCATAGTCCTTGGCCTTCCTTGGCTTATAGCTGCATCACTCCAATTTCTCCCTTCATCCTTACATGGTCAGATGCCTTTTGTGTATGTCTTTCTGTGTCCTCTCCTTGTGTTATAAGGACACCAGTCATTGGATTTAGGGCCTATTCTAATCCAGTATGACTTCATGCTAACTTGAGTATTTCTGCAAAGGCCCTATTTTCAAATAAGGTCACATTCACTGGTGCTGGGGGTTAGCACTTGGACATGTCTTAAATGGGGCACAATTAAATCCACACAAAGGATCGGCCTTCTAGTAACATTAAGAAACTCTTTCATGAAAACCCAGTTACAGTAACATTAGAGTGAATTTAATTGCTTAATCATCTCAAACTATTTAGTAAAGTAATGAAAGAATTTACATGCTGGACTGTAAATTTCTCACCCTAAGTTATTTTTGTGATGCTGGAATAGCAGACAAAAGGCCAGCTTGGAAGACATCTAAACCAGACCTCATACATCTCATTCTGTCACCCTGGCGCCAGGAGGCTTCCTCAAAGGGAGGGAGAGGCCATTGAATGTTGGCATTGCCACCTTAAAGTTTTAAGAGTACTTTTCTCACAGTTCTCTATAAGTCAGGTTGGTTTTCCAATATTTCCCTTTAGACCACTGAGAAACTAACAACTGCTGGCAGGTAAAGCACCATCACTGCCTCTGGCCCCTCCACAGCTCATATTTCAAAACTTCATCAGAGAGCTGTGACTGTGTGGACCTGAAGGGGGAAAAAAAACCTTTCCCCAACAATAACCTTTAGAGAGATGAGTATGCTTCTGGCACTTAATAGACAACAAATTGAGATTTGCAGTAGAATAAAAAACGCACCCTATCTTCCTTGAAATAAATTCTGTTTGATAACAGAAATTAGTCTTGCAGTTAGCAGGATGGGACAGCCCACATAGCTAGAATAGGAGGGGGACTGGAGAAGTAGGATGGTGGGGAAGAAGAGAGCACATGGCACTCAGAGAAGAGTCTAGAATGGTTCCCAGGAAGCAGGATTCACAAAAGCCCTAGGAGACTATTCTTAGGAGAACATAATGCAGTAAAAGGCCATGCATGTGACACTTACTTCTATGCCACTGTCTTTGAAGAATAATTGACCCAGCAAAAGAAATGGCATTAAGAAGGTGCTGAAAACATCAACAATGCAAAAGAGAAATTTTAAAATACGGGTAGTAAGTTTCTGAAACTTATAAACTCTGAGTTTTTGCTGTGAAAGGAAATGTGAGGAATTTGGTAATTCTTGCTTATTTTTGAACATTTAGGTCAACATGGCACATTATATTTTCCAAAGTCCTGGTAGTAGAGCTGGTGGAATGAGAGATATTTTTGCAGCAATCTCAGGAAAATACAATCTGATGTGGTCAAATATCTTCTTCTTTTTTGTGTAAGTACAAGTTATTTCAGCTGCTTAAAATACTCATCCCATGTATCGATTTATCTTTACAGTTCATTACTCCTGATTTTCAGTTGTCATTTCATTGTCCCTGAACTTGGAAATTTGATCTTTAAAACTGTCTTACTTCCTATTATAAGCATTTGAGCTTCAGGTTTACAAACACTGGTTATGTATAGATGAATCAACACCTACAGAATTCCAATGGAAGCTACTTCAAGAAGAGATTGACTAGTGGTACCTAAGATGCTTTTTACATGTGTTGCCACCCTGCTTGTCAACCTGGAATGGAAAAGCAAGTTTCTCTTAAAGGCAGTTTATAATGAGATTGGAAGATTGGGGCTCTGAAGCAGAATACCTAGGTTCAAATTCAGGCCCTACACTTACCAGCAATAAAAGTTATTCAGCTTTTCTGTGCCTCTACTGAAACATCTTCAAATGAGAATAACAACGATGTCAATAATAGAAGTTATAATAATTGAATAAATAATACATATAAAGTGCTTAGAATAAGTTGTCACAAAGGGAACACACAAGAAATATTAGATATTATCCAGAGTACTTTCCAACTAAAAATTTCACCCGAAGCTAGCGAGGATGAAGAATTTGGGTATTTCGAAAGTTAAGACAAAAACATAGAAACACAGTGTCCACACAACATTGGACTGAGTAGCATCTGAGTCACTGCAGGGGAGTGCGAATATGAGGGGTGTTTAATTGGGTTATACGAAGTAAGTAAAAATTACTTAATGGGAACTACGTTTCCATTCCAGACTCTAAATAGGGAAATAACTTTTCCTGCCAAAAGTGGTTTAAAACATATCTTTCATTTTCTCTTCTTTCCCCCACCCCAATAAAATCTGGAGGTGGGCTCTGTCAAATTTCTTCAAAATGCCGAGAGTTAAGGCAGTGGGCTGACATTCTCTCTTCCTACACTGAAGTATAACTTCTCTGTTCCTTTTGATACTCACATCAGATTCTGTTGCATAGTTCATTAAAATTGGTCATAAGGAAGTTTACATTAGAGGATATGAATGATTTCTCAACAAATCATTTTGAAATCTTGGGTTAAGAAAAGAACATTTGGGTATTGTTATGTAACCAGTTTACTGAGTTTAACATGAAACATTAACAGGAAATGACTGTAGTTTCTTACAATTCCTGGCTATTAGATCTCCCATCACCAACAGAAAATCATATCAGATGTGAATGTTTTTTGGTCACCTTCATTGTTAAGAAAGTCTCATTTTCAAGTATTAAATGTTCAGTCAAATCTAATACTATAATTCCAGTCTCATACCCAATCAAGGCTTCTCTCACACCTGAGACTGGCCATTGCTAGAAAACCTGTAACAGAAAGTGGGGATTGGGGGCCTTTTTACTCTCCATGTTCCAACCCTCCTATATTTGCTCTACTGCTTCTGGGTTATCATCCCTGTATTTTCAAGGGTAGAAGGAGGTTGGTGAGCAGAAGAGGAGGTTAAAAAAAAAAGAGAAAGTTCTTATTTGACTGATACTGCTTTAAACTGGAAATTGTAGCTCTCTGGAAGGCTGGTGCCTAAATATCAATATTCTCTCTTGAAAGTTCTTCAAATATCTCCTACATTCATCCTCTCCAGTTGCTCTCTTCTTGCAAACATCCCATACAGATCTTGGAGTCATGCCATCCAGCTCCAGCTTGCCTACAATACTCAACAACCTCTTAATCTAAGGAAAAACTCCTACCTTTTTCCAGCAGACGATGGAAGTAAAAACCATCTCCTGTGAAGCCCTCTCTCTTTGTTCTGCTTCTCAGCTAAGACTAGACATTTTTGAGCTATTTCTTTGACAGTGAGAGTAAGGCATGAGTGTTTCTACCTCCCTACCCTTGGGATGGTTCTATTGAAGTCATATTTATTTGGCTTAAGTTGAAGAAGAGCATATTCTCCAAGAAATGGGAGAGGAAAAAACACATCACTCCAAAATTTTTCTTAAGGAAATCTTCATTCATCAGTTCTCACCCATTACTAGCCTCCTCTTATATATAGGCTGGAGGTGGTGATAGGTTAGATGTTATGGAACCAATTTAAGCCACCTTCCAACAAATTCTGCCTGGATGGTCTAGCACCTTTTTAGAATGTGTGGGCATGTAACACCTATTGTGCTCTGCTTTGGAGCCCTAGCCAGACATCAGAACCAGCAGGAACAGTCTCACTTACTGCCTTGCTACAGTTCTAAAATAGCAACTGAACTGCCTGTTAGGGCCAAGGTTCTGACTCCCTTAGAAGAAACTGGCAGATGAACAGAAAGCTGACCAAATTTAAACTAGGTATTTACGCATCACACTTATTCTCCATAACTTTCTCTCACCCAATCCACAAGCTTTTATTACTTACATATATTTGGAAAGCACCAGGAGTTATTCTGGAGAATTTAATTAAACTAGATGAGACAATCTTTGCTCTTGAAGAAAGATTATTTCAGAAACCCTTTACTGTAATGCAGTACTTTCAAAATTTATGTATGCCATTAGGAAGAGTGTAAAAGTATAACCTTTGGTGTCTGAGAATATAATTTGAAATAGTGTATATCTTTGTTCTTTATATTGGTAAGGTATGAACCTTGGGGGCTTCATTATTCCCCAAGAGTAGGCAAAAAGCGATATTTTAAAGGAATCAATTTTCAGATCCTCAGCTCTGTTAAGTGCACAGAAGCAAAACTGATCTGCTGAAGAAGGAACATGTAGTTGAGTTCTGCCTCTTTTCCTAACTTTGCTTCATAATTTTTCTTCCCCAACTTACAATTTATTTCTTCCCTTCTAGATTTTAACATCTTTCATTATTCTAGAAGGTAAAAATCCCAGAACAGCCAAAATGTAGCAACAATTTTCAAAATACTACTTTCAATATTGAAAAGGTGAATGATTCTGATGAATGGGAAAGAAATGATAAAATTTTGCAATTCAGTGTTTTCCAACTATATGCATATAACAAAAGTTACAGGAGCATATAATTGACATGCCAGTTGATAAGTCCTTAGTTTTGAGTGATAGATCACTATGTTGCTTTGTATACATGATTACAGAAGAATTTAAAGAATTGAGAGATATTGCTATAACCCCTTTAATTATTAGCTATTTGTGTGAACAAGATTTCTTAAAGTTCACACCTGTAAAAAGAAAAATAGAATATTTAATACTATATCATTCTAACAAATAATATGATTTAGCCTCAGAAATATGAACTAATTATAAAAAGTCCATTTATAAACATATATGCATTTAATACAATTTTACTGTTAATGTTTAATAACTTGAAGTTAATATTTAGTAATATATCCTTTATATATTATTTTATGGATTTATATTTATATATAATATATTGTATAACTGTACATGTCCAAAATGTTATTTTTATAAGGTTGTTCATTGCAGCATTGTCAGTAAAAGCAAAAAATATCCATGATTAGGAAATAAATTAAATAAACCCTGGTAAAGCTATACATGAAGTACTATACAACTATGAAAAGAAAGTAAAAGAGCTGCCTACCCAATGACTGACATGGATTGATATTTAGAATATGTTGCTGTGTTGTGATGAACAATAACACCCCCTACCAAGATATCTACATCTCTTCTTCTATGACAGAAGAAGAGAATACAATGGGAAGATGGAAACAAATATTGGAGTGGTTTGGCTACTGGCCAAGGAATGCCAAAACAGACTCTAGAATTTGCAAGAGGCAATAGATGCTTCCTTGGAGCCCCCAGAAAGAACCACAGCGGCAAACCTGATTTTAGCCTTGAAAAACTGATTTTTGACTTCTGACCTCCAGAAGTATAAAGTAATACATTCCTGCTAAATTTATGGAAACTTGTTACAACAATAATAGAAGATGAATACCATTGTTAAAAGTAAAAAAGTAAGTTTTATATGCTGTGCTTTATTTTATGAAGTAACAGATAAGGGCAGAAAAGTGTGTATTTATGTTTGCTCAAATATGTCTAAAATACCAAAAAATGAAAACAGCTACCTATAGGAGAAAGGAATAGAAAGGAGACTTCTCAATGTTTGCCTTGTTGTATTATTTTGGTTTTTGAACCAAGTGAAGGTATAAACTATTAAAAATAAAACAAAAAATGAATATATAAAATTTAAAGAGGAAAAAGTGGAAGCATTTTATTTTAAATTGGAGGTTGGATGCTTCTAAAGATTTTGAGACTTAGAAACCCTTTTATTTCTCAAGAAACCTTGTCCTTCCCATCATGTATGCAATAATTCAAATTTGAAATTCAAGGATTAGCAATAAAAGCCAAGAGAAAGAGAGAGAAGCAAGATTCCAGTGGAATCGATTTGATAACAGACAATTGGGTGATTTGTATATATAATGAGTAAAGAAATAAATGAAGAGATTTTTATTATATTTTTCATTATTGGAATTGAAATGGCTGTTATTTACTTTTCACATCTAGAGCTGACATACTAAAAAAAATTAATTGGGCTATATAAACTGTAACTTCAATCTTTCTCCCAAACTTGAAAAATTTTAGATCCTTTATAGAAAATAAAACTGGAAATTAGTGATCTAAAATATTCTTTAAAAAAAATTTTAAAAACCGCTCTTATGTAGTTTGAGATAAACATGTAATAAATGACTGAGGAGTGATGCACTCTGGTTAGTTATGTAATCTGGTAAATCAAATTCCACTATCATTTTTTAAAAATAGATGGCAATAAAACACAATCAAGATATTTTGAGACACAACCCAGAAAACAGGTGATTATTTGTTGATCATGGGATGTGTGTGCGTGTGTGGCGTGTGTGTGTGTGTGTGTGTGCGTGCATACACATTCAGGCCTAAGCACTGCTGTACAATCCCAAAAGCAATCAGAGTCACAAAGTCTGAGGTTGGTCATGAGAAGCATTGGTTTTCTGAGTGCAGTCTATGGATAAAGTAGGAAGACAGCTCTAGTGCAACGGAAAGGACACTATACCTGAAATCCCGAGAATTGGGCTGGATTGGCTCCACCACTGCTGTGAGTCCCCAGTTAAACTATTAGACTCTAATGCTCATTTTCCTCCCAGGACAGTACCACACACTGTGTTGTGGACCCATTCTATACCAATAGGCTTTAAAGGCACATTCTAAACCAATGTGCTTTAAAGGCACACAGTGCTAGATTTAATTTTATCTCCATCATTACTAGTGGTAAAACTTTAAATAAAGCTCTCTGAAACAGTTTTACTATTTTTATAATGGGAAATAACCACAACTCCTTGTCAGGGCTGCTATGAGACTAAAATAAGATATTATAGCACACATAACACATAATCAGCACATATCATTATAGTGAGCTGTTATTATTAATGACATCTCCATATTAGGTTATTATCCAAATTAAATTAGTACCCAGATGTAAGCACTTAACACAATATCTAACATGTCATAGGTACCAAAAATAAGTATTTATTCAAGATGTCAGAAAGTTACTATCCATTAAATTCATATACTATGTTAGAACTTTAAAGTGATAAGGTACAGTCTCTCTTCCTTCAGTGATGTCATACAAATATTATTGTCCTCATTTTACAGAGCAATGCAATGTCATATTTACTAAATCATAAGAAATAGCTCATGTTGTCTCATGAATGAAAAGAATTCATGGGGACAATGGGATATTTGAAATTGAGGCCATCTAATCAATGCTGTTAGATTTCTCACTCCATTCACTGCATAAATTTTAGAGTAATCTGTGTTAATCACAAAAACAAAGCCATGCTTTAAGCATTTTGACAGTTCCCCTATATCACCTACATATGAATTCCAAACTACTTAACAAGGTGTACTGACTTTCTGTCATCTTACTTCTATCACACTCTAATCTCATCTACTTCCATTCTCTGCCTTACACTTTTTGATCTGGTAATTCCTCCTTACTTGAGTTGCCCTTGATGTAGGACTCTTGCTTTTCTTCATGCTTTTAGTTACACTATCACCTTTGCCTGGACTTCCCTGTCTGCTCCCATCTCCATGCCATTTTCACTTGCCTAATTCTTACTCATCCTTTAGAACTTAGCTCACATGTACTCATCTTGTTTTACCCACCTGCCCTCACTCCTTCCTCACCCCATCTCCCATTAGAATGTAAGCATCTCATGGTGGCTGTGATTATTTATCCTCAATTCCCCAGTCTCTAACAGCACATAGGAAAGGGGCTTAACAAATCACTGTTGAATTAATATAAAAATGAAGGAACATGACCAGTAATAGTTTCTTTCTATTTAAGTACTTTCAAATATGAAGGGAAAAGGCATTTACCCTTTAAAAAGCAGGGAACTCTTTAAAAAATTATAAAAGAACACTCACCTCATCTGCATAATTTATTGATCAAAAAATCTATTGGAATGTAATAGAATGTAAGTACCAAAGTAGTGTTTTCCTAATTTAAAAAAAATATAAATAAAGATAAGAAACTTGAATTTTATTCCTATCTCTGTATTTTTTAATGTTCCTATTTGTCACGGAAAAGAAATAGAAAACCCAAGCTGAACAACATAGGAAAATAAATTAACACTGGCATATTTAGAAACCAAATGGAAAGGAAGCAGCTCTTGCTTGTGCACAGAATGATATTAGCAGAAAACATTACGGACAAGATTCTCTGAAAGAGGGACTAAAGCCAGCAGCAAAGCAACTAACATCTCTGATCATTTTCAAGTTTTCTAAAGAAACCCTATCAGACTGAAGCATTCACTCAGTCAGTCATACTTTACTTCTCCAAGTTTGAAGCTAAATTAGTCAGAATAATGAATAAATTGGTTACATTTAGTAGTGATTCATAATAGGTGAAATTTATCATCAGAAATATACTTTTTGTATAATACAACTATTTTACCCAAAATGGCCTCCTATGGAATCCCATGCTGAATTTTTAGGTGCCATAGTTTGATTTGCCACCAAAAAAATATCAGAGAAGAAGGAACACTAGAGTCGGACTTAAAGAATGACACCTGCCTCTATCAATTATCAGACTTGTGACTTTATGAAGTGAAAGAAACATCCTCTACTTTTCTCATCTCATAAGGATGAATCAACATGAGGGGCTCAGAAGGCTACCATCACATTTCTTAGAATGCAGAATTGGTTCATGATCAAAAATAAAAGCAAAGAGGACTAGAAAATGTCTCGGTGCTATTGTTGGTGGCGTTTCTGTTTGTTTCTTTGTTTCAAAGTTTCATTTGGCCCAAATTTTCATTTGCTTGTTTATTTGCTAAGATTAAAAATTATTTTACATCCTATAAGACCAAAGAAGATGCAAGAGTCAATTATAAAATGACATGTGGAAATGAAAGACCAGAATTCATTGGATCATATTCTGCTGTGGTTATTTCTGTCAAAAATAAATTTTAGATGAAAAGGAACAAAAATAAAGCAATGAGAGGAAGATACCATCCAATATAAATAAGGAAATTCTGAAATCAATCACTTCTTCTCAGGCTGTCTCCTGAAGTTTGTGCATTATGCCCACACGATGATAAAGATGACAAAAGGTAGCAGAATCAATTAATATGATGATTAGACTTTAATCATGATTACGATTATTATTTGGAATGAAGAAAAGAGGAGAAGTGACAAAAACTGTAGTTATCATTAGGATATAAGCTGGAAACGAGGGCACTGAAAGGAAGAGACAGCAGGCTTGTTGTCCTTAGATACCCTTATTTAGGTAAGTAATTAGCCACCTGCTATGTGGCATCAAAAGATAAATCTGGTATCAAGGTGTTCACGTTTTAAGAAAGAATTTCTGAATATATTGGAGCTTTTCAAAATTGAGATGAGTTAACAGTGTGCTCTCTGCACTGATGATTTTTTATTGCAAATTTTATTATTGCCTGATAGTAACATCATAGAGGAACCTGAAGTATTATAAATTTGTTGAATTAAACTATTTGTTACCCCCTAACTTTAAACTTTTAATATAGGTAAAATGGATTAATGGTCCCTAAAAGCTTGTGTGTGTGTGTGTGTGTGTGTGTGTGTGTGTGTGTGTGTGTGTATAAAATGAAACAATCAAAGTGAAAACACTTTGAAAACAATGTGAGGACACACAGTTATTAAATTCTATAAAATTTGCCTCATGTTATTCATAGTTTAAAATTCTGATAACCATAGAAATTATAAATTATTTTTATGCTATAAAGGAAATAAAACAATTAGCATGTGACTGATGAGGGAAACCTTGTTGATTAGTTCAAATAGCCATAATCCAGGACATGCCAATCCAGGACGTGCCCAGGATCCAGGATCCTGCCACTGCATTCCAGCTCAGGAGACAAAGCAAGACTCTATCTCAAAAAAAAAAATAATTCTGAAATGGCAGTTACTGTTAATCATGATGGTGGGCAAATCAGGTGCACACACACACATACACACACACACACACACACACACACACTCTCCCCCTAACGTGGACATTTTGGTTATACATTTAAAAAAAAAAAATGTGAAAGCAGGAAAAAGAAATAACAAATTCAGGAACAAAGAAAGATCTCTTGCAGCTGAATAGGAATTTAAGGAATATGATCTACATATTTGCTTATCTATTTATCTATCTATTTAAAGAATATGATCTACATTTTTGCTTATCAATCAATCATCTATCATCTCTTTCTATTTCAGTTTGACTGAAGAATGAATTATGAGATGTTAAAATAGCAAATAAGTTTGGAAAATTAAATTAAGATCAATTTCAAAATGACACTAGGAAAGTCATTTGTTTCTACCCTTAGTATTCAATGAGCTGTTAGAATTGGGATGATAAATACCTCACAGGTATGTCTCCATTCTTCCCTGTATCTCTGTGATAGACAGAAGTAGAAATCTAGTGCTCTTTCCCACTGTGTCAGAGTTTAGTCATAGAATCACTCTTGACAGAGGGACCCAGGCAGCCTGTAGCATCAATCGTTCTGAGTCCATGATGTAACACCCATCCACTATGGGTGCATAGGTGATTTTTGAGTATGAAATGGAAAGACTGGTGCTTAGCTTAAGAACAGGCAGATATGGATGTTTCAGGAATGGAAAAATCAGAAAGAATTGATCCAGGAGACAACTTAAAAACTTAAAAATACAATTAAAATAATATCTCTGATGAAAAGTTCTAAGGCCCTAAATTTAATTTTAGCTAGGGAGAATTTTGGATAAATTCCCTCAGAGTAAATGGTTCAATGACTGCTTCAAAATAAATTTACATATATTTTTTTGAGGTATAAACAGCAATAAGGCTGGTCATAATTATTTTTTTTCCTCGCTATTTTTTGTAGAATAAATTACACCTCAAATAATCAACACATCCAAAAATATGTTTCCCACATATCTTTATATTTAAATCATAAATATAAAGGCCAGTTGTTGTGGTTGTTATTGTTTTGTTTTGTTTTGTTTTAGAAGGAGTCACTCTGTCTCCCAGGCTGGGGTGCAATGGTGTGATCTTGGCTTACTGCAACCTCTGCCTCCCAGGTTCAAGCAATTCTTCTGCCTCAGCCTTCCAAATAGCTGGGATTACAGGTGCGTGCCACCATGCCCGGCTAATTTTTTTTTTTTTTTTTTTGGTATCTTTAGTAGAGACAAGGTTTCACCATGTTGCCCAGGCTAGTCTGGAGCTCCTGACCTTGTGATCCACCAGCCTTGACCTCCCAAAGTGCTGGGATTATAGGTGTCAGCCACTGCACTGGAATCCAGAGGGAAATTTTTTAAAAGTTAAACAGTGAGTCAGGACATAAATTCGAATTAGAAATAAATCTAATACAAACAAATAGATTTCTATATTTCAAGCTTTCTAGCATTCATTTACATAAAATTTGAAATTATTTCTGTGTCCTTGAAAAATTTTTTCTCAGCAAGAAATAGATTTATTTCTTAGACAAGGAAGATATTCCTTTGAAGAGTTTTATGAAAAGGACACCACAATATCATGAGCATATTCCTCAACAACATTTATATATTTGAGGCAATGCAATTCACTGCTTCTTAGAGTCCCTAAAAAAAGGGGGAGGCTGTTAGCACTACCCTAGACACAATATAGAAGAAGCTATTCTATGGCAGTTGGAAAGAGATTGACAACAAAAATATAACCAGTTTGCAGCTTTCTGCTGGCTTGACTTAATACAGAGATAGATTTTTATAGTATCTAGAGAAAGAGATGTACTCAGGCTTTACCTGCTGTCTCAACTGAGCTTCTGATTGATAGTGGATAGCAATAATGTTTTAGTTAGGGGCATTATTGGTTGGAGGGAGTGGAGACACACACAATTTGGTGCAAGAAAAAGATGTAGGAATACAGAGAGGGCTGCCACAATTGAAATATGATAGATAAAGAATAGCTGGGCCCCATGGGAAATGTATCTGGGAACTGAAAAGAAACAAGGCAGCTTCTGTATCTGTCTGTTCTGTCTGTCTTTCTCTGGGCCTATCCAGTTATCTCTAACATGCTTTCTTTTTATTTTTATTGTTTTAATTAATTAATTAATTAATTACTTTTTATTTCAATAAGTTTTTGTAGATCAGATGGTGTTTGGTTACCTGCAAGAATGGCCGTAATAAAAAAATTTTTTGTTAATGATGTTGGCATGGGGAACACTTTTACACTGTTGGTGGGACTGTAAACTAGTACAACCAATATGGAAAACAGTGTGGAGATTCCTTAAAGAACTAAAAGTAGATCAAAGAAGTCATTACACGAAAAAGATAATTGCACATGCATGTTTATAGCAGCACAACTCGCAGTTGCAAAAAAATCAGCCCAAATGCCCATCACATCCACAAGTGGATAAAGAAAATGTGGGTTGTGTGTATATATATATACCAATATATATTCTAATATATGCATATTGGAATACTACTCAGTTATAAAAAGGAACAAAAATAATGGCATTTGCAGCAGCAGCAACCTGAATGGAATCAGAGACCGTTATTCTAAATGAGGTAACTCAGGAACAAAAAAACCAAACATTGTATGTTCTCAATCATGAGTGGGAGCTAAGCTATGAGGACACAAAGGTATAAGAATCATACAAGGGACTTTGGGGACTCCAGGGAAAGGGTGGGATGTAGACGATAGATAAAAGGTACAGTTTTTAATTTATCTTATCTCCTTTCCTAATCATTCATAACCTTTTATATGTTAGCTTCCTAAGTGGGTTATGGAAACATTATTTGTTATATCAAGGTACTTAATAATTTGTAATAAAGACTTCTAAATAAAATAATTTCTAAATAAAGTCTTTACAAAATTGTATTTGAAAAGGGGTTTATTTAACTTTAACGTAATTTCCAGATAAAGACATTACTCCTGTTTTCTTTACACGATCAGTGCCAAAAGTGTCAAAAATTTTTGACTTACCATTGTATACATTCTATTTTATCCAATTTATCTGAACATGCCTACTTTACCAGTCAAAAATAATAATAATAACCAGTCCACATCTAGATTATCATGTTTGAGTTTACCACACATTATTTTATTGCAGGGAGCACTAACTTTTAAGGGCATTGATTAATAAAAATGTATACTGTCTACTGTTTCAACCTAGTGAAAGTTCTATAGAGTCTTGATAATTAGTCTACAGGGAAATGCAGCAAAATTTACATAAAGCTAAAATAAGTAAGCTTATTCTGTGGTTCTTTAAAATGCTAGAATTAAGACCAATAGACAGAATATTCACAAAGATAAATTTTAGTTCACATAAGAAAGATCTTTCTAAATATTAACAAGTAAATATTTAAAGTTAGGCTTACCCAAATTTGCATCTTGTCTGTCTTACTGCCTGGTCATAGAATCTTAGATACTTGATAAGTATAATTCGGCGTCCATTATCTTTATAAATTTGGAGGAAAACCATGAACTGAGGTTGTTATGAAGATTAATTGCTATTGTATATAAAATACATTTAGCATAGGGCCCTGTTCATGATATTTAAAAATTGCTATGGCATCTACAAATCAGAATATAAGAGGATATTGACTGGATTGTTCTCTGTCAGTAAACCAGAAACAGAGTGCTTTGTTTTTGACTAAAAGGTTGCAATAGACAACCTCTAAGTTTGTATCACATGCTAAGATTTTGGAATAATATTAACTATAGCAAAGTCTTTCGGCATGAAGGTTAAAAGTCTGATGCCATAAGCCATATCAACTTACAATTGATCATGCTACTACAAAGCTAATAATAGAATACATTTACAGTTCTCACAGTCACGCAGTTATAAAAGACGAGCACAGACGCAGGCACACACACACATACACGCACACAATTAAGAAATAAGTTAAGGTTGCAGAATATAGGGTGAACATAATTCCTATCAAAATCCCAACTTGAGTGCAGAAATTGGAAAGCTAATTCTAAAATTCATATGAAATATCAGGAGACCCAAGATAGCCAAAACAATCTGGAAGAAGAAAACCAAAGTGTAAGGACACAAACTTCTTATCTTCAAAATTTACAACAAAACTATGGTAATCAAGACAAGATAGACCCATAGATCCATGGATTGAATTGAAAGTAGAGAATAAACCTTAACATTTACAATCAGTTAATTTTAACAAGGATGCCAAGACAATACAATGACAAAAGAATTGTCTTTTCAAGAAATAGTGTTGAAGCAACTGACAGGCCCATGCAAAAAAATTAAGATGCATCTATGCCACACAATATATACAAAAATTAACTAAAAATTAATCTAAAAGCCTTAATTTAAGAGCTAAAACTATTAAACTCTGGAAGAAAATATGGGAATAAATTTTATAACTTTGGATAAGCAATTCTTATACATATGTATACACATATAGCACTTAAAGCACAAGGTCCAAAAGAGATAAAAATGAATAAATTGAACTTCATCAAAATTCATTAAAATAAGTTGAAATTAATCAAAACTTTGTTCCTTAAAAAAACACCATCAAGAAAAAAATCACAGAAGGGAGAAAAATATCTGCAGTCATGTGTCTGATAAGGAATTTGTATCAAGAGTATAAAAAGAATTCTTACAACCTCAAAATAAAAATATAGGTAATCAAATTAAAAATTGGACAAAGAATTTCAATAGGTATTTCACCAAATTAAAGAGTCAAATGGACAGCAAGTGCATAAAAAGTTGTTCAAAATCATTATTCATTAGAGAAATGCAAATCAAAATCACAGTGAGATGTGACTCTGCATCTACTAGAATGGCTAAAATTAAAATGAAAACAGACAATAACAAGTGTTGGTAAAGATATGAAGAAACTGGAATTTTTGTACTTTGCAGATGAGATAGTATAAAGGTGCAGCCACCTTGGAAAATAATTTGGCAGTTTCTCAAAATTATATACGTAGTTATCCTACAGCCTTCTAATTTCATTCTTAGATATATCCAAGAGCATTGAAAACATATGTTCATAAATTATTTTTTACAGTTGCTTAGGAGCATTATTCATAACAGCCAAAAACAGAAAACAACTGAAAGCCCATAAACTGATGAATGGACAAACAAAATGTGCTATATCCAAACAACGGAATATTATTCAGCAACAAAAATGAACACAGTACTGAGAGTTCTGTAAGATAAATGAACTTGGAAAAAAAATGCTAAATGAAAGAAGCCAGAAACAAAAGGCTACATATTGTATAATTCAATTCTATGAAATGCCTAGAACAGGCAAATCACTGGAGACAAAAAGTAAATTAGTGGTTTGCAAGGGCTAGAAAGGCAGGGAGAAAAAAGAGTGATTGCTAATTGATATGAGATCTTTTCTCTGGAGTGACAAAAGTGTTCTAAAATTAGTTTTGGTGCTTGCATAACTCTGTAAATAAACTAAAACCTGGATAATCATATATTTCATAAAGCAAAAATTTATGACATATGAATAATCCCAATAAAGCTTTTGTCAAAAAAAGAAAATATGATACATATAGTAAAATGTTATTTGTCTAAGTTGAAAACATTTAAAATTATTTAACTGTTTATGGATATACACATCCAATTTGTACAAAAACAAAGTTTTTAATATATACATGTTAAATTCAGGGTACCAGATACTTGCAGATATGAAGAGGGAGGAAGGAAGAGCAATGGAGGGGTTAAATGATAAAATACTTTATTTTTACAGCTATATTGGAAAACAAGTACAATCAAATACAGTGCATTTTAAAATCTGGTCGTTGATGCATGCACACTCATATAGTATTCTCTGACTTTTTGTACATTTGAAATATTTCATAACAAAATATTTTAAAATAAAGGAAAATAGGTCATTATTAAAATTACAGGCTAAAAAAATTTCTATTGATCAATTCTGATCATTCTGAGCTATTTTCTTACAAACTGCAATTTGCAGGTTAGCAAGAAACAAGCTAAGAATAGCCTAGATTCTACAATAAAGAAGGAAGTATTCATCAACAAGTGCTAAGCAATTATCTATATGCAAGATAGCCCACTGATCAAAAAAGAGTTAAAGACGAAGCATGAAAAATTCAATACTAACACAAATAGTAAGTTCTGGCAAAAATCTATCTGAGAAACGTGCGTACCACTGAAGAAAACATTACTATAACGCAGTGAAGGGACAGGAAATTTGAAATCAGAAGATCTGGTTCTAGAAGCTTGTGTACCCATTTATCACCTGTGTGTTCTTGAGTAAATCACAACTTATGAAGTTAATCAGCTAATTTTCAAGGCTAAATGAGACTAAATGAGCGACAACATCATTTTTGTGGGAAATTGAGGTGTATTATATGCAATTTTACTTATTGTGGGAATATGATTTATAATATTTGAGCGAACAAGGTAAAAACAGATTTTCATTCTCAAAGAATCAAACAGATATTCTGAAATGTGATGGTTATTCTCAATGTGAGTAAATGTTAGTAAAGGGATGTACCATGTCCACAAAGAGTATTGTAAATCATTTCTCATGATGACATTCTTCAGAATTAAAGAACCCTGAAGGACAGTTTCCCTAATTCCTGGAATTTTCCTGTCCCGATAAATAAAAAATAGCTAAAATCATGTTCTCTAAAGAATCAGTGTTCCTATAGTGTACATAATCCTTTCTTTAAATGAGACTTTTTAAAGGCAGTATCATCTGCATTCTGCCATCTTAGATTGCTGTTCAGGCATAAAAACCATAGTCTGAGAAGTATTAATCTCCTTAATTCTATATGTTGTCCTTACCAGATGCTCTTTTTTATACTCCATTGCCTAATTTAAACTTCGGTGTACACTCAACACATGTGAAAGCTGCAGAATGAGAGTATCACCAACAGTTTCAAATAAAAGCATCTGATTCCCTGAGCACAGTGGCTTCTGCCAAATTCAAAATCCTCACTTAGAGTTCTTTCTCCTAGCCTGTTCTTACTGCCTCCCTTGTCCAGAAAAAGATCTGGATCTACTCTGGAGAAATTTAAAGAGTAAGAGAGAGAGACCAAAGTGAGTAAGAGTACGTCCATTCCAATTATGCAACAATAGGGCTGGGAAATAAAAATTGTTAGGAATTCTCCAAAGTTTCTAAATAGTGTGTTCCTATGTAATACAGCTTTCCCAGTTCCTCATAGTACAGTTGCTACAGGAACTTGAACTAGAAGCTTAGCAAATAGGTCCACAAGGACGAAGAAGAGCCTGGATAAATTCCTTTGAAAAGCTTTGGTTGCTCAAAGCCACAACACACAGAAATGAAAGTCTAAGCTTCTGCTTTTCTGTACTGGGATGAAGAGGTAGAGGCAGAGGGAGAGGGAGAAAGAGTTGAAGAAGTGAGAGGAGGGGTAGAGGGTCCACTATATCAACTATAGGAATAATCCCTAGATTTCATTGCTACTTGGTGATTCGTAGGTGACATTCAAGGAGGCTAGTTCTCAAGGAAATGATATTACCTGCCCACTTCCGTTCAGTTGGTAAAAACACAACAGGGATTTTAACCACAATAATGTGGTATAGGGTTGTGTGTGTGTGTGTTTGTGTGCATGTGCACACATATATCCATGAAAGACTTCCATTGTCAAACTATTCTTATATTCAATAATTATTAGGACTTTTAAACATGTTTATATCTTTCTTTTAACTGTGCAAAGCCTGAGCTATCCAATCAAATAAGAAGGAAAAAGTGAAGAATTACTGTTATTTTTATTATAATTACTCAAAATTCAAAAGAGGGAAGAGAAGAAGAGAACTTGAAATCAGTAGGAGATCCAAAGAATGGGATGCATATTGCAGATAAAGTAATGCTTATGAATTCACAGAACATTTCAGTTTCTGCTTGGGATGTAAAAAGGGCCCTGAGTTGAATACAGTATCTAAACCAGAGAAATGAGAAATTGTTATTTAATTCTTCATTCTACCTGAAAGTCACTGTTGTTGAGTTGATTTTGTCTTTGGTATTTTTGTTTTCGATTTTTCTCTTTAAAATACATTTCTTAAAGGTGGGTACGGGAATAGGAACAAGGTGATATATGTAACTTCTTGCATAAAATCTGCCAAAAATTCATCACTGTATTTGCAAACAAGTAGGAAATTACTTCTAAAGTTATCAGAAAAAATATTCTTCACATACAGAATGTTTGTTTTTATATCAAGGCATCTAAGATCAGAAATATATATTTTATAAATATGAATTTGAGTCAGATGCCATTGTGAATACATTTTAATTTCTAAATTCAAAAGTAAACATTACTGAATTACAGTAGGAAAAGATCAATTTTCCCAAATATTAACATGAGAATTCCATAAATGCTAAGCCTTACTTTCCTAAATATTCACCATATGCCTTCACATTTGAGTGTCCTATATGTATGTATGTCCATGTGTCAGTGCTGTATGAAAAAATACAGTTTCTTACATACACATAGTGCATTTTTAGTCTGTTTTTTACCCCTCGGTGGGGTGGTCAGAAGTCATAACTGAAACATTTTTTTTTAAGCAATCCTAACAACATATGAACATATATGAGATAAGCTTTAATGTTTTCTACTTGAGAAAGAGACTAGCAAAGCAAAATAGTCACATAGAGCTATTTGAACACCTTTACCCTGGACTCAGCTATTTTTGTTTGCTGTGCCGCATAAGTTGTCTGTGTCAATTGGTCTGAGGACAGCAAAGCCCCTCAGATAGAGAAAACTTATTCCATAGGGGCTCTAAAAAATCTATCAGCTCAGTTATTGAAATGGGGTAACAATTCTATCAATTTCAATAGAGTTCACATTTTGCCAAGAATTACAATGTTTTTGGCCATTTGTTTTGTTTTTCCATTTTAAAACCATATTTGCTACCAAGGAAACTTGATCTGTGTACGATATTTTTTAAGTTTAATTCACTGGATTAATTTGGATAGCCTAATTTATGCTGCAGTAATAGAATAATCCTGAAATCTCGGTGACTTATTACAGCAAGTAGTTTCTTTCTTGCTCAAAGGACACATTCCATGTGAATTGCTGGGGGAAATCCCTCTACATAACTACTCAGTGACCCAAGTTGTCTGAAACTACAGTATCTTGCAGCTGCTCCATTGCCTCATTGGTTTCAATGATAAAGCAGAAGAGAAGATGGTAAGTCACACACTGGTTCTTAATTGTTTCATCTTCAAGTCATACTTGTTACTTCCACTCACAACCTGTTGGTCAGTATTAGTTCCAAGGATGCGAGAAATTTGGATTGCATATGGATTGTCAATGAGTAGTGACTGTCTCTGCCATAATCATTAAATTTATTTGATAAGCAGAAAATATTCTAAGATTTTTTCAAAATAAAGGCTTTTTATAAGGCTTTTTTTCTGCAAAAGTGTAACTTTAGGAATTGAGTGTCATCCTATGAATTCATTTTTAAGAGTCTGTTTCTAGAAGAACAGACTAGAAAAACTGAAAGAAAACTAGTCATCTTTGAGTGAATTTCTACACTAAGAAAGCAAATTGTTTTCTGAGTTTAGTCCATTGAGTAATTTTACCACAATAAATTTTAATATTTTTGCTGATTTAAATAAATATCACCAAACCGAGACTCACCAATTTCCTGTTACCAAAGAGTCTTTTTCACAACTGTTCTAACTTATGCTCATAGGCTCTTTGCATACCAACAAAAAAGTTGCATATCTTCTCTCTATATCTATGTACCTATAAGTAACCATATATATATATATATATATATATATATATATAGTATTATATAAAACACTGTATAAATATAAAACTGTAATATATATCACATACCCCTTTTTGGCATCCGTAGGGTATATTACATAATTTAGAATGTAATTGTAGCTGATTTTGTTTTTACTACTGACATAATCAAAGTAAAATTAAATCCAAATATAGGAGAATAAAAGTTATTTAAGTTTTCTATATCCTTATTAATACATAATAGTGGAGGAACAAAACAAGATTTAGGTTTAGAGTTTGTCATCTGATAGTTTATATTTTAGGAAAGAGATGTTTCATTGCCTTCTGAGCAGTGCCAGGTCACCCAAGGAGAAAATCAGATTCTGAGGGCTGACTTCTTTTTTCACATGGCAGGAGAGAAGTGATAATGGATTGCTATCTTTAAAAACGTGGCAACATTGGCTATAGTCATCAGAAATTTCCTAACCTACTTTGACAAGGGTATTCAGTTAGGTCCCTTGCTGAGTAACAGTACTTCTATCCATGATCTTTGCTAACTATTGCAGTGTGATTTTTATTTCATCCAAAATAACTTTACCTAGAGGAGGAAATAAATAGAATAGTCATTTGAAATTATGCAACAATTAGGTAGCAAATTAATGCCCCATCCAGGCTTTTAGTCATTTGTCTCGCATAATAAAGGTTATTTAGTATTGCTGATGCTTTTCTTTAATATAATTACTCAAATATCAGGTCCTAGAATGGATGAAGAATTGACTGCCTTCATCAACATTCAGCCTAGGGTTTATAATAGGAAGCACTGAAGGCAAAATGAAAGTCTTTTTGGTGAACAATATTAGTAACAATAAGCAGGACTTTCTCTGTTTTTCTGTAAGCCCATTAATTGTTTCAAAATAGACTCATCTTATGTCCACAAATGGATGATACTCTGCTTATCGTACATTTTTAAAAGTTAGATTATATTTAGAAGTATTTAGTTGTATATCAAAACAACCTCAATGTTCAGAAATAAATTTTTAAAAATATTGGAATGCAGATGTCTTTAAAATTAATGGTTGTTACCTGGTCAGTTGTTCACAATCACTTGTAATATATAAAGATATGTTATATGACAGTTTCTGTTAATATATATTTATATATGAAACGTATGGTATACAACAAAATGTTTTAAAAGGTATTTTTAATGTTGGTCTAGTTTTATGTTTATCTGTTCTTTGTATATGAGATATAAGGGTAAGGCAGTAATTATTGTGCTCTTTGTACAAGGCACTATGGTTTTCACTTCATTAAAAAAAAACCCTTATTTGATCTTCATAACTATATTATGAATTGGATGAGATACTGTTATAAAGTATACGTATGAATGAATTAAATACATATCCCAAGAATGTGTAGTTAATTTGTGCAGAAGCAGAGATTTGAATCAGATAGTCTACATGCTTGGTGCCTGTATTCATAGTACTATACTATCCCCTGTAGAATGAAGTAAACAGTTATTTCTTAGGTAATGAAATAAAAAAAGGTAGAATAAAAGTTGACAACTGAAAATTCTTTTATGAATGAATTCATGTGGTCAAAAGCCATATTTAAGGTACCATGTGAAATGATGAATATTGGGACCAAGGGGTAAAACTTCAATATTATGCAGATAAGTTATTCAGTATTGACTTATTCCTGAGAAAACATAAGGTTATATAAATACATTATTTTTGGTTCTTATTTAATGTATTTATTAAATTAACAACTAAGCTAACAGTTTTTATCATTTTTAAAAGTAAATCATTGTAGAAAACAATGAGGAAGTGGAAAAGTTTGATATTTCTCTTTTTCATTTCTTTATCTGATTATGTTAAGAAAAAAAATTCATATGAATTACAAAAGTTTTAAAGACTTCCTGAAATTAGTTATGCTGTTTTAAAAAGGTAGGGAAGGGGGATCAGGCACAGTGGCTCACCCTGTAATTTCAGCACTTTGGGAGACAAGTTAAAGGACTGCTCGAGGCCAGGAGTTTAAGATCAGCCTGAGCAACAGTGTGAGACTCTGTCTTTCAAACAAAAAAGAGGATCACTATTTAGTGACATCTGAGCTTTGGCATAAAGACGCTTTACTATAAATGATGCAATAAATATAGAAAACAGAGAAAAACTGCTAAAGGGACTTGAACATTCAAGGCAAAATTACCTTGGTATATATTATAGTCAGCCCAATAGATTAAACTATTATAATATTTGGAAAATAATTGATGAAAAAACCAATGTAAATGTTTTACCACACAACAAGAAAAATTTTAATCTGAATGTGAAGACAATAAAGCTAGTAAAAAGTTACTGGCTTTCTTTCAATTTTGTACATTTTAAGCAACTTTTTAATAATGTTTTATAATTACACAAAAGCATTCAAGTTTAAAAGACTTTATACCCATGTAAATAAATAGATAAGTTTTCATGTAAAAAATACAATTGATAAGATTATGACCTCTTATGTTACTTATGTCTACCATGAGAGAAAAAATTTAGCCAAAAATTAAAGAAAGAAAGAAAGAAAATAAACAATACATGCAAAAGAATGCAAAGAGAAATTACCTACATATATATAGGATGAGGAAGAAATAATTTTAAAAATTGTATAAAATATATATTAAAAATTCACCATATGAGTTTTATTGAATAGATAGTATAACATTTATCAAGAGATTGTCCTGTGACTCACAAAATTAGTGTCCTCAAAGACAGTGCTTATTTAACTAATTGCTATAGATAAATATGGTAATCTAGACATGGGCTGTAATAGTATTATACTGATAGAGTCAATATCCTTAACATGATAAAAAGTATCTATGAAAACCTACAGGTAACACATTTACTTGTGAATACTGAATGCCTTCTCCTTAAGATCAGAAACTAGACAGGAATGTCCATGCTCATTACTTAGATTTAAAATTTTATGGGATATGTTGGGTAGTGCAATAAGGCTGAAAATAAAATAATTATTATATATATTTAAAACAAAAAAAATTCTCAGATGACATGAATATATATGTAGAATTACATCTCTATCATCTAGGGATTATAGAGAAGAAATTACACTAGAACTAATAACTGTGTTTAGCAAGGTCATAGGATTTAAAGTCAATATCAAGTATATTTACATTTTCTAGGCATTAAAATATAAAATATAGATATTAATATATTTACCATAGAACCTCAAAACATGTAATAGAAATGAATTAAATTAAAAAATATATTTTTAAATTTCTGTACCAAAAACAACAAACTATTAATGAGAGAAATTAAAGAAGACCTAAGTGGAAAGATGTACCATGTTCATGAATCTTAACACTCAGTTATGTAAACCCATCAGTTTTTGACAAATACATCTGTAAATTCTAAGCAATAAAAACTAAAAACCAGTACATTCTTTGTAGGAATTGAAAAGTTGATTCCAGAATTTATGTGGAAAGTCAAGAGACCTAAGATAGTCAAAATAATTTGGAAACAGCTAGAATATACATTCTGCCTAAGTTCAAGACATATACCTTCATCCATTCAGAATACTGTAACGAAATACCATAGACTGGATGGCTTATAAACAACAGATACTTACTTCTCTCAGATCTAGAAGTTGGGAAGACCAAGACCAGCAAATTCTGTGTGTTTTGAGGACCTGCTCCCTAGTACAAAGACAACTGTCTTCTCCTTGTGTCCTCAGATGGTCAAAGGGACTTTCAGGCCTCTTCTGTAAGTGCACTAATCCCATCCATGAGAGTTCTGCCCTCATGACCTCATCACCTCCCAAAGGCTCACCTTCTAGTACCATCATATTGGGAATTAGGTTTCAACATATGAATTTTGGGAGATAAAAACCTTTAGTCTATAGCAACATAAGAAAATGACCATAACAAAGATAGTGTAATATTGTTTTACAGATAGACATATGTATGAAACGGCAATAAAATCAGATTAATATAGTAAATTGATTTTTAACAAAGGTCCCAAGGTAATTAAATGGTGATTTATAGATTTTCTACTTAATGATCCTGAAGTAATCAAAAATCCATATGAGGAAAACAAAATGAGAATAGACCACTACCTTACACCATAAGCAAAATCTAATTTGAACTAGATCATTTATTAGACAGCAAAGCAAATAATATACAACTTCAAGAAGTAAACAGAAAAAAAACTTTGTGACCTTGGGAAAGACGTATTGTTTTTATATAGAACACACCAAAAAATGAAGACCACAAATAAATATTAGATTTAATTAAAATTTAAACATTTTGGGGGAGGATCCAAGATGGCCGAATAGGCACAGCTCCAGAGTGCAGTTCCCAGCAAGAACAATGCAGAAGGTGAGTGCCCACCACATTTCCAAACAAATTTTCACTGCCCACAGACCAGGAGATTCCTGGGCCTAAAAATGCCATGAGTTTTCAGTGCGAGGTTTCAGCTGGTGCTGGGTTGGCACACAGAAACTCACACAAATCTGGGCAGCTATTTCAACTGATGCCTGGAATACCTGGGAGACAGAGCTGCCCATTCAACTGAAAGGGAGTGGGCAGAGACAGGGAGCCAGGCGATCTGGCCTTGTGAGTACCACCCCCACAAAACAAGCAATCTGAAATGCTCTGGATTGAGAGTTTCTCAGCAAGTGCAGCTGGACCCAGGATGGTCCAGCTCAGTGGGGGGAAGGGTGACCACCACTACTGAGGCAGTTAACAAGCAGCTGGGCAGAGCCTGCGGCAGCTCAGCAATGCCTCTGCTGGCAGACTGTGACTAGACTACTCCATGCAGGGCAGAGCATTGATGAAAAAAGGCAGCAGCACAACAGGAACTTATAAATAAAGTCGACCTTCCTAGGACAGAGCACCTGGGAAAAGAGGCAGTTATGAGTTCCACTGCAGTAGACTTAAAAGTACCTGCCCAGCAGCTCTGCATGGAACAATGGAGTTCCTAGCACAGCACTTGAGCTCCTATGAGGGACAAACTGTCTCCTCAAGCAGCTCCCCAACCCCTGTATAACCAAAGAGACACCTCATAAACGAGAGCTCAGGCCAACATCTGGCATGTACCCTTCTGGGATGAAGATAACAGAAGAAGAAATGGGCAGCAATCCTTACTGTTCTGCAGCCCCTGCGGGTGATCCCCAGGGAAGCAGGGTCTAGAGTGGACCTCCAGCAGTCCTGCAGCAAAGGGGCCTGACTGTTAGAAGGAAAACTAAGAAACAGATAGAAATAACTTCATCATCAACAAAAAGGACGTCCACTCACAGACCCGATCTGAAAGTCACCAACTACAAATACTACAGGTAGATAAAGCCACTAAGATGGGAAGAAACCAGTGCAAAAAGGATGAAAACACCAAAAACCAGAATGCCTCTCCTCCTCCAAAGGATCACAACTCCTCACCAGCTAGGGATCAAAGATGGATGGAGAATGAATCTAATGAATTAACAGAAACAGGCTTCAGAAGGTGGGTAATAACAAACTTCTCTGAGCTAAAAGAACATGTGCTAACCCAATACAAAGAAACTAAGAACCTAGAAAGAAGGTTAGATGAGATGCTAACTGGAATAAACGGCCTAGACAGAATATAAACTACTTGATGGAGGTGAAAAACACAGCAAAAGAACTTTGCGAAGCATACACAAGTTTCAATAGCCGAATTGACTAAGCAGAAGAAGGGATGTAAGAGATTGAAGATCAACTCAATAAAATAAAATGAGAAGGCAAGAATAGAGAAAAAAGAGAGAAAAGAAATGAACAAAGCCTCCAAGAAATATGGGATTATGTGAAAAGACCTAATCTACGTTTGTAGATGTACCTGAATATAATGGAGAGAATGAATCCAAGCTGGAAAATACTCTTCAGGATATTATCCAGGAGAACTTCCCCAACCTAGCAAGCCAGGCCACCCTTTAACTCCAGGAAATACAGAGAGTATCACAAAGATATTCCTCAAGAAGAGTAACCCCGATGCACATAATCATCAGATTCACCAGGGTTGAAATGAAGGAAAAAATGCTAAGGGCAGCCAGAGAGAAAGGTCAGATTACCCACAAAGGGAAGCCCATGCGACTGACAGAGATCTCTCCGCAGAAACCCTACAAACCATAAGAGAGTGGGGGCCAATATTCAACATCGTTTAAAAAAAGAACTTTTAACCTAGAATTTCATATCCAGCCAAATTAAGCTTCATAAGTCAAGGAGAAATAAAATCCTTTACAGACAAGCAATGTCTGAGAGATTTCATCACCACCAGGCCTGCCTTACAAGAGCTCCTGAAAGAAGCACTAACCCAGGAAAAGAACAACCAGTACCAGCCAATTCAAAAACATACCAAATGGTAAAAACCAATGACACAATGAAAAAAACGTATCAACTAATGGGCAAACATCCAGCTAGGATCAAAATGGCAGGATCAAATTCACATATAACAACATTAACCTTAAACGTAAATGGGCTAAAGGCCCCAATCAGAAGAAACAGAATGGCAAATTGGATAAAAAGTCAAGAGCCATTGGTGTGCTGTATCCAGGAAACCCATTTCACATGCAAGGACACACACAGGCTCAAAATAAAGGGATGGAGGAAGATTTACCAAACAAATGGAGAGCAAAAAAAAGCAGGAGTTGTAATCCTAGTCTCTGATAAAATGGACTTTAAACCAACAAAGATCAAAAGAGACAAAGAAAGGCATTACTTAACAGTAAAAGGATCAATGCATCAGGAAGAGCTAACGATCCTAAATATATACGCACCCAATACAGAAGCACTCAGGTACATAAAGCAAGTTCTTAATGACCTATAAAGAGACTTAGACTCTCACACAATAATAGTGGGAGACTTCAACATTCTACTGTCAATATGAGACAGAGCAATGAGACAGAAAATTAACAAGGATATTCAGGACATGAACTCAGATCTGGACCAAGTGGACCTCATAGATATCTCCAGAAATCTCCACCCCAAATCCACAGAATATGCATTCTCCTCAGCACCACATTGCACCTACTCTAAAATTGAACACATAATTGGAAGTAAATCACTCCTCAGCAAATGCAAAGAAGAGAAATCATAACAAACAGTCTCTCAGACCACGGTGCAATCAAATTAGAACTCAGAATTAAGAAACTAACTCAAAACCGCACAGCTTCATGGAAACTGAACAACTAGCTCCTGAACGTCAACAGGATAAACAATGAAATGAAGGCAGAAATAAAGATGTTCTTTGAAACCAACGAGAATGAAGACAAAACATACCAGATTCTCTGGGACACATGTAAAGCAGTGTCTAAAGGGAAATTTATAGCAATAAATGCCCACATGAGAAGCAAGGAAAGATCTAAAATCAACACTCTATCATCAAAATTGAAAGAGCTAGAGGAGCAAGATCAAAAAAACTCAAAAGCTAGCAGAAGACAAGAAAAAACTAAGGTCAGAGCAGAACTGAAAGAAATAGAGACACAAAAAACCCTTCAAAAAAATCAATAAATACAGGAGCCAGTTTTTTGAAAAGATCAACAAAATAGACCGCTAGCCAGATTAATAAAAAAGAAAAGGGAGAAGAATCAAATAGATGCAAAGGGGATATCACCACTGATTCCACAGAAATACAAACTACAATCAGAGATTACTGCAAACAACTCTATGTACATAAACCAGTAAACCTAGAAGAAATGGATAAATTCCTGGACAGTTGCACCCTCCCAAGTCTAAACCAGAAAGAAGTTGAAACCTTGAATAGACCAATAACAAGGGCTGAAGTTGAGGTGCAATTAATAGGCTACCAACCAAAAAAAGTCCAGGTCCAGACAGGTTCATAGCCGAACTCTACCAGACCTATAAAGAGGAGCTGGTACCATTCCTTCTGAAACTCTTTCAAACAATACAAAAAGAAGGGATCCTTCCCAAATCATTTTGAGACCAACATCATCCTGATACCAAAACCCAGCAGAGACTCAACAAAAAAAGAAAACTTCAGGCCAGTATCCATGATGAACATAGATGCAAAAATCTTCAATAAAATACTATAAAATACTGGCAAACCAATTGCAATAGCAAATCAAAAAGCTTATCCACCACGATCAAGTAGGCTTCATTCCAGGGATGCAAGGCTGGTTCAACATTCACAAGTATATAAATGTAATCCACCACATAAACAGAACCAAAGACAAAAACCAGATGATTATCTCAATCATGAGAAGCAGAGAAGGCCTTTGACAAAATTCAACAGCCCTTTATGCTAAAAACTCTCAATAAACTAGGTATCTAAGGAACATATCTCAAAACAATAAAATCTATTTATGACAAACCTACAGCCAATATCATACTGAATGGGCAAAAACTGGAAGCATTCCCTTTGAAATCCATCACTAGCCAAGGATGTCCTCTCTCACCACTCCTATTCAATATAGTGTTGGACATTCTAGCCAGAGGAATTAGGCAAGAAAAAAAAATAAAGGGTATTCACTTAGGAAAAGAGGAAGTCAAATTGTCTCTATTTGCAGACAACATGACTGTATATTTAGAAGACCCTATCATCTCAGCCCCAAATCTCCTGAAACTGATAAGCAACTTCAGCAAAGTCTCAGGATACAAAATCAACGTGCAGAAATCACAAGCATTTCTATACACCAATAACAGACTAACAGAGAGCCAAATCATGAGCAAACTCCCATTCACAATTACTACAAAGATAATCAAATACCTAGGAACACAACGAAAAATGATATAAAGGACCTCTTGGAGGAGAGCTACAAACCACTGCTGAAAGAAATAAGAGAGAATACAAACAGATGGGGAAACATTCCATGCTCATGGTTAGGAAGACTCAATATGGTGAAAATGGCCATACTGCCCAAAGTTATTCATGGATTTGATGCTATTCCTATCATGCTACCAATGACCTTCTTCACAGAACTGGAAAAAACCACCTTAAACTTCACATGGAACCAAAAGAGAGCCCACATTGCCAAGACAATCCTAAGCAAAAAGAACAAAGCTGGAGGCATCACGCTACCTGATTTCAAACTATACTACAAGGCTACAGTAATCAAAACAGCATGGTACTGGTACCAAAATAGAGATATAGACAAATGGAACAGAACAGAGGCCCTGGAGACAACGCCACACATCTACAACCATATGATCTTTGACAAAACAGACAAAAACAAGCAATGGGGAAAGGATTCCCTGTTTAATAAACGGTGTTGGGAAAACTGGCTAGTCATATGCAGAAAGCAGAAACTGGATGCCTTCCTGACACCTTAAATGAAAATTAACTCCAGATGTTTAAAGACTTAAACATAAGACCTAACACCATAAAAACCCTAGAAGAAAACCTAGGCAAAACCATTTAGGACATAGGCATAGACAAGGACTTCATGACTAAAACACCAAAAGCATTGACAACAAAAGCAAAAATAGACAAATGGAACCTAATTAAACTCCAGAGCTTCTGTACAGGAAAAGAAACAATCATTATAGTGAACCAGCAACCAACAGAATGGGAAAAACATTTTGCAATCTACCCATCTGACAAAGTGCTAATATCCAGAATCTACAAAGAACTAAAACAGATTTACAAGAAAAAAACAAACCCATCCAAAAGTGGGCAAAGTATATGAAGAGACACTTTTCAAAAGAAGACATGCCTGAGGCCAATAAACATATGAAAAAATGCTCATTATCACAGATTATTAGAGAAATGCAAATCAAAACCACATTAAGATACCACCTCATGCCAGTTAGAATGGCAATCATTAAAAAATCTGGAGACAACAGATGCTGGAGAGGATGTGGACAAATAGGAACACTTTTACACCATTGGTGGGAGTGTAAACTAGTTCAACCATTGTGGAAGACAGTGTGGCGCTTCCTCAGGGACCTAAAAATAGAAACTCCATTTGACCCAGTGATCCCATTACTGGGCATATACCCAAAGGATTATAAATCATTCTATTATAAAGACACATGCATGTGTATGTTCATAGCGGCACTGTTTACAATAGCAGAGACCGGGAACTAACCCAAATGCCCATGGATGATAGACTGGACAAAGAAAATGTGGCACATATACACCATGGAATACTATGCAGTCATAAAAAATGATGAGTTTGTGTCCTTTGTAGGGACATGGATGAACCTGGAAACCATCATTCTCAGCAAACTGACACATGAACGGAAAATCAAACACCGCGTGTTCTCACTCATAGATGGGTGTTGAACAATGAGAACACATGGACACAGAGAGAGGAGCATCACACACAAGGGTCTGTTGGGGGGGCAAAGGAGGGACAATCAGGAGGGTGGGGAGGTCAGGGAGGGAGAACACGGGGAGAAATGCCAGATGTAGATGATGGGGGGATGGAGGCAGCAAATCGCATTGCCATGTATGTACCTATGCAACAATCCTGCATGATCTGCACATGTACCCCAGAACCTAAAGTATAAAAAAAAAAGAGTCAAAAAAAATTTAAACGTTTTGCTCTTGTAAAGAGATTATTAAAAAATAAAATGGTAAACCACAGATTAGAAGAAAATATAGACATCTGACAAACGACTTGTTTTAAAATATACAAAGAATAATTTAGTAATTTTAAAATCTCAATTCAAACTAAATTATTTCAGCAGACATTTCATCAAAGAAGATAAATGAATAAATAAGAATATGAAAATGCTCAATATTATTAGTAATCTGGAAAATAAAATTTAAAAACTTTAATGAGACATCAATATGTACCCATTGGAATGGCTAAAAAGAAAATAAACAGACAATACAATGTATTGGCCTGAATGTGGAGTAAGTGAAATTCTCTTATATTGTTCCTGGGAATGTAGATTAGTATAGAGTTTTGTAAAGTGTAGCAGTAAAGGAACTAGTTTTAACTCTAACCTAGATTTTCTAATGTTCAAAACTAGACTAACTATTGGCAATGCTTTATGAAATTATTAGTCCATGTTATAAAATCTGGGGAGGTCTTATTTATAGAATTGAAGTCTATGTCACTTTCTGACAGTAAACTGCATATTGTAGTATCTATTTGTTGAATATATTTCCTGTCTCTAAAGAAAATTATATCAACTGATTTCAAGGCAAAGGTGAGTACCATGCATAAAGCTACAAAGTAGAAAGTGAGCTACTTGATTCCTAATCCTGGCTGTATCCTTTGTGTCCCTGAAAAAGTAATATGAACAATCAGAGGTTTAATTCTTTACATTGTAGAGTAATAATTCCAAGTAAAATTTTAAAATCTCTAAAATAATATTTTTGTAGTTTTTGCATCTTGCTGAATAGTAAACACACAATACCAGCTTATCACATACTTTCCAATACTTTACTGGAAAGGGAAAGAAAGATTTAAATTAAGAGAGCAAGAACAAGATCAGCTCCTTAAAAACAATTATCTTCAGATTGTTGCATGGATCATAAGCATCTACTAATTTCCAATGGCACAAAATTACCACAAAATCTAATTTACTACACAAAGCAGGGGAAGTAGAGAGGAAAGGGGAGGAAGTTAATTCCATCCTCATCTGTGTGTCCCGCTCCACCACTGGTTTAAGCTGAAGCAGAGTAAAGATAATCAAGACAGGAGACCCCTCATGCTGGTGTCAAATTCCTTGTTAAATTGTGGTTGAAGTCCCACCCACAGATGATCATTTTTCCTCATCTGAGATACAGATGTTGGTTTTGGAATTAAACACAAAACCAAAAACAAACCAAGGCTTATTTTTAAATGAAGAGCCCTGCAGCTATGGTTAGAAAAGATAGAAAATATTCCTCTTACTTTGTTTGTAACTTTAATATTTACCCAGAGCACTAGTAATTTTCAAAGCCAAGAATTCTTACTTCTCCCCTCAGTCCATTTATGCAACAGCATCCTATATAAATAAAAAAATCTGTAAATAAAGCCATAAAATACATTGGTTAATAATATGGCTATTTAAAAAAACACATCTCCTCAGTTCCTTGTTTTGTATTTTCTAGATCATAAAGTCAATTCCTTCTCCTGAGATGAGATGAAAAATTAGTATCATAAAGTACTTAAATATTCTGAATTCTATCCTGCAGGAGAAAACAGAAATTCATTATTTTACTTTTATTTCATTCTACAATAAAATTCGGCCTAAAAACACATCTCCTACTTCATAGTAGCATGCTACTACTATATATGCAGCATTGACCTCATACAGCTGCATGTACAAAAAAGTCAGTTAAAATTAGTGTAATCAAGCACCACTTAAGGAAGGAAAACATCTATTCCCACGATATATTTAACAATGATAATATAAGCAAAATTAAGTTTTTTGGCTTATAAACTGTCTGGCATATATTTACATTTATCTTCTATTGTTAATATGAAGTCTATTTTGTTGCCTCAGAAAAGGCAAGCTCGGTGGGAATTCTGCATGTCATATTAAGGATTTTATTTTCAAATAAAAATACTAATTTTGACAAAAAATTAAATAAACATTAAAAGACTGTCACTGCAAAAGAGATGAGGATCTAAATTGACAAGCCACCCCAAGAGATGCCTAATACATTTTTTACATAAACTCTCTACCTGCCAACAGTGGGTGTTTTTTAAAGAGGCAACTTTTCCTCTGAAAAGATCAATGCAATATATGATTTATTTAGGCATTTTCTGATTATCAATTTCTCATTAATTTAGAGCATATCTAGAGAGTGTGAGGATCAGATAGATGGGAAATGACCCTGCTGACTGACAGCACAGCATGCTTGCTTAATTGCAATCCACAGCATTGGGCAGAACCTTAGAATACATATAGAAGGTGGGATGGGACAAGAAACCTCCAGGCAAGAAGACAGTGAGTCATTTATATACCTGATGAACCAGTATTCTATCATGATTTACAGTAAGTACTCTCCTATACAACTACTGTAGCCTTCAATTTTCCAGTGAACCCAACCTGGCAGATAGTTTTTTCTCAAATAAAAGACTGTATAGGTAAGTGGAAAAGTTATTTTAAGGTGAAATAGTGATCTTCATCTGTTCATGCCTGAGGAAAAAATCCGTATTTTTGTCAGCGGAAACAACGAACTGGAAAAGTATGACAGTAAATTGGGGCTTAAATGACCTTTCATGACAACAATTTGTGTTCATTTGTCCCTCTGTCAAACTGAGTTCAAATAAAGAACTACAGGGGCTGGGAACAATGACTCACACCTGTAATCCTGGCATTGTGGAAGACCGAGGCAGGGAGTTCCAGACCAGCCCGGCCAACACGGAGAAACCCTGTCTCTACTAAAAATACAAAACTTGGCCCAGTGTGGTGGCATGCACCTTTACTCCCAGCTACTGGGGAAGCTGAGGCAGGAGAATTGCTTGAACCCAGGAGGCGGAGGTTGCGGTGAGCCGAGATCGCGCCATTGCACTCCAGCCTGGGTAACGAGCGAAACTCCGTCTCAAAAAAAAAAAAAAAAAAAAAAAAAAAGAAAAGAAAGAAAGAAAAGAAAGAGAGCGAGAGAAAGAAAGAGAGAGAGAGAGAGAAAGAAAGAAAGAGAGAGAGAAAGAAAAAGAAAGGAAGGAAGAAAGAAAAAGAAAAAGAATGAAAGAAAGAGAAAAAAGAACTACAAAGTATGAAACTAAATCTTTAGGAACAGGCAGATTTCAAAACTCTTAAAATTTATTTTTCTTAACCAAAAATTGAAAATTGTCTTCCATGTTCTTCAGCATTGTATGTGTGTGGTCTATGTTTCCTTTTCCCTTCTCTGTTTCTTTACTTCCCTACCTACTTTGGCCATGGCATCTTACGGCTCATTTATACCTTTTGCTGTTTCTTTCCATTGTTATTTGTCCATTCTATTATCTTTCATGTGGTCTCACTCAAATATAAGAAGTCCTTCAGTGTAAATATTTTTATTAAGACTATTTTAGCTACAAATGATAACTTTAAAATTTATTATAAAAATAGTCCTTCTATATTGTGAATCTGACTCAGCAATTAATACTCTTCTATTAACATAATCTATCAAGAAAGAAAATGCTTAAACAAGTTAATTCATACTTAAAATTTATTTTTCACAAAGCAATTCAATAGGTAAAGTAATATTATGTTAATGAATGATACTGGAACAATGTCATTCATTGTTGTCATTCACAATGATATCTACACAGGGGAGAAAAAACCTTAAGCCATACTTCACACTAAATACAAACATTAATTTGAGTTCAATCATAGCCTTGAGCATAAGAGTTACATCTACAAAGCTTCTAGAAGAAAATGTTCATTACACAAGAGTATGCAGACATAGAACACAAAAACCAAGAATCATAAAAGGATATAATGATAAATTATGCTTAGTCAAAATTTAAAACTTCACTGCTTATCAAAAGACTTAATAAAATTAATATGTATGCTACAAGTTGGGATAAAGCATTAAGAAATAAATCTCACAAAGGATTTTTACTCAAAATATATAAAGACATCTCTATATTGTATCTATATAGTAATCATGCTAGATATACTTTATGTATAGCATAACATGTAGTAATAAAATGTTTTGTTACTATAAATTAAAAAGATAAACAATTCCATAAAATAGGCAAAACACTTCAACAAATGACAACAAGATCACACACACACACACACACACACTGATGTCATAAATGTAAAAGTCTGACAAAATCAAATGTAGATGAGGGTGTAGAGCAACAGTAACTCTGATATGTTTGGTGAAAGTATAAATGATACAACGACTTTGGAAAAAGCTTTGGCAATTTATTATAGTGAATCCATCTGGTGACCTAGCAATTCTGTTCCCAGGTAACTTACTAAGACAAAAGAAAGCATCTGTCCACAAAAATATTTATATGACAACATAATTTAAGATGCATCACTGCCTGCAGGGACTGCTAATCCCATATATTTATTATTTTATTTATTCCACAAATATTTACTGAGAACCTCCTATGTTCATATTACTTTGCTGGGAAAAAATAAAGAAACATAAATATGGTCTTACAGATCGTGGAGCTCACAATCTAATTAGTAAGAAGAGGTTTACATATACAAAAATATTAATATAAAGCAGCATGTTATCAAGTATCAAATAAATGAGCCCCAAAAATAAAATGACAAGGAATAAAAGGTGACTATCTAGGATATCCCTAAGAGTGTCAAAGATCTGCTAGATTTATTCCCCTTCCTTTACCTCTCCACACAAAAACATCAAGGAATAATCTTTAAGAGCACCTCATTTTAATTTAAAACCACATAATTTTAGAGAGGAGAAGGACCTCAAAATCATCTGTTCTTGTCCCGCCCCCACCACCTTCTTTGCAGACAGGAAAATGAAAGTTCAGTAAGATTACATGATTAGAATGAAATGTCATATCCCCTGTGTCGTTTGACATAGCATTGACAGGAAAGTACAGACAAGGTGTGACAGACCACTTCTCCAGTTTTCTAAATTTTATCTAATATACGTATTGAAGGAAAATCTGGAAGAGAAATACAGCAGGGATGGGGATGTTGATAATACATTTGGTTAGGGATAGGTTATTTGAGTTGCTTTCATGCCATCCAGGAGAAGGCATCTCAGAAGCAGACCAACTCATGGCTAAATGGTAGACATGTTTATTGAGTGCTTCTGTGTCAGACACTATATGAAGCACTTTACATAAACCTATCTCATTTAGCCTTCGCACCAGCTTTCTGCAATAAATATGATTACTGCCAGTTCTCATGAGGAAACTGAGACTCAGGGAGTGAAACAACTTGCTCACATTCACAGATATGTTAAATATTTGAGTCAGGATTTCAGTTCATTTCTTTCTGGCCCCAGGCCATCATTATTCTTACTATAAGTTTTCCCTTTAGAAAGCTGAATGTTCCAACTTCCAGCTTAAAGTAGTTGGCATTGTCTAATGTGGTATCCTAATATTTCTCCTAATTAAAGTACTATAACAACAAGGAGGAAGACAAAAGAAAGCATAACGTGATAATATCACAATCAATATCTCAAAACTATGCATACAATCTCTATTATAAAGGGTGACATACTGAAATGAAATTATAATTGACTGCTCATCATTTTATTAAGCCAAAAGAGAATAGTTAATATGCACATTTATTTGACTCTGTTTCAGGAATTTGAAATTTCCACCAATCAGAACATTAAACAGGAATCCTTTTACTGTATGGCTGCCATTGCATATACCAATGAACTCATGTATTCACCTGTATCTGCATCAATTCAGAAATTGCACTTTCAGGGAAAAACGAAAAGTAAAATAAAAACTACACAGAAAGAAGTAAGCCCGAGGAGGAGATTTTAAACTAAAAGTGTAGTATCAAATTAAAGCACTTTAAGTAGAATTGGGCAAAGAAAGAGACCTGTTATAATGCATAATTGGGATTGGATTGTTTTAAATCATTTTTTCAAGTAAAACAAGAAATACATAAATGCATATGTATGCATACATATAAGGATTATGGCCATGTATTTCAGATGTTTTGAATATCAGAGACCCAAACAGTGGAGTTCTATTACGTTTACATCTCAGGTAAGATGAGCCATAGAGGATAAAGGCTGGCCTCTGAAACAAAACTAAGAGTCATGCCCACTTGAAATGGGTATGGAAGACATACCCATTTACACACCATTTGTCTATAGAACTGAGGAGAGATTTTACCAGCACCTAGGTGGGCAGAGAGGGAAAAAGGCAATGTGCAAACCAGCATGTGGTAATCTGTAAACTCAGGACAGATTTCATTTGAATGTTTTTTTGAGATACTGGAAAAGAGTACAGATCAAGGAAGTCTCTAATTGAACTCAGAAAAATCATCTCTTCAAAGATTTTTTAAATGTTGGATAAACAACTTTTAATAAGATGCTACATGTTGTGATCTCTAGGTAACAGGAGCAGATATGCCTAATGCATAGGTAGAGATAAAAGATGTTCTTTTAAGATGAAAAGAGTGATACTGGAAAAAATTGCAGGGAAATTAAAAGGAAAATGATGGATTGGAAGTCATGAAAAGAAAACAGATTTTAGGAGATTGAATCAATTGCATGAAAGATAATCAAGCTCTCCTTCAAGGCAAGGAGAAAATTATTGAATATCAAATAACTAGACTGAAAATAATAGAAATACAGGCTAAATAATTTATGCCAAAATTACAGGTATTTCTGAAAATGAGACTGGAACAAATGGAATAGAAACAAGATGTTTAATAGAGAAATCTCTTAGTGATAATTAGTGATCTAAATATACAGATTAAAATAATTCATAAAATTTCAGACAATATCAAAGGAAAAGCATTCATATCAATATACATCTTGACAATTTTTTAAATATAAGAATAAAGAAAAAGGTAATTTCTAACAAAATAATATTGAAGTTTTTCCACAGACTTCTCTGAAACTCTAAATTTTATATAAAAACAGTACAAAATTTAGAGTGTTTTTAAAGTAAAAGGATGAAATTAGATTGACTACTTCAAAATACCAACACCGAGTAAAAGATTTGAGAGCAAGTAGTTTATTTGGGAGATAATCCCAGAAAACAACAATACATAGTAGAGAAGTGAGATGGAAAGGTGTTATGTGCCTTATCAAGCAAATTTTTTCCACAAGTTATTATAGTCCAATCCTTCCAGGGTATTCTGAAACGGTGTAAAACATGCACTTTACAGGTACACCACTTTATTAGTCTATTCTCACACTGCTATAAATAACTACTTGAGACTGGGTAACTTATGAAGAAAAGTGGCTTAATTGAGTCACAGTTCTGCAAGTTGACAGGAGGAATGGCTGGGGAGGCCTCTGGAAACTTACAATGATGGTGGAAGGAGAAGAGGAAGCAAGGCACACATTCACACGGCCAGTGGTGGGGGGAGCAGGAGAAAGTGCTAGTAAAGAGGTTACAGGCCCCATGCAAGTCCAAAACCCAGCAAAGTCCTTAAATTGTAAAGCTCCAAAATAATCTCTTTGACTCTGTTTTACATCCAGACCACACTGATACATGGGGTGGGCTCTCAAGGCCTTGGGCAGCTCTACCCCTTGTCCCTACATGGTTATTTCACGGGCTGGTATTGAGTGCCTGTGGCTTTTCTGGGCACATCGTGTAAGCTGTCAATGGATCTATCATTTTGGGTTCTGGAAGATAGTGGCCGTCTTCTTACAGCTCCACTAGGCAGCGTTCTAGTGGGGACTCATGTGAGGGCTCAAACCTCACATTTCCCCTCTGTACTTCCCTACTAGAGGCTCTCCATGAGGGCTCTGCCCCTGCAGCAGACTTCTGCCTGGATATCCAGGCATTTCTGTACATTTTCTGAAATCTAGGTGGAGGCTTCCAAACCTCAACTCTTGCCTTCTACACACCCATAGGCCCAAAACCACATGGAATCTACCAAATCTTGGAGCTTGCACCTTCTGGAACAGTGGCCTAAGATATATTCTCAGCCTTTTTAGCCATGGCTAGAGCTGGTGTGGCTGGGACACAGGGTACCATGTCCTCAGGCTGCACAGAGCAGTAGAGCCCTGGGCCAGGCCTAATAAACCAATTTTCCCTCCTAGCCCTCCTGGCCTATGATGGGAGGGGCCACTGCAAAAGTCTCTGCAATGCCTTGGGGGCATTTTCCCCATTAAGTTGGCTATTAACAGTTAACTCCTCTACTTATGCACGCTTCCATAGACAACTTGAATTCCTTCACAGAAAATGGGTTTTTGTTTTCTACCACATCTCCAGGCTGCAAATTTTATGCTATGCTTCCCTGTTAAATATAACTTCCAGTTTCATGTTATTTCTTTGTTTATGCAGATGAGCATATGCAGCCAGGCCACATTTTGAATGCTTTGCTGCTTAGAAATTTTTTCTGCCAGATACCTTAAATCATCATTCTGAAGTTCAAAGTTCCACAGATCTCTTGGGCAGGGACATGATGCAGATAGTCTCTTTGCTAAAACATAGACAGAGTGACCTTTACTCCAGTTTCCAATAAGTTTCTCATCTCCATCTGAGACCACCTTACACTGGACTTCATTGTTCATATCACTATCAGCATTTTGGTTACAACCATTTAATAGGTCTTTGGGAAGTTTTGAACTTTCCCTCATCCTCCTGTCTTCTGAGCCCTCGGTTACGACCTCTGCCCTTTACCCAGTTGCAAGATCCCTTCCACATTTTCCAGTTATCTTTATAGCAATGCTTCACTTCTCTGGTACCAATTTTCTCTATTAGTTCACTGTCACACTGCTTACCTGGGACTGGGTAATTTAAGAAGAGAAGAGGTTTAATTGACTCACAATTCTATAGGCTGTACAGGAAGCATGGCTGGGGTGGCCTCAGGAAATTTACAATCATGACAGAAGTTGAAGGGGAAGCAGGGCACATCTTCACCTGGCCAGCAGGAATGAGAGAGGGGGAGAGAGAGAGAGAGAGAAAGAGAGAGAGAGACAGACAGACACACACACACACACACACACACACACACACACACAGAGAGAGAGAGAGAGAGAGAGAGAGAAACAGACAGAGAGAGAAAGAGAGAGCATGAATGGGGAAGTGCTGCAAACTTTCAAACAACCAGATCTTGTGAGAACTGTATCATGAGACAGCACTATACAGATGGTGCCTAAGCCATTAGAAACCACCCCATGATCCAATCACCTTCCAACAGGCTCCACTTCCAATACTCAAGATCACAATTCAACATGATCTTTGGGTGGGGACAAACAGCCAAACCATATCATCTGCCAAAAAGAAAAGGAGACTGAGGTAGATAAAACCAACTCTCAGCACTCATTGGTGGAGGGCTGCTTCTGTGCAGTGTTAATTTCAAGGCACTTTCCACTTGCTACATACACAGGCATAGTGAGCAGGGTGGGCTTTCACAGCCAGAGAAGGACCTCATGCAAAAAGATGCAGATGCTGACAGTGCCAAGCGTGGTTGATGTGCCAGAAATGTAATTGCTGAAGGATATGGGTGGGCATCAACAGCAGCTGCTGCAAAGTCACATTCAACAATTTTAGAGTCACAGAAATTGTCTCCTACATTTAAAGACAGCAGGACATGTCCAAATAGTCAAAAGTTGAGCAAAAAAATCTTTTAATAAAGTACTTAAAGGAATGTTACAACTGACTTTGTGGTATAAAGAATCGCAAGACTGTCCCGTGAGGCTTTCAACAGATAGCTCTTCTACCTTATTCACAGAAGAAACAATTGTAAACCATTTCTGATTTTCTAAATAACACTAATGAAATTTCAATAAAAATTCACGCTAACATTAGTTGAAGTTTTGGCATGTGTTCAACTGTTCTAAGCACTATTTATTATGTCATTTCATTCCCTGAACAACCCTTTGAAGCAAACACTATTATTATCCATATTTCATAGATGAGGAAAGCAAAGCAAACTATAGGTAAGTAAGTTTCCATGTTCATTCATTAGTAAGTGGCAGAGAGAGGGTATCCAGTCTTCGTACCTTGAGATGTGCTCTCTTCAAAGTAATGGACTGTTAATGTCTAAGAGCAAGTAAATTTCATCTGGATGCAGTGTCATTAGAGCAGGCACCATGTCTCTTGTGTTCACTATTACCTTCTCAGGGCCAGATAGAAAGCCTGGCATAGATTAGAACCTTCATATATTTGTCAAAAACTGATTTTCATTGTAACCTTATTTCCTGCAATGCAAAGAAATTGAATTGGAAATAAGAAATTCTTCCAGAAAAAAACTTTTCCTTAGGGACAGTATGCCACCACATTGTAAGTTGTAATTAATATTATAAGACTAACTAAAAGGAAAATAAAATAAAACTATGTGAGAAAACAAATCTAGTGAAAAAAGGAAAACCCTAATCTTGGTGGTAATTATCTTAGTAACTTTATAATTTTCATTTTGTCTTCCTCAGTGGGTGTCAGAGAGGATTCAGTGTACAGTAGAGCTGAGAAATTCAGAGGTTCTTGGCAGAACAATTAAAAAATTGATGATCTAACTACTTTTGATTTAGACTTTTTGAATTACAATTAGATGTACTTGTTGTAGTTTTGGATTTTAGAGGCCTCAGCTCATAATAAAAGTTCCAGCAAGCCAAAGCAAAGTATAACTGGGTATCTTCGTGTACACCTGCAGCAGCAAATAAAATCCAAATTTGGGAGGTTTACCATTATTGGCTATGTAGGATATTTGATTTAAACAATCTTGCTTGGGTTTAGTCAGGGTTTATTCTTTATTACTATTATTATTATTTTACTTTAAGTTTTGGGGTACGTATGCAGGTTTGTTACATAGGTATACACATGCCATGGTGATATGCTGTACCCATCAACCTGTGATCTACATTAGGTATTTCTCCTAACGCTATCCCTCCCTTAGTCCCTTAACCCCAACAGTCCCCAATGTGTGATGTTTCCCCTCCCGCCATGTCCATGTGTTTTCTCATTGTTCAAATCCCACTTACGAGTGAGAACATGAGGTGTTTGGTTTTATGTTCTTGTGTTAGTTTGCTGAGAATGATGGTTTCCAGCTTCATCTATATCCCTGCAGAGAACATGAACTCATCCTTTTTTATGGCTGCATAGTATTCCATGGTGTATATGTGCCACATTTTCTTTATCCAGTCTATCATTGATGAGAATTTGGGTTGGTTCCAAGTCTTTGCTATTATGAATAGTGCTGCAATAAACATACATGTGCATGTGTATTTATAGTAGAATAATTTATAATCCTTTGGCTAGATATCCAGTAGTTGAATTGCTGGGTCAAATGGTATTTCTGGTTCTAGATCCATGAGGAATCACCACATTGTTTTCCACAATGATTGAACTAATTTACACTTCCACTAACAATGGAAAAGCATTCCTACTTCTCCACATCCTCTTCAACATCTGTTGTTTCCTGACATTTTAATAATTGCCATTCTAATTGGCATGAGATGGTATCTTATTGTGGTTTTGATTTGAGTATCTCTAATGACCAGTGATGATGAGCTTTTTTACATATTTTTGTTAGCCACATAAATGTCTTATTTTGAGAAGTTTCTGTTCATATCCTTCATCCACTTTTTGATGGTTTTTTTTTTTTTTTTTTTTGTAAATTTGTTTAAGTTCCTTGTGGATTCTGGATATTAGCCCTTTGTCAGATGGATAGATTGCAATAATTTTCTCCCATTCTGTAGTTTGCTTATTCACTCTGACAATAGTTTCTTTTGTTGTGCAGAAGCTCTTTAGTTTAATTAAATCCCATTTATCAATTTTGGCTTTTGTTGTCATTGCTTTTGGTGTTTTAGTCATGGAGTATTTGCCCATGCCTATGACCTGAATAGTATTGCCTAGGTTTTCTTCTAGGGTTTTTATGGTTTTAGGTCTCAGGTTTAAGTCTTAAATCCATTTTGAGTTAATTTTTGTATAAGGTATAAGGAAGGGGTCCACTTTCAGCTTTCTGCATAGAGCTAGTCAGTTTTCCCAATACCATTTGTTAAATAGAGAATCCTTTCCCCATTGCTTGTTTTTGTCAGGTTTGTCAAAGATCTGATGGTTGTAGATGTGTGGCATTATTTCTGAGGCCCCTGCTCTATTCCATTGGTCTATATCTCTGTTTCGGTACCAGTACCATGCTGCTTTGGTTACTGTAGCCTTGTAGCATAGTTCGAAGTCAGGTAAAGTGTTGCCTCCAGTTTTGATCTTTTTGCTTTGAATTGTCTTGGCGATACAGTCTCTTTTTTGGTTCCATATGAAATTTGAGGTGGTTTATTTCAATTCTGTGAAGAAAGTCAATGGTAGCTTGATGGGCATAGCATTGAATCTATAAATTACTTTGGGCAGTATGGTCATTTTCACAATATTGATTATTCCTATCCATGAGCATGGAATGTTTTTCCATTTGTTTGTGTCCTCTCTTATTTCTTTGAGCAGTGGTTTGTAGTTCTCCTTGAAGAGGCCTTTCACATCCCATGTAAGTTGTATTCCTAGGTATTTTATTCTCTTTGTAGCAATTGTAAATGAGAGTTCATTCATGATTTGGCTCTCTGTTTGTCTGGTATTAGTGTATAGGAAGGCTTGTGATTTTTGTACATTGATATTGTATCCTGAGATTTTGCTGAAGTTGCTTATCAGCTTAAGGAGATTTTGGGCAGAGATGATGGGGTTTTCTAAATATACAATCATGTGATCTGCAAACAGAGACAATTTGACTTCATCTTTTTCTATTTGAATAACCTTTATTTCTTTCTCTTGCCTGACTGCCCTGGCCAGAATTCCAATACTATGTTGAATAGGAGTGGTGAGAGAGGGCATCCTTGTCTTATCAAAGGGAATGCTTCTAGCATTTGCCCATTCACTATCACATTGGCTGTAGGTTTGTCATAAATACCCCTCATTATTTTGAGATTCATTCCATCAATACCTAGGTTATTGAGAGTTCTTAGCATGAAGGGGTGTTGAATTCTATCAAAGGCCTTTTCTGCATCTACTGAAATAATCATGTGGTGTTTGTCATTGGTTCTGTTTATGTGATGGATTACGTTTATTGATTTGTATATGTTGAACCAGCCTCGCATCCTAGGGATGAAGCTGACTTGATCGTGATGGATACACTTTTTGATGTGCTTCTGGGTTCAGTTTGCCAGTATTTTATTGACAATTTTTGCATCAATGTTCATCAGGGAGATTGGCCTGAAATTTTCATTTTTTGTTGTGTCTCTGCCAGGTTTTGGTATCAGGATGATGCTGGCCTCACAAAATGAGTTAAGGAGGAGGCCCTCTTTTTCTATTGTTTGGAATAGTTTCAGAAGGAATGGTACCAGTTCCTCTTCACACCTCTGATAGAATTTGGCTGTGAATCTGTCTGGTCCTGTGCTTTTTTTGTTGTTCTTGGTAGGCTATTAACTACTGCCTCAATTTCAGAACTTGTTATTGGTTTATTTGGGGATTCGACTTCTTCCTGGTTTAGTCTTGGGAGGGTATATGTGTCCAGGAATTTATCCATTTCTTCTAGATTTTCCAGTTTATTTCCATAGAAGTGTTTATAGTATTATCTGATGGTAGTTTGTATTTCTATGGGATCAGTAGTGATATCCTCTTTATCGTTTTTTATTGTGTCTATTTGATTTTTCTCTCTTTTCTTCTTTGTTAGTCGGCTAGTGGTCTATGTATTTTGTTAATAATTTCAAAAACCAGCTCCTCAATTCATTGATTTTTTTGAAAGGTTTTTTGTGTCTCTATCTCCTTCAGTTCTGCTCTGATCTTAGTTATTTCTTGTTTTCTGCTAGCTTTTGAATTATTTGCTCTTGGTTCTCTAGTTATTTTAATTGTGATGTTAGGGTGTTGATTTTAGATCTTTCCTGCTTTTTTTCTGTGGGCATTTTAGTGCTATAAATTTCCCACCTAACACTGTTTTAGCTGTGTCCTTGAGATTCTGGTACATTGTGACTTTCTTCTCACTGGTTTCAAAGAAATACTTATTTCTGCCTTAATTTTGTTATTTACCCAGTAGTCATTCAGGAGCAGGTTGTTTATTCTCTTTAGAATTTGAATAGTGCCAATTCTAAATATTTTTGAAAGGATTTACATAAGTCTTTCTCAAAATATCTTTCTTCCTCATATATTGATTCTGAGCTGGACTGGAATTGGACTTTATTGCACTGGACTGAGGATTAGTTTTACTTGGCATCAAGAAGAATGCTAGCCATGTAAACTACTTCTTGTATTTAATAAAGCCTGTATCTTTAACAATGCTAGAAATTATAATTTTAGCAGTAATCCCTAGTTATCAACACTAATATGACTGATTTTATATTCTTACATTGTAATGATGCTCTTAGCTGGTATCAGAGAGAAGACAATTAGATGGTTTCATTCCCATTGCCGACCTCTCCAGGAATCCTGACTTTTGTCCTCAAGGTAATGGATCGTCAAAATTATGCAAGGTGCAGGTTGTTCTGTGTATGCTTTTACATCCACCTTTGAGTGGGGGACTTTTTTACCAAATTTAAATGTGAATTAGCATAATCCATGCTGTCTTTGACTACACTAATAAAGATGAGCATAAATTTTAAATGTGATCATTCTTTGAACTTTATATCACCAAAGAATTATGAAAAAATGAAGAAAGAAAACAAAAATAATGTGATGACTACAAATGAAACCCATGAGAAATAACAGAAAACAATATCAGTCAGAGACTGGATGTATTATTTCCAGAAGAAAAAAGTCTGTAGAAAAAAACTATTCCAATATTTTAATAGTAATAGGATTAAATAGTCAAAAAGTGAGGAAATCACTGTAAATATTAGTTAAAGAAAGCTTTAGACATAGACACTTTTCAAAAGAAAACATGTATGTGTTTGACAAGCATATTTAAAAAAGCTCAATATCACTGATCTCTAGAGAAATGCAAATCAAAACCATAATAAGTACCATCTCACACCAGTTAGAGTGGCTACTATTAAACAGTCAAAAAATGACATACTGCTGAGGTTGTGGGAAAAAGGGAACACTTACACACACTCCCCATTCATGGGAGTGTAAATTTGTTCAACCATTGTGGAATACAATGGCAATACCCCCAAAAGCTAAAAACAGAACTACCATTCGACCCAACAATCTCATTAGTGAGTATATACCCCCCAAAATATAAATTGTTCTACTAAAAAGAAACATGCACACATATGTTTACTGCAGAACTATTCACATTAGGAAAAATGTGACATCAACCTAAATGCCCATCATCAGTGGACTGGATAAACAAAATGTAGCACTTATACACCATGGAATACTATGGAGTCATAAGAAAGAAAAAGACCATGTCCTTTTCAAGGACATGGATGGAGCTGAAGGTCATCTTCTTTAGCAAACTAGCACAGGAACAGAAAACTAAATACTACATGTTCTCACTTATAAGTGAGAGCTAAATGATGAAAAAACATACACACAAAGAGAGAAACAACAAACACTGGGACTTATCAGAAGGTAGAGGATGAGAAGAGGGAGAGGATAGGAAAAAATAACTGTTGGTTAACAGGCTTAGTACCTGGGTGATGATATAATTTATACAGCAAACCCCCATGACACAAGTCTACCTATATAACACACCTGCACATGTACCCATAAATTGTAAATGTGATCATTCTTTGAACTTTACATCACCAAAGAGTTATGAAAAAATGGAGAAGGAAAACAAAACTAATGTGATGATTGGAAATGAAACCCATGAGAAATAATGGAAAGCAGTATCATTTAGAAAAATGTAATCAACTTTAGTGATTTTTTAAAAAGTGATACTTTAAAAAAATATATATATCACTTAAAAAAAAAAAAGAAATGAAATGAAAGCTCTATTTCATGCCCCCTGGTTCTATTTCCAATGTGGTAAAACCTTGCCATGGTTCAATTCTTCTCTCTTTTCTCTTTTTTCTTTTTGAAATGGGTGTGTATATGGAGAGGAGCTTTTGTTTACTACTCTACTAGAAAGTAAAGACTTTCACTATGTTTATTAGAAGGTTAATGATCATTGCCTGCAATAGAATTGTCATCTTCTCTCTTAAATTATGTTTCCATTCACCATTCTGGAGAGCTACAACAGTGGAGGGTCCACTCTCAGCTTGTTGAGGCCCTACCCTTCTTCCTCAAGCACCCCTTCTACAGTGAAGATTTTCTTTTCTCAGGGTAGTGATGAGATCAGGTGTTCTGGGACCTGTCAAACTTAGTTATTTATCTTAATCTTTCAAGACTCAAACTTCTAAACTTCAAATGATTTTTTTTCACACTTTGAATACGTTCTACTATGTAATGAGGTATGATGCACATGGAGATTCTTTGCTAAGAGCTTCAAGCACTTTTACACATTCCTGACAAATCTGGAGTGGAAAGACTACATTAGTTCTGACCTAGGTATTTGAACAAGTTTCCTCTTTCTTCCTGTTTTCCTAGTTGGGTGGTAGATAAGTCTTAGTCTTTTCTGTGAGCTTTCCACATTAAAAAGGACAGAATAAGCCCTTTGGCCTACATTTGTATTAGGATTGTGGCTGCTTGTAGCAATTTAAAAGATTTTTTACCTGAGATTGGACCTCTCTCCTTGGGTTCTACATAAAGGTTTGGAACCAAGTCATTGTCCTCTGTACATCTGTGTTTTTGTTTTTTGTTTTATGTTTTTTTTTTTAAATTCCACTACCTTGCTGAATAAGCTGGCAAGACTGAGGTATTTCTTAGGAATTTATTCAATCATGTCTTTTTTTAAAAAAATTATTTTTACTTTTTATGGGTACATAGTAGGTATATATATTTATCAATAACATCTTATAGTCGTATCTTTATTATGTAACATTATTTCAGCAAATTAAGCAAGAATAATGCACAGGAAGCATTCGAAGACAAAATCCCTAGTGGAAAGTCAGTTTCCAACATTGAGAGAGATACCTAGAGTTTCTGTTAACAAATGACAGGCCCGGTGAACCCCACTTAGAGTCTATGGGAGCAAGCTCTCATTGGCTAAAATAAGGCTTTGTTTAGGGATGAAGGCACAAGGAAGATGCAAGTAGCAAGAAGGCAAATTTAAATCAAGAAACTTCAGAGGCTTAATCTGATTTTTAGTGTATTGGTGTCAAGCATTGGCAGACGGTACTATATTGGCTGCTCTGATATTCCTCACAGTTAACTTATTTTGAACAACTGCATCTAGGCCAAGAAAGTCCACCAACCTGGGCAGCATAATGAGAACCCGACTCTATAGAAGAATTAAAAAATTAACCAAACATTGTAGTGTGCACCACTAGTCCCAGCTACTCAGGAAGCTAAGAGCATCGCTTGAGCCTAGAAATTCAAGGCTAAATTGAAATATGGTCATGCCCACTGCACTCCAGTTTGGGTGACAGAGTGAGATCTTGTGTCAAAAGAAAAGAAGATAATAGAAAAGAAAAGAAAAGACAGGACAGGACAGGGGAGGGGAGGGGAGGACAGGGGAGGTGAGGACAGGGGAGGGGACGACAGGGGAGGACAGGGGAGGGGAGAAAAGTGGGGAGGGAAAGGGAGAGGAGGGGAGGGGAGACTCCAAACATGTTTTGTTTGGAGTCTTTCTGTGGTTTCCCTCCAGGTGCTCCTAAATTGACTCTGAATTCGTCACAGCATGTGTTGGTCTGTGAAAATTTGACCCTTCGAGATTTTCTTATAATTCATTAAAATAGTCTCTATCTTTGAAAGGCTTGACTCAGTGTACTACATTTCATCAGATATGTTAATCAGATGGGGGAGGGAGACAGATAATGGGAAATGCATGAGAAATAAAAATTAAGATCTGTAAACCACAGAGCCTTATCTCTGAAGCAGGAAACCTCTATTGTTCAGGGAATTTCAGTAAAGCTTCCTAATTATGACCAAATAGCAATATTCCTCTATATTTAGAAATGCTAGTGGTGTGTATTTTTAACTTTAGTCTCAGTCACTGAAAGATATAAAACTATAAGTCTTCCCTGTGGTTTGCTCAAGAAATACTGGTAACGTTCTGCCAGGTGACCATCTCTCATTTTTTTGCTAACTCTGATCTCTACTCTTGTAGGTGAACAATGTGGTAAAGTAGGAAATAAAAAACAAAAAAAAAATCACTGGATCAGTTCTAAGGGATCTGGAATACAATTTAGACTGCCAGTAAATAGCTATCTAAACTTGGAGCATTTGTTATCCCCGTAAGCCAAGATTTATCTACAAAGCAAGACTAAGTATTTGTAAAAATTGAATCCAAAGACATAATTTAAGCATTTGTAAAATATCTGTATATTAAAAGTGATAAAAGAGTCACACAGTGCTTCTGTTTTAAGAAATTACAATCAGGTCATTTTTGTGTACATATTTATCCATGGCTATAAAATATTAATATGTTTACTGGTTTGGTTTATGAGGATTGAGGAAATACAGCCATGCTTAGGAAAATAAATGTGTTAATATGTTACAACCCATTTTATCTTCCAGTGATATATTCAAGGTCAACAAACAGCTATATGCAGAGCTTTTTTTTTTCATTTATATCAATGAACAACCCTCCATAAGGAAAAATATTATCAAGTATCAATAAGTATGGATGCTGAATAATACTCAACATTTTTAAAAAAGGTTATAGGTAAAAGAACAATGTCAAGGCTAATTATTTGTGGCTGACACAAAAGGATTAGAATATAAAAGTAATGTCTGTAAACAAGCCTAAAATATCCATTCAGTTACTCAAAAGAAATATGATGTTGGAACAGGAAGAGGTTAAATTCATTCATTTAATTAAGTATAAGATTAATGGCCCAAGAATTAAATAAATGTAATCATCTAAAAATATGACATTATTCTGAAAAGTGCATTAAAAATGTAAGATTAACCACATAGTTACTTCTGCTTCCTTCTAAAATCTCACACAATGACACTAGAATGATTATTTAAAGAGGCAAATTGAAAGAAAAATGAACAAGCTAGGATGTGATAGCAGTAAAAGTTTGAAACCTATAAAGTGCAAGGCACAAGTGGCAACTGACTTGATGAACTGGAGGAAGAAGAAAGCTAAGCTAACAGGGTTCAGGTATGAAGACGATAATCAGCATAGTAGTTACCCCTGCGCAGAGATGAGTGACAAGCAAGGAATGAGAGAACTTTCTAGGGTGATGAATATATTCTGTATTTTGCAATAGTGGTTATATAAATGTTTGGGTTTTTTAAAAAACTAATTTGACTATACGTTTAAAATCTATGCATTTTCTTAACTACAAATTTTATTGCAAAGAAAAAAATATATATCTTACACTGCTTCCCTTCTTTCTCTCGTCTCTAAAATAACATGGAAGCCAGTATTGTGCATTCAAAAAAGAATTGGCAATTACTTTTCTGCAAAATTTTCATTACATTTTTATTTAAAATCTACAACTAATAGCCTCAGAGAGTCTATTAGACATACTGCATCAAGAACATGATGCTAAAATGCTGTAAAATGTAGCATGCAAGGAATAAAAGGTGCTCTTGAAAACTATTTATATGATAAAATTAAAAATAAGTAAATAAATCTTAAGGAGGTAATCTGTCAAATAAATAATTAGAGTTCACAGAAAAGAATTAATAGAAAATAAATAGCTTAAGCTCAACCTTGAAGTATTGGAAGATATAACTAGTACATAGTGTGTACTTTCTATATATCAAAAATGTAATTAGGTGTCATCCACGTTATATTATTTAATTATAGCAATGACCCCATAGGAGAAAGAATATAAGAATATGCCTGCATAAGTCACATAGCAAGTAAGTTGGTAAAGTGAGGAATTTAATACAGCTGAATAATTCTACTCAAATATATCATTCCAAACTCAGGCTTTTAACCACTAAAGCTGTCCATTTTAGGTGATACCATCGCCTACTCAGAGAAAACCCTGAGCTCTCCTAGATGAGGAAAGGAATCTGAGAAGATTGAGGACTTTTTTTGGTAGGTATAGGAGGAAACACTTGATCTGAAAAACTTTGGCTCTGTCAGTATGACCTTATTTTGGAACCACAAACTATTGAGACACTGTGAGCTGTAAACATACATGAAAAATAAAATGACCAGATTGTAGAGATGCCTAAATGCCAGGCTAAGGGAAGCATTATCCTATACTTTAAAGTTACTTAAAATAAGCAAATTCTAATGCACACCAAAACCTTTCAAATTATCAAATACATTGTAAATGTGAATGTTTAAGAACACATTTTTAAATGGCTGACCTTTGAAATCAATTGATATAAATGAGTTACTGAATAATGTACAACCAAGTACCCACAAAAGGTTAAATTCTTAAGTAAACAATACACTAGGATGGATTTTTAAAATAAAAACTTTAAAACTACCAAAAACAAGTGACTAGAATTATCCAGGAATATAATTTGACAGTCTTTTCTGAAGATTTTTTTGATAATACATAGTTTATCTTAACATATTATAAGCAACAAAGTAGCAACTTTCATAGTAGGAAATACTAAACCAAATAAAGATATATAAATGTGCACCAATAGACACGTACAAAAATGTTCATAGCAGTATTGTTAATAGCAATGTGATACCAGAACAATCTAAAGGTGAATAATAATAGAAAAAACAATACATTGTGGTATATTTATACAATTAAATGCTATAAAGTGATGAAAATAATTAAACTAATACCATATATTATAAGGATGAGTGTCATTGAAATAGTGTTGAATGAAAGAAGCCAGACATAATAGTGAACACTATGAAATGGGGATTCATTGTAAAAATCCACATTCTATAAAAAGACATCTGGTACTTTGGCACTTTGATTAAAGGCAAACAAATATTGTAAACAGGCATAAATTAGGTGACATGACCAATATCTTTCTAATTGTATAATATGTTGTGAGCAATTTCCTGTCTGATTTAGTCAAGGTCTAAAAAACTAAACAAGAGAGTCTACAAAATTCAGTGATAGAGCAAAATTTCTTACCAGCAGTTAGATTCTCTCATAACTTGAAATTGATTAAATAATATAACACAGACATTATCTTAGGTCATATTTTGGAAGGAAATAGCTTTCCCATTCAGCTCATAAAGTAAAATCTACACACCCATACATTTTATGAAATGAATTACATATCAATTCAAAATATCTGGGCACCAATAATGTACCTACTTTATGCTATTTTTGGATATACACGATCTATACCAATATTTTTGGAAGTTTAAATTATATCCATTCTGGAAAAATATTTTGAAAAAAATCATTGCTCATAACCAATTCTGCAACTCATCTACCTTTTAGATTAACTATTGCTGAAATAGTCATAAATTAGGAAATAATAAATAATGTGGTCTGTGTATTAACTAAATATCATAAAGCTTAAAAACTGAATTAATTTAAAAAGAATAAGAGTAACATTCCCCTTTCCCCCAGTTGCAAACAAATGAATCTCAGGGCGAAAAAAAACTCACAAGGTTCTTAAATAGGTAAAAGAGATCACTTAATTTTGTTGTGGAAATATTTTCTTTTCTCCCTCAACTTTTTTTAAAAAATAGCTGAAATTATTCATTTTTCAAGTTATTGACATTGAACCCGACCTTAAACATTTTAGAGAGACATAAAATGGAAAATAAGCATTATGACTTAATCCAGAATTTAATTTGAATAAAAGGAAATAATGAGATGTCTTGTCTCTTACATAAATTAGCAATAATACAAAAGCATACAGAAATCCTGCCTAGGTCACAGGAAATGAGAACATCAATACACTTATAGTGGGGATGTAAGATGGTAACATCTTTTTGAAAATGCTATTGCCAGTAGGTATTATTTTCTTAAAAAATGTATTATCAGAATCAGAGGACTTAGTAGTTTTGGTTCTGACAATGCTTCCTGAAGTTATACAATGAATACAATTGTCAGAATATTCATCATGGGTTGTAAATAGAATAAAGGAAGGCAATCTACGTATGTATTTAACAGTAGAAATTGGTTACATTAACTATGGAACACTACTACCTAGCCACTAAATAATGGAGTAGAAATCTGGAAACTATAGAAAGCTTTAGTACATATTTAAAAGAGAAAAAAGTAGGAAAGAAATATGTGGGGTATAATAACACTACATTGTAAAAAAATAAATTTCTATATATGTTGTTATCAATTTATTTACTAATTATTGAATGATAGACTACTCTGTATAATTTATTTATCAGTCAATTAGAAAGACATTTACTGATTAACAATGATAACGTGAATATAGAAAATTTTATCTTCACTTTTAATTTTTATTTATTCTGTTATTTCTATAAATATTTTATAAAAAAATAAAATTATATTTCAAAAGAAATTAATCCAAGAATAGTGGTTTTTCCATTCATATAGAGGATACATATTTGTAAAATAAAGTGTCTTGAAAGTGTGGATTTATGTATTATGCCAAAATAAGTGTATTTCTATAGACACAGAAATAAGAATGCTCCCTATAATAGTCCATTATTTTACTTTTAAAAATTGCTCCTTTTCTGCATTCAAAATGTTTTATACATGTTCTTATTAATCATCTTATTATTTCTTTCTGGTAAGTAGTTAGTAAAAGCTATTTGAAATCACTCACTGCAGAACAGGGTAATTAGGACATATATAAACGTAGACTACAGATTAGGATAAAGAAATACAAATGCTAGCAAGGACAGTGACCAATTACTGACTTTTTATGAATAGTAAGTCTATTAGCAAAACATTATAAGCTGCAAACATAAATAAATTTTCTTGTTTTTTTTCACTAATATGATCAACTTGGGGGTTTATTAACAGCTGCCTGCAATGTGCAGAAATTGGAAGGGGAAATTTCAGCCCATTTCTTTTGAAATAATTATACTCCCAACAGCTACAATATAATGCTGGTTTACTATAAACTAATCTAACACACACACTCTGCCTATTTTCTTTCAAATCACCCAAATAAGACAAAAAGCCTCAAATTAAAAGACAGCAAAAGGAACTCTGCAGTATACTCTGCAATTCCTTTGAATGCAGTTTGCAATTATTTTCCATGGTGGCCTCTCACAATTAAATAAAATAATATTGAATGTCTATATCTGTCAATATCTCTGTATCAGTCTCTGCTTTTGTGTCTGTCTGTCTCTCTCCCTTTTCCGTTCTACTTCTTTCACTTTCATCTATGCAAAAGTAAAAACAAACATATACTGATATTAATTATAAAATGTTACTTTCTAGGTGAATGCTGGAGTTGCTCAGTGTGCCCAGAAAGAGTGAGAGTTAACATCTTCTTGTAAGCTGGATCTTCAGTCAAGATCTAGGAAAATGACTTTTTTTTTTTTTTATTATACTTTAAGTTCTGGGATACATGTGCAGAACATGTAGGTTCATTACATAGGTATACTTGTGCCATGGTGGTTTGCTGCATCCATCCCCCTGTGACTTTTTTTAAGTGACAATATTTGTTTCATTTTTCAAGAATGTTGTTCTAAATAACAAGTGCCTAGAATTATTAAAATCTATATTAAGAATTTGATATTTTAAAAATTAAATTTAAAGAATTTAAGGAAAACTTATGCCACTAAGAGTGATGCGTGGATCTTTTACATAAAATCTTTCTCTAAGAAGGGATGGCACAAACCTCAGATTTGACGTATTTAGTGTTAAAGTTTGTTTAAATTGAAAAGTTACTGTAAATTATATTTCCCTCAGAGTGTGTGTATTTTATCATATTTTTAAAGTAGAATAAATTATCCTTCACAAAGTCTTCCAAAAAAGAGAAGAGCAAATACTTTCCTCAACTCATTATGATGAAGTCAGTGTTAATTGGACATCAAAGCCACATAAAGGTATTACAAGAAAAAAAAAAACAGATGAAAATATCTCATGAATATGGATACAAAAATCCTCAACAAAGGCTAGCAAATTGAACCTAGCAACATATAAATAATCATTACACAATGGATAAGAGACTTATTATAGCAATGCAAGGTCAATTTAATAACTAAAAATTCAATGTAATACAACATATTCATAGAATAAAAGATAAAAACTCATAATTATCTTAGTAGATGCAGAAAAAATATTTGGCAAAACCCAACATCCCTTCGTGTTTAAATATACAATAAGAATACCATGAAGCTTTCTCTACCTGATAAAGGACATCCACAAATAACCACAATTAACATTAAAATTAATGGTGAGATACTGAAAACTTTACCCTAATATTAGGAATAAGACAATAATGTCTACTCTCATCATTTCTATTCTATAATATTGAAGGTTACAGCCAGGGCAATTAGACCAGAAAAAGAAATAAAACACAGCCTAGTTGGAAAGAAATAAGTAAAACTACGTCCATTTTCAGATAACATGATCTTGTATATAGACAATCATAAGGAATATACAAAAGAAAAACTGCTGAAATGAATGAATAAGTTCATCAAGGTTGTGAAATATAAGATTAACATATAGTTGGATGCATTGTCTTACACCTATAATTGCCAGCACTTTGGAAGACAGGTGGGAGGATCACTTGAGTCCAGGAATTTGAAACCAGTCTGGGCAACACAGAGAAACCCCCATCTCTATGATAAACAAAGAATTAGCTGGGCAGGGTAGTACATACCCATGGTCCCAGCTACTCAGGAGGCTGAGGTAGGGGGATTACTTGACCCCAGAAGGTCAAGGCTACAGTGAGCTGTGCTTGTGTTACTGCACTTCAGCCTGTGCAACAGAGTGAGACTGCAAAAAATAAAAAGTAACATACAAAAGCAATTCTATACCAATATTGTAGTGATGGACAACCCAAAAATGAAATTAAGAAGAAAAAAATCAATTAATAATCCCAACAAAAAGAACAAACTATTTAGACATGCATTTAGCAAAAGAAGCACACAAGGTGTGTATCCAGAAAACTAGAAAGCGCTGTTAAAGAAGAATTAAAGAAAGATGTAAATAAATGGAAAGACATCTCATATTTATAGATTGGAACACTAAATATTAAGATAACAACACTCCTAAAATTGATATATCAATAAAATAAGATCCTTTACAAAATCCTAGCTGGCTGTTTTGCAGAAATTTCCAAGTTACTCCTAAATTCATATGTAACTGCAGAGAACCCAGAAAAAAAGCCAAAGCAATGTTCAAAGAGAACAAAGTAAGAGGATCCACAATTTCTGATTTCAAAACCTACTTAAAAATGACAGTGATCAAGATATTGTGCTACCAGCCTAAGGACAGACATACAGATCAAAGAAACAGAGTTGACAGTCAAGAAGTATATTCTTATGTTTCTGATCAATTGACTTTTTACAAGGGTAAATAGACAATTCGATGGAAAAAGAGTGGTCTTTCAATATATGGTACTGGGCCAAATGGATATCCACATGCAAAAAAGTAACTTGGACTGCTATTCATACTGTATATAAGAGCAAAATTGATCAAAGATCTGTAAGGAAGAGCTAAAACTATAATATGAAACTCTTGGCTGGGCACTGTGGCTCATGCCTGTAATCCTAGCACTTTGGGAGGCTGAGGCAGCGAATCAACTGAGGTTGGGAGTTTGAAACCAGCCTGGCCAACATAGTGAAACCATGTCTCTACTAAAAAAATACAAAAGCTAGCTGTGCCTCATGGTGGGCACCTGTAATCCCACCTACTTGGGAGGATGAGGTAGGTGAATCGCTTGAAACTGGGAGGCGGAGGTTGCAGTGAGCCGAGATCACACCATTGTACTCCAGCCTGGGCGACAAGAGTAAAACTCCATTAAATAAAAAGAAAAAGAAAAACAAAAACAAAACAAAACAAAACAAAAACCCTTCCACAAAAGCTTTGGGGTAAATTTTCATAACCTTGGATTTCTCACTAAGTTCTTAGATATCACACTAAAAAGCACATCAATGAAAGAAAAAACACATAGATTGGATTTGATTAAAAATTTTAAGTTGTGCTTCAAATAAACCATAAAGAAAAAAGACACCCTAGAATGGGGGGAAAATACATGATTTCATGTAATATTGCATATATGATAAGGAATTGGTATCCAAAATATATAACTCAATAATAAAAGACACAATAACACAATTTAAGAATAGGCAGAAAATCTGGATAGAAGTGTCTTCAGAGAAGATAGATGGATGGCTAACAAACATATTAAAAATGTTCAACCAACATCACTCATCATTATGGAAACACTACAAATGAAAACCCCAGTGAGGGATAACCCCACACTCACTCAAATGGCTAAAATAAAAAAGACAAGTGTTGAAGAAGATGTGGAGAAATTGGAAACTTTACATATCACTGAAAAAATTGTCAAATAGTGTAGCCACTTTAGAACATAGTTCCACAGCTCCTCAAAATGTTAATAATAGAGTTATCATATTACCCTGTAAAACCACTCACAGGTATTTACTGAAGACAATTTTTATTAGTCCACTCTCACAATGCTATAAAGAACTACCTCAGACTGGATAATTTATAAAGAAAAGAGGTTTAGTTGACTCACAGTTCTGTAGGCTGTACATGAGTCATAGCTAGGGAAGTCTCAAGAAGCTTACAATCATAGAAGAAGGTGAAGGGGAAGCCAGCACATCTTACATGGTGGGATCAGCAGGAATAGAGAAAATGGGGAAGTGTTACACACTTTTCAAAAACCAGATCTTATTAGAACTCACTCACTATTATGAGAACAGCAAGGGATAAGTCCATCCCCATCAGCCAATCACCTCCCACCAGACTCCTCCTCCGACATTGAAGATTACAATTCAACATGGGATTTGGGTGGGGACACAGAGCCAAACCATTTCATTTCACCCTAGCTCCTCCCAAATCTCATGATCTTCTCACATTTCAAAACACAGTCATGTCTTTCCAACAGTGTTCAAAGTTTCAACTCATGCTGGCATTAACTCAAAAGTCCAAGTCCAAAATCTCATCTCTCAAGGTAGAAGGCAAGTCCCTTCTGCCTATGAACCTATAATACTGAATTCTAGTTAGTTACTTCCAAAATACAATGGTGGTACAAGCATTGGGTAAATGCTCCCATTCCAAAAGGGAAAAATTGGCCAAAACAAAGGGGCTACATACCCTATGCAAGTCCAAAACCCAGCAGGGCAGAGTTTTGGACTTGCATGGGGTCCTATTTGACCCCATGCAAAATAATCTCTTTTGACTCCATGTTTCACATCCAGGACATGCTAATGCAAGAAGTGGTTTCTCAAGCCTCTATCCTTGTGTCTCTGCAGGGCACAGCCCCCTTGGCTGCTTTCCTGGGCTGGCGTTGAGTGCCTGTGGCTTTTCCAGGTGCATGATGTAAGCTGTTAGTGGATCTACTAATCTGAGGTCCGGAAGATGGTGGCTGTCTTCTCATAGCTCCAATAGGTAGTGCCTCAGTGGGGAACTCTGTGTTGGGGCTCCAACCCAACATTTTCCTTTTGCACTTCCCTAGTGGAGGTTCTCTGTGAGGGCTTGTGGCTTGTGGCTTGCACCCTCTGTAGTAATAATCTCAGACATATTTGAGGCCCTTTTAGTGACAGTTAAAGCTGGAGTGACTAGGATGCAAGACACCATGTCCTGAGGCTGCACAGAGCAGTAGGGCCCTGGGCCTGGCCTATGAAACCATTTTTCCTCCTGGGCCTCCAGGCCTAAGTTGGGAGGGCCTGCTGCAAAGGTCTGTGCAATGCCTTGGAGGCACTTTCCCATTGTCTTGGTTATTAACATTCAGCTTCTCTTTACTTATGTACATTTCTATAGCTGGCTTGAATTCCTCCCCAGAAAAATGGGTTTTTCTTTTCTACCACATGGTCAGGCTGCAAATTTTCTAAACTTTAATGCTCTACTTTCCTCTTAAATATAAATTCGAATTTCAGGTCATTTCTTTGTTAATGCAGATGAGTGTAGGTTTTTAGAAGCAGCCAGGCCAAATATTAAATGCTTTGCTGCTTGGAAAGTTCTTCTGCCAGATACCTTAAAACATCATTCTGAAGTTCAAAGTTCCTCAGATCTCTTGGGTAGGGGCAAAGTGCTGCCAGTCACTTTGCTAAAGCATAGACAGAGTGACCTTTACTCCAGTTCCAACCATTCAACAAGTCTTTAGCAAGTTTTATACTTTTCCTCATGTTCTTGTCTTTTGCTGAGACTTCCAAACTGTTCCAACCTCATTACCCTGTTCCTAAGTTGCTTTCACATTTTCAGGTATCTTTATGGCAATGCCCCACTTCTCTGGTACCAACTTTCTGTACTAGTTCATTGTCACACTACTATAAAGATATATCCAAGACTGGGTAATTTTTGAAGAAAAGAGGTTTAATTTACTTACAGTTCAGTAGGCTGTACAGGCAACATGGCTCGGGAGGTCTCAGAAAACTTACAATCACAACAGAAGATGAAGGGGAAGCCGTTGTGTCCTAAATGGTGGGAACAGGAAATAGAGAGCAAAGAGGGAAGTGCTACAAACTTTTGAACAACCACATCTCATGAGAATTCACTCACTATTATGAGAACAGCAAGAGAAAAGTTTACACCTGTGATCCAATTGCCTCCCACCAGGCTCTTCCTCCACCATTGAGGATTACAATTCAATATGAGATTTGGGTGGAGACACAGAGCCAAACCATATCACAATTGAAAACATATGTCCACACAAAAACTTTTAAATGAATATTCATAACATTATTTGTAATAGCCAAAAAGGGAAAGAACCCCAAATTCCATTATCTGATAAGCAGATAAACAATGTGTGGTTGACCCATACAATGGAACATTATCTAAGAAAAAAGAAAATGAAGTATGAATATGTGAAACTATAAACATTATACTAACTGAAAAAAAGTATCAAAAACACCACGTAATTTATGATTCAAAGAATATGAAATGTCCATAATATAAAAATACATAGAGATGGAAAACAGATTCGTGATTTCTAGCACTAATTAGTATTAGTGGAAATGGTACTACATATTAACAGTACTATAGGAAAGGAAAAATGGGAATTGAGTGCTAATTAGTACGGGAAATCTTTAGGGGATGATAACACTTTTCTAAAATGAGGTAGCAATGATGGTAGTTCAATTCTGTGAATAGCAAACATCACTTAACTGTATACTTTAAAATGATGATTTCAACATATGTGAATTACAGGTGACACTTGAATAACATAGAGGCTAGGGGCACTGAACCACTGCACATTTTGAAAATCTTTGTATAACTTTCGATTCCCCAAAACTTAACTACTAATAGTCTACTGTTGGCCAGAAGCCTTATCAACAATGTAAATAGTCAACTTATTTTGTATATGCACTATATACTTTATTCTTATAATAAAGTACGCTAGAAAAAAGAAAATGTTATTAAGATAATTATAAGGAAGAAAAATATATTCACTATTCATTAGATGGAAGTAGATTTTCATAAAGACCATCCTCCTCATCCTCACATTAAGTAGACTGAAGAGGAAGAGAAAGAGGATGAGATAGTCTTGCTGTTCAGGGGTGGCAGAGGTGAAAGAAAATTCACACGTAAGTTGACCTGCACAGTTCAAACCCATGTTGTTCAAGGGTCAGCTGTATGTCTCAATTAAAAACAATTTTTTCTAGTCCTTTATTTAAACTGACCCTATTTTTGTGTATTTTTATGGCTAATTTTTGGGGAGATATCAGGTAATAATGCCTCTATGCACATCATTAAAAGATTTTTTTTTTTTACCTCAGAAAAATCAGATTTTCTCAAGTCCAGGCACCCCATCTATGACATAACATTCAAATTATAATAAAGACATCTCACTGTAGTCACTCTCTCTCTTATATATCTGGTTTCTTTCTCCCCTTATGTGCTCCAGTGAAATCTAATTACTCAGTTTTTCTCAAATGTACCCACTATATTTCCATTGAATGCATTGATTCACCTTGTTTTCTTATGAGGAAAACTTTCTTTTCTATTTATCTCTACTGTTGAAATTCTGTTTTCAAGACCTAGTTGAAATGTCATCTTCTCTATGTAGCTTTTCTCATTTCACTAAACATAAACAATTTTTTTCAGATCCACACTACTACAAACACTTAGTACCTCTCATTACACCCAGCAGATTCTGACTTTATTATCATGAGATACTCAGTAAATTTTGAATTAAATGACAATATTTCTCGTGAACACTTAAGAAGAAACCTAAACAATTTTTAATCCTCTTACCTCAAAATAGAAAAAAGAAATATTTAGAAGAACAGTGCTAACTTTTCTTTATCATGTTCTCACAGTTCCCAACTGCTTAGGGAGGAAGGCAGGTCATTTTTATAGCCACATTTATTGAACAATCATGTTTTTCTTCAGTGATAGCAAAGGCAGAGTTTGAGGGTAATTGTTCAGAGACTGTGTAACTATTGTATTGGGTAGGTCATCTGTCTAAGAAATGAACTAGACAACCTTCAAATGGCAATGACTTCAATTCCTTTGAGATTTGAATTGGCCATAAAACTAACAATAAATTGTCATGTATGTAGTGATTTCCTGTTGGCAAGTTCCATGTACTTTACAAATATGTCTCAACTTAGATGGAAAAGATCATTATTACTGTTCAAAAATTGAGAAACTCTAACACCAAGCCATTAAATGTAGTGAGCAAGGTCAGAGACTGAAAATGAGAATATTCCAGAGGTTCCAAGTTTCAGTCTACCTGCCAGATGACATAATTCCTTGGTAAATGTTTATTTCTGTGCCCCAGTGTTCTGAGAGCCACAGGCAAACTCTTTCAAAATGATGTTATGTCCCTAAAGCAAAAGCCTTGAAATTAATCTATAATATACCAGTATAATATTTTTATAGAAGTTACTCTCCAGCAACCAAAACTTACTGGAACACTTCTGAGAACCCCAGAAAAGCATCATAAAAATAATACACTGGAGTTCACACTCTACTTAAAAGAAATCTCTCAAACTATCATTCAGCATCCATTTTAGATAGTTCCAACCATCTGATAATCTGAATGTAATAATCCACAGAAATGTAGTAGAAAAATTGAAAGAAAAAGCATGCTTTTATCGCCAGTTTCTGTCAGTTTTACCTGCAAAATTTATCCTTAATACATATTTTCTTTCTCATGGCTAGAATAATGAAATTTCTTATGCCTAGAGTAATGCAATCTCTTCCTAAGTGGTCTCCTTCTTTCCACTGTTATTCCCCTACCTTCCATTCTCCACAAGGCCGTCAGCTTGCATTTTTAAAGTATAAAAGTAATTATGTTATTTCTATGCTTACAGTAGTTTGATACTTTTTAATTGCAGTTGGAATAATATTTATCTGTTTACGGCGGCCTACAAGATCTGTATGAAATGTGTCATGACTAACTCTCTGCCTTCAGTCCTCACCACCCGTTATTGCTCTATCACACAGCGTTAGCCATCTCTCGATTCTTCAAACTTAGCTAACTTACTTCCTCCTCACCATCTTTCCACTGATCAGTTTCTGCTTCCTTTTTTATGTTACCATAAACCTTCAACATAGTCAATGAAGTCGTTAGACTATTTGAGCTATAATTAGACTAAATATGGCTCCTACAATAGGGTTCATTATCTCCCATAATAAGATGATTGGCAGGAGGATGTTTCAGTTTGATTGAGAGTTTAGAAATGTTAGGAATCTGGATCTGCTTTTCTGTAATTCTCTTATTCTTAGTATGAGGTGGCTGCCATAGTACCAAACCTAATATGCTCATACAACCATACTCAAAGGCAAAATGGAAGAGCTGATGGATGGGTAACCAGTAGTGCCTGCCACACATAACACTGAAATTTCTGTTGATGTGTCAATCTTTCTCATTCTTTCTGAAACTCTTAAAGGCATATTCGTCAATGGTTGAACTAGTTTACACTCCCACCAACAGTGTAAAAGTGTTCCTATTTCTCCACATCCTCTCCAGCATCTGTTGTTTCCTGACTTTTTAATGGTTGACATTCATGTGGTTTTCATTTGCATTTCTCTAATGACCATTGATAATGAGCTTTTTTTCAGATGTTTGTTGTTTGGATAAAAATCTTCTTTTGAGAAGTGTCTGTTTGTATCCTTCGCCCACTTTTTGATGGAGTTGTTTGTATTTTTCTTGTATATTTGTTTAAGTTCTTTGTAGATTCTGGATATTAGTCCTTTGTCAGATAGATACATTGCAAAAATTTTCTCCCATTCTGTAGGTTGCCTGTTCATTCTGATGGTAGTTTCTTTCATTGTGCATAAGCTCTTTAATTTAATTAGATTCCATTTATCAATTTTGGCTTTTGTTGCCATTGCTTTTGGTGTTTTAGTCATGAAGTCTTTGCCCATACCTAAGTCCTGAATGGTATTGCCTAGGTTTTCTTCCAGGGTTTTTATTGTTTTAGGTCTTATGTTTAAGTCTTTACGCCATCTTGAGTTAATTTTTGTATAAGTTGTAAAGAAGGGATCCAGTTTCAGCTTTCTGCATATGGCTAGCCAGTTTTCCCAACACCATTTATCCTTTGCAGGTACATAGATAAAGTTGGAAACCATCATTCTCAGCAAACTAATACAAGAACAGAAAATCAAACACTACATGTTCTCACTCATAAGTGGGAGTTGAACAATGAGAACACATGGACACAGGGAGGAGAACATCACACACTGTGGCCTGTCAGGGGATGGGAGTCTAGGGAAGGGATAGTATTAGGAGAAATACCTAATATAGATGAGAGGGTGATGGATGCAGCAAACCATTACAGCACATGTATACCTGTGTAACAAACCTGCACATTCTGCACATGTACCCCAGAACTTAAAGTATAATAATAGTAATAAAAGATATACTCCTAATGCCTCTAACTTTGCTATCCTATGTGTTCAATAAATGTTAATCAAACAGATCTAAAATAACATACCTTACTGGAAGTGCAGGTGATATCTATTGGTTTCCTAGTGTTATCATAACAAAATACCACAAACTGGATGGCTTAAAACAACCAAAATTTGGCCAGGAGTGGTGACTCATGCCTTTAACCCCAGCACTTTGGGAGGCAAAGGGTGAGGATTACTTGAGCCCAGGAATTTGAGACCACCTTGGCTACAGAGGGAAACCCTATCTCAAAAAAAAAAAAACAAAACAAAACAAACAAAAACCAGAAATCTATTGTTTCACAGTTCTGAAGGCTGGAAGTCTGAAATCAAGGTGTCAGCAAAGCCATGCTTCCTCTAAAGGGTCAAAGGTAGAATCCTTTCTTGAATCTTCTAGCTTCTGGTGACTGCTAGCAACACTTGACATTACCTGGCTTATAGATGTATTATTACTCCAATCCATGCATCTACCTTCACATGGACAGATCTGCTGTGGGTCTATATCCCTGTTTCCAAGTGTCCCTCTTTTTATTATAAGGACACTGGTCATAATGAATTTAAGGATCATACAAAGCCAGTATGACCTTATTCTTATTTGATTATGTATGCAAAGAACTATTTTCAAATAAGTCACATTCACAGGTTTCACATCCACATGAAATTTTGCGGGGCAACATTCAACTCAGTGTATCATCCATGGACCTAGTTATTAAGGCACTTGAGGGTTGGTTAGCCCATAGCTTCTCTGTGCATCTATATATCTTTCCATGTTAAAAAAAAAAAAAAAAAAAGGGAACCCTCAGATCACATGCAGAGCCATTTTCTTGATTTGATCTGGAATTTCTGTGTGAGTTCAAATAATTTTGCATTTGATCAAAGTCATGATTTGCATATCATATATAAATAATAATCAGAGCAGATTCTACAGGAGTAAAAGACTTGAAAGAAGCTTCAGAATTCCAAAGTGATATAGTTAAGTACACTGATTTATTATTAAAGAGACTAGTCATTTTCAGTTTACTTATATTAGCACTATTGAACATATTAGCTATCAAACACTCTGCTGAATGATCATAAATGAAGAGGAACAAGATAGAGCGAGGAATGAAAAAGAAGAAAAGGCATGTACTTTCAACACTGCCTTTGATAAGAATTATGAAATATTTATAGGCATCTACCAAGTGTTAAGTGAGCTCAGAGGTGGTGACCAAAAGGGAATTCTGTTTGGGAAAGAAACGTGGCGAAGACTACTCCAAGCAAAATAATCGGTATATATAAAGTCTTGGTATGCATTGAAACAAAGGAGGAGCATGTGGGTGCAGAATAGAGAGGAGAGTATTAACAAAAAAGCATTGCATCAGATAATGCTTAAAAGTGAGGATGAAGCCACATTGAGCCATATATGTGAAAAGTAAACCCATGGCCATAACCAAATTTTTTCCTCAATATTTTGAGAATTCTTAATTTTATTTTTTTGCTATCTGGAAAATGGAATTATTTTTACAGATGATCTCCAAAGTTCACAGAGAAACACTTTTATCATGTACCACAATAATGATCAGGATCTTTGGTATCCACTCATTTTTCAAAGACAGTCTCATATTGTTTTGCAAGCAGTGTTCTTTCTTCAAAACAGCCTGATGACGATCTATTTATAGTACTAAACTGAGCAACAATATAATAAATTTGATAATATCAAATTTCAAGAGATTCGATTCCCAAATCTAATCACAACTAGAAAAATTCACCTGTTTATTTTGTTTAATACCAAGTTATTTAACTAAATCTATCTTCAGTATTTAAATAAAAATAAGTAGACCTGAGGTATTAAGGTCAAAACAAATCAAGCAACCCTTGAGTTAAAAATATGGTATTTACACACTTTGAGTAACATAAACATAAAATTTAAAAATGCTCTATCATTTTAGAATTCTTCAAATTCTGTTTTATGTCACTATAAAACTATATAATTTTGTTTTATTAGAAAGTAAGTATTCTGCATCCCCTAAATCTTTAAAGAAATAAGCTACACAGTGCATGTACCTACTTTAATGAAAAGGATAAAATGAAAAAATATTGTATAAGTCTTACTGCAATAACACTGAGTAAAACTATTAGGTTATAACAAAACATGCTTTTTGCAATCAGAACAAAATAATAACATTTTTCATGCAGCTGCTAGCGAAGTAAGAAAAGAAAGAAATATATGGAGAATCAATTAAGTGATTTAGCTTTAGTTTGAGCAACATATTTTCTCTCTCTTGTAAAAACAAAATATATATTATTAGTTCTGGTTAAAAGCTAGAAAGAGATGGGAGTTAATTAAGTTTAAATCTCTTCATGCACTAAAATTGAACATATAAAGGAAGTAAAGCTAGCCAGTTTAAAAGTGGAAATTAAAATGTATAATTCTTATTTTAAAATGATTTTAAGGAAGGATTTGCAAAGAACAATTTTCCCATAAGCGTACTTGTTATTCTCTGCTACTCAAAAGGCTTGACCCTTTCTCCATAATACTCTCTCTGCTTTTAATTTATAGAGTCCCTCTCCATTATAGCAATCCAGATTGCTGTTTGAGTTGCAAGCATGGGAGGCTTAATTGGCTTGCTCCTCATTTACCAAAAAAAAAAAAAAATTCTTGGAATTATTCTTCAAGAAAGCAACAATATGAAAAAATTAATTTAGCATAGAAGCACAATCTATGCTCTCTTACCAACACAATACAAAGTAATCATCTTTCTTATAAAGGCTTGAGTAGTTCTTTTAACACACTAAATTACCTAAATGTCATGGGGATTAGAATTTCTCATGCACCTTGGATGAATTTGATGCAACTGACTCATTGGTGTGTTAATGCAAAAGGATGCCCTGAGAGCATAATATACTCAAGCGAATAGCAATTCCTCACCAAGTCTGGGACAGCTGATTGAAGACTTTAAATAATATACATAGGGTCCAATTTATTCCCATGCACCTGTACACTATGCATTGACAATTCTATTTTGAAAAAGCCATTTTTCATAAATGTGTTCTTGTTGCAATTCAAAACCAATATGTGATTTTTTTAAAAAAATGTATAATTGGCTTCTGGGCATGTAGATAATTATTGCCTACTAGAAGGAGACTGTTCCATACACAATTTTTAACTTTAAAAAATGGGAATGCATTTTTCTTTCATGATGAAAAGTTAAGTAGAACATTATTTCCTCCATAAAATAAATTTGGAATGAAGCAGCAGATAAAAATAAAAGAAAAATAATGCATTCAAGCAAAGAGAGGGAAAAGGTGTTTGTAATACAAAGGCCATAAACATATCAATTGTGTGAATTTCCAACACAGGATAAAAACCTGAAAATGTTTTCAATTCGGTATGTTCTAGTAAAAGATAGCATGATTACTTTTTTTCCCAATAGAATCGTTCAGAATCTTATTTTTCATTAGAAAACTCTTTTCAAATACCTTGGGCATACATAATTACATATAAACATCCTTATGCTTTAGACAATTAATCTATACATGAAATTGATTGAATAAGTAAATGGTTAACAGGCAAGGCTCTGAGTTCTCCAAAAGCATTTTTTTCATATACTTCAAAGAAGTTTTAGTGATATTTTCTTGAAATGATCTTTCCAAATGGTGAGTTGGAACTGTGAGGTATACAAACCCATTAAATTAACAGCTATTCTTTATATATACCAGGCTCAGTCTTGCCCCAGACTCTGAATTTTCTTTTTTTCTAAAAAAAAAAAGTTGTAGAAAAATTTTCCTTCTCCCCCTTTCAGTCTTTAATGAAATGTTACTTTTCCAGTGTAGCCTTCCTTGATCACTCTATTTAACAGTTTTTACCTTACCTCCATACTCCCTATCACCCCTACTTGCTTTGTGTTATTAGCACTTATCATTGATATGCCATATATTCTTTTTTTTTTTTTTTTTTTTTTGAGACGGAGTTTCGCTCTTGTTACCCAGGCTGGAGTGCAATGGCGCGATCTCGGCTCACCGCAACCTCCTCCTCCTGGGTTCAGGCAATTCTCCTGCCTCAGCCTCCCGAGTAGCTGGGATTACAGGCACGCGCCACCATGCCCGGCTAATTTTTGTATTTTTAGTAGAGACGAGGTTTCACCATGTTGACCAGGATGGTCTCGATCTCTTGACCTCGTGATCCACCCGCCTCGAAAAGTGCTGGGATTACAGGCGTGAGCCACCGCGCCCGGCCCATATATTCTTTATATGTATCTATTTATCTTACTATCTGATTTTTTCTCTCTTTTCCCATTAGAAGGTATGTATATTTATCTTTTTACTGTAGTACCTAAAACAACAGCTGGCATAATGGACTCACTAAATATTAGTTGCATGAACAGATAGTCCCCCGCTAACTCTGAAAGCACATCTGAGCCTTGGGGCCTCTTGGGTGATTCAAGATGACTTCTTGTGCACTGTTCTACTTAGAAATAACAAAATGATACACAACTGCTTGAATAGTATAGTCACTAAATATATCATTTCATCGTGCTCCTTATATATAAGGAATTCTGCAATTGTTGGCTTGTAATAATTCTCAAAATATTATTTTAAGGCAATCAGTACACATTTTGCAAATGAGATAATGGAAAGGATAACATTACTTGTGTATAAAGAGTAGTGATGGAATATAAATTTGAACTTTGGCCTTAAAAATTCAAAAGCCACTGCCATGTAATGACAATATTCTATTTAAAGCTACTATGTGACCCAGAATTTGAGCCCCACTTTGGGTTCACAGTCCATCGTTTTTCATTTATACTATACTGCCAACCTAAGAAGTTTTTACATATGGAAATTTGTTATAATATTTGTATTTACTTTGCTGGGGTCCTACAGAGTTCAGGAGTCCTCAAGACCTCCATCACTTCTGATACCAACTACAAGTTTGAAGACTTCCCAAACCAGTTACTTTTGATACCAACTAGAATTCTGGGCATCCTCAAGACTGCCCTCACCACTAGCATTAATTGAAGATTCAGAAGTCTGCCCAACCATCTTGGGTCTGATAATTCACTACAAGAACTCACAGAATTGGCTTAAAGCTCTTGCAATGTGAGAAGGATATGAGATTTGGGGGCCAGGGTAGAATGATGTAGTTTGAACAGATATCATTGCCAAATCTCATGTTGAATTGTAATCCCTTATGTTGAAGGTGGGGCATGGTGGGAGGTGTTTAGGTCATGGTGCTTAGGTCATATCTCATAGCTTGGTGCTATCCTCATGAAAGTGAGTGAGTTCTCAGGAGAGCTATTCATTCAAAAGTGTATGGCACCTCCCACCTGTCTTACTCCTGCTTTCACCATGTGAAGTGCCTGCTCCTTCTTTGCCTTGTACCATGAGTAACAGCCCTTTGAAGCCTCCCAGAAGCTGAGCAGAGGCTGGTATGAGGCTTCCTGTACATCCCACAGAACATGAGTCAAGTAAACATCTTTTCTTTATATATTCTTAAGTACTTCTTTATGGCAATATAATAAAGACCTAATGCAGAACACCCTTAAAGACTTAACAGGGAGGATTAGTTTTGGTATTACTTGGAAAGTGTTCTGGCATCCATACTTCTACTTGCTGTTAGATCAATTTCAAGTCATATCCCAACCAGAAATTTTCTCAGCTTACTGAAAGCTGCTATGAACCTTTTGGTTCAACACAGTGATAGAGAACATCATTACATAATACTGAGCTCTTAAATTAGAGCGATAACTTCAGAATCCTAAACACAGAGAGGAAGCTGATCTCAGCTAAAGCACATTTAAGTGCAGATCACTAGAGCTTTTGCTGAAAGTTAATACATTTAATAAGCAAAAGAAAGGTGTGAAAATTTGTTTAGGAATTATCAAAAAAAACTTGATCAAAGAAAGCAGAATCGTGAACAAGTTAAAAAGAGAATTAGTGGTGGGGAGACATAGCAGAGGAGTAGCTAACGTGAGATAATGTAAGAAAGAAAGAGCCGCTCTGAATCTATTCTGGTTCAGGGGCTTCTTGACTAAAAATAAATAAATAAACACATGACACTTGTCTGAGTAGAAGAGAGACAATTCTCTTGGCCATGCCTAGTGAAACATTTCACTACTTCCTTTATAATGCATCACCTGGGAGCATACTTTAGCTAACCAAAGAGAAATGCATATATATATTCTCATTGTTAGTATGGCTTACTATTTATAGTTAACAGGCTAATAGACCTAGATATTTTGTATGTGTGTGTGTGTGTGTTTGTATACACACATAAATTTGTATGTATGTATATATTCAATAATATATGTATAAATGTAAATATGTACATATATATTATATAAACGTATATGTTGTATACATATCTAATATATACACATATATAATATGTACACACATATGTACACATATATGTACATATATTACATATATTTGCCTATACATTGTATAAACATCTATTAGTGTGTGTATATATGTATACATTATTGAACCACCTCAGGTATTGTTAAAGATGTTTATTCTGACATGCTGGCTCTTCTAAGATGTTGTTGTGCAGAGAGGGAAAACAATCTGGAGCACTCATCGAATGTTAACTAAGGTGATACATACATATCAAGGGAGTTCTTGAAACACAATAAGCAATGCACATTTGGTGCCTATTACTGTTAATCAAAATTTAAAATAGAGAATTATGTTTTCCTACTAAAGAATATCTAATAACACCTAACATTTATTTAATCAACAAATATTTTTGAGCCCTTATTATTGTTGGATTTTTTTTTTTTTTTTTTTTTGGCTGGGCAGGGTGGGAAGGGGGTTATTTCACTTCCCTTTCCAGTACAAGTTTTATATAATCAAGTATTTTGAAGAGTGCTTCTTTACTGTGATCACCGCTGCACATGTTGCTTTCTATGGATTATCTCTGGTAATCATTCCACAATAATTTCTTGTTCTAGAAACGCAGCAAAGTAAAATACCAGAATAAGGCTTTCTGAGAAAGGACATTTTCAGACAATAGACAGCAGCTACAGGATATACACATGAAGGGTCAAAGCAAGTGGAAATTGAGACACAGGTACAAAAAATATCTAAGAAAACTGTACGGTCAGAATATGGAAGAATTAGTTCAAAAGTTCAACTGTGTGCCAAACACCATTACAAGAGCAGAGGTTCATGTTAAAATGCATGCTCTGAATGCAGAGACCCTTCTCCCCCAAACAGGCTTTGTGTGAGCAACAAGGCTGTTAATTCACCTGGGTGCAGTGGACTGAGTCCAAAAAGACAGTCAGCGCAGGGCGATGAGATAGGAGTTGGTTTTATAGGTTTGAGATAGGCAGTGGAAAGTTACAGAAGTTACAGTTTAGGGCGATTTTTTGCAAGCTGCGAGGGGGTCATAGGGTCTGGAGTCATGAAGTTGACCAAGGTCGGTTACAAAGTTCAGTTGCCTTACCAACTGAGGGGGGAATAAGAGACAATAGAAGAATGTCTCAAGTTAATTAGGCACCACAGGGGTTGATCATTCTTCCTTTTGTCATGGTGTTCCAGTTACTTCAGATTTTCTAATTCTGGGAGGCTATCCAGAAGTGTACATGTGGATCACAGGGGTCACCATGGCATCTGTGGTGCCAACAGTCAGCCTAAAAGACCTTAAAGTTCCAGAATACAGGTCACACAAGGAACACCACTTACAAAAACCACAGCAGATCAGTTAAGAATATAGAAGTAAGGTAGCAAAGAAGATGCAGTTTCCTGAGGGCTGGGAGATAATACTGCAGATAAATTCTCTATCAATTAATTAGCTAGTGTCTTCTTTAGGTATATAACAAACCTGGTTTCGGAATTTCCATATATTGGTACGTGGAGCACTTAGGTAAATCCTGAGCCAAGGACCATGTCACAGTGTTCTATCTAATCTCCAGGGTATACTTAACAAGGTGCCTATCACATAGGTAGTGCTCAATAAATGCTTGTTAAATAAGTGACACCAACCATGGACTTCCTGATCTCATAGTCTATGTTATATACCACTGTGCTATTCACAGCCCCAAGCACTGTGCTTGTCACAGCTCAGTGAATATTTGCTGAAGGGATGACAGTGACGGCAGTCTTCAAATATTGTCATGAAAGATTAATTTTGCAAGGTTTCCAGGGTGTCTATCGTGCCCTAGTCTGCTCTGAAATTTACAAGGTTTGTTAACCCCACCCACTCTCATAATGAGCTTTCAGTTCTTAGTCTTCTGTTGAAAAGCTGGTTGTCAAAAATATATTTATCATTCACCGGCTTTTTAACACTTGGGCTTATTAGTCATGCTGTTTATCAAATAATACAATTAAATTTTAGAGTATTTTCTCCCAGTAAGTTTTATTTTCTAATTCACCTGTAATTGCTTTATACTTAAGATTTTTTGGATTCTAAAACTTGTATTGATTGTAAATTGTTTCTTGGATTAGAAAGTAATGCCACTCAGAAAATTAAAACCACAGCTATATTCAACAAGCATGTTAGTCCAAAGTCCGATTTTAAGGCAGTCCTACAAAGCTGAGGTTATGAGTCATGTGCTCAAATGTCACTTTAACCAGCTAGTTTTACACTCTACCCTTCATCTCTGGCATTTCTTTAGCTGCTATATATTGTTTACCTTCAATGACTTAAGGTATAAAGTGTGAATGTCAGTAGTGAACATCCGTTTTCACTAAAGAAAAAAAATCAAATTGAATATCCCATTGATGTTAGAGCAATAGCTTCATTCAGATAAATGAAGTGCAGCACATACAATGCTGTAAAAGCACACTTACTCTGTTTGCACTGAGCTTGTCAATTTATTGATAAACCTTGGTACAATATGAAATACAGGAGGACTCAAAAGATGGGCAAAATAATTAATGAAAAACGTTTTCTTTAACATAAATAAATAATGCTATATATCTTTGTAGTAAATTGGAAGTATATTCTCTTTTATATTAAGAAATGAGCCAGACACAGTGGCTCACACCTGTAATCCCAGCACTTTGGGAGGCCGAGGCGGGCGGGACCATCCTGGCCAACATGGTGAAACCCCGTCTCTACTAAAAAATACAAAAAATTATCTGGGCATGAGGAGGCTGAGTCAGGAGAACTGCTTGAACCCGGGAGGCAGAGGTTTCAGTGAGCTGAGATCGCGCCACTGCACTCCAGCCTGGCGACAGAGCGAGACTCCATCTCAAAAAAAAAAAAAAGAAATGAGTAAACCTTGGGGAAATCATTTTATAAAACTTTATTTTCTTTGGTGCTAGTTCTTTTACATTCTATAAAACAATGCATTTTGCTAGCTAAAGAATTAAAGCTTCCTTCTTTTTCAAAAATTGTAATATTCTCCTAATTACATATTCAACTCATGTGTATGATTATATCCTGCCCAAAGTCTCTAATTAACATGCTGAACATTGTTCCAGTTCCATTATCCCTTAATTCTATATATCATTCTGACTTTCTTCCCTGTGTCAGGACCGATGAGCAGATCTGACAATGAGCTGGGAAAGGCAGGCTGGCTGGGTGTAAGTTAGTTTGTCTATGTCGAGAGCATCCTTTGCCAACCTGCACAAGCATGGTTTAGTGAGCGTTGGACAATCGCTTGTCAGGCATTACTTTCAGTGTGCAATGAGGCAGAGACGAGCCACTTTGTAATATAAAAACAAATGATTAACTGGCAAATAAGCCCAGAAAATGAAATAAACCAAACTTGACAATACAGTGTAAGTGGCTCAGGTAGAAAAGACAGCATGGCATGTCATATTATTGATTTTAATTAGCAGGTAGAGTGGACTGAAAAAAAAAAAAAAACAAAAGGAACATCATTCACAAACAAAAGGTTTTTTACTAAAATGATTGGTTAAAATTTGCTCCTGTTTTGTAAGGCCAACATCTAGGGCACATAATGTAAGTTCTCTCTCTTCTTTATTTCTCTCTTTCTTCCCCCTCCATCCTTTCTTTCCCTCTTACTTTTTCAAATATAGCTAATTGGAGGATGAAGTAGTGGGCACAGGCACAGGGGCTTAGAAGGAACAGATGGTGCTCTGTATCTGCATGTCGTGAGCTGGCTGTACTCTGTCTCCCTGCCCCTCACAAAATTCATATATTGAGACATTAATCTTTAATATTTCAGAATGTGATGATATTTGGAGATAGTGTCTTTAAAGAGGTAATCCAGTTAAAATGAGGTTATTAGGGTGGTCCCTTTTTCAATACTGTCCAAATTTCCTATAAGAGGAAATTTGGGCCGGGTACAGTGGCTCACGCCTGTAATCCCAGCACTTTGGGAGGCCTAGGCAGGCAGATCACCTGAGGTGGGGAGCTCAAGACCAGCTTGACCAATGTGGAGAAACCCCGTCTGTACTAAAAATATAAAATTAGCTGGGCATGGTGACACATGCCTGTAATCCCAGCTACTCATGAGGCTGAGGCAGGAGAATCAGTTGAACCCAGCAGGCGGATGTTGCGGTGAGCCGAGATGGTGCCATTGCACTCCAGCCTGGGCAACAAGAGTGAAACTCCACCTCAAAATAAAAATTAAATAAAAGAGGAAATTTGGAAACAAATACGGAGGGAAGATATGAGAAGACACATGGAGAATATGGCCATTGGCAAGCCGAAGGGAGAGTCCTGGAACAAATTCCTCCTCAAGGCCCTCAGGAACGGATCCTGCTGACATGTTCATCTTAGATTGTTAGCCTCCAAAACTGTGAGAAAGTAAGTTTCTGTTAGTTAAGTCACTGAGTCTTTGATGCCTTTTTATGGCAGTCCTTGCAAACTCATATACTGTTTTTTTACAGAATTAATTCTTTATCCATTGTCAGTAAGGCTCTACACTTTTTTCAAGTGAGATGGTCTCCAGCTGAGGGTCAAAGTATGTGCCTTTAATGCAAAAACTACTTTACCTTCTGGTGCCTATATTGAACTGTTGAAGACATTTTACAAATGAGGCCTTTGTTGAACTTCTGAAATTAGTTATGCCCTCATCCTCGTTTAATATCCCTTTGAAAAAATTCTGGTCATTTAAACTTGCCAGTAACTAAAACGGAGCAGGTATCCACACAATGACAAAATCTAAACAATTCTTCTGCCTCTGGAGAAGTAACCAAACCAGGAGTGGTTACTATAGCAGGTTAAAGATGGTTGCAAATATTTGACCATCGCTACCACCCAGAGATGAAAATCGTTTGTGTACTTGTCAAATCTGGCTGAGCCAATAAAATATGATGGAAGTGACACTATGCCAGTTCCAGGCCAGTCTGGAGGTTGGAGACTTCCACTTTCTCCTTGAATGTCAGTCACCATGTAAGAAATCCAACTCCCCTTAGACTGTCATGTGGTGGGAAGCCCACCCTAGCTGCACAGGGTGACAGAAGAGCACATGGATAGGCTTGAGTCCCCACATATGTAAGAGAACGTCTTTGTGGCTCTTCCAGCCATCACAGCCATTATCCAAGGACAGGGGCATGACAGATTGTAGCCAACAGCACAAACTGAGGTCGCACACATATGGCCCTACCTTTGTTAGTTCAGGCTACTATTAATGGAAGACCTTACATTGGGGATGGATTATACAACGAACATGAATTTCTCACAATTCTGGAGACTGAGAAGTCTAAGATCAAACAGCTGACAGATTCATCTGGTGAGGGCCCACTTCTCAGTTCATACTAATCACTTCTCAAGGGCCCTGCCTCCAAATACCATCACAATGGGAACAGAATTTCAACACAAACATTCAGTCCATAGCAGACCCCAAGTAAACCATTTTAGCCAGTCCACAGCTGTTTGAGCCACCCCAACTGACCCTGCCTAACTATATGAGGCAGAGGTGACCTACTCTCCATGTTTCTGATCCTCAGCCTTGGGAGCAGAGATTTGGAGTACTTTGCTCTGCAGAAAAATGTAATTGAAACAACTTAAATAAGCTATTGAGGCTTTACAAAGATGTATTTAGAAACAGTTTTTATGCCATGTATCTTGAATTTAAAGTTTTGTATCAGAGAAAAAGAAAGCATCTGTGAAACCAGATAAGTGTTGACAGATTAGGAGAATTAGGAGCTCTCATGTAAGTGTGAATTTTTATTTGACTCCATTTCACTCGTGGGTTCTACAGTTTTAAACAGAACTTTCAGTAGCACCGTTCTTTTGTCAGCATTACAGTTCTGTCACTAACTTGGGAACCTCTCTGTAAGGGAAGTTCATTAATGGATACCTTTGGTTATGACCACAGCCCTTTGGACCTGGTGGGCAGCTTGGAGATGAGCAGGCTCAAATTTTTTATTTTACCCAGCAGAAATGAAGGCTCAGAGAGTTTAAATGACTTGCCCAATGTCATAGGATCAATATTTGACTTGGGCAAGATCTCAGATCACCTGACATGCAAGGCAGAGCACAGAGTCTGCAATACAATTTTAATTGCATTTCTAAATTATTAAAGATGATCCTTTTAGTAATTCCCATATTTTAAAAAGTCTCAAATTCAACATTAGGATTCACCAAGATCTCAAGCTCTTCATCTTAGTTCAGCACCTTATTGCCACTGTGTATGTACATACATACATACATGCACACATACACGTGTGTATAATATACACACACAACATATATTTCAATATATACTTGTTCCTAGTTTAACTTTTTGTGTGTACATAAACATACAAATTGTTCTACTAATATGGACATTTTTCCTTTGCATAATGTATTAGTATCATGAAGTAGGGTACAAACCTTAGAGAATTTCTGCAAAGAGCTCAATGTAATGGAGATTGGTAAGCTATTAACATAAAAAAGGCCACTTGTAACAGGCATTACTGAATAGGGAAGACCCGCTCCATCAGTTTAAACCCCATCTGCAGAGGCCGCCAGCCATGTGCAACTAGAGATGATGTGTTCCACTGTGTAGCTGGAGCCCTGCTGATACTGTGATCGGTGTCAGTCGGGACCTCTGTGCAGACAGACTGAAATTACTTCCACATTACAGTGAACACAAAAGAACAAAAACCTTATTAAACACAGATTTAGCTCATTATTGTATAAATCTCTCCCTGAAAATGAAGCTAACCCTTTGTCCCCAAATACTAAACACAGCACTGATATTACAGTGAAGATAGAGATAATACCCTCCTGTATATCTTGGCTCACCTCTGTCATATTAATGAGGCAAACATGTAATTGCTGTGGCTAGTGCCTGAGAATAAGAGGGGCCGCCCGCTAGATCTGGAGTCAGATTCCTCTATCTGGTTAGCCACACCATCTTTCCCGAAAAATCTTTTCAGACTGATCTTCACTCAAAAGGCCTTCAATGCAAGTTAATCTGAGGTTTCAAGTTGCAAAGGTCTTGGATGGCAAATGTTATGTTTGTGTTCTTCAGTAATTATATTTGACTGAAAACACATTTGCAACTGGCTCTGCACTTAGAGTAAGAACTCCCCAGGGCCAGAGTCAACACCTCAGTAAGGCCACTCAATTCGCACAGGATTGGAGAGTAGCTTAGATTTATGCACATTTGCCTTTTTTCCCAATAAATATATTTTTCATGGATATAACAGAATTTCTATGTTCTTGCTGATGTTATGTGCTTAAATTTTTATTAAATTCCTTTTTTCCTTTTAGAGAGCTGGGTATGAATGTTTTGTATCAGGAGCTGTCCAGTAAAACTTAAGACTAACTGAAACCTGGGTCTGTTCCCAGACAAAGTTGAAAATAGAAAAAGCATAATTCTGATAATAATTAGCCACTACCTTCTCCCTTAAATATAAAAACAAAGTTTTTGATTGATACTTTGTATAAGTGGTGGAGAGAAAGGAAAATTAATAACAATCAAGAGACAGAGAAAGAGAACAACAAAAAAGAAACAAGATAGAATTAATGAATAAGGGCTAGAAAACCAAGATGTTCTTAAACTCTAACTATGCTTATTTTTCTATTGTCAGCTGCTTTATCACTGCCAAACGTTTTCTCCAACTGATTTTTTCCATAAAATATAATTGGTAAAACAACACAATAGGGCTGGACAGATGAGGCTGATTTTATTCCCTTATCTAAATTCATACTCAATGTTGTAACAGCTGGGCTCATACAAATTAATCAAACAAATAATGGCTCCTAATTTTTATTTATTTTTTTCAGATATGAGATGGAAGGCAGCTTGCTAGGAACCAATCACAGATATTGAAAGCAACATGTCAGGGTGAGAAGAAATTCCAAATGATTTACTAATGTTGCCTCTTTACCTATGAACCAATACAGATACAGAAGTAAATTCTCTTTATCAGGCTATTGCCATTTTCACAGAAGAATTTTCATTTTGTGTTGAATTATGTCCTCTATTTTTTGATATTTATTTAGGAAGAAGTTGACTTGAGTTAAAACTGCCAGTATTTCTTCAACAGATCTACATGTCTTTCAGGTCACAAGCAAAGAATGTAGGATATTCTTACCCCTCATGGACTAATTTCTGCATAGATTACCGTACATTTTCCATTCTCAAGGTTGCTGCATTTTCAGACAGATGAGATCAAGTAAAGCAGCCTCAGGTCTGCATGTTCAGTGATACTGCACACAGAGTAGCTATACTCATTCATCTAGCGATCAGTTTCCTCGTATTAATCCAGTTAGCCCGGGGGCAGAATCTTGTGCCATTTTCCCATGCAGATATTACCTTTCCCAACTATCTATCTTCCTCTTCTCACCTATTGTCACTTTATAAACATCTTGTCAGTTTTGAAGGACTATTTTAAAAACAACCTTTTAAATTAGTTATAAAATACTTTGTTTTTCCTTACCTGGATTCTTATAATACACATTCAATAACAATCATTTTTAAATTAAAAAATTCTTAAATGTTGCAAATGATATACCAAAACAATTAAAATAAAATAAAAATGTCCACAAGAATATCAAATCCAGAAACTAAAAATCAATAAATTAAAATGTGTAAAGATATAAAAATTCTCTCTGGAAAATGTATCACATATCACAGTGTTTCAATTCATTTTTTCTATTGATTTTGTAAAAATTACTGACAAACGTGAATAATTAAATATTAAACTATGCAAAAGCGTGAAAAAGTAGTTTACAAAAAAAGGAACAAAATATAAATATTACTTTACCTATTAAAAAACACCTAACTCAAATTAACCTAATGTTTTCATTTGTCATATTAGTCAAAATCCAAAAGTTGATAGTATCTACTTTTTCTGCACCACTAAGTAATATGCTGGGGTGGTTAACACCTTACAGCTGAACTGCTTATGTTCATAGTCTAGCTACATTATTTATCAGCCACATGACTTTGGCTAAGTGATTCAGCCACCCTTCTGTGTTTCAGATATTTCTCTTTAAAATATTGGGCTAGGCACAGTGGCTCACATCTGTAATCCCAGCACTTTGGGAGGTCAAGGCAGGAGGATCACCTGAGGTCAGGAGCTAAAGACCAGCTGGCCTATATGGTGAAATCCTGTCTCTACTCAAAATACAAAAGAAATTAGCCTGGTATGGTGACGCATGCCTGTAATCCTAGCTACTCAGGAAGCTGAGGCAGGAGAATCCCTTGAACCTGGGGGGTGAAGGTTGCAGTGAGCCAAGATTGAGCCATTGCACTCCAGCCCGGGCAACAGAATGAGACTCTGGTCTCAAAATAAATAAATAAATATTTAAAAAATAAAAATGAAAAAGAAAATAAATGTGGGTAGTGACATAGTATCTAATGCAGTGTGAGGATTAAATGAGTTAATACATGTCAAATGTCAAATATAATAAGTTGTAAGTGCTTAGCAGTGACCACTCTGGAAAGTTAGCTATTGCTATCCGCTTTGGGGGACAAATTTTATACAACATATGTACAAAAAATTAGCAATATTCATCAACATTTTAAATGACAATACTCCTTTACCTAAGAACTAAAATTCTGAAAACGCACCACACAAATTTGATAGAAAAACAAAAATAGATAAGAAAAGATACAGATTGAAGCTTTCACGTTGCACAATAAAAATCTAGTATTATAGCAAGTAAATGAGAAGAAATGTTTAATTAATGAAACTATCTGTTTAAATAAGCTGAGACTTTAATATAATGGTAAATTACACAGACTGAAACTTTCAAAAAATGTGATAGAACCATTTATAATATATAAAAAGAGTCCTCAAAGTGTCATCAAGTAAAAGAATCAATGTGTAAGATAGGATATGTGCATGATCTCTTTTGTGTAAATAGAAGGACACATATTACACATAGTGGTATGTGTCTATTTTCATTTGGAAGAATAAACAGCAAATTAATGTTGGTTAGCTTTGTGGGCAAGTACTAAAGAGGTAACAAAGATTTTCTTTTCATAATTGTATACTTTTCCTAAGTTTTTGAATTCTCTAATCAGTAAAAGTTTATGCTTCAATTTAAAATCACCAGAGATTATCTGGTAGGTGAGATTATAGTCTGCTTCTGTTTTATTGCTTTTAATTTTCAATATGAAAGTATATTTTGAGGCAAAAAGAAATCTACCTAAAAAACTTAACACTTCTAAAAATGTGTTCTAGTGACAGTACCACATTTACTATTCTCTTTTAGAATCATAATCCAGTCTTTTCAGTTTAAATCTTTATAAGCTAAGAATATATTATGTAATGTTATATGCAAAAAAGCGACACATAAAGTTACATGTAGACTTATTACAACTAAATGAAATATTAATGTTAAGAAATGAACACTTGCTTAAAAAATCACCTTAAGAAATATATAAATATACGAGAAGATGTATGCAAAATAAGAATTTATTATATTGGAGTAGTGTTTTTTAAATAATGATTACAACACAAATATGAAAAATTGTGGGTATATGTTCATATAATTTTATTTGTATGCCTAAATTTAAGCCGATTCCTAATTAGAAAATCAATTAATAAGAATGAGGCTATTTTGATGACCACAAAAATTGAAATCAGACATCATTTGATGACAGATAAGATCTCATATCAGCCTCAGCATTTATGAAATGTATACCAAACATTGGTGGTTTAAACCAAATTTTGATTTAACTTTTGTGGAATTGTGGTGCTTTATAAAACAGACTTTAAAAATATTCAATTTGCACTCTTCAGATGGGTGTTTGGTCAGTATTACAGTCTCGATAGATGTATGCACACTTCTTGCACTAGCCCATAAGCTCTTTGAAGAGAGCTGCACATAATTAATGTAAACATGAACTTTGGAGCCATATCCAGGTTTGTATCCTGGTTCCTTCCTTTTCTGGAAGGGGTGTGACCATGACCAGACTGTTAACCTCTCTTAGCCTCTCAGCCTCATGTGTGAATGGAGGGAAATTAAGCCTTTCTCACAAGATTATCTAAAGCATTAAATGAAATGATGTTAGCAGAAAAGCAATTAGTTCAAAATAAAGTGCATACCCGAAAATTTCAAGACCTTTTTTCCTTTAAATATGTTAACACATAAATTATTTTATTATTAAATCGTAGAATTTAAATGTTTGAAGATCATCCATTAAAGGACTCAGTTTCAGAAGGAAGAAACTGAGCTCCAAACTAAGTGTTTTACAACTCTCAGTGGTATGGCCAGGACAAATACCAGGATCAGCTCTCTCTTGCTTTTATATTTTCTCTCCCCAATCACATTATTGTATTTAATTCTTTGAGACAGTCCTTTCAACTCTTTAAAAAGTCTGACTATAGGCCAGGCACAGTGTCTCATGCCTGTAATCCCAGCATTTTGGGAGGCTGAGGAGGGCAGATCACTTGAGGTCAGGAGTTCAAGACCAGCCTGGACAACATGGTGAAACCCCATCTTTACCAAAAATACAAAAATTAGCCAGGCTTGGTGGTGCACATCTGAAGTCCCAGCTACTCAGGAGGCTGAAGTGGAAGGATTGCTTGAACCTAGGAGGTGGAGATTGTAGTGAGCAGAGATCACACCAATGCACTCCAGCCTGGGTGACAGAGCAAGACTCCATCTCAAAAAAAAAAAGCCTGACTATAGTTTAGAAAACAGGTTTATGTGATTTCAATAGAAAGCCCCCTGTGGCTATGGATGCTGAGTAAATTAAAGCCTGCCATTAACTCTTTCCCTCTTGAAGTTTGGGAACATAAGGTGACGTTTTTTATGAGAGAAGCTCGGTTTGTACCCACCTTACTACATGTGGATGTCTAAGCCAGCCTCCACCTCCAGGCTTAGAAGAATCCCTCCATAAATTTGGACAGAGCCACACTGCTGGCTAGCTTTCACCTAAGGTCATCAAACACATGTTTTAGGCAGAAAACTTTTAAGGAAGTTTTACAAAAGGAGAAATTTTTAGTCAATATTTCTGGATTTGTTTTCACAGCATTGAGAGTTAAAAAGAACCAAACAAAATCTTTCCATCTTTTGAGGCTGTTGGAAAAAAACATCAAGTGAGTTACTGTTTCTTACCTCCTGAATGTCGCTAACCCTTCAGGTTGCTCCATTTATATCACCACATGACATCATGGATGAGTCAGACTTGGGCTGTAAGCAAAAACCGAAAAAAACAAAAAGTCAATAAAGCACCACCTAGCCAAATTACAACAGTAAGAAGTTCTCAACGTAAGTATCAAATAGAAAAGAAAAACTAGAAGGAATAAAAGATCGTCGGGATATAGAATACCAATATCCTGATTGAAGAAAATCTGGATGTAAGCCTCATTGCTTTCACATAGTATAAATACATCTTTGGATATTTAAACTTTGGAAAATAAATAAATTTTTCACAAAATACATTTTACATTGTTAAACTAGGCCATTAATATAGCTATCAAAATTTAATTAATACAAGAGAAGCTTTAAAGCAATAACAAATATTTAACTACATTTCTCTAGAATCCTTTCATGTAATTTTTACACTAACAGCTCCCTCTTATACAGTAGAAAACAAAATTGTTCTTTTAAAAAAACCATTAGATAGCCTAATTTTTCTCAGAGACACTTGTAGTATCTAAGAGTTCACTGTTGGCTGTTTCCTAGAAATGTCTTTTTAAACTATGGTTATCATATTATAGAGTATTAAGAACAATGTACTCAGAACATAAGACTATGTGCTTGGTATTCCTAAGACACAAGTAGTAGATAGGCACTGTCCAAATGTTTAGGATTCTAGATGTTGCCCCTTGCTTTCATGAGATTACAGCCCAGCAGAAAGCCTGATATATAAATAATGTATTCAGTGAAGTGTCTTGTCAGAAGTATGCCCAATGGACGATTACGTCTAAAATTAGAGTACAGATGAATATATCTGTCTTTTCAATTTTCCTTAACTATAAAATAAGGTTACATTACATCAATGCTGGACTCTAACCTCAACTCTAATATCTGTTGGTTTTCTATTTCCAGTTTCATATAAAATTAGTCCAAATCAAATACACATTAGACATGTACCTGTGTGTGCCAATTTTTCATCAGAATAGTTCAGAAGCCTAATTGTATCTTCTTTAAAGGGAATGCTTCCTCCATATGGCTATATAGCTTAATTTATTTTAGGGAATCCATGAGCCCCACACACTGGGTGCCAGAACATAGGGATCCATGAGCCTCACATTGGGCACCAGATTGTAGGGAGCCAGCCCTACATCACCCGTGAGTACCCCGAGTTCAGTGGTGATGAAGGAATGAGAAAAAGACAGAGTAAGGGAGACAGTGGGACCAGGGGGCCATCACTTATTACTTTGGAGGAAACAGTGACGGCCCTGAGCTCTGATCATCCACACTATTTATTGGTTACAATCACTTTGATCTACAGGGTATGGGTGGAGTAATGATGAAGTGAATCAGTGAGTCGGAAGTGAATCAGTGGGCCAGAACTGGTGTGTCATTCTAAGGATTGATGACAGTGGTGGTTTGGGAGTTTCACAAAACAAGAATATGTGGTTATCTTCAGCTTATTATCTATGTACAGCTGATGGAATGTGGGCCTTACAATGAGCCTACAAGTCTGGCTACGTCATAGTGCTATGAAGGGGTTTTACTTCCTTGAGCACCATGTTTATGGTAACAGAGCCGAGGTCACCCTGCACCAGAACCTGAGGCATGGAGAGGCCTTCCTCCTCAGAGGCCTCCTGCGGTCTTCCGCAGTTTGTTGTTGCTTGTTTATGTGTTACTCATAACTAATTTATATAGGCACTCTGTGAGTCCTTTCTCCTTTGCTGTTTTTCCCATCAATTTATTACATATCAGGGCTAATATAGACAAGGTCACAGGTATGTTCCCCATCTTTAAGTTAGCCAGTTTCGTTTGGTTGACAATTATAAACCTTTTGTTATCAGCCAACTGACTTACACATGCATACCCATAGTGTTATAAAAATGACCATTCAAGAAAGTGAAGATGGGTTAATGTTACTCTCTTACCATTTTCAACAAAAGCACTTTAAGTCACATCTCTACTTCCAGGTATGTAAAAAGTTCTCCTTGTGTTGAATTTTTTGTTTGTTCTTCTATTTTATTTGAAAATGGTATAGAAGAAAAAAACACTGCATGTAATTGTCATAATTCTGTTTCATCTGGGAATTATTTAAGAAACAAGTCATTATGTTAGATAGTGGAATTCTGTTTCCCCTATGAGTGTATTTTAGAGCAGGCAAATATGCGTTCTAAAATTGCCAAGTCCAAAATCGCAATATAAGCATATTACTTCAGAATATGGAGATTAAACACCATAAAAATCTAGACAGTTGAAATTGGTTCAATCTGTGGGGTGTAACTGGGTCTAAATTAAGGTAGAACAATGAAGTTTTGCATTTAAATATGAGCCTTCAGTACTATTTCATTTTAATTGTGTGTTATAATACAAATTACATTATAACATTGTATGTGCAAACCCACATACAACGTTGAATAAAGAAGTAGAACTTGACCAATAAAGACAGAAAATAAGAAAATACTCAGTCTTGCATGAAAGTCATAGATGTTAGTCTTTCTTAAATCAGGGGAAAAAAAAGGAGGGATGCTGTGTGAGGGATTTTAACCTAAATCCCAATAGAAATTGTTTAAAGGCAGGTGCTTAAAATATAAATCAGCAGATGAGAATAGCCTACTATAAACCAGCTTCAGCTATATAAAGGAGAGAAAAACACTTTCATTGATTGTTATGTAATAAGCTATCTCATAATACCAAGAATAACATAAAATCAAGTTTAAAGGGCTAATCAGGGAATTCTTAGAAATCTCTCTAGCAAAAATTTGTGGATCTTCACTCTACAACAAACTTGCCCACCCCACATCCCTTGGCCTGCATGTGGTCCAGGATGGCTCGAAATGCAGACCATCACAAATTTGTAAACTTCCTTAAAATATTATGAGTTTTTTTGTGAGGTTTTTTTTTTAGCTCATCAGCTATCATTGGTGTTAGTGTATTTTATGTGTGGCCCAAGACAATTCTTCTTCCAGTGTGGCCCAGGGAAGCCAAAAGATCAGACACTGCTGCCCTGCAGCCTTGTCTTTACCTTGGTTTACGTACCAACAAGAGTTATTATGAAAGACAACCAGAGAGGGAGTGAGAGAGAGAGCACAGAGGAAGCAGTGGCATAAATTTTACTCAAAATTGCTTAGGATCCAGACTGAAACAAACCAATTTAAAAAGACAAACCGAACAAATGAGAAAATGTTTGATACTATCTAATATTAGATAATATCAACAAATTATTTTTTTAATATTACAAGATGTTAATAATGTCATAGGGATTATGGTAGAAAATGCTTTTATCTTTTGCAGATACATACTGAATTACATATGGGTATGTCATGATATGTTGTATGTGCTTTAAAATAGTTTAGCCCAAATGGAGAAACTAAAAAAGTCATAACAATAGAGAAGAAAACAAACTTTAAAAACGTGGAAAAACTGATTGTTGAACATAGGTCAGTTGTATATAAGGATTAATTATACCATTTTATATATATTTGTATATTTTAAATTATTTATAATAAAGCATTTTTAAAATCTTACTGAAAATGAGCCCAAATACTAAATCAATAATACAGAGAGATATTGAATACTAATAAATATCTCACCAATACCACCATTAGATAGCCCTCAGAAAACTTCATAAAAGCAGGAAGAAATAGAATCAGAACTGGTGGACATGAAAAATCCTTTTTTAAATTTTTGAGAAATATAATTAAATCACAAAATCAACAAACAGGATAAATGCTAGGCTCTAGACTATTTAACACAAAGAAGTAAAATAAATTACAAGGGAGTATGAAAGAATTAATTTTGTAGGAATTCCAGAGAAATTAAAATTTTAAGAGCAGTTAAGAGACAAGAATAAAATGGGAGGATTTTAAAATTAGACCAAAAAAAAAGTTCCAACAGAATAAAATGGGCAAAATAGCACAAAAGCAGTGTTTGAGAATACATACTTAAAAACCATTATAGAAAAGTTAGGGTGAGAACTCACACTGAAACATGACTGAGAATCAAATGATATAAATAAAATGACATGTAGTGGAAAGCTGCAACCATCAAGGATGAAAAGAAAGAAAAATCCTCAAAGTTAACATACAGAAAAGATACATTCCTGATTGTATCAGTTAATGGTTATTGAATCCAATTTTTATTTTTGTTGTTTTTTAAGTAATGATTCTATCAAATAAGGACTTTTAAAAAATTATTTATTTCAATAAATACAAATTATTTCAATAAGAATGAGGAATATAGAAGTAGGCAGTACAGATGAGTGGCTTCCCTATGCCATGAAGTCTCTAGCCTCGTTCTCTTAAAGGATGATTTTTAAATAGAAAAAAAAATAAAGGGTATTCTGAGAAAATATGTAGTGCCATTAATAAATTGAATAATTATGTAGAAGTGTCAGAGTCACTGGAAATCCATTTTAATAGGGGCTGGGCAAAGGCTGAGACTTGCTGGGCTGCATTCCCAGCAAATTAGGCATTCCTAGTCATAGGATTAGATTCAAGGTCTACACAAGATGCAACTCCCAAAAACCCTGCTGATAAAACAGCGTGCCATAAAGATGCCAGCCCAAAACATGCCAAGCCAAGATGGCAATGAAAGTGACCTCTGGTCATTCTCACTGCTCATTACATGCAAATTATAATTCATTAGTCTGCTGAAAGATACTCCCACCAGCACCATTAAAGTTTATAAATGATACTCATTTATAAACTTTATAACACTCATCCAGAAGTTACCCTATATGGTTCAAAATGGGGAGGAACACTCAGTTCCATTCCTCGCCCCTTTCAAGAAAAACATATGAATAATCTACCCCTTGTTAAGCATTTAATCAAAAAATAACAACAACAACAACAAATAGCCAACCAGCAGCCCTCGGGGCTACCATGTCTATGGAGTAACCATTATTTTATTTGTTTACCTTAATAAACTTGCTTTCACTTTACTCTGTGGACTTGAGCCAAATTCTTTATGGTGTAGATCAAAGAAGCCACTCTTGGGGTCTGGATCAGGATCCCTCTCCAGTAACAGAAGACTAGTATTAGAAATAGAGTAATAATTATTCTTAACATATGTAAGGTGCCTGCTGGAGTGTCTGACATATATTTAGCTGTTTAATACATTGCAAAAATTGATATAATGTTCTCCAGATATTTTAAAAGACTACAAATAAATTATATTATTTATAAAATTTGGCAAATAATTTTCTTAAAAGAAATCATTAAAAAGAGTTGTTTGGCCAAGCTAGGTGGCTCATCCCTGTGATCCCAGCACTTTGGGAGGCTGAGGCAGGTGAATCACTTGAGGTCAGGAGTTTGAGATCAGCCTGGCCAACATGTTGAAACCCTGTCTCCACTAAAAATACAATAAAAATTAGTCAGACATGGTTGTATGCACCTATTGTCCCAGCTATTTAGAAGGCTGAGGCAGGAGAATCATTTGAACCCAGGAGGCAGAAGTTGCAGTGAGCCAAGATCATGCTACTGCACTCCAACCTGGGGGACAGAGCGAGACTTCATCTCAAAAAAAAGAAGAAAGAAGAGTTACTCAAAGGCATTTATTTGATATCAAATGCATATTAAAGGAGAAGTTTTTGATTGTGGTAGAGTCTTCTTAACTAAGGCCCAAATGCCATTTTTTTCATCTCACATCATTCCACAACTAGCATGGCTTTCTGCTAATAGTATATAATGTATCATAATGTATCACAGCTAGACACATGGACAATAGTTCTACATTTATCTCAGAGGAATTTGAAGATACACATAATTTTTCTGTTTTTCATTCTGCCTTAACTTTAAGCAAGCATTGAATAGAAAGAATGCTGCAAACCCTAAGATTGTAAAAGAACACTGACAAGCAAAACTTGCCAAAGTTAGTTTTCTTCAATAAATCAGTTTCATTGTGCATTTTTTCTTTTGATTTCTAAAATTTAAAATGAGAGTTATCTAAGTGTTAGCAGTGAGGAATCCATATGGATATCCAGCAACTTGATTCTTGCCTCCTCGGAGGAAAGAATTTGGCCGAGGGGCATAAGGCAGAGTGAGAGACTGAGGCAAGCTTGAGAGCAGGAGTGAAAGTTTATTGCAAAGTTTTAGAGCAGGAATGAAAGGAAGTAAAATATACTTGGAAGAGGGCCAAGTGGGCAACTTGAGAGATTCAAATGCACTGTTCAGCCCTTGACATGGTTCCGGGGTTTCTGTTTTTCTTCTCTTGATTTTTGCCTTGATGCAGGCTGTCTGCATATGCAGTGGCATGCCAGCATTTCAGAGGGGTTATATGAAGTTGTGTTTCAGTGGTTTACTGAAGTTGTGTGCATGCTTATCTGAGGCATTTGTCCCTTATCAGTGAGCATTCCTAGAGGAAGGCCATATACTGGTTAAACTCCTCCATTTTTGCCTCTTAGCACACATGCTTGAACCCTCTTGCCCAACTCCTGAGATCTTATCAGGAAGCTGCTGATCACCAGCTTCAGGTGTTTTCTATCTATTGGGAGACTGCCTTTCCTTGGTGCTGGTGTGACCTATTATTACTTTTAAGAGACAGTAAAACAACAGCCTGACCATTACGTGATGGTCACCTGATATTCTGGGGGAATGGGGGACATCTCCTGCCCTGCTCATATCTGCCCAGTTACCTACTCTAATAAGAGGTTTCTTTTGTTATTATTGCTGCTGTTGTTCTGATTACTATTATTGATTTGCATTATAAAAGTTTCTTGTGCCACTTTAAAAGTTGTTTTGTAACCTAACAAAAACCTTAATAACTGAAATATTTAAATAAGCCATATCTCTAACTCCATTTTTAACTTCTTACTAGATTATTTTAAATTTATGTTTGCAAAGTCTATTATGATAATGTCAGAGCTCCTTGTTTATATTTGATTATTGAGATGAAAGTTTGAATATTTCATGTTTCACATAATCTTTTATGCTCACAGGTTCATGAAGCCCCAGTTTGCAGGCCAAATAAATGGTAATCCAACCAGAGGTTTTAATTAGAGACTTCCAATCTCAGACTATCCAACTTTTATACATATGCAAATTACTATGTTTTAATGGTACCATACTGTACTAATATAATACATTATTCTTTTTTCTTGACATTTTGTTTTGCAGAGTTCATATGATGGAGCAATTTTTACCTATTTATTATGGAAAATGAAAATAACAGTGATAAACTGAAAACTCTTCACTTTTAAATTTACCTTGCAAAATACTAGCAATATTTTCTTAGAAGCTATAATTCAAGATCTAACATAGGAAATAATCCATATATTAAAACTAAAACATAAAATATTTAATCTTTTTAGATTTTTGACATAAGAACATTAATTGTAACAAAAATACAGCATATTTAGGAAACATTATATGACTTTCAGTTTCAGTTCTAACGTATGACTTGGAAGTTGTCTCTCCTATTCTTATAGCAGGAAATAATTAGTTAAACTGAAAATCAGTGACTTTTCTTGAACCTATCAAAGAATGAGGTTTCAGTGCAGCTTCTTTAAACATCTAGAGAGAGAAGGATTCAGAGAGTTATAGCAGAAGCCACTTCTAAAGCCATAAACTGGTAGGAAAACAGAAATGGTAATTTTGATAAATTTCTTCAGGCTAACTGTGGACAAGAATGAGAGTGAGAAACTCTTGGGTTTATAGTCTGAACGACTGACTGCCCATACTTCTGTGGGCTTTACTTCCAGTAACTTCACTGGATTCCTATAGATTTAAAAATCCTCTCCTGGCTCTGGTTAGGTGAGGGAATAATAAAGTAATTAAAAAATGCACCAATAGCTTCTCCATAACAAAGGCCTATGCTTTAGAGAAAAATACTTGGTCAGAGCCTTATCTCAGCTGGTAAAGGGAAGTCATCAGGTTAAGTCTCCCTGATCTTTCCTGCCCCACTTAAGGAAAAAGAACACTGTAGTCAACAGAGATTAGGGCTTCAAGGAAAAAGATTAAGAAGGTTGCAACTAGCCAAGAGAGTAAGGAACAGGAGAAAATAAAGCAATACTACTGCAGAAATACTTAGGAAGTTCATAACTCCAAGGCACAAGGTTCACATAAAGACTGAAGTTTAATCAGAATATTACAAAGCATTCCCGTATTTTTTGCCTTATCATAGCACTAACAAAGTTCCACTATTATAATAGCTGATTATCACTGAAAGAACTTCTAGCATAGGCTCTACTTTGAGAATAGTGCTTAGGGAAGACTTAAGTCAAGATAGAGAAGAAGAACAAGAACACTAAGGAATTTGAAGTACCTGACACCTATAGCTATGACACATATTTAACAGTTCAACTGATAGCCACACTAACAACTGCTGTTTAACTTAGTTTCTATTACTTGATATAGTATTCTATGCACTCAATAAAAAATTATAAGACATGCCAAAAGTAAGAAAAAACAGTTTAAAGACACAATGCAATCATTAGAACCAGACTAATATATAACACAGATATTACAATTACCAGACAAGGAATTTTCAGTAACTGTGATTAACATAGTAAGTGCCCTAAAGAAAAAAAGTGGACATCATGTAAGAATAAATAGCTAACATAAGCAGAAAGATGGATAATCTAAGAATCAAAAGAAAATGATAAATTATTAGGGGTCCTTTGTGACTCCATTCAAATTTTAGGATTTTCTTTTCCATTTCTGGGAACAATGTCATTGGTATTTTTAAAGACATTGTATTGAATCTATAGATTGATTTGGGTAGTATGGATATTTTAACAAGGCTAATTCTCCCAATGTATGCACATGAGATATCTTTTCATATTTTTGATTAGTATCATCTTCAATTTCTTTATCAATATCTTATAGTTTTTATTGTAAAAATTATTCATTTTCTTGGTTAAATTTATTTTCAGGTATGTTTTGTGTATCTATTGCAAATGAGATTGCTTTCTTGATTTCTTTTTCAGATAGTTTATTACTGGCATACAGAAATGTGACTGATTTTTGTATGTTGATTTTATATCCTGCAATTCTACTTATTTTATTTGTTCTAACATATCTGTTGGAGGCTTTTGGGTTTTCTATATGTAAGATAATGTTATCTACAAACAGGGACAAGTTTATTTTCCCATTTCCAATGTGGATGCCCTTTATTTATTTATCTTGCTTAATTGCTCTGGCTAGGTTTCAGTACTGTGTTGAATAAAAGTGTTAAAGTGGGCATCCTTGTCTTCTTCAATATCTTAGAGAAAAACTTTCAGCTTTTTTCTATTCAATATAAGGTTAGTTGTGGGTTTGTAATAATGGCCTTTATTCTATTGAGATATGGTTCTTCTATACCTAGTGTTTTGAAACTTTTTATCACAAAGTCATGGTGAATGTTATCAAATGCTTTTGCTGCATCTACTGAAATGATCATATGATTTTTTTGCTTAAGTTAACGTGATGTGTCACATTTATTGATTTGTGGACATTGAACTATCCTTGCATCACTGGGATGAATCTCATTCGATCACGGTGAACAATTTGCTTAATGCACTGGTGAGTTTGATTTACTTATAGTTTTCTGAAGGTGTCAGCTGCCAGAAAGAGCCTGCTGGTTGTGGAAAATCAATGCCCACACCTAAAGCTGATTTTGCTCTGTCTCTTCTCTATGAGAGCAAAGCATTATTCTATTCCGTGCTTGACTGCATTGTGTTTTTCTTAGCAACTCTGATACCAAGATGTAGTAGGTAGAAGTGTGCAGACTCCTATTTCTAATAATAGGCCACAGATGCTACTCATTCAACAGTGGATATTAATCCAATTATATTAACAATCACTAAATGTAAATGGTCTAAACACATCAATTAAAAGATATGTATTTTCAACATGGAAGAAATGAGTTTCAACTATATGTTGTCTACAAGAAACATACTTTAAATATAGAGATTAAAGAAGGATAAAATAAAGATATTTTAAAAAGACTAACACTAATCAAAATAATACTGGAGTAGCTACATTAATTTCAGATACAGAAGACTTCAGAACCAAAAAAAAAGTCAGGGATTAAGAAGGACATTACTTAGTGAAGAGGTCAAATATTCAGGAAGACATAACAACCCTAAATGTGCACATGGCTTAGAATAGAACATCAAACACATGAGGCAAAAGTGATAGATGAAGAAATTTAAAAATCCACTATTATAATTGGAGAATTTGAAACATCCAGTCTGCAATTGGCAGATAAAGCAGGCAGAAAATCAGGAACATATAGGTGATCCAATCAGCACTAACAATCTCAATCTAATTGACATTTTTAGTATATCCCATCTAATGACAGTAATAATACACTCTCTTTTCAAGTTCACATGAAATGTTCACAAAAACAGATCTCACTCTGTGCCATAAAACACACTTTAGCAACTTCAAAAGTATAGAAATTATACAAAGTGTTATTTTCTGACCATAATGATATTAAACTAAAAATCAATAACAGAAAAAAAGCTGGAAAATCCCTAAGTACTTAGTAATTAAACAGTATAATTCTAAATAACTCATGAGTCAAGAAGAATTCTGAAAAGAAATTTAAGCATATTTTGAACTAATTGAAAATGATAATTAGAGCTGAAATCAAGTAAACTGAAAATAGGAAAACAATAGAGAAAATCCATGCAAACAAAACTGTGTTCTTTGCAACAGTTAATGATTGATAAATCTCTAGTCAAACTAAGCAGGAAAAGAAAGAAAAGACACAAATTACCATTGTCAGAAATGAAAGAGAGGTCATCACTACTGATATCATGGATATTAAAACTATAATGAAGGAATACCATAAACAACTCTGTTATCATAAATTTGATTCCTTAGATGCAATGGGTAAACAGCTTGAAGAATATAAATCACCAAATTTACACAAGGAGAAATAAAGAAACTGGATATCTCTGTATCTATTAAATATATAATAATCAAATAAATAATTAAAAGTTTTCTAGAAAAGAAAACACTAGGACCAAATGGCTTCATTGGTTAATTCTACCAAGTAATTAGGGAAGAAATTTAAATACATGTACATATGAATATGCTAGTGTACACATGTATGTTGCCTTGCTTGGTCAGTTGATTGGGCTTAGAAGTAACACCACGCTAGTAGCAACAAGCACACCTAGTGCCCAGATCTTGTGTCTTAGTTGAATTATTTAATAAAAGGACCAGCCCTCCTTGGATGAAAGGCTGATTCCAGGACTGGGAAGGATAGTATAGAAGATGAGCCTGGAGCACCTCATATTGCTAGAAAGCACAGAGGTACTTGGCATGTGTGCACCTACACACACACACAAAGATGTGCTTAATTTAAAATGATAAAAGAGGCAAATGAAAGAACTTCCAATAGCCAAAGCTGGATCAATTTGAGTAACAAAATAAATGAAGTAATATTGGACTATAACCTAATATACAAAATAGATATATATGATTCATACAGATATAAGTAAATAATACAATGAATAAATAAATGGAGATGAGACAAAACTCCTATTTAGAATTTTAGATAATTTATGGAAACATATTGTCCTCAGCTCCTTAAGTGTGGGCTGTGCATAATGCCTTCTTTCCAAATAATTATAGACATGAGGGGGAAAGTAACTTTTCACTGGAGAAATCTGACAAACACTACCACAGCCAGGTGATCAACATTAACAGCATCAGTGGTGACTCCTGTGGATAGTATGTAACTTTGAATATGATGTGGTAAGAATGGCACTCTACCTATGTGATCTTTTTCTACAATACCCATAACCCTAGTCTAATCATGAAAATAATATTAAACAAATTGCAATTGAGGGACATTCTACAAAATACCTGACCAGTACTTCTCACTTTGTTAAGGTCATCAAAAACTAGGAAAGTCTAAGATACTGTCATTGTCAAGAAGATCCTATTCTGATATTCTGAATGAAATCCTTAAACATAAAAAATAACCACATGTAACAACAAAGAAAAATCTGAATAGGGTATCAATGATGGTTCTTTACTTGTGAGAAACATACCATATTAATGTAAGATATTAATAATAGGGAACACTCTATGTCAGGTATGTGGGAACTCTCTATACTATCTTTGCAACTTTTCTGTATGTCTACAACTATTCCAAAATAAAAAACCTTACTTGAAAAACCCTGTTTGTACAAAATATAGTTTAAGAATATGCTTAAATTATGTAATGTATCTGACAAAGTAAAGAAAATATTTCCTGAAATTAATAATTCTATTATATAAAACATACTTAAATGTAGAAATGTATTAACTGACTTCATTGTTAACTTGTAACTTATTCTATGGTATTATATCTGTAGAAATTAGCTTTAGCAGAAGAATATTGATTTTTTTGTCAGTTTTAGTACTCAGATAATATTGACCAGGTTTTCTTGAATTATAGTGTTAAAAATCTTTGATATAAGTTGCAATGGGAGTAATTATTTCATCCACCTTTTTATGTGTTTCTGGACATAAAATACAATTTTGCTTCTTGATGACATTGATGATAGTTTTATTTCTTTGTGCCTCAAGTAGGGCTGCCTTCCTTTAACTTGCTTAAATGCCCTACAGAAGAGAAGACAGCCAGAAATGTATCCAGTGCAAGCATCGATGATTGTGATAAAATGAAATTTATTTAAACAAGCATTTCTGAGAATGGATCACTTTGAAAAGATCTATATTATTTTCTTCATCTAAGTATCTGTTTAACCAAATAATTAAATACACAAACCTTTTTTTTCAAGACTTAGAGTAAACTTGAAATTTCAGAATTAAACAATAACTAATTATAAATATCCATTACAGTAATTATTACAAAAATGTTACTGCTGTAAAATAATACATTAATTTATAAAAGCACTTTAATTTTTATTGCAAGATTTTTCTTTAAATTATCTTTGTGAAAGAAAGTGCTTAAAATAAACATATACAGATTTCTAAAAACAATTTTCATGAGTGTGTGTACCTACTTTCAGTGTAACATAAGATTAACTCATGAAAGCTTGCACAGTGTCACAGGGCCTGTAAGCATTAGAGCTGAGATGTGAATCCAGGCAGTCTGGCTCCAGAGTCTGCGCTTTTAAACCACTCTATTCTCTCCAGTACACAAGCTGATTTTTGTTAAGTTTTAAAGTCTTGTTAATTAAGAGAGATGACAAACAAAAGACAGGAAGAAATATAAAGCTCATATTTTAGGGGTCCTTCTGGGTGTGTCCTGGGGTTGATAATGTATGATTAAGATATCCAAATGTTCTTCCCTTGGAAATCTACTCTAAGTGTTTCTTGAAGTAATTCTTAGGATTTGAGGGAGGTAGGTGGTATTCCATTAAGGCTAAAATAATCAGCATTGCAGAGCTTGACTGAAAAATGGCAAAATTCGGTTGATTATAAAGAATCAGAGTGAGTCATCAGCATGAGGCATGTGCTATCTGTAACAAAGAGTGCACATGCTGTCATCCTCACTTGGGGTACAGCAGGAAGTAGTGACACCCTTTCCAACATCTGGTGTACTTATTCTTTTGTTATCAAGCATCAGAGGAAAATCACTGGATAGCAAGATTATTTGCCAGCTCAAGTTTTCTAGTGTGAGGGAAAATATCAGGCCTAAATTGATTAACATGTGAGCTTCCTCAAGTGTGACCCTCTTTTTATTCCCTTCATGCTATAGATTAAATGTTTGTGTCCCCTCAAAAAAACCCATATGTTGGAATCCACACCTCAAGGTGATGGTATTAGAAAGCAGGGCCTTTGGGTGGTAATCGAGTCATGAGGGTGGAACCATCATAATTGGGATTAGTGCTTTTATAGAAAAATAGAGATCACAGAGAGCTAGTTTACCTCTTCCACTGTGTGAGAAAACAGATAAGAGTGAGAAAGTGCACCTTTGCCAGAAATTGGATCTGCTTACACTTTGATCTTGACTTCACAGATTCCAGAACTGTGAGAGAACAATTTTTTTGTCGTTTATAAGGCACCCAGTTGATGGCATTTTGTTATAGCAGCCTGAATAGACTAAGATACTTCGTGTTTATGGCAACTCCTCTGCCCTTTTTGATCTCTTGAATTGAAAGAGCTGCCTTCCCTCCTTACCTGGATACTGGGTGAAATGGAAGCTAGAGGATCCTTTCCAAGGTGAGTAAAATAATTTCTCCCATTTCATCTGAGGCAAGGTAAAAATTAAAATGTAAAAATTGAGCAAGACACACAAAGAAATGAAGACCTCACAAACACATAAGTGACATTGCAAACTATAGATTCTTAATTGCACTCATACTACTTTTAATGCACCAAAACCTGATCTGAATTTCTCATTTAAATGTTATCTGGAATGAATGCAGGAGAATGTGAGCTACCCACTTATACGCAGCTCTTTGAGTCTCTAATGGGCAAAGCTTAAGGGCATCTTTCATACAACTTAAGGCTGACACAACCTCTATAATTTATCACTGCTCTGAAACTCCACATTCTACTCCAGTTCAGCTTCCAAGTTGGAAAGTAAGAAACTGAAGCTACTCATATTAGTTTCCTAGGGCTGCTATACCAGAAGACTACACACTGAGTGGCTTAAATTAAGTTTATTCCTTTGTAGTTCTATAGGACAAAATCCAAAAGCAATGTATTTGCAAGGTCACCCACTCTCTGAAGGCTGCAGGGGAGGATCCTTCCTTGACTTTTCTTTGCTTCTGCCTGGCAACCTTTGGAGTTCTTTGGCTTGTAGCTGTGCCACTGCAAACTCTGTTCTGTATTCATATCCCTTTCCCCCTGCCCATCTGTGTGTCTCTGTGTTCAAATTTCCCTCTATTTACAAAGACTCCAGTCATTGGATTAGGGCTCACTGTAATCTAGTATGACCTCATTTGAATCTGATTACATAACCAAAGACCCTATATTCAAATAGGGTCCCATTCTGAGGTTCTGGGTAGACATGAATTTTGCAGGAATACTATCAAACTTATAACCTGCAGTCATTAGCTTGTGACCTCCATTCAAGATACTACTTTTGTTCTGCCAAACAACTGTATTGTATGAGTCCTTCATAAGTGGCTAGCATTAGGCACATATCTCTGGTATATTTCTCTAAAGAACTGCCTCTTTATCATATTGCATCATTTTAGATTTGCACTATTCTAGATACCTGAAACATATAAGAATAGTAACTAAATCTTTACAAACAGATAAACATATATCATTCAGTTGTATCATTTTATGTTTTAAAGTCACGAGGACATAAATAACTATAACTCAGTATTCAGATATTCCATGGATTGACCTGTGAGCACAACGGTGATATAGATATTTTCCCCCAAAGAGACAAAGCTCTAGAAAGTGAGGTAAACAAAACCTGTTTTTGCTTCAGATGGTTAGACAACATAGCAATTTTAACATCTGGTACTATAACCATAAGGGAAAACTTTTAAAAACTAGAATGATGAAACTAATGTTCCATAGGAAATAATACCCTATTTTTTGTAGCTAAAGAAATTATTCTAAAAGAAAAAATATATAAATTTTTCACAAAGAAGTGAAAATGCATACAACTCCAAATGACTTTATGTATTACAATGTTATGGCTGTTGGTGCCAAGAAATATGTAAAAATAAAAAATGATGCTACACAAGAGACCTACAGAATAAAAGGAGAAACTGTCAATAATCTGGTCAATATCTATAGTGTTCACAAGGCATTTTAACCATTTTGACTTCATTTCCTTTTCTCCAGTTAAATCTTGTGTTTCTAGGTTTCGTGGGGGTATTTTTGTTTGTTTTTTGTTTTTGTTGTTGTTGCTGTTTTGTTTTGTTCTTGTGACAGAGTCTTGCTCTGTTACCCAGGCTGGAGTGCAGTAGCACAATCTCAGCTCACTGCAATCTTCATCTCCCACGTTCAAGTGATTCTCCTGCCTCAGCTCGCCTTAGTAGCTGGGTTTACAGGCACCCACCACCACACCTGGCTAATTTTTGTATTTTCAGTAGAGACAGCGTTTCACCATGTTGGCCAGGCTGGTCTCGAACTCCTGTCCTCAGTTGATCCATCTGCCTTGCTTCCCAAAGTGTTGGGATTACAGATGTAAGCCACGATGCACCCAGCCTGAAATGGAGTTTCAATGTTTTTTTGTTTGTTTGTTTGGGGGTCTTTTAGTCATTAACATATTTTTCAACCAATACTAAATTGGAATAATTTCATTTGCCTAGTCAGGTATATGACAGAAGATATAGTCCCTACCATCACAGAGCAAGTACTATTGTAGGTAACAAAGGGAATAGACAATGTGCTAGGTGCTAGGGTAAGACCAAGTACAGGATGTAACAGGAGCACATGCCATGGGCGCCTATTAAAAATCAGGTAAAGCTCCCAAATAAAGTGATTACAAAACTTGGACACTGGATGAATAGGAGTTAGCCAAGATAAGTGGAAACGATGGCTGCAAAGTTTCAGAAACAGAGGAACATGGTACTTGCAAAGTGTTTTGAAAAAAAGAATAGGCCAGCATGACCAACATGGAGAAACCCCATCTTACTAAAAATACAAAATTAGCCAAGCATGGTGGTGAACGCCTGTAAACCCAGCTACTCAGGAGGTTGAGTCAGGAGAATCGTTTGATCCTGGGAGGCAGAGGTTGCAGTGAGCTGAGATCATGCCATTGCACTCCAGTTTGGGCAACAAGAGCTAAACTCTCTCTAAAAAAAATAAATAAATAAAAATAAAAAAATAAAAAAATAAAAAAATAAAAAAGAGAGAGAGAAAAAAGAAAAGAAACAAAGAACAAGAGAAAAAGAGATAGATAAGATGAAACTGAAAAAGAAAATATTGACCATATATGACAAGACCTTCCAAGGCAGATTAAGTTTTTGGTTATTCTCAAGGCAAATTTTAGTACAATTTGGAGATAGTATTTTGGAGAACAAAGGATATTAGCTTGCATATTCTAGGCAATTTTGTAACAGATTTATTCAGAAAAAAAGAATAGATTTTCCATATATCTCACGTATATCCCATATATGCCTAGATACACATCATAAATACATGTATGTCATATACATGTCACATATGTCCTTGAGTGCAGCCCCTATCAGAGTCTCACAGGAACAAGAAAAAATAAAAATAGAACAAGAAATATGTCTTTCTTCACCAACAAAGCCCTAAACACCAACATTATACAGGCTACTCTTGATTATTTTATCAGCTATTACCATAGTTCTATGTCATTTAGCATTTGCTGTATGCACAGTATCCTACAGGATGCTGTAAGAAATGCCAAAAGGTAAATTAAAGAATAGAAAAGTTGGGCCGGGCGCAGTGGCTCACGCCTGTAATCCCAGCACTTTCGGAGGCCAAGGCGGGCGGATCACGAGGTCAAGAGATCAAGACCATCCTGGTCAACATGGTGAAACCCCGTTTCTACTAAAAATACAAAAAATTAGCTGAGCAGGGTGGCGCGTGCCTGTAATCCCAGCTACTCAGGAGGCTGAGGCAGGAGAATTGCCTGAACCCGGGAGGCGGAGGTTGCCGTGAGCCGAGATCGCGCCATTGCACTCCAGCTTGGGTAACGAGCGAAACTCCGTCTCAAAAAAAAAAAAAAAAAAATAGAAAAGTTACCTCTGCAAGCTGATTGAAACATTATGAAAAGCCTTTATTTTCCTTTTTCATCTGTGCTCACCCCACCCACATCCTCCTTCACTCTAATCAGCACCAGAGGTCTAATGGACTAGATCTGCGCTGGGTGCCAGGCACAAAAAAGTGGTAAATTTGACTTATTCTGCAGCTTCCCAATCTAATGAATAAAATGTAAATCAGTTCATTTTTACTAACATTTGGAAGAGATCTTTAAGCAAACTAAAACAAACAACAAAAGATTAAAACAAAGTGTACAGAATATAACTAGTTCAGGCTCTAAAAATTCTGGGTGGATTTCCCTAATTAAATGTTCTCTGCTCTTCTAAGTCACAAATAAGATGGCTGAACATTTACACAATTAAGATTTTATCTGTTATCCGGATCACTGAAGAGCTGTTCCCACTGTGATGAAAAAAACTCACAGCTAGCGTATGGTATGAAACATGTAAGGTCAAGAATGATTTTTTGTTGTTTGTTTTTTGGTGATGGAGTTACGTTCTTGTTGCCCAAGCAGGAGGGCAGTGGCATGATCTCAGCACACTTCAACCTCCGCCTCCCGGGTTCAAGCGATTCTCCTGCTTCAGCCTCCTGAGTAGCTGAGTAGCTAGGACTATAGGCATCCCGCCCGTCACCACACCTGGCTAATTTTTGTATTTTTAGTAGAGACGGAGTTTTGCTATGTTGGCCAGGCTGGTCTCAAAACTCCTGACCTAGGTGATCCACCCGCTTTGGCCTCCCAAACTGTTGGGATTACAGGAGTAAGCCACCACGCCCAGCCAAGAATGATTCTTTGTATTTTCCATCACGTCCAGCCTAGTGATTGGCACATAGGCAGATCTTAAAAGCCTGGATAGTGAGATAATGAAGCAAATTATGAATGACAATTTTGCCATTCAAGCAATTATACACAAATAGCTCTTAAATGAATTGCTATTATACAAACTGATACAGAAAGTAAAACCAGTAGTTTTTTGATTTTCATAAAAATACATTTTCTGGCTGATATTTTCTTTGATTTGAGTTCTTATTTTGGTGTTGAGATTACTCTAGATGAATAAATACTGAGTTAGATGAAGTATAACATTTGAATAGTTGCATTAAGAGTATAATAGCTTATATCAGTTTCATAATTCATCTTCCCAGCACCCTGACGAAGGGCTAAATAGCTAAGTCAGTTAGCCCTGCCTGGCAGTCACAGCCAAAGCACAACTGTGCTTTGGTATCTGTGTCTGACAGGGAGTACATTATCAAACTAGATAACAAACAAAACAAAAGGTATTGGCTCCTGGACTTTCAACAAGTCTATTGTTAATCTTGTTAAGATTGTAATAATTTCCCCATGCCAAACTGGCTTGGTTAATTATCTTTGATTTTGCTGTCAGCTCCATTTCTAATGAATGTTAGTCTCATTTGCCATTTGATTATTGTTGCTTTGATGGAAAATATTGAAGTTCCCTTGGGAAGCTTATTATGTTGGCAGGAAAGATAAAAGCATTGACAAAAAATTATTAGTACTAGAAATACATTAATATTGAGACTATTGAGCCAAAATGAATAAAAATAAAAGCAATTAAAAATATTAGTAAAATATAATCCGCTTTTTATATGAGCCTTGGAAAGCACTGGCTGTTTCTGAGAGTAAATACACAACCAGGCAACAGGAGGAAATACAATGATACATGCTTCAGTTGAAGCAACGTTTTATACCCTTCAAAATAGAGGCGATATCAGATGCCTGTCTGCCTAAAACTGCCCTTGGTCCAACACTCCTCTTGGGATCCACTAAATGCTTCGTCAGTACTACAGAGTGAATAATTCATTCCCTGGGCTTCTCCCTCCCAGTCAACATGAAAGTGGAAAGGTCTTTGAAAGTCCACTGGTTAGTGAATAATGACACTACTTACAAATGCACCAGTGAATAAAATACATTTGCGGCACCAGCAAGTGATGAACTAACTCAGGACTGTCCAATAGAAATATCATGCAAGCCACATACATAATTTTAAATTTTCTAGTAGATACGTTAAAAATTACAAAGAAACAGGTGACATTAATTTTAAGAATAAAATATTTAATCCAACATATGCAAAAGACTATTTCAAAATGTAATCAATTTAAAAACTATTGATTACTTATTCAATCTCTTTATTCTTTATTAATCAGTTTAGATTTTTCTAATTCATTATAATTCGGTCTTGGTACATTATAGTATCTAGGAATGTAACCATTTATTCTAGCTTATCTAATTCATGATACATAAGTGTTGATATTACTTTCATGTGATCCTTTGTATTTCTGCAGTATCAATTGTAAAGTCTCCTCTTTTATTTATAATTTTATTTATTTGAGTTCTCTTGATTTTACTTGATTAGGCTAGGTAAAGGGTTGTCAATTTTGCTTATCTTTTGAATAAAAACAACTCAGTTTTGTTTATATTTTTATTTTTCTGTTCTTGATTTCATTTATTTCTGCTCCAGTCTTTATTATGTCTTTCCTTCTACTAATCAGGGGCTTGGCTTATTCTTTTTCTAGTTCCTGAAGCTGCAACTTAATGTTGCACCTTTTTCTTTTCTTTTGTTCTTCTTTTTCTTTCTTTCTTCTTCTTTTTCTCTCTCTCTCCCTCCATCCCTCCCTCCCTCCTTTCCTTCCTTTCTTTCTCTCTCTCTTTCTCTTTCTCCCTCCCTCCCTCCTCCTCTCTCTCTTTTTGTATTTTAAATTCAGGGGAACATGTGCAGGTTTGTTATATAAACTCTTGCCTTGGGTGTTTGTGATGTACAGATTCTTTTCTCACACAGGTATTCAGCTATCAATTTCCCTCTCAGGGCTGCTTTTGCTATATCCTTTATGTGTTGTGCTTTTATTTTTTCTTTTAAGATAGTTTTTTAATTTTTTTTTATTTCTCCTTTAACACATTGGTTGTTCAAGATTGTATTATTTCCACATTTTTTTGAATTTTCCAATTTTCTTCTTATATTGATTTCTAATTTCATACGACTATTGTAGAAAACAATACTTGATTTGATTTCAAAGTTTTTAATTTGTTAAAATTTGTTTTGTAGCTTAATACATGATCTATTATGTAGAATGTTTTGTATGTGCTTGAGTAGAAGGTGTATTTTGTTGTTGCCAAGTATAATGTTTATATATATTGGTTAGATTCATTTGGTTTATAGTGTTGTCCAAATCCATGCTTTATCTTTTCGTGTTTTCACTCTTTATTAATATGCATTGTTGAGAGAGGGTATTAAAGTTCCTTACCATTATTGTATTGCTGTTTATTTATTTATTCTTCCAGTGCTGATAGTATTTGCTTTATATATTTAAGTGTCTGATGTTGGATGTATAACTACTTACAATTGTTACATTTGCTTGGTGAATTTACCACTTTTCATCATGTAATGTGAAAATTACATGATGAAATCCTCTTTGTCTCTTGTGACTGTTTCTCACCTAAAGTGTATACCATCTGATATAAATATAGGCCTCTATGCTCTCTTTTGGTTATCATTTGCATGGAATATCTTTTCCATCCGATACTTCGGCTACATGTGTCCTTAAGTCTAAAATGTCTCTTATAGCAGCATATCAGTTGATCTTGCTTTTTTAATCCATTCAAACACACTATGTCTTTTGATTGGATAATTTAATCCATTAACATTTAAAGTAAATATCAATAGGTAAGGACTTATTATTGCCATGTTTAAAATTGTTTTCTGAATATTTTATGTTTTAATTGTTTCTTTATTTCTTTTTTACTATCTTTCTTTGTGATTTGATAATTCTTTTATATTTTTATTTTACTTTTGGTGGTATGCTTTAATTCCTTTTTCTTAATCTTTTCTGGCTCTACTACAGATTTTCACTGTGGTCACCATAAGGATTACATAATCATCTTACAATTTTAATATTCTATTTTAAGCTGATGACAACTTCAATTGAATGCAAAACATTTACACTTTTACTTCCCGCCTCATTTTATATTATTAATGTTGTAATTTACATCTTTTGATTATTCATTAAAATTAATATAGTTATTCTTAATATATGTTTTTAACTTTTATACAATAAAGTGGCACCACCATTAAAATATTAAGAAAATTTTGAATTTGACTATATATTTACCTGTACAGTGAGTTTTATACCTTCATGTGATTTTATGTTAATTAAAGTCATTTCACTTGATCTGAAGAACTTCCTTTGGCATTTCTTGTAAGACATATCTAGTGGTAATTTACACTCCCATCAGCTTTTGGGTTTTTATACTTGTTTCATTACTGAAGGACAGTTTTGCCAGATATAATATTCTGGTTGCTATTTTTTTCTTTCATTATTTTGAATATATCATCCCACTCTCTCCTAGCTTCCAAGGTTTCTGTTGAGAAATACATTGGTAGTCTAAGTGAAATACATTGGTACTCTGGTGGTCTTTTGTGTGTCATAGTTTATCTTTTCTTGATACTTTCAAGATGCTCTTTGTCCCTGACTTTGTTAATTTAATTATAGTATTTCTTGGTGTACACCTTTTCAGATTCAAGCTATGTTGGGACATTTTGGCCTCATATATTTGCATATCTATCTCCCTCTTCAAATTCGGAAGACTTCTCGCCATTATTTCTTTAAAAAAGCCTTTACAGGTTTGCTTTGGCAGGGATAGACTTTTGCCAGTTAGTCCAGCCTGAGTTTTGAGATAAATTAGCTAGTAGTATCTACAGGTAGGCAAAGCTTGCTGTCAGAGTCTTTTGTTGGGCAGTCACTGTGCTATGAAGTGAGGTGTAGCTAAAGTCTGAACTCCATAGTTTGGTGGTCTGCTAGCTGAGCTTCAGGTATAGGCTGTGCTCTTTGGGCAACTGCAGTCACTACTGGGTTTCCAGTTCAAGAGGGGCTATAGATTGTACCCTGCAGTTGAAGGGGGCTATCGTCTGAGCTCCTGAATCAGGCAGAACAACAGGCTGTGCTCTGTATTTGAGTGGAATAACTGGCTGGGCTTTTTCCCTGGGCTGTGCTGTGTAATTAGGCAGGGCCTTATACACAGGGAGTAGACTGGCCTTCAGGGCAAGGCAGGGCCATAAGCTATACTCCGTCGCCAGGTAAGGCTGCTTACCAAGTATATTAGTCCATTTTCATACTGCTATAAAGAACTGCCTGAGACTGGGTAATTTATAAAAGAAAGAGATTTCATTTACTCACAGTTCAGCATGGCTGGGGAGGCCTCAGGAAACTTGCAATCATAGTAGAAGACAAAGGGAAAGCAAGCCACCTTCTTCACAGGGCAGCAGAGAGGAGAAGTGCCAAGTGAAGGGGGAAGAGCCCCTTATAAAACCATTGGATCCTGTGAGAATGCAATCACTATCATGAGAACAGCATGGAGAAACCACCTCCATGATTACCTCCACCTGGTCTCTCCCTTGACACGTGGGGATAATAATTCTAGATGAGATTTGGCTGGGGGACACAGCCAAACGATATCACCAGGCTTTCTCAGTAGGGGCAATTGCAAGCTGTGCTCCTCAATTGAATAGGGCTTCTGGCTTGGCTTCCTGCCTATCCAGGACCACACTCTGGGCTCTGAAAATGGGCAGAATTTCTTCCTCGGTTCCTTGGTCAGGCAGGACTACAGGCTGTATTCTGCAGTTGTATAAAGTTGCTGAATGGGCTACCTGCTCAAGAAGTGCCAATAGCAATGCTCCAAGGTTGGGCTGGAACATTGACTTGGAACTCCAGCTGAGGAGGATCAACTCCGAGGGGAGGCAGAGCCACTGGTTGCATTCTGGCTAGATCACACTGCCTGCAGGGATACAATGCCTCTGCCAAGATCCACGTGCTGATTGCTGTGAACCCACCCCCTTTCTCTGTTCCTACGTGACCCCAAGTAGCCTAGTCCCTGCAGTGTTCTCTGTGAAAAAGGATAGAAGTGGCCCCTCCAAGGAGGCACACCAATATGCTTGTGAAGCTGTATATTGTTCTCGGGCTCTCTTTTCCCCACTGGACAAACTCTAGGCCTAGAGAAACCTCTCAGTGTGTTGCCATGCCAGCCTGGGGCAGAGAAAACACAGTGAAAGTGAAAGTGTTCCTCTTACTTTTCTAAGGTGGCTTTATGGAGCCTCTTTGCAGTTTTAATGATCTAGGAAGGTACTTTAGCCTCACCCCCCAGGTTCTGGGATTTTCACAAAGGCATTCTTGTCAGTGACTAGTTGCTGGTTAATATTTCTATGAGGAGAAATAGAGGTAGGACCTTCAATCCCACCATCTTGCTGATGTCACTCTCTAATGGTTACCTCTTAAAAAGTGATTATGCTCATGAAGCATTTGATAAGATAATAATCCAAGGAGACCTTTTAGAATATATTTATCACAGGCTTCTATTTTTTAAAATTAGTCTATATGAGCCCTTAAATTACACTCAATTTTTAAATATAGGAAATTGAGAACAATTAGCATAGAATTATTGGCAAAACTATACCATGTGAGTGTAAAGTAAGACACAGTGTGCTAACCAACTCTTGCTCACAGGCAAATGGAAATAATTATATGCCACTTAATAATTAGACCTGAATTCAACTTTAAGCTGGAGGGAACAGAGACTCAGAACCAGGGATAGAGCACTAAATATTATTACTAGAGTTGTCTTATGAGCAAGGATAATACCTTAAATATAATATTCATGAGTTTTAAAGGACCATCTGGTGGGATTAATTAATCCAGAGCGTTCATCTGACAGTAATTAAAAATCACAAGCTAAGGAGATATAAGTAGAAATTCAACTATTATAAAAAGAAACAAAAGAAAGAGGAAAAATGGCAGCTAACTGGAAGGAAGATAAATTTCAAAAGTCTTGTTCTTCCTGAAGAATTTAAAAATTCAGAGCTTGAGTAGGTTTTATAACACAGAGACCAAAATCTGGCTCCAAGCAATGAAGGAAGGCAGGAACTAAATGTGAGGAAGATAACTTCTTTCTTTCTCTACCTTTCTTCCCTTCCTTCCCCTCCCCTCCCCTTTCCTCCTCTCCCCTACCCTTTCCTCAGTTCTGCTCTTGTTGCCCAGGCTGGAGTGCAATGGTGCAATCTTGGCTCACTGCAACCTCCATCTCCTGGGTTCAAGAGATTCTCCTGCTTCAGCCTCTCAAGTAGCTGGGATACAGTCATGCACCACCATGCCCAGCTAATATTATATTTTTAGTAGCGATGGGGTTTTGCCATGTAGGCCAGGCTGGTCTCGAACTCCTGACCTCAGGTGATCCACTCACCCCGGTGTCCCAAAATGCTAGGATTATAGGCATGAGCCACCATGCCTGGACAATGAATGTGTTTTCTTAGGCTATGGATTGTGCTGATTTAATAACTTGTTATAATGTGAATAAGGATACCCCATGCATTTCAGAAATTAGGATGAATAAAACAGTTCCAATTAGTAAAATGACACCTCTACTGGGAAAATGGAGAAAGAGACCATGAGAAGAGACAGGAAGAGTGGTCACATTACTGAGATTTTGCATTTCATTTAGTATTTTTAGTTTCTCAATAATCTTAAAAGTTATATACTTAGCTTGTTTTAATAAGAAGGAAACAGAAGCTCAGAAAAGCTAAGTCAATTTCTCAAAGGAACATAGCTGATCTGCCTAACGCTAGTCTCTATGCAATCCTGTGAATGTATAGTAAAACCACAAAGTCTTGCTCTAGCAGAGTGAAAAGAAATTTTTATCATTTATAGAGATTGGAATGCGGCAGAACTGCTTAAGAATTTGAGAAATAAAATAAATAACAAAGCTTCTGACATTTATTAATGCTAAAGGGTGAGGACCTAAAATAAATAATTGTTAACAGGGCAACCTCGTTAGTTTTGGGCAGTGTAAAATCAGGTCCTGAGCTTAGAGTGGGTGACGTGAAGAGGTGCACAACCCTATATAAGAAAGAATGAGGGGCTGGGCACAATGGCTTACGCCTGTAATTCCAGTACTTTGGGAGGCCAAGGTGGGTGGAACACCTGAGGTCAGGAGTTCAAGACCAGCCTGGCCAATATGGTGAAACCCCGTCTCTACTAAAAATACAAACATTAGCCCGGCATGGTGGCACATGCTTATAATCCCAGCTACTCAGGAGGCTGAGGGAGGAGAATCACTTTGACCCAGGAGGTGGAGGTTGCAGTGAGCCCAGATAGTGCCATTGCACTCCAGCCTGGGTGACAAGAATAAAACTCTGTCTCTAAATAAATAAATAAAACTATATTTAAAAATAGGATTTTAGCACTTGGAGGAGTGATTTCTGGAGAGAAAGATACTTAGCAACTCAAGAAAACGTAAGTAAAATTTAGGGCTTAAGAGTAGAAATTTCCAGAAGTTTTGGATTGCATTTCAGGTTGGTAATATTTAATATTCCATTGTATATTATTACTTGTAATCCTCTTACTCTCAAACCAACCTTTAAGATTAAAAACAAACTTTGAATTAGTAAAACGTTGTGAACACAAAAGAATCTCAAGAGCGTTCCGACTGATTTGAAAAAACACTCGAAACACTTAGCATCTTAAGGGGCAGAAGTTATAACAGGTAGGAAGCAAGTCAGACTAGACTGACCCAGAAGAGATGACACCCTAGGAAACACTAAAATATTAGATGAAACTTTCTATAGCATGAGGCCGGGAGATACAAGGTAACATCTTAGAACACTAAAGCAAAGAGCGACGTCAGAAGGCTGAAGGATACAGAGACATTTGAGTTACACAAGAAAAGGACTGCCACCCTAAGGTAATTCTCAAAATGTTGCAAGTGAATTTTTGAAAGATAGGATTGACTTTACCTAGTTCTGGGCAACAGCCCGGTTACCTAGGGGGCCGATGCTGTTTCTGATGGTGCCTCATTTGCCAGTCTGCAGAACTGAGATTATGAGCCTTTATGGCAAACGTTACCATCTCAAACATTTAAATTTTTTCATTCACAAATTCATAGTATTCTAAAAATGTTTCTCAATGTATTATTTCAAAAACAGATCCAAAAGTGATAACATAGATGTAAATTTGTATCACTCCTTTTGTCAGAAAAATTTCTTAAAAATACTGTCTATGGATATTTCTGAGTAATGCTCATGGAAGCCCTGAGGTAAGTGAATTTTGATTTAGAAACCAAAAACTCTTCTGTAATATGCTTTTGCAAAATCTGTGACTGTTAACTACATGAGAGAAATGTATTAAAAATAAAAAGATTATTTAACAAGCGAGCCAGTGTCTTTTTTTTTTTTTTTTTTTAACTGATTAGGCCAGCTTTTGGGAACACTGTGGGCAAACAAACTTCTGATTGATTAATGACTGATCCAATAAGATTAATACACTCCTGTAAGTCATATGAAGCACAGGTCCAAGGAACAGATGGTTGAATATATCTGTAGAGCCACACTGACAAACTACAGATAAAGACCTAATGAAACTATTAAAATAAATTTATATATGTCAAACATCTGTTCTTTTATAGCTAGTACAATAAGTAACAGAACAGCAATGGAATCAATTTTGTCCCCCAAATAATGGTTGCATTGTTTAAATTTTGACATTGGCCAGATGTTTAAAAGCAGTCTGATGATTAACATATATAAATACATAGGATGATTTCTTTTGCAAAAGCTTAAATAAATTAAAATAATAAGAAAAAAAGGTGGTAGCCAATTTTTCTCATCTGTATATTTCTCAAATATCCAGTGCTATATTTTATACATATTACCCACAAAACAATAACAGTTTTGTCTCCTTACCACATTAAAAACATTCCATCTTTTGCAGAACTGACTTTACCATTCTTTTTGCTGTTGACTTGCAGGCATCAGTGACTATTTGTGGATATCAAGTTCAATCCATATGGTCAAAGATAGGTGATAGATTGTTTTAAAATTCTAAATGAATTCAAGAGATTTGTTGTCAAAGATAAAAATTTAGTATAATTGAATGTTTTCACAGTGCTGTCATTTTTCAAAAGCTTTTTAAAAACTCCCACGAATTTATGTGAATTTTAAAGTATACTAAAAGAATATTTTACTACATACGTTGATGAGTACAATTGAAATAAAATATCGAATTTTATCTAAATGTATTACAATTTTCTATAATAATGTGAATCTGGTTAGGAAGAAGCAATTAGAGTATATTCAGAATATTTACAACATAGTTCATTTTTTTTAACATTAGGTGATTAGTTATGCCTCATGACACTTATCTCATCTATTCTATCAAATTTTGAGGGGCAAATATTAAGCTGCCTGGCTACAGTCTTCAATTAATATATTTTCTAGGAGAATTCACACTAATTAGCATGATGCTAAGAGAGTATCAAAAGCTTTTCTATTTTACTGTCTAAAATTTAGCTCTTTTCCACACTGCTAATAAATTCAAAATGGCAAATAATGTATACATTGTCCTATTAACTCGATGAAATACAATCACAAACAACTGATTTCTGAGAGTGTCAAATTCTGTTCAATATTTTTCTGACATATCTCCAATTTACTAGAGGTAATTTTATAATGTAATATTTTGGAATATAATTTTGATAGAGGTCTAAATAATTTCATAATTTAAAAAATTTAGAATGCATAGGCAATTTTTTAAAAACTGGTGTTTCTATTTTTCATAATGTTCTACAGGAAGAACGATAACTTTCTAAAATAACCTAAGAGGATAGGCAACAATATTCAGTGTGACAAATATGAAAGACATTTTGATGACAAATCAACATCTCTCATTGTATTTGTTAGCCATTTTTCAATACTACAAATGTCATACAAATACCATGAGACCACATATAATACATAAATAAAGGGGATGTGAAGATTGATTTGATTTTTATTTTTAGTTCACGCTGCTCAAAATATTTTCCTCTGAAATAGAGATAAAAATAAATAAGTAAATCCAAAACTTCCTCTTTATATTGTTAGTATAAACCTATAATTTTTTAAAAGGGAGAAAAAATATTAAATTAATTTCTGTGTAAAATAAATATTTAAATACCCTAAAATTCAAACAGAGTAACTTTAAATTGGTATATTCTGTTATTTTTCAAGATACCTTTTTTTTCTGGATTTTTAAAGAAAGAATAAATTGTGAATAACTTTAGAGTTACAACACATTATTATACATCTTTTTAATGCAAATGGAGCATGTTTGTATAGTGTAACTAATATTAAAAGGCAATCATTTAATTAAATTCTATATTCCTTTAAATTTCTAAATAAATATGGATTTCCTATATAATGAGAAACAACATTTCAAAATATCCTTTTCTTAGATTTTTCAATCTTATTAAAATACTGTTACAAATTCATAAATAATACCTTAAAATAGCTTGCAATTTTAAAATATTCATTCATTACCCTGTTAATGATCTGGAACACATTGACTAGATATAAAGAATATGTATTTAAAAAATGCTATTCCTAAATAGGTGTAAAGGCACATTTTTGATGATTTAACCAAATAAAAAAAAGGAAAATCAATTCAGAATTATAACTAACATTTTAGTGCTCTTTGCTCTGTATCTTTCTCTGTGTCTGATTAAAGCTTTATATAGCTAAACAACCATATGAATAAACAAAATGTGTATGACTAATATCAATATGACAGTCATGAATAAAACAAAGCATCAGTAAATATATTCACTGAGCTATTATGAAGCTCATGTAAGATAATGTACATGAAAGCACTTAGGAAACTGTGACGCAGTACATAAATGTAAGGTGTTATTATCATTATTATGTGCTTCTGACTGTACAGCAGAAGAATGGCAGCCAAATCTATTGTAAAATTGCATTCTTCGAAGACAATGAACTTAATATTCTAAAGCTGATGCACAGGTGTACTTTTGTATTCGGAACACCAGACAAAAGAAGCAATCTGAAAAAAAAAAAATCTCGTAAAACTCACAGACATCCCAGAAATTCTCTCTTCTTGAAAAGAACATGTGTCTTTTTTGTCACAGTATAGTGGGAGTTTTTACATGACTTTTTCAATGTTTTTACAGACTTAAAACAAAGAGTCAAACATAGGGAATCAGAAATCAGAAATCTGGCTCAAAGTTTATTCTAGTTTACTACATGATTACAAAGAGACTTAATCTCTCAGACTTCAGTTTTTACATTATAAATGAGTCTAAAATGGCTTTCTCACAAGGCTTGATAAAACATTTCAACACAATCCACTGATCTGCTGTGTAAAAATATGTTTAAGTATAAATATTTATGATAATCTTTAAAACTTTCCCCCTCCTTACCAGCCTGTTATGACCCAATGTTACCTTAGCATGTATTCACCAATTCTTTTTTTTTTGGCACATTGTCTCCCAATTGCTCACACACAGCATCCTACCCTACAGCATTTCTCCAAACTATTTCTGGAATTCTTCCTGGGCATCTTGTTTGGCAGCAATGGAAATGCATAGATCTGAGCTCTCATGAGCTTTCAATAACCAGACATTTTTCTATGTTCCGCTGGCCAGGACACTCTCCTCTACCTTGCAGCATATTTTTCCGTGCTCCGTTTTCATAAACCATTGACTCAACCATTTCCCATCTAACCCTGTTAGTGGATAACATTTTGTCTGACTTTGCAAAGAAAATAGAGACAGAAGAAGGGTGAGTAAAGTTAACAATATTGCATGCTATACTTTAAAATAGCTACAAGAGAGGATTTTGTTCTTACCACAAATAATTGTTTGCAATTACAGAAATGCTAAATACTGGATTTGATCATTACACAACGTATATATGTATCGAAACATCTCACTTTACTCCAAAGTATTTACAATTATTATATCTTAATTTAAAAAAAGAAAAAGGAAACTAATAATTTTTGTTGTAGTGTCCTTTTCTCCTTCTCTTAGCTTAGAATGAAGTATTTGTCTCTCTTATGTAAGTGTAATCTTTCTACCTGTGCTTTAGAGCCGTATTCCTCAAATTACCTTTAAAGAACCAAATTTTTAAAATTTTCAATCAATATAAGCTGACATTTTTATTAGATTCAATTAATATAAAATAACTGTGCAAAATTAGTATACAAGCTTCTGAATGCTTATTTTCAATTTCTGTGCCTCACCTCACAAATCAATAACAAACAGTTGATGAACCAAGAGCAGTTCTTGGGCCTGACTTGAGCAGCATTTATTAGTGTGCAGCACCTCGTATCTTTTTAGGGATGTTGAAGTATGGATTATCCCCTCTCCCGCATCCTTCTCCTCCTCTATTGGCTTCCTTATTTATATTTAAGTGTGCTCATGTTTCTTCAAACTACCATTCTATAGCTCAGCTATACTTTCCATCTAACAGTTTTAAAGAGTGATCGGCGTAACTATAGGCCTGCCCTCTTCTCTACCTCACTCCTCAGCTTACTCTTGTCTGGCTTCTATCTCAATTGTGCCACTGGAACTACTCTTGCCAAACAAATAATCAGAGATTTTTCCCCTGTGTGACATTTGGCAATGGCTGAAGACATTTTGTCACAACCGAGGGATACTACTGGCATCTAGTGTGTAGAAGCCAAGGAATCTGCTAACCATCCCACAATGGACAAAACAGTTCCTCAAAATAAAGAATTACCAAGTCCAAAATGATCTGAGGTTGAGAAACTGTTTTAAAAGCAAGTGCCACATTTCAATCCTAATATATCTTTACATCTTCCAGGATTAGACACTGTCAAATAATCTCTAATTCCAGATTCAGAGGCAGCATCCAATTGGCTGAGTTCAAGTCATGCACCGCGACTCTAGCTGATAAGCAACTGGGAGAAAGAATATCTGCTCCCCTTTGCTCCTGTGTCTTCTTTCCATCTAGAGATTCCCCTCTAATTTGTATTCAGATGATAGCTAAATGAAATGATGAAGGTTGACTATAGTGTCACAAACCAAATATGTATTTCTTCAAACTGTCCATGCTTAACTCTCTGAAATGGTCCCAAATCAGAGTTGCCACACAAAACCTGACTCTTTTTCTTTTTTCTCTTCTTCCTCCCTACATCTAATTACCAAGCCATGATTACTCTATTTGGTATTATCTCCAACCTATTCATTCCTCTTCATCTCAATCTCCAATATCATTGTCAGTAGGAAGGGTGAAGAAACAAGCTTCAAAAATGGGCAGAAACCAAAGGCCTCTGAATCTGGAATGAGTGACCCGAAGAAGCTGGAGATGAAACAGAAGTCATTTCAGCTCTGACAGTGGCAGCAGTGGCTCCCAGCATCTTGTGGCTGTGGTGCTAGGTTATCCAGTCTCAGTGAGACTCTTTCTGTGACATGAGTATTGACGGATCGTCATTTTGCTCCTATACTCTTACTAAAGCAACTTGCATCCCAGTTTCTTGCTCTTAACCTCCTCCCAAAACATTCTCAAAACTGCATTTGGAGTTGTCTTTCTACAATACAAATCTAACAAATTCATCCCCCTGCGTTAAAACCAGTCAATGGCTTCTAATTCCCCTGTGGATAAAGACAACCTCATTAAGGTTTGTCCAGCTTTCTGATCCAGCACCTGACTACTTCTCTGTTCTCATCTTTGACTATTTTAATTCCACATATGCATGAGATCATACAGTATTTGCCTTTCTGTGCCTGCTTATTTCACATAGCATAATGCCCTCCAGGCCCATCCATGTTAATGCAAATGATAAGATCTTCTTTTTTTTAAAGATTTAATAGTATTCCATTTTTATTCATTCATCTATTGACAGACAGATGGGTTCCATATCTTGGCTACTGTGAATAATGCTGCAGTGAACGTGGAAGTGAACATAACTTGAGATAGTGATGTTATTTGCTTTGGATACATACCCAGAAGTGGGATTGCTGGATCATATGGTAGATTTTTAAAAAATTTTTTGAAGAACTTTAATACTGCTTTCCATAATGGCTGCACCAATTAATATTCTCACCAACACTGTATAAGGGTTCCCTTTTCTCCACATCCTTGCCAACACTACTTGCTCCTTTTATATTATCAAAGATCATATAGTCCTTCTCTATTTATACTATTATGTTACATTGTATGTACACATTTTATTTATGTGTATTCTTCTCCCTTTATAGAGATAAACACTTTGAGAGCATACATTTAATATGTTGTATCCATTTCTTTATCTCTTGTCCCTAGTTTATCATTGGGCACGTGGGAGGTGCTGAAAAACTAATTTATGTGACAGTAATGTCTGGATTCTGTTTCCTCCCATGGCTGCTCCTTCTTTCCTGCCAAGGTCTATGTTCCCTCGTACCTTGTTATTGTCTCCTTACTTACCATGGATTACCCAAAAATAATACTACCTTTCCCAGGGCACACTTTGTCCATTTTACCCAGTGCAAAGCAAGAGGGTTAGAAGTCACAAGACTTTGCTACATTCCCTCCATTCTTCACTGAACCTGAGTTAGACTGCCTCTTATGAAAATGGAGAAAACGCCTCTCTTCCTAGTATAGTCAGAACAAGTCCCTGAATCCAGGTGTGGACAACATGCTGTTCCTTCTCTTTCTGTCTATCTTCCACTCCCAACTTTTATTTTGCCTCAAGCAACATCTTCAGAAAACATTCTTGGCACATGTCTATCCCATGCCCTTTATATAAATTATCTACATAAATGAACACCAGCTTCCAACTTACACTGAACCAGGACTATCTCTAAGAAAGAATATATAAAATTATATTCTTGATCCTATTCTTTGATTGTTATAAAACGTCCTCAATGGGAAGAATCAGAAATATATCCTCAGTTGAGTAAAGGTTAAAATGTAGGTATAGCAGATAAAAGCAATAATATGTTGGCCGGGCGCGGTGGCTCACGCCTGTAATCCCAGCACTTTGGGAGGCCTAGGCGGGTGGATCACGAGGTCAAGAGATCGAGACCATCCTGGTCAACATGGTGAAACCTCGTCTCTACTAAAAATACAAAAAAAAATTAGCTGGGCACGGTGGCGCATGCCTGTAATCCCAGCTACTCAGGAGGCTGAGGCAGGAGAATTGCCTGAACCCAGGAGGCGGAGGTTGCAGTGAGCCGAGATCGCGCCATTGCACTCCAGCCTGGGTAACAAGAGCGAAACTCTGTCTCAACAACAACAACAAAAAAAAGCAATAATATGTTTTACATCTTTTGCAAATACTAAACTTCCATTTCCATTTATAAGAATCACTATATTGGAAGAATGGACCATCAGTAGACTATAGGGGTCCTTCACCCAAATGAAAAAATGTAATAGACATATTGGCTCTCAGAAATAACTGATGAAAGAATTTTTTAATAAAAATAAATAGCAAAGTTTCTAATAGTGTATACAATATATAAAGCATTTTTAATGATATTCTAAAGTATCAATCCCATGTCACTCACTCCAGAATGTTCACTAATTCTGTATTCTTAAAGCAGAAATCAAAAACCAAGATGGGAGGCAGAATTTGTGATTGTTATCTACCATGTAACCTCAATATTTAATTTATAATATGCAGAACACTTTTCTATCATAAAAGAAAATTCATAGAATTTTAGTCCTAAGTTTTCAGGGAAAAAAAATCACTTTCAATATTTAATTATTGTTATTTACAAATATTGTTATCACTCACAAGTACTAGAAGGGAAATTATTTCCATAAAAGATGTTAATTATCTGTAAATATCTTTATCTACAATGGCATATCAAATCCTAAGAGATTAGTAAATCATTTGTCAAGGTACATATGACAATGGTCATATTGAGGAAGAACTCTTGGATGTTCATACTTTAAGCAAACATTCTCACACTCTAGCAAGATCTTTATCTGTTCAGCTGCTTGCATGTGTTGCAGGATTGCTGTTCACCATCTACTTCCATGTCTGTGTATAATTTTCATATTCTAATTGTCCTGGAATTTACTGAACTATTACATTTATAGTTCTGACTCACCTGTACAATGTGGGAAATTTTTTGAGTCAGAAGCCAGCTCTCAGTGGATATGGTCCTTCTTCATTTTATGTACTACTCTTAGTTTCTCTTAATATTTTTCCTGCTAAACTATCTTCCCTGATTATCATGCTATCTCAAAAGCAGAAGAGTATGTTTCAGATGATTTTATGTAAAGAGAGAGACTAGCACTCTTATCTATTAAAAATCATTTTCGTGTTTATAAACCAATATTGTGTTTTCCTCCCTCTCTCCCTTCCTTCCTTCCTCCCTCTCACTCTCCCTTCTTCCCTTCTGTCATTTGTGTGTGTGTGTGTGTGTGTGTGTGTGTGTGTCTTTCTTGTCCCTCTGTTTCTTTGTTTATTTTCAGTGTGGGAATTTGTTTTCTGATTACATTGTAAATATGCATTTGTTCACTATATTAATTCCTTTGTAAGTCTGTGACTAAATCCAACTCTACTGTTTGTGATTTGCTGGCCCTTCCATTCATATATATATATGTAAATATATATGCACACACACATATAAATATGTCATATGTTATATATATACATACACATATGTTATATGTTATATATATACACTCATTCATTCATATATATGATACATATATAAAACATCATGTATGGTCTTTTGAACTAGGCCTCAAAAACTACAGATACATGATTTTATGCACATATATATATAAATATATTTTATATCTCCAAGACATGTGCTGTCCTTTTCATTCATATAAATTATATATGTACTCATTCATATATTATATACATAAATATATGCATATATAATATGTAGATGATATATGTATATATGTACATATATAAATTCACATAAGGTCTTATGGACTAGACTTAAAGACTACAGATATCTGAATGCATTCTCCCTGTTAGCAGATGTCAATATGACATCTACTAGCTATAGAATAAATGATATTTTATAAACCAGGTTATTAGTTGAGATCTGGAACTTACTTTGTTATTCAATTTTTTCCCTATCTAATCTTTACAAATATGTTCTTTTATTTGTTTTGAAGTCTCAACTTCAATTTAACAATTCAGAGTAGAAGGTATGAGGAAGTTTATATGGCTGAAGTGTTTTGCATGTTACATGATTAGCATCTCCATCCCTTAATCCATTCTAACAAATGATTGCTACGGTGTATGTATGTGTTTGGAAGAATTCAAGTTGCTTTGTATGATCCCCCAAGCACTCCAGTACTTGCATTTTTACCAACATGGGTCTTCTTTTCACATGCTTGCCTTATTTTGAGAATTTAGCACAGCTTCTTATTTCTTTTAACATTGATAAACTTCTACATGTATTTATTTTAAGCTGTTGTTACCTCCTAGGCTCAAGACAAAAACCCTAAGCACCATATTTGATTTCTCTCTTTCTTTCGCTCCACTCTTTATAATCCCTTGGAACAAACTGTCTACTCAACCTTCAAAATACACTCCATGTCTTAAAATTACCTTTTACCTCTTCTAACTGCTCCCCAGTCTAACTCACTCTCATATATCATCTGAATCACTACAGCAATTCAGTACAGGTCTCTCTGTTTCCATTCTTGTTCTCTTGTATCTATTCTCAACTCAGCAACCAGACAGATCTTGATAAACCTTCATTCCTTTGCTAAAACCTATGAAGGGCTTCTCACAACACTTGTAAGAAAAGAGGAAGTATTTTTGAGAAGCAGAAGGCTCTAAGCAATAAGGCTCTTAGATACCACTATACCTTCAGCTTCCAGAATTCCCCCCTCACACACAGCTTTGACCACACTAGTCATTTGCTTTTCCACAAACATGCCAAGTTCCTGCCTGCCTCAGAGCCTTTCCCATAATGTCTCCTCTGTCTGAAATGCTCCACCATCAGGTCCACATATGGATCCTCTTTGTATCATTCAGGCCACTATGATCATATGTAAGTTCTCTGTTCTCCACATCATTCTTCCATCCCCTTATCTTGCCTTAATTCTCTTGTAGTCTTTATTATTTCCTGAAAATATATCATTTGCTTATTTTTCAATATGTATTGTCTGTTTTCTTCTTTGGAATGTAAGTTTCTTTAGGAAAAGGACTTTTTCTGTCCCTCTTTGTGTCTCAAGCACCCAACAGTAACTGATATATGGTATATAATGAATGGATACAAAATAAGTATCATGTGAAATAGATGTTCTTATTATTTCTTATTTTACTGCTATAGAATCCAAGGCTCAGAAAGGTAAAGCAACTTGTCTGGTGTTAGGTTGCTAGTAAGTGACAGAGGCCAGGTTAGAATCTGAGCCCTCTGCAGTGTGGTTTGTTACTCATAATGATAAATATATCCCCTTCCAGACACTTACCCATTCTGCAGGCTCTGGTCATTATGTGGAGTTGACTCCCATCTGTAATACTTAAAAAGAAAGAACTTAATCCTAACCCCCATGGAAACCCATTCATTGGTCACTGTGCATGATGAATACAGCCTTCTTTCCTGGTCTCAATATCATACTGAACATTTTTCTTGTCCTTGTCATCGAAGAATTACAGAATGTGTTGTAGATGTGATTAACTCATTAATCTTCACAAAACATAAGTAAGGTTAGTAAAATTAATTATCCTTGTTTTACACCCAAACAACGGGGACCCACAAAAATTATTAGGTGTACTCAAGGTTTCATAGCAAGTTTAAACCAAGAACTTACAGAGCTGTTTCCACATGTTTATTAGAGAGCTTTTAGTCTATGAGATGGCATAACACTTAAACTAATAGCAGCAATTTTATCTACAAAAACCACTATGAATTGTTATTAACAATTAAACATAAGATTAAGTCATATCCTTCTTTTGATTATTCCCATGAAAGAGATGTGAAGTGGGAGCTGATATTTTCTATAGCCTCTTCTAACTCTGTGTTTCCCAGATTTACTCTGAGTATTTGAAACATAGGGCTAGTTGAAGAGTGTTTTCATTTTTATTCCTGAATGTAATTTCAGTAAAATCCCAGAAGGATATTGATGTGAATTGCTATTAAAGTACAATGATATTGGTGAGGCAGTGAAGTGCAGGATTTGCAATTACTCAGTCCCAGGTTGATATCCTAGCTCTATGACACCTTACCTTTGTCCATAGGTTAATATTTAAATCCCTTAATTTATTTCTTCATCTGGTAAGTGTGAGCAGAAGTAATACTGATCAGAGAGTACTTTGGAGTGTTGATGACATAGTACACTTTCAGGACCTGGCACTCAGTCAGCTTCCAGTAATAAATGGCACTTACTATTATGCTTGTATTGTATTTTATTTCTTTATTATAAGAAAGGAGCTGTGATTATTTCATATAAACAGAACAGAAATTAACATTTTACTATTTGTGAATAATGTTTGGAAAAGCAACCACACTGAGAAAATGTGTGCAGAAGTGTTCAGCTTCCTCGTGAGCAAGCCTCTTTCAATTACTTTATAAATGAGCATCTATTTGCTTCCAATTGTATGCTTTGTATAGGACTTGTATCTTTTAATGCAGCCAGCAGGACTTACTACTGGTAACGATATTCACCATTAACTTCAAGTAACCTTGGTAATGTCAAGGTATTAAACCCATTTTTTCTTGATATTAATTATGTTTTTCAATTTTAAATGGTTATTTTCATCTATTTCAAACTCCTGAGAGTTTGTACTTTGGTTATCAAAGTTGGCCTTGAGAATAGTTTGGTTGCTGAACAGAAACAAGCTTAAAGCAGAGTTGGGGTAAGGATCTAAGAAAATCTTGATGAGAACAAAGATACAATGTACCAGAATATCTGGGACACATTTAAAGCAGTGCCTAGAGAGAAATTTATAGCAATAAATGCCCATATGAAAAACAAGGAAAGATCAAAAATCAACACCCTATCATCAATATTGAAAGACTTAGAGGGGCAAGATCAAAAAAACTCAAAAGCTAGCAGAAGACACAAAATAACTAAGATCAGAGCAGAACTGAAGGAGATAGAGACACAAAAAAACCCTTCAAAAAATCAATAAATCCAGGAGCTGGCTTTTTGAAAAGATCAATGAAATAGAACGCTAGCCAGACTAATAAAAAAGAAAAGAGAGAAGAATCGAATAGATACAATAAAAAAAAATGATAAAGGGCACGTAACCACCGATTCCACAGAAATACATACTACCATCAGAGATTACTGCAAACAACTCTATGCACATAAATCAGTAAATCTGGAAGAAATGGACAAATTCCTGGACACTTGCACCCTCCCAAGATTAAACCAGAATGACACTGAAATGCTGACTAGACCAATAACAAGGGCTGAAGTTGAGGGAGAAATTAATAGCCTACCAACTAAAAAAAGTCAGGGTCCAGATGGGTTCACAGCCAAATTCTACGAGACTTACAAAGGCGAGCTGCTACCATTCCTTCTGAAACTATTCCAAACAATACAAAAAGAGGGAATCCTCCCTAACTCATTTTATGAGACCAACATCATCCTGATACCAAAACCTGACAGAGACACAACTAAAAAAGAAAACTTCAGGCCAACATCCACGATGAACATAGATGCAAAAATCTTCAATAAAATACTGACAAACTGATTGCAACAGCACATCAAAAAGCTTATCCATCATGATCAAGTAGGCTTTATCCTGGGGATGCAAGGCTGGTTCAACATACACAAATCTATAAATGTAATCCATCACATAGAACCAAAGACAAAAACCACATGATTATCTCAATAGATGCAGAGAAGGTCTTCGACAAAATTCAACAGCCCTTTATGCTAAAAACTCTGAATAAACTAGGCATCGATGGAACATATCCCAAAATAATAAAAGCTATTTATGACAAACTTACAGCCAATATCATACTGAATGGGAAAAAACTGGAAGCATTCCCTTTGAAATCTGGCACTAGACAATGATGCTCTCTCTTATCACTCCTATTTGATATAGTATTGGAAGTTCTAGCCAGAGCAATCAAGCAAGAAAAAGAAATAGAGGGTATTCAAATAGGAAAGGAGGAAGTCAAATTGTCTCTATTTGAAGATGACATGATTGTATATTTAGAAGACCTCATTGTCTCAGCCCAAAATCTCTTTTAGCTGATAAGCAACTTCAGCAAAGTCTTAGGATACAAAATCAACATGCAGAAATCACAAGCATTCCTATACACCAATAACAGACAAACAGAGAGCCAAATCATGAGCAAACTCCCATTCACAATTGCTACAAAGAGAATAAAATACCTAGGAATACAACCAACAAAGGATGTAAAGGACCTCTTCAAGGAGAACTACAAACCACTGCTCAAGGAAATTAGAGAGGACACAAACAGATGAAAAATCTCAAAAGTCTCAATTGCAGTAGGTTATGTGAGATCTCACTGGAACTAATGCACTTCAGGCAGCTACTCTCTCTCGCATCACATGAAATCTCATGCCTGCTCATGTGTGCATGGCTGTGCATATGTTTGTGTTTGTGGTTTGTGTTTGCCTCTGTGAATCCAGCTTCATTAATAAAAGTTTCTTTTTTTCCAAATTTTATTTTAGATTCAGTGGATACATGTGCAGGTTTGTTACCTGGGCATATTGCATCATGCTGAACTTTGGGGCACAAATGATCCCATCACCCAAATACTGAGCATAGTACCCTACCAACCTTTGCTTCCCTCTCTTCATACCCCTTCTACTGGTCCTTGGTTTCTATTTTTACCATCTTTATGTCTATGAGTAAAGATGGTTAGCTCCCCTTATAAGTGAGAAAAGGTGGTATTTGGTTTTCTGTTCCTGTATTAATGCACTAGGATAATGGCCTCCAGCTGCATCCATGTTGCTGCAAAGGACATGGTTTTGTTCTTTTATTGGCTGCAGAATATTCTACAATGTTTATTCACAATAGAAAAGACACAGAATCAACCTAGGTGCCCATCAAGAGTGTATTGGATAAAGCCCTTTTTTTTTTTTTTTTTTTTTTTTTTGCTTCCCCATTACTTTTCAAGTGACCGTGTGTTGACAGGTCATCTTATATGGCCTGACCTCACTATGATCTCCCTGTCCCAGTACGTAACCCCATTGAACTGATTCAGTACCTGGAGATTACTTTCAAATTTCTTGGATACTGCTGTGGACTTTTGTGTCCCCCCCTGCCGCCCCGCAAAATCCATATACTGAAGTCCTAAAGCCCAATGTGATGGTATTAGGAGGTGGGGACTTTGGGAGTTAATTAGACTTAGGTGAGGTCATAAGGGTGGCACCCCATGCTGAGATAGGTGCCCTTATAAGGAGATTAAGGGACTAGACTAGAGCTATTTCTCTCCATGTAAGCATACAGCAAGAACCGGAAAGAGCACTTTCACCAGGGAACCAACTATGCTGACAACTATCTTGGGCTTTTAGCCTCCAAAATCATGAGAAATGAATGTTTGTTGTTTAATCCACTCAGTCTATGGTATGTCATTATAGCAGCTCAAACTGAGGCAGATATATAATCTGATTGACCCAGAAATGCTCAGCTTCTCTCTGCTGGTGTGATTTTCCACATCGATAATGAGGTATCATCTCTAAAATGGTGTTGCTGGAAGGAAATGATGAGCATATCTACTGATGACGTATACGATAACTACTTCCTAAATGAAATTGATTTGTCTATTTTTAACCTATATTTTTATAGGACCATTGTTTACTTCTTTCATAAATATCTGATTTCCCCCGTATCTGCAATTTGAAAAAAGATCATCTAATGACTTGATATCAATCCTGCAACTATTTACTGGCAAAATTTATGTCACATTCTGCATGGTCCTATACAGAAACAGGGATTTTAAAAATACTGCTGATTATTTAGGTTATGCAATAGAAACTGGATGAAATATAAATAAATCATTTATAAGTCAGATATTTTTAGGCAAATGGGTTGCTGATTTTGGTTAATCATTGAAAAGCCTTGGATTGCTCAAGTGATTGATGAAAAATAAAGGATCTCAAGATAAAATTATTTTGAATTGAAGGTAGGCTCTGAGTCCAATGACTGGTGTCTTTATAATAGAAAGGAATAGGAAATTTGAGACACCGAGTCACACAAGGGGGAAATATCGAATAAAGACTGAGGCAGAAATTGGAGTTATACAACCACAAATCAAGCACCACCACCAGAATCGAAGGAAGATTTCCTGTTAGAGCCTTTGAAGCAAGTGTGGCCCTGATAATACCTTGAATTTAAACTTCTGGCCTCCAAAACATTTGCTTATGTAATACCGAAGACACCTCTCTCACAGAAGTGTGAGAGAATAAATGTCTTAAGTCACCAATTTTGTGATAATTTGTTGTGGCCATTAGAATTATGCCCTACTGTGGTCAGAAAATAATCAGCAAGATAAATATACCTGAAGTTATATAAAGTAATGTATAATTTTAGTTACATATACATGTATACGTATAAAAATTACATAAAGCTATGCACATGCAATAAATGATGACTGACTTAATAAATAAAAGTAATACAGGGCCGGGCGCGGTGGCTCACGCTTGTAATCCCAGCACTTTGGGAGGCCGAGGCGGGTGGATCACGAGGTCAAGAGATCAAGACCATCCTGGTCAACATGGTGAAACCCCGTCTCTACTAAAAATACAAAACATTAGCTGGGCATGGTGGTGCGTGCCTGTAATCCCAGCTACTCAGGAGGCTGAGGCAGGAGAATTGCCTGAACCCAGGAGGCGGAGGTTGCGGTGAGCCGAGATCGCGCCATTGCACTCCAGCCTGGGTAACAAGAGCGAAACTCTGTCTCGGGAAAAAAAAAAAAAAAAAAAAAAAAAAAAAAGTAATACAAAATGGTCCCCAAATGTTTGGGCTATTGGCATTTTGCATATCAGTGTTTCACAAACCCAACTGTGCAGTTTCTTGTGGAGCTTTTTAACAATACAAGTTCTTTGGGCTCCAGCCCAGAGGTATTAAATAAAATTTTCTAAGGATCGAGTTTAGGCATAGATATTTTAAAATCTCCACAAGTAAGAAATAAAAACCATGCCAAACCTACTATGACAACATTCTAAGAAATGCTGACCAACATACATATATATATCTTATAAAATGCATATTATTTTCCAGAAACAAAAGATTAATGAAAGCAGCTTATAACATTAAGTTTTCAAAGAAAACATTCAGAGAATGGGCATTCTTTTAAAGGCTTGGTTTATATTTTTAAAAAATGCTTTCACTGGTATGTTTCTGAAGCAAGGTTACAAAAACTTCTAACACTTATTAAATAACTGACTTGCAATTACAGGTCAGGTTGCACTCTCCAAAGAAAAATGTTATATTTTGTTTAACACTTGCTAGATTCAATATCATCCAGAGTGACTATTTCTATTTCTGTTCCAATTAGAAGTGTCATCCTCCAAGTAAACTTTCTTATCTTTTCAAATATCCATAGCCAAATAGAAGGCAGACAAGTAAAGAGAAAAAAAAACTCAGTTTTAAAGACAGAAAAGAGATATGTAAAATTCTAACCCCCGTATGGTTAAAAATCACTTTTCCCGATCATTTAAAAAAATCTCCCAAGAGTATAAAAATACAAAAATCATTTATTTTTTGTTGAATAGGACCACTAATTATAAGAATACAGAAAAACAAACCCCCACAGAATAAAGCAAAGAATAATTGCGGACAGACAACGGAAGTCTGTGAACCTAGAGCACATAGCCAAATAGTTGCATACTAGATAGGGAGAATTTGGATATGAATTCTAAGATAATTCTCTCAAAATTCATGATGTTTTCAAATTTTAATTAAGGAAATGAAACTTCAATTCAAATATGTGGGCATTGAAGTAGAATTACTAACATTCTTAAGGAATTTAATACGACTTTACTTATTTTTTTTCCCTCTGATACATCCATATTTGCTCAGGTAACACCCAAGATAATATTCTCAAAAATGAAGAGTAGCCTAAATTCTCAGTCTATAAAGTATACTAGATTGATAATCTGCAAGATTAAATTGAGTACACTGATCTGGATACTACTTAACTATACTCAAGTAACCTTTGCATCATGACTATATAAGATAGAAAATCTATTGATAAACATGTTTATTTTTTAGTAATTGTCTTCAATTTATATTAACTTTTATTTTCCTTTTGGTTTTCTATGTCTTCTGCAGCTTTCCATTTTACCAGGCTCATCCTAACTTATTTTACATTTAAAATCAAATATCATTTTTGTTAAAACTCTAAGTATATTTTTCAAATTGAATGAAAATTAGTCAGAGAGATAAATAAAATTAAACAATAAGACAAAATGAAATGCACCTTCCTTACCTCTCCTTCATCTTAAAGATATGTTTGTGAGGGACTCTGATGCAATCAATTTCTTATTGAATCCAGTGATCTCTGGAGCTATTAAAAGATAATTAGATAAAAGGTAAATATCTAAAAGATAAAAAATAAATTAATAAATTACATAAAATAAAAAATTTAGATTCTAGTATGTATCTAAAAGGCAGAAAACTAGAGGAAAGGTGATGGCCCTGATAAATGAAGGTGAAGTTACTTAACAATTGCTCAAGTTAAAGACAGTTCTGGAGAAGTTAATGATTTTAAAATATATTTCCAAGGCTCCATTTGGACCTGGCATCTATTCTGTCTGTTAAAATCACTGACATCGTCACTATCACTTTTTTTTTAATAGCATAAAGATCTTCTGTTTTATATTTAAGTAATGCTAATTTCATATGTGGATAATTGTAAGCACTATTTTATTCAATTGTATTTCATGAGAAAAAAAATTCATTTTTAAAAAATGCCTCCAGCTCACTGCCCTTAACTGATCAGAGAGGTTAGATTAACTACTTACCAATACCTGAAGGACAAAATACACAGCTTTACAATTTGCATAAGGAATATTGATGAGATGTTTTAAGTTAATTTTTTTTTTTCACCTCTGAAGCACCTATCATCCATCTCCTCCATCACACAACAACCTTAAACAACCAAAATATGATCTGAGGAGAATGGGGTTTGAAAATGCCTCACCTTGGCTTCTTCGTAAATTCATTAGAGAAAATAGACCTTGGAAAATGCACTTGCAGGTAAATGTTAGATGTCATAAATACTAAATAATAGAATTAATACTTACCTAACAAAAAAGTGTGAGTTTCATAGTTGAAAGATTTAATTTTATATATAATTTTACTTCAGGGTTTTTCAAAGGAATGCACCATATAGCAAATGTCAACTTTGGAAAATTGATGCATAGAAAATAAATTGTGTGAATAATCTTGGAAAAATTTTTACTTTTTATAGAACAAATAGTTTAAAATAAAAACAAGAAAACTCAAATATTACCATTTTAATAAATTACATATTTAATTTTTCTATTTTTTCTCCCAATCCTTGTGGATTTATATTCATTCTCATACATAGTTACAACATAATTCTTTGTAAGAATGTTTGTAATTGGTTACATAGTCTTTACAATTCAACTAAGTTGCTATAACATTATTTATATTACCACATCTCAATGTTTGGACATTTACTCTTATGATAACTTTTTGGACAAGGTTGATCTTACCAATAATTGCCTTACCAATAATTTTATATTCCAGGGAGACACAATAGTAATTTTAATGTATTTCTGTAAAAATAATAAAACCATAATTAGTAGAGAACAAAACATTGACATAAAGGGATTCCTGAGCATGTCTAACTATAGACACTATTTCATGCTATACACTCTTTAAAAAGTTCTAAATTATTTTGTCTTAAATTACATGTCTTATTCTAATGGCAGAAATTGTCAACATTTGACTAGAATTAAACAAGCACAATCTTTTATATAACCCAGATTGTATTTCAAATACTGAAAGGCATCTATGCCTAGAGAGCATTTGCAAAATCACTTAAATCAGGATTTAAGTCTTCAGTTACCATATTATAAAAGGTCACAGTATTGATCCTTTCATTTCATGATGTTATTTTTTCTCTGACTGTATTTCTTTCATTCTCTCATTCAATAAGCATGTGCTGAGTTTCTAATGTGCATCAGGCCCTGAGCTAAACCCACTGTGTGTGTATGTGTGTGTATGTGTGTGTGTGTGTGTGTGTGTGCATTCGTGTGCATCATTCACTGTCTTCTGTCTTTTCTTCTATGTAATGATTAAGTATGTGTGTTTCTGTTTCTCTGCTTCCAACTTATCTCACTTTACATGCTTTTCTATCCATGCATTTTCTATTTTCCTTCCTCCCTTTTTATTCCTCTGACATTCTCTTTTATCTAGTCATTCCTTAATTCAAAGATGTGTTTGGTCTTTGTATTTACTAAATAGTTGTGTAGTTTCCATTCTTAATTTTCAAGAACGATGTTGGCTATTTCACACAGTTCATTTTTTAAGGTAAATTGAACATATATATTTGTTTAATGCAATTAATCATAGTAATCTAAAATAACTATTCTTTTATATAAGATAAATAATAGCTAATAAGTAAAAATTTACTGGTTTTAGTTAATAACATATTCTTTAATGTAAATTTTATTATAAACTAAAAGTCTGTACAATATTAGACTACACAATTATAACATCTTATTTTTTGTTTAAATAACCTATTTTAAAAGATAGGTTTTACCAAAAAAAGTGTATATTATTTTGTATTCAAATGATATTTCAATGTTTCTAGCTGAGATTGTAAAATTTATTTAAAGTAGGCTATTTTCTATCCTATTTAGTGCAGAGGTATCCTCATCCTCTATTTTCCACATACAACAACACTTAATATAAGAAAGAAAATAGATAGTAGCATATAGTAGCATAAAGTAAATGCTATAAACATAACTTGGGAAGAATCGAAGAAGTCCAGGTCTTCTATTCTCTAAAAAGAGGAGCATTTCATAGCTTAATGGAAAGGAAGAGAAAAAAGGTGCAGGTGATAGAAGCCAGAGGTTGGTAAGAAAATAATAAATAAATGAGCTGCCGCCTCCACTCTGGTCCACTCCTGTCCACTCAATCCACTGTCTTTGCTAGAGTCTCAGGCTCTGAAACAGATTCCACAGCATCAGTTATCACTGACTAAGCACTGATAGAGGCAAAGAACCATTTCAGGCTTGTTTCAGGTGCCCAATGGTGAGAACGTCTCCTCCACTTGAAGGTATCTCCAGCGAAGGCTATTAAACAGCAAAATGGCAACCTGCCCTTTCCTCTGGGAACTCCATCTCAGGGTACAGACCTGTTACTGGCCTGAATGTACCTGTAAGAGGTGGCTGGAAACCCCCAAATGCACCTCTAGTAGGTAGCTGGGAGGTCTCACCCAATCAGGAAGCACGGGATCAGGGACCCACTTAAAGAATTAGTCTGGCCATGCTTTTATATAGCAACTGTGTTGTGCTGGAGTACTGCTTCTGCCCCTGGTCAGCTTGGGCTCTCCAAAGCCTGGAGGCTGAAATGGCTGAGTCATCCAAGCAGCAAAGATGGTGGCCCACCCCTCCATCTGGGTACTCTCTCCCAGGAAGTTTTCAATTCTCTGTTGAGCAGAGAACACTGGCGGGGCTGGCAGGAAGCCTTTGTTGGAAACTTTCACTCAGTAAGGAGGAATGAAATAGGGGACACACTTAAAGAAGCAGTCTAGCCATGCTTTCGTCAAGCAGCTGTGCTATGCTAGAGTACTGCTTCTGTCCTGGTTGGCTTGGGTTCTCTGAAGCCCACAGGCTGGAACATCTAAGCAGACTCCTCCCTCTGGGAACTCTGTCCAGGAGAGAATTCAAATTTCTGGTCAGCCGGACAACAGTGGTGGTGGTGTCTGGAGGCCACAGTCGGGAGGTTTTGCCTAGTAAGGAGGAATGGATCAGGGACTTGCTTAAAAAAGAAGTCTGGCCACATTTTGGTAGAGCAGCTGTGCTGTGCTAGGGGGTCCCTTCTGCCCCCAGTTGGTTTGGACCCTCCAAAGCCCACAGACTGGAATGACCGAGTCATCCAAATAGCAAAGATGGCAGTGCATCCCTCTCCCTGTGAACTCTGTCTCAGGGATATGCAACACTGTTGCCCATGTGACTAGAATTCCAAGCCAGTGAGTCTTATCTTATGAGGTACCATGGAAGTGGGGCCCGCAGACCATTGCTGCTTGGCCCTTAAGAGCCAGTCTCTTTCTCGGGGGTATATAAAGAGGTCCAACGTCCCACCTTGCCAGAGTTGCAGCTACTTTTGCTGGGAAGCTTGGAGCCAGAGTATGCAAAGCTCCTAGGTTTCCTCAGGTGCCTGAGTGGCTGCTCTGCCAGGACTCCACATAGCTCTTTATGTTAGACTGAATGCCCTGGTGGAGTGGGTTCATGAGGGGATCTCTTGACCTGAGGGATTTCAAAGATCCATGGAAGAAGTCTGCTTTCCCAGTGTTGCACATCCACTCACGGCTTCCCTGAGTGGGGGAGGTTCCCTTGGCTCTGTGTCCCTCCCCAGGGGGGATGTTTCAGTTGAAGGCGCTGTATTAACTCACTCCTTTCATTCTTCTCTGTGAGAGACATGCACCATAGCTGCTTCTAGTTGACCGTCTTGGCTGCTCCCAATAAATATTTTAATGGTGATTTCTGAGAGTTTAGTTCACCTGCCACCCAAGAAGTGTACACTGTACCCAATGGTAGTCTTTTACCCTAATCCCCCCTCAACATTTCCCTCCAAGCCCCCATGTCCAGTATATTATTCTTATGCCTTTGTTTCCTCATAGCTTACTTCCTGCTCTTTAGATTAAATCAGGAAGAAATAGAAACCCTGAACAGAATGATAACAAGCAGTAATACTGAATCAGTACTTTAAAAAATTGCCAAAAAATGAAAAAGACCAGGACCAGATGGATTCACAGCTGAATTCTATCTGACATTCCAAGAAGAATTTATACCAATTCTGCTCAAACTAGTCCAAAAGATAGAGAATATATATATTTGGTTTCCATTCCTAGGTTACTTTACTTAGAATAATGGCCTCCAGCTCTATCCAAGTTGTTGCAAAAGACATTATTGTGTTCATTTTTATGGATGAGTAGTATTCCATGGTGAATAGATAGCACATTTTCTTTATCCACTTGTTAGCTGATGGGTGCTTAAGTTGGTTCCATGTCTCTGGAATTGCAAATTGTGCTGCTATAAACATGCGTGTTCATGTATCCTTTTCATATAATGACTTCTTTTCCTTCGAGGAGATACCCAATAGTGGGATTGCTAGATTAAATGATAGTTCTTTTAATTCCTTAAGGAATCTCCATGCTGTTTTCCACAATCGTTGTACTAATAATTTACATTCCCATCAGCAGTGTAAAGTGTTCTCTTTTCTCTAAATTCATGCCAACATTTACTGTTTTTGACTTTTTAAAAAGAACCAGCTTTTTGCCTCATATGGCTGGCTTTCATTAGCTGGCATTGGCACTAGGGGAGTGAGGGTAAAAGACCTCTGGATCTCCAGCTTTGTGATAGTAAGGGCAGAAGGATAGGAAAGATAGGAAAGATTAAGATTAAAAGATAGTAAATAGAAAGGAAGAGAATTCAGACAGTTCAATGTTTCTAAATGGCTGTCTAATCTTCTCCCTCTCAGAGCCAAATAATGCAAATTTATCTTCAGGCTTTTCATTACCATGACTTTGAACACTAAAAGAATTCTTCATACCTGAGAGTTGCTGCCACACCTGTTTGACAGGATCTGAAATTCCTTCAGTGCAGTTTTCATAGATGCCAATGCCCACAGGGCCAGGCGGGAAATGCAAATAAAACCAGCAGGGTTGGAGAAAGGAAAGAACAAGATCAGCATTTCACCAATAAAAGATAAATTCTTGGCAGAAAGGAGAAAGAGGGCTTAAAACAGCTGTCTTAAGCGTATGGCCCTTCCTGCAAATTACTAGCTTTGGCTGATCACTTTTCAAATTAAAAAAAAATTACACACTAATTACATTAAAGTATTTTAAATTACAGACATTTTACCAAGGAAGAAATTTATGTAGTTTGTCAACCAGGCGCGGTGGCCTAAGCCTGTAATCCCAGTACTTTGGGAGGCCAAGGTGTGCAGATCACTTGAGGTCAGGAATTCGAGAAAAGCCTGGCCAACACAGAGAAACGCTGTCTCTACTAAAAATACAAAAATTAGCCGGGCATGGTGGCACGTGCCTGTAATCACAACGACTCCAGAGTCTGAGGCAGGAGAATCACTTGAACCTGGGAGGCGGAGGTTGCAGTGAGCTGAGATTATGCCATTGCACACCAGTCTGGGTAACAGAGTCAAACTCTGTCCCCAAAAACAATTATATAGTTTGTATAAAATATCTTCATTTTTAAATATTGGGACCTAATTCGAATTACATTTAAATTATTATGCACCAATATCAAAAGATGCAAAACTTCAGTTAGATAAGAGGAGTAAATTCAAGAGATCTATTGCACAAAATAGTGATGGTAGTTAATATTCTTGAAAAATAATGAGAGTATATTTTAAGTGTTCTCACTACAAAAATACTACATAAGGTAATGCATGCATTAATTTACTTAATTTAGCCATTCCACAATGTATATATATTTCAAAACATCATGTTGTACACAATAAATATATCCATTTTTGTCAATTAAAAAATGTTACACAATAAAAATACATAAAAATAAAAAAGATCAAGTAATTTCAGCGGAAAAGATATTGTTTACCAAATGAGACACATATTCGTATGGCAAGTTGCTGTTTTATTGTCCCTGCTTTAATAAAAGTTTTTGGTTTTTTGAGGGTTTTTTTGAGACAGAGACAGAGTTTTGCTCTTGTTGCCCAGGCTAAAGTGCAGTAGTGCTATCTCAGCTCACCACAACATCCACCTACCGGGCTCAAGTGATTCTCCTGCCTCAGCCTCCTGAGTAGCCGGGATTACAGGCATGTGCCACTATGCCCAGCTAATTTTGTATTTTTAGTAGAGGTGGAGTTTCTCCATGTCGGTCAGGCTGGTCTCGAACTCCTGACCTCAGGTGATCTACCTGCCTTGGCCTCCCAAAGTGCTGGGATTACAGGCGTGAGCCACCATGTCCAGCCAATAGAGCTTTTAAAAAGTTCTTTTAGTTAGAATTAAGTAGCTAGAAAATGCTAAGGGGAGAATGAATGAGTTTCAGTCTGAATATAAATGACTGCCAATCCTTTTCTGCTTGAGGAGGTATAGTTAAAGAATGAAAAGAGAATGAAGAGAAAGATATTATTATATAGAAGAAAGGATTACGGAGAGATGGTGAGGACTACAATAGCTAATTGGTAGCTTTCACAATTCTGCAGCCAGTTATCCTCCTCTGTGTGGGGCAAGGAGTAAGAACTGGTCCACAACAAGGTGTGCTTTTGTGTAAGGTGCATCTTAGCATCTTAACAGAAAGAGGTCTCACTGTGTAATCACTTCATGGCATATTTTGTGTCTGTAAATATTCCCAATACTAAAATATTTCACTCTGTTTTCCAACATCTAATTACAAGAAGTTCCACCTAAAAATAACTGAGGCATGATCTTTGAGAGTTTATCTAGACCCAGGTATTTTTAAATCCCCCACAGATAATTATGAATCTCATTAAGTTAAAAAATTATTGCCCTATAACTTCACGAGATTAAACAATTAATGTAAAGCTCATGGGGTATAATGCAGTCTTTCCTTCCATAAAGGACTCACGAAGTGGTGAAGATAGAGGTGACTGGGAAAAACAAGGTGGGAGGGAATCTGGGTGTGAAGATGGACATAATGTGAAGGGTCAAAGTACTTCCCCCTCTGCCACCTGCCTTCAGGTCTACTATATGTATACATGGTCTTTTTCAGAGTTCAAATTTCCAACCTTTGTCATTCACACTGCATTCTTTGAGCCTACCTCCTTGATTTGATTCTTCAGCCTTATTTTCTCATGGTGTTTCTCACTGTAATCAACTTACTCTTCTTCACCACCTCAATCATTCCCAACTCATCATTTTTCTAAGAATTTTTAGAAAGAAATATCCATTTTAATGTTCCGTACCTTGATCATGGTGGTGGCTATCCAACTCTGCGTGTTTGTCAAAACTCATAGAATTATATATCTAAAAGGCAAATTTTACTGTATGTTTAGTATACTTAAATATAGCTGACTTTAAAAATAAAGCATATTTTTAAAAGTTAAATTTTCAGTCCCAGTCACTTCTTTATGACTCTACAAGTAAAAGGGAGGAGAGAAGAAACAGAAAAGTCGGCACAAATTCGGGAAGGCTTATGGAAACAGTACTATATATGTGCTATGGCATTCCTTTACCAAGTTGAGTAGTTAATGTAGCTTTTATTTTAATCTCAAATTAGGACTGTTGGCACAACCAGTAGAGTATGGCTAATAAAGCATAAATCAGAGAAAGAGTGGTAAGGATACCTTTTTACTATTTTACAGTTTGAGGTTCAAGTTTTCCCTGGATTGAGAGAAAAAAATCATCTTTTTATCATTGCCAACTGTTTTAGTGGGGAAAAATTACTCCTTTTAAGTAGAGAGCAACTGGAGTATGCCTTTGATAATAGACCTTCCCTTAAGGTCTCATCAGTAGAGCTGTTAGATGGTCAAAAGACAACATAATTAGCAAAGTTTGATAAACATGCTTCCTCCTCAGAACTGTTTCATTAAGTGCTTTTCTAACTAGAATTATAATGAGAGCCACAGACTGTAGTAGCAGAGACTGGGGGTAATGATTCATCAGGTTATGTAGCTCTTGCAGAATTCCAATCCCATAAATTTTCTTTAGTACCCTCTCTTGGCTGAGTTTTAATTATAATAGGTCATGTTAACTTGATCAAGGTTTCTAAGTCCATGCAGATACAGAGCTAAAGTATCCCCTGGAAATATTATTTTAAATCTCATTTGTGTCCAAGTACATATGACAAATTGCTAATGAGATTTCTTACTATTAGAATTGTTTCTGTTGGACACTCGGGAGATTTATTTTGGTGCTTACCGCTTCTTTTCTCTCTGTGTAAGTCAATACACAAAATCTATACTGTGCTTTTCTCTTGTGTCCACATCTAATAGCAACCTTATTTATAGGTTTTCTGTTAACTGTCTTTATCTCCCAATAGCAAGACCTCTATCAGAAGACAGAACTGCTAACACTCCCACTGACTCTCAATCAAGACTTTTCCCTGTTTGGTTTCTCTTCATAATTAGTAACTCCATTATCTATGTTTCACAGTTGCATTTCAGATGGTCTGGGCTAAGGTAACAGAAATACAAGGAAATGTGGCTACCCGGCTAAATAGTGGCTTTGTAAACTGGAAAGTAGATCGTTTCTGGTATCATGTGATTTTCAAATCCTGGAAAGACTCTTCTTTTCCAAACTGGCTCCTTATTTATGAAATTTCTTTCACTGGTCACCCAACTTCATGGAACTTCAGCTAATAATCTTTCAACTCTTGAATACTTTCCTGCATTTCTGTGCTTTAAGATCCTTCAAAAACTCTAACTTCAACATTTCAGATATTTGTTGAAAAAGCTTTTAAAATTAAATAACTTTAAGGAGAAATATCAGTCATTGATGCCTTAATGTAAATGAGTTTTACGTTAGGAGGTAGAGTGGAATGAGTGGGAGAAAAATAAAAGATTATTTTGCAGTTCAAAAAAGGGTGGTTTTCATATAGAATATAAAGGTTCAGGTTAACTAGAGGTCTATTTATCTCATACTGAATGTTAAGATTTTTATTTTTTACTGAAAAAGGCATTTATACACAAACAACAGAAAAAGCTATAGGCTTAAGGGAAGAAGATCCTCATATGAGAGGCCTAGTGTAAGAAAACAGAAGAATATGTTAACCATTCAGAAAGGGCAATGAAATAGGGTTTTTACATCTCCATTAACAGCCATTTGCCAAATAGTATTCGGCCATAAAGATCCAGAAGCAACAACCAGGATAGAATTCTTGTTAAGATTGTGACTCCAATGGGATTACTTTTCAGATAATTCAGGTACTGTTTGGAATAAAGTTTTCAAAATTGTCCATAAAGGTTAATAAATTAGTTTTGATTTGAAATATCACAACCATTTTTTCTTACTTTCTTGGGATTGAGGCTGAAAGAATTTCATGGCATTTTCAGTAGAAATGAGCTATTTCAGTGTGCTCTTTTAAATGCTATTAAGGGCTACCTATGGTCTGAATAATCTATTTTTATCAGAAAAAAATATATATGGATAAGTTACCAGATAATGGGTTTTCAGATCTCCATTAACAGCCATTTGCCAAGATTTCATGTTACTACTTTAGTGTCTATGTTTAGGACACTGTTTAATGAATCAGACTAAGTGGCAGCTCAGTTTCACAATCTAAGTCATGTGATCACAGCTGTGGAACAGAGAAGTGGGCAACTGACCCACAGAAATGTCCTTTGCCACAGTTTCCCTGTAATTACATTATACATAAACTGTCTCAACTAAAAAGCTCTGATGTAGGTTTTGTTTTTTGTTTTTTTTTGAAATACTTGTTTGTTTCCACCTGCTTTCACGGGAAGCAGCCAAATATGAGTCCTCAAGCTAAAAATCTGAAAATTGTCTTTGATTTTCCTCTATTTCTCATCTTTCAATTCCTAACAATTGCCAAGTCAATATAATTTCATCATTACTTTCTTCTCGTATTTTATCACTACTGTGTTTCAGAAACTTCCCAGTATCGACAAAAAAGAAATATTTTTATGTATATATCCTTATAAATTAAATATCTTTTACTATCATTTCTACTACTTTTGGAGCCAGAAAAGTCACTTCATCCCTTCACATATCCAGCATCCCAGACATGCTAGGAGACTGTCTGGTACCATTGTTGGTTATTTCAAATCTTAATTCCTGCTTTTCCCTGGGCATGAAAATTCATCTGATCTTGTCTGGTTAAGGAAATCATATTTATGCTTCAAGACTCAAGCTGAGGTGGGCAAATCACGAGGTCAAGAGATTGAGACCATCCTGGCCAACATGGTGAAACCCCGTCTCTACTAAAAAAAACAAAAATACAAAAATTAGCTGAGCCTGGTGGCATGTGCCTGTAGTCCCAGCTACTTGGAAGGCCGAGGTAGGAGAATTGCTTGAACCCAGGAGGCGGAGGTTGCAGTGAGCCGAGATCGCGCTACTGCACTCCAGCCTGGTGCCTGGTGACAGAGCGAGATTGTCTCAAAAAAGAAAAGACTCAAGACTTTTCATTAAACATTTCAATTAACAAACCCATTTCACGTATCTACTTTAGCGCATTACACTGCATGCCATGTGCTGGGTGCTCACATGGGCACTCCTCTGTCAAGTCATCTCCCCACTTCTCCATCAGAAATAAGAGTGACATTCTCTGCTCCCTTCCAGCTCTCATTTCACCTTGACTTGTGTTAGAGTTACCTGTTCAAATGCTTGTTTTCTTCATTGTGTTGTAAGCTCTTAACAGAATATGCTTAAGACCTACTATGATCATTTATGTATGAAGATTCTTTTGATGAAATAATAAATTATTGAATATTGATTAGAATGTAGGTGAATGGACTTCTTATTCCAAATATAGATTAGACACTCAAATTTACTCCTTCTCCATCCCACCAAATACTAAATGATTGTAAAGTTATTAAATTAAAAATAAATTCATTAAAACTCTGCAAATGGAAGGAAGTAGAAAATTGAAGTAAGATTAAGGCATATTTCGGGAAAATTAAAAGAATTTTAATTTTCTCCCAATGGGAGAAAAATGCAGCAGAGGAAGGAAGTTTTGTTTTTGTTTTTGTTTAATTTTATTTGGTTTTTGTTCATTTGTTTCCCATGAAGAAATTCTGTGGTGTTAATAAATATAACAAGTCAGAATCGAAGACATAGCACAAAATGAGATGACTGATCAAAAACTGCAAGGGCATAGGCTACACAGAACAGTGTCCCGAACAAGTGCAGTAGCCAGGTTTACCCCTGTGCTAACACCAGAGACATTTTAACTAAGGAAATTGAGTAATTGATACAGGTGAAGCTAGAAGGTTCTAAAACTGGAGAGTTGTACCTATTTCAGTTATCTATTGCTGCATGATAAAATGCTCCAAAAGTTAGCAGTTTAGCTTATAAATATATGCACCAGGACTGGGGGCAGTGAGAGTATTCTGCTGCACAAGGGTTATTCAGTCAGCTGCAGCTGGCTTGCAGCTAAACTGGACTAGAAGGTCTGAGAAAGCTTCACTCACATTGCTTCCTCAGTGCACCCCCACGTGGCAGCCCTCTCTATACATAGCTAGCTTGGGTTTCTCTATAGCATGATGGACTTGAAACAGTGGCTCTTTTCACAAGACCATTGGCTTCCAAGTGCTAAAGGCAGAGGCCATAGACTTTGCCCAGACTGGGAAGTTTCATACAGTCACTTCTGCTATATTCTATTGGAAAATCAGATACCAAAAAAAGCCCAGATTCCAGCAGAGAGGAAATAGACTTCATAATTAATGAGGTCAAGTAAAGTCACACTACAAAATAGCATTTGGGATAACAAGTATTTTGGGGACCAATTTTGAAAACATACCTTCTGCCCTCAGTCCACAAAAATTTCCTCTCATGAAAAACACACTCCACACTCCCTGCTTCCTCCAAAATTTCATTCTATTACATCAGACCTTGGCTTGAGGACAAGAATTTCTCTATCTAAATTGGCTCCAGGTGAGAATAAGTTTCTTCAGGTGTTACTCTTTGGACATAGCATCTTAGCTTCAGATATTAATGGATAAAAAACTAAAAGATATTTTTCCTGACCCACACCCAATCTATATTTGGAAAACAGAGACAGAATAACTGTAATAGCCCCTTTCACTCAAAAAAGAAGGAAAACAGGAAACTACACAGTAGTCACTCATCCACAGCATTTTGAAATCCACCTAGCATATGTCATCAATCCCTGCTGCTTTGTACACTGATTAAAGTCCAGCTCTGCTGTCCAGACGTGGGTCTCCTGGCAGTGTACCTGTACCATGTTGCTGTACCAGATTGCAAACGATATTGCCCATGTTTTCAGCTGAGTGATTTTCTAAGCTTGTTTCCTGTGTGTGAAAGTTTGGGGACCTATAGGCCTCAGTTCATTTTTAAATCTCTTATCCATTTCAGTCCAAACTGGTACAGTTTCTATAAAAGAAATGTGTCTTTTCTATATATTGAATTAGAACCCACTCCTTAGACAAAAGACATGTGCCCCTCTGCTTTAGCTTGAGAATCAGGGTGCCGTGAGGCAAATCATTTACTATCCTTAGATGCCCTTTATTCAAGCAGAGAGATCAAAGCAACATACCATTAACTATTTTTTTTTTTCTATTTCTTCACAAAGGGTCTTCCAGGAAGATCTTTGACTTAATATTGACCCCAAAGCCATATTTTACAGGCAGCACCTTGGATTTAATTTTGGCTCTGCGTCCGTTTCCTAATTTGGACACTGTGCCAGCTGGAGAAGCTGGGAATAAGAAATAGTTTTATTTTCTAACCTGGCACGTCCTAAGTTAAAAATAGTTCCTATAAATTCTGCTCGAATATGAAACAGCTCCTTTTTTGGTTGATTTCTCTCACTTTATAATAGACAATTAAAAGAGGTCAACTAAAATTTCCAGTATTCTCCCTGGAAACTTCATTAGCCATATTCATGCAAAGACTAGGCTTCTTGTGGGCTGCTCACAACCACTATATGAGTGTGGTAGGGATATTAAGGCAAGTCCGTCTATACAATAACAAGTAGATCTAAAATTAAAGGATTAAAACTACAACGATTGTATTTTGTTTATGATTCTTTGGATTGGGATTTGGGGCTGAGCAGTGCTTCTGCTCCATGTAGTTTTGGCTGGGATCAATCTCTCAACTAGTAACTGGGCTGGTAACTGGGCTGGTTACTGGGCTGGGCAAAAAAATCCAAAAAGGCTTTGTCTGCATGTTTGTCATCACCATCCTTCTTCATGTGGACTTTCCTTCTTTATGTGGCTGAAGTGAGTTTCTTCATGGCCATCTCAGGGTATTTAGACATCATTCATAGCACCTCTTTTTCAACCCCACAAAATAAGCCTTATGAGCAAATGACACAGAAAGAAACTGTATGATCTGACCTTCAGTTTCAGACGTTGCGCATAGTCATTTCTGTTGCATTCTTTTGACCAAAGCAGGTAACATGCCCAGCACAGATTACTGCAGAGGGGAAATCAACTCCACATTTGATGGGGGCATGTGTGGAAACCATGAAGTGAATTACTCAGCTATTCGGTAACAGGAAGAGTGATTGGTTGGCATCTCCAGCTCTTGCACTCTGACTCTACCACCATAATACACTCAAAGACCACACTTTCTGCTCTCTCAGCCAGTGACTGCGAGTGGCAGGAAAACTGAGTCAGGCTCATCTTACGAGATGCAGAAATCCTGTAACATGCTACTTTGTCCTGAGAGCTCCCCAGGAGCCTAGGAACCATACTGCCATCTGAGATGCCGTATTCTGCCTTCCTTGCTTCCCTGTCTTCACAGAGGTCAGGCTTGCCTCATGGTCAGAAAGCTCTCTGCACCTTATTTTCCTTTCTCCCCTGTTCCTCTAATGGGTGTTTTCCCAATTAATGTCTTGCACCTCTAATCTTGGTATCTGTTTCACAGGGGACCCAGACTGACCCAGCCTGAAAAAGTCACACTACAACAGAGAATGTGGGATGAGACCCTGTTGTGGTTTGCACACTAAAAGAACCAAAGGCTTTACCTGAAACCTCACAGTCAACATACCCTTCCAATATAGAGAGTTGACTATCAGAGGAGAAGCCACTCACAGCAGAAAAGACCCATGAATCTACCTAATTCTTCATTCATAAACATGAATAAACAGCCAAAACCCACCAGACACTTGAAGTAGATCATCATCAGAAAAGGCAAGGCCTATAATAAACAGGATAAAATACTGTTTTCCAGAGGAACGGGAGATGAGAACTTTCATCAGAATTTTTCTTTCCTGGGTATTGTTTTTGAAAAAAAAATTAAGGATATACTTCTATAAACTGAAAAATAAATGAAGAAAAGCAGGGATAACTATTTTGGAGGAGAAAGATCTAGATCCCTTAAGGTGGCCTAGAAGGCCTTCTGCAGGAAGAGCTTGGATTCGTTTTCTAGTCCTCAACCTCAGGGCTGCTCTCCACACATCCTGGTGTGTGACCCGCATTAAGAGCTCATGGTTTTCTCCAAGGTCAGGGAGAGTTCTGAGTCTCAATGTCCCAGCTCCTCTCTTACTGCACATGTGCTCAGATACATAGGTCTTGAAGTTGGAATTAGATAAACACTGCACTTACTGAACTCTGTTTCTTCTTCATCTTTTCACCTCTTCTGGATGTTGAAGAAATTTCTATACAAGCCAGAATCCGAGAGACCACAGTATACATTTATATTATATAACATTTTGTCTGAGATTTTAAAAATTAAACGTCATAATGAATATATTCTCATGAACTCAAACTGTGAAGATTCGGTCTCTTCATCAGTATATTAGTTTTATATTATGCATAAAAAAGCAGATCGATGTGGCTTCACAGATATTCAACATTTGGGATATATTATCTTTTGTTTTTAACATTTTCTTACACTTCTTATCCCCATGGCATAAAAGTTGCCCTGCTGAATCAAGTTCCATCTACCATTTCCAGAATAGTTAGTATTTTTTTTTCTGGTTCTTAGTAATACATGGATTAGTTGGTTTATGTTCCTAATCTTGGAAGGAAACAATGTAAGCTTTTTTATTTCTTTGACTATAAAAGGAAGCTAACTAGAGAAATAGAAATGGAGAAATTATTCTAAGTCAAAAATAGGACAGTGCCTAATATTATTAGTACGGCTTTAAGTCCTATCAAATGAAAGTCTTCTCTAAGTATGTATTATAAAATGATGGGCATAACATGAGGAAGTTGAAGGATGATAAGCTGGAGAGCTAGAAAGTATTTGAGTTTTGTTATTTTCCCCTTAATAGTTGGAAAGGTACCAAGACAGGCTGTTAGAAGAGGCAGAGTGAGAAAGAAATAACCCATTGTCTTTATAGAAATACACATATTACTTTTATGAATATTATTTTTAAAGCTGAAAGTAAAGAGCATCAAAGAGAAACAAGTAAAGACTATCTGGACTTGGCAGAAGCCTAGGGATGTGCCTTCCTTTGGGGTTCCAGTCTCTAGGAACAATGGCTGTCAATCTTACCTTTCTGGCTCTTTGTATCCATCTGTCATATAGAGTTGGGACTAGAAAATTGCCCAGGATCCTTGCAGTCCAAGGTTTAAGAACATTATGTAAACTGTGGTTGGGCTGGATCATTTCCTTTTATTTATTTCAAAGGCGTAGTTAAATTCACTTAGGTGTCATTCAAAAGCGCAGTCTATTCAACCCATACATATGAAGTCAGCAGAGTGCCTACAGCAACCACACTGCAGTAGCCATACTGTGTCCACAACCTCAATTCAAATTCCAATGCTATACTCAGACAAAAAGTGCTCTTCTTTTTTTGCACTTAAATATAAAAGCAAACTGGCAGAGTGGAAAAGAACATGCTTATAATCTTAAAAATCCTCTTACTGCCCTAATTAGCATATATACATAAACATGAATTCATCTCAATGTATGACACCTAATTTATGAGTAAAAATGCTGTGTGAAAATTCCAAATATGTTTTCAGGTGAAATGTTTTACATATTGATACATTTTATTGTTTTTTAATTATTCATGTATAATTTTGGATGGAAAATGATTTGGAAAACATTCAGCATCTTAATGGAAATAAATACCAGAATTTTGCCTACAGGGATGATTTTATATTGAGTGAGAAAGACAGAAAGAGGAAGGATAGGGAAGGGGAGAGGAGGAGAGAGGAGGAGAAAGGATGTGAGAGGAGGCAATGAAATGAAAGGGAAATCTTTGCAGTGCCTGAAGCAAGTGTGTCATGATTCTTATTCCCACATAATTTTGAAAAGCACTAACGGTTGTGCTTCGTTATTCAGTAGTATAGTTACTTTACAATTACTCGTCTTCTACTTTTACCTTGAAAAAATCTGTAACTAAAAGAAACAAGGATGGCATTGGTAAAAATAATACAAAAATATACATTTTATAAATATTACGTATATTTGAAATCAAAGAAGTGAAAATGCTTAAGAAATCTGTTTATGCACCAAAATCTATGTGCATGAGAGCACATGTAAAAAACAAGGCTGTGATTCCAAGTTGAGGTTTAACATCCAGAATTTTATAAGGTTATTAAGTTGTACCACAGTATCTATTAAGTCCTGACCTTTGCCACAGAAACTTGGCATGAAATGTTCTCTTCAGGAAACAGATACAGCAAGAGAGTCTCTGGTTTCTGTTAGATTTATACAAAATATTGAGCTGATCAAGCTATGTTTATGATAGCTGTCCAAATATAGACTATGGAAAACCATGATAAATTATCCTTAAAGTGGAAAGGCTGAGTGATATTAATTAAGTGGCCTGAAATTTAATTTCAATTAAACCATCCTTAATGAACTTCCTGGTGATTAGGCAATTCTTTTCTTTGTTTACCTTATTACTGTAAGAAAACCAGTAAAATGCCATAATGATACAGGAAATTCCAAACATACCATTAAAAGAAGACACGGACTCTAGATGATATTTTATATATGATATCATTTTTCTGCTTTAAATTTTTCAACAGTAAACTTGGCATCTGTCTAGTACTTATGATTTTTAATGTATGTATAAAATCATTCCATTCTCATAAGTATCCGATGAGGCAGCCAGCATTATTATCCCCATCTTTTATATAAAAATGCTGTGGGGTAAACAACTTGTCACTAGTCACACAGACTCCCAGTGGCTTTACCTGAAATGTCTTTCATAACACACAGGCTCATTCTGATGTGGTCTCTGGTATATATATAATTTTTCTGGTATATATATGTGATGTCTGGTCTGCTCAAGAGCCAGGCTTCCCTTCTCTTAAAACCCTGCCCATTACCATGCTAGATTTCTTCAGTTCTTTGAACAAGTGATACCCCATCAGAGAAGAATAAATCATTTCTGCCTTCATCTTGCAATGGTTATAATAATATTGAATAATTGTTTGATATGAAATAATACCAGATGGATTTGTCTTTCTATATAGCAGCTTTCAATTAATAGGTCAGTATTATTATGTTGCCCTCTCCTTACCACTCTGATATATAATAGTATAAAATTAATGAATTAGAACTTATGTAGAAAAAATATAGAAAAAGGAACATTTCAATTTTCTTGAGTGAGTGGTAAGTAACTTTCCAAATCCAAAGTGTGGAAGACAGAGTTAATTGTTATTTACCAAGCCTCTAGACATCAAAAGAAAGTTTAGCATATGGAAGAAGAATTAAAAGACTAACTAAATCTCTGGAAGCAAAATATATCCCAGCAATTCCCAGATATCATTTATAATGAGTGTCACGCATGACTTATAGAAATGTTAATAGAATAAACTGATTTCTGATTGCACCAGCAAGGCTACTTTTAGAATCAGATACCTTTAAATGTTATAATATCTATGGCTGATTTATGTCAACTTCCTAGAAACAATTTCAAATTAACAAGTATTTCTATGGAAGACCTCTATATTCTAAGATAATATGTCCAAAAAAGGGAGCCAGTACTCCAAGAAAGACAATATTCGAGAACAGCTGCACATAATAAGAAATCATCGCCAATGTGTTACATCAATTATGTTGGCTTAACTGAGTCATCTTCCTCTAACTCCCAAAAATGAAGAGATATTGGCAGTAACTGGAATGACTCATAACCACAATAACACATTTCACAAACATTCTCAAGAGCTTGAGCCACAATTCATAAGATAACAGCTATTAACGTATAAACCAAGAGTCCCTCATAACAGAGAAGCCAGATTGTAAAAAGAAGCTGAATTAAACAACATTCTACTGGTCAATACTTAAATGTTTACAAGTGTCACTTTGGCTGTTTAGTTAATCATTGCTTTAGTTTCAAGATGAGTCTTTCACTTTTCAATCTCAAATAGGAAATCCTTTTATTCTCTTTTATTCTTTTCTGAAATATTCTTTTAAAATGGTTTTCCTAGTGGTTTAAATTCTGATATTTTATATATTTCTTGGGTTTGCAGTCTTAAATATTTGAAGACATTATATTTGGTCTAAGAATTTTTCACCTAAGAAGAAACATATTTATTTAAATTTAAAATAATTCTTTAGAATTCAATGACATAATTGAAATTACTTCACATGGGAGGAATCAATCAAAACCTCTAATACATCAAATCTATAGTCACCATGTTTTCTTCAAACTATGTAAATTATTATGTATTTTAAAACATTTAAAATCAAAGAAAAGTGTAATGAATTAACTTTTTTCCCCATTTTTTCTGGATCTAAGAAATTTTTATTTGAAAAATAACACTGCAATAAATCAAATCAAATATGGGCATTCCTATACAATATCACAGTTTTCATTTTTAAAATCAAAATTTTAATTCTAAAAATACACACACACACACACACAAATATATATATATATATACTATTAAAATAATCAAAGTTATAAATGAAAGGATCTGTTCAGATTATAAAATGGGTAGGACAGAACCAATACACAGCCTAATAATAATATTAATTCCTACATATAGGCTTCTCTACATATAGTCCATTTCTCCTTCCAAATCAAAATCCTTCCAATTCTATCAAACATGTACCCTGGAAGGCTGATTGATATAGATGACACAAATGGTTTTCTTTACCCTATGCCTTCCCCCTTGAGTTGGGCCAATAGTAGTCACTGGCAGGAGAATAGTGGAGGGAAAGTATGATAATCTGAATGATCCTCCCTCAAAAATGTCCACATTCAAATCCTCAGAATATATGAATATGTTACCTTACATGGCAAAAAGGACTTTGCAGCTATGATTAAGTTAAGGTTTTTTGATATGGAGAAATTATTCTGCATTACACAGTGTGCACAATCTAATCACAAGTTTCCTTACAATAGGGAGGCAGGAGGGTCAGAGTCAGAAAGAGTGGGTGTTGTGAGGACGGAAGCAGAAGTCCCAGTCAGGGAGAGACATGATGATGCTACACTTCTGGCTTCAGAAATGGAGGAAGGGAGCATAAGCCAAAGAATGCAGCTGTCCTCTAGAAGCTGGAAAAGGCAAGGAAACAGATTGGTTCCTGGAGTCTCCAGAAAGAGCACAGTCCTGCGACACCTTGACTTTTAGCCCAGTGAGACCCATAGGGGAGTTTTGACAGTCAAGAACTGTAAAGTAATAAATGTATGTTGCTGTCAGCCACTAACTTTGTGAATATTTGTTACAGCATTACTAGGAAACTAATACAGAGAGTAAACACAGGGTAGTCCTTCCCTCAGCCCCTTGTCTGCAGATTCGCCGTGAGCTGAACAAGTTCCTCTGCTGCAGGCCAGCTCTGGTTAAGTGGCCCTCTCCATGCAGCTAGCTTCTCTGGGATCTGTAATCACTCCACCCTTCCATTTTTAGGCCTCAGGGCCACCTGCACTTGTGTTTCTGACTAATCCCTTGTTAGTTTTATTAATCCCTGCCCAAACTTATAGAAGTAAGCAAACTGTCTAATTACCTGAATTTCAGTGTGATATGTTTCCTGTTGAGACTCTGAGATCCTGCAATATGCAACTAAGTCTTGAATAGAAACTCACCCAGAGTTAGTCCTGCCAAGCATTCCTCTATATACTTTATTTATGTGTATATTATATCACACTTTTCATGGGATTCCATATTCATCTGTTCAATCCTTTCATTTAACATACATTTTTGATTCTCAACTATGTGCCAGCCTTCATGCTAATTAGTGGACATACACTTTTGAGCAAAAGTAGGCAAGGAATTGCCCTAATATAGCTTACAATTTTATAGAGGAAGGCAGATATGAATGAATGAATCATAGAATAAATGTAATATCGTAAAAGTGCAATGAAAAAGAAGTGCTATAAGAACTTAGAATTTTCCTAGCCAGCAAAACCAGGTAACACTTACCTGAGGAAGTAACATGTAATTGAAAAGCTTAGGATAAAGAGGAGGAGGGGGAGGAGGAAGGGCCACATCAGGCAAAAAGAAAATATGTACCAGATCCCTATAGCAGGCAGGAACATGGTGAGTATCAGGTCATGAAAAACAGACTGCAGTGGATGAAACAGACAGTGAGGCAGAGATAAGCCTGGAAAGTGTGAAGAGGCCAGACTATCAATGTTTATATTAATGACTTTTCTTAGAGCAAAGGGAATGTTAAGTGTAGATGTAATGCGAGTGGGCAGATGGTAGCAGTTTGATGTGTTTGATAAGGTCTGCTTTATGTTTTCAAAATATCATTCTGAAAGTAAAGCAGAACACTCTTTGGAAGTAAATAGAGTACATTCATTTATACATTCATTTAGTCATCAACAAACATAATTGAGATTTTTGTAAGTAATAAGCACTTTTGCAGTTATTGGTAATATAAGGAGGAACTAGGCAGTCAAGAGTCCAGCCTTATAAAGCTGAAATGCCAATGAAGGAGACAGATACTTTGACAAGTATGCATTGAGTAGATACTAACCCTGCCCTCACCGAGTGAACATTTTAGTAACAATAAATGAATACAGGTTATAATGTGATGTAATAATAGAATTTCAGGTAGAGAGAAGTGGTACAAAGGAAAAAAGGTAATATCATAAGGTGTACTTACAAGGGTGGACATAGAGGATAGGCTAGGGATAGATAAGATAGTAGATGATTACACCATCTGAATAAAATAGGGAGTACCTGGAACAATAGTTTGAATGATGTGAACATAGAGTGAAGTAGTTTGATTCAGTAAATATTTGGGGGAATAGTTGCTGAGTTGGCAGTGACTTTGGTATGAGAGGGAATAAATACAAAGTTTTGAATATGACTGCTGGATGTTTGTGGCGATGCCACTCACAAAGATAGAGAATACTGGAAAAAGACTAGGTTTGCATGAGAACATCATGTGTTTATTGTTATATGTGTTCAATTTGCACAACCTAGTTGTCTACACAGATTTGTTGTTTGCAAAATAGATCTGTTCCAGAGAGACAAATTTGTGAATGTTCTCATTTATGCAGTAAATGAATCCAGAAGAATGAAGACTAGTGGAGAAGCTATATATTGAGAGATATTTTTATTGTGTCTTGAATAACTAGACATTTAATTTTGAAATAAAGAAGGACACATTTTCTAAGAAACAGTGAAGGTATGGTCACAGAAGAAGGAGGAAAATCAGGAGAACAGTGTGATGAAATTGCTGAGAAGACAGGGCTATAAATCTATCTGTCCTTTTGGAATAGTGGTTCATTGAAGATAATTTTAGGTCATTCGTTTTCATATCATTCCCCAGCAGCAGACACATGGCACAGGGGTATGCACATAGAAGATATTAAAAAAACAATTATTTAAATACACATGTCACTATGTCTATTTACTCTAAGCAATTGGTGCCTACACAGGAACGCTTTCACTCTGGTGTGCCAACCAGGCATGCATAGGGCAGGTTCTCTCTCACTTCCTCTCTGTGTTTTTCTATTTATAGAATGAAAAATAAAATAAATTTAAGCAACATGAAATACTTCTAAACATCCAGCAAGCCATTACGTGAAATAATCATTTTTGTTTTAAATAATTTGCTTCTTTCTAAGACAGCAATTGCAATGAACTGAATATTTGTGACCCCTCCAAAATGTAAATACATATAAATTCTGCCTCCTAATGTAATAGATTAAGAGGTAAGGACTTCGGGAGGTAATTAGGACATGAGGATGGAGCCCTCCTGGTAGATTAGTACTCTTATAAAAGGGACTACAGAGACAGCTTGCACTCTCTTTCTGGCAAAGATACAGCAAGAAGTCTGCAGTCTGCCAACCAGAAAAAGACCTTTGCCAGAATTCAATTATGCTGGCACTCTGATCTTGGACTTTCAGCCTCCCGGCCTCCAGAACTGTGAGAAATAAACTTCTGTTGTTTAAACCCAAACTGACTAAAACAGCAATACAAAGGCACTTTAATAATAGTAGGCTTCCCCAGTCACCATTCCAGAATTGGGAACGAGCTAAAGTTGCAATAAAGGCAGACCGTCCTTGTGGTTCTTAAATGTGTGCTTTGGAATTGCTCTAAATTCCAACCCAGTCAGATAAAGGCCTACCCTACAATGCTGATGTTAGAACTACGTCTCTGAATACTCTCTAAATTAAAATATCTATTTCCCCACCTATTTTCATTTGTTATGATAAAAAATAAATCTGCAATCTAGGCCTATGAATGACATATTTTGTACACATAATTAAAAGAATGAAAAAGTAAAAGAGAAAAGCAGCATTTATTCCTACATAGAGAGGACAGAAAGGAGTGAGAATTTGGGCAGCAAATCTCCACTTGAATGAATTAATTGCTTAATTTACCCAGAGGTAAGTCAGTTAGACAGCTTTTTCAAAGAGTAGTAAACAAAATTAGGTGTAAGATTCCTGTCCAGTATATCTTCAGACAATTCCTTGATGTTTACATTGCAACCTACTTTATTGTTTTAATTTTATTTTGTTGCTCAGAATCTCAGATCAGATTTAATCAAGATTTTTATGTGCTATTTATAGAAACAAAGAGTGAACCAATTTTTATAAACATTCCATCAATAGGCAGCCTAAGTTACCCGTAAGGGCTGAGAAATATGAGATTTTTTGTGTCCATATGGGGAATTGAATGGCCCTAATCAGAAATGGTTTCATCAGACTAAAATTCAAATTGGCCAGAAGGGATAAAATTGTGAAGGTTGTAGGCCAATTCTGTGCATTTTCAGTCAACATATTTCAAGCTGTAGTAAATAAAGAGGTCTTTAAGCTGGTGCTTGCATCAAGTAAAGAGCAAAATTGTTATTTAATTAGAAAAAAAAAAGCTGACTACTTATAACTCAGAGTGTTCTAAATACATGTGAAGATTTGTTTTGAGCAGGTATAATAAGACACATAGACATGGAAACTATTGCTATGAAGGAAGAAATTGTTATTACAGTCACCATCTCCTAGAAACAGGAGGAATGGCACACCTGCAGAGCCACACAGGGAAGCAATGAAGGGAGATGAGCAAGTGAAGAGAGAAGGGAACTTGGTGGGAGAAGACTTTGTTGTGTTTTCTGGTTTCCAAGGGAAGGAATGAACAGAGCAAGCTAAGCAAATGTTAAAATTTAAGGCTGGATAACTTGAATAATTTCAGCAGGCTCTGAGCTATTAGGGATGGTCCCCAGTTGTCTGGTACCTGGCCCTGTAGTGATGAAAGCAGGAAATAGTGTCCTGGACTGTAGAAATCTGAGAAAAGGAGATGGGTGGGGGTATGAATTCAGGATGGACTGGCTTGCATATCAAAAATATCCTGGCTGGCTAATTGTTTGTTATCTCTAGAACGTAGTTAACCCTGGGAGAGGCAATTCTCTGTGTTTGCCAGGTTTCAAATGCCAGAGCACCAGGAATACAGAAAATGAGAAAATATACTTAAGACATAGAGATAGGAAAGAAAAGGAGGTCTTCTTTGCTTTGTACGCAAGACAATATACTTTGGCATAAAACCCAAAAATTGAGATGAGGAATAGGGGCACATCAAAATGTCCATATCTGGCCAGTTTTGGTGGCCTACACCTGTAATCCCAGCACTTTGGGAGGCTGATGTGGGAGAATCACTTGAGCCCAGGAGTTCAAGACCAGCCTGGCCAACATGGCGAAAGCTCCCTTGCTCTACAAAAAATGCAATAATTAGCCAGGTGTGGTGGCATGCACCTGTAGTCCCAGCTACTTGGGAGACTGAGATGGGAGGATTACTTGAGCCCCAGAAGGTGGAGATTGCAGTGAGACGAGATCACGCCACTGCACTCCAACCTGTCCAACAACCTGGGTGACACAGAGAGACCTTGTCTCAAAAAAGGAAAGAAGGAAGGGAGGGAGGGAGGGAAGCCCACATCTCGTAAAGTATTTTCTATGGCAATATATAGCTTCTCTCCTAAATTTTGTTCCTTGATTCCCATCCATACTGGTGACCCTAAACCCTAATCTTTGTCTCCTCAGCCTAGCAAGAATGCACTGTCAAGCTTAAACATCCATGCCCTGCCCTGAGAAACTATAAAATACTTTCAAAAGAGAATCCATAATAAATATGAATCTCACCTTATGCACTTAGAACTCTTTCATGGATTACAGCCTTGCTTTTCTGTTTTATTATCCTTTGAGGTTGAACAATTGTTTTTAGTGTTATTTTCTTATCCAGCTTTCATAATTTGCTATCACATGTTAGTTCATTTTGACTTCTCGTCTTCCTTTTTGAAAGATTTTTTTCCACTGGATATGATAGTTCATGTTATTTTCTTTCAATACTTTGCATATAATATTCCAGCATTTTCTGCTTTCATTGTTTCATTGGAGTAGTCAGTTGCTGAGACAATTGTTACTCCTTTAAAAATAATCTTTTTCTTCCACTTCTTTTAATGTCTACCCTTTCTCTTTCCTCCCCAGGGGGTTTTTCTATAAAGTGTCCAGGTATAGATTTCTTTTTATTTATATTTCTTCTGATCCTTTCAGTCTTCTTGAATCAGTATCTTGAAATCTTGCTTCATTTTTAGCAATTATCTTCTCATTCTGTCATTTTTCTCTCCTTTCTTCCTAGAACTCCAGTTACATGCATACTAGACTTCTCTGCAGCACTTATTCTCTTTCTTTGCTCTATTAACCATTATTTTGTCTCTCTGTACTTCATTCTAGTAATTTCCCTCAGTTTCGTCCTTCAGCAATTTCTAACCTGCTATTAACTTTATCAATTAAATTATTTCTTTTGGTTATTTCAGTTTTTTACTTCTAGAATATGTATTTGTTTCACATTATATTTTTTAGTTCTCTACTGAAATTCTCAAATTTGTTTTTTAACACCTTTTTCATATTAAGCTAGTTATTTTAAAGTCTGCTACTGATAATTACATTATCCGAATCCTCTGTGTGATTCGTTATGATTTTGTTTGTCTTGATTTTCTAACATGATAGCTTGTTTCCTTACATGCCTCATATTTTTTTCATTAAATGTTTGATATTGTATATAATAAATTATGTAAGTAATTTTTGAATCCCAGGTCAGTGTTTTCTTCCTTCATGAGAAGATTGTTATTTGCATCTGACAGATGTTCAAGGGTCCTAGTAATATGGAATCACACAATCAATTTCAAAAATTGAGATTGTTGAAGGGTGAGATTTAATGTTCACATGGGCTGGTATAGTTCCACTTTTCCTCTAAACAACAGACATCTCAAAGGGAAATACTGTTTCACATACTGTGCTCATCTATCCATGCTTTGTCCTTCTCCAGACCTTAAGTCTGCTGCCTTGCTGGATTTCTTATGCTTCAAGCAGCTATTTTAAATTTGTTTTATTAGTTTTTATAGTTGTTCTCTGTGGACGGACTAGTTTGATTTGCCAAGTAATAAATGGAGTCATAGGGCATGTTTATTTCTCATGATGTCTTCAGAGCCAGCTATTGATCGTTTCCATGGTACCCAATGTATATTTGAAATGGCCATATTTAGCAGCTGGCAAAATCCTCACAAGGCAAAACCTTTACCTGCAGGGTAAGAGCCATTAAATGCCCCTGAAATGCCTTTCCTCTGCTAAGGTAGTAATACAATAATGTATCATGGAGGAGTGCAGGTATTAATGTGCTTCTCAAAGACTTAAATAATATAGCAGTAGTAGCCCCATTCAACTCACCAGCGTGGCCAGTGCAAAAACTTAATGAATCATGATTGATAATAGCAATAGTTGCAAACTTAGCCAACTGTTCACCCCTGCTGTCTCTGCTGTGTTAGATATGGTATCTCTTCTAGAGCAAATTAACACAATTTTATTTACATAGTATGTGGCTATTGATCAAATGAGTACTTTCTTTCCCATAACTGTTAAAAGAAAAAAAATTAGAATCTTCTGCATTCACCTGGGAGAGATGACTACATATACTTCTGGTTTTCCTGAAGACTTTATTACTTCTCTTGCTCTCTATTATACTGTATGAAGAAACAATATCTGGGCATCCAAATGAAAATAATCTATTCAGTAGATAATATATTAATCTACTATATTGATGACATCTTGTAGTTGGTCCCGATGAACATGACATGGCAAGTCCTCTAAATACCTTAATAAGACACATGCATTCTAAAGAATGAGAGGTAAACACTGCAAGGATTTACAAGCCTGGTACATCAGCGAAGCCGAAGCAAAAGAGGTTTTGTGTTTTGGACTTCATGTAACTAAGGAAGCAAGCAGAACACTCTTTGCAATTCGGAGGCAGCATATAACACACCTGGAAAAACAGCCCTAACCTGTTTATTGAATGAGACAGAAGGTCCTGACTTTGTGTGGGCCCAGAACAGGGCTCTGCCATTTAGGGCATATGAATTGAAGGTCCCATGGTAGGACATGTATCTGAGGTAAAAAAATACCAAGTGGAGGCTCTGGCAAATCCTCATACAAGATCTGCAATACAATCACTTGGCTCCTGTAGCAAAACCATGCCATCCACAGTCGATAACTATACATTATTTTAAAAATAGATTTTTGTTTTGCTAATGATCTCTGATAGAAGCTGACTGACCAAAGGACATCAAGCAACCATGCAGCCGGGACCACTCATTATGAAGTAGGTATTATCAAACCCTCCAAGTCATAAGATCAGGGAGGGAGAGAAGCTGTGCAACAATCTACCATGATATGGAAATGATATATCTAGAATTACGATTAATTCTAGAGAGCATAAGTAAGTTGTAACACAGGAGGTCAGGACCCACCATGTTTTTACCACTTTTTCGCTGATGCTTGTCTCAGCTCATGGCCCTAAGGAAGTTTCCCTGTGATGAGCTTACAGAGGAGGAAAGAGCCCAATTTTAGTTCTTGGATAGATCTCCTTGGTATGTCAGTACAAGCCAAAAATGAACTGCTCTTGGGCAAAATCCCATTTAGGAGTGACCTGAAGGACCTCAGTGAAGAAAAGACCTTCCAAAGGGTTGAGTTTAGACAGTGAACCAGGTCATCCATTTTATTTGGAGAAGGAAGTGGCCAAGGTACACTCAGATTTGTGGGCAAGAGTAAATGCCTTAGACAGTTGACCGGGAACCTGGAAGGAATAACACTGAAAGACTCGGGAGAGACATGGATAAAACTATCATTGTGGGTACAAAGTGTGTTTTTCCATGAGAAACTATCCCAAGAAGATTCACCAAACAAACAAGTTGATAGAATGAGTTTACCAGCCCTATGCCCCTCTTTACTCCTTTTTCTTAAGGAGTAGAGAGAATTTACACAATAAATTATGTCAATAAAAATCTTTACCTCACATTCTGACCTATGCTAGGGTAGATAAAACCATCTGTCAAATAAAGATGAAAAAGTAGTTCTCTTGAACTAAAATTTGAGGGGTAAAAAAAAAACTCCAAGAATTTGGGGCCATCAGCCTTCCTTCATATGGTCTCAAAATGTATATACACATTGCCTATATATGGAAGAATCCCAAAATAAATTTCAAAAAATTCATTTTATGTAATCCAGGTTGCTAATAGTTCCATGTGCCCCAGTCCTTCTAAATACAAAAACAAATTCTCTCTGCAGCAATGTATGTTCAATCAAGGTCTAACAGTTTTTCCACATTAAAAACCTAATGACTATGAATTCATAATCTACAATACCAAAACATATGAATAAACAAACTCTCACATGTGAGAAGCAAGTGAAATAACTAGACATTCTAGGATGTTATATATTTGAAGTATCTGTTGCAAAATAATTAAACATAGATGTTTAAAATATTTAAATAAACTAAAGAGGCAGAACAAATAAGCAAAGAATATAAGACTATGAATAAATAATGAAGATTTTAAAATATACCTTTCCTCTCAAAACCAGGACTTTGGAAAATCTACATTTTTGTCTATATTCAAAAGCACTGGAATTAAAATCAAAATTAATGTAGATATCGACTAACTGATCCTGATGCTTATGTATAAAATAGAAGAACCAGAATACCCAATATATACTGAAGAAGAACTAAGTCAGAGGATTGACACTATCTGACTCACCCAACTTCCAGACTTGCTTACTATAAAGCAATAGTAATCAAGACAGTGTGGTAATGGCAAAATAATATACAAATGAATCAGTGAAACTGTTTACAAGGCCTCAAAATAGTCTCACACAAATATAGTCAACAAATCTTTGACAAAAGAGCAAAAGTAATCTAATGGAGAAAGTCTTTTCAGCAAATGGTGCTGAAAAAACTGGATATCCACATGCAAAAAAAAAAAAAAAAAAAAAGAATCTTGACACTGACTTCACAGAATTGACTTGAAATGAATCATTGACCAAAGTGTAAAGTGAAAAATTAAAAAACCTTCTGAAAAATAACATAGGAGATTAACTAGATGATGTTGGGTTTGGCAGTGAGTTTTTAGATAAAACACCAAAACCATGATGTAGGAAACAACACTGGATAAGTTGGATTTTATTAAAATTTAAAAACTCTGTTCCGTAAAAGTCACATAAAGAAGGTGAAAAGACAAGACACGGACTGAGAAAAATTTACAAAGCATTTATCTCATAAAGAACTTGCATCCAGAATATACAAAGAATGCTTAAAATTCAATGATAAGGAAATAAGTGGCTCAATTAAAAAGATAGCTAAACTCATATTATCAGGGAATTTTAAATTAAAATAACAATGAGATACCACTACATCTATTAGAATGGCCAAAATTCAAATCACTGATACCAAATGTTAGTGAGGATGTGGAGCAACAGAAACTCTACAACCCTCATTTGTTGGTTGTAGAGATACAAAATGGCACACCCATTGTGGAAGACCATTTTGCGGTTTCTTACAAAGCTAAATATTATCTTGCTATATAATCCAACAATTGTGCTACTTGATATTTACCCAAAACATATTCACACAAAAAGCTGTGCATGAATGTTTTTAAAAGCTTTATTCATAATTGCCAAAATGTGGAAGCAAGCAAAATGTCCTTCAATAGGTGAGTGAATAAACAATCCACACAATTTACATCCACACAATGGAATTTTAATTACTTAATGATAAAAAGAGATATCAAGTCATGAAACAACAAGGAAGAATCTTAAATACAAATTGGCAAGTCAGTAAAACAAAATGCCCTGTGTGATTATACGACATTTTGTAAAAAGCAAAACTATAGAAACATTAGATTGGTGGCTGCCAAGGGTTTTGGGAGAGTATGGTAAGGACTGGAGAGGGATCAATAGGTACAGAAGAAAGATTTTTTGGAGCAGTAAAATTATTCTGTATGATTTTATAACAGTAGACTTATAACATTAGGAATTTGTCAAAATCCATATAACTGTACAACACAAGGGTAAACCCCAATGTAAACTATGGACTACCATTAGGCATTGTTGGTTCATCAATTGCAGCAAATGTAACATACAAATGCTAGATGTTAATAATAGTGGAAATTGTAGACAGGAGAGGAAATCTATGGAAATTCTCTATACTTTCTGCTCAATTATTCTATAAACTTAAAACTGTGCTAAAGATTGTCTTTCAATTAAAAATTAATTAAGTAATTAATTAATTTGAAATAATCTCAATGGGCAATTAAATATCAGATTATAGGTGAAAAGAAAATTAGTGAACTACAAAATAGATCTTTTAAATTACATAGAATTCAGCAGAAAGATATAACACCATAAAAATATTAAAATAGATGATTTAAGAACTAACAGAATGATTATATATACCACATGCACCCTATTTAAGTGTAAGCAAAGAGAATAGTGATATTGCATTAGTTGCAATACATGCAAATATATTATCTAAGAAATTCCTAGAATTGATTAAATATATGACTCTTAAATTCTGGTAGTACAAAAACCTTGAAACAAGGTACATTTAAAAAGAAAATCCACAACTAAATACAAAGTTGCATACTGTGGAACACCAAAGTTAATAAATGAAACTTCATAACTGCCCTTTTTAAAGAAAAGAGATGATAATGAGATGAGAGCAGACTCATAATTATCAGCACTGCAGACCAGGAGGCCATCATGCAATGGCTTAAAAACTGAATTAATATAATTCTCAATATTAGAAAAAATATCAGTGTATATTTGCCTATTAGAAAACCGAACAAGATTTTTATTCACAAAAATTCTATGTAACATATGTTTTAAAATATCACTGACATAAATAAATAAGTAGCTCAACTGAAACTTGTAGCTAGTTAGCAAAATACCAAAAAATGCTAATAGCAGAAATAATGTTCCTTTTAATAATGAAGCATAATAAAATTAGGCAACTTAGAAAAGCTAATGTCAGTTTGAAGGAAAAAAGTCTTAGAGGATATTTAAGTGAGCTTAGAAAACTTTAAGCCAAAAACTGTACATGTCAAGATTTAGTCTAAATATAGTTGAAAGATAATAAAATACGTACTTGAATATGATTTAGTGTCAATATGGAAAATGAAACAGATTATTATAATAATCTTGAAGCACAGTAAAGATTTTTTAAAAATATGTGGAGAAATTTAAAACCAAACTTGAAAAGGAACTAATAAATTGATAAAGCTTTATGTTAAATGTACCTCTACCTAAGCAAAAAAAAAAAAAAAAAGAATCTGCAGTTTATTGTATTGTAAATTCCAATGGAAAACTGGGAATATATACACCATGACCAAAGGGAGCACAAACTTAGCACAGAAAGTGGGATGTGAGAAATGAGCAAAGTGTTATATAAAGGTGAGAGACTCTAAGATAGGTTATTATATATTAAAAATCTGTAGGAAATTTGAAATGTAGGTAAAAGGATTTTATTTAGGATTTTGAATCCAACAGATCCCTTGAGAAAAATCATCATTATAGGAAAGAAATGAAAAAATATATATAAATAAATTATAGATCTATACTTTTCTATATTAAAAGAAAATTCAAATATGTTAGGATTATAGATTTCTTTACAGTAAAGGAAGGGAAATGCAGAAAAATGCAGACTGCTCTGTGATTTGGAAATATGAACTGTGGGTAGTCAAGAACCAAAAATCCAGTAACTGCAAGTAACTCAATAATCCAGAGTTGTACAAATTTAAAAAAACAATAATTATAACAGTTGGAAAGAATGGCTGAGCTGTGTTACCATTCATGCTCTTCATAAAACATTTTAACAAAGTCAGCAAAATATAAACAGAAAGAAAATACATCCCATTTTAAACAGATGTTGAATGGAAATATTTGGGAATGAAATAAATGGCAGACCAAACAATGGAAGATCTTTACTTTATCAAATATTTATATGATGGGACAAGGGAGGAGAGTCTGTATTTTAAAAGGGAGGCTAGGATTTCTTTTTTTTTTTCTTTTTTTTGAGACGAAGTTTCGCTCTTGTTACCCAGGCTGGAGTACAATGGCGCGATCTCGGCTCACCGCAACCTCCGCCTCCTGGGTTCAGGCAATTCTCCTGCCTCAGCCTCCCGAGTAGCTGGGATTACAGGCATGCGCCACCATGCCCAGCTAATTTTTTGTATTAGTAGAGACGGGGTTTCACCATGTTGACCAGGATGGTTTCGATCTCTTGACCTCGTGATCCACCCACCTCGGCCTCCCAAAGTGCTGGGATTACAGGCTTGAGGATTTCTTAATAAATGCATCATTTTGCCAGATACATTGGTTGATTTAATATAAATATCAAAGTCTTTAAAATATATCTATGTACATGCATATCTATACTTAACTAGACAGGAAGATCTTATAGAAAAAAGTTCAAAAATAAAGAATTCTTCTCATAGAATAACGGTTGTCAATAGGTAATTTTATTAAAAATTTGCACCCAGGAGGGGCTTGGGACAGAATATGATATTTGTAAAATACCTATTGTTTTAAATATTTAATATATATGTGTGAGCTCAGGCTAAAAATAATAAAAATTCTTGTTTGTATATACATGAAAATACTCAAAATACATAACTAAATATCAGTTCACAATATTCTTCTATGACTTCCTCATTGTAATCATAAAAGTTTATGAATTTATGTTTTCAAAAGTGGAGATGGTGAGTAGGAGGAGGAGTGTCATGGTGAAGAAAGTAGTCAAAGAAGTTTATCTATCTAATGATAGGAGGTAATAAGGGAAAGCAGGATACAACTTGGGAAGCACGGAGAATATTCTATAATACCCTTATAAGCAAGACTTCAGGGACAGCCAAGGAAAGGCATACTTTGGCCTAGTATATAGCAAGAGGTCACCTAGAGGCATCAGCCCTGAAAAGCTATAAATTTCATTAAAAAAATAATAATAAGCCACAGGCTGCTGACTGGGAGAAGACAACAGGATTAAAAAAAATGTAACTAGATAAGACCTTTTTAACAAGAAATGATTAAGGAGCCTTAATGAGCCTAAATAAAACTTGAAAGCAAAGATAATTTTGGAATTATTGTATCAACGAAGGGAAACTTATACCTGGCCCATACTGAGAATCACGCAGCTCACAATATGCTAATGAAAGATGGTAGGTTTAAGTTTTATGTAAGGCGTGGTGGTGCATACCTGTAATCCCAGCACATTGGGAGGTGGAGACAGGAGGCTATCTTGAGTCTAGGAGTGCAAAACCAGCCTGGGCAACAAAGTGAGAGAAAGAGGAGAGGAGGAGAGGGGAGGGAAGAGAAGGGAAAGGAAAGGAAAGGAGAGAAAGGGAAAGGGAGGGAGGGGAAGGGAAGGGAAGAGAAAGGGAGGGAGGGGAGAGGAGGGGAAGGGAAAGGAGGGAGGGAGGAGGGAGGGAGGAAGGAAGGAAGGGAGGAAGGAAGAAAGGAGGGAAGGAAGAAGGGAGGGAGTGAGGGAGGGAAAGAAATTTTGTGTAAAATGGAAAATGCATATTTTAAATTGAGAAACTGAAGAATTACCTAAGATTAACTTAATGTGCACACACACACACACAAACACCTCTTCCCAATTTTAAAATGTTCTTTCAGGGGACATAGCAAGATGGTGGAATAAAAGGCTACACCTTTTGTCTTCTTCACTGGAACACCAAATTTTAACAACTATCTGCATACAGAAAAGCACATCACCAAAAAACGAAAATCACATGAGCAATTACAGTACCTGGTTTTAACTTCATATTGTGGAAAGAGATATTGAAGAGGGCAGAAGAAGCAGTCTTGAATAACCAATGTCACCTCTTCCCCATCCCCCTAGCAGCATCTGTGCATACCAGAGTGTCTGTGTACTTAGGGGAACAAGAGCACAGTGCCTGGGGAAAGTTCACATTGAACTCAATTCTGCACTGTCACAACAGAGAAGAAAGCAAAACTATGCTGGACTCAGCCAGCACCCATGCATGGAGGGAGTCTTTGGACCAGACCTAGCCATAAGGGAATCACCCATCCTAGTGGCTGGAATTTTAGTTTCTTGGCAAGTCTCGCCACTGCAGGCCAAAGTGCTCTGGGGTTCTAGGTAAACTTGAAAGGCAGTCTAGGACACAGGAGTGCAATTGCTAGACAACTCCTATTGCTGGACTGGGCTCAAAGCCAGAGGACGAGGGAGGCACTTGGCCCAGAGAGACACCAGCTATGGTGGCTAAAGGAGTACTTGCACCATCTCTCCTCCAGCCCCAGGCAGCGCAGCTCATAGCAACAAAAGTGACTCCTTCCTTCTTCTTAAGGAAAGGAGAGTGAATAGTAAAGAGGACTTTGTCTTACATCTTGGCTACGACCTCAGCCACAATAGGAGTAGGCAGTGGGCAGACTCGTGAAGCCCCCATTCTAGGACCTAGCTCTTGAATGATATTTCTAGACACACACCAGGCCAAAAGGTAACCCACTGCCTCGAAAGGAAGGACTCAGTCCTGGTAGGATCACCTGCTGACTAAAGAGCCTTTGGCCCCTCCAGTGATACCCAGGTAGTACGCCATGGGTCTTGGGCTTCAGGAGAGACCCATCACAGTCTCAGCTCTGGTGGCTGTGGTGAAAGACACCTTTTTGAGAAAAGCAGAGAAAAGTAAAGGAGACTTTGTCTTGCAGCCTGGGTACCAGCTCAACAATAATGGGGTAGAGTGACAAGCAGGCTCCCAGGGTTTCTGAATCCAGGCCTAGACTCTTGGACAGCATTTCTGGACCTAGCCCTGGGCCAGAGGGGTGCCCACTGCCCTGCAAGGTGAGTGCCAGGACTGGTAGCACTTACCACAAGCTGATAGAATAGCCCTTGTGCTTTAAGCGAACATCACTGGAGGCCTAGAAGAACACCCCATGGACCAGGTGTGGTGGTGGCCACAGGGAGAGGTTCTTCTACCTGTGGAAAGGGAAGGGAAGAGTGGGAAGGTCTTTGTACTACGGTTTGAGTGCCAACTTAACCACAGTAGAAGGTAACAGGTAAATTGCTAAGGTTTGTTTATTCCAATCCCTGGCTCCCAGGTAGCATCTCTGGACATGCCCAGGACCTAAGGGTACTTGCCACCCTGAAGGGAAGGGCCCTGGGCAAGGTTCAGTGCTAGGCTGACTTCAGGTCTGACTCAACACAGTCTCAGCGATAATGGCCAAAGTGGTGCTTGCATCACCACATTCCCAGTTATAGGTGGCCAGCACAGAGAAAGAGAAATTCCATTTGTCCTGGAGAAAGCGAAGAGGAAAACAGAGAGTCTCTGCTTGGTAATCCACAGATTTCTTCCAGATATTTTCCAAGATAACCAAAGAAGTATCTCTATGAGTCTGAAAATTCCACAGAATTATTGGGCTTGGGACCCAATCCCTTGGGATACATTGAAAGCCCTCCCAAGAAGGACAGGCACAAACAAGTCCATACTGTGAAGACTACAATAAGTACATTAAAAAGATCATTCATCATTACTAAGTGGGATTTGTCCTAAAGATGCAAGGTTGGTTCAACATATGCAGTTAAATGTGATATATCACATCAACAGAATAAAGGACAAAAACTGTATAATCATTTCAATTGGTGCTGAAAAAGCAATTGATAAAATTCAACATTGCTTCATGATACAAACCCTGAAAAAACTAGAGATAGAAGGCAGATACTTCAACACAATAAAAGCCATGTTCAACAGAACCACTGCTAGTATTGAAATGAATGGGGAAAAATAGAAATTATTTCCTCTATGATCTGGAGCATGACAAGGATGCCGACTTTCACTACTGTTATTCAATATATTACTGGGAAGTCTTAGCTCGAGCAATCAGACAGAAAGAAATACAAGGCATTCAAATTGGAAAGGAAGAAGTCCTTGTTTACAGATAATATGCTCTTTTATGTGGAAAAACCTAAGGACTCCACAAAATAACTATTAGAACTAATAAACAAATGCATTAATATTTCAGGATAAAAAAATCAACATACAAAATTAGTAGCATTTCTACATGCCAACACTGAACAATCCAAAAAAGAAATAAAAAACTAATTCCACTTATAACAGCCACACATAAAAGTAAATACTTGAAAGAGTGGACTGCTGGTTTGCATGAAACCAGTGGCCCAGAGTGAAAACTTCTGTTCCTGTTGCCTGCCCTTTCCCAATTGATTATTTCTGAATAATGCCTTTTAAGCAATTGAATTTTGCCTTTTCCACTGCTATTTACAGCCAGTCCTTCTCCTATTCTGAGCCCATAACATCCGCAGACTCAGCCACATTGGGGGGACTTTCCCAACTTCAGGTAAGGGACAACCCCCTGCATCCCCTCTCCATGGAAAGCTGCTTCATCACTTAATACAGCTCCCAGCCTTGCTCACTCTTCAATTGTCAGTATATCCTCATTCTTCTTGAACGCTAGATAAGAACTCAGGAACCAGTGTGCAAGCCAGACTCAGCCCAGGTACGCCAGTGGTCAGGCTGTCTCCTGCAGCAGAGGGCATGGCCAAGTGAGGCCCAGGTGGGCTGCTGCCAGCTGGAGGTCCCCAGCTTGCAATGTGACTGAGAGAAAAATATTGCATCAATAGTAGTAACACATTAATAATATAAGTAAAATTCAAATGTTTAAAATATCTTCAAAGTTTATAGGAGCCATCATGTAATATAAACTGCTTCAAACTCTGCTTGAAATTTTTTAAGTTGTGATTTCATAATTAAGCAAATATTGATTTTCAGCAAATTACCTTCCAACGGATTTGTCATTTGACAAACTGGCTTTCTGAGGATTGATATTTTTCTTCCCTGAGAAGTTGAATTAATCATATTGTCACTTTCTCCCTCTTTCTCTAAGCTCTAGCCATATGAGAGCATGTCACCTCAGCACATCATGCTCCTTGGCATGTCTTTTCAGATATTTCCTTTGGTTAAACACTCTTTCATTCCCCCGTCCCTAACTGCTTTTGAAATACTATTTATTGTCAGCTAGTTGCCAGCTTCAGAAAACATTGTCTTAACCCCAGAATAATAATACTGAGCTGTAGTTATACATTCACTAGTTTGAATATTTGACTAATGACTCTAATAGATTGGATTCTTTTTCCAGTAAATATTTATTAAGCTCCTCATTGATGCAGAGGATGCTTCCCTCCTGTATTGGTGTTGGGCTTCATCATGTGAATTGTTTAGAATAGAATATGGGTCATTTCTGAGTCAAGTCCAGGAAGAGTCCACCTGTTTTCTTGTGATGTTTTGTTCATGCTCTTCTGTCATTTACTATGAGAAGAGTGGGCATTGGACAGCCATAGATAAGAAATGCTTGAAGCAGAACTGCACCTAATGTGCATCTTGCACTCACACTTAGCAGAGTCAGAGACAGCCTAGAAACTTATGAAGGGAAAAAAATAATAATGGTTTGGCTTTAAACCACTCAGTTCAGGGGTGGGTTGTTAACAGCATCATTGTGGCAATAGCTAAGTACTACAATGACTATTTCCCTAATTATACTGAAATAATTCCTGAATGAATGAATAAAGACATGAAAACTGGAAATAACATAAATTATATACTATCACCTATTGGTTAAATAAAATATAATTCATTCTTTTGAAGGTGACTATACAGTAAATTAAAATACTGCTTTCAATTTTTTTACTTCTAATACCTATTTTATAAAATAATATTAGGAAAATAATATAGTTCTTTATAAAAGGCCAATCTATATAGAAAATTCCAAAAAATATTCAATTTAAATACCACAAAATAAGCCACTCACACACATTATTAACATTCCAGAAAAGTAGGTATGTAGACAGATAAATAGATGCCAAGATAAAAATAATGGCATAAATAACAAGATTACATTATACACGTTATTTTAAATTAAAATATAATTTTACTTGAATTAACTAGAAAGGAAAATTTTGAAGTGAAACCGAAGGAAATACTAAACCCCATAAGATATACTGCCATCTAAAAATAAAACATTCTTGATTTAGAAGCAATATTATAAAAATTAAGAGGATAAATGTTTTTATATTACATATTTAAAACATAGATACTATATATTGACTTTTTAAAATAAAAGATCAGATAATTGACACTTTTATACTATCATCAACATTTTTCCCATCCTGATTTTCATGTTTCATGATTATTGAGGCTTATTTAATTTACATACTATATTGTAACTATTCTATCACAGTTGTTTAGACCAAAGTAAATTCAATGCTCATCATGAATGCTTATTTAAGGATTCATTACTGAGTTTTTTTATTTAAATTCATCTCTCATCTGAATGTCCTTTAAAACGGAGCCATTAGTCCATTACCATATTAGTTTTTTCATGATTGAGAATGTGTATCAACAGTTTCTGAACTTCAAGAATATATTGTTGTGAAATCATCATATACAGTTGTGGGTATACATTCATTCAGATATATCCCAATTGTCTTACATGTCATTGAATACTTATGTTTAAAAATCTAAGTTCAACTGGACATTTTTCCCCTTTACAGGCCTCTAGATATTTTCTATTTGAAAAATCCTTGTTTTTCATTCAAATTGCAGCAATTTACAGAGAAGGTATCAATATTGTTATTTATTATTCTAAGTCAACATTTCCTGGAATTTGACTTTGCTTTTTGAGATATAAATTTAGTGTTTTCTTCATTTTAAGATTTTTTATTATTGCCTTGAATATATATATACATAATTTTTTTATTTGTTGAGGGTCTCAAAAAATTTTCAATAAGAAACTGCCTTGTTTTAAAATTATAGGTAAAACTTGAAGTTATAAATCTTATATGAGAGAAAAGACATTTATGTAGAAAAAAACAAAACACAAAGAGATTGTGTAAAAGTATATATATAGAAATGATGCAGTGTTTATACTGGGTTGTCATGGATGGTTTGTGTTTAAATCTCCCTTCACTACAATGCCTGATTTACTGGTTAGGGGTAAAAATTCAGCTTGCACTTTCATTAAACGATCTTGGGAAAGTTTTGCCATTTCCTTGTGACACAGGTTTCTCATCTGAAAATTGAGGGTAGTAACAACAATTCCACAGAGTTATATGAGTTAAATTAGATAAAATATTCAGCCAGTAATCAGTAAATTATAAATATTCAATAAAATACATCACATTTGTAACTTTTCAATGTCTCCATTGCTACCACCTTACTCCAAATAATCTTTATTTCTTGCACAACTTATATCCTATACATTGTTTTCCACACAGCAAACCATGATGTCCTTTAAAAATGAAAATTATTTGCCATTTCCTTTATGTATCCAATACAATCAACTTTGTTAAAAGGGGATACAAAAGTAGTCATGTGTCTTATTTTTCTCATTAATGACTTTACCAAATACATGTGAGCCTAAGGAAGAGGCCCCAAATCTCCCTCTTAAGCTGCTTGCAGCTCTCATTTTTAAGAACTTTAAGGGTTTCTTCAAAACAAATAAATCTCTTCTGAGGCTGGATTTTTATCAAAGTATAAATTGGATCAATTTCTCTGGAAAGCAATTCGCAATAACTTCTAAAATGTCTTTGTTTGAACAATTCTATTTCCGAATGTATTTCTATATTAATATTTAGGAAGTATGTACATGCAAATATTATATGTATAAAGCGATCTGTGCTACAGAGCTAAAGATCATTGTTTGCTTCACTTGTTAGTAGAAAGGCTAGAAAGAATAATAAGCAACAGAATAATAAACAAATAAAATATACTATATGCTATACTTTAACAAAATGATGCTATCAAAAGAATAAGAGAAATAAATGGGACTTCCAAATTTAAAATGGTAGAATAAGGCCATCTTCCTCCATTTTTCTTCATTGAAATCACCAAAATGTATGAATGGAATAGAAGATACAGACATTACCTCCAACTCTGATAACTTTAAGAGACAAGACACTGAGCAATAAACAACAAGGGCTGCTAAACAGGGAAGATTAAAAGGAATGTGGGAAGATGTGGAGAGAGAATGTCTGCCACTACAGATCTATGAAAACCCTAGCAGATTTACTTGAGTGAATACTAGTACATAATGAAATTTCCTTTGCAAAAATAAAAGTAGAGTGAATTTGAAGGTAAAATAACCCATTTAGCAAACATGCTGTATATCTGAAAAAGAGTTCCACAGGAAAGTACACAGTTAATCCATATTTGCAGGATCACACTGTCAGTGCAACAGGGTATAATAAAGAGTATGACTCAATTTTTCTTTGACTGTCCTCAAATTTTAAAAGTCTTTCCCCTCCCCTTTTCCATTGTTCCCCACATCAGGCAAGTTGATAAGAAAGCCTAATGTTCCCTCCTTTGACACTGGCAGGAAATCCAAATCATGCAAACCCCTGCCTGTGTATGGGAGCTCTCACACTGGACCCACTCCCCAGTCACAATAAAGCTCAGACAGTCTCCTTTCTCTGCTATCTCAAGGTATTTTGGACCTGCCAAGAGGCTTGCTCTGCTTTCCCCAGATAACTGAGTTGTGTAAATAATAAACTTTCCACGCACTTTTGCATGGGTGGCATCATCAGCCTAGACATCAGAACTAAATTTTGTGTAGGGATCCACGTGCCTCTCAGATGAACCCAATGCAGAGAAACAAAGAGCTGAAGAAGACCACTCACCAGAAAATTTTCATCACAGAACAGAAGAAAAATTTGACTAAATCATCTCCATAAATTTACAAAATTAAGAAATTTTTATTTCTGTAACAAAGAGCAAAACCAGAGATGTAATTGCTCAGGGTTGCAATGGAGGGAAGCAGAAGGAGATAAAATTTAAGTTGGCATAGCTCAGTAAAAATAGAAAAAGAGAAAGAGTGGAAAAATAGAAAGAAATGTAATATATAATTGAAGGGGCTCAGGTGACAGTAGATACCACTAAAAACTAGAGTGAAGAACATAAAAGACAGTACTAAAAAAGGTAAATGAAGTAAAATGAAAATGAAAAAATAGATAATGACTACAAAATAAATATTAAGGAAGATAAGCCAAAAGAGACCATTGTATGCATATTTTATTTCCCAAATAGAAGAACCATAATAGTGTACAAAACAAAAATGAAATTTAGTGAAAACACTTTTAAGATAATTCTTTAGTCAATAGGTTAAAAAGGCACTCCATGCCACATACACACGCACACACACAAATGACACAGAGTGGTACACATTAAAACATAGGCTAGTAAAGTTTTTTGATATCCAGATATATAAATCAAGCTACCAAGAGAAGAAAAAAAAAAAGTCAGCATGCCCTTTTATTTGAGTAATATTCAATGTTAGCAGAATAATACCTACAAAGTCCTAAAGGAAGGTGTGGCTTCAAAATTTGGTCATTTTCTTATGTGGGTAACAGACAAATATAAGAATGTGCAAAGTCTCAGATAATCTATTTTTCATGAATTCCTCTTGAAGAAGAGCTTCATATTTATTTCAACTAACAAAATGTTAAAGAAACCACAAAAAAACCAACCCGGTAGTGATCATTGAATCTATTTTATTTTAAGTCTTATATTAAAGCAGATAAGATAAGGATTACAGAATATTTTGTAAATGCTATGAATGTTGATAATATAGACATTTTATAATTAACAAAATTTACAAAACGAACTGAGAAAGAGACAAGTGGAAGTTTAAATAGGCTGATTTTGTCATCTCTTATGTCTGGGTTTTAGATGAATATTTATAGCTAGTAAAGGGGTAATAAAAGTATCTGTATATTAATTTAAATCTTTAAAATTAAATAGTGGGAAAATGATATAATTTACTTAAATCAAGTGTAGAAGGGAGAGAAGGAAGAAAAATTAATATAACCAATTATGCTATTAATCACAGTAGGGAATAAATAAATACCACATAAAGGAAAGAGATTTAAATGATTAATAAGAAGCAGTGCTTCTCAAGCTATCTATGGTGAAGAGCGTTTTCTTTCTTCCTTTTTACAATTTCCAATCCATCACAAACTGATAGTCTTACTAAAATCTACACTAAAAATTAATAACCAAAAGTGATACTTCTAGCTATGTTTGTATAAAGAAGGTAGCAGATTCCTTCCACAAAAAACAAAAGGTATAAAATTGAGTAAGACTATTAAAGTGGCCATTTAAGGCTCTGAAAATTAATGTAATACAGACAACAACTTGCCAAGTGTTTATTCTAGAAAAACTGCTAGAGCTTCATATAAGAACAGCAGGAATCTCTGGCATTCTTTCTTGGATTCATATCACTGCCCCCAGCTGTTGATGAGAACAGTAGTTTCACCAGCTCAGGGCCCAAATCAGAAGACTTAATGTCGGAGGCATCAAAACTGGCTAAACTCTGAATGGGTTTCTCAACTGAAACACATATTGATAGACAGATTTACATTATAAGACTGACAGACAGATTTACATTAAAAGATGCTCAGCATCATTAGTCTTTCACAAATACATATAAAACCACAGTGAGCTTCCAAAACACATACACTAGAATGGCTAAAATGAAGATTGATGATAGACAGCATTGGTAAGGATATGGAGAAACTAAAACCTAATACATTTTTGGTTGGAAGATAAATGGTATATCCACTTCAGAAAAGTCTGAGTCTCTTATAACACCACGCCCAGCTAATTTTTGTATTTTTCTTTTTTAATAGAGATGAGGTTTCACCATGCTGGCCATGATGGTCTTGATCTCCTGACCTCGTGATCCACCTACCTTGGCCTCCCAAAATGCTGGGATTACAGGCATGAGCCACTGCACCCGGCCCATTTTATCTTTTATATCCTAAGATATGTATTTATCTTTTAGTTAAGTTTTACCTATAAATAATCCAATATGTATTTCCTTTCACCTCATTATTTTATTGTTTTGATTTTCACTTTCTAATCTGTGTCTTATTAACTGCGGTGATTTAGGTGCTATGTAGAACTCTGGCTCCTTTGTTGCTCTCTATGAAATTGCAAGTTCTACTTTTTCATTTTCTTTTTTTTTTTTTTTTTTTTTTGGTACACAGAAAATATTGAGTTGTCATTGATTGTATGATTGGCAAGTGCAGTTGATATTATATTATAAAATATATATATTCATATAGATTAAAACAAGCTTGATTAAAATGAAATGTTTTTAGAGCAACCTACAAAGAAAGCACATAGCAAGCAGTTCTTTTTGTTCAAAAGTAGCCAATAATAATTTTTTTAAACGATGCCTTCAAAATAATTTTTAAAAGGAATTAAAAGAAAAAAATTTAAATTTAATTTAAATTATGTTGAATTTAAATTTAATTACTTTAATTAAAAGTCCTTTAGATGCAAAGGTTCTTCTCAGATATCTTTGTAGATAACTCATTCTCACCTACGTCAAGTATGTGCTCAAATGTCACCTTAACTGAGAAACCTTTCATAATCCACCTATCTGAAACTGCACTCTCCTTCACCTTGTCTCACTCAGCTTAAGTTTTCTTCTTGCCATCTATAATTACCTGATAGGTAGGCAGATAGATAAAATAGATGGATGGATAGATAGGTAGGTAGGTAGGTAGGTAGATAGATAGATAGAATTTAAATTTAATTATTTTAACTTAAATTTAAATTAATTTAAAATTTCAACATGTGTAGTTTGATGTGCTATATCAACGTGATTACAATCAAATTGAGTTGGATAAAGATAATTATTTGGACCTTAAGCATTTATAAATAGGTTTTTTTTAATCACTTGTTTCTTAAAGTTGAAAAGAATAATAGATTCTGATATTAAAGAAATTCATTTTTGGACCAGAAATACCTATGTTTCAAATGGAGCCATCTTTCTCATGACATCAGGGTAAATTGTGTGCATGGGTGGTGCATGTGTAGAAACAAAGAAATTAATCAGATTTAAGCAGGGAGAATATTACCTTTATAGCTTGCTTAAAATATCCAGCAAAATTACACCCTATTTATCCTTATGATTTACTATTCTAACTCAGCTAATCTGATTGTATATCTCAGCATCATCTATACTGTGAACTAAAAACCAGCCCCAGAATGGTACTCACCCAACCAAACACAAGTACAGGCAACATGGCAGAATTGGCAATAAATACTTGCTATTATTTTACAAGATTTCTAAACCATTCAGTAATAATTTAAAATGCCAAATGCCTCATTACTATATAAGTACATTTCTTTGCCAAGGTACTTTTCCCACTTTTTATTTATTGAATGATACTCTAATGAGCTTTGGTACTCAACATTTGGGGAAAAAAGTGCCTATCTCATCTCAGTTATTTTCATATCCTCATCATTTTTAAAACTAAGGAGGAAGGACGATTTATTGACTTTGGTATTTACAAATGAGCCATAACTGCTAGTTGAAAAATCATTTATTTTCTGAATGAAGATCAGTTTACTAGTAATGAATCTTGCTATGGCTGCCAAAACAAACTTTTAAAAAATGTTTCATTTATTCACAACAGTATTAAGATGCAATGACATACCAGATCATTAAAAAATTCTCCCAGGTTAAAAAACTGTAAGTTCTCGATCTCCTGACCTCATGATCCGCCCGCCTTGGCCTCCAAAAGTGCTGGAATTACAGGCGTGAGCCACCATGCCTGACCTAAAAAACTGTAAGTTCTAATACCATTCAGCACACTAGAACTTTACAAATCTACTTCTGCTATTCATCTAAAAATTGGAACAGTACCAAAACTGCAACCATTGAAATCAGTAAGCAACAAAAAGACATTTAAAAAAAGACATGCTTATAGAAATAAACTGTTCACAGCTTGTACACCTAACTTTGAGGAACTAAGATTCCCATAAGAAAAATCCATTGATTGTAGAACTTCTTAAACATCTGCTGTATTAGTCCATTTTCATACTGCTGGAAAGAACTGCCCGGCCGGGCGCGGTGGCTCACGCCTGTAATCCCAGCACTTTGGGAGGCCGAGGTGGGCGGATCACAAGGTCAAGAGATCGAGACCATCCTGGCCAACATGGTGAAACCCCGTCTCTACTAAAAATACAAAAAATAGCCGGGCATGGTGGCACGTGCCTGTGGTCCCAGCTACTCGGGAGGCTGAGGCGGAAGAATAGCTTGAATCCAGGAGGCGGAGGTTGCAGTGAGCCGAGATTGCACCACTGCACTCCAGCCTGGCGATAAAGCAAGACTCCGTCTCAAAAAAAAAAAAAAAAAAAAAAAAAGAACTGCCCAAGACAGGGTTATTTATAAAGGAAAGAGTTTTAATTGACTCACAGTTCAGCATGGCTGAGGAGGCCTCAAGAAACTTATGATCATGGCAGAAAGTGAAGGACAAGCAAGGCACCTTCTTCACAAGGCAGCAGGAAGAAGTGCCAATCGAAAAGGAGAAGAGCCCCTTATGAAACCATCATATCTTGTGAGAACTCACCCACTATCATGAGAACAGCATGGGGAACACCACCCCCTGTGATTCAATTACCTCCATCTGGTCTCTCCCTTGACACATGGGGATTATGGCGATTACAACTCAAGATGAGGTTTGGGTAGGGGCACAAAGCCTAACCATATCATCAGCTTTCAAAAGTGAGGGGACTAATCAACTTCTAAGAAAGATGGAGTAATAAAGTCACTCTATGGAACAATTTTTTTACTGCATTTGTAGAAACTGTAATTAAGCAAATGGCTGGTGTGTGTGTGTGTACACATGTATGCAAACTTGCAATAGTCATAATTTGCCTTCTAGACTCCTTACTCCCCCTTGCTTCCTCCTCTATCCCTTTTAGCATCCTCATATCTACCACAGAGTTGCCCCAAAGTCCGCTCAATGTAACAGCTTTTCTCAGCTATCTTTATACCTAACTCTTTCTCACCTATTTCAAGTATATGCTCAAATGTCATCTCAACTGAGAGGACTTTCATAATCCACCTATCAGAAACTCCACTCTCCTTCACCTTGTATCACTCAGCTTGTTTTCTTCTTGCCATTTATTACCTGATAAGTAGGTAGGTTGATAGATAGACAGATAGATGATTGATGATAGATAGATAGATAGATAGATAGATAGATAGATAGATAGACAGACAGATGACAGAAAGGTAGATAATTTTATGCCCCTCACCTAGGAAATAAGAGCATGGATGGTCTTTTTGCTGTGTTATTTTCAGTGCCTAAAGCAAAACTAATATACTCCAAAAAGTCGGTCAATATAATGGACAGTATACTGAGTAGAATTTATTCATTAAGTTACTAGAAAATAGCTGATGACAAATGATTTAAACAACTCAAGCAGGCAAACATATTTTCATTGAGACTTTGTCTTATTTCAGAAGTGTGACAGGCATGGAATCCTAGGTTTATAATTTTTGATTGAGACAAAATGCAAATTCACTAAGTAGGTCTTTATCCCATTAAATGAATGTTTTTCTAGTTTGGCATAAATCATTATAAAAAAACTTTCACAGAATTGATGCAATGATTAAGTCAGTTTCTACAATTAAGCCTTCTCAAATTGCTATCTATTAGTATCAATACCAAAGGTAGAGAGCAAACACATAGAAGACTTCATATCCAAGGAGCCTGCCAACTGCATAAGAATATGTGGTTAAAAGAGGAATATGAAGTGAGACTGCTCTTTTCAAATTATAGGTCTGCCAATTAGTAGCTGTAGAATTTTAAGGCCAACTTATTTAGCTTTTCTAAATGTATTTCTTCATCTACAATAAGTGCTTATTTTATAGAATAATGCAAGAATTTTTAAAATCAACATAAAGTACTTAGCAGTGTTTGGCACACAGAATGTGCTCAGTAATGTGAGCTCCTATTAAGTTTTGCTTTTTGTTGTTGTTGTTTTTTATAGAGATAACGTCTCCCTATGTTTCCCAGTCTCGTCTCAAATTCCTGGTTTCAAGTGATCTTCCTGCCATGGCCTCCCAAAATGCTGAGATTACAGGCATTAACCACTGCACTCAGCCAAGTATTTATTTGTTCTTAAAATGAAGAACAGCATATTTTGTTCAGCAAATAATTATTGAGTGACTTCCAGGTTTTATTCATTATTGAATATTTCACAAGAGCCTGCCTATCTTAGAAAATTTTGTGGACATTAAATACTTAAACGAATAATAAAACTACATAATCTTCTTTATTCCAAGACTGAGAGGTCCCAAAGATCAGGAAGGGGGTCTATTTTGTTGTTACCATATTCTCAGCATTTGACTCAATGTCGGACACATAGTAGATACTCAATAGATAACTTTTAGGTAAATGAATAAGCCTTTGAAATTAACTACTAATACTTTCATAATTAAGTCTTCTAATAACTATAGTCTTTATTATTAACTTCCTTTTTTTAAAAAAATAACTCCTAATACTTATAGTGCTCTGCTTCAGCAAAGAAAACATTACTCCATCAAGAAGAGTAGTTTGGCTCCTACCTTCTAAAAACCATTAAAAGCAGCCAGGCAGTGTTTACAGCAGGCCCTGGGTGAGCCCTAGCACTGTGCTGGCATCAGATGTGACCCAGTGTATTAATACTGGTAGTGGCCATACAGATGCTTGTGTCACTACACCCCTAGCTTTACGTGGCTCAGAACATAGAGAGAGAGACACTGTGTATATTTGGGAGAAAGTAAAAAAAGAGAACAGGAGTTTCTACCTGGTAATCCGGAGAATTCTCCTGCATCTTGTCAAAGATCATTAAGGTGATACCTTTTCAAGTTTCCAAGAACTACGGCATTACTAAGCTTGGGGTGTCCCCTAAAGCAGATATAGCTTAGATGACAACACCCAAGTCCTTACAAATATCTGGAAATCCTTCCCAAGGATAGCTACAAATAAGCCCAGACAATGAAGACAACAGTAAATATCTAACTCTTCAATGCTCAGACACCAAAGAACATGAACTAGCATCAACACCATCAAAGAAAATGACCTCACCAAATGAACTAAATAAGGCACCAGGAGAAACAGAGATATGTGACCTTTCCGATGAATAATTCAAAATCACCGCGTTAAAGAAGTTCAGAGATATTCAAGATAACACACAGAAAGAATACAGAATTCTACCTCATAAATTTAACAGGGTGATTTGAATAATTTTTAAAACTCAAATAGAAATTTTGTAGCTGAAAAATGCAACTGGAATACTGAAGAATGCATCAGAGTCCTTTAACAGCAGAATGAATGAAGCAGAAGAAAGACTGAGTGAGCCTGAAGACAGGCTATTTCAAAAAATAGTCTGAGGAGATGAAAGAAGAAAGAATAAAAAAATAAAAATAAAGCATTCCAGAAGATCTAGAAGGTAGCCTCAAAAGGGCAAGTGTAAGAGCTATTGGTATTTAACAGGTGGTAGGGAAAGATATAGACGTAGAAAGTTTATTCAAAGGCATAATAACAGGCAAGTTCACAAACCTAGAGAAAGATATCAACATCCAAGTATAAGAAGGTGATAGAACACCAAGCAGAATTAACCCAAAGAAGACTACCTCAAGGCATTCAATAATTAAACTCCCAAAGGTCAAGGATAAAGAAAGGATCCTAAAAGAAGCAAGAGAAAACACACAAATGACATAAAATGGCACTCTAATATGTCTGGCAGAAGACTTTTTAGGGGAAACCTTACAGGCCAGAAGAAAGTGGCATGATGTATTTAAAGTGGGGAAGGAAAATAGCTTTTACCTGAGAATGGTATATCTGGTGAAAATATAAAAAACATAGAAAAACAAGAGATGCCATATTTATATCAGACAAAGTAGATTTCAAGACAAAAAATACTATAAGAAGATACAAAGAAGGTAAATATATATTAATTTTAGGGTAAATTCAGCAAGAGAATAAAACAATTTTAAATATATATGCACCCCAAATGGGAGCCACCAGATGTATAAAGGGAATATTCTTAGAGCTGAAGAAAGATACAGGTCCCAATATAATAACAGATAGAGACTTCAACACCTCACTTTCAACATTGTACAGATTTTGAGACAGAAAAACAAAGAAACATAAGACTTACTCTGCACTATAGACCACATAGATCTAATAGCTATTTACAGAATATTACATCCAAGAACTGCAGAACACATTTTTTTCCCTAAGCATATAGATCATTCTCAAGGATAGATGATATGTTAGGTACCAAAACAAGTCTTAAGACATTCAAAAAAATGAAATAATATCAAGTATGCTCTCTGACCACAGTTGAATAAAACTGGAAATTACTAACATGAGGAATTTTGGAAAATACACAGATACATAAAAATTAAACAATATGCTCCTAAATGACCATAGGTCAATGAAGAAATTAAGAGGAAAATTGAAAAATTTTTTTAAATAAATGATGATAGAAACAACTCACAAAAACCAATTGAATACAGAAAAGGCAGTACTCAGAGGGAAGTTTATAGCTATAAGTGCCAACATCAACAAAGAGAAAAGACTTTAAATAAAAAACCTAATGATGCATCTTAAAGAATCACAAAAACAAACTGAATCAAAATTAGTAGAAAAATTTAAAAAATTAGAGCAGAAAAAAATAAAATTGAAATAAAAAACAATACAAAAATCAAAGTTTGTTTTTTGAAAAGTTAAACAAAATTAAAAACTTTAGCCAGACTAAATAAGAACAAAAGAAAAGATCCAAATAAATAAAACCAAAAATAAAAAAGGAAGCATTACAACTGATATTACAGAAATTAATATGATAGATGGTGGCTACTGTGAACAACTATAGGCCAATATCGCTGATGAATATTGATGCAAAAATAGTCAACAAAATTCAAACCAAATTCAACAATACATTAGAAAGATCATTCATCATGATAAATGTGATTTATTTCTGGGATGCAAGGATGGTTTGACATACACAAAGCAATTAATGCAAAACATCATATCAACAGAATGAAGGATAAAAACCATATAATAATTTCAATTGATGCTGGAAAAACATTTGATAAAGTTTAATATTGCTTTGTAATAAAAATCCTCAAAAAATTGGGGTTATAAAGAACATATTTCAACATATTAAAAATCATATGTAATAGACCCATGGTTAGTATCATATTGACTGGGGGACAACCAAAAGCCTTTCCTCTAAGATTTGGTGCATGACAGGGATGCCCACTTATACCATTATTTTCAACATAGTACAGGTAGTCCTAGCTAGAGAAATCAGACAAGAGAAAAATATAAAGAGAATCCAAATTGGAAATAAAGAAGCTACATTATCCTTATTTGCAGATTATATAATCTTATATTGAAAAAAATCTAAAGACTCCACAAGAAAATGATTACTACTGATAAACAAATTCAATAATGCTGCAGGACAAAAAAAAATCAACATAGAAAAATCAGTAACATTTTTATGTGCCAACACTAAACAATCTGAAAAGAATAAAATAAAAAAATAATTCCAAATAATTACAGTTACGATAGCCACACATAAAATTAAATATCTAGGAATTACCTTAACCAAAGAAGTGAAAAATATTTTTAATGAAAACTATAAAACACTGATGAAAGAAATTGTAGACACCAAAATAACTGAAAAAATATTCCATGTTTATAGATTGGAAGAACCCATATTGTTAAAATATCCACATTACCCACAGCAATCTACAGATACAATGCAATCCCTACTAAAATACCAAAGGCATTCTTCACAGAAATAGAAATAACAATCTTAAAATTTTATGGAGCCACAAAAGACCCAGAATAGCCAAAGGTATCCTAAGCAAAAAAAAAAAAAAAAAAAAAAAACCTGGGTGAATCACATTACCTGACTTGAAATTATACCGTGGAGCTATAGGGAAAAAAAAAAACAAAAACAGCACGATACTGTTATAAAAACAGATACATAAACCAGTGGAACATGATACTTAGAAAAAAATCCACACAGCTACCACCACTCATTTTTTACAAAGGTGTCAAGAACACACATTGAGGTAAGGACAGTTTCTTCAATAAAAAGGGCTGGGAAAACTGGATATCCATAAACAGAAGAATGAAATTTGACCCTTATCTCTTGTACACAAATACAAAAGAAACTGCATGAAAGACTTAAATCTAGAACTTCAAACTAAGAAACTACTACAAAACAACATTGGGGAAAATATCCAGGACATTTTTTTGCACAAAGATTTCTTGAGCAATACCCCACAAGCACAGGCAACCAAAGGAAAAATGGACAAGCGGGATTACATTAAGTTAAAAAACTTCTGCACAACAAAGGATAAAATCAACAAAGTGAAGAGACAACCCAAAGAACTAGAGAAAATATTTGCAAGCTACCCATATGAGAAAGGATTAATAATCAGAATATATAAGGAGTTCAAAAAAAAAAAAACTCTATAAGAAAACCTCTAATAACCTGATCAAATAATGGGCAAAATATTTTAAAAGAAATTTCTTAAAAGAAAACATACAAATAGCAAACAGGCATATGAAAAGGTTCTCAACATCATTGATTATCAGATAAATACAAATGAAAACTATAATGAGATATCATCTCACCCCAGTTAAAAATGGTTTAAATCCAAAAAGCAAGACATAGCAAATGCTGGAAATGGTGTGGAGAAAAAGACACCCTCATATACTGTTGGTGGGAATGAATATTAGTATAACCACTATGGAGAACACTTTGGAGGATTTTCCAAAAAACTGAAAATAGAGCTATCATGCAATTCAGCAATCTCACTGCTGGATATAAACCCAAAGGAAAGAAAATCACCATATGGAAGAGATATCTGCACTCCTGTGTTTGTGGCAGCACTGTTTACAATAGCTAAGACTTGGAAGCAACCTAAGTGACCATCAATAGATGAATGGATTAAAAAAAAAATGTGGTACATATACACAATGGAGTACTATTCAGCCAGAAAAAGGAAGGAGATTCAGTCATTTGCAACAACATGGATGGAACTGGAGATCATTATATTATGTGAAATAAATCAGGCAGAGAAAGATAAACATCGCATGTTCTTACTCACTTGTAGGATCTAAAAATCAAAACAATTGAATTCATGGACATAGAGAGTAGAAAGATGGTTACCAGATGCTGGGAAAGGTGATGGGGGTATAGAGTGGAGAAGTGGCTAGATAATGGGTACAAAAAATAGTTAGAATAAGTAAGATCTACTATTTGATAGCACAATAGGGTGACCACTGTCAATGAAATAAATTGTATATTTTAAAATAACTTTAAAGGGTGGAATTGAATTGTTTATAACTCAAAAGAAGCTTGAGATGACGACAAATAAAAATAAATAAAAACCATTCAACATTTTTTATTTGTTTTGTTTTCTTCTAGGTACCCAGTTTACATTATTCTTACTCTCTGGAACATCTTTCTCAGTTTCTCAGCTCCTCAGGACAATCATATCCTTTTTGAATATCCTAACTTTCTCCAAAGATACAACAACATGCATTTAGCTTTTTTGAAGATATAAAGGAGAACATTTCTTTATCCTAATTTTCTACATTTCCCTTAAGAGGCACTCATTACTACTAGAATGTAACACAAGTCAGTATCATTGGATGTGTTCAAGAAATATGAATATTTATGTATCATTTGGGAATTGTAATTTCTCATAAAGTGCACCCTCTTAACTAGTATCTAACACAACATGGATTTCACTATCACTTGCCCTAAGGATAGGGCTTCTATCTTGTTTGACTTTTTATCTCCATGAACTGACAAGTATGTAACACATATATGGTATTAAGTAATTGATTATTAATGGTTAAGATGTTGATTCAATGTGTCCCAAAAACATCAAATAAGAGGGGAATTTTCTATAATTTTTGTAAATACAATAAATTTACATAGCTTTGAATACCAATGTTAGAATTAATAATTAAATGTGTGTAGAAGAATATTCTTGATCGCTGATATGATTTGGCTGTGTACCCACCCAATCTCATCTTGAATTGTAACTTCCACAATTTACATGTGTCATGGGAGGAACCTGGTGGAAGGTGATTGAATTATGAGGGTGTGTCTTTCCTGCGCTGTTCTTGTGATAGTGAATGAGTCTTATGAGATCTGATGGCTTTAAAAAAGGAGTCTCCCTGCACAAGCTCGCTCTCTTCTTTTATCTGCTGACATGTCAGACATGCCTTTCACCTTCGGCCATGATTGTGAGGCCTCTCCAGCCACATGGAACTGTAAGTCCAATAAACCTTTCTATTGCAAATTCCCCCATCTCAGGTATGTCTTCATCATCAGTGTGAAAATGGACTAATACAGAAAATTGGTACTGGTAGAGTGGGGCACTGCTGAAAAGAAACCTAAAAATGTGGAAGCAACTTTGGAACTGGGTAACAGGCAGAGGTTGGAACAGTTTGGAAGGCTAAGAAGATAGGAAAATATGTGAACATTTGAAACTCTCTAGAGACTTGTTGAATGACTTTGACAAAAATGCTGATAGTGACATGAACAATAAGGTCCAAGCTGAGCTGGTCTCAGATGGAGATGAGGAACTTGTTGGGAACTGGAGTAAGGTGACTCTTGTTATATTTTAGGGAAGAGACTGGTGGCATTTTGCCCCTGCCCTAGAGATCTGTGGAACTTTGAACTTGAGAGAGATGATTTAGGGTGGGTGGAAGAAATTTCTAAGCAGCAAAGCATTCAAGAAGTGACTTGGGTGCATTAAACACATTCAGTTTTATAAGGTTCAGAAAATTTGCAGCCTGACCAATGCAATAGAAAACAAAAATCCCATTTTCTAAGGAAAAATCTAAGCCAGCTGCAGAAATTTGCATAAGCAATGAGGAGCCAAGTGTTAATTCCCAAAACAGTGAGAAAATGTCTCCAGGGCAATTCAGAGGTTTTCATAGAAGCCCCTCCCATCACAGGCCCCGAGGCCTAGGTGGAAGAAGTGGTTTTCTGGACTAGGCCAGGGTTGGTCCCTGTGCTCTGTGCAGCCTAGGGACTTGGTGCCCTGTGTCCCAGCTGCTCCAGCCATGGCTGAAAGGGGCCAACATAGAGCTCAGGCATGGCTTCAGAGGGTGCAAGCCCCAAGACTTGGCAGCTTCCACATGGTGTTGAGTCTGCAAGTGCACAGAAGTCAATAATTGGGGTTTGGAAACCTCTATCTAGATTTCAGAGGATGTATGGAAATGCCTGGATGTCCAGGCAGAAATTTGCTGCAGGGACAGGGCTCTCATGCTCCGCAAGGGCAATACAGAAGGAAAATGTAGGGATGGAGCCCCACCAGAGTCCCTGCTGGGGCATTGCCTAGTGGAGCTGTGAGAAGAGGGTCACCATCCTCCAGACCCTAGAATTGTAGATCCATTGACAGCTTGCACTGTCCACCGAGAAAATCCACAGACATTCAATGGCAGCCCATGAAAGCAGCTGTGAGGGAAGCTGTACCCGGCAAAGCCAGCACAGGGGAAGAGTTGCCCAAGACCATGGGAACCCACTTCTTGCATCAGCATGACTGGCATGTGAGACCTGGAGTCAAAGGAGATCATTTTGGAGCTTTAAGACTTGACTGCCCTGCTGGATTTTGGACTTGCATGGGGCCTGTAACCCCTTTGTTTTGACCAGTTTCTCCCATTTTGAATGGCTGTATTTACCCAGTGCCTTTACTCCCATTGTATCTAGGAAGTAACTAACCCACTTTTGAGCTCATAGGTGAAAGGGACTTGCCTTCTTTCAAATGAGAATTTGGGCTGTGGACTTTTGAGTTAATGCTGCAATGAGTTAAGACTTTGGGGGACTGTTGGGAAGGCATGACTGGTTTTGAAATGTGAAGAAATGACATTTGGAAGGGGCCAGGGACAGAATTATAGGATTTGGCTGTGTTCCCACCCAAATCTCATCTTGAATTGTAACTTCCATAATTCCCACAGGTTGTGGGATGATTGAATTATGGGGGGTGGGTTTTTTTCCTGTGCCATTCTTGTGATAGTGAATGAGTCTTGTGAGATCTGATGGTTTTAAAAACAGGAGTTTCCCTGCACAAGCTCTCTTCTCTTGTCTGCTGCCATGTGAGACATGTCTTTCACCTTACACCATGATTGTGAGGCCTCTCCAGCCATATGGAACTGTAAGTTTAATAAATCTTTTTGTTTGTAAATTGCCCAGTCTCTAGTATGTCTTTATCAGCATCGTTAAAATGAACTAATACAATTCCTTAATAAAAGAAAGATAAAAAATCTTAATTTTTTTCCTAAGAAATAGCATTTATAAGTAGCTTTGAATTCTAATCTAAATCATAAGGAAAATCCATTTTGAGGTTCAAGACTAAGTTGATTACTAAGACCAAACTTCGTTTTCTAAAATGATTCTAAAATATGTGGTTCACGGTTCATTTCTATCTTTGTTCTTTTCTCCTTTCATGCTCCTTCATCTCTTGAGAAAAATGTACTTTTACCAATTCATTCTCACAATTTTTATGTAGGGATTTGCAAGGATGGGTGAACAGAAACAAGACTAAAGAATGAGTAGAGAGATGTTAGACTAAAGAACCACGAGTAAAATCAAGACACAAGAACCTTCATAAGTTGAAATTCAGGCAATTTTGTTGGAGAACTAGGGTAATATTTAGAAAATAAATGGCTTCTCAGAACCTGCAGGCTGTGAGCAAATTAGGAGAGGGAATAAGAAGAATTTGGGATGAATGTTTGTGAGTCATATATTTGATTAAAATGTAAATTATTTGAGAAATACTAGTTAATTGGTATTACATTGTAATTATCTTTTAAAAGTACTTTTAAAATGTGTTTTTAAAAAATTGTGGCATGAAGTTAAAACTGGGCCATATAGGTCACTGAAGTGACAATTAGAATACTTCATATGTTGGAAATGTGTGTTACTAGGGGAAAACGATTCTAACATTAATTAGTATCAATTATTACATGCACTATTCTAAGTAGTAATGTTTGTTTTTAATGTTCATAGCCAAACTGTGCTTTAAGTGAGTAAACCAAAATTCAGCAAAATTAAGTAATTAGCCTAAAGTAACAAGTAATAGATACAAAACTCAAACCCAGGTATCTTATTCTGAAGCTGATGAATTTTCTACTATATCCTGCAACATTTACATAAGCAACAAAAACTGAATGTCAATGAGACAAACTCTTAGCCAATCCTAAGCAAATACTAAAAGCAAAGAAAAAAAATATTTTATTTGAATTAAATTGATTACAAATATTTGAGTTGAAAATGCCACCTTTTTGATATGGCTGAATATGTTTTGTTTGTTGAGTAGAGTCTAATAACATATCAGTGTCAAGCAAATTATTTCAGAAAATTCTTGTTTTAAGATAACTCCCTTTATAAATAAGATATTTGTTTAATACCACTCTCACTGTGCTAATTCATGATGCAATTCATCACATACGAATATTAGAGAAATAGTCTCTTTTTATTTATTAACAGACACCTGTAATTGATCCAGTGACTAGTTGCTATGTTTGAAATGAACCTAGCAAATGGATAATGAATGAGTAAGGAGCTCATATTTTAATCTGCTTGTCCTTGGACATCCTAATTAAATTTGCATAGTCTGAAAATACCTAATGGTAAATTTTCTTGTTATTCTAAAACACTAAAAACATTTTCATTGCAATGTTATTAAATTCATAAGAATAGAGTCACTGAGTGGTACCCCCCAAAATATAAAGAAAGTAGAAAATGTATTCTCAGCCCCCAGACCACTGTATGTATTATGATATCACATAATTCATTTTTCTCTGCTGTTTTCCAACATAATTACATCAGTTCATGCAATAGAAGCCATTAAATCACAATAAGAAGAGGTCATGAGGTGAATTTTGTTTTGTGAAGCTTTTGTATGTAATAACAGTTAACTTTGCTATCAAATGTGCAAATGATTAAGGAAATAAGACTACATGAGGAAGAAAACTCAAAATAGATAGGAAATGCTGATCTTGTATGCAATCAATCAGATCTTGAAAATGTAAACATTCATAGCTGTAAATTAATATTAATATAATCTGGTGGAATAGAGCTGTTTATCTTGATTTTGGAATCTATGAAGAGAAAATTAGTCAAACCTGAAGAGTAATTTCTTGATATTAGAAATTGTGAAACTCTGATGTACTACTGGAAATATTTTAATAGGAAAATATTTTTTCCTATCTGAAATTATTTCAACATAGTCTATCAACCCACAAATGTATATTTTACTTTGGCTGTGCATCATAACATAAATGCATATAAAAGTACAAGAAAGGGCAAAGACCTAGATTGTGTCCTTCCAGAACTGTAGTATACTTGGGGTAATTACATGTAGACACATAACATGATTTATAAAACCAAGGCATAAGCATAAGGCAAGTGAGTAAATACACATAAAAGTTTAGAAGAAGGAATAATTACTACTGGAGCAGGAAGTGAGTGTTTGACAGAATCTAAAATGGAACTTGTATATGAGATAAATCTGTAAAAAGAGCAAAGAGAAAATTCTGCATATGGTTAAGATTATGTAAAACAATAAAATCAGGAAAACACAGGACATAAGACAGCAGCATGCCTATACTATTTAGAATAGATAATTTATATACAAGAATATTTGGAGATAAAATGAAATAAGTAGTTTGGGACCAAGCTGTAAAGATTCTTGAATATCAGGTTAAGAAGCACTATTTTTTACTATGGTCAGTGGAAAAAGTGACATTTAAAAGATTAATTGTATTTATTTATTTATTTTAAAAAGTAATTTCAACTTTTATTTCAGATTCAGAGGGTATATGTGCAAGTTTGTCACCTGGGTATACTGTGTGATGCTGAGGTTTAGGGACATGATTAATGCCATCACCAAGGTACTGAGTAAAATACCCTTGTTTCCCTCCCTCCATTCCCCTTCTTGTAGTTCTTACCATCTATTTGTGCCATTTTTATGACCATGAGTACCCATTGTTTAGCTCCTGCTAATAAGTGAACACATACAGTATTTGCTTTTCTGTTTCTGCATTAATTCACTTAGGATAATGGTCTCCAGCTACATCCATGTTGCTGGAAAGGGCACAACACAGCCGTGTAGTATCCCATGGTGTATACACCCATATTTTCTTTATTCTATTCACTGCTAATTGGTAGCTAGATTGATTTCATATCTTTGCTATTGTGAATACTGCTACAAGTGTATGTGTCTTTTTGGTAGAGTGGTTTATTTTCTCTTGGACATATACCCAGTAATCAGATTCCTGGGTCAAATGGTAGTTCTCTTTTAAGTTCTTTGAGATATATCCAAATTGCTTTTTCCAGTGGCTGAACTAATTTACATTTGCACCAACAGTGTGTTAGCATTTCCTTTTCTCCACAGCCTTGCCAGCATCATTGTTTTTAGACTTTTTAATAATAATCATTATGACTGGTGTGATTTTAAGTTCCAGGATATATGTGCAGGATGTGTAGGTTTCTTACACAGGTAAGTGAGTAATGATGGTTTGCTGCACCTATCAACCCATCACCTAGGTATTAAGCCAGTATGCATTAGGTATTTTTCTTCATGCTCTCCCCTGCCCCACCTTCACCTAACAGGCCCCAGTGTGTGTTGTTCTCTCCCTGTGTACATGTGTTCTCATTGTTCAGCTCCGACTTATAAGTGAGAACATGTGGTGTTTAGTTTTCTGTTACTGCATTACTTTTCTGAAAAAAAAACTGCAAGCCTTTATCCATGTCCCTGAAAATGACATGAACTCATTTCTTTTTAAGTATGGCTGCATAGTATTCCATGGTGTATATGTGCCACATTTTCTTTATCCAGTCTATCATCGATGGGCATTTGAGTTGATTTCGTGTCTTTGCTAATGTGAATGGTGCTGCAATAAAGATACACATGTATGTATCTTTTAATAGAATGATTTATATAACTTTGAGTATGTACCCAGTAATAGGTTTGCTGGGTCAAATGGTATTTCTGGTTCTAAATCTTTGTGGAATCACCACACTGTCTTCCACAATGGTTGAACTAATTTACATTCCCATCAACAGTGTAAAAGCATCCCTATTTCTCAGCAACCTCACTTTCATCTGTTGTTTCTTGACTTTTTAATAATTGCCATTCTGACTGGCATGAGATGGCACTTCACTGTGGTTTTGATATGCATTTCTCTAATGATCAGTAGTGTTGGGTTTTTTTTTTCATATGCTTGTTGGCCACATGTATGTCTTCTCTTGTGAAGTGTCTGTTCATGTTCTTTCTCCAATTTTTAATTTTTTTTTCTTGTAAATTTGCTTAAGTTCCTTGTCGATTCTGGATATTAGACCTTTGTCAGATGGACAGATTGCAAAAATTTTCTCCCATTCTGTAGATCTTCTCTCACCATTCTTATTCAACATAGTATTGGAAGTTCTGGCCAGGGCAATCAGGCAAGAGAAATAAATACAGGTATTCAAAATAGGAATAGTGAGAGTTAAATTGTCTTTGTTTGCAGATGACATAATCCTATACCTAGAAAACCCATTTACTCCACCCAAAAGCTTCTTAAGCTAATAAGCAATATCAGCAAATGTCAGTATACCATATCAATGTGCAGAAATCACAAGCATTCCTACACACCAACAACAGACAAGCAAATAATGAAATCATGAATGAACTTGCTTCATAATTGCCACAAAGAAAATAAAATACCTAGGAATACAGTTAACAAGAGAAGTGAAGGACCTCTTCAAGGAGAACTACAAACCACTACTCAAGGAAATCAGAGAGGACACAAACAGATGGAAAAACATTCCATGCTCATGGATAGAAAGAATCAATATCATGAAAATAGTCATAATGCCCAAAGCAATTTATAGATTCAATGCTATTGCCATTAAACTACCATTGGCATTCTTCACAGAATTAGAAAAAATAACTATTTTAAAATTCATATGGAACCAAAAAAACAGCTTATATAGACAAGACAATCCTAAGCAAAAAGAACAAAGCTGGGGGGATTACACTACCTGACTTCACACATTACTACAATACTACAGTAACCAAAACAGCATGGTACTGGTACAGAAACAGGCACATAGACCAATGGAATAGAATAAATAACTCGTAAATAAAACTGCACATCTACAACCATCTAATCTTCAACAAACCTGACCAAAACAAGCAATGGGGAAAGGATTCCCAATTTCATAAATAGTGCTGGGAGAATCAGTCAGCCATATGCACAAAATTGAAACCAAACCCCTTCCTTACACCTTATACAAAAATTAACTCAAGATGAACTGAAGACTTAGTGTAAAACCAAAACTATAAAAACCCTAGAAGAAAATCTAGGCAATACCGTTCAGGACATAGGCATGGGCAAAAGTTTTATGATTAAATCATCAAAAGCAATTGCAACAGAAGCAAAAATTGACAAATGGAATCTAATTAAACTAAAGAGCTTCTGAACAGCAAAAGAAACTAACATCAGAGTGAATAGACAACCTACATAATGGGAGGAAATTTTTGCCCACTTTTTAATGGGATTATTTTCTGTCCAATTGTTTAAGTAGCATATAGGTTCTGCATATTAGACCTTTGCCAGACACATAGTTTGCAAGTATTTTCTCTCATTCTGTAGGCTGTCCATTTACTCTGTTGATAGTTTCTTTTGCTGTGCAGAAGCTCTTTTAGGTCCTAGTTGTCAATTTTTGTTTTTGTTGTGATTGCTTTTGAAAATTTGTCATAAATTCATTCCCAAGGCCCATGTTCAGAATGGTGTTTCCTAGGTTTTCTTCTGGGACTCTTATAGTTTAAGGTCTTACATTTAAATATGTAATCCATCTTGCATTAATTTTTGTATATGGTGAAAGATAAGAGTCCAGTTTCATTGTTCTGCATATGGCTAACCAATATGCCAGCACCATTTATTGAATATGGAGTTCTTTTCCCATTGCTTACGTTTGTTGACTTCCTTGAAAACCACATGGTTGAAGTTGTGTGGCTTTATTTCTGAGTTTGCTATTCTATTCCATTAGCGTTTGTGTCTATTTGTGTACAATTACCATGCTATTTCAGTTACTGTAACTTTGTAGTATAGTTTGAAGTCAGGTAATGTGGTACCTCCAGCCTGTTCCTTTTGCTTAGGATTGCTTTGGCTATTTGAGCTCTCTTTTTGTTGCATATAAAATTTAGAATTTTTTTTTTTCAATTTTTGTGAAAAACGATGTTGGTAGCTTGATAGGACTAGCAGTGAATCTGTAGATGGCTTTGGGCAATATGCACATTTTAACAATATTGATTCTTCCAATCCATGAACATGAATTGTTTTTCCATTGTCATGTATGATTTCTTTCAGCAGTGTTCGTGGTTCTCATTGTAGAGACCTTTCATATCCTTGATTAGAGGTATTCCTTGGCTTTTTTTTTTTTTTTTTTTTTTGGTGTAACTATTATAAGCAAGATTGTGTCCTTTATTTGGCTCTCAACTTGAACATTATTGGTGAATAGAAATGCTAGATTTTTGTACATTGATTTTGTGTCCTGAAACTTTACTGAAGTTGTTTATCAGTTCTAAGTTACTTTAGGCCATATCTTTAAGGTATCTAAATATAGAATCAATCATATCATCAGTGAAGAGGTTTGACTTTTTTTCCTGTTTGGATGCCTTTTATTTCTTTCTCTTGCTTGATTGCTCTGGATAAGACATCCAATACTATGTTGACTAGGAGTACTGAATCCTTGTCTTCTTCCCATTCTCAGGGGGAATGCTTCTGGTTTTTGTCCATTAAGTATGATGTTGGCTGTGAGCCATGTGTTTGTTATAGATGTCTCTTATTATAATACTCTGAGGTATGTTCCTTCAATGCCTAACTTCTTAAGAATTTTTATTATTATCATGAATTCATGTTGGATTTTATTGAAAGCCTTTCCTGAATCTATTGAGATGATCACATGGTTTTTGTTTTTAATTCTATTTATGAGGTGAATTACATTTATTGATTTGTATTTGTTGAATTAACCTTGCATCCCAGGAATTAAGTGTACTTGATCATGGTGAATTAACTTTTTAATTGTGTTGCTGGATTAGGATTGCTAATATTTTGTTGAGAATTTTTGTGTTATGTTCATCAGGGTTATTGACCTGAAGTTCTTTTTTCATTATTCCTTTGCTAGATTTTGGTTTAGGGTGAGATTGGCTTCATAGAATAAGTTATGATGGAGTTCCTTTGACTCTATTTTTTGTAATAGTTTTAGTAGGATTGATATCAGCTCTTCTTTCTATTTCTGGTAGAATTTGGCTATGAATTCATCTGGTCTGGGGCTTCTTTTGATTGATAGAATTTTTATTACTGATTCAATTTTAGAGGTTAATACTGGACTGTTCAGGATTTCAGTTTCTTCCTGGTACAATCTTGGGAGACTGTGTGTTTCCAGGAATTAATCTATTTCCTGTAGATTTTATAGCTGTGTGCATAGAGACATTCTTTTGTGTTTCTGTAGGATCAGTTGTAATGTCATGTTTACCATTTCTGACTGTGCTTATTTGGACCTTGTCTCTTTGTTTTTCTTTATTGATCTAACTAGCAGTCTATCAATCTTGTTTATCCTTTTGTAGAACCAACTTATAAAGATTAATTTTCTAAGATTTGGCATTGTTTTGAGAAGCACAGTAGGTAGGAAAAGTTAAGAGGACAAAGAATCAGAAAAAAGCAAATATTCCTTAGGAACTTATGGTAGATACTATAGTTTGATTGTCTCAGCACCCACTCCAATCTCTGTTCCCTTGGGTTATCTTTAACTCTAACAGATGTTATGCTAAAAAAACACGGCTTCTCAGACTTATCTTCAAGTAGGAGAAACCATATAATAAATCTGGCTAATCAGACAATTATTATAGTATCAAGTTCATAGTTATTTATGTAATTCCTGTGATTATTTATTTTCCAAACTTGAGTGTCTTAAGTTCTTACAAAGGATCTTACAAATTAAGAGCTAACCAATATTTGTGTAATAATTGATTACTCTGAATTAATTCCAGGCAAATGAAGTTCCATGAGGGACAAGGTCCATTTTGACTCAACATTGTAGCATTAAGAATGAATTAACAAATAAGATAAAAAAGGCAAAGTGTTGGCTGGTGGAAGACAAAGATGCAGAGATCATTGGAATACTATACAAAATAATGGTGAAAAAATTGGAAGGAAAGATGAAACAAACAAAAAATAGGTGTATAGTCTAGCCTGAGGAAGCCTCAGTTTGGTAAGTGGGTAAAATGACTTTTCCTAGAAGAGGTGGCATCTGAACTGGATCTTAAAGAATACACTGGATTTAGTCAGGTAATGAGAAGAGAGAATAAATGTCTTTCTTCAGCAGTCATGAGAAGCATTTTTAATCATTAGCAATGATGGTTAAAAGGGCAAAATGAATGGTCTCAATGGCTCTTACTAAGAGCACAATTAAAGAATTTCAGTTTGAAAAGGTTCTGGAGATAGATGGTGTTGATATTGCAGAATGATGTGAATATACTCAATACCACCGACTGTACACTTAAAAATGGTTAAAATAAGTTGGGCACAGTGATGAGTGCCTGTAGTTTTAGCTACTTGGAAAGCAGAGGTGGGAGAATTGCTTGAGATCAAGAGTTTGAGGCTGCAGTGTGCTGTAATTGTGCTTGTGAATAGCCACTGCACTCTCACCTGGGCAACATAGTAAGACTTTTTCTCTAAAAGAAAAAAAGTTAAAATAATAATTTTTAAGTTATGCATATTTTACCATGGAGAAATTTTTCAAAAAAAAAATAACTCAATTGAACTGATTTGAGCTTGCTACTTAATAGTTGCATGACTTTGAACATAGCCTTAAGCCTTTTAACCTATTTTCTTATTTGTAAAAAGGAGGTTTTATTCCTGACCTCACAGGAGTTAAGTATGATAACCAGAATATGACAAGTAGTACATTCTATGGGTATAGAATTTATATATATTGAGAAATGCCTCAGAGACACTTAAATAGGTGTGTTGTTTCTGCAATTGCCTTAATGAGTGCTGACAAGGAGATACCATAGGAGAGTAATTGCATGAATAGGTGGTCATGATGAGAATGAAATAGAGGGTTTAGTCTGACTATTTCCAAGAGTACAGAAGTGTTATTTCTACTCAGCTTTAGACTAAGAGGGCTCAAATATTGGATCCAAACTTCCAGAAACATTTACCTTGAAAATAAAAATAAAACACATCTTTCAACTTTGAGCAACTATGTCATTTCCCTTAATCTGATTTATCTTCCATATTTTATAAAGATAATTCTTGTCATTAAAAATTGAATAGTTGTCTCAAGTGGCAATGTAGTCAAATTTTATTCTACCAGTTTTAGCTTTTGTTTTATCTTAATGAGGAAAGAGCAAATGTTCCATGCTTTGAAAAATGCACCATCACATATTTTTGTTATAATTTTTTTCTTTTTTAAAACTAGGTCCCCAATATTCAACATCCTTGAAGAAAAGAACTTTCAACCTAGAATTTCATATCCAGCCAAACTAAGCTTCATAAGTGAAGGAGAAATAAAATCCTTTACAGACAAGCAATTGCTGAGAGATTTCATTACCACCAGGCCTGCCTTATAAGAGCTCCTGAGAGAAGCACTAAACAAGGAAAGGAACGACCAATACCAGCCACTCCAGAAATGTACCAAATGGTAAAGACCATTGACCTAATGAAGAAAATATGTCAACTAATGGGCAAAACATCTAGCTAAAATCAAAATGGCGGGATCAAATTTACACATAACATTTCAATGTAAATGGGCTAAATGTCCCAATTAAAAGACACACGTTGGCAAATTGGATAAAAAGTCAAAACCCATCGGTGTGCTGTATACAGGAAACCCATCTCACACGCAAGGATACACACAGGCTAAAAATAAAGGGATGGAGGAAGACTTATCAAGCAAATGGAGAGCAAAAAAAAGCAGGAGTTGCAATCCTAGTTTCTAATAAAATGGACTTTAAACCAACAAAGATCAAAAGAGACAAAGAAGGGCATTACATAATGGTAAAGGATCAATGCAACAAGAAGTGCTAATGATTCTAAATATACAGGAGCACCTAGATACATAAAGCAAGTTCTTAATGACCTACAAAGAGACTTAGACTCCTACACAATAATAGAGACTTTAACACTCCACTGTCAATATTAGATGGATCAACAAGACAGAAAATTAACAAGGATATCCAGGACTTGAACTCAGATCTGGACCAAGAGGACCTAATAGATATCTACAGAAATCTCCACCCCAAATCCACAGAATATACATTCTTCTCAGCACTGCATTGCACCTACTCTAAAACTGACCACATAATTGGAAGTACATCACTCCTCAGCAAATGCAAAAGAACAGAAATTATAACAAACAGTGTCTCAGACCACAGGGCAATCAAATTAGAACTCAGAATTAAGAAACTAACTCAGAACTGCAAAACTTCATGGAAACTGAACAACTTGCTCCTGAATGTCAACTGGATAAACAATGAAATGAAAGCAGAAATGAAGATGTTCTTTGAAACCAAAGAGAATGAAGACACAATGTACCAGACTGTCTGGGACACGTTTAAAGCAATGTCTAGAGGAAAATTTATAGCAATAAATGCCCGCCAAAGAAGCAAGGAAAGATCTAAAATTGACACTCTATCATGAAAATTGAAAGAGCTAGAGGAGCAAGATCAAAAAAACTCAAAAGCTAGCAGAAGACAAGAAACAACTAAGATCAGAGCAGAACTGAAGGAGATGGAGACACAAAAAATCCTTCGAAAAATTAATAAATACAGGAGCTGGTTTTTTGAAAAGATCAACAAAATAGATAGACCACTAGCCAGATTAATGAAAAAGAAAAGGGAGAAGAATCAAATAGATGCAATAAAAAATGAAAAAGGGGATATCACCACCAATTCCACAGAAGTACAAACTACTATCAGAGATTACTACAAAAAACTCTATGCACATAAACCAATAAACCTGGAAGAAATGGATACATTCCTGGACACTTGCACCCTCGCAAGCCTAAACAAGGAAGAAGTTGAAACCTTAAACAGACCAATAACAAGGGCTGAAGTTGAGACAGCAAATAATAGCCTACCAACCAAAAACAGTCCAGGTCCAGATGAGTTCACAGCTGAATTCTACCAGATGTATAAAGAGGAGCTGGTATCATTCCTTCTCAAACTATTCCAAACAATCCAAAAAGAGGGAATCCTTCCCAAATCATTTTATGAGTCCAACATCATCCTGATACCAAAACCCGGCAGAGACTCAACACAAAAAGAAAACTTCAGGCCAATATCCATTATGAACAGAGATGCAAATATTTTCAATAAAATACTGGCAAACCACTTGCAACAGCACATCATAAAGCTTATCCATCATGATCAAGTAGGCTTCATCCCGGGGATGCAAGGCTGGTTCAACATACGCAAGTCTATAAATGTAATCCACCACATAAACAGAACCAAAGACAAAAACCACATGATTATCTCAACAGATGCAGAGAAGGCCTTCAACAAAATTCAACAGCCCTTTATGCTAAAAACTCTCAATAAACTAGGTATTGAAGGAAACTTTCTCAAAATAATAAAAGCTATTTATGACAAATGTACAGCCAAAATTATAGTGAAAGGGGAAAAACTGGAAGTATTCCCTTTGAAATTCGGCACTAGACAAGGATGCCCTTTCTCACCACTCCTATTCAATATAGTATCAAAGTTCTAGCCAGAGCAATTAGGCAAGAAAAAGAAAGGGTATTCAATTAGGAAAGGAGGAAGTCAAATTGTTTCTATTTGCAGATGAAATGATGGTATATTTAGAAGACCCTATCATCTCAGCCCAAAATCTCCTTAAACTGATAAGCAACTTCAGCAAAGTCTCAGGATACAAAATCAATGTGCAGATCACAGGCATTTCTGTACACCAATAACAGACTAACAGAGAGCCAAAGCATGAGCAAACTCCCATTCACAGTTGCTACAAAGAGAATCAAATACCTAGGAATACAACTAACAAAGTATGTAAAGGACCTCTTCAAGGAGAACTACAAATGACTGCTCAACGAAATAAGAGAGGACACAAACAGATGGAGAAACATTCCATGCTTAAGGTTAGGAAGAATCAATATGGTGAAAATGGCCATACTGCCCAAAGTTCCTTAGAGATTCAATGCTATCCCCATCAAGCTACCAATGACCTTCTTCACAGAACTGGAAAAAAATACCTTAAACTTCATATGGAACCAAAAGAGAGCCCGCATAGCCAAGTCAATTCTAAGCAAAAAGAACAAAGCGGGAGGCATCACACTACCAGACATCAAACTCTACTACAAGGCTACAGTAGTCAAAACAGCATGGTACTGGTACCAAAACAGAGATGTAGACCAATGGAACAGAGCAGAGGCCTTGGAGGCAACACAACATATCTACAACCACCTGATCTTTAAAAACCTGACAAAAACAAGCAATGGGGAAAGGATTCCCTGTTTAATAAATGGTGTTGGGAAAACTGGCTAGCCATGTGAAGAAAGCAGAAACTGGACCCTTTCCTGACACCTTACACTAAAATTAACTCCAGATGGATTAAAGACTTAAACATAAGACCTAACACCATAAAAACCCTAGAAGAAAACCTAGGCAAAACCATTCAGGACATAGGCATAGGCAGGACATAGGCATAGGCAAGGACTTCATGACTAAACACCAAAAGCATTGGCAACAAAAGCCAAAATAGACAAATGGGACCTAATTAAAACCAAGAGCTTCTTTACAGCATAAGAAACAATCATGGCCGGGCGCGGTGGCTCAAGCCTGTAATCCCAGCACTTTGGGAGGCCGAGGCGGGTGGATCACGAGGTCAAGAGATCGAGACCATCCTGGTCAACATGGTGAAACCCCGTCTCTACTAATACAAAAAATTAGCTGGGCATGGTGGCACGTGCCTGTAATCCCAGCTACTCAGGAGGCTGAGGCAGGAGAATTGCCTGAACCCAGGAGGCGGAGATTGCGGTGAGCCGAGATCGCGCCATTGCGCTCCAGCCTGGGTATCAAGAGCGAAACTCCGTCTCAAAAAAAAAAAAAAAAAAAAGAAACAATCATTAGAGCAAACCGGCAACCAACAGAATGGGAAAAAATTTTTGCAATCTACCCATCTGACAAAGGGCTAATATCCAGAATCTACAAAGAACTAAAACAGATTTACAAGAAACAAACAAACAAACCCATCCAAAGGTGGGCAAAGGATATGAACATTCACTTTTCATAAGAAGACATACATGAGGCCAACAAACATATGAAAAAATGCTCATCACTGGTCATTAGAGAAATGCAAATCAAACCCATATTGTGATACCACCTCATGCCAGTTAGAATGGTGATCATTAAAAAATATGGAGACAACAGATGCTGGAGAGGATGTGGAGAAATAGGAACACTTTTACACTGTTGGCGGGAGTGTAAACTAGTTTGACCATTGTGGAAGACAGTGTGGTGCTTCTTCAAGGACCGAGAAATAGAAATTCCATTTGACCCAGCAATCCCATTACTGGGTATATACCCAAAGGATTATAAATCGTTCTATTATAAAGACACATGCACATGTATGTTCATAGTGGCACTGTTTACAATAGCAAAGACTTGGAACCAATCCAAATGCCCATCGATGAAAGACTGGACAAGGAAAATGTGGCACATATATACCATGGAATACTATGCAGCCATAAAGAATGATGATTTTGTGTCCTTTGTAGGGACATGGATGAATCTGGAAACCATCAGTCTCAGCAAACTGACACAAGAACAGAAAACCAAACACCACATGTTCTCACTCATTAGTGGGTGTTGAACAATGAGAACACAGGGACACAGGGAACGGAGCATCACACACTGGGGTCTGTTGCGGGGTGCCAAGGGAGGGACAGAGCTGGGGTGGGGAGGTCGGGGAGGGATAACAAGGGGAGAAATGCCAGATGCAGGTGACGGGGGGATGGAGGCAGCAAAACACATTGCCATGTATGTACCTACGCAACAATCCTGCGTGACCTGCCCATGTACCCCAGAACCTAAAGTACAATTAAAAAAAAAAAAAAAAACTAGGTCCAATTCCTCAAAGCCATGATCCATAGTGCAGTTTATAATAGAGATAAAATCTGGACCTGAATGCATATTAACTTACATTTCACTGAATAATGCTATCCTCACTGGTTGAAAGACACGATGGTGGGGAAGGGATGTAAATGTGAAAGGTACACAGTGCACATCTAGTTGAAGCTGTTTCTTAGTGAAATCAAAATGTGCATAAACCCACCCCACATGGTTTTATTCACCAATAGTTGTTCAGGAGAACTTTTTAAAAAGCAAAATTACAAGAAAAGAGTAATGTGACACTCCCATTATATCAGTTATGTGCCATCCAAAATATGAAAGAATATAAGTCTGCATTGATTCTATGGTCCTTTTTATGTATTTGGATTTACTACACATCCACAGGGCAGATATTTGTTTAGTAGGAGCTTCTCAGGTTCCATATTCTTAGTTTTTGCTAAGTCAAACTCAAATTTAGAAACTGAAAGCAATTTTAGAATTCCTCAGTGTTTGCATGGCACAGTGAATTAATGGGGCAGTTAGGAGAGTGAATTAATGTGCCATTTTGCAAGTTTTAAAGAATTGTAGACAATGAACACAACAACTTGAAAGCAAGAAGAAAATAAGATCTTGATAAAATGACTCTCTCATCATTTGTTCCACCATCCCTCTTTAGTAATAGCAGCTATAAATTAAATATAATAGTCATATCTCTACTGTAACAAGAGAGAAATTGGCAGAAATAGTGACAAGAAGAGAGCAGGAGTCACACAGGGACCTAGAAACTCTCAGTGCTGTCTGAGCATCCACCATGGGCAATCCATACCTCAGGAAACAGGTATATGCTTGGAAAACAAGCCCAGGCACCAATTCACATGGTCTAATCCAGCTCAGGATTTGGCCCAGCTGGTGTCCACGAGTGTGCACGTGCTTGCTTTATTCTTTACATAGCTCTCTTGCAAATATATGGTGGCCTAAGGGAGATAGCTCAGAGTGAGTCCTACCTAAATATTATTAAAATGTATCCTATAGTGTTTATGTGCATTAGTGGTAAACAGTGTATAGAAAGCAGATCAAATTGAATGGGAGTGAGTTTCTGTAGGGTTAAGAAGATATTATGAATGTAGTTGCATATACTACTACTACTATTAACAATAACAATAAATTTAAAAATAAAGGGAAACTACATTTACATATTTGCCATGCAACAGATACTGTTTAATGTTAGGAATACAAGGGAAGACAAATAACCTGGTCCTGCCGCCAAGAGTTTAGATGACAAATGATTTAAATGGGTAAACTCTGAGTACTCTTGGAGTCTAAAGAGAATTATTAAACCCAATAAAGAAGTTCAGGGAAGGCTTCCTGGAGAAGAGGATTCCTGAATTGGGTTCTGAATTTATCTGAATGAATAAGCAAAAAGGGGAATAAAAAAACATAAGGTGTATAAAACAATATAGCTGCAAGTCATTATTACCAAGGTTTGAAGTTTGCGTTAAGGAGTGGAGGCTGAGTTAGCAGGCAGGTCATTAGAGGCTCATATTGCTGCATAAAGTAAATTGAACTTTATATTGTATATAGGAGTAAAGGCAGTTTGCCATGGCTCCTGAGCATCCTTTCACGTGCTTGCTAAGTGTACCTGATTGCAAGGCTGATTCATCTCCGAAAGACATTGAGCAATTTCTGTAGTTAGTGACATAGGCAAATAAGTAAGTCAAGGCAACTACAGTGTAACTACTGTTCACACCATAGTGGGCAAGAAGGGCTTGCTTGTTTGCTTCCTGATGTATTGTGTGCTATTGCTCCCAAAGCACTGGGTTCCTGGGTTCCTCAATTGAGAGGCAAGCCCACTGTACATGGGTAGCATTTACCAGGGCCCATTGTGTCATTCTGGCAGGCTTGGAACAAGAAGAATTGATGGAGATATGCTGAGGCTGATCCTGCTTGCTAAATCATAGGCATTAATGTCCTTTATCTCTGACTTTAGAGTCTTCTGCTAATATCCAAAAATTATGACAAGGTAACTTACAGGTTTGCAGGCAGGAGTAAAATCTCATGCTCTTCACAGTCCCTGACATTTGATTCCAACAGTAAGAGTAGATTTGAGCCAGGCATTGTTTCTCAGTCTTGGAACTATTAACACTTTGGGTTGGACAATTTTTGCTGTACTATACGATATTTGACAGCATCCTTGTTCTCTACTAACTAAATGCCAGTAGCACCCTGCCAATGTAACAACAAAAATATCTCCAAACATTGCCAAATATCCCCCCAAGGGAACATTTTTGAGAACTACTGGAGAAGAGAAAGGCCACGGTTAGAGGGCTCCTTGAAGAGAACACTGCAATATCTACAACAAAGGCTTGAAGTAGGAGGATGGTAATATGGGTCAATTAGAGAAAACAAATTCAAGAAGAGCTCTGAGGTCTAATAAGCATGTGTCATCAGTATAGTAGACAAACATGTCTAGGGAAAGCCCTCCCTATTAATATCCCTTTGGTCTATACTGTGGCACAGCAGGTAGTTAAAATAGCCCTGGGGTAAGATCATAAATGTGTGCAGCTGTCTATCATGGGATAATGCAAACTGCTTTCAATCTTTAGGGATTGGGGAAAAAAATATCTTAGCAGATCTATCGCCACATTCCAAGTTCCAGGGGGTCTATAGATCTATTTTATTAGAGATGTCATATCCACCGCAGCAACTGCAACTCACGTAGCCTTTTGGTTAACTTTATTCTGCCAATATCTACTATCATACATTTGTTTTTAAAGGGGCTTGGCTTGTGAATTTAATGAAGCTATGGTAGGTACCACAACCCTTTATCGTTTAAGTCTTTAAAGAGAACACTAATTATATACCAAATCCTTTTTAACTGAAATTCGGTATTGTTTTTAATTTACAATCTTGGTCAGAATCAGGGTATTGGTACCTTTAGGTGCTTCCACTTTCATATGTGTACTGTGATAACTCTCTCCACAGTTTATGGAACCAACATGAATGTTGTGCTGACTGATAAGTATAACCATTCCAATTATGCACTCAGAGTTCAAGGAAATTGCCTGAGGTTTGGTCTATGGACCCATTGGGCATTTGTGAAATGTGCTTGCAACCAAGAATTCATTTTTACTGGGCCTCTATATGCCTTAATTCTAAAATATGGTATGGGGTCATGATAATGTTTGGGGGTCCTATGAATCAACGTCAGCCTAACTCATGTGTCCAACAATCCTCAAAAAAAATGAGTACTGCCACTCCTCAGTCAACTAATTCTGATAAATGGACATAGGTCCCTTTGCGGAAAGATTGGGTTAATTGCTAAGATATGCTATGAGATTGTAGGATCTTTTCCCAAAGGGACTACTCTTGCTTTCATTCAATACACTTTGAGTTTGAAAACTGGGTCAAGTCTGGAACTTAAGTAAAGTATTATAATTACTCACTATAGTGAATGAGTTTAACTCTCTTTTCCTTGTTCTTGATATTTTCTTGTCATATAAGGCAAGAAGCAACCTTGTCTTGGGATGGTTGCAGTTTAACCATCTCTAGCTTAGAGTCACTATAGTCTATTATTCAAAACCATGCACTCTGTCAGTCAAGGTTCCCTAATTGCCATTCTGTCCATGCTCCTCTCTATTATAGTTCGTTGGCTCTAACCTGACTTCTGCTATTTGGAATTCCCGTCATCTGCATTTACACCAGGAGCTCAGATTTATAGCAATCCCATACTAGCCTCTCAAAAATGCATGCATTCCCTTCACTGATGTATTCCTATTTCTTTAGTGAAGAATGTATTAGCTGGGATCTGCCAAAACACAGTCAACTGTTGTGTAATCTTCTCTAACATCAATTAAACAATTATAGCACGCCAATTCTTAGAGACTTTAGACCTCTTCTCAGTACTTTTCTAAAGAGGTCTCATAGTTCTACCTCATTTACCATGAGCCACTCTTTCAAAACTTCAAAGAGGCTTGAGAGAAATGGAACAAGATAGTCTCCAATTCTCGATGCTTTGAATCCTGAGTTATAGGAAGATGCCCCCATCTCAACATACTTTACCCTCTTTTATATTCTACCTTATCTGGAGTCCAGCACTTTCAATATGTATTCTCAGACATGATTTTCTGGTTTTTGTTATTTAGATCTGCAGCTTTTTTGATAAATCATCCCTTTCATTCTGTAACAGGAATAATACTTCCCTACTTAGGCCATTACTTTTCTGCTAAGCCAATACTTTCCTGATAACCCTAGTTATTGGTTTGGAGGCAACAAGGGAATTCACGGGCTGATTTAGATGAAAAGAAGCATCATTTTGTAAAAACTTGACCTCAGATGAAGTTATTGTGTGGTATCCAGATGTTGGGAAACCCTTCTTCTCTAAGGAGGAAGGGGGAAGGAGTCATTTGGCCCACAGGATTGAGGAGAATCGTGGGGTTCAAATATTCTTGAGGACATTCACCCAAATATTCTTTTTCCAGGACTCAGGGCTCCACTACTTTCCTGTGAAGATTCTGATATTATTAGCATATGAAATTTGCCAGCACTATGACTTCAACCTCCTTTATTAATATGCTTCTCTTACTAATATTAATACCTGAATCTAATTTTTACCACAATCTGTTATCTGGCTATAGGAAATAAGAGTCTCTTTACATACTGTCATAGAAATTATACTTTGAGTTAACAAATGAACTGAAACTTTCATCTCCTTTCTTCAATATTTTAATGGCAATTAATAGTCAACAATATTCCAACCCTTATGATTACCATTGATTCCATATAATTCAAGTACTGGAGACATTTCATGAATCACTGCATCTCCTACATTTACACTATCTTAGTTCCTTAAAATAAAAGATTTAGTAATTTTGATGTGACAGCAAGCCAGAAATTATCACCCCTTCAAAGACTTACAGGAATAGGGTACTTGATACAATCTGGCCATCAGTGATTTCCAAAATCTTATCCTAAGGACATGTATGCTAAGACTACTTCTGGCACCACCTGTCACAATTTGGATTTCTCAGCAAGCAGATTCTGAAACAAAGATTTAATAAACGTATTTCTGGGGTGAGGTGTACCAGAAAGCACTCGTAGAAGGGGGGAAAATGCAATTGGAAAGGGAAGAAAGCCAAGAAAGGACACTGCTGTATGGAGCAGGTGGGGCTCTATTCTAGTGCAAAAAGCATGTGGGGCTAAACCTAGCAGAAACTGAGTAACAGTGTAGCACATCCCTTGAGGTTATCTCATCTAACAGACCAGTGAACTGTGATACTTTTCCCCCATTTCCCATCAGTTGGTCGTTGATTCAGAGCTGCTCATTGGAGAGAAGTGAATACAGGTCAACTACCTGACAGTACAAGCCTGCCTGACTCATAGATGAAGAAGGCTATGGGCATCAGAAAAAAGCCCTTATGTAAGAAGTTGCAGGAACATCCACTTGAAAGACACCTGGTCATTATGCAAGGGAGTAGTGAGAACTAAGGAAATATGAGCAGCCCATCTTCAGCATTTGCTACCTTTGGCCATTCTAAGGCTATGAAATAACCTCACTTCTGTAATTAAAATGGTCAGTCCTGTGTAATACTCAACACTTGCAATGTGAATCAAAGTTATCACTATTCCACCTTCCCTTTAGAAAGTGATCATCATTTACTTTCTTTCTATCCCATCTCTTTTCCTCATGCTATTTTGCTGACTCCAGTTTCTGACCCTTCCAAGAGTTAGGGAATGGAAGAAAGGAGAATATAGGAGGGACTGGAAAGTTCTGACTTGTCTGGAACTGTCACATGCTGGTGTCAAATGTCCTCTAGACCTGGCCAATGTATCTCATAGGCACTCTTGTGGGTTCTTTGGGACCCCTTCCCCCTCAATTCCTTTAATTCAGTCTTTTCTGAGTCTTCTGACTCTTTTCTCCTCTGGAGGCCCAAGAAATCCTTGGCCATAGTATCTCTGTCCTGAGGCTTATTTATGTCTCACGAGGCCCTATTATGTAAGATTTAAGGTCACTCCACCCTTTTTTTCCCTGGCAGGTGTAGAGTTCATCTGTCCACAGAAATCTTTCCTGATCTATTACCCTGCCAAACTCTGAAAATGCAGGTCACTCATGCAGCCATCTGTCTTTTCTCCCACCACTGAGGCAGGAAACCAGTCCACTTCTTGCCTTTTAGACGTTCCTTTATGGGAGCTGGGCATCAGGCCCCACATCCCCCAACTGCAAGATACATATGTGCAACTCTTGGAATGATCTTACTGAAGTTTCTCTTACCAGGTGTAATGGTTAATATTGAGTGTTAACTCAATTGGATTGAAGGATGTAAAGTATTGTTCCTGGATGTGTCTGTGAGAGTGCTGCCATAAAAGATTAACATTTGAGTCAGTGGACTGGGAAAAGCAGACCCACCCTCAGTATGGGTGGGCACCATCTAATTCAGATGCCGGCATGGCTAGAAAAAAGCAGAGAGAAGAACGTGGAAGGACTAGACTGGTTGAGTTTTCTTGCCTTCATCTTTCTGCCATGCCGGATGCTTTCTGCCCTCAAACATCGGACTCCAAGTTCTTCAGCTTTTGGACTCTTGGACTTACACCTGTGGTTTGCCAGGGGCTCTCAGGCCTTTGGCCACACACTGAAGGCTGCACTGTTGGTTTCTCTACTTTCAAGAATTTGAACTCAGACTCGTTTCCTTGCTCCTCAGCTTGCAGACGGTCAGTTGTGAGACTTCACCTTGTGATCATACAGTATTCCTTAATAAATTCCTTTTCATATATACACCTATCCTATTTGTCCTCTCTCTTAGAGAACCCTGACTAATATACCAGGCTTGAGGCAATGGGCAGAAATCGTGGACCTCTTTTCCAGGGTGAGAGAAGAGATTTCTCCAGAATGTCCTCTCAACAAACTGTCTTCAAAACTCTTTACTCAACTCTATACACCCACGATGTATATAAAGAATTTAAGAATTATCCAATAGATATGTACCATCTACTTTTTGCAAAACCCTCCATGGTTATCTATCCTATAATTCACTGTGGCTTCTGATCTCAATTGTCATCAGACCTCAGAAAAATTTGAGATAAGAAGATTCCGTTTTAACAGCTTAGTACAGATATTTTAAAAATCAAACAATTCTTGGAAATTCAAAATATGGTTACAGAAATAAATGTAATACCTACTCACTTTAGAAAAAAATAGGGAAAAAAGAAAATAAATATAGAAACAGAGGAAAATACGTTCCATAACTCCAGTAACCACAGGCAACCAATAATTTATCATTTTGATTTATTTCTACCCAGTTAGTCTTTATTCCATGTATATGGTAATTTGTATGTTATGGTAAATACTCACTCTATTTACAAATTCTAAGTAACTCCTGCCATCTTCCACAATCTTATTTTAAATATTTCAAAAACAGGATTAATAGGGATAACCAGATATATCACAATTTATTTCACTTTTCTCCTATTGTTGTTAACATTAAGATTGGCTTGAAATTTTAGTAATCGACACCATAAGCACTTTTCCCCACTCACATTTTCCCCTGGGCTTAGGATCTAGTCACAGAGGCATAATTGTTGGCTTCAAGAGAAATCTCAATATTTAAAGGCCTCTCACTGTCTAAACCCAGACCCTCTCACTCTTGTTTTATCCTAGCAGTATAAATTTTGAAAAGGCTGAAAAAGGGTCAGGATAGATCAGAGGCCATGCCACCGGTTTAGTGGCCACTTCTGAGACCTTTGAAAAAATGTGGAGGAGCCCAGGGCACAAGGATGCTCACCTCTGGCAGGTAATTTCATAAGATGATTTTGGCTGAAATAATCATATTTGTTTTATAAAATTGAAGTCAGAAGTACCATTAAAGACTTGGTTCCTTAGTTTAAGACAGTGGTAAAAATCTAAAAAGTTTATAGATCACTCAGGCCACATAAAGTAGTTAAATGGGCTGACTGGGTCTGCAGCAAACTAGAGAGCTTGTGCCTCATTTCAGGAAAGAAACCACTGCTCAGCCTCAGATAGGCATATCAGAGTTTACAAACAAAGGTACAGGATCCCCAGTGAAATTAGAAATTCAGATAAACAAGGGATATTTTTCAGAATAAGTGTGTCCCAAATATTGCACAGAACACATTTGTCCTAAAATATTATTTTTTGTTTACTGAAATTCTAATTTAACTGAGTATTCTGTATTTTACCTGCTAACCCTAGCCTCATCCGACTGCTACCATCTGGGAGGGTGAGGCCAGGATTGGTAGATCTTCAGCTCTTTCAACAGCTGCCAGAAATCTGAAGTTTCTTGTGAAATCTCCTTATTTCTAAGTTCTAGCAACTAGTTTAAAATGTTTTAAAAACGAATCTGGGGCCAGATGATGGCAGTAGGCCATCAGATAGGGACCTCTGATATTAAATGATAATCCACAATCCAGACTAAAACATATCTACCACTGAAAGAAACAGTTACAATGCATATTAATCATATTTTCCTCATGCCAGTGATTGTTTAAGAGCAGGTGTGGACAGGGGGAAATGCAGAAAAAAAAAAAACTCAAACATATGGTTACAAGACTATCAGAGGAAGTTGGAAAAGTGAGGGGAAAGGTTGGGGTATTTTTGTAAAAAAAGAGACTCTGAATATCACATAAAACCTCTTCCTACCTGACTATTTTGAATAGAGTTTGCCCTGTGGCCTAGAAAACTGAGGGTATGTCTTTGAAATTCAAATATAATTCTTTAACCATACTCACATGAACCATTTTAAGGTAATATTAAAAAACAATTTTTTTCTTTCCTTAAACCCCACAAGGAAGAGCCTCCAAAGAAAAAAGAAAAAGTTAACTAGAGGTAATATTTATTAGATCTAAAGTTAACTGTAGCTTCATTTTAAGCTTCTCTTTGTTAATTAAGCATGTTTATGTTTCTTCAACACTACAATTGAGACTTTTTTTATTGAAAAAGCCTTCTGTATCTCTACTAAGCAATAATTATTTCCTCTGAAGGTGTGCAACTCCCAACTTCCCAATTAAAATAAAATAATGGCTTCCCACTCAGTTGTAGAAAGGAGACAGTTAGAGAATTACCATGAAGCACTTCGCAAGGAACATCATTAAAAATGATGAATATAGGTAGCTGAACATTTTGCTGCTGCTAAATTGAATTCAGTGGCTAGGTGGAGGAGATTATATTTGTTGCCAAGCCTAGATGCATCCATATAAATTGTCTGGCATGTGCAGTATTATGAGTAAAACAGCTTTGCTCCTGTAAAATAATTCTAGATCCAGAGTTTCTTGGATATAATTTCCGTAGTTATATTTTCAGCATATAAAATTTAATTCTTATTTCTGCTGGAATATAACTACAGTGTATATGCTCTAACAAACAGAAGTGAGGTTACTATCTTTACCTTAGGTCTGAGACTTCAGTTCTAAGCTGAATTCCACATTTCCTAGTGAGTTGTTTAATTTTTAAATCAATGACTGAGTATAAATATCTATCAGTCAGGGATGATATAAAAAACAGTTAACGTTGCCTATGTCATAAATGCTGACCAACCAGAATGGACACCAACTCAAACAAAATAGATATTTGTTGTTTTAAAAGAAGTTGTATTTCTATACCAGTATGCCACAGTACACAAAATCCAGAGGGATGCCTTAGAATGCAGAAAATAAGTAAGATCAGTCTCTGCCTTCAAGAACATCAGTTGTTTCCTATAACTGATATTTATATTAGAAGGCAATCTCTCTGATTATAATATTCACTTATCATTTAATTCAATGGTCCATAGGGATAAGGTTCAGGGAAGAAGAGAGAGGAAAAACCTAGAAAGTGAGGCTTCACAACCATTCAGTTCTCTTCTTGCCCACTGTTAGGGGCAGTAAGAGCAGTTTTCAAAAGAGGTGTCAGTGTCCCCCTCCTAATAATCATGCTCCTTTCTAATGTAACTTTGAGTCTTCTCCAATCAAGAGAATGGCATTTCGTTTCCTTTTGAATTTGGGTTGGTCTTGTGATTCTCTTTGACCAACAGCGAAAATGTACCAATTCTGAGTCATAGCCCGAAGAAGGATTCGTGCTTCTGGGATTTTTCTTCCGAACTTCCTGCCATCGTGCAAACAAGACTGAGCTGCTTGTTGGATGATGATGCCACATGGTCCAGTCACTGCTGTGGCTCCAGTTGAACATCCAGGTTACCATGGATACACAAAGAAGCTCAGCCAAGATAAATCATGGCCAGATTAGCAAAGACACCAAGCTGACACTTTGACTTGTGAGATACAATAAATGATTATTAAGTCACAAAAGTTTGGGATGGCTTGTTATGTAGCAATAAAAAATAAATACAGTTGGCCTGGCTAATTAGGGGGAAAAAACAAAGACTAGGATTTTTTTTAACAAATAAAAATAGATATACTAACACCCCAGGAGTGTCAGAAATGTATCAGAAATGCAACCCAATTCTGCTCAGTTTTATAGTGCTGAGATTGACAAAAATGTAGCTCTCTGAATAAAAGGAAGAGAGGGTTGTAAAGACTGTCTTTGTGCCATATTACAGAAAAAAATTGAGGAATAAATTTGTAATATATAGCCTCCATATTGTTTTCCCTATTAATGTTACAGATAAAAATAGAAACTAGACTTCTAGGAATCTTATTTTCACTGCATGTCCCAATGTACTCTGTGAAATGCTTCTAAAATTAAAATGAACCTAATAAAAACATATATCTTAAAGGATATTTTAAAATAAATATGTATCGATGGTATCAATTTAAATGTCAACTTACTATAAAGATCACTAGGGAAAGAAACTGACCTTTCTCTTCATTTAAATAGAAATATTTGGGTCCATATGGGACTTTTGATTTAAATGTCGTTGATTTTCAACAAATGATAACAAGAATTCTGGCACTGAATATTTCCAGAAATATTATTTATATATACAATTTTATCTGTATTATTTTTTAATACAGATAAAATTGTAATATAGATAATATTTCTAGAATGCAAAGACAGTACATAATTAGAGCTGAGAAGTTAATGTTGAGGGGTAAATACTGCATAAGGTTAAGGATAATGAGAAGGGTGAACTTCAGAAAATATCATAGTGACTGTTATTTCAGAAGAATTACAAATGAGACAGACATTACTGATTCATAATGCCCTTGGAGCCTGACAAGATGGCCAACTAGCAGGGGTTGTTACCTAATTCCTCTAAAATCAACCCTGGAGAAACTGCACAAATAAGGCAGAAATGTGGATCTGAGGAATTAACATTAAAAGAATGAACAGCCCCTGGGAAACCAATAAAAAAAGAATAAAACAAAAGACTCCTGAACTAGTGTACCTGCATGTGTGTGTTTGTACATGTTCATGCAGGGTGTTGGGGTTGGTGAGAATAATGGGAAAAGCCTATTGGCAAAGTGGCCTTACCTACTTGTGAAAGGAGAGGATGTGACAGAGTATTTAAATTCTGTTCTTGCTTATACTTCAAGGTCTCTTGAGACAAGCACATCCCGTCACTCATAGATATCAACAGTAATAGTGGAGTCAGCAGAGAAATATCAGGCAGCTGGAAAGCCTGTGGGGTGAGGAACTAATGAAAGCAGGTTCAGGTGAGCCTACCCTATCTCTGTCCTTCACTCTAACGCCCCTCCCAGTAGAGAGCCAGTAGATCAAAACTCATGGAGTTTGCTTCTTCATGACAATCCCCAACCAGATGAGCTGCCTGACATCACAAAAGTAAGCAGGGGTGGCTCTAGGGAGTTCTGTGTTATATGGGGTGATTGGACTCATTACCTACTAGACATTTCCTCTTGAATGCTTCATTAGTCACCTTAGTCTTCATATGTCCAAAATAGAATTTGTCTTCTTAAAATCTACCTGTCCTTCTTTTGTTCCTTTTATGGAACTATCACCCATATAGCTTTCCAAGCCAGAAATTTGAGAACCATCCCATATACCATTTATTCCTATGTTTTGTCACTTTTTTCTGCTAAATGTTCATTCTCTTCATTTCCACTACTAGGTCCTTAGATATATAATTTTAATTTATAGTATGTCATATATAACTTATATAGCACCATATATAATCTTGCTACTGGGCTATAATTGTACCGGACTCTATTATCACCAGAATGAACTTCCTAAAACAAAAATCTGATCACATAGCAGAATGAAACCTTAAAAGTTTTCTTATCCATCCTATTTCCAGTTTTTGTGTTCAATCATAAACCATCCCATACAAGTAGAAATTTGTATTTTTAAAAGATATCCAGAGGAAAAGAACTGCCTATGCCAATACTTAACCATCTGTGTTCTTAAGACTATTTCCTTTATTAAAATTATGCCCTTTCTAATACTATTTGAAGATCTCCCACTGTCTCAATTTATATAATTAATCCTTCTTAATGAATGATTCTGAATTATGTAGTATGTGATGTAATAATGTATTAATGTTCCTCATTTATAGCCTAGATATCCCCCCTCTTCTCATTTCAAAGGCCAGCCACATTGCCAGGAAAAAAACTAAGTAAATGTTTGAGGAAGATCCCTCCTCAGCTTCATCAGTACTTTTCCTCTCACAGTCAATGCTGACTGCTCATTTACCAAAAGAAATGCCAAGTCCTCTAAATGGGATGATGATTTTCTTCTCATGGTGGTGCGATAAAGCAGACTTCACTTAGAGGTGTCAATGAGTCTCTTCAGTTTTCCTAAAACAATTAAGTGTACTGTTGCAAGTATATACGTACGTTAAATAAATGGAATAATACCCATTGCTGTTATAAGTAAAAAGGGAAATGTAAAGTTCCTACTAATTTTTACTTTTCTTAGAGTCACAAAGTGAAAGCTTTTAAGGAGCTGGTTAGTTTTTTTATAGAAATTTTCTGGATTTTAATCTCTCCTCTTTAACCTGAGCTCTGAGGATTCCTTATCCATGAGCCTTCTTCTAGGAGTTTCTATACTCATATCATCCCCTTCCTTTGTTAGGAAACCTTACCGCTAGACACAGTAGAATTTCACTCTGTTTTCATTCTACTCCAAACCCACATGTATGCTCGAGTCTATGGCTTTGTGTCTGAAGCAGCAACCTGAGACTCTGAAGGCCAGACAATGACAGTAGTCTATTACAAGAATAGAGGGTAGTCGGGCTTAAGAACTCTGGGTTCTGTGGTTTAATGTGAGATTGGCTCCTCTGGCCTGGAAGTTGCTTTTGCTATTAGCACTAATGTGAGATAAAATCTCACTGAGTTCTTTGGATATTGAACTCTTTAGATTAAGCACAGTGTCATCCCCAAGGGAAGTACTAACTTGGGGGCTAGCACTATTAATATCAAGGCACATTTTCCTTTCTCTGACATCAGTGAGCCCCCTACCGCACATTTGGACATTGGACCTCTTCTCTAGTCTTCTTTAAATGCAAGTAATATAAAATAAAAAAGAAAATATATTACCTATAATGGCTTCTCTTCTTGGAAGTGCTCAAGATTGATCATTCTAGGAAGGACTCAATTAAATTTCTCAATTTTCTTCATCTTTATTTTGTGAAATTTGGAGATGAGAAAAAAATAGCCAATTCTTTCCAATGCCTTCATTTTGGCTTCTCTTTTCTTATGTCTAGGCTGTTGTACCTACCTTATAAACTCTGCTATTCTTAACCAGCAAAGCCCAAGATGTGAATGTCTAACTTAGTGTCTGACAAATAACTCCCTAAATGCATGATTACTGAATGAATAAACTGCAAAACACAGTTTAGATCTTTTGTGCAACATAGTGACTACAGTTAATAACAATGTATTGTATTATTGTAAACTGCTAAGAGTAGATTTTAAATGTTTCTGACACAAAAAACGATAAGTATGTGAGGGTAATAAATATGTTAATTAGCCCTATTTAGCCATTCCACAATATATATATATTTCAAAACAATATATACACAATACATATATACACTTTGTATCTGTCTATTAAAATATAAATTAATATTTCTAAAAGAAGCAGTTTATGGTGAATGTGCAAGCTTACTGAAGGAAAAGCCTTGACTCTTTAATTTTGGCACATTTTACCTGCCAAACTTTTGTTTTCCACCCAGAGAAATGGGTGGTTTTCTACTTCATGAAATATGGAATATCTAAAATGTAGCATTTAAAATTTTACTGGAAAAAAAACAAAAAAACACTTGGCACTAGTGCCCCAAAATACTACCCTACCTAAGTGAAACTCAAAAGGGATTTTTATAAAAATTAATTAAAATACATATATGCTGGGTGGGTTTATACAGAGGTTCCTCTAGATCTGTATGTAGGAGCTACAGAGTACTGCAGTTGCACCTTGAAGGATAAGCCAGCCAGCTGTTCAGCTCTGACCGCTTGCTTTCTTAGAGCATTCTCAGCTCCTAATGATGCAATGACTGAAAAGTCCCCAGGCAGTCCAAAGTTTGACAATTAAATCTTACTAACAGAAATTCTGACATATTTCTATCATACCAGCTAAGACTATTTTATTTGTATTTATCTTCACTACTCTCCAAGGATATATAAGCACCCACTCTTGGCTAGCATTTTCCTGGGCATTGTAAAGATTTCACATAGTTTATGATCTAGGTGGCAAATAAGAGTAATGCATAAAATGATTTGGGAAAAATATTTAAAAACACCACTAAGCACTATAAAAAGAGAAAAAATGCTATATACTCTTTAAAGAAACAAGGAGAAAGCCAGGCAGGTATAAGGGAAATAGCATTCTCAAATGGCATCTTTAAACATCTGTAGAAGGGGCATACAGGATAGCCACAGACATGCAGCTCTGATGTCAACTCCATCTCTCAAACCGAAAGCTTTACCCGCAACTCTATACCCGATAATATACATAAAAAAAGTGGACATATACAAAGCATATGACAATATCTTTGCGTCTACAAGAAGTGCACTAAAATAGTAAATAAAAATTACACTAAAATAATGTTTCTTCAACACTAGTAAGAGGTTTTTTTTTTGTTTTATTTTGTTTTTTTTTAGCACAGTGAAAAACAGAACAAAGTTTCTGACCATGTAGTATAGTCATATAATGTATACTTCATACATTCTGATCATGTGCTTACCTTAAGGTGAATCTAATATTGTATGTGCATCCATCATGATATCTGGGATTAGGTACTCATGGTCAAATAAACAGATCAAGAAGTCCAGGTAGTTCTTTATGTCACCATACAATGTTGCTGAGGTTAGAGAAATGAGGAGAACCAGGGAAGTTTAAAGTTTAGAAAACAAAAGGGAAAACAGCTGTAAAAGATGGGATTCAAATAGACAAATTTGTCTAAGGAAGAAAACAGATATTGTATTATTTCCTGTTATATTCCTGTCATGACGTAACTTGCTGAACTCAGACATTAAGGCCAGATGGTTCAGTCAAAAGGAGACCTTTGGCCAGAGACCTTGTCTCAACAAATTTTGGTAAAAATCTGTTAACTTTTATTATTGTTTTCTTGTTCTTCATTTGCATGGCTTCCGATTCCTGAGTTAAAAACATATTTTAAAATGCTTACTCAAAAAGTGTTCATATCCAACCAGATTAAAACATTATTATTATAAAAGACTATCAAAATCAAATCCCAGCAGTGAGACCTGTCCTTGGAAGCATTTGCAGAGAAATTAATTGTGTAGTTAGAATTGCAATGTGCATAGCACATTACTTAATCTAATATTACAGGGGTTTAAAACTACAGTAACTTATCTGACAACAAATGGTTGAAAATAAAAATGATGATAATCATTAGACTCAAGGAGTTTGAAAGAAATAAACACAAAGACATAACGTAGAAAAGAATAATAGAAAATTACCACTGTGGAAAACAGTGTGGCGATTCCTCAAGGACCTAGAAATAGAAATTCCATTTGACCCAGCAATCCCATCACTGGGCATATATCCAAAGGATTATAAATCGTTCTACTATAAGGACACATGCACACAAATGTTCATTGCAGCACAGTTTACAATAGCAAAGACCTGGAACCAGCCCAAATGCCCATCGATGATAGACTGGACAGGAAAAATGTGGCACATATACACCATGGAATATTATGCAGCCATTAAAAAGGAGGAGTTCACATCCTTCGTAGGGACATGGATGAACCTGGAAAACATCATTCTCAGCAAACTGACACAAGAACACAAAATCAAACACCACATGTTCTCACTCATAGGCGGGTGTTGAACAAGGAGAACACATGGACACAGGGAGGGGAGCACTATACACGGGGGTCTGTTGGGGGGGAGGGGGGATAGTGGGTGGGTGGGGAGTTGGGGAGAGATAGCATGGGGAGAAATGCCAGATATAGGTGAAGGGGAGGGAGGTAGCAAATCATACTGCCACGTGTGCACCTGTGCAACAACCTTGCATGTTATTCACATGTACCCCAAAACCTAAAATGCAATAAATAAATAAATAAATAAATAAATAAGAATAATAGAAAATTAACAAAGCCAGAAGATCTTTAAAAAGATTAATAAGTTAGATCTCTGACAAGACAAGTAAAAAGAGAAATGATGAAATAAGTAATATTAGACAGGAGAATGGATAAACTCGTAGAAGCAGAGAGTAGAAGGGTATAAAAATGGTGACTGTGTAGAGGTGATAAATACGTTAGTTACTTGGAATGTGGTAATCATTTCACAGTGTATGTCAAACATTAAGTTATACAACTAAAACGTATATTTTTTTTTTTCTTTTTTTGAGACAGAGTCTTACTCCGTCTCCAGGCACGAGGCTGGAGTGCAGTGGTGCAATCTCAGCTCACTGCAACCTCCGCCTCCCGGGTTCAAGCAATTCTCCTGCCTCAGTCTCCCGAGTAGCTGGGACTACAGGCACGTGCCACCACACGCAGCTAACTTTTGTATTTTTAGTAGAGATGCGGTTTCACCATGTTGGCCAGGATGGTCTCGATCTCTTGACCTCATGATCCGCCCACCTCGGCCTCCCAAAGTGCTGGGATTACAGGCGGGAGCCACTGCGCCCAACTAAAATGTTTATTTTTTATCACCAAAAATTTAGATGTAATAAAGTAAAAAAAATTAAAGACCAAAAGATGAATTAATTAATAACATATTTTTAGTATACTGTTGAAAGAAATAAACTTATGTATATATAAAAACAAATTCGTATATATATATAAACACAGTAGAAGGAAGATGTAAATAAATATTTACTGAGGTTGTTATTGATGTTATGAATCATTCAACGGTTACCCAATCCCTATCTAATAAAAGTTGTTTCAGAATATAGTGAAAGATGAACAATGCCAAGCTGATTTAATGAAGCTAGTGCAATTATCCAAAACCAGATAAAGACAACATACAAAAGCAATTGTAGGATTATTTCACTAAATACAGATGAAAGAATTCTAAAATAAATGTATTTAGAAACAATAAATCATGCTCAGTTTGTGAACCAATATCAGAAAATTTATTATTGATATTCAGCACATTAATAAACTAAAAGATAAAAATTATATCATTATCTCAATAGACACATACAAAAAACAATTGTCTAAGTTCAACACTTATTTAGGACAAAAACTCAGAAAACTAGGAATAAAGGAGAACCTCCTCAATTTGAAAAATACTATAATTCCAAGAAGTATAATAAAATTTATACTTAATGGAGAAGATGTATATGAAAGCCCTCTACAATTAAAAATTAGCAAGGGCATCCATTATCAGCAGTGTTATTTATCAGAGTTTTAAATGTATATTAAAATAAATAAGATGTATAAGGACTTCATATACATAGAAAAATCAGCAGAATAAATACAAACACCATTAGTAAAAATAAGAAATTTTAGCATGTTTGCTGAAATCAAACTAAACGTTAAATATAAATTGAATTCCTCTACATCAAAAATAGCCAGATACAAAATAGAATAAAAAATACAAATAGCATTTTATTAGTAGTAACAGAAACTAAAAATTGTAATAGTAACAATCACTAGAAGTATCTAGCGATCATCTCGACATCAAAAATACTAAAATCTTTCTCAAGGGTATAAAGGAGGGTCAATGGAGAGAATTTGTGGTGTTGGATAACAATAGCTATTATAAAAATTGAATTTTCCCCAAATTAATTAACACAATTACTCCAGTCATAATTCTAATTGTCTTGTAAAATAACTTAATAGGTTTACTCTAAAATTTCTATGAAAGTATAATCATTCATGAATATCTAAGGATAAATTCTGAAAAAAAGTAGGAAAAAGGGGACCAGGTATAAAACAAACTGAAACAGTAGTATTAAAACAATATAGTCCAAGTAAAAGAATAGATCCATAAATCAAGGGAACCAAATATAAACCCCATGTATAGACTATTTTATGTAATTATGTTGGGCAAATTGGAATATTATATCAAGAACACTAAAACTGAACTCATAATTTACAATGGTGAACTCTGGATTTTCTACCCAAGAAATAGGCTGATAACACATGGGAGAGTGTATTTACATTGGGAGAAATGGCAAGGGATTTCTGTTTTCTTATAAGAAAGGCTGTGAGAAGTGAATGCCACTGCCGCAATAATTAGAAATAATAAAAATAAATTTTAAAAAAAATTGGAAAAAATCAGATTGCTGCAGAAGCAACAAGGAAAATGCTGCTCTCAGATTAGCCCATTTTCTTCCCTAAGACATTTGTGAATCTGGATGTAGACTGAGGACAGAGTGGCTTTATTAGAGAAAAAACAAATCACTGAAGCTTTTGATATTGCTTGGCTTAGGATAATGTATTAAAATCTAGAAGAACCCCATATATATGTCTGTTTTCCTCATAGGGTATTTGCAGTGTTTTGGGATAGTTAAAGGAGACTAGGAAGCTGGTCCAGGAACTTCTAAAAGAGATCATTAAATCTTTCACAGTTTCATGGTAATTAGGAGACAAAAACCTATCCAAGAGGGAGGCGGTATTTTCAACACTGAGTCAATATCCTCTAGATATTTGCAAATATTGGTGTTATATAGAGTAGGAGGCTAACAGACTGATTTCAAAACCTGTAAATAAAATAATTGAATCTTGCAGTCTTTCAGGACTGTAGAGGCAGAGTTTTATCATCTCTTGGTATTTTCTACAAACCAGAGATGTGCTGTTTCTCTAAACTACAACCTAGCTCTTACTCATCTAAAGCACTTTTGAATTAAGGTAGCTAGCCTCTCATCCTGTCTGACTAACAGATAGAGTGAACAGAAAAGAAAGAAAGATAAACACAAAGAAAAAAAGACAAGTGGAGAAGATGACAAGATGATAATAGCTATCTGGAAACATGGCAGCAGCAATGATGGCAAGTTTTTAAGGGTTTTGATATCTTCTCACAAAAACAGAGTAGCTAGATAAGCCCTCCTTCCCCTGGAAGGAAAAAAACATCATCCAAAATCTCCGATGTTCTTTTACATACAATGTTAAGTATGCAATAAAAATTTACTAGAAATGCAAAGTGACAAGACAATGGGACCCCTGATCAAGAGAAAAATTCAACAATAGAAGCAGAACTGGATGGTCCAAATATTGAAGTACTGGAATTAGCTGACAAATTTTATTAGTACAGAACTGACCTACCTGGGAACTGGGGGAAAATACCTGGTTTCCATCTCTGCTAATTTATAAGCAAATGTGGTAAAATCATTCCCTGGAATATTATATACAAAATTTAGAAGTCACAGAATCATATACCATTGCAATTTGAATAGATAACAGAATGCTGAGTGACAAAGTTAAGAAACACCATGCATATGTACACAAAGCATTGTGGTTTTTTTTTGAGACATAAACAAATAAATAACATACAGCTGGAATATACTGCAATCGTTACCTGTAAAGAGGAATTCAAGCAAAAAAAAAAAAAAAAAAAAAACGGGAGAACGATAATGTATGGATATTCCCTTGTCCAGTAATGTGAGATGGTATGAACTGAGGAATCTGAATAATTAAATCCTCAGCATCTTAAATTCAAAAGTTAACTAGGAACAGGATAGGGAAGAGAAGGGAAAGAATGAAGTGAAAAAGAAGAGAAAGGAATGTAAGAGGAAAGAAATGCAAAAGGAAAAAGGAGAGCAGGAAAGAAAAGCAAAATTCCCAACTTGAAAATGTGTCAACAGTGTTTTTCTCTATTTAATGGAACTGTGCACTATTTTTATCTTTTCATTATGCTTACTTATATTCACCAAATTTTCTGTATTACCTGCATAAAAAAGAATAATTAATTTTTAACAAACTTTTATTAACAAATAATTTTCACTAATGCTCTAATATATCTTAATCTCAAGTTCAAAACTATTATTCAATAAGCTGACTAAATCAACCCTGAGCTATATGAAGTTATCATTAGGTAATGGAAATCTATCCACATTTAAAGAAATAAATATATAATAGAGTCATTGATGTCAAATGAAAGACTGAGAAAACACAATCCTTTGTCTCTTGTTCTAAGCATAGATATTCTAGAAGACTCTCTGTTGAGACAGAGTCTCTGTCTGTCATCAGGCTGGAATTCAGTGGCAAGATCTTGGCTCACAGCGACCTCTCTGCCTGCTAGGTTCAAGCGATTCTCCTGCCTCATCCTCCAGAGTAGCTGGGATTACAGGCACAGACCACAACACCCAGCTAATTTTTGTATTTTTAGTAGAGGCAGGGTTTCACCATGTTGGCCAGGATGGTCTTGATTTCCTGCCCTTGTGATCTGCCCACCTCGGCCTCCCAAAGTGCTGGGATTACAGGTGTAAGCCACCACACCTGGCCTAGAAAACATTTTAAAGAGAATTTTGGTCCCATGAACAAAATCCTTTTGTCTCTTGTTCTAAACATAGATATTCTAGAAGACTTTTTAGAAAGAATTTTGGTCTCATGAACAATCAGAGAAATTAAAATTTTTAAATTAATACTACAAGTTTTATCCACTAGATTGGCAAAAATTTGAAAGTTGAATAGTATCACTTGGTGAGGCAATAAAGCAACTGACACTTTTGAACTGCTGATAGGAGTATAAATTGGTACAGTTATGCTGGAGCAAGTATTAATTGACCATTTCGTAAAGCAAACCCAATAGTTTTTTTAAGTACTTACATTAAATTCTTATGCGTTTGCACAAGAGGACAAGTATGAGAATACTAATCACAGCATTGTTTGTCACGGTGCAGTAGGGGAATAGACAAAGAAAATCTTATGTGTTCATTTGAAGGAATACTGAATATTGTAAAAGAGAATTTAGATCTCAAATCCTAATTTTTAAGTTAATAAAGCAAAATACAGAACCATATGTATCATATGCCAATTATACAAAATTTAAAATGCTCATGTATAGCAATACTTTACATTATCTAATTGCGCTTTTACGATTAAAAATATTGAAAATGATGGCTTTTCCTGGGAAGAAGGGAAAGAGTAATGAAACAAAAAATGTAAATTAAAAAGTGACATTGGCTACATCTACAATGCTTCATTGTGAATGGAAAGAAAAAGAAAAAGACTAGTGGAGAAGATGGCAAGATGACAATAGCTATCTGGAAAGATGGCAGCAGCAATGATGGCACCTTTCTGAACCTTTCTATATCTCCTCATAAAAACTATCTAGTTCTTATGAAACACAGTTACTCTGTAACTATCTAGAATGGAATGGAAATTATAAAGGGGATTCTGGGGTTGCAAGCAGTTCTATTTATTGATCTAGGTGGTGTTTGACTTGTAATAATTTCAGAAATTGATAATAGCAGCTGTGTATGGATAATTACAATATATGTACTTGTCGTATTATTTGTACTTTACTGTTGCATTAAAATTCCTCCAAAAATATAATAAAATATGTTGGTGGGTCGACACCAAGATATTAAAAAGCTGGTAGACATATTTTCCTCAAAGCCCAAAGTTATAAGCTACAAAACCCACTTGTTATTCATTTCTCTAAGCCTAGCTTCAAGAATAGGCTCTGAGCTTGTTTGATTGCCATGTTATACTTGATCATAAATAATACAAATAGGATAATATATTTAGAAGTATTGCTTATTCAAAATTCTTGAAGTTCTCAGTAAATTTTATACTAAATTAGGAATGTTTTATCATTCATGAATAAAATAGGCAGATAGATTATATTATGCAGAGATTTTATAATAGTGGAACATTTTATGATAAGCTATCCAAATATTCCATGTCCCAATAATAATAAAACATATGCTAAATGAGTTCATTATGTTTTATTGTTTAAAAATTATTTTATACACATTATTAGTTGATTTTCTCAACATACTAAGAATTCATTCAGATGCATTAACCCTATTTTTAATTTAATTTAATTTATTTGAGTCAGGTTCTTGCTCTGTCATCCAGGCTGGAGTGCAGGGGCGTGATCACAGTTCACTGCAGCCTCAATCCCCCTGTGCTCAGGCAATCCTTCCACCTCAGGCTTCCAAGTAGCTGGGACTACAGGCACAAGCCACCATGCCCACCTAACTTAAAGAAGATTTTAAGAGACAGGGTCTTGCTGTGTTGCCCAGACTGGACTTGAGCTCCTGGGGTCCAGTGATTCTCCCACCTGGGCCTCCAAAAGTGCTAGAATTACAGGCATGAGCCACCGTGCTGGGACAATACTAATTGATTTTTACTCTCTAATCTCAAAAGGTTAATAATATACTCAAGATTACATGAAAGTTTGTGGAAGAAATAAAATTCCAAATTAAGTGTTACTTTTCTTTAGGTCTGGTGTTTTGCTATTAGTTTTAAAGCATTGATTTTTTTTTTCTGAATCTGCTGCCTAGTCTATTGTATTTGGCAATTTAACTCATGGGTTTAACCTCATTAACTTAATGTTCTAACTGTGTTAATTAAATTAGGACAAGCATGATTAGACATTGAATTCTACCTGAAAAAACATAAGGGATCCTCAAAAAATATTCTATTTTTGCTTTCAAACTCATTAAAGAGCACTGGGCAACCAAAGTAGATATAAGTAATAAGAGGAATGAAAAGCTTACTTTGTCATCTACTCAACAACCCGCACAAAGCCTGAAGTCATTTCATAGACAAAGATTTCTTTAGAAATCCCAGGGTTATAGGTTATCGCAATTATGATATTCATAAGAACATTGATGGGGTAACAAAAATTCTATTTGGCCAAGGACAGAATGAGAGTTTCGGACCCCAGTACTTTGCCATGCAACCTGTCAGAGCTCCGTATTAACCTACTGGCTCCAAACATATGTAAAGTAGTTTGTAATATTGGTTTATCACAGCTATCCTTGTTGAGTTATTATTCTATGTCAGGAGTAAAAACAAATGTGCTAAAGGAGAATATGGGCATAAATTATGAAATCTCAGTCATGCAAGCCCTCCTAATTTTAATTGCCCTATTTAAAAAATATATAAATTAGCTATTAACTATGTCTTGGGTGGCTAGAAAACCTATTACTGAATAGTTTCTATAAATATTTACAAAGCAAACATTCTTCAGAGATTCTGATCTCTTACAAGGAACTCTGGGAAACAATTCAACAAATCAATTTTAAAAATATTTATTGATCTGCTAAATGGTGCCAAACACTGAAATATCTATTACATATACAAAAATAAGTATGAGTTGGGGCCTTTTTCCTCTCAAAAAGGTAACAATCTAGAAAGAAGAAAATACAGATAATTAAATAATCCTAATATAATATAAGCACATTCCTGTCTGTGATCCTAAAAAATATAATCTTTCCTCTATATCTTCATACAGCCCACAATCCTGAAAGAATTGAAGCTTTCTGAAGACATAGATAAGGAAGTAATTAGTTGTACACTGTAGTGAAGGAAGTTAGAAAAAATGTTTTAGAAATTAAAATTTTCAGCTGAACGCCTTCTGAATTTCATGTGGGCTTCCACAGCTTGAACCCCTTCTGGCAACTGAAAATATTTGCTGTCTGTTAAGACAAATTATTTTATTCAATTTTTCTTGTTCATTGAATCACTTAGAGTTTTTAGATTGCAAGTAACAGAAATTCACTTAGAGTAAATTAGACAACATAAAATAAATTAACTAGAATAGATGTAATGATCACACCTAAGGAAATCAGAATGACAGGTCTTAGAATGGAAACCAAAAAGGATCTGGAGAACTCCTCCAGGATCTACATCACAGAAACTGATGAATAGTTTCTTCAAAACGCTGTAACCAGGAAAAAAAATGGAGTTCCAACCTATGTTAAAAGGATGACATAAAATATATATGCAAAATAGGCATGTCACAAATATATAATTTAACACATAATTATGAAGCAAATACCATATGACAGCTGCTCAGATAAACAGAACATTATCAGTACTATGTAAACCTTTAATGTGTCCTTTCCTAATTAGAATCCACTCACTTTGTGAAAATAATTTTCTTGCTGCTCCTAAACTTTTGTAAAGTTCAAAAACAAGCAAACTATTGTCTATTCTTTCTCACAATAATCAAATTAATTCAAATTTTAGAAAATAAATAAGGGAAGAGATGAATAGAGATTGGGGGAGAGACAGAATTTAAAGAGGAGGGAAGAAAAAGAGATTGATTCAGGTCTTCAGATTGAGTAAGCTTGGAAAACATCCTCAGCCTTGACTGACAATGCTAATAAAGACTAGATCGAGAGAGAAATATTACTTAAAGCAATACATGATGTCCATACTAGCAGAAATGTGAACTCATGCTGGTCAGGAAAAATTGACAAATGTCTACTATATCCATGAATTTTCCATATTAGTGCCACAACAGCAGAAGTTCATATATAGTAAAAAAATTTCAAATGTCAGGAAACTGTTCAATTTAGGAACATATATCTTGACTCAGTCAAAAATCAACATCTTGACTGACTTCTTCATGTTCTCCATATTGTGGAGTTCATTTAAGACCTCAATCAAATTCTACCTCTTCTAAGAACCCAACTAAAGCCCTCGCAACTCTCTTCTAGACTAGAAGTTGGTGTTCACCAGTCGATATTACATTCTCTTTATGCTTTTTGTGGGTTTTTTTTTTTTTTTTTTTTTTTTGGAAAATTTTATTCCATTTTGTTTCCATGTGAAGCACTGACAATAGAAAGGAGGCAGCACATTCCACTTATTTTTCTGAAAAACCACATGGCTAGATTAACTTTCTCCCTACCCAGGACAGAATTGAATAAACCGCATCCACCACCCACCCCCGCCAGCAAAAGCTAAAAAGGGGGAGTTGTGGCAATTGCTTAAAAAAAACAACAAATCAATGTGTAAGAATTCCCAAATGATCAGTGGTCAGATTTGTTCTTTTTGCACTTGGAGGGCACTCCCTACCTCCTCATCTCTCCCCACCATTACCACCTCCTTCAAAGGAGACACACAGAAAGTGCCTTCCAAATGGAAACCCTATTCTGTTGACTGCCATAGGCTTAGATGTATCTGCCAATTTCAGCCAAAGGGATGGCCCATCTGTCAACTTAGAAAGGTTCAGAGGTATAATGTCACCCCAGCATCACGGTCAGCTCCATGCCTGGACAATAGCCTTGCAGGTTAAAATACAGGTAAGACATGGCACATACACATTTATGGCTGTTTAATACCAGAAAGTGAATCCACTTTAGAGATTTATCAAATGAGGAAAATGGGTGGATGGTAGTGCTGTATGTGTTCCATACTGGTGCCTGTTGCACTCAGAATTAACACTGCTTAACTAATGTCTTGCTGGGGAAAAGCAGAAGATAGAGTGGTAAGAGAGGAAGTAAATGTAACAAAGGAAAACAGCTTGCCTGAAATTATGTAATGTTTTTTGTCTTTTGCCTATATAAGGCATTTTAAATTGGAAAAACGTCTTTCCTTCACACTCTTCCAAATAATCAGAAGGAATATAAAAGCTGATTCAGAATACAAATAAAACCTGTTTCATCTCCCCCCACCTCCAAAATTATTATTCTTCATACCCCAAGCCCATAAAGTACAAGGCAGGCAATTGATTTTCTAATTAGGAGGCAAATCATGTCCACCTGGAGGATGAGGTGGTTGCCCCAAGGGTCCCTTCTGAAAGCTCAAGCCCTGATCCTGCCCTTTTCAGGCCTCAAAAGGTAAGCATCCATCTTTGGTGAAGTTTTAAGTCTCACTGGGGTGCCTGCCAGCCATGGCCTCCCGGGCAGCGGGAAGTCAGGGCCCTCCTGGCTTTCCTGTGCATGCCCTGCCAGGAGTCTAGACTGTTCCATCTACACACAGTATTAAGCTTCATTCAGTTGGTAGAAGTGGGCACAGACTGGAGACAGCACCTTCTACATTAGTCATGCCAGACAGGCAGCAGAGAGGAAACCAGAGGCCAGAAGAGTGATTTTAAAAGGAAAAGAAAGAGCAGCTTTGGTCACCCAAAACTTTGAAAGGATGATGTTTAAAAAATAAAATATGGGTACTTATTTTTTTTTCTCTGCAGTGATGTGACATTTCTAAAAAAAAGGTTTAAGAGTAGTTGTTTTTGCTTTTCCGATTTAACCATTCCTAGAAACAGATGGGACAGTAGTGCTGTGATGTGGCTTGTGTATGAGTGGCCACTCTGGTCTGGGTCCTTTAGACCACATGATGGTACGGGCCTGCCTTCCCTTGGACTGGCGTGGCAAAAAGTCTCCGTCTGCCTAGAGAGAAGGGGTGGCCAAAAACAGCTGTCATGTTCATCCATTTTGGTTTCTTAGCCCATCTTCTCTCTTCCTTTTTCAATTGTCCTATAGCCATTTCATCCGTGCAGCTGGAGTGCACCTGCGTCCCAAACATCACTGATGTGAAAATGAAGAAGAGCAGCCCCCTCAAAGCACAGCGGGATGAGGAAGACCACCGTGGTGGGTGGAAAGAAGAAGCTACACTCTGTCAAACTGACTTAAAAGGGCTGCATTTTTACCCGAGGAGAGATACGGGCGTCTGCCCCTCCTCCCCTGCTCAGTTCATAGGCTTTGGGAGATATGAGTAATCTTCTTCACGGCAATGCAGGAAATGGAATCCGCCACGTTGCGGGCGTTCGAGGAAATGAGAGCTACGCACATGGCAAACAGGACGATGCGCTTCTGCTAGTTCTCATCGAAACAGATGTTGACCGGGGACGGTGGGGGTCCACCCCGCGAGTACACCCCTCACAAACACTGCAGCCGTGAGCTCGGTCAGGCTCGATGCTGCAGCACTGGGACACTAGGACACCACGTGCCCGGCTTCGTCTGTGAACTCTGGATGAACTATTGAGTGGCATTTTATCTGGGCGCTGCCCTAGGATCTGTCAGCACGGCCCGGCAGTGGGAAGCCAGGGCCAAGGAACAGCAGGTTGAACACAATTCCATTGATGATGCTGTTTCTATAGTCTCGGTATGGAATCAGCATGAAAAAGAGGACCACAAACTCCGCACAGGGGACCAGAAACCAGGTGACGATGGCACAGGCGATGCCACAGCCCTCGTGGATAAGCCACATGGTTCCCACAGGACCACGGTAGGGAGGTAAGACAGGCGTCTCCAGCTGTGGGTACTCTGGTTTTCGCTCAGAATCTCGGAAGTGGTGGGCGGGGATCAGCATCATAAGCTATTTGTCCTTACTGGCCTCGTGAGGCAAGAGGCAGTTCCCCAGTCTCAGGACCCCATGGGGCTCCAGCCTTTGCCGCTGTCAGCTCCACCACCACATTTCCGTGAGTCCCCAGCCCGGGGCCTGGCCTCGGACTGCAGCCACGGCTCCTCGGCTGGAGGCCTGCAGCTCTCTGGACTAGGCCAGACACGAGGCCTCTTTCTGCTAACTCTTAATATCATTTCCATTTAATGAGCGTCCGCTCTGAATTATACACTATGCTAAACATTTACAAGCACTGATTTTAATTTTAACAGTAATCCCAGGAGATAATCTATCCTCATTCTACAGAAGAGGCAAATGAAGCTTAAATATATTAAGAAATTTTTTACAAGAACTGTCCTCCTCCTTACAGAATCCAGGGCACAAAGTTGAAGTGCAGCAATCACCTGAGTGGTATGTTAGATACTCTTAACAGTGCCAATATTAGAGGAGGAAATTTGGAAACAGAAAGAAACATCCTAAAAAGTAAATTGAAATCTGTTTGCCATTTTAAGGTACTCTTTTGGAAATAGTCTATATTAAACAAGGACTAGTATCTTAAACCAAAATTTGTTAAACTTTCTGACAGGAAATATAAATTTGATAGCAAAAAATATTTCTTTGTAGGAGTAATACCAAGAAACAGTACCTACATTTTGAGAAAATTTAAATTCAATTTTTTATCACCTACTATAAGATTCCTATGTCCCAGAATTTTGATACTAATTTTTTAAAAGTATCATATTAGGTGGCACATTGTTATGCTAATAGACTCCAATGAATCACATTTCTCAGTATTCACATGTGGGGGTTTCCCTCCCACATGTTCTTGGTTATATGGCTTGCTTAGGAGAATGAGAAACACATGTACACAACGGGGTTTGTCCTCAAGGAGTATTGCTAACACCATTCTAGACTTCTAGAGGATCAAAGACCACATGGAAAGGAAAGCAGCCATCGCAAATGTCCCAGTCAAGCTGAGCTCCCAACAGACCATCTAGCTGAATGAATCTGAATGAATGAATGAATGAGAGAGCCCAGGATAACATTGTGGAGCCACCTACCTAACCCATGGAATTGCAATAATCAATGTGGTTATTTTGTTGCTTTAAGTCAAGAATAGAAAATTGATTTGTAAAACGGTACCAGAATTGGACAGTTACCAAAACACTCTCCTAAAAATTGTGGTATTGGTTTTGAGACTGGGCAAGGAACAGTCACTGGAGGAGTTGAGAGGAACCTGCTATTAGAGGCTAAAAAGATGTTTTGTAGTACCGAAGCAATGACAAACTGTTCTCTACAGTCTTTGGAGATATAGAATGTGCCTAATAAATGTGCAGTCATGAATGAATGAATGACTAATGAATGGATGTGAGTAATGAATGGATGTGAGTAATGAATGAATGGCTATGCAGTAATGAATTTAGGAGAATTCAGGGCAGAGTTTAAAACGTCAATTATCTTCTTTGGTTGTATATGATAGAGTAAAGAGAAAGAGGAGCTAAAGGGGGAATTTTATTTTGTAAGGGAGATGTAGATAATATGTAAAGAAGCTAGGAGTTGCTTGGTTGAAAAAATCAAAACATTTCACATTATCTCCAGACAGCAGAGAATTCTCATAAAAAGAATGCCTTTAAAATAATTATCAAATCAGTGTTGTGGCTGTAAGACCCTTTGTTAAGACATCAAGACAATTGAAGGAGGTGCCTAGTAGACTCTTTCATCTAGAAGAAAAAGGCTTTTAAGAATCTCATAAGCTTTGTCCCACAGCAGCCACAGAGGTCTGCCTTAAAAATAATTGTAAATGTGGCTTTAGGGGGCATCAAGTGAACTCTGTGATTTTTAAGAGAATTTATCAGTTTGTATTGAAAAATATAGAGACAGTTTGAAAGGAAAAGAAGCCATTGTCTCCCCTAATTTACTGAGGGTAGTAGACTGATAAAGCTACTCAGCTGCAAATGTAGGTCATTACTTACTTTTTTTTAAAAAAAAGACATCTCCTAGGCCAGAACTGAATTCTCAGAGTTAAGAGTCAAGAATCACAAAAAAACATGTTTTAGAGAATGACTCCTAGGAACAGAACTAGGCCTTGATCAAGAAACATTCCCTGCCTTCAGTGTGGCTTGTGCCTGTCTGGCATTTAGAGTTGCTATGATCCAGTGATTGCCATGTTCTTCTCTTCCTTTCTTTTTTTGAATGGGAGTGTCTATTGCTGTCACTGCTCCCTGATTCATTGTTGTATGTTAAGTATGTGAGGGCCAAATAGCTTGTTTTTGTAAGTCATGAGGATTTATATAGAAAGATCTCCACCCAAAATACCTCATCCATATCCAAACCTGATTCTGTTTATTAGATTATAAACTCCCTAATTGACACTATGAGTGGATAAAGCCATCAGTGTTTCGGAGGTGATGAGTGTGTTCTGTGTATGGAAAAGACATGAATCACTAAAGCCAAAAGCTGGACTGTGGAGATTGCTACCAAAATGGAATCCAGTGAATTACACCTTCCTGTAACCACATTCTTGCAATATCTCCTCCCTCATGGGATTTGCTTTTGCCAGTGGAACATCAAGAATTTGCATATTGGAGTTTGCACTCTTGAAACATTGTTGCCCTATGTGAGGAAGCCTGGTCTAACCGCCTGGAGAACGAAAGACCACATATGGAAAAACACAAAGCCATCTCAGTTTTCTCAGCTGAAGTTAGCTCCCAGCCAATTTTCCATCTGGGTGAAGCTGTTCAAGTAAGCCCAGGTAAATATACCAAAAGAATTAGCCAGTTACAAGTTAGGGACCACTATCAAAGCTTTCTAAAGCCTTTATCATGCCTAACTAATGCTTTAGTTTTCAATAATTTATACATTCATAAACAAATACCACACCAAAATGATCTTTAGAGAACAGGAGCCTTGATACTTATTCTTAGCTCTTTGGTATGACCAAATAGACATTTAATTTTCAATATTAGTTTTTTACCGTCCATTTTTAAGCATGTTATGAGGTACAAGTAGAAGAGATTTGTTGAGAATTTTACAGCTCAAATCAAGTCTCAAATCAGTGACCCATACACATTCTCATTTAATACTTGGGACTTAATCTAAAAGTTTGGATCTGAACTGAATAATGCTTTGATAGAGCTGGGAGGGCAAGAAGAGGAGGATGAGAGAAGCTCATGTTAAAATGTAACAGGTTCCTACTATTATTACCATGTTTCATTAGTTTTTCTCAAATAATCCTTCCAATTTGTTATATTCCTTTAGTCAATTTCCAGTGTTCAGAAATTGATGTTTTTGACAGTTTTGTCCAGTTCTATCATTGCTTTACATGAAGAGAATTTGCTAAGCTCCCCACTGAGCCATTGTGAAAGTCCTGTTCCTCATTGCTTCTGTTTGAAGAGTTCTTATTTATTATCTTCTTACTATTTTCCAGGTAATCTATCAATATGAATGTATATAGATCTGTTTATATTATAGTGTACATTATTATTCACCACCAATTTCTTCCTTCATCTTATTCTATCTTTAAGATTCTGTTCTGATTCATTTTGTTAGTTTATTTTGCTTATGTAATTAGTATTCCTTAAGTATTTTCCTCAGAAAAAGAGTATGAATTATATACTCTATATTCACAGTCTTAGCAACAAAAAGAACTTTGGCACACATGGGCATATTACTCACCAGGGAACTTTCACTTCTGTGGGTAATCTGAGACACAGGCTATGTATGAGTCCCATGGAAATGAGCACATGAACTTGCCCTGAGTCTCTTATAAAAATCATGAGCAAGGAAAATGTTACACCAAACCTGAAAAGAAACCTGGAAAACTCTACTTACTGACCCTGAGACATATTAGGAAGCAAGTCAAGTGATATGTAAAGACATAATTCCTTTCAAGAGATCAGGACTTCAACTCCACCAGCTTATGGGGACAAACCTAAACTCATGTTTTATGCATGAATAAAAGCCTTGATTAATAAACTGACATGAACTTGGCATAAAAACTGGACTGAAGATGAATAAAAAGTTGTGGCTCAATTAAAAGTATGCCCAATATTAAGTAATGGGGAGGCTTCTATTATCCACAGCATTCAAAAACTCTTAAAAGAAGAAAATGACCAAGGAAGATTAATTCATAGATAAAAATTATAAAACATATGAGAAAGCATAACACCAACAATACAGGCTTAGATCTTGTAAAATAAACATTTGCATCCAAATGATTATAGCAAATAGATCAATCTGAAAGGATATCAAAATAAATACATTTCATCTCTAAAACAACTATATGAAGATATTCACACCATAAAACAATAATAGACAAATTTTGAAATGAGCCATATATGAAAAGTATACAAAAATGCTTAATCTAAAATATAGTCATTGAAATAAAAATTGTTCAACATTGATCAACTATGGATGAGATACTACTAAAGAGAGAATTAATGAAATAGTTCAGGAAATCACCGAGCCATAGGGAAATAAAATGGAAGAAAATATGAAAAAAATCATGAAGAATATATATCACCATCCTGGATTTCTCTCTGAAACTCCAAACTTGTATATTCAACTTTCAGCTCATCCATTTATACTTGGATATCTAAGACATTTCAAATCAAGCATGTCTAAAACTGAACTCTTAATTCTCCCACCAAAAACTGTTTTATTCACTATCTTTCCCTTCTCAGTTAATGCCAGTTCTATCCTTCCAGTTACCTAGGCCAGTTACCCTGGTGTAAATTTGTTGTCTCCTTATTTTCCTATGTTAAAATCAATGTATCATCAATTTGTCGACTCTAGTTTCAAAATATACTCAAGATCTGACCACTTACCATCTCCACTACTACCCTCCCGGTCTGAATCACCATCGTCTTTCACCAGGATTATTGTGAGCAGTCTCTTATCTGGTCTTCCTGCACTGCCCTTACTGCACTATAGTCTATTCTCAACACAGAATCTAAAGTGGTATATTTGTAGTATAATACAATTTATAGCTAGTCTGTACTTAAAACTTGATAATTTCATTTACATTAGTGTAAAAACCCAAATCCTTCAAGTATCTACATAATCTGCCACCGACACACATCTTAGCACCTCTCTGTCTTCATCTCTTTGTCTCTTCCCTTCCCCATCACTCACTCTGCTCTAGACACAGTGAGATTCTTGCTATTCTCTGATTGTATCAGGCATGCTTTACTTTTATGACTTCATCTTAAGCTGTTACGTCTTTCTAGAACATCCTACTCCAAATAGCCATGGCTAATTTCCTCATCAAGTTAACTGCTCCAGTATCAAATTTCCAGTGAGGGCTATTTGATTATGTTATTTAAAATTCACTCTATTGCTAATCTCAATCACAATGGCTAATAATTAAATATTTAATGTCAGCAATTATATTATATATAAAACTTTTTGATGAAATGGATTGATAGACAATGGCAACATGACAAAGCATTAAATTGAAAAAGTTACTTTATTTCAATTAATGATGTGAGTTATTTAGGACACATATAACACTACATTATATGGTCTGTAGAAGATCAAGGATGGTAGAAGGCTTTATGAACTTACTCTGGGTACAGACACTTGAACAAAATTGACTTAGATGCAGAATTCATGGGGGACAGAAGGGAGTGAGGACAACAAGCCTGGTCACCCACAGGAGGTATAAACTCAAATGCCAGTAGGAACCGGGCTGACAACCTAAATGTGTGTGCTAGCCTGTGGCAAAGAAGAAAGTATGTAACCAGTAAGGAAAATCAAAGACATGACCCCCGAGCTACACTTCCTCATGGAATATGATTCCTGACTTACTTCCATCAGAAAATAGTAGGACAACTGACCTACTGTTTCTTTGCTTATGATGCAGTTTTATTATTTGGTAAGATAGTTTTGAAGAGGGAGAGCACTTAGACATCCTTTAATACATCATTTCCAAAAGAGTTAGTGGTCCTGCTTCTGTGTTTAGTGTTTTAACTGAGTCACTTTTAAAATTAGACTCTACACTTTTGTTCTAAAAATAAATTGAAGGCTTGGGCTTCATCAGGCATTGCATTTGTGATTCCAAGTCTTTGAGGGCTTCAACTGTGATTTTGCTTATGTTCAACCCAGACTCTTGCAGAAAAAGCTTCTTGGAAGTGACATGGAACTCTTGCCATATGGTTTGCACATGCATTTTCTGCATGCATGGCTAATTCGAGGGCATGAGAAAACATACGCAAATGCTATTGGGCATGGAAATTTAGACATTTCTTTGAAATGTTTACCTTTAAATGTTTACCACCTGTAGTATACAGGATTTGATAACATCTCCCAAAACTACAAATCTTCATTGTAACTATGACTGGAAATGATCATCCTCTAAAAAGAGAAAGAATCCTCATCCTCTGTACACAGAGTTTATCTCTACTAGGCCACTTTGAATGGGAATATTTGTTCATCCCAATGTTGTTATTGTTGTTTGATAGTTGACTTAAATCACCATCAGAAATAAAATGTCCATCATCCTACAACTCTCAAAGATAACTATAAACAGATAAAATATTCAAGATAAAGTCTTGTGCAACAAAGATTAAATAAATTCTGTCAATTCTTAGTTTTCTGTGCTAAGGTAATGAATAATCAAAATATACACATTATTCTGATTTTAGAAATGTAATGCTTTGGTATTCACTTAATCTGAAACAGCACCATCTAAGGAAAACATCTAGCTGTGGAGATTAAAAAAATCCGTGACACTACAGCTATGAATTTAGTAACTTATTTTAATTAAAATTAGCTGATCCAGGTGGGTTAAATAATTTTTTTTCCTCTGAGCCTCTGTTTATACATCTGTGAAATGAGCTTAGTAACAACGCCAACCTTAGAGGCTGTTATATGTATCAAATGAGATAATGTAAATCAACAGGTTTTTTTTTTTTTTTTTTTTTTTTTTTTGAGATGGAGTTTCGCTCTTGTTACCCAGGCTGGAGTGCAATGGCACCATTTCGGCTCACCGCAACCTCCGCCTCCTGGGTTCAGGCAATTCTCCTGCCTCAGCCTCCTGAGTAGCTGGGATTACAGGCACACGCCACCACGCCCAGCTAATTTTTTGTATTTTTAGTAGAGACGGGGTTTCACCATGTTGACCAGGATGGTCTCGATCTCTTGACCTCATGATCCACCAGCCTTGGCCTCCCAAAATCAACAGGTTTTTAAAATTATGATATATCATCTATTGGCTGGTTTAAAGTGGAGGTAGGTCAACTTGAGGCTGAATCTTGATTCTTCCACTTGCATGTTGTATGACCATGAATAATTTATGCAGTAATTCTGGTGGTGGTGGGAGTGGGGTTGTTTCTATAGCATATTACAATCCTATCTCTCACTTCCCAGAGTGTTTTCTCTTCTGTACATTAGATGATTGCTTAATGGTCACTAAGGAGTATGATGGACAATGGCACATAGTTGAACTGAATTGGCAAGTGTCTATGGATAATCAGATTATCCATATGCCAATAATAATAACTAAAATTAGTTTGTATTTTCTGAGGAATTATTCTGTACAAAGAATCTCATAAGTATACAATATAGATCACGTGATTTTCATGATATTCTCACAACCCTTACGAAGTACATAACACTGTGACCTCCATTACAGAATAAAACTGATAATCTGGCAGATTAAGTGACTATAGGACAACACAGAGTAAGCTGAACTAGTAGAGCTAGAAATACAAGGAAGATTCTCTTTTCTCCTCACTTCTCAGTTCATAAAATTTGACTATTAATATATATTGGCAATTGTCACAGCAAAAAAATGATTCACTATATTTTCTTACTATGTGAGATGACTCTGATGACCACTACACTACAGAATCCCTCTACTTTTTTTTTACCTTGGCCATAATAAATGCTCAGTGACTTTGGCAATATGTGAAGCATGTGTATGTATCTCATCTGCCGTGTGTGTGTGTGTGTGTGTGTGTGTGTGTTTGTGTGTGTTTAGTATTTAATTTTAGAATCCACTCTTTACTAAAACTACTAACAAAATTTAAATGAAATAAAATTTTTCAGTATTATGATGTATGCATCGTGGGCCCTACAATATTAATGAAGACCACAGAAATAGAGAATGAGCTCAATGCTTATGAGGGAAAAAATTTAAAGTCAGGACACAGTGAGTGATGGCAAGAACCTGACAGCTGAGCCACTACTGCAGACATCATGAATGCATCATAATGCTCTTACCTTGATTCCATACATGACTACAGTGTCGTTCTTAACACAGTGTTGTTGCATAAAATGAAAATGTATTTGTCATCCATAGCCTTGACCAGTAATTCTCAACTGTAATTGTGCATTAGAGTCACTTGGAAAATTTCTAAGAAATATCAATGCCCTGGCCTTGCCAGCAATTCTGATTCATTTGGTCTGAGTGAAATCCAGGAATCTATACATGTTTTAAAGTTTGCTGGTGTTCTACTATGCAATCAAATTAAGAAACACTGACTAAGGTTGTAGATAGATGCAGTTATCAATATGTTAAAAGGACAGCAAAGAGAGACAAAGAATGAATTGAAACAGACCTTTCCGAAAAGAGGACTATTAAAAAATAATTAACCATGAAATTTGAACTCTAAATATTTTAAAATTTGAATATGAAACATCGCTAAAGAATAGAATGGCGGTTATAATAGTTAATGTGCTTAATGGAGGATATGAAGTGGAACCAAAGGCAAGTCTGTCTTTCCAGCAAACATTTAGCAATCTGCTAAAGGGTCTGGTGGAGCATTAAGAAGAGGCGAGAATAAAGCAGGGTGAGGCCTGCAAGCCAGAGAGACAGAGAGGCCCATGTCAGAGCCATATTTTACTACAAAATACATGTTCTTTTCTTTCCAGCTCATATTTACTTCGTGTAAATGGTAATTACTTTTTAAAAAATTGTATTTTTTATGTTCTATAAAATTCTTCTTAATATTCACAATTTTAGCCTGTGTAAAATACAGCAGAATTTTGAACTAACTTAGTTAAATTATTTTCCTTGAAGAGTACCAGCAGAAATAGATAGGACCTGTAGTACATATTTACCCACTGTGATCTGAAACAAGCGATACTTAACATTCCATTCTTATCCCTCATCTACTAAAAGTAAAATTATTGGGCTAGACATTTGTGCCAGTGACAAATTACAAGAGAATCTTTAGGACACTCAATGGTCTTTTGCAGAAACTATAGTCAAACTGCCAGTTTCCACTGACATTCTCCAACAACTTGGCCCTTAAAGCCTTGGAGTTGCAAATCAGCAGGTTTCATCTGGAACATCTGTGGACATTTAAGTTCACTGGAAAATTGGCAAAATTATCCTAAGGAATAAAAGACACTTAACAGTGATATCAGTCATCCATCATCTCTCACAATCATTCATTCCAGCAGAGCAACAGATTTAGAAAATTGGTGTTGGGCTCACTCTCTTGTCTCCTTATTCCTGCCAGACTCGCCTTTCCTCTGTTACTCTCAAGTGCCATACAAGGTGTTTTCATGGCATAAATTGCTCACATGAACACTTATCACAACTGATTGATGATGAATGCAAAGCATTAAAAAATGCCTCCAAGTGACCCCTCATCAAACATGCCCCAATGTTGCCCTAAACCAAACCGAGAATGTGAGAGTAAAACAAATTATATGAGGTAAATAGGAAAAAAAGGAAATGGAGAAGGCTTAAGAGAGAAAATTATTTAACTGTACTTGATTCGCCTGACTTTACCTTGATGGTACATCCAGCATTGTACCACTAAACATGCAGGGTTTATGTTAACCCCTTCTCTCTGAATGAAGTAAGTGAAAAAAAAAAGTCATCCTGTGAAAAGTCTCACGGATTAAATAAATTGGCAGTGAATAAGCAATTGTAAAAGTCTGAATCTGTAGATTATTTTATTTTTGCTTTTGAAACAGTCTATTTAAGACCAACAGCTCTCAAAGTGTGGTCTGAGACCATTGTAAGCTCCTGAGACTTTTCAGGGAGTGCACAAGGTCAAAATGATATTCATAATAATACTCAGATATTATTTTTCTATCTCACTCTCAGTTTTTCATAAATATATTGTAGATTTTTCCAGAGGCTATACCATGTATCCAAAATTATCTGAAAAGGCTACTCAAATAGTTCTCCCACTTTTAATTGCATATTTATGTGAGGCTAGATTTTCTTGGTATACTTTAACCTAAACAATAAATTGCAGCAGATGAAGGCAAAAGCATAATTAATACTGTAGTTATTTTATATTAGACTAGACATTTAAAAAAATTGCAAAACTCTAAAGCAATGATACTATCCTTGAAATATTTTTATTTTTAAATGTTAATATTTTTTATTAAAATGTTAATTATATCAATAAATATTGGGCTTATTATTTTACTCAAACTGATTATTAATTATATGTTTAAAAGGTCTCAATTTTAGTTTTTAATTCAGCAAATATAAATTGATATATAAATTGATATATAATCCATATAAACAAGAGCTTTTTGAGGCCTTCAAAATAATTTTTAAGGCATCTTGAGAAAAAAAGGTTTAATATTTTCTGTTTTAGACTATTCTTATCATCAGTTAATCTTATTACATTTTGCATCATTTCTATATTTTTTCTTACAAAGATAATTGTGCACCTAGCACCCATATCTTGGTTTCTTATACCACTATTCAATTAAAACAACCAGGATTTGTTGGAGAAATGGCTGGTTCTAGGACTTGTGCAGGAAATATACAAGATAAACTAGGAACATATTGTAGTGCTAGAAAGTAAGGAAGTGCTAAAACAAACAAGCAGCAAAAGAAAAAAAATCCAAAACCAATCCAATACACGTGGTTGTCAAAAAGACACTAGAGTCAACTGAAAGAGCCTCCAATGGTCATATCTGAAACAATTTGAGCAACAAAGTAAAAAAAAATAGTATTGGATTATGACCCAAGGTATAAAACAAATATCCATGATTCTACATTGGTATAAATAAATATGTGACTAAATAAATGGAGAAGAAAAGACAAATTTCCTGTGCAGAATTCAAATAATTTATCTAGACATGCATCTTTCAAGGAGCTAAAACATAACTCCCCACACCTTAAGTGTGAACGTTCCTCCTGTGAGTTTGGAAAGGCAGTTGGGGGAAAAGGATGGCTTTACATCAGAGAAACCTGCCTAAGACTGCCTCAGCCAACTGACCAGTGTGAACATCAACAATGACAAGTCATGTTCATAGTCTGTACCCTTTATATGATGTGAGGAAAATGACATTTTATCTTTGTCATCTTCCTCCTAAAAACCCGTAACCTCAGATTAATCATAAGAAAAACATCAGACAAATTTCAGCAAAGGGGCATTCTACAAGACATCTAACTAGTACTCTTCAAACTCTCAAGGTCATCAAAAACAAAGTCTGAGAAACTGTCACTCCCAAGAGAAGCCTAAGAAAGCATGACAACTGTAATGTGGCTTGGTGGATAAGATGCTGGAACAAAAATAGAACATTAGGCCAAAAAAAAAAAAGGAAATCTGAATAAAATATAGCTTTCATTAATAATTAAATACCCATGTTGGTTCATTAGTTATGACAAATGTACCATATTAATGTGTAAATAATAGGGGATATGGGGTGCAAGGTTTATGGGAACTCTCTACACTATATGCTTGATTTTATCTTTTAAATATAAAACTGTCTGAAAAATAAGTTTATTTTTAAAAATTTAATTATAAATACATTACATTTTGTACAAGTTCTAAGGTGGTAAACAGAGAAGGAAAATAATAATTGAAGGGACTCTACATCACTGTTTCTCAAAGTGTTGTCCTAGGAATACCTTCATGAGAATCTTCTGGAGGAGCACAATAAATCAGATTTCTAGAACCTCCCCTCCCAAGTCCTGCAGAAATAGAAATTGTGGGAAGGAGAGTCCAGGAATCTTCATCTGAACAAGTTTGAATTCCATTGGTTAATGAAGTATTCTACATTAGTCTTAAAATTTGTTTTGACATCTTTATTTACTTCAATAAAAGCAGCCAAAATAATCTGACCAAACAACAAAGAAACAGTAGGTCAAACAAGTAAAAGCCTTCTCAAATAAGTTTAATAAATACATAAGGCTTTATATATTTTATTTTTAATCAGATCAATCATGATTATTTCCAATAGCATGTCCCAGAGATTGTCAAAATAATCTCTCAATAGTAACTCAGTAAATAACTGATGCACTGTATAAGTTAGGGCAGTAGAAAGTTACTCATTACTCATGTACCTGAATAGAATATCACCCAAAAGTGAGTTATATTCATCTTATTATGCCTAAGAATACCCAGTGAATGAGTGTTAATTTAACCTAAATTTGATTCAACTTGAAATATATAATGCAGGTAGAAAGCTGCTTCATCAAACTTTTAAGAGTCAAGTTAATTTGCCTTCAGCATAGTAGTTGCTTCCTTCTGAAATAAATGAAAATTTAAGAGTAAATAAGGTTTCATTGTGATGAAATGATCAAGGGAATAAAGGCATTACCAGACTGATTGAGGGAGATAATCAACAGAGAGCCTGACCCTTTCCTTCAACATCATTTGTAGTTATTCTTAGAATTTCAGATAGCATCAATTCTACCATAGAGCGTTCCCCAAGAAAAGTGATGTGTTTAAAAGACAATATCAAGATTGCTTTTCTAGTGCAATCTGATTCATAGAAATGAGACATACAAGGTTGTGTTTTTATTTTCTATGCTCTGCTCATCTTTGAGAATCTTGAAACCACAAAAGGAAAGATAAATAAGTTATTCCATTGTCCTTTTTTTGCTTCCTAGAAAACTGTGTTTATTTCTCCTTTTACAGGAATGAAAACAAAGTCTTAAATATTTAAGTAATTTTGTTAAAAGTCTAAGGCAATTGTGAGAAGATTAAAATGGCTGAAAATCTCACTCAGAGTTTCAGTTACAATTCTATAACATTTGAATTTTGATATCTGGAATTCTGATGAACATTAAATAGGAGGAAATGATGTTGAAACTACTATGGCTGCCAAGAATTATGGTGACGTCCATCACTATCCACAGTGAAAAGGGATAACATGAAACGTGTGTGTATGTGTGTGTGTGTGTGTGTGTGTGTGTGAAAATTACAGCTTTTTTCTTTTTCTCCCAGATAGTTTTATTTTAGTTTTTAAGGTGAGATATTTCTCTTTACAGCATAGATATTTTAAATATTTAGAACAATGTATTACAAGAGCTAAAAACACCAATGATGTATACGAAATAAGACATACATGAAAATATACATCGTCAATGCCAATCTCATTCTACTATATAAGATATTCATGAAATTTAGCTTTTTTGTAACTAAATTTAATTTGTATTCTAATCACTAACTGGCAGTAACTTAATCACAGTCATTTTGGTATCTCTTTTCATATTTTCCCTGAGTTGGCAGCTACAATCTTTGGGACTTATATAGTGACAGATTATGGAGGATTTTAAAAATAATCTCTGTAATATTATGTTGAAATCATCTAGGATGTTTGTGTTCCCAGATAGTCTTCTGTCTGGGCTTCATGCACATCCACCTTGCCTTGAAAACAAGGCATTGGCAGCTTCACTGGCTCTTTGTGCCATGCCACACTGCTCTCTGCCACTCAGAAAAGTATTTCTGCTGCTCCCTGAGCACTGCACAAAACATGAAGATTCTGGAGGAATGCTGCAGACCCATTTTCCTAGATCCCCACACAGTCATTTTTGTATGTGTTATATGCTGGAGTGCAGAGAAATTGAGAAGCCTGTTATTTCCTAAGATCTCCTGGAAAAAGAAGGCACAAGATCATTCCACTCTCATAGTTCACCAAGGCCATTTAGGGGTGGAGGATGTTTTACCTCCCCTGGACTTGGTAGTTAATAGCGGAGAATAGAAGAAGAGACTAATAACTCTTTCTCCCCTCCTCTCGTCTCCCCGCTACTCCTCAATCTGGAATATTCTTTGTATTATCTATGGTCAAGAGAAAAATCTGGCTTTTATTTATCTTGTATTTTTCTAAATATTTTATAGTGTATTTGGACCATGATGTTTGTAACTTAAACATTTTTTAAAAATTTGATTGTTTTCTGCTAAAAAAACTGCCTTGATCCATTGGATGCCTCATGATCTAACTGCTGGAAATAAGGGCAGATCACAGGGCAACTTGGAAGCACTGGAGGAGACAGAGGAATGCATAATTTAATATTAAAAATATCATTCTGCTATATGTGCGTATATCACAGTAAACAATCATCCATCCTTCTGTACTTGTGGTTCTTACTAGAAACATAACTGATATTCTTGGAAATGTTATAAAATTGAGAGGAAATATTATTAGAGTAGAAAGTTTTCACACAAATACAGATTATCTTTTCATTCAGGCCAGCTTAGTTAGACAACACAGGTATACTCATGCCAGATAAGGCTGAACTGACTGAACACACACCACTATAAAAATATAAATTGGAATGAAGACATCAGCTTATGTCTATTTTATTTATCAGCCAATATTATCTTGATAAATATGAGAGAACAACTCATGCATATTCTATGTGTACTCAAAAATTCTTAGGATGGGTAAAGAATCAGTATAAGGAAACATTTGCATGTATATTTTCATTAATAAGTACATAAAATTTAAATCTTAGTTTTAAAAATCCACCTTTTTACTAAGAAGCCAGACAATATTCCTTCCCTATCTCCGATTTTATTTCCAATTTTGAATGACACACACATTCCTTCCAGGAAGAAATACACTAAAACAAGTGATTTTAAGTTATTTATGGTCAGTTGCTCTAAATTATATTTTATGTATACCCATAAAGGGTAACGACAATGAGCACTCAACCTATGTGAGAGACATGATGAAAAAGGTAGAGAATCCATGTGTTGTTTGAAATTAATCAGAAATTTACAAAAACATTAAGAACACTCTTTAGATGGGTATAACATCCTACACTATTCTAGTTCTAACATGGTAAATCTCAAACTTCATCAAATTTATAAGAATCATCTATCTCTAACTCTATTCAGCAAAGAAGAGCAGTAAATTGAGGAACCTCTCATCTGGAAGTGTCAAGGTAAGTCAAAATCAAAATAAAGAGAGGTGTATAGAGATGAAAACCTCCTGGAAAATACTCAGACAAATCCCAAAGACAAAACAAACAAACAAACAAACAAACAAAACTTATATTCCAGAACGCTGTCTCAAACAAGATTGATATCTTTTTTGTGAAGCTAATATTATTTTAAAAATACAAACCAGTGATTCTTTTTACCCTCTCATATATAGCTTTGTATGTATACATTTATTGTTTCATAACCTGACAGCTCTCAGTGATTCTCAATGGATGTGTGTGTGCATGTTTGTGAGCATGTACACAGCAAGTGACTCTAGGAACTCTCCTACCTAATTCTGGCCCACCAGGTTGTTCAGTAAGTTTTTTTTAATTTGCTTTAAGAGCCAAAATGATAATTATCTAAGAAATGAAACATTATGAGTACTATATATTAACCAGTATGAAAACCAAAAAATTTTAAGTGTCCTAAGCCTTATTTTTTAAAAGAAAAACCCAACCCTAAATTGTGCCTAAGGCAAAAATTAGTCACATGTTTTTCTCCTCATCAAAGAGGGTATTAGCCTCAATGTGCATACTCAAAACTTTTTTACACAAACTCTATAATACCACATTACCCTTTCAAAGCATTAAAGGGAATTTTCACTGATCATCATTCATGAGTTAATGATATTTTGCATGCTATAGCTATTAAATTGCATTTTAGGTAACCTGTACCAGAGAGGTCCTACTTGTTCACTCTTCACATTCAAACCCCTCATCTAATTGGCCCACTGAGAAAACGCTTCTTTTAACCCTTATCTTTTTTTCCCATTCCCTGCATAATGCTAATGGATATAAATCTGCCTGACAGCAGTTCTGTAAAAGTGTACAACTTGGCCCTAAAGTGTATAGCCTTTTATTGGTTGTCTCCCTTTGTGCTGGAATGACACAAATTGCCTTCTGACAAAAGCAGGATCAATTATTAAACTGCTAACAGTAGACTTATGTGAGAACAATGAGACGTACCTTCACCATAATGCTAGAGTTTATTATACACTTCCTGTGATTCCACATATGAACAAAAACACATATCCCCTGTTAAAAGCACTTGCCGCTTGTAGTTGGCTATGTAGAGACAGGACTTAGGGGAATGTGCCATATATTCTCTTTGAAAGCAAAAGCGCTGACACCTCACTGAGCTGAGGCCAATGAAAGCAGCCTGAGTAAGGACAGACAGAAGGCAGAATAATAAAGAATCCAGAGAGACAATCAAAACATATTCTGGCATATAAGCAGCTCTGAAATCTGTAGTAAAATACCTTTTAATTTTACAGAAAAAGTATATATTATTTTTATCAGGTCTGTTTCTTAATATACTGAATTTTGAAGTTGATCAAAGATTCATTAGCTGTCACTGATGAGAAAATGCAAAAGATTCCCAGGCTTTATCCACAATTAAAGCAAAACCAAAAAAATCAACTTTTATTAGAAAACCTGTGAATGTGATTTGATATGTCACTATATCTACATCTTGGTTATTAAGAATATTTATTTCATACATTTTAAAATTATACAAATTGAGACATGACTGTATGACCCTAAATGAAAGGGAGATTGATTTACTATGTGGAAATAAAATGCCTAAAATATGGTACAATTTATTATTTAAAAACAGGTTTGACATTCCCAGTTAACTTTCTTTGCAGAACTTCTCAAGTCTGTCATAAACAGTCATTCCCTGGAGTCTCGTGTTCATTTATAGGGATTGGCTCTGTGTCCCTACACAAATCTCATTTTACATTGTAGCTCCCCAAATTCCCACATGTGGTGGGAGATAACTGACTCATGGGGGCAATTTCCCTCATACTGTTCTCATGGTAGTAAGTAAGTCTCATGAGAGCTGATGGTTTTGTAAGGGGAAACCCCTTTCACTTGTCTCTCATTCTCTTTTGCCTGTGGCCATGTAAGATGTGCCTTTCACCTTATGCCATGATTGTGAGGCCTCCCCAGCCACATGGAACTGTGAGTTCATTAAACCTCTTTTTCTTTATAAATTACCCAGTCTCAGGTATGTCTTTATCAGCAGAGTGAAAATGGACTACTACATCTACTTACTAACACATTTTGATTTCTTCTTTCTAGTACAAGCTGAAAGAGCTACTCCTCCTGTAAATGCTAGAACTATAAACAAAATTGTCATTTTGAGTTAAATCATCAATAAAATCACAATGTCTGCTAATTGGCTTTCATATTTTATAACTGATAATATTATTTTGTGAAAAAAACTACTCAATGTAACTCATTTGAAACTTTTTTTACATCCTGGAAACGAGAATTTTTCTAAAGAAAATAAATTGCAGTTGTATAGCCAGTCAAGAGTAAAATTCAGAAAAGATAACCAATCTTTCTCATATAAGATTTTATCCATAAAATTATTGTCTATTTCCATAAAAATTATAACCTTGATAATTAAACCTAGTAGTAGGTCAGTAATTGAAAAGAGCTAATCACAATACTTTAACATATGATAATTATCTTGGTCCATTCAAGAGGCCTAATTTGTGACTATCTGTCATGAAAGCCACATTTAGAAGTGCTTTCAAGTCTTTGGTTTCCTGCCCAGGAAATTTCTGCTAAGAATGCTGGTGCTATAAGATGGCAGAAGGACTAACATCAACTTGCATGGTGTGCCTTATACTACACTTCCATTTCTCTTGAGTAAATACCAAGGAGTGGATTGACCAAATCATATGGTAGAAGTAGGTTTAACTTTTTTTTTTTTTTTTGAGATGGAGTCTTGCTCTGTCGCCCAGGCTGGAGTGCAGTGGCGCGATCTTGGCTCACTGCAACCTCTGCTTCCCTGGTTCAAGTGAGTTCTTATTTTCCTAAAAACATTCAGCACAAATCCAAAAGAAGAGTCTACTGATTTGAACAAAGCAGGAACTAAAATAAGGAGTACATCTGGGAGGTGAAATCAGCAAGCCCTGTGAGACAGCAGGAAAGTCGAGGAAAGAGGAAGCCGTAAATGTTCTAAAATGGATTTGATCCTACCCTAGTTGGATCTTGGGAGTCCTCTGAGAGTCTGAGGGGACGTGCCTCTGAATTCTGCACAAAGTAATATTTCCTGGGGTCTAATAGTAGTTTTGATGTTTGAAGAGAAACTCAAAATAGTTGGCTGCCTTCTCAGAGTAGACATTGACTGCTCCCTGCTCATGCTCTACCTTAATGAGCTATTTCTGATCTCTATTATTCCTTCTCTTCCTGTCTAACTGCCTGTTTAGAGTCCCTGGGTTTGAGTCTTATTCAACTAGCTGACATAAGATACACAGTACTGGACACTGCTGTTCATTCTTAGGTCATTCTGAGCAACACTAGGTCATTAACCAGTCAGTAGATAATTGAATTCAAGTCACTCTAGCCTCCATTCAAGGTGATGAAGATATGAGGGTGCTGATTATATCAACTCTTTCATTAGGAATGTATCATAAAGCATCTGAGTATAAAACAGGCATTATTAGGTTTCCCAGGACACAATTTTAACTGGCAAACACCTGGCTTGACTATTCTAATCAAGGAGTTGATGACATATCTTCAACATATAATCCATGACAGATGATGCGTGTACAGTCCCTCATTCTCTGAATGCATTTCACAACTCCTGATACAGTGCCTCATATTCTGTACTCAGAAGCCAGTCAATAAATATTGTGGACTGACTCTTAAAATTCCAAGAAAATGATGATATTGTACAAAGCAGGCAAATACAGGTATAAGTGCCTACCCAAGTGAGTCAGTTGATTCAGCAGGTCATAACTTATGCTGCTGGCTTATATCACCATTCTAGTACAGAATATTATCAATCCAAATTGAAAATCCTACCCTTGTCAGCAGCAACTAGTCTCCTGACAGACCATGCCTGTGTATTTATGAAGTGCTAAGAACAAATGAAAATCCTTTAGAGACAAAAGAACAAAGAGGAATAGATACCCCAAACCCAAATATAGTTTTAGTTGTTCAAGTCACTTCAACACATCACTTTATATTGAGCAAAATACTTAAGACCACAGGCAAGAGTGATTCAGGACCCAGTATGGAAAAAAGGAAATTGTTACAAGTAAAACTCTCCCAGGCTACCAAGGTTCTTATTGGTTTTCACTGCAAATCTTGTCAGAGAGCTTTAGGAAGAAAACAAAATTTTCAGCGTCTCTCACTCTCCTCCGATATTAGTCCTAAAGATCCACTGATGTGCCATAAACACTGAAGAGATAGATAAGTGATTATTAGAAGGGAGCAGGGAAGAAGGAAGAAAAGAAGAAGGGAGGGAGGGAGAGAAAAAGAGAGGGAGAGAGGAAGGAAGGGATGGAGGGAGAGAGGAAGGGAGGGAGAGAGGAAGGCAGGAAGCTTATATGTATGATTTTTAAAGATATTTCTCTCATACTAACTTATTCTCAAAACTCTTTAAGAAAGAATAGAGGTACTCTTGAGAGTCCTTTCAAAGGAACTAGATTGACATGTTTAAATGACATAGCTACCAAAGGATGAAATCAAGTCTACACTAGAATTTTTTGCCCATTGCTCTTATCTTACACCAAAAGGCACTCTGTGATTCTGTAGGTAACATCTACTTTTGTGATGTAATTTCAACATCCATTACTTGAGTCCAGATCATTTCTGCAAACACCAGTCCTATACATTAAGGTCCTGGCTGAAGTTTTCCCTCTATATGTCCAGTAGACAGGTCAAACTCACAAAATTCACCACATAACTCTCTGTCTTTCAATTAAATTTGACCTGCTCCCGCCTGTTTTCCAATAAATTATTCCTTTTTAAATTTTTTTTTACTTTTTTAGATATATAGTAGGGGTATATATTTATGGGTACATGAGAAGTTTTCCTACAGACCTGGAATGTGTAATAATCAAATCTTGGAAAATGAGGTATCTATCCCCTTGAGCATTTATTCTTTGTTTTAAAAACACTCCAATTATTCTCTTTTAGTTATTTTAAAATGCACAACTTTTTAAAAAATGTATAATTTAATTGTTATTGACAATAGCCACCTTGTTGTGCTATCAAATACTAGGTCTTACTCATTTTTTCTAACTGTTTTTTGTATTCATTAATCATGCCCACCACCCCAGCCCCAACCCCTCTGCCTATCTTTTACAGCCTCTGGTGACCATCCGTTTTTACCACTGTTATGCAACACTCAGCATAAGGCCTGGCCCCATATATGGTAGACGCACGATGAATATTTAAGAAAGGAAAATGGAAGGGAGAAAGGGAGAGAAAGAAATGAATAATAGAGAGGAAAGCTAAGAAAAAGGAAAGCCAGTAAAAGCAAGCAAGTGGTAACTTTTAAAAGGAAAGGAAGGATAAGAAAGAACAAGCAGAAAACAGAGGAAAGACGGAGACAAAAAAGTATTATAAACTGGTGGCAACAAAAATAAAAAGAAAGCATAAAATGAAAAGAAAATGATCTCTGATGGCAGTCCAGCCAATCCAGTGTTTTTCTATGAATATCAACTAGAAAACCAGACTGAAACAGGATTGTGACTGTCACCAATGAAAAATCCTCATAATGATATCTCGTTGTAATGCGTGCATTGGTTTATGAACCCAAACTCCTTAAGTCAGCACGACAAATCTGGCTAATGGTCTTTAGAGCAGCCTAAATTTGCCCTTTAGGGTTGTGATTTAGCTGACAGATGTGTAAAAACCCTGGTAGCCAGTTACCTCAATATTGATTATGTATCTGTGAGGCTCATAGACTCATGTTTTTCCAGCTAAGGTCAGCATTACCTTAAGCCTTGTGTCCTGATGCTGATTTGTCTGTATTAGAGGGCATGACATAAATTCAGTTTATGGCTTGGCCACTTCCACTTCATACCACTGGTGTTTGTGTAGATGAATATGGAAGACATTGATCTAAAGTTCTCTTCTGGGAAATAAATGTGCGTCAGTAAATTTTGGGTTAAGGCCAAAGCCTGCTGCCATCTCTCCTTTGTACAGAAGCAAAGCCAAGTCTTAAAGGTGTCAGAGGACATTTCTAAGTGAATCTGGACAACAAAGACGCAGCTGTCAATGAAGCCTGCACTGATGGCCTTGTTTAAAATTACAAAATGACACTTTTGCCACATTCCCAATCCCCCTTAACCTGCTCTATATTTTTTTATTGCACTTAGCACCTTCTGACATATTTCATGATTTATGCTATTTATTGTTTATTCACTTATTCCACTAGAATATAACTGGATGAGGTCAAGGAAGGCAGCAAATCACACTGCCACATATGCACCTATGCAACAATCTTGCATGTTTTTCACATGTACCCCAAAACCTAAAATGCAATAAAAAAATAAATAAAGAAAGAATATCTGTTTTTGTATTTTTAATTTTTGTGGGTTCAGGGTAGGTGTACGTATTTATGGGGAACATCATAAATTTTGATACAGGTATACGATGCGTAATTATCACATTAGGGTGTATGAGGTATTCATCACTTCAAGCATTTATCCTTTCTTTGTATTATAAATAATCCAATTATACTTTTTAAATTATTTTAAAATATATAATAAATTATTGCTGGTTATAGTTATCCTGTTATCCTATCAAATGCTAGATCTTATTTATTTATTTGACTAGATTTTTGTACCCATTAACCATCCCCACTTCTCTCCTACCTGTCCCCGCCCACTATCCTTCCCAGTATCTAGTCCATGATTGTACTCTCTATTTCCATGAGTTCAGTTTCAATTTTTAGTTCCCACAAATGAAGATAACATGCAAAGTTTGTGTTTCTGTGCCTGGCTTATTTCACTTTATTTAAAATAATGTCCTCTAGTTCCGTCCATGTTGTTCTAAATGACAGAATCTCACTCTTTTTTATGGCTGAGAAGTTCTCCATTTTGTTTATGTATCTCGTTTCCTCTATCCGTTCATCTACTGATGTACATCACCTATTTTGTTCACTAGTGTATTCAAAGCACTCAGAACAATGACTGTCACATAATAGGCACTTGATGCATATTTTGTTAAATGATGAATCGATGAATAAAAAATGAATGAAGATCAGTATTCTGTATTGTGTTGCGCAAGGAGGCAGGTACAAAGACATAAACATTAGGATCTTTGCCTTTGAAGAGCTTATGATTTAGTTGGGAAAATAAACACTCAGAAAAGTGGACAAAAAGTCTTGTGAAATAACAAACATTAATAAATAGAATTACATACATTAACAAATACAGTGGAATTATAAGGGAGGCAGCTAACTGTAGCAGGCATAACACTAGACTTGGAGAATTGGGTTGAATCTTGGCTGTTCCATGTAGCAACTGTGTTACCTCACGTATGTCACTTAAATACTCTAAGCATCAGATTTCTTGTTAGTATGAGTAAATAATAGTGGCTTCCTCATAGGATTCTTGTGAGAATAAAGTAAGATAAATGTGAAAGTAACTGGCTAATAATATTTGATCAATAAGTGTCTATTAAATGAACAGACTTTCTCATTTACAGATACGAAAAGGCAAGCAGAGTGGTTAGTTTACTTGCACAAGGTCACACAGTTAGTGTCGGATTAGGAATCCCAAGACTTCTGGTTTTCAGCCCAGTGTTACTGAAAATAGGACATAATGCTGCCTACCGTGTCCCTCAACTTATTCCTCTGAGCAATTCTGTTTCTTATACACAACGAAAATTTATTATTTGTTCTAGAAAAGGAACATCATTTCCCTGAAATGTCCTCATTAGGCTCCAAGATGTCTAAGCTCTGTCTCTTTTTTAATCGGTTTACTTGTGAAGGAGCAATTTGCTTTACGACCTCTTTGCAGAGTCTGAAGGGTTTATGACCATGTGGTGTCAACAAGAAGCTCTAAGATGCTTCAATTCCATTTACTAGCTTCAGAGTCTTCAAATTGTAGGAGCCTATTTGTTCCGAAAAGACTGGAGTTTGAACATTAAATCTGAGCACTCCTCATGCTTTTAAGCTTACTGTCAAATGGAACAATCACTTCTCATGGTCTATTCTACAACCAAAGCAGCATTTTCTAAGACAGTATCATCAGTATTAATGTGATATGTTTTTAATAATAAAACATCAACTTTTCCTTTTGCAAGGCTCAAACGGGCTGGGTGAGTCTGTTGTAGTCAGTCTCATTTTGTTAGTGGAAATAAAGATTTTCAGGGAGTTGACAAACATACTGGCTCAAGTCTAGAAACTTGCAGTACTGAACGTATAATCATAGAAAGGACATGCTATTTCCTTACTTTCAAATACATAAGTTGAGGCAGGTGTAAGTAGAGAAGAGAGTAACTAAAGGCTCAGAGGCCTCAAACCTATCCATCATGCAACGAATTAGCACCACATGAATCCTAAATTTTGTAGTGGAATTCCAAAATAATGCTGAGGGGAAGGAAAGGAGTATGGGAAAGATAACGCAAGCAAAAGCTTATTCTAACTACCCCTAGTGCAAAAAAGTATGGTTGTTGTCGAGATACCATTGTGTTGGTAATTAAAGAGCAGAATATGAAACACAGTCAAACAACACTTTCAGCCTCTCAGATGATACACTCACTCTTGTCTCTGCCATAATCTGTGAATCTGTTCCATTTTCCTCCCTCTGATGATCTGATTTTTTTCCTCCTTACCAATCAACAGTTATATGAAATTTAAGGTCAAATTCCCAATGTTCACTGACCCAAACATTTGTTTTCTCAATTTTCATGATCCTAAAACATGAGAGAAGAATCTTGAATCTTACTGGTCTTGTCAATCTTTCTAACTAGGACACCCATATGGCTGGGAACTCTGGGAGAAGTGGGGTCACATGAGCAGCAGAGCCTACAGTAGGGGCAAGTTCTTCAGAAACCTAGAGTTGAAAATGATAAACAGACCTCCAAGAGTAAGGAACATGCTTGCTTATTAATTCTGGAATTAATCCATTTCTCCCAGTCACAATACCTTGTTGTAACCAAAAATACTGTCATTGTTCACCTTTATTACTATATCACCTCTAAACTATTCTCCCTGTGTCCAGATTCTCCTCTTCTAAATCTGTTCCTGCTGCTATCAGAATAATTTTACTATTCGTTTTCCCGCTCAATACTCTAAAATGGCTCCCTGCTTGCTCCTTAGAGGGAGACAAAGTCCAGATTCTTTAACATGCATCACAAAGCCCCATCTGGCCCAGGGTCACAGACTCGGGCCTCTTTGTTTCTTGCTGTCTCTCAAAGCCACCCACTGTGCCGTGGCTCAAACTACTTCTCATTTTTTAGGCACATCAGACTCTTTCTTGTCTCCAATTCTCTGCATATTCTGTTTATTCTACCTGACATACTGTCTTCCTTTCTTATATTCATCTAGTTAGAGTTGTCTTTAAAATTCAATATGGATGCACATGTCTCAAAGAAACATTTTTTGATCTCACACCTGCTAGGACAGGGATCCCCTGTGTATTCCGGCTCTAGCACACATTACACTTTATTGTCATGGGCTATTTACTCTTCTATGCCCATCACCCCACAGAATACCAGCACCCAGGAGGCAGACTTTTCTTGCAATGCATTGTATCTTTCTAGCACAGGGCCTGGCACATAGTAGATGCTCAATAAATATTTCTTGACTAAATGAAGGAGAAGACAAGGGCATCTCAAAGACTTCTGAAATCACCACTTAGTACGAGCCTATAGTCATTCAGCCACTGTTTGATAACTGTCATCTTCTTTCTACATAATGACTAACAGGATAAAGCAGTCCAAAGAAGTAGCAGAGCAGATTCTCTATAGCTTTAAAAATCAACATGACCTTCTGCTTTTCCCTAAAATATACTTCAAGTGATTGCAAAATATATTACTTTCTGGTTTTCACCCTTAGGCCTGTCCTCTAGCACTGAAATGATTGGAGGTACTTGGAATTGGCCTGATGACAGGTATTTACATATACACATTGCCAGAGATATGCCTTTAATTCCCAACGTCCCCACTGTCCCTGTAACAAAACATAGAAAATTAAAGGCCTTAACTGAAAATGTAACCTCACTCTCCAAAATAAATTGCACACCAAGCACATCCCCACACAACCCCCTAAAGATCATGTTCTGAAAAACCCAACTTGCACAGATCAGGAAAGAATTGTGATAACTCGTGGCTTTTTTTTTTTTAAGTAATTTTCTTTCTCTTTATATCTGTCACAGCTGTTCATAACTTTTTACCATGCTTAGCTTCTACCTATCATTTGAGGAATATTTTGTAGAACCCACTTAAACTTACAAATAGGGTCTTCCTACCCTCTGTGAGTCCACAGGTTACCCATCTGGAACATGCCTAAGACATTGAAACCTATCTGTGGGATTGTCATGTCTCATTAAAAGCTAGTCAAGAAAGCAAAAAGCTGTTTAATTTTTAACTGCCCAGAAACACAACCTGATTAACACGAGTAGACATTTAGTAGCTTATGAAACAAGGTTCCAACCAGCTTTTAAATCTACTAATCTTCTCTCATGGCTGTGCCCGGGAGTCCCAGAAAAGCAGCCACTTAGCTCTTAGCTCACATCACCTAGTCCCAGGCCCTCGGCCAGTTTTTATGTGTGACTTTATGGTCACAGCAATAGCCCACTAGCAGAAGTAATTTGCACTAGTTGAGTATTTAAATATTATCCATGCTAAAATCAGAGTAAGAATACTATTTGATTTTTAAGATGAAACTTTTAACTAGAGAATTTTTTTTCTCCTTTCTTATAAGTTTGAATTAAATCTCTCTTTTATGAAAACCTCTGCTCTCCTCATTGGTTGGCCTTTCACTGAAGTCTGGTAACAGCAGCTTTTCCTGAGATGAACATCTCTCTAAGGCAGTGCTTCCCTCTATATCTCAGCATCAGTTTTCATTTGTACAAAATACATGCTGTAAATGATGATGTGGCAGCTACCTGTCTCGCTCATGATGCCTGGTACTCTTGTCGGGGCAAAAAGACCAACAAAGGGGACATCATCTTCCCTAAGAAGAGGGCTTTGTCCATGATGAGTGACCACATTTCAGTCTTGTCTATTTATTAGTTTCAATATTCAAAAACTTAGACCAGATTTCTGTCATGGTGATGAGCCTCTGCAAAATGTTAAATCACACCAATCTCAGTGGAAAGCTACTTTTAAAACAAACAAAACAAAAGAAAGAAAACATACTAATTTTGTTTCAGTGTAGCAGAGTTTTGTTTTTGTTTTTCGTTTTTCTCACACCTTCCAGTCAAAGAGCAGTTTTAGGATTCAATGGGCGTAAGAGTTTATGTTTGGGTAGCTCGCCCACATTTTACAGGCATCCTTGTACTACTCAGATCCATCTTTTACAATGTTAGCCCTGCACATAGAATGTCATTGTGTTATTAATTTAATGTGTTTTTGGAATTTTGGTTTCAGCAAGCAAATGGTCTCATACCTCAGTTCTTTCCAAAAACAAATACCTAGTTCTTCCAAAGTATAATTTTATATGAAACCTTTTAAAAAAGACTCCACATTCCCCACATGTCCTCATTGCCTCTCATCTCTCAACCCTTGACAAGCTACATTCTACTTGCAACATTCTAGTGGATGTATTTCCTGAAACCAACAATCTTCTAATGATTGTTTTCTAGACTTTTTCTTGTAAGGCCTGCTGAAGGCTCAGTGCAGATCACTATCATTTTATTTTTTATACACTCTACCATTTTAGCTTCTAAAACTTTGAGACAAGTTTGCTTTTCTTTATCTCACTGACTGCTCTTTCTCTAGTTACTTAAACTTTTTCTTACTCTTGACCCAGGACTGGGTATTATTCAGAATTCTTTTCTTAGTTATGACTTTATTTCTGTTCTCAAAGGAGTAGATTGTTATGACCCAGGTACGATCAAGAGCTCCTGAATATAACACAAAAAGCATATGTGATAACATGGAAGATTGAAACGTTGAAATTTATCAAAACTTACAATGTATATGCATCATGGGACACCACCAGGAAAGTGAAGCAACAAATACAGATGGAGACAATACTTGGAAATCATATATCTGATACGTATTTATATCCAGAAAATGTAAAAAATTCTTACAACTCAACAATTTAAAAAAACCAACTTTTGAAGGAGCAAAGCATTTCCACAGACATTTATCCAAAGAAGTTATATGAATGGCTAATAGGCACACAAAAACGTGCTCAATATCATTAGCTGTAGGGAAATCTTCGTAAACACATGCTGCATCAGCCTCTACATATTACATCGTTCTACTTCTGTTGCCTCTGGTTTCCAGTTGGTTAAGTCAATGAGAAGTATTAATAGAAGATATAAGCATAGTAAGAAATATAGACATTGAAGTATTTATTCCCCAGCAACCTCCTGTGGGGTTTTGTGCTGAGAGAGAATGCGTTACTCTAACAATGACACAGCCCTTGTTGGATGATCCTCTCACAGACTTGCAACTACAGTGACAGGCCCTGGTACCCACTTCCTCCACTTTCATCTTCAGGCTCGCTTTCTCGTTCACTCCCAGGAGCACTTCATCATTCCTTCTTGTTATTTTGTTTTAATCTTGCCCTCAGCCGTGTAAATGATCCCTTCATAAATCTTTCTTCCACCACTTTTTTTTGAGTGGACCATCTATTTTGAAGAAGCAGACTACTAATGTAGCTACCACTCTCCATAGAAGAGTCCCATCTCATCAGGTAGAATCTTCTGAAGAGCAAGGCACAAGCCCCCACCACTCCACAATGCCATGGGCACCTATCTTTTCTTTCTGTCTTTGGAAAATTCTTTTTAGCTGGAGCAAATCCTTCTCTTCCTGTTTAGGTTTTCTTCAGAAGCCCTTCTCTTCTCTGTCTGAACAAAACACAGCATAGCCTCCTCATAGACTTGATTTTGAAAAGAAAATTAAGAAAGGAAATTGTCATGTAGTTCTCACATTACCACAAACCTCTCTGTGAGGTAAGAGGGCCTAGAAACTGTATTATTTAAGAAAAGGCAAGGAGAAAGAGGAGACAACTTCAATCATTGATAAAAAATTACCTCTGCCACACTATGATCTATGCCAGCATTTCTCAACTGGGGGCAATTTTGCCTTCTAGAGGATATTTGGCAATGTCTGACGGTATATTTAGTCGTTACACAGGAAAAGTACTAATGCTATCTCATGGATAGAAGCCAGAGATACTGCTAAATGTTTTACAATGAACAAGACAGACCTTGTATCAAAGAACTAGTCAACTCAAAATGTTAATATTGCTGATGTTGAGAACCCCGAATTATGCTGACTTATGTGGTTCTATGAAGAGGTGAGTGGCTATAACTTTAGCTGACTGACTGCTACGCCTGCATCTATCAGCTGGGCCAAATCCAAATTCTAGGTTTCCACTCACAAGTTTAGAGTATGTCTCTAAACATACTTGCCAGATAGAATATGCCTCACTTTATTCTACAAATTTTCAGTTAAATGGAATGTCTTTGTGGTTCCTTTACCTACCCTTCCAAATAGTTATATCTATGATTTCCTAATTCTCCTGTCTTAGACTGTTCTATTTCTGTTTGCTGAACTAGTAGCCTCTCCTCCCCATCCTCAGGTGTCCAAACCAGGTCAATACATCACCAGGTCAAAAATCTTTTCCCATCTCAAGCCCCCATTACTCCATCTTTCTGTCTTAGTCATAGGAACAAGATCTCCCACATCAAAATCTAGAACTTTCCGTCATGTTTATCTTTTCCTTAATGTTTACTAACATTTTATTTTTAATAGTGAAAAACTGAATACAATCTAAATGAGAACACATAAGACAGTGATTGCATAAACTAAAGTACATCCAATGAATTTATCATGCAGTTAGCAAAATGGTAATTAATACTCTACTTTTTTAACTTTTAAGTTCAGAGGTACACGTGGAGGTTTCTTATGTAGGTAAACTTCATGTCACAAGGGTTTGGTGTACAAATAATTTTGTGACCCAGGAAATAAGCATAACACCTGCTAGCTATTTTTTTCTGATCCCCTTACCCCTCCCATGCTCCACCCTGAAGAAAGTCCCAGTGTCTGTTGTTCCCCTCCTAGTATCCATGGTTCTCATTGTTCAGCTCCCAGTTATAAGTGAGAACATGTGGTATTTGGTTTTCTGTTCCTGCATTCCTTTGCATAAAATAATGGCCTCCAGCTCCATCCATGTTGCTGCAAAGGACATAATCTTAATTTTCTTTTGGCTGTATAGTATTCCATTGTGCATATATGTCATATTTTCTTTATCCAGTCTACCACTGATAGACATTTAGGTTGATTCCATTTATTTTATATTAGGAATAGTGTCACAATGAACATATGCATGCATGTTCCATTTTGTAGTGGGAGGATGAAGATGATCAGGAAAAATAACTAATACGTACTAAACTAATATATGGGTGATCAAATAATCTGTACAACTAACCTCCATGACAGTTTACCTGTATAACAACCTGCACATGTACCCTTGAACTTGAAATAAAAGTTTAAAAAAAAAAAGAAGGGAGCCTGAAAGAGAGTAAAGCTTTCTCCCTGTAATCGTGGATCTATTTTCAGGCATATACTTTATTTGCAGGTATATCATGAAGTATAAACTTATTAGTTAATTTTTTTAAAAGTGATCATAAAAATGTTTCTTACAAAATCTAGAACTTTCTGTGGTGATTTTGAGCTGATGAGAAAATTGCCAGCCAAATACTGATCAGCTTCCACTGCCCATGATGTCTAAGCACACCGTGAGTACACACTGGGACCCTGGGCTCAAATGCCTCCACATCATTTCTTTCCATTCTCTTATTTGAATTTTAGAGCGTAAAACTTTACAAAATAAAGTGATCCCTCACTAAAGCCCAGCAATTGAGTGCACCTGTGGTAGGTTGTTCTCACTGATTATTGTTTTTAAAAACCACAATAATCCTCTGGTTTTTCTTTCACTTGATCCTTTTATGGGTTTTGTATTGTAGGATAGCTGCACATTACATGAAATTTAATCAAGCAGCTACTTTTTTTGTAATTAAATGGAAATCTGGGCCTCTGCTTTGTCAGTAACCTTTGATTGACCCTGGATCTCTATAACCAGGTATATAAAAAATTAAAGATTTTATGTTAGAAGCTAAGAAAAGTGGCTATTCGTCTCCCAGCTCCATTCTTTGCTGCAAGGTCATAGAGTTCCGGTTTCTTTCTCACTGCAAATTGGGTAAATGCCCTTCCAACTTTTTGTTCTCATTTCCATAATTTCAAAATTCAGTTTTGACTATATGGCAAACTTGCATGTGTTTTTCTGGGTGGTAGATAGACCTATTCTTAGCTTGTCTAATCTATACTTTTTAACTTTAGTTTTAGATATTGGTAACTTTATTTTCAAAAGTACCTTCTCGAAGGTAAACCCAGACTGTTGTTTTCAGAGTTAGTAGTAATGAAGTATCTAATATATTTCACAAGAAGTATTCCCTTGGATTTTTATAGGGTATCCCTCTGAGAATTCAACACACTTTGTTTCTGTACATCTCCTGGAGTTCTTTGGTGTATTAGTCAGGGTTCTCCATTGACACAGAACCAACAGGACACACACACAAACACACACACATGTATAAGAAAGATTTATAAGGAATTGACACATGACTGTGGAGGTTGAGAAATCTCAAGCTCTGTTGTCTGCAAGTTGGAAGTCCAGGGAGCCAGCAGTGTAGCTCCAGGTTAAGTGCAGGAGAACAATGTCCCAACTCAAAAGCAGGGAGAGAGATTAAGTTCTCCCTTACCCCACATTTTGTTCTATTTGGGCCTCCAATGGATTGGATGATGCCACTCACATTATGGAAGATAATCTGCTTTACCTATTCTACCAATTCATGTGTTAATCTCATCCAGAAACAGCCTCACAGACATTCTCAGAATAATGTTTAACCAAATATCTGGGCATCCCATCTCCCAATCAATTTGACACACAAAATTAACCATCAAAATTTGGTAGCTCTTGTCTCTAAAACTCAAGAAAATACGAGAGCTAAAGTCCTATTGATCCAGTCAGATTTAATCTTAGAGCAAAGCTAGAAACTGTGTGTTCCTTACAAAGGATGCTCATATCTTTCTAATTTCATACCCAGAACACCTCACAGTTCCTAAAAAATAGTAAGAAATGAGTAAATGTTGAATTCTTTACTATGTGCTATGGGAAGTTCAAGTGAGTATTTGTTTATATAACTTTATGTTAACAAACTGAGAAAATCTACATTACCTTCTCTTAGCCCTGCAGCTCTACAAAAACCAGCATCTACATCAAATGGGTAGAAATTCTATATAGAAGGAAACCTAGATACCAGCAATCTCTCCAATATTTATATTTCTTGTAGTACCCATTTAGATATGCCCAGAGCAAAATATGTTTTACATTGGGCCTTCAATAGATGCCTCTCTAAGCTAAGCATGATCTCTTTCATTTCCCATTTTCCAATTTACTTGTTAGTTGAATAGAAAGTCAGTATTACAGAATCATAGGGTTTCATTTTCTTATTCTTTTCCTTTGACATGAAAACTGATATCTCAGTAAGAGTGAATTCAAAGATGCAAAAAGACCACATTTCTATCCGGCTGTTTTCTAAACTCTTACCGAGAAATAAAAGAAAAGACAAATGAACACAGAACTAACATCAGGGTGCAAGTTCACTTCTATTATGTAGAACTGATTTTCTGATAATCTCCAAAAAATAACCACACTTGCTGTATTAATAAATAAATGCAGAAATAAGCCTTGGGTTTATCTTGGCTCCAGAGATGCTTTGTTGGTATGTCAGAGCCAAGTGAGTTGTCTACAGAAAGCCTTCCATCAAACCTTCCTTGAGTATTAAGTCTAAGGAAGGAACCCCAAAGAACTGCAAAGGATAGATAAGCAATATATAATACTAATAAGTGGCCCAAACTGGACAAGTTAAATCTTCAAAATGCTGCCCCCAGTAACTCTAAACTAGCTGCTGATTCCTTTACAGCCCAACTGGGAAGCCATGTGGTTAGTCTAGCCCACAAAAAGTTATATCATCAACTGCAGGGATCATATTAGCAACATATCTTTACTTGATATAAAAGTCATAACATTTATTGGCAGAAAATAATGCATGTCTATATGTTAAAAAATATGAAGGCATATACTTATACAAATATTCAACTCATAATTCTACAAATTGTCATCATTTGGGGTAAGATTTCTTTTAGCTACAAAATGGAAGTTATGCCATACCTATGAAAGAATATTCTCTCTTCATATCCAGTTTTCAGAAATGATCCATTGAAGAACCGTGATTATTTCTCCAGTTCAGTTTTTCTGCTTGACCTCATATGGCTGTCAGGCTTACAACAGCTGACAAGACAATTAAGCAAAAGGCAGCCAAAAACAAAGAAAATAACAGGGAATTTTAAATGCTTGGACAAAAAAAGCAAACTTTCAGACTCACTATGCATTGTCAAGTTGTCCCAAATGCTTTCTCGTAGGCTCGGCAAGATGTTGATTACCTCAGTACCAGCTCTGTCAACCCCAATGGGAAGCTGCAATACCATAATGGTAACAGAGAAGCTATTGTCAGTGGGCTACTTTAATTTAATTGCTCAGTTAAAAATTATGAGAAAGAAAATATGACCATCATAAAGTGTTACATTAAATCCAAGGAAATTAGAATTCAGCATGATAAAAATAACAGACTACTAAGCCTAAAGAAATACCAAGTTGAAAAACCCTCACACTTCAGGGATCTCTTCTGTTCTCTTTTCTCTTCTTATTGGGATGATTTTATCGTTTCTCAGGGCTGTATGAATCTACATGCAAAAGATTCTCAAATTTAAATTTCAAAGCTAATCTTCTTTTCCTGTACTCTAGAATTATTTTGCTTTCTTAGCATCTTTATTTGTATTCATAATAAGAATCTTAGACCTTATATGGTCAAAACGACTTGATTCCTCAACATTTTCAATACTTTTTCTTACTAAATTTCTCCATTTCAGTCATTTTACATCCACCTAGATGATTAAGCAAAAACCCAAGAGTCATTCTTGATTCCTCTCTCGTAACGAAATCAATTATGGTTGGGCAAGGTGGCTCACGCCTGTAATCCCAACACTTCGCGAGGCTGAGATGGAAGGATCACTTACTTGGGCCAGGAGTTTGAGACCAGCCTGGACAACACAGGAGGAGCCAGTCTGTAGAAAAAAAAATAAAAAAAAATTAGCTGGGCATGGTGGCACATGCCTGTAGTTTCAGCTACTCTGGAGGCTAAAGCAGGGGGGTGTTGCTTGAGCCCAGAAGTTTGAGGCTACAATTAACTATGATTGCACCACTGCCCTCCAGCCTGGACAACAAAATGAGATCTTGTCTCTAAAAAAGAAAAAAAGAAAATAAAAAAGAAATCCATCAGGAAATATAAGAACTCTACCTCTAAACTAGATCTCAAAGCTCACATTACATTTTTATCATACTTTTTCCCCTGTTACCATCCTGGACTGCTGCCAACAGAATCTTTCTCCTAGACTCCTTCAATATCCTCTAATTAAAAGCCATTTTCTACCCCTGCCCTTCTATAGCCTAGTACCCACACAAAAATTATACTGATACTTTCCACTAGAAAGTAAGTTTCCCAGTCTTGTCCCCCAAAGGATAATTGTATCAACTAGGAAATAACACTTTGTAATGTAGAAACCAACCTCCATTATTGACCTGTAAAAGTAAAACTACTGAACTTAATGGTGTAGAATGGGAGAATGTAATTCACTTACAATAAAGCTAATATGGAAAGGCATGAGGTGCCTTTGTTTCTCTTCTTCCTCAATCATCAGAGGCTCTGCCTAAAATCAAGTTCTCCTTTTTCTGCATGTGGCTTCCTCTTCTCAATAACTCTCATTATGTCATTTTCTCTTGGTCCACTAGCTGCTAACTAATACCTGTGGAAGTCACCCTAAGCTGTTGAAGGGGATCTGAATGTGCCCATAGTGCAGCCAGTTTGGAGATCTTCTGTGCTCATTCATTCGGGCCAGGTCTGTGTCTAGTGCTCTCTATCTGCTTCCCTCGACCTCTCCTTTACCTCTAGTTCTCATTTTCTGAAGAATATAACCTGTATAAATATGACATGTATTCCACAAAGAGTAGTTTTAGGATAGAATCCCAAGCAGCAGTATTTAAAAGAGTCAAAGAAAATGTATGCCAGTGATTTAAGTCTTAAGAAGTGTGGTTTCCACATGGCCAGGTGGAAGAACACTGAAAACACATAAGTGAATACAGAGAAAGTCTCTAGTTCATGGTTCTCACATTTTAGTAAACTTCAGAATCACTTTACTAAGACACACATTGCTAGACCACACCCCCAGGGTTTTTAATTCAGTAGTTCTAAAGTAGTCAGAAGTTTTGCCTTTCTAACAAGTTCCTAGGTTGTGCTGCTGATTCTCAGAAATTTCACTGTGAGAACTCAAGTTCTAGGCTCCACACTGAAAAGTGGTTGCAAGTGAAAGGAATTGTGTTGTCTTTACCTGAACTTGCTCTTTCCCATCAGAGACTTCCTATAGAGAGTTTAATCTGTGTCACACTTGTAGCCCCTCTGCACCACAGGAAATTGATGGTCAACAGAAGCAACTCTGGACTCTGAAAGGAGAGAAGTTAAAAGATGAGGAACACTGCAAATAGGAAAACTTGTATGCTTGCCCCTAGGAGTAGTATATCAGATTCATAGGGTAACCTACTTTTGTAAATTTGGCAGGGATTCTTGGTCTTTATATCCAAGAACCCTCAGTCAACTAATATGGGATGGGTCTGTGTATCAGTATTTTTTAAATCTCACAGGTATTTTTAATACATCCATGATTGAGAACCACTATAGTTTACTGAGGTTTGATCTCCTATCTCTGCTAGACTTCTTTCTTTTTGGCCACATTAGTTTATCAAGTTAGTTATATGCATGTCACCTGAAATGTATAGAAGTCTCAATCTAAGAAAGTGATTTTCAACCAGCTGTGATTTTTGCCCCCAAGAGGATATTTGGCAATGTCTATATATGTTTTTAATAATCACAACTTGGAAGTTCTACTGAAATCTAGTGGGTGGAGGCCAAAGAATGCTGCTGAACTCCATACAATGCATAAGAGAGTTCCCTGCAACAACGAATTATCCAGTCTGAACTATCCATAGGGCTAAAGTGGAAAAACCCTGGGCTAAGCATGGGGCATGTGATTCCCCTTTTTCACCAAGAAGGGTTTGTTCTTAACAATATGCGTTTGCTTCAGCAAATTCTGATGGAAACAATCCTGGGTCTTTTGACTTTTGGTCATGAGAGAGGGATGAGAAGACACTGAGATCAATCCAAAGAAAGTTTGATAAATTAAAGCAAACAAATTAAAAAATATTACTCTTCTCATGATTATGCCTACAATCAAGACCTGAGTGTGGAACATCAGTAAAATTTTTAAATGTTTCACCTAGTCCTGGTTTTCTGCAATTTTTAAACCTCATTTAAAAATTCTATTTGATAAAACAACTGTAGCGTTTAATAGGAAGGCATTGTTAGTTATAAAACCATGTAGTATACTCTCTCAGGAGACTGGAAAAGCTTGACATAGTTTTAAAAGGTCAAAATGGTTTACAATATATTTATGGCACACTGTTTGGGATTAAGAGTGTCATTTCTCAGTCATTTGGTTAAGTTGATATGTAAAGACCTAATATGAAAAGCAGAAACCTTATTTGGGTTTTACTTTATTGATGTCATTGATTCTTCCATCACTGTTTCTCATCAAGCTGTTCCTGCTAATTATCACTGGCACAAAACCACATTCTACATTTTCTCTCAAGATTGGAATGTTTTTTCTCAAGTGAATAAATAAAGAAGGAAGGATCTATCCAAAGTAATAATACATTTTATTACCTTTCTGTTTGTTTTTAAAATTACCATTGACACTGGAAACGTTTTGTTATTCCTATTTTTTTATATCCATAAAATTAAATTACATGAGAAAATAAAGCCAAGATATGTAATTCATTAAATGTAGGAGCTGATTTCAAACGAACAACAGGGAAACAATTGACATCATTTTCACCAAATTAGGCTGGGGAGAAAATGCTTTCCATGCAAATAATATTGAAGGTAATGAATATGAGAATGTGGAGCAGTAGATTCCCTGCATAAGCGTACTTTCTGTTGTTTACTTGAAAAGAATGAGTCATGACAATATGGTTGTAAAATAAGCAGATATTTCGAAAAAGCAAATAGTTGGGGAACTGGTAGGAGAGAGGAAACCAAGAACTAAGATTTACTGAGTAGCTTCTAAACCAGAAAAATGCAAAGTACACTTGACACAGGAAATCTAATTTATGGCAAAACAATGGCTGGATACTGTCAACAAGACAACAAATAGACTTAAAATATATCAATTAGAAACTTCCAAGTATGCCTTGGTCCTAATAAAGTCATTGACAAGGCAACATATCTGATTTTTCTAAGATCTTTACAGTTCACAAATTCCAAAACCCACCCAATCTCATCTCATAATTACTCCACAAGCTGAGCAAGAAAGACACTATTATTCTAATTCGAGGGATGAGAAGCTTGAGACCCATTAGTATTGAGCAACTATCTCAGGATCAACCAGCTAGTAAGTTGCAGAATCTGGAGACAGAAAGTATCTTCTTTCTGCCACATCATGCTGCCTTTGCAGATACTGTTATGGCCTGAATTAATGTTGCTATATTTTGCTATTTTTCTACATTTTGCTATGGAAAGAGTTCTAGAATGATTATGTAAATCTACCTCTCAATAACTCTTTCTGGGCTAGAACTAGAAAATAACTAGCTATTAAATATGCTGCCTACTGAAATAATTTGGCAGAGATTAATCATATTTATTTATGCTGGAGTTTGACTTAACATAGATTTACCTGAGTGATAGGAGATTTGGCCCCATCTCCTGCATGCACTTCCTTCCATTTCTCTGTATCATTCCTCTCTTCTCAGGCTCAGGCTCAGGCCCCTGCTTTTTCCTCTTGTTCCATTCTCCTCCTCTATCCTACTTTTCTTTTCTCAGTATTACGTAGTAAGGATGAAAGTGTGAATTGGTATAATATTTTTATTTGGAGAAGTAGACATTTACTAGCATGTGTCAAGAGTTTCAAAATGGTCATATTCTTAGATGCAGAAATCCACTTCATATAATGTATCCTAAGGGAGTGATTATAACTGGATGTAAAAACAAGACTCTTGTGTCAGTTTTCATGGAACCCTGAAGGCAGCAGGTGCCAACCATTCCCTCTTTACACAGAAAGGGGCTGGGCCACCCAAGTGGGACTGACAAAAGGGATCTGGGAAAATTGCTTTTATAACCCTTACCTATAAAATAGGAAGGCTGTGAGCAGAAATGAAGCTTGGCAAAAGCATTGATCTAAAGCATGTTTTCAATGGCTGTGGCCTTCTGCCTCCCTGATGCCATGGTAGAGGAGAAGGTGGGCATCAAAGCATCCATGTGGTAAGCTTGAGGATGGGAACTCAGGCAGAGCTTGAGTTTGTTTTCTAACTAACTACAACAATATGACTAGAGAGAGGAATAGAGTAAAATCCAACCAGCTCCTTTTTCTTGCCATTTGCCTGAAACCAGCTGCAAACTAATGCATAATTTCTAATTATTAGGCTATAATAGACACATTTATTAATTTATAATAATTGCTATCTTATTTGTTGGATACAATAAATGGCTGGGGGCTTTCTGTTATCCAAGAGTGAGGGAATTATCTGTCTTAAGCTACCCTGGATTTCAACTGGTAATAATTTAAATTTTCTTCACTAGTCTCTCCTGTGTTTTTTACATTTTCTATAAAAATGCTTGCTTTATAAATGGAAGAAAGAGAAATAAATTAAGAAAATAATCACCATCTCAAATGAGAAAATAACAAACTGGAGAAAAGGGTTTAGTTATGTGTTCCACAATTTTTTCTTTCCAAGACCTTTTTATTAGCTTGATTGCTTATATAAATATATAAAACATACACTCATCAAATTTGCTAATTGCATACAGTAGAAGGGATTGTGAAGCAAATAATTATCACATCAAATCTGAGGTCAGTGTTATTACTGACATTTTATAGATGAGAAAACTACTTCAATAAGCCACGTGTGCCTAAACTACTGTAGCCACTAAGTAGGGTCGAAATTCCAAATCATTTCTATTGGTTTGAAGTTTGGTTTAAGGAGGATTTACACATGAGGTGGAAAACAGAACTCACTAACGAATTCCTTTCCAAATCTGACATGTTAATATTTCATTTTATTAAATTGAAAACAAAAACAAGCAAACTCACTTTTGTAAAGGAAATAAAGAACAGTTGAAAAGAAATTGCTAAGCTTGCTGTATTGACATAATTTGCTTAATTCTTTCAAAAAACCCAAATCTAAGTCTCTACAAGACAGAAATTGCTATGAAAGTATGTAAATAACATATAAGAAAGAAAATAAAGGCTATGAAATAAAAAGATACATTGTCCAAAAAAAAGAATGACAGAAGTTTTGTCAGTTGCGTGTGTGTAAAATTTAATCATGTGTTGATAACGGTAGCCATTCTGTTTATCTAATTTGATATACATGTACTATTTCCCAGCTTCATGAAAGACATAGCTTTTTGATAAACCTTTTATTGAATAGGAGCTGCCAAAAAGTAATTGGAAATCATTTTTATTGCACACAATTAATTTGAGAATGTAAAGTTAAATGGAAATCTCTGATATATTCATAGTACCTCTAAAGACCACCCCAAGGGCAAATTTTAGTTTGAATGCAAATCCTGTTTGCTAGGCCATGTAAATTAAATTAGAACAACATCTCTTTTAAGTAATAACCCTTTATATAGTTACGATAGGCTCAGAATATCATGGTCTCAAAGAAAGAATATATTCATAGGGGAGAGAAATGCAAAATTCATAACTAATCAAAAATATGCAAATAAATATTTTCTCCTATTGAATAATGCAGCTAGGTCGAAGGGTTAACACCCTACTCTGTGAGAAGCAACACTTTATTAGGAAGTTGTTACTATCTCAAAATAAAGCGAGATGCAAGGTGTTAAGTCTAGCATGTTGGTTCCACAAAACAGTCACAGAATTATTTGCAAAATGCTGCCTAAGATTAGTACATGTATTTTTTCAACAAGTATATACTACTGACAGAAGTATGGACAGAGTTAATATATATTTTACTAACTTGGGACTCTGAATCCAAGTTTTATAAAAGACTTCCATAGACAGTATAGAAGGTTGGAGATGTATAGTTTCTTCATTTTATAATGATAACATAGTTTAATGCCTATTTACTACCCCACCAATGAGAATGTAATGGGTTAAGCTGAGATCATATTTTGAATATTGTTTTAAGCTACTCTTCCCTAATTTAGTAGTATTAGGGGTAAGCTATTAAACAGCAGTTTCTTCCATCCAGAAGTTCTTCTCCTATTAGCAGAGTATCCATTACATACTTATAAGCTATAAGTAACTGAAGATCTAATTCAAAGTTACTTAAACACTAAGGAAATGTACTGGATCATTTAACTCAAAGTCCAAATGTAGGGTGGCTCAGGTTTACCATAATCCAAAAGCCTCTGTTCAATTTCTCTGTGATACTTGGCTGCACCATCCTCTTGATTTGGGTTCATCCTGAGGGTGACTGATGACTGTGGAAGTTCTAGCTCTGATCAGCAGTCATCTTTGTTTCCAGAGGCACAAAGGGTGTCTTGTCCAAAAATATTCTTTTTGGTCCATTGCAGTTTCCCTCAAAAAGTCCCCAGCTCACTTTTTCTCATTGACCTAAATTGGGTCACATGTCCACTTATAAATTAAACACTGTTTCTAGTGGCATGCCATGAACAACTGGCTTAGTCCTGGGTTCCTAAAGTAATTTCTGTTTCAAAAGTACCTAAGAATAGGGTTATCATTCAGTCAAACAAGTCCATTCCTAGTGTTCAGAATGGATTCGCGTATACTATGTTGGGGGATGTGTAGACACAAGAAGGGAAATCACAGAACTGTAAGAAAGAGGAAAGAAAAATAAGGTGGATGATCAAAAATACCCTTACAGCTCATTATTTTCCCCAACCAAAAGAAAGATCTGAATAGCTGGGAGAATATTCTCTATTCCAATGTAAAGAAAGCATTTAGGCCTTTTATTCTAAAATTAATTTTGCTTCTAGAGAATGGTGTGTATACTATTAAATGGCATGGTTTGGCACAATCCTACCCAGTCTTCCTGAAAAACAAGAAAACATGAATAACATGCAATCTTAAGTGTGAAAAGTAAGGCCAGATGGAAAAATTGCCTTAGAATCCTAGGAAGGCCATGCATTAGTTCTGGACCATTGGTTTAAAGGTAGCCTATAATTTAGCAATGCAGATTTTAAGATGTACAATCTTTTATTAAAATAGCAAATAACTCACGTTTTCCTGATCAAGGAGCCAAATTTCAAATGGTAAATGGTGCAAGTAGCAGAAAATAAAGTAAGATTCTAACACAAAAAAAAATTTCATTCTGTTTGCTGGAGAGAGAGGTCAAAATGTATAAAACAAAGCAAAAGAAAGGCTAAAAATGTTGAAATCTCTTTTCTAACATCCTTTTCAAAGCACCGTAAAGGTAGACATATCCTCTCAATCTACAAAGTACTTTTTAGAGAGCCCAACCTCCATTTTTACAACCCAGCCTTAATAACATGTTGGAAATGGAGCATTTACAACATAGCTTGACATGCTTTATTTCATTTTATTGTATTAACATTGTTAAATAAACCAACCTAAAAATGTATATTAAAAACTTCCTTTTAAATATAATTTTCAGCAAATAAATTCGCAGACAGGAGGAAATATTCAAGAAAATAGTGTTCTCATCAGATTGAAGAAATAGTAGAGAAATGCTGGTGGCAATCCAGCATGAACAGAATGGTTAGGTTTTCCATCTACCTCCTGCCGGCCTAAAACATTAAACAGCACCACTGCACCTGTTAGATTCTCAGTTGTCCACAACTTTCTTACTGTATAGTAGAGGAATTTCTAGAAATAATTCAGAAAAGTAACATTTAATTAAACCATATTTTCTTAATAATGACCATGGTATATTTTGAAATGTGTTCATTTAGGAAAACAGAATGTTTGGCTTCATTAAATAGTAAGAACTATAAACAGTAAATCAAAGAACTTTCCAAAATTGCATATTAAAGAAAATATAGGCCAAGTGCAGTGGCTCACGCCTGTAATCCCACCATTTTGGGATGCCAAGATGGGAGGATTGCTTGAGACCAGAAGTTCAAGACCATCTTGGGTAGCACAGCAAAACTCCCATCTCCACACACACACATCAAATAACCAAGTGTGATAATGTGCTCCTGTAGTCCTAGCTACTCAGAAGGGTGAGGCAGGAGAATCTCTTGAGCCCAGGAGTTCAAGGCTGCAGTGAGCTATGATTGTGCCACTGCATTCCAGCCTAGGCAACAGAGCAAACCCTGTCTCTAAAAAATATAAAGAAAATATTATAACTTTACATATTTAAACACAAATACTTTTAAATAGTATTTTAAATATAAAGCAAATGTAATTAATGTAATTCTTTCTTTTCTTTTTTTTTTTTTTTTCAATAAATGATTCAGGATCCCCGAACTGAGAGTTTCTCTCCAATAATGCAACATTATGCAAGTGCAGGGTTACCTGTCCCTCTTTGCATTGCCCTATGGGGACTGGGATTTGGGAAACCAAAGCAAAAATAATGATACTCTGGCTATTTCTGTTACTGATAGTAGTAGCATCCTTTGTCTCTGACCTAGGGGTATCATGTCTTCTGCCAGCATCTGTGAAATGATGGCAGACCAACTTGCTAGCGTGCAAATAGGGTAAAATCTTAGACTCTTCATAGTTCTTTTTTTTTTTTTCCTCTTTTTTTTTGGGAAGAAATAAAGAAAGAAAAAAAATGAAGAGGAAGAAAAAGGAAGAGAAAGAGAGAGAGAATGGGAGTATTGCTTTCTTGCCCAGGCTAGAATGCAGTTTAGTAATGGGTATTGAAAACCTCTTTTATACCAATAATTATACTTGATGTAAACAGGAAGGAATAAGGGAAGAAAATAACAAACGAGCAGCCAACCAATATTTCATTTAAACCTATGAAATGCTATGCGATTACTCCAATTATGTAGTCACTTTTGGAATAGGCGTGAGGTGGTAATGTATGTTTTGTGTATTTGAAGTGGAGAGTTCTATAAATGTTTATTAAGTTTACTTGTTCCGGGTCTGAGTTCAAGTCCTAGATGTCCTTGTTAATTTTCTGTCTCGTTGATCTATTAGCTCTTCTTTTTACATTGATCCTTTTGCCATTATGTCATGCCCTTCTTTGCTTCTTTTGATCTTTGTTGCTTTAAAGTCTACTTTATCAGAGGCGAGAATTGCATCTCCTGCTTTTTGTTTATTAGTTTATTTTTACTCTCTGTTTGGTTGGTAAATCTTCCTCCTTCTCTTTGTTTTGAGTCTTTGTGTATCATTGCATGTGAGATGGGTCTGCATGCAGCATACTGATGGGTTTTGGCTTTTCATCCAATTAGAATATATATAAGTTTAATACTGCCATTTGATGCTGGCTGTCTGTTTTGCCCATTAGTTGGTGTAAATTTTTCATTGTGTTAATGCTCTTTGCTTTTGATATATTTTTGGAAAGTCTGATATTGGTTGTTCCTTTATATGTATAGTGCTTCTTTCAGAAGCTCTTGTAAAGCAGGCCTGGTGGTGGTGAACTCTCTAAGTACTTGTTTGTTCGCAAAGGATTTAATTTTTCCTTCGCTTGTAAAGCTTAGTTTGGCTGGATAGGAAATTCTGGGTTGAAAGTTCTTTTCTTTAAGGATGTTAAATATTGGTCCCCACTCTTTTCTGGCTTGTAGGGTTTCTGCTGAGAGATCTACTGTAAGTCTGATAGGTTTCCCTTTATGGGTAACCTGACTTTTCTCTCTGGCTGCTCTTAGTATTTTCTTCTTTATTTCAACCCTAATAAATCTGGCGATTATGTGCCTTGGGGTTGGTCTTCTTGAAGAATGTCTTTGTGGTGTTCTCTGTATTACCTGGAGTTGAATATTACCCTGCCTTGCTAGGTTGGGAAAATTTTCCTGAATGATATCCTGAAGAATATTTTCCAACTTGGATTCATTCTCTTCGTCACATTCAGGTACACCTATCAAATGTAAATTAGGTCTTTTCACATAGTCCCATATTTCCTGGAGGCTTTGCTCATTCCTTTTTATCCTTTTTTCTCCAATCTAGTCTTCTCGTTTCATTTCACTAAGTTGGTCCTCGACATCTGATATCCTTTCTTCTGCTTGATCAATTCGACTGTTTAAACTTGTGCATGCTTCGCGAAGTTCTCATGTTGTGTTTTTCAGCTCCATCAATTCACTTATATTCCTCTCTAAATTGTCCATTCTCGTTAACATTTCATCAAACCTTTTTTCAAGGTTCTTAGTTTCTTTGCATTGGGTTAGAACAAGTTCTTTTAATTCACAGAAGTTTCTTATCACCCACCTTTTGAAACCTGCTTCTGTTATTGGAACACACTTGTTCTCCATTAAGCCTTGTTCCGTTACTGATGAGGAATTGCGATCCCCTGTAGAGGGAGAGGCATTCTGATTTTGAGTATTCTCTGCCTTTTTAGGCTGGTTTCTTCCCTTCATTATATATTTATCCCTCTGTCGTCTTTGTAATTACCGACTCTAACTAGGTCTCTGAGCAGACGTCCAACTTGTTGATTCCCTGCGCCGAAATCTGAGCAATCCACTGCGCCAGCCAAAACAGCAGTGTTAAGATTGATGGTGCTTTTCTGCCCGGGAATCTCCGGACTCTGCACCAAGAATTGCCGCGCTGAGGTGCCAGCAAAACTGCCGCGCCGGCCACAAGAGTCGCCCTGGCAACCCATGGGGCTCCTCTGCTGGGAATCTCTTGGTCCGTGAGCAACTAAAATTCATCTGAAAGTGTGGCGTTCTCTCATTCTCTGTGCTTTCACTGGGAACTACGAGCCCGAGCTGCTAGTGATCAGCCATCTTGGATCTCTCTCAGCAAATGTAATTATAAGCCATAATGTATTAAACCAAAAAATACATTATCTAATAAGAGATCCATAATACAAAAATATCTTTATGCCTTTGGTCTACAGCTATCAGAAAGGAAATGCTATTCATAATAATTACAAATCTCAGAATGTTGAATACATATTATATTTTCAATTTATTTTTCTGTAAATAAACTATGCTTTGAAGTCCCAGATAAAGGAAAGTGAATCTTTACAAATTCAAGGTCATCCTATCTCTCTTTTTTTCCTAAGAGATTGAATCTAAGTTTTGAGGAGCTTACTACATAGTATGAAGGGCTTTGAGAAGAGGCATCTTCTCCTCCTCATCCACCTGCCTGCTGCATCTGAGATGACATTGTTCCCATCAGGGCGTTTGCCCTTAATCCATGTCGCTCATAGGGCCTTCTCCTTAATCCCTCTCAAGTTTCCCCAGAAATCAGTGGCAAGTCTGCAGCATTCTCAGCTCTGTAAAAACATTCTTCACTCTCTGAACTGCAGGGAAAAAACTGCCTGGCTTCCTTAGGTCTATCAATCTACCAACTCATTATATACAATACTTCTTAAAAAATGACTTTTTTAATGTGGTAAATTATGTTAACATAAAACTTAACTATTTTAACCATGTTTAAGTGTATAATTTAGTGGCATTAAGTACATTCACACTGTTGTGCAACCATCACCACCATCCAACTCCAGAACTTCATTATCATTCCGAATTAAAACTCTATCCATTAAACAGTAACTCCCCATTACCTCCTCCCCCAAGCCCCTGGTGACCATCATTCTACTCTCTGTCTACATCAAAAACAATTCTTATGCTATCTCATTGTGTTAGTTGGTTACTGTAAATCCTGGTTTACCAGGGATAGTCCTGGGTGACATCTAGCATCCAGACGTTCATCAGATTTAACACTTGATCAGACCATTTTCACCCTTAAAGTACCCTGGTTTTCATGATTAAAGGATACAGTCACCCTACTAGAGGACTGTTGGTTGTATTTGGTTAGTGAGTTCCACCTGTGTAGGGAAGCTATGGACCCTTTCTTGCCTCAGGTATCTAAACTCCTCCAGGGCTTTTATCTCCCCAAAGAAGATGGTGACGAGATGTATGGAGGAGACAGGGGTTTGTTCATTCTCTCAGATTACACATTTTATTTTACTTTTTTGTCCCTTCCTCAGTCCACAGAGATTTATTTATGAAGATTTAATGAAGATTATTTTATTGAATGAAGATTGTGAGCCTAGCTCACTATCATTTCTAGTAGATAACTTAGGATGAAAGTCTGTGCCATAGGCTTTTGAAATTCAAATATTTATTTCTTCTGTGAGCCACAAAACCCATATTTTGAAACTCAAAATCAAAAACTGACTCTTTTATTCCTGCAGTATTACCTGTGTCCTAAGGCAATAATTGCTAGAGTCTAGCAATCCAAATGCAGAAATTACCATAAAGTAATAAGAAACACTAGCAAAAGTAATGCAATCTGCATTTCAAAACATTGCCCACTACACTTAAAAGTGTACTCTTGCGATTGTTTTCTGGAGAAATTAAACCTCCGTTTCACGTTTCTTCATTGTGTATGGACTGTTGGTGACCGTCATTACCCAGTGAGTATTCTCTATTGAGAATAAGGAAGTCTCTGTCAGGCAATGAACACAGGCAGCTGCTGCTGATAAACTATGTAGGGTCATGCCACGCTTGGGGCAATTCAAGGGCAGACTGCCAGCTCTTCACGAAAAATGACGTTGGGAGGCAAGATTTGGCAAAATCAGAAACACTGCAAATCAGAATCCAGCTGCTCAGTCCAAGTCGAGGGTACAGGCTAAAGTAAGATTGCTAAATTAAAGGGAGGAAACAGGGTCAAGAGAGTTGAGGAATTACAAACTAGGATAAAGTGGAAGTGGAGAATATAATTTGAATGGATGGAAATTCAGCTGAAAGCGGGAGTTAGGAGGTTACAGTGAAGGACGAGGGCCTGGAGAGGAAGGAGGGAAGGCACAGAGTGTAGGTAACAAAATTCTACTGTGTATTCTCCAAAGTAGAAACTGATACATCTAGAGTAATAAACTCACTGATGTCAGTGCCACTTCCAGTGGTAGTTTTTCCAGTTATTTCAGAATGAGTCAGAAAAACTATAAGTACCAAGTTGCACCTGGTCATTTCTCTGACTTATTGGATCTGACTATGAGGTCTGCCCCTGTTTGACTATTCATTTTCACCCACCACTCATATATACACACAATTCCAGACTATTAGAAAGGAAATATTATAAAATAATTGTTCCTATAAGTTTCTTTTTTCTTTTCTTTTTTGTTTACATTTCCACAGAATGTTTTACTTTTAATTTGAGACTCCATCACCTTACATTAAAGTGCTTAACTAATTATACCCATGTTTGTGCTCTCTGTTATATTTAAAAAAAAAAAAAAAAGAATCTCCCAGAAATGCAAATTAGTCCATTAAATTCACATTTAGTTGACATTCTATTCCAGAAATCCAAAGGGCAAAATATACATCTTACATTCTGAATTGCTTAGCTCTCTGTATGAAGGCACTCACAGAAAATCATTAGACACATTATAAATAGATTGACCCTTCAATAAGAAAAAAAACACCCCCAAGCCCTATCCCACTTAGTCATATTCTGTATTGTTTGGATTTGTGCTAGTATCCTATTTTTCAAAGCCTACAAGTCTCTCTCCAATAACTTGCAAACCTGACTTTGAAAATGCTTTGCACATTCTACCATGTAAATTGTGCAAGATGGCATTTTCTCCAACCATATTATTTGCCCACTGATATTATTTGCCAAATTGAACACTTTTAAACATGCTTTATATCATGCCTGGTTTCCCTTTCCAGGAAAGGTCTCAGTTCCGTGTGTGTAGGGCAGATTCTAAGTAAGAACATTAGGTATTTATATCTCAGCTTCCTTCCTTCCAATATTAAGTGCTGATTTGCCCTTTACTGACAGCCAAATGCTGAAATCATAGCTATGTTCCACACATTGGAAAGACACATTCAGAGAGGATGATGAAGTTTTTCTGAAGATGGTATCTTCTATACACAGTTACATAAATGATAGAGATGAAATTGAGAAAAAGAAATTTAAAAAGCATTTATAATCGAAATCTCTTGACACTCCTTCACCCCAACAAAACAAAACAAAAATGCAAATATTCTTTGTATTTTCTTTTTGTTGTTGTTGTTTGTTTGTTTTTGAGACAAGATGTTCTCTGTCACCCAGGCTGGAGTGCAGTGGCACAATAATGGCTCACTGAAGCCTAAAACTTCTGGGTTAAAGTTATGCTCCTGCCTCACCCTCCTGAATAGCTTGGACTACAGCGATGTGCCATTATGCCCAGCTGTGTGTGTGTGTTTTGGAGGGTGGCTGTAGAAGTTAGGTCTCACTATGTTGTCCAAGCTGATCTTGAACTTCTGGCCTCATGTAATCTCCTGTCTTGGCCTCCCAAAATGCAGGAGTTAAAGGTGTGAACAACTGCACCTGGACTTATTCTTTGTATTTCTAAGTGTGCAAGTTTTATTTCCAGATTGATAATTCTTATATTAAGTTTTCCTCTTTCCATTTAAAAATGTTGGAATAAAAAGATCCATTGGGAATGGCTAGAAAATCAGTCATTGGTAGAAACATAACTATAGCACGTATTGAAACTTAAATTTTTCCACTATAGCATAAAATGAGTGTCATTAAGAATATTAAAGTACTGAAAGTTGTGCACAAATCCTAGAACACTGAGAATTACTTGGAAATGACTAAAATAAAGGACTAGAAGAATTTCGTAGAATAATTCTGCCACTGATGTCTTACATTATAAAAACACACCTGACTAAAATCACACGCCTGGGTCCTATCTGCTCCCAGTTGCATACTCAACATTTTGGTGATAAAGGAAAAGACAAGCCTGGCTGCTTTCTTCACTGCCTCTGAAACAGGCTATGCACATGGTACCCTCTTCCTTCTGTGCATGTTTTATTAAGACCCAGAATGCTGTCTCTGCCCTTCTAGCACAGCCTTGTGGGATACAAATTCAGTCCTTCTCTGCTAGGCCTTTCCTGGCTCTATCAGCCCATAACATTCATCCTTCCTCTAAATATGCTTATTGTTTATACTGAAAAAATGCAGAAATTACAAAAAATTTAAGTCACTCATGATTCCACTACTTAGAGACACTGAGTAAAATGCAGAGTATAATGGTAAAAGTGCCACAGATAAAAAACAATGCAGTAGGTAAGGGGGGTACAGAGCATAGGGGTAGGAGGATGAGTATATATTGCATTGTCAGATGGAGCGATGAGAAAGGACTTTGGAGGGAGGGGCTTGGAAAATGACCCAAAGGACTTAATCCTAGAGTGAAACAAGAGTCCCTGATAGAGACAACATGCCTGACACACACACACAGAATGGAAAAAAAAAAGATCAGTGTGGCTAGAGAAAAGAATCGAGGAAGAGAGAATGTATTAACATAAGAAAGATAAATGGTGGAGATAAGGAGTAAATGGTATACAGCCTCATAGACAGTTGTTAGGACTTCAACTTTTATCTGACTAGAAAACGACTGGATCGTACTGAGCAGAAAAGTGACAGGATCTGACAACTCTGTCTCACATTTTCACTGGGCCACAATGAGTGCTGAAGAAAGCAAGGGTAAAAGGAGGGATACCAGTTAGGAAGTTACTGAAATATTCCAGGTAAGAGGTTATGGAGGCTTTGATGAGGATGATGGCAGTGGAGGCAGTGAGAAGTAACGTGTCTCAGTCTATTTGGGCTGCTATAATAAAAATACTTCAAACTAGATGGCTTGTAAATAAACAGAAATTTATTTTCACAGTTGTAGAGACTGGAAATTCCAAGTTTATGGCACTAATAGATTCAGTGTCAGGTGAGGGCCTATTTCCTAGACAGCCATCTTTTAGATACAACCTCACATGGCAGAAAGGATAAGGCGTCTCTCTCAGGTCTCATTTATAAGGGCACTCATCTCATTCATAAGAACTCCACTCATGGCCGTAAGAATTAGACCATGAGCCTAATTACTTCCCAAAAGCTCCACCTCCTAATATCATCACCTTGTGGGTTAGGATTTCAACATAAGAATTTGCAGGGGAAACAGACATTCCAAACATAGCATAACTATATCCTGGATATATTTTGAATAAAGAGCTAATGACTTATTGGCTATGGGATGTAAGAGAAAGAGAACCACTGAGGCTGATATTCAAGATTTGGGGTCTGGAAAAATAGAAGAATGAAGTTGCCATCAACCTAGGTGGAAAGACCATGGAAAAAACACTTTCTTGGGGGAGAGGGGATTAGGAGATGGTTTGGGACAAGCCAAATTTGAGATGACTTTTATACATCTCAAAATGGGAGCTGTTGTTCCAAGCCTCATTAAAAAGTGGAGCTGTGCTGGTCCTAAAAAAGAGAAAGATTTAGGAGAAAAAAAGAGATAAATAAGACAATATTTACATGTAGAAGGAATATGGGCAAGACAAAGATCTCTCTCTCTTCCTCTTTAAAAATAAAAAGTATTATGTAGATTTGAGGTTTACAACATGTTATGGGAAACATACATAGTGAAAAGGTTACTTTAGTGAATAAAACTAATATCCATCACATCACAGCTACCTATTTTTGTGTGTGGCAAGGGCAGCTAAAATCTACTCATTTGGCATTAATCTCATATACAGTACAAGTTGATTATCTATCGTCCTTATTTTGTACAGTAGATATCTAGAATTATTTATTATATAGCTCTGTTAATTTGTATCCTCTGACACACATCTCTCCATTTTGCTTCTCCTTAACTAGTGTTTTGTTTTCCTTCTCTATAAATTTGAATTACTTTTTTATATTCTGCATATAAATTAGATTATTAAATATTTTTCTTTTTGTGTCTGGGTTAATTCATACAGCAAAATGTCCTCCAGGCTCGTCCATGTTGTGATAAATGGCAAAATATTCTCCTTTTCTAAGAATGAATAAGATTCCATTTATATATTATATATAATATGCATATATTCATTTCAGTACATATGAAAAAGTGATGTGTGCATATCTATATATATACACATACACAAACACACACACATACATACATACATATACATGCCACATTTTATTTTCCTTATCCATTTGTCCATTAGTGAACACCAAGTTTGTTTCTATATCTTGGCTATTGTAAATAGTTCTGCAATTAACACAACAGTGCAATGTCTTTATGAGGTAGTGATTTCATTTCCTTTGGGTATATACCCAGAATAGAAATTAGTGGAACTCCCAATTTCTATTCTGGGCATATAACTCCAATTGGTTCATTTGGAAGTTACATTTTTAATTTCTTCAGAAACCTCCATACTGTTATCCATGATGGCTGTACCTATCTACGTTCCCATCAACAGTGTACAAGAGTTTCCTTTACTCCAAACCCTGGCCACCATTTGTTATCTTTTGACATTTTTATAATAGCCATACTAATTTGGTGTGAGGTGATATCTTATATTGGTTTTGATTTACATTTCCCTTATGATTAACGGTGTTGAGCACCTTTTCATATATTTGTTGACCAGTTCTCTGTCTTCTTTGGAGAAATTTCTGCTCAGATCCTTTGCCTATTTTTAATGTTACTTGTTTTTCTATGATTGAGTTGTGTAAAGTCTTTATAAATTTTGAATATTAACCCCTTATCAGATATACAGTTTGCAAATATTTTTCCCGGTCCATAGGCTCCTGTTTCATTTTGCTGACTGTTTCTTTGCTGTACAGAAGCCTTTTAGGTTGGTATAGACCCATTTATCTATTTTTGCATCTGTGGCCTGAGCTTTTTGTATGATATTCAAAAATTCACTGCCAGGACTGATGTCCAGGAGCTTTTCCCTTATGTTCTTTTCTAGTAGTTTCATAGTTCTTGATCTTATATTTAGGTTCTTTTATCCATTTTTAGTTGATTTTTGTGTATGATTTAAGATAAGGGTTTAATTTCATTCTTTTCCATTTGGAAATTGAGTTTTTCCAGGACTGTTTATTGAAAAACTCTACTTTCCCCATTGTATTTTCTTGGTGCCCTTGTCAAATATTAGCTGACTATTAATGTTTAGATTTATTCCTGGGCTCCTTATTTTGTTCCACTATTCTATGTGTATGTTGTTATGCTGATACCATACTTTTTTGATTCCTATAGCTTCATAATATAATTTTAAATCAAGAAGTATGATGCTTCTTGCTTTGTTTGTCTTCCTCAGAGCTGTTTTGGCTATTCAAGATCTTTTATGGTTCCATAAGTATTCTAGAATGGTTTTTCCTATTTCTGTGAAAAATGCCATTAAGATTTTGACAGAGGTTGTATTGAATCTGTATATTGCTTTGGGTAGTATGAACATCTTAACAACATTAATTCATCTGATTCATGAGCATGAGATATATTTATATTTACTTGTGTCATCTTCAATTTATTTAATCAATTTTTTATACTTTTCAGTATACAAGTCTTTCACCTCCTTGGTTAAATTTGTTCCTGGGGGGTTTGATTTTTTAAAATGCTATTGCAAATGGGATTTCATTCCTAATTTCTTTTTCAGTTAGGTCATTATTTGTGTATAAAGATGCTACTAATTTTTTAAGTTAGATTTTTTTAATTATAATTTTTGAATTGATGCATAATGGAAGTACATAGTTCCAGGATACATGTGAAAATTTAATGCATTCATATAATTTGTGAAGATCAAATCAGAGTGATTGGGATCTCCATTACCTTAAATATTTGTGTTTCTTTATGCTAGAAGCATTAGAATTATTCTTTCAGCTATTTTGAACTATACAGTAGAGTATTATAAACTATAGTTATGTATGTTGATTTTGTATCCTGAAAGTTTACTGAATTCATTTATTAGTTCTAATAGATTTTTTGGTGGGATCTTTGGAGATTTTTACATATAGGATCATGCCATCTGCAAATACAGATAATTTTAGTCTTCCTTTCTGATTTGAATTCTTTTTTTCTTTTATATTGTCTGATTAGTCTTGCTAGTACTTCTAGCACTATGTTGAATAGAAGTTGTAAGAGTGAACATCTTTATATAAGACCTTGATGGAAAAGCTTTTAGCTTCTTTTTATGAAATTATGTTACCAGTGGAGTTTTCATAAAAGGCCTTTAATATGTTGAGAAATGTTCCTACTATACCTAAACTATTTAGAGTTTTTATGAAGAAAATATATTAGACTTTGTCAAATGCCTTTTCCTTCTCAACCGAGATAGTCATGTAGCTTTTATCTTTTATTTTGTTAATGAGATATATTGTATTAATTGATTTGTACATGTTAAATCAGCCTTGCATGCCAGGAATAAATCCTGCTTGCCATGATATACAGTCTTTCTGATGTGTTGTTGGATTTCATTTGCCAATATTTCATTGAGGATTTTTGCATCAGTGTTCATCAGAGAAATTGGCCCGTTGTTTTCTTTCCTTGTGATACCTTTGTCTGGGTTAAGTATCTGGTTAATTTTACCTCATAAAATGTGTTTGGAAGTATTTTTTTGAGCTCTAATTTTTTGAAAAGTTTAAGAACTACTGATATTAATTCTTTGAATGTTGGTAGAATTCAGCTAAGAAGCTATCTTGTCCTGGGCTTCTCTTTGTTGACAGGCTTTTGATTACTTATTCAATATTTTATTTGTTATTGTTCTGTTCAAGCTTTCAATTTCCTGAGTCAATCTCAGGAGGTTGTATTTTTCTAGGAATTTATCTATTTCCTCTAGGTTATCCAATTTGTTGGAACATAATTGTTCATAATAGATCCTTATGACCCTTTTTTATTTCTGAGGCATCTGTTACAATTTCTTCACTCTCAGTTTTTACTTTATTTATTTGAGTCTTTTCTCTCTTTTTTTTTCTTAGACTAGATAAAGGATTGTCAGTTTCATTCTTTTTGTTTAACAAAAACCATTCTTAGTTTTACTGATGCCATCTATGGTTTTCCTGTTCTGTATTAGATTTATTTCTGCCCTCATATTAATTCCCCCTGCTGCTAATTTGGGGTTTAGTTTGTTCTTTTTCTAGTTCAGTGAGGTATAATGTTAGACTATTATACATTAGTCTTTTTTCTTTTTTTATTGCAGGCACTTATTGCTATAAACTTCCCTCTTAGAAGTTTGCTTTTGCTGCATTACATAAGTTGTGGTATATTATATTTCTATTGCCATTTGTCTCAAGATATTTTTAAATTTTTAATTGTTACTGATCCCTAATTTCATACCATTGTGTTCTGAAATGATATTAGATATGGTTTTGATTTTTTAAAATTTATTAAGACTTGTCTTGTGACCGAACATATGCCATATTCTAGATAATATTCCATGTGCACTGGAGAAAATTGTGTATTCTGCTGCTGTTGGATATAAAGTTCCATACATGGCTGTTAGGTCCATTTAGTTTAAAATGTAATTCAAATTCAATGTTTACTTACTAATTTTCTGTCTGGCTAATCAATCAATTGTTGGAAGTGGGAGATTTCCAAAATCACAGGGTACTGGTACAAAAACAGACACACAGAGGAATGGAACAGAATAGAAAGCCCAGAAATAAGGCCAGATACCTAAAACCATCTAGTATTCGACAAAGTTGACAAAAACAAGTAATGGGGAAAAGACTCACTATTATATAAATGATTCTAGGATAATTGACTGGCCATATGCAGAAGATTCAAACTGGACCCCTTCCTTATACCATATACAAAAATTAACTCAAGATGGATTAATGAATTAAATGTAAAACCCAAAATTGTAAAAACTTTGGAAGAAAACATAAGCAATACCACTCTATATATAAGTAAAGACTTCATGACAAAGATACAAAAAGCAATTGCAACAAAAGCCAAAACTGACAAATGGGATCTAATTAAACTAAAGAGCTTCTGCACAGGAAAGGAAACTATCAGGAGTAAACAGGCAAACTAGAGAATGAGGGAAAATGTTTGCAAACTATGCATCTGATAAAGTTCTAATATACAGCAACTATAAGGAACTTAAACAAATTTACAAGAAAAAAAAAACTACCCTATTAAAAAGTGGGCAAAGAACATAAACAGATACTTCTAAAAGAAGACATACCTGTGACCAACAATCATACGTAAAAAAAATGCTCAACATTACCAATCATCAGAGAAATGCAAATCAAAACCACAATTAGATACCATCTCACACCACTCAGAATTGTTATTATTAAAAAGACAAAAAGTAACAGATCTAGCAAGGTTCCAGAGAAAAAAGAACACTCTACACTGTTAATGGAAATGTAAATTAGTTCAACCATTGTGGAAAGCAGTGTGATGATTCCTTAAAGAGCTAAAAGCAGAACTACCTTTTGATCCAGCAATCCCATTGATAGATCTATATATCCAAAATAATATAAGTCATTCTATCACAAGGACATGTGTAGGTTTATGTTCATTGCATCACTATTCACAATAGGAAAGATATGGAGTCAACCTCAATGCCCATCAACAGCAGACTGGATGAACAAATTCTGGCACATACATATCATGAAATGCTATGCAGTTGTAAAAAAAAAAAAAAAGAACAAGATTATGCGCTTTCCAAGAACATGGATGGAGCTGGAGACCCTTATCCTTAACAAACTAACTCAGAAACAGAAAATCAAATACCACATGTTCTCACTTATAGGAGGGAGCTAAATGATGAGAATACATGGACACAAGAGAGAGAAAAACAATAGATATTAGGGCCTACCTGATGGTGGAGGGTGGGTGGAGGGAGAAGTTCAGGAAAAATAACTAGGGTACTGGGCTTAATACCTGAGTGATGAAATAATTTGTACAACAAACCCCCATGGCATGAGTTTACCTATATCACAAATGTTATATAGGTAATATTTATACCTACACATGTACCCCTAACCTAAAATAAAATTTATTAAAAGAAACACAGGCCTGGCGCGGTGGCTCACGCCTATAATCCCAGCACTTTGGGAGGCCGAGGCAGGTGGATCACGAGGTCAAGAGATTGAGACCATCCTGGTCAACATGGTGAAACCCCGTCTCTACTTAAAATACAAAAAATTAGCTGGGCATAGTGGCGCGTGCCTGTAATCCCAGCTACTCGGGAGGCTGAGGCAGGAGAATTGCCTGAACCCAGGAGGCAGAGGTTCCAGTGAGCCGAGATTGCGCCATTGCACTCCAGCCTGGGTAACAAGAGCGAAACTCCGTCTCGAAAAAAAAAAAAAAGAAAAGAAACACAGCTATATAAATAAAATGTGAAAATACACACACACACACCCATACAAAAAGAAAGTTGGGGATTGAAGTCCTCTATTATTGCATTGCTATTTCTCCCTTCATATCCATTAATATGATTTTAGTCTTCTTAATGTATTAAGTCTTGTCTTGTGGCCTAACACATGCTCTATCCTAGAGAATATTCCATGTGCACTGGAGAAAAACGTGTATTTTTATGCTATTGAATGGAAAGTTTATTTGCTTTATGTACTTATGTACTCCAACATTGTATATATACTTACCATGTTTATGTCCTCATTGTGAATTGACCCCTTTATCATTAAATAATTATCCTGTCTCTTACAACAGTTTTTGACTTAAAGTATAGGTATGTCTGCTTTCTTCTGCTTACCATTTGAATGGAACAACTTCTTCCATCTTTTCATTTTTAGCCTATATGTGTCTTTAAAGCTTAAGTGGGTTTTTTGCAGATTCTCTCTCTCTCTCTCTCTCTCTCTCTCTCTCTCTGCCCCCCTCTCCCTCATATCTCTCTCTCTGGTGTCTTCTATACTGAATGAAGGAATTATAAGTGAATATGCATAATCTGTGTAGAAAAAGTATAAATCTATATCGGGTAAAAACTGGGAAGAGATTCGATTCTTTAACTCTTCTGCTAGTGCTCACTGATTTCCTTATTCTTTTTCCCGAGGCTCTAGCTTTCTCCTGGTGTCTGTTTCCTCAGGCCTCATTTCTAAACCAGTAGTCATGATTAGCCTAGCAGGGTCATGTGGCACAGAGCAAAATGACCTATGTTTTAGGAGGCTCTGTGAGGTGGATGTGAGTCTGGAGACATTTTTAAACTTCCCGAATGGGGGCAGTGAAATTGATAAGTTCTAACACCACATGCTGATCTGAATCCTTAGCATCATAGAGATGAGATTTGGTAGTTGTGTGTCCATATTTCCTTGGTCTCTTTACTAGTCTTTGCCATAGAGAAAAATTATATTAACAGCCTGCCAATATTCAGGTAAAATGAACTCTTAACTACACATTTTAGCTATGGTTTCCATAATTTCATCCTTGGTTCCTTTAAAACTCTTGGGAGAATGCCAACCTGTCCCAAACATCTATGAACATCTAACTTATTAATTTTTCTATGCTATTAAAAATGTAGAACATATTGTCTAGTACAGGGCATTTTAATTTCAATTTCAAATAATTTGCTTTACAATATGCCCATAATGGTTATTATTTCCCCATAAGTTATGAAATTTGCACTATAACCCCAAAATATTTGTGAAAAAGTTACTTTCAACTTGCAAATATTAAATGAAAACCTAACTATAGCAACAGTCCCCAGAGGTTCTAAATCTAAAAATAACCTTTAAGGCATCTGGTGAAGTCTATTCTTATGCTCTCTGGTTTTATGCTGCAATATCGGACATTCTAAGATAAAGATACCAATTCCTGTGATGGAGAGGTCTGAATGTCTGATCCAAAGAGACCAAGTAATAAAGTGTAGTACAAGATGTTATGTGCGTGAGCTCAATATTCATGCCCCCTGGGACAAAACTTCTGCTCAGCCACTTGCTAGCTGTGTGACATTGAGCAAATTATTAATCTCACTGAATTTCAACATCTTCACCTACCAGTTGGGTATAAATATTACAAACCCTTGTAATTCAAAGGATAAATGCTTGAGGGGACAGATACCCCATTCTTCATGGTGTACTTATTTCACATTGCATACCTGTGTCAAAATATCTCATGTACCCCATAAATATGTACACCTAATATGTACCCACAAAAATTTTTTTAAATCAAAAATAAAAGCTATGAGGATTAAACAAGATGAATTGTGAATGGTGCTTGGCCAGGTGACAAATATCCAGAATGCATTTAATAAATAATAACTGTTAATATTATTACTAAAGGAGACTTCAATTTGAGATTCACTGCAGCATTCATGGTTATTGGTTTTCTAGTTTTCAGCCTGAACAAATTACATTCTGTTATCAGCAGTGAGAAAAACAAATTAGATTGATCTGATAATCAGAATACTAGGCAAATAATCTTATTTATCTTATTGAATTACCTTTGATTCAAAAACATGTTTCAACTATGGGCTATTTATAACTAAATAATAAAGGTTCCTAATGTGATATAAAGTCTAGACCTCTAGGTTTCAATCTGAAATTTATTTTCTTTATTGAATTATAGTTTCAAAAAACCCATTCTTACCCTACAAATAAACAAATAAAAATTTTTTATTTGGAAGAATAATATTCCTATGACAGCAAGATAATTATTCTGAAGAAGAAAGAACTATCAATGCTGACAAAAACTATTTAACTATTTATGACTGTTTATGATTCTATAGGACACTGTCTACAACCTAAAGCCAACACTTAGACCCTAGAGCAACAGTCCACAACTTGTGGAATTTGATCACACTTGCAAATGCAATATGTATTTTCATCCAATAACAGCTTCGCTGCTCCCTGATTCTCTGCCCACCTCTTTAGCCATTTCATTTCCAGTTCTATTTTTTTAATTATTCTACTTTGGGTCCTGGGCTACATTTGCAGATCTTGCAAGACTGTTGCATAGGTACACACATGCCATGATGCTTTGCTGCCTCCATCCCCCTGTCACTCGCATCAGACATCCCACTGTTATCCCTTTCCAACCTCCTCACCCCCTGCTGTCCCTCTCCTAGCTCCCAACCCCCCAACAGACCCGAGTGTGTGTTGCTCCCCTCCCTGTGTCCAGGTGTTCTCATTATTCAACAGCCGCCTATGAATGAGAACATGTGGTGTTTGGTTTTCTGTTCTTGTGTCAGTTTGCAAGAATGATGGTTTCCAGATTCATCCATGTCCCTACAAAGGACATGAACTCATCCTTTTTTACGGCTACATAGTATTCCATGGGGTATATGTACCACATTTTCTTTATCCAGTCTATCATTGATGGGCATTTGGGTTGGTTTCAGGTCTTTGCTATTGCAAACAGTACTGCAATGAACATATGTATGCATGTGTCTTTATAATACAATGATTACTAATTCTTTGGGTATATACCCAGTAATGGGATTGCCAGGTCAAATGGAATTTCTATTTCTAGATCCTTGAGGAATTGCCACACTGTCTTCCACAATGGTTGAACTAATTTATACTCCAACCAACAACTGTGTAAAAGTGTTCCTATTTCTCCACATCCCCTCCAGCATCTATTGTCTCCAGATTTCTTAATGATCACCATTCTAACTGGCATGAGATGATATATCGATGTGGTTTTGATTTGCATTTCTCTAATGACCAGTGACAATGAGGATTTTTTCATGTTTGCTGGCCTCCTAAATGTCTTCTTCTGAAAAGTGTCTGTTCATATCCTTCGCCCACTTTTGCATGGGTTTGTTTTTTTCTTGTAAATCTGCTATAGTTCTTTGTAGATTCTGGATATTAGCCCTTTGTCAGATGGGTAGATTGCAAAAATTTTTTTCATTCTGTTGGTTGCTGGTTCACTCTAATGATGGTTTCTTTTGCTGTGCAGAAACTCTTAATTAGATCCCATGTGTCTATTTTGGCTTTTGTTGCCATTGCTTTTTGTGTTTTAGCCATGAAGTCCTTGCCTATGACTATGTCCTAAATGGTTTTGCCTAGGTTTTCTTCTATGTATTTTATGGTGTTATGTCTTATGTTTAAATCTTTAATCCATCTGGAGTTAATTTTAGTGTAATGTGTCAGGAAGGAGTCCAGTTTCAGCTTTCTGCACATAGCTAGCCAGTTTTCCCAACACTATTTATTAAACAGGGAATCCTTTCCCCATTGCTTGTTTTTCACATGTTTGTCAAAGATCAGATGGTTGTAGATGTGTGGCATTACTTCCGAGGACTCTGTTCTGTTCCATTGGTCTATATCTCTATTTTGGTACCACTACCATGCTGTTTTGATTACTGTAGCCTTGTAGTATAGTTTGAAGTCAGGCAGTGTGATGCCTCCAGCTTTGTTCTTTTTGCTTAGAATTGTCTTGGCTATAAGGGCTCTCTTTTGGTTCCATATGAAGTTTAAAGTGGTTTTTTACAGTTCTGTAAAGAAGGTCAATGGTAGCTTAATGGGGAGAGTGTTGAATCTATAAATTACTTTTAGCAATATGACCATTTTCACAAAATTGATTCTTCCTAACCATGATTATGGAATGTTTTTCCATCTGTTTTTTCCTCTCTTATTTCCTTGAGCAGTGGTTTATAGTTCTTCTTTAGAGGTCCTTCACATCCTTTATTAGTTGTATTCCTAGGTATTTTATTAACATTGTAGCAATTGTGAATGGGAGTTTGCTCATGATTTGGCTCTCTGTTTGTCTGTTATTGGTGTAAAAGAATGCTTGTTATTTCTGTACATTGATTTAGCATCCTGAGACTTTGCTGAAGTTGCTTATCAGCTTAAGGAGATTTTGGGCTTGGATGATGGGGTCTTCTAAATATGCAATCATGTCATCTGCAAATAGAGACAACTTGACTTCCTTTTTTCCTAATTGAATACCCTTTATTTCTTTTTCTCACCTGATTGCTCCTGCTAGAACTTCCAATACTATATTGAATAGGAATGGTGAGAGAGGGCATTCTTGCCTAGTGTCAGTTTTCAAAGGGAATTCTTCCAGTTTTTGTCCATTCAGTATGATGCTGGCTGTGGGTTTGTCATAAATAGCTTTTATTATTTTGAAATACATTTCATCAATACCTAGTTTATTGAGAGTTTTTAGCATAAAGGGCTGTCGAATTTTGTCAAAGGCCTTCTCTGCATCTATTGATATGATCATGTGGTTTTTGTCTTTGGTTCTGTTTATGTGATGGATTACATATATAGATTTGCATATGTTGAACCAGTCTTGCATCCCCAGGATGAAGCCTACTTGATGGTGATGGATAAGCTTTTTGATGTGCTGTTGCATTCAGTTTGCCATTATTTTTTGAATATTTTTGCATAATATTGTTCATGGATATTGGCCTGAAGTTTTCTTTTTTAGTTGCATCTCTGCCACGTTTTGGTATCAGGATGATGTTGGTTTCATAAAATGAGTTAGGGAGGATTCCCTCTTTTTGTATTGTTTGGAATAGTTTCAGAAGAAATGCTACCAGCTCCTCTTTGTAGGTCTGGCAGAATTTGGCTGTGAACCTTTCTGGGCCTGGACTTTTTTCAGTTGGTAAGCTATTAATTTCTGCCTTAACTTAAGACCTTGTTATTGGTCTATTCCGGAATTCAACTTCTTCCTGATTTAGTCTTGGGAGGGTGTAAGTGTCCAGGAGTTTATCCATTTCTTCCAGATTTACTAGTTTATGTGCATAGAGTTGTTTGTAGTAATCTCTGATAGTAGTTTGTATTTCTGTGGAGTTGGTGGTGATATCCCATTTATCATTTTGTATTGTATCTATTCGATTCTTCTCTCTTTTCTTTTTTTATTACTTTGGCTAGTGGTCTATTTTGTTGATTTTCCAAAAAAAAAAAAAAAAAAAACTCCTGGATTTATTGATTTTTTGAAGGGTTTTTTTGTGTCTCTATCTCCTTCACTTCTGCTCTGATCTTAGTTATTTCTTGTCTTCTGCTAGCTTTTGAGTTTTTAAAATTTTGCTCCTCTAGCTCTTTCAATTTTGATGATACGGTGTCAGTTTTAGATCTTTCCTCACTTCTCATATGGACATTTATTGCTATAAATTTCCCTCTAGACACTCCTTTAAATGTGTCCCAGAGATTCTGGTATGTTGTGTCTTCATTCTCATTGGTTTCAAAGAACATCTTTATTTCTGCCTTCCTTTTATTGTTTATCCAGTCATCATTCTGGAGCAAGTTGTTCAGTTTCCATGTTGTTGCACAGTTTTGAGTGAGTTTCTTAATTCTGAGTTCTAATTTGATTGCAGTGTGATCTAAGAGACTGTTTGTTATGATTTCCATTCTTTTGTATTTGCTGAGGAGTGATTTACTTCCAATTATATGGTCAATTTTAGAGTAAGTGTGATGTGGTGCTGAGAAGAATGTATATCTGTGGATTTGGGATGGAGAGTTCTGTAGATGTCTATTAGGTCCACTTGGTTCAGATCTGCATTCAGGTCCTAGATATCCTTGTTGATTTTCTGTTTCGTTGACCTGTCTAATACTGACAGTGGAGTGTTTAAGTCTCCCACTATTACTATCTGGGAGTCTAAGTGTCTTTGTAGGTCATTAAGAACTTGCTTTATGTATCTGTGTGCTCCTGTATTGTGTGCATATATATTTAGGACAGTTAGCTCTTCTTGTTGCTTTGGTCCTCTTACCATTATGTAATGACCTTCTTTGTCTCTTTTGATCTTTGTTGGTTTAAAGTCCGTTTTATCAGAGACTAGGACTGCAACCCCTACTTTTTTTATTTGCTTTCCATTTGCTTGGTAAATCTTCTTCCATCCCTTTATTTTGAGTCTATGTGTGTCTCTGTACATGAGATGGGTCTCCTGAATACAGCACACTGATAGATCTTGACTTTTTATCCAGTTTTCCAGTCTGTGTCTTTTGATTGGTGCATTTAGATCATTTACATTTAACGTTAATTGGTGCATTTAGGCCATTTACATTTAACGTTAATTGGTGCATTTAGGCCATATTAACGTTAAATGTAAATGGCCTAAATACACCAATCAAAAGACACAGACTGGAAAACTGGATAAAAAGTCAAGATCCATCAGTGTGCTGTATTCAGGAGACCCATCTCATGTGCAGAGACACACATAGACTCAATTCACAATGGTTATGTGTGAATTTGATACTGCCATTTTGTTGCTGGCTAGTTGTTTTGCCTGTTAGTTGATCAAGTTTCTTCATTGTGTCGATGGTCTTTACAATTTGGTATGTCTTTTCAGTGGCTGGTACTGCTTGTTTCTTTCCATGTTTAGTGCTTCTTTCAGGAGCTCTTGTAAGGCAGGTCTGGTGGTGACAAAAACTCTCAGCAATTGCTTGTCCATAAAGGAATTTACTTCTCCTTCACTTATGAAGCTTAGTTTGGCTGGATATGAAATTCTGGGTTGAAAATTCTTTTCTTCAAAGATGTTGAATATTGACCCCCCCACCCCAACTTTCTTCTGGCTTTTAGGGTTTCTGCTGAGAGATCCACTGCGAGTCTGATGGACTTCCCTTTGTGGGTGACCTGATCTTTCTCTCTGGCTGTGCTTAGCATTTTTTCCTTCATTTCAACCCTGGTGAATTTGACGATTATGTGCCTTGGGGTTGCTCTTCTTGAGGAATATCTTTGTGGTGTTCTCTGTATTTCCCATATTTGAATGTTGGCTTGCCTTGCTAGGTTGGGAAAATGCTCCTGGATAATATTCTGAAGAGTGTTTTCCAGCTTGGAGTCATTTTCCCCATCACATACAGGCATACTGATCAAGCGTACATTAGGTCTTTTCACATAATCTCATATTTCTTGGAGGCTTTGTTCATTTCTTTTCACTCTTTTTTCTCTAATCTTGCATTCTCATTTTATTTCATTGAGTTGTTCTTCAAACTCTAATATCCTTTCTTCTACCTAATCGATTCAGCTATTGAAACTTGTGTATGCTTTGCCACATTCTTGTGCTGTGTTTTTCAGCTCCATCTAAGCTGGTTAGTCTAGTTAGCATTTCATCTAACCTTTTTTCAAGGTTTTTAGCTTCTTTACTTTGGGTTAGAACATGTTCCTTCAGCTCAGAAAAGTTTGTTATTATCCACAATCTGAAGCCTGCTTCTGTCAATTCCTCAAACTCATTCTCCATCCTGTTTTATTCCCTTGCTGATGAGGAGTTGTGATCCCTTGGAGGAGTAGAGGTGTTCTGGTCTTTGATGATTTCATCCTTTTTTCACTGGTTTCTTCCCATCTTCATGAATTTATCTACATTTGATCTTTGAAGTTGGTGATTTCAGATGTTGTCTCTGAATAGATGTCATTTCTGTTGATGTTGAAACTATTTATTCTTTTTTTTTAGTTTTTCTTCTAACAGTCAGGCCTTTCTGCTGTAGGACTGCTGGAGGTCCACTCCAGACCTTGCTTGCCTGGGAATTACCCACAGGGGCTGTGCAACAGCAAGGCTTGTTGCCTGATCTTTCCTCTGGTAGCTTCATCCCTGAAGGGTACCCACCAGGTGTCAGCCAGAGCTCTCCTGTATGTGGCGTCTTTTTGGTTAAAGAGGGGTCAGGGAGTCACTTGAGTAGGCAGTCTGTCCCTTGTCTGCCTGCAGAGGTGCTGCTGGGCTGCCACATGCTCAGTCCAGCTGCTGTGGAAACTTTCTCTGGCTTTTCTTTACACAGGTAAGAACAGCTATGGCAGACACCCTTCCCCGCACTGAGCTTGGTGGTCCCAGGTCGAGCTCAAACTGTGCTGGCTGTGAAACTCTCAAGCAAGAGGGCTTTGATTTGCTGGTCTTTGTAGGGGTGGGACCTGCCAAGCCATTTCACCTGTCTCCCTGCTTTCAGCTCCTCCACTTTCTGGGGAGCGGGAAGTTCCATCCTGTAGCTGCTCTTGGCGCTAGTCAAAACATCCACCCAGATCTGTGCCAACAACCTTCAGTGCCCACCAGAGCTGCAGCTCAGATCTGTGCTGGTAACTCACAGTGCTTTTCAGCCTGGTGGGGATCTCCTTGTCTGTGGGTGCATAGGCCACGGGAGAAGTGCAGTATCTGAACTGGAGTACCAGAGGGAAAGAGTCTCTGATCCTCAGGCTGGTTGCACTTGCTGGGTGAGGCAGTGCCCCACCCTGCCTCGGTTTGCCCTCCTTGGGCTACACTCACAGTCCAACCAGTCCCATTGGAATGAATCTGGTGCCTTGGTTGGAAATGCAGAGATTGCTCACCTTTTGGGTCGCTCTCACTGGGAACTGCGCTCTGGAACTGTTCCTGTTCTGCCATCTTGGCAGAAATCCCCCATTTCCAAATCTTTAACAGCTTTTCTTTTCCTCTTCAGTGCTCAAATATTGTCATCTTTTAGAGTTCTGCCATTGATTGTCTTTTATTTTTGCTCCACTCACTCTAGAGGATGTTGTAAATGTCATAGTTTTAAATAACATCACTATACTTATGATTTATCAATTAAGGTATCCATATCATTTCTTACCTGTAGTATTGCAATATATTCCTAAGTAGTCCTAGCCACCTTCCTTCACATTGTCAATTCTGCCACATAAATGACTTTGATTATATGTAAATGTAATAATGTCACATCATTGCTTATAAATATTGCCAATTCTAGTCTATTTGTAATTTTTAAATAAATATATTTGAAAAATTTTCAAACATACACAAAACTAGAGAGAATAAGACAAACACTCACGTACCCATTGCTCTAATTCTGTAATTATCAACATTTTGTCATGTTTACCTGCCCTTCTTTTATTTTTCAATTTCTTATTACTAAAGTATTTTTGAGAAAATCCTAAACACTCCAAAACGCATTTCTTTAAAAAGTTTTTTTTTCGTATGTTTGGGTTTTTAAATGTGATTTTGAAAAATGTGTGTATATATGTGAATTAATCAAGTTTGTCTAGTTGAAACTATTTGGTTACTGTATTTAAGATTATTTATATTTTTCTAACTTTTAAAAAAATAAAATCCAACCTAAGTCATGAATATTCTCAAAATCTAGCTTCTATTAAATGTATGTCTTCACCTCCTAATATTCCTCCTATTCTATACCATATTCCCAACTATTTGCTATTTATCATATTATGTTTCACCCATAAAGCTTTTCAAAAAAGCTTTCTTTGCCTAAAATGGCCTGGCATTTTTTCTGCTCCCTATTCCATTATTTATTGTTCATCCACTCTTTCAAACTGTGCCATAGCACATTGCACACCATAATATTTGGTGGGAAGACATCAGTAAAAAGTGCAAAAGGATTAAAACTATGAGACACTACTACATACCTATTAGAATAGCTAAAATCCAAAACACTGACATCAAATGCTGGTTAGGATGTGAGCAACAGGAACTCTCATCCATGAGTAGGAGAAATGAAAAATCATGCAGTGTCTTTGGAAAACAATTTTCATGTTTCTTACAAAACTAAACATATCTTATTATATAATCAAGGAATCATGTGCCTTGGCATTCAGCAAAATGAGTTAAAAACTTATGACTACAAATATTCCTAAACATGAATGTGTACAATAGCTTTATTCATAATTGCCAAAACTTGAAACCAAATAAAATGTTCTTCAGTAAGTAAATAAATAAACTGTGGTACATCCAGAAAATAACATATAATTAAACAATAAAAGAAAGGAAGATATCTAACTACAAAAAAAGGAGGAACCTTAAAAACACATTACTAAGTGATAGAAGCTAATGCACAAAGACTACACACTATATGATTCCAATTATATGACATTCTAGAAAAGTCAAAACTATGGAAATAGTAAAAAGATTATTGGTTGCCAAGGCTTGGGGTGGAGGGAGGGAAAAGTGGGAGGGGCAAAGAAGATTCTTAAGGCAGTGAAAATATTCTGTATGATTCTATAATGATGGATATATGCAACATAAAGAATGAACCCTAATGCAAACTATGGACTTTGGGTAATAATGATGTATCAATGTTGGCGCACAGATTTTGAAAAATGTACCTGATGTAAGATATTGACAGTAGGGGAGGCTGTGCATGTGTGGGTAGAGGAGGTGATGGGAAATCACTGTACTTTCCCTCAATTTTGCTGTGAACCTAAAACTGTTCTAAAAAACAAATTCTATATATTTTTTAAAGTTCAAAACATCAATATGTTGTTAGAATTCACAAAATGTTTCATAATATTTCATGAACATTTTATAACATTCATATCAAAATGCATGAAGTCCTGAACTGGTATCACTAGACAATGCACTTATAGAGCTCAGAGATGATATCATTCTATTACCGTTGATTCTTCAAGGCCTAGCACGTTTCCTGGGGCATGGTTCATACGCAACAGATATTAAGCAAATACAAAATCCTGAGACAAACTCTATAACATAATCAAATTTCTGTAAAATAAATATGAAAAAAAAAATACTGTTCATTTGCAATGGCTTTGCCCTGCTCCTAGATTTTAATAATGTTACACTGATGTAATCAAATATGTAAAATAAGGTTACAAACTAGATAGTAAAATTGCAAAAAGAGATGATAAATTCAGTTTTCACATTACGCTTTCTGCTGATAACCTTATCCATCAATTTATTCCTTGGAAATACCTTGGCCATCATGTAGACACAGTTCAGATGTCTTAAATATATTGTTATGTACCCAAAACCTTACGATTTTCTTGTGGGAGTGGATGCTGTTTTTTAATGAAGAAACTGAGTCTCTGTGAGTGTAACTGAGTTGTCCAGAATCATTAATATCAGTAGTAAGCAAACATTCAAGCAATCATTTTCATTCTCCTTTGGTTTTCTATTTGCTAAGCAATACAGTCTCACACTTACAGCTGGCAAATTGAAATGCACAGTAATTAAGTGTTTTACTTTAGGTCAGAGCAGAAGACAATAAGATTGGCATGTAAACTTGAAGGGTCTGACATGAGCACTTCTCTGTAAGCATCAACAGTTGCATAGGTCAATATCACAGATAAAATCACTTCCATATTAACCATGGTGTGGTTTCCAAATGGAACAGAAGAAAGCAATTCTTTACAAGAAAGATATCTAATATCCATTAGCATCTCTGTGAAAAGCTTTTTAAAGTTATATATTTCCACTGTAATTTATCTTCTGGCATGTAAATGAATACCAATAGAAAGAAGAATTTCTATTGAAGAAGAAAACTAATTCAAAGAGCCAAGAAGTCTCTGCCTAAGAATAAACAGAATAGAGAGAAGCAACAGGATAGGGAAGACAGTAGTTTTCTTCTTCCCAAAACTACACTCAAAAAAGATTGACTTCAGTTTTAGAGATTTTAAGGCCAGGATTCATATATAGCTTTCTATGAATCCTGAGTAAGGAAGCCTGGACCTGGATGCAAAGAGCCAACCCACGTAATACAGAAATGAACCTTCATCACCTACAGCCAAGCACAGAGCCCTCACTAACTGTTGGAAAATAGCACAATATTTCTTTGGATCTTCAAGTGTTCTGAATTATTTTTGCCAGACTTTTGATATTCAAGGTTAGTAATAAATAAGCATGACTCTTATTCCTACTACCAGTCTTCAATATAAGCCTACCTTCCACTTCCCTACTTCCCTCTTTACTGTACTATATTATATCCTTATGCTTTCACAACTACTGATCCTACTTTTGACTCTTGTCACCGTATCTCTGGAGTTTCTTTCCATTTTTATAGTCTTATCTTCTCAATATTGTACCTTCCATACTCCTATATCCATTCCTCCACAAAATTCTTGTCCTTTGCAAATCTGTTTTTGTTACCCATTCCCAGAGCTACACAGAGGATTAATTCATAACCCAGGTCAATTCATCATTTCTTCAAATACTCCAAACTCTGGTCACAGTGCCCTATGCTTTAGCCCTCTCAAGTATCTTATTCCAGCTCTTCTGGTATTTAACTTCAGAAAGAAATCCAAGACTGATTTGATCCAAGATGGCCTGTTAGGAGAAGCTCAGGATTGCAGCTCCCAGTGAAAGCGCAGAGGGTGACTGGACGCTGCATTTCCAGACGGATTTTTATTGCGAGATTCCCAGGCGGAGGAGCCCGATGGGTCACCAGCACAGCTGTTCTGGCCAGCGCAGGTGTTGTGCCAGCACCCCGGTGCAGCGGTTCCCAGTACAGAGTAAACGGAACTGGGTCCCCTCTTAGCCAGCAAGAGAAGCTCCGGGAAGGCAGAGTCGCTCATTCATCTGATTAAAAAAAGAAGGGGGACTGAAACAGGGAGCCAGGCCAGGAGATTCCTGGGCAAAAAAGTGCCACAAATCTCAGAGCCACTGTTTCAGCTGGCGCAGTGGATCACTGCATGGGAAATCACACAGATCCCGGTGCCTTTTTCAACAGGCAACCAGAACACCTAGGAGAGAGCTGACCATTCAACTAATAAACAAAAGGCTCTGAGGCAGGGAGCCAGGTGATCAGGCACGGCCAGTCCCACCCCTACAAAAACAAAAAAAACAGCAATTGGAATTGCCCTGGGTTGAGAGTTTCACAGCAAGCACAGCTGAACCTGGGATGGTCCAGCTCTGTGGGGGAGGGGCGTCCGCCATTACCGAAGCACTCCACCACTACAGAGGCAGTCCACCATTGCTGAGGCAGCCTGCCGTTGCCGAGGCAACCCACCATTACAGAGAGAGTTCGTCATTACAGAGGCAGGCCACAATTGCCGAGGCAGTTCTAACTACACCCATATAAACAGGACTGCAGGGAATTTCACATGGCAGCTGAGCGGAGCCCACAGCAGCTCAGCGAAGCCTCTGCAGGCAGACAGTGACTAGGCTGACTCCTTGCCAGGCAGGGCAGCCCTGAAAAAAAAAAAAAAAGGCAGCAGCACAGCAGAAACTCATAAATAAAGCCCTAACTCCCTGGGAAAGAACACCTGGGAAAAAAAAAGGGTTTATGAGTTCTGCTGCAGCAGACTAAAATGTACCTGCCCAGCAGCTCTGAGTGAACAACAGAGCTCACAGCTCAGCACTTGAGCTACTATAAAGGACAGACTGTCTCCTCAAGCAGCACCCTGACCCCTGTATATCCAAAGAGTCACCTCATAAAGGAGAGCTCAGACTGACATTTGGCAGGTATCTTTCTGGGACAAAGCAGAAGAAGAAACTGGTGGCAACCTTTACTGTTCTGCAGCTGCTGCAGGTGATCCCCAGGCAAACAGGGCCTGGAGTGGACCTCAGCAGTCCTACAGCAGAGGGGCCAGACTGTTAGAAGGAAAAATAAGAAACATAAATAACTTCATCATCAACAAACAGGACGTCCAATCAGAGACCCAATCAGAAAGTCAGCAACTACAAAGACGACAGGTGGATTAATCCACAAAGATGGGAAGAAACCAGCGCAAAAAGGATGAAAACACCAGAAACCAGAACACCTCTCCTCCTACAAGGGATCGCAACTCCTCACCAGCAAGGGAACAAGACTAGATGGAGAATGAGTGTGATGAAATGACAGAATCAGGTTTCAGAAGGTAATAAGAAACTTCGGTGAGCTAAAAGAACATGTTCTAACCCAATGCAAAGAAACTAAGAATCTTGAAAAAAGATTTGATGAAATGCTAATGAGAATGGACAACTTAGAGAGGAATATAAGTGAATTGATGGAGCTGAAAAACAACACGAGAACTTCGTGAAGCATGCACAAGTTTCAACAGCCAAATTGACCAAGCAGAAGAAAGGATATCAGAGGTCGAAGATCAACTCAATGAAATAAAATGAGAAGGCAAGATTAGAGAAAACAGGGTAAAAAAGAATGAACAAAGTCAACAAGAAATATGGGACTATGTGAAAAGACTTAATCTATGTTTGATAGGTGTACCTGAATGTGACGAAGAGAATGAATCCAAGCTGGAAAATACTCTTCAGGATATTATCCAGGAAAACTTCCCTAACCTAGCAAGGCAGGCCAATATTGAAGTCCAGGAAATACAGAGAACACCACAAAGTTATTCCTCAAGAAGAGCAACCCCAACGCACATAATTGTCAGATTCACCAGGGTTGAAATGAAGGAGAAAATGCTAAGGGCAGCCAGAGAGAAAGGTCAGGTTACCCACAAAGGGAAGCCCATCAGACTCACAGCAGATCTCTCAGCAGAAACCCTACAAGCCAGAAGAGACTGGGGGCCAATAGTCAACATCCTTAAAGAAAAGAACTTTCAACCCAGAATTTCATATCCAGCCAAACTAAGCTTCATAAGTGAAGGAAAAATAAAATCCTTTGCAAACAAGCAAGTACTCAGAGATTTCACCACCACCAGACTGGCTTTACAAGAACTCCTGAAAGAGGCACTACACATAGAAAAGGACAACCAGTACCAGCCACTCCAAAACATACCAAATAGTAAAGAGCATCAACACAATGAAGAATCTGCATCAACTAACGGGTGAAACAGCCAGCTAGTATCAAAATGGCAGTATCAAATTCACACATAACAATATTAATCCTAAACGTAAATGGACTAAATGCCCCAATCAAAAGACACAGACTGGAAAATTGGATAAAAAGCCAAAAACTATCAGTGTGCTGTATCCAGGAAACCCATCTCACATGCAAGGATAAACAAAGGCTCAAAATAAAGGGATGGAGGAAGATTTACCAAGCAAATGGAGAGAAAAAAAAAGCAGGAGTGGCAATTCTCGTCTCTGATAAAATAGACTTTAAAGCAACAAAGATCAAAAGAGACAAAGAAGGACATTACATAATGGTAAAAATATCAACGCAACAAGAAGAGCTAACGATCCTAAATATATATGCACCTAATACAGGAGCACCCAGATACATAAGGCAAGTTCTTAATGAGTTACAAAGAGACTTAGACTCCCACACAATAATAGTGGGAGACTTTAACACCCCATTGTCAATATTAGACAGATCAATGAGACAGAAAATTAACAAGGCTATTCAGGACTTGAACTCAGACCTGGACCAAGCAAACCTAATAGACATTTACAGAACTCTCTACTCCAAATCCACAGAATATACATTCTTCTCAGCATCACATCATGCCTACTCTAAAATTGACCACATAATTGGAAGTAAATCACTCCTCAACAAATGCAAAAGAACGGAAACCATAACAAACAGTCTCTCAAACCACAGTGCAATCAAGTTAGAACTCAGAATTCAGAAACCAACCCAGAACCGCACAGCTTCATGGAAACCGAACAACTTTCTCTTGAATGTTGACTGGATAAACAATGAAATGAAGGCAGAAATAAAGATGTTCTTCAAAACCAATGAGAACGAAGACACTACATACCAGAATCTCTGGGACACATTTAAAGCAGTCTCTAGAGGAAAATATATAGCATGATAAGCAAGGAGACATCTAAAATTGACACCCTATCATCAAAATTGAAAGAGCTAGAGGAGCAAGGTCAAAAAAACTCAAAACCAAGCAGAAGACAAGAAATAACTAAGATCAGAGCAGAACTGAAGGAGATAGAGACACAAAAAACCCTTCAAAAAAATCAATAAATCCAGGAGCTGGTTTTTTGAAAACATCAACAAAATAGACAGACCACTAGCCAGATTAATAAAAAAGAAAAGAGAGAATAACCAAATAGATGCAATAAAAAACGATAAAGGGGATATCACCACAGATTCCACAGAAATTCAAACCATCGTCAGAGATTATTACAAACAACTCTATGCACATAAACTAGAAAACCTGGAAAAAATGGATAAATTCCTGGACACTGACCTCCTCCCAAGCCTAAACCAGGAAGAAGTCGAAACCCTGAACAGACCAATAACAAGGTCTGAAGTGGAGGCAGCAATTAAGAGCCTACCACCCAAAAAAAGCCCAGGTCCAGATGGGTTCACAGCCAAATTCTACCAGACAAACAAAGAAGAACTGGTACCATTCCTTCTGAAACTATTCCAAATAATCCAAAAAGAGGGAATCCTTCCCAAATCATTTTATGAAACCAATATCATCCTGATACCAAAACCTGGCAGAGTCTCAACAAGAAAAGAAAACTACAGACCAATATCCATGATGAACATAGATGCAAAAATCTTCAATAAAATACTGGCAAGCTGATTGCAACAGCACATCAAAAAGCTTATCCACCATGATCAAGTAGGATACATCCTGGGGATGCAAGGCTGGTTCAACATGCGCAAGTTTATAAATGTAATTCACCACATAAACAGAATCAAAAACAAAAACCACATGATCATCTCAATTGATGCAGAGAAAGCCTTCAACAAAATTCAACAGCGTTTATGCTAAAAACCCTCAATAAACTAGGTATCCACGGAACGTATCTCAAAATAATAAAAGCTATTTATGACAAACCAACAGCCAATATCATACTGAATGGGCAAAAACTGGAAGTATTGCCTTTGAAATCTGGCACTAGACAAGGATGCCCTCTCTCACCACTCCTATTCAATATAGTACTGGAAGTTCTAGCCAGGGCAATCAGGCAAGAAAAAGAAATAAAGGGTATTCAATTAGGAAAGGAGGAAATCAAATTGTCTCTATTTGCAGACGACATGATTGTATATCTAGAAGACCCCATCGTCTCAGCCCAAAATCTCCTGAAACTGATAAGCAACTTCAGCAAAGTCTCAGGATACAAAATCAATGTGCAAAAATCACAAGCATTCCTATACACCGATAACAGACTTAAAGAGAGCCAAATCAAGAATGAACTGCCATTCACAATTGCTACAAAGAGAATAAAATACCTAGGAATACAACTAACAAGGAATGTAAAGGACCTCTTCAAGGAGAACTACAAACCACTGCTCAACGAAGTAAGAGAGGACACAAAGAGATGGAGAAACATTCCATGTTCATGGTTAGGAAGAATCAATATCGTGAAAATGGCCATACTGCCCAAAGTAATTTACAGATTCAACGCTATCCCTATCAAGCTACCAATGACCTTCTTCACAGAACTGGAAAAAACCACCTTAAACTTCATATGGAACCAAAAGAGAGCCCGCATAGCCAAGTCAATTCTAAGCAAAAAGAACAAAGCAGAAGGCATCACACTACCAGACATCAAACTATACTACAAGGCTACAGTAATCAAAACAGCTTGGTAGTGGTACCAAAACAGAGATATAGACCAATGGAACAGAACAGAGGCCTCAGAGGCAATGCCACATATCTGCAACCATCTGATCTTTGACAAACCTGACAAAAAACAAGCAATGAGGAAAGGATTCTCTGTTTAATAAATGGTGTTGGGAAAACTGGCTAGCCATATGCAAAAAGCAGAAACTGGACCCATTCCTGACACCTTACACTAAAATTAACTCCAGCTGGATTAAAGACTTAAACATAAGACCTAACACCATAAAAACTGTAGAAGAAAATCTAGGCAAAACCATTCAGGACATAGGCGTAGGCAAGGACTTCATGACTAAAACACCAAAAGCATTGGCAACAAAAGCCAAAATAGACAAATGGGACCTAATCAAACTCCACAGCTTCTGCACGGCAAAAGAAACAGTCATTAGAGTGAATCGGCAACCAACAGAATGGGAAAAAATTTTTGCAGCTTACCCATCTGACAAAGGGCTGATATCCAGAATTTACAAAGAACTAAAACAGATCTACAAGAAAAATCAAACAAGCCCATTCAAAAGTGGGCGAAGGATATGAACAGATACTTTACAAAAGAAGACATACATGAGGCCAACAAACATATGAAAAAATGCTCATCATCACTGGTCATTAGAGAAATGCAAATCAAAACTACATTGAGATACCATCTCACGCCACTTAGAATGGCAATCATTAAAAAATCTGGAGACAACAGATGCTGGAGAGGACGTGGAGAAATAGGAACACTCTTACACTGTTGGTGGGAGTGTAAATTAGTTCAACCATTGTGGAAGACAGTGTGGTGATTCCTCAAGGAGCTAGAAATAGAAATTCCATTTGACCCAGCAATCCCATTACTGGGTATATATCCAAAGGATTATAAATCGTTCTACTATAAGGACACATGCACACGAATGTTCATTGCAGCACAGTTTCCAATAGCAAAGACCTGGAACCAACCGAAATGCCCATCAATGATAGAGTGGACAGGAAAATGTGGCACATATACACCATGGAATATTATGCAGCCATCAAAAACGATGAGTTCGCGTCCTTTGTAGGGACATGGATGAACCTGGAAACCATCATTCTCAGCAAACTGACACAAGAACACAAAATCAAACACCGCATGTTCTCACTCATAGGCGGGTGTTGAACAACAAGAACACATGGACACAGGGAGGGGAGCACTACACACTGGGGTCTGTTGGGGGGAAGTTGGGGAGAGATTGCATGGGGAGAAATGCCACATATAGGTGAAGGGGAGGAAGGCAGCAAATCACACTGCCACGTGTGTACCTATGCAACAATCTTGCATGTTCTTCACATGTACCCCAAAACCTAAAATGCAATTAAAAAAAAAAAAAAGAAATACAAGACATTGAATTTTCCATTCATAAACCATTTGCTTTTTATCTTTCTTTACCTTGAATGGACACTAGAGATAAATCTTCTGAGCCATACCACACTATTATTAGTCTCATTTAATTCATAATTATTTTTTCCTTCATTTTCCTACCTGGTAAAACCCTAACCCTGAACCAATGCTTCAAACATTCCTCTCTGCTCTGATACCAAGAGGATGGGCACTTGAGAAAATCATGCAACAGTGCATATTTGTTTCACTACAAACTCATCCTCCAACCACAGTAAACTGAGTTCTCTCTTCTAATATCTTCAGTCATTATCACAGATCCCTTCCATTCCCATTAAACTCCATAATCAACTCTTGCTCTGTACACTGACAAAATATAATCTTGCATCCTATTAAGGTCATCTGGTAAAATCTCTGTTAAGTCACTATTAATTCCTATGATGTCCATAGTCACAACCATCAATTTATCAACTTTGCAGCCTTAAAGAGAAACATTCTCCTATTGCACAAATTCAACCTTCTGTCTATACCTTCAATTGATCTCCTCTTGCTTGTCATTAATTTTTTCCTTGAGATCTTTATCTCCAAATTCTTCTCCTCATTGTCACTTCTTAAAGCCTGAAAACATGCCCAAGCCTCTTCTAGGTCACATGGAGCTAGACTGGACACTGCCAAACTCTCTCCCTCCTAAGCACCTAAACTTCACAGAGGAGTAAATTCTGTTTGCTAGCTCCACTTCCTTAGAGACCACTCAATACACAGGAATCCGCCATCTGTCGCCAACATTCTACTCAATTTTCTCTTGTGAAAGTCACCAAGGATCTCATGAAATCAAATAAATACTTACTTTCTAGGGTCTTGTAGATGCGTTTAACATGGTTGATCAGCATCTTTCTTGGATCTCTCTTCAGTGTTATCTCTTTGATACTGTTTCCTGGTGTTCTCTCTTTCTCTCTCTCTCTCATCTTTATCTCTATCTCTATCTCTATTTCATTCTCTATCTCTCCCCTGGGGTTTTCCTCCATTCTCTTTCTAGACAAAAGCAACTTATGTACTCTCAGGGTTTTAGTACCACTGTATACTGTTGCCTTCTAAGCCCATCTTTACAACGCAGATCTCTTCCAAGCATCAGAATCACATATGCAACTTTTGGTTAAACATTTCTAGGTAGATATTCTCTAATTCATCATGCCTAAAACTAAATCTACCTCTTTCCCAATTAATTGTTTACCTCCACCTGGATTCTCTTTGGCTCGATCTGTAGGTTATCCTTCATATTTTCTACCCTCTCCACATTCTCTCCTAATGTATATTCATTGCATCCAATAGCAAGTCCTTCTGAAATTACTTTCCACGTTATTTATCTTCATCCCTCATCTCCATTTCAACTACCACTGCCCTATTTCAAGCACATATCATCTCTGCACAGATAATTGCAATGACTACCTAACTAGTTTTCTGATTTCAATCAGATTTGCCTTAAATCTCCTAATACCTATAGAGGTGAGCAATCTTTCTGAAAAGCAGAACTTACCATGTAACTTCCCTGATTAAAGCTCTTCAGTTGTTTATATACCAACAGTAAAAGTCTCCTAGCATAACATATAAGGACACAGAAGATACTCCATGTTGATTTAAGTTCCCTATAGATTCTGGATATTAAGCCTTTGTCAGATGCATAGTTTATGAATATCTCCCATTCTGTTGGTTGGCTGTTTTCTGTGTTGGTAGCTTATTTTGCTGTACAGGGCTTATTAGTTTAATTAGGTACCATTTGTCTAATTTTGTTTTAGTTGCATTGATTTTGGGGATGTATCCGAAAATTCTTTGCCAAGGTCAATGTTAAGAAGAGTACTTCTTAGGTTTTATTCCAGGATTTTTGAAGTTTGAGGTTTATATTTAAATCTTTAATCCACTTTGAGTTAATTTTGTATATGGTGAAAGGTAGAGGTCAGCTTGAATCTTTTACACATTTGTAGCCAGTTATTCCAACACCATTTATTGAACAGGGAGCCCTTTTCCCATAGCTTGTTTTTGTTGGCTGTTGAAGATCAGATGGTTGTAGGTGTGTGGTTTATTTCTGACTTTCCTATTCTGTTTCATTGGTCTATGTGTCTATTTTTATACCAGTACCAAGCTGTTTTGGATACTGTGGCTTAATTCTATTAAAAACTGGGCAAAGTACACGAACAGACATTTTTTTAAAAAAAAAAAAAAAGACATATAAGTGGCAAATAAGCATATGAAAAAATGCTCAGCATCAGTACTTGTTGGAGAAATGCAAATCAGAACCATAATGAGATACCTTCTGACATCAGTCAGAATGGCTATCAATAAAAAGTCGAAAAACGAGATACTGAGCGCTAGGCTGTGAAGAAAATGGAACACTTATGCACTGTTGGTGGAAATGTAAATTAGTCCATCCACTGTGGAAAACAATCCAGAGATATTTTAAATAACTTAAAACAGTGCTACAGTTTGACCCAGCTATCATATTACTAGATATATACCCCAAAGAAAATAAATCATCCTACCAAAAAGACATCTGCACTCATATGTTCATCACTGGATTATTCACAATAGCAAAAACACAGAATCAACCCAGATGCCCATCAATGGTAGATTGGATAAAGAAAATGTAGGCATCACGGAATACTACCCAGCCACAACAAAAAGAAATCATGTCCTTTGCAGCAATGTTGATGAAGCTGGAGGCCTTCATCCTAAGCAAATTAACACAAGAACAGAAAACCAAAGACCATGTGATTTCACTTATTAAGTGGGAGCTAAACACTGAGCACACTTGGACATATAGACATACAAATGAATAGACACTATGGACAACTAGAGGGTGGAGGGAGATGGATGTGGGTTGAAAAGCTATATATCAGGTACTATGCTCACCATCGGGGTGACAGGATCTGCCCTCCAAACCGCAGCATCATACAGTATTCCTGTGTAATGAATCTGCATATGTACCCCCTGTATCTAAAATAAAAGTTGAAACTTAAAAAAAAAAGATACTGCATGATTAAACTCCTGCTTAACTCTTCTATACCTTCTTCCATCATTTTCTTCGATCCACTTGATACTAAAGTAATACCAAACTTCTTGCCATTGCTCACCATGTCCTTTGTTCCTTCTGTACCTCTACCCTGGATATTCCTGCATCTGGAAGGCCTGCTTTGTAAGGCTAATTTCAAGCTGAGGCACACTCCCTTCATGAATCTTTCCTTGAACTCCCTTATTTGAGTCACATACAACTCAGTTGAACCTCCCACACCATCTCTATCCTGGAACTAATTCTGTAAGTTGGGAAGTTTCCTAGGGGAAATGTCCACTCACAAGTAATCTTTCTCATCTACCAAAGATGCTTCAAAATAATATTCCCTCTGGTAAAAAAGTGAGTTGGAAATACTGTTTATGAGCCTTAATTATAAAGTAGAGAGCAATATGTGTATAAATAGAAAAAATATGCCCAAGTTACTCTCTATAAACGAACAAAATGATGGCAGTGAGAGCATCAGCTACGTATAATCTGAAGTTAAAATGTATGTTCAGAAATGCGATTGTACACAAAATAAAAATTATTTGTGGTACTACATGAAATTCATGTTTCAATATAGTGCCTTATAGTACAGGAAAGCATAGATGACCCTTGTAGGGTGGGGCTGCTGCCCAGATATGAACTGATATCCCAGATTCCTAACAAATAAGTCCTTTTATTTTAGTTCTACCTAGTTTTGTAGGCAAAATTAGAACAAGCTGCCAAGGAAGTTCTGCACAAATGACTTCAAATTGCTCTGCAAAGAATCAACCTGTTACCCCACTATCCAAGGAGGCCCCAGCTGGCTAAAGACATTTGCACTCCCACATGAGACCTCTGCTGGTGCAGACAAGAACCCCTCTCTCCTACACGAGTCCCTCTCCTCCCTACCTTCTCTGTTTCTTCTGTCTACATTTAAAAGGTACATGGGAGAAAAAGTTGCTATAAAACACATTAGACACCCACAGCTGCTGGCTCCCTTTTTACTTGTGGTTCTGTTTCTATCTTGCCTTTTAGTAAAATAACCCACATATTTCCTTTTACAAGCTAGATTACAGTCATTTCTGAGTACTGGAAACAAAATGTAGTGGCAAGCAGAGGATTTCGTGAAAGGGGATGTTAGGTAGCAATCCCCACATAAACTCCAAATACTCCAGAATCAGTTAATTTAGCAAGCAACTGTTTTAAAATGCAAATGCTCTCCAGAGATATTAAACATATCCATTACTTTTCATAGCACCTACAGCTCTTAGAAATATTTGTTGTTTGCCTACTTGTCATCTTGTTCCTGCCTATTTCCACTAAAAACCAGGTTCTAAGGTTTCAGCAACCTCATCTTTTTTTTTTACAACTGTACCCATAATACAAATATTCAGTACATATTTTTTAGTGACTGAATGAATCCTTATATGGAGTGCCTCTAAGCTTCACATAGGAGAGTCTCAGTGTTACTAAAGAGTTAGAGAGAGAGGGTAAGAGTTAATTTTAGAGAATAGAACATGTTACAGGAGGGTATCCACAGTTGATACTGTGTAGTGGTGAGGATCCTGGTAGGCAAGGATGCTGGTGCTTTTTCCATTAGATTGCATGATTCTTGTGTGCAGACAGTCATCTAGAAACTTGATCTAAAATAAAGGTGAGTGTCATGAATAAACTGGAAAGCTTTTCTGGACAGCATTTTACTGACCAAAAAGCACTGTAAAGTAATTGGTGTGCATGTGTGTATGTGAGTGTGTGTGTACCACACACATTGTCCACTTTGCAATATTTTCTGAGACCTTGCACTATAAAGTAATTGGTGTGCATGTGTGTGTATGTGTGCATGTGTGTGTGGGTACCACATACTTTGTCCACTTTGCAATATTTTCTGAGACCTTGTACTATAAATTAATGTGCATGCATGTGAGTGTGTGTATGTGTGTGTGCATGTGTACCACATACTTTGTCCACTTTGCAGTATTTTCTGAGACCTTGTTGTTGTCTGTGTAAAACTAAAAGTCATCTTAGTGCCATGGTACTAGACTGTTATTGCTTGGAAGAGCAAACACACATATTAAGGAATAATACAGAAAGATAATAAAAACGGAGACTCTTGACATGTGCTAATATCATAGTCTAAGACGTTCAGTACATTTCAAACCTCTACACTTGGAAGTCCAGAAAACAAAAAGCAGAGTTTGCTAAGTAGGTCTGTGTCTTAAAATCAACTGCTTGAAAATAACCTTTAGTTGGGAAGAATTGCAATTCAAAAAAGGATAGAGGCTTAGTGTAAAAATTTGCACCTGGAGTTCCTGGTAAAGCCAAACTTTGCAGGGTTTAAATCATGTGGTAATGCTACAGCCAAGCAACTATGGGTCCAAGAAATTAAATTGCAATCCTGTATTGGTTCTACAAGGTGATAACTAATGTAACAGCTGTTTCTTCCTTAAGACTGTTAATATGAAGACAGAATGTTTTCATTTTCTCGTTTTAAATATTGATTTTTGTTCACCTTACTAGTCAGGCATACCAAACTCATTTGCTGTTTGATGTATTTTGTACTATTGTAAATATATCTACTTCAATAAATTATATAGTTTTGATTAACTCTCCCAGGTACCACATAATGAGACTGTTTGAGTAGCTTACCAGCATCTTCCACTCTTTGCCCATCAAATATATGACATTACAACAGGAAGCAAATACCACTAGCCCCCATAACACCCTTCTGTTTTGAACATTTAGAATGACTGTAACATGTGTGTAAGTGCTCTTTCCACTGTGGCCAAAATAGAACGGACATTTCTCAGGGACATTTCCAGTTACACAAATTAACAGATGAATTGTTTAATATAAAGTGAATAAAATGCCCTAAGATTATGGTTATAAAATAAAATTTCTCCTGTTACTTATTCATATTAAAAACACAGTCAAGAATTTAAAAAGAAAAAGCCGGCAAATTCCTTAGATTTTTAGAAAAATTGAAAAGTTTAACTAAATCATCTGTATCTATGCAGAATATCACTGTGGTTTATTTAAATATCCTGGTTGCTACTATTGAGTTATACAATGCTGCTTCCTCTTCCTCGTCCTGAAAGTAGAATCCATTTCTCTGACTATACACAAATAGCTCAGCCTTGGCAAAACCTTTCTAAACCTTGAGCCATGGCACTGGGGCCTGGTGACTGGGACAAAACCTGAACATGTGACCTGAAGCAGGCCAATTAGAGTCCTTCCCTAGGGTTCAAAGCTTTATTAAAGACATTCTTCTTGATGAGGGGTTGCAAAAATATATTCCTACTGATACCAGCATCCATGTTTCTCACCACATGGAGAATCCTGAACATGCCTTTGCCTACAGACCAGCGAAGATAAGGGACTAATGGTGAGTAGCTAATGTCATATAAATTCCTTACCCTGACCATAGTAATGCACATATCCAGCTGTGCAATACCCCATTTCTCATCCACCATTCTCCCAATTTGTTTTAGCTGCTTTGGATTGGGCTCCACTTTACACAAAAGGGACCCTAACTAAAATACCTTTGATATAGTTTGGATATTTGTGTCTCTACTCAAATCTCATATTGAACTGTAATCCCCAATGCTGAAGGGGGCGCCTGGTATGAGGTGTTTGAATCATAAGGGTGGCTTCCTCCTGGTTTGGTGCTGTCTTCATGATAGTGAGTTTGCATGAGATCCAGTTATTTAAAAATGTGTGGCATCTCCCCGGCCCCAACTCTGATACTTCTTTCACCATGTGAAGTGCTTCCTCCTGCTTTGCCTTCTGCCATGAGTAAAAACTCCCTGAGGCCTCCCTAGAAGCTGAGCAGATGCCAGCACCATGCTTACTATAAAGCCTGCAGAAAAATGAGCCAATTAAATCTCCCTTCTTTATATATTACCCAGTCTCAGGAATTTCTTTATAGAAACGTAAGAATGGCCTAATACAATCTTCCTTTAAAGTACTCCATTAAGGATACATTAATAGAAGTTATTTTTCTTCTTATAAGAGGCATTCAGGTTATGAAATACAGTGGAGTCAAAGGCTTTGACAAGACACAGACATAACAAGACACAGACAACAGACATGACGAGACACAAACCATAGCTCTTCCATTTATAAGCAGTGTGACCTTGACAATTTCCTTATTTGCCCTTAGCTCCTGTTTCCTCCTCCATAACATGAAGATAATAGCACTGACCATGTAAGATTTCAGTGAGATTTAAATAATGCATGTGTTCATAGCCCACAATAACTAAGTGGTAGCTATTACTGTGTTTTCCCTTTTACAGATAAAAACACAGGAAGTCAAAGATTTCAAGTAACATATTAAGATGACCAAAAATTAAATTGCATGGTCAGAAATGGAATCCAAATCTATTTCTCTTCAAATTTCCTAGTCCTTCAAGTACACCAGGTTGCCACAGTGGATAAAAAAGAAACAAGAGGAAGAACAGGAGATAAAAAAGATTTCTTTTCTAACCAAGAAGCCACACCTAATTTACTTCTTTAGAATTAAAGCACATCTGGTACACATCACTTATGATTTAAGGGACTTATTCTGAAAAATACCTTACATTTGGGTAAATGCTACAAGTAAGATGAGTATCATCTACAGGAAAAAAGATTAAAGTTGGAGCCAGAACCTCAATAAAGCCAAGGACAAACAAATACATGTAACTCATCTAGTGTTTCCATGCTTAACTATTCATATAAACAAACTGATTACTGTACACATCTGGTACTACAATGTGTACCATGCCTCATCTCTACTTTCACATATTAAATGTGATTACTTAGAATCCATTGCAATACTGAAGCCTTCAAAAGAAGACCTCCAGGATCATAAAAAATGTCACGAAGGACCAGAAAGACTGGCGTGATAGAGAATGGTGGCTTCAGTGGGTGCTCCACAACCTCAACCCCAAGTCTTTTACTTGTGAAGTTAACAAATAAGATGTCAAATCATTTCCAAAGGTCATTTAAACAGTTACAATTCTACATGAATTATTAACCTTAATGAGATTTACTCTCTCAGCTCTTCTTGTTTTCTTGTCTCCTGCTGCTGCCTCTATCATAAGACCATATATATTTTGTTCTACTACACAAACATTCAGAAACCAGATAGTGAGAAAGATTCTCATCAGTGGCTCAATAAATACAACAGCATCACAATGAAACAGAACTGTACAAAGTGAAACTATCAGTTGGTGAAGACAACATGGCTGCTGGTCATCTTACCACCAACAAAGAACCAGCAAGTAGTTGAACTGTTGTCTTATTCCTTAACTAAACCAGAATGTAAAAAGTCATTATTAGAAGTCATTAACTTACGAAATAATATAATAAATAAGATTTCAGTATTTTGATTCTATACAACTCTGAGGATTAGAATATTTATCATAGCAAAAAGGAAGATATACAGCATGTAAATGACTTTATTGGCATTATAAAGGAATGTTTTTCAAGTGAGGACTCCTTTTGATAAAACAGAATCCAGCCCTTCAACAGAAAAGCTCTTGGTACAGCACTAAATAGGGAAGAGTGGATGCAGGAATATCTCCAATACCCCTGAGTGGCCTTATCCTTTTACAACTTTTACTTTGATTACTATTTCTTCTATCACTGTTGGCTCCCAATGGGATGTTGCTCTACGTTTTATAAATCTAGCTTTTCATTAGTTTCCGTTATCCCAGCAAGAGGGGTCAGAATTGTCAAAATGAACATTATGAAATATTAAGGAAGAAAAAATACAGTAAAAACAAAAATCATTTGTCACAGAATTCAGAAGGGGACATTTTCCTTGTTTCTCACATTTCAGCCAAAGCTTCAAAACTTAAAGCAATAAAAGATGTTTCTACATTCTAAAGGAAGACCACAAGAAACTACCAGATACTAACCCCATCTCTTCAACAGAAGAACATCTCTCCTTTCCTTATCTTTGTTATGAGGTGGCCAAACTTGTTCTCCACTTTCACTTTCATCCGGGGGATTATTTTTAAAAAGTGTCACATTAGCCAGGTATGGTGATACACACCTAACGTCCTAGCTCTTGAGAGGCTGAGGCAGGAAGATTGCTCAAGGCTGCAGTGATCACACCACTGAACTCTAGCTTGGGTGACGAAGCAAGCCTCCATCTCCAAAACAAAAATTAAGATTTTTTTTGAAAAAAAGAAGTGCCATGTCTTGTTCTTTCAAGTTGCTGTGCACTGGTTGCTTCCTAACTCTTTCCCCGCAAATGAAAGCAGTGACACCAAGAAAAAATGCTATGAATTTTAGAGGTGCTCAGTCCCCTGGTGGACACTTTCTCAACTGTGACAATCACTAGGCTCAATCCAGTGCCTTCTTCCAACTGGCATAGGAGAAATAGTCATGTTTCTTCCAGAGTTTAGGGACATATTAGAACCAGGAGACAATATATTTATTTTGAGAGGCTGAGGCAGGTGCATCATCTGAGGTCAAAAGTTCAAGACCAGCTAGGCTAACATGGTGAAACCCCATTTCTACTAAAATTACAAAAATTAGCCAGGTGTGGTGGCACACACCTGTAGTCCCAGCTACTTGGGAGGCTGAGGCAGGAGAATTGTTTGAACTCAGGAGGTGGAGGTTGCAGTGAGCTGAGAACATGCCACCACACTTCAGCCTGGGCGACTAAGTGACACTGTCTCAAAAAAAAAACAAAAAACAAAAAAACACAGGAATACATTTATTTCACATTTATTTCATGAATAATTCTGGCTGCAGGAGAATGTCTGGATCACTCCACATTTTCAGGACAGGAAGAAAGACAGTAGTAGGACAAGTCCTCCTGGTGTGGCAAAGATGTACACATTTCCTGAAGACAAAGTGGATACCACAGAAACCAACAAATCTGAGCCTGTTTTGAGATGAGGTTTCATTTCTCTCTGTCACCCAGGCTGGAGTGCAGTGGTGTAAGTATAGCTCACTGTAGCCTGGAACTCCTGGGCTCAAGCAATCCCCCTGCCTCGGCCTCCTGAGTAACTGGGACTTCAGGTGCATGCCACCATGCCCAGCTAATTTAAAAAAGAAAAAGAAAAAAAGAACTTTTTTATAGACAGGGTCTCACTATTTTGCCCATGATGATCTCAGGTTCCTGGCCTCAAGTGATTCTTCCACCCCAGCCTCCCAAAAGCACTGGGATTACAGGCATGAGCTGCCATGCCAGACCTAAATTTGAGCCATTTTGAAGGTACTCCACTCAAGAAGGAAGTCTTCTAACTGGCTTGCCAGCAGTGGGAGACTGTAGGACCTTCATGAAATGTACCACCAAGACAGCATGTCACCCAAGCTAGAAGACTGTGCCGTCAGTGCATGCAGAACATCAGTCGCCTGATGTAAGGGATCTGAAGAACACACGCGGGTCTACAACAGAACCAAAGATCTAATGTCAGCCTCACCAAAGGTCACAGAGTGGGGGGAAATTATAGAGTATCAGCTTAGGAAAAAACTTCTGCACACATTTTATCTAACCCCTCTTCCCAGTGTTAAAACCCTAGAGAATCTGGAACACATAAAAACAAAGAGTAAAGGATAACTCTATACTGTCTACTCTCTGGAAGGTTCCCAATTCCTGGATCAACAAAAGGTACAACCTATTTAGAATACTCTTAGGCATTCTACATTGTAGCTAGCATTGAAAACAAGACAAATTCATGCCATTGACCTGGACCCAGAAAAACATTCAGTTCAAGCATATTGTCTCAATAAAGTTAAAATTTCCTAGTGAGGCATTTAAAGTTCTTCACTATCTAGTCTCATTTGCTCTCCTTTCTTATCTCCTCTCACTCACCTTGAAGACTGACCCATAAGTCTTATCTGAAAAGTACTCTTTATTTTCTTTGCCTTTTGCAGCACAGTGCCACGTCACATCTCCATACATGCGCTTGTCGTTTTCTCTTCTCATCCTCACCTGTTCCACCTTCCATTCCCTAGAGACCCAGGTCAAACGTCTCCCCCATAGCAAGCCTTACCCAAATCCCAATGGCAGAATCAATTATATTCTGGTCTGTCCCCCACTGCACCTTCTTCAGACTGCTAGTAATGACAGCATTTATTCCATGGGAGTTCTGCTAGTTACTTTAATGAAAGCCTCCCCAGCTAGACCACGAGAAGTGAAACTTATCTCCTTTATCTGTGTATTCCTGACTCAGCACAGTCTCTGTCATATAGAAGATATGTGCTGCACATTTACTACATGCAGGAACGAATAAATTACTACAGACAAAATTACTAGGTTCACAAATTCCATGTTCTTTTTGAGGCTAAATATGCCTAGTGCTTCTATTTTCATTATTGCCATGCCGGTATTAAAACACACACATACACATACACACACACACACACACACACACACACAAACTTACAACCATCCTTTCTTTTTATTTTACAAATAAGAAAAGTGATCTACGGAAGTCTATAACTAGGTCGAAACCACATAATGATCCATATAGATAGCAACACTAGAACCCAGTTCTCCTGGCCACTAAACATAATCAAGCTTTTAGACTTCTCTACAGCTTTCTTCCAGAATGTGAGTATATGAGAGAAGAAATTATGTAAATACTGTTTATGGATGTATTTTCAGTGCCTACAAAGTGTGTGACACATAAATTCAGTAAATATTTATCCAATACATGAAGAAATAAATGAATGCGAACATTGTATCTAGTAAATCACCTAAGAAAGATTTCAAATTAAAACAATTCAACAAATCAATCACATTTTTATCCACAAAAAATAAAATCACTGGGCCAGATGTGGTAGCTCACACCTGTAATCCCAGCACTTTGGGAGGCCAAGGCAGGTGGATCACAAGATCAGGAGTCCAGGACCAGCCTGGCCAACATGGTGAAACCCCATCTCTACTAAAAATACAAAACATTAGCCAGGCATGGTGGTGGATGCCTGTAATCCCAGCTATTCTGGAGGCTCAGGCAGGAGAATCACTTGAATCCGGGAGGCAGGGGTTGCAGTGAGCCAAGATTGTGCCACTGCACTCCAGCCTGGGTGACAGTATGAGACATAGTCTCAAAAAATAAATAATAAAATAAAATAAAATCACTGAAGTTCCTAAATGGAAACAATGCAGAGATAACATTAAAATTCCAACTTCAAGGTGTCCTTGAAGACTTAGATGTGTTTGATGGTAAATTTCTTCTTTTGCTTTCCAGAGAGCATTTTATTTTATATTTGTATGCGTGTGCATGTGTGTATGTGTGTGTGGGGGGGGTGTGGTGTTTGCGTGTGTAATAGAAGACAGAGATTGAAATCAATTAACTTGAAGAATTTTGTATCCTAAGGAATTAAAGTGAGGAAGTATAATTCATATTTAAATATCAATGCTTGCAATACATTATTCTGGAAATTTATTAATATAAATATGGAAAAATAGAGAGGACTGACCAAAAAAAAAAAAAACAACACAAGTCTGCAACCTTCCATTTTTTTAAGAGTGATAGGATCTGAATCCAAAATGTCTGTGGACCTCTAGAGTGGGCCCTTCTGACAGCCTTAGACCTGGAACAACTGTCAACATTGTGTGCCCTGGTGCCTGGCCATCTGCCCTGCCCTTTGGAGGAGCAGGAAATTATGAGAAATAGTCATGGGTTAGAAGAATTTGTGGGGGTGGCATCCTTGGAAGGATCTCGCGACAGCACTCGTTTCCATAGCACTATGATCTGGCATTTCCAGTGAGGAGAGAGCTGAAATCTGCTTGCCATGCCAGAAAGTGGAGGCGGCAAGAAAATAGGTATAATTCACAAGGCAAAAACATTTGGAAAGCACTACACCACACTTCTAAGAGTCAGGAAGGGCTATTTTTTTAATACTGCAAATTATCTTCTTGACATGTGATCTGAAGTCTATCAACTTTCTAAAGACAAATTGAGTGTCACCTAAGCCGTGAACTATCTGCAGGCATGTGCTTGAACAGTTGTATTGCTACTGCTTTTGCTGGATTTTTGTATTCCCCAATTCATCTTGCAGGCTATTTTCAGTTTTCCTTCACTAACAAGATACACATCCTGTTTAATATAAACTGGAAAGGCAGAAAGGCACTGAGACGGCATTTAAGTACTTCTCACTTAGAAAATTGTATTAAATTCTTAATCCACTCACTGAACAAAGCTCCAGGAACATGTTTTCCCTGAATGTATTTCACTAAAGAGAAAGTGTCTGCTGCACTGCCTCCCTGCTGATCATCTCATGTCACAATAGACACACATTTTCTGCATAGTAATTGATGGCCTCAGTCCCCATAGAAAGGTAGGATGGAGCTAGTCCAGCAATTTAATAACCTATTGTTATATACACCTCCAGCATGGGATTTGGGACCTCTCTACCTAAGTCAAATGAGGTCTGTGCTGTTTCATTGGGATTTCAGGATTTATTAATCCCTTTTATGCTCTTCTCATGAGTAGTCCAGTCTCAATTTCATTTATAACAAAGCACTTCTCACTTCTCACCAGCCAGATGTTTATTATTATAGAAAAGAATTACACCTTACACATTTGTGTAGTACTGTTTCCAGTTTCTATAATACTGTGAATTCTGAGGGCCCAATAAATGAAAGTTTAAATAATCCTCATGTAGCTAAGACCCAGGTATATGATGATTTGGTGGAAGAGGAAGGTAAGAGCTGAGGACTGTAGAGGTATAAAATGATCAAAGACAGCAGCAAGGCAGCAGAGTTAATTTGTGAAGACAAGCAAGTTGTTTGAATTTTTTTCTTTTTCAATTTTTTCCTTTTTCAATTTTTTCCTGACATTCCTTGTTTCTGTAAAACAAGGGGTAAGAGACAACATCTGGAAGGAACGACAGTGAGACACTGGTAACGTGGCTGCAGCCTGCTGGCTGCCATTCAGATATCTGCCAGATGAATGAACGCTGCAGAATCTTGCCTGACGTGACATTCGGTTATTCGCTTAACAGGATTACAAAGAGCACTCCAAAATGCACATTTTCATAAGTAGTTCTTTCAACTGAATTTTATTTTGTTTCTCTCATTTCTGCTTGACTAGAAGCTAGTATTTCCACAGATATTTTCTGATGTTGTATAAAATAAAATGAGCATGTAATTCTTTGAGACTCACAAACTCATCTTTTAGTTCAAAGGCTTAGATTAAACCTAATGATTTCTCTCTGAAGCTGGAACTTAAAGGGAACATCAAAAGTGAAGGGGCTTCTATTAAATATAATTAGTTTTTACATAACCCACAGGTCAAATTAAATCACAGATGCTAAGCTTGGGCACCATCTCCAAGAATTAAGTTTACATTTATCTTTATTCCCACTTTCCAGTCAGTTTCTATCCACCTTTCCAAATGTATCCCTTGGTAACTACTGATGCTCCCACCTCCTTTTCCCCACCCCCTCAGGCCCATTGTTCCACCTCTGGCAGGCTCCTCCATCCAAGAGTACCTAGTTCACTTTCATTTGTCACTATCTTTTGCATATGTTGATTTCTCTGCTTACAACTGCAGCCTCCCACTGCTCCAGCTGAGAAATTCCTACTTTTTTAAGAGCCTTCCCTGTTTGTTCCAGGTAGTTAGTGCTTCCATCTTTCTTGTATTAACAAAATTTTGTTATTATTTCATTTTATATATACACAGGCATTTTTGTATCCCAGCCATTATACCACGAGAGAAGGAGACCCAAGTCGGGAGAAAGCTTCATGTAGGGAAAATCCTGCTTTTCAATCACGTCTGCAATCCATTGCATGGAACCCATTACAAAAGCAAAGCCTTAGCTTAACTGTTGTATAATACTGGACAAGTCACTTGAAACCCCTGAGCCTCAATTTCCCCAGCTGTAAATTCAGTATAATAAAACTTCCTAAATTATGAGATTTCAAGAATAAAATGTGTAAATATGCCATGTTTACTCTAAAGTGTTATGAGAATTTGACAAATGGAAGAATATAAATGTTCCTCTGTTATTTCTCTAGTATATTCTAGATCTCAACATTTTAATTGGTTTAAAAGCATGCTGATTTGTATTGGCATTCTTCTGTTAATAAAGTAGGAATCTAAGTTTAAAAATCACCCTCTTCTCAGTCCTCTCCTTTTTTCCCTGAAACTCAAAAGGCTGTTTCCATTGTGAAGCTTTTAAATTGAGATTATAAATGTTTATATATTTCCTTGAATTATCCTCAAAACAAAATATATTAACCCTTGTTTTGAATTTTTTTTTGTTAACATTTTAGAGTCTCACAAGAATGAACAGTAATTAGCTAAAGATTGTTTAAGTCTTCCCTCACTTCCAATGTTGGCCAGTAACTCTTAGCCCTTACCTCATGAAAGTAATGAGAATTTTTGCTGTGGAGAAGAGAGCAACACAGACAGAATAAGCTTTAGGCAGCTCAGAACATTCACTCAAAGCACATCCCTCCTCTCCTGTGTCTTGCAGTCAGCAGGCAAACACCATAAATTCCACTGGATCAACAAGTCAGTTGTCAAGGAGCACCATGCCTACTTGTTATGGAAGGATATATTAGACTCTGGGTGCTGGTCTTAAACATAACATCAGTGTCTCAGGGTCTAAGACTTTTAAAGGATTCTATATAGAGATAAAGATTATGTCATAATTTATGTATCTTCCTTTAGAACATTTAGATTGCTTTTGGAAGATTCATGTAACATGTTCTTTTCAATGTGGATGTCCTAAGGTCTTTACTCTTATGTTCTTAGGGTTGTTCTATTGGGCCTTGGAATTCCACTCTTAAGGGCACAGAGGAAAAGGCCTATTTAGCTCTAGTAATACAGTCTTTTATTTTTTAAAAATATATACACCATAAAGTTTGCTTTTGTTTGAATGTGCCTTCCCGTTAGTTTTACCTATGTGAGCATTGTTCATAAGACTGTAAGAAGGTACTATCTTCCCATCTGGTGAATTTTCCTGGGTGTTCTAAAGACACTCTTTCTAATGGTATGAAATAAAGCTCTCTAAAGAGTCTTAGTCCCATTTTCTCCAATGTAGTATGTTTTAAGCTTTAAGCCAGTCATAAGATTACTTCATCTTTAAAATGATATTTTCTGATTCAGAAATAAAAGGCAAAAATGAAACATTGCAGGAAGGGGATGGTACAGCAAGTATGAAAAACACGAAACCATATTAATCAATTCTTCCAAATTCCCCACAGCTATTCCTCATAACTAACTTGAAGTAAGTCTGGCAACTAAATGATTTATTGACCTTTATTAACTGTGCCCAAATTATTTCATTTAATTTTAAGCTCATAAGATCTTAAGTGTTAAGTGTCCCAATATACCAATTTTTGGCTAAGAAAAACTACCTTGGCAGTCAGTTTATAAAAAAGCAATACAATCCAATTTGCTGGCAATATTAGACCTAAGGAACTACTCAGCACAAGCAAATATGAGAATTAGATGAGGCTGTTAATGATTCTAGGCATTTTGTCCTTCTTTAAAAGTATTGAATGAAAACAAGAAAAACAAAGAATCTTGCAGTTCTGCTTGCTTTATTCTCTTTATTTTCACTTTGGCAGAATGAAAGGCCTTTCAAAAATTCAACACTGTGGTTGAAAATGGCCCCAATTGCCCTCTAAGTGCTCTACTGTTCATTCTGAGATTGTTCTCTCACAGTGTAACCTCAAAAGGGCCACAATGAGAAAATCTCAGATAAACTAAATGCCAGTAGAACAGTGTGAGGGCTGCAAGAAATCAAGAGAAACATCTTTATGAGACATACAGAGCAGAAGTGTTTCCAAGAATAATAAATGTGTAGTCTAATTTTTATGGGTTTTTTTGGAGGCTATTTTTGTTTGGTTTACTATTTTTTCCTTTATCATTTTTCTCTTGTACATCAGAAAATAAATAATTTGTTTCAAGAGAGGCTCTGTTAAGAATAACTGAATCATTCCATCACATACGTTTGTCCTGCATCTCTTTGAGCCCTCAGGAGAGTCAATTATCCTGTTAAACTTGTAGGTTGGCTGCCGGAGAGTTGAAAGAGGAAAGGTCTAGAAATTCTTATAATCTAGTAAGAACACACTGGCATTTATACATAATTAAGCTACAGTCTACTTGCAGAAAGTTGATTTATACATCAATAAGGAATTGCTCTATTACCATATACAACAGAAAGGTGAATTCAGTGCCTCAATCATCATCCTTTTCTACACATAGACTCTTGGTTTATACATGTGTTTACTTTGGGAGAACAAAGTAGGACTTAGTGAAGAGTGAAAATGCTTAGCTTTATTTTTGCAAAGGAGTAAAGATTATGAGTCCACATCAATTTTAGGCTATCTGTCAAACACTGAGGAATTTGAAAGATGAGTGAAATCTTTAGTTTTGTGAGGCTCTTTTTACTTGCTTGAATAAAAATCATGCTGTTTTTCTCAACTGATGAGGTGGGGTTTAATTATTAAGTGCACCTGAGGAGGTAACAAGTCTTAGCAAATAGCCTCAACAGTAGTACATCAGACCTCAGGGAGCAGCATTCTGGATGCTACAGAAACTCTAGAGCACCAGTAAAACTACTGATATACCTCTGTTGTCATGGCTGAGCTTCTCTGTATGTCTGTTATTAGTCCTTCATGGCTTGAGTGTCTCTTGACTTTTGATTCTTATTTATCTGTCTATATCTCTCTATGGGATTCACATTCTCAAAAACTATTTTTTTAAAGTTCTGATTGACTCAAATGGTCACTATTCATTTGTAATTAGGAAGGTAAAATTTATAATACTTGCATTACATTTTGTGATATAAGTGGGGCCACCAAATGATAGAAAACATCAAGGTAAAGACAGGGACCTAAGGAACTACAAGAAAATCTTCATTTCCGTTCTTTATTATTACAATTCTCTTTCATTATCATTGAACTTTTAAGTAACAGTTATACTTCTAAAAAATCTGTTTCAGGCCTTACCGCTACATGCTCATTTGCAGCCTCCGACCCCCATTCCCAGTCCCACCCCCACCCCACCCACACACAACCTGAGCACTTTTGCCTGCAGTCCCTGATGGAGCAGCATTGCCAGCAGCCTGGGAATATCAGCCCCTTCAGCACAACAGGTATTTGACCACAAGGGGCCAGAGATCAAAATTGCAGGCCTCCTCCCAGTCCCAGAGGGTTAGAGCATGCAGTCCAGGAGTACTGAGCTAAGCACTGGTGCCCTGAAAGCATCAGAAATGAATCCAAATGACTAAACCCAACTTAAACCACAGTCAAACCCTCGAGGGGACCAAAAAATATAAAAGCAAAACATTCCATCCAAAGTACAGCAACTTCAATGATTAAAGATACATCAGCCCACACAGATGAAAAAAAAAACCATCATAAGAATTTTCACAACATTAAAAGCCAGAGTGTCTTCTTACCTCCAAAAGACTACACTAGCTCACTAGAAACTGCTCTTAACTAGATTGAAATGGCTGAAATGACAGATATAGAATTCAGAATCTGGCTGGCAAGGAAGCTCAATGAGATTTCAGATAAGGTTGAAACCCAATCCAAGAAAATCAGTAAAATGATCCAAGAGTTGAAAGATAGCCATTTTAAGAGAGAAACAAAAGAAACTTCTTAAAATGAAAAATTTACTACAGGAATTTCATAATACAATTGGAAGCATTAATAACAGAATACATCAAGCTTGGGAAAGAATCTCAGAACTCAAAGACCACTTATTGTAATCAATGCAGGCAGATAAAAATAAAGAAAAAAGAACTTAAAATGGAACAAAACCTCTGAGAAATGTGAGATTATGTAAAGAGATCAAACCTATAACTCACTGGCATTACTGACAAAGATCCAAAAGAGCAAGGAAATACGGAAATAATTGGAGAAGTATTGAGAAATACTTCACAAATGCTTCTCAATATTCAGTAAATATGGAGAAGCAAATATGGAAAACATATTTGAGGATATTGTCCGTGTAAATTTTCCCAATCTCACTATAAAGAGTTTAACATACAAATTCAGGAAATTCAGAGAATTCCTGTGAAACACTATACAAAATAACCAAATCCAAGATACATAGTCATCAGATACTCCAAGGTAAATGCAAAAGAAAATATTAAAGGTAGCTAGACAGAAGAGGCAGGTCATGTTCAAAGGGAACCCCATTAGGCTAACAGTGGATCTTTCAACTGCTAAAGTAGAAAATTTATAATCCAGAAGAGATTTGGGGCCTATGTTCAGTATCCAAGAAAGGAAATTCCAACCAAGGATTTTATATCCAACCAAACTAAACTTCATAAGCAAAAGAAAAATAAAATCCTTTTCAGACAATCAAATGCTAAGGGAATTTATTATCATGAGACTTGCCTTATAAGAAGTCCTTAAGGGAGTACTACACATGGAAATAAAATACGGATACCTGCCACCACGTAAAAGCACATTTAAGTACATAAGCCCACTGACACTATTAAGCAACTGTACAATCAAATCTACATAACAATCAGCTAATAACATGATGACAAAATCAAATTCTCACATATCAATATGGACCTTGAATGCTAATGGAATAAATGCCCTAATTAACAGGCACAAAGTAGAAAGTTGGATAAAGAAGCAAGATCTAACTGTATGCTGCCTTCAAGAGACCCATCTCATATGCATGACACCCATAGGCTAAAAGTGAAGGAATGAAGAAAGATCTATCAAGTAAACAGAAAAAAAAAGCAGGGACAGCTATTTCCATTTCAGAGAAAATAAGCTTTAAATCAGCAACAATAAAAATACAGAAAGAAAGGCATTACATAATGATAAATCATTCAACTCAACAAGAAGACTTAACTATCACATATATACACATCCAACATTGATTGGAACACCAAGATATATAAAAGAATTTCCTAGAGACCTATGAAGAGACTTAGATAACTACACAATAATAGTTGGAGACTTTGACACCCCACTGACATTATTTGAGAGTTCATCAAGCCAGAATAACACATGATATTCAGGAGCTAAACCTGACATTTGACAAATGGACCTAACAAACATCTGAAGAATACTACATCCAACAAAAACAGAATGTACATCTCCTTCTGCACATAGCACATACTCTAAAATTGACCACGTGCTGGGTTATAAAGCAATTCTCAAAAAATCTAAAAACCAGAATCATACCAACCTCATTCTCAAAGCACAGCATAATAAAATACAGTAATCAATACCAAGTAAGACTCCCAAAACCATACAATTACATGAAAATAAGCAATCTATTCCTGAATGACTTTTGAGTAAAGGATAAAATCAAGGCAGAAATCAAAAAGTTTCTTGAAACTAGTAAAAAAAAAAAAAAAAGATACAACATACCAAAATTTCTGGGACACACCTAAAGTAATGTTCAGAGAAAACTTAATAATGCTAAGTGCCTACACAAAGAAATTAGAAATATCTCAAATTAACAATATAACATCATACCTAGAAGAATTAGCAAAACAAGAACAAACAAACTGCAAAGCCAGCAGAAGAAAAATAATCAAAATCAGAGCTGAATTGAACAAAATTGAGACATGAAAATCCATCAAGAAACCCAAATCTTGGTTTTTCTAAATAATAAGGTTGATAAACCACTAGCATGATTAATAAAGAACAAAAGACAGAAAATCCAAATAAACATAATCAAAAATGACAACGGTGACATTACCACTGACCCAATAGAAGTACAAAAAAGTCCTAGAGACTATTATGAAGCCCTAGAGACTATTACGAACACCTGTAAGCACACAAACTAGAAAACCTAGAGAAAATATGTAACTTTCTGTACATATACAGCTCTTAAGGTTGAACTAGGAAGAAATTTAAATCCTGAACTAATAATGAGTTATGAAACCGCTTCAGTGAAAAATAAAAAAACAAACCTACCAACTAGGAAAAGCCTTGGACCAGATGGATTTACAGTTGAATTATACCAGATACACAAAGAAGAGCTAGAAACAATCCTAGTGAAATTATCACAATCAATTGAGGGGGAGGAACTCCTCCCTAACTCATATTATGAGTCCAGTATCATTCTGGTACCAAAACCTGGCAGAGAAACAGTAAAAAAAGAAAACTTCAATGAAAAACAGGGAACCTGTACCTATGTTCCTAATAAACGTAGACATAAAGATCTTCAACAAAATACTGAATTCAGCAGCACATCAAAAAGCTTATCTACAATGATTAAGTAGGCTTATTTCCTAGGATATAAGGTTGGTTGAACATACACAAATCAATAAATGTGATTTGTCATATAAATAGAACTAAACATCTCTATAGACACAGTAAAGGCTTTTGATCAAATTCAACCTTCACTCATGTTAAAAACCCTTGACAAACTAGGCATTGAAGAACATACCTCAAAATAATAAGAGTTATCTATGACAAACCTGCAGCCAACATCATACTGAACTGACAAAAGCTAGAAGCATTCCTCTTGAGAACTGGAACAAGACAAGGATTCCCACTCTCACTACTACTATTCAACATAGTACTGGAATTCCTAGCCAAAAACAGTCAAGCAAGAAAAAGAATTAAAAGGCATCAAAATAAGAAGTCAAACTATCTTTCTTCATGTATGATATGATTTTATACCTAGAGAACCCCTAGTCTCTTTCCAAAGGCTCCAAGAACTCATAAACAACTTTAATAAAGTTTCAAGATACAAAATCAATGTACTAAATACAAAAATTATGAGCATTTCTATACACCAATAATATCCCAGCTGCTAGCCAAATCAAGAACCCAACACCATTCACAATAGCCAAAAAAGAATAAAATACCTAGGCATACAGTTAACCCAAGAAGTGAAAGATCTCTACAATGAGAATTTATAAACACTGCTGAAAGAAATCACGGACAACACAAATGGGAAAACATCCCATGCTCATAGACAGAAACAATCAATATTGTTAAAATGGCTATACTGCCTAAAACAATTTACAGATTTAATGATATTCCTGTCAAACTACTAATGTCATGTTTCATAGAGTTAGAAGAAACTCTTCTAAAATACATATGAAATCAGAAAAGAGCCTGAATAGCCACAGGAATCCTAAGCAAAACAAACAGCAAAAGAAAAAAAACAAAGCAAGAGGCATTACACTATCCAACTTCAAACAATACTACAAGGCCACAGTAACCAAAACAGCATGGTACAGGGACAAAAAAAAAAAAGATACATACACAATGGAACATGTTAGAGAACCCAGAAATAAAGCTGCACACCTACAACCATTTGATCTTTGACAAAGTTGGCAATAACAATCAATGGGGAAAGGACTCTCTATTCAATAAATGGTTCTGGGATAACTGGCTAACCACATGCAAAAGATTGAAACTGGACCCCTTCATTTGATCATATATAAAACTCCCAGATGGAGAGAGATGGGAGGGGGCATGGCACAGGGAAGTTCCTGCCCTTGAAACTATGCCCCCTTTTGGACCTGGAAAGAGAATACATTCCCTCAATCCCATTACTGGGTATATATCCAAAGGATTATAAATCGTTCTATTATAAAGGCACGTGCACATATATGTTCATTATGGCACTGCTTACAATAGCAAAGTCTTGGAACCAACCCAAATCCCCACCAATGATAGACTGGATAAAGAAAATGTGGCACATATTCACCATGAAATACTATGCAGCCATAAAAAATGAGGAGTTCATGTCCTTTGTAGGGACATGGATGAATCTGGAAACCATCATTCTCAGCAAACGACACAAGAACAGGAAACCAAACACCACATGGTCTCACTCATAAGTGGGTGTTGAACAATGAGAACACACGGACACAGGGAGGAGAATATCACACAACAGGGCCTGTTGGGGGTAGGGGAGCTAGGGGAAGAATAGCAGGTGGTGGGGAGATTGGGGAGGGATAACATTAGGAGAAATACCTAATGTAGATGACTAAGGGATGGATGCAGCAAACATCCATGTCATGTGTATACCTATGTAACAATTCTGCATAATCTGCACATGTACCCCAGAACTTAAAGTATAATTTTTAAAAATGTTGTACATATACACTATGGAACACTATGCAGCTATAAAAAGAACAAAATCACATTTTTTGCAGCAACATGGATGCAGCTGGAGGACATTACCCTAAGCTAATTAGTGCAGAAACAGAAAACTAAATGCTATATGTTCTAACTTATAAGTGGGAGCTAAACATTGAGTACACATGGCCATGAAGATAAGAACAACAGACACTAGGGCCTACTTGATGTGGGGGATGGGAAGAAGGTAAGGGTCTAAAAACTACTACCAGGTACTATGCTCACGGCCCGGTACTATGCTCACTACTTATGTGACATTGTACATCAAATCACAGTGACAGAATTTACCCATGTAAGAAACCTGCATGTGTACCCCAGAACCTAAAATAAAAGTTGAAAAGAAAAAAAATTATTTCAATATTGCTCGTAGGAATAAATAAAGGGGGTATTGTGGAAAAATGATTGCCCCCTATAGCTGTGCAGGTTGCTTCCCTGAACACACGTGCCCAGCTGAGATAGTGAATGAGAGCTGAAATCCAGCCTGAATTCTGGGCAACTAGTCATGCTCCCAGCTCAGCTTCACTCTCATTTGCAAAAAGACACTGATGAACAAGCAAACACCCTGACAACAACTATAGGAAGCAAGACAGGGAGACAAGTTCAAGAATTGAGCAGGGATCATTAAATTGTTGTTAGTGGGCACAAGAGTAACATAACAAAAACACTTAGAAATATTGAGAGGGTATCTGGATTTTCATTATATATTTGACGCAGACCTAAGAATTTTCTAAAGATATGAAATTAAACGTAATACCTAGTGGCTAGCATTTGGGGAATAGTAAACCACACATTATGGAGCACTGCTGTTGAACGGAACTCTCAGGACAGCTCATAAGCTGCTTCTCTCCCCTTTGTTAAGAGTATATTGTTTCCATTGGGTCAAGTATTTATTTATAGTTCAATAAGACCTAGAAACAAGCTAAGACCAACCATGCTAACAGGTGCTTTTCTACAGGTTTTCCTGTCCAGGTACAGATGTTTAACTCTTCTTGTCAATAGGTTTCATAAAATCCAAATATATTTTAGCAATTTGAACTAATTCGAAATAATTCTTAATTTTTTAATTCATAGTAACAATAAAAAAATTATTTAAAAAATTGAGCCCACATCGTGAACATGAATTATAACTATGGTTACCTTAGAGATGCAGCCCCATTATCCATGTAATCTGACAGTTGATTATGTAATAGAAACATTCTATTAAGGAGGAAGTAATTATTTTTAAATAAGATATATTAATTTATTACAAGTTAAAATATAGTAACATAACTCTATTTGCTAATCATTTATGTTAGGTCAAGGCCTTTTCTGGGAATTAGTCCACTGTTGAAAGCCTCATATTATTCATCTGGTATAAAACCACACCAATAATGAATGTCTTACAATTTCCAATTTCTGTTCATGTTAATGTGAAATGAAAACTTAAAGGTACTTGCAATGCAATCTGAATGCAGAGTCATTTTATTAATGATTTCTTACCATTTCTATAGTTATCTTGTCCAAATTTATTTTTAGCAGCTTAATTTTAGACTTCTCAACACATTCCTCTGATATTCATAGCAACTACAATTCTTTATTCATACTTATATTTCATCAAATAAAGTAATTTTTTTTTTGAGATGGAGTTTCGCTCTTTAGCCCAGGCTAGAGTACAGTGGTACAGTCTCGGCTCACTGCAACCTCCGCCTTCCGGTTTCAGGCAAGTCTCCTGCTCCAGCCTCCCGAGTAGCTGGGATTACAAGTGTCTGCTACCACATCGGCCAATTTTTGTGTTTTTAGTACAGATGGGTTTCAGCATGTTGGCCAGGCTGGTCTCGAACTCCTGACCTCGTGATCTGCCCACCTCAGCCTCCCAAAGTGCTGGGATTACAGGCATGAGCCACTGCACTCAATCCTAAAGTAACTCTTTTTAAAGCATGACTTGTATAAACAGATTTGATAAACACAATGAATCTTGATAAGTTGTGGCTCAACTGATGGGAGTAGAAGAGACCAACTTACCAGAGAATATTGTATTTGCTGTAATTGATGAACAGTCTGTGGGCATCGCCATTAGGTATCAGAAATGGAATGTAGAGCATTTGTTCATCTAAAATGATTCAAGAAAAGTTTTTTTATACAATATATTATAAATCATATTAGGTGGAATTCTGATAGAAACTAACAGTTGCCTCAGTCCATACACCTGATGAAAACATAGACCTGGAAAAAAGAATGGCCTCTGTTCTTGTCTGTTCTTGATTTTTCATTTTCATTTTTTGATCAAATTCTGCTGATTGTTTTCTATTGTCCCACACTGTTTATATCCAACAGGAACCTCTGTCACTATGTCACTTTCTTGTGTAAGGCTCTCAGTCTCCACCTGCTACTGATTTATTTGCTCAGATTATGCTTTAGTAAGAATATCTATGTTACAAAATTGTTAAGGAGATTTGCTTTTCCAGTAGTTCTAGAGTTTTAGTCAGCTGGTTAACTAAGGATTTCTCTCTCTCACACACACACACACACAGAGAGAGCGCAAATCTCTGATTTGAACACCTGGTCCCCTTTCCATGCAGTATATTCTAGTTACAATAAAGGGAAGAATATGTTTTCACATTCTGACTAGGAACATGAATACAATTACATTTCTTGGAGACCAATGTCAAACTTGTCTTTGTTCCATAATGAAGGCAATTTCTGGATAGTTTCAAATTCATTAAACTTGAGCTATAATATTATCACAGAAAGGAAAATATTTCTGTTTTCTCATATCCTCATTTATTCTTCATTTTTTCAAGTCTTCATTCCAATATGACTTTTTACTTAGCTTACTTTTCCATTCCATCATTCATTTTGCTCCTGCCATTCTGCTTTCTTACCATTCTTCCTGCTCTAATCTTAAAGAAGGAAAAATTATCACTTTATTTAAATTCTGAAATTTCTGGGAGAAAAATTTTAGTTTGCTTATTTAGTTGCTCTATTGATACTTTAAAATCTACCACTTATGCAAACTGCCTAAATAATTATTTTCCATAAAACCTGTCCCTTAGAGCAGAGAATCTTGCATTATGCAAGATACATATGCTATTTGCCATCAGCGTATAACTTACCTATCTTCACTTCACCTACTATTTATGTTATTAATAGAAATGGCATTTCCCCTATTTTATGGGCCTCATAATTAATGATCAGCATAGGAAAAAGAAAATATAGATAAGCAAAATAAAATAAATATTTCAAAGAATGCAGACGAGTTGTTTGTAGGATACCTAACTTTGGGATTGTCCAAATGCTTTTTAATAGATTCAGTTTTTGCATTTTTGCCAGGAATATTACAAAATTGATGGTGTCTTTCTGAGAGCAGCATACCCAGAGGCATGTGACATCAGTTTGTTTGTCACCATATGTTAATTTGCCAAGAATCAGGCTCCAATAGAAAGGCTAGTATGAAGGATTTTTTAAGACCTGCTCTTGAGATTCCTAGCTGGGAGAAGGCAGAAAGGAAAATGGATTTCGTACAGAGAAGGTGGGCTGTGATGCAGTCTCAAAAAATAGCCTCAGCTGATCCCAGAGGAAGGAATAAGCCTACAGTGTCCCTTTAGAATTATCTAGCATTGAGTTGAGTGTTCTAGGCCTTTAGGCACCTATTTCATCCAATTGTTGGATGAGGGCCATACTGGAAACAAGGCAAGCTCTTGAGTGAAATGACTTCTTCCATCAAAACAATTCCAAAAAGAGCTCACAGTTGCAGGCTGTCTGACTGAAGGACCCTCCCTGTGAGAATACATCTTTCAGTCCTGAAAGAGGATTTCAGTGGCACATCACAGTGTCTACTACATCCCATTAGTGGTAATGTTAACTTTGGTCACTTTTCTGTCATATTTCTCCACTGTAAAGATGCCTTATTTTTTTTGTAATTAATAAGCAATAATACGGGGGAAATGTTGACATTATGAATTATCCTGTATCCCAATCAATTTTACCAGATGATTTTATTATCCATTGAGAATTTCTGCCTCAATCAATTATAACTACAATTGTTGACAAATGGTGATTTTCTACTTCAACTTTCCTTTTATATTTACTAATTATCATTCTCTTATAAAGAAGGGTGTTTCTTTCCTTGATGGTTTATTAATTTATTCATTTTTATTAGCAATATAGACTCATAAATTATATTTTTAATTTAATGACATTAATTCAATAATTGTATCTTTATGCTTAAATTGTACCATGTTTGACCAATGGGGCCTTCATTAAACTTTCTGTCCTTTTTGACATAAATTCTATCCACTTTTGAGCACTTCCTTAATTCTGGTTCTTGATCTTACTTCAAGCTGCTTTAGCCTTGTATTTGTTATTCAACAATTTTACCCATAGTTTTCTTAACATTGGGATAAAAATAAATTTTGCATGAGATTCAGAGAAACCATGTAAAATTTTAGGACAATGTGTGGCATGCAGTAAGCATTCAATATATAATTGTCAGTTTTATGTCTATTTCTGATGCCTGATATATAGTAATTATTTAATAAATGTCTTATCTTGTTGAATATAATTGCCATATAAATAAGTAAATCTGTAAGCAATTAAAAATTATATGAAAATCAGCACACTTAAGGGTTTATGGGTTTTTTTTTTTTTACCCATTCCAACTTTACTAATGTATTTGGCTGCATGTTATTATTCTATCTAACCTAAAACATTAACTTTAAACCAAAACTATTTTGGATAAACATCACTGGGCATTTTTAAGTATTTACAAAATTAGTAAACAATAATTTGCATTTGGATACATATTAACGTGTATATCGCACACATACTTTATGAGAAATGAGGGTATGTTATTCTAAATTCTCAAAGAAATCTAGGGAAGTGATTTATTCTTAATAAATAAACATCTGAATTTAAAAACATAATTACAATATCCAAAATAATTTTAGTACTTTAAGAAGAATTCGAGGCCTAAACTAACAATTACCTCTAATAAATGAAGTATATTTGAAATAGATTTCATTACTGTACTCTCCTTTTTTATATTATTATATTTGTACCTAATTAGCAAGGTCATTATACTGGTAATCTTAGTTTATTTTGATACACATGGCTATTACTTTTGAAATTGAAAAAGCACATGTATGACATTAGATAATATTCTTTAATGACTCCAGATGAAATTAAGTAACAAATTTAACATTATCTAAGCTAATTAAAGATATTAAAGTGACTAGAATTTTTAAAATGTATACACTGTTTTTTAAACAAATATTTGTTTTGGAAAATTCAAATTTGAAATTTTCACAATTATACAATTGGAAAAGAGTGATAGGGTTCACAACAACTGGTGCAAATGATCCTTGCCCTGCTTATAGAATATCTCGAGAAACAATGAAACATGTCTATAGCTAAAAAGACTGCATTTACAGAGCACCAAACATCTACCCATTATAATAATGAACTATTTTTAGAGAAGTTTTACTTATTATCTACCATAAATAAAATACTTTTAACTCCCAGCATTTTCAGGAAATAACACATGCTGATTTCATAAGAATTTAAACTAGACAGGGCATATCTCAAAAGAACCCACAGAATTATAATTAAGCCCCCTATTTATCCAAGTGTATGATTATATTTGAATATCTATTCAATTGAGCATTATTCAGTTATAATTATATCACAACTCTTAAACATTTGCATTATATCAAGCTTAGTTGTATCATGCATAATTTTTACATTTTATACCATGTTTCATTATATATTATATGGTATTATATCTGAATTTTATCTTTCTTTAATGATTTAGAAAGTATTCAGTGAGATGTATTAAAGTAACATTGGTGTAGATTTCAAGAGCTTTTTTTGGATTTTTGTTGCACCTCTGCTATCAACATTTATCACGACTTTGACTGTGTCACTTATGTGTTTTAGACCTTATTTTCCTTATTAGTAAAATGAAAATATTTATGACAAGGGCCAAATGTGATATATAACAGGAAAGCGCTTTGAATATTATAAGTGTACATAAGTTTTAGACATTTCGGAATGACTTGCCTTGTAGAATGCTATTTACAGAAAAAACACTCTGGTGCACTGAGATTTCTACTGACACTAACTCTGGATAAGGGGAGAATGTTACCCTAAGAAGTTTCTCATCACAAGACGGGGCTACACAAAGCATTCATAAATAAGTCCAAGCATTCTAGTCTTATCTCTACTCCATGTCTTATTCATCTTACCTCTGTTGATGATCTAATTATTTATGGAGTTACTTTGACTAAACTTTATGGTTCCTATCATGTGTTAATCCTGTGTTGAGTGTCATGAATACAAAGAAAGATAAGACAATGACTCTGAACTCAAGGACCTTAATTATCTAGTAAGGAAGACAGGAAACCAACACAAACTCCAACAAGACTGTGATGAATAGTTTCAGAGTTCAGATCTGATCACGTGCAACGGAAAATCCAGAAAACAGTGATTTAACAAAATAAACAATTTTATTTTAACATTATAGAGGAAGTTAATCTAGGGCTACTGCAGTAACTACACTATACCAAGACCAAGGTTTACATGATTGTTTTAGTCTTTCATGGTTGGCAGGAATATTGTGGACACAGTTCCAGCTATTGCATCCACATTTTAGGCAGAAAGTAGAGGAAAATGCAAAAGAAAATAGAGCATGTGCAATCTGAATATATCTCCCTTTTAAGACGTTTTCTTAGAAGCCTCACCCAACAGTACTCTTAACTCACTGGACAGATTTATTACCTTTGCCATGATTATCACTTCTCATGCTTGGGAGGCAGAGAAATCATGTTGCTGTCACCAAGAAAACTAGAATTTCCTTGTAAAAGAATATATATACACATACATATGCATATTTGTATATACATATTCCTTTACAATAATACATATATACCTTTGATATATATATATCAACATATATATGTATATATATTCCTTTACAAGAATATATAGATATGTTGATATCTATATATTCTTGTAAAGGAATATATATACACACACACACACACACACACATATATATATACACACACACATCCTTTACAAGTATATATATATATATGTTGACACATATATATATTCTTATAAAGGAATATATATATGTGTGTATATATATTTCTCATATATATATTCCTTTACAAGGATATATGTTGATATATATATATGTTGATATAGGAAGATATATGTATATGTATCAATATATATATGTTGATATAGGAAGATATATGTATATGTATGAATATGTCACATATATATGTTGATATATATATGTTGATATAGGAAGATATATGTATATGTATGAATATATATGTACACACACATATTTATATGTTGATATATATGTTGATATAGGAAGATATGTGTATATGTATGAATATATCTTCATGTATGTATGAATATATATATTCTTGTAAAGGAACATATATATGTGTGTGTGTGTGTGGATATATATACATATTCATACATATACATATATCTTCCTATATCAAAATTTCATGGGCTATTAGAAACAGTTACCACAGATTTATAAAGAAAGAGCATCCAAATCAAACTTGATTACATAGTGTTAACATGGATCTTCATTCCTCTCCAAAAATACCTCTCAGAATCTACTACCCGACCCATTCTTCCTCACACCTGTAAATTACACTACCATCCCACTATCTATTTGATAACTAAAACCAGAAATCTTGGAATCATTGCCAGTTTTCCCTTTCTCCTAAAAGACATTTTATTCTACCTTTAAATATTCTCAATATGTCAATATCTCTGTTCCTCAGCCATCATTTATACCCTAGATCTCAATACTTTCCATTTAACTGTTGCAGAAGCCTCCTAACTTGTCTTCCCACTTTAATTCTTATTCTGTCCATTCCATCCTCTGCTCACACAGTAACAAGAATTGTGTGTTCTTAAAATGTAATTAAAACCACATAACTCTTTTATTTAAAAATTCTTCAAAGATTTTCCATTGCTCTTACAACAAAATGCAAATTTATCTAAAAATAGTAGGATGAGGCTAGAGGGCTATAAACCCCAAATACTGACTCTACCTCTAGCTTCAATACTACAGAGAAAATGCCGAAATGAATCCAACTGCCAAAGAGACCAATTTTACCATTTAACAAGTGTGAGCCCAAGAATAATCCCCTCACCTGCCTGAGCTTTCTTATGTGTAATAAGAAAATTGACTTGATTAACACTAATAGTTCTAAAATCCTATGAAGAGCAAAAGCAGTCTGGGTCTGCTATTAAATAGTTTTTAGTACTTTTAGCTGTGCACCTGTCTGTTCTTTCACAAGGTAACAGTTAATGAAAAAAGGCCATCAGTTTTTTCAAAGATCCATCTCTATCTGATTCTGTCTGACAGTTTTTCATGAGGATAGGCAGATGGTAGATTAGCTCCCAAAAACATACTGTAGCATCATTAGTGTAACTCAATCCCAAATGCAATACTGGGCCTTCTTGTGGTCAGATACACTTAATTATGCTCATTCCAAGCATATGGTTGCCAAACAATTCAGTAAATTTTTATTACGTTCTTAAATGCAAACTATATTTTCTTGAGAAAGCTTATTCCTTATTACTATTCAGAAAATAAGTTAAATACAAGCTGTCTAAATTAGCATGTAAATAGAATTGAGTAAACTGCACCTTCATGTCCTCTAGGAAGAAATTAAACATATTTTAGAATCACCAATTAGCTCAAAAAGTTCATGAAAATTAGCAAGTAAAATAGTATGTCTACTTTACGTATTCATCTAACAAATACTTATTTGATATTTGTATACCTTATGCAGAAAGCAAAAATATTCATATAATTTTGTGCCTTTTATTTTCAATACATATTTACATTGAAAGTGCTATTTACAATCTGTGTAAAACATTATACACATTGTGCCAAATATAATTCATATGCATAAAATCCTTCAAGTCTATAAGAATAGCATGTACTCTGAATCAACAACTTCCATTGGCTCTTTCCTGACTTGTAGTCTTGTCATCTTCTGATAAAACAATTCCTTGTCTCCAAAACCCTTGCCCTCACTTAAGCTTCTATTTGCCATCATTGGAAATATAATCACTGAATCCAACTGTTCTTAACAAACATTTATATCAAATCCTGTCACTGCTCCAAAGGAGCCATTACAATGAATAATTTTATGGGAAGTTTGGGCCCCAAGAATCCTAAAAGACCATTACAGCCTATTGTGTCAAACAGGCTTGCAAAATAGAGGCCCTCAATTTGACTTTCAAATACAGAGTGAAATCACTCCCCAGGATCAATCTGTGCATGTTAAGAGTCTCTCAATACACAAAGATATGAGTCATTTTATTCTAGTTTATCAATGACTTATAGTGTTCAAAAGTGCCTTAATCAGAGCCAGGAACAGTCCTTAATTGACTGATACACCCACTTTTTCTCCAGACTTTAAAAGGCAAACCTTTTTAAAAAATGCAGTCATTTGTCAAAACTGCTTAATTTATGGCATCTCAAAGATGCTCTCTGCTCATCTGCCATGGAGTTTGTGTTATCTATTATGTCTGAAATTACTTTAATTTTATAGTACAATAAAAGTAGTTCATTGCTGCAGAAAGGCACATATTATCTTATGAGTAACCTCTATGACACACCTTAGTTTATCAAATTAACAAAATTGATTCCTTGGAAATCTTTAGGAGATTATATAAAATAACATGATAATTTAATGATGGAAAGACAGAGTGTACTTACTGGTAAGGACAACTCTAAGGAAAGTATCTCTTCCATCCTTTCCTCTTTGTATAACAATTAGGAGGTACGAAAGAGATCGAACCCACTCCAGCTCTAAAGTTGGACTCTGAGGGATTGAAGCCATTTGGGTCATTTTTAGATTCAGGTGAGATCACATATCTAAGGCCTAAGCCAATTAGAACATGCTATTCCATTGATTTAGTGAATGGTTCAGGAGTGGACATGTAACCAAATTATTCTAGTCATAACAAGACTCAAGATTTTTCATTTCACAGTTATGAAAAGAAAACCCCTATCTTTCTCTAGGTCTAAGTGAAAATAACTAGAGGCTGTGGATGCTATAACAGGAAGACTTCTTTCAATCATGAGATGAGCCACCCTGAGGATGAGATGAATACATGGAGGAAGGCAGCACTGAGCCACAGGGACATGGGTCTGTCACCTCAGTGACACCATTTAAGTCATTAATGTTTGAATCAAACCAACCCTAAAGCCCACATTCCCACAGGATGTTTTAGTAATATGTTGATAAATAGCTTATTGCTTGAGCCAGGTGTTAGAACCCTAAATTTTTTATAAGCACTAACCAGTGGGATATCTAGACAGAGGTTTAACAAAGAGGCAGGAAGTAGACAGAATATGGGAATGATAAATCAGAACAAATAAAGCTTTATTAATATGGCAATTTTCCCTAAGACCTCTGTAAGGTTATATCTAAAACTATAAATAGTTCTCAAAAGTGTATAGGTGTAAACTGTTTAGACCATAAAACTCAATTGTATGAACACCACAAATTAACTTTACAAAGTAATACAGTTTAATTTTTATTTTGAGCCTCTATTCTGCCTAACAGCAGGAAATTTAATTCCAAATAAACTTAACCATTTTAAGTGTGTACTGAGTACATTCAAGTTTTTTCTTTTCCTTTCCTCTAGAGGGGCATCAAATCACTAGATAATTTATGTAATATCATAGCCTTGATGGGTAACATTGAAATGATCATTATCATTTGCCCACACTGACAGCCATGGATGAATATCATCTGTCTGTCCCTCACAGTGATCATACCTCCCACTGGCATACAGTGGTCTCAGTATTCTGTTCTCTATACTCTACTCATGAGAACAATTTGGGTTACTTCACCTTTTCACAGCCACCTCTAGGTACCAGTCTGTGTCACAAATAATTCTCAGGTGCTCTCTTCTGTCATCCTAAAGATACTGGAGAATCCAGGGTGGTAGTACTGCTTATACAGCTATGCCTAAAATGTCAACTTTTAACTTCACTGGAGTTGCATCAAGCCAGTGCAGGCAATCCTGTTTGCTTTCGTGGGCTCTACTGAAGATATGAGAACATATGTTCTCTATTCTCAGATGCCCCAAATTGCCTAGATATTTTTATAACTTGAAATGGGGAGTGTTTTCCTGGAGACTTACTCCAACACCATACTCTTACATTTCTATTAACTTTCTTCTCTTTACCAGCTCAAATTTATTTATGGTAGATGAAGTAGCCTGACTAATAGTTCTCCAAAGATGTCACATCTTAGTCTCTGTAACCTCTGAATATGTTGCCTTACGTAGAAGGAATTTTTCAAATGTGATTACATTAAAGACTTTAAGACAGGAAAATTATCTCAGACTACTAGGTAGGCCAATGTCATCACAAGATTTTTTTGTTCAGCTTTTATTTTAGATTCAGGGGGTACTTGTACAAGTTTGTTACTTTGGTATATTGCGTGATGCTGAGCCTTGGTTTACAGTTGAACTCATCACTGAGGTAGTGAACATAGTACCCAACAGGTAGTTTCAACAGTGGTCCCTCTTCCTTCCCTCTCCCCTCTTGTAGTCCCCAGTGTCTATTTTTGCAATATTTATGTCCATATGTACCCAATGCTTAGCACTCACTTATAAATGAGAACATGTGGTACTTAATTTTCTGTCTCTGTGTTATTTCACTTAGGATAATGGCCTTCAGCTGCATCTATGTTGCTTCAAAGGATATGATTTTATTCTTTTTATGGCTGCATAGTATTCTATGACATACAGATATGTGTGTGTATATATATGTATATATAAACATATATATCACATTTTGTATATACACACACATATATACACATATATACAAATATATACACACATATATATGTATATATATGTATATGTAACACACACACATATCTATATCTATATCTATATCTATATCTATATCACATTTTTCTTTACTCAATCCAGTATTGATGAGCACCTAATCACTGGTGCTCATGGAATCAATAGCAAATACACTGATTCCATGTATTTGCTATTGGGAATATTGTTGCAATGAACCTACAGATGCATATGTCTTTTTGGTGGAATGATTTCTTTTTTCTTGGGTATATATACAGTAATAGGATTACTGGGTCGAATGGTAGCTCCCTTTTTAATCCTTTGAAAAATCCCCAAACTACTTTCCACAGTGGCTGAACTAATTTACATCCTCACCAGCCGTGTAAGGGCATTCCCTTTTCTCTGCAGCCTCACCAACATCTGTTATTTTTTGACTTTTCAATAGCCATTCTGACTAGTGTGAGATGGTACCTCACTGTGGTTTCCATTTGCATTTTTCTGATGATTAAAGATGATGAGCATTTTCTTGTGTGTTTGTTGGCTGCTTGTAGGTATTCTTTTGAGAAGTGTCAATTCATGTCCTTTGTCCACTTTTTAACAGGGTTATTTAGTTTTTGCTTGTTGATTTCTTTGAGTTCGTTATAGATTCTGGATACTAGAAATTTGTCAAATGCATAGTTTGTGAGTATTTTCTCCCAATCTGTAGGTTGTCTGTTTACTATGTTAATCATTTCTTTTGCTGTGCATAATCTCTTTAGTTTAAGTAGGTCTCACTTGCCATTTTTTTTGTTTTTGTTGCAATTGCTTTTGAGGACACAGCCATCAATTCTTTGTCAAGGCTGATATCAAGAAAGGCATTTCTAGGTTTTCTTCTAGGATTTTTATAATTTGGGGTCTTACATTTAAGTCTTTAGTCTATATTTACTTAACTTTTAGTGAAGTGATAGGTAAGTGTCCAAAATGATTCTTCTGCATGTGGATAACCAGTTATCCCAACACCATTTACTGAATAGAGAGTCCTTTTCTCTTGCTTATTTTTTGTTAATTTTTGTCAAAGATCAGATAATTGTAGGTGTAGCTTTAGTTCTGCATTCTCTATTCTGTTTATTGATCTATTAGTCTGTTTTTATATGAATGCCATAGTGTTTTGGTTACTGTAAACTTGTAATATAATTAGAAGTCAGGTAATGTAATGCCTCAGGCTTTCTTTTTTTTTGCTTAGGATTGTTTTGGCTATTTTGGACTTGACTTTTCATTCCATATGAGGTTTAGAATAGTTTTTTCTAATTCTGTGAGAAATGGCATTAGTAACTTGATAGGAATATTATTGAACCTGTAGAGTGCTTTGAATAGTATGGCCATCATAATAATATTGATCATTCCTATCCAAAAACATGGAATGTTTTTCAATGTGTTTGTATTTTCTGTAATTTCTTTCAGCAGTGTTCGGTAGGTCTCTTTGTAGAGATATTTTACCTCCTTGGTTAGATGTATTCCTAGGTATTTTTTATGTGTGGCTATTATAAATGGAATTGTATTCTTTTTTTTTTTTTTGAATGTTTATAACAACTTTATTCATTAATAATCACCCAAAATAGAAGCAACTAAGTAGTGCTTCCTTAAGTGAGTGCATAATCCACCGGTATTTTTATACAACAGAATATTATTCAGCTATTTTTAAAAGTGGGTTATTAAGTCACAAAAACACATAGATGAATCTTAAACTCACATTGCTTTGGGTAAGAAGTCACTCTGAAAAGTTTACATAATACACGGTTCCAATTATAAGACATTCTGGAAGGGACTTTTTCAGGATGCTGAAACTATTAAATATGATACTGTACTTGTAGATATATGACACTATGCATTTATCAAAATGCATAGAATTTTACAACACATAGACTAAACTTAAATCTGTATAATTAAAAAAAATTTTTTTAAAGGTTGGCAGGGTGTCCTGGGATAGAATACAGAATATGACAAAACAATCTACAAATGTATACAGTTAACTAATGTATAAAACAAATTCACGATGGTTGTGGGTGGTTCTAAATTTGCTGACCTAAGTAACTCTAAAAATGATTAGAACTGGAAATAAGAGTAAAGGCAAAAGAGATTGCTCATAAAGATTACATTCTAGTTGATAAATTTAGTTCACATGAGTTCTTGATTGGGCTCTCACCTCGAAAAATATTGGTGTATAGAAATGATACTGATTTTTGTACATTGATTTTCTAACCTGAAACTTTACTAAAGGTATGTATCAGTTCCAGGAGTTTTTGGTGGTGTCTTTAGTGTTTCTGGCTATAAGATCAAATTAATCACAAAGAGAAATAGTTTGATTTCTTCTTTTGTTATTTGGATGCCTTTTATTTCTTCCTCTTGCCTGATAGCTTTGGCTAGGATTTCCAGTACAATGTTGAATAGCAGTGCTGAGAGTGGGCATCCTTGTCTTCTTCCAATTCTCAAGGGGAATGCTTCTAGCTTTTTTTCATTCAGTATGATGTTGGCTGTGAGTTTGTAATAGATGGCTTTTATTATGTGAGATATGTTCTTTCAATGCCTAGTTTGTTGAAGCCTTTTTATCATGAAAGAATGTTGGATTTTATCTAAAGTTTTTGTGCCATCTATTGAGATGATCACATGGTTTCTGTTTTTAATTCTGTTTATGTGATGAATCACATTTATTGATTTGTGTATGCTGAACCAACCTGCATCCCAGGAATGAAGCCAACTTATTCATGGTGAATTAACTTTTTGATGTGCTTCTGGATTCAGTTTGCTAGTACACTGCTCAGGAGGTTTTCATCTATGTTTATCAGGGTCACTGACTTGTAGTTTTCTTTTTTTTTTAAAAAAGATAAACAAAGTTGACAAACTTTTAGCTACGCTTAGGAAAATAAATATCTAATAAAATCAGAATTAAAAGAGAAAAAATAGAATCAACATATGATCCAGCAATCCTAGTTGTTTACCCAAAGGATTTGAAATCAGTTTATTAAATAAATGTCTGCATTCTCATATTTATTGCAGCACTATTCACAATAGCAAAGTTAAGGAATCAACCTGAGTCAGTCCATTAATGGATAAATTTAAAAAATGCCAGTCCTAGCAAATTCACCCTTGAAGTAGAGATTTCACAGCTTGTCAGCATTTAATTTCTATCCCAGAATTGCCTCAATTTTGAGAAAAGGGACAATTATGATAGCAAATAATTCACTAGTTTTAAAATATCTCATATTACTGTCACATGAAGAACATTTAGGCATGGCAGGCCATAGAGAATCCTTGCAAGTTTGTATCTTCTAATTAAGCTATTTTACACTTGTTGTCTCTAATCTTGCAGCTACTGAGGTGTCTTTCATTTATTACCTATGCGTTAAATTCTTTACAGTGTGCACATGTCAGTTCACTGGGACTACTATAACAAAATGCCATACATTATATGGTTTATAAACCATAGAAAGCTATTTCTCACAATTCTGGAGAGTAGGAGTTCCAAGAGCAAAGCACCAGCAGAATTTGGTGTCTGGAGAGGACCTGCTTCCCCATAGGCAGTTCCTTCTCACTGTGTCCTCATGTGGCAGAATAGGTGGGAAGCTCCCTTTGGTCCCTTTTATAAGGGCACTAATTTCATTCATGAGGGCTCTATCTTTATGGCCTAATCACCTGCTAAAGGTCCCATCTCCCCATTACCTTGGGTATGAAGATTTTAACATATTAACTTGGGGTGGGCATTCAGATCATAGCAGCACATATGAAGGAAGGAAGGTATTGGCCACTTAGCATTCTGCATCCACCCTTGCAATTGCTCCACAGCAAGGAAGCATTTATTCGATAAGGCAAAGGGTCATTGGTAGTGACTTGTTTTGTCTTCTTTCTGCCAATTCCTTTTCTAGAAATTCTACCTCAAAGTCCTTTAAAATTTAAAGGTAAAAGTTATCCTCATCTTGACATAACTAAAGTTGGTCATCTTCTTCTAGCTCTCTTAGCTCTCCTCTGTACACAGGTCCTCCCTGAAAGATGCCATTCACATTTATTCCTTTACAGGTCAGCCTCACAAGGATTTCTAGGTGAGTACTTCTGGGAGCTATATGTCTCTAGTTTCTGTTCTCCAAGCTTCAATTCTATACATTCTACTCCCTACTCTACCTTTCAGTGTCGCTGAGTCAACATTATCCCAAACTTAGTATTTCCAAATCTACAACACCAACTCCTCTACCTCCTACACAGCTATTGTTTCTGGTAAAGTCTAGACTGGCACCATTTAATATAAATAGAATGAGAGCCACACATGTAATTTTAAATTTTCTAGTAGCCACATTAAAGAAACTAAAGAGTAGCAAGGGAAATTTGTCTTAATAATACCTATGAAATAATATATAGTTAATGCATTTTTATCTAACTACCCAAACATTATCTTTAACAAGTCTTTCATACAAAAAAATTAATGAGATACTTTACATTTTCTCACACTAAGTCTTCAAAATATAGTCTGTATTTACACTCTCAGCATATTTACTAGTAGCTACAATATTGGAGAGTGCAGGTTTAGACTCATTTATCTGTAATTCAAGAATATCCTCACTAAGATCCCAGCTTCTTTCCAGCCTTAGCGCCTGCTACTCCTCCTCAAGCACTCAACACCCTACTCAAGGCAGACTCTTCCTTCTACACTTCCTGCTCTTCCCTGCATTTGTATTTGTTGCCACCATTCTCTCTACGCAGGATTCTTCTTTTCTGCCTTTCTTACTAAGCCACATTTCATGGTCTCTGAACACTTGTAAAAAATGTAGTTCTTTTAAACTAAGCTAGAACGATTCACACTCCTATAAGGTCAATATTTTTTCTAGGTTCTATTTTCCTCTGTGTTTTCTTCATGCTGTCACTCTTACCTTTCTTGCCTCATGCTGTTTCTTTTACTTTGATAACTGAAAGTTATTCTTTTTTTTACTCTTTTTAAAAAATGTATTTACTATACTTTAAGTTCTAGGGTACATGTGCAGATTGTGCAGGCTTGTTGCATAGGTATACACGTGCCATGGTGGTGGTTTGCTGCATCCATCGTCCCATCATCTACATTAGGTATTTCTCCCAAGGCTATCCCTCTCCAATCCCCCCACCCCCTGCTATTCCTCCCAAGTCCTGAAAGTTATTCTTAACACGATGCTTAGCTTTGCAAAAGTAATAGGTCAAACGGGGCCTCCCTCTGTTTTAGTGGCTAAAAATTAGAAGCTTAGTAGCTGCCACAAGACAATAATCAGGGATCAGATCACCTATGCCAAACTTCTTTAAATATTCTTTTAAAGTCTCTATCTGAGAAGAATTAAAATTTTATTTCAAAAGCAATTTCTCCAAAGATAAAAAGCATGTCTGATTGTCTATTAACCAATCGAACCTTAATTCCTTGCTTGAAGAAAAAAAGAAGATATCTTAAAATGTTAAGTTTCACATTTAAGAAATGGAGATGACATCAGCAACACAATAGAGTAGAAAGCTCCTGACTTTATCTATACCCACAGATTTACCAAATAAGCATTTATTCACAGATAAATTCCCTCTAAGAGAAAGTCAGAGACTAGTTGAGAGACTCCAACCTAAAGGTAACTGAGAAAACATCCACATAAAAGAATTAGGAATATCTGAGGCACACACAGGCACCCTTGGCATTGCATCATACAATCGAGAAAGGAATTCCCAACACCCAGCTTCTCTCTGTGAAGAGGGCTTGGACCTGACAGATAGTGCCCTAACTCTAAGGTTCCTAACTGTAAGGTTCCTCATAGTTTGGCTCTTACTTCACTAAATATGTAAACAGAAGGGATGAGACATATGCAAGTCTCCTTAGATTACAGGGGGAAAAAAGTGGTAATTTGATATAACTGCCTAAGTGCTTTAAGGAGCTTCATCTCCTGGTTGCAGTGCAAAGGAGGGGACTTTCCAGGAGGAGTTTATGATATGCTCTTCCATGGCTACTTGGTAGCCTGGTTTTCTACTAATTTGTGTCAGGGAATTAAAGGAGAAGACAAATGTTAGCCCAGCCAGCAGGCTGAGAAGCAAATCAGCACTTCTGGAGCATGCTTTCATGACTCACCCGAATGATAACCCCAAGTCCATTAAACTCCCAGAAGGCATCTGTCCACATATCAAACACTCCAGCTTTTCCATCTTCCACTCAAAGGACTGCATTGTAAACCTTACAGCTCTGGAAGCAGTGGGGACAAAGTATATACAAGTCTTTCTAGACCACAGAATAAAGTAGAAGTTTTATATGGGCATGGAAGCACTTCCAGGGGCTTCAACATCTAGGACCCGTGCAATGAGGGGGCTTCAAAAAAATGCAGCTCTCTATTTTTCCCTGGGAGAAATTTATGCCACATATTGAGTGTCTCAACATTTACAGTTACCTCTTCAAGGACTCAGTCCTAAACCACTTAGTTCTGGGAGCAGAAAGGACTAGACACATGTAAGCCTCCATAGATCACAAAACAAAGAGGTGGTCTTCAAGGAGAAAAAATATTTTCAGTGACTACACCCCATTGGAGCAGGTCAGAAAACATGAAGGGGCGTCATGGCACTCCCATTTTCTCTCCAAAAGAAGCTTACTGCACACACTTACAGCTTGGCTTCTAATAAACTTATATCCAGAAGTTAGTTATGCAGACAAAAATAAGACTTCAGCAGTCAGAGTAGGGCATTTCCTGAGCCTTCTCTCCAGCTTACTCTAGTGATAAATCCAAGCCTGCCTATTTTTTTCTGGAAGGAGTTCAGTCATGTGCTGAGTGCCACAACTTCTATAGCTTCCACTGAAGGGACTGTCTCCTTAACAAAGTAGCTCTGGGAATCAATAGGGTTTTGCATTTCTGAGTGACCTAGACCACAGAAAAAAAAGAGGTACATGCACAATGAACCCCTTTCCAGAAACTATCTCCCCAGGACCAGAAATTGCAGCCTGAATATGTGTATCGTACATCTACTGAATGAACATACAGTAGAGAGTGGAAGATACACCCATGCTCAGCTTCATGATGAGGAGAGAAGAAACAAAAACATACAGCCAACACTTCTACTTTTTCAGCTCTATCTAGAGTGTCTGGTTCCTACATTTTCAGTCTAAGGGTATTGATAGGATGTGACACATCCTAAGATTTAGGGGTCACCACAACAAACAAACAAGTCTGGACAAACCAAATTTAAAAGGCAGCTTAAAATTTTTGGTTGAATAAGAGTGGTGAGATCCTTCTCCTATGTGAGGCCAGTCTGACAAGTCTGGGCAAGGTAGTTGTCATATCTACTGCACGATACAGAGAGACAATACAGAGAAAACAATACAGAGAGACAAGAACAATGAAGAAACAAGAAAATATATTCAAAACAAAAGAACAAGGTAAATCTCCTGAAACAGACCTATGTGAAGTGGAGATATGTGATTTATGCAAACAGGGACTTCAACATAATAATCATATAGATGCTCACCAAGGTCAAGAGAGTAATGTAAGTACAAAGTAAGAACTTCAACAGGGGATAGAAAGTATTAAAAAGTATCAACCATAAATCATAGATCTGAAGAATACTATAGTTGAACTGAAAAATTCAACACAGGCATCCAAGAGCAGGCTAGATCAAGCAGAAGAAATAATGAGTGAACTGAAAGGCAGTTCACAAGATATCACCCAACTGAAGAGCAAAATGAAAAAAAGAATGAAGAGTGAAGATAGCTTAAGAAACATAAAATGCTATCAACAAGAACAACTTATGCAATACTAACATGCCTGAAGAGAGAGCAAAAAGGAAAAGAAATCACATTCAAAGAAATAATAACAGACTTTTCAAGTCTGGGGAAGAAAATAGAAAGCCAAATGTTCAAAGTACCTCAAATAAGATAAATTCAAAAATACCCACATCAAGACACATCATCCAATTATGAAAAGGTAAAGACAAAGAGAGTGTTGAACTCCATAAAACTATCAATGGATTTCTCAGCAGAAACACTGCAGGTCAGAAGGGTGTACAATGATATATTCAAAATCTTAAAAGGCAACAAAAAAACCCTGCCAACCAAGAGTACTATACCCAACAGTCCTGTCTGATGAGAGTCCTTTTTTTGGTTTGTAGATGGCTGCTGTCTTACTATCTTCACATGGGAGAGAGAGAGAGAGCGAGAGTGAGAGCAAGAGTGAGAGAGAGCAAGAGAGAGCGAGAGAAGCAAGAGAGAGTGAGAGAGAGAGAGACAGAAAGAGAGAGAGAGAGAGAGACTCTTCTTATAAATGCATGAACTAATCCCATCTTGAGGGCCCCACCTAAACTTAATTACCTCCCAAGGGCCCCATCTCTGAGACCATTACACTGGGAACTAGAGCTTCAATATGAGTTTGGGGGGCATAGAATTTAGTTCACAGAAGCACACAGATCATGAGAAATCAGTGATTTCTTGATGTTAATTTAGTTTAGTTAATAAAATGCTTAAGGATCCCAAGTCTGATTAATTACTAAAAAATTATTTGCTTTCATGGAGTGTATTTCAAAATGACATTCTATAAGCATATAATCACAGTTTTCATGGAATAACACACATAAAAGTAACTATGTATAAAAACTAAACAACTATCAGGCAATAAAAAGCTTTCTACTTAACAGAATGGAAGTTGTATTGCATTTTTGTTTGCTTATGAATATCTTCAATGGACCATGGTATTGTATGTTAAGCAAATGAATCTATTTGCCCCTTATAAAGTCATTTATTTTATGTAAATTTTTATGGTGTCTGGCTCTCCTCAACCACCTAGTACATTGTTATGTTCCTTGTGATGTGGGGAGGTTGCTAAGCAGTGTCACAGATTATGACACCCAGCCACTGAGCTGTGACAATGCCTAACTCCATATTGCATGTCTGTTCTTCTCTGAGGCAAGTTTAAAGCAGATAATACACTTAAAGCATGCAGGAGGCTGTATGCCTTCGGTGAAGATATACACTAAAACATGATCATTTGGTGCATAATATGCATATGAATATTGACAAAAACAACAGAGCATTTTGCTGCTCTCCCACAGCTTCACCTGCTTATGACAGAGAAATGACAGAGGAGCTGCCCCTGCCAGTTGCTGGCTGCGATTATAAATGCCCCATGTGTGACAGTTATTCCTTATTAGTGGGTCTTATGAAATGTTGATACCTCCTTTAATTATCTGACCTTAGCACTATTATCTAATAATTAGCTATTATAATAAAGAGAAACCCTAAGCTAGGAATTTAGACTACAGGCATGTACCTGTAGTCTGTTACTCAGGAGGCAGAGGCAGGAGGACTGCTTGTGCCCAGGAGTTTGAGGTTGTAGTGGGCAATGAGTGCACCTGTAAATAGCCACCGCACTCCAACCTGAGCAACAGAGCAAGGCCCATGTCTCTAAATCAATAAATACAAATTCATTTTTGTCTTCTCAATCGTCCAAGAAAAACATATTTCCCCATCTAAACATCTGCTGACAACCATTACGGCATAAAACATGCAAAAAAGTAGTCTAAGAATCAAAGAAATATGAGACACTAAATATTGATATGTCAATACCCACTGAACATCAAATCAATATATTGCTTTTAAAAATATTCAACTAAAATAACTTCTTATTTTAACTGCTCAATGGTATTTTTCTTGGGTTCAAAAATGACATTAAATAGAACCCTAACTAAGTTGCAAAGATGAGTTACACATCATTATTTCTATCTGAAACGATAATAAAGAGGTTTGTTAATTTTTTATAAAATAATCATTATCTTAAAGTATTAGAGAAGGGGCTGCTCTTTGTCTTTTCAACATGAACATTCTTTTATAAAATCAACATAACAATGAAATAATTATGATCTTAAAATCACTAAGAAATCACTATTTGGGCCAGCTTAGTGTATTTTATGAATATACTTTAGTAGACGGCTTATAACAACCAGCCAATTCAATGCTATTTTAAGGTAGCTGTAGATTTTCTCTAATATAATGTGACTGTTTCAATCTTTTAATTTAAACTGAATTTTGGCTTTAATGGAGGTTTATCCTGGCAAAAAAAGCAAACTGCATGTTTAGGGTGAGTTCTACCTTCAATCAGAAATACAGTAGCTACAGCAAGAAACAGCACACATTCTCCACTATTTTTTCTCTTTTTGATACTTATGCTTACTGGAAAACTGTCATTAAAATGTCAACATCAGGAAATATCATCATCTAACTTATTTTTAGGGAAGATAAAAAAACTAAATGATTCAGACCCTAAGTATTTATATTTTTCATCAAAGGTAAGTATCTAGCACAAGGATCAGCAATTCTGTAATTCTGCAAGTGCTAGATAGTAAATACTTCAGCTTGGTGGACCACAGGTTCTCTGTCCCAACTGCTCAGCTCTGTTATAGTAGTACAGAAGCAGTTGTAGACAACATATACATAAATAGATATGGCTGTGTTCCAATCAATTTATTCACAAAACCAGGGGGTAGCCAGGCTTAAGCTGTAGTTTGTGGACCCTGGGTGTAAAATATGGATCATATTCAAAATACAGAAAATGCAACTCACTGTACAGAATACTCTGTGAAGAATTCAAGGTGAAATTACACCAACCCACAAAAAAACGACTAACCATATTCTATATCCAAGTTTCAATGTTAAGTGCTATGAAACTACAATAGTAATGTATGACCAAGTCTTTATCCTCAGGAAGCTCAAGATTTTCCAAAGAAGCCAACACTGTAATGGAATAAATTGACAGCAAAACTGGACATCAGGTAATGAAGTATTAGATGGATAGGCTCAAATTAAGCTCAGGTCTTTCAGGACTCTACTAGGGATACAGATTTATTTAATACATTTTAACAAAGAGTGGATAACACCATTATCCCAAAGTTGGCACCTTATTTATTGATTAATCTGATATGCAGAATTACCTATTATTTCATATACCCACTTTATGTTTTATAATAATAGAAATTTTCAAAAATCTATGTTTATTCTAAGGACACAACATAAAGCCATACAAAATTGAATTTAAAATTATATTTTATACATTTTATAGCTGTTGGGAAAAGAAAAATTTAGCATTTACACTCAGGAATTCCTCTTAACTTCTAAGAAAAATGTAATTCATCCTTGCAAATTAGCTAAATTTCAGAAGTCAATACCTAGGAGGAATATATATATGTGTGTGTATATGTGTATATATATGTGTGTGTGTGTGTGTGTGTATATATATAGGTGTATATATATAATTATATATGTAATATATTATATATAAGGTGACATATATATACACACACATATATATAAAGTATGAATAATGAGATTCTTTTTAAAAGAAAAATAAATCAGAGGATATAGTCATTCAGTCTGCCATTGGATCCATTGTTAGGAAGGAAAACAATTACAATTAGATAGTTTGAGTTTTTAAACTGCTCTGAAAAAGCATGTAAAATAAGATGGGTTTTTTAATGACTGTCATTTATAAAAATCACTGTATTTATAAAGCACATTTAATGCTACATCTCAGAAGTATTGCTTCCAGGAATTTTTGACCAGACCTGAAAAATTCTTGCTCTAAAGCACAAGGTTGAGATAATTTATCAAAACATGAAAAATCCTACAGTGTCCTGTTCCACATTTTTAGCTTTGAAATTTATGAATTGTTATATAGAACTTACTATGTATTGCCTGTCCTTTCTCTTGAAAAAATGCTTTTTGAATTTGCTCTCCTAAAGAAAGAGTTAGAATTAAATAGAGAGCTATATTGTAGCCTTAAAAAAAAAGTGGTCCTTTTCAGCAGAGCAACTGAGTTAGCTCAATCATCATCTGAGGATAACCAAGGAAAGTGGACCCAAGATCAACAGCCTTTTGATGTTTGTCCACTACTAACACATGCCTCTGCTCACCTGCCCATTTGGTTCACAACACCTTTGGAATAGTCTTGCCAAAATATTTGTTTGCTTATTTTTTCAGGATGTTCTTTTCAAGATTTTCTATTCATCCTCCTTATTCAGGGAACTCCCAGAGTAAAGACTCACTTACTTGTCCCTGGTCTCATTATTCAACAAATTCCACAACAGATTTAACTTTTCTGTTTGCTTTTAAAACTGCTCAGGAAAAGATATAAAGCTGCTGGACTGGGTTTCAAGACATGTTACCCAAAAATATGGCACCTTGGAATTTGAAAAAATAGTAGAAGCAAGAAGGTCACTCACATCTTCCTCTCACTCTTTTCCACTAAAGCAGGTCATAAAACTTTGGAAGGTCACTCTCTGGCCTTCTCCCCCACTTCTCCCGTGAAGCAGGTCAGAAGATCTTCATTCCAGAAGTGCCCTCCATTTACTGACAGGAAGGAACATCCTACCTCTGAAGTCCCAGGGACACAGATAAGAATCTGAACAAACAGACTTTGCTAGATTTCTCCCCGTTTATTACCATTAGATCATCTCCTTTTGTCCTTCCTTCATATTTCTCCACAACCTTCTACTCTTTATCAAACCCAAGAATAAAAATACAGAAGTTTACCCATTTCTTTGGGTCTTTGTTTTCTTGTGAAGACTCTTTGTCACATAAAAACTTGTATTAAGTATTTATATGCTTTTCTGTTACTAATCTCTCCTTTATTATAGAGAGCTCAGCCATAAACCTTTAATGGAAGAGAGATTTTTTTTTTGTCCTACAAAGCCGTCAGTTCTTGGCAATGAAAAAGGAGGTTAAATCAATCACTTTCTCATCAAGGTGTGCTAAGCATTCTGTTGCTGTGTTTTACTCCCTCAACATCATAGCTCCCCAGTGATTTACAAATATATAAACTTGCCCTGAAACTAATAATGATTTACTATCTTAAAATTATTTGGAGACTCTTTTATTAGATAATTTAACATTGATTAGTCCTGATTTTCCCTGATTTTTTCTACTAGTAAAAGCAAATTAGAGGGTTTTAGAAGTGAACAAAAAATATTTTCTGCAATAATAGATTCTCATTTTTTAACTTGCATCCTCCACTCAAACATGTGACAAATACATCTAAAGTGATAAAGTACATTTAAATAGCTCAAATTCTGTTCATAATAATACAAAGTAAAATAAATTGATTATCATAATTGTTAATCACGCTACTCCTTTTCATGGTAACCAACAAATACTGGTTATATTTTCATCAATGTGAGCACTAAATTTTTCTAGTGCCTCTTGTATTCTGTCCACTTTGCACATATTGGTCTTTTGCTCCCACATCTTATATTAGCTTTACTCCTTTTTGGCGCTAATTAGCAAACCACTTAACAACGGAAAACATGATAGTTTGGGGAGCATACTTTCTGTCTAGAACATAAGGAAAAAAGAGTAATGCAAAATAATACATCAGATGGTGATTCTGATGGCATTGTTTCAAAGGTTTCTCAGACTTCTTTGTTACTGATCTCTGTCTACTCATGAGAAGGGAGAAATCTCTCCTCATAAGTGTACCTTTTGTTTCCCTGAGCAAAAATCACTTTTTAAAGTTTGTTCATTGGAATGTAGAAAGTACAGTGACAATAAGTCATCTGTAGCATATGTTGTAATTTCCCCGTGTTCAGAGATCATTTAGTATGCTAAAAGCAGAGTCCATTAGGACTAAAGATGAACTCTTCTAGGATATAAGGCCTTCTAAAACCTTCAAAAATATTACCATATCCATGTGGCAAGTAATTTAGTTTTGTGGTGAGTGGCAGCCAAAAAAAGGTATATTCTCACTGACTTTAGGACAATATTTTTATAGACAACAAACATTTTCAGCTAGCATTTGCCACACTTATCTATGAAAAGCTACCTTTTTCAATTCAATTTTTGCATCACTTAGTAATAAATCTCACTGATTCTAAGACACGCTTTTTACATTTTAATATTTCTGGGACGGGGTTTTTTTCACAATCAGAACACCTTGCAACCCCTGACAGATAGCACTACTCATGCTGCAGACGTCCAGGCCTAGTAATGCCAGGTTTATCACTCACGATGGCTTAGCAGGGATGCCCAACCTTTCCATAGTTCAGATAATAGCCATTAAAGGACCATTTGAGAAGCGATGAGTCATGATTGTTGTTGGAAACATTCCCTTAACCATTTCTAGAAAGCTCAAGAAAATGACCATGTCAACACTTTGGGAATGGGTTTCAACAGCTGGGAAAGGAATCCCAGAGAAAGTAGTAAAGGGCTTTTTAGGACATGTTGGAACACACATATTCATGGTGGGAAGAAAGGACAATATTTTGTAGAAAAGACAAACATCTGTGACTAGGTCAAAAAGTGGCATGGAAGAGGCAGACTGCACATGTGAAGTAATGTAGGAATTCTTGCATAATATATTTTATGTATATCTCTTCTACATTTATTCAGAAGAATAACATGGTAAAAACCTATGTTTAGTATGTTGAAAGAACTATTTCAATAAGTATGAAATATAAATCTACAGTAATATGAAGATGTTACAACATGATTTAATTGATATTTTTTGTCCTCTCATTCTTAGTGGTAGATAAAGTAAGAATCTTTTGCTTTAAATCAAAGGAATCAAATTCTATGAACTATGGTAGCTCCTTTGGGTTAGGTATTTGAGCTGACTGACCTCAGAAATACACAATAGGAACCACTGTGAGTTGCATGAATGTGTCCTTTTTAAGGTTTTTTTCAAGATAGAAAAGCTGATTTCTTATTGGTGACTATATTTTCAGAATCTTCCATCTTTCCAAATAATATTGAAACAATCATGAAAAGAGCCAAAATACCAAACATAGTATTTCTTTCATATATGCTTGATCTTGTAGCTAACTTAAAGGAAATGAAACATATTGGCTTTACAAATTGTGTTTCATGGGCCCAAGTGTCCATGAAAAGTAGTTACTCTTCCTTGGAGGATCACATTAGAAGAGATTTGAGTACTTCTGTGAAAACAGGGGCGTTTTCCCAATTTTTTAGTTTCTAAATTTATGTTTTCTCTTCTTATGACTCCAAATCTGCCATCCTCACTCTTCGAGGGAAAATGTTTTCCTAAGTGCAATAACAGAGAATGCTGAGACAATCTGAAGAATAGACATTGCTTCTTGAACAAGTTAGAGACTGAGAATAAAAATTTACAACTTAAAAATATTTGAAAACAGGTTCTAAAAGAAGCCTTGTTTTTAGTGTTTTATTGGAGGCAGTGTGATATTAGAGGAAGGAAAGTGGGCTGCAGAAGCAGAGATTGACTTTTGAAAAGTAAGATTCCTGATTAGTAACTGTAATCGTTGGCAAGTTAATAGACATTTTTAAACTAAATTTTCACATGGTAAATTTAGAATAATCATCATCTAATGAGTAGGTTGTTGTAGGGATGAATAGTTTTGACTGGTGCTTGGCACATAAGATCACCTCCAGAATTGCTACTAATGCATTTGCAACATCCAAAAAATAAAATTTGGAATAGCTGTGCTCTATTCCCTGTAGCCACAGCTGGGTAAAAATATCTTTAAAAAACAAAAAACAAAGAAATCTCATGTAGGTTTCTGAAAATACAGTGGGACTGATTCGTGAAAGCAAACTAGCTGCTTCTCCAAAAATCCTTAAAAATCTTCCTCCAAAATCTACTAATTAGATGACTCTTTTTACTTAACTGAACTATAAATTTCTTTTTAAAATCATAAAAGTTCAACCTGAATGATATACAGCTCCTAATTCCAGCTAGGAGGCAAGCCAAGACAGTAACGTCATAGCCAGCTGTGTGACTCCAAAGAGGCGTCAGTGATATACTTTCATATTTATAATTTGAGTTTGCAGATAAATTATTTGTTCTTACTATTCTGAAGAAAAATTGGTACAGTTCTAGCATGGGGGCTTTGTTATTAATTTACAGAATATGTTGTCAACTCTCAGCACAAAGATAATCTTTCTTAACACCGAAGTTAAATTTTCCTATGCACCTTTTGAACCCTCTTTATGTAAATTCCTATTCTGACCAAATGTACCAATGAAGCATTTTCTAGACTTAAAGAACTTACTACTACTTGACAAATGAAAGGTTTCAGTCTCCTCTTACTTATGACAGATGCTGATACTTCACGCTTAAAAGACACTCCTAGAAGGAAGACCGCCTGAGCTATATATTGCTTGAGATAGATTGGTAGAAAGATGCTTGCAAGGACAAGGAGGGTCACAACAGGAAGCCTAATGAGAGCTCACAGCCTAATTAGTGGAAGGTCGTTGCCTCATCTAGAAGGCATTACCTTAAAAGCTGCTCCTTTAATTTATCTTTTTTTCTCTTTTCTAAACTGATTGTGCCTAATAATGGGACTACAAACAAAAAAGCAAAACTCCGGGAAAAGTCAGCTTTACATTCAAAAATGTCAACTAAATGTTGTGAAATGCTAATGTTAGAATCGCACAGTAATGCAAATTAAGGAGTGTCTTGCAAACTAATAAATAAAAAATGTAGAATTTACAGTGAAGATCTATCTTAGTATAGTCTGCTTTAAAAAATGTCACAGACTGGGTGGCTTGAACAAATAAATTTATGTTTCACAATTCCAGAGGCTAGGAGGTCCTATAATCTGGGTGCTGACTAGCTCAGTTTCTAGTGAGGATGCTCTTCCTGACTTGCCAGCTGCCACCTTCTTGCTGTGTCTTCACATGGTGGAGAGAGAGAAAGTTCTCTAGTCTCTTCTTTTGAAGGTAGTAATCCCTTGATGAGGACCCAACCCTCATGACCTCATCTAAACCTAAATACCTCTCAAAGACCCCAGCTTTAACTACTATCACATTGGAATTTAGGGCATCAGCATATGAATCTGAGGGGAATCCAATTCAGTCCATAGTGCCACTCAGGCTGCAGATGTCACAGTCTGGTAATGCCAGGCTTGTCACTTATGGCTTAATGGATATACTCAACCTCTACATAGTTCAGACAATAGCCATTAAAGGACCATTTTAGAAGTGATAATGAGTCATGATTGTTGTCTGGAAATCTTCCCTTAATCACTTCTAGTAAACTTAAGAAAGTGACCCTGTCAATTCTTGGTGAGTGAGTATTAACAGTTGGAAAAGGAAATTAGAGCAAATGTATGAGATATAATGGACTTTGATGTCTTAAATTTTAAGTTTAATATCCCATCAAAATATTATAATATACAGCATATCTGACTAATGATTTAAAAGTCCTTAAGTATCTTCCCTTATTTTAATATGAATGCAACAACAATAATAATTTATTTAATGTTTACTATCAATAGTGTACTACAATTGGCTCACACAAGCTGCTGACAACAATTATTCATCTCTCTCTTGAACTGAGAACACAGTGATGTCATCTTGTGGGTGTTTACTCCATTGAGAAAGTATTTACACTACAGAAATAGGCAAGCACTAAAAATCAGAGCTTCTGTTTGGAAAGCTAGTTGTTAATAATTTACCAGCAGACTACTGTCTATGACACACCAGGTATTATTCTAAGTACCTCATATTAATTCTCAAAACAGTCTAATGAGACAGGTGCTATTAGTTATCTCTAATATGCAATGAGAAACAGCGCACAGATACATTAAGAGATTTTCCCGAGTTAAATCGACCCATAAATGACAGAATCAAAATCCAAATGGATGCCACCTGATTCCACAGCCTATGCTCTTAATCACTTCTTTCAGCTACCCAATTTTTCTATGTCAAGTCCAGCTGAATGTTTCTACACTTTGAAGGACTTAGGCATTATCCATGTGTAACAGAATTAAAATGCTTACCCACCAGCATTTTAAATTTGTTTTTAATAAGTGAAATACTGAAAATGAAAAACAGACATTTACCTTCACCACATGTTATTCTGCTATCAGACAAATTCCTTGAGCCTTTCCTATTTAATAGAAAAGTCTAATTACAAAAGCAAGATAGATATGGTATGTGTTGATCTCTAGTCGAAAAGCAAAAAAAAAAAGAGAGAGAGAACAATTTACATGCTAATGAACTGCATGTGGAGCCAGAATAACAAAGTAGCATCCTTGAGAGGAACTTCAAGTGTTCTCCACAGAAAGGCAGCTATTGTCAGAGGACCAGTTTCTAACTATACATAAAATGAACAATGTATTTTCCTGCCAAAGGTAGTAATGTTCACCCCTGAGTACTGATGGCTTTTACCCAGTAATTTTAATAGTCATTCTAATTCTGGAGATTTCCTTTGGATAGCTACTTCATCCTCAATTTTTTACAAACAAATGAAGTTCAAGGCTCACACTGTAGACTATTAGATAGGCATTACTACTTTACAGTATTTTTTAGAATCTCCAGGGAAAAGACATCCTCAAGGGTTGCTCAGATCAATGTTAGAAGAAAAAATTCATACTAAAATACCTGCATAAAGTTTACAAAGGTCATAGGGAAACCAGAATATAAAAGTGTCGACTTGTCAGGCAAGTTAAAAAATTATTACAAATGCTATCTCCTACCTAATTCCTAAACTATAAATTTATTTGGTTAAAAAAATAAGAAAATAAAAATATTCCATTCAGTAAAAAAATACTAAAAACTATTCTGGTTCTTTAAAGAATACAAAAATACATTCTCAAAGAAAGGTATAAAACAGTTGCTATTTCTTTCCATCAAAATGGCTAAAATAATTGGTCACCACCTTTGGAAGACAAGCATGTTGTTCCCTCATGACTTATACTCTTAGTTTGGTGTATTCAAAACTATTTATGGAGACACAGACATTACTAATATAATATTAATATGTTCATTCAAGATGCATTTGCTGCCTTATTCTTTTGTTATTTTGGGGTTTTTTGACAAGAAACCAATTGAGGATTTTTCAAGATCCATGATAATCTCTGGGTTGGGTGTCAAATTAATTAGGTAAGCAAAAATAGGTCACCTACAACACTTAAGTGTATTTTCAGCATAGTGCTTTTAATTTTAAACAGGACAAACAATTTAACTTAGAACTTTGGTTAAAAATAAATAAATATAGAGCCAAGAACAGTTCACATTCCCTAGTTCCTTATGATGTTTTCAGGAATTTCTAACTCCTATTTCAGGTTAACAATTCTTACATTATTAAATAAATTCTAGGTGAGAACTTGAAGGCAATATGAATGAGGATTAACATTTAATAATGGCATTAATGTGATTTTAATTATATATTAAGCATATTATTTTCTAAATTTATTCTAAATCACAGAAGTTTGAAGTGTAAAAAAGCTTAGATGTGATCTAGTTAGACCCCCCAATTTTAAAACTGAAAAAAAGCATGGCTCTAGTTTGCACACTGATTTAGAATAGGAATTAGAACTACCCAGGTTTTCTTCTTGACTTCTGGTTCAATATTATGTATAGGCAGTTTGGTGGGAATAGAAAAACAGCAGATTTAGATGTGATTCTTCAACTAATTTACTTTTTTTCATTAAGCCAGTCAACCTACATGCTACAAGTCTGTTTTTTTTCATCTGTAAAATGGGAACTGAACTAGATAATTTCACAGGGCACTGCAAATTTAATCTGTGGTTTTAAACTTTTGCCTGTTTGAAGGCAAGGAGGAGAAGAACAATATTTAACTGTTTTAGAGATCACCACGGATCTGTGCTTGCTGTCAACATTTTTACTTTAGAGAAAGAAAAGTAGAAAAGTCAGAGGAAAAACATTCTTATAAGAAGCTAGATGCTATAGTTCTATCAGAAGTATAATAAAATTATCAGGGAGAGATTGGATTTTTAGGAAATAGGAATATCCACCATTTAAAATGTACAAGCAGTTTTTCTGCCATCAAAATGGGGACCTACTTAAATTTACCTAGAGGAAGATTTTTTTCCTTTTGATGTGATGAATACCCCCTGTGTTATTAGTTTTATAAATTTAGAGTAAATAGTTTCTTCTGTAATTGAAATTTTCTAAAGACTGTGGCTCTAAGAGATTAAAATACTGTCCATAAAATTTCAAAAGTGTATTATTGGGCACAGGAGAAAATCTGGAGATTATGTCTATTAAGAAAAATGGTTTTTTTCTTAAATATACATTTGGAATGCTGTTAAACAATGGTGGGTTTTCTTCCTTGAGAAGTTATTTGCAGAACATTGAGACCTGTGATGAAGAAGTCCTCAGACAGATTTTGTCCTTCATCTTAGGCTCCGGGAGAGACTCTGTGGTAGATGGCTAAATTAGTAGCACCAGTGAGTGATACTTCCCAGTATGCACAACGTTTTGTTGTCCTATGTTGATATGACAACACTGGATTTGGCCATATTACTTTCTTTGGCCAACAGGACACCAACAAATATCGTACTTTGAGAGCACCAAATCCTAACCACTAGACCACCAGGGAAGACATGACTTTGAGATGCAGTGTCTCTTAAAACACTCTGGTCTCTACTGAAGAAGTCCAGTCTAGCTTTGTTGAAGAAAAATATCACACATAAAGAGATGCCAGCCACTGTAGTTGTCTTAGCTGAGCCCAGCCTCCAGCCAAATTATAATAAGCCACTTGAACGATCCCAGACACAGCAAGCAGAAAGGCCACCCTGACAAGGAATTGTGAAAAATAACACATTTCCCTTGTTTTAAGTTACTAGGTTTTGTGTTGGTTTATTAGACAGGAAAAGATAATTGAAACAGCTTGAGATGGGTTTCTTCTAAATGTAATGTATATTCTGTCAATAATCCTGCAGAGGTCAATTCTGGCACGGTTAGGAAGATATGATAACAGTCCTTAAACTGGGAAAGGACTAAAGAAAAATAAATAATTATCCTTCTTCAGAGTTCTGTGGTTGTTTGCACTAGAAGATAGAAATACCCAGAGAGCTACTAGAGGTACTCAGAAAAAAGTAGAGTGATAAATTGGTCCATGAAAAGCTAACTAGAAGCATAACAAAGAAGCAACTCAGTCAAATGATGATGATCATGATGGGACTGAGAACTTATACCATTTTAGAGTATTCTGTCTCCCTTTTATTGATTTACTTCCATTATGTACCCAGCATACTATTTCTTCATTTTTCTTCTTTTTCATTATTATTTCATGTAATCCTTTATTTAATCAGTAAGAGGCATTCTCATTTTGTTGGCAAAGATTAGGATGGTTGAGACTGGAATGAAAAGAGAAAAGAAAAAAATTATTTAACAACAAGGTTAAAGGAAGTACAACTCCCTTGAATTTATAGATAGGAAATAGAATTAACCATTTATATTTAATATAATTATCACTATAGTTGGGTGTAAATCTAAGTTCTTGATATTTTTTCTATTTGTCCAATATGCTCTTTGTTACTTTTTCCCATTTCCTTGTCTTCATTTAGATTGATTGCCATCTGATATGGTTTGGCTCTGTGTCTCCATCCAAATCTCAGCCCCAATTAAATCCCCATGTGATGAGGGAGGGACCTGTAATCTCCATGTGTGGAGGGAGAGAGGTGAGTGGGTCATGGCAGGGCCGTGGTGTCTCCCATGCTGTTCTTGTAATAGTGAGTCAGTTCTTATAAGATCTGATGATTTTGTAAGTGTTTGGAAGTTCCTCCTTCACTCTTCTCTCTCTTGCTGCCTTGTGAAAAAGGTTCTGGCTTCCACTCTGCCTTCCACCATGATTTTAAGTTTCCTGAGGCCTCCCTAGCCATGTGGAACTGTGAGTCAATTAAACCTCTTGTCTTTATAGCTACCCAGTCTCAGTGGTATGTCTATAGCAGTGTGAGAACAGACTACTACAGTAAATTGGCACCAGTAGAGTTGTGTTCTGCTACAAAGATAATCTGAAAATGTAGAAGTGACTTGGGAACTGGGTAATGAGAAGAGGTTGGATCCGTTTGCAGGGCTCAGAAGGAGACAGGTAGATGTTAGAAAGCTTGGAACTTCCTGGAGACTTGCTGAATGGTTTTGACCAAAATGCTCATAGTGAAGTCCAGGCTGAGGTGGACTCAGATGGAGATGAGAAACTTCTTGGGAACTAGAGTAAAGGTCACTCTTGCTATGCTTTAGCAAAGAGACTGGTAGCATTGTGCTCCTGCTCTAAAGATCTGTGGAACTTTTGACTTCAGAAAGATAATCTGAAATTGGAACTTATGTTTAAAAGGGAAGCAAGGCATAAAAATTTAGAAAATTTGCAACCTGATAATGTGATAGAAAAGAAAAACCCATTTGCTTTCCTGGGGAGAAATTCAAGCTGGCTGCAGAAATTTGCCTAAGTAACGAGGAGTTTCATGTTAATCACCAAGACAATGAGAAAATGGCATGTCAGAGATCTTGGCAGCAACCCCTCCCATCACAGGCCCTGAAGCCTAGGAGGAATAAATGGTCATGGGCTGGACCCAGGGCTCTGCTGCTGTGTGCAGCCTTGAGACTTGGTGCCCTGTATCCCAGCTGCTCCAGCTCTAGCCACGGCTAAAAGGCACCAAGGTACAGCTTATGCTATTGCTTCAGAGAATGCAGGCCCCAAGCCTTGGTGGCTTTCATGTGGTATTCACACTACAGGTACAAAGAAGTCAAGAATTGAGGTTTGGAAACCTCTGCTTGGATTTCAGAGGATGTATGGAAATGCCTAGATATCCAGGTAAAAGTCTGCTGCAAGGAGTAAGCCTTCATGCAGAACCTCTGTTACAGCAGCGCAGAAGGGAAATGTGGGGTTGGGGTCCCCACGTGGAGTCCCTACTGAGGTACTACCTAGTAGAGCTATTGAGAAGAGGGCCACCATCCTCCAGACCCCATGATGGTAGATCCACTGATAGCTTGCACTGTGCAGCTGGAAAAGTTGCAGGCACTCAATGCCAACCCATGAAGGAGCTGTGCAATTTTATGGGAGCCCACTCCTTGCATCAGTGTACCCCAGATGTGAGACATGAAGTCAAAGGAAATCATTTTGGAGCTTTAAGATTTAATGACATCCCTGCTGGAGTTTGGGCATGCATGGGGCCAGTAGCCACCATTTGTTTTGGCCAAGTTCTCCCATTTGGAACAAAAGCATTTACCCAATGCCTGTACACACATTGCATCAAGGAAGTAACTAACTTGCTTTTGATTTTACAGGCTCATAGGCAGAAGGGACTTGCTTTGTCTCATGTGAGACTTTGGGCTGTGAACTTTGAGGTAATTCTAAAATGAGTTAAGACTTTGGGGAACTGTTGGGAAGGCATGATTAGTTTTTAAATGTAAAAAGACATGAGATCTGGGAGGGGCCAGAGGTAGAATGATATGGTTTGGGTCTGTGTTTTCCACCCAAATCTCATCTCAAATTGTAATCCCCAGGTGTTGAGAAGGAACCTGTAATCCTCATGTGTTGAGAGAGGGAGGTGGTTGGATCATAGGGGGAGTTTCTCCTATGCTTTTCCCATAATAGTAAGAGAGTTCCCATAAGATCTGATAATTTTATGTGTTTGAAAGTTCCTCCTATCCTCTTCTCTCTCCTACTGCCTTATGAAGAAGGTGCTTGATTCTCCTTTGCCTCTACCATGATTGTAAGTTTCCTGAGGCCTCCCAAGTCGTGTGGAACTCTGAGTCAATTTAACTCTTTTCTTTATAGTTACCCAGTGTCAGGTAGTAACTTAACAGCAGTGTGAGAATGCACTAATACACCATCTTGGCTTAATAACTATACCTTTTAGTTTTATGTTATTTTGATGATTGTTCTAGGCTTTATAAGATACAGTTTTAACTTATTGTAGTCTTCAAATAATGCTATACTACTTCACTTAAAGAGTAAAACAGCAACATATTTCATTTACCTCCCAAAATTTCTGCTATTATTGTCATATGTTTTATTCCTACATATGCTATAATGCCATTTTTATATTTTTGCTTTAGACATTTTTTTATTGCATTTTAGGTTTGGGGGTACATGTGAAGAACATGTAAGCTTGGTGCATATGTACAAACATGGCAGTGTGGTTTGCGGTCTTCCTCCCCATCACCTATATCTGGGATTTCTCCCCATGTTATCTCTCCCAACTCCCCACCACCCACTGTCCCTCCCCTAATTCCCCCCTACAGACCCCAGTGTGTGATGCTCCTCTCCCTGTGCCCATGTATTCGCATTGTTCAACACCCGCCTATGAGTGAGAACTTGAGGTGTTTGATTCTCTGTTCTTGTGTCGGTCTGCTGAGAATGGTGGTTTCTGGGTTCATCCATGTCCCTACAAAGGACACAAACTCATCATTTTTTATGGTTGCATAGTATTTCATGATGTTTATGTGCCACATTTTCCCTGTCCAGTCTATCATCGATGGGCATTTGGGTTGGTTCCAAGTCTTTGCTATAGTAAACAGTGCCGCAATGAACATTCATGTGCAAGTGTCCTTATAATAGAATGATTTATAATCCTTTGGATATATATCCAGTAATGGGATTGCTGGGTCAAATGGAATTTCTATTTCTAGGTCCTTGAGGAATCGCCACACTGTCTTCCACAATGGTTGAATTAATTTACACTCCCACCAGCAGTGTAAAAGTGTTCCTATTTCTCCACATCCTCTCCAGCATCTGTTGTCTCCAGATTTTTTAATGATCGCCATTCTAACTGGCATGAGATGGTATCTCAATGTAGTTTTGATTTGCATTTCTCTAATGACTAGTGATGATGAGCATTTTTTCATATGTTTGTTGGCCACATGTATGTCTTCTTTTGTAAAGTGTCTGTTCATATCCTTCACCCACTTTTGAATGGGCTTGTTTGTTTTTTTCTTGTAAATCTGGTTTAGTTCTTTGTAGATTCTGGATATTAGCCCTTTGTAGATTCTGGATATTAGCCCTTTGTCAGATGGGTAGATTGCAAAAATTTTTTCCCATTCTGTTGGTTGCTGGTTGACTCTAATTGCTGTTTCTTCTGCTGTACAGAAGCTGTGGAGTTTGATTAGGTCCCATTTGTCTATTTTTGCTTTTGTTGCCAATGCTTTTGGTGTTTTAGTCATGAAGTCCTTGCCTATGCCTATGTCCTGAATGGTTTTATCTAGGTCTTCTTCTAGGGTTTTTATGGTGTTAGGTCTTACGTCTTTAATCCATCTGGAGTTAATTTTAGTATAAGATGTCAGGAAGGTGTCCAGTTTCTGCTTTCTTCACATGGCTAGCCAGTAAAACTTCAGGCCAATATCCATGATGAACATAGATGCAAAAATCTTTGATAACATACTGGCAAGCCGATTACAACAGCACATCAAAAAGCTTATCCACCCTAATCAAGTAGGATTCATCCCGGGGATGCAAAGCTGGTTCAACATACACAGGTCTATAAATGTAATTCACCACATAAACAGAAACAAAGACAAAAACCACATGATTATCTCAATTGATGCAGAGAAGGCCTTTGACAAAATTCAACAGACCTTTATGATAAAAACCCTCAATAAACTAGGTATCGATGGAACGTATCTCAAAATAATAAAAGGTATTTACAACAAACCCACAGCCAATATCATACTGAATGGGCAAAAACTAGAAGCATTCCCTCTGAAACCTGGCACTAGACAAGGATACCCTCTCACCACTCCTATTCAATATGGTATTGCAAGTTCTAGCCAGAACAATCAGGCAAGAAAAAGAAATAAACAGTATTCAATTAGGAAAGGAGGAAGTCAAATTGTCTCTATTTGTAGATGACATGATTGTATATTTAGAAGACCCCATCGTTTCATCCCAAAATCTCCTGAAACTGATAAGCAACTTCAGCAAAGTCTCAGGATACAAAATCAATGTGCAAAAATCATAAGCATTCCTATACAGCAATACCAGACTTAAAGAGAGCCAAATCAAGAACGAACTGCCATTCACAACTGCTACAAAGTGAATAAAATACCTAGGAATACAACTAACAAAGAATGTAAAGGACCTCTTCAAGGAGAACTACAAACCACTGCTCAACGAAATAAGAGAGGACACAAACAGATGGAGAAACATTCCATGCTCATGATTAGGAAGAATCAATATCGTGAAAATGGCCATACTGCCCAAAGTAATTTACAGATTCAACACTATCCCCATTAAGCTACCAATGACCTTCTTCACAGAACTGGAAAAAATCACCTTAAACATATGGAACCAAAAGAGAGCCTGCATAGACAAGTCAATTCTAAGCAAAAAGAACAAAGTGGGAGGCATCACACTACCTGACTTCAAACTATATTACAAGGCTACAGTAATCAAAACGGCATGGTACTGGTACCAAAACAGAGATACAGACCAATGGAACAGAATAGAGGCCTCAGAGGCAATGCCACACATCTACAACCATCTGATCTTTGACAAACCTCACAAAAACAAGCAACGGGGAAAGGATTCCCTGTTTAATAAATGGCTTTAAACATCTTTTTTTTAATTTTTAAGTGGGAAAATGTGATTTATGTTTCTCTATACCATTCTAGCATTATTCTTTCATTTATTTAGAATCAAATTACTATCTGGTTTTATTTTGCTTTTGGCTAAAAAACTCCATTTAAATCTTTTTCTTTTGGAATCCAAGTCAACTAGTGATAAATATTTTAGCTTTTGTTTGTCTAAGTCTTAATTTCATCTTCACTTATTAAATATTTTTTTTCTGAATAACGGAATCTCTGCTGAATATTTTTCTTTCTTTTCAATACAGTCATATATCTGAGATATGTGAGTTTGGTTTTAGACCACCACAATAAAGCAAATATTATAATAAAATGAGTCAGACAAATTTTTTGTTTCCTAGTGCATAGAATAATTATGTCTATACTATACTATAGTCTACTAAGTGTGTAATAGCATTCTGTCTAAAAAATACATTCTTCAGTTAAAAATACTTTATTACTCAAAAATGCAAAATGCTAATGATCATCTGAGCCTTCCATAAATCATAATCATTTTGCCAGTGTAGGGTATTGCCTCAATGTTGATGGCTGCTAACTGATCAGAGTAGTGGTTGCTGAAGGCTGGGGTAACTGTGGCAATTTCTTACAATAAGACAACAATGAAGTTAGCCACATTGACAGACTTTTCTTTTTACAAAAGATTTCTCTGTAGTACATGATGCCGTATGATACCATTTCACCCACAGAGGAGCTTCTTTCAAAACAGGAGTAAATCCATTCAAACCCTGCCACTGTTTTATTAACTAAGTTTATGTACTATTTTAATCTTTTGTTGTCATTTAAACAATGATCAGAGCATCATCACTAGGGGTAGATTTCATCTCAAGAAACCACTTTCTTGTTCATCCATAAGTAGCAACTTCTCATTCATTAAACTTTTGTCATGAGATTGCAGCAGTTAAGTTACATCTTCAGGATTGACTGCTAATTCTAGTTCACTAGCTATTTCCGCCACATCTGCAATTACTTCCTCTACTGAAGCCTTGAACTCTTCAAAGTCATTTAGGATGTTTGGAAATAACTTTTTTCCAAACCCCTGTTAATGTTGATAATAATCTCTTCCCATGAATAATGAATATTCTTAATGGGATCTAGAATAGTGAATCCTTTTCAGAAGGTTTTCAATTTACCTTGCCCAGTTCGATTAGAGCAATCACTATCTATGCCAATGATAGCTATAGAAAAGTGTATTTCTTAAGTAATAAGACCTGAACATCAAAATTACTCTGTAATTCATGGGCTACAGAATGGATGTTGCATTATCAGGCATGAAAATAATATGCATCTCCTTGCACATTTCCATCAGAGCCCCTGGGTGACTTGGTGCAACACCAGCAGTAATATTTTGAAAGAAATCTCTTTTTCTTCTGAGCAGTAGGTTTCAATAGTGGGCTTAAAATATTCAGTAAACCATGCAGTAAATAGATATGCTGTCATCAGGCTTTGTTGTTCCATTTCTAGAGCACTCACAGAGAAGATTTAGCCCTAGGATTTTTGGAAAAATAAATGAGCACTGCCTTCAACTTAAGTCACCAGCTCCATTCACTGCTAAGAGTCAGCCTGTCCTTCAAAATTTTGAAGCCGGGCATTGACATCTCCTCTATATCTATAACATTCTACAGGGCATCTCCTTCCAGTAGAAGTCTGTTTTGTCTACATTAAAACTCTCTTGTGTAGTGTCACCGGTTTCATAAATTATCTAGCCAGATCTGGATAACTTGCTGCAACTCCTATATCAGCACTTGCTGCTTCGACAGCTTTTTTCCTCAGACTTCATTAACCAACCTCCGCTTGCTTCAAACATTTCTACTGCATCTTCCTAACAACTCCCAGTCTTTATAAATTGAACAGATTTGGGTTCTGCTCTGACTTAGGCTTTGCTTTAAGGGAATGCTGTGGCTGGCTTGATTATTTATCCCATTCAAACTTTCTCCATATCAGCAATAAGGCTGTTTGACTTTCTTATTATTTGTGTGTTCCCTGGGGTAACACTTCTAATTTTCTTCAGGAACTTTTCCTTTGCATTCACAGTTTGGCTAATGCTGGTGCAGGAGGCCTTGCTTTCAACCTGTCTTAACTTTTAACATGCTTCCCTAAGATTAATCATTTCTAGTTTTTGATAAAGTAGGAGATGTGTTAACTCTTACTTGAACATCTGGAGGTCACTATGAAGTAATTAGTTGGCCTAATTTCAATATTTTTGTGTCTCAAAGAATAAAAAGGCCTGAGGCCAGAGAAAGAGATGGAGGAATGGCCTATTGGTAGAGCAGTAAGAACACACAAATCACTTATGGATTAAAGTTATATGAATATAGTTTGTGGCTCCCCAAAACAATTATAATAGTAACATCAACAATCACTGATCACAGATTACCACAACAAATATGACAATAATTAAAAAGTTTGAAAATATTACAAAAATTTCCAAAATATGACACAGACATAACATGAGCATATGTTATTGAAATAATGGCACCAATAGATTTGCTTGACCCAGGGTTGCCACACAAACCATCAGTTTGTGAAAACATAAAATACAATATCTGCAAAATGCAATAAAGTAAAGCACAATAAAAAGAGGTATGCCTTGAAATAGTTTGAATGATGTCCCCACTCAAATTTCATGTTGAAATTTAATTCTCAATGATGGATGTGGGGCCTGGTGGGAGGTGACTGGATTGGGCAGCTTTCTCATGAATGATTTAGTACCATACTGTGGTACTGTCCTCATGACAGTGAACGAGTTCTCATGAGATAGGATCATTTAACAGTGTGTGTGGCACTTTCCCCTGCTTCTTTCTTGCTCTTGCTTTCATCATATGATGTGCCTGCTCACTCTTTACCTTCCACCATGATTTTAAGTTTCCTGAAACCTCCCCAGAAGCCGAGAAGATGCAAGCATCATGCTTCTTGTATAGCCTGCAGAACCACAATCAAATTAAACTTCTTTTCAAGTTACCCATCTCAGGTATTTCTTTATAGCAATGCAAGAACAAATTAATATATGCCTGGGCTTTAAAAATGACTCTCTACTATCTTCTGGCTTGTATATACTGATAATAAGTTTGTTATAATTTTTGTCTTTATTCTTTTGTATGTAATGTGTCTATTTTTCCTGGATGCTTTTAAGATTTTTTCTTTGTCTCAGGTTTTTAGCAATTTGACTATAATGTGCCTTATAATCTTATTTAGTTTTATTTTGCTTAGGAGTCCTTAAGACTCTTGGATCTATAAATTATGATTTTCATGAAATTTGTAAAATTTTCAGCCATTATTTTTCAAATATTTTTCTGACTTCACAAGAACATCCTCTCCTCTGAGGCTCTAATTACAAATTTACTGACACTTGATATTGCAACGGTATTCAACAACCAACAACATAAAATTCTGAAATTCTGTCATATAATGAAAAATTATTAGGCATGCAAAGAAGTAGGAAAATCTGACCCACAGAAGAAAACAATTCAAATTAAAAAAAAAAAAAAAAAAACTGAAGTCACTGGTACTGTTTTTGCTTTTATTTTATTTTTGTATCATTCAGTTTGGATAGATTATACGTCTTTGTCTTCAAGTTTGCTGATCTTATCTTCTGCAGTGTCCAATCTGTTCATCTGTTCCAATAATTTTTTATTTCATATCTTTTATTTATCTTTGAAGTTCATTGTAAAGTCTATTTATTTTCTAACTCTCTCATCATTTTCAACTTTTCTCCTACCTTCTGAAACATATTAAAATTGTTTATAATAGCTGTTTTAATGTTCTTATCTACTAGTTTCATCATCTTTGTCATTTCTGGGTCTGTTTCTATTAAATTTGAGTTTGTTTCTGATTGTTGGTCATATTTTCTTGCCTCTTTGCTTGTCCAATAATTTTTATTAGATGACAATGTTTTGTTGTTTGCTAGATTTTGGTGCATTCGTTTGAATCTGAGTATAGTTAATTTATGTAACAATTGTATTCTTTAAAATCTTGCTTTTAAAATTTGCAAGATAGGCTAAGAGCATTCTTAAGTTGAATTAATTTTCTTCCATTAGTAATCACTCTGAAGATTCTACAATGCTGTGAATATTTTGTGAACTTTCTATCACGATTTGTGGAAATATAAACTATTCCAGTCTTGTAAAATCTCTGAAAAGAGTTTGGAAAGTGTTTCATGCATTTCTTCTGGTGACACTTTTCCTAGCCCCTGGTAGTGTTTCTCATGCATGCTCAGATCAGATTTAACCAAAAAATGTGAATGTATCTCTCCCTCCCCTCCCTCCCCTCCGCCTCTCTCTCTCTCTTTCTCTCATTCACTCTCCATCCTCCCCCTACTCCAGTACACTGCCCACCAAACTGTAGCCACAATAGCCTCTCTGAACTCTGGCCTCTGTCTCTTCAATTTAGCAAGACTGTTGGCTGTCTTTGGGTCCACTCTATTTATACTGCAGCTTTAAAACCACACCCAGGATAGTAAGCAGTATAAATTGTAGATTTTAGCTCATATGTTTTCTTTCTCTTAGGGAACTTAGTCCTGTGCACTTTGTTTTTCAATATTTGAAGACCTTTCTTTTTAATTAATTTATTTTTAGACAGAATCTCACTCTGTCGGAGTGCAGGGGTACAATCTCAGCTCACTGCAACCGCTGCCTCCCAAGTTCAAGCAATTATTTTGCCTCAGCCTCCTGAGTAGCTGAGATTACAGATATGTGCCACCACTCCCAGGTAATTTTTGTATTTTTTAGTAGAGACAGGGTTTCGCCATGTGGGCCAGGCTGGTCTTGAACTCCTGACCTCAGGTGATCCACCTGCCTCGGCCTCCCAAAGTGCTGGGATTACAGGCATGAGCCACCGTTCCCAGCCCTGAACATCTTTCTTTTACATACTTTGGTCAGCATTCTAGCTGTTTAAGGAAAGAGCATTAATCCAGAATCTATTACTCTAGCTTGGCCAAGAGTAGAAATGAGGCAATTATTTTGTTTGTTAGTTGTTTGGCTGGTTGGTTGGACTTTTTAAACATTGTTTTATTTTGTTTATAGGAGTAGATTTCCTAAATTCCAGCAGCTCATCTAAAAGAGCCAGCCACATTGATGCCAACTTATTGTTAGAAAGTAAGAGAAAAGGCCTATATCATGCTTAGGACAGACTAGCCAGAGATTCTACCCTGAAGACCAGTTGTATTTCTGAAGACATCCCCAAAAGAATAGTTGTGTCTGTCCAGGCTCTGTCTATCTAGGCTGTGCCTGGGGCTGACACTCAATTGTCAGTCCCAGCTGGGGTGGGATCATGATCACACATATGAAAACCAGCAAGCAAACTCCAAATGAACCTTCTGTGAGCACATGAGGGAAAACCCTTGAAGGGATGTCAGCAATTGAATGGCAACTCTGTGAGGGATTCCAGTTACTAGCAATAAAGCAAGTGCTTTGTGCCTTTATATTGTGTTCATTTTTATGGGTTATATAATAATAAACAATCCCATCCTAGAAAAGATTTAAGTAGAATTTCTTGCCAAAAGAACAATCTGGTATTCTCTCTCTGTGGAGAAGGACAAAACCAGCCCCCTGGGGCAGCCCAGCTGCAGATGTACTGGGTTGAATAGCAGGCTAGTGTAGAGCCTAGGGCATCAATCACCTGCACTATATCTCCCTGCTGATGGAGCAGGAGAGTAAAGCATGAATGGGCTCCTTTCTCTCCCACTCTCATTCTCTTTCTCTCTTTCCCCCTTCTTCCTTCCCTCTTCATATCCCTTTTCCTTCCTCTTTTTCTTCTTCTCCCTCTGTCCTTCTCTCTCTTTTTCTTCCAAGAGAGAAGTCCCAGTAAGATAATCTGGGCTAGGAAATTACATAATAATGCAATAATAACAGATGAGAATAGGGTGGCAGTATTGGTGCTTTTCATTTTCTTTATGCTTTTCTATATTTCTCGGTTTTCTACACAAAATGTAGAAAATAGTAATAATAAAACTATTGTTTAAAGGAAACATAAAAATGTTATCTTCCAGGAACCTAGCATAATTCCCTAATATAAAGCAAATAATAGATGTCTGTTTAATAAATGAGGAAAAGTAGTAATGTTTGGAGGATAAAACAGTGATACAATTAGTTTTTCAAATGCAATAATTCTGTTCTCTTTGATCCCTTCAGAACTCATAACTCTTCTAAAATGTCTCCATGAGATGTCTAGTCTGTTTCAAGAAACTCAAGCTTCACACTTTCTATAACATATGAAATCATTAATCATCATGAAGTAATTTAACCTCTATATAAATTAACCCCGTATCACAAAATACAAAAGTAGTCAATGCTAAGTCTAATTCCTAAAAATAACTCTAGAAACACCTTGCCAATGGCAGACTGCTTAGTGCTAGGTTGTTACTCTAAGGATGGCCATTCCTCAGCAAACACCTCAGATCCTGCTGGGAGCTGGTTTTCCCTCAATGCCATCTTCAACTTCTCTACAGAAGACATTTAAATCTGTGAAAAGTTTACTAGTAAACCTATACATGAATAAAGAAGAGGTGCTTGTTTCCATTTTCTTTGGTTGGAAGTAAACACCAGTGTATATTTCATAAAACCATTTACCCTCACTAAAAGATAAATATATAGTGAGAATATGCACATAAAACAGAGAGTTATCAAAAACTATTTAGGAAAATGTTTATCTTATTCTAGTTGAATGAATTGAACACACTCACCTAACACCTGTACTACGTCATACTGGGGGCACTTTTAAATGCATCTGTAGATGTGGAAGCTCACTGCCTAACAAAGCGCAAATTCCTAACAGTGTTCTCATCATCCTAATGCTACCCGTCCTACCACCCAGGTACATATTTCATATCTTTCTGGGGTGACTGCATATAGTAGGTCTTCAGCAAACATGTTAAATTCAATAATATTTCTGTATTAGACCTACGAAATCATTTGACAAAATTTTTACTTTAAATATTAAGTAAAAATTGACACTCAGTTTAGTTCTGCCATATGAAGCTACCCAGAACCAGTTTCTTGACTCTTTTACTTGCCTCACTACATACAATTGTCTTTTCATTTGTGTGCATCCCCTAAAGGTAGAGCGCCTTTCAACCACTGCCTGCTGCTTCCCTATGTCTTCTATTTAGAGCTGAATTTATTTATTCATTCATTTATTTACTTATCCCTTCATCTATCTAGTCAAGAAATCCGTGGAACATGAAAATATTTGAAGACAGTATTCACATTCCTTCTAAGTCTTCTCTTCACCTAATTAAATGTTCTCATTATCTTCTTTATTATTCTTATTGTATTATGTGTTCTAACAAAGTCAAGGGATATTGAGAGGCCACAGTCAGGGAGTGTGGGGGAAGAACTATTCCCTCTCTTGTTCTAAGTCCAAGCTTCTACTATTACAACATTCAGAACACTCATTCAAAATGGATAAGAAAGATGTTCTGGGAATAGAGTAATAAATTTTAAAAAACTCTAATATCTAATAATCTAGTAAATGGAATTATGGTTTTAAAATACTGCCATGTTACTGAAAGGTACATTAGATGAAGTATTATGTATAATGCCATGTGAGCCTATTTTTGCTTACAAGTAATATTTTACTTTTCTAAACTTTAAAAATTCATTAATGTTAAAACTCTAAGAGATCACCAATTATCTTCTGGATATTAAAATAACACTAGCAAATGCAGTATTATATCTTTCTAAGCTACTACTTAGTATTTCAGTGTTATATCATCATCATCCTTAAAACGCACAACAGAGAACCAACTCAGTATTGGTACTGATCTTTTAATTATCCTCTACACAAAATGACTTCAGTGGGCCTAGTGCCCTTCTACTCAGATGGCTCTCAGAGCTTTAAAAATAATAATACTAACAAAAGACTGAGGACAAACATTGCAGCTATGCCCTTAAAAATATTGCATAATCCATATCTGGGAAAGGAAACAGAAGGGAGACCACCATCTACACCTTAGTGAATAGTAGTTCTCAAAATGCCTGTTCAGCCTCATGAAGGCTAGAGTCACCAGCCCCATGGCATGTTGAGCGCTAATCTTTGGATATCAACAGGGACCGTCATTGTTGAGTAGCTTACCCTCTCATTAATAAGGCAATTAGTATTCACACTATCTACTCTGAATTTATAGAAGTAATCTCTCAAACATTTAAGCAAGCTTCCAGCTGAATCTCTAATGTAAATGATTTGGCTTAGAGTCAACGGAAGGTGATTTTATGTGATACAATCAACTCATGTCAAGACATTTCAGGGCACTTCACTAAAACATACAGATCTTGTGATTCATTTTTTAAAAGCTCTGTGGCTGACATGCCCTCACTTGAACAAAGTTTCTTTCCAGATCATGGGGCCTTTCCATTAATGCTTGAAGTTATATCTTTCTTTTTTAGTCTATATTACCTGGGGGATCAATTGCAAGCAAAAAGGAATTCACTTTAGTAAACCTTGTGACTTCCCTGAATCCACAGAGCCTTCCAGAAATCAAGGCTTTGTGCCAGCTCATTATTATCCTAGCCATGTGGATCCTCCATTGAGCAATTAGAAATAAAGAGGTTTATTATCCTAGGGAAAAGAGGAATGCAGTGAAAACTCCATGTAAAGAAAAGACATGAAATTTAGGACTTCATGGCACTTTAGTCTAGCCAATGAGAAAATCCTGTATTCACTGCACATATATAAAAAGATAGTCATTGAATTGAACCAGAAATAAGCCTGGAAACCTTTTTGGCCTTCCCACTCTGCGCCTACATAGCTGCATTATTCATAACCATTTGTTTTACTTTTTTAGATGTGGGCTCACACTTTCTGCTTTTGAGCTATTGTTTGAGACTATTCTGATAGAATTCACTAATTTTCTTTTCTGTATATCATTCCACAGTGGGCGGAACTGTATATAGGGCATTTTGAAGTCATGGGAACCACTGAGACAGAGAAAATACACAAAACTTTGGATATAGGTCAACTGAGCAAAAATATAGCTATGGCTTAAAAAATGCAGGGTTCTAAATCTAAATTGGTATCTTTCTTGATTTTATATACAGTTATAAGTATATATCCCTAATAAAAATCCCCAGCCCCACAGTGAGTCATTATTTTACATTTAATTTTCCCCAGTATATATCCTTTCAACTTCCAGAGATCAACACTTAGGTAACATTCATATTATTTAAAAATTTATTTATATGTGTTAGTCTTACCATACCAATGTAAATTTTTAAAAACTTGGTGTCAGGACAACTTCCCCAACCCAGCAAGGCAGGCCAACGTTCAAGTCCAGGAAATGCAGAGAACACCACAAAGATATTCCTCAAGAAGAGCAACCCCAACACACATAATTGTCATTCACCAGGGTTGAAATAAAGGAAAAAATGCTAAGGGCAGCCAGAGAGAAAGGTCAGGTTATCCACAAAGGGAAGCCCATCAGACTCACAGCAGATCTCTCAGCAGAAACCCTACAAGCCAGAAGAGAGTGGGGGCGAAAATTCAACATCCTTAAAGAAAAGAACTTTCGACCTTGAATTTCATATCCAGCCAAACTAAGCTTCATAAGTGAAGGAAAAATAAAATGCTTTATGAAGAAGCAAATGCTGAGAGATTTTGTCACCACCAGGCCTGTCTTACAAGAGCTCCTAAAAGAAGCACTAAACATAGAAAGCAACAACCAGAACCAGCCACTGCAAAAACATACCAAATGGTAAAGAGCATTGACACAATGAAGAAACTGTGTCAACTAACAGGCAAAAGAACCAGCTAACAACAAAATGGCAGAATCAAATTCAACACATAACAATATTAACATTAAATGTAAATTGGCTAAATGCCCCAATCAAAAGACACAGACTGGCAAATTGGATAAAAAGCCAAAACCCATCAGTGTGCTGTATTCAGGAAACCCATCTCACGGGCAAGGACCCACATAGGCTCAAAATAAAGGGATGGAGAAAGATTTACCAAGCAATGGAGAGCAAAAAAAAGCAGGAGTTGCAATCCTAGTCTCTGATAAAATAGACTTTAAAGCAACAAAGATCAAAAGAGACAAAGAAGGACATTACATAATGGTAAAAAGATCAATGCAACAAGAAGAGATAACAATCCTAAATATATAAGCATCCAATACAGGAGCACCAAGATACATAAAGCAAATTCTTAATGACCTACAAAGAGACTCAGACGCCCACACAATAATAATGGGAGACTTTAACACCCCACTGTCAATATTAGACAGATCAACAAGACAGAAAATTAATAAGGATATCCAGGACTTGAACTCAGATCTGGACCAAGCAAACCTAATAGACATATACAGAACTCTCCACCCCAAATCACAGAATATACATTCTTCTCAGCACCACATAGCACTAGCACTTAATCTAAAATTGACCACATAATTGGAAGTAAATCACTTGTCAGCAAATGTAAAAGAACGGAAATCATAACAAACAGTCTCTCAGCCAGTGCGATCAAATTAGAACTCAGGATTAATAAGCTAACTCAGAACCACACATGTTCATGGAAACTGAACAACTGGCTCTTGAATGTTGACTGGATAAACAATGAAATGAAGACAGAAATGAAGATGTTCTTTAAAACCAATGAGAATGAAGACAAAATGTACCAGAATCTCTGGGACACATTTAAAGCAGTGTCTAGAGGAAAATTTATAGCAATAAACGCCCACATGAGAAGAAAGGAAAGATCTAAAATCGACACTATATGGTCAAAATTGAAAGACCTTGAGGAGCAAGATCAAAAAAACTCAAAACCTAACAGAAGACAAGAAATAACTAAGAGTAGAGCAGAACTGAAGGAGATAGAGACACGAAGAACCCTTCAAAAAATCAGTAAATCCAGGAGCTGGTTTTTTGAAAAGATCAATGAAATAGACAGAACGCTAGCCAGATTGATAAAAAAGAAAGGAGAGAAGAATCAAATACATGCAATAAAAAACGATAAAGGGGATATCACCACCAATTCCACAGAAATACAAACTACAATCAGAGATTACTACAAACAACTCTATGCACATAAACCACTAAACCTGGAAGAAATGGATAAATTTCTAGACACTTGCACCCTCCCAAGCCTAAATCAAGAAGAAGTCGAAACCCTGAATAGAGCAATAGCAAGGGCTGAAATTGAAGCAGCAATTAATGCCTACCAACCAAGAAAAGCCCAGGTCCAGATGGGTTCACAGCTGAATTCTATTAGACATACAAAGAGGAGCTGGTATCACTCCCTCTGAAACTATTCCAAACAATCCAAAAAGAGGGAATCCTTCCCAAATCATTTTATGAGACCAACATCATCCTGATACCAAAAGCTGGCAGAGACTGAACCAAAAAAGAAAACTTCAGGCTGATATCCATGATGAACATAGATGCAATAATCTTCAATAAAATACTGGCAAATCGATTGCAACAGCACATCAAAAAGCTTATCCATCAAGATCAAGTAGGCTTCATCCCGGGGATGCAAGGCTGGTTCAACATGCACAAGTCTATAAATGTAATCCACCACATAAACAGAACCAAAGACAAAAACCACATGATTATCTCAATAGATGCAGAGAAGGCCTTTGACAAAATTTAACAGACCTTTATGCTGAAAACTGTCAATAAACTAGGTATCGATGGAACATATCTCAAAATAATAAAAGCCATTTATGACAAACCCACAGCCAATATCATACTGAATGGGCAAAAACTAGAAGCATTCCCTTTGAAATCTGGCACTAGACAAGGATGCCCTCTCTCACTACTCCTATTCAATATAGTATTGGAAATTCTAGCCAGAGCAATCAGGCAAGAAAAAGAAATAAACGGTATTCAATTAGGAAAGGAGGAAGTCAAATTGTCTCTATTTGTAGATGACATGATTGTATATTTAGAAGACTCCATCGTCTCAGCCCAAAATCTCCTGAAACTGATAAGCAACTTCAGCAAAGTTTCAGGATACAAAATCAACATGCTGAAATCACAAGCATTTCTATACACCAATAACAGACTAAAAGAGAACTAAATCAAGAGTGAACACCCATTCATAATTGCTACAAAGTGAATAAAATACCTAGGAATACAACTAACAAAGGATGTAAAGGACCTCTTCAAAGAGAAATATGAACCACTGCTCAAGGAAATAAGAGAGGACACAAACAGATGGAAAAACATTCCATACTCATGGTTAGGAAGAATCAATATTGTGAAAATGGCCATACTGCCCAAAGTAATTTATAGATTCAATGCTATCCCCATCAAGCTACCAATGACCCTCTTCACAGAACTGGAAAAAACCACTTTAAACTTCATATGGAACCTAAAGACAGCCTGCATAGCCAAGACAATCCTAAGCAAAAAGAACAAAGCTGGAGGCATCACACTATCAGACTTCAAACTACACTACAAGGCTACAGTAATCAAAACAGCTTGGTACTGGTACCAAAACAGAGATATAGACAAATGGAACAGAACAGAGGCCTCAGAGGCAATGCCATACATCTACAACCATCTGATCTTTGACAAACCTGACAAAAACAAGAAATGGGGAAAGGATTCTCTGTTTAATAAATGGTGTTGGTAAAACTGGCTAGCCATGTGCAGAAAACAGAAACTGGACCCCTTCCTGACACCTTATACTAAAATTAACTCCAGATGGATTAAAGACTTAAACATAAGCCCTAACACCATAAAAATCCTAGAAGAAAACCTAGGCAAAACCATTCAGGACATAGGCATGGGCAAGGACTTCAGGACTAAAACACCAAAAGCATTGGCAACAAAAGCCAAAATAGACAAATGGGATCTAATTAAACTCCACAGCCTCTGTACAGCAAAAGAAACAATCGTTAGAGTGAACCAGCAATCAACACAATGGGAAAAAAATTTTGCAATCTACTCATCTGACAAAGGACTAATATCCAGAATCTACAAAGAACTAAAACAGATTTACAAGAAAAAAATAAACAATCCCATCCAGAAGTGGGCAAAGGGCATGAACAGATGCTTTTCAAAAGAAGACGTATATGAGGCCAACAAACATATGAAAAAATGCTCATCATCACTGGTCATTAGAGAAATGCAAATCAAAACCACATTGAGATACTAGCTCACACCAGTTAGAATGGTGATCATTAAAAAATCTGGAGACAACAGATGCTGGAAAGGATGTGGAGAAATAGGAACACTTTTACACTGTTGGTGAGAGTGTAAATTAGTTCAACCATTGTGGAAGACAGTGTGGCGATTCCTCAAGGACCTAGAAATAGAAATTCCATTTGACCTAGCAATCCCATTACTGGATATATACCCAAAGGATTATAAATCATTCTATTATAAAAACACATGCACACGTATGTTCATTTAGGCACTGTTTGCAATAGCAAAGACCTGGAACCAACCCAAATGGACAAGGAAAATGTGGCACATATACACCATGGAATACTATGCAGCCATAAAAAACAATGAGTTCGTGTCCTTTGTAGGGACATGGATAAATCTAGAAACCATCATTCTCAGCAAACTGACACAAGAACAGAAAATCAAACACCATATGTTCTCACTCATAGGCAGGTGTTGAACAATGAGAACACATGGACACAGAGAGAGGAGCATCACACACTGAGGTCTGTTGGGGGGGACAGTGAGGGGTAGGGAGGTTGGAGAGGGATAACATGGGGAGAAATGCCAAATATAGGTGACAGGGGCATTGAGGCAGCAAACCACATTGCCATGTATGTACCTATGAACAACTCTACCTGATCTGCACATGTACCCCAGAATCTAAAGTACAATTTTATATATATATATATATATATTTAAAAACTTGGTGTGAAACTAGGCTCTGACTTTCTTGCACATGCAAACATGTACTGCATTCATACACACACATACACACAAGTACACATTATCTGCCTAATAATGTAACCATGACATCAAAAATATTTATTTATAGATGAGCAGGTCAAATGGTAGCTCTCTACACCTCAACCTTCCCTAAAATTGGAACTCTTACTGGTGAGGGAAAATGTAATCCATTATACAAAGTTCAAGTGGTTAAGGTAGGAAGTTTATTTAGACAATACTAGTAAGGTAGATAAATAACTAGCTCACATTTCATTACTGTAGCTTATTTTCTGGAAACTGCAGAGAAATTACTGTTAGAATTAAGAGAGCTACATGAATACAAAACATGACAAAAACTAATAAAATCCTTTGAGCATATGTGGAAAGTTAAAAGGAAATAGGGCCTTCTCAGGCCACCACTGTCCTGCACCTGGCCAGTCTCAGCCTCCCTCAAATGCAAATCCATCTTCAAAAGCCATGTCATTTACTGCCAGATTTATGGAGAAATAGTCATCTCTACACACATACATTTTCCACACATCACCTCTTAAGTTTGTCTGCTTCATCTCTGCAGTTCTCCTTCCTATGAGAGTTGCTCTACTTCTCTTTCTCCATCTCTTCCAGCCTTCTCTTCTGTCTCCAACATACAGTCAAATGCTATAAGCCCACCTACCACACTAGGAAATCAAAAGTTATTCACAAAAAGAAAATGTAAACCCAATCTGTTACCAAGATCTGCCCGCCAATATTCCTTGGGTGTATCTGGATTGGATGAAAGCTAGCATCAATCTGGTACTAAGCAAACTGCCCTCTCTGTTCTACATCCTCATCATGACTACTTAGCTCCTCTCATCCTTTACATCTCAGCACAATTATCACTTGCTAAGAAATGCTCCTCTGAATTATTCACCAGAGTCAAAGCTTTGTTTTATATTCCCCTTAGGCCCATGTGCACCTCTTTGGTAACACAAGTTCTGACTGTGTTTTGTGTAACTGTGCTTAATGTCCACTGCATACACTAGACAACACAAAGCATAAAGGCAATAGTACTACCTCTTGTTTTCTTATCACCACCCCAAAATCTAGTACATTGTCTAGAATATAAAAGGTGCTCAATTAATATTTCTTGAATGAATGAAAAGTTGAATGAAGAAATAAATATGTCTATATGTAGGGGTTTATGTGGTCTGTGTTTATAAATAATATTTCCAAATACTTAGTATTAAGAAAATGCTTTTTAAAAATTACCCAAACACAAACTGAAATAAAACATTATAGTCTTCAATAGATGTTGTATCACAGTCATAGAATCAGAAGTGGCTGAGGATCTGAATTTATTCACTCCTAGTGTGACCATCCAAATTTCCTGAAATACTCCCAGGTTTTTGTCTCAATATGATTTCTAGGAACACTCTTTCCTCTCAAAATTATTTTAATTTGATCAACAGATTACATAATTACCTTGTTGTCATGAAGTGAATTCTTGGGTTCTGGCCCTGGGTCACTGTCTTAGTTCACTCAGGATGATATAACAAACATACCATAAACTAGGTGGCTTATAAACAAAAGAAATTTAGTCCTCCCAGCTCCTGAGACTAAGAAGTCCAAGACCAAGAGGCTGGCAGCTTTGGTGTCTGAAGATCTGCTCTCTGGTTCACAGATGGCACCTGCTAGCTGTGTCCTCACATGGCAGAAAGGGCAAATGAGCTCCCTTGGGCCTCTCTCGTAAGGACACCAATGCCATTCCTGAAGGGAATTTTTTCTTATGAACTAATCACCTCTCAAAAGGCTTCCCCTCTTAACACTATCACCCTAGTGGCTAGGATTTCAACATATGAATCTGAGGAGGAACACAAACACTTGGACCATAGCAGTCACTTTGTGAAATGTGTGCTCCCCAATGAGAGAGTCTATTCTAGGGTCCCGAATTTAGATATTTATTTTCTCTCCACATATATATGAAAACTATAGATACAGTACTAATCTATTGAAATATAAAAGCACTGACATTTTGAAGCATCTTGTTGAGCTTAGGGAAAAATTATCAGGTAGGATAAATATCAAATGTGATGCAGTCCATCTTGAAATATTTAAATTCCAAAACAGGACATTACATTATGCATAGGTCCCCAATTGCAATTTGACAGTCTGAGCTTCATATTTTTATCCCACTATTATATTCAGTGATTCACTGCACTTTAGCAGTTGGAGTGTTCCCTACTAGAGCTGGCTCCAATTCAAAATTTAGTTAAGTTCCTCAGGGCAGAGATATAAATGACCTACCATGCCATTAAGTCCAAACCTTACAAGATTGATCTCAGAATAATGAACACTGCAAAAAACTTTAAAAATATGTTTTCTTTCATAAAATCTGGATACAATCCAAGAATAGTATTCAATTGCTTAAATAACAGACAATAAGATAATAACAAATTTGATTTGTTGCAAATAATTATTTAAAATTAATGAATAAGTTAATATATATAGCCAAATCCATTTTACGATTAAAAACCTCCCTAAATAGTATTTCAAATCAATAAGGCACACCTTCCTCATGCTAGCAAAGTAACATAGAAAATGTAGGTTGACGCTATTATCCATTTCAACTTACTTTGAAGCTTGTGTCCACAACAGAAAAATCAACTTGAGAATATAATAGATAAACCCAGGTGCATATTACTGGTTCTTTTTTTGACTCCTAGTGAAAGTTGCATATTACAAATTCTGTGTGGAATTCTTTTAAACTTTTTGCTAATACAAACACATACTAACAGAATAAATTCTTCAGAGCTAATTGCAATGTATTATTTAAAGGCCTTAACATACCTGTTTTCTTTATCTTAAGGTGCTTTACTAAAACATCAGTGTAAATATGCTCACTCCTAAATAGATGTGTTGTAGTGGGTCTGACTGTTGGCAAAGAGGGACCTTCTGAAAAATAAAGGAGCCCTGTGAAAACCCAAGTGCATTCACATAAGACTCTTACATAATAGATTATGGTGATGACCTGCAATGGGTCTTTGTCCCCCAAATATGTTTAATTAAAAATTGAATGGTACCATTGGTAAAAGGTGAGGGGTAGGAATCTCAAGAGCATCTCAGCCCTCAGTTGACACAGTTGGGTCAGACCGAGATTCCAGACCTGGAGCAAGACATGCCTACTGGATAGGCACAGGCCCTTGAGGAACCCAACTGCAGGGTACAAGAAGCAGCAGAGGAGAGGCAATCTTGTCAGGGAGGTGAAGTGAGAAACCTAGGAGTGGACTAAACACATTCTTTCCATCACTCATTCATTTATCAGCGAATATCTATTGCAAATCCATGATATGGTAGGCACTATGTTAAGTATAGTAGTGAGTAAAGCAGACACAGTCCCAGTCCTCAAGGAATTTGCAGTCCAGGAAAAAGAACACACATTAATTAAGTAATCCCATCCAGGTGTGCATAAATGTGAAATGAGAGAGGAGCTCTGAAGGAAAAGGATCTAATTAAGTGACAAAAAAAACACCTTGGCCTAGACAAGGGAGCAGAAAGTAGAACAAGTAAAGCCTTATCAATCATACCTGGAGGTTCATAAAGAGATAACTAAGCACACAGTAGTGGAAAAGAGGATGCCAGCAGGAATTACACTCCAGCCAGAGGATAGCATGTGCAAAGTTCCTGTGGCACAGGAGAGCATGATGTATTCACACACTGATTATGTGGCTGGACTACCAGAAGCATGAGGAAGCACAGTTGGCCTAGAGAGACAAGTAGGCGTCAGGAGATGTAAAGAATGTGGCCTTTCCCAGAAAGTGGAGAAGGAGTCGAAATCTGGGAGCTGCTACCTCTGTTGGGATATGGGAAGATATTTTCCAGGAAGCCACAGTTACATTTCAGTTCCTGAATACTAGCTGGCAAATTAATCACAACTTAAGACATTTTTTTTCCTATGAAAATAAAAAAGAGAAGCAAATTATGACCAAGTTCTGGTGCTATTTGTCCATTTTAAGCAACATTGCTTGCTACAGCTATGTAGTAGAAAGCCAGCACAGCACAGTCTTCAAAAGCAGGTCAAGTGGGTCCAAATCTTCTCTGCCACTTCCCTCCTATGTGACCTTGATTAGTTCACCTAATTTGTCTGGGGTTCTGTTTTCATCAGTTTCACATGGAGCAATGTTATGATTTACCTCACAGAATTAAATCATCTTATTTATGTAAAATACTTGTAAGAGTGCTGGGCACATAGTAAGCATGCAATAAACATTAGTCATCGTTGTACTAGGCCAATACACTCATCCATCCCCCACGGCTAGGAGAGTAAGCTGCAAAAAGCTCACAGCTGTGCTTCTCCAGAAATAATGTCTTATGGGATGGGAGCAATCTCACCCAAGAAATGCTGCCTCCTGAGCCAGTTTGAACTGATAAAGAATACAGAAGCCTGCCTCACTCCGAAGGGTAAAAATTCTGTGGTGCTAATCACACTCAAGAACTACCTGGAGGACGAGGCTGAGACCCATTTTTACTTAGCTTCTTCCCCTGTCCTAGGCTGCTTCCCTCACAGTTTCCTCCCAGAGCACTCTCAATAAATCACCTGTACAAGAATCCTTTTTTTTTTTTCGCTTCTTGGGAACCTGAACTGAGACAGTTATTATCATAATTCATGTGTTAATCTACTCTTTCTGTGAAGCTTTACATTCTTTCTTGGCAGACTAAAAGCTTGGCTCAGCTGACTTCAAAAAAAATAGGTCTTGGCTATCTGAAGCTTCCACACTCAGTGCTCAGTTAGCACCTTTTACAGATTTCTGTTGGTTGTGTATTTATTCATTTACCTGTCTGACAAGAATCCTCACCAGACTATGAACTTCACAAGAGTAAGTGCTGTATGTTATTAACTTTTTACACCACCAGATATAGCACAGGGTCTCATATAATAACTCAGCAATTCAATTTAATTCACTTAATTAAAGTGTAGAGTTGTGCAATAAACAGATTATGACATTACAATCAGAAGCAAATCTCCTATGGAAGAGAGGATCTGAGTGCACTTTCACTTTAAAAATTAACCCACCCTGACCCAAATGACACTTTCCCTATTCCAAGCTGTTGGCGCATCTGTTCACTTACACACCGTTTACAAATGCTCCCTTCCAGTTGTTGCTGCCTCATTCATATACAACTTTGTAACAGATTTTAAAATCTGATTCTGTAGCATGTTAGGAAATAAATCAGCAAGAAACTGACAATTAAAATCCTTTTGGGCTTGAGGAAAATGAGTCAGTATGCAAAACTCTCCACAGAAGTTCAGTGTATCCTTAAAATTTAGCTTAAAACTCCACTATCTACAATGCACTCACATTCATCACATTAATAGATTTGACACTGAGGCTCAAGAAAGGCAAAAATATTCAGAAGGTAGTTGGGGAACAAACAACTCACAATACATTATTTCACAAAGAGGTCCAATAAAGATGAATGGGAAATTTTAAATAGAGAGATATTTGCAAACAAAGTCATTGCTTGATGGAGTACTATACCTGATGAAATGACTAGAGGAGAAGTCTGAACTTGAAGAAATTCACAAACCAGGCAGTTAGCCCTGAGACGATTGGGAATGTACTGCATATGCATGGCCTTATTTACATACAGCATTCTCCCAGCTGCAAATACAAGATGTGAATCTATAATATGTACCCATCTACTGTATCCACATGTAGAATATCTGATGTAGTGAAATGGAAACTTCTGATTCCTTCACTGTCATAATCAACGCATTTATATTCATGCTTCTTCTTTTTATTCATCCCAAGTGCTAAGTCACCAAGAGGCACTAGGCAAGACTTTTAATATCCTAAGTCTTATTTTCCCTATAAAATGAAGATACAACCCATTTAGTTATCAAGTCTAAATATCCTGCTGATCAGCAGTAAAAAAGAGAAAAATATGCCAAATTGAGTATTTTTCCTTTTTAACTTCAAAATTCAGATAAAAAATGACCAGCACCTTTGATGTCAAAAACAGGCTAGTAGGAATGCATGTGGAAAGTTGATTTGACCAGATAATTTAAATTGGAATGTCTGATTCACAAAATATGAATTAAAAAAAATATGGTTACATTTTTCTTTCTGAGAAACAGTAAACAGCATATACTAAAACTTTGTTTTCAACAAATAAGGGAATAGTGTCTCATATGTGTATGCAAATATCACTATTTACACATATACACATATTAAGGGCAACATAGAATATATAGGAATTTGTTTCAGAGAGGAGCTTACAGGACAAATTTCAGTGGATAATTTTAAGCACAATGTGAACAGTGCTCCATTTTTCTTCCTGCTAAAAATGTCATAATGAAACAGTGAAAAGCACTTTTTCTCCCTAATTAAAGGCCACATGCTGCCTCTGTAGTAATCACAGATCCCATTAGTGCACAATGGGAGTTTGGGTTTCCATCACATTAAGTAGAGACTTAATAACATCATATATGTTTCATGTGTTTGCATCTTTTAGTTTTTGCAAATAAAGTCACTGATTGAAATCTGATTTGTAGAAATTTATGTTAGCATTTGGAATGTGAAATCATTTTCTTTTTTCCTGAGAGATGTGGGCTGGGGACAGGACAAACTGTGTATTAGGCAATGATGAGCTCCAGTAAGGTATTAAGACATGTCTTATTTTTGATATGTGATCTAATACCTTTTCCATAGACGATTCACCATAAGAAACTCAGTGTGATGTTAACACATTTACAAATAACTGATGCTGTATCTGTACTAGCCTTTCTCCATTAATAAACTTCCCATCCCATAAAAGAGAAGATAACCAAAGATTTAAAATATGTGTATTGATCACCTGTTCTGTAGCTGGCAGTTAATTTGTTAATTTTATGTCATACTTATGTGAGCAAAGTTAAGAGAGTGGAAGCCACTGTCCACAGCAGTCATATTTTAAATAATCTGCCAAAATTTTAATCCGCTGTCTTTTTTCTTCTTAGAGTTCCCCTAATGTTGCCCAGGCTGGAGTGCAGTGGTTATTCACAGGTGAGATCCTAGTGCACTACAGCCTGGAACCCCTGCACTTGAGTGATTCTCTGCTGCAGCTCCCATCTCAAACTCTCATTGGGCACCAGTGAGATCTGGCACTCTAGGGGAACTCATCCACACCTGGCTTGTCCACTGTCTTAAGTAAATACACTCCAATTTACACATTTCATACTGAAGATTCTCAGAAGCACATTCTAAACATATTTTAAATGCCTTTTGAGAGTAAATGGAATAATAAATTCATGTATCTGACTTTTACATTAAACTGTAAGCCCTTAGAAGGTAGGAGTTGCATCTTATTCAATTTTGCATTTTTAAAAGTATTTATCGGAGAGAGATCCAAGATGGCTGATGATTAGCAGCTCGGGCACGTACCTCCCAGTGAAAGCGCAAAGAACGAGAGGACGCCACACTTTCAGACGAATATTAGTTGCTCACGGACCAGGAGATTCCCAGTGGAGGAGCTCCACGGGTTGCCAGGGCGACTCTTGTGACCGGCGTGGCGGTTTTGCTGGTGCCTTAGCACGCCAGTTCTTGGTGCAGAGTCCGGATATTCCCGGGCAGAAAAGCACCATCAATCTTAACACCGCTGTTTTGGCCGGCTCAGTGGATTGCTCAGACTTCGGCGCAGGGAATCAACAAGTTGGACGTCAGAGACCCAGTTAGAAAGTCGGTAATTATAAAGACGACAGACGGACAAATATATAATGAAGGGAAGAAACCAGCGTAAAAAGGTAGAGAATACTCAAAATCAGAATGCCTCTCCCTCTACAGGGGATTGCAATTCCTCATCAGTAACGGAACAAGGCTTAATAGATTACACGGGTGTTCCAATAACAGAAGCAGGTTTCCAAACGTGGGTGATAAGAAACTTCTGTGAATTAAAAGAACTTATTCTAACCCAATGCAAAGAAACTAAGAACCTTGAAAAAAGGTTTGACGAAATGTTAATGAGAATGGACAATTTAGAGAAGAATATAAGTGAATTGATGGAGCTGAAAAACACAACACGAGAACTTCGCGAAGCATGCACAAGTTTAAACAGTCGAATTGATCAAGCAGAAGGAAGGATATCAGAAGTCGAGGACCAGCTCAGTGAAATGAAACGAGAAGACAAGAATGCAGAAAAAAGGATGAAAAGGAATGAGCAAAGTCTCCAGGAAATATGGGACTATGTGAAAAGACCTAATTTACGTTTGATAGGTGTACCTGAATGTGATGAAGAGAATGAATCCAAGTTGGAAAATACTCTTCAGGATATCATTCAGGAAAATTTTCCCAACCTGGCAAGGCAGGGTAATATTCAACTCCAGGTAATACAGAGAACACCACAAAGATATTCTTCAAGAAGACCAACCCCAAGGCACATAATTGCCAGATTTATTAGGGTTGAAATGAAGGAGAAAATACTAAGGGCAGCTAGAGAGAAAGTTCAGGTTACCCATAAAGGGAAACCTATCAGACTTACAGCAGATCTCTCAGCAGAAACCCTACAAGCCAGAAAAGAGTGGGGACCAATATTTAACATCCTTAAAGAAAAGAATTTTCAACCCAGAATTTCCTATCCAGCCAAACTAAGCTTTATGTGCGAAGGAAAAATTAAATCTTTTGCGAACAAACAAGTACTTAGAGAGTTCACCACCACCAGGCCTGCTTTACAAGAGCTTCTGAAAGAAGCACTATACATATAAAGGAACAACCAATATCAGCCTTTCCAAAAATATATCAAAAAGCAAAGAACTTTAACACAATAAAAAATTCACATCAACTAATGGGCAAAACAGCCAGCTAGCATCAAATGCTGGTATTAAACTTATATATATTTTAATTGGATAAAAAGCCAAAACCCATCGGTATGCTGCATCCGGGCCCATCTTACATGAAACAATACACAAAGACTCAGAGAGAAGGAAGAAGATTTACCAATTGAACAGAGAGTAAAAATAAACTAATAAACAAAAAGCAGGAGATGCAATTCTCACCTCTGATAAAGTAGACTTTAAAGCAACAAAGATCAAAAGAGGCGAGGAATGACATTACATAATGGCAAAAGGATCAATGCAACAAGAAGAGCTAACGATTCTATAGATCAACGAGATAGAAAATTAACAAGGATATTCAGAACTTGAACTCAGACCCGGAACAAGTAAACTTAATAAATATTTATAGTACTCTCCACTTCAAATACACAAAACATACATTACCACCTCACACCTATTCCAAAGGTGACTATATAATTGGAAGTAAATCACTCCTCAGTAATCGCATAGCATTTCATAGGTTTAAATTAAATATTGGTTGACTGTTTGTTTGTTATCTTCTTCCCTTATTCCTTCCTGACTACATCATTAAGTATAATTATCAGTATAAAAGAGGTTTTCAATACCCATTACTAAATTGCATTCTAGCCTGGGCAAGAAAGCAATACTCCCATTCTCTCTCCCTCTTTCTTTTCCTTCTCCCTCCTCCCCATTCTCTCTCTCTCTTTCTCTTCCTTTTTTTCTCCTTCCTATTCTCTCTCTCTCTTTCTCTAAAAAAAAAAAAAAAAAAAAAAGTATTTATCACTATTGTTTTCTTTCCTTTTCATTGAGTGAATAAATGCTGTATATGGTAAGTGCTAAATAAATATTTATTGAAGTAAAGAATATTTTACTGTATGTGGTAAACAGACCCTAGAGTGACCTCCAGTGATTCCCATGTTTTGTTCATGCCTTTGTGTCCAATCCTCTCCCCTTAGGTGAGTGCAAATAGGACCTGTGACCGTGACTCGCTTTTTTTTTTTTTTTTTTTGGTGGAGGGCAGGGTTGGAGACAAAGTCTCACTCTGTGGCCCAGGCTGGAGTGCAGTGGCATGATCTCAGCTCACTGCAACCTCCCAGGCTCAAGTGATTCTCCTGCTTCAGCCTCTGGAGTAGCTGAGATTACTGGCATATGCAACCATGCCCAGCTAATCTTTGTATTTTTAGTAGAGACAGGGTTTTACTGTGTTGGCCAGGCTGGTCTCAAACTCTTGCCCTCAAGAGATCTGCCTGCCTCAGCCTCCCAAAGTGCTGGTATTATAGGCATCAGCCACCACTTCCAGCATGCTCCTAATCAATGGAATATGACAAAGGGGATGGGATGTCACTCCCAAAAGTAGTTTATATCTTATAAGACTCCGTCTTAGCAGTCTGAAAGGAAAGACTCTCCTTGCTGATTTGATGAGGTAAACAGCTGTATTGGAGAAATCCGTACAAAAAGGGCAGCCTCTAGGACCTGGGCGGACTCCAGCTGACAGCCAGCAAAATGCCAGCATGCTTCACATGTGGGTATCCAAAGCCACTAAACATGTCTTTTAGGAATGTAAAACAACAACTTAAGACTTAACAAAATATCTTGCTGTATAGCAAAATTATTCTTGACATTTCTTTAAAAATAAAATAATAAATCACAGACTCTTTAGAGTTTAGGGTCCAGAGGTTGCAAACACATGCTCCCAAAGACCAGAAAAGGAGTATAAACAAACAAAGCAGGCCAGGTATAGATAAGCATAGATAGTAGAGCAAGTGCTGCATAAACAGCGATTGTCATTCATTCTCAGTGCCAGGAATGTGATAGAAGCTGCAAGACTGTGGCAAGGTAGAGATCATAAGTCTCATCTAAACACTACAGTCACTTCCTGCCTTCAGACGATCACTGTTCTCAGTATCACTAGATCTTTTATCATTCATTTTGAGATAAATAAAAAACATGAATTATTATGGAGAAAAATCACCTGCTGTCTAACACTGAAAAACTGATTATTATAAGGTGTTCAGTCCTGCCTTGGTCATGAAGTGCTAGTCAAATAAAACATGCCCTCTGATTTGACTCAAACCCTCATGTTAGAACTGAGGAAATAAAGGTTCAATAAGGGTAAGTTACCTGTAAAAGACCCTACAATTAGGAAATAGAAGACTTAGTAATTCTAAATCCAGCTCAAGCACCTGGGAACTATAATAAGTCATTAGAAATTAAGGATTCACAAACAGTCCTTTTTGAGTATAAATTATTAATCCGTGGCAATTGACTAAAACAAGGTACAGATAGTTTTTCAGTGGAAATGGCATGCTTGTGAGTTTAAAGAAGTCTTTTTTGTTTATTTGGACATTCAAAAGACAAAAGCAAAATAAATGCAAAATTCATTCAGTATAAGCATGACAAAAACTATTTACCAGTCACGTGCAATGCTAACAGTGTTTTAATTATTCATACACTTCAGAGTGAGGCTGTCAGCTTTCTCCTTTGTCTGAGTCACACTGCCTTCCACTAACAGAGAGTGAATGTCAAATCACAGCTGGGCTTCTTGGGATACAGGCAATTAAGATATTCACAATAAAGGTGTTTCTCCTCGAGGTTCTGAGGAGTAATGAGGCAAAAGAAACCCAGCATCCCATATTTCTGTGCAGAGCCGCTAAACCTTTCATTCAGCTGTAGTTTTGGTCTTTCACTCAGCTGTAGCTTTGGTTTATAACTTAGTGGCATATAACTCAGATTTCAGGTCTAATCATTTCAGTGATAATTGCCCAGATGTGAAAGTATGGATAATCAATACCATTACTGTATCCTGGGTGGTCAACAGGTAACAGGTACACACATTCATATGATTTACAACTCAGGCAAACTGACTGGCAGATACATTCAGAGTGCCTAATAGTATAGATTTTAAAAAGAGAAGAAATACCAGTAGCAGTTTTTTCTTAGGAAAATTCAGTGGATTTTTAGATTTGCAATATATCACTGTCCTTATTCAATATACTATTAAGAAGACTTAAAATTTAGCTGAGTCATTATTTATACCAATTAAAAGCAGCAAAATAACCAAAATTAGTAACTGAATAAGATTTGAATTTGGCTTTGGGGTACATTATGGAATTCTTCACCCACCATGTTTACTAAATCCCTGTTGTAGAGATGAGTCACTAAGCAGCTCTAGAGGGAAAGGGAAGGCATTGGGAAAGTAGCCAAATGTATCTTCATTTGATAGATTGAACCCCTGCCATTCATTTTTAAAAGATTGGCCATTGACTTGTCCTTTGAAGAAATCCTGTTTCATCCATGTTTCTGGATCCTAACAGAGAATCCTCCCTGCCCTTCCTTCCCACCAAAAGAAAACAATTTGGAAAAATTATTTTCCTTTTCATATTAAAAAAAAAGTGTATGAAAGTAATGTGTACACAAGCTCAAAACAAAGAAAAAAAAACAACTTAGTACAGAAAGTCTTATTATGAAAAGCAAGTAATAACTATTTGTAATTTTTTTGTCCCCTATTTGTTCTGGCAAAAGGGAAACCCTTTAATTCTGCAAATTGTTCCTGTTTCAGTTGTAATGTTGACAATCTTTAAATTTAAAAGAAAATCTTATGCATTATTTCCAGATTTATTAACTGTCATGTATCATTTATTGACTTTTTGCCATGATAAATGAGGATAAAATTGATTCTCTAGAAGCACTACTCTGGTTCATAATTAAGTAGGAGTGGTAAATCATCATTCTATTTTTCAAAACTAAGAGAAAATGGTTCAGCTAGTAGTATGCTTTTCTTCACGGAATGTCTTTTAAATCATTGCCAGGGACACTGCTACTGTAGGCATCACTGAATTGGAATTCTATAGAGGTATTAGAATGTTGAAACCAAGAATATGATTGAAGATACAGGCTAGTGAGTCAATTACAACTGTAATCTTCTGCTCCCTTCTGTTTCTCCTACCCTGAAACCCAAGCAACCTTTTCTAGGAAATCATTTAACAATTCTCTTATTTATCACTTTCAATGATGCATTTTACTTATACACTTTCATGATCTCTTTACTTTCTTGACTTCTTACTTTCTCATTTGAGTTTCGGCTTCACTCTTGTCTCCAAAATGAAGCTAAACACTTCTAATTATTCTCCCTAAGGGTTAACTTGCCTCTGCCTCATTATAGAACCATTTGGTTACCAAGAACCAAATTATTCTGTCTTTCTACTATAACCTCATATTATTTCTATCCACACGTTTAGAAATGATGTGGTGGAAAATACTATCCACCAGGAACCCACAAGCTGACTTCCACTTCTCGATTTGAATATGTGGCTTGGGAAACAACTAGAAAAACAAGAGGATGAAGTAAAAGAACCCTCAGCTCTGACCATCTGCCTACTTGGTGTCGGCACAGTGGTTAGCCTCATGGCTTTCAGGGCTGACAGTCAAAATGCACCACAATGCCCTCACTAGTTGTTTAGGGCAACTTCTGTGCTGATTGGTCAGTACCCAGTTGGAATAATCTATTCTCCCAACCAATATTTTTATTGGGTTCCTACCAGGAGCAAGGTATCTCCTAGACCCTGAGTATTTATTGGATAAAATATATATTCTAAGTCAGAGTGTCTCTGCTAGTAATCTAATGTGTGACTTTGGCCCAACCATTTAACATGCCTGGATTTCAGTTTCCTCATTTACAAAACAGGAAATGTTCAAAGTCCGTTTTTCTCAAGTGATTTATGAGTCAGTAATGATTACACTAAAATTGGTAGAATTCACTTTTTAAAGTTACAAGTAAAGGAAATAGGTAATATTTTTACAAAAGCAGTATGTTAGTTTTTAATTATAAAGATAAGTAAAGCCAATTTCCAGGGGAAAAATCAGTGCAACCATTTTCTCCCTGAATAAAATTCTAATTATCTACATCATCTCATTTTCCAGTTTCTAGCCATATTTATATATTCAGTTGTTTGGAATTTTCACCTTGAGAAGATAACGTGATTTGACAGAGCAAAATATAAAATATGATCTTGGAGATAAATAAACCTATTGAACTATACCAACCACAGTCCCGCTCTCTTCAAAGCTGCAGTTAGGTTCTAATTCCTCAGCAAAGAGATGAGCATGTATTCCGTGATAGGCTCTGTGAACCACATGGCATACCAAAATGTGTAAGAAATTATCTCCACCTTCAAATAGTTTAAGATGCAGTAATGTCACAAGCACAAATGTAACATGACTGTAAACAGACATGGCCTGGTGAGTCTCTAACATGTCATGACATTGCAAGAGCAAGAACTGTGTGGTTTCTGAGAAAAGAGCTGTCAAAGGAGATGGGATATAAATGACCTTGATTTAAAAAAAATAAGCTAACACACACATAACATATATACATAATACATATGCAGATGTATTAATATGTGTGCATATACGTATTGTGAGAGTGAAAAGTGAGAACCCATTCTCATCATTAGATTTAAAGAGTTAACAGACAAACATGAAGTACTTAGAACAATGCTTAACATATAGTAAAGGCCATACAAGGATGAGCTGTTAGGTCATAGGACCACTGACTTTTGAAAAAGGCCACAACACCCATGAGAGTCACAAATGATCACTGAACATCCTTCAGGCCTCCAAGGCCCAACTTTCTGATCCCTCTCTCCTGACACATTTGCCAGCAGAATCCAACTGGATGGACTAGCTCCTCTGCAACTTGTGCTGGGCATGCCAACCGGGTAGGCCAATTAAAGGGTCTTCATGTGCTTGGCTATTTTGGTTGGCATATCAAGAGGCAGGCAACACTGGCTGCACCATCTCTCTTATCTGGATTTTTCTCAAACCTCTCACTGCCCCATTTCCGCCAACCATGCAAAAATACCAATTTATTTTATGGAAAAAGAAAAAAAATTAACTAGAGGGAGAGATCTCATTATCTAACAGGAAATAATGTCTTTGAAAAAATTAAGCACCAGAGAATAGAATAACTATGGATTTGTAGCCTTTAAAATATTTTAGCCTCTAGAGATACCTGTAATTGTGCTTTTAAGATGAAATCTATGAAATAAATTTTAAGATTTATGAATATTTATTTTTCTATGAAAATTTTCTTAGAATCATAATGGTGTAGTTTCTGCATTGTGTCTTTTAAAAGCTAATTGCAGGTGGGATCTCTCTCTCATTATGTGAAAGGCTAGCACTTGCTCAATTTAAATGTGTGTATTCTTTGCAATCTTTATAGCAAATGTCTCTTGAAAAAGTGTAGTATTACTTGTTAGAAAATAGAACTTTTATCCTTTTTAAAAAGCATCAATATATGAATAATCTTAATTGTAAAAAATTTAAGACTTTCTGAAAGGAAATGACATTTTTACAATCTTGAGTCTGATAATAGAACAAAAGAATGACTTAAAGTATAAGAAAGACAGAGAGAGAAGTATTTGCATGTTGTAGAGAACAAAGACCTTAGAAATACAAATCTCAAAGCCATGCAAGAAATAATTAAGCAAGTTACACCCAAATATGCTATGCTATGAAAATGCTGAATTAAATATCTGTAATGTATCCCCACTCCACTGCATGTAAAGCTGCTACTTCCTTTTCTAAAGAAGTATCCTCTATAAGAAAGCTTTCAGCTAAAAGTAATAGTCCTTTGTATAACTGCAGATGTTCAGCAATAGGCATTATTGAGTCGGCAGGGAAGCTGCTCACCAGATTTTAGAGGGAGATGAATATTATAATAAAAAACCTGTCAGTCCTGCAGTCACAATTTCAATTCAGCCCTAACCCATAAGCAGGAGATCCATCTGCAGTGTCTCAGTTCCCCTCTGGCTTATCCTCAGCCTTGGACTGCTTCTGCATACTGTCTCCACTGCTGCTTCCATTAACCAATCAGGTGCTGAGGCAGAAGCAATCTTAACCTTGACAGCCCCTTTATATGTGGTCTCTGTCTTCCATTGCATTATGGCACAGCCATATGGGCATTCTGTGTTATTAATAATGTATATTTTATTAGGCAATTTTTATTAGCAATTTTGTCATTTGATAAGCCTATTTATTAGTTTTTGCAGCCATGTAACTAACCCAAGCAGGATATTCAGAGGAGGAAATAAAGACAAAGACCAATACACTAAAAGAATGAAAGATAGATGTGGGAGTACACTCCTGAATTAGGAGTTTGCTGACTAGACCAAAACAAAAAATCAGCAGATTGAAAGATTGTAGGGGGACTTACTCATAGGATGGGACCTTGCTGTCGTAGGGCTGCTATAGGAATTACTGATGACATTTATTCAGAAATGAGACTATCAAAAGTGAGCTGAAGAAACCAGCAGTGATCAACAGCTATCTCAGTAACCAGGAAAAAACCAGAACATCTAAATCCTACTTTCAAGACTTTACAGGTACTTTTCAGCCCTCATCTGTTAAAGCTCTGTGCCCTACTCTCAAGGGAAAAGCAAGGATAATGATGTTTATTATGTTCTAAGTCCTCATCAAAACACAGTCAGATGGCTTTGTGCTGAATGCTTTTCAGCCTGTGAAAATCTGAGGAGCTAGCCTGAGGCTTTTTCACTAAAACTGAGAAGGTGCTGCTTTTCCATATTTCCCTCCCAGCATTTCTGAATTTGCAGAAGTCACCCACCCTCCGTTTCTCCATCTGCACATCGGAGGAATCACAGCAGCCAACAACCTAATTTACGGGGAGATATGAGTTTTTAATGAGACAATATTTATATAGAACTTTGAGCTTCTAGGGAGACTCTGCTCTATAAATACTAAGTATTCTCAGGGTAATATTAGCACAGTCAATTGGATAAAATGAGGGCATTTTAGTTAGATAACAAGAAAAATAGTCCTTCAGCAAAAGAGAAAATGGCTATTGGGGGATTACCCCTGAAAGTATTCATCTGCCCTATTCTCCTATTTCTGTTTAGTATGAATGGCGAGAGTTGGGAGTGTGGAAAAACAGATGTGGCTGAGAGATGAGATATTAGACCCCAGGAGCACATTTACATCTGGGTGTGTATTTGGGATTTGACTTCTCAACAAGGAAAAGGACACATGAGGCTGCTTGTTTAGATTTAAAATATAAACAAATAAACACAGAGCGAGAAACATTTGATGGTGTGGCTCTTTCACTTTTGAATTAAATCATCTTTTCTTAAGGAGCCATGCTGTAGGTTAAAGGCAGAAATGGAGAGTGGGAAGATGAAGAAAGTAAGGTAAACCATGTGCACTACATAGAAAAGCAACAGTTAATGGCTATAGCAGTAACATCTACTCTACACTTGACAGTTAACCAACATGCTGATTTCATTTATTCCACAAAACGATCTTTGAAGTGAGTGTTATGAGGTCACCCTCTGTCTTAGCTCTGGCTCCAATAACAAAGTACCAAAGATTGGGTGGCTTAAGCAACAGAAATGTATTTCCTCCAGTTGTAAAGCCTGAAAGTCCAAGATCAAGGTGTCAATAGCGTTCATTTTTTCTGAGGTTTTCCTCCTTGGTGTATAGATTTATGCCCTTTTCCTCTGTCTTCACATGGTCTTCCCTCTGTCACCACGTGTGTCCTAATCTCCTCTTCATATAAGGAAATCAGTCATATTGGAGTAGGTCCCACCCTAACAACCCCATTTAATCTTAATTATCTTTTTAAAGTCCCTATCTCCAAAAACAGCAACATTGTGAGGTATTAGGGGTTAGGTCTTCAACACAGGGATTTGGGGTGGTGGGAAGGACATAATTAGTCCATAACATCCCCATTTTATAGACAAAGAAAATGAAGGCAAAGAAGGATACATGATTTTTTTTAAAGGTTCACCAGACCCCGTAACTCAAGTATCTAGTGGCTTGGGCTCAAGTCCTAAGTTCTAACTCCTGAGTCCTCACTCTTGTGGGATGGAAGAGCTGCAAGAGTGTGGTGTACCAAAGGAGCCAAAGTCAGAAATGCCTTTGCATGTCTTCAGAAGACAAGCTAATTCAACTGGAGCCACTCATAAGAAAACAGGCCATTTCAAGGAAAGGAGTATTAGTTACAGATTACTATTTGCCATTCACAAATATGCCTAAACAACTAAAAAGAGGCAAAAGGAAACTTCAGAAGTACCAGAATTGATCATAAATTACCTCTCCTCATGGAAATAGATATCCGATAATGTAGCTCCTTGATTACAACCTATCTCTAGTTTTTGAAGTTTGTCATAGGCTTGTAAGAATATTGAGGGGATAGCATGAAGAGAAACAGATTAATTGGAGACAATGAGGGTAGATTTTCATTATTCTTACTTTGTCACACACATGTACAATTGAGAGTTACTTCTTACAATTCTGTTTCCAACTCCATGCTTATTTGGGAGTTTCCTTGTTTTATTAAAAGATTTTGAGTCCAGCAAGTACATTTTTCCATCTGGTTTTTTTTTTTTTTTCAACCATTCCCAACACTAGGCTTATGAAGGTGTCTATTGGGAGGGTCCAAACATCTGGACGGAGTTTATCAGCCAAATGTCTCAGGAAAAAAGAGCAGAAATGTCCAGAAAGAGTGCATAGGCAAGGATCCCAAGTGTCAGTTTTAATTGCAGTTAGTTGTATATCATTTTCCCAAAAGGGGTTCTTTACTCATTTTGCCAAATGATCCCTCCTTCCTTTGTATTTCAAATTTTCTTCCTCTGTATGCATTTTACAATTAATCTACATCATTTTTTTCATTTTATTTTTTAAAATCCTAGAGAAGAAGAACATACCTATTATTTATGTCAGAAAGCCAAAGCAGGCATCATCAGACCAATCTCAACTCATAACTGAGCCTCTTACCAAGTCACCAAACCTTACTTTTTCATCTATAACTTTCAAATACTGTAATAACACCTATGGAGCCAGTTTTACAAATGTGTAATCTGTGCAATCAGTCATGGACCCGCTCTTAGAAGAGCTCCATGCTTGGTTTAATGTCTGCTCTTATGGTCTTGAAATTCTTAATGATATTTGAACAAGAAACCTCACATTTTCATTTTGCATTAGATCTCACAAATGATGCAGTTAGTCCTGCATAACTGCTCTACCTACCCAACAAAGCCTACAAAAAGCTTCTTTGTAAAAAAAAAAAGTGCTCAAGTATAGGCCAAGCCACAGTTCATTTTCACAATATGAGTATGGCATAGCAAGGAAGTACGTCCAAATGAGACCAGCTGGGAAGAAAAGGCATGGGGCAGGAGTCAGACTTGGCATCTAGTCCTGATCCTCTCATTGTTGGGGTGGCTTGGGCAAATCATTTCACCTCTTCATACCCTAGTTACTGAACCTAAATAATTACAATTTTTGGTTTTCTTCCCTGATGCACATTAGTGCCATCTAGGGAGTTTTTAAATGCCAGTTCTAGGTCCTTCCCCTGAGAAATTATTATCCAATTGTTCTAGGGTGGAACCTGAATGCAGCTTGAGTTTTGGCATTTTTTAAAGTTTCTAGGTGGGTAGGAGCATGCGGCAATTAGAATTTGAGTGTAAATTAGTATGACCCCTTTGGAAAACAAGTAGCTGTGCACACCAAACTGAACATACTCACGGACCAGGTCCAGTGATTCCATTCCTGAGTATATGCCCTATAAAATATTTACATATTTTTATCAAAATATTTAGAAAATAATATTTATGGCAGCCCTGTTTGCAGTAGCCCAAAACTGCAGTCAACACATGTCCATTAACAGTAGAATAGGTAAATAAATGGTGGCATATTCATAAATGGGGTATTGGACAACAACCAGAATGTTTTCCAGGAATGAACTATTGATACTTGCAGAATTTCACAAACATTGTGTTGGGCAGAAAAGGATAAAAGGCCTGACACAGAAAAACATAATACTCTATTATTTCACATATATAAATTTCAAAAATAAGCAAAAATAATTTACAGTATTCAGTTAAGACAAGGGTTACTTATGTGGAGAAAGTAACGACAAGAAAGTATATGGGGGCCTCCAGTGGCTAGAAATGTTCAATTTCTCAATCTGTTGATAGTTACAGGGGCATATTTACCTGTGAAAATTATTACGTTGGTACAAAAGAAATTGTGGTTTTTAATAATTGATATGCTTTGGCTGAAAATCTCAGCCTGAATTGTAGCTCCCATAATTCCTATGTGTTGTGGGAGGGACTCGGTAAGGTAACTGAATCATGAGGGCAGGTCTTTCCTGTGTCACTCCCATGATAGTGAATAAGTCTCATGGGATCTGATGGTTTTATAAAGGGGAGCTCCCCTGCACATGCTCTCTAGATGTGACTTTGCTCCTTCTTTACCTTCCACCATGATTTTGAGGCCTCCCCATCCATGTGGAACCGTGAGTCCATTAAACCTCTTTCCTTTATAAATACCCAGTCTCAGGTATATCTTTATAGCAGTGTGAGAACAGAACAGACTAATACAATAATTGAGCTGTACACTCATGGTGTGTACCTGTTATATTTCAATAACCAGTTAATATCAACATTTCTTACAAAATTTTAATATGCAATGAGGGTTGAGAATCAGACTAGATATCTATAACATCCCTTACAAGACAGAACATCTGTGTTTGACTTTTCTCAGACCTTAGTCCCTGTTAAGGTTGAGTAAGTAACACTAATGCCCTTCATGCTCTTTTTGCTACATCAATACCTTCTCTTTTTCTTCTCTTTTCACCTTCAACATGAAAGGGTTCCTTGATTTTCTTGTACTACATGTTGTTTAATTGGGGGGTCAAAAAGTCACTGATTCAATTATACACAAACTATTTGGTCATGGAAACAAACATATCTTTTATATCCAAATGTTTATTCTTTCATTCATCTATTACATGTTTTACAGATAATCAATGAAGAGAGGTAAGGAGGTCTTAGGGCAATAACCAGATGCCACTAGATGTGCTGGCTTGTGTGAGCACAGTCATGAGAGAGCAGAGTGGGGATGCACCAGCACTTCAGGTGTGCTGGGGATTATATGTCTCTCTGCACCATAAGTAGTCGAATGCTCTACCACTGAACACTATTCCCAATCTCTGCACTTTGTGGCCATAGGTAACAGGTAGTCTATTTACTCCCTGACAAAAAAGAGCATATTGAAGAAATTTCTTCTGAAAACCAGCAAAAACAACTAACAGAATGCAGGGCTGAGTATATCAACAAAGACAATGCTCTGTGGCTTTGAACACTCAGTCTAAGTGTGCAAATCAGGGAACAGTTGAATCAAACCCTGTCAGCCCTCCACACCTTAGACAATAGAGTCTAAGTGATGCCTGTGTATAAAGGTCGTGAACACAAAGTCTCCAATAGTGCAGATGGCACTCAAGACTGAAGAGTAATCAACTGAACTGTTTCTACTCCTTCAGGACACCCCAATTCTACAGCTTCATTGAGATCCACAGACTGAGAAGCAGTTTGGAGTAATTCATGACCACCATGAAAGTTTTATGTGTTTTCTATAAGGTATTTTTGTTATATAGATTCATAGGCATGGAAATAAGAAAGAAGGCTTGTGGATGATTAAATTTTTACACTTTACTCTCTTTAGTAGCAGAGACTATATCTACACTTGAAGGAAAGAAAATAATTGCCTCAAAGGCAGTTGTGTTTAGAGCCCCAGCCCCTTCCAGGAGAAAGGAAAACCATTTTTCTAAATCCAAGGTGCTAGGATTGAACTGAGAATACTCTCAGTTCAATTCTTATCAAGAAGTGTGATAAGAATCTTTAGTAACACCACTCTTTAAATCAACCAGGCTGAAATCCCAAAACATAATAAGATTTCTTAGAGAAGTTGTATGAAAAGTTTGTAAACTTTACATACCTTTCCAATAAAATGAGATTCCTTATCTCCTGAGTTTCAATTTTTATAATAAAAACGCACACAGATTAAAAAAAGGTAAACTCTTTCCCCCTCTCTCTCTGTCTGAAAACATACATAATAAAATGAAAATATAAGAAGTCTCAAAAACATAAAAATTACTCTAAAATGATTTTTTTTAATTCTCAATGTGGCTCAATTTTAAAAATTAAAATTAGGACCTTAATAATTAACTAAATGTTATACAGAAATTATTAATTTGCAGTGGAGATCAGTATTAGGGAACATCCATTCCACTGACTGAAATTATTTTTATATTCAAATTTAATAATGAGTATCAGTAAACCATGTTGCTCTTTTTTGAGGTTTAGTGAACACCTACTATTTATAAAAGACTTCTCTTGGACTTATAAGAGATAGAAAGAAAAACAGGCAAGGCTCTTGCCTTCAAAGCACTTACAAGCTCTAACGGGTAAGACAGCAAAGGAATAATATTATACATGTGACAAATACTGTAACAGGTCAGATTCAGAGGGACTCTAAGCTTGGGCAGTTAGGGACAGATTTGTCAGCTGGATTTAAAGGGTAGACAACACAAGCAATTGAAGCACCTTCCAGAGACAGGGAACAGTGTGAACAAAACCATAGAATAATGCAGTCCAAAATGTGGTGCATAAGCAATCTGCATCACAATCACCTTAAGAAAATAAAATCACAGCTAGGTGCAATGGCTCATGCCCATTATTCCCAGCACTTTGGGAGGCTGAGGCAGGGGTATTGCTTGAGAACAGGAGCTCAAGAGCAGCCTGAACAACATAGGAAAACCCTGTCTTAACAAAAAATAAAAATAAAAAATTAGCCACACGTGGTGACACATGCCTATAGTCACAGCTACTCAGGAGGCTGAGGTGGGAGGATCACTTGAACCTGAGAGGTCAAAGTTGCTGTAAGCCCTGATCACCCCAGTGCACTCCACCCTGGGAAACAGAGTGAGAGCCTATCTCAAAAAAAAAAAAACAGAGAAAGAAAATGAAAATTAAAATTAAATTGTTGCTACCCACACTCTGACTTGAAGGTTCATATTCAACAAGTCTGTTCTAAGACCCCCCAAAAAATAGATCTGTTTTTATATAATAATATATATTATATATTTACATTATTTTTATATATGATATTATATAAAATATACTTTATTATAAAATCATATATTATATCATATATTATATAAAATATATTTTACATAATATATAAAAATTATATAAAATATATTTTACATAATATATAAAAATTATATATTATATATTATAAAAATATATTTTATATTTTTATATATAATAAAATATATTTTATATATTTTAAAATACATATTATTCCCTGCCCCCTGCACATTCAGGGGCTCAGCCCCCAAGCTGTGAGCTCCTTGGGGGCAGGCCCTTAATAAATGTGAACTGCTGCTGCCAAAAAATATATATAATATATATTACATAAACATATTTATATAATATATATTATATAAACATATATATATAATATATTATATAAATATGTTTATATAATATAATTATTAAAATATATTTATATAATATATACATTTATATATTATAAAATAATGTATATATTATATATTATATATACACATATACTTTTTCAAATATAATATATATACACATACACACACATATAGAGAGAGAGAAAGAGAGCACATCAAGTATTCACTGGCATAAAAAATGGAAAGCAAATATTATATTCAAATTAAACTAAAAAATAAGTGAGGTCTGAGAAAGAAGCCTGAAAAGGTAGATTGGAAATAGAGTGTGTACTTCCTTGAGTATCAAAATAATGACTGTGGACTTTTTCTGTAAACAACAGAAACCCAACAAAGTCTTTTGTGCAGCTGAGTAACACGGTCAAAGTTGTGTTTATTGACTCAGCAATGATGTGAAGAACAGTGTGGAGTGGGCAAAGCGAGAGAGGCACAGGAAAGTAAAATGGCTACTTCAATCATTCAGACAGGAGAGAATAAGTTCAGATGTGGATGGGAGGTGAGGGAAGAAAGAAAAATAAATCTCTGTTGAGAAAATGAACCTAGACTGTGATGTTCACAACAGGAAATAGAAAATTCTCAAATCTCAGTCTACTGCATTACCATGTTCAGAGGAAGACCTAGGCAAGGCCACTGACCACAAAATGCTAAACTTACCTTTCTCTGATTCATCTTTCTCTGAATGTTTTCTAGAGTTTTGTTTGTTTTTTATTTTATCAATTATAACTCTAGCATTTTTTACGTCTCTCACCTTTTAGGTAAAAATTATTGACTCCCAGTCACTAAATGCCCCTGATTCAAGACCTGGACTTCACTTCCCTAAGCCTTCCTCAAAATCATCCACTACAAACTCAAACCCAGTAAGAAGCCCATCCCAAATCGCCTCACTGAAACACCTGTGAGATTTTCCTAAAATGTTCGTTGTCACAGCAAGTTAAATAATCCTAGTTTTACTTGACAACAAGTATGTTTCTTCTAATCTTTGGTTAGTTGGGTTCAATACAAAAAGAATATCAACAAGGACAAATTACTAATACTGAGTAGCTGGTTGACTTAAGACAGATTAGAAAGGACTTTAGAGTTTGAAGCCCAAGTGAGTATAAATTAACACTGATAGAAAAGAGATATCAGAAGTATGAGCCAATTTTCAACTTGTGAAATTTGAAGGAACAACATGACATTCAAGAGAAAATGTGAAGCAGGTAACATGTTTACAGGCCCCCAGTAGTGGAGGAGATATCAAGGAGAGGTGGAGATAAAGAATCATGCACAAAGATGATTACTGGTATCTTGAAAATAAGGAGACCCTTAAGGAAAAAGAATGTAGAATTTAAAAGATGGCCAAGTGGGAAGTAGGAAGTGGGGATCTGGCCTCTAATGAGTCCCGGATGTTGCCAACTACCTTCAATCTGTACAATACCTGCTTTTTGTCCATCTCTCTATGGCATTCAAAGATCCCCATTAAAGAATCCTCAGTGGTTTCTGACCAAACAACTTCTTTGCACAGCATCACAAGGTAGATCAACAAGTCATTGTCAAGATTAAAAGCCTATATGAGCTTTGAGAGAGATCTAGTTTGTCAATTCTGCTGTATTCTCAGGGCCAAATATAGTATATTACATAGACACTCAATAAATATGAGCTCTATGGGTGAAGAAGAACAATAAAGCCCTGAGATATTGGTCCGCAAAATGCTGGGCAGTTAATCTCCTTATCATTGTTCTAGCTCTGGGAGCAATAGATAGAGTTTCTAGTGACAGGAAGAAAAAAAATAAAGATTATTTCAATAATTTTACAATTGAATATGATAGAAACCTAAAACAAACCAGGCACACTGAATATAAGGGAGCATCATCTTTCAAAGTATGCACCTCAGATAAACAGACCTGAGTTTGACCCAGTTCTACTACTTAATACCTCACTTAATTTCTTTAACCTTTCATTTCCTCAACAGTGAGTTGGAAAAATAATGCCTTCATCATAGGATTGTCATGAGTGTTAAAAGCTCTTGGCACATGGTGTATGATTAATAAACAATGGGAAAAACACAGCAACCCTAACAAAACTATGAGATACCACCTTATGCTTATTAGGATGACTACTATTAAAAAAAAAAAAGAAAAGAAGTGTTAAAAGAAATCAAAACTCCTGTGCATTGTTCATGCCAATGTAAGATCGTGTAGCTGCTATGAAAAACAGTATGGCAGTCCTCCAAAAAAATAAAAATAGAACTATCTATGATTAGGACTTCTTGCAAAGACAGAGAGTAGATTGGTGGTTACTGGAGAACCAGAAAGGTGGGAAAGGTGGAGGGGCAGATAAAGAGAGTTGATTAATGGGTATCAATACACACTTAGATAAAATATACAGTTAGATAGAAGAAATAAGACTTAGTGTTCAAGAGATGAGTAGGGTAACTCGTTAACATTAATTAACATTAATCTATTGTATCTTTCAAAACAACTAGAAGAGAAAATCTTAAATGTTCCCAGCATAAAGATAAATATTTAAGATGATTGTTATCTCAATTACCCTGATTTGATCTTTATACATTATAAGAATGTATCAAATTATGACATGTGCCATGAAAATATATATATTCATTGTGTATCAAAAAAAATTTTTTTAAAAACAGAATTATCAGATGACCCAGCAATTCCACTTCTGGGTCTATATTAAAAAGAATTGAAACCAGAGTCTCCAGGGATATTCGTACATCCATGTTTACAGCAACATTTTTCATAATAATCAAAATGTGAAAGTAACACGAGTCCATCCACAGATGAACAGATTAACAAAATGTGGTATTGTGCATACAATGGAATACCACTCAGCCTTTAAAATAAAGTAAATTATGACACATGTTACAGTATAGATGAATGTTGAGGACATTAAGCTAAGTGAAATAAGCCCATCACAAAAGGAAAAACACTGTGTGATCCACTTACATGCAGTTCCTAGCATAGTCAATTTCATAAAGATGGAAAGTAGAATGATGGTTGCCAGGGCCTGGGCGAGATGGACAGTTGTTACTGGATTATAGTTTTACCTTACCAAAATGAAACAGGTTATAGAGATTGGTTGCACAACAATGTGACTGTATCCATACACTTAAAAATGGTTAACCACAATTTAAATAAACAAACAGCAACAGCAGCAATAACACATGACAAGAGAAAAGAATCAGTTGTGTCCACCAGAGGTCACCCTCACTCAGGGCCCAGTAGCAAGTCTCTTCAGAGCAGTGCCCTGAAGCTATGGTTTTGTTCAGTGCTGCCCTCAAGGAGGGCAAGATTGAACAAACAGAGTGACCAGGTAACAAGGGAGGCACCTATGTAACTTAGAAAAAGCCATTTTTCTCAGAATTATTCCTCACAGAAAAGGGCTACCTCCTTTGGGCATCAAAAACCTTGTTTAGAAGACAGGAAAACAGAAAGACCAAGATGCTGAGATTTTTATGTTAACACAGTGAGAAGGATGGGTGGATGCTACAAAAAGAACATGACACAAGAAAAGCCAAACTTGTGGAGGAAAAGCATAAAGCTAGAAAATTCAAACACATGGAAGAGAAATAAATGACTTGAAAAGCGAGCTACATTTCTTCACGAGGACAAGAGGGGGTTATTACTGGGCCAGGGGCAAATTGTACCCAACAGGGAGTGGCATTTGGGTTCTGTAGGCTGGCCTGAGCCACCAGGCTCCATTCTTCCTGGTTGTTATGGGAACTGTGTAGCTGCCTACCAGTTTCTGAGACCAATTTTTAATACACAGAGGCAAAAGATCAACACATTTGGTGATTAGGAGGTCAGTGTCAGGCTTGGAGAGAATATTTTCAGTATATTGGTGGAACTTGAAGTTATATTAATTACAAGAGATCAAAAAGTGAGAGTGAAATCAATAATGGAGGGAACAGATAGTGATCTTTTTTAAAGAAAGCTGTTTTGGAAAAGAGAGAAATAAGATATTAATCTTAGAGGTCAGCAGGGACAAGCATGAGAGATAGCAATGTTTTCTTTTCTTCTGTAGCAGGCCAATTAAGGTCCCCACTCCCCAAGATACTCACACCCTGGGCCTCAGGATATGTGAATACCTTACCTTGTATAGCAAAAGAGACTTTGCAGCTGTGATTAGCATTGAGGAACTTGAGATGGAGAGATAATCCAGATGAACCTGGTCTAATCACACAAAATCCTTAAACGTGGAGAACGGTTTCTGGCTAGGTCACAGGTGCCACTCTGCCAGATCTGAAGATGAAGGAGGGGGCCATGAACCACGTAAGGTAGGTGGTCACTTGATGTTGGAAAAGCAAGAAAACAGATTCTACCCTACAGCCACTAGAGGGAACCAACTCTGCCACTGCCATAACCTCAGCCCATGGAAACCAGTGTCAGACATCTGACCAATACTGTAAAATAATGAATTTGTGTTGTGTTACATTTATGGTAATTTGTTACAAACACAACAGTAAACAGAGACAATTGCTTACAAGAAAGCTTATTAAATAACAGAAGTACACTGTAGAAGAGTACAAAATTATCTTAAATATTACAGTATTAACTAATGCATTAAATGGAGATTACTAAATACACCTCCCATATGTCAAAGTGCTACATATATACCAGTTATTCTAGCCATGAGAAGACTAAACAACTACTATTAGTATGTTGCTTGAAAATGGGAATTTATGAGTTTTTTTCTGAGACAAAGTCGTGCTCTTTTTACCCAGGCTGGAGTGCAGTGCTCACTGCAACCTCCGCCTTCCGGGTTCGAGCAATTCTCCTGCCTCAGCCTCTTGGGTAGCTGGGATGCCTGTCACCATGGCTGGCTAATTTTTGTATTTTTAGTAGAGATGGGATTTCTCCATGTTGGCCAGTCTGGTCTCAAATTCCTGACCTCAGGCAATTTGCCTGCCTCAGCCTCACAAAGTGTTAGGATTACAGGCGTGAGCCAGCACGCCTGGCCATGAGTATTAAATGATAATTAAAGAATAACATTTTAAAAAAGAGAAAAAAGCATACTTGAGGAAAAATTGTTGCTTCTGAATCAGAAGCATCCATCATTTATTCAACATATATTTATTGAATACTTGCTCTGTGTTCTGCTCTATAGTAGGCTGTAGTGACAGGACAAAGAAAACAAGATGGACAAACTCCTTGTTCTCCAACAGCTCAGATTCTAATGGTAGACTAAAACAACTAAGAAATAGGTACATAAAAAGAAGTTACATGACAAGTGTCAGGTGGAAAAATAAAATGGAATTTAGGGATATCAGGTGACTGAAGGAAATGCTAATATCAAGCATGGCCAGGGAAAGACTTTCTGAAAAGGTGGCCTAAGAGATACTACCTGAATATAGTAGGGGAGTAAGTATAGGTATAGCAGGGACACATGTTCCAGGCCGAGGAGACAGTAAGTGCAAAGGCCCTGGGTTGTGTGCACATTTGGCAAGCTGAAGGCTAAATGAACAGTGCCCTGTGTGTAGCCCAGTGAGAAGAGGAAAAGTGCTAGGAAATTAGCTCAGAAAGGAACAAATATATGTAAGGGGACATGGAACCTTATAAGCCAATTTTAAGACTTTGCTTTTAAGACATGAAGCCACTGGAAATAGAGTTTTGAACAAGAGCTGTGATATAATTCAAGTTAAACATTAAAAGAACCACTCTGAGCAGTGTTGAAACTAATCAGGGGAAGAAGTGAGGCAAACATACAACAAAGATTTTAGTTTGAACTGGAAATGATCGTGACTTGGATTACAGTAGTAACATCGAAAGAGGTGATAGGGAGCTAAATTAGATGTAGTCTACAGAAGAGATATGGAGTCAAGAGTGACTCCTAGATTTGGGGCCTGAGGAACTGGAAAACTGACTTGCCACCATGGGGAGATCACACGAGATGACATGGTTGTCTACCATTTGCCCCTAGGGAAACCTTCCAAATCACCTCACCCCACTCCAGACACATTAGCCACACTCTCCTACCTCCCTGTCTCTTGGCTCTGCCTCTGTGGTTGCTCCAGCCTGCTCCTGCCTCCAGCCTTTTCTATTATCTGTACTCCACAACTTCAAGGGTGCAGTCAAGCACTCTTGGTATTGCCTTCATTTTGCTTGAGGATTGGAAGGGAAGAAGAAACAACAGTTTTCTCTTTGCAAATTCCTCTCTAAGTATTCTATCTTAGTAAATCAAAAATGAATCTCTGGGTGCTGTTAGTGGTGATGAATGGGTCTCTGAAACACTCAGATCCTGAAAGGTGTATATGCTGTCTAGTACCTCTGTTAAAATCATGAGGATACTTATCCTCATCATTCTCAGCTTTGAAGCTTTAGCCAAAATATAGATGCAACAGAAAAAGTCTCTTTTATACATCATGCTAAGTATACATGATATCATGTAGTCAATAAAATAACAATTATAAATAATAAAAATGTGACAGCTCCTTGTATAAAATGAGAAATTAAAAATTAGGCCACTTACAAAAGAAATTTTAATATATAAATATGTACTAACTATACTAAAATCAAAGATATTAAACTATATTAAAAATCAAAAATTTTAAATATCAGTATTCATAATAAAAAATAAACATTAAAGTAAGATATCATCTGCCTATTAAATTGAATATAATTAAGGAATTACCCATTACTATGGTATGCAACAAGGATTAGTGGGAAGTCTGTTAATTGGTACAAATTTATGGATTCTAAAAATGTATTTTTTTAAAAGAAACTAAAGAATGGCAAAATATGTGTTAAACATATTGCATAATTACATGTAAAATTTGGAAGCAATATGAAAGTCCAATAGTATCTGATAGATTAAATCAATTATAGAATACCCAAATAATGGAATACTATGTATTTATTACAATAAGGCATGTATATACATAGAGAAAGAAAGACAGGGGTAGAGAAATGAAAGCTATCCACAATATATTGCTAAGTAACAAAAAGTATACCACAAAATAATAAAGATAATATGATCATATACATGTTATATGTAGATTACAGAAGTCCCATAAATATATGCACATTTAAATTATCAATAGCATCAGTAGTTTTATTTATTTTCTAAATTTTTCTATGTGTGTAAATTTTATTGATAGAAAAAACAGCAATAAAAGTCATACAGATGTTTTCAGAAGATTTATGTTGGCTCAAGAAAATGTTTATGGTATAATGGTGAAAAAGGAGAACACAAAATTACACACAAAAAATGGTTACGAGAAGAAAAGAAAATTTTGAGTAGAATAAAGGCTGTTAGAAAATACATAGAAATATTCACAATGAGTTTAAGTGTACAACTTAAAAAAAAGAAAGAAATATGCACAATGGTGATCTCTAGGTAATTTTTTTCTTTATATTTTATGAATACCGTATATCAAGCATATATTATATTTATCATCAAAAAAGTTACTGTAAGGCTTCTTTTTATTTGTATTGGTTTATTTGTCTCCCTGACTGGATTGCTTTGCAAGCGTAAGGCTTGAAAGAGAACTGATTTTTATTGCTCATTCCCCTTCTTCACATCTCACATTGCTTTATTTTGAAGAAGCTGGCAGCTAATTGATTTCCCACTTCATCTCTGTCTTTGCACCAAGCCCACATTCTTATCTTCAATCTACCCCTTGTTACTACTTACTTCTTTCTCCTCTATTTCACTCTGGGATGATTGTTCTGAAATATGATTCATTATTCTGAAATATAACCATCAATCACCACAGAGAAAAAATTGTGCAGGGAGACATACAAAAATCTGGAATTGTATAATACAATGTCTAATATCAATGTTCACAATGCAATTCCTATGTGAAAAGGATATCATCTAACAAAAGAAACAAATATGAAGTCTCTGACATCCTGAGGGGGGCAAAAAAAACAGGAGCCATGACTATTAAGTCTTAGCAGGAGGGAGATACAGCTCTGAGTCACCAAACTAGATTATGTCCTCAAGGAAATCTGTAAAATTAAGACTATAAAAGATGGCCCAGCTGGTTAATTAGCACACTGTACAGAAGATTATGTTTTATAGTTTGATTTTTATATTCCAAGCTATAGCCTAATAAGCCAATTACATTACCAAGGACTTGATGAGTTCTCTTTCTCATAGGAGCTCACCGCGTCACTAAACTTGCATATACTTTATAGACAATTAGGGTGATTTTTGTTAGCTACCTGATTTCTCAGACCTCCATGCTAAAATATCAGCAAGCAGTGAAATGCTTCCAGAACTGCTAACACACAAAATGCTATGCTTAGATCCCAATAATGCCAGCTGAAGGAAATGATTCATTTATTAAGGCTGTAATTACAGGCTATGAAACAGCTGGTTATGGGCTCTTTCTCCCAGCCTGAGCTACTTTCTAACATCTGTTAGTATGAGCAGAGTAAGGCACTGACTCATTCTTTCAAGCATCCTCTTCCAGATAGAAAAAAATATTATGTTTCAGAGGGGGTGCTTAGGGTGTTCAGTCAGAACTATAAACAAGAGATCAAATGTTGGGGAGCCAGGATGACCAATACAGGAACTTGAACAGCGATATATACTGAAGATTGTGTGACATCTTTTTTAACTAAACAAAAGCCCATGTCATGCATGCCAACCTAGAATAGGCTTTAATGTCTAATAGTTCCACGAGGCTGATGCTGATGCTGATGTTAATGATAATGATGATGATGACGATGCCCTTTAATTGCTTTGGCTTTCCATGCCCATTTTATTACAGAACCTGTATTAGTGTTTATCTTTGCATAATTCATGTTCTCTCTCTCCCTCCCTCCCTCCCTCTCTCCCTCCCTCCCTCTCTCTCTCTCTCTCTCTTTTCCTTTTTTACCAGAAGAGAGTGGTTTAATCTCATTGGTGAATTTAGGAAGAACAAACAGGACAACTCACTTCCTCTGCTTTTCTTCTTGAGTTGGGTTTTAGCTGGAGGAGAGTAGGAGAAGACCCCTCTCATGTTATAACTTCCACAATTTATTCTTTGTCATTTAAAGCAGTGATAGTTTGGCAGGCATCTGCTACTCCTTTCTATTTCTGAATCCAGTCTGAGCTAAGGGTAGGATCAGGGCATGATTCAGTGGCCTCTCATGAAAACCCAAGCACACAGTCAGCACTTAATATATTTCAGCAAATGCCATTCCTTCCTGTCAACTGCTACAGGAATTTGTTTTTGCATTTTTTTGCCTTAAAGCATTGAACTATTCTCTAGTTCCACTATTTTTGTCTTGTCTAGTTCTCAGCTAGATTATACCCATAGGAAAAAGGCTGAATCTTACTTCTATTTTCTCTCTTGTTTCAAATAACTCCCTAAACACAATAGTTGGTACTGCATAAATAAAAGATGGGACATAGTATTGTATATGCACCATAAAGTACCATCATTGTGAATTCAATTGGATTAAAAATTTAAACAATTTAATGAAAATTCACCTCATATCAGGATTTTACATATTAACATTTTCTTTGAAGAATGCTTTTTGATGTATGTGGTCCTAAAGTTTTAACCTAAAGGTTAAAACTCCCTGGGTAAGGAACTCCAAGCCAGTTATTGCTGTGGCTATATTTTTCATTGTACCATATGCCCAATCCCCAATAATATAACATATAAGCACACACACACACACTCTCTCTCGCTGACTTGAAGGCTTCAAAAACTGAAACATGCCAACATTATTTAAAACATACAGTAATATCTAACATAATACAAATATGACCTTTTGAACAAGAGTTAATCATGGCCTTTACTTCTGAAGGAAATAAGAAGAATTTATCTTATGTTCTCCTCAGAGAAGTTAAAAATCAGGAAAAGAAAAAACCCCGTATGTGTGTGTGTATGTGTGTGTGTGTGTGTTTGTGTATTGCATTATAAAACATGCTATAAGACACGAGGTGACATTATGCTTAGAGACAATTTTTACACAAAAGACATATATTATTAATAAGTACTGCAAACTTGCAATCTTTATCTTAATAAAGATTTACTTGGTGAGGGTATATTGGTGACAGTGTGGTCAGTAGGAACACTAGATTTTAAGCCACCTCTCACACCCGCGGGTGGCCTGATGTTGGACATTTGGATATGTACCTTACCCTTATGAGTATCAACTTTCTCATCAGTAAAATTAATAAATTAGAATTGCCCAGCTTTAATGGCGTACAGCTATTGTTTAAAAAATGTTCAGTGAATGGGCTGTCCAAGCTAAGAGTAGCCTTTTTAAAAATGTAGATCTACAAAAAATTATCTGTATTAAACTGTGTGGTTTAAAAGAGAGTAGGACACTGAAACCAAATCCCAGCTCTACCACTTCTCACCTGCAAGATGATGAGAAACCTATTTAAGCTCTCTTTGTCAGTTTCCTTATCAATAAAATTCAGATAGTACATAGTATCTGCTATAAGAACAAAATGAGATGATACTAGTAAATTTCCAAAAATGGTGACTGTCAGGTAGTTAAGTGTTCAAGAAGCTATTTTTATTAGCTTCTGAAGCACAAAACTATCTCTACCCAAAGAAATATTTGTGGAAAAAATATCTGGGGGCTGAGATCACATAAATAAAAGTAATCACATCTTTTCTGATGATCTCCTCCAAAGAGCTTTAAAAAAAGATTCGCTATTCCATGTAAGGGCTGCCTATCTCAACCATAAATATGTATTCTTATGTTTCTAAAACAAAATTATAATTTGGTTTACTCTTGGGTCATTAAAAAAATATATGATTCCTTTTATTGTTTGGTCATTCTTTGTTAATCTTATATTAGGTGACATCCCATTGCCACAAATACTTTCCCTCATGTTTCCAGGGTGTAACCTTTAAGAAGAAATTTAATGCATAAAATTCCCCACTCCTGACATTAATCACATGGTAGGAGGTACAATTATAGGAATTAACCAGATGTAGATAGCATTATTAGGATAATTAGCAATAATTACTAGTGTTATACAAATGGAGGAATCTTACTGTTACTTAAGGAGATACATCATGAGAGTGATTCAGAGTAGATTTTAAGGATTGAATTTTGATCTGAATAAATTATTGTGAGGATGCTTAAGCAACGCTATTTTGAATTTTGAGACTTCTCTTCCTGATTATTTCATGAGAAGCGTAGTTGATTGTTTTGTTCTTTGAAGGCTTGAATTATTTGGACAGTGAATTACCTCATCTTTTAGGATCAATAAACCACTTCAAGCTTTAGAACTAGGTTCCTCTTTCAAGCCATGAATATAATGAGATGACACAGCAAATTGCCTAAGGAAGAAGATAACACTAAGAAAAAGACAAGCCAACTGAATGTCAATACCATTAGCATTTGTTAGGGACAAAAGGAGGTACCTTAGTGACTTTGAAGGTATCCAATAAACAGATTCTTACACATTCTGACCTTCTCTGAGTTGTGTTCTGGAGGATAAAGGAGTTAAAGGAAAAGTATAAAGATTAGAGATTTGGGAGAGTATGTTATTATTTAAACACACTTTCCAAAATGTACTTTCTACCCAGGTATGATAAATATATCCTGTATTTCTAGATTTCATGCTTGTGCGGTTTTCTAAAAATTACATGCTTTGTTTTGCCACTGTAACAGAGTGGGAATAAAAACTCAAATGCTATTTTGTTGTTTAGTTGAAGTTAGGTCAATACAGAAATACAGAATTTATAAACCAGCTTTTCTTAACAGAAAACTGCCTTTTTGAGAATGTACATTTACAATAATATAGTGAGGTTTTCCAATACCTCGTAATAATTTCTTCCTCATGGTAGAATTGAGTAATCAACCAATTGCAAACAGACAGCTTGGTTGTATCTCTTCTTTTTTTTTCTATGACAGAGTCTCACTCTGTTGCCCAGACTGTAGTGCTATGGCCCAATCTCTGCTCACTGCAGCCTCTGCCTCCTAGGTTCCAGCGATTCTCCTGCCTCAACCTCCCAGGTAGCTGGGATTACAGGCACACGTCATGACGCCCAGCAAAGTTTTGTATTTTTAGTAGAGACAGGGTTTCTCCAGGTTAGCTGACTCCTAACCTCAGGTGATCCACCCCCCTCAGCCTCCCAAACTGCGAGGATTACAGGTGTGAGTCACAATGCCTAGCCGACTGTGTCTTTAAACTCTTAAGATTACTCTTATTAGTGGGGCTAACTGGATGGAACTAAAATATTACATCCACCTTACTCCTTGAAGTATATGACCATCCTTCACCTTTAAGATTACCATACCCAACTAGACAGAGTAGCTCAGTAGGCAAGACCTCTTTCCTGGTCTGTGAAACAGGCTATCCTTTCTGTTTACACTGCATACATAGTGAGGACAGAAGAGAATTGGGTAGGGCAGGTGGGGATACAAGGATATACTTTAAAATTACATTATTTTCCATAGCCACTAAATCCAACCTCCAAATAAAGCTGTATCCAATTCAATTATTACTCTGCCCCTTATATTTCTACTGATTAGAGTTGCAGGTTGAAGTTTTCAGAGAAAATTTTTTTTTAATTCCAGATTAGGGATCAGATGTGTGCTAATAACTATTCAGGTTTAAGTACATTCTACATAGCTATAACTTGATAGGATTCATCATCAAAAAATTAAGAGCCAGGGAGGCAGAGCAACACGGCTGAATAGAACCATCCAGTGACCATCTTCCCTGTAGGGAGACTTAATTGAGTAACTATCCACACAAGAAAACACCTTGGTAAGAACCAAAAATCAAGTGAGCAATCAGAGTATTTGGTGTTAACATTGTATCAAAGAAAAAGGTACTAAAGAGGATAGGAAAAATGTCTTGAATTGCTAACACCGCCCGTCTCCCATCCCTTGGCAGTGGCCACATGGTGTGGGGAGAGATTCTATGTGCTTCAGGTAGAGCAAAGTGATTGTGGGACTTCATATTAGAACTAAGTCCTGCCCTGTCACAGCGGAAAGCAACAGGGGGCAGAACTCAACCAGTGCCCATGGAGGGAGTATTTAGACCAGTCCTAGCCAGAGGGAAATTGTCCATCCCAGTGGTTGGAACCTGTGTCCCAGCTAGCACCAACAATGTGCTAGGAGTCCTAAATAAACTTGAAAGGGAGTCTAAGCCAAAAGGAGTACAATTGCAAGGGAAGTGCTGGTGCTGGGTTGGGCTCAGAGCTAGTAAACTTGGGCAGGGGGCACATAATTCAGCAGCCCACCTGGACTAACCAAGGGATTGCTTGTGTATTCCCTCCCCCAACCTATAGAAGCATTGCTTGCAGCTCTGGGAGAGACTATTTCCTTCTACTTTAGGAGAATAGAGGGGAGAATAAAGACAACTTTAACTTGCAACCTGGATAGCAGCCCAGGCATGTTAAAATAAACCACCAAGCAGACTCCTAAAGCCTGCATCCGGGCCCTATCTCTCAGATATTTCTAGACAAATGCTGGACCAGAAGGGAACCTGCTGCCTTAAAGGGAAGAACTTAGTCCTGACAGAATTCATTACCTGCTGACTGAAGAGCCAGGGCCATTCTGGCCTCAAATGTGACCTAGCACATTCCCAGATTTGGTGGCCCTGGGGAGAAACTCCTTCTGCTTGAGAAAAAGAGAAAGAAGAGTAAAAAGGACTTTGTCTTGCAACTTGGGTGTGGGTACCAGCTCAGGAACAGTAAAATAAAGTACGAAGCAGATTTCTAAAGCTACCAACTACAGACCCTGGCTCATAGATAAGATTTTAGACCCATCCTGAGCTAGAAGGAAACTTGCTGCCCTGAAAGGAAAGATACAAGCCTGGCTGGATTCACCACATGCTGATTAAAGAGCTCTTGGGCCATAAAAAGACATGAGTGGTAGCCAGGAAATAAACATCACAGGCCTTGGATGAGACCCAGTACTGTCCTGGCTACAGGTCTGACCTAGCACAGACTCAGTGGTGGAGGCCACAGTGGTTCTTGCATCACCCCATCCCCAGCCCTGGGTAGCTTACTTGGGGAAGCATAAGGGAAGAGAACAAGACTCTCTGCCTGGTAATCCAGAGCATTCACTCAGATCTTATCTAAGACCACCAAGGTGGTGCCTCTATGAATCTGCAAGAGTCACAATGTTACCGGGTTTTTAAGATGGCCCCTAATGTAGATACAGGTGCAAAGACCAAAGACTTTGATGACAACATTCAATTCCCATTGAATATTTGCAAAGCCTTCCCAAGAAGGATGGGTATGAAGAAGCCCAAATTGTGAAGGTGACGATAAATATTTAACTCCTTAAGGCCCAGACATTGACAAACATCCACAAGCATCAAGACCATTCAGGAAAACAACCTCATCAAAGAAACTAATTAAGGTATGAGAGACCAATCCCAGAGTGACAAAGATAAGTGAACTTTTAGACAGAGAAGTTAAAATAGCTGTTTTGAGAAAGCTCAAAAAAATTCAAGATTGGAATTTAGAATTCTATCAGATAAATTTAACAAAGAGATTGAAATAAATTTTAAAAATCGAGCAGAAATTTTGGAGCTAAAAAAGTCAATTAACACTGATGAATGCATCAGTCTTTCAACAGCAGAATTGATCAAGCAGAAGAAATAATCAGTAAGCCTGAAGACAAGCTATTTAAAAATAGAGGAGGCAAAAGAAAATAAAAAAGAATGAAGCACACCTACAAGATCTAGGAAATAACCTCAAAAGTACAAATGTAAGAATTGCCCTTAAAGAGAAGGTAGAGACAGATCAGGGTATAAAGTTTATTAAAAGGGGTAATAACGGAGAACTTTTCAAACATAAAGATATCAACATTCAAGTAAAAAAAGGTTATAGAACACCAAGCAGATTCAACCCAAAGAAGACTACCTCAAGATACAAACTCCCAAAGGTCAAGGTTAAATAAAAGATCCTAAAAAGAGAAGGGAAACAAATAACAAAAAAGGAGTTCTAACATATCTGGCAGCAGACATCTCAGTGGAAATCTTTCAGGCCAGGAAAGAGTGGCATGATATACTTAAAGTACTGAAGGAAAGAAACTTTTATCATAGAATAGTATATCCAGTGAAAATATCCTTCAAACATACAGGAGAAAGAAATACTTTTCAGACAAACAAATATTGAGAGATTTCACCAACACCAGACATGTCCTACAAGAAATGCTAAAGACAGCTCTTCAAAACTGAAATAAAAGGGTGATAATGACTATAAAGACATCATCTGAGAGTACAAAATTTATTGCTAATAGTAAGTGCACAGCTGGGCATGGTGGCTTACACCTGTAATCCTAGGACTTTGGAAGGCCAAGGTGGGTGGGTCACCTGAGGTCAGGAGTGCAAGACCAGCCTTGCTGACATGGAGAAACCCTGTCTCTACTAAAAATACAAAAATTAGCTGGCTGTGGTGGCACACACCTATAATCCCAGCTACTTGGGAGGCTGAGGCAGAAGAATCGCTTGGACCCAGAAGGCGGACGTTGCAGTGAGCCAAGATGGTACCATGGCACTCCAGCCTGGGCAACAAGAGTGAAACTCTGTCTCAAAAAAAAAAAAAAAAAAATAGTAAGTACACAGACAGCCACAGAACATTATAACATTTTAATTGTCATGTGTAAGCAATTCATATCTTGAGTACAAAGACTAAAAGATGAATCAATCAAAAATAATAATTACAACAACTTGCCAAGATGTAGATGGTATAATAAGACATAAATAGAAACAATAAAAAGTTAAAAAGGTAGGGGGAATGAAGTTAAAGTGTAGTTTTTATTAGTTTTCTCTTTACTTGTTTGTTTGTTTGCTTTCACAACCAGTGATAAGTTGTCATCAGGTTAGAATATTGGGTTATATTGGAATATATATTGGAATATTGGTTATATTGGAAAATACTCTTCAGGATATTATTCAGGAAAACTTTCCCAACCTAGTAAGGCAGGACAATATTCAACTCCAGGTAATACAGAGAACACCACAAAGATCCTCAAGAAGACCAACCCCAAGGCACATAATCATCAGATTCATTAGGGTTGAAATGAAGGAGAAAATACTAAGAGCAGCCAGAGAGAAAGGTCAGGTTACCCACAAAGGGAAGCCTATCAGACTTACAGCAGATCTCTCAGCAGAAACCCTACAAGCCAGAAAAGAGTGGGGGCCAATATTCAACATCCTTAAAGAAAAGAACTTTCAACCCAGAATATCATATCCAGCCAAACTGAGCTTCACAAGCAAAGGAAAAATAAAATCTTTTGCAAACAAGTAAGTACTTAGAGATTTCACCATCACCAGGCCTGCTTTGCAGGAGCTTCTGAAAGAAGCACTACACATATAAAGGAGCAACCAGTATCAGCCTTTCCAAAAATATATCCAGCTAGCATCAAATGGCAGTATTAAACTCATATATATTATTAACTGGATAAAAAGCCAAAACCCATCGGTATGCTGTATCCAGACCCATCTCACGTGCAACGATACACAAAGACTCAAAACAAAGGGACAGAGGAAGATTTACCAACCAAACAGATAGCAAACATAAATAAATAAATAAAAAGCAGGAGTTGCAATTCTAACCTCTGATAAAATAGACTTTAAAGCAACAAAGATCAAAAGAGGCAAAGAAGGACATTACATAATGCTAAAAGGATCAATGTAACAAGAAGAGCTAATGATACTATATATACACGCACCCAATACAGGAGCACCCAGATACATAAGTCAAGTTCTTAATGACTTATAAAGAGACTTAGCCTCCCACACAATAATAGTGAGAGACTGTAACATCACATTGTCAATATTAGACAGATCAACGAGATAGAAAATTAACAAGGATATCCAGGACTTGAACTCAGACCCGGAACAAGTAAATTTAATAAACATTTATAGAACTCTCCACTTCAAATACACAAAACATACATTCTTATCAGTACCATATCACATTTATTCCAAAAGTGACTACATAATTGGAAGTAAATCACTCCTCAATAATTGCATAGCATTTCATAGGTTTAAATGAAATATTGGTTGGCTGCTTGTTTGTTATTTTCTTCCCTTATTCCTTCCTGTCTCCATTGTTAAGCACAATTATTGGCATAAAAGAGGTTTGAAAAAAAAAAGGTACACAAGGAAATAGAGAGTAGAATGATGGTTACCAGGGGCTGGGAAGAGTGGTGTGTGGGGGCAAGGGAAAAGTGGGAATGGTTGATGAGTATGAAAATATATTTAGATAAAACAAATAAGATCTAGTACTCTATAGCACAACCGGGTAACTATAGTCAACAATAATTTATTGTACATTTTAAAAGAGTAAAATTTTAAATATTTATAACATGACAAAATGATAAATGCTTGAGGAGATGTACACCCCATTTACCCTGATGTGATTATGATACAATACATGCCTGTATCAAAAAATCTTATATACTGCATAAGTATATATGTACCTACTATGTACCATAACAATTAAAAATTAAATTTTTTTTTTTTTTTTTTTTTTTTTTTTTTTTTTTTTTTTTTTTTTTTTTGAGACGGAGTCTCGCTCTTGTTACCCAGGCTGGAGTGCAATGGCGCGATCTCGGCTCACCGCAACCTCCGCCTCCTGGGTTCAGGCAATTCTCCTGCCTCAGCCTCCTGAGTAGCTGGGATTACAGGCACGCGCCACCGTGCCCAGCTAATTTTTTTGTATTAATAGAGACGGGGTTTCACAATGTTGACCAGGATGGTCTCGATCTCTCGACCTCGTGATCCACCCGCCTCGGCCTCCCAAAGTGCTGGGATTACAGGCTTGAGCCACCGCGCCCGGCCAAAATTAAATTTTTTTAAACAAATTAAGAAACAATACACACAATGTGTCTAATATTATAACAACATGTTCTAGCAGTTAAATATATACAATTAATTGCACGTTGCAAAATCCTCTCAATATGAATAATTCAAGTTCTCTAGATTATTAATCTAGGCTTGACTTCTTAGCCCCAAATCATGTGGACGATTACCTACCAATCACCCCTTTGGCACTTCATATTTAACATAACTTATCTGAATTTAAATAATGCAACCAAAAATCTGCTCCTGGTCCTGTGTCCTATTTTAGTGAATTATGACCATTATCCATCTAGTTGCACAATTTTGAAATTTGAATGTTAAGCTCAATACTCACTCTCCTTTCCAGTCAATTCCTGTCAATTGTATCCTCTAAATAGGTCATGAATCCATCCTCTCCTTCCCATTCCCACTGCCACTGCAGCTATCTTAATTTATTTCTGTCTGGGTAAAAGAGACAAAAAGCTTTAGAGATTGGTGGTTATGTTGGCAGTTTGTAAATGAGAACACAAACCATCACTCATAGGTTTAAATTATATAATAAACAATGCCTTTTCTAGAGGAGAGGCATTAAATTCTAACAGCTCTTTTTTTAGAAATTTTAGATTCTGTTACTGTGCTGAACTAGCTTAATAGGTTAACCCTCAGAGTTCCAAGCAATGGCTTACACCTGTAATCCCAGCACTTTGGGAGGCCGAGGTGGGTGGACCACCTGAGATCAGGAGTTCAAGACCAGCCTGGCCAATATGGAGAAACCTCGTCTCTACTTAAAATACAATAATTAGTTGGGTGTGGTGGTGGTGGGAGCCTGTAATCCCAGCTACTCAGAAGGCTGAAGCACGAAAATCGCCTGAACCCAGGAGGCAGAGGTTGCAGTGAGCTGAGATGGCATCATTGCCCTCCAGCCTGGGTGACAGGAGCGAAACTCCATCTAAAAACAAACAAACAAACAACAACAACAACAAAAACCAAATTGTATATTAGGACAGACAAAGACAGAGATGACATAGGGATCCAGGGCCCTTAGAAAAAAAGTCATACTTCATTCCATGCTTTTAACATGCAAAAATAGTCTTAGAAAAAATATAACTTCAAGTCAAATATTAGGGGAAATCTTTAGAAATAGACACTCAAAGAATATTATTATTCTGCATTTGAGGGGTACATTTTTTAGAGGGAGAATGTAGATTTCTCTGTTATCTTCATGACTTCACACCAGCCATCCAGAGAGGCATTAAGGGGCTCCCCATCACCCACTCCAACAACCCAAGGGCTTCCTATCAGCTGATATTTCCACAGTTGGGTGTAGCCCAAGTCCAAGGAAATTGCATCAAATCACAGACCCCAAGACCAATGTTCTTAACCCTTGGGTGCATCAGAATCTCTAGAATCAAAATACAAATGTCAGTTTCACTTTCTGGGAGATTCTGAGTTACACTTCTAATTTTTGAACACATGATGTGACACAGACGAAGTAAATAATAGTGAATGCAACCTTTAACTGAGTACCTTCTCTAGATGAAGCATTTTACTTCATATTTTAAATGCAAGGGCTCATCTAATATTTATTCTTCATAATAATGTGAAGTCAATGTTGTTAACCCCATTTCAGCCATAAGGAATCTGAAGCTCAAAGAACATTTTGCAAGTTACAGACCCAGAATTCAAACCTGGCTTCTGTTTACACCAAGTCCAAACCCATAACCTGCCACTGCACAATGCTTTCTCTTTGAGATGCTGTCAGAGTTGTATCCTCCATCCAGATACTTACTGCATGACCTTGACGACTGTTTGAATAATAAGGAAGAGGGTAGGTAAGTTCATCTTACCTCCATTTACTTCTTATTGGAAAACTGATGCTTCTCTTTTCAAGGATTCTTCCAAATAGGGCCTAGAATAAAATTTAATGGGTTGACGACAGCATAATAGGTCTTTTCATCTGCAGACTGTTAGTAGAAATTTATTTCAGAAAATATCAACCTTTAAATGGCTTCCATATCTTTCCCACAGGTTGGCAAATAACAGTTTCCTTGGATACATCATGTGCCCTGAGACCTGCTCACGGTTCCTAATCTCTCCATCCTCACCACATCATTAGCCTCAGATACGTTTCTTGTCTCTCCAAGTCTCAAGTCAGCAGTTCATTAGGCTTTTCTACAACTTTTCTCTTTCTTCCTGATAACAGTAACTCACTTTTCAGATGACTTAAGGTCACACCAGTACTACTCTTTTTCCTTTTTTTCATGATTTATTCTTCTTAGAATAATTTTTTAAAACCCACCTAGGTTTATCACTGCAGGAATCAAGGAGTAAAATACCTTCAGCAGAGCTCTGTTACAGATCTTACAGTGGCCCCTGCGGTACAATCCTCTTTTTTAACTATTCAAAAACTCCACACTTTTTACTGTGTGTCAAGTAACAATCTGTAAATGACATTTCTAAAGAAAATGGGGGTGGGGGGACATTATAACCTAACAATCAACATTTAAAATAAACTTCATCAAGTTCACAAATCGGTAGCTGATGTCCCAAAAAATAACCAGTGTCCCACCTTTTTTCTCTTGCCATAAAATTCTGACACAGAAACATTTTGACTTCTCGAATGTACTCATCTCTTGGATCTAACTCTCATAAGGCTGCAGACATAAAGGCTAGATTTTCCCCCAGCATCTTGTGCAGAGGTTTATCACATGTTGGTAGGAGCCAAAGACTAATGAGCACAGCGTCCACCCAGGTACCATAAGGGAGATATAGTTAAAAATAGAAAACCATCTGTAAGGTTTGTGCCAATTTCTCTCTAAATTATTACCTGAGAGTAATTTAATAGAGAAGACACTTGCATTATAACTTCATGACCAGGGGGGATTGTTGCTCATTTTTTAACCTGAAATAATGATCAAGTCGTTTCTTTAAGGCTTCTGTCTATAAGATAATAACAAGAATATAGATGAATGGATAAATAAACAGATCAATAGATAGATCAATAGATACAGGTGGAGGGGGCAGAGAATGAGAGGATCCATGGCTTCTTGTCACAAATAACTGTGGCATGTCATATCACCAATATTCTCCTGATTAGAGGCACAAACTAGAAAGAAAGTATGAGACTGCCCCGTTAACTATGAGAGGTATGGAAACTCTTTTACTAGTATGAAGTGAAGCTAAAGTGAGGCTTATAGAATACTGTTGATTAACAAGAACTGGCTGCACTGCCTAACACCTTTCCTGATGTAATTATGAGGGTGGGCATTCACAAGATTTGCATCCAGCTCAGTTTGTAATCTCCTGGATTAACTTGTCTGCCACGTTTTGAAAGAATTTGGAGATGGTCATTCCTAACATGCCAGCCCTTATTGTATAAATTGTTGTTTCCATAACATCTCCAGTTTTAGTTAATGGAAAAGGATAAATGGAAGAAATTAAGATCTCTCATATAAGAAAAAAAAAAAAAAACACATATGGACCCCAAAGTAATACACTGACAGTGTAGCAAGGCCTATTCCTTAAAAACCAGTTCCTTCCCTTATTTACAACACCTTGAGGGAAAAGAGAAGAAAAATTCTTTCTTCCTGATGCCAGCAGCTCACTTTTCATTTGTTTATTTGAAATAGAGAAGAATCACACACTGAAACCTAAATTTAAAAACCAGAAAGCCCACATATCTTTTTCTTAATGGTATCTAACTTCAAGAAAATAAAAGTTTTGAACACAGAAATTTTGGTTTTAGCATTGTACATGATGATTCTTTCATACCACTCAGTTTGTAAAATTTATATAAATCCATATCAGGATGCATTATGTAAAGATACCTATTTTTGACTTGTAGGATTCAGACAAATACATATATAATATTATTCCATTTGTATATCTCATTTGTGATGCTATTTTATGTTTTGTCAGAATGTTAAACTGCGTCCTATTATTAACAAACTTCACCATATTTAATACTTTGTGTTTAATGCTTTTGTTTAAAACTTACATCTAATTTTAGAGTACAAGTCACCAGGAAAAAAATATTCAATTAGTAGGAATTTACATATTATTATTATTTTTTAAATTGTATATCTGTAAATTAAGCCACAGGCAAAATCATCAAGAAAATGTACAAAATGGAAAAAAAAATGGGCCCTGAATAAACCACAAAAAGAGCACGTTTCTATGGTATGACAGCTGAAACATGAAGGCAGTGTTTCGATGTTCCACCTCATCTGGGAATGTGCGCATTGAGCAACTCAAACTTTTCACTGCTCTGCACGTGTCTTCAAATCACCTCTATGAGAACTGATCTGGGGAGGATAACTAAATTTGAGTAAATAGGAGAATTTGAAAATGTGGAATCTATGAATAATAAGGATCTAATGTATAAAATATATGACAAATAGCCTCATGGAATTTAAGGGAAAATGAATTAAAACAGAATTGAGAGACTATTGCAAAATTTAACTACTCCAGTTTGAGTAGTTAAGCATTTCATTTTAAGCATTAATAAAGGTAAAACTGATTCCTTTATGTAAAATGACAAGAAAGCTATTCCATATAAATGAAATTCTTAATTTGTCATTTGTTTATTTGTTTAGCTCAGTAAGTGCCTTATCCTACTGTAGTAGATATCACTCTGCACCAACGTTCGGTTTTCCTCTACTCTAAGGATGTGAGAGGATTACATTTCCCAGAGATCTTGTGGTTGAACATGGTCATGTGAATTTCTTTTGCTCAGGGACTGTGAGTAAAGACAACTATCTTTTACAAGTGAAAGCATTTGACAATGCTTAAATCTTCATATCACTATTCCTTTACTGTGACTCATAGCTTTCTCAACTGTGAAGCATCTCTTTATCAGTTTGAGTCCCAGAGGATGACAGAAAGCAGAACTTCCCACCACACCCCCATGATGACATGCAAAAGACATATGCTATGAGTAAATAATAAACTTTGCTGTTTTATATTATTTTGAAGAAATTTTGGGTATGTTTTCATTGCAATATAACCTAGTTATTATAACTGATACAAAACCTAAAATAAGATTCTCTTTGTTTTTTTTTGTAAATAGCAATAATATTCATTGAGTAATAATTTTGAGGAAATCATCATGCATGCTTAAAATGGGTCATATGCTCAATTAATAAAATTAATGTTTGTAATTTATTTAACACTTAATTTATCCCAGCCATTGTCTTAAACACTTTATGTATAGTCTCTTTTAATATTTACAAGGATATAATAAATATTGCAATTGTGGCAGACGAAGGACCAGAAATACTTCCAGTTTTGCTTCCAGATATAATTTGCTGAATACAGATATGAGATATCGTGGTAATTAATACCTACTCTGTAATGCATTTTTTATATATAAACATTATATATAATATATATAATATGTATATTACATATTTTTATATGTACATATTAATATATACAAATACATGTATGTTATATATGTATGCATATATGTATACTCACACATACATATAAACACACACACACAAAACCATTCAAACCACATCACTTATATATACACATACACATACATATATATATACATGTGCATGTTGTGGTTTGAAAGATATGTATGTGTCTCTATACATATATATATATGTTATGGTTTCAAAGGTTTTTGTCCCTTACAAAACTCATGTTGAAAGTTAAATTCCAAAGCAACAGTGTTGGGAGGTGGAGTCTAACGGGAAGTGTTTATGTCATGAGGAGAGCCCTCATGAATGGATGAATGCCACTGTAAGAAGGGCTTTGCAGAAGTGAGTTTCTTCTCTTCTGCTCTTCTGCCATGTAGGAACAGTATTCCCCCGCTCTGGAGGATATAGCATTCAAGACACCATCTTGGGAGTAGATACCCAGCTCTTAACAGACACCAGATGCCACCACTTTGATCTTGAACTTCCAAACCTCCAGAAATGTCAGAAATAAACTTCTGCTGCTATTTTGTGTGTACCATTCTGTAATAGTAGCACAAAATATATTAAAAGAATATCTATACCTATATACGATACGTATAAAATACTCAGTTTAATCTGAATATCAACCTTGAAGAGATCTGTGTTGTGCCTGCTTTTCACACAAGAAACATTAAGTAAATACTCTCTCTGCACCCTCTTCAAATTCTCCTGGCCTTCAGGTTATAAACATGCTCAAGCTCTCTTTTATTAACCTTCCTCCCACAACTCTTCCTCAACTTGAAGTTTTGCTTGACTTCTACCACACAAGCTTTTGAAAATAGTAATCTCTGTTTATCACGTTCAGTAAAAAGTGGCAAAGTCAGGATTCAAACCCAAGTCAGACTGATCCTAAAGTGTGGTCTAAGCTCTATACCACAGGCATGCTCTTAGATGTATATTTCTACAATTTTTTCCTGAGGACATTTGTGTAGGGAATGTGGCTGTGTGGTGGATCTGTGGGCAAGAAACAGAATATCAGGTTGTCACGCAAATCTATGATGCCAATGGTCACAAACTCACCTCTCATTCTCCAGAGTGTTATTAAAGTTATAACTTCCCTTGTCATCTCTATTGATTTCTCACGTTTCACAAAGGTAAATTTCATGCTCAGCATTAGGAAGAATGAGTTTAGAGCATTTTTCAACTCTGATTTTCTTTATTGGAGGAAAGAGGGGCAAGAAAAGCAATACATTTTTGCTTTTCAATTCAATCTTTTTCAAATTGAGTCCAGGGCTGCTTACTTTGAGCAAAGTTGTACTTTTGTTTTAAACAAAGCCATAATTTATATACAGATCTTATCATGAGATGAAGGGCATACAGAAATTTCAATATTGCCAGTCAGAACTCTTTGAAGAGAGTTTTACCACATGACTAAACTGATATTCCCAGTCTAAACTCAGTGAAATGTCAGAATCATGGAGAAATTCAGGAGCAAATGTAGTACAGTAATATATCTAATGTAAGACATAGTCTTCCTTTAGTCAATTACTTGGTGTTTCTACTTAACTGCTTTCACAACTAAGAAAATTGAATAAATGTGAATTAAAGGCTGAATCAAATAAGAAACTAAAATTAACTGCCTTCCAAAGTATAATTTTAGAAGCCGAAGCTTGTGGAAAAGTTCCCTGGAGGAAGGACTCTGAAATTAATAATAAATGACTTAGCACCTGCTATGCGCCAGGTACTTCACTGTTCTTATTTCTAATTTCTACAACCCTATGAGGCAGATATGTGTTCCAGAAGACCTTTGACCATTTAAATTCTCCTTTATAAAACTAAAACCCCCTTAACATTCACCACAATTTTAAAAATGCATTTTCCATTGTCTTGGAAGAAATGTATTTCTTGATGTATTATGACTATTATCTGTTATTCTTAAGTAAACCTATCTGGAAAGGACAAATTTTTAATTGTTGTAACAAACAAAAAGATTAATGCCTTTCATATTCTTGAAGGAAATCTCTGTTCAAAAAATTGTTTCAGGGTTTTTAAATACTGCTGCCAAAAAGAGAGAGACTAGTTGTAATTGGCAGCCATCACTGTGGACAAGAAGTAAAGTTGATCTGAGACTATCTTAAAGGGACTTTGCCAAAAATGTGAACTTGGTGAGACAATGGAAGTCTCCCAATCTGAGTGAATGTAGATCATAAAGAATTGAAACCTGAGCTAGAGGACATAAATGGTCACCTCAAGTAGAGGAAAAATGTTTAACATGGAATGGGAATTTTATTTCACCAAAGAATCCACTAAGCAACTTTGAGAAGAGTTGTCTTTAAATGTATGTCATGGTAAATGAAAACTCTATGTTAAGTTGAGACAGCCAAATGAGCCCTACTCATTTCAGAGTTGTACTCTGAAGAGTCAGAAGCTACAGCAAGTAAATGCAGAGACAGGTGGAAGATGGGTGATCATTTTTAAAACTAAAACTTCCATGTTCCAGAAACTCCCTCAGAACCTATTCCAGATAAATAAGGATGGCCGATCACCTTGGGGGTCCTTGAGTCACAAAAAAGAAACCAATCATGTTCCTGTTTCTCATTAAAAGTTTCTTTCAGGAGGCTGAGGCAGGAGAATTGCCTGAACCCAGGAGGCGGAGGTTGCGGTGAGCCGAGATCATGCCATTGCACTCCAGCCTGGGTAACAAGAGCAAAACTCCGTCTCCAAAAAAAAAAAAAAGAAAAAAGTTTCTTTCCTTCAGTTTGCACAAGCAAGGAAGGAGAAGCTTTATGTTTGAATGGTATTTGAGGATTTTTGTCATCATCATAGTATTAGTCCATTTTTGTGTCACAATAAAGAAATACCTGAAGCTGGGCAATTTATAAAGATAAGAGGTCTAATTGGGTCATGCGTGGTTCTGCAGGCTTCACAGGAAGCACGGCATTGGCATGTGCTCCTGGTGAAGACCTTAGGAAGCTTACAATTATAATGGAAGACAAAGGGGCAGCAGGCACATCACATGGCAACAACAAGAGTAAGAACAATGGTAGGGGAGACGCCACACTTTTAAATCACCAGATCTAGGCATGAGCTCAAAGCGAGAACTCATTGACTATTGTGAAGACAGCACCAAGCAATTCAGAAGTACCTACCCCCATGACCTAAACACGTCTCACCAGACCTACCTCCAGCTCTGGTGATTATATTCCAACATGAGATTTAGAGGAGACAAATATTCAAACTGTATCAATCATCATCACAGGACTAAGTATATATACATATATGCGAATGAACAGAGTCTATTCTTTTTCCAGGGAGTAACCAGAAATATCAGAACATTTAGCCATGTTTTTAATTTAAGGGGACAAGGAGGCAAAGAGCTTATGAAGTATATTGGTAGGGATGGTTTCAAGGAAAAATAAAATTTCTAAGTACATTCCATAATCTATGTTCTCTCCATGTACAAATTCCATAAAATATTATTCTTTACATTTCAAATTTAATGTACTTGAAAGTAATAAAGATCATATAAGATAATAATTTTTCTAATATCACTGTTTATTTATTGAATAATTTATTCTTATCCATTAATTACAATTCTATTTCTGTCATTTCATAAATTTTCATGTGTATGAAAATCTGTTAATGAACTGCATATTACTTGGCACCAATATCACCATAACATAATTACAATAGCTCTATAATCATAATTATCTTCATAGCTGTCACTTTTGTTCATCTTCAAAATTGTTTTACTATTTCTGCCCTATTCTCATCCAAATATGTTTTAGAATCACCTTGTTTTACACCAAAACAACTTTTAGTGTTTTGATTGAAATTTCAATCAACTAGAAGATAATACAATAAATGATATCTCTTTAACTTATTTCAGAAAAGTTTTATTACCTCCTATATAAAATCTTTATACAATGTTGATTAAATTAAATATCGGTATCCTACAATTTTAGTAACTAACTTAAATGGTATATTTAATATGTTTTCCAAATATTTATTGCTGGTTTCAGGAATCCATTGTTTAGGCATATTAATTTTAAAGTCAGCAACTCTGATAAATTCTTCTTAATTTTAATATTTGGTAGATACTCTTGAGCTTTCTATGCAAACAACATCTTTCATAGATAATGGCAGTTTTGTTTCTACCTTTCTAATCCTATAATTTTCATATTTTTCTTGGTGCTGGCTAAGACCTCCAAAAATAAATAAAAGCAGTGGTAGCAAGTGCCCTAGCTTTATTTCTGCTTTATAGAAATTGGTTCTATCATTTATCATTTTACAGTCAGTTTTGTATTTTGCTGTATGTTGACAGATAATCTTATTAAATCAGGTTAAGAAGTTTCCCTTCTACTTCTAGTATACTATGAGGCTTTTGTGTTGTCTAATGTGTTCTTAAGCATAAAAGGGTATTAACTTTTTTTGAATAGTTCTATGAAAATAACTATATTTAAAAGATGCTTTGACCATTTACCTGGGGAAAGCAGAATTGAGAAGAATTTGCTAAATCCTCCACAATACAATTTCTTGGATTCAACTGACTTGAACATGATATGCCAACCAAAGAAATCCACTGTTACAAATTCCCTCCCTGGAAGTTTCCCAACCAGGAAGGATTAATTCCTATCACCAGAGAGACTAGGGACAAGAAATACTCTAAATAGACATTGCCACAAAACTATTCTATCTCCTATCTATTCTCCTAAGGGCCAATTTATATTTTCTAAAAGTCATTTGTTTTCTTGTAAGTGCCCTTTGTCCCTCTTCCCTTTATTAGAATGGTATACAAGACATAAATTCTAACATCTGAGTCACATGTTTCTGTAAACAAGTATATTCCATCCATGTATACATCAAGTACATACATGAATAAAAATCTGTCTTTTCTCTCGCCAGTCTAATTTTCATCAGTTTAATTCACAGAAACTCACCTGCAGGATCTAAGAGAGTAGAGAAAAAGTTTTTCCTTGCTGACAATTCTATAGCACAATTTATTTATCCATTCTATTATCATAAATAAAGCTGCTTTGAACATTCTTTTTTGTGTCTTCTCATGTCTATATGCATGCATTTCTATTGAGTGTGTGAACACAGAAAATCTGAGACAGGTCTCAGTTAGTTTAGAAAGTTTATTTTGCCAAGGTTAAGGACATACCCATGACACAGCCTCAGAAAGTTGTGATATGTGCCCAAGGTAGTCAGGGCACAGTTTGGTTTTATATATTTTAGGGAGACATGAGATATCAATCAATATATGTAAGAAGTACATTAGTTCCATCCAGAAAGGCAGGGAGAACTCAAAGCAAAGTCCCCTACTGGGGGCTTCCAGGTCACAGGTAGGTAAGAGTAAATGCTTACAGTCTTTTGAGTTTCTCACAAGTCTTTCTAAAGGAGGCAATCAGAATATACATCTACCTCTGTGAGCAGAGGGATAACTCTGAAAAGAATGGAAGGCAGATTAGCCCTCAGCAGTTCCCAGCCCAAGATATTTTCTTTTTACATTTATCCCTTTTCATTTTTAAAATCTTTTGAAGAAAGCATTTTAGAAAAAAATAGGTCTCTGGTTTTAGGTTCCATCTCATTTTTCATGGCTAGAACTGTTTATTCTTAGATAGGTATGTCCTGAAAGCTCAATTTTTTGCGGGTTGTAAAGTCTCATGTTAGATGAAGAGAAAATGGGGGGAAGAAAGGGAGAAAAACAATAACAAACAAAATGAAAAATTGATATAGACCACATGACTCTGAAGTCCATGCATTAGTAGGCAGGTATGAAACTGGCTTATGTATGTAAATAGGTTGCTGTTATTTTCTTCTAATGTTTAAGTTGTCTGGTTTCAGTTTGCAGGGCTTTAAGAAAACACAGTTTAGTTTTCAGTGATTCCAAATTAGGAAAAATGGGGAAAAAAGGAAGAAAAAAATTGAAAACATTATTTTGAAGACATAGCCAAGAAAAATTAGAATTAAGTTCAAATTGTAGAAAATAATAAAAATTGAAAAATCATTAGGCAAGAATAGAATCTAACAACAGGTGTACTATAGTTTGGAAACACAATTTTTCTCGCTCCACTTTCCTATTTTTACTAAAGAGAAATCATGGTAGGACTGATTTGTTTTATTATATGTGGCCCAATTATTTGTAGACAATGCAGCAAGAATAATGAGTTTTTTAATGTAAGCTTTTAAATTGGTTTTGATGGAACTTGTTCCATAGGAGAAATCTCAGATAAGAATTTTTAAAGCTGAGCCCAGCCATGGATACATGTCATCAAATACCTATGAGTTGGGTGAATTTCCTCTCCTCTTGAGATTCCAAGATAAACCTGGGGCTTCGGGGCCTGTCAGGAAATGATATTCTGAGCTCCTATAAGGGACAGATTGTCTCTTCAAACACAATCTGTTTGCACTATGGTCTGAGAGATTGTTTGTTATGATTTCCATTCTTTTGCATTTTCTGAGAAGTGATTTACTTCCAATTATGTGGTCAATTTTAGAGTAGGTGCTATGTGGTGCTGAGAAGAATGTATATTCTGTGGATTTGGGATGGAGAGTTCTGTAGATGTCTATTAGGTTTGCTTGGTACAGATCTGAGTTCAAGTCCTGGATATCCTTGTTAATTTTCTGTCTCGTTGATCTGTCTAATATTGACAGTGGAGTGTTAAAGTCTCTATTATTGTGTGGGAGTCTGAGTCTCTTTGTAGGTCACGAAGAACTTGCTTTATGTATCTGGGTGCCCTGTAGTAGGTGCGTATACATTTAGGACAGTTAGGTCTTCTTGTTGCATTGATCCTTTTACCATTATGTAATGCCCTTCTTTGTCTCTTTTGTTCTTTGTTGGTTTAAAGTCTATTTCATCAGAGTCTAGGATTGCAGCTCCTGTTTTTTTTGCTCTCCATTTGCTTGGTAAATCTTCCTCCATCCCTTTATTTTGAGCCTATGTGTGACCTTGCATGCGAGATGGGTTTCCTGAATACAGCCCACTGATGGATTTTGACTTTTTATCCAATTTGCCAGTCTGTATCTTTTGATTGAGGCATGTAGCCCATTTACATTTAAGGTTAATATTGTTATTTGTTAATCTGATCATGCCATTTTGATGCTAGCTGGCTATTTTGCCTGTTAGTTGATGTAGTTTCTTCATTGTGTTGATGCTCTTAACCATTTGGTATAGTTTTGTAGTGTCTGGTACTGCTTGTTCCTTTCTATGTTTAGTGCTTCTTTTAGGAGCTCTTGTAAGACAGGCCTGGTGGTGACAAAAACTCTCAGCAATTGCTTGTTTGTAAAGGATTTTATTTCTCCTTTGCTTATGAAACTTAGTTGGCTGGATATGAAATTCTAGGTTGAAAGTTCCTTTCTTTAAGGATGTTGAATATTGGCCCCCACTCTCTTCTGGCTTGTACCGTTTCTGCCAAGAGATCTGCTGTGAGTCTGATGGGCTTCCCTTTGTGGGTAATCTAACCTTTCTCTCTGGCTGTCCTTAGCATTTTTTCCTTCATTTCAACCCTGGTGAATCTGACGATTATGTGCCTTGGGGTTGCTCTTCTCAAGGAATATCTTTGTGGTGTTCTCTGTATTTCCTGGACTTGAATGGTGGCCTGCCTTGCTAGGCTGGGGACATTCTCCTGGATAATATCCTGAAGATTGTTTTCCAGCTTGGATTCATTCTCTCTGTCACATTCAGGTACATCTATCAAATGTAGATTAGATCTTTTCACATAATCCTATATTTCTTGGAGGCTTTGTTCATTTCTTTTCACTCTTTTTTCTCTAATCTTGCCTTCTCATTTTATTTCATTGAGTTGATCTTCAATCTCTGATATTCTTTCTTCTGCTTGGTCAATTTGGCTATAGAAACTTGTGTATGCTTTGGGAAGTTCTCTTGTTGTGTTTTTCAGCTCCATCAAGTCATTTATATTCTTCTCTAAGCTATTTATTCTCATTAGCATTTTGTCTAACCTTTTTTCAAGGTTCTTAGTTTCTTTGTGTTGGGTTAGAACATGTTCTTTTAGCTTAGAGAAGTTTGTTATTACCTACCCTCTGAAGCCTATTTCTGTCAATTCATCAGACTCATTCTCCATCCAGCTTTGTTCCCTTGCTGGTGACGAGTTGTGATCCCTTGGAGGAGGAGAGGCATTCTGGGTTTTGGTGTGTTCATCCTTTTTGCACTGGTTTCTTCCCATCTTTGTGGATTTATCTACCTGAGGTCTTTGTAGTTGGTGACTTTTGGAAAGGGTCTCTGAGTGGATGTCCTTTTTGTTGATATTGAACTTATTTCTGTTCTTTAGTTTTCCTTCTAAGTCAGGCCCTCTGCTGCAGGACTGCTGGAAGTCCACTCCAGACTCTGCTTACCTGGGGATCACCTGAGGTGGCTGCAGTGCAGTAAGGGTTGCTGCTAGTTTCTTCTTCTGTTATCTTCATCCCAGAAGGTTACCGGCCAGATGTCAGCCTGAGCTTTCCTTAAAGAGGTGTCTTTTTGGATATCCAGGGGTCAAGGAGACAGTCTGTCCCAGGGGAGACAGTCTGTCCCTTATAGGAGCTCGAGTGCAGAGCTGGGAGCTCCATTGTTCTGTTCAGAGCTTCTGGACAGGTATATTTAAGTATGCTGCAGTGGAACTCATAAACACCTTTTTTCCCAGGTGCTCTATCCTGGGAAAGTGGAGCTGTATTTATAAGTTCGTCATGTGCTGTTGCCTTTTTTCAGAGATGCCCTGCCCAGTAAGGAGGTCGTCTAGTCACAGTCTGCCAGCAGAGGTGTTACTGAGTTGCTGTGGGCTCTGCCCAGCTGTTGTGTGAACTTCCTTACGGTTTTGTTTACAGAGGTACAGTTAGAACTGCCTCAGTAATGGTGGCCTGCCTCAGTAACGGTGGACTGACATGGTAATAGTGGATTGTCTCACTAAAGGCAGATTGCCTCAGTAATGGTGACTGCCTCGGTAATGGCGGACTGCCTCAGTAATGGTGGACTGCCTCGGTAGTGGTGGACTGCTTCAGTAATGGCTGACATCCTTCCCCCAACCAAGCTGGACCACGCTGGGTCCAGCTGTGCTTGCTGTGAAACTCTCAATCCATAGCATTTCAGATTGCTGGTCTTTGTGGGGATGGGACCCACTGAGCGAGATCACCTGGCTGCCTTTTTCAGCTCCCTTTTTTATCAGTTGAATGGGCAGCTCTGTATCCTAGACATTCCAGGAGCCTGTTGAAACGGCCACCCGGATTTGTGTGGATTTTTGTGTGGAGACCTGTAGCGCCAGCTGAAACAGCCATGCTGGAAACCCTTGGTGCTTTTCAGCCTGGGAATCTCCTGGTCTGTGGGCAGTAAAAACTCATTTGGAAACGTGGTGATTACTCACTTTCTGTGTTGTTCTTGCTGGGAACTGCACTCCAGAGCTGTTCCTATTCAGCCATCTTGGATCTCTCAGCACTTTTATTTTTTAAGCCAATTAATTAGAGTTCTTTTATATATATTTCTAGTAGTGAAACACTGTGTACACAACACATAAATACATAGACCTATTAGGCATGCCAACAGAAGTACATTTTATAGATCTATAAAAAGTTTTTTTTTCCTATCTCAGACTTTCAGATTCTTGATAACCTGTTTTATAACCCTGGGAAGTTGTCAGCTAAATAGCCTTAATTTTGCATATTAAAGGAAGCAACTCAGGTGAAAGTCAAATAGCAAAATTTACATCATAAGGTACGGAGAGAAAAAGTTTGGATTATAGAAACTATAAAGGCCTTCTAAATACACACACACACACAAACACCACACACACCACACACACACACGCGCACACACACACACACACACACACAGAGCTTATAGCTTTTACTTCAGAATTTTTTGCCATGAGATAAATACAAGTTTACTGGCTTGCAAAAAGAACTTGTTGGATCTAAACAGTGGTTTTTATCTTAATAGAAAAATAACAGCAGATTTAGAACAGGCAGAGAAGAAAAAAATAGAGAAAAAGAGGACTTAGAAACTCTATATTTTGCAGGTCGATCTTTGGGCTTTTTTCCATAATGTAAATGTGCACAAAAACCATATTATTTTCATTTTACATAAACTTTGGCAAGAGAGGTGCTATAAAACCTACAGAATGCTCAAAAGGGGGACATTACCCTTGTTTTCTCCTCATTCATAGATTATTGGATTCTGGGGTTTTTTTTAAAGGAGGAACTGAGCTGTGGTCTAGGGTTTTTGTGTAGTGGATCCATATGTGCTGCTTGTGGGCAGGACTCTGCAGTATGTCACCACTGAGTCATTTCCACCCTCCTTTTGCATGTCTCAGTTTCTTTCTCCAGCAGTCTATGACCTCAGAGAGGGCTCAAAACACTGGGTGATCAGCCCTTATATGGATTTCCTGGATGAGCTATTTTTAAAACTAATTTTTATTGGAGATTTCTGTGCAGAAAATGTGTTCCTAGACACTCCCATGAGGCCCCAGAGGCACCTTTCAGCTGGGAGGAGCAAAATGCCATTTCTCTTCAGAGCTGATGAAACTCAGTCTCTCATTAGCATATGAAAACAACAGTTCAGTTCCTCATACAAATGCATACAGGCAAACCAAATTAATTAAATTTGGGGACTGCTGGCTAAATGGCCAAACAGGAATGGCTCTGGGGCACAGCTCCAAGCCAGATGGATGCAGAAGGTGGGTGATCTCTGCATTTCCAACTGAGGTACCTGGTTCAACTCACTGTGACTGGTTGGAAAGTGGATGTAGCCTGAGGGTGAGCTGAAGTAGGGAAGTGAATCACCATCTGGGAAGTGCAAAGGGCCAGGGAACTTCCTCTCTTGCCAAGGGAAGCCATTAGGGACTGTACCCTGCACTATGGCCCAGATACTACACCTTTCCCAGTCTTCACAACCCATGAAGCAGGAGTTTCCCTCCAGTGCCTACAACACCACGGCCCTGGGTTTTCAGCACAAAACTGGGCAACCATTTGGGATAACACCGAGCTAGTTGCACCAGTTTTTTAATCATACTTCAGTGGTGCCTGGAATATGAATGGTGCCAATGAGACAGAACCATTCATTCCCCTGGAAAGGGAGCTGAAGCCAGAGAGCCAAGTGATCTGGCTCACCATGTCTCACCTCCACAAAGACCAGCAAGCAAAGATCCACTGGCCTGAAATTCTCACAGACACCACAGAAGTCTGAGCTTGCCCTGGAATGTTTGAGTTTGGTGGTGGGAGGGATGTCCACCATTGCTGAGGCTGGAATAGGCAGTTTTAGCATCACAGTGTAAACAAAGCCACTGGAAAGTTCAATCTGGGTGGAGTGTGGCAGCTCAGCAAGGTCTCTGCAGGTAGACTGTGTCACTAAATTCTCTCCTTGCTGGGCAGGGCATCTCTAAATAAAGGCAGCAGCCTGTCACGGACTTAAAAAATAAAGCCCCCACCTTTCTGGGACAGAGTATGAAGGAAAACGGGTGGTGTGAGTACAGCTTGAGCAGACAGAAATGTCCCTGACTGGCAGCTCTGAAGAGAGCAGTAAATCTCCCAGCATAGCGTTTGAGCTCTGATAAGAAACAGAATGCCTCCTCAAGTGGCTCCCTGATCCCTGTGTATCCTTCTGGGAGACACCTCCCAGGAAAGACTGACAGACACCTCTTACCGGAGAGCTTTGGCTGGCACCTGGCAGGTACCCTTCTGGGACAAAGCTACCAGAGGAAGGAAGAGGCAGCAATCTTTACTGTTCTGCAGCCCATGCTGGTGATTCCCAGGCAAGCAGGGTCTAGAGTGGACCTCCAGCAAACTCCAGCAGACCTGCAGCAGAGAGGCCTGACTCTTAGAAGGGAAACTAACAGAAAGCAATAGTTTCAACATCATCAAAAAGACATCTGCTCAGAGACCCCATCCAAAGGCCACCAACTTCAAAGATCAAAGGTAGATAAATCCACGAAGATGGGAAATAAACAGGGCAAAAAAGCCAAAAATTCCAAAAACAAGAACACTTCTTCTCCTCCAAGGGATCACAACTCCTTGCCAGCAAGGGAACAAACTGGACAGAGAATGTGTTTGACAAATTGACAGAAGCAGGCATCAGAAGGTGGGTGATAACAAACTTCTCTGAGCTAAAGGAGTATGTTCTAACCCGATGCAAGAAAGCTAAGAACCTTGAAAAAAGATTAGACAAAATGATAATTAGAATAACCATAAGTGGGAGTTGAACAAAGAGAACACATGGACACAGTAAGGGGAACGTTATACACCAGGACCTGTTGGGGCATAGGGGGATAGGGGAGGGATTGCATTAGGAGAAATACCTAATGTAGATGATGGGGTGATTAATACAGCAAACCACCATGGCATGTGTATAACCATGCAACAAACCTGCACATTCTGTACATGTACCCCATGGGTCAAGATGGCCAGGGGGAGACCTATATTAACTCTAGCTAAATAATTATAAGCTTGCTTGGTTCAGAGTACACTGAAGTTTATACACCAAACTAAACTATATTACTGGTGCAGTTAATTAGAAATCAAGCGGCAACAGGAGGCCTAAGGTAAAGACCATCTGAGAGCGCAGTAACACTGGGAAACACCTCGGGGTGGTTGCAGAACAGGGAATACTGCTCTGGTCCCATGAATGCCTTCTCCCACATGGAGACTGCATGTGGGTCTCATAAAGAGTCCTTACGTAAAGATCTCTGAGAAGGGGAGCAACCTCTGGTCATAAGATCTGGGAGGGTCTTTGCAGATGGGAGCTGGCAAGGAGGAGAAAAGCCTTGCAGGGCAGAGATCATGGAAAGCCATTTTAATTGCTCCTCAATGCTGGGGAGATAAAAGCCCCTGGATGCATTGGGTGTGGTCAGACTGGGTGGCTCCTCATCCCCTATACTTCTGATGCAGCACACCCTGATAATAATCGGTGATAAACTCAGAGTACTAGTTTAGCATGTCTTAGAAGGATCTCAAGTGCTGTGAAATGCTCAGAGCACTAGTTTAGCATGTCTTAGAAGGATCACAAGTGCTCTACCCCGCCAATCTTACCTACTCCTTCACCCTCTCCTTCCATGCCCATAAGATCAATGAGACTATGCACATAATAAAAGTGTTTGGAGCCCAGAGCTCGGCGCCAATGCGTTTCCCATGCTTGCGTTCATTCCCTGGACCCATGCTGTAAATTCTACTCTGTGTCTTTGTCTTTATTTCCTTTTCTCAATCCCTCGTCACTGCCAGGACTAAGGGTACCCATGTACAGGGTTGGGGCTGGTACCCAACATACCCCAAAACTTTATGTATCAAAAAAAGATTAAATTTGGGAGAAAAAGCAATAGATAAGACCCTTTTAGAATGCATCTGCAAATTAGAATTAGAATTAGGATCTTTAAACAACTTCAGACAGAAACAAACAACAACAACAACCAAAAAACCCTAACAATATGGCTGAAAACTGGTCTCTAGCATCCTAGAAGTCAAAAAAAAAACCTCACCTTTTCTGTTGGAAGCAAGCTTAAACTCCATAAGGAGTTACCTGCCTTCCATCATCATGGAAGCAGTAAAAACTTGCCTTCCTTGTGTCAGAAGCAAGTAAAACTCCAATAAAAAGAAGCGTTGTATAGAAAAATAAACTAGTTCTTGACCAAACTTTGGGAGATCAGGGATTCTGGAAGGGGTGTTAGACCTCAGCAAACCATCCTACTGGTTTGAGCCATGAAGTTAGCTAATGCTAGTACTAAGCACTGATGAGATTTGTCAAAGGTCAGGGGCATCTCCACTTGGAATCCCTCATTGGTTACCAAAATGTAAACTGAGAAAATCTGAGGCAGGTCTCCGTTAATTTAGAAAGTTTATTTTGCCAAGGTTGAGGACTGGCTCATGATACAGCCTCAGGAAGTCCTGACGCAAGGTATGCCTAACGTGACTGGGGCATAGCTTCTTGGCTTTGTACATTTTAGGGTGACATGAGACATCAATCAATATATCTAAGAAGTACATTAGTTCCATCCACAAAGGTGGGGAACAACTCAAAGCAAGGCTCCCCCTGGAGGCTTCCAGGCCATAGGTAGGTGAGAGACAAATGGTTGCATTCTTTTGAGTTTCTGGTAAGTCATTTCAAAGGAGGCAATCAGAATATGCATTTATCTCTGTGAGTAGAGGAATGACTTTGAATAGAATTGGAGGCAGATTTGCACTGAGCAGTTTCTAGCTGAAGGGACCCAAGATATTTTTCTTTCACACGTATACCTAGAAATGGAATTTCTGGATCACAGGATATACATATTCTTAAGGTCAATGTAAGGAACAAAAAAATCTTTCTTCTACCCTTCTAGATTCGGTGGCTGCCTTAAGAGTTAAATTGGCACATGACAGGATAACAGAAGGAAAAAAAAGTATTACATATATATGTATGCATGGAAGTTTCACAAAAATATATAAGACTTGAAGTAACCAAATGCTTGAGACATATATTGTCCTGGGCTATGCAAAGAAACAAGGATTTGGAGCTTCTGGATATGGAGAAGGAGGTAAATTATGGGAGGTTGGAGGAGGAAATGTATAGTAAATAAAAGTTGCCTTGTTATGCTTTTAAGAGTCTCTCAGGTGATAAAAATTGTCTCTGAGAGTAATTCTCTTCCTAATACAGATATTGTTACTGATGAAAATTTCTTTTACAAAAGTAGAAACTTATACACTATTTTAAAGTGGTTAAGGAGGAAATTAAAACCTTTTTCTGGGCCCGTTAGTTCTCAATAGCCTTTAGCTCAAATTTTCCAAAATGACAAATTTTGAGGTGGCATATTCTGAACCCCTTCATCAATAATACTAGCAAGCAGTTTTCAAAAATAGTTGTGCTGATATATACCAACAGCAAATTGCAGGAGAATTCCAGTCATTTTACAAGATAAGGAAGAAAATATATCTTTTTCTTCTACTCTTTTAATTTCTCTTCTGAGGTCCCTAAAACCAAAAAACAAATTAACAAGAGAAAAGCATAAAAATTTGTTTAATACATGTTTTACAACATGGGAGCTTTCATAATAAAAGAAAGACCTGAAGAAACAATTAAAACAGAGTGTTTTTATACTGGGTTTAATGAAGACCAGAGAGTTATAGGCAAATGTGATAGAACAAAAAGGGATATGAGCTGAGGGTAGTCGACTGGGGGAAACTTGGCAAGACCTGGTCACTCAGATTCCTCTTGGCTTCCATCTGTTTTCAGAGATAAAGATGCTGCTTTTGCAGGAAAAGTGGGGAACTCTCTCACATGAGGGCCTTATGACTTGCTTCAGGAGAAGGTTAGAAAGTCCTTCCTGCACCTGCCATTTCTCAAATTTCCTCAGATTAACATATTCAATATGCCATGGGTCCATATTTAGAGTAGTGTGTCCTTAAACCCACCAATATCCTTACCATTGCCAGTCTTTTTAAGTTTAGGTATACTGGTGACTGTGAGCTGGTATCTCCTTGCAGTTTTAACTTACATGTCCCTGTTAATGCAGAGAGCATTTTCATATCCTCATTGAACATTTGAACATAATTTTTGGGTAAAAAAACAAGTCATCTTACTAGTGGTGCATCTATACTTTTTGGAAATGTATATTGTTTTACAGGAGTCTTTTATATACTCTGACTATAAACACAGTTTTTGTTATTTATGATTTTCTTCCCTTCTCTGTCTTGACCTTTCAATCTCTTAATAATGTCTTTTGATCAATCGAAGTTCCCATTCTTAACATAGTTCAGTGTCCTTACTTTCTCATGTTTTGCTACATATTTAAAGGTATGTTGGCTATCTTTTTATCTAGTATGTTGTGTAAAGAAGATTTTTCAATAATCTGATCTGTCTAATCTGCCATATTGTCAGAAACATATGCCAGTTGCTTATTTTTCTTAAGAATATAAAATATATTTTTCTGAAGGAAAAAAAAATCATGCAAAAGTCACCTGCTTTTCTTTTTCTTATTTGCCATGGTTAAAAAATTATGATCAGAATTTTTAAAAGTGCATTTCATAGAGGCATGTTTTACACTTGATTCTGCCATATGGAGAGGAAACTTCATTGGATCAAACCTCCCTCTTTTCTGCCTCCTAAGAGCCTAGCTTATCTCTAAGGCCTTTGACCACTTGTTTTACCTGAAGCATTGCCACGGCCAAAAACTCTGCAAGAGCTCCATTCAGCTCCACTCAGCTACCAACATCACAGAACACAAAGTTGTTAGTCTCCTGACTGCACTACAGAACTCTGACTTCTTGCCCCAGGAATTCTGTTACTGATGAGGTTTGGAAATACAAGAGAATTGACATCCATGGGGCAAAACTATGACCAGTGGGAGGTAGAAACCAGTGGAGAAATTCATTTCTTCTCCTACCCCTGGACAGGATGATTTGATAAAGATTTGTTCAGATGCCCTCTCAGAATATGGTCCTGCAAAATCAAGTAATCATCTGAATCTGTACCAAGTGGTAGGCAGCTGTGTAACACATTCCCTCCTTCTCTCCCCTTCCTTCTCCCACATCCTGCTTCCCTGAGATTGCACTCCCTAATAAATTAATATCACATAAACATTTGCTTCAGGCTTTAAGCTTTCTGGGGAAGTTAGACAGACAGTTAAGGACTCTAACAAATCAGATTCTTATGTTAAACACGGTCATTAAACTAAATGATTTGTTTCCTTTATTCTTTCTAAGGTCCAATGGTTCCTTCTCTTGGAAAATCACTTGTAATTCTACCCTGTGGTCACAATGTGATGAACAGTCATTGAAAACCCACTGAAAGTAAAAACAATGAAAAGCGAAGTTACCTTCCGGGGTTAAGGAGAATAGTTGCATATAAAATGGTGCAAATTGGAAAATGTTTGTTACCAATTAGTTTCTTAAATTACTTAAAATATTCAAACATAATCCCTGTGATGTTAGATTTTCTGATAAATCAACAACAGCAACAAAATGAATGACTTTGTTTTATGAGTACCAGTTAAGCCAAGGGAAGTTTCCATTACTAGATTCACACACGCATACATACACACACATCCCCAAGCATGTCCATTTTAAGATGACCACATTTATGTTCTCTTTCTTTTTTCAAAAACTTTTTACTGGTGCATAATAGATGTACATTGTTTTGGAGTACACATGAAAATTTAATATATTCATATAAAATGTAAACATCGAAATAGTATACCTGGTATATTTACCCACTTAAATTTTTTTTATACTAGAACCATTCAAATTATTCTCTTTTAGCTCTTTCAAAATGTAAATAGATTATTGTGAACTACAGTCACCCCACTGATCTATCTAATACTAAGTCTTATTTCTTCCATCAAACCATGTATTTGTACCTACTAATCAACTTTTCTTCAAATCCTCCTCCCTCTTACCTTCTTGGCCTCTGGTAACCACAAACCGACTATCTATGTTCACAAGATACGCTTTTTTAGCACACACATATGAATGAGAATATGGAATATTTGACTTTGTGCATTTCACTTATGTCACTTAATATGATCACCTCCAGTTCCATTCATGTCACTAACAAGTGATAGGATTTCATTCGTTTTTACGGCTAAATAATATTCTATTGTATATGTAGACCATATTTTATTATCCATTCATTCACTGATGGGCACTTCAGTTTATTCCACCTTTTGGCTATTATGGTTAGTGCCGAAATAAACATGGAGTGCAGGTATCTTTTCAATACATTGGATTCCTCTTTTGTAAGAAATATACCCAGTGGTGGAATTGCTGGACCTTATGGTAGTTCTATCTTTCAATTTTTGAGGAACTTCTATGCTGTTCTCTATTGTGGCTGTACTCATTTACATTCCTACCGACAGTGTACAAGGATTCTTCTTTCTTTACATCCTCACTAGTATCTGTTATTGCCTGAGATTTTTGTTTCTTTTCTTTTTCATAAAAGCCATTTTAACTGAAGTGAGATGATATCTCATTATAGTTTTGATTTGCATTTGGTTACTGATGTTGAGCATTTTTCCATTTACCTGTTGGGCCTTCGTATGTTTTCTTTTGAGAAATGTCTACTTAGGTTCACAGATAACATGATTTTCTACTTAGAAAAACCTAAAGACTTCACCAAAAAGCTGTTAGAACTGATACATTCAGTAAAGTTGTAGGATACAATATCAACATACCAAAACCAGTAGCATTTATATATGCCAACAATAGACAATCTAAAGAAGAAATAAATAAATAAATTCCATTTGCAATAGCCACCAAGGATGCAAAATATCTAAGAATCAATTTAACCAAAGTGAAAGATCTATTCAAGGAAAACTATAAAACACTGATGAAAGTAATAGAAGAGGACACCAAAAACTGAAAAGATATTCCATGCTCATGGATTGGAAGAATATTGTTAAAATACTACCAAAAGCAATTTACAGATTAAATACAATCCTAGCAACATATCAATAACATTCTTCACAAAAATAGAAAACAAATCTTAAAGTTTGTATTAAACCACAAAAAAAAAAAATAGCCAAAATAATCCTGAACAAAAAGAACAGAACTGCAGGCATCAAACTATCTAATTTCAAAATTCACTATAAAGCTATCATAACCAAATCAGCATGGTACTAGCACAAAAACAGACCCACAAAACAATGGAACAGAATAGAGAATCCAGATATAAATCCATGCATTGGCAGCCAACTCATCTTTAGCAAAGGCAAAGAACATACAATGGGGAAAGGATAGTTTCTTCATAAAATGTGCTAGGAAAACCAGATAACTATATGCACAAGAATGAAACTAGACCCCATCTCTCACCATACACAACAATCAAATTAAAATGGATTAAAGACTTAAATCTATAAACTACTAAAAGAAAACATTGGGAAAATCCTACAGGACATTTTTTTTTTAATAAGACATCAACAGTATGGGCAACAAAAGCAAAAATAGACAAATGGAATGACATAAAGTTAAAACACTTCTGCACAGAAAAGTAATCAATCAACAAAGTGAAGAGATAACCCACAGAATGGGAGAAAATATTTGCAAATTGTCCATCTGACAAGTGCTTAGTTACCAGAATGTATAAGGAGCTCAAACAACTCCATAGCAAAAAAAAAAAAAAAAAAAAAGAAAGAAAGAAAGATTCAATTTAAAAATGGACCAAAATTTATCTTTTGGCTGGGTGCAGTGGCTCACACTTATAAACTCAACACTTTGGGAGGCTGAGGTGGGTGGATCACTTGAGGCCAGGAGTTCGAAACCAGCTGGCCAACATGGAGAAACCCTGTCTCTACGAAAAATATAAAGATTAGCTAGGTATGATGGTGCATGTCTGTAATCCCAGCTACTTGGGAGGCTGAGGTGGGAGAACTGCAGAGGTTGCAATGAGCAGAGATCAGGCCACCGCACTCCAGCCTACTGACAAAGCGATAATCTGTCTAAAAAGAAAAAAAGGAAAAAGAAAACAAAGTTTATCTTTTAACTTCAAATTTTAACTCACTGCCAGCAATAAGTGTGAAAAATCACAACCAAACACACTAACTAAATTTCTTTCATAAAGCTGACATGACCTAAATTGGTTTTCATCTTGACGTTGAAATGAATAATTACATTAGTAATTTGATAAGTATTCTCTGCATTCTCAGTGTGATCCTGGGACAGCCAGCATGATAATCACTTGAGGTTACTCATTACAAATTATTCCTAAACCCTAATCCACACCTACTGGATCAGCCTCTTTGAAGCTGGGGTTTGAAAATAAACATTTAACAACACTCTCTGATACATTCTTTTATACATTAAAGTCTTTAAGGACCACCAGTCTATTTAAAGCTTCATTCTAGTCATACATGTTTTTATAATCTTGAAACAGGAGACAAAAATTTGGTTCCTCTTATCAGACAACCATTTTCGTGAGTTGGTATTTTGGGTATGGTATGAAGAGGTACTTGTTAGACTGGTAACAATTACAGTAGATACCCAAATGGCTTAGAACCTTGCATCAAAAGAAACTGAGAACAGGGCATTTTTGAATTAGCTTCATCAAAAGCAAAGCAGAATGTGTTTTCTTGTGAAATAGATGCATTGTGCTGGAAGAATTAGTATTTTCATAGAAAACAGGTCTTCCGTTAGTCATATCAATTTATTAACTATTTCCTTAAGATTTTTCTTTCAAAACAAACTTTTACTGTCCAGTCACATGTTTTCAATATAAAATTTAATTAAATTATAAAGATTTCTAATTATATAAAGAGAGAGAAACACAAGCACACACACATATAAAATGAAGTAAAAGAAAATTTCAAAGGTCATTTTTTTCCTGATTAAAATTCATAATAAAATTAAAACAGCTATGTTTTTCATCAGGGAAGTATTTAAGCAGCTAATTTTTACATAAATATATTCCATGCTAGTTCAATAAATTAGAAAAAGGAGCATAATCTTGTTAAGATGCAATTCAAGGGGAAGAGTGAATGAATAGCTATTAACATGTGAAAGCAATGAAATGAATGTACTGAACAAATAAGCCCTAAAAATCACTCACAAGCTATCCAACAGAATTTAGATTTTTTTTGTTTGTTTGTTTGATAAATTAGGTAAGACTTACTTGTGGAGTAACTGACTTCAAAAATTTTTTAAGATTCCAGGAAATTTTTCTTTTGCACATTTCAATAGTTGAGTTCTACAGCAGCTTGGGAATAAGGACCAAGATCACACACTTACCAGTCAGGAACATGTTAACAAGATCCTGTCATTTGGCCAGAACCTGATGTTCTGATAAGCTTGCTAGTGGCTCCTTCAGAAATACCACACAAAAGATTGTGGCTCCTATTAAGCATCTAAGGACAAATGTTATGATATTTTGTTTTCCCCTATCTTTTTTTTTTTATTATACTGCTTTTCTTCTCAAAACCTACTAAATTAAAAATTTTTGAATTATAAAATACTTTATTTCTTCCACTTACTTAGAAAACAAATAAAAGATCATGCAAACTACAGTTGCCACTGTTTCAGCTTTGGTTTGGACTTGCTATGAGCACTAAGGTAAAAGGAAGAGTATATATCTCTTATTTCTCAGCTGGAAGGCTTTTCTTCAGCAGCTTGGCCTAACAAAGGTATTTACATAATTTCATCTTTCACATGTGCCATCAAGGCCTTATTAAGTTTAGTCTAAATGGATAGAATTACAACTGAAGAGATGAAGCAGTACTCATTGTACAAGGAAACATCTCTAGAGATATTCTGGGTTTCCCGCCTTCTGATGATCAAATCTTTAGTGATTGCTGGTCACTAATGGAAGAAGCATTTGTGTTGCTCTGATCCCAATATTCCAATATTGATTTTCATTAAAAACACTAAAGATAAAACTACTTTACAGTAGAACTATAGTTTTTTAAGTTTAATTTAGAAGTCTTTGAATATTTATTTATAAAATGTGTGAATAAGGGAAAACATGACTAAAAAGAAGGAAAGTGTCTCACCCTTGAAAACTAAACCATGCAAAATTAATTGCTAACAATCATAGAATATTTTAATGCATGATCATGATATTATAGGCAAAAATACTTCTTAGGCAAGCTGTGAGAGATGGGAAGAAAATTACAGATTGTTTAGCAAAGCAAGTACAAAAATCAGAGAGCAATAGCTGTGCTGTTTCAGACACAGATGCTGTTGTTAAGTATTCATAATAGTTTGAGGTTTCTTTCAGATGAACCTCCCAGGAAAGGCAGATTTTGCTTTGTTTTCCCCTCTTTTATTTCATTTACTAGTTTCAAAAAAACTAATATAGCTAAGATGTGTAGTAGCTACAACCTCATGATAGCCTTTACAATGACTATAAATTCCATAAAATTTTGATGCTCTTTATGGGGCCCATAGAGAGGAATAGCTGCCTTAAAGTAAACGGCAACATAAGTAAACAAGATTTTGGTTATTCAAAGAATGTTTTATAGTGATATATCTTACCAGATATTTGAGTTAAATGGCAATTCTTAATAATTAAAGTTAAAAAGAATCCATCCATTTCTAGTATGTCTTATTCTTATAAATATTGCTAATGTGATTTCCTTGGCTTATCATTTCTTATAGGAAAAAAATTTAATTTATGCCTAAACAAGTGAAAAAAACATTTTTATGATAAAGTGCAACTGCCTATATCCTATGGTTGTCATTTATTTCAACATTCCTATCTAAAGCTGTATTAGACATCGCTATTCTGTGGAGTTCAAGGAAACTTCTGCAGTTTGCTATTAAAATCATTCACTCAAAAGTATCCATTCAGATTCTACTATGTGTCAGAACAGTGCTAGGTGTTGAAGCTACCAATGTGAATAAGACAGACACTATCCTTGACTGCAGGGAACTCACAGTTTTGGGGGCAGGTGGGCATCAACAATTATATAAACACATTATCAGGACAATTTTCCCAGATGGCGTGATACTAGTTTATGCCTGCCACCATCGTGACCACTGAAATCACAACTGAGTCCCTCTAGAGCCACAGAACGACTGAATACCCCTCAAAGTGGAAGAGATGAAACATTGAAACCTTCTAACTTTGGGTATTTCTGATGCTTGCTTATTCCCACATGTACATGGACATTTCTTGATGAAGCCGCTCAAGTAGGATTGAGATTCCTTAGTTCTGAAGACCCTTACTCAGCTTAAGTTTCCTGGAGAAAGTAGAGGGACACAATAATTTTCCTCTTTGGGAAAGATGAGGGGGATTGTTAAATCTGTTCCCAAAATGCAATTAATATCACTTCTCTCCCAGAGAACATGGTTAATAGGTTCAGGTGACAGCACTAAGTTTGAAGAAACGTGAGAGAAAAAAAAAACTACAATGATCTCTTCCCACCATAGCTTGCTACTTTCAAAAGAAAATAGGGTTGAGTAAGCAATTGTACCTGATGAGTCATGCAGCAGTAGAATTTAAGGGATAAAAGATCACCCAGAATCACTGGTCTTACCTTACTTCTTCTATTCCCTCTACTAGAAACCAGGGCTGAAGATGGGGCAGAGTAGCACACAGCTGAATCTGAATTTCTGTTCTTTGTGACAGTAATGTTTTATTCCCATTGAACAACTTTCTCATTCTATTGTAAGTTTTCATCCATCTATCTGATAGTCAAGCCATACAGCTACACAAAATGCACTTGTTTCACTATCTCAACTGAGCTTTTAACTTGTCCTAAAAGATCTAGTAAAAACAAGTGAGAGTGAGTACGATATGACACTTATGAAACACGGCTGCACAAGGTATTCTAAATTCTTTTCCAGGATTAAGGAAAATAACCAGAAAGTTACAAGCCCATGCCTCACAAAGTTAAGTTTCTCTATGGAAATTCTTTCTTTGAATTATGGTTTAATGTTATACTTCCATTTTTTACCAAATGATATCAGAAGTAACCATCTAAGTGAAGAACATTTCGTAATTTTTACAGTCATGGTTGAAAACATTTTCCCTTGTATTGACTGGTGTTTTTAGTACAAAGTCATACACATAGACACATTACGTAATACACTGTTCCAAAGAGTATTAGTCATGCTACTCTTGGCAGTCCCTAAAGACTCAGACAAGTTGCTGAAAGCGACCCAAGCACACTGTCTACCATGTGGTGCTATCCCTCGCCTAGGCCCATGCTCAAGAGTTTGGCCCATGCTCAGAAGCTACTTATCTTGCCTATCTGCCTTCTTGAATAACAAACTATTCTTTGAGGTGTTCAGAAATGCACATGGCAGAGATCTTTCTTTAAAGTCCAGCTGATAATAGCTGAAACAAAGAAAAGTGTTTAGTAAACAACATAATTGTACCCAAAGGGAGTATCCATTACGGTTCTTAGGACTTAATCCTTCAAAAGAGTGAAAGGATAACACAACCTTTCACTTGTAAATAGCTGTGCATTGGATGCTTGTGACCAGGGTCCCTGCCAAGGCAGGGGTCTTTAAAGCACTGTACAAGAATGCTGAAATTGAGTCCCACGAATACTAACCCACAAACTGGTTTATTTTCTTTTTTTAAGATAGATTATCTTAAAAGTGACCCAAAACATTTCTCTAAATATATGAATAAGAAGGAGAAGATAGAGGAGTAAAATGAGTGAGAGAAGGAGGAGGAAACCAGCAGCAATAAGGAAAGAAAGAAAAGAAGGAAGAGAGGGAGGCTGGGAGGGAGAGAGATAACTGTAGGTAAATTAAAATGAACGTAGGATTTGGGAGCTCTGAATGAGTTATAGAATAATGCACAGTAGCCATTCTAGTTACACAGCTACAATAAAATTTTTCAAAAAAACCTTGAATCCAAGAAACATACATACCTGACTAAAACAACAATGGCATTATTGGAAAATAGAGCTATTAGAATGACAAAATTGTGGGTTTGTTTTTTCTCTTAAAATATAAATTTTAATATATAATATTTGTTATTCATTTTATTTGCTAAAGTCTTAAGTGAATTACTAATACGGAGTATATTACTTAGGATTAGATTTGGCTATGAGTAACAGAAAACCCAGAATATCCATAGTGTAAACAAAACAGAAATTTATTTCTGTTCTGTAAAAACTTAAGAAGTCCAGGGCTATTTTAGTAGTTCTAAAATCATTAGGAACTCCAAGCTCCTTCTGTCTGATTGCTTCTATTTTGTGATACAGGACGGCTGACCCAGTTCCAGTTGTCATGTCTATACTTTAAACAATGAGAAAAAGAAAAAAGAGACATAGGAGAATGCTCTATCCTGTTAAGGACATTTTCTCCAAGTTGAAACAGATCTTTATTTCCTATTGGCTAGAATTCAGTCACATAATTGAACCAAGCTGAAAGGAGACCAGACGTATGTATTCTGGGTGGCCACATGTCCAAGTGATATTGAGGGTGGAGTAGCTCTATCTCATGATGGGGACAGTGTACAGGGAGGATAGAACAGATAGGACACAATTCTCAGTTTTTGCCACAAAAAGAAATGCTTGCATCTCTGGAAAACATTCCAAGTACATCAAAGCAAAAAGTATCGGGCCTGGAAAAATAAAAATAAAAACATTTCTAAAAGATCACATTGATAATCACTTAGTCTTGATTTCTAGTAAGATATCTTAGGACCTTGGTAATAGGAATAGTTAGGACCTTGGTAATAGGAAGAGGAGAAAAAGCTGGAACTGAGCATAGCTCAGCCGCCCAGGGCTTGCTGAGGAAGACATGTGTGCAATTTTCCCAGGACAGAAGCTGGCCAGACAAGGAAAGCCAGTGGAGTCTGCAGCAGTGTCTAAGGGGTGTGGCAAGAACATGCCTGATTCAGGCAATGTTTGCTGCAAGGATGTCCAATTTAGCAACAGGAATGCTCTTCTGTAACTGATAAAATAAATATACTAGTGGGGACACTATGGAGGCAAAATGGTAACAGGAATCCAAAGGACTAGGCTTGACAGACTCCCGTTCCTAGGAAGATGTGATGATTGGATAGGGCACAAATCAAAAATAAAATCCCAAAAGAACTCAAAATACTAGAATATGAGTCAGAGGAGCCAAGCACACTACAAAAAATGTTGGTTAACTGCATATGTTTAGCCATTAGTAGCAGGGCGGGGGAAGTCACTTAGAGTATATATACTATTCTACAATCACCCTTGCCAATTTCTTCCTTCTTCATTATTAAATGGTCTGATTCTGAAAGATTATCATTTAACAAGCCTCAAGTATCATTTCCAACAAATGGGGGGAAAAAAATTATGTCCCTTATGAAGTTTTCTTTTAAGTTTTTAAGTAAACATGTACTTGGAAGAAAATTGATTTTATTTTTCTTTTATAAATGAATGTTTTTATTGTAAGAAATAGGACTTTTCTGGAGAGGCTTGTCATGGTCAAAGTAATATTTTATGATGTTAGTTTAGCCAATACTGCAGAAAGGCTTAGGAAAAAAAATAAGTACATCCTATTTCCAATTATAAAAATAATCACTATATTAAAAAATATGTGAATATAGTAGATTTTTTTTTTTTGCTGTCCATGCTTTGGAATGGCTGTAATCCAGATATCTGTCTATATATCTATGTATCTATCTATCTATATTTATATAGATATACAGATTTCTAGAAAAAAATGAATCTCAAATAAAATAAACACAGACTGGAAATACATGTTTTAAATAATATTATCTTTTCAATGAAACTCCACATTTTATAAGAACTGGCTTTTGATATTTGAAATAATCATGAACTGAGTAGACTGTTAGTAGAAGAATGTTTATGGTATAATGTATGGCATAGTCTTTTAGTTTGGCAAATGACAAGAATAAACCATAAAAGCAAGAATTCTATGTGTGCCCTAATAAAACAAAACAAAACAAAGATTTCCATTTAATGTTCACATTTACTGCTAACTTGAGGCCTATTAACATTTGGAAAACACAAATTCTAAAGGCAGCTGCTAGCAATTGGCCAATTATAATTTCACGTTTGAAAGAGAAAGTCTTATTTGACTATAAAATTCTGTACTTGTTTTCTCCTTTCATGAATTACCCCACAGCCAAAGCACAATGTGTGTGAGAGGAAGGAGAAAATAGACTCACTTCTCCTTGTCTGCAGAAATGTGTCACCTCAGATAACCTTGATTCTCTTTACATTCAGTAGGAGATTTTCTGTTACTAATTTTACAAGAAATTTAATTGTAAGTAAATTAGTTCATATTGTGATTATCTGTCTTTATTTGCACTCAGTTTCTATGGAGAATCTTAAAATATCATCAGTCTGTGTGTCATTATTCCAGTATGTCTATTATATCATGATATAGCTATCTGAAGTCACATAAGACCAATTTTGCTCTTCTAGGCAAGCAGTTTCCAGAGCTCTGTTAAAACTCTGAATAGATAATTGCTCCTTTAACAAAACATGCATAGACAAAACATTCGATGAACAAAGAGCAGTTATTAACCTACACTCACATTTGTGAATATCAGGGTTTAGAACTATTACAAAATGGATTCTGCCATGAGTCAGAGTTTTGGTTTTCCTTTTCAAATATATCCATTCCATTTTTTTTTTCCTTCAGGTAACTTACAATAATATAACTTAATTTAAAACGTACTGGCTCTCCTAATGTAGCAACTTGATTAAAAAGAGTTAAATGTTTACTCAAAATCGTAGTCAAATAGAATATAGAACTTGAAAATAGTTAGTTGAATTTCTGAGTATTTTATTGCAGAAATAAATATAGTAATTATTGGAGTAGATAAATGATTCATACAATTTGATTTTGTTAGCTAAATCAAAACAGGCTTACATAAACATGTATTTTAATCATAAATTAGTTTTTATAGTCACAAACCAATTGCACAGGATTCTCATTAATTATTTGTTGGTAACATTAAACAATCAGTAGATTAGAGTGTCAAAAGAATTTGGTGGGGGGAGGGGTGTTATGTGCAGAACAATTAACCTAGCCCGTCTGAGCCTGCTCTCTTTAGAAGGCCTTCTTTGCAAAATTGGTCATTGGCTGATATCTGGAACTTGGCTCCTGAAACAGTCCCTTAACTGGTCAGGTAATTTCACTGGACCTAGACATGCATACAAACAATGCAGTTTATTGAGGGACAATGTGCTCTATGTGAGTTGTCAGGTGGGGGAAAGGGGATAGGAAACTTTCTGTGGATACTTTCTTGTCTTTATGTGATGTCATTTTCTCTAACTCAGCTCTTAATCTTTAGTAGGTCTTTATAAGAAATATTAGTTTTTAGTGGAATTATGTGCCTGAGTCACCAAATATGTAGGTGGTACTGGGGATCCTTGAGATAGAGTGTGCCTTTTCTGGCTGATTTCAACAATGTGGGAGTTTAAATGAAAATCAGAACTGAGCCATGGCATGGATTGAATATATGGGATCAATACCTGCAGAGTAGATTAGCATTTCAGCAAATGTGCCATGATGAATGTGTTTGTCTGATGGTGCCTCCTGGATTTTCTCTCAAATAAAGTACCCACACTTACATTCTTGCCTCAGTGCAAGACTCTTTCTAGGGATGTCCAAAGACAATTGGTGCAAAAAACGGTTGTAGAAGCAAATCTTCAAACGTGATTCTGGAGCTGGATTAGTCACCAGCCAGAGGGCAAGAAGGGCCCTATTAGAAGTAGTAAGTCATGTGTTTATAACTTCTCTTATAAAGAGACCAATACTCTCACCTGTGGTGCATTAAGACTAACACAACTGTTTAACTCTTTACTCCCTCAAGTCTATGGGTGGTAATGGCATGAGATACAGCACAATCCCTTGTGGTTTCTTTATACTCTACTCTCATTTTTGCAAATTGCCCCTTAATTAAATCCTCTTCTAATTATCCTAATTTGAATGTGCCATCTGTTTCTATCTGGGACCCTGAATGATGCAGACAGCCTCAAATATGGCAAATGTCCTCTGCAGAGACTTTCCTCCCCATGGCCTAGAGCAGAGATGTGCTACGCTGAACACTACATACCTCCTTTCCCTTTCTCTACTGTGGTCCTTTTCAGCCTTTTGAAAGTAGTCACCCTTCAAGAAAAAGGTAATTTCATGATTATTTAACTGCAATAGATGCAAGAAACAACATAAACAGGTTCTCCAAGCAAAATGATGTAAAATAGAGAAAATTGAAAATAAAGTAAAACCAAGCCTACCCAATATGTCATGTAAAAAAAATTTTCACTCTTTAACTTCTCAAGAAAGATACAAATTGAATCTATGAAAGAATAAAGTATGTTCTTACTTATACCATAGCACCTTATACTTGGGTATGCATCTGGTCATTGAATGGTTGCAGGAGAGAAAAGTCCATTAGAGGACAGAGTATGGCCACCTTGTGTTGTGTATTAAATAAAATTGTGCAGTGTAAACTGTTAAATATGTGCTGTGGGCTATTATTGTGAAATGAGTTATATAACTAGCTAGTGAGCTTAACAGACTGATTGGAATCTATGTCTGAAATCAATGTAACTTTTTAAATTGATTGACTTAGGAATATTTCCAAATATTTGGCTTTTAAAGAGATAGTATGAGTTTTGTTCTGTAATGCTAGAACCTACTTTCAGTAGTTAAACTGACACCATCATTTTTCTATTCTGTATATTACATTTTATTGTTACAATGGTCTAATGCATGATTTTTTACAAGTATAATTTAGTTTTTAACAAAGGCTATCAAAAGTCTAGGCTGAAAGAATTTTTTAAATAGAAGAATTTCTGACCCTATACCAAGGGGAGACTTGTTATGACATATTTAGAGAAAGTAATTCTAGGGCACTTTCCGTCACATTGTTTATACAGTTCTCTATTTTAACTAGGCATATATCCAAAGGTAGATTTCTCCATCTGGCATAACCATACCCTTCCCAGCCTTATGAGAAAAATGTTCCTTGTTGGAGCAGATGTAAGCAGTGTCTCTTTATGTCCTTTCTGTACACACATCTACACCCTGAAGGCTGCTTACTGTGAACAACTGTGACTCCCTGCTTGTGGGCTTCAGTCTAGCTGTGGGAACATGCTTAACCCATGCACAAGGCAGGCTGAAAGGGCCAGAAAGTTAATGCTTCAATCAGTGACAGGGGAGACAGTGGGCAAATAGCTCAGCTTTCTGATCCCTTGAATGAGATAATATCATCTCTCCTGAGTGCCCTAACGGAATTGGGCCCACTTGGCTCAAATTGGTAACTGGCTTTAGTCACGCCCCCTTTTATGGCCTCATTCCCTTTCCTATCGGGTTGTCCCACTCCTCTGATGGTGCCTCCTGGATTTTCTCTCAAATAAAGTACCCACACTTACATTCTTGCCTCAGTGCAAGACTCTTTCTAGGGATGTCCAAAGACAATTGGTGCAAAAAACGGTTGTAGAAGCAAATCTTCAAACGTGATTCTGGAGCTGGATTAGTCACCAGCCAGAGGGCAAGAAGGGCCCTATTAGAAGTAGTAAGTCATGTGTTTATAACTTCTCTTATAAAGAGACCAATACTCTCACCTGTGGTGCATTAAGAATGTTTAATGGGGGAATAGGATGTCTTAGTCCAGGCAATACCTCTAGCCCTTGGGAAGTATGGGGTAATGGTAATTATAAAGATTTGACATTGATTGGCAGAGGATAACTGCAATAAAAGCCCTTTAGTATAAAAGTGATGGACCTAAAGGAGCCTCTCAACTTAGAGCTTGGTGAGATAGCCGGAAAAACACATGGCCACACTTACAAAGACCCTCGTTTCCAATAGTAGAGGGGAAAACTGCTGAGAGAAGCACAAAGTGAGTTGAATTCACGGCCCTGGTGAGGATACTACACTAATGTCAGGGCCTTAGAGAAGAAATGACCACTGAAACTTGGAATGCAGACATCCTGGGGGAAATTTCAGTATTTTAGGAGGAAAGGGAGTAATCTCTGTACAGTAGAAACTGGGAGAAGACACTTGAAACTTAATGGTAATAGTGCTAGTGGGATGGAGCAGATTATAAGGCAGGATAAGGGAGGATTAATGAAATGGGGTACTCTCCTGAGAGTCAAGATTAAGGTTCTGGCCAAGACCCTTCAAGATGCTCCTATTATTCTGTTGGAATAGCGTCTTTGCACTTGGAAAAAAATCACCCATGGTAAATGAGATAGATTTTCCAGAACTTTCTTGAAAAGTATTAGAGAAGTATTAAGAGTCTTGGTAAGATATATTAGAAAGCCTTTACTATGTAACACTAAAGAATCAACCATTTGACTTTGTTGCTCTTTGGTGGAGCTCAGTGGGCACTCCTTCCTGTAAAGAGGGAGGGGATATGAGAGTGAAGGACACATCAATATTGTTGGAAAACAGGAATTATTTAATTATAAGTAATGTCGTTATAGAACTGGGCTCCCTACTATCAATGAGAATGGTGGCAACCTATAATTTTAAAAGCTATGTAAACATTCAAAATCTTTTCTTCTAGCTTTTTGAAAATGTATAGGTATGCTAAATTATTGTTAACCATATTCACCCTACAGTGCTACAGACCACTAGAGCATTTTTCTGTCATCTAGCTGAACTTTGTGTCAGTTTTCAGAGATAAGGATACAATGATCGGAATAGGCATTAAGGCCAGATTGACAGCAAGGAAACCCTGATCTTCAGGAAATCAGAGCCTAATGTTTTAGGGGTAGAAAACATGAATTCCTAAGAATATAAATGAAAGTGATATAATGCCTTCAATAGAATACCTCCCGTTAGTCGCTTGGTGGCAAGTTGATTGCATTCAACCTCGTATATACTCAGTGAAAAGACAATTCATTTCCTTGGTATTGTAAGTATTTACAATAAGGGTAGTTTTTCTGCCTAAAATACTTCAACCACAACCAAAGTTCAAGGATTCACAGAATATTGGATTTGTTGTCATGAATAAATGGAGTTGCCTTCACTTTCTGGTGAAAAATTTATGAGAATGGAAGTTGACCATGTATTTACTAATCCCGTCATGAGCTATACACCTCAAAAGCTGCCAGCTACATAGAATTTTGGAACTGCTTCATAGAGGCAGGGTTAGGGTTCTGAGTTGGGCATGAGCACTCTGAGGATCTAGACCACAGTGCTTCAGAACACCAAGGGGGTGGAAGTAGGAGTGATGTGTTTCTCTTGATCACTTCCAGTTACTCTTTTGAAAATTTGTGCTTCCCATCAGTGCAACTCTAGGCTCTGCTGAACTAGATGTCCTGGTTCTAGGAATGCAGGGGGTGGGCTTATATCAAGGAGCATAGAAAAATTTCCACTAATCCTAGATCTGTTACTGCCACCTGGTAATTTTAGTCTCCTGATACTAGTAGATTAACAGGCAAAGAAGAACATTACTAGACTGAGAAATTGTCCCTTATTAGCATTAGGAACTCAGAAAATTTATGAGCATACTTCCTTGGGTGTCAGTAGTATTCCATTCTCACATTGCTATAAAGAAATACCTAAGACTGGATAATTTATGAAGAAAACAGGTTTACTGATTCACAGTTTCACGGGCTATACAGGAAGAATGATGCTGTCATCTTTTGGCTTCTGGCAAGGACTCAGGAAACTTACAATCATGGTGGAAGGTGAAGAAAAGCAGGCATATCGCATGGCTGGAGCAGGAACAAAAGAATGATGGGGCAGGTGTTGCACATTTTTAAATTACCAGATCTCAGAAGGACTCACTCGCTATCATGAGTACAGTACTAAGGGGTATAGTGCTGAACCATTCTTGAGAAATCTGCCCCTATGATCCAATCCCCTCCCTCCCACCAGCTCCACCTCCAACACTGGGGATTATACTTCAATATGAAATTTGGACAAAAACACACATCCAAACTATATCAGTGACCATACCAGGTGGTAAGTGTATATGGTCAATTTTAGGAACTATAGTCTCAGGCCCAGTGCGGTGGCTCACGCCTGTAATCCCAGCACTTTGGGAGGCTGAGGTGGGCGGATCATGAGGTCAAGAGATCAAGACCATCCTGGCCAACATGGTGAAACCCCATCTCTACTAAAAAATACAAAAATTAGCTGGGCGTGGTGGCGTGCGCTGGTAGTCCCAGCTACTCAGGAGGCTGGGCAGGAGAATTGCTTGAACCCAGGAGGTGGAGATTGCAGTGAGCCGAGATCGCGTCACTGCACTCCAGCCTAGCGCTTGGCAACAGAGCAAGACTCTGTCTCAAAAAAATAATAAAAAAAAGGAACCATAGTCTCAAAAATGAAGGTATGAGTTGCCTCATGAACAAAAAGCAGCAAAGGTGAGTGGAATTAAGAGTGAAAGGTAAAAGGAAGCTGTGAATATAAACTACACCATTAGTAACAGCAGAGCACAGTAATTAGTAACCCCAGCCTTTCTTCTGAGTCTTCTACTGTACACTTCATTATTAGAAATTGGAACATGCTACCATATTTAAAAATCAGAGTCAGGAATACAGGGTATTTAGAGAATATTTAACCTGGGGCATGAGTCACTTGACTAGTATAAACAGTGGACTCGAGCACATGCTGTTGGTGCAGTCCCCATATGTGCTTAATACTAACATCCTCCCCTGGAGACTGCTTACCATGATCAGCTGTGACCCTCTGCCTAACATCTTGTCTTTTCCCCCATGGTAGCATGCCAATCCAGTGTGCAAAGGAAGGTAATTAAAGCTAGAGAGTAAATGTCCCTAAAATAGTGCTCAACCTAGCATTGATAGATGATAAGATGGTAAACAAATACCCCAGCTTCTTTGCCTGTCTGTGTGGATAACTCTGAGACATATTCTACCCTGCCTTTCAGAGTTCTTCAGTGAGGTTGAGCTCCAGCTATACATTGCAACTTTCTGGATAATGCCTCTTAATTGACTTGCATCCCTGCTTTGTAGACTCATGCTCTCAATTAAACAGCCTCAGATGAGTGCTAACAACTTAAATCTGAAGTAATCAATATTTTTATATTTTGTGGCAACAGTGATACTTTTTTTTCTCCCAGTTTTGTCTGTTAGGCTAACAGTGTTACATAATTTTTAATGGCTATTTCTATTTGCTCTCAAATATTTTCAAACCACCTAGAAGTAACGTAACAGCAAAAATTTTATCACCGCAACTGATGGACACCTGGATCACTCCATTGCATATTTTTTCTATGTTTTTTAACTCTCCATGGATATTTCCTAGCATCATGTCAGAAATAAAATATTTCACTTGAGTCCTTGGCCCAGAGTCTGCCTCTTTGGAATCCCAGACCAAGAAACATATCTAATAAAAGATAGATAACAAGATGATGCCTGACCTCTCCCAGTTAGATGTGGATTCATCTGTAAGTAATAGAAACCATACAAGGCTTAAATACACAATGCTTTGTCTACTATAACAACATATTTAAAAGTCTTCAACCCAGGGCTGTCACTGTCTCTTAATTATGCCCACAAGGACCCAGACTGTTTCTCAGGTTTCCACATACATATTCTTTTGCCTCTTGTCACAAGAAGGCTGCCATATTTCTAGGCCTCACATCATTTTCCAGGCAGGAGGAAGTAGAAAATGTTAAAGGGAAAAGACAGAATCAGCAGACTTACATGAGAACATACCCTACAGCAAGGAATTTTGGCAAGTTGGAGTGTGAGCAATTGAATTTATAGCTTTATAATAAAGGCCTGGGAGAGACAGGAAAAAAATAGGGGCCTAATCTATCAACCCACAGTGTGTTATAGGAATAAGCAGAATCAGAATTTTTTAAGAAATCTAAGTTCTAATCTAAATAGTTGCCCATTTTCCAAAGGAAAAATATAAATAAAAAGATTACAATGTTAGGCAGATTACAACATAACACCCTGGACTATTTTTAAAAGGAGAGCATTTGAAGTAATTCATTGTCGTTCATTGTAAGGATTCACATGTTCTAATTATTAATTCAAAGACTGCATATAAATTTACACAAAAGTATATATTATGTGCCCTCCAGGACATGACCGACAAGATTTCTGTTCTTCTTAAATGTCCTTTCTGTGTGTTAACTCACTCAAACTCCCTGATCTGAAGCAGAGTACCTGATAACAACTTTATCTTCCTTTGTACCATAAAAAATAAAATTACATCATAAAATTTGCAATAAATATTTTTACTATGATTATAAGAATATTTTTACCAGCTTAATAACTTTAAAACATCAATTTGTTTATCTGATTCTTAAGTTTTATAAAGAAATTCCAAATAATTTCAGAAATATTATTTCTCTCTAAGTACAAATATATCCAGAAACTTTAGCCTCAAAAAATGTAAATTGTTGAAAAATTTTAAAGCCTTAAATATTAAAAAAAAAACATTAATCAGATTATACCTTTTCCTGTTCATGGCCTGGAGTTACTGGCTAGATCCTCCATAGGCAATTGTTTGCTGTTTCTTGGATCTCTGTTTTGTAGAATCATGCTTCCAATTAAATAGCTTCAAATGAGTACTGACAACTAAAATCTGAAGCATTCAATTATTTTTATTTTTTGTGGCAGCAAATGGTGTTTTCTCTGCCAGTTTTGTCTGTTAGGCTAACGGTCTTACATATTTTTTAATTGCTATTTCTATTTGCTCTCTCATATATTTTCATATTGCATTCTCCAAGCATTTTTCAAAAACTTAATGAGGCAATAAAAGCTATGTAAAGCAGGTAATCACTTGTTAATCAATCTGTTATTAGGATCATATTAGACCTAGGATAATATATTTGCTTTCAGATTTCTTTAAAATGGACAAAGTGGTCACACCCTTCCTGAAAAATCTTTAGTCTGTTGCTTAGGTAACCACTTAGCCATTTATTACAATAGAGTGGTTGACAGATCATTAGTGAAATAAATATGAGATCTTTATGAACTCATACCTGTCTCCATGTACTAAATGTCTTGTGATGTGAGAATACATCACATCCCTCAATAGGCATTATTCCAAAGTGTTTGATGAGAAGAATGTTATGCTGGGGAAAATAAATGCAAAGAAAAATTACCACCCTGTGAGAATTAATTTGCTTTGATTTCATTTGCTAATTTCTAGACATATTCAGCAGTATTCCTTGGTGAAGCCCACTTGTGAGTTTGCTAGAAAGATAAATGGATTAATACACCTTTCAACATTACTTTGTTGGCATCCTTCAAACATGAAAACTATTAGAATTCGTTATAGTGTTTTTACCCCTTCCCCACCCCACCTTCATATTTTAGCCCTAATTGTCTCTTTGAGCAAGAGTATGTTTTCAGATATTTCAACTGTAATAGAGTCATCATCATCTACACATCAATATCATTGTTCTTTAATTTGAGAGGAGGTTCTTTCTTCTCTGTACTAAACTTGAAATCTGAAGTGTCTGTTTGTGAATTGTGTCTTCTCCTTTTATAAAGTTTTCAAAAATATCTTCTCCATGATTTTGAAGTAAAACAAAACAAAACAAAACAATAAAACCTTTTAGATTATTGTAAAGCCTGACAGACCTATAATATCTGACCTGTCCAAATCAGGCATGCTATTTCTTTTCCATACTAACAAGCAAGAGCATATTAATTATGTAGTAAACCAATAAAGATGAATACCTGATTAACTCCATGGCCAGAATTAATTACAACAGAAGCAGTTGTTCTTATGCTTAAATTAGAGCTTGTAGATGATATGGGGAGTCAATAAATCACTCTGCTTCTAATAAGGTGGGTTCAAAAACTTGTTTTAGACAATCTGATTCACAACAATAACAGTTCTGTTATCCAGTGGTGAGTGGTGATGAGATCCAGATTTATAACTTACACATTAACTTGTAATTATACTAGCTATTTTTAATTAAAATTGAAATAAGTCAATCAGAATTATAAATTCATATTTTACTTCCTGTGGGCAAACTAGTTATATTACTAGATTTGATTGGGTTTTGTCACTCGTTGTTTTATTAAAGCCTAGGATTGTTAGTGTGTCAAACTGAATATGCAGTACCAAAGTATTTTATAAAAGGCATCATAAATTATCAGGCATCAGTCATTTGGCATAATTATTTTTCCATGTTTCTATTACTTTGCTTTTTTAAATTTTCTCTTCTGGTAGATTCTCTTCTACATCCTTTTTCATAAAGATGTTCCTTAGTTTAAAATACAAAGCTATTTTTTATTGCTTTTCTGGACATTTATCATCGTATTCCCTTGTGGAAAAAGTGAAAAAAAAAAAACACACACACACACACAATTTCTCACTAGCTCTATTTACAAACTTTTTTTTCCAGTTTATTATGACTGATTTTGTGCTGCTGTGCTACTTTTATGACTGTCCTCAAGGTCAAAAACAACCATCAATTTCCCATCTAATCTATCTCCAACAACCTACAATCAAAGTATTTTGCTTGATACTTTTTATTGCAAGTTCTCTTTTTGTGCTTGCATATCATTTTTTTAATGCTTATTGACCTATGTGTCATTAGGTTATTTGTGGTGTGATATAACCTTTGTGCGTTTTGATAGCGCCTATCTTATTAGGTTATATATTTTTTCCTGTTTAAACTTTTTTAAAGTTGAAAAAAAAATATGTTCTAATAGTTTGGCAATGACTAAAATTCAAAAGGAAATTATGCAATTTGTACTTTGTATGCATATTTATGTTTAATATGTATTTTTAAAGTTTTTAATTTACTGATTTGGAGGATGTTATAGTAGAGGTAACTAATGTTTAAGAATTTATGGATATTAGTGCAATTTGTTGTGAATTTTAATGTTCTGCACTTAGTAATACCTTATTTTTAACCTTCAAAAAAAATCCCTCACAGTACATATATATAGTTAGATAGAAGAAATACATTCAATTTTTGATAGCAGAATAGGATGGCTGTAAAAATAAATTATACTCAGGTAATAGACTCCCTAAATACCCAGACCTGATCACCATGCAATTTATATGTACATAGCAAAATTTCTCATGTACCCCATAAATCTGTACAAATAATAATTTTAAAAAACTACTTTGGCTGGGTATGGTGGCTCATGCCTATAATCCCAGCACTTTCCGGGGGTCAAAACAGGCAGATCACTTGAGGTCAGGAGTTTGAGATCAGCCTGGTCAACACGATGAAACCCTTGTCTCTACTAAATATACAAAAATTATCCTGGAGTGGTGGTTCACGCCTGTAATAACAGCTACTCAAAAGGCTAGCTGCCTTTTGAGGCAGGAGAATTGCTTGAACCTGGGAGGCAGAGGGTGCAGTGAGCAGAGATTGTGCCACTGCACTCCAGCCTGAGTGACAGAGTGAGACTGTCTCAAAAAGAAATAAAAAATAAATAAAATTAAAAGTTCCATTCAAAGATGTTTTAAAGTTGCAAGCTTGAAGTTTTAATATATGAATGATTTTCAGGTATTTCCTCTTTTTGTGATAGAGGATTAGGTAACTACGACCAAATCCACTTCAAGAATAATTAGAAAATTGGACAAAATATATATTAAAACAGTTTATTTGAAGGCATATTAGTTATATCTTACTGTACAGAAAACTAACCAAAACTTAATGGCTTAAAATGATATCAATGTATTTAACTCACAATTCTATAGGCTTAGAATTTGGGGAATCACACTGGTATGAGCTACATTTGGTTGATCATGACTGAACTCACAGACCTGCCAGCTCATGTGCTGACTGGAGCTGCTTGGCTGATGGTTGCCTCAGCTGGAATGTCTGAGATGACCGGAATTTCTCTGGACAGGGGTTTTCATCCTCCAGCAAGCTAGCCTGAGATTGTTCCTAAATTGATGGCTTTATTTCCTCAGTGTATACTAACCACATAACCCTACTCTTTCAAACTCAAGCACACGATGGAAATCTTTCTTATTAAAGCAGTCAGTGTTTCCTGAAATATAAGAACTACTTTTTTTTAATTTTGTTTCCTGTTTAACCTCCCTGCTACACCGTCACTGCTGACGCTTAGTTTGTTCCATGCTGGTGTCTACCTGTATCCTACTCATGAGTTCCTCATATATTATTCTATTTAATAGGCATTTTCTGCAATTTTCCTTTTTTATTTCATTTTTTTGTGACATTCATCTGTTCCTAGCTCTCATTCATTCTATATCGACTAATACCTAAATCTGCACTTCCGCTTTTCCTTTTTCTCCTTATATCTGGACTAGTATTTCTAATTATCAGATGGGCATTTCCAGCTGTCTCTTTAGCATCACACACTCAATATCCCCTAATATGAATACATCATATACTTCTATTTATTTGCTCTTTCTCTTGAAGTCCATATTTAATTAATGAAACAAAAATAATTACCCAGGCTTGAAATGTGAAATTATGCTTGATTTCTTCTTTCTCTTTTTCTGCAAGTCCAAATGAAACTTCCTCTGAAATGCCATTCTAATAATTTCTCTTGGTTTTCACTTTCTGCAGTGAAGTTCTGTTGTTTGTGATTTCTTTGCCTACCTTCCACTTTTCTTTCTTATGAAAGTATATTCCAAATGTGATTTGAGAAACTAAGCGTTTTGTGTAGAATTATGACAGTACTTTTTCTCTATTCATGGATATTAATTGTAAGTCTGGAATTCCCTACTTTGGGCCACAATAACTAATTTCGTAAGGATGTGTGCAAATTTAGACCAAAGAGAATTAATCCCAAACTTAGTAGTTGAAAGTAAACTTTGAATATATTTTATTCCCTGTGAACCACTTGAAAGTAAATTGTTGGCTAAATGCTTCTTCATTCTCTAAATTTATAGCAATTCCCAAAAACAACATTCTCCTATATAGCAACAATACAACTATCAAAATTAGGAGGTTGACATCAATGTACTAACACCGTTTGTATTAATTTCCTATTGTTTCTGCACAAATTACACACATTTATTTTGTTACAGCTCTGTAAATCAGAAATCCAAATAGCTCTCACTAGGCTAAAATCAAGGTATTGGAAGGCAGGGCTGCATTCTTTCTAGATAATCTAGGACAAAAAAAAATGTTTTCTTTTTTTTTCAGCTTCTAGAGTCTGCTTTCATTTCTTGGTTCATAGTCTCCTCCTTCCATCTTAAAAGCTAGTAGCTTAGCATCTTCAAATCTCTGAATGTAATTCTCTCTCTTTTTTTAATAAAGGTTATTATGATTACATTTGGTACACCAGTTTCTCCAGACTAATCTCTCTATCTCAACATCTTTAATGTAATCACATCTGCAAAGTTTATTTTGCCATGTAAAGTAACATTCACAGGTTCTGGGGATTAGAATATGTAAATACTTTAAGGACCACTTTCTGCCTACCACACCACCTAATCTTCAGTACCCATTAAAGTTTTGCCAATAGTCCCACCAAATACAATATTTATAGAAAAATAATAAGTTTTAAATAATGCATTTTATTCAGGCTTTGTCTAATATATCATCAAAATGCAATGTACTTCACTTTACATCCTATCAGGAGGTCAACAAATTTTAATTTGTCACATTTCTAATGATATTAACTTTATTCACTTAATTAAAGTAGTGTCTACAAGCTTCCCTACCTTACACCTACTCCTTTTCCTTTTGGTATTAGTGAGCATCCTATATGGAGATAATGTTGAGACTATGTGAATATCCCATTCCTCATCAAATTTTTGATTTACTAATTTCTTTGTCTGAATATGGATACACGATAAAGATTTACTTCCTATTTTATTCAGTGGATTATATCCTCTTACTATCATTTATTTTATACTCACTTTATCTGTTTCAGACAGTGAAAATCCCTTAAACTAACTACTAATTTGCTTTTTTAAAAAAATTTTTACTTTAAGTTCCAGAATACATGTGCAGAATGTGTAGGTTTGTTACATAGAAACACGTGTGCCATGGTGGTCTGCTGCACCTATTGACCCATCCTTCAAATTCTTTCCACACACATCCCAACTCCCAACAGGCCCCGGTGTGTGTTGTTCCCCTCCCTGTGTCCATGTGCTCTGATTGTTCAACTCCCACCTGAGTGAGAACATGCAATGTTTGGTTTTCTGTTCCTGTATTAATTTGCTGAGGATGATGACTTCCAGCTTCATCCATGTCCCACAAAGGATATGATCTCATTCCTTTTGATGGCTGTGTACTATTCCATAGCATATATGTACCACATTTTATTTATCTGGTCTATCACTGAAAGGCATTTGAGTTGGTTCCATGACTTTTCAATGGTAAGTAGTGTTGCAATAAACATACATGTGCATGTGTCTTTAGAAGAATGATTTATATTATTTTGGATATATACCTAATGATGAGAAGCCTGGGTCAAATGGTATTTCTGGTTCTAGATCCTTGAAGAATTGCCATATTGTCCCCCACAATGGTTGAAATAATTTGCATTCTCACCACAGTGTAAAAGCATTCCTATTTCTCCACAGCCCCACCAGCATCTATTGTTTCTTGATTTTTTAAATAATTGCCATTCTGACTGTCATGAGATGGTATCGTGTTGTGGTTTTGATTTGCGTGTCTCTAATGATCAGTGATGTTGAGCTTTCTTTCATATGTCTGTTGGCTGCATAAATGTCATCTTTTGAGAAATGTCTGTTCATATTCTTTGTCCACTTTTTGATGTTTCTTTTTCTCTTGAAAATTTGTTTAAGTTCCTTGTAGATTCTGGATATTAGACCTTTGTCACATGGGTAGATTGCAAAAATCTTTTCCGCATCTATTGAGATAATCATGTGACTTTTGCCTTTGGATTCCATTTATTGATTTGTATATGTTGAAGCAGCCTGGCATCTCAGAGATGAAGCCAACTCGATTGTGGTGGATAAGATTTTTTATGTGCCACTGGATTTGGTTTGCCAGTATTTACTTGAGGATTTTTGCATTGATGTTCATCAGGGATATTGGCCTGAATTTTTCTTTTTTTGTTGTGCCTCTGCCCAGTTTTGGTATCAGGATGATGTTGGCTTCATAAAATGAGTTAGGGAGGGGCATGAACCTGATGCCAGTAGGATCACTCCTGTATAAGGTGTCTGACAACCCCTTTTGGAGGCTCTCACCTGTAAGGTTTGTTCTTGGGTTCTTGCCGCGTTTAAAATGAAGAAACTGAGGCCAGCACGAAGATAATCCAATGCGAAGGAATTTATTCAGGCTCCCGGGTGAGGTTCTGCTGTCGGGACATGAGGGGCCGGAGAAGTCGCGGGGACTCCTCTCAGGCACGGGGTTTTATAGGGAGTGGAGGCATCTGATTGGTCATGCCCAAGGTGAGTGGGACAAAATGGAGGGGAGTAGGGCCCGGATGGAACAAAATGGAGGGGAGTGGGGCCCAGATAGGACAAAATAGTAGGCAGGGAGTGGGGCCCAGATAGACCAAAATAGTAGGCAGGAAGACAAAATGGCAGGCACAGGGTGGGGCCTGCAGAAAACAAAATGGCAGGCATGGAGTGGGGCCTGCAGAAGACAAAATGGCAGGCATGGAGTGGGGCCTGGATAGGACAAAATAGTAGGTAGGGAGTGGGGCCTGGATGGGACAAAATGGCCTCAGGTAGGTCCTAATGGGGCTTTTTTCCCAGGCTCCCGGGGAGGGGGGAGGAGGGGGGAGGTGTGTCCGAGCCCCTGGAGAGGAAAGGGGGTGTGTCCGAGCCCCAGGCAAGGGAAGGGGGTGTGTCCGAGCTCCTGGCAAGGGTAGGAGGCATGTCCGAGGTCCCTGCGAGGGAGGGGGCGTGTCCGAGGTCCCTGCGAGGGAGGGGGGCGTGTCCGAGGTCCCTGCGAGGGAGGGGGGCGTGTCCGAGGTCCCCGCGAGGGGAGGGGGTGTGTCCGAGCCCCCGGCGAGGCAGCCGCCTTACATCACCCAGTTGGATGGCACAGGCAACAGGACCCATTTAATGAAGCAGTTTTATTGTCTCTTGGTGGAGTGGGTGTAGTGTACTTCACTGGGGGAAACTCACTCATCTGGGCTGCCTGGATTCCTCAAAGCTACCAGGAGGAAAGGCTAAGTCTGCTGGTTTACAGAGACTGTGGTCATCTCCACCCCAAGGGCTCAGGCCCAGAGAGAGTTCGGTCCCTGAGCCTCTGGCTGGAGTTGTTGGCGTTCTGCAGCGAAGACCCTCTCAGTGAGGAAGGATGTGTCATGGTCAGGCCTGAAGAGGCGTTCAGACCACAGTGCCACAGCTGGTTTGTCAGGCTATGTGGGCAATCTCTTGGAGACCAAGCCATTCAGCGTCCTTGACTCCAGCAGGGGAAAAGCGTGGCATGGAGCTAGAGATGGATGCTGCTCTTCCCCTGCCCAGGGAGCTTAGTGTGTTAGGCAGTTATGAGTGCTAGTGCTGGCTGATGCCTCTCCCACAAGGTGCTCAAAGGGTTTAGGCAGCAGGCAGTTCCAGCTATGGTCCTGGTTACTGCTCCCCATGGGGAGCTTGCAGGCTTAGGCAGATTTCAGCTGAGAGGCTGTTGAAAATCTGCACAGCTCCGGGATTGGGACCCTAGGCCCCAGTGGCCAGTGGGATTTTCCGATCTGTGGGTTGCATGGTTCCGTGGAAAAAGCATGGCTTCCCCAGCTGGATAGCATGCTCACTCGCTGCCTCCTTGGCTGAAGGTGGAGGGGGCGGAGTCTCCCCTGCTCCATGTGGCTCTCAGGTGAGTGGTGCACCATTTGCTCTTTCTTCCTCTCCGTGGATCACATCAGCCACCTAGTCAGTTCTGATGAGAGACCTGTATACCTTGGTTGCTGGTGAAGGATTCACATGCTAATTACGGTTCTTTTCAATGGGAGCTTCTGATCTCCCCTGTTTCTGGTTGGCCATCTTGGCCCTGACCACAGGAGTTCTTTAGATAGCCCAGAGACGTGTCCCTTTCTAGGTATGCCTTGCAAACAGTTTCCCCTAATCTGTAGTTTGTTTTCTTAACTGTATTTTTCAAAGACCAAAGGTTTTTAATTTTGATAAAGTATAATTTATAATTTTTTCCCTTATATGGCTTATGCTCTTTGGGTTCTATTTAAAAAATTATTGCCTAATTCAATGGCACAGGTATTTTTTTTCTTGTTTTTCCAAACATTTTATTGTTTTAGCTTTTACATTAGGATACAGAATATATTTTGTAGTGATTTATGCATATAGTATGAAATAACAAATGAAGTTTATTTCCCACATAGACATCTGGGTGTTCCATCTCCGTTTGTTGAAAGACTAATCTTTCTTCCATTGAATTATTTTGGCAACTTGACCACATAAGTAACAGTCTATTTATTAATTTTATTCTGTTCCATTGATCTCTAGATCTATTAAAGTAGCTTGATTATAGCAGTATAAGTTATTCAGCTTTACTTTTACTTTTTATTTTGCCAAGTTCTTTTTCTTTCTGTATGAATTCTAGAATAGGCTTGTCAATTTCTTGAAAAAAGATTGAGACATTTTATTCCACATTTTATAGGGGTCATAAATCTGGTATAATGTATGCCTGGATCTATTGCTGACACCTTGTAATTATATAGAGGTTAAGAATAAAGTGGACATTGAGTAGCATAGAAACAGGAAGATAAATTGGATTGAAGTGACATCTTTTGAGCCTAGCAGCTTTTTGATTTTCAGTTATATGATACAATAAATTTTATTTTTTTAAATAAACCAATCTAATTTGTTTTAATTTGTTTTGATCTCTTACAAATAACAGTCTTAAATTTCACACAATAATTATAGTTCAGACTTTTTTTAAAAATTATGCTTTAAGTTCTGGGGTACATGTGCAGATCATGCAGGATTGTTACATAGGTATACACATACCATGGTGGTTTGCTGCCTCCATTCCCCCATCATCTACATTAGGTATTTCTCCTAATGTTATCCCTCCCCAATCCTCCTACTCCCTGCTACCCTCTCCTAGCCCCCACACCCCCCAACAGGCCCCCATGTGTGATGTTCCACTCCCTGTGTCTATGTGTTCTCATTGTTCAACATCCACTTATGAGTGAAAACATGCAGTGTTTGGATTTCCATTCTTGTGTCACTTTTCTGAAAATGATGGTTTCCAGCTTCATCCATGTCTCTGTAAAGGACATGAACTCATCCCATTTTATGGCTGCATAGTATTCCATGGTGTATATGTGCCACATTTTCTTTATACAGTCTATCATTGATGGGCATTTGGGTTGGTTCCAAGTCTTTACTACTGTAAACAGTGCCACAATGAATATACGTGTACATGTGTCTTTATAACAGAACAGTTTGTTCCAACGACTTTAAAAAAAAAAGAAATATTTTCCTGGGCTGTGGTCCCCCATACAACTCTATTTTCACAGCCGTGAGCTCAGATAATGTTAATAAACTTCTCAACACCTATTTTAAAAATCCCAAATTTTTGATCATGGGATTTAAGACTGTCCATTATTGGAGCTTGTTGTAAATTGTAAGTGCATCCTTTATAATCCTCTACCTCACTTCATACAATGTTCTATCCCATCCTAATTTCTCATTTTATCTACAACACACCCTGTAAAAAAATTTTTTAAAATTTTTGCTGCTGCTTCAAAATTTAGGAGCTTATTCCATCTGTCTTCGACAGTTGAAATCTTAGATGTGCTACATGTTCATAATCCCCACATGTGTTACTAGATGTTACAGTTAGAATGAGTCCCTCCATCGTCCATCTTTGAGGTGATTAGAGGACATTCTGCATCTGTGATAACAGTTATCACAATTTGTGGACCTGTTCCTATAACTATAGAAGTTCTTTAATTCAGGACTTTATAAAGATGGTAGGAAGGTAAAACAAAATGAATTTATGCCATGTTGTTTTGTGCCTATCTCTGTCTCTCTAAAATGTGAAATTTCTAAAGAACGAGGACCACCTTTGTGTCCTCCAAAGCACCTGGAAAAATGCTTTATGCAAAGTATTGGTTAAATCAATTCTAAAATACAACTAATAGCAGTGTCTTCTTAATTTTTAAAATTTTATTATAAACTAAAAATTTATGATTGTTTATATTTATAGGTTACAAGTTGATGTTAAGATTTATTAATACAATGTGAAATTATTAAATTGAGCTAATTAACACACCCAAAACCTCAATAACAGCACCAATAACAACTTTGAAGCTTCAAATCCGACTGATACTTGCAGCCCTGCTTCTTTGTAGTTCCCATGAAGTTAGGAATTTGGGGTCTATTTTAGATACTATAGGCCTGTTAGTTTTGAAGGGAAACTTTGTTTCTATTTCTGGTCTTTTTGTTTTGAAGCATGTGCGTTATTTTTGGTTTCTCTCTTTTAGAATCATAGGGACTGACAAGTATACATTCTAAGGAAACCAAATGTACTTAAATTGTAAGCCATTTGCATTGTTTATAAACAAGTTCAGACACATTAATACACCTCTATACATTCACTAACAAGATATGTTTTTAGAATGATATTACAAAAATAAAAATACTGTTTGAAAATGTCTGGTATGTTATACCCAGACCGGGAGTTTTCAATCAATCTTGAAAGGTGTCTGTTTTTTTCACCTCTTCATTTTAGTATAAGAAGTTGGATGGCAGTGACCAGTAAAGGTCTACTGAGTCCGTATATACCTGTGGGCCTATTTCTGTAAGTACGGAAGTTCTTTAATTCATAACTTTATAAAGATAGCAAGGAGGTAAATTGAAATGAATGTACACCATGTACTGAGACTACAGAAGATATGCTACACAGATTTTACCTGATAAGCACTAATATATAAAATGCAACCTGCACAATCTCTATGGTATAGTTTTTCTATTTTATTTCTGATACTCTGTATTAAAGAAGAGGTGAATATTCTAAACCTGCTGTGGCCAAGGTAAGTGTGTATGTTTTCTGTTTTCTGTTATTTTATTGTCATTGAAGTTGTGGCATGTGAGAACTGGCTTGTATAGCTCCCAAGGGACAAATGTTCAATGTTCAGGAATTTTACATATCAGTTGTTAAAACATTGGTAGCTTGAAGTTGGCCCTAGTGTAAGTATTCACACAATGAATGTTGGCAAGTACTATAAATTAGTTATCCTGTCTAGTGCTTCACCCAGGAAACTGCTTTATCAATATTCCACTGATCATAATAGTTATGGGTCCTCTTATTTTTATTTCATGCTATTCTTGTTACAGACTAGTCTAAGCACTAGCTTACCTTGAAGATCTTGCCCTTTTTCAGTGTAATTATCCTCTTGGGTACAAGGTTGCCCCAAAATACTGAGTGTCCAAGAAGCCCCCACTTGCTTATGTGTGACCTCAGGAAGTTGTAAGTTGCCACCCAACTGGTATTAAACAGTCTGTCAGGTCTGATATGCTTTGTTACTGCAGCTTCGTTAACCAAGGAAATGTTAGTTTGAACAGCATTATCTAACTGAAGCTGATTCAGACTAAGTTTTCTAAGGCTTTGGCAAAAGAGCAATTTATCTGACAGTTGTCCTTATCAGGACTCTTGTTATAAATTAATGATTTATGTTCTTGATTTGACCTATCTTGCCTTCATCCTCATCCAAACCTTTTTCTCTTCTTACAGCTTTAAACGAGAGATGAAATGTTCTTCTCTTATATTTGTAATTGCGGAACAGTTCATAATGTCATTGAATGTTCTTTCTAATATTTAGCTCTTTCCCAATGCAGTTTGCTGAATGTTACTTACTTGAGAATTATCTCTCTAAACCTGCAACACAGACTTCAAGTCCTAGCTTTCCCAATGTCTCACCCATCAGTGTTTAGCCACCATTTCACTAAAACTTACTGATAGTGAGATAAAGAACATAGGGTAATTGGAACTGGGAGTCTGGAATAGTTAGGTCCCCTGGTCTTCACCATGGGCCAGGGTCCTCCCACCACCTCAGCCTTTGGGTTCAGAAAGAATTGTCAGAGAGAACCCTTGTTCTTAGTTATGGGAAGGGGTGAGAGACCTAACCTTTAAAAGCACTCTGACCTCCCCTCAACTCTAGCCATACTGTGGTAGAGAGCCTGGGTCACTCTGCTGACTGGGCTTGGGTGAAATGGTCTATTTAATTCAGCAGTCCCCAACCTTTCTGGCACCAGGGACTGGCTTCCTGGAAGATAATTTTTCCATGGACTGGGTTGGGGGATGGTTTGGGGATGATTCAATTGCATTATGTTTATTGTGCACTTTATTTCTGTTATTAATTCATTGTAACATATAACGAAATAATTACACAATGGGTGGGAGCCTTGAGCTCATTTTCTTGCAACTAGATGGTCCTATCCAGAAGTGACAGAAGACAGTGACAGAGCATCAGGCCAATATTGGTTTCTCATAAGGAGCACACCACCTAGATCCCTCACATGTGCAGTTCACAGCAGGGTTCATGCTTCTGTGAGAATCTAATGCTGCTGCTTCTGACAGGAGGTGGAGCTTAGGCAGTAATGCCAGTGATGGGGAGCAGCTGTAAATACAGATGAAGCTTCACTTGCTAGCCCACTGCTCACCTCCATGGCCTGGAGGTTGGGGACTCCTGGTTTAATTGATGTTTACATGATACTCCTGCTTTCAGGGAATTGGATAACCTGTGTCTTCCTTCTTTCCCAGCATGGGGGTCTGAGACAGGGTGGTCACATATTTGAAGGGCATTGATTATCTCTCCGGGTAGTACTGAGTTTAAATTAGTCTTGTTACCCCTATTAAAGAGAGAGAATCTTCATCTATCTGCTTTTCCACCAGAAGGATAGATATATCATGTTCTCAGATTTTATAAACCTGTACACATCTATGAAGTCTGAGGATAACAAGGAAAGTTACTGGAGAGAACATAACAGAGAGTGAGCTCTGCCTTCCCCAGTTTCGCTCACTGTTTCTTGGACATTCTCCTCCTTCATTATCATTTTGCATTTATTGGTATATATGGGAGCTTTCGTTTTAAAACTAGAACAGGAGGAAGAAATTTGGATGGCATGGAGAAAGTAGACAGAATGGATTAAAAAATGGAAAAAATGATATTTTGTCTAACGTTGTCTGACCCACTGTAATAGGTATGAACTTCTCTAGTTAACATATGAGAATGGGAAATGGATGGATCTTTATTTCATGAGAGCCTTAGACTAAATCTTACAAAGACAATTGCTGACAAAGACAAACTCTTTCTTACAGCCTTAGAGAGATTCTGGATTGTTGAGAAGGCAGCAAATCATAAGGACCTATTAGAGATAATTTATCTGACTGCATGATATTAAGGAGGTCATGTGAAAATGGCTTCAGCGTGGTGTAGAGGATGTAACATATATCAGGAGACATGAATCCTGAACCCATATATACTCATATTATTAACTTACAATTCAGAAAACTTAAGTTTCTGAATGAGAAACCTGTACTTTCCTTTTTCTCACCTTCTTACTCAGCTTTTCTCAGCCCTCAGGGTCTGCTTAAAAGGCTTAGTGACTACAGTGGTTAATCCTACAAAATGTTTTTTTTTTTTTTTTAAATAGAAAACGGTGTTTACATAAAAAATCAATTATGCTCTTTAAAACTTAATTATACTCAGTACAAATATATTTTAAAATCTAAAAAGAGTAAAATTTTCCAATTAGAAGTGCTTATATGTTTGGGAATACGGGTGAAAACATAATGATTAAGATAAATGAATCTAAGATTCACATCCTTTTCTTGCAGAATTCTTACTGACTTCTTCAGTAGAGCTCTGTTTCTTGCTTCTTTACTCCCAGAAGACAGAAAGACATTTTAAAGAACATTATTGTAGGGCAGAAGGCTTTTTTTTTCTATAGCTAGAGGGGTTATATTGTAAATTAAAATGGATCTCTTTTTAGTAGATTTTACATGCTGTTATCATCCTTTACAAACTCAGCATCTGGAGACAGTTGCACAAATATATTAAATTAGAAGATTATCAGTTTAATAAAAAATTTTCACCAAGTTATTTATAGTGGCTGCTGTGGTATATCACCCAGAACCTTCTTCAGATATAATTTCCCCAACTGTCAAAAGAGTTGTCAGGGACTGCTTATAACTAACTCCATCCCCAAGGAATGCTCTCAGCCAACGGGATTTGCCTCCCCCATATTTATGCTCTCTTCCCTGGGGTAGCTCATGTATATTTACTGACTCATGTTGGTAATCAAATGCTTGGTTCCCTTGTATTTTCTGGAGACAGCTATGAACCACTGCAGTCTTTCTAGTCTCCATAGAATTGGCTAAGCCTTTTGTTACAACAGCTTTGCAGTTCTGTTTCTTTCTCTCTTCATTCCTGTTGACCTTACTCCTATACAGGTGTTAATCTCAAGCAAATGAGAATTCTGTCTTTCAAATCTGTGTTTAAGATTCTGCTCACAGGAAATGAAATCTGATCTAAGATAGTTGGTACAAGGAATTGTTTGGCCCAAAGAAACAGATTCTAAAAGAGATTTGGGAACTTGGTCATGTCTGTCCCATTATGGGTGGTAGATGAAGTGCTGACATTCCCTGGTGTGTTGTAGCAGGGAAGCTGTTAAAATGTTAACTAGTGGTAACCAGGATACCATATCAGTAAAAGGGAATGCCCTGAAAAATGCAATAACTCAGATATTTGAGAGGCTCAGAAAAAAAAAAAAAAAAACAGTAAATACAGGACAATGAAATTGGATGGCTGCTGCTGAATGCTATCAATTTACTAGAGAAAGACAAAGAAAAGCTGATGTGATTAATCACCAGGTTAAAGCAAAATGTGAAAGCCACAATATTCTCCTTGGCTGAATTAGAAGAGACTCTCATTTCTTATAGTCAAATATAAAAAGCTGAGGGTCAGACCCAGGACTTAATTTAAAAGACAGAGAAAGACTCCAGAGAAGATTGAATTATCGACCTTAGCAAATCTGCTGTGCCAGAGTCAGGGTCCTGAGTGAGAAGGGGTACAGCCCAAAGGCTTGAGATGAGGAAAACTGGGTCAATGCACTTGAAAATTTTTAATCTATATATTCCTCTGTACTATTTATGTCTTCAGAAGTGGTCCACACCTTCATATTGAAGGTCCATCCTTCCTCTTTCCTTGAAGACAATGAAAGCCTCTGTCTTGTAAGACAATACACAACCCAGTCACTTAGGATTCACTCTGCCTCCAGTCCTGGTCAAAGACTAAAAGAGATAAGTCACCAACTAATCTAGCTAGATATGTGCTGGGCCTACAAAGGGAGAAAAAGGACAATATGCCGAAGGAACTACAGGACTTAGATAACAAGTGCTGGCAGGAACCATGTACGTACAGTTCATGGCAAGCATTCTCTCATGATACAAGTAATATGCCCTGCAAGGATGACAGAGGGTAGGACTACCATACTGCTAGGTGGGCTCTTGAAAGCTGAAAGTAAGTGATGGCTTTCACTAAGTGAGATACAAACGCCAAAACTAAGATATGGTAGAGGGTGGAAGAAAGGATCAAAATATTCAAAGAAGTTGTCCTACAAGAGTTGATAGACTGCATAGGGCTTGAAAACTTACCTGTGAGCACATTCTTTAAGGGTCTGGATGGAAAACATTTTGTTGTCCACAGCAATAAGGTGAGAGGGATGCATATTGTTGTGAAGGTCAGCTGTGACTCTACTCTGAGGACCAGGGCCGATGGTAGAAGATGTTGCTATATAATACAGAAAAGAGGGCAGATTAGACATCGACATCCAGGACCTGAAGCATCTCTTGTAAAATGGGAAATATAGAAACCTGAAATAGATGACAGTGCAACAAGGTCACAGGAGCAGCCAGGGGGAGCTGACTGTCAGAGATATGTTGATATTTAATAGAACATGCCAGGTCTAGGGAAAACATAGCTAGACAGCTGACAAGAATATTGCACATTTGCACAAAATCAAAGGAAGTCAAGGAGGGATTATTAGAAGTTCGAAGTTTGCTGTCTTCCATGAAATATTACCATCTTACCTCCCCCGCCACCAGTTTCATGATCTGAGGCAGGTTTCAATTCCAGAATGTGTTGACGAAAAAGACTAGTTCCCTAGGAGGAAGGACTTTGCAAAGCCATAGCAAGCATTGTGATGTAACAACTCCCAGTTCTTACTCAAAGGGCCTTACATCATTTATTGTGAATAACCATAAACTGAGGAAAGGGGAATCGTCATGTATTTACAAAACAGTAGGGGATTGGAGGTTAAGATGATATTGTTACACAGGTACCTGCAATTTCACCATGGTACCCCAGTAAAGCAGGAGCATAGAGGCAGGTAATAAATGGAGTCCTGGGTACTTTGAGTACATGAACCCACTATACACTTCTTTCATCGCCAAATGCATGCTTATAATTCAAAGGCTGCATTTAATTCCACTTGTCTATGGAATAAGAGCTATTGGAATGGAAAATGTTAAGTAGAAGCCTCTGAACTGTTTCTGAACCTGGCCAAGACAGTAAACCAAGAAAATGTTTCATAAAATTTCCTTAAAGTCATAAAAGATGCAGGAATGATGGTTCCTATTGTACCCCCATTTAATTTGGTAGAATTGCTTCAACAACAAAACATTCAGATGAATTCTGGAGGATGCCAGTGGCCTACTATAAACTCAACCAAGTAGAAGCCCAATTGTAGGAGCTATGCCAGATGTAACAAAATTTTAAAGAAAGAATCAGAAATAGCACCACATCAAGCCAAACTGAAGCATGGGGCAAAAGAAACACGTAATCCCAATATTGTCCTTCTTAACAATTTTGATATTTTGTTCATCATGGATTTTTTGTATTAATTTAACTTTTTAAAAAAATTTGCCTTGTAATATTTCTCTTAATTACTGAGTTTTTTATGTTCCTTCAAATTTTTGTATCTTATGCAAGTGTCTTACTCACCTCATATTAGTCTTGGCTCTGTATATCATGGTCTCAGGAACTTGGCAAACAATCACTGTTCTGTTGAATGCATCATTTCTCATCCCTAAAGATATGGATAGCCAGAAAAAGTGAATATTCACATGTGATAGACACAATATACATTTATAGTGCTATCCTAAGGATATGTTAATTCTTCTACCCTATGTCATACATGTAGCCTAAAGAAAACTAAACTATTTGAACATATACTATTACATTGGTCTACTACTTTAATGGCATTGCATGAGTGGACTAGATGAGGTAGAAGTAGATACGTTGGTGACCTTGTTGAGATACATGTAGTCCAGAGGATGGGAAACTATGGCTTTGTCTATAAACTCTATGAAGCTTCAGGGACGTGCTACATCAATAAACTGTGTGGTCTAGTATAAGACAGATCATCTCCACAGTAAAGGACGGTTTGTGTGTCTTTCATCTCCCACCACTAAGGAGGAAACATGATTCCTGGTAAATAAATAACATGGAAAACCAACATCTTTGAGTCAGACACAGAATAGGAAGGGACTCCTCAGAAGGTTCTGGTTTTGACACAAGTAGCCATGCCACATAGACCTCTTGTTTGAAGACAACAAAGCAGACAATATAATATTAGAGATGTCTGTAGTAGGCAAAAGTCACCATGGGGAGTTATGGCATGACTCAAACAGAGAATTGTAATGTGGACTCTTTAGTGCTCTGGAGCAAGGCTATGCCATCTGCAATGACAAATTATGTTCTATTAGACAAACAGCCATGGCATGCTAGGGGTCTTGATATAGACAGGCCACCTAAACAGACATCCAGTAACCATGCAGAGCTGGATTCTGCCAAACTAATCTAGTCATAGGTTGCTGAGGCCCAGTAGCAATTAATCATGCCAGCATCAGGCATGAACAGGGCCAGAGGGCACAAGTAAGCAACACAAGCAGGTGGCTCAGACTCCATGTCATCTACCACTGTCACCTTGGCACATCTCTCTTAGTACTTACCATGTACATGCTGTGTATGGGGAATTTGTTATGAATAGCTGATGGAGGAAGAAAAAGGCTAAGCTTAAGTTATAGATGGATTGGCTTAGTATACTAGACAGATATGAATGTACTATGCTACAGACCAACACAGGGGTGGGCCTGAAGACAGAGGTGAGGAGAAATCTTCCCAATGGGTATAACTTTGAGGTCTGCATATATGGGGGAAAAGTGGCCTGAGGTTAGAATATACATGGGCTCACAAATAGTAATGAATGAATCAGACAGTCAGGAGTTTGGAAGGAGAATGATTTTAGGATTGGAAAAAAAAAACATTTTTGAGGACAAGGTACATAAATGGATATATAGGAGTAGGCATGACGTGCAAAACAACAGAAAACAAAACAAAATGTACAATGCAAAATTCTCCCCACAGATCAGCCATCACATAAGAAGCAGTAAGCAATCAACTATACAGGCTGGTTGGCATCATCCAGGTTCTGTCATCATCACCCAGTTTTGGTAAAATTGGACCATAAATGAAATAACCATGGGTGGCTGATACGTTGTTCATGAATGGGCTCAATAGCATGGGGTCCTATTTAGTAACTGATCTAGTTACTGCTGCTGCCAAATGTACAACCTGACAGCAACAGTGCACAAGACAGAGACGTTCCCTCAAGGAGGCCAGCAAGCTATTTTGTGGGAAAGTGATTCGATCAAACCCTTAGTTTACTAGAAAGAGGAGCAATTTATCTCGACTTATATTGACACATACTCCATATTTGTGGATTTGCCTTGTCTACAGGACCATATCCAGCCCCACTATCCAAGGGCTTATAGATTATTTGTTTCACCAACATAGAATTCTCTTTAACATTGTTTTGAATCAAGGGACACACTTCATAGCACACAGAGTGTTGACATGTATCCAGTGGTCATTGGTCTTATCGTAAACTGCACCACCCAAACTTTTGCAGCCTGACTGCTTATTCAAAAAGGATTCATGCATCTCAGAATCAAGGAATGGTATCACGTAATCTTATCCCAATAACCCACTTGAGGAATTTGTATTTCTCATCCTCAGAACTTTTACCTTTGTGAGTCTAGAGGTCCAGATTCTCAATGGGGGAATCCTTCCACCAGGCTATATGCAGCAAGCGTCCCATTATACTTAAAGCTGTGGCTGCTGCCTGGTGGTTTTGGAGTTCTTTTATGAAGAGACCAGCAAGCAATTGATGTACATGACCAAGGAGACATAAAGTTGGTAGCTATACAATGGGTGCAGTAGGGGTGGATGTATTTCAGATCCAGGAGATACAGTAGATAATCTCTTGGTAATCTCTTATACAATTGTGAGAACAAATGGGCAACTGCATCAGCCGCTATCTGAGCAAGCACAGGACCAGAGACTCTTTCACCTCAGGGATGAGGTGCTAGGTCACTAAGTAAGCCACTCTTTTTTTTTTTTCTTTCACCCAGGCTGGAGTGCAGTGGCATGATCTCGGCTCACTGCATCCTCTGACTCCTGGATTCAAGCGATTCTCTTGCCTCAGTCTCCCAGGTAGCTGGGATTACAGGCTCGCACCACTATGCCTGGCTAATTTTTTTTTTTTTTTTTTTTTTTTTTTGTATTTTTAGTAAAGACGAGGTTTCACCATGTTGGCCAGGCTGGTCTTGAACTCCTGACCTCCAGTGATCTGCCTGCGTTGGCCTCCCAAAGTTCTGGGATTACAGGTGTGAAGTAAGTCGCTCTTGTGAGCAGAAATGAATCTGGAATGGGTAGTAAAGAAGAAAAATTATATCAGCTGTGGCCTCCTGACTAGCTCTAGCAGCAGGAGCTGTAGTTCCTTTCACTAACCTTACTAAGTTTTGTTAGAAAAAAGAAGCTTGAATCCCAGAGGAGCTGTTTTCAGATGAAGTGAATTTATTACCTAAAGTAAGTGGATCAAGTGTCACAAAGATTTGGACAGTAGTGAATCCTATGTTGCATTGCTCAAATCTTCTTTAGGACTGAAACTTTTATAATCCCAGCTACCAGGAAGCTTGGCAGCTGACAATCCACAGATAAATCTTTCCCCAAAACTTGCCCTCAATTTGAGTCCACTGATTGGTTGATGTGGCAGTAAAAAGTCTAGTATCCTTGCTTTAATTGGGGACAACGCTGAAGGGACATCAAAGCCCATAGCACCCCGTTAGATCGGCTGAGTCTTTGCTGCAACTGCCCTGCTTCCTTTGCCAATCTGACTCCCCTCAAACACTGACCAATGCTATTCTGGGAGCACTCCCCAATATGCTTCCTGCATTCGAACCTTAGATGCTCCACGTCTAATATCTGGCGAAGCTGACCTAGACGGGATTCCTTAAAATCACCAGAATTCATTCAATGTGAATAATTTAAAAGAAGTTTTTCATCAAAATGTTAAAAAAGTAAGTCTGTTGCATAAACATAATTTTTCTCCTTATGCATTTTTTTACTTTAATTGCTCCTTCATTACTTTTAATTTCTGTTTCACTTTATTTTCCTTTTACCAACGTCAGTTAATATCATGGAAAAAATAAAATTTAGGACACACGGGTTTTTCTTGGCCTTACCACTAACCAATCCACTGAACTTGGATGAATTAAGTTTTTTCTGGATAAGAGTTGATTCATTTGTTAATTGAGGGGATTATACCAGGTGATTGATCTTGAAAAATATCTTGCAACTGTGAAAGTTCAATATTTTGTTTTTCATCAAGTTTTATATTTTAAATCACATTGCAATTTGGGTTATAAAATTACTGAAAGTGAAGGAAAACTAATGAAGAATGTTTACATCTTATAGGATAAGGTCCTAGTGGTTCTAAAAATAGGTGCAAGTCTCATGAACACTGTTTGGTAATGCTGAGATGACGCTAATGAGACAAAAAGAAGCGTCCCCATGGCAGATGACTTACAACAGACCATGTAACATTGATGCAAATAATTCATTATATTCTTCAAGCATCTGCAGTATTTGTGATTTAAGAATTTGTAGATATGATTGAATTCATGATTCCTTCATTCAGCAATTATTCATTGAGTCCCTATTTTGTGCCCAGACTATACTAGGCCCTGGGGATATAGAGATTAATAAGATAAGATCCCAAATCTTGAACAGCTCAGTCTAGTGGGAAAAACAGGCATATACACAAATATTACAATGCATAAGATCTGCTATAATAGAGGATAAGGAGAATGTTGCCGATGGATTTTGTAATGATCTTATGTGGACAAGATATTTTTATTCTATAAGGATTTACTGTCAATCAGTTTGAGTATGCCTGCATTTTAATAAAGGTGATCTGATCACTCTATCCTAAGTCAGCCAGGCACCCCCTTGAAACCAACAATTGTAGTTATTCATATCAGCTCTGCAGTTCTCTGCATATCAGTTCTGTAGTTATCCATGCAGTTCTGCAGGGACATCTTAAGCCCCTTCTTTTTATAGCAGACCTTCCCCAGCTTCTATTTTAACTGAAATCTCATACAAACAATTCTTTGAAAAGCAGGGGAAAGACCACTAATTGAAAATAGAATTTCTTAGACTAGAATTATGATTCCAGCCTGGATACCTCGCTAGCGGCTCAAAGTGGTGGAAGGGAAAGGTTGCTGAAGTAAAGGGAGAGAGAACTATGGAATAAGAAAGACTATAAAGAAAATGAAGGATTATTTTATGGTTAGAGATAAGTAACGTGTCATGTAAGTTGTCAGTTTACAAAACACCCTGCATTTTCTCCTTCCTCTTTTTAAACCAATGCACAATGTTGTGCTCACTGATAGTTAAAAAGCAGAAGCCGCCTGAAGCCAACAGTTTTTTCTACCATTTTCTAAATTCTGACCTCACTGGTGAGCTCATGCTAGTGACTTGAAGGGGTGATAGCTGTTAGATCTGTATCTCTGTAAAAAGAGGGAGCTTCTGGCAAATTGAGGAGGGAATGCCTTTGAGAAGGAGGGAAGGGAGCTCATCCTGTTCTGGGTAATAGAGGTCTGTGTGTCTCAGGGGAGCAAAAAACCATGACAGCTCTTTCGAACTGGGACAATTTATGAGTTCAACTTGATGCAAAAACTTAATTAATATTAATTCACGTTTTAAAACATTTATTAATAGACTAACAAACTGGTTATATAATACTGTTTGGCCCCTCAAATAGTATTATTCAGTACATTTTTCCTATCTAAAAATCTTTCCAAAATTTAAAAATAATATATATCATGTATATTAAAACCAACTTAAAATATTTTAAGTATATAACAAGAACAACATTCTGCATACTTTAAAATAAAAATTAAAGTATGTAGAATGTTGTTCCTGTTACATACACATACACTTTAATCAATTTCTGTCTCTAATCCTGAGTAATTGGCATTTTTCCAAAAATACATTTTAATTGACTTATTATTAATTACTTATAAAATCTCCTGTAGCCACAAATTCAAGTGACCTTTCTATATGCTGTAATACATTCAATTGAGGAAGTACTCTTTCTAAAGGTACAGAAGTACATGCAATAAGTTTAGAGAGCATTCTGCTAAATGGAGGCTATTGCCAATTCTAATTCTTTCCATTTTGAAATTTATAATTTTTTCAGAACAAATATTTTCACAGACTGTCTTTCTGCCTCCATTCAAAAGCCTTTTTTTCAAAATATATTTTTAAAGATAGGATGTGTCAAATTAAGTTTTCACTATTTATAATTCATCTAAATGTTTTGTCAAATTCACATCTATAATATCTTAGGCAGTCTCAGTTTTATTCCACTTTGTTCAGCATGTAAATTTTCAAACTAAAAAATAGCAACTCCATCAAAAAATCATTTTCATGAAGTGACATATCGCAAATCGCAAAACAAAATTTTAAACATTAAATTGTATTCACTATTTGTGTTCTCTTAAAGTATTGAGTTCCTCCTTTGCTTTTATGAAATACATTTTAATGGCTTTCTCCTTGTCAGCTTTGTTCAATCATTATAGTTTGTTAAAACTTCAAAATTAGAGATTATTGGGGAGCCACTTTTTGAATAATTAGAGTAAGTTTCGACAACTGGCCCTGAAGAAAATACAGTGAAAATTTAGAAGTCTCACTGATACGATTTACATTTACGTCCCTGTCCAAATATTAGTTCTAATTGTAATCCCCAATGTTGGAGGAGGGGCCTGCTGGGAGGTGACTGGCTCATGGGGGCAGATTTCCCCCTTACTGTTCTCATGGTAGTGAGTGAGTTCTCATGAAATCTGGTTGTTTAAAAGTGTGTGGTACCTCCCCCCACCTCTTTTCCTCCTGCTCATGCCATGTAGGATATGCCTGCTTCCCCTTTGCCTTCTGCCGTAATTGTCTTTCTTGAGGTCCCTCCAGCCTTGCTAACTGTACATTCTGTGGAATTGTGAGCTAATTAAACCTCTAATCTTTACAAGTTAACGACTTTCAGGTATTTCTTTATAGCAGTGTGGGAATGAACTAAAACATTCACTTTATAAAACAATTTAATGACACTGCAAGAAAACTAGAATGAATTACAAAATAGTTGTTCAAATGTTCAAACATTCTAAAATTTGATTGATACTAGACAGCAGAGAGATAGAAGCTTCAACCCCTTCTAAGTTCATTTCCACATCATAAGTTCGTGTGTTCAGCCAGAAGATTTTTTGCCCCCAATAAATTATGCTCACCCTAAATTTGAATTCACGTAACTACAAAACCAATAAGTGAATCTTTAATTTTGTACTTTTTAAAGGAATTTATAATAACATTAAAACAATGCAGTATTTTAATCTTTAACTGAATAAACTTCAAAAAGTTCCCCAATGGTTCCCCCCTCTTTCGTGTTAGAATCTGTGACTTATAGATGATGTCAAGAGAAAATGGAAGAACTTCTCACTTTGAGTCTATGATAGTCACTTCTGGTTTCCTTAGAATCCAGCTACGCATGGCTCTGCCTACAAGCCTTGTGTGTGTGAATCCCAAGACACAGTTAAGACAGCTAGTGGTACACTGGAGTCAGCGCCTACCAGCTAGTTAGGACTGATCGTGTGCATCTCTTTTCAATTCCACATTCAGTGACTTTAATTTGATAACTTGAAATTGTTCATGGTAGAAATATTTACACACAGTAATTAACAAGTGCTACAAACCATATTTCCCAACCTCACTCCTCTACCCTTAGAGCTGGTTGTTAAACATTTACCAGTATTCTACTGTAGGAAGCACACAGCCTTTCTGGGCACAGCATGCAGCTCTTTCTTTCTGAGGATCTCCCCTTGAAAATGGCTCTGCAATAGAGTGGCTTATGATCAGAGCAAACCACATATCCAGGTTTGGCTAGGACAGTCTCGTGCTAGAGTCCTGTTCTGTTTAGCATTGGAACCTGAAATAGACACTTTTGTAATAATGAATGGAATAAAAATAATACAATTATTGGTTGCATTAAAATGAGTCAGGATGGGTTTGGTGGAACTCCACTGTCTACTTCCAGCTTCTGCCATGATTTTGTCTACTAGTATGTAAAATGTATGCTGTGATCAGGAATTTCTCTTAACACATGGGGAAATAAAAGATGACCTTGCATACCCAATTCTATTTTTCTGACCCCTCTCACACACAACATAATTTTCATTTCTCTTTTAACTATAGTATGTTAAGTGCTTGCCAATGATAAAATGAAATATACTGACACACGAGCAGGTTTAGGTTCAGCCAACTTCATCTGGTTTGGATGGTGGGAAAAGTATTCCACACTGCTGCCCCTGCTGGACACTTAGTGTAATAGAGTCCCAGGTTACCAACGAGCAATTCGGGTAGGAAGTGAAGTGGAATGCAATCAATGCCACTGTATCTTATTTCTTAGAAATTATCCCGGCTTAAAAAAATATATATTTTGCAGCTTCACCAAAATGGAGTTTTTCAAAGAGCTAAAACTCAGCTTTTAAGTGACTGAGAGCCAGCAGTGTTTGCAACCATAATTAAGTGTTATGTGCATCATTTACAATTGTCATATTATATAGCCAAATACTTTTATATCGTGCTAGGTTTTGGGGGATGAGCTCAAAATAATATTTTCATCAAGTACACACTAGTCACTATGACCCTAACTTGAGCAAAATAGATAGTAATTAAAGTTTATGCAGAATTTCTAAAGAATAATCAGATATTTAAAAATAAAGTATCAACAAGGGTACATTGGTTTTCTGTAACTGTTGTAACAAATTACCACAAATTTAGTGGCTTAAAATATAGATATATCCTTTTACAGTTGTATAGGTTGGAAGATTTGACGTGGGCTAAAATCAAGGTGTCAACAGGGCTGTGTTACTTCCCAGAGACTCTAGGAGAAAAATAATTATCTTGCCTTTTCCTGCTTCTGGAAACTTCTTGCCTTTCTTGGCTCATGTTCCCCTTCCTCCAGCCTCAAAGCTAGCAAGGGTGCATCTCTCTGACCATCCCTTCATAGTTACACCTCCCTCTTTCTGACCACATTAAAAAATGGTCTGACCACATTAAAAAGATAATCTAAATTTTAAAGACCCATTTTAAGGACACACCTCAGTAACCTAGGACAATCTCATGCCATGGTTCTTATTAATCACATCTGTGAAATCCTTTTTTTTTCCTATAAGATAACATAGCCACAGGTTCCTGTGATTAGGCTATGAATGTCTTTGAGGGAGTTATCATTCTGTCTACCATGCAAGTAATATGTTCTCAGCAAAGAGTAAGTATATAATGTCCCCGAGAAAGGCTGTGGAGCTCAATTTTCTAGCACAGTTCTGAAAAGATAGACAAAAAATTAACTAAATTTGGAATAACTTTTAGAACAATAAATCAAAATATGAATGTCAGTGGTCAGTGTTTTTTATTTTTTTTTTCCTGCATGTATCAGCTACCACTTTCCCATATAATATCAAGATGAGACACTGGCCACACACAAGATCCAGTACTAGATAATTTCTTCATTACTACAATTCCTTGAAACTTTTGTTCATGGTGGCCAGATATCTATTGTTTGGTTAGGAATTAATTCTGTAATTGTTTAAAAAAAAAAAAGAGTTTACTGTCCAAGGCCACACATGTGGCTTAGGTGCATTTCAACAGCTCTGCTGTTAGTTTCTCTAATTAGAGCCAGGATTCTGGATGCACATGTATTTCTTTTTTCTAAAGGCTTCATGCCCACTTAATTAAATGAAAGAAATAATCTCAGAATGGAGTTCCCTTCTATCTTGGCCAAATATTGTATAAATTTTAATCCAAAGTTTACTTCAAAGACAGATGTGAACAGAGATATATATGTGACACAATTTTATTTTAATTTTTAATAATAAACTTTGGTCAAATTTAAAGTCAAATAGGTATGATTGACCATTTACATATAAATACATATTCCTGTTTAGTATTCATCCATAAATAAACATAAATCTCCACAAATTAAAGCATATCATATGCAATTTTAGAAAAAAGTTTCTCAAGGGCAAAACTTCTTAAATTGTCTTATATAATCATTAGTAAGACAGCAAAGAATATTTTAAAAATAGAAGTTAATCAACAGAAGTGACCATAAGGGAATAATCCTTGATATGGATGGGAGAAATGTTGAAAATTGAGTGAATTCATGAAGGGAAAACAATCTATAAAAGCATGAGATAAATTCAGTTGAATGTACTAATCAACTTTACTCTTTGAAGATGTAATTCTGCTATTACCATCTTGAAATATCTGGAACAAAAAGCTTTTCAAATTATAAACTTCCAATAAAAATAAACATAAAGAGATATAAAAATAGTCATTTAAAATTAAAGTGTAATATATATTCTTGTTACATATAAATAGCTTATTTTTTATTTTAAAAATTCTTCATCCTATTAGTTTTTGAGGGCTGATGTAACAAATTACTACAAACTGAGTTGCTTAAAACAACAGAAATGCATTCTTCCACAATCGTGGGGTCTAAAAGTCAGAAATCAAGGTATAGGCAGAGCCATGCTCACTTTGAAGCTTTTATGGAAGAATTCTACCTTGCCTCTTCTGTCTTCTGGTAACCTAGATTTTCCTTAGCTTGTGGCAGCTTAACTCCAGTCTCTTCTGTCTTCACATGATCACTCTCTCGTTTCCTTTTATAGGGATACTTACCATATTGGATTAAGAGTTAACCCTACTACAGTGTGACCTCATCTTAACTAAATTACATCTGCAATGACCCTATTTCCAATTAAGATCACATTCTAAGATACTGGAATTTACCAACGTCTCTTTTTTAGAGAGAGACAAATCAACCCCATAAATATCCCATTATATAAAAATACTGGTTCTCTTACAAGGCTAAAGGAAACGATCCACTTAAAACTGGTGTGGACATTTCTATCTCATTTTTTAGTAGAACAAGAATTAGTCTAAATTACTATGTGTTCATATTAGCTCACTAATTCAGTTGTTTTCATTATTTCATTAAAATTATTTGAATATGATGTCAAGGAACTGATAAAGTTTAACATATTTTATAGTTTGTGTTAAGATTAAGATATACTATTTAGTCAATAATGGAATAAAGATATTGATAATATGGGCTAGATTCTAGACTTTATTTTCTGTTCTCAAGTCCCAATTCTGAACAAGCAACTGCCATCTCTCTTAGTGTGCTTTCATAAGAAATCAAAGTAATAGAGCTTGGCTTGGTAGCTCATGGCTGTAATCCTAGAAATTTGGGAGGCTGAGACAGGAAGATTGCTTGATCCCAGGAGTTCAAGACCAACCTCGTCAACATAGAGAGATCCCCTATTAACCAAAAAAAAGAAAAAAGAAAAAGAAGAAATTAAAGTAATAGGCAGGTTTTTAGTGTTATCCGATCTGTTTCACAAACCTGCTGATGTTGCAAATTTTATGAAAATTACATATGTGCATGTGGTAGTCTGACATATTTTATGGAACAGGGCAGAATATGAGTGAGTAAATAAATAAGATGCATGTACATGTTGAAAAGTCATCTTTTTTAATTTAAGCAATGCATGAGGTATGATAGATTTCTATTAGAGAAAACTAGACCAAGATGTGACTCTTCAAATTGGCTACAGATTCTGATTTTTTTTTTTCTGAAACTCACACCAGCCAAAGTTTATAGAGAGTTTCAGAGAAAAGAATCCCATTTATTTTTCTTAACTCATTCAGGACATTTTATGTTATGTTGGAAAAAAATGGTTTGTGTTTATTTTATTTTTTTAAGATATGGCTTTGTCACCCAGCCTGGAGTGCAGACAGATAATCATAACTCATTGTAGCCTGGAATACTGGGCTCAAGGGATCCTTCCACCTCAGCCTCCTGAGTTGCTGGGAGTACATGTGTGTGCCACTGTGCCACTGCACTGGCTAAGTTTTACAAATTTTCTATAGAGATGGAGTCTCATCATGTTATCCAGGCTATTCTTAAACTCCTAGTTTCAAGAGATCCTCCCTTCCCTGGTCTCCCAAAGTACTTGGATTGTAAGTGTGAGCCACTGCCTGCTGTCATCATTTAAATTATATAATTTTCTTTTTTTTTTTTTTTTTTTTTTTTTTTGAGACGGAGTCTCGCTCTTGTTACCCAGGCCGGAGTGCAATGGCGCGATCTCGGCTCACCGCAACCTCCGCCTCCTGGGTTCAGGCAATTCTCCTGCCTCAGCCTCCTGAGTAGCTGGGATTACAGGCACGCGCCACCGTGCCCAGCTAATTTTTTTGTATTAATAGAGACGGGGTTTCACAATGTTGACCAGGATGGTCTCGATCTCTCGACCTCGTGATCCACCCGCCTCGGCCTCCCAAAGTGCTGGGATTACAGGCTTGAGCCACTGCGCCCGGCCTAAATTATATAATTTTCTACTAATTAATAAAACACGCTTTTCTTTAAGCTGCTACAAATAAATAAACTAAAAAAGTAAATAGGCTCCCTAACTCATTATTATATGAGTTAGACTCCCTAACCTATTATTAAATAAATAATAGAGCCAGTATGGTTCCCAAGATTATATGAAAGATAGGAACCCTAGTACCCAGTCTCCTTAGGCATACTATGCAACTATTTTTTTCTGAGGTATTGCCACTTACCAAGGGTACTGTGATAGCATGGTAGATGGTCAGAAGGAAACATACATTCTGGTTTGCCTGGTACAATCCAGTGAATACCTGTTGTGTTCACTTCTGCAGCACTTGTCCTGAATTGTTTATTTTGTAATGAGGCATGAATTACAAATAAACCCATGAAAATAAACCAGAATAGGTTTGGTAGACTCTCATGTTATAATTTCGCCTTCTGCCAAAGTTTTGTAATCTAGTGCATGATGATCATAAATAGCAGTTAAAGTTCTCTTTTAATATGAGACTAAATTAAAAAGATAACCAGCAATAACTCATTACTATTTCCTGATTTCTCCCAGATGCAATGCAAAGATTTTTCCAAGGAGAATATGCCAGTGTTTTGACTGATGCTAAAATAAAATGCGCTTAGACATGGTGAGCTTAGGTCAGTTAACTCATTTGACAATGGATGGTGGAAGGAAAAGAACTCCACACTACTGCAGTAGTGATGAATTGTTTTAGATATATGTATATATATGTTTTTTTCTTATCAAATTATCAGGATGTCACATAGAAACTCATGGGCATGCTAAATCAACTTTACAATTCCATTTCAGGAAGAAAATATTTTGAAAACCAGTGCTTTGTTTTTTTCCATTAACAGGAAAGGGACACTTTTTAAGGTAAAAACTCACAGTATGACCCACTTGGTTATGCCTGACTTTGTCAGTGAGTTTCAATCATCTAATAGAAAATTAAGAAACAAAAGGACCATATAAAATGGCATACAATGACATATCAGCAGAATTTGAAACAATCAGACAGCATGAGGGACCCCCAAGGGAGAAGAAAGCTATTTGGCTGCTTGACTAATTATATGCACTAATAGATTTCCATTGGGCCCTCTGGTTTTTAAGAGTTCATTTAATTGCTGGATCAAATTAGATGTATTTCCAGGCTCTTCTCACAGCCAGGGCATATATGCAGAAATAGAGCAAAATCAGGATTGAGAAAATTTGAATTCAGACTCTTCCACTTTCCAGTAACCTTTGAATATTCCGAGTCTCACTTTTATTACCAATAAAATGGAGATAATAATAATTTAACCCCAAAAACTGATTTAAAGATAACTCTAAGAAAGATAATTGTTATATGTAAATAATTATACGAATACAAATATTACTATTAATCTGAATTGACTTGAACTGTCCAGATACCATCACTTTAAATTTACTTCCTTAACATGTAAATAAGTTTCTTTCCCTTACAGATCACAGAAAAAATATTTATTTTCCTTTAAAAACGCAAAAAATTTTTCTTACTTTTTCTAACTTAGTGCATAAAAAGTTATGTTTCGTAGATAATGCTTAATAAATGCAATCATATTTGTTGCCTGGGAATTCTGAGTCAGTAAACATCATGTGTTTAACTTCTACAACCAAACTTATTGAAGAATCACCACTAATAAAACTTGATCACTAACTTCATTTGGATCCCATTATCTGAATCACCCCAGCTTTAGCTGTGATGTGAATAAATGTAATTTGATTGTGTGTGATTTTTACATAAAGATGTTAACATGCATTTAATTGCATTTTTCTGTTTCTCCTCTAGTAAAGAAATTTTCTGAGGGGAGACTATGACTTCTGTTGTCATTCTTTTTGACTATCCTGTAAATCTCAATATATTTTGAAAGATTGATAATCAGAAGAAATCTGTATGAGAGATCTCTTTGCAAGTAGTGTGCAATTATTGGATAACTTGCCTCATATTGAAATGGGATATAGTTCCCTTGACCCCTTCATGGACTTGTAAAGGGATCGGCTCATTTACTCAGCTCACAGCTCTCAACCCCTTGTGGGAAGAGGGGCACATAGGTGAGCAGGTGCAGAGGCCAGAATGAGTGCTTCAGGGAAACTGGCAGGAGCAGAACATTTTGTGGTCCTGCAGCAGTGTCTAGGGATTGCCATGACCCCTGGAACGCCAGAGGGCATGTGTTAAGTGTACCCTTTTAGCTTTGTCATCTGTAGCTGGCTTAAGTGTTAAACAGCTTGATGGAGAATCAAAATAATAGCCTCTTGCACTGGCATCTGGCATCTAGGAAGAATCAGGTCACCTGAATGAATTGAAGGATGGTAAATGTGGAGGATTTTATTGAGCAGTGGAAGTGGCTGTCAGCAGGATGGGGAGTTGGAAAGGTGATGGAGTGGGAAGATGGTCTTCCCATGGAGTTAGGCCATCCCCAGATGAACTCTTCTCTGAGGTCAAGCCCTTCTTCTAAAGTTGAGCTTCTTCTCTCTGACGTCTGGCTGCTTCTCTTCTCTCCTTCTCTTGCCACTTTGCCAGTAGGGCCTGGGGCTTTATGGATGGAGGATGGGGTGGGCCAGGGTGTTGTTGAAAAAGGCAACATTCAGGTGGTAAAACAGCAATACATGTTCTTACTTTGGGCTGTGGGTCTAGGCTTAAGAGTGTGGCCCTCATTGGACTCCCCTTTTCTACCCATTATTTCCCTGCCTCCTGTACATATCAGCAAAGCATATAAGATCACTAGATATTACTGTATAAACTTGATTGGGGCAGGTAATGAGGTGATAAGTATGGCAATATATAAATGAAAAGAGAATTAATCATAGGTTTATGGTTATTACTGTATTGAATTTCTAATGGTATTCCACATCTACTTTTATGTACACATTTTACAGACTGATGGAAATTTATGATTAAGTGACACAGAACGTAACATTAACTTCTGATAATTTTCTCTAAGTACCAATATGTGCCAGGTTTTACTAGCAAGGTGAAATGGAATTCAGGGACATAACTCTCAAAAAGTAAATAATTGTTGTCTATTTACCTAGGTAAAAGCTTCATAGGTCACTTAATTTTTCATCCATTGTACTTATGGCCTTTGTTAAAATGATACTGCTCCCAATAAAAAATAGATATACATGAATTGTGAATTCCTCATGCAAATTTGTAACCTAGTACGGCTAGTGAGTTCACCATGAACTACATTATTGGAAGTAGCATTTTGTTATGGAACATGGTTTTTACTTGCATACTTATTTCTGTTCATTAAAACAAGGAGCACATCATAATGAATAAAACATTTGTATTCCATTTATTACAGCCACTACTAAGGTGCCAATATGGACCATAAATTGAACTCATGCTCTCCCACATCTATGCTGATATCCACTAAATAGCCATCTAAGAATTATTGAGAAACAAAAGGTTAGATTTCCCAGAGGCTGTCAACATCTGTAGATCTTTCAGAAATAAAACACTATTCATTTTAGAAAGCAGAGAGCATGAACAGATGGAATTTGACCTTTTGTGGCATATGGATAAAATAAATCTAATTTACTTTGTGCTAAATATCATTCTGTAATTATAAAAAATGTACTTTTTAAGGAATGAAATTAGAAAGGATTTTAAAGGTATGGGAAATTATGTTGCCTTGAAGTCATACCTTTGTGTAGAATAATAAACACATATCCTAATATGTATGGTAATATCTCACTGACCTAGTGTCATCAGGAACTAAGTAATTATACATTAGTATTTTTTCAATTTCTGAATGTTATCAGTTTAAACACCATTTTAAAATATAACCTATATTTCAGAATTCCTTCTAACATACACTATATGTTTTTCAGCCTAATAAAAATATTAGATTACCTTTTACACTACCAAAAATTTAAAAACAAACCACAAAATGAGTGACTAAAAATTTTGGGTAAGGGAGAATTTTCAATTCATCAAAAAATATAAATAATTAGTTCAATCATTGTGGAAGACAGTGTGGCGATTCCTCAAGGACCTAGAAATAGAAATTCCATTTGACCCAGCAATCCCATTACTGGGTATATAGCCAAAGGATTATAAATCGTTCTACTATAAGGACACATGCACACGAATGTTCATTGCAGCACTGTTTACAATAGCAAAGACCTGGAACCAACCCAAATGTCCATCGATGATAGACTGGACAGGAAAAATGTGGCACGTATACACCATGGAATATTATGCAGCCATCAAAAACGATGAGTTCGCATCCTTTGTAGGGACATGGATGAACCTGGAAACCATCATTCTCAGCAAACTGACACAAGAACACAAAATCAAACATCGCATGTTCTCACTCATAGACAGGCGTTGAACAGTGGGAACACATGGACACAGGGAGGGGAGCACTATACACTGGGGTCTGTTGGGGGGGAGTGGGGGGTCTGTTGGGGGGGAGTGGGGGGTACAACAGGTGGTGGGGAGTTGGGGAGAGATAGCATGGGGAGAAATGCCAGATATAGGTGAAGGGGAGGAAGGCAGCAAATCACACTGCCACGTATGCACCTATGCAACAATCTTGCATGTTTTTCACATGTACCCCAAAACTTAAAATGCAATTAAAAAAATCAATGATATATAAAAATATATAAAAAATAAATGAATATTACTACTAAAATTACCTTTCTTAACATGAAAACTAAGTGTAATTAAAATGATCAAAATTATTAGAATTATCCTCCTTAAGTTCAGTTAGAAAATATCAGCTATTACAATGATGAAATTAGGAGGGTTGAGAAGAATAGCCAGTTATTTCTAAATTTATTTTAATTATCTCCACTGATTTTACCCACTGGTAGTATTAGTGAAAAGATGGGGATTAGGGAAAATTGGTATGGATAGCAGTGTTGGAAAAGGAAGGATAGCAGGTAATAATGACAGATGCTCTCAAGTCTCTTAAAGAAATTTGAGACATTGCTCTCATAAGTAATCAATAATTACTTCACAAAAGTTAATTTATACTTAAACTCATCATCACTATCATCATCATCATCATGAACACTTAAGAGATGAGATAATTCATGGTAAAATGCCAATTAAATGGACTAGAGGGGTTCTTAAAAAGCTTTTTGAATTAGGTGAGACTAAATGTGACCCATAAGTAAAATAAGGGACTTAAGGAAATAGAAAGGAAGGCAGACAGTGTCTTTTATCTGAACATTGGTGTGAGTAATAATGCTAAAAGATACATTTCTCTATTTGGGGGAATGTGTGCAGCTTATTTCTCATACATAAAAAAGACTATGCTGACTTGCAACTGAGTTGAGTGAAAACATTATATTTACATAGCTATTAATTCAATGCATTAATTTGCATATCATTTGTACTTCATTACCATACCTGTCAATCAACTCTGGACACAAGCCAGTAAAGTGGCAAACATTCAGGCTTAAATTACAGGAAGAAGGAAAAAAAAAAAACGTGGCTTTAAAATGCCTATGTTACTTCTTAGTGATAGAATCTATGGATTTGGTTACAATTATGAATAAATCCTTTCAGTATTTTATAAGCAATAGAGTTATCAATTACATGATTTAAAATAAATCAACATCAGGCCAGGTGTGGTGGCTCACAGCTGCAATCCCAGCAATTTGGGAGGCTGAGGTGGGCAGAGCATGTGAGATCAGGAGTTCCAAACCAGACTGGCCAACATGGTGAAACCCCATCTCTACTAAAAACACAAAAATTAGCTGGGCATGGTGGCAGGTGTTTATAATCCCAGCTACTCAGGATGCTGAGGCAGGAGAGTCACTTGGACCCAGAGAGGCAGAGGTTGCAGTGAGCTAAGACTGTGCCATTGCACTCCACCCTGGGTAACAAGAGCAAAACTCCTTCTCAATAAATAAATAATAAAAAAAAATAAAGCAACATCTTTCAATGAAATTTTAGATTGCAAGTACAATCATACATAAAGCATTAGCTTTAGTGAGAAAAATTATTCTAGGAGTCTAGGTAAGTACTCTCTCTTTTCTTTTTCTTTTTTTTTTTTTTTTTTTTGAGATGGAGTCTTGCTCTATCACCAGGCTGGAGTGCCCTGGCTTGCTACAACCTCTGCCTACTAGGTTCAAGCAATTCTCCTGCCTCAGCCTCCTGAGTAGCTGGGACTACAGGCATCCACCACCATGCCCAGATAATTTTTGTATTTTTAGTAGAGGCTGGGTTTCACCATGTTGACCAGGGCAGTCTCCATCACTTGACTTCTTGATCTGCCCACCTCGGCCACCCAATGTACTGAGATTACAGGCGTGAGCCACCGTGCCTGGCCCTTTTTTTTCTTTTTAAAGTATTTTGTGTAATGATTTTTAAGATTAAAGTATCATAGAGCTAAAACGTATAACTACTCATTTATGATTAATAGGAGACTAATCATGATTAATAGGAAATTACTTATTTCATAGTGGTAAAAAACTTGAGCTCTGGAGTGAGATGCACTTGGATCAAAATCTCAGTTCTTCAATTTACTCTGCTTTGAATTTGGTGAAATCATTTTCTCATTAATAAAATGAGGAGAGAGAATGAGAATTATTCCAACCCTACTTAGCTCAAGTCTGTAGAAACCAGGAGTAATTAGATATGTTTGCATTTAGTCCAGGGCAGTAGGCTTTATTTTCCTGTAAAGATATCAAACAGTTTTGAATGGATGAGAATAATCTGTCTTCAATTTTTTAAGTTTTTTGAAACATATTCCCTTTAGGTTTTGTTTTTGTTGTTTTTTGAGTGTGTATGTGTGTTTGTGTGTACAAGAATTAATGGGTTAATGCTTTTAATGTACTTAGCACTGTGCCTGACTCAGAGTAAGAGCTCAGTGAATGTTAGCTGCAGATACCATTCACTCTTTACATCTTAATAGCACACTCTGTGTATATTATGTACGTTTGCTATTAGCATAATTGAAAGTATGGAACATACAAGAAATTCTGCACAATCCTAGATATGCTACTAAATGATTCAATTAGTCACTATCTTTTCTAGCCTTAAGTTCTGGCTTCTCCCGTAAATTTCTTCCAAAATTTCTGAGGTTATTCCTAGCTCCCTTTCAGAATTCTTCTTGCACTAGTAGTGTTACAGGATTAGTTAACCTTTAAACTCCTTTGCATTTTTTATAAGATACTTGAGAACAGAGACTGTATTTGTTACCTAGGTTAGCACTTATTTTTCGTACTTCTTTCAGTGAGGTCTTGTCAAACATTTGCCAAACAGTTATGTTAGTCATGATACACCCATATTTAAATATTTTGAAACGTTGTTAAATGGCTCTTAAGAAATGTTGCATATTTCCATCAGGGAAATGTAAACATGGACAATATTTTAAGTATTATGGTTTTAGAAGCTTTTGGTCTTCTGAAAAAGCCCTTCACTAAGATCCAATAGACATTACAAAGGTGATATCTGAGATGCTACATACATTGTAAATGCTCTGGGCATCCATTTCTCCATTTTCACTATAAAAAAGTTGAATTACATTAATGTGCATATCCATTAAATAGAAATTCTGTGCTATGTATAAAGAGTATCTATGTCTATGTATTTGTGTGTGTGTGTGTGTGTGTGTGTGTGTGTGTGTGTTCTTGGCCAATATACTGTACTAAAACAAGTCAAAATGTAACCCTTACATCTGTACAAGAACAGATTTTCTTTTGCAGTTAAGTAAAAGAAGTAAGTTTTGTATCATGCAATGTTGCAATACTGCATCTATCAGAGCATGATTCAATAGTCAGGCCATAGTCATTGCAGAAGTCCTAAGAACAGAAATTATGTGAGAGAGAAAAAGAGAGAGAGAGAATGAGAATTATTCCAATCCTATCTAGCTCAAATCCTTCAAAACCAGGGGAAATTAGATACACTTGCATTTAGTCCAGGGCAGCAGGCTTTATTTTCCTGTAAACATGTCAAACTTTCTTAAATGAATGAGAATAACCTGTCTTCAATAGGAAGCAGAGCCATAAAAAAACCTGCAAATCTTTACAGGTTTCTGAGTGGATAGTTTAATCATATACTCTGTGACTATGGAGATTAAAAACTTGCTTTCACTTGTCCTAGTAATCTCTTTTGTTTCTATCTTTTCCACATGTTTGTTTATTTGCTTGTTTTCCTCTTGCCTGACTGTACAGTCTCTCACCAGTATGACCACACAACGTGCCTTCCCTTCAGTTACTCTCTTCTGAGTTACTCAACTGATCATCCTTAGCTTGAATCGCAGTAAACCCGGGTCCAGATGCCAATACCGTCTCTGGGATTCTGTATATATTTTCTGGGATTCGGGATGTATAGCATGTATTTTAACAGATAAACGTAACAATTTTAAAACTAGGACAGAAGTAACTAATAGTTTGGAGAAAACGTGGATGAAACTATTTGCCTTTCATCACAAATAATTCCAGTAAATTTTTTTAAAAAATTACCAGTTTGGTGAAGGAAATGTAATGTAACATGGTGGTTTGGCTTCCAATCAGGCTGTTAAAAATTGTTCAGCTAATAAGTAAAACTGTGAAATTAAAACAAAAATACCTCAAACTCAACAAGGATTAGGAAATGTTAATAGTAACATTCAAATTTGTAATCAGTAGGAGGGTAAAAATCAAAGGGCTATTCAATCATTATTAAAGAAATAGTTCATGAATTTATTATAGACTAATCTCATTTTCATTTCTGATTGGTAGTTTAAGAGAAGTTATACGTAATAAATATAAATGTGAGCAATGCATTTACCATAGTAATTCATGAGCTTTTGAAAGATTGTCCTCCTCCACTGAGTGTATGCACAGCTTTGGAAGGAACACACAAGCAGGCTGGGGAGAGGGAATATCTGTAGTGTCTGTTAGAGCAACAGAACTGATTCCAGCAACAGATAGGATGGTTACACCTTGACAGCCCTCACGGCCCTGTCATGATATCTTTGTGGATACGATGCAGAAATATACTGGATCCTAGTACAGTGAATTGAGGGACAGGTGATTGCTGATTAATGGATCATTGTCTATGATGATAAGGTTTCAGAGCTCTCTTTCTTTAAAAATGCCTCATTCAGTAGTTTTATCAACGGCTTTTCTGCACACAGAGAAGTCATGATCATTTTCTTTGTGGGTGACACAAATCTAGATTGGTAGGTGATACACTGGATACAAAATTTTGATTCTAGAGCTCTTGTCAAGTTTGAAGAATGGCCTGAATCAAACAAAAAAGAAATTAACAGATAATACAAAGTTCTACTTCTAAACTTTTAAACAATTCAAATGACAAAACAAACAAAACTGCCAGATAAAATGAAATAAAAATCAATGAATTAATGTCATTTGACGTAAAAAATGTTTTGGAGGACCTGCATATCTCTAAGATTGACAGAAATTAATATGATCTGTAACTAACACAAATGAATTTAGGATGTTTTGATGGAGATATAGTATAGAGAACAAGGCTAGATTATACTGTTAACTCTACTAATGAATTTGAAGTGCATTCCTGGAAACATAGTGTACAGAACAAAATTAAATTCAGTCTTTTTTTACTGTGGATTCAGCTTTGTGAATCACATTTTAAGGAAATGGCAGGCTGTGATGGTTAATTTTGGGTGTCAACTTGACTGATTTAAGGGTCACACAGATAAATTGTAAAGCATCTTTTATTCTCCATGCTTCAGTAGACACTGAGCCCATCCCTTTTCTGGTAAAAGAAAAATCCAGGTGGTTTGACTTTTGATTAAAGTAATTGGGCTGTCCCAGGTGTGTCTGTGAGGTGTTTCTGTAGGAGATTGGCATGTGAGTTGCAGATTGAATGGGCAAGAGCCACCCTTATGTGGGCAGGCACCAATCAATTGAGTGGGAGATGGTAATGATGGGGGGCAGTGCCCAGACGGAAAAGAAAGGTAGAGAAAGGGCAAATTAGGGCTCTCTCTTCCAGAGCCAAAGCACCCTTCTTCTCCTACCTTGGATGTCAGAACAAGTTATTTAGTCTTTAGACTTCAGATCTTGCCCCAGCAGTCCTGCAGCCCCTGAGGTCTTTAGTTTCAGACAGTTTCACCATTGGCTTCCTTGGTTCTAAGGTTATTTAGGCTTAGACTAAGAGATTCATGCTACTGACCTCCCTGGTTCTCCAGCTTGCAGATAACCTTTCATGGGACTTTTCAACTTCCTCAAATGAGTGAGTCAATTCCTTTAATAAATCCCATCTCATATATCTCTCTACATATATCCTATTGGTCCTGTTGCTCTGGAGAATCTGACTGAAACACTAACTGTGTTTACTAGGATGATGAAAGAAAGATGCTATGTGAAACACCTCAATGAAATAGGTATTAAAGCACGTTTTTAATGGTTATTTATGGGAGAAGATAGCAAGTGTCAAAGGTAAGGCCTGAGTAGGACATAGTTAATGACTCACATGGGCACAAGTAGAAGGTGTTGCCATGAGAAAACAATGGGTATTTAAAATCCATGCCCATAGACATGGTTTGGCTCTGTGTCCCCACCCAAATCTCCCCTTGAATTGTAATAATGCCCATGTGTCAAAGGCAGGACCAGGTGGAAGCAATTGGATCATAGGGGCAATTTCCTCTATTCTGTTCTTGGGATAGTGAGTGAGTCTCATGAGATCTGATAGTTTTAGAAGCATCTGGCAATTCCCCTGCTTGGACTCATTCTCTCTCTTGCTGCCCCATAAAGAGGTGCCTTCCACCATGATTGTAAGTTTCCTGAGGCCTCCCCCACCATGCAGATTGTGAGTCAATTCAACCTCTTTATAAATTAACCAGTCTCAGTTATTTTTTAATAGCAGCATGAGAACAGATTAATACCCACATGAAATGACAACTTTGCTCAGGAAGTGTGTTTTGGTCACAGCTGTTATCATTTGAGAATAGACTACACAGAGGGAACACATAATTAAAGCAAATAGGTAAGTTGCTGCAGGGAAGCCAGGAATTATCAATAACATACCTTCAATGTCAGAAATGATTTTTCTGACAATGTCTAAATGTGGTAGATTACACATTATTCCAAATTATCAGCAAAATCATCTCTGACATTTAAGGTACATCTTTCACAGGAAGGCACTGCAGTCCCATGGCAGTTGACAGAGAGATATATAATCTTCTTTCAGGAAGAGCCAAATGATCTGCAGTACTTCCTTGTGAGAAAAATTCTCTTTTCTTTAGACTTGGCCATGTGCTTCGCTTCAGCCAATGGAAGATGAGGGGATGTCACCTATGAGATATTGGAAAGAAACTTGAAGGGCTATTGGGAGTTTCCAGAACTATATCTTTACCTTTGCCAAGAGAACAAGATGGAAATGGCATATCTGCCCAGATTCCAAGTGTCAAGACATATGGAACACAGCTGAAGACTTGCTACAGATGCCCAGCTGAAATATGATGAGAAGAATAAATAAACCTTTGTGCTTGTAGGCCATTGAAATTTAGGGATGTTTGTTATTGAAAACTTACCTGGAAAAATATGACTGCTGACACAGCACAGAATCCAGGGAAAGTAGTTGTGACTAGTCCCTGAGGGGAGGCCCTGGGATAGGCTACATCAAGGTTCCTTGATACAATTTTGTTGGTTAAGCTTAAATAAGATGCTTGCAACATTATAGCCTTGTAAACAGAAGACCTAGAGGAGACAGGATAACTGACTACGTAGGTGTAAGAGGATTTAAAATTATTTATTGTCTCCAGAAGTTAGGTCTAAAAAAAGGACAACAGACTTATTATCAATTTAATTTAAAAACATATCTAATAATTAGGAATATTCAAAAGTAGCATGGACTTCTTTTGAGGTGGGATACTTCCCATTACTAAAGCCAAGTAGAAATGGAGTGACGGATTTCCTAGGATATTGGGGAGAAGAATCACAGTAAAGCATTGGGGCGGAATGATTCAATAAAACTCTATACTATAATGCAATGGCTAACATTCATTCAAATGGTTTTGTAAGAGGCCAAAAGACTTTAAGTAAAATGGAAAAGATGGTAAAATTTAACTTTCCTTTGTCTCCTAAGTGTCCTTTTCTTCTTGTTACTTACTAGCAAAAGGAAACACCAGGACTTCCCTACTGTGTCTTTCTCTACCTTAAATAAGAGATCCGTTCACATCATTAAGGTTATTAAGTCCTTGGCATAGAATAATAAATAATTGGCCTAAGCTTGCTTCTGCTTTACATGCATATTATTCCCTCGGACAGATCATTTTAAGCTCTCTGAGCCTGGCTTATGTTTATTCTTTCAATTTATTTTTTCTTTTTAATTTTTTGTAGAGATAGGGTCTCCCTTTGTTGCCCAAGCTTGTCTAAAACTCCTGGCTTCAAGCAATGCTCCTGAATTGGATTCTGAAAGGGCTGAGATTACAGGCCATGAGCCACCGTGCCGGGCCATGAGCTTGGCTTATTAAATAGGAGTTATTCAAATGCAAGTTGCTACTAATCAAAGGATTCTAAAAGTAATTCAGAGACACACCACATGGAAAGTTGATGCTGGATGAAATGTAGTATTTGACACTGTCCAATTCTATTTTGTGCTAATTTCCAACTTTCTAGGACTGTTATCTCGTAACTTTTATTCTGTTCAGAGTGTTATAAAGAAGTACTATAAACTGGGTGGCTTGTAAACAACAGAAATTTATTTCTCAGAGTCGGGAGATTGGGAAGGCCAAGATCAATTGATTTAGTGTCTGATGGGGGTCTACTTTCTGGTTCATAGAACCAGTATGAAAAAATTAAATGAATTACTAACAATAGTGGAGCTACATCTCGCTATGTCCTCAGGTAGTGGAATGGGTGAAGGAGCTTGCTTGGGCCTATTTTATAAGGGCATTAATTCCATTCCTGGGGACTTGTCCTAATGACCTAATCACCCCCTAAAGGCTCCACCTCTCAATATCATCACCCTGGGGATTAGGATTTTAACATATGTTTTGAGTGGACACAGACATTCAGACAATTGCACAAAATCTTCAAGTACCAGGTACACTCATTCTTCTATCCTGCTACATGTTCACATGATGTGTTCAGCTTTTTCCAGCCCTCATCCTTACTCTCATCTCCATACACTCCTAAACTACTGAATTGCCTTCTTTTGCATCAAATTCCTCCTTGCCCTAGTATTATTTATTTCAGGGAGCTATTTAAGTGACCTGCTAGTATGTAACTGATGACCACAAGTTATGGCATTGTGAAATAGACTGTTTGTGAATAAATTTATCGTAAAATTTCAGAAAAATTAAAAAAGTTAAATGAATTACTTAATAGTGTAGACACATTATCAGAGGCCAGGTAAGAATTTTTAATGTCAATGTAATCAAATTATAAAATTAGCCTGATTTAGGGTATTATCTGAATGTTTAACTACAATAAAATCAGAAAAAGGTATGAACTATTGGGGTCAATCCTTAAAAAGAGATAGATTAAGGATCAAGCACTATAATTAGAAAAGGATGTTTAAATTGATTTCTTCTTCTTTTCAGCACTTACTACATAAGACATAAATTTTTGCTGTTATTGTTATTGTTCTGTAATTTACGCAGTTCTTTCTGACAGTTAAGTACCATCTACCTTCGTGTACAAAGTTAGCAGCAATTGAGGCATATTTGGTGTGAAATATGTACTTTTCATGGGCAATATACATTTGAAGAGAATTTGATAAGCACATTTTTTAAAAAAGATTTTTTTAAATATACACTGTATTCTCTTTATAATGTGTTTGAAATACTGAAAATTTATTCATGTTATGATAGAAGAAATGTAAGTTTAAAAATCGTTAATGGTTTTATTTATTTTCTCCTCTCTATTTACTGTCTATTGTCAAAATGGATGTGTGGTGATGTAATAAATGTAACCAATTTCTTGAAGCTAATAACTAATCCTGAGTGAATCTGAGCCAATGCTATAGTCCATTAACTTTGGAACTATGGTTATAATTTTCTTTAACAGACCCAGATACAGGCTATATTTTATCATTATCATAAACCTGGAGAGGAAACTGAAAGTAGAGAGAGATAGAGGTTTACATAGTTCACACAAAGTCTCTTGTTGAAGGCAAAAAGTCATGGATTAAAAATCTAAGCCTGCTTTATGGTTCTGTATCCTCCTTGACTATTAAATATACAGGATTCTCAAGCATGAGGCACTTATGGAAATAAGTCGGGAAAGAACTAGGACTCAACAGCAGTACAAGCAACAGAAAATAAATGGTCTTTAAAGTCTTAGTAAATGTGTATGTCGCTGCCACTAACTAGATTATATGAAAAAGAACAGAAGGTACCCCTGCTCCACCAAAATATTTTGATTTAATGCCAAAGCACAAAAAGGCACATCTCAAGTGGTAGCAATACCTTAAGCTTTACTATTTAAAAAGAATTATTTGGATTGTAGCCACATTTAAAAGAGAAAACTAATGAAAATCAAAAGTCCTTTCTTTTCTGGTGCACAGCTTATAGAAATGTGTTTATTTTTAAATTCCTGTATTTGCATACATACCACTCTCCTTGTTTCTTTGATAAAAGTTTTATGGGCAATAAATTATAAATCATGCTTTTGTATAATTTATCCCTTTAAATACATATTTTATTTTTTGGCTTTTTAAATGAAAACTGTCTTTAGCTTTGTATTTTTAAGAGATTCAAATTCAATACTTTAAGAAATTCATGAATAAAGCATGTTTCAACCTTAATTTACATTTTTATAGTGTCTTCTGTAGAACAGTATAGATTTTGCTTTCTGAGTGTACTCTTTCAAGCAGACATGATTCCCTTAAGAATAAGCCTTGAGAAAATTCACTTGCCCTTCATAAAACATACATTTCATTATCTCCCTATAAATTGGACGCTTCCCTAACATGGTTGTGCATTTGTGTCTACCCCCAAATATTGTAATATCCTCTAGTTCACATACACACACTAATACAAACAGAAAATGGCCATTTTACTGTGTTGAATTCAATGCAAGTGACCTGACATGAATCCATAATGCAGTTTACCTCCAAGAAGATAATCTTGATAATATTCAATCCTTTAAGTAAGAAAATTATGTAGGAGATTAGTTTTCCTTAACTATAATCACATTTTAGACTTGGTTTAATATGTTAATATATTACTTAAAATAGCTATTATTTTAGAGTATATTTAGAATACTGAACCAAATAACTTGTCAATAAACTACCTAGGAATAGACTTCTTATACTCATAAAATCTCATGATTTGATTTTATTTTTTTAAATAAAGCTCAGGACCATAGTTCATCTAGATTGGCTCATCTAGACTCAGATCCTGGCAGAGCATAGATAACATCCTCTTTTCTCTTAAGCCCTTTCCCATAGGCCTATTTCTTAGCAATCATTGCTTTATGAAGCTTTTGTTTTGTAATTAGGTTGCATTTCCCTCAAGGCTAGGGCTTTGAATAAAAGAAAAAAAAAACATAGATATTACCTGGAAGGAAAATCCTATTGTACATGGACTAAGGTTAGCACCCTCAACATTCATCCTCTTTCATGCACTCTTCCTCTTTATTAGTATAAGAATGCCTTATAGTCACAATGATTTCTTTTAATAATTTCTCACCTTCTTACTGAAATACCTGTGTTTCTGTTATGCTTTGAATCGTGTCCTTCCAAAAATATATGTCGAGGTGCTAAAACTCAGTGTCTCACAATGTAACCATACCTGGAAATAGTCTTTACAGAGATAATGAAGTAAAATTGAGGTCATTAGGTTGGTTCCTAATCCCCTATGACTGGTGTTCTTACAAAAAGGGGAATGCTAGACCCAGAAATAGACACAGACAATGCGTGTGTGAAAGACAATGTGAAGACACACAGAGGAAACTCCAATGTGAAGACAGAGGATAGGAGTGGTGCATTACAAGCCAAAAAACACCTGTGTCTACCAGAAGCCAGGGAAGTGTCACGGAATGGTTCTTTTCCTAGCACCTTCAAGGGGAGCATAGTCCTGATACACCTTGATCTTGGAAGTCTGTCCTCTAGACCTCTAAGACCACACAATATTTTTGTTTTAAGTCACCGTGTTTGTGGAACTTTGTTAAGGGAGCCCTAAGAAACTAATTAATAATACCGTTTCTCATTGCTTCTAAAATAAATCTTGTATTCTTTAAGATAGATTTCAGGTCTTTCAGGATCTCAGCCCTGCACATCTTTTCAGCTTCTGCATTACTAATGTGTTCCTTTCCACCCTATCATGCAACAATAGAAGACACCTTTAAGTTTCTCAAAATGTCCAGTTTTGTCTCACCTAGAGCCTTCTCCATTCTCCTCTCTGAAAAGTTAGCACTATCCTTTTCCTGACACACCCCATCTCGAATCTTCAACTGACTACTCCTAACCACCTTTTAGACCAGAACTTCAATATTACTTCATCTTTCAGAAGGACTTTCATGTTTTTCTAGCTTCCCATAGTGCCCTCCTCTTCTGCCTTAAAAGTAATTTCAATAACATATTGTTTATCTTCCTTGCAAGACAACATTTCTTTATGCTTTGGCTCTAGTACCTTTTAGATACCCCACAAATATTTATTTAACAAATAAACAACTGAATGGCAGCATGTCATCTGCTCCCTTGCCTATTCTTTCATCTGAACTTGTACTCTGTTATAAGGGGTATGAAACTTCCTAGGACTACTGCAAAAAAACTACCAAAAATTTGGTGGCTGAAAACAACACAGATTTATTCTATTATAGTTCTGGAGGCCAGAAGACTAAAATCAGGCTTTGGCAGGGCAACACTCCCTCTGATGGCTCTAGAGGAGAATGCTTCTTTGGCTCTTCTGGCTTCTGGTGGCTCCTTGCATTCCTTGTTTTATGGCAACATAACTTTAATCTCTATCTTCATGCCTTTTTCCCCTGTATCTCTGTGTCTCAACTCTCTTTCTTCTTTTCTCTTGTATAGTTACCTGTTGTTGGACTTAGGGCCCACTGTAAATCTAGAATGACCTCATTTTTAGATTCTTAATTATATCTGCAAAGACTCCTTTCCAAGTAGGATCAAATTCACAGGATCTAGGAATTAAGGTTTGAACATATCATTTTGAGAATCACTATGTAACCTACTACAGAGTGAGGCTGATTAATTTGATAGATTGTGGGACTAGAGTTACTAACTAAGCTGCCTTTGGGTGCAGATGAAAAGTGCTGAGTGGAGCGGAGTAAGAATTTTTTTTTCTACTGTTGCGTGGAATCCAACAGCTGGTGGCATTACTGACATAAGAAGGTAATTGCCTTTGGTGTGGATGTTGGTGTTCTTTCAGTGGCAGAAGTTGAAAACTCCTGATGTTCCTTTCAGCTGCTTCACAGGCAGAGGACACGGATAAACAAAAGTGTGAGTAGAGAAAGATACCCGAGGATACTGCAGCTGAGAGTGGTTTCTGTGGATTTTCCAAAATGACAGCATGACAGCTTGAATGAGGATATTGGTGAACTCAGATCCACCAGGGATGCGAATAAATTTAAGGGTGAACTTAGTTTTATTCACAGCCTGGTAAGAACAGGTGACATTTAGGTTACAGCTATAATTCACATAAAAATGAGTATTTTATGATTATATGAAATAAAATACAAGGCATTTTCAACTAATCACATTAATGTGGGCAGGACAAGATGAATAGTTGAAGTTCACAGAATCTTCCACTTAATTTTACCCTTAAATTCACCATTTTTTCCTCATTAACATCACTATAAAACAAAATCAATGAGTGATGTGGGTCTCTCTCTTTGATTGAAATCTCCTTCTGGTAAGGCTAATTAGAAATAGCAATATTAAAAAGCATAATAAGTCTTATATTTAAGTAGAATAACTCCTTTGACTTGACTAACAGCCCACTATGTCTTAAATTACCCAGGGTTAAAGTAGAAAATATCACTGGAAAGTAACATATTTTATGTTATCAGCCATTTGCACTTTTTTTCTGATGATTTTCGGTATGAAAATACAGGGGCAATAGTCTTCTGTGCAAGAGACTTAAGTTAGTATGGTAGATGGGGAAAAAAACCCACAAAGAACAAGGGAAATGAAATCAGAATTCCCGTTTTGAGCACTAAATAGTCACAGAAGCTTGAGTAAGTCACTTAATCTTTCTGATAAATTCAAAGAGCCCTCCTAGCTCTACTACTCTGTGATTCTAAAGAGGAAAGATATATCAAGATCTGTCTGACTTTTGCAGCAGTCTCTTTGGAGGGCAGATTTTTTTATGTAGCGCAGTGAATGAGGGGTTCTGTATACCAAAGGATCAGCTGAAAGGTTTTGGCAAGGTTCCTGGAATCCATAAGAGACGATTTCACAAGGAGTCTCAAAGGGAACCAAAGTTAAATTAGCCCACTTTGCCGGAAGCTAACTATACTACAGAGTGACGCAGAAAGAGAGAATAAAAGGAGTAGAAATCATTAGATCTCAAACATAGAAGAAAATAAGTGTATGCAGTAATTCCTTTTTTCTAAAATTTACTAGTTAAATATTGGAAACTAGTACTATGTTTGTGAAGACTCTACCATTTCTCAGTCCTCTTATTATATCTTGAAAGCCATGTCCAGATTTTGAATGTGTGTATGCTATGCGAAGCTTGGCAATTGGTTCTCCTTCCTCCTTTTCTCTCTCTGTCTTCCGCCCTCCCTTCCTTCCTTTTTTCCTTGTTTCCTTTTCTATATTAAGCCTATTGAATAAGAAGCAAGGGCTTTCCTCAGTCTTGAAGGTGATTTACTGAGGGCTCCTCTGTACATCAGAAGTGAGCATTTCTTATAACTCATGTGTAGCATGTATTTTAAATTTACATTAGTAACTGGAAATCCATACTAAGTGAAAAGAAAAAAGAAAGCAAATATTGGTAACAATTTATTTAAGAGAAATATTTAAAAACTGGAAAGTCTTTCTTTTGTGACCAGAGTAAGCTAAGTAGTAAAATAAGAAAGGTTCTTATCAATATTTAATATCAAAACCAGTTCTCTGCTTTAAAACATGATTTTAGATAAGCTATATGCTCTTGTACATTCTGGCTAAACCAGAAAATGATACCTGGTCCATTTTGATAAGTCATTACACAATCGCTACATTATAAAAAACGAAGACATTTTTGAAATAGATATTAAAATTCAAACAAGAAGTTCTGAAGGCAGAAAGAAAAGTGGAACACATCTACTTTACAAACATACACAGCATGGTAACAATAGTACTTGCATATTCCAGGCAGCAATCAGATACATGTAATTCATGTTTCTTTGGAAGAAATAAATTTGAAATGTGCAATAATATTTTACCATAATAACCAGATTAAAAGACTGTTGAAACCACCATTGTAAAAATTATAACAATAAGAGAAATCTAACCTGACTCCATCTTGCTTCTGACCTCAAAAGCTAACTGCCTTTACTCATCCCTGGGCACAGACCAAGTGAAATATGCGAGGAATTTAGTTCATAGTTTAACTTTGAAGCAAGGATGATAACAACCCCTCCCATAACTGACTCTCTCCAGGGACTAAAATCACCTTTGTTAAGACTAATGAAAAGCCACAAGGTTAGTTTTACGAGAGGGGTGTGAGTTCTGCTAAGAGGTAGGTATATTTAAGCAATAACCACCCCTTGTTTCTTAGCTTGCTTTTCTATAATCTCTTACTTCTCTGGAGTCTACGTGTAGCTGGAGGTGACAAGATTTGAAACTTTTCTAATTGCTCCTATGGAGAACATTGCTATTGTAAAACCTAAGATTGATGTTTGAGATATTTTCCAGAATTTTGCATACTGGCAACTGACTGACTTCACCTGGACAGGACCTGTGATTCATACCAAGGAACTGATTCACTAGTTCTGTGACCTCCACACCCAGAAACTGACTTAGTATGCTAAGTCCTCCTATGAGGAGTTTGGACACTCCTATGATTTCATCCTCAATTAATCAGCACTCATATCCCATCCCCCTGCCCTCCAAATTTTCCTCAAAAACCTAGCCTCTGAGTGCTTGGGGAGGTGAATTTGTGAAAAGTCTCCCACCATCCATCTTGGTTGGCCCCACAGTTCTTGAACTCTTTCTCTACTGAAACCTGTTGTTCCCAGTGTTTGGATTTTCTGAGCAGTGGACAAGAAAAACCTATTGGGCTGTAACTCTATATGTACCTACCAATTTTGTATTTGGGATGCCATCCTCAGCTAATTAGAGATATTCAATATATAGATAATAAATAACCACAATTATTTAATAATTTCTCACACTTCCTGAGAGTGACATGTTGCCAGACATAGACTACATACTTCTCCTAGATTATTTTCTTCAGTATTTACAATCTTTGAAATGCCCCTGGTCTCTTCTGGTTTCACAGAGCAAATAAATGCCCACAAAACTAGAGAGACACACAAGTTGATACAGAGGATCACAACTTATCAGTGAGGGAAGAATTTCCCTGAACAAGCTCTCTTTTTGCCTGCTGCCATCCATGTAAAATGTGACCTGCTCCTCCTTGCCTTCTGCCATGATGGTGAGGCCTCCCCAGCCATGTGGAACTGTGAGTCTATTAAAGCTCTTTCCTGTATAAATTACCCAGTCTCAGGTATGTCTTTACTGGCAGTGTGAAAACAGACTAAAACAATACCCATATGTCTAATGATGTATATTTCTAAACAGTGGAATTATAGTTGATGTTTTTCTTGTTTTGTTATCTTTTCTGCATTTGTGACTATTTCAACAATGCATATGTATGGTTTGTGTGCTAACAGTTAAAAACCATGGTAAAATAACAATAATAAAAACAAAAACAAAGGGGAATAGAGTTCTAGAATTTAGGACATAAGCAATATATGAGCAAGCAATCCCAGAAGAAAAGATTGATAAATCTGCATTAAAACTTTTATAATTTTATTAGTGATCAAAGACACAACATATTTTACTATTTAGACTATTTGCATTCTTTTCTAGAGTTTCAGATTTCAATATTAATAATGAATCCTAAGGAAATTTATCCTTATTCTTTACAGTTTATCTCCTTGTTAACCACTGCTATCACATACTAATAATGAAGGTTAATATTTGAGGGGAGTTCTGTTCATGTAGGAGCAGATGATGTAACATGCCAGCTTCTACAGTATCTCCTTTTCCTCAGAGTTTCTATGGTTCATATGTTCAAAAGTGTATGCATCCAGGTAGAAAATATAATAGATATGGAAAGATAAAGTTTTATATTTTTATTTTTTTAAAATTTGTCACCTTGGAAGAGAAAATGATTCTTTATTTTGTAACTCAGACAGGAGGCAAACAGCACATGGCATTGCTGACTGAGCTGCAAAATCGAAATTGACAAATCCTGGAGGGGAAGAAACTTACTATTGCAAAGTCAGGCATTGCTGTTCATGCTGCCTGGGCTTCCCTGGTGTCTTCCTGCTGCGGTGGAGCAGCCCCAAGGTCCAGGTGACATTAGTCTGGCTTTTCAGACAAGTTAAAAGGAAAAGAAATTTATCATAAGGAAATAAAAGGCTTGGCACAAAATACCAGTCTCTTTTGCTGCTCTTGTTATGATAAAGGGTCAGAGAGAAAGGCTGGTGATAAAACTCAACATGGGGCTTGAAGAAAGAAGAACTGGGTTTCTTTTTACCACCAGTCTTCATAAAACTAAACATAACTCAAGAGTTAATAGCAAAGACTCACTGATGACAAAAGTGCTGTTAAAATGTTATGCTTAGACATCACTGGTGGCTGTGACATTCAGTAGAACTCTTTTGGAAAATGTTTTGACAAAAGCTGTTGAGAATCATATTTATGCCTTTGCATTTTGATATGTATACAATGTTGCTTACACATATCTAGACACTCATGTTGGTGTTATACACTGGAAAATTGAAGCTAACTAAACATATATTGATTTAGGAATATTTATTCAATGGTTAACAAAATGGCATATCAACTTGATGGATAATTATCCAACCATCAGAAGATTCAGTTAGGGAGAATACAAAGAAACAGAGAAAATACTTAGGAATGTTGCTTTGGCAAAATATACAGTTGTGTAGGTATACATTAGTTAAAATTTGGGCTGGTGCAGTGGTGTACATCTGTAATCCAGCACTTTGGGAGGCCAAGGCAGGACCATCCCAGGCAACATAGGAAGACCCTGTCTTAAAAAAAAAAAAAAAAAAAAAAAAAAAAAAAAACAGACAAGTGAAACAAAACAAACCAGCCAGTTGTGGTGGCATGCACCTGTGGTCCCAGCTGCTCAGGAGGCTGAAGTGAAAGGATTGCTTGAGCCCGGAGGGTTGGGGCTGCAGTGAGCCATAATCACACCATTGCACTCCAGCCTTGATGAAAGAACAAGATCCTATCTCAATAGAAAAAAAAAAAAAAGAAAACGAAATTATATGAAAACTATATATAACCAAAGAAAAAGACAAAAAATAGGCAAGTAAATATAATTTTGCTAAAGTAATGAATTAATTCTAATTTTATTGAAATTCTTCCATCTTTACTACTTTTATCTTAAATGAATTAATGCAAGAACAGAAAACCCAATACCACATGTTCTCACTTATAAATGGAAACTAAACATCAGGTACTTATGGACATGAAGATGGCAGCAATAGATGCTGGAGAGTACTAGAGGAGGAAGAGAGGGGCCAAGGGTTGGAAAACCTGCTGGGTACTATGTATTTGTTGGGTACAATGCTCAGTATCTGAGTGATGGGATCATTACACCCCAAACTTCAGCATTGTGCATTATACCCTGGTGACAAACCTGCACATGTACCTCCTAAATCTAAAATGAAAGTTGAAAAATAAAAATTAAACAATAACACAACTTTTATGATGTTGTACATTGTTTATTAAAATCTTAAAAAGGACTCAAAAATAATAGAATATTTAATTTTTGTATGTCTGAAAACTACCATTTAGGTTAACCTTTAGGAAAGCATTTGATGAATGACTAATTCTAGAATTTGATTTTGTGAATTATGTGATAATCAACACTAAAGAAATATGCATATAATTGCTCCTGACCTGTATTAAATTTCTTTTTACTGATGTCACATGCACAGATTTAAGGTAAAACAAAGAACTCAACACTGAAGCAAATAGGTCTCACAATTAAGCTAATGCTCTCTAATGTTTCCCAAAGTTTCTCAAGTTAACACATGACATAGTGGAAAATAGAAACTTTGGTAAGTTATGCTGTCGTACATGGAGGAAGATTTAGTTTCAGGTCAGAACTGTGAGGACAGGGTTGAGGAGAAACGACATTTGCCAGGAATGCCCTGGGTTCCCAGCAAGGGTTCTGTAGTTCAGCACACTGGAAACCTATTAAAGACCTCTGCTTTGAAACAGGGTCGGGAAGTGAGTAGCATAAAACCTTAATGGTAAATTTCGTGGGACAATATGTAAGAGAGAGAAAGAGAGAGAGTGTTTGTGTGAGTGAGAGAGAGAGAGAGAACGAACACACTGGAATTGCGTGAATTGGGGCTCACAGAAATCCATCTTTCTGCTGTGTCCTCCCATTACTGTCTAAATTTGGTTTCTGTAGATAATTGTGTAAAGAATACCTGCTCCTCCACCTGCATAACTCTGCAGGCGGGACTGATTTGCCCTATGAAGCTGAAAGCAAGGAAATAGGCAACCACTAGTTACTGAGGTGACACATTTATAGTCTTTTAATCTGTGTTTTTCCTTTTTCCATTCATTTTTTAATAAAGTTGTCTGCAATTAAGAAACAGCTGTTGAGATTTAAATATTGCATAGTCATAGATGAGTTTATGACTCTTTGCTTATGAGTGAGCAGTGAACAGAGATGATTTATTGGGAGTAAAAAATGCTCTAGGAATCCTTGAAATGTATAAAATAATAATTAGAAAGAATAACTCTTAAGTGAACTAACTCAGAAACAGAAAGTCAAATATCGCATGTTCTCATTTGTAAATGGGAGCTAAATAATGGGTGCACATGGACATAAAGATAAAAATAACAGACCTTGGGGACTCCAAAATGGGCAAGAATAGGAGATGATTGAGGGTTGAAAAATTACCTAATGGGAACAATATTCAGTAATTGGGCGATAGTTATACTGCAAGCCCTATCCCCATCAGTACATGATACATCCATATAACAATAGACATGCACATGTACTCCCTGAATCTAATATATATGTGCATGCACATATATACATACTTACATGTATGTGCATACACATATACATGCACACATGTATGTATGCATGGATACAGGCATGTGTGTATATACACACATGTCTATACATATGTGTATATATATGTATGAATATACATATATAACCCCTTTCTATTGGTCGTGTTATTAAATAAAATACATCTCTAAAAAACAAGTATGTTTTCCTTAGAATGGTAACTGGTATATAATAGACATTTAAAATTCATCAATTAAATAATAATTCTTATTATAATTTCAATATACTTGCTACTTAGCTTAGAGACTTATAAATTTCAGATGTTCCAATAAATAATTAAGAGATTAAATGAATGAGTGACTGAGTTAAAATTAGTGTCTCTAAGAGGTGGTTGTCCATCAGAGTTGTCTACAGATTTCTTTTTTCCTTTTTGAGACAGAGGCTGCCCTGTCACCCAGGCTGGAGGGCAGTGGTGCAATCTTGGCTCACTGAAACCTCTGCCTCTCAGGCTTACGTGATTGTCCTGCCTCAGCTGCCCATGTAGCTGAGATTACAGGTGCACTCCACTGCATCCAGCTAAGTTTTGTATTTTTAGCAGAGACGGTGTTTTGCATCCAGCTGATTTTTGTATTTTTAGTAGAGACGATGTTTTGCTATGTTGGCCAGGCTGGCCTGGAATGCCTGACCTCATGTGATCCACCCACCTCAGCCTTGCAAAGTGCTGGAATTATGGGCATGAACCACTGCACCTGGCCAGGATGATTTTGTAAATGACGAAACAAAAATAATTGTTTCCCCTTCAAATATCAATTGAACCCTTTACTAAAAGTAGTTTTAAAATGGTCCAGGCCGGGCGCGGTGGCTCAAGCCTGTAATCCCAGCACTTTGGGAGGCCGAGGCGGGTGGATCACGAGGTCAAGAGATCGAGACCATCCTGGTCAACATGGTGAAACCCCATCTCTACTAAAAATACAAAAAATTAGCTGGGCATGGTGGCGCCTGCCTGTAATCCCAGCTACTCAGGAGGCTGAGGCAGGAGAATTGCCTGAACCCAGGAGGCGGAGGTTGCGGTGAGCCGAGATCGCGCCATTGCACTCCAGCCTGGGTAACAAGAGCGAAACTCCGTCTCAAAAAAAAAAAAAAAAAAAAAAAAATGGTCCAAAACCTTTAATCAGTTCTTAAGGAATATTATTAGCATCAATAATATCCATGATCAGCATACTATTTTAACAAATGAGCAACCTACCAATGTACTACCTTAAGTTATCAAAAAGAAAAAATAATCCATCTTGGATTATCAGTAAAATATTTCTCCAACCTCTTTCTTTTTTTTCTTTACTGCTCTATTTTCCATTAAAAATTCTTTTTAAAATTTCTCAAAACAGTCAATTTTCCTGATTATCCTATCATTCTGATTTTTTCATCAATTTCTTTTTTTTTGTCCTTTCTCTCACCAGCACCTTCCTTTGATTCTCTGCCTATATTCTCCTCCATGTGGATTCCCTCCTTCACAGCTCTTCTGCTTCCACAATTTTAACTAATATTTCTATACTGACAAATCACCAAAGAACATTTCTATCTCTAACCTTCAGTCAGTTTCTGTTTCTGATCCTTTATTTCCAGTTGCTTTCAGCTGTGTTTACTTGAATGATTTGATATCCTATCAGAATTCAAATTTCTAATTTATCTACATCTTCCTAATCAGAAATTCATATGTAGGAACATCCAATTTTGCAACCTGTTTTGAAATAAGTCGATAACATAGGTCATTTTGGGCCCGAGGACTGGCAAGATGTTGAAAATTTTAGATTGCTGTGATTATGCAGCAAAATTAGATGTTCCCACATATGAATTTCTGATTAGGAGGATGTAGATAAATTAGAAATTTGAAATAGCTATATGTCACACTTTAATCCAGTAATCAAGTGACTAACATTTTTAGGCTTTCTGTTATTTGTTAATATTTGTTATTTCTTTATATTCAAAATATATAAGAAAGTCAAACAACCTAATGGTTAAAAAAAACTTGATTATAAATGGGCAAAGATCTGAACAGATATTTCTCAAATGATGACATACAAATGGCCAACAGGTGTATGAAAAAGTGTTCAACATAACTAATCATTGTGGAAATGCATATTGAAACCACAATGAGATAGCACTGCACACCTCTTTAGAATGGCTATTTTCAAAAAGAAAAAACATAACAAATATTGGAAAGGATGCAGAGAAAAGAAAGCCCTTGATCATTGTTGGTGAAAATTAGTACAGGCATTATTGAAGACAGAATGAAAATTCCTAAAAAGTTAAACAGAACTATAAAATGATTTAGTAATCGCCCTACTCAGTATTTAATCACAGAAAATGAAATTAATACTTGAATACATAGCTGCATGTCTATTGAAGTAGCCAAGATATGAAAACAATCTGTCTATTAACAGATGACTAGATTAAGAAAATGTGGTATAGATAGGCAATGGAATACCATTCAGCCTTAAAAAAAGAAACTGTGTATTGGTAACAATATGGATGAACCTGGAGGACTTTTATGTTGGGCGAAATAAGCCAGACACAAAAAGACAAATACCACGTGATCTCACTTATACTTGGAATTTAAAAAGTTGAACTCATAGAAGTAGAGAGTACAATGGTGGTTACCAAGAGCTGCTGGGGCTGGGGCTGGGGCTGGGGCTGGGGAGGCAGATGGGGAGATGTTTGTTAAAAGATACAAATTTGCAGTTAGGTAGAAAGAGTAAGTTCAAGGGATCCAATGCACAACACAGTGACTATAGTTAATAAGATATTCCTGAAATTGCTAACAGAGTAGACTCTAAGTATTCTTACCGCAAAATAGAAGTATGTGAGTTAATGTATATATTAATTATCTTGATGTAGCCATTCCATAATGTATGCATATTTCAAAACAACATATTGTACATGAAAAACATATGCAGTTTGTACTTCTCAAGTAAGAAATGAATACATAATGTGGAAAATAAGCTTACAGAAAAATGTCGCCACACCTGGGAGCAACAAGCACTCAAAGATCAAGGTGTAGCAGGGTTGCTTTCTTCTCACTGTATCTTCATATGGTCTTCCTTCTGGGCATGTCTATGTCCAAAATGTCCATATGTCCTCTTTCTTTCTTTTTTTTTTTTTTGAGACAGAGTTTCGCTCTTGTTACCCAGGCTGGAGTGCAATGGTGCGATCTCGGCTCACTGCAACCTCCGCCTCCTGGGTTCAGGCAATTCTCCTGCCTCAGCCTCCTGAGTAGCTGGGATTACAGGCACGTGCCACCATGCCCAGCTAATTTTTTTTTTTTTTTGTATTATTAGTAGAGACGGGGTTTCACCATGTTGACCAGGATGGTCTCGATCTCTTGACCTCGTGATCCACCCGCCTCGGTCTCCCAAAGTTCTGGGATTACAGGCGTGAACCACCGCACCCAGCCTAATGTCCTCTTTTTATAAGGACACTAGTCATATTGGATTAGGGCCCATCCTAATGACCTCTCTCTTTCTTGTTTTTTTTTTAATAATTTTTTAATTTGTAGAGATGGGGTCTCACTATGTTACCCACACTGGTCTTCAGCTCTTGGGCTCAAGCAATACTCTCACCTCAGCCTCCCAAAGAGATGGGATTACGTGTGACCCACCATGCCTAGCCTTAATTGCCTCTTTAAAGACCCTATCTCCAAGTACAGTCACATTCTGAGAGTTAGTAACTCAACATATGAATTATGGGTGGATACAATTCATCCCATACCATAAAGCAATAGCAGTAGATTAAATATACTGCTCTATGTAAATATATGTTTGTTATTATTACTACAGGTTTTATTATTTGATATAAAGCATGCCTTAATATGAGCTATACAGCTGGAACAATGGAAGGTAATGAGGACATAAACTTGTGTTCCTTGAGACCCGAGGGCTTTTGGCCACTATAACATAGACATGTTGAAGAACATAAACTTTTTTGTGATAAAACCAAGAAAAGCATTTCCTATAAAGCAGTATTTATAATACTGAAAACCATATATAACCTAGATTAGAATCACTGGGGGTGCCATTTATTGGCTTTACCTCAGATCCACTGAAGCAGAACCTCTGGAGGTGGGGACTCAATCATCTAAATATTTATGAAGCATTCTAGGTGATACTGGTATATACTGAAGTGTGACAACTGCTCTGGAGTCAGGTAGTATTTTTTGTCTTTTACATCTTTCAGATGAACAGAATTGGAATAATAACACTTAGTGGCTAGATTTTATTATCATTTATCTGTGGGCTTTGTCTATCATCTATCTATCTGTCTATCTATCTATCTATTTGTCTATCTATACCATCTATCCACATCTATCATCTAAAATGTACTGAATGTCATTGAACTCATCAACCAAACAACTAATATACTGATCATAACTGATATTTACTAATATGTTTGATCGTAACTTATATTTACTAATATGTTCTCCCAATTCCATCCCCCTACCCTTGTGTATAATGACCACTGTCTGAATTTGTGCATCTTTTTCTCTATCTCAAAAAGTACATATATATAAAAATCTACATAATGTATTTATGTATATACATATATACATAAAGACACATATGTCTCTATCTCCCTATCTATCTATCTATCATCTATTTATACTTTAGCTGTTTTAAACTTTTAAAAAAGGGTAACATGTTGTTCATATTCTTCTAACATTTTGTTCAGCTCCTCCTCTCCACTGACAACACTGTACATTAAATTTCATGTAAATTATTCCAAGTAGCTTATAATTTGTCCATTTTTACTGTTACAGATATATATATGTTCATTGGCACTATTACAGAATTTTTATTTTTTGAGATGTGGTCTTGCTATGTTCCCCAGGCTGGTCTCGAACTTCTGGGCTCCAGCCAACCTCCTGCCTTGGCCTCACAAAGTGCTGGGATTACAGGCATGTGCTGCCACACCTGGACTGCACTATTATGGAATTATACTGAATGGATATATCACAACTTAAATATTCATCTCCGTTTCACTTGGGTTAATTTATCGTATTTCTCTATTATAAATAACCTTGCTAGTAATATTCATGTATATGCATCCGAGTGCACAAATGTGAGGCATATTCTTGGATAATGCCTAGCAGAGTAAATGTTGAATAGTTGGATGTGAGAATGACAGCTTTAAATGATATTGCCAAATTATTTTTCAGAGTCATTTTAGCTATTTATATTCTGAGCAATGATACAAAAATTATCTTCTCTAGCACATGATGTGATCAGGGCTCTTACATTTTGTCAATGAGATGGATGCAAAATAGTATCTTGTTGTGGTCTTGATTTGCATTTCCTTAACCATGAAGAGGTTGAGCCTATCTTCATATTCTTACTGGTAATTATGTGTTTCCTCTTCTCTGAAATGTCTGTTTGTGTGTTTTGCCCATATTTCTGTTTCTGTCTTTTTTTACCCATAAAGTTGTTTATCCTTTCCTTGTTAGTTTTTACTTTGTTTTCCCTTACCTTATGTACCGTTTGAAAAAGTGAAATTCTTCATTTTAATAGAGCCAGTTTTTCAATCATATCATGTAGATAGAATTTTTTTTGTCTTGTTTTAGAAAATGTTCTTTAGCCTAAGGTCAGAAAAGTATTAATCTATGTTTTTGACTAAATGTTTAAACCTCTGTTTTTGATATTTATGTTTGTAATCTGTCTGAGTTTTCTTGAGTGAAAGGCATTAGGTAAGGATCTAATTTCCTACAATTTTTTACATATAGATTGTAATTTTTCTTCGGTTTTATTAATTGATTTTTTTTTTATTTTGAACTGATCTTGCATACCACTCTTGTCATATATCAAGTTTTTGTATATATGTGGGTGTCTAAACTCTTTATTATATTTAATCTCTTAGTTTATAAAATTCTAATACAAAACTACTTCTATCATATTTATTATAACCTCATAATAATTCCTGCTACCTGGTAGGGTAAATTCTCACTCTTTAATATTTTTCTGCAAAAATTATCTTGATTATTCTTGGTCCTTTTATCTTCCATATAAATTTTAAAACCAGATTGTCAGGACTTATTTAAAAAAAACCTTATCCACATCAAGTGATTTAAAAAACAATTCATTTACGGTGTGGACTCACCAGAATGACAGAGAAAAGGAAACAGAACTGTTGGTCTGGCCTCTAAAGCTACTATATCAGAATCACTTAATGTTGACATATATTTAATTAAAAATATATTTTTAAATCGCATTTACTTCGGTATTTAAAAATTTATGTTTTCTTAAGGCATTAAAGAAAATGATTATAATTTAAAGCTTGTGTTTTTTCCCTATCATCATGGTTTGCATATTGGGATGATTTAGAGTGACGCTATTTCAGCTTCACTTTTACAGTTAGTTGCAATGTACCATTTGGTTTCTTCATGGCTTTTTATTTAATAGATATTCAAGTAGAAATTACTATGTTTTTCATTATAAGGTGGTCTATTTATTGCTAATTGAAAATAAATGAACTCTTTCACAAATTTTAAAATTTTGTGATTGGGATAAATACAAATTGATTTAATATTTTTTTCTCTTGATAATAATAGAAAGGTACACATCACCCTATCCTTATCCCAGTGAGAAAAATAGTTTCAAACATAATGTGCAACTTGGATAAGCATATATAATATGGCAATTAAAATATGACTCCATTCTCCCATTACCTCATATATTCACTGGTAGTGAGTTAGGGAGCATATAAATCTGCAGCAGCAATTTACAGAATAGAAACCTAGTGATCAAAAGGAGTTTGTGTAGTTTCTTAAAGTATGTTATTTATTAGTGACACATAGCTTAGATAGTGATAGAATTTAGCATAGTGTGTATGTCTGTTACTTCATTGTATTTATGTTAGCAAAGAGTTTTTTGTTATTGTTATTTTCCCTTAGTTCAAATTTGCTCAAGGACACAGAATGTTAAGACATTTAGTATTCAGGTGCAGTGTACTCTGTTCTGTTAATTGTTTTTATGTGGAGAAGCTGGAATGTGAAAAGGTTGTAAAACAAGGAAACAAACTCAAATGGTTATTTCTTGTTTTAGTCTAGTCCGTTATAATACAGTGCCAATAAACATGGTGGCTAAGATAAATATGAGTGTGAGCCACTTTATTTGTGTCCGAAATTCACTAAGACTTCGATTCTAATTTACATTAAATGAAAAGGTATTTACAAAGCACAAAACAAAAGATATAATTTAATAAATGTGCAACTTTTATTCATCTGTTCTAGCCACATTCTTTGCAGTGAGTTTTGCTTGGGTTTAAGCTTTTACCTTGGACTGAAATCAGTTAGAAGAAATTGGATTCTAAGGCCTGAGAACTCCTTACTGAAAAATCGGTAAACTGAAGGGAGGGAGAAAGGTAAACTTCATAATTGAGAAAAATTAAAATCTTCTCTGTAAGTGAGGTTACATATACAAGATTAGACCACGCAGAAACAACAACTGAAATGAAAATGTGAGTCAACTGCACACAAGACATACTGCAGACAAATTATGTTTCCAATATAGATGAAATCAATTTCATGCACAATTTATTAGTGCTGTCACGGATGGTCTGTCCTAAGACAAGATCTAGGTGAATTGAGTTTTTTACCTACAGCAGTAGCAAGTGGTCTTTTAGAGCAGTGTTTTTTGAACTTTTTCGTTCCCTAGGGTGCTTGTTAAAAAAAAAAATACAGATTGCTTTGCCTTACCTGAGAACTACTGATTCAGAATTTACTCTACAGGAACTTGGAAATCTATACTCATTATTAGTTAAGTTACAAAAACATTACCTCGGAGAGAGGTCATATATGAACCAGGAGAACCTAGTCAAGTGTGTTTGTGTGTGCGTGTGTTTACTTTACAGAAATTAATTTTTTTTTTTGAGACAAAGTCTTGCTCTGTTGCCCAGACTGGAGTGCAGTAGTGCAATATTGGCTCATTGCAACCTCCGTCTCCCAGGTTCAAGTGATCATCCCTCCTCAGGCTTCCAAGTAGCTGGGATTACAGACATGTGCCAGCACCCCCTGCTAACTTTTGTATTTTTAACAGAGGCAGGGTTTTCCCCATGTTAGCCAGGCTGGTCTCGAACCCCTGACCTCAAGTGATCTGCTGGCCTCGACCTCACAAAGTACTGGGATTACAAGCGTGAGCCATTGCACCCAGCCTAAAAATTTAATTTTTAAGATTATATTTCCCTAAAAATGCACCTGCCTGAATAGAGAGATATAGTTAATATTCAGTTGATTTCATTGTTTTCCTATTAGGTATAATTATGACTCCAACCTTTTATTTTTATTTTATTTATTTTTTTGTCAGGAAAATGCTTATTTTGGAGTGAAACGAGGGCCTTCTCATGAGCTAAACAGAGTGTGTTATAGCCTTAGACTAAGCAAGCTCTAAATTTTTTCTTCCTACAGTAAGTAGAACATGATAATTTAAAATATGCTTTTTATTTATGTCCATGTAACCAACATGAAGAAAATTTCATATCTGATTTTTTTTGTTAGTACATAGAACAGAAAGTTGTTTAAAGCAACAACAAAAACCAACCAGACCATTTTGAATCAATAAATTTAGAATGTGTTCTTACAGCTGAAGCTTTATAAAGAGAATTAGAACTTAATTATATATTTAAGAATTACATCAACACATTTCCCTTTGAAATTAGAGCATTTTGCATAGGTAGCTTGTCTGGGAACTTTGATTTCTTAAAGGAGGGGTTCCTCATCAGAAATGGGAACAGCCAGAAACTAGCCTTCCAAACTGCGAGGAAGTAGCTTCTGCTTTTTAAGCCACTCAGTCTGTGGTATTTTGTTTCATCAGCAAAGCATAATAAGACAGGAATGAAGGCTAAGACAAGACCCACCCCCAGCACCCCTCTTTGCTGGATGGGTGGGGAGCCTCACCCTGTGCCCTTTGACTCCACTTGTAGGTGCCCTTACTGGGCTCCTGTGCACTGCCCCACACCCTGCTCTGTCACCAGCCCCATTGTGATGGCATAAGAGCCCAGCTGCCCAGTGCCCCACCCGGACACAGACTAGTGGGTGACTCAGGACTACCCTCTCCATTTCTGACCATTGCATTGGTCTGTGCACAACTTCCCAAACATGGGAAATTTTTTGAGTAAATTTCTTTATTGGTTCCAACGCAGGCCCCAGCAGCAGTGGCAACTGCAAGGGTCACCTCCGGACTATGCAGACACTCTGGCTGTCCAGGTTCAGCCCGCGGTTCCTGCACGTGCGCCAGCCTCACAAGGGTCACCTCCTCTGTATGCAGACTCTTCATGTGGCCAGGTTCACTCCGCAGTTCCTGCATGTGCGCCGGCCTCACAAGTGTCACCTCCTCTGTATGCAGACTCTTCAGCCGGCCAGGACCACCCTGCAGTACCTGCGCATGCACCACCCCGGGGAGCGCTAAACTTTCATCGATTTTTTTTGACCCCTGAGCCTGGCCTTCAGCTCTGTATTGCAGTCAGTTGCAACATCCTGAGATCAAGCGACGAACGACGGGACCCTCCTCCTCTTGTCTTGAGGCACCCCACGAGAAAGACACCCATGCTGTCTCCACACAATCTTGCAGACAGCAGAAGCACCGTGGGGATCCCTCCTGTAAAAGACGGAGTCCCAAAGACAGAGTCGAGGGAAGAGGAAGAGCCGATGGACATCGACGATCAGGTAGAGACCCAGGGGCAGGAGGAGGAGAAAGGGGGCCCCTGTAGCAGTGGGGGAGCAGCATCTATCTCGAGGCCCCTGGAGACTCAGGGAAACCTTGCTTCCGTCGACTGCAGTCCCAGGGCCTTAAAGGGAAATGCCCATAGCAGGAGCCTGACAGAAATGAACAGGACTGACAAGGCCCAGGTGCCTGTGAGTTTCCACTCCAAGGGCCATGGAGTGCCCAGCGCACACAGCCCTGCAGGAGGCGTCCTTCCCTTTGGGAAGCCTGACCCAGTGTGGGGATCACTCCAGCGTAGAGACCCCTAAGTGTCTCCGCCACAATGGAGCTTGAGCCCAGACACATTTCTCCCTCCCTGGAAGCAGTCGAGCTGAGGGAAAGAAGGAACTGAAAGGAGTTTGATATTGCAAAAGTCTATTTCTGGTTCACTGACCTAATATTATGGCTGGGTGAAGCCTGTGTGGTTTTATTAGACATTGTGTTTCTTGAAGTTTTTGTACTGGGCTAGTTTTATCACTTTGTTTACCAGGTATTCACTGAAGCTTGCGATTATTCGCATGCCATTTGAAATTGTTGTCCTCAAGATTTATCGCTTGCTTTGACAGTTGTAAAATGTTATCTTATTCCTGTAAGTAGAAAAGGTCATCTGTTTGTTTTATGATTTTTTGGATCAATCTTTACGTACTAGTTTTATCTTGATCCCCAGGCTTGCAATGTTCTATTCCCCTTTGTTGTAATGATTTGACGTCAGCCATTGTGGGCTGAAAAGTATATAATGAGACCCTGTGCATGAAATAAACTGCTGACTGGGGCATTGCCTCATCAGTCCTCCAGACCCCATCTTTCTGTCATTCTTTTCTTCTGCACACTCTCTCTTCCAGGAATTGGGGCCCAGTTCCATCCTAAGAGGCCCCAACAACCCAGCTCCAGCAGTGCTCCCTGGCCCAGTTCCTGGCTGTTCCCACTGGCAGAAAGACCACCTCAGCAACACCTGTGATACGACAATGGAGTGGGAGGACACCCAGCCCAAGGATGCTGCAGCTCCTGCAGTAGGCAGCTGTTCCCTACCCCCAGCTGGCAGCCACAGTCTTCGACTGGTCCCTCCCCAGGAATGGAGGTGGGAGAGAGACGTGGGGCCCCTACCCGCTAAACGTCCCCGCAAATCCCTGGAACGATTCAGAGGCACCACAGGTGGATGTAGAAGAACAACATCCAGAAGACTTAAAAAGTGAAATGGAAGAAACTACAAGATGTGATAAACTGCAGTGCCAGCCAGCCTGCCCCAATGTCTCCCCACCCTGCCCCGATGTCTCCCCACCCTGCCCCAACCCATCTACATGTCACAAATCCCAGCTCCAAACAATATAAACATGTGTCTAAATCCTAGACAATTTTTAGTGCTCGATTCTTTCTGAAAACTATTTGGCTTACTGTTTTTAGTTTAAAATAGAATCTGAGGGTCATTACTGTAATTAATTAAGATTATTTTTTGGATAATCAAAATATGCTTGAAAAGTAATAGAGTGTTTTTTTTCATTTTAGAAAATAAATGCAAGGCTAGCCTTTAATTTTCTTAGCTGTCATGGTAAATCAAAATTAACTACAGCTTAAATTTGTATTGGTAGTCAATAGTAGGTGATCACTCAACAATCTGTATTTGAAGTAGACCAAATTTCAGTTTAATCATGTAATAGTAAATTTTTTTTATGTTTTTGATGTCTTCTCAAAAATCTATCCACTGTTTACTATTGATGCCCCAAAGACCACTGTGATGTTGAATTTTATGTGTTAACTTGACTGGGCCAGGGTATGCCCAGATATCTGGTTATACATTATTTCTGGGTATGTTTGTGAGGGTGTCTCCAGGAGAGATTAGCTTTGAATTGGTAAACTGGTTAAAGCAAATTTTCCTCTCTGATGTGGCTGGGCATCTTCCAACCCACTGAGGACCTGAATAAAACAAAGCTGAATTTTCTCTCTCTGCCTAACTGCTTGAGTTATAGCACTGGTCTTCTTTTCCTGAACTGGGACTTCCAGTATTGGTACTCCTGGTTCTTAGGCCTTTAGGCTTAGACTCCAATTTACACTATTATCTTTCAGAGTCTCCAGATTATAGATGACAGACTACAGAACTTCCCAGCCTCCATAATCATGCAATCAATTATTAAAACTTTTTATAATTATTTTATTCATTTTGTTGTAGAGGTGGGGTCTTGCTATAGTGCCCTGGCTGGTCTCAAATTCCCAGACTCAAGTGATCTTCCCACGTTGGCCTCCCAAAGTGCTGGGATTATAGGTGTCAGTCACCATAGCCAACGGTCAATTACTTGTAGTAAATATCTATCAATCAATCAATCAATCTATCTATCATCTATCTATCTATCATCTATCTATCTATTATCTATCTATCTATCATCTATCTTTCGAATCTCCTATTAGTGCTGAGAACCTGACTAATACAACCATTATAAAAATCTGTTTGTCAGGCAAATCTTAATGGATATATAGCCCTGAGTGAGAATGTCTCTCCATAGAGTCTTAGCATGGTTTCAGAATGAGAAATAAGGAAAAGTTATTTATAGAGTTTGAAAGTCTGGGCTGGGTGATCTTAAGGCAGGCCTTGGAAGGTTGAGACCTTATAGGAGTTTGTCAAAGTTTAGGACATAATAGTTTTGGATATGCAGATAACAAAGATGAGGGTCTCCAAGAGAATCTGGATGAACAAGCTGTTAATCTTGATAAATAAACTCGTTAGTTAATACAGTCTTGTGTTGTAGTAGCAGATGTTTAATGGAACAAGAAGCTAAGTTGTTTTGCTTGATCCCAGCATTGTGTAACACAGGGACAAGAAAGTATGCCTGGCACAAGCATTAGCATGGGGTAGGGAATTATGTTAGTTTAAATTTCTTGATTTTATATTGGATCTCTCAAATCATTAATTATACAATAGAGGACTAAAATTCTGAATTGCCATTTCTTAAAACCAGTTGAAAGTGCAATTGTAAGATCTCTCATTTTTCTCCTGTGATAAAGGGGCAGATTAGTTCTTATTTTCATATATAACTAACTTAATATTAGTGATTCTATTGATGTTTCCAGCTAATATGATATTTTAAATCATAGTATAAGATTTTAATAAATGAATTCCTTATTTAATTGTGCTGAAACCAGATGTCAAACCTCTCTGAAGTCTGCACATACTGAATTAATTTTGAAGAGTATTCATTAAGACCTTGATTTAAAATTGTGTAAGTGCTGATGGAAAAAGAAATAAAGTTTGTGGAAAAATTATTTCTTAATAAAATAATATAATTTTCATATGTTACCATAAAGAAGATTTAAAATAAAATCGAGAAGTCTAAAATACTGACCTATTAATAGAAATAATATTTTGTATAAAATATCACTGATGACAAATATCTTGAATTAATATTAAAAATTTTAATAGTAAAAGAAAAAATAGCCTTCAATGTTTGTTCAATAGAAAAAAATAAATGGAAGATTTTACAGAGATGTAGCCATTACAATTACATTCATGCAAACGTTTGAATTATGTAAAATTGTATATGGGATAACTCAAGTGTAATGAAACCAGAAAATCATATTTGCTGAATATATAATTTTATGGCAGACATTATCAATTGCCTGCCAAATATCTAGTTTATTCCATTTTACTTGCACTGATGTTTGAAAGGGAGAAATACCCACCTAAGCACAATCATGTCCCAAATTTCTTTAAGATACAGGTGGCCAAATGTTTTTCTGCTATGGATTTCTGGGAAACTTTTGTTTTATTGACTTAAGAACTGTTGCATCCCCTTTGATGTCTCCTTCTTCTTTCTGGGCGGACTATAGGGAACAGCTACCTTGCCAATATGAGGTTGCCATGAAGATACAGCTATGATGTAAGAATGGAGGAGTAGGAAAAAGAAAGGTCAAGGTCCCTGGACATACTATAGCAGCCGTGGTCTGCCTGTCTCTGTACTGCTTATTGTGCTAAAACAGAATAAAAAATAGTAAAAAAATTAAAAAAATGAAACATTAGGAAAACAACGCCTTCTCTTTAATTAAGCCCCTGTAATCAGGTTTTACTACACGCTGCAGAACACAATTCTCAACTGTTACAGATCTCAATTCTGCTAAAAATGAATAAATAAGTGAAAGAAAGCAAACCAAATATAATTATAGTAATTTATGCATGTCATAGTTGTTGATCATTTTAAAACTGCTATTCTGTCTGCACTACAAATTAAAAATTTATAAACTGTGCAGTGATTGTATGTTTATTTTATAATCGGAAAGAGGAAAATTTGTATTTATGTGTATTGAAAGTAAATATACCTTTTAAAAGAGATTTATAGAGTCACAAGGTTAATATGCCTATATATTTTCATGACACATGTACCAGACATGCACATAAAAGACATAAAAGAAATAAAGAATGCTGATGTTTCACATGCAGAAGAAAAGTTTATTAGGACACTAATACATCTTTTGGACATAGTAGGAGTCTGCACAAGCAGTCTAACAACTGTATGAATAAAGAAATTTCAACAAATTCAAGCAGAAAAGCTATGATGTTTCTGTTTCTTTCACAGGTTATTTAAAAACTTCAATTCAATATAGAGACTTACAGCACATTGTATTTAGCAACAACCATGGAAAATTAATAAGTGCTCCTAAGTGTACGTGAGTGTGTTGGCAAGTGTATTGGTCCATTCTCACACCTGAGACTGGTTAGTTTATAAACAAAATAATTTTAATTGACCTACAGTTTTGCAGGATGTACAGGAGGCATGGCTGTGGAGGCCTCAGGGAACTTCCAACATGGCAAAAGACAAAGAGGGGAAGCAAGCACATCTTCACGTGCTACAGGAAAGAGAGCTAACGGGGAGGTGCTGCACGGTTTTAAACAACCAGATCTCATGAGAACTCAATCATGAAACAACGCTAGGGGGGTGGTGCTAAATTATTAGAAACCACCCCCATGATATGATTACCTCCTATCAGGTTTCACCTCCAACATTGGGAATTACAGTTCAACCTGGGGTTTGAGTGGGGACACACCACCAAGCCATATCAGCAAGGTGAAGAGAAAGGGCAGTTGTTACACTGATCAGCCCATTGTGATCAGAAATTATTCACGAAATAGTTAAAAGCATTAGAGGTCGTTCTTTTAAAAATGTTCTTTGTTTAGTTCATGAGTCATCTCTCATAGTGTTAATATTTATGAAACAAAATGTGTTTTGGTTTCTGTTATGAAGTGACAATTTAAATGAGAGATTCTGTAAGTTATCCCAACCATTCTGGTGAGGATTTCTTTATTTTCATTTCTACCTTTCCTTCCAACCCCCTGTGATAATTTGGTAGCAAGATAAATAAATTGATTTTATGGCTTTAATGAAGTGGTTTTGAATGTCAAAAGCGTTTGAGGACATTACATGGTTCTAAAGTGTAAGATATTCAAAACTGAGGTAAGTGAAAGTCATATAAGAAACTTTTTATGAAAATTTATTTATTTTTTGTTCCATAAATCATTCACCAAGAGTGGCTGGACCTCTGTGGATATCCTGTCACTTCACTAGCATTGCAGGAGGTTGAACAATCAAATAGAGATCACTTTCTACAAGTGTTCACTGTAGTTCTAGAGACCAGCCCAATGGGAGACCAATATTTTATATAAATGTCAGAGCCAGAAGACTGCTCACTATTCACTCATTCCATTCCCTTTATTATACAGATGAGGAAACTAAACAACTCCAAACAAATGAAGTGCTCTAATTTTCCCCAACGTTTCAATATATATATTTTTTTTACCTCAGAGCCTGAACACATTTTCATTTGCTAGGACACATCCTGACTTGCTTGAATAACTCTAAACTTAAACATCTTCTTCCAGGGTTTCCCTTCACCCAACAAATCTGGATTAGTCCTTCTTCATTCTCCCAGGGAAACTTGTACATCATTTCTTGTGTCAGTTACCATGCTGAGTCATAACTATTATTTTACATTTCTTTGTGACTCTCTAATTGTAAACTAATTGAGGGTGAGCAAGAACTAAGTCTTCTTTTGTTCATCATGGCTCCAGTATACAGCAAAATAGTGATCAAAAATGTTTATATGTTGAATGAATGACATGATGAAATTTAACAATCAAATGTGTAATTTAGTAAACAGTGTTTGTAAAACATACAAATACCTACATATAAAAGTGAAACATGTATTTTTGTTTAGGGATTATTAAAATATAGGTGAGAAAAAGAAAACAAAATATTTTTAATTTAGAAAAAATTGTGGCTATTTCGTTTGCAAGTATCCAGGAAAACATGTTAATTTTCTTCAAAAGTATAAATTTAAGTTTCCCAAGAAATTTTTCAGTTCAATGTGATAACAATGCTTTGCCCAGAAATAATGATGAATAAATTATTGGATTCACACAATTAAATTCTAAGCTGCAATGGAGATAAATGAACTATACCTACATACAATAATATAGATGAATCTCATAAAAATGATGTTGATTGAGAAGAGCAAGAAAATAAAAAGTATATATTTATGATTGCACTTATAATATTCTTTAAAAATAAATGGGCAAAAGTTATCTGTGTGTTGGAAATCAGCTTAGTAGTTTGTCTGTAGATGAGTGTCTGTAAATAAATTTTTAGTGATTTTCCTCATTGTTAAGATATATTAATATTTCCAGGAACCTGTGTTTAAAATGCCAGAGATAATTTACTAATATATTATCAATTGTTATTATCTTAGTCACACACAAATATCTTCAACCTGACACAAAGCTATTGTGAGGAAAACCTGTTCAATGACAAGTTCACAAGGAAGCCTTCCATTTTTTCTACCTTCTCCTTTAAACCTGTGTCAGCATCATGTTCATCATGTTTAAAAGCCACAGTATTATTTTGCTAGGGCTGCTAAAGATACCACAGACTAGAAGGCTTAACCAACATAAATTTCGTTTCTCACAGCTCTGAAGGCTAGAAGTTCAAAATCAAGGTGTCAGCAGTTTTAGCTTCTTCTGAGGCTTCTCTCCTTGGCTTCTGTTGTGTCCTCAGGTGGCGTTTCTTCTGTGCATATAGATTTCAGGTGCCTTTCTGTATATCCTAATATCCACTTCTCATAAGGACAATAGTCAGGTTGCATTAATGCAAACCCTGAGGGCTTTGTTAACTTAAATACCTCTGTAAAGTCCCTTTATCCAACTAGAGTAACCTTCTGAGATAATGGGGGTTAGGACTTAAACATAAAAATTTGGGGGAGACAAAAATTTATCCCATAACAACCACTTTTGCTCTAGAAAACACACTAGTAGAGTCCACTGACGAGAAACAAGGAAGAAAGCTGGCCATTGCAGTGACCCAGCAGACAGAAACAAGATAGTAGGATCTGCCCAGGCTAAATACAAGCAAAGGTGTGGTGACATATGCAGAGCAGAAATTCTCACCAGCAATAAGTGGTGAGATTTTTCTGGAGTTAGATGCCACTGATGCTGCTTTGGTTTGGCTGCCAGAAAATGCACCAATTTAGTCGAAGAAGGGCACATTACATTACAAAGGTATTCATTAGTTTTTTAGTATGTTATTGCAGAGTCTTTAGACGTCTTCTGGGACTTTGAGTTCTGCAACTATCCCTAACTTGCTTCAGTGTTGTACCTGTTACTTAATCTCTTAATTCTTTATCTGTGAACTGAGGATAATATTTATCTTAAAAGATTCATGTGTGGTGTATATGAGACGATGCATATAAATTGCCAAACAAATAGTAGGCCTTAATATATGTTCAATCAACCTTTATGTCCTCTGCTCACATTATGTTTATGTGTCCTGAGAAAATACTTCCTATGCCATGTAAGTTTTGAAAAGGTGGAAAAGTCTGAAGCAATAGAAAATTTGGGTGGCCAGGAACATGAGAATACTTAGGAGGTTGGCAAAAGAAAGTATTCAGAAACCTAAGGATAGATAAGCAGAGAATAAATCGAAATTTAAAATTTTTAAATCCCATTCTTGGTTAATGTGTTGTATGTGTGAAGGGCATCAGCAGAAATGACATTGTTTACAGAACCTAGTAATAGTAACTAATCGGGCTTCAAAAGATTAATTAAAGGAATACTTGTTCCTCTTCAGAGAACACTGGTTTATTCATTGCTCTGTGTGTCACCTCAATATTGTATAGTAAACTGGAAGGTCAAAAGGAGCATCTTTTTATGGAGTTCTGCACTTGTTTGTTGATGCTTCTAGTTGCTTACTTTCTGTACTTTTCTAGGCATTTGCCTAATGGATTTGGGATATTGACAATTGTAGAGCCATGGATTTGAGCTATGCAGTGTAAACACCTAAATGTTTGTTTGTTCTGTGCACACGCTAAGAAAGTAAATGTGGATGTCTTTTAAAATCATGAACAACTACAATGGAGAAACTCAGGTTAAAGCAGAGTCTAAATCATTCTCTAAAATGGCAGAACAAACAGGCACAAAGCTTACTGGTGCTTGGCCATTTTCACATTGACTAAAGTCATGTAATTCCCAAAATATTGCTCCTTCAGTATTGCATGCCCTCTAACACATCACCCTTTCCTATCCTAGCAATACTTTAAACAATATAACAAACTCAATGGTTAAATCTCTGAAAATTTGTTTTCAAACAAGTTTTATTGTTAATTGCCTAAGACCCGCTGATTTAGAGTATGCTAAGTAATGTTCAAAAGCTGAATGATTTATTTTCTATTTCTTGTTGCTTGTGGCTCATTAAATTAGAGTGTAGGAGAAATTGTGACATAACAAAGGCATACAAAAATGGATTGGGAAATCATAAGGAAGAAAGATGTGATGACAACTATAAAAGGCTGGGTAGGATGATAACAAGAACAATGTAGATGGGGAAACAAGTGAAAAGAGAGATTATCACACTATTAGGGCTGCTTTGTCATCATCCCCAGATTCTCTCAAAGTAAATGGCTTCTGAATAGTATATGTACATTTGAGGATGTATTCATGCACAACTGCCTTAATTTCTGCTGGTTCATTTAACCAGGCATATTTGTGTGTAGATGATGTCCAAGCTTTGCTCACTTAAAAAAAAGAAACATTTACATGTATCCAGAAACTTGCGCCATATAACACTAATGACTTTTAAAATAACCTCTATCCACCTCACTAGAATAATCACTGTTCTAGTTATATACAGCAGAAATTTAAAAAACCCTTCAAATTAATAATGAAAATTCTCATTTAGAAAAATCTCTTTGACTTTTATTTTACATTAGTAGTTTTGGCCAAAGGAATTAATTATGTAATAAACCTATAGAGTACTTTTTAATATAGCTAACAGCAACAGCACACCCTTCTTCACAAAAACACAAATACCTTCTCAAATTTTAATTTTTTATGTTTTCAAAGTGCATAAATTTGGCCTTGTTAAGTCCAAAAATATCCTTCTGATCCACCCCTTGAGGATGAATAAATAATATAAGTTCATAATGTAGTATACTTATATGAAAGTGTACCTTAGTTCCACAAAATAATTTTAAAGACCAAGTTTTTATTACTTACCTACTATCTATCATCTATCTAATCGATATCTTCTGTCTTTTATATATTCATAAAATGCATATTCCTACTTTCATCAAAATCTGATTTGAATATTGGCATACGTCAGATTTTTGTTTTGTTTTATTTTTGGCTACACATTCAAAAACATGATGAGGAATGTTAATCTGTATTGTTTAGTTTTGAAGTTTTTCTTTTCCATTAGTGGCAGTGCTTTTTTTTTTTTTTTAACCTATACAGGGTACACATCCTGAAGGAATGGTGCAGAGATTGGTGATGAAATGCTTGACAGCTGTTAGAGTTGAGAAGGCCATATTCTTCTTTTAAAAAAGAAATCAGAACACCAGGGATTCTTCCCGTACTGCTAAGTGTCTTTTCATGATTTAAGTTACCTGCCATCATAAGAGAAACCTGACATTGTTGAAGTAATGAATTTTTCATGCTCTTTCATTTTATTTTGTTTTTATTTTATTGACAAGTAATGTTTAGAGTCCCCTTTATTGTTGTTGTTTAGGTGAGGCTCTATAAACAGCAGAAGAAAAACGAGTTAAGGGTAAAACCTTGATTTATTCTATTTGTTTGCTTTCTCTCAATAAAGTATATTGAATTGGGAAAGAGTAAAATTTAAAATGATAAAAAAGGCCTCTATGTTAAATTTTCTTTTACAAAGAAATTATGTACAGTTCATTTGGATAATATTAGCTCACATAAGAATTTAGGCATGAATACATTCCATCAGTGGATTGATTAGTAAACCTATCTCATACACAAGATTGGCAAATTATCCTAGTCATAAGCAAATCAGGAGTAAGGATGAGGTATTTTACTTAATTACTATTGTTCTCTTTCCCTGGCATACATATGTAACTGAGAGGTAATCACATAAAATATATAGTTGTATTTTGTCAACATAGGACATAGCTTCTTTAGAGTCAAACAATTTCATTGTGAGTTGAAGGTTACCTTAAGCCGTGAAATAGTATATTTGAATAGACAATTCATGAATGTAGTTTATCTTTCTATACCTCCCTCAATATATGAATTGTTTAGGTATCTGCCCATAAACCCTTTACTCTGCTCTGTGTACTCTCTTTGCAATGAAATCTACTCCCAAATATCCATGATACTGTGAGCTCTTGTAATTCATGGGACCTTCTGATTCTGCCTGCAAATTGCCTCTGAGACAAGCAGGACTGCCTGCTTCAGTGTCTCTGAAACAGTTGAGCAGAAGACTGACACATGTGAGTGGGCTTCTGGTCTCAAACAGAATTTGTCTAAATAGAACACACCACAGATTTGTCGTTGTCCTTCCACAAAAGATCCCATTATTTATCTTTCTACCACTGCTGTGACACATGTATGTAAAATTGTAAAACACAAAATATCAAAAAAGAAAAAAGAAATGAGGGAAAGATGATATTATCTATCGGGATGATGATAAAATATAGATACTCCCTGACTTACGATGGGATTATTACCCAATAAACCCATTGTAAAATTGAAAAAAAAACAATTGTTAAGTCAAAAATGCAGCCTAGCCTGCCTTTAACATGTTTAACTTACATTATCCTACAGTTGGGCAAAATCATCTAACGTAAATCCTATTTTATGCTAAAGTGTTGAATATCTCATGTAATCTATTAAATACTGAAAGTGAAAAAAAAAAATGCAAAACCTCTCAGTGATGCTTATGCACCGCAGAAGAAGTTGAGATCTTCCTTGAAGAGAAAGGGGAATAAGAATTTACAGATTATCTCTGCGCAGATTAGAAGAACATATCTTTATAATTTTACAAAAAAATCGAAGCTGTCCTCAGTCCAAAGCAACATGCATTCTATGTTCTCTCTCACAAATGGTGCTTATCCTGACAAATCAGTCCTCTAAAGTCTTTCACTCTAAATAAAATATCTAAAACCTCAAAAATTGAATTCCTTTAAAAGATATGATTTAGCCATAGCTTCATCACTGTCTCACCAAACTTCTGACTCACTTATTCATAAATATTGCATGATAGAAAGTCTAAAACTAGAACTTAACCTTCTTTTAGTCGATTAAAAATACACTTCTTCAAATAGCAGGGAGTCAACCAAGTAAAGTAATTAAGATATGTAAATGAATCATTTTGCTGTTTGTACAAGTGTAGTGAACAGAAAGAAAAAGATAGAAGATTGAGTTTGGAGAGACTCACTAAAAGAAGGACCAGTTCTAATTTTAGTCTTAATGTTGTGCCTCTTTCCCATCATGGCAGATTTTATTCATCTAAATAACTGCCACACCAACTCCCACCCCACATGTTCTTCTAACAGTGTGACTCCTTACTTCTGCCACTGAGAATCAATATCTATATTTTCTTTCAATGCATCTGGATGGAGACTTATAATTGCTCTCATCAATAGAGTACAACAAGAGTGATACTATGTGACTTATAAAACTAGGTAATAAAAAGAATAAAAGATCCACAGCATTCTTTCCTGTGACACTTGCACTGGGAACCAAACCACCATGCTCTCAGGAAGGCTAAGGTAGCCCAGGAGGATAGACCACAGAGAGAAACTGAGGCCCCAGCCAGCAGCCACCATCATCCACCAAACATATGAGTGAACAAACTGTGATTATTTCAGGCCTTAGTTTTTGTGTATACCAGCTGAGACCCCAGGCAATGTGGAATAAAGACAAAACATCCCTGTTGTATCCTGTCGAAATTCCGGGCCCCAAGACTCCCTGAGTACCATAATCTGTTATTCTATGCCATTAATTTTGGGAGTAATTTGTTATATAGCCACAGTAACTGGAATTTAAGTAAGGCATGAGAAGAAATGGAGACAGCCAAGTTATTGGCTAACCTTACATTTAGTGTGACTAAATATATATTTAGAACTAGGTGTCAGATATTTTTATTTGATATATACATTTATTTCTAATTCTATTTTAAACAAAACTAAAGTCAATGAAAATTGTACCATTTGAATTTACATTTCTGTGTGTGTGCCTGTGCGTGTGTGTGTGCATGTGTGTGTGTGCATGTGTGTGTGTGCCTGTGCATGTGTGTGCGTGCCTGTGTGTGTGTGTGTGCGTGTGTGTGCATGTGTGTGTGTGTGCATGTGTGGTTGTTTCCATCAATTCCCTGGTTCATTGGCCCACATCGTATCAAATCTTGGGGCTTTTTGTCCAGACGACAAGATTCCATATATTCTGGCTGTCATTGTCATAATAAGCCACTCTTGGTCATATGGAAAAGCATTCAGCTGCTTCCTGCCTTTGCTCACAACATGTGGTACTCTCTGAGAAGCTTTTCCTAGTGAGTATCTGGCTTGAGACTCCCTGAAAGTCTCTCAATGTAATTTTGTACTAATCTCCTCTGTGTTAGTGGGAAAAAAAATTATATAGGGCTGACTACACTTTTAATTCTAAATAGGACATCTGATATAATATGTCTATATGGGTTATGAAAAAAAGTATTTGAAATACTTGATTTACTCACATAGAGAAAGGATAGAATAACGACTCAGGATATATACAGAAGAAATGTAGAGAAATCACACATTTAGTGGGGTGTAGTTTTTAGAATAGAGTTGTAGAGAGAAATACTGCAATTGTTGACATGTATTTGGAGCAAATTTTAGATAATTTAAAATGTGACTTAATTTAATTTCATATAACAAATCCCAAATGGGTTTTCTCAAGGCTTTTTTTTTCTTTTGCCAAAAATGGATTTCCCTTTAGAATTATGTCAATGGGAGATTTTGATTTTAATGATGAATCAAGTAGCAACAATATCAAATGTTCTTTTCAAAAAGTATTAACAGCCTGTGTGCTAACATTTTCCCCTAAATGTCTTAATATTTTTATATCATAGATGCTGAAATATCTATCATCAAAGGGACAATAATTCAAATAGGCATAAAGCTTAAACACACATTTACATATTATTGGAATCTGGGTCTGCATGTAAATGTTCTAAATATAACTTATTGACAGAGTGATGCCATAATTAAAAACAGGCAGAAGTTATTTATAATGGCCAATTTTCTAAAAACATAATTCTTTTGAAAAATGATATGTTTTAAGTTTTTTATTCAGAGAAACAGTAGAACATTTTAGTTGATATTCAAAACTTTGACCTAAGATAAAATTAAACCATATCAAAATTTTAAAGAATATCTATTACACACACACATACACACACACACACAATATTTTGAAGGATGTCTTCAGTGTTTTTTGCCAATTTTAGACAATGTTCCAAATGATAGAATTCATAGTAGTTTCCTAGGAGCTTGACTATTTCTGTGGTTTGCAATAAACACAGATGTACTTATTTTGATATTAGATATTTAAATAAAAGTCTGCAGTTAATGTATTTAAATTTATGATTACACATTCAGACTGTATGAAAGCACAAACTATGTGAAAAGCTTATCTTATACAATAGTGTTTTTTATTCGGCAAACACAGTGTCTGAACAGAGATTCTCACCCTGAGACTGAGTTATTATTGGACAGATGCTTATTGTTTTCTCCATGTAAGAGTGATTTTTTCATAGAAATATGAAAGTACTTTATATTTTGCCCAACTATTTTAATTTTGTGCCTTTCTTTTTAAAAAGCTTCCTAAGAAATACTAGTCTTTTTACATTTTTTAATTATTATTTTTGTTCTTAATTTTTACGTTTATTGTTGTTTTGTTGTAAAAATTGAGCCATCTTGAAGATTATGAATGATTTAAGAGAACAGTTAAATATTCGAATAAATGAATGTATCATCCAACTGTTGTATCCCAAGAGTCTAAGAAAGAAAAACAAATGAGAAAATAAGTTACATTACTATTCAATGAGAAGTAATACAAATTTAGATCCATTTAATTTAAAATACTTTTATGTAAACGATAAAGTGAGAGATGAAAGAGTAATTTTATAAGCACTGATGACAAATAGTGTTGTAATTAGAAAGAACATGTGTATCAAAGAATGTTCCTTCTCTAGATCATTTTGAATGTGTAAATGGCATTGAAACCATGCATTATATATTGAAAGAAATAGGATATAATAGCATGAAGGAAAAAGTGAGGCTATGTGTATACAATAATTTTCTTTTCTTTCTTTCTTTCTTTTTTTTTTTTTTACCATTTATTTATTTGTTTGTTTTGATGATTTCATTTAAAAGAGAGGACAGGAGATTACAAAAAAGGAGAACTGAGAATATATATTTACATTTATGTCAACATATTTAAGTTGATCAATTTGAAAAACTATAAAATAATTACTATGTATTTATCAAGTAGCATTCTATCAGAGAAGAAAAAAACAAAAACTGAGTAAAATGCGGTAAGAAATATTTGGTGGTAATTGACCTTATTCAATTGTGAAAACTGGTTATGCAGTCCAATTTAGGCTGTTATTCCTGCTTCTTGTGCTGGACTTGAAGTCAACATGGACTTGAAGTCAACATGGCCAGCAATAGGGAAGGAAAGATGATGTGAAGGAGAGCAATTGAAATGGGAGCGTTCTCTGATGCCCTGTGGAACTTGCTTGGGCTGCCATGCACTCAAGCCCGTTAGGGGAGGGGAGCATGCAGACAAGACTGGAGCCAGGGTGAGCGCTTCTGAGCTCCAGTTCCATGGTAGTGTCTAGGGGTGTGTTACAATTAATACTCTTTTAGCAGTTGCCATCCATGGACAGTTAAGTGTTAAACCATTTCAGTGGAGAGTCAGGATGACAGCCTTTTACACCCTTCCCTCTTGGTACCAAGGTCCTTGTCCAGCGTCCAGAAAGCATCAGGTCACAGGGACTTGAAGGATAGTGAATGTGGGGATTTTACTGAGCATTGCAGGTAGTTATTGTAAGGTATATTGCTGAGTTAAAATGAGGAAACTGAGGCCAGTGTAAAAAAAATGAGAATCTAATTTATTCAGCTCCCGGGCGAGGTTCTGTGGTCCGGGAAGGGGCCAGAGAAGTCGCAATGGGCTTCTCAGGGCGTGGGGTTTTATAAGAAGTGGAGGTAGTTGATTGGTTATTGGGAAACAAAGAGTAGACAATTTCATTGGTAAGGAGATTTGATTGATTGTTAGGGAAACAAAGAGCAGACAGTTTCATTGGTAGGCTGACTGGCTGGGGAGGTTAATGTTAAACTGCCATTGGACAAATTTTCCGCGGCCTTTTTAAATTTTGAAAGGGTTGAGTGAGGAATGCAGGAGTGGGCGTGTGGAGCCTGCATGGAGAAACCAGATAGGAGCAGGTGTGGGGAGCCAGCACAGAAAGATAAGTGTGTCCATTTGGCTCTTCAGCGAGGCAGCCGGCCTTACAGTTATCAGTGGGATGGATGAGAAGCTGGAAAGCAGATGGAGTGGGAAGATAATCTTTCTCCAGAGTTGAGTTGTCCCATGGCTAATTTCCTCTCCAAATGTCCCTAGCCAAACTCCTCTGGAGGTTCAAATGCTTCTTCTTCTCTGCTGTAGCTGCTCTGCCTCTCTGCTGCTCTTCTGTTCTTGGAACCTAGGATTTGGGGTTTTTATGGCTACAAGTTTGGGGGATGATGGAGCAGAGTGGGGTTGGAAAAGGCAAAATTTGGGAGTGAAAACAGGAATGCTTGTTTCCATTTAGGGCTGAGGGTTTCCAGGTTTGAGGGTGAGCCTTTGCAAGTTTTTAGGTTTGAGGGTGAGCCTTTGTGGGTTTCTAGGTTTGAGGATGGGGTCTTCACGGGGAACCACTCTCTTGTAGTCAGTATTTCCTTGCCTCCTGTCTGTATCACAATGACAAGCTGGGATTTCGGAGAATGGACAGAAATTCAAGAGATTGAACTGGAACTGTATGCCTCTGTCTCCCCTCCTGCAACTTTGATGATATGGGTGATAGGCAGATCATGCCAGTGCCTTCATCAGTGGAGCTGTATACATACCTGGTCCGGGAATCGTAGAAGGTGACAGAGGAAATGTTGCAGAAGCTAGAGCTGCAGGCACAACTGCTCCTGGGGCAACAGGTTGAGCCAGTATCAGTGGCAGTGCTAATTTGACTCTATATCAATGGTGATATCAGTTAACATATCAGTGGGGGTGATGTCACCTCCAAGGGGAGAAAAATTGGTTTTGTGCGAAGTGGGCAAAAACAATTCCTGTTAACATTATTCTTGGCCTTCCATGGCTTAACTCTACTTGACAAAATCTTGTTACTTAGCATTGAATTTCAAAAGGTGGGAGAGGAAACTAGGGGGAAAAAAATTAAAAGACTTCTGTAAAAGGCAATGATTAAAAAAAGAAGTTGAGAAACAGTTCTTACACTAACTCTTAAATGTAAACATGGAGATTGCTTTCACTTCAGCTTCCAAATCTCATTTAAATTTGTACAACAGCCAATTCTAAATTGACACAGCACAAGGTCATCATACTTATGCATTATAAAGTGCAATATTTCTGTATCTGTATCATATTGAAAACATCTTATCTTTTAGGACATTAATGTTAAATTCATATCTATACTCTGAGCTAGCTGTCTGACATTGGGCAGATTATATAATGTTCCCAGTCACAAAATGAGTATTGTATCGTTTCCCCCATTGCTGCTGTGAAGTTTAAATGAGTTGCTTCAAGGGAAAGCAAGTGATCTAGAGTGACAGCAAGGTGAGTAATGCTTACAACTAATACATTACCATGTGCTGTATAATACCAAACATAGACCTTCAGCATCACTTATGTATTGGTAAGGATGCTGGACATTTGGATATTCCTAAGTTTTTATCATTTAATATAATTTTTTACTTTACAGTTTTGAAAAGATATCTGAACAGGTGATTCATGCTTGCAGGTCAATGGCTAAATTCCAGCTAGCTCTCAGACTTCTAAATTCTTAATCTAGTTTTTTTTTTTTTTTCAATTTCATAATCTGCCCCCATAAGATTATAAATCACTAATTTTTTAAATTATTTTTTTTTCTGATTTACTATATTGAGAAAATATTTTCATTAGATGTTGGACAAATGGGCAAAACATGAGGGGTGGCAAGTCTGGGGCTGAGAGTACAAATGTGAAGTCAGAACTGGATTTCTCTGATCCAGGATTACAGCTTAGTAACCCATGACCTGTTCCAAATTTACCTTCTTTAACTTCTGTTCACTTACGCAAAGTGTATTCAGAATAGTGAGATGAGTAAGGTCAATGTTTAAGGCAGTGCCTGACACAAAGTAAGATCTAAACAAACATAGCTATTGCTCTCGTTTTTACTCTTGTGAAGTTTAAACATCACTGTGCTAATGGCAGCAAAACATACTTGCTTGATGAGAACCTCGGGAGCACAGTTTTGTTTGAGTCAGTTTAAGGAAGAAGTAATCTTATGCAAAAAGTCATGTCCTCTGTGAATTTCCTGAACTCTAGAGATACAACAGCTAAATTCAGAGAGCCAGTAGTGCAAGACACTTGAAAGCCAGTGGAGCATTAGGCTAGACAAAGATGCATTGTTATGGGAAAGGCTGGCTGCGGCGGATATCAGTTGAGAAATTATTATTCAAGTTGAATGATCCGTATGATGTTGCATTGCGTTATCCTGAGAAGGTATTGCCAAAATAGATTTTGTTACAGGACTCAGAAAAATTAATACTACACACTAGAAGATGTGGAATATTTATAAGGAAAGAATTTGGAATTCTTTCATAGTGATCAGGTGTTCTAAAACTTTCACTGAAAGTGGCTTACTGGATGACAAACGTTTGTCTGTGTATTAGCCCACTCTTGCATGGCTGTAAACAAATATCTGAGCCTGGGTAATTTATAAAGAAAAAGGGTTTAAATGGCTAATGGTTCTACAGGCTATACATGAAGCATGATGCTGGGATCTGCTTGGCTTTTGAGGAAGCCTTAGGAAACCTACAATCATGGTGGAAGGTGAAGAGAGAGCCAGCATTTCAAATGGCTAGAGCAGGAGGAAAAAGGAGCAGGAGGTGCCACACATTTTTAAAGGACCTGGTCTCATGAGAACTCACTCATTGTCAGGAGAACAGCACCAAGAGGGAAATCCATCCCCATAAGCAGTCACCTCCCGCCAGGCCCCATCTCCAGCATTGGAGATTATAATCTACATGAAATTTCGGTTGGGAACATAGATCCAAATCATATAAGTTTGTTAGTTTTGCTTTAGATTTCTCATGGGCAATCATACTATATTTTGTTTTACTGTACTCCTTAATGATGCTAATAACTTCTTTTGCTTGCATTAGTTACTTTTACTGGAGAAAGAGAAATAATTTAAGAGATTCTGTGCTTCAGCAGTATCTAAATCTAAACTTGTCTTAAATTTTTTAAATGTCAACCTTTCCAATTCCATTCAACAACTTCTGGCACTCTAGATATGTAAGACTGCATTTAGGAGTCTTAATATTTTCTAGAGCTACAAATTATTATAAAAGGAGTTATCTATTTATATTGGTATTTGTAACAGCTGTGTATTTGTCTGTTCTCATGCTGCTAATAAAGACATAACAGAGACTGGGTAATTTAAAAGGGAATGGGGTTTAATTGACCTACACTTCTGCATGGATAGGGAGGTCTCACAATCATGGCAGAAGGTGAATGAGGAGAAAAATCACATTTTACATGTCTACAGGCAAGAGAGATTGTGCAAAGGAAGTCCCACTTATAAAACCATCAGATTTTGTGAGACTTAATCACTACCATGAGAACGGTGTGTGTTGTGGGAATCAAGAGACTGGAGAGACTAATGGGTGGAACAGGAGGATTTTATTTAGGCGCACCGGCTCAGCAGATTAGCATCTAAAAAATCAAACCTTGAACAAAGGCAGGGCTTGACTTTTATATATAAAGCACAGTGGCATGAAAACAGACTTGCAGGTGCAGAACAGAGGCAGTTTATCAAGCAATAACAGGCACATAACCCAGGTTTACATATGCTTTTTGCTATGTGGCCTAGATGACTATTATCTTAAGGAGGCTTGCACAAGCTTATCTCGTGCTTTCCCTTATGCAGCCTCGATGGCTGGAGTCTAGGCCTGTTTAGGCATTTCTCATGAATTTTGCTGTGTTGCTTAGATGAGAAACAGAAACTCATAGCTATCAGTTACAGAGAACAAGAATCTATGAGCTTATAAAACTTGCAGAACAGAGTTTTATAAAGAAAGAAGGAAAATTTGTTTTTCCGCTCAAATTTGTTTTTCCAACAACTTTGTTAAATCTTTGTTTTTTGCCAGATTTGACATTTTACCAATCAATTTGCCTTGCATATTAAGAGGATACATTTCAATACCACATAATTAAAATAAATGTTAGTTGCTTACTTTGCATTTGTGATTTATACATTTTCCTGAATACATCGTTAAAGCAATATATGCTCAGTGGGAGAAGCAGCATCACCCCTGCAGGTCCCACAAATCATCTACAAGTGTTGCATGCAACACCATTTACTTAGAGCAAATGTTGTTTTTCTATAAACATGTTATTTATGAGAGTATCAGATGCAATCTGCATAGTAATGTAGTCTGGTATTTCATAGAATTACACACATGGTTTAAGTGGCTTTCTCTCTCTCCACAATCACCATTTCCTTCTGCCCCCAATTAGCTCCATCTTCATTTAGATCTCTACCATGCAAATATCTCTCTACTTATGGCTAAAATAGTTGAAAACAACCATGAAGAAATAATTCACATCACAAACACATTCTAAGCCCTGAAAACACCAGGTCATCCTTTACTCATCCAATCACTCTATTCCCACAAACAAAAACAAAAATATATAAACAACAGACATATCACCATAGGAACAATTTTAAAGGCTTCCTGAATGAATCTACACAAAGTAAACTATTAAATAGACCAAAACACAGTATATGCTGCCAAACGTATGAAGGGCAAATTCAAAATATTGATATTAACATACTAAAGAAAAAAATTCAAGTCTGGAAGCAAGGATCTACATAACAACAGTAGTTTTTCTGAGAGCAGCAAGATACTCTGTTGTTTTTGTTCGCCAATATTGATATGCATATATGCACCAAATAATCATGTTTTAGTGTATATCTTTACCCAAAGGCATACAACCTCCTGCATGCTTTAAGTATATTATCTGCCTTAAATTTGTCTCTGAGAAGAACAGATATGCAATATGGAGTTAGGCATTGTCACAGCTCAGTGGCTGGGTGCCATAATCTGTGACACTGCCTAGCAACCTCCCCACATTACAAGGAACACAGCAATGTCCCGGGTGGTTTGAAGACAGCAAGACAAAATAAAAATTTACATTAAAAAATGACTTTATAAAGGGCAAATAGATTCATTTGCTTAATATGCAATACTGTGGTCCATTGAAGATTTCCATAAGCAAACAAAAATGCAATACAACTTGCATTCTGATGAGTAAAAGATTTTTATTGCCTGATAGTTGTGTAGTTTTCATATACAGTTACTTTTATGTGTATTATTTTGTCAAAACTGTGATTTACCAATATGCTTATAGAATATCATATTGAAATATACTCCACGAAAGTAAATAATTTTTTAAATAATTAATCAGACTTGGAATCCTTAAGCATTTTATTAACTAAGCTGAATTGACTTTAAGAAATCACTGATTTCTTATGATGCAAGCTGAATTGTATGCCCCCCAAACTCATATATTGTGCGTCTATGAGCTGAATTGTATGCCCCCCAAATGCATATATTGAAGTCCTAGCCCCTAATACAGTCTTAGAGATGGGGTCATTGGAAGGTAATTAAGGTTAGGTGGTGCCCTCAAGATGAGATTAGTGCATACACTTATAAGAAGAGAAACCAAAGCACTCTCTGTCTCTCTATCTACCATGTGAAGACATGGTAGCCATCTACAAGCCAGGGAAAGGACTCTAACCAGAAACCAGCCATGCTGGCACCCAAATGTCACACTGCTGACCTCCATAACTGTGAGAAAATTAATTTATTTTGTTAAGCCACCCAGTGTATGGTATTTTGTTATGGCAGCCCAAGCAGACTAATAAAAAACCCTTATGGGAATGTAACTTCTGCAGAATATATAGGAATATCCTTAAAAATAATAACATAGTTGTATCTCCTCATGTTTATTTTCATCGTTGTTTTTAATACATTATTTTTAAGATTGATATTCTCATTGTTCATACATTTTTAAAATTCTTGTAGATGTAGTATATGAGTATTTTTCCACAAGTCTATTAATTCTAGACTACATAAAAAAAATTTTAAATTATATAAATCAAATATAGAACACTGTTCATTTATCTTTAGCACCAAAATTTACTTACCTGGGCCAAAATCTTTGCAAGATTTGTAAGGTAAGGAATAATCTTTAAAGTAAAATTTAAAGTCCAAAGCAGAAATTTTAATGAATTTATACATAAGAATATGGACATTTTCAAAGTACTTTGAAAGAAACCATCAGACCAAATGGAGTGATTCACCTTTTTACCTGGGACCACCTCATTTTAGCACTGAAAGTCTCCTGTCCCAGGAAGCCCCTTATTCCAGGGCAAACCAAGATTGTTGGTCATCCTATAAATACACTACTATGTCATTTTTATCACAGGGCACGAAGTAGCTATAGTTTAAATTTTCTAAGGACTCACAGCAAATAGAGTTTTTAAAGAAATAGTTACATATGTATCTGCATCAAATGTTAATTAACCTTTATCCTATATAAAATCTAGAACCTTAAAACTAAAAGGGGCCCTAGAAAGTATTTTGTCCCATACTTATGTGACAAGTAAACAGATTACCAATTAAGAGAATAGGACTGTGAATTGAGTATGACGAGAACTCTCTTCTCAGATTAGTTCTCACAGAACTTTCTGAGGATATTCTATTAGGTTGATGTGAAAGAAATTGTGATTTTTGCCATTGAAAGTAATGACAAAATTGCAATTACTTTCACACCAACCTAATAAAAAATAGTACTGAAAAAATTTCTGATGGCTCCAAGGTGGTGAAGAAATTAGAAGACAATGCACTTTATTTTTTTTTTTTTTGAGACAGGGTCTCATTATGTTGCCCAAGCTTAAGTGCAGTGGTGTGATCGCCACTCATTGCAACCTCCACCTCCCAGGCTCAAGCAATCCTCCCCATTTACCCTCCTCAGTAGCTGGGACACAGGCACGCACCACGATGCCGGGCTAATTTTTGTCTTCTTGTAGAAAGGGGGTTTCACCATGTTGCCCAGGCTGGTCTCAAACTTCTGGGCTCAAGGTAGTGCATTTTAATATATAAATTCTATGTGATTATAAGATCTTATGAATAATTTTCTTCAATTCAGATAAATCTTATAATTCATGTGGGAAAATGCCCAATAATTGTTAAGACAACTGTGAAAACGAAGAGGAGGGAAGGAGGAATTGTTTGCAAGATACTCAAAAGAGTCACAATAGTCAATTCTCTATGACACTATTGCTGCATGTATAAATTGTTCAGTAGAATATCAATACATGAGCATGAGGAAAATGGAAGGACACATCTACAGGTGTTAACATGACAAATATGAGACATGGAGTGCTGATGTTACAAAAGTTTGTGGGGGAGGAAAGAGTCTATTGATAAAAACTGAATGTATGATATGATTTTATCTGTGAACAATGACAGAAGGATATATGTATATACATATGCATAAAAAGATGCTTGAAAGACTATGAACACTAAAATGATAATGGTTGCTTACTTCAGGGTAAAAATACTGAACATGACCTTTATTTTCTACCATATAGTATTATTTTTAAACAGTAGGTACTCTAGCCCTGTTTCTATGCTTCAAAAAATTAAAAACTAATAGATATATTTTGATTTGTCTTACATCATCTGAGAAAGAAATAAGACATTCAAAAGTCTAGATGTGCTTTGATTAAAAATTTCCTACCTGTGGATGTTGGCTGTGCTCGTTGAGGAGTGGCAAACTCACCAAGCCTCAGCCACGGCTGAGGCTGATGTAAATCCAAAAGCCTACCCTCTCACACATGTTCACCTCACCAAGAAACTACTGGACCTCGTGCAACAGTCGTGTAACTACAGGCAGTTTTAGAAAGAAGCCAAAGAAGCCACCAAAACCCTCAATAAGGGCATTTCTGAGTTCATTGTGGGGGTTGCAGATGCTGAGCCACTGGAGATCATTCTGCTCCTGCAGCTGCTGTGTGAAGACAAGAATGTGTCCTATTGTTTCTATCCTCCAAATAGGCCCTGGGGTGGGCCTGTGGGGTTTCCAGGCCTATTATTGCCCTGTCGTGTCACCATCAAGGAACCTCACAGCTCAAGCAACAGATCCAGTCCATTCTGCAGTCCGCTGAAAGACTCTTGGTCTAAAGCTGTGGCCTCTGACGCAATCTCCTGCTGAGTCTATACTGTGAAGTTGTGTATAATATTGTCTGTGCTAGCAGGTAGAATTTTCAACTACTTTCCATTGTTATACAATACTGTAATCTGTAAAGCTGATTTCTGGAGTTTTGTATTGTTTTTGTTTTGTTTCACTGGGTTGTTTCCCCTTCGCTCTTTACACACACACTCTCTGTCTCTCTGCCATCCATTTTTTTTAATCCTCTATTTTGGGGAAAAAAACAAATACCCAGAACAGAGAGAAGCAGAATGATGTGCCATTCAAAGGCAGGAAGAGCCAGGAAAGATCTGATGGAGTCAGGATAGAGATCTGGTTCTGACTTTCATTCACTAAATTCCTACTATATGCAGGGTATGATAGAAGTAAACACCACCCACTTGTATCCCTGTGCCTGGCATGCAGAATCATCCATACCTTTTAAAATGCTCGAGGGGTTTCCTTTGATCTCTGGGTGATTGTGTATCATTTGAGGGAGAAATCATGTGTTCTGTGAGGTTGTTAGGCTTAGGTCTAAGTGTTGTCATTTACTAATGTACCCCTACTGTTTGCATTTGGTAATATGATCTTAAGTTCTCCCTGCCAACCCTTAACCATGCCCCTGAGGGTGGCAGGGTGGCAGCTCCCCAGAGAGATGCACTTAGGATCCCAGAAGTAGCCTGGGTGAGTGAGGGATGAGGTAGTTGGCATGGGTCTTGAAAGAGTCAGTAGTGACAAGGGTAAAGAGCGTTAACTGCTGCTGCAACAAAGGATTCTAAGGTTATAACGACCTGGCTGGGAGCTAAAACAGAGATGATGAAATCCAAGAAAACAATCTCTCTCTGGTGAATGGGGATTTTTTCAGTGGACACTTGGCACCAGCTTTAGGCCCTAATCCTTGCTTCCTGCCACAGTATGGGTCATGTGATATTCTTTATCACATGAAGAGGGTACTAGCATGTCCAATCTTGTGAACATCCTATCAAATAAATATATTCCTGTTCTAATTTAAACAAAAAAATGCCTGCTTGACAATGGATCTATAAGCTGGCATATTTGAAATAGAATTAATATCATGTTTACAAACCTCATCCTGCACATAGCTGGACATAGAAAAAAATTAAAAAAATATTTTTTTCTGAATTTGAAAGTAACATACTGTAAACAGTTACAAAATAGAATTTATAATTTAGGAAGAAAAAATTACAATAAACATTTTAGTTTATACCCTTTCAGTACATATATGTGTGTAAATATATATGTACTTAAATATTTATACAGGAATATATGCATATGTGTGTTTGTAACCTGTGTTTTTCACTTCAGAGTGTATGATAAACTTTTTGTGCCATCAGTTATTCATACTCAATATTGGCAAGGCGGCATAGTACTACACAGTATAACTAACAAGATTATTTATTTTACTATATTCAAATTTGAGTATATGTAATGTAATTTTCCCAATTTTTTTTAACATTATAAATAACACAGTAAGTATCCTAATAATTATCTCGGTACATCTATAGTTATTTTATGTGAGCAAATAATTTTGCTACTTTGATTTCATCTAAAAGGTTTTAAAGATTTTTAAGACTTTAAGTATATTATGCCAAATTACCCTAGAGGACTGCAAACACAAAAATATTGGGCATTGTCAATTTTTAAAAGATCTTGGACACTTCATAATTATATCAAATTGCTCTAATGGGTAAAAAATATTTTTATTTAGAAAGCCTTGTGACATACTATTTACAAAGGTCACCTTTAGCTATCTTCTCAGTGTTTGCATAGAATGATGATTAGAAAAGTGTTCACATTTTGATGATGATTATTTCTAGGTGGTAGAGATTTCATGTGATTTTTTTTAACCTTTCTATTTATACTTATTGTCTTTCTAAATTATTTATAAAGAATGTGTTGCAGTTTTAAAAAATTTTATTTTAGTTTTGGGTACATATGAAGGCTTGTTACATAGGTAAACTTGCATCATGGGAATTTGTTGTACAGATTATTTCATCACCCAGGTATTAAAGTACTCAATAGTTATTTTTTCTGCTCCTCTCCTGCCTCCCAACCTCCACCCTCAAGTAGAACCTACTGTCTGTTGTTTCCCTTTTTGTGTTCATGAGTTATCTTCATTTAGCTCCCACTTTTAAGTGAGAATGTGCAGTATTTGGTTTTCTGTTCTTGTGTTAGTTTACTAAGGATAATAGCCTCCAGCTCCATCCATGTCCCTGTAAGGGATATGATCTCATTCTTTTTATGGCTGCATAGTATTCCATGGTATATATGTACCACATTTTCTTTATCCAGTTTGCCACTGATGGACATTTAGGTTAATTCCATGTTTTTGCTATTATGAATAGCAATGCAATGAACATTCGTGTGCATTGACTTCATGGCAGAATGATTTATATTTCTCTGGGTATATACTCAGTAATGTTATTGCTAGGTTGAGTGCTATTCTGTTTTTAGCTCTTTGGGGAATTGCCATACTGCTTTCCACAATGATTTAACTAATTTATACTCTGACCTACAGTGTATAAATGTTTCTTTTTCTCTGAAATCTCATCAGCATCTGTTATTTTTTGACTTTTTAGTAATACCCATTCTGGCTGCTGTGAGATGGAATCTCATTGTTTTTATTGGCATTTCTCTAATGATCAGTGATATTGACCTTTTTTTCACATTCTTATTGGCCACATGTATGTTTTCAGTTTAGAAGTGTCTGTTCATGTCCTTTGCCCACTTTTTAATGGGGTTATTTTTTTCTTGGAAATTTGTTTAAGTTCCTTATAGATGTTGGATATTAGACCTTTATCAGATTCATAGTTTGCAAATATTTTCTCTCATTCTGTAGGCTGTTTACTCTGTTGATAGTTTATTTTGCTATGCAGAAGCTCTTAAGTTTAATTGGATGCCATTTATCAATTTTTGCTTTTGTTGCAATTGCTTTTGTGTCTGTTATGAAATCTTTGCCTAGTGTCTTTGTCATAAAGCCTTTGCCCTTTCCTGTATCCAGGATGGTATTGCCCAGGTTGTCTTCCAGGGTTTTTATAGTTTTAGGTTTTTCATTTAAATCTTTAATCCATCTTGAGTTAAATTTTGTATATGGTGTAAGAAACGGGTCCAGCTTCAATCTTCTGCATATGGCTAGCCAGTTATCCCAGCACCATTTATTAAATAGGGAGTCTTTTCCCCATTGCTTGTTTTTGTCAGCTTTGTCAAAGATCAGATAGTCATAGGTAAGCAGCCTTATTTCTGTGTTCTCTATTCTTTTCCATTGCTCTATATCAGTGTTTCTGTGCCAGTATCAGCTATTTTACTTACTGTAGCCCTGTAGTATAGTTTGAAGTTGGGTAACGTGACTGCTGTTTTTAGCAGGTCCCAAATCCCATTCATTCTTCCTCACTGGGCAGGGCCTCCCAACCAGGACCTTTAGCTACCTTTAGCCAGCATTTTCTGGCCTGCAGAGGTTTCAAACCTGGGACAGAGCTCCAAGAGGGAAGGGTCAGCCACCATCTTTGCTGTTTGGGCAACTTAGCTGGTCCAGCTTTGGAGAGTCAGAGACAGACAGGGATTAGAACAGACCCCCAGCACAGCACAGCTGCTCTAAAAAAATATGGCCAGACTGCTTTTGTAAGCAAGTCCACGATCCCTTTACTCCTCGCTGGGTGAAACCTCCCAATGAGGGTCTTCAGCTGCCTCCTACAGGCATTCAGAATTTCAACAGATCTGTACCTTTCTGGGATAGAACTCCCAGGAGAAGGGGGCAGGTCACCATCTTTGCTGTTTCACAGCCTTCACTGTTGATACCTCTAGGTACTAGAAAATCCAAGGTGACTAGGAACTGAATGAATGAATCCCAACCCTTTTCCAGAGGGCTTCCACAGCAGACCTATGGAAGAAACGGCTAGACTGCTATATGAGTGCCCATTCCCAAATCTCTTTACCAGGAAGGTCCTCCAGGCCTGGGTCTCTGGCCAGCCCCTTCTGGGGCTATTGAGCCAGTACCAACTCAGAAACTCCCTGAACAGAGCCTTCAGGGGCAAATGAAAGTCTCTCTGGTACTGCCTTTGCAGTGGGACTGCCCCTGCTACTCTCAGACTAATGAAGGAACAAAGACTCTAAATGCTTTATTCACACTTCCAACAAGCTGCAGTCAATCCAAGGAGAGGAAGCCAGTCCATCTCCCACAGGTCCCAGACCTTCCCTCTCCTCCTCACCAGACAGGGAAACCCTGGCTTGGGCCCACAGCATAGACCCTCCATACTGGGCTGACTGCACTAAGCGACTGCTGACCTGCATCTCTCTGGGGTGGAGCTCTCAGGATACAAGCAAAATACCCTTGGCCAAAACCACTACTAAGGTTCCTTCCACTGCTACCTCCAAGACAGGGAAGGAACATAAACTCTGAGATCATCCTAGAGCTGCAGGGAGCAACCCAGGAGTGCCAAGTCATGATCTACAGCCAGCACTTAAGTGGGAGAGGAACTCACACTTTCAGAGCACTGACAGGGAACAGGACTGCAACTGTGAGGAAACAGAGGGGAGCCAAACAACCAAGCAAGTCTACCAACTGGCCAGTAAGCCTAAGTGCCACCATCCACAATAAAATGATACAGGAGCTGACAGCTGAGATAACCAGTACACAAAATAACCTAATGGGTCTAACAGAGCTGAAAAACACAATATACGAATTTCACAATCTAGTCACAAGTATTAATAGCAGAATAAACCAAGTTGGAAAAAGAATCTCAGAACTTGAAGACTGGCACTCTGAAATGAAGGAAAAAAAATAAGAAAAACAATAAAAAGGAATGAACAAAACCTCTGAGAAGCACGGAATTATATAAAAAGGACAAATCTACGAATCACTGGCATCCCTGAAAGGGAGAGGGAGAAAGTAAACTTAGAAAATGTATTTCACTATATCATCTATGGAAATTTCCCCAACCTTGCTAGAGAGGCCAAGAGTCAAATTCAGGAAATACAGAGAATACTGTGCCAAGATTTCTCCACAAGATCATCTTCAAGACACATAAACATCAGATTTTCCAAGGTTGAAAGAAAGAATGTTAAAGATAGCTAGAAAGAAAGGACAGGCCACATACAAAGGGAATCAGGCTAACAGCAGACCTCTCAGTAGAAACCCTACAAGTCAGAAGAGATTGGGGGCCTATATTCAATATTCATAGAGAAAAAAATGTTCAACAAAGAATTTCATATCCAGCAGTTTTTAAAAATAGTCCATTTAAAATATCCCCACCATATGAAACCAGAGATTAAAATATATCCACAAGAATTATAGCAGCAATAATAATGGTGGTAGGAGAAAGTACTCTGGCTTTTTCTTTATTCTTTTTAGAGAGAGCATATTGCTATGTTGCCCAGGCTGGTGTTGAACTCCTGGGTTCAAGTAATCCTCCTGCTGTGGCCTCTCAAAATGCTGTGATTACAAGTGTGAGCCACCATGCCCAGACAATCCTCTAAAATTCTTGAATACCATTCACTCAAAAGCATCAACTCATTTTATTGTTAGTTATAATCAACCTGACAGTTTCTGTGCATTTCTGCTAAGTACAAAATTTATCTACATATAAAAACCTGGCCCAACTGTACTCAACAAGACAAAATAAAAACAGCTGAGTTAATTAAAAAACATTTATGAAAGGAAGAAATGTTTATATAAGTGAAATAAATATGTCTTGGTCCTTAATCCTTTAATTTCAGCTGGTTATCTAGCCATTTGGTAAGATATTTAGATTACTGCTAAAACATGATGCATTCTGAAATGGTGCTATTGGTGCCATCTGTCAAGTAGTACTTTTATGTCAAATTATTTTGTTTTCAATCTTTCCTTTACTCACTCTTCCTTGGCCATAACATGTGCAATAGGAGGACAGGCTAAAAGTTAGATTATACCAACTTAAACAATAGTTCTTTTTCAACTGTTGAATCAATTAAGTTTCTTTATTTGCCAGCAACAGAACTTAACTCTAGCTAAATTAAATGTTATTAAAATAAAACAAAAAAAGATGTTATTACATGCATTGTTGTAAATGGGCTACTCAAAGATCAACAGAACGAGAATAGAAGCCCAGACATGGCTGACCAGAACACGGTGAGCCACAAGAACCAGGAAAACAGAGAATGCTGGGAAAGCCTGGCCAGTATGACACTGACATTGCTAGTGATATCAATAGTCTCTGATCATTTTCTCAATCACTCTCTCAAGACTTAAAGTCCCTAAAGAGACAGCATTTTATGGGCCAAGCTTAGATCACATAACTGCTTGGCTACCAGGGTGAGAGGTTGGCAACTGGAAATAATTGCATACCATGAATACTCACCGTGGAAGAGGGTCAATTTGCAACCTAAAATCAGGGTACAACTCTAAGTGGGAATGGCTGTCAAGCATGATAAATGTTCATTGCAAATGACTGAATTTAGTACTATTATGCCTTCTTCCCTTGACCCCTACCCTAACTCTTAGTCTTTTTCATGCTAAAGATTAACAACATATTAGTGAGTCATAAGATCAATTTAATAGATCATAACTACCTATTCAAAAAAATTGAATGGAGCAGAAAATTTCAGAGCACATTGTACATAGGATGTTTGTGAAACTTCTGTTTATTTTATATATGTCTGTGGAATATGAGCATGTGCGTGTGTGTGTGTGTGTGTGTGTGTGTGTGTATGTGTAAATGTAGTCGTGGTCCATAAAGTTCGAAAAAATTTTATTCTAGTCCTTCCCAGCAATCTGTAGAACTAACAACTATATGTGCTCTCTAACGAGGACTACTGCAGTCCACAAAAGGTAAATCCGATCTCATGTAACTAATGTTATGAAGCCTTCATAATGAATCACTGTAAGTAGCTTGTGATACAAAATGGTTTCATCATTTATATCATCACATATGGTCATTAAATTTTATTTAATTAGGACAAATAATTTTTACAGCCATTTATTTGATCACAAGTATTTACCCTCTTGTCTGAAATCTTACCAGTGCCACAAGTGAGAAAATTCCCCACATGGCAATTTTTCATTGTAAATGTTTTTATATAATTGTAATTTTATTAGCTCATGTTGAGCCAGTCAACTCTTGCTTCTTCCATAAAATTTTCTCCAATTATTGTAATCCACACTGACTCCTTTCTCCTAACTCCTTTGATATTTAACTCTTAATAGTTCATCATATAGCTGTAACACCTCACCCAAATAAAATACACCTCAAATGGCCAAGAGAAACCACAAATCCCCTACACTAAAACTAGTGCATATTTTTCATAAGAAATACCTCTGGAATCTTGTCTGAAGCTCATTCTTTCTGCTTCGTATATAATTCTAGTAAGCATCCTATCTAGTACATGAGAGATTTAAATATTTGTTTAATAAGCAAATGGATAAAATAACAAATGAATTAATATGAAAAAACGAGATTTCTAAGCCCAAAGAAGCTTAATTGGAAACAAAATGCAAGGGTGGTGCTATAGACTGAATTGTGTCCCCAGAAAATTGATCTGTTAAAGTCCTAAGCCCCAATATGACTATTTGGAGTAAGGAAATAATTAAGGTTAAATGAGGTTATGAGGGTGGGGTCCTGATCCAGTAGATCAGTGTCTTTATATTGAGACTCCAAAGCTCGCTCACTCATTCTCCACCATAAGACACAGTGAGAAGCTAGCCATCTGCAAGCCAGGTAAAGGGACCTCACCAGAACCTCAGCACTGGCAAAATGTTGATCTTGGGCTTTCTACCCTCTAGAACTATGAGAAAATAAAATGCTGTTGTTTCAGCTCCCAACCCCAACTCCTTACTAGGAGCTGTGATCTCTCTCTCTCTCCACTGCCACCCCATCTCTCTCACACACATACAGCACTTGCATTTTGAACCCAAAATCAAAATGGTTTGGAGTTATTTAAAGCATAATAAAACAGAAGAGAATATTCAACAGTATTATCAAAAGAGCAAATTCACATAATGAAGATTTTAAATCACTGAAGAGATTGTAATACATTCAGTATTCTATTTACCAAAGTGGCTAGAAGTTAAATATTTTGTTACCTCTTGTCAAACTGAAAAAGGCAGTGTCACAAAATACTCTTTCCCAAAAGGATTTCTGTAGCTGAATTTGGTTGCCATCATTTCATCAAATGTAATTTCACCTCCATGACTTGATTATGGGCAATCTGAGGGCAGCAATTACCTGAGGTGCTTCAGAAATTATTAGTTGAAAACAACGTCAGAAGAGTGTGAGCCCTACACCTTAGAAATGGATAAATGGATCAACGTTCATGCAATGATTGGATGAATTTTAAATATTGTCCTTTACTTGATAAACAAATTTAAATAAAAATGTATAAGCCAAATACAATTCTGTGAATGATACAGAAAATTTATGACATTAAGCATTTTCTAAGGAAGAACAAGTCTATTTTATACAACCGAGGTCTTTTCAGTAAATACATACCTCTGTAAAGTATAGACTCACTCAGGACTAAATCCTGGGATTTCAGAGCTTCAGATGCAAATCCTCATCCCACCTAACAGGGACCCATCTGGCTTATTAACCACATTTTAATGAAGAGCAGAATTCTATTCCACAAATGGTTTGCATAACACCTACAGCTCATTTTCATGAAGAATTTATGCAAAGTGTTGTGCTCATATAACTAATATGCATCCATTTGGATTATGGTCTTTACAAAGACCACTCACCACAATTTTCAAAATAGACAAAGAATAAGAAATATATATGTGAACAAGAGAGGACAGGAAGTTTTCCAAAGGGTTTGTATACGTCAGAACTTCACAACTTTGACCTTAAAAAAACATGGTTTTGTCAAACTCCACTTTATTTTAAGGTAATTTTTGGTTTTATACTGAAATTTGGCTGAAATTGGAAACATTACTAAGGAATATTTGTGGAGTCTTCTTCAAACTATATAGAAACTATATTCTTGCCTGATACATATGAAGATATATATATATATATATAACTAGGAGCAAGATTAAAATACTTCTCAGTTTTTGTTTGCTTTCTTTGTAACAAAAATGTGTGCAGATTTCTAAGATGAATACATTTCAACCTATGCATTTTAAAACTGTAGCAATCAGGTCAAAGAACACTGAATCTATAAAAATCAAATAAATTTTTTCCTTTTATATCACAGTCTGTTTAAATTAGTGAACAACAGTAGTTTCCAGGGCTTTACCAGAAGTATGAATTCTGACAGCTCTTTTTGTCAATCTCTGTTAGAGATAGTGTTAGAGTTGAAATAGTAATTTATAGAGTAATAGATTTAAATCAGAAGATGTTGAAAAATGATACTGCATAAATAGATCAACAGATCATTTTGACATGCACTGGGTATACTTTCGTCTTCGCTTGTCTCAAAATAATTTATCAGGGATGTACAGAAGGAACTGCTAAAATTCACAAATAATATAAGATATAGCTTTATAAAAATATATAAAATAGCTTCTGATACTACTTCACTTACAAAAAACCACAAATATATTATTCACAAGATCCTCTCACTGATCATGAAGTCATGTAAAATGTTTTGCAGGGAAAATGAAAAAATGCTAATCTAATGACAGCAACAGTCCCCAAGAGGACAAGCAGCCAAAATTATGCAGTGGAGGGCAGTGGAAAAGGACCACAATTGGTATATTTGCTAGCAAGGTGACAACCATTATTAACCCAATTCTATTCTGCTTCATCTCAGTATTCAAATCAGGAAGTATCAATTAACAGTTAAATCATTTATAATTTAGCACATCAGAGCATTTGTTACCCAGTGCTTCTCAATCTTTGTCACAGCATGGCACACACAGAAAATGATGCTATTTGAATAGCACAGAGAGATAAACAGATAAGATAATTGACTCCACAACTTCAACCACCCTAGGCTGCCCCAGGGCTAAGAGGACAAATAACTCTCAGTCATCCATAAAGAATTCTTGAACACACAAATTAGAAATCTCCTAACCAACTGAAAATGGAAATGTGTGCTATAACAATATCCTAAGTTGACATACATTAGCTTCCACATGCCAAACAAAATTTTAAAATATCCACTGAATGTCTACCATGTGCCACGGTCTGTTTTTAATGATGGAACCAGCAGGCAGATTTGAATATCAGGCTAAATCCTAATTTCACTCGGTAGGCAGCAAAGTGCAATGAAATATTTGAGCACAGAAAAATAATTCAAGGAAAAAAAAGGTTTAAAAAAATTTCAAGATGCATTTGAAAGATGATGCTAGAAAGATGTTTCAGTCCTAACTGTATTTTTTATTTGCTTTGGGAATGAGTTGAATTAAAAAGTTTATTGAGTAAGGTCTATAGTTGTTCACTAAAAGGTAAGAGGAGAAACAAGAAATCAGATTGACTGTGGTACTTCAGTAAGTTTAATTTGGCAAAAAAAAAAAAAAAAAGTCTGGAATTCTGGAGAAGAGAGAAACTAAAGCTGAGGGACCCAGGGTGTAGTGGTTGTCAGGTAGTCAGTGCTTCCAGGACAGGAATAAAAAAGAAACGAATATGCAAAAGATATAAAAAGGAACAGAAAAACACAACTTTATGGCTACAGTTGTAAACAGACATAGGAAGTAGAAAGAAAAATTTAAGTTGTGTACAGTTTTCCGATCTAGAACTTAAGAAATATGTGACATCACTATTAGAGTCAGCTTAAGAAAAAACTGACTAAAATTAGATTTTAGATACTTCAAGTTCAGGTGGCCGGACATTCAAGGATTAGGCAACTATGTTGTAGAACTTAAAAGAGAGGTGACATTTGAAACTGTAACTATGCATTAGCATTCCAAGAAAAGCAAAGTGATGTTTATGAGTCAAATTCTACAGTCCCAATGACAATAGTGTTAAAATAGAAAAGCATACGCAGGTTCAACAACACACCACATAAAAATGTTTATTCCACAAATCTCTTCCAACTCTCCACAAGTTATTTATTCAAATAATATTCAGCAAATATTTAAATGCCTTCAATGGCAGGACTGGGACATACCACGGAAGACACAATTAACTTGGTCCTTGATGTGATGGAGCTTGCAGCACAGTGGGAGAGACCAACAGTAAGCAAAATGGCATGCAAATAAATATGTAATTGCCAACTGGGAATAAATGTTGTGAATTCAAATTTAAAATGCCAGAAGAAATTTTCATTGTCAAGTCATAAATCTGCTATATACTAAATTCATGTTTTTAAAATATTCAAGGAGCCAAAAATTACATATTTAATATTTAATGTTGACCTTAATTAGATACTTAATTTACATTCAACTTTTTAATTGTAAAATTATTTTATTATTTTTGAGAAATTTATAATTCACATGAACAGCATAACCAAAGCTGAGTCAGGTGTCCCTTTTAAAAGCAACATAACTATCTCCGTCCTTATTCTTCCATAATGCTGTATAGTTTTCTGCTCATAAGACTATCTCCCTTCCTTGACTTTAAACTCCTTGAGAGCACTAAACAAGGCTTAAATGTTAGTATATCTGCAAATGCCTAGCATAAGGTCCAGTGCCTTGGAGGCACCATAGAATGAAAAAGTGATTGAATGAATAAATGACTGTGAGCAGGAGAAAATCACTAGGAGAACCTCCATATTTTTATTTTCATCCTTAATCATCAATACCAAAAATTATTAAACATCTGCCATAGATCAGGCTATAATAATTATTGGATTACAAGGAAGCACAAAATACAGTGCTAACTCTCAAAAAGTTTATAATTTAGGGACACAGACATACAAATCACATAGCATTTCATAGTTCACAAACTGTCTTAACATACAGTATCTCTTATTATCATCATAATAGTCTTATGAGAGAAGAAGGGCAGATATTAACTCTTATGATTCTGATGAAAAGACTGAGACCCATAGATATTAAGTGCCTTGTCCAAGGCCTTACTTGAGTTCTGGTACTCACTTTTACTCCTCTGACTCAAACTGAATTGGACACTGCCTTACTCTGGTATACTAGAACTCATGTAAGGCAGTGTCTAACTCAGTCTGAGGCAGAAGAATAAAAGATAAGTTTCAGAAGTAGGTAAATTATAGCTTAAATACCAGAATAGTTTTTCAGGCTTACAAGTTAACATCAATTCAGCCTCAAATCTCTTACCTTAGATGCTAAAAAATAGTTATGTATGAAATATAAATAAAATCAGTACTAGTAATATATTTAATCTGAGATTTAAGAATGTTATTTTAATTGCCTTCATAAAAAATAAAAGCTAAAGGGTTTATATTTTCTCAGAGTCAATGTAAGTATTGACATATGCATTTTTTGAATAATTTGTATATTTTCCTTTTATGCAATAAATGCAAATAGTATTTTTTGAAATAAGTAGTAGTGATAGCTAATGACTACTAGTAATGTAGTTAAAAGTTCTATTTCAAGCTCATACATCAACCAAACACGAGGAATAAGGAAAAAAGTCTTAAAATTGCTCAAGTGACTGAGCAAATTTAAGGTAGGCACCTTTTATTGCCTCCAGCTCACATCCTTCTTTGAGAACAGCCCCTCCTCTTCTTTCAGCCATTTTTCTAGCCTATTCTCTCTATCAGAGATAACTGGACCAGTAGTAGGTAGATTACTGATCCAAGCAAGGCAATCATATTTTCCCTAGAGAACTTGAACTGCAGGACACAGAAATTGAGGAGCACAGTTGAGAGGAACAGTTGTGCAAATGGAAGGGTTAAAGGAAAGTCCATAGACTTCCTTGCCAAAGATCCAGGAGCTGCCTTGACCTTCCATTCCTGAAGCTTGTATGTTTCATTTATGTACCTCAGTGTCCTTTCAAAATATTTCTTTAAAAAATAAAAACCAATTCTACATGTAAAATATATAAATCTTCGTACATATATAAAGTCCTCATATTTCATTTTTAGCAAGACTAGGTAGAAATGAATTATGTCCCTTTCAAAATGTATTTATTTATAAGAGAACAGGAAGGGGAAGAGCCTCTAATCTTACAGAGTTGAAGCAATTGATCAGAAACATAATAGAAAAGATATAGTGGATGGGATCTTGGACTTTAAAAGAGCCACATTTCTAAATTCATTAGATTCTTACTATGACAATCTGAAAAATCATATCATTAAACAAACTTTTCTTTGATATACAGGAACATCCTTCACCAATATCAACCTCAATTTACAATGGGTTCATGACACAATAGTGCCATGTTTGACTTTTGTATTAGGTTACAAGTTTTAGGACATGTGAATGAAATGCTGTCCCAAGGCAATCATTGCTATTCAACCATGGACTTCAATCTAGATACTGAGAGAATAGTTCCCAAATCATAGGAAAAAAAAGAAAAAGAAAGAAAAAAATATTGCATTGGAACCGAGTCATAGAAAAAAAAGAGAGAGAATAGTTGTACCCTCTAGAGTTGCTTTTCTGAAGCCTTTTTTGTGCCACTTTTGACAGAGGTTCCTTGTGTTAAACAGTCATAACAGGATAAGGCAAAGGTGGTAACTTAATGAAAGACAAGTCTACTAAAATTATTTTATAGCATTGTTCTGATTAAGATAACCACATTTTATTTAATTAGTGGCTTGTCAGGTTTCTATTTCAGTGTATTAAGCAATAGAGACTTCTTCAATATTAAGTAATTTCTATTTTGTTGATTTTAAGAATTATGTTTGATTTTAAATTTTTAAATAAATTTTATTGTGTATATTTGAGGTCTACAACATGGTGTTACAGGATACATACAGGTAGTAAAAGAGATAGTAAAATATGAAGCACATTAATGTACCTATCATCTCATACAGTTTTATACCTTTTTATGACAAGAGCAGCAAATTGTATTAGGAATTTTTGTTAAATAAGTATATTTTAGTTTTTCCATTTTTAAACACTATTTTTCATAAGATACTAATGTTTTAAGATTTATGTATTTGAGGAATAAAATTCCTGGGTTTTTGTTCTGTTTGGCTAACATTAATGATAGCTTTCAACGAGTCTGTCTGTGAAGTCTTTCTCAGAGTAGACTGACCCCACTATTGGTTAGTTAGTGCTAATGCTAGATTTACAATTGATAGTATCTTTTTCTGAAAATAACTAGTTGAGACAAAGGTCAAAAAAAGATATTCTAATATTTGGGGAGTTTCATTGCTGAATTTTAAAAGTCATGAAACCAAAAAGATCAATTAATAAAACACCCCACATGCTGAATAACTAAAGTATTAAAGTAGCAATAGTAAAAATTTTAAACCTCCTTGTAAACCGCTAGTCCATAAAATTTAATATTAACCATAAAACGAATTTACCATAATTTGAAATATTTTATCCTGAGATAAAATGGGTAATGGAGAAGTCTTATTTATTGAAAAATAGATTAAAATGTTTCAATATCTTCACTTACAAAAGTGTGTGCAGATGAAAGAAAAAATTTTTCTCCTGCAAAATACCTTCCTTAAAATTGAACTTTATTCAAGGTACTCTCTTGTTATCCCATAGTTAACTGGTTTGCATGAAAATAATGTGCAAATGAAAGTAGGAGATTCTACAATTAATATGATAATTTATAGTCTGGAGTGTTCAGTGTAAAAATTAAAGTTATTTTAAAGAAAATTATTTTATATCTGATCTTTTTGGTCATCAAATCTTATAAATTATAACAGTCTTATAAATTATAACAGTATAAAAATTCTATTTCATCATTTTTACTCCAGAGTGTTTTTCTTTATGTCTAAAAATAAAGTCAATTTGTATTCATAGCTCATAAATAATTTTCACACAATATACATTGTCATTTCTTCTGCTTTTGTATAAATAACAGCTAAAGCACTAGTTGGGCGAGGTAACTATTTTGTAGGGGAAAGTCCAAATTCAATCTATGGTTGAATTTAAATTAATTTTTAATCTGTGAGAAGGAACTGAATAGGCTATTACTTGTCCTGGGCCTATTTATCTATATAGGAGGCTTTTTTCATTAGAGGTAAGGCAGTGGTAGAATTTCGTCAGTGCAGTGGCAAGATTACTTAAGAGATATCCACAGTCTGATCTGTCAGGGAAAAAATGATATGGGAGGCTTAAAAATATAAATAGACAACCCCATATACTCTTCTTTTTTTTTTTTTTTTTTTTTTTTTTTTTTTTGAGACGGAGTTTCGCTCTTGTTACCCAGGCTGGAGTGCAATGGCGCGATCTCGGCTCACCGCAACCTCCGCCTCCTGGGTTCAGGCAATTCTCCTGCCTCAGCTTCCTGAGTAGCTGGGATTACAGGCACACGCCACCATGCCCAGCTAATTTTTTTGTATTAGTAGAGACGGGGTTTCACAGTGTTGACCAGGATGGTCTCGATCTCTTGACCTCGTGATCCACCCGCCTCGGCCTCCCAAAGTGCTGGGATTACAGGCTTGAGCCACCGCGCCCGGCCAACCCCATATATTCTTCTATCTGTTCATCTCTGCAGGTAGCAAGGTGTTTATGGTAACATGAAAGTTAAGATCATGTCTTCCTTTCTCTTCTCAAGTTCTCTGAAGTGGTACTGCTTGTTTTGAAAAAAAGGGGCAGCCAGGCTCCTCTTCTCTCAGGGGAGAGAGCTTCATTTAGAAAAAGAAAGTATCTACAGCTCCCCCTCCCCTCTGTCCCAATCTACACTCATGGGGCACGCAAGTGCCAGCATATATGAACATAAAACAATGACAGTTACTATGAACAAGAAAGGAGGAAATCTACTGTCCAGTCCATACTTTTCTTAGAAATCCCAGGTTTACTCCATCTACCAAAACAGAGGAATCAGAAACCAAAAGGGTCTTTTTTTTTTTTTTTTGGTAGAGATATGACCTCACTATATTGCCCAGGTTGGTCCTGAACTCCTGGGTTCAAGCAATCCTTCCACCTTGGCCTCCCAAAGTGCTAAAATAGCAGGTTTGAGCCATCATGCCCAACCCCAGAAGGTCTTAATGCTAGATATCAAGACCAACCACTTCATTTTTAGATTAAAAAAAATGTAAGCTCAAAGGTATAAAGTGATGTGTTCAAATTCTCCCAATCTTCATCCAACAACTTTATTTCTGGGACAAAGCTCTGCACATGCCCCATGGCAGACCACAACTGCCACATTCTTTTCTACTTGGGGCCTTTGCTCCTGCTTTTCCTTTTGCTGCTTCTCAGTTCACATGTTTCTCCCGAGAAACACCTTGTCTGACCACTCTAGCATACGTTTATCACAATTTAAAATTATCTCTTAATTTATTTGTCTCCTCAGTCATTGTCTCTCCTTTATACTGGAACGTAAGTCCCATGAGGCAGAGGCAATTAATTATTTTCTTCACACACTGTGTGGTATAGGGTCTGGCATACAGTAGCTGCTTATTGAATATCACTTGAACCAAGCATTGCTAAAAACTAAGGCACCAATAAAGACAAAGGAGCCAAGTTTCTATCCACCAGAAACATATGATCTAAAGGGGAAAGTGACTACTCAAATAGGCCCACCAAAGACAGAATTGAATAAAAATAAAATACCAGGCATACACCTTATGAAGAAAGGTACAAAGTACGTAACTCTAAAGCCAGAAGCTTCTTAGACGAGGTAGACATTTTTTAGCAGGGATATGACTTGACTTTAACAGAGATTCTAGGAGGAAAGAACATTCCAGAGAAAAAAAGCATCTTGACCAAAACCATGGAGAAGATAGATATTATATTTGGGAAATACCTGGCGACAGCATAAGAAATGGAGAGAGCCAAGGACAAGTACAGAGTAAGGTAAGTACATTCCAGATCCCTTGACCACATCCTTCTCTCCAGCTCATGATGCCAGTTTCTACGGTTTCTCTTCCTTCCATGCCAGCCCAGACTTCATGATATCACTTGAATCTCTCTCTTCAAAGAGCCTCATACTCAGTTTTCTATTCCACCTGCCCTTCAAAGCTCTGATTTTAGTCCACCTAGATGTCCCCTTTTTTTATACCTGGGATGGCAAAACTCAGTCCATGAGTAGATCTATGCCCCTATCTAGGTACTTAACATTTCTTGGCACCCCTTTCTGAATCCTTTATGGAACTTACCAGGTATGTTTTTTCATGCAAGTTAGCCGCTGGTTGTGCAATCCAGGGGTCCTGAAGCAAATGCCTGGTTCTGTGTGTCCCTGCAGGTGTCTTTGCTTCACATTCAGCTTCCTTCCTGCACAGCACCCATCACAATATTCTACCTATTGGATTATAGACTGTGTCACTGGACTATATGATCTTCAAGGATTATAACTTAAGTCTAATAAATTAGGTCTCTCATTCATTTTTATGCTTACCATATTTCATGATACATTCTTCTAGGTACTTAATGTATATTTCCTGATTTAATAAGTAAATGAATGAATAATAGTACAATATATTAGGACAGAATGAGATGAAGGGGGTTGAGATTTCAAGTTGAAAAGTCTTTATTTCTCAGCATTGGAAAGTGATTTAAAAACTCAACACAGTGATGGCTCACGCCTGTAATCCCATCACTTTGGGAGGCTGACGTCAGGGAAATCACTTGGGGCCAGGAGTTCAAGACAAGCCTAGGCAACATAGCAAGACGCTGTCTCTATAAAACAATAAATGAAATTAGCCTGGCATGGTGGCATGCACCTGTGGTCCTAGCTACTCTGGAGACTGAGATGGGAAGATGTCTTGAGCCCAGGAGGTTAGGCTGCAGTGAGCTATAATCACACCACCACACTCCCTCCTGGCAACAAAGTAACACTCTATCAAAACAAAACAAAACAAAACAAAAAACCTCAACATAATCAGATATATGTTTTACACTAATTCTGGCAGTGGATCTCTGATGATGTCTGATGTGGAAGACAAACTTCAGAAGAGAGAAACATGTGGCAAGTAAATCAGTTAGTAGGCCATCACAAGTGTCCGAGTGAGGATGATATGGGCTGTGTTAAGACAACAACAGAAGGAAACGCAAAGATGGTAATTTAAATGGGTAAATGACAAATTCAGTTTAAATATAAAGTACAGAAGTCTTAACTCTTTGGGTTATGGTTTAAATATAAAGTACAAAAGTCTTAACTCTGTTGGGAATATGGGTCTGGATATGAAAAGATATTTTAAAATCACGGAACTTTTGGAATTAGAAATCAGCTACTACTTTTCCCACACTTCTATTTTAGCTTTTGAAACTGATGTGCAGGGCAGATAATTCAACCCAATACAATTGGCTCCAATTTCAGCATTACATGCTTAGAAGATGACAGTTAATACCATAAAAAGATAACGTTTTCTGGGGAGAGGCTATACAATGAAAGTTTTTGAAGCACCAGAACTTGGGCTAGAAAGCAAGAGCAAGACAGAGAAGCCAGGAAAGAAAATGAGGAAAATGAAATGGTCTAACTTTTAGAGTCTCTTGGTGGTCAAATTCTTGGTTTTCACACAGGGATCTATGTTCAATTCCTCAGTTTATTTCAATAAGGTTTTTTTTTTTTTGTAACCTACTCCATGCCAGGTATGACACTAGAAGCAGAGGCCACAACGATCAATGGTAGAATTGCAAAGAGGCACACAATATTTACTATTAGCCGGGAACCTATATGAACATCTTGCACACATTTAGTTTTTACAACCACGCTTTGAGATTAAAACACAGAATGGTTAAATAACTTGCCCAAAGTCAACAGAATGGTTAAATAACTTGCCCAAAGCTAGTTAATAGTAGACAAGGATTCAGATCTAAGCAGTCTGTATCTAGAATCTGCTCTTAATTACTAGCTCTTAATTGCTATGCTGTGTTGCTTCTGAAGACATAGTTCCTGTCCCAAGAAAACCTGGGACAAAACATTCCAAAATATGGAAGTACATATATCAATTTAAATAAAATTAAGTCAGTGGGGTAATAAATGCTTGGAGTTCAAATGAAGAATTGTGGCATGAGGGATCAAATACTTTCAATGCTTCTAGTGTTTGTACTGGGTTATTATGATTTTCCTTATAACACTAACATTCTGATGTAAGTAAGCGAGGAATTCACTGGGGTTTCTTTGAATCTAAACCTCCCAATGACTTTCTATGATAGTCAATCATGGCACCAAGAGTCATTTCATGGTCAGTACACAGTCTGTGTGAAACAGCTCCAGAGCCCAAGATATATGCCTGTAAATGCAAGGAGAAAAATGTCTAAGAGTCAGACAGAAATGGGACTAGAATAAAGAAAGACACAAAGAAAAAGAGAATGCCAAAGGCAAAATTACATTCCCCTAGCTTTTCATTTGGCAACATTTAGCACATCATACAGTTAGCTGCTCACTTTGCAGTCTTTTCAAAGGAGCAATGGGTATTTGTGCACTTTGTTGTATATTGGCTGAACTTTGCTGTCATGTTGTCTTTACTCTAGAAAGGGGTAAAAGAAGTGTAGGAATTTTCCATAAGAGAAGATCTGACCAAATAATAGTCTATTCAAAGGGTTTTCCCCCTTGAGTTTGCAAGTAAGGGATTGCAGGGCCTTCATGTTATTTTATCATCTCTTCTCCATTCACCCTGACTAAAAGGCATGTCCTTGTATTAAACTCCGAGAGAAAGAAATCAAACATGATTTAATGCTCTATGTTTGACAACAATATTCAATGAAGTAATTTGTATGCTTTATAAAGATGTAATTTCCTCTGAAAGAAATTACATATGCTTAAAATAATTTTATGATACAGCATAGTTGTTTAAAAACTGGCATAGATACATGCTTTAAAAATTTGCTTTCAGAAAGGAAGAGTTTAAAGATCATAAATACTAAAAGAACAAAATGACTTTTTTAAAAAATCACGAGGAGATTTATCGATGCCAGAATACAAATAGAGACCATCTGCATTTTCATGAAGATTACAAAAATCAATCTATTGATCTTAGATTAAATACTTGAAATAAATACTACACATATAACACAATTCAGTTATAACATTAAAAATTCAATATGTTTTCATAATATTTAAATTAAATATACAAATATTTTGGATAAGAATCAGGTTCATTTCAATTATTTATCTCTCAAGTGTCTAGAATTCTAAGTAGCAACCCTGGTACAGGCTTCATTGCAAATAGTATGTATCATGAATATATACACTCTACAATTCTTGCCATTTTTATTTGCATTCATTTTGCATTAACTAAAAAATACATTAGAAACGTCTTTCTCATGCTTTATACTTAAAATACAGTAAAATTAATCATCACGAGTTTCATATATTATTTTCAGAACTGAACAATTCAAAGCCACCAATTACAATATAAGAAAAATTACACTAAACTAAAGTTTGAAAGAACTTTTCACTAGAAGCAAACACATATAAGCCAAAATAATGGCTCTAAAAAACAGAACTTGAAAATGCCTACTAATACCATGTCTTGTGTTCAAGATGATTGCATGTCTTGAACTAGACACTCTAGGAGCCAAAATCTTAAATGCCTGTAGGTTCCAGGCTGACAGTATAAAGGCGGATGGGTTAATCCATGTGAAGACTATGGCAACCCAGGGAAAACAAGCTTTGACTAAAAGGGGCAGCTTCTACCAACTCAACACATAGTAAAGTCAACTCAATGTTGGTAGGTCATCTTTAAGAAAAGAGGAAATCTTAGGATAGTTTATGAAATCGTGTGATTATTAATATTGACAACCAATTTTTTTTAACTGAATAATATTCAGGACAAATCTTTTACTCAAAAGTTTCTCTGATGACAGAATGTAATCCTTAAACAACAAATGTTACCTTCCATGAATCACTGTATGATTTTAAGTCAATGTGATTCCATATTAATCTAAATCACTGTGTGCAACAAAAAATTTAAATCAATTCCAAGATTTATCACAAAAAGGAAAAAATCAAACCTATGTGTCCCCTTTATATTTGGCAGCTCAAAAGATTTTTGTAGATTCATAGAGAGAATGAGAATTCAAGGCTTGCCACAGATGTCTTATTCTCTGTGTCTAAACAGCTATATTTTTTAAAAAAAACCTTAACTGTTTTAGAAAGAATTTCAAGGTAGTAAATGTTAATAGCCCCACTTACAGTGATAAAATGAAGCTACAGATCTTCTCCAAAAGAAGTGGTAAAAAGGAAAACAGAAAAACCACTCATTTCACTTTCATATTATTCTGCATACTAAATAAAAATCACACAGCAAAACATTTGTAAATGACCTACTGAAAATGGCACAGTGTGTCTATGAACTTGTATGCCAATCTAATGAACTTTACCAATTACCAATCATTTCACATACTACCAAGGAAAAGGTTGTGCTCTTAAGTTTTGTTTTTTTTTTAAAGGGCAAGCTTATTTTAGCCTTTGTAGTGACCTATAAACAAAAAGGGCATCTATGACACAACAAAAACATTTCGCTCACTACCAGACATAGCAACCTTCTGCATTTATAATCCCTTCTTACTTTGAATACTACATTACTTTCAGGAAATTTTTTATTCTTAGCATTCCATTAATGATCCCATTTGGTTTGATGCAAAAAGAGGAGAAAGTCTGATCTTCTAGCATCACAATGGGGAGGGAAATTTGTGAGCATTCCCTCTACTGTCTTCAAGGAAATTCTGCTCCAACACCTCAAACTCCATTTTCTTGGAGGCTGGGGAAAGGTAATCACTAAACGTGAGGGAAAAAAAAAAAAACTATAATTTTTTAGCACACCCAGAATAGGTTGTCTAGCACTTCAGTTTGGCAGCTTTTGTTTTGCTCTTGATATCTGGAGCCTCAGTAAAAAGCTGAAACAAGAAGAATTCTATTTTTACAAACCATTTCATGTTTAAGGGCTTATTAAGTCTGGGTGTAGATGCATACAGTAAAGAAGTTCCAGTGTGAAACTCTAGGATAAATCCAATGTCTAAGGTTAAAAAGACAAGAAAAGTTACTCAAAGGGGCAGGAAAGATTAATCCATGAAAGGCAAAAATGAAGAAAAGTTTAGGAGAAAATGTGTCAAGGGTGCTTAGATTCCACAAAGAGATTAAGATGAAAACAGAGGAGGAGATTTTATATGAAATCATTCCTCACAGAAGTAGGAGACCGGTCATCTTTGAGATTAGAGGTGGTGGGGTGCATACTAGACAGGGGTCTTGTGTTGATACAGCCATGCCTTCTGCCCTTAGCTTTCCACTCCATTTTTGCTGTTCTCCTTGGCCTAAGGTAATATTCATTCAACTCACCTTAGGAAGTTGTCAATTCTCTACCGCAACACCTCTTAGTACTTTTACACCTATTTTTAGAGACAGACCCCAGCAAACTTCAGGGAAGGTGTGACCCAAGAGATCACATATATTCCCCCAAAACTGCAAGATTTTGCTAATATATTTTTGCAGAAACCAGAGTTATGTTTGAAAATGAATTCTAAATGTCTTAGATCAAGGAGAACAGAAGATAACATTAGCTCAAGTTTGAGTTTCTTAAACATTTAGATATGTACCGACCATATAAGCCAGCAATTCCATTCTAGTATTTGGTCCAGAGAAATGAAAACATATGTCCACGAGAACTTATAAATGAATATTCACAGCAGCATTATTCAGAATATACAAAAGCTGGGAAAAACCCAAATGTCCATCAACTAGTGAATGGATATACAAGCAGTGGTATATCCGTGCAATGGAACACTACTCAATAATAAAAAGAAACAAACTACTGAAAAACACAACATTATGCTCAGTAAAAGAAATTTTACTTAGCAAATAATAATAATCATACTGTATGATTTCATTTGAATGAAATTCTAGAACAGGCAAAACCAACCTATCATGATGAAAGTTAGATCAGTAGTTGCCTGGGAATAGGAAGTTAGGGAGATTAAGTGGACACAAGAAAAATTACTGTATAAATTTCAAAAGTCTTTGATCCATATACTTAAAGTGTATGAAATTTATTTTTTTAATTATAATTCAATAAGTTGATTTTTTAACAGATTACATTGAATTTATTGATATGAGTACACTTTCTGGCAATTCTGGCCTTAATTTTTTAGCTCAAGCAGCTGAGAAGTAGCTCTAATCATTTTTTTTTTTTGGTTAGTTAACTAAAAAATTATCATGGCCTACAGTTAATTAAGCCAGGAAGCCAGAACTCTCTAGCATCGTTGGAAGAATCCAAAAGCTTAAGAAATGGATTTGTCACATTCAGATTACACACCCATCCCCATTCCTTAAAGCTTTGAAGGCCTTCACTCACTGCGATGTCAAGAAATACGTCAGAGCAGTGAGCAGCAGCATCCTTAAAAAGTTCTGTGGTGGAGGTTGCCCTCTGCAGGCTGGGAATGATAGTGGGAGACATCACTGTTGAGACTGGCTCCTGACAAAAATTGTAATGGGACCCCAGGGTGATAGGGCTACTTAGCAGCACTGACACACTGGAAAAAAAGTGAGTGCAATCACTTTAATGAACAGCAGGAAAAGGTAATAATTAGAATGGCCTAGACTGCAAGGATCTTTGCTATGGTTAACCAACCATATTTTAGAACCTATTTTAGAAGTAAAATAGGTTCCCTACTAAATATTATTTATATAATATTTCAGTGTACATAACATAAAGTAGCTTAAGAATGGATGGGTAGAAAGCTGAATAAAGGGGAAAAAACTGACATCCACCCAGTCCTCAGACCTAAGCCAGACCCAGACCTCCTTGGCCAAAGGGGAGACATTGTCCTCTTGAGAATGGACCTTGCAACATAGCCAAAAACATATATGCTGAATTCTTTTTCAAACCTTCTTCCAAAAGATATGTATACTGGGGGATAAGTAATACTCAGACCTTTCAAAATTGACTGATTCTAATTCCCAAAGACCCAATGTAATAATTTTACTTCATTTGTTAATGTTTGCTGACAGCTTTTAAGCCTCATCTCTCTATTTTCCTCTTCTTCCTTGCATCTATGCAAACTGATACAAGGCATCCCCTTTTTAGCACCAGCAGAAGGTTCAAACCACTTGCAGGAGCCCTCACTCTGACCCCACCCTCTGACCACCATAAAAACTCCAAGCTAGTACAGCCATTATGGAAAAGAGTATGGAGGTTCCTCAAAAAACTGAAAATAGAACTACCATATGATTTGGCAATCCCACTGCTAAAAATATAGCTGTAGGAAATGAAATTAGTATGTTGAAGGTAGATCTGCACTCCCATGTACATAGCAGCAATATCCACAATAGCCAAGATATGGAAGCAATCTAAGTGTCCATCAAGAGAACGGGTAGAGAAAATGTGAGATTATATATATATATATAGAGAGAGAGAGAGAGAGAGTGTGTGTGTGTGTGTGTGTGTGTGTATCACAGACAATGGAATACTATTCATCTTTAAATAATAAGGAAAGTCTGCCATTTGTGATAACATGGAGGACATTATGCTAAGTGAAATAAGCTAGGTACAGAAAGACAAATACTACACAATCTCACTTATATGTTGAACCTAAAAATGCTTAACTTACAGAAGCAGAAAGTAGAATGGTGGTTACCAGGGGTTACTGGTGTTGGGGGATAGGAGGATGCTGGTCAAAAGATACAAATTTCAGGTAGATAGGAGGAATAAGTTCATGAGATCCATTGTACAACATCGTGGCTATAGTTAATAAAGATATATTATATATTGGAAAATTGCTTAAGGAGTAGATTTTAAGTTTTTGCACCATAAATAAATGATAACTATGTTGGGGGAGGAGCCAGTCTCTTTTTCTTGCTCCCTCAAGCCATTTTCAGCCCAGGTTGGGAGGGTTTGTTTTCCCCAGAAAACTTCATCATGTGAATAATAAACCTTTCCATACTCTCTTGATGTCTGTGTGTGTGTGCCATCTGTCTCAATATAAAAAAACACATTTTGAGTGGGAGGTTTGTTCTGTTTCTGAGGGATAACCTGAAACACCCCAAATGCCACTGTAATTCACCAACACAGGAGCTGATGGTAATTGTAATAGAGAGAGCTTTGCTTTATGTCTCCTCAGATAGATTCCTTAGTTATTTCCTCAGTTTCTGGATATATAATTGAAATAAACATGCTCATCAATGGACTTAAATCATTATATTTGGAGATACTAGAGTGAGATATGTTATGGTAGAAAGAGCCAAGTAGAAGCTCCTGGAACATCCTCTCTCCATTTGGGTAGAAAACCAAACACAATGCTCTACATCCAAGGAAGCCAAACACATGAATACCACTATCAATGTCTTGAAAATGCAATTTAGTGCTTTTTATTATGTCCTCATTTAACTTACCTATTTGGCCTATGCAGATGGTAGATGATCTTGGAGAGTAAAACTTAACCAGGTAATAACTACAGTTGCTGCTCTTTCTTCTCTTAGAGTATCTTATTGGAGCAAATCAATGCAACCCCTGGTACCTTACACACAGCTATTGATTTGACTAATTTTTTTTTCTCTATAACAATTTGAAAGTATAATTAGACACAGTTCATTCTCACCCAGAATGGGCAAAACTACACCTGCACTGTCACCTCAGTGAGTTATGTTAACTCTTCTGCCCTCTAACCCAATTTAGTCTGCAGAAATCTTAATTATCTTGGCATCCCACAGAATATCCGGTCCATTTCACTGATGACATCATGCTGGTTGGACCAGACAAACAAAAAGTGACTTGTATCGTTCTAAGACACAGGAATGCCATAAAACAGTAAATAAACTCACGAAAATTCAATCTTGTTACTATAAATTTCTCAGAATCCAATGGTCTAGGGCATGTCTGAAAAATATTTCAAAAGTAAAGACCAATTGTACCTTGCACTAATTGTTGCTACAAAAGAGTCACTGAGATCTAAAGTTTTCATTTGATTTTAGAAATAACATATAATACATTGGAATGTGCTGCTCCAATCCACATACCAAGTAACACATAGGTCCGCTCTATTTCAGTGGGGCTTAAGGAAAAGAAAGGCTCTGAAGCAAATCTGGGCTGCCTCTACAAGCTGCTCTGCCACTTGGGCTATATGACCCCACAAATTTAATGGTACTTGTGGTAAATAAAGATGCTGTATAGAGATTCTGGCAAGCTTGAAAAAAATAATTATAGTTCAAACACCAAAATATTTAGAGCAAAGACATGACTTCTTAATGATTCCTCCTCTTTTGGGATAGACTGTGTAACTGTTATCCAGAGGTGGAAAGTGTGACCATTAGGAATCTGTAGCTCCGCTTTTTGAAGAGACGATAAAAGAGTCTTGCCCTCTCTTACTCTGATTTATGATACTTAGGGTATAACATTGCAATCAACATTTCCCAGATTCCTTGGCCAGCAGACTTCCCATTAGGTTATCTCAATAGATAATATAGAAAGAAACTGTTAGTCAAAAATTCACACATTTACATGATCTCATTCAGGAAAGAAAAGTATTTTTGAATATACCTTTAATTCGTAGTGTGGGATCACAAACTTTACTCTTGTCATTGGCATCAAGAATATACATTGGAAGATAACTTATAATATTTTATAGTGAGAAGATATTAAACCAAAATTAAACTTAAAATTAAATATTGTGTCAAATATTGTGCTTTTGAACTGAGCATACATGTGCTCCAGAAATAATCAATATTGTTGAATCTGCATACTTTAAATGTAAATATTATCTTCCCAATATAAAACTTCAAAAAATTTGCAATATTAACAATTCAGTTCAGCCCACTTTCCACTGAGGAGTTACTGCCTCCTATAGACTACTAAAATATGTGCCAGGGAGACACACAGGAACACATACAAAGGCTGGGTGCAGTGGCTCACACCTATAATCTCAATGCTTTGGGAGGCTGAGGCAGGAGGATCACTTGAGGCCAAGAGTTTGAGACCAGCCTGGGCAACATAGTGAAACGTTATGTCTACAAAAAAGGAAAAAAGAAAAACTATCCAGCTATGGTGGTGCACACCTGTAATCCCAGCTACTTGAGAGACTGAGGCAGGAGGACCTCTTGAGACCAGGAGTTTAAGGCTGCACTGAGCTATGATCACACCACTGCACTCCAGTCTGAGCAACAGAGCAACATGCTGTCTCTAAAAATGAAATAAAATTAAATTTAAATTTAAAAGGAAACATATATACATCATGTTTCATAACCAAATTAAAAAATATAATCTACACTTTTAAGTCACCCAAGGTACTAACATTTCTGTGAGTGTCAAAATTAACAAATCACTGCAGCATTCCTCAGGAGACTGATTACATATCCTCATATGATTTATCACCCTCACATGAAGGGCTTTTGGGGAATCTGCAGCACAGGTTTGTAGGATCTTTGTCCTGGGGCTTGAATGAAGTTTGGTGTTTGCCTTGTGGCATGCAGGTGTCTGTACAACTCACTCAATTTGGTCCCAAAGGCATTCTTGTGAGAAACAAAGGTTAAGAAAAGATATGGTAAACAGTGGAAAAGCAAAGGAAGTTAATTATGCCAGGTGAAAGGCCACAGAGTTCTGTTTTAGCACCTGCAAAAGTATGCCAATATTTATACAACAATATCCTGGGATTTATGGAAGATGTCAATTTTTAAGACACTCTACCTTTCCTTTATTTTTTTACTTTCAGCCATCTGTGAGTAATACATGTAGAAAGAGGATGATCTGACAAAGAAAGAAACACAACAAGCTGTAAGACTTTGAGCCTAGTATAAGAAAATATGAAAACAAAGATCAAAGCCACAAGGCATACTGGGTGATTGTCTGGTTTTTCAAAAGAACAGCCCAAAGCAAGGAAAAAAATTTCCCAACTTCTAAACAACCAGAGTATCAGCAAAACATAAACAAGAGCATGTTTATCTTATACCTACCACTGAATCTCCTTGTGTCCTTTTCCTGTTTGAGCCTTTAGCCAGCTGGACACATAGTCAGCAGGGCAGCCTGCTTTAATTTACTCAGAATGAGAGATTATTTTGAAGTTCCAGTGTTACTTTTTATGAAGTCAAATCCAAGAAAATTAACTCACATGGATAAATGTGTAAATCTACAAAAACTAGATATACAATATGATGAAAATGAATTCCATAAAACATACACAAAAAATTCCAAGCAATTTAGATCCTAATGCTGATAAAAGACTTTCAGTCTTTGAAGAAAGAAATTTCATTCTTTGTAAAGACACTTTTATAATGTTGCTGGGCTTTTTCTTCCATAAGTTAAATGTGCACCAGAGGTGACATACATAACTTCCTCTGAGTAGGAAAGTAGTATCTTCACTTAGCCAGACATGAAAATATCTCACTTTCCAGTTTTTCTATATTATCCTTTAATGATAAAAAGGTAATATTTTTAAACTATATTGTTAGGTAAAATTTATAAATCTAGCTCAATAAAACATTTTTCCATCAATTCTATAATAGGAACTTTTAAAGGTTGCTTTGGTATCCAGAGAAATAAGCACAAAGTGAGTAATAAAGTGTCTTTATCATATTAACCATAATGCTCAATATAGTTTCATATTGATTAATTCATAAAAAATTGAAATAGAAAACATTCAATATGTGACTTAAAGACAGAAATATCAACCAAATTTGATATATTGTCTTTAAACTCTATAATTGTTTTTGTTGCTGGCCATGAACAAAAGGTATTTTTGAAGCCCAATTTTATCTTTAACTCTAAGTACAATTTGAGAAGTATCTTTTAGTTTCTCTTCCTTGCCATCTCAACTGCTATCTCACCTAGGTTTATGTATCATCACACAAATCTATTTATTTCACTAGATCTGCTCCTAATATTTGGGGGATCTGAACTAAGAGTACAAAGAAATTCATATACCATTTGTCTAAATATTTAAAAGTCATTAAATCAAGCTAACAAACTACTAAATAAAATATATGCTGTCTTTCTACCTTGAAATAGATGATTCATAATAATCAGACAGGCCAAGTTCGAATTTAGGGTTTTTGGATTCCTCAAAGTTCTATAGATACTACAGAAAGCACTTGTTCCTAACCTTCATCTTATGGCCTACCCTCTTTCTCCTCCCACCATCAACTCCAACATATACCAAGGTGTTCTGCATGGGCATTCAGCCTGTATGTCCAAATTCAGTCTTTTGATTCCCACAGCAGATGGCTATCCATTGGCTGCTCTTAGGGCACAGATATGTCTAACAGGCTAACATGGTCCACTTTTGGGAGGAAAGACCTTGAATAAAGGCCTATACAGAGCCTGAAAATGTGCTTGGAGCCATCTCAGCAGAGAATTCTGGGGTCCTAAATACCCAGGTGCTGGGGTATAGGCCCTAGATGGACATATCTCTTGTCCCTTGGAGGATACACAGCTGGAGGACAACCCAAAGGGGCTCTCATAAGCACAGGTCCCAGGACAGGTGCCTCCTTTATTCCAATCCATTGGTGATACTGAATTGCCCTGCCTGCTCAACCACCTTAAATTCACTATACATGTAAATGTTATGTCCAAAATTACATAACTTAACAGTTCGTAATTACGTATTCACCTTCTCCTGAATTTCCTAATATGGTAATTTTAAAAGCATCATAATTCAAATATTTGTTTAACCTAGAAATGTTAGGGTCTTAGAACTTTAGAGTCCTAGACCCTTCCCCAACTATTTGTCTTCAATCTTAATTTTTTTAGCTGAAACATCAGTAAACTGTTTTCCATTTAAACTGCCATTATACTAGCTAAAGCCTTCATTATTTTTCTACACTGTATCAATAGGCTCTTAAATGGTTTTCCAGCACATGTCATACCCTAGCTAAATTCATCCCCTGCTCTTTTAAAAGCACATTTGTAGTCAAGTCATTATTATTATTATTATTATTATTATTTTTTTTTTTTTGTTAGACATAGGAATGTAGTAATGAGCAAGATAGACGGAGACTCGGTTCTCACGGAATTTGCAGAATAGTAATAGTTAGAAGGACACAGCTGGTTATGTGATCATAACTGCTGTCAGCGCTGTGAGGAATCCTGGTGCCATGGGAACATTCAACAGGGGTGTGTAGCCTATCATGGAAGCCAGACAGGATCAAGAGGAAGTGATGCTTAGGCTAGTGGGAGGTTGGGGAGTGGGTATTCAGTTTTGGTTTTTGTGTTTTTTTTTTTTTTTTTTTTTTTTTAGAGAAAGAGAGAGAGAATAGGAAGGAGGAAAAAGGAAGAGAAAGAGAGAGAGAGAATGGGGAGGAGGGAGAAGGAAAAGAAAGAGGGAGAGAGAATGGAAGTATTGCTTTCTTGCCCAGGCTAGAATGCAATTTAGTAATGGGTATTGAAAACCTCTTTTATACTGATAATTATACTTAATGATGTAGTCAGGAAGGAATAAGGGAAGAAGATAACAAACAAACAGCCAACCAATATTTAATTTAAACCTATGAAATGCTATGTGATTACTGAGGAGTGATTTACTTCCAATTATATAGTCACCTTTGGAATAGGTGTGAGGTGGTAATGTATGTTTTGTGTATTTGAAGTGGAGAGTTCTATAAATGTTTATTAAGTTTACTTGTTCCGGGTCCGAGTTCAAGTTCTGAATATCCTTGTTAATTTTCTATCTCGTTGATCTATAGAATCGTTAGCTCTTCTTGTTGCATTGATCCTTTTGCCATATGTAATGTCATTCCTCGCCTCTTTTGATCTTTGTTGCTTTAAAGTCTACTTTATCAGAGGTGAGAATTGCATCTCCTGCTTTTTGTTTATTAGTTTATTTTTACTCTCTGTTTGATTGGTAAATCTTCCTCCTTCTCTCTGAGTCTTTGTGTATTGTTGCATGTAAGATGGGCCCGGATGCAGCATACCGATGGGTTTTGGCTTTTTATCCAATTAAAATATATATAAGTTTAATACCGGCGTTTGATGCTAGCTGGCTGTTTTGCCCATTAGTTGATGTAAATTTTTTATTGTGTTAAAGTTCTTTGCTTTTTGATATATTTTTGGAAAGGCTGATATTGGTTGTTCCTTTATATGTATAGTGCTTCTTTCAGAAGCTCTTGTAAAGCAGGCCTGGTGGTGGTGAACTCTCTAAGTACTTGTTTGTTCGCAAAAGATTTAATTTTTCCTTCGCTCATAAAGCTTAGTTTGGCTGGATAGGAAATTCTGGGTTGAAAGTTCTTTTCTTTGAGGATGTTAAATATTGGTCCCCACTCTTTTCTGGCTTGTAGGGTTTCTGCTGAGAGATCTGCTGTAAGTCTGATAGGTTTCCCTTTATGGGTAACCTGACCTTTCTCTCTGGCTGCCCTTAGTATTTTCTCCTTCATTTCAACCCTAATAAATCTGGCGATTATGTGCCTTGGGGTTGGTCTTCTTGAAGAATATCTTTGTGGTGTTCTCTGTATTACCTGGAATTGAATATTACCCTGCCTTGCCAGGTAGGGAAAATTTTCCTGAATGATATCCTGAAGAGTATTTTCCAACTTGGATTCATTCTCTTCATCACATTCAGGTACACCTATCAAACGTAAATTAGGTCTTTTCACATAGTCCCATATTTCCTGGAGACTTTGCTCATTCCTTTTCATCCTTTTTTCTGCATTCTTGTCTTCTCGTTTCATTTCACTGAGCTGGTCCTCGACTTCTGATATCCTTCCTTCTGCTTGATCAATTCGACTGTTTAAACTTGTGCATGCTTCGTGAAGTTCTCGTGTTGTGTTTTTCAGCTCCATCAATTCACTTATATTCTTCTCTAAATTGTCCATTCTCATTAACATTTCGTCAAACCTTTTTTCAAGGTTCTTAGTTTCTTTGCATTGGGTTAGAATAAGTTCTTTTAATTCACAGAAGTTTCTTATCACCCACGTTTGGAAACCTGCTTCTGTTATTGGAACACCCGTGTAATCTATTAAGCCTTGTTCCGTTACTGATGAGGAATTGCAATCCCCTGTAGAGGGAGAGGCATTCTGATTTTGAGTATTCTCTACCTTTTTACGCTGGTTTCTTCCCTTCATTATATATTTGTCCGTCTGTCGTCTTTATAATTACCGACTTTCTAACTGGGTCTCTGACGTCCAACTTGATGATTCCCTGCGCCGAAATCTGAGCAATCCACTGAGCCGGCCAAAACAGCGGTGTTAAGATTGATGGTGCTTTTCTGCCCGGGAATCTCCGGACTCTGCACCAAGAACTGGCGTGCTAAGGCACCAGCAAAACCGCCACGCTGGCCACAAGAGTCGCCCTGGCGACCCGTGGTGCTCCTCCACTGGGAATCTCCTGGTCCATGAGCAACTAATATTCGTCTGAAAGTGTGGCGTCCTCTCGTTCTTTGCGCTTTCACTGGGAGGTACGTGCCTGAGCTGCTAATCATCAGCCATCTTGGATCTCCAAGTCATTATTATTTTTAAAAAGCTTTCATGGTTGCCCACTGCCAAAGAATAAAACTAGCATGAGTTCAGCATAGACAGCCTTTTTCAGTGTGATCCCAGCCAATGAGCAGCCATTTCTCCCTGAACCCATCCTGCCTTTTCTTTGGCCACACTAGGCTACTCATCATTCTCAGAATATTTTATGCCTTTTTCACTTCCTAATTTTTGCTCATGAAATTTGAACTGACTTGAATGCCTTTCTCCAGTTCAGATGCATATGAATTCTTTCTCATCCTCCAAAGCCAGCTCAAATATCTCCACCTTCCCACAGACTTCTTTGAGCCCTAGACAAACTTAGTAATTAATTCTTCCCTCATCTGTGTCCTGATTGAATTTTATGCCTTTCTTACAGCATGTATCAAATTCATTATGCCTAATTTTCTTACAGCATGTATCAATATCATAATTCATATTAATCTTAGCTGAATGACAGAAGTGATTTTTGAATTTATATTAATTTTCTCTTAGTTTGATTTCCCCAGAAACATACCCTGAGACAAGGATTTGTGTGCAAATAATTCATTTAAGAAGTGTAGGAATTACTGCTATACAGTAGGGAAGTGAGGCAAGGAAAGGAAGTCAGCCAATAAGGTTTACATCATCAAGCCAAATAATACTGAGAGCCTAGAGCTTAGGACATACACCCTCCCAAAGGACAAGGTGGCTGAAGTATGCTAACTCCATCATCAATGGCTACAGGCTGCTCCCAGAGAGTACTCGTTCCCCTGTACTTCTCCCTAGCTTTATAGAGAGAGTGGCCTTCCTTTTTGAAGAAAAACTCTTAAACACAGAAATACAAATAGTTGAAGTTATGGTGAGCACTGTATTGAGACCCTTAACAGGTGCTCAGAAGCCCAAATCTAGAATTCTATTGTTTCTATGGCATGCTATGCAAAAAGCAGGAACCAACAATTTATGATTCCTCCATTAACTACCAATTTGTTCCTTAATCTCTAGCTGCATTAACTCTGCTGAAAGAGCAAGGATTCATCAACCACCGTGAAAGTTCTACTTTATTTAATCCTCATAGCACTTAGAGGTAGCTATTATTACCATCATTTTACAGAAGAAAGTGATGTTCAGAGAATTTAATTCATAGAATTTAAGCCAAAGAATTTAGACCATAGGGTTAAGAAGATTCAGAAAAAGCATTTGAACCAGGTACTCTAAAAAATTCAAATGCTTAATAAAAAGATCTTAGAAGAACTAATCTGGCTATTTATTTTTGAATCAAAATGTTAATCAAACTGGACATGTTTTGTCATTTCTGTGCCTAATTTTTTTAAAACTTCATATTTAATCCATATTTTAAAAATCTTTAGTTACTTGAAATTATAAGCTATAATAAGAATTTATTTAAAAAATGCTTTGCTTATTGTTTTCAAAAATCAAATATTAAAATATCATAGTCCCAAACTAGTAAGGAAATATACAAAATTGTATTATAAAATACTAGAAACATATCATAAATGCCTAATAGATGCTATTATTAATATTAGAAATATTAATGGATCTTTAACTCTAAAAGTAGTACCTCAATTTGTGCTTAATATTGTTAAAGAAAACATTAAACATAAATAAATAGCTATTAATATATGTGGAGTCTATCTGTGAAAACTTTTCAGAAATTTGAAATAGATTGCTTTATACTTGACATGAAAATCCTAGTCACTATATATTTAAGTGATATTTTTTATTTCTCCAAATTTTATAACTTACTTTCAACCTTTTTGGAAGCATGCAGAGGATAAAACATTAAAACAAAGATTTTAAGATCTACAGTACAAGCACAGATCATACCTCCGTATCATACTCTCACAAATAATCATTAGGCCAGTCCAGCTGTTCAATCCCCAAAAATGCGGAACAAATTCTTCAAAGCATTTGGATATGATTTGTCCCAACAAACAAATTGTTCTGTAAATATCAAGAAGCTAATATATGTTGAGACTAAGTGGGAAATCATCCAATGATATTTTAAAAATTAACTATTTTGCTAAAAAGCTCAGTAGAAAAATAGTGTTGATTCCATTTTGATTTAAAATAAGTAAAAAACTGAATATTGTGGTTCTTGATGATTTCTGGCAAAAGGTTAACTTAAATAAGTTTTTTCTTAATTTTTTAAATAAAAACTTAAGACGGAATCAGCAATTATCTTAGACATTTACTCATAAGGGTATGTGCCTGTGTGTGTGTGTATAAAATTCATATTGAGTCATTCTTTCTTCCATAAGTTTAATTAAAAATCTTAGTTTGTTTTTCCTCTTAAAAAGAAGAAGCAAACGAAACCAAACCAGACTTACTAACCAAGGAAAGATCACCAACACAGAATATTAAAGCAAAAGTTCTAGGTGTTTAGAAATATCTAGAAAAAGTCAATTTGTGTATCTTTCAATAAAACAAAAAAAAATAATTATTTATGATGTATTCCAAGCATGGGATTTATCAGAGTTCTGACATGTTTAATGATTTATCTTGATAAGAATAAGAAGAAAGAAAGAGAGAGAGAAAGGAAGGAAGGAGGGAGGAGGGAGGGAGGAAGGAAGGAAAGAAGGAGGGAGGGAGAGAGGGAGGGAGGGAGAAGGGGAAGGGGAACGGGAACGGGAAGGGGAAGAAAGAAGGAAGGGAGGACAGGAGGGAGGGAAGAGAGGGAAGAGAGGGAAGGAAGAGAGGGAAGAGAAGAAAGAAGGGAGATAGGGATGGGGAGAAGGGAAAGAGGGAGGGGGAGAGAGAAGAAGAAAAAGAAAAAAGTTAATGATAAATTTGTCACTAGGTTACATTTTAAAGACATTCTCATTTTTATAGCCCTATAAGCTGTGGCACATTCTAAAACATCCATAAAATTCCTTCTATCTCATTTGTATTCTACATTTGTAAATTCTGTCTCAAGTAAAATAAGCAATTGGGTGCAACATTTGCAAACTTTTATAAATACTGTTTTAATTACTCTACACTCCTGAATCCTTCTGTTTGGATTCAAGACAGTGATGTCAAACATTTATGAGAGTGTTTATTGCTTTGGAGTGGGATGTGACACTTATATGGCACATCTGTGTATTTTAGAAGACTGCTTTATATAACTCAATCACATACACATAGGATTATAGGTAATTTCACTTTTATATCAGATCGACACAAAATGATTATCAGCTTCAGTGAGTCTAATATTTTACAAAATCTCAGCTTAAATGAAAAATATACTTTGCAATTCCAAATGACTTCTGAATTCACTATATTCCCAACCATGATAACAAAGCCAAAATAAATGTTAGCAATATAATTCAATCTTTTAAGAGGGGGAATTCTTAAAAGTCGTGAATTAACATTAATTGGTTTTAGTCTCAGCTTTTATTTTGTTAATTTATTGTTTATTAATTTATTAACTTGTTCATTTAGTCAATAAATGTTTACTGGGTTTCTTCTGTTGGCCGTCTTTAGGCTGGGCACTGATAATAAAAGATACAATCGTGCCTGCATTTAAGGAATTGCCAGCTGGTGAATTTATCCCCCTTTCCTTTAAAGGAGGTACCTGATCTAATCTGAAAAGACTTAATGTATGGCACAAAGTATTATAAATAAATCCTCTTTTAACCATATAGAATTTGTTTTATTAGAAACTAAATCCCATCCCAATTTACAGAACTTTGACCTTATTCCATTTCAGCCATCCACACCTACATTACCACAACCCAGAACAGTTCTACCTCTGAAGTCACACATTTAATTATATTTTTCTGCCCCAAATATTCCATTAATTCACTCTCTCACTACCTTACTTTCATTATAAGTGTCATTTCACATCATTAAAATCCTCCAGTCCCTTAATCTCTTTCTTTTCACACTATCAATCATCTTTTTTCATTTCCTTCACTGAACAGCCTATAGTTCATAATCCATCATTTCTCACTTCTAGCTTTCATTCCACCTTAGACCTGAATAAACTCAGAGATTTGTGCTCCTGTTCCTATAGACAGTCAGTAGGTCTCCTGGATTCTGCAGGACAAACTACACAACCCTGTTGATTTGTTTCATTACTAAGACAGGGTCTCTAGAGTCATGTGGGCCATCAACCAGGAATAACAAACTTTTAAATGTCCCTGGGTCAGATACCTCTGTCATTTCCCTGAGATTATTTTAGATATTTATAATGCATCTGATTTGTGTAATGCAAACTCCTCACCACTTACCACTTTAATCACTTTTTTAAAAATACCCAAAGCTGAAGAAACTTAAATCCTAGGAGTCCTTTCTTACTTATCCAAGAGGGTTGCATGCTTTCTATGTTTCCATGTCTCCCTAATTAATACTATTTTGTAATTGCTTTAATTATTTTATCTATCTTGCTAATTAGTTACTTAAGGCCCAGATTGTATCTTTGTGTGTGTGTGAACATACAAAACCTAGCACAGCACTTCACAGATAATAGGCATTTAATTTTAGTTGAGTAAATTTATTTTAAAATATTTACTATAATATTTATTCTCATTTTTTTACCTACTTCTATGAAAGTTTTTTATTGTAATATGAAATAGCACCAAAATAGCTCTTTTTCTTTGTCCTCCTTGAAACAATCCCTTAGAAAAAACAGTTTTTGTTTTTGATCATAAATTAAAATCTAGCTTTTAGTTTAACTAATTTAAATCTTTTGATATGCCAAATTTCAAAAGAATATTTCCAAAAATATTATATTTTAGTAAAAAAAATTATGAGTATGTGAACACATATATCACATATAAAGACAAAAAAGGAAGAATAGCTGTTCACCTAATTGATAATAGTGGTGATTCTAGGGGGTAGTATTAGAAAAAGTTTTTCTTACATTACAAATATTTGCACTATTTGTATTTTCTACAAGGAACATGAATTGCTTCTATTTTAAATCTTGTGAGTACTTCTTATAGTTTTTTAAAAGCAATGTTAATAAAAAGCAGAATTTCTACTTGTAAAGAACAAAAGTATTTCAGAGTGGAATTTCACCATAACATTATAAGTCTAATGAGATTCTCCTCCTAAATACGCAATTAAACTTTCTTAAAGAAGGTCCAAGATGAACCTACTATATGTAAAATTCTAAGAAAATGCCATAGGTTTCAAATGTATTTATTAAGTTTCTGAAGAATTTGCTTCTTTTGACTTGCTGCTCACATACACCAATACTCAAACAATAACTTCAAACTAATTTATAAATAATTCATTTTATCTAGGGTCATTTAAAAATTGTCAGTGAAAGTCTCCATGAAAGAGTTTTCTTCCCAGCAATTTCCAAAGCACTTATTTTTAAAATCCAAACAGTGGTTTAGGATTCCAAATCAGCAACAATATGTGTTTAGACTGAAAAATTAAAATACATTTCAAACCAAGTATTTCAAAATCAATTTCTTTCATGTTTACTCATCAATCCTTTGGTTCCGGGCTCTAAGTTTTCCCTGAAACAGTTGACAGTTTTGCTTTTGGTATTAAATAACATAGGATTAGTTTGCCTGAGGGACCATCTGTTGTTCTATGCCCTGTCATGACAATTCTGGGGGCTTCAGAACTGCATTCTGTGGTTTCTCATTAAGGGGAGAATAAGAGTACTCTCTATCATGAACCTAAACCTCAGATATGCTGTCCATCACATATGCATCAGAATGTATCTGTGACATGTGTCAAGCAAGACAGGATATTTTTGTTTCATTTTATGTGAATATTACTTGATGCTCTAGCATATGGGAAGGTGAGTTTTGTTTGCTTGTTTAATTTTTTTTATTTCATTAGGCTGTGCCTTACAATGTGGATGTGTTGTTTAACACTTAAACAGTTTTCTCAATTTATGAATTACTGCTGATATTCCTGATCAAGTCATAAGTAAAAACCAAGTATTAGTAAAAACATTTTAAAAAATGTATTATGTTTTAACAAGTTTAGGCAATCAATACTCATGTTCTTTCAAAGTTCAAAGAGAAGATGTCTGTCTTCCACCACAACTTCACAAATCTGTTGAGTCTTAGAAAACTCAAAATACTATGAAATAAGTACACATACAATGAGAGTGTTACAAATAAGGGTAAACAAATCAGTATGGATTCAGTATGGAAAGATTAAGGAAACTTTTCCAACAGTCGTATGTTTTGTAATAAATTACTGAAGGACTCAGCAGCACGTATTGACAGAAAGGAATGTGTTAAAAGCTATTCCTGGGTCTGCCCTAGAATTCTTTTGCCTTTAAGAAAAATCACATTAAATTGGCTTAAATACCAGTGCATATTTTGTTTTTATATTTATTACTTATATACGTAATTGTTTCATTGTTTCAAAATATTAACTAGATTTTATTTATCAGACTCTCAGCTATCTATGGTATATAATGCAAAACTCATGGGCCATGGGCCATGGAGGTATGAAAAGATAAGAGTGGTCTAAAAGCCTCCCATAGGGTATAGCCAAGAATTAGGGGTTACCCTCAGAAATTTAAAAAAAAAAAAAAGACCCAGTATGAAATAGATGAACATAGTCATCTCCAGAAGTAGCAACATTTAAAGATTCCATGTAAACATGTTTACAGATAAGGCCACAATAACCCCAGATTTCCAGTGAAAAGCCCACACTGACTTCAGGATTCAGTCATGTTAACAAATATAAATATGCCTTTCAACTCCAATTTAAGTCAATTGAAAAATTAAAAGGGAATATTAAATAGCTAACAATTTTACTATAATGTGTCTGAGATAATTATTGTCTTGTTAAAACAGATGAGCTCCAAATCTAGAGAGAGACACGAGCAAAAGGGAAGTTTCATGTTCTGTATTTCAAAAAGATACAGACCTTGCTTCTAGCAGAAAAACTGTTCAAATGCAAGATATTTGATATGATGATAAATCACTTTTTTAAGCTTATCCCTAGGCTGAGTGAAATATCTCCCCAAACCATTGCAAACTGTCTGCCCCTATTTCATAGAGCATCCTTCGGGTTAAATTTTGTTTTCCAATTTCCTCCACATCTTGAAGGTGATGCCCCATATATAGGACATAAGGATATCCCCTTAACAGATAAGTTAGCCCTGCAATTTATAAAACCTTCTCTGATAGGTTCAAGTAGTATGCATTGAATGATCCAACAATGACCATGGGGAAACTAACTACATTTTCCCAAACTTAAAATCTTATGTTATGAAAGGTAGCTCTAAAAGCCCCACCTCCACCCCATGAGCTGTGTGTACATATCATCTCTTAATACTCATGGTATTAAGTGATATGCAGCCTAAAGCCATCAAGACAGAGGTCAGCTCCAGGTAGCTCAAAGCCTACAAGAGGAGTTGAATGTGTATAATTAACTGTTATAAGACAGAACGATTGGGCTAACATGATATTCAAGGACCTTGCAAACACTGACAAGGAGGAGGTTACATTTTACTAAAGGAGTAAAAGAAGCTTAATAAAGGAACCAGTTAGTCATCCAAAAAATATTTTTCAAGCACTGTAGCATTGAGCTGGGATTTGAATTGTGACAGAGTGGAAGGAAAGAAAATACCAAGCTAAAATATAAAGAATGCCATCAGTAAAGTGCAGCAAATTCTTAAGTAATTCAGGGATTCTCATTTGACTGATTTAACAATATATAACAGAGAAGAGGCTATCAAGGTGAGTTTGTTTGAATCCTAGTCTAGACCTGGTTTTCTCAGTATACCAACCTAAAGCGTATAGACTTGATTTTATAAACACCTGGAAGAAGGATTGCTTTTGCACAGGGGTACTACATGCTGGGTCTTATCTGGGCTCCCAGATCACTCTGGCAGTTGGTAAGGACAGATTTTTATATGGAAGAGGTGGTGAAGTCAGTGGGGATGCGATTCTGGTGACTGAGGTAAGAGTCAATGAGGACACAGACAAGCAGAGTATCAATAAGAATACAAAGAAGTCAAGACACGAGTCATTATTACATTTCTATAGCAACTCAATTGATTTATTGATATGCCTCATTTGAATGTCTACTGTGTATTCAAATCTTGATATTAAATTACAACTTTCAGTTACAAAGAACTGGAAGACAAGATCAATCAAAAAAGTAATTTGATAATATATGTTTATGATCCATTTATTGTGAACCTCAGAAATAAAATAAAAACCTGCCATTGTGGATACAATTATGTAACAGATCAGTAATCTTATGTGTTTTTAAACATTTTACTTTAATAAAATTGACTCGATTCTCTCTCTCAACTGATAAAGTTATTGACAATTAAAATACCTAGTCATTCAGAACAGAGGAATAGAAAGAATTAAATGTGACTAATACAGAGACGGTGGAAAGGAAAATAAAGCTATTGAGATAGGAAGGGGTAGTAAATGTGAGGACTTACATATGGCATAGTTCAAGATTAGAACCTTATTAAATGAAGAGTTAATAAAGGACTATATTTATTAAACCGGGGTGATAAAAATCTTAGCAGCTTCGGATTTAAAAAAATAATAATCAAACTTTACACTCCCCATATTCAGTTCAACTTCAGTAATATATGTATCATACCAAAATCTACAAAGGAAATCCCCACATTCCAAAAACCTTCAAGTTTTATTAAAGAACAATAAAATATCCTATTTAAATAGTAGGACTTTATACTACTTATGCTAATACTGTGAGCTGATTTCTCTAAGAATTTAATATAGGTATGTAGTTAAGATATATTAATTTTTTAATGTTATAGTAAGAAATTTATCTGGCTATTATGACATATCTAAATGTATTGTTTAATTAAAATTTGACAAAAGTAATTATTATTGAAATATTGCATACTTAAGGAATAAAGATGAAAGAATCATCCTTTTCTATAGTGTATTGGTAGTTTGGTTACTTGCTTTTGCTCAATAAAATAAAAGGCACCATACAGAGTGCCATCTACTCCTTTGCTCTTTACCCTTGATCCCAAAATTTTATCATGGGTCATTGTTTTCTGCATGGTTACTTAGGAGAAAAGATATTCAATTTTGTTTTTAGAACTCTCTCCAGACTTTATTTTCTTAGTAGTAAATTGTTTCAAACATGTTGGTTGGTATTTAAAGCTACATTAAATAAGGTCCAAATGTGTATGTTTAAGTGCCTCATCATATTCAGTGGAAAAGGTTTAGTTCTCTGGAGAATATTGCTGAAGAGTTTTTCTTCTTTACTATTGTATCTAAGTGATTTTTCTTCCTTTATATTGTATTTTAATTGACAAGTAATAATTATACATATTCTTGGGATACATAGTGATGTTTTGATACATATATAGGAATCCGATTAGGCTAATGGGCATATCCATCATCATTTATCATTTGTATTGGGAGTATTGACTATCTTCCTTCTAGCTATATGAAGCTATATATTAATAGTATTGTCTCCTATAGTCATCTTACAGTAGTATAGAACAATAGAACTTATTCCTCCTATCTAGCTGTAATTTTGTATCCTTTAACAAATGTAAAGATGTATTTAAATGAGACTGCTAATATGGAAATTTTTTGTTATCAAAATTCCAATGTTGAAATATTTCTAGAAATCATGTAGCGTAACATCCCACTTTTTGCAGCTGAAGGTAAATTGAGGCTCAGAGTGTCTAAATGGCCTACAAGATTATGCATTCAGCTTTTTCATGAACTAGGAATCAATGCTAGGTCTCAAAATATAGTGTTTTTTTCACTTTTGTAATTTGCTGGTGGGTTCTACTTCATAGTATCACACAACTGCTTGGCCAAAATTTGGCATGGCTCAGCAATCATCTGTTCCTCCTTCTGTAGATCCCATCTTGAATAAAACTATCATCTACATTGCCAGCCAGCACTTTTTATTTCACAAAACTAACTGGCTACCGTGCTCTGTTAATTCTGTTTTCAAATAAGTTTTGAAGCTGCTATACTTCCTCATTACCCTAAATGATGCTGATATAATTTAGGCAGTTACCATATCCCACTTTGATTACTGTTAATGATGATGGCAACAGCCTGTCTGGAAAGACTGCTGTGAGGACACCAGCTGCAATAGGGGAGGCACAGCTGAGGCTGCACGCTCCATGGAGCCAGTGGGGATGGGAACAGGTAACCCCAGCAGGATCCCCATGCCTTACCAAGTTGGTGGGGTGGGAATTGAAGTTCCCAGGTGCATCTGCAGCCACCCACCCATGGCTCTGGACCTGGGCATCCATGTGCTCTTGGAGGTCCAAGAAGCCCCCTACCCCCACAGGCTTAGAAGTGCCTGCTCCCACTCCCTGGCCTCTACCTGTTCCAGCGCCCACTTCAGTGTGGAACAAAGTTGTGGCTAAGCCTGGGTGCTGTTGTGACCCAGCCAGATGTGTGTGCACTTGGGGTGATGTTGACATATCAACACCCTGCCACTCAGCCCCCTTGGGACTTTGAACACTGAGAAGTGTAGGAGGGAGGCCAGGGTAGCTGAGGGTGGCGTGGTGTGGGCCTGCAGGAGCCCCTCAGCAGGGACAGTGTAGGTGCTGTGGATGGTATGTTGATGGCAGGGGGCTGCAGACAGGTTCTGAGGTGGGAAGGGGGGTGGTCCTTGGTGAAACCCCATTTTTAAGTCAGGTATCACCTGAAGCCTGTGTGCCAGGCTACCTTTTATGGTGTAGTTCACAACCAGGAATGAGAACTTCCTTGATGCCTTTTGGCCAATCAAGTGGTGTTTTTACCAGGCCCACCCATGGGCACCCATGGACCAAGCAGCACACAATTCCTCTTGCCCATGGACCAGTCAGCACGCACTTCCTCCACTCTGAGCCCATAAAAACGCAGGACTCAGCCAGAGTCAGACACTCTCAGGATGACCTGCCTTTGAATAGCAGCTAGCCATTTCAGGTCTCCTCTCCACTGATAGCTTTTTTGTGGCTCAATAAAGCTCCTCTCTGCCTTGCTCACCCTCCAGTTGTCCACATAACTTTATTTTTCCTGGATGCAGGAAAACAAGAACTCAGGACCTGCCAAACAGAGAGCTAAAGGGGCTGTAACATGTTTCTGGCTGGCTTACTAAGCTGAGGGCAGTGACATGCTCACGGACTGTAGGAGTGAAGAGTAGTGACCCCTCTAGGGACCCAGACCTTAGGATTCCCCAAGCCAGAGCTGCTGTAACACTACAGCCTTCCTACCCTCTGCTGGAGCCCAGCAGCAGCCCCACACAACAGGAAGCAGCTGTGGGGCTGGGCCAACCCAGGAGCCATGGACTGAAGCAAGGCAGCAGGGCTGAAAGAGCTGCAAAACAAGTGGGCTAAAATACGTACCCCTGAAACACATCCCCCAACTTCCCAGACGGCAGGCAACAAGAAGGAGAGAAGAGCTGTGCCCCTTCTGGGAGCCCAGATCTAGGGTTCCTTGAGCCAGGGCTGTGACATGCCGTAACACCCTTTTTGGGGCTCTGCAGTTCCTGGCATCTCTGAGCTTTCAGGCACTACCACATTCCCTTTGTCCAGATGTTGTTACCCATAGCAGAAGCCAATTTGTGGTACATCTGGTCCAGCCGCAGCCTCACACGGAGCTGGTGCCTGTGACGCCACCTGGAACTGCCTGTCCCATGGCAGCACATGGTGTGCCTGACTGTGCATGGTGGCTGGACCCTGGGCTTTCTTGTTCACACACCCCTCACTGCTCCACACCTGGCTCCTCTTTGGCAGGTGTGTTATCTGGGCCAGTATTGGAAGCCAAGCACAGCATGCCAGGCCAAGTGGGTGAAATGAACCCAGTGGGTGTGAGCAAAACTCAAGCAGAGGTGCTGCTGGCCACAAAGGTTTCTGGGTGGCTAAGCAACACCCAAAGGGTCCTGTGACTTTTCAATATCCTTATATCCAGTTCCTCCTCCTTTAACCTAATCCCACACTTGTTCTAGAATGAACTTTTAAGACTATAATTCTGATTGTCTGCCATTTGAAAGTCATCCAATGGCTGACCATTGCCTTAAGGATAAGAGTTTAAGAGTACCAGATATGCCACAATCTGGCCCTTGATCATATCCCCCATCATCACCCCCCTTGTCCCTTGAGTACAATTTTCTGAACATGGCATGCTGTCTCTTGCCTCCTTTGTTAGCTCTCCTTACAATAACTTCCTTCTTATCACATAGCTAACTCATTCTCAAATTTCCAGATACCCTCAAGTGAAACCTTCTCTGGAGAGTCTTTACTGGCATTCCTCCAACATTTGAAGGTGTCAGATGCTTCACTTCTAAGTTCCCAAAGCACCGTGGGCACTAATCAATCATGGCACTTACTCAGCTGTAATATAAATTTACATGTCTATCTCTTCTATCTTGAGCTTCTAAAAAGTAGGGACCTACTTTCATCTCCGCATCACTGGGAACTAGCACAACAATTAAAATATATTTGCTGAATAAATGCAGAAATAATTTAAGATGACTAAATGAAGAATGAATAAAAGAGTCTATAAGGCAAATAAAACAGAAACCAATATATACAAGTACAATTGTTATGTAGACAGGCACCAGAGAAGTCAATTTGTTACACAGGCCCCATAGGTAAAAGAAATATGTAAAGTTTTGAGTCTATGTTATAACCACTGCAAAACAGAAATATGAACAAAATTTATTTTTGTTGGAATATGTTTTACAGTAAACTTCACCTGAATTTAAAGTGTTTTGATCTTTAAACTAAAAGGCCTCTTAAGAGCGCTGAGGTTCTCAAAATTAAATGTTCATTTTTTAAACTCCTGACCATGATATTCCACTTCTACCCTTTGGATCAACTAATGAGATACCCATTACAGCCAAATATGTCATGAATAGAAAATGGTGGATACTACCTTCTGGGATTCTTGCTGTAAGCTATCATCAGTGCAAGTGCCATAAAATTTTGGTGTAGAAGTTGTGAACTAATTCTAAGTAATACTAAGAGAACAGAAATGGCATAGAGAAAAGAATCAATCAAAGGAAAAGGATGTGTGTCTCACACCCTTTCTATCTCTGGCTAATTGCCACAGCAAGTCTTCTTTGATCCTTTCTATGACCTTTTCAAGTACTAACTATTTTTTTAATGTTCTATGAATACAAATACATGTTTGTCATTGCCCTTCCTATGATGCATTATAAGGTATTAGCAAAGCAAAATAAATTTGATATTGAAGGTTTAACTGTACAGCTTTTGCATACACTTTAATAGGCAATACAAAACCTTCTCAGCAGGTGCACTATGAGATGAAGTGATTTTTTATGAATAATTCATTTATTTTTTTAAAAAAGGTACTTCTGCTAAGATACTATGTGCAATAATGTTTTTCAAGAGAAATCAGTGAAAATTTGACGCTGTCATTGACAATTTGTTTTAGTTCAGATTCAAAAGGTCACCCATTTGACACAATGAAAATGAAAAATGCCCATTTTTTCCAAGTCAACATGCTATGCTCCATATTTTCTATCTAAAATATTTTTGAAGCCTAAAGAGTAAAGAATTTTATGAGATCTAATAAAAATTTATAGAGCTTCCTTCAAAAATCAATTTCAACAGAGTAATATAAAAATATGGAAATTAACTCAGGATCCTTTGCTGTAAAATGCCCAGAATTTATATTAAAATGCCATCTTACACTATCATGGACCAGAAAGTACTGTGATTCAAATCATGGCCTGTACAGACCATCAGTAAGAATATTTACTTTTTTTTTTCTCTGAAAGATAATAACCTCCCATAGAAGTTCTTATATATATTATACTTTTTCAAATCCAAGATTACTGTATAAGGCAGAGCAGATAATAATGTCATTTTTTAAGATGAGGAAATTTACAACATAAAAAATTCTGAGACAACACACTCAAGAGTCACAAAACTACATGGTAAGGTCAAGAACCATGAATACAACACTTTTATCAAGTGCTACAATTGGCCAGGACATCAGAATTACTATTCCTATGGGGTTTTTATTTAATACAAAGCACATTTGGATTATATGTAATAGAGTCCCTGCTATATGCCAAATGCAATAAGGATATATTCTTTCCAAATTTTAGTTTTAAGAAGCAAAATAAATGAAAATCTAAGACATTCTGAATACATATATACTGAATTGTTTACTCCTAAAACATAAAATTTGAATAGATGATATTCCTTATTTAATAATAGTAGACTATATTCCTCATATAAGAGAATTTTTCTCCAAAAACACTTTTGTATCAATACTTTTTATCTCAGCTATTACTTAATAACAACATAAAAAATAATCTAAGCCCTAATGGTTTTCTGCTAAGCATATGAGCATAGGTCAGAGACCAAAAATGGTAAGGAACCCATTCCAAGATATCAAACAAGAGAAAGAACTGACCTTTGTTTTTATTAGAAGAAAAAAAACGGGATATCAGTAATATGGTAAAACAGGTTCATATCATAATGTTCATTATAATCTTAATTGACTTTATGAAAACAAGGGTACATGAAATCCTGATGACTTGGAAATGCTTTTAGAAGCTCTGTTCTTCTAGGGATTGGGAAGTTGTGTTGGGTTACTGATGCTGACACAAGTAGAAGCAGCAGGAATTGAACTCAGTACCATTCTCAGTTCCAAATTAGTTTGCCATTATCAGCAATTTCAAATGATAGGAGTTATCGATCTCCTCCAGAAAGCATTTTCTCCTTTCCTTCAGCTGCAGGTCCTCCATTGAATTACTTTGCTTCATCATTCACATTTCCTGCAGCCTCAGAAGGAGAGGATGCTTTTCTAATAATGACCCGCAGTCTCCCTCTTCCACTTCTAGGACACTATCAGAGATACCATAAACAAATTTGAAACACACATGCATCACGACATGGCAGAGATCAAAGAGGAAGCAGTCACATGTGAAGAGGGGCAAATTTGAGGGGTATCCTGGCTTAATGACAATGAGCTTTGAGGAACTTATCTATTCCCATGAAAACAAATACAGTCAAGAAAGCAAAAACTCATTCATTACTATGAGAATAGCACCAAGCCATTCACAAGAGATTTGCTCACATAACCCAAATACCTTTCACTAGGGCTTAACTTCCAATACTCAACATGAGCTTTGGTGGGAACAGACATACCATATGCAAGACACAACACTGACTAACCATAAGCCACCATTCTCAACTGACTCTGGTAGTAATTTTTGTCAATATATCTGAAACTTAAGTGTCATAGTCTGAAAAGCTATTCTAAGGGCACAATCTGAGTTTTAGATTAGAGTGCTAAGAATGCACTAAGGCCATACTTTTGAACTCATTAAAGGAGATCCATGTAGTGCCAAAATCTCAATTAGTCTTATAAATAAATGTACCCAAGAACAAGAAAGACTAAGCAACAGAGTATAGACATGAAGTATTGTCAACCTTCACTGGAGAAACACTATATACCAGAAACTGTGATAAGCAATGGTGATAGAATGATGAATAGCACAGAAAACGAGTATAACCCTTTCCTTACATAAAGCTTAGCATTTAGCTGAAAACATAGACTTTTAATAAAATAACTAGAACAATGTGTAATGAGTGCCTTGACAAAGAAATTAAGAGGGGAACATTTACCAGGATAGTCTATATTATATGTCATAAAATATACCTTAACAAATTTCAAAGAATACAAATTAGACAAAGTACATTCTTAGACCACAGTGGAATTAAACTAGAAATATAACAAAAAGGTAGCCAGAAAGTTCCTGAATATTTACAAATTAAATGAAACACTTCTAGACAACACATGGGTCAAAGATGAAATCTTAGAGAAATTTTAAAATATTTGGAACTAAATGAAAATTAAAATACAACCTATAAAAATGTGTGGGATGAAGTAAAAGTAGTGCTTATAGGGAAATTTATATTATTGAATGCAACATATATTAGAAAAGAATATCTATAACCAGTAACATTAAGCCTCCACCTCAAAAAACCTAAAGAAAGAAGAGCAATATAAGTCTGAGGCAAGCAGAAGAAAATACATAATAAAAATAAGAACAGAAATCTATTAAATGAAAAAGAGGAAAACAAGAAAAAAACTAACAAAAACAAAAGCTGATTTTTGAAAAGATTAATAAGGTTGATATAAACCTTTAGCCAGAGTAACTTGGAGGAAAAAAGGCACAAATTACAACTATGAATAAGAAAACACAGGTCATCCCTACACATGTCATGGACATTAAAATAATAAGAAATAATACAAACAATTTTATGTCTACAAATTTGCTAATACAGGCAGCTTAAATTTTCCTTCTGAAGTTTTGATAATTGAATCTGCTAGGATAAGCTGACAAAAGGCAAATTAACAGAGGAAATGGCAAATAAATTTACTAATGTACATGAGTCACACAAAAGTACATGGGAGTCACACAAAATATGAAACTCAAGGAAGAGCTAGATAGTTGAAGCTTAAAAATCCTCTTCTTATTGGGAAAGAAAGTGTGGAAGGCAGGCAATTTTAAAGGAAGAGTAAATGATTTTTAGGGGAGATGAAAGGACCTGCAGCACAGACAACAGCCTGTGACAAAGTTCCTCCAGACTGTGCAGGAGGTGGTGACAGTTATGAGAAGGTGAGGGGTAGAACTGCACTACAAACAAAGATTGCCAAATTATGCAGATAAAGTCTCTCAGGTAACAGCCTTCAGAATAGATAAAACATCTGCCTAGGTGGACATGACAATAACCCTTAGTTTCATCTTTGAGATTCATCTTCCGTGGTTAATGAGATTTCATACAAGGGATTGATGGCAGGCTTAACTATATACTTTTTTCTTCACTTTTTTTTCCCACCGCACAGCAAGCACATGACAAAATTTGCAAGTCATGACGAATTAAAGAACATGGTCACCTTAACAAACATCTCTATGAATATTTTTGGATCCTCTGAAAATTACCCTTATTTTGACTGGAAAAAGTCCAATCACACTTAGAAAAGTGCACATATATTCCAAGTGTTACTTTATTTCCATCAGCTACCTCCTGCAATTGACACAGTTTCAATTTTAGAGACTGATGTGGGACCCCACTTTTGGTGGTATTATTTGAACTTACTTTCTCAGGCAATAGAAGCAATAAGCTAGGGCTAGTGGATAAGGCGGAGGGGTACCTGATGACCCTTGGGTGGAATCTTTCATTAGAGAACTAGTGGGATTCCCCCTGCCCAGAATTGAGGGACTGAGGAAGATACAGGGAGGGCCTTGGCCTTCTAGGAAGATAATCTAGGAAGATAACCCTTAGGGATAGCTTAGGGGTAGCTTCCTAAGTGCATGGAAGTAACAATCCAGTAAAGGGCCATAAGAGCCTGTACATAAATACCTTTTCCCACTGTCCTTATTTACAGAATGAATCTAATGGTAAAATAACATAACATAAAGAACCATGACTAGGCCAGATGTGTTAGTTTTCTACCGTGTAATGGAGCCAAAAAGTGTTGCAATAGAAAATTAGTTTCTTTTTCTTTAAGCCAAATTTGAATTTGCTCTAATAGCCTAAAAGACACCCTAGTGGAGAGTCCTCTGGGATGCTCATCATTGTCACCATGTCTAACAAGGATTTCTACAGGATACAGAAGACTTTCTAAATCTAGTAAGAGAGAAAGCAAGTAGGCCCTTGCTATTTTTCCCTTTTAGTTTCTTACTTCCTGCAAAGAAGGTATAAGTATAGTTAGCAAGTTACGAGAGTGGATTATAAGTGTTTTCCAGTGAACAAAATATGACAAAAGAAGTATTTTTTTAAAACTAAGTGTAGAAGGAAAAGTATAAATAAAGTGACAAAAAAATGCTCTTGCAAAAACTAAGAACTTTAGAGCCGAAAACAAGAGAAGGCAAGATCAAGATTCCCCCAGGGTGGGTCTCCAACCCACCATCCTAGAAGAAGTGCCAATGTCAAAAACCCTGGGGAATCCAGGGAGCAACCCAAATACCAAATGCCTAAATCCCGCAGAACCTGAATATCAGCCAATGGGGGTCTCTTCAACTAATGCCAGAAAACCCAAAGTACCTGGGGGCCAATCAATGCTGAAAACCCCAGAGCATCCAGAGGGCAGCCAGCAGAACAGCCAAAGGCCTGACTGGGGCCACAGCACAATGTGGCTCTGGCATTTCAGAGTCCTGAACACAAAACATTCATTTTAGGACTGAAAATAAAATGACTGGTGGAGCAATAAAACGGAGTCAGAAGAAAAAGGACTGAGGGAAGGGGTAACAAGGGTGTGTTTCAGGGCATTCAAAGAACAGGGGACTTTAAACTGACCATGTAACCAGAGGTCTTTATTTCCTAGCTCACTCAATACTATGGGAACTAAGGAAGAGCGGATACTCATCAATCCACAGGAGCCAAAATGGTGCTGACGAATCTTCCACATAGGATCCAGGTGAGCTTTCTTCAGGTTCCCCAGGTTGGGTAGGCTTAGCTGTTGCAGAGGGAGTGGCCAGCACAGGGACCAGTAACCCACTAGCCTGCTGGTCAGAGTGGCAGGTATTGCACAAGGCAGCAGTACTACGATCACTTGCCTGTCCACTCAGTTCCACTGCCTGCCTGGAAAAATGATGGCTCTGAAAAGAGCCTTTGCTTATATAGCTCTTGCAGTGTAAACAGCTCTTCTGTGTTACAGCCTCAGTGTTACAACTCTTGCAGCCTCAGTCACTGAGCACTTTACCATCTCTCTCCTTCTCTTTGCTCATCATCTCACTGGTCACAGTCTCCTGCTATCACCTTGCCAACTGCTAATTACTGCTTCTCTCACTGCCATATTCTCTCTTCAGCCCCACCTTGGGCACTACTTGATGTAGGGTGAGCAAACCCCAAAATTGGGGCTTGGCCTTGGAAGTTTCTTGGCTTTTCTAAGGGAAGCATTCAAGAGCAAGCCAGTAGTAGAAGAAAACAGATATATTGAGGCAGCAGAGTTACGACTCTCTGACTTCTCCTGCAAAGCAGCACTACCCCATAGGCAGTGTGTCAGAGTAGCAGCTCATGGGCAGTTCTACAGTCATATTTATACCCACTTTTAATTACATGCAAATTAAGGAGGGAGGTATTCAGAAATTTCTAGAAAAGGGGTGGTAACTTCCATGTGTTGCCATGGAAAGGGGCAGTAAGTTTCCAGTACCGCCATAGCAATGGTGAACTGTCATGGTGTTGGTGGGTGTGTCTTATGGAAGAGTGCTTTCAGTCCCTCTTTCTGTTTCAGCCAGTCTTCAGTCTGGTCCAGAGTTGAATCCCACCTCCTAACTCAGTTTGGCAGTTTCTTACAAAGCTAAACATTACACAACATTACTACACAATCCAGCAATTGCACTCCTGGGATATTTACCAAACTAATTGGAAAACAGGTCCTATGAAAACATGCACATAAATGTTTATAACAGTTTAAATCATAGTTGTGAAAAACTAGAAACAACAAGATGTTTTTCTATATCTTAATTCATAAATATACTCTAGTATATATTAATACACACAGTGCAATATTATTGAGTGACAAAAAGAAATGAGCTAATAAGCCACAAAATGGCATTAATAAATCTTAAGTGTATATTACTATCTGAAAGAAGCTAATTTGAAAACACCATGTAATATGTGGCTCCATTTATATGACATCCTGAAAAAAGACAAAATGATAGGGATGATAAACATATCAGTGGTTGCTAGCAGTTCTGGTGGGTGAGGAGAGTTGAATAGGTGAAATTATGCTATATGACATTGTAATGTTGAATACAAGACATTAAGCAGTTGTGAAAATTTATATAATTATTCAGCACAAAGAATGTGCCTTTAATGTACACAATTTTTGAAAAATCATTTAGGAAGTCAGGTGATATCAGAATATAATGCAGGTTGTAAAAAAAATAGGCAATTGTATTATAAATGTAGGAAATAAATTCATGGAAAGGGGTGGGGAAAAGTGTACTGTTCTAAGTAATGTGAAAATGAGTAGAGTATGTAAAATTAAAGGCAAAAATAATTCCATATAAGCACTGTACTCTAATTGATAAAGTAGTATCCCTAGGGGGTATGGGTTAACAACTCTAACACTGCTATGCATGCACACTAAAATGGAACAATTAAGTAAGTGGATTGGAGCCAAGTTTCTCACTATTGCAGTGTTAGATTACAGATAAACAAGGGGAGGATTCTAGAATATCTATATGGTAATGGATTAGAGTCAGAGACATAGGTATGAACTGGTGTTCAGTTTAATAAGAGAAAGACAGTTATACCAAACAACATTTATAGATATATAAATATTCATGGGTTAGTATGCACATGCATACTATATTTAATTGCCCTGTCCATCAATAGGACTTAGAAGCAATGATACCCTAGCAGCCCCAACTGTAGTTCTTAGTTTCTAATACCATTCCACAGTAAAGAAACTAGGACTCCTGGAAGCAATGGCTTATTCTAGGACTGGGGCAGAAATGTAAAAGATGAGACTGGAGCATCTTGTGCCAGAAAGTAAGAAAGTGCAAAGAAAAAAAAAAAAAGAAAGAAAAGAAAAAGGAAGAGAAGGAGGGGCAGGGGAAGGGGAAGGGCAAAGGGAAAGGTAAATAAAAAAAAAAAAAGAGAAAAACCACACATGATGTAGCTATGTCAAAGGAACACCAGGAGCAAACCTACAGAGCTCCCAGTAGCCAAAGCTGGAACAATCTGAGCAACAAACAAAATAAGTTAATATTGGATTATAACCCAAAGCATAAATGTACATGATTCCATACGAATATAAATAAATGACTGAATTAAAAGTGGTGAAAAATGGACAAACTGTCCATGCAGAAGAATTCCAAATAATTTATGTGGATATTCTCTCCCCAAGGAGGTAACATAATCCCCCACTCTCTCAAGTGTGGTCTGTACATAGTGATCTTCCAAAGAGTATAGTATGGAAGGGAAGCATGGTAAGAGTAACTATACAGTGGAGAAAGTTGACAAGCAATACCTGGGCCAGCTGATGAAAGTCGACGTCAACAGTGATAAGTCACATTGAAAGCATGTACCCTGAATACGATAGGATGAAAATAGAACATTGCCTCTATGGCTCTCCTCCCAAAAACATTTAACACAATTCTAATCATATGAAAAACATCCTACAAGTTCCAATTTAGGGACATTCCAGAAAATGCAGTGAGTAGTGCTTTTCAGAACTGCCAAGGTCATCAAAAGCAAGGAAAGTGTTAGAAACTGTCACAGCCAAGAGCAACCTAAACAGATACAACACTAAATGTAGTGTGGCATACACTAAATGTAATGATGCCATGAATAGAAAAAAAGGACATAAAAAAATACGAATGAAGTATAAATTTTATTTCCTAATAATGTATCAATATTGATTCATTAATTATAACAATGGTACCATACTAATGTAAAATAATAATAATGAGGGAAAGGGTGGGGTATATGGGAAATCTATGTAATATCTTTCAAATCTTTTCTGAATCTAAACCCATTTTAACATTAAAAGCTAATTTTAAAAAAACAATTTGCCAACTTCAGGGGATGATAAAGAAACAATTCATCTTCTTGAAAACTAGTAAATTAAGGAAAAGAATCATGCACTGATCCTGTCATTCTTAAATAAACTGTACCCTGAGTAATTTTGATAGCTTTGTAATATGGCAATTTGGTTGGGCTGAACTGTGTACTTGAGAACTCCCTTTCCTGTGTGTTTTTGGTTAGGTTGGGTAAGAAAGATCATACAAGGCTCGTGTAGAATGAGGGCTGTAGTGGCTATTAGCACAGTGGACAGGCAAGACCAGTCTTCCTAGAGTCAAGCTGTTTGAGAATGCAGCCCAAAGCAAGTGGTAAACTTCATCTTTGGCTAAATATCAGCAAGATACTGATATTTAATAAACCAGTACAATAAGGGAAAGTTGAAAATAGTTTTGAAAGGAGAGAGTGAGCAAGACAGAAAACAGTCTTTTATAACCTAATTTAGAAAGTGACATCCCATCACTTTTGCCATATTCTATTCCTTATAAGAGAGTCATTGGTCCTAGCTTACACTCAAGAGGAAGGGATTACATGGAGCATGAATACCAGGAGGCAGGGATCATTGAGAGCCATTTAGAATCTGCCTACCACAGTTTCGGCTCACATCCTTCCGCATACAAAACACACTCATCCCCTCCCAAAGGCCCCGAGATTCTCATTCCATCATACCATCAGCTCAAAGGCTAGAATATGGCATCTTCCAAATCAGATATGTATACGGATGGGGCTCCTTGGGTGTAGTAACTATTTATTTTACTTCTTAAAAATTAAAGGTACTTAATTTCCAAATCTAAAACTTAAAAATAGTATTAACTTCAAGTACATACATACTTCTTGTCATTAGCAAGTTGTACACGATCCATCATATATATTCCAAAGTAAATATTTAAGTGCTAAAGAGGAGATATTTTAGGAGACCTTAATCAACAATTGCCAGGTCCATTGATTAATCTTGACAAATGTCTTTATTAAATGTCAACGAGAATCTAGAAGACTGACGACAATTTCTGGAGTCAGCTGGCAGGTCAAGGCTCAGATACTTGATTAATCCTAATTCTTCCCTGTCCTATTTTTGTGTGTAAAAATGACATTTGTGACATTTTTCAACTAATATCAAAGGAGTAAAAAAAAGAAAATTTATTATGCTCCCTAATTGAAACTTTTTCATTCACAAATGACAGAAGCACACTTTAAACTAACAGCAAAAATGGAATAAGGAATTTACTTGTCATGTAACTGAGAAATGTAAGGCAGACCTGGATTCAGGTGCAACTGAGACCTCGAATGATACTGTCAGACCTTTCTGCTTCCCTTTCTTTCCAGCTCTCAGAACCACTTTCCAAGGGTGTTAGAAAATTCTCCTCTTTAGGCACATATCAACCCATTAAATGTACCACAGAACAGATAGAAAGATCTCCTTTTTTGAGTCAAAATATAAAATTTCAGAGAAGGCCTCTGATTGGTCCAGCCAGGATCACATGTTCATTGGGTTGATTTTTTTTTTAATCAAGAACCAGGGTACTGTCACCACAAACACACCAGAACTAGAGTAGAAGAGGGCCTAAGTAAAGGTAAGGAATAGGGGAGAGCAGGTGGGAAGGGGATCTTACCAGAGAAGGAAAGAAAAAGATAGCTGGACAAGCTAAAACAATTTCATTATGCTGTCTTAACAGTAAATCTAAATAGATTATTATGTGAGTTATATAGCTACATCTAAAATGTACAAAGATACCAACATTTCAGTTCAAGCAAGTTTACCTCAGCCAAGATTTCTCTGTTTTCAAAAACTAATAATCTTCATAGTCATTCATACCATTATGTATTTAGACTTTCAATTTGTTGGTATTTGATACTACACACCACTGCTAGAAGAATAATTATGTTTTTTTTTTTTTTTTTTTTTGAGGCAGAGTTTCGCTCGTTACCCAGGCTGGAGTGCAATGGCGCGATCACAGCTCACCGCAACCTCCGCCTCCTGGGTTCAGGCAATTCTCCTGCCTCAGCCTCCTGAGTAGCTGGGATTACAGGCACGCGCCACCATGCCCAGCTAATTTTTTGTATTAGTAGAGACGGGGTTTCACCATGTTGACCAGGACGGTCTCGATCTCTTGACCTCGTGATCCACCCGCCTCGGCCTCCCAAAGTGCTGGGATTACAGGCTTGAGCCACCGCGCCCGGCCATGTTTTTGTTTTTTATCTGAGTAATTTACCTTATCTTAATCTAAGTATACTACCCTTGTAGATAAATGTTAAAATAGTTTTTAGATATGACTCAACTTTAAAAGTTCTCTAATATAACTCTTCCAATAAAAAAGATGGTATATGCAAGCACAACACATTTATAAAGGTAATCTAGCTCCGGTAAGAAGGTGATACTACTGACATGTTGTTATGTTGTTTTGAATTGTTTTCAACTATTTTCTTTGAAAATAAAACTACACAAAAAACCAACAGAAAAAAATGAATAACTCAATGAGTTATTTTAAGATGAATTCACTTATAACTACCACCATCATAAAGTAGAATTTTGCAAGCTACCCAGAAACTCCTCCACGTAACCCATCACAGTAATAAGTCCCCTGTTCTCCTAAATTTAATCACTGTTCTGACATTTGTAACATCCACTTCGTTCTGTTTAATTATCATGTTATCACCTAAGTATGCATCCTTAGACACTATAATTTAATCTTGTACCCTCTTTAAAAGAGACTTTTAAGTCTCTTTTAATTTATAGGTTCCTCCTCCACTCCTTTCTTCTTATGTCTGTTAAATAACTCAGTGCATTTGAACTATAGAATATTCCAGCAGGTTCCTGTAGCAATTTAGTTCCTTCAAGTCTATTCCTTCAGCTCTCTCAATAATTGTGCAAATTTCTAACAATCCTGGATAAATCCTTTTCTGTTTAAACTAATCAGAGTGGGTACAAATGTCTACAGCTAAAGAAATACTTATATAATGGAATATAAGATGAGGATAAAAGTTATGTGTAAAAAATTTAAACCACATTGCCATGTATGTACCTTTGCAACAATCCTGCATGATCTGCACATGTACCCCAGAACCTAAAGTACAATAAAGAAAATTTTTTAATTGAAATTTTATTTTAAAATAAATCCATATTATGAGAAATAATATTGCAGCTTTGTTTCTTCATGTCATGTAGACACTAAGAAAACTCTTTCTAAAAGTGTTTATCATTTATTATAGATCCATATGCAGACTTCTATCAGTGGGATTACAGCAGGCAGGAATATATATTGATATAGATGAAAATCTCCATGCAGAGATGAAAAAAATATGGAAAAACTTAGGTTTGTAATATGTCCAGCAAAACCCAAATTAGCTTTAGAATTTGAAAAGTAAATATGATTTCGCCTTTAATGAGCATAAAAAATGCACATGATACCAACAAAAAATAATGGTAATCACCTATCTTTTTACTCAGTTTGATAATGGTCATATAACCTAAGAAAAAAGACAAAAGACTCAAAATATAGACAATACCCTTAGCAAAAGGCAAAGTCTCTACAAGTGTGAAGTGACTTTAAGGGTAATTACTACTAGATTTAATTGTAGTAAAGATTAATGAAGATGCATAAGTATTACTTGAAGCTAGCTAGAAAACAGCACATAAGACATTGACAAACAGAATGTCATCATTCTAATGCAATACTTTTATTGACTATCCTTATTCAGTAGGTACAAAAGGAAATACAAAGGAAAAGTCTGGATAACAATCTAATAAACTTATCACATATTTTATATGTTTTCCATATAACCAGGCAATAGTCCAGAAGTATAATTAATGTTTTGGCCAATGTATTCTTGGCATTACCCAGGGTTGTTAAAAGCTCTTCAATAACAAAAACCATAAGAAAATAGTGTTAAGATACATAAGAATGTGTAAATAATAATATCATAACAGGAGTACTAATAGATAATGCTAAAATATCTGCACATTCACACATTATAAAGTAATATAAAGAGGGACCTATTCCAAAATCCCCAGGTTGGAATGACTTGCTTTTGTAGTCTAGGCATCTGGTTAGTCAGTTATGTCTTAATACCAAACTTCAGTTACACTTTAACATATGTCTATGGAACACTGGAAGACAACAGCATACAGCAGAAATGACAGATATGTGGCAGACACTGTTATTTGCACCAACTCCATAGTTACATCAGATACTCCTAACCAATGATAGAACTCTTTCCTGAGGACATGGGCAAAGATTTAGAATTTCAACTCAGGGATCCAGGCAGCTACTACTAATTGAACAAACATAGATGATCCTTGAGACTATGTCTATTTGCTCTCCCTAGCCTGAAGTACATAGGCAGAAGGATAACCTTGAATTATCTGACAAGAGATAAGCTAAAAATAGCTGGTAATAAGCAATAGAAATAAGTGTATCATTAAAATTTCCCCAGAACGATGCTTCATAATGGAAAAGTCATTGAGTTTGAAAAATCATGTTTCCTCAGCTGGTATGATAGGTAGTCAATGATTTAAATCCCTTGTTTTTCAAATCATAGTCAATCTAATCTTTTATACCCCATAAAATGTTTAGGTTAATTCTCATAAAAATTATATTTTATAAAAAGTAAGGTACTGCTATGAGCATGTTTTTTGAAGGAAGCACAAATGTAACATAGACTAAATATAATGTGCCAAAATTTAATATATAAAGATATGTTTCTTTGAAAATGCAAATTCAATTTTTATCTATCATTGAACTTCTATTCTACTATAAGTGATGCACCTTTGGAGATTACAATCCTATGTAGTGGTTCAAAATATGAGCTCAGGAATCATAGTGCCAAGGGTCAAATCACAGCCCTGCACTCCCTAACTGACCTTGGTGACTTCTCTAAGCCTGAGTTTTCCCATCTATAAAATGAAGTAAAAATATTAGCTATGTCATTGTGAAGTTGTATAAACTAATTATATATTATAATGCAACAGTACTACACTATCTTCAACTAGTGAACACTCACCGAGATTTAGGAATTACTGTTTATTGTTGTCATTGTAATACATAGATCAGTATGATTCATTTAATATTCTCAAATCCTACTTCAAGAGTCTGGGAGCATAGGGTGGGAGGGGAGGTGAAGGGGGAATTAGGAGGAAAAAACAGAATATATCTAACAGAATAATATAAGAGAATAATATTGGTATATTGATATAAAACCTGTTATATCAATTCAACTGTTATCAGAATTCAAGTTCAGGTGAAAGGATTAAGAAGGTCTTCATGGAGAAGACGAAATTTTGAGAAAGGCAGGAAATGATGCCTATGATTTCAACGACAGAAGGGTCAACATGAGCAAGCTGGAAAGAAAGCAGAGGACACGTCTGGAGACTAATATATATGAGTCAGAAATTATAGGAGTGAGTGAGGAAAAATGTGAAATATAATTTAAAAGTTAGGTTGGGCCGGGCCTGGTGACTCAAGCCTGTAATCCCAGCACTTTGGGAGGCTGAGGCGGGCACATCACGAGGTCAGAAGTTCAAGACCAGCCTGGCAAACATGGTGAAACCCTGTCTCCACTAAAAATACAAAAAAAAGTTAGCCAGGCATAGTGATGTGCACCTGTAATCCCAGCTACTTGGGAGGCTAAGGCAGGAGAATCGCTTGAACCCAGAAGGCGGAGGTTGTAGTAAGCAGACATTGCGCCATTGCCCTCCAGCCTGGGCTACAGAGCAAGACATTGTCTCAAAAAAAAAAAAAAAAGAAAGAAAAAGTCAGGCTGAACCATATGCTAACAGGCCAAGAAGCTGTGCTGAAAGTTTGAAATTGAATAAAATGAAGTTAGAAACTCAGCATGTAACATAGAGCTGGAAGCCTGTTTATAGTAATAACTTATAACAGGATATTTATATGGGACAATGATGACTCCCTACCCCAAAGTCAAAGGCCGGTCAAGTGTGCTTTATTATTCTTTTACTTTGAATTACAGTAAATATTTTTGTTAATATTTTTAAATTACAGAGAAAGTTTCACAAAATCTAGTTTATCTCAGAATTGGCAGTTACTCTAAACTGTCCATTACCCTCTCAAATGATAATCAATGAAAATATACCACATTAAAGAAGTACACATAACTGCTGTTTTAAAACATATTTTTAATACCCAGATAATAATCCACATTAAAAGCAATATCTTCAAAATCAAAAGATAATCTTTAGATATTCTTTTCTTATTACAAGGAATTACGAACCTCTAAATTTTGTATTCAACTCAGTAGCACTAGACTTGGCTTTATAATGACTTGAAAAGAGGCATATAAGCTTCTCTTCAGTGAAGGATATCTACATAAAGAATCAAGATATATGTTTTTTAAAAAGTAATAAAATAAAATGCCATGCTAAGTGGCAAGAATAAAGTCAAATATAAAGGTAGCTAACGTTTTTTTAAAGCCACGTAGTTTACATTCCCTATCTCATTGAATCTGCCCAGCAGCCCCATTTTTACAGATCAGACAGATTATCAAGATGTCATCTTCCTAACAGGTGAGGCTAAGCCTGGACTCAGGAGCTAGAAGTACAAATGCTAGTGCTGCCTCTAAAGACTTTGTGATCTTAGGCAAATGGTTAAGTCTCTTTAAGTCTCAGTTGCTTCATCTGTTAAAATGGGAATATAACAGTATTTGATAAACACAGATGTTGTGAAGGAAAACTACACAGTATGTGTGAAATAATTACACCCTATGCTAGCATTTACTCGAAGTGCATTCTGAGGAATTCTAGTCCTGGAAGACTGTTGTGACCACAAATGAATGGATCTATAGTCTTACAGATTGACTCTTGGGAATGACTATGTATAATTTTACCCTTTGGAGATTTATAGTGTTCATTAAGACCTTGAGAAATCCTGCAGTCAAATATTTTAAAATGTAGCTTTAACTTCACTTAACCCATAATTTTTCAAATTTATTTTTACATAGAATATTATTTTATTCTTTTCCTTTTCTTTACTTTTACTACCTTTTGTTCTTTTTTCTTCTTTTCTTTCTTTGTTCAGTTTTATGCAGCATTTAAGCCCCTATATCCAAAGAAAATTATTCTACAGAATATTCTCTAGGAAGCATTTTATAATACAGTTAACTGGCATTCCTAGCAGGCATGAGAGATTCAAACAATCAGCAATATAAAATGTGGAAGAGATGCATGAGAAATGGCATCACCTAAGAGAGCTTAAAAAAGAAATAAACTTGATGCAGAGATATAAACTTAGACAAACAGAAAGAAAGGCAGACTTACAAGGACAGAGTAAACACAGTTCAAATGGAGAGTTTGTAAAGATAATAACACTGATGGTGATGCCAGATATGACAGCTATTGCATTCCAAATACATAATATTCATCAGGCATTATCTAATTTGGCAGGTGAGAAGCCTGGTGAAGTAGACTACAAACAAATTTGGGAAACTCTGAGTACCATCTTATATAGCAATATTATTGATAAAATCTCTGGGGAATTTAAGTGTTCAATCATTCAAAAAGCATTCACTGAAAACTGATCTTCAAAGCAATATGCTATATACAGTGTAAGAAGAGTAAAGAATTGGTAAGCTGAAAGCAAATTAGAAGGCAGTAAGTTGGAGGGAGAAGAATATAGGCAGGGAGACCAGCTAGCAAGCTACCAAGTGAATCAAGGTATACAATGATGAGGGCCTGGAGACAGGATTAAGGTAGAAAACAATGAAAAAGATTAGATGAGAAATCAGTTCTGGGTGTCTCATGACTAAGAGAGTGATAATTGACACTAAGAATGGGTTAGCCCTCTAAAGCAGGATCTTTAAACTGCAGATTTTAGTACAGGTTTGTGAAATGGGTTTAATGGATCACAACCAGTATCTTACTGCATTCGAATTAAAAGCAAAGAAAACATCAGAGTGTACCTACACAGTAAGTATTGTTTCATGAAACGTTTATTTCAGAAATATGTACTATAGATGTGTGCACTGGGTTATATGTGCACACATCTATAGTACATATTTAAGATTCTATGCAAATAAAAAACTAAGATTCTATGCAAATAATGAAATAAAGCAGTGAAATAAAAAAAAAGAAAATTTTAAGGATGAGATATCACATATCAATTACAAAAGACCTAAACACAATGATTACTTAGAGAAAATTCTTGGACTTACATGAAATAGGGTCAATCAGAAAAGAGCAGACACTAGACTACTAAGAAATATCATATTTATTATTTTTTATTCATAGACTATTAACTTAAACTAATACAACTCAATCATGTGTAAAGATGACCAAATATTTTGAATTGCTCTGATGTCTCTGATAGACTTTTTTCTTAGTTTCAGTTAACAATTCAAATGTTTAAGACCTGTAGTATACACTATTGAGAAAATCTATAATTTATGAAAATAAAACCCTTAAAAAACAAAAAATAAATCACTAGCTGTATAGACATGCAGAAAGTGTCCTTAAAAGGATTACGATCCAGTTCCATTCATAGCAAAAGCCTTTGACAAGGCAAAAGTTATGCTATTCTTCTGAAAACTGTACCTTGATTTACTTAGGTTTATTATCCTTTCCGTTCAAATACTGCATCAAGAAAAAGCAAGCTATTTTAAAACACTGAAAATATTGCTGTAGGTTAAGAAGAGATAAGGGACTTAGCTGTTACTGTCAGTTGTTTGTGTATTACTTTGACATTTTACAAGACAAGGCATTTGACCATCTGTTGTCTACATCTGCAGTGAATGTATTTCAATGAATACTAAATTTAAAGAAAATATTATTGAGTTTCTAGTATGTAGACATTTCAACAACATCATCGTTTCTTGCACATAAGAAATTAACAATCCTGTAGGAGTTCTATTTATATAATGAACCACAATTAAGGCGGAATATGCTATGTGCCATGATAGAGATAAAATCCAGGGTCTAAAGTGTCAAAGAATAAAGATACCTTTTATTTTTCACTAAGATGATTGACCAAGACTTTGTAAGAGATGTGACATTAAATTGATTCTTGAAAAACAATAGAATTCTGACAAGTCAAAATTATAAGTAGAGATCCATGATCTGAGAAAAAAACAAGATGAGGAAAGGAGAGATGAAGATTTACATTCAACCAGTTTGAATATATAATAAGGTATATGTGCAGAAGGGTGGATGATGCTGTAATGAGCTACCCGGATTGCCCTCAGGAATGAAGGATCTATATTCTAGCTTCTGGAAATTCTGCCAACTTAGATGTCACCCCTCTCCAGAAATATCCTATGCCTAAAAAGAGCCACCTGAATCAAGGTCACTGACCCATCATGGGCCAGCCCACAGTTAATGATTGACTGATGCATAAGTACAAAGGCACTCACTGCAGTACAGGACAACTCTGAAGGTCATCCCAGCTTTCAGAACTCCCAGGTCAGCCGAAGCCTTCATTGAGACTACATCACATCCCATCTTCTATTTCTGCCAAACTCTGTTTCATTTACTTCTCTTCCCTCCACAGAAGTTGATCCCAACAGTGCTTCCTAATAAACTCCCTGCACACTAATATCCATCACAGAATCCTTATTTGGGAAGTCAACCTGTGACAAGAAGCATTGGTAGAGATTTCTGACTTTTAAGATGAAGAACAGAAAGCATTCTACTCTATTTATTTTGTCCTCCAAGATAGTTCCCGAAACTCACAAGTAGACAAAACAATAGAAATTCCATGTTCAATAAAACCAGGAGATATATTCAAACCCAAAATATAACATGGAAAGAAGGAAAATAGAGACCTGTGCATTTAGCAAAATATTGGCTGATTAGACTTCAAAGCACTCAGACAAGAATAACTAGAAAACAGTTTGCCCCACATATCCATGAAGATTGTTTAGGGACTGAACTTTGCCCCCCAAATCCACATGTTAAAGTCTCAAATGCCCATCCCCCAACCCAGTACCATAGAATGTAACTGTATTGGGAGATGGAATACATTATGACTGGTGTGCTTAGAAGAGGAAATTAAGACACAGAAACATACAAATGGAAGATTATATAAAGACCCAGAAAGAAGATAGTGATTTACAAGCCAAGAGGTGAGGCCTTCAGAAGAAACTAACCCTGCCAACACCTTGATCTTGAACTTGACCCAAGAACTATGAAAAAATTAATTCTGTTGTTCACATCACCCTGTCTATTGTGCTTTGTTTTGGAGGCCTAGGAAGACTGTGGGTTGTATCTAATACCTCATGCCTAAAGATCTTAAGCTATTTGAGAAAACTCAAAGGAACAATTAAAAGAAACACAACCAGCATAGAATATAACAGCAAGCTTCAAAGTAATCATCTTCAACATCCTAAGAGAGATAAGATAATAAATTATATCATGAAACAAGATATAGATTGCTTAAAAATACCAAAAAAAATCCAAACAATTTCTTTCAAATTAAAAATGTAACAGAAATAGAAAAAATTAATAGCATATTCAAAAAATAAATTTAGAAATTAGAAAATTTCCCCAAAAATTGAATGAAAAGAGTTAGAGAATAGGAAAGAAAATTTTAAAAACAGTTGAGGAAGGCCAATATTCAGCTAAAAGAGAGACCACGTGACATTAGTCTAGCTAATAAGATGTAAATTAAAGTCATTATTAGGTAGAACTTCTAGGAAAATATTTTAAAAGAAAAAAGACTCAGGGGGCACATGCTTTCTGCCTGTTTTTATTCTTTCTTCCTGTCTAAAATATAGATGAATGCTGAAAATAAAGAATTAATCTTGCGACCTAGAAGTGACCTGCATGACATAAATACCCAGATGAGAAGAACTGGAAAGTCAGAATGGAAGTTGTGTCCCAAATGGTATAGTGAAGCCTATTCATCAGCATTGACCTGCCTATCTCTAGGCTTCAAGAGAACTATGTGGGTAACACTGAACTCCTTTCTTTATAAGGCACAGTGTAGCCAAGTCTTCTATAATTAGCCAATACAGTACTACATCATTATTATAGTATATTATTTGACTTAGCAGATATTTAAAACATGATAAAAACTCTAAATATTAACTTTAAAAAAACTACAATTTAACCAAAAATAGTATATATTGGAAATAGGGGGGTGTATTAGAGTTCTCCAGAGAAACAAAACCAATAGGAAATCAGTATAATAGATAGATAGATGATAGGTAGGTAGGTAGATAGATGATTGATTGATTGATTGACTGATTGATTGATGTGGAGAGAGAGATTGTGAGAAACTGGCTCATATAATTTTGGAGGATAAGAAGTCCCATGATCTACATCTGCATGTAAGTAAGTAAATTCCAGGCTGAGGGCAAGAGAAGATGTAATGAGAAATTCCAGCTCATATTGTGAAACAGGAAAAGAAAGAGGGCAAATTTCTTCTTCCCCTACCTTTTGTTCTGTTCAGGCCCTCAACCCTGAAGAGATTAAATCATGCCCACCCACAATGTGGAAGAGTATGTGCTTTACTCAGGCCACTGGTTCAAATACAAATCTCATCCAGAAACCCCCAGAAATACACTCAAAATGTTTAACCTGGATACCCCTTGGTCCAGTCAATTTGACACATAACATTAATCATCACAAGGGAGTTGCAAGGTAGCATAAATCCCGATTTGTGACATTCAAGCTTAAATAAATGCCTTAAACTAATGAATTGAGAGAGAGCAGTGTAACTTAAAAATATGAACTATTATAAAATACCTAAAAAACTGAAAGTGGCTGCCAAAGGAAGCTGTGGTTTGAAGATAAAAAGACATGAAGCAGGAGAATGAATTTTTAATTGTAATTCTTTTAACACTATTAGACTTTATTAAATGTTCTGCATGTATATTTTTAATTTAGAAAGTATTTGAAGATGAGAAGTGGACTCCAGTAGTCCTTAACTATGCCCTTATCTATCCTTCATACTTAAAAAATTTAATAAAGGGCACTCTCATTTTGTTAAGTGGCCTATGAGCATTTTAAGTCAGCACTTCAAGCGACTTCACATATAAAATCAGAAAAGTACAAACTATTTTAAATTTCACAGTACTCTTTTAGGATGGCTGGTATTCAAACATCTACATGTTCCACATTTTAACTACCCAGTGTGCTGGTGATGGATTTCCAGTTTGATCTTCCCACTGTCCCAGTGATGGATTTTCAGGCTTACTTTCCCAGTGTCCCAGTGATGGGAACCCAGGATTATCTACCTATTGGCCCAGCTCATCTATTCCTGTCCAGGTGGCAGACATCCTGGCTGTCTTCAACTCTTGCCTTGACAAACATTTCTGCAGAGAAAATCCTAAATCCTCACGTGTCTCCTCAAGTTCCCTGAAATACGTACTCAGAAGTAGAAAGGTAGGGTTGTAGAATATACTTCTACTTAATCTGAATAAGTCATGTCAGCTCCACTACAGTGCAGTAGAGTTGCCACTACCACTAGAGTGCAACAGAGTTCTTAGGCCTTCATATCTCCGTTGCTATTACCTGAATTTCAAATGTCTGCCAGTCTAATCATTTACAATCATAGCTCAATGATGCTTGAATTTCAATTTCTTAAATTACTCACCATTCTGACCATCTTATCACATGCCTCTGCGTTTTCTAAGTTTGCTCTTCTGTAATTTCATGTTCATCTATTTTGGTCTGTTCCCTGGGGTGCCTTTTTCTAACTGATTTGTAGGAGTTACTTGTATAGTTTATATATTAAGCGCTAATTGCTGTTAGATTTTGAAACTGTATTTCCACTTATTACCAGTTAATTTTATTCAATGAGTTCTATATTGAACAGAATGTTTAATTTTGATGTAATGTTATCAATTTGCAATTTAAATTTTTTTTAATTTTTCAACTTTTAAATTCAAGGGGTATATGTGAAGGCTTGTTACCTGGGTACATTGTGTGATGCTAAAGTTTAGGGTATAAATGATCCCATCACCCAAGTACTAGGCATAGTACCAACAATTTTTCCATACCTGCTCCCTCCCTTCCTCTCCACTCTAGTAGTCCCTAGTGTCTACTGTTGTCATCTTTATGTCGATAAGTACCCAGTGGATAGCTTTCACTTATAAGTGAGAACATGCAATATTTGGTTTTCTGTTCTTGCATTAATTTGCTTAGGATAATGGCCTCCAGCTGAATCCATATTGCTGCAAAGACATTTCATTCTTTTGTATCACTTTGTAATATTCCATGGTGTATATGTACCACATTTTCTTTATTCAGTCCACTGTTGATAAGCACCTAGGTTGATTCCACATCTTTATTATTGTGAATAGTGCTGCAATAAACATGTGAGTGCATGTGTCTTTTCAGTAGAATGATTTGTTTTCTTTTAGGTATATACCCAGTAATGGTATATACCCAGATGTCTGCCAAATGGTAGTCTGTTTTTTAAGTTCATTGAGAAACCTCCAATCTGATTTCTACAGTGGCCGAAATAATTTATATTTCTACCAACAGTATAGAAGTGTTCCCTTTTCTCTGCAGCCCCACCAATATCTGCTGTTTTTCGACTTTTTAGTAATAGCTATTCTGGCTGGTGTGAGATGCTATCTCATTGTGGTGTTTTGTTGTTGTTGTTGTTGTTGTTGTTGTTATTGAGACAGAGTCTTGCTCTATGGCCCTACAAATTTTTGTATTTTTAGTAGAGATGGGGTTTCACCATGTTGTACAGGCTGGTCTTGAAGTCCTGACCTCTAGTGTTCTGCCCGCATAGGCCTCCCAAAGTGCTGGAATGACATCGTGTTTTTGATTTGCATTTCTCTAATTAGTGATATGGAGCAATTTTTCTAATTTTTATTTTTAAGTTCTGGGATACATGTGCAGGATGTACACGTTTGTAACATAGGTAAACAAGTGCCATGGTGGTTTGTTGCACCTATCAACCCATCACTTAGGTATTAAGCCCAGCATGCATTAGCTATTTTTCCTAATGCTCTCTCTCCCTCCACCCCAACCCCTGAGAGGCCCCAGTGTGTGTTGTTCCCCTCTCTATGTCTATGTGCTCTTTGTTCAGCTCCCACTTGTAACTGAGAACATGCTGTATTTGGTTTTCTGTTCCTGCATTAGTTTGCTGAGGATAATGGCTTCCAGCTCATCCATGTTTGTTGGTAGCTTATATGTCTTCTTTTGAGAAGTGTCTATTCATGTTTTTTTGCCTATTTTTAATGGTTTTTTTTCTTCTTCCATTGTTTAAGTTCCTTATCAATTCTAGATATTAGGTCTTTGTCAGATGCATTAGTTTGCAAAATTTTCTCCATTCCATAGGTTGCCTGTTTACTCTGTTGATTGTTTCTTTGGCTCTACACAAGCTATTTAGTTTAATTAGTTCCCACTTGTTAATTTTTATATTTGTTGCAATGGCTTTTGAGAACTTAGTCAAATTATTTCCCAAGCCCCATGTCCAGAATGGAGTTTCCTGGGTTTTCTTCTAGGATTCTTATGATTAGAAGTCTTATACTTTAATCTTTAATACATCTTGAGTTAGTTTTTGTATACGGTAAAAGTTAGAGGTTCAGATTTATTCTTTTGTGTATGGCTAGCCAGTTATCCCAGCAACATTTATTGAATAAAGAGTTATTTCCCCATTGCTTATTTTTGTCAACTTTATCAACAGTTTGATAGCTGTAGGTTTGTGGCTTTATTTCTGGGTACTCTATTCTGTTTCATTGGTCTATGTGTCTGCTTTTATACCAGTACCATGCTGTTTTGGTTACTGTGGCCTCATAGTAGAGTTTGAATTTAGGTAATATTATGCCTCTAGATTTGTTTTTTTTTTTTTTTTTTTTTGCTTAGGATTGCCTTGGCTATTCGGGTTCTCTTTTGATTCCATATGAATTTTATAATAGTTTTTTCAATTCTATGAAAAATGATGTTGGTCATTTGATAGGAATAGCATTGAATCTATAGATTGCTTTAGGTGGTATGGTCATTTTAATGATATTGGTTCTTCCAATCCATGAGCATAGAATGTTTTTCTATTTGTATCAAATATAATTTCTTTTAGCAGTGTTTTGTTTTTTCTTGCAGAGATTTTTTACCACATTGGTTAGATATATTACTGGGTATTCTATATTTGCGTGTGGCTATTATAAATGATAGTGTGTTTTTGATTTGGCTCTCAGCTTAAGCAGTATTGGTATATAGAAATACAACTAGTTTTTGTACATTGATTTTGTATCCTAAAACTGCTGAAGTTGTTTATTGGTTCCTGGAGCCTTCTGATGGAGTCTTTGGGTTATTCAAGGAATAGAATTGTATCATCGGCAAGGAGAGATAGTTTGACTTCTTTTCCTATTTGGATGCCTTTCTCTCGCCTGATTGCTCTGACTAGTATTTCCAATACTATGTTGAATAGGAGGGGGAAGAGTAGGCATCTTTGTCTTCTTCTAGTCATCAAGGAGAATGCTTCCAGTTTTTGCTTGTTCAGTATGCTGTTGGTTTGTCGTCAATAGCTTTTATTATTTTGAGGTTCAATGCCTAGTTTCTCAAGGGTTTTTACCATGGAAGAATGTTGGATTTTACCTAAAGCTTTTTCTGCATCTATTGAGATGATCGTATAGTTTTTGTAATATAATTCTCTTTATATGATGAACCACACTTATTGATTTGCATATGTTGAACCAACCTTGCATCCTGGGAATGAAGCATACTTGATTATGGTCAATTAACTTACTGATGTGCTGCTGAATTCAGTTTGTTAGTATTTTGTTGAGGTTTTTTGCATCTATGTTCATCAGGGATATTGGCCAGTAGTTTTATTTAGTGGTTGTGTTTTTGTCAGGGCATTGCTTGCTTCATATAATGAGTTAGAGAGGAGACCTTCCTCCTCAAATTTTTGAAATGGTTTCAGTAGAATTAGCAGGTCTTTTTTGTACATCTAGCAGGATTCAGCTATGAATCTTTCTGGTCCAGGGCTTTTTTGGTTGTTAGATTTTTTATTAGTGATTCAATTTCAGAACTCAACATTGATTTGTTTGGGGTTTCAATTTCTTTGTGACTCAATATTGGGAGATTGTGTGTTTCCAGGAATTTATCCATTTCCTCCAGATTTCCTAGTTTGTGTGCATAGAGGTGTTCATAATAGTTCCTGAGTACTTTTTTTTTATTTCTGTGGGATCAGTTATAATGTAACTTTTGTCATTTCTGATAGTACTTATTTGGATCTTTTCTCTTTGTAAATCTAGCTAGTGGTCTATCAATCCTGCATATTCTTTCAAACACCAACTTTTGGTTTCATTGGTTCATTATATGAATTTTGGGGTGTCAGTTTCATTCAGCTCCATTCTAATTTTAGTTATTTCTTTTATTTTGCTAGCTTTGGAGTTAGTGCATCCTTGTTTTCCTAGTTCCTTGAGGTGCAGTGTTAGATCATTAATTTGAAATCTTCCTAATTTTTTGAAGTAGGCGTTTAGCACTATAACCTTCCTCTTAATACTGTTTTTGCTAAATCTCATAGAATTGGGTATTTTGTCTTTTGCTAGCTTTGGAGTCAATGCATCCTTGTTTTCCTAGTTCCTTGAGGTGTAGTGTTAAATCATTAATTTGAAATCTTCCTAATTTTTTGAAGTAGGAGTTTGGCACTATAATCTTCCTCTTAACAATGCTTTTGCTAAATCTCATAGAATTGGGTATTTTATCTCTGTTTTTATTTAGTTTAAATTTTTTTTTCTGCCTTGATTTCATCATATACCCCAAAGTCATTCAGGAACATGTTGCTTAATTTCCATGAAATTTTCTGGTTTGGAGAGATTTTATTGATACTTATTTTTATTTTTGTTTTACTGTAGTTTGAGTGTATGGTTGGTAGGATTTTGTTTTTTTTAATGTATTGAGAGTTGCTTTATGGAGGAGTATGTGGTCAGTCTTGGAGTATGTTTTATGTGCAGATAAAAGTGTATATTCTTGGTTGATAGGTGGAGTATTCTGTAGATGTCTATTAGGTCCAATTTATCAAGTGTCAGTTTAAATCCAGAACTTCTTTGTTAGTTTTCTGACTTGATGACCTGTCTGATGCAGTCATTGTGGTGTTGAAGATCCCTATTATTGTGTGACTGTTTAAATCTTATAACAAGTTTAGAAGTACTTGTCTTATGAATCTGGATACTCCAATGTTGGGAGTTTACATATTTAGGATAGTTAAGTCTTCTTGAATTGAACACTTTATCGTTATGTATTGCCCTTCTTTGTTCTTTTTTACTGTTGTTGGTTTAAAGTCTGTCTTGTTCTGATATAAGAATTATCAATTCCTTCTCTTTTTTCTTTTCCATTTGCACGGTACATCTTTCTCCAACCCTTTACTTTGAGCCTATGGGTGTCATTATGTGTGAGATTGGTCTCAAAGATAGCGGATGAATGAGTCTTTTTTTTTAAATCCAATTTGCCACTCTGTGCTTTAAGTGAGGCATTTAGACCATTTATGGTCAAAGTTAATATTGACATGTGAGGTTCTGAACCTGTTGTAAAGTTGTTAGCTGTTCGCTTTGTAGTTTCTATTGTGTTTTTGCTTTTGAGGGTCTACAGGCCATGTACTTAAGTATGTTTGTGTAGTAGTGGGTATCACTCTTTTGTATCCATGTTTAAAGGTCTCTTGTAAGGTTGGTCTAGTGGTAGCAAATTCCTTTAGCACTTGCTTGTCTAAGAAAGATTACATTTCGACTTCACTTATGAAGCTTAGTTTTGCAGAATATAAAATTCTTGTTTGAATTTTTTTTTTTTTTTAAGAATGCTGAGAATAGGTCCTCAACTAGACTTGGTGGCTCACACCTGTAATCCCAGCACTTTGGGAGGCTGAAGTGTGCAGATCACTTAAGGCCAGAAGTTGGAGATGAGCCTGGGCAACATGGTGAAACCCCATCTCTACTAAAAATACAAAACTTAGCCGGGCATGGCGGCACACACCTGTAGTCCCAGCTACTCAGAAGGCTGAGGCAGGAGAATTGTTTGAACCCAGGAGGCAAAGGTTGCAGTGAGCTGAGATAGTGCCAGTGCATCCCATCCTGGGTGACAGAGTGAGACTCTGGTGAAATTTACAATCAGTAGCATCATCCTTCATTCTGTCTGTACTATGAGATTCTACACTTAAATCTCAGCATTTTGGTATAAAACTTTAAGACAGCATAAGGAATTTCAAGTGAAGAAAAAGGGGAAAAATAAATATCTGCAAACAACTAATAATGACTAAACACTGAACCAGACCTAAAACATCTTCTAGTTGCTCCGCACATTGCATCCCATTACCATCCAGCCACATCAGAAAACAGAACAGTGAGGAACAGAGAAGACACTTGGTAGATATTTTCAAGAGATTTTAACAGAATATTCTTAAATGAGAAAACAACTCATGGTTTCTTATGTTTTCTATAAAGCAATAAAGGGTGAGAAACATGAAATCTCAAATAGAGCTATTAAATGACTCTAAATTTAAGAAAAAGAACATAATTTCTGCCAAAATAGAAAAAATTAATTGGAGGTAGTAGGTTTTTTTGTTTGTTTTGCTTTGTTTGTTTTTAAGGATACTTATATTTCACATTAATCTCATTGATAAGGTGACAAAAAAAAACAACCCTTTTTTTTAAACTGTCTTGCTCTTGCTCTGTTGCCAGGCTAGAGTGCAACAGCATGATCTCAGCTCACTGCAATCTCCTGGGTTCAAGCGATTCTCCTGCTTCAGTCTCCCGAGTAGCTGGGATTACAGGCACCCACCATTGCACCCAGCTAATTTTTGTATTTTTAGTAGAGACAGGATTTCACCATCTTGGCCAGTCTGGTCTTGAACTCTTGACCTTGTGATCCACCTGCCCCGGCCTTCCAATGTGCTGGGATTACAGGCGTAAGAGTGAGCTCTACAGTATCATTTTTAAAAGTACAAGTGAATGTGGATCCATCTGGGCAAAAATAAACTACAAAGAAGACAAAGATGCAACACTCAACCCCTGCACAGGACAACACACTGGAGCTGACCAAGCACATGTTTTATGAACACTTTTTCAAAATCAAACGTTAGAACATATAAAAACTTGTTTGTTCTTATTATTTTGATTCTGTCATTTCTTGCATATCACCTCCTCCTCGTCCTGGCACTTTGTGCAGTGAGAAAAGTCATCAAAATTGGAGGTTGTGTGCTTGTTGGAAGTAAAAATTTTCAGCACTTGTTTTTCTTTTTTCTAAGGGCACCTCCTGTGTTTCACAGTTTATGACTGGCTTGTTGTCATTATTCTCCAGTCTGATATGCCTGAGCTGGTTACTGGGCATATCCCTGACAAAAATACACTTGACATCAAACTTCCCCTTCCATTTGTCTTGAGACCAGACTCCAGCACTGGTGCTGCTGTCCACAGGGCACTTTCATCTCAGCCACCCCACAGAAATACCCACTCCCCACTGACACTAAAGAACTGGTAGATAGGCTTCTTGCTGCTTATAGAGCTGAATGCACTGTCCAAGTACTTAGTGCCATGTTCTGTACTACACAAAATGGAGTACTTAATGAAGTGGTGAATGTCATCCTCACAATAGCTCTTTAAAATGCACAAATGGCCACATTTAAGATTCCAGTCAAATTCTTTAGGATGGTAACTGTGGGAAGATTTCAGGTTTTTTTTCACACTTGGGGCAGAATTAGTCTGGGTATTTCCAGAAGAGTTATTATCACTATTGGCCCCTCTGCCCTGCCCAAATGCCATATTTCCATGTAAGGAATGATCCAGCAGGTCTGGAGTGGCTGTTGAGGGCTCTGATACTGTGGTTGAGCCAAAGCAGGTTGCATCATTAGGTGAAGCCAAGGCACCTTCAGGGGTTGTGGAACAGCCTGTGAGGATGGTGTCTGCTGGGGGGCCAGGGTCTTCAGCACAGGCCCCTTGTTAACCCAGGTGTCAATGTCCATGTTATGCTTTATAGATGGAGTGAGCAGTGAACCCCTTATCACAGGCCCACTCTTTCTTTCCATTTTAGGCCATGGTTTTGCAGGCTTGCTGGTAATGGCAGCCCATGAGGTCAGCTTTGAAACTGTCATGTTCACATTTGTCCCATCATTGCCAGAAAGGATGCCAATCAGTACCACACTGCTAATAATAAAGGCCACTGTCTTGACTGCAGAGGAGCTGACATCCCAAATCATCAGGCTGACCATGCCCACTACAGGCTGTTCACCCCAGGGTCCTTGCTAAGGGGTCACTGTGAACACCCATCTGCCCATCAACCACTGTGCAGCCTAGGGAGCTTGAGGGTAGGTATAGCTGCTCTCATATGTAGAGCTCTGAATCTGCTACCCTTGAGACCCACTTGTCCTCCATGAAAATTAAACCTGTGCTGATAGATTTTGTTCTTCAGACCCCAAGGCTACCCCAAAACAGAATTGTGCATAAAATTATGATCTCTGTTACTGAGCTGTTCATAGGTGGTGAGGTGTGGAATCAAAGGGTCTCTTGCAGTGGACCACAGAGCCTCATTGAGGGGTTAAGGAACTCCAGTGTATTCTGGGCAATAGCAGGACAGATAGCGGTCACTCACTGAAAGATAATTGTTACTCTGATTTGACTCCCCAGAAAGGTAGTGCTGAAAGTCATTTTGTCATGAACCCTATCCTTCTGATGCAAAGAATCACTGTGTACTTTATTATCTTGTCCTTTTGTTCTCTAAGTGTCCATCCTGATGGTCACATGCTTCATGAACAGCCTGGAGAAGTGCAGGGCTCAAGTATACCTGTGAGGCTGAACCTGTCATCTCTGCTCATACAATCTCTGGCCTCACCACCAACTCCCCATTTACCAGCTGGGCAGTGTCAGTGGCGGTAGCTGCTGGGTGCTCAGGCCACTGGTGAGGCACCACCTCAGTAATGCTTTTCCCAAGCCCCAGTCTCTATAAGTCTCCCATTATAAACTCCAAGATTCCCCTGTAATTTTCCACCATGGTAGTTATCATCCTTGCTACTTTTTTTGTTTGTTTGTTTTTGAGGCTGAGGACTTACTACGTTGCCCAGGCTGATCTCAAACTCCTGGGCTCAAACAATCCTCCCAGCTCAGCCTCCCAAGTAGCAGGGATTATAAGCATGTGCCACCAGGCCTGCCTATCCTTGCCATTTCTTTCCCAGTATCCACCTACTCAACAAAATTGTGAAGACAAAAGAACAAGGACTGTGGCTATCTTGTTTACTAATGCTTATCCCAGCACCTTCCACGGGGTAGACAGTTACTCAATGAAGTCTGCAGAATCAGTAAATAAATGGAAAGAATAGGTATTTCATACCTAACTGGAGATTTATATAATAAAAACCTATGAGAAAAATTAGATTTAATTGGTTTTAACTAATGTTAGCTTATAAAATAAGTAGAAGAAAGGGCTAATGGTGATGAAAGAATAAAATATAAAACCATAGAGAAAATCAACAAGGTCAAAGTTTTTTTTTTAATTTTTTATAAAACTGATAAAGCCCTAGCAAGATAGAATAAGTAAATTACTGACATCAAATATGAGATAGGGGACATTATTATGGATACTATAGAAATTAATGAGATAATAAAAGATGTTATGAAAATTTTATGTTAACAAATTTGTCAACTTAAATGAAATGGTCAAATTTAGAAATAGGTAAACAAATTTTGATATGTTGATACAATGATATACTATATAACAATATAAACAAATGAATTATTACTACATACAAGATGAATCTCAAAAACATCTTGTAAAGTAGGCCGGGCGCGGTGGCTCAAGCCTGTAATCCCAGCACTTTGGGAGGCCGAGGCGGGTGGATCATGAGGTCGAGAGATCGAGACCATCCTGGTCAACATTGTGAAACCCCGTCTCTATTAATACAAAAAAATTAGCTGGGCACGGTGGCGCGTGCCTGTAATCCCAGCTACTCAGGAGGCTGAGGCAGGAGAATTGCCTGAACCCAGGAGGCGGAGGTTGCGGTGAGCCGAGATCGCGCCATTGCACTCCAGCCTGGGTAACAAGAGCGAGACTCCGTCTCAAAAAAAAAAAAAAAAAAAAAAAAAAAAAAAAAAAAAACATCTTGTAAAGTGACAGAAGTCAGTCCCAACATAAAATACACTGTATATTTCTAGCAATATGAAGTCAACAAACAGGCAAAAATAATCAATGGATACCAAAAAAAAAAAAGAATAGTGATTTTTGTCTGGGGGATCTTTGGGGGCGGTATGAATGGAAAAGAAAATGGGGGAACTTTCTAGAATAGCCATTCTCAGTTCGATGCTGTGAGAGAATTATGTCTCACAGAAAATAATTTGCGAGACTATTTTCTTAATTATCCTAATAATAATACATAGTATTATTCTTGATGCACAAGAGGTAAACTGATTAATTAGAAACAATGTATGCCATTGGGCCTGAGGATTTAACTCCCTTCTAGATCCCCAGTTAATAGGTGCTATCTGGGGCTGCACTGTTCCGTATTGTAGCCACTACCCACATGTAGCCATATGAATTTAAATTTAAATTATTTAAAATAAAATAAAATTTAAAATTTAGTTCCCCAGTCAGACCAGCCACACTTCAAATGCTCAAAAACCATACATGGCAAGGGCTGCTATATTAGGTAATACATATATGTCCATTTTAATCTCAATTTTTAAAAATAAGAAGTTAGCATAAATAAGTTTATATTAGGTATGAATAAGGTTTTAAAGTTTGACGATGGTAAGGTATGAAACACAAAAACAAAACAAAACTCTTACTTTTGTCAGTTTTCATAATATAACACATTTACTAAACTGTAACATTTCATATGATTACCAGTTCTGAATAATCACTTTCCATGAAAACAGCAATTTGGAAATGTGTATCTGGGCTTGAGTTCATTTTGAAATATAATTAATACCCCCAGGACTAGTCAAATTTGTTTCACCCAATTTATCTTTAAAGGATTATAGAACCAGGGTATTTTCCAGCAGTACTTAGACCAAATGCTTAATATTCAAGATAGGCTTTAACACAGCACACTTGGTGAAAAACACCACCACTGCTACAAACAATAGAACACTTTCTATATCAGCCAAGTTAAACATATCAGCATCTTTCATGAAGTCATGCAATCAAATAGACTTCATTTTACAAGATACTGTCCACTGGACTCTAAAATGAGTTTGCTAAATTAGTATTTCAGTGAATTAGAGTTAAAGAGAATATACAGATTTTCAAGTGCCATTGGTTTAGACCAAAATGTCTTAGAACCAAAAAACAAATTTATCAATAGCTGTCAGCAATCTCTAAGTATTCAGCTTAAAGGAATATGTGTAAATTGTGAATTTATTCCAAACATACAAACAAGAAAATAAAATTTAAAAAAAGGCTCTGATTCCTAGAATAGCCTATGGCCAATTTTTCTACCAAAAGAATGCTTATTTTAAATAAATTATCAGCCCAATGTAACAGCTGAATTATAGTCTAAGGTTTAGCACTTATATAGACATATAAAGTCTAGTGTGTGTATAACATAGTAGCCTGCCGTAAGGCTTGGGAGGTCCCAACAATGTCCAGTTGATGTTGGAAAGATGAGTTCTAAGCCATAGTTGTGCTCAGGGCAGTTTGCCCTGTCTTTCAAGAGCCGACTGTACTCATATCTTCCCAATTCTACTTTCAGGGACATCATGTTAGTGGCTTGAATTAGGCCACAGTGGAAATTGCCAGATGGCTCTCATTTAAACACTGAAATAATGTAAGTAATAGCACACTGGAAAATGGCAATAATATGAAACAGGTCCTACACTAGAAACCTATTTTATGGTTTATCGTTGTGTTGCTCCTGACTGCCGCTCTCACCCACTCCACCATCTTATTTAGTGGCATCTCCAGTCTCTGGATACTTAGGCAAAATACTTTGTAATCGTGCTTCTTTTTACCTCATGGCTTTTTTATCACTTATCAAAAAATTTGGCTGCTGTTACTTTCAAAATATATCCAGAATTCAACTATTTCCCATACTTCTCACTGCTACCACCCTGGACCAAGCCACAACAGCTCTTTCCCAGTCTTCATCTGCTCTTAACTGCTGCCCTTCTACCCCCTACCACCTAGTCTCAGAATAGCAGCCCCAGGGATACTTGAAACCTTGCTGGCTCCCCATTCACAGTAAAAAATTCAAAGCCCCTACAGCGAACTGTTGATCTGACCCCTATTCCCACTCTGAACACAGTTTTAGCTACTTTCCTCTCACTCTCTCCACTCCAGCCACATTGGCCTTTTTGCTCTTCCTTGAATATGTGCCAAGAATTCCCACGTCCATGCCTGTGCATGAATTGTCCTAGTATTAGACTGTTATTTGCTAATATGTGCATGACCAGCTCTTTCAATCCCTTCAAGTTTTGACTCAAATGTCACCTTCTTAATAAGCCCTACCCTGATCACACTCTCAAATTGCAATGCACTCTTCAGCAATTGCCCTTTATCTGGTCCATCTTCCCTTTATCCTGCTCCACTTTCCTTTTCCTCCCATAGCACTTATTAACTTCTAACATACTATATAATTTACTTATTTTATGTAAATAAAGGCAAGTAAAGTTAATACTTTATGAAGGCAGAGTCTTTCATCAATTTTATTCGCAGATGTACCCCATGCCTCTGGAATAATGCTTGGCACATTGTAGTTGCTCAAGAAATGTTTGTTAATGAAAAAATGAGTGGCTATCCCAAACTCTAAAGAATGTCAGATAGCTTTGTTTTCTCCTTTGATCTTAAGATGTTTGGGAACGTGATAACTGGATCTGAAAGCCATCCAAATGCGTTGTGAAAACGTTCAGAACTGTTTAATCACATCTGTGATTCTATTCTGTAAACTAAAATCTGTCAGAAATCTAATGCCAAAACTGTTATTGGAATTTTGTTGCTCACTGCATCACTTCTAAGAACAGTTTGAATCATTTCCTGAGACCCTAAAGGCTATAAATACACCATCTGCTTCTTAGCTGGTGAAGAGACTCTAGTTTGTGTAAAGGTTTTAAACATATTTTAGGAGACCTAAATGGTTTGAATACTAAAGTTAACCTATGATTTACAGGAGCAAAGAAACAAATGATTCTAGCACCCTGTAAAATTTTATGCTTGACTGCTACATTATTTTGTATCTGTACATGAAACTACTTTTCATTTTCTTTACTAGATACTATCAACATACAAATAACAACTCAAAATCTAGAAGTATAAGATTCTTATAACACCAAAGAACCAGTAGAATTATGTACTTTATATTGTTCAATAATAGAGAACCTGTATTATTGCATTTGAACACTCCAATTCCAAAATTTTATAAAATGTCTAAATATTATATGAAAATGATCATATATATTTTGGAGCAAATTTCTAAAATGGCCTTCAGACACAATCTTCACAGCCATTTAGAGATGTAAAGCAACAAATAACCTACATTTGTTTTTAAAATGTGTTGCAATGCTCTAAACACCTAACATGCTTTAAAAGTTTAAATTCATTGGTATGGCAGTAAACATGACTGACAGCTTTAGAATACATTAAAGAAATGAAAAAGAATTTTTAACACTGTTATGCATGTCTGGATGGGAAGAAGGAAAAAGAGAACAAATACAGGGAATTCTAACTTCTCCATACCTCTAGAGGATAAGAGAGTTGTTTGTTATTTGTTTGTTTGTTGCTCTCTTTTAAAAATAAAGTGATAGTGCATGAACTACATTTTCATCTATCAATTTTTGGCAGAAGCATGGGAACAAGTGGTGCAAAAAGAACCTATGGATCCTGCTGTCATGGCAGGGATAACCATAGCCATCAGCATTGAATGGAGATGTAAGATATATAATCATTGTAGCAATCAAAGCACACAAGTCCTACCTTGCCCATTCATATGTAACTCAATGAGCATTGTTCTCTGTGGGCAAGATAAGCAGCCCCAAAGTACAGGTGAACAGAAGATATGGTGAGATTACCAGCGTCAGTGTGAATCCTAGCCAGTTTGAAAGTTCATATTGGAACCAAACCTGCTAAAGAGGAAGTATTACTAAGCAATATTGTATATTAAGAGCATGGTATTATTGATGATTAAATTCTCAAGTATTTATTAATTTTTTAATGCACAATATGCCTTCCTAAGGAAAACTTAGACCTCACTTGCCTCTAGAATCCTTGTTTCAGTGCACACTAAATGTGTAGAAATGACATATGAAAATTTTACAGCTTCTCTATATCTTTCAATTAAATAACAAATATCTAGTGATTGCCTATCACTCACTAGACACATGTTGAGAGTGCAACAATAAACAAGGCAAGTGATGCCTGAGATACATTAAGGAAATCAACATGTGTCCTCTAATTTGGGACCAGATGGGTCAATGTATACATTCATTATTTTCTAGAAAACAAAAACATATATATTTAAAGCCAAATATGACTACAAAAGCAGAGTTCTGGAAATTAAACCAAGGTTTTGCCATAAAAGATAACAAAAGATAATAAAAAGGTAGGCAAAGGTAGTATTCCAATCCTGTATTACATTCAGTGGTTCAGGATAAATTATTTTTATAATGAATCTCAATGTAAATTTCATTTTCTATGTTTTGTACTCACCCACCAGCATATCAAACAATTTAACTTGGGAATTCATTGTTCAAATACACTTAATACACTTGTGCAAATAGGTAAATACAAAGATGTCTACAAAAATATTTTTTATAATTTTTAAAATGACATAACCTAAATGCCTAAAAATAAGGGAATGAGGAAGTAATTATCTATATAAGATATTAGCTATTAAAAAGAATATTTCAAATTCATATATACAGGCTTAGAACAATGTCTTAAACTTCAAAGTGAAAAAAATTAATTAGCAAATGCTCTCTGTAATAACACTGCACTTTTATCTTTTAAAAGCATATACATATATATTTCTATATTGATTTATTTTATTTCATCACACTTTGCTTTATCGCACTTGGCTGATCCTGCATTTTTTATAAATTAAAGGTTTTACACAACCCTTTATCAAGCAAGTCTATCAATATCAATTTTCTAAATCCATGTGCTCACATTCTGTCTCTGTGTCACATTTTGGTAATTCTTATAATATTTCAAACTTTTTCATTATTATTGTATCATTTTTGGTGATCTCTGACGAGTCATCATGACGTTACTATTGTGATTGTTTTGGGGTGCCACAAATTATGCCCATATAAGACAGAAAACTTAATTGATAAATGCTGTGATTTATCATGCCTTTTTGCTTAGGGATTGCCTTGGTTATTTGGGCTCTTTTTTGGTTCCATATGAATTTTAAAATAGTTTTTTCTAGTTCTGTGAAGAATGTCATTACTAGTTTGATAAGAATAGCATTGAATCTGAAAATTGCTTGTGTGCTCTGACTACTCTACCAACCAGCTGCTCACCATCTCTCTCCTTTTCCTCAGGCCTCTCTATTCCTAAGAAACAGAAATACTGAATTCTGCCAATTAATAACTCTATAATGATCTCTAAGTGTTCAAATGAAAGGAAGAGTTATGCATCTCTCACTTTGTGTGTGTTTGTGTGTGTTTTTTTCTTGGTATTTTTCTTTCCTTTTTTGAAAAACTTTTATTTTAGGTTCAGGGTTACATTGAAGGTTTGCTATATAGGTAAACTCACCTCATGAGGGTTGGTTGTACAGATTATTTAATCACCCAGTTATTAAGCCTACTACCCAGTAGATATTTTTTCTGCTCCTCTCCCTCCTTTCACCATCCACCCTCAAATAGACCCCAGTGTCTATTGTTCCTTTCTTTGTGTTCATGAGTTCTCATCATTTAGCTCCCATTTATAAGTTAGTCTGTGGTGTTTGGTTCTGTTTCTGCCTTAGTTCATGAAGGTTAATAGCCTCCAGCTCCATCTGTGTTCTTGCAAAAGACATAATCTCATTCCTTTTTATGGCTGCATAGTAGTCCATGGTGTATATGCACTACATTTGCTTTATCCAATCTGTCATTGTTGGGTATTTAGGTTGATTCCATACATTTGCTATTGTGAATAGCACTGCAATGAACATTCATTCATGTGCATGTGTCTTCATGGTAGAATGATTTATATTCCTCTGGGTATATACCCAGTAATGGCATTTCTGGATTGAATAGTAGTTCTGCTTTTAGTTCTTTGTGAGAAATTGCCACAGTGATTTCCACAATGGTTGAACTTATCTACACTCCCACCAACAATGTATAAGTGTTCCCTTTTCTCTGCAACCTCAACAGCATCTGTTATATTTTACTTTTTTTTTTTTTAGGAAAGCCAAGAAAATATTTTTTGACTTTTTAATAATAGCCATTGACTGCTGTGAGATAATATCTCACTGTAGTTTTGATTTGTGTTTCTCTAATGATCAGTGATATTGAGCTTTTTCTTATATGCCTGTTTGCTACATGTACGTCTTCTTTTAATAACTCTCCTTTGACCACATTTTATTGTGGTTGTTTGTTTTTCTCTTGTAAACTTGATTAAGTTTCTTATAGATGCTGGATATTACACCCTTGTCAGATGCGTCGACTGCAAAAATCTTCTCTCATTCTATAGGTTATCAGTTGACTCTGTTGACAGTTTCTTTTGCTGTGCAGAGTGCTTTTGTTGCAATTGCTTTTGATGTTTTTGTCATGAAATCTTTTCTCATTTCTATGTCCAGGATAGTACTGTCTAGGCTGTCTTCCAGAGTTTTTACAGTTTTGGGTTTTACATTTAAGTCTTTAATCTACCTTGAGTTGATTTTTTTATATGGTGTAAGGAAGGGGTCCCATTTCAATCTTCTGCATATTCAATAATATTTTCTATTCAATAAATGGCTCTGGGATAACTGGTTATCCAATTTATTGAATAGGAAGTCTGTTCCCTATTGCTTGTTTTTGTCATCTTTGTCAAAGATCAGAAGGTCACAGGTGTGTGGCCCTGTTTCTGGCCTCTCTACTCTGTTCCATTGATCTCTCTGCCTATTTTTGTACCAATACCATGCTGTTTTGTTTACTGTAGCCCTTTATTATAGTTTGAAGTTGAATAAGGTGATGCCTCTGGCTTTGTTCTTTTTGCTTAGGATTGCCTTGGCTTATTTTTGGTTCCATATGAATTTTAGAATAGTTTTTTCTAGTTCTGTGAACAACGTCAAAGGTAGTTTGATAGGAATAGCACTGAATCTGTAAATTGCTTTGGGCAGAATGGCCATTTCAATAACATTAATTCTTCCTGTACATGAGCATGGTATGTTTTGCCATTTGTCTGTATCTTTTCTGATTTCTTGAGCAGTATATTGTAATTCTCATGGTAGAGATTTTTCATCTCCCTGGTTAGCTGTATTGCTAGGTATCTTTTTTTTTAGTAATTGTGAATGAGATTGCCTTCCTGATTTGCCTTTGGCTTGACTCTTTTTGGTGTATAGGAATGCTAGTACTCTTTGTACATTGATTTTGTATCCTGAAACTGTGCTGAAGTTGTTTATTAGCTGAAGGGGCTTTTGGGCTAAGACTATGGAGTTTTTAGATATGGAATCTTGTCATCAGCAAACAGGGATAGTTTGGCTCTCTCTTCCTATCTAGATGCCCTTTATTTCTTTCTCTTGCCTGATTGCTCTGGCTAAGACTTTCAGTACTATGTTGAACAGAAGTGGTCAGAGACGGCATCCTTATCTTATGCCACTTTTCAAGAGGAATATTTCCAGCTTTTGTCCATTCAGTATAATGTTGACTGTGAGTTTGTCATTGATGATTCTTATCATTTTGAGGTATGTTTCTTTAACACCTAGTTTATTGAAAGTTTTTAAAAGGAAGGACATCTGTCACTTTAAATTAAAAGCTAGAAATGATTATGCCTACTGAGACAAGCCAAAAGCTAGGCCTCTTTTGCAAAATAGCCAAGTTTTGACTGAAAAAGAAAAGCTCTTGAAGAAAATTAAAAGTGCTACTCCAGTGAACACATGAATAAGAAAATAAAACAGCCTTATTACTAATATTTAAAAAGTTTGAATAGCCTGTATAGAAGATAGAAGATCAAAGCAGCTATAACATTCCCTTAAGCCAAAGCCCTAATATGGAACAAGGCCCTAACTCTGTTCAGTTCTACAAAGGCTGAGAGAGATGAGAAAGCTGCAGAAGAGTTTGAAGTTTGCAGAGAGGTTTGTTCATGAGGTTTAAGGCAAGAAATTGTTTCCATAATACAAAACTGAAAGGTAAAGCAACAAGTGCTTATGTAGAAGCTGTGTTAGATATAGTGAACCCCAAGTTTTTCTTCAAAGAATCAGTATGTCAGTATGTTCAGTTGTCTTATTCTTTAATTCTCTATTTTAAACTTTAACTTCCTTGTAGTTCCAGTAAACAACCTTTTCCACTTGTTCTAATCAGTAGTTCACATCTGTTCCCCCAGCCCCTGGCTCCATCCCGATTCATCCTGGTCACCTGCTTCAGTCACCTGCTCCAGTCACCTGCTCTGGTCACCTTCTTTAACCTAGGACAACCCTGGCTATCTGCTCTGACCTGCCCGTAACCATCCTTCCTGCCAAACCACCCACCCTGCCACTCCAGCTCAGACGCCTGCTCTCTTTAAAATAGCCAATTGGGATTAGTTTAGCTTTTGTGGTCTAACCATAGCCAACAGAGAAATGACACAGCAGTAGGGGTGCCTCCCACCAGGCACAAATATCCCTTCCCCTCTTTGTCCAGGTATGCACTCGCCATTGTTCCATCTGTGAGCCGCATCCTTCTAAACAAGTAAATTGCTTTGCTGAGGAAATTTGTATTTGAGTACTACTTCTTTTGCAGCATCAAAAATTCTACTTATATCAGCTGCAGCAAGTTATCCAGGAGACCTAGCTAAGATCATTGATAAAGGTGACTACACTGAACAACAGATGTTTAATGTAGATTAAATAGCCTTATATTGGAAGAAGATGCCATCTAGGACTTTGGTAGCTGGAGAAGTCAGCCTGGCTCTAAAGATTCAAAGAACAGGCTGACTCTCTTGTTACAGACTCTCTTGTTAGGGACTAATGCAGCTGGTTACCTGAAGTTGAATCCAATGATCATTTACCATTTCAAAAATCCTATGGCCCTTAAGAATTATGCTAAGTTTACTTTGCCTGCTCTATAGAAACAACAAAGCCTGGGAGACAGCACATCTATTTACAGAATTGTTTACTGACTATTTTAAGCCAACTTTTGAGACATATTGCTCAGACCAAAAAAAAAAAAAAGATTCTCTTCAAAATATTACTGTTTATTAACAAAGCATGCATGGTCACAGAAGAGCTCTGGTAGAGATGTAGAAGGAGCTTAATGTTTTTATGTCTGCTAACAACCTCCATTTTGTAGCCCATGGATGGAGAAGTGGTTTCGACTTTCACATCTTATTATTTAAGAAATACATCTTGTAAAGCTATGGGTGCCACAGATAGTGAGTCCTCTGATGGATCTTGGCAAAGTAACTTGAAAAGCTTCTGGAAAGGATTGATCATTCTAGATAACATTAATGATATTTGTGATTCCTAAGAAGAGGTCAAAATATCAACATTAAAAGAAGTTTGGAAGAAGCTGATACTAATGTTCATGGATGACTTTGTGGAGTTCAACGTTTCAGTGGAAAGAGTAATTGCAGATGTGGTGGAGATAGAATGAGAACCAAGATGTGACTAAATTGCTTCAAGCTTACAATGACACTAACCTATGAAGAGTTGTTTCTTATGGATGAGCAAGGGAAGTAGTTTGTTGAGATGAAAACTTCTTCTGATGAAGATGCTCTAAGCATTGTAGAAATGAAAACAAAGAATTTAGAATACTACGTAAACTTAGTTGATAAAACAGTTGCAGAGTTTGAGAGGACAGACTCTAATCTTGAAAGAAGTTCCATTGTGGGTAAAATGCTATCAAACACCATTGTAAGCTACAGAGAAATTTCTCATAAAATAAGAGTCAAATGATGCAGCAAACTTTATTGTTGTCTTATTTTAAGAAATTGTCACAGGAATCCCAACTTTCAACAACCCTGATCAGCCAGCAGCTATCAACACTGAGGTAAGACCGTCCACCAGCAAAACGTCCATGACTTGCTGACTGTTTAGATGATTGTGTTTTTCTTAGCAATACAATATGTTTGAATTAAGGTGTGTATATCATTTTCTTAGATATAATGTTATTGCACAGTTAATATACTACAGTATAACATAAACATAACTTTTATATGCACTGGGAAACAAAACAATTTTTGGGACTTGCTTTATTGCAATATTCATTTAATTGTGGTGGTCTGAAACCAAACTTGAACTATCTTCAAAGTCTGTATAAATGAAATCTAGAAGGATACCATCCAAGCAATTAACAGTGGTAGACAACAGATTCAAATGTGTACACTTGGTACACTATTTGAACCATTTAAATAAGCATATATCACTTTTGTAATAATAAGAATTTTTCATTGGGTATATCTGCCCAATATCTTGCTAACCACCTAATTATTAATAATTGCTTTGTGATGTGATTATCTGGGAGGCAGAACACGCTGGCAGGATAGAAGACTCCACTGATCATACCCCCGACAAGTACATCAATTTAACACTATCTACATAGAACAAAAAAAAAAAAAAAAAAAAAAAACAAAAAAAAAACACCTGCATAAGAACTAAAAACCAAATGAGCCTTCACAGTACCTGGTTTGAATTACACATCACTAAAAGAGGTACTGAAGAGAGAGAAAAAAAAAGTCTTGAATTGCCAGTGCCACCCCTCCCTATCACCCCAGCACTGGCAACATGAAGAGAGCATCTCTGGGTTCTGTGGGAGGGAGAACACAGCAATTGTGAGCCACTGAACTCAGTGCTGTCCTGGTAAAGCAGGAAAAAAAAAAAAAACAGACCAAATTCAGCTGACACCCAACCTCAGAAGGAGCATTTAAACAAGCCCTAGCCAGAGGGGAATCACCAGCCCAAAGGGCCAAACTTCAGTTCCCACAAACCTCACCACTAAGGGCCAAAGTGCTCTGAGTCTCTAAGTAAACATGAAAGGCAGTCTAGGACATAAGGACTGCAACTCTTAGGCAAGTCCCAGTGCTAAACCAGGTTAAGAGACAGTGGAGCACACAACCTACTGAGACAGCCAGGTCAGCTAAGAAAATACTGCCATCACCCTTCCCCTAACCACAGGCTGCATAGGTCCTGGCTCCAAAAGTGACCCCTTCCTTACTCATGAAGAAAGGAGAGGAAAGAGAGGGCAGGACCTTGTCTTGCATCTTGAATACCAGCTCAGCCATAGCAGAATAGGGCACTGGTCAATCATGAGGCTCAGTCACAGCAGAATAGGGCACTGGTCAGTCTGAGGCCCTAGCTCCCAGACAACATTTTTAGACACAACCTGGCCCAGAATGGAACCTACTACCGTGATATGAAGAACCTATTCCTAGCACCGTTTATCACCTGCTAAATGAAGAGCCCTTGGGCCCTGAACAACCCGAAGCAATACATGGGAACTATATCGAGGGCCTTGGGGGAGCTTTTGAGATTCACTGGCTTCAGGTGAGATTCAGCATGTTACTGACTGTGGTGGCTACAGGGTGAAACTCCTTCTGCTTGAGAAAAGCAGAAGAAAAAGTACAGGGGAATTTGCCCTGCACATACCAGAATGTCCACAGGATAAAGAATACCAAGCAGGCTCTTGGGGGTCCCTGATTCCAGGTCTTGACTCTTGTATGGTATCTCCCAGAAGGGAGCCTACTCCCCTACAAAGTGAGTCCCAGGTCAGGCAGCATTCATCACATGCTTGTTTAAGAATCACTGGGCCTTAAGGGAACACTGGCAGTAGTCAGGCAGAATTCCTCATGGTCTGTGGTGGCAGTGACTATGAGGTGAAGCTCCTCTGCCTTTGGAAAGGGGAGGAAAGAGTGGAAAGGACTGTATCTTGTGGTTTGAGTGTCAGCTCAGCCACAGTACAAGAGTACATCATGTAGACTTCTAAGGTTTGTGACTGTAGTCCCTGACTCCCAGACAGAAACTGTAGATTCACTCCAGGCCTGAAAGAACTTGCCACCATGAAGGGAAGGACACAGGCTTCGCTGGCTTTGCCACCTGCTGATTGTAGAGCCCCAGGGCCTTAAGCAAACATAGGCAGTAGCCAGGGAGTGGTTACAGCAGGCCTTAGGTGAAACCCAGTGCTGTAATTGCTTCAGGTCTGATCTGGTGCAGTCATAGTGGTGGTGGCCACAGGGGTATTTGTGTCACTGCATCCCTAGCTGTAGATGGCTCAGAACAGAGAGAGACTCCATTTGTTTACTAGAAAATAAAGGAAGAGAACAAGAGTCTCCCCAGGATAATAAGAGAATTCTCCCAGATCTTTCCCAGGACCGTCAAGGTGGTCCATCAGTGAGTCTACAATAACCACAGTGTTATTGGGCTTGGGCTGCTCCCTGAAGCAAATACAGCTAAGATCACAAAACCCAAGTCATTGCAAATATCTAGAAAGCATTCTCAAGAAGGACAGGTATAGACAAGCCCAAATACTGAAGACTACAATAAATACCAAACTCTATGATGCTAAAAGAAAATCTACTGGCATTAACACCATCCAGGAAAACCTACTAGCATTAACTGAAAATCTACTGGCATTGATTTTCTTCATTAACACTGAAGAAAATCTACTGGCATTAACACCATCCAGGAAAACATGACCTGACCAAATGAACTAGATGTGTGACCTTTCAGATACAGAATTCAAAATGGCTGTCTAGAAGGAACTCAAAGGAATTGAAGATAAAACAGAGAAGGAGCTCAGAATTCTATCAGATAAATTTAACAGAAATGAAAATAACTAAAAAGAATCAAACAGCAATTCTGAAGCAGAAAAATATAATTGTCATGAAGAATGCATCAGTCTTTTCACAGTAGAATTGATCAGGCAGAAGAATTAGTGAGCTTGAAGGCAAGCTATTTAAAAATATACAGAGGAAACAAAAGAAAAAGAATTTTCAAAAATGAAGCATGCCTAAAAGATATAGAAAATAGCCTCTATAAAAAATAGCCTCAAAGGGGCAAATTTGAGTTATTGACCTTAAGAAGTAGAGAAAAAGAAGTAGAAAGTTTATTCAAAGGAATAACAACAGAAAACTTCCCAAATCTGTAGAAAGATAGCAATATCCAAATACAAGAAGGTTACAGAACATCAAGCAGACTTAATCCAAAGAAGATGACCTCAAGGCATTTAATAATTAAACCCCCAAAGATCAAAGAAAGGATTCTAAAAGCAGCAAGAGAAAAGAAACAACATACAATGGAGCTCCAATATGTCTGGCACCAGACTTTTCAATGGAAGGCCAGGAGAGAGTGGCATGACATATTTAAAGGGCTGAAGGGGAGGGAAAAAAAAAACCTTTACCCTAGAATAAATATCTGATGAAAATATCCTTCAAACATGAAATAGACAAAAGCTAAGGGATTTCATCAACACCAGATCTGTCCTGCAAGAAATGGTAAAAGGGCCAGGCGTGGTGGCTCACGCCTGTAATCCCAGCACTTTGGGAGGCCAAGGCGGGCGGATCACGAGGTCAAGAGATCAAGACCATCCTGGGCAACATGGTGAAACCTCGTCTGTACTAAAAATACAAAAAATAGCTGGGCGTGGTGGCATGTGCCTATAGTCCCAGCTACTCAGGAGGCTGAGGCAGGAGAATTGTTTGAACCCGGGAGGCGGAGGTTACAGTGAGCTGACATCATGCCACTGCACTCCAGCCTGGTGCCAGGCCACAGAGCAAGACTCTGTCTCAAAAAAAAAAAAAAAGAAGAAAAGAAATGGTAAAAGGAGTAATTCAATCAGAGAAAAATAAGGTAAGAATGTTAATTAGTAATATCTGAAGGTACAAAACTCACTGGTAATAGTAAGTACACAAAAAAACATAGCATAGTGTAACACTGCAACTGTGATGTAGGAACTACTCTTATCTTAGATAGAAAGACTAAAAGATGAACCAATCAAACATAACAACTACAACAGCTTTCAAGATGTAGAAAGTATAATAAGATACAGATAAAATCAACACAAAGTTTAAAAGTTAGTGGAGATGGAGGATGAAGTAAAGGTGTAGAGTTTTCATTTCACATACACTGACTCCAGGCTTCCCAGTGAAAGTGACAGCAACTCCAGAAAGGCAGGAGGTTGGACCACTGTATATATCCTGTACATACCCCTGTGAAGGGGGCTGAATCCAGGGAGCTGAACAGTGGCTGTCTCTGGGCCCCACTTCCACAGCGTCCCCATAAGATAAGACCCACTGGCTTGGAATTCCAGCCAGCCACCAGAAACAGCATTGCACCTACCTGGGACAAAGTTCCTGTGGGGAGGAGTGGGCTGTCATCTTTTCTGTTTGGGAGACTCAGCTTAGGGCTTTGGAGAGTCCAAACAGACCAAGGGCAGAAAGAATCCCCCAGCACAGCACAGCTACTCTACCAAAACATGGCAAGACTGCTTCTTTACATGGGACCCAATCTGTACCTCCTCATTAGATGGGACTTTCCAACCAGGGCCTCAAGCAACCCCTACCAGTGTTCTCAGGCCCACAGAAATTTGAATACTCCCTTAGAGGAAGTTCCCAAAGGGAGGGGCAAGCCACAATTTTTGCGGGTTGGGCAACTTAGACGTTCGAGCATGTGGGCTTTGGAAATCCTAAGATGACTGGGGCATAAGCAGTCCCCCAGCACAGCACAGCTGCTCTACAAAAGGCATGGCCAGACTGCTTCTTTAAGTGGCTTTCCAATCTTGTTTCTCCTCACTGGGCAGAACCTCCCAACCAGGGCCTCTAGCCAACCCTGCCAGTGTTCTCTGTCTGACAGATACTTGAATTCTCTCAGGGATGAAATTCTCAGAAAGGGAGGTGGACTGACACCTTTGCTGTTTGTGTGACTGAGCCATTTTGGTCTGTGGGCTTTGAAGAGTCCAAACCAACAGGGGCAGAAGAGATCCCCCATGACAGCACAGCTGCCCTACCAAAATGTGGCCAGACTGCTTCTTTGAATGGGTCCCCATTCCCGTTCCTCCTGACTGGACAAAACTTCCCAACAGGGGTCTCCAACCACTTCCTACAGGTGCTTTTAGCCAGCAACACCTCCATGCCTCTCTGGGCTGGAGGTCCCAGAGAAAGGAACAGGCTGCTATTTCCATCTTTGCTGTTTTGCAGTCTTCACCAGTGATACCTCCAGGTGTTGAAAAAATCCAAGGCAACTAGGGACTGAGGCAGACCCCCAGGAAACCTCAGCAGCCTTACAGAAAATTGGCCAGACTATTAACAGAAAAAGAGACAGAAATCCAAAGGTCGACAGCCTAAAAGATAGAAGGTAGATAAGCCCAAGAAGATGAGAAAGTATCAGTGCAAAAACACAGAAAACTCAAAAAGCGAGAGTGTCCTCTTTCCTCCAAATGATTGCGTCACCTTTCCAGCAAGGATTCAAAACTGGGCTGAGGCTAAGACAGCTAAAATGACAGAGGTAGAACTCAGAAAATGGATAAAAACAAACTTCACTGACCTTAAGAACTACCTTGTAACCCAATGCAATGAAGCTAAAAATCATGGTAAGACATTATATGAGCTAACCAACAAAATAGACAGTATAAAGAAGAATGTAACAGCTGATAGAGCTAAAAAATAACACAAAATACAAGAATTTCATAATTCAATCACAAGTATTAACAGCAGAATAGACCAAGTGGAGGAAAGAATCTTAGAGCTTGAAGACTGTCTTTCTAACAGTCAGACAAGAATAGAGAAAAATGAATGAAAAGAAATGGTCAAAACCTCTGAGAAATATGGAGGTATGTAAAGAGACTGAATCTATGACTGATTGGTGTATCTGAAAGAGATAGGGAGAATGGAGAGTTGGAAAATGTATTTCAGGATGTCATCGATGAGAAATTCCCCAACTCAGCTAGACAGGCCAACATTCAAACTCAGGAAATGCACAGAATCACAGTTAAGTTACTCCACAAGAAGAACAGTTCCAAGACACATCATCATCAGAATCTCCAGTGTCAAAATGAAAAAAAAAATGTTAAGGCCAGCTAGAGTGAGAGCCAGGACACATACAAAGGGAAGCCCACTGGACTACCAGCAGTCCTTTCAGTGGAAACCCTACAAGCCAGAAGAGACTGGGGTCCAATATTCAAAATTCTTAAACAAAAGAAATTCCAATCCAGAATTTCATATCTGGCCAAACCAAGCTTCATAAGCAAAAAACAGATGAGAGCCTTTTCAGACATGTAAATACTGAGGGAAGTCGTTACCACCAGACCTGCCTTACAAGAGTTCCTAAAGGAAGCACTAAAGGAAAGGAAAAGAAAGGAAAGATCATTACCAGTCACTCCAAAAACATGCTAAAGTACACAGACCAGTGACGCTACAAAAAGAAACCACATGAACAATCTGCAAAACAACCAGCTAACATCATTACAGGATCAAATGTACACATATCAATATTAACCTTAAATGTAAATAGGCCAAATGTCCCAATTAAAAGACATGGAATGGCAAGCTAATTAAAGAACCAAGACCCATTGGTGTGCTGTCTTCAAGAGACCCATCTCACATGCAGTGACAAACAGAGGCTCAAAATAAAGGGATGGTGGAAAATCTACCAAGGAAATTGAAAACAGAAAAATGCATGGGTTGCAATCCTAGTTTCTGACAAAATACATGTTAAGCCACAAAGATTAAAGAAGACAAAGAAGGGCATTCATTACATAATGGCAAAGGGTTCAATTCAACAAGAAGACCTAACCATGAGCACCCAGATTCATAAAGCAATTTCTTAGACACCTTTGAAGAGACTTAGACTCCCAAAGAATAATAGTGGGAGACTTTAACACTCCAATGACAATATTAGACAGATTATCAAGACAGAAAATTAACAAAGATATTCAGAACCTGAATTCAGTTCAGGGTCAAATGGACATGACAGATATATATGAACTTTCTACCCTAAAACAGAAGAATATACATTCTTCTCACCAGCATATGGTAGTGCTCTAAAACCAATCACATAATCAGAAGTAAAACACTCCTCAGCAAATGCAAAAGAACTGAAATCTTAACAGTCTCTCAGACCACAGTAAAATCAAATTAGAACTCAAGACTAAGGAATTCACTGAAAACCACACAATTACATGGAAATCGAATAACCTGCTCCTGAATTATTTTGGGGTAAATAATAAAATTAAGACAGAAATTAAGAAGTTCTTTGGAACCAATGAGAACAAAAATGCAACATATAAAATTTTCTGGGAACAGCTAAGGAAGTGTTAAGAGGAAAATTTATAGCACTAAATGCCCACATCAAAAAGTTAGAAGATCTTAAGTTAATAACTTCACAACTAAAACTAGAGAACCAAGAGAAAAACAAAATCGAAAACTAACAGAAGACAAGAAATGACCAAAATCAGGCTGAACTGAAGTAGATAGAGACATAAAATACCATTCCAACGATGAGAAAATCCAGGGGCTGTTTTTTTTTTGGGGGGGTGGGGGGAAATCTAATAAAATAGACTGCTAGCTAGACTAATAAAGAAGAAAGAAGAGAATACTCAAATACGCAAAATCAGAAATGATAAGATAGATATTACCACTGACCACACAAAAATGCAATTAACCATGAGAGAATATTATAAACACCACTATGAAAATAAACTAGAAAATCTAGAAAAGATGAATAAATTCCTGAACACTTACACCCTCCGAAGTCTGAACCAGGAAGAAATTAAATCCCTGAATGGACCAATAATGAGTTGTGAAATTGAAGCAGTGGTAAATATCTTACCAAAAACAACAACAACAACTAAAAAAACCCAGAACAAGATGGATTTACAGCTGAATTCTATCAGAGGTACAAAAAAGAGTGGGTACCATTGCTGCTGAAACTGTTCCAAAAAACTGAAAAGTAGGGACTCCTCTCTAGCTCACTCTACGAGGCCAGCATCAACCTGATACAAAAACCCGGCAGAGCTACAAGAAAGAGCTAAAAAAGATTTACAAGAAAAAAACAAACAAGCCCATTCAAAAGTGGGCGAAGGATATGAACAGATACTTTACAAAAGAAGACATACATGAGGCCAACAAGCATATGAAAAAATGCTCATCATCACTGGCCATTAGAGAAATGCAAATCAAAACTACATTGAGATACCATCTCACGCCAGTTAGAATGGCGATCATTAAAAAATCTGGAGACAACAGATGCTGGAGAGGATGTGGAGAAATAGGAACACTTTTACACTGTTGGTGGGAGTGTAAATTAGTTCAACCATTGTGGAAAACAGTGTGGCGATTCCTCAAGAACCTAGAAATAGATATTCCATTTGACCCAGCAATCCCATTACTGGGCATATATCCAAAGGATTATAAATCGTTCTACTATAAGGACACATGCACACGAATGTTCATAGCAGCACAGTTTACAATAGCAAAGACCTGGAACCAACCCAAATGCCCATCGATGATAGACTGGACAGGAAAAATGTGGCACATATACACCATGGAATATCATGCAGCCATTAAAAACGAGGAGTTTGCGTCCTTTGTAGGGACATGGATGAACCTGGAAACCATCATTCTCAGCAAACTGACACAAGAACACAAAATCAAACACCACATGTTCTCACTCATAGGCGGGTGTTGAACAAGGAGAACACATGGACACAGGGAGGGGAGCACTATACACGGGGGTCTGTTGTGGGGGAGTGGGGGGGACAGCAGGGGGGTGGGGAGTTGGGGAGGGATAGCATGGGGAGAAATGCCAGATATGGGTGAAGGGGAGGAAGGCAGCAAATCACACTGCCACGTATGCACCTATGCAACAACCTTGCATGTTTTTCACATGTACCCCAAAACCTAAAATGCAATAAAAAAAAGAAAAAAAAGAAAACTTTAGTCAAATATTCTTGATGAACATTGATGCAAAAATCCTCAACAAAGTACTAGCAAACAGAATCCAATAACACATCAAAAGCGTATCCACACAATCAAGTAGGCTTCATCCTCAGGATGCAAGGTTGGTTCATTTGCAAATCAATAAATGTAATTCATCACATAAACAGAACTAAAACAAAAAAGCCACAGGATTATCTCAATAGATGCAGAATAGGCCTTCAATAAAACTCAACACCCTTTGGGTTAAAAACTCTCAATAAACTGGATATTGAAGGAAAAAACATAACTCAAAAGTGATAAGAGCCATCTATGACAAACCCACAGCCTCCATTATACTTACTGGGCAAAAGCTAGAAGCATTCTCTTGAAAACCAACACAAGACAAGAATGCCCTCTCTTACTACTCCTTTTCAACATAATAGGAAGTTCTAGCCAAAGTAATCAGGCAAGAGAAAGGAATAAAGGGCATCAAATAGGAAGAGAGGAAGTCAAATTATCCCTGTTTCAGATGACATAATCCTATATTTAAAAAACCGCATTACCTCAGCCCAAAAACTTCTTAAGCTGGTAAGCAATTTCAGCAAAGTCTCAGAATACAGAATCAATGTGCAAAAATTGCTAGCATTCCTATGAATCAACAGTGAAGCCAAGAGTCAAATCATGAATAAACTCCCATTTATAGTTGCCACAAAAATAATAAACACCTAGGAGTACAGCTAACTAGAGAGATGAAAGCTCTCTACAAGAAGTAGAAACCACTGCTTAAAAAAATCAGAGATGATACAAACAAATGAAAAATCATTTCATGCTCATAGATAGGAAGAATCAATATTGTAAAAATGGCCATACTGTCCAAAGCAACTTACAGATTCAATGCTATTCCCATTAGACTACCATTGACATTCTTCACAGAATTAGAAAAACATTATTTTAAAATTCACATGGAACCAAAAAAAAAAAAAAAAAAAAAGCCTGAATAGCCAAGGCAATCCAAGGCAAAAAGAACAAAGCCAGAGGCATCACACTACCCAACTTGAAACTATACTACAGGTCTACAGTAACAAAAACCACATAGTACTAGTACAAGAAGAGACACATAGACCAATGGAAGAAAATAGAAAACCCAGAAATAAGACTGCACATTCTATAATTATCTGATTTTCAACAAACCTGACAAAAACAAACAATGGGCAAATGGCTCCCTATTCAATAGATGCTGCTGGAATAACTGGCTAGCCATACACAGAAGATTGAAACTAGACCCCTTCCTTACAACAAATATAAAAATCAACTCAAGATTAATTAAATACTTAAATGTAAAGCCCAAAACTATAAAACCCTGGAAGACAATCTAGGCAATACCATCCTGGACATAGGAACAAGCAAAGATTTTATAATGAAAACATCAAAAGCATTTGCAACAAAAGCAAAAAATGATAAATGGGATCTAATTAAGCTTAAGAGCTTTAAACAGCAAAAGAAACTATTAACAGAGTAAACAGACAACTTACAGGAGAAAATTTTTGCAAACTATGCATCTGACAAATGTCTAATATCTAGCATCTATAAGAAACTTAAACAAATTGACAAGAGAAATAAACCATTAAAAACAGACAAATGACATGCACAGACACTTCTCAAAGGAAGATATACATGCAGCCAACAAGCATTTGAAAAAAAAAGATCAACATTACTGATCATTAGAGAAATGCAAATCAAAACCACAATAAGACACCATCTACACCAGTAAGAATGGCTGTTTTTTAAAAATTCAAAACATAACAGATGCTGGTGAGGATGTGGATAAAAAGGAACACTTATACACTGTTGGTAGGCGTGTAAATTAGTTCAATCATTGTGGAGGACAGCATGGCGATTCCTCAAAGACCTAAAGACAGAAATATCATTTCATCCAGCAATTTCATTACTTAGTATATACTCAAAAGAATATAAATCATTCTCTTATAAAGACACATGCATGCATATGTTCATTGCAGCACAATTCACAACAGCAAAGCCATGGAATCAACTTAAATGTCCATCACTGGATAAAAAGAAAATGTGGTACATATGCACAGCTGAAATACATATACACACATATACATATATTTGGAATACATATACACAATGGAATACTATGCAGCCATAAAAAAACAATGAGATCATGTTCTCTGTAGGAACAGGAATGGAACTGGAGGCCATTATCCTTAGCAAACTAACACAGAAACAGAAAACCCAATACCACGTGTTCTCATTTACAAGTGGGAACTAAATGATAAGAACATATGAACATATAGAGGAAAACAACACACACTAGGGCTTATCAGAGAGTGGAGCATGATGGGAGGGAGAGGATCAGAAAAAATAACTATTGGGTACTAGTCTTAATACCTGTGGAATAAAATAATGTGTACAACAAACCCCCATGGCACACATTTATCTACATAACAAACCTGCATGTGTACCCCTCAATTCAAATAAAAGTAATTTTAAAGACATAGAGTGGCTGAATGGGGGGAAAAAAAAAGTCCCATAGATCTGTAGCCTAAAAGAAACTCACTCCAACTATAAAGACAGACATAGACTAAAAATAAAGAAATGGAAAAAGATATTCCATGAAAATGAAAATGAAAAAAAGGGCAGAGTAGCTATACTTATATCAGACAAAATAGAATTCAAAACAAAAACTATAAAAAGAGATCAAGAAGGTACTATATAATTATAAAGTGCTCAATTCAGTAAGAGAATATAAAAATTTTAAATACGTATGCACTAAATACTCAACCACCCTGATATATAAAGAAAATATTATTAGAGCTAAAGACAAGATAGGCCCCAATACAATAATAGCTGGACACTTCAATATCCTACTTTAACAACTGAACAGATCTTCCAGACAGAATATATACAAAAAAAATTGAACTTAATCTATACTATAGACCAAATTGATCTCATAAATATTCACAGAACAGTTCATCCAACACCTACAGAAAATACGTTTTTCTTCTCAGTACATGGAAAATTCTCAGTTAGAATGGCAATCATTAAAAAATCTGGAGACAACAGATGCTGGAGAGGATGTGGAGAAATAGGAACACTTTTACACTGTTGGTGGGAGTGTAAATTAGTTCAACCATTGTGGAAGACAGTGTGGCGATTTCTGAAGGATTTAGAAATAGAAATTCCATTTGATCTGACAATCCCATTACTGGGCATAAACACAAAGGATTTTAAAACATTCTATTATAAAGACATATGCACACATATGTTTATTGCAGCACCATCTACAATAGCAAAGACCTGGAACCAACCCAAATGCCCATCAATGATAGACTGGACAAAGAAAATGTGGCACATATATACCATGGAATACTATTCAGCCATAAAAAAGGATGAGTTCATGTCCTTTGTAGGGACATGGATGAATCTGGAAACCATAATTCTCAGCAAACTGACAAAGGAACAGAAAACCAAACACCACATGTTCTCACTCATAGGCGGGTGTTGAACAATGAGAACACATGGGCACAGGGAGAGGAACGTCACACACTGGGGTCTGTTGAGGGGTGGGGAATTGGGGAGGGACAGCAGGGGGTGGGGAGGTTGGGGAGGGATAACATTGGGAGAAATGCCTGAGGTAGGTGATGGGGGGATGGAGACAGCAAACACCATGGCATGTGTGTACATGCCATGCAAGATCTGCATATGTATAACAGAACTTAAAGTACAATAAAAAAGAAAAAGGTCATTCATTATGACCAAATGGGATTTATCCCTGGGATGCAAAGATGGTTCAATATATGCAAACAAATGAATGTGATGCATCCTAACAACAGAATGAAAGATAAAAACCATACCATATAATCATTTCAATCAATACAAAAAAGGCATTTGATAAAATTCAACATCCATTCATGATATAAACTCTCTAAAAACTGGGTACAGATAAAACATGTCTCAACATAATAAAAGCCATATACAACAGACCTGCAACTAGTATCATACTGAATGGGGAAAACCTGACAGCCTTTCCTCTAAGATCTAGAACAAAACAAGGATGCCCATTTTCACCACTGTTATTTAACATAGTACTATAAGTCCTGATTAGAGCAAACAGACAAGAGAAATAAATACAGGGCATCCAAATTGGAAAGGAAAAAGTCAAATTATCCTTGTTTGCAGATAATAAAATCTTAGATTTGTTTGAAAAAAACTAAAGACTTTGTCAAATAAAAAACCTATCAGAACTGATAAACTCAGTAAATTTGCAGGATACAAAATAAACTTACAAAAATCAACAGCATTTCTATATGCCAACAGCAAGCAATCTGAAAAAGAAATTAAAAAGTAATCCCATTTACAATAGCCATACATAAAATTAAATATCTAGAAATTAATGAAAGTGAAAGATCTCACTAATGAAAACTGGAAAACACTGATAAAAAACATTGAAGAAGACACCAAAAAATGGAAAAATATTTCATGCTCATAAAGTTGAAGAGCCAATATTGTTAAAATGCTCATGCTACCCAAAGCAAGCTACAGATTCAATACAATCCATATCAAAACACCAATAACATTCTTCACAAAAATAGAAAAAAAAATCTTAAAATTTACATGAAACTAAAAAGGACTGAGAATAGCAAAAGATAGTGTAAGAAAAAACAGCAAAACTGGAGGAATCACATTACCCGACTTCAAATTATACTACAGAGCTATAATAACCAAGACAGCATGGCACTGGCATAAAAACAGACACAGACCAACAGCACACAAGAGAGAACCCAGACACAAATCCACACAATTACAATAAACTCATTTTTGACAAAGCTGCCAAGAATATAAGCTGAGGAAAAGATAGTCTCTTCAATAAATGGTGCTGGGAAAACTGGGTATCCATATGCAGAAAAAGGAAACTAGACTCCTACCTTTTTCCATATACAAAAATCAAACCAAAATGGATTAAAAACTTAAATCTAAGAACTCAGACTATAAAACTATTACAAGAAAACATTGGAGAAAATCACCAGGTCATTGTTTTGGGCAAATATTTCTTGAGCAATACTCCACAAGCACAGGCACCCAAACCAAAAATGGACAAATAGGGTCACATCAAGTTAAAAAGTTTCTACTCAGCATTGAATACAATCAATAAAATGAAGAGACAATCCACAGAATGGGAGAAAACATCTGTTAACTACCAATCTCACAAAGGACTGATAACCAGAAGATATAAGGACCTCAGACTATATAGGAAAAAAAATCTAATAATCTAATCAAAAAAATGATAAAACATTTGAATAGACATTTCTTGAACTCCTGGCCTCAAGGGATCCTCTCATCTTAGCTTCCTTAAAGGATGGGGTTATAGGCATGAGCCACCATACCAGGCCTTGAATAGACATTTCTTAAAAGAAAACATATAAATGGCAGACATATGATAAACTGCTTAACATCACTAATCATCAGAGAAATGCTAATCCAAATTACAATGAGCTATTATCTTACCCCAATTAAAATGGCTTATATCCAAAAGACAGACAATAACAAATGCTAGAGAGGATATGCAGAAAAGGAAACCCTCATACACTGTTGGTGGAAATGTATGTTAGTACAACAACCATGAAGAACAGTTTGGAAGTTTCTCAAAATCTAAAAATAGAGCTACCATATGATCCAGAAATTTCACTGCTGATAACATACCCCTAAAAAAGCAAATTAGTATATTGAAAAGATATCTGCATTCCCATGTTTGTTGCAGCACTGTTCACAATAGCTATTAATAAAATCTGGAAGCAACCTAAGTGTCCATTAACAGATGAGTGGATAAAGAAAGTGTGGTACATATACACAATGGAGTACTATTTGGCCATAGAAAAGAATGAGATCCTGTCATTTGAAACAACAGGGATAATACTGGAGGTCATTATGTTAAGTGAAATAAGCAGGCATAGAAAGACAAACATTACATGTTCTCACTTATTTTTGGGATCTAAAAAATCAAAAAAATTAAACTCATGGATGTAGAGAATAGAAGGATGGTTACCAGAGGCTGAGAAGGATAATGGGGGTAGGGGAACAGTGGGGACAGTTAATGGGTACCAATAAAAACCCAGAATGAATGAATAGGGCGTACTATTTGATAGCACAAGGTGACTATAGTCAAATAATAATTGTACATTTAAAACAACTAAAAGAGTGTAATTGGATTGTTCATAACACAAAAGATATTGCATTCTCAATGTTGTGATTATTACATATTGCATGCCTGTATCAAAACATTTCATGTACCCCACAAATGTATACATCTACTATGTACCCGCAAAAATTAAAAATTTTAAAAGTTTTAAAAAGAAATTGTGTGTAATCCTAGTAAAATGAAATTTAGAAAACCAAACAGCAATCATAGAACAAAAACACCAAAGAAATATTTGCAATGATACAAGACTATACCCATAGACCCTACCTGTCGCACATAAACACACACACAAAATACACACACATCCCAATTTGGCACTACCAGTCTGAATGCACAGGTTGGAATATAATTCTAATAGATAAGCCTTTTTAAACAGGTAAACTGCTTCCCAACTTAAAAGAACTAATTGGAAAGTGACATTAGCAGAAGAAAAGGACTGAGACATATGTAATCTAATGTCTGTTCTCTCCTAAGTCCATTTGTGATAGTAGCACAAAACCCATTGAATTAGAGTCAAGAACTTAAACTTATCATGTTTCACCTCTTGTAACTCTCCTGATAATGCTTGTGAGGGTCACTCTGGGTCTTTCAGTTCTATGGAAATTATTTTTTAACACTATTAAGAACTGATTGACTAATTTAAAAATTCCAAACCTGACCAGTTTCTAATTTCTCTTTATTGAGTCAAATACTTAACTCATGAGGACAGTGAGCAGAGACATAAGAGAGAATGACTAAATAGGACAGTTCACTAGGTTATAGATAGACCTTCTACCTTAGATCAATGTGAAAAGTATACATATGAATCACCTTGTTTAGGTGACAGAAGTTTGTTTTCAAAAAGAAAACATGCAACTACGCTTTCAGCATAGTTATGAGGAGAAAAGTCTACCTGTATTATCTGGCAAGGAGAGAAGCGGTCAACTACCAAGGCCAGAACGTAGTCCCTATGAAGCCTGTCTTAGAGACTAAGTTCTGGCCTTGGTAGGAATTAATAAGGAAGTACAAGCATTCCTTATTAATTCCTAATTAATAAACCTCAAATATTAATAGATACCCTGTGGACTCAGCTTTCAATTATATGAATATTATCAAAACTGTTTTTATAAATCTGTAACATTCTAATGTATTTGGCTTTTATTTAACAAATATTTATTAAATATCTACTCTTTGCCAAGAATATTGTAGGCAGACAAGGAGCCTTTCTCCCATTTAACTGGGAGTGTTAACGAAGCAATATATAAGCAGGCAGTTATGAACTGGATCCTATCGCAACCCTCAGTAACTCAAGACTTTTACTCCTCTTGAGATTGAGAAAACTTGACATACACTCCTTGGCCATATTTTCTTCAGCATACACATTCACTTTCTTGGTTTACTCATCCAGTCTTGGGACTCTAAAATTTACATCTCAGGCCAAGAATACTTGCTGAACTCTAGACCTATATATCCAGCTACCTAATTAACATCTGCACTTGGATGTCTAGTAGAAATTTGTACATGTCAAGTCCAAAACCTTAGACTGATCTTTTCTTTCAAACCTGAAATTCCATCCATCTGCCCATCAAACCTAATCATCCTTGACTTTCTCTCTTTCTCTCTCTCTCTCAAAATATTTAATTTGTCAGGGACTCCTGTTTTCTCTACCTCCACTGGTAGTGAAAACTCCTGTTTTCACCACCTCCACTGGTACCTTTTTAATTTCAAGTTACCCTCTCTCTCTAGTCTCTTTGCTTCTACCATTGCTTCTCTTTACTCTTTGTCTTGGCGCAGACACAGAGATCACTTAAAACCGGATTCAGACCATACCTTTCCAGGCTGTTCCAGCCTTCCAATACCTCCCCACCCCCTGCATCAGCCTTCTCAAATATTTCTCAAATGTGGCAGTGCTGCCTCCACACTGTGTTGTTTATTGTCTATTCTCTCTGCCTAGAATGCTCTTCCCTTACATAACAGCATGACTGAGAGGAGAGGGAACTCCTCCTAGTATTTCCAGTATTTACTCGAAGGACACTTCCTTTTTTTTTTTTTTCTGCTGCCACCACCTCCCCTGAGTAATGTTTTTTAAATTGCCAAGTATGCCTACCCTTTGCATTCCCAATCCCTCTTACCCTACCCTTTTTTATATCATTTTTTTCCTTAGCATTTCCTTAGTTAAAAGGTGATAACCTTTTAACATACTATATATGATTTTGTTGATCATCTGCCTCACATTACTGGAAACTAAGCTCCATGCAGGTAGGTATTTTTGTGTCATTTGTTCACCAAAGCACCTAGAACAGTTCATGACACATAAGAGGCACTCTATAATTATTTGGCGAATGAATGCATTAATTAATAAATTATCCCCTCGCTCTCCTACAAGATCAGGATTTTTTTAACTACATTATCCCCATCTGCAAACTAAAAGTGCAAGGAGGTTGAGTTTTTATTCCGTATGTCATGGGGAATCACTGAAGAAAGTAATGGCATGACATTAGCTGATCCAAATTTTAAATAGACTACTCTCATTTCTTTATAGAGATAAAATTTCTAAGAAGCCTGAAACTGAAGCAGAAAGAGGAAGCCCAGAAGCCACTATTAAATAAGTATCAGAATTATGTACATAGAACCAAAAATCCATTTGGAGAATATATTGACAACAGACATAGCACAACAAATGTGACAAGTTGCTTTTATTGGTATTTCATATTATGCCAAATTTTGAACCATCTTTAACAATAATGATAATAGTATAACTTTAATGCTTATATTTGTCCATTGCTCATTGTTAATGAACATGTGAATATATACCCTTCTGTATATTTCTCTCCATAAAGCAGATAAACTCTAGACCAATACAACTAAAACTGGGGGACATGTTACTCTTTGAAATACTGATGACAAAATATTTTCTTATATTCATATTGAAGGTATATTGCATTTTCGTATGTCACGAACCTTAGGGCTATTTTAGAAGTCAGTCATAAACACCAAAAAACATAAATTCTGATATGGAGAAACTAGTCTTTAAATACAAAAACAAAATGCTAAAAGGGCAATTAATTCTTTTTTTAGTTCCTTCTTTACTTTTTTACTCAGATTTCAGCTTCGAACAAGTTATTTCAACACTTTTAATTATTCCAACACAAAGTGATCAATATCATTTTTTCATAGTTGCTAATTATAAAATGGAAGTAGGAAATACTATGTACAGAAGAAATTATTTTATGGTTTCAGTATCAAAAGCTTTCTGGAGTGAAGGAGGGAGGAGAAGGGTTTCACATGCTACTGTGTATTTTTCCTCATTCACTTATTCACTGACCTTTACTCAAAACCAACAGCAAGGGGAAACAAAGGTGGAAACAACCCCAGGGACGCAGACAGCTTGAAAATAAAACCCCCGCATGATCTTTAGATATGCAAGTAACTTTCAAGCTGCAAGCATCAGGAGAATAATGAAACATTTTCTATGCAACTATATTATTTAGCTGTCAGATACACACATGCCTAATTTACCTGAGCAGACCAGGCAAAGCATCTGAAAGGAATGGCTGATGAGAGCCTGCAACAAAAGAAGCATGTCACAGAGGAAGCTCAATCTGGATAAAGACAATTTAAGATGAGTTCAGAATGTTGTCATGTGATTAAAATTAGTCTTTTATGAAAAAATAATAGTCATTATATAAATCATACATACTAGAAAAATATTTTCTGCTATAATTTACACAAATATAGGTGCTCATATTATTTAAAAATTAAGTCTATTTTATACTAAATGAAAGCAACCTAGTTATTCTTTTGTATATTTTAAATTCATGCACTTAGAATTTCTTCATACAATAAGGGGATCCTATTTTAATTTAGAGAACTTAGAAGGGAGTTAATCTAAAATTGTATAAACAATGCAGCAGTTTGTCTTGTGCTGATTTTTGTAATTTTGCTTTTCTGTTTGTTATCAGACACATTATACAACATTTTTTTCTGGCAAAGATAAGATGCACTTTCAAAAGACAGGCAATTTTAGGAAGCACATTTCCACATCAAGGACTATAACTAAATATGGTCCACCCTAGAAGCAAAATGAGGTCCTCAGTCTCTTGCCTGGACCTTATAAATCCACCTATTTGTCTCCTTAACTTTGTCCTCTTATCCTTTCAAAATCATATTTCACATTGTTTTCCTAAAACGATCTACTAATACTAATCATGAACTTATCAAAACTTGGTTCACATTGATTTCACATTCATTGATCTTCTTTCTGAATGACTTTCAAATTGAAATGCCCTGAAAATGGGAGGAAATGAGAACCACATCATCATGGCCATAAAATTAGTAGAAAATTAAGTCATATACTGCTCAGGTGATGAATCCACCAAAATCTCAGCAATTACCACTAAACAAATTATCCATGTAACCAAAAACCACCTGATCCCAAAAAAATTATTGAAAAAGAAAAAAAAAAAACAAGAAGCCCTACATGATCTTAATACATATATATTTCAAACAGGATGGAGACTCAAAGCAAGACACCAGCTATGTAAAAAAAATCTCTTCACCAATGCTTTCTCCTCCACGCACTCACAGGTGATTTTCAGTGAAGTAGTTAAAGAATCATGAGATACTTTAATATTGTATATGGTTTCATCTCACTCTCTAATTTCACATCTATTGTTTCTGGATACTTAACTGAAACCCATTTTAATTCCCTTCAATTTGAATATCTTCTCTTTCTCTCTCTCTCTCTCTCTGTCTCTCTCTCTCTCACTCACACACACACACACACACACACACACACACACACAAAAGTAACTATGAATGAAGTTATCCTTTGTTTATATCATCCAGAGATGACTACAATTCATTTGAATTAAGAGAAATTATTAGAAAATGTTGACTTTTTATACAACCTTGGTACTGAAAGTTCCCTGATGCAAATAAATAAATAAGTTAAAGAAATAAATTGAAGAAAGAAGATAAAGCTTCTTAAAGGATATAGAATTTCATGATAAACTAAAGTGGATTCAAGTCATATTTAATCATTATTACTTTTCTTGGATAATCTATTATGTCTATTTAAGAATATTTAATAACATTTACACTGGCTGAGCACTATCAGCGTATTAGTTTTCATAGTAAATTTATGGAAGACCAGACCAAGTCCTATTCTCGTGTCTATTTAATAAATATTGACTTCTTGTTTAGGTATCACATAAGATTTATTGACATGACAATTCCTTATTTTCTGAGGATTAAAATTTTTATTAAGCCCCAAAACTAGAAGGCGGTATCAATACTAGTCTTGGTCACACTCATTTATCATAAAATTCATTCAAACCACAGATTGAGGTTTCCATAAAACAATTAGTCCTGTTTCTCATTCCATGCAAACAGGATAGATAGAAGCTATTCAAACATTCTTTCTCAACCCAGATATATACACAGAACTCTTGAATCTAGATGCAATGCTGAATTTAGTAACAGTGCACCTAAAACCAGCCAGCTCTATCAAAAGGCAAGGTGAGACAGGGGAGAGGCACAGCAGTGCAGTCACTGTGCTGCCAGGTGAGGATGGGGATCATCACGAAATGGCCCACTGTCACGTTGTCAAAGTGGAAAACACTAAATTAACTTGCATACATGAAGATCCTCTCTAGATTTACATGCAATTGTCATCTAAGAGAAAATAAAGGACAATATGAAGGGATTTTGCTTATGCATCTATTTGTTTGCTTTTTAATTTCCCACCTAACATAGAGCAAAAGGGAGAACTCTAAGGAGGCCCTGAAATATAATCTGAAACAATAATCAATAATTGGATTGCTAAGAGAAATTAAGGATCCACAGAGGAGTGCACCTGAGAAAAATAAAGCCACCTTAGGCTTTTGTTGATTTGCTTATTTCCTTTAAATAATATATGCAAAGTTTCTACATAATGTCAGCATATATTAATTAAAAGTATTTAATAACTGAGCAGTTATTATGATTGATATTATTATAATGAATTTCTAGCAAAAGAATATTTGCAAAGCAAACACTCTTGATAAAGACACTATAAGCAAGTATGCTGAAAGAATAAATAATAGTTTGCTCCTTATTGAAACATTATTTTTATTGTGTTCTCTTGTTAAGAGGGAAGAAGATAGGAACAGGTAGGAAGAATAGAATACCATATGTATATATCATCAGATAAAGACTAAGCTAAAACTAATCAATTTTTACTAATTAATAACTATAGCCTTTCACCAAAGCCAGAAACCAGATATTAATTAAGTGCATATATATGCACTTTATATAAATATATTTGGTTTGATATGCTCCAGATGGGCTCCCATATTATTCAACCCAGAAACTAAAAATCAAAATAATTATTATGCATTCAGAAATTGTCATGGCCTTAACCTCAGAAAAGTAAAGTTTTACAGAGATCCCCAAAACAATAACTTGATTATTCTAAGTTATCAACACAACAGGTACTTTCATGTTATCCTAATAAAACAATTACTTACCTACAGCACTGCCTGGTACAGAGTAAGTGCTCAGTAAATATTTGTTAAATTAATGAATGAACCAGAGGAACAATGTAATGGCATTTTGCCAATGATCAATAAATGTATTATTTTTTGAATGGAATAACTCTGCTTAAACATAAGAGGCACAAAATCAGTCAAGAAAGGATCTTAACGTAGTCTCTTCAAAATACTGTTTAATCTTAGAGGGTCAGAGAGTATTTAACTCTGATACGTTTTGTGATATAAGCAGAAGTATCAAAACAGCTTTACAAAATTCTATATGAGAACACCTTGGCTCATTTCCCTCACTCACCAAATCAAGTCATTAAAGATCACTTTTTTTGTATTATGGAAACTTATCATCCTTATCTGATGATATACACATATACATAAATTCTTACAGGAAAGGTGACACGGTTTAATTATTAGTCTTGAAAACTGCTTCTCAAACAAGACATCACCCTAAAAAAAAAAAAAAAAAAAAAAGCCTAATGAAAAAGACTGCTTTTACTCACTACTTGTGTGTTATCCAAGGAAAATACAGACAGCTTTTAGGTGTCTGGGAGAAGGCTATTTGCTTAGAAAGGCATTTTTCAGGCAAAAAAGGTAGATAAATGACAGATGTTTTACTTCAAACTCTGTCATTTATCAATTTGGAAAATTAACTTGAAGTATAGGTTACCATTTTCTACAAATATGATAAGGTTAACATTTGCTGCTATCATGGTGGCATCAAAGTATAGCAATCTCAGAATAAGGCAATGTAAGTATATGTAACTGCAAGAATACATTACTCAATGCAATTTAAAATGTAAATGGTGATTTTATTTAGGTGCATTTAAATGAAAAGAACCAAGTTTATTTCTTTTTTCAAAAGTATCTTTAGGGCCGGGCGCGGTGGCTCAAGCCTGTAATCCCAGCACCTTGGGAGGCCGAGGCGGGTGGATCACGAGGTCAAGAGATCGAGACCATCCTAGTCAACATGGTGAAACCCCGTCTCTACTAATATAAAAAATTAGCTGGGCACGGTGGCGCGTCCCTGTAATCCCAGCTACTCAGGAGGCTGAGGCAGGAGAATTGCCTGAACCCAGGAGGCGGAGGTTGCGGTGAGCCGAGATCGCGCCATTGCACTCCAGCCTGGGTAACAAGAGCGAAACTCCGTCTCAAAAAAAAAAAAAAAAAAAGTATCTTTAATGGCTTTAGTCACATCAAATCCATCCCATATAGATAATCTATCATAAAAATGAAAGGGTGATAATTTTGGTCTGAAAAATAGCAACTTCGAATTTGAAAAGTGTATCTCGTTTTTGGAATCACTGCTGCTATATCCACATTTTACCTTTGCAAGAGAAAGATAAATGTATAAAGATCATATAATAATTTGAAGGTCATTATAAAACAACGCACATACAAAATTAGTATCTGGTACTAAGAAGAGAGTTAAAATTAAAAAATAAAAATTGGAATTCTTTATACTTAAATTTAACCTATAGAAAATACATCAAATTCTTCAAAAGAAAATAAAAAGGGATATTTTGAAAACAGTTTCCCGGTAATGCTGATAATCTTCCCTGACTAGAATAATCTGAAAATGCTATATAGCCACAATATAGTATTGATAATTATATTTTCCTGTTTCATTTGGGTACCAGGTATTTCCTTCTCAGTGTCCAGCCATAGTCTTCAGATCTTACCATATCCACAGCTAAACTTACCTTCCTTCCCCATCTTTAATCTATTGTCTTTCAGATAATCTCGATCAGAGTTAACAGCATGGGAATAGCATTCTCCTAAACTATAAATTTGAGTCTTTCTCAAGAAACTCCTTTCTTCTTAACGCTCTATGAATCGGCATGATCTTTCAATGCTCTCTCTAAAATTTCTCTCAAATCTGGCTGAGCTTCTTGCCTCCGTGTTATTAAAATTGCTTCATAATCTTTCAACAAGGCTAATGCAACAATCTCCTAACTGCTGTCCCTGTCCCCACTTGCTTTCAATTTGGTCCACTGTCTAAGGTGCTCCCAGAATTACATTTATTAAGAAGCATTTATTATATAATTATATCTCTTCTCTTATTGAAAACTTCTTTCAGCTCACTACGGTCTTTAAAACAAAGTTTCAAAATCTTTTTTTTTCCTTTGAGACAAGGTCTCACTCCGTTGCCCAGGCTGGAGTGCAGTGGCACGATCTCATCTCACTGAAGCCTCAACCTCCCAGGCTCAACTGGGGCTACTGGCACACGCCATCATGTCAAGTTAATTTTGTTTATTTTTTGGAGTGAAGAGGTCTCACTGTGTTGCCTAGGCTGGTCTCCAATTCCCGCACTCAAATGATCCTCCCACCTCAGCCTCCCACCTCATTTGGGCACATGAGCCACTTCACACACTCAAGTTTCAAAATGTTTAACATGTCATATATTACTCTTCAAAATTTGACTACACTTTACAGCATCAACTTCTACTTCCCAAACCTCTATACCTAATAACCTATGGAATTTCTCACTTATGAGTTTAAGGCTTATGGGTGGTTATACGCGCTATTTTTTTCTGCATGGTTTGCTCTTTTCTAGAAAATTCCTGCACATTCCCCAATCCCAACTCAATTTTTATTTCCTCTATGAAATCTTCCCCAGTTCCTCCACAGTAAGACACTGTTTCCTTTATAGAGCTTTCATTGAAACAAGGAAGTTCACCATGAAAAAGGAAGACAAGATTCTGAAAATAGGAAATTTCAAATCCAGAGGAGGAAAAGGGAATTCCCAGAAAGATGCTGAAAGGAATTTCCTGGAAGACAACTATGCAGTAAACCAGGGGGAAAACCAACAACCTAAAAAGCAGGAAATGGACATTGGCTGGAGTCAAAAGAAAAAGCATGCTATCAAATTTCGAGGTATCTCGATCTATTGAGAGGAAATTTCAGGTTTTTTTCCAGATAATTTGGAAGAAAATTAGAGATAAACACCTAGAAAATTTCCTCCCCAAAAATAATGAGGCTCCTGTTGCATCCAGGATAAATTAAAATTTGTGTAAGAAAAGGAATGTAATCAGTTTCTATGAGACTCAGCTCTGAACAATAGTTACTAATGAGAGTAACATAATCCCTGAATATTAAATAAACAAAAACATGTTAATCATAGCTATATGATCCCTGAATATTAAATAAACTTAAATGTGTGATATAATTAAATTGGGAGGAATTTATATGACAATTAACTCTTCATCTTCCTTAAGAGGATTGGATGATATGTAAGACTGAAAAATCAAGAAACAGAAGTACACTCATATGCCTTTTAGATGCAGGAGGTGAAGGCCGGAAGAAACTGCAAAAGATCCCTAAGGACCAAGAAGGACCTCTGTTCCACAACTTCAGGGGCATCATTCAGATTAGTTCTCTGAGAGTGGTGCCCCAGCATTGTGAAACAGGGGACTTAGGATCAGAAGACCAGAGTGGGGACAATGAGGTAGGCAAACACTGTTTTTCATTACACCCTTGTAGTATTATTTGACCTCATAAATTATGTATGTAAGAAAAACATCTCAATGTAGGAGAATAATGGTGGCAGCATTCAAAGTAATACATCTTTGATCTTAAATATCATTTTCTGCCAGGAGCAGTGGCTCACGCCTGTAATCCCAACACTTTGGGAGGCCAAGGCGGACGGATCACTTGAGGTCAAGAGTTCGAGACCATCGTAGCCAACATGGTAAAATCTCGTCTCTACCAAAAATACAAAAAGTAGCTGGGTGTGACGTTGTGTGCCTGTAATCCCAGCTACTTGGGAAACTGAGGCAGGAGAATTGCTTGCAACCAGGAGGCGGAGGTTGCAGTGAGCTAAGACTATACTATTTCACTCTAGCCTGAGTGACAGAGGGAGAATCCATCTCAAAAAAAAAAAAAATCATTTTTTACCCCAACTAAGTTGGTAAATCTCCATTATACTTCTATAAAATCTTCAACTTAACTTTTCATGAGATAATAATAGTACAGTATAACTTATTATCTAAACTTAATCTTAAATTCATATTAAAATAGGATAATATCAAGTAAGTCTCAAAAGTAAAGCAGTAACATTTAACAGCCATTATTTTAAGAGACAATTCCAACAACAAAAAAAAATAGCTCAAGTTTGACAGAGGTAAATATATTTTAAAATTCTAACAAGTTGTATTGAGAAGTGTTAGCAAAATTTGCAGTAAAAATCCTAATTGTTATATGGTACCATCAAGTGCAGATATAGCTCTCATATCTGACACAATTAGGATAACAGTTTAATTAGAAAAGTTGGTTAAAATAAAAAACAAGAATCATTTTTTTTTTAAGGTAAATCCTGTGGTAGACAATGTTGATGTGACTTAAAAGCCATGTATCACTTCTTTCTTAGCTGACCCATGACAATTTTGTTTGGGTGGCAATGTTTTCCTTACAGGCAGGCTCCTCCCTCAGCCTCAGGATATAAACCTGGATCAGTCTCCCACCATTTTAGCAAACTGGTTGAATACTGCCATCATTTAAGGGTGGGCATGTGATGCAATACTGTTCCCTGAGGCAAGAGAAAATCTGCTAAGGAGTTATATAAGGCCCTTCTCTTTGACGATTGGAGAATAAGATATAAAGAGAAGGTGTGCCACACCTTCCATTTGCCCGGGATGATGCCACCTAAGAATGGAAATTTGGTTCCATGAGAGCTACACTGCTACCCAGAGAATCTCAGAAAAGAGAAAAGTCCAGAAGACCTGATCATCCTTGACATGTTAATTCATCAAACTGGAAATAGTCTAAGCATGAAATTCTTATGTGAAATAATTAAATACTTTTACTGTTTGAGTACTTTTTATTAAGAAATTATATTCCTTGACTATGAATGCATTGTAACTGATACAGACATACTTTAAATTTTAACTTTTCACTGAAAGCTTACATTTTTACTTAAGTGGTCATTTGACACAGGGTTTGGACCTTTCCTTTGAGTACAAGTCTTGAGATTAGAATTCTGCTCAGTCTTTCTTTAACCGGGAACTAAAACATAATGACTTACAAGACAGTCTGAGAAATTACTCTTAGACTTTTACAGTGTTCTTATTAATCATTAATGTTTTTCATACATACCTACCATAATGATAGTTTTTACTGACTTGCCTTAATCATTTTCCAATGCTTTAATGTATAATTTTTATTTTCTTTTATCAGAAATATTGTACAGATTATGTGAGAGATATACTCAATCTAAAGATGAATAATTTTTAAATGTCTAATATAACCCATCAAGCACACACAAAAAGAACATTACCAGGAAGTTTGAAGCCTAGGACTAGAATTGTTGGCTATGAAGGTATGTATGAACATCATCAACTTTACCAGACAGTGTACAACTGTTTTTCAAAGTGCTTTTACCAGTTCATAGCCCACCTGCAATGTAGGAGTGGTTCTCTTTGCTTTGTATTATTCTCAAGATTTAATGTTGCCAAACATTTTAGTTTGTGTCAATCTGGTGGGTGTGAAATGGTGTACTGTTATGGTTTTCAACCTGATCTTCATAAAAACACAGATTTTTACGCTTATTTAGTTGTTTCACACAACATATAATTATAGAGGCAAGCATAAAGAGGTTTAGGAAAAGATACTATAGACTCTCTTGGTAAACAAACAACTCAGCCAATGGAAGAAGTTAAGCAGGCACAATGTAGAAAAGTCTAATAGTTATGGGCATTTATCATGCCATGGACATCAAGTTCTCAGAAGGAATGTAGAATCCTGATTAATCAGATTAGTCCATTAAGTTGAGATCAGTTCAGAGAGCTTCCCCTGTCATTTCCAAACAGAATCCTGCTATAATTGGGATGTCATTTCTAGGCTGATGGAACACTGCTCACATGCAGTGTGCAACTGCTTCTGCTCTTAAGACCATATCTGTCATTTTTGTCTTCTACTCTGGAGAATTCTGTTTTTCTTTTTTAAAAATAAAATATTTTTAAAATACAGTAAAATACAAATAAGAATAATCTTAATACATGCTATGTTTGCCATGAATCTTTTTTTTTTTTTTTTGAGAACCACAACATTACAGATATAATAAAATCCCTGTGGATCCAGAACCAATCACATATTTCACATTTGCCCCATGATAAACACACTATGAATTTAATATTTACTATTCTTTTATTAGTCAACATCATTCAAGAAACAGCACAGTAAGAAGGGCCCACTGAAGAAAAGTTTAATGAAGAGACAATTTCATGGTATGGACAGGGTTTAAATTAATAAAATATGGGAAAGCACCCTAAGAGTAATAAGAATAGAAATCCTTTCCTAATCCTAGACCTGAAAGATAAAAATATACAGTTCCTGGGACCTTGTGCAAAGTTCATCTGTCAGAGAAGACTTCTGACAGAATCTGTGGCCTGGAGAAATGTGCCGTGCCCAATGAAGGTCTGGCAGGGCACCAAGTAGGAACTGCATTCCCGATGGCAAAGTGCAGCTGAAAGTGGTAGGATCAAAGTAAAGTACATAAAAGCAGATACTAGAGGTACTAAAAAGCAAAAGAAAAAATAAGATTAGAAAAAACAGAAAAGATGGAAACCACTAATTTTAAAATTTTGTTTCTAAGAATGGCCAGAAAGTAGGGTAAAAATAACCAAGAAAAGGAATTTTATACTAGATTTGCTATAAAATCAATTGAAATGTTTATGATACATAAGAGGACAGAGTTAATGTGCTATAATAGATTATCCCTCACTATTCTCATTTCATTTAGTCATTTCAATACACTGAGGTTAGAGCTTTAAAGTAAGAAATTAAATTTTTTGTTTAAACAAAAACTTTCATAGCATTAGACGACTGTTTAGAATACATTATTGTCTCTTTCTGAAAGTGAATTTATAATGTTACACATGAACATTTTAAGTTTCAATATAAGTATATACAGCTATATATTATAGTTATGAGTAACTTTAAATAACTAAATTTTAATAAATATGAATAAATAATAAAATTAATAACTTTTCTAAATAATAAAACCACCCACACACAGAGCATTTGTTAGTATAGGTTACTCCAAAAGCAAAGTCTTAGTCAAGGACATAGATGCAGCTGATTTATTTGAACAACTAATCCCAAGAAGCAGAAGGTAGCAGACAACACGAGATACGAAAAGAAAAGAACTGTAGACAACAAAAAGTGAAATAACATTAGGGGTTCACATTCATTTATACCATTTATATAAGACACAAATAGCTATAGATTATTTAATTTCATATTTATATCACTGGTAATTTATCTACCAAGTTACCCAGAATGCAGTGTTCAAAATAAGAAATTCAATTACATAATTTGAAATACTAACTGAAATAAAAATGACATGACCATTTTAATTGATTTTTAAAAATAATTTTAGGTAAGTAAATAGTTGTTTGATAGAAAATTTTAAAAAATAATAATAGAAAGCTATTTGTTCAACATAAAAAGCAGAATTAATAAAAAACTTACTGTTATTAGTATACCTAAAAGGCTTTTGGAAAAATTCCCTTTAGAGTGGGAATACATATTAGCACCCATGCATAAAGTTCCTAGCCAATGCAATAATATAAAAAATAGAAATTAATTTCAAGAATTATAAAAACAGAGCTAAGGCTGTTCTGTTTTTCTTCAAATGTTTTCATTTTCTACGTGCACATAAAATTCAAGAGAATTAGCAGATAAATTGATATAGCTCTAATGCAAGTTCAGTTTGGTACGACAATTATTAGAAAAGCAGAAATAATGTTTTTACTGGAAAGCAGAAATAATGCATTAGAAAATGTAATATTAGTTTATTCAACACATTTTAAGAGCCTACTATGTGTCAGATCCTATTCTAAGTATTAGGGATACAGCAGTGAACAAAAGGGACAAAAATGCCTGCCTTCTCAAAGCTTACATTCTAGCTAAAAAGTAGAAATTACAGTAATATTAGAAAAAAGGAAATGTCTAATTCACTATAGCAACAAAAACTGTGAGGTACCTAGCAATGCACCAAACAAATATAACATCATAATAATGGAGAAATATGACATGTTCAGAGACTGAAATAGTATTGTAAAGATGTCAATTGGTCTATACATTAAATACAATTTCAATCAAAATACAACAAGTTGGAAGGGGAGGGGTGACTTTAAAATGCATGTGAAAGATTTAAAAGTGCTGAGAATAAACAAAACAATGTTTGAACAAGTGAGGTATCACTTCAAGAAATCAAGACTGATACGGTTTATATCTGTGTCCCCACCCAAATGTCATGTTCTATTTTAATCCTCCATGTTGGAGGGGGGCCCAGTAGGCGGTGACTGGATCATGAGAGCAGTTTTTCATGATTTAACACAATCCTCCTTGGTGCTGTCATCACAACAGTGAGTTCTCATTTGGTTGTTTAAAAGTGTGTGGCAACTCCCCCATCTTACACCTTCACTTCTGCCATGATTGAGGTTCCTGAGGCCTCCCCAGAAGCCGAGCAGATGCCAGCATCATGCCTCCTGTACAGCCTGCAGAAATATGACCCAATTAAACCTCTTTTCCTTATAAATTACCTAGTCTCTGGTATTTCTTTAAAGCAATGTAAGAACAGACAAATACTAAGACTTTACTGAAAAAATTATAGTTGCAAAAACAATATTGCTTTGGTCAGGGATATAAAAATGAGCCAATTGGGAAAGAAGACATCGGAAGATGGCAGCTTAGGAGCAGCTCAGGATTGCAGCTCCCAGTGAAAGCGCAGAGGGTGAGTGGACACCACATTTCCAGACGGGTTTTTATTGCCCACAGACCAGGAGAATCCCAGGAAGAGAAGCCCCACGGGTTGCCAGCATGGCCGTTTTGGCCCACGCGGCAGTTTTGGCCGGCACAGCTGTTTTGCCGGCGCCCCGGCATGGTGGTTCTCCGTAAAAAACACACTGGTCTGGGTCTGGCGAGTGGAGGTCCGGGAAGCCACAGTCACCCATTCATCTGATTAAAAAAGGGAACTGAAACAGGGAGCCAGGCCAGGAGATTCCCGGGCAAAAAAAATAAAAAGCACCACGAATCTCAGCGTGGCTGTTTCAGCCAGCTCAGTGGGTCACCGCACGGGAAAGCACACAGATCCCGGTGCCTTTTCAGCAGGTGAGAGAGTCAACCGTTCAACTAAAAGAAAAAAAAAGTAGGCTCTGAGGCAGGGAGCCAGGTGATCAGGCTCGGCTGGTCCCAACCCCACAAAAAAAAAAAAAAAAAAAAAAAAAACCAGCAATTGGAAATGCTCTGGGTTGAGAGCTTCACAGCAAGCACAGCTGAACCTGGGACAGTCCAGCTCTGTGGGGGAGGGGCGTCCGCCATTACCGAGGCACTCCACCACTACAGAGGCAGTCCACCATTGCTGAGGCACCTTGCTGTTGCCGAGGCAACCTGCCATTACACAGAGAGTCCATCATTACAGAGGCAGGCCACCATTGCAGAGGCAGTTCTAACTACACCCATATAAACAGGACTGCAGGGAAGTTCACACGGCAGCTGGGCGGAGCCCACAGCAACTCAGCAAAGCCTCTGCAGGCAGACAGTGACTGGCCTGCCTCCTTGCTGGGAAGGGCAACCCTGAAAAAAAGGCAGCAGCATAAAGGAAATTCCTAAATAAAGCCCTAACACCCCAGGACAGAGCACCTGGGGGAAAAAGAAGGGGTTTACGAGGTCTGCTGCAGCAGACTTAAACGTACCTGCCCAGCAGCTCTGAATGAACAACAGAGCTCACAGCTCAGCACCTGAGCTACTATAAAGAACAGACTGTCTCCTCAAGCAGCTCCCTGACCCCCGTATATCCAAAGAGTCGCCTCATAAAGGAGAGTTCAGACTGACATTAGGCAGGTATCCTTCTGGGACAAAGCAGCAGAAGAAACTGGTAGCAACCTTTACTGTTCTGCAGCTGCTGCAGGTGATCCCCAGGCAAGCAGGGCCTGGAGTGGACCTCAGCAGTCCTACAGCAGAGGGGCCAGACTGTTAGAAGGAAAAATAAGAAACAGAAATAACTTCATCATCAACAAACAGGACGTTCACTCAGAGACCCAATCAGAAAGTCAGCAACTACAAAGACGACAGGTGGATAAATCCACAAAGATCGGAAGAAACCAGCGCAAAAAGGATGAAAACACCCGAAACCAGAACACCTCTCCTCCTACAAGGGATCACAGCTCCTCACCAGCAAGGGAACAAGACTGGATAGAGAATGAGTATGATGAAATGACAGAATCAGCCTTCAGAAAGTGGGTAAAAAGAAACTTCGGTGAGCTAAAAGAACATGTTCTAACCCAATGCAAAGAAACTAAGAACCTTGAGAAAAGATTTCACGAAATGCTAACGAGAATGGACAACTTAGAGAGGAATATAAGTGAATTGATGGAGCTGAAAAACACAACACAAGAACTTTGCAAAGCATGCACAAGCTTCAACAGCCAAATTGACCAAGCAGAAGAAAGGATATCAGAGGTCGAAGATCAACTCAATGAAATAAAATGAGAAGGCAAGATTAGAGAAAACAGGGTAAAAAGGAATGAACAAAGTCAACAAGAAATATGGGACTCCGTGGCCGGGCGCGGTGGCTCAAGCCTGTAATCCCAGCACTTTGGGAGGCCGAGGCGGGTGGATCACGAGGTCAAGAGATCGAGACCATCCTGGTCAACATGGTGAAACCCCGTCTCTACTAATACAAAAAAAAAAAAAATTAGCTGGGCACGGTGGCGCGTGCCTGTAATCCCAGCTACTCAGGAGGCTGAGGCAGGAGAATTGCCTGAACCCAGGAGGCGGAGATTGCGGTGAGCCGAGATTGCGCCATTGCGCTCCAGCCTGGATATCAAGAGCGAAACTCCGTCTCAAAAAAAAAAAAAAAAAAAAAAAAAAAAAGAAATATGGGACTCCGTGAAAAGATCTAATCTACGTTTGATAGGTGTACCTGAATGTGACGAAGAGAATGAATCCAAGCTGGAAAATACTCTTCAGGATATTATCCAGGAAAACTTCCCTAACCTAGCAAGGCAGGCCAATATTCAAGTCCAGGAAATACAGAGAACACCACAAAGATATTCCTCAAGAAGAACAACCCCAAGGCACATAATCGTCAGATTCACCAGGGTTGAAATGAAGGAGAAAATGCTAAGAGCAGCCAGAGAGAAAGGTTGGGTTACCCACAAAGGGAAGCCCATCAGACTCACAGCAGATCTCTCAGCAGAAACCCTACATGCCAGAAGAGACTGGGGGCCAATATTCAACATCCTTAAAGAAAAGAACTTTCGACCCAGAATTTCATATCCAGCCAAACTAAGCTTCATAAGTGAAGGAAAAATAAAATCCTTTGTGAACAAGCAAGTACTCAGAGATTTCATCACCACCAGGCCTGCTTTACAAGAGCTCCTTAAGTGGTACTACACATAGAAAAGAACAACCAATACCAGCCACTCCAAAAACATATCAAATGGTAAAAAGCATCAACACAATGAAGAATCTGCATCAACTAATGGGCAAAACAGCCAGCTAGCATCAAAATGGCAGTATCAAATTCACACATAACAATATTAACCCTAAATGTAAATGGACTAAATGCCCCAATCAAAAGATAAAGACTGGCAAATTGGATAAAAAGCCAAAACCCATCGGTGTGCTGTATCCAGGAAACCCATCTCACATGCAAGGATACACAAAGGCTCAAAATAAAGGGATGGAGGAAGATCTACCAAGCAAATTGAGAGCAAAGAAAAGCAGGAGTTGCAATTCTCATCTCTGATAAAATAGACTTTAAAGCAACAAAGATCAAAAGAGACAAAGAAGGATATTACATAATGGTAAAAGGATCAATGCAACAAGAAGAGCTAACGATCCTAAATATATATGCACCTAATACAGGAACACCCAGATACATAAGGCAAGTTTTTAATGACTTACAAAGACACTTAGACTCCCACACAATAATAGTGGGAGACTTTAACACCCCATTGTCAGTATTAGACAGATCAACTAGACAGAAAATTAACAAGGATATCCAGGACTTGAACTCAGACCTGGAACAAGCAAACCTAATAGACATTTACAGAACTCTCCACTCCAAATTCATAGAATATACATTCTTCTCAGCACCACATCACACCTACTCTAAAATTGACCACATAATTGGAAGTAAATCACTCCTCAGCAAATGCAAAAGAACGGAAACCATAACAAACAAGTCTCTCAGACCACAGTGCAATCAAGTTAAAACTCAGAATTCAGAAACCAACCCAGAACTGCACAGCTTGATGGAAACTGAACAACTGGCTCTTGAATGTTGACTGGATAAACAATGAAATGAAGGCTGAAATAAAGATGTTCTTCGAAACCAATGAGAACGAAGACACCACATACCAGAATCTCTGGGACACATTTAAAGCAGTCTCTAGAGGAAAATATATAGCAATAAGTGCCCACATGAGAAGCAAGGAAAGATCTAAAATTGACACCCTATCATGAAAATTGAAAGAGCTAGAGGAGCAAGATCAAAAAAACTCAAAACCTAGCAGAAGACAAGAAATAACTAAGATCAGAGCAGAAGTGAAGGAGATAGAGACACAAAAAACCCTTCAAAAAAATCAATAAATCCAGGAGCTGGTTTTCGGAAAAGATCAACAAAATAGACCACTAGCCAGGTTAATAAAAAAGAAAAGAGAGAATAACCAAATAGATGCAGTAAAAAATGATAAAGGGGATATCACCACAGATGCCACAGAAATTCAAACCATCATCAGAGATTATTACAAACAACTCTATGCACATAAATTAGAAAACCTGGAAGAAATGGATAAATTCCTGGACAGTTGCCTCCTCCCAAGTGTAAACTAGGAAGAAGTCGAAACCCTAAATAGACCAATAACAAGGTCTGAAGTCGAGGCAGCAATTAAGAGCCTACCACCCAAAAAAAGTCCAGGCCCAGATGGGTTCACAGCCGAATTCTACCAGACATACAAAAAGGAGCTGGTACCATTTCTTCTGAAACTATTCCAAATAATCCAAAAAGAGGGAATCCTTCCCAAATCATTTTATGAGACCAACATCATCCTGATACCAAAACCCGGCAGAGACTCAACAAGAAAAGAAAACTACAGGCCAATATCCATGATGAACATAGATGCAAAAATCTTCAGTAAAATACTGGCAAGCCGATTACAACAGCACATCAAAAAGCTTATCCACCATGATCAAGTAGGATTCATCCCAGGGATGCAAGGCTGGTTCAACATACACAAGTCTATAAACGTAATTCACCACATAAACAGGACCAAAGACAAAAACCACATGATTATCTCAATTGATGCAGAGAAGGCCTTCGACAAAATTCAACAGGCCTTTATGCTAAAAACCCTCAATAAACTAGGTATTGACGGAACGTAACTCAAAATAATAAAAGCTATTTACGACAAACCAACAGCCAATATCATACTGAATGGGCAAAAACTGGAAGCATTCCCTTTGAAATCTGGCACTAGACAAGGATGCCCTCTCTCACCACTCCTATTCAATATAGTACTGGAAGTTCTAGCCAGAGCAATCAGGTAAGAAAAAGAAACAAAGGGTATTCAAATAGGAAAAGAGGAAGTCAAATTGTCTCTATTTGCAGACGACATGATTGTATATCTAGAAGACCCCATCGTCTCATCCCAAAATCTCCTGAAACTGATAAGCAACTTCAGCAAAGTCTCAGGATACAAAATCAATGTGCAAAAATCACAAGCGTTCCTATACACCGATAACAGACTTAAAGAGTGCCAAATCAAGAACGAACTGCCATTCACAATTGCTACAAAGAGCATAAAATACCTAGGAATACAACTAACAAGGAACATAAAGGAACCTTCAAGGAGAACTACAAACCACTGCTCAACGAAATAAGAGAGGACACAAACAGATGGAGAAACATTCCATGTTCATGGTTAGGAAGAATCAATATCGTGAAAATGGCCACACTGCCCAAAGTAATTTACAGATTCAGTGCTATCCCCATCAAGCTACCAATGACCTTCTTCACAGAACTGGAAAAAACCATCTTAAAATTCATATGGAACCAAAACAGAGCCTGCATAGCCAAGTCAATTCTAAGCAAAAAGAACAAAGCGGGAGGCATCACACCACTGGACATCAAACTATACTACAAGCGTACAGTAATCAAAACAGCATGATACTGGTACCAAAACAGAGATATAGACCAATGGAACAGAACAGAGGCCTCGGAGGCAACACAACATACCTACAACCATCTGATCTTTGACAAACCTGACAAAAAACAAGCAATGGGGAAAGGATTCCCTGTTCAATAAGTGGTGTTGGGAAAACTGGCTAGCCATATGCAGAAAGCAGAAACTGGACCCCTTCCTGACACCTTACACTAAAATTAACACCAGATGGATTAAAGACTTAAACATAAGACCTAACACCATAAAAACTGTAGAAGAAAATCTAGGCAAAACGATTCAGGATATAGGCGTAGGCAAGGACTTCATGACCAAAACACTAAAAGCATTGGCAACAAAAGCCAAAATAGACAAATGGGACCTAATCAAACTCCACAGCTTCTGCACAGCAAAAGAAACAGTCATTAGAGTGAATCGGCAACCAACAGAATGGGAAAAAATTTTTGCAGCTTACCCATCTGACAAAGGGCTGATACCCAGAATCTACAAAGAACTAAAACAGATATACAAGAAAAAAACAAACAAGCCCATTCAAAAGTGGGCGAAGGATATGAACAGATACTTTACAAAAGAAGACATACATGAGGCCAACAAACATATGAAAAAATGTTCATCATCACTGGTCATTAGAGAAATGCAAATCAAAACTACATTGAGATACCATCTCATGCCAGTCAGAATGGCGATCATTAAAAAATCTGGAGACAACAGATGCTGGAGAGGATGTGGAGAAATAGGAACACTTTTACACTGTTGATGCGAGTGTAAGTTAGTTCAACCATTGTGGAAGACAGTATGGCGATTCCTCAAGGACCTAGAAATAGAAATTCCATTTGGCCCAGCAATCCCATTACTGGGCATATATCCAAAGGATTATAAATCATTCTACCATAAGGACACATGCACACGAATGTTCATTGCAGCACAGTTTACAATAGCAAAGACCTGGAACCAACCCAAATGCCCATCGATGATAGACTGGACAGGGAAAATGTGGCACATATACACCATGGATTATTATGCAGCCATCAAAAACGATGAGTTGCGTCCTTTGTAGGGACATGGATGAACCTGGAAACCATCATTCTCAGCAAACTGACACAAGAACACAAAATCAAACACCACATGTTCTCACTCATAGGCGGGTGTTGAACAATGAGAACACATGGACACAGGGAGGGGAGCATTACCTACTGGGGTCTGTTGGGGGGAAATAGGGGAGGAACAGCAGAGGGTGGGGAGTTGGGGAGAGATAGCATGGGGAGAAATGCCAGATATAGGTCAAGGGGAGGAAGGCAGCAAATCACTCTGCCACATATGCACCTATGCAACAATCTTGCATGTTCTTCACATGTACCCCAAAACCTAAAATGCAATAAAAAAAGAAAAGAAAAAAAAATGAGCCAATTGAAAAAAATAGAAAGTACAGAAGTAGACACATATACTCAATAAATGACTGAAGTTATATAAAAATCAACGGTGGAAAGATTCGCTATTCTATAAATGGATCTGGGTGAAATAGACTGATCTACATTGGGGAAAAAAATGCCTGTAAGGGTCAAATGTTTATTACTTTGAGGTAGGAAAGAATTTCTTACACAAGATATTAAACACACAGACAACAAAGGGAGATGCTTGATACATTTGACTTCATTAAAATTACAAACTTGTGCATAACAGACATTATGAAAAGAGAAAAAGACAAGCCCACCTGCCAAGAGAAAACATTCACAACATTCAAGTCATTGGCATGCAGCATATTTAAAGTACTCAAATCAACATAATAAACAATTCAACGGAAAAATGGGGAAAAGATATAAACAGGCAATTATCAGAAGAAACATAAATAACCAATAAAAGAAAAGATGCTCATACTCACTAGTAGTCAGAGGAACAGGAAATAAAATAACCCATCAGATTGGCAACAACAACAAAATAATTGTTTAAGTATCTCTCAATATCAAGTGCTGGTGAGGATGTAAAAGCAAGAGGAACTTCCAGTCTGCTTGAAGAAGTGTCAGTTGCTAAAACCACTTTGGAGAGAAAGTTGGTATTATCTAGAAAAGTCATAAATATTCATCATCCACAAACCATAAATGCTAGTTCTAGATACAAAAACTAGGAAATCTATTACCGAGGTTCACGAGGAACCACATATAAGAATAATTATTTTAACATTGTTCATTCAAATTGTTTATACGGTCTGGGTGCGTTGGCTCATGCCTGTAATCCCAGCACTTTGGGAGGCTGAGACAGGAGGTTCACTTAAGCCCAGGAGTTCAAGACCAGCTCTCCATTTTAAATACATTTGTGTAAAATACACATCTCTTGTGAGTAGGGTAATGCCATTGTTGTTCCCATATCCATTCCCACAAACATTTTCCCACCCCTCAAATTCACATTTTTGTCTTTGTGAGCTCTTTGTCTCCATGCCTGTTAACTTAGGAGCAAGGTTTTAAGACATGACATAAAAGTATTGTGTCAACTAAGAAATAAGCAACAGTTGGAGACAAACTACAGTAGATACTGTGGTAGTCCACCCTGATCTTTCTTCAGGGTAAAGCCCAGCCATTCCCAGTCCAGCTATGAATGCCCTCTGCTGATACAGCCCTTGGCCACAAAGGCCTCACCCAATAATCTTAAGATATAAAGGCCAAGTCTCTTGTCCCAGCTTGTAACAACTCTAAAGAGCCAACACAGTTCAAGAATACCCCAGCCTCAGCCTCATTGGATCCAATCAGGTCTCAGTTGCTAACATCTTCTCCTGCCCAATTTGATATCCCTCACTTCTTTACACATCTCTTTCCCAAGGGCACTCACCAATACATCTACATGCAACTCTATCTCAACATCTAATTTCAGCTAATCCACTCTAAGACAAAAGTTCTCCAAAATAAATACCCTCTTCTTAAGAAATTACATTAAGAAGAAAACACTTGAAAGAAATGTGCTTAATATATATCAACAGGTTCCTTATTGAATGCTATTCTAGCTATTCTAACTTTTTCAAAAGATATCTATGGTTCTTCAGTGACATAACAATAACATACTAGCATCTAAGCATAAGCCTACCTAACCAAAAATCTGGGATTGGAGAAATTTCAAAATAGTTTGAGAAAACTCTCCTATTCATTTATGTGAAACTCTCCATTTCAAAAGCCTAAAAATGTTACATTTTGTCAATAACTGTATATTTAGGAAATAAACAAAGTATTGAATATCTAGCCCAGCTTTTTGATATAAACATACTTGTTTAAACTTTCATGAAAATTAGTATTTTCTTAATTATAGTATTTTTTAAAATTCAAAATTTGAAATGAAAATACCACTTTAAATCTAATAGTATTGATACAGGAGTTAAGAAGGAATTACTTAGGCAAATAGCAAGGGCATAGGAGCCCTCAGTAAGGTTTTTTGTTTGTTTGTTTGTTTGTTTAATGAAAAGCAGCCCCAAATCATTTTCTAACAAAGAGTACCCTGTAAAGTCTGGCTGCAGACATAGACAAGCAAGCTGGGAACTTGCAGGTATGAATGCCAGCAGGAACTAGGGACTAGACATGTTCAATATGGCAGCTTCATCTTCCCTTTTCTTTGTCAGCCAGTACAATAAAGAGTAGATAAGATGGTGCCAATCAACTGGAAAGCCTGTCGGCATAAAAAGATTAGGGTGGGGCAAAACACCAGTCTTCCCTTCACACTATGTAAAAGTCATATATCTGATAGAACCAACCTGTGAGCCCTACCTACATTGGACACTGACTTCTCCAGTCTGCCTATAAAATTTACTGCAATCCACCACCTCCCCAGTTTTTTCAGACATGTCTCTCTCTCTTTCACAAGGATCTGCTCTCCTCTCTCCTTTCTTGTGTCTACTAAACATTCCACTCCTTAACCCACCTACATGTGTCTTTGTCCTGAATTCTTTCTCAGCACGAAACAATGAACCCCAGGTATATACCCTAGACAGCATAGCTGCTTCAGTATTAAATACCATTTAATAAAATGTTATGTGTTAGAGAGACAAAAGGAGGCACAGCAACATGGCCAAATAGAACTCTCTAGTGATCACCCCCTGCAGGAACACCAAACTAAACAACTACTCCCACAAGAAAGCACCCTCATAAAAAACAAAAAAAATCTGGTGAGTGATTACTGTACCTGGTTTTAACAAAGTATCAAGGAAAGAGGCATTAAGAAGGGTAGGAAAGGGAGTTTTGCATTGCCTATACCACCCTTCCGCCATTTCGTGGCTGCACAGTGCAGAGAATTAGTATGCTTCGGGGAGGCAGAATGGAGTGTTGGAATTTGCACTGGAACTCAGTCCTACCTGTCATAGCAAAACACAATACAGAGCAAAGAACTTTGCTGATACCCACAGAGGGAACATTTAGACCAGCCCTGGACCAGAGGGAAACTCTCAGCCCCATCAGGAGGAACCCAAATCACAGCTGATTCCACCACTGGCTGACTAATGTGACCTAGGGCCTGGAATAAAATTGAGTGACCATCAGGCTAAAAGGACTACAGTCCTTGGCAAGGCCTGGTGCTGCACTAGTCTCAGAAGCAATGGGACTTGGGGTGCATGTGGCCCAGTGTGACACCAGCTGTGGCAGCTAAGAGATTACTCACGTTACCCCTCCTAGAACTCTTGGCAGTGCAGCTTGGGGAGAGATTCCTGCTTGGGGAAAAGAGAGGGAAGAGTACAGAGGACTTTGTCTTGCAAGTTGGGTACCAGTTTAGCCACAGTAAAATAAACACCAAGAAGAGCCCGCCCTGACTCCAGGCCCTAGCTCCTCAACAGCATTTCTAGACCCACCCTGGGCCAGAAGAGAACTTGCTGACCTGAAGGGAAAGACACAAGCCTGGCTAGACTCACATCTGCTCACTAAATTGCCCTAGGCCCTTGATAAACATCAGTGTTAGCCAGACAATAATCACCATAGACTTTGAGCAAGACCGAGTACTATGCTGGTTATAGGTCAGACCCAATAGAGTTCTAGTCATGATGCCCATAGGTGTGCTTGTGACACCCCTTCCCAAACTCCAGGCAGTTCAGCACAGAGACTCCATTTGTTTCGGGGAAAGTAAGAGAAGAGAATAAGGAATTCTCCCAGATGTTACCCAAACCACCAAAGCAGTACCACTAGGAGTCTCTGTGACTCTTGTCACAAAGGTACCTCTGTGACTCTTGTCACAAAGGTACCTCTGTGACTCTTGTCACAAAGGTACCTCTGTGACTCTTGTCACAAAGGTACCTCTGTGACTCTTGTAGAGTCACAGCATTACTGGGTTTGGGGTGCCCCCTAATGTAGATATGGCTGCACTGACCAAAATCTTAGATCACAACACTCAATTCCCTTTGAATACTTGGAAAGCCTTCCTAATATGGATGGATACAAACAAGTCCAAACTACAAAGATTGGAACAAATACCTAGCTCTTCAATGCCTAGACATCAATTAATGTCCACAAACATCAAGAGCATCCAAGAAAACATGACCTCACCAAACAGACTAAATAAGAAATTAATGGCCAATCTTAGAATGACAGAGGTATGTGAACTTTCAGACAGAGAATTCAAAATAGCTGTCTTGAAGAAGCTAAACAAACTCCAAGATAATACAGACAAGGAATTCAGAATTCTACCAGAGATCCTTAACAAAGAGAGTAATTTATATTTTAAAATATCAAGAAGAAATTTTGAAGCTTAAAAATTAAATTGACAAACTGTAAAATAAATGCAAAGTCTTCAGCAAGCAGAATTGATCAAGCAGAAGAATTAGTAAACCTGAACATAGGCTATATGAAAATACAGTCAGAGGAGAAGACAGAAAAGAGAATAAAAAAAGAATAAAGCATACCTACAAGATCTAGAAAACTGCCTCAGAGGGTCAAATCTAAGAATTGTTGGCCTTAAAGCGGAAGGAGAGAGAGAGAGGGAGAGACAGAGAGAGAGAGAGACAGAGAGAGAGACAGAGACAGAGAGAGACAGAGAGAGAGACAGAGACAGAGAGAGGGAGAATATCAATGAATATGAATCAGGGTAGAAAGTTTATTCAAAGAAATAACAACAGGGAACTTTTCAAACACAGAGAAAGATATGAATATCCAGGTACAAGAAGGCCATAGTTCTTGACCTTCTTGATAAAATTTAACCCAAATAAGATTCAATCCAAATAAGATGCTCTCAAGGTATATAACAGACTCTCAAAGGGCAAGGATAAAGAAAGAATCCTAAAAGCAGGAAGAGAAAAGAAGCAAACAACATATGAAGGAGCTCTGATGTGTCTGACAGCAGACTTCTCAACAGAAGCCTTACCAGCTAGGACAAAGTGATATGACATATTCAAAGTGCTGAAGGAAAACAAACTCAACCTAGAATATTATGTCCAGCAAAATTATCCTTCAAACATAAAGGAGAAATACTTTCACAGAAAACAAGAGCTGAGAGATCTTGTCAAATACCAGATCTGTCTTACAAGAAATACTCAAGCGAAAGAAAAAGATGTGAATGAACAAGAAATCCTCTGAAGGTATAAAACTAAATCACTAATAAGTACACAGGCAAATATAAAATATTTTAAAACTAATTGCAGTGTGTAAAATACTCAGATCTTTAATAGGAAGACTAAAAGACAAACCTACCAAAAATTAATAACTACATATTTTTAAGAGATTGACAATATAAAAAGATATAAATTGAGATGACAAAAAAGTCAAAAAGCAGGAGGATGGAGTTAAAGTGTAGAGTTTTTTAGTATTCTCTTTGCTTACTTGTTTTACTTCTTTGTAATCAGAGTTAACTTGTCATCAGTTTAAAATATTTGGTTATAAAATGTTATTTGCAAACCTCACAGTAATCACAAAAAAACCTGTAATATATAAATACACAGATTTTTTAAAACAAGAAATTAAAACATACTATCAGAAAAAATTACTTTTACACACTAAGTGCTTTTCTTTCTTTCTTTCTGTAATCTTTCTGTCAGTGAAGGAACTGAGAAAGAAATTTCTAGTTTTTTGAAACAAATAAAAATGGAAACGCATGTACCAAAATTCATGGGATGCAGCAAAAGCAGTAATAAGAGGGAACTTTAAAGCAATAAACATATACCAAAAAATTAGATAAACTTCAAATAAACAATGTAACAATGCATCTTAAAGAACTAGAAAAATAAAAGCAATGAAAATCCAAAATTAGTAGAAGAAAATAAAGATCAGAACAAAATTAATAAAATTTAGACTGAAAAAATATAAATATCAACGAAACAAAAAAAAACAAAATCTTTTGTAAAAAGATAGACAAAATTGACCTGTAGCCATGTTAACTAAGAAAAAAAGGAGAAAAGACTCAATAAATGAAACCAGAGATAAAAAAAGGAGACATTACAACTGATATCACAGAAATCCAAAGGATCACTAAAAACTATTATGAACAACTATATGCCAATAAATTAGAAAAACTGGTAGAAACAGATAAATCCCTAGGCACATTACAACCTTCAAAGTTTTAACCACGAAGAAATCCAAAACCTGAAAAGACCAGTAAAAAGTAAAGAGACAGAACAGTAATAAAAAGTCTCTTATTAAAGACAAACCCAGGACCCAACGACTTCACTACTAAATTCTACCAAACATTTAAAGAAGAGATAATACCAATTGTACTCAAACTACTTCGAAAAACTGAGGAGGAGGGAATACTTTCAAACTCATTCTACAAGGCCAACATTACACTAATACCAAAACCAGACAAATCTACAATAACAACGACAAAAAATCCTACAAGTCAGTATTCCTGATGAACATAAATGCAAAAATTCCCAGTAAAATGCTAGTAAACCAAATTCAACAACACATTAAAAAGATCATTTATCATGATAAGTAGGATTCATCCCAGAAATGTGAAATTGGTTCAACATATGCAAATTTTAAAATGTGATACATCAACAGAATGAAAAACAAATATCACATGATCATTTTAATAGGCATAAAAAAACAACTGATAAACTTCAGCATCAGGCCTGGCACAGTGGCTCATGCCTGTAATCCCAACACTGGGACACTGAACAGGAGGATCCTTTGAGACCAGGAGTTTGAGACCAGCCTGGGCAACATAGCAAAACCCTATCTCTATCAAAGAAAGAGACAAGAGAAATATTTTTAACAAGGCATCCATTTGCATAAAAAAAAAATTCCACATCACTTTATGGTAGACAGTTTCAAAAATTGGGTAGATGGAACATACTTCAACATGATAAAACCCATATATTACAAACTCACAGCTAGTATCAAAAAAATGGAAAAACTGAAAGCCTTCTCTAAGATCTAAAACAAGATAAAGATGCTTACTTTCACCATTTTTATTAAACGTAATACTAAAGTCCTAGCTAGAGCAATTAAACAGAAGGAAGGAAGGAAAGGAGGGAGGGAGGGAGGGAGGGAAGGACATATGAATTGGAAAGGAAGAAGTCAACTTATCTTTGTCTACAGATAATAAGATCTTATATTTGGGACAACCTAAACACTCCATCAAAAAAAGAAAGCTATTAGAACTGATAAATAAATTCAGTAAAGTTGCAGGATACAAAACCAACATACACAAATCAGTATATTACTAAATGCCAACAATGAACAATCTGAAAAAGCAATGAAGAAACTAGTCCCATTTACAATAGCTACAATTAAAATAAAATGCCTAGGAATTAACTTGACCAATAAAGATCTCTACAATGAAAATCATAAGGGATTGATTAAAGAAATTGAAGAGGACACAACAAAAAAAATGAAAAGATATCTTATGCTCATGAATTGAAAGAATCAGTATTACAAAAATATCTATACTACTCAAAGTAATCTACAAATTCCATTTAATACCTATCAAAATGAATACATTATTCAAAGAAATAGAAAAACAATTCTAAAATTTATCTGAAACCACAAATTACCAGGAATAGCCAAAGCTATCTTGAGCAAAAAGAAGAAAGCTGGAAGCATTACATTACCTGACATACTATACTACAGAGCTATAATATTCAAAACATCATAGTGCTGGCATAAAAACAGACACATAAACTCATTTTTGATTAATGTACCAAGAATATATATTGGGGAAATGAAAGTCACAAACTGAAGTTTGTGTTTACCACTACTTGGTATCAATTTATCAAAAAGATACCTGCACTTACATGTTATCACAGAATTATTCACAATAGCAAAGTTACTGAATCAACCTAAATGTCCATCAATGAAAGACTGGGTAAAGAAAATGTAGTATACATACACAATGGAATATTATTCAGTCATAGAAAAGAATGAAATCATGTTTTTAGCAGCAACATGGATAAAACTGAAGCTCATCATCTTAAGTCAAACAAATCAGACACGGAAAGTTAAATCACATGTTGTCACTCCTAAGTGGGTGCTAAAAAACCATGAGCACATAGACTTAGAGGGTGGAATGACAGACAATGGAGACTCAGCCAGGTGGCGGGGTGGGAGGGGTGAATGATGAGAAATTACTTAATGAGTATAATGAATAAAATTTGGTGGATATATATCTGAAAGCCCTGACTTGACCACTGCATAATCTATGCATGCAACAAAATTGCACTGGCACCCCATAAATTTATGCAAATTTTAAAAATTAAGTAACAACAACATAATATGTTTTAGAAACAGAAGCTTAAGGGGCCTTGCCAAATAATTTTCTTCATTAAGTTAGACGTACAAAACTTATATTTTTACCAAGCATGTATACAAAGCTCCATTAAAAGACTATTTAAAAAAAGAATCTTTTCAAAACTATACATTTATCAGAAAAATGGGGTCCAGCTGGAGCTGGGCAAATTAGGTGAGGTTTTACCTCCACTTCAGGCACAATCATTATCACAATTCTGCACTAAAAAGTGTGATAACTGAAATACTTTAAAAACTAAGATATCATTGATGATAATGTAATCTTAAGGTTAGGAGAAAAGGCTGCCAAAATTCTCATGTCTCTCCTCTCCTCATCTATTTACTAACATCATTTTGTCAAAAAAGTTTCCTCATAAACAGTCATAAGACTTACATGCAGGTTTATTTCTACAATACTAATAGTAAACCCATTTCATTTCATTGCTGCATTTCTTTAAAGCATTTAAAGAATTTCAGAAACACCGTGAAACAACCAGGCAGAGGCATTCTCTTAATTTACAAAATGAGATTACTTTTTCCAAATTTTCTATCTTTTTTAAATAAAGCAGTCTCAAACAATTCACAAAATAGTCATCCATTTTATTAAGGACTTTTGTGTGGGATTTTAATTAATATTTAAGCTAATATCGAAGTTAATCCACTCTGCACACATAGTTAATGCCAGATTCTCCATTGATTTGACATATGTATTTTACTTCCACTAGTGTAGAAACAGCAAGCATCTTAAAAAACACAAAAATTGGATAAAATTAAAGCAATGTGGAGAATAAAAGATCTTAACCCTCCTCTAAATTTACCATTTTAATGCAGTCTTAGCTAAAGCCAAAGATGATATGAGGTACAGAAACTACAAATATTTTAAAACAAAGAATTTTCAAATGTTCCCACTCATAAGTGGGTGTTGAACAATGAGAACACATGGACACAGGGAGGGGAACATCACACACCGGGGCCTCTTGGAGGGGAGGGATAGCAGAGGGTGGGAAGATTGAGGAGGGATAACATTAGGAGAAATACCTAATGTAGGTGACGGTGGGATGGATGCAGCAAACCACCATGACATATATATACCTATGTAACAAACTTGCAAGATCTGCACAGGTACCCCAGAACTTAAAGAAAAAAAACATACAACTTTATCTGAAAAATTAAACTTTATCTGGAAAATTAATAAAAACTAAAGTTTGGAAAAGATAAATGAATTGTGGTCAATATTAAGGCAAGAATTTGGTTGTTGTGGTAATAAATAAGATATGAAAAACCAACATGAAGCTATTAACAATTAAAGGCAGTACTCTGTGTAAAATAAGGTTATTATTCCAATCTGTCCAGTATTAATTAGAACTCCACTTCTAGTGGTTAGTTGGGGAATGATCTGATACGAGAGATAAGGAAGATCAAATGGCTCAAGACCTAAAAACTAAAACCTCAAATGGTTTAGTTTAGTAAGAATTAAATCTCAGCAATTATATTCCACAAACACGTTAGATAAATTAGGTGACCAGGACTAAGATTTGTTTAGAAAACTTGCCATGCATGGAGCTGCATATCCTTTTTCAGTGGATGCATTTATGATTAATAGTGGGAGGATGAAAAGTTTAGTAATAAATTCCCATTTGTCGTAAAGAATACAGAAATTTTCTGTGTCATCAATTTGAAGACTACAATTCATTTAAAAGTAAGAACATTTTACAAATTTGTATGACACAAATGGCATAGGTGATAAATAATATCCAATTTTCAAATATTTATGAGAGTGTTACATTGAGATAAAAAATGATATCTGATAATTTATCTCACACTAAAACAAATTTCTTTTTTCTCCACATATTTCATAAATTGGATGCTTTCCCTAAAGTAATTTTACTCAAAGAATTGCACCCATATAAGTTGTAATTTATACTTAACTCATAGGCTGTTTGGTTACAAACTAAAAAGCTTTGGCACAGCAAAATAAACTATCATCGTAGTTAACAGACAACCTACAGCATGAGAGAAAATTTTTATAATCTATCCATCTGACATAGGTCTAATATCCAGAGTCTACAAGGAATTTAAACAAATTTACAACAAAACAAAACAACTCCCATTAAAAAGTGGGCAAAGGACATGAACAGGCACTTCTCAAAAGAAGACATACATGCAGCCATCAAGCATGTGAAAAAAGCTTAACATCACTGATCATTAGAGAAATGCAAATCAAAACTATGAGATGTCATTTGACACCAGTCAGAATGACTGTTATTAAAAAGTTAAAAAACAACAAATGCTGGCAAGGTTGAGGAGAAAAAGGAAAATTTTTAAATCGTTGGTGGGAGGTGAGAATGTAAATTAGCTTAACCATTGTGGAAGAAAGTGTGGTGGCTCCTGAAGGACCTAGAGGAAGAAATACCATTTGACCCAGCAATCCTGTTACTGGGTATATACCCTATGTTTCTCATTTCTCATTACCTGAAAGTCTTTTAAAAGAATAATCTATATTCTATTGCTTTGATTTTTTACTTTTTATTCCTTACCCTTTACAATCTTCCTTTTGTCATTTTTCATTTAATTAGATCACATTTGTCAATTTTTGCTTTCGTTGCTTTTGCTTTTGGTGTTTTCATCATGAAATATTTGCCCGTGCCTATGCCCTATGTGGTATTGCCTAGACTTTCTTCCACGGTTTTTACAGTTTTGGGTTTTACATTTAAGTCTTTATCTTGAGTTAATTTTTGTATATGGTGTAAGGAAAATATTTTCTATGTGTCAGGCACCCAAGTCCTTCAAACTCTATAAGAGAAGTAGTAACAACCATAGAGAAATAAATGGTCACTTCAGCAATGCTTCAAACAAATGGAATGAATAAAGACCAAAAACAGCCCCCTAGCCTTTTAGGGAAAGCACAGGCAGCTGGAGTGGCTGAAGCAAGGGATAAGAACATAGTGAGAGCTCTGGATGGAGAAGCAGGCAGGAATCAGACCAGAGTGACTCAGCCACAGTGAAAACTAGTTTGAACTTCATCCTCAACGGGAGCCATTAAAGAGTTTTAGCCAAAGAATTACATGATCAGATCTGCACTTTTTTAGTGACTTTGCCAACAGACTGCAGGATAGACTGAAGGAGACAGGAAGCAGAAATACTAAACTATTGCAATCATCCTCAAGAAAGATATCGAAGAACTTTATTTTCCTTTGAAGGAGTTTCCCCATCAGAGCTTCATCAGCCTGCAGTGGCTCTAGTGGCTCAATTGTGGCCGCTCCCTTATTCTCCATGAGTCAAAAGGATGCAAAAAACAAAAAAAAGATTTTGAATATATAAAGAAACTGGAGCATGGAGTGACCCCATGCCATACCAAATTAGCCTCTATGAGCCAGATTCTTAAACTTCTTTGAAGAATCTGATGAAACAAGAATGCATAGGCATAAGTCATTTTGAAATAGTTTTAGGTAGACCCAGAAGCCTGCCCACGCACTTCAATGCAATCCAATAACTATATGTTAAGTTCTGTATGACTGTAACTTATAGCATAGGGTGGCAAAGGGTTAATGAAAAATGAATGGGAGATTGGACAGATGCTTGCAATTAATGCTAAGAAGTTTGGACTTTGGCCTGAGTAAAGTGAGAGGCACTAAAGCATTTTAAGGAGAAGAATAGCATGGTCAGATTTTCATTTTACAATATAGCAAATTGATTGGAACTGGGAAACCTAGAGACAGAAAATCAATTAGAATATTTTTCCATAAACCAAGAGAGAGATGACAGCTGTCTAGCCTAAGTTCATGACAGTGAGGATAAAGGAATATGTACATTCTAGAAATGTTTAGGAGGTTGAATTAGCAAGGCTTTGTGATTGATGGAAAGTAAAGTCAAAGAAGTCAAAGATGATCCCCAGATGTCTGATTTGGCAAGAGGAGTGAATGCCTTCAGCCAAACAGGAAGTGGAGGAGCGGAGCAGTTTGGGAGTTAAGGAAAGAGGGTTGAACTCCATTATGATTATGTTGGGTTTTTAATGCCTAAGAAACATCAAAAGGAAAGATCCATCAGGCAACCCAGCATTGGAGTCAAATATTCATGAGGGTTCTGGATTGAAGAAAACTAGAAACTATTTTGAGTAAGCATGGAGATGGTAACTGAGGTCATTGGAGTGAGTGGGGACACCCAGAAAAGTGTGCAGAGTTGGAAGAGAAAGAAGCCTAAGAAAGTACATTTAAGGATGGGCAGAAGAAAGAGAAAAAGAAACAAAGAATAAGCAACCAAGGAAAACCAACACAATGTGTTACCAAGAAAATGAAGTATTTTGAAAACAGGGAAGTAGTCAGCAGTGTCAAATGCTGCTAAAGGTAAGTAAATAGAGATTGCAAATGTCCATTGAATTTTAATTACAGATATATTAGATATATTAGTTTTTACTACAGTTCACTGATGTGCTGCTTTTTTTTTTTTAATTCTCTTTTCTCTGTGTTTCTGTTTTAATTATTTCAATTGCAATGGCTTCAAGTTCACTAACCTTTTCTTCTGAAATCCCTAACCCATTGTTAATCTTATCTGTGATAGGTCATTTTATGTGTCAACTTTAGGCTATTACTTGGTCAGACAGCACCTTGAATGCTCCTGTGAAGGTAATTTTTAGGTGTTCTAACATTTAAATTGGCAGACATTGAGTAAAACAGATTATATTCCATAACATGGGTGGGCCTCATCCAATAAGCTGAAAGCACTAAGAGAAAAGACTGAAGTCCTCCATGGAGAAAGGAATTCCGTCTACAGGCTGATTTTGTACTCAAGACAGAGTACAAAGATAAGCACACTGAGTACACTAACTCCTGCTAGAATTCCCAGCCCTCCATGGGTCTGCCCTGCAAATTTCAGACTTCCCAGTCCACACAATTGCATGAAGCAATTCCTTAAAATAAATATCTCCTTCCCTTGCTCTATGTGTTTGTGTATACCTTTCATCCATGTGTGTGTATATACACACATGGGGGGAGAGATTTATTTTATGGAATTGGTATACACCCATGCACACACACACATATACATATATACATAAATGTACATCACATCTATGCATCCTATATATACACACATATCACATACATACATTTGTGTATATGTGTGTGTAGATGCTATTGATGAAGAACCCTGACTAGTACACTATTCATTGTATTTTTCATCTCAGACATTGTTTCTTTCATCTCTGAGAAGTTCCATTCAGGTATTTTCTATACCTTTCATCTACTTAACTTTTTGAACATATAAAATACAGTTATAATCATGGTTTTAATTTTAATGTCCTTGTCTGGTATTTATAACATCCATATCAGTTATGGATTGGTTTTAATTGACTTCCTTTAAGGTCTTTTTTTCCTGCCGCTTTGCATGTCTTGTGATCTTTTTTAAAATTGATATATAATATTTGCACATATTTATTTGGTACATGTGATATTTTGTTACATCCACAGAATATGTAAAAATCAAGTCAGGGTATTTAGAATAGCCATCATCTCAAGTACTTATCACTTCTATGTGTTGGAAACATTTCAAGTCCTCTCATCTAGCTATTTTGAAATATACAATACATTGTTGTTAACTATAGTCACCCTATTCTGTTATTGAACATTATAACTTATACCCTCCATCTAAGTGTATGTTTGCACCCATTAAATAACCTCTCTTCATTCCCTCTCTCATACATACACCCTTCTGGTATCTACTCTACTCTCTACCTCTACAAGATGCTTATAAGCTTTAGTTGGATATCAGACTGAATTTTACCTTGCTGAGTGCTAGATATTTTTGTATGTCTATAAATCTTCTTAAGCTATGTCTTGGGATGGATTTAACTTTCTTGGAAACAATTTGATCAGTGGCAGATAGGGATGCTATGCTGTTAGGAGCTTTTGGCAGGCCCCCATAGGTGAATGCTGGGGCAAGGAAGGAAAACTGTAAAAGATGATACTAAAGAGCTGACATAGGTTAGTAGGAAATTAAAGTTCCAGAGAGATGATAAGAAGAATTTGAGAGCAAGACCCTGCATCATCTCCAGGTAACTACTCTCCTTTTGAAACATAGCTCTCAGGCCAGGCGCGGTGGCTCACGCCTATAATCCCAGGACTTTGGGAGGCTGAGGCGGGTGGATCACGAGGTCAAGAGATCAAGACCATCCTGGTCAACATGGTGAAACTCCATCTCTACTAAAAATACAAAAATTAGCTGGGCATGGTGGCACAGCCTGTAGTCCTAGCGACTCAGGAGGCTGAGGCAGGAGAATTGCTTGAACTCAGGAGGCGGAGGTTGCAGTGAGCCGAGATCGCGCCGTTGCACTCCAGCCTGGGTAACAAGAGTGAAACTCTGTCTCAAAAAAAAGAAAAAAAAAAACAAAGAAACATAGCTCTCAGCCTTAGTAGAGACTGAACACTTGACCATGGGCCACCAAGTTACTATGTTACCTGAGCCACCCATTATGAACTATGTGTTATCTCACCCACCAAGCCATAAAATTGGGCATGCACAGCATCACTCTATCATACTATGGAAGTAGTATATAGATGAACAGGCCCTGAGCAGGCTCTGAATATACAAGTAAGTTACATAAAGAAGTGGCCCCAACGCCCATGCTCCCCACTCCTACTATAATACCTTCTCTTCCCGGCCTGCACCTATTATCGCATATAATCAGTTGACAGAGGAAGGGAAGACTTAGAACTGGTTTACCAGTTATTCTGTCTGCACGATACGCAGGACTACCCAAAAGTGGACAGCTGAGGCACTTTAGTCCTTCTCTAGGACATCCCTGAAGGACAGTAGTGAAAGGAAATCCTTCCACTGGGCAGAACTTTGGGCAATGTACTTGGTTGTACATTTTGCTTAGAAGAAGAAATGGTTGGATGTCACCCATTTAAAAATTAGTGACAAAGAAATTTGGAGTAGAGAGGTGTGTGAAAAGATCTCTCTGAATGGGTGAACAATGTGAAGTTATTTGTGCCCCATGTGAATGTTCACCAAAAGCTGACCTCAACTGAGAAGAGTTTTAATAATCAAGTGGATAGAATGACTCATTCTGTGGATACCAGTCAGCCTCTTTCTAAAGCCACCACTGTCATTGCACAATGGATTTGTGAACAAAGTGGCCATGGTGGCAGGAATGGAGTGTGCATGGCTCAGCAACATGGACTTCCACTCAGCAAGGCTGACTTGGCTAAAGTTACCATTGAGTGCCCAACCTGCCAGCAGCAGAGATCAACTTTGAGTCCCCACTATGGCACCATTCCCCTGAGTGATCAACTACCTGGTGGCAGGATGATTATATTGGACTGCTTCCATCATAGAAGGGACAATGCTGTAGCCTTAATGGAATAGATACTTTCTCTGGATATAAATTTCCCTTCCCTGAAAATAACGCTGCTGCCAAATCCATCATGAGCAGATTTACAGAAAGCCTTATCCACCAACATGGTATTCCACATAGCATTGTGTCTGATCAAAGAACTCAACTCACAGCAAAAGAAGTACAGAAATGGGCATGGAATTTATTGGTCTTACCATGTTCCTGAAGGAGCTGGCTTCACAGAATAATGAAATGGCCCTCGGAAGATACAGTTACAGTACCAGCTAGGTAGCAATACCTTGCAGGGCTGGGTCAAAGTCCTCCCGAGGAATGCTGTATGTACTCTGAATCAATGTCCAATATATGGTACTGTTTCTCCAATAGCCAAGATTCATGAGTCAATGAATCAAGGAGTAAAAATGGGAGTGTCACCACTCACCATTATCCCCAGTGACCCATCAGCAAAATTTTTGCTTCCTGTTCTTGAATCTGCTGGCCAACAGCTCTTAGATTCAGAGGAAGGAATGTTTCCACTAAAGACACAACAATGATTTCACTGAACTAAAAATTAAGACTGCCACCCAGCCATTTTGGGCTCCTCATGACTTAGTTAACAGGCAGAGAAGGAAGTTGTGAGGTCAGCTGGGGTGGACTGCTACTCGCAATAGAGGTAAGAGTATATCTGGAATACAAGAGATCCCTTAGGGCATCTCTTAGTATTACCATACACTGTGATTAAGGTCAATGGGAAAGTATAACAACCCAATCCAGGCAGGACTACAAATGGCTCACACCCTTCAGGAACAAAGGTTTGGGTCACCCTACCAGCTAAAGAACCATGGTCGACTGAAGGCAATGGGAAAACACAATGAGTAATAGGAAAAGATGGTTATAAATGCCAGCTATGACCATGTGACCAGTCACAGAAATGAAGACTGTAAATGTCATTAGTATTTTCTCCTTATTTGGTTATAAATACGTTTGCAGGTATATATACATATATTCAACAAATATCTTTGCTTTCTTTCTTCCTTTTTCCTTTTCATTTAACATGACATGTATTGACTTTATAACAATATTTTAAGTGTTGTGCATTTCACATCACAGTATTTTAGTTGTAGGATATCAGAAAGAGTAAACATCACTCAAAGACTTAACCACTTTTTAAAATTTACTTATTTATTTATTGCAACAGAGTCTCACTCCCTCACCCAGGCTGGAGTACAATGTCATGATCTCAGCTCACTGCAACCTCTGCCTCCAGGGTTCAAGTGATTCTCATGCCTCAGCCTCCTGAGTAGCTGGGACTATAGTTAGGTACTACCATACCCAGCTAATTTTTGTATTTTTGGTAGAGACGGGGTTTCACCATGTTGGCCGGGCTGGTCTTAAACTCCTGACCTTAAGTGATCTACCTGCCTCAGCCTCCCAAAGTGCTGGGATTACAGACATGAGCCACTGTGACCAGCCTACTCCACCTCTTCTTTTAGGGAAGGAATTAGTTCGTTTCTGGTTGTGCCCAAATATCATCTAACCTATTATTATATCAAGCTTTTTTAAATCCTTATTTGAAGATTAAATATGGCTTAAAAAGATATGGATGGGTGCCAAGCTGACAAGCAATGGACTTAAAATGATTAATTTCACATCTTGATTGGGCTAAGGGATGCCTAAATAGCTTGTAAAACATTATTTCCAGGTATGTCAATGAAGGTGTTTCTGGAAGAGATGAATATTTGAATTGATAGAGTGAGAAAGAATATCACCCTCACTAGTATGGATGGCCATTATCCAATTCATAGAGGGCTCCCAAAAGAACCAAAAGGCAGAGGAAAGGTGAATTATCTCTCTGTTCTTGAACTGAGACATCCATTTTCTCTTGTTTATAGACAGCACTTCTGTTTCTCTGGTCTTCAGATTCGGACAAAAACTTATAACAGTAGCTCTCCTTGGGCCTTCAGGTTTGAATTTAAACTGTACAACAAGCTTTTCTGGTTCTCCAGCTTGCAGAGAACAGATCATAGGACTTCTCAGCATTCATATTATAATAAACCAATTCCTGATAATAAACCTTTTTCTACATAGCTATAAATATTCTATCATTTCTGTTTCTCTGGGGAACCTTGACCAATACATATACAAATGAAATAAAAAATAAACTAGGATTTTTTTTCTAAATCTTTATAGTTTTGGTTGGAGCTCAATAATGGTAGCAGTTTTAGAGTGGCCATTATGAGCAATCTTCCCAAACTTTGCCCAGTTAGCCTTTTTAAAAAAGTAATCTGAAACTCTCCTAAACACAATAATATATTGAAGTGTTACACTACCCTAGAACTTCAAATTCACACCCTTTAGTTCAAACCTTCCTGAAATTTCCAGAAATGAAGAAGAAAAGGAGGGAAATTTGGGGGCAAGATGGCTGACTAGATGTAGCCAGGTGGAACAGCTGCCACCAAGAGACCAAGACAACTAACACACTGACATATTCCTCACAGATCTCCAGAGGGAAATCATCAAGAGTGGATGGAGGGAAGACACAGAAGTGGAGCTGAAGGAGGAGAAGGCCAGGAAGCCTACACACCTGGACTCATTCCTGGACCCCAAGCCTCCAGGGAAATGGGTGAGTTGAACTGGCAAGGAGCAACACACTCTTGCCACAGGCCTCCAAAACCAAGGCAGGGGGAGACCAGACAACCGTCATGGACATGAGTTGGCAAGGAGAGTTGCTTAGAGAAGTAGTAGGGACAGCAAGCCAGTTTATGTAGAGCCAAGAAGGTTTGGTCCAGGAGCGTCTGTAGCAAACCACAGCCAGGGATGGCTACCACCTCAGGCTCAACTTACTCCCACAGGAGACTTTGCCCTAGGAGAACTGTCAGTTGTGAACTCTGCAGGGCAGTCTTGCCCATCAGGTAGGGATGGTCTGACTTGAGCACTCCTTAGTCAGCCCTCTCCCAGGTCCCCAGCATGGCCATGCCTATTTGCAGGGCAGCCTCAGGTACCCTGGGAACCTGCATCATAGCTTCTACACTGGTGGACTGTGCTTGACTGGTGGAGAGCTCCAGCAGGGGCCACACCTCTGGCCATACCCTAGCTCACATGCTCCTTTCCCACACTGCAGCTTCCCTCAGGTCCATAGCAATACCCCACATTGTTTTGCTTGCACATGTCTGCATGGGTGGGTTTTGCTTTCCTTGCTTCACCAGCACACGAGTGTGCATGCACTGCACCCTGCCACTCCTGTGGTGGGAGTGCAGTCCACCCTCTGCCCCTGCCAACCACCACCACAAACTGAGCCTTGGAAGACAGAGAGCCAACCAGGCTCACCCCACCAATTTCCCACAGTTGTACTAACACTGGGGTAGGAGTGAGACTAGGTTCAAAGAACAGCAGATCCTCCCCAACCCCAAGCAAGCACTCCTGCTTGCAGTACACAGAGAAGGCAAACAGACCTGTACCCACCAGCTCCCAGCACCTGAGCCAACACCACCACCAGTGCAACCACATACACAGTCGCCAGCAGGGACACACCCCATGTTACCCCAAGCTGTGTTGCCTCCACCACTGTAGTGAACACATGCAGGGAGGAAGGTATCCCAGCACCCACTAGCACACTGCTGCAGTCAATAAATGTGCACCCCATTGCACTGCCACTACTGCTGCCGCTGGCACATGCAAACAAGTCACTGTCACCACACTACAAACGCTTTGGCTAACACCACCCATCAGAGTATAGTGACCAGCAGCCCAGGAGCACCTCACCTCCCCCACTCCCCAACACAGTCAATTCCTAACGTCAAGGAGCCAGAGAATGAAGTAAGAGCCAACACAAGTCTCCCAGAGTTAGTCTTAGGAACTGAGTGTCAGCCCCCTAAAATCTTCCAGAAATGAAGTTAGTTGGCTGAAACCACCTTATGCCACACTCAAACCCTCAAAGACTGAAGGAATATAAGCCCACAAAGATAAGGAAGAACCAACACAACACTGACAAATCAAAAAGCCAGAGTGTTCTCTTTCCTACAAACGACCACATCACTTCTCCAGCAAGGGTTCTGAACCAGGCTGAGATGGCTGAAATGAAAAAAATAGAATCCAGAATATAGATAGGAACCAAGATCATTGAGCTACAGGTATAGGTTGAAACCCAACCTAAGGAAGCTAAGAATCATGACAAAACAATGCAGGAGCTGACATACAAAAAATAGGATAGAAAAGAATGTAACTGACTTGATATAGCTGAAAAACACACTACTAGAATACTTATGATTACATTACATTATATTTCATAATGTAATCACAAGTATTAATAGAAGAATAGACCAATTGGAGGAAAGAATCTCAGAGTTTGAAGATTGGCTTTTTGAAATAAGACAGTCAGACAAAAATAGAGAAAAAAAAAAGAATGAAAAGGAATGAACATCTGAGAAATAAGGATTATGTAAAGAGACCAAATCTATGATTCACTGGTGTCCCTGAAAGAGATGGGGAGAATGGAACCAGCTTGGAAAACATATTTCATGATATCATCCATGAGAACTTCCCCAACCTAGCTAGAGAGGCCAGCATTCAAATTCAGGAAATGCAGAAAATCTTAGTAAGATACTTCACAAGAAGATCACTCCTAAGACACATAATCACCAGATTCTCCAGGGTCAAAATGAAAGAAAAAAACGTTAAAGGCACCTAAAAAGAAATGTTAAAGGCAGCCAGATTCATATAGCAAGTCAAGTCTCTCACCTTTCTCTCTAGCTGCATTTAACATTTTTCTCCTTCCTACAAAAGGAAGCCCATCAGACTAACAGCAGACCTGTCAGCAGAAATCCTACAAGCCAGAAGAGATTAGGGTCAAATTCAACATTCCTAAAGAAAGGAAATTTCAACCCAGAATTTCATATCCAGCCAAACAAAGCTTCATAAGCAAAGGAGAAATAAGATTCTTTTTAGACTAGTAAGTGCTGAGGGAATTCATTACCAACAGACCTTCCTTATAAGAGCTTCTGAAGGAGGCACTGAATGTGAAAAGGAAAGACTATCCACTACAAAACACACTGAAGTACACAGACCACGGACATTTAAAGTGGCCACATAAATAAGTCTTCAAAATAACCATCTAACATCATGATAACAGGATCAAATCCATACATATCAGTTCTAACATTGAATATTAATAGGCTAAATGCCCCAATTAAAAGACATAGAGTGGCAAGCTGGATAAAGAACCAAGACTTGTTGGTATGCTGTCTTCAAGAGACCCATCTCACACACAATGACACACATAGACTCAAAATAAAGGGATGGAGGAAAATATACCAAGAAAATGGAAAACAGAAAAAAGCAAGGGTTGCAATCCTAGTTTCAGACAAAAAAGATGTTAAACCAATAAAGATCAAAAAAGACGAAAAAGGGCATTACATAATGATAAAGGGTTTAATTCAACAAGAAGACCTAATTATCCTAAATATATATGCACCCAACACAGGAGCACCCAGATTCATAAATCAAGTTCTTAGTTTCAAAGAGACTTAGACTCCCACACAATTATAGTATTACATAAATCAGTATTACATAAATCATTGAGATAGATAATTAACAAAGATATTCAGGACCTGAACTCAGCACTGAATCAAATGGACGTGATAGACACCCATAGAACTCTCCACGCAAAAACAACAGAATATACATTCTTCTCACTGCCACATGGCACATACTCTAAAATCAATCACCTAATAAAATGCAAAACATTCCTCTGTAAATGCAAAAGAACTGAAATCACAACAACCACTCTCTCAGAACACAACACAATCAAAGTAGAAATCAAGACAAGAAATTCACTCAAACCAGCAATCCCATTACTGGGTATATATCAAAAGAATTATAAATCATTCTATTATAAAGACACATGCACATGTATGTTCATTGCAGCACTGTTTACAATAACAAAGACCTGGAACCAACCCAAATGCCCATCAATGATAGACTAGACAAGGAATATGTGGCACATATACACGATGGAATACTACGCAGCCATAAAAAACGATGAGTTTGTGTCCTTTGTAGGGACATGGATGAATCTGCAAACCATCATTCTCAGCAAACTGACACAAGAACAGAAAATCAAACATGGCATGTTCTCACTCATAGGCAGGTGCTGAACAATGAGAACACATGGACACAGGAAGGGGAGCATCACACACTGGGGTCTGTTGGCGGGTACTAGGGGAAGGGCAGTGGGAGGTAGGGAAGTTGGGGAGGGATAACATGAGGAGAAATGGCAGATACAAGTGACGGGGGGATGGAAGCAGCAAACCACATTGCCATATATGTACCTATGCAACAATCCTGCATGATCTGCACATGTACCCCAGAACCTAAAGTATAATAAAAATAAATAATAAAAAATAAATTATTTCCAGGAAAAAAAAACCATACAGTTACATTAAAATTAATAACCTGCTCCTGGATTACTTTTGCACAAATAATGAAATTAAAACAGAAATCAAGAAGTTATTTGAAATGAATGTGAACAAAGATACAACATACCAGAATCTCTAGACACAGCTAAGGCAGTGTTGAGAGGGAAATTTGTAACACTAAATGCCCACATCAAAATTTAGAAAGATATCAATTTAACAACCTAGTATCACAACTAAAAGAACTAGAGAGCCAAGAGAAAACAAACTCAAAAGATAGCAGAAGACAACAATTAATCAAAATCAGACCTGAATTGAAGGAAATTGAGACGCAAAAATTCATTCAAAACATCAATGAATCCAGAGCTGTGTTTAAAAAAAAAAATTAATAGGCTCGTGTGGTGGCTCACACCTGTAATCCCAGCACTTTGGGAGACCGAGGTGGGTAGATCATGAGATCAGGAGTTCAAGACCAGCCTGGCCAAGATGGTGAAACCCCATCTCTACTAAAAATACAAAAATTAGCCAGGCATGGTGGTGGTCGCCTGTAATCCCAGCTGCTTGGGAAGCTGAGGCAGAGAATCACTTGAACCCAAGAGGTGGAGGTTGCAGTGAGCCAAGATTGGGCCACTGCACTCCAGCCTGGGCAACAGAGGAAGACTCTGTCTCAAAAAAAAAAAAATTAACAAAATAGACCACCAGCTAGACTAATAGAGAAGAAAAAGGAGAAGATTCATATAAACACAATTAGACAAGCGGGACTATTGCCACTGACCCCACAGAAATACAAATAACCATCAGAAAATATTATGAACACCTCTATGCACATAAACCAGAAAATTGAGAAGACATTGATAAATTACTGGGCACATACACCTTCCCAAGACTGAATCAGTAAGAAGTTGAATCCCCGAACAAACCAATAACCAGTTCTAAAATTGAGTCAGTAATAAATAACCTACCAACCAAAACAGCCCACAACCACACAGATTCACAGCTGAATTCTTCCAGATGTGCAAAGAAGAGCTGGTACCATTCCTGCTATAACCATTCCAAAAAATTAAAGAAAAGACTCCTCCCTAACTCACTCTATGAGGCCAGCATCATCCTAATACCAAAACCTGGCAGAGACATAGCAAAAGAAGAAAACTTCAGGCCAATATTCTTCATGAACACTGATGTAAAAATCCTCAAGATAAAACTGGCAATTCAAATCCTGCAGTGCAAGAAAAGGCTTATCCACCCCGGTCATGTAGGTTGTATCCCTGGGATACAAGGTTGGTTCAACATATGCAAACCAATAAATGTGATTCATCACATAAACAGAACTAAAGACAAAAACCACATGATTATTGCAATACATGCAGAAAAGGCTTTAAAAAATTCAACATTGCTTACTGTTAAAAACTCTCAATAAACTAGGCATTGAAGGAACATACCTCAAAATAATAAGAGCCATCTATGACAAACCCACAGACATTTTACTGAATGAGCAAAAACTGAAAGCATTCCCCCTGAAAACCAGCACAAGACAAGAATGCTCTCTCTCACCACTTCTATTCAACATGGTAGTGAAAGCCCTCGCCAGAGAAATCAGCAAGAGATAGGGCACAAACTACCCCTATTAGCAGTCAACATGATTCTCTATAAAGAAAACAAATTAGTCTCAACCCAAAAGCTCCTTAAAAAGTTGATAAACAACTTTAGCAAAGTCATAGGATATAAAATCAATGTACAAAAATAACTAGCACTCCTATAACCAGCAACAACCAAACCGAGAGCCAAATCAGGAACGCAATCCTATTCACAGCTGCTACAAAAATAAAAAATAAAAAAATAAAACCTAGGAATGCAGCTAACCAGGGAAGTGAAAGATCTCTACAATGAGAATGACTAAACATTGTTCAAAGAAATTAGTGATGACACAAACAAATGGAAAAACATTCCATTCTCACGGATAGAAATAATCAATATTGTTAAAATGGTCATTCTACCCAAAGCAATTTATAGATTCAGTGTTATTCCTATTAAACTACCATTGAGATTCTTCACAGAACTAGAAAAAAATACTTTAAAACAAAACACATTGAGATACCATCTCATGCCAGTTAGAATGGCAATCATTAAAAATCTAGAGACAACAGATACTGGAGAGGATGTGGAGAAATAGGAACACTTTCACACTTTTGGGAGTGTAAACTAGTTCAACCATTGTGGACACAGTGTGGCAATTCCTCAAGGACCTAGAAATAGAAATTCCATTTGACCCAGCAATCCCATTACTGATTATATACCCAAAGGATTATAAATTGTTCTATTATAAAGACACATGCACACATATGTTCCTTGAGGCACCGTTTACAATAGCAAAGACTTGGAAACAACCCAAATGCCCATCAATGATAGACTGGATAAACGAAATGTGGCACATATAAACCATGGAATACTATGCAGCCATAAAAAGGATGATTTCATGTCAGCAAACCACCATCTCATGTGTATACCTATGTAACAATCCTGCACAATCTGCAAATGTACCCCAGAACTTAAAGGATAATAGTAATAAAATAAAAATTTTTTTAAAATTCATATGGAACCAAGAAAGAGCCTGAATAGCCAAAGCAATTCTAAGCAAAAAAGAACAAAGCTGGAGGCATCAAATTACCCAACTTCAAACTATACTACAGAGCTACAGTAACCACAATACCATGGTAATGGTACAAAATCAGACACATAGACTAATGGAAAAGAATAGAGGATCCAGAAATAAGGCTGTACACCTACAACTATCTGGCCTTCGACATAACTGACAAAAACAAGCAATGGGGAAAAGACTCCCTATTCAATAAATGGTGCTGGGATAACTGGCTAACCATATGCAGAAGACTGAAATTAACCCTTTCATACACCATATACAAAAATCAATTGAAGATGAATTAAAGATTTAAACATTTTAAACCTAAAATTATAAAAACCCTGAAAGACAACCTAGACAATACCATTCTGAACATAGGCATGGACAAAGATTTTATGATGAAGACCCAACAGCATTGAAACAAAAACAAAACTTGACAAACGGGATCTAGTTAAACTAAAGGGCTTCTGCATAGCAAAAGAAAAAATATGACCTCTAAAATTGGAGAAAATTTTTGCACTATGCATCTGACAAAGGTCTAATATCTAGCATCTATAAGGAACTTAAATGAATTTTCAAGAAAGAAACAACCCGATTAAAAAGTGGGCAAAGGATATGAACAGACACTTTGTAAAAGAAGACATACATGTGGCCTACAAGCATATGAAAAAAAGCTCAGCATCACTGAGCATTAGAAAAATGCAAATGAAAACCACAGTGGAATATCATTCCACACCAGTCAGAGTAGCTATTATTAAAAGGTCAAAAGATAACAGATGTTGGCAAGGTTGTGAAGAAAAAGGAATGCTTATACACTGTTTATGGGACTGTAAATTAGTTTAGCCATTGTGGAAGACAGTGTGGAATTCCTCAAAGACCTAAAAACAGAACTACCATTTGACCCAGCAATCCCATTACTGAGTATATACCCAAAAGGATATAAATCATTATATCACAACAACACATGCATACACATGTTCATTGCAGCACTATTCGCAAAAGCAAAGACATGGAATTAACCTAAATGCCCATCAATGATAGACTGAATAAAGAAAATGTGGTCCATACACATCATAGAATACTAGGCAGCCATAAAAAAGAACAAGATTATGTCCTTTCCAGGGACATGGATGCAGCTGAAGGCCATTATCCTTAGCAAACTTACACAGAAACAGGAAACCAAATGCCACATGTTCTCACTTATAAGTGGGAGCTAAATGATGAGAATACATGGACACATAGAGAGGAACAACATACGCTGAGGCCTATCAAAGTGTGGACAGTGGGAGGAGGGAGAGGATCAGGAAAAATAACTAATGGGTAATAGGCATAATACCTGGGTGATCAAATAATCTGTACAACAAACACTCATGACACAAGCTTACCTATATAACAAATCTGCACGTGTACCCCTGAACTTAAAATAAAACTTAAAAAAAAAAAAGCGAGAGAGCGAGGGAGGGAAGGGAGAAAAAAGAAAGGAAAATAAGACAAAAGGAGGCAATAAATAAACAAATATAGCAGGTTCAAATTCTTATAAACAATTATATATATATAAGTATCAATATATGATTAAATATAGAGTTGTAAATAATAAATAGTTTTAAACATTTTCCTCTAATTCAGAGTGACTTTTTGACCACACAGCACTTGGTTCTCTCAGACAAGCACTTAGATTTGGGTTAAGAGTTTTTCACTGTAAGCAGAGCTGGAATACCAGATATGTACTTGTAATGGATTCTGCAATTAAGCTAAATGAAAGGGAGTTTAAGGCAATATCCAAAATGACAGTGGCAAGCAAGGATGAATGAGGAGTGTAACAAACAACAAACACAGCCAAACTGACATGGTGAACTGGTCAAAAGCTAACGTGGAAACAAAACCCAAATCTGTGCTCAAAGGCAGGATGAGGGCTCAGTCAGGCATGAAGGAGGTATGGGCTAAGGACTTGTAGGAATATGGGCCGGCCTGGGCTTCCTTCCTCCCTTTGTAAGAAATAACAATCTTTCCCCTGGCCGTTGACAAGTTCAGCTTAAATGGCAGGCATAGGTTACTTAGATATTGTGAGCCTAGGATCTAGTTGCTGGTCACCCTCCTTTAGACAGATAATTCAAATCTTCTACATTTAATCATAATGTTATGTTTATTCATATCTTAATGTCAAGAAAAAAAATCAAAACTATTTAAATGCTGAGTAGCTCTCAAAGTCCCAATATCAGTCAAAGTTGAACCAGAGCATAAGACCCATTTCCTCACTCCTGGCATCATTATATCTGCCTGTTATGCTACTTTTCATCAAAATAATTTAAAGTTATTCTTTTTCCCCTAATGCTATGCCTAATGATGCCACATAAATTTCAAGGTAATATTAGAGTTATATTTCTTTCCAGAACATAAAGACAATCTAGTTGATAGGGAACAGAAATCCTACATATTACCTTATATCAGAACAATGTATGTATTTTTAAAATGTGAGCTCTTAGGAACAACATCTGGCTCCCTGCATACACACAAATGTGCATAAATCACAGCATAAAGGTTAACATTATAGGCTTTAAAGTCAAACACACAAATATTTTAATCACAACTCTGACAAACCATGTGATCTTGGGCTAGTGATAACCTCTTACATCATAGTTTCTTCATTTATAGAGTAGGGATAATAGCAGTAATCCTCTCAAAGAGCTGTTCTGAGGACTAAATAAAAAATACACTGAAGGATTAGCACAATTCTTAGCATAGTGTTAGTGCTCAATTAACGTGTGCTAATAATAATAACAGTCCTCCTAAAATTTATGGCAGGAAGCTCACCAGAGGGAGCCTAAGACTCCCCTCTGGGCTCTTGGGTTATACTTGTATCCATGACATGAAACTTATGTCATATTTGAGAGCATGTCAGGGAGAATGGTGTGCCTCCCAGTGTTTTCAAGAGAACTGGTGTTACCCCACACAGACACAGCTCTGAAAATCTAAGTAGATTTCAAAGTTGCTTAAATAACTTTCTTGGCCAAGAGTCATGCAAGTTGCCAACTGGCAATGGAGTGATTTTCCACTCAGGCTTGGCAGCAGCAGGATTTAAACAGAAAACTGGGAGGAGGGCAAAGGAAGTAATATGCTTCCTTCCTCAGAGTAGTTTTAGACTCTTTGGCACCACAGAGAAAAATTTTAAAGAGCGAAATTTTGTGTGAGGACTACCGTATTTTTTTCATCAAAAATAAATTGAAAAAAAATTTCTAGCTACCATCATAAAAATGTCTTTTCTACCATTTGTTTTCATATTCTGTGAACTCTATTTTAGAAGATGTTTAGAATTTCATTTGGTTGCTCTCACTCAATAATCATTTGCTTAAGAAAATTTTCATCTAATATAAATTCCTCCTGTTATAGCCTGTAACAATTTCCTTATGTTTATTTGTAAAATAGAGCACTATTATTTGGGCCATGGGGGAATGTACTTATATTTCAGTGATTCCTACTGATATATTTTGAATAAAGATGTCATGATACAAGCAAAAATAAACAAATATAGTTAGTTATGACAGAGAGAGAACAGCTAGTAAGCATATTCTATAATATTCACCTGCATAATTTTTAGCAGTTGGTGCTCCTCAAAAAAAAGTGTAAGAAAAATTATTTGGTTTCTAGTGATGATGTTGATTTACCATGAGATACCTTAGCTCAGAGATGAGAAGTTTTATAATTTTTTGCACTATATGACTCTGGAGGACAGAATAATGCCCCCTCCAAGAATGTTCACATCCTAATCCCCAAAAACTGTGAATATATTACTGAACACAACAAAAGGGACTTTGCAGATGTGCTTCAGGTAAGGACCTTGAGGTGGTGAAAATATTTTGGGTTGAGTGGGTTCAGTATAATCACAAGGGTCTTTATAACAGTGAGGCAGACAGCTCTGTGTCAGAGAGAGGAGAGATAATGACAGAAGCAGAGGTTGGAGTGACACAAGGAACTAACCATGAGCCACAGAATGCAGGTGATCTCTAGAAGCTGAAATGGCAAGAAATAGATTCTTCCTGGGAGCTTCTAGAAGCAATGCAGCCCTACTGACACCTTGATTGTAGGACTTCTGACCTTCAATACTGTTAAGATAATAATTTTGTTGGTTTTACTCCAATGTGATATAATAAGAAAGATTTATTCTCTGCCCCCTAGTTCTGAAATGGAACTCCTAAATCCCTTGGAATTTCCTGTGTGATAGAATAATCTTTCGTTGTAATGAGGAGACTCTTCGTGGGCACCTGGATAACTCAGGATGGGGGCTGATTGTAGAGAAATTTACTGTGTGATTAGAGGGTTAGAACCTTGAGCACCACCTCCTGAGCTCTGGGGAAAGGAAAGGGTTGAGTTGATCACCAATGGCCAATGTGTAATTAATTGTGCCTATATAATGAAGCCTCCATAAAAAGCCCAAAAGATAGGATGTGGAGAGCTTCCCAGTTGCTGAACACATAGAGGTGCGGGGAGGGTGGAACACCAAGAGAGGCACAGAAGTTCCTAATCCCTTTCCACAAACTTTGCCCTGTACATTGCCCTTTCACATACCTTGTCTATTTCATCTGGCTATTTATCTGTATCCTTTGTAATATCTTTTATAATAAATGGGTAGACGTAAGTAAAGTGTTTCCCTGAGTTCCAAAAGCCACTCTAGCAAATTAATTGAACCTGAGAAGGGGACTGTGGGGAAGTTGATTTATAGTCAGTTGTCCAGAAGCATGACAACCTAGTACTTGAGACTGGCATCTAAAGTTGGGGACAATCTCGTGAAACTGAGCCCTTAATATGTGGTAATTAACCCTACCTCCAGGTAGATAGTGTTGGAATTGAATTGAATTATAAGACACCCATGGAGAATTGAGGTATATGAAGAAAATTTCTCACACATCTAGTGTCAGAAGTGTTGTGTGGTACGCAAGTAGAAAAAAAATGTGTTTTTTCTGTAGCCTCCACATTTGTGGTAATTTTTTTCATGGTATTGAAACTAATACAGTAACTATGAACTAAATATGTTACTTATTGACTCATGAATATCTAGGCATCAAAAGTAAAACAAAGTATAAAATTTTTAGAAATAATCCTCATTTGAAAACATATCTCCTGTATTTTAAATAAACCACAAAATGAGCCCCAGGAATATTTAGATACTTGTAATATAACAATTTTCAAAGTGTGCTTTTTAGTATCCTGGTTCTGTTGGTGTAAACAGGTATCAGGCATGAAAAATTCTAAGATGAAATAACACTGAACTGTACTGTTTAATTGTGGGATAATTGAAATAATTTTTGAATTAGCTCAGGAGTCTAGATTTAGAAAGAAACTTTCTGAGATATCCAAAGGATCACCATATGAAGTTAATTCCACTATAAGGGGAAGGCAGAAGATAAAGGCATAGTGTAGAATAAAGGTACTAAAAACATTTCTAAATGTCTTTATATATAGTATGTATATGTACATAGTATATATACATACAACAAAGTATGAAAGTGTCATTCCAACTTTAGAATGTCTTGCTTATCAGCCCTCATCACAATTTCACACTCCTCAGCCCATGCCCGTGTGGCCATCTCTGTAGACCCTGCTCATAAACCATAAGGCTGACTCAGCAAACAGACTCTCAGATGGCATAGCTGGTCCTTAGTGTCTCTGCCACCTGCCACTGATCCCAACCATGAGATATTTCCTATGCTTTTATTTGGAGAAATAACAAAAGGAATATCCACCAAAGTGAAAAAAGCATACTATTTATCTCACTTACTTAATCCAGTCCCTTATAATTCACTCAATCTGCTCCTCCAACCCTTATCTAATGTTCTCTAGTAATACGGAAAACAAAACTTGCAAAGAATATAATTTTAGTGGATCATAAAACTGAAACATGGCCATTAAAGAAGTTTCAGGCCTACCCTAAAGTATATGATTACAATATGCTCAAAGCTCCTGGGGCATAGGAAAATGGCTTCAAATCTTACCCACAATAGCAGAGTAAAAGCTTGGTCTCCCATAATAATGCTGCATTGGAAATTTTAACAGATTATTTCACTACATGACTAACAAGCACCATAAATCAAGAGAAAAGGAAAACTACACAATGTTTTTCACACATATATAACCTAGAAACTTTCTTCTCTGAAGCATCTATGGTACAAAATTTTGAAAACAATTTACTAATTATCAGTCAACACCTTTGAAAATTGTCATGTGAAAAGAAAATAAAAAGAGCCAGCATTCAAAAATTCTATGTAGGCAATTTGAGAACTCATTTTGGTCAAATAACTAGGTAAATTAAAGAAACTTGTTTCCAGATATCAGGGAGAAGGTTTGGGCTCTTCCTGATGAACAGCTGTGGCCAAGATAATTGAATTTAGGATAGACGAAGATTGCCCAATTGTCAGGTGCACAATTACATCAGAAATTGAGGTTATAAGGCCGAGACAAGATCATAGTCAAGGAGATCAACATATGGCATAAAATTAACACAGTTCACAGAAAGTCAGGTCACCCAAAGTCTTCCCTACCTGCCATTTCAAACAAAAAGCTCAGAAGCTACAAAAATCTCAAATTAGTACCTCAACATAACCCCAAGTCCTAAAAGTCAAAATGTAGGGAAAAAATATTTCCAGCAAAATAAATTATACCCTGAAAACATAACTGTCATAATTTTTAAAATCAATCACACAAAATAGCCATATTATCTGACAAAGAGATGATCATTTATCAGCTGGGAATTCCATAGGCCTTAGTCCCAGAATAATTTCCTTACTTATAATCCCCTTATTGGTCCTTAAAAACTGGGGGAGAAAAATCCTTTTGAGAACTTGTCAAAAAAATAAACAAGAAACAACCACTAACTTTTTTCCTACAACAGAAAATTATCTACTTAACTTCTCTATTGCAAAATATTTTTTAATTAAAAATTAGTCACCCTGAGAAGAAAGGCGTAATTATAAACACAGTTCATTTTAACCTGGAAAAGCCTATAAATAGCCAAAACTGCACACATGAACACATAAAACCTAATTTGTATAACATCGTATACCATGTTTTGGAGAGAAACTTTACAGCACATGACAGCCGTGTGTCCGGTTATTGTCTTAGATAAGTTTATCTATCTTCTCATAATCAAAATGGTGCAATTAATTTTGAAAACAAAAAAAGGCATATTCAGCTTACATTACTTATATTTTTATGAAATAAACTTTAAATATAATCACAACAACTAATACATTTTCTCTTAAAATTCATACATTCATTCAGTAGATACACAAGGACTTTAAAAAGTTTGTGGAAAGTTGAATTAGAGAAAAAAATAAAAAGTACAGACTTTACTTCTCAATATAAGCTCCATCAAGTTTAAGACACTTTTGTAAGTGATAATACCAGCAATTTAGTCTATCCCTGAAGAACTGAGGGTACTGGGGACTTAAACATGTCAATGCAGTGTTTTTTTATATTATTAACTAAAGAAAAATTAGTACAATTTTTTAAGATTGGGGGAAAAAAGACAGAAGGAGCAAAATAAGGACTGTAAGCTAGATGCCTAATGATTTCCCACTGAAACTCTCCTGATGAGAGGAATGAACAGGAGTACTGTCATGGTGGAGAAGGATCCTGTGGTGAAGCTTTCCCAGTTAAAGCTTTGGCTAACTTTCTCAAAACACCCTTATAGACAGATATTACTTTTCTTTAGCCCTCCAGAAAGTCAACAAGCAAAATGCCTTGACCATCCCCCAGAAAACTGCTGTTATGACCTTTGCTCTTGATTGGTCTGCTTTTGCTTTGACTGGACCACTTCCACTTCTTGGTAGCCATTGCTTTGATTATGCTTTGTCTTCAGGATCATATTGATAAAATCATGTTTCATCTCCCTTTACAATTCTTTGAAGAAATGCTTCAGGATCTTCATCCCACTTGTTTAAAATGTCCACTGAAAGCTCTACTCTTGCCTGCAGCTAATCTGTACACATTTTTGGTAGCCACCAAGTGAGAAGTTTACTCAGCTTTTTCAGTCAGAACTATGTAAGCCATACCGGTCAAAATGGCTGTGGTGTTGACTATTGTTTTTGCTGTTAATCGTCAGTCCTCTTTCATTCGGGCACAAACAAAATAAATTTTTTCTTCACAAATTAATATGGATGGTCTACTGCTGTGGGTCTCATCTTCAACATCATCTCATCCCTTAAAATGAGTTATTTGTTTGTAAACTCCTGATTTCTTTGAGGTATTGTTACCAAGGCCTTTTTGTAAAGCATCAGTGATGTCACCATTCCTGTCTTCAAGCTTACCAATTCTTTCTTCTGCTTGATAAATGCTGCTATCAAGAGACTCTGATGCATTCTTCAGTCTGTCACTTGCATTTTTCAACTCCAGAACTTCTGTTTAATCCTTTTTTATTAATTCCATTTCTTTATTAAGTTTATATGATAGAATCTGAATTCCATCTCTGTGTTATTTTGAATTTTTTTCAGTTTCCTTAAAGCAGTTATCTTGAATTATCTGTCTGAAAGGTCACATATCACTGTTTCTCCAGGATTGATCCCTGGTGACTTATTTCGTTAATTTGGTGAGGTCATGTTTTCCTGGTTGGTTTTGATTATTGTAGATATTCATTGTTGCCTGTGCATTAAATAGTTAGATATTTATTGTGGTCTTTGAAACCTGGGCATCATAATCTGTGCCTATCCTTCTTGGGAAGGCTGTCCACGTACTTGAAGGGACTTTGGCCCCAAGCCCAGTAATAATGTGATTCTTGAAGACTCCTGGAGGTACCATCTTAGTGGTCTCAGAAAAGATCTGGAAGAATTCTCTGGGTTACTAGGCATAGACTCTTGCTATCTTCCCTTACTTTTTCCCAAACAAATGGTATCTCTATACTGAGCTACCTGCACCTAGAGGTGCAGTGATATAAGCACCTATGTGGCCACCACTATTGGATCTTCCTAGAGTTAGACCTGAAGCCAACACACCACTGGGTCTCACCCAAAGCCCACCGTAATCACTACCTGGCTACCACCTATACTCACTCAAGGTCCTAGGGCTCTTCAATCAACAGGTGCTGAAGTCAGCCAAAGCTTTGTGTCCTTCCCTTCAGGGCAGTGAGGACTCCGAGGCCCCAAGTGGGTCCAGAGATGCTGTTTGGGAGCCAGGAATTAGAATTAAAACCCTTAGAAATTGGCTGAGCATGGTGGCTCACACTTATAATCCCAACACTTTGGAAGGCCAAGGTCAGAGGCTTACTTGAGCTCAAGAGTTCAAAACCAGCCCAGGCAACATAGCAAGACATCATCTCTACCGAAAATGAAAAAAATTCACCAGGGCATGGTGGCATGTACCTGTAGTCCCAGCTACTTGGAGGGCTGAGGTGGGAAGATGGCTTGAGCCCAGAATGTAGAGAATGCAGTGATCCCTGATTGTTCCATTGCACTCCAACCTGGGCAACAGAGTAAGACCCTGTCTCAAAATTTAAAAAACTTAGAAATCTACCTGGTATTCTGCTGCACCTAAGCTGGCACTCAAACCACTTCCCCACTCATCCCTCCCTTTTCCACAGGCAAAGTATCCTCTCCCTAAGGCCACCACCATGACTGGCCCATGGGGAGTTCTTCCAGGCCACTACTGATGTTCACTTAAGGCCCAAGGGCTCATCAGTCAGCTTGTGGTGAATACTACCAAGCCTGGGATTCACCCTTTAGGGCAGGAGCAGTGGCTTGCCCTCTGGCCAAAGGCAGGTCCAGAAATGCTATCCAAGAGCCTATGACTGTACTTGGGGACCCAAAGAGCCTGTGTGGTACCTTTCATCAGACATAGGTCTCACTTGCACATGATTCTTATGCATACTGAATGATATTTTCCCAAAGTAAACCCTCTTGACCATTCAACATGGGTCAAAGTGGTAAGCTTCAGGACACCACAGCAAGAAAAACCTTCTTTAATAATATTCTTAGCTGAATTTTTAAAAATTAAAAAGAAATAGAAAGGCATTTAATATATAAATGTGGCAGAGCTAATACCTGTTGCCAGCATGTATCAGAGTCTCATCCAAGGCCCATGGTGTACTATCTGAGTATCACTGTTGGTTATTCAGGGCACAAGGGCGCCTTAATTAGGAGGTGATGAATCCTTCCAGGACTGGTTCCTTCCCTTCAAGGCAGCAGATTCTCTTCTTTCCCAAAGTATGTCTAGAAATGTCTTCCAGGAGGTAGAGCCTGGGATGGGGGCTCCTACTGTAGGTGAGCTGGTATTCAACATGTAAGACAAAGTCCTCTTTATTCTTTTCTCTCCTCTTCTCCAGCAGAAGGAAGGAATCACTTTCGTTGCTGCAAGCTACACTGCCTGGGGTTGTGAGGAGAGGTGGCACAAGCCTCCCCCAGCCACCCTGTCTGATGTTTCACTAGGTCATGCACTGTACCATTTCACCGGATCTAAGCCCAACACAGCATCAGGACTCGCCTAAGAATTCCAGTCCTTGTATTCTAGACTGCCTTTCAAATTCACTTAGTAACCCAGAGCACTTTAGCTCACAGTAGCAAGGCTTGCTTAAACTCAAGTTTTGGCCACTGTGATGGGCACTTCCTTCCCCTCTGGCTAGGGATGGTCCAGATGCCCCCTCCATTAGTAGGTACTGGCTGAGTTCAGCACAGTTTTGCTTTCCACTGTGACAGGGCAGCACTGAGTTCAATGCAAAGTCCCCCAGTAACTGTACTCTCTCTACAAAGTGCAGATACTCTGTCTTTACTATGCAGCTGCTGCTGGGTTGATGTATACAATTCAACTGTCTTTCCTACCCCCTTCAGTGCATATTTCAGTGATATGAAGTTAAAACAAGGGACTTTGAGTGTTCACCTGATTTTTGGTTCTTATCTAGGTGTCTTGCATACAGATAGTTGTTAAAATGTGATGTTCATTCACGGTGGGAAGATCAGTGGAGCCTTCTATTGCTTCATCTTGCTCTGTCTTCTCTGTAGCTCTAATTTTTAAAGTTAGGCATTTGTTTTGAAAAAAAAATCCAAATAAATGAGAAGATATTTTTTGTTTTGTCTAAATTATGCTTATTTTCATTTAGTTTTAGGATTTAATAGCATTTCCACTTCATAAAATACTTTAGCAGAAACACCATAAAAGCAGCCATGAAAACTTAAAAGATACTAAACAACCTGTAATATTTTTACCCAAAAATTGCCTGAATAAAATTTTTCAGTAGCTAGATGAGTAACTATATTTATAAGAAAAAAAAAAAACTGTTTCTCAAAGTAATAATAGAACTGAACTCTAGTTTATTATAATTGAAAATTTCTTTTCCAAAAGTGTTATGGTCTTGACCCTAATGCAGTGATTAGACTCTATACTTATTTGAAAACAGTGTAACTTGATTTAATAGAATCATGTTTCTCACAACCAGTGGTCTCTTTAATGTCATGTCTTAGATTACATAAGTAATTTCAATACCCAAAGACAGAGCACTGCCATCATTGTTTACAGGAGCAGTTAAAGATAACACATAATTTAAGCATCATTCTCAGGCAAATCTATTAACAACCAACGCAGCTATTTCTCACTATGTAATCACCATTGTATTAGAGATAAAAAATATTATTCCTACTCCTGTGAATCTTAAGTACTATGTAGCTAAAGCTAGCAAGTTTCGTGTTTTGCTTTTTTAATATGTTGCCTTAGAAGAAGTTTCATTTTTCATGTTTTCTGTAAGTAAAATTATCTTAATTCCAGAATTACTCAGCTCAAATAACTGGATGCATTGGGGTAACATTCTTTAAAATAAAGTTACTTGAACATAGATTTTATGTGGAGAAACAGTATCATAGCCACAGTTCATTCAGTCTAGTAATCTGCAAACAAGATGCTGTGAGAAAAGGTTATCATTTTTCTCAACAGTATTATTCACATGAGGAAACTGATATTGAGAGACATGAAATAACTAGCCTAAGGTCATGGACTTTATGAATGGCAAAACTGGGCCTTAACCACCATCGATAGCTAAAATCACCACCTGGGCCTTTCCAACAGATTGAGAACACCAAAATTGCCTGTTTCTCCTCACACTGAACTTCCAATTTTAATGTACTCTGTAAATAAATGAAAACACAGAATACATTCTATAAACCAACTCTGCTCGGCCTTATAAAATCACTATCAGAAATATTTATGTTTTCTCAGGCTAGAAAAATATTCCATAACTCATTTAATTTCTATTTTAATAAATAATATTATATATACTCCTTTTTCCAGGACAAATATGCACACCCTATTTCATATACATAGGAAAGGCAAGTTAAAAGAACTAATTGTGCTCCTAACAAATAGTCCCAGGGACAGACTCTCTAATTCCATTTCTAAGCTTCCCATCAGACACAGGTCTCACTCACATGATTCTTATGTCTATTGAATGATGTTTTCCAAAGTAGACCCTCTTGGCCATTAAGCATGGCAAGCTTCAGGGCACCACAGCAAGGATAACTTTCTTTATCAATATTCTTGGCTGATTTTTTAATTAAAAAGAAATTGAAAGACATTCCAAATATAAAGAATAACTTCCCTTTCCTTTATAGTCAGGTTTGTCATGCTTATTTCCAGCACAAATTAGGCATTCCATTATAAAATCGTTAGGGCTTCATTTTAAATTGTTTTTTGTGGTTGTAGTAGGTCATATTCAGGCATGTGTCAGGACTTCAAAGCAACATGAACTCATTCTTAAACCAATTTCCTTGTTTTGCAGAAAGACAAAGAAGATCCACCTGCTTATGTAATAAGATTTTTCTCATTAAAAAGGCTTTTAAATAAACTAAATCTATTTGTGTTTTCCTAGTAATACTATAACTTTTAATATTATGCTACTTATATTTGTGAATAATCTGATGCAACGGTTATGTGGGTTCAACATACCGTAGCCTCTTTTTACCTAGTTAGATCCTCCTATTTAAGACTGAGCTCCTCATCACCACCTCCCAAAGGCCTCCACCAAAACTTCCAGACTGAGATAGGTATAGTTCCAATATGTTGCTGCAGCACCTACAATACAGCACTGTGTTAGCACACTGATATGGTTTGGATCTGTGACCCCACTCAAATCCCATTTTGAATTGCAATCCCCAGTGGCAGAGGTGGGACCTTGTGGGAGGTGACTGGATCATGGGGAGGGAATTTCCCCCTTTGGTGCTATTGTCATGATAGCGTTTTCACAATATTTGGTTGTTTAAAATTGCATAGCACCTCCCACCACCACACCCCATACACAGCCCCCTCTTCTCTTCCTCCTACTCCTGCCATGTAAGATGAACCTGCTTCCCCTTCATCTTCCGCCATGATTACAAGTTTCCCAAGGCCTCCCCAGCCATGCGTCCTGTACTAGCCTGTGGAACCATGAGCCAATTAAACCTCTTTTCTTTATACATTACCCAGTCTCAGATATTTCTTCACAGCAGCATGAGAGCAGACTAATACACACACTGTACTCTCCTATCTTTGTATGTTTGTCCCCTTTCCAGAATGTAAACCTCTGGAAGGCAAAAGCCTTATCTTATTTACCTTTTAATCACATATAATAAACTCATTTGGGAAAAAGTAAGGTACAAAAGTCAATCATAGCTCTTTCACTTCTCCTTTTTTTCCCATCCCTTCTTTTCTGAACAATTCAGACCATTGTTATGTGGGGTAGAACAAGGCAGATGTCTAGGTACAAAACTCTAGCAGGGTAAGAAGGGTATCCAGGCAAGAGGGCTGCCTAGCATGGAAAGTTAATATCTGAGCGCGGTGAGGAGAGCATTCATATGAGGAGGCAACCTAGTGCGGGAAGCCAAGTGGGTGTGATCCAGGGAGTATGATCCAGGGCAGGCTATCTGAGTCAGAGCAGGGTGAGGAAGAAGTTCATGGATTGTGGCAGCACTGTGTGGAGAGTCAGGACCCAAAGAGAGTGAAGAATGGAGGTGACCCAGCCTAGGGTACCAAAGCCCATGCTGGGTGTAGAGAGTATTTGTGTGGGAAAAGACCTAGAGCAGAATGCTGAAGTCCAAGCAAGGTAACAAGATTATCCTCGTGGAGGGGCACTCTGGCACAGGGTATCATGTCAGAGCCCATTTGAGGGAGGAAGACATTCCCACAGAGGGTCTGAGCTCCAGTGCAGTAATGAGAGCATCTGTGCAAGAGTGGTGGCCTGGTGTGGGATCAGTGCCTGTGCTAACATGAAAGGCAACAGGAGTGGCAGTCAGAGACAGAGTGGGGGAGGAGGAACTGCCAAAAAGGGAGATGGCCTACTGTAAGGTACTGGCCAACCAGGGTGAGAAGGGCTTTGCCATGAAGGCCAAGGAGATGCTGGCCAGTCCCAGAGTGTCATTGTCAATCTTTAAGAGCTGGCCTGGGGTTCTGGAACATAGGGATGGTGGGCAAGGCATCCACTTGGAAGCCATGACATTGGTTACATTCACAGGATTGAACAAGCAAGTAAACCTGAACAAAGACTTTCTGTATTGAGTTGGCTTTTTTTTTTAACTTTCATTTTAAATTCAGGGGTACATGTAAAGGATGTGCAGTTTTGTTACATAGGTAAACATGTGTCATGGGAGACTACTGTACCAATTATTTCATCATCTAGATATTAAGCTTTATCCATTAGTTATTTTTCCGATCCTCCCCCTCCTTGCACCCTCTACCCTCGGACAGGCCCAGTCTCTGTTGTTCCCCTCTATGTGTTCATGTGTTCTCATCACTTAGCTCCCACTTATAAGTGAAAACATGTGGCATTTGGTTTTCTGTTCATGCATTAGTTTGCTAATGATAATGGCCCCCAGCTGCATCCACGTCCCTGCAAAGGACATGATCTTATTCCTTTTTATGACTACATAATATTCCATAGTGTATATGGACCACATTTACTTTATCTGGTCTATCATTGATGGGCATTTGGGTTGATTCCATGTCTTTGCTATTGTGAATAGTGCTGCAGTGAACACAGGCATGCATGCGTCCTTATGATATAAACATTTATATTCCTTCGGGTTTATACTCAGTAATGAGACTGCTGGGTCAAATGATGTTTCTGACTTTAGATCTTTGAGGAATTGCCACACTGTCTTTCACAATGATTGAACTAATTTACACTCCCACCAATAATGGACAAGCATTCCTTTTTCTCCACAACCTTGCCAGCATCTGTTATTTTGTGACGTTTTAGTAATAGCCATTTTGACTGGTGTAAAATGGTGTCTCATTGTGGTTTTGATTTGCATTTCTTTAATAATCAGTGATGTTGAGCTTTTTTTCACAAGCTTGTTAGCCGCATGTATGTCTTCTTTGCAAAGTGTCTGTTCATGTCCTTTGCCCACTTTTTAATAGTGTTGTTTGTTTTTTTTCTTGAGAGCTGGATTTATTACTGACAAATACTCTTGGAAAGAGGCAAAAATTCAATTGAACCCTAAGGATTTGATATCTGGATTCTATATTCATCTGGATTTGAAACTATTCTAAAATTCAAAATAATTTAAAATATACTAACAGCCAGTTCTTCTGAATACTTTTAAAACATATTAACCAGTAGAGTTAAAACATATTTTAATGAGATAACATTTTAAATGCTATATACCACTCTTAGTATATTTAAATTTTTGATATAAAGCCTCAAAAGAATCAGTGGGGAGAGAGGATAATTCACTGACAGTGGCAGATTCTGACCTGAGGCACTGGCAGAATGGTATAAGCTTACTTGCTGCCATGGTGTTTACTGCCCCACAGGAAGCTCACACATCCCTCCACAGCAATCCACAGGAATACAGGCTGACTCCTGCGGCCTATTTCTGCCCATTGTTCTACTCAAACAGATATGGGTTTAGATCAGCCAGTAAGCTACATACGCAAACTTCAACGTTTTTGCAAGAATTCTCATTCTCTCCAAGTAATTCACTTGGAAACCAATATTCATTTTCTCTCTCTCTCTCTCTCTCTCTCTCTCTCTCTCTCTCTCTGTGTGTGTGTGTGTGTGTGTGTGTGTGTGTGTGTGTGTCTCCCTCTCTTGCCTTCTTCCCCTTTTTCCTTCTCTCTGTCCAACTCCTCCTGGAGTTCTCTTATATAAGTGGAAGGGGCCTAGAGTTAGAAGGAGGGGTTAGTATGTGATTCGGAACTGCAGACCCTATTTGAGCCCTGGTCAAATAGTGTGACCTATATGGTCACACTACAGCTCTCTTTAGAACATGAGGTGCTGCTGGGTGTCCCATATGTCCTTGGTTTTGTCCCTTATTCTAGGGCAACAGGTGAAGTCCAACTTAATAACCTAATACTTATATTAATGCAAATGAAAATGTTGGGAAAGATGAATACAAAACTAGGGACCATGTTAAATCCAGTTGGGGATTGGCATGGGGAACTGGAAAAAAGGGAACATAACACATGTACTGTCTCAATCTTTTCCAAGACTATGTTCCTGTATTACTTATGTAATTTAAAATAAATTTTTTAAAAATCAAAAGCAATTAAAAATTTCAAAATGAATTGCAGTCTACTGTACAATAGTAGTGAATATAAATCATAGAATGGAGATTGGCTATATAAGTAAATATATATGCATATCTTATACAAATAGATTTTTAAACATTAAAACTTTAATGATTTAATGAGCTACAAACATAAATTAACTACTCATAAAGGAAGAGAAATAAACTTGAAAACTAATTAATATCTATTGATTGCCTTAGGGTGTTAGATTCCTGGTGGCATGATTTTCTTTTTTCTAAAATTTCTATAACGAACATCTATCTAAAATTAGGAGAAAAAAACTTGAAAAAAGCCCCTCTCATCTCTATCTTCCTTCTTCCCAAAGAAGTGTATATAAGTATACGTGTGTGTGTTTGTGTGTGTGTGTGTGTGTGTTGTGTGCGTGCGTGTATATGTCAAATACACACAGTTGGTAAAACTGAGTCTGAATATTAGTAAAATAAAAAGACAAAAAGAAGTACAGAAACTCAAAGCCCAGTAAGGAAACCTAATGATTTATCCTTTTTCCAAAGGGACAAATGTATAGAAACAGCTTTAATGATCTGATATTTTATCATTGCTTCTATATTTTTAAAAAGTCAGCTACATTTTTAATACAGCATTCTTTTGAAAAGTATCAAGACAAAGAAATGTAAGTTCTTGAGTTAAACAATAAATATATGACTTTTTATAATTTTAATACTTTCTATAAACAATTTCCTATAGTTTGCTGGCTTTTTCTTTTCCTTTTCTTTCCTTTTTCTTCACAAAGAAGTATGCTAAAATTCTTTCTCAGCAAAAAAGAACATTTCTGGCCAGGCACAGTGACTCACGCTTGTAATCCCAGTACTTTGGGAGGCAGAGGCGGGTGGATCACAAGATCAGGAGATTGAGATCATTCTGGCCAACATGGTGAAACCCTGTCTCTACGAAAAATACAGAAAATTAGCTGCGTGTGGTGGCTGCTGCCTGTAATCCCAACTACTCGGGAGGCTGAGACAGGAGAATTGCTTGAACCAGGGAGTTGGAGGTTGCAGTGAGCTGAGATCCCACCACTGCACTCCAGCTTGGTGATAGAGCAAGACTCCGACTCAAAGAAAAAAAAAAAAGAAAATTTCTGTCCTCTGGCCTTAAATAATTCTGACATTTAATACAACTCTTTTTTAAGTTTATAATGTATTTTCCTTCAAAAAGAAAAGTGCACTAAGCTTGTGAATTAACATTATATCTAAAATTAACCTGTGAATCAACCAGCCAAATATACAGTTGTAATCTATATGTATAGTAGACAATTTTCTTCAAGAAGTTAACTAACCCACAATGAAATCGAACACCAAGACACTCGCATCATTTGGGCCAACTCTCTGATGAAATGGAAGGAGGCAATGATCCAACAGAAGGTACAGAAACACTCCTATGAATAGGAAGGGTGAAGCCTGACTTACTCTCAATAGCAGTCTTTGACAATTCAAGGACAGGAAACCTGCCAGTGCATTTAATCTTTCTATCCTTGCAACTGGTTGCACCCTATCAACTGAAAAAGAAACTGTAAATTGCATATTTCCTGAATCAAAGAAGAAAGTCAATGGAAGTAATGTAATTATATGATTATCATTTTTATCACTTAAAACAATCTTGAGTTATCCTTATAAATTATATCAAAAAGAACAGATTTTTACTGAATCAAAAAGATTGTTTTATAAAATGAAAACATACCATGTAACAGATATACTGACACATTACTTCTTAAAAGAGTGGGAAATTTTACTATTTTTTCCACATTTGAAAGTATTGCTTTTATTATTTTACTGTGGACTCAACCTCACTAAAACTGAAGCAATAAACAGGGCAGTATTAAGCAAAAGCTTCTTGGTGAACTGGTGACTATCTCATCCAACCCTACATAAGAACTTGTTAAAGGGGAGTTGGGATTTTAGCAAGCTAAACATTTGTCAGACAGAAAATCGTAGGCAGTCTTCCCTGGAGATCTGGGGTCACTGGACATTTATGCGAGTGATCAACGTGCCCCTGATCACAGCAGGAAGGCTTGCAGACGTGACACGTTCAGTGACAAAGCAAGGGCTCTAATTAGCGAAGGGTTCCGGTCTGACAGTAAAGGGCTTAACCTTTCTTGGGAAATAATGAGCCAGACAATGTTTGAAGCCTCCATGTAAGTTTCAGAGAAGAAGGAAGGATGCTGAGAACTGCCTTACATGTGCTAAACTGACAGACACAGGTGACCGAACAATGAACTGTACACTTGGCAAAGAACGAGAAAACACTTGATATATGCTAGCGTCCTCCAGAGCAGCATTCCTCTTGTGTCCCTGAATTAAGATGAAACAATTTGATAGGTCGCATTATTTGGCTCAGTTGCTTTAAAGACAATAGAAGACTTTATGGAGGGGATATATTTTCTGAAAACTTTTCCCAAATACCAACTTTTTGATAAGGCAACATCTGTGAACTTCACTGAAGATCAGAGACAAATCTCAGTAAAAAGGCTAACCGTTAACTCATTGGCAAACACAAACATCCAGTGGTTAAAATTACCTAGTATGACATCCAAGCCAAGGGCCTAAAAACTAGATTGAAATAAAACTTTTAAACAAAATGGGTTCTACTTTATTGACAGAATTTCCAAAAGAAAACAAAGTTTATACAAAGCCAATAATAAATTTTCTTCAAATATGTGTCATAAGATTATGAAAGCCATAATACCTATTTTTCTGGATTGTTCAGTCAGATAATATGAGAATAATAAATAATAGAACATGTTATTATAATTTTTAACCAATTTTTATCTTTAGACTTAAAAGACTAGACAAAGACAAAAGGAAATAAATGCAGATGATTACAGTTTACTACTCTGGAACATATTTTATTGTTGAAAGATGAGGAAAGGTATTATGAAAATCAGAGAAATAATTGGTCTATCAGTCTGGATTTCATTTTTCATTTGCAAGAATCAAGAAACTCAAAGTAAATAGGCTTAAACAATTTTTTAAGGGAAGAGAAAGATTTATGGGCTCATATCAAGCAGCAGATTTATATTCACACACAGCCTAATCCAGGACTGAAATATAACCAGAATCCTTCTTAACTTTTCTTCCTCTGGGTTGCTTAATTTTTAGGCTTCACATGGCAGCCTCTAAGAAATGCTAGGCTCTCCCTTGAATCTTCAATACCTATCACTCTCAATATTCACATCACTAAGCTCAAAGAAGAAAAGACAGTATGTACCCCAACATTCTCACCAAAATCCTCCTGGGGTTTATTCTAATTGGACCAGCTTAGGTCACATGCCCTAAATGATACACTCCAAATGGCTTGAGCTAACTAAGTCTCACCTCTGGAGCTGTGAGGTCAGCCCATTAGGGAATGTTGCCAGGAAAAGGGGAGCATGGTTATTGACCAGCAAACCACCTCGATAACAGGGTACGGCAAATCCCCAAATGCTGAACTTATTTTTTCAGTATCAGCTTCCACTTCTTAAGCCAACTTTTAAAAATAATGTTAAAGAAATTTGCTTACCTTGATTGTATTGATTTTCTATAGCTGCATAACAAAAACCTTAGAAACTTAAAATACCACCCATTTATTGTCTTACAGATGTATGGGTCAAAAGCCCAGTATGGCTTAACTCTACTCTGGGTGTCACAAAGCTGAAATGAATGTGTTATCTGGGCTATGTATACCACCGAGAGCTTGGGGTTCACTTCCAAGCTCATTTTGTTTTGTCATAATTCAGTTTCTTATAGTGGTTGTCCTGGTTTTCCTGCTGATTGTAAACTGAGGACCACTCTCAGCCACTAGAGGCCAATCTCAGGTCCTTGCCCCATGACTCCCCTCCATCTCAAAACCACCACTAGAGAACCTCTCTCAAATTGAATCCCTCCCACATCTCAACTCTGACTCTGTCTCTAATCTCTACAAACACATTTAAGGGACTCACATAATTAGATGAGACTTAACGCAGATAATCTCCCTAATTTAAGGATCTTAATTTATCTGCATTTGGGATCTTAATTTATCTGCAAAAAAATCTCTTCACAGCAGTACCTACATTAGTGTTTGATAGAATAACTGGGGGAAGATGTATATGTGCACCTGGGTCCAGAAATCTTTGAATTCTGCTGCCCATATTAGTGTATACATAGTAATATATACACTATATATATATACACACACACACATGCTATATATTGCTTTTAAGAAGTAAGGGATGAGAATGGGCTGAAAGAAATGGAGAAGGCTTTTGTTTTCTTAATAAATCTATTTGTTTTGTGGAACTACCACAAAAAGAAGAAGTCTGTGGCATAAGGAAAATAGTCTAAAATTTTTAATTGTATGAAAAATATAAATAGAAATGTAGAACCAAAGAGAACAAAACGGATGTTATGGTTCTTGTTTTGGTTGGCTTTTTGGGTTTTGTTTTGTTTTGCTTTGTTTACCAAGTCAGGTGACAAATCTGGAACCTTAAAATTGTTTTTAAGGGGGAAGAAAGTTTATCTTTGAGAAAGGAGAATAATATTATGTAATAACTAAATTTGAAGCATAAGTCAAACTCTTTCATGCTTTCTTAGAAAATAAAGAATTAAGCCAAAGAAATCTTCCCTAAAAACTCCAAATCAAATATTAGTTTATGGAAGTTCTAATATCTTGGATATTTTCTGGTTAAAAGCATTCTTGTTCAATGTCTCAGCTATACAGTACGTCTTTAAAACGAAGAGAGAGAATGAGCAGAATGAACTACTTCTAGTCTTTTAAGAAACAAAGCTGCTCTTAACATTTTCGCACTGGGTTGGTGATGTAAAAGTAAAGCACTGCCCCCTAGAGGAACAAGGACCTTAGGAGCAGGCAGCTATTTCACAATCACGTAATGTCCTAATTTCAGGTAGATGTTCTTCTTTAGGGCATAGAAGAAAAACAGAAAATTGTTGCAGTGTAAGAAATGCTAAAAAACTTTTAAAAGACATTTATGATTTTTTTCAAGAGATTATAGATTTGTAGAACTGTAATTTGTGGGGAGCAATTCATTTATAAGCTTTCAAATAATATTTTTGCATTATAATTATGGAATAAACATTTGTCTTAAAGAATAGGAATTTTTTAGTCTTTCTTCTTATAATTTTTTCATAGACAAGGGGTCTCTTTATTTTGCCCAGGCTAGTCTCAAACTCCTGGCCTCAAGTGATTCTCCCACCTCAGCCTCCCAAAGTGCTAGGATTACAAATGTGAGCCACTGCACCCGGTCTAGTCTCTCTTAAAATGCACAGCTTTACATCTACCAGACTTTTCACACAGTTATTACAATAGAACTATGTGTAAAATGTATATGATCTTATCTAAAATTATAAAGAAAAGTGGGAAACAAAATTGACCCACATGATTTTGCTACTATAGTCAAACTCACTATTAAAACAAGAAACAGAGGAAATCTAAAACTTTAATGGCTAGATCTGGCAAACCATGTCAAAAATTTCCCATTACCAGAAGAGTTCAGCACACTCACATTGTCTCTGGAGTCAAAATCAGAAACTATAACAAATCATTCAAATGTCTAGGTCTCTGTTTTTAATGCAATTAATTGTGTGTTTTCAAATTATTCTCCCCAGAACTACAACCAGGAAGAGTTCTGGGTACTCATCTATGCTTCTACCAGAGCAGTCTTTATCTTGTCTTCCTTTGGGATTCCATATAAACTTTCCACAGAAGAAATGGTTCTTAGGGCTTTAAAAAGGAAGGAAGGAAAGAAAGGAGTGAGAAAGGAAGGAAAAAAGAAGGAAGAAGGGAAGGGAGAAGAAAAAGCAGCTTGAAAACTCTTGGAGTGGTCTCTTTAAATTCCTCTCTTATATAACTACTCTATTCCGTTCATTTTTGTCTCTCTAGAGGTGGCAGCAGCAAGGGTCTAGATGCCTCAGGCTAGTTCCTAAAATAAGAGCTCATGCCAAGTACAAACTTGAGCCAGACACAAAAGGATAAAATCCCAGTAGGGCATTCTACATATGTTCTTGGTGTGGATTCTACATTGTAGAAAAGACTCTTACAAAAACACACAGCTCCTTTGAAGGTTGTCACTAAGAAAAAATAAAATACTAAGTAGAAGAGCACTTTATAATGGGGGGCAAAGCACACTGTATAAGGGAGATGTCATCATGTGACATGGTATTTTTCTTTCTCAGCACATACCTGCCAGCCAGCTCACACCGATTTTTATAATTGGACATGTCCCTCTCCCTTCCTGTCTCACCCCAAGTGCCGTGGCATATTTACAGAACTACAAATATGTCACAAGATAGCAGGGTGAAACGTTTTATTGAACTAGTAAGGAAAATTGCCAACAGAAGTTTCTGTTTTGACTCTGTCGATTTTCCACAAGCAAAGGATTAAACTACTCTTTAGGACAGGATCTGAAAAGCACAGTCTTTTCTGCATCTTGAGAATCAACCATGCTGTACCATCACATTTTCAATCAATTGTTTTAAATGCAAAGATTATTTGACCAGGGCATGAAGAATTTTAGGATATAAACTATTTGTACTCATTTAGACGTGAAATCCAAACTGGCCAGGCTTACCTCACAAAACTGGCTTGTTTTCGTTCTTGCTCCATGAGGCAGTTACTGCTACAGTAGGTAGCTAGTCAGGTCTGAGCAGGGCAGGAGAGGGCTCCCAGACACACCAGGAGTGTTGGGCATCCATCAGGTGATGATCAGGTGGTTGTTAACTGTTTGAAGTAATTGGTCACAGCTGGCACCAGGGAAAAGCCATCTCCTGAAGATAGAAAACACCTGAAACTGATCAGCAGCTTCCCAAGAAGACCTCAGGAGTGGGGAGTAGTAAGACAAGATCCCGGAGATATGTAAACCTATAAAGCCCCAAGTCAAGAGGTCAAGCTGTGAACTTGGTTTCTCAAGTCACCCCCTTGGTCCTCTTCTGAGAGTTACTTTCATTTTTTTTCTTTCCTTTTCTTCCTTTCCTTACTGTTCTAAAGCTTTTTAATAAACTTTCACTCCTGCTCTGAAGCGTGCCTCAGTCTATCCTTCTGCCTTATGTCCCCCAGTTGAATTCCTTTTTCTGAGAGGCAGGAACTGAAGTTGCTGCAGACCTGTATGTGTACGCCACCAGTAACTCGGGGTAACTCGTATCTCTTTTACCGCTAACACTACCACGTGTGGCAGCACCTCCACAGAAGAAACAAAACAAACCCTTCTCGAATAAGTTTCATAATATCTCCTTCACTTTCTCCTGACATTTGAGGAAGCAATTCAGAAGCCCTTCTATTTCCTTACCCTCCAGAGTTAAGCCAAATTCCACCAGTGCTCCACCTCTTCAGCTTCCATCCTCTCCCATCCTCTCCTCCAGGGCCACCTGATAGGCCCTAAATCCCCTTTTCCCCCCAGCTCAGCCAATGCATCTTCATCTACTGCAAAATAATCTGCCTTTATATAAGAGGGTTTTAAAACAACTCTCCCAATTAAAAAATGTCTGATATGACTAAGCAGAAATACATTTGGAATATACATAAAATTAGAAAATAAGATTTTATTCCAGAACTTCTTCCAAAAAAAGAACAGAGATGTTTTAAAATTGTTGACAATTTGTGTCACACCTAGCTTTCAATCCAAATCCTATCCATATTTTTCTTTTGCACAAGCTTGGAAGAAATAATAATATTAACATCTTTAATAAATCATTTTTATAATGTAATCTTGGTTTTCAAATATTTCCCTAAATATGATCAAGTCCTTTGTGTCTGGCTGCATGGCTGGCGAAACAATCTATAGAATGAATATTGAGGTTCTGAGAACACCCAAAGCTTCCTGGAGGGAAATGAGTCTGGCATGGTCTGAATATTTGTTGTGTCCTCCCCAAATTCATATGTTGAAACCAAATCTCCATGTGGTGATATTAAGAGGTGAAGCCTTTGGGAGGTGAATAGGTCATAAAGACTGTGCCCTCATGAATGAGATTAGTGCCCTTTTGTAAAAGAGGCCTGCCCGAGGGAGCTTTTTCAGCCCCTTTTGCCATGTAAGGACACAGCAAGAAGGCACCATTTATAAGGCAGAGAGTGAGACACCAAATCTACCAGCACCTTGGTCTTAGACTTAAAAGTCTCCAGAACAGTAAGCAGTAAATCTCTGTTATTTATAAATTACCCAGTCAAAGGTAATTTGTTATAGCAGCTTGCATTGACTAAGACAGAAGCCAGCTACTGTTCCTTGTTGAGAACCAAAGGTCCTCAAATTATTTATTCTTCTTCTACCATTATAACAATGACTCATATTTATTGTGTATTTACCATATGCCACATACTGAAAAAGCATATGATTACATATTAAGCAACTTGAAAAGTATGATTATTACTGGCATCTTACAGAGGAGAAAGAGAAACACAAACAGGTTAAGTGATCTGCCTATATGCACTAGCAAATGAGTGGCACTGCCAGGATTTAAACCTAGGCTGTCTGGTTCCAGGCCCAACTATTAATGAATATACTGAGATGCCTCCAAAAAGTCTACTGAGAAGGGGTGGTGTGCTAAGAGTCTATTCTAGACTCTTAGAATACTACAGAGATTTCCTCCTCCTAGCAACATAGCCCTAGCATTGTATACCACCCTATAGCTGGCACTATAGGTGCATGCCACCACGCCCAGGTAATTTTTTGTATTTTAAGTAGAGATGGGGTTTCACTGTGTTAGCCAGAATGGTCTCGATCTCCTGACCTCATGATCCACCCACCTTGGTCTCCCAAAGTGCTGGCATTACAGGCTTGAGCCACTGGGCTGGCCACCGTTTCTTGAAAATATTATAGATGTTTGAAACAAAAGCCTGCAATACCACAGGTCTTTGCAATTTCTGCAGAAAAGGTTCGTACCATATACTGTGTTGTTTTCCATTAATGGTTACCAGTGAAAATACGTACGGAAACATATCTAATTTTCATATTTTCTCTAAGCATCAAGGTCCTCACAGGTCTTTTAGTTACATGATAAACCTAAAGGGAATTTCATCATCTGTGTATGATTCCTACCCAGAGATAAAGTATTACATGCAGATTTGTTTAGAGCTCTTGGAAATGTTGTCATCATCAGTTTAATTTTAGATTTATGTTATTTGTGTTTACATTATTTAATTTTACATCTATTTTATTTACACTCAGTAAATATAGCTACCAATCTTCTCTCCAAATAACTCACCCTCTCCCATTTTTAATTATATATAAAAAAATACAGGAACATGTCAAAGGCAGAAACTATGAAATTTAATTATCATTGAAAAAGTCATCTGAAATCCTAATTTTTCAGTTTTAATGGCAGACTAAAAGAACCAATCCATCCCCAGATATCTGTCAAAGGAACGCTTATTCCATTTTATCTGCACCCACTAGAAAAACATGCAAAGGAAAACAATTAAGAACCACCTGATTAAAGCTAAGATAGTACATTATTTTTATATAATGGTTAAAGTTATTATTTATCTATCTACTTTGAAACTTCCAATAATACCTAGAATAATATTTGAAGAAAAAAGATCTGAAGTCACTGACAGCCAATTAAAGCTTCTCTCAAGATGAATTTTTAAATGTTCTGATCAACAAGGACAACTAAACACAAGTTATGGCTTCGTAATTAAAGAATTACATGAACAAATTGAGGAAATGCAAGAGTAAATCAAAATTATATTTGAAACCAAAATATTTTATATAACTATATAAAAAATAAAATTAGGATTATTCAGTTAAATTTCAAGAAAAACATAATAATAAGATATAAGAATGTTGTGGGGTTTTAGCACAGCATTCCAATAATGTTCCTCATTACTTTTGCATTTCTACATATTCATTGCACATTTAATACTTAACTTTTTAGTTATACTAAACAAAGTAAATGACTGTGGTATTCATTTATTTACTGTGTGGTTAATATAATGAATAAAATGTGCTCTATGTGCACAAAACCAGATTCAAATATTTAACCAGTAGTTGCCAAAACTATTTAAAGTTATTTTTCTCAAAAACTATGTCAGTTGTGTGGAACTTTTATAAAAATGGAAATTTTGTATTCATTAGTTTTCATTACTAATGTAATTTTTAAATTGCAAGACTAAAGCAGCTAGCAACTGGAGCCAAATTTCACAAGTCACATTTTATCAGTCTACAAATATTGACATTATGGCTCTATCTCACTTGACTTGTGAAATTTTACTATTCCTGATTTCCAAGTTACCATGATAGGCTTATAAAAACTTTCCTGACACATTTGTCCTTATCATGTAAAAATCAAATGAGTAGCACTTTACTGTCAGATGAACCGCACAATTTAGGTTTCATGGTAAAGACTGTAGACATTTTTCCCAGAAAAGCCCTAAATACAAAAAAGACCATTCATGGTGTTCATAACAGCATCTGCTTTTTATATTTACTATAAATCAACATATATAGGCTTGCTCTATAAATATGATCGCAATGTTTTCTAAGTCAAACATATCCTCACAAAATTCTGAGATCCTACAGTTTTGCTCTAACATTAAGCTCTCAATTTTTTGTAATATGTGAATTTATATTTTTGCATTACATTTTTGGGATAAATTATATTTACATTTCTAGTAAATATTCCTCATTTGCAACTTTGCAAAGTACTAGGACTAAATGGGCTTTAGAAAGCATACATTGAACTGGGCATGGTGGTTCATGCCTGTAATCCCAGCACTTTAAGAGGCTGAGGCAGCCAGATCACGAGGTCAAGAGTTTGAGATGAGCCTGGCCAACATGGTGAAACCTTGTCTCTACTAAGTATACAAAAATTAGCCAGGCGTGGTGGCATATGCCTGTAATCCAGCTACTTGAAAGGCTGAGGCAGGAGAATCACTTGAACCCGGGAGGCAGAGGTTGCAATGAGCTGAGATGGCACTCCTGCACTCCAGCCGGGGCGACAGAGCAAGACTCCCTCTCAGGAAAGAAAAACAAAAAGCACACATAATAAAATAGAAAATTAGCATAATACAAACACACCCCCTGTTAAAAATGCAGCCCAAGAACAAAGCATTTGCCAAGAAAGCACTCTAATTTTACCACTTTGTTATTACTTATTTCTCCTGTCTCCACAGGATGTACACAGGCAACTAAGACAAGACAATCAACATCTCTAATTCACTAATATATCTGTACTTTCAATAGTATATGTGGTAGAGAGACCATTCTACCTTGTAAGTGGCTGATAACAAGATCTAAGAAATGTAGCCAAAGTCTCAAATTTGTCTCCATATGTTCCTCAGTGATATCCCAAGCCAGAAAGCTCTGAATTGCCCATAGTTCCTACAAGAGAACTGTTACCTTAGAATTAACATAGCCTGTAATTTTAGGGAAGAAAATCAGTAACCTAATCTATTCAGGATAAAATAAGTTAATAAAATAATTAGAACCCAATGAGTGTCAGTGAAGGCTAGAAATACTTAATTATTGAAATACCATGACTACATCTAATACTTCATGGTTGGTCACATTTTGTTTATCATTTGCTCTGCATGACCAGCCTATGAGACTGGGAGGTCAAAGTCTACCACAGGTTACAAATAAGGAAACTGAAGATCAGAGAATTTAAGCAATTTGCTTAAGGTCATACAGTTATCAACAGAAGAGAGGTTGAAGCCATGCCTGTTGATGATGCTTTCAGAACCATTTCTACCACTGGTGAATCCACTTCTTTAGATTTAATTTCACAAGATACTTAGTAGCAAACAACTTTTCAAAAAAGTACCTATTATGTGGTTTCACTATGCTCAAGACAATGCTTAAATCCTTTACTGTTTCCTTATCAAAACAACCAGAGGTGGTGGCTCACGCCCGTAATCCAATGCTTTTGGAGGCTGGGGCAGGAAGATCACTCAAGGCCAGGAGTTTAAGACCACCCTGGACAATATAATGAGATCCCATCTCTACAAAAAGTGAAAAATTAACTGGACCTGGTGGTGCATGCCTATAGTCTCAGCTACTTGAGAGGCTAATGCAGGCAGATTCCTTGAGCCTAGGTGTTGGAGGCTGCAGTAAACTATGATCAGGCCACTGCACTCCAGCCTGGGTGACTAAGAGAAAGAGACTCTGCCTCAAAAAATTATAATAAAAGAAAGAAAAAAAGAGAAAACACCATCTGATGAATGCCCCTAAAATTTGTGAGATTTCACTTATAGTATTTCTAATATATATATTTTCATTTTATAGGTTGAGAAAAGCTGTAAAGGAATGATTTGGTCTTCTCTGGATGTTGCCAATCTCCTATTTTACTACTAAACATACTGATGCTACCTATGAAGGTAGAACAAGCAGTGTGTTATTACAGAAATAAACTAGGCTATAATTTTGAACATGAACTAGGAAACTCTGTACACAGTAATACCAAATCAGTAACAATGAGAAATTTATTTAGGATTTTCCTCTATAGTTTGAAACATGAAGATAATAAAATCTATTTTTCCAAACCCTAAAATTATACTTAGTCAGATATATGTTGGTAGTTACCAGCCAACCTCCACAAGTAAAGGTATTTCATATTCTAAAGTCTAAATAGGAAAATAAGTCTACATAGGAAAAAATACATTTTTAAAATAAAGTATACCCGTCAAATGCTGTTAGTCTATTTGTTAAGGAAACTGAGAAAAAATAGGAGAAAGAGAATCTGTATAAATAAAAAAAGAAGAAAATCTGCTCTCTGTCTCCCTCCACCCTCAATCTTTTATAATCTGATTTCTGCTCACAAGAATAAAAGAATATTCCCTGCATAAAATAAATGACATTATTCAGTAGCTTGTTTTCATTCTGTTCCACTTCACCCCTCAGCAGCATGTGATCTGCATATACTTCTCTATTTCTAAATACTAGCCCCTTGGCTTCCAGGACAATTCTCTTTCCACATTGTATTCCCTGGTATATTCTGTCTTTCTATTCACCAGCTTAAATGTCCATATTACCTGGAAAGGATCAAACTGTTTATAAGAAACTCTGAGTCCCAGAATCAAGCTCAAGAATATTTATAGGATATAATGCCCTTCTTTGTCTCTTTTAATCTTTGTTGGTTTAAAGTCTATTTTATCAGAGACTAGGATTGCAACTCCTGCTTTTTTTACTCTCCATTTGCTTGGTAAATCTTCCTCCATCCCTTTATTTTGAGCCTATGTGTATCCTTGTATGTGAGATGGGTTTCCTGGATACAGCACACCGATGGGTTTTGGCTTTTTATCCAATTTACCAATCTATGTCTTTTGATTGGGGTATTTAGCCCATTTACATTTAAGGTTAATATTGTTATATGTGAATTGGATCCTGCCATTTTGATGCTAGCTAGTTGTTTTGCCTGTTAGTTGATGCAGTTTCTTCATTGTGTCGATGTTCTTTACCATTTGGTACGTTTTTGGAGTAGCTTGTACTGGTTGTTCCTTTCTATGTTTAGTGCTTCTTTCAGGAGCTCTTGTAAGGCAGGCCTGGTGGTGACAACATCACTCAGCAATTGCTTGTCTGTAAAGGATTTTATTTCTCCTTTGCTAGTGAAGCTTAGTTTAGCTGGATATGAAATTCTAGGTTGAAAGTTCTTTACTTTAAGGATGTTGAATAATGGCCCTCACTCTCTTCTAGCTTGTAGAGTTTCTGCTGAAGATCTGCTGTGAGTCTGATGGGCTTCCCTTTGTGGGTAACCCAACCTTTCTCTCTGGTGGCCCTTAGCATTTTTTCCTTCATTTCAACCCTGGTGAATCTGACAATTATGTATCTTGGGGTTGCTCTTCTTGAGGAATATCTTTGTGGTGTTCTCTGTATTTCCTGCACTTGAATGTTGGCCTGCGTTGCTAGGTTGGGGAAGTTATCCTGGATAATATCTTGGAGAGTGTTTTCCAGCTTGGATTCATTCTCTCCATCACATTCAGGTACACCTATCAAATGTAGATTAGGTCTATTCACATTCCATATTTCTTGGAGGCTTTGTTCATTTCTTTTCACTCTTTTTTTTTTTTATCTAATCTTGCCTTCTCATTTTATTTCATTGAGTTGATTTTCAATCCCTGATATCCTTTCTTCTGCCTGGTTGATTCAGCTATTGAAACTTGTGTATGCTTCACGGAGTTCTCTTGTTGTGGTTTTCAGCTACATCAGGTCATTTATATTCTTCTCTAAGCTCTTTAGTCTCGTTAGCACTTCGTCTAACCTTTTTCAAGGTTCTTAGTTTCTTTGCATTGGGTTAGAACATGTTCTTTTAGCGCAGAAAAGTTTATTACCCACTTTCTGAAGTCTGTTTCTGTCAATTAATCAGACTCATTCTCCATCCAGCTTTGTTCCCTTGCTGGTGAGGAGTTGTGATCCCTTGGACGAGGAGAGGCATTCTGGGTTTTGGTGTGTTCATCCTCTTTGCACTAGTTTCTTCCCATCTTTGTGGATTTATCTACCTACCTGTAGTCTTTGTAGTTGGTGACTTTTGGAAAGGGTCTCTGAGTGGATGTCCTTTTTGTTGATGTTGAAGTTCTTTCTTTCCGTTTTTTAGTTTTCCTTCTAACAGTCAGGCCTCTCCACTGTGGGACTGCTGGAGGTCCACTCCAAACCCTGCTTGCCTGGGGATCACCTGTGGTGGCTGCAGAACTGTAAGGATTGCTGCCAATTCCTTCTTCTGTTATCTTCGTCCCAGAAGGGTACTGCCAGATGTCAGCCTGAGCTCTCCTTTATGAGGTGTCTCTTTGGATATATGGGGGTTGGGGAGCTGCTTAAGGAGACAGTCTGTCCCTTATAGGAGCTCAAGTGCTGAGCTGGGAGCTCCATTGTTTCATTCAGAGCTGCTGGGCAGGTACGTTTAAGTCTGCTGCAGCGGAACTCCTAACTGCCTTTTTTCCCAGGTGCTCTGTTCTAGGAAGGTGGGGCTTTATTTATAAGTTCCTGAGGTGCTGCTGCCTTGTTTCAGAGATGTCCTGCCTAGCAAGGAGGTACTCTAGTCACAGTCTGCCAGCAGAGGCTTTGCTAAGCTGCCATGGGCTCTGCCCAGCTGCTGTGTGAATTTATTTGTGGTTTTGTTAACAGAGGTACAGTTAGAACTGCCTTGGTAATGGCGGTCTGGCTCAGTAATGGTGGACTACCTCAGTAAAGGTGGATTGCCTTGGTAAAGGCAGATTGCCTCGGTAATGGCGGACTGCCTCGTTAGTGGTGGACTGTCTCCGTAATGGTGGACTGCCTCGGTAGTGGTGGACTGCCTGGGTAATGGCTGATGCCCTTCCCCCCACAGAGCTGGACCATCCTGGGTCCAGCTGCATTTGCTGCTAAACTCTCAATCCAGAGCATTTCAGACTGCTGGTCCTTGTTGGGGGTGGGACCTGCTGAGTCAGATCACCTGGCTCCCTGTTTCAGCCCCCTTTTTATCAGTTGAATTGGCGACTCTGACTCCTAGGCATTCCAGGCACCAGTTGAAACGGCCACCCAGATTTGTGTGAGTTTTGTACAGATACCCGTGGCTCCGGCTGAAACAGCCATGCTGGAAACTCTTAGCGCTTTTCAGCCCAGGAATCTCCTGGTCTGTGGGCAGTAAAAACTCATTTGGAAATGTGGTGATCTCTCACCTTCTGCATTGTTCTTGCTGAGAACTGTACTCCAGAGCTATTTCTATTTGGCCCTCTTGGATCCCCTTCATGTTGAGCTTTTTAAAATGTTTGTTGGCACATAAATGTCTTCTTTGTAGAAGTGTCTTTCATGTCTTTTGCCCACTTTTTTTTTTTTTTTTTTTTTTTTGAGACGGAATTTCGCTCTTGATACTCAGGCTGGAGCGCAATGGCGCGATCTCGGCTCACCGCAATCTCCGCCTCCTGGGTTCAGGCAATTCTCCTGCCTCAGCCTCCTGAGTAGCTGGGATTACAGGCACGCGCCACCGTGCCCAGCTAATTTTTTGTATTAGTAGAGACGGGGTTTCACCATGTTGACCAAGATGGTCTCGATCTCTTGACCTCGTGATCCACCCGCCTCGGCCTCCCAAAGTGCTGGGATTACAGGCTTGAGCCACCACGCCCGGCCTTGCCCACTTTTTAATGGTTTCTTTTTTTCTTGTGAATTCATTGAAGTTCCTTATAGATTCTGGATATTAGACCTTTGTCAGATGGATACATTGCAAAATTTTTCTCCTATTCTGTAGGTTTTCTGTTCATTCTGATAATAGTTTCTTTTGTTGTGCAGAAGCTCCTCAGTTTAATTAGATCCCACTTGTCAATATTTTCTTTTGTTGCAATTGCTTTGACGTGCCTATGTCCTGAATGATATTGCCCAGATTTTCTTCTAGGGTTTCTGTAGTTTTGGGTCTTACATTTAAGTCTTTACTCCATCTTCAGTTAATTTTTTTATAAAGTTTAAAGAAGGGGTCCTATTTCACTTTTCTGCATAGGGCTAGCCTGTTTTCCCAGTACCATTTGTTAAATAGGGAATCATTTCCCCATTGCTTGTTTTTGTCAGGTCTGTCAAAGATCAAATGGTTCTAGATGTGTGGTCTTATTTCTGAGATCTCTATTTGATTTCATTGGTCTATGTGTCTGTTTTTGTACCAGTACCATGCTGTTTTGGTTATTGTAGCCTTGTAGTAGAGTTCTATGTCAGGTAGCATGATACCTCCAGCTTTGTTCTTTTTGCTTAGGATTGTCTTGGTTCCATGTAAATTTTAAAGTAGTTTTTTTCTAATTCTGTGAAGAATGGCAGTGGTAGTTTAATGGGAATAGTATTGAATCTATAAATTACTTTGGGCCTATGGCCATTTTAACAATATTTATTCTTCTTATCCATGAGCATGGAATGCTTTTCCATTTGTTTGTATCCTCTCTTATTTCCTTGAGCAGTGGTTTTTAGTTCTCCTTGAGGAGGTCCTTCACTTGCCTTGTTGGCTGTATTCCTAGGTATTCTGTTCTCTTTGTAGCATTTGTGAATGGGAGTTCATTCACAATTTCGCTTTCTCCTTGTTTATTGTTGGTGTATAGAAATGCTTGTGATTGTTGCACATTGGTTTTGTATACTGAGACTTTGCTGAAGTTGCTTATTGGCTTAAGAAGCTTTTAGTCTGAGATAATGGGGTTTTCTAGATATAGGATTAAGTCATCTAGAACAAAGACAATTTGACTTCCTCTCTTCTGATTTGAATACCCTTTATTTCTTCTCTTGCGTGACTGCCATGACCAGAACACCTAATACTATGTTGAATAGGAGTGGTAAGAGAGGGCATCCTTGTCTTGTGCCAGTTTTCAAAGGGAATACTTACAGGCTTTGCCCATTCAGTATGATATTGGCTGTGGGTTTGTTATAAATGGCTCTTATTAATTTGAGGCATATTCCATCAATACCTAGTTGATGGAGACATTTTAACATGAAGGGACATAGAATTTTACTGAAGGCCTTTTCTGCATCTACTGAGATAATTATGATTTTTCTCTTTAGTTCTGTTTATGTGATGAAGTACATTTATTGATTTGCATATGTTGAACCAGCTTTGCATCCCAGGGAGGAATTTGAGTTGATTGTGCTGTATAAACTTTTTGCTGTGCTGCAGGATTTGGTTGCCAGAATTTTATTGAGGATTTTTCTATTCATGTTCATCAGGGATATTCGCCTCAAGTATTTTTGTTGTTGTTGTTGTATCTGTTGTCTCTCTCTCCTGTTTGGTATCAGGATGATGCTGGCCTCATAAAATGAGTTAGGAAGCAGTTCCTTCTTTTAAGTTGTTTGGAATAGTTTCAGAGGAAATGATACCAGCTCTTCTTTATATCTCTGGTAGAAATCAGCTGTAAATCTGTCTAGTCCTGGGCTTTTTTTTCATGGCAAGCAGTATAAAGAGTCAAGACCCATTAGTGTGCTGTATCATAACAGTCTCTCAGACCACAGTGCAATCAAATTAGAATTTAGGATTAAGAAACTAACTCAGAACCATGCAACTTCATGAAAACTGAATAACAGGCTTCTGAATGTTGAATGGATAAACAATGAAATGAAGGCAGAAATAAAGATGTTCTTCGAAACCAACTAGAATGAAGATACAATATACCAGAATCTCTGGGACACATTTAAAGCAGTGTCTAGAGGGAAATTTATAGCAATAAGTGCCCACGTGAGAAGCAATGAAAGATCTAAAATTGACACCCTATCAGCAAAATTGAAAGAGCTAGAGGAACAAGATCAAAAAACTCAAAAGCTAGCAGAAGACAAGAAATAACTAAGATCAGAGCAGAACTGAAGGAGATGGAGACACAAAAAACCTTTCAAAAAATCAATAAATCCAGGAGCTGGTTTTTTGAAAAGATCAACAAAATAGATACTAGCCAGATTAATAAAAAAGAAAAGAGAGAAAAATAAAATAGATGGAATAAAAAATGATAAAGAGGATATCACCACCAATTCCACAGAAATACACTACCATCAGAAATGACTACAAACAACTCTATGCATATAAACCAGTAAACCTGGAAGAAATGGATAAGTTCCTGGACACTTCCACCATCTCAAGTCTAAACCAGGAAGAATTTAAAACCCTGACTAGACCAATAACAAGGGCTGAAGTTGAGACAGCAATTAATAGCCTACCAACCAAAAAAAGCCCAGATCCAGATGGGTTCACAGCCAAATTCTACCAGACGTACAAAGAAGAGTTGGTACCATTCCTTCTGAAACTATTCCAAACAATACAAAAAGACGGAATCCTCCCCAAATCATTTTATGAGACCAACATCGTCCTGACACCAAAACCTGGCAAAGACTCAACAACGACAACAAAAACTTCAGGCCAATATCTATGATGAACATAGATGCAAAACTCTTCAATAAAATGCTGGCAAACTGATTGCAATACCACATCAAAAAGCTTATCCATCACGATCCAGTAGGCTTCATCCCAGGGATGCAAGACTGGTTCAACATACACAAGTCTATAAATGTAATCCACCACATAAACAGAGCCAAAGACAAAAACCACATGTTTATCTCAATAGATGCAGAGAAGGCCTTTGACAAAATTCAACAGCTCTTTACGCTAAAAACTCTCAATAAACTAGGTATTGATGGAACGTACCTCAAAATAATAAAAGCTATTTATGACAAATCCACAGCCAATATCATCCTGAATGGGCAAAAACTGGAAGCATTCCCTCTGAAATCTGGCACTAGACAAGGATGCCCTCTCTCACGTCTCATATTCAATACAGTATTGGAAGGTCTAGTGAGAGCAATCAGGCAAGAAAAAGAAATAAACGGTATTCAGTTAGGAAAGAAGGAAGTCAAATTGTCTCTATTTGCAGACTACATGATTGTATATTTAGAAGACTCCATCATCTCAGCCCAAAATCTCCTGAAACTGATAAGCAACTTCAGCAAAGTCTCTAGATACAAAATCAATGTGCAGAAATCACAAGATTTCCTATATACCAATAAGAGACTAAAAGAGAGCCAAATCAAGAGTGAACGCCCATTCATAATTGCTACAAAAAATAAAATACCTAGAAATACAACTAACAAAAGATGTAAAGAACCTCTTCAAGGAGAAATACAAACCACTGCTCAAGGAAATAAGAGAGGACACAAACAGATGGGAAAACATTCCATACTCATGGTTAGGAATAATCCATATTGTGAAAATGGCCATACTGCCCGAAGTAATTTATAGATTCAATGCTATCCACATCAAGCTACCTTTGACCCTCTTCACAGAACTGGAAAAAAACACTTTAAACTTCATATGGAACCAATAGAGAGCCCCCATAGCCAAGACAATCCTAAGCAAAAAGAACAAAGCTGGAGGCATCACGCTACCTGACTTCAAACTATACTACAAGGCTACAGTAATTAAAACAGCATGGTATTGACACGAAAACAGTGATATAGACAAATGGAACAGAACAGAGGCCTCGGAGGAAATGCCACACATCTACAACCATCTGATCTTTGACAAACCTGACAAAAACAAGCAATGGGGAAAGGATTCCCTGATTAATAAATGGTGTTGGAAAACTGGCTAGCCATGTGCAGAAAACAGAAACTGGACCCCTTCCTGACATCTTACACTAAAATTAACTCCAGATGGATTAGAGACTTAAACATAAGACCTAATACCATTAAAAACTCTAGAAGAAAACCTAGGCAAAACCATTCAGGACATAGGCATAGGCAAGGGCTTCATGACTAAAACACCAAAAGCATTGGCAACAAATGCCAAAATAGACAAATTGATCTAATTAAACTCCAGAGCTTCTGTACAGCAAAAAAAACGATCATTAGAGTGAACTGGCAACCAACAGAATGGGAAAAAAAATTTTGCAATCTACCCATCTGACAAAGGGCTAATATCCAGAATCTACAAACAAATGAAACAGATATACAAGAAAAAAAAAAAAAAACATTCAAAAGTGGGTGAAGAACATGAACAGACACTTTTCAAAGGAAGACATATATGAGGCCAACAAACATATGAAAAAATGCTCATCATCATTGGTCATTAGAGAAATGCATATCAAAACCACATTGAGATACCATCTCACACCAGTTAGAATGGCGATCATCAAAAAATCTGGAGACAACAGATGCTGGAGAGGATGTGGAGAAACAGGAACACTTTTACACTATTGGTGGGGGTGTAAATTAGTTCAACCATTGTGGAAGACAGTGTGGCAATTCCTCAAGGACCTAGAAATAGAAATTCCATTTGACCCAGCAATCCCATTACTGGGTATATATCCAAAGGATTATAAATCATTCTATTATAAAGACACATGCACATGTATGTTCATTGCAGCCCTGTTTACAATAGTAAAGACCTGGAACCAACCCAAATGCCCATCGATGATAGACTGGACAAGGAAAATGTTGCACATATACACCATGGAATACTATACAGCCATAAAAAAACAATGAGTTCCTGTCCTTTGTGGGGACATGGATGAATCTGGAAACCATCATTCTCAGCAAACAGACGCAAAAACAGAAAACCAAATACCACATGTTCTCACTTATAGGCGGGTGTTGAACAGTGAGAACACATGGACACAGGGAGGGGAGCATCACACACCAGGGTCTGTTGGGGGGGAACTAGGGGAGGGACAGTGGGGGGTAGGGAGGTTCAGGAAGGATAACATGGGGAGAAATGCCAGATATAGGTGACGGGGGGGATGGAGGCAGCAAACCACATTGCCATGTATATATCTATGCAACAATCCTGCATGATCTGCACGTGTACCCCAGAACCTAAAGAAGTACAATAAAAAATAAATATATTTTTTCAAAAAAGCTCAACATCACTGCTCATTAGAGCAATCCAAATAAAAACTACAGTGAGATACCATCTCACATCAGTCAGAATGGTGATTATTAAATCAAGAAACAACAGATACTGGTGAGGCTGTGGAGAAATAGGAACACTTTGACACTGTTGGTGGGAATATAAATTAGTTCAACCACTGTGGAAGACAGTGTAGTGATTCTTCAATGACTAAAACCAGAAATATCATCTGACCCAGCCATCCCATTACTTGGTATATACCCAAAGAAATATAAATTATTATATCATAAAGATACATGCACATGTATGTTCACTGCACCACTATTCACAATAGCAAAGTCACAGATCAACCCAAATACTCATCAATGATAGACTGGATAAGGAAAATGTGAGTACATATACACCATGGAATACTGTGCAGCCACAAAAAGGAACAAGATCATGTCCTTTGCAGGGGCATGGATGGAGCTGGAAGCCATTATCTTCAGCAAACTCTAACACAGGAACAGAAAACCAAATGCCACATGTTCTCACTTATAAGTGGGAGCTGAAGAAAAAGAACATATGGACATAGGGAGGGGAACAACACACTCTGGGGACTGTCTGGGTGAGGGCAGTTAGGGAGGGAGAACATCAGGATAAATAGTGTGATGATTAATGCTGAGTATCAACTTGATTGGATTGAAGGATACAAAGTATTGATCCTGGGTGTGTCTGTGAGGGTGCTGCCAAAGGAGATTAACATTTGAGTCAGTGGGATGGGGAAGGCAGACCCACCCTTAATCTGGTGGGCAAAATCTAATCAGGTGCCAGCTAATATAAAACAGGCAGAAAAACACGAAAAGGCAAGACTGGCCTAGCCTCCAGCCTACATCTTTATCCCATGCTAGATGCTTTTTGCCTTTAAACATCGGACTCCAAGTTCTTTAATTTTGAGACTTGGAATGACTCTCTCCTTGTTCCTCAAGCTCACAGACAGCCTATTGTGGGACCTTGTAATCATGTAAGTTAATACTTAATAAACTCCCATATGTGTGTGTGTGTGTGTGTGTGTGTGTATGTGTGTGTGTGTGTATATATATACACACACATATATATATATACATACACATATATATATACACACACACACACATATATATCCTATTAGTTCTGTCCCTCTAGGGAACCCTAATTCAAATACCTAATGCATGTGAGGCTTAATACCTAGGCAATGGGTTGATAGGTTCAGCAAACCACCATGGCACACATTTACTTATGTAATAAACTTGCACGTCCTGTACATGTATCCCAGAACTTAAAATAAAATTAAAATTAATCCTCATTTTAATCATGTTATTTTCCTTACTCTTTCTTAATTGAGTATTTCTTTTTATGTAATTGATGAGAAACGATGATGGAAAAGTCAAAAAGAACACTATCATTTAGTGAGCACTCAATAAGTATATTTTAAATAAATATCTTTTAAGAGGCCAATTAAAGTAGCATGTTTGAATTTTAGAGATGAACCTTCACCAACTTAAGTATCTTTTTTAAATAATTTATTTAATAATGTTGTCTCTCTAAAATCACTTACAAATGTGACCAATTTTTTTTAGCATAACATGCAAATATGATTGTCATCCTAAGTAGACCAGAAGACTTGTAGTTCTTGTGGAACAAGATAACCATATACTATGTGTGTTTCCATATAAAAGTTTGATAAAAAGATTTGATAAAGAAGATTCTTAGGAATAATCACATGGATTTTTCAGCAGTACTCAAATCTCTGTTTTGTGCTCCAGAAATAAGAAATTATACAATCAAACTATCTAAATAATAAGAAAACAAAAAAAATAAAGAAAAAATAAAAATCATTCAAGGTTAGAAATGTTCAACAGAGAAAAATGAATGACAAAATAGAGCTATGAACTCTTTACCAGTTCTGAAAAATGTTCAAGTTGAATTGTAAAATAAATGTTCAAATATTTTAATATCCTCCCCAACACATTTCAGTATTTCCCTGAACCAATTTTATGTACATGTAATTTATATTTCTGTGTCAAACACCTGCATGTTATAAATATATTAGCACAAAAACCTATTTTGAGAATTTTATTAAATCAGAAGTATGTACTAGTGCGCTTCCATTTAGTTGAAGAAGTTAATACAAGAATTGTTGGCTAGTTATGGTACAAAACTGAGCCAGGAAAAACATTCATTTATTTATATACTGTAGCACCTGAAAATGTTTCATTTACACTGTGCCCAGAACCACAGAATTTATCAAATAAATCTCCAGACTCTCCCATCCAAGTAAAGGCTACATGTCCAAAGACACTGTAAAAGTTAGGTTAATTTTTTAAATAAAAAAAAATTAGCAGTACATAATTGTACCTAAAAACAAAAGAAGAAATTATATTTTGTAAATGGTGAAAATAATAATAATGTATAGAAGATTTTGTAAAATAAAGTATCTTACACAGAAATTGAGGAAATAATAATCCAAAGAAAATTTTACGCAAAAAAAATCAAGACTGTATATGATAAAGCTAAAAAGCCAGAGGGCCCAAGCATAAAACAAGCTTATATTATTGTAACGAACATGTAAGAAGACCTGAAATTTTTTTTATTTTGAAATTACTATTTATTTATAATACTTAGAATCAGCCTGTTTATTTAATATGAAAAAAAATATGTCATCAGATCATGGAGGATGGGAGGCAGGACTAGATTGCAACTTTGACTCAACAGACAGAGCAGTGTGTGGGGGCTTGCGTCATGATATTTTCTCCAGAACAACTGCAGGAATAAATCAGGAAACCTGAGAGGACCCACAGACCCTCTAAAGGAAACAGGTTGCTCCTGCAGGAACTGGGAGACACCCCAAATACTGTGAGTGCCCAGGCTTTTGGAAACGGGAAAGGGAGACCATCCGCCCCGAATACACATCCCCACTGGGTAAACTGAAGGTCTAGATTACGGAAGAAGATTCCGACCTTACCTGGAGCTCAGTCTATTTAGAGCTGAGGGAAATATAGGGGTAGAATAATCAGTGGGAAAAGCCCTGTGAGCTCACTGGGCCTCCTAGCAAACTATTTCTGCCTGGTCTCAAAGAGGTCCTTTGGCAGGGCAGCTAGAGGCACTGGGAAAAGACCACAGGGAGAAGGTAATCTCCAGCTGAATTTATTAATAATTTGAACTGATTGAGAAGTCTGCTGGCCAGAACTCAGGAGAGGGCATGAATCTGATGTGCAGACTCCACAGCCAGGGGAAGAAGGAAAGCCATACTTGCTTTTGAAGCTGGGAGGTGGATAGCCTGGGGCAAGTTCTCACCCCTGCTCATCCACTGCCTGGAAACAGACTTAGTGCAGAGGGGAACAGTGGGAGTGAGACTGGCCCTTCAGATTGTGAGAGAACTGGTGAGGCCCGTGACTGCTGGCTTTCCTCTACTTCCCTGACAACCTGTGTGACACAGTAGGGGCAGCCATAATCCTCCTAGGAACATAACTCCATTGAGCTAGGAACCTCACTCCCACCTCCCACAGCAGCTGCAGCAAGACCTGCCCAAGGAGAGTCTGAGCTCAGACATGCCTAGCCCTGCCCCCACCCAATAGTCCTTCCCTACCCACCCTGGTAACTGAAGTCAAAGGGCATATACTCTTGGGAGTTCTAGGGTCCCACTCACTGCCTGTTCCTCCCCATACTACCACAGCTGAGGCTCTCTGGAAAGCTCAACCTCACAGCATGGGGCCAACCAGCACAAAAATATTGGAATAAACCACCGCAGCTACGAACTCATACAGTCCATTTCACCCCCTTGCCACCTCCACCAGAACAGGTGCTGGTATCCACAGCTGAGAGACTCACAGATGGTTCACATCACAGGTCTCTGTGCAGACAACTCCCAGTACTAGATCGAAGGCTGACAGATTTGCTGGGTGGCTAGATCCAGAGAGAGATAACAATCACTACACCTCAGCTCTCAGGAAGCCACACCCACAGGAAAAGAAGAAGGGTACAACATCAAAGGAACACCCCATGAGACCAAAGAATCTAAACAACAGCATTCAGCCAGAGACCTTCCTTTTAACAGAGCCTACCCAAATGAGAAGGAACCAGAAAACTAACTATGGTAATATGACAAAACAATGTTGGTTAACACCCCCAAACTAGCTCACCAGCAACAGAGCCAAAACAAGAAGGAATCCTCGATTTACCTGAAACATAATTCAAGAGATTAGTTATTAAGCTAATCAGGGAGGCACCAGAGAAAGTCGAAGCCCAATGTAAGGAAATTAAATGATACAAGAAGTGAAGGGAGAAATATTCAATGAAATAGACAGCATAAATAAAAAACAACCAAAACTTCAAGAAACAAAAGACATACTTTCAGAAATGCAAAGTGCTCTGGAATGTCACAGCAATAGAATCAAACAAGTAGAAGAAATTCAGAGCTCAAAGATGAGGTATTTGAATCAACCCAATCCAACAAAGACAAAGGAAAAAATAAAATATAAACAAAGCTCAGTTAAGAATCAAATCAAGAACTCAACACCTTTTACAATAGCTGCAAAATAAAATAAAATACTTAGGAATATAGCTAATCGGAGGTTAAAGACTTCTACAAGGAAATCCACACAACACTGCTGAAAGAAATCATAGATAACACAAACAAATGGAAATACATCCCATGCTTATGGATGGGTAGAATCAACATTTTGAAAATGACCATACTGCCAAAGGCAATCTACAAATTCAACCCAATTCCCATAAAAATACCATGATCATTCTTTACAGAATTAGAAAAAAAAAAATTCTAAAATTCATATGGAACCAAAAAAGAGCCCTCATAGCCAAAGCAAGAGTAAGTAAAAGTAACAAATCTGGAGGCATCACACTACCAAATTACCAAATTTCAAACTATACTATAAGGCCATATTCACCAAAACAGTGTGGTACTGGTATAAAAATAGGCACATAGACCAATGGAACAGAATAGAGAACCTAGAAATTAACCCAAATACTTACAGCCAATTGACTCTTCGAAAAAGCAAACAAAAACATAAAGTGGGGAAAGGATTCCCTTTTCAACAAATGGTGCTGGAATAATTGGCTAGCCACATGAAGGAGAATGAAATTGGATCCTCATCTCTCACCTCATAGAAAAAAATCAACTAAAGATGAATTAAGGATTTCAACTAAAGATGGATTAAGGACTTCAGCTAAAGATGGATTAAGGACTTAAACCTAAGACCTGAAACCATAAAAACTCTAGAAGATAACATTGGAAAAACCCTTCTAGACATTGGCTTAGGCAAAGAGTTCATGACCAAGAACCCAAAAGCAAATGGAATAAAAACAAAGACAATTAGGTGAGACTTAGTTAAATTAAGAGCCTTTTCATGGCAAAAGGAACAGTCAGCAGAGAAAACAGAAAACCCACAGAGTGGGAGAAAATCTTCAATCTATGCATCTGACAAAGGACTAATATCCAGAATCTACAATGAACTCAAACAAATCAGCAACAAAAAACCAAACAATCCCATCAAAAAGTGGGCTAAGGACATGGATAGACAATTCTCAAAAGAAGATATCCAAATGGCCAACAAACATATGAAAAAATGCTCAACATCACCAATGATCAGGGAAATGCAAATCAAAACCACAATGCAATACCACCTTACTCCTGTAAGAATAGCCATAATCAAAAAATAGCAGATGTTGGCATGGATGTGGTGAACAGGGAACACTCTACACTGCTGGTGGGAATATAAACTAGTACAACCACTATGGAAAACAGTGTGGAATTTCTTAAAGAACTAAAAGTAGAACTACCATCAGATCTAGCAATATCACTACTGGGTATCTACCCAGAGAAAAAGAAGTCATTAAAAGAAAAAGATATTTGCACACACATGTTTATAGTGCACAATTCTTAACTGCCAAAGTGTGGAACCAACCCAAATGCCCATCAATCAAAGAGTGGAAAAAGAAACTGTCATATATATGTAGATATATATAAAATGGAATACTACTCAGCCATAAAAAAGGAATGAATTAATGGCATTCACAGAGACCTGGATGAGATCCAAGATTATTATTCTAAATGAAATTAACTCAGGAATGGAAAATCAAACATTGTATGTTCTCACTCATACGTGGGAGCTAAGCTCTGAAGATCCAAAGGAATAAGAATGACACATGCACTTTGGGGACTCAGGGGGAAAGGGTGGGAAGCGGATGAGGGATAAAAGACTACAAATAGAGTGCAATGTATACTGCTTGGGTGATGAGTGCACCAAAATCTCACTAATCACCACTAAAGAACTCATGTAACCAAACACCACCTGTTCCCCAATAACCTATGGAAATAAAAAAATTAAAAACAAACAATAAAAAAGTTATGTTATTTAAATGCATGTTTGCATCCACAAGGATAGAGCCTATCTAAAGTTTCATCTCTATACTTTAGTAGTTCATAACTGGGGTGACTTTGCCCCCCAGGAGACATGTGGCAATGTTTGGAGACTTTTTTTTTTAAACAACAGAAATTTATTTTCTTTTTTTTTTAATTGCATTTTAGGTTTGGGGGTACATGTGAAGAACATGCAAGATTGTTGCATAGGTATGCACGTGGCAATGTGATTTGCTGCCTTCCTCCCCATCACCTATATCTGGCATTTCTCCCCATGCTATCTCTCCCCAACTCCCCACCTCCTACTGTCCCTCCCGTTTCCCCCGACCGACCCCAGTGTGTGATGCTCCCCTCCCTGTGTCCATGTGTTCTCATTGTTCAACACCCATCTATGAGTGAGAACATGCGGTGTTTGATTTTCTGTTCTTGTGTCAGTTTGCTGAGAATGATGGTTTCCAGATTCATCCATGTCCCTACAAAGGAGACGTTTTTGGATATCACAACTGGGGGGCAGAGGTAGGGCTACTAGCAACTAGTGAGCAGTCAGGAATGCTGCTAAACATCCTACAAGGCAATGTCAACAGCACCAAGAATTATCCAGTCCAAAATGTCAATAGCACCAATGCTTAGACATTGCCACACATATAGAAGCCTTTTTTAAAAAACCCCTCCCTGGGTCAAGCGACTATAAACAGAATAGCAAGATTAAGGAAAACGAACCAGTGATATCTGTAAGGAATCACTTGGAAGAGGACAATGTATTACAAGAGTACATAATTGGCCTGTCTAATATGTCAAGACAATACAGAGCACCCTTTTTTATTTTTTATTTTGAGACAGAGTTTCGCTCTTGTTACCCAGGCTGGAGTGCAATGGCGCGATCTCTCGGCTCACCGCAACCTCCGCCTCCTGGGTTCAGGCAATTCTCTTGCCTCAGCCTCCTGAGTAGCTGGGATTACAGGCACGCGCCACCATGCCCAGCTAATTTTTTTGTATTTTTAGTAGAGATGGGGTTTCACCATGTTGACCAGGACGGTCTTGATCTCTTGATCTCGTGATCCACCCGCCTCGGCCTCCCAAAGTGCTGGGATTACAGGCGTGAGCCACTGCGCCCGGCCCTAGAGCACCCTTTTTTTAGCTATCACATATTGCTTCTCATACCTCCATCCTTAGGACCTCTACTTGGCTACAAGTTATTATGTTCTAATCTCTATGTGTTTCTCTTTTTAAATTTTTATTATGGATATGTTCATACATACACAGAATATAATAGAATAATGTGGACATCACCCAGCTTTAAAGAATATCAACATTAGGTCATTTTTAATTCATCTAGGCTTCTACCACTTTTTTATTAGTTTTCCTAGGGTCTCTAAAAGCTAATCTCAGACAACATATTATTTCACTCAGTAATATTTCAGTTTCTCCCCTATATATTTACTGATGAAGAAAGGTGCTCAGGATAAACTGGGTATCGTCAACCTGGGAAGTGGGCAACAATACAAAGAAATTAATCAGATAAAGCAAGGAGGTGAGAGGAAAGACCTGGGAAGTGAGCAACAATACAAAGAAATTAATCAGATAAAGCAAGGAGGTGAGAGGAAAGACCAAAGGAAGAGCCCAGATCCAGACAGGAAGAAAGGTAAGCCCTTCATGTCTATAAGAAGTGAGCCAAGGGATACACACCAAAATATGGTAAAGGCCAAAGCATTTATGGTAGCTGCAGTCAGATAAAGATCCAATAGCTAAGAACCATATAGAAACTAAGGCAGAGTGAGATGATATAACATAGATGCCAATGATAAGCCAAGTGTTGGATCAGGAAAGTTAGTAAGTCCCAATGCTTCTGCCAACTCTAGCAATTTGATAGGTACATGTAGGGCTACAGTAAGGATTCTGGCACTCCAAGAAGAGGGGAAAATCCAGGATGAGTGGGGAATAGGCAAATGGTAGCAACTATGCCATAGAGTTGTCTTATATTATCTGAGACTAAAGTAATAAAACCTGGAGAGGAAGCAAAGTTTACATGTAAAAGGCAAGCATTACCAGAGAATTCAGGAAGCCACATTGAAGTCTGGTCTGCTCCTTGGCATTCTGCCTATTCCCTATGTAGGTGTCCCTACATTCACAAGTTTAGTCAAAAATTACCTAGAACCTAAGAGCTACATACCTTGCAAGTGTGCTATTAGTATGTCAAAATAAAAGTAGAAAGCTAAGACTGTGCATGTGTCACATGTGTACTTTTGGGAAGGATTTAAGCCACTGGTTTAAATCAAAGATGTTCAACTCATAAACATACAGACCAGAGATAAGACATGTACACTTGCTCTTCTGCTCTCCAAAGAGCAGCCTGAATATTCTTTTCAGAATTCAAATATGATCACGCCATACCTTGCTTAAAACCCTTCAGTGATACCCACTTTGCTCCCAAATGAAGTTCCAAATCTTAGCACAGCCTGACCTGGCCCTTATCCACTTTCCTTCCTCTAATGGCACAGCACTCTGCCTTACTCTTCATCTACATTGGCCTTCTCTTCCTTTCACAAATATAATTATGCTCTTGTTATGCTCCAGGCACTGTGTTAAGCATTTTACATACATTCCACTTAATCCCCTCAAAATCTTATAGCATAGGTGTAATTATTGTCTCAACAAGAAAGGCAAATACCCTGCCATGAAGAGCCAAGTACAGTGTCTAATAAAAGCTTCACTACACATGCTTCAACTACAGCCTTCTGCAATAAAAATTTGTCAAAAGTATAAGAAATTTGATTTTAGATCACAAGCAAGCACTAGTCTCAAATAATTGGGTCATAATTTTTTTCTTAAGTTAGCTATAAAAATACCATAATGCCCCCACTTGATCCAGTTAAGACCTCTGATCATCTGTAGTTTTGAACTAGAAGTTGGCTTAAAACATAGAAATAAATAGGCTAAAAGGCCTATGGCAAAATCCATGAACTTTATATGATAGGACAAGAAGTTACATATAGGCTCCAACAATTAGGTGAACCATATCATGATAAATTACAGGTGGACACAATAGCCAATGAGAAGTAAGAGCTGGTAGACAATTTAGAGAGTAGGCCAGACCTTGTCTTCTTTATAATTCTTCTATACAATCTGAAAGCATTTGATTTTAGTAAGTGGTAATATAATATACTCAACAATGTGTCAATGCATCACAGCTTAATTCAATATTTGAGATTCATAAAGCTAACCCTGAATCAAATAGGATTTAAGTTGAGAAAGTGTTGTGCAAATATCTGAATTCTAAATAATTAAAATAGAAGTTCTGATATTTACAGATTTAAGCTTATTTTTTAAATTCTGCATTATCTCTATGACACTGGTTAAATGGAGTGTTATTGTGCAATATAATGGCTAGCCATCTACAAAACCATAAAAGCCAAATTTCTTTGAGAATTCACTGTCCTAAGTAAAGAACATGAGTTTTTCTGTTAATGGAGACATATATGACGTCTGCATCTATGTTGGAACATGTGTTTATAAGTTAAAACACAAGGCATGAAGAATTTAGAACCATTTTATAAATGTCAGGAAGTAAAAAATTCTTTTAAACTTTAGATTCATTTATTGAGGAAAACAATATATATTGATTTCTTTTCTCTGTGCTATTGCCAATTTTAACAATCACATTATATGTATGCATGTATGTTTTTAATATTTATTGTTTTTCTAATTGCAAAAGTACTGAAAATTCCTTGTACATACTTTTGAAAATGCAGAATAGGGCAGAGAAAAGCTTTAAATACCACAATACAAAGATGACTATTCCTGCTAAAAACTCTGATATATGTTCTTCTAGGTATATAGAACAAGTATATCTATATCTATAGATATAGATACATAGATAGAGGAAGAGAATATAGATTATATATATTCTTTTAATATTATATATATTCTTTTATACATATATTCTCTCTATATATTCTCTTTTATAAAACTATGAAAAGATTGTAAAAACTTTTGTATAATTTTTTAAAATGTAACACCTTTCCATGTTCTTATTTTTCTAGAACAAGGCTTTTAAATAGCTATGTATGTATTTTTATTGTAACCTAACTCAAGAATTTTTTAACATTGGTGGAATATAAAATATGAAGAAATATTAAACCTCCTAGCATAATATTAATCTGAGTTTTATCATTATTAAAAGGCAAAACAACTTACTTTCTATTGTAAATTAGAATAATTTAAAATATGAGACTTGAATTTAAATACATATTCGAATTATTTAATGGATTAAGAACCATATAACATTCAGATTTTTCAACCAAATAATATGATATACTGGAATCATGGAGCCAAAAGTATATTGTTACAGGTTTTAAAATATAAAGATTAGATTGATGAGGACTGTAAAAATTTTTTTTTAAGTAAGAAAAATAAATAGCCCACAGAATTCAGAGCCAATCAGTATTACTTTTAAGGGGATTCTTTATGAGGGAGGAAAATCATAATTCTCCAAAAGAAGCAGAAGAGGGAATGACAGAGCATGTAAATTACAGTAATTTTTAAGCTTTGTATTTTGAAATAATTTTAGACTTACAGAAGTGTTACAGAGAAGGGACCACTTCCTTTAATCTTCCAATCTTAGTATTTTATATAATCATGGTACATTTATCAAAACTAAGTTATTAAAATGGGTACAACACTATTAACCAAAGTTCAGATTTCACAGTTTTTCCAATAAATGCCCTTTTTCTGTTCCAGGATCCAAAGCAGTTTACTATGTTGCACTTAGACTTGATACCTCTTTAGTTTCCTCCAGTCTCTGAGAGTCCCTCTGTTATTCCTTTTCATGACTTCACAACTTCTGAAGAGCACTGCTGTGGTATATATTTTGTAGGCTGTTACACAATTTGGGCTTGTCTGATGTTTTCTCATGATTATACCAGGGTTAGGAATCCTTGACAAGAATACTATACAGGTGAAGTGCCCCTCTCATCACATCATACTTGGAAGTACGTATCAATATGATTTATTACTGGTGATGGTAAATGATAGGGTTTGGATCTGTGTCCCCACCCAAATCTCATGTGTAACTGTAATCCCCAGTGTTGTAGATGGGGCCTGGTAGTAGGTGACTGAATCATGGTGTTGGTTTCTCATGAAAGGTTTAGCACCATCCCCTCCGTGCTGTTCTTGTGATCCGTGAGTGAGTGAGTTATCATGAGATCTGGTTGTTTAAAAGCATGTAGCACCACCCCCTTCTCTCTCTTCCTCCTGCTCCCCCCATGTGAAGATGCCTGCTCCAGTTTTGCCTTCCGCCATGAGTAAAAACTCCCTCAGACCAGAAGCAGATGCTGCCATGCTTCCTGTATAGGCTGTGGAAACATCAGCCAATTAAACCTCTTTTCTTAAAAATTACCTAGTATCCAGGCTGAGACAGTAGAATTGCTTGAACCCAGGAGGCAGAGGTTGCAGTGAGCCAAGATTGCACCACTGCACTTCAGCCTGGGCCAAAAGAGTGAGACTCCATCTCAAAAAAAAAAAAAAAATTATCCAGTCTCATGTATTTCTTTATAGCAATGTGAGAACGGACTAAACAGTAACCTTGATCACTTCATTAAGATAATGTCAGCCAGGTTTCTGACTATAAAGTTACTATTTTTCCCTTTCCGTATTATTTTCATTAGAAGTTACTAAATCCAGACAACACTAAAGAAGGAAAAATTAAGCACTGCCTCCTGAAGTGGAAAGAATCTAACTCTCTAATTATGAAAAAAAGAATCTAACTCTCTAATTTTTCTGAAAACCAGCTCCCATCCTGAAGTGGTCTTGCCCTGATCTTATAAGCATATAAAAGACAGTAAATTCCAAATATTTTAGGAGCTCTGTGCCAGAAAGAAAGACCAAATAGTTAGTTTTTATTATCCCACAAAACTCCACACCAATTGGAAGTCATTCCACATTCCCACTCCCCTTACCCACTTGCAATTTATAATCTACGTTTGTCTCATGGATTTGTATATTTTGGACATTTCTAATAATGGAGTCATACAATATGTGGCCTTTTATAACTGCTGCTTTCATTTAGTATAATGTTTTCAAGGTTCATCCATATTGTAATGTATATCATTACTTTATTCATTTTTATGGCAGAATAGTATTCTATTATATGGATATGATACATTTTATTTATCCAATCATCAGTTGATGAACATTTGGAATGTTTCTACCTTTTGACTGTAATAATAAAAAATGCTACTGTAAACATTAGTGTAAAAGTTTTTATGAAATCCAATGTATGTATTTCTTTTTTCATGCTTATGCTTTTAGTGTCATATCTAATAAATAATTGCCTAATCCAAGGTCATGAAGATTTATGACTGTTTTTTCTAAGAATTTTATGGCTTGAGCTCTTACATTTACATCTTTGATCCATTTTGAGTTAAGTTTTGCTTATAGGTAGGGGTCCAACTCAACCTTATTTTCTTGTATACGGATATCCAATTGTCCCAACACTACTTTTTAAAAAGACTATTCTTTTTCAGTTGAATATTCTTGAAATCCTTGTTGAAAAATCAATAAACTATAAATGTAAGGTTTATTTCTGGATTCTTGATTCTGTTTCATTGACCAATGTATCTATCCTTAACTCAGTACCACACTGCTTTGACTATTGTTGTTTTTTAGTAAGTTTTAAAACTGAGAAGTATCTGTGCTGAACTTTTTCTTTTTCAAGATTATTTCAGCTATTCTTGGTTCCTTGCATTTTCATATGAATTTTAAGATTAGTTTGTCAATTCCAGCAAAAAAGGGCATCTAGGATTTTGATAGAATTGCACTGAATCTATAGATCAATTTGAAGAGTATTGTCCTCTAAACAATTCTAAGTCTTCCAATCCATGTCTTTCTTATTTTTGTATTTTTTATATAATTTTTTAAGTTTTTACTGCACAATTCTCACTTTTTTGTGAAATTCATTCCTAAATTACTATTTTTAAGACTATTATAAATGAAATTATCTTCTTAATTCCATTTTTGGATTATATATTGCTAGGAAATACAAGTATATAATTGAATCTTGCATACTGATCATGTATCATACAACATTACTAAAACTTTATTAGTTATGATAATTTGTGTGTGTATGTATTCCTTAAAATTTTCTGTACACAAGATCACATCATCTATAAATAAAGATAGTTTCACTTCTTCCTTTCTGATCTGGATGCCTTATATTTCTCTTTCTTGATTATTTCCCTGGCTTGATCCTTCAGTACAATGTTAAATAGCAGTGATTAGAGTGGACATCTTTGTCTTTTATTCCTAGTGTTAAGGGTAAAGCTATCAGTCTTTAACCAGTAAGTAAAATGTTAGTCTTTGGTTTTTCATAGTTGCTCTTTATCAGGTTGAGGAAGTTCCCTTGTGTTCAAGTGTTTTTATCATAAGAAGTTGAATTGTTTCTAATGCTTTCTCTGCATCTTTTGAGATGATCATGTGATTTTTATCCTTTATTTTATTAATATGATCTGTTATACTGATTGTTTTTTGCATTTGTATTTTATGTTATATTTGATTGGTATGTTGAAGTAATCTTGCATTCCTAGGATAAACTCTGGTCTGTCATAGTATATAATCCTTCTTATATGTTGCTGAATTCTATTTGCTAATATTTTGTTGAAGTTTTTACCTCTATATTCATAGGAGTATTGGTTGGTAGTTTTCTTTTCTTGTGCTGTATTTGTTAATTTTAGTATCAGAATAATGATGGTCTGCATAAAGAAAATGTGGTACATATACACCATGGAATACTATGAAGCCATCCAAAAGAATGAAATCATGTCCTTGCAGCAATATAGATGCACCTGGAGACCATTATCCTAAGCAAATTAATCCAGAAACAGAAAACCAAATACTGTACGTTTTCACTTATAAATTGGAGCTAAACATTGTATACACATGGACATAAAGATGGCAACAGTAGACAATGGAGACTACTAGAGGAGGGGAGATAGAGAGGAGGGAAGGGGTTAAAAAAATATCAGGTACTACACTCTCTACAGGGTAACAGGATCAGTCGTACCCTAAACCTCAGCATTGTGCAATATAGCCATGTAACAAACTTACATATACCTCCTGAATCTTAAATTAAAGCTGAAATTATTAAAAGGGAAAAAAAAAACAAATATACTTTTAAGTTGTGGTGATCTATTGCAAAGCAAGGTGACTATAATTAGTGATAATATATATTTCAAAACTGCCAAAAGGTAGGATTTTACAAGTATGTGAGGTGATAGATATATTAATTAGCCTGAGTTGCTCATTCTACAATGTATACGTGTATACAAGCATCACACTGTACTCCATAAATATATGCATAAAATTATTTGTCAATAAAAATTACATTTCTTAAAAATTCTAAATAAGAATATACTTTTAAAACTAGAAATTGGTTTCTTTACAAATTTAGTTCCAAAAACATTTTAGACATGCGTAAGTAATATTCTATCTTGACATTTAAGAAACTAATGTTGACATAATTGAGATCTACTTTTAGTGATCTAATAGCAACAACATGAAAAAAAATCTGTTTTTTAAATGAGCCAAGATCCTTAATGAAATGCCTTCAAACTCTGAAGAAACACTTTATCAGAGCCAATAAAGTAAAAACAACAATAAAAATACCATAATTTTCATTTTACCTCACCTTCTTTTATCCACCCACCTTGAGTTACACAGATAGGAAAATGCCCAAAGCATTCTGAACTCATGAGGAAAAAACCCAAGATAGCATTTCAGTTTATTTACAAATTGAATGACTGATTCCTCCAGTGACTTTAAAGAAGCAACATATTAAGTAATAGAAGATACTATAACTAATATTTACAGAAATAGTGAAATTTCTAAAAATAGCCAGCCAACAGGCTATTCTGGGATAAACTATACTATGCAAGCTTTATCCCATACAAGCTTAACATATGTTAGATATGTTTTATAAAAACAAATCAGTTCAACATAAACTAATATTCAGACAGTAACCTCAAATCAATTAGTGCCAACCTTTGACTTCCTTGACAAGAACTCCCTAGGTTAATAAATGAGTTTGGACTATGAGAGTAATAGTCACTATGGTAACCACGGTCACTGTTCTAAAAGCTAATTTCAGATGTCAGCAGACTATATAGATGGCAGTTTAACAAAGTTGCACATTCTAAGAGAATCAAACCACTTTATCCTTTGGAGACCTGTTTGAAATATTTGAAGAAACATTGTTTTCACATTAAAGAGGAGCATATTAAGCCCTATTTTTAAAAAGTGGGGGTTGTAGTAAGAATATTTAACCAAGTTTGGAACTCAGGCAGTAGTTTAGACTAAAAAAGCTGTTCCAATAGAAGGCAGTTAAATACTCCATGGATAAAAGAATATTTTTAAAACCAAGATTCACTATCCAAAGAAAAAAATCATAAATCAATGTCATATTTAGTGTATGGAAACATTTAAAATTGTAGCATTGGAAGAGTACCTTGGAATAACATGTTTAGTATTCTAACATGTAACCTACACAATTATACGTATTATTTTAGGTAACTCAAAAGCCCTATTTCATAAACATTTCTAACAGAGTAATGGGCTTATTTTTAATTTTTGAAAACAAAGATATAACAGCAACAAAAAAGTAAAACAAGCACAGAACTAAAACAGGTATATTCATTAATTAAAGTCAATGAAGTAGATGACCAAAGATCTGAAACAAGTTATATGCTCTCCAAATCAAGGAACATAAATAGAAAATATCTCAAAAAAGGCAAGCCATTAAGATGTTTACTTGATTACTGCCCTACACAGGTCTAACAGGCAAATAGATCTCAAAAAGACCATACAGGCTGTGCCAGTTATCAAGCAATTGTCTCTTAGATCTACACCTGGACTTCTACACTCTAGCCTCTGATGATAGGACTGAGACCTTGTAAATTCCATTTTGGCTTTGCCAGTGGGCTCCATGTTACACTCTGCCAAAAAGGAATCCTAGAAGTGGAAAGAGTCAACTTGCCTCCTCTGTCTTCTTCCTGTTTGCTTTCTACAAGCTTCCTGTGTATGTGCCATTTTTGTTAGCATTACCCTGACAACCCTTCTTTACCCCAGCTGGCATCAGCTGAATTTAGCTGCAATTTTTCCAACACTTGGCAAACAAGTTTATCATGTCCTCCTGCTCCAGAAATATTAGAACCAACATAACAGTGCCCCCTACTCAGATGTCAGGTTGTCAGGTCTGTGGGTCCTCTCTTCTAAGCATCTAAGTGTCAGTAATTTCAATCTCTTCTTTTTGTTCCTCCAGCCCTAGTGGTGGTAGCTGTGGTGCCTTAATATTCTCCTGTCCCCTTTTTAGTTTTCTAGTAAACTTTATGCCTAATTTAACATTCTTAATATTAAAGGCTCTGTTTAAATAACTAAGATGGCTTCTGTCCACTGACTGGTTCCTGACTGATCACCTCAAGGTGAGTAGAGCTATTAAAATCACTAAGAGATTGGGAGGTACAGTTTGAAAATGAGTATCTACTAGTGTGATATAATTTTCTATTTGCAAAACGAAGATATATTATTTTCATAAAACAAATCTTAAACAAACATTTTATTTTTAACTGATAAATCATAATCAGATACATTTATGAGGTAAAATGTGATGTTTTGATACATGTACACAATGTAAAATGATCGAAAAAAGATCTATTGGGAAAAATGGCAGATAGGAGGCAGAACTAAGTTGCACCTCCCACTCAGATGGACAGAGCAGCATGCAGAGACTCACATAATGAACTTTTGCTCCAAGAACTACAACAGGAAAATACCAGGAAAACCAACAGGATCCACAGATACTTTGAATGAAGCAGCTTGCCATGGCAGGCTCCATGAGACAGCCAGAAAACTGTGAGTGCCCAAAGTGTGAGAGGGAGAATGTCCACCTCTGAACACACATCCTCACTGTGGAATGTGAAGATTTAGATCATGGGAAAATTTGACCTTACCTGAAGTCGAGACAAATTTACAGCCAAGTGAAATACAGAAGTAGAGGAAGCAGCTGGAAGAGCCCTGTGGGTACTGTTGGTCCCCAAGGAAGCCATTCCTGACTTTGTCTCACAGGGGTCCTTGAGGAGGGCTGCTAGTAGAATTACAGAAAGACCACAGGGAGAAGGAAATTTCCAGACAAACTTCGTAACATTTTTGACTGAACATCAAGTTTCCTGGACAGATCCCAGGGAGGGGGCGAGCTGGGAGTACAGATAAAAGCACAGAAACTGCGGCTTGTTGGGAGGCAGGAAACCTGAAAGCCCTGCTTGCTTTCTCAGCAGGTAGGCTTGTAGCCTGGGGCAAGCTCTCAGCCCTGCTGACCAGCTGCCTGGAAATATACTCAGTGCTGTTGGTGGGGCATGGTGGGAATGAGACTGGCCTTTCAGGCTGTGTGGTGAGGCCTGTCACTGCTAGCTTTCCCCCACTTCTGTAGTCACCTGTATAACGCAGCAGAGGCAGCCATAACCCCCTGGGATTATGGCCCCATTAGCAAGCCTCAGAACCACACCCCAACCCCCACAGCAGATGTAGCAAGCCACACACAAGGAAAATCTGCGTTCAGACACACATAACCCTGCCCCCACCTGATGGTCTTTCTCTACCCACCCTGATAGCCAAAGACAAATGACACAATCTCTTGGGAGATTTATGGGCCCAACCACCACCTAGAAAGCCTCAATACTTATCCAGGCAATCCTAAGGCAAGCTTGTATCCTGCCTATACTGTGCAGCTGATGCTTTCTTGAAAGCACCACCTCCTGGCTGGAGGCCAAACAACACAAAACCAGTGCACTAAACAAAACTGCAACCAAGGATCCTCACAGAGTCCAATTAACTCCCCTACTACCTCCACCAGAGTAGGTGCTGGTATCCATGGCTGAGAGACCTGAAGATGAATAGCATCTCAGGATGCTTTGCAGACATGCTGCAGTACCAGTCCGGAGCCTGGTAGCTCCACTGGGTGGCTACACCCAGAAGAGAAATAACAATCACTGCAGTTCAGCTCTCAGGAATCCCCATCCCTAGGGGAAAGGAGAGAGCATTACATCAAGGGAGCACCCTGTAGGACAAAAGAATCTGAACAATAGCCCCTGAGCCCCAGATCTTTCTTCTCACATAGTCTACCCAAATAAGAAGGAATCAGAAAAACAATTCTGGTAATATGACAAAACAAGGTTTTTTAATACCCCAAAATATCACACTACCTCACAAGCAGTGGATCCAAGCCAAGAAGAAATCTCTGAATTGCCAGAAAAAGAATTCAAAAGGTCAATTATTAAGCTATTCATGGAGGCACCAAAGTAAAGTGAATACCACCTTAAAGAAATAAAAATGATACAGGATATAGATGGAAAAAAAAATCGCCACAGAAATAAATCACATAAATAAAAAGCAATTTTAACTTCTGGAAATGAAGGACGTACCTAGAGAAATGCAAAATACAGTGGAAAGTTTCAGCAATAGAATCAAATAAGTAGAGGAAAGAATTTCAGAGCTCAACAACAATGCTTTCAAATTAACCCAATCCAACAAAGACAAAGAAAAAAGAACTTAAAAAAATAAATAAAACCTCCAAGAAGTTTGGGATTAACAACCAAACCTAAGAATAATTGGCATTCCTGAGGAAGAAGAGAAATCTAAAAGTTGGAAAACATTTTTAAGGGAATAATTAAGAGGAAAGTTTCCCTGGCCTTGCTAGAGATCTAGATATCCAAATACAAGAAGCTCACAAAATACCTAGGAAATTCATTGCAGAAAGATCATTGCTTAGCCACAAAGTCATCAGGTTATCTAAAGTCAAGGCAAAGGAAAGAGCCTTAAGAGTCGTGAGGCAAAAGTATCGTTAGGTGATCTACAAAGAAAAATCTATCAGATTAACAGCAGGTATTCAGGCAACCTCATTTTCAATATTAACATTGAATGTAAATGACCTAAATGCTCCACTTAATGATACAGAATGGCAGAATGGATAAGAATTCAGCAATCAACTATCTGCTGCCTTCAAGAGATTCACCTAACACATAAGGACTCACATAAACTAAAGGTAAAGGCTGTGGAAAAAGACATTCCACACAAATCGACACCAAAAGCAAGCAGAAGTAGCTATTCTTATATCAGACAAAACAGACTTCAAAGTAACAACAGTAAAAAAGACAAAGAGGGACATTATATAATGATAAAAGGACTAGTCCAACAGGAAAATATCACAATCCTAAATATATATGCACCTAACACTGGAACTCCCAAATTTATGAAACAAGTACTACTAGACCTAAGAAATGAGATAAATGGCAACACAATCATAGTGGAAGACTTCAATACTCCACTAACAGTACTAGACAGGCCATCAAGACAGAAAGTCAACAAAGAAACAATGGACTTAAACTATACCCTAGAACAAATGGACTTAACGGATGTTTATAGAACATTCTACCCAAAAACTGCAGAATATACATTCTATTCATCAGTACATGGAACATTCTCCATGATAAACCATATGATAGGCAACAAAACAAGTCTCAATAAACTTAAGAAAATCAAAATTAGATCAAGTATTCTCTTGGACTACAGTGGAATAAAATTGGAAATCAACTCCAAAAGGAACCATCACAACCATGCAAATACATGGAAATTAAATAACCTGCTCCTGAATGATCACTGGGTCAACAATGAAATCAAGATGGAAATTTAAAAATTCTTTGAACTGACTGATAATAGTGACATAACCTATCAAAACTCCTGGGATACAGCAAAAGCCATGCTCAGAGGAAACTTCATAGCACTGAATATCAAAATCAAAAAGTCTGAAAGAGCACAAACAGACAATCTAAGGAACTAAAGAAAAAAGAACAAACCAAACACAAATCCAGCAGAAGAAAGCAAATAGCCGAGATCAGAGCTGAAATGAATGAAATTGAAACAAAAATAAAACAATACAAAAGATAAATGAAACCAAAATATGTTTCTCTGAAAAAATAAATAAAATTTATAGACCATTAGCAATATTAACCAAGAAAAAAAGAGAGAAAATACAAATAAGCTCATAAGAAACAAAACAAGAGATATTACAACTGACACCACACAAATACAAAAGATCATTCAAGGCTACTATGAACATCTTTACATGCAGAAACTAAAAAACCTTTTAGGTTTTTTACCAATGATCACCAATGGACAAATTCCTGGAAAGTCCAGAGGCATCACATTACCCAACTTCAAACTATACTATGAGGCTATAGTCACCAAATCAGCATGGTACTGGTATAAAAATAGGCATGTAGACCAATGGAACAGAAAAGAGAATCCAGACATAAAGCCAAATACTTACAGCTTCAACAAAGCAAACAAAATTATAAAGTGGGGAAAGGACACTCTATTCAACAAATGGTGCTGTGATAATTAGCAAGCCACATGAAGAAGAATGAAACTGGATCCTCCTCTCCCCTTTATACAAATCAACACAAAATAGATAAAAGACTTAAATCTAAGACCTGAAACCATAAAAATCCTAGAAGATAACATCAGAAAAATGTTCTAGACATTGGCTCAGGTGAAGACTTTATGACAAAGAACCTAAAAGCAAATGCAACAAAACAAAGATAATTAGATGGAATTTAATTAAACTAAAAAGCTTCTGCACAGCAAAAGAAATAATCAGCAGAGTAAACAGACAACCCACAGAGTGGGAGAAAATCTTCGCAAACTATGTATCTGACAAAGGATTACTATCCAGAACCTACAAGGAACTTAAACAAATTAGCAAGCAAAAATAAATAAACAATCCCATCAAAAAGTGGGCTAAGGACATGAATAGACAATTCTCAATAGAAGATCTATAAATGGCTAACAAACATATGAAAAAATGCTCAACATCACCATTGATCAGGAGAATGCAAATCAAAATCATGATGCGATACCACCTTATTCCTGCAAGAATGGCAATAATACAAAAATCAAAAAATAACAGATGTTGGCATGGTTGTGGTTAAAAGAGAACACTTTTACACTGCTGGTGGGAATGCAAACTAGTACAACCCCTATGGAAAACAATCTGGAGATTTTTTAAAGAACTGAAAGTAGATCTACCATTTGATCCAGCAATCCCACTCCTGGACATCTACTCAGAGGAAAAGAAGTCATTATACGAAAAGGATACTTGCACATGCATGTTTATAGCAGCACAATTTGCAGTTGCAAAAATATGGAACCAACTCAAATGTCCGTAAGTCAACAAGTGGATAAAGAAAATGTGATACATACACACACACACAAACACACACAGAGAGAGAGAGAGAGGAGGGAAAGGGAGAGAGAGAGAGAAGGAGGGAGAGGGAGAGAGAAAGAGAGGGAGGGGGAGAGAGAGAGGAGGGGGGGAGGGGGAGAGAGAGAGAGAGAGAGAGACACCATGGAATACTACTCAGCCATAAAAAGGAACTAAATAATGGCATTTGTAGCAACCTGGATGGAATTGGAGACTCCATCTATGTGAAGTAACTCAGGAATAGAAAACTTAACATCCTATTTTCTCACTCATTAAGTGGGATCTAAGCTATGAGGATGCAAAGCCGTTAAGAATGATACAATGAGCTTTGCGGATTCAGGCAGAAAGGGCAGGAAGGGATAGTAAAGGACTAAAAAACTACACATTGGATACAGAGTACACTGTGCTTGGGTGACCGGTGCAATAAAATCTCAGAAATCGCTACTAAATGATTTATCCATGTAACCAAATACCACCTGTTCGCCAAAAACCTATCAAAATAAAAATAAAACAAAATGATCAAATCAAGCCATTCAACATATCCACCTCACTTACTTATCATTTTTTGTGAAACATTTGAAATTTACTCTTAGTTATATTGAAATGTACCTTATTATTAATTATAGTTACCCTGCTGTGCAATGGTTCACAAAAGTTATTCCTCCTGTCTATCTGAAACGTTATACCCTTCAACCAGCAATTCCCCATTGTCTCCCTCTCCGCCTACTCCCAGCCTCTGGTAACCATCATTCTACTCTCTACTATTATGAGTCCAACCTTTTTAAGATTCCACATATAAGTGAGATCATGCTATTTGGTCTTTCTGTGCCTGGCTTATTTTCCTTAGCATAATGTCCTCCAGGTTTATCCACATTGTTGCAAATGACAGAATATCTTTCATTTTAAGACTGAATAATATTCCATTATGTATATATAGCAAATTTTCTTTATTCATCTGTCCATGGATTCTTAGGTTGATTGATCTCCACTATTGTGAATAATGTTGCAATGAATAGGGGAGTGCAGATATTTCTTTGACATATTGATTTCATTTCCTTTGGACATACACTCAGAAATGGGATTGCTGAATCACAAGGCAATTCTATTTTACATTTTTGAGGACCCACTACACAATTTTCTATAATGGTTATACTAATTTACATTCCCACCCACAATGTATAAAAGTACCCTTTTCTCTGTATCCACCACAACACTTATTTTCATCTTTTTTATAAAAAACATCCTAACAGGTTTGAGGTGATATTTCATTGTAGTTATAATTTCTATTTCCCTAATGATTAGTGATGCTGGGCATTTTTTCATGTACCAGTTAGCCATTTGTGTGTCATCTTTGATAAACGTCTATTCAGGTCCTTTGCCAATTTTTTAAATATTTTGAGTTCCTTATGCATTTTGGATATGAACCCCTTTATCAGAGGTATGGTTTGCAAATATTTTCCCCCCTTCTATGGGTTTTCTCTCTACTTTGTTAATCATTTCCTTTGCTGTGCAGAAGTTTTTCAGTTTGATTACATCCCATTTGTCTATTTTGCTTTTGTTGTCTGTGCTTCCAGGGTCATATTTAAAAAATTTTTAATATGCAGTCAGATAGAAGGAATATATTAATGTTTGATAGTAGTATAGGGTAACTATAGTTAAACAAAAATATATTGTATTTGGATGACAGACACCCTAAATACATGTAAAACAAATTTCTCATGTGCCCCATAAATCTGTACTAATAAAGTTAGTCACTTGGTTTCTTTAAAAACTTTTCAGCCAGGCGTGGTGGCTCATGCCTGTAATCCCATCACTTTGGGAGCCTGAGGCAGGCGGATCACTTGAGGCCAGGAGTTTGAGACCAGCCTGGCCACAGAGCGAAACCTTGTCTCTGCTAAAAATAGAAAAATTAGCAGGGCGTGGTGGTGCACGCCTATAATCCCAGCTACTCAGGAGGATAAGGGAGGAGAATTGCTCGAATCAGGCGGGTGGAGGTTGCAGTGAGCTGAGATGGAGCCACTGTACTTCAGCCTGGGCGAAAGAGCAGGACTCTGTCTCAAAAAATAAAAATAAATAATAAATCATTTTTATGTCTTCTTATGTAAGTATGAATAGGAAAAATAAAAATAGAAATTAACTTTTAATAGAGAACAAGCTTTAAGACGAGGCTACAAAAATAATTATAAAGAACAGAGGAGCAACCCTCCCAGCCTAAAATGCCTGCAGTTAAAGCAGACCCAGCATAACCTCCTCCCAAGATAAGGCACCCAAACATATTTTTGTACCCACAGCCCACAAGCATATTTCTGTTAAAACCTGTTTTCTTCCCCAGCTGCTAGTCGGGGGAATGAGATACCGCTTGGAGTTTATGTATTCTCAAGGCTGTAAAACTTATCACAAGTCAATGACTAACTGTCTTTGTTTAAACCCCTTTCTTCCCTGCCTTATCGTCCTGCGCCAAAATTTATATAAGCAAGTTATTTTCCTTTGTGCGGGGCTGGCAGCAATTACGGGTAGTAAGGCCACCGTCAGCTGGAGCTCCAATAAAGAGATTCTCTTGTGTCTCTCAGTCTCTCTGTTCGTCTTGGCTCGAGTTTCTTTAACAAGTACAGAAAGAAAAATTTCATTTAAATGGAGATGTTCATTGGTTGAATATGGTTAATCAAAGATATCCTGCATTCAAGTAAAAAACAGCCAAAGGCTTGAATACAGAGGGAATAAAAGGCTGTTTTTCCTTTTCAATTCTGTGATTTCAGAGCACTAACTATCCTACCTGGAAACACAGGGCAGATCATAGTCATCCTCTTTGACGTGGTACAACTAGCTTACAGTCCCGCTCCGGAGTTGCAGAGCCAGCATGGGTAACTATTCTAAAATCCTTAAATTGCTCTCGAGACCTCAAAGTCCCACCCGCGCAGGCCAAGCTGAACTATCAAAATGCCCACTTCCCTGAGAGCAACGACCGCGGCGCGCTCCACGTCTCACCTTAAACCGTCAACCCTAAACCGCGCAGGCGCACTCCGAAGCAACGCGGACCATTTAAGAGAAGTACTTAGCAAGCACAAGCGTTCCATTAACCACCCGCTCTGGCGCTGTCCGGAGCTGGCGCAATTAGGAGTAGAGGGCGTGCTTGTGTGATTACAGTCCTCTTTACCTTTAACAGATTTGGTTGTCTGGACTGTGGCTCAGGTTAGCAGCCACTTTGCCTAAACTAGCTGCGGGAAAAATTTGCTCCTCCCATTAAGTTACCACTTTGCTCTGTGAGGCGGCACGCGTCATTCAGGCAGCAAGTCCTGACAGATATGGGGAAAAAAAGGCATATTGTGGAGAACATCTACACTCTGCCAACTCAGCCACAAGGCAAAAATTTCGCAAAAATAAAAGACTCCCTTGTTCTATACTATATGCTTCATAAAATGTACAAGTAGTTTTATTTTCCTATACCAATGAGATTAGCTCTTCTACCTATTAACAAGGACCTATAATAAGATTCAGCGCATGCGCAAGCCATTTGGCGGCTGTAAAGTGCGTGAGAGGCCGGAATAGCGACGTGCTCTGCGCTTTCCGGCTGTCGTGTGGAAGGCGTCTAGGTCCCGACTGAGGCAGCCATGGGGAAGGTGAATGTGGCCAAGTTGCGTTACATGAGCCGAGATGACTTCAGGGTCTTGACCGCGGTAAGGAACCCACCGTTCCTATTCTCCCTGTCCCTTTCCACTGTGTTCTTCCTGTTCCTCGAAGTTTTCCGGGATCTGAACAGGCCCTCTCTGGGACCCAGGACATGGCAGAAGTTGGGAATGGAGAACAGAGCGTCAGAGTTGGATTTTTAAAAAGCTGTTTGGAAGCTTACCTAACCCCAGATAGAGCAAAGGCCCCGTCTTCTAATGATTTTCTTCTTTTCTGCTGCTGTTCGCCTTGTGCTTAAGAGAAATGCTCGCATCTTTGTGGCCTGGAAACTTCTGTGATCCTGAGCTTCCTACCAGCTGTGAAAAGTTTAAGGTTCCTCTTGAGATTTGGTAATATTGACTTCCCTAATAGATTCAGTCGCCTAGCAGTCTTTCTGATTCATTCAATCAACACGTATTTGTCAGGTTTTTAGTAGCAACATTAGGAGGTTAAACGAGGTACAAAACGGACAAGTGGAGAGACAGACACAGATCATCAAGTAAACGAGTAAGTAGGGTAATGGATAAGCGCTATGAAGTTGATAAAGGATAATGGAATAGAAAGGATATGTATCTTTAGGAAGTATTACGGGAGAGGAGGGGCACAAGTTACTGGCCTTTGGTAGACAATGAATAAATATTCGGTAATTGAAAGAACGAATGGGGGAATAATAGGAGCTGTGTGAGAAGGAGACAGCCCGGTGAAGTCCTTGGAAAGAGTTGGAGGCAGAGGAAAAAGGAGTTATAAGTGCAAAATCCCTAAGACAGAAAAGTCCTGGAAGAGATGAAAGGCCAATGTGGCTGAAGCAAAGTGAGACACTAATGGTTGGAGATGTAGCTGGAAAAGGTGAGAGTCAGGTTATGTACTACAGAGCCTTGCAGGCTTGGTAAAGAGTGTGGGGATAACCACTGAATGTTTTTAATCAGGGGAGTAACAAAATGTGATTTTATGGCCTTAGTCTTATGGCACAGAAATTAATACATAGATCTAGACATTTGTACAATAAAGCAGTACATTTATTTAGGAGCCACTATCTTTTGGTAAGGAGTGAACCCCATGATAAGGACGACCTATGTTATGTAATTATGTATAGGATATGTGATACGAGTCACACCGACTCTTGTATTATGTATTTTTTAATTAAATAGTCAGCACTTAAGGATTAAACTATCAAATGCAAAGTCAGTGTGAAATTTGGAACACACTTTACTTTCTCCTCATGTAGATTCTTCTAATCAGTTAAGACTTCCCTTATGAAACCTGTCACCTCTGAAAGATACCTTTTTTTCTGCTTCCTCAGCACATGCATTCCTTAATGCCTCTGAAGAAGTAGGAGTCAAAAGTAAGAGTGTTACAGGATGGAGGAGGCAGAGATAAAGCACAGAGAATAAGTTAAATTTAAAAGTTAAGGTTTTGGTGAGACATCAAAATGATGCCAGATTTATCTTACAAAACATTGGCTCTGCAATATTTAAATTATTTTTAAAGCTCACCAAGAAATGACTTAGTCATTAAATATAACATTCCAGTTTCATTTGCATCTCACCAGTGTTGGTACCCTTCCTTGGGCCTCTCTTCCCTTTTTGGCTCCTCCTATATCAGTAATCATTGTTAGACTAGCTGCCCTTGGCTTTCAATATGAACTTGCCCCAGAATTCTTCTCCCTAGCATTCCTTTTTCTTCTATTATCTCTTGCTCAGTCATCGCATCCACTTTATGTCTTCAACTCTCACCTCTATAAAATAATTGATTATTTTTCCTTCTAATTACAACTTCATTCCTAAGTGCAGACCCCTTTCCAATTTTCCTTCGAACATTTTTACTTAACTCTGCGCTCAAACTAAATTCAATTTTTTTCTACCCCCTTTCTCTTTTCCCAAACTCTCTCTCTCTATATATATATAATCTTAAAACTTCCTTTTCCTCTTCACTTCCAGCTGTTGCTTTTCATTCCCTTTACCCTTCCTTTACCTTTACCTTTCATACCCTTGGCATCTAATTGCCAAGCTCTCCTGTAATACTTCCTAAAGATCTTTAATTCCTTCCTTCCAGTACCACTACCACTTGCCCTGTTCTGGTTGCTCTTTCCTCTGAGCTGGACTTCTGTCTTAGTTCTCCAGAGTACCCCCTCAGATTTTGCCGTCTCTAAGCCAATTTGCATATTTCTGGTAGATTAATGTCCTTGAAATAATCCTGTTCATCCATATTCCATGCCTAAACATCTTCAAGAGTTTCCTGCTTTCCTCAGGGTAAAATATAAAATTCTTTGGTCTACATTTCAATGCCTTCTGTATCCTAGAAGTATCTTCCAGCTGCCTTTGCATGAACTCTATGTGCTGTCCCATCTGAGCTGCCACTGTACTCAGCTCTTCTCTGTGGTCAGTACTTTCTTGCATATGTGCTATTTTTAAATCTTTTTCTTTCACTAATATCCCCTTGTCTGTTTTCTCTGTATGCCCACATCTTTTAAAAGTCAGTCTCTAGTTTTGCATCTTCCTTGGAACTGATCCCTCAGCTAGAAGTATTCATTTGCCCTGAGCTACCTTTTTAAGCACTTATCACTTCTTACCTTCTAATAAACTTAGATGTATATCATTTTCAAAAATTTCCATCATGAGATAAAAATTCCTCAGGGGTTAAAAGTGTTTACATATATATTTTTTAATCCTCTACAATGCCTACATGTAGTACTTTCTCATTAAATACCTGCTTAATAAATACTTGCATATCTGTAGTTTTTAAAGACAAATGTTTAGATGTTATCAAATATTTTAGCATTTCCCAAAGGTCATCAGTATGTCTAGCACTCAAAATTCCTACTCTTGAAATGGAAAGACAATATAAATACCAGTGATTAGATCTCAAATTGCAATTTTAAAATAGTTTCAGAGATGGAAGTGATTATGTCTCAGAATAAGTTGGAGAATGGCATAATAAGGAAAGTTTCAAGGAGAAGTTCATTTCTTAGCAGGGTTTTGATAGATAAAGTTTTGTGTTGATTATGATTACATAATGATTCCCTTAATTTCAGGTTGAAATGGGCATGAAGAACCATGAAATTGTTCCTGGCAGTTTGATTGCGTCTATAGCCAGCCTTAAACATGGTGGCTGTAATAAAGTTTTAAGAGAATTGGTGAAACATAAACTCATAGCTTGGGAGCGTACCAAAAGTAAGTATTTTGAGGCATCATTTGTGATTTTTCAGGTAATTGGTTCCCGCAGAGCAAGTGTTCCAAAAGGCAAGATGTAGAAGTTGCCAGACTAGTAAAGCATTAGACAAAGAATTGACAAAACATACTTCTGCCATATCCTGTTAATCAAAACAATCACAGGACACTCCCAGCTCAAAAAGAAGTGGAGAAAGAGTAGTAATAAGAACATGTAGGGTACCGCAGAAGAGTGTGTATGGTACCGCAGAAGCGTGTGTAGGCTACCGCAGAACTGCAGAAGAGTGTGTAGGTACTGCAGAAGAACATGTAGGATAGAGATATTGTGGCTACCATCTTTGGAAAATACAATCAGCAGTCATACTCTAGAGAATTACTTCTTAAAACATCTGTGGTGAGGGATTCGTTTTTTTCCAACCTATCACAGATCCCTACTTTTATAAAATAAAAAAAAAAATACTAGAAAAATGAAATGGATAACAGATATACAAAATCAGACATAAATTCTAGGTCAAATTAATATAAAAATTGAACTTAAATGCCTCCTTTTATCTCATCACAAACACGTATAGACCTCAGTCTGTAGGTCACACTTTAAAATTAACAGTACACTGGAGAAGAAATGCAAATTATAGGAAGAAATTGGAAGTTTGTGAGCCCGAGTCTTTCAATGAAGATTTTCCATTGTTAAATCTTGCTTTTGAGTTGAACTTATGTGACTTGGTTATACAGTGTAACTGAAATATGGTTTTTCTTCTTTGATTTTGTGTAGCTGTCCAGGGCTACCGGTTGACAAATGCAGGATATGATTACCTAGCTTTGAAAACACTTTCTTCTAGGCAAGTAGTTGAGTCTGTTGGAAACCAGATGGGTGTTGGCAAAGAATCAGGTAAGAGCTGATAGTACTGTGGAAAGTATTTGCTTTGCTTTAATTTATGTTTTCCCTTCAGAAAGCATATTTTCTTTTAATGTTCCCTTTTTTCCAACTAAACAGTAAATTAGAAAGTTGGTTGGAAGCAATACAAATCAGAAAGTACCCTTAATTAGTAGGTTATTATTTTATCTGAAAGTCTGTCACTGAAAATTCATTTATACCAGGAATTTTCTTCTAATAACTTCCAAGATATCTCACTATTTGTGTCCAAATATTCCCAATTTCAGAACACTCCTGGTCCGAAAGTTTTAGATAAGGGATATTCAGCCTTTATTAGGAAAAATGACATTTTTGATACAAATAAAATTAGACAAAGTTAGAATTGTTTTATGTGATTGGAATAAATGTGTAATAATGATTTTTTTTTGAAATCTTGTCTCTAGATATTTACATTGTTGCAAATGAAGAAGGACAGCAATTTGCATTAAAGCTTCACAAACTAGGAAGAACCTCGTTTCGAAATCTGAAAAACAAACGTGATTATCATAAACATAGGCATAATGTTTCTTGGCTTTATTTATCTCGTCTCTCTGCCATGAAGGAATTTGCCTACATGAAGGTATTTATTTTATAGTCATGCATGTTTTAGCCAAATAATACCTGTGTCTCAAAGGCCTTAATGTCAAGTGTGATTCTGTTGCCCCCACATCTCTCTAACCTTAGACTCAATACCTACAGACGGACTCAATCCCTAAATCTGTTGATTATTTGGGCTCTTTTAAGTGATTCCCTTCTATGTTAAGGTATTTTAAATTGTTATTAATGCATAAGAGCAACACATTCTATAATATTGACAAGATGGAAGAACCAAAAATAGTTAATGATGCTGTTACCTCGCAAATATTTGTATGTGGGTGTATATATATCTGTTCAATACATATAACTATACATATGTCTGTTTCTAATTGAAAACACCAAGTAATTACCATCTGTGGAAACCTTAGTGTCTCAGATAAGTTGGCTAGTTTTTTGTTTCACATAATGGAACAAACGTCATTTATAAACTTATCTGAATATTAAAAATGGTAAAAATTGGCTGGGTGCAGTGGCTCATGCCTGTAATACCAGCACTTTGGGAGGCTGAGGCGGGCAGATTACTTGACGTAATGGAGACCAGCCTGGCCAACAAGGTGAAACCCCATCTCTACTAAAAATACAAAAATTAGCCAGGTGTGGTGGTGGGCACCTGTAATTCCAGCTACTTGGAAGACTGAGGCAGGAAAATCACTTTACCCAGGAGACAGAGGTTATAGTGAGTAAAGATCATGCCACTGCACTTGAGCCTGGGCGACAGAGCAAAACTCTGTCTCAAAAAAAAAAAAAAAAAGGTAAAAATCTTTAGTTTCAAAGCGGAAAGGATGAAGAGAAGTGGGTTAAAGGGTACAAACATACAGTTAGAAGGAATACATTCAATGTTTGATAGCAGAGTAGGGTGACTATAGTAAACAAAATGTATTTTACTCAGGAAATGAACACACTAAATACCCTGACTTGATCACTACTCATATATACTTAATAAAATGTTACATGTACCTCATACATTTGTACAAATAGAAAAAAAAAAAAAACTTAACCCTGCAGATGAAATGCCATAATTGCAAAGATGGTTTTCTTAGGGTTAGGCCTTTTCATTTTACTTCTGGTGTGCTTACCTCTGCAGTTTTCCCAAGTATTGGAACTTGACTACATATTTTATGGTAGTGATGAATTACATTTGTATTCTATTCTGACATTAAAGAAAATCTTCTATTTTTAACTTTTTGCCCTCAAAGTTAAGTTCAGCATAGATTTGTTAAATATAATAGCCAAATAAAATATATTCAATAATAACTAGGTTAAACAAAAGATAATACTGTGTTTTCATTATTCTGCCAATAGGATTTGTCATAATTTATCTTCATTTTTGAAAAAAAATTTGAATGGAAGATTCGCACAGTGTGTAAACACCTGTTTCTTGAGGATTCAATTTGTTGTTCTTTGAGTAGGTTATATTATATGCTTAAATGTTTACTAATCATGGGAGATTTCTTAAGGCAGTATAAACTAGTAATACTGATACCATACATGTTGTGTATTTATGGTCTTATACTAATAGTTTATGTCTTATAATAGTAAATTAGCAGCTTGGTAGGGATCATTACACATTTTCCCAAAACTGTAGTAGGTGTTTTTCAGGATATTTATATTGAAGGTATAGGAATTGAATCTGGTTGCACATAAATACATTCCTTAAATATATTGATTTTTCATAAGAGAGAAACAATGAGATAAAGATTAGGCTATAACATGAGGTCTAGGCTATAGCACAAGTTGTAGACAAATATTCACAATGTTTAAGGTTATCACTTGCTATTGATCTGCCAAGTTATGTTCAAAATGGTCTATGTTGAAAAAAAATTACTTAAAAACAAAGCAAATAAAAATCTCTGGGAAGTGGGAAATAGTTTGGTTCTTGTTCACAGAAGGTAAGCAAGACAGCCTTTTGAAATTAGTTGCTGGGGTAGTGTAGAGTAAAGGAGTGGATGCCAAAGAAATAACCAGTACAATCTGTGTCTTAAAGTTGAGAAGATAACACAAACACACATGAAACAAAGAATCTATCTATTTATTTATTTTTGAGACAAGGTCCCACTCTCACCCAGGCTGGAATGCAGTGGCATGATCACAGCTCACTGTAGCCCTGACCTCCTGGGCTCAAGCTATCCTCCCACCTCAGCCGCCCAAATATCTGGACCACAGGCATGTGCTACTATGCCTGCTTTGCAGAGACATGATCTTGCTGTGCTGCCCAGGCTGCTCTCAAACTCCTGGGCTCAAGAGATCCACCCACCTCAGTCTCCCAAAGTACTTGGGTTATAAGCGTGAGCCACCACTGCAAGTCTAACAACAATTTAAAAAAAAAAAAAATTATATACTGAGTTTAGAGAAACTTTAGTAAATGATAGAATAGTTGATGAAGGAAGTTTCAGGTAGTGAGTAGAGAAGTTTCAGCTGAGTAGAGCCATGAAGCTTGGCTATTACTTGACTCTAAGACAGTGTATTTTGGCAGAGAAGCCAGTATGAGCAAATACATGAATATATGTGAGCCCTGTGTGTTTAGGTGACACTGCAGTGACTGTCCTGACTGCATTTCTTGGTGCGTATTGGAGAGAATATTGGGAGAAGTAGGACTGTACAAGTGGATTAAAGAGTTTTGAAAACCAGGAATAGTTGTTCAAACTGAAAATAACACAGCCAGTGTATATTTTTTAAATGGAGTATTGGCATCAGCAGGTTAGTGTGGTACTGGTACATAGAATAGGATAGGTATGATGGCAAGAACTAGAACACTGGTGGAGTAATGAGGTATAAATAACAAATGCCTCCTTACACTATGTTGGTGCAAAAGTAATTGCAGTTTTTACCATTCCTAATACTAGCATTTTAAATGTCAAAGAGCATAAATCTAAGGTGAATACCTACTATACTTCAAGGAAGTAATAGCAGGGCTTTGTAAACAATAAGGTTGAAGACAGTAAGCTTAGGGGAAAAGATGTATGGATAGTCTTAAATAACTCAGTGACTCAGCCTACAACAGTGTATTATGTTTTTCACATAATAGATTTATATTGCATATTGTGGTCTGGAGAAAAGGGTCGGTGTCCTATAAACCAATATGTCTGATCTCTTAGAATGCTTCATTTCCTAATATGTCAGAAGATGAGTATTTCCTAAATTACAATTTGTTTCTAATTTGAATATTTTCAGGACGTTTCAACAAATGCCAGAGAATTAGAAAATAGGAAAGGATATACCCCTAAGAGACTGTAAGCTTCTTGGGGGCTTTTTAACACTAATTATAGAGTGTTTAGAAACTTTTTAACACTCAATTTTGTAAATGTTCATTTTTGGCAGAAAAGTGAATTCAAACTTTTGTTTAAAATTTGTTTTTTATGTATGGCTTATTCTGCACAGCGAATAAATAAGTTATGCATAAGTAACCCTGTGTTAACTATAATTTTATAAATGATTGTGTGTTTTTCTTCTTGCTGTAGAAAGGTGTGTTTACTTTTATTGTTCTTTAAAGAGTAATGACCGCTTCATTAGCTTACACCTGTTTTGCTGTTTTAGGCATTGTATGAGAGAAAATTTCCAGTTCCAAAGCCAGTTGATTACAATCGTCATGCAGTGGTCATGGAACTTATAAATGGTTATCCACTGTAAGTATTTATTATTCTTAAAGCCATGAATTCTGAGAAATAAATTTAAATTTCAGGGTTTAGAATAAAAATTTTTTTAGTTAATGAAATATTGTCTCTGGGAAGTTAAAAATTGATTTAAAGGAATAGACTCAAAGACAAATTAAAAACTCAGTTTTATTCTGACAATATGGACTAACTAAAGAAAATGTATATCAGTTGTTAGTAAGCACTATGGATAAAAATAAAGCAGAGTAAGGGAGAAAGGAAGTACTTACTGGGGACAGGAGACTACTGTTTTACGTAGGGTGGTCAGGAAAAGTCTCACTGATAAGTTAAAACCTTATCAAATTTTGATTCAGATTAGAAGTCATTGTAGTGGGAATATTTTGAGCAGAGAAGAGGTGATCTCATCAGTCAGTGATCTCAATGTTTTAAGAGGGTCACTCTGCCTGCTGAATTAATAGACTCTGGGGAGACAAAGACAGAATTAGGAAGACAAGTTAGGAGGCTATTATCATAATCTAGGCAAGAAATAGGTAGTTCTGATTACAGTGATAGTTGTGAAGATGATGAAAAGTGGCCAGATTCTGAATGTGTTCTGCAGGTTGAACCAACATGATTTGGGATTGGATATGGATGTGAAGGAAGGGATGAGTCAATGGTGACACCAAGTTTTTTGGCCTGAGTAGCAAATTGAGGGAGAAAGCTACCATGTACAGAAACAGGAGAGCTACAGGAAGAGCATTTTGGAGGAGTTGGAGGGTGGGACAGAATCAGAGATTCCATTTTGGACATGGTAAGTTTGAGATGCCTGGCAGTTCGAGAAGTCTAGGTTAAAATCAGTGTATATATGGTATTTAAACCATTAGCCTAGATGAGATCACCAAAAGTGAGTCTAAATAAGAGAAAATAGAAGGTCATAGGCTTGACCTTTGAGGAATTCCAGAATTTAGAGGTAAAGGAAAAAAATGAAATACTAAAAGAAAAGACCAAGAAGGTATGATCTATGAGGAAGGAAGAAAACCTGGAGAGAATGGTGTCCCAAGAGTTAAGTGAAGAGAATGTTTCAAAGAGGTCAACTGACAAACCACATATGATGAGGACTAATAATTGACCTCTGAATTTAGCAACATTGAAGTCATTGGTAGTCTCAACAAGGGCTATTTCACTGAAATAAGGTGGATGAAAGCCTGTTTGAAATGGGTTTATTAGAGAATGGGAGGAAACAAATTGGAAAAAGCACATGTAGACAAGTTTGGCTGTAAAGATCAAAAAAAGGTAGTGGAAAAAAGATACAGAATTGAAGCAGAGTGTGGCTTTTTTTTAAAATAGATGGGAGATACTATATCTGTGTGCTGATGGGAATGAGAAAAAAATACTGGAGAGACAGGGCATGGAAATAATATATATGTTCACATGCATACATTGATTAAAACAATAAACTTATTTTTGTTAAAATAAAATTTTATTTTCATTAAAATGTGAACAATATATGTTCACATGCATACATACTTTGATTAAAACAGATTATTTGTATTTGTGCTTAAAATACTCTGTTTTCGTGCTTAAAATACTTTCAGATGTCAGATACACCATGTTGAAGATCCTGCATTAGTATATGATGAAGCTATGGAACTAATTGTCAAACTTGCAAATCATGGGCTGATTCATGGAGATTTTAATGAATTTAATCTCATTTTGGATGAAAATGACCACATCACCATGATTGATTTTCCGCAGATGGTTTCGACGTCTCATCCCAATGCTGAGTGGTACGTACATGCTATTATTGATTCTGGATGTGAATGTGTTTGTTTGGGATCTATCCAAACAAAAATAATGACTAAAAAAGATTCTTTTTTAGTCATAATTTTTCAATTTTGTGATACTATTATTTATGTCAGTAACTGGTTTGAAGTGGCTAGTGTTAATGTTATAAAAACTTTTCTTTCTATTAAAGTATATCTAAGTACTAGAGTTTTCCCCATAAGAATTTGAATTTCTCTGTTGTAATTTGACAGATGTTCAAAAGTCAAATTGTCTTAGCCATGGAACCCTTTGTTCAATCAGACTTTTAGATGGAAGCCCAATTGTTAAAATAGTTAAAAGTAGGGAATGAAGCAGGGAACCCTAGAACCACTTTTGCCTTTCCCTTTTTCTTGTTGTTCCATGATTGCCTCCAAGAGAGATTCACCAAGCATAACTCAGTAATCTCAAAAGATCTGAATAAAAGTTGTGGTTTTGGACTAGACTCAATTGTCAAACCAATGATAATTATCTCTTGTCACTTTTAGCTTTTACTATTAGAAAAAAATTCACATAAAACTTTATCTGACACAGAGCAGAAACACTATATACTATAATAATCATATTCTTCACATTATTTATTTAAACAAGCCAAGTCATGAAATAAGACCTTTTCCTTTATTTGCTTGTAGTTCATGATTCAACTGAGTGTAACTAAGGATTTTTAAAATTTCTGTTACAAGCTTTATGAGAAACTTCTTTTTCCTCAACTAACAGCTAGTATTAGTTATATAATAGAGTATATTAATTCTTGCAGAGATTGAGCTTGAAGTAGTTAAGTGAAGTTTGTCTTCATCCTGGTTTCCAGTAGAAAATGTGTATACATATGCTATAGAAAGAAATGTCATTTGAAAATAAATTTTAAAAATGTTTTCAACAAAATACTAAAAGACTAATAATGCCTGGCACTCGGGTGGTCAGTACTCTTTGGATGATGACTAATCAGCATTTTTATTAATAAGGAATAACATAGTAACACAATAAAGGAACATCTAGGAGCCACCAGAGTGTGGCAGATTATGACATTCTAGGTTTAGGCGGCATCGTTCTATGGGGAGACATGGTAATTTAATTTCGGTTTTTATGAACAGTACTGGGGCTAAGGAGCTGCGGTAAGTGCTAGAGATTGAGAGATAAGTAAGCCCTGTATACGCTTTAGAAGAAGTTACTGTCTCATAGGGAGATGTAAACATATAAAAATAGTCTTTTTAAAATGTATTAGTATCTTTCCCAGAGTGCCCTGTGAGCAAAGAGGAGAGGCATTGTCTTCCTATTTCCAAACTTCATCTTTCACAAAGAGATAGTCAGTTCCATGTTATCCTGTCCTTATTCTCCTTGTCTGGAAATCTAGAGAATTGAATCCATTTTTGCTGCTTTATGGTGGCCCAAAAAGGCAATCTGATATTCAGAAATTATTCTACTTTTGGTCCAGATAAACCTGTCTTCAGATTATTTTTATAAGCTATAGCATTTATCCTTTGGGTGTTATTGCAAATTGGCTACTGGATATAACAAAGAAACATAAACATAATTCAGTAGTCTCTAAACTTATTTAAAATTAATATCTTTTTATCTTCGGCTCTTTCAGTTGCTAGGGGTTCCATTGAGTATTGCTGATGGGAAGCATAGCCAGACTCGGGACAAAGAGGATAAGTAGAAACCTATCCCCAAACCGTAGGCCCATAATCTTACTTCCTGGGGTTCACACTTGTCTTTCCCTAGTGTATCTAACTATATACCAGTACCTATGAGAAAACCTTGACTTTCCTAACCATAGGAACTGCATGGCATTGACAGCTTAGTATCCTTGAGATTTCCTTGGATTTTAGTTTTTTGAACACACTGGTAACTCATTTGTATGTTTTTTTCTTTTGTGTAACATCTTTTATCTCCTTGTTTAAGGAGCAGCAGTACCATTAACTAATAAAGATATTGTCATTGACTAATAAGAAAAAAGATGAGCAATAAAGGCTATATCATAAATGATCCTTACTTTTGCAGGTATTTTGACAGAGATGTTAAATGCATTAGAGATTTCTTCTTGAAACGTTTCAGCTATGAAAGTGAGCTCTTTCCAACCTTTAGGGATATCAGGTTTGTACTCCCCATTGCTTTACATGAAAGAACAGTTTATCTTGTCTGTGTATTTCTAAAAATTTTTCATCTAAAAAAATTTTCAAATTTTAACACATAATCACTGTTACATGTCATTGCTCTGTAGTACATAACTGAAATTTAAAAACTTGAAAATTCTTGCAATTGGTCCATTAAGGCACTGCTACTGAATTTTAGGAAGGAACATATCTAATTCTTATAAATTCAAGAACTTTTAATTCTATTTTGGGTGCTATGTGAGTAACTCATTCATAAGGAATCACACCAAATGTTCATTGAAATTTGTGTTTTTCCTTTATTGAAAGCAGGAGGTATCTTTAATTGATTCTCAAGACATAATGTGTATTCTCAAAGTTCAGTTTTCTCATATTTATTTTATATACTTAAAAGATATTTTCTGATATGGGAGGAGTCACATTATCTGAAAGAAATCTTTAGCCCCATTTGAAAGTTAATTTACAAAGTTAATAAACATAAGCTGAGATTTTTATAACCTTTTTATTTATATTGTCATTTTTCAGTTATTCTTAAAATGACAGCATATATGCCTTTCATATTTGTAATATTTAAATGTAATATTTAAATGACACATATGCCTGTGTCATTTAAATATTACATTAGGGAAAGAGAAAATTATTTTTAACATAAAAGCCATTAAACTCACTTGAATCATAATTTATCAGAATAGTAGATATTTGCTCCTCTCAGATAAACATTTTTTCTCTTTCAATGCTTGCCACCTTTTTTTCCTAGGAGGGAGGACACTCTTGATGTGGAGGTTTCTGCCAGTGGCTACACAAAGGAAATGAAGGCAGATGATGAACTGCTTCATCCATTAGGTCCAGATTATAAAAATATTGCAACAGAAGACGGATCTGAATTCTCATTTTCTGATGAAGAAGTGACAGAAAAAACAGAGGTTTATAGGTCAGAAAATGAAAGTGAACAGAACTCTCTAGATGAATCAGAGGGCTGTGATTGCAAATCATCTGGAGACCCTGGACAAATAAAAGAAGATGGTTTATCAGAAGAGAGTGCTGATGCACGGAGTTTTGAAATGAATGAATTCCATCAAGCTTTAGAAGAAATAAAAGGGCAGATTGTTGAAAACAACTCTGTAACTGAATTTTCTGAGGAGAAAAGCAGAACTGAAAATTACACTGGGCAAGATGGTCAGACAGTTCAAGGAGGAATCTCTGCTGGCTCCGAAGAGCATGAAGATGAATGCCCTCATCTAATTGCCTTGTCATCATTAAACAGAGAATTCAGGCCTTTCAGGTATAGACTTCTGTTGATTGCTTTTGTTTTTTTTTTTTTTTTGGCGGGGGAGTCTCACTCTGTCACCAGGCTGGAGTGCATTGGCACCATCTCAGCTCACTGAAACCTGTGCCTCCCAGGTTCAAGTGATTTTTCTGCCTCAGCCTCCCAAGTAGCTGTGGGACTACAGGCATCTGCCACCACGCCCAGCTAATTTTTAGTAGAGATAGGGTTTCACCATGTTGGCCAGGATGGTCTCTATTTCTTGACCTCGTGACCCGCCTGCCGCAGCCTCCCAAAGGAGGGATTATAGGCGTGCTGGGATTATAGGCGTGAGCCACCGCACTGAATTTGTTGATTGCTTTTTAACTGTAGCCTTGAGACTGATACCTTCTTAGATTCTAGTACATGAATGTTTTCTTCAAATGATGTGGCAGAATTGTATTCTTCCATCTTTATGTGTAAAATGAAAGCCAAATTTTTGTTAAAAACTCAAAATACCTTCCTTTTCAATTGACCTGATTCTAAGTAGCCTATTAACTAAATTTCAAGTAATTCTGCTTTAAAATACAAACTTATGGCCAGGCGTGTTGGCTCATGCCTGTAATCTCAGCACTTTGGGAGGCAGGCCTGAGGAGTTCGAGACCAGCCTGGCCAACATGGCAAAACCCTTGTCTCTACTAAAAATACATAAATTAGCAAGGTGTGGTGGTGTGTGCCTGTAATCCCAGCTACATGGGAGGCTGAGGCAGGAAAATCATTTGAACTTGGGAGGCAGAGTTTGCAGTGAGCCAAGATGGCACCACTGCACTACAGCCTGGGTAACAAGAGCAAAGAACTCTGTCTCAAAAAAAAAAAAAATACAAACTGATGACTTTCAAATTAATGTAGGTCTCTGGATACATTGATCAGGTTTTAGATGGATGAGTTATTCCTCATATATTTTCCTAATTACACATCTGATGTGTTTGAGTTATATAAAGGCATGTAAAAATTAAAACATGCAATAAATGTTTTTATTGCTTTCTACATGAAACATCTGCAGTGAGTTTTCTCCAGAACCTTGAGCCTTCAGTTCTTTGTTCATGTATAGTTAAAGTTATGTAATGATGTTTTAAGAATTTTTTTTTTTGGCAAATATTAAGCTCAGCTTAGATTAGCAAACTAAAACTTAACTTTTGAATTTGGGATAGCGTGTTCAGAATCAAACTAGTTTAATGAAATATTGGTTTTATTTATTCAAAATAGTAATATGACAATTAAAATTAGATCAGCAATTTATTGAACATTTTTCAGTACATGTTTGGGCTTATATCTTAAGCCTACCTTTATCTTTACAGTTTTATTCATGAAGCAAAACCTGAGAGTTTTGTTCCTTTTTGATGTAGCTGTGTATCTGTGTCACAGGGCTACTGCCATTTGAATAATAAACTTGGAAAACTTAATCAGAAGCTTAAGAGAGACAGAGTCAGGATTTTGAGTAAGTATATTAGTCTGAGTTCTTCAGAGAAACAGAATAAATAGGAGATTTATTATAAGGAATTAGCCCATGGGGTTATGGAGGCTGAGAAGTCCTAGACAGAATATGTTCCAAATCCAAAGGGCTAAGAACCAGAAGAGTCAATAATGTAAGTTCCAGTCCAATCCAAAGAAAGGAGAGGACCCATGTCCCAGGGAGTGAATTCTCTCTTACTCGGCCTTTTGGTTCTGATCAGGCTTTCAATGGGTTGGATGAGGTCCACCCACACTTAGGAGGGCAATCTGCTATACTCAGTTTACTGATTCAGAAACACCCTCAAAGACACACCCAGGTTAATGTTTAACCAAATATCTGGCACCCTGTGGTCCTGTCAAGTTAACATATCAAATTAACCACAGAGATAGAAGAAAACCTGCATAGGATTAAATGGTCTTTTAAACTCAGAATGGGAACAATAATTTTGTTCTCACTCTGGATGCATGCTGAGCAAAACTTTTATTCAGAGTAAAAGCAGAACAGCAGATGTTGCTGAAAAATATTAATTGTTAGGAGTTAATACTGTCTTAGAGTTTTTATACATTGCATTCATTGAAACTTTGAGCCATGTGAAAGCATTAATCTCTAGGTTGCAGTTTTTCCTACCTTAGCAGAGCTGACTAAAATGAGTACTATCTGTTTCCATTGTATCTTCTGTTGTTTGTGAAATTGGAGAGAGTCTCAAAAATTTAGATTGGGAGAAACATTATTTCTACAGTTCAGTGAAAGAAGAGGAAAGGATTATTAGAAAAGGGAAGATGAATTGTGGGGAGGTGATAGATTTCCATGGCGAAAGCATTCTACTATTTTGAAATTTTGATAGTGACTATCAGAATGCTGGAAAATACAAATTGTTAATATACAGAACTTACTAGTAGGTAGTTTTATCTTCTCAGAAATTTTGAAATATAATCTTCCTGAAGTATTTTATGTCTTCAGTTGTTCTGTATGCAAAAAATAATCTAAATTAAACGGAATTCATTACATTATACAAATTAACTAGATAAATTGTGGGTTTTTTAATTTTAGAGATGAAGAAAATATGGGAGCTATTAATCAGTATAGAACAAGAACTCTGAGTATCACTTCTTCAGGCAGTGTTGTAAGCTGTTCAACAATTCCTCCGGTAAGTAGTCATTTAACATGTACTGAATGTTTATTAGATCACTACTGTGATTAAACAAATAATGCATGCTTTTCAGGTACAGACTTCTGTTGATTGCTTTTTGACTTTAGTCTTGACACCAGTACTTTATTTGATTCTAAGAAGTGATTGTTTCTCAAAGGATGTGGCAGAGTTGAATCCTTTCACCGTTATGTATAAAATGAAGGCCAAATGACTTTTTGTTGTTAAAACTCAAAATACCTTCCTTTTCAATTGTCCTGATTTTAGGCAGCCTGTTGACTAAATTTCAAATAATTTTACCTTAGAATCCAAACTGATGACTTTCAAAAACTTAATGTAGGTCTCTTGATAAAATAATCAGGTTTGAGATGGGTGAGCCATTCTTCATATGAACTGAAGATTAATGAGCTCGGTCCCTGTGAGGATTATAAGGTGCTTAAGACAGTCTCAGACACTTGGACCTTACATGTTAATGGTATAAAATGTTTTGTTATTGGTTTTTGTTTTTGAGATGGAGTTTTGCTCATCACCCAAGCTCTAGTGCAGTGGTATGATCCCAGCTTACTGCAACCTCCGCCTCCTGGGTTCAGGTGATTCTCCTGCCCCAGCATCCTGAGTAGCTCGGATTACAGGCATCCACCACCACGCCTGGCTTATTTTTGTATTTTTAGTAGACGGGGTTTCACCATGTTGGCCAGGCTGGTCTTGAACTCCTGACCTTGGGTGATTAGCACATCTCAGCCTCCCAAAGTGCTGGGATTACAGGTGTGAGCCACAGAGCCCAGCCAGTGATGTTCCAGACCAGCCTGGGCAACATAGCAAGACCCCTGTCTATAAAAAACTTAAAAATTAGCCAAGTATAGTGGTGTACACCTGTGGTCCCAGCTACTAAGGAAGCTGAGGCAGAAAGATGACTTGAGCTCAGGAGACTGCAGCCACCATGAACTATGTTCCCGCTACTGCACTCCAACCTGGGCAACAGAGCGAGACCCTGTCTCAAAAAAAAAAAAAAAAAAAAAAAAGACCCTTGTTCCTGGCAGCATTTTGTAGCTATATTTTTTAGGAAACACATTGGATGATACAAGGTTATATACAGTTTTTAAATAACAGACTGTAGTTCTTCAGGGAAAGAAAAGATCATTGTGAACTGAATATTTCACATTTCTTATTCATCTTGTAAGTCATTTGACATGCACAGTATGTCTTAACTAATAAGTAACTTGAATTTATGATACATGAAGCCTTTTTCATGGGTGATTGCCACCATCAGGTCATTTCTACAACTGAAATTGTGAAGTCATTCTTGGATATATTGAGCAATACTGAATGCTTTCAAAAATAATTTTCTATTACAAAATCTATTCAAAAAGCCTACTTTTAACCTAAAAAGCAGAGGAACAAGCAGTTTTCATCTCGTTTTTTCCATCAGTTTTTATGATGCACACTAGGTGGCACTATGGTAGTTTTTTGAAAATTCTGCCTATACACTGTAATTTTTGCTGTATAATCTCTATATCTGTTTGGAGTTTAATTTCTCCTATATAACAGTTTCTATGTAGTACTGTCAGTATTTGGAATCTTAAAAATTCATGCTGTCAGCATACAAATATAAAAGGTATTAGCAGTGTACTTTTTGAAATGGTTCATTATCAGTAATAACTAATTTATGAAATCTTTCCAGGAACTGGTGAAACAGAAGGTGAAACGTCAGTTGACAAAACAGCAAAAATCAGCTGTCAGACATCGACTGCAGAAAGGAGAAGCCAGTATATTTACCAAGCAACGTAGGGAAAACATGCAAAATATCAAATCAAGTTTGGAAGCAGCTAGCTTTTGGGGAGAATAATATATTTAGGATCTTGGATATGTTTAATATATTTTTTGAAGTTACTGTAATTCCTTTTTTAGCCCCAGTTAGTCTTTTTTGGGCCAAGGCCATTATGTATTAACAAATAGATAAATAAACTCTTTCATCTATAAATTTGGGTCATTCAATATGTGTCTTGCAAAGAATAATTATCTGCCAAAGCAATCCATTTTTCAAAGTAATTCAGGTAACTAAAGTTAAATAACTGAGATATTTGCATATTTTTAAAAATCTAAATATCAACATTTTTATTATTTTCTGTTTTCTACCAAAAATGGGTAGATTACTTGGTTTTAAATTCTAGCCTTTATACCTACTAGTTGAAGTAACCCTAAGCAAATCATATTTCTCTTTTTTCTACTCTGCCTATTTTCTTACTGTTAAAATTAGATTTATAACTACTTAAGTTGTTTTGAGGATTATATGATACAGTGCACATATAGCAATTAGAACAATGTTTAGCACATTATAAGCATTCAATAAAATATAGCTATTAGAATAATTATATTGATGTTTCTGAAATTCTGCTGACAACTTGGTTGCATTTTATTTGGCAGCTGGAGGAATTCACTGACTTATTTTTCTTAAGAAGTAAAGATAAGCCAGTAATGCATAATTTACTTAATTACTTGATTAATTAATCATCTGTGTTGTGCCACTTACATTGGTAATGTGGTCATGAAAACAGAAACTTACTTGAGATAGTCCTACCACAATTTTTACAGTTGGCAGCTTCTAAGCAGGCCTGAGTACAGCAGAAGAGTTAGGGGCTGGGGAAGGTGGAGGGAATGAGGAATGAAAACGTTCTTTCTCATATGCTTATGTAAGTGGGTCCAGAACATGTTCTCATGTACTTGCAGGAAAGCAGATAAGTAGCCATGATCCTTTCCTCAAGGACTTTGTAATTTAGTGAGACGTAAATTTGAGCGTTTAAGTGTATGCATCTGATTATTGTCTCTTGATTACCGTGTAACTCAGAAAAAGGAGATCACTTGCAGCGATAAATGGTCACTAGATGGCAATATCACCCCATAATCACCAAACAGGATTACTTCCATCCCTGTTTATGTTCTACCAGAGGAAATATAGCACAGACTTTTCCAAGATTGATAAAGACAGCAGATTCCCTTTCACCTTTGCCAAATTAACTCTACTAGCTACTTGCAAGACCTGTCATTATCTAATAAATTGGAAAGATATAGTGGCTAGAAAATGCCAATTCCAGTTCCCTTGAAAGTTATACTAATTTTGGAAATATTTAAATAGGCCTGCTTTGCATTTTAGATGTATCTTTGAATTGAGGTATCCATTTTTTATAATCTCTCGACTTTAAAGAATTTTTATAATATAAAGTTGAAAACAGCTTAATAGAACCACCTAATGTGAATCATTTATATTCAGAGTGTTGAAAGCAAATTGGGACTAAAACCTTATCCTCCTCAGCTTTACCTAGTTGACTCAGTTGACTTGAGTACCTACGACATAAAAAACTCGTTACTATTAAGAAATTCAGAAGACAAACATGATATTTATCTTCAGTAGCCTAAGATTTTATGTGGGCCAAAGAATAAATTATTCCAATCAGAAATGGAGGCCTTACCTCATTTGGGCAAAGATTAGTGCTAGCTATTAAAGATTTACTAATAAATGATCTGTTAAGGAATTTAGTTTTTTCTGGATATGTTGTTTTGGTTGTCAAAAACTAAGGTATAATTATAAGAGTTATTTTTTGAAGATATGTTTGGCTAGCCATCAATTAGGAGTTAGAGAATTTGTCCTAACAGACAAGCTATAATCCTTACATTTTAAAACATGCATAGTGAACAATGAACAAAAACAAATTTTAAATTTTACTAATGTAGTAAAGCTGTATATTTTGATTATTAAAACACTTTTTTTGCTTAGGAGTTCCAGATTTAGATCCTGGTTCTACACTTCCCAAACCTCAGGTACCTTCTGTAGTCTCGCTAACCTCAATGTTTTTATTTGTAAAATGGGGACATTTAATAGTGCCTACCTCAGACTCATGAAGACTAAACGAAGTACCACTTGTAAAGCGTTTATTACACTGCCTCACATATACTATATGGTTGGTACTGCTAAAATGACTTCTTAAGGTTACCAAAAGGAAAATTCCACAGGCTGACCACCTTTCTTATTGTAAAGGTCACTGATATTTCAACTATGATCCTTTGTTGTGTATTTATCCAGACTGAAAGAGGTTTTTCTAGTAACCATCTTGCATAGTCTTACTGTCCCCATTAAATAAACTTTTTCTACAAACTATGTGGTTTATATTTGTGCTAACTTTGTGTATTGGTAGCCACTGGTCTGTGCTTTGGCACATAGCTGGCCATCTTCGAGCTTTCTGCAGAACCATAGATGTTTAATTGATACTAATCAGAGTTACTGCAGCTCAAGATAATCACGTTTAGCCAACTGCTTAGTAAATTTTCTGACAAAATACATAGCTGCCTAATTAAAAAGCTCTGCCTGATGCTGCCCTCCAGGTTGCTACTTACAAAGGATAGAGGAATGAGTTATGTTAGGTTCTCAGAGCACTTTCTGAAGTGTAGGTTTATTTCACTGTCACAAATTCAACGCTCTGGGTGGGCAACAGTTTGCCATGTTTAGTCTTCTTTATCCCTCCCTCCTCAGAACATCTCCCTAGAGAGCATCAGATCATATCTTAATTAATTTGCCCTTAGTTTACTTTATGAAGCACTGGAGCCATCTTACACAACTGTGTAAGGAGTACAACGAGTATGGGGATAACTCCAAAGCTACAGTACTTTTATAGAAAACTTTATCATTCACAAAGTCTGTGTTGTTACATTTTAAAAACTAAGTTTTTCTTTTACCTTAATATTGTAAATAATCACATTAAAAATAATATTTTGCAGTAGAGGCCGAACAAGGTGACCAAATAGAAACCTTCACCAATCATCCTCCCCACAGGAACACCAAATTGAATAGTCCATATTTAAAAAAGCACTTTCATAAGAACCAAAAATCAGATGAGATCACAGTACCTAGTTTTAACTTACTATCACTGAAAGAGGCACTGAATAGGGTAGGAAAAACCATCTTGAATTGCTGATACCACCACTCCCCCACCCCTTGGCAGCAGCCACATGGTGTGGCGAGAGAATGTACACTTGGGGGATGAAGAGTACAGTGATTGTGGAACTTTGCATTAAAACTCAGTGCTGCCCTGTCACAGCAGAAAGCAACACCAGGTAGAACCCAGTGCCCATGGAGGGAGCATTTAGACCAGCCCCAGCCAGATAAATCATTTATCCCAGTGGTCAGAACCTGAATTTCGCCACCCATGCCACCACAGGCTGAAGTGATCTGGGGTCCTAAATAAGCTTGAAAGGCAGTCTAGGCCACAAGAACTGCAATTTCTAGGCAAGTCTTGGTGCTGGGCTGGGTTTGGAACCAGTGGACTTGGAAGACGCATGACTTAGTGAGACACCAACCAGGCTGGCCAAAGGAGTATCTGTGCCACCTCTCACTCAGTCCCACATAGCACACCTTGCAGTTTCAGGAGAGATTGCTTCCTTTTAAGGAAAGGGGAGGAAAAGTAAAGAGGACTTTTTCTTGCAACTTGGATACCAGCTCAGCCATAGTGCATAGGGCAACAGGCAGAGTCCTGAGGCCCCCACTCCAGGCCCTACCTCCTGGACAACATTTCTAGACACACCCTGGGCCAGAAGGGAACCCACCTCCTTGAAAGGAAGAACCCAGTCTGGACAGGATTCATCACCTGCAGACTAAAGAGCTTTTGGGCTCTAAGTAGTCAGCAGTGATAGCCAGGCAGTACTCACCACGGGCCTTGGGTGCAACTCAGAGATGTGCTGGGTTCAGGTATGACCCTGTGCATTCCCAGCTGCAGTGCCTACAGAGAGAGGCTCCTGCTTAAAAAAAAGGAGAGGGAAGAGTAAATGGGACTTTGTCTTGCACTATAGGTACCAGCTCAGCCACAGTGGAGTAGAGGACCAGCCGGGCTCTTGAGGTCCCTGATCCCAGGCATTGGCTCTTGGACAGCATTTAAGGACCTTCCCCGGGCCAGAGGGGAGCCCACTGCCCTGAAGGAAGAGTCCCAGGTCTGCCAGCATTCAACACAAGCTGACTGAAGAACCCTTAGGCCTTGAGTGAATATTAGTAGTAGCCAGGTGGTTCTCACGATGGGCCTGGGGTGGTGGTGGCCATAGGGAGAGACTCCTCTGCTTGTGGAAAAGGGAGGGAAGAGTGGGAAGATCTTGGTCTGTGGCTTGGGTGCCAGCTCAACCACGGTAGAATAGAGCACCAGGTAGATTACTAAGGTTTCCGACTCCAGGTCCTGGTTCCCAGATGGTATCTGTGGGCCTGCCTGGGGCCATAAGGAATTCTGCCACCCTAAATGGAAGGCGACTGATTTTAGAGTCTTAGGGTCTTAAGTGAACATAGGCAATGGTCAGGCAGTGGTTACCAAAGGCCTTGATCAAGACCCAGTGCTGAGTTAGCTTCAGATCTGACATAGCACTTTCCCAGTGGCAGTGGCCACAGAAGTGCTTGTGTCACCGTTCCCCCAGTTCCAGGCAGCTCAGCACAAAGAAAGAGACTCCGTTTATTTGGGAGAAAATAAGGGAAGAGAATAAGTCTGGCCTGGTAATATAGAGAATTCTTCTGGATCTTATCCAAGACCACCAAGGTGGCACCTTTATGAATCTGCAAGACACAGCATTACCCCCTAATGCAGATACGGCTACAGTGACCAAAAACTTAAATTATGACAACTAAATCCATTCGAATACCTGGAAAGCCTTCCCAAGAAGCACAGGTACAAACAAGCCCAGACAATGAAGATTATAGTAAATACCTAAATCTCACAGCTAGACATCAACAAACATCCACAAGCATCAAAACCATTCAGGAAAACAAGACCACCAAACAAACAGAATAAGGCACCAAGGACCAATCCTGGAGGGATAGAGATATATCTTTCAGACAGAGAATTCAAAACAGCTGTTTTGAGGAAAATCAGCAAAACTCAAGAAAACAAAGAGAAGTAATTCAGAATTCTATCATCAGATGAATTTAACACAGAGATTGAAATAATTAAAAATAATCATGCAGAAATGCTTTCAGCATTGGACAGATCTTCCAGATAGAAAATTAACAAAGAAATATCAGACTTAATCTGCACTATAGACCAAATGGATCTAATAGATACAGAACATTTCATCCAACAGCTGCAGAATACACATTAGTTTCCTCAGCACATGAATCATTCAAGGATAAATCACATGTTAGTCCACAAAACACATCTTTAAAAAAATCAAAAAAATGAAATTATGTATCTTCTCTGATCACAATGGAATAAAATTAGAAATCAATAACAAGAGGAATTTTGGAAATGATACAAACACATAGAAATTAAACAATATGTTCCTGAATAACTAGTGGTCAATGAAGAAATTAAGAAGAAAATATTAAAATGTCTTAAACAAATGATAATAGAAACAACATACCAAAACCTATGTGATACAGCAAAAGAAGTACTAAGAGAAAATTTTACAGCATAAACGCCTATATCAGAAAGTAGAAAAAAACATTAAACAACCTAACAAGGCATCTTAAAGAACTAGAAAAGCAAAAACAATGCAAACTCAAAATTAGTAGAAGAAAAGAAATACTAAACATCAGAGCAGAAATAAATGAAATTGAAATTGAAGAAAATAATACAAAAGATCAATGAAACAGTTGATTTTTTGAAAAGATAAAAGTGACAAACCTTTAGTCAGAATTTTAAAAAATGAGAGAGAAGACAAAAAATCAGAAATGAAAAAGGAGGCATTACAGTTGACACTGCAGAAAGTCAAAGGATCATTAGAGACCACTGTGAACAACAACATGCCATTAAATTGGAAAGTCTAAAAGAAATGGACCTATTTCTAGACAGATACAATGCCCAGGCTTGAACTATGAAGAAATCTAAATTCTGAATTAACCAATAATAAGTAACATGTTTGAAGCCATAATAAAAAGTCTCCCAGCAAAGATAAGCTCAAGAACCCATGGCTTCACTGCTGAATTTTACCAAACATTTAAAGAACTAACACAAATCCTACTGAGAAACCAGCTTGGTCGGAAGACCCCCACCCAGGTGGGCTGAAAGTATTGAGAGGCAGACACCCAGACAGCAAAACAGAGTGGATCTATCCTGGGGGAAAACAGCCTGAGAGCCTGCAGGGCTGACAGCGCTCTAGACTGAAGGCCCCCAGCAGAGATTCATCCACGCATTTATTTGCTCTTTGACAGGTGATTCCTATTAATACACAGGTGTTCTACATATACACATAACTCAAGAATATACCAAGTAGGCAGCTATTACCTGCCTACCACTAATTACAAACTAAAAGGTATCGTCCACAGAGGAGCCATGGGGGCAGGGTAAACTTAATGTTTCTCAACAAAATCCTACTCAAATTATTTTTTTAAATGTAGGAGGAAATACTTCCAAACTCATTCCGCAACTCCTTACCCAAGTGATCCTCTTGCCTTGGCCTCCTAAAGTGCTGAGACTACGGACAGGAGCCATAGTGCCCAGCCCAGTGATTTTATTTTAAAGAGGAAGGATTGGGGCTACGGGAATTTGTCCGTCAATGTTAGAAAGTGTTTGTGGGAATTTGGAATAGAATCTAAAAGGTTGCCCCATTAGTAGTCTAAATATTAAGGTTGATAGAATCTGGAATAGAATCCTATTCTTTAGGACTTATGGTTACAGTGATTCTCTATTACCTTGTTCTTACTTTACAGATGAGAAAATATCTTTAGATGTAAAAATCACTTGCCAAAAATCACATAGAGCGAATAAGGTGTGGAAGGAGTAGGAGAAAAAATGTAACTGATAAGTACCAAATTGGCGAATGCTTGGAAAACCAGCATATTCTAGAGGCTTAAGGCTTGTATTCAGCCCGGGAGTCTTTTCTGCAGAGTCTCAAAGGCCCTCAAAATTTGACTTGTCATCCTGGTGACATGGTAGTATGAGATGAGACAGTTTTCACAACCAGCTTTGATTCTATCCTCCACCAAGTTTTCTCACTTCCTGAAAAAACAAAGCTTTTTTCTATTATAAGTCTTTCTGTCTTCTCAGCGCACACAAGAAAACCCAATTCAATAGACAGAAGCCCTAGTGGAACATTGCTGGGCTTTTGTTTTGTTTTGAGGGCAATGCAGGGGGAGTGCTTTCTTTTTCAGCTCAAGGCTACTGAGGTACATTGAGAAGCTCAGAAGAACATAAACTCTAATTTGGTCTTTCTCCAATTTTCAATTTGCAGGAAAATTCTATGCAGTTTATTTCTCCTTTAAACAGATTTTGAAAAGAAACAATATTTCTCTTTTTTAAAATTTTTTACTGCACAAAACTCCTTTATAATGTTTCTTCTTTGTCAGCAGAATGCATGTTAAGTGCAGAACTCTAGTGGTGACTGCATAGGAAGTGAAGTAAAAATTATAGTTTACAGTGTGAAATGGATGGCACAAGGCTTTTATCTTAATGTAAGCATATCCATAAGAGTAGCCTGGATTGAATTAAGAGTATACTGATGATGCAGTCTTTACAGGAAGCTTCAACTAAAATATATGGAGCTATGAAATTACTACGTTGCTTGAACCCAGCATCTCCATCAACTAATTTTAGGTTTAAGTCATTTGTTTAAACCAATAAATATTGTCCCTAGGTATTTTGACCTAATAATTTTTGCATAGTCTAGATTTTCCTTTTAATTTTCTCATTAGTTTTGCAAAGATTTAAACATTCTATCACTTATCCTCCAGAAATGTGACCTTATCTAAAGAAGTTAAAAAAGCAGCTCTAGTTAACCCATAGAAGGGATGTGTGTCTCATCCCTTGGCTTGCCCATTATAAAAGACCTCTTCTCTCTTTATTTGAGAATCTCAGAAACTCAGCTGAGATTCAAATGCCTCTTTTAGAATCAATCTGATCACTTTACAGTAACATTTTGTATAAAGTTTTTTCCTATACACACAATGATATAAGTTTCTGTCCTGGAAAGAGTGTGTGCTATCTGAAAAAAAAATGAAAGGAGAAGAACCAATAACTAGATAAACTTTTATAAAAGAGAAAATATCATTATAAAGGCCACTAGCAAAATCCACTCCAAAAACAAACCAAAAAAAATTAAACTATCTTTTTTAAAATACCTATTAGGCTGGAAGTTAGCCAACTACCGTTAATCAGCTCAGTTATCACAGAACACATATCCAACGATCCAAAGTGCTGGCATCATTATCTCCAATCTTATAAATTTGAACGTCCAAATTCTCCCACTTAAATAACTCTGAATTTATCCTTAAAATGTTAATCTGTGAACTAGCAAAGCCTCCCCCCATATCTTTGACCTCTGAAGTATTTCTTGAATAATCAATTTTACTTCTCTCAGAGACCAAATACCAAGACAGCTCTGGGTAAATGGTTACATAAGACCATCAAGATAACATGGACCTGTTCAGGGTCCCCAGATATATACCAATCAAAATATATACCAAGACAGCTCTGGGTAATCCGTTAAATAAGACCATCAAGATAAAACAGACCCACTCAGGGTCTCCAAATATATACCAATCAGAAAGCTGACATAAATGAGCGGTTGACTTTCATTGTGCTTTATGGTTATGAGAGTTGACTTTGACTGCACTTTATGAGAGTTGACCTTTCCTTCACGGCAAGGAAAAAGATTAGTTTACAGTGGTTTTTTCATTATGTTCTATAAAAATGAAGAAATGTACATTCCTATAATCTGTAGATGGGATATTAATCATTTTTCTAGTTATTGTTCATGTAGTTCAACAGATTAGTCCCTATTAACGATTTCTTAAAGTCAGTGAAATATCAATAAACACATATCTAGGATAAAGTTATTTTATTTTACTTGGGTTTGTAAACTTTTGCCTAGAAACCATCTTAAGTTGCCTTTCCAAGTCACCCTCTCAATAAATACCTGGATTCAAACATCTCACTGGTCCCTTCCCAGCTGACAGTAAATAAATTAGCACTGCAGCCATTCATTCTTTTTAACTTGTTCTTTCCCAGTGGAGAGTAAACAAAGTTGATGCTATACAGTCATTCACTCCTCCTGTTGCTCTCTTCCTAGTTGAGGCTAAACAAAGCTGACACTAAACAGTCATTAGCTATTACCTCTGCAAAATAATTCTGCATTTAGACCCTTTATTTTAATAAGTGGCCCCGACCTTCTTATCATTTTTATAACTGCAATGAGCCATCTAACAACAAAACTGTTACTGGAATTACAGGAACTTCTTCCCCGCCTTTCTTCTTCATTCTCCCACACACCCTCAGAAACACTCCTGAACACAGCTTTAACACTCTTTTGCTGATTCTGCATTTAGACCCTTTCAGTTCCTTCCACTAATTTCCCATTAGAATCTAAAAGAAGCTGTTGTCATTCATTTCCTGTTATTTTAATAAACAATTTGTTCTCTATATTAAGGCATTTAACAGTCTAGTTCCAGTTCTTTTTCATTTGATCTATTTTATCTTAAATTGTAAATTTTTAAGAATTAGGAAGTAAGTGAAGAAATTATTTCAGGTAAGATAATCTTCCTAAATCTCAGTCAGGGTCCACTCCCTCCCTCAGTCACCTGATTCACTAGAGACGAGTATAAGTCAGCTCAGGCTCAGTTACTGCAGGCCTATTCTTTAAAGCCTTCATGCCTTGAACTGATATCGCTGAGGACCTGGAGTTTCACTAACCTCACCTGCAGCCTCACCAACAGGCCCACTCTCCTGTTTCACCTATCCTAGCTTCTTTCTCCAGAGCAGAGTACCTTATGGCAAAAGGAGGAAGTTCCTTCTTGTTTCTAACTAAAGATCATTCTTCAATGTATCCATTATATTTTCTAACATTCTGGATGTTATTTTAATAAGTGGCCCCACCTTCTTATCATTTTGATAACTGTAATGAGCAATCGAACAAAAGATCTGTTACTGGAATTACAGGAATTAATTTTTTTTTTTTTTGAGATGGAGTCTTAACTCTGTTGTCCAGACTGGAGTGTAGTGGCATGATCTCAGCTCAATGCAACTTTTGCCTCTGGGGTTCAAGCGATTCTCCTCCCTCAGCCTCCTGAGCAGCTGGGATTACAGGTGTGTGGTATCATATCCAACTAATTTTTGTATTTTTAGTAGAGATGGAGTTTCACTATGTTGACCAGGCTGGTCTTAAACTCCTGACCTCTAGTGATCCACCAGCCTCGGCCTCCCAAAGTGCTGGGATTACAGGCCGTCAGCCACCATGCCTGGCCAGGAATGATTTTTTCTTACCAGCAAAATTATTGTTTCCATCAACTTTTTTGTTGCATTATGTATAAAATTATGCAAAATATACCACTTTGATTTCTCATGTTGAAGAGCTCTGTCCTCCCTGGAAGCTTGGTAAATGTGCTATTTCCCTGAACCTTCTTCTTAACATTGGGTGGTAAGTTTTGATCACTGAATATGTCAGCTGTATGTCATTTCTCATCCTCCGATTAGTACACTCTGACAGGATTTGTAAAAACATCATTTTGGTTTTTACCGTAGTTATCTATCCTTGCTTGAATACTTTGTTTTTGGTATATGCCGACAGATGGTTGAGGTTTACAGTGAAATCTAATGTGAACTTTAGAATTTATACTAAAATAGACACACTGTTCAGGGGTTTCTCAGGATCTTTCATCTCCATCAGATGCTTCTTACATCAAATAAGGAATGGTAAGAAATAGTTGTTTTTCTAGACTGTCTTATGATAGCACTTTAAGGTAAAAAGTCTTTATGAACATTTAAGAAGGGAATGCATAAGCAAAGGTTTAAGAAAACTACTGCTGAAGGATTGGGCTTAATAGGAATGAAGAAACTATGCTATCTAACTGGAATGTTGCATAATCCACCTTTCTAAGAATTCCTTTTTCATTTTTCAAAACATAACTCATTAAAAATCATGATATTTATACGAACTTCTCTTTATGAAGCTGTTTTGGAGCTCTCCAGTAAGATGCTCATAGTTTGCTTTTTTAAGAAAAACCTTATGGAAATTGAAGATGATGATGATGATGATATTATTATTTAGACAGAGTCTCACTCTTGTCACCCAGGCTGGAGTACAGTGGCACCATCTCAGCTCACTGCAACCTCCGCCTCCCAAGTTCAAGCAATTTTCTTGCCTCAGCCTTCTGAGTAGCTGGAATTAGGCACGCACCACCATGCCCAGCTAATTTTTGTATTTTAGTAGAGATGGGGTTTCACTATGTTGGCCAGGCTGATCTCAAACTCCTGATCTCAGGTGATCCACCCTCCTTGAGTTCCCAAAGTGCTGGGATTACAGGCATGAGCCAATACACCCAGCCAGAAGATTAGTTTTCTTAACAAATTCTTCCCTTTCATTGTAATTAGTATTAGCAGTGAGCATCTTTGAATCCCTTATATTGATTTGTGTCTCTCATACTGATGAATGGATAACAATCAGATTGTAGGCAGAGAAGTGATTCATTTGAAGACAATTTCAGCCTCAGGAAACAAATATATGAACTTATAGAAGGCTAAAAAGCTATGAAAATACTTGTGCTCATTTGTAATATAGACATAGAAAAAGATATGTTAGAACTGAAAGAGAGCATCCTGCTTAATCCCTTAATTTTATAGATGAGAACTCTGAGCCCAAAGATGAGTGGCTTCTATAAGGTTACACAGACAATGAACATGAAACTCTAGGTCTTAATGATCCCATATTCAGTGTTCCTTTCACCACAAGGCAGTCAAAATATTTTTAAATACTGCTGGAATTATATTTAAACATATAGAAATGCCCACTTATTGACTGAAATCCAAACACTTCTAATTTTTTTCTTTTTAATATTATCAGGCTTACTTCTTTGAGAAGTCCATATTATTTTTCTTGGTTCTCTAATGGTGATATTAAATAACTTGGTTTCCAATTCAGTATCACACTGAAAGTACTTTATACTTTGTGTCCAATCAATGGATAATAGCTTTTTTGTCCACAAATCATCTAATTTTTGTTTTAGATTATAAACTCCTGGACAGCAAGAACATTGATAATTTCCTATTTGGTACAGCTCATGTAAAGTGCACTTTGGAACCCTATTTAAAAAAAGTGTCTTAACATGAAGTGCTTCTTCTTTCAAGTTCTTATCTTATACAATGTCTTTGCACTCTGGGGCAACCCTGTGTCTATGTTCTGTGTGGCATATACTCCCTCTGAGTATTTGCTAAGTGATAGTCAGTGATAAGGTTTGGGTGTGTCCCCACCCAAATCCCGTCCTTTTTTTTTTTTGACACAGAATCTCACTCTGTTGCCCCAGCTGGAGTGCAGTGGCATGATCTTGGCTCACTGCAACCTCTAACTCCCAGGTTCAAGTGATCCTCCTGCCTCAGCCTCCCGAGTAGCTGGGATTACAGAATGCACCACCACATCCAGCTAATTTTTTTTATTTTTAGTAGAAATGGGATTTCACCATGTTGGCCAGGCTGGTCTCGAACTCCTGATCTCAGGTGATCCACCTGCTTCGGCCTCCCAAAGTAAATTGCAGGTGTGAGCCACCACACATGGAACCAAATCTCATCTTGAATTGAGTTCCCATGATCCCCACATGTGGTGTAAGGGACCTGATGGGAGATAACTAAATCATGGGGGTCATTACCCCCATGCTGTTCTCATGATGATGAGTAAGTTCTCATGAGAGCTGATGGTTTTAAAAGGGGCTTTTCTCCCTTGGCACTTCTCCTTCCTGCTGCCATGTAAGAAAGATGTGTTTGCTTCCCCTTTCACCATGATTGTAAGTTTCCTGAGGCCTCCACAGCCATGCTGAATTGTGAGTTAATTAAACCTCTTTCCTTCGTAAATTACCCAGTCTTGGGTATGTCTTTATTAGCAGCAATAAAACGAACCAATACAGTCAGTATAATAGGAATTATTACTATTCTAGTTCCGTTCCATCTATTTCCTTTTACAAAGTCTGCTCTTCTACAAACTAGCTGAAGAAGCTGATCACATGGAAAGTATTTCATTTTTATACAGTCTTTAAAGGTCTACTTTCAGTTCATCATAAAATAACCTAACTGTGGAATCTGAAAATTGGAAGAAATATTGGAGAGCAATCTCTGTGGCTACCCTGGAAAAATATTTTAAATAAAAGTTTACAAATCCTCAACAACCTTTCAACAAGTAACATAGGTTACAGCCACTAAAATTAGTTATTTTATATCTGGTATAAATCCTTATTATGGAAAAGGAATCCCGTGACTTATATTTATGTCTCCTATGGAAAGATTATTTAACGAAGTGTTATGGGTAGTATAGATCCTGAATAGGTAGAAAAAGAACTTCTGTTTTCTTAAGATCTTTAAAGGCCAGGCATGGTGGCTCACGCCTATAATCCCAGCACTTCGGGAGGCCAAGACGGCGGATCACTTGAGGCCAGGAGTTTGAGACTACCCTGGGCAATATGGTGAAATCCCCTCTCTACTAAAAATACACATATTAGCCAGGTGTGGTGGCATGGGCCTGTGGTCTCAGCTACTAGAAAGGCTGAGGTGGGAGGATTGTTTGAGAGTGAGAGGTCAAGGCTGTAGTGAGCCCAGATCATGCCATTGCACTCCAGCCTGCATGACCAAGTGAGACTTAGTCTCAAAAAAAAAAAAAAAAAAAAGGATATAACCAGGGACTAAATTATGCCTTGTATTTGAATTCAGGAGCCTTTCTTCTGGAAGCCAAGGTTTGTTGCTCCCCTCCCCCATCCCCCAACCCTCCCAAATTATAGTCACTTCTGTTGGGCATGGGCAAGTAAAACCTGACGGACTGTCTTAGGGCTTGCCTGGGAACATTTGTTTCCCTGTTTACCCTTCAAAGTGAATCACTCCCAAGGTTGACTTTAATTAATTCTGATGTAATTCACTTCCTTTCATTTAATAATTATTAAAAATTTCAGGGCAGGGTACAGTGGCTCATGTCTGTAATCCAGCACTTTGGGAGCCCAAGGTGGGATGATTGCTTGAGCCCAAGAGTTTGAGACCAGCCTGGGCAACATAGTGGGACCCCCATCTCTACAGAAAGTTTAAAAATTAGCCAGCCATGTTGGCATGTGCCTCCCAACTACTTAGGGGGCTGAGATGGGAAGATTGCCTGAGCCCAGGACTCAAGTCCCTCGCTTGAGTCAAGGCTGCAGTTAGTTATCACACCACTGCACTCCAGCCTGGATGCCAGTATGAGACTCCATTAAAAAGAAAATTAAAAGAAAGAAGCAGGACAAGCAAATACATATATCTTTTTAAAGACAGTTATTAAGAGATTTTTTAAAAATTGAGACAGGGTCTCCTTTTGTCACCCAGGCTGGAGTGCAGTGGCACAATCTGGGTTCACTGTAGCCTCGAACTTTCAGGCTCAAGCCATCCTCCTACCTTAGCCTCCCAAGTAACTGGCATCACAAGCTTGCACCACCACACCCTGCTAATTTTTGTATTTTTTGTAGAGATGATGTTTCGTCACATTGCCCAGGCTGGTCTCGAACTCCTGAAGTCAAGCAATCTGCCTGCCTCAACCTCCCAAAGTGCTGGAATTACAGGCATGAAAAACTGCACCCAGTCCCATGATCTTTATAGCACTCCTTTACCAAAGAAGAATTATACTAAAAATTTAGATTTATACAGATAATACTGTGAACATATAGCTGGCAGTTCCGAGCTGGAAGCTCCTTTGTCATTCAGGAAATTTTCTGGAGAAATCACCTTCCTGATTCCAGTTCCTGGGGGCAGCACAATTGAAGATGGAGGGCCAGAAGAAATACCCTAGTCAGAAAGCTGCACAGCATTCAGACAAAATCTAGTTGGAGAAGAAAGCCGTTTTCACAATTTAGCGAGCTTCCCCAGCTAGCCTGTAGGTGGGTGTGTTTAACAGAAGGAAGCAATGGGAACCCGCCTGTCAGCCAGCCTTTCGAGCTAATTAGCTCAGCATACAACAAAGATAAGTGAGCCTGGGAAGCGGGCCCCCTGAGGGGTCTTTAGATTCTGGGAAATGTCTGATTGGCAGATGTTAAAAGGGATTCTTTGGTAATCCAGTGCATCAATGAGCTGCAGAAATTCAGCCCAGGACTGCAAGAATTCAGGCATGAGGACACTCTGTACAGGAGGCTCACACAGGCAGACCCAAGATGGACAGAACCTTGGAATCTCTGAGACACATCATTGCCCAAGTCTTGCCTCACAGAGATCCGGCTCTAGTCTTCAAAGACTGTAAGTACTGAAGGGGAAAAAGTTTTTTTGACTTTTTAGAAAATAGTCCTAAACGTCTAGTCACATCCTATTTAAGTACGATTTCTCCTAAATCTCTGTAGTTGTATGCTGTGTTCTAAGTGATATTTTAACTTGTTCCTGACTTCAGTCAGAAGAATTTCATTTCACCTACAGGCATTAGGCGCTGGGTTATTTTGTCAGTGATACATCTTGCTAACTGTTTAAAAGTCTCTTCTACAATCCAAGACCCGCCTAAGACTTAATGAACTTTTTCTGATGCTTTTTAAGTAAAGCAAAGCTGAGTGGTACTGAGATTAAACCTAAAAATAACTTGGAAATAATACTAAAATATATCAATATTTGTTAACTTGCTTAATACTCCACAACACATATTAGTTCTATTAATTCAAGGATAGTGTTTGTCTGAAAATTTTTGTTGCAAACCAGAATTAACAATAAATCAGCACTGAGCTTTTAAATTTTGATGACCGATTATAATGCTTTAGTTAAAAGGCCAATAAAATGAGTTGCCTCCCAACCTCAGCAACACTCCCTGTGGGGACCCACCCCACCACCACCAATTTATACAGCATGGCAAAGTTATTTCAAAATCTTTTTAATGATTTAAAAATAATTCAATCAAGATTTCCAATTCTAGCAATACTATTAAGCCATTTGTCATATAACTTCGTTTCTGGAACCAATTTGATTTCCCGCTGCTGCAAAACAGACTGTCTTCATGTTGTATCTTATCTACAGTGGGTTTCACATTACAAAGGGCTTCTGAAATAGAACTTTGCTATGGAACTGCCCAAAAGGTAAAATGCATATGGAATTTTTTTTTTTAAACTTCAATAGGTTGCAGCTTTCCTCTTTGTGAATCTAGTTATGTTTGCCTCCATCAAAACATCAATGGTTTGAATTTTTGCTTTCTGATTGCTGAATAATGTTCCTTTCCAGATGTCTCTTAGCTTAGATTTCTCATATGTATGCTGAAGAAAGAGGAATGTTAGGCCATTTAATTCTATAAATTTTTCCTCTTAGATGTTAAATTGTAACCAATCTGTCCTTTAAGGCATAAAGTGAAAGCCTTTTCTTTCTCTCTCTCTTTTTAAATATTGTTTTTAAGCATTTGCCAATAGCTATGTTAGATCTAATAAAAATCACTCTCTCCACTACTCTAGCCTGGAGTCTATTCAGGTTTGTTATGTTTTTTAAGCTAAAAGGGAAGGAAAGAATGTCTCTCTTGTACAATAGAACTGAATTCACTAGTGAGGGATAAAAGGGCTCTTGGGCTGCCCACGCTTTGGATAAATTGTATAGGACCAGGGGTCTTACGCTGAGGGTTTAAACAGTGGAAGCAGTTAAAAAAAAGTAGGGGGGAAATTTGTCACTGGCTCATTGAAAACTTAGTAAGTTCAAATCTGAAATTGTATGGCTTCCTTTCCAGCTGAACTAAATTACAGCGCTTGTTTACAGTTTAGAAGAGAAGACAGACTAGAAAAAGGATTACAATAATGCATTAAGTTCTGTCATCCAGGACTTTGCAGGACTTATTTTACATGGGAGAACAAATAAGTGTCCTGTTTTATATATTTCATTCATTAACATAGAACCTAAATTTGACCAGAGAGCATTGCCTGTTTACCCTAGAATGGACTGCTACTCTGCAACTGCTTCCATGGCTTAGTAGATGTGAATATTAAACTGCTGATTCTCTCCCTTCTTTTCTAATCTGAAAAATGACTAACTGACAGTAAGCCAAATGGCACACTTCTGTACCAGGAGTTTTCCTAACATTAAAACATCCAACCACTTACCAATCTCCTGGAATGAATAAGTGGGAATGGGCTTACTTTCTGGGACAGGACCCCAAAAGTCTGTCTGGAGCCTATGCCACTGCCCTGGCAAGCTGTAGGTGATGCACACGCCGGAGTTTGGCATATGGACCCATTTTCTTTGGCATAGCCATAAGTTGCTGCCACCACACTCCTATTGGCAGCCTATAAAAAGCTGCCACCAGCCTTGAATGGCAGGTTCTGAGCAGTCCCCTCCCCTCCTAGTCACTCCTGGCTCCTCCTCCACTCTAACCCACTCCAAGCTCTTTCTGCCAGAAGGAAAGAGCTGAGCACTTGAGCACTTGAGCACATCACTGCCAATTCCTTAAGAAAAATCGCTACCTTACTTTCCTACAAGATGAAAGCTGATCCAATAATTTTTAAAACCCAGCCCAGCTGAACAAAAGAGCACACACACACACACACACACACACACCCCACTTAAATTTTTTCTACATTTCCCTTCCATGAATGCAAACACAGTTTTTTTCTCTCTTCACTCTTTGGTCATACATAATGCAGGGAGTGTAAATGATCATGCAATTCATTTATTGCCCGCAGTTGGCTTTTGATTTGCTTAAAAACAAGCAATAGTAACTGAATTTTCTCTCAAGTTGGTTAGAAAAAGCACCCAGAGAGTTTTCTGGTCTGAAACAGATGCACATGGGAATAGTTACGTTCATTTAAAGAAATAAAATTCAAATGCTTTCTCAGACAAGGAAGCTCTTCAAATGGCATTTTGCTATACATTAAACCTGTCATTTTATTTTATACAAAGCATTCATCTGGCAATAGTTGTGATTTTTTTTTCTCTCCTGGAATAAAATAAATTCCATAACACTTTTTTTTTCTTTTCCCTATTTCACATTTTATATGAAAAATAATGGAAAGAGTTTTTAAATAGGGTGGACTCCCAGTTTGAAGTTTGTTCACCTAAGCTGACACTGGACTGTTCTCCCCTGCATAAATGTCTCTATTTTAAAATAAGCAGCACTAGAAGTCTCCATACTACCAGGCAGACTCTCTGCATACAGAGTATGCTTGTCTTCATACTGACTTCCATTCTTGGCTTTGTGTAATATCTAATTTCTTTTCATGTGTCATGCATCACAACCAAAGCTGACCTATCCTATAAGCAGCCGCTGTCCACTCTTTTGAAGAAGTATGTGAGCCTACTATTTGTTTGCCACCATTTGACAATTCCTTGTGTGCCTTCTCAAAAGAAATTGCCACGTGACTTCAGGACATTATGCTTTCAGATCCTAATCTGAATGTTAATTCTTCATATTACAAGAGCACAATACATTTATCTGCCATCTTTGGGCTTTTCCTTCAACCATTTAATAGTAAGGCTAAGAGGCCAAGTCCTCATCATGTGATAGGTGCTGTACTAGAAACATTTATTCTTCACAGTCAGCTAGTAATGTAGGCACTATGTTGTAGGAGGTGAGGGAACTGAGTCACACAGAGGTTAAAATGACTTGCCCAATCACCTGAGGTTGGGAGTTCAAGACCAGCCTGACCAACATGGAGAAACCCTGTCTCTACTAAAAATACAAAATTAGCTGGGCATGGTGGTACATGCCTGTAATCCCAGCTACTCGGGAGGCTGAGGCAGTAGAATTGCTTGAACCTGGGAGGCAGCAGTTGTGGTGAGCCAAGGTTGTGCCATTGCACTCCAGCCTGGGCAACAGAGCAAGACTGTCTCAGACAACAAAAGAACAAAGCCAAGCAAAGCAAAGCAACACAAAAACAAAAAATGACTTGTCTAAGGTCACATAGGTAGTATGTGATAGAGCCAGGAATCAAATTCTGTCTTCTAACTCCTCACCTTGAAACATTACAAGATGTTGCCTCTCAGAAGTGCTAGTTACCATGTCATTAGTGTTGTAATAGCAGTATAGGTTGAGTACGCCTTATCAGAAATGCTTGGGACCAGAATGTTGTAGATTTCAGATTATTTTTGAATTTTGGAATGTTTGCCTTATATATACCTTTGGTATCCCAAATCTGAAAATCTGAAATCTAAAATACTCCAATGAACATTTCCTTGGAGTCATGTCAGTAATTAAATGTTCTAGATTTTGGAACATTTTGGATTTCAGGTTTTTGGATTTGGGATGCTCGACTTGTATCTGTTAGGTAAACAGAGGGGAGAAAAAGGAACTCTTCTGGGAGACTAGAGGGAGCCCATTAAATAATCACATTTGAACAGAAGTGTGAGAAGGAAGTAGAGAGAGAAAGATAATTTTTGATGAGTTAGAACAGCTTTTTCAAAGACAAATTGGGCAATACAAGAACCATGTGGTGGGGGAGGCAGAGACAGACTGAGGAGGCAGGTTGGGTCATGCTGACATGCAGGCAATATGGAGCCATTGGAGTTAACGGTGATCCTAAATTAGTTCTGGAAGTTTATGGCCTTATATTGCATTGGGGAAAAGTTGATGTTGACATCAGTTGGAGGTACACTTCCTGATACCTAAGTTAGGAATAACTGCAGCTTTTTCTTAGCAAGAAACCATTTGCCAACTCAGGCAAGATGCAAGATTTGCAAATGTCAGAGAAACCACTTTCACTGACTGAAGGCCAAAATCGAGGCAAACTTTCTCAAAAAGATTGTTTAAAAGCTATCTTAATTGTCACTGTAGCCATGAGAATAAGTTGGTTTCTAGCACTGACTTATGAAGTGACATGTAAGATTTCACTGATATTTTTCTCAAATTTTATAATGAAAAAGTAAGATGGATCCTTTACTAAGCATTAAAAAATTGGAAGCAAATTTCTCACATATTTGAGGTGCATTAACTCTTCCATTTGGGAGAACATTTTTCTGCATGAAAGGTTTTATTTATATCAGATAAGTGAATACTTTACTTCAAAGAGTACATTTTTTACCCTTTGGAAAAACTGGACCAGACTACGGGGCTATTAAGAGCATCTTAGTAATCATGAATCTAACTATATGCAGCATGAGAAAGCAAGAATCCTCAGGAGTCAAGTACTTTATCTACCCCATGCTTTTTAGTATAGTTATGTGAAATCAATAAATTTGATGATAAATTTAGTTCTCACATTTCCCTGAAAGGAATGGAGCAGGATGTAAAGGCTGAAGATTCTTTTGCAATAAAATCCCTATACATATTGCATTGCATTCCACCAGCCCTGAAAAAAATAGTTTAAAAACACGAAAAACCAGCCAAACAAAAATAAATCCTATCATGCTTGCTAGCTTATTTTAAAATAATGAGTACCTCTTAATTACAGTAATTTGAACTCTGCTAATTTTAGCATCTAAACTATGGGTATCTGTTTGAAGCCTATTTAAATGCTAATTTTACTTTATTTATTATAGGACCCAACTATTTTTATTTGAATTTATACTAAGGGAAAAATGTACATTTTAGTTCAGCTATCAATGGCATAAGAATTGGTTCTTTTTCTTTTGTCAGTAAATATACATTTGACAGAGTTTAAAGTCAAATGTATAAAAGTCTCAACCCCAGAAGATAGGTTTTCAAAATGGAAAAAATAGGTAGCTTCATGATCACTTAGTGGCCATATCTGTCCAGTACATTTATTTCTCATAGATAAGTAAGATTTAACAGATCAAAATAAAGTATGATAGATACCTCTTCTGTGAGATCAAACCTGGGACCTCTTCACTGACTGCTCTCCCATCTCACCAGAGGTTTCTGGTGGTGGTGCTTGTTGTTTTTAACAGTTAAGATTTGTTAGTCTGAACTCAATTTTAACAACTTCTGAAAGTCATGTGTTAAGTTACAGCCCATAATAGGATACAGATGCATAAGGGTGAGTTTCTAACTTACGGTCTTCTGTTTAAATGACACGGTTTTACTGATTATGTGCTACAGATTGATTTAAGAAATGTAAGGCAACTTTAGAAGCCTTTCATAAAAGAATCTTCTTTTTGTAATACATTTCACATTGATGTTTTAACTCCAAAGGCTCTCACTTCTTTTCCTCCATGTTCAAATGCCCGTATAAGCTTAGTCTGTCAAGTTAGTTAAAACATTCCTATTTTAAAAGAAAAAGAAAAAAAAAAGAATCCTATTGAAAGATGAATATTGACAAAATAGACAATTATTACTCTCCCTATAGTTCTTTATAGTTCTTTTCCTCTGGTGTCCATGAAATGTTTGAATTATGGTTTTGCTTTTTTTTTCCTCCTGCAATGATAATCAGTTGATCCCTATTTTGATCTCATCCCATTAAGCAGCTGTGAGAAACCATCATTTAGTCACCACTCCTTTGGCACTTACGGGTTGTACTAGTTAGTTTACATTTCTCTCATGTGGCTTTGTACTAAGTATTATGGCTTCACTGGTGTATTTTTGTCCACATCTAAGTTGTAAGTTCCAGGAGGTCAGAGCTGTACCTTGTACTTTTCTATAATTCTGAGGTACCTCCCACAGGGACACACATCTAGCAGGTGCACAATCAGACATTTTTGGATTGCCAATTGGTTGATTTTTCTTCCTCACGCAAAGAGGGGAAGATTCTCCCCATCATCAAGTGTTCTTCTTTATGATGAAATAGACTATGCCGAGACCCTTTTAAGCCATTTATCCTCTGACTTCATTATCACAGGCTAATTATATGCAGGGTTAAGTTGATAGCCAGATGATACAGAAGAGAGCATGAAGGCAGACAGGGCTCTAAAAACAAACACAGCCACTCGGCTGGAGCTCTGCCTTGGATTGGCCCTCTCACACTCTCTCAGAATCATTCCATACGCCATGTTGGCACAATGGCTTAAATCGCCCATCCTTACATTCATCCACTAGATTCACTCTCCAATATGAGTCACCAAAGCCATGCATGCACCATGCTTTTTAGAGCCAAACTCTGTGCTTTGTACATAGACCCTGGTTAGATAGCTGTGGCAGGATCTTGAGCATTATTATAATGACTGTTTCTAGGGAAGGAAGATGCATTAAACAAAGCCATATTTGCACATATTTGACCACTTTGACTAAGAAGACTTGATCAGCAAAGCAGCCAGAGTGACTGATCCTTTATCAGTTGTCTAAAATCATTGGTCCTCTAAAGTTTCTTTCTCTCTCTCTCTCTCTCTCTCTTTTTCTTTTGAGACAAAGTCTCACTCACTCTGTTGCCCAGGCTGGAGTGCAGTGGCACGATCTTGGCTCACTGCAACCTCTGCCTCCTTGGTTCAAGTGATTCTCGTGCGTCAGCCTCCCAAGTAGCTGGGATCACAGGCACCTGCCACCACACTCAGCTAATTTTTGTATTTTTAGCAGAGGCAGGGTTTCAACATGTTGGCCAGGATAGTCTCAAACTCCTGACCTCAGGTGATCCATCCACCTCAACCTCACAAAGTGCTGGGATTACAGGAGTGAACCACCTCCTTCTGGCCTGAAGTCTCTTTTAAATACAATGCAATGTCATTGACCAGCAGAATGTGAGAAAGATATGTAGTTTCTGATTGGATAAATATGGTACATCAGGTTTCTATTTTATGCAGCTTTTGAGATTGGATGACATCATCTGACCCAATGTGTACATATAAACCACATTTATGTGAAATCAGGCATGCTGCTTAAGTGTGGTATACTTAATAACTTTTCACTTTAGTCTGTCTTTGTGATTCCCTCTTGCACTTTCATTAGTTTTTCCCCTCCCTGCTTAAAAAATTATCCTGTGCTTGCAAATATACATAAAATAAGTGTTATTTAAATTTTCCCCTAAAAGGTTTTACAGTTCAGCAGTTTTAAATTCTAAAGGCGAAAATTAAAACAAAAAGAATGATATCCCTTTTGCATGTTTTGCAGAGCCTCCGGAGAGGTTAACTTTGTAAAACAACCTGAAGGATCATAATTTCCTCAGGAAAATGTTTGGGGTAGAGGGTGGGAATGAAAGAAGAAAAAAAAAGCAAACAAAAGAAGAAACGCTACCAGCTTTCCAGCTGCTGAAGGAGTTAAGCTCTTGGCTTGGGAGCATTACCAAAGGAAAGTCCCTCTGCTGGGAACAAAGCAAGACTCCAAGCTGTCTCAGTCCTGCTGCGTGCTGCAGCTACCTTTGAAAGGGTGTCTACACAAAAGAAAAAGGGGCCCGAGATTCCTACATGTTGTACCCTGTGTGTCCACAAGATTCCCTTAGCCTGGCCAAAACTTGGCAAAGGCTGAGCATGGTTATAAACAACTAGACAGCAATTCTGTTTGTGAGTGTCCTGGAGTTCAGTTAAGTCTAGCACAAGACCCAAAGGCATCCCATTTTTCAACTCATTTTGATGAATGGTAAATCAGCATCATACCTTGAGTTTGCCCCTTAAATTATTTGGGATTCCTTTTCCTGTTGCTTCTCAACAAAACTAGGAAATCACATTGGTAAAAAAACAAGTTGTACATGATTGAATTGTTAAAATACAAAATACTAATTCACTTTATTTTAAAATATCGCCTGCTGGGGATAATTTAAACAAAGTTTGTATTAAAATATTACATAACATAAATCCATCTATTCAGAGGCAGAGAATCAATTTAGAAATATGGCAGCTGGGCATGTGGCTCACACCTATAATCCCAGCACTTTGGGAGGCCGAGGCGGGTGGATCACCTGAGGACAGGGGTTCAAGACCAGCCTGGCCAACATGGTGAAATCCCATCTCTACAAAAAATACAAAAATTAGCTGGATGTGGTGGCAGGCGCCTGTAATCCTAGCTACTCAGGAAGCTGAGGTAGAAGAATCGCTTCAACCCAGGAGGCGGAGGCTACAGTGAACCGAGAAAGCACCATTGTATACCAGCCTAGGCAACAAAAGCGAAACTCCATCTCAAAAAAACAAAAAAACAAAAAAAAAAAGAAAGAAAAGAAAAGAAATATGGTAATCATCTTGAAAGCCTCTTAATGATTTATCCTTAAATGGCAGCCTTTCCAATTTGTCTTTAATTGTTTTTGAAAAGGGAAATTCTACCCAGCTAGAATTTTTTCTCATGTAAGTCTTAAAAAAATTTGTTCTTTTTTTTCTATCAAATTTATAATGGATTTTTAAGATCCCTTTTTGTAGACAAATGACTGTCTTCTACACAGGACTTTTATCATATTGGGCAATTGGAGTGAGCAATGAACTATATTGTTTCTACTTTGCTGAAGCATACACTGTTATGAAAATTAATTTAAAATAAAATTAGCTCCTCATGGTAGTTTTCGCTAGGAACAGGTCTATTGCCTTTATCATCCATTGGAAAGTGAAAAATTGGAACCCAAAAACCCACATTTTCAAATTTTGAGACATATAGCATTTTATCCATTTATTTTCTGGCTATGAGGGAGTCCCGACTTTACCAGTGAATGTTATCAAAAATCTTTCTCCTTTCTATCCCTGAACTCTGCATGTATCTTGGAAATAAATAGTACAATGTGTTCAATTAGAGGATCTTCAGGTTGCAGACAATTTTTAGACTGTTTAATGACTTAATTTCCAATCCAGGAAGAGTTAGTTTCAAAGATGCAATATGAAAACATATTCATGCCTTTTCTTTTCTTCCTTTACCTTTTCCAGTGACAAATAATAGCTAACACTCTAGTACTTACTCTGTGTGAAGTTCTTTTCTGAGCATTTTCCATTTTAAGCCTTACAGCAACCCTGTGATGTAGACACTACATTCCACAGATGAGGAACTGAGGCATGGAGCGGTTAGACATCTTGAAGTGATAGAAACAGGATTCAAACCCAGGTGGTCTGGCTTCAAAGAACAGGCTTTTAACTACTAAGGAAACCCCTGCCTGTTGATAAAAAGTGGAGAAACAAGATTCAGTGCATGTTTTATTGTGTAATGAACTAATGCCTGTATTTAAGGACTTTTCTAAAACGTAATCCTGTAATCCACAGAGCATTTAAACTCTCTACATCTCAGACTTTCCCTATGAAAACATAGATCATCTATTCTAATTGGCATCCACATTGTGTCCCATCTGTGAAAATAAAAATACAATTATTTATATATATACATGATAAGCCCTGAATGTTGAGTATGAAGCCCTCCGGGTGTCCAGTTACTGATGTCCTTCTCTGAAGAGGCTTCAAATCCTTCCAGGCTACAGAAGGAACATTCTTTTGTTTACTCATCTCCTACCCACTTCTAGTGGATTTTTCTGCCCAGGCCCCTCTCAGAGAAATGCTCTACCTTGGGCTTACCCAGCTGCACAAGAGCAACTACACATTCTCTTTGGGGGTCCAGGCCCTTCCTCATGGCTCTACCTCTTCGTTGATGGAGCCAGCACAGCCAGCACAGTACCTTCAGCAAGGGCAAAGGACAAGGGACTCTGTTCCTATCCTTCTCTCCTGCTTGGGTAAAGTTGGAGCACCAGGGCAATGGGGTTCATATCCCATTATTAAAAGAAGCTAAGTCCTCTCCCCCATCTCTTGTCAAATCATATCCCTTCCTACTGGCATGCTTTCCTATTGCTCCCTTATATGGTTCCTCAGTGGGAGTATCATTATTTCTCTTACCCCTTTTGTCAAATGGCATCCTCACTCCTTCAAGAGCACAGTTTCTCCCCCTTCCCCCACCTCTCCCTAAACCTCAATCCTCTGAGAAGGGCTCAGCTTAGGCCTTTCCCTACATAAATTTTTCCTGACCTTTTCAGTCCATGTTCATCTACTCTTCCCTTTGCTTTTATTTAATTATTCTGTCATAAATTTTACATTTTACATGTCATTATAATATTATCTCTGTTCCACAATCTAGCACTCTCATATTTTGTTCACTAATTATATTATGAATATATTATTTCTCCAGTCAGACTGTAAATCTCTGTGGGCAGAAACCTGTCTTGGATCTTTCTATTACTTCATAGCGTCAAGATCAGGGTCAGCACATAGACACGCCAATGCCACATTGCAGGTTAAGCCTGGTGTTCTGTTCCACTGATCCCATGTGGTAGTTTTCAATTCTTTTCAACAGAGCGCTTCAGGCAGTCAACATAAATCATTTAGTGTTGGCATCCAAGACAGACTTATTATCCCTGTTCAGGACTTTCCTAAACACTAGTTCTTGTGAAGGTACAGCCCAAGTGAGTAGGCAGCAAGCAACCACGTTTCTACACCAGACCAGGCTTCATCTCTCTGTACCCACTTTGCCATCTCCAGCTGAGGCATAGTTGCCACCAACACACCCATGCTGTGTGAACACCACGGTGATTCATCCATGAAACCTCCTATTCCAGAATAAGTCCTGACCGTGCTGTGGATCACAGTGACTCCACTTGTTTTCTACATGTTCATTCAATTGCACTAACACTGTTTAGACTATGTCGAGGTTTCTTAGATTCCAAATTAATTCAATGACTGCTTCTATATGAGTATCCAGCCTATGCTGTATATCAAGGAGGCTACAGAGAACAATGAGCCAGAGTTGCTGCCCTCTAGAATCCCAGTCTGCTGTGAGTTAAATAACAGAAAACTGTACTCTATAAGACGAATTGTTTCCACAAGGCGTTTCATTCCTCTGGCCAGAAGGAAGTACAGCCAAGTCTGACTTGATACATTTAGCCAGGAGCACCACATCCATTTTATCAGCATGGTTTATAGGAGATTAAGTGCTAAGACACAGGGCCACTCATGGAATAAGAGTTCAGAAAAGGAGATGCATGTGGGCGGGAGCCAGTGAGCAAGGCACCACGGAGGAGGTGTTGTTTCTCCTGAAGTGTGAGAGTAAACTGGATAGAAGGAAGGGAGGGGAGGGACACAACATTCAAAATAGGAAGGAGAACTTGAACCAAAGTTCAGATAACAAATAGATAGCATGTGTTAAGGGAGGTATAATGAGACTGTCCAGGCTGAAGCCAATCAGGAATTTCTGCTGGAGACGGTCGAGGGTAGATAACCAAGGTGTTCTGTGTTGCTGGATGTCTTTTTATCAGTTAACTGCGAAAGCCTCAATGCTGACCTTTGTAATACAAAAATAAAAGGAAGCCTCAGGAAGGGAAAAATGAAAACCTCACTTATGAGAGACTTGCTTGGGGATCTAATACTATTCTGAAAACTCCATCGTGTTCAAATTTCAAAATGCATTGAAGAAGAAAGTAGCCACACTAATGTCTATAAACTACATAGCACATTTTCTTGTTATTGATACACAAAATATTAAAACTCCTGTAGGGGCCTATCACGGTATTAGAGAAAGCAATTAGGCGCAGTAGAATGAATGAAGAAACTCGATCTGCAAAGTCACTTCAGAGGTATATTGCTTTCTTTACTCTCAGCAGTTCTAAGCTGATAGAAGTCACAAAAAAGGGACTACATTTCATGCCATTATTAATATTCCCCCTAACACTTCTCTCTACTTCTACCTCTTACACCCTTTGCCTCAGCCTTTTGATATTCTGCATCTTTTTTTTTACTTTGAGACGGAGTCTTGCTCTGCTGCCCAGGCTGGAGTGCAGTGGCGCGATCTTGGCTCATGGCAACTTCCACCTCCCAGGTTCAAGCAATTCTCCTGCCTCAGCCTCCTGAGTAGCTGGGACTACAGGCACATACAACCACGCCCAGCTAATTTTTGTATTTTTAGTAAAAATGGGGTTTCACCATGTTGGTCAGGCTGGACTCGAACTCCTGACCTCGTGATCCGCCCGCCTCAGCCTCCCAAAGTGCTAGGATTACAGGAAGGAGTCACAGCGTCCAGCCAATATTCTGCTTCTTTGTTATAACTTTATCAGCTAAACATCAGTTACCTTGACAAAAGCAAACCCAAAAGATGATTTGTGAAAGTTAAAGGCAGAACCAGAAGTGCTGCTCAGCTCATCTTTAATTCAGCATCAGCCTCTCTGCTTTCTCCAGGGCTCCAGCTTAGGAGTCACAGCTTCTGTGTCCAGTGTCCAGTGTCCAGATTCACGGTATGACTGATTTATCTTGTCCTGGCTTGTGGATAAAGCCCCTTCCCTTTAGTGTCCACTGGAAAAGAGTAGAAACTTTTCAAAAAGAACTTTAGTAAACTTTCAGAGAAATAAAACAAAGCCAAAGGCAATGTATTTTCGATATAGCTTCCTGACCCTGAGGTGGAAGGCACCATCTGGCAGTGACCTGGCCCTGAGAAAAGGCTCATGTCCCTCTACTGGGGAAACTCCAAGCCCCTCAGCAATCTCTGTCATTACCTCTTATTTCTCTTGAGGGCCTTCCTTTGTTCTTTGACAGAAAGGATGGAATGGGAGGCTCAGTCACAGCCCCTTCTGAGCCAGTCTGTGGGTATTTACACCATTGCTTAAACCAGAGCAGTTGGTTGAAGACTGATGATAAGGATGTCTTTTTACGTGCACATGGACTGCTCATTCCATATGACAGTTTCAAGCTGGAAACATGTCATATGACTTGTTTGAAAAAGTACAAATAAAGCCTTTTCATTCATTTGACTTTGTCAAGAAAAACTGTCAGAAAAATGGCCCATGGAAAAAAGTAAATGAAGTAATTCTTGGGGAAGGTGCCCATGCCTACATTACCCACAGCCTCACAACTGCAGCCCATCTTCTATACTTTTGATAACATTCAAATACTTGACTAACATTTATTAAGTCCCTACTATGTTCCAGGAGTTTTGGGAAAAATGATATAATTCGTTCTCCAAAGAGCATTGTCTATATTAGAGATAGACATCATGAAAATAAGTTTTATTACATTATGCAGTATCTCAGGATAAACCAAGAACATGGACTATAGAGGCAAAACTAGGTTCAAAATCCTAGGTCTAAGACTTAGTAGCTGTGTGATTACACCTTCAACTTCCTTTTCTTTTCCTTTGTAGGTTGTACATGATAATACCTATTTCAAGGGAGTGCTGTAAGGATGAAACGGGAAAATGCATATAATAGGTGCTTAAGGAAGAGGATAGGAATGGTCACTTCTTCCTACAGCAAGGCTTCTCAAGTTTTAACATGCATCAGGCTTTTTGAAAATCTTATTAAGAAGTAGATTAGAGTTCAGAAGGCTTAGGGTGGAGCCTGAGATCCTGCATTTTTAACAAGTTCCCAAGTGATATTCATGATGTTTCTTGGGGGTAGAGGGTGCACTTTCATTAGCAAGGGCTTAGTCTTGAAAAATGAGTAGGTGCTATTCAAGAGGACAACAGACAATAGAAAGAAGGGCATTCCAGGAGGATGAATGGAAGTACTGGCTTTTGAGTAACATGAGGAGCATAGGGTGTGAGGAAACTAAAGTGTGAACTGGGGAGAGGAGGTTAGGACAAGAGAGAATAGTGAGACATAGGGTCTTCTATGCCTTGCCAAGGAATTGCTCATTCCATAGTTAATAAGGGACCCACAGAAGGATTTGAAGATGTGAGTGACTTGATCAGATATGAGATTCAGTGATATTACCCTGAAAACAGTGGAAGTATAGGTTGGATGGGAGGCTGGTTGGAGTCAGGAGGGTATTGCGGTATGCTTAATGAGAATGAGATACAGAGAGCACAAACCAATTCAGTAATGGCAGCATAGACTGAAAGAAAGTGATGCTGATGGGAGACTAACAAAACTTGGGCTTTTATTAGACATTGAAAGAGGAAATGAAGTTTTAAGTTTGCGGCCAAGTTTTTGATTTAGGTAACTAGGTAGATAACATCACTTTTTTTTGTAACTCAGGAGAAAGAAAGGTAATTCAGGAGGAAGAAAAGAGTTTATGAAAAAGAAATGAACTGAGTTTGAAAATATGTTGAGATTTTGGAATCTCCAAATGGCAGTGTCCTATAATAAAATTGCAGATGCAGGATAATAGTTTGGGAGCTGTCTGTGTGTATTACGGTAGATGGAGTCATGGAGATAGGTTCTGTCATTCAAGGAGAACAGCTGGAAGAGAAACAAAAGGAGACAAGATTTCCATGCAGCCAACATGAGGAGTGAGCAGAGGAAGAGAAATCCTCAAAAGAGACCAAGGAGAAATGATCAGGAAGAGACGCAGACTGAGGAGGAAAAGCTCAGGAAGATGAGGTTTCTAGAAGAAAGTGATCAGCTTTGTCAAATACAGCTAAGAAGTCAAGTAAATAAGGACTAAAAACCAGGAATTGGTACTATTTGTAGGAGTTTCAGTGGAATAATGTAGAGGAAAGCCTATGTTAATTGTGGTGGGTTAAAAGTAAATGAAACATAAGGAAGCAGAGATGGTCAATGTGGAATATTCTTTCTAGCAGTTTGGCTATATTGGAAGCATTTTAATAACTAGAAGCCAGAAATAATTCCAAGTTTGAGTGTTTCATTTAATTGATTGATTCATTCATTTATTCATCTATTTGTTGTTTTGAGCACACTTTTGGCTGCTGGGAAAGAGTGATTAAGGAGGAAACTTTTAAAAATAGGCCATGAGAGTGACTAAGAGAACAATTTCCAGGAAAAGCAGGACAAATTCATTTGAGACTGTAGGAAATAAGGTGGAGCTGAGCATTTGTGCGGATAAGTCCCTAGACATAAGGATGGATATTGCACACTTGGTAGCTCAAGTTTATTCCGTAACATGGAAGGCAAGATCATTGGCTGGGCACTGAAGGTACAGCTGCATCTAATGGTTAACTATGTATTGATTGACACCTATTCTCAAACTGGGGTGACTTTCTTCAGCAGCTCTTGACCCTCTGCTCATTTTTTCTTTGAAATTGTCCACAAACTTTGTTGATGCTATTCCCCCAAAATAAAGGAGCATGTGTTTCATAAATAGAGCATTTTCTGATATATCAATCTTTGGCATATCTTTGGAATTCCAAACGGCAAGCTGGCCATCCTCCCTCTGCACTTCATTTGTCTGGTTTTCAAGTCGACAAGAATGGATAGAGATAGAAAAATGGATGGTGTGTCTGTGTGTATATGTGTCACACTCTTTAGGGGTGACGACATCTGTGGGATCATCAGAGAAATCTTCCAAAATTACAGAATGAAAAATTTGAAAACTTTAACTTTTATTCACCCAGAAATCTGACTTAGTGCATACCTTCAAACTCTTTAATCCCAAGAGCTTTATATGCCAAAATTCTTGTGTTCACTTTCCCTAGATTATCATGCATTTTACCTAGATCATCAAGGGTCCTCAACTTCCTACTCCAGTTCTCAGCTAAACACCCTTCAACAACTAACTGACAAAGTAGGAAGCTCATAGTCCTTGTTGACAAGAAGAGCAACAGGGTGCTGTCATTAGTTTCAGTCTTCAATCTTCAGGACATCCCTGCTGAATTCTGGAGGTCAAATGCAAATAGAGCCTCAGGTCAGCTAGCTCATAGATATTTGTTTCCTCAGGGATGGGAGGAAAAGCAGGAGAGTGAGAGACAGAAAACTAGTTTAGAAAATAAGAGTTCTAATTCTATTTTGAGTTACATCAACTGGTAGAAAATGTTATTTCAAATATTTACAAATAAATTAAAAAGCTCTGTAATGACCAGTTCTCAACTTGTCCATTCAATATGTATTTTACTGATTAATTCAAGTATCCCCTACTACTCTAACATTTTCTCAATTTCTTTCCCAAATCACTTCTTAAAATACTACACAATGCAGTTTCTAAATACACCCAGGCAAGCAGTTCCTTAGGAGTTGCCAGAATTTGCCTGAACGATAGATACACCATGAAGCTGATCAGTGACCTACGGAGGAGGTGCAGAAACCCAGTGCCCTGGTAAACAGCTTAGAAAGTGGCTATAAAATGATTTTGCCTCCAGATCAAACTCTGTGACACTCCAAACTCTCTGAAAAATGTCAATGTCCAGAAATTTAAAGCAGATCCAAGAATATATTAAGGATAATGGCAAAAGGCATAGATGCCATGGTACACAAAGCATGCTTGAAAGAACAAAAATTATTTAATCTAGAACTTGAAAAAACAAAGAGTGCTGTCTGTTTAGTGCACTTTTCATATGCAAGTGAGAGATGCCATTTAAAATGGCTTAAGGAAAAAGTAGATGGGTTGGTTTAGATAACTTCAAGCCCAATCAAGGATCCTGAATTATGGGCATAGCTGGAACCAGGAGCTCAAACTATGTCATCAGAACTTAGCCTTTCTCCATCTCTTTACTCAACCATTCTCTGGGCTGACTTTCTTCTCAGCCAGATTTTCTTCTTGCTCGGGCTTTGCCATGCTTACCTCCTACTGCTCCAGAAATCCTACTGAAAAAAGGAAACTTCCAACATTTTCAACATACTCATTGTCTCTAAATGGTTTGGCCACAGCCAGATTTCCACCTTCACCGCTAGAGACTACAATTCTTCGAGGAAAACTTGGGTGCTATTTCCACAAGAAGGGAAGTGAATGCCAAGCAAGCAAAACTACAGATGTCCTACACTGCTTTCAAACATGTGGTGGGCTCTCCTGTGAATAAGGAAATAAACTTTGAGGCCTCAGAAATGAGAAGTAGACCCTCTGCATGAACCTTACAGGAAAGCAGATTTCAGTTCACTTCAAAAAGGACCTTTTCGCAGAACCGTCTGCGGTTGAGACAGGCTGCCTCAGGATGTGGCAAGTACTAGGTCCTTCCACATGTTCAGGTACAGGCCAGATGGGCAGCTGTCAGCAATGCTGGCAAGGAATTCCTGCATTAGGCAGAGCTTTGCCTACATGACCTATAAGGTCACTTTTGACTCTACAATTCTATTATCCTTGTTAATTTCTACAATTTAATTTGCAGTACAGGATAAACAAACCAACCTAATTTGATCTGGAACTTCTGCAGGCTATCACAGGTCATTTAATCTAAAACATATGGCTCTAGCCATTACTATGTTTTCTGAAATACTTGAACAGACTTTGTTCTTAACAAGGTCTTCATGTTATTAGTTTCAATCATGGATTTTTCCAGCCTCCTGCTTATTCCACAGTTGCCTTTCATTCTCGTTTAGATTGTGGTGAAAGGAGCATAAAAGAGTTTCTGACTTTCTTTCTTAAATCTTTGCAGGCTTAAGAATCTATGCGAAATGAGAGAGGACCACAGATAATCACAGCTCTGGATAAAATCTATTAAGACAAATGTTCAAAGCAGAATGAGATTTTAAAATTTTTATATTAAAAATTGATTTATAGAGTAAATTTGAAATACTGTTATATTGTTTTAATTAGGGTACCAAAACCACTTCTTCTTACTCATTAAGAAATAAACACATTTGCATTTGTAAATCATAGGTTTAATTTGTATATTTTAACATACTTTAAATATATTTAAATAAAGCACATTCTTTCATAGCCGAAAGCACTCCTGCTATCCACATACCCTGCTCTGCTTAAACTGGAACTGTCATGCTACAGAATCCAGCTTGCAAATAAATAAAATTTTGGTTTTGCACCAGAGTATGTCCATCCTTAATAACTGATTGTGTTTCTTGTCTTTTCTAGTGAATGTTGTATCAATGTTACAGGAATTTTGGGAAAGCAAGCAGCAGCAGAGGGCCGCATTCCCAAGTGAAGGCATAGTGGTCTATGAGTCACTGCCAGCTCCCGGCCCTCCCTTTGTGAGTTACGTGACCCTCCCAGGGGGAAGCTGTTTTGGCAACTTTCAGGTAAGAATTAGCCATTAATTTGTCAATGAACTGAACTTTGCCAAGTTCATTGGGTTAAAATAGAGTAAATCTTTTTGTAAAATGGTAGCATTGTAAGTTTTCTTGGATATAGTAAACAAAGTTGTACCATAATCTATGAATGAAGACAAAGCGAAAGGAACTTCTAAATTTGCCAATCTCCTTTATAAATACCCTTTTAATTGAGTAAATTATTCCTCAATTTTCATTAACTAGCAAAGAAGTTTTGTTTCTTGCTTATGGATACCATCAAACTCATAAGCAATCAAGTTCCTCTCTTAGTTTGTCAACTAAAAAGCCCAAAGGCACATTTTCAGGTTATTTTTTTGTAGTGTAAGTCTTCAGAACTTAATGTCACATAACTTTTAAGACTAACTTCATATCTGATACTATTTGTATTTTTACATTTATGCTCCCTTTAAACATATTGACTCACTCATTTATTGTATCCTGTTACCGAGTGTATCTGTCTTACATGGTTTCAAATCCTTCATTGGGTGAGGGAAGGGTATAATTTAATAAACAGACCTACAAACCTATGCTGCCTAGGGGAAGCCAAAGAAGGATTCACAGGGAATATAAATGTGAACTGAGGCATTCAGTTGATAATGTCTTGGCCAATGGGAAAAGAGAATGGCATTCTTAGCATAAGGAACCACAGCATTTTTCAGAATTAGGGAGGCATAAATGTCAATGTGTGTGGCAAGGAACGGTGGGAGAAGACAAGTCGGCACTCACATCGAATCCTAAGAGATCTTCATACTTTGCAAAGCAGTACAGGTTTTATTCTACATAAAATCAGAACTCTTGAAGGTTTCTGAGCAGAAGAGTGATGTATTCAAATGTACTTAAGAAAGATGTCTCGGGTCACAGCATGAAGATGCTTTGGATTTAAATGATTTAAATGGCTGAGAGGCTGATAGTGATGAGTGCCCATGGAGACAAGCTGCACACACAGTAGGTTCAGGTGGTAAAGGTGAAGGGACTTCGTTAGATGATACTTTCATGCCTAATGAAATCTCTTCACCTTCAGCTTTGCCAGTAGTCAGCCCTGGCTTTGGCGACAGGGTGGGGAACACAGGAGAAGGTGGAGTGGGTATGTGAAAGGTGAGGATGAAGTCAGTATGACGTGCCTAGAAGCCAAACAGAGAAGAGCAATTGCCCTCTCCCCTTCCACCTCCCCCCCAAAAAGTAGGACCTGAAGCTCAAGTAAGAGATGTGGGTTGAACTTCTACATTTCTAAGCTGAAGCCACAGCTACAAGCGCCGCTGCCAAGTGAGAACATGTAGTATGAGAAGATGATCAAGGAATGCTCTTAGGAACAGGTTTTGTTTGGGGGAAGGGGAAATAAAAGGAGAAAAATTTCTCTCAAAGCCCAAAGATTGCCCAGAAAGAAACACAGAACCAGAAGAAGGAATTTATGGAAACTAAGAGACATGACATCTTGAGACTGAGGATGCAGTGAACGGGTCAGTCACAGTAAAGATGTCCAATGAGATGTTTCCATTGGCTGTGATGAATGTGAGATCTTTATTAACCTTCCAAAAAGTAATGCCAATGGAGAAAATGAAATACAAATTAGATTACAGTAGATTACAGTTGTTAGAGTAAAATAGGGGCTTAGAAATAGAGACAATGTCCTTCAATAAGGATTTAGAGGGCTCCTTCCTACTCTTGTGGTCAGCACTTCTTGTGAAAATAGGACAACCTTGCCTATTGTCCAGTGGGGAGTTCTGGTCAAACTGACATCAGTGGCTTCCAGACATCCAAGCCATAATTAAAGCTGGGAAGGACAACTAAGGCTGAGCCACTGAATATTCAGTTCTCAAATAGCCTGCAAAGATAGGCCAGAATCAACAAGATGAACTGCTCTTAGAATATAAAATACAAAAAAAAAAAAAGTTCCAAGATTGAATCAAGATGGATTGGACTTAGCACATTCTTCAAACTCTTTTCTAGTCTGAAATTCCCTAAAAGATCAAAGACATGTTTTAAAATAAGTAAATTCACAATCGTGCTTGGCAAGAAGAAAGGGTGCCACTGGAAGAGATGAACTTTGAGCCACTTCTGGGAGATCAGAGTATTAGGGGCAAAGATGCCACAGTCTAAACATATATAGGAGAAATGTACTGTGAAAGTAAAGAAGAACTAGAGAAACTCCAGGATCACATTAACAAATGCAAAGAGCAGGAGGCATTCCTGGGGTAATTGTAAGGCAAATCAAAGAACTGCTTTCAAAACTTCCAACCCATCCAGCCAGTGAGGTGTTGACTTCCCAACTCTGAACAGTAGTCAGCAGTGGGTTTTTATCTTTGGTGGATGAAGGTGAATTGACTGATGAGGATGATTTGAATGTGGGTATAGAAGCCTCAGAACAGAGCCTGATGTAACCCTAGACACCAAAGACAAGGATGAGAGGCAGCAAAGAGGAAAGAAAGGCAGTCATTGAGGAAGATGCTCTCCAACCCACGTGTGCCTGCAGGTCCATTATCGAGCATCCTAAGGTGAAGTCTGCCAGTCAACACACCCCACTCAACATGAAGCACCCCAGCAATCCTCTCATTCAGGGGAGACCCACTAGGGAAACAGACATTCTCAAGCATAGAGAAAGGTTTTGTCAACCACCTAAATTAATGTACTTGTTTGTCCATGTATGTCAATGAACTTAAGATCACCAAACATTTGAGGAAAAACAAATGCATAAGAGAAAAGACCAAAGGCAAGCAAACAAAAGAACAAAATGATTCAAGCAGCACAGAATATAAAAGAGTATTACAGTTAATATCCTCAGAAAATTTTGAGAGGATATTTCTCTCTAAAACAGCTATTAAAAGGGAGCAAGCAGGGAGCAAGAAAATTAAATGTGATTGCCAAATTAGAATAATAAGGATAAGGAATTAAAGAGGAGCAAATAGAGGAGAGGACATAGACAGCCAAATTAGTAAGGAATAACTAAGTAAAGTCTTCTAGAACTTAGAGCAAAAAGACAGAGATGGAAGAAGACAGTACAGGAGACATGCAGATAACTTCTGGAGGTAAACATCAATTTAATAACAGCTCTAGAAAGAGACAAAGGAAATAGAGGGGAGGAAATAAATAACAGAGGCAATTTTCTTTGAGTTAAAGAAAAGCATTGTCAAATGGAAATGGTCTACCATATTCCAAGAAGAATCATAAGCAAGAAAAGCACAGCTCTGTGGTTATGTGGGACTTAGAGATAGCATTCCGCTTAAAAGGTAGATCAAGGGACTTTTTTTGATACTGTATATGTACAGTATCTATTTTTAAAATTAGATTGAACATATACATAGCTTTAGGGAAATGTTAGGGGAACTAATGAAATGGGACAAAAACTGGCAAACTTGGTTAACAAAATCAAAAACTGTTGCTTTGAAAAGACAAATAAGAAAGATCACTTTGGCATTTCTGATTAAGGAAAAAAGACATGCCACACTAAGCATGAAAGAGAGGATATAATCACAGGAGTGTAATATAAGAATACTATATAAATCATTATTTATCAAAACATGAAAACTTAGATGATATGGACTACTTTCTGGGAACTCTTTACAATCTTTGCAGCTCTTCCTTTAGCATAACATTTATTTCAAAATAAAAAGTAAAAAAGGGAGGCTTCAATCACTCCCTATTACTTTCTTATTAAAGCCTAAATTCCTTACTCTGGGAATAAAGACTCTACAGCTGGTTCAACTTTGGCTTCCAGTTTTGTCTCCCAGATTTTCTCTTCTGACATTGATGCTTCTACCTAACTGTTTCTCATGCATGTCTTGACCTCTTCTAACCATTCCCATACTCACATTGAGATCTACTTAGGAAATGCTATTGCCACCTTCTCTTCATGTCAAAACACTGCCATTCTCCCAGGACTCCACAAAAACGTCATGTTCTCCACAAGTTTTCTCTGAATCTCCCTGATGGAACTGTCTACTTCCTCTGATTTCCCAAAGCAGTGTTCTCTGTTTCTCTACTAGGCTTAATGTTTTCTACCGTATGCTCAAGTTACCTATGTGTATGTTCTTTCCCTATCATGAAATGTAAGTTCCAGGAATGCGGTGTATATCCTTATGTTCCCCATGACCTCAAGCACTGTGTTTTGCATATCGTGCATAAAGTGCCTAATAAATTGTGTTAAGAGAGTAGCCAAATGAATGAATAACAAATCCAAAGAATAAATGAAGCTAATGGTTGTCCATTCTTATATGTAACCAATAGTCAGCTAAGATTTTCCCCTAACTCTGCAAGATAGCGGGCTAGGAAGGAAAAGTCAGTAACAGTAAAATCAGCTGATACTATTTTGTTCATATCTGTGGTTAAAGTTGTGAAAATGGATGAATCTAAAAGTATTGATGAAAAAGATCTTCTAATTCTCTCTGGATTTAATGTATGCATAGCAACTTTTTCCCTACCCAACTCTTAGGACCACGAATAACCAAGATTTGGCAGTACTCACACCCAGGCATGCATTATATTTGTTCATACATGCATTATACTCTATCTAGAATATAATGCATTTGACAGATTGTTGAATAGATCTAGGAAATATGAGTGTAAGAAATTCTAGTGTTCTTGTTTTTGTTTTTGCTACCTGGAGAAGTATACATTTTCATATCATCTCATAAATTTTGACCCAAAATGATAGCACCTCCCTTAGGTGATAAATTTAACATCCTCCTGTGGTCTTAAAAAAAAAAAAGAAATAGGAAACAAAATGAAAAACTGAACACTTCAGCAGGGAGGCCTCTGGGTGATTTCTCTGATCATTTTAGGGTCCCCTTTTCCTTATGTTTAAATCATCATATTTTAAGGTCCTCAAGAGGATTGTTAACATCTTTGCTTAAAAAGATCCAGAATTTCCTGAATAAAACATGTTTTGAAAATGTGTTTGGGTGGTTGGCTGCCAAATCTGGCCCCTTCACCCCTTTGGCCCTCTAATATATGACTTGAGAAGGAAAACCAAGGGGGAAAAGAGAAAAAAAAAACATTTTTCCTAAAGCAATGTACTTACACTTTTCTTTGTCAGTTCAGAAACCATCTTAAATGCTATTTTCACCATATAACATTTCATCATGTTTTTGCCAGCAGTTGGACTGTAAGAGCCTACATGCTCATTCCTGCAATGCCTTTCACATAATCAAATGTCACCCCTGTGCACTGCAAATCATTTCACCATGGATTATTAATGCCAAGACCATGTGCTGAAACATGGAGAAACCATTATGCCAGCAGTAGCCTTCTTACTGAGCCATGGACGTCACCACCAATGGTGCCAAGTAATTGAAAATACTTGAAGTGGAGTATGGGACTGGATTGTAAGACTAATCCCTCTGGTTTCAGGCAGTTTCATGAAAGCTGTAAGAGATTATGCTCATTCATTCTTTAGGAAAGTGGTATTCAGACTGAACTTTAGTTTTCTGATTAATCAAAGGAAAGCAGTCCAGTCAAAGGCCCTGATGGACACAAACCACTGGTTTTTATGCAAAGAAGCCTCTCACTGAAGTAAATGGGAAGCTTGTGTCCATGAAAGCTAATTAAAGAATTTTCATTTAGCCTTGACACCACAACCTATAAAAAACAGAAACAGAGAAAGAAAGAACAAAAGAGAGAAAGAAAGAGAGAGCAGCCACAGCCCTGCCTTTAGCCCATGCCTTCATAAACCACTACAGGATAGAAAAAGAGAAGTGAAAATAAAATTTTATTTCTGAATTTATAAACAACAAGTAAAATAATATACTGATTAAAATTATTTTTTCAGAAGTTGTATTGAAACACATTAGTACTTATGGATCTTTTATAAATAGAAATCATCTTCTAATATTACAAGCATTAAGTATGTCATGTATTTCAGTCATATTTTCTTCATGCCACTTGTCTAGGCAGTTAATCCTTCCCTAGCCACATATTACTATCATGAAAACTTGCAGTAATTTCCATTTTTTTACAATAGAGGCAAGGGCCATCAGATCCACGTCTGGCTCCCCTCTTGATGAACTCAGAAGGAAAGCCACTGATTGTTGCAGCAGCTGTTTTTGCTTCCAAATCCAAAAGGGGAACTTGAGTATTTTATCTTATTTTATATTTTGATTTAAAGTGTTTGTGATTCAAGTTTTGCTTTCAACTCAGTGACATGGTCTTCCACATAGAGTCTGCTGGAATGACTTCAATTAATAAATTTCATTCTTATTTTGAATAAAAAGCAAAAATTTTCTTGATCATAGTACTAGAGCATGTGATTATTTATGGGCATGAATTATGATTGAATAAAAAAATGCCTTCTGGCAAAAACACTGATGTGATAGCTCAATCTATGTGGAGTGTGAGGCACCTATTCATTGGGGCATTATATCTTTTTCATGTAAGTATTTTGTTGTTGTTAAAATGGCTTCACAGAAAATAAGTACAGGTATTAGGCAATAGGTTCTGGTACTTAGGCTAGTTGAATAATGCCAGACTCGAAGAAGTTAAGACACTGAGTTTTTCCATAGATAAACTGTTGATTGACTTTCTTTCCCCCATTTGTAACCAATATTTGGGGCTGTGAAACAGGGCTGCAGAATAGTGAGATGCGGGGTGGAACACAGCACAGACGAGCTCCTTGCAAACCTGTCTCTCAAAGGCAATGAATTCATTGGGTGGGTTTTGATTTTTATGCCAATCTGGTTTTCAAACCAAAGCTGTTGCCTATGACGATATCTAGAAAACCTATTTTTCCAAGGAGCATACAGCCTTAAACAAGGTTAGGATTTTGTTTCATTTTAGTTACTTAAGGCAGTAAGCACATTTCACCTGCATTATTGGACATAAAAATGCATTTTATACTTTCAGGCATTAAATGAGTCTTCTCAAAGTCCAGGGAATTAAAAGTACATTTAAATCACAATAAACTAAGTTTATAAAATTAAGTATTCCCAGGAGAGAATGACTAAGAGAAAATTTGATTAATTCATACACTCGACTAAATGGAATCGTAATGCTCTTTTTGCTGAGTATTAAATAAGGTCTGGCCTTGACATTCCATATCCCAAATAGAGATTTAGTTCCTGCTATAAACTTGAGACTATTGCCCAGCACTAATGCTGTTTTAATACCTAGTATTTCTATTTGAAATTATCCATGACCTCTTCTCTGCCTCTAGGGTGGTATACCTTGACTCAGATGGACGACATGCTATGCAATGTAACTTAACTTCTAAAGGAGGTATTTCCTGGTGGGAATCTCCACAGGAAAGCATCCTGTTTTATAACTAATGAGACACAAAGATGGGAAGGTTAGCTATAACCATTTGAAAGTCATATGTCAGCTAATTATCAGACCTTAATGACTTGCCATGAAATTGGGAGTGCATATTGTTTTAATGAGACCCTTTATTTATTCCCCAGCCTCCTTCCCTAACTTTAATCTGTTTCTTTTTTATATTAAGCAAAGTGAATAGAAATGCTTGACCTCCAAATATAGAATGTAGTGAAAGAAATGCTTAGGAAAGGCCCCATGGTAAATAAAGACTTTGGACTATCTCCACAGGAGTCTCCTAGCCCCTAGTTCATTAACTTTAGAAAGATGCTCACTGGCTCAGTGAGTGGCTGAGTGGGGAAGAAAGTCTGACTCCATCTCTCCCTACCTCCCCTCCCATCCCTCTTATGCAATCAGAGCCAAGTCCTTTCACATCAAAGCAACTATAAAAATAAACCCAAATCTTGAGCCCTGATCAATTCATCTTGTCTTCACCTTAACTTGAAAAAAGAAAAAGAATAAAAGAAAAAAAGAAAAGGAGAGGAATAAAACCTCAAGGAGCAAAGCACAACATAGGCTTGTAATAGTTACCAGGGATCTTGGTCTAGGTATGTGTGTAGAATAGCATTGCAGCAGAGGTAAACGAGGAGAAGGCCAGGTGGTTTATATTATAAAAATAACATTCTGACCCACCATGTGCATGAAACATTTCTTTCAGTTGACAGGAACTGGTGAGTTTTCTCTGAAAATTGGACTCCCAGAGCAGTCCCCTCCCCCACACCTAGCTAAGACCCCCATCCCCAGCACACACAGGGCTCTAAATTGTTCCCAACATATTTGCAGCCAGCCTGACCTATGGATAGACACGATATTAACTTGGGTGACTGAGTTCCAACGGTTGCCCTTTTTCACATCACCATCTGGAAGGAGAAAAAATGCTAATATATCCACAATTAGATAAATTGGAACACATGCAAATGTTCATGCTTCGGTCAGGGTAGTCAAGGTTTTAAAGCACTGAAAGGGGTCCGTTTGCAGCAGGGCCTGGTTTGTGGCATTCTTCATGCTGAAGGCTTGCTGTCAGGATGAAACTGAGGTGTTGGTGACACTGACCAGAGCTGGCAGGCAGTATGCACAAACTCTCCAAGTCACTTGCTAAAAGTCAGACTCCAAGTCACAAAAGCAAAATGTTCCCAACCACCTGAATGACAGACCTAACAGCCTAAAGGATTTGGGCAAGAATTCTCACCTCTCACAGAGTCAGTTTATTTGGTTTTGCCACCTGCAAAGACCCAGCTTTGGAAAACCCCTTGGGTACCATGTGCTATTGAATGAATGCCACCTAAATAACACTGACCTGCCCTTGACCCCAGTGAGGACAGCATCTTCAGCTCTGAATCTGCAAATAGATACAATCTGTCACATTAGCTATCATGTTACTCTTCTTCTTCTTTTTTTAACTCTGCTTCTTAGAGACCATGTTTCAACTCCTTGACTACCACTGGGAGGCACCAATAAAAATGTGCCTAAAATGTGTTTTATACGTTTTAGATCTGGAGACCATTTTTCTCCTGATGTCTTTAAAACACATGTATAAATAATTCTAGAAAGTCTGTTGTTTAAGATGGAGAGAAAGTTACTTGTATCGATGTCCTTCAATATGCATTCCTAAAGAAACCACTGTAGTTGGGATATAAGTACAGTAAAACCTTAGGATGTAGAAACAACTTATTTTCTAATACAAAGCGTAGAAAAAAATCATTAGTCAGATGAGGGCTACCAGTAAAGTTACTGTTTCACATCTAAGTTGCTTCAGCTTGGCTAAAAGATGGCTCTACAATCAGTAATATACCTACAAATAGTTTTAAAGTATTTTATGAATAATTAACAATAAAACTAAATTCATATTAGGCATTTCTATTTATAACACATGCATGACTACCAAAATTTTATCTCAATTAGTATAAGTACTTCTATTCATCCTAAATAGCTAACTAGCTGTTATTTTATTTCAGGACAGCTGCTGGTCAACAAATTAATCTTGGCTGAATCTTGACATTACATAGTGTGACACCCTGGAAAATAATCCTAGAAGAAATAAAAACTGCCAAGCATAAAAGTTAAATTAAGACCTCAGTTAAGTCAGCAGCGCTTATATACTTCCTAAGGACCTAATTTTAGAAGAACTATCATAAAGGACTTTTTAAAAACCTGAATGCTACTTTTCTTGACTCTTGGGTAGAAGCAGTTTCTCTAATGAGAAATTAGCATTTCTGACTTTAGCAGAAGTAGCCTTAAAATGAAGACAATGAAGCTTCTGCAGAGGCTCCTTATAAGTCACAATGCCAACTTTTTTTATTTTTAATTTCATATTGTTTTTCTTAAACAAGGGCCCCCAAATTGTGTAAGCCTCAGGCCCCACAAAACTTGGTTCTGCTCCTGCCTGTTAGAAATGCGACGTGGCAGGGGCAGAGGTTTGGGCAACATTCCTCTAAGAGTAGTCATGGTCCATGTGTGTCAGAATCACCTGGAAATCTTAAGATGTGCAGATCCCCCATCATGATACAGCTGAAGAGATTCTGATTCAGTAGGTCAGCTTAGGGCTCGGGAATGCACATGTTTAAGAAGTTCCCAGGTAATTGTACTATGAACACTAAAGTCTTTGAACTATTGATCCAAACTCCTGGCCTAGGCTTGGCAGTAATCTTCATAGTATACCCAATAGAGTCCTGGTGGCTTGTTGATCATCTAAATTTATGATAAAATACAGGGCCAAAATGAGCTGGTCTTGGGGGGAGTTTTTTATTCATCAGAGCTGGGGAAGTTTATTTTTTGTTTTATTTATTTTTGGAATTTTAGTATAGACAAGTTCTCACTACATTGCCCAGGCTGGTCTCAAACTCCTTAGCTCAAGTGATCCTCCAGCCTCAGCCTCCCAAAGTGCTGGGATTACAGATATGAGCTACCATGCCCAGCCAGGGAAGTTTAATTTAAATGACTTTTACTCTTGAAGAGTTAGCAATACGTCTTGAAATGTTGAGCAACCTTATGTGGTAGAATTCCAAAGTCTCTTGGCCCCGTACTTAATCAAGACAGTACTTCTGGTCAGAAGGAAGGTTCTTCCTACAGGTAACATTTGATCTCTGGTCTAGTCACAGCTGGCCTTTCTACCTCCATTTACCTTTTCCCTATAGTCCAGGAAAGCATCCAAAGAAGAACAATAGGAGGGAGGAGGATATTGAGATAATTTCAGCATCTTCCCATCCTCAATGAGTACCACTTATCCCCACAGTGTACTGCATCTTCCTTGGCCTTTTCTTCTAAACGAAGTCAAGCTTGTCACGGGAGGAGATATCCCTATAGTCTTATATCAAATGACCCATAAAACAGCAAAGTCGAAGCTTTGTCTAAAATACTGTACTGATTTAAGGACTGCTATGTGACCTTAGGCAAATCATATATCCTCTTTATTCCAAAGTGGGTGGCCATTTCTATGAAGAGCAAAATAGCAAAGCGGTTAAAAATCTGGACTCTCAAGTCAGACAGACCTGAGGGTAAATCTTGTTTTGTTCACGTGACCTTGGGATGTATAACCTCTTTAAGCCTCTATTTCCTCATCTGCAAAATAAGGATAATAAAAACCAACTTAATAGGATTGCTGTGGTAACAATATGTTATAATAAACAGAAAGTGCTCAGCATAGTGCCAAGCACATAGTGCCAGCAATGCAGATTCCTTTCATTGAGACTTCTTAATTACTTGTGGTGAGCAAAGCGTTTGTATTAGTTATCTATTGCTGCCTAACAAATTGCCTGAAAACTTACAAACATGTATCGTTTTGCACAGTTTCCGAGGATCAGGGATCTGGAAGCAGCTTAGCTGAGTGGCTTTGACTCAAGGTCTTCTGGAAGGAGGTTGCTTTTGGTAAGCTGTCAGCTGGAGCTGCAGTCATTTGAAGGCTTGCTCAGGCCTGGAGGATCAGCTTCCAGTCTTACTCAGATGGCTGCTAGCAGAAGGCTTTAGTTATCTGCCATGTGTGCCTTACTATGGGACTGCTCATAACATGGCAGTTGACTTTCCCCAAGCCAGTAACTTTTCTCCTTGGTTCTACTTCTCTTCTCTTAGAAAAAAAGGCAAGTGGGACCAAGATGGAAGCCATAGTGTCTTTTATAACCTAGTACGGGAAGATATATGCCATCACTTCTACCATATTCTATTGGTTACACAAACGAACCCTGGTGCAGTGTAGGGGAGGACTACACAAGGGTGTGAATGCCGGGGGCAGGGGTCACTGAGGAATCTTACAAACTGGCTACCACTGCCTTTGCATAGTTTTCCTGAGCAATGCCACGGTCACTCTTTTTCTTTTTTACTTTAATTTTAGATCAGAGCCAGGAGGCTTTGAAATGTAGTGGTTTATAATCTACCAGCAAATGAAAGGCATCTGAACATCAAGATAAATGTCTGAGTGAGGTCTGCTGGCCACTCGGAAAGCATGTGGTTCCACACGCCTAAGAAATCCACGGCTGACTTTAGTAAAATCTGGCCTATTAAATATCCCAGCTCTGCATTTTCACAAAGTGCAAAGGACAGAAGTTGTCTTTCTATATTAACAAGTAAGAATGGTTAACAGAAAAGACACGGTTTACAAATCTATATTTATGATTAGGGCCTGGCTGAAAATAGCAAGAATAAACTGTATAACTTGGGAAGTCTAAGTCTAGCAGGAAGTTACTTTGAAATAACATCATACTTCACTTACTCCCCAACTGATGTCTTTGACGACTGGTTTGGGCACATCCATAAAATGTCCTGTCACTTACCATATTTTATTTTCTTACAGTTTCCCACTGTTTGATAGTAACTTTAACAGTGCCTGTTCTTACAGCAACATTCACATTCTGATTCAGATTGCAACCAAGTAGATTGTCGTTTGGCTAAATTTCTTCCCCACGTAAAGATCGTTATGGGTTGAAGAGGTCCCATTAAAAGATCCCTAGAGAAAAATATGCAGCCCTTACTGGTTGGGATTTGTAGTTCCAGAATTTAGAAGAAAGCGGCTGGTTAACATTATAGACATTTTGAAGTACTTGTCTTTCAGAAATGCCAAGAACAATAGCAAGAAAAGCCCTTTGATAGCTCAGAATTTATTTTATTTTATGTACTTATTAATTGGAACACTTTCTCCCCATTTTAAGCAAAGATTCTGTACATTGAAACAATAAAATAAGCATAGACATGTGTCTGCTTTAAAATCATGATATTGGTTAGGTCTCTGTAGTCCTTTTTCATGCTTTCTAAGTTAAGGCTCTTTCTGTTCTCTCAGCCAGGCTACACTTTGATCTCAGAGCAGTGCTATTTGGTTGTAAACGTATGTGGCGCTTTTGATCTAGTACTTAGCTGGTCTTATTTAAAATAGATAGCTTCTTTTATCTAACTAGTGTTTACTAGGTCTCTCTCTCCATAAAAGATGGTTTAAATTACTATTATTTAGATAGAAGTTATTTCTGAAGAGTGCCCAGATCTGAATCTAATTCTCTAAATTCTGAAACCCCAAGAGCTCTAGGATAGATTTTGTAAAGCTAAACTCCTATTAAAATGAGCTGTTCCTACAGATGTCAGGTAATACTTGCAAAAACATTTTTAAAGGGGAATGGATTTTTCCAAAGAATAACAAACATACCCTACGCTCAGGCAAAAATGGTCACCTCAAAGTATCTGAATGCAATGACCAATTATTCCTCTGAAATTCATTAATATATTTCTATGTTGCTAAGTTACGCATAACATAGAGGGTTTATTGAAATTGCACCCATTTTAAAAAATAAAAAGTATACATCTTTCATTCCTTTCTTTATGAAGATTTCTTGAACATTATGTCCAGTGCTTCAGTGACTTGTTTTTTAGTTTCCTAGGCTGTATTGTTGCTAATTCAGCAAACTAGGCCACAGGATGCAGGAGACAACTAATTCATAGGCTCTGCCTTTAGGGAGCTCACAGCCAGGGGATGGCAGGGGCAGAGCACTGGCAAACAGTTACAGTGCAGTGGGTTCAATGCCTCTCTTTCCTAAGAGTCGGGGAAAACTTCCTAAAAGAGATGGCACTCAAGCTTCAGTGAAAGATTGGTGACCCAATGTCATAAATTCTCAGCCAAGCCCATAACACAAAGCCAATCTGTCTTGTCAAAACCATTCTGGTTTCATACACATCACCTAAAACTTGGAAGAGGTCTAAACCTTGAATGGCCTTGCTCTCTAAAGCTTCCCCCAAATCTTTCTTGCTTGTTATTCAACACCAAGAAAAAAAAAAAAAAGCCCAACTACTTTCCACACTCATTTTGGAACTTTAGCTCCATTCTTCATTCAAAGGCTATACAGAAAATCACTCTTTTGTTATATGAGTGATTTTTTTTTTTGTTCTAAGTTATAATATTTTCTTCTGCCTGCCCTTAATTGTTCTGCTTTGTTATGCTCTTGGAAAATGTTGTTTGGTTGGTTGGCTTTTGTTATTTGGTTGGCTTTTGTTATTTTTTTCTTTGTGTTTAATTCTCCTCAGTGTCATGTTCTTGCCATTTCAAAAATCTTGTAATTACTTCATCAACACACTCACCATATACAGCACTCCAAGCGCTGAGCCTGACTCAGCCCGTGAAGGATGCTCAAGAAATATCCAAAAACAGTATGGAGATTCCTTAAAGAACTAATAGTAGAACCACCATTTGATCCAGCAATTCCACTACTGGGTATTTATCCAAAGGAAAAAAATGTCATTATATGAAAAAGACACATGTACACTCATGTTTATAGCAGCACAATTTGCAATTGCAAAGCTATGGAACCAACCTGTGTCTATCAATCAATGAGTGGATAAAGAAAATGTGGTACATCATGGAATACTACTTAGCCATGTAAATGAACAAAATAATGTCTTTTGCAGCAACTTGGGTGGAGCTGGAGGCCATTATTCTAAGTGGAGTAATTCAGGAATAGAAAAACAAATATTGTATATTTTCTCTTATAAGTGGGAGCTAAGCTACGAGGATGCAAAGGCATAAAAATGACATAATAGACTTTGGGGACTTTGGGGAGAAGGTTGGGACTGGGTGAAGGATAAAAGACTACATAATGGATACAGAATATACTGCTCAGGTGACAGGTGCACCAAATTCCCAGAAATCACCACCAAAGAACTTATTCACATAACCAAAAAGCACCTGTATCCAAAACTATTGAAATAAAAAATAAAAAAGGAACTATATGAGGGGGGGCAGTGGCTCACCCCTGTAATCCCAGCACTTTGGGAGGTCAAGGTGGCTGGATCGCTTGAGCCTAGGAATTTGAGACCAGCCTGGGCAATATAGTGAGACCCTATCTCTATAAAAAATGCAAAAATTAGCCAGTCATGGTCCCAAGTACCTGCAGACCCAACTACTCAGGAGGCTGATGGGAGAGGATCGCTTGAGCCCAGGAGGCAGAGGTTGCAGTGAACTAAGATTGCACCATTGCACACAGCCTGGGCAACAGAAGGAGAATCAGTCTTTAAAAACATAAGTATATGAGGGCTCCTCCCAGGCCTGGAGGATGGGAGAGGGGGTGGGCAAGAAGTTACCCATAGTCAAGGACAGGATCATTATATAGGCACTACTGTTCTAGAAGGTTGAGAAACAATCACAGAGAACCTGGAACCTGGCTTCAGGGCACTCCAACTAGGTTTGTGGAGATGGGGAGGACAGACAGTTCTCTAGAGGATATGAGAGCATAAGTCTGGAGTGTTCCCGGGATGGTGCAGAGATGGTCAACATAGGGCAGACAGGATGGAGGCAGGGATGTTGTGAAAGCCAATGAGAGGGATTTGGCTTTCTTCTATTGGTGGTACAGAGCCCTTGCTCTGTGAAACTAAAATGAAACATGATCTTTGGTATATTTCCTTTTCTTTCCCATTAGTCATCAACAACTACTGATTCTGACAGTCATGCATTTTGGGTAGTAGAAGCCTTGGAGATCAGAGAGTCTCGCTTCCCTATTTGTCCAACGAGAAGATTAGCTCCCAAAGTTCAAGTGGTCCAGGTTTCTGAGGAGCAGAGCCGGGGTGCCTGGTCACCCCACTGACCAGGATCTGGGCCTGGACTTCTCTTCCTGGGACTTGTTTCCCCCTAGGAGTCTGGGATCCTAGACCCTTATCCCTGAGTCCACAGGAACCTGTAGGAGAGAGGCCATCAACTCCTGAGCTCTCCAAAAGGTGTGGGCTCCAGGGACAGTCCAGCACTCATGGGACTTGTCCCTGTATCTGCACTCCCAGGATCCATGCCAAACCAGAACTTGAATAATGGGAGTTGTTAGTTGTTCAGAGACAGGGAGGACAGAAAAGAATCAGGATGCATTGACCAGATCCATATGAGTTGCAGAAGCCAGTCTAGGAGGATGGAGAGCACTATTATATTTGAGGGGACTGAATTTTTTTTACGAGTCACTAATCATAGGCTGCCTATGCCCCCAACTTCAAGAAGGTTTGAATGGAGTATGTCCCACCAAAACCACATGGACTGAGAGCAAGGGGGAAAGCGTAGTCCTCAAGAAAATCAGGGATCTGTTACTAGAAGGAAGGTGGAGGATAAATGTTGGAAATACAAAAGCAAAAGATATTGACAGCAGCACCCTTGTACTAACCTGGAGATAAAAAGGTCTGGCTGGCCTGTTCTCATAAGTGCTACTATGTGCCAATTATTGTCAGTGCTTTATCTATATTAAACAATTGATCCTAACCTCAACCTTACAATTATTCCCATTTTACAGAGGAGGAAATTGAAGTGCAGAGAGACCAACTGACCTACTCAAGGTCTTGTAGTTAGTAAATGCCAGAGCTGAAACTTGAACCCAAGCAGGCTGACTCTAGAATTTGTGTTCTTAATTATTGTGTTACAAGTATTTCCAATTTCCTTGCTTTTCTCCTATCTTTACATTTTTTTCTCTGAAATAGGGATTTGAGGAAGGCCCTGATAATGAATATAAATTATCTAGCACACAATAACAGCCATTATTTATTTATCATTACTCATTAACAGAGTATGCAAAGCTTCTGACATATAGTAGACATTCAATGACTGTAAAATAAGACAATAAGAATTGAAGATCAACCAAGATATTTGCATGGACTCTAGAGCTGAAGGAAAATCTGCATGATCTTCAGGGAGATTAGCAATGGATATGAAAAGAATAGATGTGGACAGTAAATGCATAAATAGAAATGTCCAGAGACCCATTGATGCAGGAGTGGAATGGTGAAATGCTAAATCCTTGAATGACTCTTTTTTTTCCTTCCCTTCTCAAGTGCTGCTTAAGTAGAGCTGAGGCCAGGCGGGATGCAGCTAAAGTGGCCCTGATCAACTCCCTCTTCAATGAGCTGCCCTCTCGCAGGATCACCAAGGAATTCATTATGGAAAGTGTTCAGGAAGCAGTAGCCTCCACCAGCGTGAGTACCCACCAGGAAGGGGAGGAGGAGATGGCTGCATTGAGAATTCTAAAGCATTTGAATCAGGAGAGATGCTAACATCAGCAAATTCTTTTTTTTTTTTTGAGACAGAGTCTCACTCTGTTACCAGGCTGGAGTGCAGTGGTGCGATCTAGGCTCACTGCAACCTCCGCCTCCCGGGTTTAAGCAATTCTCCTGCCTCAGCCTCCCGAGTAGCTGGGACTACAGGCATGCGCCACCACGCCCAGCTAATTTTTGTATTTTTAGTAGAGACGAGGTTTCACCATGTTGACCATGATGATCTCGATCTCTTGACCTCATGATCTGCCCACCTCGGCCTCCCAAAGTGATGGGATTACAGGTATGAGCCACTGAACCTGGCCAGCAAATTCTTATTTAAAGAATTCTGTAGATTCCATTTTTACCCATTAAATTGTTAATTTTCAGGAAAAAAGAATACTTACATTGGAAATCATAAAATTCACACATCTCAATAATATTTTTTAATCTCTCTGGATCACAATTAATCAAACTTCAAATCAAGGTAGATCATTGGATCCACCTCGATATGTTTAAGTGAATGTTTGCTTTTTGAGGAGTGTTGATTCTTTTAGGGCCTGAGAACACATACAGTGGAAAACTGCTTTAATCTAGTGAACAACTAGCTCTGTTTTCCCCGGATTTGAAAGATCATGAAAATCATCTGAAGTATTTACTGAAAGTGCCAGTTCCCCAGACATTGTGGGGCCCTACAATCTGCATTTTTAAGGAAATATGGACTGTTTAGATATGGAAAAAACCATGTGTTAGCTATTAGAATTACTATGGTTAATTATCAATTACCTCTTCGGAGAGCTTTGAAAATTTCTGTAATGAACACAATTAAATGCAAAAGGCTTTAAGAGCAAAACAACCTGTCTTAAAAATTAGATAGTACTTTTTTTTTTTTTAACAATGCAGAACAGGATATTTGTTCCATGAATGATTTGGAGCTCCCAACTCCCGTTTCTTCCAAACTATAAGCCAAGGAAGAAGCCTTGGGTCCCCACCTGTGGCAAGTATCTCCCTGTGTGTGCTCAAGGGCAGGAACCTGGCATTACCAAAGAGATTAACCACCTCTGGCTTGCCTTTAGCACAGATAAACCCCACCTGAGATTTCCTTCTCTATTTCCCCTAACTAGAAAGGCGTTGTCATTCTGGTGCAGCTGCTGCTGATGAAGGAAACACTATCAGACTAGATGTGGCCTTTTCCCCTCATAAATCTTCTTATTGCTAAAGGAGAGATAAGGAAAGAACAGGGGAAGAAAAGTGATTGACTTGGCTGGGAGATGGCAGGGAGTTCTGTTCTGTATCTGGTCTGAGGATGAAAGGAAGCCTTTATTTTCCGGTCCTGTAAATTTCAAGTGCTTGTGAAGAAGAGAGGTTAGGAAAATGATGCCTGATTTATATAAGTGTGAAATTTATTCAGGAGCAGGGAAGGGCCCTCAGTGTAAAAGTAATTTATCATTTTTTTAATGGAAATTTCTAAGGAAACAGAATATATATGGTTTGCATGCTTCTAGATGGATTTCCTCTGGGATATTTAAAAAGCCCACATAAATATTTCAGCAGCAGTGTGTTAATGTTACTACATTCAAAAGCTATAAATTTGCTGCTATCTGATGCTGGCACTTGTTTGTTCAGTCTCAAAGTCACCATTGCCCACCTTCCCAGGAATCCACATCTACAGCATATGGAAGGGCTGGCCCAAAGGCCATACCAGAGTTGTCTTAGCTTCTCAGCACCACTCCCCACACCCAAACTGAAAGGGAATTTCATTTCTACCCATCACCCACCCACCTCATTTCCTAAAGATTAAGTGGTACAGGAGTGAAAAAATATAAACCATGATCCATGTCTCCAGGCTAAACACCAGCATATTATGAAAAGATCCTATTAAGAATCACAGCAGTAAAATATGAATGGTCCATACAACTGACAAATTCTTTCCATGTCAATTATATAATCTTGCCTGGTTATCATTGGAATCAGAGCAAAGTCGTGTTTCAAGATTACAATAACCAATGAAGGCAGCCTCGGAGCTCAGCCATGCAGATATTACCACCACCAGCAACAAAACCCTGTGCAATCATACAGAAATGTCTTCTTTTGGAAAATTATTCTATCAGTGAGTATATAACAGCATTCTAATCAAAATCTCAATTCAAATTGATTACAAAACCCTCAAATCAACTGGAGACTTGGTCGTAGAGTGAACATTCGTTTGGGTTATAACAACAATAGAAGGCTTGCTGTGTGGTCACAGAATTAATTTGTGACCATTCTCAAAGAAGAAGAGGAAAAATCAGTAATTTCTTTTCTCTGCTTTCTTTCCCAAGGGCACTTTAGATGATGCAGATGACCCCAGCACCAGTGTTGGAGCCTATCACTACATGCTGGAGTCAAACATGGGGAAGACCATGCTGGAGTTTCAGGTACCTCGCCTGTATGCCACATGTTTATTTGATTATCCAATCCAGAAGCCCAAGAGAAATGCAGCTCTTATCACTAACACCTCCTGACCCAATAATCTTTTGGTATTAAGTGTTTTTGGTCATTTTAAATTAACCCTCCTGGAATCCAGCATGGTAGCCACATTTCATAGGCCTAAACAAACAAGCAATCAGGAAACAATCTTTGCATTTATAAAGGAAAGTAAAAGACAAATCTAAGAAATAGGTGAGGTACACCACATTCTCATGATTCTATAATGTTTCACCAGCCTTCAGTACAAAGCTCCCCCTTAAACCAATTCAAACAGTTTGAAATGTTTGGTTGTTACCATCTGCTTCTTAATTTTCAGAAGTTCTATGACTTCTGAAAGTTCCTGCAGTGCATATTAAACAATACCCTCCTTGGGTCTGGCTTTCTATTAAACAAGTTCTGCCACCTCCTATCATCAACCAAAAAAAAAAAAATTAACAATATTTAACCCTTTTTCATCCACTGCTGACAAATAACAAGAGCTTCGGAACAATATTACCTATTATTTCTAAAATATATTGTTAATAACAATAGTAATAACAGCTGACACTTATGGATGCTTACTTTGGCCCATGCTTAGTATTTAACAAATAGTATCATAGTTTAACACTCATAATAACTGCATGAGGTAGATACTATCGTTACCCTCATGTTATCATTGAAGGATGGCAGAGCTAAGGTTCAGGATCAGGCAGTCTGATCTCTGAACTCACACATCTGACTATTATCCTATATTGAGCTGGACAGATAGAAATTTAGTAGTGATTGAGCATGAAATGTGCTTCCCTCTTAAAAACTTAACTCCAGTGCAGTTCAACTGAACATCTATACACATGCAATGCTGGTAGGAATCAGAACGCAATATAACAAAGAGATTTCACCCCTAGAAATTCTGTTTTCTTAGGTTATATTCCAAGAAGCAATCAGAGGTATAAGGTTTCATGGGCAAAAACGTTCCTCACAGTATAATTTACAATGGTGAGCTGAGCCCTTCTGAAGCCACAACTTCTAAATACCTTCTTTGGTGCCTTTCAAACTCCTTTCCTGACCACAATGGTATAACCACTTCTCAGATGGATATGGCCCCCCCGCACATTTTTAAAAAATAAATATTATCTATTAGCCTTCTGTGTGAGTGCAGCAAAAATGCTTTTTCTTCACCCATCCTAAATCTTGGTCATCCAGTTTTATCCTTAAGCGGCCATGGTCTTACTGACCTGTGACATCGCCTGTCTTGGTAAGGAAGCAACAAGGTATCCTTTAAGCCTATCCTCTGAAGTGAATGGGGCGCATGTCAGCTCAGTGGCTCTGACCCAGGCTCTGCAGTGGGCTGGCCAGTTTAAGCCTAGCTCTGTCCCTTACCTCAAAATCTGCTTCCTGATTTATGTGTAAATCAGAGAGAATAACACTACCTTCCTCGCAGTGCTATTGTGAGGATTAAATGGGATGATATGGGTAGCGTCCATAAGAGTGCCTGAGGTATGGTGAATGCTCAGGGAAGTGAACAACCGTTATTATATGTATTTCTGAAGGACTCTGCTTGAAATGCCAGCGGCTACTGGATAGATTTCACTGACAACTTTGTCTAACCTAGCTCTATTTGAACCTGCACAAAATGGTTCGGGGACCCTATTCTAGGATAAAAGAGTCAATCTGTAAAAGGTCCTTTTTTTCACAACAATCTAAAATTAAACAGAGGAAAAACTTTTTTTAAAAAAGAGGTGTCCTTTCAAGATAAAGCATACAAACTTTAAAAAAACATACAGACCTATGTGTGAAGTCTGCTCTACCACCTGCCATCTATGAGCTTGTCCATTCTGAGACTTAGTTTTCTCATCTATAAAATAGAAATAATCATGCCCATTTTGTAGGACTTTTTTTGTGGGACTTAAGTAGTGTGACATTTATTTTTTATTTTATTTTATTTTTCTTTTTTGAGAGGCTGAGGCAGGAGGATTACTTGAACCCAGGAGTTCAAGACCAGCTTGGGTAACATAGTGAGACCCTGTCTCTACCAAAAAATAAAAAATGTACAAAAGAAAAAGCCACTGTGTAGAGGAAATGGAGGACTTAAGAGGAGATTGGTAGAAAACATACTTTATGAACTGGGTATATGTGTTGGGGCATAGATATCAATGACAGAAGAGGTAAAAGAGTGAGAAAAATAGGCAAGTCACATTTTATGTGGAGGGTGGCAGGCAAAGAGAGGAGTGCTTGTGCAGGGAAACTCCCGTTTTTTGTGTTTTTTTTTCCTCGTGCCTCAGCCTCCTAAGTAGCTGGAATTACAGATATGTGCCACCATGCTCGGCTAGTTTTTTTTGTTTTTTTTTTTTTTTTTAGAAAGAAAGAAAAAGAATAAAGAAGAGGAGGAAAAAGGAAGAGAAAGAGAGAGAGAGAATGGGAGTATTGCTTTCTTGCCCAGGCTAGAATGCAGTTTAGTAATGGGTATTGAAAACCTCTTTTATACCAATAATTATACTTGATGTAAACAGGAAGGAATAAGGGAAGAAAATAACAAACGAGCGGCCAACCAATATTTCATTTAAACCTATGAAATGCTATGCGATTACTGAGGAGTGATTTACTTCCAATTATGTAGTCACTTATGGAATAGGTGTGAGGTGGTAATGTATGTTTTATGTATTTGAAGTGGAGAGTTCTATAAATGTTTATTAAGTTTACTTGTTCCGGGTCTGAGTTCAAGTCCTGGATGTCCTTGTTAATTTTCTGTCTCGTTGATTTATAAAATCGTTAGCTCTTCTTGTTAAATTGATCCTTTTGCCATTATGTAATGTCCTTCTTTGCCTCTTTTGCTCTTTGTTACTTTAAAGTCTACATTATCAGAGGCGAGAATTGCGTCTCCTGCTTTTTATTTGTTTATTTTTACTCTCTGATTGGTTGATAAATCTTCCTCCTTCTCTTTGTTTTGAGTCTGTGTATTGTTGCATGTGAGATGGGTCTGGATGCAGCATACCGATGGGTTTTGGCTTTTTATCCAATTAGAATATATATAACTTTAATACTGGCATTTGATGCTAGCTGGCTGTTTTGCCCATTAGTTAGTGTAAATTTTTCATTGTGTTAATGCTCTTTGCTTATTGATATATTTTTGGAAAGGCTGATACTGGTTGTTCCTTTATATGTATAGTGCTTCTTTCAGAAGCTCTTGTAAAGCAGGCCTGGTGGTGGTGAACTCTCTAAGTACTTGTTTGTTCGCAAAGGATTTAATTTTTCCTTCGATTATAAAGCTTAGTTTAGCTGGATAGGAAATTCTGGGTTGAAAGTTCTTTTCTTTAAGGATGTTAAATATTGGTCCCCACTCTTTTCTGGCTTGTAGGGTTTCTGCTGAGAGATCTGCTGTAAGTCTGATAGGTTTCCCTTTATGGGTAACCTGACCTTTCTCTCTGGCTGCCCTTAGTATTTTCTCCTTCATTTCAACCCTAATAAATCTGGCGATTATGTGCCTTGGGGTTGGTCTTCTTGAAGAATATCTTTGTGGTGTTCTCTGTATTACCTGGAGTTGAATATTACCCTGCCTTGCCAGGTTGGGAAAATTTTCCTGAATGATATCCTGAAGAGTATTTTCCAACTTGGATTCATTCTCTTCATCACATTCAGGTACACCTATCAAACGTAAATTAGGTCTTTTCACATAGTCCCATATTTCCTGGAGACTTTGCTCATTCCTTTTCATCCTTTTTTCTCCAATCTTGTCTTCTCGTTTCATTTCACTGAGCTGGTTCTCGACTTCTGATGTCCTTTCTTTTACTTGATCAATTCGACTGTTTAAACTTGTGCATACTTCGCGAAGTTCTCGTGTTGTGTTTTTCAGCTCCATCAATTCACATATATTCCTCTCTAAATTGTCCATTCTCGTTAACATTTCGTCAAACCTTTTTTCAAGGTTCTTAGTTTCTTTGCATTGGGTTAGAACAAGTTCTTTTAATTCACAGAAGTTTCTTATCACCCACGTTTTGAAACCTGCTTCTGTTATTGGAACACACTCGTAATCTATTAAGCCTTGTTCCGTTACTGATGAGGAATTGCGATCCCCTGTAGAGGGAGAGGCATTCTGATTTTGAGTATTCTCTGCCTTTTTACGCTGATTTCTTCCCTTCATTATATATTTATCCGTCTGTTGTCTTTGTAATTACCGACTTTCTAACTAGGTCTCTGAGCAGACGTCGAACTTGTTGATTCCCAGCGCCGAAATCTGAGCAATCCACTGCACCGGCCAAAATAGCGGTGCCAAGATTGATGATGCTTTTCTGCCCGGGAATCTCCGGACTCTGCACCAAAAACTGGCGCGCTAAGGCACCAGCAAAACCGCCGCGCCGGCCACAAGAGTCACCCTGGTGACCCGTGGGGCTCCTCTGCTGGGAATCTCTTGGTCCGTGAGCAACAAAAATTCGTCTGAAAGTGTGGCGTCCTCTTGTTCTCTGCGCTTTCACTGGGAGCTAGGAGCCTGAGCTGCTAGTGATCAGCCATCTTGGATCTCTCTCAGTAGTGTGACATTTATAAAGCATCTGGCATAATGCTTCCCCCAAGCAGGAATTTCATTTGATTCCTCTTCCTCCTCCAAATAACATTTTACTTCTTTTATTATGGAATGAACACTGCCTACCCCAGTACCTAGTAGCTTGTATGTGATTTAGTGCTATTTTTGGAAAAATTAAGAATGATTTTCAATGCGATTGGTTTAGTCTGCCAAAGATGGGGGAAGGTGAGATTTTAAAAAAGAAAAATTCTTAAAATTCCTTCCAAGTACTATGAAAGGCTCTACTTAGCCCTCTTTTAGTAATACTTTAATTGCTTTGCTATAGGCTATGTGTTTTCTGTGTGGTCTGTAGTAAGGTGTTTAAATTTGTGAAATAATAATTTGAATCTGACTGTGGACATGCTTCATAAATTCTCCTAAAGGAGTCTGGATACAGGATGGGAACAAAGGAAGAGGAAGATGTGAGGGCAGGGAAAATCCAACTCCCTTCTGCAGGAGGAGGGCCTGTGGAGTGCATCCCTTTTCCTTCCACCGGCCCAAGTTTGCCTGCTGGGACCTGGCACATTCCTTAGTGGCCTGGGTTAAATACATCTGCTTGTGTCTACACATAACGGGAATTGACCACAGACCTGGGCTGTTTCTGCAGCCAACACAGCAATTCAGTACCCCTGGTGGGTAATAGATGTGTGTTTGTATCTAGCTATGGATGACTCTACCATATAAAAACAAGGCTGGTGTCTCCAGACTGCCCTCGGGCGTTCAAGGGGGGCCATCCTGCAGCCAGCACTCAGAGGAAACATGATAGGCCTCTGCTTACCTTCACTCCGTGGGAGGGAAGCCGGAATGCCTGTTCCGAGGTAGCCTTGCCACAGAGAAAATTGCCTGCTGTTTGCGGGAGGGTTGGGAGCAGCACTAGTCACTGGGTCTTGTCAAGGTCAGATTCTAGGCAGACTTTGACTGAAGCTGGTTAATATATTTATTCTGAAGCCTAATGCAATCCAAGGAAGAGTTGTTTATTTACATCTTTGCTAAATTCTCCAGGTTGCCTTTTAAAACCTCATCCCATAAACAAATTTCCTCTTAAATCCATTCTGTTGGTTGGGGAGATGGTGCCCACCTGTTTTCCAAGTTCTCCATTTACAGTGTTTGTTTTTCTTATTTCTGATGAATCACAGAGCCAAGCCAGTCTCCTAGACAGAGTTCCAAAAAGCAGTGAGCATTTTCTCCCTAGAAGTAGCTGAAAAGCCAAACATTGTTTCTAACAGGAGGCAACACCAGGAAAGGCTGTGAGGACAGAGCCCCGTTGTTGTCTGTTTAAATGAAATGAATGACAAAATAAACCAGGAGAGCTGTAGAGTGAGAGCTGCAACTGAAATTTTCCCAAAGAGGAAAGAAAACACACAGCTTGATTCTTCATTCTATATTAAATGTAATCTGCCAGCCAGGACCAGCTAGATAATTGGCCCAGCCCAGTGCAAAATGAAAATCCAAGGGCTTTTCTTCAAAAATTACCAAGAATTTCAAGACAGCAGAGCACTAAACCAAGCAGGGGCCCTGTACAACTGCACAGACCTCATGCCCGTGAAGCCGGGCTTGTCCCTGAGACAGAGCCACAAGAAGGGACCAGACAAGGGTTAGGCAAGTGAGGCATTTGTCTTGGGTACAAAATTAAAAGGGATGTTTAAAAACTTCATAATCAGGATAAATAATATTATAATGCAATATTTTTTAAACTCAAAATTCATGCAAAAAAATTATGATAAACAAAATATGAGAATTATAAATAAAAGACTGTGAACATGTATAACTGGCCCCACTCTCTTTAAATCTTACCTCACCTGCCTCACCTTATGAGGCCAACTTCTTGTTTTTCTAGTTGGTCCAGCCAGGCCCCTCAGGCTTCCAGATTACCCCACAAACCAAATGCCATAGCCCAAAAGATTTCAGTGAGGAGTACAACAGACCCTCACAAGACAACACTAATTTCCTTTTTTTTAAAATTTTATATGTATTATTATTATTTTTTTTTTCTCTCTGAGACAGAGTCTTGCTATTTTGCTCAGGCTGGGCTCAAAACCACAATCTTCCTGCCTCAGCCTCCCTAATAGCTGGGACTACAGGCACATTCCGCGGCCCCTGGCTACATTAATTCCTTTAGAGAAACAGCTTCTCCAGGTAGAAAGTGAGCCGGCAAACATGAGACATCAGGAATCACTGGGAAACTAGCAGGCAGAACTCCACAGCAGCCCTCTCCTTGCCACTCTGCAATCATGCAAGGATTTCCGATGGAAATGGTTAGAGGCATGCAAAGATTTCCTGGCGTTGAGCTGAGATCTCAAATAATTTGGAAAAATTTGAAGATAGTGAATTTGGTCTTATGAGGGGAAATAAAGAAGTGAGACAAAAAATATGTGATAATATTTAAATATACTTAATATAATGATGGCAAGATGAATATCTCTACAGAGGACAAAAACTAGAAGGGGATATAATGTAAGAAGTTGGAAAGGAGGTCATCTTCCCTAGGGAATTTTAAGAGCAACACTGAGGAAGTGGCAGTTGTGTTACCAGAGAGAAAAAAACGCTGCTTTGTGATGGGATAGAAATTTAGACAAACCAGAGGTGGTGAGAAGGATGACCTTCATCCTGGACACAAAAACAGTTCAAGTCTCTTTGGGGACATTTTTGAAAGAGGAAGGTTGCCAAGGGGCATGAGAAAGTTTTGATTCTGTTCACAGTAGAGTTGTTAATTCTAAAGTCTTAGGAGATTTTCAGGGTGGAATGATAGTTGCTTATGGAGTGGAGACAGCAGTTAGTGTATAGGTAAGAAAGAGAGCCCAGAAGACTCCAGAGGAAAGTATGTTTCTGAGTCAACAATTCTCAGAGGATGGAACTAAGAGCCCTGTTAGCAATAGGCTGTTTCTCAAACTGGGCCACAGGATGCAAGAACAATGCCAAGATAGATAGCTATTGGAAGTCACAAAATAAATGCAGTATATGTGTCTGAGTTCTTTACATAAAACTTTACATAAAGATTTAGGGTTGTGGGGGTCAGATGGAGGACTGGAGTGATATTTATTTTCTTTTTTGAGATAGAGTCCCTGTTGCCCAGGTGGGAGTGCAGTGGCATGATTGCAGCTCACTGCAACCTCCACCTCCCAGGTTCAAGCAGTTCTCCTGCCTCAGCCTCCCAAGTAGCTGGGATGACAGGCACCCACCACCACACCCTGCTAATTTTTGATTTTTAGTAGAAACGGGTTTTTACCATGTCACCCAGACTGGTCTCCAACTCCTGACCTCAAGTGATCCACCTGCCTCAGCCTCCCAAGTGCTGGGATTATAGGCATGAGCCACCGCACCAGGCCAATATTTATTAATAGAATACACAATTTGAGTGGATTCTTATAAAACATAAAACCAAAAAATTTTTCTTATTTACAAATATTGGCCCCCCTGTTACATCGTAGAGACTGGTTCTCAAATACTAAAAAAAAAAAAAAAGAAACAAACCTTCCTTCCTATTCATTTTGATGGCTTCAAAGTATTCAGTGAGTAAGGGTTTGTTAGTATGGTAGGAAGGGCAGCACAAATTTGCCGTCCTCAGCCACTGGGGGTATTTTGATGGAAAGCCTAAGAAGAACAGCAGTGACAGCCAGATTGGATGAGATTTGGTGTCTAGAACAAAGCACTCCCACTTTTTCAAATTAGCGTAGTGATGTAATGAAGTGAAAAGCTGAACAAGGGCAGGAAGATGTGGAGGAGAGGGGCCATGAGGGGATGGCATCCCTGGGCACTGGACCCAGGACCCTGGGCAGACAGGGAGGTCTCCATCTGGGGCAGAAGGAGCAGCCCAGCTGGTATTCATGTGTGTTTTAATTAGCAGACACAAATGGTTTTGCTTTTACTGAGGTGTCTGTGGGCTCTCAGAGTGCTTACTGTGCAGTGAACTTAGACAAAATGCCAAGCTGATGTCTGACAGAAAAGAAGAAAAACTTTTCATTCTAACACCAATTTTAGACATGAGAGAGGTGCTATTTGCTCTTCTAATACTCTGATAGCTTTAAACTTTACCAAATAATTTTAAGATGCCTAAAACCTGACTATGAGTCTCCCGATTTTCATAAGAGAAATATTTCCTGAGCAGGCAGTTGTAAAGACAGTTAATTAAAGTCATCTTTTTTGTTTTGTTTTAAGAGATAAAATATTATGTTTCCCAGGCTGGTCTCAAACTTTTGGGCTCAATCAATTCTCCTGCCTCAGCCTCCCAAGTTGCTAGGACTGTAGGCACACACCACCATGCCTAGCTAAGAGCTTTTTTGAATGGGCAGTAGGAACACCTGCCTGTGTTAAGTTTTCATAACTATTTTTAAGACATGAAAGTTCCTTGATTGTATAGTTATTTTTCAATAATTATGTGGTTGTGGTTATGCTATTAATCCACAATAGATATCTCTCTGACAAAAAAAAAAACCTGTAAATGAAATGCAAATAACTTCAGTGGAAAACTTATAATTGTAAGCACGTTAGGAAAATGAAAATCTTCAGTATATTTATATACCTTAGCTTGCCCTTGATATCACACAAGGCAAGGAAATGATGGTGTTGATAGTCTGAATGCTGTGGTCAGGCCTGGCCCTTGGATTTGGAACCCATGGGTGAGTTTTAATGTCAATATAACTTTATTGTCTATATTTCAAGGCATTTTTCTTGACAGAATTTATAAATTTAGGAGTATTAAACAGTTTCTGTAGTTTATTCATTATATGTTTTCTATTGTCCAAAGACAAAATTATAATAAATTTAGTTTAATGATCCAGCTGATTTTTACTTGCAATTTTAGAATTGGGTGACACCTCCTTCTGTAAAATAGAATGAGTGTTCCGATGAGCTGAGAAGAGGAAGTTGGCTTTAGGCAGAAAAGGGCTGGAAAAAGGTAGAAACAGAGGACAAAAAGTGGATTGGTCATTTCATAGTTACTTCTCTTGTGAAGATTAAAGCAAGGGGGACTTCTTTATTATGCTGGCTAAAAATAGCTTGCTTGGGGATTTGGCAATTATCTGTCTTTTTGTCCTGATTTCTAGGAAGCTCAGATAAACAGCTTCATTTCAGCATAGTGATCTAGAACTTCAGCATGAGCGACTCCATTTTGATTTGGCCTATTAGGCCTAATGGGGTACCTCTGGCCAAACTAATGGCCTCCTATCAATGTTATTTAACTATATTTGTATGTTTATTTTTTGGCTTAAATTTTTTAAAGTTAAATTGTTTTCTTTAAGATACAGTATAGTCACATGATTCAAAACAGTAAGTTTTACAAAATAATGTCACAAGAAGGTCTCCCTCCTACTCCTGTTCCCCAGGAACTCCTCTGGCATTCCAGAGACAGCTAATGTTACCAGATCTTTTTGTATCTTACTGGAACCCTTCTAGGCATTTACAAGCAAGCATGTGTGTAGGGATCTTCTTAATCAAATAGCAGCACACAGCACACAGAGTTGTGTACCTTGCTTTTAACACATCGTAGAATTCTATTTAAACTTATGGAATGTTCTCATCTTTATGATGGCAAAGTGTTCAGTAGTATGGACATATCACACTTTAGCCATTCCTCTAAAGGTGATCTTTTAAGATATTCTCAGTCTTGAGCAATTTTAAAAAATGATACCATGTAAAACCTTGCCTATACACTATTTCTCAGATGTCCTGGTATATTTAAATAACTTCTTGAGTATAGAACTGTTCAGTGTAATATTTTTAATGCTGAAAGACATTTGTCAAGTATTTAGTCATTTCATTACACAAGTAATGTAATACAATGCTATGGATATAGCAAAGGAGGGAGGGAAAAATGTTCCAGAAGCCTAGGGACCCTGGGATTGGGAAATTTCCAAAGTGTTGTGACGATATTATGTATTCTGTTTCCTGATCTATTTGGGAATTAGAGTTATGCCCTGCTCAGCTCTCACCAACGCACATTTCTGCTTTGGAACCAATGATAGGTGTTTGGGTTTTGTAGGAACTGATGACCATTTTTCAGCTATTGCACTGGAATGGAAGCCTAAAAGCCCTTCGTGAAACAAAGTGTTCCCGACAGGTAAGATTTTCCAATCAAGTCTAGGTTAGTGTTATATGAACTCAGTAGGCGGCTCGTCATTTTCCTAAGAGATTTTCTTTATTCCGATTTTTCCAAATATAAATTTGGTGCCTTATTTATTAAAAGCAGAGAACACATGAAGAAGTATATATAACAGTCTCATTTAGTCAGGGACTGACCAAATATATACATTAAAAGAACTTTGGCTGGGCACAGGACTGATTTAGGTACCTGTACTCAATGCAAATCAAAAGGATCATAAAGGCAGACGGCTTCTAAAGCAAATGCTGGACCCACTCCATGCACCTCCCCTGCCTCCTTGGAACGTGTGCCCTCATGCACCTTCTGATGCAGAAACTTGAAAATGCATTGCTTCTGAAACCTCCTCACTGGAGGTTGGTGGTAGGAGAAGAGTATTTCCCACTCCTGCCAAAGTCCCCCGTAAACAACAGAAATGATTATAAAGGTTGGCAAGCGGGCATTTAATCCCTCCCATTTTTTTGGTTTAGAAGTTTCTCCTTTATTTTTCAGAGACAGGGTCTCCCGATTTCTTTGTTGTTTATGAGGAGTACCCCTTCCCCTTTTTTAATAGCTAATGTAAACCCCCTCCTGGGTATTTAATGGTTTTCACCCGTTGTTCTCCAAGATTTATCCTTCCTCTACCCACCATTAGAATGTGTGTTAAAATGTTGTTTATTTCTGAAAATTTCCTAATAGGAATTTGTATGAGGAAGAAAGCCTCTAGGAGTCAGCAAGGTGAAGGTGGATGTAAGGAGCTTTCCATGCATTGCAGCCCCCCGGAGTTTTTAGTTATTCTTTGCTTAGAAAGTCTAGGTTTCACTTGTCAAAGATAGAAAAGAAATGAGTAGCTGACAATGGCTTTGGGTTTTTTTCTTTGTTTTTTCCTTTTTCTTTGATTTTATAAAAGGCCTTTGAAATATGCTGGTTGGGTTATAAACACTTTTCCATGATTGTTTTTAATTTGTTAAAGTCATAAATGCATACCATATGCTCTTGAAAATAAAAATAAGCAATGCCTTCACTCCACATGATCAACTCTGCATATGACGTTATTATGTATTGACGAATTTTTCACACAAGAATTGACAGGCAGTAACTAATTTTTAAATTGTTTGCAAAAGTAAAAGACAATGTACCATGCTGGTATCATTATGATATCAATAATGGAGATGTCTACCTTGCATCATACATTCCTAAACTCCCTTCTGTAGTTACTGCGAGGAGTTGGACCGTCTTTCTTGTGCTAACAGCATAGTTGATTCTCCTGGTTTCTAAGTTTTGCTCTAAACTAAGAGCTTCCTGCTTTCTTCAGTGGATTTGACCAAACCCCATTCTGCCCAAGTCCCTCTGTAGGGCTACTTCCCTCTCTCTATCTTGCCAAAGGAAATAATGCTGAGCAGCGGGTTTCGATGAATAAATGAGGCCATATTCATACCAATTGTTGTAGGAATGTATTTTCAGTGAATGGCTTGTTTTTCTAGAGACGGCAGAGCCGTGTTTTGTGAACATTATTGAGTCATTCCTGGTGGTGTATTTGGACTCAACCTGGAGTGATGTGCTTTGTTTGCTAGGCTAACTTAGCCCTTCATTCCCTTTTACAGAAGTAAACCAGTGGGTTTTGGTTTCAGTTTTTGAACATGAGAGAGGCTGGACTGTTCATAAAACCCTAATGGATGTGGGGAGCAGGGGAAGGCATGTGGACCGGTACCTGTGTTGCTGTTTACTGACACCCTGGACCTTGTTTCTTGGCCCCCAGGAAGTCATCTCCTACTATTCTCAGTATTCTCTAGATGAAAAGATGCGCAGCCACATGGCCCTGGACTGGATCATGAAGGAGCGGGAGGCACCAGGAATTGTCTCTCAAGAGCTACGAACGGCCCTCAGGCAGTTGGAGGAAGCCAGGAAAGCAGGACAAGAACTACGGTTTTACAAAGAAAAGAAAGAAATCCTGAGCTTAGCCCTGACTCAGATCTGCAGTGACCCTGACACTTCCTCACCCAGTGATGATCAGCTGAGTCTCACGGCCCTATGCAGCTATCACTAGCAAGGCCAGGCCCCAGGTGCCCCCAGTGATGACTCTAGCATTAGGAGTCTCAGTGAAGAGGTCCTCAGAGGGTCTAGCATCTTTAGCTACTACCTGAAGGCTGTCCTAACCCTCTCCACACAATGCATTTACAGAGTATGAGAGTTGTAGGACCCTTACAAGACCCAACAAGCCACCCGATGCATTTGTTTCCATCACACTCTCAATAGTTCCAGCTCAGGATGAAAGGATAGACACAGAATTGTTTGACTAGCTCCAACCTAAAGCCTGATTGACCTGTGCCTTGCTAGACTATATAAGTTGTTTCAAAGAATAGGTCCAAGATAGCATTGCCCAAAAGAACAGCACCCAGAACTAGGTGAAGTAGCATGACAGCAGTTTTAAAAAAAATACTTAGGATTAAATAAATAATACAGATTGTTTTTAAAAATATGCAAGGATCAGAGTCTTTTTCTAAGCTTTGTAAGCTAATCAATAGTTTATGTCCTACTAGATACACTCCAAAGCTCCAGCGGAAATTCTATCTAGACATCCCACCCAAAGATCTTGAAATAGTAATAGTATGAAAATATTAAATAAAATTAATGTTTAAAATGTTTTGTAATAATAATTTTTTAAAACCCATACTCTTCCATATTTGGGGATAAATATCACCTAGAAAAGTAGCTTCACTCTTCTTCCTCAAGAATTAATATCCAATTTTTATGAGTCTTGCAATCAATTATGTTCATTTTCAATTTGCAAATAGATAACCTAAACTAATTTGTTCTTATTTCTGCCACTGCAAACATAGCTACAGGGAGCAAACTTAATGGCATTTTAAAGATTAAAACATTTTGAAAAATTAATAGCTTGTAACAAAGAATGCTTGCATTTGATTAGTTTCACTAGCATTTGAAAGAAGGAATCTTTAGCTTTCAAATGTAGTATGATTATTAAGGTTAAGTAACTGGAATCTTCTCTAAAGGAGAAATGACATTGCTGTCTCTATTTGACTCATCTATATGGGTCAATCAACTGATTAGAAAATCAAAAGCCAATAAAAACTTTTTTTTTTTTTTGTAGTAGAGATGAGATTTCATCATGTCGCCCAGGCTGGTCTCAAACTCCTGAGCTTAAGCCATCTGCCTGCCTCTGCCTCCCAAAGTGCTGAGATTACAGGCATGAGCAAACATTTCCTGGCCTAAAATAATTTTTAGATAGTTCTTGGTCACTCAAATTTAAGAATGTCTGCAATGTCAATTTTAAATGCTCATAGGTATTTCCATATCTATAACATGAAAAGGATTATTCTGGATTTTATCCAGTAGTTCAAATTAAAGAAAATGTTTTTCTCATTTAAAATAATTTCTTTTTCTTTTGTTTATGGAAGTGCACACTACCTTCACTGAAAGCAAAACCATTATAATTAAAGTTTACAAAATATAATATTTTAACCTCATATCTAGTAACTATGGACAAAGGTAACTATCACTCCTTAAATCCACATAAAAACTACTGTAAGTGTTCATGTATTTTGGAATTAGAATTGATAATAAAAGATCATCGTGTATCACATATCTCACACCAGGAGAAAATTTAGCTATGTCATTGTCCTACTTTAATATATTTTAAAGGTAATAGTAATTTTCAACACATTTTATTTTAAAATATTATTATTATTATTATTACTATTATTATTTTGAGACGGAGTTTCGCTCTTGTTACCCAGTCTGGAGTGCAATGGCGCGATCTCGGCTCACCGCAACCTCCGCCTCCTGGGTTCAGGCAATTGTCCTGCCTCAGCCTCCTGAGTAGCTGGGATTACAGGCACGTGCCACCGTGTCCAGCTAATTTTTTATATTTTTAGTAGAGACGGGGTTTCACCATGTTGACCAGGATGGTCTCGATCTCTTGACCTCGTGATCCACCCGCCTCGGCCTCCCTAAGTGCTGGGATTACAGGCGTGAGCCACCACGCCCGGCCTTAAAATATTATTTTAACAAAAGTTATGTTTCTCTCCACAATGAGGCTAAATGTCACCTAGAAAAGAATTTTATTCCCTTATATTCCTGAAAAAGAATCAGAATGAACATTTTTATGTTGAATAAATTTTAAAATTTGGGAAATTTTCTATTTAAAGTTAATTTTTTTCAAAAAGCCATTACTCTTTACATTGTCATTTCCAAAAAGCCACAATTTCCCATGTTGGATGTGATTAAAGTTAGGCACACCTTTACTGCATTTGCAGCCTTTGACAATTATCTCCTCAAACTGACACATCTTAATCAGATGCAGGGACAGGGACCAGATGGGACAATATCAAATTTACTTTCTGTCCTACAAGTTACAAACTACACCCATTCTGTAAATTGAACATAGTGGTTCTCCCTTGGCCATTGTCAGTTTTTCCTGACTGGTCAAAACTGCCCATTCTTCCTGGAATGGTATGAAAGCTTCAGCAAAAGAAAAGAATCTTTGCTGGTCCCTTTAATGCTCAATTGATGGTAAATGAATTTCAGCTGAGACACAAGGACTGTCAGTATATCATATAAACATCTTTATAGCCTAGAGAAAAGAGGGTTGAAGAGCAAAGCAGATTTATTTTTTTTCCTTTTCTATGTCTTGCACGGAACAACACACTGTGATAAAGGGGACTAGAGTGGAAGCTTCCCTGTTTAAACACATGAAGCTCTGGGTCCTAGCCTTTTTGGTTATAAACCATTTGAGACTCTGATAAAAGCTATGGATCATCTCCTAGGAAAATAGAACAAAACATATACATTTAAATTACACAATTCCAGAGTATATGCGCCCCCCTCCACCCAACAAAGTCCATGGATTGCCCTAGGGGTCCTTAGATTCTTGTTTAGAACTGGTGATTTTGAACACAACATACAGGGTCAAACTTTACATCAGGGATCCAACATAACTCAGACATAGCCCAGGTAGCCTGTTTCTAACACAACTGTCATAATCCTAAATCCAAAATTGCACTGTATTTGACAAGAGATAGTTTAATGTCCACCAAATCCAAATTTACCATATTATTGTTTTTAAAAAGGCAGTTTAAAGCAAACTAGTCACTGAACTTGGGTGAATGGGTCAGAAACTACAGATTTAATAAAGTTGTACCTCTAATGTTCAGAATTTGGTTGTCTATTTGTTCAAAAGCTATAGTTTACTCCTATTTTTGCTATTAAATTTACCTATTTCTAGAAATGTAAAATAATTAAACCATAGATATTCCTGAAATGCTGTCCCTTTATCAACTATGAATCTGATCAGCTAAGTCTCAGAAAAAAGAGAATCAAAAGCATAAAGGTTTAACATTTTTCTGTTTCTTTAGAGAGTCTTTAAAGCCAGAAGTATTGTAGTTAACTTTCTCTCTAGCTGAGATGCTTTAGAGAATTCTGAGTTTTATCATGCCATAGCTTTCTTTTTATCCAAAGGACAAAAGAAGCCGAACTAAGAATAGTTTTGTACCATATTCGAAGGTAAATATTAGTTCAGATACTCTTATATATTGTTGATTTTTTGTTTGTTTGTTTTGCCTTACAAAAATGTGAATATCAAGATTTCTTCTATAGTGTCCATCCTAAAAGGCTAACATTAAGACTGCTTTTAGCCAAAGCTCTAGGAAAATGCCCTTCTCCTTCTAACACTGGTTCTCAATTTTGGCTGCACATTAGAAATACCCAAGGAACTCTGAAAATCCTAAATGTCCAGATTGTACCCAAACCAATTATCTCAGACTCTGGGAGTGGAGCGCAGTCATCAGTATGTTCTAAAGCTCCCCAGGCAGTTCTAACTTGCAGAAGGTTGATTGATAACCACTGCTCTCTCCTGAAGTACTGACTCAGAGGTCTATGCCTAACCAGTGGGAACTTTTACTCCACTTGACCTTGGCCTCAAACTCAAATGTAGAGCTCTTCTGAGCTAGGTAGGAGCAAATTTTTTTGCTTGGTTAAGAGGTCTCTCCTGGAACCCAGGACTAAAGCAGGGCAAGTACACACACATGTGCATACACGCACAAACACCCCTCATTTGAGCAGGAGAGCCAGATTCTGCCCCAGGGTCCAGGCTTTCTTTCTCAAATATAATAGATAACTATCTGCGCCATATTAAATATATGGTACTTGTTTAAAAATACAACTACCCACGCTGCATCTTAGACATGGCGACCAAATTCCAGGAGAGGGTCTGGATTGTATACCACTTTACCAGGTGTTTCTGATCACACTTCAGCTTGAGCTCTTCTGGGTTAAAGCTACCTAACACATCCTTTACTGGGCAGCAGAGCCCTGGCTTCTGTAGAGAGAGCGCAGAAAGGAATAAAGGAATGTGTGAAAGGTTGCCTCTCACCCCTCCTGGAAGCTAGAGAGAAGAAGGGGCAAAGGGATGTGTTGCATTTACCTCCCAAATGAGCAGCACCCACTCTTTGATCACTTTGGCCCCAACATTTGGTATTGCTTTTAATCCCTTTCCTAGAAACCGTAAAAATATCTATCAGCTCATGGTTAAAATCACTTTTTAAAATCTAACTAAGTCCCAGTAAACACTTTCCTCCTTGGAGCAAAGTAAGTGGTGAGAAAGGCGAGCAGAAGTTTCTTTTGAGAGCTATTGATTCTCTAGTGTTGTTAGTTCCCAAGCAAAATTCCCAAATTGCCACCTACTTATAGGCAGTTCCCGATTTTAACCCCAACTGTGCTCCACAATTTGTAAGTCCATTAGTTCAACTGTGAGGATAATACATTTTCTATAGGATCAAGATCATAAATGGTGGTAAGTTTCCCAGACAAGCCAATACGGCCATAGGGTGCCTAAAACATTGACCTATGGGACACAATGCAGCTCTGGGTTGTGAGTGGGCATAGGAAGGTAGTACAAGGAGCAGCTGGGGGTCTAGGGCATCATACGGAAACGCCTCCCTGGAGTGTATTTCTCAGTTTCAGACTGGTTCTCCAGACACCCCCTTTATTTTTCCTTTGTCCCCTCATAGATTAGCTTACCGACCCCCACCCACTCCCATGACCTATTGCCTCTTCTGATCATGGCTTTTTCTACGTTTTGACTTGCTAAGGAAGAGATGATATTTTTTCCTGCCTTTCCTACAAAACTTTTGAAAGTGTCTGAGTTAGTACCACTAGAAACAGGAACATTTGGGTAACCTGAAAATGGCAGCCACTAAGCATCTTCTCAGAGTCTATTTTTACCAGGGCCTGTGAGGAAAGACATGAGCACATAAGGCAAAACTGAGCGAGACAGGATAGCCATGGAGTATGACCCAGTACCCAGACCTCTGAGGTTCCTGCTTCTCTGGTATTGGCTTCACATGATGTTGCCCCGTTCTGATCGCAGCTAGCTACCCCATAGGCCAGCCAGTGATTCTGGGTAATCTGGCTTAAAACCACAAACTGGACCAATCAGTCTGTCCTCTCAGGGATGTGAACTAAAAAACAGGGAAGAAATTGGCCAATTGGAGTTGGAGGCTAAAGTGGAAAGAGTCTGCCCACAAGAGCTGTGGTCTCTGCAGGTAGAAGGGATGAAGAAGCAGGAACCATGAGTCAGCAAAGGAAGCTGATGAGTAGAAAGGGGAGAAGTTGCTTGGTGTAGAGTGCAGTTGCAGAGAGAGGCAGACACAGGAGATGATGAGGCCCAGGAGGGCATGATGATGATGAGGAACTGCTGGCCCATGTGCCCTGCAATAACCTTTCCTTGGTTGCAAGGATCACATACCTCGCAACCTAAGAAATCCCACTGTATTAGTCCATTTTCACACTGCTGATAAAGATACTCCTGAAACCGGATAATTACAAAAGAAAGAGGTTTAATGGACTTACAGTTCCATGTGTCTGGGGAGGCCTCACAGTCATGGCAGAAAGCAAGGAGGAACAAGTCACATCTTACATAAATGGCAGCAAGAAAAGAGAGAGCTTGTGCAGAGAAACTGCCATTTTTAAAACCATCAGATCTCGTGAGACTTACTCACTATCACGAGAACAGCAGGGGAAAGACCCACCCCCATGATTCAATTATCTCCCACAGGGCCCCTCCCACAACGCATGGGAATTATGGGAGCTGCAAGATGAGAATTGGGTGGGGAGACAGAGCCAAACCATGTCACCCACCTTACTCATTTCAGAGCGAAGCCACACTTTATTATTCTGGTCTTTTCAACCTAAGAAAACACCAGAAAGCTGACACAAGGAAGACGTTCAAGCGACAGAAATGCTGCTGAGAAAACAAGATTTAAGACTGGTGCAGGGTTAACTTTCTCCTCACCCACTGCCCCCTCGTTTCAGTGTTAGGTCTCATGCTGTCAGGAGTTCTCCCCAACTCTGAAATAAACTTATGTATTATGTGCTAACCATACTGTTCTTGCTCCATACATAGAAATTCCTGTGTTCTCACGTTCCACAGGAGGTCTGACTACAGGGGGAAAACAGAATTCTATTTTTACAGAGATAGAATTCATAACCTCGACTATTTGTTGTCTTCTTCAAAAATTAATCACCTAGGGAAATTAATAACATGTTATGACCATACTCAAAAGTGCCGTCTTTGCCAAAGACATTCCTGTCACTAACTCCCTTGAGAATGGCCCCCTGAGTCTGAGTGAGCCAAAAAACTCCCTTGAGAATGGCCCCCTGAGTCTGAGTGAGCCAAAAAAAAAAGCAGTCTCTTGTAGGCTGAAAGACCTCAGCGTCCTGAACGGACCAGTTCATCTCGACTATCAGGCCCAACACTTAGCAGGTGCTCAGTGTTGAGTGGAAATCTGTCATAAATGTCTTGACGCCTTCCTTCTTCTCTTCTTGGGGAAGAACCGTATCTGGCTCTAGTCTGCTGGTTTATTTCAGGACTCACTTGGTTGCAAGATAGAAGCCCAAATCAACCTGCTAGGCAAATAGAGACGTTACCGGTTCATCATACAAAATAGTCCCAGGAGAGTTTCTGCTCCAAGTATACTTGGATCAAGGCACAGAAATCAGGGTTTAGTCTCATTATGTGGATATACACACAGGTACATATCCATGGGTCTCATTGCTCAGGTCTTAAAGCTGCTTCCTTTTATGTTGGCTCCATTTATAAGCAGGCTCTGTCTTTGTAGCAGCAGGTGGAAGCCAGTAGCTTCATGCTTATATCATAGCAGAATGAGAAATTCTCCTACCAGCAGTACTTGAAATCCAAGTACCAGAACTGAATGCCATCATGGCATTTCAGTCATGTGTCCATCCTGAATCAATGACTGTGGCCAGGCTCAAGTGACATGTCTGTGCCCTGGAAATAGTGGTCAAGTCAGCCTACCTGAACAACTTAGACCTGGTTAAGGAGTAGTCACCCAAGAAAGATAGGGGTTCAATTGCCAGGGAAAGATGTGGCCATTTCCAAAAGATATTAAAAGGTATTTTCTGCTCAAGAGCCTTCAAAGAGAGAATGAACAACAGAAGAAATACAGCTTCTCCAATGAGAAGTTGGGACAGAGGCTTCTGGGTAGACAAAAACAACAGATGTATACTGTGAATACATTGTACCATTTCCAAGACTCTAATCCATCCTCAAAAGACACACTTTGTCACCACTAAGGTGTTCAAAAGCACTTTCTGTCCAGAGATCATCCAAAAATGCTTCCAGACTAATCACACACTGAAATAAGCATACGGGTTCCCTGAGGACTCTCCTGAAGGGGATAGCGCTCATTTGTATGTAAGAGTTCTGTTGTGCACAGAAACCTAATCACTCGCATTACTCTGCAGTCACACTTCATATATCTTCAGTGCTGATGAACTGTTGTTATGCAAGTGAGTTAGGAAATTTCCTCTGGTCTATTTCTAGTGGACCCTGGCTTTCATTATCAGTGGCTGCTAATACCTTAATGGAAAAGAAAACAGTTGATCCCAACAAGTAAAAACAGTTGTAGTGAAACTAAACAGTTGTAGTGAAACTGAACAGTTCAATAGCCTGGAGAGTTTGTTTATCCCCTCTTGTTACTATGCAACTTGCAAAGCTTAACTATGGCTGTACTCTGACCCATGAGTACTGACTCAGGCAGTCATAAAATGATTTGGGGAATGATTTATTCTGAGACAATCCACTGTATCTCTCTCAGATATTTCCACATTTTCCTGTAGTGATTTTGTAGATGATGTCTAAACGTTAATAGGGAGCACTTGGTGCAATCATGTTTTCACATGGAAATTTTGAAAACACAAGTGACTCTATGAAGTTCCAGATTGCCAGGTAAGTTAAAAAGTCAACCTAAAGCTATAATTAACTGAAACTAAAAAGTGGGAGATATTTTACCTTTTCAGTTAATTTTTTCTCTGAAATGACCTGGGAATTTTATTCATTTGCTTATTTATTTATTGTGGCTATTTGGATTAAAACAATATTTTTTTTGGTCACAAGGCCACCAAAGCAAATAAATCAAAAAAATAGGGGAAGGAATTTTAATTCTGTTAAAATCCAAAACACATTTGCTTCTGATGACTCACATAAATATATTTGTTAAAGAGTGGGTTTAGTAAAATAGATAATTTAAATTAAGACAACTTTCCTTCATCCTGCCTTTCATCTAGAGCATTCTTATTAGCAACATGTTTTGCAACCTTTTTCTTTTTATTCACAGAAATCCAAGGACATTGTCTCCTTGCCCTGTTCACTAATTGTCTGTGCCAGAGAGGCTTGACTCTCACTCCACTGAAAAGAGTCTTCAACAGGCTGCATTTTACCACATGGGCAACTTTGTCCCAGGCATTCCAAGTATCACACACATTGACAGTAGGATTCACAGGGTCTAAAATGGCCTAAGAAGCAAGAAAATTAAAAATCAAAACTTTCAATTTCTAAAATCTGTTTCTCTCTCTCTCGCTCTCTCTCTCTCTGTGTATAAATATATATATGAAATAATTTGGGCTGTGTCCCCAGCCAAAATCTCATCTTGAATTGTAATAATCCCCACATATCAAAGGTGGGACCAAGTGGAGATAATTGAATTACAGGGGTGCTTTCCCCATACCATTCTTGTGATACTGAGTGAGTTCTCATGAGATCTGATGGTTTTATAAGGGGCTTCCCGCTTTGTTCAGCTCTCATTTCTCCTTCTTGCCACCATGTGAAGAAGGATGTGTTTGCTTACCTTTCCGTCATGATTGTAAGTTTCCTGAGGCCTCCCATGCCCTGCGGAACTGTGAGAAAATTAACCCTCTTTCCTTTATAAATTACCCAATCTTGGACAGTTCTTTATAGCAGAATGAACTAATGTAATATATATGTATGTGTATGTATGTATGTATGTATATAGTTACACGGTTAGAAGAAGTGCATGCCAGGGTTCAAAGAAGGAACTTAGTTAAGGTAAGGAGTCTCTGGGAAGAAGAGTGCAAGTCCATGGACGGCTCATCCTACATATCATGAAACGGACACTCCTGATTCTGCCCCTCTAACTCTCCTCATTTTTCCTTTCAATGTGAGCCATTTCTTCCCAAATTCAGCCTTCAATTTCCTTCTCATGTTGTCTATTTACACGTTCTGTTTATTCTATTCAAATTAGTCTTTATTCACATTTGAGAATTAGAGCTTTGGGAAAGTAATCAAAGGAAATTGACTTTGTGGTAATTAAGGTCTCATTTACATGTACTCCCAATAAAGCTGTGCTTTGTTGCCGTCTCTTTCTTGATAGCAGAGATGCTTCTTACATCCAAAGAATACAAAAAATATAAATGGTTAACTTGTGTTTCTGGCTAACCTTTACAAAAGTGAGGGATTTGAAATAATAGTGTCTGTGCCAGTGTCGATTTCTGCATATCAAACCGAAAGTTTGAGGACTCCCCTCATTCCCTGCACCGGGCTGAAGAACACGGGCTGTGATGCCAGTCCCCAGATGTAACTGTGAGGACTCCCTCGTGTAACAAGAGGGGAGTCTCCAGAACTTAGACACAGAATGAAGGGTTAGTTACACAGCCCAAACTATGCATTTTCCCTGGCTCAATTAGCCCAGGGAAAAATTCAAGCTCAACAGGCATTCTACAGAAGAAATTCCAGTTTTCAATCCCAGTACTTACCGAACCATGGTAAGATTTTTACCAATCAGATTGGAAAAATATAATTAGAATATCCATCATTGGTGAGTCTGTGAGGAAATGGATCCTCCATCTCTGTTGCTGAGAGTGTCTTTTTTGAGGCCATCTCTATTAAAATTAGGTATGTTCTGTCTCTTTGGCCCAGCATTTTTCACCTCTACGAATTTATCCTGGAAAACTACTTCTGTAAGTGCTCAAGATATGTCAAAAGAATGTTTTTTTAATTTAATTGTTCATATTAATAAGCATTAGAATCTTCCTCATTAGGAAACTATTCAGGATACAGCTTTTCCTGTGCTATCCAGTACAGTTGTGAACCACTTGAAATGTGGCTAGTCTGAATTGAGTACACACTGGATTTTGAAGATATGAAACAAAATGTGAAAATATCTCATTAATTTTTATATTGATTGAATGTAGCAAAAATAACATTCTGGGTATACTGGCCTAAATACATTACTAAAATTAATTTCACCTTTTTAATGTAGCTATTAGAATATGTAAAATTGTATATGTGACTTGCATTTGAACCTTGCATTATATTTCTCTTAGACAGCACTGATCTGTACTACGGAGTTGCTACAAGAAACTACATCTCTATCTATAGATATAAAAAGATCCACTATAGATTAATTGAAAAACAATTTAAAGGCAATACATGAAGTATAAATCCAGGTTTTTGGTTTTTTTTAAATTAGGCATATAAAAAATAAATTTGTAGGAATATGCTCCAAACATTATTGAGAAGTGGGGATTGGGAGTTAAGAAGGAAGCATTTTCTATACCAAGTAGAATTTTTTTTAAGAGGGAAAGGTAGAGATACATTTGCAGAAATTTCTCTCTACTCAAAACAATTCATAGTCGATATTCTTTCGAGGTTGTGCTTTTCCTTGAGGTTTCTGTGTTGCAGAGAGGGTTGTTTCTCAGATATGTTTGCTTAATACAAATAACCTCCCATTCTGTATCCCAGAGGGAAATAAGACTAGTCCCCAAAGAACAAGCCCCAGTAACTTACAAGGGGTGACAGAGTCATTCTGTCGGGAGTCCACGACTCTCTCTGCCCATCCAGTCCATAATAATCAGGTATAACCAGGTGAAGAGGAGAGGTAGTAACTAGCTGGCCAACCCAGGCAATAGGAAAGTGTGAAAAAGAGGAAGATTTCCCACCAGAGGATCCACAGAAAGGTGGTACCAGCAAAGGCAGTCTTGTGCTTCTCTTTTGCGATGAGGGTACCGTGAATGGGTTTGTAGTTTTCACATAAAAATTGGATTCATACCATACATTTTTGCAGTTTATGTACACCAGGAAAAAAATTAAAGCTGAAGATTAAAAACAAACTCAAGAGAGAAAAAAAAGTGAAAACCAACATACGGTTTCAGGATTTCCTGTTCGTTGATTTCCAAATATGCATTTTACTGACTTGGCAGTCACTGGCCACAGAAATCACTTTTGATGATATTGCAAGGGTAGAAAAGGTTTTTCTCAACCCTCTTAGAGTCCTTAGCTGGTTTGGAAAAAAAAAAAATCAAACTAACGAAGATAGACGAACAGGAGAAAAACACATAAATTTATTTAATATAAAAAATAAATTCTTTATTCACCTCAATTATCACAAAGTCAATTTCCTTTAATTACTTCCCCAAAGCTCTAATTCTGAAATGTGAATAAAGAGTAATTTGACACAAGAGTCTTTACAAGGCAATGAAGATTCAAAGAAAAAGTTGTACCCGAGCTTTTTTTATAGTAGGTTTATCAAACATTAAACAATTTTGCCTCACATTTAATAGCATGTTTACATATATATCGACATAGCTCTGACTTGTGTCCATATTACTATTTTAATTGTTTAACATTATTGCTTGCACACATCTTTCTACATGTTACCATGTTTCCAAAACTGGTCTTAAATAGTATTTCATCAGTGAGTTTACTTGCTCTTCAGGGAAATTTTTGTTTTTCTCAGTTTTCATTATCTTTAATATTAGGTTGGTGCAAAAGTAATTGCAGTTTTGACCATTATCTTTTTTTTTTTTTTTTTTTTGAGACGGAGTTTCGCTCTTGATACCCAGGCTGGAGCGCAATGGCGCGATCTCGGCTCACCGCAATCTCCGCCTCCTGGGTTCAGGCAATTCTCCTGCCTCAGCCTCCTGAGTAGCTGGGATTACAGGCACACGCCACCGTGCCCAGCTAATTTTTTGTATTAGTAGAGACGGGGTTTCACCATGTTGACCAGGATGGTCTCGATCTCTTGACCTCGTGATCCACCCGCCTCGGCCTCCCAAAGTGCTGGGATTACAGGCTTGAGCCACCGCGCCCGGCCTAACCATTATCTTTAATGCACTTTTCTGAACCTACTTTTTTCAAAATAATTATTTTAAATTTTCATGGGTACCTAGTAGGGGTGTGTGTGTATATATATTTTTATATATATATGGGATATATGGGATATTTTGATACAGGCATATGATGTATAATAATCACATCAGGGTAAATGGGGCATCCATGACCCCAAGGCTGAACCTACTTTTTTAGAAAATTATTTAATCTTTTTTTAAAATTATTTTTTAAATTATTTTTATTAATTTTTTAATTTTTTTTTTTTTAATTTGTTTTCTCCAATGATAGCGCCTCTGGGTATTTCTAAACTCTCTTTTTAAATCTTTGAGTTCTTATGTTTATGATATTTATATTTCATGAAATAAAATGTTGCCCAGGCTAGAGTGGAGTGGCACAGATGTGACATCCTTGAACTCCTGACCTCAAGCAATCCTCCCACCTCAGCCTCCCAAGTAGCTGAGACTACAGGCGGCCATCACTGCACCCTGCTCTATGACATACTTTTAATATAAATGACCTCAATTTCTTTTTTGATACCAAAAGAGCAAACATTTTCTGGAGTGGAATTAACTTGAAAAATTGTTTGAATATTTAAAAATCCTTAACACACAATACATACTTAGTATGTATTATCAGATTATTCTCCAAAAATAGAAAACCAGTTAAAGGACTGTAACATATGTGGTCCAATTTCCATACAATGCCACCTTTCTTAAGTCTTAGAATTATTATTACTGCTATTTTAATAAGAAAGTTTCTTCTTGAAGATCTATAAATGTTCTCTACCACAAAAAAATTTTAAGAAGTGTTTCAAAACCACCTATCATCTAACCAAAGATCTATGCAGGCAAGAAGCTTTATTTCTTTGTCCTTCTTTTCTTTTTTATTTTCACTAGTAAATTTTCACTCAAGTGAGGAAAGATATAGAGAATATTTAGAGATGCTTAGAGATAGGAGACAATTATATAGAAGTAATGTATGTTTTTACAAAGTGACTAATGTTAACATCAGTGTGAAGCAAAAAAATATACAAAGAGTAAACAGTGTGTCATTCAGATTAACAAAGATTATTAGCAACTTTATACAAAGACAAAGAAGACATAGTCCTTATAGAGAATGGCTCTTTATAAATGTGGTATAATCCCCATCTCTATTTCTGCCAAATGAAGAATTTATACAAATATATTCAAATTCTCTGTTTATCTCAAAATATTCAAACTAGTCCCTGTGTCTCCCTCATATCCTTCACTATTGCTAGATTTTGTTGTAAGCAAAGGGGAGAAAAGACACTTGAATAGTGTTAAAAGAAAAACTTTAGCCGAATTAAATTTAAAGGTGTGTAACTGAGCGATGAACGATTTGCAAATCAGAAAGCCTCCAGAATCACAGCAGATTCAGGGAGACTCCAGGGATGCCTTGTAGTCAGACAAAAACTATAGAAAAAAAGGCAAGTGACGTTCAGAAATCGGAAGTGAGGTACAGCAACAGCTGGATTGGTTAAGGTTGATGTTTGCCTCATTTAAACACAGTTTGAACACTCCAGAAGTGTATGAGTGGTTAAAGTATGGCTGCTGGGATTGGATAAGACTCAGTCATTGTTACAAGCGCATATTCCTAAGTGAGATTTTCAATCTTGTCTAGCTATTAAGTTAGGCTGTCATTGGTCCACAAGGACTCAAATAGAGAAGGACGGAGTCCTTCTCAGGCCACATTTAGTTCACTTTAACAATAGGCACATGCTGGTCATCCTCTGGAAGGTCACCCTGCCTCTGATAGAACAGGCTACAGCAGAAGAACTTAAGCATAAACATTAAACGTCCATTCAAATGTGCTGGGAGTTTATTTTTCCTTTTATGTGCCTTCTTCCCTTATACCAATCTATTTGGTGATGCCACTGAACATTTTTGTTTCTATTCTTTGATTCCTACCAAACTATTATGCTGTGCTTTGAAATCATACACTACAGATGTTCCATATTCTATACCAGCCCTTGTGTCCCATACCCCTTCTCTCTATATATATATCCCCTCTGCCTACCAAGAAAGGGATGGGCCCTGAACAATAAAGAAAAGGGACATAAAAAGAGAAAGGTTCACATGGTGCCCATGTGCTGGTTACATTCTTATTTTTTTCAGTGGGGTTGGCAAATGATGTCTTGAGCCAATGTGTCATTAAATGAATCAGCTCCTTCACCCTCACAATAGATGCTACAGACGCCTTGATAAAATTCACTTGGTCCCACAAAACAGCCAAGGCACACAGCTGTGCCTCCTCTCTGTCATTACAGAGGTACAGTTTGAGGCAAAGGTGAAATTTTAAATCTGTTAGCGCCAAGGAACAAAGACAACTCTGAGAATTTCCTTCCCCCTCTCCTCTCCTGGTTTCCCCTGATACAAATGAGCACTGACATTCTGATTAATTAGACTTTGAGCATTTGAAACAAAATAGCTTTCTGTATGCAGGAAAGTTATTCTAGTTTGCTCAAGTAATTAAAAGAGAAAGCTTCAGCATTCTAATACCTGAGCATTCAAATTCAGTACACCCTGGTACAAGAAAATCTGTCTCATGAGAAAGATTTTCTTTCTATCAGCAAAGGAAGTTGATTTTTCAGGAGCAGATTTAATTACTTTATGCAATATCATCAGCAAAGAAGCCAATGCCACTATGTTCTCTGCCCAATAGTCTATATCATCTCTCTGTTTAATATCCAAATTGTTAAGTGCATGTACAGGCATGTACTGCACAAGGACCTTTCAGTCAATGTCAAACCACATGTATGCCAGTGGTGCCATAAGAGTGTAATGGAGTTGAAAACTTCTATCACCTATGGAAGTCATAGCCATAGCGACATGACAGCACAAATGCATTACTCACATGTTTGTGGTGATGATGGTATAAACAAATCTACCTTATAAACTTTATAAAGTAAAAACAGTTACAGTAAACTAAAGTTAATTTATTATTGAAGACAGAAAAATTTTTGTTTACAGTGTAGCCTAAGTGTACAGTGTTTATAAAGTATTCAGTAGGGTAATGTCCTAGGCCTTCACATTCATTCACCACTCACTCACTCACTCACTCACCCAGAGCAACTTCTAGTCCTACAAGCTCCATGCATGTTAAGTGCCCCATACAGGTGCACCAGTTTTTATCTTTCACACCATATTTTTACTGTACTGTTTCTATGTTTACATTCACAAATACCAACTATTGTGTTACAATTGCCTATAGTATTCAGTATAGCCTAGGAACAATAGGCTATGCCATCCTGGCTTGCGTAAGTCCACTCTACGATGTTTGCAAAATGACAAAATCTCATAATTATCCCCTTCACTAAGCAATACATTACTTTCTCTTTTCTTTCCTCACTGGCTCTATTCCTCTCTCTATATATACAGAAGTGGATGTAGGAGAGAATTTACCACCTGGACACTTAAAGGAATTAATTACATTTATAAAGATAGAGATGATTACAAAAGACATATTTAGATCAAATTGAAAACAAATAACCTACTTCAATTAACCACAGATTAATGAGGGAGGAATGTTAGATTAAATAGCACATATGATCAAATAATCTTCTACAGTTAAAAACTGTAGTCTCATAAAACATTAACTCAGGCTGTGCTCTAATTGAATGCTATATAAATGCCTGCTATCTTTCATCATAGTCTACTTAAATTTTTTCTTTTCCTTTTTCTTTCCTTTTTTTTTTTTTTTTTTTTTTTTGTGAGTCAGGGTCTTACACTGTGGCCCAGGCTGGAGTGCAGTGGTGTGATTTCCGCTTACAACCTCTGACAATAAAAGTCTGGGAAGGAAGATGTAACAGAGAATGAGGCCCTAATTCTTATCCATTAGAATTTATAAGGAATAAAAGCTCTTTAGATTCAGAGCTGTGTTAAAACCCCCACATCTTTTGGTGTTGAGAAAGTTACAGATTGACTTTATTAACTCTAAAAGTGTAATGAGACTGAACATAATTGCCAAAGAATAAAGCATCACCTGAAAGGACATTTTGGAAACATTACCAGATATGAGAAAATTAAAAGAACAAGTTTTTCAAGCTTCTCAAGCACATTTAACTTTGATTTCAGAATCCAAGGTTTTTGAGGGAGCTGCTGATGGATTGGCAGCCTTAAAATTTGGGTGAAAACACTTGGAGGATCTATAATTGCCGTCGTGATTATGTTATTAATCTGTTTTGTTTCTCTTTGTGTAGTCTGCAGGTGCGGATCCCAAATCCTCCAAAAAATAGTTCGCCAAGATAAATCTGGCTTGCTTACCTAGCTTTTTTAAAACAAGAAGGGGGAAGATGTTGAGAAATGTTAAGTTTATGAATATTGATGTTGAGAAATGTTAAGTTGTGAGAAATGTTAAGTTTGTTAATATTGCTGAATGCTGAGTATATGATAGAATATATTGTTTGCTAGGAAGAATGATGGCAAGGAAAACCTAGCTGGCTCCCCCCAAGTAGAAAACTACTTGGGGCATTCTAAAGTGGCAGGACAATATATAAATATCATACACCTGTTAAAACAATTCTTTACGCTATCTGACCCTGCCCCCACGGCTCACTTGTGGAGAATACTTTTCAGGTTGTTTGTGATCAGTAGGCACCAGCTGACTACTTAGGTGTGCTTTGTGTTAAGAGAAAACATAGAACACCTGTTAATAATGATCACCTGTCCAGAGAGAATAACTGCATGGGTCACAGTCTACTTGGGGCCTTCAGCCTGGAATGCTGTCAGCCCCTGAATCTCTCAGTTTGGAAGACTGCTGGCCCCCCGGATAGACTCACTTTGCTGCTCTATCTGGGTGTCTGCCTCTCAATTCCTTCAGCACTGCCTGGGTGGGGTTCTCTACAGCTGAGCTGGTTCTCAGTAGTGGACTCTGTCTTTAATTATTTTGGCTTATAATTTTCTGTTTCTACTTTAACTGTGTGACTTGGATGAGTCTATTAAGATCTGTTATTACTATTATCACTTGTAAAACAAGAATGCTTTGCTGTCTTCCTATGCAACAAGTACTATCCTAAGGGCTTTACATTTATGGCACACTTACTTTGAAAAACCCTGTGAAGTAGGAACTATTATTATCTCTGGTTTATAAATGAGAAAATAGAGTCAGAGAGGTTAAGTAGCTTGCCCAAAGACACATGGCAAGGAAGTTAAAACCATCTATTGCCACTGTGTAGATCTGAGCACAAATGTTTTGTCATCAATGGTTAATTCAATACTTCTTAGACTTTAATGAGCCTGAGAATCACCTGGGAATCTTTTAAAAACAGTCTGTGATGCAGTAGGTCTGGAGTGGGGCTCCGAAAATGTATTTCTAACAACTTCCTAAGTGATACTGATGCTTCTGGTCTGAGGATCCTATCCAGAGAAGAAATATTGTCAACCATGTCCTCGTCAAATTCATAGCTCTGGGCTGCATCATGGCACACAGGCTATGGGATTAGTTGTCTCACACATGTGTAAGATGTAGAGGAAATAACATAAAATGCCTGCCTGTGACGATTTGATGTGATCATCTGAGTCTTGCTCCGACAATTATTAACATTTAGTTGCCCATTAAAATTCTTTGGAATCCTAGGACTTCGTCAGCTCTTCTCCTGTCAAATTCACTCCCCATCACCAATGGAGAGCAGCAGAGTTACTTAATCATTTCAGTCTTTTTGAATTCATTTCACACAGCTGTACTCAAAAACTTAGGAGTCTTAGAAGTTGATATGAAAATATGCTTCTGCTCCTCTGGGAGACATTTTTAGCTTGAAAGCTACTGAGCTAACCTCAGATCCTCAAGACAATTACTCAGGAGCTGCTGTTGGCTAACAAGTGAGCATTTGAAGCATGCACACAAAAGAAAGAAAGCATTTTACACAAACACAGAGCTATATGATCAGGGCCTATATGATGAGGCCTAAGAAGACTAAAATATCTTTTCCTAATAAATATTCATTGAGCTAAGCACTTTGCTTCATGATTTCAAGTTAAATGTCATATTTTAATTCTCACAACTATCCTGTGAGGTAACTTTTTCATCCCTGTTTTACAGATTAAAAAACAGTCCTGAGAATTTTATATAACTTACCCAATGTCATGTAGATAACATGAAATAGATCTGGGATTTGGCTCCCAGTCCAGTGTGTTCTCTCCACTGCGTAACTCCGATGTTATGTTAGTCTACACAGGAGTCAAGGTAAAGCCGTACTTACCTGGGATTGCATTCCTGCTCTTAAACTTACTGGTTATATAACCTTGCGCAAGTTGTTTAAATTTTCTAAGGCTTAGTTTTTCAATATGAACACAAAAAAGGCATGTCTAGGAAGACTTAGGGAAGGAAATAGTATCTGAGCCGAATCTTGAAAGATGAACTGGAACTTTCAAGATAGGCTGTTGGGTAGGGCAGGTTAAGAAAAGTGTACCAATGGGAACAACCGTGCAAAGACGTGGATTTGGAAGAGAGCATGGAGCTTCAGGAAATAAACATTTCAGGGGTGCTGGCTCATGAATCTCTCCTCTGCCAAATGTGAGTCCATGAAAACAAAAATCTCCTTCTCCTAGCTCAGTACCTAATCCACTGTAAGTACTTCATAGTACATGATAGGTGTTTCAGAAATAGTTGTTGAATGAAATAAATAGATGAACAAAAATAATATTTGCTGCTCAACTAGCGGAAGATCGTTGGTCATGTACTGGTTCATAAGATGCTATGCGTTTTCAGTTCTACCATTTTGCCACATAGAGTATAAATAAATGCATAACTCAGGTAGAAACCCAGACTCAACCCCCACATTCTCTGGAGAATATGTTTACATTTGTATCAATCGCTTAATCATCTGGGCCCCTGCTCTGGCTACTACAACAAAATACCATAGGCTGAGTGGCTTAAACAACAGAAATTTATTTTCTCAAAGTTCTGGAGGTGGGGAAGTCTAACATGAAGCTGCCAGTAGATTTGGGTTTTGGTGAGGGCTTTCTTCCTGGCTTGCAAATGGTCACCTTCTAGGTGGAGAGAGGAAGCTTTGGTATCTCTTGCTCTTCTTATAAGGGAAGTAATCCCACCATGGGGGCTCCATGCTCATGCCCTCATCTCAACCTAATTACTCTCAAAATCTCTACCTTATAGCATAACATTGAGTGTAGGGCTTCAACATATGGATTTTGAAGGGACACAAACATTTAGTCCATGACAGAGACTTAATCTCCTTATCTAAAATCAAGTTACTCTATCTCCTTCTTCTTATGAGTAGGATTAGGCTTTATATTTTGCATCTCACTCCAGATACCACCTCTTGAGGATAAAAATAATATCACAATGACCACAACAATATCATTCTCTGGCTCTGTCCTTCACTTCCCACTTTGAGAAGTTCCAATCCTTCAAATTTCTCCCTTACTTAAGATACCCCAGGTATATCTCACACTTGCTCAGAAGTTAATTCCTTCTTACTATCAGCATCTGCCATTATCTCTTCTCCTGCTCTTCTGTGCTGTATCTGATGAATTCTGTGACTGCTGATACCAAAAACATCAATACCCTCAAAGACGGTAATGCTGAAATGGGAGTTTCCTAACACCCCATGCAGGATATGTGACAGGGGTGTGGTTCGTCTGTTCAGTCTCTGTGCACTCAAACCCCTTACTGGAGTGGGAGCATTTAGATGGTCAGGTGCAGGAGCTGGGGCAAACACTTTTGGGCTTCAGCCCCATGGTAGGGTCCAGGGGTGGGCGCCTGCAACTCCAAAGCCCCAGTGGGCATGTTACAGTGGTCTTTTAGCTGTCCACAGACGGCTTAAGTGTTAACCAGCTCAGTGCCCTCTTAGTGCCCGGGTTCTTGTCCAGCATCCGAGCGAATCAGGTCACATGGACAAATCGAAGGACGGTGAATGCAAGGGATTTTATTGCCAGATGGAGGTGGCTCTCAGCGGGATGGCTGGAGAGTGGGAAAGCAGATGGAGTGGGAAGATGATCTTCCCCTGGAGGTCAGTGGGCCTGCTCCAGTCTCCTCTCTGACTGTCCCCAGCCAAACTCCTCTCAACATTCAGACGCTCCTTCTCTTCTCTGTTTCTCTACCACGCCACTCTGCCACTCTGCCATTCTTCTGTTCCTCTGCTTTTCTGCTTATGGAGCTTGTGATTTGGGGTTTCTATCAGTACAGGATAAGGGGGTGTGGTAGGCCAAAGGCAACATTTGGGTGCAAAAACAGTAATGCCTATTTCCATTTAAAGTCGTGGGTTTCCAGGCTTGAGGGCAGGGCCTTTGCCGGGAAACCTCTCTCTTCTACCTGATATTTCCCTACCTCCTGTCCATAAAAATGCCACCAGTGGTGGCCAAGCCTGCCACAGTCACAGCTGCTCCTGCCATTGCCAGGGAACTAAGACCATCAAGGGATGAGGTCTACTCCCACGTCTTCTCAATTCAGGATGAGGGTTGCCCACTTTCCTGTTCAGGCAGTAGCCCCAGAGCTGCTCTCTGACACCCAGGCTGCAAAGCTGTGCTGACTTAAGCTCTAGCTGCCTTAGTAGATATCCAGGAAACAGCTCCTCAGGTTTTTACTGAATGTTTTTTGAAGTCTTTCTCCTAAAGACATGAGTCCACAAGGGCTGAGTATTAAACTTCTCCCTCTTTAACACTGATCTGTTGACTTTGGACTTCTTCCACTAAAGAAGACTCATTTTCCCTCCCAAATCCCCCAGATGGTGACTGAATCTTGGTGCAAACTTAACTTAGGCTCAAGAAGGGATTCCTGCTTTGAGATGAAACTCCCACAGGCACAATACAAACTTCTTTCGTGCCTTTTTTTCCATTCCATTATACTAGACAAATGGTTAATACTTAATAACAATAATACTTTTTAAATGGAAAACTAGTAATATAAAGATATACATATATTAATGCACTACAGGGGAAAAAAAAGTGACTCCCCAAAATGCTAAGCATTTCAGTTCTGATACAAGCAGCCTGATTCTGTAAACCTAGCTCAGCACATCTGTCTGCATGTGGTCAGTCCGCTATAAATACATAATGCATGAGCAGCCATCTGAAAGGCTGCTGAAGCCAAGCAAAGAAACCTCACTTGCAGAGGATGCAGGCCCGAGGACACTGTAGTAGGTCATGATCTCAAAAGAATGACCGTGAAGACTTTCAATACACAAAACATTGAATCTTAAGACAATCATGTTCTCTTCCCCACTGAGATCCTTTAAAAATGTAACATGGCATGGTGTGAGAGATAATAGGAAGAGAAGAAAACACAAGATTATTAACTACTACGTTTCCTTTTACTATAGACTGGCTGATCTCTTGGATATTTCTTGAATGTTCCAAGAATGTTCCCTTCTCAGGACCTTTCCAGTTGCTATTCCCTATACGTAGAATACGCCTATCTGAGAAAATTCATATGGCTTGGTCCCTGGCTTCCTTCAGGCCTCTGCTACACAACTTGGCCTTTCCTGGCCACCCTTTATAACAAGAGCGCCCTCCCTACTCTCTGTCCCTTTACCGGATTTTATGTTTCTTCAAAGCATTTAACTACCACGTGGCATTATATCATTTGCTTATTATCTCTCACACTACAGTGGCAGGTCCACGAGGTGAGGAACTGTGCTTGCTGTATCCATTGCTCTGTACCTAATACTTGACACAGGTACTCAAGAAATAATTTTAAAATGAATGATTATCTAAATATAAGTTGTACTGCAAGATACTGTTAATCATAAATATGATCCAGTAAAATATTTTAAAAGCTGCGAAAAAAAATTTAGTCAATTAAATTTGAAAGAGTTTAATTGAGCAAAGAATGATTCCTGAATCAGGCAGCCTCCTGAGCCAGTGTAGACTCAGAGACTCCAGTGCAGCCACGTGGTGAAAGAAGATTTATGGACAGAAAAAGGAAAGTGACATACAGAAATGGAAGCGAGGTACAGAAACAGCTGGATTAGTCATAACTTGGCATTTGCCTTATTTGAACACTGTTCAAACAGCTGGCCACACTTGATTGGCCAAAACTTGGTGACTGGCACATGAGTAGGTTACAGTCCTTTTACAATTTCATTTAGGTTTGTTAAATCCAGTCTAGCCTAAAGCCGCCTCCTTACATATTTTAAGTCCAGCCTTAATGTTTCTCTGTACATCATGAGCTATGACAAGTGGAGGGGTAAACAGACCATAGCCTACACTTGTGCCAATTACCAGGTTTTGACTAATCAAACGTAACCAACTGTTTGAACCAAGTTCAAATAAGGCAAGTGCTGAGCTGTTACCAATCCAGCTGCTTCTGTACCTCACTTCCATTTTCTCTACCCCACTTGCCCATAAATCTTTTAGCACGTGGCTGCGCTGGAGTCTCTGAGCCTACTCTGGTGCGAGAGAGGCTGCCCAATTCTGAAATTGTTCATTGTTCAATTAAACTCTTTTAAATTTAATTCAACTGAAATGTTTTTTCCATCAGGTTATAGTTCATGATGTTCAGAGAAACATTTAGGCCAAACTTAAAATATGTAAGGAAGCAGCTTTAGGCTAAGCTTGATTTAACAAAGCTATTGTCAGACCTCTACTTCTGGATATAGCAGAGTTGATTCCAGCAGATCAGCACTGAGAGCAACTAGAAAACTGAGTTTAAAAAATTATGTGTATGTGTGTTTTAGAGGCATGGGAGAGTTGGTGGAGCTGGAGAAGCCAAGACCGGGGAGTGCGTTGGTGCGGGAGAGACAGTAGATCATGGGATGGTGAATTGCTATTGGGCTGCTTTCTCCCTGGGGATATATGCTAATTTGCAGAATAGGTAAGAGGCCAGAAACAAGGGCTTTGCTTGGAGAGTGGGAAGCGTCTAGGATTAAGGAAACCAATAGAACTTTGTCAAGTTAACCAGGCTGAAGAGGCAATGTTAGAGACTCAGACTTGATCCTGGAGAAAACGGAAGGGTAAGGAAGGTTAGAGAATTGTACCTGAAATATGCTTGAGATAGTTATGGGTAAGAAATGAAGGCCAAAAGCAGTGGCTCATGCCTGTCATCCAAGCACTTTGGGAGGCCAAAGCAGGGGGATCACTTGAGCCTCGGAGTTCGAGACCAGCCTGAGCAACATAGGGAGTCCCTGTCTCTACAAAATATAAAAATAAGTCAGCTGGATGTGGTGGAGTGCACCTGTAGCCCCAGCTACTCAGGAAGCTGAGGTGGAAGGAAGGATCGCTTGAGGCCAAGAAGTCAAGGCTGCAGTAAGCTATGATCATCCCACTGCACTCCAGCCTGGGAGATAGAGACCTTGTCTCAAAAAATAAAAAATAAAAAAAATAAAAGAGGTAGAATGTCTTGAAAAGTTGAGTGGACTTTTTGGAAGTCTTGCCAGACTAAGGCAACATGGATTAGTGTTTAGTCTCAGATGCTGAGGAGGTAAGGATTAGGAGAGAGTCCGTAGACAGTGAAAAAAAATACCTGAAGCAGAAAAGAGGTTTATGGGCCAGGCATGGTGGCTCACACCTATAATCCCAGCACTTTGGGAGGCCAAGATGGGTGGTGGATCACGAGGTCAGTAGATCGAGACCATCCTGACTAATATGATGAAACTTCGTCTCTACTAAAATTACAAAAAAAAAAAAAGAAAAAATTAGCCAATACATGCCTGTAGTTCCAGCTACTCAGGAGGCTGAGGCAGGAGAATTGCTTGAACCTGGGAGACGGAGGTTGCAGTGAGCTGAGATTATACCACTGCACTCCAGCCTGGGTGACAGCGAGACTCCATCTCAAAAAAAAAAAAAAAAAAAGAGGTTTAACTGGCTCTCAGTTCTGCAGGCTGTACAGGAAGAGCATAGTGGCATCTGCTTCTAAGGAGGCCGCAGGAGGCTTCCAGTCACGGCAGAAGGCAAAGGCGCAGTAGGCATGTTACATGCAAAAGCAGGAGCAACAGAGAGAGTGGCGAGAAGGTGCCACACACTTTTAAATGACCAGACCTGGTGAGAACACGCTGTCACTAAGATATCACCAAGCCGTGAGGGAGCTGCTGCCATGATCCAAACATCTCCCACCAGGTCCCGTCTCCAGCATTACAGATTACAATTCAACATGAGATTTGGGCGGGGACAAATATCTGAACTACATCAATGTCTGATCTTACGTTTAAATTGAACAGATATTTCTGAAAATTTATAATCCTACATATATATTTTAAATGTCAAGACTATAAAGTTTTAATTGGCTTCCTGTACGTATCACAAAAAGAATACCTCAAATCATTATTAAATTCCATCACCTTACTGTTCTCATGAGCATATCCTTCTCTCTCAGCTGGGGATAGGAGAAATGAGGGAGAGTGAGAAGGAGTTAAAAAAAAAAGCCAGCAGCCCACCATTTCTGCCACCATTTAGAGTGCTATGCCTAACATGGTAATTGTATGTTAAGGAGATATGCATTGCCCAAGGTAGGTGAAGCCCTGTCTCTTGAATAACCAGAAGGCCTGAATGAGGTATGGAGTCAGTTGGGGGAATCCACTTAGGGCCTAGAATGAGTCAAGGTTAATGAGAATGTCAGTACTAGCCTTGGTTAACCTGCATGAACCTCATTGTCCAATGAGTATCCCAAGAGATTTTTGCTACTGGTTTATGTGGAAATACGACATAGATCCTAGCACAGTTTGGTCATGAGTCTACACATGGTATCATCTGCCACCTCTCATTCTTTCTCAACCCTATTAACAACTCCATATCCTCTAATATGGCTTCAATAGGACTATTTGTCAGAGTCTGAAGATGACCTGAACTGAGAAGATAAATAAGCAGAAATATTCTTGTTTCATAACTCTAAATCAAAGTGGTAAGAAACAAGAGATAATGAACAGAAGTCCAATAATAACCATAACCGTTACAGACATGACAGATATTTTACAGCACTGTCTCCTTAAAAGCTCAGAATACATCGCCCCATTGTGGTTTTCAATAATAAACACACTGGTATATAAAAGAGGAACACAGTACCCCTGGCGTGTAAATGATTTTCAGAACCTAGGGGATACTGGGCAAGTCTCCTGAGGTTTCATTCACAAACAGGGCCCTGAAAATGACTGACAAAGAACAGTTGCCGTTACTTGTCAGCTAAGATGTGGACGAGTTCCAAAGGAAAAGAAAAGGCTTTTCTCGCACCCATCTTTCAAAATAAAGTAACTGAATAGCTTTAAAAATAACAGCAACAAACAATATATCACCAAAAACCAGATATCAACTGAAACAATAAACTTCTTTACTCTCTCAGTGGGTGGGAGTCAAAACCAGCTGTCAGACTTGTATGTCTGCTTCTTTTCCATTTTTAATTCGATTTTCCTTTCAAATGAATCTTGGTATGGTCTTGGTAGCTCTGTGTAGCAGAAAAGAAAGTCAGAAAAAGCAACTGCTACATACAGATATCAGTCCAGGGAAACCCCCTTGGACAATCCACCTCTTTTCTGGACTTCACAATCCTTCCTCCTTCCTCAGTCTCTCTTGAGGTCCCGTTCCTCTCTAATGATGCTTCTTTTCTTTCTTTCTTTTTTTTTTTTTTTTTGCCACAGGAATTGTTCCACAAAATAAAATATGAGATAAAATATATTCTGGGCCAAATTAAAACCATTAGCCTCTTGAAAAATCACTCCAAGGAAGGGAAAAGAAACCGAATTTAATAGGCCCAAAGGAAAGGATGGTGGTTTCCTGGGAATTGCATTCAATTTTAAAGGCTTTTCAAATTAGATTATTTAATGAGTTGAAAGAATAGAAAGAACATAGGTTAGAAAATTTGTTTGTTTGTTTTCAGTCAATAACAATTAGAGCAAATGAACCAAGTTTTTCGAGGCTTTTTTTGTGTGTGGGTTCCACTTCAAAATTCATTCTGAAAATCTAACAAAAAAAAAACTTGAAGTGATATTTTGGAGACCAGTTCCTGAGATACATAGGCGGCAAAAGAGAGTCAGCAAGACTGCATCTCTAAGGTTCTTTGAAATTCTGTGGGCTGGCAGTGTAGGAAAAAAACATAACAAGAAAGAACAAAGATTTTGGTTCCAAATAAGGTCACCATGGAAAGGGTACACCTTTAACTCTTAGTTTTAATGTGCCTTTAGAGTACATTAACTGTTTTGTTTTGATAGATAATAATAATAATGTCATAATGTACCTTACGGTTTATAAATTAATGGGAGAACTTGGAAGAAGCAATGAATGAAAATGAAAAACACCACATTCTCCCATTTCTTCCGTTTTTTAAAAAAACTTTTTTCTTAAAGGTGATCTTTCCTTGTCCAAAGTGTGATCGTAGGTGAAACTCCATTTCCCTTTCTGCCTTACCAACCCCAACATGCTTCATTATGGCCACCGTCATGCCACTCATCTGTCGTCTTCTGCAAAGTACTATAATTTAGTAGGTGTCTGGTATTCCTGAAGGAAGTGTTTTTCATTAAAAGACACATTCACACTAGTTCTCTATACGCAGTTGAAGCCACGGCTTGGTAATGAATCTATTATTTAAATTAATAAACAGTTCTTGGACATTGTTTTGAAATATGTATCTTATTTTAGAATCCAAGTGGCATAGAGCTCGCTTGTTTTTCTCAAGAAAAATGTGTTATTTGTTTCACAACATAGTTATTTACATTTTTCTGCATCTTTAATTCACTAAACTGAAAAAGAAATAGAGATGTAAAAATGAAATAGAAAAATAAATGACATATTAAGACTTTTTTCTTTTTCTTTCTTTTCTTTTTTTCTTTGGAATTCACCAAAAAACAGGCCTGATTAGTTCAACATTTGGAGCAAAGAGATATTGTGTGTAATGTCAGCAAACCCACATCGGCAAGAGACCCGAGGACATTGTTAAAGGAAGTGTTTGTCAGACAACTGTGTCTCAAAGACTCTTCAGTAAAACCTGATTACAGGGGCTTAATTAAAGAGAAGGCGTTGTTTTCCTAATGTTTCGTTTTTTAAATTTTTTTACTATTTTTTATTCTGTTTTAGCACAATAAGCAGTACAGAGACAGGCAGACCACGGCTGCTATAGTATCTCCAGGGACCTTGACCTTTCGTTTTCCCTACTCCTCCATTCTTACATCACAGCTGTATCTTCATGGCAACCTCATATTGGCAAGGTAGCTGTTCCCTATAGTCCGCCCAGAAAGAAGAAGGAGACATCAAAGGGGATGCAACAGTTCTTAAGTCAATAAAACAAAAGTTTCCCAGAAATCCATAGCAGAAAAACATTTGGCCACCTGTATCTTAAAGAAATTTGGGACATGATTGTGCTTAGGTGGGTATTTCTCCCTTTCAAACATCAGTGCAAGTAAAATGGAATAAACTAGATATTTGGCAGGCAATTGATAATGTCTGCCATAAAATTATATATTCAGCAAATATGATTTTCTGGTTTCATTACACTTGAGTTATCCCATATACAATTTTACATAATTCAAACGTTTGCATGAATGTAATTGTAATGGCTACATCTCTGTAAAATCTTCCATTTATTTTTTTCTATTGAACAAACATTGAAGGCTATTTTTTCTTTTACTATTAAAATTTTTAATATTAATTCAAGATATTTGTCATCAGTGATATTTTATACAAAATATTATTTCTATTAATAGGTCAGTATTTTAGACTTCTCGATTTTATTTTAAATCTTCTTTATGGTAACATATGAAAATTATATTATTTTATTAAGAAATAATTTTTCCACAAACTTTATTTCTTTTTCCATCAGCACTTACACAATTTTAAATCAAGGTCTTAATGAATACTCTTCAAAATTAATTCAGTATGTGCAGACTTCAGAGAGGTTTGACATTTGGTTTCAGCACAATTAAATAAGGAATTCATTTATTAAAATCTTATACTATGATTTAAAATATCATATTAGCTGGAAACATCAATAGAATCGCTAATATTAAGTTAGTTATATATGAAAATAAGAACTAATCTGCCCCTTTATCACAGGAGAAAAATGAGAGATCTTACAATTGCACTTTCAACTGGTTTTAAGAAATGGCAATTCAGAATTTTAGTCCTCTATTGTATAATTAATGATTTGAGAGATCCAATATAAAATCAAGAAATTTAAACTAACATAATTCCCTACCCCATGCTAATGCTTGTGCCAGGCATACTTTCTTGTCCCTGTGTTACACAATGCTGGGATCAAGCAAAACAACTTAGCTTCTTGTTCCATTAAACATCTGCTACTACAACACAAGACTGTATTAACTAACGAGTTTATTTATCAAGATTAACAGCTTGTTCATCCAGATTCTCTTGGAGACCCTCATCTTTGTTATCTGCATATCCAAAACTATTATGTCCTAAACTTTGACAAACTCCTGTAAGGTCTCAACCTTCCAAGGCCTGCCTTAAGATCACCCAGCCCAGACTTTCAAACTCTATAAATAACTTTTCCTTATTTCTCATTCTGAAACCATGCTAAGACTCTATGGAGAGACATTCTCACTCAGGGCCATATATCCATTAAGATTTGCCTGACAAACAGATTTTTATAATGGTTGTATTAGTCAGGTTCTCAGCACTACTAGGAGATTCGAAAGATAGATGATAGATAGATAGATAATAGATAGATGATAGATAGATGATAGATTGATTGATTGATTGATTGATAGATATTTACTACAAGTAATTGACCGTTGGCTATGGTGACTGACACCTATAATCCCAGCACTTTGGGAGGCCAACATGGGAAGATCACTTGAGTCTGGGAATTTGAGACCAGCCAGGGCACTATAGCAAGACCCCACCTCTACAACAAAATGAATAAAATAATTATAAAAAGTTTTAATAATTGATTGCATGATTATGGAGGCTGGGAAGTTCTGTAGTCTGTCATCTATTATCTGGAGACTCTGAAAGATAATAGTGTAAATTGGAGTCTAAGCCTAAAGGCCTAAGAACCAGGAGTACCAATACTGGAAGTCCCAGTTCAAGAAAAGAAGACCAGTGCTATAACTCAAGCAGTTAGGCAGAGAGAGAAAATTCAGCTTTGTTTTATTCAGGTCCTCAGTGGGCTGGAAGATGCCCAGCCACATCAGAGAGGAAAATTTGCTTTAACCAGTTTACCAATTCAAAGCTAATCTCTCCTGGAGACACCCTCACAAACATACCCAGAAATAATGTATAACCAGATATCTGGGCATACCCTGGCCCAGTCAAGTTAACACATAAAATTCAACATCACAGTGGTCTTTGGGGCGTCAATAGTAAACAGTGGATAGATTTTTGAGAAGACATCAAAAACATAAAAAAAATTTACTATTACATGATTAAACTGAAATTTGGTCTACTTCAAATACAGATTGTTGAGTGATCACCTACTATTGACTACCAATACAAATTTAAGCTGTAGTTAATTTTGATTTACCATGACAGCTAAGAAAATTAAAGGCTAGCCTTGCATTTATTTTCTAAAATGAAAAAAAACACTCTATTACTTTTCAAGCATATTTTGATTATCCAAAAAATAATCTTAATTAATTACAGTAATGACCCTCAGATTCTATTTTAAACTAAAAACAGTAAGCCAAATAGTTTTCAGAAAGAATCGAGCACTAAAAATTGTCTAGGATTTAGACACATGTTTATATTGTTTGGAGCTGGGATTTGTGACATGTAGATGGGTTGGGGCAGGGTGGGGAGACATCGGGGCAGGGTGGGGAGACATTGGGGCAGGCTGGCTGGCACTGCAGTTTATCACATCTTGTAGTTTCTTCCATTTCACTTTTTAAGTCTTCTGGATGTTGTTCTTCTACATCCACCTGTGGTGCCTCTGAATCGTTCCAGGGATTTGCGGGGACGTTTAGCGGGTAGGGGCCCCACGTCTCTCTCCCACCTCCATTCCTGGGGAGGGACCAGTCGAAGACTGTGGCTGCCAGCTGTGGATGGGGAACAGCTGCCTACTGCAGGAGCTGCAGCATCCTTGGGCTGGGTGTCCTCCCACTCCATTGTGGTATCAGAGGTGTTGCTGAGGTGGTCTTTCTGCCAGTGGGAACAGCCAGGAACTGGGCCAGGGAGCACTGCTGGAGCTGGGTTGTTGGGGCCTCTTAGGATGGAACTGGGCCCCAATTCCTGGAAGAGAGAGTGTGCAGAAGAAAAGAATGTCAGAAAGATGGGGTCTGGAGGACTGATGAGGCAATGCCCCAGTCAGCAGTTTATTTCATGCACAGGGTCTCATTATATACTTTTCAGCCCACAATGGCTGACGTCAAATCATTACAACAAAGGGGAATAGAACATTGCAAGCCTGGGGATCAAGATAAAACTAGTACGTAAAGATTGATCCAAAAAATCATAAAACAAACAGATGACCTTTTCTACTTACAAGAATAAGATAACATTTTACAACTGTCAAAGCAAGCGATAAATCTTGAGGACAACAATTTCAAATGGCATGCGAATAATCGCAAGCTTCAGTGAATACCTGGTAAACAAAGTGATAAAACTAGCCCAGTACAAAAACTTCAAGAAACACAATGTCTAATAAAACCACACAGGCTTCACCCAGCCATAATATTAGGTCAGTGAACCAGAAATAGACTTTTGCAATATCAAACTCCTTTCAGTTCCTTCTTTCCCTCAGCTCGACTGCTTCCAGGGAGGGAGAAATGTGTCTGGGCTCAAGCTCCATTATGGCGGAGACACTTAGGGGTCTCTACGCTGGAGTGATCCCCACACTGGGTCAGGCTTCCCAAAGGGAAGGACGCCTCCTGCAGGGCTGTGTGCGCTGGGCACTCCATGGCCCTTGGAGTGGAAACTCACAGGCACCTGGGCCTTGTCAGTCCTGTTCATTTCTGTCAGGCTCCTGCTATGGGCATTTCCCTTTAAGGCCCTGGGACTGCAGTCGACGGAAGCAAGGTTTCCCTGAGTCTCCAGGGGCCTCGAGATAGATGCTGCTCCCCCACTGCTACAGGGGCCCCCTTTCTCCTCCTCCTGCCCCTGGGTCTCTACCTGATCGTCGATGTCCATCGGCTCCTCCTCTGCCCTCAGCTCTGTATTTGGGACTCCGTCTTTTACAGGAGGGATCCCCACGGTGCTTCTGCTGTCTGCAAAGTGGTGTGGAGACAGCATGGGTGTCTTCCTCGTGGGGTGCCTCAAGACAAGAGGAGGAGGGTCCCGTCGTTCGTCACTCAGGATGTTGCAACTGACTGCAATACAGAGCTGAAGGCCAGGCTCAGGGGTCAAAAAAAATCGATGAAAGTATAGCGCTCCCCGGGGTGGTGCACGCGCAGGAACTGCAGGGTGGTCCTGGCCGGCTGAAGAGTCTGCATACAGAGGAGGTGACCCTTGTGAGGCCGGCGCACGTGCAGGAACTGCGGGCTGAACCTGGCCACATGAAGAGTCTGCATACAGAGGAGGTGACCCTTGTGAAGCTGGCGCATGTGCAGGAACTGCGGGCTGAACCTGGACAGTCAGAGTGTCTGGATAGACCGGAGGTGACCCTTGCAGTTGCCACTGCTGCTGGGGCCTGCGTTGGAACCAATAAAGAAATTTACTCAAAAAATTCCCCATGTTTGGGAAGTTGTGCACAGACCAATACAATGGTCAGAAATGGAGAGGGTAGTCCTGAGTCACCCACTAGTCTGTGTCCGGGTGGGGCACTGGGCAGCTGGGCTCTTATGTCATCACAATGGGGCTGGTGACAGAGCAGGGTGTGGGGCAGTGCACAGGAGCCCAGTAAGGGCACCTACAAGTGGAGTCAAAGATACTGGATACTGGTGAAACACAAAACTAACCACAAAAGACAATGAATACAGGAACTGCCCAGGTAGAGGCCATAACCCAAGAAGAAATAGCACTTTATATATATACATATATAAATCCAAAAAGGCCACACAATATTTGTATTTAAATACTTTTATTTTCATTTCACAAAAAAGCAACAGTGTTTGCAGTTAAACATGCCTTTTAGTCAGTGCTGGTCATATGCAAAACAGGTTATCAGAAATATAAAGAAAAATAAGCCTTTTCCCTTTACAAGTGAAACAACACAATTTGCATATACAATATTATAGATACATATTTTCAAAATCTTTCCCAAAAGACAGATTATAATACAAATTTAGAATTCCACCCACAAGCTCAGACTCAAGGAATTGAAGATCTCTATAGGGGTTTAACTATAAAAGTGTAATACCTTTACAAGTTTCCAAGTAGCTACTTTCCAAAGTATTTGAAAGAGACTGTTCTTCACAGCAACATGGAACACTTGGCTTTCATCAAGACCGCTGTAAGACTAAGTTTTGTCTCAATGTGAGTTTGTTGATTAATGCAAATGCTCCAATTATGCCGTAATTCTCATTTTACATACACATACATACGCAGAGTATTATTGTACTGATGGTTTATACAGTTGAAACTTCTGGAGCATTTCCTCCAGCTAAGCCATCACCTTTACTTCCTCTGAAGTATTTTAAATTAAGAACTGTTCAGAAATATCACTAATGACTACCATGACTAACTCCAAAAAGGTTCCCTTTTTTCTTTCACTTATGATCAAATTTAAATGTGTCATGAATAAACATTTTTTTTTCCTACAGCAGCAGGTATAAGTAATAACAAAGTATAGGCTAATTTTTCAACACTAGAACCTGAGAGTTTGATATACAGTCTATAACAGTGCTTTGCAAATTTTCTAGGAGTTCTATCACTCAATGTTACCAAAATAGTAATATGGCAAATCTTCAGCATGGAGTAGAAGAATCATAAAGGAGAAAACAAACAATGTTAAGAGGCTTGAAGGGAGGGAGGAAAGCAGAGAGGGAGGGAGGGAGAATGTGTGCACATGCATTTTCTTTGATGCAGACAAATGCGGAGTTTTAACATTTACCATATGGTAGATAAAGAGACACGGTGATATAAGAATGCTTAAAGCGAACATACAGGTCTGGATACACGATATGCACCAAAATACAATTTGTGAATTCCAGTGAAGAAGACATCTAACTGTGTAGGCACGAAACTCAAAATGGAAAGCATACAATGGAGAACAGAGGAGAAAGATGCAGCCACACAAAGAACTCTGGTAGGAAAGGGCCAGCTTGTCTTGCCAGATGTGGGGGTTGAAAGAGAAAATTCCTTTTGGGTTAGTTTTAGGGCTCATGTTGTTATTCATCGGAGCCACGTCAATAACTCAAAAGGTTCATTCCAAGAAACAATTTCTACTAGGTACGCAAGCTATGTTATTGATGGAATCATAATAAACTTCTATAGATGAATCAGAATTCCAGGCCTCAAAAAGAAGCTACTCTTAAGGGTTTGCAAATGAGTTTTAGACAGGACTTTCATTGGCTTATCAGCTTCACCGGTTTACTAGTTACTAAGAGATACATCAGCAATGAAGTTTAAACACACCTTTATTCAGTACTGTCCTCTTGCCTTTCTAGAATTTACAAAAGCACAGGTCCCTTTTCGCTATCTCATTCAATCTGAATCAATATAAGAAATGCTGGATCTAATTAGTTTGCACAGCTCAACCATATCCAAGTGTCTTTCCCATCTTATCTGCTGCACACCTGCTGCCATTAGCTACATCACTACACTGCTACACCTTCCAGCCAGATGGCAGGGATTTAGTAGGTCTTTATTTTTGTTAGGTACAGTCAGACCCCTGCAAAGGACTAAGTGTTAAAGGAAAATAATGAAGGAAAAAAGCAGCAAATTATGTATGTTCATCTCTATGTTTGCATCCTTAATGGAATAGATCCTAGAGAATAAAATAAAATAACCACAAAACAACCATACTAACTACTGCTAAGTGAGGAATATGTAGGAGAGGAAGAAGTGAGCTGTCATATTATGAAACTCAACTTTCATTATGTCCCTACATAGCCATGCAAAAGACAACAAAACAAAATAAAGATATGAAAACATATTTATACTTATTAAGAATATTTCCCTAAGAAAAACAGAAAATCTCTACAAAACAGACAAGTAAGTAAACGACACACAACTATTCTATTTGCTATTGCCGAAACAGGCAATAAGGAAAGGGGAGGATGGGAGATTTGTCATACACTGATCCTCGATTTTCACTAGGTACCTATATATCCACGCAAAGGACTAGGTACAAAACCAGTAACATGAAAACATTTATATACATCTTTAAAAAGTATAGACACTGTCCTTTTCCCCTAACCACTACCCACCCAAAGAACCCCTCCCTGCAAAAAAATAAAAATTAAACAATAAAAAAACCAAGATATGAAATGATTGCCCCTGCAGGCAACAAGGGAAAGGAAACAGAGGAGAGTTATCATACGTCTGGACCTCCACGTTTCATTATGTACATACATGTCCCAGCAGAGGACTGGTATCACGTTATATAACACACAGCATTTAGCAAATATTTATATATATTAAAATACTTGTGTGTGTGTATATATATATATATAGTATATAAAATGTATATACACATAAATGTGTGTTCTTGTGTGTGTGTGTGTGTATACACACACAAAAACACACACCACACCGACACCTCCCAAAAGAAACCAAACATCTACTCTACCATTGCCCACTAGGCAATGAGGGATGGGGAGTATGGGAGATTTTTCATAGAGTCAATCTCAACTTTATTTCTACCTAAGCAGTCATGCAAAGGACAAGATTCAAAATAAAGTTAACACAAAAAAGTGGCAAAACATTTATACACATTTAAAAAAATTATCACTTTGGGAGGCCGAGACGGGTGGATCACGAGGTCAAGAGATCGAGACCGTCCTGGTCAACATGGTGAAACCCCGTCTCTACTAATACAAAAAATTAGCTGGGCATGGTGGCGCGTGCCTGTAATCCCAGCTACTCAGGAGGCTGAGGCAGGAGAATTGCCTGAACCCAGGAGGCGGAGGTTGCGGTGAGCCGAGATCGCGCCATTGCACTCCAGCCTGGGTAACGAGCGAAACTCCGCCTCAAAAAAAAAAAAAAAAAAAAAAATTATGTATCTTGCCTTTTCCTCTCACAATCCCACTCCTCATTAACACCCTCAAAAGCAAAAAGCCAAAACCAAAGCCCTGCAGTGCTCATATACTATTGTTTGTGTACACAGGCTCTGAGGAAGGAAAAGAATATTTACCACAATCCTGGGTCTGGGTCCCTCATTACATTTGATTCCTACAACTGGCTTGAGAGTGAAAGAACAACAACAAATACTAGCAAACTTGTATACACATTTAAACAAAAGACAAAGACAAACCCAGAAATCCCCCACCTCCCCCCATCAAAAACAAAAAAACAAACAAAAAACACAAACCCTTAAACAACTACTCTACTAGCCATTGCCCAGACAGGCAATAAGGGAAGGGGAGAAGGGGAGATTTTTCATAGAATGAACCTCAATTTTCATTACGTACCTAAGCAATCATGGCAAGGCCTAGGTACACAATGAAGCAACTGGAAAAAGGAGCGAGAACATTTATATACATTTCGAAAAGTACACACCCACCCTCCTGGAGACAGGGAGATGGAGTGAAAAAGAAAAACCATCTATACTACTCTATAATTATTGCCCACACAGGCAATAAGGAAAGGGGAAAAGAGGAGATTTTCATACATCCGGACCTCCACGTTTAATTAGGTACCTGTAAGTCCAAGCAGTGGACTGGATACAGCATGAACTAATACAATATAGTAATGAAAAGTATATATACATTTTTAAGAGTATATATTCTGCCCTTAGACCCCTCCCACCCGTCAAAACTTCAAAAAAAATCAAGCTACTTTGAAATTATTACCCATATACATAAAAAGAGTTAAGAGAGAAGAGATTGTTATACATCCATAACTCCATGGCTCTTTAGGAACCTACATGTCCAAGTGAAGGACCAGGTACCCAATGAAACACTATAATGAAGAAGTAAAAATGTGTACATACATATACAAAAGTATATACCCCAATACTCACAGAAGAATCCCTGAAGCTAATCAACTATTCTCTCAGACACTGCCCACACAGGCAATCTAAGGGAAGGGGAAAAGAGGAGAGTTGTTACAGGCTGAACCTCAATTTTCCTCATCCATCCATGGAAAGGACAAGGTAAGAAAGGTAGTGACAAAAAAGTAGCAAAAACATTCATATACATTTTAAAAGCGTATACTCTTACTCTGAAACCACTTTCTCTCTCCTAGAAAAATATCTTCAATAAACCCAAACTACTCTAAGTATTGCCCACATGGGCAGTAAGGGAAAGGGAAAGAGGAGATTGTTATACATTTGGAATCCCGTGGTTCATTACGTACCTTTCAGTCTGGGCACCCTACGAATTAATACAATGAGTAGTAAAAACGTAAGTGCATTTTCCTACCTTCCCCGTCCCTCCCCCTCACCTCAAATACTCCATTTGACAACTACTCTGTTAGCTACTGCCCAGTGGTCAACAGGGATGAGGAAAATGGGAAACTGTTATACATCAAGATCACCACATTTCACTAGTACTTTCACGTCCACAAGAAGGACACAGTGTGAATTAAATTAGTAATACGATGTAGTAGCAAGTATATTTATATACATTAAGTACCTACTCCACTCTCTCCCACACCCTAAAACAAAACAAACTACTCTATTAGCTATTGCCTAAAAAGGCAATAAGGAAAAGGGAGAAGAGGAAATGTGTCATACTCTGAACCTCAATTTTCATTAAGTATATATACATCTATAGAAGGAAACAAGTATAAAATGAAGTGGAAAAACGTGGCACAATATTTATACACACTTGAAAGAATAATATACAACCCCAGCACCCAAGACTAGTCAAAACAACACCGCCTTAGGCGGTGTTCAAATGTCACCATACAGGAAAACTTCTCAACCATATTATATTATAAATATATTTTATATTATATTCCTTTGTCATTCTCATTTCCCTTATCATATTTTATTTTCATGTTAGCACTTATTACTTAACACAATACCTATTTATTCATTCATTTGTATACTGGCTGTCTCTACCTTTGACTCCTGAAATGACAGCTTCAAAAAAGAGATGGTCCATCTTCTTCCCTGATATAACCCAGCACCTAGAACAATGCCTGGTACACGGTTAGTACTTGTAAGATTTGCTAAATGAATGAATTCTTACAAGGCAACCTGCATCAGAATTAGGCTTGATGATTATAAAGACCAAACAGAATATGTCTGCTAACATATTTCCCTACCGGCGCTTACCTTCTTACACACAATACTCCAAGTAAGCGCCAGTAGGGATAACTGGATAAGTTATCTAGTATCCTACTTTTCTTATAGAATATTTTCCAAATTCCCAATTCTGATACACGTAGTTACCATGTTGACAGGGATTGACTATGATGTGGAAACTACATGTTCAGAAGACACTGAATTCTGGGATAAGAGGGCTGGGGTCAGAGACAGAACTCTGTTATGACTCTGTTTTGTTATTATATACTGAACTTAGAGCATTTTAAGCAGGATTTCAAATGCTGAAATAACTGCACTGTTTAAGTTTGGTATAATAACAGAACCTCAAGTTTTAAATTTTCTGTATTGACAGGTCCATTATGGGCTTCAAAAATCATAGCAGTAGCTCTAATTGGAATAGATTTCATATAGCTAACTGAACTCCTGATTTTCTTGTTTGTTAAAAGTACCTGTGCAGTAATTCTTCCTGTCAGTCAGGTTTGAACCTGAAAAACATTTCTGCCTCTTTCTTTACCTGCCTTACCCTGTCACTAATAATTTCTTTCCCTGCCCAGTATTTTTTATACCCATTGTTTTCTTTCCACCCTTACTAGCACTCCTCATTTCGAACTTTTATCATTTCATGCCTAGACTTTGGCAGCAATTTCCTGACTTTATATTTCTCTCCACTTAAATCTACTTTATAAACTGAAACCAATTTACTTTTCCTAAATAGTAACTTTAATCAAGTTATTTCACTGTCCAAAAGTCTTTTCAAGCTTCCCATTACACAGGAAAAGAGGATTCCTTATGGTATCCAGAGCCTTCTACAACTGGGCCCCACTCAACTTTCCTTCCCCTCTTCACGAGGCTTCCACTGCAGTCAAACACTGACTCTCAGAAAAAAACATACTTGCCCATTAGTACTTCATTTTCTTTGCAGATCTCATTGTTCCATTCCTGCACTACCCTATACGTCCCATTCCCGCACTACCCTATACGTCCCATTCCCGCACTACCCTATACGTCCCATTCCTGCACTACCCTATACGTCCCATTCCCGCACTACCCTATACGCCCCATTCCCCTTACGTATATTTTAATTATTTAAAGCATCTCAATTCCCATTTTTCTCCCCCAAATTTCTCTTCGTTATCCTAGGCAAAAATTCTCTGCCCCACTCAGCACATATTACCTCTTATTCCTCCACAAGTACCAACCACCTAAACTTTCAACTACTTGATGGCACAGACTGTATCTCACACATTTTATGTATTTTCTTCTCTATCTAGTCTGACAGCCATAACATTCATCCCTCCCCACAATATAAATGTGAATGACACTATTATTCCTATTCTTTCATTCTCTGACCCACGGTGATTCGAATGGGGTTTAACTTTCTGCTTTTTCTTTACTTTGAAACCCAGAGTGTATGTTTCAGATCCTGCAATCTAATCTTCAATTCTTAAAATCTTTTTTGCTTACTTGTTTTGGCAATCCTGACTTGAGAGCATATCTCATTTCTGAGTAACACAGCCAAAAGCTTGCTTAGGACCTTCCTCAAACATACTCTACCTGTAAATCTGGAGTGTAAACTGACTTTAAAAGATGGATTGCTATAAGATCTGGTTAATTGTCTGGAATACTAGTCATACAACTTTAATGAGAATTAGAGAAAGGTAAAAACTCACAAAAAAGTTAAGACTAAGATATATATATATATAAGGAAACATTTTAAAGTTTAACATTAATACCTGAAAAAAAATTAATCTTTAAAATAATCTAAATCATGCAGCTTACTCACATATGAAATTTGAAACCCACTCCAACTACCTTTTTGTTCACAGTAATACCTTTAAATAGTAAAAAGAATCAAACATTCCAATAATTTGTTCTGCAGTCTGAACAGATGGTGGTGATAACAGACGAGTTGAATTTAAGGAATCTCTCTTCATGGTTTTAAATCGAGCATCTAAGAAATCTTCGTACTTTAAAAAAATGAAAAGGTTAGAGTATCATGAATAGTGTCAAACGCAAAAGTATAGTAATTATTTACATGAATTAGACTAATTATTATGTAAGATCATTAGCAAAAAAATGATGTGTCACTAAACTTCAGAATATAAGCTTTCAAAAATGTAGGAAGATTGCGATCTTCATTAATATTCCTTAAATTTAAAATTACAATTATAACATGGCCACATGAAAATTAGCATTTCCTAAACAATAGCATATGAAAAATTAAGAATCTATTACCAAAGTAAACAAATGCCAACTCTGGGTACACATGATGAATATTCTAAAAAGGTTAGCATATATATTTTCTAAATGAAACCTGAAATTTAAAAAGAGAAAGAACAAAAACTGGTCCTTATGCTTATTTCTTATATATAGCCTAGCGTTTCTATTGAGAAAATATATATTTCCCTTAACTGAGGTCCATTTTAAATAAAATATAACTCTTCAACAGAAAGAATTCTTTAAGAGGTCAGCAGATGAGCTCCCCTAGAACATGTATTAGACGTTTTTGCACATGCTGGGCACCACCAAGTGGTCAAACTGTGTATCTCATTGCTTAATTAAGTAGCATACACAGATTTAGAATATCTTTCTTAGTACTCTAGCTACCACTTGATATTCATCAATTAACATCGGTTGATTTCTCCTACCATTTGAAATTTTTGAACAAGCCCTATCAAAAATTTAAAATCAAAAGCTCTAAGAGTACTTCTGTTTTAAAAGCCATCTTGGTTCATAAGTTTAATATCAGGAAGTTTAATAGAAAGTCAAAAAAATTCAAGGTTGGAAAGTATCTTTACACTTTCCCACCTGCTGTTTGAGTTATCTTGATAATATCTGGGCTAGTGTGTCTGAATATCCCTAAGTACTAGAAATATTTCCTGAGAGTCTAATACCACAGTGACAACACTATTATACCTCTCTGTATTGAAATGCTATTTCTAATCTTTGGAAAAAGGCATAAAATGTGGTTTGTACCTTAAAAAGGGCAAATTATTTATTTGTAACAACTTATATACCATTATTACAAGAATGTACATTGTGATAGTAAAGAAACAGTAATGCTACAAAATGTTTTAATTTTTTTCTCTTTTTACACACTTTAAATTTTGCAAAAAGGAATTTGCAACTTTATCTAAATTCCTGCAAGCAGAACTACAACTCTTTAGAAGAAAATGTTGCAAAACAGTTTGAAATGTTCATCTTAGTGACAAAAATATGAAATAATCTTATACAAGTTCAGCTTTCAATGAAACACATCGATAAATAGTAGCATAATTTTCACTATCAAATCTCAAAAGGTATAGCTATCAGTAACCAAGGTCAAGCTTGGCATACCTTCCTAGAAACATTTTCATTACTCCAGATGCACAGAAAATACATGAAAATGTGATTTGACTATTTTTCCTCCTAGCATTCATAGTAGGCCAAAGATACTCTGTACTTACACTAGAAAGCTCTTTGAATATTTTTTCCAAAGAGAAATACTCCATGAAAGTGGCAAAACCTTCATTTAGCCATAGATCATTCCACCACCGCATTGTCACCAGATTGCCAAACCACTGAGGGAGAGAAAACAACCCACAGTATATTTATATCCTCAGGAATTTCTTTTAAATAATTGGCTGAAGTGTCATATTAGTCACCCATAACTTGATTATAATATCTTAAAATACACTTATAGTTAAACTGTATTCAAATTAATTTAAAACTTATAAAAGTTGTATAAATTTACTTTAAAAATAAAATAGAAATTTTAACATTTTACCTTAACTGAATGGGAAAACAAGCAAGAAAGGTTATTAGCATATTTATCAATTTAATAAACATGGAATATAGCATGAATATAGGGAAATTAAAACTTTTTTTGGCCAACTCATAAAGTGAGATTTCCTAGATAATGACTTTTTCTACTTTCTAATATCAAGTTAGTAAGATTATTTTCCATTATATCTACTACCATCCATAATAACTAAAAAGTCTCTATATGAGAGATGTTTCTGTAGTCAGAAAGCCTATAACTTTGTTTCTCCTCAGTTGCCCAAATTGAAGACAGTATTTGCATGATTCAAACCAGAATTCAAATAACATTCCTTAAGGATTTCTTAAGGCCAGGAGTTCAAGCCAGCATGGACAACATAGCAAGACTCTGTCTCTACAAAAAAATTAAGCCAGGCATGGTGATGCATGCCTGTGGTCCTAGCTACTTGAGAGGCTGAGGTGGGAGGATCACTTGAGCCCAAGAGTTCAAAGTTGCAGTGAGCTATGATCATGCCACTGCACTCCAGCCTGGGTGACAGCGTAAGATCTTGTTTCTTAAAAAAAGATGGCATATCTATAAACAAATGAAGTCAGAAAGATATTAAATATTTCCTTCTATGAGATAGAAGAAAAGAGGAAGGAAAAAAGTAACAGGAGAGTCCCTTTAAAAAAAATGTATCTAAAAAGTCCTTGAAATAAAAAGTAGTTATAAGATATGTAATTTGGTCAGTGTGGCCTAAGGCTTATCTCAAATCAGCAGCAAAAAGATGAGGTTACTGCATAAAACAAAATACCTCTGAGAATTACAGTAACATATTTCTCTATGATATTATCTTCAAACCTGTTTCAGAGGAAGATGATTTATAAGTCCTAAAGAGGAAATAACAGAGTAATAGTCCCAAATGGTGGCAGGTGGCTTCAGAAATAACAGACATAGAGGAGATCCCCCAAAAGACAACTTACCTATATGACCTATTTTTAAAGCAAATAAGAATGTGCTTCATATGCCAGTTTGTCATGAAGTCTTCACAAGGGCTAGATTCATACATGGTGTTTGAAGTAGGAAATAAGCTGACTAGAATACATCCTATTCCTAACCTGTTGCTGTCATGACATCACCCAAACCATATCCAATTCTAGTTAATCACCTCATCCAGGGCACAACAGACAAGGTATCAGGGAAGAATGGGCGTGCTATGTACCCATATAATCATCTTTCTCTCCATATCACACAAACAGTACCTTTGCCATTTTCTCAGAAACCCCCTCTCCAAAATTAAAAAAATTAACAGAGAACCCCATTCCAGCAAGAGATGAATAAAAAATCCAGCCCTGACAGCTACCATTCGAGTTGTCAGAAGAGTGCAACTTAAAGAAAGGGATTCTTCCCCACAAAGTTATACTGGGCAGTGGCCATTTGTCAGAGGTGAGGCAGCTGTGTATTACTGAGGGGGAAAAAGAAATCTTGAAGAGATAGTGGCTCTACATGGACCAAGTGCTGCCACTTATTAGCTATATGACTTATGGCAGGCCATTTATTTAAACTGAGTCTCAGTTTTTACATCTGTGAAATGTGATTAATACCTACCCTAGAGAAGTTATGAAGAAAGACAGATGTGAAAATCCTTTAACCTGCAAAGTCACACATCAACAACTGATAGCATTTTCATTGGAAAATTGTTTGTGTTTAAAAAGCATTTTTCTATTACTAAAAAAGGCAATACTTAAAAAAAAAAGAGTTGAAGAATTATTAGCATCTAAATGCTAACAATAACTCCAGGTGTGACATGTAACAGCCCTGGTTGCTAATACCTGGTGGGCCACCTCATGAGCAATGATTTTAGTCATCAGTTTTCTATCCGCCACTGAAGAAGTGTTGTTGTCATACAGAAGCATCTCCTCTTGAAGGGTGACCAAACCCCAGTTTTCCATTGCTGCTGCTCTGAAGTCAGGAATAGCCACCAAATCTAGACATAACAGGAAATAAGTGATCAACTTTCCCTCATCTTTTGGCATTTTCTACTCAAAATATTTTATTCAGTGGTTTATCATTGTGAAAGCAATGAATTCTTCTTATGCTTCTAATAAATGGAATCTTCCTTATTCTAAATCTGCATGCTCCCTACCCACATGTCAGCTGAGGAAGACCTGTTCAAACCCTTTTAGAGTCACTGGACCACTGTGTCTTAGTGAGGAAAGAGATGCCTAATTCCTTCACAAATCAATCAGCTTCCCAGAACAAGAAGGACAAAGTTCATGGCCAATACTCTACTGTCTAGGACTAGCTACAGTACTGAAATGCTCTTGCTTTCCTGAGCTCCCATTACTCAGTTTTTAGTATTTGAATCAGGTATTTCTTGGAAGTTACAATTAGTCAAATTGCAGACTAAGTCCTCAGCAAGTTCCTACTTATGCAGCTCTATAAACTTTTTTACAGCCCAAGAAACTTAAGTGTTTGAAGTTCCAAGTTTGGATATATTCATGAAATCTAAATAATCTTAACAAATACAATTTTAAAGCATTAGTAATGTTTTTTTGGTTTTATCTGCAAACAACTTGGGCAGAACTTCCTTTTAAAAAACATTCGCAAAATAAATCTAGGTTCTAATTATAACAAAAATCAGAGACACTATTTGATTCTTACCCAATTTCTTAAGTGGGTACTGAATTTCAAAGTAGTTTTGAAAAAACTCGAGAAGCTTCACAGTTGTTTCGAAGGCATGGTGAACTTGACCAACCTTTTCTGGTACAGCATATATAGAAACCTAAAGGGAAACATTATGCACGATGTAAGGACAGGAACAATTAAAATGGCATGATATTCAAGTAGCACTGTCTAGACTAGCATATCTGAAAATGCTATAGAATTTTATGAGATCTTTCTGGATAGAAACACTTGCTTATAGTTACTTTAGGCTCCACAGAGTTTAGCAACTCCCTTCCATACATATAAAATGTTGAAAAAACTTACTGATTCCCTCCCCCCCGACTTTTTTTAAGCTAGCAACATTCAAAATAACTACTTTAGGTCATCTTATAGCAATTTGTAAGTATTTGCCTGTAACTATATGACACTCTTCTCTTCTTCCATTACCTGTAGTTGCCCTTCCTTACTTATGAGGTATAAAAATTGAGAGTTATTTGAAGGACAAAACTAAATGTTCATCATTTCAGGACCTATCACTGCACCTGGCATCTAGCAGGCACTTAACACTGAGGAGTCACATCTTATGATGAAGTTAGTTCTAAAGTTAAGATGTAAGGCATAAATTGTACATTTGTTGAAATTATCCTGGAAAAAAACAATTAGAGACCAACGTATTCTCTTCCAGTAAGTATGGCACAGCCAGTTTTTCTTCCAGTGCTTGGGATAGCTTACGTTTTTTTTCAGTTGTTGGTGTGTTTTTAGGGATCAGGTTATAAAAATATACATATTATACAGAGAAACACTTGTGATACGAGTTGAACACAGTAACTAAAACCAACTGGGGAACAACAGATTCATGTCTCCCACTGCCCATTCACTCCAGGGTACATGCTAAGAGAGAAAGCAGATGGAATCATACTTACTATTTAAATTGCAATTCTTGCTCACTCTTTTTTTTTTTGGCTAATGAATACATTAAATATATATGATGCGACAAACTATAAACATCTTGTTCAGTAGGTATAAAAAGGTAAGTGTTAAACAGCCATGTTCAAAGCAATGGGTTTTACAAAACAATACTTTTATTTTCTAATTGATTTTGAAAAGCCCTCGATACTCACCTGGGAAAGTAGGATGTAAATTAGACACAGCAGAAAACAAAAACATCAAAATGAATATCTCAACAGGTGGGAAATGAAAACTTGTTGAACAATTCATGATTTGGAAAAAGCACATTGGTAAAGTCTAACTCCAATTTTAGTTTCCCATTAAGTGATGTAAAAACTGTCAACAATTTCTCAAGGCAAACAAAAACATAAAGTGGGGAAAGGACACCCTATTCAATAATCAGCAGAGTAAACAGACAACCCACAAAGTGGGAGAAAATCTTCACAATCTATACATTCGGCAAAGGCTAATATCTAGAATCTAAAAGGAACTCAAACAAATCAGCAAGAAAAAAAACACCCCATCAGAAAGTGGGTTAAGGACATGAATAGACAATTCTCCAAAGAAGATATACAAATAGACAACAAATATATTTAAAAATGCTGAACATCACTAATGATCAGGGAAATGCAAATCAAAACCACAATGCATACCACCTTACTCCTGCAAGAATGGCCATAATAAAAAAATAACAGATGGTAACATAGATGTGGTGAAAAAGGAACACCTTTACGATGCTGGTGGGATTGTAAACTATTACAATCACTATGAAAAACGGTGTGCAGATTCCTTCAAGAACTAAAAGTAGAACCATCATTTGATTAATCAATCCCACTACTGGGTATTTACTCAAAGGAAAAGAAGTCATTATACAGAAAAGATACATCACACACATTTATAGCAACACAATTTGCAACTGCAAAATGGTACCAGCCCAAATGCCGATCAATCAATGAGTGGATAAGGAAATTGTGATACACACACACACACACACACACACACACACACACACACACCATGGAATAGGACTCAGCCATAGAAATGAACGAAATAATGGCAATAGCATCAACCTGGATGGAACTGGAGTCCATTATTCCAAGTGAAGTAACTCAAGTGAAGTAACATTGAATGGTAACAGATTTGTTAAGTTTAACTTATTTGTTTCATGATTTAATAAAAATAAAACCTATTTAACAAAAGCAAAAATAGAACAAAACTTCACACTCTCAAAAAGGACAATAATATGACCTGCAAGATTTATAAAGGCAGAAAATATTAGAAGCTTCAATACTAAATTTTCTGAAAAAACACCAGTCTTCCTCAACAGATAACTGGACACACAGAAAAGCAGAAATTCTACCCCTCTCCCCTATAAAAACAGTTAAGTCTACCCAGAATAACTGATTAGATGGCTTTAGGAGAATGATATAAATTGAGTACAATGTTCCAGGCTTGTGGAAGATAGTTGAGGTAGAAATGTTTTTAGTGGAAATCTGGAACAAAGTCATGTAGTCATGTTTCAGACTAAACATGAATAAATTAAAATTATAACTTCACATGGATGATACTGGTGAAGGTTCTACTTCAATGCTCAATGTCAGATGTGGTGTCCACATCTGAGTAACCATGACTAGATTCTGATTCTACATGTTATGCCTATCTAGAGTAAAAACAAAAGAAGGCAGTGGCAAACAAAAGCAGGCAATGTCTTTCACAACTGGCCTAGAGTTGTCTAGGTAATTCTGGCATTTCTGAAGGCAGGGGGAAATTTATGGAATGAAGAATGAACAGAAATGATGAAATACGTGTTCCTCTTTTTTTAGGCTTTTAACAACAATGCAGTATTTAACATTGAACAGGACATGTATAATAATCCACAGTCAACCTTGAAATTTTTAGTTGGTTAGTAATATTGACTTTAGTAAAGCTCTATTGCCTTATTTCTGAATCTTGTTAAATCAACCTACCCAACAAATATTACAAAATAGAAGCCATCCTAGAGATGTTAGCGTAACAAAAGTCCTTTGTCAGACTCCAAGTTTTAAGTTTCTGGTCACCATACCTAATGTAAATAACAGATGTTAACTTATATGTCATTTGGTATAAGCAGCAGCATATTGTGGTGGACAAAACAATTTTGACTATCACTTACTGATTATGTAATCTTAGCTCAATTACTTAAGTCCTTTGACACACTGCTTCCTCATCAGCAACATGGGGCTAACATCTTCCCTTATTTGATTTATAAATGAAAAAATATTTATAAATGAGTGCTAGAACAGCTGTCAGCACAAAGTATAACTCCATGCATGTTATATTCCTCCCCACCATTTCCTAAAAAGGGAATAAGTTAATAAAACTATTTATTTATATAATGCTAATATTTTCAAAACATTTACTTCTGAATATTAAAAATAAGGTAGATTATATTTACTGACGTGCAAGGATTTTATAATATATTTACATATGGAAAAAGGGAAGTATGTACTCTTTATATAAACATGCATATGTGTATATGTGTGTGTGTATGTGTACATACATAGAGAAAGGATGAGAGTGGTCTACCTAAGGGCCCATAGCTAGTAAACTACCTAGGAGGCATTTCAACTCAATTAAACTCCAGAGTCTATGTTTAACCATGTTGTTTCCTAATACAGGTAAATAAAAAGCAAAAAAAAAAAAAAAAAGTCACCTAAAACTTCTCTCTCAATCTCTTCCTCTTTCCACACACATACACACAAGCATGCACATGCACACACATACGTGAGAATGAAGTATGTATGTAGGCAATGAATAATTCAGCTTGCCTAGATGAAAGAATTCACAATGAGGCAATAAGAAATATAGCTGAATTTGCAGGTGTGTGGTTTAAACCTGTATTATCAGCACTTTGGGAGGCTGAGGCAGGAGGATTGCTTGAGCCCAGGAGTTCAAGCTGGCCTGGGCAACATAGCAAGATGTCTCTACAAAAAAATTTTTAAAAAACCCAAAAAACAAACAAACAAAAAAACCTAGCCAGGTATGGTGGCAGGTGCCTGTAGTCCCAGCCACTTGGGAGAGGATCACTTGAGCCCAGGACTTTGAGGTTACCGGTGAGCTATGATTGCACGTCACACTCCAGCCTGGGTGACAGAATGAGACCTTGTCACTAAAAAATTTTTTAAAAAGATTCCAGCATTTTGGGAGCCCGAGGCGGGTGGATCATTATGTCAGGATTTAGAGGCCAATCTGGCCAACATAGTGAAACCCTGTCTCTACTAAAAATACAAAGTATTAGCCAGGTGTGGTGGTGGGCTCCTATAATCCCAGTTACTCAGAAGGGTGAGGCAGGAGAATCACTTGAACATGGGAGGTGGAGGCTGCAGTGAGTTGAGATCACACCATTGCACTCCAGCCTGGCAACAGTGCAAGACTCTGTCTCCAACAAAGAAAAAAAAAGATCAGTGTGCAGATGGTTGGGAAAAAAATTTAAAAAGAATAATAAATTTTAAACAAGAAAGAAATACAGCTGAATTTATAAGAATGGCCTTGAGTATCAAATGAAGAATCTGAATGTAATCCTACAGGTATTGTGAAGAAAACATAGCAGATGAGAGAAAGAGGGAAGGAGGAAGAGAGAGAGTGAAGAGGAAGAAACACAAGAATTGGGGAACAAAACCAAGACCGCATACATTTTGGGATACATAAAAAGTGCTGGGGGTTTTATATCGATGAGTATGATAAGAACTACAAAAAAGAAGTAATTAAAGTGCTATGAAAGATCAGAGGGGGAATGATTAATTCCAGCTGAGGAAAGAAAGAAATACTTCATGGAGAAGGTAGTATTCAGTTGAGTCTTGAAGCAGCAGCAAACCTGGCTGTTTTAGACTGTGCTTCTTAGGCTTTATTGAGGCTACAAAGGCTAAATCAAAGGCTAAATATGTGATGCAACACCTAAAGTGGAATTAATTGAATTATTTCAGATTTAAGCCAGTCATAATATCCTTCTGAAAGGATTCTGAAAAATGTTTGGTTCAGACTTGACATAAAGTCTTTCAATGCAAAGGTGTGTGAACTGTTATTTAGCACTTATAACTGTAGTCTACACTTACCATTAAACACTTAGTTTACTTTTTGAGTAGCATCATTAAAGGCATACAGGGTTATTGCTGATAAATAGCAAGAGAATCCTTATCTCTGTCCTTATTTCTGAGAGGTATGGGGTAGACATGATAGTCTTTTCTAATAGGAAACATATACCCTTTTGAAGTAGCAAAATGGTAAGATCCAAGTATCCTGTGATTAATCTAAAGCTCTTTAGTCTAGAAAGAGAACCTAAAACTAGCAGGATATTCCCTGATAGAGCTAAAAAATATGAAAACAGAAATTAAGATATTCCGTCATATTTCTATCATAAAGAAAAATTGTTTTTAGTTTAATAAATATAATAGAATGCCCTTTCTCCTTCTACGTTGTATTTGAAAACATTAGCTTTATTAGGTTTCTACTGTGAAATCAAAGTATAAAATCCAATCAAATAATAATTTACAAACAGGTACTAATGACAAAGAAAAACAGGAGAGCCTAATTAAAACAAATAATCAATTATGGCAAAATACAGATAAACCAGACCCTTAAATAAAATAATCTTACTCATTACTCTTGGATGAGGAATCTCAATCAAGATTTGCTTTGATAAAAGGGGAGGTTCATCTAATTTTTACAACCTAGAACTATCAAATATGTAGCCACTAGTCACATGAACACTACTGAACACTTGAAATATGGTTAGTGAGACTGAGGAAGTGAATTTTAAATTGTATTTAATTAATTTAAATCTAAATATTCCCCTAAGGCTAGTGGCTATCACTCAGTTCTAAAAGCTTTAGTATACATATAGTGCCTTACCAAAATACTCTTTAAAAGTAAAATTTTTAAAACTTTAAAAATTATTGATTTTCTGGTATTAAATTAGAAACAGAAATAACAGCTAAGCAAAAAAGTAGCATTTCTGATATAACATGTCAGAGTGTGATCTAAAAGCTTGTTTCCATACAGCAGCCAGTGGGAATCATTAAAGCAAGAGTTCCTCTGAACCTCTCGTGACACAGGCTTTCAGAAAATTGCCACATCAACATACCAGGGTTCCATTTATGTCCTGACTCAGATTCTTCACCTCTCCCACAATGAAAGCAACCAGGTAAGTGCTCATCTTCACACTCTCGAAAAACTCATCCTGAACAAGTCCATCTTCCAGAAGGACTGATGACTTCTACAAGCAAAGGGGAAAAGATGACAGTTCTGTAACTACAGGAATAAATGATAATGACAAACAGAGAAACTGAAAATTCAAATAGGAAATAAGTAATAAAGATGCTAGCATATTACAACCTCTCAGTATGAGTTTCTGCATAGAGCATGGCTCTTAGTCTCAGTCTGTTGTGCCATCCTTCATCACGAGGACATATGGAGCACAGTGAAAATCCTCAAGGAGTTTTTAGTCCCAAAGATGACTAAATAAATGTTAAGTTAAAGATAGTCACAGTGCTTCTGTTTCTCCTGCTGAAACACCTTCAAAGCCAAAATCCTTCCTTATGACCTGGGATTGCTCTACTCTACTGTTACAAATACATCCACAGAAAAAGGAGCTCTAGCTGTGATATCCCTTCAAATGATCTGAAATGGCTTCATGGAGTGTCATGCTGAGGATCCCTAAGAAAGCTTAGTGGGAACAAAGTCAGTAGTAAGTCATTAGAGAAGTGGGCAGCAGAAAAAAAAACGAGGGAATGCAAGCAACCTTACAGAATTTTCCAACCATGAATTAAAGTAGGCATCCATCTCTTTAGAGAAAGATGAAGAGTATGGCTCAGTGTGGAGAGTGGAGCTGGTACAGTGCTGTCTTGTTACAGATCATGCTCTCTACTGCCTATGGGATTGGCTCCATAGCCTGCTGGGTATGACTGCTGCTCCTCTCCCCTAGCCACAGCCCCTCAGGTGTCTAAGACGAAAAAACAAAAACAAAAACAAAAACAAAAAAAAACCCCAAGAACACTTACGATTCAACACTCTCAAATAACACTGTTTAGAATAGCAAATTCATCCTGTCTCAGAAAACATTACTCTAATCTTGTACTAATTCAAAATATTAATATTTGCACAACTTAATACACAGTGCACACTCACATTTCCTATCCACACATTCCAAGTCCAGCAGGTCTTTCTCTTTCCTCAAGTCCTCCTCAAGGTGACTTCCCAACTGATACCAAGATATTTGAATTTTTATTTAAGTATTTTAAGGAAGAATACTAATGCATATGATTTTAATCATTCTCAGCTGTAGTCTGGCAAAGAGGAATTCAAGTGTTCTTAAAGAAAGAGACCCATTCAAAGATTTTACATTCAAGGAACAGAACAGTACCTTAGGCATATTTGATAAAGCAGTGTATTGCTCATCCCTTATGATCCTGATGATAAAAGTGGCTTTAAATCCTGGTTCATCAAAACAAGGAAAAGCATATCTTGCTCCCAGGGGTTCAAACTGAGTTGCTGCAAAGTACCTAAAACAAACACAAATTCAATCCAATAGTTACAGAGCACCTACTCTACAAGGCACCCTGCCAAGTATACTAAGATAAATATGTTACAATCCCAGTCATTAAAAGATCTGCAATAAACTGGGAAAGGCAGAAGTTTACACAATGAAAAGAAACTTACGTCATGCCGTAAATCATGTTCTAACAATGAAAATAAAGCAGTGGGAACAAAGGGAAGGAAATGAATTCTGACTAGATGTTGAAGACAACTGTAGGGAAACTTGTACAAAATCTGAATAGGACCTAACAAGATGAGTATTTAAAAAGGTGAAGAAGGGAAGAAAGTATACTCTGGAAAGAGTGGGTAAACAAGTGTGGCAAGCTAGGTCTCACTAACGCAGGCCTCCAAAACAACTGTTTCAGTACTGGCTGAGTAGTTAAGCTAAATATTAAAATCCACTGCCCTTATAGAAAGGCTGGAATGTAACAAAATCTCACCAAAAGTTTTGCCTGGGCCTTTCCTGGGCCTTAAAGCATGACAAAATAATAAAGGAATTCTTAACAGAAACCATTTAGGATTAAACTAGTTTTATTGGGGGTCTGAAGAAACTCCCCAAACCTCCGTGATTTAGCAAGAGACAAGATTAAGTGTAATCACCGTAGCACCAGAACCCATTTAGATTAAGTAAATTCACTGAGGTTCCAGAGGAAGGTCTTCAAGACTAAGATCTTATAGATTAAAAGAAGGTAATCACTTATGTCTTTAGATAAATGCACACTTACACATAGACATATAGCTTAGAAGGTATATAAGCTCTGGAAAACTTTGTAATTTTGAGTTAGTCTGGCAATAATTTCCAGGCCTTCTCCCTGTAACTGGTTACAGAAATAAAAACTCTCTTCCTCCCCAGTTCATCTGCATCTTATCATTGGGCTGCAAAAAACAGCAGCCTGACCCTCAGTTTGGTCCAGGAACACAAGGCAAGAAAGTAGTGCACGTTCAGAAACTGGGGGTGGCTGTCCAGTGTGGATGGAGATGAAGCCACAAAGGTAGGCTGTAGCTGGCCACTGAGGTCTTAAAAAGGTTTCTGATGGAAGATCATTAAGAAGGGTGGTCATTAATTGCCGCAAATTATCTGTACAGACTCTGGCTTCATGATACTAAACCTCAAATTCACAGCTTGCATTTTCATGAAGACTGAAAAATTACATGTACTATAGTATTCTGGTTTCCTTTACTTTCCTCAGAGATTAAAAAAAATTTCCTCCTCTTTCTTAAGCACAACAGCAACTGTTGAGAATAGGACACATAGAAAAGTCCTCAATTACAGGCTGGCCAGGTGGCTCATGCCTGTAATCCCAGGACTTTGGGAGGCCAAGGCGGGCACATCACTTGAGGTCAGGAGTTTAAGACTAGCCTGGCCAACATGGTGAAACCCCATCTCTACTAAAAATAAAAATTATCCAGGCATGGTGGCACATGCCTGTAATCCCAGCTACTCAGGAGGCAGAGGCAGGAGAATTGCTTGAACCTGAGAGGCAGAGGCTGCAGCGAACTGAGATCGCACCACCGCACTCCAATCTGGGTGACAGAGCAAGATTCTGTCTCAAGAAAAAAAAAGAAAATTCCTCAATTACAGGTTAGTGGAAAAGCATAAAAAGAAACAAGGAGAAATGCAGATTTTTAGTTAACTAAAAGAATAAACCAGATCTGAACTTGGGAGATCATCACAACGTGGCTATAATCAGGGCAAATATGGCCTTGGTGTGCACAGTTCAGGTACAAATCAATATAGCATATATACAACCACCACTTTGGAGGTGGTAGCCTCTCTTATTTAGGGCTTAATTTCCGCTACTAGAAGATAAGAAGAAAATAAAGGGTATGAGATTTGGAGTCAGAAGACCCAGACTCTGTAATTTATTAACCACATGACTTTGAGCAAATCAGTAACCTTCATCTCACACATCTCAATGTCCATATTAGTTAAATTAGGACTGAGATAGAATCCACTGCCGAACAACCAGGGTTTTTGTTAGAATCAAATAAAACTATTTATAATAAAAACTACTTGTATACCATATGGTCCTAAATAGATGTTTATTACAAATGCAAGATAACCCTAACTTATTCCACACTTAAAATTAGTGTACTTTTTTTCTGGTAAGGATGTGTGCCCAAATAAATGTTGCTATTGGGTAAACTGCAAGAAAGGTAGCAATCAACACACATGAAGCAATTTACACATATTATGTTTCTAACATTTCATTTCTTCACCACCCCCCCAACATTCTTATCTAGTTAACGGAAGATTTTGGAGGAGAAGGGACCAGAAAATAAAGTTTGATGATATCCCTACTATTCACACAAGAAAGAGTCACCACTTTCAGATAAAAACTAGATCATAACATGCTAAGGCAAATAAAACCTTAAACTGTTGTTAAAAGAGATCCAATCGTAACTATCTCACATAAAAATCCTTTTGAGAAGCCTGCTGCTTGATAATACTTATAGTCTGTTCTATCTATGCTGAATAACTTGAAGCTTATTCTTTCACTGGAGAGTATATTTCCTTTCAGAAATACTAGTTACAGTTTCAGCACTTTCTCAAGTAGTGTTCAAGACAATTATGAATTAACTGGGGGCAAGAGAATTTCAAGCACTGGAGATAACAATGTACAAAGCAAAAGAGGTATGAACTAGAGAGGGAGTGCACCACAGTGGTGAAGAATGTGGCTTCTGTAGTTACAATGACCTTGGGTTTGAGTTCTCCCTCTGCTATCCGCTTGCCATGAGATGCTGAATGAGTTACTTTATGTGCCTCTGCTTCCTTAGCTGTAAAATGAATATAATGTTAACATCTATCTCTCAGTGAGTTAGATAGAATAAAAGGCTAAACATATAAGAGGCTTGGAACAGTTTCCAGTCCTTCAGTTCCCGGTGAATATTGGCTACTATTATGATTAGAAAGTTCAACATAGAGGTGAAAACTGTGAGAAAGAAAAAATAAGGGCCAGATCAAAAAAGGTTTTGAATTAAAGCCTGTTAGAAATGAGGAACTGCTGAACCACATCCCTATGCTGAATTTACTAGTTATTAGTATCAGTTTGTTATCTAGGACTTTAAGCCTATCATCAACAACTTCTAGATTTAACTCCAAGGTTACTGACTGTCTCTATCTCTTAGATCACATAGATAAAGGTAAAGTTCCCTTACAACAGTGTCTATGCAAGGTGTTCGACATTTACATACAATGGTTTTCCAATCAACAAGAAATATATCCCTTAATTACTTTATCTAACAGTATAAATATATCTTCTAATCATACATCAGAGAAGAAAAGTGTATAAAAGCTTCTTTAACAGAACTAAGCAAAATTAAAAGAGAGAAAGACAAAAAAAATTGCTTTGAATTAGTTTTCAGATATCTTGAAAGGTATAAATAATCTAAATGTTTACCTGGAATCAAAATATACTATCAGGTGGAGCACTCATTTTACTAAAACTCACATTTTGTTTTGAATACCAGAGTTTCACAAACTAATTTATTCTAATAAGTTGTAAAATACTTTTTATAATACTCTATTTCTTAATTTTAAAGAAACAAATTCCATTTTTTCTGACATTTTCCACAACTCAATCCAGCCCATAGCAAGAGCAACAAGTGGCCACACCAAAAATCACCTTACTCTGCTACATTTATTCCTCCCATTAAATAGATAACAGGTACAAGGATTCCAGGGTTAGTAATCTAATGGGAAGAGATGGCTAGGGTGCTTGCCCTAAAGGTCTGTTTGCATACGCAGAACACTCTTTTTATGTATATCCTTTTTTTTTTTTTTTTTTTGGAGACGGAGTTTCGCTCATTACCCAGGCTGGAGTGCAATGGCGCGATCTCGGCTCACCGCAACCTCGGCCTGCTGGGTTCAGGCAATTCTCCTGCCTCAGCCTCCTAAGTAGCTGGGATTACAGGCACGCGCCACCATGTCCAGCTAATTTTTTTTGTATTTTTAGTAGAGACGCGGTTTCACCGTGTTGACCAGGATGGTCTCGATCTCTTGACCTCGTGATCCACCCACCTCAGCCTCCCAAAGTGCTGGGATTACAGGCGTGAGCCACCGCTCCCAGCTTTTTATGTATAGCTCACATTTCCTGGGGATAACAGGCATTACAGAAGGAGAACTAAAGCCAAGAACTTTCAAGTTTCTATTGCAATTATAAATTTGTGTTCAATGCCAGCTCTCGTGCAAGAATTGATATGCAGAGCTAGTATGCCATTTATCTTAAAATTATTACATGAAGGAAAAATAAAATAAAATGTATCTGAATAGAATTATGGATCTTGCTTTGTCTCTTTCTCCATTTAAGAAGGATCAAAAAGTTTCCTTAAGATAGATGTAGAATATTCATTTCTATTTCTCTTAATATGTTAACATATATTAGCCAAATGGTCAGCATCAGTAATTCACATACTGTTTTACAGAGTAATATGAGAGAACACTCCAATTGCATAAAGCAGACATAGTGAGGACTTTGTGCACAAGGCAATTGATATTATTGCTACTTAAGAATAACTTGCACACTGTGTGAACTCCATCTTCCCGGAAATTCAAACTACATGCTATGAATGCTAAAATTAAAGTACTAAATATACAGTCCAAATAGAGAGCTGAATAATTTTATATTTGGTCTCACCTTTTTTTTTCCTGAACCTAATTAAGTCTCTCCTAGACCTTAAAAAAATTTCCACCAGAAATCCAAAATAGACAGGTATTAAAAAATAAAACAGTAAAAATTAAGGGTATTAAAAATAATATATGTAAGCACACCACACTTCACACTTCTTCATGACCTTTTTCTCTATTTCACTATATACCTCCTAAAAGTTCTGCACATTAGGAAAATATGTCTTATAGAATAACTCATACTCCTCTTTACTCTGCTTCCCAACAAACTTCATGAGGTGACAGAACACTAGATTCATCTTAAAAATATGAAAAGCTCAAGAAAGTTTTTTGGATATAATCTTTATCCATCCCTTTCCACCAGCACACCCCTATCTCCACCCCACCATGATACATGCTCAAGGCTTTGACTAAGAGAGATAGTATATTCTTCTAAATCACCTTCTGCTATTTTGTATATAACTTCCCAAATTAAAAAAAAAAATCACAATTTGTGACTGTGGCGTGGGCAAAGAGATTCATATTGCAGAAGTTATCAGAGCATAAAACCAGAATCATTGAAGAGGGCTACATACTTTTTCTCATTACGTTCATCTGTGTAGGAGAAGCCATAAAACCCATAGTAAGAACTGGATATATTTGCCGAATACTCTATCTTCAACGTATAATTGTGCTTTGCTAGAAGGGCTTCAGGGGCAACAATGGCGATCTGTTCATGAAGTGGGTATTCCAGGATCTCAACTTGTTTTTCTTGGCCTGAAACTGGCGACATAAAGGTCACTCTTGAAATACTATGACCTTTGCTGTGAAGAATGATATTCCATGTGACCCCAAGAGCCTGAAATGAAATTGTCACAGAAGCCCTGAATGTCATCGAGGTTAGGTTCGGGTGTAGGTTGAGTTCATAGCGTAGTGGCACAATGTCAGTGGGAAGCCTCATCTGTGCCCATGGAAACAATTTTCCATTTGCTGCAAGTGGCTGAATTAGTTCAATTGATTGGTTTTTTTTATGGCAGCCTTCTTTGGTAAAGGTACATCTGGGCAGTAAGTAAATCACCATGATTACAGAAACAGCAACCACAACGACAAAAGCACAGACCACCATGGTCCTTGCAGAGGGTACTGAACAAGCCCCATCTGGGCTCTGCCTGTAACCAGTTGCACTGTTCCGAAGGCCTGAGCTTCTATTCATGAAGGACATGCCCAGCAGCTTTGCTGATGACTCATAGTCCTCTTCATCCTCGTCCATCTCATGCTCACCAAGACCCCGCACCAGCAGTCGGGAACCCCGGGGCTCATATTCCACCTCATCAGGCTCTAGAGGATGTAAACAAGGCTCTTTGGCTAAATCTACCACATCTGGTTCTTCCTCAAACATGCTGTTTTCAATCATATTCCTGGGGAGCTGAAGCCGATCTAAAAAACCAAAACATAAGAACAAGGCACAGAGTTAGGGAAAAAAAAACCCTTATAATATTAATAACATGTCTTCTAGCTAGACCACATTTAAGCTAAGGATTTTTTTAAGTCATTAAGACTTATTTCCATCTCAGAGCTATTGATTAAATAAGATGTTTATGCCATCATTGAGTCATCCATTAAAAACTAAAACATAAATAAAAGTATACCACAGTTATAATACAAGAAAGTTAAATAAACAGGCTAGTATATTTTTAAAAGGATAGCTGAGACAATATACTAATTTTCTTAATATACTCCTGCCCTACAGCCTGGGACACTGCCCTGGGCTCGGGAGGGCCCTGCTTTGGCATTCCTCTGATTACATCTGTGCCCACAAGGCAAGGAGTCATAGGATCAAAGGGATGTGCCCACCTACAGTCCAGGGTCTAGGCACTGGGATCCCAGAATTTCTGTCCAGCAGCCCTCAAATCTGCTTCCAAGGTATTTGTGAGTCTTGTCCCTGAGTCTCATTCTCCCTAGGGAGCACCACAAACTGATATGCCCATTTCTAAGATTGAGTGTAGCTAAGCAACAGGATGGGTTATTGTTTTCTCCTGAAAGAGGAATGTTTCTGTCCCACAGCAAATGGGAAGCAGCAAATTACATAGGAAACTTCCATAAGCAAGAAATAATTTTAAAAATGACCAAAAGACAATACAAGTTAGATAGAATTATAATTCAATCTGTTTTTCAGGCTTCCATGGCTCTCAGAAGTACAATATATTTCCCTGGGAAACAGCCATACTGCACACCATGAGGGTTTGTGGATCTCAGTGGAAGCTTTTACAAACTACAACAAACTACACCTTCCGATTTGCCAAAATCACTGAGAAAAAAGACTCTAGAAGGGTAGATAATCCGCCATATATCAGTACTTCCTAGTATTAGACCATTCAATGTTCTTTAAATTCATACAATTTTAGTTTTTAAGGGATGTCAAAAGTTAACAAATTGAAACCTACACTAATCTTCCCTACAAGGCCCTTTATATATATCATTTCTAACCATTACAACAATCCTATAAAATGGCAAGTATTATATTTCATACATGAGAAAATAGAAAAAGAGAAATGGATTAATTCATCTTCATAAAGTCACACAGCTATTTAGTCATAAAACTGATACTAAAGCCCAGGTTTAAAATTTGATTCAAAAGTTTATGCTCTTTCCATCATTATATGGCATCCCTCTACCCAAACTAATTCAATAAAAGATGAGAGTCCTGAATTATTTATTTTGAACCTGGCAATGAAGTTGTTGCTAAGAGTATTACTTCACCATCAGCAGAGCAAAGCTTATATAAAACTACTGAATATCTAGCTTAAGATAAATGCTATGTATTTTGTGCTATTCAAGGATGGCAACTCTTCATCCATAAAATGAATTATTGATAAATATTAGGATAAAAATTTCAGTTTTGCCACTCAGTGTGGCCTGTGACCCTGCAGCATTTGCATCACACTGCAGCTTGTTAGAAATGCAGCCTCTGAAGTCTCCTCTTAGAACATAAATTTAAACAAATCCTCAGGTGCTTCATGTGCACTTAAGTTTGAGAGGCACTAGTATAAGCAGCCTCCATGCCAGATTCCAGCCAGCACTAACCATACCATTCCTGAGTATGCTCTGGCCATCCCAAACTGCTTGCTATTTTAAGCACAGGCCAGGCAGCTATTCCACGCTATCCTCCATATGTCTTTTTTTCTTTTCTGTTTCCTCTGCCTGCAGTGTCACCATCTCCCTTTCCCATGCCCATCCACCTGGTGAATACCTGGTATTCCATACCTCAGCTGAACTTGCTACAACATAAATTAAGAAAAGTTATCTTCTTTTTGTTTTTCCTTTGTCTTTATTACCTTTAAAAAATAAACTTTCTTTTCATTTGACCTCACCCATTTCTGCTTCGGGGAGCATTTGGATCACAATAAGGTTGCCTTTTCCTGACCCCTCTCCAACCTGAAATTGTGTACAAGTTATGTTACTTTAAAATTTTTCTTTGAATAAAACTTTTAATCATTTTCTAGGTGTGAGTTTATCAATCTGCCATCTACCCATCTATTATGAAAGAAAAAGGGTTCTAACATCCTACTTTTGGGAATATAATCTCCTAAACTTCCTATAGTGCCCCAATTTCTTGTTAAAAAAAAAAAGTGTGTTTTGTTTTGATAGTTAATAGTATTTGGGGTCACATACTTCATCAACAGGGCAAATATTGCTGTATTCCATTTTTTCAAATTGCTTTTAAAACTTAATGATTAGAAAGTTTCTGTGGTAGTTTTTAGTGCCTGGCACAGTGCTGTAGACTAGCTTTTTATTTAATTTTAAAATGTCTAAAAAAGGCTTTTTCTGACCTTTTTGTCATACATGGGAAGATTATGCTCTCAGGCATTTGCCCCATGTGTTTTGTTCTGTGTCAGGCCCAATGCAGACAACAATGGGCTCTGCACAGTATGGTTTTATTTACTATATTTCTAAACTAACTCTGGGTACAATCTCAGCTTAATATTTAGAGCACTCCCATCTCTCAATTCTGCCCCCTTAGAACTTTGTTGCTGTGTTTTTTTATTCTTCAGCCATGCCATTTAAAGCCAAGAGATACTCTACAATTTGACCAAATGGCATCTCCTGTCTGCATGTCCTTAATTTCAAATCTTCTGACAAGGGTTTAGTCAGATGCCTGCCTAAATCCAAATAACTTACTTTTATTATTTCACGCCCAGTCAGAATAATACCTATGTAGAATTTTAATCTTTCAGAAATGGAGATCATATCAACCATTTGCTATATTGTGTACTTTTTTTGGTATGCACAATCATATCAAGTTAAATATATCAAATCAGGGAAAATCACTTTTATTACAGATATTCCATGAAGATACTTGAAGGTACTTTAAGCCTATTTAAGAAAATGTTGATTTGATACTTAAGTCAGTACACTTTGATTTTAGCATTAAATTGTAACGTAACACATGACTACCCCTTGCTCAATAGGATTTATTCCTACTGAAAGAAGGGATCCTAAAGAAACAGGAAATTTTCTAAAACCTCTTAAATCCACATATATAAGCTATCTATAAGCCAAAGCAAAGAAACTCCTAGCTGAAATGTTTCAGTTTTAAATAACATAGGCCCATGTGGGTATAATCTAAGAGAACTGAAGACATTTCTTTTCATTAGATACTGTGAGCTAGCACTCCTCAATGTTGTTTGTGGACCACTGCCAATGTGTAAAACTGTTTGTGACCCATCTGGGACAGGATATACATAGCCTATTAGTACCCAAAAACTTTCATAACAATTTGACAGAGTAATTTTTATGACTGTCGAATTTAATGTTTAAAATTGAGCTATTTTGTTATGTTTATTTCATTTTTCTTTTTTTATGTGCTACAAAATTTCTACAACAGATTAAAAATTAAAAAGAAAACAATAAACCTTGGTTCTTCAGCTCAGATAATTTGAGAAGTAGTGAGTTAGACTGTCACTATAATGGCAGAAACAGTCAAGATAAAGTTCTTAACTATCTATCTCAGTAGCAGTGGGAATAAAGGGGAGGGTATGATTACAAGTCATGTCAAAAAGGTAGATGCATAAGAACTGATGCTCCTTTGGGCTAGATGGACTTGCAGGGTAGGAGACAGCGAAAAGTCTATGTTAATCCCCCTTACATTTCAGCTTGCATAACTAAAAAGAAGGAATGTCATTCACTAAGATTGAGAATAGAGGCTTTCATATTCTCTAATCTTATTTTTTTTAGGCAAGGGAGGAGAGCAGGTTTATGACATGGCATTTAGTGTAGGATATGATATATTTGATGTATCTGTCACACAACCAGGTGGAGAGGTTTGATTAATAGAGTTAAAGGGCTGATTTTAGGTAGAGGTTAAAATCCTGGCATTTCCACTGACTGATCTCAAACACCTTTCTTAGCCTCAATTTCCTCACCTATAAATGTGGGAAACAGTACTATTTTGTAGCATTGTTAAAAGGATTATGTTATGTAGGTTTAGAGCTCAAAAGAGAGATCTGGGTGGAAGATTTAGGTTTCCGAATCACCTGTGTAGAAGTGGTCGTTAAAATGATGCAGATAAGTGAGACTATCGAAAGGGAGACAAGTCAGGGAGGATCAGCATTTAAGAGCTGGGTGGGCAGAGGAAGAAGAGGAGCAAAGTAGAAGATGAAATGGACTAAAGGTAGGAAAATCAGGAGAGTGGCATCCCAGACATTGAAAGCTGGATTTCATAAAGATGAAAGTGGCCAGCATATAATATTTTAGAATAGTCAAGTAAAATGAAGCCTAGAGAGGCTCTTACATTTGGCCACCAGGGAACCAGTGATTTTAATAGTGAGAGTGGAAGCCTGATTCCAGGATCCCAAAGAAGAAATGGAATGTTAACAAAGAAAACAAGGGCTGCAGACTTACATTCAAGGTATGTAGTTATCAAGGAAAAAAACATAAGAACAAATTAAAGGAAATATGGTATAGAGAAAACTTAAATCCTTGTATTTTTTGTCTGTGTTTAACATGGGAACAACTTAGGCATGTATTTCTGCAGGAAAGGAAAAGTAAAGAAAGACAAAATGTGGAGGTGGAGGAATAGGGGAGGGAAAATGCTGGCACTGCATCCAGAGGGATAGGGAGAGTGTGCAAGAAACCCAATATGATGGGAGCTAGGTGTGCTCTTCCTCCAAGCCTGGAGAACGGCAGTAGAAGACAGAGAAGAGGTATGTACGTGAGCACAGAACAGCAGAGAGCTTTCATATTTTCTGCAACAAGTGCAAGCAAGGCCATCTGCCCAGAGCTAAAGGCAAGTTGTTGGGAAGGCACAGGGGCTTGAGAAGAAAATAAAGGACAAGTACCATGGGAGAGGGCCAGGGAGTGGTGACCCCAAGACAAGCATGACTGAGAAGGTCAGAAAGCCCAGTGGAATTTGTCATACCACAAATCTCTAAAAACATCTTTAGCAGTTCTTACCAGCACAGGTCTAAAAGAAGAGAAGTGTTATGTGTATTTTACCAAAATAAAAGTTAAATAAAACGTTTATAAAAGGTAAAGAAAGCAGATTGTTAGGCAGGGTTAAACATACAGGGAGGATGTCGTGAGAAGCCAAGGGTACAGTGCATAGAGGCGACTGGCAAGAGAGCAAGTCATCAACTGAGGGGTACAATTTAGAACACAGGACAAAAAGTGAAGCCATGACAAATAACTAACAGCAACTTGAACTAAAAGAAGCAAACTTCTCACAGACTTCAAAAGAATTCAAGCTTTAAGCTGCCATCACATTTTCTGACAAAATGAAGTAAGATGTACAATTGTCCCTAGGTATCTGTGGGGGATTCATTCCAGGGCTCCCTGTGAAACCAAAATCCAGAAATGCTCAAGTCCCTTCTATAGAATGCTGTAATATTTGCATCTAATCTTTGCACATCCTCCCATGTACTTAAAATCATCTCTAGACTACTTATAATATCTAATCCATTGTAAATGCTATCTAAACAGTTGTTATACTGTATTTTTTAGGCAATAATAACAAGGAAAAAAAGTCTGACATTCTTCGAGGCCTCTGTGACATATTTATATAGAACTATAAGCTCCAAGTATGGGACAGCACTTATAATATTATCTAGATAAATTTCCAAAGTGATGACTAATTGTCACATAAAGTAACTATTTTCCTAAATAGAATCCACTTCTATCAAAAAAAGATACTATTTTTTTTTAAGTTTAGGCTTAAAAAGAAAGAAAAACACAAGAATTTAGAACAAAAGAAGTGACTTTTTTTTCCTGGGTAGGTCTAGATGGACAAAACCCTGCTAACCCATGCTCAAAGAAAATCTCTTCTTAATTACAGTGCTCATGAGAAGTTACAAGTTTAGGTCTATCTTATCTCACCAGACTCTGAAGGACAGTCATTAACAGCAACCAGGTTTTGAAGATATATCTAAGCCATCCCTTTCCCTGACATCTGTTTGTGTAACACCTCAATGTATAAGCAGTGGTATAAAATACAAACACAGAAAGTCTTGCATGCATTACTAATTTACCCCTAGTATACTGTGCTTTTTCACACCACTTTTAATTTTCCAGTTCAGAGGCCCAAGGTCATGACACTGGAGCAAGATCCAAGTAAGGTCTTCTCTCTTCCGCATTCTCTCACCCTGACTTTGTCTCCCTTGTGATGAGAAAAGGAAATGGATGAATGAGGGTGGGAGGCAAGAAGATCAGAGAGGAATGATTCAGCCCATGAGCATGCTGGGAGATACTTCCACTTTCAATATGACAGGGTAATTGGCACTAGATTATCATTCCTCTCATATACAACTATTAAACTGGACAAAATGATACACCTGTATGCACATACTAGCTAACAGAGTGTGACCACTGAGTGAAGGAACAGGTGAGTCCACATCACTCTGGTTCTCTGGGGACAATTTCCCAACTGTAGTACAGCAAGCTAGAGTCTGAGCGGCGCTATGAAAGGGACCATGTGCAGAGGGGAGTCACAGAGGTTTGTACAAGGTTTTCTGAGAGTCCTTAACCAATTCAGGACATGAGGCATAGAAGAAAATGGCTGCAATAAGGTTAAGACAGAACAGAAACACTAAGGTCAAGCAATGTAGAGAAGTAGTGGCAGGTCAACCCAGCCAGAGCAAAGAGAACTCTTAACACCCTAGACATCAGCTTGAAACACTAGAAAAGCCTCAGTGTAGAAGTAAAACTGACACCCTAGAAAAAGGCCTACTCTAGATCCACACTAGCAAAGCCTAAAACCAAGCCCTAATAAAATCCACAGGGGAAGAAATATTTAAGGATGAGTCTTGCTAAGTTAGAGGAGCCTAAGAAACACCTTGAGCTTTCCACAGATCTGCCCTAAAAACTTTAAAAACAAGCCTACACAAGGTGATCAGCCAGTAACTAAGTTGTCTACAAAGAGAGATAGAGAGAAAAATCAACATTTTACAGTTTTAAATTCAGCAACTCTACAATGTGTCATCAACACTATCGCATATGTAATAAAAAATTACTAGACATCTAATAAAACAAGAAAATGTGAATCCTAAGAAAACAAAGTAATTAGAAAGCAACCTTAAGGTAGTCCAGATATTGCATTGCATTTAATGAGTTTTTAGAGTAGCTATTATAAATAAAAAAGAATCCCTGAGAAAGACGTGTTTTATAATTTCTCAATTGTATCCCCGTCGGTTAACCAGGAAGATGTGTTTTAAAAAATAAAAAAGGAGAGTATATGAATAGATGAGACTCTTAGTAGAAAAATCAACACTAAAAAGGAACTAAATGGGAGGGAAAAAAAGAAAATTCTAAGAGAAAAAGTTTCAATAAATAAAATGAAAAAGTCACTAAATGAACTTAACAGCAGATTGGAGACAGCAGAAGAGTTCATAAACTTGACAGATCATTAGAAATTACCAATTTGAAGAACAACGAAACAAAGGATTGAAGAAAAAAGAACACAGCATCAGGGATCTGGGGGACAAGATCAGAGAGTCTAACATGTATCTGACAGAAGCCACAGAAGAATAGTGTGAGAATGAGGTAGAAAGTATCTGAAGAAACGACAGTCAAAATTTTATTAAGTCTGATGAAAAACACCATTTACCAGATAAAAAATGTTCAGCAAACCCCCCAAAAAGATAAATACACACACACACAAATAATAATCTCTTAAGCACATCATGGTCAAAACTGCTTAAAACTAAAGATAAAAAGAAAACCTTTAAGAGAGCCTGGAAACAATGCTACATACAGATGAACAACAACACAAACACTAACTTATGTCAATGGTGGAGGCCTGAAGATGATAGAACATTTTCCAAGAGTTGGAAGACAAAACTGTCAACTCAGCATTGCACATCCAGTGAAAACATGCTTCAAAATCTAGAGTAAAAGACATTTTCAGATAAATGACAGCTTACAGAATTCATTTAGAACACATTTTCTTCAAGCAGATGTAAACTACAAGAAATTTTAAAGGAGGTTCTTCAGGATGAAGAGAACTACTACCAGATGGAGACTCGGATCTTTAGGAAGGAGAGAATACCAGAAATAATACATTTTAAAATAAAAGTGTATGTTCTTTTATTCTTCTTATAATTTCCTTAAAAGACTATCTTTAAAAACTGTATGCTTAAAACCAAACAATAAAAGATAAAAACAAAAGCGCAAAGAATATAGGAGTAAAATAAATTATATTAAATTATATTTATTAATTGAGAAGGGGAAATGGGATGTGTCAAGTGAGAAGAGATATAAAGCAGAAATAAACAAGGGTCAGGTATAGAATGTGAAGTGGTACAATACTGACTATACACAGACTTAAGTTAATGATGCATATTATTAACCCTAGAAGAAATGCTGAAAAAGTGATTTTTAAAAGATGCATTGTTAAGAATTAAATAGAGAAAATAAAATGAAATACTAAAATTACTCACTTAATCCAAAAAAAGGAATAAAGGAGAAACAGAGAAACAAAAACAAAAGGAACAAATGAAAACAGTGGCAACATGGTAGACTTAAGCGTGACTTATGCATTAACTGTAAATGGATTAAATATTATAACAGAGACTGTCACATTGGGGGAAAAATAGCAAGAAGAAACAACTATATACACTGTAAGAGATGCATTTTAAATTTAGACACAAATAGATTCACAAAGTAGAATGATATTTTACAATGATAAAAGGAGATATTCAGCAGAATATCAATCTTAAATATGTATACCTAATAACAGTGTTTCAAAATTCATAAAATAGAAGTTTTTTATGAAGAACAGAACAAACAAAAACATCCACAACCATATCCTTTCTCTTCAAAATTGACAGAACAAATAGACAACAAATAAGTAAGGTCATGGAAGAGCTGAACAATATTATTAACTAATTTGACCTAACTGACATTCACAGAGCATTAAATCAAACAACTGCAGAAATATATATGAAACATTCACCAAGATGGAATAAAGCAAAATAAAATAAAATAAATCACAATCAACTTCAAAAGAATGAAATATGCTTTTTAGACACTTTGTTCTCTAAACATAATGGAAACAATAAAAAAATCAATTAGCTAATTAGGTAGATAATCCCTAGATATTTGGGGGAGAAAAAAGACTTTAATCCATGAGTCAAAGAAGAAACCACAAGGAATTTCTAAAATATTTGAAATAAACAATAAAAACGTATCAAAATTCAAGAAAATGCATTGCTTTAAATGCCTATATTGGGAAAGGGTTTAAAATCAATGATATTTCCATCCTAAGAACCTAGAAAAGAATACCAAATTAAACCTAAATAGAAAAAATAATTAAAAAAACAGAGCAAAAATCAACAAAATAGAAATCAGATAAACAACTGAAAAATAATGCAAAAAAATGCTGCTACAGAGCAGGAAAGTAGTATGCATGGCTCTAACTCATATTCTCCTAGAAACTGGCCCAAAAAATCCACACATATCATGTCCTGGTAACTCCAAAACCAATTTTTCACTTTGCAAAAGTCTAGTTAGGTAATTTAAAAAGACAAATCAGAACTGGGTCATAGGCTAGAGACAGAGATACCTTAACAAGCCCAGCTGTGTTACATCTGTCCCTCTTTCAAGAATATCTGGCAAACACAAAAATCATTTAGCCAGTAATAATGCTACTTATGCCCAAATTTAGAAAATACAGTATGTTTCCCTGCCCCCATCGCCACCTCCTTTCAAGTAAAAAGCTAGGGAAATTTTCTTTGTAAATCCAAATATTTAAAATAAATTAAAGGAAACTCTCATAAGCCCATCAAAAGTTTAAAAAAAAAGCATTCTTAAGCAAAAAACAACTTAACAGCCCTTTCTGTATTTGGATTTCTGTACTTTTTTCTTAAAAAGGGAAATTTCTTTTAAGTGTCCACTTAAAATTTTAACTGAGTTTTTCTGGAGAGGAAAAAAAAAAAAGCCCTCATTTTGAAACATCTGATTTAAAATTCTTACTTCATTTGAGGTAATCACAATTCTGAGGCTCATTTTGCAGAAATATAATCATTCTGTAGTATTTCAAGTCACAGCTATGTGAAACAAATCTCCATAGCTAGCATCTTTGCTCTCAATCTCAGAGACCCAGTGGCCCTATATATAAACAAACTAAATTGGTCCTCAGCTCTCAGTCATGCTTCCATAAATCCCTAAAGCACACACAACCATGCACAGTGCCTGCTCTGCCTCTGACCAGTATGTGAGACCATGAACGTTACAAACATCTTGGCTTCTCTCAAGCATGCATGGCAGCTATAGCCACTTCACTTTGTCCCCTTATCCCACCTTCTTCTCTGCAGCCCATAGGCTTCTTTTTTCTTCCTCTTTCTTAATTATACGAGTCTAATGTAATCTTTGCAAATCCCTAGTTTCTTTCACCTTTAAAAAAAAAATCCAACTATATTACTGAAACAAATGTCTTACTCTGACCAATTCCCCTACTGTCCCTAAAATAGTATGCCATACATAGTAAGATGTACAAATGTTCTCTTAGGACAGAAAGGTTATAAGAACTACAATAAAGAAATGCTTAAATGGACTCAGAAGACTTCCACAAATACTATTATATTCACTTCCTCCCACCCCATGATAAATCCTTGGACAATCAAAGAAAAGCAACTTGATTTATAGTAAATGACACTCTCTAGTCATCCTTCTAAAAGTAATCCTGCCAACTTAGGGGATTATCCAGCACAGGTTCTCCTCTTAGTAGCCACTGTACATAGAGTTTTGTTTATAATTAGACTGTGTAGTGTTAATCATGCTGGTTGCCCTGCCAATATTCTACAGAGGCTACAGGAGGAGATCAAAACAATCATTCCAGAATTATGAGTCACTTCACTCTCTCCACACTACACACACCACTGGCAGCCTCTCAACCCTGGAAAAAGGAAATTATACACACTATTTGCCTATACAGCCTTTCACATTTAGGATGAAATACTGAGTTAACTGCTCTATATTTACTTTTCTATAATTACAAATACATTTCAATCCCGGTAACTTTTTGCTGTTAAAGAATTAGAATTTGAAGGAAAGAAGGTTTAGAAAACTCTCAAGGCCTGGTTTTTCCTGTAGAAAAAAGACTTTCTGCATACATAAACTGCCATTATAAATTTTGCTTCAAATATGAATAATCCCTCCAAGGAGAGGTTCGTAACCTCATTCATCTTTGTATTCCTGGTGCCTAGCAGGGAAGAAACCTGCCCCAGATGTTGAAATGAAGGAGCAATAACTAACACAATAAAATGAAGTATTAATGAAAATTACCTCCATGTCCATGCATAAACTCTTCAAGGGCTGAACTCAGGCTTACTGGAGGCTTGGAATAAGATAAAATTCATACACTGGCTATAGGTCCTTCTAATACCTGCTGTGGGACTGGATCTTAAATCTGAAGGACTGGGTAGTACTTCAGTGATTATGGGATCTGTGTCACTGCCTTTCAGTTCTACTGGACACTGATGATTGAGAACAATTAATACATTTCCCCTTCTTTCCTCAAATCTGGTTGATAATTCAAGTTGATTATTGTTTAGGAGACATAAAATATAGTGAAGAGGATGGGCACAGTGGCTCACACCTGTAATCTTAGCACTTCGGGAGGCTGAGGAAGGAGGATCACTTGAGGCCAAGAGTTTAAGATCACACTGGATAACACAGTGAGACCCAGTTTCTACCCAAAAAAAAATCAGCCAGGCTACAAGTTGTAGATGTCATCCAGAACACTGTGTTTTATTGTATAAATGCGGTATAGTACATTAACATGGCCTTTAAAGACACTAAATCCTTAGAGATGTTTTGGGAGCAGTTGTAGTGTTTTATATCAAGGCAGCCACCTGACAAATTACATTAGAAGTCAGATGACTTCTACATTTACATTAGAAGTCAGATGACTTAAAATGTAAAACCTGTGTGTCAAAATCTCTGTGAAACAGGTAATATCTAAAGTTCTACTATGCCTGAGTGTTCTCCAGGAACATTGCTCCAGCTGACCCTAAAAGACGTCAAGAGGCCAGAGTTGTTGCTTACCTAAACAATTTTATGTTTTTGGTGTTAAAGGCAAAACAAGGTTTCTGGACTCTTTATATTTTAAGAATTTACCTACTAACGTGTGCTGTGAATGACAATGAAACATCATTTTTAATAGTAAAAGGCATGAGGGGGAAGATTATGCTAATGAATCTTAAAGAGAAAGACTAGTGTGCTTGGCTGAAAAGTTAAAGGTGTTTATTGTCTTATGATTTTGAAGCTTCTACCCTAATTATTTAACATAATAGCAATGAGCTCTTTATTAATAAGGCACTTCATAGTTTGCAAAGTGTTGTGACCCATTTATCTTATTTGACTCCTACAATAATCTAAGTAGACAAAGGAGTTACTATCCCCATTTTACCTTTGAGAAAACTGAGGTTCCAACATATACTAAGTGGTAAAGCCAGGAATCCATCACTGGTAGAGCCAGGTTTCTCTTCACTGCACACACACACACACACACACACACACACAGACAGACAGAAACACACAGACACACAAAAGACAGAGTCTACTCACTCTGTCACCCAGCCTGGAATGCAATGGCACAATTATAGCTCACTATAATTTCAAACTCCAGGCTCAAGCAATCCTCCCACCTCATCCTCCTGACTAGGTGGGATTACAGGCATGTGCCACCATACCCAGATAATTTTTTTTAAATTTTTTGTAGAGATAGAGTCTCATTATGTTGCCCAGGCTGGTATTAAACTCCTGGTCTCAAGCAATTCTGCCTGGTCTCAAGCAATAGAGTCTCACTATGTTGCCCAGGCTGGTATTAAACTCCTGGTCTCAAATCCCATTCTGCCTCCCGAGTGTGAGCCACGACACTTGGCCTCCATCATTTTCAAATTCTCTACTGCATTATATTTACTAAGTCTAATCACAGCTGCTATTTTCTGTGCAGTTCTATAGTCCTATAAGCAAAAATCAACATTATAGTGCTAAAGAAAAGAATTAGAAAAGATGAGCCAATTCTGGTTTAATTTTGTACCTATGAAGCACATTGTTTTAAATATCTATCAAGGAGAACATTTTAGTTGAAAAGGAGAAATTCCACTAGAGAATGCCAATGACCAAGGACAACTGCAAACAGAAACAAAAATTATAGCACATAAAGAATACTGCTGTGAAAAAGATCAAGGACAGGACCAAATAAATACAATACAGATCTTAAACATAAAATCTTAATCATAAAAAAAATTTAAAAATAAGGAAGAAATCATAAGGAAAAAAATGGCTATCACAACAAACAAGGTAGAAATTCTTTTAACCCATGTCAACTTAACAAACCTCCAAATTAATCCATGTCTTCCATTCCCTCTGTAAGACATTTTCAGATGCTAAGTGCTGACCGAATGCCCATAACTAAAGGGCTACTCTCCAGAAGGTCCAAGCACATATGCCCTCACCAGAGGCACCGTACTCTTATAAAAAATTAGTGTTTGTTCTCAAGCTGATTTATGCTAGTTAATATTATAATTATGGCTATATAATAATTAAATATTGTGTCATTAAATGAAAAATATAAAAAGACAGTTGTGTTTATGAAAACCTAGTTATGCATCAGAAAGATCCTACAAAAGTTGAGTCCTCAAAATAACCCTGCTGCCACATTAGGTATGGGCAAGAAAAACATAACACCTTGGGGTTGGGGAGTGGGGGAGCAGACAGAATTCTAGGATTTTTGCACCCAGTCTTCAAAATGCCTGCATTCTCAATCTACTTTTTTTGTTTTAAGGACCTGGAAATTACAGATGAATGACAAGCAACACATATTCACATGTAAAAAGAAAGATGAAGAACTCTAATTTGTGGGCTCAAATGCAAAATAAAATCTTTGGGCACTAAGACAATGTTAGCTATAGCCAACCTACTGCTGTACTACTGAACACTAGATCTTACTCCTTTTAACTGTATTTTCATACCCATTAACAATAATTTACTATATAGTACAAAATAGAAGAATTGGAATGTTCACAACATAAAGAAAAGATAAATGTTGAGGTGATGGATATTCCAACTGCCCAGATTTGATCAATACACCTCAGGCAACATCAGCAGAGGAAACACCCAGCAGAGTCTAATCCAAACTGTTGACCTACAGAATCATGAGCAAAAAAAATGGTTGTTGCCTTAAGCCATTAAGTTTTATGATGTGCTATGCAGTAATAGAGGATCAATTTATAAATAAACTGATCAGTACACTATTATCACATTATCACTATTAATATTTTGGTATACTATTCTTAGACTAATTTATCCCTTAGGACAAAAGCTGAAATTATTTGCTACATACTAGTTCTATAATTTTGTGGCATCTTTGAAATGGGAACACATGCAGTGTCTCATGATTACTTCAAATTTCAGCTCAGAAACATAAGGAGAGAAACACTCGGTATTTGGAACATTTTGCATTCTTTATCTAAAAACTCCTCTGTGTGGCTGTGGGCTTCTTCTCTTAAGCCCAAAGGCCTTGTTGTACATGGCTTCACAGGAAGCTGTCTGGAGTCCTAGCACTGGACCAGGTTAGACACTGAAAAAGTAAAACCAAGTTCATCATTGTCACTATCACCACCAATAATGTTGATAAAAGCCAACATTCACTGAGGGCAAATCATATGCTAATACCCAGCTAAGCAATAGAGAGACAGCACAGCAGAGTAATTAAGAATGTCTCTGAGCCAGGCACGGTGGCTCACACCTATAATCCCAGCACTTTGGGAGGCCAAGGCAGGCAGATCACGAGGTCAGGAGTTCAAAACCAGCCTAACCAATATGGTGAAACCCAGTCTCTGCTAAAAATACAAAAATTAGCCAGCCGTGGTGATGAACACCTATAGTCCCAACTACTTGGGAGGATGAGGCCGGAGAATCACTTGATCCCGGGTGGCAGAGATTGCAGTAAGCCAAGTTCACGCCAAGATGGAGCACTCCAGTCTAGGTAACAGAGTGAGACTCTGTCTTAAAATATATATATCCTGGTGGTTGATCCCAGTGCAGTGGTGTTTCTCCACTCTCACTGCTTCACTTGACTAGCCTGGGGAAAAAAAAATGTAAAGAAAAAGAAAAAAGGATATCTCTGGAATCAGACTGCTCTGCCACTTTCTGTGTACCCTTAAACAAGTTATTTCATCTTTCCAAGCTCAGTTTGCTCATTTATAAGATGGGGATAATATTAGTATCTATCTCATTGAGTTATAAGAATTAAATGATATATAAAAGCATTTAGAACACAGTCTAGCACAGAGTATGTACTCAAAAAATTATCAGCTGTATCATTAATTAGCATTTTACAAACATTAATTAACATTTAATCCTCACATTTTACAGCTCAAGTGAGAGACAAAGAGGTTTCAGAACTTGCTATAAACTGGCACAGCCAGGTTGCACACCCACCATTTTTTTTTTGACTGCAGTACCTATACCCTTTAATACTCTTTTAGACTTTGGGTAAAAGAGCCCAGGAATGTCAAATCAAGTCCCTAGTGCCAACTAAACACTTCATGTCTATGTAGTCTCTGGAAAAGGCTGGAGGGGTGGTCACAGAGCCACCTCTACATCAGAGAGAACTGCATAGAGGTTTAGGATAATACCACCCATACTAGAGATAAACACAACTCCAGCAATTGTAGAAATGTGTAGAAACACACTGACATTGTGGTTTCTACAACTCTCTCAGTCAAGTACTTAGCAGGTATTCAAAAAAGGTTGGCTGATGTCTGAACTAAATTCACTGTATTACTACCTCATCGTGGGCAGTAAACTGGACTTTTCCCCCTTCCCCTTTCTCTCATTAAGATTCTGAAATTATCCAAATACAGTCAGTCTGTGTCTACAGGTTCCACATTTACAGACTGAACTAACTGCAGATTAAAAAAAATTGAAAAAAATCAAAAATAATAATACAATACAGTATAATTTACATAGCATTTACATTGTATTAGGCTTTATAAGTAATCTAAAGATAATTTAAAGTAAATGGGACAATGCATGTAAACTGGTTATATGCAAATATACAGGGATTGAACATTGGTGGATTCTGATAGTGGGAAGGGGATCCTGGAACCAATCCTCCGAGGATACTGACGGATGAATGTACAGCACAGTGCCTATGCTACTAAAACTTTGTTTTGCTATTTTTAAAAACTAGAAGCTTTTTTTAAAAAACAGCTATGGCTATTTTAGAAAACTATAAGCTTTTTAAAGAGAATGTCTAATCCTATTACATTTATGAATAAAACAATTAACTTAGGCCCAAAGACACTCAGCTAGTTAGGAAAAACGACATGAACCAAGGAAATTTCTTTTTTTAATTGTTAAATTTTAACTTCTCTAGAGGAAGACAGAAGTGAAACAATAAGTGTGTTTAACCCACAGAACAGCTTAGCTAAGTTTAGTTCTACCCAGATTCCGTTTGGTGATTTTGAAAACAACCACTTTCCCAGACTTACAGGAAATGGTTAAGCAACCTCAAAGAAGTCACTTGTTTTTTCATGGTAGATAGTGGGGTTTTTTTTGAAAGGTGAATCCTTTTCAAAAAATAAGACAAGCATTCATCAATTAAAGCAAGTCTACAACATGGTACAAATTATTACTTTATTCTAGATATTCTTTTTCCTTTAAGGGAACAAAAACAGCAATATTTAAATGAACTTTCATGTTTATAATAAAATGAATTCTCAAAAGTTTAAGACCAAAGCAGAAGAACAAAAATCATTGCAGAAAACAGACATGCTGATGGTTCAAGACAGCAACATGTTTTCATCTTGGAATGAAAGAAAACAGAGACCAGACAAGATAGTGGAAAAAGAAACATATTTTTAGAGAAATTTCTCACGTTAGACTATAGTTAATTTTTTCAGAAAAAAACTATCTGCTGACTCTTTTTCACTGTAGCACTAGCTGATTCTTAGAACAGTAAAACATGGTATTTGAGATGAGAGACTGTATAATTTCTAATAGAAAAGTTTTCTGCCTAAGTGATAAAACTTTACTAATTTTTAAAATTTTGTTTTTGGTGCAAATAATTCTAACATATTTTACTATTTTCCTGTCTTCTTACAAACACTAGTCTGAAGTATTTTATGGTCATCATAAAAGGACAAGTCACTGACTACACTATACTTGTTGGGACACAGAACTGTATCCTGGCTGAAAAGGTAGAGAATGACATCCCCAACCCACACCCTAGAATGTGACCAATTTGCCTAAAATGTATTTCAATTAACAACTAAAGATTTATAGCAAATCATATTGCATGTGTTGTTTTTAAGTTTTAGATTTATAGACTGAACCAAGTTTCGCTGCAGTTAGTTACTTAGCTACATTTCAGTGGACTTGTTAGCATAAGTGAAGTTCAATTTTGATTATGATTCATAATTAGTCAGTAAACATTTCTTTTACATAAAAATATTTATTTGATAAAGTCAATTAGAAAATCTGTGAATTAAGATAAATTTTGGCTGGGCGCGGTGGCTTACTCCTGTAAGCCTGGCACTTTGGGAGGCCAAGGTGGGTAGATCACCCGAGATCAGGAGTTCAAGACCAACCTGGCCAACATGGTGAAAACTTGTCTCTACTAAAAATACAAAAATTAGCCAGGTGTGGTGGTGCTTGCCTGTAATCCCAGCTACTTGGGAGGCTGAGGCAAAAGAATCACTTGAACCCAGGAGGCAGAGGTTGTGGTGAGCCAAGATCACGCCACTGCACTCCAGCCGGGGCGACAGAGTGAGACTCCATCTCAAAAAAAAAAAAAAAAAAAAAAAAAGTTGACTGAATTTAAAATGTGTTGAAATATGCATGTTAATATTATTTATTACGATTACTCACATTAGAGCCATGCATAAGACTTATAATTTGAAATGCACAAGAAATTTTCATAATCAAACATTTTAGATCTTCCCAAGTTTAGAAAATCCTCAGATACTCAACTTTGGTTAGATATGGAGAATTAGGTACAGAGTATGGATTTAGCTAAATTAGATTTTAAAAATCTAAAACGAAAATCATATTAAATCAACTGTATCTACTAAAATGTCAACTAAGTCTTCAAAAGTTGTTTTAAAAATCACCATCTAATATAAATGGCTAAAAACCTCATAAAAAGTAAAAATAAGGGTGGTGAGCGGAGATCGCGCCACTGCACTCCAGCCTGGGTAACAAGAGTGAAACTCCGTCTCAAAAAAAAAAAAAAAGTAAAAATAAGGAAGATTTCAGCAAATTGTTAAATTAGATAAATATGATTACATGGATATTTAGGTAAACTGACCAAGGATCACATTTTGGGTATTATGAGCCATGGCAAAATAATCCCATTCCCATCTCTTCCTCAATTCTACCCACAAAATACCACAATAAAATACAGAGGTAATTATATTAACAACAAATTAATTAAAATTTCAGAATAGAATCAGCCTTACAGAAACTATCATGGAACGTATTATTTGTTCCAACATTACATCTATATACAGTAGCCACTTGTCTACTTAATCAATTCAATATATTAATCATTACTCTCCATACCCTCTGTAAATAAGATTAATTGATATGGTTAATAGACTAATCATCCCCAACCCCCAAAATGTCCATGTCCTAATCCCGAGGGACATGGTTACAGATCTTGAGATGGAAGTTTATCCAGGATGGCCCAATATAATCATAGGGGTCCCAGAAGAGGCTATCAGAGTGAAATAATGAAAACGGACATGCCTTGCCTTTGGTAGCTTTGAAGGTGAAGGAACAAGGCCAAGAGCCAAGGAATGTGGACAACCTCCAGAAGCTGAAAAAGTGAAGGAAATGGATCCTGCCCAGAGCCTACAAAAAAGAACACATAGCCCTGCCAACTCCTTCATTTTAGCCCAATGAGAACCACGTCAGGCTTCTGACCTATATAACTATAAGATAAATTTGTACTGTATTGCTTAAGTTCATGGTAATTTGTCCTGATGGAATACAAAACTAATACAACTAGTAACCACAGAATGCCCAAGATTCAAGGCTGGATGGCTCTACTTCTGTACTAATTGGAGTTAGGAGCTTGCCCAAGGTCAGCTGTGGCATTTTCAGTTACGCTTGGTATAGCTATTAGGTAATTCAATCAACTTGCAAAATAGATGAAGAAAGTAATTCTAAGAAGATCAGCTGAAGTCATTGGAAAAGCTCAAAAAGGCAAGCCACTAAAATTGTTGTTGAATTAGGTAGGAGACAACTCTAAAAGATTGGGAAAAAAACTGAAAGTCTAGAAAAATTTTGCACTCAGACTGCTTCACAGGTGTCCACATTTTCATTTCACTTTATAATAGGTTATAGAGTCAAAAACTTGCTGAAGCAAAACACATGGGGGTGAGTTTCTGTTTTAATATTGTTCCATTTCCTTTCTCTACTTTGTCCTGAGGGCAGGCTTTGATCACAGAGTGATGTGGCAGTGCCAACAGATAAAATTCCAGTGAGTCCCATATTTCTATCCAGAGTAACCCCAAGTAGGCCCTGTTGGTTACACAGCATGGGGGAAATGCCAGAGGGGACAGAATCAGAAAAGAGTATCCCTTAAATCTGTTCATGAACCTGAAAAAGCTACAGAATGACCACTGAACTACACAAGTGCAGAAAAGACCAAAACCAATATAGCAAAGTCTACCAGTTTCTATTGCTGTTATAACAAATAAACCTCAAACTTGGTGGCTTAAAACAGCACAAATTATGTTATGATTCTGGAAGTCAGAAGTCTAAAATGGGACTCACTGGGCTAGAATCAAGATAGCAACAGTGCTGTATTCCTACTGGAGGCTCTGGAGAGAATTCATTTCTTGGTGTTTTTCAGCTTCTAGAAACTGCTTACATTCCTTAGCTTGGGTTCCCCTCCCATCATCAAAGCCACAATTGCACGTTGAGTCTTTCTCATACTTTGTCACTCTGATATTGACTCTTCTGCCTCACTTCTTCACTTTTAAAAACCTTATGACACACTTTTAAAAACCTTATGACTCGGTGGCTCAAGCCTGTAATCCCAGCACTTTGGGAGGCCGAGGCGGGTGGATCACGAGGTCAAGAGATCGAGACCATCCTGGTCAACATGGTGAAACCCCGTCTCTACTAAAAATACAAAAAATTAGCTGGGCATGGTGGCGCGTGCCTGTAGTCCCAGCTACTCAGGAGGCTGAGGCAGGAGAATTGCCTGAACCCAGGAGGCGGAGGTTGCGGTGAGCCGAGATCGCGCCATTGCACTCCAGCCTGGGTAACAAGAGCGAAACTCCGTCTCAAAAAAAAAAAAAAAAAAAAAAAAAAGAAAACACCTTATGACTACATTGGGCCCAACTAGATAATCCAGGATAACCTCTTTCTTTAAAGGTCAGCTGATTAGCACCCTCAACTCTAACTGCAACCTAACTCCTCTTCATTATGTAACCTAAAATATTACCAGGCTCCAGGGATTAGGAAATGGACTTCTCTGGAAATCATTATTCTGCCTACCATACAAAGGCTAGGAGAACTGAACAGATATTGGAGCCGCTGGCCACAGATGTTAAAACAGAACTAAGGTCTGAACCTGAGCAGGGTGATCGCCTGCTAAAACAAAAATACCAACATTCTTCAGAAGATAAAAAAGTCTATACAATATAACATCCACAATGTCCAGGATGCAACCCAAAACTACTAGAAATACAAAGGACCAAGAAAATATGAACAAGTCTCAATGGAAAAGGCAATCACCAGATGATGGAATTATCGAATACTTTAGAGCTGTTATAATTATGCTCCATGAAGTAAAGAAGAACATATCAAAATAAACAAGGTAAAAATTCTCAGCAGAGAAATAGAAACTATAAAAGTATCAAAATAAAATTTTTAAACAGAAAACAAAAATCCTGAAAAGAAAAATTAACTGAATAGCCTGAAGAGCAGAAATGGTGATGACAAAGAAAAAAAGTCAATGAACTTAAAGATTAACAGAAATAATTCGATTTGAAGAACACAGAGAAAAGGAATATTGAGGAAAAAGTAGACAGTGCCTCAGGGATGCGTAGGGCAATATCAAAAGGACTAAACCATATGTAGTTGAAGTCCCAGAATGACTGGAGAAAAATATTGGGGCAGAAAAATTATCTGAAGAAACAATCACCCCAAACTTCGCAAATATAGTAAAAGACATCAATGTACAGATTTAAGAAGCTCAACCTAAAAAGAGATAAACTCAAAGAAAACCAAACCAAGGCACAAACTGCTGCATAACCAAAGGTAAAGAAATACACAAAATCGGCTAGAAAAAAACTCAACATATTACATACAGGGTAACAATTCACATTACTCTGGATTTCTTTAGGATGGAGTCTCATGCTGCTGGAGTGAAGTGGCATAACCTCTGCTCACTGCAACCTCCGCCTCCAGGGCTCAAGTGATTCTCTTGCCTCAGCCTCCAGAGTTGCTGCAACTACAGATGCATGCCACCACACCTGGCTAATTTTTTATATTTTTGGTAGAGACAGGGTTTCGCCATGTTGGTCAGGCTTTTACCATGGATTTCTTAACAAACAACTATGGGCCGGGCATGCTGGCTCACGCCTGTAATCCGAGCACTTTGGAGGCCAAGGCAGGCAGATCACCTGAGGTTGGGAGTTCAAGACCAGCCTGACAAACATGGTGAAACCCCGTCTTTAAAAAAAAAACAACTATGAAAAGTAGAAAATGATAAGCAACATCTTTAGTGTTTTCATATAGAGAGAACTATTAGATATATTTGTGTAATATATATGTATATATCTTTGTGTAACCATGTATCCAGAATATATTAAGTATTCTTACCACTCACTAAGATGACAAATAATCCAATTTAAAGAAATGGGCAAAGTATTTAAACAGCCATTTCATAAAAGGTGAACTAATGGCCAAAAAATCCACTTCTCCTTTCCCTACATAAAGATATTCAATATCAGCAGCAGTCATCAGGGAAATGCAAATAAAAACCCAAGGTAACCACTACACATCTACTGAATTGGCTAAAATTAAAAAGATTATCATATTAAATCAATCAGCACTCTCATATACCACCGATGGAAATGTGAAATGGCACAATCAGTTTGAAAGACAGTTTAGGAGTTTCTTAAAAAGTTAAAACTTACAGTATCAGAAGACCCAACCAATCGACTGACAGGTAATTACCCCCGAGAAACAAAACCAAATGTCCATACCAAGACTTATGCTAGAGTGTTCACAGCAGCTTTATTTGTAATAGCTCCAAACTGCCAAACTGAAAACAAATGTCCATCAGTTGGTGAATTCATGAATAAACAAATTATGGTGTATCTGTAAAGTAGAATATTATTCACCAATTTTTTTCTTTAAATGAAGTCTCACTCTGTTGCACAGACAGGCTGGAGTACAGTGGCACAATCTCAGCTCACTGCAACCTCCGCCTCCCGGGTTCAAATGATTCTCCTGCCTCAGCCTCCCAAGTAGCTGGGACTATAGGCGTGCCTCACCACACCCAGCTAATTTTTGTATTTTTAGTAGAGATGGGGTATCACCATGTTGGCCAGGCTGGTCTTGAACTACTAGCCTCAAGTGATCCACCCACTTTGGCCTCCCATAGTGCTGGGATTACAGGCGTGAGCCACCGTGTCCAGCCCTATTCACCAATCTTTAAAAAAGAAACTAGTATGCTGAGTCAAAGAAGTGAGGTCAAAAAAGAGCACTGTGTGATTCTATTTACATAAAATTATATAAAATCTATATAATTCAATTAATATACAATTCTAGAAAATGTAAACTTATCTCTAATGTCAGGAAGCGTATCAGTGGTTGCCAAAATATGGGTATGAAAAGAGGGACAGAAGGATTATTTTTCGTTTTGCTTTGACTTTAAGTTTTAAAAATATAATTGCAAGAATGAGGAATATGCAACACTTCAGCACTCTGATTTTAATTACACGAAGGCCAATTTGAGAAGCTTATTCATTGGACAATTATTGCACATTCTCATATGCCAGATTCTAGGTCTTTGCTCCACAAATTCTGTCCACTCACACAAAGAAACCATACAAGGTCTTCTGTGTAAAACTATTTCTGACTCTTAACTATAAACACCAGCAGAGTGGAAGGCTAAATCTCAATAATGTCAATAAGCATTCCAAGGTATTTTGAATGAATGGGTTAGAATGGGTAGGGATATCATCTACTTTCATATTAATAGAATTCGATGTCAGGCCAGCTGAATTTATATGCACATTTCAGGATGTATATGTTTACATCTGATCACAGATTACCATATATCTTATTTTAGAATGAAAGAAAAGATAGTTTTAGGTTGTTATTAATAACTTAAACTTGGAACTTTACAGTCTCAATTATCTCTATTTTAGCATGCCATAACCCAATACTAATGCCCCCAGAGAACCTTGAGACTACTGTCAACACTGCTGTGGACAGATTAATACAGAATATACACCAGCAACAATTTTATTTATCCTGCAATGTACCTATTAATAAAAGGCTTGATGAGCATTCCTTAACCCTAAAGGATAAAAGCAAGCATAAACTGACAAAACACTGGTTAGAAATTGCTACAAGTTCAGAATCAGAAATAACCTTTGCACTAGGCCACACAAACATTTCTTATATTAACCTCTATCAACACATCTGGAAATTACATTAGCTGTGGTCTAAGATATATGGTGGTCTAAGATACATTTCAGAAGTTCAAAATATTATCTTTTTGAGGAAAAAAGAAAACAGATTCAGAGACTCATGGTAGAGTGGAGGCAGAGAACTGCATAATTCATACTAGCAAATATATAGAATAAACACACAAAGTAAACAAACACAGAAGGTCTTGTTTACTTCACTGCAGGAAAAAAAAAGTACGCCTTTAATTCATTAAAACTAAGATTAGCCTAAGAAATCATGAAAGGGCTGAACTAACATGAATTAGTTTACATAATCTAAGACAGAGATTGGTCTGCTTCTTAGAAATTAGTATTTTAATTGAAAAAGAAAATACCAAGATACAAATGGACAAGAGAAAAGTTTCAGATGAAAAGTCAAGATAACACATGAAAATTCTAGAAATAAGAGAACCACACATTTTTATATGTGCCAACATATTATTTGGCCACATATTATGTTTCATATAAGGGAAGCCAACATACAAGGAATGAATGTCCTTTTCTATGTCATTGTATTCTATGGGATAAACAGGAATTTAAATGGCCTCATATGTCTGGCTTTATGAGAAACATGGAAAGAAGGAGGGTGGAGGTAGCAATTATTAGTGCAAAAAGAATTAGTTGCTCAGATTTAAGCAAGTCTTAGGTGCTAATCAAATTCCTCTATTAAATTTGCTCTAAGAAGAGGAGAAGATAAAAGATCTCCAACCATTTTGTGATTTTGTGATTAGACCTGTATCTGTGTCTATACCTTACTTTCACACCAACAAAATGCTAATCGGGAATGCGAGAGTCAAGCTGTCTTTCATAAAACCCAGTATGTGTGAACACCGAGATGAAAATCAGTGTGTAGCTTACTGGAAGTACCTTCCTTTCCCCACTGCCAGCCAAATGGAAATTATATTTTAGCAAGCTAATTACAGATTAACCATCTGTTCCAGGTATAGTCAAACCCCACAGGCTGGTCCCAGGCTGACCTGGTTAAGCCCAGGGGCAAAGCTTGAGGAAACAGATCAATCCTAGTCATTCATGGCCCCAGAAAGCCCAGATAAAAAAAAGGAGCCCGTTCTAGTCCTCTTAAAGTCTAGATCATTCTATGGCAGGGCAGGTATGGAACAAAGGATTTTGTATCATCCTGGACTCCTGGGTCCATAGATCAGGAAAAGTAGGAGAGGAAAAAAAAGTAAATGAACTTAGCCAAGTAGGTCTTTAATTCATTAAAACTAAGATTAGTCTAAGAAATCATGAAAGGACTGAGAAATTAAATGATGTATCTCCATTATGTCTTTGTTGAGGGGCTGCGGTATGAAGAAAGGGACAGCTTGTTGAAAACCCTTTGGATATAAACAAAAATATGGAGGTAAAAATAAATCATTTTCAAAGGCAATACTTTAAAAAAAATCTGCCTCTCTCTACTTTAGAACAATCTAGGACTGAAATAAGTGATTGTAGAATCCTCACATTACCAAGGCATCTGATACTGTGGCCAGTCAAATATGCCTGGCCAGAACATTCCCCTCCTGTGACCTAGATCTATCTTAAGAAACTTGCTGCCCTATTCCAAGAGCTCCACTTTCTACCTTCTGTGGACTCCTGAAATATTCCTCTCCAGTTCCTGAAAAAGGCTAGATTAATGTTCTCAAGATGTGATATGGGTACACCTAGAAATCCCTGATACCATCACAGGAGGCCTTCAAAGTCAAAACTGTTTTCATAATAGTATGTTATCTGCCATTTTCACTCCACTTCTCTCATGAGTGTATACTAGAGTTTTCCACAGGCTACATGACTTGTGCTATTACAACTGACTGAATGCAGAAGCAAACCTGAAAATCCAGTTGCATTAAGCCAAACATCAAAAATATTTGCAAAAATGAAAAATAATGCCTCTCACTAATCCTTTTGTTTTGGAAAATAATAGTTTTCTTTTATTAAAAATGTTATTTATGTTAATATGTAAAAGGTTTTTATTGTTAAATAAATTAATATTTTAAAATGTTATCAGTGTTAATTTTTAAATCTCTAGAGATATAACTCACATAAACAAAAGCTCTTAGGGGTCCTCGATAAAAGAATTTTTAAGACTGTAAAAGAGATTCTAAAACCAAAATGTCTGAGAAGCATAACTCTGCCTTCAAAGATAAACTACTCCCAAACTCTCTAGATGTCTTGATCCAAACAGGCAAGTTGGTAAACTGTCTGAAAAAGCATATAGAACAAATACACAAAGTAAACAAACACAGATGGTCTGGCTTACTTCAGTGCAGGACAAAAATGGGACAAGGGGTTTTGTATCATCCTGGATTACTGTGTCCAGAAAAAAAAAAAAATTGAACTTAATCATATATGCTTCTTTTAACATCCTCAGGCAGGAATGTAAATGCCAATAACTTACTCCTGTGAAAAAATAATTTTCTTTACCCTGAGGTTTACAGAAATTGTCTAAACTGAAGAAGGCTCCTATGACACAGAGCTGTATCCACTCCCTGCAAATTCATATATTAAAGCACTAAACCCCCAATCTGATTGCATTTGGAGACAGGGCTTTTAAGAAGTTAATTAAGGTTCAATGAGGTCATAAGGGTAGGGCCCTAATCCAATAGGATTGGTGTCCTTGGAAAAAGAGAAAAAAACAGCAAAGCTCACTCTCTCCACATCTGCACAGAACAAAGACCATGTAAGGACACAGCAAGAAGGTAGCATTCTGCAAGTGAGAAAGAGCCTTCACCAGAAACTAACCATGGTGGCCTTGGTCTTGGGCTACTAGCCTCCAGAACTATAAGAAAATTAATTTCTGTTGTTGAAGCCACCCGTCTGTATTCATTCTAACAGCCAGAACAGACTAATACACTGCTTATACTCTGTTCCCATACAATTACTCTATAAATATACTAAGGGGTAGGGAGAGAGAAATGGAGATTTTCTTAAGCGGAAAGGAAGTAGTGAATCAATATCTTCATAGTATCACACACCACAATTTGTATGGCCATTAATGAGTTATTTAGGTTTGTTTTCCTCAAAATGTCATTTGATTTTTAACCTTTGATTAACATCAGTACAGAAACATCCACTTTCTTTCCTCATGGATAGTGTTAGGTCTAAAATTCATGCTTTCATACTTCAGCTCATACTACAACTAACTCATAACACTAGTTATTAATATTGTTATGTCAACTAATAGAGTCCTGCCTTTCAGTGGCTTTGCCAAGCTGACAGCCATGACATAGCTTAACCTTTACTCTTCCAATAAGGCTATATGAAAGCTTGTGTGTGACCCATTCATTGCCTTCTCACCAACTCTACGGTATATTAGGAAATTCCTTTTTCAAAGTTGAATTTAATTGGCTTGAGAATTGTTTTCGTGGCTCTCTAATGAAGGGCAAAGTGCCCCAATACAGGTCAGCCAGAAGTCCTTGCAGCACTGTAGGAAGAGAAATTAATTTAATTGCACCACTTAGGTCTCAAACGCATAGCAGCTCTCTAGCTACGAAATAAGATGAAGAAAGGAGGAAAATGTTGGGTCACTCTTTAATGTTGATTTTGAAAATGCTTCAGAGTAAGAGACTCCCTCCCTCCACATCATCTTCCTTTCCCTCTAACACTGAGAGGCTTTCTTATTTAGCACTGTCTTCTCTGTACAAAGCACAGGGTTTGAAATACTGCAAGTACTCAATGAATTCATTTCGGTGGAAAGAGAAGCTGAATGAACACTAATAAGAATGTTCCAAAAAATGATTTGGAATTACTCTATTTGCTATGGAAAAGTTTATAGGAAAAGGAAAGGTGAGGGGGAGGATGAAGGAAAGGCGGGAGAGAGGAAAGAAAGAGAGGGAGGGAAGACAGCAGGACAGACAGACTGACCTAGAAGAGTACAAACAAAACTGTTAAGTGTTTGTTTTGGAGTTGTTTGAAGTAGTATTGCTTTCAGGTAACATTTATTAAGCATCTAATATGTGTGCAACAAAACACTATGTCAGAGGCCAACCACAGTAGCAAATATAAAAGATCTGTTTTTTGCCTGCTATATGTAATTAATGGTTTTTGGCTGAACAAGCATGTACATTCTTTATATAGAGCTCAAAATATAGTTTTAACCATTTAGAAAATGGAGTCCTAAACAAGTAGTACCTCTGCTTTCATACATACTATTTATGCTTCTTTGAGCATCCTTGGGCAGAAATGTAGACTCCAATAACTTATTTCTGTGAGAAGGTATTCTCTTTACCCCAAAGTTTCCCAGGAACAATTGTCCAAGGTGAGGAATGCTGTTACTCTGTTCCCATGTAATCTACCCATATAGCCACAAAATAGTTAAAGGATTATTCTTTACATACCTTACTATTTGGTCAAAATCACTAGCTTATACTTTTCAGTTCAAAATATTGTCTTTGTGAAGGAAAAAAAAACAGATCCAGAGACTCATGGTAGAGTGTAGGTAGAGAATTGCATAATTCATAATAGGCTCTCAGAGCCAAAAGCTGCTGCCAAGTTACATTGATTCAGCAAAAATAATAATAAGGTAAGGATGTCACAGTCACCAGCAGAAATAAAAATCCGTTAGTAAAACTAGCTTATCAAGCTTCCTATAAGGAAGCACAGCAAAATAAGTCTGAACTTAAACACACATTATAGCTATGTCTGTTTGTATTCCTGTTTGATGCTTATGACACACAGGCCTTGTTATTAATGAAATACCCTCATTCAGTATCTTCATGTTAACACTGTACCTTTTGATCTTAAACTGCTATTTCAGCTCTACCTAACAAGTATTAAACTATACTTAATACTTGCTCTAAGGCTGAAACAAGTTCTATTTGTATGAATAATGAGGTACTGCATATTGTATTTTCCTGAAGGAACCATGAAAGCATAACAGGGCCAGAATTAAACTGGAGATAGGAATATACAGTTCCTCTACTCTTTAGGCCAGTGGCTCCCAATCTTTTTGGTACCAGGGACTGGTTTTGTGGAAGACAATTTTTCACAGACAGGGGTGTAGGGGAGAGTGACGGAGGCAGGGGCATGAAGGGATGATGATTTTGGGATGAAATTGTTCTATCTCAGATCATCAGGCATTAAATTCTCATAAGGAGTGTGCAGCCTAGATCCCTCAAATGTGCAGTTCACAAAAGGGCTCATGCTCCTATGGGAATCTAATGCTACCCTGATCTGACAGGAGGAGGCGCTCAGGCGGTAATGCTTGCTTGCCCATTGCTCACCTCCTGCAGCACAGCCCAGTTCCTAGGATGGATCCTTGGCATAGAAGTCTGGGACCCCTGCTTTAGGCAACAGTTCCATGAAAGTGTTGCAAATTCATAATTGTTAATAAATATGAAATGGAAAGAGTCCTCCTATAAGGGACTCAAGCCCTTAGTAAAGAATTAGGATCCAAGAAATACCGTTAGTTCCCAGCTTTTCAAAATCTCACTATGGCTGCAATATGCTCACACCACCATGTATCTTAGACTACTGCTAATTTCAAAAAAGTTTTGAGTTTTGAATGTACCTTTTAGATTTTTAACTAAAGATATTAAAACAAACTGGTAATATCCTTAAGAATCAGAGAGCTAGTGAATAAAGAGCCAGGATTCGAATGTGGCTGTCTGAACTGTTCACTTCACTATTATACTATACTATACAGTAGTCTTAACAAAATAAGGTAGATTTATAGAGGCATCTCCAAAATGGGGAAAAAAAAAGGTAGAAAATCAAATGTATTGAAGTAAAAGGTGTGGGACTAGACCTATAATTCTCAAAGTCTCATGGTTTTTGGAGAGTATGCTAGTTTCTATGTTCATATCGATAATCTTTAAAAAAAAATAATTCCGGGCCGGGCGTGGTGGCTCACGCCTGTAATCCCAGCACTTTGGGAGGCCGAGACGGGTGGATCACGAGGTCAAGAGATCAAGACCATCCTGGTCAACATGGTGAAACCCCATCTCTACTAAAAATACAAAAAATTAGCTGGGCATGGTGGCGCGTGCCTGTAATCCCAGCTACTCAGGAGGCTGAGGCAGGAGAATTGCCTGAAACCAGGAGGCGGAGGTTGCAGTGAGCCGAGATCGCGCCATTGCACTCCAGCCTGGGTAACAAGAGCAAAACTCCGTCTCAAAAAAAAAAAAAAAAAAAAAAAGTCTTACAAAAATAAAATAATTCCACAAGAATGTAAGCTCCTCAAAATCAGGAACCACACTACATTAATATCTGTACTCCATATTTAAGAACAAAGCTTAGAACAAGTTATCATATAGTAAAGGTATTATTTGAATGCATTTAATGTATTTATTTGGGAGGTATCTTTTAAAAAACGATTATATTTTTAAAAATATACATGGGCACAAGTCAAAAGCAAAACAAACAAAAATACTTATTAACTGAAGCGGTTTAAAACAGTATGCAAGAAGAATCTGGGCTGGATGTGGTGGCTCATACCTCTAATCCCTGCACTTTGGGAGGCCGAGAAGGGCAGATCACCTGAGGTGAAGAGTTCAAGACCAGCTGGGCCAGAAAAGTGAAATCCTGCCTCTACTAAAAACACAAAAACTAGCTGGACATGGTGGTGCATGCCTGTAATTCCAGGTACTCAGGAGGCTGAGGCAAAGAACTGCTTGAAGTTCTTTGGAACTTCAAGGAGGGGGAGTTTGCAGTGAGCCAAGATTACATCACTGCACTCCAGCCCGGGTGACACAGTGAGACTCCATATCAAAAAAAAAAAAAGAAGAATCTGTATTAAAATTTTTACACTATGCTTATTTCTGGATCCCCATTGCCCCTTCCCCAATAAAAGAAGAAGAATGAAGCATGGTGACCTGAAAAAAGATTTATGCTTTGCTGTATTTTTCATCTCAGTGATAAAAAGAGATAAAGAACAAATTATTAACATAACGTAAAAAGGAAAAAATTCAAAAAAAGAAAAATGGGAAAACAAGAAAAAGAAAAAAATCACGTGGATTTGAATCCTATTATCCTCTGGTTTCAATAAAATGGAATTAAGTCCAAAGTACTCATCTCCCAAGACTTTTTTTGTACATTACATTCTCTAGATAGATTCATATTTCTGTATTTAGTTTTCTGGTTGTTATCTGTAGTGGAATATACAACTTAGATAAAAAAATTTATAATAATGTGCAAAGTTCTAATTACAACCATGGAGTTCTACTGAACAATTAGGCATTGTCAATACCACAGATGGACAAACACATTGTCAATACTACAGAGGAAGTACTGTGGTTAAAAATCTATCTAAAGGACATCTAAAAAGCATCAAATTATCAAGTACAACATGATATTTCATGAACTAAAAAACAGACAAATAGCAAGGAAATAAATACTGAGAGTATTGGATTGCTTTATCCTTAATCATATGACCATGCTTAAAATTCACGTAAAGATACGCTCTTTCAGTTACTTGAAAGACAGCCAATAACCTTGTTGAAGGTAAAATCAAATTATTTTAGCTCCAATTTTCAATTTTCTTTTTCTTCTCCTAGGTTAAATTATTTACATTTATATTTATATCAAACTTGTCCCCCCCAATCAAATTAACAAATAATCTTTACCTTGCAGAGTATTTCTATTTTTTTTTTTTTTAATTTTATCTATCTATTTATTTTATTTTTTTTCTGTATGGCAGAGCCTTGCTGTGTAGCCTAGGCTGGTCTTGAACTCCTAGGCTCAAGTGATCCTCCTGCCTCAGCCTCCCGAAGTTCCAGGACTCCTGCCATTTTATAAATGGAATCATTTTTTTTTAACTTGCTTGTTTTTTTTTTTTTTTTTAAATTATACTTTAGGTTCTGGGGTACATGTGCAAATCATGCAGGATTGTTGCATAGGTACATACATGGCAATGTGGTTTGCTGCCTCCATCCCCCACCCCCGTCACCCATATCTGGCATTTCTCTCCAACCTCCCCACCCTCTGCTGTCCCTCCCCTACCCTCCCCAACAGACTCCAGTGTGTGATGCTCCCCTTCCTGTGTCCATGTGTTCTCATTGTTCAACAACGTGTGGTGTATGATTTTCTGTTCTTGTGGCAAAGTATTTCTTAAATATTTTCTCACAATATAGGTGCCAGTCTTCAACAATGCTTAGAGCCCCTCTTAGAAAGATTTAGCAATAAAAAGTAATTTAAACTGTTAATGATGCCAAAATATTTATGCTTATCAATCTCTCGGGCAAATCTGTATAGCTGCAAATACCTTTATGAGATCTAAAGATGAAAAGTTTATTTTTAAACTCCATCAAATGGATATACTATAGTCTTAAAAGAACATCTTAACGTATAATTCCTTATTTATAATGAAAAATTACATTAGGCATAATGAGTATCTGTGAGTTACATTAGGCATAATGAGTATCTGTGAGTATCTGTGAGTGATATGCAGAGAATGCATATCACTGAATGGGATCTGCAAAGGAAATTTATAAGAACTCTTCAATGTATACGGAAAACTTGTGAGTTAAAAAAAAATCTTAGTTGGTAAATACATTCATTTGCCAGATCTCAGAGGGATCTGAACAAAAAATTATTTTGCTGATAATTTTTTTGAAATACTTTTCCACGTAACTCATCAGACTGATAAAACATCAGGTATAGACAGTCTTAAGCCTTTATAGTAACAACTTTGTCATCAATTTACAACTGACTGAGGGCCAGTTTGCTTATCATTAACCAACTTAAAAAAAAATTAGTGATGGATTAGTCAAAAGGCTGGAATTATAACTACATTTTTTATAGTAATGGTCACTGTCATTCAATGATGTGTCAAGAAAAGATTCCATGCATAAATTCTTCAAGGCTTTATCTCAATAGTATTTTCTGAATTGGTAATTAATTAAAACAGAACTATGTACCCAACTGCAATGAACAACTGGACTTGAACAAAGCTAGCCACACTTTAGTGAACATGTAGATGGAAATCTAACTCAACACATTCTATTATCTGATCCCCAAGTCAGAATAGACTTTCTTTTCTATATTCAATTATTTTTCTGTGTGCTTCCTACAAATGGAAAGTCACGAAGCCTCTCAGTATCTTGTACTGATGTAGATGGAAGTAAGGCTGCTGCTTTAAAGAGCAATGCATGGCCGGGCATGGTGGCTCACGCCTGTAATCCCAGCACTTTGGGAGGTCGAGGCGGGCGGATCATGAGGTCAAGAGATCGAGACCATGGTGAAACCCCGTCTCTACTAAAAAATACAAAAATTAGCTGGGCGTGGTGGCGCACACCTGTGGTCCCAGCTACTCGGGAGGCTGAGGCAGGAGAATTGCTTGAATCTGGGAGACAGAGGTTGCAGTAAGCCGAGATTGAGCCACTGCACTCCAGCCTGGTGCCTGGCAACAGAACAAGACTCTGTCTCAAAAAAAAAAAAAAAAAAGAGCAATGCATTTCTTATTCCCACTAATACCCAATACTCTATTGTTCAGTTTGAGTAGTCTTCATAATGTAGCTAACCAATCTAAATACTAAGGCACTTAGCCTCAAGTTTAAAAAACAGAGAAACTACTAATAAGAGGGGGCTAGCTCAAACTTCTGCACGTGATTTTGATAAATCTGGACACACTAGTTCCTCTCACCAACACTCAAGTGTCATGGCAGCCTCCCTTATTTCATCAAGGCCCTTCCAACCATTACGGGACAAGCAGAAACCTGACAAATATTTATGTCTTCAAATCACATTATCAATACCAACTTAAAAAGATATTTTAAACATCTTCTTTTGATTGAGCTCTCCTCAATCATTCCCACTAATCTCTATGCATTTTTCCTCTGAAGAGGATATTTTTGTAAACCAAAAATAAAATTCTAGGCCCCTCAACTTACTGAATGGACCCCTCCTCTTGGCCAAGGGTATTCCAAAGTAAACATGAAAAATTAGCTCAGTCTATGATGGGAAGGGGGATCAGACACACCTCATTATACTCTCCTCCTTTTGGAATTCTGGCACAACTGGCCAGCATTAACATTAAAACAGAGATCTTAAGACTGACAAAACAGACTCTTTGTAGCAATAAAATGCCAAATTCCAAACTGAGTCTAGTACAACATCACACAACAGATAGCAGGCTCTGAAAGAAATAGAGGTGTTTTACCCCAAAATATTTCTTAGACTTATTTTGAAATGGCCCTGCAAAGCTGTCTTTTGTGTGGAACATTCTATAGAAAAAGACCTTTCTGGTCTTTTTTTTTTTTTGAGATAGGGTCTCTGTTGCCCAGGCTGCAGGGCAGTGGTGTGATCACAGCTCACTTCCACCTTACCTGGGCTAAAGCAGTCCTCCCACCTCAGTCTCCCAAGCAGCTGGGACCACAGGTGCATAGCATCACACCTGGCTAATTTTTTTAAAAAAATTTAAATTCTTTGTAGAGACAGGCTCTCCCTATGTTGCCCAGGCTGGTCTTGAACTCCTAAACTCAATCAATCTTCCTGCCTTGACCTTCCAAAGTGCTAGGATTACAGGTGTGAGCCACTATATCACCTCAGGTTGTTTTTTGATCCAGGAAAGATTTAACTAAGAGTCTATCACCTTTCAGGTTCTGATAAGAGATAACCATCTATTCTCTTAAAGCCTGCTATGTGGAGTCTTAATCTACATAATAAGAACCTTGGTCTCCACAACCCCTTACCTTATCTTAACCCAGACACTTCTTTCTATGGATTCCAGGTCTTTAGATAACAACTTAATTCTTTCGACTAACTGCCAATCAGAAAATCCTTGAATGTGACCAGATGTGGTGGCTCATGCCTGTATGTAATCCCAGCACTTTGGGAGGACGAGGTGGGTGATCACTTGAGGTCACGAGTTTGAGACCAGCCTGGGCAACATGGCAAAACCTCATCTCTACTAAAAAAAAACACACACACACACACACACACACACACACACAAATTAGCTGGGTGCGGTGGCAACATGCCTGTAATCCCAGCTACTCAGGAGGCTGAGGCATAAGAATTGCTTGAACCTAGGAGGTGGAGTTTGCAGTGAGCCAAGATTGCACCACTGCACTAAAGCCTGGGCGACAGAGTAAGACTCTGTCTCCAAAAAAAAAAGCAAAAATAAGGAAAAGAAAAAAGAAAATCTTTGAAATCTTTGAATACATGTATGATCTGGAATAGAAGTCCCTGCTTTAAGTTGTCCTACCTTTCCAGACTCAGCCAGTGTACATTTCACATGTATTGACTGTTATCTGCCTATAATTTCTATCTTCCTGAAATGTATAAAATCAAGCTGTAACCCAACCATATCAGGCACGTGTTCTCAGGACTTCTTAAGACTGTGCTTTGGGCCTTGGTCACACATTATTTACCTCAGAATAAACCTCTTTAAAAATTTTACAGAATTTGACTCTTTTCATTGACAATGTAATGATGTTTCATTGATGAATATACTAACAACTGTTTTAAATTTGACAAAATAAGTTTCAGCTGTGAGAAATACTATGGCTTAAGCCTCCTTCCCTACCAGAAATTACGTCTATGACACTGAATGACATCTGAGGCAGTTGTCTGGGAAATGCTCCCACATAGCGCTGGTCATCATTTGCTGCAAGGGGAAAGGAGCACACCCAACCCATAGAGGCATCCTTTCCTCACTGCACTCTTCATTCTTCCGTTCCCTCAGGTGAAGAAGCTTTCTCCAGCAGAAACACCAGGAAGCCTTCTTTAATTTCCTTCACTGCAGATCATTGGCTTGGCCTCCCTAAGAGTATCTGAGGCTGGAGAAGACTCTGAGCCCCACAATCTAGAGAAATTCAGACAACTGATTCTGTTTCAGTGACTACATTTTTTAAATACATGGAATACCCAGAAGTACCTTCATTAAACAATACGTACTAGAAGAAAAAGAATTTCAAAAAGTCTCCTACAACTGAACTTGAGTCTCCATTGTTTTTTGAAACTCCCTTGGAAGCTTGAATTTTCCTTATTTGGCAAATGACCTGGTTTCCTCCTCATTTAGATGCTAAAGATGGAATTTTTAAAAAATTAATTGGTTCATTGTTCTATCATAAATACCAGTAGAAAAGTGAAGCAAAGCCAGACTATAAAGAATAGTAAGCTGGCCACAGGGCTGTACTGGCTCACACCTATAGTAGTCTCAGCACTGAGGGACGCCAAGACAGTTGGATCTCTGGAGCCCAGGAGTTCAAGACCATCTTGGCCAACATGGAGAAACCCCATCTTGACAAAAAATACAAAAATTAGCCAGGCATGGTGGTGTGCACCTGTGGTCCCAGTTACTCAGGAGGCTGAGGCAGGAGAATCGCTTGAGCCTGAGAAGTCAAGGCTGCAGTGCCGTGACCATTCCATTGAACTCCAGGCAGGCAAGACCCTGTTCCCACCCCCCCAAAAAAAAGATTAGTAAATGACTGCTACCATGGTAGTCCCAAAAGGTAGACAGCTCTCCATAGCTTGTTTTTTTAACAACTGGTAGTCATTTATTAAAAATAATTGACTTAAGCATCTGCAATGGTGACTTCAACCTCAACTCCTGGCTCAGTAACAATAGAAGTAAGCTGCTTAACAATCTCAGAAAGACTGTGCAAGTCAGTGAGTCACATGTGGATTCTTATCTGGAAACAATGCCATGTCTCAGAACCTTCATAAGAAGTTTTTCTTGTAATGCTTCTCAAAGTTTCCGTAGGCATGCAAACTGGTCCTATCACTTTGAGATTCTTTTCCTTTGCTCTACTGATCAAGTCAGCACACACCTTCTCCAAGGATTTTAAGTTGCAGCTCGTTAGAGTGATTCTAATTTGGCAAACTGCCACCTCTGGCTCCAAGGGCATTTTTCTTTATCTCCTGACCAACCTGTTTCTCGGCGAGAGCCAACGGCAGTGAGTCAGGAACAAGAGCAGGCTCACCACCACTCCGCATCACCTACAAGCACATGTTTATCAAAGAGTTACATTTTTTCTTTAAACTAAAACATTCAGGAAAGTGAACAGTCCCAACTTACAAGTGACTATGTGACTATGAATTTTCTGACTATGAAAGAAAAAAGACAACATGCTTAAATTCCTGTTCTATCTCTTACCAAGGCTCCCAAATGCCAATCTTAACTCATTCGTCCCCTGACCCTTCAATTCCATTAATCCAACTAGATCCACCTACCTACACCCTTCCAACCTGGACTCTTATCTTCAACTTCATACAACTGTGTCCTGCCCTCCAACTGAAGCTCATTTCTGAGCCAAAGACTTGAAAGGATCAAGGCATTTTGAAAATCTCTATCAGCTTCTTCCCTTACCCCCAAATCTCCACATTTCTTTCATCTTCATCATTGACTCTCCTCTTCCAATTTTCTCTAAATGTCTTTGTAAAATGCAAAGTCCTTCAGGTGCCGTTAGGTTAATCACAAATGGATTACAACAATGGATGAGGTTACAAGGGAATCCTGTCCACCCTTCCATGGATTCAGGGAACTCCTGATGTTCCATTTACTAACCAGAAACACCAAGGCAATGAGCAACCCTCTCTACAACAGCCAGATGTACATCTAGGTCAAGATCTAGATATTAAAAGAACTGTATCACCACAAGGGCTCCAAAATTTCCCTCCATTCTCAATTCTGGTTTCTTGCAAACTTTCAGAAAAGTTTCATATCTAGGGATTCAAATTTAAAAAAAAAGAAAAAAAGAAAGAAAGAAAAGAAAAAAAGACTGTGTCTTTCTGATTGCTCAAATTATATTATGGAAACGCCTAGTAGTATCAGCTCAACTCTAGCCCCCTACAGTAGGGATCCCCAACCCCCAGGCCACAGACAGTACCAATCTGTGGCCTATTAGGAACCGGGCTGCACAGCAGGCAGGAGGTGAGTAGCAGGCAAACAAGTGAAGCTTCATCTCTATTTACAGTCACTTCCCATAGCATTACCACCTGAGCTCCATCTCCTGTCAGATCAGTGGTGGCGTTAGATTCTCATAGTAGAGTGAACCCTATTGTGAACTGCACATGGTAAGGGTTCTAGGTTGAGCGCTCCTTATGAGAATCTAATGCCTAGTGATCTGTCACTGTCTCCCATCACCCCTAGATGAGACTGTGTAGTTGCAGGAAAACAAGCTCAGGACTCGCACTGATTCTACATTAAGGTGAGTTGTATGATTATTTCATTATATATTACAATGTAACAATAATCAAAATAAAGTGCACAATAAATGTAACACATGTGAATCATCCCAAAACCTTCTTCCCTTTAGAATATATCACAAACTAGAAAGTATACATACCCCCGACCCTGGTCTGTGGCAAAATGGTCTTCCATGAAACTGGTCCCTGGTCCCAAAAAGGGTGGGGACCGCTGCCCTACAGTTTTCAAGACATGAAGTAACTAATTGGCAAAACATAGCTGCACTGACCTCACCTGAACTGCCAAGAACCACAGGCCTCATCTAGGTCCATCCCAACGTCTGGAGTAATCTTGGCTAAATTCTTCCACATCTCAAGTTTCTAATGTTTTCATGGAGAGGGTTAACACTGCTGTTTCCTAGTGGGACTATTACACTAAATTAGTAAACATGTGAGCCTATGGTAACAGAAGTTATACAGGTATGAACAAGTTTCTGTACATTTATTTCATAACTAGAATACTGTCTTAGACAAAGCTTTATTGCGCTTTTCTTCTGTGTGTCCATATTTTCATATTAGCATGAAAACAAAACTAGGTTCTTCATTTCTCTTATTTAGGTACGCATTATCTGATGACAAGTTTGCGTTGTTTTTTTTTTTAATGTAACTGTGCCTAGCAGAAAATCTACTTGTAAGTGGACATTCAAAAGATGGGTGTATGACTGAATTACTACTGAGCAGAAAATTACCCCTTACTTATTTTCTATATAATTTCCTTACAACCAGTCTTTTTGGTTATATATCTTTCAGGCTGAGTTCTCATGGAAAACCTACAGGTAAATGATAATCACTGGTTATAAGAGATTCTAAAATATGCTGTTTTCATGCATGTATCAAGACACTTTTTGGAAACTCGTAATAGCAAAGAACTTTTCTACTACAAGTTTCCAGTTAAAAACTGGGCTGTTTCTAGCTACAGCTTTAACCCTAGATTATTAGTGATGCTAACACTTGATTCCAAATAGTCTTACTTTCCTCAAATAAAAACACTTAAGACAGAAAGATAAAAACAGGTTTTAACTTATATTCCATCACACAGAGAAATTACAAGTTCCAATTTCTTAAGGGTTTTCTTTCAATGTGGAAATTTATCATAGAGCAAGAGAAAAATAAAAACAATATGTGGTATGCTCACATTTTTGAGAAGTAATGCTAAAAAGTTTTTTAAGAAAGACAGGCATACCTATAGAGCAATTGTCATGTGTAAGATTAAAAGATGGAATCACAATTTCATACTGTGTTACAAGCCACAGATATCTCATTTGTTGTCCAGACTTCCCTTTTTGGAAGTTGAAAAATACTTTCAATTGGATACCAATCTGAAAATGAAAACAAAAATAATTTTTTAAGACAGTTAAGTCCTCCTTGTTTGATTATGCACCACGCTGTGGTAATAAAGTGATTCATGGAACCTATGTTCATGTTAAAAAAAAAAAAAAAAAAAAACACAACTTTAAATTATGTTTTCAGTTCTGTGACTTCAAAATATCAAAAATACCAACCACTAGAGATGTACTTTAGAATATATCACAAACTAGAAAGTATATATACTTTTGGCTGGGCACAGTGGCTCATGCCCATAATCCCAGCACTTTGGGAGGCTAGGGTGGTCAGATCACTTGAGGCCAGGAGTTTGAGACCAGCCTGGCCAACATGGTGAAAACTCCGTCTCTACTAGAAATACAAAAATTAGCTGGGCATGGTAGTGCGTGCCTGTAATCCCAGCTACCTGGGAGATTGAGGCAGGAGGATTGCTTGAACCGGGAGGTAGAGATTGCAGTGAGCCGAGATCATGCCACTGCACTCCAGTCTGGGCAACACAGTGAGGCTGTGTCTCAAAAAAAAAAAAAAAAAAAGAAAGAAAGTATACATAATTTCTAGTATATATTCCATGTATACTCAGACCTCTTCAATCAGATTCTGAGGGTGAACCGTGGCATTTGCATTTCTTAACACGAATTTAAGATTTTCCAAAATATACCAACCCTGCATGCAAACGACAACAAAAAAGCTGGATAAACATCAAATAATTTACCTTAATCTAATACCGCTAGCAAAAAACATAGTTGCCTTCAATTTTTGGGTTTTTTTTTTTTTTTTTTTTTTTGGTAATATACAAATCACTATTACCTAACAGTTTACCTCCACCTGCCTAACAAGACATAGTCATCATTGCCAAAACAATCTTAAGTACTGGTCCGGCGTATCTCTCATTATAAAAAAGCCACCAAAGATCCAAACTCAGACCAGATGTCCAGACTTCAACATAATAGCAATTTTTCCCAAGGACAAAGCCAAAAATAGATCCTGAGCTAAATGGGAATTCCTAACACTAAGATCCATCCTTATAAGCCCTTTCTAGGGATATGCATTTTAAATGGATCAGAGAAGTATGTTCCCTGAACAGGTTAACATAGGCTATTTATCAAATGAACCAATTATCAACAGGTAGAGAGCGAGCAGGACCCAACAAAAATAGGTCATACCAGTAGCAACTTTGGACAGAAAACAGGGAAACTACAGAAAACAGATGAGTGTTGAAGGTCAGAGGGACAAGATATAAACTAAATTCACTTTCTTTACAAATGTATCAGTCAGTAGGTGGAACCACCAACAAGATTTTAACTAAAAGATATGTGGTCCTAAATTACTGAAACTGTTTTTTGTTAAGCTCCCACACCTCTCTACATATACACGGATACATGAGAAAACGTTAAGTGAGAAAAATTCCATCAAAAGAGGATGAACGTGTAACAAAATCCAATACCAGGCTTGATAAATCTTGCAATCATAAATTCTATGGATAATGAAATATTCTGCATCATCACACCCAGACCAATGGGAGCATTATATATGCATATGTTTTGTACTCGAAAGGATGAAGTATGTAACTGTCTACTGTACCGCGTCGTTTGAAAACACTAGAAAATTCTACAACAATTCTTCAAAGTTTTCAAATAAATACTCTGTCCATCTTAAACCTGAAATGCACTTCAAATTGCTAACATCTAATTTCTTGTTGACTGTAGATGTTGTCGCTTCTATTTTCCTCGTAAAAGGATGCTAAATAAGGTTCCAAAGAATGATTGCTACATTAACCAAAATTATGCACTGCCAAGCTGTCTCCAGCATCAACTATGAAAGACAGATAGGACAGAATCAAAAATCCAGTTTCCTACATGAAAGTTGAAGCATTGCTTCTTTCTTTGTTCTCTTCCGTGGGATTTTTCCATTGTCCTCCCAAATGTGACAATTTGCAAATACCCACATCTAGAAGCACATTCTATGAGAGAAAAGACCCCAGTTTCAAAACTTGAAAAAGTGCTTTAATTCTGTAAGCAAAGGTTCAGCAAATCAGCTAGCACTAATCTTGACCAAATGAGTGAGTCAGCCTTGTCACAGAGATGAAATTTCACATTTAAAATCCTACAAACATGGTAACTCCAAGCATTCTACCAAGAACAAAGAATAAACTCTTGGAATAGTCACTTGTAAGGACTAACAACTTGTATTTAACATATTTTACACTGAAGTACTAGATGGTCTCTACAGTTCCCTTTAGGTCAAACTTTCCTTAATTCTTCGAGTAACTTCAGACTATTCTTTGAGTCTTAGTAATTACAAATAGGACCTGAATGAGAAAGAAAATTCAGAATTAAAGTTGTTATCAGTAAGCCTAATTAAACAGTACAGACAGAAAGATGGCAGTAGAATAAAGCATTCTACATTAGGAGAAGGGAGAATGGAGAATATAATCAGTAGTTCGCAGCCCCATAAATGAAGCGCAGCATACAACAAAGTCTGGCTGGGATTTGGGATATAATGGACAGTATCTCTCTGCTCTTGGGTGGCAACTAACGTACCTATACAGGGATAGACTGTGGCGCCTTTTAAAGCGATACTCCACCTTCTGAAGTAACCAACCACCCTCAGGAAAACATGTCAAACCAGAGAGTGAATCCTCTAATTTTAGTGAGTCGTCTCCCTTACCGGCAGTTTTCCTACTTTCTATCTTACAAGGAAATCCACACACTCAGCGCCGCAAAATGTTAAAACATCTCACCCCTATATTGTGACTCTGGCACTTCTGGTCAGAACAAAAGCTATCGTTTTAACTAGGGTGGGATTTATGCTCCCCGTTCAGTGAAGGGCAGTGGCTACCGGCAGGGTGCAGGCAGGCTCCCTGCGTTGACTCTCGCTTCCTGTCACACTGTGGTTATCACCGTGACGGACCCTTGACATTAACAAGTCTTCGACTGAAAAACTGATGGGACCTGCAGCTGGTGAGGGGAAGCGTGGTGGCCCTGCGGAGTGCCTCGGCGGGGCCAGGAGGATGGCACTGCGGTCAGGCACCTCCGCGGCCCCGAGTAGGGTGAGCGAGCCTTTCCTGAAGTTTCCCTTCCTTCCACAACATTAACCTGCCAAGCCTCCCGCCCCCACCCCGCCCTATTAGGAAAAGTCACGCCGGCAGCTCACTGAAGGGCAAGGGGACAGCTCCGGGCGCCCCTCAAAAGTTGGGTTGGGCGGCGGCCACAGCTTAACGCTCCTGCAGCAGAGTCGGGCCCTCACCGCTTCCTCCGGGGGCAAACCTGAGCTGCCAACTTTCCCGATGCCCACTCCTCTGCGCGCAGCAGCCCAAACTTTGAGGTTCGCCCACGGGCCGCACCCCGGGCTTGCGGCAGCGGCGCTGACCTTCACGCGAGCCCGGGGCCCCGCACTGGCCGCCAACCGCCCCCGAGCCTCCCTGCCTCCCCTAGATCCCTTCTCTCTGCCTCCCCCAGCCCTTGTGGGAAGCCCGCAGGGGGAAGATGGCTGCAGCCCGACTCCGCGTGTCACAACTGCCCACGGCCCTCGGGACTCTGGAGAGCCCGTGTCCCGGCGCCTCGGCCGCCCACTCACCACTGGTGAAGGGCTCCATTTTACCCCCGCCGCGGCTCCTCACAGCCCGAGAGCCCGAGCTCCCTACTCCGAGCGCTGAGGCGGCCCTGCCGACTGAGCATGCCCAGCGCGGCCTCGGAGGGCTGCCGGGGAGGTGCCGCGAGGGGCGGCGCCGCTCCACTGCTCTATGGTTCCGCCGTTCCGGGTTTTCGCGGCGGCTGCAGAAAGAGCGAGGGAAGCTAGAGGGAAAAGCACTGTCCGACCCCCGGCGGCTCCGCGGAAAGGCCAGGAGGGAGCTGGTTCGCGATAGGGGCGGGGCCTGGGCGGGACCCGGAAAGCACCGCCCCTACCTGAAGCTGCCCCGGCTGCGGCGCTCTCCTGGGCGGGGAATGGAGTTCAATCACTCAACAAATGAGGGGCCCTACTGCAACCCGCCCGATCCTGGAAGCCGAGATACCTGCACTGCGCCGGAAAAACATGGTCCCAGTCCCAGGAACGGACAATCCAGAAACAGATCATAAATAAACACAGAAGACACACGAGTGTAAAGTCAGTGCCCTGCTGCGCATTAAATCGAGTGATGTGATGCCCAGTGAGTGGGTAGCTAATTCGGAAGGCGTGGTGAGGAGACGCCTCGCTAAGCAGGTGCCACCGAAGCCGAGGTCTGAAGGCAGAGCAGGAACCTGCGGGCGAAGGTCGCTATCTGGACCTCAAATCGCCGGTTTCCCTGGGGAGGTTAGCTGCGGAGGGATCACTTCTCCAAGGACAGAGGGAGCGGGCGCTGTAGATCTTTTCTACAGTGACGCCCGCCCCCCCATGCGGGTGGAGGGGAGGAGACGGAAGAGAAGGCGGGGACCCTGCAGGGCCGAGGGCGCCCGGGCGTCCGGTCCCCGGACCCGCGGCTGCGGGCGCGGCCTCTAGGTGCGGGCGGATGACAAAACCCGGCGCCGGATCGTCCAGCCCGGGCCGCGGGCGCAGCAGGATATGGGCAGAAGGCCCGCCTGTTCCGAGCCTTAAATCAACACCTGCGGTTCCTGGGGTGACACCGCTGGGGCCCGCAGCGAGGCTCCGCGGCGCTAGGCCCGAGAAACCGAAACTCCCCTAGTCACCTCTGCTCCCCGGCACTCTCGCCATTGCCTCCAGCCCCAAGCCACCATTGTTAACAGTGCCAAATCGGGCAGCCCCGGTAACCCCCGGGGCCGAACCGCCAGGGCCCCGTGAACCCCGAGGAGGCTGGTCGGGGCCCGCTTCCTTTTCCCCCTTTTCGGTGTGCGCATGGCCACCACCCTCGCCGCAGAGGCCGTCGCCCTCCGAGCGCGCCACCACCGCCTCCTCTGCCTCTTCCCATCCCTCAGTCTCCCTTCATCCAACAAAGGCCCCTAAAAGCTCCCCTGGTCTCATCTCATTGCTGGGGAGCCATCCACTCAGCAGGTGCAAGGCTGAACTAACCTCTCTCTGCTGTTGACCTGCTTCTCCTCCCTTACTCTCCACTGCAAGCCAGTTCACAGAGTGGTGGTTCCTTAAATGGTTTGTCATTTAAGGATGGCTGATGGTTAGTACATGAAGAGTTTATCCTTGACTACACAGCTTTCTAATGCAGTTCTAAAGCAGGTCTCATGAAGATACTTTTTTCTGAACATGAATGTATCACAGACTTCTTCTACTTCCCTATTTAAAATGAAAAGCCCCTCACTTCTATCTGTCTTCCTTGCTTTATTTTGCTCCAAGGCATTTGTCATTACCTTATACGCTATATGTTTTACTTAGTTTTGTCTGTTAGTTCGTGTCTTTGTCTCCAGCCCCTGGAACAACTCTGTAAATTGCTCTCAGTCTCAGCCCCCTGAGCTCAGCTTAAGTATATAGATCTCTCTGCTGCTGAGGTTGTGGAGAAAACGGAACGCTTACACACAGAGAGAGAAAATTCAGCTTTGTTTTATTCAGGTCCTCAGTGGGTTGGAAGATGCCCAGCCACATCAGAGAGGAAAATTTGCTTTAACCAGTTTACCAATTCAAAGCTAATCTCTCCTGGAGACACCCTCACAAACATACCCAGAAATAATGTATAACCAGATATCTGGGCATACCCTGGCCCAGTCAAGTTAACACATAAAATTCAACATCACAGTGGTCTTTGGGGCATCAATAGTAAACAGTGGATAGATTTTTGAGAAGACATCAAAAACATAAAAAAAAATTACTATTACATGATTAAACTGAAATTTGGTCTACTTCAAATACAGATTGTTGAGTGATCACCTACTATTGACTACCAATACAAATTTAAGCTGTAGTTAATTTTGATTTACCATGACAGCTAAGAAAATTAAAGGTTAGCCTTGCATTTATTTTCTAAAATGAAAAAAAACACTCTATTACTTTTCAAGCATATTTTGATTATCCAAAAAATAATCTTAATTAATTACAGTAATGACCCTCAGATTCTATTTTAAACTAAAAACAGTAAGCCAAATAGTTTTCAGAAAGAATCGAGCACTAAAAATTGTCTAGGATTTAGACACATGTTTATATTGTTTGGAGCTGGGATTTGTGACATGTAGATGGGTTGGGGCAGGGTGGGGAGACATCGGGGCAGGGTGGGGAGACATCGGGGCAGGCTGGCTGGCACTGCAGTTTATCACATATTGTAGTTTCTTCCATCTCGCTTTTTAAGTCTTCTGGATCTTGGTCTTCTACATCCACCTGTGGTGCCTCTGAATCGTTCCAGGGATTTGCGGGGACGTTTAGCGGGTAGGGGCCCCACGTCTCTCTCCCACCTCCATTCCTGGGGAGGGACCAGTCGAAGACTGTGGCTGCCAGCTGTGGATGGGGAACAGCTGCCTACTGCAGGAGCTGCAGCATCCTTGGGCTGGGTGTCCTCCCACTCCATTGTGGTATCAGAGGTGTTGCTGAGGTGGTCTTTCTGCCAGTGGGAACAGCCAGGAACTGGGCCAGGGAGCACTGCTGGAGCTGGGTTGTTGGGGCCTCTTAGGATGGAACTGGGCCCCAATTCCTGGAAGAGAGAGTGTGCAGAAGAAAAGAATGTCAGAAAGATGGGGTCTGGAGGACTGATGAGGCAATGCCCCAGTCAGCAGTTTATTTCATGCACAGGGTCTCATTATATACTTTTCAGCCCACAATGGCTGACGTCAAATCATTACAACAAAGGGGAATAGAACATTGCAAGCCTGGAGATCAAGATAAAACTAGTACGTAAAGATTGATCCAAAAAATCATAAAACAAACAGATGACCTTTTCTACTTACAGGAATAAGATAACATTTTACAACTGTCAAAGCAAGCGATAAATCTTGAGGACAACAATTTCAAATGGCATGCGAATAATCGCAAGCTTCAGTGAATACCTGGTAAACAAAGTGATAAAACTAGCCCAGTACAAAAACTTCAAGAAACACAATGTCTAATAAAACCACACAGGCTTCACCCAGCCATAATATTAGGTCAGTGAACTAGAAATAGACTTTTGCAAAATCAAACTCCTTTCAGTTCCTTCTTTCCCTCAGCTCGACTGCTTCCAGGGAGGGAGAAATGTGTCTGGGCTCAAGCTCCATTATGGCGGAGACACTTAGGGGTCTCTATGCTGGAGTGATCCCCACACTGGGTCAGGCTTCCCAAAGGGAAGGACGCCTCCTGCAGGGCTGTGTGCGCTGGGCACTCCATGGCCCTTGGAGTGGGAACTCACAGGCACCTGGGCCTTGTCAGTCCTGTTCATTTCTGTCAGGCTCCTGCTATGGGCATTTCCCTTTAAGGCCCTGGGACTGCAGTCGACGGAAGCAAGGTTTCCCTGAGTCTCCAGGGGCCTCGAGATAGATGCTGCTCCCCCACTGCTACAGGGGCCCCCTTTCTCCTCCTCCTGCCCCTGGGTCTCTACCTGATCGTCGATGTCCATCGGCTCCTCCTCTGCCCTCAGCTCTGTATTTGGGACTCCGTCTTTTACAGGAGGGATCCCCACGGTGCTTCTGCTGTCTGCAAAGTTGTGTGGTGTCTTCCTCGTGGGGTGCCTCAAGACAAGAGGAGGAGGGTCCCGTCGTTCGTCACTCAGGATGTTGCAACTGACTGCAATACAGAGCTGAAGGCCAGGCTCAGGGGTCAAAAAAAATCGATGAAAGTATAGCGCTCCCCGGGGTGGTGCACGCGCAGGAACTGCAGGGTGGTCCTGGCCGGCTGAAGAGTCTGCATACAGAGGAGGTGACCCTTGTGAGGCCGGCGCACGTGCAGGAACTGCGGGCTGAACCTGGCCACATGAAGAGTCTGCATACAGAGGAGGTGACCCTTGTGAGGCTGGCGCACGTGCAGGAACTGCGGGCTGAACCTGGACAGCCAGAGTGTCTGCATAGACCGGATGTGACCCTTGCAGTTGCCACTGCTGCTGGGGCCTGCGTTGGAACCAATAAAGAAATTTACTCAAAAAATTTCCCATGTTTGGGAAGTTGTGCACAGACCAATACAATGGTCAGAAATGGAGAGGGTAGTCCTGAGTCACCCACTAGTCTGTGTCCGGGTGGGGCACTGGGCAGCTGGGCTCTTATGCCATCACAATGGGGCTGGTGACAGAGCAGGGTGTGGGGCAGTGCACAGGAGCCCAGTAAGGGCACCTACAAGTGGAGTCAAAGATACTGGATACTGGTGAAACACAAAACTAACCACAAAAGACAATGAATACAGGAACTGCCCAGGTAGAGGCCATAACCCAAGAAGAAATAGCACTTTATATATATACATATATAAATCCAAAAAGGCCACACAATATTTGTATTTAAATACTTTTATTTTCATTTCACAAAAAAGCAACAGTGTTTGCAGTTAAACATGCCTTTTAGTCAGTGCTGGTCATATGCAAAACAAGTTATCAGAAATATAAAGAAAAATAAGCCTTTTCCCTTTACAAGTGAAACAACACAATTTGCATATACAATATTATAGATACATATTTTCAAAATCTTTCCCAAAAGACAGATTATAATACAAATTTAGAATTCCACCCACAAGCTCAGACTCAAGGAATTGAAGATCTCTATAGGGGTTTAAATATAAAAGTGTAATACCTTTACAAGTTTCCAAGTAGCTACTTTCCAAAGTATTTGAAAGAGACTGTTCTTCACAGCAACATGGAACACTTGGCTTTCATCAAGACCGCTGTAAGACTAAGTTTTGTCTCAATGTGAGTTTGTTGATTAATGCAAATGCTCCAATTATGCCGTAATTCTCATTTTACATACACATACATACGCAGAGTATTATTGTACTGATGGTTTATACAGTTGAAACTTCTGGAGCATTTCCTCCAGCTAAGCCATCACCTTTACTTCCTCTGAAGTATTTTAAATTAAGAACTGTTCAGAAATATCACTAATGACTACCATGACTAACTCCAAAAAGGTTCCCTTTTTTCTTTCACTTATGATCAAATTTAAATGTGTCATGAATAAACATTTTTTTTCTATAGTGGTCATAACAATAATAATGGTTAATAATGATACATTATACACTAGAAAATGGCTAAGACAGTAGATATTAAATCTTCTCATTGCACAAAAATAATAACCATGTGAATTGATTAATATGTTAGATTGATCTAATCATTTCACACTGTATACATATATCAAAATATCACAGTGCATGCAGTAAATATATACTACTTTTATTTGTCAATTATCCCTTAATGAAGCCTGTGTCAAAGGCGACCTTATCTCCTTATATTCTGAGATACTGAGGGTTGGGGCTTCAGCATAAGGATTTTGGGAGAACACAATTCAGCCGGAACATGTCACCATCCTGCTTACTTGGAACTTCTCTTCCAAGTTCTGGCCTCATATTTTCTGTTACTCACTGAAAATGTTCATATCACCTTATTTAACAAATTCATTCAGTTATTCAACAAATGATATTTTGGGCAGTCTTTATGTGACTGCCATTGTTTTAGATGTTGGGGATGCAGTGGTGAAGGAAGCAGATGAAAACCCCTGCCTTCATGGAATTGAATTCTAACAGCAAGAGGCAGACAAAATAATAGGTTAAATTAAATGCGTAATTTGATAGATGGTAAAACGTGCTTAGGAGGGAAGGAGGATAGGGAGGGCTGAGGCAAGAGTGGCAACCATAAAAATGATCGTCGGTGAAGGTCTCGCAAAGAAGGCGAAATGATGGTGGGATCTGACTTAAGACTGAAGAAGGTAAGAGAACAAGATTTAGAATTGGGGTTTGAGATCCTTGCAAGAAATGAAGGAGGGGATTTTTTTTTAATTGGGCAGTGGGATGCCTGATAGAAAGCTTAGCTGAGAATTAATCTGGAGATACTAGTTCTCAAGTTCAAGTTTTTACAGCCTCAAGTTCAACATGCCAAAACCTAAACTTGTCACCTGCAGAAACAGCACAGTTTCTTTGATTCAATGATTCTTTGTGTGCCCAGGCTGGGCCCAGGCCAGGTACTCACTGTGTGCCTGTTGGATGAACAAATGAGCATCTGCTCTGGGCTCTGGGAAAACAAGGATTAATAAGAAAGAGCTCCTCCCTTCAGGGCAAAGACAACATCTTAGACTGGATTCCCCAGACACAGTCTCTGAGACAAGGGTTCAGATCAAGTCGGTAATTTAGGAAGTGAAGAGAAATACTGGTAGGGGTGTGAGGGGGTGAGATAGAAAAGATAGCCAATTAAAAGGGGCGTTATCAAGCCAGCTAGTGTTGTGGCCAACTGGAGCTTTATTAAGCCAGAGAAATTCCAGGAGCTTCTCTGGGTTAATAAAGCCTTCCCTTCCCTCCCCCGTCCCCCCTCCCTCCTCCCCCTCCTCCCCCTCCTCCCCTCTCTCCCCTCTCCCCTCTCCCCTCTCCCCCTCCCCTCTCCCCTCTCCCCTCTCCCCTCTCCCCTCCCCTCCCTTCCCTTCCCTTCTGAGTCACAGCTCAGAATTACGCAACCCAAGGGTGAGAGAGTGGAGGCATTTACACACCAACCCCACCAGGTTTGGTTGAGACGTCTTCCTGGAAGGCATCAGTTTCCTGAGCTCCAGTAGCAAGAGAAAGTCCTCAGGCAGCAGAAGATGTGCACTGAGAGGATAATTGGAGAGTGGGACGTAGACACCTATGGTCTTGCACCCAAACCCTGATCTATGGGACTGTACCTGGGGGAATCCAGTCTCAGACCTACAAATGGGTGAAAAAGCAAATACAATGTAATGTGGCAAGTTGTTGGCAGAGCTCAGCTGTTATGGGCCATATTGAGTTAGCCTTGGGACCTAACATGTGACTTGGCTCAGCCTATGTATAAACAAACATTTGTTAAATAAATGGACAAAGTGCTACAGGAAACACAAAGGAGAGAACATCCATTTCCCCAACACTTTCACCACAGACGCTGGCTAGTGCTTTCCCTTTCTCTGCTCTTCCCATTCAGACCACACCACCCGGCCTCCTCTGCAGGTAGATGGGGCCACGGGACTGAGTCCTGGTCAATGCGATGTGGTCAGAAGGGATGTCCCTACTTCCAGGCCTAGCCCACTAAACCCTCCCGAGCACAATCCTCATGACTTCTCATCTTCTGGCTGAATGGAGCAATCTCTGAAGCCTAGAGAAGGACTCAGCCAGGAGATAGAAGGACAGCAGGTCCCCAAGCTTGTTACTTGAAGGAGAACATTGTTATCAGGAACACTTGTGTTGAGTGCTTGTTGAAAAAGAAGTCAACCTACTTGGTTAGACCACTGAACTTTAGGAACTGTTTGTTACAGCAACTAGCCTACCCTCATTCTGTGGGTGCCCTGTGTATATGTTTGAATGAACGCTGATGGAAAGAGATTGTCCATTTCATTCTACTCAAAGTTGGCAGTGCTAGCAGAAATGTCTGAAGTTGGTGCATTCCTGGCAATAGCAGAAGGGAGAGGTGAAATGACATGAGTAACCAATTCATTTCATTCCTAGGGTTGCCCAAGGCCAGCCCTGCTATCAGCCCTATAAGCAGAGCCTGTCTTATTTAAATTTCTCCTGCATAAGCGAATGCCTGTTTTCTTTTATCCAAATATAAATGGAAAAAATTTGGCCTCCTGTCTGCATAAAATTACTCTCATGCACCTGACGGTTATGATTAAGTTACCTCCTTCACCTTTTCTCCCAAGTTCTCATTTTATTTCATAAGTCAGTATGGAAACTTGTTTTGCAATTTCAGCTCCTTGGAAAATTAAGCAGTTTTGCAACGAATCAGCATTGTAGGAAAACCAGTAGCTGAGGCTGAGCCAATAGGAAGTGAGAGGTTTCTTCCGGAATCAGCTAGCTGATTTTCCTTGGGAGGCTGAGGTAGGCCACGGCCCAGAGATTTCTAAGAGGAAGACTAGAGCTCCGAGAGGGACGTATGGCAACTGACTTTGTGCCAGGCACTTTATACTCTTTTCATCTTACTTAATTCTGGCAACTATTCTAAGAGTAGGTATTATTATTGTCATTTGACAGACAAGAAAACTAAGAAACAAACAGATGGAATCACCTACAAAAAGGTACACTACTAATATGTTATGTGATCACAACTGGAACCCAATGCTGCCTATTTCTGCTATGACATCGTCTTGCTGTCTTGAGCTAGTTGCATACTGTTATGGGTTGAATCGTGTCCCCACAAAAGATACTAAAGTCCTAACTGAGTAAGTGTGAATATGAGTACTCTGGAAATAGAGTATCACAGATGATCAGGATGAGGTCATGACAGTGGGCCTTAGTCCAAGGTAACTGGTGTCCTTATAAAAAGAAATTTGAGCCAAGTATGGTGGCTCAGGCCTATAATCCCAGCACTCTGGGAGGTTAAGGCAGGAGGATTGCTTGAGCCTAGGAGTTTGAGACTAGCCTGGGGAACATAGAGAGACCCTGTGTGTACTAAAAACAAAAAAATTAGCCAGGCATGGTGGCACGTGCCTGTGGTTTCAGCTACTCAGGAGGCTGAAGTGGAAGGATTGCTTGGGCCCTGGGATGTCAAGACTGCAGTGAGCTGACATCACAACACTGCATGTCAGCCTAGGTGACAGCAAGGACTTGTCTCAAAGAAAAAGAAAAAGAAAGAAAGAATGGAAGAAAGAACAAATGAAAAAATGAAAGAAGGGAGAGAGGGAGGAAGGGAAGAAAAAAAGGAAGAGAGGAAGGGAGGGAGGAAGGAAGGAAGAAGGAAGGAAGGAGGTTGGTTTGGACAAAGACACATGCAGCTAAAAGATGATGTGAAGATATAGGGAGAAGATGGTCATCTACAAGCCAAGGAATGCCTGCAGCTACCAGAAGTTAGGAGAGCGACCTGAAACACACCCTTGCTCACAGTTCTGAGAAGGAACCAACCCTGTTAGAAGCTTGATTTTGAATTTCTAACCTCCTGAACTATAAACCAGTAATTTTTGTTGTCAAAGCCACCCAGGCTGTGGTACTTTGTTACGGCAGTTCCAGGAAATGAATGCATTTACTACAGTGGAGTCTCGATTTTCTCACCTGCATAGTGGAAAGAGGAACAGTATCTCTTCGGGAAGCTTTAAGGTCTGTTGAATGAGGTAATACATGCACCACATCCAAAATAGCTCAATAAATAAAAGAGGTTACTAGTAATCTTATTCTGCAGGAAAAACTCCCCCTCTGACAGAAAAAGCCACCACTGGTTTTGTTTTCTTCTATCTTTGGGAGAACATTTTCTTACTCTCTGGGGTTGCCTAGTTTTCTATGGAATTTCTTTAACAATACAGGATTAACCAACAAAATGAGAATAACATTATTTATCTGACAGGTTTAGGTAAGAAATAAAGCAAAGCATATATGTTAAGATTTTTAGCAAAAGGTCACATTGTGTTCAACTGTGAAGAAACATGATTACTGGACCCCAGGGTTCTGTTTTGCTGATGAAATGTTTATGACGCTATGACCCCAGTGCCCAGCCTCAGAGCAGGCTCTCGCTCCAAGAGACACAGTCCAGCCACCAAAAGGTATTTTCAGTATAAGCCAAATTCTTTCCTTTGCTTCTCCAGTGCAGGAAAATCCTTTTTTTCCAGTCTTCTGAAGACCTCCTTTCTGGTCCCACATTCTGCAGCCTGCTTCCTGGCTTCCAGCTGCCAGATTCTCCAAAACACACCACCTTCTGCCTTTTCCGCTGTTCCTCCCTCTCTCTCTTGCCTCCTCTCCTCCCCATCCACATATGTTCTCCTTTCCCTGTTCCCGTCATGTATAATAGAAGTTAAACAAGCCGCCAGGCAAAGGTGGAAGAAGAGAGAACACTCCACCCGCTTTAGCAGCAGGAGGAAGAGGGAACACTGAGAATACTTGTGTGTTCATAATTTTTGTTCCATTACAAGGAATGGGTGCCTCTCAAGCTACAAGGTGGGGCAAGGCTATTTTGATGAAAGGAACAATGTTAAAATCACAGTCAGTATGATCTGAATTTCAATCCCAAATCTGAAAAACGCCTACTGGGCATGCATTTAACTTCTCGTAACCTCTGCAATATGAGGATACGAATGCACATTTCACAAGGTAGGCTGAGGATCAAATGAGATAACAAGTGCAAATCACCCGTGTTATCTCACCATAGTGAATGAGAAAAGACTCAGAGGAGAGCCACAGAATGCAGATTTTTAGACCACACGTGCATGTCCCAAACGGCCCACAAGGAAAGAGGGAGTTTCCCCCACTCAATATTAAACAAAAAGAAGTAGGATTCACTCTGATTGAATCAATTTGGGTCACTTGCCCACATCTGGAACAAATAGTGTTACTGGGAGAAAGCTTTGCCCTGACTGGCTCTGGCTGGGTTCCTGCCATCTCTGGGCCATCATTAAGATTGTCGTAGTCCAATGAGGGTCCAGCCCTGGGGTGGGGGTGTGCTAACAGAGAAGGGAAGGCGTAGTAAATAGAATTCTCCCTACACTTCTCTCTGGTCAGTGAGGTGCCCCCACCCTCCCTGTTTTATTTTCATGCAGTATGAGTTGGAGCACAGTGTTCATTCCAGATCTGAAAGGCTGTTTAGAAAGTTGTATATCTAATCAGCAGGGAGGCCAGCTATTTACAAGCTAACAACCCAAAGAAACTGTTTCTTTCCCATCCAGATCTGGTAAGTCTTCCAAAGGAAGCTTCTCTGGGTCCCTAGGTCTTTCTCCACAGCTCAACCCTGCTTGTGACAAGCAGAAAAGTCCCACCATGAGTGACAATAGAGACTCATATTTATGAACTACTTTGCAATTTGCAAAAGGCTTTCACGTCTGCTATCCCAGCTCATTAATGAGGGATGCTGGGGAGGATGTTGGTTTATGGATTTCAGAACCACATTGTACTAAGGATGGAAAGAAAGGACTCTGAGGATGTGAGGTTCTGTGAGGCCAGGGTGGTTAAAGCTTGCAAGGAGTGTGGGGTTTGGGAGTCAGTTATAAGGGATATTATAGTTTCTGTCTACCCACTAGCCATGTCTCCTTTTGAGAATAGACCCCATGTCTTCCTTTGGAGTATCCAGTATCCCTACAGAATGCAGCCTTGGGTCTTAGTAGAATTGTTAGCCAAGATGTGCTTTCCTACTGGCCCCAAATGACCCCTGACCTATGAAAGTTCATCTAGGTTCTCATCCTTTCTGGAATATGAATTTTGATTAGAAATACAGCCAGAAAAGGGCATTCCAAAAATCCCTGACCTTAGCTCTGAAGGAGCCAGCTTTCCCCGTGAGCTTCCTGAGCTTCAATCAGATTCCATGAATATGTGCAGGACACGGCACATGTAGTGGGCACTGAGCTAAATGGCCCCTGGCTGTTTTCTCCTGGTAAATATCAGCCAGGCAGAGATGCATATTTCCATTAGTGACATGAATGGAAAACAAACAGAATAAATACCTTGAGATATTAAATCAGTAGATATCTTGAGATATTAAATGACTTAACCACTATCACTCAGCTGATACGTGCAAGGCCAGAGCTCTCCTCCGACCAACATGACTTCCCTAGGCTTTTATTTTCTAATGCTCTCTCTAATTCCTGCATCCATCTTACTAACTTCCACTCTCCCTGGGGCTCACAGCCTTCCCCATCCTAAAGGTGGGGACCAATGGTTTTTCATCCCCTGCAGAGGGAGATTAGTGTCAGACACACAGATGGAACTTGATCAACACTTCTCGAATGAATAAGCACGTACATGCAGGTCGACTAAATGTGTGAAGGGAATTCTGTTAAAATATTTTAATTGATATTCACATATCATAAAAAATCACCATTAGGCAACAGATGTTGGAGAGGATGTGGAGAAATAAGAACACTTTTACACTTATTTTTTTACATTTATTTTTTGAAAGAATAAATAAGATTGATAGACCACTAACTAGACCAATAAAGGAAAAAAAAAGAAGATCCAAATAAGCACAATCAGAAATGGCAAAAGGGACATTACCACTGACTCCACAGAAATACAAAAAACCCTCAGACACTGTTATAAACACTTCTATACATACAAACTAGAAAACTTAGAAGAAATGAATAAATTCCTGAAAACATGTAACATACCAAGATTGAATCAGGAAGAAATTGAAACCCTGAACAGACCAATAACAAATTCCAAAATTGAATTAGTAATAAAAAATAAACCTATCAACCAGAAAAAGCCCAGGGCCAGAGAGATTCACTGCCAAATTCCACTGGATGTATAAAGAATTGCTGGTACCATTCCTATAGAAACTATTCCAAAAAATTGAGAAAGAGGGACTCTCTCCTCACTCATTCTATAAGGCCAGCATCATCCAGATACCAAAACCCAGAAGACACACACACACACACATACACACACACACACACACACACACACAAAAAAAACCCACCAAAAAAAACAACTTTAGGCCAATATCTTTGATAAAGATAGACACAAAAAGCTAATTCACAAAAAATCAAGTAGGCTTTATGCCTGGAATGCAAGGTTGGTTTAACGGGTACAAATCAATAAATGTGATTCATCACATAAATGGAACTAAAAACAAAAAAGTATGATCTATTGATCATCTCAATAGATGCAGAAAAAGCTTTTGATAAAATTCAGCATAACTTTATGTTAAAAACCATCAACAAACTAGGTATCAGAGGACTATACCTCAAAATAATAAGAGCCATGTGCAACAAACCCACAGTTAACATCATGTTAACCAACAGTTAACTCACAGTTAACTGAATGTGCAGAAACCAGACTCATTACCCCTGAGAACCAGAACAAGACAATGATGCCCACTCTCACCACTCCTATTCCACATAATAGCAAAGTCCTAACCAGAACAATCGGGCAATAAAAAGAAATAAAAGCCACACAAATAGAAAGAGAGAAAGTCAAATTATCTCTATTTGCAAATGATATGATTTTATGCCTAGAAAACCCCATAGTCTATGTTTAAAAGTTCCTTGATCTGATAACCAAGTTTGGCAAAGTTTCAGGATACAAAACCAATGTACAAAAATCAGTTACATTTCTATATATCAGCTGTTTCAAAGCTGAAAGCCAAATGAAGAACACAATCCCATTCACAATCACCACACACAAAAAATAAAATAATTAGGAATACAGCTAAACAGGAAGGTGAAAGATCTCTACAATGAGAATTACAAAACACTGCTCAAAGAAATGAGATGACACAAACAGAGGGAAAAACATTTCATGCTCATGGATAGGAAGAATCAATATTGTTAAAATGTCCATATTGCCCAAAGCAATTTACAGATTCAATGTTAATGCTATCAAACTACCAATGATGTTTTTCACATAATTAGAAAATCTATTCTAAAATTTATGTGAATTTTTTTTTAAAAGCCTAAATAGCCAAAGTAATACTAGGAAAAAGAAGAACAAAATTGGAATGAAATTGGAACATTACTCAACTTGAAATTATACCACAAGGCTACAGTAACCAAAGCAGCATGGTACTAGTACAAAAACAGATACATAGACCAATGGGACAGAATAGAGAGCTCAGAAATAAAGCCACATAGCTACAGCCATCAGCTCTTCAGCAAAGTGAACAAAAACAAGCAGTGGGGAAAGCATTTCCTAGTCAATGAATGGTTCTGGCATAACCAGCTGGCCATATGCAGAAGATTGAAACTGGAACCCTTAATTTCACCATATAGAAAAATCAGCTCAAGATAGATTGAAGACTTAAATGCAATACCTAAAACTTTAAAACCTCTAGAAGAAAACCTAGGAAATATTATTCTGGACATAGGCCCTGGTAAAGATTTTACAACAAAGATGTCAAAAAGCAATTGCAAGAAAAACAAAAATTGACAAATGGAATCTAATTAAACTAATTAAAGAGCTTCTGTACAGTATAGAAGCTATCAATGGAGTAAACAGATAACCTACAGAATGGGAGAAAACGTTTTCAAACTGTGCATCTGTCAAAGGTCTCATATCCAGAATCTATATGGAACTTAAATCAACCAGTGAAAAACAGATAACCTTATTTATAAATGGACAAAGGATATGGAAAAACACTTTTCAAAAGAAGACATATACACATGTGGCCAAGAAGCAGATGAAAATTGTTCAACATCGCTAATTGTTAGAGAAATGCAAATCAAAACCACAATGAGATACCACCTTACACTAGTCAGAATGGCTACTATTAAAAAAATCAAAAAGTAACAGATGCTGCTGAGGTTGCAGAGAAAAGGGAATGCTTACATAATGCTAGTGGGAATGTAAATTAGTTTAGCCACCATGGAAAGTAGTTTGGTAATTTTTCAAAAAAAAAAAAAAAGTGTGAAACAGAACTACCATTCAACCCAGCAAAGCCATTACTGGGTATATATCCAAAAGAATATAAATAATTATACCATAAAGACACATACATGTGTATGTTCATCATAGCACCATTCATAATAGCAAAGACATGGAATCAATCTAAATGTCCATCAACAGTAACCCAGGTAAAAATGGTATGGTACATACAAACAATGGAATACTATACAATCATAAAAAAAGAGATCATGTCCTTTAAAGCAACATGGATGGAGCTGGAGGTCATTATTCTAAGCCAACTAACACAGGAACAGAAAACCAAATACTGCATGTTCTCACTTATATGTGGGAGCCAAATATTGAGTACTCCAGTACACAAATAAGGGAATAAGAGACACTGGGGCCTACTTGAAGGAGGAGGGTGGGTAGAGGGCTAGGATAAAAAAAATACTACCTGTCAGGCACTGTGTTTATTGCCTTGGTAATGAAATAATCTATACACCACAGCCCTGTGATACGCAATTTACCTATATAAAAAACCTACACCATGTACACTAAACCCAAAATAAATATTTTTTAAAAAGGCAAAAATGGGGCAAACAGGAGAAACAATCTGTAGCATTTCTAAATTCCAGCCAGGCATGTGCTTCCAACTTATTGAGTAGGGCTCAGTCCTACTGCCTGGGAGTCATTCTCCATTCTTCTTGGCTTTGCTCACTGGTCTCTTTGTTCTACTAAGTTTTCTTTCCTTTTCCATAGGACATGACTCATGTTTTCAGCCTGCTTCTTGAGGAGCCAAGTACCTCTTTTCTTTTTGTACTGTCTCTGTCCCTTTCATTCCAAGATGATAAGTCCTTTAAAAATGTTGTGGGTTTCCTACGTATCAATGTACAAACCCACTCCATTAGATAGATGACACCATACCCACAAACCTCCCCTAGAAAAGTGTTTCCTGATTTGGGGCTTCCTCTGAGGCAAAGGTAGGATAATTACCCTAAAAATTTTAGAAAGTCTATTTTTTAACAAAAGGGGTTTGAAAGGCATCCCCATAAGATCTTTAGAAGGATATTTGCCTACCTGAAAAAGTTTCTAAGACACCCACCTTAAATTTTTCTGAGACGCTAACAAAGGGTTTTATAGTCATACTCTCGGCTTCACCTTTACTCTGAGCCCACGTTCTGCTGACAGCACCCTCGATTTGATGTTTTCCCTGAGGTCTTTTGTTTCAAGATATACTAAAAATCTTAAGTGCTTGTTCTTTGGTTAGTCTGTATCCTCTTACATTTTACTACAGGAAGCTAGCAGCCAGATTTCACTTACTGTTCAACAATCTTCCTCACCAAGTTTATTGAATACATTTCTATCTTCCACAATACCTCAGGGCGCAGTGTTGCTGAAATTTTCACTACCGCATAACAAGGGTCTGCTTTCCTCCAGCTTCTGGCTCTCTCCTCCCATCTAACCCCCGTCACTGACAGCCTTCTCAGGCCCTGTCAGGCTTCTGCTAAGAGGCCCCTTGAGGCTCTTTCAACATCTACTTTCCCCACCCAGTCCCAAAGGAAAAACCAATGCAGCAGTCCACTTCCAGCGACACAATTCTGTTATTTTTATCCCTTGATGTACAATAAATCACCACCAAAAAAAGTAGCTTACAACAGCAACAATTATTTTAATATTTCTCATGGCTGCTGTGGGTCAGAAGTTAGAAAAAGGTCAGCTGGACATTTCTGACTAAGTATTACATGCAGTTATAGTCAGATAGTGATTGGCCTCAGAAAGCAGGGGATGAAGAATGAAGCAGTTGGGGCTGGTTGGATTTTTTTCTCTCTCCATTAGTTTCAGAATTTCCCTGTTTGGTCTCTCTTCATGGGCTAGTTTAGACTTCCTCACAGCATGGTGGTCTCATGGTGTTTGGACTGCTTGTGTAACAGCTAAAGTCTTCAAAAACAAATGTTTCCGTGAGCAAGGTGGAAGCTGCATCATCTTCTATAAATCAGCATCAAAAGTCATGTAACTTCATTTTTACTATATTCTATTGATTGAAACAGTCACACAAGTCTTCTCAGTTTCAGGGATAGGAACACAGACTCTACCACTTTACAGAAGAAATGTCAAAGAATTTGTGGACCTACCTAAAAACTGCCACAACAGTTATTTCATCAGCTGGCATCTGTTGGGTACCTGCTATGGGGCAAGCATCCATAAATGAGTCAGGCAAAATCTTCCTTGAGGGGCTCTCCTCCTTGAGGACTTAGTTAAGAAAATAAAGAGGTAAGGAGAACATTGCAATAAAGTATTTTAAGACAGCCAGTAAAAATGCTGTGGGGAAACAGAGTGGGGAGAAAGTGACACAGCAAATACAGTTTGGGAGTTATCTTGGAGGAGAAAACATTTTAGCTGACCCTTGAAGGGCAAGCAAGAATTCTCCACCCAGGTGGAGACCAAATTCACCGTAGGATAGAAATACCATAGAGGTGTGAAACATCTTAGTGGTCTTTTTTCTGGTTTAGTGATGATGACATTTACTAAAATGAGAAATGCAGGAGAAATTGCAATGAGTGCAGTTCCAGACTTGTTGCCCGTTTTCAGGTTCTCATAAGGCATCTCACGGTGGCAGAGATCAATGGAGTCCCTGGGTCCCGCAGCATACAACCTGTGGGTAGGTTCCCTCTTTATCCTTTTCTTCAACAGTTTCTTAATTGCTCCTGGAGAAGAGTCAATAGCTCCAGGGGGAGGGCCTCCCTCCACTTGAGCTGCCTCAGGTGCTTACTTCCAGCTGCTCTAGCAGTTGCAATCCATGCTATGAATGGATACTATGGAAATATAACCTTTGTATAACCTCCAAGCTCACCTGAGATGCTCAACCCTGCCTGAGAAACACACACTTTACCCTAGCGTGGCTGTGAATATGTGCCCCAGGGAAACAACAGGTCTAACCTGTGCACTTGGGCATCTGATTTACAGCCTTGTCATGACTTGTCCTGTATCTGGTTAGATCAACTCCTCCAGAGTTTGCATTTCCTCTTCTCCAGTGATCTCTTCAAAATCACTTTCCCCAGAATTTGCAAACTAGTGACATGCAGGTTGAAACTGGCTTGTAAAAAGTGTTTATTTGAAGATGTAATTAGTTGACGACATTAAAAAATCAAGAGACTTTACTTAAAGTGTCTGCATTTTAGCTCCTTTTGAAAAATTACGACTTTTATCACCAGGCATAAATTTTCATGTGACAACAGTCAACTATTGCCAAGTTGGAGCTATGCCCCCAATTTCTCAGGTATTGGATAGAATAAGGGGAAACACTCTCATCCTCCACTGCTAAATTAATAATGACAACGTGGAGGACCATTTGAAAACATATTTAAATTTAAAATTTACAAGACTTGACCTGGCAATTATATGTCAAAGTAAAGTCAAAGTTATAGAGATACTCAAATGTGAGCCTGAAGTTGGTAAGTTAAAATAAGCCAAGTACAGAAGGACAAATGCCACATGATCTTACTCGTATGTGGAATCTAAAAAAGTTGATCTTATAGAAGTAGAGAGTAGAGGAGTAGTTACTAGAGGCTGGAAAGGATAAGGGGAAAGGGAGAAGGGATGGAGATTGGCCAACAGACACAAAGTTACAGTTAGATGGGAAGTATAAATTCTGCTGTTCTATTGCAGAGTGGGGCGGCTAGAGTTCATAGTAATGTGTGTGTATTTCAAAGTCGCCAGAAGAGAGGAATTTGAATGCTCTTACCACAAAGAAATGAAAAGTGTTTGAGGTGATGGATATGCTAATTACCCAAATGTGATCAGTATACAATGTATAGATATATCAAAACATCCCACTGTACCCCATAAATATGTGCCAATAAATTATTATGTGTCGATAAAAACAAAATAAAACTTTTAAAAAAAGCACAACAGCATAGTGCTGGCATAAAAATACATCATCAGTGGAACAGAACAAAGAGCCTAGAGATAAATCCACACATTTATGGTTAATTTTCAACAAAGATGCCAAGAACACAATAGACCACATCTTCAATAAATGGTTTTGGGAAAACTATATAGCCACATTTCAAATAATGAAATTAGACCCTTCTCACACCACATTCAAAAATCAACTCCAAATGGATTAAAAAGTTAAATATAAGATCTAAAACTGTAAAACTACTAAAAGAAAATATAGGGGGAAAGCTCTATGATATTGGCCCGGGCAGCAATTTTTTGGATATGACCCGAAAAGCACAGGCAACAAAAGCCAAAGTTTACACTTGGGATTAAATCAAAAAAGTTCTGCACAGAAAAGGAAACGACTGATAAAGCGAAGCTAAAGAACGGGAGAAAATACTTGTGAACCATATGTCTGATAAGGGCTTAATTTTCAAAATAAATAAGGAGCTCAAACAGCTCAGTAGCAAGAAAACAAATAACAAAATGTAAAAATGGGTAAATGACCTGAATAGGCCAGGCGTGGTGGCTCACGCCTGTAATCCCAGCACTTTGGGAGGTTAAGGTGGGTGGATCACGAGGTCAAGAGATCGAGACCATCCTGACCAACATGGTGAAACCCCATCTCTACTAAAGATACAAAAAATTAGCCAAGCATGGTGGCAGGCGCCTGTAATCTCAACTACTCAGGAGGCTGAGGCACGAGAATCCCTTGAACCCCAGAAGTAGAAGTCGCAGTGAGCCAAGATCGTGCTATTGTACACTCCAGCCTAGGTGACAGGGTGAGACTCCATCTCATTTGCAGCCACAAGGATGAACCTGGAGGACGTTATATTAAGTTAAATAAGCCAGACACAGAAAGACAAATAGCACATGATCTCACTTATTTGTGGGATTTAAAATAGTTGAACTCACAGAAGCAGAGGATGGAATGGTGTTTACCAGGGTCTAGGGGTGGAGGTGCAGATTGGAGAGATGTTAAAGAATACAAAATGTCAGTAAGGCAGGAAGAATAAGCTCAGGAGATCTATTGAATACAGGTGCATATATATAGTTACTATAGTAGCTATACTGAACTACAACATAATTACTACAGTTAATATAATGGAATGTATTGTTTTCTTGAAAATTGGTAACAGTACATTTTATTTTTTTAATTAGAAAATTTTAATGTGTTTAGTATCACAAAATTTAATTTATTAAAATGTTTCTACAGAATGAACAAAAGGAAGTCATTAGTATTTTTCACACTGGAAAAATAAATCTGCGTATGGCTACCACAGTGGCAGAAGAAGGTCTGGATATTAAGGAATGTAACATTGTTACTCGTTATGGTCTCATCACCAATGAAATAGCCATGGTTCAGGTATATTCAAGTACCTCTATTTACTATGTTAATTTTTATTTGTGTGTTCCTATTTTAATTGGTTTCTTTTAGTTAGACAGCACAAAACATCCCTTTAGTTTTAAAAACAAAGCTCTTTTTCTGTTAAAAGAGCATTTTATTTTTATTTTTATTTACCTTCTTTTTTTTATTATGCTTTAAGTTCTCGGATACATGTGCAGAACATGCAGGTTTGTTACACAGGTGTACACGTGCTATGGCGGTTTGCTGCACCCATCAACTTGTCATCTACATTAGGTATTTCTCCCAGTGCTATCCCCCAACAGATGCTGGTGTGTGATGATCCCCTCCCTGTGTCCATGTGTTCTCATTGTTCAACTCCCACTTATGAGTGAGAACATTCAGTGTTTGGTTTTCCGTTCCTGTGTTAGTTTGCTGAGATGATGGTTTCCAGCTTCATCTATGTCCCTGCAAAGGACATTAACCCATCCTTTTTTATGGCTGCATAGTATTCCATGAAGTATATGTGCCACTTTTTCTTTATCCAGTCTATCATTGATGGGCATTTGGGTTGGTCTCAAGTCTTTGCCACTGTGAACTGTGTGCAACAGCCATATGTGTGCATGTGTCTTTATAGTAGGATGATTCACAATCCTTTGGGTATATACCCAGTAATGGGATTGCTGGGTCAAATGGAGATTTTAAGTGTTCTCACTGCAAAAACTAAACTGTAAGTATGTGAGGTAATGCACATGTTAATTAGCTTTACTTAGCTATTCCATTATGTATACATATTTCAAAGCATAAATACTGTACATGGTAAATATAATTTCTATTTGTCAATCTTAAAAAACAAAATAAATTCTTGGCTTTTGGAAAAAAAGAAATACTGAAATGTGAACACAACATTGGATTACATTGTGATACTATTTGTAATTTAAAAAATGAAACCCTACATTTCTTTTTCTTTTTTTTTTTTTGTAAAGTAAAAGCAAGTTTATTAAGAAAATAAATGAATTGGCTACTCTATAGGTAGAGTAGCCACAAACTACATTTCTATTTGCAAGGGACTGGATAAATCAATTAAGATATGTATGTCAATTCAGTTAAATAGTATGCAGCCATGGGGCGAAGGGCACAGGTGAGGTGGTTGATATTAACTGACAATTAAAGGCTCCTAAAATCGATTAAACATTTTTAAGAGCAAATCACAGGATAATATGTACAGTATTGTCTCATTGTACAGAGAAAAGAAAGCTGTACTGGCAAACAGCATAGCAAATGGCAAAAAGCAGAGAGCTTTCGGTTTAGACAGCTTGGTGCTGTTGGGCTCCCCAAATATCACTGGAGAACCCATTTACAAAGCAAAATTACATTTATTAGAACCCTATGCAGTAAAAGAGAATCTGTCTTGACAGAGTCTTTGACATGTCTCAGAGCTAGGAGTCAGACGCACCATAATTACAGGACCCTAGGGTCTGGGCTCAAACGACCTAAGGCATTTTTCCAAGACAGGATTAACTTGGATTGGGCAAAGTTTGTGATCCAGTCATTCAGGATTGGTGGGCACAGCAAGGCAAGAGCAGTAAAGTGAGGCTTGATGGGTGGACTGTTGTTTGGTGAACGCTTTAATGTTGTCTTCAATAAATCGATCCACAGAAATTTCCTGAAGCAAATAGTGAAGCTACTTTTTGGTTTACAGTCTTATCCCAGGGGAAAGTTGTTTAAAACAACAACCAGTCATGCTGACACAGGTGGCCCCGATCTTCTCTTCCCTGCAAGCCCTAATGACACAGATGGTCTAGGTTCTCTGTGCAAACCCCAGCTCCACCATTTTCTAGCTGTGTGAATTTGGGCAATTTATTTAAAGTTTATTTCCACGTAAATTATGGTTGATGATAGTAGCAACCTTAGAAGGTTGTGGTGAAGATTCAATGATTCCAGTATCTAGGATATAGAAAGCTCTCCGGAGAGGTTAGCAACTTTGATCACATCTGGATATGTACGCATGGGAAAAGGGCTCAAAAGGGGTTCCCTATCTTGGCACTATTGCCATTTGGGGTCACATAATGCTTTGTTATGGGGGCTGTCTTGTGCATTGTAGGATGTTTCATAGCATCCCTGTCCTCTACCCACCAGAAGCCTGAATCACCACCTCACGTTGTGACAATTGAAAGTATCTCTGGGGCTAGCATGCTGGCTCATACCCATAATCCCAGCACTTTGGGAGGGGGAGGTGAAAGGCCAGGAGTTCAAGACCAGCCTGGGCAACATAGTGAGACTCTGTCTCTACAAAAAAAAGAAAAAAGGAAAAAAAAAAGCCAGGCACAGTGGCTCATGCCTGTAATCTCAGCACTTTGGGAGGCCAAGGCAGGCGAATCACGAGGTCAAGAGATTGAGACCATCCCAGCCAACATGGTGAAACCCCGTCTCTACTAAATCAGCCAAGCGTGGTAGTTCCAGCTACTGGGGAGGCTGGGGCAGGAGAACAGCTTGAACCCAGGAGGTGGAGGTTTCAGTGAGCAGAGATTGCAACAGAGCTAGACTCTATCCTCCCCTGCCAGAAAAACAAAAACAAAAACAAAAAATGTTATCTCTAGACATTATCATACATCCTCTCTTATAAGCCACTGGACAAAAAGACAATCATTGTGTGAGAGGAAAGAGTGATTTTAGAGGGCGCTATTAACATTAGAATAAATGGCTTGTTACCCACATTGCATTGCCTTTTATTGACGGAGTGCTTGTCCTGTCGCCCAGCTAAATTGTAGGCTACCCACTGGCAGACTCACCTTTGCATCTTATGTGGGCACTAATGATGTATAAAAATAAAGAGCCAGATAAATACTTGTTGTGATAGAATTTCAGTAGGTGCTTCCAGACAGGGAAAAAGTTGTGGCTACCAGACCCTTGCATGAGTCTTGGAAAAAATAAAGGTTAAACCCATTCAATTCAGAGATGAGTTCAATCAGACATTAAAATTTGAAGCTGTTTCTTAGCCAAAATTTCTGCTTTCAGGCCCCAGATGTGCTCCAGAAAACTCAGAATGACTGTAACTGACTAGAAAGGCTGTGGGCCAAGGAAACCTGAGTTTCCAACATAAATCATCTGAAAGAGCTTCCATTTGGCAGTTTTGCATTATTGTTCACCCAATTATGGCTATCGGTTTCTTTCGGGGCCTGGGAGTGATGTCGAGTGGCCTGTTTCCAAAGGTTCTAGTCACCTGGCACCTGCTCTCAGGCCTTCCAGCAAAGTAAGCTACACTACAGTTCCTATTGTTGATTCTTGATGACCTTAGGTATTTAGAAATGACACAGTTTTGCTTGAACTGTGGAGGGGAAGGAAAGCACTGGGCCCTTTAAAAATTGCATGCAGTGGGAGAACTGTTTCAGACACCAGCATCCACACACTGCAGCCAGAGAGACCTTCTTAAAACATGGTCTGATCTAACAAGGGAATCAACACAATTGTTTAATATGGCATCAAGAAAATAAACCCAGTCCCAGAATTGCTTACCATGGAGACAGGGGATTATGTTTATCCATTTATATCAGCTAACCTAGAATAAATTCACAGGGATGGAGAGGAGAACGGTCATTACCAGGGGTTAGGGGAGGGAGAAATGGGACATTGCTGCTTAACGGGAGCAGTTTCAGTTTGGGAAGATAAAAAAGCTCTGGAACCAGGTGCTGATAATGGTTGAACAGCAATGTGCACTTAATACCACTGAACTGTACACTTAAGAATGATTCAAATGGTAAATTCTATATAATGCATATCTTTACCACAATAAAAAGAAGAAGAAAAAAACCAAAGAAATAGATACCTGCTTCTAGAAGATAGGACTGGAAACCCCCTAAATAAATTACTTATCGAGACAGCAGTTACTCAGCAAGGCTCACTTTATGGCCCTCACTATGTCAACAAGTCAAAGCTCTTGTGTAATCAACTTTGCTTAGCTTCATCCAGGGCTCTGCTTTGTGGGACCCATCTTAAAAATGCCCGGCTTAGACCTTAAAACTATGAATACCTTCCCTTCCTTTCTCCATTTTGAGATTCTACCAAGAATCTGTCACAATGGTGTTCTTCCTTATTGCCGTAAGTCCGATAAACTTAACTTTGCTTCATCAACAGGTTTCTTCCAGTGATATTCTGGAGGAGATTGACAGTTAACAGATAGTGGATTTTTCTGCTTAAAATTCTTCTGAGGGAGCTTATCCCTCCGAATGCAGATCACCAATATCGGAGGTTGCAAATGGGCAGCTGATACAGCCTCCAGACGTGTTTTCTTTGGTTTACAAAGTGCATTAAAAAAATTGAATTTGCTGCCAAATTTTACATTTGAATTTTAAGGATAAATTTCTCACTTCCCTGGAAATGTCAGAACCAAATTCAGTTTACATCTTTGTCTCAGATGTTTGGGTCAGGTGATTCAAGACCTTCTCCTGAGCAAAGGTGAACTGTTGCTGAATCTGTCTGGACTCCTGGTGTGCCCATCACACTGTCAGGCATGGTCACGGGGGCACTTATTCTAATAACAGAGGTCTTGAAGCCAAGGAAGAGGTGGAGAAAGTCGCTACTCTGGAGTCAGGTGGAGTCGGCTGAAGTCTTGCCTCCACCACTTAGGTGCAACATGACCTTGGGCAGACCCCGTAGGCCCTGTGTGCCTTGATTTCTCATGTATAATGGGAATAGCTGCAACTAATGGAAAGATTTAGTGAGCTACTGTATATCTCGACATACAGCCAGCGTGTGGCAGGTGGAAGCCGTCACGACTACAGTAATTATTTTCACGACTTATATCGAGGCTTTTATTTCTGTGAAATCTTCCTCTTTTTCCATCCATCTTTGAAAGTAAACAATTTCCGTTCCACGTTCACATCACAAAGTGTGACTCCGAGCTTCGAGGAGCCTGTCTGTTACCATGGCAGCGTGTCTAACCAAAGGAAAAGGTGGGGAGCAAATACCAGAGCTTGGGAAATACCTTTATCTTGGGAGCCTTTAAACTACTTCCAATCAAATTAATTGTTCCAGCATTCTTTATGGAGAGCATTTTTCGATGGGGTCTCCATTAAATGTATGCACTGTTAAGCACTTGGGCACTAAAGAAATGTGCGCTCAATGGGGAATGGTGATTTAGGAGAGAAAATATTGTACTTAACGATTCTTTTAAAAAAGATTTGTATCATAAATTTTTCAACAGAGAGAAAATTACAAAAGAAATCAGACAATGTATATCCATGCACTTACCACCTGGTTTGAACACATCTTAACACTTAGTTGGGTTTGCTTCAGATCTTTTTGCTGTTTATGTTAGAAACAGCGACAACACTTTACAGATCCAACTGAACTATCTTGTGCATCCTCCCTGATCTCGTGCCTACTCTCCATCCCCAGAAGAAAACCCCATCCAGAAACTGGTGCATTTCATTTCCAGACTTGATTCTGTCCTTTTAAAATATACACATGCAGCCAGGCACGGTTGCTCTTGCCTGTAATCCCAGAACTTTGGGAGGTTGAGGGGGGAAGATCACGTGAGGTCAGGAGTTCGAGACCACCCTGGCCAACATGGTGAAACCCCATCTCTACTAAAAATACAAAAATTGGCTGAGCATGATGGTGCATGCCTGTAATCCAGGCTACTCAAGAGGCTGAGGCACAAGAATCGTTTGAACCTGGGATGTGGAGGTTTCAGAGAGCCGAGATCATCGTGCCACTGCACTCCAGCAGGGGTGACAGAGTGAGATCCTCTCTCAAAACAAACAAACAAACAAATGCATGTAGCTATAAACAACACATTGTATTCTCTTGTGTGTGTTTAAACTTCAGATAAATGATTTCAGGCTGTGTGCTTCCTTGCACTATTCGCTTTTTATGTTTTATGTAGCTCTGGTTGAATTATTTTAAGTGCTATACAGTAGCCCGGTGCTTTGGATTCTTAGTATCCACTACTTTTGACTCACAGCAGAACTGTATCAGCCTTCAGAAAAAATGAGCACACACTTTCTCTTTTCAGGATTCCTCACCTTCTACAATACGAAATCCACATTAAGCCTGGCATTCAAGGACCTCCAAGATCCTGCCTGTTTCTCTCTCCACCAACCAGCTGCTGGCTGTTTCTCAGTCACGTCATTAATGGAGAATCTTGTCTCCCCAGATTACACCTATTCAGCCCTCAAGACCCAGCTGTAAAATCACTTTCTTGAGGAACAACCTCCATTAGACTAAGTAAGGTCACATTTCCTTGTGACCTTACAGCGTTTTCCACAAACCCTGGTTATAATTCTTAACTCACAGACTGGTACCTGTCTGCCCCCTCACCCATGCACACTGCTCGGAGTTTCTTAACTGTGGCTTCTTAAACACATCATTGACCTTGGACATATATTATGGCAGGTGCTCAAAAAATGACTGTTGAATTGAAGAAAATAATTGTGCATGGCATTTGGTGGGAAAGAGTGGGTTCTGTAAGTGTCGATGGGAAAGGAGAATTGAGCTTCCTTTTTAATAAGCTTGCTGAGGGTTACCCTGGTCTCCTCACCTTCCCATCATCTGAAGGCTGACTCCAGGGTCTGAGGTTTTTCCCTGCTGTGCTTCCAAAAACTCCAAGGATCCTCCTACCCTCATGAGCAAGATACCATCTGTGATCAATAGCCCCATCTCAGTGTAAGGTTTGGAGATGGTCCCGTCCACCCCTCTGGGGAGAAGGAAGAACTTGTAAAGGATGAGGTCCTTAGATCACAGGTTTCCAAACATTGTTCTCCATCAGAAGCACCTGGGGAGCTACAAAAGGCACTGATGCCCCATTCTCACTCCCAGAGATTCTGATGTCACTGTTCAGGGGCAGCATGGGCCACAGGGTCTTTTCAAAGCTTCCCAGGTGATTCTAACATGCAGTGTTACTCACGTGGCACCATGAGTCTGAGCACTTCACAGGTGTGCCATCATACTTATCCCTGGGTGCAACTGGAGGTCCCCGATCATAGGCAGTGCGTTTCAATTAACTCATTGCCCTGAGCAAATATGATTACTTGTTCCATGTGCTCCATTTTGAAAGATTTGAGGTGCTCTTATTTAGATACGAGAACAAGCCTGAAGCAGCCTAGAATTACATACAGAGCATGGGGCTTGATTTGAATCCAGCCTCTTTCCAGACCTCATGCTCCTGATCTGTGGGATATCCATGCTTCCCCAGAGATTGAACCCATGGTTTTTCTTCATCATCTTCTCATTGAATCAGCCTTACAGCCAGCCTGCGAGGTCAGCTTGATGGGTCCCAGCTTACAAATGAGGATGCTAACACCAAAGAGAAGGAGGGGTCTCATCCCAGACAAAGGGCTGCGTGTCAGGGCTCAAGATCCTCTTTAAATCTCAGATTGTCTTCCCTGAAGCTCCATGAAGAAAGCACGGGTAGAAAGAGCTGAGGGGCCTAAAGGCATAGACTGCAGGAAGGTCTCAGGGATGTTCCTGGAATTAGAGAGTCCAAGGCCTGGGGATTCTTCGAGGCACCAGGCACCAGGTCGCTAGTTCAAATCCTGGGTTCAAGTCCCAGCACTTCTTCTTACTAGCTTTGCAGCTTTAGTGAAGTGGCTGTACCACCCTGTGCGTCTCTTTCCTCATTTGTCAAGTGCAGAGACTATGACCAACCTCGTCAGTGTGATCATCACATGAGATAATAACATGGAGAGGACTTAGCGCAGCGTCAGGCTTAGGGTTGCTTTCCAGACTCTCGTTTTTTAGCTGTGTGATCTTCAGCAAGAACATTTCACCTCTCGAACCTGTTTTCTCATCTGAAGACAGGTATAATAATGCCCACCTTCAGGGCCATGTGAATGCTGAATGAAGTCCCTTCCGTAGCTTGGTTAAGGCAGTGCTGAGTAGACAGTGGGCACTCCATACGTGGTGGTCACTCTTATGATAATAAGAGGTGGCACACGTCAGCTCTGCCCTTTTTTTTTTTTTTTTTTTTTTTTTTTTTTGAGACGGAGTCTCGCTCTTGTTACCCAGGCTGGAGTGCAATGGCGCGATCTCGGCTCACCGCAACCTCCGCCTCCTGGGTTCAGGCAATTCTCCTGCCTCAGCCTCCTGAGTAGCTGGGATTACAGGCACGCGCCACCGTGCCCAGCTAATTTTTTTGTATTAGTAGAGACGGGGTTTCACAATGTTGACCAGGATGGTCTCGATCTCTCGACCTCGTGATCCACCCGCCTCGGCCTCCCAAAGTGCTGGGATTACAGGCTTGAGCCACCGCGCCCGGCCAGCTCTGCCCTTTTGCCGGTGTGACGTAGAACTGGTCTCATCTGAAGGAGCGTCTTCCAGGACTGAGCATGAGCCCCAGAAAGCATCACTGTGGGGAAAATCCTGGGTAAAAGCGAGGCCACAGTCTTGGGCAGTTGTCTCTCACTGCTGAAGCTCAGTCTTCCCATCTGTAAAAGGGAGGTTTTAGGTTGTACTGGTGAGCTCAGGGTCACTATATCTTGACCCATAATGTATTAGACACGGTGCAGACATGCTCTGGGTTGGATGAGCTGGAGACCGAGATCCAGTGTGAGTTCACGGTCATCATCAGAATGATCACTGTGTTAAATACCCTACCGACGTGATTTCACGCAGCTTTTCACAGGACTCTGTGACGCAGGTGTTATTATCTCTATTTGAAGTTTCAGAACGATGAAATCTTCTTGCCAGCCATCACATGGCTAGGGAGTGACAGCTCTGAAAATTAACCCTGAGTCTGTCTGTGCTGACCACTGTGGCTTTGCCTTGTTCAGCCTTCTCCTCCTCTCTCTGCTGACATAGCAGCTTGGAGAGAACACCAGACAGTTCTTCCTCCTTACCCATGCGTTCTTCCATGAATCTGTCCCTCGAGCCACCCAGAAGACACTCTGGAAAAAGGCGGAAGATGAAGACCTCTATTCACCTTTCTTCCAGCCTTTAGTTTCCCCATCCACTCCTGCCTTTATTGTTCTATCCATCTGAAGTCTGCTGGCTTGAAATTCCCTACCAAATCAACACATACACTAACCCTCACTTTAGCTCTATCCTTGACTCTCAACTTAATCTAAAACCTCTTAGTTACTGGAGAACAGAGTTAAAATAATGAAGGGAGAATAAGAATGAATAATTTTAGAAATGTGATCTCAGTGTTTGAATTTGAAGAGATTTCCCAAGCTCTCATCTAATATGCCATTTTAGCCTTACAATGGCCTTGTACGTTGGAACTTATAACTACCCTTAACTTATGAACAAGAAAATTAAGGCTGGGAGAGAGAGAGAGGGGCTGTCCACCGTCACCCCTAGCACATCAGAGGCTACATTGTGATGGATTCTGTCTCCAAAGCCAGAGAAAACCTGCACTCTGCCACCTGCATAAAGACTTGTCTGGGAAAGGTACCTCCAAAGGTTATCTTGAAGTGGTCAAGAAAGTGTGCTCTACATTTGAAGAGTGCTGTTTGATGTGCTTCTAATTTCATGTGTTGCATTCATTCCTGTTCATTTAGTCATTTGTCTTTGGTTTATTCATTAAATAAATACCCCAAACACATGTCCAACTCCTGTTGATGCATAGAAAACAAACAGAATTCCTAGGGCACATTCCAAGTAGGTGCTTGGTAATCTCCTCTCCTGACTCAGAATTCAACCTTAACACCAGCTCTATCCCGTCCCTTCCCTATCCCCAGCTCACTGCTGTTCCAAGTGAGGGCTCACTATTTGAGCCAATCCTTGGCCAGTGTGGTGTTTTAGTGAGTCTGATCTTCTCCCCACCACCAGGTTGAGGAGTGGCTTTGCATTGAATCTATGAGTTGAAGGATGAGTTAAAGCTTATGCATCAGAAACAAGGAGTAAAGAAGATGCAAAGAAGGAAACTAGCATGTAATCTGCAAAGGTCTGAGCCACAGAGGACCTCACAGAAAGTTCAACGAGACTGCAGTGTGGGATTCATGCACGGGATGAGGCTGCAGCAGGGACTGGTTCAGATGATGGAGACCCCCAGGTTTTCCACTGCACATAAAATCAAACTCCACTCCATTCCCTGCCTGGGTTCCTAACCTCCTCTCCCACTGCTCTCTCCCCTCCTGCAGGCCCACTTCGAGCTCGTCAGGCTCCTTTCATCTTTGCGGCCTTTGTATATCCTCAGTTTAGACGCCCCCACTCCCCATCTTACCTCACCTAGTTAATATATTCACCAGAAACATCAGGTTCTTGAATGTGACATCAAAGGCCTTGATGCCTTCTTTCATAACCGGTATCCCAGGTTTCAATTATCTGTTTAGATGTCTGATTACAGTTTAATGTCCATCTCTCCCTATTAGGATGTAAGCTCTTTCATGAAAGAGAAGTTTGGGTCTGTCAGTTCACTGCTGTATCCCTAATGCCTTGCACAGTGCTCAGTACCTAGTGGATGTGCAAATATTTGGTGGATAAGTGGATGGAAAAAATGGATGGATGAATGGATGGAAGAATGGATAGATGCGTAGATGGGTGGATGGGTGGGTGGGTGGATGGATGCGTGGATGGATGGATGGGTGGATGGGTGGATGGGTGGATGGATGCATGGATGGATGGGTGGATGGGTGGATGGATAGATGGATAGGTGGGTGGGTGGACAGATGGATGGGTGGGTGGATGGACGGATGGATGGGTGGATAGATGGATGGATGGGTGGATGGATGGACAGATGGAAGGGTGGATAGATGGATGGGTGGATGGATGGATGAATGGATGGATTGGTGGGTGAGTGGGTGGATGGATGGGTGGATGGGTGGACAGGTGGAAAGGCGGACGGTGAAAATGCCAGACTTCTATTGAAGTATGAATTACTAGTTGTAATATGGGGAAATGCTTTCAAAGGGAAAAGACTCTTTTGCCTCCTAACTTTAAAGCCACCAGAAACCAGGGAGATTCTTGTGCTTCCGTTTGTCTGCAGTTGGGTCTTTGGCTTTACAAATCCGCCACCTAGTGGCTAACGTGTGTATTGTGCAAGGGAAGAGATGAGCCAGTAGCAAGAGTGGTGTTGGGGGATCAAGCGCTTTGAAGGAGTCCTTCTTGCTGCCCGAACCTCCCCCACCAAGTCTGCACCAAGGATCTTTAATCCTCACAATTATTATATCCTGTTGGAAAGCACTTATTAACATGGAAATATATTCCTTTAAAACAAGAGGAGTTTAGGAAATTATCATCCTCTAAATTACTCATGATTAACCTACAATAATTTGAGTGTTGACTTAAGGATTTTTGTACATGGCACCTATTAGTACCCCAAGGGGCAATTCTAAGCATAAGAGCTAAGCGTGTCACCTTAGAGTCAAAATCATTGATAATTGGAAAGTTCATTATTTTTTAAATATGCAAACATGCTACCTCTGCTTTATTTGCTAGATAACAAGCTGCACTGTGTGACCCTGGGGGCCCTGCCATGGCCATCTCCTTCCATCTGTCTCACAGCCTCTCCTCTCTGCCGTCTGGGCTATGAGAAGATAGAGGGGAATGAGGCAGGCAGACAGAACAGAGGAGCTGGAGAACCATGCAGGATTTAGAGTCAGGGAGGCTCAGGTGTGGATTCCAGCACCATCACTTCTTATCTGTCACCTTAGGCAGATCATTTAACTTTGCTGAGATTAATGTTTCTCATCTGTATAAAATGAGGACTGATAGCATCAGATTTAATGCTGTCGTCATCCCAATTTTACAGATGGGGAAATGACTCCAAGTAGGGAAGTCATTTCCATACCTGGGGTGGGATAGGTAGAAGGTACCAGAACCAGTGCTCACACTCTGGCCTCACCACTGCCCAAGGTTGAGACCTCTGTGCTCCGTGATGCCAAACACATGAGTGCATCACACGAATAAATGGCTTGGGCCTCACTTTAGGGACAACAAACACTTCTTGCCTGTCTACGTGTTAGCCCCAGCCCCCATCACTGGCTCCTGCAACCTCTTGGCCTCCCAGGCTAACCTGGAAGTTCAGGGTTCCTTTAATTTTATCCTATAATTAGCATCAGTTCAACAAGAAGTGAAAGAATCTCTCCCTTTTCCAATTAGACAAAAAAAAATCTGCTAAGTCCTTTAAGATCTCCAGATGGAAGGACCTCTTGGAATATCACACACATTTCATTAGGAACCCATGCACGAATGTTGGATTCTTTGCCTTTTTAATTTGCTGGCCAAACAAGACTAAAGTGAGCAGCTCTATTTTTTGATTTCTTATTCATAAGACCCAGATATTTCGGATCCTATTTATCTTACCTCTATGTCTTCATTCCGTTTTCTGCTATTTCTTGCATTTGCTCTGTCTGTTTATTTGAAGTCACTCATGGTACATTTTAAATCATTTTAATCAGCAATGAAATGTTGGGGGTGCACGGTTTTCCAGCCCAGATGCCCTTTTTGGCAAACTTACTAGAATGAAAGTAGAAATCATGTGCAAATTAATATTATCTGCTCTCCACACACAAGTTATAAACACGCTGTTTCTGGTATACATTCCAGATAACATGCTTTCTGCCTGCAGTGGCTCCTGGGCTTGCTCGCTCACCTGTGCACTCATGTATTCTTTCATTCATTTATCAAATACTTATGAGGGTCTCCTATGCACTTGGCTATGGAACAGATGCTGGGGACCTCGTGGTGAGTAAGACCAAGAGGCAGCACGGGGCAGCATGACTTTAGAATCAGACAAATCCAGGTTTTTCACCTCAGCTTTAACATTTTCCAGCTGTGTGACCTTAGCCAGTTGCTTAAGGTGTCTGAGGCTCAATTTCCTCATCTGTAGAGATTGGTTGCTGAAGCATTTACATGTAATCTGTGCCTGACGAATAACTTGAGTGGTGTAACTTCAGCACAGCCTCTGTCTTCAAGGAGCTCGGATATAGTGAGGTTCGCAGGCATGGACTGCATCTACGTGCTTTTATGGGGTGGGCATGTACAAAGCACAAGGCAACTAACTCCACTTGAGGGGCTAGGGAAGGGCTCAAGAGGAGAAGGCGCCATGAGAAAGATAAGCTCACCAGGAAGGGAAGAGAAGATGCCGTTAAAAGTAGTTGGGACAGCATTTCTAGGCAAAGGCACAGAATCATGAAGGCATGTGGCATTTCGGAAATAAGATGGGCATTATTGTTGTAATGCAGATGTGTGGGAGAAATGGTAGGGGTGAGACTAGGTGAAAGATTAGAATCACGTAATTAGCTGGATATGGTGGTGCGTGCCTGTAATCCCAGATACTCAGGAGGCTGAGGCATGAGAATCTCTTGAACCCAGGAGGCGGAGGTGGCAGTGAGCCAAGATCATGCCAGTGCACTCCAGCCTGGGTGACAGAGTGAGGCGCTGTCTCAAAAAAAAAAAAAAAAAAAAAAAAAAAGACTCAAGTAAAAAGGCTTTAATATCATACAAAGAATGCTGCATTATGGATCAAGGGGTGAAAAGTATCTGTGGCCCTCTCCTCTTGACCCTTACCTCACTTCCAAAACTCTAATGGGAATCCTAATATGAATTATTTTCCCATCAAAGGAGAACGTCTCCGCATAATTAAGTTGCAAGTTTGTTCCAGTTCCAATCAAGAAATATTTTTCAAGTTTCCAATTTGTATCTTGCATATGTCTTCTCCTTTGATATATGTGTCCTTAATAGACTTTTTATATTGTGTTTTAATTATGTAATATTTCATATGTAGCAATGACAGACAATAATATAATAAGCCTATACCTACCATCCATATCAGATCTTAACATTGTGTCATATTTGCTTCAGATTTTTTTTAAAGTAGATTTAATTATGACCCTCAATGGACCACATCTAATCCTGTACCCGTTCCTCCCTTCCAGGGTCAGTCACTACCAAGAATGGGGAGTTTATCCATTTTGGGGTGTGTATCCCAAGATGCACATTGACTACTTTGTGCATCAATAAACCATTTATAATATTGTTTTGCATATTTCACACTATAAAATCAAATAAATTTAAGAAGTATGATTCTTTCATTTTCAACAACTTTTTAAAATATCAATATTTCTCTGAGTTCTGTCCTTTTAATAAAATTTTCTGTCTTCTTTCATTTCCTCTGTTAAGTAAGAGGCAAGAAATTATGTTTCTATTTTTTTAGTGGCACTTTTTTATTGTTTAATTACACAATTAACTTGTTTTTTTTAAAAACAATGTCAACAATTAATTGATATTATAATCTTTCTCCTGGCCATAGCAAAGCCTTGTATATTAGCCAGAGTATAATCAGGAGGCAGTAGATATATAATAATTTGAAAAGAAGACATTTATTATAAAGAAGTATCAACTATTCTCAGGAACTGGAATAAGGAGAGACTAGCTAACAGAAGGTAGAAACCTATAAGGAACACTTGTAGTATTCCTTTGTTTTTATTAAATTTTATTTTAGGTTCAGGGGTACACGTGCAGGTTTGTTGCACAGATTATTTCATCACCCAGGTACTAAGCCTAGTACCCAATAGTAATTTTTTTCTGCTCCTCTCCCTCCTCCCACCCTTTGCCCTCAAGGGGGGCCCAGTGTCTGTTGTTCCCTTCTTTTCATCCACATGTTCTCATCATTTAGCTCCCATTTATAATTGAGAACATGCAGTATTTGGTTTTCTGTTCCTGTATTAATTTGCTAAGGATAATGGCCTCCAACTTCAACCATGTTCCCACCAAGGACATGATCTTGGTCTTTGTTATGGCTGCATAGTATTCCATCATGTATATGTTCCACATTTCTTTATTCAGTCTATCATTGATGGGCATTTAGGTTGATTCCATGTCTTTGCTATTTAAATAGTGCTACAACAAACATTCATGTACATGTGTCTTTATGGTGGAATAATTTATTTTCCTCTGGATATATACCCGGTAATGGGATTGCTGAGTTGAATGGTAGTTCTGCTTTTAGCTCTTCGAGGGATGGCCATCCTGCTTTCTGCAGTGGTTGAACTAATTTACACCCCCACCGACAGTATATCTGCTCTTTTTCTCTGCTACCTTGCCAGAATCTGTTGGGTTTTTTGGACATTTTAATAATAGCAATTATGACTGGTGTGAGATGGTATCTTAAGGTGGTTTTGATTTACATTTCTCTAATGATCAGTGATACTGAGCTTTTTCATATGCTTATTGGCTGCATGTTTGTCTTCTTTTGAAAAAGTGTCTGTTTATGTCCTTTGCCCCCTTTTTAATGGGGTTGTTTGGGTTTTTGTCTTGTAAATTTGTTTAAGTTCCTTATAAATGCTGGATATTAGTCCTTGTAAAGAATATTTGAATCACACATATAAAGAGCAGCCAACAGCTCTGGGACACAGGCAGAGCACCCAGAAAAGTAATACACCTGGAAGTGACCTGCCACCCACAGATGGGACCAGGCTTCACTGGAGAGATGACAAGCCCACTGAGGATGAATCCACCAGTGAGATGATGCGCAGAGAACACCCCATCCAGGATGCCAGGGAAGGATGCCCACAGGGGTGCCTCTAGAAGCACTTGCTTAAAAAGAGCCCTTTGTTTTTTCAGTGCCCTTCCAGTGTCATCCGACGATGAAGCTTAATGTCATGCCAGCTGGCAAAGGAGGAAAATTCCACTATCATAAGCAGGACGGGGATGGGTGGATTTGGGAGCTGAGAGGTGATAGACTGATAACTAGCAAAACACTGTATCAGACTTGACCAGATACACACACACATACACACACACGTGCCCATACACCCACATACAACATACACACGCATGCACATGCACACACATACACAAGTGCACACACATACATACATACAACACACACATGCACACACACATATGCATGTACATGCATACACATACACACATGAACACACACGTACACACGTGCACATACACACATGAACACACATGAACACATGCACATACACATGCACACACATGCACATACACACACATGCACATGCATGCACGCACATGCACACGAACATACGCACATGCACACATACACATGCACACATGCACATGCACACACACACATGCACACATGCATACACACTTTATTTTTATATGGAATTTTATTCTTACCTTTTTTAAACGCAGTAGAATGATTTCTGATGTCAATGCTTGATTCAATTGTCAATATTGTCAGTGTTAACGTTTGCAAACATTGTTCCTTCCATGCCCTCTCTCTGTGTTCACTTCTCTTCCTGCTGAAGTGCAACATTTAATAATTCATTTAATGCATTTCTATAAAGGGCTTATTTTCTGTATGTTAGAAATGATCTTGCTTTGCCGTCCTTTCTGAATTTTAATGAAGTTTAACTTAAAAACAAAGGTTGAATTATTATTCCTCAAAGGTTTACAAATATCACTTTTACTTTTGCAGATACATTCTTGTCAATGAGAAGTCAGCCGTCAGAAAAACTGCTATTCGTCTATGAGTAATCTATCTTTTTTCTCCAGCAACTAACTCTATAGTTACTTTTCAGCCTTGGTATTTTCTAGTTGCATTACAACATGGTTGGATTTGGTTTGGGTTCTGATTTTCAGGATACTGAGTGCTCTTTTTTTCTTCTTTTTGTAGAGATGGAGTTTTGCCATGTTGCCCGGGCTGGTCTTGAACTCCTGAGCTCAAGTGATTCACCTGCCTCGGCCTCCCAAAGTGCTGGTATTACAGGTGGCCAGGGGCCACTACCCCCAGCCCCAGAGTGCTCTTTCGATCTATGGACTCATATCTTCTTTTCTGGAAAGTTCCTGCTCTCAACTCAATTGTATCTATAAAATTGTATCCCCTAAAAATCATATGCTGAAGTCCTAACCCCCATTGAGACTATATTTGGAGATAGGACTTTTAGAGATAATTGAAGTCAAATGAAGTCACAACGGCAGAGTCCTAATTTGGTAAGTTTGGTGGGGTAATAAGAAGAGGAAGAGAGAGAGATCTGTCTCTCCACATGCACATCCCAAGGAAAGATTGTTTGAGCACACAGCAAGAAGGTGGGAGAGTCTGCAAATCAGGAAGAGCAGTCTTACCAGGAACTGAGTCTGCCGGCACCTTGATCTTGGACTTCTCAGCCTCCAAAACTGTGAGAAAATAAAACATCTGTCATTTAAACCACTTAGTCTATGACATTTTGCCATGACAGCTTGAGCTCAGACAGTCCCTACTAATTATTTCTCCAAACATCACTCGTCTTCACTCCCTCCACTCCCTCCATTCTTAGAAGATCAAGTCTGAGTCCCTCCACCCATCCTCCTTGTCTTTTTACTGCTTGTTTCAAAATATTCTTTACATTCTTTGCTTTCAGTGCTGTGTCTTTTTGTGGTTTTCAGTACCAATTTCCAATTCAAAACACTCTTTGATTGAACGTTTCCTGCCTTGTGTTTTATCCCAATGTTTTCCCCAAAATAATTGCTTCTTTTCATATTCAGATTATTGTTATTTCTTAATTTCTTGTACTTTTCACTCTCCAAATATTCTATACATCCTTCTTTTAAAGTCTTTTTCAGAGTTTTAGGCAATCGCCATTTCCAGATTGAATTCTGATTCCAATCATCAGTTTTGGCGGTTGTCTTTCTGGGCATTTGATCTCTTCATGAGCTTCAGATTAATGGGTTGTAGCCTCCTTTTAAATGGAACTCTTCCCTGTCTTCTTTCTATTCTTACCTCTCCTTTCCTTTCTTCTGAGTTCTCCTTTCTTATGAGTTCATTGTTCCTTGGCTCTGGTAGTTTTGCATTTGTGTCCACTTGGCTCTCTAGGACTAATCCAGGGCTTCAAAAGGCAGCTTAGAATTATTCCCCACAATAATACTGATGGTGACTCAGATCTAGTCACAGAGCCTGGGGGAACTGGGTCAGCCTCTGAACCTGTGACTGGTTCCACTGGTTCATGTGCTTCTACCTCTGCCTCAAGCTCCCTGTGGATCCCACCCAGAGAACAGTGGCAGGGTTTTCAACTCCTTTTCACAAGAGAATGGGGCGGCATCCAGGACCCTAGCACTAAGCATGGAGCCTGGCTTTATCTCATTCTCTGAACAATTCTAGTCACTCCACCAGGCAGGAATTGAACTCTCAGCCGTTTCTTCTCATGCATGGCCTGCACCCCTTCAGCACCACTTACCATTTGAAACTGATGTTCCATTTCTGGTCCATGGAGATCTTTTTTTAAATAGCTGAGCCTTCTAGGTTCTATTGTTTTATTTTAATCTTACCCATGATTGTTATTTACATAATGCAGTATTTCTAAACTTGAGGTCCTAGACTTCCCTACACCGCAAACATACATCCAGACCTTCAAGAAGTTTGCATAAGAATAACTGATTGGCTAGAACAAGATGCCACAGATGGACATATACTTTGGAACGTTTTCTCAAGGGCTAGATGGATCTAGAGTCTAGAAAATCATCACATCCCTTTAGTTCTATCCACTTCTGTGAATAGAGTCTAAGGAGATCGTCTCAGCTAAGGAAAAAAGTCTGATTCAAGTATGTGCCTCAAAGCATTATTTTTAAATATGGGGGAGAGGAACAAGCAAAAGTGGGAGTAAACTCAGAGTGACAGAATAGAACACTGTACAGCCATTAAAGACATTCTTTGAAACAACTGTGTAATAACATGAGCAAATGCTCATGATATGATGTTAAATTTAAAAAGCCAGGAACCATAACTGTGTAATATGCAACCAAATACGTATAATAGTGTAAAAATATACACATGAATGGAACACAAAGCCTAAATGTTTTTTTCTATGTCTTTGGGGTTCAGGGTCATTTCTGTTTTCTTCTTTATTCTTTTTAGTGTTTTACATGATTTCTACACCTGAGCTACTTAGGTTTTGCCAGGAGGAAAGCAAAAACAAGGTATTTTAAAAATGATCACAGTTCCAAAATATAAAATGCCTTAAAATTAAATTAGCTGAACTAGTGAAAATGAAAATATAAATTTGAACCTAAAGAATGCCATTTATATTATACAATTTTTTATTGTACTTTAGGTTCTGGGTACATGTGCAGATCATGCAGGATTGTTGAATACGTACATACATGGGAAGGTGTATTTGGTAGAAGTCACATATATTTAAGAGTATATTTACAGCAAAGTCTCGGGATATAAAATCAATGTGCAAAAATCACAAGCATTCCTATACACCAATAACAGACTTAAAAAGAGCCAAATCAAGAATGAACTGCCATTCACAATTGCTACAAAGAGAATAAAATACCTAGGAATACAACTGACAAAGAACATAAAGGACCTCTTCAAGGAGAACTACAAACCACTGCTCAATGAAATAAGAGAGGAGACAAACAGATGGAGAAACATTCCATGCTCATGGTTAGGAAGAATCAATATCGTGAAAATGGCCATACTGCCCAAAGTAATTTACAGATTCAACGCTATCCCCATCAAATTACCAATGACCTTCTTCACAGAACTGGAAAAAACCACCTTAAACTTCATATGGAATCAAAAGAGAGGCTGCATAGCCAAGTCAATTCTAAGCAAAAATAACAAAGCTGGAGGCATCACACTACCAGACTTCAAATTATACTACAAGGCTACAGTAATCAAAACGGCATGGTACTGGTACCAAAACAGAGATATAGACCAATGGAACAGAACAGAGGCCTCAGACGCAACACCACACATCTACAACCATCTGAACTTTGACAAACCTGACAAAAACAAGCAATGGGGAAAGGATTCCCTGTTTAATAAACAGTACTGGGAAAACTGCCTAGCCATGTGCAGAAAGCAGAAACTGGACCCCTTCCTGACACCTTACACTAAAATTAACTCCAGATGGATTAAAGACTTAAGCATAAGACCTAACACCATAAAAAACCCTAGAAGAAAATCTAGGCAAAACCATTCAGGACATAGGCATAGGCAAGGACTTCATGACTAAAATACCAAAAGCATTGATAACAAAAGCCAAAATAGAAAAATGGGACATAATCAAACTCCACAGCTTCTGCACAGCAAAAGAAACAGTCATTAGAGTGAATCAGCAACCAACAGAATGGGAAAATATTTTTGCAATCTACTCATCTCACAAAAGGCTAATATCCAAAATCTACAAAGAGCTAAAACAAATTTACAAGAAAAAAACAAACAAGCCCATTCAAAAGTGGGCAAAAGATATGAACAGACACTTTAGAAAAGAAGACATATATGAGGCCAACAAGCATATGAAAAAATGTTCATCATCACTGGTCATGAGAGAAATACAAATCAAAACTACATTGAGATACCATCTCATGCAAGTTAGAATGGCGATCATTAAAAAATCTGGAGACAACAGATGCTGGAGAGGATGTGGAGAAATAGAAACACTTTTACACTGTTGGTGGGAGTGTAAATTATTTCAACCATTGTGGAAGACAGTGTGGCGATTCCTCAAGGACCTAGAAATAGAAATTCCATTCGACCCAGCAATCCCATTACTGGGTATATATCCAAAGGATTATAAATCGTTCTACTATAAGGACACGTGCACATGATTGTTCACTGCAGCACAGTTTACAATAGCAGAGATTTGGAACCAATCCAAATGCCCATCGATGATAGACTGGACAGGGAAAATTTGGCACATAAACACCATAGAATACTATGCAGCCATCAAAAACGATGAGTTTGTGTCCTTTGTAGGGACATGGATGAAGGACCTGGAAACCATCATTCTCAGCAAACTGACACAAGAACACAAAATCAAACACTGCATGTTCTCACTCATAGGTGGTTGTTGAACAATGAGAACACATGGACACAGGGAGGGGAACATCACACACTGGGGTCTGTTGGGGGGAAATAGGGGAGGGACAGCGGGGGGTGGGGAGATGGGGAGAGATAGCATGGGGAGAAATGCCAGATATAGGTGATGGGGAGGAAGGCAGCAAATCACACTGCCGCGTGTGTACCTATGCAACAATCTTGCATGTTCTTCACATGTACCCCAAAACCTAAAATGCAATAAAAAATAAAATAAAATAAATTTAAAAAAGAAAAAAAAGAGTATATTTAAACATCTATTACATACTTAGATTTGGGTTGTGGTGCACTCTCAAACCATTAAAGAGAAAGCCATCAATTTATGATATTCTTGGTGTGCCCAACAGCTTGAAGCTGCCTTATACAATGTCAAATATTAGAAAGAAAAATGATCACCGTTACTATGTGGAGTCCTGATCAAAGCACTAAGAAGTGGGCTGGCTGAGGGGCTGATCCCAGTCCCTGACCAAGCCCACAGCCTGATCATTTGGGTCCCGCTGCTCCCAGAAGGATCTCAGGGGTCAGAACTGCTGCTGGCCCTGACTCCCTGGTATTCTGGCGCCTCTCAGATCCCCTTCTCAGTGCTGTCCCTCTGGCCAAAGCCTTTGCTTCCACCTGCTTGTTCAACTCTTCTCCTCAGTTTTCCCTTTAACTTGGGAAGAGCACACCAGGTGACAGACACTGAGCTCAAAGCTGCACAGACCTTTTTTGCCATCCTCAGAACACCCTTATGAAGTATGTATTTGGTTTCACAAGTGGGGAAACTGAGGCTCAGAGAAATTAAAGCAACTTGCCCAAGGCCACAGAAGAAGAAATGACTGACCTCAGATTTCTTCAGTCCCCAGGTCCATTTTCCTTCCACCCAGCTCCATGGTTTTTAATGGTCACAAAACAGGCCACTGCATTCTCCAGCCTTTTATCAGGCTGCCCAGCTGCCCCTGCCCTGTTTAACCCCTGTCCTGCGTCCCTCCCCCATCTTCTCCCATACCATACTCCAGACTCCTTCCATCCCCATCACCTCCTCTTTACTGAGGTCCCCAGGTGTCTTGCACCCCCAGTGAGGGCAGATGATGACTGTGGAGGTGCTTGAGGCATTGTCACTCTCAAGAGATGAGAATAGGAATGATATAGGGAGGTGTGACAAAGTGACAGTGTTTGTTTTGCAAAGTTGTTATAAAGCTCTGAAAAGGGACTCCCAAATTTGATACAACTTGATCCAAAGAGACCCAATTTCAAGTGATAAAAACGCTGTATTGCTATGACTTTAAAATTGTGTTCATAGTTTCAACTTCTTCATCAAAACAAAAAGTACTTTCATTGAAATCGGATCAGCACTGCCTGAAAACTCCAGAAGCTTGAGACAGCACGCAGAACACTCCATGGACGCATCCCCTGGGAGTTGTGGCAGGGATTCTTGCCCAGCAGAGCTTGCCTGGGCACCACTGAGTGGGAGCAATGGGAGGAGCTCAAGCTTCCTGCACTGATTCAGGCAAAATGAAGCTCCCATCTGTTTGTTGGTATTGCATCACATAGAAATACTTAACATACATGAGACATGCAAATTTCATTTGAGGAGCTCTGAAGAAAACTCCTGAAGAAAGAGAGTCCCAACAGAGGAGAGATTTTCACATGTGGAGATACATCCACTGCTGTGTCCAGCTGGCTCATACCAGCTCACAGGAGCAAACTGTGTGCGTCACTTTCGAACCTACGTTCAGCAATTTCACGTTGGTAGCTTGCAGTCACTCGTAGTGAAAATAGTCACACCATGGAAATTGTCAAATGAAATAAACCAGGACTGTTTTTCATCGCAAACACCCACATCCCCCAAGGTCCCCTCATCTGTCGACTTTGTCTTGTAAACATCTGCAGCTCCCCAGATCCTCGCTAAGCTAATGACTCCCAGGTGTAACCATCTCCAACGCAAGTCTGTCTCCTGAGCTCTAGATACAACCTCGAACTGTGTTTTGGATATCTCTTTTCTAAATAACAACTCCTTTTTTCTGATGCCTATCTTGGTGAATGACACTATTTCCTTAATGCCAGATCCCTGGTGTGAACCTGGGCCCCTTTCACTTTCTGGATTCTGGTCAGCCAGGAGGTCCTACTGAGTCCACCTCCACAACACCTTTAGCCTCCAGCCCATTCTCCCATAACTGTCTTGATCCAGTTCCTCCTTAGGTCTTATCTGCCTTTTTTGGTTTTGGCTTTGTTTTTTGCTTGTTTATTTAATTTGTTTGCTTTTTTGTTTTGAGACGGAGTTTCGTTCTTGTTGCCCAGGCTGGAGTGCAATGACATGATCTTGGCTCACTGCAACCTCGACCTCCTGGATTCAAGCGATTCTCCCGCCTCAGCCTCCCAAGTAGCTGAGATTACAGGCATGTGCCACCACACCTGGCTAATTTTGTATTTTTAGTAGAGATGGGGTTTCTCCATGTTGGTCAGGCTGGCCTTGAACTCCCAACCCCAGGTGATCCGCCCTCCTCGGCTTCCCTATGGGGATCACTCCACCACCATAGAGACCCCTCCGTGTCTCCACCATAACAGAGTTAGAGCCCGGACATATTCTCCCCACGCTGAGGGCAGTCGAGCTGAGGAAAAAAGAAGGAAGTGATAGAGGCCTGAGTTTGCAGAAGCCTATTCTTGATCCACTGAGCTAATGGCATGTCTGGGTGAGGCCTGCGTGACTATTTACGAGACTATTGTCTCTTGAAGTTCCCATTCTGGACTGGTTTTATGACTCTGTTTACCTGCATTCACTAAATCCCATGTTCACTCACACGTTACTAGAAAAATGCTACCCCTCAAATTATTGCTCGCCTTGATGTTATTTACTGTAACTGTAGTCATTGATAAGAGGATAAGAATCTTAATAGGATTAGAATCTTTTGTTTGTTTTGGGTTCAGTGATCTTTAGATAAACCTGTATGCTACCCCCTCCCATGCTTATTTTGTAATTTTCTGTTCCCTCCTGATAAAACTTTTGTAATGGGACCTACGTCAGACACTGTATGAGAAAACATATATAAGCAACTGTGCACAAAGAATAAATCGCTGATCTGAGCATAGCTCTTATCAGACCTCCAGACCCATTTCTTTCTCTATCTCTCTTTTCTTCCGTGCACTCTCTCTTCCAGGTATTAGGACCCTCTTGCTGGTCAAGAGATCCCTGGCAGATGTGCCGATCTCACGGACCCTAACACTTCCCAAAGTGCTGGGTTTACAGGTGTGAATCACCATGCCCCGCCGTGTCTTATCTGCTAATTGTGAAAACCTCTTTCTCTCCATTTCCGTCCTATTACATAAATGGTTTAGAGATAAATGGTTACTTTTCTACTCAAATCTCTCCAATGGCTCATCATAGCTTTCAGAGCAATGGGCGAGCCATATAGTATTCAGAGTCCTCCATGATCTGTGCCCTGCCTGCTTCTCCAATATCACCTCCTTTCGAGGGCAATGACTCATGGGCAGTGACTCAACAGTGGAAAAATAATGCAGCTCCCGGATCCACACCAGTGGGCTGAGCGTTTGCAGGCTTGCACAGGACTGTTGTACCCATTGTCCCCCCCGCCGGTGGCCTTATGTTCATTGTGCAAGATCCAACTCAGGCACCCGTTTCTTGGTGAGCTTTCTCTGAACCACCCTCAAGCCCTCAAGAAAATTCTGCCATGGCTTTTCTTATGCTCCCATTGGGACTGTGCACCCACTGTTTGGATGCTCAATTTGGAAGGATCAGACTATTTGGACAGATCTGTCTGTGACTGCCATTGGGCTCCTCAAAGGCTGGGCCCTGGTATGCATCCTGGCTTCCTATTGCACAGCCCAGGACCCAGCACCTGGCCCTTAATAGATTCCCAAATGAGGACTGAGTGGATTTCCAAGATCATCCACCTAGTGATATCCCGTACGTAAGCCTTGCCGAGGACTTTGTCCACTGAGTATCCTTACTTGTCATGGGGAAAAGGGGGAGGACCCATCCTGAGAACTGGTACATGACAGTCAGCTCCTGCAAGGCACGGTGATTCTGCTCCTTAAGAATACTAGCCAGGAAGCCAGGTGTGGTGGCTCATGCCTGAAATCCCAGCACTTTGAGAGGCAGAGGTGGGCGGATCACTTGAGGTCAGGAGTTAGGGACCAGACTGGCCAACATGGTGAAACCCCATCTCTACTAAAAATATAAAAAATAGCTGGGCATGATGGTGGCATGTGCCTGTAATCCCAGCTACTTGGGAGGCTGAGACAAGAGAATCACTCGAACCAGGAAGCAGAGGTTGCAGTAAGCCAAGATCGAGCCACTGCACTCCAGCCCGGGCAACAAGAGCAAAACTCTGTTTCAAAATATATATATATTTTTAAAGGAATACTATCCAGGAAAGAGGGGAAGAAAATTTAAGACACCTGTGGATAAATACAAGAGAAAACCCTGAAGAAGCTGAAAGCCTTTGCTGCACAGATGCCTCATTTCCGACACTTTCCCTTTCGTTTTAGTCATCGCCTTCAGCTGCTGCTATATGTACAAGATATTCATCAAGATGCTTTCCACGAGCCCTCATCAATCCGAAACTGTGCAAGCAAAAATATACATATATACATATTTTCTGCAGCACTAATAAATTACATCTGTTATTGAACATATATAATGTGTAAAAAATATGGCAAAAATGCAAAGAAATAGAAATTAAAATTCTAATTGATTCTTTGCTCACTGGAATGGGTCATCTCATGCAGCCCCTGAGTTACAAGTGCCCATTTTGAAAGGCACTGGTCTATGATGCCACAACGGCGAACACGCCCAACTGCTCACAATTAGGAATGGGTGTCATAACGATGTCCCCCAACACCACCACCAGACTGGAAGCACATTGCACAAAGCACAGATGTGATTCAGTCCTCGCTGTGTGTCCCTGGGCAAATGGCTTCCCTTTTCTGAGCCCTGGTTTTTCTATCTGTGAAGTCTCATAATATTCATTCACTGGCACAGCCACCAGGAGAATCAGAATCTTCCCTTGCCCTATATATAGTACAAACAATAATCCATACACACAAGATACAAAAAAATATATATATCTAGTCCCAGAATATGATGGAGCCATTTAGAATGATTCATATATTTATAAAAAGTCTATAAACACATTAAAAACCGTTTAAGGAATGTTCACTTGAAGCACACCAGTTACCCAATGGCTCAAAACCCATGACAACAGCGCACCTGCGTGTGGCGGGAGGAACGAAGAGCCCGTGAAATGTATTTAAAGTAGGAGAACTGTTTATTAAAATCTTTCCTTTTTGCTGTTATATGGTTGTATTTTCTTTTTTAAAGAAACCTCAAAGAAAATGAAGACTAGCGGGGAAGGGAATAAAAACCGAGGGTGGCCTGGGCTTTGAGAGTGAATGTCTGTGTTGTGGGCTTGTCCTCTTGGCCTGGGGACACAGAGGGGACAAGGACGGGTGAATATTGTGTCTAAGGAACTGCCCTCCTAGTGCAAAGGGGTAGAAATGAACACACAGCTTTCAAGCAGCGCCGAGAGCTGTAAGGGAAACGAACAGGCCACAGAGTGAAGAGTGCAGCAGGGTCAGCCGTGGCTGCATTGTCTCTGGGGAGGTGACATTTGGAGTAAGAGCTGAAGGAGGCAAACGAGCCAACCGTGGAAAACCCAGGGTCAGAGAATTCCAGGCAGAGGAGCCCCAAGTGCCAAAGCAACAGGCAGGAAGGAGCTGGGTGTGCTTGGAACCACCCCTGTGCACCTCTGCCAGGCATCATACTGCAAGAGGGCCCTGCACACGCTGGGCCATGCAGGCCACATGGACTCCAGGTCAAATTCTTCATGAATTGCCCTTGATCTCTTTAGGGGACAAGAGGACAAGAGCGGTAGAAGCCATGGTGATGGCAGTCACCCCACTCTTAGCACTGGGTCCAGCAGGCAAAGGGCCTTGCTCAATAGCTGAATTTCTTGTCAGCTGGCTGAGAACCCCCAGGTCAGAACCTGTGTGAACATATCAATGACTTGGTCACTAGTGGCCAAATTAAACAACCGGGGGTAAAGACACTGTAGACTCAGACTTGGAATGCTCTGGAATGCCCCAGATGCTCAGCCTCTGACCTCACATAGGCCTCAGCTCCTGTGTGGCCTCGGCAGAGGCTGCCCGCCCCCAGCTGTGCTTCCTGGCTTTCCTTCCTAGCACTTCCCGGCGCCTGTTGTTTGCCACGCTTAACCGGTGCTGGCGGCCTGTCACCTGCACCTGGATTGAGGTGGGGCAGGTATATAGTTTTTCCAGCTGTTTCCCCTACTCCTAGAAGAATGTCTGGCCCATTGCAGAATAAATAGGTTTCCAGTTTGCAAAGCCTTGGTAGCAGTTGCATGCCTCTATGTGATTATTGAAAGAGAAAACAACAGAAGAAACTTCCATGTGAAGTCAAAAACAAAACGTGTATCTAATGAGCCACTTTTTTAAAGGAAAAGGGGGTGGAGTTCCTGTCCTATGCCAGCCCCATGCCTTGTAAAGTCTCACCCTCAGCATGTCTCTGCAATGTGGCATTTCTATCAGCATGTGTGCAATGATATTTCAAAGTTATCAACTGATGTGCTTTCTCTGCACTCAGTAAAATGTTCCCTCGTGCCCTGAGGGCTATGCTGCCCAACCTCCATCTGACGGCTCTGAAGGAGTACCCCCGCCTCGGGCGGTGGAGGTCACTGTGCAATCAGAGAACCAAAGTCTCACATTTCTGTCTTTTAAGCTCAAAGCCAGTGACAAGTATAAAGCAGAAAAATTTTGACGAACATTTGGAAATCAAATTTCTCAGCTGCCCAAACTATAGAAGACATTGCAGGGGCTGGAGGCCGGAGGACAAGGGTAGAGCTGAGCCAGCTGCCAGGACTGGGGCCCCATCTCAACAAGAGGATTAATCTTCGTGGGAACCATTTCAGGGGTGCACAGGGACCAGTCTCCATTGGAGGAAACCCACTCTGCCTATTACTATTACTGAGGGCGCCCCAGTCTTCCCAGCCACGTCTGGGGAGGGCCTCAGGACAAAGGGTGGACCCTAAACTATGGCGGAAAAACCCAGGAGGGAGAATGCAGAATGAGGTCAAGATCTCCCCGTGGTGGAATATTGTTCTTTTGTTTTGCATATTTTACAGATCAGAAAAATGAGACTCAGAAAAGTTAAATGGCTTGTACAGGCCATACAGCAAGTGATGGAAAAAGAGTTAGAACTAAGGTATCTTTGACTCCAAGATTTCTGAGGTTTCCACTTCACCCAGCTGCCCGCATCAAGAGGTGGCACAGATCAAATTCCTTTCCTACCAATAGAAAGGGGCAGTCACGGCCATCGGTGATGTTTCCAGGGAAGCAGAAATGGAAGCTTCACAGAGGGATGTGCCAGTAGTTTCCATATGACCACTAGAGGGCACCAGCGCCACGCTGACCCACCATCCTGTTCATCCAGATGGGAAAGGGCTCCTCCCAACCAGGCTTCATTACAAGCTGAGAGCTTGATTTTTCCTCCTTTTATTTCTTTGTTCCAGTTCTAGTTCACTGCCCACCACATAGCAGCTGTAAGAATAAGACCTGCTGGCAAAGTTTCAAGTCTCCATGGACAGGACACATATTAGACTCAAATCTCTCCAAACTGGATCTGGACCCACCTCCCTCAGCACTGCCTAAGGAGACCTTGGCCATGCACATTCTCAGGCCGCAGCCCCATGGAACCAAAAGTGGAATGGGGCCTAGGAAACTGCATTTATACCAAGCCAAACTTTGAGAACTGCTGCATTTCAGCACTCAAAGCACACGACACCTCAAGTCAGCCTTACCAAGATACTCTAAGGCCCCAGGAGAATGTTAGCCAAAACTGTACAACCATGTGCGGTGGGAACAGGATTCACCCCCAGGCCTGTGTAGTCCATGAGGCTGGTGGACCCGGCTGGGCTTTATGGGAGGTGTGGTGCCCCTGGGAGGCATACCTGTACGCAGCTCCCCTTGAAGAATGAGGCCCTCTTATATTTTAGTGTCAGTTGCCTCAAAGAGCCATGACCACAGGACCCTATGAATTAGGTTTTTGTGAGGGAATTTTCCTTGGCACTTTTTCAGCTAAACTTCCGAGGTCTCTGAGTTGGGGGGTTAGAAATCAAATTAGGATTTCTTTGGAATCAGAAACAAAGACACATTGGAAACTGTTCAATGACTCCCTTTCACTTAGAAAATTTCCCAGGGCCTTAGTGCTTGGCTGCCCAGTGTCCAGAGATCCCCTTTCTAGAACATTCCAATTAAGCCACTACCGTTTCTGCAGTGTTAAGAAAGCAGAGGCAAGGACCTTGTCATTCACAAGAAAACAGTAGGTAAGTATGCTCTGAGTTTCAGATTTATTCTCAATATTTAGGACAGGAGCTAAGGAAAGGGAGCGCCTCAGTCATTTAAAAAAAAGAAGAATGAGAGAGGAAGAGAGAGAAAGAAAGAAGAAATGGAGATCCATGAACAAACGGCTGAAGGAGCTGTGGGAGCATCTCTACAGAATGGGAACCATTTGGAGCAAGAACCCTGCAGGGGGTTGCGGTGGGTTCTGGAGCTGTGCCTCCAAGCTCTTGGGACACATGAGCACATTTGGCACAGAGAAGGCCGCGCCCACGGTTGTTATGGAAACAGGTGATCTTGAGAGGAACACACTGTTTGTCATCCCTGCAGAGAAGCAAGCCACACCTGCCCACCTGCCATCTTGCTCCTGGGCTCTGAACCAGCACAGAAGGCAAATATAGAAAAGAGAGGAAGGTAGTCTTTGGTATTTTGAGGTGGTTCAGGCATTTTACTGGGCTATTTTTTGCTCATTGTTAGAATGCTTCAAGGAAACAAGGATACTTTGAAGAAAGTGGGAATGTTCAGGTAGTGGAAAATTCTCTTGAAAACTCACCAGATATCAAAGGGCAGTCAGAAAGAAAGTCAGATTGGTTTTGGTGGAATCTGGTGGGTATAAATTACAGAGAAGCAGATTTGAATTCCACAAAACTGAGTTTAACCAAAATTATCAAGCATCTCTATAACCTCCTTTCCAGGGGCTGGGTCCATCCCTGATGACAGGGAGATGGTTTGAAGGGCTATGTGGACTGGCCATTTTAATAGTTATGGACTTATTTTAATGATAATGGACTTAATGATAATGAAAGAATAATATAATTACACTTCCAATCTTTCGGTTACAGTATTAACGCAAGTTTATTTTTCAGTAAATTTATGTTTCAAGTTCATTGATTAAAAATAAACATTTAGTAATGTTAAAAAATGGTACATAGAAAGTGCAAAAATAGTGAGGGCAGTAAGCGATCGGTGAAGTCTGGGAAACACTGAGCTACTGGTGTCGATTTGTCAGTATAGGCAGCTGCTATAACAAACAAGTCCCTCGCCTCAGTGGTCGTGAGGGTCTGTTACATCGGTAGCCCCCAAAAGCCATACCTCTCCATGTTTAACTTTCACATAGCCCTCTTTCCTTGAATTAAGCTGGTCTTTTGACTTGCCTTAGTCCATAGAATGCAATGGAATTGATGCTGTGTCCTTTCTTCCTTAAGAAAGCTTAGCAGGTTTCACTTTTGCACTCTTCAGAGACTCCATAGACGTCTGGCTATGCTGGTAGAGAGACCAGTGAAGTGTCCCATGGAGAAGGCACAGAGAGTGAGAGAGGTCTGTAACTACATGAAAAGAGAGAGAAACCCCGTGTTCCAGTGTCCCAAGTGTACCCAGCCCGCAGCCAACCCACCAGCTGATGATTAACCAGCAGCAGCAAGACCAGCAAAGGAACTGCCCAGCTAAGCCCAGCCTACATGCAGATTTGTGTGTATTTAAAAATGGTTGTTTGAAGCCACTAAGTTTTGATATGGCTTGTTATACAATAGACATTAATAATTAAAATGGTGTCTTAATGTGATAAATATAGTATTATGGCATGATAAAGGTTGATTTCTCACTCACAGTATACCTCAATGTGGGCTAAGAGGAACAGTGCTCTCTTCCATGCAGTCATTCAGGGATTTAGTATTCCCTCCATACGATGGAAGATGCTTGTCCAGATTCTCTACACCTGACCACAGGTCAAAGGAGAGGGACAGTGTAGACAATTGCGTAGGAGGTTTGGGGGCCAGATCTGAAAATGGCCTGCAATTTGGTGGCATAAGAGCTCAATTCCATGACCTACGTAACTGGAAGGGGGCTGGAAAAGGTAATTGCCACAAAGTGGCCAGGATAAAGAGGAGGAACACAGATTTGGGAGCCCTCCATCTCTCTACACGTATCATTAGAAGACAAAACAAAACAAACCAATGAAAACCTATAATATAACCCAATTAGTGTTCCACTAGAGTATGAACAAATGGCTTTGGGAACTCTGTCAAAAGAGCAATTATTTTTACATGGAGGCTGATATGGTTTGAATGTAGATGTCCCTCCAAAACTCACATGTCAGAACTTAATTTTCCAGGTGATGGTATTAAGAGATAGGGCAAGGTGATTAGGCCATGAGGATTCTGTCCTTATGAATGGGATTCACATTCTTATATGGAGGCTTCAGAGTGCTGCCTCCCACTTCCACCCTTTCACATGAGACACAGCCTTTGTCCCCTCCAGAAGATAGAACAAGGCGGCACCATTTTATAAGCAGAGATACCTCACCAGACACCAAATCTACAGGTACCTGATCTTGGACTCCCCAGCCTCCAGAATTGTGAGAAATAAATTTCCATTGTATATTAATTGCCCAGTTCTAGGCATTTTGTTATAGCAGCAAAAACAGACTAAGATGGGCTGACAGTCAGTTGGCAAAATATATGAAGTAGTGGTAGCATTTGACCTGGGCTTTAAAGGGTATGTAAGAATTTGCCAGCCAGGAAGGGAAGATGAATCTAGGCAGAGGGTAAAGGGTCATGAAAGAACACAGTATTTGAAGAAAGTAATAAAGGAAACAGAACCACAGAAATGACTATGGCTAAGTTTGAATGGGCTGGTTTGTGGCTCTGAATTGGGCTGCTCCAGAGGGACCCCTGGATCTTTTAGTTACATAAACCTTTAAGCTTAAGGCGTTTTGAGCTGTATTTAGCCATTTGTAAACCAAAGAACCCTGATGAATAACCATTCCAAATATAACTATAGAATTCTTTATTTCTAAGTAAATAACGTCCACCACATTACTAAGAACAGTCCCTCAAAAGTGCAGTGGAGAACAACTAGACAACATAATTGCATAACTCATTCTTCACAAAATTTTTATCTAATATATGTATTACACATATAATATACATGTATTATGTATAGTATATATAATATACTATGCATAATGTATTCATATATGTATATATGTAATATATACATTACATATATGTGAGTAATATGGGTGCTTTAATTTCAAACTCATCTCAGGATGAGAATTTACAATTAGATATCAAAGGGCCAGATGAAAATTTCGAGAAGGGCATTGTGGGGCAATGGATTGGGGTGTTATTGCAGCCCAAAATCTATACTCAAATTTTCAGGTTTAAAAAAAAAAGTTGTTTTTAATCATTTTACTCAAAGGAGCTCTAATCAACAAAACAAATTCTACTAATGCTTGACTTACAACAAAATGCCACTTATAATTAAACAATTGATACCAGTTATTCTGACACATTTATCTATTCTCATGTTTATTTTTTAATTTTACTTTGATTTCTAACTTTTACTAAGTTCAGGGGTGCATGTGCAGGATGTGCACACGTACAGGGTTGTTGCACAGGTAAATGTGTGTCATGGTGGTTTGCTGTACCTATCAAACCAGTCACCTAGGTATTAAGCTCAGCATTCATTAGCTATTCTTCCTGATGTTCTCCCTCCTCACATCCCCCACTGTCCGACAGGCCCCAGTGTGTGTTGTTCCCTTCCCATGTGTCCATATGTTCTCATCATTCAGCTCTGATTTATAAGTGAGAACATGTGGTATTTGGTTTCCTATTCCTGCATTAATTTGCTGAGGATAATGGCTGCCAGCTCCATCTATGTCCCTGCAAAGGACACAATCTCATTCCTTTATATGGCTGCATAGTATTCCATGGTGCATATGTAACACATTTTCTTCATCCAACCTATTATTCATAAACATTTGGGCTGATTCCATGTCTTCGCTATTGTGAATAGTGCTGCAATGGACATGGCATGCATGTGTCTTTATAATAGAATGATTTCTATTCCTTTGGATATATACTCAGTAATGGTATTGCTGGGTCAAATGGTATTTCTGCCCCTAGGTTTTTGAGGAATAACCATACTGTCTTCCACAATGGCTGAACTGATTTACACTTCTACCAACAGTGTAAAGGCACTCCTTTTTCTCCACAACCTCACCAGCATGTACTTTTTGACTTTTTCATAATAGTCATTCTAATTGCTGTAAGATGGGCTTTTTTTTTTCCTTTCTTTCTTTCTTTTTTTTTTTTTTTGAGACAACGTCTCACTCTCTCACACAGGCTGGAGTGCAGCGAAATGATCTCAGCTCACTGCAACCTCTGCTTCCTGTGTTCAAGAGATTCTCCTGTCTCAGCCTCCTGAGTAGCTGGGATTACAGGTGAGCACCACTAGGCCCAGCTAATTTTTAGTAGAGACAGAGTTTCATCATGTTGGCCAGGCTGGTCTCAAACTCCTGACCTCAGGTGATCTCAGCCTCCAAGAATGTTGGGATTACAGGCGTGAACCACTGTGCCTGGTCAAGATGGCATTTCATTGTGGTTTTGATTTTCATTTCTCCAATCATCAGTGATGTTGAGCTTCTTTCCATATCTTTGTTGGCTTCATGAAAGTCTCCGTTTAAGTGTCAGTCCATATCCTTTGCCCACTTTTTAATAGGGTTGTTTGTTTTTTTCTTGTAAGTTTGTTTAAGTTCCTTGTAGATGTTGGATGTTAGACCTTTGTCAGATGTACAGTTTGCCAAAATTTTCTCTCATTCTATAGGTTGTCTGTTTACTCTGATAATAGTTTCTTTGGCTGTGCAGAAGCACTTCAGTTTAATTAGATCCCATTTGTCAATTTGCTTTTGTTGTGATTGGTTTTGGCATCTTGTTCATGAAATCTTTGCCCATGCCTATGTCCCTAATGGTATTATTGCCTAGGTCTTTTTCTAGGGTTTTTATAGTTTTGGGGTTTACGTTTAAGTCTTTAATCTGTCTTGAGTTGATTTTTTTTTATTTAGAAGGGGTCCAGTTTTAATTTTCTGCATATGGCTAGCCAGTTCTTCCAGCACCATTTACTAAACAGGAAATCCTGTCCCCATTTGTTTTTGTCAGGTTTGTCAAAGATCAGGTGGTTGTAGGTGCGCAGTCTTATTTCTGGGTTCTCTATTCTCTTTTTTTTTTTTTTTTTTTTGAGACGGAGTTTTGCTCTTGTTACCCAGGCTGGAGTGCAATGGCGCGATCTCGGCTCACCGCAACCTCCGCCTCCTGGGTTCAGGCAATTCTCCTGCCTCAGCCTCCTGAGTAGCTGGGATTACAGGCACGCGCCACCATGCCCAGCTAATTTTTTGTATTAATAGAGACGGGGTTTCACCATGTTGACCAGGATGGTCTTGATCTCTTGACCTCGTGATCCACCTGCCTCAGCCTCCCAAAGTGCTGGGATTACAGGCTTGAGCCACTGCGCCTGGCCTCTCTATTCTTTTCCACTGGTCTATGTGTCTGTTCTTGTACTGGTACCAAGCTGTCTAGATTACTGTAGCTTTGCAGTGTAGTTTGAAATCAGGTAGCATGATGCCTCCAACTTTATCTTTTTTGCTTAGAATTGTCTTGGCTATTTGGGTTCTTTTTTGGTTCCATATGAATTTTAAAATAGCTTTTCTAAATCTGTGATGAATGTCAATGGTAGTTTAGTGGAAATAGCATTAAATCTATAAATTTCTGGGGGGCATGGCCATTTTAATAATATCGATTCTTCCTGTCCATGAGTATGACATGCTTTTCTATTTGTTTGTGTCATCTCTGATTTCTTTGAGCAGTGGTTTGTAATTCTCCTTGAAAATGTCCTTGACTTCCCTTGTTAGCTGTATTCCTAGGTATTTTGTTATTTTTGTGGCAATTGTGAATGGGAATTCATTCATGATTTGGCTCTCAGCTGCCTGTTGTTGATGTATAGCAATACTAGCAATTTTTGTACATTGATTTTGTATCCTGAGACTTTGCTGAAGTTGCTTATCAACTTAAGAAGCTTTTGAGTGAGACAATGGGGTTCTCTAGATACAGCATTATGTTATCTGCAGACAAAGACAGTTTGAATTTCTCTTTTCCTATTTTAATACACTTTATTTCTTTATCTTGCATGTGTTGTCCTGGCCAGAACATTCAATACTATGTTGAACAGGAATGGTGAGAGAGGGCATCTTTGTCTTGTGCTGGTTTTCAAAGGGAATGCTTCCAGTTTTTGCCCATTCAGTATGATATTGGCTGTGGGTTTGTCATATATGGCTCCTATTTTGAGGTATGTTCCTTCAATACCTAGTTTATTGAGCGTTTTTAACATGAAGGAATGTTGAATTTTATAGAAGGCCTTTTCTGCATTTATTGAGATAATCATGTGGTTGTCTTTAGTTCTGCTTATGTGATGAATCACATTTATGGGTTTGCGTATGTTGAGCCAACCTTGTATCCCAGGAATGAAGCCAACTTGATCATGATGGATAAACTTTTTGATCTGTTGTTGATTTTGGTTTGCTGGTATTTTGTTGAGGATTTTTCCATCAATGTTCATCAAGGATATTGCTCTGAATTTTTCTATTTTGGTTCTATCTCTGCCAGGTTTTAATATTAGGATGATGTTAGCCTGATAGAATGAGTTGAGGAGGAGTTCCTTCTGTTTAATTGTTTGAAACGGTTTCACTAGAAATGGTGCCAGCTCCTCTCTGTACCTCTGGTAGAATTCAGCTGTGAATCCATCTAGTCCTGGGCTTTTTTTTAGCAGGTAGGCTATTTATTATTGCCTCGATTTCAGAGCTCATTACTGGTCTATTCAGAATTCAGTTTCTTCCTGGTTCAGTCTTGGGAGGCTGTATATGTCCAAAAATTTATTCACTTATTTTAGATTTTCTAGTTTATGGGCATAGAGGTATTAATAGTGTTCTCTGGTGGTTGTTTATATTTCTGTGGGGTAAGTGGTGGTATCCCCGTTATCATTTCTGATTGTGTTTATTTGAATTTTCTCTCTTTTCTTCTTTACTAGTCTAGCTAGCCGTCTGTTTTAATAATTTTTTTCAAAAAAACAGCTCCTAGATTCATTTATTTTTGAAGATTTTTTCATGTCTTATCTCCTTCCGTTCAGCTCTGATCAAAAACTGGTTATTTCTTGTCTTTTACTAGCTTTGGGATTTGTTTGCTCTTGCTTCTCTAGTTCTTTTAGTTGTGATGCTAGGTTGTTAACTTGAGAAATTTCTGGCTTCCTGATGTGGGCATTTAGGGCAATACATTTTCCTCTTAGCACTGCTTTAGCTGTGTCCCAGATATTCTGGTCTATCTTTGTTCTCATTAGTTACAAAGAACTTTTTGATGTCTGTGTTAATTTCATTATTTACTCAAGTGTCTTTGGGAGCATGTTGTTCAATTTCCATGTAGTTGTGTGGTTTCGAGTGAATTCTTAATCTTGATTTTTAATTTGATTGTGCTGTGCTCTGAGAGACAGTTTGTTACAATTTTAGTTCTTTTGCACTTGCTGAGAATTGTTTTACTTTTGATTATGTGATCAATTTTAGAGTAAATGCCATGTGGTGTTAAGAAGAATGTATATTCAGTTGTTTTAGGTGGAGAGTTCTGTAGATATTTATCAGGTCCACTTGATCCAGAGCTGAGTTCAGGTCCTGAATATTTTTGTTAATTTTCTGTCTCGACAATCTGTCTAATATTGTCAGTTGAGTGTTAAAGTCTTTCACTATTACTCTGTGGGAGTCTAAGTCTCTTTGAAGGTGTCTACAAACTTCATTTATGAATCTGGATCCTCCTGTATTGGGTGTATATATATTAAAGATAGTTAACTCTTCTTTTTGAATTGAACCCTTTACCATTATGTAATGTTCTCCTTTGTCTTTTTTGATCTTTGTTGTTTTTAAGTCTTTTTGTCAGAAACTATGATTGCAACCTTTGCTTTTTTCTGTTTTCCATTTGCTTGGTAAATTTTCCTCCATCCCTTTATTTTGAGCCTATGTGCATCTTTGCATATGAGATGGGTCTCTTGAAGACAGGGTATTAATGGGTCTTCCCATTATCCAGCTTGCCATTCTGTGTCTTTTAATTGGGGCATTTAGCCCATTTGCATTTAAGGTTAGTATTGTTATACGTGGATTTGATCTGTCATCATGATGCTAGCTGGTCATTTTGCATCTTGTTTATGTAGTTGCTTCATAGTGCCACTGGCCTGTGTAATTTAGTGGGTTTTTGTAGTGGCTGGTAATAGTTTTTCCATTCCATATTTAGTGCTTCCTTCAAGAGCTCTTGCAAGGCAATTCTAATGGTAATGAATTCCCTCAGCATTTGCTCCTCTGAAAAGGATCTGCTCCTCTGAAAAGGATCTTATTTCCCCTTTGCTTATGAAGCTTAGTTTGGCTAGATATGAAATTCTGGATTGGAAATTATTTTCTTTGAGAATGTTAAATATTGGCCCCCAATCTCTTCAGGCTTGTTAGGGTTTCCACTGATAGGTCCACTGTTAGTCTTATGGCCTTCCCTTTGTAGGTGATCTGGCTGCCCTTAACATTTTTTCTTTTGTTTCAACTTTGGAGAATCTGATGATTATGTAGCTTGGGATGATCTTCTTGTGGAGTATCTTATTGAGGTTCTCTGGATTTCTTGAATTTGATTGTTGGCCTGTCTTACTAGGTTAGGAAGTTCTCATGAATGGTATCCTGAAGTCTGTTTTCAACTTGGTTCCATTCTCCCTATCTCTTTCAGGTAGATTCTGTCTCTTTACATTATCCCATATTTCTCAGAGGTTTTGCTCATTTCTTTTCATTCTTTTGTCTCTATTCTTGTTCACCTGTCTTAATTCAGAAAGCTAGTGTTTAAGCTCTGAGATTCTTTCCTCTGCTTGGTCTATCTGCTATTAATGTTTGTGATTGCATTGTGAAGTTCTTGTAGTGTGTTTTCAGCTTTAATAAGTCGACTATGTTCCTCTCTAAACTAGTTATTTTGGCTTTCAGCCCTTGTATTGTTTTTTCATAATTCTTAGTTCCTTTGCATTGGCTTACAATATGTTCCTTTAGCTCAGAAAAACTCATTATTATCCACATTCCGAAGCCTCCTTCTGTCATTTCAGCCATCTCAGCCTCAGCCCAGTTCTGAATCTTTGCTGAGAGGTGTTGCAGTCATTTGGAGGAAAAGGGGCATTCTGGATTTTTGAGTTTTCAGCCTTTTTGCATTGATTCCCATCCTTGTGGGCTTATCTACCTTTGTTCTTTGGGATTACTGACCTTTGGATGGGAATTTTGTGGATTTGTTCTTGTTGTTGTTTTCTGTTTGTTCTTCTTTTAACAGTCTGGCCACTCTTCCCAGGGCTGCTGCAGTTTGCTGAGGGTGTGATCCAGACCTTGGTTGCCTCAGTTCTTCCTGTACCTGGAGGTATCACCAGTGAAGGTTGCAAAGCAGCAAAGATGGCAGCCTACCCCTTCCTCTGAAAGTTCCATCCCATGGTGTACCGACCTATTGCTGGCCCGAACACATTTGCATGAGGTGGCTGGGGATCCTGGTTATGAGGTCTCACTGAGTCAGGAGGAACGGGATCAGGGACCCACTTGATTAAGCAATCTGGCTGCTTTTTGGCAGAGCAGCTGTGCTGTGTTGGGGATCCCTTCAGCCCCCAATTAGTTTGGGCTCCCCAAGGCCCATAGGCTGTACTGGCTGAGAAACCTCCGCCAAGGTTGCTCCCTGCCCCGCCCCTCAGACACTTGTTCCAGGGAGAAATTAGAGCTCTATCGGCCCTGTAGAGCATGGTCAGGATGGCCTCAGGCCCTGGCTGGGTGGACCCCGCTGGGAGGACACACCCCATGAGGAGAAGTAGGTCGGGGTCCTGCTTAAAGAAGCAGTCTGGCCACGCCTCCACAAAACAGCTGCCTCTGTGCCTGCCAGCTTGGAGTCTCCCAAGCCCACAGTCTGGAACAGCTGAGTCGTCCAATCAACCCACATGGCGACTCTTTCCTCTCCCATCACTTCATCCCAGAGAGAGAGCAGAGCTCTGTCCCTAGTAAGTATGGGCAGAAGTGGCTGGAGGGCCTGACTGGCAGATCCCGCCCAGTGAGGAGAAATGGAACAAGGCCTCTGTTAAAGAAACAGTCTGGTCACAATCTGGCAAAGCCACTGTGCTGCACTGCTGGGGGGACCTTTCCTTTTCCAGACTTTGTGGACTCTCCAAAGCCCACAGGCTAGAACAGCTGAGTCAACCAAACAGTAGAAATGGTGTCTCCCCACCACCAGAGGAGCTCTGACCCATCTCAAGCAGGCTCCACCCTGTTGCCATTGGCTGGCTGGAATTCCAAGTCAGTGAGTCTTATCTTGTAAGGTGCCGTGGAAGGGGGACCCACAGAGTGACATGGCTCAGCTTTCTGGATTCCGCTCTCTTCCTAGGGCTATTTGCAGACCTCCTGCCCTGCCTGAGTTGCAGACACATTTATTGGGGATCCTGGGGCCAAAGTTGGTAAAGCTCCTGGGTCTCTGTGTGTGCCTGAGCAGCTGCTCTTCCAAGACTCTACACAGCTCTGCGTGTCGGCCCTGAGGCCCTGGTGGCATGGGCTCATGAGGGGATCTCCTGATCCACAGGTTGCAAAGATCCATGGGAGAAGCATGGTTTCCCAGGGTCACATATTCATTCGCCACTTCTCTTCGCTGGGGGTGGGAGTTTCCTTGGCTCCATGTCGCTCCTGGGTGGGCCATCACCCTACCCTGCTCTTCTTTGTTCTCCATGCATTGAGTTGTTTTCCTGATCAGTCCCAATGTGACTACCCGGATATTTCAGTTGACGATGCTGTATTCACTCATCCCTTTTCTTTCTCTCTGTGAGTGTCACGGACTGCAGCTGTTTCTCAATTTTATTGCTTAATTGACACATAACAAATGTATGTATTTTCACCTCCAGCAAATCTTTAACACTGGTCCCCTCCATTAGTGTCCTTGGTTAGTTACTTCATTACCTGCTCCTTGGAGACAAAGCATTTCCATCTCTGAACCTCTGTTTCCTCATCTGTCAAATGGGCCTTGTAGCAGACCCTAGAGCAGATACCACCTCAGTGCCCGATGAAGCTCTGCTCTTCCAAGGGTGCCCTCTCCTGACCGCAGATGACTGGATGAGATGTGGCCACCTGATCTTTGATGATCCAATCAGATTCTCTGATAGTCTTGAAACTAGGAGACACAAAACCTCCAGTAAAATTAGTAAGCCTGCAGCTGCCAGCCTGGGGTTTGCAGTCTGTTTTTATCCATGTGCAATCTGGAAAGTGGGCAGTGGAAACCCATTTTCAGAGACAGGCTGGAGGAGAGAACAGATTTGCAGGGAGGACATGCAGCCCAGGGATGGAGAGAAAGAAAGGTGTGGCCCAATGACTTTCACTTCACATGAGACAAAACCTAACTTCCTGCTTTTGTTTTCCATGACACTCCCTCGTAACCTACTGAGACATCATCTTTCCTTAGCTAATTTAAGTAGGCTACTGTTCTTTGCAAAACAAATCAGTCTTGGCTGGTACAGAGTAAACAACTTATTGAGGTGTTTGCAAGAATATTATATCATAACATAAAAATATAATTATTAATTGGAGATAAAAATATGTTATGGAAATATTGTGTAATTAAGTGACATTATCTATGAAGTGCATACTCTCTAACACGCACTGGGTCCAGTACCAGGCTCATCATTGTTCCTCCCAGTCTCCCCCATGCACAAATATTCATTGGTGTTGTCACTTTACCTAGGATTCAATAGAAAGAGGGAGAAAGGAATTTACCTTGCCTGGCACACAATTGCTGACTTCAAATTCTATTACACATTTCCTTCCAAAAAAGGAGCCATGCTGCCAAAGAGCATTTTTCCCTTTGCCTGACCCTGAACACACCCCAGACTCCTGACCTTTTCTCTCCCTCCAGGATTTCCAGCTCCGCCCCAAACCTGCACCTCAAACCCATCCAGGTACTCAGCAGAAAAAGGGCCCTTCTGTGGTATGACTTGGTCCCTGAGACCCCAGCAATAACTACTGGTGTTGAGCAGGCATTGTGCTGGCTTCTGTGAACCAGCATGTCTGCCAGAGAGTGAGGCTGGGTATAGCTCTGCCAAGAGGCCTGAGGGACGGGACAGCAACTTCCAGCAAGGACCAGGGACTAATTCAATCTCTTCTTGACAGATGCTTTGTGACGCTGATGGGCCTGGCCTCTCTCATCTCTCCCCCCACATTGCCCTCTCCTTCACCTCCTTTGCCTGTCTTAAAGACCCTTGAAGATGTCACATCAGGCAAATGCCAAGTTGTCAGAGAAGGAGGTGCAACCCTAATGGAACATTAAGACTAGTTAACAAAAACTGACAAAAGGGATGAAGATCTGAGGCCTGTTTTGTAAGAGATGCATTCTGTCTCCAATAAAGGAAAGAAGTCTAGAAGGAAAGAGGGAGGGGAGAAGCAAAGAGAAATCCTTCTAATGTACCAGATGTGTCCTGACATGTCATGTGTCTAGCTCTTCACAAAGCTCCAAGACAAATTATATGTGCCTGATGAACAGGAAGTGGGCATGGCTGTGAGTTTTGAAACTAGGGAAAGCTGCCAGTCTGCATCACAGTTAAACTAAAATGGTCCCTAAATGAATTTTGGTTGAACATGTTGGTTAACTTAATTTCATGCTCATAGCCTACAATTTTATAACACAGACTTCCAAACGATTATTTTATTGGCCCCAGGAACCATAATGCACATAAGCTTTTAATTTGCTCAATATCATTGCAGCCTGTCTTAAATAGATAAATCATTGGTATCCACTGATGACCTTAGATTTCATCATTACCCAAGTTTCAAGTTTGAAATTCTAAAAACACTTCCAACCAGAAGACATTGGAAGGCTATTTGTTGGAATAAGAAATTTACAATAGAAGAAATGCAAATGGCCAGCAAACATAGAAAAATATGCTCATGAAAATTGATAGTTGAGTAAATACAAGTTGAAAAGACAACAAAATATCATTTTAATTCTGAAAACATTTGATAATCCTTACTTTGGAAAAGATGTGAGGAAATAGAAACCCTCTTACACTGTTGTTGTGATTCTAAGTTAGTGCAACTGTTTTGGAACTACCTTGGTTCAGTCTATTCAAATTGTAAATGTGGGTATGTTTTGATTCAGGCTTTGTACTGCCAGGAATTTTCCTACTGCTGTACTTGCATATGTTTGAATTCAGTGGAGTGGTCAAAAATACATGAGCTGGATCTACGTAGAGCAATATGAAATGACTTCAAAATATAGTGTACATGAAAAAAGTTTTTAAGAAACAAATTTATAGCATAATTGAATTAATATAAATAAAAACTACTCTAAACAACATTATATGCTTGGAGATATACATATATGAAAAAGGAAAAAGATGGATAGAAAGTAATTACATTATATATAAGGGAGTGGATGCCTGTGATGAGAACAATAGTCATGAGAGGAGGGATAAATAAAAAACAATAATACAATTTTTTTTTTGAGATGGCATTTCATTCTTGTCACCCAGGCTGGAGTGCAATGGTGCAATCTTGGCTCACCACAACCTCTGCTTCCTGGGTTCAAGCAACTCTCCTGCCTCAGTCTCCTGAGTACCTGGGATTACAGGCATGTGCTACCACAGCCAGATAAATTTTGTATTTTAGATAGAGATGGGGTTTCACCACGTTGGCCAGGCTGCTCTTGAACTCCTGACCTCAGGTGATCTGCTCGCCTTGGCCTCCCAAAGTGTTTGGATTATAGGCATGAGCCACTGAGCTTGGCCAATAATATAATATTTTTTTTAAAAAAAAAGAAGAGGTGTTACAAGGATAATAACTATATGGCCTTAATAATTAAGGAGCGAGAATTCTCTAGAAGGTTTCGGATCCAAGAAGGCCAAATAGGAACAGCTCTGGATCGCAGTTCCCAGTGAAAACGCAGAGGATGAGTGATTACCGCATTTCCAAATGAATTTTTACTGTCCACAGACCAGGAGATTCCCAGGCAGAAAAGTGCCATGAGTCTCCAGTGTGGCTGTTTCAGCCGGTGCAGTGGGTATCCACACAAAAACTCAAACAAATACACTCACTGTTTCAACTGGTGACTGGAATGCCTGAGAGGGAGATTCACCCGTTCAACTGAAAAAAAGGGTGTTGAAACAGGGATCCAGGTGATCTGCTCAGCTGGTCCCACCCCCACAAAGATCAGCAATCTGAAATGCTCTGGATTGAGAGTTTCACAGCAAGCACAGCTGAACCCGAGACAGTCCAGCTCTGTGGGGGGGAAGGGCATCCACCATTACCAAAGCAGTCCACCACTACCAACGCAGTCCACCATTACTGAAGCAGTCTGCCATTACCAAGGCAGTCCGTCATTACCAAGGCACTCCTCCATTACCAAGGCAATAAACCCCTACAGAGACAGTCCACCATTACTGAGGCAGACCACCATTACCCCTATAAACAAAATTGCATGAAAGTTCATGCAGCAGCGGGGCAGAGCCCATGGCAGTTCAGCAACACCTCTGCTGGCAGACTGTGACTAGGCTACCTCCTTGCTAGGCATGGCATCTCTGAAAAAAGGCAGCAGAATGACAGGAACTTATAAATAAAGACCCACCTTCCCAGGACAGAGCACCTGGGAAAAAAAGCAGTTATGAGTTCCACTGCAGCAGACATAAACGTAACTGCCCAGCAGCTCTGAACAGAACAATGGAGCTCACAGCTCAGCACTTGAGCTCCTAGAAGGGACAGACTGTCTCCTCAAGCAGCTCCCTGACCCTGTGTAATCAATCAAAGAGACACCTCACAAAGGAGAGCTCAGGCTAACATATGGCAGGTATCCTTCTAGGACAAAGATAACAGAAGAAGAAATTGACAGCAACCCTTACTGTTCTGCAGCTGCCACAGGTGATCCCCAGGCAATCAGGGTCTGGAGTGGACCTCCAGCAGTCCTACAGCAAGGGGACCTGACTGTTAGAAGGAAAACTAAAACACAGAAAAAAAAAAACTTCATCAGCAACAAAAGGGATGTCCACTCAGAGACCCCATCTGAAAGTCACCAACCACAAAGATCACAGGTAGATAAATCCACAAAGATGGGAGGAAACTAGTGCAAAAAGGATGAAAACACCCAAAACCAGAATGCCTCTCCTTCTCCAAGGGATCACAACTCCTCACCAGCAAGGGAACAAGGCTAGATGGAGAATGAGTCTGATGCATTGACAGAAACAGGCTTCAGAAGGTGAGTAGTAACAAACTTCTCTGAGCTAAAAGATCATGTTCTAACCCAATGCAGAGAAACTAAGAACCCTGAAAAAAGTGCTGACTAAATGCTAACGAGAATAAGCCACTTAGAGAGGAATATAAATCAATTGATGGAGCAGAAAAACACAACACAAGAACTTTGCGAAGTATACACAAGATTCAATAGCCGAATCGACCAAGCAGAAGAAAGGATATCAGAGATTGAAGAACAACTCAATGAAATAAAACAAGAAGGCAAGATTAGAGAAAAAAGAGTAAAAAGAAATGAACAAAGCCTCCAAGAAATATGGGATTGTGTGAAAAGACCTCATCTACGTTTGATAGGTGTACCTGAATGTTACAGAGAGAATGAATCCAAGCTGGAAAACACTCTTCAGGATATTATTCAGGAGAACTTCCCTAACCTAGCAATAGTCCAACCTAGCAACAGGCCAACATTCAAGTCCAGGAAATACAGAGAACACCACAAAGATATTCCTCAAGAAGAGCAACCCCAAGACACGTAATCGTCAGATTCACCAGAGTTGAAATAAAGGAAAAAATGCTAAGGGCAGCCAGAGGGAAAGGTCGGGTCACGCACAAAGGGAAGCCCATCAGACTCACAGCAGATCTCTTGGAAGAAACCTAACAAGCCAGAAGAGAGTGGGGGCCAATAGTCAACATCCTTAAAGAAAAGAACTTTCAACCCAGAATTTCATATCCAGCCAAACTAAGCTTCATAAGCGAAGGAGAAATAAAATACTTTATGAACAAGCAATTGCCCAGAGATTTGATCACCACCAGGCCTGCTTTGCAAGAGCTCCTTAAAGAAGCACTGAACATAGAAAGGAACAACGACTACCAGTCACTCCAAAAATATACCAAATGGTAAAAAGCATTGACACGATGAAGGAACTGCATCAATTAATGGGCAAAACAATCAGCTAGCATCAAACTGGCAGGATCAAATTCACACATAACAATATTAACCTTAAATGTAAATGGGCTAGACGCCCCAATCAAAAAACACAGACTGTCAAATTGGATAAAAAGTCAAAACCCATTGGTGTGCTGTATCCAGGAAACCCATCTCACATGCAAGGATACACATAGGCTCAAAATAAAAGGATGGAGGAAGAGCTACCAAGCGAATGGAGAACAACAAAAAAAAAGCAGAAGTTGCAATCCTAGTCTCTGATAAAATAGACTTTAAACCAACAAAGATCAAAAGAGACAAAGAAAGGCATTACATAATGGTAAAAGAATCAATGCACCAAGAAGAACTAACGATCCTAAATATATACATGCCCAATACAGGAGCACCCAGATACATAAAACAAGTTCTTAATGACCTACAAAGAGACTTAGACTCCCACACAATTATAATGGGAGACTTTAACACTCCACTGTCAATATTAGACAGATCAATGAGACAGAAAATTAACAAGGATATCCAGGACTTGAACTCAGACCTGGACCAAGCAAACCTAATAGACATTTACAGAACTCTCCACTCCAAATCCACAGAACATACATTCTTCTCAGCACCACATCACACCTACACTAAAATTGACCATATAATTGGAAATAAATCATTCCTCAGCAAATGCAAAAGAACGGAAATCATAACGAACAGTTTCTCAGACCACAGTGCAATCAAATTAGAACTCAGAATTCAGAAACTAACTCAGAACCGCACAACTTCATGGAAACTGAACAACTGGCTCTCGAATGTTGACTGGATAATCAATGAAATGAAGGCAGAAATAAAGATGTTCTTCAAAACCAATGAGAATGAAGACACAATGTACCAGAATCTCTGGGACACATTTAAAGCAATGTCTAGAGGACAACTTATAGCAATACATGCCCACATGAGAAGCAGGGAAAGATGTAAAATCGTCACCTTATCTTCAAAATCAAAAGAGCTAGAGGAGCAAAATAAAAAAACTCAAAAGCTAGCAGAAGACAAAAAATAACTAAGATCAGTGCAGAACTGAAAGAGATAGAGACACAAAAAAACCCTTCAAAAAATCAATAAATCCAGGAGCTGTTTTTTTGAAAAGATCAACAAAATAGACAGACTACTAGCCAGATTAATAAAAAAACAAAAGGGAATAATCAAATAGATGCAATAAAAAATGATAAAGGGGATATCACCACAGATTCCACAGAAATACAAACCATCATCAAAGATCACTACAAACAACTGTGTGCACATAAACCAGTAAACCTGGACAGAATGGATAAATTCCTGGGACACTTTTACCATCCCAAGCCTAAACCAGGAAGAAGTCAAAACCCTGAATAGACCAATAACAAGGGCTGAAGTTGAGGCAGCATTTAATAGCTTACCAACAAAAAAAGCCCAGGTCCAGATGGGTTCACAGCCGAATTCTAGCAGACATACAAAGAGGAGCTGGCACCATTCCTTCTGAAACTATTCTAAACAATCCAAATAAAGGGAATTGTCCCCAAATCTTTTTATGAAACCAACATCATCCTGATACCAAAACCCAGCAGAGACTCAACAAGAAAAGAAAACTTCAGGCCAATATCCATGATGAACATAGATGCAAAAATCTTCAATAAAATACTGGCAAACTGATTGCAACAGCACATTGAAAAGATTATCCATCACAATCAAGTAGGCTTCATCCTGGGGATGCAAGGCTGGTTCAACATACACAAGTCTATAAACGTAATCCACCACATAAACAGAATCAAAGACAAAAACCACATGATTATCTCAATAGATGCAGAGAAGGCCTTTGACAAAATTCAACAGACCTTTATGCTAAAAACTCTCAATAAACTAGGTATCGATGGAATGTATCTCAAAATAATAAAACCTATTTATGAAAAACCCACAGCCAATATCATACTCAATGGACAAAAACCGGAAGCATTCCCTGTGAAATCTGGCACGAGAGAAGGATGCCCTTTCTCACCACTCCTATTCAATATAGTATTAGAAGTTCTAGCCAGAGCAATCAGACAAGAAAAAGAAATAAAGAGTATTCAATTAGGAAAGGAGGAAGTCAAATTGTCTCTATTTGCGGATGACATGATTGTAAATTTACAAGACCCCATCGTCTCAGCCCCAAATCTCCTGAAACTGATAAGCAACTTCAGCAAAGTCTCAGGATACAAAATCAATGTGCAAAAATCACAAGCATTCCTAAACACCAATAACAGACTTAAAGAGAGCCAAATCAAGAATGAATTCCCATTCACAGTTGCTACAAAGAGAATAAAATACCTACGAATACAACTAATGAAGGATGTAAAGGACCTCTTCAAGGAGAACTACAAACCACTGCTCAACGAAATAAGAGAGGACACAAACAGATGGAGAAACATTCCATGCTCATGGTTAGGAAGAATCAATATCATGAAAATGGCCATACTGTCCAAAGTAATTTATAGAGTAAATGCTATCCCCATCAAGCTACCAATGACCTTCTTCACAGAACTGGAAAAAACCACCTTAAACTTCATATGGAACCAAAAGAGAGCCTGCATAGCCAAGACAATTCTAAGCAAAAATAACAAAGCTGGAGGCATCGCACTACCTGACTTCAAACTATACTAAAAGGCTACAGTAATCAAAACAGCATGGTACTGGTACAGAGATATAGACTAATGGAAAAGAACAGAGGCCTCAGAGGCAACGCCACACTTCTACAACCTGATCTTTGACAAACCTGAGAAAAACAAGCAATGGGGAAATGATTCCCTGTTTAATAAATGGTGTTGGGAAAACTGGCTAACCATGTGCAGAAAGCAGAAACTGGACCCCTTCCTGAAACCTTACACTAAAATTAACTCCAGACAGTTTAAAGATTTAAACATAAGACCTAACACCACAAAAACATTAGAAGAAAACCTAGGCAAAACTATTCAGGACATAGACCTAGGCAAGGACTTCATGACTAAAACACCAAAAGCATTGGCAGATTTAAACATAAGACCTAACACCACAAAAACCTTAGAAGAAAACCTCAGCAAAACCATTCAGGACATAGGCATAGGCAAGGACTTCATGACTAAAATGCCAAAAGCATTGGCAACAAAAATCTAAATAGAGAAATGGGATCTAATTAAACTCCAGAGCTTCTGCACAGTGAAAGAAACAATCATAAGAATGAACCGGCAACCAACAGAATGGGAAAAAATTTTTGCAATCTACCCGTCTGACAAAGGACTTATGTCCAAAATCTACAAAGAACTAAAACAGATTTACAAGAAAAAAAGAAACAAACCCATTCAAAAGTGGGCAAAGGATATGATCAGACACTTTTCGAAAGAAGACATATATGAGGCCAACAAACATGAAAAAATGCTCATCACTGGTCTTTAGAGAAATGCAAATCAAAACCACATTGAGATACCATCTCATGCCAGTTAGAATGGCGATCATTAAAACATCTGGAGACAACAGATGCTGGAGAGGATGTGGAGAAATAGGAACACTTTTACACTGTTGGTGGGAGTGTAAATGAGTTCAACCATTGTGGAAGACAGTGTGGCGATTCCTCAAGGACCTAGAAATGGAAATTCCATTTGATCCAGCAATCCCATTTCTGGGTATATATCCAAAGGATTATAAATCATTCTGTTATAAGGACACATACACACATATGTTCATTGCAGCACTGTTTACAATAGCAAAGACTTAGAACCAACCCAAATGCCCATTGATGGTAGACTAGACAGGGAAAATGTGGCACATATACAACATGGAATACTATGCAGCCATTAAAAAAAAGATGAGTTCATGTCCTTTGTAGGGACATGGATGAACCTGGAAACCATCATTCTCAGCAAACTGACACAGGAACAGAGAATTGAGCACTGCATGTTCTCACTCATAGGCAGGTATTGAACAATGAGAACTCATGGACACAGGGAGGGGAGCACCACACACTGAGGTCTGTAGGGGGGGACTAGGGAAGGGACAGTGGGGGGTAGGTAGTTGGGGAGGGATAACATGGGGAGAAATGCCAGATATAGGTGGTGGAGATGGAGGCAACAAACGACATTGCCATGTACGTACCTATGCAACAATCCTGCATGTTCTTTACATGTACCCCAGAATCTAAAATGCAATAATTAATATATATAAAGAAACCTGATTAGTAAGCCATTTTACCTATGTACTGGGGTGGAGCCTAGGACATCAGACAGAAGTAAAGATAAGGTCTAACTCAGCTAGGAGCCATGGCTAACTCCATATGTCCCCAATTCTTATCTAATGCTCCCAAGTAAGAGTATTTGAAGAATCAAATGCTTCAAAATAGGTAAATTGAACAATTTTTAGAAGTCAAAAAAGAAATTTATGACCTTAAAGAATTTAGCAAATCTAATATCTAACCTTGATTTAGACCAAATGTCTAACTTTTGAAGACATTTTTAATTGTACCAATAATCTTTAAAACTATCTTTATTTCTGAAAGATTACTAAAGTCACATGAACAAAATGGCATTAAATTTTCTATTTATCTGACAAAATACAATTTAAGTGCTTACTTTTGCAAGCCAATTAATTGAGCTCTTTTTTTTTTTTGTTTGAGATGGAGTTTCACTGTTGTTACCCAGACTGTAGTGCAATGGCACGATCTCAGCTCACCGCAATCTCCGCCTCCTGGGTTCAAGCAATTCTCCTGCCTCAGCCTCCCAAGTAGCTGGGACTACAGGCGTGCACCACCATGCCCAGCTAATTTTTGTATTTTTAGTAGAGACGGGGTTTCACCCTGTTGACCAGGATAGTCTCAATCTCTTGACCTCATGATCCACCCGCCTTAGCCTCCCAATGTGCTGGGATTATAGACGTGAGCTACCGCACCCGGCCAATTGAGCTCTTTTATATAAACATCACACGCAACACATATAAATACACAAACAGACAAAAGATCCAGTAGCTGTATGATTTTTTATTTCCCAGATTCTGAATTGGATTACTGGCTTCAGGGTGGAACTCTTGGAGAAACAAGGCCAGGAAAGCATGCAGTTTCTAGGGCCTAATAAGCAGGCACAGCTGGAAGACAGAAACAGATCCCCTAAATTAAAGATACTATCTTGTATTAGATCCTGGATTGCTAAAAAGGAGGGAAACGCTACAGGATGAGATAGTGCAATGTTTCAACTGTGCATCTCCTTGAAAGGCAACACAAAGCCTATCAGCCCATTTTGTAATCAGCCTATTCCCCCATGGAAGTCTCATCTCTCAGTAAGGGGTGGAGATGTTTCCACATCTTCCAGGTGGCCAAGAGCATGCTTCTCTAATCCAAGCATGCAAAAAGCCAAGTATCCCTCTGTAACTGCCATTAGGCATCCTCTAAAGTATATTTTTTACATAGTTCTCCCATAATGCAACGTAATTTTTTATACCCCTCAAAGTTGAAGCTATCAGATAACACAATGCAAAACAGAACAAAGCCTTTGGTTTAGAAAGGGATATATTTTCTTCCAATTTCTGGGGTTCCATGAGGAAAACAGTTTGTCCCAGAATGGGGTCTGCGATACCTCCTCTTCTTCTACCCAGGAGTCCCAGGCTGGTAGAATTTATCTCTTAAGTGGATATCAAGAGTGACAAGAAGACAAAATGGAGACAAACAATTCAGTTGACTGAGAAGAAAAAAAGACTTTTTTCTTCAGAAAAATAAGATCCAAGAATACTAAAAAAAAAAAAAAAGTATTTTAAATATATGTATAGCTTGTATATTCAATTTGAATTAAGCTGATTTAAAAAAAAAAAAAATCTTTTTAAATATGTTATTACCAGACTCTAGCCAGGACAGCCAATATTTCTGGCTTTTGAATTCTATCACAGGTAATCTCCCACATGAAATTAATAAGTTTTAACTAAGGTTATAACTTAACCATGGGAACATAACGTATCTCAAAGAGATATAAGCAGTTTCTTTTTTTTTTTTTTTTTTTTTCAAGATTTAGAATCTCCCCAAAGGTAGTTGAAATAAAGGAAAATTCAAGACAGAAAATTAGAAGCTATCCATGGGTTGGGGGTGGGGGGAATCTTAATAAATGGCAAAGTTACACTAATAACAAACCAGAGAAGAATCATTCTTGAAACCAAGAATTGAACCTGTGCTGCTATTGCCAGAAGAGCCTTAACTACTGAGTTACAGCACTGATCAGTTTCTTTTGCTCTTCCCAGAAGTCTAGGGCAGCCAGTTTAAGCTTGCAGAGGTTTTTAACTGCTCAAGATAATTTTTAGGGCTAACTATGACATGAACCCCAAAATTCCTGTCCTCTGGATGGTGGAGACCAAGAAAAAGATCTCCACATGCTCACAAGGATAAGCTCTTAAGGATACAAAACAAGACAGAAAAACTTTATCCAGTATTGGTTTCAGGGACCCATAGCAAACTTGGGAACTGACCAGTTGCCAGACTGGCTTGAAATGAGAGCCTATAGGGGTCCTAAGCCCACATGTTATCTGGTGATACCTTCCTCTCGATTACAGAATGACACAGAAAGATAAATTCTTAGCACAAAGTGCACCAGATTTGCTACATCCAAAGACTAATCTCCCAAATCCTCTTTTTTTTTAATTAATCAAACTCTTTCAGAGGAGACAAACAGAGATGTTTAACATCCCTACTCCTGCCCCCACCCTCCCCCCCGACACACGGAGAGACCAGAAACTTGACTAGTGAGAATTTCTTACCCTTTATGCTGGCATGCCAGGTTTCTGGGTCCTCTTTACAGTTTCCAGAAGAATGGAGCAGCTTTTGATGACGCTGCTCACTGTGCCCTAACTGTGGGGGTTGAGCCACTTTACAAAAGAAAATCACTCTGCTCTGTTTTATGGAACCATAGGCAAAGGATTCTCAATTTAGCAAGATGCTGCCCAACAGGTTGCATGGGGAACCAAATTAACAATTTCCATCCCAGCTGAAGCAAAATATGCATAACAAAACAGACACTAGTCACCTCGTTCAGCACCCAATATTGATCTGTCAAGGCTCAAACTTTCTCCTGTTGGTCCCTGGGGTCTTTGATCCAGTTGGTCCCTGTTGTCCTTGGTCCACTCCTAGTGGGGAGGAATGACCTTTGAACGGTAATTCAGTGGGTGATCTCTGGGCAAGATGAAGAGTGAGTCACCCCAGGTCAAGCCCATTGAGCTTTCTCCAGGACTCACTAAATGTGACCAGATAAATAAGGAGAGTTCTCTGAGTTAGGTTTGCTGGACTTTCATCAGCAATTCTTTCAGAAATTCACTTTATGTATACAAACACACACAAAGACAAGACAGACAGAAGGTCTTCCAAATCAAGATCCCTAACTGAGAACTCCAAGAGTATCCCTTCTAAACCATCCTTCTATTCTCTTTATGAGAAATGTCCCCAAAATCTTCCTGACAGAGAAGTCTCTCAAAACAAGACCCTACAAATTAAGGAGAGTCAACCAAGACCCCAAAAGGAGCCGAACTGAGACACCCATAATGGAGCAACAGAAAAACTGAGACCCCTGAAGAAGCCAAACCATTCAGGAGAAGGAAGGAGGCATTGTCACCACCTAGGATACTCACCAAACCAAACACTTTGTAATGAGGCTACATCTACAGGCACTCCATGACCGGGCTATAGACAGACACCCTGTGATACGCCTATAATTATGGGATATCTTCCCAGGACTATTTCTCTTTTGCAAGTAAATCTATGCACATTGGGTCAGCAGTGCCCCACCAGTAGAGAGAGTATCAGAGTCAACCCCCTATCCAACAGAACTAAGCGGCTACTTGGGCTGGTGTCTGGATCCATTGCAGGAGAGGGCTACTGAACCATGGGCAGGTAACTACAAGGGCAATCCCAGAAGAGCCCCCAAATTTGTAATTGCCCAATGGGTTCATTTTGCCTGCTACCTAGACAGAGCCAGTTTATTGAGACAGGGGAATTGCAATGGAGAAAGAGTAATTTACACAAAGCCAGCTGTGAGGGAGACTGGAGTTTTATTATTACTCAAATCAGTCTCCTACTCTGTTGATAGTTTATTTTGCTGTGCTGAAGCTCTTTAGTTTAATGAGGCCCCACTTCTCAATTTTTGGTTTTGCTTCAATTGCTATTGAGGACTTCGTCATAAATTCTTTTCCAAGGCAAATGTATTGAATGGTGTTTTTTAGGTTTTTATGTAGGATTGTTCTAGTTTGTAGTCTTACACTTAAATCTTTAATCCATCTGAGTTAATTCTTGTAAACAATGAAAATAACAGGTTCAATTTCAATCTTCTGCATATGGCTAACCAGTTATCTCAGCATGATTTATTGAACAGGGAGTCTTTTTCCCATTGCTTGTTATTGTCAACTTTGTCGAAAATCAGATGATTATTGGTGTGTGACTTTATGTCTGGATTCCCTAACCTGAAGAAACATATTTTAAACATAAACACACACATAGCTTAAAAGCAAAGGAGGGAAAAATATATACCGTGTGAACACTAATCATATGAAAGCTGAAGAAAAATGGCTAATAAACTCATGAGATAATGAGAAGAAAGGAAAAAGGGATGGAAGGAGGAAATAAGAGCAAGTGAATTGTGATATAATTAGGCAGGGTCACTGGAACATTGAAGTCCTACCCCTCTCTGAGGTTCATAAGTAGATGCACAAGAGGCAGTATGAAGCAGAAGTCCATTTCACTTGTTGCTGGGGCTCTGGTCCCTGGCCCCAGTTAGCATCTAGAAAGTCAGCTGGATACCAGAGAGGATGCATGTTTTTTTTAGCCCACCAGGGTTGTTGGTTCCACCTCCCAATGTATCCCTCAACTGTGTACTTCTCACCATAGCCAAGGCCGCCAATCTAGCCCATGCTATTATTCCCTCTCCGCCAACTACTGCAGAAGTTTTGTTCATTGGTCTCATGGCTTTCCTGCTGCCACCTATCATTCCCTTTTGAAACAACCAGGATGATCTTTTAGAAACACAGATCTGACAATGCTTAGAGCCTCCTTGGAGCAGAAGTCAATGGTCCCCAAAGCCTCAGGCACCTCACTCATGGCCCCACACTCTTCTCATTATGGACCATCTGCCCTGACTGCCTTGCAGTTCTTCACAGCCCCAGACTTCTGCCCACCTCCCTCAACGTCTTAGGTCCTATTCTCTGTCTGGAACACATTTCTCTAATCTGGTTCCTTCTCATCCTTCAGAATCAGCCCAAACGTCGCTTCCTTGGAAAGCAATCAGATCCCTCTTACTTACTCTCCTGGAAATGCCTTCCTTTCACAGCACCTACCACAATTTGTAACCACGTATACATCTTTGTGTTTGTTTGTTTAAAGTCCCTCTTCTACCCAGAGATAAGCTTCACAATGGAAGGACTATGTTTTGTTTGTTTATTTCACCACTGTATCTTCAGCACCTAACACACAAAAGAAGCTTATTAATCTTATTGAACCTAGAATAGGACCACACATCTACAACCATCTGATCTTCGACAAACCTGAAAAAACAAGCAATGGGGAAAGGATTCCTATTCAATGAATGGTGCTGGGATAACTGGCTAGCCATATGCAGAAGACTGAAACTGGACATTTTCCTTACACCATATACAAAAATTAACTCAAGATGGATTAGAGACTTAAATTTAAAACTGAAAACTATGAAACCTTTGGAAGACAACTTAGCCAATACCATGTAGGACATAGGCACAAACAAAGATTTCATGATGAAGACACCAAAAACAATTGCAACAGAAGCAAAAATTGACAAATGGGATTTAATTAAACTAAAGAGCACTGAAGAGCAAAATAAACTATCAACAGAGTAAATAGACAACCTACAGAATGGGAAAACATTTTTCAAACTATGCATCTGACAACAGTATAATATCCAGCATCTATGAGGAACTCAAACTTACAAGAAAAAAACAAATAACCCCATTAATAAGTGGGCAAAGGACATGAGCAGACACTTTTCAAAAGAAGACATATATGCAGCCAAGAATCATATGAAGAGAAGATCAATGTCACTATCATTAGAGAAATGTAAACCAAAACCACAATGAGACACCATCTAACACCAGTCATCAGAATGGCTAGTATTGAAAAATCAAAAACTAACAGATTCTGGTGAGGTTGTGGGAAAAAAGGAATGCTTTTACACTGTTTGTGGAAGTGTAAATAAGTTCAACCATCATGGAAGACAATGTGGCAATTCCTCAAAGACCTAAAAATAGAAATACCATTTGACCCAGCAATCCCATTACTGGGTATATACCCAAAGGAATATAAATAATCCTGTTATAAAGAGGCATGCACACATATTCATTGAAGCACTATTCACAATAGAAAGACATGGAATCAACCCAAATGCCCATCAAAGATAGACTGGATAATACAAATGTGGTACATGGAATACTATGCAGCCATAAAAAGGAACAAGATCATGTCCTTTGTGGGGACACGGATGGAGCTGGAGGCCATTATCCTTAGCAAACTAACACAAGAAGAGAAAAGCAAATACCACATGTTCTTACTTATAAGTGGGAACTAAATTATTTATGAGAACATATGGACACAGGGGTGAGTGTGCTCGGAGGATGGAGGGTGGGAGGAGGGAGAGGATCAGGAAAAATAATTAATAGGTACTAGGCTTAATACCTGGGTGGTGAAATAATCTTTACAAAAAAACCCCATGACACAAGTTTACTTATGCAACAAACCTGCATATGTATATGCTCATTTATTCCTTTTTTAACTTTTAAGTTATATATATGTAAATGAACATATATATATGCTCATTTATATATATATAAATATTTATATATGCTCACATTATAAAAATATCACAATATAAATATGTCATATTTATATTATAATTATATCAATATTATCTTATAATATGTATATATTATATTTTATATATATATATATATGCTCATATTAGGCTGAACTACAATTTCAGATCCTAATCCAATAGGAATGAAGTCAGAGCAACACTTCTAGGGAGAAGCAGAAGGTTTGAGAGTCAAAGGAAAGTAAAATGAACATCTCCTCCAAAATAGAGGCTGGTCCAGACCACCTGCCCAGGAAGAATGAAAAATAGAGAAAGATGGTTAGTTTGTAATTTCCCAGAGGATAGAAAGGAAACTATTCAATTTTTCTCTCAAGTATTTCATTCTGACTTTTCTTAATACTCAATAGTCAAACTTTCAGAAAATCTGTTCAATGCTAGTGTTTCTTAGAGGAATGTTTGCCTGATTTAAAAAAAGCCATCAGATCACCTAAAACTCAAGACCTAAACTCTTCCTCACCCTTCCTCACATTATAGCAACCACTGTTGTTGTTGTTGTTGTTTTTTTTTTGGACTGTCATTCACGTTTGTAATTGTAGAATTTGCACAGTGCCTTAGAGTTAGTAAATGCTAATAACTACTGAATAAATGAATGAATTAGTAAAGAGTAAACAAGCACACATTATACAATTTGTGGACAACTAACCCCCCCGGAAAAAAACATAATAGAAGGTGACCCTAATCACTTGTGTTTACAGGTTTCTGCTCCTTGGCACACGGTGTTAGTGAAATTTATAAGCTAATATTTCAGAAAAACCATTTGTAGCATGTCATAGTCAATTAAAATTCTCTTTCCCATGACCTCCATTTGTAATTAGCACAGAAAATGGGTTTTAGCTGCTTGCTGGAATGTACATTTACTACTGTGTTCTCTGTCAAGTGACAAACAGCTGACCTTCATTTAATAGCTGGGTGTCTGCTGTACGCTTCTTCTGCTGCAATCACTGCAAGCAATTGGCTAAATTCTTCACCTGGATCGGATCAAATCCTGAAGATGCCATTTAGTCCAGTGAAGGTACAAAGTTCTGTCCCTTCACTCGTGCTGCCTCCAGGTTCCTTAAAACACCACTTTCTGAACCTATGTTAGTTGATAAACATAAAAACTGGAGTCAAGGCTCAGGGGAGTCATTGTTAAGATGTCAAGCTAGAGAGATGAGCAGAGAAGCAGAGGCAGGAGAAGCCAGGCCAGAGCAGGGTAGGTGGCTCTGACATAGACAGCAGCCGCTTGCTTGCACCAGGGCATAGAGAACCTCCGCAAGATCTAGATAAGAGACTTCCACTGCTGTGCGCCAAGAGGAAGGGTAAAGCTTACAGAGTGGATTCATATTATGAACATTTGAGTCAAATAAATAAAAAGATGCAACAATGAAGTGACTTAAATTTTTACAAGCATTTCCATCTCTCTATGACGACACTCCTGGAATGAAGGGGCAACTGGCAACAATGCTTCTATCTTCAAAGGGTCAGGGCATGCAAGTTACCTAGGGACTTGGTTTTTATGCAAGAAATGCTTAGTGAAAATGGATGACTAAAACACTAACATTCCCTTCTACTTGGCAAGCAAATAACTCAGAATCCATATTGGCAAATGCTATTTCATTTAGAAAGGAGAGGCTATTGATCAAATAAGCCTTTTCAATGTCAGAAACCAAATTTTACAGCCTAAGAATATCTCTCTCTTTTTCTTCCAATCAGTTTGAATAGTTTGAATGATTACAAGGGCCCTTTAATACTTAATCTAAAATATCCCTATCCCACCACTTGGCTACACCAAAATTTTCCTACCATGATATATGGCTTTAGCTTTTTTTTTTTTTTTTTTTTTTTTTTTGCTCCCTTTTATAGGCAAATTTCCAGAAAGAGAACTTACTTTAAGTTCATTACAGTTCTTAACCAGCATCCTGACATAACAGAGTACTGATATCTGGACAACCATTTACAGTCCTCAAAACATTTCCACATTTATCATTGAATTTTATCTGCACCATAACAATTATGGTTATTGTAATAAATTATGTTGGGAAAACTGGAAATCCACATGCAGAAGAATGAAATTATCTCACGTCATATACTGATCATCTCAATAGACACAGAGAAAGCATTAGGCAAAATTTAACATATTTTTGTAGTAAAAACTCAATAAATTAGGTATAAAAGGAATGCATGTCAACACAGTAAAGGCTATATATGACAAGCTCACAGTTTTCATTTAAAGCTTTTCCTCCAAGATCAGGAATAAGACAAAGATGCCCACTCTCATGACTTTTTCCTTATACTACTGAAAGTCATAGCCAGAAGAATTACACAAGAAAAAGAAATAAAAGGCATATTGTTTCTAATTGCAGATGACATAATCATATATAGAAAACCCTAAAGATTCACCAAAAGGCTATGATAACTAATAAACAAATTCAGTAAAATGCAGATACAAAATAAACCTACCTACAAAAATCAGTAGCATGTCTGTATACTAACAATGAACTATTTGGAAAATAAATTTTAAAAGCAATCACACCTATAATAGCATTCAAAAAAATCATAGGAATAAATTTAACCAAGGATGTAAAAGATCTATACACTGAAAACTATAAAACACCAATGGAAGAAATTTAAGACACAAATAAGTAAAAATATGTTTTATATTCATGGATTTAAGAATTATTACTGTAAAAATGTCCTGACTACCCAAAGCAACCTACCGATTGAACACAGTCTCCATCAAAATTCCAAAGGCACTTTTGCAGAAGTAAAAAGAAACAATCCCAAAATGTATATGGAACCACAAAGGACCCTGAACAGCCAAAGCAATCTTGAGCAAGAACAAAGCTGTAAGCGTTACATTACATGACTTCAAAATATCCTACAAAGCTACAGTAATCTAAACAATATGGCACTAGCACAGAAATTATATATATATATAAAATTGGAATATAATATATATATTTCTGTGCTAGTATATATAATATATACTATTATATATAATTTATATATATAATTTCTGTGCTAGTATATATTATATGTATTTAATATTATATATTATATATAACATATTATATATAATAAATATATTTTATATATAATATATACTAGCACAGAAATTGTATATATAATTGGTATATATGTATATTCCATTGATCTGTGTATAGATCTATATATAAAATATACCAATGGAACATATATATTATATACCAATTTTATTTATATACATGTGTGTGTATGTGTGTGTGTTTGTGTGTGTGTGTGTGTGTGTATACATATAAACCAGTAGAATAAAATAGAGAGCCCAGAAATAAATCCACTTATTTATGGTCAGTTGATCATCAACAAAGGTGCCAAAAACACATAATGGGGAAAGGACAGTCTTTTCAATAAATAGTACTGAGAAAAACTGGATACCCATATGCAGAAGAGTGAAATTGGACCTTTATCTCACACCATATACAAAATCAACTCAAAGTGTATTAAAGGCATAAACATAAGACTTGACACTGTAAAACTACTACAAGAAAACCCAAGGAAAAGCTTCCTGATATCAGGCTGGGCAATAATTTTTTCAGGTAGGACTCCAAAAGCACAGACCACAAAAGCAAAAGTGTACAAATGGGATTTATCAAACTAAAAAGTCTTTGCACAGGAAAGGAAACACTCAACAAAGTGACAAGATAATCTATGGAATGGGAGAAAATATTTGCGAACCATACATCTGATAAGGGGTTGTATCCGAAATATGGAAGGAACTCAATAGCAAGACAACAAATAGGTTAAAGAATGGGCAAAAGGCTGAATATGCATTTCTCAAAAAAAGACAAACAAATGACCAAGAGGTGCATGAAAAAATGCTCAACAGCACTAAAATCAGAGCAATGCAAATCCAAATCACAGCAGGTATCATTTCACACCTGTTAGAAGGGCTGTTTTCAAAAAGAAAAGATAACAAGTGTTGGTGAAGATGTGGAGAAAGCGACACTTGCATGCTGTTAGTGGATGTAAATTAGTTCAGCCACTATGAAAAATAGCATGGAGGTTTCCCAAAAAGTAAAACTGGAACTACCATATGATCTGGCAATCAATCCTACCTCTGGGTATATATTCAAAGGAAATAAAATCAGTATCTTAAAGAGATATCTTCATTCCCATGTCCACTGCGGCATTATTCATAATAGTCAAGATGTGAAATCAACCCCAGTTACCATCAGCAGATGAATGGATAAAGAAAACACGGTGTTTGCGTACAATGGAATGCTATTCAGCCTTTAAAGAAAAAGGAAATGCTGTCATTTGGGACATGGGTGAACCTAAAGGACTTTATGCAAAGTGAAATAAACAAGGTACAGAAAGGCAAATACTGCATGATCTCACTCAGAATATTAAAAAAACTCTAACTCACAGAAGAGTAGGGTTTATGATGGGTTGACTCCGAGGGATTCTATGGTACTGTGAGACAAGGTAGCTAACGTAAGAAGCCACACTTGCTCATTTCTGTCTGCCAACAAAATGTCATGAGCCCCTAACTATGGGATGACATACAGCTCTCTGGAAAGATGCTCTGAAGACAAAACTGGAGAGAGCACATGACCCCAACATCTCTTGCCTGGGTCACTGTATTCCTGAAAAGATGAATGACCTTAGTCCTTGCCTTTCCCTTCACTTAACAACTGGCAGGGCTAGTAATTATGCTGTCGTAATCAATAACCAGATGTTATTGATTATATAAACCTTGATGAGACTCTGCTTTAATGTAACTTGTGAGCAAGTGTGATGTGGTTTTGCGTGCACTGAACATCCACAGCCTGTCTATAAACTAGGAGCTAAAACACTATCCCGGGGAAGTCTAACAGAACCTCTAAGAAAGACTCCCTGGGCTGCAGTCCTCAGTAAGACTTCTCAATAAAATTTTGATTCTTTAAAAGCTTAATTTTTTCTTTAGTCAACAGTACAAAGGTAGACATTGCATCTCAGACATCTATTTGTGACATGAGAGCACCAAATGATGTCATAGCATCCTCTACAAATAGAATCACAGTAATGTGAAGAGGGGGTGATGTGAGAACTGAGACACCAGCATGGCCCCCACGGCCCGGGGTCCCATAAACCAAAAAATCATGAGCCACTGCACTCAGAGCCTTGGGCACGCCCACCTGGGCATTGATACGATTGCATCAAAACGGCAGCACTGTCACATTAAAGGATAATAGTTAATTAAACAGTATCTACTTTATGGCTTAATTTGTATTTTCTTAATTTGCAATTTCTAGTTTTAGAAATCCGTAATAGCATAAGCATAAAGTGATCTTGATGCTCATTTCACTGACTAATAAAAATGATTTAATTGGATACCTGGGGGTTATTCAACTTCTTCCCTCTAAAAGTTGTTCAAATGTTGAGTTTGAGAAGATACATTAAACCTGCTTTCCCCGACATTCATGGAAGATGGAACAATGGGTATCATTATCCACCCTCGTTTTGCTCATGAAGAACTTGCTCAATATCACTCCTCTAATCTGTGTTTGAGCCACAACCAGAGTCTCAGCTCTTCTAGGGTGGTAGAAAGAAGTCTAGGGGAAAGGTTGCTAACCAGTGGTCCACAGGCAAACTTTGGTCTCCTCCTACAAAGTATTAAAAAATTAAGATAGTTCACATTAAAAACCCCAATTTTCCGGTTTCTCTTGAAAAATTAGACTTGATGACAATGGCCCACATTCCTACAGGACAATCAACGGTCAGGGTTTGGAGTAGCTGCTCTGCATCAGAGGTGCCCAGACCTACCCCAGTGCCTCTCCAATCTCCTGGGCTTCTGCTCCAGTGCAAAGTCTGATTGAGCAGGTTTGGAGTGGGGCCTGAGATTCTAACAAGCTCCCAAGTGGTATGAATACTCCTGGTCCAGACATCTGACTCTGATCCTTCTGCCTCCATCTTTCACTTTTAAGGACCCCTCTGATTACATTGGGCCCATTTGTATAATCCAGGATAATCTCCTTATTTTAAAGTCAGATGACTAGCAAACTTAATTCCATCCACAACCTTAATTCCCTTTTGCCATGTCACCAAACATATCCACAAATTCTGAGGATTAGGACCTGGTCATCTTTGGTGAGCCATTATTCTGCCCACTATATTCAGTAAATATGTATTATTATTGCTATTCAAATTAAGTTAATTTCACCTTTCTACCCTGCCCAAAGCCTTGGTCAGAGAGGCAAGATCATTAAAATCTGGTTCCTCTGGCACTCAGTAATGTCAGCTCAGGCTCTTGTTTGTTTTTCTCAGTAAAACCAACAGTAGCCAGCTGTTATCTTGAGGCACTATATAGGCAGGCTGATGACAGGGAACCTGCTTGGCCCTGAAAAGTTCTCCAAAGCCAGTGAGCACCCAGTCAAAGCCAATACAAGCTCAGGGGAGCTCAGAGAGTTGAGAAGGTCAAGAACGAACATCTGATTTTAAAATCAGATGGCCAGGCATAGTGGCTCATTCTTGTAATCCCGGCACTTTGGGAGGCCAAGGTGGGCAGACCACTTGAGCCCAGGAATTCGAGACCAGCCTATGCAACATGATGAAACCCCATCTCTACCAGGAAAAAATATATATATATGTGTGTATATATATATATACACACACACACACACACACACATCCATATTTTAAATATATACAAGTATATAGATAATACATATACATGTTTAAATTTCATATACATATAACTACATATAAATTTCATATACATATACATATATTTTATTTATTTATATATATATATATATAAATTATCTGGGTGTGGTGGCACACACTGGCTACTTTGGAGGCTGAAGTGAGAGAATTACTTGAGCCCGGGTGGCTGAGACTGCAGTGAGCTATGATTTCACCACTGTACTCCAGCTTGGAAGACAGAGAAAGATCCTCTCTTAAAATAATAATAAATCAGAGCTTAATTGTGAAACACCAGAGCATTGAGAAAACGCTCATTGCTCCAGTGTGTCATGCTTAAGCTCTGATTTATAATTATTATTATTTATAGAAGTGAGGTGCCTCCCACACCCACTGTGGAGCTGGACCACCGCAATAGCCTTCTGACTGCCCCCACCTACTCCCTTGGAAGAAAGGGAAGAGGCAAGTCTTCAGGCCAACATGGGTTTCTACTTAGGCTCCTTCATCCTCAGGCTATGTGACCCGGGGAGAAGCATTAACTCCGCTGGGCTTCCTTTTCCCCATCTGTAGGATGGGTGTGATTAGCCGCACTTCGCAAAGCTGTTGCAAGAACTCGCGATGACATGCGGCACAGGGCAGCTGTTCGGGGCTCCTGAGCAGTGACACCGCGTCTCGTCCTCCGGTCCCCTGCAGCCTGATACATCCCAGCAGGAGTCATTGCTTCCGCGCTTTTGGTTTCCACTTCTCCATCCCTTTGCCCACAACCTGTTTCTTGCCCTCTGCAGCTAAAGCACTTCGCACTTCAGTCTCAAATTACCTTTACAAAATCCTTTTGTTTCCACTAATAATGACTGAATCCTTTCACCTTGTAAAATATTCTAATAGTACAGAAATAAATGCATACAGAGTGAAATATGCTAGTCCCTCTTAACTCTCACTCACTGCCCCAGACAACCTCTGCCAATAGTTTGGTGTAGCCATCTGGCCTTCCGCACACATGTACGTGCACATACACACATATATAATGTCTCATATAAATATAGTATTGTGCGTTGGGCTCCAATTAGCCTAGGTGGGACACGCTTATCTCTCCTGCATATCTGTGCCCCTGCTGAACCCCTGTAATTCCTGTGCCCCCTTCCTCTAGGCCTTTACTCTCTAGAAAGGGCTGGGTTAGATTCCACAGGCTTCAAGCTGCCTTCCCACCTGCTGCTGCTGCTTCTGAATTCCAAAGACAGCCATTCAGTGAAATATACATTTTTCACCAGATATATATAAAGTCCTGCATGTTGTCAACATATGTGAGCTTCCTTGTAACCCCTTGCAGGGTCTAGAACAGACCTGGGCATGTTGTAGACAGTTCACAAACAAATAGCAAGCATCGTACTAATGTTTACCACTCATAACTAACATTCATTGAGTACTTACCATGTGTTAGACACTGTGCTAAGAACTTTTACATAAGAGTCACACAACTAGCAAGTGGGCGAGCCAGGTTGTTCGGAGCCAGTCCTATTGACTCAGAGGTGCACGCTTTTACCTACCATGTTGTATTGGCTGTGGGTCTCTGCTGTGGGTGGGTCCCATTCAAGCCAGATCACACCTATGCCAGAGACCCCGGTGTTGCTGGTTTCCTCTGTTCCTCTCCAGAAGCAGACCCAGACCCTGGCTTCATTCCCAGTTTCATCCTGGACTTCCCCCTGTGGGCTCATCATCTTCCTCCTGCATGGCCTTGATCCATGGCTTCCCAGCCTCAGCCTCTCAGTCATGCATTAGACTCACACCTGGATTCTGCTCCCTCCGCTCCAGCTTTCCTCCCACCCCAGCCCTCAGCCTCATCATCCTGAGCCTTTGAAAGCTCAGGAAAAGCACAGCACCTGACTGTCTTAGTCATGAATAATCAGTTCAACCCAAGTCCCGCTGATGGGAGGAAAGGGAGATTTGACACTGATGAGCAGATAGGTAGGGCATCTGCTCACAGCCATTAAGGCTGGTTCATCCACAGATGTGAGCACTCTGGAAGCTCCACATGGGAGAGGAAACGCAGCACGAGGCAGGCTGAACACGACAGTCAGTGTGTATTTGTGATGAAAGAATCTCAACGCTCCCCGTCAAGAGTGCTGTCATTCTCATCTCAGGTCCTGCTGACTCGAAGAACCCTGGGAGATAACGGGGTTTGCTCAGCCTCGTCAGCCAAGTTACCTAGAAGCAAATTAGCTTTATTAAGCCATGACATGGTGACGCTATAAGTATGGAGTACTGTAAGCAATTTTCCACTTTCTTTAGTACAGACATTTTTTCTGGCAAACTTATCAAAGTGCATCTCTCTAATTAGCTTCTGTGGCTGACATGATTCGCAGAGCCAAGCCAGCAAATCGAGGGTCAGCTGACACAGTGTTTTGTTAAAAGTGCATTATCAAAGGCTATAGGATTTACAATTTTTAAAAATATTCTCGTGGCATATGCACTTGGCACCTAGAATATGCAATGCTGCTCGAAAACAAATGTATGAAAACTCACAGCACTGATATTCAATGAAATGCAACTAAGACGTCAAATTACCATTTTATTTTATTAAATTCACCTTAAAGTTTTTTTGTTTTTTGAGACAGAATCTCTCTCTGTCGCCCAGGCTGGAGCACAGTGGCATGATCCCGGCTCACTACAGCCTCCACCTCTGGGATTCAATCGATTCACCTGCCTCAGCCTCCTGAGTAGATGGGATTACAGGAGCCCACCACTATGCCTGGCTAATTTTTGTATTTTTAGTAGAGATGAGGTTTCACCATGTTGGCCAGGCAACCAACAGGTCTCGAACACCTGACCTTGAGATCCATCCACCTCCGCCTCCCAAAGTGCTAGGATTACAGGTGTGAGCCACCATGCCCAGCCCACCCTGAAGTATTTTTTACTAAATGATAGCCAATCCTGGGGATGCTGAGGTGAACCTGATTTACTTATGCCTAGTGGAAGCCATGGTCAAGCTGTACAAGACTTTTGGGGAATAATTTAACAGTACATATTCAGAATATACTGTTTTCCACCCTTTTGCTTGGTAATAAAAATTGGAAAGTTTTTACATGTTCTCACTTATAAATGGGAGCTGAACAATGAGAACACATGGACACAGGGAGGGGAACACACTGGAGCCTGTTGCAGGGTCAGAAAGAGGGAGAACATCAGGGAAAATAGCTAATGCATCCTGGGCTTAATACCTAGGAGAGGAGTTCATAGGTACAGCAAACCACCATGACACACATTTACCTATGTAACAAACCTGCAAATTTCTTTTAAATGGAGGGTTCTAATGAAAGAGGGAGAAGCTCCCAAATAAAATGCTAAAGATCTGAAGAGGTTTATTACAGCATGATCTAAAATGGGTAAACCCAAAAACAACATACATGTTCAACCATAGCATCTTGGCTAATTACAACACAATGTAGCAATAGTCTGTAGTAAATAAAAAACGGTAATTATAAATATTTAGCAACAATAAAGTCTATTTATGATAAAATGTTAAATGAAAATAGAATACAACCCGAGTTCCTTGTAATCCCATCTATGTGCCTATTCAACCAGGGACTCAGAAGGAATTCCCAGCAATGAAAATAGTAGTGTCAGCATTCATGTAAGACATTTTTTAAAATCAAAATTGCCTTTAATATGTTTATAACTATGTTTATAATATAAATTTTAAAATTGTTGAACTTGTACATATTAATGCTAAGATGATTTTAATTTTTTTTTCCTTGTGGCAAAGTAGATGTTTTGTGGCTGGAATAATCAGCCTTCTTCTCCCCCAGTGAGTAGTTAAGCTTTTCAGCCTGTATTATTTCTTTATCTACCTAAGTGCCCTGGGATAAAAGCCCCAACCTTTCAACACAGCACCTTGAGAGATGGGGCTTGTACCAGCGAATTTAGCAAAAGTCAGTGGCATAATGACTCATCACTGCCTGAAATCAAAGTGGTTTTTCTAAAAGAGGGAGAGTTGTAAACCTAATCCCTGCCTTTTGATCCTCGTCAGGCTAGGGGCAGGAGAGAGAAACTTGAAGAAATAAAATAAATGAGTTCAATGAGGATTATGTGCTTACTGTGCACTCCTGACTGTGCTAAACCATTTAGTGCAGGGAATAAACACCTGTGCTCTGGAATCCAGGAACCTGGATTTGACTCCAGGTCTACCTTTTAGCAGCTCTGTGGCCTTTGGTTTAAGTTACTCAACCACTCTGAGCCTTACCCTTCTCTCCATTCATCAGGTATTGACTCCATGTCAGGCACTAGGGTGAGCACTAGGAAAAGGAAAACTTACAGCTAATCACTAGATGGACCTCATTCTTCCTAAGCGAACATGAAACTTTTATAAAATTACCATATTCTAGGCCAATTACCCTTTGGAGAAGGGTAATTACTCCTAATCTCTTACAGTTATCTTTTCTCTGAACCCTTTGAGGATAATCTCAGTACGTGGGGGGGACAGCGGGGGGGGGGGGAGTTGGGGAGGGATAGCATGGGGAGAAATGCCAGATATGGGTGAGGGGGAGGGAGGCAGCAAATCACACTGCCATGAATACACCTATGCAACAACTTTGCATGTTTTTCACATGTACCCCAAAACCTAAAATGCAATAAAAAAAAAAATAAAAAAAAATAAAAAAAAATAAAAATTAAAAAAAAAAAAAAAAAAAAAGAACAGATCTGTAAAATAGGCAACTTCTAATGAGATAGATACCTGCCAGCCCTGTTAAGAAATGAGAACACTGTGTAAATCTCCTAAGAAACATCGCTGAAGACTTCTCAGCAAAGACAGAAAACACTACATACCCAACAGAAGACTTGGCTCAACCCCCCACTCTTCACACTTCCTTCCCAAATGCCAGAAGGAGAAGCGGGGGCTGGCAGGGGCTCTCCCTTGCCCATCTGCCATCAGCCCAGCAGACTCAGGGCCTCTCTGTCTTCATAATGTCTCCCTGCTCAGACACAGCCCCTCCCTGCCCGCAAGCCCACCCCCATTAGTGAAGGACACTATAGCTACCTCACTCTCCCTCCTTAAAATGCATGACGAGGAGGGGCTGTAACTATATAATATATATTTTATTTTCTTGTCCTGAATGTTCTGAAAGGCACTGCTTAATTGTCATGACCTGTGTTTGTCAAATGGCTCCTTATCTTTGTCTCACCTCTGTTCTTTGAGTCATTAGATCAGTAAAGTTGTGACAATTTGTTTTTAGTTCTAAGGAAAGACAAAAGATATCTTTGGTATATGATGAGTACATTCAAGTGTGTGTGTGTGTGTGTGTGTGTGTGTGTGTGTGTCTGTAGCAGGATAGAGAGGGGGAATCTGTGATGATGAGGATGAAGGTGGAGTTTTTACTGAAATGGAAAAAGGCTTCTGGCTGAATGACTCCAAGTTATTATGATTTCATCTCATAAAAAAAGGGATAAGTAGTTTCTATTTAGAGTCTAAACTAAGCTTGAAAAAACACCAAGCAAGCCTAATGCCTGTCATTCTTTCTTTGCTCCTACTTTCTGACAGTTACCTTTTCTCTGAACCCATTGAGGATAATCTCAGGGGCAAAGTTCTGAGTCATGAGCAATACCAGAAGGCTCAGTGGCCTGATGGGGAAATTCTCCTCTCTTAGGTGACCTCTGAAATTATACTTCTAATCCTGGATGGAGAAGGCAAATGAATCATTGTCAGTCTGGAGGTGCCCTGAAACTACCCAAGAAACTGGCCAAAGGACTATAGTGAAAACAAGAGCTAGAAGAGAAGGCCCAAGTATGGTGCCTCTGGGGCTATTCCCTACTGGGCAGGTAAATTTAAGTCATTGGATCAAAAGAGCATAATATGTCCAGATCCATCAGAGTCCTAGTGCTTAAGATCACCACAGGAGTAAATTGTTATATATTCAACCACTGGTCATTCAACTGCTATTGAGAGCCTACTATGTATTCGCTGAACACCAAGGCACTAATACTCACCAACTAATATATGCCAGGCACTGTTCTGGCCTCTGGAAATTCGAAGGGAAAAGGTAGACAAAAATCTCAGACCCTAAGTGACTTACCTTCAAGTTGGAAGAATTTGAGCACTTAGCAATAAACTAATAGACATCTATTAATGTTTTCCTGGGATGGTCTCAGTTTGCACATGTTATTCCAAACAAATTATGAATAGCATCCTCTTTTACTTTTAAAATTATTAGTTTGGAAGGATAAATTACATGGTTACTCTACTAATAAGCAAGGAAGTTAAAAATTGGATTTATCAAAATAACGACTGTAACAGCTGAAGTTTAAGTGGAATGCACTTAAGTGGAAATCTGACTGAAATTATTTGAAAAAGAATGAGCAAAAAAAAGCAATGACACTGTGAGTGAAATCAATTATTTTGAAGATTACAAATTTTATTTGCTCTAAAGGGAAGCAGAAAAGTGGAACAAAAACTGGTGTGCCTCTAGAGTTTATTTTTATTATGAGAGAAATAGTAGCCTGTTTGTATGTTAACGGATTCATCTGCTTAGAAGGGAACCTTGATGAGTAAGGAGTGAAGGCAATTGCTGAAGAGCTATCCTTGAGTAGGAGAGAGGAGAAGAGAGCCAGTGTGGATACAGAGGGAATGCCATGAATAAGAGAGATTATGGATGGACGGATGGATGGATGGATGGATGGATGGATAGACAGGTGGGTAAGTAAGTGGGTGGGTGGATAGATGGATGGAAAAATGGATGGATGGACAGATAGATGGGTACCTAGGTGGGTGGGTGAATGAACGGAAAGGTGGGTGAGTGAGTAGGTGAGTGACTGAGTGAGTGGGTGGGTGGGTGGATAGATGAACATATGGATAATAGATGAATAAATGAATGGCTAGATGAATGGATAGATGATGGATGGATGGATGGATGGGTGAGTGGGTGGGTGGGTGCCTAGTTAGGTGAATGGGTGGATGAATGAATAGATGGACCAATGAGATGAGATAGGCACAAGCTTAGGTAAATGTGGTAATGTATGCTAGTAGAAATTCTCATTATGTTGCCTCCATTTTCTTAGCAAAGTAAGAATCTAGGCCCTCTTTGGTGGGGTAGAGGTGTTAAGGACTTGAGGAAGAGTGGAGAATTTGTGAGGCGGGTATATGGAAAACTGGGAGAGTGAATAGACTTGGGAAAGATGCAAAAATCATCTGGTATCCCACATGAATGCTTGGGATGTGTGGTCTTCGCTGCGATGAAAGAGGATCAGCATGATTAGGGGGTTTCTCTCTAGCCACATTTGCTGGTTGAGTGCATACCTGAAGTTGTGGAAAGTTGAATGTTAACAAGCTTGCAGATCTAGTCAGACAATTACATCGAAAGCACAAAGTAATGAAGGGATACGCATGGCAGTGATTAGAATGTTGGAATATGAAATATAAACTGGGTAAAGAGAGAAATGGGGGACGTGAGGAGATTTAGTGGTAGGGAATAGTATGTGGTAGGGTCATTGGAAGGGAGGTCCTTGTGGGGTGCAAATGTTGGATTGGAGGCACTAAATCTGGAAAGATAGGAAGTAGCAATCAGAGAGTGGGATGGCAGAGGGTGAACTGATGGAGGAAGTATAGTTATTGGTAATGACAGCAGGGCATGGGAGTGGGCACCTAAAGTAGAAATATCAGGGTCAGCTAGGCGTGGTGACTCATGCCTGTAATCCCAGCACTTTGAAAAGCCGAGGTGGGCGGGCGTATCACTTGAGGTCAGGAGTTTCAAGACCACCCTGACCAACGTGTTGAAACCCTGTCTCTACTAAGTAAACAAAAATTACCTGGACCAGGTGGTGCTTGCCTGTAATCCCAGCTATTCAGAAAGCTGAAGCAGGAGAATCATTTGAACCCAGCAGGCAGAGGTTGCAGTGAGCCAAGATCACACCACTGGACTCCAGCCTGGGCAACAGAGCAAGAAAAAAAAAAAAGGAGGAGAAGAAGAAGAAGAAGAAATATCAGAGTCATGCTGTGTAAACTAGTGGCTTGTTGATAGATTTAATAGCTGAAAAACTAACACACCTCAAAATGCCTGAGCTAGAAAGGATATACAGATGTATTTTACTCAGGCTCCCACAAATAAATATACAATTTTGGGAAACGTTGTAGCTTTTAAAAATCTTAGGTTTTCAAAGTGGGTCATATGGAGAAAGATATCTATCACACTTTGTTGAAAAATAAAAAGAGGAAATTTTCCTGATAACTCTTCTAGCCATATTTACCCTGAGTCGCTGAAGGATGATTCTGTATGAAAAAGCATGTTTCTCTACTATTTCTCAAATAACAGATAGTCTGAGGGTAACAGAAGAGTTAATTAATTTGAGTTTTATCAGGTGAAGACTGCTTACGTACTTTGGGCTGAGAAACAAAAAGAAAAGATAATTAGTTAAAAAAAAAGTTCAGGGCAGCATGGAAAACATTGAGATTTGGAATTTTTAATGAGGATAAGGAGTCAGTTTCTTAAGACCTTTTCTCTGCAGAGAGAATTCGTTGCAATTTAACCAAAGAGTGACATTTGGTGGAATTGACAGGAAGAGCCAATCATACCTTATGACATCATCAAGATGAAGTTTGCATGAATCTGCCAAGGCTGAAATCCAACAGGAGGCCAGGATTGAGCCAGTTCCTTGGAATGACTCAGCTATGGTTTCCTAAAATTGGAATCTCATTTCAAGATTCTGTTCCTTTGAATCAGCTGCTCCTTCTGCTTAGCACATTCTTTCTGCTCTAGTTGATAGAATACCTTCTTATGTTAAGGCTCATTTGCACTCCTGCCAAAATTAAAACTAGGAACCACTTCTATTGCATACATCTGTATTCTAGAATTCATTTCACTGTATGGTGATTATTTATTGGTAGAAGTTCTTATTCCAATTCAAATATTTAGTGAATGGATTATTAAATATCTATATTGCACTAAATATTTTGGATACAAGTGAAAAGTTTCAGTAATTCACCAAATGAAGTAGTGAGTGTGACACAGACAACTACCTTATATGAAATTTGGAGCAAATTTTTCACTTTTAAAGCATATGATTTAAAACTTACAGAATGGTTCTATCAAATATTTTTCTTCCTTTCTCTTTGGGATTTTATTACTTTTCTATATTTTAATAAATGTAAATACAAGGTGTAAAAAGCCCAGCTCCTTCCTGACCCTTGGGCAATGGTGAGGAGTGAGCATCAGAAATTTCCAAAGGATGCTCTCTTCTTACACACTTCTGCAACTCTGCATCATTGGACTTGTAACGGGAAGAAGGATCTCAGCCCAACGTTCTGCATTTGGGCTGTCTTTACCTATCCCTTTCGTTATTTCACTTTTTCCCATAGAGGAGAAACCATCGATTCGGTTTGATACGAACAGGGTGATGATGGCTAGTAGGCAGGATCATTAGGTTAAAGACATGTATTTTACTTCTGAAGTATTTCAGGATAAAGATCTTTCACAATATAAAAATGCATAAATCTTGCATATCTGAAATGTTCTTGTTTCTTTGATAGGGTTCTAACATTTTGCTGAGAGTTTTTTTCTAATATAAACTTTTATTTTGGAAAGAGAGATGTTGATTTCTTTATCAATAATTGGCAACTTGCCTCCATTACTATTCAGCATTGAACTAAAGGTAGTAGCCAATGCAATTATTAGATTGGTCCAAAAGTAACTGTGGCTTTTGCCATTACTTTTAGTAGATAAGAGAAGTCAATTATAAGCATAAAAATAGAAAATTTTACAGATGTTATAATAGTATAACTAGAAAATCCCAGATAAATCAATGATGCCACGAGCTCAAACAATAAAAGAATTCCATAAAATAGCAAGTCATAAAAGTGACATAAAACATCTGCAGCCTTCAGTTACAGGATTCTGGGAAGATAGCAGAATAGAAGCACCAGAAATCTGTCTATCCACCTAGGCAACAATTGCACTGACAAAATATGTCTGATGTAAGTATTTTGAAACCTTGGATCCATTGAAGGTTTTTAACTTCCAGGGGAGGCTTGGATGGTAAATTACGATTAATTTTAGTCAATTTCAGCTCTTAGCACAGCAGTGGCTACCCAGCCCCCACCCAGCCCCATGGCAGACAGCTGTGCAGGTGTTCCTGGAGCAGCTTGCTTGCAGCCTTATAGAACTAAAGTGGGCAGAAAGGACCCTGTTCTCCAAGTATTTGCGATCTGTGCTCTGATTACTGATTACCAATTGCAGCTTCTGATTACAGAGGTTCAGACAAAGAGGCAGGAGGCCATTGTTGTGGTTTGGACCCTAGCTGTGGGTGAGTTAGATAACGTGAGCAGGAGACCTCTTTTCCCATAGGAGACACCCAGCAGATCTTCGTTGATGTTACCCTGGTAGATACCAGAATCTGGTAACAAACATAATTTAGAGAGCTTACAAGAAGAAAAAATAGAAACATCAAAAACGCTTCTAAGATGGAAAGCCTGGGCACCTGAATGGAGAGTGTTATGCTGATGTAATTTAGAAAGTTGAATAGAAATATTAGAGTTACAGTGTGTGAATTGGTGGCTTGTTGATAGATCTAACAGCTGAAAAACTAATCTACTTCAAAATACCTCAGGTTAGATTATATGCAGACTTTACATAACTCAGACTCCCACAAACAAATATGCAATTTGGGGAAAAATTATAGCCTTTACAAATCTTAAATATTAAGAATGGGTCATATAAAGAAAGAAATAAATATATTTATCATACTTTTTTAAAAAATAGTAAGAGGAGATTTTCCTGACAGCCCTTCTAGAAATCTTTACCCTGAGCCTTTGTAGAAGAAAGATTCTGTCTGAAAACGCAGACATTGTTTTAAGACCCTGTCCTGCTGAAATGACTTCCAGGGCATGCAAAAGGCTAGTGCGTTTAATAAAAAAAAAAAAAAAGAAGTATTTCTAAAGATACCCATATGGTAGGTTTGTTGTAAGAATTAAACAGGATAATGCTCTTAAACCTGTTAGCAAGACTTTTTACTTAGGGCTCCTCAGTAACAGCAGCTACGACTGCCACTACTCCTCTGCGCAGAGATAGATTGCGACGAACAAATGAAACAGCAAACCCAGGGGAAGGAGGTCACCTGATTTTTAGAGTTGCTACTCTAAATTATTAGACATTAATGGATACAAACATCCAATGTTTAACAAAAAAAATCATAAGGCACACAAAAAAACTCAGAAAAACATATGGCCCATTTAAAGAAAAAAAAGATAAACCAGCTGATACTGTTCCTGAAAAAGACCTGATGGTAGCTCTACCGAAAAAAACTTTAAAACAACTGTCTTAAAGATGCTTCCTTCAGCTAAAGAAAGATGTGGAGGGAGTCCATAAAATTATGTATGAATAAATTGGAAATATCTGTGAAGAGATAGGAAACATAAAAGGAAACCTGAAAGAAATTCTTGATCTGAAGAATACAATAACTGAAATTTACTAGAGGAAAGATGAGGCCAAGCAGCGCTGTTTGCAGGCTCCCATAGAAATAAACCACAGTAAGTGTGTGAATCCTTCACCAGCAACCAAGGTATCCAGGTTCTGTCATCAAAATTGACTAGAGGCCGGGCACAGTGGCTCACGTGTGTAATCCCAGCACTTGGGAGGTCAAGGTGGGTGGATCATCTGAGGTCAGGAGTTCAAGACCAGCCTGGCCAACATGGTGAAAACTTTTCTTTACTAAAAATACAAAAAAATTAGCTGGGCATGGTGGCACATGCCTGTAATCCCAGGTACTCGGGAGGTTGAGGCAGGAGAATCGCTCGAACCCAGGAGGCAGAGCTTGCAGTGAACCAAGATCGCACCATTGCTCTCCGGCCTGGCCAACAAGAGCGAAACTCTGTCTCAAAAAAAAAACTTGACTAGAAGGCTGGCATGATACTTGGAGAGAAGGAAGAGCACTGTGGTGCAGTGGCCCACCTGAGATCACACGGGGAAGGGAAATACCCTCCCCCCAGCCAAAGGAGGCAGTGAGTGAGCACACCACCCAGCTGGGCAGACTGTGCTTTTTCCAGGGAACCACGCAACCAACACATCAGAAGATCCCACTCATGAACCCACACCACCGGGGCCTAGCATCTCAACTCCAAAACTTGCAGATTCTTATAGCCTCTCAGCTGGAATCCACATAAGCCTACCAAACTCCCTCCTGAGGGGAAGAGCAACCAGCACCAGCTGTGACTGCCTGCTGTCTAAGTCACTTGAACTCCTTGGGGAAGAGGCAGCAGCCAGCAGTGGGACTCGGAACTGACTAACACACTAAGCTCCCTGGGTGGGGGCAAGGCAGCACCCATTTCTATAGCTCCAGGATGCGCTTTCTCCTTGCTGGGCAAGGGAGGCTAGATGACTTGGTCCCAAGACTTGTCCCCACAGCCCAATACACAGGCAGTGGCAGTCTGTGGCCAGAGCGCCTCTTCAGGTCTAATGCTGACCCATCCTTTCCTCAGTGGGCAGAGCTTCCCTGGAGTATCTCCAATAACTCCAGCCAGATGCCCAGGGACAGATTTCGGATCTTCCTGGGCCTGAGCCCCTGGGGAGAGGGGTGGCCGCAGTCTCTGCAGACCAGCAGACTTAGCCTCTTCTCCTGGTAGTTCTGAGGAATCCAGGCAATCCAGACAAGTGGGTTTCCCCCCAGCAAAACACACCCCTACCACCAAGGGAGAAAGTGCTTCATTAAATGCATCCTGCTCCCTGTGCCACCCAACTGGGTGAGACCCTCCAACAGGGATTGTCAGACACGCTATACTGGAGCGATCCTGCTGTCATCAGCTTGGTGCTCCTCGAGGTCAGAGAGGTCCCAGAAGAAGGAACAGGCACCCATCTTTGCTGCTCTTCAGCCTCCTTGAGTGACATCTCCAGGCACGGGAGTGAATCAGATGAATACGGCCTGAAGTGAACCCTCAGGAAACTGCAGCAGCCCTACAGAAGAGGGACCTGACTATTGAAAGAAAAACAAGCAGAAAGCAACAACAGCATCATCAACAACAGAAAGGCCCCCGCAAAAACCCATCCAAATGTCAGCAGCGTCAAAGACAGAGAATAGACAAACTCCAAAGATTTGAAAGGATCAACAACCAAAAAAAATGCTGAAAACCAAAAAGGCCAGAGTGCCTTTTCTCTGAGTGATCGCAACATCTCTCTATCAGAGGTGCATAACTGGATGGAGAATCAGATGGACAAATTGACAGAAGTAGGCTTCAGAAGATGGTAATAAAAACCTATGCTGAGCTAAAGGATCATATCCTAACCCAATGCAAAGAAACCAAGAACCGTGATGAAAGGTCACAGAAATTGCTAACCAGAATAACCAGTTTACAGAGGAACATAAATGACCTGGTGGAGCTGGAAAACAGTGTGAGAACTTCGTGAAGCATATGCAAATATCAACAGCTGAATCAACCCTGTGGAAATAAGGATATCAGAGTTTGAAGGCCAGCTTACTGAAATAAGACATGCAGACAAAAATAGAGAAAGAGGAATGAAAAGGAAGGAATAAAGCCTCCAAGAAATATGGGACTTCATAAGAAGACCAACCCTATGATTGATTGGGGCACCAGAAGGAGACGGAGACAATGGAAACAATCTGGAAAACACACTTCAGGATCTTATCCAGGAGAACTTCCCCAACCTAGCAACAAGTCAGCACGCAAATGTAGAAAATACAGAGAACACTACTGAGATACTCCCTGAAAAGACCAGACCCAAGACACAATCATCAGATTCTCCAAGGTCAAAATGAAGGAAAACTGTTAAGGACAGTCAGAGAGAAAGGCCAGGTCACCTACAAAAGGAAGCCCATTAGACTAATAGCAGACCTCTCAGCGGAAACTCTACAAGTCAAAAAAAAAAAAAAATTGGAAGCTAATATCCAGCATTCTTAAGGAAAGTAATTTTCACCCCAGAATTTCATATCCAGCCAAACTAAGCCAAGGAGAGGTAAAATTCTTTCCAGACAAACAAATGCTGAGGGATTTCATTACACCAGGCCTTCCCTGCAAGAGTTCCTGAAAGAAGCACTAAATATGGAAAGGAAAAACCAGTACCAGCCACTGCAAAAACACACCAAACTATAAACACCAATGACACTATGAAGGAATTGCATCAACTAGTGTACAAAATAACGAAATAGCATCATGATAACAGGATCAAATTCACACATAACAATACCATGTGAATTGTTTTAGCAGTGTCTAAAACTGCTAAAGCAGTGTTAAGAGAGAAATTTATACCACTAAATGCCCACATCAGAAAGCTAGAAAGATCTCAAATTGACACCCTAACATCACAATTAACCTTAAATGTAAATGGACTAAATGCTCCAATTAAAAGATACAGACTAGCAAATTGCATAAAGAGTCAAGACCCATTGTTGTGCTGTATTCAGAAGACCCATCTTACGTGCAAAGACACACACAGGCTCAAAATAACGGGATGGAGGAAAATTTACCAAGCAAATGGAAAGCAAAAAAAGCAGAGGTTGCAATCCTAGTCTCTGACAAAACAGACTTTAAACCAACAAAGACCAAAAAAGACAAAGAAGGGCATAACATGATGGCAAAGGGAACTATTCAACAAGAGGAGCTAACTATTCTGAATATATATGCACCCAATACAGGAGAACTCAGATTCACAAAACACGTTCTTAGAGACCAACATAGAGACTTAGACTCCCACATGATAACATTGGGAGACCTTAACACCCCACTGTCAGTGTAAGGCAGATCAATGAGACAGAAAATTAAGAAGGAGATTCAGGACTTGAACTCAGCTCTGGATCAAGTGGACTGAGTAGATGTCTACAGAACTCTCTACACTGAATCAACAGAATTTACATTTCTCTCAGTGCCACATGGCACTTATTCTAAAATTGACCACGTAATTGGAAGTAAAACACTCCTCAGCAAATGTAAAAAAACTGAAATCTTAATAAACAGTCTTTCAGAGCACAGTGCAATTAAATTAGAACTCAGGATTAAGAAACTCACTCAGGACCACACAATTTCATGGAAATTTAACAGCCAGCTCCTGAATGACTCCTAGGTAAACAATGAAATTAAGGCAGAAATCAAAAAGTTATTTGAAACCAATAAGAACAAAGAGACAATGTATCAGAATCTCTGGGACGCTGCTAAAGCAGTATTAAGAGAGAAATTTATAGCACTAAATGCCCACATCAGAAAGCTAGAAAGATCTCAAATTGACACACCCTAACATCACAATTAAAAGAGCTAGAGAGGTAAGAGCAAACTAATCCAAAAGCTACCAGAAGACAAGAAATAACTAAGATCAGAGAAGAACTGAAGGAGTTAGAGACACAAAAAACCCTCCAAAATATCAATGAGTCCAGGAGCTGTTTTTTTAAAAAAATTAACAAAACAGATAGACCACTAGCTAGACTAATAAAGAAGAAAAGAGAGAAGAATCAAATCAACACAATAAGAAATGATAAAGGGGATATCACCACTGACCCCACAGAAATACAAGCTACTTTCAGAGAATACTAGAAACATCTCTATGCAAATAAACTAGAAGAAAATCTAGAAGAAATGGATAAATTCCAAGTGGCATACACCCTACCAAGACTAAACCAGGAAGAAGTTGAATCCCAGAATAGATCAATAACAAGCTCTGAAATTGAGGCAATAATTAATAGCCCAACAACCAAAAAATCCTCAGGACCAGATGGATTTATAGCTGAATTCTACCTGAAATACAAAGAGGAGTGGCTACCACTCCTTCCGAAACTAATCCAAACAATTGAAAAGGAGGGACTCCTCCCTAACTCATTTATGAAGCCAGCATCATCCTGATACTGAAACAGGAAGAGACACAACAAAAAAAGAAAACTTCTGGCCAATATCCATGATGAACACCAATGCGAAAATCCACAATAAAATGCTGGCAAAATAAATCCAGCAGCACATCAAAAAACTTATCCACCACAACCAAGTCGGCTTCATCCCTGGGATGCAAGGCTGATTCAACATATGCAAATCAATCAACGTAATCCATCATATATACAGAACCAAAGACAAAAGCCACATTATTATCTCAATACATGCAGAAAAGGCCTTTGATAAAATTCAGCATCCTTCATGTTAAAAACTCTCAATAAACTAGGTATTGATGTAACATATCTCAAAACAATAAAAGCTATTTGTAACAAACCCACAGCCAATATTATATTGAATGGGAAAAAGCTGGAAGCATTCCCTTTGAAAACTGATGCAAGACAGGGATACCCTTTCTCACCACTCCTATTCAACATAGTATCAGAAGTTCTGGCCATGGCAATCAGGCAAGAGAAAGAAATAAGGGATATCTAAATAGGAAGAGAGGAAGTCAAGTTGTCTCTGTTTGCAGACAATATGATTTCATATTTAGAAAACCCCATCATCTTAGCCCAAAAACTTCTTGATCTGATAAGCAACTTCAGTCAAGTTTCAGGATACAAAATCAATGTGCAAAAATCACAAGCATTGTTTACACCAACAACAGGCAAGCAGAGAATCAAATCAGGAATGAACTCTCTTTCACAATTGCTATAAAGAGAATAAAATACCTAGGAGTACAGCTAACAAGGGATGTGAAGGATCTCTTCAAGGAGAACTACAAACCACTGCTCAAGAAAACAAGAGAGGACACAAACAAATAAAAAAAAATTCCATCCTCATAAATAGGAAGAATTGATATTGTGAAAATGGCCATACTGCCCAAAGTAATTTATAGTTTCAATGCTATTCCCATCAAACTACCATTGACATTCTTCATATAATTAGAAAAAAAAAAATTTAATTTCATATGGAATCAAAGAAGACCCCATATAGCCAAGACAATCCTAAGCGGAAAAAAAAAAAAAAAAAAACAAAAAACAAAAACAAAGCTGGAGGCATCATGCTACCTGACTTCAAACTATACTACAAGACTACAGTAACCAAAACTGCATGGTACTGGTACCAAAACAGACATATAAACCAATGGAGCAAAACAGAGACCTCAGAAGTAACACCACACATCTACAACCATCTGATCTTTGACAAATCTTACAAAAACAAGCAGTAGGGAAAGGATCTCCTATTTGGTAAATGGTTCTGGGAAATCTGGCTAGCTATGCAAAAACTGAAACTGGACCCCTACCTTACACCTTTTACAAAAATTAACTCAAGCTAGATTAAAGGCTTAAACATAAAACCTAAAACCATAAAAACCCTAGAAGAAAACCTAGGCAATACGATTCAGGACATAGACATGGGCAAAGACTTCATGACAAAAATACCAAAGCAATTGCAACAAAAGCCAAAATTGATAAACAGGATCTAATTAAACTAAAGAGCTTCTGCACACCAAAAGAAACTATCATCAGAGTGTACAGGCAGCCTACAGATTGGAAGAAAATTTTTGAAATCTACCCATCTGACAAGGGTCTAACATCCAGTATTTATAAGAAACTTATATTTAAAAGAAAAAGACCACCTCATCAAAAAGTGGACAAAGGATATGAACAGACACTTCTCAAAAGAAGACATCTACATGGCCAACAAACATATGAAAAAAAGCTCAACATCACTGATCATCAGAGAAATGCAAATCAAAACCACAGTTAGATACCATCTCACACCAGTCAGAATGGCAATTATTAAAAAGTCAGGAAGGAATAGATGCTGGCAAGGCTGTGGAGAAATAGGAACACTTTACATTGTTGGTGGGAATGTAAATTAGTTCAACCGTTGTGGAAGACAATGTGGCAATTCCTCAAGGATGTAGAACCAGAAATACCATTTGACCCAGCAATCCCATTACTGCATATATACCAAAGGAATATAAATCATTTTACTATAAAGACACATGCACACATATGTTTATTGCAGCACTATTTACAATAGCAAAGACATGGAATCAACCCAAATGCCCATCAATAAGAGACTGGATAAAGAAAATGTGGTACATATATACCATGGAAAACAATGCAGCCATAAAAAGAAATGAGATTATGTCTTTTGTAGGGACATGAATGAAGCTGGAAGCCATCATCCTCAGCAAACTAGCAGAGGAACGGAAAACCAAACACAGCATGTTCTCACTCATAAGTGGGAGTTGAACATTAAGAACACATGGAGGACACAGAGAGGGGAGCAACACCCACCAGGGCCTGTTGTGGGGTGGGGGATGAGGCGAGGGAACTTCGAGGACAGGTCAATAGGTGCAGCAAACCACCATGGCACACGTATACCTACGTAACAAACCTGCACGTTCTGCACATAAATCCCTTCTTTTTTAGAAGAAATGAAAAAGAATTTACTAGAAGGATTCAAAGGTGTATTTGAGTCAGCAGAGAAAAGAATCAATGAATGAAGATAAGACAATAGAAATTGTTGAGTCTGAGAAACAGAAAGAAAAAAAAGATGAAGGAACAGTGAGCAGTGCCTAAGAGATCTGTGGGACACCACAAGCAGGTCAACATACACATGGTGGGAGTCCCAGAAAGAGAAAGGGGTAGAGAGAATCTCTGAAAAAAAGGGATGAAAACCTCCCAAATTCACTGACAGACATGAATACGATCACCCAAGATGCTACAAGAATACCAAATACAAGGAACTTAAAGAGACCCACAATGAGACACATCATCAACCTGAGGAAAGATAAAGAGAAAATCTAGAAAGCAGTAAGAGTGAAGTGATTCATGCTATACAAGGGATCCCTAATAAGATTATCAGCTGAGCATGATGGTTTGTGCCTGTAATCCCAGCTACTCAGGAAACTGAGGTGGAAGGATCACTTGAGACCAGGAGTTTGAGACCAGCTGAGCAACATAACAAGACTCTGTTTCAATTTTTAATTAGTCAGACATTGTGGCATGTACCTGTAGTCCCAGTTGAAAAGGGAGAATTGCTGGAGCCCAGTAGTTCAAGTCTGCAATGAGCTATGATCAAGTCACTATACTACATTCTGGGTGAAGAACCAAGACCTTGAAGATTGTCATCAGAAACTTTGGAGGCTAGAAGGCAGTGGCTGATATATTCAAAATGAAAAACAAAAACAAGAACCTGTTAATCAAGACTCCCGTATCCAGCAAAACTTTGCTTCAAAAGTGAGAAAGAAATTAAGACAGTCCCAAAAGCTGAGGGAGTCTGGTACCACTACATATGCCTGCAAGAAATGCTAAAGGAGATCTGCAGATTGAAATAAAAGGATACTAGACAGTAACTCGAAGTCATATGAAGAAATAAAGATCACAGTAAAGGTTAAAAAAAAGTATTATTATAATAATGGTTCATAACTCCACTTTTGTTTTCTACATGATTTAAGAGAGTAATACTTTTTTTTAAATTCTCAGTCTAAAAGCTAGTACTATTATAACTTTGATTTGCAATGCTACATTTCTTCCTACATAATTTAAGACAATGATGCATTAAAACAATTAGACTAAAAAAAAATAGTCTTCTTATCCACAAATAATATACAGAGGGCATAATATCAAGGAAAACCACATTTTAAATCACAACTAATTTTAAATACTTAGTGTAAGATATATTGCAGAGTCAAAATGAGGAAACTGAGGCCAGTGTGAAAAAAATGAGAATCCAATTTATTCAGCTCTTGGGCGAGGTTCTGTGGTCCAGGAAGGGGCCAGAGAAGTCGCAATGGGCTTCTCAGGGCATGGGGTTTTATAAGGAGTGGAGGTAGTTGATTGGTCATTGGGGAAACAAAGAGCAGACAGTTTCATTGGTAAGGAGGTTTGATTGATTGTCAGGGAAACAAAGAGCAGACAGTTTCATTGGTCAGGGGGAGTTAAGATGCCGATGGGGTGAGCTGCCATTGGTAGTCAGACGGGGCTAAGGGAAACAAAGAGCAGACAGGTTCATTGGTGAGGAGGTTTGATTGATTGTTAGGGAAACAAAGAGCAGACAGTTTCATTGGTAGGCTGACTGGCTGGGGAGGTCAATGTTAAACTGCCGTTGGACAAATCTTTGGCGGGCTTTTTAAATTTTGAAGGTGTTGAGTGAGGAATGCAGGAGTGGGCATGTGGAGCCTGCATGGAGAGGCCAGATAGGAGTGGGTGTGGGGAGCCAGCATAGAGAGGCCTGATAGGAGTGTGGGTGGGGAGCCAGCATGAAGAGAGATAAGTGTGTCCATTTGGCTCTTAGCAAGGCAGCCGGCCTTACACTTAGGAATATATTTAACAAAAAATTTGCAAAACCTGTGTGCAAAAAAGAATTATTCCTGAAGTGTACAAGAAGCTTTACAATAAGGGAAGGCAAATCTATATGCAAAATATATGACTATTTCAGGAATAACAAAACATTGTTCTTTTCATGATGGAAGTTGTTCAGTGTAACCAGTCTTCCACAAGGTAATGGGCTGATCCCCCAAGGCATGGTGCCATATTAAAGGCTCAGTGTTGGTCTCTGCTATTAGCAAATTGTGCACTCAGTGGGGAGTATAGCCAGGTCAGCCTTTGTAAATGGAAGTCCACGTTGCTGAGCCCCAAACATAATCTCCACCCCCTCTACCATGACCACTTTGTTCACAAGCCCATTGGGCAATGATAAAAGTGGCTGGAAAGGAGGCTGGTCCACACAACAGGTCCTTATTAGAATTCTCTCCCCTGGATTCATCCTTTAGCAGGACTCAATAGTTTATATTTATATAGATATGGTTTGAATGTTTGTACCCTCCAAATTTCATGTTGAAATGTGATCCCCAGCATTTGAGGTGGGTCCTGGTGGGAGGTGTTTGAGTCATGGAAGTGGGTCCCTCATGAATGGCTTGGTTTCCTTCTCACGGTAATAAGTGAGTACTTGCTCTGTGATTCTCATTCTGTGAGTTCATGCAAGAGCTGGTTATTTAAAGAGCCTGGCACCTTCTTGCCCCTTGCTCCCTTTCTCGTCATGTAACAGCCTGCTCCTGCTTTGCCTTCTGCCATGAGCAAAAGCTTCCCGGGCTTCACCAGAAGCCAAGCAGACTCTGGCACCATGTTTCCCGTAAAGCCTGCAAGACCATAACCCAGAACTTAAACCTCTTTTCTTTATAAATTACTCAGTCTCAGGTATTCCTTGATAGCAATAAAAACTGGCTAACACAATATTGTTATACTCTGTGCCCATTAGGAGTCTATTTACATATTTCTTTCACAGACTTCTCTGTCACCAGGCAAGTTCTCCATTTCCTTGTAAGTCATTGATTATGTAACCAAAGTTTTAGCCACAGCCGGTGACCAATATAGACCCATGTCTCCTGCCATGTCTTCTTCCACGTGAAAGGAACAATCAGATGCATTGTTCGAAGTTCTACCCACTGGGAGGATTTCTCTTCACCAGCGCCCCTCGGATCCATCTCAGAGTGCAGCTGCAGCATTGCACCTGTCCAATTTTGAATGATTCCTATGTATCATGTAAGCCATGTGTAAGTCAAGCATAAGCTTTTTCTTTCTCAGTCAAACGGGCATGGAGAACTCACTATGGAGCTGTAGGTGCAGGTTGGAGGGAGAAGACAATGTAACAGGAGTGGGGGTTGTGAGAATCTGGGCCACTTCCTCATGAAACTTCTTTGTAACTTCATGGCCTGCTTATGCTTGATGTCACATATGCCACTTCCATTTGAGGTTGACATACGCTTTGCACCTCCAACTTCATGGCTTGCTTGGTCAGACAATACCCTGTGATGGGCAGCTCAGATCACATGGTAACAAGGTAACATGGTCAGTGTTTAGTCTCTGCTAAGATCTAGTAACAGTCCAAAAACTGCTTCCCAAAAGGAGAGTAGTTATCCACAGAAGGTAGCAGGACTTCGCTGAAAAATACTAAGGATCTAGCACGGTATCCTGCTCATGCCTGTAGTCCCAGCTACTCTGGAGGCTATATGGGAGAATTGCTTGATCTCAGGAGTTTGAGGCCAGCTTGGGAGGCATAGCAAGACCCAGTCTCTGGAAAAAAAAAAAATTTTTTTTCTAAGAATTTGCACTTTGATTTACCTGAAGGGGCCTTACAAAGGCTCCAAGTAGCTTCCCTATCTAACACTTTAGAACTGTGGCATATGCTTGGTTGTACGGTTCAAATGACAGAGCAGGAGGGACAGCAGCCTGTGTCTTTTGGGGAACCCTCTTTTGTTCGGGGCCCCATTCAAAACTGGCAGCTTTTCAGGTCACTCAGTAAATGCACCCAAGTGAAACCTATGTTGCCTTCAACTCCCAAATGGTACACTAGGCATTGTGTCTTTTTCTTGTTAATAGGAGGGATCAGGTGCAGCAACTTGTTCTTTACCAACAAGTCCTGGACCATTAAAACTCTAGACATTTCATCAAGGTGGCTAGACCCTGAAGTTTCCCACCCTATTATATGCAGGCATGTTGCTAATATGTCTAATGCAATTGCTACTTCATGCTCACCAGTTTCAATCAGCATAATGGCATCAATGTAATGGACCAGTATCTTCTAGAAGAAAAAGACAATTAAGATCTCTGAAGACTATTAAAAGTTAGGAATAAAGAGTGGATATACCCCTGAGGGAGGACAATAAAGATGTGTTGCTGGCTTTGCTAGCTGAAAGTAAGTTGCCTTTGATGGTCTTTGCCAGTAGATACAGAGAAGAAAATGTCAATCAACAGCTGCATAGCAGATGCCCGATAATGCGATGATTTGCTTCAGCAACAAAACCACAGCAGCTGCAATTACAATCACAGCCTGATTAAATTTGAAATAAATCTTTATTATTCTCTAAGATCTATCTTCTATACAGGTCAACTAGGTGAGTAGAATGGGAAATGTGGTAAGAATCAGTGCCCTTACATCTTTGAAGTCCTTGATGATGATGACACAAATCTCTGCAATTCCTCTAGGAATACAGTTTGCTGTTTTCATCGGTAGACACTGTTCTGGTGCTTTCCATTTGATCTTTACTAGAATAATAGAACCCACTCCATGAGTCATGGAACCCAAGTAGGGGTTCTGCCGGTTGCTGAATGTGTACATTGCAACTACTCAAAGAGCTGGAAAGTAACCAGAGGATGGCCTCTGGGTTGCACCGGGCACACTGTGGGATAGACGTGAGCCAAAACTCCATTGATCACCTGACCTCCATAAGCCCCTACCTGACCCACTGGACTACAGTAGTGTTTTGAGTCATCAGGAATTAGTGTCAATTCATAGCCATTGTCCAGTGATCCTGGTTGAGTCTTGTTATTTTCCCTTCCCCAATGTAAATAGCCATAGGTTCCATTGTGGAAGGCTGGGGAGGAAGATTAACAGTGTACATTCTCAGCAATATAGCAGGGCTGTTCTTCAAGGGGATACAGCCTCTCCTTCATTCAAGGGATGAGGGATCTGTAAATTAATTCAAGTCTGAGAATGAATTGAGGGGTCATAATTCTGTGCTTTGATTTTTCAAGACAAGGCTATGATCATTAAATCTAGAGTTTTTCTGCTTATACAGATCAAATAAGACTGCAGTATGTTGACCATCTCTTTCAGTTTTAGGGATGCCACGATCAACTAGCTGACGCCAAAAACCTCTGTAACTCAGGCTGCTCTGATGACTGGCTGACTTGGCTCCTCTGTCTATTACCCTAACCATATCCACCTTGTCTTGTGATTAAATGCCACCTCTTGGGCCTTCCCACCTTAAATCCCTTATCACTACTGTGTTAGAGTCTCAGTTCAGTGGTAGAAGTTCCCAAGCTAATTTATGAAAGCCACTACGGAAAGCTTCAAGGTTGCCAGATTTTCCTCACTAGCTCATTTCTCACAACCATGATGAGGAGCATGTCCTCTGGGCCTTCCCAGGGAGCGTGAACAAGTCATACGTGATGAACTCACTGCAGCACTCCAATCTCCCGAAGTTTTGGGTATCTTCCTCCACAGTATGGCAAAGCAATTCCATCATTTTCACATTTATTTAGTCTGACATATCTCTGGGTCCATATTTCACTTGACCCACCAAGCAAACTTTAGAGTCACTCCTGGCCCTTTGAGCTAAAACACTAAATTTGCAGTGCGCTTAATGGACTCTGCTGTGGACTAAATGTGTCACCACCACCTCCTTCCTCAAGTTCCTATGTTGAATCCTAACCCCCAATGTAATGTATTAGGAGGTGTGGCATTGAGAGGTAATTAGGTCACGAGGGTGGAGCCCTTTAAATGAATTTAATGCCCTAATGAAAGGACAAAAAGGAGCTTTTATTCTTTCTCTCTGTTCTCTTGCCACGTGAGGATACAATGAAAAGATGGTCATCTGCAAACCAGGAAGCATACCCTCACCAGATACTGAACCTGCTAGCTGGCATCTTGGATTTCCCAGCCTCCAGAACGATGAGAAATAAATTTTTGTTGTTTAAGCTCCCATTTGAATGGGTATTTTTGTTATAGCAGCCCAAACTAAGGCAGATGCATAACAGTCAATTCGGTCTGATCTACCTTTACAGTTTTTCCACTTTGATCCCACACCCTTGAAATCCACACGTATTCCTCTGATTTCTGTCCATATAACTTGGGAAAGTCTTGCCAATCTTAAGGTATGTATCATACTTCATCACAAAGTCATACTTTACACCTCACCCTTTAGGGCTGGCCAGAACTTGAGCCTAGTTACAGGTCAAGAAGCAAGGAGAGGTGGTGGAGTAGATTCCGGGGAGGGCCAGCAGAGCCCTGTGAGGAAACTACACAGGTTCCCAGGCCAAGGACAGGTGAGCTCCCCAGGCAGGGGCGGGAGAGCTGCTTCTACTGGAGAACAAAGCTTGGTGGAACTTTGGGATCTAATGTCCCTGACTTCGCTGGAATCTGTTCATCTTTCCCAGAGTTTAACGGAAGAAACCCTGTAGGTTGAGAATTTAGCTTTCACTGTAGTTCTGCCACCTGCAGAAATAAACTTCAGGTTTGGTATACAGAAATCTTGGCTCTGCAGATAAAAGATAAAAGATTGATTTCAGGACAGTCCTAGAAACTTTGTACTGAGACGTTAAGCAGTGGTACTAATGCCCATTCCTCTCTTATTCCATGCCTAGGGTTCACTTAGCAATCCCGTCATGTGATATGGATGATTGGCAGGGCCAAGAGTTGGCATTCCTATTTCCTCAAAACCCCATTTACTTCTAACAAAAGTGTGATTTCATGGGCAATTCTCAGCATAAAGGCAAACAATTTATGAAAATAGTGACCCCGAAGCCTATGGGTGGTGAATCACAGGTGGCATCTCAGAGGAGTGATGGGGAGTGGCTGTGTGCTGCCCCTCACATGCTTGCAGCATTTTCTACTTTTGAATTTTCTCAACAACTATATTATTTGAATTATCCACAAAACTCCACTAAGATTGAGTTTCCCTGGGTTAAAAAAGTTGATGTGTAAGCATATTCAGTAACTTAAGATTATTCAAATACTAAATCCAGGTCCCCTATTTTCAAGTATATATAATGCTTTTAAGAAAAAGCTCTAATATGCAAGAAATGCAGCTATTTTTTTAATATGTGAGTTTAGCTTCTGCTATAGTTTAGATGTTTGTTCCCCCAAATCTCGTGAAACTTGATCCTCAGTGTTGGCATTGGGGCCTAACGGGAGGTGTTTGGGTCATGGGGGTGAATGCTTCATGAATAGATGAACGCCCTCCCTTGGGGGTGAGTGAGTTCTCACTCCATTAGTTCCTGCAGAGCCCGGCACCTACCCACTCTCTCGCTTCTGCTCTATGTGATCTCTGCACCCAGCTCCCCTTCACTTTCTACTATGAGAAGACGCCCTCACCAGAGGCAGATGCTGAATTTTGACTTTCTAATCATCAGAATCATGAGCCAAATAACCTTTTCCTGTACAAATTACCCAGCCTCATGTATTTCTGCATGGCAACACTAAGCAGACTAAGACAGCTTCTGTCTCAAGCTTCTATTTGTCCTGATATTAGAAAATGTAATCCAGACACGTTCAGTCACCAAAAGGTTTTTTCAGCCAGACATAAACTCTGTCAATTCAGAACTTCTCTCTCTGGCCCTTTTCCTCCTGCTTCCCTGGTCGTAGCTCTGGGGACTTCTGTGGCATGTAGGCTGAGGGAGGGTGAGGGAGTGGCTGATCCACAGCTACCCTTAGTCCATGCTGGTTTCCACTGCAATGTCCAGTCCTGCTCATTACTCATAGTGAAACCCTCTGAGTCCTCTGAGGCCCCATTAGGACTTAGCCTGCACAGGCCCCACTGCGATCCCCTCCACTGTCCTTTGGGATGCTAGAGACTCTGCCATATCCCCCATCTCTTCTTCTCACACTCATCACACTCTTGGGTACACAAGAATGCATTTAGGACCGTCCCGGCTTCCTCTCTTTGTCACAGCCCAAATAGCCTTCCTTACTTCAAAGGATTCAATACTGTGTTCTATATAATGGTGGTATTAAAGTAAGCCTACAAATTCTTTAATATTCCTCCCATTAAAGACAGAGACTAATTATTTTCCCCTTTTATATAGGCCATTCTTAAGGACTCAATTCTGAATGAGTGGCAGAGGCAGATGTGACGCTGTGTGCCCCCCAAGGCTGGGTCATGGAAAAGGATATGGCTTCCACTCCGCTCTTGGTCTGTCTAGATATGCTGCCTTGGAGCCAGGAGCCACTGTATGAAGAGTCCAGCTACTTGGGAGCCACCAGGCTGGCGAAACTGCTTGGAGAGAACCCAGAGAGACAGAGAGGCTGAGGATACCCAGCTCTCCAGCACCCAGCTGTTCAGTCTTCCCATCCCAGGCTTCAGATGTGTGAGAGAAGACACGTCTGGGATGCCACGGCTCTACTCATCATGTGAGAGCAACCTCATGCAAGGCTCCGAGCCAGATCCACCCAACTGAACTGCTCCCAAATTCCTGATCTACAAAACACAGATATTCTATAGGGTGATTGTTTTAAGCGACTATGTCTGCAATGCAAGTATAGACAATTCTTTCTGGAGTCTACTGCTATAGAACTGTTTTGGTTTGGAGAATGCAGAGGGATTAGGAAACTAAGGTTGGGTAGCTCATGCAAGATGATAAAGTTAATGGGATTTGAGCATGCTTGCTGGGCCACATTACACATTACACTCCCTCTCTAGCCCATCTGACCATCAGCCTTGTCCAGAGCCACCATTCTCCTGAAAGATATGCCGATATATAAATTTTGAAAGTAAGCACATATTTTCCTCTGCAAAATTGAGTCAAAAAAGAAAATAAGCACATATCAATAAGAAATCCCAAGATAAGCTATTGAGGGTATCTGTTAGAACACAGGATTAGTCAGAGCAAGTTAAATTTTTTTTTTTTCTGAGACGGAATCTCACTCTGTTGCCCAGGCTGGAGTGCAGTGGCATGATCTCGGCTCACTGCAATCTCTGCCTCCCGAGTTCAAGCAATTCTGTCTCAGCCTCTCGAATAGCTGGGATTAAAGGTGCATGCCACCACCCCCAGCTAATTTTTGTATTTTTAGTAGAGACGTGGTTTCACCATCTTGGCCAGACTGGTCTCGAACTCCTGACCTCAAGAGATCCACCCTCCTCAGCCTCCCAAAGTGCTGGGATTATAGATGTGAGCTATCGCGCCTGACCTAAATATTCTTTAACATCCATAAATTACTGAGAGATTTTATATTTAGAGAAAAAGCAAGAGTTGCGAATGCAAATATCTTTGTCTTTATAAATAAAATATCTGTATGGTAAAGATTGCTGTGATTAAATATCCATGTCTAGAATCATTCTGTTATCTAAAGGTTTTCCTAACACTTATGAAAGGTTGACAATTTGGAGGTATCTCAATGTTTCTGATGTGGTAATGATGATGCTTGTCACTAGGCATTTTGGTGCTGAATAGGACCAAATGAGACTGAGGCAAGGAATCAGTGCTTTTAAAGATGGTTTTGTTTGATTCTCATATAATTGATCAGGTGTTGAGTGAGAGGCCACCACTTGGCTCTCGTGAGAACATGAGATAAATATTCATCCAGAACGTTAGGTTTACGGGTGGTGATCGTCTCTGCAGTGCACACCGAGCTGATGCCAGAAAGAACAGCAAGATCCTTTTATGCTGTGGTGATCGGCATCTCCATTGAAGGCTCCATCCATTCGAAAGATAAAAATGTGCAAATCATGGAAGTTTAAGCAGGAAAAAAATGAATTTAAACCCCAAGGCCCTACAATTATGAGGATAATGCCTTTCATTATGGTTATTCTACATTAATCTCCCTCCAGCACTGTGAGTAATAGCGTTTTCCTCTAGGGTCAGCAAGGCTGGGGTTTCCATGGGGACTTGATTGCTCTGTCTGTATGGAAACTCAGCTCCATCAGAGGAGGACAACGTTTTTGGCTTTGACAGGATGAGCAGTAACACACAAGGAGATGTAGGCTTTTCAAAGAAGAGAAGATCGTAGGGTCCCAGTTACGGCCTTCTCCATCGCCCTGCGTGCTGTTGAATGTGGAGGTGTGGCTTCAACCTTTGTGTAGCATTTTGACAGCCAACCAAGCAACTGTTTGTCCACCCTGAGGAGACAGCCGACATGTTCATCTGGGGAAACAGACACTTTGTTTCATGAGAGGACAAATTAGTATCATTTATTTGACAGCAAATTTGCCAAACCGTAACAAAATTAAAATGCACATACATTTTGAATCCAGCTATTCCACTTTTAGGAATTTATTTTAGATGTTATACTCACACGTGTAAACAATCACACAGGTATGCAAATATTTATTGTAGCCCTGATTGAAATATTAGAAGTCTGAAGCTAATTGTTCAACAGTAGGAGCTGGTTGTATAAAATAAATTCATCCGCACTTTGGAACACTATATAACTATATATATTTTTTAATTGAGTTAGATCTATATGTATGAAATGGAATGGACTCCATTGTTTGTTAAAAAACAATAACACTGTATTGTGTTCCATCATTTATACTTTTAAAATGTGAATATTTGCAGTTTGTGTGTGTGTGTGTGTGTAAAGAGAGAAAGGCTGTTTTGTGTGTGTGTGTATATATATGTGTATATATGTGTGTGTGTGTGTGTGTATGTGTGTGTGTGTGTGTGGAGAGAAAGAGAGAAAGGGAAAGAGAATATCTCTAGCAGGACACCCCAAAACCCAGGGAAGCCCCTTGGGGTCAGGAAAAGTCGGAAGATTCGCAAGTGGCTATGTGCCAGGGAGAAGCTGAGCTATGATGTGATTGCAACTGAACCCAATGCTGATCGCTTCTTGGGGAGATCAGGGCCTGCTCTAACCCTGAAGAGTCGTGCCAAACTGAGGCAAGTGGAGCCAGCTTCTGTATTCACACATCAGCCAGTCATAGGCCATGCACGTCCCTAAAAAGGGCAATACTCCTCACTCAAGGGCCACTCCAGGTGACAGATGAGCTGTGAGCCTCTGCAGATAATCCTGGCAGCTGCAGCATGGACACTGAGGATTTGATGGAGGGGAACTGGGGAACACCACAGCAGCTGCTACCTACAGTCTGCTTCCCTGTTGTGATTATTTAACTTCGAGGACACCTGCCTTGTCTCTCTTATTTATAAACATCTTATACTACTTTGCTTTTCTGTTGAGTCTAGCAGAGAAACAGACAGGGTTAAACAGCAAAGGTCAGTACATGAAAGGTAAGAAGCTAGGAACAAGAAAGCAGTTTTTGATTCCAGCCCCAGTTCTGTTTACACTTAACTGTGTGACCTGAGTCAAAACCTTCAACCTCTCTGAACTTCAGTGCTCTCGTTCAAAAAACAAAGAGGGTTACAGGCATGATTAACTGATTGACTGCCCTGTTCTCACCAGTGTGGCTTTTCTGCAACTCACTGTAACAGCATTTCATTCTGGAGCAGGGTGACAGACATCTATTGTATTTTCTACATGATATTGATATCGTTTCGCCCAAACATCGCTTCTCGGCCTTTTGGCTAAGATGAAGTGTCGTTTTGCCCAAATACACTAAAAATCCTAACTCAAGTGAGCCATGTGCCAGAGCAACAGTCAGTTTTTAGAGAATGGGCTGTAAATTTGGGGGTTATCTTAGCCCATTCAGGTTTCTATAACAAAATATTATAGACTGGGTGACTTAGAAAACAGACATTAATTTCTTACTATTCTGGGCACTGGGAAGTGCAAGATCGAGGCACTAGCAGAAAAAAAAAAATCTCACATCAGAAAAGCAGAATTAATTCAGGAACAGCATCTAACATGCAATAGTCAATGTATTTTGATTGTCCCCAAATGTTCTCTAAAACTGTCTTCTTCCTTCCGCCTTTCCTTTCTTCTTTGTGGCTCTTCTTCCTTTCTCCAGGATTCAGTAAAGGTACCTATAAACATCGCTCTACTCGAGCTACAGGTTGCTCAGATGGTCTCTTTGGAGATTATATAGATGCTGCTACAGAGCCATGGATATTTTTAAGTTAACATGTTAAAATATGTTACCTTCGTTACTTACCTTGTTAATCAAATCATCCCAAATTTGGTCATGGGAGCTCCTTCAAGCCAGCTGCCATATGCTTCTGACATGACACTACCCACCTGGTAAGACCTCCTTTTTCTCTGTCTCAACAAGACGTTCCAGTCTCACCTGAGCTTGGCCATTTCTTCAAGAAAGAAGTCCCCTCCTTTTGTAAAAATCTGGCTTGAAAACGCCTGGATTAGGGGGAGATGAAAGAACTAAGCAAGTTGGTTCTTAACGTGTTTTCATTATGTGGAAGAGCAAGGATAAGCTGGGGCTCACCACGCTAGAGGGAGAGCGAGAGAAGAAGTTTGTGGAAGTGCAGTGGCGGGGCCTCCAGGAGCCTGGGTCAGACAGCTGCGTTCAAATCCTGGTCCCACGGCCTCGAGTAAGGGCCATAACTTCTTTGTGCCTCAATCTCCTTATCTGGGAAAACTGTGATGCAGCTGAAAACACGAGGTCTGCTCTCAAAGAACCCGAACTGCTCTCATCAGCAAGTACAACAAGGGACACTGACCGAGCGTGCTTTACACACTGTGTCCCACACAGATGGCGAGAAGATGGAGAACAGGAGGCTCAGGAGAGGAAAAGAGGAGACAAGACTTGGCACAGCAGATGCAGGGAAAGGATGAAAATTGGGAGATCAATTCTTAGTCTTGGTTCCGTCCTGGGCAAATCACTTCATCTTGCTGGGCAATGGCATCTAGAAGATAAATGCATCTCTAGACCCAGAACTGTGCCTCTCAACCTTGGTTGTGCACATGACTCAGAGGGTGATCTAATTAAAATAGAGACTCTAGTTTTGTGGGTCTGGATGGGGCCTGAGATTCTGCATATCTAACAAGCTCTCTGATGAGACTGACGCTGCTGCTCATGGACACACTCTGAATGGAATTTAGATCAGAGATTGGTGAACTTTTCTCTGTAGAGGGCTGGATAGTAAATAGTTCGGCCTTTGCAAGCCATGCAGTCTTTGTCACAACTACTCCACTCTGCTGTTGTGGCACAAAAGTAGCCATAGATAAAATGTAAATGAGTTTGCAAAATAACACGTCATTTACAAAACAGCACACGTGCATGGAGCCAGATTTGGCCCATGGGTTATAGATCATCCACCACTGTTATAGGCGATATCTAATATTCCTTCCAGTTTTGCTCTTCCTTAATTCATATTCAACAAGTCCTTAACTGAGCACCTACTCCACATCGCAGCCTGTATGTTATGTGCTTTTTCACACAGGACTCTGCTACCCTACAGAGTCACCTATAAAACTCTACCCCACACCCATTTTACTAATGAGGGAACTTGTTCAAGATCTCAAAGCATGGAAGGGATCACTGTTGTGATTAGAACCCAGGTTTCCTGATTCCAGGCCTGGTGCTTCTTTGCTCTTTTCAACAAATCAAATGAAGGTTGTTTTTTAAACACACACACAGACACACACACACTCTCTCTCTCTCTCTGGTGGAGTTCTGCCAAAGAAAGAGGATAAGCAGTTGTTCACCAGCTTGTTGTGTTAGGCAAGATTATCCCTTTTAGCCATGCGTCCAAGGTGGGATTCTAACAATTCAATAATTTTAAAGGAATACTAGGTATAAAACAGATAGAAACGATCCTAGGCCAAAGCAGGTCATTTCACAAGCAGGAGAAAATGTGGCCCCATGATTACCTTCTTCCCTTTACATCCCAGTTCCCATCTGAGCTTTGTCAAGCTCAGTCTCCAAATGCCACAGGAGTCACAATGTAAAGGAGGCAGCAGCCCCGTGACGGAGCGAAGGGAAGGCATGAGCAACTGGGAGGGCTGGAGGGATGCAGGTCTAACTGTTGCCCCTTGCTCAAATGCCACCTCTTTGTTCCTGTGAGGAGAAGAAGGTGCAGAGAGTGCTGGGCAGAGTCAGAAGAAGGCCTGGCTTTGAGGTGCACGAGGCAATCACCCAACCTCTCAGACGTTGCACACCAGTAGCCCCCAGGTGGAAACTGACTCGCACACAGGTGGATTTGCTTTGAGCTGCTTGCAGAGTGTTTTAAATCATTTCAACTAGACGTCAAATATAATCTTCCTGTCTTTCTTTTTATAGCTCTCCCAGCTGATGGATCCAGCAACAACAAGTGACACTTTGCACAGGACGACCGTGGGCCCCAGCGGAGTACCAGCAGCCCTGATGCGTGGTGAGGAACCCTGGTGCCTCGCTCAGGTACAGCTCCCGCCTGTTCCCAGGGGGCATTTGAGTTTGCGATTTCTGCTCGACTGGCCTGTTTCCTCATCTGTAGAGTGTGGTGAGTATCTACCCTAACCACCTCATTAATTCAGTCAGCAAACGAGTGTCCACTGCCTGGCTCAGTGCTGCTCCACAGAGGGGTGGGGAGGAATAAGAGGGGGCCTGGCAGTCCTCGCCTCGTGGGATGGATTGCCCCATGGCGTCAGTCTGGTGAACAAGTCAGGCATTCTGGCTGCCACAGGAGGCCCATGTGTGGAGTATAGTGTAGACACAGATCAGGAGGAGAAGATCTACAGAGAGCAGAAATGCCCAGAAGAGGCTGTATCTTAAAGAGAGAGAAGCTCTCCTGGTTACGGAGCCACAGTGGGGTCAGTGGGAAGAGAGAAGGCAGGGAGTTCTCAGTCAAGGGATCACTGGGTTACAGAGACAGAGGCCAGGATAGCAGCCCGATGTACTAGGGAAAGCACAAACAGTCCTGTGGCTAGTTGCAGGGTGTGAGTGAGACTAAGGAGTGGAGGCAGAGAATGCAGGAGGCTGATGGGCAGCCCAGCAGGGCTGAGAATGGGAGGCCTTGAATGTCCAGGTGAGAAGCGTGACCTAGTCCCAAGGGCCATAGGGAGTTCTTGAAGGGTTTCCTAGATGGGAGTGCCGGGTTCAAGCTTTAGGAAGATCTCTGTGTCACAGTGGAGGGTAGATAGATGAGGAGGAAAGACGGGGCGGGAGACGAGTTAGGGGGCAACTGGATAAATGCAGGTGAGAAGTAAAGGAAGATAAGACTGTGACAATGATGGAAATTCAGGGACAGGACTAGGATGAGACAAACGAGGAACACGGGATGCAAAATTCAAGGAGGTGCTGGCTCTCAGAGACACGCAAGTGCAGGGGTGGGCACCTGAGACTGAGCACCCCCTTAAATGTTGCTTTTAGGGGTTTCTTGCTTACCTCGTCCCAGGGCTGGCCCTGGATTAGTGGTGCAGAAGAACTGTGTAACTGCTGAAGCCCCATTTGCCAAAGGTAAGGACCTTCTGGGGTGTCCCGCTCAACATGACAGACTTGCTTCTTTCGCTCAAGTTCTTAAGGACTTGGGTTCAAATCCTGACTCTCAAACTCAGCGTCTCTCAGAGTGTTTTTTTCTCAGTTGCCCACATATGTAAAATGGACCCAGAGTTCTCGAGCCTCAGGGGTGCTCCAAGTTCAGAGGATGTGGAAACTCGGGCCGCGGCCACAGCAGACAGCCCCTGGTGACCTCTGTCTTTGCCACCATTTATTTGTTTCGAAAGACCTCAAGGCTAAAGCTCCTCTTTCCTGATCCACTAAGCTGTGATCGCAGAACCTGCAGCTCTTCTGTTCCTTTTCTTCCCCAAGGGTTTGCCTCAGCTGTCTTATTAAATATGGAAAACATCTGTGCTCGGGTTTCTTTTTTTTAAGCAAAAATCCCCACATCTGGAAAATATTGGTCAAGAGTCTAATTAAGTATGTCAATGACAAATTGTTCTCACAGGAAGTATTTAGGGCTAGTGAATAATTGGGATTTAATGCCCTTGGCCTTTGTCCTTTGCCTGAGTGTTTACTTATCCTAGCACAGATGGGGGAGGCAACCCCCCCCCCGCACCCAGCCACAGTCCCGGGAATCCTTGGTCATACTGCTGCAGAAAAGCCAGACCCACGGATGCAAGGAGCTGCCCTCAAGTGAGGAAGCAAGGGTGGAAGCTCCGTTTGAAGCTCGGTCTCTTCAAGGTACACAATGCCACCTTCTTACTAGCATCTCTCTCTCTTCCACTCAGGGCTAATATTTCCTGCCAGGCCTACCTGCTATTTGAAGATAAAGCTTGAAGGAGACTGTCTTCTTTCTTTTACTTGGACTTTTTTCTTTCACCCTTCAGAGGGCCCAACCCTCAGGGAAAATGGATTCTTTGCCCCTCCCCAACTCCCAGCGGGATAGTCTCAACTTCATTAATGAAGTTTAATGGGCTTTCACACAAACACAAAACTCTCTTCTTGCTATGGGAGGATATTTCTCATTAATGAAGGGCTTAAAAAAATGTTCTCATGCCTATGAAGCTTCAGGACACCCTTCATCTCTTCATCCTTGACTCCCTTGGCCATCCCCCACCCATGAGGGTTCCGGGGTCTGACGGGAGAAACCGCTGTGGATGGCAATTGAAGGCCTCACACCAGCTTCATCAGCCAGAAGTTAGATAGCCAATGACAGAACCAGGAAACATTAGAAATGCGTGTTGTGAAAGGCGAGCTCTGAGCTGGAGACACTGAAGATTATTCTTTCACCCTCTCTTGTCCTTTCTTTCTCCATGGCTCCACTCCAAATAGCAGGACCCAGCTGCTCTGTGTCAGAAACGGTCTCCAAATGTATCCTCTTCCTCCCATTCCCATGCCCGCCACCCAGTCCAAGCCACCACTCTCTCTTGCATGGACAATGGCCATGGCCTCCTCATGGTCTCCGAGATTCCCAATATGTTCCCGTCAGTCCATTCTCCTCATCTAGCCCAGTGCTGTACAAATACGGGGACCAAACTGTGTTGCGTTGTAACCGTAATGGGATTGTTGCCCAATGCACAGCAAGTCCATATAATGAGACACAGAGGTTGCATCAGAGAAAATGTTTAATAATTATAGGGCAGCCAAACAAGGAGGTAGGAGGACCTCAAATCTGACTTCCAAGGGGCTTGTGGGTAGGAATTTTAAGGGGTTCGGAGTGGGCTGAGGTGTGGGGATCTTTGATTAGCTGGAGCGTACCAGGTGAAGTCGTGGGACAGGGAGCTGAAGAAACTGCATTCTCACGATGATTCAGTTCCTCTGTGGGGGCCTTTAAACTGGTTGCCATTACCTCTTCCGCTGGAATTCAGAATCTGAAGAGCATCTTAAGCAATTCTTAAAGCAAAAGCCTTGTGATCTAACATCAGAAATACTGTCGACAGGAACAATGGGAGTGCAAATGATCAGTACCTGGTGCTGTGTGACTTTCAGTTACAAGGAAGTGGGCCAAAGGGCAACCTGATTAACACTTCATCATAACTATATTTCTGCCCAGAGCCTGGCATATAATTCTTGTGAGCCCTGTGAGGACAGTTTCAAGGTCCCTGCCCTCCGGCAGCTCCCATCGCGATGAGGATGCATCCCAGGCCCCCAGCAAGGTGTAGGGCCTGCCCCACCTGGCCACTGCCCCACAGACACGTGCCACACCTTGCTGTCTTCCTTGTGTTTCTTACCATGATGTAAAATCACTTTCATTAGTTATTTGAACGTTCTCTGAAAATTCCATTAGATCATAAACCGTGAGAGCAGCCTGTTGCTCTAGTTAGAATAAGCCAAGCAAGGTGCCTTGAGCACATTTAAGGAGGCACCCACTCACGGCAGAGTCTCTATCACACAGCCCAGAGAGGGAGTACCTCCCCAAATTTTGTGCCCTAGGTACCCCACTTGCCTCCCAGCCCTATTCCCAGGGCCAGTAAATATTTTGGACACGAATAAACTCTGATGTTGTCAAGGTCAAGGGTGCAAAATTCACCCAAGTTCCCCAAGTCCTGTCCGATACACCCAGAGGATCCTCTAATCTTCAGCCCCACTACCATTGACAGTCTCAGGCCATCATCTCTTCCCCTGGGCAGCTGCTACACTTCCTGCCCCCGATCCTCCCAGGCCTGACTGCTCCTCAGTCTGCCACATGCCACCCTGCCTGGCTCTCCATCCATCCTCAGCTGGTCCTCCCCCAGTGCCATGTTACCTTTGCATCCTGTCTTCCAGGCTTTTGTCTAAGTGACTAAATCTGTCCAAAATGTAGATCTCACCCTGTCATGCCTCTGCAACTCCCACTGGATGTGCACAGAGTCCAAGATCCTTGCATCAGCACTGAAGGCTCTGCAGAATCTGAGTCCTGTTCATTTGTTTGACTTCATCTCTCTTCCCATCTTGCCCTAACTCCAAGCTTCAGCCTCTCCATATTTCTTCCAGCTCTGGGTCTCTGCATGATTGCCACCTTGCCTGGGATTCCCTCCCCTGGGGAATAACTAGCTATGCTTGAGGACCTCGCTGTGAAGACTTTCTGGTTAACATCAGTTTTCTTGCTCTGGCCTGCCTCATTGTTTTAGTCCATCTGGGCTGCGATAATAAAATACCATAAACTGGGTACTTGTAAACAACAGAAATTTATTTCTTCCAGTTCCAGTGGCTGGGAATTCCAAAATCAAAGTGCAGGCAGACTCTATGTCTGGTGAGGGCCTGCTTTCAGCTTCATAGAGAGTGTCTTGTCACTGTTTCCTCATGTGGTGGAAGAAACTAGGAGCTCTCTGTGGCCTCTTTTAAAGGCTGTCATCCCAGTCATGGGGGCTTCTCCCTCATGACCTAATCACCTCTCAAAAGCCCCACCTCCTATACCACCACATTGGGGATTAGGTTTCAACATACAGATTTTGAGGGACACAGACATTTAGCCCCTTGCATTTGTAATGAACAATTCTTTTTTTTTTTTTTTTTTTGAGACAGAGTCTCACTCTGTTGCCAGGTGCCAGGCTGGAGTGCAGTGGCACAATCTCGGCTCACTGCAACTTCCACCTCCAGGGTTCAAGCAATTTTCCTGCCTCAGCCTTCCGAGTAGCTGGGACTACAGGCACACACCACCATGCCGCCCAGCTAATTTTTTTGTATTTTTAGTGGAGACGGGGTTTCACTATGTTGGCCAGGATGGTCTCGATCTCTTGACCTCGTGATCCACCGCCCTCGGCCTCCCAAAGTGCTGGAATTACAGGCTTGAGCCACCGTGCCTGGCCTGTAATGAACAATTCTTTAGAGAATTCTTGGGTTTGAAGTACAGTCTTGGGGCATTTAACGTAAACAGTTTAGCTAACGATACCCTCCCAACCGAGTGATTTGCAAAGCACTATGCCAAAGTTTGCTTCCCTCAATAACTTAGTTATTCCCTCCTTGCTGAGCCTGAAAGAAAGAAAGTAATTTACAAGCAGTGGTATAAGAAAGGTATACATTAGAACCCAAGGCCACTGCTGTTTTGCTCTTACAAGGGATATCCCCTCTTTTTCCTGCAGCGAAGTTTCCCAAAGTGTGGGGAGAGCAAGTGGCACATGATGATAGTGGACAGAGGTAGTTTTTTAGGGACACTGACTTGGTTCAGGAGGGAAATTTCTACCTTCACCCTGCTTCTGATTGTAGTGATGCCATCAGAGTTAGAAGCCTGTTTGGCCCCATGTCTTGCCTCCTTTTTTTAACACAGAGCAGGCCTCAAGTTCAGCACTGTTTTGGGATAACGATGTCTGGCTTGAATTTAATCATCTTGCTTTGTTTTTATACTGTTTTTTTCTCTCTCTCTGCTACCTTTAATTTGTAGAGGGTGATACAGCCTTCTGTTTAGATAAGTAAATAAATGTTTTAAAATACATTTTTTTTGAGATGGAGTTTCATCCAGTCACTCAGGCTGGAATGTAATGGCGTGATCTTGCCTTACTGCAATCTCCACCTCCCAGGTTCAAGCAACTCTCCTGCCTCAGCCTCCTGAGTAGCTGGGATTACAGGCACCCACCACTATGCCTGGCTAATTTTTGTATTTTTAGTAGAGATGGGCTTTCACCATGTTGGCCAGGCTGGTCTTGAATTTCTGACCTCAGGTGATCCACCTGCCTCAGCCTCCCATAGTACTGGGATTACAGGCATGAGCTACTGCGTCCAGCTCTTAAAATATTTTTGAAGAAAAAAAAATGAGCTAATTTAAAGAAATATTTTAAGCGCATAATAGTTCAGATGGTTCCCAGACATGATAAGAACTGAGAAGTGATATGATGGAGACGGCTAGCTGACCAACAATTTGTTCTCACTTCTTCTAATACAGAATTGTTACTGGGAGGCAACTTCCCAGCCAGGGACTACATTTGCCCACTCTTTGCAGATAGAAGGAGCTATAAACATAGAATAAGGACACAGGTGACATACCTCACTTCCAAACCTGGCCCATTGTCTTGCTGCTATAAGAAAATACCACAGACTAGGTAGTTTATAAACACAGAAATGTATTCTCACAGTTCTGGAGGCTGGGCAGTCCAAGATCAAGGCACTGGCAGATTTAGTGTCTGGTGAGGGCTTCATAGCTGGCACCGTATTGCTGAATCCTCACATGGCAGAAGTGGCAAGGGGGCTTGGCTTATATGGGCACTAATCTCATTTATGAGAGTGGAGCCCCCATGGCTTAATTGCTTCCCAAAGACACCAACTCTGAATATTGTTTCATTGGGTATTGGGTTCCAGCATACAAATATTGGGGGACAAGAACATTTAGTTCATGGGACTCATGAATTCCCATTTGACCCCCAGGATCTCATCAAATGGATACACCCAGAGTACCCCTGGGGACCCTTTGGAAAATAGTAGCACATTTGTTTGCCTGAGTGTGAGTGACCATGGCACCAGAGACTCCCCACTTCTACCCCAATAGCAATTAAGCTTTATATGATCTAAGAATAAACATCAATTGTGCCAAGACACTGAGATTTTAGGGTTCCTCTGCAAAGGAACTAAAATGATTGAATGACTGATGCTTGAGAAATAGAGTTTTAGAGCAGGATTCAAGAAATTAATGTTTGATTTTTCAAACACCTGCCCTTTGTTGAGAGTGATACTGGCAAAACCAAATCAAATCCCTGCCAGTTTCCTTTCCAAAGAAACCATGAGTTTGAGAATTTTAACTCATCAAAGAGCAATCCAGGAACCACGCATTTTTTAAGCTTGTCTTCCTTTATTCCTTGGTTTCTTCCTCTTCTCTTCTTTCTTTCTCCTCTTTCTTTCTTCCTTTATGTATTTTATCTCCTCTCCTTTTTTTTTTTTTTTTGGCAATGGAATAATTTAGTTGGGTGAAAGCATACATGCATCCCCAATATTCACAGCCCACCAGTGGGAAAGGCAGACGTGTTATTTGTCCTAAGTTGAGATCTCAAATTTAGACTTTTGCAATTACCACCTGAGGAGTTCACACATAGAGCCTTAGTATGTATGTGTATTAAAAACTTCAATTTGTTAAATGTAAACTATGAAAATACTAGAACTTTTGTGCAATGTTCCACATTTAGAATGCATAGGAACACTTTGGACCACATAAGAACACGGAGCAAGGAAGCTATCCGAAAGATGCATGTGAATTTTGTTCTAATGCTCTTCAATTCATTTCCACAAGCAGATTTGGATGCTATTTCAGCTCTGTGAAATCTTACAGATGGCCTCGTAGAATGCTAAATTCCTGCAGGAAAATTTACCAGCAAACATCCATCTTTCCTCTAAGGAATCTTCACCCCTCCTATGCCACTCTTTCTGCAACATTTTGGTGCTAGTGGTGGCCTCTAGTGGCCAATCGGCTACAACAGTCCCCGATTACTCACAATTGGCTGGAGTTCAGAAGTCTTCCCTTCCTTCCTATTTTGCAGCTGGCTCCTGGCATATCTCATAAAATGATGACACTGTCTTACTGTCTTTACAGTTGATGATTTCTCCACCAGATCCTCATGGTCCTTTTTGGATGGTGCCAGGGATTTTCACCAAGCTGTCATTCCCCAAATGTTGCTCCACACTTCTGTCAGATGGTCACAGTGCTAAAGAACCTCCCCCCAACAACAATCTCCAGTGGCACGAGGCCCCTCTATTAACCTTATCTTAAGGGCCACCATATGCCAGCGATTTGTCAGCTCTTTATATACATGGTTGACTCATCACAGTGTCAGGATATTATCATGCCCAAGGTAACAGAGAGTCAAGGAGGTTAAACAACCCTCTCAAGCTTGCACAATGAGAAAAATGATGACAAAATTGTTCAACCCCAGCTGCCTTCCTAGATTGTTCTTCCCAAGCATTCCAGGATGATTTGTTAAGGAAAAGGGAAGGTAAACAACAAATATTGAGCTTGGCTGGGCACAGCACTGGTATAGACACTTTCACATACATTACTTGTTCCATTAATTCCTCATAACCCACCACCTACATAGGTATCATCAACCCTCCCATTCATCCATCCATCCATTCACTTTTTCAACACATATCTGTTTTACATTTTCAAAATTACAAGGATTGTGTTAAGCACTAGGTATGCTGCATCAGTTCCTTCTCACATTGCTTTGAAGAAAAACTTGAGACTGGGTAATTTACAAAGAAGGGAAGTCTAATTGACTCACAGTTCCACATGGCTGGAGAGGTCTCAAGAAACATAATCATAGTGGAAGGTACCTCTTCACAAGGCAGAAGAGAGACAATGAGTGCCAACCAAAGGCTAATTCACTATCATGAGAACAGCATGGTGGAAACCACTTCCCTAATTCAGTTACCTCCACCTGGTCCCACCCTTGACACATGGGGATTATTACAATTCAAAGTGAGATTTGGGTGGAGACAGAGCCAAACCATATGATTCCACCCCTGGCCCCTCCCAAATCTCATGTCCTCACATTTCAAAACACAATCATGCCCTTCAAACAGTCCCCCAAAGTCTTAACTCATTCCAGTGTTAACCCAAAAGTCCAAGTTTAAAGTTTCACCTGAGACAAGGCAAGTCCCTTCTGCCTATGAGCCTGTAAAATCAAAACAAGTTAGTTACTTCCTAGATACAATGGGGGTACAGGCATTGGGTAAATACACCCATTCCAAATGGGAGAAATTGGCCAAAACAAAGGAGCTACAAACCCCATGCAAGTATGAAATCCAGCAGGACCATCATTAAACCTTAAAGTTTCAAAATGATCTCCTTTGACTCCATGTTTCACATCTAGGTCACATTGAAGCAAGAAGTAGGTTCCCGTGGGCTTCGGCAGCTCCACTTCTGTGGTTTTGCTGGGCACAGCCCCCTTCTTGGCTGCTTTCATGGGCTGTCATTAAGTGTCTGTGATTTTTCCAGGCACATGGTGCAAGCTTTCAGTGGATCTGCCATTCTGGAATCTGGAGGACTGTGACCCTCTTCTCACAGCTCCACTAGACAGTATAACACTGGGGACTCTGTGTGGGGGCTCCAAACTCACATTTCCTTTTTGCATTGCACTAGCCCAGATTCTCCATGAGGGCTCCAACCCTGCAGCAAACTTTTGCCTGGACATCCAGGTGTTTCTAAACATCCTCTGAAATCTAGGTAGAGGTTCTCAAACCTTAATTTTTTGACTTCTGTGCACCCAAAGGCCCAACAACTTGTATAAGCTGCCAAGGCTTGGGGCTTGTCCCCTCTGAAGTAACAGCCTGAGCTCTATGTTGGCCTCTTTTAGCCATGGCTAGGATGCATGGCAGCAAGTTCTGAGATCACAAAGTAGCAAGGCCCTGGGCCCTGCCCACAAAACTGTTATTTTTCTCCTAGGCCTCCAGGCTTGTGATGGGAGGGACTGCCATGAAGACCTCTGACATGCTCTGGAGACATTTTCCCCCATTGTCTCGGCAATTAACATTTGGCTCCTCTTTACTTATGCAAATTTCTGTAGCTGGCTTGAATTTCTCCTCAGAAAATGGATTTTTCTTTTCTATTGTATCATCAGGCTACAAATTCTCTGAACCTTTGTGCTCTGCTTTCTTTTTAAATATAAGTTCCAATTCCAAGCCATATCGTTATGAATCTATAAAACTGAATGCTTTTAAGTGCACCTAAGTCACCTCTTGAACACTTTGTTGCTTAGAAATTTCTTCTGCCAGATACCCCAAATCATCTCTCTCAAGTCCAAAATTCCACAGATCTCTACAACAGGGGCAAAATGCCTCCAATGTCTTTGCTAAAGCATAGCAAGAATTACCTTCATTCCAGTTCCCAACAAGTTTCTCATCTCCATCTGAGACCACCTTAGCCTTGACTTCATTCTCTACATCTCTATCAGCATTTTGGTCAAAGACAATCAACAAGTCTCTAGGAAGTTCCAAACTTTCTCACATCTTCCTATCTTCTTCTGAACCTTCCAAACTGTTCCAATCTCTGCCTGTTATTCAGTTCCAAAGTTGCTTCCACATTTTTGGGTATCTTAATGGCAGCACCTTACTCTCTTCAGTACCAATTTACTGTATTGGTTTGTTCTCACATTGCTTTGAAGAAATACCCAAGACTGGGTAATTTATAAAGAAAAGAGGTTTAGGCTGGGCATGGTGGCTCACACCTGTAATCCCAGCACATTGGGAGGCCAAGATGGGAGGATCACTTGAGGTCAGGAGTTTGAGAGCAGCCTGGCCAACATGGCAAAACTCTGTCTCTACTAAAAATAGCAAAAAAAAAAAAAAAAATTAGCTGGGTGTGATAGCAGGCACCCACAATCCCAGCTACTTAGGAGGCCAAGGCAGAATTGTTTGAACCCAGGAGGTGGAGGTTGCATTGAGCCAAGAACATGCCATTGCACTCTTGCCTGGACAACAAGAGCAAAACTCCATCTCAAATAAAAGAAAAGAGGTTTAATTGACTCACCATTCTGCATGGCTAGGGAGGCCTCAGGAAACTTACAAATAAGGGAAGGCATCTCTTTGCAGGGCAGAAGGAGGCAGAATGAGTGCTGAGTGAAGGGGGAGGCCCCTTATAAAACCATCATATCTCGTGAGAACTAACTCACTATCATAAGAACAACATGGTGGAAACCACCCCATGATTAAATTACATCCATCTGGTCCTGCCCTTGACACATGGAGACTATTATAGTTCAAGGTGAGATTTGGGTGGGGATACAGACCCAAATCATATCTTATGTTATGATGAATACACTTTGGTAAAATCCTAGTTTCTGGTCTTAAGGCTCTTACAGTAGCAGGCAAGAGAGAGACAAACTGTACACTCACATAGATGTGAGGTGCTGCCTTGGGATGAGGCCCTGATCCCTGCACAGTAGAAGTAGGGCTTCTAAATCAGAACTGGTGAGGCAGGGAGAAGGGAGCAAGGTAATTAATACCCTAAGGCAGTTGGTAAGCTGGCAATACTTAGAAGTAGTACTTCTTGAGTATATTTGCCAAGCAGGATACCATGTGCATTGGGCTATTTAATCCTCACAACCTTCTTATTGTGGGTACTATTGTGGCTATAACCTCCCCTACTATAAGAGGATACAATTATGATCTCCCATTTCATAAGCTAGAAACTTCACGATTGCTTAGGTTAAATAACAATTCCCAGGAGCATATGGCTTTTTTTTGTTGTTTTTTGTGGTGAAGCCAAAATTTGAATTAAATTCTCACAGGCTGCAGAGCCAGGGTTTTAACCTCTGAGCTATGGACAGAGCCAAGAAGGGTGGTAAAGGGAGGTGGTCAGGGGAGCCTTGAGTTTTGTAAGAAATTTAGCCTTGATGTGAATATCTTTGCAGAGTTATTGAAGGATTTGGAGTAAGGGAATGCTATCAGACTTGATTTTATGAAGATTCGTCGGAGAGGTTACCTGAATGAAGGATCCATGTTGTTTCTAGTCCAACTAACAGTCAAAAGAACAGCAAAAGAGGCCACACCAGCGCATGCTGAGTTGGAAAAACTAATGAGATGCTTAAGTGGGTAGATCAGGCAAGCCACTAGATGTGTGGTCCATGCAGAAAAGAGGTGAGGTTGGTCACAGATGTGAGAGTTGTCAGAACAAAAACACAAGCTAAGATTGTGGGTAAGATGACTCCAAGGAAACCAAGATGAGAGCTGGGCAGGACAGAGCAGGTCGAAAAGGGAGCAGGCACTTGCACAAGACACCAAGGAACAGCCAGCCAAGATGTAAGATACTGTAGAACCAAGAAAATAGAGTTTGCACAAGGAGGAAAGGAGGAGCAAATGACTCGGAGGGTCAAGACACTTGGGGACAGATGTGTCCATGCTATTCTCTAACCCCAAGTCTAAGACTGAGAGGAGATCAGGATTTGGGGAAGCTGTAATTGGTTTCCAGCAACTCACCCACCACAAATTTCAAAATCTGTCTCCATCTGGAACGCAGAAAATAATTTGCAGCCCTCAGATGGTTACAAGGGCATCGGTTTTTGCCAAGTCACATTATTTGACAGAAATGGGCCGTGAAATGCCTGCTAATTGCTACAAGATTTAACAGGGAGAGAAGGGCCTGAAAACAGGAGGTGGAGAAGTATGTTGTCAGTCTTTCATGCAGGGAGCTGGGGAGCTGGGGATAACAAGACATAATGAGCCTTCTTCTCTGAGCTCCAAATTACCAGGATCATTTTATCCTTTTGAAAGAAGAATGAAGCTTTTTAAAATGGGCAATTATGACATATTTTTTTCATTGTTGTTGAGAAAGCTAAACCCCAAAGATCCCAGCTATTTTGGAGGGGTTTTCAAAAGGCACTCATGCCATTGTTGAGCTCATCATCTCCCCAGGCTCCAGGGAGAGGTTTATTTGCCATGATAATCCTGCTTGATCCCCTCTCTCCATATCTGACAAGTCTTTACAGTGTTCTTCTCACATGTTCTAGTCCTGCCCTGGAATCAGACCATGGGGCCCTTGAACCAACTGAAGAAAACTGTTATCAAACAACCAGCAATGTCCCTGCTGAGCCTTTAAAGTTTACAGGAAGTGTCTGTAGACTTACTTTGTGTCCCCTTATTGTCTGATCTTTGGGAAGTATACCTTAAATCATGTCACCACCCCCCCCAACAATCTAACACCTTCACTAACTACCCATGTCCATCAAGTCTGGTCCAAAGGCTACTGCCTCTAGAATTGAACCCCCAACTTCTTGTCCAATCTTATCTTTTCTCCACTCAATCATTTATTTGTGCATTAATTAATTCATTCATTCACTTAACACACACAGGATGAGCAAGTTGTATGTTCTGGACATTATAATAGGTGCTAGAGAGGTCTGCCAAGGAAGAAAGACAGTCAAGAAGGTGGGAGGTTATAATACAGTATAAGAGGCTTTGTTGAGTGAAGATGAAGGGCTTTGGGATATAAAAAGCTTAGAGAGCTTGAACACCTGGACTAAGTAGTGAAGGAACAGGACTAATACAGAGACGTATTGAGACAACAGAAGCTATAGGACTTGAAGTTCTGGTGGGCTATGAGGATGAGTGTCATGCTCAGGTTTCAAGCTTAGGCAGTCAGGTGGTTCCATTACTGCTCTGGTTTAAATGTGTACACCATATTTTATGTGTTGGAAACTCAGTCTCCAAATGTATATGTTGATTAGAGATGGGGCCTTTGGGAGATAATTAGGATCAGAAAAGGTCATCAGGATTGGAGCTCCATGATGATACTGGTGCCTTTTAAAAAGCAGGAAGAGAAACCTGATCACACATGCAGCCTTTTGCCCTCTCTCCATGTGACACCTTCTGCCATTTCATGACATAAAGGTCCTCACAAGATGCAGCCTCTGGACCTTGGACTTCTCTGTCTCCTGAAACATGAGCCAAACAACCTCTTCTTTTATGAAATGTCCAGTCTGTAATATTCTGTTACAGCAACAGAAAACCAGAGTAAGACAATATTAACATAGGAATCATGGAGAAGAAATTGGTTTGACAGGTAGGGGAATGAGCTTCTTCAGGGACTTGCTGACCAACAGGAGCTTGTGAAGAGCCAGGAGCACATGCCCTGTGGGAGGTGCTTATGGAAATTTGCAGCACAGGTGAAAGGTTCAGGGTGGAGAGAGAGACAAGGGAGTGATTGGCTGAAAGATGGACACTGGAGCTCTGGGTATGAACAAGACAATGTGAGAAGATGGGTCCCTGATGAAGAGCCCTGGGAAACACCAGCAGTTAAGGGGTCATAGAAAAAAGACAAGACTGCAGAGGAAAAACAAACTCATGAACTCATGTATGGGGACTGGGCACTGAAAATTCAACCTATGCTTTCTCCAGTGGGAACAAGCAAATAGCAGTGCTGAGAAGGGAGCAGTCAGCTTCATAAAAGCAGAGATGAGATTTGAGATGAAAATGGCACTGACCCTCAACATGCTCCTTCCTCTTTACTGTGTAACAAAGAATTTGGCTGGCTTCTGTCACCAGTTCCTGGGAGGTGGCCTCTAAATCTTTGGAATTTCCCAAGTGATAGGAGTGTCTTTGTTATTTGTGGTGGATCTTTCACACCACACCTGATATGCTAATGAGGTGACTTAGAATGGAGACTGAGCATGTCAGAAGAACCAGCCATGTGATTAGAGAATGGGAGCCTTGAGCCACATGAAATCAGCCCAACCTCTAGCCCATCCTAATAGAGGGTGCTTAGAGTTTGAATCTCATGGGCAATGATTCCATCAGTCATGCTTACATAATGAAGCTCTAATAAAACCTCTGGACATTGCAGGTTGGGTGAGTTTCCTTGGCTGACAGTACTCTGTATTGTCACACACTGATATGCTAAAGAGCCCTGACTCCACAGGGAGAAAAAGCAGAAGCTTCATGTTTGGAACCCTCCCAGAGCTCACCCTATGTCTCTCTCCCTATGGCCGATTCTGATTTGTATCCTTTATAATAAAACTGTAATCACACTGCTGCGTTCTGTCAATCATTCTAGTGAATTGAGGGAGTAGTAAGAACCCCCAAATTTGTAACTGGTTGGTTAGAAGCTCTGGTGGCCTTGGGATCCCTGAAGTTGTGATTGATGTCCAAAGTGAGAACAGTTTTGTGGAAAACTAAGCCTTAACTTGTGAGGTTTGGCTCAACTCTGGGTATCTGGTGCCAGAAGTTCTCAAAAGCTATTGTGTTCCAAGGATAGGCACTAATAGTGATGACTCCTTCCTTTGGGGTAAGCACCTCACATGCAGTTTCTCACGTCATCCTAGATGTAAAGCTGTGAGGAAAGTGCTAAGTATCATCATCTACATGTTACAGACCAAAAAAAACAGTTCTCAAAGTTAAGGATCCTGGCCAAGAGTATGCGTCTAGGAAGTAAGGGAGCCAGAACTGAGCCCAAGCAACGAAAATGCGTGCTCTTAACCACTCTACTAAACTTCTTCTCAACAAGATACTCATCTTCATACTTGATCTAGGATGTCTAGCAGAGTAGTTAAAATGAGATTATTTATTAATTTATTCAGCCATATTACTGAACACCATCTACGCATCATCCATGAATAAAACAATGATCTCTGATTTCATAGAGCTTATATTCTAGCTAGTGGAACGAAGAGCACAGACTTCGGCTTTTACTCTTAATGAGATGCAGAGCTGGAAGGCTATTTCATGGTTTTAAGCGGAGTAGAGTGGCATGACCTAATTTATATTGTGAAAGAATCACTCTGGCTGCTACATTGAGTATAGTCTTATGTGGGCAAGAGTGGAGTCAAGGAACCCTGTCAGAAAGACCCTAAAGCCATTAAGCCAGAAATAATGGTGGCTTGGGCAAGACTGGGAACACTAGAAGTGGTCAGACTATAATAATAATAACAATAATTAGTAATAATGTTCATGACAGAACTAGCAAGATTAACTGATGACTTTAACTAGGATGCGACAGAAAGAGAGGAATGAAGAATGACTCCAAGATTTGGGATTAAGAAACTAGGAGGATGAAGTTGCTCTCAGCTAAGATAGGCTGGCTTCTGTGAGAAGCATTTGGGGGCTAGAAGTGGAGGAGAAAAGGTATAATGTTTGGCTTAGATAGTTGAGTTTGAGATGACTCTCAGACATCCAAGAGGAGACGTCACTTACACAATTTTCCATTCTATATTTATTTGTTTATTTACCTGAGAGGGTAGACTTTGATGTCAAACCATGTGGAGAAAATTCCATATTCAGTCCCAACCAGATATGTCATCTTAGGGAAGTCAGTGTACCCCTCTGGCCTTTAATTTCCTCATCTGCAGATTGTGTTAATAATTATACCTCATGTTATTGTTACAAAGACTCAGTGAAATAAAGCACTGAAGCACTCAGGACAGCCCCTGGAATCACATGCAATCACTCAGTAAGTGTCAGCCATTTTGTTGCTCTTTGCAAAGTCTCCACTGGTGGACTTTAAACGCCATGGGAGCAGAGATCTTATCTGACTTGTAAGCACTCAATAGTTGCTGGATGAATAAGCTGTTGCACAAAATTGGGCCAATTGAAACCAGTTCCAAAGCATTGAAGAAGGTTTTTATTATTCCCTCAGGTTTGACAATTCGTTGGAATAATTGACAAAACTCAGGGAAGCACTATCTTTGTGATTACAGTTTTATTATAAAGCATACAAATCTGAACCAGCCATAGGAAGAGAGACATAGGATGAGCTCTGAGAGGGTCCCAAACATGAAGCTTCCACGTCTTCTCCCTGTGAAGTCAGGACTCTTTAGCACATCAGTGTGTGACAATACACAGAGTATTGCCAGCCAAGCAAACTCACCCAAGCTGCAATGTTGACAGTTTTTATTGGAGCTTCATTATGTAAGCATGATTGATTGAATCATTGGCCATGAAACTCAAACTCTAGATGCCTTCTTATAGGCTGGTCTAGAGGTTGGGCTGACATCATGTGGCTCAAGGCCCTCATTCTCTAATCACATGACTGGTCTTTCTGACATGCTCAGTCTCCATTCTAAGTCATCTCATTAGCATAAGCTCAGGTGTGGTCTGAGGAACCCACCACAAATGACAAAGACACTTCTATCACTTGGGAAATTCCAAAGTTTCAGAGGCCACCTCCCAGGAACTGGTGACAGAAGCAAGCCAAATTCTTTATAACACAATAAATTTGCAGTGCACACAAACAGACTTTCAATTTTCTCCAACTGTTCCTGTTTTGATTCATGGCCTACTGTTCTGGCAGCCACCTCAATCCTCTTGGGAGAGTCAGGACTATTGCACTCAGTCATGAATCAACAATGTGACATTTGATACCGGATAGCATTTCCATGAAGCATCGAGCCTCTTACATCTTATCTTATTTTGAGTGTCATTATCCATGACACACTATAATGGTGAAACGACAGCTGTAGAAAATTCAGCCAAGCTCATTTTGGAAAAAAAAAAAAAAAAGGCCACTGGAATCAGTGATTTACATCTGATTTGGAGTCTTCATTAGATTAGCTTTCCTCTAGAAACAGCAGTCAGATTTAGTCATTTGGACTCAATGGACTCAACACTTTGTAGTTGCAAATATAAGGTATCATCTGGCAGAAATGTCTTGTTTTACAGATGAAACTGATGCCTAGAAAGGGGAAGCAAACTTCCAACATCATACCACAAGTTGAGGAAGCACCAGAAGCCTTCACAGGCTCAGAAACTCAAGGAAAAATAAAATGAGATCAGATGGCCCAGAAAGGATTAATAAAAGATTTGCCTCTGCTTCTCATTGACAGGAACAGGAAGGAGGTGCTCCCACACCCGTGTTTTCCATAAATTTTAAAGTCAACAAGTGATACGTGAACATTCCCCTAAATATTTTTACACTACAGATAATGCTGATGTCTTCTCTGACCATCACACTTAAACCCACTCTTCTTTGTATCTCCCCATGAGTATTCACTGTCATCAATTTAGTGTGTCTCCTTCCCAAAGTTTCCCTGTATCATTACAAACATATGGGTGAGTACTCGTAACAATATGTTAGTATTGTTTAGCGTAACGTAATTATATAAATAGTACCATATTCTTTGTATTATTTTGTAAGTTGTATTTTCACCCTCAGCTCTATGACTTCAGAGTTCTTTCTGTATAAGTACATGTAGATCTATCTCATTCTTTTTAACTGGTATATCATGTGAGTCTATCATGACTGACGTATTTATATGTTCCTCTGTTGAAGAACATTTAGGTAACTCCAAATTTCTTCTATTACCACCAATACTGTTTTTAAAATTTTCCCATTTGCTTCCTGGTGAGCATGTGAGACAGCTTCTCTGAGGAAGACACGAAGGAAAACTGCTGGTCATAGGATGTGCACATTTTTAGCTTTCTAGATGCTGTCAAATTGTTGTCTAGAAAATTGTTGGATATGACACTCCCACCCATGGTTTAACCCATTTCCCTACACCCTCATCCACATTGAACAGTATAAAACTCCCATTTGTGGGAAAAAGTGTTGCCTTGATTTATATTTTCCCAGCTGCTAGGGAGTCTGAGCATTTTTTATGATGCTCAAATGTGTCCCCTTCTATGTAAATTGCTTGTTAATATCCTTTGCACATTTTTCCACTGGGTTATTCGACTTTTCTCCCCACACTATTTTAAAAGAAATTAAAGCACTTAAGCCCTGCTGAAATTTGAAGTGAATCATAGCTCAAAAACCTCATGCTGCATGAAAGAATGATTTGAAATGTTATTTTTAAAGGGTGGGGTGCTGAGGCTTGATGGAGAAATGTGGATGACAGGCAGATCCAAAATGAAAGAGGCTTCATGGAAACTGGATGCAGGAACTGGAGGGTGTGGGAGCCTTAAGTAAAACTTGTAAATCCCTCCTCTGATAACCACAAGCCGGTGCTAAGGTGCACAGAACAAGGGCATGCATGGCTGGTAGAGACCCCTGTCCACAAAACAATGGGGAATATTCCATTAATAACTTTTATATTGATTACACGTTGAAATGGTAACCTGCTGGATCTATTAGGTTAAATAAAATATATGACTAAAATTAATTAATTTTACCTGTTTCATTTTACCTTTTTTTTCTTGAGACGAAGTTTCACTCTTATTGCCCAGGCTGGAGTGCAGTGGCACGATCTCAGCTCAATGCAACTTCCGCCTCCCGGGTTCAAGTGATTCTCCTGCCTCAGTCTTCTGAGAGGCTGTGATTACAAGCGCCCACCACCACACCCGGCTAATTTTTTGTATTTTTACTAGAGATGGGGTTTCGCCATGTTGGCCAGGCTGGTCTTGAACTCCTGACCTCAAATAATCCACCCACCTTGGCCTCCCAAAGTGCAGAGATTATAGGGATGAGCCACCGCACCCAGCCTCCTTTTACCTTTTTAATGTGGCTGCCAAAAAATTTGAAATTATTTATGTGGTTTATGTTATGCTTCTGTTGCAGGGTAGTGGTCTAGGAGACAGGGACAACTAAGCTCCCCATCCCAGCACTTCAATAAGAAATACCATGTGTGCTCAGGGTGGCATTCAGAGGAGTCGAGCCCATACATTTTTTTAATGTGGAAACTCAAGTATTAATAAGGATGACAACCCAGGACCTCACTCTGCCTCTCACACCTCATGGAGAGTTGAGATGTCAGCTCTTCCCAAGTTCATCAAAAAGTGGTTAATATTAGACCTACAGACAAGATGTTTAGATCCAGACCTCCTCCATTCCCAGGACATTTATTTGTCTAACTTCAAGTACAGAGGAGCTGGAGCTTCACCTCCCACCTCACCTGGGGCCCTGAGGATTCCTCATGATTGGTCTTTCTGTTACACTTTAATCACCCAGATCATTGGGTTTTATTTGTCAAACACAATTGCTTTAGACTCCACCAGTTTACCAATGAGGATTCCTGCAAAGGGGGAAAAAGGAACCTCAAAATGGCTTAAATTTTGTTTGTTTGTTTGTTTGTTTGTTTGTTTTTGAGACAGTCTTGCTTTGTTGCCAGGCACCAGGCTGTAGTGCAGTGGTGTGATCTTGGCTCACTGCAACCTCCGCCTCCCAGGTTCAAGCAATTCTCTTGCCTCAGTCTCCCGAGTAGCTGGGACTACAGGCATGCACCACCACATCCAACTAATTTTTGTATTTTTTTAGTAGAGACAAGGTTTCACCGTGTTGGCCAGGATGGTCTCAATCTCTTGACCTTGTGATCCGCCCGCCTCAGCCTCCCAAAGTGCTGAGATAACAGGCATTAAATTTTTTACATAGATTGGGGGAGGAAGGATCTTTATTGGCTCCGAGATTAGTCTTCTAGGGCTGCCATAAAAATTTATTCTCTCACTTTTCCAAAGGCCAGAAGTCCAAAATCCAGGTATCAGCAGAGTCATGCTTCCTCCAAAGGCTCTGAAAAAGCGTCCATTCACTGCCTCTTCCAGCACCTGGTGGGCCCAGGCGCTCCTTGGTTTGGGAGGGCGTCACTCCAGCCTCTGCCTCCATCCACACATGGTCTTCTCTGTCTCTGTGTGCCCTTCTCTGTCTCCTAGTAGGACAGAGCAAGAGTGCTGGCCTGCCTATCCTCTCACTGGATTTAGAGCCCACCTCTTCCAGTGTGATCTCATCTTGATCCTTACTTTAATTATGTCTACAATAAAAAACAAAAAACAACAAAAAAATCTATTTCCAAATAAGATCACATTCTGAGGCTCCAGGTAAACACGAATTTTTTGGAGAAGGTCACTCTTCAACCCACTACATTTCTGTTTTCTGAATGGTCCAGGGGCAAACCACGCAGGAACCAGGCCTCGCCTTCTTAATACCCATGTGCTCAGCTCTGCTTCCCTCCAGGAATCACTGTCACTCGCAGGCTCCACACAATGGCAAGAAGGTGACAGCAGCCCCAGACTTACATCTCCCCTGGTTCAAGTCCAGCAAGAAAAAGAACCTTCTTAAAAGATGAAAAGAGAAGCACGGCGGAGGGAGTGATTCACAAAAGCCACAGGAATGTGGTGCGCTGATTGTCTCTGCTTAGGCCTGAGCACGAGCTGCCCCCAGAGCATTGCATTCCCAGACAAAAGGAGAGGGCACCCCTCTGGACACCAGGAGCCATAGTTATCTGATGTGAGAATGCCTTCCGAGGATGCAGACCTTAAATAGCCAACACAACCAGGTTGCGTAGAGAATCTCCACCGAGTCTTTCTTTTTGTCTTTCTTTTCATAAAGTAGGAGAATTTACTAAGGACCAGGTACTTGGTAGGGTGCAAAACTAAATGTGACTGAGCTGTCCTGCAGTCCAGTGGCAGTCAGGCTTGTTAACAACCTCAGCACAGCATCGTGAGTACCAAGGTAAAAGAAAAAAGGGGAGTGTAGGAAGTAAGAGGAAGAAGAGAAAGTGTTCGGGAGCTCAAAAGCCTTCTCAAGAAAGGCAGTGTCTGGGCTGAGTCCAGAGAATGGAAAACGAAATGGAAGAAAAAGCACGAAGGTTGTGGCTGCCCAGGGAACCGTGGCAGTCCCGTGTGGCTGCAACCCAGGGCGCACTGAGGGGCAGTCAGGCTGGTGGGGAAAAAGGGACAAGGGTGTTAGGCAGGGCCATGACAACCCTGGTGCATAGAAAAATCACTCTGGAAGGGTCTATGGGAGGGTCTATGGGGGAGTCTAAGGGAGTCAGGGAGATCAGCAAGGAGGTGGTTAGAGACAAATGTGATAATGCCTTAACCGAGGCAGGAATGGTGGCCGTGGGTAAGATAAAGCAGATTTAAGGTTATTGCTGGAATCAAAATGGCAAGACTTTGTGATTGATTAGATATGAGAGGGAGGGGTGAAGGACAGGAAAGAGTATCAAATAGGGACAGTTTTCAGTTTGGGACACTAAGTGTCTTAGCTCGGGAACATGGCTAAGTGTCTTAGCGTGGGCACACTGGCTTTGGAGTGAAGACTGAAAAGTTAGTTTTGAGCATACAGAGTTCAAGACACCCATGCAGCACGCAGGTGGGGTGTTTCCAGGCAGTGAGAAAGGTCAGTGTGGGCAGGCAACAGAGAGAACTGGAGGTGTTAGATGTTAGCTGGGGCTATGATGTGAGAGTAGGGAAGAAAGTAGAGAACAGATGAGTCAAACCCTGCAGAATACCATGCATCTCAGGGCAAGAGAGTCAGCAAAACTCCCAGGACCACGATGCTGCAGTGAGCGTGGGTAGAGTCAGTGTCACAGTCATTGCTCTTAGGATGAGAAGAGGCCTTCCAAAGTGCAGGTTCTGAGACTCCAGCTGGGAGGGCGATCATGGATATTTTGCTACTTGGCCCATTCATTTCAATCAGATGAAGAAAACAGGATAGCCAACACAACCACCCCAAGGCGATGAAAGATAAGACACTCCAGGTGGGGCTGCCCAGCAGTGATCGCTTAGCTCCTGCAGCTTCTGGGAGCAGTGGGGAGAGGGAGAGTGCTCTCCACTTAGAAACCAAGAAGGGCTGTCTGCGCTAAGGTGCACACACACAGAAAAAGGTGGGGTTTTGGCCCAGCAGAGCTGATGGATCCAGCCTATCCATCAGCACTGGAGGCCACAGCGGCCCCCTAATGTTACTTGGCAAGCCTGATGGCACCTCTCACTTCCTCACCTGGGTTGCCAAGGCTCCAGGAGAGGGAGAGGCAAAATAGCGCTCCCCTCCACCCACAGGCTCTGAGGGGCTCTGGCCTGACTGAGGCCCAGCAGGCCATCTCTGCTTCTGCTCTCTACTCCATGGCCTTTGGTAGGCCCCCGTGGCTCTGCCACCTCCAACTGCTGTCCCCTGTGGGCTCCAGACCCCAGCCCTTAAAGGACCACCAGCCCCTCATCAGCTCCCTAACTGGTGTTTTAGGCCCAAGTATACTATTTTTTTTCTGATTAAAAATTACTATGCATGCAACAAAATTACACTTGTACCTGGTAAATGTATACAAATGAAAGACTAGCCTGGGCAACATGATGAGATCCTGTCTCTACAAAGAAATAAAAATTTAGCCAGGCATAGTGGTGCATACCAGTAGTCCTAGCTACTTGGAGGCTGAAGCGGAAGGATCACTTGAGCTCAGGAGTTTGAGGCTATAGTGAGCTTCCAGCCTGGGCAACAGAGCAAGACCCTGTCACTGTAAATACATACATAAGTAAAAATAAAGGTAATGCTATGATAATTGCAGAATATTTAAAAATATAAATAGTAAAAAAAGTTTGTCTTTAATTTACAAACATCCCCAAGAAATGACTAGTCATAAAGAACAAAGACATAGGCTACTTTCAAAATAAGGGAGTTTTACTGAAAGGCCATGAATCAGAAAATTTGTCAGGAACCAAGAGAGCTCTTAGTTCTGGTTCCTCTTTTGAGATCTGCTTCTGGCTATTTGGAGCTAATTCTCTCTGAATCCTCCAGTCCAAAGCTGCATTTAGCTAATTACCTTTACCCTTTTGGGCCCTCTCACAGGTCTAAACTGATTTTTCTGACTTTTCCCCAAAGCCACTCTGCCTCCCATGTTCCCAGGCTCAGCCTGGGGACAGTCATCTTTTTTATCTCCGACTCCATTTGTGATCCTTTGGCTGCAAACTGAATGTCGTGTCCTTCTAAAATTTCTATGTTGAAGTGCTAATCCCCAGTGGATAGTATTTGGAGGTTAGGCCTTTGCGAGGTGATTACATCAGGAGGATGAAGCCCTCATGCATGGAATTAGTGCCCTTATTTTAAAAAGACAAGAGAGAGATAATCTCTCTCTTCACCACATGAGGATAAAGCAAAAATTCCTCCATCTGCAAACCAGAAAGAATGCTCTCACCAAAAACCAAATCACATGTTATCTTGATTTTTGACTTCTCAGCCTCTAGAACTGCAAGAAATAAATGAATGTTGTATAATTCACCCAGTCTCTGGTATTTATATTATAGTAGCCTGGATTGACTAAAATACCCTCTGAATACAGGATATTTTAGAAAGGCAGGGAAGTTTCTGCATCATGAGACACTATGCACCACACACAATTATGGTCAAAACTGGAATCCCAAAAAATATGGTTTTTTATTCAAAAATATTTATTGGGCACCTGTAAAATGTCAGGCATCTTAGTACGGGAGATAAAGAATTAAATACAATCACTCCTATTCAGTATGATACTGAAAGTGTTAGCCAGAATATTCAGGAAAGAGAAAGAAGTAAATAGGAAAAAAAAAAAGAAGTCAAACTATCTGTCTTCATGGATGATACGATTCATTATATGCCAAGAAAATGGGTGACCTAGAAGAAATGGAAACCTTCCTGAACTTGTATAACTCTTCTAAATTGAATAATGAAGAAATAGAAAACCTGAATAGACCAATAAAAGTAAGGACATTGAATCAGTAATAAAATGTCTTCTGTTGGTGGAAAGTTTAGTGCCTGATGGCTTTAGTACTGAATTCTACTGTGCATTTAAGGAAGGAGCCATGCCAATTCTCCTCAAACTACTTAAGAAAATTAGTGAGAAGGGAATACTTCTAGACTCATTCTAAGAGGCCCTCATTATCCTGATACACAAACCAGAAAAGTATAGAACAACCAATAAAAAGTAAGAAAACTACATGCCAATATTATTTTTTGTTTCACTTTATTATTTTTAACTGTTTTTATTTTTTTAATTTTTAACTTTAGCAAGCAGCCCACCGAACATGGCACTAAACCTCTCTCCTTCCCAGGCAGGATTACTCTGAAAGGCAGGTGTGCTTTTCATTCATCCTCTTAGCAAGTGGTGCCTGTTCCGTGCTGGAGTTAAGTTTGAGCCCCTCTTTCCACACCCTGTTCCTGGATACACCAAGACCTGGCCTGAATAGAGCTGAGAAACTCAGGTAGAAGTGGGCTGGGGCAAGGGGGACTCTGCGGGAGGAGGAAGGGAGAAGCGCAGAGGGCCCAGGAAGGCATAGGGGGTGAGGGAGCAGCTGGTGTTTCTGTCCCTCTAAATATCTGGGCTTCCTGCTACCCCAGCCCTGGAGGGTGGGGTGGGGGGTGAAACTAGATGCAAGGAACTCTGAGGCCCTCTGGCTGTTCAGTCCAACCCTTCCACCCACCCACCCCCCACCCACCTACCAAAGAGAAAAAAAAAAAAGAAAGGAAAGAAAACCCACAGGGGCACAAGCACACCCCTAAAACTCAGAAAACTCTTTGGCACACTTCTCGTTGATGGAGATCCGGATCTCTTCCTCCTCGTAGTTGTCGAAGTTACTGGCATCCCCAGGGCCTGCGAACTTCGGGATGAAGGGAGCTTCCACCTTCTCATAGATGGCGATCCAGTTGGTTGTGGCGAACCACTTGTGGTTCTTGATGTCGCCGACCCCATTCCGGAGGTTCCCGAAGCGCTTGGTGAGGTCCACCTGCAGCAGGCTCCGCAGCAGGTCCTTGAGGTCAGAGCTCACGTGGGAGGGGAACCGCATCTTCCCAGAGACGATCTTCTCGTAGATCTGGATCGGCTGGTCGGCGTAGAAGGGCGGGAAGCCCACGGCCATCTCGTAGGTGAGCACCCCCAGGGCCCACCAGTCCACGGCCTTGTTGTAGCCCTTGCTCAGGATGATCTCGGGGGCCAGGTACTCGGGGGTCCCGCACAGGGTCCAAGCGCGGCCCCTCACGCGCTTGGCGAAACCGAAGTCCGTCACCTGCAGGTAGCCCTGCTGGTGGATGAGGAGGTTCTCGGGCTTCAGGTCGCGGTGGAAGAGGTCGAGCGAGTGCAGGTACTGGACGGCGTAGAAACAGGCACGGGGCTCTCCGAACCTTCCGACGCGCCGTAGGTGGGAGAACATCTCCCCACTCGACACGTACTCCATCACCAGGTACAGGTTGGAGTTGTCCCTGAAGGAGAACTGGAGCTTGACGAGGAACGGAAAGTCGATCGCCTGCAGGATGCGCTTCTCGTTCAGGACGTGCTCGACCTGCTTCAGCTTCACCGCCTTCTCCTTGTTGAGGATCTTCATGGCGCAGTGGCCGCCGCTCTCCCGGGGCCTCACCAGCACCGCCCGCCCGAAGGAGCCGGCGCCCAGCGTCTTGAGCAGTTCAAACTGATCCAAGCTGGCGGTGTTCAGAACGGGGCGTTCCCATCTGTAGAGGAAATCTTCTTTGGCTCTGGCTAGGAACTCTTCCACGTGCTCCTGTTCGGTGTCTTTCTTGGCGGGGGCTTTGCCCATGGCGGTTGTGGCGGCCGGGGCGGGGGTCTCGCGGCCACGGCGGCGGTGGCGCCCCCTGGAGCTGGCTGCGTCGGCTGCGGCGCCGCGACCCCCCACCCACCCCCCCGCACCCCGGGCCCCGGCTTACAGTCCCAGCTAATGGGAAGCTGAGGTGGGAGGATTTCTCACTGCTTTTATTATTATTATTGCATTTTAGGTTTTGGGGTACATGTGAAGAACATGCAAGATTGTTGCATAGGTGCATTCGTGGCAATATGATTTGCTGCCTTCCTCCCCTTCACCTATATCTGGCATTTCTCCCCATGCTCTCTCTCCCCAACTCCCCACCCCCGGCTGTCCCTCCCCTGTTTCCCTCCAACAGACCCCAGTGTGTGATGCTCCCCTCCCTGTGTCCATGTGTTCTCATTGTTCAACAGCCGCCTATGAGTGAGAACATGCGGTGTTTGATTTTGTGTTCTTGTGTCAGTTTGCTGAGAATGATGGTTTCCAGCTTCATCCATGTCCCTACAAAGGATGCGAACTCATCGTTTTTGATGGCTACATAATATTCCGTGGTGTATATGTGCCACATTTTCCCTGTCCAGTCTATCATTGATGGGCATTTGGGTTGGTTCCAGGTCTTTGCTATTGTAAACTGTGCTGCTATGAACATTCGTGTGCATGTGTCCTTATCGTAGAACGATTTATAATCTTTTGGATATATACCCAGTAATGGCATTGCTGGGTCAAATGGAATCTCTATTTCTAGGTCCTTGAGGAATCGCCACACTGTCTTCCACAACGGTTGAACTAATTTACACTCGAGGTGGGAGGATTTCTTGAACCTGGGAGGGCGAGGCTTCCATGAGCCAAGATCACCCAGCTGCCCTCGACAATATGGATAAATCGAAAAGTCATTATGCAAGTGAGAGAAGCAACTCTAAAGGGGACTTAGCGTGTGAATCTATTTCTTTATTTACTTTATTATTTTACTTTCTTTACTTTATTATTATTATTATTATTATTATTATTTTGCAGAAGTAGGGGTCTCCCTATACAATCATACTGGTTTTGAGCTTCCGCACTCAAGCAATCCTCCTGTCTCAGCCTCCCAGAGTGCTGGTATTACATTTGTGAGCCACAGCACCAGTCATCCAATATTCCTGATGCACATAGATGCAAAAATACTCAACAAAATAATAGCAAACTAAATTCAACTGCAAACTGAAAAGATCATCCACTGTGATCAAGTAAGATTCATCTCAGAAATGCAAGATGGTTAAACATGTAAATCAGTAAACATGACACATCACATTAACAGAATGAAAAAATCATACGAATGTTTCAGAAAAGGCAGGAAAAACATCTGAGAAAATGTAACATCTCTTCATGATAAATATTCTCAACAAATTAAGTATAGAAACTATAGTTCAACATCATACTGAACAGAAAAAGTTGAAATTTTTTTTTCTAAGGTCTGGAATAAGACAAAGAAGGCTCCTTTCACCACTTCTATTGAACATACTACTGGAAATCCTAGTCTGAGCAATCAGGCTAATTAAGAGAAAGAAATCAAAGGCATCCAAATTGGAAAAGGAGAAAGTTCAACCGTCCTTGTTTGCAGGTGGCACGATCATGTTTATAGAAAACCCTAAAGACTCAAAAAAAAAAAAACCTTTTAGAACTAATAAACTAAGTAAAGTTTTCAGGATAAAAATCAGTGCGCAAAAATCCATTGCATTTTTATATGCAAATAGTGAACTATCTGAAAAAGTAATCGAGAAAACAATTCCATCTATAATTGCTAGGAAATAATAAGACATCTAAAGAGAAATTTAACCTAGGAGGTGAGAGATCTCTACATTAAAACCCATAAAATACTGAAGAAAAAAGTTGAAGAGAACACAAACAAATGGAAAGATTTCTGTGTTCACGAACTGGAAAAATTGATACTGTTAAAATGTTATTAATACCCAAAGCATTCTGGAGATTCTATACAATGTCCACCAGAATATTAATGACATTATTCGCAGAAAGAAAAAAATCTTGAAATTTGTGAGGAACCACAAAAGATCCAGAATAGCCAAAGGAATCTTGATCAAAAAAATAAAACAAACAAAAACCAAAGCTAGAGGCATCATAATACCTGACCTCAAAATATACAGCAAAACTAGAATAACCAAAATAACACGGTATTGGCATAAAAGCAGACTCATAGATGAATGGAAGAGATAGATATCCCAGAAATAAATCTATGAATTTAAAGCCAACTGATTTTCTACAAAGGTGACAAGAACATGCATTGGGAAAATAACAGTATCGTCAACAAATGGTACTGGAAAAATTGAATATTCACATGCAGAAGAAGAGAGCTGGACTCCTATCTTTCTCCATATACAAAAATCAACTTGGAATGAATGTGAGACTTAAATGTAAGACCACAAACTATAAAACTACTAGAAGAAAACATGGGGGAAAGAATTCATGCCATTGGGCTGAGCAATGATTTTTAAATTAACACTCTGAAAATGCAGATAACAAAATATATACTACAGTCACAATCATATAAACATTGAAGGTGAATTTAACCAAACATTGTGATAGATCTATTTCAGGATGCTGAAGGAAGTGGGAGTATGTAAGAGCTAAAATCTTAACACATAACAATAGAAAATCAAGAAAAATTGGTTAAAATTGGAGAATCAAGAGGTAGCTGGATAAGCCTGTTTTATAAAATGTTTTCAAAATCAGAAGAAACGGCTTGTAAAGATGAAAGTAATTGCTTCTGAGGAAAAGATTCATGTGGAGCAAGGCTGCTGATTAATATTGTCTTTTAGCAATATTTCTCTTTTAAGAGACAAAAATAGTTGGATATATTTATTTGAAAAAACCTTAAAATTTAACTTAAAAAAATCTAGAGGTGCCTCCCATTAGAATCTTGATTATATGTCCTGTTTAATAAACTTGGCTTTTATGAAATCTAGGGTGGGATCTGAGGTTGGAAGAGTTCCAGGAAGAGAGAGGATGTTTCTTTTTTTTTTTTTTTATTTTACTTTAGGTTCTGGGGTACATGTGCAGGTCATGCAGGATTGTTGCATAGGTGCATACTATATCCAGCATTTCTCCCCATGTTATCTGTCCCCATCCTTCCCACCCCCCGCTGTCCCTCCCCTAACCCCCCTCAACTGCCTCCAGTGTGTGATACTCCTCTCCCTGAGTCCACGTGTGAGAAAGGATGTTTCAAATGACTTGTGGGAGATTCAGAAAATAATGTTTCAGAGGAAATGACCAGCACGCTGGGTAGGCAGAACATGAAAAGCCAGGGAGGTCATGAGGACTAGCCCTGTCCTGGGTGGAGCATGCAGCTTGTATGGGGAGCTGCCCCTTTATCCTGGAGGTGACAGGCCCATCCAGGGATCTTTGAATAGGAGAGCAAGGTGGAAAAATATACAAAAATTATATCGGAGGGGTAAAGGTTCTAGAGTCAGAAAGCATGGCTTTACACGTCAGCTTCACCACCTACTCGCTGTGTGATTTTGGACGTGTAACGCAACCTCTCTGAGCCTCTGTTTTCTCATCTTCAAAATGAGGAAAGAGAAAGCATCTCTTGCACATGATTGCTATGAGTATTGAATATAATTGTCTACATAATGCGAGTGTTATAGTACCTAGTACAAAATAAGTGATGAACGTTCATTGTGATGGAAATGATGAAGACAGGGATGGTGACGTTTGAGGAAAACCCTTTGGTAGCCATCCTGTAGCCCATACTTCTGCAAACAAAGAGACTAGTTTGAAAATTCCAACTGTGTAGAGGGACCTGGAGCTGAAACCCAGTCCTGGGAACCAGAGAAGCAAGAGTTATCGCCAGACACTTGGATGACCAGCTTGAGGAAGACAGAAGACTACTTGGGCCTCCTCTGGCTATTCCTTAATGTGCACTAGACTGAAAGCCAGCAGGATAGGAAACCAAATTCCCCAAGTGGGGAGGCCTTGAGGAGGAAAAGCAAAGAAATGAACAGTCAAAGAGGGTGACAGGAACAGAGGTCTCTCTCCTTAGTTCTTTTGTACCTAGAGAGATTTCTTAAACCAAAGAACTGAAAACCCAAAAATGGGTCCTTGCTCCCATGTTGATCAAGTTAATTTAAAAAAAAAAAAAAAAAAAAAAACTTTCTTGCTGGGGTGGTATGAGTCGGGTGAGAGAAGAGTGGATAAAGGCCCTGACCCTCTTAAGTCCTCCCAAGTAGCAATTGCCTATTGAGACTGCACCTAAGGCCAGCCTGAGCCTCTCCATCACTTGCTAAATGGGATGACGTCTGTTTAAGAAACTTACTATTATGTAACTAAGCTTCCTGTGAATGAATCATCTAAGAAAGCAGAAAGAGTCAGCTCTGAAACCGAACAGCCAGCTTGGGCAGCAACAGCCAATCAGAGTGCTAGAGCCTGACTTTTTCTTTCTAAATTGACAGCCTCATCCATATTCCTAAAAACAGAAAAACAAACCAATAAAAAACACTCAACATGGCCACTGAAACTAACAATGAAGGGTGCATTTGCTGTCAGGGCAACCTCCCTCCTCCAAGCACCTAACAAGGCCAGGGAGGGGAGATTCTGCTGTGGGCATTTGTCTGACTGCAATTTGGCAAGAACAGAACTAATTAATTGCAGAGGCAATTAAATGAATGTTTTCATACGAAGAACACAGCTTGCTTTTAACTTTTTCTGAGTCCTCTGGGACACCTCAGGAGAGGGATTTGAGGTTTCCTGGTCATGTTACTTACGCTTTGTTAGAAGTAACTTCGTTAGAAGTTATTCCCTCTTGTCACATGAAATCTGAACACATCAAACAAAGTGGCATGGCCCACAGGTTCAGATCTGTCTCTTTATTTGTTCTCAGAAGACAGCATTGCAAAATTTCCCTGTAACTACTGGGGTGTATATTTCTCTTTGGAATATGTTTTTTCGCAGCTGATTACGTAAAGGACACTGCTTTTCAAAATGCATGAGGCCTAGGAGCTCTCTGAACACTCTCTAGAAGGAAGTGATATTTATTGCCTATTACTCAAGAATGGCTGTCACCAGCCAGACATCTCTGCCTGATAGGGGTTAACCAAACTAGCTCTCCTGGCTTTCATAGGAATGCTTGATTTTTCGAACAATGTCAAGAAAAGTTAGTTTCATATAGTCCCTGATTATGAGTTCAGCCACTCCCAAAAAAGAATGTTAGAGTAAACTTTTTTCATTGATTTAAATTTGTCTTTTGTTAAGACCATAAATATAATAATCACAATAATGACAATAATCATAGTTACCATTTATTCAGTGCTTATAATGTGCCAGCTACACAGACTGCCTTGAGCTGCAAAATAACCTGGCAATAGGGGTGCTATTACCCACATGTTAAACACAAGAAAACAGAGACTCGTAGGGGAGGCCGGGCTGGCCCAGTGTCATATAGCTAAGAAGCAGTGAGCATGGAATTTAGACCCACACCCTGAAAACCCATTCACCCCGCTATGGCAATGGGCCGTATCCCTGCTTAACCGTGGTTTCGCTTCCAGTAGTTTTGTGCCCTACGGTTTCAGGGACTTATCACTGGTCAACCACAATCTAAAAATAGATGAGTACAGTTTGATGAGATAGTGTAAGAGGAAAGAGACCACATTCACATACTTTTATGACAGTACATTGTTATAATTATTATTATTGTTAATCTCTTACCTGATTTATAAATAAACTTTATCATAGGTACATATGTATAAGAAATATGTATTATATACAGAAGTATATAGAGAAATCTATATATAGTACTGTATATGTAAGGTTTGTTACTGCTGTGATTTGAATATTTCCACTAAATTTATGTCAAAATATAATTGCCATGGCTGGGCATGGTGGCTCACACCTCCAATCCCATTGCTTTAGGAGGCTGAGGCAGGAGGATTGCTTGAGGCCAGGAGTTCATGGCCAGCCTGGGCAGTATAGTAAGACCCCCCTCTACAAAAAAAAAAAAAAATGTAAAAATTAGGCAGGCATGGTGACTCATGCCTGTAGCCCTAGTCACTCAGGAGACTGAGTCAGGAGGCTCAATCGAGCCCCAGGAGTTTGAGGCTGCAGTGAGCTATGATCACACCCCTGCATTCCAGCCTGGGGGGAAGAGCAAAGCCTTGTCTCTAAAAAAGATTAAAATTAAAATTAAATTAGAAAATAATAAATAAAATAATTTTAAAAAATGTATTTGCCATCAATGCAGTATTAAGAGGATGGGTCTTAAAGAAGTGATTAGAAAAAAAAAAAAACAGTTGGAAAGAAGCCAGGTGTGGTGGCTTATGCTTATAATCCCAACACTTAGGGAGGCAGAGGTGAGAGGTCAGCTTGAGCCCGGAAGTTGGAGGCTTGCCTGGGCAACGTAGCAAGATTCTGTTCTCCACAAAAAGGGAAAGAATGAGAAGTGATTATATCAGGACAAGGGATCCCTCATAAATAGATTGCCATTATCTCAGGAGTAGGTTAGTTACCAAAGGAGTTCAGCCCTTTGTCTCAGTCTCATGCACTCACTTGCCATATGATGCTTCCTGCTATGAGGTGATCCTTGCCAGATGCCTGCACCATGCTTTTGGACTTTCCAGCAACCAGAAGCATGAGCCAAATCAACTTCTGTTCTTCATGAATTCCCCAGTCTATGGTATTCGAGTAACAGCAAATGAACCAAGACAGGCACCATCCAAGGTTTCAAGCATCCATTAGGGGTTTTGGAATGTGTCTGCTGTGGATGAGGGGGAACTACTGTATCTCCAGTTATTTCTTCCCAACTAGACACATGCTGAAAGTTTAAAGGAATTCCTGGCTTAAATCCAAGCTCACCATGGACTTGGGTATGATCCTTTTGTCTCTGGGCTTCAGAGCCTGGGTTTTTACACAGGTAATCAAGTTAAGATGAGGTCATTAGGATGGGCCCTAATCCAATATGATTGGTGTTCTTTATAGGAGGACAGAGCAGTCACGGGAAGACACAGACACAGGAGGGAGGCTGTCATGAGGGCAGAAACTGGAGTTATGTAACTGCAGGCTAAAAACACCAAAAACTGCCGACAAACCATCAGAAGCTAGGAGAGGCAAGTAAAGGTTACCCCACAGATTCCAGAGGGTGTGTGGCCATACCAGCATCTTGGTTTCAGACTTCTGGCCTCCAGAACTCTGAGACAATTAGTTTCTGTGGTTCGAGCTGCCCAGTTTATGGCACTTTGTTGCAGTGCCCTGGGAAACTAAGACACAGGCCAACTTTGTTTTCTAATTTTTTTAAAATCACTCCATACCTTCTGTATTTTTACAGCTAAAGTATAACAATGAGTTATTGTGTTTAAAACCATACACAGATGATTATTTAAAATTTTGAATAATACATATGTTAATCAGGGCTTTCTAGAGCAGCAAAATCAATAGGATGGGTGGATCGATAAACAGATGATAGATATGAGGTGATTTATTATGGGAATTGGCTCATGTGATTACAGAGGCCAAGAAGTCACATGTATTAGTCCGTTCTCACGCTGCTATAAAGAACTGCCCAAGACTGGGTAATTTATGAAGGAAAGAGGTTTAATTGACTCATAGTTCTACGTGACTAGGAGGCTTCAGGAAACTTACAATCATGGAGGAAGGGGAAGCAAACATGTCCTTTTTCTCATGGCGGCAGGAGAGGGAAGTGCTGAGCCAAAGGGGGAGAAAGCTCTTTATAAAACCATCAGATCGGCTGGGCATGTTGGCTCACACTTGTAATCCCAGCACTTTGGGAGGCTAAGGTGGGCAGATCACAAAGTCAAGAGACCGAGACCATCCTGGCCAACATGGTGAAACCCCGTCTTTACTAAAAGTACAAGAATTAGCTGGGTGTGGTGGTGTGCACCTGCAGACCTAGGCACTTGGGAGGCTGAAGCATGAGGATCACTTGAGCCTGTGAGGCGGAGGTTGCAGTAAACCAAGATCACGCCACTGCATTCCAGCCTGGCGACAGAGCGAGACTCGCATCTCAAAACAAAAACAAAAACAAAAACAAAAAACAAACAAACAAACAAAAAAAATCAGCTCTCATGAGAATTCACTTGCTATCACAAGAACAGCATGAGGGAACCACTCCCATGATTAAATTATTTCCCCGGGGCCCCTCCCATGACATGTGGGGATTGTGGGAACTACAATTCAAGGTGACATTTGGGTGGTGACATAGAGCCAAAGCGTATTATCCCACAAAATGCCATTTGTGAGCTGGAGAACCGTGAAAACTGGTGCTGTAATTTAGTCTATTTCCAAAGGCCTGGGCACCAGGAAGCCCAGTAGTGTAACTCCCAGTCCAATGCCAAAGGCCTGTCCAAGGGCAGGAGAAGATGGATATCCCAGCTCAAGGGCGGAGAGTGAATTTGCCCTTCCTCTGCCTTTTTGTTCTATTTGGGCCATCAGTGAATTGGGCAATGCCCTTCTATACTGGCAAGGGCAGATCTTCTTTACCTGGTCTACTGATTCAGGTGCTAATTTCTTCCAGAAACATCTTCACAAACACACCCAAAAGTCATGTTTTACCAGCTCGTTGGAAGTCCCTTAGCCCACTCAAATGGACACATACGATTAACCGTCACAATACAGAAGTGTATAAAATAAAAATTAATGCCTCCCATAATCTAGCCCCGTGGCAATAACTTGTGTCTTAAATTAATATGTATTAATTACCTAATTTCTTTCAAACTAAGCATTGTGTACACATTGGTCAACAAAACAGACTTTTTCTTCTGTGCACATGTAAAACTCTTGTGGTTTTGTGTTCTTAAAAATGCATGGGTTGGCTGGGTGTGGTGGCTCACGCCTGTAAACTCAGCAGTTTGGGAGGCCAAGGTGGGAGTATCACTTAAGCCCAGGAATTCGAGACAAGCCTGGGCAACAGAGTGAGATCTTATTTCTACAAAAAAAATTTTAAATGAGGTAGGAGGATCACTTGAACCTGGGAGGTCAAAGCTACAATAAGCTGTGATTGTGCCACTGCGCTCCCACCTGAGTGACAGAGGGAGACCCTGTCTCAATAAATAAATAAATAAAATAACAATTTTAAAAATGCCTGGGTTGTTTCTATGAACATTCATGACTTATAATTTTAAAAAAGGCAGAAAATAAACAAATAAAATTTTGGATGGGAGGAACAAGGAAGGAGCCTTAAGGAGACATACCTGTTGCTCTTCCTCCTCTTTGGCTCAGGGGAGGAGAAGGGAAGCCTGGTATTTCTCTTAAATGAGTGGCCTTCTAGTTTGCAGATTCATCCAGCCAGAACTGCAGGGTACCTTTAAGGATACAGCGACTCTAGGAGCGTGACCTCCTGCAACAAACAGGCTCAAGGTGGAGTCCCAGCTCTACCCCCTCTTTCCCACACTGTTTCATGAAAGGGTGTTGTATCCAAAATGACCCCCAAACTCCAAAGGGGCCGAGAAACCAAAGAAAGGCAGACAAATTCAGTTTGCTGGCTTGGGGTGATTTATTAAGGGGAGCTTACAGGCAGAGGTATGGTCTTGGGCAGCTGAAGGACAGGTGGATCTCTGCACTGCCACCCCGCAGACCCATGGCCTATATTTTGGGGCAAAAGTGTATGTGCTCTGGGAGGAATGTGTAGGTGGCTGAGAGAATGCTGCAGGCATCACAGCCTGTGATTTCTGCCAGAGCACCAAGGTTGTTTTGGAGGAAACCTACAATGAATAGGTGTCCCACGTAAAAAGTAATACATCAACTAGACATTTTAGAGGCATTTCCAGAGTCAGGGTTCGTCAGGCAAATGAGCATTTCAGATAAAGTCACTCTTAGCCCTACACTTGGCTATGTGGCTGACCTGGTTTTTCTTTAATTGCCTCCATTTCCTCATCTGTACAATGAACCTACCAGTACCTACCAGCGCTAGACTATCTCCAAGAGCTCCCGACTCCTACTCCCATCCCTTCATGAGTGAAATGAAGAGGAAATTTAACATTCCTGGCCTTTGAGGACCAAAGAATTTCGCAATCAAAGTCCCACTTCTTCTACATGAGTTTCTGAACTCCTGCTATTTCCCTCAATAGTGAGTTTTATTCGCGCTTAAATCATCCAAGTGATGGTTGAGATGGTTCTCCCTACCTTTGAAGGCAACAAAGTCTTCAGAAAGGCTCTTTCATTTGCACCTCCAGACGTCACAACATGGTACCATATTTGCCTGGAATGGAAAGATAGAAGAGGTGATTTTTAAAAGTTGACTTCCTGTGAGGACTTTTGCTAGGTGCTATAGACACAAGGATGAATTTCACAGCATAGTGGAGAGAAGGGGCTTCGCATAAAATAAAAAGACTGTAGCATACAGTGGCAAGGTTCCAGTAGGTGCAGTGTGAGTTCCTGGTACAGTGAGTGATGAGTTCTCTCTCGTGAGAGAGGCACAGGGACTGAGTAACGTCTCCAGAGAGGGGGATTGAAAAGCTAGGCCTTGAGGAATAGGTAAAAACAGCTAATGCTTATGTGAAACCTGCTATAAGCCAAGCCTGGGCTGTCACTGAGCAAATGCTATTTCATCTCATGCAGCAGTGCTCTGAGCTAGGCACCAACTGCATCTTCACAAGAGTCTGTCTTATTCCACTTACCAGGCACATAATCTCAGGAGTTCATAAATTTGAGACCAGACTGAAATGCTTAGGGGTATTAGTTATGTGAGCTGCACAACAAATGACCACACACTTAGCAGCCTAACCCAGCACACATTTACTATCTCCCAGTTTCTGTGGGCAGGAACCGGCGCAGCTCCTCAGTCCTCCAACTCACGGTGTCTTACTCGGCTGCAATCAACGTGTCAGCTACAGCTGGGGTTGTCTCAAGGCTTAACTGGAGTGGACTCACTTTCAGGCTTTTAAGCAGCTATTAGGCTGCAGGACCTATTAGTGTATGGCCAGGCAGGCCCCTCCACAAGACAGCTGGCTTTATCAGAGCACACGGTCAAGAGGGCAGGAGACAGTCCCAGGGAGACAGAAGGCAGGGTCTCTTATAACCGAATCTTGGAAATGACATCATCATTTTTGCTGCATTCTACTGGTTAGAAACAAGTCACCTGGTTCAGCCCACACTCAAGGGAAGGGGATTACAGAATACAAATACACATAAATGGGGACCAGTATAGGAGACTGCCGGCCACACCTGGGACAATTGAGAAGAAACTGAGCTCAGCCAATAGGCAATCACTCTGCCCCTTCTTCAGTTCACCATTTGTGTGTACATACGTATAGTATATGTAGTGTGTGTATACAAATATATATGTTCACATATATAGTATATATATTGTGTGTGTATACACATATAGTATATGTGGTATGTGTGTATACATACATATGTGGTGTGTGTGTATACATGTATAGATGTGATGTGTGTGTATACATATATAGTATATATGGTGTGTGTATACACATATATGGGGTATGCATATGGGGTATGCATGTATGCATATATAGTATATACAGTGTGTGTGTATATGCACATATAGTATATATAGTGTATGTGGTATGTGTATACATATACCGTGTATGTGTTGTGTATACGTATAAGTAGTATATGAGGTGTATGTGTATACACATATAAAGTATATGTGGTGTGTGTATACACGTATGAGTATATGTCAGTGTGTGTATATACATATATATGGTATATGTGGTGTGTGTGTATGTAACTTTTATTGAATCATGTAGTTTGAAAAAATAACAAATTATTAGCCTGGATCTCAATAGATTGATTATCAGCAGGAACAAGAGATGGTCAGAAGCATGTTTTAGGATATCGTACTATGCACATTGATTGGAACAGATTGCTTTTCTAGGTCAGTTTCCAAAAGGGTAACAGCGCCAAGGGCTGAGTGTAAGTGGGTGAAAGCTGAGATGTGAGTGAAACGGGGGCTTGAGGGACTGGGGGTAGGGAGAAAAGGCCAAGCAAGCCGGAGCTGGAAATTCCTTCCAGACTTAATCATCCCGGGCATCATTAGTAACCAAAGCGAGACTTCAGAACATATGTTTTGTGTTGACAGCAGACCCTTAATTAAAACAGCCCCAGTGAAGAATAGCCTGATTAAAGAAAAGTACTGCTTAAAGAACAATTTGATGCCGACTGATACGGGTTGGCAGAGGGTGGGTGATTCCCTCTCTGGTTCTCCTGTGCTCCCAGAGCAGGGGGAGTGCTCCTGGTGGGTCAGGCAATGTGTGACGCCATTTCCCAGTCTCCGTCTCATTTACACCTCAAAACCTATTTCATTTCCATTTTAGAGATGAGAGAACTAAGCCCGACAGGGGAGGTGATTTGCTGAAGGCCCCCAGCCCACTAGCCTGGTCACAGCCCTAAGCTAAGGGGTCTTGTTTTCTGTAGCTTTCCCTCGCACACAATTTCAGTGGTTCTAATGAATCAGAATGTCTCGTCAGTTATAAAAACCATATGCCTCCTCGACATAGTCCCTCATGGAAACCCAGTGATTTTAAGCGCTGGATGTTGCTCAAGGGCACAGCCAGTCTAATATTCACATTTCCTTTATGGTCTGGAAAATCCTGGGACAGGATCGCAATGCCCTGTGCAGTTGTCTGTCTGCATTTCCAGGAAGTGACAGAGATGTGAACGTTGGGGCGAAGAACAAGGAACATCTATTCCGTCAGACAGCTGAAATCATTTTGGGTTTGGATGAAATGAACCACTTCCTGGGAAAATTAGACCTCTTCGGAGGAAATTAGGTTGTCTCAGGAAACAAATTCATTTTAATGTCAGTGTGGGGTGGAGGCTTTAGAGGATGGGCAGAGAATCTGATCTGGCGGAGGACACCGCTGAGGCTTCACTTTTGTGGTCCGTTCCCCAGAGAAGCGCACACGGTAAGAAGACCTGTACCCCAACTAGACACCCGACTCTCACCGGCTATCACTGAGGCTGGCCTCACTGCAAACTTCCACCCCCAGGAAACTCAGGAGAAAGGATATGCTTGTGAATGGCTTTTCATGAATGCCTTCTGAAGGATTCTCTTTGTTTATGGTAACAACAGCCAGCATGGATCGAGCGCTTACTGTGTGCTGGGCACTTTTCCTGTATTATGGCATTTAATCCTCACAAGAGTTCTCGGAGGTGATACTATTATATACTTAAATACCCCATTTAACCACATCCTTTTACTGTACCTTTTAATGAGAAAGACAATTTTTAACTTCAGTGAAACAGGAATTTTTTATCCTAAATGGTAAACTTTCATAGATAAAGTAAAAACCAGGGTTCGAATTTAATTGACTAGGCTGAGCGCTGTGGTTCACACCTGTAATCCCAGCACTTTGGGTGGCCGAGGCGGGCGGATCACCTGAGGTCAGGAGTTCGAGACCAGCCTGGCCAAAATGGTGAAACCCCGTCTCTACTAAAAATACAAAAATTAGCCGGGCATGGAGGTGTGCACCTGTAGTCCCAGCTACTCGGGAGGCTGAGGCAGGAGAATCGCTTGAACCCGAGAGGCAGAGATTTCAATGACCCGAGATCACCCCACTGTACTACAGCCAGGGAGATAGAGCGTGACTCCATCTCAAAAAAAAAAGGATTTAACTGACTGACCCATCTGGCTGTTACTTGCTTCAGTGAATAGGTGGAACTGTCTGCTGTTCTAGAAACTTCCTCTCTCCCATGGCTACTTTCCCCTACTCTAGTCATAGCTGGTGGATCCCATGTGGTCATCTGACCCAGCTGTGCCAGTGGGCCCCTTCCCTGTGGTTTGGTTTTGAGATCAAACAACATGCAAGCCAGTTACACTCTGGTGGCTGAAAAGATGGCATTAAAAATCTCAGACCATGTCACCATGTATCCTACCTCAGAAGAGGCAGTCTACAGTAAAAGAAAATAAAACTGCTTATAGAGGAAAGCCGAGAACTAAGGCAGAAACAGTTCCAGAACATCCTATGTCCCGGTTCTGGTTGTGCCTGAGCCCAGCTGAGCAGCTATCCCCCCACCCCCTGACAAGCCCCAGCCTGTGATGTTCCCCTCCCTGTGTCCATGCATTCTCACCGTTCAACTTCCACTTTTGAGTGAGAGCATGTGGTGTTTGGTTTTCTGTTCCTGTGTTAGTTTGCTGAGAACGATGGTTTCCAGCTTCATCTGAGTTTGAGTTGAGTTTCTAATACTTGCAATCAAGAGTCCTAACTAATAAATATATGAGGGCATTCCCCTGGGGGCCAGATCCAGTCCACTGAAAGATTGGGTGCAGCATAAGATAAGACAGGCTTCAGTGGCACCTCCATTCCTGTGAGTCCATGCCGGGTCAACTCAAGGTTTACAACAAAGAGCCAGGGCCACCAGCCTGAGCTGACTTCATTATCAGGCGCTGCTGTGGTCAGAAAGACAATTGCTATATGCTAGTCAATTCAAGCTGTGTTCCAAAACCAAAGCCCACAAAAAAGGTCAGTCTCTCCGTCAAGACACTGAGAATTGCAATGAGAAAATTAACCCATTTTTACCTCCAGGCTCCTTTATGAAGCTGGAGGGACTAATCAATTTGATTATCAAGGGAGATCCAGCCAAGCAGTGGGGTGCCACAGTAGCTGGGAATACAGGCTGGGGGCAGACAGCCTGTAGCTGAATCCTGGAACCATCCCAGGTTGCTGGGGAGCCTGAGCCTGACTCTCCATCTATGAAGTCGGGATAATGATGGCCCCTGTTTGACACTTACCTTAAGGAGTACCCAGGATGCCCCATGTAGATAGGGCTGCACTGCGCGGGGAGCATTGTACAGACCCTCAGAGATATCCAGGGAATGACCCTAATGGATATTTCTGGAAACGAGGATGTCCACCTGAATCAAGAGAAGATGCAAAGTGCTGGACACCTTGGCCCCCTTGGAAATTTACAAGCATATTAATGTGTTAAAGGCTCTGAAAAGTTCCACAGCAGAAACCTTTTTATTTTTTATTAAAACAGTGTTTCTCAAATTCAGCCACAGAATCAAGTTTGTTTTCTTTTTTCCCCCACACAACACTTTAATGCTGGCCTAAATATCTAATATCCCAACTTTTGTTAATTTTTCCCCAGGGCAAAAACAAATAACTTCACCAGCAAATCTGCCGTGAAAATCCTATATATCCCATCCAACTGTTAGATGTTACCAGCATGGTTTATTCCTTCTGGGTTGGTGTGACTTACTTGGTGTTCATATGTACAAAACAATGGGCAAGTTCTGTATCTGTCTAGATTTACTAGGAGAGAATAATAAGCAAGTTACGTTGGTTTGGGGAAATTTCTAAATGAGGCCACCATCCTGGGAATATAAACAAACAATCAGACCAAAAGTGTGTCTTTTATCTGTACTGGTTACTAAGGGGGCTGAATGTTTAGGAAAAAAGTAACTGTAAGAGAATCTGCATATCACAGCATCCATGTGACAAACTCACAGCTCAGAACAGGCAGAAATCCACGAGGTGTGATGATGGAACAAGGGACAAGGTTATGAGTCTCAGCTCAGATTTTTGCTGACCGTGACTTTGGGCCAGCCATGCCACCCTTCTTTGCCTTAATGAGCTCTTCTGATCCTTGAGAAAAATAGTACTACCTCCCTTCTGCAGTCATTTCTCTGATCAGGTGAGGGTAGCGCTGTGAAGGAATTTCGTCAGCAGGAAAGCCTGTAATCTACTGCTTACAGATGATACAAAATTCATTGTGTGTCGTATCAAAAGAGCATAAGACAATTGAAGTTTTGTGGACAATGTTTGCATATAACAGTGGGCAAACGTTTTCAGTAAAGGGCTAGACGGTAAATGTTCTAGGCTCTGCCACAAATCTGCAACAGCGGAATGAAAGCAGCCACAGTGAGAATGTAGATGGATGGATGAGGTTGTGTGCTAATAAAGCTTTATTTATAAAAATAGGTGGTCAGATTGGGCCCATGAGCTGTAGTTTAGCAGCTATAGACCCCTGATCTATAAGACCCACAAGAAATCTGCAGAATATAAAAGCTACAGTTTGCAAGGATGGTGAGATTTTGTGGTACTTAAACAAAATTAATTTTCATTTAATATTATAATGACCCCTTTACGGTGAGTAAAATTGGCGTCTTTTACTACTAAACTAACCATGTTCTAAAAAGATTCCAAGGACTGTCCTGGGATTCCTACAGGCAGCCGAACTGTGGATCCTGGGAACAACTTTCAATTCCCCCTTCCTTTGCTCCAAATTCCAGCTCAGTAGGGGTCCTTGGGACCTTTCCCACATCATAGCCCGGCCTGTTTTTGTGGGAGGAGAGGCCCGCATACCATTCCGGAACCGCTGTCTTCGAATTATGCTAGCTGGACGCTTCGTTTTGTTGGCTGTAACTAGACGGGCTCACACAAAGAAACCACACGCTATATTAGAGGTTCTCACTGGGGCAATGCTGCCCCCAGGAGACATCTGTCGAGGTCTGGAGACATTTGGTGTTATCACAACTGCGGGGTCAGCGGGGCGGGGGGCGGGGGGGGGAGGGGGCAGGTAGGGGTGGCATCGTTACTGACATACGGTGGGTAGAGGCCAGAAATGCTAGTATCTTACTGTGCACAGACCAACCCCCACCACAACAGAGAATTATCTAGTCCAAAATGTCGATGTCAACGTGGAGAAACCCTGCTCTATACGGATAGACTTTATGCTGAGATTAAATTACCATTTGTTTACTTATTTACACTTCTGTGCCCCGCTTTGTAATAACAAGTTATATTTTCCCCAGATGCTTTAGTGAAGTGGCTGGTATTGACGTGAGGCCAGCCTATTTTACATCCACACTGCTGGGAAACTACAGAAAGAGCGTAGTAATTATTGATTTGTTTTATATATGATGAGCTTAAATGTGAATTATATGGCGTCATGTACCCTCAATTCCTCCTGGGTCTGGGTTAGGTTAAAGGGGAAACGTGCAGAAGCAGCTGAAGATCATTTATTTGTGGACATATGTGTTAATATCCTTTTTCGTCTCTCCCTCGTCCTTTTACAAAGACGTTAAGTTTAATATTAGTAATAAGGGATGGAGAAACGGAAGGGAGAGTGTGTTCTGGAATCTTTTAAATGTCCTACAAGGACCACTGGTGATTATAATAATAATGCAAATTAATAAGGAACACTTTTTGAGCATGTTCTATGCTCCCGACCCTGTGTGCGGCCCCGACAACTCCGACCATTGTCTCGCCGAGGCTGGCAGCATCCCGGGGAGGTCCACACTGCCGTCGTTTAGAAGTTTAACGACTCGCCCAAAGACATCCAGGTCCCTACAAGTGGCCACGGGAGTAACTTAGACAGTCTGGCTCCAATCGTTAACTCTTAACCCCATGTTTGTATTTATCTGTCTCCACGTGCCCCCGTCCCCACCCCACCAGTCTAAAAGTTCTTGTTTATAGTCCCTGCAGGGCCCAGGACCAGGCTTCCCTCTCAGCCCCTGAACTTAATCGAATTGAATTAAAACCAGATTTCACCTCCGCGGAGAGTGAGCCTCTCGCAGGCGGCCGCACGGGGGCGCGCTGGTGCCAGCCACGTGCGCGTCGCGGTGGAGGAGCTCAGGCTGGAGCCCCAAACCAGCCCGGGCCGGCGGGAAGGGAAGAGAATGGAAACCTTCCTGGGGTAGGGGTTTGGGGAAGGTTTCTGTGAGGAGGAGCCGCCGCCCTACTTCAACACATTAGCGCATGTTTTCTGCATTGCAAAGACAAATATGATTCCATCAGGGAATGGCTATAACCACTTAATTAGCTAAGTCCCTATTGTTGAAACACAGTGATGAATTCAGCAACTGCCCGTTTAAATGGCGTGGAAATACGTGTTCTCCAGGCCAGACACTGGGCTGTTCTCAGGCATGTGTTCCTTTGCTTTCCCTGGGCACCGGGACAGTCGCCAAGGGCTGATCTTCATTTGGAAAAGAGAATTTGTTCTGCAGCCCTGTCCATTTCCTTCCAGAGAGTTCTTTCTCCTTTGTAAGGCCCTGCTCACAGGCCCTAATACTCCAGGTGGTATCTCAAGAGTGACCACCACTCTGACGTCCCAACTCAGACACTCTAGAGATTGAGAGATGGACCCTTTGATAACTAGGTCAGAACAACAGGCATGAACTTCTATCTCCCTTCATCCAACAAAGGCCCCTAAAAGCTCCCCTGGTCTCATCTCATTGCTGGGGAGCCATCCACTCAGCAGGTGCAAGGCTGAACTAACCTCTCTCTGCTGTTGACCTGCTTCTCCTCCCTTACTCTCCACTGCAAGCCAGTTCACAGAGTGGTGGTTCCTTAAATGGTTTGTCATTTCAGGATGGCTGATGGTTAGTACATGAAGAGTTTATCCTTGACTACACAGCTTTCTAATGCAGTTCTAAAGCAGGTCTCATGAAGATACTTTTTTCTGAACATGAATGTATCACAGACTTCTTCTACTTCCCTATTTAAAATGAAAAGCCCCTCACTTCTATCCGTCTTCCTTGCTTTATTTTGCTCCAAGGCATTTGTCATTACCTTATACGCTATATGTTTTACTTAGTTTTGTCTGTTAGTTCGTGTCTTTGTCTCCAGCCCCTGGAACAACTCTGTAAATTTCTCTCAGTCTCAGCCCCCTGAGCTCAGCTTAAGTATATAGATCTCTCTGCTGGTGAGGTTGTGGAGAAAACGGAACGCTTACACACAGAGAGAGAAAATTCAGCTTTGTTTTATTCAGGTCCTCAGTGGGTTGGAAGATGCCCAGCCACATCAGAGAGGAAAATTTGCTTTAACCAGTTTACCAATTCAAAGCTAATCTCTCCTGGAGACACCCTCACAAACATACCCAGAAATAATGTATAACCAGATATCTGGGCATACCCTGGCCCAGTCAAGTTAACACATAAAACTCAACATCACAGTGGTCTTTGGGGCATCAATAGTAAACAGTGGATAGATTTTTGAGAAGACATCAAAAACATAAAAAAAAATTACTATTACATGATTAAACTGAAATTTGGTCTACTTCAAATACAGATTGTTGAGTGATCACCTACTATTGACTACCAATACAAATTTAAGCTGTAGTTAATTTTGATTTACCATGACAGCTAAGAAAATTAAAGGTTAGCCTTGCATTTATTTTCTAAAATGAAAAAAAACACTCTATTACTTTTCAAGCATATTTTGATTATCCAAAAAATAATCTTAATTAATTACAGTAATGACCCTCAGATACTATTTTAAACTAAAAACAGTAAGCCAAATATTTTTCAGAAAGAATAGAGAACTAAAAATTGTCTAGGATTTAGACACATGTTTATATTGTTTGGAGCTGGGATTTGTGACATGTAGATGGGTTGGGGCAGGGTGGGGAGACATCGGGGCAGGGTGGGGAGACATTGGGGCAGGCTGGCTGGCACTGCAGTTTATCACATATTGTAGTTTCTTCCATGTCGCCGATTTTTAAGTCTTCTGGATCTTGGTCCTCTACATCCACCTGTGGTGCCTCTGAATCGTTCCAGGGATTTGCGGGGACGTTTAGCGGGTAGGGGCCCCACGTCTCTCTCCCACCTCCATTCCTGGGGAGGGACCAGTCGAAGACTGTGGCTGCCAGCTGGGGGTAGGGAACAGCTGCCTACTGCAGGAGCTGCAGCATCCTTGGGCTGGGTGTCCTCCCACTCCATTGTGGTATCAGAGGTGTTGCTGAGGTGGTCTTTCTGCCAGTGGGAACAGCCAGGAACTGGGCCAGGGAGCACTGCTGGAGCTGGGTTGTTGGGGCCTCTTAGGATGGAACTGGGCCCCAATTCCTGGAAGAGAGAGTGTGCAGAAGAAAAGAATGTCAGAAAGATGGGGTCTGGAGGACTGATGAGGCAATGCCCCAGTCAGCAGTTTATTTCATGCACAGGGTCTCATTATATACTTTTCAGCCCACAATGGCTGACGTCAAATCATTACAACAAAGGGGAATAGAACATTGCAAGCCTGGGGATCAAGATAAAACTAGTACGTAAAGATTGATCCAAAAAATCATAAAACAAACAGATGACCTTTTCTACTTACAGGAATAAGATAACATTTTACGACTGTCAAAGCAAGCGATAAATCTTGAGGACAACAATTTCAAATGGCATGCGAATAATCGCAAGCTTCAGTGAATACCTGGTAAACAAAGTGATAAAACTAGCCCAGTACAAAAACTTCAAGAAACACAATGTCTAATAAAACCACACAGGCTTCACCCAGCCATAATATTAGGTCAGTGAACTAGAAATAGACTTTTGCAAAATCAAACTCCTTTCAGTTCCTTCTTTCCCTCAGCTCGACTGCTTCCAGGGAGGGAGAAATGTGTCTGGGCTCAAGCTCCATTATGGCGGAGACACTTAGGGGTCTCTATGCTGGAGTGATCCCCACACTGGGTCAGGCTTCCCAAAGGGAAGGACGCCTCCTGCAGGGCTGTGTGCGCTGGGCACTCCATGGCCCTTGGAGTGGGAACTCACAGGCACCTGGGCCTTGTCAGTCCTGTTCATTTCTGTCAGGCTCCTGCTATGGGCATTTCCCTTTAAGGCCCTGGGACTGCAGTCGACAGAAGCAAGGTTTCCCTGAGTCTCCAGGGGCCTCGAGATAGATGCTGCTCCCCCACTGCTACAGGGGCCCCCTTTCTCCTCCTCCTGCCCCTGGGTCTCTACCTGATCGTCGATGTCCATCGGCTCCTCCTCTACCCTCAGCTCTGTATTTGGGACTCCGTCTTTTACAGGAGTGATCCCCACGGTGCTTCTGCTGTCTGCAAAGTGGTGTGGAGACAGCATGGGTGTCTTCCTCGTGGGGTGCCTCAAGACAAGAGGAGGAGGGTCCCGTCGTTCGTCACTTGATCTCAGGATGTTGCAACTGACTGCAAGACAGAGCTGAAGGCCAGGCTCAGGGGTCAAAAAAAATTGATGAAAGTATAGCGCTCCCCGGGGTGGTGCACGCGCAGGAACTGCAGGGTGGTCCTGGCCGGCTGAAGAGTCTGCATACAGAGGAGGTGACCCTTGTGAGGCCGGCGCACGTGCAGGAACTGCGGGCTGAACCTGGCCACATGAAGAGTCTGCATACAGAGGAGGTGACCCTTGTGAGGCTGGCGCACGTGCAGAAACTGCGGGCTGAACCTGGACAGCCAGAGTGTCTGGATAGACCGGAGGTGACCCTTGCAGTTGCCACTGCTGCTGGGGCCTGCGTTGGAACCAATAAAGAAATTTACTCAAAAAATTCCCCATGTTTGGGAAGTTGTGCACAGACCAATACAATGGTCAGAAATGGAGAGGGTAGTCCTGAGTCACCCACTAGTCTGTGTCCGGGTGGGGCACTGGGCAGCTGGGCTCTTATGCCATCACAATGGGGCTGGTGACAGAGCAGGGTGTGGGGCAGTGCACAGGAGCCCAGTAAGGGCACCTACAAGTGGAGTCAAAGATACTGGATACTGGTGAAACACAAAACTAACCACAAAAGACAATGAATACAGGAACTGCCCAGGTAGAGGCCATAACCCAAGAAGAAATAGCACTTTATATATATACATATATAAATCCAAAAAGGCCACACAATATTTGTATTTAAATACTTTTATTTTCATTTCACAAAAAAGCAACAGTGTTTGCAGTTAAACATGCCTTTTAGTCAGTGCTGGTCATATGCAAAACAGGTTATCAGAAATATAAAGAAAAATAAGCCTTTTCCCTTTACAAGTGAAACAACACAATTTGCATATACAATATTATAGATACATATTTTCAAAATCTTTCCCAAAAGACAGATTATAATACAAATTTAGAATTCCACCCACAAGCTCAGACTCAAGGAATTGAAGATCTCTATAGGGGTTTAAATATAAAAGTGTAATACCTTTACAAGTTTCCAAGTAGCTACTTTCCAAAGTATTTGAAAGAGACTGTTCTTCACAGCAACATGGAACACTTGGCTTTCATCAAGACCGCTGTAAGACTAAGTTTTGTCTCAATGTGAGTTTGTTGATTAATGCAAATGCTCCAATTATGCCGTAATTCTCATTTTACATACACATACATACGCAGAGTATTATTGTACTGATGGTTTATACAGTTGAAACTTCTGGAGCATTTCCTCCAGCTAAGCCATCACCTTTACTTCCTCTGAAGTATTTTAAATTAAGAACTGTTCAGAAATATCACTAATGACTACCATGACTAACTCCAAAAAGGTTCCCTTTTTTCTTTCACTTATGATCAAATTTAAATGTGTCATGAATAAACATTTTTTTTTCCTACAGCAGCAGGTATAAGTAATAACAAAGTATAGGCTAATTTTTCAACACTAGAACCTGAGAGTTTGATATACAGTCTATAACAGTGCTTTGGAAATTTTCTAGGAGTTCTATCACTCAATGTTACCAAAATAGTAATATGGCAAATCTTCAGCATGGAGTAGAAGAATCATAAAGGAGAAAACAAACAATGTTAAGAGGCTTGAAGGGAGGGAGGAAAGCAGAGAGGGAGGGAGGGAGAATGTGTGCACATGCATTTTCTTTGATGCAGACAAATGCGGAGTTTTAACATTTACCATATGGTAGATAAAGAGACACGGTGATATAAGAATGCTTAAAGCGAACATACAGGTCTGGATACACGATATGCACCAAAATACAATTTGTGAATTCCAGTGAAGAAGACATCTAACTGTGTAGGCACGAAACTCAAAATGGAAAGCATACAATGGAGAACAGAGGAGAAAGATGCAGCCACACAAAGAACTCTGGTAGGAAAGGGCCAGCTTGTCTTGCCAGATGTGGGGGTTGAAAGAGAAAATTCCTTTTGGATTAGTTTTAGGGCTCATGTTGTTATTCATCGGAGCCACGTCGATAACTCAAAAGGTTCATTCCAAGAAACAATTTCTACTAGGTACGCAAGCTATGTTATTGATGGAATCATAATAAACTTCTATAGATGAATCAGAATTCCAGGCCTCAAAAAGAAGCTACTCTTAAGGGTTTGCAAATGAGTTTTAGACAGGACTTTCATTGGCTTATCAGCTTCACCGGTTTACTAGTTACTAAGAGATACATCAGCAATGAAGTTTAAACACACCTTTATTCAGTACTGTCCTCTTGCCTTTCTAGAATTTACAAAAGCACAGGTCCCTTTTCGCTATCTCATTCAATCTGAATCAATATAAGAAATGCTGGATCTAATTAGTTTGCACAGCTCAACCATATCCAAGTGTCTTTCCCATCTTATCTGCTGCACACCTGCTGCCATTAGCTACATCACTACACTGCTACACCTTCCAGCCAGATGGCAGGGATTTAGTAGGTCTTTATTTTTGTTAGGTACAGTCAGACCCCTGCAAAGGACTAAGTGTTAAAGGAAAATAATGAAGGAAAAAAGCAGCAAATTATGTATGTTCATCTCTATGTTTGCATCCTTAATGGAATAGATCCTAGAGAATAAAATAAAATAACCACAAAACAACCATACTAACTACTGCTAAGTGAGGAATATGTAGGAGAGGAAGAAGTGAGCTGTCATATTATGAAACTCAACTTTCATTATGTCCCTACATAGCCATGCAAAAGACAACAAAACAAAATAAAGATATGAAAACATATTTATACTTATTAAGAATATTTCCCTAAGAAAAACAGAAAATCTCTACAAAACAGACAAGTAAGTAAACGACACACAACTATTCTATTTGCTATTGCCGAAACAGGCAATAAGGAAAGGGGAGGATGGGAGATTTGTCATACACTGATCCTCGATTTTCACTAGGTACCTATATATCCACACAAAGGACTAGGTACAAAACCAGTAACATGAAAACATTTATATACATCTTTAAAAAGTATAGACACTGTCCTTTTCCCCTAACCACTACCCACCCAAAGAACCCCTCCCTGCAAAAAAATAAAAATTAAACAATAAAAAAACCCAAGATATGAAATGATTGCCCCTGCAGGCAACAAGGGAAGGGAAACAGAGGAGAGCTATCATACGTCTGGACCTCCACGTTTCATTATGTACATACATGTCCCAGCAGAGGACTGGCATCACGTTATATAACACACAGCATTTAGCAAATATTTATATATATTAAAATACTTGTGTGTGTGTGTGTATACATATATAGTATATAAAATGTATATACACATAAATGTGTGTTCTTGTGTGTGTGTGTGTGTGTATACACACACAAAAACACACACCACACCGACACCTCCCAAAAGAAACCAAACATCTACTCTACCATTGCCCACTAGGCAATGAGGGATGGGGAGTATGGGAGATTTTTCATAGAGCCAATCTCAACTTTATTTCTACCTAAGCAGTCATGCAGAGGACAAGATTCAAAATAAAGTTAACACAAAAAAGTGGCAAAACATTTATACACATTTAAAAAAATTATGTATCTTGCCTTTTCCTCTCACAATCCCACTCCTCATTAACACCCTCAAAAGCAAAAAGCCAAAACCAAAGCCCTGCAGTGCTCATATACTATTGTTTGTGTACACAGGCTCTGAGGAAGGAAAAGAATATTTACCACAATCCTGGGTCTGGGTCCCTCATTACATTTGATTCCTACAACTGGCTTGAGAGTGAAAGAACAACAACAAATACTAGCAAACTTGTATACACATTTAAACAAAAGACAAAGACAAACCCAGAAATCCCCCACCTCCCCCCATCAAAAACAAAAAAAACAAACAAAAAACACAAACCCTTAAACAACTACTCTACTAGCCATTGCCCAGACAGGCAATAAGGGAAGGGGAGAAGGGGAGATTTTTCATAGAATGAACCTCAATTTTCATTACGTACCTAAGCAATCATGGCAAGGCCTAGGTACACAATGAAGCAACTGGAAAAAGGAGCGAGAACATTTATATACATTTCGAAAAGTACACACCCACCCTCCTGGAGACAGGGAGATGGAGTGAAAAAGAAAAACCATCTATACTACTCTATAATTATTGCCCACACAGGCAATAAGGAAAGGGGAAAAGAGGAGATTTTCATACATCCGGACCTCCACGTTTAATTAGGTACCTGTAAGTCCAAGCAGTGGACTGGATACAGCATGAACTAATACAATATAGTAATGAAAAGTATATATACATTTTTAAGAGTATATATTCTGCCCTTAGACCCCTCCCACCCGTCAAAACTTCAAAAAATTCAAGCTACTTTAAAATTATTACCCATATACATAAAAAGAGTTAAGGGAGAAGAGATTGTTATACATCCATAACTCCATGGCTCTTTAGGAACCTACATGTCCAAGTGAAGGACCAGGTACCCAATGAAACACTATAATGAAGAAGTAAAAATGTGTACATACATATACAAAAGTATATACCCCAATACTCACAGAAGAATCCCTGAAGCTAATCAACTATTCTCTCAGACACTGCCCACACAGGCAATCTAAGGGAAGGGGAAAAGAGGAGAGTTGTTACAGGCTGAACCTCAATTTTCCTCATCCATCCATGGAAAGGACAAGGTAAGAAAGGTAGTGACAAAAAAGTAGCAAAAACATTCGTATACATTTTAAAAGCGTATACTCTTACTCTGAAACCACTTTCTCTCTCCTAGAAAAATATCTTCAATAAACCCAAACTACTCTAAGTATTGCCCACATGGGCAGTAAGGGAAAGGGAAAGAGGAGATTGTTATACATTTGGAATCCCGTGGTTCATTACGTACCTTTCAGTCTGGGCACCCTACGAATTAATACAATGAGTAGTAAAAACGTAAGTGCATTTTCCTACCTTCCCCGTCCCTCCCCCTCACCTCAAATACTCCATTTGACAACTACTCTGTTAGCTACTGCCCAGTGGTCAACAGGGATGAGGAAAATGGGAAACTGTTATACATCAAGATCACCACATTTCACTAGTACTTTCACGTCCACAAGAAGGACACAGTGTGAATTAAATTAGTAATACGATGTAGTAGCAAGTATATTTATATACATTAAGTACCTACTCCACTCTCTCCCACACCCTAAAACAAAACAAACTACTCTATTAGCTATTGCCTAAAAAGGCAATAAGGAAAAGGGAGAAGAGGAAATGTGTCATACTCTGAACCTCAATTTTCATTAAGTATATATACATCTATAGAAGGAAACAAGTATAAAATGAAGTAGAAAAACGTGGCACAATATTTATACACACTTGAAAGAATAATATACAACCCCAGCACCCAAGACTAGTCAAAACAACACCGCCTTAGGCGGTGTTCAAATGTCACCATACAGGAAAACTTCTCAACCATATTATATTATAAATATATTTTATATTATATTCCTTTGTCATTCTCATTTCCCTTATCATATTTTATTTTCATGTTAGCACTTATTACTTAACACAATACCTATTTATTCATTCATTTGTATACTGGCTGTCTCTACCTTTGACTCCTGAAATGACAGCTTCAAAAAAGAGATGGTCCATCTTCTTCCCTGATATAACCCAGCACCTAGAACAATGCCTGGTACACGGTTAGTACTTGTAAGATTTGCTAAATGAATGAATTCTTACAAGGCAACCTGCATCAGAATTAGGCTTGATGATTATAAAGACCAAACAGAATATGTCTGCTAACATATTTCCCTACCGGCGCTTACCTTCTTACACACAATACTCCAAGTAAGCGCCAGTAGGGATAACTGGATAAGTTATCTAGTATCCTACTTTTCTTATAGAATATTTTCCAAATTCCCAATTCTGATACACGTAGTTACCATGTTGACAGGGATTGACTATGATGTGGAAACTACATGTTCAGAAGACACTGAATTCTGGGATAAGAGGGCTGGGGTCAGAGACAGAACTCTGTTATGACTCTGTTTTGTTATTATATACTGAACTTAGAGCATTTTAAGCAGGATTTCAAATGCTGAAATAACTGCACTGTTTAAGTTTGGTATAATAACAGAACCTCAAGTTTTAAATTTTCTGTATTGACAGGTCCATTATGGGCTTCAAAAATCATAGCAGTAGCTCTAATTGGAATAGATTTCATATAGCTAACTGAACTCCTGATTTTCTTGTTTGTTAAAAGTACCTGTGCAGTAATTCTTCCTGTCAGTCAGGTTTGAACCTGAAAAACATTTCTGCCTCTTTCTTTACCTGCCTTACCCTGTCACTAATAATTTCTTTCCCTGCCCAGTATTTTTTATACCCATTGTTTTCTTTCCACCCTTACTAGCACTCCTCATTTCGAACTTTTATCATTTCATGCCTAGACTTTGGCAGCAATTTCCTGACTTTATATTTCTCTCCACTTAAATCTACTTTATAAACTGAAACCAATTTACTTTTCCTAAATAGTAACTTTAATCAAGTTATTTCACTGTCCAAAAGTCTTTTCAAGCTTCCCATTACACAGGAAAAGAGGATTCCTTATGGTATCCAGAGCCTTCTACAACTGGGCCCCACTCAACTTTCCTTCCCCTCTTCACGAGGCTTCCACTGCAGTCAAACACTGACTCTCAGAAAAAAACATACTTGCCCATTAGTACTTCATTTTCTTTGCAGATCTCATTGTTCCATTCCTGCACTACCCTATACGTCCCATTCCCGCACTACCCTATACGTCCCATTCCCGCACTACCCTATACGCCCCATTCCCCTTACGTATATTTTAATTATTTAAAGCATCTCAATTCCCATTTTTCTCCCCCAAATTTCTCTTCGTTATCCTAGGCAAAAATTCTCTGCCCCACTCACTACATATTACCTCTTATTCCTCCACAAGTACCAACCACCTAAACTTTCAACTACTTGATGGCACAGACTGTATCTCACACATTTTATGTATTTTCTTCTCTATCTAGTCTGACAGCCATAACATTCATCCCTCCCCACAATATAAATGTGAATGACACTATTATTCCTATTCTTTCATTCTCTGACCCACGGTGATTCGAATGGGGTTTAACTTTCTGCTTTTTCTTTACTTTGAAACCCAGAGTGTATGTTTCAGATCCTGCAATCTAATCTTCAATTCTTAAAATCTTTTTTGCTTACTTGTTTTGGCAATCCTGACTTGAGAGCATATCTCATTTCTGAGTAACACAGCCAAAAGCTTGCTTAGGACCTTCCTCAAACATACTCTACCTGTAAATCTGGAGTGTAAACTGACTTTAAAAGATGGATTGCTATAAGATCTGGTTAATTGTCTGGAATACTAGTCATACAACTTAAATGAGAATTAGAGAAAGGTAAAAACTCACAAAAAAGTTAAGACTAAGATATATATATATAAGCAAACATTTTAAAGTTTAACATTAATACCTGAAAAAAAATTAATCTTTAAAATAATCTAAATCATGCAGCTTACTCACATATGAAATTTGAAACCCACTCCAACTACCTTTTTGTTCACAGTAATACCTTTAAATAGTAAAAAGAATCAAACATTCCAATAATTTGTTCTGCAGTCTGAACAGATGGTGGTGATAACAGACGAGTTGAATTTAAGGAATCTCTCTTCATGGTTTTAAATCGAGCATCTAAGAAATCTTCGTACTTTAAAAAAATGAAAAGGTTAGAGTATCATGAATAGTGTCAAACGCAAAAGTATAGTAATTATTTACATGAATTAGACTAATTATTATGTAAGATCATTAGCAAAAAAATGATGTGTCACTAAACTTCAGAATATAAGCTTTCAAAAATGTAGGAAGATTGTGATCTTCATTAATATTCCTTAAATTTAAAATTACAATTATAACATGGCCACATGAAAATTAGCATTTCCTAAACAATAGCATATGAAAAATTAAGAATCTATTACCAAAGTAAACAAATGCCAACTCTGGGTACACATGATGAATATTCTAAAAAGGTTAGCATATATATTTTCTAAATGAAACCTGAAATTTAAAAAGAGAAAGAACAAAAACTGGTCCTTATGCTTATTTCTTATATATAGCCTAGCGTTTCTATTGAGAAAATATATATTTCCCTTAACTGAGGTCCATTTTAAATAAAATATAACTCTTCAACAGAAAGAATTCTTTAAGAGGTCAGCAGATGAGCTCCCCTAGAACATGTATTAGACGTTTTTGCACATGCTGGGCACCACCAAGTGGTCAAACTGTGTATCTCATTGCTTAATTAAGTAGCATACACAGATTTAGAATATCTTTCTTAGTACTCTAGCTACCACTTGATATTCATCAATTAACATCGGTTGATTTCTCCTACCATTTGAAATTTTTGAACAAGCCCTATCAAAAATTTAAAATCAAAAGCTCTAAGAGTACTTCTGTTTTAAAAGCCATCTTGGTTCATAAGTTTAATATCAGGAAGTTTAATAGAAAGTCAAAAAAATTCAAGGTTGGAAGGTATCTTTACACTTTCCCACCTGCTGTTTGAGTTATCTTGATAATATCTGGGCTAGTGTGTCTGAATATCCCTAAGTACTAGAAATATTTCCTGAGAGTCTGATACCACAGTGACAACACTATTATACCTCTCTGTATTGAAATGCTATTTCTAATCTTTGGAAAAAGGCATAAAATGTGGTTTGTACCTTAAAAAGGGCAAATTATTTATTTGTAACAACTTATATACCATTATTACAAGAATGTACATTGTGATAGTAAAGAAACAGTAATGCTACAAAATGTTTTAATTTTTTTCTCTTTTTACACACTTTAAATTTTGCAAAAAGGAATTTGCAACTTTATCTAAATTCCTGCAAGCAGAACTACAACTCTTTAGAAGAAAATGTTGCAAAACAGTTTGAAATGTTCATCTTAGTGACAAAAATATGAAATAATCTTATACAAGTTCAGCTTTCAATGAAACACATCGATAAATAGTAGCATAATTTTCACTATCAAATCTCAAAAGGTATAGCTATCAGTAACCAAGGTCAAGCTTGGCATACCTTCCTAGAAACATTTTCATTACTCCAGATGCACAGAAAATACATGAAAATGTGATTTGACTATTTTTCCTCCTAGCATTCATAGTAGGCCAAAGATACTCTGTACTTACACTAGAAAGCTCTTTGAATATTTTTTCCAAAGAGAAATACTCCATGAAAGTGGCAAAACCTTCATTTAGCCATAGATCATTCCACCACCGCATTGTCACCAGATTGCCAAACCACTGAGGGAGAGAAAACAACCCACAGTATATTTATATCCTCAGGAATTTCTTTTAAATAATTGGCTGAAGTGTCATATTAGTCACCCATAACTTGATTATAATATCTTAAAAATACACTTATAGTTAAACTGTATTCAAATTAATTTAAAACTTATAAAAGTTGTATAAATTTACTTTAAAAATAAAATAGAAATTTTAACATTTTACCTTAACTGAATGGGAAAACAAGCAAGAAAGGTTATTAGCATATTTATCAATTTAATAAACATGGAATATAGCATGAATATAGGGAAATTAAAACTTTTTTTGGCCAACTCATAAAGTGAGATTTCCTAGATAATGACTTTTTCTACTTTCTAATATCAAGTTAGTAAGATTATTTTCCATTATATCTACTACCATCCATAATAACTAAAAAGTCTCTATATGAGAGATGTTTCTGTAGTCAGAAAGCCTATAACTTTGTTTCTCCTCAGTTGCCCAAATTGAAGACAGTATTTGCATGATTCAAACCAGAATTCAAGTAACATTCCTTAAGGATTTCTTAAGGCCAGGAGTTCAAGCCAGCATGGACAACATAGCAAGACTCTGTCTCTACAAAAAAATTAAGCCAGGCATGGTGATGCATGCCTGTGGTCCTAGCTACTTGAGAGGCTGAGGTGGGAGGATCACTTGAGCCCAAGAGTTCAAAGTTGCAGTGAGCTATGATCATGCCACTGCACTCCAGCCTGGGTGACAGCATAAGATCTTGTTTCTTAAAAAAAGATGGCATATATATAAACAAATGAAGTCAGAAAGATATTAAATATTTCCTTCTATGAGATAGAAGAAAAGAGGAAGGAAAAAAGTAACAGTAGAGTCCCTTTAAAAAAATGTATCTAAAAAGTCCTTGAAATAAAAAGTAGTTATAAGATATGTAATTTGGTCAGTGTGGCCTAAGGCTTATCTCAAATCAGCAGTAAAAAGATGAGGTTACTGCATAAAACAAAATACCTCTGAGAATTACAGTAACATATTTCTCTATGATATTATCTTCAAACCTGTTTCAGAGGAAGATGATTTATAAGTCCTAAAGAGGAAATAACAGAGTAATAGTCCCAAATGGTGGCAGGTGGCTTCAGAAATAACAGACATAGAGGAGATCCCCCAAAAGACAACTTACCTATATGACCTATTTTTAAAGCAAATAAGAATGTGCTTCATATGCCAGTTTGTCATGAAGTCTTCACAAGGGCTAGATTCATACATGGTGTTTGAAGTAGGAAATAAGCTGACTAGAATACATCCTATTCCTAACCTGTTGCTGTCATGACATCACCCAAACCATATCCAATTCTAGTTAATCACCTCATCCAGGGTGAGGTGATACCTACAGACAAGGTATCAGGGAAGAATGGGGGTGCTATGTACCCATATAATCATCTTTCTCTCCATATCACACAAACAGTACCTTTGCCATTTTCTCAGAAACCCCCTCTCCAAAATTAAAAAAATTAACAGAGAACCCCATTCCAGCAAGAGATGAATAAAAAATCCAGCCCTGACAGCTACCATTCGAGTTGTCAGAAGAGTGCGACTTAAAGAAAGGGATTCTTCCCCACAAAGTTATACTGGGCAGTGGCCATTTGTCAGAGGCGAGGCAGCTGTGTATTACTGAGGGGGAAAAAGAAATCTTGAAGAGATAGTGGCTCTACATGGACCAAGTGCTGCCACTTATTAGCTATATGACTTATGGCAGGCCATTTATTTAAACTGAGTCTCAGTTTTTACATCTGTGAAATGTGATTAATACCTACCCTAGAGAAGTTATGAAGAAAGACAGATGTGAAAATCCTTTAACCTGCAAAGTCACACATCAACAACTGATAGCATTTTCATTGGAAAATTGTTTGTGTTTAAAAAGCATTTTTCTATTACTAAAAAAGGCAATACTTAAAAAAAAAAAAGGTGAAGAATTATTAGCATCTAAATGCTAACAATAACTCCAGGTGTGACATGTAACAGCCCTGGTTGCTAATACCTGGTGGGCCACCTCATGAGCAATGATTTTAGTCATCAGTTTTCTATCCGCCACTGAAGAAGTGTTACTGTCATACAGAAGCATCTCCTCTTGAAGGGTGACCAAACCCCAGTTTTCCATTGCTGCTGCTCTGAAGTCAGGAATAGCCACCAAATCTAGACATAACAGGAAATTAAGTGATCAACTTTCCCTCATCTTTTGGCATTTTCTACTCAAAATATTTTATTCAGTGGTTTATCATTGTGAAAGCAATGAATTCTTCTTATGCTTCTAATAAATGGAATCTTCCTTATTCTAAATCTGCATGCTCCCTACCCACATGTCAGCTGAGGAAGACCTGTTCAAACCCTTTTAGAGTCACTGGACCACTGTGTCTTAGTGAGGAAAGAGATGCCTAATTCCTTCACAAATCAATCAGCTTCCCAGAACAAGAAGGACAAAGTTCATGGCCAATACTCTACTGTCTAGGACTAGCTACAGTACTGAAATGCTCTTGCTTTCCTGAGCACCCATTACTCAGTTTTTAGTATTTGAATCAGGTATTTCTTGGAAGTTACAATTAGTCAAATTGCAGACTAAGTCCTAAGCAAGTTCCTACTTATGCAGCTCTATAAACTTTTTTACAGCCCAAGAAACTTAAGTGTTTGAAGTTCCAAGTTTGGATATATTCATGAAATCTAAATAATCTTAACAAATACAATTTTAAAGCATTAGTAATGTTTTTTTGGTTTTATCTGCAAACAACTTGGGCAGAACTTCCTTTTAAAAAACATTCGCAAAATAAATCTAGGTTCTAATTATAACAAAAATCAGAGACACTATTTGATTCTTACCCAATTTCTTAAGTGGGTACTGAATTTCAAAGTAGTTTTGAAAAAACTCGAGAAGCTTCACAGTTGTTTCGAAGGCATGGTGAACTTGACCAACCTTTTCTGGTACAGCATATATAGAAACCTAAAGGGAAACATTATGCACGATGTAAGGACAGGAACAATTAAAATGGCATGATATTCAAGTAGCACTGTCTAGACTAGCATATCTGAAAATGCTATAGAATTTTATGAGATCTTTCTGGATAGAAACACTTGCTTATAGTTACTTTAGGCTCCACAGAGTTTAGCAACTCCCTTCCATACATATAAAATGTTGAAAAAACTTACTGATTCCCTCCCCCTCGACTTTTTTTAAGCTAGCAACATTCAAAATAACTACTTTAGGTCATCTTATAGCAATTTGTAAGTATTTGCCTGTAACTATATGACACTCTTCTCTTCTTCCATTACCTGTAGTTGCCCTTCCTTACTTATGAGGTATAAAAATTGAGAGTTATTTGAAGGACAAAACTAAATGTTCATCATTTCAGGACCTATCACTGCACCTGGCATCTAGCAGGCACTTAACACTGAGGAGTCACATCTTATGATGAAGTTAGTTCTAAAGTTAAGATGTAAGGCATAAATTGTACATTTGTTGAAATTATCCTGGAAAAAAACAATTAGAGACCAACGTATTCTCTTCCAGTAAGTATGGCACAGCCAGTTTTTCTTCCAGTGCTTGGGATAGCTTACGTTTTTTTTTCAGTTGTTGGTGTGTTTTTAGGGATCAGGTTATAAAAATATACATATTATACAGAGAAACACTTGTGATACGAGTTGAACACAGTAACTAAAACCAACTGGAGAACAACAGATTCATGTCTCCCACTGCCCATTCACTCCAGGGTACATGCTAAGAGAGAAAGCAGATGGAATCATACTTACTATTTAAATTGCAATTCTTGCTCACTCTTTTTTTTTTTGGCTAATGAATACATTAAATATATATGATGCGACAAACTATAAACATCTTGTTCAGTAGGTATAAAAAGGTAAGTGTTAAACAGCCATGTTCAAAGCAATGGGTTTTACAAAACAATACTTTTATTTTCTAATTGATTTTGAAAAGCCCTCGATACTCACCTGGGAAAGTAGGATGTAAATTAGACACAGCAGAAAACAAAAACATCAAAATGAATATCTCAACAGGTGGGAAATGAAAACTTGTTGAACAATTCATGATTTGGAAAAAGCACATTGGTAAAGTCTAACTCCAATTTTAGTTTCCCATTAAGTGATGTAAAAACTGTCAACAATTTCTCAAGGCAAACAAAAACATAAAGTGGGGAAAGGACACCCTATTCAATAATCAGCAGAGTAAACAGACAACCCACAAAGTGGGAGAAAATCTTCACAATCTATACATTCGGCAAAGGCTAATATCTAGAATCTAAAAGGAACTCAAACAAATCAGCAAGAAAAAAAACACCCCATCAGAAAGTGGGTTAAGGACATGAATAGACAATTCTCCAAAGAAGATATACAAATAGACAACAAATATATTTTAAAATGCTGAACATCACTAATGATCAGGGAAATGCAAATCAAAACCACAATGCATACCACCTTACTCCTGCAAGAATGGCCACAATAAAAAAATAAAAAAATAACAGATGGTAACATAGATGTGGTGAAAAAGGAACACCTTTACGATGCTGGTGGGATTGTAAACTATTACAATCACTATGAAAAACGGTGTGCAGATTCCTTCAAGAACTAAAAGTAGAACCATCATTTGATTAATCAATCCCACTACTGGGTATTTACTCAAAGGAAAAGAAGTCATTATACAGAAAAGATACATCACACACATTTATAGCAACACAATTTGCAACTGCAAAATGGTACCAGCCCAAATGCCGATCAATCAATGAGTGGATAAGGAAATTGTGATACACACACACACACACACACACACACACACACACCATGGAATAGGACTCAGTCATAGAAATGAACGAAATAATGGCAATAGCATCAACCTGGATGGAACTGGAGTCCATTATTCCAAGTGAAGTAACTCAAGTGAAGTAACATTGAATGGTAACAGATTTGTTAAGTTTAACTTATTTGTTTCATGATTTAATAAAAATAAAACCTATTTAACAAAAGCAAAAATAGAACAAAACTTCACACTCTCAAAAAGGACAATAATATGACCTGCAAGATTTATAAAGGCAGAAAATATTAGAAGCTTCAATACTAAATTTTCTGAAAAAACACCAGTCTTCCTCAACAGATAACTGGACACACAGAAAAGCAGAAATTCTACCCCTCTCCCCTATAAAAACAGTTAAGTCTACCCAGAATAACTGATTAGATGGCTTTAGGAGAATGATATAAATTGAGTACAATGTTCCAGGCTTGTGGAAGATAGTTGAGGTAGAAATGTTTTTAGTGGAAATCTGGAACAAAGTCATGTAGTCATGTTTCAGACTAAACATGAATAAATTAAAATTATAACTTCACATGGATGATACTGGTGAAGGTTCTACTTCAATGCTCAATGTCAGATGTGGTGTCCACATCTGAGTAACCATGACTAGATTCTGATTCTACATGTTATGCCTATCTAGAGTAAAAACAAAAGAAGGCAGTGGCAAACAAAAGCAGGCAATGTCTTTCACAACTGGCCTAGAGTTGTCTAGGTAATTCTGGCATTTCTGAAGGCAGGGGGAAATTTATGGAATGAAGAATGAACAGAAATGATGAAATACGTGTTCCTCTTTTTTTAGGCTTTTAACAACAATGCAGTATTTAACATTGAACAGGACATGTATAATAATCCACAGTCAACCTGGATATAGGAATATACAGTTCCTCTACTCTTTAGGCCAGTGGCTCCCAATCTTTTTGGTACCAGGGACTGGTTTTGTGGAAGACAATTTTTCACAGACAGGGGTGTAGGGGAGAGTGACGGAGGCAGGGGCATGAAGGGATGATGATTTTGGGATGAAATTGTTCTATCTCAGATCATCAGGCATTAAATTCTCATAAGGAGTGTGCAGCCTAGATCCCTCAAATGTGCAGTTCACAAAAGGGCTCATGCTCCTATGGGAATCTAATGCTACCCTGATCTGACAGGAGGAGGCGCTCAGGCGGTAATGCTTGCTTGCCCATTGCTCACCTCCTGCAGCACAGCCCAGTTCCTAGGATGGATCCTTGGCATAGAAGTCTGGGACCCCTGCTTTAGGCAACAGTTCCATGAAAGTGTTGCAAATTCATAATTGTTAATAAATATGAAATGGAAAGAGTCCTCCTATAAGGGACTCAAGCCCTTAGTAAAGAATTAGGATCCAAGAAATACCGTTAGTTCCCAGCTTTTCAAAATCTCACTATGGCTGCAATATGCTCACACCACCATGTATCTTAGACTACTGCTAATTTCAAAAAAGTTTTGAGTTTTGAATGTACCTTTTAGATTTTTAACTAAAGATATTAAAACAAACTGGTAATATCCTTAAGAATCAGAGAGCTAGTGAATAAAGAGCCAGGATTCGAATGTGGCTGTCTGAACTGTTCACTTCACTATTATACTATACTATACAGTAGTCTTAACAAAATAAGGTAGATTTATAGAGGCATCTCCAAAATGGGGAAAAAAAAAGGTAGAAAATCAAATGTATTGAAGTAAAAGGTGTGGGACTAGACCTATAATTCTCAAAGTCTCATGGTTTTTGGAGAGTATGCTAGTTTCTATGTTCATATCGATAATCTTTAAAAAAAAATAATTCCGGGCCGGGCGTGGTGGCTCACGCCTGTAATCCCAGCACTTTGGGAGGCCGAGACGGGTGGATCACGAGGTCAAGAGATCAAGACCATCCTGGTCAACATGGTGAAACCCCATCTCTACTAAAAATACAAAAAATTAGCTGGGCATGGTGGCGCGTGCCTGTAATCCCAGCTACTCAGGAGGCTGAGGCAGGAGAATTGCCTGAAACCAGGAGGCGGAGGTTGCAGTGAGCCGAGATTGCGCCATTGCACTCCAGCCTGGGTAACAAGAGCAAAACTCCGTCTCAAAAAAAAAAAAAAAAAAAAAAAAAAAGTCTTACAAAAATAAAATAATTCCACAAGAATGTAAGCTCCTCAAAATCAGGAACCACACTACATTAATATTTGTACTCCATATTTAAGAACAAAGCTTAGAACAAGTTATCATATAGTAAAGGTATTATTTGAATGCATTTAATGTATTTATTTGGGAGGTATCTTTTAAAAAACGATTATATTTTTAAAAATATACATGGGCACAAGTCAAAAGCAAAACAAACAAAAATACTTATTAACTGAAGCGGTTTAAAACAGTATGCAAGAAGAATCTGGGCTGGATGTGGTGGCTCATACCTCTAATCCCTGCACTTTGGGAGGCCGAGAAGGGCAGATCACCTGAGGTGAAGAGTTCAAGACCAGCTGGGCCAGAAAAGTGAAATCCTGCCTCTACTAAAAATACAAAAACTAGCTGGACATGGTGGTGCATGCCTGTAATTCCAGGTACTCAGGAGGCTGAGGCAAAGAACTGCTTGAAGTTCTTTGGAACTTCAAGGAGGGGGAGTTTGCAGTGAGCCAAGATTACATCACTGCACTCCAGCCCGGGTGACACAGTGAGACTCCATATCAAAAAAAAAAAAGAAGAATCTGTATTAAAATTTTTACACTATGCTTATTTCTGGATCCCCATTGCCCCTTCCCCAATAAAAGAAGAAGAATGAAGCATGGTGACCTGAAAAAAGATTTATGCTTTGCTGTATTTTTCATCTCAGTGATAAAAAGAGATAAAGAACAAATTATTAACATAACGTAAAAAGGAAAAAATTCAAAAAAAGAAAAATGGGAAAACAAGAAAAAGAAAAAAATCACGTGGATTTGAATCCTATTATTCTCTGGTTTCAATAAAATGGAATTAAGTCCAAAGTACTCATCTCCCAAGACTTTTTTTGTACATTACATTCTCTAGATAGATTCATATTTCTGTATTTAGTTTTCTGGTTGTTATCTGTAGTGGAATATACAACTAAGATAAAAAAATTTATAATAATGTGCAAAGTTCTAATTACAACCATGGAGTTCTACTGAACAATTAGGCATTGTCAATACCACAGATGGACAAACACATTGTCAATACTACAGAGGAAGTACTGTGGTTAAAAATCTATCTAAAGGACATCTAAAAAGCATCAAATTACCAAGTACAACATGATATTTCATGAACTAAAAAACAGACAAATAGCAAGGAAATAAATACTGAGAGTATTGGATTGCTTTATCCTTAATCATATGACCATGCTTAAAATTCACGTAAAGATACGCTCTTTCAGTTACTTGAAAGACAGCCAATAACCTTGTTGAAGGTAAAATCAAATTATTTTAGCTCCAATTTTCAATTTTCTTTTTCTTCTCCTAGGTTAAATTATTTACATTTATATTTATATTAAACTTGTCCCCCCCAATCAAATTAACAAATAATCTTTACCTTGCAGAGTATTTCTATTTTTTTTTTTTTAATTTTATCTATCTATCTATTTTATTTTTTTTCTGTATGGCAGAGCCTTGCTGTGTAGCCTAGGCTGGTCTTGAACTCCTAGGCTCAAGTGATCCTCCTGCCTCAGCCTCCCGAAGTTCCAGGACTCCTGCCATTTTATAAATGGAATCATTTTTTTTTAACTTGCTTGTTTTTTTTTTTTTTTTAAATTATACTTTAGGTTCTGGGGTACATGTGCAAATCATGCAGGATTGTTGCATAGGTACATACATGGCAATGTGGTTTGCTGCCTCCATCCCCCACCCCCGTCACCTATATCTGGCATTTCTCTCCAACCTCCCCACCCTCTGCTGTCCCTCCCCTACCCTCCCCAACGGACTCCAGTGTGTGATGCTCCCCTTCCTGTGTCCATGTGTTCTCACTGTTCAACAACGTGTGGTGTATGATTTTCTGTTCTTGTGGCAAAGTATTTCTTAAATATTTTCTCACAATATAGGTGCCAGTCTTCAACAATGCTTAGAGCCCCTCTTAGAAAGATTTAGCAATAAAAAGTAATTTAAATTGTTAATGATGCCAAAATATTTATGCTTATCAATCTCTCGGGCAAATCTGTATAGCTGCAAATACCTTTATGAGATCTAAAGATGAAAAGTTTATTTTTAAACTCCATCAAATGGATATACTATAGTCTTAAAAGAACATCTTAACGTATAATTCCTTATTTATAATGAAAAATTACATTAGGCATAATGAGTATCTGTGAGTATCTGTGAGTGATATGCAGAGAATGCATATCACTGAATGGGATCTGCAAAGGAAATTTATAAGAACTCTTCAATGTATACGGAAAACTTGTGAGTTAAAAAAAAATCTTAGTTGGTAAATACATTCATTTGCCAGATCTCAGAGGGATCTGAACAAAAAATTATTTTGCTGATAATTTTTTTGAAATACTTTTCCACGTAACTCATCAGACTGATAAAACATCAGGTATAGACAGTCTTAAGCCTTTATAGTAACAACTTTGTCATCAATTTACAACTGACTGAGGGCCAGTTTGCTTATCATTAACCAACTTAAAAAAAAATTAGTGATGGATTAGTCAAAAGGCTGGAATTATAACTACATTTTTTATAGTAATGGTCACTGTCATTCAATGATGTGTCAAGAAAAGATTCCATGCATAAATTCTTCAAGGCTTTATCTCAATAGTATTTTCTGAATTGGTAATTAATTAAAACAGAACTATGTACCCAACTGCAATGAACAACTGGACGTGAACAAAGCTAGCCACACTTGAGTGAACATGTAGATGGAAATCTAACTCAACACATTCTATTATCTGATCCCCAAGTCAGAATAGACTTTCTTTTCTATATTCAATTATTTTTCTGTGTGCTTCCTACAAATGGAAAGTCACGAAGCCTCTCAGTATCTTGTACTGATGTAGATGGAAGTAAGGCTGCTGCTTTAAAGAGCAATGCATGGCCGGGCATGGTGGCTCACGCCTGTAATCCCAGCACTTTGGGAGGCCGAGGCGGGCGGATCATGAGGTCAAGAGATCGAGACCATGGTGAAACCCCGTCTCTACTAAAAAATACAAAAATTAGCTGGGCGTGGTGGCGCACACCTGTGGTCCCAGCTACTCGGGAGGCTGAGGCAGGAGAATTGCTTGAATCTGGGAGACAGAGGTTGCAGTAAGCCGAGATTGAGCCACTGCACTCCAGCCTGGTGCCTGGCAACAGAACAAGACTCTGTCTCAAAAAAAAAAAAAAAAAAAAGAGCAATGCATTTCTTATTCCCACTAATACCCAATACTCTATTGTTCAGTTTGAGTAGTCTTCATAATGTAGCTAACCAATCTAAATACTAAGGCACTTAGCCTCAAGTTTAAAAAACAGAGAAACTACTAATAAGAGGGGGCTAGCTCAAACTTCTGCACGTGATTTTGATAAATCTGGACACACTAGTTCCTCTCACCAACACTCAAGTGTCATGGCAGCCTCCCTTATTTCATCAAGGCCCTTCCAACCATTACGGGACAAGCAGAAACCTGACAAATATTTATGTCTTCAAATCACATTATCAATACCAACTTAAAAAGATATTTTAAACATCTTCTTTTGATTGAGCTCTCCTCAATCATTCCCACTAATCTCTATGCATTTTTCCTCTGAAGAGGATATTTTTGTAAACCAAAAATAAAATTCTAGGCCCCTCAACTTACTGAATGGACCCCTCCTCTTGGCCAAGGGTATTCCAAAGTAAACATGAAAAATTAGCTCAGTCTATGATGGGAAGGGGGATCAGACACACCCCATTATACTCTCCTCCTTTTGGAATTCTGGCACAACTGGCCAGCATTAACATTAAAACAGAGATCTTAAGACTGACAAAACAGACTCTTTGTAGCAATAAAATGCCAAATTCCAAACTGAGTCTAGTACAACATCACACAACAGATAGCAGGCTCTGAAAGAAATAGAGGTATTTTACCCCAAAATATTTCTTAGACTTATTTTGAAATGGCCCTGCAAAGCTGTCTTTTGTGTGGAACATTCTATAGAAAAAGACCTTTCTGGTCTTTTTTTTTTTTTTGAGATAGGGTCTCTGTTGCCCAGGCTGCAGGGCAGTGGTGTGATCACAGCTCACTTCCACCTTACCTGGGCTAAAGCAGTCCTCCCACCTCAGTCTCCCAAGCAGCTGGGACCACAGGTGCATAGCATCACACCTGGCTAATTTTTTAAAAAAAATTTAAATTCTTTGTAGAGACAGGCTCTCCCTATGTTGCCCAGGCTGGTCTTGAACTCCTAAACTCAATCAATCTTCCTGCCTTGACCTTCCAAAGTGCTAGGATTACAGGTGTGAGCCACTATATCACCTCAGGTTGTTTTTTGATCCAGGAAAGATTTAACTAAGAGTCTATCACCTTTCAGGTTCTGATAAGAGATAACCATCTATTCTCTTAAAGCCTGCTATGTGGAGTCTTAATCTACATAATAAGAACCTTGGTCTCCACAACCCCTTACCTTATCTTAACCCAGACACTTCTTTCTATGGATTCCAGGTCTTTAGATAACAACTTAATTCTTTCGACTAACTGCCAATCAGAAAATCCTTGAATGTGACCAGATGTGGTGGCTCATGCCTGTATGTAATCCCAGCACTTTGGGAGGACGAGGTGGGTGATCACTTGAGGTCACGAGTTTGAGACCAGCCTGGGCAACATGGCAAAACCTCATCTCTACTAAAACACACACACACACACACACACACACACACACACACACACAAATTAGCTGGGTGCGGTGGCAACATGCCTGTAATCCCAGCTACTCAGGAGGCTGAGGCATAAGAATTGCTTGAACCTAGGAGGTGGAGTTTGCAGTGAGCCAAGATTGCACCACTGCACTAAAGCCTGGGCGACAGAGTAAGACTCTGTCTCCAAAAAAAAAAGCAAAAATAAGGAAAAGAAAAAAGAAAATCTTTGAAATCTTTGAATACACGTATGATCTGGAATAGAAGTCCCTGCTTTAAGTTGTCCTACCTTTCCAGACTCAGCCAGTGTACATTTCACATGTATTGACTGTTATCTGCCTATAATTTCTATCTCCCTGAAATGTATAAAATCAAGCTGTAACCCAACCATATCAGGCACATGTTCTCAGGACTTCTTAAGACTGTGCTTTGGGCCTTGGTCACACATTATTTACCTCAGAATAAACCTCTTTAAAAATTTTACAGAATTTGACTCTTTTCATTGACAATGTAATGATGTTTCATTGATGAATATACTAACAACTGTTTTAAATTTGACAAAATAAGTTTCAGCTGTGAGAAATACTATGGCTTAAGCCTCCTTCCCTACCAGAAATTACGTCTATGACACTGAATGACATCTGAGGCAGTTGTCTGGGAAATGCTCCCACATAGCGCTGGTCATCATTTGCTGCAAGGGGAAAGGAGCACACCCAACCCATAGAGGCATCCTTTCCTCACTGCACTCTTCATTCTTCCATTCCCTCAGGTGAAGAAGCTTTCTCCAGCAGAAACACCAGGAAGCCTTCTTTAATTTCCTTCACTGCAGATCATTGGCTTGGCCTCCCTAAGAGTATCTGAGGCTGGAGAAGACTCTGAGCCCCACAATCTAGAGAAATTCAGACAACTGATTCTGTTTCAGTGACTACATTTTTTAAATACATGGAATACCCAGAAGTACCTTCATTAAACAATACGTACTAGAAGAAATTGAGTCTCCATTGTTTTTTGAAACTCCCTTGGAAGCTTGAATTTTCCTTATTTGGCAAATGACCTGGTTTCCTCCTCATTTAGATGCTAAAGATGGAATTTTTAAAAAATTAATTGGTTCATTGTTCTATCATAAATACCAGTAGAAAAGTGAAGCAAAGCCAGACTATAAAGAATAGTAAGCTGGCCACAGGGCTGTACTGGCTCACACCTATAGTAGTCTCAGCACTGAGGGACGCCAAGACAGTTGGATCTCTGGAGCCCAGGAGTTCAAGACCATCTTGGCCAACATGGAGAAACCCCATCTTGACAAAAAATACAAAAATTAGCCAGGCATGGTGGTGTGCACCTGTGGTCCCAGTTACTCAGGAGGCTGAGGCAGGAGAATCGCTTGAGCCTGAGAAGTCAAGGCTGCAGTGCCGTGACCATTCCATTGAACTCCAGGCAGGCAAGACCCTGTTCCCACCCCCCCAAAAAAAAGATTAGTAAATGACTGCTACCATGGTAGTCCCAAAAGGTAGACAGCTCTCCATAGCTTGTTTTTTTAACAACTGGTAGTCATTTATTAAAAATAATTGACTTAAGCATCTGCAATGGTGACTTCAACCTCAACTCCTGGCTCAGTAACAATAGAAGTAAGCTGCTTAACAATCTCAGAAAGACTGTGCAAGTCAGTGAGTCACATGTGGATTCTTATCTGGAAACAATGCCATGTCTCAGAACCTTCATAAGAAGTTTTTCTTGTAATGCTTCTCAAAGTTTCCGTAGGCATGCAAACTGGTCCTATCACTTTGAGATTCTTTTCCTTTGCTCTACTGATCAAGTCAGCACACACCTTCTCCAAGGATTTTAAGTTGCAGCTCGTTAGAGTGATTCTAATTTGGCAAACTGCCACCTCTGGCTCCAAGGGCATTTTTCTTTATCTCCTGACCAACCTGTTTCTCGGCGAGAGCCAACAGCAGTGAGTCAGGAACAAGAGCAGGCTCACCACAACTCCGCATCACCTACAAGCACATGTTTATCAAAGAGTTACATTTTTTCTTTAAACTAAAACATTCAGGAAAGTGAACAGTCCCAACTTACAAGTGACTATGAATTTTCTGACTATGAAAGAAAAAAGACAACATGCTTAAATTCCTGTTCTATCTCTTACCAAGGCTCCCAAATGCCAATCTTAACTCATTCGTCCCCTGACCCTTCAATTCCATTAATCCAACTAGATCCACCTACCTACACCCTTCCAACCTGGACTCTTATCTTCAACTTCATACAACTGTGTCCTGCCCTCCAACTGAAGCTCATTTCTGAGCCAAAGACTTGAAAGGATCAAGGCATTTTGAAAATCTCTATCAGCTTCTTCCCTTACCCCCAAATCTCCACATTTCTTTCATCTTCATCATTGACTCTCCTCTTCCAATTTTCTCTAAATGTCTTTGTAAAATGCAAAGTCCTTCAGGTGCCGTTAGGTTAATCACAAATGGATTACAACAATGGATGAGGTTACAAGGGAATCCTGTCCACCCTTCCATGGATTCAGGGAACTCCTGATGTTCCATTTACTAACCAGAAACACCAAGGCAATGAGCAACCCTCTCTACAACAGCCAGATGTACATCTAGGTCAAGATCTAGATATTAAAAGAACTGTATCACCACAAGGGCTCCAAAATTTCCCTCCATTCTCAATTCTGGTTTCTTGCAAACTTTCAGAAAAGTTTCATATCTAGGGATTCAAATTTAAAAAAAAAGAAAAAAGAAAGAAAGAAAAGAAAAAAAGACTGTGTCTTTCTGGTTGCTCAAATTATATTATGGAAACGCCTAGTAGTATCAGCTCAACTCTAGCCCCCTACAGTAGGGATCCCCAACCCCCAGGCCACAGACAGTACCAATCTGTGGCCTATTAGGAACCGGGCTGCACAGCAGGCAGGAGGTGAGTAGCAGGCAAACAAGTGAAGCTTCATCTCTATTTACAGTCACTTCCCATAGCATTACCACCTGAGCTCCATCTCCTGTCAGATCAGTGGTGGCGTTAGATTCTCATAGTAGAGTGAACCCTATTGTGAACTGCACATGGTAAGGGTTCTAGGTTGAGCGCTCCTTATGAGAATCTAATGCCTAGTGATCTGTCACTGTCTCCCATCACCCCTAGATGAGACTGTGTCGTTGCAGGAAAACAAGCTCAGGACTCGCACTGATTCTACAGTAAGGTGAGTTGTATGATTATTTCATTATATATTACAATGTAACAATAATCAAAATAAAGTGCACAATAAATGTAACACATGTGAATCATCCCAAAACCTTCTTCCCTTTAGAATATATCACGAACTAGAAAGTATACATACCCCCGACCCTGGTCTGTGGCAAAATGGTCTTCCATGGAACTGGTCCCTGGTCCCAAAAAGGGTGGGGACCGCTGCCCTACAGTTTTCAAGACATGAAGTAACTAATTGGCAAAACATAGCTGCACTGACCTCACCTGAACTGCCAAGAACCACAGGCCTCATCTAGGTCCATCCCAACGTCTGGAGTAATCTTGGCTAAATTCTTCCACATCTCAAGTTTCTAATGTTTTCATGGAGAGGGTTAACACTGCTGTTTCCTAGTGGGACTATTACACTAAATTAGTAAACATGTGAGCCTATGGTAACAGAAGTTATACAGGTATGAACAAGTTTCTGTACATTTATTTCATAACTAGAATACTGTCTTAGACAAAGCTTTATTGCGCTTTTCTTCTGTGTGTCCATATTTTCATATTAGCATGAAAACAAAACTAGGTTCTTCATTTCTCTTATTTAGGTACGCATTATCTGATGACAAGTTTGCGTTGTTTTTTTTTTTAATGTAACTGTGCCTAGCAGAAAATCTACTTGTAAGTGGACATTCAAAAGATGGGTGTATGACTGAATTACTACTGAGCAGAAAATTACCCCTTACTTATTTTCTATATAATTTCCTTACAACCAGTCTTTTTGGTTATATATCTTTCAGGCTGAGTTCTCATGGAAAACCTACAGGTAAATGATAATCACTGGTTATAAGAGATTCTAAAATATGCTGTTTTCATGCATGTATCAAGACACTTTTTGGAAACTCGTAATAGCAAAGAACTTTTCTACTACAAGTTTCCAGTTAAAAACTGGGCTGTTTCTAGCTACAGCTTTAACCCTAGATTATTAGTGATGCTAACACTTGATTCCAAATAGTCTTACTTTCCTCAAATAAAAAAACTTAAGACAGAAAGATAAAAACAGGTTTTAACTTATATTCCATCACATAGAGAAATTACAAGTTCCAATTTCTTAAGGGTTTTCTTTCAATGTGGAAATTTATCATAGAGCAAGAGAAAAATAAAAACAATATGTGGTATGCTCACATTTTTGAGAAGTAATGCTAAAAAGTTTTTTAAGAAAGACAGGCATACCTATAGAGCAATTGTCATGTGTAAGATTAAAAGATGGAATCACAATTTCATACTGTGTTACAAGCCACAGATATCTCATTTGTTGTCCAGACTTCCCTTTTTGGAAGTTGAAAAATACTTTCAATTGGATACCAATCTGAAAATGAAAACAAAAATAATTTTTTAAGACAGTTAAGTCCTCCTTGTTTGATTATGCACCATGCTGTGGTAATAAAGTGATTCATGGAACCTATGTTCATGTTAAAAAAAAAAAAAACAACTTTAAATTATGTTTTCAGTTCTGTGACTTCAAAATATCAAAAATACCAACCACTAGAGATGTACTTTAGAATATATCACAAACTAGAAAGTATATATACTTTTGGTTGGGCACAGTGGCTCATGCCCATAATCCCAGCACTTTGGGAGGCTAGGGTGGTCAGATCACTTGAGGCCAGGAGTTTGAGACCAGCCTGGCCAACATGGTGAAAACTCCGTCTCTACTAGAAATACAAAAATTAGCTGGGCATGGTAGTGCGTGCCTGTAATCCCAGCTACCTGGGAGATTGAGGCAGGAGGATTGCTTGAACCGGGAGGTAGAGATTGCAGTGAGCCGAGATCATGCCACTGCACTCCAGTCTGGGCAACACAGTGAGGCTGTGTCTCAAAAAAAAAAAAAAAAAAAAGAAAGAAAGTATACATAATTTCTAGTATATATTCCATGTATACTCAGACCTCTTCAATCAGATTCTGAGGGTGAACCGTGGCATTTGCATTTCTTAACACGAATTTAAGATTTTCCAAAATATACCAACCCTGCATGCAAATGACAACAAAAAAGCTGGATAAACATCAAATAATTTACCTTAATCTAATACCGCTAGCAAAAAACATAGTTGCCTTCAATTTTTGGGTTTTTTTTTTTTTTTTTTTTTTTTGGTAATATACAAATCACTATTACCTAACAGTTTACCTCCACCTGCCTAACAAGACATAGTCATCATTGCCAAAACAATCTTAAGTACTGGTCCGGCGTATCTCTCATTATAAAAAAGCCACCAAAGATCCAAACTCAGACCAGATGTCCAGACTTCAACATAATAGCAATTTTTCCCAAGGACAAAGCCAAAAATAGATCCTGAGCTAAATGGGAATTCCTAACACTAAGATCCATCCTTATAAGCCCTTTCTAGGGATATGCATTTTAAATGGATCAGAGAAGTATGTTCCCTGAACAGGTTAACATAGGCTATTTATCAAATGAACCAATTATCAACAGGTAGAGAGCGAGCAGGACCCAACAAAAATAGGTCATACCAGTAGCAACTTTGGACAGAAAACAGGGAAACTACAGAAAACAGATGAGTGTTGAAGGTCAGAGGGACAAGATATAAACTAAATTCACTTTCTTTACAAATGTATCAGTCAGTAGGTGGAACCACCAACAAGATTTTAACTAAAAGATATGTGGTCCTAAATTACTGAAACTGTTTTTTGTTAAGCTCCCACACCTCTCTACATATACACGGATACATGAGAAAACGTTAAGTGAGAAAAATTCCATCAAAAGAGGATGAACGTGTAACAAAATCCAATACCAGGCTTGATAAATCTTGCAATCATAAATTCTATGGATAATGAAATATTCTGCATCATCACACCCAGACCAATGGGAGCATTATATATGCATATGTTTTGTACTCGAAAGGATGAAGTATGTAACTGTCTACTGTACCGCGTCGTTTGAAAACACTAGAAAATTCTACAACAATTCTTCAAAGTTTTCAAATAAATACTCTGTCCATCTTAAACCTGAAATGCACTTCAAATTGCTAACATCTAATTTCTTGTTGACTGTAGATGTTGTCGCTTCTATTTTCCTCGTAAAAGGATGCTAAATAAGGTTCCAAAGAATGATTGCTACATTAACCAAAATTATGCACTGCCAAGCTGTCTCCAGCATCAACTATGAAAGACAGATAGGACAGAATCAAAAATCCAGTTTCCTACATGAAAGTTGAAGCATTGCTTCTTTCTTTGTTCTCTTCCGTGGGATTTTTCCATTGTCCTCCCAAATGTGACAATTTGCAAATACCCACATCTAGAAGCACATTCTATGAGAGAAAAGACCCCAGTTTCAAAACTTGAAAAAGTGCTTTAATTCTGTAAGCAAAGGTTCAGCAAATCAGCTAGCACTAATCTTGACCAAATGAGTGAGTCAGCCTTGTCACAGAGATGAAATTTCACATTTAAAATCCTACAAACATGGTAACTCCAAGCATTCTACCAAGAACAAAGAATAAACTCTTGGAATAGTCACTTGTAAGGACTAACAACTTGTATTTAACATATTTTACACTGAAGTACTAGATGGTCTCTACAGTTCCCTTTAGGTCAAACTTTCCTTAATTCTTCGAGTAACTTCAGACTATTCTTTGAGTCTTAGTAATTACAAATAGGACCTGAATGAGAAAGAAAATTCAGAATTAAAGTTGTTATCAGTAAGCCTAATTAAACAGTACAGACAGAAAGATGGCAGTAGAATAAAGCATTCTACATTAGGAGAAGGGAGAATGGAGAATATAATCAGTAGTTCGCAGCCCCATAAATGAAGCGCAGCATACAACAAAGTCTGGCTGGGATTTGGGATATAATGGACAGTATCTCTCTGCTCTTGGGTGGCAACTAACGTACCTATACAGGGATAGACTGTGGCGCCTTTTAAAGCGATACTCCACCTTCTGAAGTAACCAACCACCCTCAGGAAAACATGTCAAACCAGAGAGTGAATCCTCTAATTTTAGTGAGTCGTCTCCCTTACCGGCAGTTTTCCTACTTTCTATCTTACAAGGAAATCCACACACTCAGCGCCGCAAAATGTTAAAACATCTCACCCCTATATTGTGACTCTGGCACTTCTGGTCAGAACAAAAGCTATCGTTTTAACTAGGGTGGGATTTATGCTCCCCGTTCAGTGAAGGGCAGTGGCTACCGGCAGGGTGCAGGCAGGCTCCCTGCGTTGACTCTCGCTTCCTGTCACACTGTGGTTATCACCGTGACGGACCCTTGACATTAACAAGTCTTCGACTGAAAAACTGATGGGACCTGCAGCTGGTGAGGGGAAGCGTGGTGGCCCTGCGGAGTGCCTCGGCGGGGCCAGGAGGATGGCACTGCGGTCAGGCACCTCCGCGGCCCCGAGTAGGGTGAGCGAGCCTTTCCTGAAGTTTCCCTTCCTTCCACAACATTAACCTGCCAAGCCTCCCGCCCCCACCCCGCCCTATTAGGAAAAGTCACGCCGGCAGCTCACTGAAGGGCAAGGGGACAGCTCCGGGCGCCCCTCAAAAGTTGGGTTGGGCGGCGGCCACAGCTTAACGCTCCTGCAGCAGAGTCGGGCCCTCACCGCTTCCTCCGGGGGCAAACCTGAGCTGCCAACTTTCCCGATGCCCACTCCTCTGCGCGCAGCAGCCCAAACTTTGAGGTTCGCCCACGGGCCGCACCCCGGGCTTGCGGCAGCGGCGCTGACCTTCACGCGAGCCCGGGGCCCCGCACTGGCCGCCAACCGCCCCCGAGCCTCCCTGCCTCCCCTAGATCCCTTCTCTCTGCCTCCCCCAGCCCTTGTGGGAAGCCCGCGGGGGGAAGATGGCTGCAGCCCGACTCCGCGTGTCACAACTGCCCACGGCCCTCGGGACTCTGGAGAGCCCGTGTCCCGGCGCCTCGGCCGCCCACTCACCACTGGTGAAGGGCTCCATTTTACCCCCGCCGCGGCTCCTCACAGCCCGAGAGCCCGAGCTTCCTACTCCGAGCGCTGAGGCGGCCCTGCCGACTGAGCATGCCCAGCGCGGCCTCGGAGGGCTGCCGGGGAGGTGCCGCGAGGGGCGGCGCCGCTCCACTGCTCTATGGTTCCGCCGTTCCGGGTTTTCGCGGCGGCTGCAGAAAGAGCGAGGGAAGCTAGAGGGAAAAGCACTGTCCGACCCCCGGCGGCTCCGCGGAAAGGCCAGGAGGGAGCTGGTTCGCGATAGGGGCGGGGCCTGGGCGGGACCCGGAAAGCACCGCCCCTACCTGAAGCTGCCCCGGCTGCGGCGCTCTCCTGGGCGGGGAATGGAGTTCAATCACTCAACAAATGAGGGGCCCTACTGCAACCCGCCCGATCCTGGAAGCCGAGATACCTGCACTGCGCCGGAAAAACATGGTCCCAGTCCCAGGAACGGACAATCCAGAAACAGATCATAAATAAACACAGAAGACACACGAGTGTAAAGTCAGTGCCCTGCTGCGCATTAAATCGAGTGATGTGATGCCCAGTGAGTGGGTAGCTAATTCGGAAGGCGTGGTGAGGAGACGCCTCGCTAAGCAGGTGCCACCGAAGCCGAGGTCTGAAGGCAGAGCAGGAACCTGCGGGCGAAGGTCGCTATCTGGACCTCAAATCGCCGGTTTCCCTGGGGAGGTTAGCTGCGGAGGGATCACTTCTCCAAGGACAGAGGGAGCGGGCGCTGTAGATCTTTTCTACAGTGACGCCCGCCCCGCCATGCGGGTGGAGGGGAGGAGACGGAAGAGAAGGCGGGGACCCTGCAGGGCCGAGGGCGCCCGGGCGTCCGGTCCCCGGACCCGCGGCTGCGGGCGCGGCCTCTAGGTGCGGGCGGATGACAAAACCCGGCGCCGGATCGTCCAGCCCGGGCCGCGGGCGCAGCAGGATATGGGCAGAAGGCCCGCCTGTTCCGAGCCTTAAATCAACACCTGCGGTTCCTGGGGTGACACCGCTGGGGCCCGCAGCGAGACTCCGCGGCGCTAGGCCCGAGAAACCGAAACTCCCCTAGTCACCTCTGCTCCCCGGCACTCTCGCCATTGCCTCCAGCCCCAAGCCACCATTGTTAACAGTGCCAAATCGGGCAGCCCCGGTAACCTCCGGGGCCGAACCGCCAGGGCCCCGTGAACCCCGAGGAGGCTGGTCGGGGCCCGCTTCCTTTTCCCCCTTTTCGGTGTGCGCATGGCCACCACCCTCGCCGCAGAGGCCGTCGCCCTCCGAGCGCGCCACCACCGCCTCCTCTGCCTCTTCCCATCCCTCAGTCTCCCTTCATCCAACAAAGGCCCCTAAAAGCTCCCCTGGTCTCATCTCATTGCTGGGGAGCCATCCACTCAGCAGGTGCAAGGCTGAACTAACCTCTCTCTGCTGTTGACCTGCTTCTCCTCCCTTACTCTCCACTGCAAGCCAGTTCACAGAGTGGTGGTTCCTTAAATGGTTTGTCATTTAAGGATGGCTGATGGTTAGTACATGAAGAGTTTATCCTTGACTACACAGCTTTCTAATGCAGTTCTAAAGCAGGTCTCATGAAGATACTTTTTTCTGAACATGAATGTATCACAGACTTCTTCTACTTCCCTATTTAAAATGAAAAGCCCCTCACTTCTATCCGTCTTCCTTGCTTTATTTTGCTCCAAGGCATTTGTCATTACCTTATACATGTTTTACTTAGTTTTGTCTGTTAGTTCGTGTCTTTGTCTCCAGCCCCTGGAACAACTCTGTAAATTGCTCTCAGTCTCAGCCCCCTGAGCTCAGCTTAAGTATATAGATCTCTCTGCTGGTGAGGTTGTGGAGAAAACGGAACGCTTACACACAGAGAGAGAAAATTCAGCTTTGTTTTATTCAGGTCCTCAGTGGGTTGGAAGATGCCCAGCCACATCAGAGAGGAAAATTTGCTTTAACCAGTTTACCAATTCAAAGCTAATCTCTCCTGGAGACACCCTCACAAACATACCCAGAAATAATGTATAACCAGATATCTGGGCATACCCTGGCCCAGTCAAGTTAACACATAAAATTCAACATCACAGTGGTCTTTGGGGCATCAATAGTAAACAGTGGATAGATTTTTGAGAAGACATCAAAAACATAAAAAAAAATTACTATTACATGATTAAACTGAAATTTGGTCTACTTCAAATACAGATTGTTGAGTGATCACCTACTATTGACTACCAATACAAATTTAAGCTGTAGTTAATTTTGATTTACCATGACAGCTAAGAAAATTAAAGGTTAGCCTTGCATTTATTTTCTAAAATGAAAAAAAACACTCTATTACTTTTCAAGCATATTTTGATTATCCAAAGAATAATCTTAATTAATTACAGTAATGACCCTCAGATTCTATTTTAAACTAAAAACAGTAAGCCAAATAGTTTTCAGAAAGAATCGAGCACTAAAAATTGTCTAGGATTTAGACACATGTTTATATTGTTTGGAGCTGGGATTTGTGACATGTAGATGGGTTGGGGCAGGGTGGGGAGACATCGGGGCAGGGTGGGGAGACATCGGGGCAGGCTGGCTGGCACTGCAGTTTATCACATATTGTAGTTTCTTCCATCTCACTTTTTAAGTCTTCTGGATGTTGTTCTTCTACATCCACCTGTGGTGCCTCTGAATCGTTCCAGGGATTTGCGGGGACGTTTAGCGGGTAGGGGCCCCACGTCTCTCTCCCACCTCCATTCCTGGGGAGGGACCAGTCGAAGACTGTGGCTGCCAGCTGCGGGTAGGGAACAGCTGCCTACTGCAGGAGCTGCAGCATCCTTGGGCTGGGTGTCCTCCCACTCCATTGTGGTATCAGAGGTGTTGCTGAGGTGGTCTTTCTGCCAGTGGGAACAGCCAGGAACTGGGCCAGGAAGCACTGCTGGAGCTGGGTTGTTGGGGCCTCTTAGGATGGAACTGGGCCCCAATTCCTGGAAGAGAGAGTGTGCAGAAGAAAAGAATGTCAGAAAGATGGGGTCTGGAGGACTGATGAGGCAATGCCCCAGTCAGCAGTTTATTTCATGCACAGGGTCTCATTATATACTTTTCAGCCCACAATGGCTGACGTCAAATCATTACAACAAAGGGGAATAGAACATTGCAAGCCTGGGGATCAAGATAAAACTAGTACGTAAAGATTGATCCAAAAAATCATAAAACAAACAGATGACCTTTTCTACTTACAGGAATAAGATAACATTTTACAACTGTCAAAGCAAGCGATAAATCTTGAGGACAACAATTTCAAATGGCATGCGAATAATCGCAAGCTTCAGTGAATACCTGGTAAACAAAGTGATAAAACTAGCCCAGTACAAAAACTTCAAGAAACACAATGTCTAATAAAACCACACAGGCTTCACCCAGCCATAATATTAGGTCAGTGAACCAGAAATAGACTTTTGCAATATCAAACTCCTTTCAGTTCCTTCTTTCCCTCAGCTCGACTGCTTCCAGGGAGGGAGAAATGTGTCTGGGCTCAAGCTCCATTATGGTGGAGACACTTAGGGGTCTCTATGCTGGAGTGATCCCCACACTGGGTCAGGCTTCCCAAAGGGAAGGACGCCTCCTGCAGGGCTGTGTGCGCTGGGCACTCCATGGCCCTTGGAGTGGGAACTCACAGGCACCTGGGCCTTGTCAGTCCTGTTCATTTCTGTCAGGCTCCTGCTATGGGCATTTCCCTTTAAGGCCCTGGGACTGCAGTCGACGGAAGCAAGGTTTCCCTGAGTCTCCAGGGGCCTCGAGATAGATGCTGCTCCCCCACTGCTACAGGGGCCCCCTTTCTCCTCCTCCTGCCCCTGGGTCTCTACCTGATCGTCGATGTCCATCGGCTCCTCCTCTGCCCTCAGCTCTGTATTTGGGACTCCGTCTTTTACAGGAGGGATCCCCACGGTGCTTCTGCTGTCTGCAAAGTTGTGTGGTGTCTTCCTCGTGGGGTGCCTCAAGACAAGAGGAGGAGGGTCCCGTCGTTCGTCACTCAGGATGTTGCAACTGACTGCAATACAGAGCTGAAGGCCAGGCTCAGGGGTCAAAAAAAATTGATGAAAGTATAGCGCTCCCCGGGGTGGTGCACGCGCAGGAACTGCAGGGTGGTCCTGGCCGGCTGAAGAGTCTGCATACAGAGGAGGTGACCCTTGTGAGGCCGGCGCACGTGCAGGAACTGCGGGCTGAACCTGGCCACATGAAGAGTCTGCATACAGAGGAGGTGACCCTTGTGAGGCTGGCGCACGTGCAGAAACTGCGGGCTGAACCTGGACAGCCAGAGTGTCTGGATAGACCGGAGGTGACCCTTGCAGTTGCCACTGCTGCTGGGGCCTGCGTTGGAACCAATAAAGAAATTTACTCAAAAAATTCCCCATGTTTGGGAAGTTGTGCACAGACCAATACAATGGTCAGAAATGGAGAGGGTAGTCCTGAGTCACCCACTAGTCTGTGTCCGGGTGGGGCACTGGGCAGCTGGGCTCTTATGCCATCACAATGGGGCTGGTGACAGAGCAGGGTGTGGGGCAGTGCACAGGAGCCCAGTAAGGGCACCTACAAGTGGAGTCAAAGATACTGGATACTGGTGAAACACAAAACTAACCACAAAAGACAATGAATACAGGAACTGCCCAGGTAGAGGCCATAACCCAAGAAGAAATAGCACTTTATATATATACATATATAAATCCAAAAAGGCCACACAATATTTGTATTTAAATACTTTTATTTTCATTTCACAAAAAAGCAACAGTGTTTGCAGTTAAACATGCCTTTTAGTCAGTGCTGGTCATATGCAAAACAGGTTATCAGAAATATAAAGAAAAATAAGCCTTTTCCCTTTACAAGTGAAACAACACAATTTGCATATACAATATTATAGATACATATTTTCAAAATCTTTCCCAAAAGACAGATTATAATACAAATTTAGAATTCCACCCACAAGCTCAGACTCAAGGAATTGAAGATCTCTATAGGGGTTTAAATATAAAAGTGTAATACCTTTACAAGTTTCCAAGTAGCTACTTTCCAAAGTATTTGAAAGAGACTGTTCTTCACAGCAACATGGAACACTTGGCTTTCATCAAGACCGCTGTAAGACTAAGTTTTGTCTCAATGTGAGTTTGTTGATTAATGCAAATGCTCCAATTATGCCGTAATTCTCATTTTACATACACATACATACGCAGAGTATTATTGTACTGATGGTTTATACAGTTGAAACTTCTGGAGCATTTCCTCCAGCTAAGCCATCACCTTTACTTCCTCTGAAGTATTTTAAATTAAGAACTGTTCAGAAATATCACTAATGACTACCATGACTAACTCCAAAAAGGTTCCCTTTTTTCTTTCACTTATGATCAAATTTAAATGTGTCATGAATAAACATTTTTTTTTCCTACAGCAGCAGGTATAAGTAATAACAAAGTATAGGCTAATTTTTCAACACTAGAACCTGAGAGTTTGATATACAGTCTATAACAGTGCTTTGCAAATTTTCTAGGAGTTCTATCACTCAATGTTACCAAAATAGTAATATGGCAAATCTTCAGCATGGAGTAGAAGAATCATAAAGGAGAAAACAAACAATGTTAAGAGGCTTGAAGGGAGGGAGGAAAGCAGAGAGGGAGGGAGGGAGAATGTGTGCACATGCATTTTCTTTGATGCAGACAAATGCGGAGTTTTAACATTTACCATATGGTAGATAAAGAGACACGGTGATATAAGAATGCTTAAAGCGAACATACAGGTCTGGATACACCATATGCACCAAAATACAATTTGTGAATTCCAGTGAAGAAGACATCTAACTGTGTAGGCACGAAACTCAAAATGGAAAGCATACAATGGAGAACAGAGGAGAAAGATGCAGCCACACAAAGAACTCTGGTAGGAAAGGGCCAGCTTGTCTTGCCAGATGTGGGGGTTGAAAGAGAAAATTCCTTTTGGATTAGTTTTAGGGCTCATGTTGTTATTCATCGGAGCCACGTCGATAACTCAAAAGGTTCATTCCAAGAAACAATTTCTACTAGGTACGCAAGCTATGTTATTGATGGAATCATAATAAACTTCTATAGATGAATCAGAATTCCAGGCCTCAAAAAGAAGCTACTCTTAAGGGTTTGCAAATGAGTTTTAGACAGGACTTTCATTGGCTTATCAGCTTCACCGGTTTACTAGTTACTAAGAGATACATCAGCAATGAAGTTTAAACACACCTTTATTCAGTACTGTCCTCTTGCCTTTCTAGAATTTACAAAAGCACAGGTCCCTTTTCGCTATCTCATTCAATCTGAATCAATATAAGAAATGCTGGATCTAATTAGTTTGCACAGCTCAACCATATCCAAGTGTCTTTCCCATCTTATCTGCTGCACACCTGCTGCCATTAGCTACATCACTACACTGCTACACCTTCCAGCCAGATGGCAGGGATTTAGTAGGTCTTTATTTTTGTTAGGTACAGTCAGACCCCTGCAAAGGACTAAGTGTTAAAGGAAAATAATGAAGGAAAAAAGCAGCAAATTATGTATGTTCATCTCTATGTTTGCATCCTTAATGGAATAGATCCTAGAGAATAAAATAAAATAACCACAAAACAACCATACTAACTACTGCTAAGTGAGGAATATGTAGGAGAGGAAGAAGTGAGCTGTCATATTATGAAACTCAACTTTCATTATGTCCCTACATAGCCATGCAAAAGACAACAAAACAAAATAAAGATATGAAAACATATTTATACTTATTAAGAATATTTCCCTAAGAAAAACAGAAAATCTCTACAAAACAGACAAGTAAGTAAACGACACACAACTATTCTATTTGCTATTGCCGAAACAGGCAATAAGGAAAGGGGAGGATGGGAGATTTGTCATACACTGATCCTCGATTTTCACTAGGTACCTATATATCCACACAAAGGACTAGGTACAAAACCAGTAACATGAAAACATTTATATACATCTTTAAAAAGTATAGACACTGTCCTTTTCCCCTAACCACTACCCACCCAAAGAACCCCTCCCTGCAAAAAAATAAAAATTAAACAATAAAAAAACCCAAGATATGAAATGATTGCCCCTGCAGGCAACAAGGGAAGGGAAACAGAGGAGAGCTATCATACGTCTGGACCTCCACGTTTCATTATGTACATACATGTCCCAGCAGAGGACTGGCATCACGTTATATAACACACAGCATTTAGCAAATATTTATATATATTAAAATACTTGTGTGTGTGTGTGTATACATATATAGTATATAAAATGTATATACACATAAATGTGTGTTCTTGTGTGTGTGTGTGTGTGTATACACACACAAAAACACACACCACACCGACACCTCCCAAAAGAAACCAAACATCTACTCTACCATTGCCCACTAGGCAATGAGGGATGGGGAGTATGGGAGATTTTTCATAGAGCCAATCTCAACTTTATTTCTACCTAAGCAGTCATGCAGAGGACAAGATTCAAAATAAAGTTAACACAAAAAAGTGGCAAAACATTTATACACATTTAAAAAAATTATGTATCTTGCCTTTTCCTCTCACAATCCCACTCCTCATTAACACCCTCAAAAGCAAAAAGCCAAAACCAAAGCCCTGCAGTGCTCATATACTATTGTTTGTGTACACAGGCTCTGAGGAAGGAAAAGAATATTTACCACAATCCTGGGTCTGGGTCCCTCATTACATTTGATTCCTACAACTGGCTTGAGAGTGAAAGAACAACAACAAATACTAGCAAACTTGTATACACATTTAAACAAAAGACAAAGACAAACCCAGAAATCCCCCACCTCCCCCCATCAAAAACAAAAAAACAAACAAAAAACACAAACCCTTAAACAACTACTCTACTAGCCATTGCCCAGACAGGCAATAAGGGAAGGGGAGAAGGGGAGATTTTTCATAGAATGAACCTCAATTTTCATTACGTACCTAAGCAATCATGGCAAGGCCTAGGTACACAATGAAGCAACTGGAAAAAGGAGCGAGAACATTTATATACATTTCAAAAAGTACACACCCACCCTCCTGGAGACAGGGAGATGGAGTGAAAAAGAAAAACCATCTATACTACTCTATAATTATTGCCCACACAGGCAATAAGGAAAGGGGAAAAGAGGAGATTTTCATACATCCGGACCTCCACGTTTAATTAGGTACCTGTAAGTCCAAGCAGTGGACTGGATACAGCATGAACTAATACAATATAGTAATGAAAAGTATATATACATTTTTAAGAGTATATATTCTGCCCTTAGACCCCTCCCACCCGTCAAAACTTCAAAAAATTCAAGCTACTTTAAAATTATTACCCATATACATAAAAAGAGTTAAGGGAGAAGAGATTGTTATACATCCATAACTCCATGGCTCTTTAGGAACCTACATGTCCAAGTGAAGGACCAGGTACCCAATGAAACACTATAATGAAGAAGTAAAAATGTGTACATACATATACAAAAGTATATACCCCAATACTCACAGAAGAATCCCTGAAGCTAATCAACTATTCTCTCAGACACTGCCCACACAGGCAATCTAAGGGAAGGGGAAACGAGGAGAGTTGTTACAGGCTGAACCTCAATTTTCCTCATCCATCCATGGAAAGGACAAGGTAAGAAAGGTAGTGACAAAAAAGTAGCAAAAACATTCGTATACATTTTAAAAGCGTATACTCTTACTCTGAAACCACTTTCTCTCTCCTAGAAAAATATCTTCAATAAACCCAAACTACTCTAAGTATTGCCCACATGGGCAGTAAGGGAAAGGGAAAGAGGAGATTGTTATACATTTGGAATCCCGTGGTTCATTACGTACCTTTCAGTCTGGGCACCCTACGAATTAATACAATGAGTAGTAAAAACGTAAGTGCATTTTCCTACCTTCCCCGTCCCTCCCCCTCACCTCAAATACTCCATTTGACAACTACTCTGTTAGCTACTGCCCAGTGGTCAACAGGGATGAGGAAAATGGGAAACTGTTATACATCAAGATTACCACATTTCACTAGTACTTTCACGTCCACAAGAAGGACACAGTGTGAATTAAATTAGTAATACGATGTAGTAGCAAGTATATTTATATACATTAAGTTCCTACTCCACTCTCTCCCACACCCTAAAACAAAACAAACTACTCTATTAGCTATTGCCTAAAAAGGCAATAAGGAAAAGGGAGAAGAGGAAATGTGTCATACTCTGAACCTCAATTTTCATTAAGTATATATACATCTATAGAAGGAAACAAGTATAAAATGAAGTAGAAAAACGTGGCACAATATTTATACACACTTGAAAGAATAATATACAACCCCAGCACCCAAGACTAGTCAAAACAACAGCAAAGAGGACTGCTCTGTTAGTTATTGTTCATGTGAACAATTAGGAGAAAGGCAAAGGGGACATCTGTCATGCTTTCGGATCACCACGTTTTATCTACATGTCCACAAAATGGATGAATGAAATACAAAATGAAATAACACAGAAGAGCAGCAAAAACATTTGTATATGCTTTTAAAAGAACATACCCAGCTCACCTCTCAACATCATCACTTTCTTCTAAAGAAGGAAACCAAATAACCAGTGTGTAGCTGTACCTATTGCCCGTATAGGTAACATGGGAAGGGTAGATGAAATTTTCATAGGATGATATATATCACTCTTCATCAGGACAAAAATACACAAAATGAAAGAATATAAAAACTATCAAAAACATATATGTACATTTTAAAAGTATATATTCCCCAAAAAATAAAACAAACAAACAAAAAACTCAATTTTTCTGTTAGCTATCAGCCACAGAGGCAATAAGGTTAAGGGAGAAGATTTACCATACTTTTGGATCTCCACTTTTCATGTGGTACTTATTTGGCAAAGCAGGGAATGGAACATAAAATAAAAGAATGCAAAACCCAGCAAATACATATACCTTAGTTTTTAAAAATATCAATGGGGTGAAGGGGGAAGGAAGCTCAAAATTTAAAAAAATGTAATTCCAACAAATATAAAAGTAACAAAGGCAAAGGTGAAAAGAAGAGATATGTCATATCCATGAGCTCAGATTTTAGAGATGCCTACGTAACAAAATCCAGAGCTAGTTTTGCAGCCCAGGAACTGCTGTTCTTGGAGATGGCTCATCTGAGATGCGTTTACCTGCCCTGTAGCCCCGTGAAACATGGGGATTATGTGAATGTTTAGCAATCTGACCGCAGATTATGGTTCCAGGCAGTTGGTTTGAATAGACTCTTTTTAAAATCCACCTCAACAAGCAGTCAGTAATCCAACAAAATCAACACTTAACTAACTTATTTTTTTTTGAGACAGAGTCTCACTGTCACCCAGGTTGGAGTGCAGTGGCACAACCTTGGCTCACTGCAACCTCTGCCTCCTGGGTTCAAGCGATTCTCATGCCTCCCGAGTAGCTGGGATTACAGGTGTGCGCCACCATGCTCAGCTGATTTTTATATTTTTAGTAGAGATGGGGTTTTGCCATGTTGGCCAGGCTGGTCTAGAACTCCTGGCCTCAAATTGTCTGCCCACCTTGGCATCCCCAAATGCTGGGATTACAGGCATAAGCCACTGCGCCCAGCCAACCCTTAACTAATTTCTTACTTCCTAATAGAAAGGATTCTGTTTGGTACCCTATAATACTGACGCAGGTTGATTTGCTCCCTATTACCCAGGAGTCTTCTGACAACTCTTGTGTTCCTATGGTGGCTAATGTCACATAAAATGGAAAAACATATGGCAAAGAAAATTAAGGTAAAACCTGTGATGGCAAGCAAGTTCATGAATGTTAAAACAATGACAAAATTTCACTTAAAGAGACTTAAATAAAACAAGATGGAAGAAGGCCCAAGCTTATGGTGAAGTTGATAGGACTTGTAGTTTAATATATCTAGCCACTTTATATTAACAGAACAAACTGGACTCCTCCACTTCTTACATTCATAAGTTTTTAGATCTCCAAAGCATAAATATTTCTTCCACCACTCTAGATTTCCCATTCTATCGTTTCAAAAATAATCTAGTATGATGTCTCTTTTATATTCAAGTAGACCTCTCTGCAATGAGAACACTTATTCAACATGTACTTATGTCATGAATCGTGTGCTTAAATCAAAGAAGCGTACTGTGACTTCTGTGCTTCAGTCTGAGTTCTCAGAAATACAGTGGCTAAGACACGTTTTGAGAAGATAAAATTTTGAAAGCTACCATTATACCTATTACCTTATGAGTTCTACCTCTCATTTAACCTTACATTCCTGATGTGGTTTTCAGAAGTCCTATAGAGATGGGTTAATTCAACATTAAAAATTTGGAATTCTATGGGAAAAACTGAGGCAAGGCTTACTAAAATTACAAATAATTAAGGTAAGGGCCACAAAAAATAAGAACTACAACTATTATGGATCTGGTACCGTAGGAATGAACAGCCTTTGGGTAACAAAGATAGCAATGGATCGTGAGTTATCTATTTTTTTAGACCAAGTTTTGATAAGGTTTTACTCATAACAACATCCCCCACACCTCCCCCCGCCACACACACACACACACACACACACACACAGAGAGAGAGAGAGAGAGAGAGAGAGAGAGAGAAAGGAAATGATATAATTCAAGACAAGATTTGCCATATGCAGATTAACTAACATACATTAAAGGAGCGATGTCAAGATGTACAGGTAAAACTGAAGAATCTTAAACTGATTTTGAGAAGTTACAAAATTTAAATTCTGTATCGAAGTGGAATTTAGTAGGACAACATGGTAAAAAAAAAAAACTAGCAACAACAACAAAACTCTCAAAAGTTTACTATTTTTCCCTCACTCTAAAAATATAAAAACACATTTACTTTCACTATCAACTAAGATATCATTCATTTACCAAAGCACAAGAAAAATAAAAACCTGCAATGACCTCAGTTCAATAAGACATACTTAGATGATTCTGTGATTCTCAGGATATAATATTTTCTACTCTAAACAGAGAAATTTTAGAAAAGAGTAAATGGGGAAAACACACTAGGATTAAAGACAACTTTTTTTTTTTTTTTTAGCTTACTAGTCTTTTAAATTTTATTATACAAAAATATTTTCATAAAATGAAATATAATTTTATGCACAATTTCATACATTCTAACTTTATACCTGCTGAATTTAAAAAAGGTAACCTTTCCCACTATCTGACTCTGTGGAGTGTTTTAAGTGCTCACAAATGGGTAACTACCCTTTTTATGTACATAGGAAACTGTTTTCCAAACAAAATATAAAGTTCTCAAGAATCATTAGGAAGAAAGCTTTTCTCCTAAGAATCAAAGAAACACAACAATCTAGGTATAAGTCTGCATAGCTCAAAAATTCAAGTACAGTATTTCTCTTTCAGAAGGAGTAAAATGCCATACAGTTTGGACGTCCTCCCTCATTTTTGCTTCTTTCTTTCTTTGATCACTACTTTTATGTTAGTTTGGACATAAAAAAAGAAAAACTATAATTTTTAACTACAGAAAAGCACTATTTTTGACAGTGAAAAAAATTCAAAGCCCATCATACTAAACACAAATTCAACTTACTCCTATCCCACATTCCCTTTGTTCCTTTAAGGTACTATGGTGAACTTCAAATAAATGTTTTTTCAATTTCTCAAAGGTCCTATTTTAAAATATGATTCTAATATGCTACACTATCATATAAAATGAAAATCCACACATGGGTATGATTCAGAGAGAAAGTTTCTAGAATCTATGATGCCAAAAGGCAACTTAAATTGCATTCTTAGTAATAGTGATAAAATTCACAATGAAAAACACTGGTGTTAGCAAAATGCTTGCCATGAATGTAGAAATACTAACCTAAAGTATAGCTACTGCAGAGAGTGAGAAAGGTATACAGATTTGGGGACTATCACCATTTACAAATAAAATAATTATAATTAAAGCTAACTTGGTTTGGAACAGTTTCCTATGGTAATGCTATAAAAGATGAAAAGGAAAGTCTTAAATATTCAAAAAATTTAACCTTTTGGCCTTGTTTAGCTTTTCAATACAACAAAAATTTTAAAAATCTGTAGCACCTGGCTATTCTGCAGGAAAAAACACAACAGTTACAGACATTATTTAAACTTTTTTTCAGAAAATAATTAATCAAAACCCCAAATCAAAGTAGATCTGCACACCTGAGGTCAGTTCTTACAGTGCATACTTACTGTCTTCATTATCATATTCTTCGGAGCTAACTTTGTACCACATTCCAATACCATCTATCAATAAGAAGCAACAGATGGCTGACAAATCAGCAGCCTGCAGTGATGGTGGCTCTTAGGGTAGACCTTTCCTTGTTTTACTGTGTCGGTAACTTTCTGGATACTGAGGAATAGAACAGAATTCCAAAACAAGGTTTTCCCCCCATTTGTAGATCTTCAAAGTAGAAAAATTACTCATTGTTTTTGTAGATGGTTGGCATTTAGGTGAATATAATTTTGTAATAAATAACTATATACTGCCCAAAGACATTTCAGAAAAGACGGATGAAAAATAGGCCCTGAGCTAACTAGAACTCCTAAGAGTGCAAACAACTCGGCAGCAATCCTGGCTTTACCTTGGCTTTTGCAAAAGCATCAGAGCCCAAGCTTACAAGCTCTCTGAATGGGCAACAAAATGAGGTGTGGTTGTGCATGCTACAGCCACCATGTGAGACTTTTGAGGTTCTTCTCCATCCAGTGGATATTCAACTGAATGACTTCCAAAGCCTCCTGGACACAACGAAGCTGGAAGGTTGCCTCTGTCTGATTTTCAAAGAATGCCTGAACCTGTAAGTTCCACATAGAAGAATTTCAAAAGAAGAAAAGGACAATAAACCTCAGGTAACTCCAGCTTTTAAAATAAGCTTTAACTTAGAGATGGCTCTGCTGCTGTATTGGAAGCAGCAGAAAGAAGTACTTGAATATTCAAGGTATCTACATAGAGTTCCCAATCAAGTATGGTGATATCGAAATGATTTTACAAAGGAATTCTTTTTATTCCCACATGGATACATTTTTCTAATTTAAAATGGAACCAACGAGATGTTGAAGTAACAATAAATGAGGTAGAGTCCAAAGGCTTAGTGCTATGAATTCACCCTTAGAATGGAATTTTTCCAAACAATTTTATGACCACTTAAAAATTATTTGTATCAGGGAGACAAGGGAAGAGAACGGAATCAGAATTTTTCCTCATTATCATATATCCCATCCTCTAGAAGTAATCACAATGCAGAAACATTAGTACTGATTAAGGAAGACAGAGGCAAGAGACAGGAATTAGCACAAAAATCCACCATCTGGCTTAAAGTGAGCAGCCTGGCTAGGGGATGCAGTGTCTGTATTAGCATTTTATACAACCAACCTCAGATAAATGTGCCTTTGTTGAAAACAGATGAGTTGATCCAGCAACAATACTTTGTATGGCATAGGACCGCAGTCGGAACCTGAAGAAACACAAAAATGAGAGCAAAAAAATTAGGCAGCTGTTGGTAAAGCGTTGTTCCTCAGTGCAAAGGAAAGTATTTAATGCCAAAGGCAGAGCAGAATCCTCCTCCCAGGAACCACAGCTGAGACTAGGGTAGTCCCATGCATACTTACTGCTGGTGGTAAGGAAAGGTGGGCAGAAAAAGGGAAGAGTTCAGAACATGCAGACAAATTATTAATCCATTTAATATCATCGAAGATCACACTGAACACCCAGAAATGCCGTTATTAATTTAAATGAGAGAAAAAAGCAAAAAACCTACATCTGCATCTAGCCGTGAGTTCTTAACTGATGCCTGGGCAATGCAGACGTATTTTTCAACATGCATAGCTAAATGGTTGCTGTAAAATAAAATAGTCTGTAGCCATGCTGAGCTAAGAGACTTGGTGTCAACAAGGCTAGGCTTAATTAGAACTTAGATGGAATGCTACTGTTAAATGATGCCTGCTACGGAATTATGTTAACAAATGTGAACATTTCCGGATCTTTCAGTTAAACTCTCATGGAAGTGAGCCAACACAACACTGGGAACTTCTTTCAAATGCACAACTTGAGAATACTAAAAGTTAACAATTCTCTGAGAAACTTACTTCTCTACAAGCTTATTCCAGTTCTCTTTGACAAAATCCCATGCTAGTAAGTGTCCAGGAAGATGTCGACCCACTGTTCCAATGATAAAAGACAGCTTCTGTGCTCGGATGATCTTCCCATCAAGGCTAGTTTTCATTAACCTGAAGAGCAAAGCAGATTTAGCCTCCCAAATTATTATTCATGAAGAAGTGATGACTGAACTTGGATTAAACGTAGTATGGTTTCCTAATTAAAGCTCTGTAGCAACTCAAGAAAAATAACTGTTCAGTTAGTCTATGGTTGATTTATAGATTGAAAATGTCATTTTTTTAAATGAAGAATTCACCAATGAAATAAGCATTTACCTATATTGTCACATGACAATAAATAGTTTTGAAATAGTAAAAACATTTAGGAAATAAATTCTGGTAGAATTTATTATAATTCAGGAGGTGGGTATTTTTTCTGGTAAAAACCTTATTTGATTTGAATGGGCAGGTATATTATATTACTATTATTATTATTATTATTATGAGATGGAGCCTCACTCTGTTGCCCAGGCTGGAGTGCAGTGATGCGATCTGAGCTCACTGCAACCTCTGCCTCCTGCATTCAAGCGATTCTCCTGCTTCAGTCTCCCAGGTAGCTGGGATTATAGGTGCCTGCCACCATGTCCGGCTAATTTTTTGTATTTTTAGTAGAGATGAGGTTTCACCACGTTAGCCAGGATGGTCTCAATCTCCTGACCTCATGATCCGCCCGCCTTGGCCTCCCAACATGCTGGGATTACAGGTGTGAGCCACTGCGCCCAGCCATATTGCTATTCTTAAAGAAAACTAGGCCATTTGAAATATTTGAAAATTAAGATACATTTCAGAATATACTCTTATTAATGTTTGTAGTTAATATTTAGTGATACTATGTACTAAATAACGTTCTAAGTCCTTAACACAACAATGGTGTAAAGTAGGTATTTATTAATACTACCTAATTCAATTTTATAGTTCAAGAAACTGAAGTTATCTAATTGACCCACAGTTACACAGTAATAAATACTAAAGCCTGACATCTGAAGGAAAGCAATTCTAATCTACCATGCTGTACTATCTGTTTATAGTGAGAAACCACTCCCCACCCCAAGGCAGTATTTTTAGAAGGTAAAAAAAAAAAAAAGCTCAACAAAATGTGATGGGTTAAATAAATTATGATAGATCCATACTACAGAATACTATGAAGCCATAGAAACACTTTAGTTTTTTTTTTTAATAAAGCAGGCTTCGTGAAGTGACATGGCAAATCTCATAGACTGATCATTCACTAAACAGATTGTCAAAAACACTGAGTACAGTATAAACCTAATGCGATTTTTAAAATGTGGTTAAACATGTATGTATGTATGCACGTACATACATATGTACATATATCTATTCCAGATGAATACAAAGACCAGGACTGACACTGTTGTTAACAGAGAAAATGAGAATGGAAGTGAAAGATCACGAAAAGACTTTCATATTTTATTCCATATTCTTAGGTACTGTTTGAATACTTTATTGTGGGCATTATTAGTGTATTACTAGTACAGTATAAAAACAATTATTTTTCTCTATTTGCTTAAGTCAGAAGCTGGCTAATACTTTAGATAAAATGTCTATTTACAGCATATCTTTTGGTAAGTGGGTATGGGCAGGTGCTGAGGACATCTCTGCGAAGCTATAAAGATTTATCTGAGCAAAATTATACAACAGAAATAATGAGACCCAGGAGCCTCCCTCTATCCTCGGTGTGACTTTTAACATCTGTGCTCTCTATACCAGTTACCTCCATATTCCTTTTGGCTACGTAGAGCTCCTCTACCCCACCACCGCCTGTTCTTTTTCAGGAGGCCCTACTTACTGTCCTTCCTTCACCCATATGACACTCCTACTTCTGGGCCTTTATCACTACATACTAAAAAGTCTGACAAATAAATTCATATGAATGTAGAACCTAGAATGTTGAATATGTTATCTTTTTCTGAAATGTCTGCATTGTTAAAATGACAGCTTGCACAGATCAATGCCTCAGCCCCAAAATATGGAGTACTAATTGTGGTGTATGAGACAACATTCCAAGGGGAGGAAGACTTTTTGAGCAAGGAGTAGGAGGGAGCTATGATTCCTGACATCTTGCAATCTCTTTTGGGCAAAGCATATTATACTTGTCCATAAAGATAAATCCCAGCACCTGTAGTCTCCTCACCACACTGCCCAACTTAGGCCTGGCCTATAACACAATGCAGGAAAAGAGATCCCCTCAAAAATGAGCTCCTGCCCAGGAGCACAGTGCTTGTATTCTTTTGGTTTCTATATAATATTCCTTGGGTGGATTCATACCAGTAAAGGTTCTGTACATCCTCTGAGCTGGCAAGTGCCTCTAGTATTTTGTTCTTCTCTGCTTCAGAGCCTGTAGAATTGTACTTTTCCAAAAGGAATGACCAGCCTTTCTGAGTTTTTGCTCCAACCTTGAACACAGTTGTCATGACATCAGTAGGTAGGCTGTAAGAGAGGAGGTCAAACATGAGAATAACAAGAAAATATTCTGAATACAAAGGCAAAGAGTTGGCTGTGGTGGAGTTTCTGGTGTAAGGGTCAGTAATAATTACAAGTTTAGGTACACAATTTAGGGTCAAGGAAAAGTTTAATTCAGTGACTGCTACTTTCCTAGCAGAGCAACTATGGATATATCAGTTCAATTTAATGTTCACTGAGCACTCACAAAGAACCAGGCAGGCAACTGGCTGGACACTAGGGAGCAGAAGAGACATTAGAGCCTCTATCCTCTGGGAACTCACAGGTTATTATGAAGCATAGAGCAATAAATATATGCATTAAAATTCAGTGTGATAAGTTTCATGGTAGAAATAAAGCAGTAAATGGGGTGCAGGGAAGAACATAGTGTACTCCCTTTATTAAGATCTCAGAGCTGGGAAAGACCTCAAAACGTTATCCAAATCCCCCACCCAAACTCTTCATCTGATGCTTGAATCTTCTCTCCATAATGTCCAGTGAGGAGGTGGACAGAACCATTTACCACCGAAAGCATTTCCATTAACTGCTAACTCTACCTGCTATGTTTTATTTCTAAATTAAGAGACTTGTTTATCACCTCACACCCATTAGGGTGGCTGCTATCAAAAACCCAGACAATGGCAAGTGTTGGCAAGGATGTAGAGAAACTGCAATGCTTGTGCACTGTTGTTGGGAATATAAAATGGTGCAGCTGCTGTAGAAAACAATATGGCAGTTCCTCAAAAAAAATTACCATATGATCCAGCAATACTACTTCTGGGTATATATCCAAAAGAATTGAAAGCAGGGTCTCTAGGAGATACTTGCACACCAGTATTCATGGAATTATTATTCACAATAGCCAAAAGGTAGAAGCAACACAAAGGTCTATCCATGAATGAATGGATAAATAAAATGTGGTACATACATACAATAAAAAAGTATTTAGCCTTTAAAAAGAAAGAAATTTCGGCCAGGTGCAGTGGCTGATGCCTGTAATCCCAGCACTTTGGGAGGCTGAGGCAGTCGGATTGTCTGAGGTCAGGAGTTCAAGACCAGCCTAGCTAACATAGTGAAACCCCATCTCTACTAAAAATACAAAAATTAGCTGGGCATGGTGGCGGGCACCTGTAATCCCAGCTACTCCAGAGGCTGAGGCAGGAGAATCGCTAGAATGTGAGAGGTGGAGGTTGCAGTGAACTGAGATCACATCACTGCACTCCAGCCTGGGTGACAGAGCAAGACGTCGTCTCCAAAAAAAAAAAAAAGAAAGAAATTTTAATGCATGCTACAACATGGAAGAAACTTGTAGACATTATGGTAAGTGAAATAAGCCATTCACAAAAAGGCAAATTCTATACGACTTTACTTATATGAGATATGCAGTGTAGTCAAACTCACAGAAACAGAAAGTAGAATAGTGGTTACCAGGGGTTGGTGGGGAGAAGGAGTGAGGAATCATTCAATGGTATAGTTTCAGTTTTGCAAGATGTGTAAGTTCTGAAGATAAGTGTACAATAATGTGAATATATGTAACACTACTGAACTGTACAGTAAAAATTGTTAGGATAGTAAATTTTGTTATGTGTATTTTACCACAATTTTTTTAAAAGTCTTGATTTGAGAATGTAGATACACAGAGTTCACCTACACTAACACTCAGTTTTGTAACATTTATGATCCAGGATGAGATTACCCTGGTTTCTGTATACGATGTGAGGTAAAGAAAAAGAAGATAATTCATCTGAGTAGAAGTATACTTCACCTTTGAGTTCCATTGGATGCCATCCAGTCATCAAACAGTTTCATGGCAGTAGTGTAGCAGTTCTCCTGTTTGTAGGTGCAAGCAAACTCTAGCAGGACTGACCGAAGCTCTCGCATAGATGGAGTGCCCTCGTCAGTCCAAGTTTGTTGTTTAATTTGGTTTTGAAGTAATTTAAATACTCTGGCCTAGAGAGACAAAATAGATTGTAATGGCTTAATAATAATGAGGACAATCAGAAAAAAATCAAGACAATTACAGCCAAGTGCAGTGGCTCATGCCTGTAATCCCAGCACTTTGGGAGGCCAAAGTGGGCAGATCATCTGAGGTCAGGAGTTCGAGTCCAGCCTGGCCAACATGGTGAAACTCTGTCTCTATAAAAATACAAAAATTAGCTGGGCATGATGGCAGCTGGCTGTAATCCCAGCTACTAGGGAGGCTGAGGTGGGAGAATCACTTGAACCTGGGAAGTGGAGGTTGCAGTGAGCTGAGATCACATCATTGTATTCCAGCCTGGGCAACAGAGCAAGACTCTGTCTCAAGAAAAAAAAAGAAAGAAAGAAAAACAAGAAAAGAAAAGAAAAAAATCAGGACAACTGGATCTCTTTTCCCCAACATTTACCCAATGAGGAAAAAAAAAAGCATAGATATTATTCATTAAATATCAACTGGCATATGAAGCCCACATACAGTTGGGATGAAATCATTCAATAACAAAGGTTATGCATAAGGCTGCTATAGCTAAGGGGGACTTTTACTGATGTTAACTCAGAAAAAAATTAATGACTTCTGTGCAGTAGGAAATCTTTATGCTGCATATACTCAGCTAGAAGTTATTTTCATGCCAAAAAGTATCATTTATACCCATTGCTGGAAGGAAGTCAGAACTTCCTGACCTTGTCACTTTAGAATCTACAAACCTATAAAGCAATGAAAGAAATTTTAAATATACTTTACTGATGTTTAAATGTTTCTGAATCCAATATTAAAGGTATATTTAACACTATCAACTAGTTTGATTTTATAACAAATTAACCCAATTAGCAAGAAACTGAGGCCTGCAGGAAAGAATAGTTGTTTATAGTTTATGTTTTCTCCCAAGTTTTTATTTAAAAACCTTTCAAACCTACAAAAAAAAGATGGTACAATGAACACCCTATACACTGTTAATCTAGAGGCACCAGTTTTTAACATTCTTACATTTGCTTTGTTTCCAAGTGTGTATAACACACATATACACAAACATTTGTTTTTTTTTCTTGTTTTGGCTGAACAATGTGAAAGTGAGATACAGATATGATATTTCATGTATAAGTACTTTGGCATGCAACTCACAGATATCAGAACATTCTCTTACAGAACCATAATACCTTATCACACTTAAGACAACTAATAGTTATTCATTAATATCATCTACTACCTAGTCCATTGGTATGGGATGTCATTGCTAAATGTATACTTGCAGTATTAAGGTACTAACAAACAACTTTTTCATTTTTCTCCACTTAAAAACACCAAAGCTGTTAATAGTATGTGGAAGTATTTCCATACTGCAAGTTGTGCATGGGGAGGGGTGAGGACACATGAGATTTAAAAAGCGTCATATGAAATATACTTTTATGAATGCAACTAGAAGGAACAAAAATTCTGATATAAAAAATGTTTTCAGGTATTCTTTAGAAAACCTTCATGGCTATATAAGGAAAATCAAAATGAAAAAAATTTCAACAGACACCCCCTCTGCAGGAATCAGCACGGGTGTATTTCTTCCTGCTGGTGCTTCTTTACCTCCACCACCATCGTCACATCTTGTCTCAAGCAATCACGTACCACAGATGACCACATACAAAAACACCTAACTTCAGAAGTTTAGCTCAAGTTCTTCACAGATCATTGCTTTCTTCCTTTCTTTTAGGTATTGACAGTGAGTACCACTGAATACCACTGCCAATACCTAAAATAAATCAAATTTGGAAATTTTTTAACTATTGAGGCCATTTTCCTAGCAATGACTTACTCTGAATCAGCTTCTTGTGGAGTTGAATTTGAGAATAAAAAAAAAGAATCTGCAAGGAAAAAGACTCAAGGTTTGTGACGACATGTGAACTCACTTGTGTTTGTTAACAAAGGCAATGAAACACAGAACAGACACCTTGTGGAATGCATAAGTGGTAAAGCTTTTGAGTCACAGGAGGACATGAAGTGGAAAAATATTTGCTATGCGGACTGACAATGCAAGCAACAGACAAGCAATAGAGACAATCCCACTGGACACACCTGACTTCATTACTATACAGTATCTTCATTGGCCTTACCTTCTCAATAACATTATAACAGAAACCATCCCAAATGACTGGAGAAAAAAGAAATTTAAAACCTACTCATAACTGTCAAATAGAAACAAATGAAGAATGTAGGAAAAAAATCACATGCTTGAAATCCTATTTTTTAAAACTCAGTGAAGAACAATGGCAATACTCATTGAGAGTTTACTAAAACACAAAGGCAGCAATGGAAAAAATGGCACTTAAAGTCCTGGAAGCAAATGAAATCTGACACTTGAAGATGACTGTGGTTAATTCCTAAGCAGTTACACCACTGAATTACAGTGAGCAATTTTACTAGTCTCTGTACTAAATCATTAAGATGAGTTCTCAAAATAGTTGTTTAAATATATCTCAAATTATAGCATAAGAGTAAAACATTTTATTTTTTAAAAAGAATAATTATATTTTTAGAAAAATCCTGCTGTTGTATCATTTTTATAAGGAATCCAGGTTTATTTTTAATATTAATATTAACGAAGCATAGCATGTGCTTCAAGTTACCTTTCCCTTTTAGAAATAAAATGAAATGTTTTTCTATGACTCCAAATTAATTTTTTTAGATTTAAGCTCATTTGACAGTAGAATCCAACCCTGATTTTACAAAGTGAAATGGCAAGTGGAGAGAGAAAATAAATTGATGGGTTATACAAGCTACAAACACTGGATTTGTAATAAAATGTAACAACAAGAATATACAATTATTTCAAAAATGAAGCAGACAGGGAAAGATGCTAGCACTTATGCTGTATATTACATTTTGATTTACTGCTTTAATTTTACACTGATATGCCCAGGGGGTTCTTTCCTGGGTCAACTGAGTTTCTTAAAAGTGAAATGTCAGTTTTTATTTCAAAAGGTTTATCCCACCAATGCCTCATATGTAGAAGAATGACAGATTTGTAAGTGATAAAACAGGAATATGGCTAGGATCAGATGTTCACATTAGATATGAACAATTTAACACAATTGAAATGTGCCTCCAGACCCTACCCATCACAACACCGCGGCATCACAAAATGCAGCAAACTTCATGTGCAGCCTACATAACAAAATGACCAATAAATGTACATAATGCTCTGGTTACAATGATATAGAAGTTAAATTAGAAATCAGTCTTAGACACTAATACATCTGAACATTGTATCCAAGGATTCAGGAATGTCTGCCATCCTAATTCCTAACTGTAGATTGTCAGATTTCCTAGTTTGAGAGTTTTGATGCTACCAGAATGCCCTAACATTAGAATAAGAATGTTAAAGAGACACATTCTCCCTCCTGATGAACTAAAGTTAACTGGGCTAATTTTAGCTAACCATATGAAGACATACGCAGTAAAAGGGCATCTAATCTTGGAAACACATACTAAGCTTTCTGCCCTTGCCCTCTATCCATCAGTGCCTTGGATCCCTCCTTGAGTTATGTTCCTAACAAACACATACCTGCTCAGAAAGCTTGAAATCATCTGGGATGAAGATGCAGTTGAAGGAAGAGGTTAAGTATCAAGTGCTTCCTGAGCACTAAGCTCTAAACTGAGTTAACAGAGAGGCAAGAAGAAGACTGGCTTCTGCCATTATGAAGTTTAACTGGGCAGCTTCAGAATCAGAAGATATTCTGTCTCCTCATAGTGTATATTCAGAACCAACACCGCCCTTTAATAGTGAAAAAAAGTGAGTGATACACAGTAATATTATTTATTGCTACCTGTAATAGGTTGAATAGTATTCTCTCAAATTTTGTATCTTCCTGAAACCTAGGAATATGACCTTATATTTAGGAATAGGGTCTTTGCAGGTACAATCAAGTTAAGATGAGGTCATACTGGATTATGGTGGGCCCTAATCTAAGAATTGGGGAATTTGGACACAGAAACACAGGGAGAATACTGTGTTGACAGAGGCAAAGGCCACGGTGAGGCACCTACATGCCCAGGAATATCAAGGATTGCTGGCAATCGCTTGAAGTTAGGAGAGGGGCACGGCATAGATTCTTCCTCAGAAGGACAAACTTTATTCTGCCAATACGTTGATTTTGTCCTTCTAGCTTCCACAGCTATGAGAGAATGCATTTCTGTTATTTTATGACATCATGCAGTAACTTGTTTTGATAGCCCTAGAAAATTAATATACTACCCCAAATGGTGTTGATATGATACTAATTACCTCCAACATAATTCTATACAATAAAATACGCTGGTGCTGGGATAACTAGATATCCATACTGAAAAGAATGAATCTTGGTATCTATCTCACACCATCCACAAAAATAAATTCCAGATAGATCATAGATCTATCTGTAAAAGATAAAATCATAGTTTGCAGAAGAGAAAACAAAATATCTAGGGGTAGGAAAAGATTTCATAAACTAGATTACATTAAAATTTAAAGCTCATATTAATAAAAAATCATTAAGAGAGTAAAAAAAGCAAGACGGAACAGGAGAAGATATTTGCAAATATACATGACCAACAAAAGATTCATATCTAGGATAGATAAAGAACTCTTACAAATCAACAAGAAAAAGGCAGACAATTTAATAGAAAAATAAGCAAAAGACACGCATTTCATAAAATTACACCCAATGGTCAATATACATATCAAAAAGAAATTCATCTTCACATCAGTAGAAAAATGTAAATTAAAGCCAAAATTGCAATACCACTATACACCTATCCACATGGCTAAAATGAAAAAGAGTTGGTATGAATGATAATTACCAGCAAAGAAATAGAGCCCCAGAATTCTCACACACTGCTGAGTGTAAACTGGTACAACTTTGAAGAACTATTTGACAGTACAGTATTAACTATGCATATGTTATGACTCAATAATCCCATTTCCAGACATATACTCCATAGAAATGCATAACGACATTGATCAAAAACACCATAGTAGTGCTATTCATGATAGCTCCAAACTACAAACAACACAAATGTCTATCAACAGTAGCTGAACTGGTTAACTAATGGCCAATCTCTTTCCTATACTAACACTAGAAAGTCAATATTGGATTCTAAGTGTGACCTAAAGAGATGAGTAAGCTATTTGCATACTTCTTGGAAAGGCACATAAATATTGTTTTAAAAAGCCATTAACATTTTAGATACAATATATAACTCATAAGTTGACAATTTCACTTTTAGGAGAACAACTAGATGTTGGTCTGTCACTTGAAACCTTAAATGCATGGTCTCCAAGCTTTTCAAAAGAAGTTGACAGGAAGAAAACTTTAATTTTTCTAACAAAAGGTATCCTGGAAAGACAACGTTGCTAGGACACAAATTAATTTTAAAAATAGCAATATACCACAAAGATCAGTCTTTGGAGTGAAATTAATCTGGGTTTAAATCTCAGCTTTCTCATTTACTAGGTAAGTGACTTTAAGGAAGCTATTCAGTCTCCTCATTTATTTAATGGGGGTTGAAATATCTACCTTGGCATTGTGTTAGGATTAAATGAGGTAATCTATATGAAGTACTAGCATGGTGTGTAAAAGCACTCAAATGCATTTGTTTCTGGTGTGTTTCACTCATTTATTCACTCAACATTTACTGAGTGTCACTACTGGCCAGGTCATGTTCCAGGCACTGGTTTTTATTAAGGCTGCTAGCTGAAAGCCTTATATGAAACAGAAAATGATAAAAATCTTAAAAATTAGAAAAGACCTCAGAAATCATCTAACTTAAGCATCTCATTCATGGGTAGGGATGGAGTCATTCCTCTAGGGTCAGATCAGAAACTTTTGGGGGAAGAGAGCTTTTCAAGCTCCATATGGCCACTCTGCCCTGCATTCCCTCCCCTCACCGAGAATTATGCAGGTGATGTGAAAACTGATCACAGGAGATGCACAGTCAAGCAATAATAGAGGCAGAAAGAAGGTTGTTTTAAGAAATGATTTAATCCAACCCCTTCCTTTTACCAGTGAGAATACCAAAACTCCAAAAGACCGATTCTAATTATTGGTCTAATACTGCCTTCCTTTCCCTGAAAGCTGCCTTCTGCCTGGGTCCCTGGAAAATCTCACTAGTTTATAAAGCAAATCAAAAACAAATAATTTATCACTCTCTTCTAAGCTTTTAGAGTCTCAGTCGACAGTTTAATATTGAAAGTATCTAAAATAACAACTGTTAAGATCAGGCAGTTGATATTAAGAAAGGTAAAATGGCCTCTGATACAAAGATTCCATCAGTGCTTTGCAAAGAAACATATCCACCATCATCATTATCATTTAGACAGTTATCAGCAAGAACTCTTAAGTGGAATATTCTCAATACAAACATAACTGTTATTTTATAATGACCACTAGAAATTAATGGGGAGATCTACTTTGCAAAAGGGCCTATTTCAAGCATTTATCATGCAAAAATAAAACAGGATTTGAACAGAGAAATATTATTCTCATGTGACCTCATTTTGATAGTGGTGACAAATGTCTGTATTTTGACATTCAAACAAGACCACAGCATACTAAGCCTTTATCAGCTCTTCACAGTAAGCAACATCTTGATTTTAAGTAACAATTTCACAAGCAGCAAAGTAAAGAAAATGGAATTTAACTGGTTGCTTTTTCAGCCTATTACTGGCTGAAAATGGAACCGTGAATAACAATATTAAAGAAAAACAAGAAGCTGGCAAAGAGGCAGACTTACCACCAGTCTCGAGGTCAGATTCATGTATCCCAGTTTTTCAAGGAGGTTATAGATGAGGCCTGTCTGAAACAGGGCTTCAGTGATGGGTGCAGTATGAGTCTCATTTCCAAGATAATTAATCAAATCAAAGGCCTTCTGGAGTGGCACCTTGCCTAGGCTGAAGGATAAAAGAACAGAAAAAGTAAATATGCAGAGACACACGGAAGAACTCTGCATGCCAAGAGAAAAACTTATGGTTAGATGATGAGTCTTGAAGACAAAAATTTAAGCTTATTCTGTAAAGTTAAGCTAAGTATGATTATCTCTGATTACGTTCATGTGGCCCAAGATTAAGGAAGCATTTCAAGAGAAAGATAAACAATAGCTCATTTTTTTTTTATTCCTAAGTCTCCTGTAAATTGCTACTGACTTAGCAAAAGTATAATATCTTGGGTTAGAAAAGATCAATAGTATTAATTTTATTTATTAATTAGTTATGTTTCTCAGGAAAGACAGTATAGCATAGAGAGTATCTGAATTTTTTAAAAAAAATTTTTGTTGGTTGAATGTTGTTCAAACTTGTTAAGACAAAGTCTATTGTGAATTTATGGTAAGTACATTTTAAAAATTAACCACTTTATAGAAATCACAGCCATAATGGCTATGACGATGTAAGAAGGGTACTTCATAAAAAATGAGACAAAATGGAAATGTCAAGGGAGGTCAGAAGGAATACTCTTCATTCCTTCTGACCTGAAGTGTTCTGGTGTTTCTAAGGCTATCATCAATCTAAATTGGTAATATTCTATTCAGAGAACATCTTTACATGAGGTCACTGTCATCTTTGGCTTTGGGATTCTATAATTCATAAGGTGGTTGGGGAGGCAAGCAGTACAGATAAGGAGGCTCCAACCATAAGAGATGTCCCTCAAAACCAACGGGTAAGCACTAAGCTTCATGCTTAAACCAACTCCTGCTTGAAAATAGTTATCTTATGAAACAAAATAAAGCCTATATCAGTTTATTCAACAAAATATATATCCTGTTTTTGGTATCTAGTCATGAATTATTATTAAATCCTGTTTTATTTAAAGGTTCAGTATGTTTGTAGCTAATGTTTTATAAAGTCCCTGGAGGCAAAGCACACGTCCTATATTTTCCCAATCCTCCAAAATGAATTGTACCAATACATGCTAGTCCTTTCAAACTGTTTTTCATATATGTTCTTTATCTCAATAACACTTGTTTAAAAAAAGAAAAAACTCTAAGTATACTCTACCCTGCAAGTTCAAAGATGTTGTTGATAAGGTTCGCTCGGTCTTTGTCACGTAGAACATGTGGATTTCTTTTCAATTGTTTGATTAGTGCTTCCCAATCATCATCCGCGTACTGTACAATAAAATAACCATTCATGTCTATATTGACTTTGACCCATTCCACTTCTTCTGTAAGATTGATGACATCTAATGGAAACCAAAAAATGAGAGACTGAGAGAGAAGACAATCAGGCCAGGAAAAAAAAATTACACTAGTGCTTTGTTTGTTTCAAAGTTAATATACTTTATTTTGATATTTAATCATTCTAGTAAGAAAAAAAATGCTTGTCTCCAAGTACAGTTATTTTCATGTTAGTGAAGGTCAGAACATTCATTTAACAATTATTTATTTATTATGCATTATTGGTTCTAAGCCAGGTGCTGGAAATCAAATGGTGAACAAGGTAGATATGTCTCTGCTTTTAGAGATCTCACTGTCTAAAGTAACCAGGCAAGTACAGTATCATACAAGCGCTACTGACAGAAAAAGAAAAGACAACATTCAACGAAAGCACAGAGGAAAAATGCTTCACTCTCCTAGGGCAAGTTAGGAGCGATTTCTTGCAAGAAATGACACATAAGTTGTCATTCTTCTAAGAGACCTCAGAAATCATAGGTGTTGGCCAAGTGAAGAAGGTATAGTAGGGAATCCAAGTGCTCAAGGCCCAGAGAGAAAGTATACATGGTATCCGTGCACTGAACTGGCTTCCGAGTTCATTATGGATGGAGGAGAGAGGGAAGGAGAAAGTAAAGGTGTAGGATGAGGTAGCAGGGGAAGACAGTGAGAGAACTGTGTAAAATGTGTTCCATTTCAGCCTCTGTCTTTTGTCATGTTAGCAAAGGAAGAACAAACAAAGCTATTTAGAAAAGTCACATGATTTAAAGCTAGCATAATAAACAATAGGGAAGGCTTAAGATCGCCTTAGGGACAAATAAGAAATAAATGGGTTAAAATAATAGGAAAGGATGTGCACTTTTTGGGTTTCTACCATAAATGCTGAGAGAATTGTTAGAAATTTCTATGGAATTATGTCAATAATGTACCAATAATGAAGTGCTAAGAGCTAAATGACCACAAAATATATGCATACCTTTTTAAAATCCTTAAAACTGCTAATGAAGAAATGTCCTTTAAAGCTGGCAACAAGGATGTAGACTTAATTATAATAGGGATATGCTTCTAAGCATCTTGAGGTTTACCTTTTACTAGAATATAAGCTACATAAGCTTACTATTTCGTTTACTGCTAATGCCTCAGCCCCTAGAACAACATACCTAGCAGGTATTCAACAAATACCATTTAATTAGTGAGTAAAGGAATAAATAATGACTATGTCACAATAAATAGCTTAAATCAAGTCTAGATAAAAGTTTGCAGATATTTATTATGTAATTTTTTACCCCCTTTTAAAGTAACAAATACTTAAAACAATTTTAATTATAAGAAAAAGAAGAACAGAGATAAAAAGAATAATCTAAACTCAGACAATGATAGCATTTTGGAATGTACTTCTTGCCAAATTTTTTCTTATACTTGTTTTTAATATTTTATACAGCATATCTATATGCATTTATTTTATCCTTTTTTCACCTATCAGACCCCCCCTCACATTTTTGCATTGTCTTTATAAGCAGTGTTCAACTATCTTCATAACATTCCATCTCAAGTTTAACCAATCTCCTATTTTTAAAAATTTAGGCTGTTTTAAAATGTTCACTATCATTATAATTCTGTCGTGAAACTTTTGTATATAAAATGCTTTATAAACATGTTTTCAACCTAAAGAGTATATATTAGTACCTGAAGCCTTAGCTTAGGAACTAAAGATTATATTATTAGTACCTGAAGCCTTAGGGTTTAACAACTTCAAAAACATGAATTTAAGATTATATATATTTAATATATATATAAATATATTTTTAAGATTATATATTATATAAATATAAATATATATTTATATTTTTAAGATTATATATATTTAATCTTAAAAACTAAGATGCCCTTAGTATCTTTGTTATTCCAATTATACTGATACTGCAAAAGATGTTTAAGATGAAAGATATTCTGATCATGTCTTAATAAGCTAACCAGTCTTTTTTACTAAAACAATCCCATACTTATTTCTGGTACATTGCTGATATAGCAACAAATGGGAAAGATCAATTAAATAAGGTTTATTCCTTTTTCGTGGGCAGAATGCAGTTTTAAGGAATACTTGTGATGGCAACAGTGGCTGCTCCAAGTTGGAGCCATTTTTAGCAAACCTATGACGAAGAAAATTACCTTTATTGTTAGCTAATAATATCAACACTCTTCAGGTCACCAAACACTATATCCTATGGAGCTTTTATCAAGAAAGAACCCCGGGGTGGGGCATGGTGGCTTACACCTGTAATCTCAGCACTCTGAGAGGCCAAGGCAGGAGGATCACTTGAGCCTAGGAGTTTGAGACCAGCCTGGATAACATAATGAGACATCATCTTTACAAAAAAATGAAAATTAAATCAGGTATGATGACACATATCTGTAGTCCCAGCTACTCAGGAGGCTGAGGCAGGAGTATCGCTTGAGGTCAAGTATCACTAGGTCAAGGCTGCATTGAGCTATGATGGTGCCACTGTACCTTAACCTGGGTGATAGAGCAAGACCCTGTCTCTAATAAAAACAAAGGTAAAGAAAAGAAACAACCCCAGGAAGAAAGGCTACAGAGACCCAAATCTCCCTTGCCCATAAAAGAAGACAAGGAATGACAGCTATGGCAATTGTTCCACTAGATGGATAGAGAAAACACTGAAATACATAACAGAGTATCTTGGTTGATAAGCAACTTGCCATGTTGTAAACTTACGCAAGTCCAGAGTAGAGAGGAGGGACACAGCTGGGAATATACTGGAAATTATTACTGTCATTGAGGTGACACAAAATAAAGCAGTGCAGCCAACAGCACAAAGACAGAGTTACCATTTAAATAATCAACATATCAGTCTCTCTTAGGTCTTCTGAATGATTAGAATCGCGGACCTTAAAACCACAGGTATCGAAAAATAATAGCTTTGCACACAAGGGAAGTAACTACATCTTGCAGTTCAAATGTGGATGAGGCTACCCTCGTATGTTTTTAATTTACTGTAATCATTAACAGATTAACAGTTCAATTTTCAGTCTATTGAGTAGCAAAAAAGAGTGAGCAACTGCAATATTAAGTGGCAGAAGCCCAGACGAAGTAATCTAACAGCGATTTTTAAAAACCACCATTTGTCAATGAGCTATGAAAATCAACTACTGTTTTACAAAAAAATTAAAGTTCTGAAACTAAAAAACATGTTTCCACTACAAAGTTACAAAATTTCCTGTAGAGTTTGCTGTAGAGGGCTGGCATCATACATGCTATTGAACTGTATCACTCCTTGTTCAAAAGCATTCCCTTCTCTAACACTCCTTTCTTTCTCCTTTATTAGGAGAAAACAAGGCAAGAGCAGAGAATGGACATGATAAATATTTTAATTACTATATGCCCTTCCTTCTTTCATCCTAATTGCCTTTTCTTCCAATGACATATCTTTTACTTTCACAGTAGTATTTCTGATAGTGACATCCATTTGGAAACATGAATGTTGTGTATTTGATTTAATATGAAAATCTCCTGTAGTTAAAGATCTTAGGTCTGAGTAAAATGTGGTTAAGAAAGAGAGGGAGGGAGGGACAAAGAAAGGGAAGAGGAAAACTTTTTAAAATACAATTTCCTAATATGTAGACTGGAAAAATGACCCCATCAGCTGTTCTTATGCACAATAAATATTAATTGTTCAAAATTCATGTGAGAAAAGGAGACAAATATATTGACCAAACATCACTCTTATATATGACTGAACTAACAACTAACCCAACAACCCTTGAATTAGAACACGTGAAAATATATTTAAAATAAAAAAGAAAGAAAATATATTAAAGATTTAACCAACCATCAAGCATCAAAATAATACGCTATGCAAAAGTATCATGGCATAAAAGAAGCCTGAAGTCACTCCCTTGGCTACCTTTCTATTAAGAATAGAAAAAATAAAAATGCAGTTACATTAAGAATAATTCTCATTGGAGCATTAGGAACCAAGAAGACTGTCCTCAGGGTTAAACATGTGGACAGAAGTTTTCATGTGGACTCTCTAAACCTGAAATGGCAGGAATTAAAACAGCAGCAGCAGCAGCAGCAAGGGAAATAACACAGTTGAAGAGGAAGTAACAGACACTACTTTCATTAGATACTGGCCCAGTTCCAGCTCTAGATTAAATCAATTATATTCTTGTGAATTTCGTATATTCTTCTTTACTAAGAAGAGGAAGGGAAACAGAAAACATCATTTTATCAGGCTTTGCATGTTCTTTTCCTAGAAGTTTTTATAGTGAGACTGGAGTCATTTCATTACAGATTAAAATTTAGTAATTCATTATAACACATAAATTTTTGTGTGCCTACTGAGTGCTAAAAGTGATTTACAGTGATTCATAGAGCCATAATCCCTACCGTCAATGGGAGAATTATCTAATTATGAGGATAGATATAAGTGAACAGTACTTAACAGTATATTATGAGTGGAGAAGTAGAGAATGTTATTAAAAAACCTAAGTAGGGCATCTAACCTGTCTTCAGGGTAGGAAAGGTTTCCTGGAGCAAGCAATAGCTGAGCTAAGATCTGAAGAATAAACAGGAGTAGGCCAAGGGAGTGAGGAGGCAAGGGTGTTCTTCAAGGAGAGAAAACAGCATATGCAAAGGCCTAGAGACAACTGGCAGTATAGCACGTTTGAGTTGCTGACAGAATTTTTGTGCGGCGAAAGCCGACAATGCCAGGTAAGGGCCAAGAAGGCTAAAGCAGTAGAATATGAGGTCGTCTATGGGGTTAAACTCTCAAAGAGAGTTTAACAAGCTCATAAGTAAAGACGAGCCACGTGTGGTGGCTCATGCCTGTAATCCCAACACTTTGGGAAGCCAAAGCAGGAGGATCACTTGAGACCAGGGGTTTGAGACCAGCCTGGGCAACATAGGCCCTGTCTCTATGAAAAATACAAAAATTAAGCCAGGCATGGGGATACATGCCTGTGGTCCTGACTTCTTGGCAGGCTTAGGCAGGAGGGTCACTTGACCAGGTAGTCTCCAAAGTCCCATTCCCTTACCCCTAAGCTACACTCACCCCTCAAAAATAGAGGCTTTGACACCAGATCCAGATTCAAACAAGACATTTTCCCCTTTCATCAATCCAAAGCATCACTAATGGGTCCTACGTAACCCAAGAGCCTTGTGTTTCTTTAGGATGTAAATTAAGAGGGTTTGAGGCTGCAGTGAGCTGTGATATTTTCACTGCACTCCAGCCTGGGCAACAGAGCAAGATTCCAACTCTAAAACCAAACCAAACCAAACAAAACAAAGCAAAAAAACAAAAAACAAAATAAAACAAAACAAAAAAACCCAGAGATAATAAAAGCAGATTTCTTATTGTCCAATTATTTCTAATACCATCAAAAATTAATGAACTATCAGAAAGTTTGCAAAATTTCCTTAATGGTTTCTTGCAAATGCTCCAGCCATGTTTTGACTGTTCTGCAGGATATAGGGAAATGGGGTTATTTGTTCTCTCTTGGGTCAGAGACTATCCTTTTAGGGGTCATTCAAAGTTAGAGTTTTGTTTACTCAAAGACAGTAGCAATTCCTTGCACCTCCAGCTATGCTATCAAAGATATGATGACATTACCACTACCCCTAGGATTTTAAATAATTAGATTGTTGCTGCTTTAACTCTCCACTATGGTAAGGCAATGAAACCAGCATATTCATATATTTCAGGAGGCATTATCAACTGTAACTACACAATAAAAAGGGCAGTTCAGTTATATGTACCAAATCACAAAAGGCAAATGCAGTCTTCATTTTTGAGAAGCATGCCTTAAAAAATTCTATATAATGGAAAAATCTTTAAGATTTGAAATATTTAATTAAGGCAATTTTTTATAAAGACAAACGGTGAATCAAGCATGTTAAGGCAATCACTATATATGTTAAGTAAAAAAAGGCAAGATACAGAAATCATATATACATAATGATTTTGACCTAGTACAAATATTTATTAAAAATGACTGGAAACAAATAATCATGAGAATAGTTTTGACAGGGTAATAAGATTTGTTCTCCATTTTCCAGGTTTTATGTAATATGGATATATTATATTAAAGATTTACTTTTTCAATAAAATCCATGATAGTTAACATTGTTATAGCATATAATACATGCCACTCATTGCTCCAGGTGCTTCATATAAATGAAATCATTTAATCCTCACCACAACTATATAAAGTAAGTATAATTACTATCTCTCTTGTATAGCTGAGGGCATGAGGCTCAGAGAGGTCACATAACTCGCTTGAAATCATGTAAGTGATCAATGGTAGTGCTAAGAACTGAACCAGGCAGTCTCCAAAGAAACATTCCCTTACCCCTAAGCTACACTCACCCCTCAAAAATATAGGCTTTGACACCAGATCCAAATTCAAACAAGAAATTTTCCCCTTTCCTCAATCCAAAGCATCACTAATGGGTCTTACAGAACCCAAGAGTCTTGTGTTTCTTTAGGATGTAAATTAAGAGGAAGATATGAGGTGTGACATTCACAGTGGTATTTAACAAATGGTCAAAAACTATATTTCAATTGCTTTTTATATTGTAGGTAAGCATACGCCATGTTTATATTTTACTCTCTCCCTCCCCATTCCTATCATAGCTTCTTCCCCCATTTTCTTGTTCCCAAAAACGTATACTATGTCTGCAGGGCATATTGCAATAACTATTTAATCTAAATCTGATCATGAATCAAACTTAATTATGCACACAAATTATTTTGGGTGTATCTTGTTAAAATGCCGTTGTCCAAACCCAACCCTGGAAGGTAGAGAGAAGATACTTTAAGAAACTCCCCTTATTTTGTAACAAGATATTAATCTTGGATATATACATAAAAACATGGCATTTGCTATTTTCTGTCAGGAATGCCAGCACATTCTCTGCAACTTTTTGTACCTTATTTCACAAGGCTAAAGGTCAGTTTTGTGCATGATATACAGAATCAATCTCATGTTAGTTGTATCTTGTATATGCAATTCATAAAACCAGTTCAGACAGTGTGCACACTGGAAAGTGTAATCTTACATATGCACTCTGATCAGATTTTAAAAATTATGCCATTTCCAATTTCTTATCAGAGCTGTGTCATTATGGTCCAACCTGATTTCTTATCCAGTAATAACACCGATTGATATTTTGAATAATTTCCTCCGTCAGTGATATAGGATAGTGGAATATGCCACAGGTAGCTGTAAAGAGAAAATATTGGAAAATTATTATTATAATATTTCAGTTAGTTTCACATGATTTGTTTTTTTGTTTTTTTTTTTTAATTTGGCAGAAAGGTTAACTTTGTTAAGCTATTCCTAGAAAAAGATAATCTTGTTAGGTTTCACAAGAATGTATGATTACAAAACACTTAAAAATATTTCCACCTGAAGTTGCAAAAGAGATGGCGTGAAAAGAAAGAGGGCATGTACCTTGCATTTGAAGGCTGAATTCCAGGCTTCATATTTAAAAAGAATCTCTCTTGTTGTATAAAAAGTTCTTTTCCTTTCCTTTGAACAGTCACTAAAGGAAATCCTTTCTGATGGGTCCAGGTTTTCATCATTCTCTTTACATCTAGTGTTTGGTCTGTGACCTATAAAATATATATACATATAATTCTTTTTCCTTAAAAATAAAAATTGGTTTAAAAAATTTTACAGTTTATCTGTACCCTTCCCTCTTTTCCTACCACATTTTTAACATTACATTTAATGTTAATATAAAAAAGAAGCATGAATGTTGAGTTTACACTTCTAATCTAGGTAAATGAGCAACTGCTAAAAGGAATGTAACCTGGAACAGAACTAAGTGATAGCCAAGTGAGTGACAGAGGCACTAGGTTGAGAAGTTGCACATATAGCAACCAACTCAGAGTTCATTAAAATCCCTATATCCTTCACGATTAAAATCCCTAAGGTATAAGTATTCTTTCAAATCACAATACTATCATCTAGAAGATATGAATAATGATATACAGTCTAGAATCAGAAGCACTGCTACTCAATCCTGTGAATCACCTGAGTCTAGGTTTCTCCTTATGCTCCTACCCTCTACCTCCATAATGATAGTCTTTTAGGACCTAATACTGCAGGAGTGCCAGGAAGCAGCAGCAACAGAAGAATGACAAACAGGTCAGTTGCCTTAAGTCTTTCTAGAAAACAGTGGTAAACTACTTTGGTAGTCACAGACCTTCTTTCCCAGAAAATATATGAACTTAACTATAAAATCTGGAACCTAGTGTCAGAGCTTTATAGACTCCCTAAGGCCCACAGCCCCTAAGACATCCAGTATCAATGACTAAGAAGCAATTTTTGAACAATGGTATCTTTAAAACAGGTGGGTTAAACTTAGGATTAAAAGTATTTTTCTAGATTACATATGAATTTGAATTGTAAGAAACAAAGTCATCATGTACCTAAATTGATAATATCACTCTCCTATGGCAGGCCTTACCTCCATCACCACATGCCCATTTATTTAAAGCACAAAAGGATGGAGCAAATCTTCCCATTTTAATTCATCTTATATTTCTCATGGCTCTGACCTATTTATTTCTGAACCAGAGGATTAGAAGAAAACAAGCTTGCCTAAAAGCAAGGTGGTTTGGGGTGTCGAAGCAGTATTGAAGTAAAGAGGCCAATGCATAATTTGATGTGGATGCTGAAAAACCTGAGGATACTGTTAGGAACTAGGTTGGGACAGAAAAACACCATGATGCAAAAGCTACAGTCAATGAGAAAGGCAGAAATATATTCTAAATGTCAAGAGATAAGACAGTAAGTATAAAGTAAACAATGTGGCTTTCAAATGAAATGCACTATATGATCGAGAAAAAAACAATGATTTAGAAACAACTGTTAGGTAATAAGATCTCAAAGAGAACTCAGAGAGTAGGGAAGGTATATCTTCTGGGCAAAAGATTAACAGCTAGAAAATACCAGGATTCAGATGAGGCAAAGAAGCAGAAAGAGTGTATGAGGAAGATCGAGAGCAGGGGTTCCTAACCTAGAGTCAATAAAACTTTGAAACTGCGTGTGATATTCTGCATATATGTGGTTATTCTGAGTAATATGGCCAGAACTTTCATCAAATTTCCAAATAAGTCTGTGATCTTTCTGTTGTTGTTTTTTTTTTGAGACAGAGTCTTGCTCTGTTATCCAGGCTGGAGTACAGTGGCAGAATCTCGGCTCACTGCAACCTCTGCCTCCAAGGTTCAGGTGATTCTCCTGCCTCAGCCTCCCAAGTAGGTGGGACTACAGGTGTGCGCCACCAAGTCCGGCTAATTTATATGTATTATTAGTAGAGACGAGGTTTTCCCATATTGGCTAGGTGATCTCGAACTCCTGACCTCGTTATCTGCCCACCTCAGCCTCCCAAATTCTTGGGATTACAGGCGTGAGCCGCCACGCCCAGCCAAGTCTGTGATCTTTCAAAGCATTATGATCTATCAATCTAAGTCAGGGTAACAAACGCAAATGCTTATAAGGGTTATGCAGTCAGCATACATGCATGAGGTAGGTCGTGTTCATGCGCTGCTTCGAAGTGTAACTTCTAGATAATTATACTGTTTACTAGAATATTTCCAGGAATGACAAAATTCCAACAGCAAAATCCTCTAAGGGTAACATGCAGTCACCTTGTGATGTATCATCTACTCTAGAGGAATAGTCACCAAGTCAAGAGATGCATGGAGCAGAGTACAGAATCATTAAAAGAAGGGAGAAAAACTAAAAGAGGGTAAGAATAGGAAAAGAGATTTTGGGAAAAAAAATCAAGTAATGAAAATATAGTAATATTCATTAATACAGAGAAGATAACTTTTCTACAAAATAGGAATGGAGTTTAAGTTACAGACAAAAAACTGGCTACCCAAGCCCACACACATCTTTTCCAACAGCCAGGAACAACACTCCCATTTTTTGACATAAAACTCAGTGCTCCATTCATAAATATTTATATAGCAAGCTCCATCCCTCTCTTTCTCAAATAACTATGCTTGGTACCACAGACTTAACTTACACACATGCTAAAAAGTATAAATAGATGACCCCCCTCCCTTTTATAGTAAGAGCTAAAAAAATTACCTAGGTCACTTACCTCATTAAAACTATCCCACAGATCATCACTTTGAATGGATGCATAGCTGTGATTATGCAGGTAAAGAATGAGAGCATGTTGAAACACATCTTCACTAAGGAAAGTTTTCAGCATCAACAAGAGAGAAGCTCCCTATTCAAAAAAAAAGTGAGAAAAAAGGAAGAAATAACAGAATACTATAGATTATTGAATTGAGAATCTAAAATTCAAACTACAGTCAATCTAAAAATATGCTTCCACATACAGAACTTAATACACTGCTACTTAGTTTCATATGTGTGATATGGACTAGATGTGGACTGTGTTCAACTGTCTTAAAATTATTTTAAGGGATTTGAAAAAGAGTTAATGGAGTAGATTCCCATGTGCACTATTCTAACCATGAGCCATTCTGTGTGGTCTATCGGTATACTCACTGTTTTAATGTTAGTGTTGAAAAGCTAAGTATTTATAAATACATTTTAATAGAAAAACATGCCAAATTCTCTGTGGCATCCACACCTCCATCTCCAGTGCTTAAATTACCCATTGAATTCATGAGTGCACACTGCTGGAAGCACAATAAGGCGAGGTTCTCAAAAGTCTCCCTGCTAGGTAGGTCATTAATTTCTTATTTTAGTACTTTGTGTTGTGATGTAACAAGGATCTCTCTTCTTCCTGCAGAGTCACTTCAAATGCTTGGAACTAACAAATGTGTAGGGCAGTAAGCATACTATTAAGGCCACACTATATCCATTCATGTACATGTCATCATTCCCAATCCTGAAATAAGCACCACCTCCTCTGTGAAGCCCCCTGACTTGAAATAGAAATCACATTTCTCCATCTTCAATACAATTTATATGATATCCCGTATCTGTTACACATTTATTTCCTCATCTACACTGTATGCTAATTGAGGGGAAAAGTAAAAAGCTCAACTCCAATGACAAAAATAATGCCCACTAAATAGTAGGTACTCAAATAGTTTTTGAATAAATTTCACTTTTGATAAAAATGTAGTAATGTCAAGATTATTTGTACACATAACTAAATTTATTACCTATTACTCTCATTTCTATGTCACACTTCATAGCTATTGCTTGTTCTATAAATTTAAGTACTCATTGTTGTCCCCATCAGTCCCTTCTCTTCTGCATCACCAATTTTCCCCTCCATACTGTAACATGCCCATGAATAAAACAAAAACAGGCTAGGCATGGTGGCTCGCACCTGTAATCCCAGCAATTTGAGAGGCCAAGGCGAGCGGATCGTGAGGTCAGGAGTTTGAGATCAGCCTGACCAACATGGTGAAACCCCATCTCTACTAAAAATACAAAAATTAACTGGGCGTGATGGCATGTGCCTGTAATCCCAGCTACTCAGGCAGCTGAGGCATGAGAATCGCTTGAACAGAGGAGGCGGAAGTTGCAGTGAGCTGAGATCATGCCACTGCACTCCAGCCTGGGTGATAGAGCAAGACTCCGCCTCAAAAAAAAAGAAAAAAAAAACCCATGATTTAACATTCCTAATTTTTAAGATATAAAAGAATATCCTTCCTTAACTTCACCCTCCTCCAGTTACCACAGTATTGTTTTGTTCCCCCATTGTAGTAAAACTCCTCAAAAGAGTTGTCCTCAATGTGCCATCTCCATTTGCTCTCTTTCATTCACTCTGCTGGAAAGGTTTGTTTGTTTTTTCTTTTTTTTCTTAGGCGGAGTTTTGCTCTGTCGCCAGGCTGGAGTGCAGTGCAATCTCAGCTCACTGCAACCTCTGCCTCCTGGTTTCAAGTGATTATCCTGCCTCAGTCTCCCAAGTAGCTGGGACTACAGACACGCACCACCATCACCAGCTAATTTTTGTATTTTTTAGTAGAGATGAGGTTTCACCATGTTGGCCAGGATGGTCTCTTGACCTTGTGATCCGCCTGCCTCAGTCTCCCAAAGTGCTGGAATTATAGGCGTGAGCCACTGTGCCCGGCCTCTTTTTTTTTTTTTTTGAGAGAATTCTCACTCTTGTCACTCAGGCTGAAATGCAATGGCACAATCTCAGCTCACTGCAACCTCCGCCTCCTGGGTTCAAGCGATTCTCCTGCCTCAGCCTCCTGAGTAGCTGGGATTACAGGCACTTGCCACCATGTCCAGCTAATTTTTGTATTTTTAGTAGAGACAGGGTTTCACCATGTGGGTCAGACTGGTCTCGAACTTCTTACCTCAGGTGATCCACCTGCCTTGGTTCCCCAAAGTGCTGGGATTACAAGTGTAAGCCACTGTGCCAGGCTGGAAATATTTTTATCAAGGTCACTGGTAAACTTCCTGGTGCCAGACAAATGTGAATTCTCAGGGTCATCATATCAACCTATTTGATACAACTGATCACCTGCTCCTCCTTGAGAGCGGCAGGACACTACTCTTGATTCTCTGCCTATTCACTGGGCATCATTTCCAAATGATTCCCTAATTTATATATCTAACCAGATTTCTTACCCCTTGAATTTCAGACTCATACCCAACTGCCTGCTTGGTACCTCCATTTGGATGTCTAATCCATATCTCATACTCACTCAGAAATTGAAGTTTCTTCCCCCTTTTTTTTCCCTAAATCTACTCTTAAAGAAGTCTTCCTCATTTCAGCAAATGGCAACTCAATTTTTCCAGTTGTTCAGGCAAAAATCTTAAAGTTGCCCTGACCCCTCTCTTGTATTTCACATCTAATCCATCAACAAATTCTACTGGATTAATCTTTAAAATATATTCCAAGTTCAGTAGTATCTCCATCACTTTCACCACATCCCCCCTTGTGCAGGCCACCATTATGTCGCCACCCATCTATTACAATAACTTCCTAACTAGTCCTCTTAACTTCATGTACTGCTGAAGACTGGAGTGATCTTTTACAAAATAAGCCATACCATGGTACTTCCCTATCAAATGGCTTTTCATTTCACTTAGAATAAAATCAAGGTCCCTACCATTGGCTTAGCAGACCCTATAATAATCTGGCCTCTTACAATCCCTCTAACTTCATCGACTACTTTCCCCTCTGCTTACTCTACTCCAGATAATATTGGATCCTTGCTGGTATTTGAACATGGAAAGCATCTTATACCTCAATCTCATATCTCTCTCAATCTTGTATCTCGTGTGGGGATCTCCAAGACCAGTTCCAGGTTTGATTATGTAGTAAAAGGATTCACAGAACTCAGCATATAATCATACTCACTGCTATCATTTATTATGGTGAAAAGATGTGAACTAAAATCAGCTAAGAAGAAAGGTGTATGGGGCAAAGTCCAGAGGAAACCAGGCACAAAGTTTCGAGTCCTCTCCCAGTGGAGTCACACAGGATGCACTTAATTCCTCCAGCAAGTTGTGACAACGTGTGAAATACTGTCTACCCGGGACGCTCATTAGAGATTCAGCACCCAGGACATTTACTGTGGGGTAGTCATGAAGGTACCTTCCACCTAGCACATATCAAAACTTCAGATACCCAGAAGGAAAGCAGATGTTCAACATAAACTACATTGTTTAGGCACAGTGAGCTACTCTTATAATGTAATAGTGGGAACTTTCCCAAAACCCAAGTTTCCACATGCACCCAAGGGCCAACCTTGCAAGCAGGTCTTTCAAAGGATAGCAATCTCAGGCCTGCACACAAGCACTATACATTGGCTATTTCCTCTGCCGGAATATTCTTCCCCAAGAAAACCACATTCCTCATGCCTTAGGCGGTGTTCAAATGTCACCATACAGGAAAACTTCTCAACCATATTATATTATAAATATATTTTATATTATATTCCTTTGTCATTCTCATTTCCCTTATCATATTTTAATTTCATGTTAGCACTTATTACTTAACACAATACCTATTTATTCATTCATTTGTATACTGGCTGTCTCTACCTTTGACTCCTGAAATGACAGCTTCAAAAAAGAGATGGTCCATCTTCTTCCCTGATATAACCCAGCACCTAGAACAATGCCTGGTACACGGTTAGTACTTGTAAGATTTGCTAAATGAATGAATTCTTACAAGGCAACCTGCATCAGAATTAGGCTTGATGATTATAAAGACCAAACAGAATATGTCTGCTAACATATTTCCCTACCGGCGCTTACCTTCTTACACACAATACTCCAAGTAAGCGCCAGTAGGGATAACTGGATAAGTTATCTAGTATCCTACTTTTCTTATAGAATATTTTCCAAATTCCCAATTCTGATACACGTAGTTACCATGTTGACAGGGATTGACTATGATGTGGAAACTACATGTTCAGAAGACACTGAATTCTGGGATAAGAGGGCTGGGGTCAGAGACAGAACTCTGTTATGACTCTGTTTTGTTATTATATACTGAACTTAGAGCATTTTAAGCAGGATTTCAAATGCTGAAATAACTGCACTGTTTAAGTTTGGTATAATAACAGAACCTCAAGTTTTAAATTTTCTGTATTGACAGGTCCATTATGGGCTTCAAAAATCATAGCAGTAGCTCTAATTGGAATAGATTTCATATAGCTAACTGAACTCCTGATTTTCTTGTTTGTTAAAAGTACCTGTGCAGTAATTCTTCCTGTCAGTCAGGTTTGAACCTGAAAAACATTTCTGCCTCTTTCTTTACCTGCCTTACCCTGTCACTAATAATTTCTTTCCCTGCCCAGTATTTTTTATACCCATTGTTTTCTTTCCACCCTTACTAGCACTCCTCATTTCGAACTTTTATCATTTCATGCCTAGACTTTGGCAGCAATTTCCTGACTTTATATTTCTCTCCACTTAAATCTACTTTATAAACTGAAACCAATTTACTTTTCCTAAATAGTAACTTTAATCAAGTTATTTCACTGTCCAAAAGTCTTTTCAAGCTTCCCATTACACAGGAAAAGAGGATTCCTTATGGTATCCAGAGCCTTCTACAACTGGGCCCAACTCAACTTTCCTTCCCCTCTTCACGAGGCTTCCACTGCAGTCAAACACTGACTCTCAGAAAAAAACATACTTGCCCATTAGTACTTCATTTTCTTTGCAGATCTCATTGTTCCATTCCTGCACTACCCTATACGTCCCATTCCTGCACTACCCTATACGCCCCATTCCCCTTACGTATATTTTAATTATTTAAAGCATCTCAATTCCCATTTTTCTCCCCCAAATTTCTCTTCGTTATCCTAGGCAAAAATTCTCTGCCCCACTCAGCACATATTACCTCTTATTCCTCCACAAGTACCAACCACCTAAACTTTCAACTACTTGATGGCACAGACTGTATCTCACACATTTTATGTATTTTCTACTCTATCTAGTCTGACAGTCATAACATTCATCCCTCCCCACAATATAAATGTGAATGACACTATTATTCCTATTCTTTCATTCTCTGACCCACGGTGATTCGAATGGGGTTTAACTTTCTGCTTTTTCTTTACTTTGAAACCCAGAGTGTATGTTTCAGATCCTGCAATCTAATCTTCAATTCTTAAAATCTTTTTTGCTTACTTGTTTTGGCAATCCTGACTTGAGAGCATATCTCATTTCTGAGTAACACAGCCAAAAGCTTGCTTAGGACCTTCCTCAAACATACTCTACCTGTAAATCTGGAGTGTAAACTGACTTTAAAAGATGGATTGCTATAAGATCTGGTTAATTGTCTGGAATACTAGTCATACAACTTTAATGAGAATTAGAGAAAGGTAAAAACTCACAAAAAAGTTAAGACTAACATATATATATAAGCAAACATTTTAAAGTTTAACATTAATACCTGAAAAAAAATTAATCTTTAAAATAATCTAAATCATGCAGCTTACTCACATATGAAATTTGAAACCCACTCCAACTACCTTTTTGTTCACAGTAATACCTTTAAATAGTAAAAAGAATCAAACATTCCAATAATTTGTTCTGCAGTCTGAACAGATGGTGGTGATAACAGACGAGTTGAATTTAAGGAATCTCTCTTCATGGTTTTAAATCGAGCATCTAAGAAATCTTCGTACTTTAAAAAAATGAAAAGGTTAGAGTATCATGAATAGTGTCAAACGCAAAAGTATAGTAATTATTTACATGAATTAGACTAATTATTATGTAAGATCATTAGCAAAAAAATGATGTGTCACTAAACTTCAGAATATAAGCTTTCAAAAATGTAGGAAGATTGCGATCTTCATTAATATTCCTTAAATTTAAAATTACAATTATAACATGGCCACATGAAAATTAGCATTTCCTAAACAATAGCATATGAAAAATTAAGAATCTATTACCAAAGTAAACAAATGCCAACTCTGGGTACACATGATGAATATTCTAAAAAGGTTAGCATATATATTTTCTAAATGAAACCTGAAATTTAAAAAGAGAAAGAACAAAAACTGGTCCTTATGCTTATTTCTTATATATAGCCTAGCGTTTCTATTAAGAAAATATATATTTCCCTTAACTGAGGTCCATTTTAAATAAAATATAACTCTTCAACAGAAAGAATTCTTTAAGAGGTCAGCAGATGAGCTCCCCTAGAACATGTATTAGACGTTTTTGCACATGCTGGGCACCACCAAGTGGTCAAACTGTGTATCTCATTGCTTAATTAAGTAGCATACACAGATTTAGAATATCTTTCTTAGTACTCTAGCTACCACTTGATATTCATCAATTAACATCGGTTGATTTCTCCTACCATTTGAAATTTTTGAACAAGCCCTATCAAAAATTTAAAATCAAAAGCTCTAAGAGTACTTCTGTTTTAAAAGCCATCTTGGTTCATAAGTTTAATATCAGGAAGTTTAATAGAAAGTCAAAAAAATTCAAGGTTGGAAGGTATCTTTACACTTTCCCACCTGCTGTTTGAGTTATCTTGATAATATCTGGGCTAGTGTGTCTGAATATCCCTAAGTACTAGAAATATTTCCTGAGAGTCTCATACCACAGTGACAACACTATTATACCTCTCTGTATTGAAATGCTATTTCTAATCTTTGGAAAAAGGCATAAAATGTGGTTTGTACCTTAAAAAGGGCAAATTATTTATTTGTAACAACTTATATACCATTATTACAAGAATGTACATTGTGATAGTAAAGAAACAGTAATGCTACAAAATGTTTTAATTTTTTTCTCTTTTTACACACTTTAAATTTTGCAAAAAGGAATTTGCAACTTTATCTAAATTCCTGCAAGCAGAACTACAACTCTTTAGAAGAAAATGTTGCAAAACAGTTTGAAATGTTCAACTTAGTGACAAAAATATGAAATAATCTTATACAAGTTCAGCTTTCAATGAAACACATCAATAAATAGTAGCATAATTTTCACTATCAAATCTCAAAAGGTATAGCTATCAGTAACCAAGGTCAAGCTTGGCATACCTTCCTAGAAACATTTTCATTACTCCAGATGCACAGAAAATACATGAAAATGTGATTTGACTATTTTTCCTCCTAGCATTCATAGTAGGCCAAAGATACTCTGTACTTACACTAGAAAGCTCTTTGAATATTTTTTCCAAAGAGAAATACTCCATGAAAGTGGCAAAACCTTCATTTAGCCATAGATCATTCCACCACCGCATTGTCACCAGATTGCCAAACCACTGAGGGAGAGAAAACAACCCACAGTATATTTATATCCTCAGGAATTTCTTTTAAATAATTGGCTGAAGTGTCATATTAGTCACCCATAACTTGATTATAATATCTTAAAATACACTTATAGTTAAACTGTATTCAAATTAATTTAAAACTTATAAAAGTTGTATAAATTTGCTTTAAAAATAAAATAGAAATTTTAACATTTTACCTTAACTGAATGGGAAAACAAGCAAGAAAGGTTATTAGCATATTTATCAATTTAATAAACATGGAATATAGCATGAATATAGGGAAATTAAAACTTTTTTTGGCCAACTCATAAAGTGAGATTTCCTAGATAATGACTTTTTCTACTTTCTAATATCAAGTTAGTAAGATTATTTTCCATTATATCTACTACCATCCATAATAACTAAAAAGTCTCTATATGAGAGATGTTTCTGTAGTCAGAAAGCCTATAACTTTGTTTCTCCTCAGTTGCCCAAATTGAAGACAGTATTTGCATGATTCAAACCAGAATTCAAATAACATTCCTTAAGGATTTCTTAAGGCCAGGAGTTCAAGCCAGCATGGACAACATAGCAAGACTCTGTCTCTACAAAAAAATTAAGCCAGGCATGGTGATGCATGCCTGTGGTCCTAGCTACTTGAGAGGCTGAGGTGGGAGGATCACTTGAGCCCAAGAGTTCAAAGTTGCAGTGAGCTATGATCATGCCACTGCACTCCAGCCTGGGTGACAGCGTAAGATCTTGTTTCTTAAAAAAAGATGGCATATCTATAAACAAATGAAGTCAGAAAGATATTAAATATTTCCTTCTATGAGATAGAAGAAAAGAGGAAGGAAAAAAGTAACAGGAGAGTCCCTTTAAAAAAATGTATCTAAAAAGTCCTCGAAATAAAAAGTAGTTATAAGATATGTAATTTGGTCAGTGTGGCCTAAGGCTTATCTCAAATCAGCAGCAAAAAGATGAGGTTACTGCATAAAACAAAATACCTCTGAGAATTACAGTAACATATTTTTCTATGATATTATCTTCAAACCTGTTTCAGAGGAAGATGATTTATAAGTCCTAAAGAGGAAATAACAGAGTAATAGTCCCAAATGGTGGCAGGTGGCTTCAGAAATAACAGACATAGAGGAGATCCCCCAAAAGACAACTTACCTATATGACCTATTTTTAAAGCAAATAAGAATGTGCTTCATATGCCAGTGTGTCATGAAGTCTTCACAAGGGCTAGATTCATACATGGTGTTTGAAGTAGGAAATAAGCTGACTAGAATACATCCTATTCCTAACCTGTTGCTGTCATGACATCACCCAAACCATATCCAATTCTAGTTAATCACCTCATCCAGGGCACAACAGACAAGGTATCAGGGAAGAATGGGGGTGCTATGTACCCATATAATCATCTTTCTCTCCATATCACACAAACAGTACCTTTGCCATTTTCTCAGAAACCCCCTCTCCAAAATTAAAAAAATTAACAGAGAACCCCATTCCAGCAAGAGATGAATAAAAAATCCAGCCCTGACAGCTACCATTCGAGTTGTCAGAAGAGTGCAACTTAAAGAAAGGGATTCTTCCCCACAAAGTTATACTGGGCAGTGGCCATTTGTCAGAGGTGAGGCAGCTGTGTATTACTGAGGGGGAAAAAGAAATCTTGAAGAGATAGTGGCTCTACATGGACCAAGTGCTGCCACTTATTAGCTATATGACTTATGGCAGGCCATTTATTTAAACTGAGTCTCAGTTTTTACATCTGTGAAATGTGATTAATACCTACCCTAGAGAAGTTATGAAGAAAGACAGATGTGAAAATCCTTTAACCTGCAAAGTCATACATCAACAACTGATAGCATTTTCATTGGAAAATTGTTTGTGTTTAAAAAGCATTTTTCTATTACTAAAAAAGGCAATACTTAAAAAAAAAAAAAAAGGTGAAGAATTATTAGCATCTAAATGCTAACAATAACTCCAGGTGTGACATGTAACAGCCCTGGTTGCTAATACCTGGTGGGCCACCTCATGAGCAATGATTTTAGTCATCAGTTTTCTATCCGCCACTGAAGAAGTGTTACTGTCATACAGAAGCATCTCCTCTTGAAGGGTGACCAAACCCCAGTTTTCCATTGCTGCTGCTCTGAAGTCAGGAATAGCCACCAAATCTAGACATAACAGGAAATAAGTGATCAACTTTCCCTCATCTTTTGGCATTTTCTACTCAAAATATTTTATTCAGTGGTTTATCATTGTGAAAGCAATGAATTCTTCTTATGCTTCTAATAAATGGAATCTTCCTTATTCTAAATCTGCATGCTCCCTACCCACATGTCAGCTGAGGCAGACCTGTTCAAACCCTTTTAGAGTCACTGGACCACTGTGTCTTAGTGAGGAAAGAGATGCCTAATTCCTTCACAAATCAATCAGCTTCCCAGAACAAGAAGGACAAAGTTCATGGCCAATACTCTACTGTCTAGGACTAGCTACAGTACTGAAATGCTCTTGCTTTCCTGAGCTCCCATTACTCAGTTTTTAGTATTTGAATCAGGTATTTCTTGGAAGTTACAATTAGTCAAATTGCAGACTAAGTCCTAAGCAAGTTCCTACTTATGCAGCTCTATAAACTTTTTTACAGCCCAAGAAACTTAAGTGTTTGAAGTTCCAAGTTTGGATATATTCATGAAATCTAAATAATCTTAACAAATACAATTTTAAAGCATTAGTAATGTTTTTTTGGTTTTATCTGCAAACAACTTGGGCAGAACTTCCTTTTAAAAAACATTCGCAAAATAAATCTAGGTTCTAATTATAACAAAAATCAGAGACACTATTTGATTCTTACCCAATTTCTTAAGTGGGTACTGAATTTCAAAGTAGTTTTGAAAAAACTCGAGAAGCTTCACAGTTGTTTCGAAGGCATGGTGAACTTGACCAACCTTTTCTGGTACAGCATATATAGAAACCTAAAGGGAAACATTATGCACGATGTAAGGACAGGAACAATTAAAATGGCATGATATTCAAGTAGCACTGTCTAGACTAGCATATCTGAAAATGCTATAGAATTTTATGAGATCTTTCTGGATAGAAACACTTGCTTATAGTTACTTTAGGCTCCACAGAGTTTAGCAACTCCCTTCCATACATATAAAATGTTGAAAAAACTTACTGATTCCCTCCCCTCCGACTTTTTTTAAGCTAGCAACATTCAAAATAACTACTTTAGGTCATCTTATAGCAATTTGTAAGTATTTGCCTGTAACTATATGACACTCTTCTCTTCTTCCATTACCTGTAGTTGCCCTTCCTTACTTATGAGGTATAAAAATTGAGAGTTATTTGAAGGACAAAACTAAATGTTCATCATTTCAGGACCTATCACTGCACCTGGCATCTAGCAGGCACTTAACACTGAGGAGTCACATCTTATGATGAAGTTAGTTCTAAAGTTAAGATGTAAGGCATAAATTGTACATTTGTTGAAATTATCGTGCATCGCTCTTGGGCTTCCATTCTCCAGAACTGTGAGCCACGTAAACCTGTTCTGTATAAATTCCCCAGCCTGTGTTCTTCTGTTATAGCCACAGAAAATAGGCTAAGACAGTATTCTTTCCAGAGCTCCCCTCTGGGTAGGCCAAGGCTTTGCCAAGACACAATCTCGGTTCAGTTTCTCCCACAGCTGAATCCTGCATCCATTCACAGGTATTAATTCCTCATAAGTATCTTGTATCACAAACTCTGTCTCAGCATCTTCTTACTAAAAAGTGTGGGTTGGCACTTTGCCTCGGTTTCTCTAAGAGTGAATATATCGCTAAACAAGAGGACTGTCTTAGGTCAATCAACCTGAATTCAAACTCTCAACTTATATCTCAACCTTTTCTTCCAATTTCATTCTTTAACACTCCTTCTCAGCCTCTGGCTCAAGCAACATGGTGTTTGTTCACTTCCCACCTTTAAAACCCACTGCTCTGCTGTCTGGGAGAAATGTTGTCTCCATCACTCTCTGCCCAACCTTGACTAATCAGGCTGAGCAATGTACCACAGCACTTATTTAGTGTTGATTTAGGCAGAGATGAATTTCTTCTGCTATAGAATACTATAAATTTGCAAATACAGATTTAAACCACAGCCAAGCCCTAAACCAGCTAAGCCAGGAGTACTGTGGACTAGACTCAACAGGATTGCAGAACAAGGCAATTCCAGGCCACTTCTGGGCCTGCCTGTAACCTGAGAAGGCTTGATCTATCTGTCACAGCTTCCTGCCTTCTCAATTAGTCATTCATTCAAATAATATTTATGGAGCACTATCCTAAGCACTGGGGATGTATCATTCAATAAAACAGTCATGTTCTCTGTCTTCAGAGCTTACAGTCTATGGTTAGAGACAAAAGTCCAGCAAGGAAGCAATTAAACATAATTGCCCATACAGGATATTAACAGAAAGCAGTGATGGAAAATAATGGTGATAAGTGGGAACCTATTAATACTCAGCTATCAGGGAAGGCTTCTCTAGAAAAAACTAAGTTGGGCCTGAAAGATAAGAAGACATGAGTCATGGGAAAGTTAGGAAAGAGCATTCGAGGCGGAGAGACTACATCCAATCATCTTTTGTTTATTGATCAACTAAGTTACTTCTAAGCGAAGGATTAAAATACAGGAGGGAAGAAGACTAACTTCTGTTCAAGAGAATAAAGCATCATACTCCCCTGAGGTCAGGCACGGTGGCTCACACCTGTAATCCCAGCACTTTAGGAGGCCAAGAAAGGCAGATCACCTGAGGTCAGGGGTTTGAGACCAGCCTGGCCAACATGGTGAAACTTTGTCTCTACTAATAATACAAAATTAGCCCATTGTGGTGGTGCATTCCTATAATCCCAGCTACTCGGGAGGCTGAGCTGGAAGCGTTGCTTGAACCCAGGAGGCAAAGGTTGCAGTGAGTTGAGATCGTGCCACTGCACTCTAACCTGGGGGACAGAAAGAGGCTCCATCTCAAAAAAAAAAAAAAGGAGTATCATACAAGGAAGGAAGGAAGGAAGGGAGGGAGGGAGGGTATTTTGTTTTGGTCTACAATTGATTCTTGTATACTAAAAAAATTTTTTTAAATAATCTCTTGCAGAGTCTCGACCTGACTGCATTGCTTCATGGCACTGTGCTTTGGACATTTGATATCCTTCAGCTAGAATATATTTCTTCATCGTTCACTCACAGGAGCCTTTCTTTATTAAAGACTCACTGTAAGCATCTTCTCTTTTTAAAGTCTCATTTTTAAAATTGAAATAGTCTTAACATGATATCAAATCCATCACCTTAAAACAAGTTCACTATGTTGTACAACCATCACCACTATCTAATTCCAGAACATTTTCATCTCCCCAAAAAGGACTCTAGGACCCGTCAGCAATTAGTCCCAGTTCACCTCTATCCCCATGAACTGGCAAACACTAACCTACTTTCTGCCTCTGGAAATTTGGCTATTTTGGACAGTTCATATAAATGTAATCATAAAATATGTATCTTTTTGTGTCTGGCTTCTTACATTTTGAAGTTCATTTATGCTGTAGCTTGTAACAGTACTTTCTTCTTTTTTATGGTTAAATAATATTCCATTGTACGGATTCCATTTATTTATTTATTAGCTATGGCCATTTAGGTTACTTTCACTTTTGGCTATTTTGAATAATGTTGCTGTGAATGTTTGTGTAAAAGTTTTTCCGTGAATCCTTGTTTTTAATTCTCTCAGGTATATATTTAGTAGTAGAATTGCCAGGTCAAATGGTAAATTTATGTTTAACTTTTTGAGGAACTGCCAAGCTGTTTCCACAGGGGCTGTACCATTTTACATTCCTACCTGCAATTTATGAATATTCCAATTTGTCCACATCCTCGTCAACACTTGTTATTGTCCTTTCAGAAATTATTATTACTACGGCTATCCTAGTGGGTATGATGTGATAGAGCATCATAATTTTGATTTGAATCTCCCTAATGACTAAACATGTTGATCACCTTTCATGTGCTGGTTGGCCATTTGTATATATTCTTTGGAGAAATGTCCATTTAAGTCATTTGCCGATTTTTAATTGTGTTGTTTGTCTTTCTGTTTTTGAGCTGGAAGGGTTGTTTATGTATTCTGGATACTATACTCTTATGAGATGTCTAATTTGCAAATATTTTTTCCCATTCTGAGAGTTGTCTTTTCATTTTCTTGACAGTGTCAAGAAATGTATACCTGTATTACAATACCTACTACAATATTCCAAAGGCCAATTTGTTAAGGCCCAATTTATTATGCCAATTTTCCTTGCTTGTGGGCAAAGACCATCATGCTCTGTTCCCTTTTTCACCCAGGACAAAGTGTGAACAGAAATAGCAAAGCCTAGGAATGAAGTTAACTAGAGGGAAAAGATGAGTTCGATGTTTTCTTGACAATGCTAGCGAAAGGCTCCACTTTACCCAGAAACACAGTTACATTAGTTATTCTGAGAGATAGTGACTCAGGCCTTCTCCTGTTAAAATCTATTTCTCTTCTTTTACTCACAGCCAGTGTATATCTCTTCTCTAATTTTCCAACCAATTAGAACAACTCATGACTCATCCTGACTCCTCAAAACTGTTTTGCAAATGGAAAGAAGTGATTGCTTTAATTATGTCTTCAATATGTCTCTGGGTTCAGTCTAGCTTAGTATAAATTCTTTGAGAAAACCAAATTTTATACTATGTCTATTATGGTTGTGCTGACTGAATACACGATGTACTTACTAATCTTTTGTAACTATACAAAACAGTGCTTTGATTTCAGAAGAATGTGCAGACTTCTTTTGCAGCATGTGTATATTTCATTTTGCTCTTAATATGTTCTTCAGTTGACTTAACCTTTATCATAGGGATCAGCAAGGGCAAAAGGGGTTCAACTGCTTGTTCTTTTACTCATTGATTGTACACATTATCTAATCTTCATGACATTTAGTGTTCTACGATACAGGATTGTTGTGAATATCCTGTGAAATTATGTATATAAAGCTCCTAGCAAATAGATATTCACATAGGTTAGTTTTTCTTCTCTTCCTTCTATTCAATATACAACATGCTTTCTACACTTAAACTTCAGATAAACTGATGCCAGCGGAAGGGACTCTTATCTTGACATAGGGGACCAGGGAATTGGAGCTTCAGAGGACAGGAGCAGTCTCATTTCCTGGATCTTTCCTGGCTGCCTACATGAAAATGTCAAGGACATCTCCATTCCAAATCCTTTTAATAAAAGGCATCAGATAGTGTTGCTTCTGAAATGAGATAATGTTTTGCCCAACATAGTTTGCAGTTTGACTAATTCCTAACATATTCTACAAGGATATAATAATCCCTACCTAATAACCCCTGTGTTTTTTTAAATTTTTTAACTTTTAAGCTCATGAAAACTCAACATTGAAAATAAGCTCACAAAACTATTTGTGACTAAAAATAAAAAAATCCTTGCATTCTGACTGTGCAATTTAGGGGATTCAGAAGAGCACTGGGTAAGGTTTTTTAAAGAACTCATAATCTGGTTGGAAAGATGGATATTGTATAATGCCAAATATTCACAGACAAGGTAATTCAGCACTAAACTGTGATACAGACTTACCGTATCAGAGAAATTCTGAGAAGAGTATGACTAGAGACTCCATGACTAGAGTGAGACTTGAACACTGAGTAGAACATGGCACAGTAGATGGGTGGATTTCCTAAGAGAAGAGCATCCTAGGCAAAGGAAAGCAATGTGAGCAGGGACATCACACCTGGAAATGGGTCTTGATGTTCTACAGAATGAGGAGATTTGAAACTTCTTTACTTGAGAAAGGCATTTTTGCTAAGGCATTACAAGGAGATAATAGGAAATGGGACCAAATTACATAGATTTTGTTATCCTCTTTGTCTCCAGATTCAAACTTTCTCTTTTTGAGGGGAGAAGATGAGAAAGCCTAAAAAGAACAAGTGTTGTTATGCACACGTTGAAAGAAAGTCGAGGCACTCCTTTCCTAATTAATTGGGAATTTGGGATGTTTTATATAATCAAGAGGTTGTATTGGATCTTGAATGGCTAGACTCCATCTCTTTGGGTTGAGGCAGGATAAGATGCAAGCCATCCAATACTGGTTTAAAACTGTATATTAAAGTTTCTAGATACATAGATTGTAATCTTTCTGGTAACTTTTCAATTCCACAGCAACCTTCGCCTCAGAAAATCTTACTACTAGTGTGCTGAAGTATCTCCTGTTGTGACCTACCTAAGTCTTATGCATTTGTTCTGTCCTAGTGGAAATCAGAAACACTCTATGTTCATAGTGAATTTCACTGGCTTCCCCAAAACTGAGCTATTGCCATTCAGTTGCCTTTCTGAAATATTAAATGACTCTCATCTGTGCTTATTTAGAAAATTGCTTCTGCTTCAGGTTATTTTAAAGATTCTTCAATGTGGCTCACAATAGATATATTTAGATAGCTTCTTTCTATTCCCAATCATCAATTCTTCCCTACTGCTTCCTAGAACCCTGGCTTCTCTCAATAACTAGTGTTTAATCTTGGAAATGTCAATTTCCTTTTTATCTAGGTATGCAGCCATGAGCCATGTGGAAGAAGTAAGAGTTGAGAGCTAAACAGGCTTAGAATTCCAACTTGATCCCTCTATGACTCTATTTTCTTATCTGCAAAAAATTAGTAATAATAATAGTACCAACCTCATAAATTTGCTATGTGGGAATTATAAAAAGTACTCTCCACTGAGTATGCTCCATAGTGAGTACTCTATAGCAGTTATTATTCACTTTTTAAAGCCTCACACCATCAAATGCTAACTGCGGCTTTACCTTTGTAAGCACATTTGCTCATTTGATACTGAGTATAACAAGATCTGTCTAATACACTATTAAGCTCCTGACATCAAGGGATGGACTCATTACTCATGGGAAAAATTTGGTATTCACAATGGCCTATCCACCCTTACTACATACTAAAGGACATGATTCCAATTTTAGGGTCAAAAATGTATTTAAATACAGGCATTTCTCATCTATGTCCAAAGCTTTTTCTGAATCCTTTAAGATGCCCCATAGAGGTTCTGTAGCTGTCATCAGTGGCTCTGATGGCTTAGTATTAAGGACTACCATTTTATGTGGCAAAAAATAAAAGATAAAATTCTTCAGCTATCCTTAGATTTGTGCTGCTGATCCCCTAATATTAAAATACTCTGTTGGATTTAGGAAGAAAAAAAAGAAAACAAAAATAAAATTAAAATATTGAAATGTAAAATGAATGAAAGGTTGAGTAGTATTTGGAAATGCTTTCAAATGTACATTCATAAGGAGGTCAGTGGTGGCTGCGGCTGATGAGGGAAAGGGCTTAAATGTGGCTGCTGGAATTCCCTTAAGACATCTGCACAAGTGTAAGAGGGACGACAAGTTCTCGTGCTCCACTCTGGAACTGCTGGACCTGAACAGCCACATTTAACTTTGTGTCACTCCTGGGGAGCAGAAGGATAAGGGTTGGGGATGGAGATGCAGTGTGGGTGATGTGGAGGTACGGCTTCAGTAGATCCTGGCAGGGGATCAGAGCTGGAATAGATCACAGTCCCACTTTGGGTTTTCCAGCTCTCTGCCTCTCCATGTGCTCAAGGCCATTACTGTGACTATGAATGAGTTGCAGGCTCACCATCAGAAGCAGCACCAGCGCAGAATATAGTGCTCCGAGGCTTGGCCAATTACGTCTTAGGTCAGCTCAGTATTAGTTGTTCTGTTGCTAATGTAATTTTATTACTATGTTTACTATGTGTCAGGTACAATCCTAAACACTTTACATTTATTTTCTCAGCTAATTTGCATAGCAACTGTAAGGTCTGTTCTCACCGAGGATGAAACGAAGAAACTGAGGCCAGCACGAAAATAATCCAATGTAAGGGGTTTTATTCAGGCTCCCGGACGACGTTCTGCGGCCCGACAGGAGGCGCCGGAGAAGTCGCGCAGACGCCTCTCAGGCACGGGATTTTATAGGGAGTGGAGGCGTCCGATTGGCTGTGGCCAAGGTGAGTGAGACAAAATGGAGGGGAGTGGGACCCGGATGAAACAAAATGGAGGAGAGTAGGACCCGGATGGTGGGGAGTGGGGCCCAGATAGGACAAAATAGTAGGCAGGGAGTGGAGCCTGGATGGGACAAAATGGTATCAGGTAAGTCCTGATGGGGCTTTTTTTCCCGGGCTCCCGGCGGGGGGGAGGGGGCGTGTCTGAGCTCCCGGCAAGGGAAGGAGGCGTGTCCGAGCTCCTGGCAAGGGAGGGAGGCGTGTCCGAACGCCCCGCGAGGGAGGGGGCGTGTCCGAACGCCCCGCGAGGGGAGGGGGCGTGTCCAAACGCCCCACGAGGCAGCCAACCTTACAGCAACCATATAAGAGGTAGTTCTATTTCACAAATGAGAAACTAAAGCACAGGGAGGCCAGGTAGCTTGCCCAAGTTAACTCAGCTAGTATCTTCACAAGGCAACTCAGAGGTCTAGCCCCAGAGCATCCTATGTAACCACGAATTTCTACTATCTTTCTGGAATGTGGCTTTCTAACATTCCAGTGTTCCATTTTCAATAATTCTAGTCCATGAGTAGGTAAATGAATTCAGCTTTTTTTTTTTTTGAGATGAGTCTCGCTCTGTCACCAGGCTGGAGTGTAGTGGCATGATCTCGGCTCACTGAAACCTCCACCTCCGGGGTTCAAGCTATTGTCCTGCCTTAGCCTCCTGAGTAGCTGGGACTACAGGTGCACACCACCACACCCAGCTAATTTTGGTACTTTTAGTAGAGACCAGGTTTCACCATGTTGGCCAGGATGGTCTTGATCTCCTGACCTCATGATCCATCTGCCTTGGCCTCCCTAAGTGCTGGGATTACAGATGTGAGCCACCCCACCTGGCCAAATTCAGCTTCTTAGAACACATTTTGCAAATACTTCCCCTGGTGAACTGTTGTATGGCCAGTAATCAAAGAAATTCAAGTACCCGAAAGTGACATTAAACAGATGAAAACTGGCTGGCTTAATGATCCTTTAGAAATTACATTGCTGTCATGTTACCAACTCTTGAGAGTTAAAGATTTCTTCCCAGAACGGTAATATAAAACTAAAATCCATAAAAGTTAAATAGCTTATTTTCTCTTCTAAACACAGATTTTTTTTTATTAATCACTAGTTGCATTTTTTGACAAAATAATATCTTACCAAATAAGTAAATTTTACTATTTAAGAAAAATATGATAATGTAAGAAACATACAGTATTTTGTCTATCTAAATAAATTCGAAGATTTAAAGATTGGCTTTAGATACAGCATTCATAGTGTGAAAAGAATTGTGACTGGGCTTTGGAAAAAGATAGCGAAATCCCTGGGCCACCACTATCTTTTGGAAAGCTTGAGTGCAAATTTTGGAAAAACTTCTCCTGTGAGTAGATTAACTGAGAAAAGTCACTTTCTCTGACTGAGTGAAATCTTGGGCATGGCATGTAGCTCGGCAAGGAGGAGGTTGGGTCCTTCATCTGGGTGTTTTTATATGCTATACAAAATGCTCATTTGGGCCTGGTGTGGTGCCTCATGCCTGTAATCCCAGCACTTTGGGAGGCAGAGGAGGGTGGATCACTTGAGGTCAGGAGTTCAAGACCACCCCGGCCAATGTGGTAAAACCCCCATCTCTACTAAAAAAAAAAAAAAAAAGGTACAAAAATTAGCCAGGTATGGTGGCACAGGCCTGTAATCCCAGCTATTAGGGAAGCTGAGGCAGGAGAATCACTTGAACCTGGGAGGTAGAGGTTGCAGTGATCACGCCACTACACTCCAACCTGGGCAACAGAGTGAGACTCCATCTTAAAGAAAAAGAAAAAGAAAAAAAAAATGCACATCTGTAAACAATGGCATTACTGGGTGCTTCATCCAAATTGCTTCTCTTCCATTGGAAAAGCCTTTGGCATTCTTCTGAGGATCCTCTAGATCTCCCCCAAACACCTTGGGTGTTTTTCGTGCAAGTGCTTGTGAGGTTAAGGTTACACAAGGCAGCTGAAGTTTTCTCCTTCCCTTATCTTCTGAATCATGGGCTTGAACGATTTTGTTCTGATAAACCAGTAAGAACACCATAAGCAGCTCAACTCTCAAAGCCCCTCTCAGGGAACATATTCGTGGCCGTTGTTAACGCTAAGGATGTTTTCTCCTCCCATGGGCCTCTTAAATTCATGGGTCTCAATAGTTTGTATCAGTTCCATCTAATTCCAAGGATTCCTTTCTAAATGAAGCATAAATAAGTTGCAGAACAAACTTTTACGACTGCAGAATTTCCCTATCCCATCTTCATTTCATCTCTTTGTCTCTACCGCAGCACGTAGGGACATAATTTTCAAAGAGAAACAGCCTGCCTCAGAGGACTTCATCCCTTCTCTAGAAACTCTGGTTCTCAGACGTGGCCTCCTGTCTTCTCAGGATCTTTTCCATCTTTTGATATTCAGCCCACGTCTTGGTCTTTGGTCCTGTTCCTTGTCCCACAACAACAGATCATACAGCAACATTATATAACTCCTATTTCTATACTCACTCATCCCATTCATCTGAAAAAGTGAAGGTGTGCAAGCAGAGAAGGATCTACCTCAAAGCCTGAACTGCAGGGCCCCCCACACTGTGACCGATGTACAGTACACAATCACAGCCACGTGATCCTAGGAAGAGGGCAGAGGCAGGCAGAGGTATTTGGAGAGTGCTGTCAGATTCCAAGATGGGCTTCTCACTGAGCCTGAATGAGGGGTAGGCTGGCTGTAGCGAGAGGAGAGCTGAGGGGCTCCTTCCTCCCATGTTCGGCCTGAGTGAGCTGAAACCCCATCCTAAGTCATCTGCACACTTTATCTCCTATTCTTCATCCCCACGGCTCCTGCACTTGTTCAGAAACTCATCACTTCTCCTCAGGAAATGTATAAAATGAGAAAAAGGAAGGCAGAATGAAGTCCAGAGCGGGAGAAGCCAATGATGCCTGAACAGGAGAAGCTTATAGACACGGGGCCCCGGGGCCCTGGTAGGAGGGTGCTCTAAAAGGTGAGGATGGGCCATGCAGGGACCTTATCAACACAAAAAGTCACCCAAAGGTTGTCAAACAATATGTGATGAGTATCCATTTGATCTGAGAGCCGAGAGTTTTTGGGTAACTCAGTGGGTAAAACTGAGACGGGGCCGGGCGCGGTGGCTCAAGCCTGTAATCCCAGCACTTTGGGAGGCCGAGGCGGGTGGATCACGAGGTCAAGAGATCGAGACCATCCTGGTCAACATTGTGAAACCCCGTCTCTACTAATACAAAAAAATTAGCTGGGCATGGTGGCGCGTGCCTGTAATCCCAGCTACTCAGGAAGCTGAGGCAGGAGAATTGCCTGAACCCAGGAGGCGGAGGTTGCGGTGAGCCGAGATCGCGCCATTGCACTCCAGCCTGGGTAACGAGAGCGAAACTCCGTCTCCAAAAAAAAAAAAAAAAAAAAAAAAAAACTGAGACGGAGGCAGAGTTTTTTTGTTTTGTTTGACGTATGCACAGTTTGGGCAGTTCCCTCCACTTTGGCTCTCCTGTCTCCTCAAGTCCTAGAAGAGAAGCCACTCCAGGTAGCCTGGACCTTGTAATTGACACCCAGTTGCTTCCAATCCCACTAAATCTTACCTGTCCTATTTGCCATCTCCTCTCAATCAAGCTCATCCCATAGTGATGTTTTCCTGAGTAAACCAGAAAAAAAAAAAAGAAGAATCCTTGTAAACAAGCAAAGATTAATTAGTAAAATAGGCAAAGACTCTCAGAGCCCTTTTTCCCATGTAACGTGCATGTATCTGAATAGGAACTTCTTGCTTCTAACTATTGAATTATCCAAAAGAATGGCTTTAGTGGTGAATTTTGTACATAAAAAGGGGAAGGCATGTTAGCCAGCAGAGAATACATTTAGGCCACAGGGACCTTGTGGTGTTTCTTGGATTACACTGGGCTTTAAGCATGGATAACAGATGGGGCCAGGGGAAGAAAACCTCTAGAGCTGGAAGGATGGACGGACAAAGGAAGAAGAGAAGAAAGAGAGAATAAACAACATATGAAATATGTTGAATTCGCACTGCTACAAAGCAAGAACCTAAGACACACATGCCTAGAGCTAGGCCCTCAGGATATATTTCTCATCCTTTGTGTTTTACTCTCCTCCAGATAGTAAAACACCTGCAAAATACCTTCAGGCCTTGTTCGTCAGCATGACAAAATTTCCTGCTTCTTGCCTCTGTGGACAAGGGGGACTGAGATTGTATCTCCTTTCCACAAGAGCCCTTGGAGTCAACACCTATGGAAGGGAAGGAAGGAATGGGCAAAGGGACAGCTGAGCTGGGATGCAGACCTGCTAGATGCCGCAGACAGCCCTGCAGGGAGTTACAGAGATGGAATGCCGTTTAGAATTGTTCAGGTTTCAGGAGACAGGAGAGGCCTTTTTATGCCTGCATCACTTAGTCACCGGATATGATTGATAAGGAAGAATCATGACCTTAGGAGAGGGAGGTGGCTTTCTGAAGCTGTGGCAATCCCCAAAGCGGGCAGAGCTCTGCAGATGAGGTCTTTCTTTTGGCAGCACTCCCAGAAAAGTCTCTGTTATTCCTGAAGGGGATCTGGATGGCTTATGTCCATTACACTCCACAGTGCTGTGTAATACTATAATACTATAAAACTTCGCAAATTAAAAAAAGGAGAAAATAAATATTGCAAAAGCATACTGTCAAATTGCTACATAACAGAATATTAAGTCTGAAAATATTACCCATTTAATTAAATTTTTCCTCCTTTTACAATAATGTTTGCTTTTCATAGAGTCACCAAAGAATAATTTGTTTCACAGAGCAGCCATGCTATTAGTACTACTGTTTAGAGATACAGAAACAAGTTTACAACTGTGAATTGAAAAGAATTGTAGAAATAAAGGGAAAATAAAATTTTTATTCTCGAATTTTGTCTAGTGATAATAATAATGATAATAACCTCTCTAGTTCTGGCACTAGGCAAAAGGTATAAAATATCTCCTGCTTGTGAGGAGGCTATGGAAAATTTCCAGCCATCTTCTGGTTTCTTGTTAACTTTCTTGAAGTTTGCAGCTTTCCATTCTTGAGGGTGGGATGTGGGATATGGGATGTGGGGTCAGTATGGGGTAGTGAAAAAATCTTTACTCTCAAGAGTCGGGCTCTTTGCTGGACCAACAACTACTAGCGCCCTGTGAATCATCCCTGTTCAGTGCTTACAGTCCTTGATGGTTTCCCAGTGCCAAGAGGATGAAGTTTAGACCCTTATGACCTCGCAGCCTCATCTGCTGCCTTCTGCCTTCTGGCTAATGTGTTCCAGCCATGTCCTCCTACTTTCAGATCCTGGAACATGCCTGGCTTGCCCTGTTCCTGCCTTTGCTCATTTCCCCTCTCCTGGAATACTTTTCCCCATTGCAGCCCCTTCATCCTCCAAGTCCCAGTTTAGATGTCTCTTGCTCCTTTTTGAATCTTTTAAGTTAAAGTCCACTTTCCTGCATGCTCACAAAGCTCCCTCTAACTTTCCCCAGGATTGCATAATATTGTAACAGGCTAGAACCTACATAAAACCCAGGATCCTCACAGCTCAATCCTAAATGCAGTCTGTATTTCAAGAAACAGTGGTCAAATGTTCATAAAGTAATTAAGTGTTTTCATCTTTACTGAAGTCTCTTTACTGCAACTGAAAATGCCTGATGGGGGGAAATCAAAACTCTCAGCAAAACATCTCAGAAATCCTTCCTCCCTTTATCTTACTCCCCTTATCTCCCTGTGCTCTGAAACTTCTCTAAGCTCTCCAAAAACCAACCAGAACGTGTTATCTTGCCTGATTTCTCTTTGTTCCCTTATGCAATGATATAATTCTTCTGTTTACTACGTTCTTTGATCCCTGTCATAACCGTTTACCTGTATCTACCACTAGAATCCATGATGAAAAGGATCATTTCAATCTTATTCACAGAACTTGAGATAATGCGTGGTACATAACATGCCCTCAATAAATATTTGTTAAATGGATAAGGCCACATTATTGGGTCTTTCTAGGCTAAAGTTTCTTCTTCTAAGGATAGAGGAATAAACTGGAGAATTTAGAAAGGCACTTCTAGTTGAAATGGTCTATGATTGAATAGGTTCCAGGGAGTACTTTGTGGCACTTTTTGCATTGAATTGCCTTCACAGTTGATAATGATAGTAAATAAAGCACATATAGTTTGTTTGTTTTTTGAGAAAAGATTTCACTCCTATCACCCAGGCTGGAGTGCAGTGGCCTGATCTTGGCTCAGTGCAACCTCTCATGCTTCAGCTTCCCAAGTAGCTGGGATTACAGGTGCATGGCACCACACCCAGCTAATTTTTGTATTTTTAGTAGAGACAGGAGATGGGGTTTCACCATGTTGGCCAGGCTGGTCTCAAACTCCTAACCTCAAGCGATCCACGCACATAGGCTTCCAAAGTGCTGGGATTACAGGTTTGAGTCACCATGCCCAGCCAAGTGCATATGTTCTTAATATGTACTATGAACTGTTTCAAAGGCTCATTTTATCCCTCTATCCTATTTACTCATTTTATCCTTCTAACACTCTTATGAGGTAGGAACCATTATTTTCCCAGTGTTACAGGTGAGAAAATTAAAAACCAGAGAGGTTGAGTAATTGCCCTAGGTTACACAGCTGCTACAGGACAGCATTAGCATTTAAAGTAGGTGGCCTGCCTCTCTCGGCTGTGCTCTTAACCACTACTCTATATTTATTATTTTGCTACATACAAAACAATGTTTATAATGGAATGTGGAGTGGCATGTTTGCATGCAGATGGGATGCAAGACACCGTGGGAGTAGGGCATTGAGATTATATTTCAAAATGATATAATATCTGCATCCCTAAAACTGCATTTTTGCTATCTATTTTTGCACTTTTGCTATCTATTCTTCAAAGTTTATCTGGAGAATACAAAATAATACTTCAAGCCAGTCACAAAATATCACTTATTATACAATTCTATCTCTATGAAGTGTTCAGAATAGTTAAATCTATAGAGGCAGAAAAGTTAGTAGTTGTTCAGGGCTGGTCGGGGGGTGGATGTGAGGATAGGAAGGTGATAGCTAAAGAGTCTGGAGTTTCTGGCTGGGCGTGGTGGCTCATGCCTGTAATCCCTGCACTTTAGGAGGCCGTGGCGAGTGAATCACCTGAGGTCAGGAGTTTGAGACCAGTCTGGCCAACATGGTGAAACCCCATCTCCATTTAAAATACAAAAAATTGGGCTGGGCATGGTGGTTCATGCCTGTAATCCCAGCACTTTGGGATGCTGAGGCAGGTGGGTCATTTGAGGTCAGGGGTTCGAGACCAGCATGGCCAACATGGTGAAACCCTATCTCTACTAAAAGTACAAAAATTAGCCGAGCAGTAGTGACACGTGCCTGTAATTCCAGCTACTTAGGAGGCTGAGGCAGGAGAATCGCTTGACCCTGGGAGGCAGAGGTTGCAGTGAGCCGAGATAGGGCCACTGCACTGCAGTCTGGGCGAGAGTGAGATCCTGTCCCAAAAAACAAACAAAAAACCCCGACCAAAACTCCAGACTTCATTTGGATTTATTATCCCACTAATTCCCTTTCCTTGTTGGAGATCCCAATCCAACATTGCATACTCACTACATTTAGTCACCATGCCCCCTTCGACTCCTCTGCAGTCTGTGACAGTTTTTAGGGCTTTCCTTGTTTTCACGCCCTTGACAGTTTGAGTACATCTAGTATTTTGTAGAATATCTCTCCATTTGAGCTTATCTGATGTTTTTATCATGAGTAGCATGGAGATATGAGTTTGGGGAAGATTATCACAGTGGTAAAGTGGCCTTCTTGTCACGTTCTACCAGGCTGCATGAGATCCACATAACTACCACTGGTGCCGTCAACATTCATCAGTTGGTTAAGTGATGTCTTTCAGGTTTCTCCACTTCAATGTTATTATTTTGCCCTTTCTATGTTATTTGGAAGCAAGTCACTAAGTTCAGACCATGCCCAAATAATTTTTAAATGTGAAAATTAAAATTATTCCTATTTTATTTATTTCAAACATAATATCCATTTGTAAGATTTTCTAAGTTTATTAAAATTGACTGGGATTCTCTTTTCCTTTAGTCTGTAATACTTAACTTAAAATTTATGGATTCTAATGCTTTGAAAATATATATATATAGTTTTAATTATAATTATAATTATAATTATACGATAATGTGACTGCTGCTTTCCAAGACGTGAAATGTAAATTTAAACAATTATCTTTTTTATTTTAAAATGGCACTTACTGGGAAAACACTTTGAAAGTATATCAAACTTTACTAAAACAAAAGAAAAATAAAGGAGAGTATTTCTTACAATCTTGAAAGGTGGCCGTCGGCCACCTTGAATCAAGCCACCTTTGCTGCCTTAGTTTCCCTATTGATCAGTCATTCTAGGGCTCCTGGATAAGGCTGTTGAAAGAGTCATGAGAACTGGATTCTAGTTTTCCACCGGAACTAGTTGATGCAACTTTGACCCAATTGAGCAGTCTCTGAACTGTTTCCTAAATAATCAATTGAAAATTATGTTTTTCCTGCATCACACAGGTTTATTGTTGACATTCAAACTGTAAAATACCATTCAAATGTAATACGTTCCTCTTAGAGTCACACTTCAAGTCACAGAGGCAGTAAAGATTAGTCAATCCTTGGTGTGTATAGTGAGTTAGGTAATACGGTAATGATGGTAACATAACAGCTAACAGTCATAAAATTTTCTCTCTGACAGACACTATTCTGAAAGTTTTACTTGCAAATTCTCATATAATCCTTATAGTAACCTCATAAGTTAGATATTATTCTATCTCTATTTTACAGTTGAAGAATCTGAGTCAGAGAGCTTAAATAAATTACACAGTGAGGAAGTGGCAGAATCAGGCCTTTCCATCTATGCTTTCAGCCTGTGGTAGAGATATTTAATGCTCACCAAATATCCATGTGTTCCCTTTAATTTCCAAGACTCCCTTGTAATTAAACTGGGGCCTTGGAACTAGTTCTGGTCAGTGGACTGAAAGTACAAGTGATGCGGATCACTTCCAGTTTGAAGCATAGAAGAATGATTAGGATTCTTCATACATTTTCCTTTTCCCTGCTATAGGCCTCAGGTTGAAATGATGATGTTAATTATGAGAGCGTGGGTCACTTGAGAGCAATCTGCCTTGGGGAGCTGCTGGACCTGCAGTGGACCTTGCATGAAAAAGGAATGCACTTTCATGTGATCAGCCACTTAGGTTTCACGTTTGTTGGTAATTGAAGTATAGCCTATCTTATCCTGATGATTATCCTACTTGTTTAAGTAGATGTATTTATTTTTGCATCTAGAAATTATAAATTGTAACTTGGAATTTGAAATCCAATATTAACAATTAGACAATTGTCCTCTAACATGCTTCCTCCTAAAAATCTTCCTTTCAGAATTACTTTATGTAATTTGCAATTCTCCCCTTCACTTACTTTCTCTACCCGTCAGCCTAAGATGTATTTTCCATACATCTTATGTTACTACCTCTTACCCACTTAATTTCCATACACTAATGTTCCTACCTCTTACCCACTTAATTGTGTGTTTGTGTATGTAGCATGTGTGTGCATTCATGGGAGGGTAGGTGGGGGAAAGGAAGAAAAGATTACTCAAAACAGTCTTTACTGCTTTTCAGATGTATACCATCCTTTTAAAGATGCAGATAGACAAAGTTTAGAAAAGAATTTTTTTCAAACTAATGGCGCAAAATTGATATATAGAATTGTGTTTGGAAATTTGTTTTCCAATCTTGACATTGAAGCATTCATTGGCTGATGTATTGTGATTGTTCTTTCTGCTGTGCTCTCTCAGAATTGAGCTTGGATAACAGTGTGGGTCAATATTCTCTTTCCGAGAATATTCTGGAAAAAAAAATTGAACTAATAAAAACAGACCCAAGCAGTAGTAGAAATAAATGTGGTTTTAGGGAAATGATGCTGCGGACGCCAGCCTCCCCATCTCAATTATCTAAATCAGACAAAAATCTACTGTGCCTTGGGCTCCTCAGCAACAAAGCACTGTCTAGTTAGGAAGGAGAACAGCAGTTTGTGGTGAGACGACACGGCAGAGGATGTCCCCTCAGCCTCTGAGACATTCTGATGTGGGACAGAGCACCAGCGATGTGCCTAGGGAAGATTGTGAGTGTGTGTGTGTGTCTGTGTGTGTATTAATATCAGTCGATGCTGATATTTTAAAACATCATCACTTGGTTATATCTTCTCTGCTTTCTCTGTTGTCTTTTCAGAAATCCTACTGGATGTTGATATCTAATTTTCTTATCTTGTCTCTACTTTCTTTCTCTTTGTAAACTTCCCATCTCACCTGAGGCTGGGAAGGGGTAGTTGCCTTGATGTGTGGGATGGAAGAAAGAGACTGAGGTTCTAACTGCAATCAGTAAAGATTTTCACCCATCTCTTTCTTTACAGCCCATGTCCCACCTCCAAACCCTGAGCCTCAAACTGTCATTCAGTCTGGCTCACTTCTGTCCATATCTCCCCTGCAGACTCTCAGGTTGTAGCTTTCTCCATTCTGTAAAATTTGGCTTCTACTACACATTTTACAAAATTGTGTTGATACATCATGTTTGTAATTGTCTCCTGTTCTATTCCCTTTATCCTGTGAGTTTAGAACTTTCCTATTTGTTTTAATTTCATTTACTGTCAGTGAAGTTTCAGGTGAGAGAATGAATAAAGACACACATATTTAACCTGTGTATTAAATCAGACTCTCCCTGTGGCATGTTTATAAAAGTAACAGCTCTGCAAGGTATATATTAGTAGGCTCATCTTACAGATAAAGATACTGAGTCTCAGAGATCTTCAGTAAATTGCCTAAGAGCGCACTGCGAAGGACCAGAGCTGGGATTCAAATCCATATGCGACTGAATCCAAAACCCCTGCTCTTCAGCAGAGCAGATCTTCCTGCAGTGGCCACTAGAGCAGGGTCAGAGGACCTCCCGGGGATGGTTCTAAGAAGATGGTTCATGGCAAACAAGGTTCAGACCAACCCTCAGGTCTCTTCCAACCAGGTTGTAATAATTGGCTTTGCTTTGTTTGATAATTACAGATGATTTCCAACATGGAGTCTATAATTAGAATATTCATGGTGTAAAAATAACACCCTTTAGGGAAAAATGTAGAATTGATGGGTCACAGGGATTTTTTTAAACAAAGAAAATTGATGCAATATTATTTTATCCTAAGTGCAAAATAGTGCTCAATTCAAACTCTAGGGGAGGGACATAAACAGAAAAACTAGCTTAGTAACCCAGAGCACCTAATTATACTTTTGGCTACCGATCCAATCAGTTCATGGCACACCCACAAAGAGGAAACCCTATGTTTATGTGACTCCTTGGTGAAGCCTCCACATAAATGCTGTGTGTCAAAGAGCCTCCTGATGCACAGCATTTGGCCTAACTCACTCAAGGAGTGAGGTATGTGCCATTTGTTTATTTTAAGATTTCCTTTGGATGCGTTATTTGCACATGGGCTCATCTTGCCTATATTAAACTGACACGATGTAAAATGTAAGATGTGATATCTGATATATCCCAGGAAAAATAGAGCTGGTGACAGAAATTGGTGGGCATAGGGACTCCAGCAGTGACAGGCTGACTACTGCCTACTTCTGAAGGGGCACGCACTGCACGGGAACCATAATCCTTCCCGCAGGCCAACAGGTTTGGGAGAGGTAGCTAGGCACCAGCCGAGACCACACCCTCTTACCCACCTGCTGTGAGGAGCTGGTTTGGCTTGAGCACAGTGCTTGAGGGATGTCTCCCAATCCTTGAGACCCATCAGGGTCCCTGTTGAGCCTCCTTTTCTCACAGCCATTATCTCCCAAATTAATGGCAGTGTTCCCACAGTTTAGCGATTGCCTTGATATAGTTTCCCAGGCTCCAGGGACATATCTCCTCTGTGACAGCTATCCTATATCTCCAGGGTGGGGTCAGACCTCACAGGGAGTCTCTGGGTCTGAGTAGGCAAACCAGTCCGGATCCATTGCCTTGGGGTGGGGCTAGGCCCAACCTGGTATTGAAGTTATGCCAGACAGGTGTTTTTAATCACATTTTTTTTCTCTAAGTCAACTGCAAAATAAATTCATAATAAATAAATGTGGTCTCATCTAGAGAGTTCTGGGAGACCTAGAAAAACAGATGATTAAAAGAGAACAATTGAGTTGTTGCTCCAGAAAGGGCAACGATTTGGAGAGGAAGTGTAGTTAGTAGACCTGGCTTTGGAATCTGGCTCTGCCGCTTCCCAGCTGTGGATGAAGTCTTACCTTCTTAAAACAGGCATCTTCTTCTCTGTAAAATAAGGGTACAAATAAACCTCATAACATTGCTGTGAGGATTTATAAAATGCCTGTAAAGTCCAAGATTACAGTCAGCAAAAGGTAAATTATAGATAAAATAAAAATTATTTAAAGACTCTTTTCTTTCTTTTCTCTCAGATCTTTATCTTGTATCTCAACCCAATATTTAGAGAACTAAGGAATATTTCATTTTGACTTCTTTAAGCAGAAAAGAAAAAAGAATTTGGGGCCCAAAATAACTATCTTTATATATTTGAAAGACTGAAAAGCAAAATAAATATATAAACAAGTAAATAACTATGGGTCTTATTCTATCTTTTTCTGGTGGTAGCTTTAGTCTAATATTTATTGTTTCCCCTTAAAAATACTACTTAATTAGCTTTGCGCAGTGGCAGTGTTATAGGCAATGAGGTTTATCCGAGGCGCGATTATTGCTAATTGAAAACTTTTCCCAATACCCTGCCATGACGACTTGAAATATAGTTGGCATTGGGAATTTTTGACAGTCTCTATAGAGATTGAAAAAAAAATACTACTTAATTTCCCCTTTTTCATTCCTGTTGCTTAACTACCATTTTTCCTTTTTCTTCTTCCTCTCTCCCTTTCTCTTCCCTTGTATCTCTCCTTTCTCTTTATCATTTTCTTTTTTCCATTGTCTTTCTTACATTTCTTTCACTTTCACTTCTTCTCTCATTTTCCTTCCTGTATCTTTTTCTTAAGAAAACCAAATTGTGGAGTACATAGTGTAAGCAAAAAACCTCACATGTATAGTTTGCATCGCTACTGTATATTATCAGTTTCAAAAACAAAGCACTGTCCTTTTCTCTGATGTTATGCTTTAATCTGAGAGGCAATATTTATAGAGTGTTCAGTGGTCTGAAGGAAGTAAAATATAACACAAAGATCTTCTAGACATACACAGTATAAGCTTTTACTTGACTACATTCAGATGTTATCAAGAGCAAGTTCATCAATAACTTGCTGTTATATCAAAATTGGAAAATGTGAAAAGCAGCATCTGGATTTTCAAGAATATTGCAATACATTTGGAAGTGGAAGCTGAACGCATGGGAAGAGAACAATTAAGTCCACATGTATTTGTGTTAAATTTGGGGAGTGCTCAAATGATAGAAGACATTCACAGCTAGCTCAAAAGTTAAGACTTTCCTTTTATTATATTTATTGTATACTATGTGTTAATAAGAAAACATAAACTGGGAAAACAAAACCAAAACAGAATTACCCAAATACATCTAGTTAATTTCTGGATGTATAGCTTTATCTTTATCTTTAGCTCTACAATGTACATGCTATTTTATAAATACACTCTTCTTCCAACAGGATCCTCAATATTTTTCTGTATCAATAAATATGGAATAAAAACCTTTCTAGGCCTATAGGTGATCAGAAAAGGAAGAAAAGATATGGGACATCATGATCAGCAAGACCTGATGGTGGGTGAGCTTATGCTGCTACTTGAAGGATGTGCAGGATTTAGAATACCAGATAGGAGATGAGAGTCTCCCGGAAGAACAGCAACATGGAAAACTGCAGGAAAGGGAAAGAGCATGGGTCAGGCATGGCCCAGTGGGCGGACCAGTGTGGCTTCCTGTGGGTAAGTGGGGAAAGGCAGAGAGAAGGATAGACCCAGGCAAAGAGAAGCTTTAGAGCACCTGTTCATTATCAAGAAGAAATGAATTTGAATGGCAGTCCACAGTGAAATACAGAAGACTCTCCACATAAAGAGAATTGTTACAAATTATCCACAGTACTAATTGAAAAACTGGGATTCCCCTCTAGAGAGCTTTAAAAAAGACAGATGTGACAGGCGCACTGACTCACATCTGTAATCCCAGCACTTTGGGAGACCAAGGCAGGTGGATCATGAGGTCAGGAGTTTAAGACCAGCCTGGCAAAGGTGGTGAAACCCTGTCTCTACTAAAAATACAAGTATTAGCCAGGCATGGTGGCGAGTAACTGTAATCCCAGCTACTGGGGAAGTTGAGGCAGAGAATTCATTGAACCCGAGAGGCAAAGGTTGCAGTGTGTTGAGATCATGCCGCAGCACTCCAGCCTAGGTGACAGAGTAAGACTCTCAAAAAAAAAAAAAAAAATTACAGATGTCTGAGCTCAAATAAAGATCTATTGTAGATACTTGCAATGCATTTGCCTTATCTTAGCTCACCTTAGCAGTAGGCAATTTTACAACATTTCTGGCATACTGTTTTTCAAACTGTGGGGACAATAGTCAGTTATGACATTAGTGAGTCATCATCAGCAGTTTAAAAAAGAAATTTGACTAAAGTATAAAGAAGTTAAACATCAGAATATGCTGCCACTGTTAACAGTCTCAAGAGCCTATTTGTGTAAATGAGGATTTTCAATCTTGCGTCAATTAAAATAACAAAAACACATAGCTGCAGCATTAAATAAAGTATTTCCTAATTTTTGGTTTGGTATTGTTTGTTTTTGATTTGTTTCCATTTTGTGTTTACAGATTAATAAAACAAATATTCACATTATACATTGCTTTTACCTGATCATAGATAATAAAGATAAGAATTGTTTCATGAAACTTCATGTTCTTATTATGTGAATGTATATGTACTAGTTGAAAGGTAAGATGTATTTCTTACTGAGGACAATGGGGAAAAACTTTTGGAAAAATTACTGAGAACTTTACTTAAAAACAATTTATTTATCTGGCAAGCAGTCTATTTTGTTGATCTTTTCAAAACCACTAACTCCTGAATTTATTGATTTTTTGAAGGATTTTTTTATGTCTCTATCTCCTTCAGTTCTGCTCTGATCTTATTTCTTGTCTTCTGCTAGCTTTTGAGTTTTTTTGATCTTGCCCCTCTAGCTCTTTCAATTTTGACGAGAGGGTGTCGATTTTAGATCTTTCTTCGCTTCTCTAGTGGGTATTTATTGCTATAAATTTCCCTCCAGACACTGCTTTAAATGTATCCCAGAGATTCAGATACACTGTGTCTTCAAAATAGACAGACCGCTAGCCAGATGAATAAAAAAGAAAAGAGAGAAGAATCAAATAGATGCAATAAAAAACGATAAAAGGGATATCACTACTGATTCCACAGAAATACAAACTACCATCAGAGATTACTACAAACAACTGTATGCACATAAACCGGTAAACCTAGAAGAAATGGATAAACTCCTGGACACTTGCACCCTCCCAAGCCTAAACCAGGAAGAAGTGGAAACCTTGAACAGACCAATAACAAGGGCTGAAGCTGAGGCAGCAATTAATAGCCTACCAACCAAAAAAAGTCCAGATACAGACAGATACACAGCTGAAGTCTACCAGATGTACAGAGGAGCTTGTACCATTCCTTCTGAAACTATTCCAAACAGTACAAAAAGACGGAATCCTTCCCAAATCATTTTATGAGACCAACATCATCCTGATACCAAAACTCAGCAGAGACTCAACAACAGCAACAAAAACTTCAGACCAATATCCATGATGAACACAGATGCAAAAATCTTCAATAAAATACTGACAAACCAATTGCAGCAGCACATCAAAAAACTTCTCCATCATGATCAAGTAGGCTTCATCCCAGGAATGCAAAGCTGGTTCAACATACACAAGTCTATAAATGTAATCCACCACATAAACAGAACCAAAGACAAAAACCACATGATTATCTCAATAGATGCAGAGAAGGCCTTTGACAAAATTCAACAGTGCTTTATGCTAAAAGCTCTCAATAAACTAGGTATTGAAGGAACATATCTCAAAATAATAAAAGCTATTTATGACAAACCTACAGCCAATATCATACTGAATTGGGCAAAACCTGGAAGCATTCCCTTTAAAATCTGGCACCAGACAAGGATGCCCTCTCTCACCACTCCTATTCAATATAGTATTGGAAGTTCTAGCCAGAGTAATTAGGCAAGAAAAAAAAGATAAAAAGTATTCAATTAAGAAAGGAGGAAGTCAAATTGTCTCTATTTGCAATCGACATGATTGCATATTTAGAAGACCCTATCATCTCAGACCAAAATCTCCTGAAACTGATAAGCAACTTCAGCAAAGTCTCAGGATACAAAATCAATGTGCAGAAATCACACATTTCTATACACCAATAACGGACTAACAGAGAGCCAAATCATGAGCAAACTCCCATTCACAATTGCTACAAAGAGAATAAAATACTTAGGAATACAACTAACAAAGGATGTAAGGGACCTCTTCAAGGAGAACTACAAACCACTGCTCAAGGAAATAGGAGAGGACACAAACAGATGGAGAAACATTCCATGCTCATGGTTAGGAAGAATCAATATCGTGAAAATGGCCATACTGACCAAAGTTATCTATAGATTCAATGCTATCCCCGTCAAGTTACCAATGACCTTCTTCACAGAACTGGAAAAAAACACCTTAAAATTCATATGGAACTAAAAGAGAGCCCGCATAGCCAAGACAATCCTAAGCAAAAAGAACAAAGCCAGAGGCATCATGCTACCTGATTTCAAACTATACTACAAGGCTACAGTAATCAAAACATGGTACTGGTACCAAAATATAGATATAGACCAATGGAACAGAACAGAGGCCTCGGAGGGAACAACGTCACATATCTACAACCATCTGATCTTTGACAAACCTGACAGAAACAAGCAATGGGGAAAGGATTCTCTGTTTAATAAATAGTGTTGGGAAAACTGGCTAGCAGTGTGCAGAAAGCAGAAACTGGACCCGTTCCTGACACCTTACACTAAAATTACCTCCAGATGGATTAAAGACTTAAATATGAGACCTAACACTATAAAGACCCTAGAAGAAAACATAGGCAAAACCATTCAGGACATAGGCGTAGGCAGGGACTTCATAACTAAAACACCAAAAGCATTGGCAGCAAAAGCCAAAATAGACAAATGGGATCTAATTAAACTCCAGAGCTTCTGTACAGCAAAAGAAACAATCATTAGAGTGAACTGGCAATCAACAGAATGGGAAAAAATTTTTGCAATCTACCCATCTGACAAAGGGTTCATATCCAGAATCTACAAAGAACTAAAACAGATTTACAAGAGAAAAACAAACAAACCCATCAAAATGTGGGTGAAGGATATGAACAGACACTTTTCAAAAGAAAACATATATGAGGCCCATAAACATATGAAAAAATGCTCATCATCACTGATTATTAGAGAAATGCAAATCAAAACCACATTGAGATACCACCTCATGCCAGTTAGAATGGCAATCATTAAAAAATCTGGAGACAACAGATGCTGGATAGGATGTGGAGAAATAGGAACACTTTTACATTGTTGGTGGGAGTATAAACTAGTTCAACTATTGTGGAAGACAGTGTGGCGCTTCCTCAGAGATCTAGAAATAGAAATTCCATTTGACCCAGCAATCCCATTACTGGTTATATACCCAAAGGATTATAAACTGTTTTATTATAAAGACACATACACACGTATGTTCCTAGTGGCACTGTTTACAATAGCAAAGACCTGGAACCAACCCAAATGCCCATCGATGATAGACTGGACAAGGAAAATGTGGCACACATACACCATGGAATACTATGCAGCCATAAAAAATGATAAGTTCGTGTCCCTTGTAGGGACATGGATGAATCTGGAAACCATCATTCTCAGCAAACTGACACAAGAACAGAAAATCAAACACAGCATGTTCTTACTCATAGGCAGGTGTTGAACAATGAGAACACAGGGATACAGGGAGGGGAGCATCACACACTGGGGTCTGTTGGGGGGTGCCAAGTGAGGGACAGCGGTGGGGTGGGGAGGTCAAGGAGGGATAATGTGGAGAGAAATGCCAGATGCAGGTGACAGGGGGGATGCCGGCAGCAAACCACATTGCCATGTGTATACCTATGCAACAATCCTACATGATCTGCACATGTACCACAGAACCTAAAGTACAATAAAAAAGAAAGAAAGAAAGAAAGAAAACAAGTTACATACTTCATGCATATTCTGCTTAGTTTCTGAATTTGTTGAGACTCTTTTGGTTAATAAATAACAGAAAAAACAACTTGTACTATGAAAACAAAAATGAGGAGAGGTTACTTTGAAGGCTATAAGGTACCTCCCAGAACCAAAGCCTTTTGAATGCAACTGTGCCTCACTGGAGAGTGGAGCTCAAAATTGGAAGGTTGCAAGGAAGCTCAGCCCTTTTCTACCTCCTCCCATCTCTGCTTCCCTGGCAGGCCTGTTCCTTCTTCCGGTGCAGACTGGTTTCTGGGTCCTCAATGTCCACAGTAAAGCCCAGGTCTACATGCTTCATGTTACCGTTTTTAGGACCCAGAAAGTTTTTTTCTTCTATCTTCCTCTTAATTTCATTACTCAGTCCCCATCTCCCAGTGAGGAAAGAAAACTTGTTTGGGTCAGTTCAAGTCAGGTGTACCGTTGGTCCAGTCAACTGTGGGCTGCAGAGAAGAGGGATAGAGTAATGGAGCCCTGATGGGATCTAGATTTCTACTCCAAAGAAAGAGAACGGGAGAGAGCTGGGCAGATAATCCAAATGGCCCCTGGTGCATGTTCAAAACTCTTTTTTCTAGAAACTAGTAAATTCTTATTTGTTGAGTCAAAGAAATCAAGATTCTGCATGTGCCCAAAATGAATTTGAGTATCAAATTCAAAGAGATACTTTTTCTCAATTAAAAAAAAAATAGACAAAAACACTGTGGCTTGCAGGCAGTTGAAGAACCTCTTAGAAATGTCACATTTCTTTCTGCAATATTCTAAGCTGGAAACAGAAATGCAGGGAAAGAAACAAAAGTGAAAACAAACCCAACACCAATAAATATGTAATGTGAAGTGATCAGCAACAAGAAGGATCAAGACTATTTGATAACCAAACACCAAAGAGAGGTGACCTTAGGCATACCTTGGAACATAAAAATCTTGCTTTGCAGGATGGCTTTATTTTCTGTGTTAAATCTAATCAAATTGTTTGCAGTATTGTGTGGCTTGGGTGTGGTGGTAGAAGCCTGGGGTGAGTCACAATGATGACCAATTGTGGTTTCTTTTTCTCTATAGTGAAGAAATGTGGTTTGCTCAGCATATCATCCCAGTCTAAATGCCTTCTGGATAGGTTACAGGAAATACCTATTAATGGACAAAAGACAGGCTGAGGGAGAAAATGAAGACAAGGCCTGGATTTAGATAACAATTTTTTGGGCAAGAGGGGGTAGGTTAGGCTATATAGAAAGGATAAAATAATTGATTCAAAATCTTCTGTATAACAAAAATATAAGAATTCTTATAATAAAAGTTGATTCCTATGAATGACTGTGTCTGGATACATTCCAGACAGAAATAACACGTTAAAATATTCATCTAGCTTTGGTAAGTATTCGAAGCAAGCAGTTGGCTGTAGAGATATTTGGACTGCTAAAATTTCTATATAGAAAATTAATCCCATAAGGTGGTGCTTGTGAGTGGGAGAAAAATGAAAGTTACTGGAAAGGGGCAAGAGTTCAAAAATATAACTTGATTTCCAGAGATACACTTGCTTGTCTGAAAATGTAATTTTGTAGACCAGGTGCAGTGGCTCACACCTGTAATCCCAGCACTTTGGGAGGCTGGTGGATCACTGAGGTCAGGAGTTCAAGACCAGCCTGATCAACATGGTGAAATCCCATCTCTACTAAAAATACAAAAATTAGCTGAGTGTGGTGGTGGGCACCTGTAATACCAGCTACTCAGGAGGCTGAGGCAGGAGAATCACTTAAACCCAGGAGGTGGAGGTTGCAGTGAGCCGAGATCGTACCTCCAGCCGTTTCTGCAGTCCAGCCTGGGCAACAGAGTGAGACTCTGTCTAAAAAAAAAAAAAAAACCATGTAATTTTGTGACTCAGTTTTCCGTGTCGCCTCGAGGTCTGAGGGGCCATGATGAACTTGCACCTATCCCAGGACAGGAACACGGTAGTACTTTGGGTTTAGTAAGTTCATTACCATGCACACATCATGCCAAATTTGGTTTCTTGTTGCCTAACAAATGTTAAAGTTATTTCAAATAACCAGCCACTCTATCAGCACATACGCAAAAGAAATAAACCAAAAAAAAAAAAAAGAAAGAAAGAAAATGAAAAATGGAAGAAGTCCCCATTATTGGGAATGAGCACATCAGCATGAATTCTGGCTGCTAGCTCAGGTATGTGGGTCCGGATTAGAGCTTTCCCGAGGTACTGCTCAGCTATGGCTCATTTTATGATGTAGAGAATGTCTGGAATGTGGGTTGAATGGCAACAGATCAGGAACATTCATTGACTAGACAGGAGGTTGCTTCTAACTGGGGATCCAACCAAAAATGCTTTGCCCCTGTCCAAAGAACATTCAGAGATTTTGAAATTTTTAACTATTAATAATAAATGCAATTTAATAATTGCAACCAGCATTTATTGAACAATTATCATACATGAGGCACTATGTCAAGTGCTTTAATACATTGCCTTATTCCATTGTCGGAATAACCCTAGGATGTGGGTATTCAGCTTTATCATCCACAGGTAGCAGGTAAGAGAACTGATGCTCAGAGTGATTAAGTAATTTGCTTGAGGTATGCGGTCCATAAGTGGCAGGGCTGGGATTTAAACACAGCTGTGTGGATCTAAAACTCTTAGGCTTTACCCACTATGTTGTATTGCCAAAATATGGCAGTCTCCAGCAAACGTGATGTGATGTTTACTTGGGTATGTTTCTTTCTTTCTTATTTTAATTTTTTTTTTAAAAAAGACGAGGTTTCTCCATGTTGGTCAGGTTGGTCTTGAACTCCCGACCTCAGGTGATCTGCCCACCTCCGCCTCCCAAAGTGCTGGGATTACAGGCATGAGCCACAGCACCCAGCCTCTTTTTTTTTTTTTTTTTTTTTTTTTTTTTGATATGGAGTCTCACTCTGTCACCCAGGCTGGAGTGCAGTGGTTTGATCTCGGCTCACTGCAACCTCTGCCTCCCCGGTTCAAGCAATTCACTGCCTCAGCCTCCTGAGTAGCTGGGATTACAGGCATGGGCCACCAGGCCCGGCTAATTTTTTATTTTTAGTAGAGATAGGGTTTCATCATGTTGGTCAGGCTGGTCTTGAAGTCCTGACCTCGTGATCTGCCCACCTCTGATGTCCACCTCAGGCCTCCCCAAACACTGGGATTACAGGCCTGAGGCACCATGCCTGGCCTTACCTGGGTGTTTCTTTGACTCTGTTATTTACTTCTTTATAGGAATACTGTTTCAAGTATATATTTATATGCAAATTGATTCCTAGGTAGAACAGCCCATTGGTGGAGCAGTCAGAACACACACAATATTTATGGATTAAATTCTCTATCTTCTATAGGTACAGTGTGTGGTGCCCCAAAATCATTACAATAATAACACCAAAGATCTCTGATCACAGATCACATAACAGATATAATGAAAAAAGTTTGAAGTGTTGCAAGAATTACCAAAATGTGGCACAGAGACATGCAGTGAACACATGCTGTGATGCTATTGACATGTTCGAGGCACGGTTGCCACAAGCCTTCATTTTGTAAAAAACACAGTATTTGTGAAGTGCTATAAAGCAAGAGCAATAAAATGAGGTATTCCTGTATTTACTTGTCTGTCTCTTCTAATTGTAAAGTTCTTTAGTGTAAGACGTCTCCAGTACTTCCCCATAGCAGGCATCTGTTACTGAGTAAATAAAGGAATAAATGATTACCTATGTGCAGACAATAATGTAGCAAAAGCTATTTATTTATTTATTTATTTTTAGTTTATTTATTTTTTTCTTGAGACAGAGTCTTACTCTGTCACCCAGGCTGGAGTGCAGTGGTGCAATCTTGGCTCACTGCAACCTTCACCTCCCGGGTTCAAGGGATTCTCACGTCTCAGCCTCCCTAGTAGCTGGGATTACAGGTGCGTGCCACCACAGCCAGCTAGTTTTTTGTATTTTTAGTAGAGACAGGGTTTCGCCATGTTGCCCAGGCTGGTCACGTACTCCTGAGCTCAGGCAATCTGCCTGTTTCGGCCTCCCAAAGTGCTAGGATTACAGGCATGAGCCACCACTCAGGACCCCAAAGCTATCTATATTTAAAAGGACCTTCCTCAAATTAGTAAATGCTGGTCCATGTTATCAAAGTTCCAGTAATTCTTCACTGGCTACAAGAGAAAGTGAAGCATCAGGGGCTTCAACTTCTTTGAAATTCTTCTTTTACTCATAATCATTAATGCATTGTTTAGCAATTGTTCTGCTTATGTGAGTTCTGACTCTTAAACTAGGCCTAAACTATCAGTCCCGGGAGGGCAGGAAATGCATCTTTTTAGTCTCTAAACCTACCTTCTACTCATCCTTTCACAGCGCTTTACATAGGATGTCTCAAGAAATACATAACCGGTTTGAACTCAATTTTTTTTTATTGCATTTTAGGCTTTGGGATACATGTGAAGAACATGCAAGATTGTTGCATAGGTACACACATGGCAGTGTGATTTGCTGTCTTCCTCCCCATCACCTATATCTGGCATTTCTCCCCATGCTATCTCTCCCCAACTCCCCACTCCCCCGCTGTCCCTCCCCTATTTCCCCCTGACAGACCCCAGTGTGTGACGCTCCCCTTCCTGTGTCCATGTGTTCTCATTGTTCATCACCCGCCAATGAGTGAGAACATGCGGTGTTTGATTTTCTGTTCTTGTGTCAGTTTGCTGTGAATAATGGTTTCCAGGTTCATCCATGTCCCTACAAAGGACACGAACTCATTGTTTTTGATGGCTGTAAACTCAATTTTTAAAAACTTTGTTGGAAAATACCTCAAACTTTAATGTCACCAAGTCAGTGGAAACCATTCCAGAGTTTGAATAAAGTACTTCAGGGATCAAAACCTTGAATCTGGGACATTCAGACTCCCTAGTAAGAAAATCATTGTAGTTCTTGGGGTGGAGGCCAGGAAGGAGAAGTTTCCTGTCACCTCAAGGCTACAGCTTTTGTGTTTGTTTAAATTGCTGTAGTGGTGTGGTCACCATCATAAAAACACCTTGTTTTCAGACTTATGGCATACTTTCCCTCGTTTCTGAATGTAACTGATACCAACAATCATTTTCTTTTTCCTGAGTGGACATAGTCCCGATATCTAAGTTGTTTCATTTTTATGTATAGATTCCTGCAGTACTGCCTGTTTGTTGAAATACTAGATACACAGATAGTAAGTAGAATCCTTTAAGAGAAAATGCATTTCAATCCTCTTCTTCCCCCTCCCCGCTCCCTCAAAATTAAGAATGCTGCTAGCGTACCCTTTGAGGAAGAAGTGAGAATTCCTAAAATGAGGAGGTAGAGAGGAAACCAGAATTCTGTTCTGCCAGGCTCCATATAGCATAACAGATCTCTCCTTAAAATCTGCCTTCTGGCCAGGCGCGGTGGCTCATGCCTGTAATCCCAGCACTTTGGGAAGCTGCAATGGGTGCATCAGTTGAGGTCAGGAGTTCAAGACCAGTCTGACCAACGAGGTGAAACCCCGTCTCTATTTAAAAATAAATAAATTAGCTACTAAATAAATAAATAAATTAGCTGGGTGTGGTGATGCGCCTGTAGTCCCAGCTATTCAGGAGACTGAGGCAGGAGGCTGCAGTAGTGAGCCGAGATCGCGCCACTGCACTCCTGCCTGGGTGAAAGAGCGACACTGAGACTCCAAAACAAAACAAAACAAAACAAATCTGCTTTCTCTCTCTTCAGTTGTCTAAACCCCAATCCTGCAGACAGCTGTGACCCCAGGTCCCAAAATGATGTTGCTATTGCAGGGTAACAAACAGGTTTTCTGTCAGGCCCGACGGTGAACCAGCAGCAACTGCAGGCTGACAGTCTCTCACAAGAGCGTGTCCTAGTAGGGCTTGTTAAATTTCACTTCCAACCCCAAACCAGGAAGTGCTGTTTAAGATGAGCCCAAGACAAAAGCAATCTAGCTTCAGAAACAGAACCCGCCAGACTGTAGAAAGACTATAACTGTTTAATAACGGTTTAAATTTGGGACTGTTCTCCGGTTTGCACTGGCATCTATGATCTCCTCCCCATAAAAGTTTATTAAAGTTCAAAATTGCCAAAAAACAAAGTAAAATCATATAAAGCATACACAGGCGCGTGCACTCAAACACTCACACACAGACCAATTGTTTTTATGATCCGCTTCCTTATCTAGACAGTCCAGGCTTGAGCCAGATTTGAGTTGGTAAACTCTCAGCTAAAGCAGGGCGGAATGTAAAAAAGTATCTACTTCTCCGGATTCTTGGGAGGAAGGTCGAAGGGTAAACGGGCCACGCCCGGGTCCCGCTCTCTCGTTGCACAACTGCAAGATCGATCTGGGCATCGAAGGAGGAACGCTGTAACCTCCAACCCCTTTTTTCTGACCAACCGGGACCCGAGCAGTGCTGGGGCCGGGGAGGGTCACCCGTTGAGGACCGGGGCGGAGGGTGTTAAGTTACAGGGCAGGAGCCCGGGTCCCCCCGCGGGCAGGAAGAGGAGGGCCCAACGGGGCGAGGGGAACCCCTGTGCAGGCCTGGGGTGGGGTCGGAAAAGCTGTCTCACAGCGCGCTCCAGGGCCCTCCGCTCCCTCCCTCCCTCGCTGGCCTCCCCGCCACTCTCTGCGGCGCCTTCCCGGAGGCAGCGCCCGCAGCGGCCTCGCCATGTCCCAGCCCGGCCAGAAGCCCGCCGCCTCCCCGCGGCCCGGGCGCGCTGCCGCAGCCCGCCGCACCCAGGAGGTGAGTGGAGCTCCTGTCGGCGCCGCGGGGCTGGGAGACTGGGGACCGGGTCTCGGAGCTGTGGCCGCCCTCCAGGGGCGTTGCCGGGCTGGCCGATCTGCCGCCCCCGGCGCCCCGGCGGGGCAGGGAGAGGGACAGGGAGAGGGCTCCTGGCTCGGCCGCTGCTGGGCAGGTGGCTGGAGGTGGCCGCGGTTTCCTGTCCGGCTCAAGAGCGCTGGGCGTGGCGTTGGCCGGGTATAGTGGGTGGGGGGCGCGTCGAGAAAAGTTGGCTGGTGAGACATGGTGAATGAGGATGAGGATGAAAGGGGAATGAGGTTCACTCAGGACCCCCGAGTGAGTGGGGTGGTTTCACTGGACAGCGGAATCTAGTCTTCTACGCTAGTGCCGGGCCGCAGGGCGCGGCTGCCTGGAGACGCCGAGCCTCTTTCCTACTCAGCCCTGAGCCAAATCGGGCGGGCGGGGCGGGGCGGGGCGGGGCGGGGACCTGAGGGGCGGGGTCTACTACTGGCCCCGCCCCCAGGGTTCTGCCCACCTGGCAGCCTCGGGGTGAGCCGAGCTCAGTGCCAACCAAGTCCCGGCCAGGCATAGTGCGAGCCCGGCGCCCCCAGCACAGCACCCCGCGTCCTCGCCGGGTCCCCCGCCGTGCGGATCGGAGCCAGCCGGTTGTCGCCATGGCATTCGCCAGCTGGTGGTACAAGACGGTAAATAGGAGCGGTTGTGCCTGGGCAAGACCTGGAAGGGAGGGTGTTGGAAGGGAGTGTGTTGGCTTTGCCCTTCTGGGCGTGCGGACGAAGCGTTGTCCGAGGTTTGGCGGAGAAGGGTTGCGGACCGGGTGCGACCTCCTCACAGACCTCCAGGTTAGGCTCCGGGAAAGGCCGGGGACTCACCCTCTTGTGGTATGTGTGAGCGCGCCCGAGCGTGCGCGGCGTGTGCACCTCTCTCGCCCCGGTACAAGTGGGATGGAACTGGAATTGTTGCTGGAGGAATTCCGTCTAGGAGGTGGATTCCTGAATGAACTCGGACGCAGTTCATACGAGCTTAGATCTAGGGTTTGTTTTTAACCCCTAAGTAAACCTCAAAACTTTTAGAGGGAGGTTGTTGGACTTAACATTTGCCAATGCAAAGGAGAGGCAGCTGCAATGTAAGTCAAGGAGAAAATCCCAAACACCAAGGCGCAGAAGCAACTGAGATCTGAAACCAAGACCCTTGGACAGAGCCTTGGAGGGATGGGAGAGAGAAACCGAGGAAGTGAGAGAGGGAGGGAGAGAGAGACAGCGCGCAAGACAGCGATCTGCTCTGCACTTTATTGCTTTGGATGAGGGACGGGAACGTTCCATTTGTTTGGTGCACTGAATGTCTGTCTTACCAATTAGGTGTGATATCCAGTCAAGCTGGCACTTCTAATGTTTTGGAACCAGGAAGCATGATTTAACATTACATTGCCGTTCAAAAAAAAAAAAAAACACACAAAGGTTTTGTTGACAGTGAAAGCCAAAATGTTTATGTCCCCCATTGATTTATGGTGAGAATTTAAAAATTAGTTAGGTATATCTCTTTCTCTCTTAGCATGTGGTGTTGGAAAAAGCAAAGATGTTGGATTCAGACACTTTGGAGCTATAAATTGTATATAAGAATCAAGAAACTGTTACTTATCAGACAATGGGCATTTATTGATCATCTACTATGTGCCAGGCAGAATTATATCCACAAGTAGTGTTTTTAAAAACTATTTTTACTCTCCCTTTCTATATATATAGTATATATAATATATACTATATATGGAGATAGGCTATATATGTGTAGTGTGTATGTGTGCATATTTATAGTGTATATATATGTGTGCATATATAGTACTATATATATATACACACACACATACAATATACTATATAGGGTCTCTCTCACTATGTTGCCTAGGCTGGTCTAAAACTTCTGGTCTCAAGTAATCCTCCCACCTCAGCCTCCCAAAATGTTGGGATTACAGGCATGAGCCACTGCACTGGGCCTGCAAGTGCTTTTTAAAGCCTCCACATACATTGTGGAGAACAAAGAGTTTTTCTCAAATGGAAATAAGTCAACCTTTTCAACCTGCTTTCACATCTGTAAAATTGAAATGATATGCTCTACATAAGTACTGGTGAGGACTAATTAGATTCAAAATCAAGATGCCATTTACATATACTTTTAAGAATTGGGAATTCCAATTTCCCTTGAGATATTTCTTCATGAATGTTTCCCAGTGCATTTCCTGGACCTTTAAATGTAGCATTTTATTGATGTGCTAAGAGAAAAAGTTTGCTTTGAGTCATTATTGTCCTAAGATTCTTATCGAAATGAACCATGTACATTATCTGCAAATATGAGTAGTAGTAGTTCAGAGCTGACATAAGACTTCTCCTTCCACATTCATGATTCTCTAAAGGAAACTACTGGGTTACTTGGATGAAAGGAGTTTAAATCTATGCTGTTCTGTTTAGTCATAGTCTGATGTTTTTGCTAAAACCTCTCTTAGAATCCAATTTTGGTACTGTCATGAAAACTTTTTGCTGGTAGGAACTTCCTAGAACCAGCAACATGACTGTGATCAAGCTTTAACTTTTCCCAACAGAAATATAATGTGAGCTACATCTGCAGTTTTAGATTTCCAAGGAGCCACTTGAACAACAACATCATAAAGAGCAGGTGAAATTTGTGCTAATTGTTGTATTTTACTTAACCTACTACATCCCACATATTATTATTTCAACATGTAATCAGTGGATAAGCCATTAAGATATTTTACATTCTTTTTCATATTAATTCTTCAAAATCCAGTGTATATTTGCATGAACAGCACATCTCAATTCACGCTTGCTGCATTTCAAGAGTGTTCAGTAGCCACAGTGGCTAAGGGCTATACTAATGGACAGTATAGCTCTAGACCATGGGCTCCTAAACTTTCTTTTTTTCCTTTGGTAATAGGTAGGTGGTCAGAGACAATTTTGAGAATCAAATGGAATTTATGGACTGCTTTCCCACAACAAAATACATACAAATGTACACAAAATGCAGTTTCCAATATACCTTCAGGGAGTTCAGAGATTTCCAAAAGAACACCCATAAATCCCCCAAAGCTCCATGAAGCCAGTTTATATATATATAATACCTACATACATATATATGTATACGCATACATAAACATATATAATCCAATATAAATATGTGTGCATATTTTTATATAATATACACATGCATGTATAATACATATATAGACATATAGATTTATATGTGTATATGTCTACAGATATAAATACAGATGTCTGTATGTACACAGGCATGTATAATACCTATATAAATATAGATTCTTATGTGCATATATCTACAGATATAAATACAGATGTCTGTATATACACATACATGTATAATACATATATAGATATAGATTCATATGTGTATATATCTACAGATATAAATACAGATGTCTGTATATACGGACATCTCAGAATACCTCAGGTAAATCCTATAATTAAAATATCTTTGTGGAATCCTTTAAGTACTGAAAAAGTTTATAAATGATCTAACTTTCAAAATTTAGGCAGAATAAAATAAAATAATTAAAAGACATACCTAAGCTCGTTCGTTTAACAGCATGCCACCTTTAAAGCTAGTCAGTGAAACATCACAGTGTGTATTTCCACATTGAATGCCATCAATCGTATTGACTTCATCTTCTGAAGAATTATGTGGTTGTAGTACACACGCACACACACACACACACACACAACTTTGAAAGGCTAGATTTGAAGAACATCTTATGAGCAATGTAATGATCAAGCATGAAAGAAGGTAAATTTGGCCCACACCAGTAATCACATTCCTGAATCACAAGTTGATTCTATTAGGCTATGTTAATTAAAGGTGCTTCTTACCCTAATTAGATCCATAGACCTAGTGACAGCATGATCAAGGAGCACAGTCATTTGGGAGGCCCCATCATTGCAGCCAGTCTGGGAAGAGTGTTGCAAGCCTCCCATGGCAGGACAGATCTCTCGCTCATAGTGAATTTTAGGACTAAGGAAGGCAAATAATAGGGCCTGCAAAAAGGCCACAGACTTTAGGGTAATGAAAACATAGAGGTCAAATACAGCCTTTCTCTTTCACCTGATAGTCTTTGAATTAGTTTGCTCCCATTGTGTATAAGCCTTTTAAACTAAGAGTAGCATCTGATAATACTTTTCTTTAATCAGTTTTGGCACTTCCCAGAAAGTTAATTATATCCTACAAGCGCTTTTTAAAGAATGCTATAGCCCTCTGGGGGTGGGAACAGTGGGTGGTCATGTCAGATTCCAAGGTGGATAGGTGGGTGATTAGTCCTGACTAGATTGTCTCAGCAGATACAAGAGTACTCTAAGTAGACCATCATTTTTCCTCCTTGAGACATATTAAAGATGAAAATAATATTAACAGATACTAAAGTTCTGTTTTTTAAGTTCTCTCATTTTCTTTTCACGAAAACATACCCAGAAAGCTTTACAGCCACCATAAGTGGGGGCAGGTGGGGGGGAGTATATCAGATGTCTTCCAGTTAAGAAAAATGCAAGAACTCCATCCAATAAATACTGTTTATGTAAGTTACTTCCTCAGATGGAAAAGTCAGTTAACTCCGGAAGAAAAAGGTCTAAAGTTATAGTTTCCTAAAACTGTATGGAGTTCGTTTCGACTGTAGAAAACTCATAGAACATAAGAATACATTTGCTAAAGGTCAGAGATGTTCACAGTTGTTTATTGTCCACCTGCTGTGTGTCAGTTTTGTGCAGACTGCAGTGGACACACACACAAAAATAATTGTGTGGTGGTCTGCGCGCCTGGCCTCCTCTTGCATTTCATTCTCATGACCCACTGCTGTGGCAACAAAGTAACTATGTAAATTCTTCTGATACCCCTTTTGACTTAGGAAAAACTCATTAAGGCTTACTTCAGGTAAATCCTAGGAGCTGATCTGTGACAGGCAATAGATGCTACCTCTGAAAACTGGACACAAAGAGCATATACCTTTATGGTGTCATCTTGTCTTGTCCACTAAAATCTTAAAATGTTAGAAAAAAATGAATACTTGGGGTTCAATGAGACATAGGGATTTCAGAATTACAGCTATGCAGTTAATCCTTAATACATAGTAAGCATTAGTACACAGAACACGAGAAGAGTATAATGACCTCTTCATATACCAATCATTGATGTCAATAATTGTCAACATTGTGCCAATCTTATTTTATCTGTTAACCTTCACAGCTGCCAGCACACACACACAGACACACACACACACACACACACCCCCTTTCAACATATTTTAAGCATGGGAATTGCAAATCTAAGTGTCATCCTTGTAACTAAATTGCTGTAGTTTGTTGGGAAAATGAATTTTTTAACCCCCATGTAGTTTATCTCCTTTAGTATAATATGAAGATGTGAGAATAATATATAATACACAGTCATGAGATAGACAAAGTACTAAACAAAAGCTTTATCAGATGAAGCTTAGAAGGGTCATTTGTACTTCAGGAAAAGTAAAATACTAAATTCATCTGTTCTAGTGTTTACAGCCTTAGAACATGAAACCCTCAAACCTTTGCTCACTGGCTTCTAGTTCACCAGAGTCAGATTGCTGCCAGGGAAAAAGAAGGGAGTGTAATAATTTTAATTGTATTGTTAAAATGAATGAGGAAATGGGCCAGGCTCCTCACTAATGTCAGCTCTTTTCATAAATTTGCCAGCCCCTGGAATAGATACCATTAGCCCTATTTTACAAGAAGAAACTGAAAAATTAAATTATCTGCCCAAGGTCACGGTCACATAGCCTTACAAATCTATGCTCTTTCTGCCCTATCACAGTCAACTAAGAGACTGAAATGACCCTGAGTATTTAAAACAAACGGACTGTAACAGGGAATTGGTTACCCAGGTAACAGAAAAGTCTGGGAAGCCATCAGGAGATGGTGAGGCAACGCAGAGATTAGAAATTACAGGAAGCTGCTACCAACCCTAGTCTAGCTGGACACTGGGAGGACAAGGGTCACCTTGCAGAAGTTGGAATCACAGCTGACCTGTCCTGCAGGAGGTACTACTGGAGGAGAAGGGGGTGGGGCAAAGGGAATACCACCTGCCCACCACCTCTAGTCTCCTGGCAGTACCTGCTGTTGGCTAAATGCAACTTGAGGCCATCCATCAAGAGAATTGCAGCCAGCAAAGTTCCACTGCAACTTGAACAGAGCAGGAGTGGAACGAAGAATCCACCTGAAGGCAGACGCTCCTAGGATCTGCACCCAGGGAGATTGTTCTGAAACAAAACCAACTTTACAGAAGCTTTGGTCCTTCTGCTTGTTTGCTGAATCATCTTGCTTTAGCAACTAGAACACATATACAAATGTTAAGGTGTTTTTGTGGGAAATACCAATTTGCACATTGTCTCTTAATTTTTCAAGCTACTTTCTTGGCCTCTTTCTCTTTTGTCTAGCTTCCTGATCAGAAAAGAGCAAAAGTACTTCTCAGAGAACGTTTATAGGTTTGTGGAAACATGGTCATTCAATCAAGAATTATTTGCTGTGGTCCTACCAACACTAGGGAAAAAAGGATATAATTTATCCTGCGATTAGGAAGGCAATATGTAAGTTTATAAAGTCATCAGTAAGCAAGAGAGTGTACGATAAAGTGCTAATTTGTTTGCTTTACTGAGAAAATAGAGATTAATGTGCAAATATGAAAATATGATGCTTCATTAGTAGGGCAAAGCTCAGAATTAGGAAACACTGGTGTGGACATGGGGCACTGTGCTACTTCACTGAGCAATCAAAGTTTACCCAGGAGGAGCCCACAGACGCCCCAGTCGGCCTGACCCTGGGAACCTCCCCGCAGGTGCTGACTCGGTGGGATGGTTTGAGAAGTAGAACCTTCCACTTCCTATCATGGTGCCCACAAATCTTCCCCCAAAACCAGTGGTTCTCAGTCCTGGCTGTATATTAGAATCAGCTGGAGAACTTTAGAAAATTTATCCATGCCCAGGCCCCATTCTATGCAAACTAAATCTAAATCCCTGTGCCCTGGCACAAATGTTTCTAAAAGCTTCCCAGGTGCTTGTGACAGGCACAGAAGGATGCGACCCACTGCTAACCTGAAGGCTTTGTGATCCTCGGGAGCCCCTGGAACAGGCCTTTCTCAGTGTGTGTGATGGTAGAGAGCTGAGTTTCATACACTCCGAGAGTCCAGAGGGCACCAAGATAACTTTTTGTTGCCCCATGATTTTTCCACAGCTGTCCCTGGACATGCAAATACTATCTCGATGAAATTGTCACCAAATTGAAGAAGGAAAATTTTTAAGTTTTCAAATAATTCACCCACTAAAGCATATGATACAGTATTTTTTAGTATATTCACAGAGCGATCACAACCATCACCACAATGTTACTTTACAATGTTTTCCTTTCGTCCTAAAAGAAGACCCATTAAATAAATAAATAAATGGCATTTCAGAAGCACACTAGCATTTGGTATTCTCACAACTGGACTTACACTGGCAAGGACTGCTTTTCTGTCTTCTTGCTTTTTTTTTTTTTTTTTTTTTCTGAGACAGAGTCTGGCTCTGTTGCCCAGGCTGGAGTGCAGTAGCGCGATCTCGGCTCACCACAACCTCAGTCTCCTAGTTCAAGGGATTCTCCTGCCTCAGCCTTTCCAGTAGCTGGGACTACAGGCATGCGCCATCATGCTTGGCTAATTTTTTTGTATTTTTAGTAGAGATGGGGTTTCACTATGTTGACTAGGCTGATGTCGAACTCTTGACCTCGTGATGCCCCCGTCCTGGCCTCCCAAAGTGCTGGGATTTCAGGTGTGAGCCACTGCGTCCAGCCTTCTTGCTTCTTTTATATGTGAAGAAGTTTCTTAGATTTTTTTTTTTTTAAAGACGGAGTTTCGCTCTTGTTGCCTAGGCTGTATTGCAATGGCACGATCTCGGCTCACCGCAACCTCTGCCTCCTGAGTTCAAGCGATTTTCCTGCCTCAGCCTCCCAAGTAGCTGGGACTACAGGCATGCGCCACCATGCCTGGCTAGTTTCTCTGATTTTTATCTTGTTTTGTGTGACGTGTTTCCTTGGCTGTCTATGTATCTGTGTGTATCTGGGTAACAACAGGGCGGGTGCCCAAATGTGGCAGAGCTGAAGCTTCTACCCTGGCAGAAGAAGCCCTGAGCTGGGTGAGAGCTCAGGCTCTGAGCCTTATTGCATTTAGCTCTTGTTGATTTTTTTTCAGATTTATGGGTTTGCTATGGCAGATTTTAAACATATAGAAGCTGTCACCTAGAATGAGGACAAAGGACAGTTCTACTTGCCAATTATGTGATAAAAATGGGAGTGAAAACAGTTTGGAAGATTATTCCTTCCTGAGTGAAGACAGCAAAGCCCTTTATGTGGTTTTTGTCCCTGGCTCTGGCTTCTGTAGCACATACCACCTTCATCTTAGCCCCGAGGTAGTCTCCTGTCTTCTACGGCCTTGTCCTCCCAATGACATTCTTTACTGTGGCATCCTGTCCTGCTCTTCCTGTCTTTGACCTCTGCTCTAGCTGCCAATACAGGACAGAATTTGTAAGTATTGTGTGTTCGGTTCATTTGTAAAACAAGTTTTAGAATAGGAAGATTTTGTTTTGTTATTTTTCATGCCCTTTGTTTTGTTTTCATTCCAGAGCACTGGCTTGCTCTAAAGACTTTCTTGATGATAATCCTAAGATCTCAGTTAGCTTTTCACTAGATCCAAAGTAGCCTGGCCTCTGGTCCTCATAATCCTGAGAGATATGACCATGGAGAGCATCACTGTTCAGATCTTTAGTTTCTTTATCCATGAACCAAGGCCACAGTGGGTACTCCCTAGAGTTGCTATGGGGAGCAAAGAAGACCACATAGGAGATGCCTGGCACTAGGCCGAACACAGAGCAGATGCTTAGGAGGTGTTAATTTCTTTTCTCTAATTAGTTTCGTGGTGCAATTCTCCTTTCCCAGCTGTCACTCCTTCCCTGTTCCCTGCTTGTCTCACTCTCCTCGATCCAGCAGTTACACGTCAGCAGAGTTTTCTCTCTTCACTTGTTAGAAAGACTCCTGCAGATTCCTGAGCTGAATCAAATTTGACATATGTCAACCCAAGTATTTCATTCCATCCTCTCAATTATGTGAAAAGTACTCAATTATTTCATAAATCTCTCTCAGCGAAAAGATACAATTGATTTTATATTATTAACAGACTGCTGAATATTACATAAGCTCCAAGAAAAGATCAGGGCAATGGTTACTTGATACAGTTGTTATTTACTGGAAGTTCTTGTTAATTCTCTTAGGGTGATAATGGTATTGGGTATATACCAATACCATTTGGGTGAATGTGCTCAAGTTTAAGGAGAGGCATGGTGAAAAGTTTAGGGTTAAAATTTCAGGATGTCTGCAATTTACTTCTAATACAGGTATGTAAAGACGTGTAGTGCCCACTTGTTTCTCTCTCTCCTCTCTCATGCAAACAGGGCAAAATATGGCAACTATGTTAATAGTTGTTGAAATCTAAGTGGGGGGATTATGGGCATTCATTGTATTGTTCTTTCAACTTTTCTGTCTGTTGGATATTTTTCATAATAAAAAGCTGGGCTTAAAATAGGAACTGTGTTGGGCATGGTGGCTCATGCCTGTAATCCCAGAGCTTTGAGAGGCCGAGGCAGGCAGATCACCTGACGTCAGGATTCCAGACCAGCCTGGCCAATATGGTGAAGCCCCATCTCTACTAAAAATACAAAAATTACCGAGGTGTGGTGGTGCACACCTGTAATCCCAGCAACTTGGGAGGTTGAGGCACGAGAATAGCTTGAGCCCAGGAGGAGGTTGCAGTGAGCCAAGATTGCACCACTGCTCTTCAGGCTGGGCAACAGAGTGAGACTCGGTCTCAAAAAAAATTAAAAAATAGGAAGTGGGCCGGGCGTGGTGGCTCAAGCCTGTAATCCCAGCACTTTGGGAGGCCGAGACGGGTGGATCACAAGGTCAAGAGATCGAGACCATCCTGGTCAACATGGTGAAACCCCGTCTCTGCTAATACAAAAAATTAGCTGGGCATGGTGGTGCATGCCTGTAATCCCAGCTACTCAGGAGGCTGAGGCAGGAGAATTGCCTGAACCCAGGAGGCGGAGGTTGCAGTGAGCCGAGATCGCGCCATTGCACTCCAGCCTGGGTAACGAGTGAAACTCCGTCTCAAAAAAAATAGGAAGTGGAAAAATATAATCCATGAAGTTTTTGAAAAGTTGACTTTTTATTATAAGTGAGTTTTATTGATGCCATTATACTTTTGCTTATTTTAAAATAGCTTTCTATTGTGAGCAACAATTTCCTTTGAAGTCAAAAAATAACAATGCTTATAATACATAATTTAAAAATTGTTATTATAAGTCAACATTTTAAAAAGCATTCATTATTTATGTCCCTCCCAAACTATTATTTGGAGCCTGCATAATTTTGAGAGGTTTTAAACATATCAATAGAAGCAAGTAACTGATAATGTTAGTTAATCTAGATGTCTACAAGGAAATCCCTTTTGAATTATCATTAGGAAACAATTTAAAACATTTTAAAAAAATAAATCTATATCCCTGTATTTTAAGGGAGAAAAGTCTGTACGTGCATTTACTGTGGGGTAATAAATTATGATATATATTTACCACAAAGTAGAAAGCAGAGTGAGACCCTTTGGAGAGCTTTGAACCTTGTACCAAACAGGAACAAGTCACCTTTTAAAGTTTTCTCATTTGTAAAATGGAATAATTACACCTCCTGACAAGTCAATGAGTCACTCAAATCAGTAAATACCCAATAAAACAGTGGCTATTATTGTTATTACTTACATTATGTAATCTGAAGAAATATGAATTACAGATAATAATTGAATGTGATATTATGGTTCTAAAATTACCAGTTCTGGAAGATTTGGTAATCTCTGTCTTTGTAGAATGTTTTTTAGAGATGTTTAAATAAAATTTTAGACAAATTTTTTTAGGGATGTTTAAATACAATTTTAAACAAATTTAACAGAGCTTATTCAAGCAAATGATGATTTATGAGTCGGCCAGTACTGAAAATCAAAAGTAGTTCAGAGAGCTCAGTACACTTCAGCAGCAAGAGCAGCAAGCTTTTACAGGTGAATGTGATTACAGAAAATATTATCTAATTCCATTTAGCATGTTCTAATGGCAAACAACAGATTTTAGTCAGAAAGCCTGCTTTGTGACTTTTTCCCATTTACTAGTTATATTTCCTTGTAAACACCATCAAATCACTATTATTCTAAGTTTTCTCATTTATGAAACAACATGAGCCTCTTTTTTGTATCAAATGAGACTCTATATGTAAGTGCCTTGTGTATAATTATAAATTATTATATTACCATTATTATTATCATTTTTAATTCAAATAATTTCACTGACCTATAAGTCCAGTTTATGAATCCTCTCTAGGGAACATAATAGCATTTTATATTTTGATTCAACTGATGGTGATTAGGATTGAATTCAACGGTGAACTTTTATTTTCTCCTATTTGGCTCTCTTTTCCCACTTTCTTGAACATCCCACAGTGTGCCAGAGATGAAATAATTCTTTGCACCCCCTATTCAGAAACATATAACTATTTTTTCATTTTCAAAAAATTTCAGTAAAGTTATGGTTTATTTTATCACCAACACAAATGAATATGTAAGCTACTTGAAGCTTTTATGCCCCATGTAAAAATATTTGCCTTTGGGAGAGGTTGATCAATGGGTATAAAGACAGTTGGTTACAAGGAATAAGATCTGTTGCTCTATTGCACAGTAGAGTGACTATAGTTAACAGTAATGTGTTATATACTTCAAAATAACTAGAAAACAGGATTTTGAATGTTCTCACCACAAAGAAATGATAAATGTTTGAGGCAATAGATTTAGCAATTACCCCAATTTGATCACTACCGAATATATAATTTCAAAAATCACCTTGTACTCCATAAATATGTACAAATTATGTGTCGATTAAAAATAAAATAAAACTTTTAAAAAATCGCATTTATCCTCAGTGTCCTAGTAAGAAAAATAATTCTGTTTATAGACATAATGAAATCTTAAAGCCATAATACATAGAAGAAGTTTCAGGTATGGTCTTTGTCCTTCAGGTCTTATCTTTCTGCACTGGTGAATACATGGAAGAACTCTAGGGAATTTCCTTGGAGGACTCTTGAGTCCATGCTGAACTGAGCCTTAAGTATGGCTTCAGATGAAACATGGTTCTTAGAGGTCTCATCTCCTTGATAAATGAGATGTCTACCATGCTTTAAACTTGAGCTTAAAGTTCATGAGACGTTTTGTAGGAGACAAGATGCCACCTTGGCATCACCATCAGCTCTGCATCTAGTTAATTACAGAATGACCTTCTGGATCCCAAATGAATGTCTGTAGCATCGCTTGATTTTTGAAAGCCACCTAATTTGTGAATTACCAACATTCTCAGGAAGAAGATTAAAGTGGTCCTTTTAAAAAAAGCGGCGGGGCGGAGGGGGGCACGGTGGCTCACACCTGTAATCCCAGCACTTTGGGGGGTTAAGGCAGGTGGATCACAAGGTCGGGGGATTGAGACCATCCTTGTCAACATGGTGAAACCCCATCTCTACTAAAACTACAAAAGTTAGCTGGGTGTGGTGGCGCAGGCTGGTAGTCCCAGCTACTCCAGAGGCTGAGGCAGTAGAATCACTTGAACCAGGAGTCGGAAGTTGCAGTGAGCCAAGATCATGCTACTGCACTCCAGCCTGGTGACAGAGTGAGACTCCATCTCAAAAAAAATCAAACAAACAAAAAAAGGGTATGCATTTAGCCTTTGGGGATTAAAATTACTATCATCTGTGTCATCTTCCTTTATTAAGCATCATTTTTTCCTTTTTTATAGCACGTCAGTGAAAAAACCAGTGAATCGCCTTCCAAACCAGGAGAAAAGAAAGGATCAGATGAGGTAATTTCCACAATGCTGGACTTTCATTTTCTCTTGCTTTTAAACTGCGAAGTCTGCCTTGAAATATTAAATAATGATGTCACAAAGAGCTTCTACTTTGCTTCATATTGGTAAATTTATATTTAACCAATATTTGATTCAAGAATATAAAGGGAAATCACTAAAAATACATTAAAAACATGTTCTTGGGAACAGATCCTATATGAATACTTTCCATTTAGAAAGAGGCCTTGGTTGCTTAGGGTGTTTTCTCTATAGGAATTGGTGAATCCAAATTGTTTTGTTGGTGAACCCGGCAAGTGTAGAAGGGAAAACAAATGTTGTAGTAGAGAGAAAAATCTTTTTTTCTGACAGTAAGCCATGAAAGGAGGATAGAGACAGCCAGATTAACCAGTCATTCAGGTTCATAAACAAAAGGAAGAGATAACTACTTTTATTTGCACAGATTCTGTGGAAAACTAGTAAAACCAAATCTCCCCACCTTGAGATGGGTTTTTCTTTGAGGCTGTGAGTTTCGTCTTTCACTGAATGACATACCATTCTTTGTTTACACTGTCAAGAATGACCTGCTTCTCTACAGAGGGGTCATGTGAAAATTCTGCCCTTCCAAAGGGTACAGGATTTGCCTCCCCTTACCTGCTTTTTATGTGTTAAATCTCAATATAACTGGATGATATATCCATCTTCCTCCACTAGAAATTGAGTCTTTTCTAACTTGTAAAGGTCATACAGCCAGGTTCTAAAAGGTATATGGAAATTTAGAAAGCATCAAGTGATCATTTTTTCTCTATATTGTCAACATTAATCAGGTTTTTTTTTTGAAATTTAGTTCCTCTTTCAGCTTATTTTCTGCAGTTTCAAAATAGTTAATATGTAAGAAGGCTGTCATAGCTATAACCTGCTATCCAGTCTATACTAAAGTGTATGCCTCCATTTTCTACCATTGTTTTCATTACCAGTACCCATGAAAATGTATTGTAGATTGTTTCTTACCGAGCAAGTTTGTAATGAATTTTTTATAGCCATGAAAGGCAAATGTTTCTTTAAAAATAGAAAATAGAAGTAAACATACTAAGATTTCATCCTGCTTACTGGTTAAATTATTGAAAGTTAAATTTTCATTTAAAAAAACCCCACAATTTTGGCCGGGCAAGGTGACTCATGCTTGTAATCCCAGCACTTTGGGAGGCTGAGGCGGGCGAATCACCTGAGATCTGGAGTTCAGGACAAGCCTGGCCAACACAGTGAAACCCTATGTCTACTAAAAATACAAAAATTAGCTGGGCGTAGTGGCGGGTGCCTGTAGTCTCGCTACTTGGGAGACTGAGGCAGAAGAATAGCTTGAACCTGGGAGGTGGAGGTTCAGTGAGCCGAGATTGCGCCACTGCACTCCGGCCTGGGCGACAGAGCTAGACTCTATCTCAAAACAAACAAACAAACAAACCAATTTCTTCCTTTCCCAGCATGAATATCTACCTAGTGTCATTTAACTCATTCATCAATGGTACCCTTTAAATATATTTCCAGATAGGTTATATATCAAATTAATATTGAACAAATATTGGAACACTTCCTGATTGAAAACCATGATGTTCCTTTATTCTCCAGACTAGTAAATAATGTTTTGGATGTTATCCTCTATTAATGTTAATCCTTCCTTTCCAATATGGTCAAATGGATACAAAGCCAAGACTCATATGGTCATTCTGGCCAATTATAACTTGAAAACTTAAATATTACACCTTGGATATCCAGGCATTATTGGTATGTAACAACTGATGGCACATAGATAAGTCTTTATATAATGTCTGGATTATAATGCCTCTCATCTCCATATTTATTAAAGGTTTAGAAAGGAAAACACTGTTAAGAAGCCCTGTTAGAAGAGGCAGACTTTACTTTGATTTAAAAATTGAAAGGCTGAACTTTTGCTTTAAAGAAGGAACAGGGGATTTTTCTTCTCTTTCTTGGCCATTCAAGCAATTCTGATGTTGTTTTATATATTACTGGTAAATTCACATTCGTGACTCCTGCCCTTGTGCCAGAGCCTGGACATATCAGTCTTTCAGCTCTGTCCCAACCAACGGAAGCAAAGAGAGGATAGAGACCTTGCTCTGCCCCCATGGCTTTAGACAAAATCAGTTTAACAGAATTTGTTTGAACGAAGAATAATTTGTGTATTGGACAGCACTCAAAACTGGAAGAGGTTCCTAGAGCTCTTCTCTCTCCTCAAATTCTGCCAGTATGTATTTGCTAGGGTGGCCAAGCATGGAGGTGGGTGACTTGGTAGTCAAGGTATATTTCCAAAATGATCTGCCTCAAAAGGCCTCATTCTTTATGTTATGTGTAAATAAGTCATTGATGAGATACTGTGTCCTGGAGGCAGTTCAAGGAAACTTGGAAATAGATGCTCGATGCCATAAAGAAAAATTGGCCGGGCGCAGTGGCTCACGCCTATAATCCAAGCACTTTGGGAGGCCGAGGCGGATGGATCATGAGGTCAAGAGATCGAGACCATCCTGGTCAACAAAGTGAAACCCTGTCTCTACTAAAAATACAAAAATTAGCTGGGCGTGGTGGCAAGTGCCTGTAGTCCCAGCTACTCGGGAGGCTGAGGCAGGAGAATTGCCTGAACCCAGGAGGCGGAGGTTGCGGTGAGCCGAGATCGAGCCATTGCACTCCAGCCTGGGTAACAAGAGCGAGACTCTGTCTCAAAAAAAAAAAAAAGAAAGAAAAATCAGCACTGATACAAAGGATTTTTCAGCAATGCAATTTTTACTTCCTGGACTGTAGGAAAGGTACCCTCATTAACCATCTTACCCCAAGAGTACAATGAACAAAGGAAAAACAGACGAATCTATCCCTTACACATTTGGGGTCCTCCTTACTGCTGTGCTTTATCTTTGTTGGCTGGAGCCAGACCTCACAATCTAAACTAAAACCCGATTGGCTAACAACTTAAAACTTTTCTAAACAGGTAAAAGCAATGGAGAACTGGGAAATGCCTGTGAGCATGTCCAGCACAGATATCTTGGTTAAAGTGCAAGGACATAGAATGTACTATGTTCCTGTAGGCATGCATGTCTAATAGCTCCATAGGATAGGGCTTAACAAAGAGTTGTTAGCACACTTATTATTTAACAAGAAAGGAAACTTTGAAAAGGAACTTTTCTACTTTCCACAGAAACTATCCCACTTTAGGCATTATGTTAGCCTTTATGTTCATGATTATAAAACCATGAGCAATCTGAATTTGTTATCTGCCCTGCATACCATCCATAGTTTGTTGCCATCCCCTTTTCTTCTCAAAATTACCAGAGAAAGACTTCCTGAAACTGATTATTTCTCCCAAATACTTTCTTACCTGCTGCTCTGTTGAAGAAAACGTGAGATTAAGAAGCTTAGTTTGGATTTAGTAATCCATTTCCAAACTGGCATGTACCTTCAAACGTTAAATAATGTATTGTCCCCAAGCATATGCAAATATAATGGTTAGTCCTCTGAGTACAAACCAGGGCCTTTAAAACAAAATCAGTTTGAAAATTTGCTTTCTGTCTTAGGAGTACTTCTTTACAGTTTTTTCTTCTCTTTTTATTACCCTGCTGCATTTCAATTAAAGATGCCAGAAAAGGGCACAGAGGACTTTGGGAGAGTATAACCAAAAGAAAAAATTGATGAGGGTTAGATGAGAACCACCATTATATTGCCATATATAAAAATACATGGAGTTGAATATAGCCATGTGAATTTCAGAGCTCTTTCTCCCTTGCTATTTGTCAATAGTTTTTACTTTTTCATAATATGACCCCAACACAACTGTTAAGTGATCCTAAGATACCTGCAGCATTTTTTTTTTTTCTTTGAGATGGGATCTTACTCTGTCACCCAGGCTGGAGTGCAGTGGCATGATCATGGCTCACTGCAGCCTCGACCTCCCTGGGCTTAAGTAATCCTCCAACCTCAGCCTTTCAAATAGCTGCGACTACAGGTGTGTGCCACCTTGCCCAGCTAATTTTTTCTATCTTTTGTAGACATGGAGTTTCATGTTGCCCAGGCTAGTCTTGAAGTCCTGGGCTCAAGTGATCCTCCCGCCTCAGTCTCCTAAAGTGCTAGGATTACAGGTGTAAGCCATGACACCCAGCTACCTGCAGCAATTTTAATAGAATGTTGCAACTAACATATCATTTTTCATGCTACATTTGAAATACAAATACTTGAGGATAGGGTAAGGTAAGTGTCTATGAGAATTTATTTATGTTTGCTTGTTTATACTAATTGTTATGAATTTTTCAATTCTTTCTTAGATGTAGAGAAATTATAGCACCAAAAGTTGCATGAACTAACAAGCCAAAGATAAAATAGTTAGAGAGGAGGAAAATGAAAACACTTAACATCAGCAACTTTAAATACAGCAAAACAAATAAGTCTTTCCAAACCTGCAATCAAATCTATTTAAAGGATGTAACTAACACATCTGGCCACACTGTTGGGAGTGTGAATCTTTTAGCAACAAATTTCAGTGAAGTCCTGGGGAATGGAATTTAAATTATAAAATGGGCATGATCTCAGAGAGCCTATTTTAAAAGCTTCAAATTTAACAATGGGTGTATTTTTATGAGTAAAGAAAAGAAGATATAAATAAAAGAGAATGGAAATTATGCCTTAAAGGAAAAGATATTTGTAACATTTTCCTTACTATAATAGCATTGGTAGCACTCTTTTCATCAATATTAACCTTTCCTCTTACTAAAATGTATGAATTGTGTTGAATGACTCAAACATTTTTTTAACTTTTTTTTGAATGAAGTTAGACTTTTTTTCATCACAAAAGTAATACATACTTGTGAAAAACAATATTACCCTGAGTCTTACTGCTTAGTTATAACTACTGCTATAAAATTGTGTGTATATTCTTAAATTATTGTGATAATGTCATGTATTTATAATTATTATATATGTCAATTTTGTACTTTTTAATGATTGTGCAGCTAAAGTATAATCATTGAAAAAAATTTAGAAAGTACCAGAGAACTTAAAGAAAATAAACACCCTCATCTAGGATTCTAGCACCTAAAGAAATGGACACTATATACATCTTGGTGTATTTTCCTGCATCTTTTTTCTGTGTGTGCATGTTGCATTTAGTTAAATGCTGCATATCTTGATTTTTAAGCAGAGATAGCAAAGGAACATCACAAATAGGGCCTAGTCTGAAAATGATAATGTGCTTCATGATAGATAAATCTTTTTCAATTAAAAAAAGACCCATCAGTGTGTGCGGCATTTAAGCATATAGAAAATCATTATTCAAGTACCTTGGCATCCAGTATGGCATTTAATCTGTCATTGTTTTGTGCTCTGTTTTTGAAAGGGGGAGAAATTTACTTCTTACTCAATAAGTAATTTGTGACGGTGTTCCCACAAGTGATTTAGCTGTCATTAGCAAGTTCTAGAAGAGTACTGCAGCAAACATTATTTTAACATTGTTTTATGTGTCATGGCAAGAGAGTGCTTATTATTTGTGGGGAGTTGATTGTGGCTGCACAAGCTCATGTCTCAGTGCCAAGAAAGGCCAAGCTGAAAAGCTGCATTGAGGCAGTCACATCTGGTTCACCAGGAGATCCAGCCCCAAGCAGTGAGCACAGGCTCGCGCTGGGTGTCCGACTTGGGAGGCTAAACTGACTCCGGGAAGTTACAAGATCTTTCAAACTGTGGTTTCCCCATTTTTTTCATTTGAAATTTTTGTTTCATTGATTAGAGTATTTTCTAAGATTTTTTTCAGGGAGAGAGCACAGTGATGATTTTCTGAGTGTGTGTGAATGTAAGAATGTTTTCTCTTTGGTGACAGACAAGAAAGTCAATCAATGCAAAATTGTGCAACATTCTCGGGTCACAGTTTTGTTTCATCAAAATTCTGTATCTATTGCTTCATGGTTTTCTGGCTTTTTGTGCTACAGAGATGTCTGAGGCAGCCTAATTGGCTTACTTTTTAGGAAGCTTATTTTTCTAGCCTTGGTGCAAGATTTTATTTTTCTTTTGTTCTTACAGTTTAAAAATACTGCCAGAATGTCCCTATACATTAATGTGTTTTTCTTTATTAATTTGTCTTGGAATATCTGTTTAGTGATTTCTTCATTATTAGTCTTATTTTAGTTTCCCTTGTTTCTTCTTAAACATACATATGCAATAGTTCCTCCTTATCAGCTGTTTCACTTTTCATGATTTCAGTTACCCATGGTACAATACAGTGAGATATTTAGAGAGAGAGACCCCATCCACAGGACTTTTATTATAGTATATTGCTATAATTGTTATATTTTATTATTATTGTTGTTAGTCTCTTACAGTGCCTATTTTAGAAATTAAACTTTATTATAGGTATGTATGTATAAGAGAAACTATAGTGAATACAGGGTTCAGTACTATTCGCAGTTTCAGGCGTCCATGGGGGAATCTTAGAATATATCCCCTGCAAATAAGAGGGACTACTGCAATTCTGACATTAGACATTCACTAATCATCTGCCTCACAATTTTCTTTTGTTGGCATTTACCCTTGCACTCTAGGAGAGTTTCTGAAGTTTGCCCCCCCCCATATATTTTATTTCTAAATTCTGCTCTTTGAAACTTCTAATACAGGTTTAAATTTTGGTTTTGGTTTTTGGTTTCTTTGTGCCCCCCTCTTATCCTCTCTTATCTCTTTGTCTCACTCCGTTATCTTTCCATCTCAGTCTGAGGGACTGTGTTAACTTCTCTTCCCAGTCCACAAGGAGCGTGGTTTCAAAGGCAAGAACTTCCCAGAGCCATGCCTCCATCCACCTCCCTGTCTGGGAACTTGAAGTTCTTTGTCTAACTTTCCTGCATGAGGGATGGGTAGAAAGCCCAGGTGAGCTTCCTTTGTTTAGAAAGCCTGCCAAAAGCTCTGAGGGAGGAAGCTTTGATTGTGGGCCAGGCAACCAATCCAATATCAGAGTCAAAGATCAATGACTCCAGAGGAAGTTTGGAAGAACTCCTTTTACTGGACAAGAACTTGAATGGAGTGGGAGTAACTCCAGGGTTAAATTCCCCCACTCCCTTACCTTTACGGATTTCCCTCTCTGGGATCCCCTCCCATGGCAGCATGGGAGTCTTCTCTCTTTCTCTCTTTACCTATGCAGACTCCATCTCTGGATCCCCTCCCACAACAGCATGGGAGCTCTCTCTATATATTTTTTCTCTCTCTCTCTCTCTCTCTCTCTCTCTCTCTCTCTCTCTCTGCCTAATAAATAGCTTTCAGCAAAACTCTCTGTGTCAGATACTTATTTGAACAAGCTCACTGCACCACCAGGGCCCTCTCCCCATTCTTGGGTGAGTGAGGCCCAAGGACCTGGGAAAACACATCCGATTGGGGAACAGTGAGCATCTTTTGGACACCCCCACAACCCTGCTCCTGTCACCCAGTTAAAATTCTGTAGCTCTCTATTCCATTTCATGAAGTAATAACCTCTCGTTTCCTATCAAAGATGCACACTTTTGTCTGAATTTTCTTCTTATCGTGTATCATTTTATGAGATCTTTTTCAGTCTTCAAGATAATGGCACCCTCTTCCTTTCTCTGTGTTGGTTTTGAGAGGCAAAATTTCTTTCTAGTCACTCATTTTTAAGGAGAGCTTGACCTACTTCTAGAGCTTGTCAGCTGTGATGAGCACACTGTCCTTAGCCCTGCTCTCCATGTTCAAGCTAGCTAAATCTCCTCAGAGCTACAGCTGTTGGGCAGGTGAATAGGCACAATCCTGATAAAAATTCCCACTACCTACTAGACTTTCATTCATTACAGAGCATCTGCTGTATGAAATGAGATGCAGGGAAGAACTCTCAGATTGTTTGGTACTGTTCTCTGTCAGTTGTTTGTTGGTAAATGGATTCACTTATTAATTAAGCAACATCAAATAAGAAAGGTGTTGTTTGGAAAGAACTAACAAGTGAATCCTAAAAAATTGTTTATCTTAAACATTATGATTCTAGACTTCCTAGTTTGTTATTCACATTAAAGCTGGCATTTCTGGACTCTTTCCTTTGCACATCAAGTCTCTCATTGCTAAAGGATCTAATTGGAGGTTAAAGACCAGAATTTTTTAGACTTTGGTACCATTCTATAAATATATCACTCTAAAATCTGAAATCTACAATTTTGAAGAAAATCATTTATAGAAAGCCAAGAGCTAAAAGAATCTTATAATCACATTCCATTTTTGGTTTCACTTAGTACTTGGGATAAAAATTGCTTCTCTGAATGTAATTTTGTCACCTTTTTTCTCCTGTTTACTTTCTTAATACAGCAAGTAGACTCAGCAAAGTCTAATACAATATACTTCTTTCACTAAATAGTGAAATTGAAAGCTCAATGACTAACAAATTTAAAAGATAATGAGGGTTCTTACTACCAGCTGCTGATAAGAAAGATTAGATATTTGTTAGACATGAAATGGTGTTATCTGCCTGGGGTTAACTGCCTGAGTATTAACCATATAGTTCGGGGGACACCCAGTGGTTAAAAGTAGGTAATTCCTTGCTGTGGTACAGTGTTAAAAAAATTATGGAAAAATACATTTCTTGGCTTAGCAGTGACCACACATTGTTGACTTTGTCTTTCTGAATGAGTATATGTTAGGGTGTGTGTGTGTTTTGAGAAAAGGTTTGGTCTTGATTTTATATAAAAATTTTCTTTGAATAATAAAAAACTTACCAATAATGTTGAAAATGTTAGAAATATGATTGAACTTTTCCTTTAATTAAAACAAATTATATTTATAAATAGGGAACAAGTGACTGCATCATAAACAAGAAAAGCCTTTTTGATCCAGAAATTCCAGTTCTAGGAATGTATTCCAAGTACATAATCAGAGGTGTACATGATGACTGACTGACTTATATTCAAAGATATTTATGATAGCTTTATTTATAATAACAAACTTGAAATCATGGCACTGATGTACTGATGAAGGCATTTTTAATACTCTGTTTTGAAAAACATTTAATGGCAGGTGAAATGCTTATATTAGGTAAAAAATCTTTATAAATGTAAGATCTACAATTCCATTTATATAACATAATTATAATATGTTATCTTGTGCATATTTTTGTATTTGTATAAAAACAGAAAAAAACTGAAATTAGTTGTCTTGATTGACAGGATTTTAAGTAATTATTATTTCTTCTTCCTACTTTTTTAAAATCCTAAATGTATTTTTTAAACCAGAAGAAAAAGAACAATAAGCAGCATAGATAATAAAAGAGTAAGATAAGAGTGTTTTAACAATGACCAGAGAAATACCTATGCATGTATCTGCTTACACCTTAAAGAGACCAGTGTTGTGTATCTGAGCTTTTTTTTTACTTTGGAGCCCCTAAGAGATACTTTCAGATCAAGGCTGCTGCTGCTGTGTGTGTATATATGTGTGTGTATATTTTGTGTGCTTGTGAGTGTAGGTGGGGCACACGCACATGTTTGAGTAGAAAAGCACCTCTTAAATATGGACAGAAAATAAGGACTTACAAACAAAGACAACTTGGAGGGCTAGAATACTGAAATAATTTTAGTTCATGTTTTGTTTGGAATCTGATGAAACTGTGATTTTTTCTCTGAAAGCTACACACATGTATGAATACAAGAAATATCCTCCAAAATGTTACATACGATTTAAAGAGGTTTCTTCACACACATCATCCCCACCCTTGCAGGGACAGTCTTATCAAGTAGATATTTAGAAAGCACTATGTAATCGTATTCCTAGTTGGCTTGTTGATGTCTGAAATTCTACCATTAACAATTTCCTTGTACTCTCATCACCTTTTTCTGGATCTTTTTTTAAACTGTAGGTATTTCTAGTTAATACATTCATTATTAATGCCCCAGTGAGAAGTAGTTTGGCAGGAAAGGAAGAGAAAAATGTAAGCATTTTTTTTTTCTGTAAATTCTGTAGAGGTAGTAGTGAACTAGAGTCATTTGATGAAAATAGCTAACACTTACATAGGCAGTATATACACATGCAAATACACATGTGCACACACATGAGCACACACATACCCTATATGGCAACCCTGTTCTCCTGATAAGGAAATTGAGGCACAACTTGATTAAATAACTCGTCTAAGGTCACATAGTTATTTAATAATAGAACCCAGAATTGAAATTACTTTCCAGAGTCTGTGCTTTTCACTAGTATCTGATACTCATCATGAAATTACCTATATCATGAAGTCTGCCTTATAAGATGGAGGCCAACTTCACAGACTTTCTTACTTCTGTTGTCACTTTTTTGTTATTCACTTCTCTACCCTTCATATCCCTCCTTCTTCCTTGTGTGATACCCTCTTTTCATTCAAGAAGATTGTATAGCAAGTTAAATTATTTCAATTCTCATGATGTAGGTATAGCTATTCTCCCTTTGTAAGTAGGAGATGAGACTCTGAGGGAAGCGTTGGCAAGGCAGAGGCAGAGCCCTAGAATAGTAGCATTTTCCTGACTCCTGGTCAGTGCAACAACCTCATGACTGGAAAGACTTGAGCTGGACTACCTTGAGAGGCTCCACCTGAGATGATGCATGGAAACTGAGTAATCTGAAAAAAACAAAACAAAACAAAACAAAAAAAACCTCACTGGAGCATGCTCACCACAGTGGGTGTTATTAAGGCCCTAGAACATGAGACATTTCATTCGGTATGTAAATGTCTATGTAATATTATGAGTTAATGATAAGGCTTATTCATTGTGACTTAGTTATCAGTGTTTATTGGAGCCAGCACATCCTATTTATTGCTTTGCATTTGCAGTAGCACACATTTATACTTCTTTTGGTAATAAAAGCAATTTGTACTTATTTGGTGACTGCTTAAACTATGGTGTAAAAGAACATTTGTAAATAAGAGTCATAGTTTTATAATTGCTAGTGTTGGAGAATCTACCTACACTTGAAAGACAATCTTTTTCTAGACACTATTTCCAAATCATTTATTTTCACATGGAAACAATACTTCTTGCCATTTTATAGGATGACTCCTAAGTTATGGAGTAGATTTCTTAACACATATGTAAAAACTTACATATTTCAATGAGAGTTTTTATCCTGAAAAATACTTTTCATGAAGTCTAAGAAATGTGTCATTAATGTGATTTTATCATTGTGGAAATGCCAGAGTGTACTTATACAAATCCAGATAGTATATACAGCTTTATTTATATATAGTTTTTCATATAGAAAACCAAATATCTCAGCACCATGACTGAATATTAGTAATTTCCCCTATTTGATCTGCAATGCCAATATCACGTGTCATACATCAAGTTTGCATATATGCCCTACTATAATCTTATGGGACCACTGTCCCATATACAGAAAACGCAGTCTGTTGTTGACTGAAACATGCTTATTCAGCACATGACTATATACATTTCTTTTTATATCACAATAACACGTACTCTAAAGGCTGATCTGTTCCAACCTAACAAAGCTTAACAACAAATCTCAAAAAAATCAAACTGTTTCCAAATAACTTAATAGCATCCCATTATTAGGATCATGAGCTAGTTCTAAGGAAGAAATTACATTTTTCTGTCCCACAAAAAGTTATTATTTTTATATTTATATACATAATAAAACTCATAGAAGATTTTCAGCAGCCACTAAGTCTTCTCATGAGTAAAAACCAGACCCACTGGGGTTGCCCTGTAGGGGTCAGTCTGTTCCATTGCTACCTGGGCGAAGACTCTGAGCCTCTCACTTTAGGGTTAGGAATTTCAACTTGTGGGTCACAGTCCTCAGGACATGTTTTAGCTCATTTAACCCTCAAAATCACCTTCTGAGGTATGAGCAGAGTTATTCACATTACTCAGTTAGAAAACTGGTGTTGACCAGTTAGAACGGCGATCATTTCAAAATCTGGAGACAACAGATGCTGGAGAGAATGTGGAGAAATGGAACACTGTTACACTGTTAGTGGGAGTGCAAATTAGTGCAACTATTGTGGAAGACAGTGTGGTGATTCCTCAGGGACCTAGAAACAGAAATACCATTTGACTCAGCAATCTCATTACTGGGTATATACCCAAAGAATTATAAATTATTCTATTATAAAAACACATGCACACCTATGTTCATTGCGGCACTGTTTACAATAGCAAAGACCTGGAACCAACCCAAATGTCCATCAGCAATAGACTGGATAAAGAAAATGTGGCACATATACACCACGGAATACTACACAGCCATAAAAAATGATGAGTTCGTGTTCTTCATAGGGACGTGAATGAATCTGGAAACCATCATTCTCAGCAAACTGAAACAAGAACAGAAAACCAACACTGCATGGTATCACTCATACAACACGAGTGTTGAACAATTAGAACACGTGGATACAGGGAGGGCAGCATCACACACTGCAGTCAGTTGGGGGACACCAGGGGAGGGACAGCAGAGGGTGGGGAGGGACAATGTGGGGAGAAATGCCAGATATAGGTGATGGGGGGAGGAAGGCAGCAAACCACATTGCCATGTATGTACCTATGCAACAATCCTGCATGATCTGCACATGTACCCCAGAACCTAAAGTACAATAAAAAAAAAAGAAAGAAAGAAAACTGGTGTTGAGAACTGTTCATAAACTTGCCTAAGATCTCATAGCTGGAATTTGGTAGAACAGGACTCCTGCTATATAAATCATAAGGTAGGATCATTGTCCAAGAGAATGTGGTGCCTTTCTTCACAGAGTCAAGAAGTCTCAGGGTAAAACATGTGGCTTCACTCAGGGAGCCCTTTCTGAGATTTTAGGTGACAATGACGCAGCAACTCTTTGCCTGGCTCTTGAAACTTCATTGTTATTTTGAAAATTTTAAAGATTCAAGTTTTGATTGGTTCAGTAAAAAATTTTTTCTCTGAACTGCAGTAGATACACAAAAAAGTATGCAACTAATTTTTTCATGCCTTCTTGCAACAGATGATGCAATATCATATATAAATGAGCTTGTTTTGAGAGTTTCTGCTTACTGTAGGTAGATGAATTCTGTCCTGAAGGTGGATCCAGCCTTATCACTAGTTAGTGAGAATGCAGATCTAGCAAGGTAAGAGATCTGTCCAGGGCAGGGTGGAATTTCTAAGGACTGATGCTGTTGTTAAGGAGTATGAAGGTGAAGAAGATACCAGCAACACTAAGCACAAGATGACATGAAGCCAGAGGATGTTGAGAACCTTGCACCTGAAGGCAAGGTTCATGGGGTCTAGATAGTAACCAGAGAAGACCAGAAGCAAACCAGATCTTCGAAGAAACTGATGATCCCAAACTCATGTGACTATAGGGCTATTCTGAACCTGCATCACTTCAGAATAAATATTGTGATCCTGCATTTTGTTTCATCTCATACCATACATGCCCGTACCCAGCATGCTTTGGCTGCACTGGCTTCTTTCTGCTCCTCCTGCTTACCAAGCCCAATCTTACCTTAGGGCCCTTGCACCTGCTGCTTTGTCTACCTGGAATGCCTCCTCTCCATCATCCCATATTTACATGGTTTCTTCACAGCAGTCAGGTCTTAGTCAAATGTAGCGTCCTCATCCATCCTGTCTGAAGCAATCCTCAGCCAATCACTCTCTGTTACCTCTTCCTGTTTCATAGTTTGTTTAGGACTCACCACTCTCTGAAATCATCTTGTTTTTTTGTTGACTTACTTAGAGGCTGAGTCTTTCTACTGGAATGTAAGAGCCATGAGAGCAGCAGCATTTTCTGTTTAATTGGTCATTCTTTCCCCATTGCCTAGAATAGGACCAGGTTCATAGTTTGCCCAGTGAATGAATGAACAAATGAATATGTAAAGTGAGACACAAATGAAGAAGGGGGGCCAGGTCTTGTACATCGGCCAAAACAACATGTAATTAAACTCTGATTACCAATCTCAAAATAAGAAGGAGTCTGCTCTGTATATGGGTGTATTTCCAGCCTTTGCATTGTATTTTGAGTGCCAGATGTCAACAAAGAGCTTAATAAATATTTGTTAGATAAAAATGTAATGAAAGATCATTTTACATATTCCACTCTCACTTCAGCTGAACTACATTGGTCCTTTGTGGACTAGGTCATCCAGGCAGCTCTGAGAGCAAGACAGTCTGTAGGGGAACAGATCACACCCACAAGAAAGTTGAGGGAACCTCCATTAAGTTAAAAAGCATTTCATTCATTAGTAAGTCATTTTCAGCATGTATATTAAGTTTACAGTTATTATTTTTAACTTAATAGTTTCGTCACTGCCAAAATACAAGTTTTTAAATTCTCATTGGCAGATACTATTTGGCATATTGTAAGTAGTGGAATCGATTTACAGACTTTACAGGTAAGCTGGCATCCAATATGTGGGCTGTGACGTAGTGAATGGAATCTGTAATTAGCCCAGGATTGGGACATGGCCTTCCTCAATTATAGCTAAGATCAAAAGCTAATAGCTGGAGTTTGGGACAGCTGTGTCACATTGAAAATGGACCTAAACTCCTTCAGTTTCCTCATTGGAGAAAGAGAGGCTGAGATAGGTATGAAGTTGAAATGGATGCTGCTGCTGCTGTATTCTTGTCTTTATGTCTTATGTCCAGTCTTTTACACAGAATCCATTTGTACATTAAGGTTGTCAGAAGCTATTTGTTATTATTTGTGATAATTTTAAAAAGACTTGCAATCTGGATAAAATGTGGGTTATCCCCTCCTTTTACCATCTCACCTATCACACCTGCATCACGAGCTTCTTAGCAGCCTCTTTTATTTTTATCACATTTATCTAGGATTTTTCTTTCCTTGGTTGATGGTAGTATGTGTATGCTTGGGAGAGACTGTTTATTTATTCTACAGATGATGCCTAGGAGGCTGAACTCCTGCAAATGCCTGTGAGGCCCCCTAGAGTGGTTGACCAGTGGACACATAGAGATTGTGCTTTGAGGACAGCAAGCTAAGTTTTGAGTTTTGGCCATGCTAAGGCAAAATTTACCCTGAAGGAAAAAAAGACTTCAGTTCAAACTTCCATGGCATGCATTTTCAATAAATTAGAAAATATAATCCCCCTTTGACTAAATATTTATTCTAGATATTAAAGAATGAAACCAAATAATTATCAATATGCATATAAAATGTTTATTGCATAGACATAGAACACGTTAATGTGTTATATACCAGCTAATTCATGCATTAGCTTACCTTGTGTATTCAATGTGGGCTTTGTTTTGTTTTTTTGTTTGTTTGTTTGTTTGTTTTGAGACGAGTCTCGCTCTGTCGCCCAGGTGCCCAGGTCAGAGTGCAGTGGCACAGTCTTGGCTCACTGCAACCTCCGCCTCTCAGATTCAAGCCATTCTTCTGTTTCAGCCTCCCAAGCTGGGATTACAGGGGTCAGCCACTACGCCCAGCTAATTTTTTGTACTTTAGTAGAGAGGGTTTCACCACATTGCCCAGGCTGGTGTCAAACTTCTGATCTTATGATCCGCCCACCTCAGCCTCCAAAAGTGCTGCAATTACAGGTGTGAGCCACAGCACTCGGCCTATTCATTGTTTACAGTACATTATTCACACTTTAGAGACCTTGGAGCATATCACCATTTTACATTATAAAGCTTTATAGTTTATATGCTTGCTTCTTTGGAATATAGATACTCATAAGAAAGAGATACAGGATATGAAGGTCTTGTTGAGAAAGCAACTGTGTATTTTACCTTTCCTTTTTTCCTCCATTTATTTTCTTTTTCTCAATTAAAATAGTTACATAAGAAAACACAAAAAAAGCCCAAGAAGGATTTTTTAAAAATTACTCTTTACACCATCAGAAAATAACCTCATATGACCTTAAGGGATCATACTATACATACTATTTTATAATTTGACTTTATATAAAATATGAATAATGTGTTTTTATCTAATGAGGTGTTCTTCTAAGTCATAACTTTTAATAACCAGATGATATTTCATCCTATGGCTGTGCAATAACATAACCCCCTATTATGGGAGGCAGTATAGGTAGGTAGAAGATTAGAGTCTGGAGCAGACATCCTGCCTTTTACTATGACCATGGCCAAATAATCTATGCATTCCGTTCTTCAGTTCTCTCACCCATAAAAGGGATAACAATAGTATCAGGTTTATATTGGTTTATGTTGTTATGCATGCTATTTAAAACACTTAGAGTACTTAGAATAATGCTCTAAGAGGCTTTATTCTTAAAGTGTTTTTATCCTATTATTATCTATAATTCTATTATTCTAATAGAATAATTACCTGGCACACCATAAGTACTCATAAACATTCATTATTATAGACATTGTTTTCAGCTTTTTTTTTTTTTTTTTTTTTTTTTTTGAGACAGAGTCTTGCTCTGACACCCAGGCTGGAGTGCAGTGGCACGATCTTGGCTCACTGTGACCTCTGCCTCCCAGATTCAAGCAATTCTCCTGCCTCAGCCTCCTGAGGAGCTGAGACTACAGGCATGCGCCATCACACCTGGCTAACTTTTTGTATTTTTAGTAGAGATGGTGTTTCATCATATTAGCCAGCATGGTCTCTATCTCCTGAGCTCATGATCCACCCGCCTCTGCCTTCCAAAGTGCTGTGATTACAGGCATGAGCCACTGCACCTGACCTGTTTTCAGGTTTTTTAGCTTATAGTACTGTGATGAATATCTTTGAAGCAAAATACTTTTTCTCTTCTCTTATTTCCCTAAGATACATTTTTACAAGTAGAATAGCATCCTTGATACATATTGCTAAATCACCCTCCACAGACATTGTGACATTGTATACTCTCTGTGACTGGGAGAGTGATGTTCTTGGAAGTGTGTGACAACTGCCCTGGTGAGTTTTGCAGTTCTCCGAACTCACTGAATATTGAACAATTGAGATTTATTCAACGTACTCTTCATTTTAATTTCTATATCATCTTCAGGCAAAGTTATGAAAAATTAAAAGCATATGTTTACTTTGGGTGTGTTTCAAGTATTAGTCTGATTTTTGCTTGAGAAAATATTTGTATTGATATGTAAGTTTGCATTTGACTATATTGGTAAGGTGTTTTCCCCATTGAAACTAATATTTTTTATTTTCAAGAGAAAAGCAACAAGCCTCAGGAGCAGTCAATCCTCCAGAGCCCATGCTGATGGAACAGCCTCGGCCACCAAGGTCAGTGATTTCCTGAACATAAAAAGACCCCTACTGTATTCTACAGGGATATCATTAGTGGGTGGGGCCTGTAGGGAAGGCAAACAGTGTCTGGATATCACTGAAGGTTTTTGAACCAAGTATCATTTCTGTGCTGAAGACAGAATACAATTTCTTAATAATGAGGTGAGTGATTTAAAACCTAGTAAAACCATTTATTGTATAATTCTCCTCGGTATATAATAAGTTTTAAACAAATATTAATTATGAAGACTATCTGTAGATAATATTGCACTTTTGCACATACTGTGAGTAAAAATGTAGTCCTCCCACTTTAGAAAATAATTCAAATCCTCCTCATGGGCATTAACCACACCAGGCACTCTGCTAAGTGCTCTGTGTAATTATATCATGTAATCTCCTCACAATCTTCTTCTTCTTATTCCTTTATACACGAGGGAACCAGAGCTCAAGGAGTTTAAGTAACCTTGACAAGCTCACAACACCAGTAAGATGGAGATAGGGCTTGAACCCAGGTTTCCTGTCATGAGGTCTTTGACAATGCTGGATCTCATAAGCTCCATCTAAGCAATTTTGGTAATATAACCCTTCAAAGTTTTGCAACTTATAAAAATCACTGAAATGTCACCTTTCAAGCAAGAAAGTGGCCAGGCACAGTGGCTCATGCCTGTAATCCCAGCACTTTCGGAGGCTGAAGCAGGAGGATAACTTGAGCCCAGGAGTTTGTGAACAGCTTGAGCAACATAGTAAGACCCTGTCTCTACAAAAAAAATTTAAAAATTAGTCAGGCTTGGTGGTACGTGCCTGCAGTCCCAGCTACTCAGATGGCTTAGGTGGGAGGATCTCTTGAGTCTGGGAGGTCGAGGCTGCAGTGAACTGTGACAGTGCAACTGAAGTCCAGCCTGGGCAACAGAACAAGACCTTGCCTCAAAAACAAAAAGACAAGAAAGTATAATTTTATAATTTTAGCTAGTAGTTTTTGATAAATAAAATTGTTTCAGGAGGCCGAGGCAGGCAGATCACGAGGTCAGGAGTTCAAGACCAGCCTGGACAAGATGGTGAAACCTTGTCTCTACTGAAAATATAAAAATTAGCTGGGTATGGTGACATGCTCCTGTAGTCCCAGTTACTTGGGAGGCTGAGGCAGGAGAATTGCCTGAACTCAAGAGGCGGATGTTGCAGTGAGCTGATATTGCACCACTGCACTCCAGCCTGGTGACAGAGCGAGACTCCGTCTCAATAAAAAAGAAAAAAAAAATTGTTATATTCCGCCCATTTCAACTTTGTGGTCTTTTAGTATGTCCAAGATTATCTAAAACCTCAACCTATGTGTCAGGACTATCTATACAACTATTTAAAGTAAACTTTTTTGTTTGAAATTGGTGGCTATCTTATGAAAGTCAGACTTTCTCATAGATGTCACTTGCTCAATGAAGAGTTAGTATTTTAGTGTCACTCAGAGTTCTGACTGTTCTCAAAGCCCCTGATGGTGCCTAACAAATAATCAGCTGAGGAGTGAGAAGAGGCCAGTCCCTCTAATGCTAAATACCATCCCACTTTAAGACCCATGTCTTTTAAATTCTTTTTCAAAGCCCTCTTCTGCCAGTCAGTAAAAATATAAAAATCATTGAAAGACAATGAATCATAAATACAGGGAATTAATTAATGTTTGGGACCAACATAAACTCAAAACTGAGGTCTGCTCTTTTTTAGCCATTCTTTACTGCTGGAGACACCACAGCATTGATGGTCACTGGGTAAGAGACTGTTGCTGACACAAACAAATACAAGCTTGGATTTCCTCTTTGTCACTATGATTTGTCCAGTCCATTGAACCTCAGTTTCTTCATCTGTAAAATGAGGATAGGACTTCTCTTGTCAGAGCTTTTGAGAGGCTTAAATGAAAGAAAATATATACTAACACTTAGCCCCGGCCCTGGCGTTTAGTAGATGCTGGGAAAATGGACCTCTCTGTGACTGATCTTGTTAGTCTTCATATTCTGTTGTTTCCAGGTCTCCAAATAAAAGAGATTCTCCAACTAAAAATGATTTACTCTGATGGTTATTAGGACTTGTATTTAGCATACCCTTAAATTATGCCTCTAGAAATGATACATCTCATTGGCAAAACCACCCAATGAGATTTAGTAAGTTATTTGTAAATGTTCCCAGACTTTCTATTATCTAAACTTTGTATTAACTGAACTTGCTACTATCTAAACGTTTTGCTATTATCTAAACCACACCCAGTTTTTTCTTGAACGTAATCATAAGAATCAGACCTTTTCCATTTTTTTTTTTAACATGGACGTTACCCAATTTTTCTGAGATGGGATAGTTATAAAGAACTTGAACATCTCCCCACAAACCGTGTTCTGTCTTAAGATCTGGAAGGGGCAGAGCATAACTGGGAAGTGGAGATGTTTTAGCCACGTTTATTGTTCTAGTATTTAACAGCAAACTTGAAATTATTTTCTTGGCTTTATGAACACTGTCCTCTCCCATTTCCATTCTTATGTCTCCTGTTTCTCTTTCTCACTATGCTTTTCTGACTCATTCACCAGTTTCCTGACTGTGAGTTCTCCAGGGTTTGATTCTTCACCTCTTCCTTTCTCAAATATTTAATTTTTACAAAGTTTTGAAGAAATGTAGTTGCTTATTTCTTATTTTGATGCCAGATTGGAATGGCTGTAGCTCGTAGCATTATCCCTTAAGAAATTACATACCCATGCATCATTTAGAAAAGCTGGGGGTAATAGCATAACTTGAAGCCTTTTATTACACAGTTACCATTGCACACACAGGCAAATAATATTCTCCCAATACATTATGAAAAGGTGTGACAGAGTGGTAGATAGAATTGGCAGTAAGAACTAGTGCTAGTTTTCTTGATTCTGGAAATAGTTGATTTGAAATTTAAAATAAGTGATAATTTTATAATTATTAAAATGTAAAGTTTTATTAAAGTTTTAAAACTTTAAAGTCTTAAAAATTAAGTACTTAATTTGAAGCATATGTGTAAGCTATGTATTAGAGCATGGTTTCTGTATATTTTAGAACTGTTTTATGAGAATGCTTAGAAAAGGAGGATTTGTGCCCTCAAATAGCATCCCTTCTGCTATGCAGGTTTGGGTTTCAAAGATCCAGTGCTCTTCAGTGATGTAAATATTTCTAATTTAAAATAATTATTGTAAATTGTTTAGTTCTTAAAATCTAATTTTTGGTAAATCAGTAGTGAAGATGAGGCTGCAGAAATTATACAGATTATTGCTAAAACCTCTATGAAAATAGTTGTGATCCATAATCAGTCATGCAATTTTATTGCTGGAAGACTTCTCAGGCAACTTCTATTTCATCAATCTGACTATTCAGGTAGGGAAACCAAGGTTCAAATTGCATTAGGAATATCTCTGTGGAAGTCAACATGGTGAAACCCCGTCTCTACTAAATATACAAAAAATTAGCTGGGCATAGTGGTGCGTGCCTGTAATCCCAGCTACTCAGGAGGCTGAGGCAGGAGAATTGCTTGAACCCAGGAGGCGGAGGTTGCAGTGAGCCGAGATCGCGCCATTGCACTCCAGCCTGGGTAACAAGAGCGAAACTCCGTCTCAAAAAAAAAAAAAAAAAAAGAAGATGTACTGGTTGAAGCTGTTAGTTCCAATTAGAGCCCACTCTGACTGAGCCAAAAAGGAATTCCTTAAGGAACAGGGGGTAGCTGGTAGAGAAATCCAGGCAAGTACAGCAGAAGAAATCTAAAGCTTTACAGCAGGAACAATGCACAGTAACACTATGAGGCTTTCTCCTGCTGCCACCACAGCTCAGTTTCTGTCACATTTAGAACTGGGTGCCGGAACTCTGTCACTACTGATGCAGAAAACTCAAAATCCTTATTATAACATGGATTTCCTGGTGGGCAGCAGCCTGTACACGTTGCTCACCTCCAATCTCATTCTTGTCTGACACATCTGATCGGCCAGCGTACATCATATGCCTTCACACTGCTACAAGGGAATCTGGGAGTGTGAGTTTTCTGGATCCTGCTTTGGGAAGGCATGGACTGATGAGGTGGGAAATTATCAATATGTGGTGAGGGTTTTCAAATGTGTGGCCACCTGCTGAATGACAGATATCCATGAAAGAAAGGAAAACAGGAGAATTACCTAACTGTATAGAAGGAAAACCATAGATGACAGGTTATTCAGAAACATTAGGCCTTTCAAACGGAAGGAAGTGCAAACAACTTCCCTCCCAGACTAGCAGGGAGGAGATCTATGAAGGAATAAGCACCTATCAGAGAAATACTTTTGTGATTGGTCCTGGGTCTGCCACAAATAGCTGTGCTAACTTTGGCAACGCAGCTCTCTTCCCAGGTTCTTACTTTTCTCACCCCTAATAGGAGCGAGGGTCTGGATTAACTCTTTGGGTATTGTGGAGGATGTGCTGACATTCAGCACCGGCATCAGCCCACAGTATCCTCCTACCACCTGTGGTTTGTGAGATGACTGTCTGTTAGACAAGAAAGCATTTTTATTTTAATAATTACACTTATATTTTAATGTGCTATAAAAAAAGTAAGCTAGCACATCAACTCCTAATCCCATGGATATTTTTATTTATGGCGAGGCCGAATTGAAGGTTAAAGTACATCTAATTATTTTATAATAATTACAATAATTATAATAATACAGCTATGGCAGGTTTAAAAAATATTATGTAAGTAATGTACAAATAATAACCAGAGTTTGAGAAATAATATCCGGTTAATTCTCACCTTTTAATGTACATAATAAGTCAGCGTAGCTTTTATTAAAATGAAGATTCTGATTCAGGAAGTCTGGGGTGAGACTGAGATTCTGCTTTTTAACAAGCTTCCAGTTGGTGTGCTGCTTCTGGCTTGGTGGCCACATTTTGAGCAGCCAGGAGACTGAATTTTGCTGAAGGTAGGTAGTTTAGGCTACCCATAACCTAAACACCAACTGGAGAATCTGGTTAAAATGCAAATTCTCAGGTTCCAAGCCAAGAAATTTGGATTCACCAGAGTGGGGAAGAGCCCAGGATTTTATATATTTAATAGGCAATCCCAGGAGTTTCAGATGCAGGTGATTTGAGAACCACACTGGCAGGAAGGACACCCTCAGGGATTGTGATGGCCGTAGCACAGCCGTGGAACAACAGTTTCCTTTCACTCTAAGGAAAGGAGCCCCTTTCTACTTAGAGCAGAGAATGTTCCAAAAATTTGTTTCTGTTTATTTTGTTTTATTTATTTTTTGATACAGGATCTCACTGTCACCGAGGCAGGAGTGCAATGGTTCAATCTCAGCTCATTGCAACCTCCACCTCCTGGGTTCAAGCAATACTCCTGCCTCAGCCTCCCGAGTAGCTGGGATTACAGGCGTGCACAACCACATGTGGCTAATTTTTGCATTTTTAGTAAAGACAGGGTTTCACCATGTTACCCAGGCCGATCTCGAACTCCTGACCTCAGGTGATCCACCCACCTCAGCCTCCCAAAGTGCTGGGTTTACAGGCGTCGGCCACTGTGTCCAGCAGGAAAATTTGTTTTGTTACCATGTGATTACTCATCTGTACTCTTCAGGAGCACAGAAATACATTCAGAGATAGGCATCATTGAGCTGCCTAACTCTGGAAGCTATGCCCAGGGCCCATCCCTATGGGGTGTGGCCTAAATTAGTCACCCTGTGCTATTTTTGTCACAGGAGAAATTAATGTCAGTGAAACCTAGATGAGCTGAGTTTTAGTTTACTTTTAAAAAGGAATGACAATACTAATGATCAACAACAACAAAAAGGGGATATATACGCTATACTTCCAACAAGAAGAATTATAAGGCCGGGGGCAGTGGCTCACATCTGTAATCCCAGCACTTTGGGAGGCTGAGGTGGGCAGATCACTTCAGTTCAGGAGTTTGAGACCAGCCTGGCTAACATGGTGAAACCCTATCTCTACTAAAAATATAAAAATTAGCCAGATGTGGTGCTGTACACCTGTAATCCCAGCTACTCAAGAGGCTGAGGCAGGAGTATTGCTTGAACCTGGGAGGTGGAGGTTGATATACATATGCATATATGTATATATGTGTATATATAGAGACTTTATATATCTGTATGTGTATATATATAAGGACAGAGTCTTCTACTCTGGAAATGTTAGCATCTTAAAGTTGGAAGGGCTCTTATTTCACCAGATTTTTCACAGAAATAAAAGAAAAAAGATAAGGTGGCTATGAGGAGTACCTTGAAGGGGATGTCAGAGGGCCCTACCTGCCTTGACTGCTTGGTGGTGTAGGTATAGGGCACAAAGCTGTGGTTGAGTTCACCTTTTTCATTCCACTGGCCATCACTTGTCATGACTCGACACAGCACTGTGTCCAGCCTGTCCTGAGGTCTGTGTTCCTCAAACAGTGACCATCACCACCTCCTTCATTCATACCCCAAGTTCAGGGTTCAGAGCCTTTAATGTGGTTGGTGTACAGCTTTTCATGTATATATTTTAAATTTTTACAATTTTTTTCTCTAACTCCATAATTCATTCAATACTTATTAGTTGGTCTTCTTCTATAAGAAAGAGTGACTTAACCCCTCTATTCACTTATTCATTCATTTCTTTACAGCAGTATAGACCCATGAATTTATATTGTAGCCACTGGTTTCAAATCTATTCTTATTAATTTTGAAGTTTGTAATATACTATAATATAAAATAATCTGGCAGAATTCTGACTGTTAAACTACACTTTTTAAAAAAATCCATTACACAGTTTTGACTGCATTTGCAAATCCTGGTTGTAGTCATTACTAATCCACTTTATAGTTTCAAAAGAGGTCTTCGCGGGGAGCCTATTTGCGAAGAGCACCCAGCGTCGTTCCTTTATTCTGGTAGTCACAGGGTGACAGCCAAGGGAGCGAGGGAGCTGTACCTGTCATCAGCCGGCCGAGCGCAGCCCACACAGCACGTGGCCCGCGTCACAGGCTGCGTTACTGAGTGAGCCAGTCTCCAGATGCCAGGCGCATGACTAATCCATGGAGCTGGACGTCCCTCCCCACGCATCCCGGGCTCCCGGGGCGGGGCTGCCGGGGGTGGGGTGGGGGGCGGGGTGTCTCCGGCGTCGCCGTCCCGGGACCGCCCCTCCCCGTCGCACTCTGCGAGCCGGGCTGGAGCTCCCAGCGGAACCAGCGGGAGCAGAGCGCAGCCGGGAATGCAGACCTCCTGAAAACCAAGCCGAGGTCTCCGGAGCCCGGAGTCCACGCAGCGTGAGTGAGTACCGTCTTCTGCCGCTTTGCTCCGGGCCGCGCGGGCTCCCAGGTCGAGCGGCCCGTGTCCCCCGCGCCCGGCCCTGCTCTGCCTGTCCGGGGCCCGGACCCTGCAGCGGACTCCCCGGGCTCTGGACATGCGCTCTTCCTACTGTGGTAACCCTGGCGATACTGTGCGTTCTGGGTTTAGCTGTGTTTCTTGGCGATCCTCCTCCCCGTCGGTAACACGGTTACTGCCCCTTCCGCTGGGAATGTATCTGGTGACCGGACGCGTAAGGTTTCGAAACAGGGGATTTGTGCGGCCCGGGACAAGTGCCGAAAGAAGGAAAGCAGCAGCTATGTCAGTTTGGTTTGGCACCTTTATCCCTAGGGTTGGAGATGGCCCTTCTCCTCCCCAACCCTGCCCCACCCCGTGATGACCTCCGTTTTAGAGCGTGAGCTCACTCTGACCTTTCTGCGCACCTGATACATACTGGGTGTGGCGTGGCAAGGGTTGTAACATGTTTCGGTTCCATTTCCTTGACACAACCTGAGACAGTTGTAGGATAACATCACTGAGGGTTACTTGGTGTCTATCTTTTAAGACTACAAAGTGTTTTCACAGAGATTTAACAATCTCTTCCGTGTGGTTAGGGACCCGGCATTCTCCACTTACACACAGGCAGGGGACAAGTTCTTTATTCCCATTCTACAGCTTCGGAAAATGAGGCAGAGAGTTTAGGCAGCCTCCCTAAGGGTTGGGACTTTGGGACCTCTCTAGTTTTCTAGGAACCCACCTATGCATCAGAATGACAGAAATGCTTAATCAGCAGCTCCAGAAAGTTCCTGCTGTTTGAGATGTTTTCCAGAGGAAAAACCTCTGCATTGCAGGGAAGCTCAACAAGGAGTGGCATCTACTGCTCAAAAGGGGAAAGTAATCAGTGCTAGAGCTTATATTAATATAGAGTGCTTCTTTCTGATGTTTTGCTTGTAGGCATGAATTCAACTTTTGCACACTGATTTTTCAGTATCTAAAAGGAATATTGAGTTGCTGGGAATGTGGTGGGGAGGGTGTGCTACCTGGGTTCTAGGAGGCAGTATGGGATTAAAATGAAGTAGGGAAATATAGCAAAATCTTCGGAACAAGGAAACGCCACATCTGTAGACTGATGGAGAAGGAGTAAGCCACCTATAGCAATGAGACTGACTAGGGAACCCGTGTGTGCAGCAAGGACTCTTGGTGTCTGTTATGAACTAGCATGCTTTGTAGACTGTGAAACAGTGTTCATGAAGCAGCACATTCAAGTATAATTATTTACTGTGGTTGAGTTCAGATACTTTGAAAGAAGAGTCCCAATGCATGAGAATAGTTGATTATATAGAATTACTGGGGAGTTTTGGTTCATTGGTTACTCTCTGGTAGAATTGATTGAGTATAACATCTCTCCTGCAATGAAAATGTAAAAGATAGTATGTAAAATAACAGTTTGAAATAATGAAACCAAAAAGAAAAAGAAAGCATTTTCTTTTCATTTGAACTAACTTTTTAAAATTGGCCAAGTATTTATGTTTCTATTCATGGCTATAATAACATTTAACTTTAAGTGATCACTACTTCTTAGGTGGAAACATTTACTTTTTCTCAAAATATGAACTATCTTAATTAGTCCTATTCAAATAAAATCTCTATAACCCATACTCTTCTATGTTCGTATATATCTTTGTATCTGCTCTTTCATTATACCTTATAATTCCCTCAATTTGGAGATCATATGTATCTGGGATATCTGTTTTAGCATTGGTGTGTCTAACCTCATAAGAAGAACATATTGCATAGTTTTTCTGATATATTGAATTAGCAATCTGCATACTAGAAAGTTACAGGAGGTCTTCACAAACATTGTATTTTATTTTTTCTCTGTGGACACTCTTGACTTAAAAATGTCATCTTAATATTTCTCAAAAGGCATACTCTTGGCATTTTGGGTGACAGTTCCGAATTGGATAGAGCTCTTTGCTCCCACTGAATGTCAGAGCATTACCAAAAGCACTTTCATGCATTTAAATGAACTTTAGTTGGGTACTACCTCCAATCTTTTTTTAATTGGATAAGAGATATTAAAAAGGGCTAGGCATGGTGGCTTATGCCTGTAATCCCAGCACTTTAGAAGGCTGAGGAGGGAAAATCACTTGAGGCCAGGAGTTCAAGATCAGCCTGAGCAACACAGCAAGGCTGTGATGCGTACCTATGTGGCCGCAGCTACTTGGGAGGCTAAGGTGGGAGGATCAATTGAGCCTGGGAGGTTGAAATTGTAGTGAGCTGTGATTGTGCTGCTGCCCACCAGCATGGGTGACAGAGTGATAAGACCCTGTGTCAAAAAAAAAAAAAAAGAATTGAGCCATACCATTTTGATGGAAAGCCATAAAAATACTCAGTCACATGATTTCCAATTTTTAAGTCAATGTTACATCTCCTAAGACTTGATGTCTTCTGAGCAAATCTGTTTATTTGAACATTGTAATTTGGACAGAAACTATGTAACCATACCACTAGCAAGGTGACATTGTTGGACCCATGTCCTATAGTTCTCTATTGTCTACCCTAAGCAATAATAATAGATTATTAGAAGGTGACTGTAAGAGGTTCTAGTAAAAGAATAGATTAACATAATCTGTATTAAAACAGTGTTAATAGTTCTAATATTAATATTTATATTAATAGTTCTAATATAGCTATAACAGATTAATAGTAACAGCTACATTTATTGAAATGCTGTATTCTAAGCACAGACTGAACCCTTATGTGCTGTGATGATAATGTAGCTATGCTCTTATTATGTTCATTTTACAGATTGAGAAAATAAGAACTACCACACTGTATTGTTTTTTAGGACATAGTTAACAGCTTGCTATGAACGCTTTTCAAAGAATGACCTTCAGTGCATGAAAATTTATCACACACTAAATTCTTATTTTGTTACAGTGATTTCCTCTCAGAATGCAAAATTTTACTATACCATAAGCCCCTAAAGACAGACTCTCCTATAGCATCTACTTCATGTCTTCCACATAGTAATTGCTCACTATTTATTGGATTGGAATTGCTTAATATTTATTGGATTATCTTAATATGAATAGAGCCCTAAGATGCCGTTACCTTAATATAGATTCTTCCTGGTTAGGTAAAAATGATAAAGTAATATTCATTTTTGTTCTCTGGGATATAAGTAGAGTTTTTGGAACTTAATATTTATTTGTGCTTTGGCTAAAGGTTACAGAGTGGATAATCAAAAAAAAAAAAAAAGATGAGCAAGGAACCCTGTTTTTCTTTCTTTTTCTTTTTTCCAGGAGTTTCTTTAATCAGCCAGATGTGATGCTAGCCATACAGAAGTATGGACCACATTATCAAATATAAAGAGCAATATGAAAAGTATTAAATGGCACTGCTATCATGATGCTGTAAAAGCAGAGTGAAAGGTTAAAGAGGGTTGAGGTTCCATCCTTGCTAACATGGTGAAATCTCATCTCTACTGAAAATATAAAAAATTAACCAGGCATGGTGGCACACGCCTGTAGTCCTAGGTACTCAGGAGGCTTAGGCAGAAGACTCGCTTGAACCTGGGAGGCGGAGGTTGCAGTGAGCCAAGATAGCTCCACTGCACTCCATCCTAGGTGACAGGGTGAGACTCCATCTCAAAAAAAAAGAGGGTTGAGGTTAAGCTTGGGAGCCTGTTTTTCTGGGAGTATACAGTAGAAATATGATTTCCTTAAGGGAAATCTGCAACCAGGAGGCAAGGCTAAATCAGAAAAGGCCAACAGCTGCAGATCCTAATGACTGAGATATTATTCCGGTGGAGCCCAGTCAGAGGCAGGACTGCTCATAAGGGTGAAACACATCCAGCCTCCCAGTCATTGGCTTACCTCATGCATTATTTTCTTAATCTCTTCTTCCCATGCTTTCCCCTGAGACACTCCAGTTTCTGTTGCACACCGTTGCTTGTGCTGTTTTGTGGAATTGAGAGTTCTGGTTAATTCTTGGACTTTCTGATGAGATGTTCTTGCTACTCTTCCCTTGTAGACAGACTGGATTTTTATCAGGTGTCAGCAACACCTGAGATTTTCATTTTGTCCTGGGGCTCTACGCACTTTACGCATTTCTGCTTCTCATATTTCGGTCTCTTTCTTCACCACTTAACCCAAGGTACAAAAGTGCAAAGACAAGTTCATCAACAATCAGAATAACCTGCCCCCTGAATTCTTTCTAATGACTCATTTTTCTCAGTCTAGTTTCTAATTTCATATTTGGCGGCTGCCACCTGGTGAATACATCTTAGCTAGAGGAGGAACTCATCACACCCAGTTTACTCACCTTTTGTCATTTTCCCTGGTTCCTCTCACAGGAATGGTTAGCACACCTTGGTTTCAAAGTTGTCACTTGGTCTGTTTTGTTGCTATTCATTTTCCTTCAGATCCCTTTACAACACTCTTAAAAAAAAAAAAAAAACTAACATTTAACTTTATTTGGGGAAGATATTTTATATGTTAGAAAAGGATTTTGGGTCTGCTTTTATTGAATGTGTTAACTTTGGTAAGCACTTTTTGTATTGCCAACATACTCATAATTTGCCTCAGTTCCATAGGCCCCATAGTCAAGTACATAGTGATCATACTGATTAAAGTGTAAGTGAACCAGGAAGGCAACATTGATTAGAGAGTCTCACCCGTAGACTTCTGATGAGCTACTAAGGAATGATGAATGGAATTGTGATCTAAGCAAGGCATCTTCAGTTGCAGAGAGCTGTGCTTTAACATTTGGGGTCTCCTTGTCCTCAGACAGAGAGTGCATGCCAGTAGGTTGATTCCAGAATAACCCATGGCTCTGGGGCTCTCCCAACCCCTGTCCCACAAATGTGCTGCAACTTCTTAGGATTCTCTTAGACAGTGTTTCGTGATGTGTGGTCTGCAGAGAAAGTGCATCAAATTCTCCTTTGATACTTGATAAAAGTGGAGTTTTCTCCAGCCACACCTCAGACCTACTCCTATCAGTATCATCGAGGAATACATGGCTTGGTAGGCTCTATAGGTAAATCCTTACACCTGTTAAAGCTTGATAAGCGCTGCTCTAAGAAAGCGATTGGACTATAAAAAGCCCATCTGTAAGTAGTCTTATGGCCTGAGCAGTGAAATTTTGGTAAGGAATTTAGCCAGTTACATAGGGCTTAGACTGCTGAATCACAGGGAAGGTCTCTCATGAACTGAACTGATTGATGTGCATGGCCCATGTTTGGAGCCTGAGCAAGGTTGTGGACCACTCACATTTCACTCAAAGTTGCCATAAGAGATGAAGGCGTTTGGCATGCAAGCATACTCCCTGAATTCTATGATGAACTGAGGTCCCCCATACAAGTGACTTAAGGGTCAGACCTAGATCACACCTCAGGGCCTCCAGCGTTGCCTAGGATAAAGTTGTTGGGAAAAGTATGAGCTGTGAGTGCTGTTCCCACCGAGAAACCAGGAGCTCAGCCTCCTGCGCATACTGTTTCCTCATTAACTATACTAACAGAGTGGCCAGGGAAGGTAGCAAGGAATAGAATCACTTATACATTTTTCAGTTACATGTACCTTTTCCTTATTGTGAATGTAGGAAGTTGTGTTTATATCCAATAGGGAAAATGAAACCCTTTTATATGACTCCATTACTATGACTAATAATCATCAGAGTTCCTGAATATAAATATTCTCATGCTAACAATATGTTTAAAACAGTGCCTCATATGCTTTTAGACATGTGTCATTTTGTAGTATTTTATTTTAAAAGATGTGTCAGGTTTAGAGGGCCAAGTCTGCATCAGAGAACTGAAACTGGTAGCCAGCATTTTTATTTTTCAGGATTCTTCTCTTTCATATGCCCCATCTCTTTATATTTCTGTGCTGTATTCTGGGTAATGGCCTCAGATCTATATTCCAGTCACTTAAGTTTCTATGCAGTTATGTGTAGTTTATATTTTCACCTATTTTTGATTTGGGTTTTTATTCTTTCTTTTGTGTCTCTGATTTTTTTTTTTTTTTTTTTGAGACAGAATCTCCCTCTCTTGCCTAGGCTGGAGTGCAGTGGTTCAATCTCGGCTCACTGCAACCTCTGCTTCCTTGGTTCAAGCGGTTCTCCTGCCTCAGCCTCCCAAGTAGTTGGGACTACAGGTGCACGTCACCACGCCCAGCTAGATTTTTTGTATTTTAGTAGAGACGAGGTGCCATCATATTGCACAGGCTGCTCTCGAACTCCTGACCATGATCTACCTGCCTCAGCCTACCAAAGTGTTGGGATTACAGATGTGAGCCACTGCACCCCACCTGATTTTTAAAATATATTAAATGTCTCCTTGAGATTTTTCTATTGTCTAAGTTTATTTTTTCTTTTCAGACAGGGTCTTGCTCTGTCGCAGGTCAGAGTGCAGTGGCACGATCACAGCTCACTGTAGCCTTGACCTCCTGGGCTCAGGTGATCCCCCTACCTCAGCTTCCCAAGTAGCTGTGACCACAGGTGTGAGCCATCATGCCCGGTTAGTTTTTGTATTTTTGGTAGAGACATTGTTTCATCATGTTGCCCAGGCTGGTCTTGAATTCCTGGGCTCAACCGATTCACCTGCCACAGCCTCTTTCTTCACCTCTGTTTCTTTCTTCACTACTTAACCTAAGGTGCAAAAGCAGATAGACAAGTTCTGGGATTATAAGTGTGGCCACTGCACCCAACCTGTCTTTAATTTTTGAAGTATAATTTCTCCTGTATTTGTAATGCTGACTCTACCTCGTGGTATTTTGCTTCCTGATTAGGTTTGAAAAATATGGCTTGAAATTCATCTTCAGTGAGGGTGGTTTTCCATGACAGTCCCTCTCCCACTGTGTTGTAGATCTGCCTCTACGAAGTAGTTTTTAGTATGTCGCTGCCTGTGGTCATTCAGATTTCATCAGCATTGATATCTTGGCTTGGAGCTTCCTCTCTACAGGAATAAATTTGGTCCTTGAGTGCCCAATGGCACAAGTTTGGAATTTCCTTCTCTCATATGTGGCCGTTTTTACACTCATGGCTCCAGCCAGAAAGGAAGCTTCCATGCCATTGTTCTGGACAGGTGGGCAGTTTTCAACGCTTGTGTTTGTAGATGATCAGTTCTTAGTAGCTCCTGGCTTTAAGGCAGTAACTCAGCACCGGGCCTGCTGCCAGGATTCCTTTCTCATTAGAGAATTCAATTCCTAGTTCCCAGCTGTTATATCTGTTTCTGATATCCCCATGAGCCATTCTGTCTCAGCCCTGCTCACCAGAGGACTTAGAGTTCCCTCCCCTTTAGGTCACTTGGGAATTTCTCTTACTTCTTTAAAGCTTACCTGTGTATTTTATTTTTTATGTTAAATTTTATTCAGTATTTTCATGTCTGGAACAAAGGAGGTTCTTTTATTAAACACAGACTAATTTTGTTAGACCTGAACAATGGGTTTGGAATGTCTGAAAGCCTTTAAGTGGGGGAATACATGTACTGGTTTGTCACATGCTTATCTTATCTTCATACTGGCCTTATGAGATTCATACTAGCCTGATCTTCATACTGGTCTGATGATAGTCACATCAACCTACACGTTTTCATTTGTTTTTTAGACTCCTCATCTACAGAAATAGACATATATTATTTTCTAAAAATTTAATTACTTGACCATTTGAAAATTGCATCCTGTTTTAAAAAATATCCTGGCAGCTGAGCTGTATACTGGGTGTATAATGTATGCAGCACTAGGGGTTTCCCTCATGTTCCAGAATATCTACCTATAAAATGATAGCATTATTGGGATTGATGATGTCTGCAACACACTACTATTCCTTGTAGTGCAAGAAAGGATGCGGGCTACAGAGAAAGTCACAAGTAACAAGTGTTCCTGGGGTTTAGGGACATAAGACTAAAGAGGACAAGTATTCTTGAGGTACTTCAGGGGAAGCAGGTATGCCTTTGTCCCAGTCTTTTTAGGGAATGTTTAGATTCTTTGGTAACTCCTGGGCTGGCAATATTAGCACCAAAAATCTTATTTTAAATTGGCTGGAAGGTAATTTTGATGAGTCATTTTGCAAATTTATCCTAATATCTAATGTGATCCTTTCTTTTAACTAAATGTAAGGGTGAAGAGACAGAGATTGTCGCCAGGAATAAAGCACTAATGTACAGTAATAGATGGTAGAAAACAGCAGTCATTTCACTGAGCCACTACAAAGCCATCTGTTTAAAATTACCTAAAAGTGATTCTCCATCTCTGGGAATTTTAGAATTACCTGAGGGCTTACAGCTTTTTAGGCCACAGACCTCCTTCCCTCTTCTTCTTGCCCTTTTTCCTTTGTAAATTTCTAAGTGTCCATTGGTCTTCTCCTCTCCCACTATTCTAACTATTGCCTATAAATAATTCTGTACCAGGACCATTTCTACTCATTATGTCAAGAACCACTGAGCTATGGTATTAATGCTTGGCCTGTTACATGGACCAATTGCTTGACATTACATTCATTGCCAGCAATAACTATGAATGTTTTTAGCCTAAAATATTTAAATAGTTATGAATTCCTGCCTATTGTACATACAGTTTCAATGATTAGAATTAGTGATCATGTTTTCCCCCAGCAATATTATAAAACTAAATATGTTCCACGTGGTCTCTTACTTTAACCTTGAGTTTTTAATCAATTAATTAATTATATTTACTTGGAAGTTTAGCCCTAAAGGGTCCACATCACTAAAATAACAGTCTGTCCTCTGCTGAGTATTCAGAGTTCAGAAACGGAGGGTTAATCTTGCTTGGCTATTGAGTTTGACCGTTCTGTTGGTTTCAAGAATCTCTTAATTATTGCAGTATTGTATGCTGAATTATTCTCACTATGTTACTGTGGCAGGCTTGGATTCCTAGCCTGACAATCATATTTTTATACCCGTTCACAGGTTTCCAAAGATTAAATGTGATCAACACTGATCTCCATATTTGCAATTAAAATCTTGGTGAAATACCACTTGATTTCCGGTTGAAGTAGTAGTAAACCATACCTTCTCTATGAATGTGTAACTTCTTCATATCCATATAGGCCAATGAACTGAAAATTTGGGTACCATTCAAATTGGCAAGACAACCTATATAAAACAAAGAAAAAGTTAACCAACGACATTCTAGCTATCGCTGATAATCTGAAAAAATTTCTGGAATGCTCTAGGGGCAGGATTCAGTCTAGCATGTATATAGTTTAGGGAAACTCTACAGGATGTAAATTTTGAAAATAAATGTAAACAAAGAAATTTAACATTTATTAATTTATAGGACAACTACTGAGCTAAGTGATTTACATAAGATTTCATTTATTTCTCTTAAGAGTTGCATACTTTACAACTAGGTAAGGAGGTATTGACAGTTTTATAAATGAGGAGACTGAGGGCGCAGAGAGTTTATATAACTTACCCTGGGTCCCACAAATAGCAGGATTCTAAAATTCTTTTCAGCAGACTAGTCTTACGAAAGCCTTCATTCAGTAGTTTATATCTAAGTAGTTTAAATAACTGAGAGGGGAATTTGTATCTAAACTTAAACCCTAGAAATCAATATTGTGCTTTCTTTTGTTATACACAGTATCTTAGTACTGTTGAAATTCTGATGGGTGAGGTTTCCTGCTTGCATGAAAGAGAGTATTGTACACTGATTGGAATTAGGAGATAATAGTTTGACAGTTTCTTTAGACATTTTACATGGGCAGTAGAAAAGGAATAAATTAGCCATTTGGAACACGGTGAAATTTTTAAATAGTAAAATTAAGTGGCACATAACTGAAAATGCTCTTATCCTATAGGAAATAAGACAGCCTTATCCTATAGAAAACTTTTGCTTAGATTGAAATATAAGTAGCAGTGCTCATATATTTACAGCAATTTCAAATTCAAATGAATCCTACTTTAAAATCTGTTCTTCTATTCCATTGAATTTTTATCTGATGGGAAAGTGGAATGCAATGCAGTGGAATGTATCATTATATGAAACAGGCGCAGAGCAGTTTTGAAATTTGCTCAAGGTCACACAATTTAGCAGAGCTGAGATTAAAACTCAAGTGGCCTGGCTCCAAAGCCATTCTTTCAACCATGACACAACTTTTTTTTTTTTTTTTTTTTGAGACAGGGTCTCGGGGTCTTGCTCTGTCATTTGGGCTGGAGTGCAGGGGTGCGATCATGGGTCACTGCAGCCTTGATGTCGGGGCTCAAGTGGTCTTCTCACCTCAGCCTCCCAAGGGCCTGGGACCACAGGTGTGTGTTACCACACCTGGCTAATTTGATTCTCTTGTAGAGATAGGGTCTCACTATGCTGCCCAGGCTGGTCTCAAACTCCTGGGCTCAAGCAATTCTCCCACCTGAGCCTCCCAAAATGCTGGGATTATAAGAGTGAGGTGAGCCACTGTGACCAGTGGCCATCTCTAATATTTGCAAAGATTGATACAACACTGCCTCTTCATTATTTGCAAAGTTTAAACTTGCTGTCAGTATACATTCATGAATTTTTTCTTCTTAGGTGGTTTCCAGAATGACATTTTATTTCACTCCCCATTTTCATGTTAAGCTATCCTGTCTCTTAAACTATCTTAAACTATGCTCATATGTTCCTCCTCACTTTCTGTTAGAGACATTTTGAGTCTATCATTTCTGTGGAGATTTAGGCTTGCCCTTGGTTTTCCAGCACAAATACCCATAAAAGTTCTTGTGTTCCTTGCTCTCTATTAGGTTTACACCTAAGGAATGAATGCATGATGGAAGTCAAATAGAAAGCTTCTGGGATGATTGTTCAGCAGAGCTCAGAATTTCTCATTCTTATACCATAATCATATAATCAATAACCATATATTCTTTAGATAAGCTCATAATCTGTCAGGGTTGTTATAAATATATGCTCTTGCTACCAAGATTCATCTTTATTTGACTGGAACGTGGGTCTAAACCAACTATGCATTTGAATCCAAAGAAAATGCCACAATGTAAAATAATATTTCAGATTCTTTTCTTTGAGAAAGATCAATATGTAACTTCTCAAAGCAGTGGTCAGGCTGGGCATGGTGGCTCACACCTGTAATCCCAGCACTTTGGGAGGTCGAGGCTGGGGAATCACCTGAGTTCAGGAATTTGAAACCAACCTGACCAATATGGTGAAACCTCATCTCTACTAAAAATACAAAGTTAGCTAGATGTGGTGGGGCGCACCTGTAGTCCCAGCTACTTGGGAGGCTGAGATGGGAGAATTGCTTGAACCCAGGAGGTGGAGGTTGTTGTGAGCCGAGATCGCACCACGGCACTCCAGCTGGGTGACAGAGTGATACTTTGTCTCAAACAAAACAAAACAAAACAAAACAAAAAGCAGTGGACAGCACAGAGTTACTCTGTCATCCTGAGGCCAAGCAAAGAAACTTCTGAGGCTGTTGGCATTGATAAAATAATAAAAATCACTGCTGTCTATAGATGTACCACATGCCAGGCACCAAACCAAGCACTTTATACACATACCATCATTTAATCCTCACTGCTATCTTATGAAATAGGTATCATTTTTTACATCCATTAAATGAGTTTAAAAACCTCAAATTTGGAAGGATTAAGCAGCCTGCCTGAAGTTGTGCAACGAGAATTAGGCCTCAGGTCTGTGGGATTCCAGAGGCCATGCTATTAACCCCATTTCCCAATCGAACATCTATTCTTGAGCACATTAGTTAATGCCCTTCACTAAAGAATAGCATATAATATTAGAGTTGCAGAACGACAAGATTCTCAAGGCCTACAGTTTACAAATAAAGAAAAGGAGTGCAAGAAAGATTAAGAGCTCCAAGTCACATGGCTAGTCAAGGGCAGTCTTCCTCATGGCTCCTGTAGTGTCTGTTAGCAGAAAGTGCTTGGTTCACAGGCTTATGTAAATCCTCACCTGTCAAAATTCTTGGGGAGGGACAAGAAGCAGAAAGTGTTCTGCATTTTCTGGACCTGACTTCCCTGTTTTGCTTCATTGTGGGCAGCCAAAGATTAGGCATAGTTGGAATTATTTCATACATCAGGAAAAGCAACTGAAATCCCTAGAGATATGAATGCAACTTCAGGAAAAAAAAAAAAAGGTTTTCTATTCCTTGATGACTGACCTAGGCTGTGTAGCTTGCTCTTCTCTTTACTTACAAAATTATCATCCCATCAAAAAGCACTGGAAACCTAGAGTTTGGAAAGCAATGAAAATGAAGCAGTTGCCTTGTAGAACTGAAAGCTCAACTTCGTGCCTTATGTGGATTTTTTTTTCCCTAAGTTCTTGGGGTGGTCCAGTATCAGAGCTCATAATCGGATACTCAGAGAGTAAGGCCAGTTGTCCTTCTAGGTTGGCTTTAGAGCACAGATCAGCTGTGACTATTGTCGCAGTTGCTAGGCAATGCTTGTATGTTTATTTTGAGGTCTGCCCCCATGTTGCATCAGAGGCCAAAGCTTCATGTGCTCTGCACTCCCCAGAACAAGTAAAGCTCTTTATTTTTAACTAAACTGTTCCCTTGTAATATATTTTATGGATGTACAGCCTACTCTGCCAAGCAATAGTTATCTTCAGTTTCTTCCTAATAGTCCAAATTCTCTAAATTTTTGCATTCGACTTCATCTAACCTGTTGCGTTCTGGACCGACTGTCTCTGGTACTTTCCTGACTCTAAGTCTTGAGCAAGCTGTTTTGCTCACCTGGAATGCCTGCCTGATCCAGCATTTTGTAAAATCAAAATATTTTGTTTTAATATTTGAAATGAGGGCAGTCAACTTGTTAACAGCAAAAAGTTTATGGACATTAATGTTATATCTATGTTCAGATTCAGGCTCAGCCACTTCTTAACCATGTAATCTTAGATAAGTTATTTAACTTCTCTAAGCCTCAGTTTTCTCATTGATAAAATGCAGATAATAATGTTCGCCTCTCAGAACTTTGTGATGATATATTAAAATCAGATACAGAGAGCACCTGTCACAGTTCCTGGCATATGGAAGATTCTCTAAGTTGCCACCTCCCTGTAGATGACACTACAATAAGCATCCAATAAATAGTCCCTGCCTTGTCTGTGAAGCCTTTCCTAACCATCTTCCAAACCGGCACCTCAGAAATAGTCTCCCTCTTCTGACAACCTGTAGCATTGTATTGTACCTAAGATCTTATCACAATCAAACTTGTCAAACACTATGTTCTGAGGTATAAGTTAGCACCGTAACTAGATCTGCTAGCACAACGCCGTATTGTCCCCAAAAGAGTTGGCTGAATTTCATTCATAGATGATGCATTGTTTATCTCTCATCAGAATCACACTTTCTGTTATAAACATTATACCTTGTTAGATGACTCTAGGAGGTCTCTTTAAAAGCACCATTATTATACTTAATAATTAAAGGGATTGCAAGAATGTATGTCATGCTGTGACAGCATGGCAAACAACAGACATCTGAATATTCATTTCCTGAAGTGAATAATCTATCATTACAGAAACAAAAATGGAAGCCTGTATTCAATAGACGTATAAATGGTGTTTAAACAATGTCCATGTCTTCCTTACAAAAGCCCCTCACGAGCTGCCTTGTTTTGTTGCAGGTATCTTACAGGAAGCAGCTCAGGGTTTTGTGTGTAGTTGTGTTTTTTTAAAAGTTGTACAACTCCTGGTTGATTACAATAATAATGTAAATGACCTAATGTTTAAATTGTGTTATTCTAATCAGTTTTCTGACCTGTGCTATCAACAGAATTTCTGATGATCTAATAGTAAAACTCAAGGTTGATTTTGTGCCATCAAATAATACTCTTGTGTTTATTCATGCACAAATTCATACATTTATCTCAGATACTTGTTAAGCAACTACTATGTTAAGACTCTGTGGATGGGATGGGTGGCAACTCAAACAGGCTGGTGCCTGCCCTCATGGAGTTCACATTTGGCTGTTTTATAAACGTTGGGAGGAAGGGATTTTTTTTCATACATGATTGCCTTTATTTCAATATTTGAGCTGTGTTATTAAATAAGAATCTGATCATGGTTTAGGACAAATTATTCATTTTTCTCTTGTACATCTAGCAGAGCTATTTTTAAAAGTTAAAATTAGTTATTGATTTCTCACATTTTTTAATTTAGAAAATTTTTTGTATTTGTTTTGTTGTTTGCCTAAATTGCTCTAAATTTGGTATGTATCTAATTTGAGTCTTACAATAACCCTATGGGGTTCATGGTATTCCCATGATAAGAAACTAGATTCTCAGAAGACTTAATTGACCTCCCATGGAGTCTGAGCCACTTAGCATCCACCCAGATGGAAACTTAAATCTTTTGATTTATTAAATATGTTCTGATTTCTGCTTAAAAAAAAAAAAAACCTGAAGTATTAAAACTATATTTTATTCCCTGTTTAAATGAAACTTTAATTGACAGCTAGAAAGTGGAAACAAAAATGTGAATCAACTGTGATTTTTGAGCCCCTCTCTGCTACTGTATAGGCAATATGGAGAGTAGAAATGACCTCTGCCTCTTGCTAAATTTATAGCTTCATTGATAAGACATTATGTACACTTAGAAAGGAGCTCAGTAACCCTCCAACACAGAATACATGATTCAGTGTTAAAATGAGGAATACAAACACAAGAGCTGAGACGATAATAAGAGCTAAAGCAGATGCAAATAGTGTATCTTGACCTACATCTTCAAGGGTTGGGACAGTGGGACTTGGGCAGGGAAGAGGCTTTCTAGGCAGGGGGAATGGCAAGATGCAAGGCTCAGAAGTGGAGGGGAGTGTGGTAGTGATGGTGATAGCAATAACTGTCATTTGCCCAGCACTTACCACTTGCCAAGAAGTTATTGGTTCACATGCATCAACTTATCCTTAAAACAGTTATCAAAACAATTCAACAAGAATTGTTACTATTTCAATTTTACATTTGAGGAAACTGAGGCACAGAGAGGTTAAGCAACTTGCTCAAGGTTGCACGTGCACTAAACGTCAGCTGGATCCCACCAGGGTCTTGAGACAAGAGTCCACCCTCACGCTCTTACTATGTGTTATGCTGGCTGATGCGGTGCTCCTGAGATCATAAGGACACCATCATGGCTGGAGGGGAGACTTGATGTGGGCCCATCATGAGAGAGGTGAAATAATGGAGAATCTAAAAATCAGGCAGAAGCATTATACTTTGTCTAGGACATATTGGTATTTCATCAGTGTGGAAACATGGTAGACGTTTCTTTTAGAAAGATTAGTCAGCCATAGACAGAAAGGATTGAGAGACAAGTAAGGATAAGGATGGCAACTATTAGATGGAAACTATTAGCAGGAGCTTTCTATAATCCAGGTGTGGGTGATAGGTGATTAGACCTGGAGTAGGGTAGCAGTAGAAATGAAAAGGATGTAATGGTGATAAGACCTGGAACTGGCACTGAATCAACGGGTGAGTCTATGCCAGGTGATTTCCCAAGAGCAGCTTCAGATCCAGGCGGTATTACCCCCGTTTTACAGATGAGGAAATATGGAGACTCCAAGAGGTTAGTTAATTTGGGCAATTAAGCATTGGAGCAGAGATTTGAGCCTGTATCTACTTTTCTTGGCTTCTTCTCTTTAAGTTAAAATAGTACAGTCTGGTGATAAAGTAGAGTTGCTGATAAGGCTTGAAGAATTCCTCCCATAATAAGAGACACCTAAAGTCATGGGGAGAAATCAACGTTCAGAGGGAGCAATAATATCAGAGAAAAGGCAGAGCCCAAATATTAAAGAACACTGGAGGGAGGGAGGAGGGATAGGACTGAAGAACTACCTATCAGGTACTATGCTTATCACCTGGGAGATGAAATAATCTGTACACCAAAACCCCACGACACACAGTTTACCTATTTAAAAAAATGTACACATGTACCCCTGAACCTTAAAGTTTAAAAAAAAAAAAAAGAATACAGAGAAGAATGGAGCAAGTGGAAGAGGCTTCCAGAAGAAAACAAGTCAGAGGTATAGGGAGGGAATCTAGGGCTCCTAAGGCCACAGCAGCCGACAAGGAGATAAGTCAGTGACTCCAAGTGAAACTGCTGTTGGATTGTCAAGCGAGAAGGAGACTGCATGCACGCAGCCTGATGTTCTTAGTAACCCTCAACAAACAAAGGCAGGTTCAGGTGTGTGAAGGGCAAGTAGTGTTGCAGGTGGGAGGATATGGGAATGCTGCCAGTGATGGGGTGGAGAATGGAAGCAAAGTCTGGTGTGAGGAGAAAGAGATCTGACGCATCCAATGCCTCACTCTGCACAAGTTGAGCCAAGCCAGCTGGGGTCAAGGGAGATCACCGTGAGGTTGAATGGCTGGAGGGGAGGCAGAGTGGACTTCTGTAATCCAGTGGCAAGTGCCTGGCAAGAGGCCAGGAAGACGTGAAGGGACTCTAAAGTGTGGTAGACAAAGTAAGGAGCTGAGGGAATGGTTGTTCCATCAGCTAGATGTAGTGGTACAATGGACCAGCACGCATTCTAGAAGCCCCCCACCCCCTTCTACAGAAGCTCTTATCCTCCCACCCTGGCTCACTTGCCAGGACCTGCTGAGGAGCTTACAACCCTCCCCACTCCCATCCAGTCTCACAAGACAGTTAAGCAAGCTTCCCACCTCAGCCTCCCAAGTGGCTGGGACTACAGGTGCATGCCACCACACTCAGCTAATTCTTAAATTTTTTGTAGAGACAAAGTCTCACTATATTGTCCTGACTGGTCTCCCAACTTCTCAACTCAAGCAGTCCTCCTATCTCAGCCTCCCAAAGTGCTGGGATTACAGGTGTGAGCCATTGCACCCATCTGTACATTGCTTTTTAAATAATAATTGTTGAATAGGTGGGTGGGTGGAGAATGATTTCTATGAAGGCATTTTTCTCTGCTTCTTGTTACTCTGATTTGTGCCTTAATTCAAGTTTATAAATGATTACTAATATTCAGGATATTAAGACAGTTACATGGGCCATTTGGGAGGGGAAGTATTTTGATAGCAGCACTTAAGTCGGATTTACAGTATTAATTCTTTAGAGGTATTTTGGTGTATATGAGCACTGGTGGTTGTGCTTTAAAATTGGCAACCTGTTGATGTTAGCAGGACCAGCCAAGTGGCAGGCACTGCAGTAGAGCAACACTGGGTTAGAAGTCAGATGGCCAAGCTCCCAGGCCTGGCATACACAGCTCAGAGGGTCCTCATGCAGAGAGTGCTCCTTTCCAGCCCGAGCGATGCCTCCTTATCCTCCAGTTACCGCATAACCAGCCACATTCTCAGAACTGCCTGTCTCAACTATCCACTGAACTAGCTATGGTTCCCTCATCTACATTCTTATGGAACCCTATGACTTTCCTTTGTAGCAAATAATTGTTGGAGTGATTATTTTGCTAATGCCATCTTTGACTAAGCTATAGATTTCATAAGGGCAGGGACGTGCCCATTGGTTTCACCCCTGTGTCCCCAGCACCTGACACAGTACCTGGCACAGACTGTATTCTGGATAAATACTTGGGGAGCCAATTAACTCTGGTAAAATCTTGAACTTGAGATTCCATTTTTCCCATCTGTTTAAAACCTGTGTATTAAAACTTGTATTATACTTTATCACTAAGGTGCTTTCTCTTTGAAGATCTATGGATTAACCCTTCACAATTTTTTATTATAAACGTTATCCACATCAATGATAGGAAATTCAAACAATGCAAAAGAATATAAAATGAAAATGTATTCAGTCCTTCACTGGAGATTACAAATACTGAAAGTTGCTTGTCTTTACAGAGAGAATAAAAAGTGAACAAGCTGCCATAAGCCAGAGTCGAATGGGTTAATAATGGGGTGGGCGTACTCACCATTTCTAACTCCCATGAAGCAGCTTTCATATTTCAATTTTAAAATGGTTAGTGTCTTAGTGAGGGAAGAAAGCTTTCATGCAGGAATCTGTGCTGCCAACAGGGGCCAACTCCTTGAGCTGAATTCCCACTATACTCTGCTCCATTGCTGATTTATAGCTATTCTATGTAGAGATTTTACTGTTGATGGGGGTCCTTTGAAAGTTTTTTCCTTTCTGGAATTTGAGGATAACTTCAAGATATTGTTTAATAAAGTAAAAAGGCAGGCTAGACAATTCAAGGCTGTGTGATTTTAGGAATGATTTAATACATTTGGATGTGTGGAAAATAAGTTAATGTCTACCTAAAGATTTTCAGCTTCAGAAGCCCTTTCACATAGAGTGTTTAGTTTCTATGTTGGTGTCGCATGGTTGAGGGGAATCATTAAAGGAATGGAATGCAGCAAAGTAGAATTTCTTGAGTTTGAATGGAAATTTGTACAACCAATTCTACTTGTAGAAGGATAGAATTATATAAATATGGGGACATTAATCCCCATAACATTTTTTAAATATTTTCAAGGAAAAAAGTAGATATTCATATATTTATCCATTAATTTGACAGAGGGAAAATCTATCTTGGTATATTTTCCAGTTTTCAATACCAAAAAGAATGTGAGAGAGGCCATTCTATGCCCTGCTACAGTGACCGGGGCTTAGTGTGTGTGTGTGTGTGTGTGTGTGTGTGTGTGTCTGTGTGTGAGAGTGTGTGTGTTTATGTGTGTATTTTGGTGGAAGAGGGTGTCCAGTTGGTACCTAAGGGTTATCAGGAATAGTTATGTTTATATGATTATTTTTTAAACATAAGTATACTAACGCTTTGGATTTCTATATGTAAATTATGATAGTTTAACTACAAGCATCAATGTGTTCTACATTAACTGAGGTTTGTGGGGAAGTGATTTTGTTCATGGGCCATAGGCTTTAGTGGGTTTCATACAATCACCTTGAGTGATAGTGTATTGGGGGGTGGGGAAAGGTAAAGGAGAAGCAGAGATGTGCTCATGCTGCCCTGTGACTCAGCCTTTGAAGTGGCTTTGGGCCAGGCATTAGAGACAGAGTGAGGTCCATCTTATAGGCTTCCCTGGGTATTGCTGGCAGGGTAGCAGCTGTTTACTGAGAGTCAGTTACTTAAGAAGGAAGCTCATGCCAGATGGAATCCCTGGGCTCTAAAACCTAATGGACTTAAATGTTAAGGAGCTTTAAATGAGTCTGGGTAGGAGTTTGCAAAGATGATAATTATCTGTTTAATATTAACCAGTGTAATACAAGTTAAGTACTAGAATAGTACTCCAAACCATGCATGTATCCACAGGCACATCCCGGTACTTAGATGACTGGATCACAGGGCTGACTCCACCACTGCAAGCATCTGAAGAAGGGTGTTTCTTGAATACTTCAGTTACTATTCATCGCCTCCTACCTTCTAAAGAAGAGCCTAGATGAGACGAGTAACACAGCAGAATTCCCACTGCAACCTTGTCTCCCCTTCTCTTTCTTACATGTCACTGAAAGGACAGTTAGCATCCACCCAAGTCTATTTCCAGGAGTTTTGTCCTTGTTCCTTCTTTCTTATATATTAGGAATAATACACTGGCAATTTAATGAGCATTTACAATTTGCCAGACATTTTGTGCACATCATCTTAAATACAACCCTGCAAATAGATGTTATTGGCCTTTATTTGTATATGGACCTGGAAAACTAAGGCTCAGAGTCACAGAGCTTGCAATTGACAGAGCTGGGGTTTGAACAAAGTTTTGTTAAGTTGCAAAGTCCATGTTTTTTTCTGAAAATAACATAAACAGTAATTATAATATTTACTGAGTGGCCATTATATGCCAGGGAGTAATTCTTATATTAAACTTTCAAGGTAGTTGTTAACTACCAAAGAAAAATTGAGCCTGGGAAACTGAAGATAATAAAATTTAAGTATCTTACTTGAGATTGTTTAGTAAATAGCAGACCCAAATTTTGAACCTATTTGATCTGGTTACGAAGGCTTTCACTGCTGGACACCACCTCCTACTAGATTTTTGTGCTCTAAACTGGGTAAAACCAAGGTAAAGGGCCAAGGGCAGTATGATTAAGAGGACCTGAAGGACCATGTAGTTTGCAGGTTAAAGAGAATCAAACTTTCTATTTCTTTCTTTCCTTTCTAGGTGTCAGCTTCCTCTGGTGCGACCAGCAAGTCTTCCAGTATGAATCCCACAGAAACCAAGGTATGAAAAATGCCAATTGAGTCAATGCTAATTTAAGTTGATTGTGTTGCAAAGCAAAACAAATGTAGCTTAATTGTTGTTGATGAGTTCTATGTGCTGGGAAGTTTTAATTATGGAAGTAAACATTTACTTCCTAATTTATGGGGGTCTTAGAAAACTCAGCTTTCCTTTCAATGCTTACCTCAAACATCAGCTACATGGTTTTAGATTATCTAGAAAAGTGGAGTCACCTAGAGTTGTTTTGTTTTGTTTTGAGACAAGGTCTTGCTCTGTTACCCAGGCCGGAGTGATTACGCTCACTGCAGCCTCAACCTCCTGGATTCAAATGATCCTTCCATCTTGGCCTCTTGAGTACCTGGGAAATACAGAGGCACACCACCATGCCCAGCTTATTATTTTGTTATTGTTGTTGTTGTTGTTGTTTATTTGTAGAGACAGAGTCTCACTATGTTGCCCAAGTTGGTCTCAAATTCCTGGACTGAAGCGATCCTTCCACTTGGGCCACCCAAAGTGCTGGGATTACAGGAATGAGCCACCATGCCAATGGCCAGTTTTGTTTTTGTTTTGAGCCTAGATTTGATTGAGTTTTTTAATTGAAGTTGTTTCTCTTAAGTTTCTCTCCATTTCTCTACATTGAAATGAGAACATAAATTATTAATTTCTTGCTACAATGGTCTTATTATTCTGGCCATTTAAAAATAAATATAAAAGTGAAAGATTATACTAAATAAACATAAAAACATACTGGTTAGTTCAGATGCTTTCCTTAGTTTTCTTTTTTTTTCTGAAATTTGAGTCTTGTGGGGTACCATTTTATTGACAAACCTTTCTTGAGCTGTATTTGGGATTTATTCTTAAAAATTTTTTTTTTTTGAATTTTAGAATTAAAAATTTTCTCTAGTGGGATTATTCACTTTGTTCTGAAGAGCTGGCTGAAGCTGACTTTTAAACCCTCTCCCTCAGTTACTGTATCTCAAGCTCTGTCTCTTGGGAATATTTCAGGGGAGGGAATTAAAGAGGGAGCGTTTTCAAAATTTTCTCAACTAATTTTTGTGTGCCAGTTTTCTTTAAGACCTTTAAGAGCTACCCCAACTCCATTATTACTACATTGCCCTTGTTTAAAATTACCAATCTACTTTTGTTTTCATATCACCTTGCTATCCCTAGAGTTTCCTATCCCCAGGTGGTGTGGCACTATAACTTAGTACTATCAAAGGATCATATGGCCTCATCTTGAATCATCTTCAAAAAACATTACAAATATCTAGAAACACACTATGCACATCTAAGTTCTTATAAATGTCATTTAGCGTTCATTTAAAATTGTAATCTAAAATTATTTTTTTATTTAGTATTTAAATTTACATTGATTTCTAAATTGCTTTCAAAATATACATTACATAATCTCTAATTAATCTATTAGCCCGCTCTACCTAATTATGTCAATCTTAATCTTAAAAAATTAAAAATCTTTTTTTTTTTCTTGAGGCAGGGTCTCACTCTGTCACCCAGGCTGGAGTGTAGTGGCATGATCATAGCTTGCTGCAACCTTGACCTCCTGGATGCAAGTGATCCTCCCACCTCAGCCTCCTGAGTAGCTGGAACTACAGGAGCACACCACCATGCCTGGCTAGTAGTTTTATTTTTCTGTAGAGATAGGGTCCTGCTGTGTTGCCCAGGCAGATCTCAAACTCCTGGGCTCAAGCAGTCCTTGCATCTCAGCCTCCCAAAGTGCTGGCATTACAGGCATGAGCCACTGTTTCCAGCCTAAAATTAAAAATCTTAATTAAAAAAAAATATACCAGAAGCATCTACAAAATAAAAATTCTCATTAAGGCCAGGCACAGTGGCTCACACCTATAATCCCAGCATTTTGGGAGGTCAAGGCGGGAGGATCACTTGAGCCCAGGAGTTTGAGACCAGCCTGGGCAACATAGAGAGATCCTATGTCTACAAAAAATTTTTCAGGTGTGGTGGTGCACTTTTGTAGTCTCAGTTACTTGGGAGACTGAGGCAGGAGGATGGCTTGAGCCCAGGAGATCAAGGCTGCAGTGAGCTGTGACTGCACCACTGTACTCCAGCCTAGGTGACAGAGCAAGACCCTGTCTCCAAAATAAATAAAGAAACAAACTCATTGCATTTAGAGAGCATGAAAACCAACGAAAGATAGGAAAGAGAGCCAGAAACATAGGATTTCCTTTTTATTCTTTTGGTTCTTTTTCATCCTGTTGCCTGATTCTAATCCCCTGTGCCTCAGCTCAAGTACCAACGTTTATTTCAAGCGTGCCCTGTTATCTAGAACAAATTTCAGCAAACTCTTCACCCTTCTCTAAGAATGAATCATGAGAATTCTTAGCAGTCCTGTAAAACTGGACGAAAGTAGGAGGGAGAAGAGAGGGAGAGACAAAAATAAGATGCACATAATGAAGTGTCCCCAGTGGCTGACTAGGGACCACTTTTGGCCTCAAGTCTCTTTCCCTGGAACTTGGTTCCACATCAGCTGTGATATTGGGCAGTCTCTTTTTGCTTTGGTTCCTGTGTCAGTACAGTTTGGAAGAAGGTGACAATAGTACCTATCTCACAAGACTGTGTAAGGAAACATAACGTATATTGGATAATGCCTGTCCTATAGCAAGTATCCAGATGGAGTTGTCTGTTGGCCAGGGCTAGGGAAACAGTGCAGTGTGGTGACTGGAACACACAACCTCAGATCCACCATGGATGTCTAACCTCAATTTCTCATCTCTGAAATGGGTATAATAATACTTGTCTCAGGATTATTATGAAGTTAAAGTGAGTTGACACATGAGATGATTGATACACATTAGTCATTATGGTCATCATTATTATGTTCAGCACAACCACTACAAGAATAAATTTAGCCATTACTGATATAAATGTGCATTGCACTATAAGCTGCCTGTGTCTGTGAGCATACATTCTTAATTGTAGGGTAGCGTTCTCCCATGCAAAATCTTGATTGCCAGATTACAAATTGGAAGCTATTAATAGATTCAAACCACTCTACTACCAGCTGGCTAATTTTCCTTGTTAATCATTTAATAAATTATATTTACATAAACCGAAAGGATGGTACCATAAATAGAAACTCATTAATGAGGATGTAATATGAAAGGATCCAATTTAAAATTTTCTTTAAAAACATTTCAATCATAAGCTTTGTTTTCTTCCCAAAATAGTGTATTGGCGTAGCAAGGGGCCATTATTTGAGGAAAGTATGTCTCTTCATTACTAAAGTAGAAGACATGATAAATTAAGAGGATAGTTAACTTTAGCCTCTTCAAATGAAAAATAAAACAACAACAACAACAACAAAAATAAACAGAAGTTTGTGCTGATACCACCAAGCAGATAAAAAGGAAAGAAAAAGCAGGAAGCATTAGATGCTAGTTTGTAATCTCTGACTTTGAAAAGTCCATGAAATGTTTAATCAAGTTTTATTCCTGATTTTATATCTTGCCTATACTGAGAATGCATGCATGTACTTACTTTTTTTTTTTGGTTTTGTTTTTGTTTTAGCACAAGTAATGTTTAGTTGGATAAAACTGTAAAATATCATACTAAAGATGCTAAGTTACAACCAGTTCTTTAGAAGAATTTCTAGAACTTTAAATTAGATATCTGCATACAGGGCTATGCTGTGCTCGATAAAAATCCATGCACTAAATATTTATAATTTTTTTAGGATTATCTTGACAGAATGTCATAAAGCTTTCAATTACATCTGTCACTACTAGATCATAAACCAAACTTTGGGTACATAGGAAAAAATGATATTCACGTAGTCTTTACATAGGGAAAGGAAAGCAATGAGAAATTAATTTTATTAATGGAAACCTTCACTGAAAAAACCTTCACTGAAAAAATGTAAACACAAACTGAAATATTTGCTCAGGACCTTAGAATGTAAGTGCTTACAACTTCTTAGAGTTATACACATATGCATCGAGTAGATGCAGTAGATGAATAGAATGAATCTTGGTATAATCATTTTAACCCTTTTTATACATGTTACTTATTTGACTGACAGATAAAATAAAATTATACCTGGGGCTGTGCTCTTATATTAGGCCATTCCAATCAGCCAACAGATGGAAGGACCACATCCTCCTAACAAGAAAAAACATAAAAAACAGGTGATGTTGTTCATTATACTAGGGCATCGCTATTTACTAATGTTACATCACCTGCTCAGCATGTGCTAATAACTGCAATTCACAGTCTTCTGTTAACGCTCAAATTCCATTATGGACTTTCTGTAGGCTTAGCTGCTCATCAGCCACATTCTGGCACTAAAAATAATTTTCACTGCTTTCTGTGCCCTCAATTCTGTCACCATCCCATTGTGTTACACTGTCAGCCAAAATCCAGGATGAGTATTTGACTGATAAAAACATCTTGTTAGTGGCATAGAAGCATAGTACCCTTGGCTTTGTGATGAGGGTTTTTATTTTCTGTTGCACATGTATTAGCTACAATGTAAATAGTAATCTTTACATATCTTTGATATACATAGCAAGAAGACGTCAATTGCTCCCTGAATAGTAAGAACAGAATATTAACTAGTATGCTTAATTTTCTCTAAAGAGTTGCAATTTCAAGCAAAATGTAACAAACTTAACTGATAAAGTTTATAATTACATCAAAATAATCTCTTCTGAGTTTCCTCAGTTGAAGAAAACCTGTGATAATCTTTGTAAACTATGTCTGTCTTTCTTTTTGTTCTTTCTTTTTTTTCTTTTCTCTTAATTTAGGCTGTAAAAACAGAACCCGAAAAGAAGTCGCAGTCAACCAAGGTAATGATTTTAAGTCTGCTAGTGAGTTATTTGGATTTTTTTAAATAATAATGAATAACTGACTTCCTATCCTGGCACTGCTGTGAATGGTAAAGGGTTGCTGGCTAATTTAATTAATTTTGGACTGCCCTTTTGAATGGCTGTGTACATGTAGAATATATAAAATATTCATAACCTTAAGTCCATATATTGTTAAAAAGAATGTACAATCTTTTGTAGATGAAAACTATATTTCAGAAGTATTTTGTTCAATTTTAGTTTTTTGTTATATGTATAGGGATTGTTTTCAAAAAGAAAAAAGCAAGAGGAGCAAAGGAAAAAAGGCAAAGGGTAGTGAATATCCAATTCCAATTCCAATTTGACATCGAGAACTATGCATCTGCTGAACTCAACACCTAGGTGACTTAGGGATGAGAATCTTTCCTAAGAAACGGGCTGTGTTTATCATGACAGTCTTATCTCAGTTGGTGGAGCTAGTTGTCAGTTACTCAGGAGGCTAGCTTCTGTTGCTTTCCTGACCCATGACTGTCGAGAATGAATGCGATTCTGCCTTTGCATGCAGGGGAACCCCAGGATGTGTATGGCAGCACAAATGTTTCTCTTTAATAAGGTGCTGCATTTTATTTTGTCAAGCCCTTAAGCAAGTACTAAGACAAGACCACAAGGCTTCCTGTGGAAAAGCACAGATATTTGAGCCCAGGTACTTCAAGCACAGGTGAAGGAATGGAAAAAGATATGAAAGGTGAAAGGTGAGGCTTGTGGAAGGCATCCTGGTGGCCCCTGAGGATGGTAGAACATAGAGTACTCAAGAGTGAAGAATTCAGCCGCTAAGTGGAAGTTGTCTTCTGTTCCACTTTAAATACTTTTGATTATCTACTGAATCTTGAGAAAATTGGGTTTCTGGTGATAAGATCTTCTCTACTAACAAAGAAAAAATCTTTGTAAATCCTTTGAAAGGAGATTCTTAAAAATACATTTTCTGGAGTGGGATCACCTGTCAACAGACTCAGTAGTCACATGGATCATGTGTTATCTGTGCAAATTGTGAAAAACAACCAGCAATTTAGAGATATACATGTATTCCAAAATATTATTTGGATGAAATACTAAATTTTTCATTATTCTGATAATCACTGTTTCCAGAGACTGCTGACAGGGTTACTGTTGACCTGAGAGCACATGTCTACTTGACCTTAAAGAATGGGCCTAAGTGGGCATTTCCTTAAAAAGGCAGAATGTTTTAGTTGGAATTTTGTTCTTGTTCTTGTTTGAAAGTATTGAAACATTGGATTCCAATGTAATCAAGTTTAATCTTTTGAAATTGACAGCTGTCTGTGGTTCATGAGAAAAAATCCCAAGAAGGAAAGCCAAAAGAACACACAGAGGTAAATGATTATCATGAGGACTTACATTTTAAGGGAACATCTTCTGGTGGGATGTAATTAAAATCGTTCATCATTCAAAGCTAATCCCTACAGTGGATAGTTGGATATTAGTTTTTTCAGCTAAAATGATGTCATCATGTGGCAATAGCAGTGTTTACAATTTATTTCTATGATTCTTGCTGAATTTTGCTGAATTAAAACATTGGATTCCAATGTAATCAAGTTTAATCCTTTGAAATTGGCAGCTATCTGTGGTTCATGAGAAAAAATCCCAAGAAGAAAAGCCAAAAGAACACACAGAGGTAAATGATTATCATGAGGACTTACATTATAAGGCAACATCTTTTGGTGGAATGTAATTAAAATCTTTCATCATTCAAAACTAATCCCTACAGTGGATAGTTGGATATTAGTTTTTTCAGCTAAAATGGTGCCATCATGTGGCAATAGCAGTGTTTACAATTTATTTATGCAATTCTTGCTGAATTTTAGGGGAAGGATTTGCACTATTTCAAATTTTGTACCTAAAATGAAATTGTTTCATGTACATCACACTAATTCAGATTCACATAATTTAGAACCACAGACAGCACAGCTGTTGTGAACAATTTTTATTCTATAGAGAAAACTATCAATATTATGTTTAGGACTACCATCTTCTTAACGATGTCTCTATATATGTGTGGGCACCTTTGTATGTACTTTCAGCCAAAAAGCCTACCCAAGCAGGCATCAGATACAGGAAGTAAGGATGCTCACAATAAAAAAGCAGTTTCCAGATCAGCAGAGCAGCAGCCATCAGAGAAATCAACAGAACCAAAGGTAAATGAAGCAGATTGATAGGAAAACCTTAACATCAACTAGGTAATAAGATACAGTTCCCCTATTCACACTGAGATGTGTAGTTAAATCTGTGGGGCTGTGCTGAATATATTTTGTACTGTAGTGATTTGGTATTATTATTTTGTTGGTTTTGCATATAGCCTTATAGAAATTTGGGTGTATGGATGGCCTGAGAAGGGCATCAGATTGGTCTAGGGGATGTGCTCTTCATCCTTCTCCCACTACCGAGCAATGACCAGCTGTGACAGCAGGCTCTAGCGTCTCCCAGCCAGGCAGCTGTGGATTGAGGCTGCCTGCTGGAACTCTCCCCTCCACCCCCCACCCAACACACCTGGGCTGGGGAACATATTTGCCCTGAATTTTATCTGGTTCTTTAAATGGAAATCCTAAAGCATTTTTAGGGTCTTGTTGTAGAAGAGCTGAACTTACAGAGCCAAAAATCAGAAATTGCTTCCATAATTATGTGGTTAATAGCAGTCAGCTTTTAGAAGAATTAACATTTACAAGAAGTACTTTTCAAAAAAAATTAAATAAATAAAAATAAATACTTTTTCATTGAGAGCACTTGGAAGATAATAATGAGGCCTGCTTCACAATATATTTTATATCAGAGATCACAAATTTGTGATCTGCCAGTTAAATGCCATATGTATATTTTTTTTGGCTTACAATGTTGTTAAAAAATATTTTTAATAAATTGCCAGCAATTAAAATTAGAGTATTTCAAGTAACATCCCAAGTTCAAACTTCTCTTGAAAAATCAGACTGTCTAACCACAGTGGACTCACATGGCAGCAATTGACTAGAGCCATTACACCTGGTATGTGTACACCAGTACAGTTACCACAGTCCCTACCTAGCCTGATTGAGCTACTCATGTTACCTGAATGTACAATTTAGGCTCGAGTCCACTTTTACCTGGTGCCTAGCACTGTACCACGTACAATAAAAGCAAGTAAACATTTCTTTATCATGGTATCCATGAGGGTGAACTGGCAGATGTTAGTGACATTTGAAACTGATGATCTTGATAATAGCCATACAGACATACTTGCTCTGTCAACCTTTTATCCTCACCATCTTAGATGAAACCACAAGATGTGATTTCTGCTGGCAGAGAGAGTGTTGCTGGTGTGGCTGCAGCATCTGACAAGCCGGGTGACAAGGTGAGCACACACAAGCAGACAGAAACATGGGCCTCTGTGCTTCTCAAGTTTCTTTTATAAGAAACATATGCTCAGATAACCTATCATTTGGCAAAACTGAGCACTGTTTATATGTAAAATTTTGTGAAGAGCATGCATTTAAGGGATCTAGAGTGAACAATATACCAAAAATAATTTTTAAATTTGTGTATTCAATAAATGCTTACTGAGCACGTGCCGTATATCAATACCAAGGACATTAAAATGTGGGTTGACTCAGACCCTGCCTTCCAAATTTATAGATAGGAAATAAAGCAAATAAAATTTCCTTGAGCATTTGGATAGGCTTTTTCAGCTTTCAATGTTGACACCAGCTATCTTGAAACTAGCGTATCACAACCATGGCATCAACATGAATGGATATGAGAAGTTTTCAAAGGAAATATTTCAAGCCCTCTCAGGATCAAGTAGATGTATTGAGCTGGGTGATTGTGGACACACCTTCCTTAGATTTTTTTGAAGAGCTGCTTCAGATACTGGCCCAGAAATATAAGATGAGAAATTATTTACTTTTTCTACCCATAGTAATATAGAATTAGTAATCAGTTTGGAGAGCATGTGATCAATTTGAAGCCACAAGTAAGCAACTGAAGGAACACTGAGAAGATGAAAATGAAAAATTTTAAAGTAGGATAGATTTATTTATACTTTGGCTTCTGTAAATGCGACCAGTATCCTGCTACAGGCCAAATGGTAAAGAACGTCATAGAGTAAATGATTTCTAGGGTAGAAGTATGGGATATCTCCCTGAAACATCATATTCCACCCCCCTGGGATTTTGGGAGAAAAGGCACATTATTTTATCCAAATTAGTACAGGTCTCCTATGGAGCAAAGGCGACATTTACAAAAACTTTTAAATGAAAATGTCAAACTTAAAATTGTTTTTTCTTGCAATAGATCACTTGTATACTACCTTGAGACTCACAGCCTCAACCCAGGAATACACATCACTCTCTTGTGCCATTGAGGAATACTTAGATGAAATGGTTTGAAAATGGAAACATTTAAGGCAGAGGATTAGATAACGTTAAAATAGATTTTAAAATGTAATCAATGTTTTCGGTTTGAAAATGGATAGATTTAAGGCAGGGGATTAGGTCCACTAAAATATATATACATATGTATATGTTTTTTGAGATGGAATCTCACTCTGTCACCAGGCTGGAGTGCAGTGGTGTGATCTCAGCTCACTGAAATCTCCTCCTCCCAGGTTCAAGCAATTCTCCTGCCTCAGCCTCCCAAGTAGCTGGGACCGAGTAGCTGGGACTACAGGCACATGCCACCATGCCCAGCTAATTTTTGTATTTTTAGTAGAGATGGAATTTCACCACGTTGGCCAGGATGGTCTTGATCTCTTGACCTTATGATCTGCCGACCTCAGCCTCCCAAAGTGCTGGGATTACAGGTGTGAGCCATCGTGTCCAACCATGAATTTTTAAATCAAAATTTTCAGTTTTGAACTAGTTGTAAGTTAGTGTTATAAGTGAAAACTGAGCAATAAAATTAGGAGAGGCTTATGTGGAATTCTGCTGTGCATTGACTTGTGCTAGAACTTGTGGCAAGTCATTTTATTTTATGTTGCTTCTGATTCGCCTCCTATTAAATAGGATCGAATGACTTCTTATTTTAGTACATAGTGTGTTTAAAGTACCGTGGTTGATTCTGCAGGATGCACTAGATATAGGCTGGCTTGTCTAAGGGGAGAGGAAAAGACCTGGGGCTGTAATTCAAGCAGATTAAGAAAGCCCCCCTCAGGGCGTTATTTAGTGAGGAAAGAAGGGATTCTGTCTAATTCAGGGAATCCCCAGGGGCTTTGAGAGAGTAGATCAAAGTTCAGTTAGGTATGGAAGGATAGCCGGGATTGCAGGCTTGCAAATGCATCAAGGTGTTGAAAAGTATAAGATGTGTTCTGGGCACAAAGTACATTCCAGTGTGGGTGAAGCACAGAGGAGGTGAGTGGTGGGACTGTGAGACCAGAAAGACCGGTTGAGCACTGCTGTGGAGAATGCTGAGGTGAGTTTGTACATGAAGTGATTCAGCTGACAGCGGGTAGCCACTGAGAACCTGAGAGAACAGATGGAGTGATGCTACTGAATCAGAGCTAAAGAAGGATTAAGGGACTGCAGTAGGTGGGTGAGATAGAGCAGAGATAGGAAGGTGGAAAACTGGTCAGGGGTCAGGGACTGTTTCAGTAGTCCTGGTGAGTCATATTTTAGCCTAAATTACAGCTGTGATAGAATAAGAAAGTGGGGAGTTATACAAGATGAATTGCAGAGCAGAAATCTTCAGGTTTTAGGAAATGATTGACTGAAGTAGGCAAAGACAAAGTAAAATCTAAGATAACCTGGTACTTCTGAGTCTGATGGAGCAAGTTTGGTAGCCACACAGTAAGGGAAAGGAGGCCCCCAGACACTCATTGTCATGTTTGTGCAAGTGCAGAGTTGGCACCTGAGAATGAGTGCCTTTTTCACTTGTGAGCTGGGCACCTTGCAGGGCAGTCTCTAAGTCTCCTGGGTACCATTGACAGGAGTACAGATGTCAGAGGAATTGAGGAAGAAAAGGGATGTTTCTGATTTTGAACAGGCTAAATTTAAGTGTTTGAAGTGTCCAAAGAAATATGTATAGCAAGACAATTAAAATATTGTTTTCTAATTGAAAAGAATGAAGTAGGAGGAAGGGAGAGGAAGAGAAAACGTGGATGGAATAGAAAGATAGTGGGGATAGAGGGAGGGGAAGAGAGATATTGAGAAGGAGGAGGAAGGTCAGGGAGAGAACATGAGTGAATATCTCTATAAGGTAGTGGCTGAATCATGGAAGTAGTTTCAATTATCCAGACTCAGGCTCACACACTCGTGGCCTCCACAGTGTTTCTAGCATTGCAGTCATAATAAGCAGTCACTTATTTAGCGCTTACATTTATATAGCAAGTACTTACAGAGTGCTAAGCATGCGCCAAACAGTGGTTTTCATACTTCATATAGATTCATTTATCTGATATCTCCAAGGAGAAGTGACTTACTAAAGCCTCAAGCAGCCACGCGTGTCTCAACTGTCATGCAAACCTTGGCAGTCAGAGCCTGTGCTCTTCCTGTGCTTTGTTGCCTGAATTTGGATACCTTCAAATGGGACATGGTCCTCTTTTATCTTAAACCCAACAGCTTCACCCATTTAGTTTCTGCCAGTCTCTGAAAGCATTTGATCCTGGCCCTAGAGGATGACTTTAGATGAGACCTCCAGCACAGGGCAGAAATGTGCAGGGTGTATACAGTGGGGACCAAAGTAAAAGAGATGCCAGAGGTCATGGAGAACAAAGGACACAGATGCCACAGTAGGATCAGAATGGTTCTGAAGGACGGCAGCTGGGAGGGAGAGATGCTCCAAGGGTCAAACTTCAGAGATTATATCTGGATAAAAGCATGGAAACTGCAGATTGGAAAGTTATTTGCAATGTTTGATAGAGCAATGGAAGCAATGATGTGCGTTAAACTCATTTTAAGGAAAGAGGGGGTGATGAGATGCCGAAGTGAGGGATTTAGAGGTCTTGATATGTGAGGGCAAAGACCCAGAGAGCAAGTCTTTCTGGCAGCCTATAGAAAGAGGCTTTTCTGCAGCCTATAGAAAGCCTACAACTTGAGATGTTGCAAAGACTGACTGTGGGTCCTGCAGAAGAACAGCGAAGAAAGAAACAGTCTTGGATTAAAATCTTCATTTTGTCCCTTTCTGTGTAACCTGAGGAAAGTGGCCCAATCTGAGCCTTGCTTTGCCCATCACTAAAAGAGGCTAATAGTACTGAAGCCCTTCTGAAAAAGCATAGAAAACATACAGCACAGTGTCTGCTGCAGAGCAAATGTTCAGTGTATGATCAGTGCTATTAATAGAATGAATTTATTTTAAAATTTGTGATAGTATTGAGTTTTATTAAGGTATGTGAGAAGGAGTTTTTAATTTCTCAATTCTCACCAGAAAAAAGAAAAGAAATCGTTAACTCCAGCTGTGCCAGTTGAATCTAAACCGGATAAACCGTCGGGAAAGGTATGAAGACAGCAGTGTCCTTCTACATGAGATAGTTGCCAATATGTTCTATGTTTATCCTAATCTGATTTCTTGTGGGCAAATAATATGAGGGGGCAATTTAAAGGACCATTTTAATGAATTATTGTTTCAAGCTAATATTGAAAGTGTGGTTGGAAGTATGATTTTCACATACACATCATGTTTGTAACACTTGATATTATAACCCCTTTAAAAAAAAAAAACTCCAGTTTCAGCCTGTGGTGTTTACATTCCAGTTTCTCTCATGACAATACACTTTATTTAACCAGTGGTATTACTAAAGAAGTCAGGTACTTCTTTATTCTGAAATTCCTAAAAGAATCAGTCTAAACCTAACAGCCTTCAAATTGTATTTCACATATCCATAATCAGGAGAGTCCTAAAATTGTCATGTGAATATGGTAGTTGAAAAAAAAAAGACAATTGAAATAATTATTTTTCATCTAAATCAAATAATACAAGGTCTTTTTCTAGATTGTTGTTTTCTCCTTTAGATACAAGTTACTGTTTATAACAAGTCATCATTAACATAAAAAATAGAGGCATGCTCATTTATTATTGTATTAGTCCATTTTACACTATTATAAAGAACTTTCCTGAGACTGGGTAATTTATAAAGAAAAGAGGTTTAGGCTGAGCATGGTGGCTCACGCCTGTTATCCCAGCACTTTGGGAGGCAAAGGCAGATCACAGGTCAAGAGATCAAGACCATCCTGGCCAACTTGGTGAAATCCCATCTCTACTAAAAACACAAAAATTAGCTGGGTGTGGTGGTGTGTGCCTCTAGTCCCAGCTATTCGGGAGGCTGAGGCAGGAGAATCACTTGAACCCGGGAGGCAGAGGTTGCAGTGAGCCAAGATCATGGCACTGCACTCCAGCCTGGGCAACAGAGTGAGACTCTGTCTCAAAAAAAAAAAGAAAGAAAGAAAGAAAGAAAGAATAAAAGAGGTTTAATTGACTCACAGTTCTGCATGACTTGGGAGGCCTCAGGAAACTTACAATCATGGTGGAAGGGGAAGCAGTCACCTTCTTCACAAGGCAGCAGGAGAGAGAGCATGTGAAGGAGGAACTGTCACATACTTATAAAACCATTAGATCTTACGAGAACCCACTGTCATGAGAACAGCATGGGACAATCACCCCCATGATCTAATCACCTCCCTTCCTTGACATGTGGGGATTATCGATCCCTCCCTTGACACATGGGGATTACAACTTGAGATGAGCCTTGGGTGAAGACCCTAGTCAACCATATCAATTATACTGATTTAAGCCAATATTGACAGAGTAAACTTGTGAGTTCTTGTAAGTTTAATGTCTCAGGTAATTTCTGTTTTATAAACCTCTTAGGCAAGCAATAACCAAAAACCATGAATGAAATAATAGAGTGATTCCCTTATGAAACAGATACTATTTGGAAGAGATACCATATAGAGATTTTTAGGGGTTCTTTGTCTGAATTCTGGAAAACTATTGATAAGCAATAAATATCTAGCATTTCCCTTATCACTTAAAGCAACGTGGTTATAATTCCCTGTATTTTGTTTTGGTTTCTTTTTGCTTTTGTAACTGTCAGTGCATTGGACTGGCAGCTTTAGTGAACTTACACATTTGTTCATGTATGTAATGCCTTTAGACTTGTTGAAACTGTGCTTCTTATCTGAATGTGACTTTTTATCTTTCCAACCCAGAATTTGTACTTTGAGAAATGGTAAAGTCTGTTAGAGATCAGATTTTAACTATTTTGGAGAACTATTTGAAGAACTTTAGGCGTTTGGTGTTTTTCTACACAGAATGGCTTTTTTGTAGTTAAACTAAAAGTGAAATATGTATAACAAATAACATTTAAATATCTGCTCTTTCTTTTCCAGTCAGACATGAATGCTGCTTTGGATGACTTAATAGACACTTTAGGAGGACCTGAAGAAACTGAAGAAGAAAATACAACATATACTGGACCAGAAGTTTCAGTATGTGATCTTGATATCTGTAAAAATTCAGTGAGTAGGAGAGCAAATAAGCCCATGGTCATGAAATACAAAAGAATATCTAGTGAGGCCAGGCACAGTGGCTCACACCTGTAATCCCAGCACTTTGGGTGGCCAAGGTGGACAGATCACTTGAGATCAGGAGTTAGAGACCAGCCTGGCCAACATGGTAAAACACTGTCCCTACTAAAAATACAAAAGTTAGCTAGGTATGGTGATACATGCCTGTAATCCCACCTACTTGGGAAACTGAGGCAGGAGAATTGCTTGAACCCAGGAGGCAGAGGTTGCAGTGAGCTGAGATTGCACCACTGCACTCCAGCTTGGGCAACAAAGTCAGACTCCGTCTCAAAAAAAAAAAAAAAAAGGGATACCTAGTATTCTGTCATTTGCACAGAAACAGGATGATGTCAGTATCAAGACAGCAACTAAAAACTAATGTCAGGGATGGAAATGGTTTGTCGTTTGGCAGCTGCATTATAACATTGAGTTAGCAAACATTTATCGTTGTGTTAAGATTGACACTGGGACACAGCCTACTAGATCACAAAGACTTATTTTCCATCTTCGAGATTTAAGTAGAACAGACTAGAACTTGTTTTGGTTTCTCAATATTTACCACCCTCAGTTTATCCCTATTCCTAATTCCTAAAATTATATTTTCCTTGGTATTAAAAAAATAAGACATGCTGGCCAGACATGGTGGCTTGGACCTATAATCCCAGCACTTTGGGAGGCTGAGGTGGATGGATCACCTGAGGTCAGCAGTTCGAGACCAGCCTGGCCAACATGATGAAACCCTGTCTCTACTAAAAATACAAAAAAATTAATTGGGTGTGGTGGCACACGCCTGTAATCCCAGCTACTCAGGAGGCTAAGGCAGGAGAACTGCTTGAACCCTGGAGGTGGAGGTTGCAGTGAGCCGGGATCGTGCCATTATACTCTAGCCTAGACAATAAGAACGAAACTGCATCTCAAAAAATAAAAATAAATAAAAAGACATGCCATAGACTAGACAAAAATATTTTATAACAGACATAACAAAATATTTGTTTCTAAATCAGAAAAAGACAACCCAGTGGCAAATTGGGAGAAAACTTGACTGGCCAATAAACGAGTAAATGAAACTCTCCCTAGAAATTAGGAGAATGATATTAAAACACGGAATAAACACTACTTTGCATATACGAAATTAGCAAAAGTGTGAAAGTCTGACAATTCCTATAGCTTTCCTATAGCTGGTGGGTGTTCATGATGAGTATTCCCTTCAACCAGGAAGTCTACCTCTAGGGAGTTTTCCAGAAAAGAGCCTTGCCCATGTGTGCAAGGAGTTACAAGAACTGGTGAAACATTTGGAAACATAAAATTCAGTGATTTATAGTGGTTAAAACGGATTATTCATCTATCAACATGGATACGTTATAAAAACATAATTTTGAATAAAAATAATGCAGACTGGTATGTAGAATATGATACCATTTATATAACATTGGAAAATAAGGAAAGTAATGCTGGAAATTGTTTATGGATACCTACGTATGTAGAAATTGTTCTCAAATAACTAAATTGACATGCTAAAGTTCAAGATGGTGACTATTTCTGATTAACAAGGAAAGGGAATTAGGTTTCAGAATGCTAAACAGAAGACATCCACTCTATCTGTGATTTTGTTTTCTCAGAAATTACAAATCCAGTAGAGTTGGGTATTGGATTATACAGAAGCTCATTATCTTATTAACTATTCTTTTGTATCAATTGGAAACATTAGATAATTAAAGCATTTGAAAGCAAAATGTATTTAGCAATCAACTTTAGTATTTTGAATATTTTCTAGCGTTACATGTGAGTTAAGCCAATTAAATATGGGTGTTTGTGTAAACTTAGAAATTTAGTTTGTGTAAAGTATTGGCTTCTTAATGATTTATATAGTTTATCTCAGTACTTCCATAAATTAATAATGAAATAGTGCTTTAGTTTCAGAATATGCATATACCATTCTCAGCTAATTAATTACATATTGTCCCCATGTGTATGATTTTGTTCCAGGATCCAATGAGCTCCACCTACATAGAGGAATTGGGTAAAAGAGAAGTCACAATTCCGCCAAAATATAGGGAACTATTGGCTGTAAGTAAATAATCATTTACTTTTATTTCACTGTTTCCTCTTTAGAATATAATTTCATATTAGTATTTTCACAATGTTTAAAAGTTAGAAAATATAATGGTGCATGTGAAATTGTCATTACTATGAAGCTCACTGTATCGGTTGGCTGGGGCTGCTGTAACCAAGTACCACAGACCAGGGATATAAACAAGAGATTGATTGTCTCACAGTTCTGGAGGCTGGAAGTCTAGAATCAAGGTATCAGCAGGGCTGGGTCCTTTGAGGGCTGTGAGGGAAAGGTAGCTTCAGAGCCTCTGCTTGTCTTATAGATGGGCGTCTTCTCTCCGTGTCTCTTCATACTGTCTTCCTTCTGTGTCTCTGTGCATATCTCTGGGTCCAAATTTCTCCTTTTTATAAGGACACGCATGATCATATTGGAGTAGGGCCCACCCTAATGACCTCACCTTTACTTGATTATTTCTATATAGAATATATCTCAAAATCAGGTCTTGTTCTGAGGTACCGGGGTTAGGACTTCAACATATAGATCTGGGATGGGGGGCACAATTCAGCCCACAATGAGCAATAACACATTTGGCCGATCTTAAGGGTTAAGTCCACCTTCTCAACGTCATCAAATTGGTATTTGTTTCAGAAAAAGGAAGGGATCACAGGGCCTCCTCCAGACTCTTCGGTGAGTTTACATTAATGTCTTCTGATCTAAATTAATATTTTTTATATTTTTGATTGAGGGAACAGGGCTATCAATTCTGTATTTGAGGATTATGGCTTAACTCATCTCCAAATCAAATGGAGTTGCTGTGTGTTCAGAGAAAGGGGTTGGTGTGAGGGTTGTCTCAGTGCTCCTTAGTCTCATGAGTAGGGTTTTTGAGGGGAAGGGGAATGAAAGCAAGAAAGTATTAGGATAGAATGCATGTTCATAATAATAGAATGAGAATACTCTAACATGTAGCTCCTTTAGAAAGGAGGAAGTGGAAAATAATACTTAGTGAGTAGCCACTGTCTTCAGAACATACACTTTGATCTAAGTTGTTGCAGTAACACATCTCATTTTGTAGCACAGGAATTGCAAAAGTGCATTCTTCATTTGCTAGGTTCGCAATCCATTCTTCCCCTTGAGTGGTTCCCGTAAGTCACTCATCACTGTGCCTGTTTCTTTAGAAACCCATGGGGCCAGATGATGCTATAGACGCCTTGTCATCCGACTTCACCTGTGGGTCGCCTACAGCTGCTGGAAAGAAAACTGAAAAAGAGGTATTGTTTTTAGTGTTGTTGAGGGAAACTTGTTAGAAACCATTGAACTTTAAAAGAATAGTAACTTTTTAGTTCTGGCTATTACAGTTAAACTTTCCTCATCTGTCAATCTAATCTTTTGTATTTTATTTTTCAGAAATCTACAGAAGTTTTAAAAGCTCAGTCAGCAGGGGTAATCAGAAGTGCTGCTCCACCCCAAGAGAAGAAAAGAAAGGTGGAGAAGGTATAGGCACAGTCTACCTGACAGCAGTTGCTTTCCTCAGCCTGATCTAGCTCATTCAGGATACTGCCAGTAGCACATTACGTGTGATGAGAAGCCATGATCTTTTCCCTCTTGGGTCTGTCTGGAATAGTGAAGCCAATGAGGGTTCTATTGTTCATCTCCAGGCAAGCCTTGTGTGTTTCTACAACTGCTTGTGGAGGATTTTAGCACAGTTATCAAGATGGTCATGATCCAAGACCATCTCACCATGATACAGAGAAGGGCAGAAACCAGAGAAATTGAACTTGCATTCTTGGAACATAAAACCTTCAAGTTTGATTTTCTTTTTTCTTTTTTTTTTTTTTTTTTGAGATGGAGTCTCGCTCTGTCACCCAGGTGGAGTGCTGCGGTGCAATCTCGGCTCACTACAACCTTTGCCTCCTGGGTTCAAGCAATTCTTTGCCTCAGCCTTCCAAGTAGCTAGGATTACAGGTCCTGCCACCACGCCCGGCTAATTTTTGTATTTTTAGTAGAGACAAGGTTTCACCGTCTTGGCCAGGCTGGTCTTGAACTCCTGACCTCGTGGTCCACCTACCTCAGCCTCCCAGACTACTGGGATTACAGGCATGAGCCATCGCACCTGGCCTCAGGTTTGATTTTCTAAAGGACTTTGAGCCCTGAGGATCACTAGAGGGACACCATGTAACTGGTACTGCCCACCACTCTCAACTATATTTCACTATGACATCATTCTCACAAATCCCAAAAGGCAATCCTGCTGCTCTGTGCTGACTGGGAACACTTGTCTCCTCTGCAAACAGTCAAGATAATGCTAAGGAACAGTTTCTATCAGAGCTGCTTGTGCCTCTCCCCTCCTGGAGTGGACGGTTTATTTTTATCTGGCAGGCTGGCGCACAGTGGTGAGCACCACACCCCTGAGAGTGGGAGTTCCTACAACGATCAGCCATTGTGCCTTCAGAGAAGAAGGCAACGGAGGGCCACTTCAGGCTTCCCTGCTTCCTAAGCTTAGCTGTTTCGCTAAAGGTTGTCAGAAGCCTTTTTAGAGACACATTCTTAGAAAAAGAAAAACAGGGTGGTAAAAGTTTACTACTTCTTTTATTTTGTTAAGAATATTTTATAATAATATTACTATAGCTTTATGTCTAGCTTACTAAATAAGGGGTGCAGTGTGCCCCAGAGAACGCTGTTACTATAGAAACGTGTCTTAGCCCCAGTTGCCACTCATTGGTAAGTTCTTTTGCTTTCTCTCTTTTGCAAGGTTTCAAATAAAATTGCCTTTCTAGAGCACTTCCCCAATCCACAGTTCATCTTATAATCTAAAATGTATTTCACAAAGAAGTAAATGGATTCAGGCTCCAGAGATGTCTTTTTTCATGCACAGAATTTTTTACTTTCAACAGGATACAATGAGCGATCAAGCACTCGAGGCTCTGTCGGCTTCACTGGGCACCCGGCAAGCAGAACCTGAGCTCGACCTCAGCTCGATTAAGGAAGTCGATGAGGTACTGGCCTTAGAGTTGATTTACAAAGCCTGTTAGTCAGCACGTTACAAAACTGAATGCATGCCATATGTTTAGAATTCTTGCACAACTTTTATTGGAGAGTAAAAGTGAACATTCTTCATTGTGTCTTATTTATTAGCAACTAAGGGGGATAGTTAAATGATTGACTTGTGAAACAGCTAGAATTTTAACATTTGAAATGAACAGGAATCTCCCTTGCTAGAGCTTAAGTGACACCTGACTAAACAGGATAACAAGGAGACAGTGCATGGGGAAATAGTGAAGTTTGTCTGCTATTGTGGCAATTAAAAATTTGTATTTTCAGAAGAGTTCTGGATGCTGCTCTTTATAAGAGAGGGAGATGCCTATACAAGGAGTGGGACGATCCTTCATTTATCACTATGAGGAAAGATGTTGAAAATTTTGTCTCAAATTAAAATCAAGCAGCAATTACTCGGTAACTAGAGTTCCTGCATATTTAGAGAATAATGCTGATGAACGTTTATCCCACCACACGCCAAGATCTTAACATGCCTTCTGAACCAAAGCAAGCTTATATCTGGTGTAGGAAAGTTTTAATATTAAATTATAATTTTGGTAGAATTTTTCAACTCGGTCCTCTGTGGGGAAGGAGGTAGGAAAGGAGAGAGTTGCCCGTTCCTAACAAGGCAGTGTTGTGGGGGATGGAAAGGCAGCCTGGGATCCCTAGGGGCCCACACCACCTCCATCAGCTCAGGGTAGGGGAGCTGACAAGCATTGCTGTTACAATGCCCCATCAATGCTGTCACTTCCTGTTCTGAGTCATCAGGGAAGGGGAGTCTCCCTGACTCCCAGCAGCTAGCCTTGAGTCTGGGACTACCCTGGTCCACGATGGGCCCGTTTCTATCTTCGACTTACTTGGAGGGCTCACCGATCACAGTGTGGCACAATAAACTTTATGATGGTGAACGCAGGGGAGCAGGAGAAACCGTTACTATCCTCCAGGACCAAGTAATGTATTGGGAAGAAGGGAAACTTAATTACAACACAATATGAGATGTACATTACTTCGAATAGCCCATAGAAGCAGTAGCAGAACCCAGGGGGAGTCAGGAGACCAAGCCGAGTTGTGGCTTTACCACCTGTGGGAGGCAGGGCCACAAGTAAATTGCACTTTTGCCTCAGGCTTCTTACAGACAATTAGGGTGAGGCAATAAATGTGGGAAGGGAGGGTATAAACATGTTATAAATCCCAGGATGGAAAGAGTCTTAAGAGTGACTAAAAGCAGATAAGTGGATGTTAAAAAAGGTGACATAAAGTAAGTTATTAAGCATGTGAGTAACTAGTTTGAGAATCCACATGAATGTATTAAGTTTCTTCTAGAAAACTTCAGAGTAGCAGCAAACTAAAATTCCAGCAGAAAGAACTCTTCTTTTCCACTCTTGTGATGTACTGTTGTATTAGTCTGTTCTCATGCTGCTAATAAAGACATATGGAGATTGGGTAATTTATAAAGGAAAGAGATTTAATTGACTCACAGTTACACATGGCTGGAAAGGCCTTATAATTATGGTGGAAGGTGAATGAGGAGCAAAGTCTATGTCCTACAAGGCAGAAGGCAAGAGAGAGAGCAGATGCAGGGGAACTCCCCTTTATAAAACCATCAGATTTTGTGAGACTTAATCACTATCATGAGAACAGTACAGGAAAGCTCCACCCCCATGATTCAGTTACCTCCCACCAGGTGCCTACCACAACACGTGGGAATGACAGGAGCTACAACTCAAGATGAGATTTGGGTTGGGGGCATGGCCAAGCCATATCACTGGTTTTCCTTTTTAATCATATACAAAGTATAAATGTTTCTAAAAAAGATCTTTCAGTCCTTCTTAAGCTGAATTCTTAGTACCTGACTTAGTGGGTTCTTTACATCACAGGTAGTCTGATGTGGTGAGAAGGTTCAGGAAGGTCACTATCAGCCTGGAGGGGTGTCCATTGCCACCCCAGGCTAGAGAGCTCTCTGTGGAAAACCACACAATACTCTAAAGAGGAGACCGATGCTTACTTGGTATTCCTGTCATCTACCATAACATAAAAGTTTTTTATTCTATAATGATGCCCCATTATAAATCTCCCACATTTTTAGGTGTGACTACCTAGTCTAATGCCATTTCAATTCAGTAGACTCTTTTTTTCTATGCCTACTATGTACAGACCACAGTGCAGGCATTTCAAGAATATAAAGATCAGAGAAGAAAATAAAAGTTCTGGCTGCATGTGTAACTCTCACGATCACAAGCCAGATATTAGTGGGAAGGACTGTGTTAATAGAGGTGACCCTGGATGTTCCTGAAGGCTGCTGTGCCCTGACCTGGGTGAGGAGTGCTGCTCCATGATAGAATTTTTCCATATGCTGAAATAAATCATGACTGGAAATGTTTAAAAGAAAACCATGACTTCATCCTTTAGAGTTTCTCAATAAAGCAGTAAAACTAATTCCAAAGCATAGAACAGTGCCTGTCTCATTAAAAGTGCTCAATAAGTCCAGTGCGGTGACTCACACCTGTAATCCCAGCACTTTGGGAGGCCGAGGTGGGTGGATCACCTGAGGTCGTGAGTTCGAGACCAGCCTGACCAACATGGAAAAACCCCGTCTCTACTAAAACTACAAAAAATTTCTCAGGCGTGGTGGCACATGCCTGAAATCCCAGCTACTGGGGAGGCTGAGGCAGGAGAATCGCTTGAACCCAGGATGCAGAAGTTGTGGTGAGCCAAGATGGCACCATTGCACTCCAGCCTGAGCAACAGGAGTGAAACTCTGTATCAAAAAAAAAAAAGTGTTTAATAAGTACTAATTAATCAACTAACCAATCAGTAGAGAACTACACTCTTAGGCTAATATATAGATGGGAACCGTGGGCTGGGTTGGAATTTGCCAAGTGAAACTCCTACCTTGGTTTGTAAATTAAATCCACGCCTTGATATAGGTACAAATTCTTACATATTATGGGACTTCACTCTACCCATCAGCAAGTTAAATTGCAAGTGTTGTATCCTAGCAGTCAGTGATCTACTGTAGAACTACACTTTTATTTGTAATGCAGTTATTTGTTCATGGTTCAGTAAGCTAGAGAAGTCCTGACATTATTGAAGGAGTCCTTTTTTTTTTTTTTTTTTTTTGAGACGGAGTTTCGCTCTTGTTACCCAGTCTGGAGTGCAATGGCGCGATCTCGGTTCACTGCAACCTCCTCCTCCTGGGTTCAGGCAATTCTCCTGCCTCAGCCTCCTGAGTAGCTGGGATTACAGGCACGCGCCACCACGCCCAGCTATTTTTTTGTATTTCTAGTAGAGACGGAGTTTCACCATGTTGACCAGGATGGTCTCGATCTCTTGACCTCGTGATCCACCTGCCTCGGCCTCCCAAAGTGCTGGGGTTAGAGGCGTGAGCCACCACGCCCGGCCTTGGAGTCCTTTTAAAAGAGGTAAAACAAGTTATCCATGGATCACCCAAGATTTGTGATGGCATGCTTCTCCCATTTCTGAACTGGGTTTAATGTAAAAATTAGTGGTGTTTTCCCTCCCTTCCTTAGATAGCTGCCTCGTTGACTAAGACAGATGAAGGCCATTAAAATAATTGCAACTAACCGCTACACTGTGCTTACTGTCTTCAAAGGATCTCTTATTTACTTTTCTCTGGTGATCTTCACAAGTCAGTGAGCTAGATAAGGGTTATTAGTAATCACATTTTACAGCTGAAGAAACTGAACCAAAGAAAGGCTAAGTGGCTTCCCGAGGTCATAGCAGCTGGGAGCAGAGCAGGGCAGCTCCCCGGGATCCCTGGCTGGGCTGCTTTTGTTCAGTCACCCACTGCTACCTTTCTCACAGCTGCCCACCATGGTCTTGTGCTTTGTAGTTTACAAAGCTCTTCCAGATGCTTTTACCATATTTGGTCTTCTCTATAACACTCAGGAAGTATGCAGAGGAAGTGATATCATCTCATTATGTGCATTATCCAACTACTTTTTTTTTCCTTCCACTTTCATCAGGCAAAAGCTAAAGAAGAAAAACTGGAGAAGTGTGGTGAGGATGATGAAACAGTCCCTTCGGAGTACAGATTAAAACCAGCCATGGTAAATTTTTAGCTGCAGTGCATGACAATGGCAGCTTGCCTTTGCATCTTGTTTTGTTGTATCTGTATCCTTGACACTGTCAAAGGACATGTCTGTCCACCATTCAGATATCAACTCTAAAAACCCTGAACCTTTTTTCTCTGCTCCCTGCAGTTAAACCCCTTGATGGATGGTTTTTCCCTGCCTGGCTCCTAAGTAGTGACCATGCTCATTAAAATCCCCAGAGATTTAAATGTTTCATTTATTAACAATTCTTACAATAGATCCTTAAACTCAGAAGGAACAATTTGGGGGTAATTTTTTTCCCTAACTGCTATATAGATAAAACCACCATAAGTCTTCTAAGGGGTAGGTATGAATGTACGAAGTTTTACCAGTAGCCTAAGTTAAGGTGGTTTTGTTGCTGTTGTTTTTGATTATGGTGAGGATGGTAGACTAACTCCTGTCATTACATTTATAATTTACTTTTGAAATCATGCATATAAACACATGATGGAAAATGGTAGCAATTCTTATATATGCTTAAATATGAAAAGTTTCTAGTTTTTAGAAATATTCTGAATTAGGAAACCTCATATCCAAAAAAACTAAACAGTGCTATAGACGATATCTACCTCTTCACTCTAGGTTGGAGAATTAGGATTTTTTAAAAGCTTTCATTAACATAGCTACATCTTTATTGCCAAAGAACTTTTTTTTCCTATTACTCTATCCAACAGATGAAAAAAAATTTTTAACAACTTAAAGTAAATGTGCATTCTCTTTGGTAACATCTTGATTTTTACAGCTCAACTCCTTTTTTTATATTTTATGAAAAGTAAATCTGAAACACAAATTCATGTATATCTTAAGAAAAAAATTAGCCAACATCTCATATCCTGGAATTCCCAGAAACAAACTTGATCAGACATGAAAGCAAAATTTTCTCATTCATTTCCAGTGAATTTTAATTTCATTTACAGGATAAATATGGAAAACCACTATTGCCAGAGCCTGAAGAAAAACCCAAGGTGAGGGAATACACTTTTTTCTGATACTTAAAGACTAATAGACCTGTGAAGTATAAATTAAGATAATTTTGACAGTCCAGAGTTCACTGTGCAGACTTGTATGCTAACCTAGTACAGAGGACGGGGGACCTTCTGATGCTAACACCTGGCTGATACCTGAAGCTCCTTTCTATATCTTTTAAAGATGATCTTCCTCATAAATCATTACTAGACTCTAAATTTCTAGGTAAAATTTATTGCACACTAGAAACTGATGTCAAGAGAGCCCTTAAGTCAGATTAAGCTAGCACTTAGAGTTCCATCCTGATGAAATTGTCTAAGGATTGAGTATCACCTTAAGTTAGTAGTAACCTGTCAAAATAATATTAACCAGCACAACTGCTTTTTAGATATTATCTTTGTGAGTCCTCAATGAATGAGGACAATACTGTTGTTATTCCCATTTTACAGTGAGGAAATTGAGACACAGAGGGCCCATGGAAACAGCCCAAGGTCATGCAGCTAGAAAATAGCAAGCCAAACCCAGCACTTAGACCTCAGGCCGTTTGGTTTTATCTTATCGTTGATAAATGAAAAAATATGCACTTTATAAATTATCTTTGGGTTTTAAGTATGGCCTCATATGTGTTCATCATAAAAAGAAATTTTTTTTGCTCCATGTAAACTTTTTTACGAAGTAAACAAGAGTCCCCTTGTAATAAGGAACTTCTCATATTACAGCCTCGGAGTGAATCGGAACTCATTGATGAACTTTCAGAAGATTTTGACCGGTCTAAATGTAAAGAAAAACCATCTAAGCCAACTGAAAAGACAGAAGTATGTTTCTAAACATAAATCTCTAGTTTTGAGGTTTGTGATCTTAAAAACGTAAGAAGGCCAGGTGGATCATGAGGTCAGGAGTTCAAGACCATCCTGGCCAACATGGTGAAACCCCGTCGCTACTAAAAAATACAAAAATTAACTGGGCGTGGTGGCGCGTGCCTGTAATCCCAGCCACCTGAGAGGCTGAGGTAGGAGAATTGCTTGAACCAGGACCCGGGAGGCGGAGGTTGCAGTGAGATGAGATTGCGCCACAGCACTCCAGCCTGGGCTACAGAGCGAGACTCTGTCTCAAAATAATAATAATGATAATAATGTGAGACAAACTATTTTAACATGAAGCGGTCGATTAAAAGGCCCAATATGCCATCTTTTTTTCATGTCATTTTTGTCTTCCTTTGTGAATGTGCTTTGTTCCCCAACCTAACCCTGATATTCTTGCAATTGAAGTCCTGCAATGACTCCTTCAGAAAAGCTCTGGAACCCATGCCTTTCTTGTCCCAGCTTCTGTAACTGACCTGGTTGAAGCTGTCATCACCCCTCTCCTCCGGGTTGCAGTGGCCTTTCTACAGTCTCCATCATGTCCACTGTACTCATTTTTTCTCAAGCATGTCTGTAGTCATGCCATTCCTCTGCTTCTATCCCCAGGAACTTCCCATCCCTACAAAAAAAACCTTCCCATTACCATATTCTTGACCCATTTTTCTTTCCTACCAAACTGTGTCCCTGTGTCAGTAAACTGAACAGTAAGTATGCGTGCGTCCCTGGTTTTCTCACTTGGTTCCTCTGTCTCGATTGGCCTTTCTTTCTAATTCTAGATCAACTAAAGTCTGATTTATTCTTTCAAGGCTCTGCTAAAATATGGCTTTCTTTATCTCCTGCTTTTCCCTCCCTAAACCATATCCATCCAGCCTTTATTAAGCAGAACACAACACGGCAGAGGATCTGTAGTTCTTTTTTTAATATATCACGATTAAAGCCTTTGTTACAAAGAAGAGTTTAGCTGTTTTCGTCCCTCTTTAACATTTATACCAAGTTTAAGTGGGTAGTAAGTTCCTTGAACAAAGAGATCATATCCTGTTAATGACCGTCTGCTGAGCACCTTGCATGTAGGATAGGCTTCCATAAATGTCTAGATTTAAAACAATTTATTTAAAGTTTTCTCCCCTCCCCTCCTCCCACTCCCCTCCCCTCCCCTCCTCCCACTCCCCTCCCCTCCCCTCCCCTGCCCTCCCCTCTCCCAGCTGGGAGTACAGTGGCACAGTCTGGGTTCACTGCAGCCTCAATCTCCCAGGCCCAAGCAGTCTCCCACCTCAGCCTCCTGAGTAGCTGCGACTACAGTTGTATCCCACCATACTGGCTAATTTTTGTATTTTCTGCAGAGCTGGGGTTTGGCCGTGTTGCCCAGGCTGATCTCAGACTCCTGGGCTCAAGCAATCCCCCTACCTCGGCCTCCCAAAGTACTGGGATTACAGGCATGAGCCACCATACTCAGCCTTGAAACTTTATTCTTGTAATAAAATAAGATGGTACAGTAGCTCTCAAACTTTAGTATGCATCAGGATCACCTGGAGAGTTTGTTAAAACACAGACTGCTACACTCTACCTGTGAAGTTTCTGACTTAGTACATGGGGCGGGGGTCTAAGAATCCACATCTCTAGGTTCCCTTATGGTGCTGAGGCTAATAGTTCAAGGATTACATAGTATATATAAAGTGCTCTTAGATTTGTATCAACACATTTTACGTAATGCCATGTTATATAATAGGCATATTTTATTGTTATACAAAGTGACAAATAAATACTATAAATAATAGCAATAATTGCTGAAATTTATTGAGCTTCCTGTATTCCCAGGTACTATGCATAGCACTTTGCCTGCATTGTCTCATAGGCCCCATACCAACCCTTCAGATGTGGAGACTGCTGTTGTTCTCATTTTACACATGTGGAAACTCAGTTTCAGTGAGTTTCAGTAACTTGCCTAAGGTGAGAGATAAAACCAAGCTGAAAAAAACGGCAGCTGAAGGGTCTTAGCATGCTTTGACTTATTTACTATTCAACAGTCCTTGGGTAGTCAAGAGAATCATGTTCACACCATAGAATGTAGCAGAGTGTCTTGTTGGTCTATCCTTGCTCAGACTTATGAACCAGACTTTCTAAAGTTATTGAGAACACTTGCTTCTTTCCTCAGGAATCTCAGGCCGCTGCTCCGGCCCCTGTGGTGGAGGCTGTGCCTCGGACCTCCATGTGTAGCATACAGTCAGCACCACCCGAGCCGGCTACCTTGGTGAGTGACTCCCTGGGCATTTAAGCTTGAGAACGTTTTCTTCCTCCTCCTGTCACTCTCTGCTGTGTGTTACCATCATTTTATCTTATTCTGACAAATTAAAAATAAAATCTGATATAATGATAGTATCTATTATTTCTTTGGGCTTCAGGGGTGTCCTAGAAATACATACTAAAATTTAAATTATTAATTAAATTACTCCAAACTGTATTTTTCTCTACTTTTCTGAAATTCTTTCTAGTTCCTCAGCTATTGTGGATAATCCTGCTTTTTCACTTTTCTGCATCTTTTAAGCTTATTTGGGTTTCCACAGAAAGCCCAATGTCACTTTTTACTGACTTTCTTGGTAAAATAACATGCATCAAAATCATTATGATTCCTCTCCACTCTCCCAACTACAGGAGGCGACACTGACTCAATTTCTTTCTCTTTCCTTCTTTTCATGCTTCTCTCTCGCTTTCTAATTGTCATAAGTATGACATTTAACTAGCAGAATCTTTGTTTTTCTTTTGATTTTAGTGAGTTGTTTTTCCCATTAGTTGATGATAGAATTTGACTCAGGGAATAACACCTGATGGAATTATATTTCGTTAATACAGAATTAGTACATCTTCCCTCTGAACACCTAACTTTTATCATCTATTGTGCCATTGCTCTGGATGCTTTGCAGTGTCTTCTCATTAAATTTTCACAAGGACACTATGATGTCTGTCCTGTTCATCTTCCTATGATAGATGAGAGAAATGAGGCTTTGAGTTGACCTTGAACAATCCACTTAATATTTCAGAGCCTCGGTTGAGATGAAAGATATGGCCCCAGATCACAGCTGTCTTCAAGCATAGTGTGGATATGGGCCAGATCTCAAGCTTACAAGTATAATTTGATCATTCCTGTATGGAAAAAAGGCAGAAGGAACATGCTTGAAGGAACCACTTCCAAAGGGATTAGGAGAGGCCTGCAGGTGGAGGGCAGGATTACACTGAGAACTGAAAATAGTATCATTTTCTATGAAGACCAGTGAGCCAACAACAGACCAGCACAGAGGTGTGGAGCACTCGGTGTGCCTGGCATGTGCACATTCAGTTGCTTGAGAAGAGGGGCCTTGGAAAGGACGTCGCACAGTGTCTGGGATGCTGTGTGGTGGCTGCCTACTGCCTGGGAAGTCCTTGGTGCCTACTGCAAACCCCTTGAGTCCAGGGCCTCCTTTCTACCTTAGAACCTGAGCCCTCCCCAATTTTTTGAGGTTTCAGGGCACTCTTCAAGAACTTTTTAGAACATAGGTGCCAGGCCACAGTGGTAAAGAACAGGAGAGGAGGAGGGACTCTAGGAGGACTCCAGTGAAGAAAGCAGGCAAAGAGGCCATAATTGGAGTCAAAACAACAATAGCCAGTATTCCCCAGCAGAACTCTCGTGACCAAAACCTGCACCTGCACCATCTGCCTCATCTGCCTCATCTGCCAAGCGTGACTGCCAGGCCCTTAGAGGGCTCAGTTCCTTCCCAACTTTACCCTGACTGTAGAGCTGAGCATTGGATTGTTAGATGACACAAAACAAAACAGAAAGCTCTTGTTCTCCCCTTCCCTGCCCTCCTTTCCAGGACCTCAGCCCCACCAACTCTGGCCGCAGTTGCCAAGGTTATTGTCACTGAGGCAGTTGGCATTTCTGGGATTGTGACACCCAAAAGCCAGAAAGAATAGCTGTGGAGTGTAATAAAGGTCAGTGGACCCAAGAAAGGCAGGAAGATTAGTGAGTAAAGGGAGACAGACCAGAGGAAGGAGATGAATGTGTTCCCTAGGTGGTTCTTGTGTGTATAAAAAGAAAATTTATTAAGGAAACCCAGAGACTTGAGTTGTAGTTTGATAATATGAAATACTACAGAAATAGAAGTTTTGTTCTTTATTCCTGTTTCCAGATTCCTTCGTTCTTAAAACTGTTTCTCCTCCTAGGTTTTCTTTAACTGTTTCAGTAATTTATTAAGCAAGAGCTTGGCAAAGGGCACAGGCTTGGGGAAGCAGTGGTTTCTAAGATTCTATAGCATAGAATATGAGAAAACAGGATTGTAGTGTGAGCAAATGTCTTAAATCACGTAGCAACTCAGATTGATTGGATAAGACGTGGGTACCTGTACAACTCTTGATATCCTTGATAAGAGTATTGCAGCTCTTAATACTTAATTTAGGTATAATCCCAAACAGGTTAGACAGCGCAGGGATTTTTTTTGTAGTTCTTGGGACTAAAACCCATGCAGTGTCTAGCCACTAGGTGGTGTTAAATCACTTTTCTAGGCTCTCTCTCCTCTTTGGTGAACTTTCCTTTGCAGCGCAGTTTAGCAGAAAAACAGCTTTTCGTACTTGAAATGATGGCTAAGATGTAAAACAGAAATACACTTTTACTCTAGAATTTTAATAGATGCTCATTGTGGGGTCAGAGATTTTAATAGTAAGATTAAACTTGGAGATCGTTTAGCCGAAGGGCTTTTACACTTTTGAGCAAGACCAACAGTAGGAAATTCATTAATAGTGCAGCCCCATCCCCATACAATGGAAGCAACAGTTTAAAGAATAGTATTTATCCCTTCTATGTATGATTTATTCTCTCTCTATATATATATACATATATATATGTATATATATGTTTTTGTGGGGGGTTTTTTTGAGGCAGAGTCTTGTCTGTCATCCAGGTTGGACTGCATTGGCGTGATCTCGGCTCACTGCAGCCTCAACCTCCTGAGGTCTCACTTTGTTGCCCCAGCTGGTCTCCAACTCCGGGACTCAAGCAGTCCTCCCATCTTGGCCTCCCAAAATGCTGTGATTGATTTACTGGTGTGAGCTACTGTGCTTGGTCCTGTATTCTTCATTAAAAAAAAAGTCCTGGCCATGACCCATTAAGTTGATTTTGAGCCACTTATGTACAGATCATTCCCTTTATTTTCCCTTTACACCATAAGCTCTGTGTTCATCCAGTGTGATTTTAAATACCAGCATGGCCAGAGTTCATTACATTTTGTGGGAGCACATTTCATTTTGAATAATTGGACCACAGGTAGACAGTTCCCACTGCGCCATTCAGGTTAGCTGGTCACAGGCAGTGTCACCGGAACCAGCCCTGAATCCCCTTTGGCCAGTAAAAGCCTTGTGGAGAGAACAGGCTTCTGAGCCTCCTCTTCTGAGACAAGCCAGGCTGTCTCACAGGAAATGGAGAGGAATGGCTTCTTGTGGGCTCTCTGAAAATCTTTCCTGCGCCGTCTACGGAATGATCTCCATAAAGACCACGTCTTTTTTCTTTCCTGGTATTCAGCTTCTCTGTGGTACACCTCAGTCCATTGTCTTTCTTATTTCTAAACCAATTCCGGGTCATGTCTTGTAAGTTTCACAGTATCAACATACAATTTGCACACAATGTTTAATATAAGAAATTTGCTTGAATGTGAAACTTTTTTAAACATAGATTCTAATTCAGTTGATAATTCAAGTTATTAAAAGATAACATGTGCCTTTCATCTGAAACAATGATATGCCTTTCTGAATTGTTTATAGCAACTGTTTTAAAGGGAGTGATTAACCACCTACTTAATATATCCACTAATGCACTTTTAGAAGGGCACAGTGCCAGATGATGCTGTAGAAGCCTTGGCTGATAGCCTGGGGAAAAAGGAAGCAGATCCAGAAGATGGAAAACCTGTGATGGATAAAGTCAAGGTAATGGCAACTGAGATACTTCTAGAAAATAACTATCATTGATCACCTCCTCCCCCTGCAAATAAGTTATGAGTCATTTGTTGTTGTTGTTTTTTATTTTCCACAAAACATGACCAGCTGGCTTTTTCTATTATTGTGCATATCCTGTTTAATAAGCTAAACCGGAATAAGCAGCAGTGTTGAACCCCCAGAGTGGACAGACGACATGCACAGACCAGAGGCCTCTGAGTCTCATCTTTGCCCACCTGCACTGATGTTGCAGGGACTTGGGAAGGAAGCGGCAGCTGCCTGCTGCTCCTCACAGCTGCCTTGCCGCCCAGCAGGCTTTCTGCTGGTGCCTGAGCCTGCCAGATTAAGTTGCTGTAGGAACACTAAGCATATGGCCATATGTACGTTCTAACCTCATGATAGATTTGTTTACCTCAAATCTAGTCACTCAGGCATTAATTTTATGGGGAGAAAAACATACTAACAATGCAAATGGTATAATTTTTATTCAGGAGAAAGCCAAAGAAGAAGACCGTGAAAAGCTTGGTGAAAAAGAAGAAACAATTCCTCCTGATTATAGATTAGAAGAGGTCAAGGTAAACAGGCTGGAGTCTTTTTCTATTTTATTTTAATTCATACTGAATTCATACACATAACGAAGAGACTTGGGGACAGACCTGGAATATAAAGATCTTGTTTCTTCATATTTCAAACACCAAATAGTATTAGTCTATTAATAATCACATTAGAACACCAGATACAAAGCTAAAATATTCCTAAGTAGACTTTTGATCCTCAAGCAAAGAAATTTAATGTCTGAGCTACCCAGTGTTTTCCTTTCTAACCCACAGCTTGTTACAGTACCAGAAATATTTTAAAAACCTTATGTAGATGGGAGAACTAAGATGAGGAATAGGCCAGGCATAGTGGCTCATGCCTATAATCCGAACACTTTGGGAGGCCAATGCAGGAGGATCCCTTGAGCCCAGGAGTTCAGAACTAGCCTTGGCAACATAATAAGACCCCGTCTCTATAAAAAATCAAAAACATTAGTCAGGCATGGTGGCATGTGCCTGTCCCAGGTACTTGGGAGGCTGAAGTGGGAGGATCACTTGAGCCCAGGAGGTAGAGCCTGCAGTGAGCCATGATCGCACCACTGCACTCCAGCCGGGGCGACAGAGCAAAACCCTGACTCAAAAAGAAGTAAAAAATGAAAAAATTAAAATAAAATAAGCAGCAATTATTTTATATGAGGAAAAATTTGCAACTTTCAGATGTAAGTTGGAAAAATAAGAGAGTCTATTTAACATTAAGTATAGTGATAAGTTGCCCCATTTCCTCTATTTTGAAAGTACAGATTGTGCAGAACAAGGGGGAAGACCCCGTTATGAGTCTTGTAGTTTAAATGCAGTCACTTAAATGAGGCAGATTTGTGGACAGTTGAACAAATGTCAGTCATCTTTGTAACAGGCCTGAATTAAAAGAGTATTCAACTAAACTTTATTAGCAGTTCTAGAAAATCAAATTTCTCACTCATCCATGTGCTTCTCACTCATCTATGCGCACTAGCCCATTTATTTAGCAGATGCAGGAACTGGACTGAGCTGTCCTTGTTGAAAGTTTATTATTCTGGATACCTTCATATTTGCTTCCTTTCTGGGTTTTACAATTCAGTTGAAGCCATAGTATTTCCATTAATTTGGGCTCATTCATACTTTGCTTTGCAAAGTTCCTAGAGAGCATCCTAAGGGCCACATGTTCTGTCTCCACTGAGTGTCCATACATTAGAGGCTGGTCAAGTGCAGGTAAACTCTCTTCATGATAGGTGATTGGTTGGTGACTTGCTGTCTCCCTTTACTGAATTTAGTAGTAGTGTTTCAGGAAGCAGCTGTCCCTGATCACTTTATTCTGTAGTTGTTTTATCCTTCTCTGACTTATCTCACACATTATTACTATTACTTAATAACACACACTATTACTTAATAACATTTACAGGCACTAGCTTCACCTCTTGTTTAAATTCTACGTTGGTATTCACCAACTATGCTCCCATCAGGTCTCTTCAGTGAGACTCAGCTCCCTGAGGGCAGGCCACAACCTCCCCTTCCAGACACAGGATGACGCAGTGATGGAAAATGGATTTCAGTTTGAGTATAGAGCAAAAGTACCCTGGGAGTCCCAGGCATCACTTAGAAAACTTTCTGCCTTTACAGCTAAGAGATGGTGGAGAGCAAGTCGAGGTTCAGCTTTCCCCTGTACCTGAAGAATGGTCAGAAGGCATAAGTCAGTCATGAGGGAAGCAGGTGATACAAGTTGAATATCCCTCATCCAACGTGCCTGGGGACCAGTACTGTTTCAGATTTCAGGCTTTTCTGGATTTTGGAATATTTTCCTTATGTCTGTTGAGCACCCCAATCTGAAAATCCAAAATGCCCCTATGAGCATTTCCTTTGAGTGTCAGGTCAATACTCAAAAAGTTTCAAATTTTGGAGCGTTTAAATTGTTTTCAGATTTTCAGATTAGGGATACTCACCTAGTACCTCTAAACCATTGCACCTCACATTTTTAATGAAACAAAAACCAACCTTAACCAGTTTCCCAGGTGAAATATTCATATATAGGTGTGTGTCTTTGTATTTACTTATTTTTGTATAGGTGGATACATGGGATTTACTATTAGTATATAGATCTTCTTTTACTAACAAGCCCCAAATGCTTTCTTCATTTTGTCCTGTTACTCAAATGTGGCACTTGGAGTCATTTACAGCTTGACATAATCTGAGCCATAAGTTGCACAGTGTTTCACTGACAGGTTAAACTCTCTGAGGGCAAGGCCTTTGTCTATGCGATTTTCTGTCATACTGCCAATGCTTAGGTGAGGGCTTGGCACATAGTCCATGCATATGAGTTAGATGTGTGGCTTACAAAGTTAACAGCATTTTCCAGACAACCTCTACAAAGCCCACCCCCAGGTAGGTAAGGGGCTTATCCCACACTGCCCTGCAAACCCCAATCACAGCACCACATACCACGCTATGCTGACTTTCACATTTTCCTCCCATGATAGTCTCTGGGCTTCTGAGGTCACAAGCCATACCTCATCCAGTGTGTAGCCTCCATGACTTGGGAATGCCTGGTGCTTGTGAGCTGTTTGTTGACATAAACTAATTAGAGTGTATTCTCTGGTGAGAGAATCTTTTTCCTGACACCATGGATCTAATTTAAAATGTTCAACTGCAGGTATAACAGGCCCTTTGTAATGTTTACAAGGTTTCATACTTGGGATAAAATGTGAAATGATTTCATGCCATGTTTTTTTTCCCCTGGATAGGATAAAGATGGAAAGCCACTTCTGCCGAAAGAATCTAAGGAACAGCTTCCAGTAAGCAAACCAGTTTTCTGTGAGGATATCTTTTCCTTTTGGCCCCGGTTGCAGTGGTGTTCATTGATACATTTCCTGGTTCTTGCAGCCCATGAGTGAAGACTTCCTTCTGGATGCTTTGTCTGAGGACTTCTCTGGGCCACAAAATGCTTCATCTCTTGTAAGTCTGAAACTCTTGGTTTTCTTTCTTTAGTTTTAGGGTGGCAGGAATAAATGGAAACTGGTGACTTAGAATCTAACTTGGGAACTCAGGAACAATCATGAAATTAATGGCCCTCAACCCACTGTAGCCATTAAAAGTGTGTTGCACCATGAAATATTGTCCCAATGCTGTGGATTCTTTTAGCAGTGTAACTATTACCAAGTACCAGTACCCCTGTGAAAAGAGAATTTAAATGTGAGTTTATCCAAAATTACTCTTCAGACAAGTTTACCTATTGATATTTCTACAATTTATCATTTCCCAAATTGCCTCCTAAGGGAACTTAGCTCCATGTGGAATATAGAGTCCCTCAAAGGGAACTCTGTTACTAGGAAAGTTTGGACGATGTTGAGTAATGTTAAGCAGGTTTCTCTACCGTAGGATTTTCATGGCTTTTTATATGCAAATACATAGTGAATCTGTTAGAGTTCCCGAACTTAATAACTGCAGAACCTTTCCTTGTGGGGTCTGGTTTATCTGTTTACTGGGAACTCAGTTTTTGTTTCTTTGTTTTTGTTTTTTTTGAGACAGAGTGTCACTCTGTCACCCAAGCTGGAGTGCAGTGGCACAATCTCGGCTCACTGCAACCTCTGCCTCCCGAGTTCAAGCAATTCTTCTGCCTCAGCCACCTGAATAGCTGGGATTACAGGTGTGCACCACCACGCCCAGCTAATTTTTGTACTTTTATTCGAGATGGGGTTTCACCATGTTAGTCAGGCTGGTCTCGAACTCCTGACCTCATGATCCGCCCACCTCGGCCTCTCAAAGTGCTGGGATTACAGGCGTGAGCCACTGCGCCCAGCCAGGAACTCAGTTTTTAAACCACTGAATGTATTGTTGGCAGTCAGTTGGAAAAGAGATTAACGGTTTCTATGACAGTGGCATAGAAAATATATCAGTTGGAGAATACACAGAATGACAACTAGAAGAAATAATGATTCTTTGGAATTGCCTGAAGTTTTTGCTTTTGTTGAAAGAAGCAATAAAGCCCCTCAAAGAAGGGCTTACTAACCAGAGCATGTTCTTCTCTGTACCCCTGTAAAAGCACCATGCTGCTCAGTCACCTCATCCCATGACCTTCCCCTCATCGTCTTCCATACAGACCACATGACAGGCAAAGCACTCCAGCCTTGATTTAGAAACCATGAGATACAGGGAAGAATACAATATGAGAAGTATCCCAGGACTGTGGAGAGTCATATCAATACACTGATGCAGAACATATGAACAAATTGTGGGGAACACGATCTCAATTCCCTTCCTCCTGCTATCGTTATTGTAATAGTTAGGGTTTTTTTGTTTCTTTTAGAAATTCAAAGATTTGGAAAAAGTAACAATGCATATATATGCCCCCCTCAAAGATATGTAGCAGTGAAATGGTGAGATGAAACAACCATTTAAAAAAAATTTCTTACTCTTAAAAAAGTAGCAAAGAAAAAATTAGTGTCAACAATATAGTTAAGAAAAGTAGAAATAACTAATAAGAAAACCAAATAATCAGAACGTTATTTAGGGGACAGTTCCTAGAACTTTGGGGGAAAAGTATCACATATGGCTCATAATTAATGTTCATATAAAATAGTAACTCCCGTACATACCATGCTCTTTGATTGTAATAAAATAGAACATAAGTGCTATATAAAAAGAAAAACTTAAAAATATTCCCCTAATAATACTGAAATCACCTTGATAATAGACTCTTTTAAAACATCAAAGATATTACAAATAAAAATCTTTGAGAGGCAGCTGAAGCAGTATTCATGTGATACATTTATTGTCATAAATGCCTTCATCAATAATGGAGATAGAGAAAAAGAGAAACCTGACAAACCAAATGTTTATTGAATTTTACACTTAAAATTTCTAAAAGTTATAATAAGGTAACCACCCAAAAGAAAGTAGCAATAAGCATACCAGGAAATGAAAATAGCAGCATAGAAGTTAACTGGCCAATAGTTGTCTCTTTTGAAATAACAAATACTTTATAAAATACTAGCAAATGCAAAAGAGGAAAACAATCAGGCCGGGTGCGGTGGCTCAAGCCTGTAATCCCAGCACTTTGGGAGGCCGAGGCAGGTGGATCACGAGGTCAGGAGATCAAGACCATCCTGGCCAACATGGTGAAACCCCATCTCTACTAAAATAAAAAAAAAATTAGCTGGGCATGGTGGCGCGTTCCTGTAGTCCCAGCTACTGGGGAGGCTGAGGCAGGAGACCTGCTTGAACCCAGGAGGCAAGATGCAGTGAGCCGAGATCACGCCACTACACTCCAGCCTGGTGCCTGGTGACAGAGCGAGACTCTGTCTCGGAAAAAAAAAAAAAAAGAAAAAGAAGTACACAAAAAAATTGAAGGCCATACATTAAGTCAGTTTAACTAAATATCTTAAAAAGAATGATGACAATTCAAGTCATTTTATATGTTAATTTTTTATTAAAAAGCAACAAGATACTTTTATAATTCAATAAAATTATTCAAAGATGTATTTGAAAAATAAGTGTATAAAATATGAAAAAATACTGAAAAGCATCTTTCAGTACTTTTAGGTAAGATTAATCCAACTAAACACTAGCATATGTTATAAATAAATAGAAAATACAGTAATGTTTAGAGAGCAAATTCATAGCATAAATCAATGGAAAAATTGAGAAATGGACATAAATGATAGATTTAGTATTTTTTAAAGAGTGAAAAATCATTATTTTATACTTTTGTGTAATGTCAGATGAATTAAATAACATGCACATATAGTTTGGCAAAACAAATTTCCAGACCATAGATTGTTTCATACTTAGTATTAAAAAACTTAAATGATAAGTCAATAAGATAGTCTAAGAAGAGACAATACAAATGTTTCAGTATGTCATTCTTTTCATTTGACAACTTGTTATTCTTTTCATTTGTCATATAAGCAAAGATTTCTCATAACTAGAAATGAATTGTATTTAATTTAGTACATTTTAGATTACCTAAAATATTCTAAAATGGCTTTACAGAGTATAAATGGACAACAAGTACCTTATAGTTATCTAAATTAGTTTAAGTAATCTCTAATAATAACATGCTGAAATAAATTTCTGAATATTGGTATCTTTTTAATGTGCTTTTCTCCATCTTTTGGTAAAATTTGGAATTATCTTTTTTCAAAACAGGCTATCCATAGTTGGAGTCACCAAAGAGTTCTGGACTTCTTTCTGATTTTTCATCAACAGTTATACCTAAGTTTTTTGTCAAAAGGGAGTATTTGAAATGAAACAAATATGCAATATTTTTTAAAAGGAAATTCTTTCACAAAGTTTCTAGAATAATATTTAACATTGAAAAAAAACTGAAACCTGACACCATATAGCACAATATGCAAGCAATAGTAGTATATCATTTTACACTCATTATCAGAAATAAAAATATGGAAGAAAAGTCAAATTCTAGGCCAGGCGCAGTGGCTCATGCCTGTAATCCCAGCATTTGGGAGGCCGAGGCAGGTGGATCATGAGGTCAAGAGATCGAGACCATCCTGGCCAACATGGTGAAACCCTGTCTCTACTAAAAAATACAAAAATTAGCTGTGCATGGTGGTGCGCACCTGTAGTCCCAGCTACTCGGGAGGCTGAGGCAAGAGAATTACTTGAAGCCGGGAAGCAGGGGTTTCAATGAGTTAAGATTGTGCCACTGCACTCCAGCCTGGCATCTAGCGACAGAGCCAGACTCTATCTCAAAAAAAAAAAAAAAAGTCAAATTCTGGCAAGCAAGACCATGGGAAAACAGGCATGCTTATTCATTGCTTTTTGCAGTATGAATTCCTAGCAACATTTGAGGGGTCAGTCAGTTTGGCAGAATATAGGGAGACCCACTTCTAGAACTTATTCAGAGCAATTTTAAAAGAGCTGAAAACTTTGAATAACTTAAATGTACAACAGGAAGTGTGTAAACAAACGATGGAACTCTAAGTTATTATATGATTGCACAGTATTTAGAATAATAAATATGAGAAGGAAATAGAAATAGGATATTGTATAAAATAATGTGATAGAGAAGAAAGAGAATTTAAATTGCTTTTAAAATTATGTTATTGGCTGGGTGTGGTGGCTCACGCCTGTAATCTCAGCACTTTGGGAGGCCAAGGCAGGTGGATCACAAGGTCAGGAGTTCAAGACCAGCCTGGCCAAGATTGTGAAACCCTGTTTCTACTAAAAATACAAAAATTAGCCAGGCATGGTGGCGGCCACCTGTAATCCCAGCTACTCAGGACGCTGAGGCAGAGAATTGCTTGAACCCAGGAGGTGGAGGTTGCAGCGAGCCGAGATCGTGCCACTGCACTCCAGCCTCGTGACAGAGCAAGACTCTATCTCAAAAATAATAATAATAATTCTATGTTATTGTGAATCTATTTGGATCAAGAGAATAAACAGTCATTAAGCTATCTTTAAGAGTTATAGTTAAGTGATGGCATAATTTTATATATAACATGTTACTAATAAAATTTTTTTCAATAAAAGAAATTTGAAGATGCTAAACTTGCTGCTGCCATCTCTGAAGTGGTTTCCCAAACTCCAGCTTCAACAACCCACTCTGGAGCCCCACCCCGTGATACTTCGGTAAGCAGTACATCTTATTTGGGAGATAAATATTTGTTTTTGCAGTAGCCAGAACTAGAAAGAAAATAGGGCACCTGTTTAAAGCAAATGAAAATAGGCAGAATTATTAGGAAGATCAGGCACCTTCTATTTCAGAAGAGCCGAGACTGATAATTTAGGGAGATGGCAGAGAGCAACTTTGAAATGATTAAATGAAACAATATATGTGAAAATACTATACACGTAGTCAAGGACCTTAATACTATTGTTGCTTTACGAGAATTGAAAGCATAATAAGGTGCATTGTGCCTATATTTGATTACTAGATTTGAAAAATTCTTTAGCTTTCCTGATAATTGATTTTATCTTATACATTTTTCCTTATACATGCTGTAATTTACTACCCTTTATTTAACCACAGGTTTATTTTATGGAATTGTTGTGTTTGAGCTTCTCTAAACAAACAAAAATTTTACAAACTTGTCATGGAATAGCACTGTTTTCTTCCCAATTCACACCAGTAAAAATCTGTCACTTTCATACTAGTAGTGGAAGAACCTCAGCATCAATATTGTTTTAATTATTTACATGCTCTGAGGCACGGCTGTGGGACCAAAGCTTTTCCAGACTTCCTTGATTAATTACCTCTGTGCAATACCAAATTATACATTATTGAGGAGACCACAGCACATCAAATTATAAAGGGATTGCCCTAAACCAGATCCCCATCTCCTTTGGTTGAGAAGAGTTCCTCATTTTCTAGATGGAGATGAAGTAGCTTTAGTGAAGTCAGCTATGCTTCCATTCCTTTTGATGTAGCATCAAAGCATATTTAGTGCTGTAGTCTGAGATTCTGATGGATTTTCCTCCTGTTGGATCAGCTTCAGGATCATCTGAAAATATCCAGAGGCACAAATGACAAAGCCCAGACCTGGCCCCAGGCAGCTCTACCATTAGCAGCTATAATCCTAGGTTATAATAAACTACTTAAAACCAGTAAAATGCCGTTGTGTGTGTGTGTGTGTGTGTGTGTGTGTGTGTGTGTAAACATACCCAGTCCCCATGCAACAAAAAGGAAGAATCCTTAAGTCTAGGCTGCCGTTTATACTTCAGTTCTTAATATTTGGGCCAGAGATTCTTCCCTGATGAAATAGTAAATATTTGCAATCGAAAACTTTTTGCCTTTAAGAAGTAAGTTTTAAAATGACACTTCTCTCATCACATTTCCCACCAGTCTTGTTTTTAGTTAAGATTTTATTTGAAGGTGTCACTAAAACAAGGTATAAAGCTTTATTTAGATAAAAAATATTGGGAAATCGGAGTCAAATAAGCCATGATAATTCACAGGAGTTTCCTTTGCTGAGATTATTAGATTGTCACTAGCAATGTTACATACGCTGAAAGCATTTGAAAACATATTTTCAAAGATCTGTGTAATAAAATCACTCCAACAGGAAAAACTGCTTCAAAGGAAATAGAAGATCATGGATGTAGCTTAGCATGACAGGGAAAAGCTTTATCAGTCCCAAGACCTGCATTCTATTCACTTTTTAACAATTTGTTTTCAAGCAACTGACTTAACTTCCCTGAGCTTTTTACCTCCAAAAAAAAAAGAGCTTTTTACCTCTTAGTTCACTGAGAACCATTGTGGGCATCAAATAAAACTGGATAATGTATATGAAAACACTTTGAAAATCAACTGGAAAGTTCTGTACAGTATTGGACAGAGTTCAGCACGGTGTCTTATGCAATGTAGATGTTAAACACATTTTTAATTGATTTCATTTAGAGGTAGAAGTCAACATTTTGAATGCAATGTGTTGAAAAATGTTTTGAAAAAAACTTCTTAGGATTTTGCTGTAATAATACTAATAATAATTTACCATTTGTTGGGTCCTAACATACAAGTACTATTTTAAACGCCTTTTCGATCATTTGCTTTTCTCAGCAACATAGGAGTATAGGTACTACTATTATTCACATTTCACAGCCAAGGAAACTGAGGCTCAAAGGGGTTAAATAAGCTGCCTGAATCATACAGTAAATAAATGTTAGAGGAAATAAGCTACCTTAGTTACAACATTCATTGTTATTCCAGTAGCTGCATTTTTTTTCCTCTAGAATACCAGCTCCCATTTCTGCAATTTAGCTTCCATGAGCTTCCTGAAGATGAAAAGAGAGATTTCCCCACCAGTTCAGAAATTCTTGGAAGTCTTTCAGGCCACTCATAACCAGTGTGGCAGAGAAGCCCCTTCTCCTCTCCTGACCCCAGATCGTCTCTGGGGTTTTGTGCTCTAGGAAGTATTAGGATGGCAGTGCCAAGCTCCATGGCTTCCCACAAACTGCGGGTCATGCTGCACTTTATGAAATGCACCCCTCAAGATCTTAGAGTCTTACAGTGGACCCACAGAACCAAAGAAACGCTCACCCTCTATTGCAGAATCCTGCTTCTTAACCATCTGACAACATCAGTGGATGTTGTTTTCATATCCAGTTTTCTAATTGTGTTTAATTTCTAAATGAAAGGCACACATGATTAGTTCATTTGCTTTTGGACTCTTTATGTGACCTCCAGGCCACCCACTGGGTGTGGCTCTTGATGCTGCCACTAAGACCTCCTTAACCTGGTGGGATCTTCGCCAAGAGATGGGCAGGGTGGATGGAAAGTGTTGGACCTCCAACTCCAATAGGTTGACAGATGCTGCTGCTCTTCTCCTGACTTTCCATTCCCAGCCTTCTCTTCTCTGACCCTGTCTACTCCCCTGCCCCACCCCCAGATGTCTTTTTCTTCTGAGGAACAGGTTCCCTCCTGAGAAGATGGAGTTCCTGGGCTAATTTGCCTCTGATATAGTTTGGCTAACGAGTGACTAATTCAGTATTATTTACTTTTTAGCAGAGTGACAAAGACCTCGATGATGCCTTGGATAAACTCTCTGATAGTCTAGGACAAAGGCAGCCTGACCCAGATGAGAACAAACCAATGGAGGATAAAGTAAAGGTAAAAAAAAAAATTACTAATTGAAATTTTAATCCTTGGGTCTTGACTCTATCATTGTCATAGGAATATTGATATGAACTTAACCTATATTTAAAAAATGAAATTATAATGATATAGAAAAATCAATCTGTACTCCACTGGAGGGGAAGGTCACTGAATCTGTGATAAAGAGACCAGTGGAGCCTCCTGGAGGAGATTCTGGGAGGTAGGTGTGGCTTATGCATGGCTTCCTCCCATGCAACACATGCAGTCAGCACATCCATTCAAATTAGCTATTGTCCCAGGGTTGCTTATAAACAGGCAAAGTTGCAAATATGACCTCTTTAAATGGCAAGGTACAGTGGCCTGATTTTTTTTAGAAAAGTGAAACCATACAAGAAAAAAAGAAAAAGATATTTTATACCTTTGGGTTCTAATCTTCTAACATGGTTTCTGAGGATAATTATTTAATCATATATTTCAATTTAAAATATAGCTAGAAAATTCACAGATATGAATTGACATATAGAAGCATATGGGTTTATGTATTTTAGCCAACTAGCAGTCTGTTGAAGTTATCTGTGTTGTTCTGTTGCTTAAAAAATAAAAACAGACCATATGTTTTGCCTCATAAAAGTATAACAAATACTGAATGCTACATTTGACAATGTATTTTCTAAATGAAAGAGGAAATGAATATTAATTATATCTGCTCACCATTTATATAGGAAAAAGCCAAAGCTGAACATAGAGACAAGCTTGGAGAAAGAGATGACACTATCCCACCTGAATACAGACATCTCCTGGATGATAATGGACAGGTAAACTGAGGCAAATTGCTAGATCGGATTTATGCTACAAAGATCTTTAAATTCAAACCTCCCTTGAAATAAACAGTAGTTGCAATCTTTTACAATAGCATAAAAACTTATCATAACTGACTGCTTTTCATGTGTCACTGAAGCTGACCAGCAGGTAAATATTTTTTGAGCCAGTATCATTGTACACACATATGCTAGGCTCTGTGGTATAAACAGGGTTGAATACTGTTCCTTTACTGATGCTTAAGAGTGATCCAAGAAATGTGATTCTCTTTTTCAGGAAAAGCTATAAAAATGACTAAGGTGATAGGATTTCAAAGGAAGTAATCTCTGTTTAAGGAGAGCAGAAGAGGAGCTGGTGTTGGGATAATCAATAGTAAAATCAATAAGGCAACTCCAAGACCTAGGGTCTCCCTATCTTCTTCTACATCACCACCAGCACTATTGAAAGTGAATACAGGCAAAGCGATACTCCCAATCACAAATGCTGTTTCTCTACCAAAAAGGCCCTGGCCTTCTGTCTTCCACATGGTAGAGGCTAGTCTTTTGTAGGTCAACCAGGACTGTTTTTTGCCTCTTTCTTATTTGGTTTCTACTTTTTAGTCAATTAGATGAAAAAATTACCCTTTCCATGCCTGTTCATCAAATAAAAAACAAGGAAGACCACATTACACCCTTCTCTTTCTGTACTGATTCATTTTGGTGCATAAGATCTTACTCCTGATTTAAATAGTACTATCAGCCTCAGGGTGTCCTATTATAGGAACCAATTCTCCTTGCCTGCATTCAGTATTCCTCAAGACAGCAATTCCACATTCTGCTTAGAGTCCTTGCCACTTTGATAGTACCAACTCACCCTGCTTGCATTCTTTGGGAAATTTATTATTCAAGGCCCTTGCCTTTGACGATGGGAAAGATCACTGATGACTTTCTAAGTGTATTAAGCTATAGTAAATAAGATATAAAAACACAGGTAACTTTTTATAACACTTTAAGTAGAATTATAAATGATAATACATAATGGCAGAAGGTTCACAAATAGCGTTTCTTTCACTTCCAGGACCAGACTCTTTCATACATTTCTCCCAAGTCTATAGAAATGATTTTAAAGAATAGAAACTAAGCAAAGCTGATGAATAAATAGTAGGGACCCAGGTTTATTCATTATTGCAAGTCTACACTCCATTTTATCCAAGTCAAGTCACTGGATAATAGATTCTCTAAATACCGCCTAAACCTAAGTAAACCTTTACAAAGATCTATGCTTAACCAATAGTCTGCCTTATTTTTAAGGACAAACCAGTGAAGCCACCTACAAAGAAATCAGAGGAATCAAAGGTAAAGACCATAGGAACATATTTCCATTACATTTTGTTTTATTCTAGCCATAGGGTTATTCGGCATTTTAAAAAACTAAAACATATTGAATGCCTACTCTGCGCCTGGTACTTTGTGAAAACATGCATATACATATGTGTGTCTATTGTTTACCTCTCAGTTAGTCTTCACAAAAGTCCTTTAAGATAGAAAACTGAGGCTCAGAGAATACTAAGCAATGTGCATTAAAGAGTAGAGGAAAATAAAGCCGTCAAGATTTTCTTACTTTTCTGTCTCCTTTACAATACATTATTGTTAGTAAAGAATGTCAGCAAGTTTTTTTTCTTACAGAAACATCTTTTATTTGTAAGTGATGTGGGAAAATACACCATATTGCATTTTGCTTCTTCACTGATGGTTATTTCTACTCATATCTCAGAAGCCTGCAGATGACCAAGACCCCATTGATGCTCTCTCAGGAGATCTGGACAGCTGTCCCTCCACTACAGAAACCTCACAGAACACAGCAAAGGTACTATGCTTTTTCACATAGACTTTCTTTGACATGTATGTGTGCGTATGTGTACATATATATAATTTTTATTTATTGATGGATCTATCTATCCATCTATCCTGTAACAGGATCTTACAGCCCAGGCTGGAGTGCAGTGGTTATGATCTCAGCTCACTGCAGTCTCTGCTTCCCAGGCTCACACAATCCTCCCACCTCAGCTTCCTGAGTAGCTGGGACTACAGGCATGCACCACCATGCCCAGCTAATTTTTGTATCTTTTGTAGAGATGGGGTTTCACCATGTTGCCAGGCTGGTCTCAAGCTCCTGGGCTTAAGTGATCTGCCAACCTCTGCCTCCCAAAGTGCTGGGATTACAGGCTTGAGCCATTGCACCTGGCCCTTATAATTTTTCAACTGTAGAATGAATCAAACGATGCCATAGAAAACCTTAAAATGAAAAGAAAAAATATCTATAATTCCACTGCCCCCACCAAACACTATTATTTTGTGGATTTCCTTTTTTTCTATATGTATGTTTTATATAATTATACTTACAGTCTACTTGTAAAACATTGCATAACATTATTTCTTAAATGTTACTTTGTAATTTCCATAGCCACCATTTTTTATCCCCACACTATATGGTTGTGCAACAATAATGCTATGTCTGTATTCATTTAAAGTGAGAGCAGGCCCTAATGAGAGGAGGCATTCTCATGCTCTTTTGCTCTCTGGCGCTTCCTCCCCTTTTCTGTCTGCTCAGCACAACTGGTGACTTCATTCCTCAGTGCACAGCTCAAGCATCAGCTCCTTAAGGGAAGACTTTTTTGTCTTACTTCTTCTCCCTTCCCAGGCCAAAGTTAGAGGCCTCTCTCCCATGCCCTCCTTGCTCTCTGGTTACCTGTCTGTGCTTGTGTATCACACCACTGAGCTGTGCATTTTATACAGTAGTGATGTGTCTTTTACCTCAGTGCTTCTCATACAGCAAAATGCCTGGCACTTAGCAGGTGCTCAAAACATGATTAAAAGTGAATGAGAAAAGACTGTGTAATTAAACAAGTGTGGGGCATTTTCCCTCAAGCTATACCCTCTTGTAAATCAAATGGAAGGAAAAGTGAAATGAGTACCTCCTTGTTATTTTCAGAAGAGTTAATTCTGTAGCTCTGAGTTTGCTGTTGTTTTGGCTGTTGGAAGGCACTGCTCTTGATCACTGAATTGTCAGTGCTTCCATATTGGTAGTTTAATTTCTAGACCACCTTAGCATCCTGTCACCCCTGGTAACTTGTAATTAATGCCCTTTTTGGTGAATGGACTTTATTTTCATGTAACTTACTCCAGCTTTCTCTGGTTGTTTCCATTGTTACATTTCTCCTTCATAACACTGAAAACAGGGTTCTGTTTTTGCCCTTTTGGCACACAAAAGCCAGTCCTGATAGAGACAAACTCTGTTTTGTTTTTTAAATTTTATTGTGTATATTTCAGGTTTAAAACATGGTATTTTGGGATGAAATACCAATATTTACTAGAAATAGTAAAATGGTTACTGTAGGGAAGCAGATTTACATATCTATAACCTCACACAATTACTTTTTGTGACAAAAGCAGCTAAAGTTTACTTATTTAACAAAAATCCCTAATAGAATTTTATCCTTAGTCCTCTTGTTGTTTGTTAACTCCCTACACTTGCTAATTCTGCGTATCTGCTATTTAGTATCCTTCAACCTATATCTTTATTTCCACCTCCTGCTCCCTACCATGGTAACCAGGTTTTATTCTCTGTGTTTTTGAGCTTTTTCTTATATATATATTCTACATATAAGTGAAATCACTTTTCTTTCTGTGTCTGGCTCATATCATCTAGTATAAGGTCTTCCAAGTCCATCCATATTGTGGCAAATGGCAGGATATCATTTTTTAAGGCTGAATAATATTCCTGTATATATATATATTTTATACACACACACACACATACACATGACTTTTTGTATCCATTCATCAACAATTAGGTTATTCCATATCTTGGCTATTGTGAGTAATGCTGCAGTGAATATGAGAGTACAGATATCTTTATAAGGTGGTCATTTCATCTCCTTTGGGTATACACCCAGAAGAGGGATTGCTGGGTCATATAGTACTTCTACTTTTACTTTCTTTAGGAGCCTCCATACTGTTTTCCATAATAGCTGTACCAATCTACATCCCCACCAACAGTGTCCTAGGGTTCCCTTTTCTCCACACCCTTGCCAGCATTTATCATCTCATTGATAAGCTCTGTTTTGATTAGGAAAATAAGGTCTGGGTGAGTCATGCACCACAAGAATTGGCAGAGCATCAGTGTGACCCACACTTCTCTCCTTATTTCTATCCTTTTTCGCTCCTGCTTTAAACAATTCTCTGACACTCACCATTGTTCAAAAAATCATGACAAAAACATGCAAAGTTTTCCATTATTTAATTAAATTGAAGATCTCAGGATAGTCTGGATTAATTTAACTGCAGCCTAGCTAATTGCTATATGGATTGATGATAGCCATAGCCTCATTACATTTCCTTTGCTTTAGGATAAGCGCAAGAAGACTGCTTCCAGCTCCAAAGCATCTAAGAATGGAGGTAAAGTGAAGGATTCAGCAAAGGTAAATGGAGCAGTAAATATACTACAAATTAGTTTAGCAGTTTCACAGAGTAGGGTTTATCACTTCAGTCATTTAGTTTATTACTGGAATCTATTTAGAATAAAAGATTTCTTAAAGTACTCTCTATCCCATAGTATGCCTTGTTAAAGTAATTGAATTTGTATAGATATATATTTTTTAAAGTAACAGGTACTTTAAAGTTCTAAATGAATGTTCTTGACACAACTCAATTTTTCTGTGTTTCCTGCCCTAATTAAAATACTACCAGAGTATGTGGTGTATATAGATTTTAGAAGATGGAAGTTGGAAACTTCCTATTATTAAAACTACTCAAGCTGTGATCAGAAATGAAAATTGGATTAGACAACTGTTTCCTGCCCTAATTAAAATACTACCAGAGTATGTGGTGTATATAGATTTTAGAAGATGGAAGTTGGAAACTTCCTATTATTAAAACTACTCAAGCTGTGATCAGAAATGAAAATTGGATTAGACAACCTCTAGGTCCCTTCTGATTCCAAGACATATGATTCAAATGATTACTACTGTGATCCCCTGGCTATAATGAGGAGTGAGTCCAGTTACATCAAAGCTTTTAAAACAATATATTAAAATCTTCCTATAGTAGATTCCCTTAAGGGACATAAGAAACAGCATTAATAATTAACAGTTACGCCATTATATCTCAGAATAAATACTTATTTGCCAATTATTTAACTTCACTTATACAAAGTATTTGATCAGCTCTTTAACAAATAACAGAAAGCATAATAACCCTATATGATGAGTGGATTTGCTGGACAGCTGTGACCCTATGTACAGGAGAAGGAAGGATCATCACAGAATGAAACATTGCCTATCAAGAATACCTATGCATATTTTATAACCTACTCTAGCCTTAAAAAATATAAAGCTGAGAGCCATAAATTTAGGATCAGCATCACTTAACGTTATTTTTAGCTTATAAACTTGAGGAGGAAGAACTCACAATGTTTTAGCCAAATGAAGAAGAGAAACTGAAAGGACCATCTTATTTTTCCCCACTGACTGCTATATTTTGTCCCCTAATTCTGAAAAGGCCATCTCCTCATACTTAATACAGAAAGGAGAGAGCTCACGGATGGTTTTGCTTTCCCTTTTAGACAACAGAGGAAGCTTCCAAGCCAAAAGATGATGAAAAAAATACAAGTTAAAGTTTAAACTATCTGGTAAGTTGGGTGTTTATTGTAAATGAAGACAACTGTACATTCTACCAATTTCTGTGTTATGGATGAGAAAAATGAAGTCCACCTCTTAATTCATGCTCTCTTTATACTATTGACATGAAATGCATACTGCAAGATCTACAGAGTAATCAGTCATTCTCCAAAACCACTAAATGGGATGAGTGTGCTACTGAAATGTTTAAAAACCTTAACCTTATAATTAAAAGCTTTTTAAAATATTAGGCCAGGCACTTAAAGAAAATGGCCATCTGAGGCTACTTGAATCTTTGAAATCCAAATGCTTATTACTGCAGATTATTGTGGCAAAGCAAAATTAGCATGTTACAACTTAATGAAATGTCCTTAAGATATTGATATTCCCCAAAATACCAATACGTGGTGGGGTGGGGAGAAGCTCTTTAGAGTCTGGTGAAAATTACAGGGTTTTGGGAACAAGGACAAAGGAAAAGATTGGCCACTTTTATTTGTCTTTATTTTAGAAAGTAAAGTACTGTGTTTGATTATAATTTATGATAACTGAAGAAATTGAACAGATGAAGGAATTTTTGAGATCTTCAGAGCTGGGCCCTTATCTTAATCTTCAGAAAGGGGAGGACTTACTGTAAGCCTTAAAAGCATACAAGCACTTACTGACCAACGCCTAAAAGAAATCAAAACGTAGGTTAAATTGGGTTCAGCTCTCTCACCACGATCCATTTTTCACATAAAGAAGGAGCTATATTAATTAGAACTGCTCTAACAGTTTTCCTGAAATTAAAAAAATTATCTTAATAATCCACTTTCATGTTTACTTACAGGAAATTCCTTCTTGTCTATTATACAATGCTTTTACTAAGTGGTATATTTACTACGCTTCTAAGAAAATTACATATTAAATGATTCACTTCATTTTTTATTTGAAATTTTCAAGGTATCTGCATATAAAATCTTCAGCTGGTGGATGGTGACTTTTGAAGAACAAAAGGCTTTGGCAACAGAAAACAATTGTTCTGGGTAATTTGCTGAGTCTTTGAACATCCTAAATATTGGTTTGTTAATCTTTTCCAGAAAGAAAATGAATTTGACTGGTTCACCTGTGTTATTGTACTGAGTACTGATAAACTTTGAATTTTTTTAATTGCCTTCAATTGGGAGAGAAAGAAAGCTTTATATTTGTAAGAAATATATTTGATAAAGTTTCTTAAAGCAACACCAAAAAAAAAAAAGAAAATCTAAGCAAACTTTTGCACATTCTACACACAGTGCCTGTAAATCTCATTTGTATTTTCAGTTTGCACTTAAATTTTTTTGTTAGTGTTTGGAAAACAATGCTTTAAACATTCTTCAGTGTTCTGATTTCTTATTACCCCCTTTCTTCTTGGGCTTTTGAACTGTATTTGATGTTGCTTTGGGATTATGTTTATAAAACATAAGATATTGTATATGGGCACATATCTCCTTTTGGGCTGCTAATAATAAATTAATAATAGGTAACCTGGACAATCCAGGGAGCACCAAACCCCTTTTCAGTTTGAACTCTTCTTTGCCAGGTGTAAGGACTCTGCACCTTACAGTCAGCACAAAACACACTGAGACTTGAATCAAGTCAGCAACAGAGCAGAATACAGGTTAGATAAGTCCCTGTGTAGCAAGTTTTGAGCATAAGAAATAAAATCTAATTCTTAGGGTATTCATCTGACTTGAACTTGGTGGTTTACGGTGTTAGTAAACTGTGCTTTCTATTATCTATACAGAAAACCCACGTAGCAACTGTGTGCTTAGAGCTATTGCCACGTTAGTCCTTGCACTGTATCACATCTGGCTTTATGGAACTTAAGTTTACCTATACAAAAAGAAACTTCTGCTTTAAAAAAATTATATATATGAAATTTTAAATCTGCTTTTCTCCCACAGCAATTTAAGAAGTAGGCTCTAATGTCCTACAACTTTGAATGGTTTCTGAATGAAAAGCTTCTGAACATTGCATTGATATCATTGATTAGAATTTTGATATTTAATTTCATCTTTATTTCCTGGTAGTGAATGCAGGAAAAGATGTCAGGTACATAACACAAAACGGATTGGGAATTTCTTGTTTCCAAAGGGCATGGCCTTCCTTAGCATCAGTTTGAAGCTTTTGTTATGGCTTAGCTGACTTGTTGGTAGCGGAGCAAGCAAAAACAATAATATTGCTTAGGAATGGGCACCACATCTTGTTAACCTCCCCCACAAATACTCTCTGAAAGTCATGCACATACCTATGCGATTTCACACTCCACCAGCTTAAAACGCTATGTCTCTGCCTGTCAGAATTAGTCACTATTCTATTTTTAAGGCAACAACAAGAAAAGAAAAAATACTTTTCCTGAGTGATTTCTAACTTTTTATCTAATCCTCCCATTTGGGCAGTATAGGGGTTTGCTTTTTTGTTGTTGTTGTTAAAAAAGACCTCGAAACCTTTGACACTGACAGATGAGTTTGCAAGGTATAGCTGCAGTATGACTAATTTCCATGTGTATCTAGAAGTATTTTTAAATGGCATACCAAAATCTAGAAGTTTAAAGATGCCTATAAAAGTAAACATTTATTTAAGGTACTCTGAATATGCCTTCTTTTTAATTAGAAATATCTTCAAGCCTTGGGTGTTTGTTAATAACTAACTGGAGTAAGCTACGGGATCTAAAGCAGCCCTTTTTACAATCAGTTAGGAGAAAATAATTGCAAATATCCACTTAGAGGCAAAGAACAATTTTTATTACCTAAAAAGTTTCTGCACATTGTTGTGGCAATATTGTATCTGTTTAGAAAATGAGCTTTTCCAAAAGCAAATGAAGATAAATTCCTCAGGTGACCAAAACTGAAAATCAGTATTTCCATGTTTCATTAATCAAGACATAAAATACAATTAAAGCAAAATAGTTTACATTAAAATCTTGGTTGTGTATTTTTTTTAAGGGAAATAGCTTGGGGTGGAAATTACCGGTGATTTCTGTTTTTATGAAACTATTCACCACAACAAATAAGTATAAAAATTCCAATTCCATTTTTATACCTATTTGTTGTGGTGAATGGTTTAATAAATTGGAGAGTGATGTCCAGAAGTCACTCTGTTCCATCGTGTATTAGAGGAACACATTTTGACATTTTTCATATCAATCATACTCCTTTATCTTGAAATTTCTGCCTTACCTTCGAAAAGTTCAGTTTGAACTCTTCTTTGCCAGGTGTGAGGACTTCCGCACCTTATAGTTAGCACAAAATACACTGCGACTTTAATCAAGTCAGCGACAAAGCAAAATGCAGGTTAGATAAGTCCCTGTGTAGCAAGTTTTGAGAATAAGAAATAATAAAATCTAATTCTTAGGGCATTGTCTGACTTGAACTCCATTGGTTTACCATGCTAGTAAACTGTGCTTTCTATTATCTGACATAAAACCCGAGCAGCAACTGTGTGCTGAAGCAACTGTGTGTAAAGTCTTCACAAAAGACTTCAAAGCCAAAGATTGTCCTCAGGCAAATAGGAACAAATATTTTGTTTCACAATGTAGTATCATTTATTGGTGACTCTTCGATAATTTACCATCAGTAAATGCCAATAACTAGTTACTTAGAAATTGTGAACTAGGCCAAATAAGAAGCAGCGAGAGAAAAAAATCACCTCCCTAAAAGGGTTTTCCTCCAGGCTTGAATGTAAAAGCTCTGCCTTTTCAGATGAGATACTATATCAGTCAGGGAAATAGATGACACTCAGAATTATCTGAGGAACGTTCTATAAAAATATTTTTTACTAAGTTTGCCAGCACAGTAAGTGAAAACTGCAAGTCCCGCCAGGACTAGTAAAAGCCAGGCTCCCACCGAGGCCCTAATCCTGAAGGGATGAGGAGGGAGCAGTTGCCAAAATCCAGAGGTGGAAAAGGCTGTGTGGAAATGAGGGTCCCCTCTCAGGAGCTAAGGCCCTCAGGGGAGGCCAGCCCGCGGTATATCCGAACGGGAATCAGGGAAGAACACCTCTACTACTCCCTACCCCGACCCCAGCCCCAGCTCTCTGACTCCCCATTGACCAACATCCAAAGGGCAAGAAAGCGTGATGACTTGGTCTCCTGGGCATGGAGCAAGGAAGAGAAGGGTGGGCAGGGGGTCTGGCGGTGTCCGCGGGGAGAGCTTTAACCCAGCCATCGTCTGGCTTAGTCTCGGATCCAGGAGTTCATTGTTCAGTAGTCGACTATTCAGTCTTTTGAGGAGACTGATAAAACAGTTTATGAATGACAAGCATGGGGCACAGGGTTTTGGACACTGAGGGGCTTAAGCATAAAATATAAAATGAGAAGAATAAGGTACTTTATTCCTCTGTGGCAGGGAACTCACCACTTGGGTTTACATTGCAGGGCAACACCTGTGATGAATGAAACACATGGTAGTGATCACCCATTCATGAAAAACTAACAGCCAATCTTTTCACAGGAAGAGTCAAAAAATGAGTTGAGGGGGTGAAAGTATCTTCAGCTGGTGCCCAAACAGCCATCTCTAGTTTGAAAATACACTCAACAAAATGTTGGTGATTAAAGATAGCAGGAATCTGGCAAGGGAGAATTATTTTGTTTTGTTTTGTTTTGTTTTGTTTTTGAGACGGAGTCTTGCTCTGTTGCCCAGGCTGGAGTGCAGTGGGGCAATCTCAGCTCACTGTAACCTCTGCCTCCAGGGTTCAAGCAATTCTCTGCTTCAGCCTCCTCAGTAGTTGTGATTACAGGCGCCCACCACCACGCCTGGCTAATTTTTGTATTTTTAGTAGAGACAGGGTTTTACCATCTTGGCCAATTTCTGTATTTTTAGTAGAGAAAGGGGTTTTACCATTTTGGCCAGGCTGGTCTTGAACTCTTGACTTTGTGATCCACCCGCCTTGGCCTCCCAAAGTGCTGAGATTACAGGCATGAGCCACCATGCCCGGCCAAAGGAGGAATTCTTACAGAAATTCTAGCTTTTCACTCTGCAGCCATACTCTGATTTTATCAAAATTGTTATCCATCCAACGGATATTTTCTCCAATGGTTTCAATTGTCTGTTGGACACAACGGAGCTGAGAACCATTTTCTTTCAAAGAGCTGAAGAATCCTTTTACCTTGTGAGGAAAAAGTGGGTTTTAAAAATTAATTTTATTACATTAACCAGATGTAACTTTAGTTAAAAGAAAACTGAAGCCAAAATTCCAGCATTTGTCAAAATTCTATATAGAAGGCAGTCCCAGGTGTCTGAATAGGATTATGTACACATAAGCTATATGAAATCAGCTCATGCCTCAGGATGTCAAGTTTTGTGTTTTTTCTCTGCAATTCTTTTGTTTATTCACAGTTGTCAGATGTTAAAAGACTTCACTGTTTACCATTTTATAATTAAGGTTTAATTGAGTGTGTCTATTTAATGTGTATTCTGTTGTCTACTCACAGATGCAAACTTCACTTTTAAAAAACATGATATCTAAAAAGCAGAATGTGCAGTCTCTTCTTTGCCAAGCAAAACAGTTTCCACTACATAAATGCCATCTCTCTCCATGGACCTGGTGTTGTATGTTATTATAGAAACACTGTGGGGAATGGGATTCTTAGCAAGTTATGGCGGTAAGACCCAAACCTTGCCAATTTTTTTTATCCTAATCCACAATTCATGTATTGTCCTCTCAAGATAAAATCCATATAAAATTCCCCATAATTTTAAAGAGATAAGAAACTCTTGCCTTTCTCCCAAAAAATATCTTTATTCTTGTTTCATCTCTGGGTATCTTAACCCCTTGAGCTCACATGACAAGATAGGCTGGCTTTGCCACAGAATTGACCGTTGTGTAATTCTGTTTCACCCAAAAGGGTTCTTACCCTTTTCCCATAAATTTTCACAGCACTAGTCCGTCAATTTTTGATTGGGTATTCAGGAAGCAAATGTAGGCCAAGATGTATTATTTATTCAGCATAGATTCCAGACAGCCAATTCCTTAAAAATCCATGTCATAATACCATATGATTAGTTTGGGAATAAGGAGGGAAGTAGGAATGGGCTTTAGAAAGAACAGATTTCAATTTTAAATGATGCAGAGTTGTTTTAAAATTATATGTCAATATGGTGCAACTCTTCAATGAGCCAAAGGCCTGGGCTCCTGCTGTAGCAACCTAGAAAATACTTCTCCACTGTCTACCTTAAGTTGTAGCTCAATCTGTTTCATCCTCTCAGAACTCAAGATTAATTCACAGCTAATTAAAAATCACTTTGAGCACTATTCAACAGTCAAAGCATATCAATAATTTTACTAATTGCTCAAATCATTAACCCTGAAGGAGCCCATCATGATAGCTCCACTAAAAACAGACCTTCTACAAGAGTGAAGCCAGCTGTTAGCCATTACTCTTACCCTGACCCAAAATCATCTTTTCTGTCTTCACCTGCGTTGGAAATGCAACATCTCAGCTGAATCTTTGATTCAAACTTGGCTCCGGAAGAACAATTTCTGTGCAATAAGCAGCACAACACAGGGATAGGAAAAGAGGTTTATCCTAACAACTTGATTTGAGCAAATGATTTAAGTTCTATGGAACCCAGTCTCCTCATTTGTAAAACGGGGGAGAGTATCCACACTGAAGAGCAGTGGTGAGAATGTAGTTATATAATGCAGGTAAAGTGCAACACCCCAAACCCAGCATGTATCAGGGACTTAACCTCATCCATTTGTTCACCAGAATTTACCCTGGTATTTATTCATCCCTCTGCTGGAATTACTGTGCTAGACGCTGAGGATGCAGCCATGAATCAGGCAAGCACCCTCCCCTCATGGAGCTTACAGTCTTTTGGGGGATACAAGCAGTAAATACGATTATTGTAATAACCTGCTATGAAGAAAATATGCCAGGGGTATGATAGTAACTGGGGAGATGTGGCCTGCATTGAACAGCACGGTTTTGGGGAAGGTAATTTGAGCCAAGACCTCTCAGAGATAAAATTCCGCTTTCTAGTAGAAAGTTGGGGACAGAGCAAGCCAGGCAGAGAGAAGAAAAAGTGCAGAGGCTTAAAGACAGGAGAAACATGTGGTAGCCCAGGAGCAGGAGGAGGCTGAGTGGCCGTAGTGTTGTGAGAGAACCAGGAGAGCCTGTGGGAACTGGCACCAGAGAGGTCCTCAGAAGCCAGCCATCAAGGTCGTGGACCCATGGGAAGGAGGGATTTGGAATTTACTGCAAGAACAATAGGCAGGATTTCAAGAAGCCAGGGTCAGTCATGGGCTGACTTGCAGTCTTAAATGTGGAAAATGTTCTGCTATTGGCAAAGTGGCAAGGAGGAGGCCAGTTAGGACACTATTGCAATAGGCAAGGCAAGAGATGAGAAAGGCTTGGGCAAAAAGAAGTGCACAGATCCAGTGCATGTGCTGAGGGAGAACCAGCAGGACTTGCATAATTAGATGTGTAGGGAAGGAAGGACTCAGGATGACTCCTCTATTTTGTATGTCAGTACTTTGCTCTCCTAAATTATGACATCTCGGGCTCTTTAGTCTTCATGCCCTGCTTCAGGGTCTTTGCACCTGATGTTTCCTCTGCCCACAATACTCCTCTAGATGTTGGCCTTTCCTTCAATATTTTCTCAAATGTCTCCTAATCATCTGTAAAACAACACCAACCCTCTACCCCAATCACTTCCTTGCCTTATTCATCTTCAGAGCATGTAACTACTTGACATCTGTTGATTTGTCTGTAATTATCTGATTCCCACAGCAGAAATTTCAGCTCCGTGACAGCAAGGGTTTTGTCTGTCTGTCCATTGTTATGGCCCCATAACCTAAAACCATGCAGGGAATATATGTCTTGAATGAATTAATGAGAATACAAATGAATGAATGAAATGCTTTGTTGCTCCAGATCTTGTCTATGGATAACTACCTTTCTGATCAAACCTTTGGACAGCTCTTCAGTCATCACACAGACTGTCTCTGCTCTAGACCTTGCTGGAGTCCAAGCTTGAATTATTATATGCAAGTTAATTTTACAAGCCAGGACAAGGCCACTGAAAACTGGAAAAAGCTAAGAAACTGTAACAACCCTTTATTCTTTTTCATTTCTAAAGCTCTCTCCTCATCTCAAGCTAGAAAATAGTGTAACCAGACTACACAATGGAACCACTCCTAAAAAATGTAATATTCGCTTCTTGGCTTTTATCTAAATGTACCATAATTTAAGAGCCATGTAAAATTTGTTCCATGACTTTACCATAGGAAAATGTATTATAGAAGGGACATTACAGAACTCAATGACCCACACATCAAAGTCCTCAAGTTTAGGACTGAGGAAAAGTCTGCTTTTGTAGAAAACATGTATGTTTCATGTTCCCTTTTTCAGACAATGAGAATAACTCATACTGATTCCTTTTTCCTTGACTTCTAGGAATCTCTGTGATAAATTTAGAAGACAATTACAAGAGTTCTTCCCAGCCACAGGTGATGACAGCCATGGTCATCACCTGTCCGTTATGCATCTTTTTGTCCTTCATTTTAACATTTCTTTTATACATGGATCTTAAAGCTGCCTAAAATTCTTTCTGAAGGTAGATGGCATATAATTCTTTCTGAAGGTATATGGCCATAGTAAGTAACAGGAAACCATGAACTTGAATGGTTTATTAAAAAACCTAGATTCCAGACCTGCCCTTTAACAATAGCTGGATGACCACTTCATTCATTTATAACTCCAGTGTTCACTTTTAACATCCTTGAAGACTAATTGTCTCAGTAATTTTTTTAAGTCCTAAGGTTTTTAATGGCAGAGCTAAGACCTCTTAACATTTCTGAGAAGAGGCAGTTTTCACTAGTTTGCCTGCAACCGATTTATGCTTCTGTCAACACTATAGCATCCAAAAATAACTTCTAAATGAGAAAATCATTTCTAACTCACCACACCCTCAAAGTATTTTGTCTACCCATATTAATTAGCTAATTTTCATTTATGTTTAAAAAGAAATACCTCTTCAAGTCGTGTTCTTGTGGAGAATTGATTTGTTGTACCCATTACCATGTGGGCTATGGAATGTGAGCCAAGTTCAAACCTAGAGAGGTAAATATTCAAAAACAGGTTGTGAAATATTTATTCATTTAACATATATTTTAAGGGTCTCCTATATATAATAGGTTTTAACTAAAAGCTAATTAATGTGAAAAATATAAAATATGATATTTATCCAATGGGTTAAGATCTAGCAGTAAATAATAATACATACCAACAGTTTAATAAAAGGTAAGTATCTAAAAGAAAATGACAGAGGCAGGAAGTGCTATAAGAGTTAGACAAAGACAGATGCAAACAAGCAGATGTGGTCATGGAAGACCAGGGCTGAACTGTGAGGAGGAAGGCTTCAGATAAGTCCATCAGGAAGGGGCTATACCAGATGGAATGGAAAACATCCCTGTCCAGATTCACTAGTTAGCACTGAATTCCAGTTTTATGTTTTCTACAAATATTTTAAGTACTTTCTACTTGCATATCTTCAACCAAAAAGTACCTTTAGACTGTTCTTTTACAAGCAACAAGGCTAAAACACAGTAGGGTCATGAACTTATCCAGTCACAGCACAATTTTTGGCACTACTTACTTTTGTACAAGTTTGTTCCAGTTTTCCCTCAGAAACTGCCAGGCCAATGGGTATCCAACTGGGTTCCTGCCAATTAATGTTAGAATGCCTGGAAACTCCTGAGTTTTTATTTTATCACCCTTAAAGCTTTCATCTAGTAGCCTGGAAGAATTAAGAAATGTTAGCAATAAATAGGTGATGAAACAGTTATGAATCACTGCAATAAAATTACTTGTAAGAGAAAAAAAAAAAGTCTGCCAATAACAAAGGTTAAAAAGATAAATGGGTAACCAGAATCCTGATAAACCCACTGTAGCTACATAATAAAGGGTAACCAGAATCCTGATAAACCCACTATAGCTACATAATAAAAACTAACATTTATATAGTGTTTATAACACCCATTCTCATATACCCTCTCATTTGTTCAAAACAATAGTTAAGGAAGAGTAGCTCTAGTAAATATTTTAAATATGTTCTCATTTTAAAGATACACAAATGTATATGCCTTTAAGTATTTTTCCTAACACCTGGTTCTCCCTAATTATTTGCTATTCTTATTAGATGTGTGCTGACTTGTAGTATGTTCCCAGCAGAATAGACAATTCCTGGCCAAGAAAACAAAAATAGATGCCAGAATGATGTAATCGAATCTAATTTCCTTTGGCTACATGAACATGAATGAACAACTGACTTACCATTGAAGCTTTTCCTTATTTTGGGTTATGCAGAGGGCAAATTCAATTTGGTTTTTCTCAGTACTAGACAAAGAAGACTGATATTTACTATAAAGAAAATCCCAGCCTTCCGTGCTCTGAGCCCCCACAGCAAACACTGCCAAGGTCACGTCGACAGGCAGGCTATAGAAAGGAACACACCCAGTGAGAATCTGAGATGCAGTAAGTACGTTTAGAGGCATAATGGTGACCAATTATGAACTGTTAAACTGTCCCCCTGATCAGAGAAGCATGCCTGGAAATATAAACAAAAACCACTCATTTCCTTCAGTTACACTTTATGAAAGAGGCAAGAGAAAAATATCTAAAATTAGGTTTTAAGCAGCCTTCTCAAAAATGTAACATGAAATGCCATTTTTATAAATATCTACATATTTAAACACTTTAATGACGCAGGGTAACTCCATAGGTGATTGCCTGTCAAGCCAGATGAAAGAAATTCAAACTATATTTAAAATGTACACCATGATCACAAGTCAGGACTCCAGTGGGCCCGCTGTTGGGATTTCTTTAAGCTGAAGCATGTAGATTGTTGGCACAAATGTTTCCTGGGTGAGATTTAAGCTCCAAATGTAAAAGGACTGAAGTGTAGCAAGAATAGGGATTTCCAGATATGGTAAAACCCTACCTTGCTTAGACAGTGTCAGCAATTGCTATGTCTCCCTGTCAGGGACTTTGGAAGCCCAAAGAAACTACTATAAAATACAATGCCTATGTTTCTCTATGGCATGGCTGTCACAGTTCAATATGACTTTACACTGCCTATACAAAAACAGGAATTATTCCAATCCTAACTCCCCAGATATTTGACTTTAATGCACAGAAGTTCCCTTCTAGCATTTCTTAAAGTTGAGAGATACATAGATAAAAAGTAATTTATTTTCCCAAAAAAAGGCAGTGGGAGACACACATTTTGTTTTCCCTGATGTTTAGTACCAGTGATGGAAAACAGAAAAGAATCCCTTTACATCAACAAAAGTCAGTAAGGACTGACCTCAAGTTTCCATTGGATGCCTTCCACTTTCTGAAATAGTCTTCTGCCTTGTGTATGCACGGCTGATACTTTCGCACACAGGCGAGGAGGAGTAGCTGACTCCGCAGCATTCGCTCTGAGACTGAGCCCTCATCTGTCCATGTCTGCTTATCAATGAGGTCGCTTAGCAGCCTGATGAGGAAGCCCTGAGGGCGTTATACAGGAGAACAGGGACTAGTATTGTCACGAGTCATTTCATGTTAATATAATCCATTATGGTTTCAGATGATAGGGGCTAATTTTTAAAGCATTATCTAACTTTTACTGTATAAATCATGCAGCAATGTCTATATTTAATTATAAAAGGGTCAAAAACAATAAATATTGATGAATGACTTTCATATTTTCATAACAAACTTTTATTAGATATCCTATCTACTTAAAATCAGGATGAACTGCCACTTTTAAAAACAAACTAAAAGAGAGTTTATGTGACCAAATTTTGAGAGCAAATTATGCAACAAGACTTCATGATTTTGCCAAGAATAACAATTTTGTGCCTCTTCCTCTAGTACCATTAAGAGTCCCAGAAAATCTTAATGTCAGCCATCATAATAGGAAAGGAAAATAAAATGTTTGTGAAATAAAGGAAATAACAAACCCATGCAAATTAAGTAGAGTCTAAGAATGCCATTCCTATTTTTAGTGACAAATAAAACCAAAATCTTTGCTAATCCATCCAAATACTGAATTAATATTTATTTGCTTTTCCTTAATATATATATGAAGACATACACAAACACAGACCCACACAATGATTAACACTCTTTTTAACACACCAAGAAATAATAATTATGTAGCTATTTTATTTTAGGCTTTTACCTTGAATTGAGTTTCCACTTCATTCATATCTCTTTTCTCCATTAACTTATACATAGGAATCAGCTCATTCAATCCTTGAAACACGGGCATAATTTCAGTTTCATGTTTCAAGTACAGGGATAAATCCAAGGCCTTTTCAATGGATAGCTTCCCAATGCTGATCAAGAGACACCATGGTTAGTAGTTTTAAAAGTAAATCCGGAAAGTCAAGTTTTTGCTTCAAAATATATTTTAATCTTCTAGCAAAACAAGCCAATCAGATATAAATGTTCCTTTTAAATGGGTAACTATGGCCAGGCGCAGTGGCTCACGCCTGTAATCCCAGCACTTTGGGAGGCTGAGGTAGGTGGATCATCTGAGGTCCGGAGTTTAAGACTAGCCTGGCCAACATGGTGAAACTCCATCTCTACTAAAAATACAAAAAATAGCCAGGCATGGTGGCACACGCCTGTAATCTCAGCTACTTGGTACTTGGGAGGCTGAAGCAAGAGAATCGCTTGAACCCAGGAGGCAGAGGCAGTGAGCTGAGATCATACCACTGCACTCCAGCCTGGGGGACAAAGCAAGACTCCATCTCCAATAAATATATAAATAAACAGATAACTACTATATAAATCTCTCTTCTATCACATATAACACAACATCTGACATGTTTACACTGGGGAGGAAGTTTCTCAAACAGTAACATCCAGAGCTAACATATGGATAAGCCGGAATGGAAGCACATCAGTATCTGTCCCTGTGAAACACTGGATTATGTGCTGAACTTCTAAAGTAAGCAGGGGATTTCCTTCAAAGCCCCTTCAGGGAGCCTGGTCAAACAACTATCGTCTGGAAAGAAATATGAGGGTCGGTGTTAATAACCTCAGTGGTAGGGCATATATAAGTTAAAAAAAAGAAAAAGCCCTCTAAGGCTCAAGCAGAAATATTCTACAGAAGGGAATTTTTTTAGGGAGAAAGAAACAGGTAAGCAATCCTTAACTTTCTCCCCTATTGCTTTTTCTCACTTCGGGAGGCCCAGTGTGGTGGTGAGAAGAACAAGAAGGCACTCAACATTTAGGACAGAGGGATATGCATCTGAGGAGAAACAGATAATCCTTCCCACCTGCATGGTTCCTCTTAGGACTTCAGATCTGCCTACATGTTGAAGAAGTTTGAGTTTTAGGCTTCAGGAGCATTTCCTTAAAAACATTGTCGGACCAGGCATGGTGGCTCACACCTGTAATCCTAGCACTTTGGGAGGCTAAGGTGGGTGGGTCACTTGAGGTCTGGAGTTCAAGACCAGCCTGACCAACATGGTGAGACCCTGTCTCTACTAAAAATACAAAAAAATGAGCCAGGCGTGGTGGCACGTGCCTGTAGTCTCAGCTTCTCAGGAGGCTGAGGCAGGAGAATTGATTGAACCCAGGAGGTAGAGGTTGCAGTGAGTGGAGGTTGCACCATTGCACTCAAGCCTGGGTGACAGAGCAAGACCCCTGTCTCAAAAAAAAAAAAAAAAAAAAAAAAAGGAGAGTGTTAACTTTGTCCTCACCCACTCAAAGATTATTTGGTTGAGCTATATTCCATAAAGATGTTACAGTGTTCAGGTATGTGGTTTAGGAAAGAAAAAAAAAATCCCTTCTTTAATCCAAGAAATGTAATGCAAACAACTTGGGCCTGAGTCACTGAGTCTTCTAAGAAGCCTTCAAGGCTGTTAAAGACCCAGTGATGGGAGAAACCTGATCCGGTATAGCAGGGCCAGAAGAAGCTGCAGGACTAGGCAAGGAGCTTCGCCAAGATGTTGATTTCCTGGTTATCTATACTTCTGCCTCAGTACGATCTGAATTGCCAATGAGAAAGACTGAAATACAGATTCCTTCCTTCAAGTTCCGTAGCAGTCACAGACAGGAGGTTAATTATAAGGCTAAAAGCAATCTTGGGTTGTTAGAAGAACTTAGAGGAAAGCACCTTTCAACTTCTTGTTATCAATCATTTTTGTCTCTAGAAATCAAGAATTTGAACGATAACAACTGCTTTCAGAAATAAACCGCAACTTTGTGCAGTATTACCTGACAAGCTGAAATGCATTGTTAATGAGACTTGCCCGATCATTACTGCTGATTGCTGTGTGTGTTGCTTTTAAAAGGCCAGTCAAAGAGTCCCATCCGTCATTCTCGTAATGCACAATGTAATAGCCACTCATTCCTACATTAAATTTGATCCATTCCACCTCTTCTGGGAGGATGAGCACATCTAGAGTAAATAAAATAAATCAAAGCTCCATTTGCTCCTTTGCCTGGTGAAAGCTTTTCTGATCAGAGACTGGGCAAGGAAAATAGAGAAGAGTTTAATACTGAACAATTTGAAATCATCACTTACTTCTTTCAGAAACCAGAAAACAGCAACTCAATAGACAAAAGCTAACACTAGCTTTAAACATCAATTTTGTGAGATTTATAGATCTATGAAAAGATGCAACCATATCTCTGGCCATACATATGATATAACCGAGTAATGTTAACAAAGTAATAGGGAATGTTCACTGGTAATCAATCCCTCCTTTTTAGCGTTATGTAATTCGACTTGTAATCTCTATCTGGCAAGATATCGGCCATTCTTCTTTGAAACCAGAAAGCATTTTCAATCTGACCCCTTTTGATTTAACCAAGATAAATAGCAAAAGAAACAGCATTTTAATCCTACAGGTTTTCACACTCCTCCTTGAATTAAACTAGTTATTTCCAAAACAAATTACCTGTTTTTGTTTTCAGCAAAAATCGATGGACCGTGTCTGATTTGCTAGTGATGAATGTCAACGGAACATGCCACAGGTACCTAAAAGAAAGGAGAGATGGATTGCTCATTTGTTGATTCAATTCAACAAGCAGTTATTAAATCACCTATCATGTGCTAGGCACTGGTTGGTTTAGAACAAGATAATACCAAAACTGCTATGGCCAAGTTCTCAAAACATCCCAAGTTTGTTTTCCAGCTTTGTAGGGAGTGTCGGCTCAGGCACTATTTCTCTTTCTTGGACTCCTTGAGTAGAGCTAGGAATTTGGACTTAAGTGAACCCTGAAAACCTTTTTACAGTGATTGGCTGATTCCATCTCCGATGCCTGACTTCAGGAGTCACGTGTCTCCTGAATTGTATACTAGGAAGAACACAACATCACCTCCTTGGCATTCTTGTCAATGATATGTAAGCTAAATATGATCATGGAGAAACAACAGAAAATCCAAATTGAAACACATTCTATAAAATAACTGGCCTGTACTCTTCAAAAATGTCAATATCAAGAAGCCCAAAAAAGACTGAAGAGTTGTTTCAGAAAAAATGGAGACCAAAACCATGCAACAACTAAATAAAATATGTGATCCTGCATTAAATCCTAAATCAGAACTTATTTTCTATTTTGCTATAAGAATATTTTTAGGACAATTGGGAAAAGTTGAATGGGATTTATAGATTAGATAATAGTACTGTATCAAGTATATTTCCCTATTTTGATAATTGTACTATGGTTATGGTTATACAAGTGAATGTTCTTGGGTTTTGTTTTTTGTTTTTGAGATGAAGTTTCACTCTTGTTGTCCAGGCTGGAGTGCAGTGGCAAAATCTCAGCTTACTGCAACCTCTGCCTCCTGGGTTCAAGCTATTCTCCTGCCTTAGCCTCCTGAGTAGCTGGGACTACAGGTGCCCGCCACCATGGCCGACTAATTTTTATATTTTTAGAAGAGACAAGGTTTCACCATGTTGGCCAGGCTGGTCTTAAACTCCTGACCTCAGGTGATCCGCCCACCTCAGCCTGCCTAAGTGCTGGGATTACAGCCGTGAGCTACCACACCTGGCCGTGAATGGAAGCATTTAAGTATGAAGGAGAATCATGTCACCAACTTACTGTCAAACAGTTAAGAAAAACATAAGCCAAGTATATATATACATATATATATATATATACATATATATATATATATATATACACATGCACATAGATATGTATACAGGTGTCTATATAGATAGATGGATATAGATTAATCAAGATTTAAAGCCTCCTTAATCCTTTTGGGAAGATGGAAGAGGGAGGTGTGTATATATGTGTGTATACACACACACACACACACACACACATATATATACACACATATATATATAGAGAGAGAGGTGAAGAAAGTAAAGAAGAATTGTATCTAGTAAAGGATACATGGGAATTTGTGGTGTTATTCTTGTAACTTCTCTATAAGTCTGAAACTGTTTCAAGATAAAAGAATTTTTTAACGGTGTCTATCCGGGGTCAATCAAGTTGCAGCATCTTGTTTCTAATAATATTCTTCTCTAGCATTAAGCTTACAAACAGGTTCCAAATCTAACTCAGAAGAAGACAACCAAGTCTCTCATAATTCTCAGAAATCACCTAACTTATGCTGTCCTTAGCTCCAGCCAAATGCTAGGCACTATTGTAATCTAGTAGCAGTTGCTCAGGTTGGAGCTGATTTCAAGCCAGTAACCAGAAATTAGCATCCTATCAAATTACAAAATATGAATGTTAAAGTAATTATATCATCAACTTTACTGAGATGAACCAAGGTTTAAAGCCTCCTTAACCCTTTTGGGAAGATGAGGGCAGGGAATATAAGTCAACTTCATAGCTACACAGATGCAGTTGAAATATTTTAGCAGTAGCGGTAAGGGCATTATTTCAAAAGCAAGGTTTCATCCTACAAGGCAGATGTTACCCAGACAACAAAACGGATTTTACTCTGTGAGCATTACCCAGTGTCCGGGGTGCCGTCAGATCCCTTCAGGTAGTGCTCTTGCTTCATGTGCACGTTCCTCCCGCTCACTGTGATGGTTATCAGGGGAAAACCCTTCTGCAGTGTCCAAGTGTTCATCATGGTTTTCACATCCAGGCCTTCCTGATGCCAGTGCTGGTGTGTACACAAAAAGGCAGACACATCACCCACTTAACCCAACTCTAAGAAAAGACAGAACACCAGCTTGTGCTCAAACAGCGTCTACCAGTTGCCAACTCCCTCTTTGGAGCTCTTTCTGATCCCTTCCTCCACTGTCTCCAGCCATCACACCTCTATTAAGAGTACCAACTGTTTGCTTGCCATTTTCCTCCACTACACATATGTGTCTAGAGGACAAGTAGCATACCTAGTTCTAGGCACACTTTGGGACTGGCAATAACACTGGGCACAAAGCAGGCATGTGAATGAAGGAAGGAAGAGAAAGTGCCAGGTTTTCAGTAACTACATAACTATGCTGGTTTTCAGACAAGCAAGGTGGAAACAATGTTCAGTCAAAAGCCTGTTTCTAAAGTGAGAACACAGAGATGACCCTCACTCAACAAATAGTGGCAACTCAAAAGGAGCTATGTTATTTGATACTACAAAAGCTTTTGGCTGGGCGCGGTGGCTCAAGCCTGTAATCCCAGCACTTTAGGAGGCCGAGGCGGGTGGATCACGAGGTCAAGAAATCGAGACCATCCTGGCCAACATGGTGAAACCCCGTCTCTACTAAAAAAAAAATATAAAAATTAGCTAGGTGTGCTGGCGTGTGCCTATAGTCCCAGCTACTCGGGAGGCTGAGGCAGGAGAATTGCTTGAACCCGGGAAGCAGAGGTTGCAGTGAGCCGAGATTGTGCCACTGCACTCCAGCTTGGCGCCTGGCGACAGAGTGAGACTCTGTCTCAAAAAAAAAAAAGCTTTTAAGAAAGGATTTAAGAGGTAGTAAAGGCTGGGAGCAGTGGCTCACGCCTGTATAATCCTAGCACTTTAAGAGGCTGAGGTGGGCAGATCACTTGAGGTCACAAGTTCGACACCAGTCTGGTCAATATGGTGAAATTCCGTCTCTACTAAGAATACAAAAATTAGCTGGGCATAGTGGTGTGTGCCTGTAATCCCAGCTACCTGGGAGGCTGAGGCAAGAGAATCACTGGAACCGCAGAGGCAGAGGCTATAGTGAGGTGACATCGCACCACTGCATTCCAGCCTGGGTGACAGAGTGAGACTCTGTCTCAAAAAAAAAAAAAAAAAAGAGGTAGTATAAAGATAAAATGTGCCACAGGACGAATCCAGAAACTACTGAATAAACCAATTTCTAGAAACAAAAAAAGCCAAGAAAATAAAAATATAAAAAGAAAAAAGAAAGATAAAATTCTGTTGAATCTCCAGACTCATCCTCAGCTTCCCCTGAAAACATCCCATAAGACCAGATAAAGAGACTCAGGCTGTTATGTGACTCGAGGTTATGAAAACTTTATAGCGTAGCAGTTAAAAATGTGAGTTAGATCTAACTTCAAACCTCTCCTCTGCAATTTACCAATCATATGTCTTTGGATTTCATGTTCTCAACTTTAAAAATAGGGATAGTAATAGTCCCCGGCTCATGGGTTTATTATGAAGAGTAAAGGAGATAATACATGTAAGTGCTTAACATGTGCCTGATACATGGCAAGTGTTCAAGAATGCTCACTGACAAATCTTTGTACAAATGCAGAGCTCTAGAAATGACTGACATATCCTTTTGACTGCTACAAAGCAGCCATAATCTGCTATAGAAATATGCCATAAATCCACTGCTGTCCAAAATGAAGCTGAAGAAATTAGTACCAGTGAGAAGCATTACCAAAGAAAGCTCTGCAACCCTCCTGTATAGATACATTTTCAGAAAAATTGAAAAAGATTGAGTCTGGTATAGTTTAAAGCAGTCTTATCTGGAATGAGGGTGATATAATCAAGAACCTCAGAAAGTCTGGCACAGAGCTATCTTTCAAAGAATATGTAGTAAAACAATGTGCTTGGGGGAACATGTCGAGATGTAGAAACTTACTGAGGATGAAGATGAATGCTGACTTCTAGAGCAAAAGCCATCCATCTCTTGTACGCCATCTGTAGGGCAAATCTAAAACCCAAAAATAAACACATCACTCTTATTTCTATAGAAAACAAATCTCAGAGGGATTAACATGATGCAGGGAAAACAAAACAAGATGATAAGCCTGTCAATCCCAAATGCAGAGATATTCAAAAACATACTCACACTTGCCATACTATCCCACAGGTCCTCGTTTTTTGTATTTTTATAGCTATGCTTCTGGAGATACTGTACAATGCCAATTTTAAATGTATCAGCACTAAGATACTCCCTTAGCATATTCAGAATACAAGCTCCCTGAAAAGATAATAGAAATAATTGTTATCTACAGTTTTTGGTTGCAATCTCATCTGAAATCACATATTCTTTTGCAATAAAACACATTTCTTAGAAAATGCAACTGCAGTAACAGTGTTAATGTCTGGCAATTTGTGAAACAGGGTAAGCAGGTTAAACCTGGACCTGTTTAGGCAGGGGATTTGTCTAATGTGATTGTTTATGCTCTCAGCCCACTGAAGCCCTTATTTTCTGTCAGGAGCCATGCCTCCCCATGGGGTAAATTAGCAGCATCTGTCAACTCCCTTTGTTCACATGTGAGTGAATAATGGTGTTGATCAAACATTGGACCTGGCTCTCCCACTGCCACTTCAGGGCAGGTCTAGAGACAGGCAGGTACAACAAGGGGTGGAACACTAGAGATGGAAGCAGAGGTAGATGCCAGGGAAGGAAAAGTGGATATGTCCAGGGAGCCCAGGCAGCCTAGAGCACCGGAGGGCTGATGGGGCTGGAGTCACAATGAGAAGGGGGACAGGAGTATTCCCAGACACCCTGTATTCCTGGGCAAAGGGCTCTTTTCCTCTCCACTCCCATTACCACGAATGGTGAGTCACAAACTCAAATGCCTCCAGCGGCATATGACAGGGTATATAAATGAAAGAAGTAGTCCAAGGATAAGAAGAATGCTCTTACATTCTTTTTCCCCTGGACTTCCAATGGAAACATGCAAGCAAGAAACACATTTCTGTTTGCTATCAAAACAACAGCCAAGCACAGATGACAAATGGCAACTCATTCTCAGCCTCAATGAAAAGAAGATGGTAGAACAGTTAGGAACGGTAGGGAAAGTGGAAAAGCAGAGCCCCGATCTTACAAAGAGTGAACAACTTAGCTCCAGCTTATGCTGCAAAGGAAATACAGCAGCCAAATCCTCCTTTTTCTCCCACAAGAGAAGCTAGAAATCTAGATTTTTACATAAAATCCCAATTATTAAATTGTTGGCAACAATCCTCAATTCTGTTACTAAACACACTGTGCAAGACAGTTATTTGCATTTCAACGATATTAACTGTTTCTGAAGGTCCTGAAAAGTAAGCTACACGAGGGCAGGAATTTTTATCTAGTACAAAGTTGATGCTCAATAAACACCTATTTGTTGAATGATGCATAAAAGCAGAGGTTCTGTAAGCCATGAATTTTCAACCCAAGAAAGAGTATATGAAGAATTTCCCATAAAATGATCTTTAAGGTTATGAGCCAAACTGCAAGTTAGGACTAAAAGAGTTAACTGTAGCCAGCCGGGGTCAAGAGAGAAGGCATTCAATCTGGGTTTAACCCCACAAACTTGCCTATAACTTCTCCACCCCAGTATGTATAACTTTAGTATCCAAACTATATCCCTATACTCAATCTACTTTTACCTTATCATAAGAAACACCATCAAACATCTCCTGGATCTGAGCAGGATTCTCCACAGGTGTAGACACAGGGTGTGAGGAATTTAAAGCATCTACCTCCATCGCACTGAAACATTTGCCAAAGAAATAATCTTTCTATTGAGACAGAAGAAAGAAAACATCGCCTATGATTTACATTTAGATAAAAAATGTCAAAGGAGGTAAGTTTATCTGAGGCGAGAAGCCTATACTTCACGTTTTGGGGCAAACCTATTCCATCTTTCCTAATATTTATGAAACAAAATAGAATTACTATCTTCTAAAAACCACCTAAGAAACAATGATTTTAGGTAAACATTACAGATTTTGTTCATCTTAAATACTTTAGAATAAAGAAAATTTCATATTAACCTAAAAATGAAACCATTATGCCTATAGCCAAACAGCAACAAAACACGAAACTAAACTGTATGGTAATTTCAACATTGTCTATACCATTTTAGAGCAAAAATATTTAGCTTTAAAAACATGTGATGAAAAGAAACAGAGAACCTTAACCTGCTTTATTAGAGCACATTAGCTCAATAGGATAATATGTATTCATAATCATTGTTATTACTAAAGATTATACAGAAACATAAGAAAATATTTATGATCCATTATCGTGCAATATTGATATATACTTTATAATTATGTATACAGGCAGATGAAAATAGGAAGTAATAAGTATTCACAAATGGAAAGAATCATTGGAGTAGGATAAAAAAATTTTACATAAAGTAAGTTTAATTTTGCTATATGTGATTTTCTCAAGTTAAACATGGTGATTTAAAAAAACAAACCATATAGCAGTTCCAAAGCAATAAATTTGTGACCCAGAAGCCTAGGTTGTTATACAATCAAATGTACAGTTACCTTAAGTATAACTCATTTGATTTGGCAAATAGCGTCCTATTGAGATAATAGCAATGTGTACCTAATAATTCTGCAATAAGCAACCTGAAGGTTGGGAAAATGAAATGGAATGTTTAGGCTGCCATCATTTCTATTTCTTTGATATTAAGAAAGATAAAATTTGACAATTTCCAAACAATCACAGATTCACAACTGAGTTTGTAAATAAGTCTTCGTGATATATCTTGAAAGTTCACTAGCATTTTTGCAACATGATTCACATCTAAATTGTCAAGGAAATTATCAATGAAATATTTTTCTAAGTTCTATAATAAAAGATTGGGAAATATTTTCTAGCAATATTGAACAAAACACATTAACCTAACATGTAAAAAGATAAATAAGTACTTACAACTTTCAGTTCAGGATGGGTCACGCTGACAGACACAAACTCCATAAATTTGGCAAACCCCTCATTTAGCCAAAGGTCATTCCACCATTCCATAGTGACCAGGTTCCCAAACCACTAAAAGGACAACATGACTCAGTTTATTCACACATTTTCATGGAGACCGAATATCTATTATCTAGATTGGCAGCCATTAACAAAGACATTCAGAAAGAAGTATATTTTAGATGTCTAATATAAGTTTATGAATGTTAACATATATTTACAGGACGAATATTTAATGATGGTAAAAATAAAAAACTTTTATAAGACATTAAACCTAATGCTTTGCAGAAACAGTTTTTCCTAAGAAAAAAAGACAAAGCACAAATATGTCCCATAAAAGCAATAAAAACATAGTTTATACTTTTTAAAAGTATGAGTGAGCTTATACCTGGTGAGCCAGTTCATGGGCCACAATCATTGTGATGCCAAGCTTACTTGATGCAGAAGACTTTTCTGGATCAAACAACAGAGCAGATTCTCTGTATGTTGTCAGTCCCCAGTTTTCCATAGCACCAGATTGAAAGTCGGGAATAGCAGCAAGATCTTGGGAAGGAAGTAATAAAATACATTATCAATCTCTAAGCTACACATTCCCCTGAACATACTAATCTTCAGAATGGATAGGTGTTTGAACCAAAGGAAAAGCTAAGCTACCTGTGCAGAATCATGGAGCTCTAGAATGGAAGAACCTTTCACAATTGAGAAAAAGAGGCTCAGTGACTCAGCATCACTTTGCCGTATATGTGGCAAAATCAGACTTGCATCTCAGACCTTTTTTTTGTTTTTGGAAACAGGGTCTCACTCTGTCACCCATACTGGAGTGCATTTGCAGTGGCGTAATTACACCTCACTGCAGCCTCAACCTCCCAAGCTCAGGTGATCCTCCCACCTTAGCCTCCCAAGTAGCTGAGACTACAGGAGTGCACCCCCATACTCAGCTAATTTTTTTGTATTTTTTGTGGAAACCAGGTTTTGCCATGTTGCCCAGGCTGGTCTCAAACTCCTGGGCTCAAGTAATCCACCTGCCTAGGCCTCCCAAATTGCTGAGATTACAAGACATGAGCCACCGTACCAGGTCTCTTCAGGCCTCTTGAGTCCATTTCTAACCTTCTGATGATGAGTTTGGAAATTGAAAAACTTAACAATTGTAACAATCCACTCTATTTTGGATGCTCAAGACCCACAATAGTTTTAAGGGCTCATGTAAGAAAGAAAATGCAGAGTGTCTTACACCATATAAATCTATTCATTCAAAACAGTTTGTTGAGCATCCTCTGTGTTCCTGCCAAGCAGGTGCCAGGAATGAAAAAAATGTGGCTTCTTCCCTTTGCTGTCTGCCCACTAATAAAATCAGAAGGCAAGAGTCCCCATGCCATGTGCCTCAGGAACTGTACGAAGATCTGCTTTCTTCACTATCACTAGAAGTTACTGTACACATCAAGGGTGAGGAGATGCTCAGAAAGATCAACTGCAGGTTTGTCACTTGCTGGGGTTTTTATGGCTTGAGGGGCTGCTGAGGTAATCACAGGGATGCACCAATTATAATGACAAATCTATGACTGTGTTCATCAAACGTCGTGTGTAATATCTGTGCAAAATCTCTACCTTGTTTGGGTAGGGGATATGGTATGCTGAAATAATCCTCATAAAATTCTAGAAGAGTCACTGCAGCATCCAGTGCATAATCTGCTTGATTTATCTTGTCTGGCACAGCATATACAGAAACCTAAAGAGAAAGGCACAAGAAAGGAATGCAAATACCTTAAGTGGCTTCTCTCCACATTGTATAGAAGACTGACATTAATGTCTTTATATTGTGGGAGACAGTTGCCAATATTGAAGAAAATAATTGGGAATTCCATTTCTTGCATTAATGCTGACTGTTCCTGATCAATCCCCCTTCTGAAAACAATGACAAATGCTGGATAACATATACAAAGTCTTCTTACATGTGTTTATGAGATGGCAAATGAGAAAGGAAGATTCAGAAGCAAAAGCGAAATGACAGCTGGACCCTCTGATGTCCTGTGAGCACTGTAACCAGCTTTAGCCCGAAGGCACTAGCACAATACAGCTTCACTTGAGCTTTGGTTCTTATGGCATTGAAGGACTCAGGAGATAAGAGACCAAGTCCAGGGCCTGCCCAAAGTAGAAAGTCTAACAAGACATACAACCCCTGCATAAAGCTAGAACCCAAAGGCCAGGCCCTCAGTGTAAAGGTAAACTAGAAATAACTACCCTTTCTCAAGGAAACTACAAGTAAAGTGATCCCTGGGCCAGTAAGTACTCCCAAGAGTACTTACTCTGCAAGAGCAAATACATTTTCTCTCTGGAATAATCCATTTTAGAATCAGGCAACATAAGCTCACAGACATAATTCACAATACAAACAAAGAAACAAGATACCATAAGCAAGAGCCAGCAGAAACAACAAACCACAAAATCAGATACACAAAGACTTCAGATAAAACAATTACCAGACACAGAATATATAATATGTATGCTTAATGTGTTTAAAGAAATTAAAGAATTAAAAATATTAGTATAGACTAGACATTATTAAAATAATTATTTCTAAGAGATTCAGATAAGTTGCAAAACAATAGGCAGGTGTTTTTGCTGATAGTTTCACTGCTGAATTAAGAATGTTCCCTTCATCAAGGTCTCAAGTCACCTTCAAATCACCAAGTAAGTAAAGATATCTCCACAAGAATAAGAAGCCTCAGCACTAGAGGAACAAAAGCAATTCAGCAGTGAATCCCCATCTATTCAGGCCTCAGTGAAAACCAGCACAAATATATAAGGTATCTTCAAATAAAGCATCCCCTCCTCCCCTCAGAAAAACCTGTTTGCATTCCGAGCCATGGCACACAGTTGTATAGGTTGCTCACTAAGCAACAGTACCCAGATGAGGAACACCTGCTCCTTGGAACAAGATTTTTCTCTCCAGCATTCCAGTATTCCCTGGCCCAAATGCCCTTCCCATGGCCTCGGGCTATTATTTCAAGCAGGTTCTCTATCTTCCTTATCATAGCCAGAAATCCCCTGCCAGATAGTAACATTTACTTCCAAACTGCAGAAAGAAATAACCAGAAGCAACCTTAGAGACTATTGCAGGATCTAGTCCAAGTTATACCTTCCAAAGAAGTAAATGCTAAGTTCCAGAGGAAATAGGCCAAGGTCAGAGAGTCAGTCAGCGGTGAAGTCAGGATCACGACTCAGGCCAGGCCACACTCTCTCCATGTTGTTATTAGAACTTCACTATACAAATCAGCATCTGTGACAATAGGCTGGCCAACCATCCTGGTTTGCCTCAGATTGAGGAGGTTCCCAGGATGCAGGACTTCCAGGATTTTGTTATTTGGTTTTTTGTTTGTTTGTTTAGACACATGGTTTTGCCCTGTTGCCCAGGCTGGAAGGCACAATCATACCTCATTGAAGCCTCAAACTCCTGGCGTCAAGGGATCCTCCCACCTCAGCCTCCCTAGCAGCTAGGACTAATAGCCACAAGGAACCATGCCTGGCTAATTATTTTATTTTATTTTTTGCAGAGACAGGTTTTCACTATGTTGTCCAGGGCGGTCTCAAACCTGTGGCCTCAAGCAATTCTTTTGCCTCAGTCTCCCAGTGTTGGGTTTACAGGCATGAGCCACTGCACTCAGCCAGACTTCCAGTTTTAAAACCAGCACAACCAGGCAAACCAGAGCAAGTTGGTCATCATATGTGAGAATCCTAGACTCACCTTGACTCCACTTTTGGTCATCTTGCTGACAGACGCAAAATCTGAAATAATGAAGGCCACCAGATAGGTGCTCATCTTCACAGTGACATCAAAATGGTCTTCTATGAGTCCTTCAGCAATAGTCACAGATTTCACCTAAAATCAGAATAATTCAAATTATCAAGTAATCCAATTATCCAATACACCAAACATAAGAAAATTCCCAATTACCAAACATAATATTAAAAGTATATCAATCCTAGCACTTGGGGAATCCAAGGCAGGCAGATTGCTTGAGCTCAGGAGTTTGGAACCAGCCTGAGCAACATGAGGAAACCTTGTCTATACAAAAAAAATACAAAAATTAGCCCTGTGGGTAGTGCATGCCTGTGGTCCCAGCTACTGGGGAGGCTGAGGTGGGAGGATGGCTTGAGCCAACAAGGTGGAGGTTGCAGTGAACCAAGATTGACCCACTGCACCCCTGCCTGGGCAACAGAGCCAGACCCTGTCTAATGACACTTCTATAATTACTTTAAAAGTTATCTTTCCAATATCTAATTGTAATTTAGATATTAAGGTCAAACTGTTCTATTCAATTTCTTTTTTATTGAGATATAATTCACATACCATAAAACTTACCATTTTAAAGTTTACAATTCAGTGGCTCTTAATGTGATCATAAAGTTGTGCAACTATCAACACTCAACTTCTTTTAAATAATTCAGATGATTGCAAACAGACTAATATCTGGCATATGTGAATTGATAACATGGATGAGACAAAGCAAAACTGAGACTGTGAGTTTTGCCAAGATGTGGCTAGTCCACATGTCCTTAAATACAGGTTTGAGAATTATCTGGAAATGCAATTGCAAGCATATACTCAATGGGGAAAATACATAACCCTGTAGTACCTAAAAAGAGCTTCCGTTCTTCTGTATAATTGAAAATACCTATACCTGAGCCTGATCCTGCAAAGCTTCTTCCAAACTTAGATTTGCTTCATTGGAATCACCTTTTTAAGTGCAATCAGAGAGTAAAGGTGGGGTATGGTTAACAGAGGTACAGTCTTGGAGGCCTGCACCCAAAGAAGAAAGTCTAATACCTCAGCAATAAAAAGCACTGAGATGAGACCTTGGAGAAAGAACCACCCAGGATTAGCTGGGTGAAACCATGATAACAGGCATTCTTCCTGTAATCCTATATTCTTGTCTATTGCTATGCCCTCATCTCTTTTTTTTAGAGAGATAGGGTCCTGCTATGTTGCCCTGGCTAGTCTTGGACTGCTGACCTCAAGTAATCCTCTTCTTCTGCCTCCCAAAGTACTAGGATTACAAACATAAGCCACCTCACCTGGCCCTCATCCTTCTTAATACCCATCAGCCACCAACTTCTGGTCACCATTTGGTCATTCAAACTAATTCTGCTAGACAGCCTGAGATTACTCTGAAAGGAAGTAATCTTCCCTTCATCAAATCAAAGATGATTTGATTGCTCTCAAATCATCTTTTCTTTTTAAATGCATTCTGGTTCTGCCCACCCACAACAAAAATTTCCTTTTCTTTTTTTTTTTCTTTTTTTCACAGAGTCTCGCTCTGTCACCCAGGCTAGAGTGCAATGACATGATCTCGGCTCACTGCAACCTCTGCCTTCCGAGTTCAAGCGACTCTCCTGCCTCAGTCCCCCAAGTAGCTGGGATTACAGGCATATGCCACCATGCCTGGCTAATTCTGTATTTTCAGTAGAGACAGGGTTTTACCATGGTGGCCAGGCTGGTCTTGAACTCCTGACCTCAGGTGCTCCACCTGCCTCAGCCTCCCAAAGTACTGGGATTACAGGCATGAGCCACCGCACCTGGCCAAAAATTTCCATCTCTCGTTCTGTTAATTATTAGGAAAGTAATGTGATTAAATTAATTCAAATTTAAATGTGGTTAATTTCTGCCCCATGCCCCAAAGCTTCAATGTTCCAATGGTATATATTTTGTTTTTCTGGTCTCTAAAAGGATATTTTGAGACCCCATTGTTCTCTCCCTCAGCTCAACATCTGCAGCTTGAGCTCAGACCACTCATACTAGATTTCTGTTAGTGAGAAGTGTTCCTGTCCAAAGGGACAAGCTTGCATTAGAAGTCTCCCTATCTTAAAAAAAAAAAAAAGAATAAGTTTTCCTATCTTCAACAAGTGGATCCTGGATACTCATGTATTTAGACTGTAGCATGTTCATGGAGCTTCCAAAGCTGCAGGCCTTCCTTCTACAAGCCTACAAATTTCTCCTCTAATCCTGTTTGGTCCTTCAGTCTCTCCTGTCTCCTTCCCAGCCCTGATCCTTTGTTCTCCCAGAACTATGACTCACCAATTCAAGAACTCACTTCTGTCCCAGGGAGGAACACCATAAAACTGGGGGAGAGGACTATATTTTGAAAAAGCACATTCTGTATTTTAAATTTATATTAGACAAATAGCGTAATTGTTTCTTGTCTTTTCATACACAAGGGTGAAGTGGGGACAAAAGTTCATGGCTGGTAGGAATTTGCAGATGAGTGTTTTTCACAGAAGATAGCCCTCTGGCATGGGGATGGGAGATTCGAATCTTGTTTGAAGAAGACATCCTTATGGTACTCGAAGGCAGGTGTAGAGTTTTAAGGTTGGGAAGTGCCATACTGGAGGTTGGTCTGCGGCTCTCAGTGTCTCTCCATGCTAAAATACTGCTTCCCTGGTCAGCACAGGGATGAAGATGTCCATCCCTCAGGACTCTAGGCAAAGCCTGTTCTACCCTGAGTCTCATCCCCAGTGAGTTTCTCTGAACAAAGGATGTGCTTACAGAAGGTGTTACGCACCAGTTGCAGAATGACGACCCAGCTGATGCTTTTCTAAACTACCAGAATCAAAGGATAATGGCACTGAATAGTTTTATTCATTTGGCATGGTCATCTTCTAGCAACTTTTAAAAATCAGAGGCAATGCTGTCCACATCGGCTTTGAAATTGGACAATAATGGTTTCCCTTGGGAAGCTAAGCAATCTATCATTACTTACCTTTAGCAGCATAATATTTGGAAAAGATTACTTTTATTCTCTTTTTCTGTCTGCCTAATTTTGTACATTCAGTTACAAATTATATAGTGAATATTACTATATTGCATATGGAAATTATAGAAAATAACTATATGCTAAAAATATGGCCTTATTAACAAAGCATTCTCTTTAAAATAATTTTAAAAGATCATATGAGAAAATGAGGGTGAAAGTGCTTTGTGAAGGGCACTACTATTTAAACCTGACCTGAATTTCTTACACCACTTCCCTCCTATCAGCATGTATAACCTGGAATGTCACTGTTACTGAAATCTTGCATTTTTAGGGGCAATTTTTACTTTGATTACATATAACTGTGGCTTGAAACAAAAGCATAGGGTGTAAATGAAAAGAAAAGTTAGCAACTATCTGCCAGGCAATAAAACAAAACAGGTGACCCAATGTTGACTGTTCCTGGGGTAATGTAAGTCACAGAGAATCAGCAGATTTTCCTGTAGAAAATACCTAGGAGTGCAGACTCACCAATGGCATATTGGAGATGGCTAGGTGCCTTGGCTCTCTTCTAATTTTGATTGAGAAGCTTGCTTTGAAGGCAGGTTCATCAAAGCAGGGAAAGGCCATTCTAGCTGCAGTGGGTTCAAATTGTGTTGATGCAAGTATCCTAAAATTAAGGCAGGTGAAATAAAAATTGAGCATGAAGCACCAGGAACTCTAAACCAGGTGTTTGTTTGCTTTTTAATTCCTAAAGTTACTATAAGATTGATGAATTTTACTACTAAAAATATTTTACATGACAAAAGCTATCATAAACTAAGTTAAAAGATAAGTTAGGCCAGGCATGGTCACGGTGGCTTACGCCTATAATCCTAACATTTTTTTGGGAGGCCGAGGTGGGAGGACTACTTGAGTTCAGGAGTGTGAGACCAACCTGGGCAACATAGTGAAACCCCATCTCTACCAAAAATACAAAAATTAGCCAAGCATGGTAGTGCATGCCTGTAGTCCTAGCTACTTGGGAGGCAGAGGTGAGAGGATGGTTTGAGCCCAGGAGGCGGAGGTTTCCGTGACCTGAGATTGCACCATTGCACTCCAGGCTGGGTGACAGAACCAGACCCTGTCTCAAAAAAAAAAAAAGGAAACAAAACTGGGAAAATTCATTTAAGAAGTATGTGAGGAAGAGAGGAAGAGTTAATAGCTTTAACAGATAGTGAGATCCTAAAACTGTGTAAAAGAATACCCAACAACCAAGGGAATCTCAGGCAAAGTCAAAGTTCATAAACAGGCAATTAATGAAAGAAGAACCTACAAATCATTAAGAAACATATCAAAAGCTGCTCAACTTCCTTAATCAAAGTTATGTAAATTAAAATTATTTTGGAGCCTTTTTTGCTCTAAGAAGACTGCCAATATATAGTATTGGTGAAGGGTGAGAAAAAATGTCAAGAGATCAAAAATGTATAGGCTCTTTGATTTTACCAATTTTACTTCTAGGCATTTATTCTAAAGAAATAATTTACAAAGACGTTCACCAAAGTGTTGTTGATACTGAAAAGTTGAAAATACTTTCATTTCTATTGCCAAAGGATTGGAGATATTAATGTACAAACATATATTTTAATAAAATCATTAAAATGATGCCTGTAATAATCATTTATATAAAACATCTTCCCAACATATTAAGTCAAAAATTTTTCCTTGTAAAAGAGAAAATATAACAATTCCATTTATATAAAATAACATATATGCACACCCAGAAAGAAGTCTGGGAGAATATTCCACTGAAATAGAAGCAGTGGTTAGTTGAGGGGGCTGTGAGTGAAATAAATTTTACTTTTTTACCTTGATAAAATTGAAAAACAAATTAGTATAATCTACTAATAAATAAAATTTCATTTTAAAACTCGGCACAAAATCTCCCGCAAATAAGTCTCCTCCTTAAAAACAGAATCAAAGCAAGTTGAGTAGAGATCTCTAAAAAAGTTTTAACGGAGATGAAAGTATTCCCTCTAATAGGCTGCTAATAGGATTTGCTGAAGTCCAAACCCGTGGTATCTGTGCACGTGACCTTATTTGAACATAGGGTCTTTACAGGTATAATTGAGTGAAGAAGTGGCCACCAGGCTGGGCCCTAATCCGGTATGGCTGGTTTCCTTATAAGATGATGGAGACTGGGATACAGGGAAACAGAATGGCCATGGGACAACAGAAGGAGAGACTGGAACGAACATGCAGCGTGAGGCATGGAGTGCCAGAGGTCCAAGGCCACCACCAGATGCTGGGAAGACACAAGGAGGGATTCTACCCCGTGTCTGGAGGGAGCACGGGCCTGCTGACACCTTGATTTCAGACTTCCAGTCTCCAGACCTGAGAGAGAACACATTTAGTTGCTTATAGCCACCCAGTCTGTGGTGCTTCATTACAACAGCCCTAGGAAATGAATGCACGGGTCAGGAAAATGAAGCGTGTTTATTATGTGTCTGAAATCTAACTACATAAACAAATAGATATTCACTCTGATAGACCTAGGGGAAAAAATTGGTTAAAATGGAATTTTAAAATGAGATTTAAAAGCAAGGGAAAAAGCCATTTTTAACACTATAAAGAAGATGCAAAAGCAAAACCGAAGAAAAAGTTCAACAACAAAGGGAATTTTAAAAGACAATCCATCTGAAATAATGAATTTAGCATGGACAGCACTTGCAGTTTAAAAAAAAAAGAGAAAAAAAAAATACCTCAGTTCCCCTTCCTTGGTTCTGTAGGTGCTTTTGTAAAATCCGTGGAAATTCTCTGAAAGATTGCCAGCATAGTGAACGACAACTGTGTACGGGAGCCCAACAAGGAGGGGCTCGGGAGCCAGCAGCGCGATTTGCTCCTGAGCCTGGTGTTCCAGGACCTGCAGCGGTTCTTCTGACAGCCTCTCTCCAGTTCCCTTCCTGAGGGTGGCCTTAGATATCTGCAGGTGGTGACTATGCAGAATGATGGTGCTGGTGGGCTGACTGGCTGTGATTTCTACTTCCGTGGTTCCCCAGAAGGTCAAGTTGGTGAGGTTTGCATGGATCAGAAGATTATAATGAACTGGGATGATGTACTCAGGAAGTCGAATTTTATCCCAAGGAAATGGTGTCCCATTACTACCTTTTGGAGATGCTTCACTGCTCTGACACCATGAAGGAGTGGACACAGTTAAGAGAGCCAACAGTGAAGAAAGCAGAAATGACATTGTTGCAAGGGACCACCTGAGGGACGGAAATACCATCTTCTTGCTCTACCTAGTGGAACAAAGGTACAAAAGCAAAAATACATGTCACTAAAATGTTACTGACACAACATAATTTCAGCATGTATCCCCAGCATTCACAGAAATAGACACAAACTTCCAAAAGTACTACATCTTTTCCAGAAAATAAAGGGACCTTCCCTATGTTATGGTTTCATGTAAGGAAGACGTTTATGGTTAGCAACAATCATTAACACCTAGTAGAAAGCATCATTTGATGTTCAAAGTTTAAATTAACTCTACGTGTCAGGGTTCTTGGTTTTAAGCAATAGAACAAGCAAGCTCTGGCTGATGTAAGCAGAAAGGGAATCATTAGGGGATCCTGAGTGGCTCACTGAATGGGTCCAGAGTTCCAGGAATTTGGGAAACCAAGCTCATGAAATAGGCAAAACCAAAACCAAATGAGAGGAACATCTGATCAAGCTACCACTCCCCACTGACCTGGACCTTGGAGAGAGCCACTGTCATGTCCTGGAAATCAAATGCCGACACTGCTGCCGACACCACTAGAATGAGGTCTCCACTGCCCCTGCGAGTAATGGCAACCTTTAATAATAGTGTCTTCCTCAAATCGTCATGCCAAAAGTTAATTACGTATTTATTTAGCCAGGAAGAGCTTAAAGGGTTCAATTTTCCCAGTAGTTTGTGACAAACGTATCAGTCACCCAGACTCTGTCTTACAATCATCCACCAAGTATGTGTTGAATGCCTGTTACACACAGGCAGTGTGTGGAGTCCTGTGTGGGATAAAATAATACACAAGACACTGAACCCCTACCCTCAAAAACTTCAAAATCTGGAAGGACAGAAAACACTCAGGCACAAATAATAAAACACAATATGGAAAGTGTAAAATATTTTTAATATAATAACAAAAGTGTAAAATATTTTTAATATAATATTAAATTTTAATATTTAATAATAATAAAATATTTTTAATATAATAACAAAAGGTGTTGGGAAGAATGAAATTATATTTCCAAAGAGAAAGAGTGACTGACTACGGTGACTCCTTGGGATGCCTTCACACAAAAGCATTTGACTGTGAAAGGATATGTTAGATTTCTAAACGAAGGAGAGCATTAACAGCATCACAGGTAGAGCAAACCAGGGCAGGAGCTAAGCCACAAAGCGGGGACATATAGGCAGCTCAGGCAATTGATGTGGACAGAAGGGAACTCCCAGAGGACTTGATGGAGAATGGTTATATGAAAGGCAGGGAAAAGAGTAATTCCAAGATTCTGCCAAGAACATGTGGGAGTCATGCTGCAGACCATATTTTGCACTCCATTTTAACAGCCATCAGACATAAAAGCAAAGTGAATTTTAAGGGAGTTGGCAATCCATGCCCCAAGAATCAAACATAAGTTTTTATTTCTCTTATACAAAAACATACCTTTCTAATAGGCGTTTGCCAAGCGGGGCCCTACCAGGTGAATGCAAGTGATTGGCCCATCACCTCTTGCTCCAGCTGGGAAAAGCAGCAACCCTACAATGTGGATCCCTCAAAGTGTTCACAGTACATGGAATTCTCCTTCTCTGAGATGTCAAGTTTCTCAACTCTGGCTGCATATGAATGTGACCTAGGAAGCTTTTAAAATTGTGAATGCCTGAGTCCTTATTGACAACAATTAGACTGGAATCTATGGTGATAAGGTCAGGGTATGGTTTTCTGGATTGTTTGATTTCTGGTTTTGGGTTTTTTTGTTTTCTTTTTTTTTTTTTTAAATAAAAACTGTCCAGAGATTTTACTGAGAAGCCAAGGTTGAACAGCTCATCCCGGCCAAACCCTGGCTTTCCCCCTTCAACTATATGTGATGAGATATACTTCAAGGCAATGGCTGATGTACTTTCTTTAACCCCTCACTTCCTTGCTACCTTCCCAAATGCACAGCTCAAGGGACCTCCCTTCTCCTTACCTCTGGAGCAATCTGGAGGCTAAACAGAATACCTACACAGTAAAGAGAGTCTTGGAAATCTCATAATCCCAGTTTAAAAGGCACCACCCAGATGAGACAGGAAGTGTGAACAGAGAGAACTTTTTTTTCCTTTTTAGTTGGGGAACTAGAGAGTAAATGGAACTTGCGTTCTGCTTTCCATATGGAACTACTGGCAGCAACAGCTTAATGAGCACTGCCCTTGCCCCAAGATGGGATCCAGAGGGCTCTGTGAAGGTGGCAGATTCAAGCATGTAAGGACTCTGAGAGATCTCCAACAGCCCCAGAGGAGATCCAGAAATTCCAACTGGTTCTGAGCTGACAGAAAGGCTGATGGGCTGCCGAAGGGGTTGGTACTGAGACCTGGTATCAGAGGCTTTACAGGGTTGGGTCCATGCAGGGGCCAAAGACAAACAGTTGTGCCTCAAGGAGGATGCAGTGCATGAGTGGGGCTTGGTAAAAAAAAAAAAAAAAAAAAAAAAAAAACATTTTGCACATGACTGGGGTGTGGTAAAAACTCCATGTAGTGAACAGAGGGCTTCGGTGATAAATTCTCCTATTAATTCCCAACAGTAGGCTACATCCAAGATTTTGTGACCATGTTCCAATGTGTTTAGCTCTTCTCCTGAAAAATTTGCTCGTTTGGCTTTGCTTCCAATAGTAAGTGTTCCAAATTGAAACACGGCATTTCATGGTTCTGGCTGGTCTTTTAGGGTCTGGTTTTAATTTTCTGAAAGGGATGAAGTTAAAAAAAAAGAAAGCTCTCAAAAACAGTAGTCTACTCAACATCAGCAGCTCTTCCCAAGAGAAGTACAATTCTCTTTGAAGTTAAACTCTACTAACACTTAAAGGAATAAAAGCCAAGGAGGAAAAAGAATATTTACTAAGCTCCTCCAAAGTGCCAGACACTTTGCACATGTTCACTCTCTCTAATAGCCTATTATTCTCATTTCAAGGTGGGGTGACTGAAGCAAAGAAACATTCATGTAACTTTGCCAAGTTCACACAACTTGTTGGAATGCAATCCAAGTCTGTGTGAGTATAAACTCCCTGCTTTTTCAGCTTCATCAAGATCTCTTCGATTTATTTTATTTTGTTTTGTTTTAAGATGGAGTCTCACTCTGTCACCCAAGCTGGAGTGCAGTGGTGCAACCTCAGCTCACTGCAACCTCTCCCTCCAGGGTTCAAGGAATTCTCATGCCTCAATCTCCCAAGTAGCTGGGATTACAGGTATGTGCCACCACGCCCGGCTAATTTTTGTATTTTTAGTAGAGACAGGGTTTCACCAGTTGGCCAGTCTGGTCTCAAACTCCTGAGCTCAGGTCATCTACTGCCCCAGCTCCCATAGTGCTGGGATTACAGGTGTGAGCCACTGCGCCTGGTGTAAGATCTCTTCTTAAACTTCTGCTTTTACTTTCTGATTTACCATGTGGTGCTCTACTCATTTTTCCTTTGCATGTTATCAAGACTCACAATGCACAGTTTTATTTAGAATGCCAAGTAGTAGTCTCTGATTTTTTTCTACAAATATGGTTACACACACACACACACACACACAGATATATACATACATACATACATACATATACATGCAAAATTATAAAGATACAGTAACATACATATTAGGCTTACAGCCAGAATACCCGGCTTTGAGTTCTTGCTCTGCCACCTACTGTGCAAGTTATTTAATCCCAATTTCATTTTCTTCATGTGTGAAATGAAATAATAATAATACCTCTCTCACAAGATTGTGGTAAAGATTAAATGAGTTAAAACATTTTCAATCATTCATTCCACAAACGCTTATTGAGAGCCTATTATGTGGGAGGTCTTTTTCTGGGTATTAGCAGTACAAGGCAGCACAGGTCCCCGATCTCAAAGAACTTAAAATCAGAGGTGGGAGTTTTACAGAAGAATTTATATAGCAACTAATTGTGATTAGAGATATAAAGGAAAACACACACATATACCAGAAGAGAATAACAATAGACTAATTTCCACTGGGCACTCTGAGAATATTTTAGCTGAGACTTAACAGACACAAGTTAACTGAGAAAAGAGGGACAGGGAGCGTGTTCCAAGTAGGGACAACAGCAAGCATTTTGCAGGCTCAGAGGCAGTAGAAAGCATTGGTTATGAAAGCCAGTGAACTTAAACACAAGTTCAAGGCAAAGATGCAACAGGAGACGCAGGCAGGGGCCAGAGTATCACACAGCCTTAAATGCAGGTTAAGGATTTCAGATGGCATCCTAAATGCAATGAGAAGCTGCTAGAAGGGTTTTGAGTTAGGAGGTCTTAGGGTTTCTTTCATGTTGCAAGAAAATCAACCCAGTTGCTGTGTGAAAAATGGAAGACTGAAAGGAAGCAAGAGTAAAGGCCAAGAGACCAGTTAGTAGTCTAGATAAAGTAGGCTTGTGGCTTGTGCTGGGGTGATGCTGAGAGAGGGGAGACGGGAGAGAGAGAATACACTATAGATGGATTCGACATTCACATTTGCAGTGGATTGGAAGTCGGGGATGAGGGAGAAAATGATCAGGGATGACTGCCAGGTTTCTTGAATTAACATCTGGGTAGTCACAGGTGCTCTTTATTGAGATGGAGACGCCTAGAGGTGGAAGAGATTTAAAGGGGAGGAGAAGAAATCTTGAGTTCATTTTTTAATATGTTTAATTTGTGATGTCCATGAGATATTTAAGGAGAAATATCAAGTAGGCAGGTTTAGAGCCCGCAAATAGGAGTTTTAAAGGACTTTTCTGTACTTGACTATATTCCTTTAAAGGTTTAAAAATAATTGTCCTTTGGCCTCTGATCAAACTAAAGCATCTGTCACAATTACTTCACAGCAAGGAAGAGTTCAAGATATTTTAGGAACGTTATTTGAGCTGCATGAGGTGATTCCAACTTTTCCCCATCACCAAGGAAGTCAGGGGCAACTGGTTGGGTTATTTCACCCTTCCTTTTATTGGGGCACTATAGGATATGAAATAGATCATCATCATGGAAGTTCTTCCAAAGTTTTCTGAATAATGAAATTAACAAGCACTGTTGGTAACTAATAAAAATGCTGGATTGAATTCGAAAAAAAAAAAAAAATACTAGAATGTTTCCATTCGGGCCCCACATGAAAATGTGCTACTTAGTATAATTCCAAATCTTTAGGGAAGAGACAACTTTGCCCAACATTAAAGTTTTTTTGTTTTGTTTTGTTAGTTGTTGACCATGTCCTGAGTTGAGGCGAATACTCTAGGTGTTTAATAGCAAACAGACAATTTCTTTCTGAACCTAGCCTATACAAAGAAATCCAAAAGCTTAAAGAGTGTGTGCTCTTCCCCGCCCCCTCATGAAATTAACTTTCAGGCCCGCCTGGCCAGTGAGGCACCCATATACGGAACTTCTAATTTGCGTCAAAAGGGGAGCTTTAGCTGAATAAACCCAGCCAGAGCCACAGCGAAGGGGGAAGAGAGAACTGCCAACCAGAACAGGAGAAGCAAGGAGCGAAGTGACCTTGAGGATACACACGGCCCGCGCGTTCCACCCCACCGAGTCGTTAACCCAAAGCCTCTGGGTTTCTCTGGCAGCTCCGGGCAGGTGCCCTCCTCGGCCTGACCCTGCCGCCCGCCCCGCGCGGGCTCGATGGCCTGCAGGGCAGACAGGCACACAAGCGCTAGGCGGAGCGCGGAGGGAGGCTCCCGCCGGCGGAACAGCGGGGAGACCCGCGGAGCAGGCGCGCCGGCCACGCGCCCGGAGGAACGGGAACCGGGACTCGGACCGGCAGGGGTGGGCCCGCTGCCGACCCGCTAGACACCTCGCAGACCCGCCGGGCACCCCGCAAACCTGGGCCTAGCCAGCCACTCCCCCACGCCCCTCCCGCGCCCTACCTCCCTCCTCCTGCGCCCCAGGCCTTCAGGCCTTCAGGCCTCCCCCGCGGGCTCAGGGAAAAGGCGGGTGTCGCGCTCTCCTCCGGGCCCGCAGTCCCCTCCCCGCGGCTCGAGCGCGCTGTACCTGAGGGTCTGGGGCCGGGCTCACCCTCGCGCCGCCGCCGCCGCCGCCACCGCCGCAAGCCTCGCCGCCCCGGACCGAAAGTGAAAGTGGAGCCCGAGGAGCGGCAGGCGGGCGTGGAGCGGCGCTTCGGCCGGAGCCGTAGCTGCCGGCGGGAAAGCCCCTGGCTAAGGCGGGAGTTGGGGAAAGGGTAACCCCGAGTGGGGCCGAGCGAGGGAGACCGCAGCTCCCAGAAAGGGAATTGGTAAATGGGCGCTGCACGCCCGGGAAGCTGTAGGATGCGACATGGGGGATCAGGCGGGGAGGTTCACGCCTTTCTGAACGCGGATCCTTCTGTGTGTGTTTTGAGATGGTTCCTGTTTTTGTCCTTTATTTTTATTTTTTTTTAATTGTTTAGCGTTGCGAAGGCAAGGGACGTGCAGCAAAGGGCCAGTGATCAAGTTGGGGACCAAGGCCAGGCTGGCGCTCACAGTCCGCCAAGCCTAGACGCGCTCGATGCCCATTGGACTTGCTAGGTGTCCGTCACCCCGCCCCTGCAAATGGGCTCAGAGCTCTTGGCCCGCCTCCTAAAGAAACAGGAACCCAGAAGTACTCTGGGTTTTGTTGTTGTTGTTGTTTGTTTTTTTGAGGCAGAGTCTCGCTCTCTCGCCAAGGCTAGAGTGCAGTGGCGGGATCTTAGCTCACTGCAAACTTCACCTGCCGGGTTCAAGCGATTCTCCTGCGTCAGCCTCCCGAGTAGCTGGGGTTACGGGCGCATACTACCATGCCCGGCTAATTTTTGTATTTTTAGTAGAGAGGGGGTTTCACCGTATTGGTCAGACGGGTCTCAAACTCCTGACCTCGTGATCCACCCGCCTCGCCCCTCAAAGTGCTGGAATTACAGGCGTGAGCCACCGAGCCTGGCCCCCAGAAGTACTCTGTTGTAGCAAAATGCTGCACCCTCTGGGGCTTCGGTAGAGAATGACTACAGTGGGAAGTGCTGTAGCGGAGGAGGGCAGGTTAGAGATGGCCCCCAGGATTTTCCTGCACTACCAAGAGGCACTGTACCCTAAGGATTGGCTGTTTCCCTCATCAACACGTTCCCTCTATTTTTCAAAGTAAATGGTCATTTCTTCACTCCTCTAAGAACAATTATAGCTGCATAAAATGGCCAAAAAGCCCACCTTTAAACAGTTGAGAGTAAACGAGGTAACAAGCCAAGGAAACACAAACATTAAAACACCAAATGCTACAAGTTCATTACCAGAAAGGGGCCCCGATCCAGACCCCAAGAGAGGGTTCTTAGATTTTGCAAGAAAGAATTTGAGGGGAGTCCATGGAGTGAAGTGAAAGCAAGTAATTAAGAAAAGGAAGGAATAAAAAAATGGCTACTAATAGGCAGAGCACCCCCGAGGGCTATTGGTTGTCCGTTTTTAGTGTTATTTCTTGATCATATGCTAAAGAAGGGTGTTGGGGGAAAATCCCGCAAGAGCTGAGGCAAGGGCCTGAAGCCTCAGCATGTTCTCATATAAACATAGAATTAGAAAAGAATTAGAAATATTCCTAAATATAATCATATATAATCACCTAGCTATTCATATGTAATCATAAATATATACATATAGATAGATAGATAGTCCTTTAATCTTTATTCTTACTAATAAGTCTCAGGTCAAGAAGTATGGGACTGACGTGGCATTGGAAAAGAGGTGACCCTAAGACAAGATGCAGTAAGTCCTCTGTCATGCCCGCATAAGGGCTGCTGGGAGGACACCTTGGCTGTGTGACTGTGCCAGCGCTGTGAAAGTGCCTGCTATTTAGCCTTCTAGGGAAGGAGACGTCTGAGATGGCCGAGAAGTCTCTTTCATTGGGGGAGTTAGGAGAAAACTCCGCTTCTCCAAGCTCTTGTGGTCCTGACGGCTATCAGGGAGGCCCGCAGACATCCGGGGACTTAACTGTCTCTATGTGGTGCTGTGCTTCAGCGGTCACGTTCCATGTCTACTTTCAAGTTCTGCTTCTGCACCTGGTTCCTCTTTTTCTTAGAAGATAAGAATTAGTAATAACAGAAGTCTGAGTGACCTTGTTATTTCTTGACAAGTATGAAGAAAGTGCTGGTGCCTTAGTTTTTCTCCTCACCTCAGCTTCTTCAAAGTCTTAGGCCCCCTGTCTCTAAGACACTGATTTACCTGACCCTATCACTGACAGCCGTTACCTCATCCTACCTGCCCTTCTGCCTGCTTTGTACTCAATAAAAATCAGAGTGTCCAGGCACTCGAGGCCACTGCTGGTCTCTGCATTTTGGGTAGCAGTGAACCCCTGGGCCCAAACTCTCTTTTCTCTATCTCTGTGTCCTGATTCTTTATTTCCAGTTTCTCATCTCCACACCAGCAGGGAGGAACTCACTGGACCCTATAGGGCTGGACCCTATACAAGGGGTGAATTATTCATGCCTCTCCTTTTTAGACCATATAGGGTAGCTTCCTGATGTTGCCAGGCCATTTGTAAACTGTCATGGAGCTGGTGTGGGCATAGCCGTGAGGACCAGAGGTCACTCTCATTGCCATCCTGGTTTTGGTGGGTTTTGGCCGGCTTCCTTACTGCAGCCTGTTTTATGAGCAAGATCTTTATGACCTGTATCTTGTGCCTACCTCCTATCTCATTCTGTGACTTAGAATGTCTAACCTCCTGGGAGTGTAACCCAGTAGGTCTCAGCCTTATTTTACTCGGCTCCTATTCAAGTTGGAGTTGCCCTGGTTTCAACGCTTCTGACAATTTGGTGAGTGGACCATGGTCCTAGTGGGAACAGGACGCTTTTTATGCGGTTCTCTGACTTTCTCCTCCCACTTCTTTATTGGCCTTCTTTCCTTTGAGAACTTGGGATTCCAAGTCACTGGAACAGTATTTCTTATTTTTTTTAATCTCATGTTTCCTTTTGAAAAATATAATATTTAGTTCTGCCTGTTCTCTCTAATGAAGGACATTTTATAATATAAAGATGAACACCCTGTTCCAAGACCCAACTGTGGTGGGATCCACAGAAGTTTTTTCACTAAAATTCAACAAGAAACGAGGGCTCTGAGATCTGGTAATTTCTGCATGTTCAGAATTTGACAGGAGGTATCAGTGGATAGCATGTAGCCTCCAAGACCTCCAGGCATCTCTGAGTGCTCCCAGTTTACTCAAGATGAGAACTCTTTGTCCAGTAAATGCATGTACTTCTTTGCTTTTGTTATCATATTTTTGAATATGATGGTTTCCCTTTTGTTTCTAGTTGTTTTTTTTTTTTTAATACATGTTGAAAGTCAAGCTGGCAAAAGTGAATACACCCAACAGGCTGGAGGTTAATACAGAAGACAGCTGAGAAGAAGAACAGGGCAATGCCCTGAATGGATGTGGGCAGAAAGGAACTAAAGTGTGAGCAAGGAGAGAGCTGACACCGCCACCCCTTCCACGCTGTTTCCTCAGAAGCTCACCCTGGCTCAGACTTTAGCCTGTCACCCTGGCCATGATTTCGTCTTTAGGGTTGAAGTGCACTTTGTAGAGTGATAAGCCAGAGGATTTGGCAGCATTCACTTCTAGTTTCAAAGCCCTAGCAGGGATATAGAGGAAGCAGACCTTAGAGTAAGGACTTTAAGGAGTCCTAGTTGTAGAGCCTGGGAGAGCAAAACAGCCAATTACCAAGCTTAGAAATGGTTAGAAGGAAGGGAACAGAGAGAAAGGGTAGCTAGGTTGGTAGCTAGGGTAGCTACCAACTGTTACATACTGCTACATGCTAGCCGTGTGTGTGTGTGTGTGTGTGTGTGTGTGTGTGTGTGTGTATCTGAGCTTTTTAGCAACCCTGTAACATAGGTATTATGCTTTATAAATGAGAAAAATGAGACAGGTTGGCAACTTGCTCAGAGTCCAAGAGAAAATAGTGAAACCTATTTGGACCATCCAAAGGTATATTTGACTCCAAAGTCCATGTTTTTTCCATTAAATTGCACCCCTTCCTCAACTAGCTGTTACTCCATCCTCCTCTTTGCCTCACCTCCATGGCACTCTCAGTGATTCTAGCTTTGCTTCTGCAGCTGGCCCCTGTGAATTTCGCATCCTGAAAAACCTTCCTACAGTCTCCAAATCTCCTTTCAGAGGGTACTAGATTATGCTGTTGTAACAAAGTAACAAAATATCTGTAGTTTAAGGACACAAAGCTGTATTTCTAGCTCATGGTTAGGCAGGGGGTCTACCCCGCACAGCCACCCAGGACTCAGGGGACACAGGCTCATCATCTTGTGGTTGCACCTTTAGCCTTGCAGATCACCATGGCAAGAAAAAGAAAGTCCTGAGTAGAATGCATCGTAGGGTTCACCCCTACAGGGTCCCGTGAGTCCCTCTCTGCTGGTATGGAGACGAGAAACTGTGGAAAAAAAGACACAAGACACAAAGAAAGAGAAAACAGAGTTTGGGCCCAGGGGTCCACTGCCAACCAAAGCACGAAGTCCAGCAGTGGCCCCGAGTACCTGGACACTCTGACTTTTATTGAGTACAAAGCAGGGGGAAGGGCAGGTAGGATGAGGTAATGGTGGTCAGTGATAGGGTCAGGTAAATCAGTGTCTTAGATACAGGGGGCCCAAAACTTTGAAGAAAACCTAAGATGTCAGCACTTTATTCATACCTATCAAGAAATAACGAGGTCACTCAGACTTCTGTTACTAATTCTTTTTTTTTTTGAGACGGGAGTTTCGCTCTTGTTACCCAGGCTGGAGTGCAATGGCGCGATCTCGGCTCACCGCAACCTCCGCCTCCTGGGTTCAGGCAATTCTCCTGCCTCAGCCTCCTGAGTAGCTGGGATTACAGGTACGCGCCACCATGCCCAGCTAATTTTTTGTGTTAGGAGAGACGGGGTTTCACCATGTTGACCAGGATGGTCTCGATCTCTTGACCTTGTGATCCACCCGCCTCGGCCTCCCAAAGTGCTGGGATTACAGGCCTGAGCCACCGCGCCCGGCCTACTAATTCTTATCTTTTAAGAAAAAGAGGAACCAGGTGCAGAAGCAGAACTTGAACGTAGACATGGAATGTTACCTCTGAAGCACAGCACCACATAGAGACAGTTAGGTCCCCGGATGTCGGTGGGCTTCCCTGACAGCCGTCAGGACTACCACAAGACCTTGGAGAAGCGGAGTTTTCGAGTTTTCTCCTCACTCCCAGAGGAAGGAGACCTCTCAGCCATCTTGGACATCCCTAGCTGGCTAAACGGTGGGCGCTTTCACAGCGCTGACACTGTCGCACAGCCAAGGCGTCCTCCAGCAGCCCTTATGTGGGCGTGACAGAGGACTTACAGCATCTTGTCTTAGGGTCACCTCTTTTCCAATGCCACATCAGTCCCATACTTCTTGACCTAAGACTTATTAAAGATTATATGATTATATATATATGTATATATTAATGATTATAAATGAATAGCTATGTGATTATGATTATATATAGGAATAACTATGTAACTATATCCTAATTCTTTTCTAATTCTCTGTTTATGGGAGAACATGCTGAGGCTTCAGGCCCTTGCCTCGGCTCTTGCAGGGTTTCACCCCCACACTGCATCACCTTTTTACCACCTGAACACTGAACACACACTATTTCTCACACTGCATCAGCTAGAACAAGGAGGGGTTGGTAAACACTAATAATATTGTGAACCATATAGTGTAGGAGGGCTGGTTGGCCAGTTGAGCCCGTCCATTACAGAGGCTTCTCAGTGTCCTTAGCCTCAGAGGTGAGCCAGAGGAATGAGGGGAATGAGGGAGGCCTATACCACTTTGAGCTATTACTTAAAAAATATTGAATTCTAAATATTGTCAAGTAATGTTCAATTTTGCTGTAATTGATTCAGTTCTGCTTTCATTAGCTTTTAGTCAATTAATGTCAGCATTTGGCTCATTTCTCCTGTTTTGATGCCAAAGTTACTCCTCTTTTAATCATATTACCACTCTCCTTTTTGATGTAAAATCTCACCCAGAATCACTGTGTAGAAAACAGACAAAAGCAGGCCTGCTCTGATTAAACAGGGCAGCTCCACCCAGTCAGCCTTGCCTACTGCCACCTGGCCCCTCCACATACACTGTGGTCCCTGGGACTCTTCCACAGGCTCCCAGGACCCTAGAACTTAATTTTTTAAAATGCCAATTTAAAAAATAATAATGTCCATCATTCTTGATATTCTTTATAAAGTGGATGACTTTTCTCCCCTCTGTGCCAAGTTGCAGAGCAGGCCTGCTTAACAACACCAATACCATCTTAATCAGAAACAGGGAAGAAGGTATAAATGCCATGTTAAAGACTGTTCCAAAGCAAGCCGCTGAGCTCATATCAACTAATAAAGTCCTCTGAAATGTGGCAGCTTGAAAGCATTTATATATAGTCTATCTCATAGGATCCTCACAGTGTACTTATGCAGGTGGCTAGTAGCTCCATTTTTTTAGAATGAGGAAACAGGATTTGAGATGTTAAGTGACCTACCAGGGGCCACCACATGGAGAGAGTGTGCTTTAAAGTGAAGCCAGTTCAAAGATAGCAGGACTGACAGAGACAGAGAATACTCCCACTAAAACCCTCAGCTCCAGCTGTCCTGAACAAGCCCTATCCTTGGACTTTCCATTCAAGAGGACTAATGCTTTCCTTTTTGATTTAGCCAGTTGGAGTCAGGCTTCAGAGAGAGTCTTGTATTACCATATGACAGAGCACCATGGGAGGGAGCAAGGGATGCCAGATTCTGTAGGAACAACTCATGCACTTGAGTGACCACAGCTGCTCTTGAACTTCTAGAACTGTGGATCCTGAAGAACATTCTAGGAGCCACAAGTACTGATCACATGTTTCCCATTTTCCATCTCTCAGGCATTTATTTCACAAGATGCTGCTGCCTAAGGTAACCTGAGCATCTTTCCAGTTCTTGCAGCCTTATAGAATCCAGGGAATCCACCCCTCTCCGTCCTTCCTCAGTAGGTGACAGGGCCCATCTCACTGCTCTCTAGCCAGTCTTCTCTATTCCTGTTGCTTTTTCCCTTTGCTCATGTCAATAAGGAGGTAAGTCAGTATAACATATTTCATTTTTTCTTTTCAGTTCGTTTTTTTTTTGTTTGTTTTTTTTTTGAGACAAAGTCTTGTTCTGTTGCCAGGCACCAGGCTGGAGTGCAGTGGCGTGATCTTGGCTCACTGCAACCTCCACCTCCCAGGTTCAAGCAATTCTCCCGCCTCAGCCTCCCGAGTAGCTGGGACAACAGGCGGTCGCCACCATGCCCAGCTAATTTTTGTATTTTTAGTAGAGATGGGGTTTCACCATGTTGGCTAGGATGGTCTCCATCTCTTGACCTCATGATCTGCCCGCCTCGGCGTCCCAAAGTGCTGGGATTACAGGCATGAGCCACTGTGCCCGGCCAACATATTTCTCAAATTTGTATTTCTTTCATCACTAATGAGACTGAACATATGTTGATTAGCTGTTTTTGCTTTGTGTTTTCTCTTTTGAGAACTGTATGTTTATATTTCTTGTCCGTTGATCTACTGGAGAATCATGATTCAGTTATATAAAAACTATCTAGGACACACAAGAGAAAGCAATGAAATTTCTTTAAAATGCAAACTATCACAGTCAGCAAAGCTCTACTGTTTCAAAGAAAACACACAGATGTGTCTGGATGAATCATGTCAATTTCTTAAAAATCCAGATCTATACCTGTTATGGTAAGTTTTGAAATATCAGAGTTTACTAGATATTGTCAATCTGAACACATTAAAGCAAATCCTGTTTTCGGAAACGTGGTATCTAGACTTTATTTTATTTATGGCTCCCTCTGCCACAGCTATTTCACAAAGAAAGAGTGAATTATGCAGCCAAGAGTGAGCATATTCTTTGCATATGCCTACAGGAATGATAAAAATATTGGAATGAAAAATAGGTAGATTTGTTTATTGTTTTTTTCTGAAAGACCATGGTGTTATGCTACTAAATAGTTCTCTTGATTTAGCTATAATGAATATCTGTTGCAATAACTGAACATGGGGAAAAATCGCTTTTTTAAACCTTAGTGTCTAGATGGTTAATGGATTTTATTATATTGAAATTAAATGAGCTATGATACAAAGGAGAAAAGGAGAGAAAAGAATAACTTTCTAGATGAAGTTCTGTAAAGTATATACAATTGGGGCCTGAAAAGAGAAACTCATTTATCCTCATCCATATGAAGCAGTGTGAGGTTGACAGAGTTTGGCTTAAGTGAAGTCTGTGGTTCCGGAAATGCTTGCAATTTATTGGAAAATTAGATTGTAATTATAGAAGAAATGATTCAAGTGATCTTCAGGCCACCCCAGCCTTTCTTTTCTTTTCTTTCACAACCATTCCTAAGGGACAGTTCTCCTTACCTCATTTAAACTTACAGGTTTGAACTAAACTTACCCCTGTGAATCTACAACACTCCTCTAGCTACCTTGATGTTCAGGAATGCTGACTTTACCTGTCCTTAAGAAGCTGTCTGGAGCATAAAAGGAACCCTTAGTTTTATACAAAGCTGTCTATAGGATGAACAAGTGTTTAGAGGATTTCTGAGACAAGAAATACTATCAAATTGAAGAGAAGGGAAATAGTTTAGGCATAAACATTTTTAAAAGCAAGATAATCTAAGCCTTTGTAAAATTTTAAGAGTAGTCTTATAGGCAGATTTAGGGAAATATCTTAATTAAAATGACTTCCATGCTAAAAGCAAGTTTTGTTCACTCGTCTGGACTTGTTTGGCTCCAACAGTTATTCTGTAAATGTTGTTCTTCCAAGCAGAGACTCCCATTTAACTACATGACTGGTGGCAGACACTCCTAGTGACCCACCCACTATCCACTCACCTTTCCTTCTTTGCTAACAGACCCTGATTTGTTTATGCATACCTCAGCAAAATACCTAGCTAAAATACCCAACCCCGCCCCCCACACACATATTTCATTGCAGGTGACCGTATTGTTATTCTATCTTGCCCATTCAGATGTAGGTAGAGGTTTCTTGGTAGAAACATCCAGAAAAGCCTTTTTAAAAAAGTAAAGAATCAGCTGGAATCCACCTTTGTCCTTCACTCTCTGTCCTGTAACACAGATGCCTGGAGATGCAGCAGGCATCTTACAACATGACAACAAAATCCACTCACTAAGGATGCTAGAATAGGAAGACAGAAGGAACCCAATCCCCAGTGACATGTTGGCATTGCCTCACAAGCCCTGGACTGCCTGCATGAGGCATTTTCATATATGAGGAAAATAAACACCTTACCTTACTTATTTAAGAAACTGTAGTCAGCCTTCTGTTATATCCAGCTAAAAGAAATCCTAAAAGATAGGACTACAGATCAAGCCATAAAGAGCTAAATCATTTCAAATATGTGGTCTGTGTTATAAAATTTTTTAAGTGAATCCAACTGTTATGGCATTTTTTAGGAAGTTTTCCTAGTCACTTTTTACTATCTTGTCTCAGAAAATGGCCCATTTCCTTCCCTTGGAGGAAACTGTGTCTCTTATTGTTAATTGTATTAGTTATCTATTATTGTATATCAATAATATGAAGATAACAACTTAACACATTTATTATCTCATAGTTTCTGTGGGTTGGGAGTTTCTGTGGGCTGCAATCAAGGTAACGACTGGAGCTGCGGTCTCATCTGAGGGTGAGCAGGAGGGAAGGATCTGCTTCCAATCTCACATAATTGTTCCAGCATTCAGTGGATTGAGAACCTCAGTGTTTTGCTGACTGTTGTCTAGAGGCTGCTCTAAGATATGGCTAGTTCCTTGCCGTATCCTATGGGTTAGAATCAAGTCACAGGTTTCTCTCACACTCAAAGGAAATTATGCAAGAGCATGAATACCAGGAGGCAAGGATCATGGGGGCAACTTAGATTATGTCTGCCACACTGATGTTACCACATATTGAAAGTATTTCTATTATTATAATCTTAGGATTGGCATTATCTGTGTTTTTGAGCCAGGGAAGGAGACATAGATCAAGAAAATAACTGGTGGATGGATAATTGGGAAGAAATTACAAAGCGACTAAATTCTAGAGACTAGAAAGATTTGGTTCTTTATTGAGCTGAAATAGGAATATCTCCCAAATAAGGAGATATTCATGAGAAATTAATGATAGCTGAAACTTTCTCTGATGGAAAAATGAATTAGCTTCTGCTCACCGGAAAAAGCGATGCTGAATTCAGGAGAGAGAAGGCTGCTGACATCCTGACCAATAAAGAAACCAAGGCCCAATAGCTGGATTTGAACACTGGTGGAGAAGATTATTAAAGGTAGAAAGAGCCTTTACAGGCTAGAGAAAATAGTACAGGCCCAGTGGAAACCCAAAGTCAAAGAGATATTCTAGAGAAAGACAAAGGAAAAGGTATCCTTGGGACTAGGGGTGCAAGCAAGACCTGAGAAGGCCTGAGCAGCCACACAGAAGCACTACAGATGTAGTTGAGTTATCTGGGCCTAACACCAAACATTCTAGAAAGACCCAAAGTACTAACCAGCTCTGACACAAGACCAGCCCATGTCTACCCCTGCAGAACTTTGAGAATCTTTGGCTCATTTTTATTACCTAACTCCCAATCAAGCAAGACTAAGAGAAGGGAAAGAGACCAAGATGGAATGGTTGGATCAGCCAACAATATCAAAATTAAACTTCAGTTAAATTAGTAAGAATTCTTGGGCTTTTCTGTTTCTGTAGCATTGTGTTAGATTTGGTTTTTTCCTTGGTTTTCCAGTCCTCGTGGTAGATTGCTAAACTTTTATCCTTTTTAATCCTTGTGGTAGATTGCTAAACTCTGTGTGAGTTTAGCATTCTGACTGTTCCCATTCTAAAAGATGAAAATAGAAAACTCAAAGTAAAAGTTTGTATTTCTCATTTGATCTTTGTAAATGCACTACTGAATAAAACACCCAAATCATTAAGGTGTTTTTAATTCTTTTTTTCTTTCCTGTTTTTGTAATCAATAATTTATTAATAGATGCAATAAGTAAATTGAAGCAAAAAATGCATCAGAGTAACTTAAGAAACTTACTAGGCTGGGCACAGTGGCCCACGCCTGTAATCCCAGCACTTTGGGAGGCCAAGGCAGGTGGATCACCTGAGGTCAGGAGTTTGAGACCAGCCTGACCAACATGTGGAAACCCCATCTCTACTAAAAATACAAAATTAGCTGGGTGTGGTGGTACATGCCTGTAATCCCAGGTACTCAGGAGGCTGAGGCAGGAAAATTGCATGAACCCGGGAGGCAGAGGTTGTGGTGAGCCAAGATCACAACATTGCACTCCAGCCTGGGCAACAAGAGTGAAACTCTATCTCAAAAAAAAAAAAAAAAAAAAAAAAAAAAGAAACCTAATTAAAAAAAAGATTCTGAGCCACATGCTGAAAAATTCTGATACCATAAATCTTGAGAGATATATAGACACATATATGTATATGTGGATAGACGGATGGATGGATAGATAAATGGAAAGATAGAGATTGAGATATAGCATAAACTTCAGGGCAAGTATAAGCTACTTTTGGGAATTTGGGGGGAAATTTTATTTTATCACTGTTGTACTAGGAGCAAAGGGGATTTTCCACACTTTAGCCAGAAAATGTAGGAGAATCAGTGAACCTCAAAGGGCCAGCACTCAAAACTGGGCAGCAGCAGTATCAGTTCTGGATCCTAGAAGAACTATTGGAAATGATGCAAACAGAAAAGGGAAGAGAGGTAGACAGAATCTGGACTCAGCTGCAGTTGTTGACAACTATCTGAATTGTTCTCTTACATTCTCTTTCTTAACAAATTATAAACTTGAAAATTGCACACTTGGAAATGAAAATATGGGTGCTTACTGGAGGGAAAGCACTGAGAGAGGAGGTAGTTAGTGGCTGGATAGGCAAGATAAGAGAGGGAGGGTCTCGGGAGAAGGGACAGAAAGGAACAACGTTCACAGGAACAACTGCAGGACAGCATCGATACCGCCTCTGCAGCTAACAGGAAGAAATGTGGTTAAGAACTTGCCCTTATGCCAGGATGTTGCTTAGTAGGGACGGTCCCAACTTAGGCGCAAGTGCAATAAATCAACCTAAATAGCCTTCATTTGACCCAGCACAGTATAATCTCATTAATATGACACTAGCATTGTTGTTTTAAGCACCTCCCACCATGGATTTGACTTAAGCATTCATGGGTAATAACCAAGTTGGAATCACTTTGGCCAACCTTAGGCACTTGTAGATGTAGTACCCCAGGAGGGAATTTTACCCCTCCCGTCTGGGCAAAACCCACAGAAGACTTCCTGGCTTCTGCCACATAAAAGACACAGAACACAGATGCCTTACTGGCAACCTGCTTTTAGGACCCCTCTCTTTGCTGAGAGCTTTCCTTTGGCTTAATAAATTTTACCCTGCCCTACTCAGCCTCCGTGTCTGTGTGCCTAATTTTTCATAGTTGTCAGGTAAGACCCTGGACCTCACCAAACTCCAGGGGCAAAAGCAGACTGCTACAGCACCAGAGTGGCCATTCTGCTCGTGAGTTTTGGACTATAAATTCTCAGTTGGCAAAAGAGGGGAACTGCATAGTAAGAAATTAATAAGTGTCGTTTATATTACATTTATTATTATTTCTTATTTTTGAGAAGGAGTCTCACTCTTTCACCCAGGCTGGAGTGTAGTGGCACCATCTTCGCTCACTGCAACTTCTGCCTCCTGGGTTCAAGAGATTCTCCTGCCTCAGCCTCCCCAGTGGCTGGGATTCCAGGTGCATGCCACCACACCTGGCTAATTTTGTATTTTTAGTACACACGAGGTTTCACCATGTTGGCCAGGCTGGTCTCAAACTCTTGACCTCAGGTGATCCACCCACTTTGGCCTCCCAAAGGGCTGGGATTACAGGTGTGAGCCACTGTGCCAGGCCTTGTGTTATTTTAAACAATATGCTAGATTCTGTGATTAAAAGGGTTTAAATCTGTTGCATGCACTATTTTAAAGTCTTTTTGGGAAAGCCCACTGGCCCTTGTTAACGTATACCATTTTATCTGTGTGTTACATCCATCTTCATAAGTTTATAGCTTATTATTTTGCTACTAGCTCTTGTGTGATTTACTGAAAAACGTGTTGAACCTCCTTTAACTTCACCACTATTCCTTTCTCATCCCATCTCCATAATACCTGTTAGGCCAGAACAACGACACTGTTATAATTTCTTGTCTAATAAATCATAATCGACGTTGGCCAACTGGCAAAAAAAAAAAAAGAGTACAAACTCTGACCAGAAGGAAGGAATACATTAACTAGGGCACTTTTGAAAGAGAAAGTGAATGGTAATCTAAAGACTAGGGGAAGGGACAGACGAGCAGCATAAATCAAGCCTCTCCATGGGCAAAGCCAGGGAACACAGAGAGCCATTCTTGCTAGGCATTCCCAGGGCACAGAGCAGGATATAGAAGGGTGAGGAGTGGATCTGTAGGGGCCAATGGAAGACCTCCAGCCTCAGCACGTTGAACCACAGCAGGTGTTTCCTATGGGTCTAACTAACCAAGCATCAGTTAGCAACTGTGATCACCTAATTCACCTAATTTATCTGCTTGTCAAAAGCTACATATAATGCCAGCCTCATTTCATGTTTTGCATCCATGCAATTACAAAGAAGGAAAAGAAAAATAACACAATCAAAAAGGTCAGTGACATTTTAAGAACTAATTTGTATGTTGTATCAGGGTTCAATGCCAGAGCACAGAATCACTCAAGCTATTTAATCAGTAAAGGATGTACTGCAGGCTATTACATGACTTACATAATCATTGGGAACGCTTAAAAAATACCCTAGACTGAGCTTCCAGAAACAAATCCCAAAACCACAATGCAGAACTTGGCCACCAGTGAAATTGTTTCTCTTGCCATGATCCAGAAGCCATCTGCTAAGTTGGGCAGCCTCTGCCACAATTGCTGGCTCCCAGACCATACCATGTGTACCACAATCTGTCCCCACAAAATGAATACCTCAAGCGCTGCCTCTCTCCCTACTGAACTAAGTTCCAAATCCAAGTCTCCCGCCAGTGCTTCTGCTTGGCAGAGCCTAAAGCACATCCAGAATCTAGGAGCAAGGAGTCTGGAAAATAAAGTGTTTGCTTTCCAGTCTCTACAGTGGTGTGAGAAATTCTGAAAAGCATCTGGAAGAGATGCCGAGTGAGCCAGTCCCAATATCTGCAATAAATGTTAAACTGTTCTGAGGCTGAACAAATAAAAAAGAAATAAAGCAATTATGAGGAGGCCTCAAGTAATGTTAGTTGTCATTATGAACAAAAAAATAATAATTGGGCTACTAATTGTAGATAAGACATGGGGCAGTTGGGAGTGAGATGGCTATTTAACATTGTGACATAAGGGTGTGGCCAAAAATCAAGTTATCATTTGGTATCTTTGGAATGTCTCTAGGGGCTTTTTTCCCCCCATTTGCCTGCTCAACACCCCTCCCTTTCCTCCTGTAAGTGAATATTCACACTGCTCAGGCTCAGTCTGAGATGAACACAGCACCTCCACTCTCTGGCCACCTTGATGAGGCCAAGGGCAAAGCCAGTCCAAGCAGACTCCCTGCCCAGAATTGCTCTGGCTGAAGCTAACAGGGAAGCCTCTTTTTTTTTTCTTTATGTTCCCATCACTGTATAAATATGGCCCTAGAGTTAATAGCTAAGCTTCCCTTACGGGTGATGGCTGAGACAATAAACTAACCCCAAAGAAGAAAGAAAAGCAGTCCAAGCTTGAGAGGCTTTTTTGTTGTACAGGTTTTCTGAGTTCATCCCTAATTAAGGTCTGGAACTATCTCTTTCCTCCAGCTTTCTTCAATGCTTGAGGCATCCAGAGTCCATCCCATAAATCCTCCCTTTTGGATAAAGATAGTTTTATTGAGGTGAGAATCAGTAGCATTTAATTTTAAGAGTTGTAATAAATAAATCACAGTCTCAATCTTATCACCTACTATTCCACAATTCACTTAAACGAAGGTAGTGTCTTTTGTGTCCCATGAGAAAAGTGAAATTTTTTTCTTTGCTTTCCCATACATTGTTCGAGGTGGACCTAAATTCCAATGAAGCCTAAACCGGAACTGCATTTCTAAGGAACCGACTTTATTTCAGTGATTTTGTAACATCACTCAGTTTCAGGTAAGTACTCTCTAAGAACAACTTCATTTTTCAGAAGCCTCATTGACAGCTGCTACCACCAAATGATCATGTTTTCATCCTACAGACAATCACCAATTGTGTAGACTGGTGAGTTGCAGATATTTTACTGGCAATGGAGAAGAGCCAAAGAAAAATTACTGTGAGACCAGGAAGGGAGGAGAGCCTATGGTTCCAGAGGGCAGGTGGGGTGTGTGTTTCTGCATGCGCATGTGTGTGTGAAAGAGGGAGAGACAGGAAATGTTTTCTACCAACAAAACTCAGGTGTGTTTCCTTTACTTGCCTTGAAGCTTCTTCAAAACTTGTTATACTGTAAGTTTGAAAAACCAAACACTTCCTAGGATTGTTTTTTCACATACTAAGGACAAGATGAGATCAACAATTAGAAATACGGCATACAAAATGATCACCCTCAAGGAGAGTTTAAATTAGGGATGAATTCCCTGTATTGACAGGGATCTTTCCAAGCATCCTGCACATTCAGCACAGTATTCTAGTATTTTGTGAGTGAAGTCATTCTCTCTCAAGGACATCATCAAAAGATTGAGCATATAATAGACTTCCAGCAACTGTGGACTTCATATTTACAATTTTGACTATTTGGGGGTGACCTGAAGGTCTACAGCTTGTGTAGTTTATAATTTTTTTGTAACATAGGTTAGAACTACATGAACAGATGCAAGAGAAGGAGCCACGTGACCCATATGTGGGCCAGTGACTCAGAATCCACATCTCAACCCAATTCTGTTGTGCTCCACTTGCCATCACAGGCATACTCACTTTCTCAAGCTATAAAATCTCAACAGAAACAACAACAAAAAAAGCTGCATTTCTATAACTTCATGAACATTCTTGAAAGGATCTTTCAATGTTCTAAAAATCATTTTTACTGCATTTTATGGGAGAAAAAATATATTTAAATGGTATTTAAGATTTGAATCTTGGTAAACAGTCTTGTGAAAGTTTGTTGTAATCTAGGCATTACTGGTTTTCCTTAAACTGTTGAGGATCATATAATATGTAAGACCATACAATTTTTTGGTGAGTCCTATAAAACTGCTACTAATTCTGAAAATGAGATTTTCTTTCATTTATCTTTTTTTTTTTAAAAAAAAAAAAAAAAGCTATGTTGTTTGCTAAGTGGCAAATAAGCAAATGCTGATTAGTTAGTTGCCAGGTTAAATATTTTTTCTTCAGTCATGTTGGTTTTGTGCCATATTTGATATTGTCTATAACCTCTTCCTTCTTGCATTTTCTCAGCTCCCTTGCATTTTCTTGGCTTCCTCAGATTCAGAGATACCAGTCTCATAGTAATAACTTCTAATTTGTTGTTTACTTACTTTGATTTCTCTTTTGAGCTCTAAATCTGTATAAACACTTATTCTGGAGACTTCTCTTGAATATTTGTATCAGAGTTCTACGGAGAAGTAAAACTTACAGGAGAGGAGGGGAGGGGAGGGGAGGAGGAGAGAGATTCTAAGGAATTTGCTCATACAACTGTGGGGACTGACAAGTCCAAAATTTGCAGTACAGGCTGGCAAGCTGGAGAAACCAAGGAAGAGTCAATATTTTTGTCTTGAGTTCAAAGGTAGTCTGGAGTCGGAACTCCCTCTTCCTCAGGGTACCTCAATCTTTTCTCTTAAGGCCTTCAACTGATTGGATGAGGCCCAACTACATTATGGAGGATAATCAGATCTGCACAAAGCCTCCTGATTTAAGCCTTAATCATTCTAAAAAATAGCTTATGATACATTAGAGGATGGATCTCCTAGGAAAAAAAAAATAGCTTAGCAGCAGCTTGTAGACTAATATTTGACCAAACACATGGGTACCATAGCTTAGCCAAGATGACACATAAAATTACCCATCTCAGTGTTCTGTAAACACTTTTAAATTCAACAGACTCCAGAATAAACTGCCACATTTCCCACATTCCTCACAAACTCAGTCTCCATTTGTGTTGCCTTTTTGGTTTCCTTCCTGTTGGCATATGTAGGGAAAGGCCCGGGCATTTAGGCTGATGGGACCCAGGGGGAAGCACAGAATGAAGGCAAGAGCAGTGGCAGAGGTATCCTTCATCTATGACCAGGCACTGTGATTGTATCCTAGACCTAGAAGGAGCACCAACATCAAAGCAAGGGAACCTAGGAGCTCAGTGAAAGCTAATGAGACATGTAGTGAAAGAAAGAGACATCAAGGCAGCAGGAAATCTGAGGCTGGTAAAAGCATGACTGGGCCGGAGAAAACCCAGCTCAATAAAAGAGCTAGTTTACACTGAACATTTCCTGTCTCTCAAGCAGGACATCCTCAATATAAACTAGCTTTAGTATATGAAATCTTTATTTATGTCTGCTCTGTCAGGTGAATAAATTTGTGAGATAGAGAGCTAGAAAGCTATAGAGACTAGCTGGTGGAGAGGTTGGGGTTAATTCCAGAAACAAATCCTGCCTTTCAAATCTTTCCTGGTGTGGATATATTCATGCGTCATATTTATTTAAAAGGAATCGTGGAGGAATAAACTATCCCAAGTGTGATTACTGTATTGCTTTCTATCTGGCCACCCAAGCTAGATGTCATTAACAGATCAGCGTCATCTCCCACCATTCATCTCTTCACTGCTCAATTTCAACAGGTCCTGTTGATTTTGCTTCCAAAGGGTGTCTTGAGCCTTCCCTTCCTTTTCATTCATCTTGCCTCTAATCAGGCTTCAAATAATTTCACCTGTGCTATTAGAGCATCGCCTAATATTTTAACTTGTAACCTCTTTCTCATCTTTAATCTGCTATTTGTATTGTCATCTGTCTAAACCACCTTCCCAGACTAGCAGGAAGCCCAGAAATCCAAATCATGAAGCCAGAGTTTGGCAAGAGATTTAAGAGGAAGAGCAACTTCTGCCATGGGAAGGAATTTTCAAAGCAGAATCAAAAACATTGCTGAGGAACAAAGGTGGTCCCAGAAACCTAGAAAAAGATCCAGAAAAAGTATAATTCCAAAAGGAATCAGAGATGCAAGAATTATGTTTTAGGCAGTGTGATGGTTAATTTTATGTGTCAACTTGACTGGAATAAGGGATGCCCAGATAGCCTGTAAAATATTTATTGGCCAGGCATGGTGGCTCATGCCTGTAATTTCAGCACTTTGAGAGGCTGAGGTAAGAGGATCGCTTGAGGGTAGGAGTTTAAGAACAGCCTGGGTGACACAGCAAGACTACATTTGTATTAATTAGTTCCTTGTCACACTGCTGATAAAGACATACCCAAGATGGGGCAATTTATAAAAGAAAGAGGTTTAATTAGATTTACAGTTCCACATGGCTGGGGAGGCCTCACAATCATGGAGGAAGGCAAGGAAGAGCAAGTCACATCTTACATGGATGGCCACAGGCAAAAAGCTTGTGCAGAGACACTCTGTGTGGGGACACAGAGCCAAACTCTATCACCATTGTGACAAAAGAAATTTTTTTTTAATTAGCCAGGCATGGTGGCACACACCTGTAGTCCCAGCTACCTGGAAAGCTGAGGCAGGAGGATCAGTTGAGCTTAGGAGTTCAAGACTGAAGTGAGCTATGATCACACCACTGCACTTCAGCCTAGGTGACAGAGCAAGACTCTGTCTTTGACAAAATAAAATAAATAAAACATCGTTTTTGGGTACGTCTGTGAGAGTGTTTCCAGAAGACATTATCATTTGGCTTAGTAGATTGAAGATCTGCTCTCACCAATGGGGGCAGGCATTACTTTCCCATTTGACAAACTGCCACAAATTGAATAGCTTAACACACGTTTATTATCTCACAGTTTCTGAGTGTCTTGAGTCCAGGCACAGCTTAGATGGGTCATCTGCTTAGGGTCACATGAGACTGGAATCAAGATGTCATCCAGGGATACAGTCTCATTTGAGGTGTGACTGGAGAGGGATCCACTTTCAGTCTCACTCAGGTTGCTGGCAGAATTCAGTTCCCTGAGGTTGTAGGATGGAGCACTTCGGTTTCTTGCTGGCTTTTGACTGGAGGCCGCCCTCATCTCCCACAGGCAAACTGCAGTTCTTTACCATGTGGGATCCCCCAGCGTGGCTGCCTGCTTCCTCAAGGAAGCGAGGGAGAGACAGACTCCATTAGGTTGAGCCTTACAGTCTTATGAAACACAGTCATATAATCATACACATCCTGCCACCTTTGTCATATTCTCTTTGGAATAAGCGGCAGATGGCACCTGCAGTCAAGGGGAGGGGATCACATGAAGACATGAACCCCAGGAGGCATGGATGATGGAAACACCTTAGGAGTCTATCACAGGCACCAAAAATATTTGACAGCATTTCCCATCTTCCTACTTTTCACCATTTCCACCGCCATCCTCCTCATTCGAGTCCACAGTATTTCTTGCATAGATACTACAGTAGCCTACAAATTCTCCTCATTTTTGCACTTGCCTCCTTAGAATCCATTCCACACAGCATGCAAAGTTGTTTTCTTAAAATGGACAAAAAATTTTAGTCCCTCACTCAAGTGTGCAAGAAATACCACTTTTTCTTATTTTATTTAAAATTGTAAATTCTATATCAAGCTCCTACCCTGCTAGGCTGGTGAGAAATTCCAAGACCCATAATGGTTGCCTGAAGCTGCAGATGGTTCCGAATCCTAAGTACACTCTGCGTGAATTTCTTTTTCCTTCTTCACAATTTCATGGATGGAAGATTTGTTCTTACCATAGATCTTAGCAATCTTGACATACAATTTTTCTTTCCTTGTGAAGTCAAGAACTTTCACATTTTTACTTAAAAGAAGTACTTTACTGCCTCTCTTTAGCATATTCAAATTGCCAGCATCACTATTCTTGTGCTTTGAGGCTGTTATTAAGTAAAATAAGGGTGACTGGAGCACAAGCACAGTCATGCCACGACAGTGGATCTGATAACCACGATGGTTACTAAGTGACTAATGAGCCAGTAGTGTAGACAGTGGGGATATGCTGGCCGTGTGATGATTCCTATCCCCGACAAGTCAGAGCAGAGAGGCACAAGATTTTATCAACTACTCAGAATGATGCACAATCGAAAACTTGTGAACTGTTTGTTTCTGGAATTTTCCACTTAATATTTTTGGACAGAGATTGAGTAACTGAAAACATGGAAATGTAGATAAGGGTGGACTCCTGTATTCACACCCAGTGCCTGATGTTCAAATGTTCAGCCACGTCCCCTTGAGAATACAAATTACCTCGGAAACCACATTCCTCAGACACTCCACTGGCAGCCTGGGTTGGGAGCTCAGGTTCTTGCCTGTGCTACAGTTCTTGGTCATGCCTAATCCAGCATCCAAATGTCTCTTCTGCTAGCCCAGAAGCCTTGTCTCCACCTGTAAATTAGATCCTATCTTCCTTCTTAGGATCCCTCAATGGCTTCCCTTGACACTTCCTGAGGTCTATACGTCCCTATGTGTTCTAATTCCTGTCTGTCCTTCCAAATCATCTCCTATCTCTTTTCTCTTTGCTAAGTTTCTATCATACTGACCTTCTTTCATTTCCATAAGCATGCTAAGCGGTTTTCTGCCTCACACATGCTATTCTCTCAGCCTGGAAAACTTTCCCATTGGCCAACAATTGGATTTCAACTTAAATGTTACCTTCCCTGACCATTTTATCAAAAAGTAGTTGCATGCCCTTACTTTTCTAACACCACTGTAATCATAATTATTTTTATTCCATTTTAAAAATGTTTCTGGCCAGGCAGAGTGGCTCACACCTGGAATCCCAGCACTTTGAGAGGCCGAGTCAGGAGGATCACTTCAGCCCTGGAGTTCAAGATCAGCCTGGGCAACATGATGAAACCTCATTTCTACCAAAAATTAGCTGGGCATGGTGGCGTGCACCTGTAGTCCAGCTACTTGAGAGACTGAAGTGGGATGACTGATTGAGCCTGGGAAGTGGAGCCTGCACTGCGGTGCAATCGTGCCACTGCACTCCAGCCTGGATGACAGAACAATACCCTGTTGCAAAATTAAATAAGTAAATAAGTGAATAAATAAATACATAAAATGTTTCTATTTACTTGGTCATTGGTCAGTAAGTTCCATGAGGCCAGAACTGTGTCTCTCTCTTTCTAAGCACTGCTTTCTCTGTCCCCTACACATTTTGATAGGCTGTATTTTCATTTAGTTCAAAATACTTTTTAACTTCTTGAAACATCATCTTTGACACATAAGTTATTTAGAAGTCTATTGTTTAGTCTTCAGATATTTGGGGATTTTCCAGCTCTTTCTGTTACTGATTTCTAGTTTAATTCCATTGATTTAAGAGCACACTTTGTATGATATATATTCTTTTAAATTTGTCAAGATGTGTTTTATGGTTCAGAATGTGGTCTATCTTTGCAAATGTTCTATGCAAATCAGAGAAAAATGTGCATTTTGCTCTTGTCAGATGAAGTGTTCTATAAATGTCAATTAGATCCAGTTGATTGATGGTTACATCTCTCTTTTTTATCACTGTATTCCCAGGATCTAACAGAGAACTTGACCTATAGAATGTGCTCCATAAATACTTATTGAATAAAGGGAAGAAAGCAAGCACAGGAAGGGAAAAATGAATACAGAGATCTTACATGTTACTCCCTGGATTAAACACTTTCAATGGTTCACTATAAACTACATGATACATTTTCACTGTCGTTGCTTCTACTGGCTAGCAATATTTTACAGTCCATATACTATATTTCTTCTGTTGCAACACACAATTATTTTATATACCACTGTACAAGAAGAATTAAATTCTGCTAATAAAATCATAAGATGCCATCCATTTCAAAGATGTTTAAACATTAAAAAAAAAAACTTGAGTCGCAGAGTTGACGAAGTATTGTGGTTAGCTTAAGTTTATCTGATCTGCTAGATAAATTCATCCTTATTTATCTTTGTATCCCCAGCACCAAGCATAGTATGTGGTAAAGATACTCAGTAACATTAGTTCAGTTTAGTTATTTGACTTGTTGCTCATTCTGCACCACCAGCTACCTGGCTTTCCTTCATTCTGCACCCCTGATACCTTCTATACTCTAATGCTGCTGGCATTACTGGCTGGCCAGAGATTTTCATTTCTTTTGAAATGCCTTTGCTCTACAAAAATCTGACTCTTTTTCTATTTTCTAATAAACTTGATGTAGGCTGCTAGCTGCAGTACAACTAAACATCTTTCAGACTCATGTGTGTGCTCTTGAAGCTACTATGATACATTAATATCTTCCCCCACTGTCCTCACGCCCTCAATACAGTTACAGTGTGGTTTTAGATACTGTGGCGAACCAGAGAGGAGGCATATTTGGGCACAGAGAATTTCTTAAAGCTTCAAATCAATAGATAATTGCACCTGTCTATTCACTAGACTGTCCATTCCTTAATATCTACTTAGGAGAAGTAAGAAAAAAGAAAATAAAACTCAGGGATCTTCTCCCCCATCAAATAAGCCTTATCCCTTTTTATCCCTTTGAAGTAGGACTTTATTGAAAAAAGAACCACAAATGGGTGTTGTGGTAGATGCATTTAGCCAGCCAGGTTCAGCCAGTATGGTGTTTTTTAGACGTGTAAGTTGGCTGTGCCTCCTCCAGTCAGTCAGCACATGACTTCCTAACCATGTTACTGTAGCTGATTCATTTACTCCAAATTACCCGCTGGCCCCTTAAAACTATCTGAATTTTTGACCCCTGCCTTAAACATTAAGGTTTTTCTTCTCCAGGAAGAATTCCAGCTCACTAGGTCCCCTTAATTTTGTTACTCTTATCTTGAAATATTGGCCATTAGAGATGGATCAGTTTAACTATAGGGAAAACTATACTGTGAAGTTGAAATAAACTAGTTATAGAAGTGTTTATTGGATATATTTTTGGTGCAGGGAATAGCTATAAAAATAATCCCTGACTCTATCCCCACAAAGCTCAAATGTCCATAGTATTTATGAGGTGGTATTGGAAAGGGGAAGAGAATAGATAGAATTTTAAAACTATTGTTACAATGTTAGCACACAAAACTGCATCAAGAATTTTTGGATCTGAGACTCCCCTCTCATTCTGGCTCTAACTTACATTCCTTCATACTGATCTTTCCTGTGTTTTTGCTTGTATTTTAATAAAGCAAAGTCAGGAGAAGTCAGTGTTGGATGAAATTGCAAAGAGTAGTTCTAATGAGTCTTTTAATTCATAGCCATCAGGGATAGGTGTTCTTTGTTTCCCTTTAAAAAAGTCAGTTGGAGGTAGAAAACAAGTGATTAAGAAGTTAATAATAAAATTGAAATGCTTCTCTAAGAAATAAAAATATAAAAATGTTTTTGGGAATTTGCTGCTTTTAGTTTTTTAATAGTAGTTTCCATTTCACTTTTCCTCTCTACCTCACTTTGTCCCCCGACTTCTACCCACTCTATGTTTACCCACCAGAATAAAATTTAAGTCCCCAAATACTAATCTAAAGAACCACCCTGAATAAAATTTAAGTCCCCAAATGCTAATCTAAAGAACACTGAAACTTCTGTATTGGATGAAACCCTGTGAGGATAATAGAAGATAACTGGGTTCTGAAACACTGGTTATTTTTTTCTGCAAGACCAATTTAAACAAGAATTTATTAGGTTTCATTATTATTTTCCAAATAAGACTTTGCAGTTCACAGACTAACCTATTTAAAGCTACTGTGATAAACTAAGCCTGTTAGAAGTGGATACATTCATCTTGTAACTTATTTCAAATTTTAGCCTGAAATTCCCTGGCATTTATACAAATGTAAAAATTTTCTTATAAGTGCACAAAGAATAGAACCATTGAAACCATAGAGACCATCTCTGCTGCCTTTTATGGTGTCTAATTCCAAGTGTCTTCTTTTCTATTTATTACAGGGGTAAACCTCTAATTTATAGGTCTCTTGTGGGTCATTATATTTGAGTTATGACTACAAAATAAAGATTGACATATTTAGGCAAGTTTATAATCCACTATGAATGTAAATGAATTACTAAGAATATATAAGTTTCTAGATTCAGTGTAAATAAACAGTAATAATAATATTTGCCAGACACTTTGGTATCAGTCTTTTGAAGATTAAATTTTTAATTGAAAACATTACTAACTTAAATATTTACTAAGAGGAAAATAAAACTAATAAGTGAGAACTGATTACAGTTCAAAGTTCATTTTCAAAAAGAACTGTATTGGAGCAGACCCATCAGTGAAGCAATTTTGCCACACTTTCAATATGGATAGGGTGGTATTTTTATCATAATTACAGAATCACCAGGGTAAAAAGAGTGGGAGATTTTCAGGGTTATTCTTCTATGTGAGGGGAGAGCCATACTGACTCCATCCTGGACAAATGGGAATTTGCCCTAGTTTCAAACATAGTACATTTGAGTTATTCTAGACACTGGGATGGGGTGAGGGGTCTAGGAAGGTCAGAAAAAAAATCTAGATTTTAAGAAACTACTCACTGGCAATCAAAATGAACTTAATAATATCTTTCTTCATGATATTTTAATTCTTATTTTTCATGACTTTGAATAAACTGTGCAGTCTCCTAGGGTCCCAGACAGAATAACTTACACATGTATACAGATAGTATTGACCTAATAGGAGAGTATTATTTTTTCATATACTAAGTAAATTCAATGGATTTCTAAAATTTAATACAATTACTTATAAGATTGCATCTTGCAGAATTAGTACTGCTGGAATACTGACTTGTTTTGATTTTTACTAAATCAAAGAACACCCTTAGTAGGGAAGGAATTGAAAACATTATTTTCCCCATAGCAACAAATGAACTAGTCATTTCTCTAATGTACATTAAGACTTCCTGATTGAATTCATTCCATCCACTATGATCTTTTGATCCATGCTAATCCAACAACACTAACCATTTTAGAGTCTGTGAATGCAAACATTGACATTCATAAGAAAAATTCCTAAGCTAACCCAGCAATCAGCTCAATATTGAATTAGCGAGAACACAGGGAAGCAGAGTTGAGCAATTACAACATGTGATTTAGTTTCCCTGAGAGCAAACTGCCTTCCAAATTAATGATAGCTTATTTTTTATTTTTAATGATTTTTGCATGGATTTTTGAGTTTATAATTTATGCCCAGAACACAAAAGGCAAAGAGTACAAAACGATATGCATAGGAAAGTAAATATCTCTCATCAAGAGAAATGCTATTCAGTGTTAGCAGGTATAAAAACCAAACAGAAAATTAGTTTTCACTAGTCAGGTTAAAAATATGGACTTTCTGCTTCTGATAATGATAGACTATATAAATTAAACCAACTTCCCCTCTGACATCAACTAAAACAACTTGAAAGATTTTAAAGTAAATCTTATCAAATGCATCAAAGAGTTAACAAGATTTTGAAGAATGACGTTCAGGATCACGTTGAAAGAAATTTCAAGAAGTTAGTCTCCAAGACCACTCAGAGGTAGGGACCCTGGTCTCACTGTGAGATGAGGCCCTGTGGGACTGCATCCCAGCTGTAAGGATAAACCTAGAAGGAAAGTAGCCTGTGTGCAGACTGCAGACCAGCTTGTGGTCCTTAAGCTGGCTCCAGAAATTATGTGATGATTCTAAATGGCTGCTGCCTTTAAGCACTTAAAAAAGGGCGATTTAAAAATCCTCTTTGGAAGAAAATAACACCTTAGGCCTCAAAGTGCCTCTAGGAAAGTTGATGTGCATGCCCTATGATTCCACCACACCAGGTTTGTAACTTAAAAAAAAACTGTAGCACCAGGTGTGCCAGGGAATGTGACCAAGGATGCTCATTGCAGTAGGGCAGTGACTGAAAACAACCCAAAAGTTCATCAGCAAGATGAGATATTCATATGATTGGACACTATAGAGCAGTAAAGATAAATGAACTTTTGCTACAGTAAAAATAAATGAACTATTGCTACATCAACATGGATAAATCTTGCAAATATAATATTCAGCAAACAAGCATGTAGCAAATTATATATAGTGTGATACCAATAATACCAAGTTTGAAAGCCAGCAAGACAAAGAATACATTTAGTAATATATACATTTGTAGTCAAGTTTAAAAGCAAGAGAACAATAAAGCTGGGAGCCCTGATTGCCCCTGGAGAGGAGGGAAGTGCATAAGGAGTGCTTCAGTTGTATTAGTTATGTCTCTCCAGAGACAATCATTCTTGATCCTCAAATACAATCATCCCTCAGTATACACAGAGGATTAGTTCCAGGACCCCCACAGATACCAAAATCCAAGCATACTCAAATCCTGTAGCAGGCATCTGCAGAATCCAGGTGTATGAAAAGCTGGCCCTCCACATAGGTAGATTTCATATCCCAGCTGTATTAGTTCATTCTCACATTGCTATAAAGAAATACCTGAGATTGGGTATTTATAAAGAAAAATTGTTTAATTGGCTCATGGTTCTTCAGGCTGTACAGGAAGCATAGCATAGCATGATTGTAAGTTCCTGGGGAGGCCTCAGGAACTTACAATCATGGTGCAAGGTAAAGGGAGAACAAGGCACTTCACAAGTCTGGAGCAGAAGTAAGAGAGGAGGGAGGTGCTACACACTTTTAAACAACCAGATCTCACAATAATTCACTCACTCACCTACTCACTCACTCACTCACTCACTATCACGAGAACAGTACTGAGGGGAAGGTGCTAACTCACTTATGAGAACTCTACCCCATGATCCAATAACCTCCCACCAGGCCACACCTCCAACACTGGTGATTACAGTTTGACATGAGATTTGGTGGGGATGCACATCCAAATCATATCACTGGCAAATATTGTATTTTCCATCCACGCACAAGAGGACTTGTGTCTTTCAACCCATGATGTTCAAGGGCCGACTGTATATCATGACTCATTTTGGAAAAGGCAAAGAGCATGTTCCTTTCACTAGTTATAAGGCCAAGCTGCAGTTTGTGCAAAAGCTACTTTCCTTCCAGATTTATCAACACTCCTGGGATACAATCCCCAAGGCTCTTATACATAGCATATCTCAAAATCAATTAGATATAGTCTAGTGTGTCCTTTCCTCTACAACCAGTCCTAGGAAAGCATCTGTCTGGCTAGGGAAATGCTACTATTGCTTCCTCTAGAGTCCAGGCTTAGCAGGGGTGGAAGCAAAACTTGGTGAAGTAGAGAAGCAGCTAGCCCATGTCCTTCCCTCTCCCCATTTCTCCAGCCCTCTGCCTCACCCACTGCAGACTTTGCTCCTGTGGTGGGCTCGAGCTGGGTTGAGAAGAGCTTTAACTTTGAATACAGTCAGAGATTGTTATTATTACAGTAAACTGGACATATTGACTACCATAATGACAGTATTTTGCTATAAAAGTAATTAGAACTTTTTGTTTGTGAATAATGAGAGAAAACTATGGAAGCTGCTTGTGATTTTATCGAAGACATGAGGAAAACCTGGCTTCACAGAATGGGTCTGAGTGTGCCAGAACCATGCAGGGGGAGTAAACTTGCTGAAACAAGAATCCTACCTAACATACCAATTTTACAATACTTAGGTACAGAAACTGACTCATTCTATGAATGGAAGTTCTCTATTCACTCTGTAAAACTTGTTGACTTGTGTCACAGCATACTTTGCTCCTGGTGTACAAGTGAACTTCTGTCCCCTGAGATGAATTCTGGCCAGGAGGCAGTTACATTTGTTCCAAACCTGACTGTGCCAGTTGTATTCTTTAGGTAGTTACTTAAATTTTAAAAATGTTATTAAATCAATGGGTAGAATAGAATGTTGTTGCACCTATGAACACCAAGTTGAATATTTTGGAAAGTCTTGATTAAATTGAGTGGAATTGGAGGTATATATAATAGCTGCAAAAGACTGAGAAGACCTATAAAAATATAGAATTACACATTCAGATTGTTCCACAAATGTCTTTAAAGTCTTCTTTTGAAATGAGGAATGCATAAAATTAAAGGATTTGAAAAAATTCTTTCTGGGCCCCTTCCAGCTTGTGTTATTTTACGACTTTCATACTTCAAAATATTTAATCATCTTTATAAATATGAACAGGATTTGTAAAATGCATTTAAGTCTCTGAAAATGTGCTATAAGTAGCAGATAGCATTGTACCTACAAAGAGAAAGTGATGCTACAAGTATCTTAGATTTTAAGTTTATCAATATAAATATTCTTCTACACTGCTTGAATTGCATTCATGAACCCTTTTGGCTGATGTCATGGCCTGAATGTTTGTGTCTCCTGAAAATTTATATGATGAAATTTAACCCCCAATCTGATGATATTAGAAGATGGGGCCTTTGAGACTAATTAGGTCATGAGGATAGAACCGTCATGAATGAGATTAGTGCCCATATTAAAGGGATCCCGGAGAGTGATCCTGCTCTCTTTTTGCCACCTGAGGATACAAGAATTAATCACTCTACAACCTAAAAGAGGTTTCAACCATGCTGGTGCCCTGGTTTTGAACTTCTAGCCTCCAAAACTGGAGAAATAAATTTCTGTTGTTTACAAGCCACCCAACCTATGGTACTTTGTTATAGCAGCCTAAACTAAGATAGTCGATAAATTTGGAGACCAATATTCAGACAGAAACTGAAATTATTAATTACATTATTCAGTCTGCCAAAGGTGACATTTTAGGATTGCTGTTGTCCATCTGCAAATCTCTTTGTGTTCCATTATGCTTCTCCAGTGAATGGGGGCCGAGGTTGGAGTGCAGTGGTGCAATCTGGGCTCACTGCAACCTCTGCATCCTGGATTCAAGCAATTCTCGTGCCTCAGCCTCCCAAGCAGCTGGGACTACAGGCCTGAGCCACCACACCCAGCTAATTTTTGTATTTTTAGTAGAGATGGGGTTTCACCATGTTGGCCAGGCTGGTCTTGAACTCCTGACCTCAAGTGATCCACCCGCCTCAGCTTCCCAAAGTGCTAGGATTACAGGCACAAGCCACCATGCCTGATCCACATCTTTGCTTTTAACAAAATTGAAGGGAGACCTAACTAGTAGATCATTAAAAATACTTCTTAATGATAGGTCACTGTGACTTTTGGCATATTAGTGGCAAGGAGTTCAAATAATTGAGTGACATTGCTGAAACAAAATTCATTTCATCCCCAGCCGCTAATATGAATAAGATTCCTTAGCACTTACATAAAAATAATTTAAAATAGGTAAAAAAACTGATGCTGAATCAAATTCATTCTAGCAATCAAAAGCCATATACGAATGCATCAATTGAAAAACAGAATTCACTCTTCTTTTTAAAAGATATGTAGTGTTAAATAATATGTCAAAATTTGTCACGTATTTACTTCGTTTTGATTAACTGGTTACCAATAAAAATTGTAATGATAATGCAAACCAGAAGATTTTTTAAACAGTTAAGCCTTATGGTCAATAAAAAACAATTTTTTTCTGTAATCCCAGCACTTTGGGAGGCCGAGGCGGGTGGATCACGAGGTCAAGAGATCGAGACCATCCTGGTCAACATGGTGAAACCCCGTCTCTACTACTACAAAAAATTAGCTGGGCATGGTGGCGCGTGCCTGTAATCCCAGCTACTCAGAAGGCTGAGGCAGGAGAATTGCCTGAACCCAGGAGGTGGAGGTTGCAGTGAGCCGAGATCGCGCCATTGCACTCCAGCCTGGGTAACAAGAGTGAAACTCCCGTCTCAAAAAAAAAAAAAAAAAAAAAAAAATTTTAAAATTATATTTCAATTTACATACATATTTCTGTTTCAAAAATTATGATGCATAAGCTCTTTCAATCAAAATATATTAGGCTAAAATTTGGGGAAGAAAATGATGTGGGGAGGAAGGAGGAATTTCTAACTATTAAAAAAGAACATGTTTCTCTTTTTAGTGTAGTTATGTAGGCATGAAATCCTCATGATAGTCACATTCCACTGGACACATTTTAAAATGTAATGTGACTTTTAAATGTCAATATTTATGATATGCTAGGAATTATATCATTTACAACTATTAAAAGTATAAAGCTTTTAGATATTTGAAATTTAGGTATAGCGATAACATTTTTAAATGTTGGAAGGATACATAGTTTTTCAAAGTTATTGTACAGAATACAGTAGCAAACAAATCTACATCAGTCAGTAGTTATACATTAATGAAGCAGGAAATTTCCCTGATCCTTTTGCGGGCAGGAACTGGATTGCAGGGGGTGCTGGACTTAGCCAGGAGCTCCAGCCTGGTGAATTCCACCAACTCAAACCCACTGCATTCTACCCCTTGTGAGATGTGGAGTGCAGGTGAGTGTCACAGGAGCCGGGGTGAGTGTGTTTAGGTGCCAACAGGAGCAAAATTCTGTGTGGGTGATGTGGCAGCATCTAGGGAGCTGTTTGCGACCCCTGAAGCTCCAGAAGGAATGTTACAGTCAGTGCTCTTTTAGCTTTGCCGTCCGTGTACGGCTTTAGCGTTAACAGCTCAGTGGGGAGTCAGTGTGACAGCCTTTCCCACCTGCACCCGAGTTCTTGTCTGGCATCTGGGAGGAATGAGGTCACATGAACAAATTATATAGCAAACGTGGGGGATTTTATTGCCGATGAAAGTGTCTCTCAATGGGAAGGGGAGCTGAAAGGGGACAGAGCAGGAAGATAACCTTCCCCAGAGTCCGGCCATCCCTCTCTGAAACTATGCCATCAAGCATCCCTCTGAAGCCAAGCTGCTTCTCTCCAATGTCCAGCTGTAGTCTCTGACATCCCACTAACTGGAATTTGTGCAGACTTCACAGGTTAAGGGCACAATCTCCTAAAAAACTGCTCTCACTTCAGATACCAGTTACAAGTTTAGGGACTCCCCAAGCCATGCACACTTCTGACCAGCTGGCTACAACTTCAGGGGTTCCCACAACCCCTCATGTTTATAATTTGCTAGAATGACTCACAGAACCCAAGAAAACACTATACTTGCAAGCACAGTTTTATTATAATGAATACAACTGAGAAACAGCCATATGAAGAGACTCACAGGGCAAGGCCTGGGACGTCCCAAACTGAAAGCTTCTGTGTCTTGAGGACATGTCATCCTCGTGGCACATAAAGGTGTGTCACTAACCAGGAAGCTCACTCAAGCTTCAGATTAATTAGAATTTTTATTAAAGCTTCGTTATGTAAACATGATTGATTGAAGCCAGTCTCCAGCTCCCCTCCCCACTACCCCCCAGAGATCAGGCTGATATCATGTGGCTCAAGATCCCAGATTTCTAATCACATGGTTGATCTTTCTGGGATGACCAGCCCCATTCTGAGTTATCTCATTAGCATAAACTTAAGTGTAGCCCAAAGGGCCCACGGTGAGTAAGGAAGACACTCCTATTAGGAACTTCTAAGGATTTAGAGGTTAACTCCCAGGAACCAGGGACAAAGACCAGCCAAATTCTTTAATACACAGTACTATTCTTAAAACCCTTTCATTGGCAGGATGCGGTGGCTCACGCCTGTAATCCCAGCACTATGAGAGGCTGAGGCAGGTGGATCACGAGGTCAAGAGATGGAGACAATCTCGGCCAATATGGTGAAACCCTGTCTCTACCAAAAGTACAAAAATTAGCTGCACGTGGTGGCATACGCCTGTAGTGCCAGCTACTCAGGAGGCTGAGGCAGGAGAATCACTTGAATTGGAGGTTGCAGTGAGCCAAATCGCACCACTGCACTCCAGTCTCGGCGACAGAGGGAGACTGTGTACTCTCTCAAAAAAAAGCCCTTTCATTGTTTCTCATTACCTTTAGGATATATATTGACATGGTCCACAGGGCCCCACATGATCATTTTTCAGCCTTTTTTACCTGTCTTATTTCCTCCTTCACTCCCTGCTTAGAGGGAAAGAGCGAACAGATACACTGGACTTCTGTTAGCTCCTCAAATACGTTAGGCACCTTCCTGTCAAACAGCCCTTTCCACGTATTTTACATGAAACAATCTCTACCCTCAACTTTTCTTAATAAATCCCACAAATATTTGGATCTCAGCTCAAATATTACTTTCCCAAATCTCCTGACCTCATCTGAGTTCCCAGAATATTTCTCAGGTTTCTGTTCTTCCTGTTGTACATTCTCATAAAATCTGTACTTCTCCTCACTGTTTACACTTTTAAGTAAATGCTTAATTGTGTAATGAGTTGTTTATTGCTTGTCTCCTCTGCTAGAATGGAAACTCAATAATCTCAGGTATTATCTGAGCCTAACACAATTCCTTGCGTATAATATTTTTCCAATAAACAATTATTAGATGAAAGGAAGAATGGAATCAATAACTGAGTAAATGCTGATTTTAAGCATTCCTAAGGACCTCCATCTTTCCAATAGCGAAAACTCCTTAGATGTGTACTGTCTCAAAATGTTTAAAGATTTATAAATGGGGACTGTGTGACTTATGAACCCTAACATTATTGGCAAATTAACTATAGCCTTCTCTTTGCAGTTCATCAACCCCAAATTATAATCTTTTTCATTTCTTAGGAAGTAAAATCATCCCTGATCCTGGAAAACATTTTGTTTTATTTTCACTCTTTTTTTAATCTTTCCCCCTGTGAATCAGGTTTCACTTTAGAGTCCATAACATAAAATGTAAGCTTGCTGTATATAATAGTCTAGAAGTCTAATATTAATAGCCTACCCAAAAAAAGTAGTAGCTCTAACTAGCAACAAGTGACAAATGTGTAAAAGTTTCAGTTCTCTAAATCCGTTAATAATGTTAACGTGTAATCTCAGTTGCTCTCAATCCTGGTTACAAATTAGAATTACCTGGGTGCTTATAAAAAATACTGATATTCTGTTAAAGCAGATCTCTGTCTGATGGGACTCAGGCATTGGTCTATTTTAAGGGTCCTGGGTGATTAAAAATGTACCATCAGTCATGACCACTGGGGTAGCTGAAGCATTAATTACAGTCATGGCTGGGTACATAAATTCATTCCCACCAAGGGCATATGTCATGTCTCCTAATTTTCTAATTGCTTAACCCTGGTTAGGATGCAAATACATGATCTGAAAAAAGATAGTGGCTGTGCAGAAAGCCCTTGGGTGGCTGCACAGCCACTATCTTTTTTCAGACTCCCTTCCCTGAGAATACCACTGATATTCTAGGTTGGCTGTATCTGTATATTATAACCCTGTCCTGCTGGCCATACATAATTAACACAGAAGTGTACACAAACTGAGTCATTTCAACAACCTCTGTTTAGAACTTGTTGTTTACAACAAATTTAGAGCAGAACCATACTGTTCTGGTAATGCTTTTAGTAACATTTACTGATTTCCTTGGCATAAATACACCATGATCAGTTTCAAGCTGCTGAGGTAGAGCAGGGATCCCTCTCAGGAGCCTGTGCCACCCTGGCACCACCACCCTGCTCAATGCCCACAGCATGGAAGTAAAGGAAAATCTTGAGTTCCCCCAAGGGAAATTTCAGGCAACCTAACTAACCCTGAGAAGTAAATGGGCAACTTGATAAGCAAGAAGGTAATAGTAACTTAAAACAATAGCCAAGGAAGTTAGAGTAATAAGATGTTTTATTCCCTCCAGAAATTTTAACATCTTTTTTTTTTTTTTTTGAGTTTTACCTTTTTCATTTTATTTTCTAAGTTTTTTTCATTTCAGCAGTTTTGGGGAACAGGTGGTTTTTAGTTATGTGGATACGTTCTTTAGTGGTGATTTCTGAGACTTTGATACACCCATTACCTGAACAGTGTACAGTGTACCCAACGTTGAGTATTTTATCCCTCACTCCTTCCCACCCTTCCTCCAAAGTCCCCAAAGTTTATTTTATCATTCTTACGCCTTTGTGTCCTCACAGTTTAGCTCCTACTTATATGTTTGATTTTCCATTCCTGAGTTACTTCACTTAGAATAATGGCCTCCAATTCCATCCAGGTTGCCACAAATGCCATTATTTCATTCCATTTTATGTCTAAGTCGTATTCCATGGTATATGTATATACCACATTACCTTTATCTACTTGCTGGTTTACATTGCCACCAGCAGTGTAAAAGTGTTCCCTTTTCACCACACCCATGCCAAAATCTATTATCCTTTTTTTAAATCATGGCTATTCTTGCAAGAGTAAGGTAGTATCGCATTATGGTTTTGATTTGCATTTCCCTGATCATTAGTGATGTTGAGCATTTTTTCATGTATTTGTTGGCCATTCGCACATCTTCTTTTGAGAATTGTCTATTCATGTTCTTTGCCCGCTTTTTGATGGGATTATTTGTTTTTTCTTGCTGATTTGCTTGAGATTCTGAATACTAGTCTTTTTTCTGATACATAATATACAAAAATTTTCTCCCATTCTGTGAGTTGTCTGTTTACTCTGCTGATTATTTCTTTTGCTGCACAGAATCTTTTTAGTTTAATTAGCTCCCATCTATTTATTTTTGTTGCATTTGCTTTTGGGCTCTTAGACATCAACTCTTTGCCTAAGCTAATGTCTAGAAGGATTTTTTCCAATGTTATCTTCTAGAAGTGTTATGGTTTCAGGTCTTAGATTTAAGTCTTCAATCTGTCTCGAGTTAAATTTTGTATAAGGTGAGGGATGAGGATCCAGTTTCATTGTTCTACATTCCTTAATTGGCTTGCCAGTTAAAGATAACTTCTTAATGTTACCAGTGGAGGGGGTCCAGGTTCTTGGTGCTTTGAACAAAGAATTGGACAAAACACACAAACAAAGCAAGGAAACAGTGAAGCAAAAAAAGCAGAGATTACTGAAAATGAAAGCACACTCCACAGGGTAGAAGCAGGCAGGAGCAAGCAGCTTAAACACCTAGTTACAGAATTTCCTAGGGTTTAAATACCTCTCCACGTTTCCCACTAGTTATTGGTGTATACCCTATGCAAACGAAGTAGTGGCCTGAGATCAGTCTGATTGGTTGCTGAAAGTCAGAAGCTTAAGTGAAGTTACAAAGTTATACCCTATGCAAATGTCTTATTGGTTGCAGAAAGTGACCAATCAGAGATAAAAGTGAAGTTACAAAGTTATACTCCTTTGCAAATGAAGACTTGGCCCATGACCAGCCTGACTGGTTGCAGGAGGGGACCAATCAGAGGTACTTTCAGTTTTTCATCTGCCATGTAGAAATGCGGGGAAGTTGCAAAGCGAGTAACCTTTTTGTTACTTGGGCATGGAAAGTTGGGGTTTTCCTTTTAATTTAGTTCTAGGAATTCAGTGTGAATTGACCTTAGGTTCCCTGCCTCAGGCTCTATTTTCCTGCCTCATTAACAAAAGTTCCTGAGTTGTTTTTCAGAAACTCAGACACCCACCAAATGTATCCACTGGCACAGAGACTTCAGGTAAGGGGGAACTGAGGACTGAACTCTGACAGCCATTCATTGTTCTAAATTTCTTCCTGAGGGGCCTGGAAGGAGTAACACCCAAGAGCCAGAGCTAACATTCTTTTCTGCTGACCCTAAATGTTTAAACCAAGCTTTTCTTTTTTAACCAACTGCAAATCAGAAAATCTTTGAATCTACCTATGACCTGTGAGTCCTTGTTTCAAGATATCCTACCTTTTTATGCCAAACCATTGTATAATCTCAATGTATTGATTTATGATTTTGCCTGTAATTTCTGCTTTCCAAAAATTTACCCTTGCCTTTAAAAACCTTACTTGCAAGACATCTAGGAGGTCAGGTCTTAAGTCTGAACTGCCTAATTCTCCTTGCTTGGTGCCCTACAAATCAATACTTCTTTCTCCCACTGCAAACCTTGATGCGGATGTTTGGACTCACTGTGTTAGGTGAGACCATGTTTGCTAGACTGGTGTTGAACTTCTGGCCTCAAGTGATCTGCCTACCTTGGCCTTGCAAAGTCCTGGGATTTATAAGTGTGAACCACAGTGCCTGGCTGCAACTTATTAATTATATGCATATCAGGAAATATTTTACATATAAAATTGGTTCTTTTATTGGACAAATTTACCTTTACATTAATTAGCCTGCATAATTTAAGCTATATTTGCCTACTCAAACTTTTAAAAATTATCAGAAGTACTAGTCACATTCTGGGATTTCCTGTATGATCTTGGGTCAAAGAAGAAATTAAAAGGGAAATGAAAAGGTATTTTAAGATAAGCAAAAATGGAAACAAAATATTCCAAAACTTATGTGATAGCAAAAGCAATTCTAAGAGAGAAGTTTATAGCATTAAATGCCTACACCAAAAGAGTAAATCTCAAATAAACAGTCTGATGTTGCTCCTCAACAAACAAGAAAAAGAAGAACAAATTAATATTTAGCAGAAGGAAAGAAATAACAAAGGTTAGAGCAGAAATTTAAATGAAATACAGACTAGAAAAACAAAAGGAAATATTAGCAAAACCAAGAGTTTGGTTTTTTGGTTTTTTGTTTTGTTTTTGTTTTTTGAGACAGGGTCTTACTCTTTCACCCAGGCTGGAGTGCAATGGTGCTGTCTCGGTTCACTGCAACTTCTGCCTCCCAGGTTCAAGCAATTCTCCTGCCACAGCCTCCAGGATATCTGGGACTACAGCTGCGCACCACCACACCTGGCTAATTTTGTTGTATTTTCAGTAGAGACAGAGTTTCACCATTTTGGTCAGGCTAGTCTCAAACTCCTGACCTCAAGTGATCCTCCCGCCTTGACCTCCCAAAGTACTGGAATTACAGGCATGAGCCACCATGCCCAGCCAAGAGTTTGTTTTTGAAAAGCTAAACAAAATTAATAAACTCTTAGCTAGACTTTAAAAAAGAGAGAGGAGACTCAAATAGATAAAATCAGGTATGAAAGACAAGGCATTACAACAGAGAACACAAAAATACAAAGAATCATAAGAGACTAATATGAACAATCATACACCAGCAAATTGAATAACCTAGAAAGGGTAAATTCCTAGAAACATGTAACTTATCAAAACTGCATCATGAAGAAATAAAATATCTGAATAGACCAAAAATGAGTTACAAGATTAAATCAGTAACTTAAAATTTTCCCACCAAAGAATGACCTAGGACCAGATGGCTTCATGGCTGAATCCTACCAAACATTTAGAGAAGAACTAATACCTCTCCTCAAACTCTTCCAAAGAATTGAAGAAGAAGAAATACTTACAAACTCTTTTTATGAGCCAGCATTACCCTGATATTGAAGCCAGACAAGGACACTGCAGGAAAAAAAAAAACCTACAAATATTTTTAATGAACATAGACGCAAAAATTTTCAACAAAATACTATCAAACTGTATTCTATAGTACATTAAAAGGATTCACCATAATCAAGTGAGATTTATCCCTGGGATGCAAGGGTGGTTCTACATATGCAAATCATAAATGTAATTTATCATATTAACAGAATGAAGGACAAAATCCATATCACCATCACAATAGATGCAGAGAAAGCATTTGACAAAGTTCAACATTATTTCATGATGAAAACACTCAGCAATATAGGCATCAAAGAAATTGTCCACAATACAATAAAGGGCATATATGACAAACCCAGAGCTAACATGATACTCAAAAGTTGAAGATTTTTCCTTTAAGATAAAGAACAAGACAAGAATGCCCACTCTCACCACTTTTAGTCAACATAGTACTGGAAGTCCTAGCCAGAGCAATTAGACAAGAAAAAGAAAAGGCATCCAAACAGGAAACAATTAAATGAAGTAGTCTGTTTGCTGGTAACATGATCTTATATGTATAAAATCCTAAAACTCCACTAAAAAACTGTTAGAACTAATAAACAAAGTGAATGAAGTTTAAGGTCACGAAAGCAACATACAAAAGTCACTAGCATTTCTATACACTAACAGTGAAGTATCCGGAAAAAATTTTTTTAAAAAATCCCCTTTACAACAGCATAACTAATACTTAGGCGTAATTTTAACCAAGGAGGTAAAAGATATTCGTACTGAACACTATAGAACACTGAGGAAAGAAATTAAAGAGGACACAAATAAATGGAAAGATATTTCACATTCATTGATTAGAAGAATTAATATTGCTAAAATGTCCATACTACCCAAAATAACCTACAGATTCAATGTAATCTCTATCAAAATTATCATGTCATTCTTCACAGAAATAGAAAAAAAAAAATCCTAAAATTCTCACAGAACCACAGAAGACAATAAGTAGCCCAAACAATCTTGAGCAGAAATAACAAAGCTGGAGGCATGACACTGTTTTATTTTAAAATATATTACAAAGCAATAGTAAACAAAGAAGCATGGTACTAGCATGAAAGCAGACACATCAACCAATGGAATAGATTAGAAAGCCTAGAAATAAACCCATGCATGTATAGTCGGTAGATTTTCAACAAAGGTCCCAAGAACACACAATGAGTTTTCAATAAATGGCGGTAGGAAAGCTGGATATTCATATGCAGAAAAATGAAATTTGACCCTTATCTCACCTCCTCTACAAGAATCAACTGAAAATGAATTAAATACTTAAATGTAAGATCTGATGCTGTAAAACTTCTAGAAGAAAGCTTAAGGGAAAAGCTACCCATTCGTTTGGGCAATGATTTCTTGCACATGACTCCAAAGGCACAGGCAATAAAAGCAAAATAGGCAAGTGGGATCGCATCAACTAAAAACTTTCTGCACAGCAAAGAAAACAATTAACAGAGTGAAGAGACAACCCACAGACTGAGAGAAAATATTTGCAAATTATACATCGGATAAAGGGTTCCTATCCAGGATATATTAAAAAATCAAACTGCTCAATTATAAGAAAACAAATAACTCTACTTAAAAATAGGCCAAAACCTGCAAAGACGTTTCTCATAAAAAGACAAAGAAAAGGCCAAAAGGTATATGAAAACGTGTTCAACATCACTAATCCTCATTGAAATGCAAATCAAAACCACATTGAAGTGCCATGTCACATATGTTAGAATGGCTATAATAAAAAAGATGCAAAATATTAATAAGTGTTAGCAAGAATGTGGAGAAAAGGAAACTTTTATACGCTGTTGGGTAAATGTACATCAGTACAGTCATTTTAGAAAAAAAACAGAGGTTCCCCAAAAAGTTAAAAATAAAATTACCACATGATCCAGCAATCCCATTTTTGGATGTATAGCCAAAGAAATTAAAATCAGAATATTGAGGATATATCTGTAATCCCATGTTAATTGCAGCACTATTCACAACTGCCAAGATATGCAAACAACCCAAGTATCCATTAGCAACTGAATAGATTTTTTAAATGTAGTATCTTTACAAGATGAAATATTATTCAGCCTTTAAAAATAAGAAAATCCTGTCACCTCCACTTCAGCCTGAGTGACACAGTGAGCCCCATCTCAAAAAAAAAAAAAAAAAAAAATGAATGAATAAACAAAAAATTAGAGTATTGTAACAGAAGTGATATGTGGACGTTAAAATAGAGATACTCATTGGGATTCTGCATTCTTGGTTCAGGCAGCCTTCATTTCTTCAATGTTCAGAAATAGTACAACATGACATAAATGAATCTAGAGGACATTATCCTAAGTAAAATAAGCCAGACAAAAAAGACAAATACCACATGATCTCACTTCTATGCGGAATATAAAAATTCAAACTTGTAGCAGTAGGCAGTAGAATGGTGATTACCAGAGGCTGAGGGATATGGGGAAGGGGAAAAAGAGGAAATGCTGGTCAGTGGGTACAAAGTTTCAGTTAGACAGGAGGAGTAAGTTATAGTGATCTACTGTACAGCAAAGTGACTATAATAATAATGTATTGTATATTTCAAAATAACTGAAAGAGTAGTACATTTTAAATATCTCACCACAAAGAAATAATAAGGAAGTGAGGTGATGGATATGTTAATTAGCCGGATTCACTCATTCCACAATGTATACATGTTTCAAAACATCACATTGTACCTCATAACTATGTATATTATTGTCTGTCAATTAAAAATAAAAATTATTTTTAAAAAAGATGTGCTGGACAAAGATATCCAGAAAGTCAATATTTGTAAACAGAATAGTTGAAAGAAATGAATACTAACATACTGCTTATGAGAATCTTTTCCTCATAAAACCTTTCTATGGTAATAAAGAACTTCAGCTTTGGGAAAAGTGCCCTGTGGTATCTTAATTTTAATTTGGTAACTACTATAGATTGTATTATTGAGATAGACGTTCTCTCCATCTGTTTAAATAAAACTTTACTTGCTTGAAAAATAATTAAAAAGTAAACGATTGATTTCTATTAAATCTTGCTGATAAAAAAACTCATTTAATTTTCTACTAAATATACACTTCAACTTTTTGTGTTTAGTTTAGCAACCTAAAACACTAGTGAGGCTGAAACAACATGTTCAATCTCAGTCTTGCTGAATTCTGGTGAGGTGTACTAAGTGTAAGTGAATTCTGGTGATGTGTACTAAGTGTTAGTGAATTCTAGCAAGGTGTACTAAGTGTAAGTGAATTCTGGTGAGGTGTACTAAGTGTAAATGAATTCTGGGATGTGTATTAAGTGTTAGTGAATTCTGGCAAGGTATACTAAGTATAAATGAATTCTGGTGAGGTGTACTAAGAGTAAGTGAATTCTGGTGAGGTGTACTAAGTGTAAATGAATTCTGGTGAGGTGTACTAAGTGTAAGTGAATTCTGGTGAGGTGTTCTAAGTGTAAATGAATTCTGGGATGTGTATTAAGTGTTAGTGAATTCTGGCAAGGTATACTAAGTATAAATGAATTCTGGTGAGGTGTACTAAGAGTAAGTGAATTCTGGTGAGGTGTACTAAGTGTAAGTGAATTCTGGTGAGGTGTACTAAGTGTAAATGAATTCTGGTGAGGTGTACTAAGTGTAAGTGAATTCTGGTGAGCTGTACTAAGTGTAAATGAATTCTGGTGATGTGTATTAAGTGTTAGTGAATTCTTCCAAGGTATACTAAGTATAAATGAATTCTGGTGAGGTGTACTAAGAGTAAGTGAATTCTGGTGAGGTGTACTAGGTGTAAATGAATTCCGGCAAATTCTGGGTAAGGTGTACTAAGTGTAAGTGAAATCTGGCAAGGTGTACTAAGTGTAAATGAATTCTGTAGAAGTATACTAAGTGTAAATTAATTCTGGTGAGATGTGCTAAGTGTAAGTGAATTCTGGTGGGGTTTACTAAGTATAAACGAATTCTGGAGAATTCTGGCAAGGTGTACCAAGTGTAAGTAAATTCTGGAGAGGTGTACTAAGTGTAAATGAGTTCTGGTGAGATGTATTAAGTGTAAGTGAATCTGGTGAGGTGTACTAAGTGTAAATTAATTCTGGCGAGTTGTACCGAGTGTAAGTGAATTGTGGCGAGGTGTACTGAGTGTAAGAGAATTCTGGCAAGGTGTACTGAGTGTAAGAGCATTCTGGCGAGGTGAACTGTGTGTAAATTAATTGTGGCTAGGTGTACTGAGTATAAGTGAATTGTGGCGAGGTGTACTGAGTGTAAGTGAATTGTGGCGAGGTGTACTGAGTATAAGTAAATTCTGGCAAGGTGTACTGAGTGTAAGAGCATTCTGGCGAGGTGAACTGAGTGTAAATTAATTGTGGCTAGGTGTACTGAGTGTAAGTGAATTCTGGTGAGGTGTACTGAGTGTAAGTGAATTGTGGCGAGGTGTACTGAGTGTAAGTGAATTGTGGCGAGGTGTACTGAGTTTAAGTGATTCTGGCGAGGTGTACTGAGTGTAAGTGAATTGTGGCGAGGTGTACTGAGTGTAAGTGAATTGTGGCGAGGTGTACTGAGTGTAAGTGAATTCTGGCGAGGTGTACTGAGTGTAAGTGATTGTGGTGAGGTGTACTGAGTGTAAGTGAATTGTGGCGAGGTGTACTGAGTGTAAGTGAATTGTGGCGAGGTGTACTGAGTGTAAGTGAATTGTGGCGAGGTGTACTGAGTGTAAGTGAATTGTGGCGAGGTGTACTGAGTGTAAGTGAATTCTGGCGAGGTGTACTGAGTGTAAGTGATTGTGGCGAGGTGTACTGAGTGTAAGTGAATTGTGGCGAGGTGTACTGAGTGTAAGTGAATTGTGGCGAGGTGTACTGAGTGTAAGTGAATTGTGGCGAGGTGTACTGAGTGTAATGAATTGTGGCGCGGTGTACTGAGTGTAAGTGAATTGTGGCGAGGTGTACTGAGTGTAAGTGAATTGTGGCGAGGTGTACTGAGTTGTCCCAGCACATATCTTTATGCCCTTGTGTTGTTGCTCTGTTATCTATTTTTAACCCTGCTTTTAATGTAAACATCATATTGAAATATGTCATGATAATTTCTCTTATTAATTACATAGTGTAGCTTCCTCCCTCCCTCTCCCTACCCTCCTTTTCTTCTCTCCCTTTTTCTCCCTCTCTATTCCTCTCTCCCTTAAAAAACATGTTATACAGTATAGAGCACTCAGAACACTAGGACAGCAAGCTCTTCTGCCAGTTTGTTCAAATAACATCAGGAAATGCTGCATGCATTTCTTTCTCCTCAAGATTTATACTGCACATTAATAAAGGTTCTGTTACCAAAGTCTCTTGCAAAAACTTATAAAATAAAATAAAATTTCTCAACCTTATCTAGGCCACTGCTTTCACAACCTATTAGTCCACAGAAACCTCCCTTCATGTTCTCCCACACCCCTACTACACATGAACATCTCAGGGTGCACATTTTGTAAAATGCTGCTCTAGAGTCACAGATCTAATAATAGAGGTTGGGGGAGTCAGGAAATATTTTGACATGTTCAGTTTCTTTCATTTTTCTTTCTGCTCCCTCAAAAATATCTATTTGAATATATAAATGGCATCCATGAACATTATTTCTGATAAGAAAGGGTTTCAGGTAATTAAAAGCCCAGGATAATTATATTATGGTCTATGTTTAATTAGTGCTTCATAGTAATTAAATTAACTTTTCTTTTCTTGAAGGCATGACTTTGAGAGTTGATTATCTAAAAGTAATTTTCTAGGCAATAATTCTGTCCCTGTTGAAATATTAGTGTGAGAAGCAGGTGAACTTGGTTTCCTTAATCAGGCTGCCCAGTGCCTTGCTCACATCCTGGGTTTCCTTTCACAGGTAAAGGATGAGCAAGGACATCACAATCTACAAATCAATTAGATTGTATGGAATCAAAGAAGATCACTTCAGAGCTTTAAAAAAAAAAAAGAAAAGAATTAGATTGTAAAATGAACTCTGGGAGAAATAAAAATCTCGAGCCCTCTGCAAACTTAGGAGACAGATGAGCATTTAGCAGGGTCCGCTACTGTGATTAGACTGGACTGCTTGATTGAGAAATGATGTCAAGCACTGTTTTGACGCTGCTATTCTCTGGTTTCTTTCTTTTCCCAGGCTGGGTTCTATAAGTTTGCACCCAAACAACCTACAGACATGACACAGCTAACTGTCACACAAACCTGGTTTTGCTTTCTGTATTCAATCCAAGACAGTGAGTACAGTCTCCATTTTCTGGCAATCTCCCTCTTGAGCCCTGGAACCGGAGAAATTCTATGACAGTCTATTCCTATGGTGAAGTAACAGATGCACAGTCAAGGAAAGCCAAGGAACTCAAGTATGCATTGCATGCTGGCATGAGGTGCACATGATTACTCGGACTGAAAGTGGCAATAAAGGAAAGCTGAGACACACGGGAAAAGGGACAAGAGCCAGAAGAAATACACGACTAAAAAAAAAGCAGGAACAGTAACGGAGACCAATGTCAAGCACAGCTCAAAATAGAAATACTGGTGGGGAAAACAAGCAGCAAGTCCTCGGACAGCTGAGAAGAGCCCAGGGAAACTTCCAGCAGTTCTGTCGTGTGGAGAGAGGGGCAAATAGCCTCCTGGCCCTCAAAAATGTAGCAATGAAGGCATTCACTTATTCACTCATTTATTCAACAAAAACTCTGTGGGAAAAGCTTAAACTTGATTCACTTCCAAACACCCACTTCTCTATTTTTAAATTGTACTATGATTTAAATTTTATTATTTAAAAAATTTTTGGCCTTATATGCTTAGGATGATGAAATCTGGCAGAAATGACACAGATGAAAAATACTGTTTTTTATGACAAGGGACACCAACATGGATGAATGCTGAGTGTGGACCAGACGTGTGTTTCCACCTCTCCCATCTGTGTGTAACTTCTAGCACCCTTCCCACCTCCAGGTAGCATAGAAACACTGATGTCTCCATCAGCGGGTGGCTTTGGGACTTAAAGTAGAAGTCAGTTATAGAAAAGAAAATTTAAATGCAATTTTTACACATCTAGGTTTCTGGCCTAGGTAAGTATGCTCTTAGGTTTGATTTGAAAGAAATGTTTTTAAAAATTCCGTTCCCCAAATTTTCTAGTTAAAATATAAGGACGGGATATACTCTCCCTGTTTAACAACAATGAAAATGGTATCATTTTCCATAAATTTAGTACTTTCCTACTTTTGAAAGAACAACATTTTAGATGCAAAGTCCTATATTCAAGGCTGACAATTAAAATAGACTTTTCAAAAAACCATTTTAAAATCCCATAGTTTTTAATTTCGCTTCACAATGTTCAGATGGTAATGTGAATAGAAATGGTGACTCAATTACTTTTCCAGTGAAGTACCTTGATGAATATATTCATTTTCTCTTGGCAGGGAATTATTATTGCCCTAAATTTAATATGACTTCTGCACATGCTACAGGAATTTTCATGGCTAAACTGTTTTAAATCAACTTATGATTCATCCACCATGAAAAATGAGTGTACTCTACCCACAATGAGGCTGAATGACAAGTAGTAGACTGTAGATGACTTTAAATTTGATTTTCTAGGATATTTTATTAAGACCCTTCTCTTGGGTTCCTAAAATTCATGCCTCTGGATTCACTACAGGGCAGGCTTGGGAGACTGGACTGAGCTGGCAGTACATGCACTTGTCCATTCATTCAACAAATGTAGAATGAGGCATACAAGGGATCAAGGCCAGAGGCTCTGCTAAAACCAAAAAGAATAAATGAGGCTTTAGGTCCAAAAGTCCACTGACAAAGGAATCGCCAACCTTTGTTCCCTAAAGATAATATTGTGGCCACTGATCCCAGGGGAGAGGTTGTTTGCTTTCTGCCCCGGTTTGAAACATCCTGAGGGCAGAAGAAAGGAAAGACCAGGATCTATACTACAGTGGAAAGAGATGAGAAGTCTGCAGGTGAATCTAATTATATGGTTCCAAGACAGAGAGGCCAAACTTGCCTTAGGTATGCTACCGAGTTCAAAAACATTATTCCAAAAGTCAATATTAATGCCTTATGTATTTATCTCTAGTTAGCAGTGTGTACAGATGAACAAATGCCAAGAACTGGGAGATATAAAAGCACCTCTCAGGTAACAGGACAGCTACGATCAACTTAATTTGGCCCAATGAAACCATCTTCTCCCAGGAAGGAAGGAACATTGTAATTTTGTGATGTGTATGTATACATATCATAAAATAGGGAGCAAACTTAGAAAGGCAAAACTCATTTTTTCACACAGGCCAGTGCCAGATGAGAATTTGGGACTCACAGTGAACTGTAGCTTTGGAAAGATTGCCCTCTTTATGTAGTATTTTAAATGTGTTTTGTGAGCAGAGTAGGAGATAGCAGGAGACACAGTTACAAGTATGATAAATCAGCCTTAGGCTATTTAAAAGTTCTAAAAAAAAAAAGATGATGACTTTTCTGCACCTTAGAAAAGTGAACAAAATACTACTTGCTCTTAATAGTGGTAGCAATTGCCTTTGTGCCCACAGAGGAAGAAACATTCATTTATAAAGACAGGAAAAAGATGGGTTTTGAAAGATGTCACCACAATGGAAGAAATCTGTGAACACAGCCATTTCTGACTTTGTTCTGAGTCAAATAATCTTGTTTTAACCATCTTCCACTCTCTCAAATCTTGAATAAACACACACACACACACACACACACACACACACAGAGAGAGAGAGAGAGAGAGAGAGAGAGAGAGAGCTATGTTATTGAGCTATTTATTTAATTTTAAACTTTAGTTTTCTTATCTATAAAATATGGATGATAGTATCAATCTCCTAAATCTGTTATGAGAATCCAGTGAGATGATCATGCGAAACACTTAGCAGTATCTATCTGGCAAATGTCAATATGAGATTGCAGTCAATGCTGCAAGTAAGTACTATATTTATGATTCAATAGATACTTCAAGCATGTAAACATACTTGAAGTGGTCTACAGTCCATAATTTGATCTGGATGTATAAAGGAATCACATTGAGCAGGTCTATGCACTCAAATCACTGAAGGCTAATGTAAAAAAGAAAGAAAGAGGGCCAGGCACGGTGGCTCACACCTGTAATCCCAGCACTTTGGGAGGCCGAGGCGGGTGGATCACGAGGTCAAGAGATCGAGACCATCCTGGTCAACATGGTGAAACCCCGTCTCTACTAATACAAAAAATTAGCTGGGCATGGTGGCGCGTGCCTGTAATCCCAGCTACTCAGGAGGCTGAGGCAGGAGAATTGCCTGAACCCAGGAGGCGGAGGTTGCGGTGAGCCGAGATCGCGCCATTGCACTCCAGCCTGGGTATCAAGAGCGAAACTCCGTCTCAAAAAAAAAGAAAGAAAGAAAGAAAGAAAAACTGAGCACTCTTAATTTTTATTTTTGTTTTTTTTTTTTTGTTCAAATGCCAAGTATAGGCATCTAACAATAATACCATATGTGTCCCTGGAAAACTTCATATTTTGGAAAAATTGCACACTGAAAATAATAGGGTCTTTGGGAAAAATAGCATTAATTATAGGATATTTAAATCCAATACAACTTTGAAATCAAGCCTCTAACACAACCAGTTAGAATCCTAGTAAGAAGTTATGCTATTGTGGTTAAATTTCCATGGGCATTTGCCATAAAATTTCAGTCATTCCAACCTTTGTGGCCTTTTACCATGGAGTCAGGCTTTATTTTTCTTTTAAAATGAATGTCCTTGAAACAGTCACTTCCATAGAAATAAGTTTAACCAAAACTTAAAATACAACCCAAGGGTAGCCCCCTTTTTAATCATGAATTTTCTTTTTAGCATGAGAGAAATATCTTCAGGCATCATCTTTTCTTGAAACTCCCTGAAGAGTTTAACATACAGAAAATCTAGCAGTTTTTCAAGCCACTAAGTAAGCCACATTTTACACAAATGAAAGGCATTTCTGCAGAATACATAGCTTTTATCTTCAAGTCTTAATATAGTGTAAAGTTTTCCCTATATTAGTGAGAAAGCTTGACTATAATGGCTTTAAAGCATTAGCATGTTGGGGGAAATTGCATAAACCCACATGACTTCCACTGACCTCAGCCTCCTCTTTGCCAGTCATGGATGAGATAATTAGCATTAAAGAAACACTCTGGGGGAGAACAGACTATGGTTGCATCATTAGTATCATGACAACAAATGTAAGCCGTACTGCCTGTAAAAACAAACAAACACGCTTTCAATTAATGGTAAGGAATGTGCTAAAAGAATAGATTGTTGCAGAGTTGAATATCCATGAAATTGAGCTTACAGTGTAAACAGTGATTCTGTCAAAACTACTTTCACAGGATACATTGTATATCTCTCACAGTTGAGACAACTGTGTCGCAGAAAAATTTTGGAGGAAAAAACCCCAGGTGGGTGGGCAGCAGTGGAACCAGATGGACATTCTCTGTGGAGCTTCCCCAGCGATTGCATAGCACCCTGTGATTTGACAGTAAAGACTCTGTTCCTTTCCATGACTTACAGAAACCAGGCACTTTGCTCCAAAGAAAAGGGTGATGACACTTTGAAAACTTTAGCTCACCATCAGAGGTAATTGCAGCAGAACTCTGGCCACCGTTGGATCATTTCCACTTCTCTCCCACTTACTTGACAGCCTGAGTCACCCTTAGATCTGATTTCACAGTCAAGAGGGAATCTGAGTCCCAAGACATCTCCTTCTTGGTCTTGTAGGTAAAAGGGAATAGAAAGATGTAGAGGAAGGGAATTTTCAGTTCTCAGATAATTTATGCAAATATATATACACACATACACATGCACACACATATGTGTATATGTGGGGGTCTTATTAATTGCAATGTTGAGAATGACTGTGTGTGGCCATGACCAAATTGCTGAGATGACAGAAGAAAGACTATTTCCTCTTACATGCAAGAGTCGACCTTTCCTATAAATATATTTTGAGCAAACACTTGAAGAATATTAGTTTGAAAGAAACAAATTGTTTGCATTTTTGAGATATAAGTATGTTTCAGTACAATGATGTTTGAGCAATTTGGCACCAACTTCCGCTTTCCTTCCAGCAAATTCAAACCCTGCCTCATATCTTGGCAGCCATCCTGTCCTTAAGAACATTTATGGAGCTAGAGCTAGTTCACTGTTCTCAGTAATTGCTTATATCAGTTTTGCTGCTGCTTCCGGCTGCTTCTGCTCTGGTTTTGGGGGCCTTATCCCATTAACTGGCCTTTGGCCATAGATTCATGACTGGCCCCTGCAATCATGCTTGGTCCATTTTCCTTCTCCCCACTTCCGGCACAGTTCTCACTGGGTGTCTGTCTTCACTGGTCTCTCTCACTTGATACCATATCAAATTGGCACTGCTGGCTTTCTGATCCAAATACCAACATTTTACCCATTGCACTTGTCTGTTGGTTCTCCATCTGCTGCCTCTTCCTGGACTTTGTGGGCACCGACCATCCACTTCTCCCCTTCTCCTTCTCTCCAGATCCCTGGTGCTTGTCTGGCTTTCTGTATCCTGATGCTCTCAGTTGGGCTCCTACTTCTGAGCCTCATCTTTGTAGATCTTTCAAGTTCACGCCCCACCACAGTCATTCCACTGAATTACTTCCCTGGTTCCCCGCCGCACCCCCACTCTTCTCCTTGCTTAGGATGTGACCTCCATTCTTCTAACTCCAAGCTAACTGCTTCTCATCTTTCAGGATTTAGCATCAATGCCACTTCCTCAAAGAAGCCTTCCCTGATCCCCCAGGGCCGAGTTAGGTCAGCATCCTATGTACTCTTAAAGCTTCTTAACTTGTCTTACTCCTAGCACACACATGTCACACTGAGTTTTTGTTGCATTTTTGTTTGACTTTTTCCCCTGGTTAAGTACTTAGGAAATGATCATCTTGAGGGAAAAAACTTCATCTTGTGATAATTTTATCCTCAGCATCTAGAACAAGGTCTTGCCCATAGAAAACTCTCAGTATTTTAATGTAATGAAGTAGAATACTAAAAATTAATAAATAAGGTTATACTGCTAATGCAACCCATAAAGCATGGGTATTATCACCATTCCCATTTTAAAGATAAGGAAACTGAGCATGGAGAAATTAAGTGACTTTCCCAGGGTTACATAGCCAAGGAATACAGATATGAGTTTCAAATCTAGGTAGTAAGCCTCCAGAGTCTGTATGTTTAATTGCCACTTTATAATCTATGCCTCTTGCTTCTGAGTTAGTGATAGAACCATAGCCATCATAAAGGATTACTTGTCATTAACCTCCAAAATAACCTTAAATTTAAAAGCTACAGATTGGATGAGAAAACAAGTTTTGTATTCAGGCTTTTCTAATTCTGCCTAAGCATACATATTTTGTGTCCAGGCCTAGATGGCAGGTCCGAGGGGCAGGGTAGAGGGTAAGAAAGAAGAAAAGCAGGACCAGAGGGAAAATACCAAGAATCATGTACAAAGGATAAAACAAAGATCATGTTTTCTAAATATGTTCCAAATGGGTCATACAGCAAGGGCGATGTCAGGGACCTGAGGAAGCAAGCTCAATGAACAGCAGCTTGGAGGGGCAAAGAGGCTGAACTCTGGATTCTACCAGCATGGTTTTGCCATTAGGTCACAATACGAGATGATTTTGTATCTGATTAATTTGGTTACAGCAAACATTGAGCCACTTTTTTTTTTTCTTTTTGAGATGGAGTTTTGCTCTGTTGCCCAGGCTGAAGTGCTGGAGTGTGGTGGTGCCATCTTGGCTCACTGCCAGCTCCATCTCTTGGATTCAAGCCATTCTCCTGCCTCAGCCTCCTGAATAGCTGGAATTACAGGAGCCTGCCACCACACCTGGCTAATTTTTGTATTTTTAGTAGAGATGGAGTTTCACTATGTTGGCCAGGCTGACCTCAAGTGACCCACCTGCCTCGGTCTCCCAAAGTGCTGGAATTACAGGTGTGAGCCACCTCGTCTGGCCAATTGTAAATTATTCTGCACTATAATTGTACCTGATAACCTTGAACTAATTACTTAGTGATCAGTGACAGCCATTCAACTTGGGGATTTATGCCAAAGAATATTGAATATGTGTAAGATTTCTCTGAACCCTAAATTTGGGCGACAGTATTTGTCTTCAGTACTGAAGTTCAAATGCATGACAATGCCCTCCACTCCATCAGCATTGTATGTGTTATACCTGCTGCCTTTACAGAGCCCAGAGTACACCCTAGGTTGTATTAATCATGGTATGTAAATAAATAGGTACTGTAGCTAAAATTTCATGTCCATAATAGAAGCCCAGCAAAGGAATAAAAGTGAGAAAAAGGAAGAGTAACGGTGTGGAACATCAGCAAGGCATTCTCATCATTTTAAAACTTCCCTGTGTTCTTGGTTCACAGGCAAACACAAAATGCAACATCACAAAAGAATTCTAAGAAGCCTGGCTCTGAAGAGTGTTTCTTCAAAACATGATATTGGGTGCTATAATTCCAAAAGAAAAAGATGAAGCTTATGTTACAGCAGCCCGTATCACACACACACAGACACAGACACACACATACACACAGACACACACATACACACAGAGAGACACACACATACACACACATACACACACACACACACACACACACACACACACACACACTGAACAGCAGACATGTTCTATTCATCTCCATATCCCCAAGTAACTAGCACAGGCCTTCATTTGTTAGGCATCTGTGCTGGTTGTTGAATTGGGTCGCTAAGCCACACAAAAGTGTCCTTTTTGTCCATCCTGGTCTGTACTTGGGGCTGTCAATGGAAAGCCTCCCTTCCACAGTGCCAACCCCCCCAACCCAGGAAAACAGGGTGCAAGCACAGCAGGGGGCTACATTCACCCTCATGTTCTCAACAAGCTGATGCTCTGTGAGTACAGGTTGAGTTGAGGGAACAGTTATTTTGCCCAGAGCACTGCCTCAGGCTTCCAGACTGTTTTTGCTGGGATACTAGATTGGCTGAACCAAAGAAGACCATTCTCCTCTGTGGGTTCAGAAGTCCCTGCTTTGTCTTTCCAGAATTAGGGCGACCTGAGCCTCAATGTCACACTGGTTGCACAGTGCAATGTGGGGAACGCCCAGGACAGAGCTGAGAGGCTGGATCCTGCCTTGGCCTTTCATCTAGTCACGGTTAAGACCTCGACAAATCACTTAACCTTACTGAGGTTCTGTTTTCTCATCTGTAGTACCTCCCCTGATTTCCGTAGAGAATTGTTCCTAAGATCAATGACATAATATGTATCAAAGTTCTTTGTTAACTGCTAAGCAGGCCTGGTAGTACTTGTGGCATTGTCAATTTTGGCTGGCAACTCTGACTCCGACCTCTTGACGTCAGCCTAATAACATCAGTAAGGTCAAGCAGGCTATGTTAATGTTTGAGGAAGATCTTTCATACATGATATTTAAAATCCACTCCAACTGGTATAAAATAATACTTAGCATACTGCCTGCCCAGAGCTTGGGCTGGGCTAGAGTGAATGGCATACAATTTTGTATTGAGATAAAATAGGGCTCTAAAATACATACTGTCTACCAATCTGTTAATACTGTCTATTAATTAATCAATTTTTATTTATTTATTTATTTATTTTTGAGACAGTCTCACTCTGTTGACCAGGCTGGAGCACAGTGGTGTGATTTTGACTCACTACGACCTCCGTCTCAAGCAATTCTGCCTAGGCCTCCTGAGTAGCTGGGATTACAGGTATGTGGGACCACACTTGACTAATTTTGGTATTTTTAGTAGAGAAGGAGTTTCACCATGTTGGCCAGGCATGGAACTCCTGATCTCAGGTGATCCACCCACCTCAGCCTCCCAAAGTGCTGGGATTACAGGCATGAACCACCATGCCAAGCCCTGTCTATTAATTTATAATTAGGATGGATTTCACAGGATGTGTATTTATAAATATAAATAATTATTTTATAATTATAAATTAGGCCTGCATTGTTGTTTGTGGTGGTGATATTAAGGCTGAATTTACAGAGGCAAAGAACTAGTCTCGCATTCATTCAGCAAAATTATTTAGCAACTACTGTGTGCCAAGCTCACTGTATTAGATACTAAAATAAAGTGCTGAATAAAAAAGATATGGGCCCCACGCTTACAATATTACTATCTGGTAACCCAAATGAGTATTAGGGGTCTAGGAAGGTTTCCTTGAGTAAGAGTCAGTTTCTGGAAGACTTCCATGAGAAGGAATTGGTTAGAATCCAGGGAGTGAAATAAAAGGGGGAGCGAATACACATTTGTCAGTTGGTTGCTGTTTATCATCTTTGAAATGATTACCTTACTTGTAGGTCCCCTGCCTCCATTATAGCCAAATTGCAGACATGTAACTTAGCTCTGTCAATCCAATGCGGTATATGTGTGACTTCAGTTTACAAGTGAGCAACACAGGTAACAGTCTTCATGTAGAGCTTTCTTTTCTTTTTTAACATTGTGTAGGCAGAAGCCTCTACCAATTGAAGAAGGCAGTCACTACAAGGTCAAAATCTTGCCTTTGTGATTCTGTGGCCAAATTGTAGGTGTTGTCCCCTAGAAGTTTGTGAGTCTGTTTCTACAGCCTTCCTGACAGTTCTTTGAACTGCCAAAAATCTTTTCATCAATTCTCACAAATAAGGCATCTTATCACTCCACAACAAAGAAGGTATGAACAAGGGCCTGTGCCTCTGATCTACTGGTCTTATCACCTGCTGTGGCATTCAGAAGCAGGTAGCATCAGTGCGGGTTTTCCCTGGAGACATCTTAATATTATTGAGGTAATAAACACATGGATACTTCAGTAAGGCAGCTTCCTAAAGTGCTGGGATTACAGGCGTGAGCCACCATGCCCAGTCTAAATCAATCTTTACAAAAGGTGATACTATAAGTTCTTTAGAGGACAAGACCTTGCTACCCAAGTGCTATCTCAATGAAAAGTAAACTTTTCCAATAAATAATCATAAAAATAAGTAAATAAACTTGCTTTCTTACTAGTGAAATTGAGGCTGCCAACCAGGTAAAGATGGCCTAACAATCAGTCTAACCCAAGCAGCCACAGAAAATCAGAAGGCAGCTTTTAGCAAATATTTCAGTGAGTCAAAGCTAGATATGAGCTCTGGAACTTAGAAACTCCCTGAAATTACAGTGGTTATGAATAAAAGGTATTAAAAAATTCCATCATTGTCTGGTGAATGGTTGACTTTTAGTAGTGAATGAGTTTTAAGGACCTCTGCTGTTTCATTTTAAGCTGATCTTTTCTTGATGGCAACAGGGTAACCTTCTCTGCAGCCACTATGATTGCCTAGAGTATGCGCCTCATTCCAAGGATATGAGGCAACTGAGAGATTAAGGAAGAGGAGTGCTCCTTACAAGATCCTCCCTGCACCATTCTCTGGGCCCATCCCCAAGAAAAGGTCTCATTTTGACCTTTCCTGTCGCCCTGCCATCTTGCTGTCCCCCTGCCATCTTGCGTCCCCCTGCCATCTTGCGTCCCCCTGCCATCTTGCTGTGACTTCCTACCAACATGCCTTGGACCTTTCAGAGCTACCTCTTTTACCCTCATCCATATCTGGGTTGAACAGGGCATAACTAAAAGTTGCACACTTGCCATGTTAACTTTTGTTCCTTGGAACTTTATGATCCACTTTTTTTTTTTTTTTTTTATGTATTTCTTCTTTTAGCAGAAAGATCCACCTGTACTATCCTCTCAAATCTCTCTTCTCTGAATCCACCACTGTGCCCTAAGTTTGCCCCCTGCCCCCACCTTCCCATTCCCTGTGCGCCCTCCTCAGGCTCCTCTCCAGTCTAAGTCCCCAAGGCTTGCTCCCCAGTCAGCCTCTTCCTGCACCGCCCTCACCCATTTGCCCTCTGTCAGCTACAGAGCCTCTACATTAGAACCTCTACAGATTCTACCAGCAGCTCCACTTCTGCTGGCCGCCCTTAGCTCTCTGCAGTGTGGTTTCAGCCTTTGCCCACCCCGGAAGTTAAGCGGTTTCTCTCAGAGGTATGATCTGCGTCATCCAATTCAACAAGTTTTTCTCAGTCACCATCCTCACTCACCTTTCATTTGTGTCTCCTGACCACCCCCCCAACCCCCACCACTTTTTCATGAAACTCACTTTCTTTGGCTTCTGTGTCATGTTCTTATAATCCTCCCCCGACCCTGACTTCTCTGGCTCTCTTTTCTTTGTCTTGTTCCCCAAAACATAAGCTCCTTCAGCCTCTTTCTCTTTTTACATGTATTTTCTCTTAGCAGACTCACCCATGGTCACGACTTTGCTGCCTTTTTATGTGAATTCCTGCCTGACTTTTTCATACATTTTTGTTCACATTTCTGACTATCCACTGATTTTGATGTGAAAATTCTTCTTAGTTCTTCATGCTAGATATGTTCAGGATCCAATCACGCCTACCACTCGTCTCTGGTACAAACCCATAATTCCAGCCAGGAAATTTATAAATCTCATCTCTTAAAAAGAAAATCCCATCTTGATCATTTTGCTTCTTTAGTATCACTTCTTATGTGCCCTTTCTTCCTTTTCAAATAATCATTTAAGGCCCAGCTGATACTGTGTATTATCCTCAAAGGCTTCCTTGACTCCAGCTACACTGTAAATTCTATACTATAAATTCTTAATTTTTTTTACCATGTGCATATACCATTGCAATGTTTTAAAAAGTGAGTACATTCATATACATATTCACATTTACATGCACACAAGATGCTTCAAGCACAGGCAAGAGTTGACTCCCTGGCAGTACTTATATGGCACTTTGCAGATAATGTAAACACACACACAAAAAGCTGCTAAATGAATAATGTTATTGCTTTCCTTGTAGTAATTTAGCGGGGATTTGACACTGTTACCTCCCAAAGCAATGAAATTGCCTTATCGTTGACACAGTAGTTGAGCCGAAAGTTATTTAACTTGTGCTAAATATGCAAAGCCATGTGTCTGTGTGTTTTCCCTTACAGTGGCCAGCAGGTGCTTCTTTATTCTTTAAAAGTTACACTCAATATTTTGAAGATTTTATGGAAATGAATGTACATTCTAAATGATGTTTCTTAGTACAGAAAAGATGACAGTGAAAAGTTTCAAATTTACTTTGCTATCTTTTGTGTGCATCACGTTGGTACAAAATGCACAGACGTATTCCATCACGTGATAAACAGAAGTCATATTTCAGCTGTGATAGAAGGTTTTAAGGTTATTTTTCACAAAATAAATTTGTAATAAAGTTAAACCAATTGATTGTGCAAGAAACCTTCATAATCCCTTGGAAGGATACAATGCTTTAAGTCAGCTGTATCATATTTTATAATTTGGATTTGGGTATCTTGAAAATGCAAGTTCAATAGTAATTTTCCTAGGACATTGGAAAGATTTGATAGGTTGAAAAGGGAACAGTACTATTTTTTTCCAAAGTGACTTATCTATGTGTAAGCTAAAACTATAAAAATATTGTCAGAGGTCCAATTTGTAAAAAGGTGTGTCTTCAGTAAACATCATATTGATACAGAAATGTACATCTGAGCTAATAATTTGAAAGACATGGAATTGAGCAGAGAGCTAAAAACTTTAAAAACAAGCCCTTGATTAAAGCTAATATTTGATTTTTTTCTTTACCTTTTGTATGCACTCTTCCTAGAACTTTTTCTATGGTCTTTTAGTCAATAATGAACTACAATTGAAGTGATGTGATATGGTCCCTGATAGTTTACTGGGTTATTTTCCTTTGAACTTCTGTGCCCTGTTCCATCCTCCTTGTCTTCTAAATGAGTGAAATTTTTATCCATATCATGGGAAATGTTTCTGAATGTTTTTATAGAGACAGAAAAATTAGTTAAGACCTGCAACTTATAGGAAAAATTATACTTTTTAAAATGTGATTAAAATACCCAACCAGAACAGAATTAGAAGGAAGTCCATTTCCTTCACTTCTAATGTCTTCGCTGAAATAATAAAACCTGTTGGTTTTGCTCCTGGTCCAGTTGTAAATATGTGTATAAAAGCCCTACTGCTTTCCAAAGTACAAACTAGTTCTAAGTAAATTAGGAAACAGGAGATTTGCTTAACATTAGCAAGCTACAGAAATGATGTCAAAATACCCAGATAGAAATACTTGGTAAATAATTACTTGTTCTCTACAAGTAATAAATCTGAGGTTTTGTTTTCTACATTGATAATCAGTAGTGGAAAATAAATAAAATTTCCAAATAATCCTCAAGTGTTTTTAGTCTACCAAAAAAGAAAGGTAGCTATTCTATTATTTATTTGTTCTTAGTTTAGGCTTCAATTGTGCCATACCAGTACTGTATTCTAAAATTCCTTTATCTCTAACGTTTAATTCCACCACCACCCACCACACCACATCTAATCTAGTTCCACAGCATACACAGTAACAGTTTTTTGAATGGATGAATGGCCTTCGTTTACATATGGGCAAATAAGATAAGTCCACACATGGGGTGCAATACTGTCTTCCAAACCCTATTGCTTTCATCAGGCTTTGCCAAAAACTTTTCTTTCTCAAAACCATTATACCCGGGCTGACAAAAAGTTAGTCGTGTTTTTACTCTATGCATGTATGTCCTATGCAAGATCACCTTTTCCATACTCAGTCTACCAAATATACATACTTACAGTAATTGGTAACATCTATTTGTAACCTTACTTTTCTATGTATTTACAAAAGGATCCATTCAAAAATGAAATATAGCTATTAGCTTAGACAAGTACAAAGCCTAGTAACACTGTCTACATGCTTCCGACCTCCAGTGTTATGCCTTATTCTCTCATTATGCCAAAACTGTACTTTCCCCTTTGGTCAAGTAATCACATTTTCTGAGTTCTCTTCCCCTTCCTAAGTGTCAACATAATCTAAACTCTGCAACTGTTGTATGTACAAGCTGTTTATACTTAATGCATCCCTTATTTTGGTCTATGACTCTTGTCTTAAAGAGCCAATTTTTAGGCTAATCTCTACGTTCTTCAATATTCACATCAATTTTAGTAACAAAAACACACCCGTGTGGAAAAAATGGACAGACATCAGTGTTTGTAACATATAGTATTAATAGTGATCATTACAACCAACATTCATTAACGATGTTTATTTAACACGTATACCCAACCCAGTTGATATGCCATCCCAGCTCTGCCCCAGGGCCTCAGTTGCTTTTCTGGCTGGAGTTGCCTTAATAATAGCCAATGTCATTCCTGCAGCTGTAAAGCCGTAGTTCCTGCTGTTGCAGCCACAAAAAACTTGGGAGACATCACAAGGCACCTTCTAGGAGAGACCTGGTACATGCACACTAGCCAGCCTAGAGGCTGGTCAGCCACCAGGAGGGACCTGCTAACACAAGCTGAAGTGCTGGGAGCTGCTGCGCTATTGACAGACAGGAGAAGAAGCAGCCAGCAGATCATTTGTCCATCTTTTACCCTATAAATAAACCATTTGAAGCCAGGAGTTCCATAATCCCTCTCCGGAGATGTCCCACAGGACCAAGCAACTAGCCATGTTTCCTTGAAGAGTGAACAGGTCATCAATACCTCGCTTTGTGTCCGTTTCCTTCCTTCCCTCACTGCCTCACTTCTTTTTTTCCCTCCTTTGCCTCCCTGAGATTTTTTTTTTTTTTTTGAGACAGAGTCTCGTTCCGTCACCCAGGCTTGAGTGCAGTGGTGCAATCTGGCTCACTGCAGCCTCCCCCTCCCAGGTTCAAGTGACTCTCCTGCCTCAGCCTCCCGAGTAGCTGGGATTATAGGTGCCTGCCACCACACCTGGCTAATTTTTGTATTTTTAGTAAAGACGGCTTCATCATGTTGTCCAGGGTGGTCTTGAACTCCTTGAGCTCAGGCAATCCACCTGCCTTGGCCTCCTAAAGTGTCAGGGTGACAAGTGTGAACCACCATGCCGGGCTTCTCCCTGAGATTATACTCCATGCTTTAGTTATGGTTGCATAACAAATTAACACAAAACTTAGTGGCTTAAAACAACAATAATTATTTATTATTTGTCACAGTTTTTATAGGTCAAGAATTCAAACAGGGCATAGCTGTGAGGACTTTTCTCTGCTTCAAAATGTTGGGGTCTTGGATGGAATTCTTGAAGGGTGGCGCTGGGATGATTTGAGACTCATTCATTCACTTGCCTGACATTGGATGTTAGCTGTTACCTGGAAGTATCTAGCTGGAAGTATCTGCCAGAATGCTAACAAGTGACCTCTCCTTATTGGCCTGGGTTTCCTCATAGTCTCATGGCGGGTGCAAAGGACCAGCAGAGAGAGAGAGAATCAAGGAGAAGTAGTAGTTCCAAGAAATATTTAACAACCAGCTCTCATGGTGGGAAAAAGGTCTTACTTTGAATAATTTGTTTATTTCTCTGCTTTAATACTCTATGTGGGCTGGGCACGGTGGCTCATGCCTGTAGTCCCAGCACTTTGGGAGACCAAGGTGGGTGGATCACCTGAAGTCAGGAGTTACAGACCAGCCTGGCCAACTAAAAATATAAAAATACAAAATGTCTCTACTAAAAGTACAAAAATGAGCCTGGTGTGGTGGCAGGTGTCTGTAATCCCAGCTACTTGGGAGGCTGAGGCGGTGAGAATTGTTTGAACCTGGGAGATGAAGGTTGCAGTGATTCGAGATCACACCACTGTACTCCAGCCTGGGCAACAGAGCAAGACTCTGTCTCCAAAAACAAAAACAAAACAAAACAAAACAAAACAAAACAAAACTTGAGGTGACTTTTCTTAGGCTACCAACTTGAAGTCACTGAACCCAAGATTGGAAAGAGATATATACAATCAGTTCTCTCTTGAAAGTCAGTTCCAGCACTCCACATGCACAGAAGCCACCTCCCTCTATGACCTGCCGCATATTATTGAAGGCAGTTACAAAGGTCTACCCAGATTCCAGGGGGGGAAACAGAGACCTTACTAACAAATGGGACTAGCCGTCTATCAGTGTGGCCATCCTTGGAAATACAACCTGCCACCCCTTCAATAAAGCATTAATACCTAAACTTTGCCTTATGCTATCTTTTGTGGGGAGCTTTGACTAAGGCAACACAGGCATATCTCTTTTCATTTCTCCCTACAACCCTATGAAGTTTGTGCTATTTTCACTACATCTGATAAATGAGGAACTTAAAAACTTAGAGAAAAAGTGTCTTGCCCAAGGCCACCCAGCTATTTAGGAATTGAGCTGGGATATAAAGACAGAATGTTTTATTTAAGATCCTGAACTCCTAATCCTATGCTAGTGGTTCTCAAGTTTTAATGTGTATTAGAACCACTTGGAGAGCTTGTTAAAAATACAGATTTCTAGACCCTACCCCAAGTTTCCAGTTAATTCCATTTGGGAAAGACTGCGAATATGCATTTCTAACAAATGCTCCGAGTGCTGCTGATGCTGTTGGAGGGGCATGGCACACACCGAGAATCACTGCCCTAGACTATAATAATGCATCATTATTCAAGAATTCAAATTGGATTTAATAATGGTATCAAAAAAATTCTAACCCCCAGTTCTCAACTTCATATATCGGAAATCCAAGCCTACCTATGACTCTGATTATCTTACGTCTGGGTTGGGCACTCGCAAAACGTATCTCATTGCTTTTTGGATTGTGTGATTTGCCACAAGATGTGTGTTTCCCCAAAGTGTTAGCTCTGTAACACGATTATCTGCAGTTACACTTGTTACCACTAGATGAAGCTCCTACTGCTTTTGCTTCCTTCTCTCAAGAGAATTTGTTGGTTGGCTACTAGATAGCACTATAATTTAAAATGCATAGCTAGGGTTACACAGAGTTGCTTTGCTCGGTAGGTAGAGTGACCAGTCTTATCAGTCAATAAAATTCAGAACACTAGGTGGTAAGGTGTATATCATGGCTTTAAGGCTATGATCCATAACTTCTCTAGCTGATAACTGCTTATTTAAAAATATGTAGCCCTTACTGTCTATCCTACACTGCCTAGTTTTATACCAAGTGTTGGCTGCAGGGAGATACAAACGAAAGACACCCATGAAAAGAAGAAGACTCTATTTACTCCCAGATGAAAGTTGAGAATTAGCTTACTCACCATATTTCCAAAGTACAACCATGAGCCCACCCACATTTATTTAGTTTACAGATTTATTAGAAAATAACAGGTAGATTCAGAATTTTTATAGAAAAGCGTGGTAGAAGGAGCAGTCTGTCTAGAACAAAGGGCTTGGGGTTTTTGCTGTATTCAAATGTCAAAAACTGTCAAATGATGCTGGAGAGTTAGGAAGACAGCTGAAGGAGAAGAATAGTGTTGAATTAGAGAAGACTAAATATACGGCTAGAGAAAACTCCTCAATAATCTCACCATGAAGACTGTGGAGCTATTGTAAGGTGATCAGACATCTACCCAGATTGAAATGATTCAGATAAGAAGATGGGTGCCCAGGCAAAAGGCCCAGAAAACCCTTTTTGGAGGCTCAGGGAAATCAATAGGTGGGACAGGGATGGGGGAAGATGCTGCCTCTCGCCTTAATGGCACAGTATGTAATTGGATCAACCGTCTCACTGAAGACAATTGTAAACACTGACAAAATATAAAAAGATCTTTAAAGCACCAAAGTCTAAAAAGATAGTGAAGAATTACTAAGCTAAGATTCTAGAAAAGATGAAAATCCAAAGAGGTATATCAGGGATTCCAGAAATGCCCCAGGGACATTTGCAGGTTTGGAAGAGGAAACTGAGAGGCAGACTAAGCTTTTGACGGTAGGACAAGAGGGTACCAAATCTGAGTGCTGCTGAGAGTAACGAGAAAGGCAGTCCCTGACAGCCAGGACCTGACCTGGCACTCACAGCCAGACCTCAGTCTTCTCCTGTTGAACACAATTTCATGGAATACGAACATCAGACACAACCGCTCTTGTGACTCTGATGGATCAAGACAAACACAAGCCAACTCCATAATCATGTCTGAACACAGGCAAACATGAACCTTGTCCAAACCGCAAAACAACCAAACACCTCCATGTCCTGACTAATATGAATGACTGCTGTTTCTTCACCAATTTCAGCTTTAGCCTTAGCCTTAGTCTAATCTTTTAATAAGATACCAAATCATAGAATCACCCCCACTTTCTGAGAACATTTAAAGCAAAACAAAGCCCCACTCCATTAAACTCTCATGCAAATCACCTATAACATCCGATAATGACCCCTCTCTTTCTGAGGTGCTCCAGGGCTCCCCAGGGTGTTTTCTCTTGTTGTAGTAATAACCCCAGTTTATTCAAAAAATCACCACCCACATTTTTACCTAGTTGGGTGGTGGGTTTTTCTTTTATTGCTATAAATAGTACTGAGCTTTGTGCTGGAACACAGTTAAGTTACTTGAGAAGTTTCATCGTTTTGGATCCTGCTTTTAAGATTTGTTAGGCAGGACCAGAGCAGAGCTTTATCTGCTCCCCACTACTGAGGCAAGACACTTTAGCATAGTCTACCCATTGGTCCATTCATCTTGAGGTTTTCCAGATTGATGGGTAGGCACAAGCACTATTTCTGTCTCTATGCAAGCATCAGGCTTTGTTCCCATTAATCTTTTGCAGTGGTTCAGTCTCTGACAACGTTACTTTCTGCTCATGCAAGTATTGATCATTGATCATCAGAATACTCCAGGAAAACCCTCAGCAGATTTCCAAAGCCTGCCCGCCCCCACAACCCCACCCCTGCACACCGTTCGTCTCCTTCTGCAGCTCTCTCCTGTTTGGTATTCATCCTATGAACTCTGATTTCCTTGCTCTCCCAGACTCTCATCTCCAACTGTTCAACTCAAAGAATCTGCTGGGCTCTGCCTTACTTCTCTCTCCCTGCAAAGCAGCCCGAAACCTCTCTCAAGGAAGAAAGCTGGGAAACCACAGAGCTTGCCTGTTTCCTTCTCTCCAGGGATGGCTGTGTTGGGTTGCCTGATATTCATTGTCTTGTAAACTGTCTTTTGTTCATCTTTTTTTGGTTTTTTCAAGCAGGAAAATAAATCAGAGTCCCTACTCTATCTTGGCCAGAAGCAAAAGTTCTTATAGATTTTTTTAGTTACATATTTAAGTAGAGGGAAGCCAAAACACTACTGATTTGGTTTAATCAGTTGATTTTAACCCATTGGTTGAAAACATACAAATTTATTTTCAAAATATTTAACAAGCTCAGAATCACTTTGGTTTATTTTGCCACCATTTTTCCTGTTTGAGAATATGTCATCAGCTATTTAGATAATCTTTGATTGGAAAGAAAATAAGAGAGGCACCAGCATTTTTCATTTGGCTATTAAATAAAAATTTTAAATGTGGTAAAATACCAGTCGTTCAGTGTCAGGTTGGTCTAATATTCTGTTCTACTTGAACAACATCAGATTTTTATGGTTGCATTTTTCTGTTTTTGTTTTCAGTAAATGCTTCGTGGAAGGCATTGCAAAAGATAACTATTTTTGAAAAGCCATTTTCCTGTCAGTTACTGATTTAAAATTCTGAGAATACTTGTTTTAATTTTCTGTTGCAACTGAGATTAAAAGAAGCTACAGATTGCATTTACTGCGTGAATTTCCCTTCCCTGCCCCCATTTCTCATATTTTGCATAAGGCCCTGAGTCTTTATACTAACATAAACTTTCACTTAAATTAAAAATTTTAAGCCCATATTACAGACTCGGTCTCTATTTTGTCTGAAAATAAGCACATGCTTAGCAATAATTCTTAGAAGTACTTTTAACAGATTTGTAGAGATCCTTTTGGAAAAAAAAAAAAAAGAAAGTCAGAGAAAAGGAAGCTACTATTTAACTATAAGTTGGCTTGAGAGTGACAAGCATCTAGCACTGACAAAGGCCAAGCTGTGACTATATTAAGAGGAAGAAGTTCAACAACCACATTAGCAAAAAGGGAGAAGGAGATGCAATAAAATTTCATTTGTCAGGAAGCCATTTGTCATTTTATTCATTCTGAATCTCCCCACCTGCAACACAGACAGCATTAGGAAGTAATTTTTTTTTTTTTTTTTTTTTTTTTTTTGATGAGGAGTCTCACTCTGTCACCCAGGCTGAAGTGCAGTAGCATGGTCCCGGCTCACTGCAACCTCCGACTCCCAGGTTCAAGTGATTCTCCTGCCTCAGCCTCCCAAGTAGCTGGGACTAAGGCATGTGCCACCGTGACTGGCGAATTTTTTGTAGTTTTAGTAGAGCCGGGGTTTCACCATGTTAGCCAGGATAGTCTCAATCTCCTGAACTTGTAATCCACCTGCCTCGGCCTTCCAAAGTGCTGGAATTACAGGCATAGGCCACTGTGCCTGGCCAAGAAGTAATTTTTAAGGCATCTGAGTGCCTGAAATAATATTCAACTAACTGCGTTTATTGATTTTTCAGTGTGCAGTATACTGAAAGAAACAATACTGAGAGAGGTTTAGGGTGGTGGTTAGGGTTAACTGCAAGTGACAATAGAAAGTAAATAAAAATTGGATAGTAGTGGGGGGGTGAAATAAACTTTGTACAGTACTCACAAGAATTCAACAAGATATAGCAACATGGGGTCATTTATTACATTTCATTTGCTACAAGAACAGCACTTTATAACAATATAATATAAAATGCTATTATAATAAAAGTAGGCTGGGCATGGTGGCTCTCACCTATAATCCCAGCACTTTGAAAGTCCAAGGCAGGGTCGGATATGGTGGCTCATGCCTGTAAATCCAGCACTTCAGGAGGCTGAGGTGGGCAGATCACCTGAGGTCAGGAGTTTGAGACCAGCCTGACCAACATGGCGAAATCCTGTCTCTACTAAAAATACAAAAATTAACCAGGTGCAGTGACAGGCACCTGTAGTCCCAGCAACTCAGGAGGCTGAGGCAGGAGAATCACTTGAACCTGGGAGGCAGAGGCTGCAGTGAGCCAAGATCGCGTCACTACACTCCAGCCTGGGCGACAGAGTGAGACCCTGTCTCAAAAAAAAAAAGAAAAGAAAAAGAAAAAGAAAGGCTAAGGCAGGTGGATCACTTGAGCCCAGGAGTTCGAGACCAGCCTGGGCAACATGGCAAATCCCCATTTCTACAAAAAAATACAAAAATTAGCCATGGTTGGTGGTGCACACCTGTAGCCCCAGCTACTTAGATGACTGAAACAAGAGAATTACTTGAGCCCAGGAGGTAGAGGCTCCAATAAGCTGTAATTGTGCCACTGCATCCCAGCCTGGGCAACAGAGCAAGACTTTGTCCCAAAAAATAAGAATAAAAGTAAATGATGTAAGTAAAGAAGTTTGAAGTGTATAAAACATTTATGAATTGTCTATCATATATTTTCCCTAATTGATTCTCAGATTGACAACAATCCTCTGTAGCAAAGTATCACTGTGTCTAATTTAGAGATGAGGAAGTGAACTATTTTAAGAAGATGATTCAATTCTCCTGATCCTAGGTTCAGTTTATGATTCAAAAAATGAAGTCATTAAGATTTAAATCTGTTGAGAACACTCTAAGAGGATAGAAACATATGCAATGTATTTGATAAAAACTTTCATCAAAGTTAGTGAAATCTCTAAAATATTTTGACAATAAACTATCATCTCTTTGGAACAATCACTTTTAAGTCATTCATTCTCACCTATTTGTTGAGGCCTGTGATGTGCCCAATACTGATAGGTGCTAGAAAGAGGTGGAATCCTGGTGCGTGGCCCATCACCTGAAGTTGATAATCTGAGGAAGAAAATGAAACACAAACATGTTAGCCTCAGATGGGGGCCAGCAGACCTACTAAACAAATGCCTATAGTTAGGGACTGGAAGAGGAGGCATGTGTTACTTCCAAGGTGGCTTCTGGGGGCTGGCATTTACCTTGTGATAGGTGGTTTACACAGGGGACATTCTGAGTGTTCCATAGACACTCTATGTCAGTGGAGGGACAGGTGCAGAAAAGGTGAGGAAACACATGGCTCATCCAGAAGTGGAAAGTACCCTGATGTGCCTGAAGCATGAAGCAAGTGTTGGGCAATCTAGGAGGAAAAAAAAACCTAAAACTAAAACACTGAAAATGCATTCACACACTCAGCTTACATTTGTTGAGGGTCTTTTACATGGCAGGCTCTGCTCTAGGCTGGGCACTCAGCAGTTAGAGGGCAGAGCTGCTATCTGCAAAGAGCTTATGTTCTAGTGAGGAGACAGGAAAACAAACAAACAAACAAACAAACAACTATATAATGAAGTATCAGGAACTGAGCAATGCTAAGAAGAAAATCAGGCTGAAGGGACAGGCCTTGGTCATGGCGGGGTGGATTCAGGGAGGACCGGTACTGTACTGCCTTAGACAGAGACAATGAGGAGGTTCTTACTAACAGACAATTCAGAAGACCAGGATGAAATGGAAAAGTGAGATATGAATTCCCCAGACAACAAACCTCTCAAAGCTTATCCTCTTATTAAAAAAAAGAAGAAGAGAGAAAAAAAAGAAGAGAAAGAAAGAAAAGGAAAAAAGAAAGAAAGAGAAAGAAAGACAAAGAAAGAAGGAAAAAGAAAGAAAAGATGAGAAAAGTTAGGAGCCCATTTTGCTGAGAAACTGTTTTAAGTAAGCTACAAAGTACTTGAATCCTGCTCAACTTTTTCTTCTAGGATTCTGCAGCTTAATCCCATAACCTGTTTCTTCCTTCTCCATCACCTCTTCTGTTCCAATGGGCAGGAGTGAGCTCTGAAAACACACATGGACTCGCTCACACACCCACAACTAGGCTGGATCCTGTGACAAGAAATATCACAGAAATACTCCCAGCCTCTTCTACCTGCCCCCACGCCCTGCAGAGTTGGAGCCTGTAGATAAGTCCCTGGGACCTGGTCTTCTTTGTCCCCTTTCTCTCCTTCTTTTTCCTACTCACTGGTTTCCAGCCATCCCCCTTCCTGTGGTGCCCCCTCACTACATGAAATACAGCTCTGAGAGCCCCATTCAGTCTTACGCCTTGGGCCGTAGGTGTAGGTTACTGCCTTGCTTTCTGCCCCTTCTACTTAATCGACTTGTTTATCCAGGTTAAAATAATAAAATATAGGAAGGGGTAAAAGTTAAAGCTTGAGACTTAAGCAGGATCTAATCACGGCAACATGTGCTGTTGGGCCAAACATAGGCTGCAAACACAAACCCCAGCAGGACAAGGCACATGATACAAGTCTATGAAGAATGACTGCAAGACAGTAAGAGCTAAGCTTGCTATATTTCACTCGACAGTAGGACTTGTGTGGGTGTATTGCCGTTAATAGACTGTGATTCAAACAAAACAACTATAGGCTGGCACATAAGCTGCCAGTTGGCCGCCATGTTTCCCACACTAGGACTTACCCCTCTGTAAATGCGGAAATCAAGATAAGATCTTGAGCAGCTGGGGAGGCATGGTCAAGCAGTAGTTGAAAGGATTAATCCAGTGGCATTGTACAAGTAAACTGCAGCAAGCCGAGCTTGGGAAGCCAGGAAGACATGGGTGAAGGCCATTGTGAGGAAGGATGAGGACCTGAGCTACTTTAATCAGCTGTGGGAGTTTTTCTTAATTGGATAGAAAGAGATTGAAAATGATTAAAAAGGGCTGGTTGCTGTGACTCACGCCTGTAATCCCAACATTTTGGGAGGCTGAGGCAGAAGGATCACTTGAACCTAGGAGTTTGAGACCAACGTTAGCAACATAGAAGACCTCATCTATAATAATAATAATAAATTAGCTGGGTGTGGTGGTGCATGCCTGTAGCCCCACCTACTCAGGAAGCTGAGGTGGGAGGATCACTTGAGCTCAGGAAATTGAGGCTGCAGTGAACTGGGATGGCACCACTGCACTCCAGCCTGGGTGACAGAGTGAGACCCTATCTCAAATAAGAAAAACAAAAAAAGGAAGAAGGAAAAGAAAGAGATCAAAACTGAAAAATCAACAGGTTTTGGTAACAAATTGGAGAGGGATAGAATCAAAATAACTAACTATATAGTTCAATCCTGGATAATGGAAGAAGGCTGGAAGCATATGAAGTTAAAGCAAAGGGTGCTAATCTGGGGAAGGAAAACGCTGTTTGAGTTGTTAGGGTTCTGGTTCAAGTTAGGGTTAGACATCCCTGCAATGCCAGTCCATCAGGCTGTTGGAATTACAGCGGCAGAACCACTGAAGGAGGCATCAGAATGAGAGCAATGTGGGATGAATGAGGATAAATGCTAAATCTGGGTACTGGAAAGGGTAAAGAGAGGGCAGAGCAAAGGACAGAGATTTCATCTTTGTGTAAAACTTACATTCAGAACAAAGAGGAAGCAGAAGCCCCACTCAACCAGGCAGATAAAGAGATCAAAGACATGAGGGTGAGACACAGTCCCCTCGGGCCCAAGGATACCGGGAGGTTACAGACATGGAAAAGCTGAGAGTAATCACCTCTGATAAAGACCACAGAAGCTGACTGGGAGGTGTTTGGTAAGCTTGGAGTTACGTTTGTGGGGTGGATGGGCAGAAGTCAGATTTCATAGCACTGCGGACGCAGCACAAGGAGAAGTTCAAAATCAAGTCTTAAGACAACTTGGCACTAAAAAACATGAACTATGTTCTGAAGGTTTTACACTGGGGATAAAGGAACAGAGCAGATAACACAGCAGAAGTGGCAGCCGCTGGGGATCTTTCCTTTCCATGGCTTGGCTTCTACTCCGAAGCCATGTATTTGTGCATTTTACATAAAGTTTCCTGTCCTTTTTGGAATAAAGCTCTTATCTTAAGCTCCATTCACACCAGCATGATAATGAACCAGCTAGCACTGTAATCAGGAAGCATGCAAAGTTCTGAAGCTTAGAACAGAAAGTGAAAGCAAACATAAATTCCCCTTCAGTCAAATCTGCGGCAGCCTGATTTAAGGTAACATATTAACATTTCTCTTGGGTTTGTCTTAAAATTAGAATTTTTCAGTGAGAATAGTGAACCGAAGGTACAGAACTGCTGTGTTGCGAAGGTTTTGTAATCTAAGGCAAGGTTCTGGGAAGCCGGGGTGATGTGGGCACCGCTGAACTAGAAAATGTGTGCAGTTGAGGATGGGACTTGATCTAAGACTCTGCTGCACTGACTCTCTCTCAGATACCTTTTGTCTTTTCCAAACGTTTGTGACAATTCTTGCCTCTTCAGTCCCCGGATGTTTCGTTCACTGCATTGCTAGTTAAGGTACAGCGGAGTATAATAGAAAGCCCACCAGACCAAAGGTCAAAGGGCTGTTTTAGTCCTGATTCTGCCTCAGACTTCCTGTGTGGATTTTGAGAAGTCATCATCCTGTTTGTCAGTTTATTTTATTCAATTTATTTATTTTAAGACAGAGCCTCACTCTGTCGCCCAGGCTGCAGTGCAGCGGCACGATCTAGGCTCACTGCAACCTCCACCTCCCGAGTTCAAGCGATTCTCATGCCTCAGCCTCCCAAGTAGCTGGGACTACAGGCATGTGCCACCATGCCCAGCGAATTTTTGTATTTTTAGTAGAGACAGCCATGTTGGCCAGGTTGATCTCAAATTCCTGTTGGCCAGATCAGCCATGTTGGCCAGGCTGATCTCAAATTCCTGACCTCAGGTGATCTGCCCACCTTGACCTCCCAAAGTGCTGGGATTACAGGCCTGAGTCACTGAGCCTGGTCCTGTTTCTTTACCTGAACATTAAGGAGTTGTACTATCTGGCCTTAAAACCCTTTCTAGCTCTAAAGTTAAAGACTGTGTGATTAAATATCAAAGCTTTTCTCTCTACTCTTATCAATCAAGTACATCTCTGGGAGTGTCTGCTGCAAGTTGGGGCAGACCTATGCCTTCATTTTGGCCATGGAATGCAAGTTATAACCCGAATAATAATTTAACATCCAGCATTCATTACTTGCTTCCTATATGCCCCATGCTATGCCATCCCAACTTCTTCACATGAATTATTTCATTTAATCATCCCAGCATGAGGAAGGTATACTTATTACACTGTTTTATGGGTGAGAGAAATGAAACTCAGAAAGTCAGAAACTTTGCCCATGATCACACAGGTGAGGTTGGTTGAATTAGTGTTGGAATCTAGGCACTCTGATTCCAAAGAGCCAGACCTAACTAATAAGCCACTCCATTTTTTTTAATCCCTCCAAAATTCAAGCTAATAGGCCAACCATGATTGTACTTATCAGAGGTTCTTGGAACATTGAGATTTGGTAGCAGTAATTTAATGCTTGTTTTTAAAAGGAAGGAGAAGTGTCTTTAATTAATATGATTTTATTTTATTTTTTGTTCCTTTAACCATATCTGTTATCTGCATTAATATTGCAAATTTAAAAATTGAAGTAATTGTTTGGATAATTAATTCTTCAGAGCTTGTTAAGGATTAAAAAAGAAGCAGCAGAAAAAAACCTTCATGGTTTGAGTTGAAGCAGTAAGGAAGTAAGTAGAGGCAGCTGGCAGGATGGGAGTGAGCACTGATTCCCTAAATTAACCAGCTGTTTCTCCTAATGTTGTACGTGTTGTAGATTTACCCTTTGAATAGAAAGAAACTTAGTTCTATTTGCAAAGGTAGTAAATTCAGTTTGATTTAATTGTGCTTTCTTTCTTTTTTTTTTTTTTGAGACGAAGTTTTGCTCTTGTTGCCCAAGCTGGAGTGCAATGGCACACTCTCGGCTCACCACAACCTCCACCTCCTAGGTTAAAGCAATTCTCCTGCCTCAGCCTCCTGAGTAGCTGGGATTACAGGCATGCACCACCATGCCTGGTTAACTTTGTATTTTTGGTAGAGACGGGGTTTCTCCATGTTGGTCTGGCTGGTTTCAAACTCCCGACCTCAGGTGATCTGCCCACCTTGACCTCCTAAAGTGCTGGGATAACAGGCGTGAGCCACCATGCCCAGCCAATTGTGCTTTCAAAAGTACTATAAAGGGAAAAGACCCAAATCTTTAAAAAATTTCTGTGAAAATATTATAGACTCAAAATTTATTTCCATGACTTTTGACATATTGAAAATAAACTGAGGATAAACACCCACCTTGACCAGCAAGATTTACACCAGTAGCCATAAAATGAGGCCATTCAGATAATGTTATTGAAAGAGGTGAAGTTCAATGCTATTAATAGTAATAATAATGTCTGGTATCCAAAGAATGTAGAATATATATAGAATATTCTTTATGACTTATGAAGACTAAATAGAGACATCTTGCACAGTTTACTTTCAGGCATACTCTTAAAAGTACATGTGTGCCTGTGGTTCCAGCCACTTGGGAGGCTGAGGCATCAGAATTGCTTGACCCTAGGAATTTGAGGCCAGCCTGGGCAACATAGTGAGACATTGTCTTTAAAAAATAAAATAAAATAGGCTGGTTACAGTGGCTCATGCCTGTAATCCTAACACTCTGGGGAAGGCTAAGTGGGGAGGATTGCTTGAATTCAGGAGTTTGAGACCAGCCTGGGTAACATAGGGAGACCCCCATCTCTACAAAAAAAGTAGCTGGGTGTGGCAATGTGTGTCTGTAGTCCCAGCTACTCTGGAGGCTGAGGTGGGAGGATCACTTGAGCCCAGGAAGTTGAGGCTGCAGTAAGCTGTGATTATGGCTGCACACTCTACTCCAACCTGGGCAACAGAGCAAGACCTTGTCTAAAACATAAATAAATAAACAAAAATTTAAAATATAACCAAATGTTAAAAACATTCAACATGCAATGAATTTACACACCTACCTTCTGCCCATTGCACAAGAATTCAGAAGAAATCCATTACATTCAATTTTAAGATAAGGGTTTTGAGGGAGTTCTAAAGGGTTTTTATTTGTAATAACCAGATGACAGCTTAATTTCTGCTGTGTTTTGTAGATATTTGGCCTAATTCTGACAGAGATAAGATTTTCTCTTACTCACACAAATATTTTTACATGTTTAAGATTTTATTTGTAAATTGAAAATTTTTTCTTTACACTGTAAGTGGGTTTTTTCTTCTAGATTAAATTCATATATTGAAAATATTATTCAGATCCCATGGGACATAACTGGAGCCAGTGCAGTGCTATGAAGAACTCGGAGATTAGCCTGGATACTAACTTGTCATCTAGAGAATAGATTTCATGTTCCATTATTCTGCAATGGTTAATTCACGCAGAACACCAAAGTTTAATATTCACACAGGATTTTACTGCTTAGCAGCCATCTTGCCCCAAATATCCATTTGTTCTCCAAGCTATCACTTCACTGAGGACCCTGGGGCTTTCCCAGTAGCTGCCAATGGGGAACCATTTCCTTGGCAGGAGCTAAGGCTCCCCAGTGTGGTCATTCCCCTCCATTATGACCTCTTTGTCCATCCCAATCTCACCTCTCTGGACTTTGTTGCATCTGAGAAGATTGAGCTCTTGGTCAGCAATGCTACCCAGTTTATCATCTTGCACAGCAAAGATCTTGAAATCATGAATGCCACCCTTCAGTCAGAAGAAGATTCAAGATACATGAAACCAGGAAGAGAGCTGAAAGTTTTGAGTTATCCTCCTCATCAACAAATTGCACTGCTGGTTCCAGAGAAACTTATACCTCACCTGAAATACTGTGTGGCTATTGACTTCCAAGCCAAGTTAGCTGATGGCTTTGAAGGATTTTATAAAAGCACATACAGAACTGTTGGTGGTGAAACAAGGTGAGAACTTGCTCAGGTAATTTACATTCTCTTGTGATAATTTCCTTATGAGTTACATCTCTTTGCCAGAAGCAGACTTCAGCCATTTATGAGAAATGCTGTAAACTGTAGGGAACCCAGAAGAAGGAAAAGCTCTACTATTCCTTAAGGAAACCACAGTAGAGATGAAAAGACAGGTTACAGAGGCATAAACAGCTGGAGGGTGGATAACTAGGGAGAGAAGCCAGTATATGACTGTGATAAGATGGATATGCTTATGTGCTAGGGAAAGAGATGGTAGATGAAGAGAGAGCTGAAATAGGGAATGCTTCTCAAAGGAAATGCGTCTTCGTCTGGGACCAGAAGGAAATGTAAGTGAGATTGGGGTTGGGAGAGAGGAAGTGACAGAGTATACATTGCCCAGGTAACAGCATGACTCATAGCCAATAGGCAGAAACAAGGAATAAGTTTGTTTGAAAAATTGAGAAATAGGGTCTATTTAATCAAGTCACATAGTATGTGCCAAGCACTGCACTAGGCACTGAATGTATAATGGTGGGATCTGATGGAAGAGGCAACCAGGACAAGAAAATAAATAAAATTGGCAAGGTAAGTGGACAGTGCGATGAATGAAATAAAACAAGGTGCAAAAAAAGTAGAAAGTGTGGCTGGGGATTGAGACTATTCCAGATGACTGGGCAGGGAAGTCTTTGTTGAGGAAGTGCATTTAAATTGAGAGCTGAATTTTTCTGAAGAAACAGTTATGAGAACATCTCAGGGCAAGTGCAAAGGCTCTAAGGTGGGACTGATTGAGAGAAGAAGGCCAGTGTGAGCTGAAGAGAGAACAAGAGGGAGAAAGGGATCAGATCATGTGGAGCCTTGGAGCATCTTATAAGGAGTTTTGACTTTTACTCAGATGAGATTGGAAGTCATAGGAAAATTCTACTTTGATTTGTGCTTTGTAAAGATTAAGTTTATGTTGAGGATATGTTACAGAGAAGCTTCATTTGGGAGGTCATTGCAGTAATTCAGGTAAATGATGGTAAGGCCAGACGTGGTGGTTCATGCCTGTAATCCCAGCACTTTGGGAGACCAAGGCAGGTGGATCATGAGGTCAAGAGATTGAGACCATCCTGGCCAACATGGTGAAACCCCATCTCTACTAAAAATACAAATTAGTTGGGCGTGGTGGTGCATGCCTGTAGTCCCAGCTACTGGGGAGGCTGAGGCAGGAGAATTGCTTGAACCCATGAGGCAGAGGTTGCAGTGAGCCAAGATCACCACTGCACTCTAGCCTGATGACAGAGTGAGACTCTGTCTCAATAAATAAATAAATAAATAAATAAATAAATAAATAAATAAATAAATAAATAAGTGATGGTAATTTGAGAAAGGCTAGTGGCAGTGCTTATGGAGTGAAGCAATTGAACTTGGCAGTTATTTTGGAGGGCAGAACAGCAGAGATTGCTGACATTGGTCATGTGAGGTGAGGGAAAGAGAAGAATCAAGGATGCTTCATGGAGTGCATGGTTTGGTTTTCCAGGGCCAGGATCTATCTGGGAGGTAAGCTCTTCCCCACGCTCATCTCCTTCCACTTCCCCTTGGTGACACTTCCTTCTCCTCATTGCAGCCACAATTTTCAGGGGCTTGTTCTCAGGCTAGGAAAAGTATCAACTCCTTCTCACTAAGGCACCATGTAAACAATGCGAATGCCAAAGGCCCCATCCAAAGGACATACATCTTAGGAATACTATTCTGGGAGTTGTGGGAGAGTAGAGGGGGAGATATTTGGAGTAAAGTTGGAGGACTTGCCAGCATGCCTCCCATAATTAATTGCAGGCTATTCCTGACTCTTCTTATGGTTAATTAGTCAGTTCCCTTCATACTCAGTCATCTAGTAGGTCTGACATGTAGGATAATGTGCTGCACAATGTCAATTGAATCTTATGAATCTCTCTTTCTCTCTCTTTCTTCCTCAACTTCGTTTAAAATACCCAAATAATTCAGTTGATGGTAGTTCTTTTGAGATGCAGAAAGTCACACTTTGCATGTAGAGTTCAAATTAATGGTGTAAGCAGCAAAGGTTCAGTTCCTTTGTTTTTTTGCGATGTAGACTTATTACAACCAAAATTTCACATGGGCGAAAATTATTCCAGCCACTTAGAATTCCTTTACATTTGCAGAACCTGCTTCCAAATACAAATAAAACCTTGAGGTTTTTTACATCCCTAGCCTTAGTTTCCCAGCCTGTTTCAAAGAAATAAAGTAAGCTGGAGGAAAATATCCTAACAGCTTCTCTTTCTTCCCTCTTGACCTCTCTCTCTTTCTCATTTGAGCTATTCTATTCTCCCCTCCTTTTCCAGTCAAAATCTGCTCCTCAGATTCACTTCGTAATTGAAGCTTAAAGTCCAAAGAGTAAATCGGCAACTGTACAGTTTCAGGCATATCCAGGTGTTGGAGTAGATAAGTTTGTCAGGGTATATATCTATTATTATACCTGTCATTGTCTGAAGAGTGGCAAGCAGAGATAACTGGAAGTACTTGGGGGCACAGGTGCCACAGGGAGACCGTTAGTGAATAACGATACAAGAATATGAAAGCTCAGATCCTTGCCTCCAGTGGGGGACACGTGAGGGTGTAGTTTGCATCCCAGAGCTCCCTGGAAATCAGGCTGATGCTGGGACTTTGCCTGTCCTGCACCCTTGACTGGCTTCTCCCTTTTCCCTGTCCTGCAGGTAAGGACCTGTTTCTCCTGGCAGCATATTCTCAATAAGTTAAGAGTTTGCTTCCTGGAAACACACCTTAAGACATCACTCATGTACACAATTACTCAAATGTCTGCATGAGGCCCTTTCAGGTTTAGAGACAATACTGATGATTAATTTCCTAGTGAATTTTGAAGTCACGTAGAAAACATGTGTACTCTCTCAGCCATTTACTGACTAGGGATCCTGCTAAGGTCATTCAAGTTCTCTGAGCCTCAATATCCTTGTTTGACCTGAGTATGAATGAAATAATGTAATTAGGGTTCCCAGAAAAGGGCATTGCTCATGATTGGTAGCTGCTAAATAAGATTTTACCTTCATTTGCTTCAAAAGACAAATTTTGAGATTCACAAAGATTGTAGTTTGAGACATCAAGTCTATTACCCCCAGGTTTGATAAGCTGTTTGCTAGATATACAGATTCATTTCTTTCTTGGTTTCACTTGTGCATTTTGACTGGGGGTGGGTCTTTTCACAGAATACTTGCAGTAACAGATTTTGAGCCAACCCAGGCACGCATGGCTTTCCCTTGCTTTGATGAACCATTGTTCAAAGCCAACTTTTCCATCAAGATCCGAAGAGAGAGCGGGCATATCGCACTATCCAACATGCCAAAGGTATTTCCACTTCCAGAAACGCCGAGAAATTGTTCTCAAGTTGAGATTCAGTCTTTGTTTTTGTTTTGTTTTGTTTTTAATTGCTTTAGGATTTCAGTCATTAATCTATCTATCACCATCATTATCTCAATCATTCCAGACTTTAACAGACTCTAACATCATTCTGTTTGGGGCATTGTTACACAAAAAGCTTTTTTTTTTTTCCAAGGAAAATGATTTATATTTTGTGTTCATATGGAGACGGTATCTTAAATCAGTGTCACTTGGCCAGGGGTGAAATTCACAATCACCTAGAGCAGCCCTTCTCAGACTTTAGGTTAAATGAATGGTCTCGAATGGTCTGAGGATCTTGTTAAAATGCAGATTCTGACTCAAGAGGCCTTGGGTTGAAGCTTGAAGTTCTGCCTTTCTAACAAGCCCCCAGGTGATGCTACTGCTGATGGTCCAGAGACCCCTTTTGCAGTGACAAGGACATCAGGGACTTTACAGGGTCCCAGCCCAGGAAATTCTGATCTAGTAGTCTGTGATGGAACTTAGAAATCCCCTTTTATAAGTTTCACAAGTAATTCTTAAATTTATTTATGAAAATTATTAATTGTGGTTATATAACTTTTTTAGTTGAAAAAGAACATTGGGACTCTTATTTGGCTCATATTGGTACTCAAAATGTGGAGACTCTGGAAGGCACAGTAGACCCTTTTCCTTGTTTGATACCTCCTCATTAATGATGTGCTTGCCATTTGTGCTGCTGAACAAAATGTAAAATATTTCTGTAACGCTGCTTGGAAAGTAGGACAAAAATAGAGGCTCTCCTGACGGTGCTTCAGAAAGGCGGAGCAGGGGAGGTGTCAGGTCATCTGCAGTCAGCAAGTGGCTGCAGGCCCGTTTTCCTCTCTGCCTCTACAGATGCAGGAGAGAAACGAGCCCATAATCTAGATGCTGCATCTCCCCAGATTTCTACTTAATGCTGGAAAAGACGTTTGCTCTGAAATACTGGCAGAGTAGACCAAAGGCAAAAGAGGCAAACCTCCATGGGACCCCATAGCTCAGTTTTTCTGTGATTGTAACAGTGAGCAGTTTAGCCCTTCATTTTCAGGTAGCGACAATTTGCTACTTTGACACCATCTCTTCTAACAGCATTTTTGTTTCAGGACAGTGTATCATTGTAGTAGCTTTCCTGGAAGCTTTTATTAATGTGATTTTTTATCTGAATAATCATGGTGGGTAAAGTAAAAACACAGCCCTTTTCATCAAAATAAAATGCAAACATAAATTGCCATTATCATTATATTAAAATTTAAAATTTATATCTCAGAAATCTCTAGTAACTTCTCATGTTTAAGGAAAAGAAGCAAACACTTTGAAAATAATTTCTTTTTTTTTTCTTTCTTTCTTTCTTTTTTTTTTGTTTGAGGTGGACTCTTGCTCTGTCTCCTAGGTTGGAGTGCAGTGGCACAATCTCGGCTCACTGCAACCTCTGCCTCCTGGGTTCAAGCAATTCTCCTGCCTCAGCCTCCTGAGTAGCTGAGATTACAGGGATGTGCCACCATGCCTGGCTAATTTTTGTATTTTTAGTAGAGATGGGGTTTTACCATATTGGTCAGGCTGGTATCAAACTCCTGACCTCGTGATCCTCCTGCCTGAGACTCCCAAAGTTCTGGGATTACAGGCATGAGCCACTGCACTCAGCCTTTGAAAATATTTTCTAAGGTCTTTGGATGTCTACTTTGCCCAGTTGACTGCAGCAGCTCGCTGGATCATGCCCTTTTCAGCAAATACTGATTTAACATTCTGCTTTTAATAGACATTGGCCAACCCAGGCTCTCATGGTTAGTCAAAAAAGGAGAACTGAATTAATGTCACAATCATACTCTCTAGATAATGGTTGCAGCACCTAAGCTGGGCTATGGACTGGTGAAAAGAAGCAATACACACTCAGTTCTCAATTTCCTTAGTTAAGAATGCAGAATTTAAGAGAAGTGAGGAGCCACCCAAGTGCTAGTAGGGGCAGCATATCTTTTGGACACTGATTTGTCTCTTTCATCCTTTAAGAGAACACAAACCCACTAGTGACAATTTCTACGCAAGTCAAGTTCTGCTGTATTGAGAAAACAGTTAATGCTTGTCTAGCAACCAGTGTTTTGTACATGGAGCTTACATCACCATCCTGGAGGAACTTACACTAATACTGCATACACGTCCATTTAAGGCAGTGTTAATCTACATGGGTCACTCTAGGTTTCTGAACAAAACTCAGCCTCCATGGACTACATCGTCTTCCTCTGGGGGAAGAAATCATAGCAAACACCCATCTGCCTCCTACCATTCCTGCCACCAGCTTTCTAATAGCCCAGACTCATTTCCCCATAGCCTCACAGCCTACTCCTCCACCAGTCACCCTTCCACACACTCGACTAGATGGTTTTGCTGCTGAGTTTGGCCAGAAGACCACAATAATACCCTGTCTCCCAACCCCCACCATAAAACAGCATCTCCTCTGCTGGGAGTGGATATCCAGAGAACGTTGGTTGAATCAGATTCCTAAAAAAGGAGACTGTGGTTGAGTGAAATTAATTTGCTGGATAGAGTTTTTTAAAAATTTCAGCCCCGTATCTACTTCTACCTTTCTTAGAGTATTTGGTCAGTATCTTCTTCTTAATTGGAACTTAGAAATAGATTTCAAATAGAATTCAGTAAAATTAAATTCTGTAAAATTTAATAGCAAAAACATTTGCCATCGAAGTAGACTAGATAATTCATGGTAATGCTTCAAGCTATTTTCTCTCACCAAAGCACACCGTAATCTTATCCAGCACATCAAACATGCTTAATAAGTTGCAGTCAGCAATGTCACAAGCCTGACTCCCAGAACGGGCTTGAGGATAGTGGTGTGGGAGAGCCAGTCTAAGAGTTGTGACTAGCTTGAAGAAAATGTTTTCAGATTATTGGATCTGTATCCATTCAGTGTTTGGGGACATTGTACCATGGTGAAGACCATCTCTGAGACAAGCGGCCCAGACCAAATGAAGATAGAATTCAGTCATTACCCAGTGATCTTGATGGATGCAGCTGACAAGACTGCAGGCTGAAAAGTTTCTGCTTCCTTAGGCAATGGGCAGAAGCTTAAATTACTAATGACCTCCTTGGCCTGACTGCTTTCATTGCTGAATCAATGAAGCAAAGATAAAATAAGATCATGACTCAAACTGTCACGCAGCAAGTGAGAGGATGAGCATCATCTTTGGAGTCACACAGTCACATTCACATCTTGGTCCCACCATGGAAGTAGCCATGTGATCTCCAACAATTCAGTTAACATTTCTGAGCCTCTGTTTCCTCACCTGAGAAATAACACCAACCTCACACTCCATAAGAGGATTAAAAGATAATGTGAAGCCTCTAGTTCAGTTTTACTTCCTGCTTCCTTTTTCCACAGAGGTGTATTTTTAGTACAACAAAGGGAAATGGGACATTATTTGGTATTTTACTTAAAAGCCCAGAAGTTGAATTGATGCCAGTGTTGGAGATTATTGCATTTTAAGAAAATACAAACACCTAATATTTTTGTGGTTTCAATCAACAAAATGAGATTTGGCATTTTTGTGCTTTGGGGATATCAGAAGTGGGGCTTTGTGTCTTCAACAGAGTGCTGGGATAAAAGCAATAGAGGTAAGAGAGGCCACAGAATGCTGTGAGAGGCCATTGCCCTCCTACGAGGTCATCGATTGTCCTTCAGAGTATCAGGCTTGCCTCTTGAGTTAGAGCCGTAAGTCATAGGCATGGCTATGAAGTACTTCAGTTTTCAAGTATGGATTATTCCTTTTCCTTTCTGTAGGTTAAGACAATTGAGCTTGAAGGAGGCCTTTTGGAAGATCACTTTGAAACTACTGTAAAAATGAGTACATGCCTTGTAGCCTACATTGTTTGTGATTTCCACTCTGTAAGTGGCACTACCTCATCAGGAGTCAAGGTGAGACTGAGTTCTATTTTCTACACAGTGCAGAATAGTGTCCTGAGAGCAATGAACTTTTATTTTCTCATGTTTTTCCTTATTATTAAAGCATTATGCTTGTAGAGATAGATAAAAACCTAAATTAAAAATTATCCATAGTCCTGTCACCAAGATACAACTACTGATAATAGTTTAGCCTTCCAAATATTTTCCATATGTGTGTCAGCATATATGTATGTACATAGTAACTGTATTTACTGACTATATATAAAAAGGTATTTTTCAAAGTATATATATACACACATACGTGCATACATATACCCTTTGCAAAATAATATATTGACTGTTTTTAACCCATTTTTATCAAAATATGCCATAAAAGTTGAATGTCATTAAAAATTATAAAATTATATTAATAATTGCATTGAGGTCTAATAAGGGTTTTTAAGTCAGCATCTTATTTTTGAACATGTATGTTCTCTCCCACTGTTTTTTTTTTTTTGGTGATGGAGTCTTGTTCTGTTGCCCAGGCTGGAGTGCAATGACGTGATCTTGGCTCACTGCAATCTTCGCCTCCCAGGTTCAAGCAATTCTCCCACCTCAGCCTCCTGAGTAGCTGGGATTACAGGCACCCGCCATTATGCCCGGCTAATTTTTGTATTTTTGTAGAGATGGGGTTTTACCATGTTGACCAGGCTGGTCTTGAACTCCTGACCTCACGTGATCCACCTGCCTTGGCCTTTCAAAGTGCTAGGATTACAGGCATGAATCATCTTGTCTGACCATTTCTCACTGTTTTTTAATAACTTTTTTCCTCAACGAAAGGTCTTTATAATTTTTAGAGTCTTCATTGTTTGTAAAAACTTACAGCAATACCTAATGATTATCTTTGTAGTTAAATATTCCCAAACATCAGTGGACACATTAAATAAATAAAAAAGAACTTCTTATCCCAAGGGACCAAATTATAGATATAAAAACATCTTTAAAGTTTATAAAAGAATGCTTTTGAAAAAAGGAGATAGGCCAGGCACAGTAGCTCACACCTGTAATCCCAGCGCTTTGGGTAACCGAGGTGGGCAGATCGCCTGAGGTCAGGAGTTTGAGACCAGCCTGGCCAACAAGATGAAACTCCATATCTACTAAAAATACAAAAATTAGCCAGCCATGGTGGCAAGCGCCTGTAATCCCAGCTACTCAAAAGGCTGAAGCAGGAGAATCACTTGAATCCAGGAGGCGAAGGTTGCAGTGAGCCGAGATTACACCGGGCACTCCAGCCTGGGCGACGAGAGTAAGACTTCATCTCAAAAATAAATAAATAAATAAATAAAAGAAAAATCAGTATAAAATGTCTATTACAATTTACATACATATAATGCCTATGAATATGTAGATATATGAGTTGTGTAGCTACATACACATCATGTCACCTCTGCACATAGATATGTATGTGCATAGACATGCATGGGCAGGAAGTGACTGGTACTTCAGAAGACAGGTTCCCATCAGCCTCTTCGGATGCACATCCCAGGTCTTCAACTCTCAGCCTGGGTGATCTGGAGCAAGTCACTAAATCTTCATGTGTTTTTGTTGCTTCATCTATAAAATGGCACCTACTTCATAGAGTGAGTGCAAATATTACATTAGGTTTTACATGTAAGCATTCGGCATAGTGCCTGGTAAACTGTCAAAAAAATGATGGCCATTTACCTATTTTCCATATAAAAGTTCTGAAGGACTTCACTTAATTCAGAGCATAAAAGTGTGTCATGAAATAAAAGTAGCCCTATACTTGGAAGCCAAGAAAATTGGAATCTAATTCTGTTTTTTCTACTTAATAGCTAGTTTCCTTGGGGAAGCCTTGGAACATATTTGAGCATTTCTTGGTCTAAAGCAAACTTGACAGAGGATGGATCCAATAAGTTCTTCAGAGTTTCCCCACACGGGTCTAGAAACCTATGTTTTATTTGGATTGTGTTTGTGGTCATCATTTCAGAAAGCTAGTTGTCAAGTACTTGGGTTATGATATGATGGGTCAATATGGTTTGAAAGTTACAGACAAGCACTGAGGAAATGGATTGTAACAGATGCTGCAGGGTGTTTGTAATTTTCAAGACCGACTTTTGCTTTCTTACTTCACAGAACCTCTTATCCTTATTGACAACATGCTTAATGGTATCTTAATACTTTCTTGAAAAGATGCAGTCTGTCTTTCTGTGTGAGAGGGTTATCAGGAACGGAATTATGCCAGGGAGCTGTCATTCAAAAACTTCTTCTGATCCACATTTCCCAGGTGTCCATCTACGCATCCCGAGACAAATGGAATCAAACACATTATGCTTTGCAGGCATCACTGAAGTTACTTGATTTTTACGAAAAGTACTTTGATATCAACTATCCACTCCCCAAACTGGGTATGTTCAAATTCCACATTATTGTCATTTTCTTCATTTTTGCTCATAGAACTTGCTTTGGTTTCTTCCCTCCTTCTATCTCTTTCTATGTGATTTAAATGAGCACTAAGGAATTCAGTTAGCTCAAGAAAAAATCATTTGTTCCTCAGAGATGGTCCCTAAGTGCAGAAAATATTTGAGATGCCCCGATAGTGTGGATCATTTCTCTATTCTTTTACCCCATTTAACGTTAATATATCTATCTGCATTGTACTCTCCCAGGCCGATCAGAAAAGGCACACACTGGAGGCTTGGACAGAAACCAGGTAGAGTACCCTGGAAAGAGATGAGGAGAAAGAGGGAAGGAAAACAGTGACTGCTCTGTTCAAAATAGGAGTCCACGTGTCCAAGAGCTCATCACAGGAATGCTCTTTGAATATTTGTCCACCACAGTGATGCTGTGGCTCCCTGTGGCCGACATCACGGCTCTCACCCATTATGTTCCTCTTCTGTGGGAGGGAAACACACCTCACATCATGCTGTTCTATGCCCCAGCAGCGCTGATTAGAGAATGAATTTTCCATTAAAAAATACACACACACACACACATACACGCACACACACATGCATTGCATATTACAATTAGAGGAATTTCTGGAGCAATCGCTATGTCTTATTTGTACAAGGTCAACAATCTTTTATTTTAGTTTTACTTTTTACACTTTATTTATTTATTTGAGATGGAGTTTCTCTCCTGTTCAAAGGTTTATGTAGACAGAGAACTGAAAACTGTGCCTCCATCTGTTACTTATATTGGGCACTGAGGTTGGATGGTAAGACTTGGAACAGATTTTTAAAAATTGTAGGAAACAGATCATTTGGGTGTGGTAGTAGGTCTTTACATGAGATGATATTCGTAGTCTATCTTGCTTTTAATTTTCTATCTTAAAAAATTTTTAAATTCTAGTTTTAGAATATTATAGAGCAGCAGCCCCCAACCTTTTTGACACTAGGGACTGGATATGTGGAAGACAATTTTCCCACAAATGTTGGGATAATGGTTTTGGGATGAAACTGTTCCACCTCAGAGCATCAGGGATTAGGTTCTCATAAGGAACATGCAACCTAGGTCCCTCACCTGCGCAGTTCTCAATAGGGTTCATGCTCTTGTGAGAATATAATGCCGCCACTGGTCTAGCAGGAGGCAGAGTTCAGGCAGTAAGGCTGTCTCGCCCACCACTCACCTCCTACTGTGAGGCCCGGTTTCTAACAGGCCATTGACAAGTACTGGTCTGAGGACCCGGGGTTGGGGACCCCTGTTGTAGAGTGTATAAAAATTGTGATGAAAGTTTCATAGCATATGCAGATTAGTGCTTGGGGTTTCTGCTAGTGACAAAACAGTTTTTCCTTTGGGATTTAGGATATACTTGTTATCATGTCCTTTCTCACCTCTTGCCCCCAACTCCAGTGCATTTTCCTTACATAAATTAAAAGGGACCATCAATTGGCATACAGTTCTAGGCTTAAAAAAATTAAATACTATTTCCAGGGGCTTATTTCAATAGTTCCTGAGTCTCACTCTATTATTATCATGCAGGTTCTATATACCCTTTAGTACAGATATGCTAAATCCCATTTATGCATAATTCATTGCTCTCCTCTAGGTCAAAAGCCAAAGAAAGATTAATAATAGCCGTCAGCAATATTAATGTTGTTCTTGAAAAATGCAGTCTTAAAGAGCATATGGAATATCTTTACGACTAACAGAAAAGAAACATGCAGCTTAAGAAAAAATAGAGGTGATATAAGTACCACTACTATAAAGTCATCAATGCAACTTAGAAGAAAAGTCATTCCCACATTTGAAGTGCTAATGAATACTAATCTTTATTGCTGCTAATTTAGTTTTTGATCGTGTTATGTATACTTGTTTTTAATCTACTAGAATTAACCAGTATTAACTTCAGACAATATAATTATACGCCAAGTAACTTGGTTCATTTTGAACTTTTTTAAAATTATCTTTTTTTAAAAGCTAAATAGAACTTTTTAGCTAGCAGAATTCAAAGGCTAAATATTAGCCAGAAATTTTTTAACCTACATGAAATCATTAGCAAAGGACAGCAAACAAGGTACATATATATATACCTGTATATGTGTGTGTGTCTGTGTGTAAATATGCATTAATTTGCATTTGTAATACATACACACACATATATGTAATGCAAATTAATGAATTATACCTGAGTTGTTTAAAGATGATTAGGTTGCATTTTTTTCCCCCACAACACTTTTTTAAGAAGTACAGGAAATATCAGTGTTGAAAAGAAAATTGAAATCAGAAAGAATCAATATTCAGAGCTTTTTCCTCTACTGTCTTAGAAGGACATTTGCTTATAATAAAAGCTATCTGTGCTAGAAATATCATCAAAATATTGACTATAGAGCTGGCTCCTAAGAGGTATTCTCCTGAAATGAAAATCTTGTATCTTTTTTTTTCTAGAAACGAGTTCATTATGTTTTGATGAATCTCATCATATTAGAAATTATTTGATACCTTTTTTAAAAAGTTTAAAATACAATATGAATGTTTTAAAATAAATTTTCTTGGCAGTAAGGCACTCAAAATATTTTCAGAGTTCAGTACTTTCAGGAAGAAGATGGCTAAATGTCAATAGGTTACTTCATCTACAAAACTCTTTGTACAATTTATTCCACTTGATAATGGGCACTGATTATTTTTGGTGCAACTATAAGACACCCTGTCAATGTTAAGTTATTCTTGATGTTTTCAAAAAGTCTGCTTACATATACTTAAAGGATCATCATGTATTCAAGCAGGGAGCAAATTCTATTTCTGGTGTGGGAGCCATAAGTATGGTTGTTCTTATTTCTTAGATTTAATTGCTATTCCTGACTTTGGATCTGGAGCCATGGAAAATTGGGGCCTCATTACATATAAGGAGACATCACTGCTTTTTGATTCCAAGACCTCTTCTGCTTCTGATAAGCTGTGGGTCACCAGAGTCATAGCTCATGAACTGGCACACCAGGTACTTGGCACTCATGACATTATCTCCATGTTAGTTCAAAAGGACATTCTATAGAACACCACCAATCTTCCCCAAACAAAATAAATCATATCATTTACCTCTAGAGGGGAACTTAGGGATTATTAAACCTAACACAATATGTCAAGTAGCAGAGCACTCAGTCTCTGAACTATGGTATGCATACTGGAATTTTATCACCAGAAGTAGCCATTACATTTATCGTCTAAAACCTTTCAAAGCAAAGCCTTCAAATGTCATTTGGGAAAAGAAGGGAAGTGACTATGGAGACACATGAAGCACAGAATTGGAAATCTTGCAAATAAAGATTTCTGCTAAAAATATTTCTCCTTATATCCCCTGGTACTCTGGCATTCTAATCTAGGGCAAAATCAATCTTCCTTCAGTTGGAACCTGTGTGTAGATGGCCATAATGAAATACTTTAAGTGAAACTTGATGGGCTGATGATGCGGGCACATTACTGAACTCTCTGAAGTCCAGTGTCCCCATCTATAAAATGAAGTTAATAATAGTCTGTTTCATAAAGCTGTTGTGAGAATTATAGATAAGGAAAATGTGCAGGTCACATGGTAAGCACTCAATAAGTGTTAGTTATTAATGATGATGACAATGACCACTACTTCTACAAGAAATACTACTATTTCTTTTATGTCTTTTTAAAAACGGATATAGTGGTCTGAACACTATACAAATTTGCATATCAAGGTGGTTAGTAATGGCTAATTAGGTCTTGGGATATATATTTAGTACAGTATGCTATAGACAAGAAATACTACTATTTTTTGTAGCATAAGGTATCTAAGGGCCATCTATCAACTCTTTATTACATACAAATGTGAAACTGTAAAACTAGGTCCATAGATATCAGAGACTATTCCTTCTATGTCATTTCTGAAAACTCTCAGTAATGCAGTAAATTATTAAAGGCACCAAAATTGTCTTTCACCAAGCGGGTGAATATCATTCCATTGTAGAATCTGGTAAAATCTCTTATTTAAAGCGTTTTAACTTTATCCTTTATCATCACCATGATAATGTGTTGTTGTTCTTTAAAGCAGTGAACTAAGTACTCTGTTACACAGAGAGCCATGCTCAGCACTGTGCTTCGAGAACACGTGGGCTGCTTCCTCTGGTTCAGAATCTGCCCACTGGCCCATTTTAGGTGTTTTGATCAGGAGTCACCAGGAGCTCTAAAGCACTTAACTGAGTCTGGGGATTTCTAATGTTTCTGCCCAATGTTTGTAGGGAAGCGCTCTGTGAGCTCTCCGTCTGAGGCTCCATGCTCCCTCTGGCCCTCCCTTTAATAGCTTCTCTACCACGGAGATGCAGTCAAGTGCTGAAGCAGCAAATAGCACTAGAATTTTTGACCTCACTCTTTTGTCTTCCCATTGATGATCATATTAACATGTCACTCTGTGCATAGCCCTGGCAAGAATTCCCCAGTGCCAACTGTCTGAGCATGGCATATAAGGTTCCCATGACCCAGCTCCTTTTTACCTCTCCAGCCTCATCTCTTGCCTATACCCAAGCTTTAGCCATCCAAGATTACCTGCCACTTTCTGAACATGCCAGGTTGTATCACTATGTCTTTGCTCCTGCGACCTGATATTCAGCATACCTGAGGACTATTTACAAAGATCAGGAAATGAACATTTCCTAACTGTTCTATACATTGTCCTGCCAAAACTGATTATTTCCTCCTAGAATCCCCTCTGTCCCTGGCAAAGACATCGATCTTAGCACCTGCTTTACTGTATTTATTTGTCTGCTGGTTGACCTCCATTATTTGTGTTGAAGCAGTGGTTATATTAGACACATCTTTGTATTTCTAACATATGGCATGGTGCCAGGAATGCAGTAGGTTCTCCATAGATACTTATTGAATGAATGAATAAACTAGTTTTACTAACTGTTGAAGTGACCAGAATCAGTTTATCCTGTACTTCTTACAGTCGCCAGTTCTCAAACTGAGGAAACACCTCCTCTCCCTTTCCATGAATACACTTCAGAAGATTGGTGCCACTTGAAAGTAATCTGAGGGCTGTCAGAAAAGAAATTGTGCTTAAACTGTTTCTAGAGCTACAGACCTGTAATTTTCTGTTCTGTAACTATAACCAGGCTCTTCTGAATCTTAGAATCTTATTGTTGAAACTCTGGTCCTTCTAGAGATTGCAATCTTAAAGACATACATTAGATACAGTATTAGGCATATAGACTAAATAAATAAAATATAAAAGTACATAAAAGAATAGTAATATTTGAAATGTATAATACAGATCAAATATAGGTAAAGGGTAAATACATTGATTATCTTTATGCATCCTTTTTATTTTATTTACACATATTTTAAATCTTAGATCTTTATTATTTCTAGTGACCCACTGGAAGTAAATCAGAGGCAGAGGTTAACAACTGAATTTCATCATCAGTAATATTATATAACAATCTGAGAGCCCCAAATGCTTATGATTCTCCTAAGTACCTGCTACTTAATATAAAAAGATGACTTCACCCAGGGCACTTGGGTTCATATTTCTCCCTAGAACATCATCATATATCAAAGACAAGGTGAGATTGTTCTTATTCTGTGGAAAAGAAAAACTACCTTCATAGAATATTCCATTTTATTTCTTCATATTAAATCTAATAGCTAGGAAATGTTGGCGGACAGAATGAAAGTTGAAGAATTAAGGGCATTGAGAACATGCAAAAAAGGAAAAAAGAAAATCAAGCAAAAATATGGTGGTAAGAATAAGAAGGCAAGGAAATCAGGAGAAGAAAATTGTACAAAGAGATGAAGTTAGCAAAGAGGGAAGAGAGACCCTAACTAATAATAAAAAAAAAGTAACCATTATATTTGTTGGCAAAAGTTAATAATTTTTATTCGTTTAACTTCTAATAACTTTGAGTTTTTACCTCCTAGTGGTTTGGCAACCTGGTCACAATGGAATGGTGGAATGATATTTGGCTTAAAGAGGGTTTTGCAAACTACATGGAACTTATTGCTGTTAATGCTACATATCCAGAGCTACGATTTGTAAGTTCACAATTCTCTGTGTCACACCATATAGCATAAAGAATCATCAATTCACTATTAAAATTTCAAGGGAATGTTAAAGAGAAAAACTATATAATGTTGTGGCTTTTGAACATATGGCATTTTGTTTGATGTGCAAAACAGATCACAGAACTGGATGAAACTTTGAAGGTTTTAGAAAATGGTTAATATAATTCTGTCACCCCAAAATTTGTGAACAGAGAAGGCAAACTAACACAAATGTAGAGCTGTGTATGTGAGGTGAGAGGAAAGAACATCACTGTTTGTATACATCCATACTGGAATGCCCATGGCTACTAGGTAGCATACAGAGTTCTTGGCATGTAACCTGAAATCAACATCACGGGGTGTACTTTTCTAGAATTTCCAAAGGGTCTGCTGGTTTCCCCAAAATGTGTGAAGGGATGTATTCAAGTATGTCTTTTTGAAAATGCATGTAGTGATCTGAACACCATATAAATTTGAATATCAAGGTGGTTAGTAATGGTTAATTAGGTCTTTGGGGTATATATTTAGTCCAGTACACTATAGACAGACGTGGATTCAAAGTTAGGCTCTTCTTGTTACTGTGTATGTTCTGAATTTGTGGCTTAATGCCAAAGCTTTATATATTCTCATTTATAAAATGCATATACTGCATATCTCTTGCAGAGGTGTTGACAGGGTTGCAGATGATAGGTCTAGGCACGTAACAAGTATTCACTAAATGGAAAACATTATTTTATTCCTGTATTCAAGGGCTGGTACATGGTAAACATTCAGGCAATGTCTGAAGGAATATTGGATTTGTATCGTTTTAAAGTAGAGAAATGGCAAAAGGGGAATACATAAACAAAAAGAAACATCTTGCAAGAAATATTGATTGAATTCTTACCTCTGAGAACATTTTGCTAAGCCTACTATGTTTTCTATTGCTTTTACAGTGTCCAATAGAAACTAAAGCTGAATATTTTTCTCCCTGTTTAGGATGACGACTTTTTGAATGTGTGTTTTGAAGTAATTAAGAGAGATTCATTGAATTCATCCCGCCCTGTCTCCAAACCAGCAGAAACCCCGACTCAAATACAGGAAATGTTTGATGAAGTTTCCTATAACAAGGTAGTAAATATCACATGCAGGTGGAAGCTGTGCTTTTAGAAGAAATATAGTAATGACTATAAAATGAGCAGTTTAAGTCATTGGTGCCAGTTCCTGTTACTTATTTCACTTTTTATTTGTGCATTTTTCAGACATCACACATGTTCCATAAAATTTAAGCTTCCTTTAAAAACATATCATACTACCCTTTTCTTTATCTCTTTTTTAACTCTTCTTTTTTTTTTTTAAAGGGAGCTTGTATTTTGAATATGCTCAAGGATTTTCTGACTGAGGAAAAATTCCAGAAAGGAATAATTCACTACTTAAAAAAGTTCAGCTACAGAAATGCTAAGAATGATGATTTGTGGAGCAGTCTGTCCAATGTAAGTCATATGTTGGGTAACAGCAGACTGTTATTTAATCTAGAAAGTAACAGAATAATTGTGAATGTTTATAAATAGTCGTGTATTGTCAGTCAACCATATTTATTCCGCTTGCTAGGTTGTCATGGTCCACAGAAGAAGCACTTCCCTTTTTCCTCTGATGCTACACTAGGATATCATGCTGGCTGGCCCTAGGGACTCACTATTTGACCTGACTTTCTTTGGTTTCTCTTCTATGGCTAATCCTACACTTTTATGTTCCCTTGATCCAAAATCTTTAATAACGTTGTAATTTCCTACCATATAACACCTAATCTTCTCTGGCAAATTTTAAGTTTGTCAATCTTGTTCCCCAATGTGTGTTATTTGCTGAGCAAAACTAATCCTCTCCCTCATAAGAAGAAATCTTGCTCAGTCCCTGTATCATTTTGCCTTTATTTCTAGTGCTTTCACTAACTGAAATGCCCTTTCTTCTTTCCAACAACTCAAATGCTACCTTTCAAGATCCAGCTGAGATTTCGCCACCTCCTTACAGACTGATCAGCCCTCATTCATTTGCCTGTCTCCTAAATTTTTAGAGGGGCACTTATAATCTGTTCCACATAATAGCACCCTCTTTTATTGTTTTTATCAGTTCAATAATAATAATGTGCTTAAGAACAAAAATCGTGTCTTTTTTTTAATACATAGCACCTAGCATATGTTGATCCTATAACAATGATTAATAAGTAGTTAATGATTGATTAAATAACTCATGGTCTCTTTGTCTTTGGGATTCATGTAGATAATAGGAAAGACAAAGCAGAAAAATTCAGTTAATTCAGATGATTCTAATAATCATTAAAATATTTAAAAATTTCCAACTGCAAAGAAAATAATTTTTTATAGAATCATTAGACCCGGAGAACTCATACTTGCAGTTAGAAGAACCCTAAGTCATTGTAGACAGGAGAGATCCTTTCTTTTTTATAAGCACTTGTGTCCCAGGGACAGTAATAATACTGCTCAATATTTATGTAGCAGTTTACAGTTTAAAAAGCACTTTCATGGCCAGGCACAGTGGCTCACACCTATAATCCCAACACTTTGGGAAGCTAAGGCAGGTGGATCACTTCAGGTCAGGAGTTCAAGACCAGCCTGGCCAACATGGCAGAACCCCCTCACTACTAAAATTTAAACATTAGTTAGGCATGGTGGCACCTGCTTGTAATCCAAGCTACTTGGGAGGCTAGGGTAGGAGAATCACTTGAGCCTGGGAGGCAGAGGTTGCAGTGAACCAAGACTGCACCACTACCCTACAGCCTGGTGACAGAGTGAGACTCTTGTCTCAATAATAATAATAATAAATAAGAACCAAAGTTAAATAATAAAAAGCACTTTCATGTGCATTATCTCATTTGACATTTTTGTGCCCTTATAAAGCACCCCTATGGTCCAATTGATACGTGATTTTGTAGTTAAAGAAACAAAATCCGACAATCAAAAATCATTTTACAGCTCCAATTTTTTACTTGCATTTTTTTAAAATCCTGAGACTATTGAAATACATAGTTCTTAGTTATAAAAATACTTATAGACCAGGCGCGGTGGGTCACACCTGTAATCCCAGCACTTGGGAGGCTGAGGCGGGCAGATCATGAGTTCAGGAGATTGAGACCATCCTGGCCAATGTGGTGAAACCCCATCTCTACTTAAACACACAAAAAATTAGCTGGGCATGGTGGCACATGCCTGTAATCCTAGCTACTCAGGAGGTTGAGGCAGGAGCATCGCTTGAACCTGGGAAGTGGAACTGCAGTGAGCTGAGATCATGCCACTGCACTCCATCCTGGCAACAGAGCAAGACTCCATCTCAAAAAAAAAAAGAAAAAAACCTTATAAAGATCTTATAAAGATGCTCTTTACTATCCATTTCCATCACTGACTATCAGTGGTCTAGATACTCTTTCTCCATGCTTCCGCTTAGGCTTCTCAACACCAAGTATTGTGTCGCTTCTCTCTCTCATCCCTCTCCAGTTCCCTCTCCCTTGCTTTGTGTGTGTGCATGTATGTATATTTGTAGACATCAGTTTTGCCTCTCTCCAATACAGAAGAATCTATCATTTAGTGTGGATACTGGTGGTAAAGGGTGAGAGTTAAAAAGAAAATTTGACCAGCAATTACCAGATGATTTTAGGCCAGCTGTGTAGATTCCTGTGTTTTTTTTGTCACATCATGCTTATAATCATCTCAAAAGATAAAGTAATCATCATTACCCCAAGTTTATAGGTGAGAAAACTGATACTAAGAGAGAGATTTTCCCAGTCACCAACTCAGTGACAAAGTCAGTACTGAGTTATTCTTTCAATTACATAACAGCTACTTCCTAGTTATTAAGAAAAGTCCCCCATCAATCTTCCACTAAAGGTCCAAGATTTTAACCAACTCCCTTCTGACACCAAAGGGCCCTGTAGTATTAAAATAATAAATTACTGAAAATATCTTACCCACCATTGTGTCACATAAAGTCAATTCTAATGCATGTCAATAGCAACTTGAGAATGAGAAGAATTCTTTGCTGTTATTTTTCATAAGATCATTTAAAGTCATTTGAGAGCCTTAACATATATTTCATTTTTTCTCATTTGCAGTTGCCCATAGAGCGTTAACTACCGGTTATTCAAGGGTCGATTGCCAAGTTGAAACTTTTCTTAAGTCTTTTTATTCCTAGTTCAAAATATTGTACACTCATCACATACTGTTGTGATAGGCACTGTAGGAATACCCAGGTAAACAAAGGAGTTTCCCTTACTTCAAATAACTTGCAATATGACAGGGGAGAGTTAATAGTACTAGACAGGGTTGCCTATGTGCTAAATAGGGGCATGGGTAATATGCATAATGAAACAATAAAATAGGACCTTTCTTAAGGGAAAGAGAAGAATTGGATGGAGAATTCAACAAATTGACTCTTCCTTAGAATAGTTATTGACTTTATTGAACTTTTTAAGGAAACTTTACGTATGCTTATATATAAACAAAGAAATCACTTTTGTGTACTTCTATCCCAGGTCACTGTAAAGATGCCTCTTTTTTTCATTTTCACATTCATTATTGTATCTGGATGAATTACTTCATATAGCTATTTTAATAAATGCCTGCCTCCATGGCTAACATGCATGTTTAGCCAACTAATGGTGCCTACATGGCAATACTCTTTTGTTCTTGTTTTGTAGAGTTGCTTAGAAAGTGATTTTACATCTGGTGGAGTTTGTCATTCCGATTCCAAGATGACAAGTAACATGGTAAGGATAAAGAGAGTCACAGAGTAGAAGAGATCTGTGGAATAGCCTGACCTGGAGTGAGTATGATATATAGAGTAGCCCAAAGAAAATATTTTTTTATAGAATCATTAGACCCAGAGAACATCTGACCTGCAGTCAGAAGGACCCTAAGTCATTATAGACAGGAGAGATCCTTTCTTTTTTATAAGCACTTGTGTCCCAGGGACAGTAATAATACTGCTCAATATTTATGTAGCAGTTTACAGTTTAAAAAGCACTTTCATGGCCAGGCACAGTGGCTCACACCTGTAATCCCAACACTTTGGGATGCCAAGGCAGGTGGATCACTTCAGGTCAGGAGTTCAAGACCAGCCTGGCCAACATGGCATGCATAATTAAATAATAAATACACTAAAAATACAAACATTAGTTAGGCATGGTGGCACCTGCTTGTAATGCAAGCTACTTGGGAGGCTGAGGTAGGAGAATCATTTGAGCCTGGGAGGCAGAGGTTGCAGTGAGCCAAGATCGCACCAGTGCCCTACAGCCTGTACTTCTTAAAAGCTGGAATGGAAGCTTTTAAAAGCTGGAGAGAAAGATAGACCCCACAATTTTCTGTAAAACAAAACTGAAGGGAGAATGCTTGGGGTATTTAGGGGGATGATGCTGTTGCTACTATATTTTTGTTGTTATAATTCAGCTTTCCCACAACCCCACTGCTAGCTAAAAATATCTCAGCTCAACATGTTTTTGAGTGGTTACTACTGCATTGGCATCTCTTAAGCTCTGAAAAATCCCTAAATAAATATGCTGTTAGGTTTGGAAATACAGTATATAGTTTTCTTTTTCCTTGCCTCTGGGAAGTTATAGAATCACTCCAGGAAAGAGGGAAAAAAAGCCATCACAAGGGAAAAATGAAAAACTTTTTATTTAAAAAAAGTCACATTAATCCCCTAAATTGTGGTTTCTAAAGGAAGATTCAGCATCATCCAGTGATTAGAAACCCATACTAGAAGCACAGCAGCTAGAGGTTTTTTTCTCCATTCACTATACCTCTACTGATATAAAATTGTTCCACTGAAATATTTAAAGCTTCTCTAAAGATAGACATTTTCCTCCTAAACCACCCCTCCTATATTCTACTGTTACATAATAGAGAGTTTTTGTTTGATTGATTGTTTTATTTTGTTTGTTTGTTTTTGAAAGGGGGCAAGAAAAAGACTCTAGTCTCAACCTCCTTTTCACTGGCTTTTCCTGCCGTGTATTAACACTATGAAATCCCGTATGCATCCCTCATTCAAGTAATTTGCTGAGAGCAGCCCTGGGATAGCCATCCCTAATCCAGTTGCCTGGACTGCCCTTCCTGAGATACCAGCCCAAGTTTTCCATTCCCAAAGCATTGTTTCTGACATCCAAGGAGATGGAAGTTTCTGATCTCTCTTTGGATTGTCTCTTTTCTCTTGAGTTATCATAGTCACCTGTCATTTCAGCTCACCTTTCTGGGGGAAAATGTGGAGGTCAAAGAGATGATGACTACATGGACTCTCCAGAAAGGCATCCCACTCCTGGTGGTTAAACAAGACGGGCGTTCACTCCGACTGCAACAGGAACGCTTCCTCAAGGGGGTTTTCCAAGAGGACCCTGAATGGAGGGTTCTGCAGGAAAGGTAGCTACTTTTCTTCTTTTGGTCTAGCTTATCTTGTCTCAGTTTCCTCATTATTTCCTTAGCTTTCTCTCAGCTCCTCTGGCAACTTTGTAGAATGCTGGTTCCATATAGGAAGTAGAGGCCTAAAGTAGACTTGATAAGATTTAAAGAGCTTCACATGACCCAGACTACTTTGTTCAGCAGCACCATTCTTAGTGATTCCATCAGCCTTGAGAACCTCAGTTTTAATGCCGATGGTGGGTAAACTTATGTTATAATGCAGTGACTTCCAGGCCCTAATAAATCTTGTGATTGGCCTATACCTGGGAAGTATGACAACTGTCCTTCTTATAATCAGAGAAAAGATACCCTTATGTGATAAATTAGATGCTAAGATCTCCTGTTGCCTTTCATTTTTCACTAATAAACTATAAATATAATGTCTTAAAACATATGATGTTCTTAGTAATAATAAAAGCAAATCCAATTAAACACACTTGTCATCTTGTTCACCAGCCCATCCTGAAAAAACTTAGTAGGTAAAGACTACTGGAATCAAGTAACACACTGTCCACATTTCTCTGAACTATTGCTACTAACCATGGGTTCTTGGGCTGTCTATGCAGTAGAAATTGACATGAGGCCAAAAGAGTTTTCCCTGACAAGGCTTCATTGGAGCATATGCCCAGACATAAGGGAGGCAGCATGAGAGAGAGAGAGAGAGAGAGAGAAAGGGGGGGGAGAGAAAGAGAGAGAGAGAGAGAGAGAATTCCTTGACTGACTTTTCAAAAAGAGCTGGTAGAGATTTTTCATTAGGCAAAGGAATTGGTATCGGGGTAGGTTATGCAGTTTGGACTGGGCAAAGCACGTGAGGGATAAGGTATGCAGGTAAGCAGTACCTGGTTGCTATGATTATCTTGAGTAATGTAATCTGGCTAGAAGCAACAAGGCTGAAAACAGTTGTTCAGCATTCCTTCCCTAAGTCGGACACTCCACAACCTTGGTTATCTCCCAAGGCCAGCTCCTGGAATTAAAACGAATGTTTCAGACATGAAATTAAAAGACATCGTCCAAATATTATGGCATCAGTGAGGTAGTGGTGTAGGTTTTGTGATCATAGGGGATACAGGAAAGAATGCTGTAGTTGGAGTGAGCTGACGCCAAGCCCCCTTCCTGCTCTGTCTCATTATTAGCCCTGTTAGTAAGATGAATAAGGTTAATTTAAAATGAAATAATCCAAGTGAACCTTTTCTGGTTCTTATGATGATAATTTTGTTTTTAAAGAACTTAGCTATCAACATTAGAATTTTTCTGAAAATCAGAAACAATTAGAGATCTTTAACACAAAATTACTGGGCTTTTGCGGGGGTTGTTTAATCAGTTACGCATTTCCAATCCAATGGCAACTCTTATGGCACTTCTTACGTATGCATCCTTCTATTTTTCTGTGTGTTGTTTTGAAGTCTGAACTTCAGAGAGCTTAGACAAGTTTCAGCTTGGTAAACCAGACTGAATAATTTAATGTCTGCTTTATTATTGGGAAAGCAGGACTCACAATTATGTAACTTATCAAAATGTCATGAGAGAGTTCAAAACTGTAGCTGACCCAGAATAACAAAGATCTTCTACAATAATCTGTATTTTTCCACCTTCTGGGGCATTATTTAGACAATTTTTATAAAATGATGGCCCTCTGATTCATGCCTATCCAAATTCATGAAGTGCTATTCTCCCTTTCTCTACCCCCAGATGTGTTTATCTAGAAAAATCCCTTTTGTCCTGGAGCCAAGATGCACTGATGGAGCCCAATCCATTAAGTCTTAGATATTCATCTACGTGGATTTTTTCTTAAATCTTCTTCTTTTTTATTTTTTTGAGACAGAGTCTCCTGGAATATGGTACAATCTCGGCTCACTGCAACCTCCACTTCCTGGGTTGAAGCAATTCCTCTGCCTCAGCCTCCCAAATAGCTGGGATTACAGAGGCCCGCACTACCATACTTGGCTAATTTTGTGTGTGTGTATGTGGGTTTTTTTTTTTTTTTTTTTTTTTTTTTTGGTAGATACGGAGTTTCACCATGTTGGTCAGTATGGTCTCGAACTCCTGATCTCAAGTGATCTGCCTGCCTCAGCCTCCCAAAGTGCTGAGATTAAAGGCATGAGCCACAGTGCCTGGCCTTTTCTACCTTTTTGTATAAAGATTTCAGGTTTTCTGGTTAATTATCAGTACTCTAGGGGTAGCACGAGAATTATTTTTCCTGACCCTTACTAGACTAGAGAGAATCAGAGTATGTTGTCTCCTTTACTGCTTTACATTTTTCTAAGGATTAATGGACACTTCCTCACTTACTCTTCTGTCTGTTTTATACCTGTTGGTGTTATCAAGCACATGATTTTACATGTGCAGGATTACTATAGCTAACATGGCTTGATTTAATAGAGGAAATAAATTCTAGAGGCTGCTAGAAAGTTAATCAGAAAAAGATAGCCAATTTCCCCTATTTACTACAGCAGAGCCATTGAAAAGTAACTGAGACCTTTTCCTCTAATCCATTCTGCTTTCCTGCTCTCTGGATTTAGCTCTTCAACAGGTGCTAGGCTGTAGCATTGTTGACTATTGCAGTCATTCAGCAGTTGGGACGTTGGGTGTGAGTAGTTCTGTTGAACAAAGGATAAGTAGAAAATCACACTGCAGTAAGTTCTTTACTTCTTAAGGCTTTCCCTACAGCTTTGGCATAGTTATTTGAATCAGCATCAGACTGTCAGAGTTTTTGAAAATGGAAAGGAATATTGGATTTCTTTCTCATACAAACAGCAGAATATGTTATGGTATGAGATTAGGACAGCAAATGACACAAGTATTTGTGGCAGAGTTCAACCAGGTAGATATGGCTGCTCCTTTATAAGTATAATGGAATCCATTTTTGTATACTTAAGGGTATGCTAGTCTTAGCCTATAGAATTTATGGGACCACTTGTGGGCGGTGTGAAGGATGATGGGTACTTAGGGGCCTTTTAAATGTGAAAAAATCACAGCAGCATTCTTTTAGTCTGTAACTGTCTTTACTCTCTAACATAGGTACCTGTGGCATATCCCATTGACCTACTCCACGAGTTCCTCTAATGTGATCCACAGACACATTCTAAAATCAAAGACAGGTAATGAACTAATTAGCCAAACAGGCATTTCAATGTTGAAATTAAACATGTGTTGGGCTATTTGAAGGAAAGATACAATAAATACATCTAATAACAAAAGATTTATATTTGAGGGAAGTTGTCATTTATCCATATGTTATTTACTAAAATAACTCTTTTAGTAAGAAAGTCTGGATTTTTCATTCAGTGGGAAGTTCTCTTGTGCATTTATCATTTAGAGATAGATTATTTACATCAAGAAATGACAGAAATCTATCTTATGTCCTATAATACCCACTAATCCATTTTTACAGGTTATGCATGAGGAAAAACATGTTCGGTGGAAAAAAGCATGAACTTTAAAATTGGTTGCTTCTGGATTCAAATCCTCACTCTCTCACCTATTAGATGTGTGACCTATAGAAAATTTACAAACTTATCCTGGGCTTCGTTTTTTTTCATCTTGTGTTGAATAAGCACTAAGCCTCACAGAATCATTGAGGGAATATTATAATATAATTTTACCACCGAGTATAACGTATGCTGTATTAAAAATACATAGTATAATTTTAATTTTCCTCTAAACACTTTAATAAAATTTGAGAGGTTTTTTATCACAAAGTCTTGCTCAACCTGGAGTCCTTCTTTTACTGAAATGAACAAATAGATCACCTGTTTACTCATACATATTTCAATGACTAGTGACTAAACCTTGAGATAAGGATACCAGCAAATGAAGCTAAATTCCGGTCATGCTAGTCATCTGGCTCACTGGGCCCTTGCATGCCTGTTAGACCTGCATAGACAATTTTGGAGAAAAAATTCAGCAGTCCTATTTCTATGAATTAACTTATTTATAAATTTAATAAGGCCATCGTCCCCAAAAGAAATCATCCAGTGGACTATGAAAATGCATATCATTATGACTCTCCCCAGAATTTGTCTTCTCATTGATTTATAAGTGATTGGATTAAAACTAACAGTTGTGGAGATGTTCCTAATGTGTATGTTGGTAATAAAATACCTATACCAATTTTATCCTCTTAGATATTCTGGATTTACCTGAAAAGACCAGTTGGGTGAAATTTAATGTGGACTCAAATGGCTACTACATCGTTCACTATGAGGGTCATGGATGGGACCAACTTATTACACAGCTGAATCAGAACCACACACTTCTCAGACCTAAGGACAGAATAGGTCTGATTCATGATGTGTTTCAGCTAGTTGGGTAAGGTAACAATTCTTCTGTCTTTGTGGGAAATGACTGATCCCTAACAAAATATGCTAGACTTCAATATTGAATGTTCAGCATTGGTCATTTATTAGATATGGATTTGAATAGAATTCAAGCATGGACCACTAGGCCAAAGGCTATCCACTAACAAGGTATTTTGACCCATACTGTGTTTATAAATATAATCCAACATTTTTAAATGTGGAGAACTTTACATAAAAATCCTGACTTTTGGACTCTCTTTAAAATGATATTTGGCAACTGTGGGTCTTTATCCTGTGGGCCCCAGGACAGGTGAAAAGGAGGGTGTAGTGGGCCAGACACTCTTTAGGCGGTGCCTACTCTCTCCCAAGCACAAGTCTCAAATGGCCTGTTTCATTCACTTCGTGTGGACTCTATAAGTATTTGAGCTTTTGACCCCACATTTAAAATATATTTATGATTGTAGCTGCTATACCAAATACCTATGTAATCTCTTAAAGAAAAAGCATAAATATAGTCGTAACCGTTATAATTTTAAATGAGTTGTTATGAAATCTATTCATTACTTACACTGGAGAAATTAGTATGAAATTTGTAGGGAAATGAAGTAATAATTGGCTGTTTGCATTTATTCCTCTCTAGACTTTCCTGGAAGGACAAAGTGTTTTCTTTCCTTTTCTATTTCTCTTATCAACGGAATAATGTGTAGAATAAATCAGATCACAAGATCACCACTGGGTGGAGGGAACTGAGGAGCAGGAAGAATATTGTGTATTGTAAGCTTTCTCTGTTCTGAGAATTACTGTGATGCACTCACTTTATTCAATGTGACATATAATTTCCTTTCAGAAGCTTGTTTAGTTCAAATTGAGTGAAAGTGACCAACAGGACATCTCTCAGGCAAAGTTTTTCGGTACACTAAAATCCTCTAGTTAGAAAGGAAAGAAGAAGTGAGACTTAATCCTCAGTCCCATGGGTCTCAGGAACATCTTGGAGGCATAGCTCACTAGAGGCCAAAATTAGGAAAAACACTATCCTACATATAAGTGACATTGGAGGCCAAAATTAGGAGAAACACCATCCTACATATGAGTGAATGCATGAAAGGTGAGCTAAGAAGCAGGCTATTGCTAGTTGAAGGAGGTTTGCCTGCTCAAAGGAGATGCTCTGAGCAGACTGAAGAGAAGATAGATTAACAATACAAGACCAGGAAAATAATGGAGAATATTGAGAACTCAGCAAATTAAACTTTTAGGTAGTCGTGAAGTCTTCTTTGCTGTTTCTAGCCTATGCATTTGATTGCCTAAATTTAGCAGGAGGAAACTTGCAGTTACTGATGCATTGGTAGAAAACCAATCATCTTTTCTTCACTAAGTAGATAGATTAATGAGGTTAAGAATACAAATTTTATATGAAAACAGAAGATTTCAAGTACTACCTCTTCACTTACTAATTTTTTGAGCTTAGGAAAGCCTAAATTTTCCAGTCTTTAAAATTTTAGTCATAATAATATTTACCATACAGGGTTTGTAGGATTGTGTAAGGTAATGAAGATAAAGGAGGAAGTGCAGTACCTATTCAATAAATGTCAGCTGTTAACATTATAAGTATTATCTAATACAAATTATTTGAAATGTCATGAGATGAATAGGAAGAGGAGGTAACAACATAGAAAAGTACATTTAAAATAATGTGAAGTTGGGAAAAAAGCAGAATGTAAGTTTGTGTATTATTATGTTTGTTTGTAACTACATATGAAAAAATAAGTGCAAAGAGGAAACAAAAACCTGAAGGAATTATTTTAAAATGCTATTGGTGAGTGTGTAGGGTATTGAAATTATGAGTCTTCTCTAATTTCCAGTTGTTTTATAATTTGTTTATATTTACTTATATTACTTTTATAACAAAAGTAATTTGTATAAGGAAACAATTTAAAGTTCTCATAATAGATAAAACTAAATAAAATATTTTTACTTGCTGTTCTCTCTAAATACTATAAACCACTTTCCTCCTTGCTTTATGAAACATCTATTTAAGAATTGAAGGAGGTCAGGCACGGTGGCTCACGCCTGTAACCCCAGTTCAACCTTTGGGAGATTGAAGTGGGCAGAGCACTTGAGGCCAGGAGTTTGAGACCAGCCTAGGAAACATGGTGAAAATCTGTCTCTACTAAAAATACAAAAATTAGCCCAGTGTGGTGATGCACGCCTGTAATCCCAGCTACTCGGGTGACAGACATGTGAATTGCTTGAAGAGGCTGAGGTTGCAGTGAGCCAAGATTGCACCACTGAACTCCAGCCTGGGTGACCAAATGATACTCTGTCTCAAAAGATAAACAAACAAAAACAGAATTAAAGGAAACAATAGTGATCATATTTAGTTTGGAGACAGAAATTTTTTTCTTTTTAATTAATTTTTTTTTTTTTTTTGTAGAGACAGGGTCTCCCTATATTGTCCAGGCTGGTACTGAACTCCTTGCCTTGAGCACTTCTCCTGCTCAACCTCCCAAATTGCTGAGTTAACAGGCATGAACCATCATGCCCAGTCTAAATCAATCTTTACAAGAGGTGGTACTATTTAGTTCTTTAGTGGACAAGACGTGGTTACCCGTTATCCAAGAGCTGGCTCCAGAGCCATTCTCCTAACCATGACACAACACTGTCCCTTCTTCTTCTTCTTCTTCTTCTTCTCCTTCTTCTTCCCTTTTTTTCTTTTTTTTGAGGGTCTCGCTCTGTCACCCAGGCTGGAGTGCATTTGTGTAATCATGGATCATGGCTCACTGCAGCCTCAACCTCCTATGCTCAAGTGATCCTTCCATCTCAGCCTCCTGAGTAGCTGGGACTATAGGCACAGACCATCACACCCAGCCAATTTTTAAATTTTTTTTTGTAGAGTGGGGTCTGCCTATGTTGCCTAGGCTGGTCTCAAACTTCTGGGCTCAAGCAATCCTCCTGTCTCAGCTTCCCCAATTTCTGGGATTACGGTTGTGAGCCATCACACCCAGCATGGAGCCAGAATTTGGTGCAAGAATGGATATCTATTTTAGTTAGGTTTTCATACATTTTAAATGTAATTTAAAGACATGAGCCTTGTATGAGTTGAGTGGAATTGAAATGACAGCTTCAATTTGCTTATAGAAAAAGCTATATTTGCATCTTTTAGTCTCACATCTTGGAAATAAACCCCCAAATTGGTGCTTCAAGAATATAATTTTATTTCTCAAAGGTACAATCTAACCGAAATTGGATACAAGTAAGTAGGTATCAATTTTTACTGTCGGGCTAAAGTTTATGTTTATATATGTGTTTATTCTTTAAGCTAAGCAAACATTCAGATAACATTCTATGCATTGTTTGAAGCACAGCTAATGAGTGGCAGAGCTAAGATTTAAACCAAATGGTCTAGCTATAATGATCTACTTCTGTTATTGTTCTCTATTTCATATTTGTTTTAATGTTAAGAATGTTAAAAACTATAAGTTATGCACAAACCACTGACATTTGTTTTATACCTCAGTGCAGGGAGACTGACCCTAGACAAAGCTCTTGACATGACTCACTACCTCCAACATGAAACAAGCAGCCCTGTACTTCTCAAAGGTCTGAGTCACTTAGAATTGCTTTACCGCATGATGGACAGAAGCAATATTTCAGATGTCTCTGAAAACCTCAAGGTTTGTGTTGCTTTTAGAAAATGCATTAAGTAAATACACAGTGTCTGGAGTATCAGTGAGGCTCAGTCTGTTTTGTGTGAAGTCCTTGAGGTTAAATCATAAAGCAGCTCAGGAGACTGGCTGATAGCATGTAATAGTCAATGACCCTCATTCTTTATCATTGCCAGTTCTAAGAGCTAGATACCAGGATCACGTGCAAAGCATCTCTACTAAAGTTGATTTTATTTTATATCCATTGATATTGCCCTTTCAGATAGGAAATTAAACCATGTTTTAATGCAAAAACTCTATTTCTTACGTGTGGTGGGTAGGACCCAGAAAAAGAGAAGAAAAATACAAAGATACATTATTTAGGCAGAAAGTTTAGAGTTGAGCCCTTTAGATGGGCAAGAGCTGTGTGAAGAACTAAATTTAGCCTCTCTGTTAACCATCTCATATTTTCTGCAGCGTTACCTTCTTCAGTATTTTAAGCCATTGATTGACAGGCAAAGCTGGAGTGATGAGGGCTCAGTCTGGGACAGGATGCTCCGCTCTGCTCTCTTGAAGCTGGCCTGTGACCTGAACCTTGCTCCTTGCATCCAGAAAGCTGCTGAACTCTTCTCTCGGTGGATGGAATCCAGTGGAAAATTAAAGTAGATCTAGACTTCTGTCCTACTCTTTATTCTTTTCTCTTTGATGTAAAAGTCTTTGATCAAGCAAGACATTAGATCTAAAACCTTTTAGTGAGGATAGGAAAAAAAAAAGCATGCTGAGAATTACAAATCCTGTTTCATGCTCTCACATCGTAAGTGCTCAATAGATTTTGGGGAAAGCAAGGTTTAGGTGTCTGTGGGGAGACCTAATAAACATGGCATGATAATAGAAAGACAGCCATGTAGTAGAGGCAGGGGAGCCCAATCTCGAAAAGCAATGCCTTTTTAAAAATAAAAAAGATGTTAGAAGAAGCAATATGAAATATATATGCAGTTAAAACACAATTATCATTTGATAAAAGTCATTTTAAAAGAGGGAGTGTTACTTTTTTAAAAAATGTGTTTGCTACCTTATCAACCAATGCTAAAGGTCAAGCCCTAGCCCAAGTTACATCTTTGATTGGAAATGGATGACTTTGGCCATCTAAATGATGTGAATGGTGGCAAAATTAATTCTAGTGATGAATATAATCAGGAAGATGCCCAGTGATCAAATCCATTATGTTGCAGTTCAGTTGAGCAGCTTTAACCCAAGATACTGACAGAAGCCACTCAATCTTTTTAATGTAAGCCTTGATTTCTGTCCAACACATGCCTTTATATCATTATTTTTTAAATCTGACTCGAGTTGGATGTTTTAGGAAGTCAAATTTATATACAAATTAAGGAAAATTAGTGTTCTTAAAAGAGAAGAAAAAATTTACAATTTTGGTACCATGAAATGTAATGGTGTCCATTTTTCCTGTGCTGGTAGGTGCAGTGGCTCGCATCTATAATCCTGAACTTTGAGAGGCCAAGGCGGGTAAATCACTGAGGTTAGGAGTTCAAGACCAGACTGGCCAACATAGTGAAATTCCTCTCTACTAAAAATGCAAAAATTAGCCAAATGTGGTGGTGCATGCTTGTAATCCCAGCTAGTTGGAAGGCTGAGGTGGGAGAATTGCTTGAATCTGGGAGGCAGAGGTTGCCATGAGCCAAGATCACTTCACTGCATTCCAGTCTGGGCAACAGAGAAAGGCCCTATCTAAAAAAAAAAAAAAAAAAAAAAAATTCCTGTGTTAAATCATTATAAGATGGTATAACTTCTCTCCCTATAACTAAATCTCAGCAAGCTTTTTGAAATCCTTTCTTGAATTTTTCTTTTTAAAAAAGTAATTCAAGTTTTCTTCTTTTTGGACTTTTTTCCTTGTTGGGATTCAAGACTGAAATCAGTTTTAGAAAAAAAAATTTTTTTTTTAATCTTTTAAGTCTGTTAGTCTCTTCTTTTTGTTTCTGTTTGAATGGGTTGTATGAATGAAGCTAAATGTAAACATTCTGCTGCCCTATACAACATAGAATAGTATTATTTCATCTTTATGCTAGTTACAAGAAGGATCATCTTAACCTGCAGTAACCCGTATACAGTAGATACAAGTGTTCAACATGTTGAACATACCTATGAAAATATTCTAGGTAAAGCTTATTTATGCTTGTAATCAAAAATACGCAATTAAATATTTTTGTTTTTTCCAAACTCCAAGATGGCTAGTATGAATTTTAATGAAGAATTTCCTTTCATAAATTAATTGATTACTTCATTCATTGGTAGATTTGAAATATAACTAGTTGCATATTTCCTTTATGCCAGCCAGGCATTGCTGTAGGAGCTAAGGATAAAGTGGTGAACAAAACAACCATGTGGCCTCACTTCAGAGAGCTTACAATGTGTTTGTTACCAATTTTCATAAATTTATTCAGCAAAATACACTAAAATGAAAACAATATGTATTATAATTTAATTATTCTATCTTTATTACATTATTAAAATGTCACTTGGAATGTTTAAGTACATATAGTAGAGTGGAAATAGCACAAGTACGAGAATCACAGGTTTAAATCTCATCTGGAAAATGGCAAATTATGTCATCTTAGGCAAGTTACTTAACTTTTCTGAGATTTATTTCGGCTTTAAAAAAATCAGGATAATAACTATCTCAGAGGGTAGCTTTTGACAGTTAAATAAGATGTATGGAGACTAGTACAATCTCTACCACATGGTCCCTTCGTGACAAATGCAGATTTCTGGCTCCCTCCCAATGCTCTGCGTTGTGTTTCTTCTGAGAAATCAATAATAGTTCTCTTTGATCTATTGACATTTGGGATTAAAAATCACATGCCCATTTAGAATAAAAACTGGTTAATGTCGTCAAGATAATAAAAAATAAAAACAATGGTGTCTTTTGTAGAAGGACAGAAAATAATTTCACTGCATCTTACCAGTTTTAAAAAATTATATAATAACTAGACCCTAATGAATGGTACTAAATTGAGATTCTCTAGGCCTGGAGAGACAGATAACTCCCAGACAGGCCTTAGAAAATGCTTTCAACGAGGCCAAGTGCAGTGCCTCATGCCTGTTAGGCCAATGGGTGAGAAGATCACTTGAGCCCAGGAATTCGAGACCAGACTTGTCAACATCGTGAGAGCCCATCTCTACAAAAAAGTTTAAAAATTAGCCAGGCATGGTACTACGTGCCAATAATCTCAGCCGCTCAGGAGGCTGAGGAAAGAGGATTGGGTAGGAGGCTGAGGCTACTGTGAGCCATGATTATGCCAGTGCACTCCAACCTAAACAACAGACTAAGACCCTGTCTCAAAAAAAAAAAAAAAAAACAGAAGAAGAAGAAGAAAAAAATGCCCTCAACTTGGTGATAAAGTATCAAGTAATCATCTTTAAAAAAAATCTTATGGCATCAATAGTGGTTATTAAATGATAGAATTTATACAAACCAGTTGTTTTGTATTTCAGAAATCTTTTATATTTGTTGATTATATCAACTTTCTATTTTCACCTCAGAGTAGGTTAAAATTTTATGCTTATTTTTCTTGCTAACATTTTATCATAAGGAGATAAAACACAAATAATTTGCAGAGTTAAAGAACATAAAATATTTGTATGAGTTTGGCAGAGAAAAATATTTAATACATTGAGTACTGGAAATAATTCAGAGATGATTCTGTTATGAGCCTTAAAATTTTAATAAGAAAAAGTTTTTCTTTCATAAATTTTTTTCTTCATTTTTGTGCTTGCTATTACAGCATACCAACAGATGTTTTAAAGATTGTGTATTCTGTGGGTGCTCAGACGACAGAAGGATGGAATTACCTTTTAGAGCAATACAAACTGTCAATGTCAAGTGCTGAAAAAAACAAAATTCTGTATGGTTTGTCAACGAGCAAGCATCAGGAAAAGTTACTGAAGTAAGTTCAATAATTAAACTAAATTGTTATAAGTAAACTGACACAAAGTCAGTGAAGTGACTAAAACTTCAGCCACTAGTTTTAAAGGTGTAAGGTAATTGAATCAGAATGTATATGGCTTTAACTTTCAGAAAAGAATATATTGACAAAATGCAAATAGTGAAAACAGGTATTCCCTAGTTTTTAATCAAATGACTGATACTAGACAAATGGTTGTGTTTTATCTTCAGAATCTTGAAGGAAGATTATTGTTGTAAAAATACATTCTTGCATATAAAATGTGTACACGATGCTAATCAAAGTTCTTTGAAATAATAAGTAAACGTTTTTGCTAGGAACAAAATAAAAATTATTTCTAAAAAAGGTAAAAGTTTAATTGGAACATTAAAAATGTTAGCCACTAGAAAATTTATTGTTTTGGGAATTATACTTTTATCATGCCTCTTTCTGTTCTTTTAATATATTGGTAGCTTGAGTTAATGTCCATGTACATAATACCTACCATTTAGAAACAAATGATTTTTCTTTCTTCAGGTTACTTGAACTAGGAATGGAAGGAAAGGTTATCAAGACACAGGACTTGGCAGCTCTCCTTCATGCAATTGCCAGAAATCCAAAGGGGCAGCAATTAGCATGGGATTTTGTGAGAGAAAACTGGACCCATCTTCTGAAAAAGTTGGTATTCGTTTACATTCAGTGTGTGTTCTTCCATGCAGATGTCTCAGTTGCCCGAACCAAGTGTAATTAAATGTTTCTCAAAGTGTATAAATGATACCATTTGTATTCAAATAGTTCAGTGAAGTGAACTTTGAAACTCCCTAGCCCAAATTATCCTATCCAGGAGTGTGGGAGAGACATGAGAATAAGGGAAGGGGGAAACAACCTTCTTTCACTGAGTCCAGGCAAAAAAAACCTCTGGAGCAAGTCCAAGTTGAATTAAATGCAGTCATCAGCCCCCTCCCACCATCCCTTCTTGGCTGTCTCCTCAACCCAGAAGAATCTTGAGACGTCTTGTAGAGTGCATCACACACATGTGGCCTCCTTTGTTCATGCAGTTTTGTACTGGGGGAAAACCTCAGGAATTTTGGTAAGAGCTACTCTTCACCCCTAGAGCCCCTGTGGAGGTGGCACAGTGGAGACCTTGGTGCAGGTGAAAGAAACCCAGTCAGGAGTGCTTGGGGAGATCTCCCTCCAAATTGTTTTGGTTCTGTCTTTTCTGGGATTTCAACTTTGGGAAGAACTAGAGCTCACTTCAATATGTCCCTGGGTTTAAAATAACCAATAATGATTAGATTTTGTTGAAATGTATAAGACAGTGCTGCTTTCTCTCTTTCTCTCTCTCTATATCTTTCTCTCTCTCCCCAAATCTAAAAATGTCATTTATGACTTGTATGGAAATATCTTGAATCGGAGGGGTATGATTTGCTTTGTTTATGTCAGGGTCAGTTAGCATCCCTGATGTCATTAATTCCTAGTTCCTTTTCTCTCATTTCATAGCTATGCAAGGTTTAGAGTTCTCAGACAGCTTTGCGTAAGCAAAAAGCGCATTTCCACTCCTCTCCCACATGCTCATTGGCATCCACATGAGATCAAATAGAAACTGCTTTAATATGTATGTGTCTGTGTGTGTGTTTCCTTTAAAACTCTACTCGAACCATTGATTTGTCTGTTTGCATGATTGTCATTTTCCTCCTGAAATGATCAGACTTTTCCTGCAATGTTGTGGATTTCATTTTAAACTGGAAATGATGCCCCTGACCAACCATGTGCAGAGCCTAGGTTTGGAACCATTTTTTTTCTGAGCTGTAACTATCCTCTGCTTTATCAGCATGAATCACTTTGACCCATGGTACAGTACAAATTTTCCATATATAAAACATTGGGTTGAAGGATGCATTCTGTGGCCATGAATGAGAATTCAACCAAGTAACATTGTCCCACTAAACACAATGTTTAAACGTGGTGGTATCCAAAATGGGATACAGAAGTATGCAAGAAATGCAATACATTAGAATGTCTATTATTTCTTATCTCATTTTAAATTTTATATTGTTAGAAATTCATAAACATAAATGATATATGGTATAAAAAATTAAATATTTATATTATTTCTTATTTTATCCTTTTAATTTTTATCATATCTTAATACATGCATATAATTTATAAATAAAAATATGCATATTGGGAAGTTTTTGCTCAAAAAATCTTTACTGACAGGAATATGTAATGAAAAAAAAGTAGGGAACACTGCTTTAAACAGAAACATAAATTTAAACATAAATATTTCAGAATAACTAACGTATTTCCCAAAGAAGCTGTATCTATGTTTTCATTGTATAGTAAAATTTGCTGTTTCACAGCTTTAGAAGTGTATTGGATTAATGTTATTATGGTAATTAACAGTATCTATTATAATACACAAGCTTATCACATAGTTATTTACATACATTAAAAATATAATACAGGATATAATAAACATAAGGTCAGTAGTTCTATGACCTAAATCTATGGAATTTTTTTTTATTTTCAGATTTGACTTGGGCTCATTTGACATAAGGATAATCACCTCCAGCACAACATCTCACTTTTCTTGCAAGGATAAATTGCAAGAGGTTTGTGACTTACTGTTGTTAACAATTTTGAAATAAATGTTCAAATTGTAGAATTGAAAGTAAACTTAGATACAATCTGATTTGAAGTTCTCATTTTATTTTTTTAAAAAAGTTTTTTTGTCCAATGCCATCTAGAAAGTAAATGGAAGGGGCAGGATTAAAACCTGACTCTTAAAATACATGTATTTGTAGTATTCAAAATGAAAATAGACTTGAGAGATAAGTCCTTTTGTATTATTTATTTCATATTGTATTATAATGCAGGAGTGATTATATTAAAGTTTGGAAGCATACTTAATGATCTTTTTAACAAACTATTGTTGGTAATTTTAGTTGTCCTTAAAAAAAAGCATTCTATTCTTTGCATCTTCTTTTCACAATAAATCTTGAATTTATTTACCCTTTAAGCAAATTCCAGAACTTAATCATAATCCCAGCTAACCGTTTACTTAATCCCAGCTCACTGTTTACTCTGTGACTTGGGTAAATCACTTAACTTCTTTTTTTTTTTTTAAGAAAGAGTCTCACTCTGTCGCTCAGGCTAAAGTGCAGTGGCACAATCTTAGCTCACTGCAACCTCCACCTCCTGAGTTCAAGCAATTCTCTGCCTCAGCCTCCCAAGTAGCTGAGATTGCATGCACCCACCACCATGCCTGGCTAATTTTTTTGTATTTTAAGTAGAGATGGGGTTTCACCACTTTGGCCAGGCTGGTCTTGAACTCTTGACCTCGTGATCCACCCTCCTTGGCCTCCCAAAGTGCTGGGATTATCCCAGTCATCACTTAACTTCTTTAGCCACAGTATGTTCACTTGTAAGATGAGAATTTATAATTTTTGCCTTATTTTACCTATTGTTTGAAGATAAAGTGAATAGTTATGCAGAAAAGAAGAAAATAATCTTTTAGAGGTGGCAGAGAAATGCCTATACCTGTGTGTATATAATTTGTCTGGCTAATTTTTTTATTTTTTATTTTTCGTAGAGTTAAGGGTTTTACCATGTTGCCTAGGCTGGTATTGAACTTCCGAGTTCAATTGATCTGCCCATGTTTGCCTCCCAAAGTGCTGGGATTGCAGGTGTGAACCACCACACCTGGCCAACACAAAGTGTTTTATGAACTGTCAGTAATTTTTTCTTGCATATTTTACAGGTTAAACTATTTTTTGAATCTCTTGAGGCTCAAGGATCACATCTGGATATTTTTCAAGTTGTTCTGGAAACCATAACCAAAAATATAAAATGGCTAGAGAAGAATCTTCCTACTCTGAGGACTTGGCTACTGGTTAGTACTTAAATAGTCAATAGAAAGAGCACATCAGACATGACTGCCTACATAAAGTCAAACGGAGTAACAGCAGCAAAGATCAAGTCAAGAGCTATGGATATTTTGTCTAACCAATAAGAAGTCTCAAGAAATCAGCCAGTGCAGCTGCCTGCTCTCAGCTATCATATCCAGCCAAAAGATGCATGATGATGGAGTGGTGGGGGAAGGGCAGTTTGTATCCTATTTAAAAGTAAACTTCCTGAATAATGGATATATGTGGAGATACAGAAATAGATATATAGATATACCTATAATTGTTTTGCCTCAAATCACTTTCTCCATTGCTTCACACTATGCCACTATTTTGCTTCTTTAATTATTTTTAACATTGCTTAACATCCTGTAGTTTGCCAAACCAGTTTTCCATACAAGGAAAATTAGCCAATACATAAAAGAAAAATCTGTCTTTCATTTATATCCCTTTATCGCCTCACTCTCCCTCACCTTCAACTCAACCTGAACTAAGCAGTTTATTTAATTTTTACCATTCATGAAAAATCTGATACAAACTGAAAGGGCAAGGATCAGGAAACCAGAGACTTCGTCACCAAATCTCAGATTATTAGAAACTAGATGTCAGGGTTTATCAAGGATGCCAGGAAGGCCTTTTGGTTTCAAGTCTCACATTCATGAAGAACCCCAAGGGTAGATTTTTGAGAACATTCCAAATGAAGTTGAATCTGCCCTCACAGAGATACAAGAGGGAAAGGAATACAGTTCATATCCTATTGCATTTTTTTCTTTTTGAGACGGAGTCTCGCTCTGTTGCCAAGCTGGAGTGCAGTGGCGCAATCTTGGCTCACTGCAACCTCCACTTCCTGGTTTCAAGTGATTCTTATGCCTCAGCCTCCAGAGTAGCTGGAATTACAGGCACCCGCCACCATACCCAGCTAATTTTCGTATTTTTAGTAGAGACGGGGTTTCACCACGTTGGCCAGGATGGTCTCGATCTCCTGACCTCATGATCTGCCTGTCTTGGCCTCCCAAAGTGCTGGAATTACAGGCATCAGCCACCGCACCCAGCCATGCTATTGCATTTTTAATAAATCTTTTCAAATTTGCAGAATTAGATTGCATTGTATATTTTGGGTTAAATCATAATTGAATGTAAATATTTAAATGCATCACCATATTTTATAACCCAACTTTAGCATTTCTTCATATTTTACCTCCTTCTTTTAAGGGAGCCTCTTGCTCTCTGAAATGCCCTGCTAAATGCTTCTCTTAATTATCTGAATAAGGTAGTTTGGAATAAATAAAGAAAAGGTCACTCTACATGCAGATAGCAAACTTAATCAATTTGTGATCCTATATATGAGTCAGTATGCAAATACAAATAAGTTTTAGAAAGACTTGAAGCAATATATAAATGACTGACATTTGCGTTATTTAGGAAAGCTGGGGATACTGGGTCTAGAGGGGAAGGTGTTATCCAATCCACTTTGGAGCAATATCATGAAGGTCAGTGTTAGTCCATATACCTTTCTTTGATGCCACAGTCAGAGATAGAATGCAGTTTGGGTGGGCCATGGATGTGCCCCAATACAGTACACATGTTTTGTTAAATTTGTTTTCAGATCATTTCATGTAATCTTTGAAGTATCTTTCACTCTAATTTTGATGTGGTGGACCTACCGTGGTTTATATAACATCTATATCACTTGTTTTTATAATACCTATAGTGATATCCTATAGAATTACATGTATTTTAATGTAAGAAAATTGAAAAAGTAAAAAATACTGTTTTTGCACCAAGATAATATGTAAATTAAGCAGTAAAATGTGTATGAGTTTCACTAGAACTGTACCATCAACAATGTTTCCATAAATATGCAGAGTTCTTTCTTTTGTATTGTTATATACCATAAATTCCCAAGTCTTTAATTCTCTTCCTTCCAGTTCTTTATTTAAATACAATATTGAATTCAATTGCAATTTCTAGGATTCTAAATAATTCAGTAAAGAAAGTAGCAATTTTATTATTTAATGATAATATGAGAATTACTGTGCCAATACTGTTGTGATAAATGAAATAGTTTTTAAAAAATAAATATATGTACTTATTAGTGTAGTATTTCAAAAGCCTTATGATAGATGTTAGGCCACCAACACCAACCTCAGACTTGATTAAGTTACTTTACTTTCTTTTACCTGAATGAATACAATGTGAAAAAGTTATATACAAGATCATGAATGTATGATGGGGTGAGCAGATACAACTTATCTGGGCTTCCCCCATTCTTCACAAGGCCCAGTAAGAGTTATGTGGTTCCAGCAACCCATTCATAATGAGAAATCTTTTAGGTTATGAAAGCCCAGAACCAATGGCTTTGTGTGGGGGAGAGTGGACACTTTGGCCCTTAAGAGTCTAATTAGCTAAGTGCAGTGGCTTATGCAGGTAATCCCAGCACTTTGGGAAGCTGAGGGTGGATTACTCGAGCCCAGGAGTTCAAGACCAGCCTGGGAAACCTGGGAAAACCCTGTCTCCACAAAAATTAGCTGAGCATGGTGGTGCATGCTTGTAGTCCCAGCTACACGGGAGGTTGAGGTGAGAAGATCACTTGATCCTGGGAGGCAAAGGTTGCAGTGAGCCAAGATCATGCCACTGCACTCCAGCCTGGGTGACAGAGCTAGACTCTTTCATTAACAACAAAAAAAAGGAGTCTGACTGCCATAGTAAGGATTTTCTTGTCCTATATCAGTACATGCTTCTGTACTTCATTCCTTGCTGTCACATTGAGCCCATTTGAGATTCTAGACAAGCAGACCTGGCCAGAAACTACTGCAAGGAATCCTGATTTTCTGATGAAGTTCCTGTGGTTTTTGGTTTTTTAAAGCCTCCAAATAGTCATAGGAACTACTTTTACATCTGAACACTGATGTCTACCAAACGTGTCTGCTCAAAATGACTTCTGCAATTTTTCCTTCACTTACATTCTTTATTGACCTTTCATTCATGTAACCGTGTATCACTATTTTTAAATTTTTTTTCTTTTTTTTTTTGAGATGGAGTCTTGCTCTGTCACCAGGCTGGAGTGCAGTGGTGCCATCTCAACTCACTGCAACCTCCACCTCCCGGGTTCAAGCAATTCTCCTGCCTCAGCCTCCCAAGTAGCTGGGACTACAGGTGCCTGCCACCACGCCTGGCTAATTTTTGTATTTTTAGTAGAGATGGGGTTTCACTATGTTAGCCAGGATGATCTTGATCTCTTGAGCTCGTGATCCACCTGCCTCAGCCTCCCAAAGTGTTGGGATTACAGGCCAAAGTGTTGGGATTACAGCCACCTTGCCCAGCCAAAATTTCAACATGTAGTGGTTTACAACTTTAACATTTACAGACTTTAAACCAATCACATATTTGGTTGTCTGCTTCCTGGTATCTTAATCTCATCAAAGCCAAGTGTCCAAATCATAAGGAAGAAAGTCTGAAAAGGATCATGAAAGAAGTGGCTTTACTAGGTCGAAGCATATGTATATTTCATGTAATGTTCTATTTAATAAACTGTGCTGCATAGTTTCCTTAAAAGGGTGTGAATTCGCTTTCTTATTCATACGTTCTGTAGTTGTCCGTACCCAATGTTAATCTCTGATCTCTAGTACTATTTAAAGTACCCCTTCCTCTGATATCTTTCTGTATCCTCTGGTTTTAGATGAGTCTTTTGTAAAGAGACTGTAACTGAATTTTGTTTTTCTTAATGCTCCCTAGCTTGGGTAGGCCCTGGGCTTTGTCATCTGTCCCCAGCACTCTCAAAGGTATAAAAATGGAAGCTTCAGATGTTCTCGAGGTGAAAGTTGGCCTCAGTCTTTGGCTTACCCCTCAGGATTCCTGCCTTCACTTAGTTTTTGATCCCAGAGTATTCCTTACTAACTTTCCAGGTCATCAATGCATTAAAATAATTTTATTCTACATTTTTAGTTATTTTTAGCAGGAAGGTCAGTTAAGGTACTTGTTCTAGCATATTCCCAGAAACCATAATAATTTGTTTTCTAATGTACAAATACCTAAGTCTGCATCATACTTAGAAAGCTGGCAGTATAAATAGATCATTTGTTTAGGATTTAAATCGGGAAAATATTTAGTATTCATAGTGAGAAATCTTTAAAAAGTCTGAGAAATATATATTAACTAATAAACAAGGTAGAAAAACATTTTTATTTCTTACTCACTTCTATAATCTTTCCTCCCCAACCATAAATTCAAGATCTTTTACAAATGTATTATTCTTTCTTCCATATGTCCTAATCCTCTATAATGCTGACAGATAAGGTCAGGAAACTGGTTTTCTATTCTCAGTACGTGACTCAGTAATTCTCATCTTTGTATTTACACACATGATTTCCCACACTTCAAAATTCATGCCTTCCTTTGTTGAACTGATATCTGTTGAATGTCATATTTCTTTCTTTCAATACTATATCTCAGGTTCATTCCTCCGTAAGGAATTCTCATAGTGATACCACCTGGGAGTCCCTCTAGTCATCCAAACAATACCACAGTTAAAATTACAAACCTCATTTTAAATTAGGCAGAATAAATTGTCTATGAAAAGACTGAAAAGATACAAAGGACATTTTTTCTCAGTTTTAAAACTGTATTCCATTTTAAAAACTGTTTTCTAGTAAACTAAATTTGGAAATTCTAACTCGTCTCTCATATTTTGAGTTGGATTTGGGAAAAGGATAGATAGAACGCTCTTTTAAAACTCAAAAACGGAAAGATGCCAGGACGGGGCTTGGGGCACTTTTTCTAAAAAGGAAAGAATTGTCTCTGTGGCATAAGACTGCTGGCATATAATTTTATTTTCTTTCTATTCATACCTCCAGATGTAGAGCCAAAGACCAAAAGCAGGAGTCTTAGAAGGACAAACAGGGCTTTCTAACTGGTTAGGAGCAAACGAGTAGAGAGACTTGAGCTAATGGGAATCAAAGAAAAGATCTGGTTTGAAACAATTACGCACAATCTATATGAACAAGACAGAGCCCACAGCTGTCAGACCCTCTGTCCTGGGTGAGTTAATTTTACTCACACTCAGAGACTGAATTAGAGTTACTTGAGCAACAGTGAATACGTGTTAGTTAATGAAAGGGGATGGACAGCATTTAAAGATTTGTATTTACTTATTCTTGTTCTAAGTTATGCCTTATCTGTAGATAAAAGTTATGACGTTACTAATCAAAGCACAGATAAAAGAAAAATGTTCTATCTTAACAGAGAAGCCATTATCAGATAAGAAACACATATTATTCTTTTAGTTTCAAACAACTGTGCCTCTGGGAAGCCTATTAGGATTTTTTTTTTTTTTTTCAGACAAGGTCTTGCTCTGTTGCCCAGGCCAGAGTGTCACGATCGTAGCTCACTGTAACTTTAAATTTCTGGGTTCAGGTGATCCTCCTGCTTCAGCTTACTTCCCAAGTAGTTATGATTGAATATGTGTACCACCATGCCTGGCTAATTTTTATTTTTTACTTTTTGTGGAGATGGGGGTCTCACTCTGTTGCCCACACTGGTCTCAAGCTCCTGTCCTCAAGTGATCCTCCTGCCTCGGCCTCACAAAGGGCTGGAATTACAGGCATGAGCCACCACACCAGGTACTGGCTGTTTGGATTTTAAGGCCAAAGGGAACAAACTACGTGTGGACCCCTCAGTCTCACTGAGGACCTGGAAAGAAATAGCAGCAGCAGTGCTGGTCTTGCAAATACAAACCTAAAAAGTGCTGTCTAAAAAAGGAAACTTCATACATGTCAAAATATATCTCCTCTTATTCAGTTGCCTTTTCTTTTACAATTTCACCATCATGAATTTATTCTTTTGGACGAATAAAAAGTTTAAATATTATATTGTAACTCACTAGTCATGCTTTAGTGTGACATTTTTTAAAAATTTAGATTTTGTTTATAGCCAGCTAAGCAAAGGGCCCTGAGGAGAGAAAGAGGACGCTGAAGTTGGACAAGGGCTTGGGGAGTGAATCGTGGAAAGTGGCCAATAGCTTAGAAAGTACTGGTTGGGTAGGAAGGTCTTGAGGGCAGTATCTGTCACTTACTCAAGGATGTTTCACACAGATGTCATTTGATAAATATTTATTGGCTGTAAAGCAGCACATGGGAGCGAGGAAGAAACATGGAAAATGTGCCTCAGGCTGATCCTGCTAGTACATGATGGTATATGTCAGTATCATGTTTCATGTATTATGTATATAGCCTCTGTGCTTGTCCTGATTGGCCCAATAAATCGTATGTGCCATAAAAGCCAAGCGTTAGCTCCTGTTTTGTTTTGAGGTTCTTTGAGGCCCTGCACACCAGGGGACCTCCATAAATGGTGCTAACTGACTGACAGCCTGTGCTGGCAACCATCAGCCAAAGGGAGGAAAAATGCACCTGAATCAGCTGAGAGTCAGCCAAGAATTATAGTCAAATGTAATTTTTGACACAAATATTACAGGACCTTCTCATGCTAAAAAACAAACAAAAAACTGAAGGACACATTTTATGGGAGTGAACCTTGGACAGGCTCTATTTTAGCATAGCTATAAGAAACAAAGGAAAAGGAAAACTAAATCAGAATATTCAAGAGTATAAACATCTCTCCAGAAAGAGCAAGTCGATAACAATTCGGACTGGCAGATTTTTTTTTTTTTTTTGAGACAGAGTCTCGCTGTTGCTCAGGCTGGAGTTCAAATGGCACAGTCTCGACTCACTACAACCTCTGCCTCCCGGGTTCAAGTGATTCTCCTGCCTCAGCCTCCCAAGTAGCTGAAACTACAGGCACCTGCCACCACACCCAGCTAATTTTTGTATTTTTAGTAGAGATGGAGTTTCACCATGTTGGTCAGGCTGGTCTTGAACTCCTGACCTCAGGTGATCCACTTGCCTCGGCCTCTCAAAGTGCTGGGATTACAGGCCTACGCCACCGTGCCCGGCCCAAGATCATTTCTAAAAATGTTTTTTCCTATCTTCTGACTTTTATAGAAGAAAGCCTATGATTGGTTTGTATGGTTCTATAGCCAGGCCCATCATCCTAGTCACTTTCTGGCTTTGGTAGGCCCCATCCAAGCTACGGCTTAGATGCCAACTCAACACTGAAAACTTAGTTTCCCAGGACATTATTATTTTAAATGATCAGATTGGAATATGTTGCCATTACAGAAATTAATTTGCTATTACAGTACGTTTTGCAAGTCTAAACTGCTTTGCATGTGATCTACATGTTATTTAAATTTTATAATTCACATTTAATAGTAACAGCAAACACATTTTTAGTGCTTACTTTGTGCCAGTCTCTGTTCTAAGTATCATTATGTGACTTTGTCTCATCCTCACACTAACTCTGTGAGGGGACTTGTCCTCATTTTACAAAGGAGAAAGTGAAGCTCAGGGAACCTGCCCCAGGCGCAGAGGTAGGAAGTGGCTGGGGCAGAATTTGAACCCTTAGAATCTACGTCCAGGGAACAGGCTCTCACCTCGGTCTTGGGCTGCTCTTCATTTACTCTAAGATTTCTGTAGTGCAGTTTTTACTAAACATACTGCTCCTCATTTACCCTAGAATTCCTGCAGTGCAAGATTATCTGAAGACCACCTGTGTCATAATCACTTGATAAAGATGAGGATTTTAGGCAATATCCCAGACCAACTGAATCGAAATTTTGAGGACCAATGCCTAGAAATCTGTTTTGTTAACACGCTCCCCGAGAAATTCTAAGTCACCACAGTTTGGCCGTGACTTCCAGAGTGAAGATTTTCTTTCTAAGCATTTCTAGTAAGCTTAAGTTTCCCATTTGAGAAAAAATGGAAATAATATATCTATACCTGTAGGATGTTCTATAGCATTTCTGTTTCTAAATAGGTCAACATTTAACTGAATGAAATCTGTATCACTTTTAATAGGAGCAACCATATGGGGGAAAACAAACTTGCTTGAGCAATGGTGAATGGAGATACTCAAAGTACAATACACATTACTGTTTCATTTTAATCAAGCATAATTATTATGGTCTTTAAAAATTATAACCTCAAGTCTTTCATCTATATCAGTTTTACTGAGATAAAATCTACATGGCATAAAATTCACCCATTTTAAGTTTATAATTCAATGGTTTTTAACATAGTCACAGGGTTGAGTGCCTAGCAAAATGATCAATTTCAGAATGTTTTTTTCATCATCCTAACAAAAAACCCCATACCTATTAGCAGACACTTCCCATTCTTGCCTCCCTTTAGTCTAAGGAAATCACTAATCTACTTTCTGTTTCTATAGGTTTGACTAGTCTGGACATTTCATATAAATGGAATAATATAATATATTTCAAATAAATGGAATCACAACAATATATGGTCTTCTGTGACTGATTTCTTTCACCTAAAGTAATTTTTAAAGGTTCATCTATGTGGTAACATGTATCAGTACTTTGTTCCCTTTTACTCTTGAATAATATTCTATTATATAAATGTTTCGCATTCTATTTACCCATTAATCAGTTGATGAACATTTATGTTGTTTACACTTTTTGGCTATTGTGAATAATGCAGCCATGAACATTCACATACTAGTTTTGTTTTTCTTTTTCCAAGACAGGGTCTTACTCTGTTGCCCAGGCTGGAGTGCACTGGTGCAATCTCAGCTCACTGCAGCCTCGATCTCCCAAGCTTGAGCAATCCTCCTCCCTCAGCCCCACAAGTAGCTGGGACTACAGGTGTGCACCACCATGCCCGGCTAATTTTTTATTTTTTGTAGCGACAGGGTTTCATCATGTTGCCCAGGCTGGTCCTGAACTCCTGAACTCAAGTGATCTGCCCACTTTGGCCTGCCAAACTTCTGGGATGACAGGCGTGAGCCACCACACCCAGCCATGTACAAGTTTTCGAATGTGCATAAGTTCTGTGGTCTTTTGGCTATATATCTAGGAATGGAATTGCTGGATCACATAACTCTTGCTTAACCTTTTGAGGAACTGCCAAATTGTTTTTGAAAGCAGCTACACCATTTTACATTCCCATCAGCAGTGTATGTGGCTTATAACTTCCGTACATTTTTGCCAGCATTTACTATTATCTGGCTTTTTTATTCTAGCCATCCAAGTAGATATGATGTGGTGGCTCATTTTGGATTTGATTTGCTATTCCCTGATGACTAATGACACTGAACATCTTTTCTCATTGGCCACTTGTGTATCTTCTTTGGAGAAATGATATTCAAATCCTTTGCCTACTTTTAATGGGATTATTTATCTTTTATCATTAAGTTTAAAAATTATGTATTCTAGATAAAAGTCCCTTGAAAAGTCTCTTGGTTTGTAAATATTTTCTCCCATTCTGTGAGTTGTCTTTTCATTTCTTTTCTTTTTTTTTTTTTTTTTTGAGACGGTTTTACTTTGTTGCCCAGGCTGGAGTGCAGTGGCATGACCTCTGCTCACTGCAACCTCTGCTTCCCAGGTTCGAGTGATTCTCATGATTCTCATGCCTCAGCCTATTGAGTAGGTGGGATTACAGGCAAATGCTGCCATACCCAGGTAATTTTTTGTATTTTGTATTTTTGGCTAAGCTGGTCTTGAACTTCTGGCCTCAAGTGATCCACCCGCCTTAGCCTCCCAAAGTGCTGGAATTACAGGCATGAACCACCGTGCCCAGCTGTCTTTTCATTTCCTGATGTTATCCTTTGAAGGATACTTTCTTGATACTTATGTTCAACCTTATTTTTATTAAAATGAAGTTGTTATGAGTTAAATAGTGCCTTCCAAAATTTATCTGTTAAATTTACAATCCCCAATATTTCAGAATGTGATGTTATTTGAAATAGGGTTGTTGCAGATATAATTAGTTAATATAAGGTCATTTTGGAGTAGGGTGGGCTTCCAATCCAATGTGACTAGTGTCCTTATTAAAAGAGGAAGTTTGGACACAGGTATGCACACAAGAAGAATGTCATGTGAACACTAGGGTTACCTGCCACAAGTCTGGGGTCTATTAGAGAGGCCTAAAACAGATCCTTCCCTCATGCCTTTAGGGGGAGTATGGTCCTACCTACCGACCCCTTGATATTGGACTTCTAACTTCCAGAACTATGAGACAATAAATTTCAGTGGTCTAAGTCATTCAGAATGCACTAGGTTTTACAGGAGCCCTAGTGTTAGAATAGGTAGCCAGGCAGACATGAGCAAGGCAGCAGAGCTCCCCACACGTCTACTATTTTAGAGAGGCAATTGTTAAACTGTCTTCCTGCCAGCGCCAGGGAAAGACAATCTCCTAATAGATAGAAACCCCCTGAAGCTGGTGATCAGCAGCTTCGCAATAAGGTCTCAGGAGTTGGGTAAGAGGACTCAAGCGTGCGCACTAAGAGGCAAATGGCATGTAACCAGTATATGACCTTCCTCTAGGATTGCTCAACTGGTAAGGGCAAAACAACTCAAGTGAGCATGTGTACAACTTCAGTAAGGTGATCCCTCCTTAGTTCTGGCAGGTCACTGCACATGCAGACAGCCCACCCCAAGGGAAAAATCAAGGGAAGAGACACAGAAATCCTGGCACCATGCCAATGTGTAAAACCCCAAGTCAAGGGCCCAACAGTGCACTTGGATCTCTCAAGTCACTTACTTGGCCCTCTTGTAAGTGTACTTTACTTCCTTTCGTTCTTGCTCTAAAACTTTTTGATAAACTTTCACTCCTGCTCTAAAAGTTGCCTCGGTTTCTCTGCCTTATGCCCCTCAGCAGAATTCTTTCCTCCAAGAAGGCAAAAATAGAGTCTCTGCAGACCTGACAGATTTGCCATTGCTAACACTAGCAAACTAATACAGATGCTTGAAATAACAGTTAGATCTACCTTTCTCCCTTCCTTCCTTCCTTCTTTCCTTCCCTCTTTTTCTTTCTTTCCCTTCTTTCCTTCCTTTTTTCTTGAGATGGGGTCTCACTCTGTCACCCATGCTGGAGTGCAGTAGCATGATCTTAGCTCACTGCAACCTCTGCCTCCTCCATTAAGCACCTCAGCCTCCTGAGTAGCTGGGACTACAGGCATGCCTGGCATAAGTTCTTAGTATCTTCTGGGGCTCTGTAATGGGTGGTGGCCACTCATATTTAGCTCAGAATAAATCTTTTGAAATATTTTAGAGTTTGGTTCTTTTCATTGACAATAATATACCATTTCTTGGTTTGTAATCCTAATTATATTAATCAATTATATAAAAATTACATTGTATTTAATGGCTCTATCTTTACTTTTCCTATATAAGTGCCTTAGGGTTTTAAAAACATTAATATCAAAGTATTATTAAAATATGTCGTTGTTTATAATCTTTAGTGAACATTTAGGTTGCCTGCCTGACATTTTGGTTGCTTAACTCCTGTAAACTAAAAATAAATTTCTAAGCCTTCCAAGTGACTGAACAGACCATGCCTTGGCCAACGGGACCCCAGAGTAACCTTGAAAACTAAATTCTGATTCATGACAGGATACTCGGGTCAAACAAGCCTCATTATACTTCTTCCTCAATATTCAGGATTAACCTGTCTTCCCTAAGGACTAACCAGAAACCAGCCCTTTTGAAAGATTTCACCACTGATATCGACCAACCACCTGATGTTACCTCTAGTTTTTTGCCTAAGAGACAACCACATGGAGTGGTTCTGTCCCATCTCCAGAGAATGCACAGTAAGAGTTTTCATGTCCTCTGCTTCATTTTCTGATGTCAGAGGGCTGAAAACTCTACCCTCGGATCATGCTAACATTGCCATTTTTTGCACATGGGACCTATGAAGGGGCATGAAGCTCCATTGCACATGCACACATTTATCCTTTCATAAATATTCATGATTCCTCCTATAACTTATTGAATATGTATATTTGACCACCCTGCTAAGCATAAATTCCTATTCTCTTTGCCCCTCCTTCAGAGTGTCTGTTTCTGGCCCCTGGCTGTGAGGTCAGCCTGCCAGCATGGCCACCCTACAGGCTGCAGCCCTTCATGAGAAATAACTTTCCTTTCCAAGTTTGTGAACCTCATCATTCCTCAGTTGACTCCCCTTTTCCTTTCTGAATGGAAATGGTTTTGTTCAAATACCCTCTCCTCCCATATGAAACAAGGAAGGTGATCCGGAACTCAGCACATTTAGGCTGTACTTTGTATAAGAAACTAGTCATGGTGTTACCGTGTCATGTGAACTCTGGAGTTACCTGCCACAAGCAGGTAACTGGTTCTTGAGTTCCCAATGCAATAGAGATTGACATAAGGCAAGAAGAGTTTCGCTAGACAAGGCTTCATGGTTGGACGTAAGGGAAGTAGCACAAAAGAGAGAATTTCCTGACTGACTCCCCAGATAGAGCTAGTAGTGCAGGAACTGACGTCAGGGGTAGAGTATGAAGGCTGAACTGGGCAAAGCATACGATGGGTAGGCTATGCGGGTCAGCATTACCTGGTTGCTATGGTTATCTTGAATAATGGGCCACCTCATGGGCTGGCCAGAGGCAACAAGGCTGTAAATCAATTGTTTAGCATTCCTTCCGTAGCTAGGACACTCCACAACCTTGGTCATCTCCTAAGGCCAGTTCTGGGAATTCTTTTTTTTTTTCCAGACAGGGTCTTACTATGTTGCCCAAACTGGAGTGCAGTGGTATGATCTTGGCTCACTGCAGCCTCCACATCCCAGGTTCAAGCAATCCTCCCACCTCAGCCTCCTGAGTAGCTGGGACCACAGGAACAGACCACTATGCTTGGATAATTTTTCAGTTTTTTGTAGAAACAAGGTCTTGCTGTGGCATACAGGCTGTTCTTGAACTTCTGGGCTCAAGCAATCCTCCTGCCTTAGCCTCTCAAAGTGCTGGAATTGCAGGTGTGAGCCATTATGCCTAGCCTAGTTCCTGTAATTCTTTAAGTAAAAGGCATGGTTAAAACATCACAGCATCAGTGAGGTAGTGTTGTAGGTTTTGTGGTCAGTGGGGATGCATGAAAGAATGCTCTAGTGGGGGTGAGGTGAACCAAGCCCCCTTCCTACTCTGTCTCAATTGTGACCTCATTTTCATTTCCAGTGATTGGTGTACAAATTGCAAAATACAGTTTTAGTAAATGAGACCTAAGGAGAATTCTAATGGGGAATTTCTGAGAAGGGCCTCCCCTGCTCTCAAGAAAGAGACACGGAAGAGTAAGTTTCTTCTTCCTCCCCTGCTGCAGCCAACTTTTGACCATATGGTAGTCTAGGCTTTGGAAAATTGCTCATATAGAGAACTGAAGAGTGGAGAGAGATAAGTTGGGCTCTTGATGAGGTTGGTGAGCTATAACTGAAGATTGTCTTATCTCTGGACTTTTCATGTGAAGTGATAAATGTATCTGTTGTTTAAGCTAGTTTTACTCAGAGTTTTGTCTTTGGTAGCCCAAAGAATCTGAACTAGTATATCACTGTTCTTTCCAAATAATAACCTTTCACTTTATTTGCCTGCATCTTTTGGCTAATGCCTAAGCTCTACAAGAACTTTATTAGATAATTATTCTTCTGTGCTCTAAACATTTCTTGATTTAACTTCAAACATTCCTAATTAATTCAGTGTATGTGTGCTGCAGATGGGTTACAAAGGCAATGAGTTATTGACTCCTTCAGTCCTTAGGATGGCTGGAAAACTTATGATGGTCAGACTTGTCCTGGCAGGAAGCAGCTTCCATTTATTCAAGACTGCTGAACAAATAACATTTTCAAATGTGTTCACTGAATTATTGTTTCTGTTTATTTCAAAATAATTAGATCATTTAGTAGGGCTGAATCCAAATTCCCTATGGAATATCAAAATATTAACTTGGAATATTTTGTCAAACAATTAATGGAATAGACTTCTAATAGCTGAAATTAGCTGTATTTCTATCTATTCCATATCCCTTTGCCGAATTGTTGTCATTGACTCCAATTTGCTTGTGGAAATTGGGAGGCAACAGAAAACTCTGACGCACTGGTTTAGAACATAGATGGCCCGAGTTCTGGTCCATGTCTGCTCCTGGATAGTGAGTAAATATTCTACCCTCTCTAGACAGTAGTTCCCTCCTCATCTGTTAAATGTGAGGCTCGGATTTGCTGATCTATGTTTCACCAAGTGTTTTATTTTGATAAAAATATTCTTATATTCTTTGATTATCAAGTTTGTCAGTTTTTATAAACAAATGCAATTTTTTTTCAGGGTGCTTATATTTTTTCCTGTCATGCTATTTATTATGTATTATAATTAACTCTCCAATTTATTGGTTTTCAAATGTTGAATGGTAGACCACGATGATTCTGAAGACAGTAGATGGATATAGTAGACAATGTCACATTATCTCGTTTGATAATGAATAGTAACTTCATAATAATTTAAAGTGTCATATTCTTAAAGAGGAAGTTCTGTGTGGGAGGATAGGCAGGTGTTAAAGATAAAAACATAATGGGTTTTGGTTGTGAAATTGTAATATTATGTTCCCTCAGAAAGGCTCTATGAAGTCAAATGTAAAACGGTATCCAACAAAGCAAAACAAACTTTATTATTATTCTTTTGCTCCTAGGTAGCATTCTGAAACATTTTGACGTTTTGGTTTACTATTCTTACTTCCTATACAAAACCATGTCTTTTTTCTGTTGTGGTTTTGTTTTGAGATGGAGTCTTGCTCTGTTGTCCAGACTGGAGTGCAGTGGTGTTATCTCGGCTCATTGCAACTTCTGCCTCTGGGGTTCAAGCCATTCTCATGCCTCAGCTTCTCATGCCTCAGCCTCCCGAAGAGCTGGATTATAAGTGTGCACCACCACGCCTGGCTAATTTTATTTTTTGTATTTTTACATGTCTGTAAAGGGTCCTTTATGTCTTGTGTGTGTGAAGGAATGGGATGGGTGGGAGACAAGAGGTAGGCAAAGAAATTATTTGTCTCTTTGTTAAAAAAATTTGAAAAAGACCATAATGATCCACCTTTAGTTGCTAGTGCATTTTTACAAGAGTCTGCAGAGTTGGGGTATTTAAAACAAAACACTAGGTAACATGTTTCACACTCAAAAGCATGATAGACTGTAGGTTACAGGTGAGGTGAGGTGAGGCGATTTAACAAGTTGCAGTGTTTTAAATATCTCCTATACTAAATGCTTTGGTTGCAAAAGTAACTCCAAGGGAACATGACATGACCTAAAATATAGAGAAGAGTGTTATTTAAACAATACAACGTGTGAAGTATGTTAACAAAATCTAGCTCTGCATATACTGTATAATTTCTGAACTGGGATATATCAGCCCCTGTGGTTCACTATTTTTGGTTCTGAAATGCCAGTACAAGGGGCCAGTCTAAGGGCTCTGACTACCTTTCACACATTAGGGAGATAGCAGCTCTGAGGTATCATATGATACAGACACCTTCTCTGTACTGATCAAACACATTATTCAGTATGGAGTCATTAACTGGAAGGGTTTGCAGCAGTGGAAGTGAACTTGAAAACTCTAAACACCACTACATCCATGCACTTATTCATGCAAAAATTATTTACTGTATACTTACCCAGGCATTGGTGATACAGCCTTAAAAAAGATAACGACCCTGCTCTCACAGAGCTTGCATTCTTGAGAGGGAGGCTGATAATAAACAACAAATCCAAAACATTGTTTCAGACAGTGTGAGTGCTGAGAAGGAAATAAAGCAAAGCCAAGTCTTTATAGAGCAGACCGTGTTTGTGGCTCTTTTAGATGTATAGTCAGAGAAGGGTTCTTTGCAGAGGTGACATCTGAGCCGACACTTAAATGACAAGATGGAATCAGTAGGCCAAGCACTAAGCAGAAGAAACAGTTGTGCGAGGAGCGTGCCAAAGGAATGATTAACAATGATGGATGGAACTTGGCGACTTCCAGGAACAGCATGAAGGCCTCTGTGGCCAAAACATGGTAAGCATGTGCTGATACGGCCCCAGAGTTGGGCAAGGAGTTTCATTTTTATTCTAAGTGTAGCTGGTATCCGCTGGAAGTTTCAAGTAGAGCGCGCATTGTGGGGGATGTAATACAATAGACAGTTTAAAATACAGCATTGCACTTTGAATTCTTCGAAACCTAGTTTCCAATTCCGGTGCTGGTCAAACAACACCCTGGCTGTCCCTGTTTGCTCAGGCTGTTTGCGCTCGCCACGGCTTGTTTGTCCCTGGCACCCTGTTGACAGCCTCGGAGCGTGTGACAGTTGGCAAGCGCAGTGAGGTGCAGCCCGAGCCAAATCGCTGCAGGGGCCGGGACTGAGGGATGGGAAGAGGCAGAGGAGGCGGTGGTGGCGCGCTCGGAGGGCGACGGCCTCTGCGGCGAGGGTGGTGGCCATGCGCACACCGAAAGGGGGAAAAGGAAGCGGGCCCCGACCAGCCTCCTCGGGGTTCACGGGGCCCTGGCGGTTCGGCCCCGGAGGTTACCGGGGCTGCCCGATTTGGCACTGTTAACAATGGTGGCTTGGGGCTGGAGGCAATGGCGAGAGTGCCGGGGAGCAGAGGTGACTAGGGGAGTTTCGGTTTCTCGGGCCTAGCGCCGCGGAGCCTCGCTGCGGGCCCCAGCGGTGTCACCCCAGGAACCGCAGGTGTTGATTTAAGGCTCGGAACAGGCGGGCCTTCTGCCCATATCCTGCTGCGCCCGCGGCCCGGGCTGGACGATCCGGCGCCGGGTTTTGTCATCCGCCCGCACCTAGAGGCCGCGCCCGCAGCCGCGGGTCCGGGGACCGGACGCCCGGGCGCCCTCGGCCCTGCAGGGTCCCCGCCTTCTCTTCCGTCTCCTCCCCTCCACCCGCATGGCGGGGCGGGCGTCACTGTAGAAAAGATCTACAGCGCCCGCTCCCTCTGTCCTTGGAGAAGTGATCCCTCCGCAGCTAACCTCCCCAGGGAAACCGGCGATTTGAGGTCCAGATAGCGACCTTCGCCCGCAGGTTCCTGCTCTGCCTTCAGACCTCGGCTTCGGTGGCACCTGCTTAGCGAGGCGTCTCCTCACCACGCCTTCCGAATTAGCTACCCACTCACTGGGCATCACATCACTCGATTTAATGCGCAGCAGGGCACTGACTTTACACTCGTGTGTCTTCTGTGTTTATTTATGATCTGTTTCTGGATTGTCCGTTCCTGGGACTGGGACCATGTTTTTCCGGCGCAGTGCAGGTATCTCGGCTTCCAGGATCGGGCGGGTTGCAGTAGGGCCCCTCATTTGTTGAGTGATTGAACTCCATTCCCCGCCCAGGAGAGCGCCGCAGCCGGGGCAGCTTCAGGTAGGGGCGGTGCTTTCCGGGTCCCGCCCAGGCCCCGCCCCTATCGCGAACCAGCTCCCTCCTGGCCTTTCCGCGGAGCCGCCGGGGGTCGGACAGTGCTTTTCCCTCTAGCTTCCCTCGCTCTTTCTGCAGCCGCCGCGAAAACCCGGAACGGCGGAACCATAGAGCAGTGGAGCGGCGCCGCCCCTCGCGGCACCTCCCCGGCAGCCCTCCGAGGCCGCGCTGGGCATGCTCAGTCGGCAGGGCCGCCTCAGCGCTCGGAGTAGGAAGCTCGGGCTCTCGGGCTGTGAGGAGCCGCGGCGGGGGTAAAATGGAGCCCTTCACCAGTGGTGAGTGGGCGGCCGAGGCGCCGGGACACGGGCTCTCCAGAGTCCCGAGGGCCGTGGGCAGTTGTGACACGCGGAGTCGGGCTGCAGCCATCTTCCCCCCGCGGGCTTCCCACAAGGGCTGGGGGAGGCAGAGAGAAGGGATCTAGGGGAGGCAGGGAGGCTCGGGGGCGGTTGGCGGCCAGTGCGGGGCCCCGGGCTCGCGTGAAGGTCAGCGCCGCTGCCGCAAGCCCGGGGTGCGGCCCGTGGGCGAACCTCAAAGTTTGGGCTGCTGCGCGCAGAGGAGTGGGCATCGGGAAAGTTGGCAGCTCAGGTTTGCCCCCGGAGGAAGCGGTGAGGGCCCGACTCTGCTGCAGGAGCGTTAAGCTGTGGCCGCCGCCCAACCCAACTTTTGAGGGGCGCCCGGAGCTGTCCCCTTGCCCTTCAGTGAGCTGCCGGCGTGACTTTTCCTAATAGGGCGGGGTGGGGGCGGGAGGCTTGGCAGGTTAATGTTGTGGAAGGAAGGGAAACTTCAGGAAAGGCTCGCTCACCCTACTCGGGGCCGCGGAGGTGCCTGACCGCAGTGCCATCCTCCTGGCCCCGCCGAGGCACTCCGCAGGGCCACCACGCTTCCCCTCACCAGCTGCAGGTCCCATCAGTTTTTCAGTCGAAGACTTGTTAATGTCAAGGGTCCGTCACGGTGATAACCACAGTGTGACAGGAAGCGAGAGTCAACGCAGGGAGCCTGCCTGCACCCTGCCGGTAGCCACTGCCCTTCACTGAACGGGGAGCATAAATCCCACCCTAGTTAAAACGATAGCTTTTGTTCTGACCAGAAGTGCCAGAGTCACAATATAGGGGTGAGATGTTTTAACATTTTGCGGCGCTGAGTGTGTGGATTTCCTTGTAAGATAGAAAGTAGGAAAACTGCCGGTAAGGGAGACGACTCACTAAAATTAGAGGATTCACTCTCTGGTTTGACATGTTTTCCTGAGGGTGGTTGGTTACTTCAGAAGGTGGAGTATCGCTTTAAAAGGCGCCACAGTCTATCCCTGTATAGGTACGTTAGTTGCCACCCAAGAGCAGAGAGATACTGTCCATTATATCCCAAATCCCAGCCAGACTTTGTTGTATGCTGCGCTTCATTTATGGGGCTGCGAACTACTGATTATATTCTCCATTCTCCCTTCTCCTAATGTAGAATGCTTTATTCTACTGCCATCTTTCTGTCTGTACTGTTTAATTAGGCTTACTGATAACAACTTTAATTCTGAATTTTCTTTCTCATTCAGGTCCTATTTGTAATTACTAAGACTCAAAGAATAGTCTGAAGTTACTCGAAGAATTAAGGAAAGTTTGACCTAAAGGGAACTGTAGAGACCATCTAGTACTTCAGTGTAAAATATGTTAAATACAAGTTGTTAGTCCTTACAAGTGACTATTCCAAGAGTTTATTCTTTGTTCTTGGTAGAATGCTTGGAGTTACCATGTTTGTAGGATTTTAAATGTGAAATTTCATCTCTGTGACAAGGCTGACTCACTCATTTGGTCAAGATTAGTGCTAGCTGATTTGCTGAACCTTTGCTTACAGAATTAAAGCACTTTTTCAAGTTTTGAAACTGGGGTCTTTTCTCTCATAGAATGTGCTTCTAGATGTGGGTATTTGCAAATTGTCACATTTGGGAGGACAATGGAAAAATCCCACGGAAGAGAACAAAGAAAGAAGCAATGCTTCAACTTTCATGTAGGAAACTGGATTTTTGATTCTTTCCTATCTGTCTTTCATAGTTGATGCTGGAGACAGCTTGGCAGTGCATAATTTTGGTTAATGTAGCAATCATTCTTTGGAACCTTATTTAGCATCCTTTTACGAGGAAAATAGAAGCGACAACATCTACAGTCAACAAGAAATTAGATGTTAGCAATTTGAAGTGCATTTCAGGTTTAAGATGGACAGAGTATTTATTTGAAAACTTTGAAGAATTGTTGTAGAATTTTCTAGTGTTTTCAAACGACGCGGTACAGTAGACAGTTACATACTTCATCCTTTCGAGTACAAAACATATGCATATATAATGCTCCCATTGGTCTGGGTGTGATGATGCAGAATATTTCATTATCCATAGAATTTATGATTGCAAGATTTATCAAGCCTGGTATTGGATTTTGTTACACGTTCATCCTCTTTTGATGGAATTTTTCTCACTTAACGTTTTCTCATGTATCCGTGTATATGTAGAGAGGTGTGGGAGCTTAACAAAAAACAGTTTCAGTAATTTAGGACCACATATCTTTTAGTTAAAATCTTGTTGGTGGTTCCACCTACTGACTGATACATTTGTAAAGAAAGTGAATTTAGTTTATATCTTGTCCCTCTGACCTTCAACACTCATCTGTTTTCTGTAGTTTCCCTGTTTTCTGTCCAAAGTTGCTACTGGTATGACCTATTTTTGTTGGGTCCTGCTCGCTCTCTACCTGTTGATAATTGGTTCATTTGATAAATAGCCTATGTTAACCTGTTCAGGGAACATACTTCTCTGATCCATTTAAAATGCATATCCCTAGAAAGGGCTTATAAGGATGGATCTTAGTGTTAGGAATTCCCATTTAGCTCAGGATCTATTTTTGGCTTTGTCCTTGGGAAAAATTGCTATTATGTTGAAGTCTGGACATCTGGTCTGAGTTTGGATCTTTGGTGGCTTTTTTATAATGAGAGATACGCCGGACCAGTACTTAAGATTGTTTTGGCAATGATGACTATGTCTTGTTAGGCAGGTGGAGGTAAACTGTTAGGTAATAGTGATTTGTATATTACCAAAAAAAAAAAAAAAAAAAAAAAAAAAAACCCAAAAATTGAAGGCAACTATGTTTTTTGCTAGCGGTATTAGATTAAGGTAAATTATTTGATGTTTATCCAGCTTTTTTGTTGTCATTTGCATGCAGGGTTGGTATATTTTGGAAAATCTTAAATTCGTGTTAAGAAATGCAAATGCCACGGTTCACCCTCAGAATCTGATTGAAGAGGTCTGAGTATACATGGAATATATACTAGAAATTATGTATGCTTTCTTTCTTTCTTTTTTTTTTTTTTTTGAGACACAGCCTCACTGTGTTGCCCAGACTGGAGTGCAGTGGCATGATCTCGGCTCACTGCAATCTCTACCTCCCGGTTCAAGCAATCCTCCTGCCTCAATCTCCCAGGTAGCTGGGATTACAGGCACGCACTACCATGCCCAGCTAATTTTTGTATTTCTAGTAGAGACGGAGTTTTCACCATGTTGGCCAGGCTGGTCTCAAACTCCTGGCCTCAAGTGATCTGACCACCCTAGCCTCCCAAAGTGCTGGGATTATGGGCATGAGCCACTGTGCCCAGCCAAAAGTATATATACTTTCTAGTTTGTGATATATTCTAAAGTACATCTCTAGTGGTTGGTATTTTTGATATTTTGAAGTCACAGAACTGAAAACATAATTTAAAGTTTTTTTTTTTTTTTTTTTTTTTTTAACATGAACATAGGTTCCATGAATCACTTTATTACCACAGCGTGGTGCATAATCAAACAAGGAGGACTTAACTGTCTTAAAAAATTATTTTTGTTTTCATTTTCAGATTGGTATCCAATTGAAAGTATTTTTCAACTTCCAAAAAGGGAAGTCTGGACAACAAATGAGATATCTGTGGCTTGTAACACAGTATGAAATTGTGATTCCATCTTTTAATCTTACACATGACAATTGCTCTATAGGTATGCCTGTCTTTCTTAAAAAACTTTTTAGCATTACTTCTCAAAAATGTGAGCATACCACATATTGTTTTTATTTTTCTCTTGCTCTATGATAAATTTCCACATTGAAAGAAAACCCTTAAGAAATTGGAACTTGTAATTTCTCTGTGTGATGGAATATAAGTTAAAACCTGTTTTTATCTTTCTGTCTTAAGTTTTTTTATTTGAGGAAAGTAAGACTATTTGGAATCAAGTGTTAGCATCACTAATAATCTAGGGTTAAAGCTGTAGCTAGAAACAGCCCAGTTTTTAACTGGAAACTTGTAGTAGAAAAGTTCTTTGCTATTACGAGTTTCCAAAAAGTGTCTTGATACATGCATGAAAACAGCATATTTTAGAATCTCTTATAACCAGTGATTATCATTTACCTGTAGGTTTTCCATGAGAACTCAGCCTGAAAGATATATAACCAAAAAGACTGGTTGTAAGGAAATTATATAGAAAATAAGTAAGGGGTAATTTTCTGCTCAGTAGTAATTCAGTCATACACCCATCTTTTGAATGTCCACTTACAAGTAGATTTTCTGCTAGGCACAGTTACATTAAAAAAAAAAAAACAACGCAAACTTGTCATCAGATAATGCGTACCTAAATAAGAGAAATGAAGAACCTAGTTTTGTTTTCATGCTAATATGAAAATATGGACACACAGAAGAAAAGCGCAATAAAGCTTTGTCTAAGACAGTATTCTAGTTATGAAATAAATGTACAGAAACTTGTTCATACCTGTATAACTTCTGTTACCATAGGCTCACATGTTTACTAATTTAGTGTAATAGTCCCACTAGGAAACAGCAGTGTTAACCCTCTCCATGAAAACATTAGAAACTTGAGATGTGGAAGAATTTAGCCAAGATTACTCCAGACGTTGGGATGGACCTAGATGAGGCCTGTGGTTCTTGGCAGTTCAGGTGAGGTCAGTGCAGCTATGTTTTGCCAATTAGTTACTTCATGTCTTGAAAACTGTAGGGCAGCGGTCCCCACCCTTTTTGGGACCAGGGACCAGTTCCATGGAAGACCATTTTGCCACAGACCAGGGTCGGGGGTATGTATACTTTCTAGTTCGTGATATATTCTAAAGGGAAGAAGGTTTTGGGATGATTCACATGTGTTACATTTATTGTGCACTTTATTTTGATTATTGTTACATTGTAATATATAATGAAATAATCATACAACTCACCTTACTGTAGAATCAGTGCGAGTCCTGAGCTTGTTTTCCTGCAACGACACAGTCTCATCTAGGGGTGATGGGAGACAGTGACAGATCACTAGGCATTAGATTCTCATAAGGAGCGCTCAACCTAGAACCCTTACCATGTGCAGTTCACAATAGGGTTCACTCTACTATGAGAATCTAACGCCACCACTGATCTGACAGGAGATGGAGCTCAGGTGGTAATGCTATGGGAAGTGACTGTAAATAGAGATGAAGCTTCACTTGTTTGCCTGCTACTCACCTCCTGCCTGCTGTGCAGCCCGGTTCCTAATAGGCCACAGATTGGTACTGTCTGTGGCCTGGGGGTTGGGGATCCCTACTGTAGGGGGCTAGAGTTGAGCTGATACTACTAGGCGTTTCCATAATATAATTTGAGCAACCAGAAAGACACAGTCTTTTTTTCTTTTCTTTCTTTCTTTTTTCTTTTTTTTTAAATTTGAATCCCTAGATATGAAACTTTTCTGAAAGTTTGCAAGAAACCAGAATTGAGAATGGAGGGAAATTTTGGAGCCCTTGTGGTGATACAGTTCTTTTAATATCTAGATCTTGACCTAGATGTACATCTGGCTGTTGTAGAGAGGGTTGCTCATTGCCTTGGTGTTTCTGGTTAGTAAATGGAACATCAGGAGTTCCCTGAATCCATGGAAGGGTGGACAGGATTCCCTTGTAACCTCATCCATTGTTGTAATCCATTTGTGATTAACCTAACGGCACCTGAAGGACTTTGCATTTTACAAAGACATTTAGAGAAAATTGGAAGAGGAGAGTCAATGATGAAGATGAAAGAAATGTGGAGATTTGGGGGTAAGGGAAGAAGCTGATAGAGATTTTCAAAATGCCTTGATCCTTTCAAGTCTTTGGCTCAGAAATGAGCTTCAGTTGGAGGGCAGGACACAGTTGTATGAAGTTGAAGATAAGAGTCCAGGTTGGAAGGGTGTAGGTAGGTGGATCTAGTTGGATTAATGGAATTGAAGGGTCAGGGGACGAATGAGTTAAGATTGGCATTTGGGAGCCTTGGTAAGAGATAGAACAGGAATTTAAGCATGTTGTCTTTTTTCTTTCATAGTCAGAAAATTCATAGTCACATAGTCACTTGTAAGTTGGGACTGTTCACTTTCCTGAATGTTTTAGTTTAAAGAAAAAATGTAACTCTTTGATAAACATGTGCTTGTAGGTGATGCGGAGTTGTGGTGAGCCTGCTCTTGTTCCTGACTCACTGCCGTTGGCTCTCGCCGAGAAACAGGTTGGTCAGGAGATAAAGAAAAATGCCCTTGGAGCCAGAGGTGGCAGTTTGCCAAATTAGAATCACTCTAACGAGCTGCAACTTAAAATCCTTGGAGAAGGTGTGTGCTGACTTGATCAGTAGAGCAAAGGAAAAGAATCTCAAAGTGATAGGACCAGTTTGCATGCCTACGGAAACTTTGAGAAGCATTACAAGAAAAACTTCTTATGAAGGTTCTGAGACATGGCATTGTTTCCAGATAAGAATCCACATGTGACTCACTGACTTGCACAGTCTTTCTGAGATTGTTAAGCAGCTTACTTCTATTGTTACTGAGCCAGGAGTTGAGGTTGAAGTCACCATTGCAGATGCTTAAGTCAATTATTTTTAATAAATGACTACCAGTTGTTAAAAAAACAAGCTATGGAGAGCTGTCTACCTTTTGGGACTACCATGGTAGCAGTCATTTACTAATCTTTTTTTTGGGGGGGTGGGAACAGGGTCTTGCCTGCCTGGAGTTCAATGGAATGGTCACGGCACTGCAGCCTTGACTTCTCAGGCTCAAGCGATTCTCCTGCCTCAGCCTCCTGAGTAACTGGGACCACAGGTGCACACCACCATGCCTGGCTAATTTTTGTATTTTTTGTCAAGATGGGGTTTCTCCATGTTGGCCAAGATGGTCTTGAACTCCTGGGCTCCAGAGATCCAACTGTCTTGGCGTCCCTCAGTGCTGAGACTACTATAGGTGTGAGCCAGTACAGCCCTGTGGCCAGCTTACTATTCTTTATAGTCTGGCTTTGCTTCACTTTTCTACTGGTATTTATGATAGAACAATGAACCAATTAATTTTTTAAAAATTCCATCTTTAGCATCTAAATGAGGAGGAAACCAGGTCATTTGCCAAATAAGGAAAATTCAAGCTTCCAAGGGAGTTTCAAAAAACAATGGAGACTCAAGTTCAGTTGTAGGAGACTTTTTGAAATTCTTTTTCTTCTAGTACGTATTGTTTAATGAAGGTACTTCTGGGTATTCCATGTATTTAAAAAATGTAGTCACTGAAACAGAATCAGTTGTCTGAATTTCTCTAGATTGTGGGGCTCAGAGTCTTCTCCAGCCTCAGATACTCTTAGGGAGGCCAAGCCAATGATCTGCAGTGAAGGAAATTAAAGAAGGCTTCCTGGTGTTTCTGCTGGAGAAAGCTTCTTCACCTGAGGGAACGGAAGAATGAAGAGTGCAGTGAGGAAAGGATGCCTCTATGGGTTGGGTGTGCTCCTTTCCCCTTGCAGCAAATGATGACCAGCGCTATGTGGGAGCATTTCCCAGACAACTGCCTCAGATGTCATTCAGTGTCATAGACGTAATTTCTGGTAGGGAAGGAGGCTTAAGCCATAGTATTTCTCACAGCTGAAACTTATTTTGTCAAATTTAAAACAGTTGTTAGTATATTCATCAATGAAACATCATTACATTGTCAATGAAAAGAGTCAAATGCTGTAAAATTTTTAAAGAGGTTTATTCTGAGGTAAATAATGTGTGACCAAGGCCCAAAGCACAGTCTTAAGAAGTCTTGAGAACACGTGCCTGATATGGTTGGGTTACAGCTTGATTTTATACATTTCAGGGAGATAGAAATTATAGGCAGATAACAGTCAATACATGTGAAATGTACACTGGCTGAGTCTGGAAAGGTAGGACAACTTAAAGCAGGGACTTCTATTCCAGATCATACATGTATTCAAAGATTTCAAAGATTTTCTTTTTTCTTTTCCTTATTTTTGCTTTTTTTTTTGGAGACAGAGTCTTACTCTGTCGCCCAGGCTTTAGTGCAGTGGTGCAATCTTGGCTCACTGCAAACTCCACCTCCTAGGTTCAAGCAATTCTTATGCCTCAGCCTCCTGAGTAGCTGGGATTACAGGCATGTTGCCACCGCACCCAGCTAATTTGTGTGTGTGTGTGTGTGTGTGTGTGTGTGTTTTTTTTAGTAGAGATGAGGTTTTGCCATGTTGCCCAGGCTGGTCTCAAACTCGTGACCTCAAGTGATCACCCACCTCGTCCTCCCAAAGTGCTGGGATTACATACAGGCATGAGCCACCACATCTGGTCACATTCAAGGATTTTCTGATTGGCAGTTAGTCGAAAGAATTAAGTTGTTATCTAAAGACCTGGAATCCATAGAAAGAAGTGTCTGGGTTAAGATAAGGTAAGGGGTTGTGGAGACCAAGGTTCTTATTATGTAGATTAAGACTCCACATAGCAGGCTTTAAGAGAATAGATGGTTATCTCTTATCAGAACCTGAAAGGTGATAGACTCTTAGTTAAATCTTTCCTGGATCAAAAAACAACCTGAGGTGATATAGTGGCTCACACCTGTAATCCTAGCACTTTGGAAGGTCAAGGCAGGAAGATTGATTGAGTTTAGGAGTTCAAGACCAGCCTGGGCAACATAGGGAGAGCCTGTCTCTACAAAGAATTTAAATTTTTTTAAAAAAGATTAGCCAGGTGTGATGCTATGCACCTGTGGTCCCAGCTGCTTGGGAGACTGAGGTGGGAGGACTGCTTTAGCCCAGGTAAGGTGGAAGTGAGCTGTGATCACACCACTGCCCTGCAGCCTGGGCAACAGAGACCCTATCTCAAAAAAAAAAAAAAGACCAGAAAGGTCTTTTTCTATAGAATGTTCCACACAAAAGACAGCTTTGCAGGGCCATTTCAAAATAAGTCTAAGAAATATTTTGGGGTAAAATACCTCTATTTCTTTCAGAGCCTGCTATCTGTTGTGTGATGTTGTACTAGACTCAGTTTGGAATTTGGCATTTTATTGCTACAAAGAGTCTGTTTTGTCAGTCTTAAGATCTCTGTTTTAATGTTAATGCTGGCCAGTTGTGCCAGAATTCCAAAAGGAGGAGAGTATAATGGGGTGTGTCTGATCCCCCTTCCCATCATAGACTGAGCTAATTTTTCATGTTTACTTTGGAATACCCTTGGCCAAGAGAAGGGGTCCATTCAGTAAGTTGAGGGGCCTAGAATTTTATTTTTGGTTTACAAAAATATCCTCTTCAGAGGAAAAATGCATAGAGATTAGTGGGAATGATTGAGGAGAGCTCAATCAAAAGAAGATGTTTAAAATATCTTTTTAAGTTGGTATTGATAATGTGATTTGAAGACATAAATATTTGTCAGGTTTCTGCTTGTCCCGTAATGGTTGGAAGGGCCTTGATGAAATAAGGGAGGCTGCCATGACACTTGAGTGTTGGTGAGAGGAACTAGTGTGTCCAGATTTATCAAAATCACGTGCAGAAGTTTGAGCTGGCCCCCTCTTAGTAGTAGTTTCTCTGTTTTTTAAACTTGAGGCTAAGTGCCTTAGTATTTAGATTGGTTAGCTACATTATGAAGACTACTCAAACTGAACAATAGAGTATTGGGTATTAGTGGGAATAAGAAATGCATTGCTCTTTTTTTTTTTTTTTTTTTTTGAGACAGAGTCTTGTTCTGTTGCCAGGCACCAGGCTGGAGTGCAGTGGCTCAATCTCGGCTTACTGCAACCTCTGTCTCCCAGATTCAAGCAATTCTCCTGCCTCAGCCTCCCGAGTAGCTGGGACCACAGGTGTGTGCCACCACGCCCAGCTAATTTTTGTATTTTTTAGTAGAGACGGGGTTTCACCATGGTCTCGATCTCTTGACCTCATGATCCGCCCGCCTCGGCCTCCCAAAGTGCTGGGATTACAGGCGTGAGCCACCATGCCCGGCCATGCATTGCTCTTTAAAGCAGCAGCCTTACTTCCATCTACATCAGTACAAGATACTGAGAGGCTTCGTGACTTTCCATTTGTAGGAAGCACACAGAAAAATAATTGAATATAGAAAAGAAAGTCTATTCTGACTTGGGGATCAGATAATAGAATGTGTTGCGTTAGATTTCCATCTACATGTTCACTCAAGTGTGGCTAGCTTTGTTCACGTCCAGTTGTTCATTGCAGTTGGGTACATAGTTCTGTTTTAATTAATTACCAATTCAGAAAATACTATTGAGATAAAGCCTTGAAGAATTTATGCATGGAATCTTTTCTTGACACATCATTGAATGACAGTGACCATTACTATAAAAAATGTAGTTATAATTCCAGCCTTTTGACTAATCCATCACTAATTTTTTTTTAAGTTGGTTAATGATAAGCAAACTGGCCCTCAGTCAGTTGTAAATTGATGACAAAGTTGTTACTATAAAGGCTTAAGACTGTCTATACCTGATGTTTTATCAGTCTGATGAGTTACGTGGAAAAGTATTTCAAAAAAATTATCAGCAAAATAATTTTTTGTTCAGATCCCTCTGAGATCTGGCAAATGAATGTATTTACCAACTAAGATTTTTTTTTAACTCACAAGTTTTCCGTATACATTGAAGAGTTCTTATAAATTTCCTTTGCAGATCCCATTCAGTGATATGCATTCTCTGCATATCACTCACAGATACTCACAGATACTCATTATGCCTAATGTAACTCACAGATACTCATTATGCCTAATGTAATTTTTCATTATAAATAAGGAATTATACGTTAAGATGTTCTTTTAAGACTATAGTATATCCATTTGATGGAGTTTAAAAATAAACTTTTCATCTTTAGATCTCATAAAGGTATTTGCAGCTATACAGATTTGCCCGAGAGATTGATAAGCATAAATATTTTGGCATCATTAACAGTTTAAATTACTTTTTATTGCTAAATCTTTCTAAGAGGGGCTCTAAGCATTGTTGAAGACTGGCACCTATATTGTGAGAAAATATTTAAGAAATACTTTGCCACAAGAACAGAAAATCATACACCACACGTTGTTGAACAATGAGAACACATGGACACAGGAAGGGGAGCATCACACACTGGAGTCCGTTGGGGAGGGTAGGGGAGGGACAGCAGAGGGTGGGGAGGTTGGAGAGAAATGCCAGATATAGGTGACGGGGGTGGGGGTTGGAGGCAGCAAACCACATTGCCATGTATGTACCTATGCAACAATCCTGCATGATTTGCACATGTACCCCAGAACCTAAAGTATAATTTAAAAAAAAAAAAAAAAACAAGCAAGTTAAAAAAAAATGATTCCATTTATAAAATGGCAGGAGTCCTGGAACTTCGGGAGGCTGAGGCAGGAGGATCACTTGAGCCTAGGAGTTCAAGACCAGCCTAGGCTACACAGCAAGGCTCTGCCATACAGAAAAAAAATAAAATAAATAGATAGATAAAATTAAAAAAAAAAAAAATAGAAATACTCTGCAAGGTAAAGATTATTTGTTAATTTGATTGGGGGGGGGACAAGTTTGATATAAATATAAATGTAAATAATTTAACCTAGGAGAAGAAAAAGAAAATTGAAAATTGGAGCTAAAATAATTTGATTTTACCTTCAACAAGGTTATTGGCTGTCTTTCAAGTAACTGAAAGAGCGTATCTTTACGTGAATTTTAAGCATGGTCATATGATTAAGGATAAAGCAATCCAATACTCTCAGTATTTATTTCCTTGCTATTTGTCTGTTTTTTAGTTCATGAAATATCATGTTGTACTTGGTAATTTGATGCTTTTTAGATGTCCTTTAGATAGATTTTTAACCACAGTGCTTCCTCTGTAGTATTGACAATGTGTTTGTCCATCTGTGGTATTGACAATGCCTAATTGTTCAGTAGAACTCCATGGTTGTAATTAGAACTTTGCACATTATTATAAATTTTTTTATCTTAGTTGTATATTCCACTACAGATAACAACCAGAAAACTAAATACAGAAATATGAATCTATCTAGAGAATGTAATGTACAAAAAAAGTCTTGGGAGATGAGTACTTTGGACTTAATTCCATTTTATTGAAACCAGAGAATAATAGGATTCAAATCCACGTGATTTTTTTCTTTTTCTTGTTTTCCCATTTTTCTTTTTTTGAATTTTTTCCTTTTTACGTTATGTTAATAATTTGTTCTTTATCTCTTTTTATCACTGAGATGAAAAATACAGCAAAGCATAAATCTTTTTTCAGGTCACCATGCTTCATTCTTCTTCTTTTATTGGGGAAGGGGCAATGGGGATCCAGAAATAAGCATAGTGTAAAAATTTTAATACAGATTCTTCTTTTTTTTTTTTTGATATGGAGTCTCACTGTGTCACCCGGGCTGGAGTGCAGTGATGTAATCTTGGCTCACTGCAAACTCCCCCTCCTTGAAGTTCCAAAGAACTTCAAGCAGTTCTTTGCCTCAGCCTCCTGAGTACCTGGAATTACAGGCATGCACCACCATGTCCAGCTAGTTTTTGTGTTTTTAGTAGAGGCAGGATTTCACTTTTCTGGCCCAGCTGGTCTTGAACTCTTCACCTCAGGTGATCTGCCCTTCTCGGCCTCCCAAAGTGCAGGGATTAGAGGTATGAGCCACCACATCCAGCCCAGATTCTTCTTGCATACTGTTTTAAACCGCTTCAGTTAATAAGTATTTTTGTTTGTTTTGCTTTTGACTTGTGCCCATGTATATTTTTAAAAATATAATCGTTTTTTAAAAGATACCTCCCAAATAAATACATTAAATGCATTCAAATAATACCTTTACTATATGATAACTTGTTCTAAGCTTTGTTCTTAACTATGGAGTACAGATATTAATGTAGTGTGGTTCCTGATTTTGAGGAGCTTACATTCTTGTGGAATTATTTTATTTTTGTAAGACTTTTTTTTTTTTTTTTTTTTTTTGAGACGGAGTTTTGCTCTTGTTACCCAGGCTGGAGTGCAATGGCGCAATCTCGGCTCACTGCAACCTCCGCCTCCTGGTTTCAGGCAATTCTCCTGCCTCAGCCTCCTGAGTAGCTGGGATTACAGGCACGCGCCACCATGCCCAGCTAATTTTTTGTATTTTTAGTAGAGATGGGGTTTCACCATGTTGACCAGGATGGTCTTGATCTCTTGACCTCGTGATCCACCCGTCTCGGCCTCCCAAAGTGCTGGGATTACAGGCGTGAGCCACCACGCCCGGCCCGGAATTATTTTTTTTTAAAGATTATCGATATGAACATAGAAACTAGCATACTCTCCAAAAACCATGAGACTTTGAGAATTATAGGTCTAGTCCCACACCTTTTACTTCAATACATTTGATTTTCTACCTTTTTTTTTCCCCATTTTGGAGATGCCTCTATAAATCTACCTTATTTTGTTAAGACTACTGTATAGTATAGTATAATAGTGAAGTGAACAGTTCAGACAGCCACATTCGAATCCTGGCTCTTTATTCACTAGCTCTCTGATTCTTAAGGATATTACCAGTTTGTTTTAATATCTTTAGTTAAAAATCTAAAAGGTACATTCAAAACTCAAAACTTTTTTGAAATTAGCAGTAGTCTAAGATACATGGTGGTGTGAGCATATTGCAGCCATAGTGAGATTTTGAAAAGCTGGGAACTAACGGTATTTCTTGGATCCTAATTCTTTACTAAGGGCTTGAGTCCCTTATAGGAGGACTCTTTCCATTTCATATTTATTAACAATTATGAATTTGCAACACTTTCATGGAACTGTTGCCTAAAGCAGGGGTCCCAGACTTCTATGCCAAGGATCCATCCTAGGAACTGGGCTGTGCTGCAGGAGGTGAGCAATGGGCAAGCAAGCATTACCGCCTGAGCGCCTCCTCCTGTCAGATCAGGGTAGCATTAGATTCCCATAGGAGCATGAGCCCTTTTGTGAACTGCACATTTGAGGGATCTAGGCTGCACACTCCTTATGAGAATTTAATGCCTGATGATCTGAGATAGAACAATTTCATCCCAAAATCATCATCCCTTCATGCCCCTGCCTCCGTCACTCTCCCCTACACCCCTGTCTGTGAAAAATTGTCTTCCACAAAACCAGTCCCTGGTACCAAAAAGATTGGGAGCCACTGGCCTAAAGAGTAGAGGAACTGTATATTCCTATCTCCAGTTTAATTCTGGCCCTGTTATGCTTTCATGGTTCCTTCAGGAAAATACAATATGCAGTACCTCATTATTCATACAAATAGAACTTGTTTCAGCCTTAGAGCAAGTATTAAGTATAGTTTAATACTTGTTAGGTAGAGCTGAAATAGCAGTTTAAGATCAAAAGGTACAGTGTTAACATGAAGATACTGAATGAGGGTATTTCATTAATAACAAGGCCTGTGTGTCATAAGCATCAAACAGGAATACAAACAGACATAGCTATAATGTGTGTTTAAGTTCAGACTTATTTTGCTGTGCTTCCTTATAGGAAGCTTGATAAGCTAGTTTTACTAACGGATTTTTATTTCTGCTGGTGACTGTGACATCCTTACCTTATTATTATTTTTGCTGAATCAATGTAACTTGGCAGCAGCTTTTGGCTCTGAGAGCCTATTATGAATTATGCAATTCTCTACCTACACTCTACCATGAGTCTCTGGATCTGTTTTTTTTTCCTTCACAAAGACAATATTTTGAACTGAAAAGTATAAGCTAGTGATTTTGACCAAATAGTAAGGTATGTAAAGAATAATCCTTTAACTATTTTGTGGCTATATGGGTAGATTACATGGGAACAGAGTAACAGCATTCCTCACCTTGGACAATTGTTCCTGGGAAACTTTGGGGTAAAGAGAATACCTTCTCACAGAAATAAGTTATTGGAGTCTACATTTCTGCCCAAGGATGCTCAAAGAAGCATAAATAGTATGTATGAAAGCAGAGGTACTACTTGTTTAGGACTCCATTTTCTAAATGGTTAAAACTATATTTTGAGCTCTATATAAAGAATGTACATGCTTGTTCAGCCAAAAACCATTAATTACATATAGCAGGCAAAAAACAGATCTTTTATATTTGCTACTGTGGTTGGCCTCTGACATAGTGTTTTGTTGCACACATATTAGATGCTTAATAAATGTTACCTGAAAGCAATACTACTTCAAACAACTCCAAAACAAACACTTAACAGTTTTGTTTGTACTCTTCTAGGTCAGTCTGTCTGTCCTGCTGTCTTCCCTCCCTCTCTTTCTTTCCTCTCTCCCGCCTTTCCTTCATCCTCCCCCTCACCTTTCCTTTTCCTATAAACTTTTCCATAGCAAATAGAGTAATTCCAAATCATTTTTTGGAACATTCTTATTAGTGTTCATTCAGCTTCTCTTTCCACCGAAATGAATTCATTGAGTACTTGCAGTATTTCAAACCCTGTGCTTTGTACAGAGAAGACAGTGCTAAATAAGAAAGCCTCTCAGTGTTAGAGGGAAAGGAAGATGATGTGGAGGGAGGGAGTCTCTTACTCTGAAGCATTTTCAAAATCAACATTAAAGAGTGACCCAACATTTTCCTCCTTTCTTCATCTTATTTCGTAGCTAGAGAGCTGCTATGCGTTTGAGACCTAAGTGGTGCAATTAAATTAATTTCTCTTCCTACAGTGCTGCAAGGACTTCTGGCTGACCTGTATTGGGGCACTTTGCCCTTCATTAGAGAGCCACGAAAACAATTCTCAAGCCAATTAAATTCAACTTTGAAAAAGGAATTTCCTAATATACCGTAGAGTTGGTGAGAAGGCAATGAATGGGTCACACACAAGCTTTCATATAGCCTTATGGGAAGAGTAAAGGTTAAGCTATGTCATGGCTGTCAGCTTGGCAAAGCCACTGAAAGGCAGGACTCTATTAGTTGACATAACAATATTAATAACTAGTGTTATGAGTTAGTTGTAGTATGAGCTGAAGTATGAAAGCATGAATTTTAGACCTAACACTATCCATGAGGAAAGAAAGTGGATGTTTCTGTACTGATGTTAATCAAAGGTTAAAAATCAAATGACATTTTGAGGAAAACAAACCTAAATAACTCATTAATGGCCATACAAATTGTGGTGTGTGATACTATGAAGATATTGATTCACTACTTCCTTTCCGCTTAAGAAAATCTCCATTTCTCTCTCCCTACCCCTTAGTATATTTATAGAGTAATTGTATGGGAACAGAGTATAAGCAGTGTATTAGTCTGTTCTGGCTGTTAGAATGAATACAGACGGGTGGCTTCAACAACAGAAATTAATTTTCTTATAGTTCTGGAGGCTAGTAGCCCAAGACCAAGGCCACCATGGTTAGTTTCTGGTGAAGGCTCTTTCTCACTTGCAGAATGCTACCTTCTTGCTGTGTCCTTACATGGTCTTTGTTCTGTGCAGATGTGGAGAGAGTGAGCTTTGCTGTTTTTTTCTCTTTTTCCAAGGACACCAATCCTATTGGATTAGGGCCCTACCCTTATGACCTCATTGAACCTTAATTAACTTCTTAAAAGCCCTGTCTCCAAATGCAATCAGATTGGGGGTTTAGTGCTTTAATATATGAATTTGCAGGGAGTGGATACAGCTCTGTGTCATAGGAGCCTTCTTCAGTTTAGACAATTTCTGTAAACCTCAGGGTAAAGAAAATTATTTTTTCACAGGAGTAAGTTATTGGCATTTACATTCCTGCCTGAGGATGTTAAAAGAAGCATATATGATTAAGTTCAATTTTTTTTTTTTTCTGGACACAGTAATCCAGGATGATACAAAACCCCTTGTCCCATTTTTGTCCTGCACTGAAGTAAGCCAGACCATCTGTGTTTGTTTACTTTGTGTATTTGTTCTATATGCTTTTTCAGACAGTTTACCAACTTGCCTGTTTGGATCAAGACATCTAGAGAGTTTGGGAGTAGTTTATCTTTGAAGGCAGAGTTATGCTTCTCAGACATTTTGGTTTTAGAATCTCTTTTACAGTCTTAAAAATTCTTTTATCGAGGACCCCTAAGAGCTTTTGTTTATGTGAGTTATATCTCTAGAGATTTAAAAATTAACACTGATAACATTTTAAAATATTAATTTATTTAACAATAAAAACCTTTTACATATTAACATAAATAACATTTTTAATAAAAGAAAACTATTATTTTCCAAAACAAAAGGATTAGTGAGAGGCATTATTTTTCATTTTTGCAAATATTTTTGATGTTTGGCTTAATGCAACTGGATTTTCAGGTTTGCTTCTGCATTCAGTCAGTTGTAATAGCACAAGTCATGTAGCCTGTGGAAAACTCTAGTATACACTCATGAGAGAAGTGGAGTGAAAATGGCAGATAACATACTATTATGAAAACAGTTTTGACTTTGAAGGCCTCCTGTGATGGTATCAGGGATTTCTAGGTGTACCCATATCACATCTTGAGAACATTAATCTAGCCTTTTTCAGGAACTGGAGAGGAATATTTCAGGAGTCCACAGAAGGTAGAAAGTGGAGCTCTTGGAATAGGGCAGCAAGTTTCTTAAGATAGATCTAGGTCACAGGAGGGGAATGTTCTGGCCAGGCATATTTGACTGGCCACAGTATCAGATGCCTTGGTAATGTGAGGATTCTACAATCACTTATTTCAGTCCTAGATTGTTCTAAAGTAGAGAGAGGCAGATTTTTTTTAAACTATTGCCTTTGAAAATGATTTATTTTTACCTCCATATTTTTGTTTATATCCAAAGGGTTTTCAACAAGCTGTCCCTTTCTTCATACCGCAGCCCCTCAACAAAGACATAATGGAGATACATCATTTAATTTCTCAGTCCTTTCATGATTTCTTAGACTAATCTTAGTTTTAATGAATTAAAGACCTACTTGGCTAAGTTCATTTACTTTTTTTTCCTCTCCTACTTTTCCTGATCTATGGACCCAGGAGTCCAGGATGATACAAAATCCTTTGTTCCATACCTGCCCTGCCATAGAATGATCTAGACTTTAAGAGGACTAGAACGGGCTCCTTTTTTTTATCTGGGCTTTCTGGGGCCATGAATGACTAGGATTGATCTGTTTCCTCAAGCTTTGCCCCTGGGCTTAACCAGGTCAGCCTGGGACCAGCCTGTGGGGTTTGACTATACCTGGAACAGATGGTTAATCTGTAATTAGCTTGCTAAAATATAATTTCCATTTGGCTGGCAGTGGGGAAAGGAAGGTACTTCCAGTAAGCTACACACTGATTTTCATCTCGGTGTTCACACATACTGGGTTTTATGAAAGACAGCTTGACTCTCGCATTCCCGATTAGCATTTTGTTGGTGTGAAAGTAAGGTATAGACACAGATACAGGTCTAATCACAAAATCACAAAATGGTTGGAGATCTTTTATCTTCTCCTCTTCTTAGAGCAAATTTAATAGAGGAATTTGATTAGCACCTAAGACTTGCTTAAATCTGAGCAACTAATTCTTTTTGCACTAATAATTGCTACCTCCACCCTCCTTCTTTCCATGTTTCTCATAAACCCAGACATATGAGGCCATTTAAATTCCTGTTTATCCCATAGAATACAATGACATAGAAAAGGACATTCATTCCTTGTATGTTGGCTTCCCTTATATGAAACATAATATGTGGCCAAATAATATGTTGGCACATATAAAAATGTGTGGTTCTCTTATTTCTAGAATTTTCATGTGTTATCTTGACTTTTCATCTGAAACTTTTCTCTTGTCCATTTGTATCTTGGTATTTTCTTTTTCAATTAAAATACTAATTTCTAAGAAGCAGACCAATCTCTGTCTTAGATTATGTAAACTAATTCATGTTAGTTCAGCCCTTTCATGATTTCTTAGGCTAATCTTAGTTTTAATGAATTAAAGGCGTACTTTTTTTTTCCTGCAGTGAAGTAAACAAGACCTTCTGTGTTTGTTTACTTTGTGTGTTTATTCTATATATTTGCTAGTATGAATTATGCAGTTCTCTGCCTCCACTCTACCATGAGTCTCTGAATCTGTTTTCTTTTTTCCTCAAAAAGATAATATTTTGAACTTCTGAAATGTATCTTAGACCACCATATATCTTAGACCACAGCTAATGTAATTTCCAGATGTGTTGATAGAGGTTAATATAAGAAATGTTTGTGTGGCCTAGTGCAAAGGTTATTTCTGATTCTGAACTTGTAGCAATTTCTAACCAGTGTTTGTCAGTTTATGCTTGCTTTTATCCTTTAGGGTTAAGGAATGCTCATCAAGCCTTTTATTAATAGGTACATTGCAGGATAAATAAAATTGTTGCTGGTGTATATTCTGTATTAATCTGTCCACAGCAGTGTTGACAGTAGTCTCAAGGTTCTCTGGGGGCATTAGTATTGGGTTATGGCATGCTAAAATAGAGATAATTGAGACTGTAAAGTTCCAAGTTTAAGTTATTAATAACAACCTAAAACTATCTTTTCTTTCATTCTAAAATAAGATATATGGTAATCTGTGATCAGATGTAAACATATACATCCTGAAATGTGCATATAAATTCAGCTGGCCTGACATCGAATTCTATTAATATGAAAGTAGATGATATCCCTACCCATTCTAACCCATTCATTCAAAATACCTTGAAATGCTTATTGACATTATTGAGATTTAGCCTTCCACTCTGCTGGTGTTTATAGTTAAGAGTCAGAAATAGTTTTACACAGAAGACCTTGTATGGTTTCTTTGTGTGAGTGGACAGAATTTGTGGAGCAAAGACCTAGAATCTGGCATATGAGAATGTGCAATAATTGTCCAATGAATAAGCTTCTCAAATTGGCCTTCGTGTAATTAAAATCAGAGTGCTGAAGTGTTGCATATTCCTCATTCTTGCAATTATATTTTTAAAACTTAAAGTCAAAGCAAAACGAAAAATAATCCTTCTGTCCCTCTTTTCATACCCATATTTTGGCAACCTCTGATACGCTTCCTGACATTAGAGATAAGTTTACATTTTCTAGAATTGTATATTAATTGAATTATATAGATTTTATATAATTTTATGTAAATAGAATCATACAGTGCTCTTTTTTGACCTCACTTCTTTGACTCAGCATACTAGTTTCTTTTTTAAAGATTGGTGAATAGGGCTGGACACGGTGGCTCACGCCTGTAATCCTAGCACTATGGGAGGCCAAAGTGGGTGTATCACTTGAGGCTAGTAGTTCAAGACCAGCCTGGCCAACATGGTGATACCCCATCTCTACTAAAAATACAAAAATTAGCTGGGTGTGGTGAGGCACGCCTATAGTCCCAGCTACTTGGGAGGCTGAGGCAGGAGAATCATTTGAACCCGGGAGGCGGAGGTTGCAGTGAGCTGAGATTGTGCCACTGTACTCCAGCCTGTCTGTGCAGCAGAGTGAGACTTCATTTAAAGAAAAAAATTGGTGAATAATATTCTACTGTACAGATACACCATAATTTGTTTATTCATGAATTCACCAACTGATGGACATTTGTTTTCAGTTTGGCAGTTTGGAGCTATTACAAATAAAGCTGCTGTGAACACTCTAGCATAAGTCTTGGTATGGACATTTGGTTTTGTTTCTTGGGGGTAATTACCTGTCAGTCGATTGGTTGGGTCTTCTGATACTGTAAGTTTTAACTTTTTAAGAAACTCCTAAACTGTCTTTCAAACTGGTTGTGCCATTTCACATTTCCATCAGTGGTATATGAGAGTGCTGATTGATTTAATATGATAATCTTTTTAATTTTAGCCAATTCAGTAGATGTGTAGTGGTTACCTTGGGTTTTTATTTGCATTTCCCTGATGACTGCTGCTGATATTGAATATCTTTATGTAGGGAAAGGAGAAGTGGATTTTTTGGCCATTAGTTCACCTTTTATGAAATGGCTGTTTAAATACTTTGCCCATTTCTTTAAATTGGATTATTTGTCATCTTAGTGAGTGGTAAGAATACTTAATATATTCTGGATACATGGTTACACAAAGATATATACATATATATTACACAAATATATCTAATAGTTCTCTCTATATGAAAACACTAAAGATGTTGCTTATCATTTTCTACTTTTCATAGTTGTTTTTTTTTTAAAGACGGGGTTTCACCATGTTTGTCAGGCTGGTCTTGAACTCCCAACCTCAGGTGATCTGCCTGCCTTGGCCTCCAAAGTGCTCGGATTACAGGCGTGAGCCAGCATGCCCGGCCCATAGTTGTTTGTTAAGAAATCCATGGTAAAAGCCTGACCAACATGGCGAAACCCTGTCTCTACCAAAAATATAAAAAATTAGCCAGGTGTGGTGGCATGCATCTGTAGTTGCAGCAACTCTGGAGGCTGAGGCAAGAGAATCACTTGAGCCCTGGAGGCGGAGGTTGCAGTGAGCAGAGGTTATGCCACTTCACTCCAGCAGCATGAGACTCCATCCTAAAGAAATCCAGAGTAATGTGAATTGTTACCCTGTATGTAATATGTTGAGTTTTTTTCTAGCCGATTTTGCGTATTTCTTTACCTTTGGTTATGCAGCAGTTTGTGTCTTGGTTTGGTTTTCTTTGAGTTTATCTCTTTTTAGGTTGAGCTTCTTAAATCTGTACATTGATGTCTTTTACTATATTTGCGAAGTTTGGGGTGATTGTTTCTTCAGATAATTTTTCTGCCCCAATATTTTTCTCCAGTCATTCTGGGACTTCAACTACATATGGTTTAGTCCTTTTGATATTGCCCTACGCATCCCTGAGGCACTGTCTACTTTTTCCTCAATATTCCTTTTCTCTGTGTTCTTCAAATCGAATTATTTCTGTTAATCTTTAAGTTCATTGACTTTTTTTCTTTGTCATCACCATTTCTGCTCTTCAGGCTATTCAGTTAATTTTTCTTTTCAGGATTTTTGTTTTCTGTTTAAAAATTTTATTTTGATACTTTATTATAGTTTCTATTTCTCTGCTGAGAATTTTTACCTTGTTTATTTTGATATGTTCTTCTTTACTTCATGGAGCATAATTATAACAGCTCTAAAGTATTCGATAATTCCATCATCTGGTGATTGCCTTTTCCATTGAGACTGACTTGTTCATATTTTCTTGGTCCTTTGTATTTCTAGTAGTTTTGGGTTGCATCCTGGACATTGTGGATGTTATATTGTATAGACTTTTTTATCTTCTGAAGAATGTTGGTATTTTTGTTTTAGCAGGCGATCACCCTGCTCAGGTTCAGACCTTAGTTCTGTTTTAACATCTGTGGCCAGCGGCTCCAATATCTGTTCAGTTCTCCTAGCCTTTGTATGGTAGGCAGAATAATGATTTCCAGAGAAGTCCATTTCCTAATCCCTGGAGCCTGGTAATATTTTAGGTTACATAATGAAGAGGAGTTAGGTTGCAGTTAGAGTTGAGGGTGCTAATCAGCTGACCTTTAAAGAAAGAGGTTATCCTGGATTATCTAGTTGGGCCCAATGTAGTCATAAGGTGTTTTCTTTTTTTTTTTTTTTTTTTTTTTTTTTGAGACGGAGTTTCGCTCTTGTTACCCAGGCTGGAGTGCAATGGCGCGATCTCGGCTCACCGCAACCTCCGCCTCCTGGGTTCAGGCAATTCTCCTGCCTCAGCCTCCTGAGTAGCTGGGACTACAGGCACGCGCCACCATGCCCAGCTAATTTTTTGTATTTTTAGTAGAGACGGGGTTTCACCATGTTGACCAGGATGGTCTCGATCTCTTGACCTCGTGATCCACCCGCCTCGGCCTCCCAAAGTGCTGGGATTACAGGCTTGAGCCACCGAGTCATAAGGTTTTTAAAAGTGTGTCATAAGGTTTTTAAAAGTGAAGAAGTGAGGCAGAAGAGTCAATATCAGAGTGACAAAGTATGAGAAAGACTCAACGTGCAATTGTGGCTTTGATGATGGGAGGGGAACCCAAGCTAAGGAATGTAAGCAGTTTCTAGAAGCTGAAAAACACCAAGAAATGAATTCTCTCCAGAGCCTCCAGTAGGAATACAGCACTGTTGCTATCTTGATTCTAGCCCAGTGAGTCCCATTTTAGACTTCTGACTTCCAGAATCATAACATAATTTGTGCTGTTTTAAGCCACCAAGTTTGAGGTTTATTTGTTATAACAGCAATAGAAACTGGTAGACTTTGCTATATTGGTTTTGGTCTTTTCTGCACTTGTGTAGTTCAGTGGTCATTCTGTAGCTTTTTCAGGTTCATGAACAGATTTAAGGGATACTCTTTTCTGATTCTGTCCCCTCTGGCATTTCCCCCATGCTGTATAACCAACAGGGCCTACTTGGGGTTACTCTGGATAGAAATATGGGACTCACTGGAATTTTATCTGTTGGCACTGCCACATCACTCTGTGATCAAAGCCTGCCCTCAGGACAAAGTAGAGAAAGGAAATGGAACAATATTAAAACAGAAACTCACCCCCATGTGTTTTGCTTCAGCAAGTTTTTGACTCTATAACCTATTATAAAGTGAAATGAAAATGTGGACACCTGTGAAGCAGTCTGAGTGCAAAATTTTTCTAGACTTTCAGTTTTTTTCCCAATCTTTTAGAGTTGTCTCCTACCTAATTCAACAACAATTTTAGTGGCTTGCCTTTTTGAGCTTTTCCAATGACTTCAGCTGATCTTCTTAGAATTACTTTCTTCATCTATTTTGCAAGTTGATTGAATTACCTAATAGCTATACCAAGCGTAACTGAAAATGCCACAGCTGACCTTGGGCAAGCTCCTAACTCCAATTAGTACAGAAGTAGAGCCATCCAGCCATGAATCTTGGGCATTCTGTGGTTACTAGTTGTATTAGTTTTGTATTCCATCAGGACAAATTACCATGAACTTAAGCAATACAGTACAAATTTATCTTATAGTTATATAGGTCAGAAGCCTGACGTGGTTCTCATTGGGCTAAAATGAAGGAGTTGGCAGGGCTATGTGTTCTTTTTTGTAGGCTCTGGGCAGGATCCATTTCCTTCACTTTTTCAGCTTCTGGAGGTTGTCCACATTCCTTGGCTCTTGGCCTTGTTCCTTCACCTTCAAAGCTACCAAAGGCAAGGCATGTCCGTTTTCATTATTTCACTCTGATAGCCTCTTCTGGGACCCCTATGATTATATTGGGCCATCCTGGATAAACTTCCATCTCAAGATCTGTAACCATGTCCCTCGGGATTAGGACATGGACATTTTGGGGGTTGGGGATGATTAGTCTATTAACCAAATCAATTAATCTCATTTACAGAGGGTATGGAGAGTAATGATTAATATATTGAATTGATTAAGTAGACAAGTGGCTACTGTATATAGATGTAATGTTGGAACAAATAATACGTTCCATGATAGTTTCTGTAAGGCTGATTCTATTCTGAAATTTTAATTAATTTGTAGTTAATATAATTACCTCTGTATTTTATTGTGGTATTTTGTGGGTAGAATTGAGGAAGAGATGGGAATGGGATTATTTTGCCATGGCTCATAATACCCAAAATGTGATCCTTGGTCAGTTTACCTAAATATCCATGTAATCATATTTATCTAATTTAACAATTTGCTGAAATCTTCTTTATTTTTACTTTTTTTTTTTTTTTGAGACGGAGTTTCACTCTTGTTACCCAGGCTGGAGTGCAGTGGCGCGATCTCCGCTCACCACCCTTATTTTTACTTTTTATGAGGTTTGTAGCCATTTATATTAGATGGTGATTTTTAAAACAACTTTTGAAGACTTAGTTGACATTTTAGTAGATACAGTTGATTTAATATGATTTTCGTTTTAGATTTTTAAAATCTAATTTAGCTAAATCCATACTCTGTACCTAATTCTCCATATCTAACCAAAGTTGAGTATCTGAGGATTTTCTAAACTTGGGAAGATCTAAAATGTTTGATTATGAAAATTTCTTGTGCATTTCAAATTATAAGTCTTATGCATGGCTCTAATGTGAGTAATCGTAATAAATAATATTAACATGCATATTTCAACACATTTTAAATTCAGTCAACTTTTTTTTTTTTTTTTTTTTTTTTTTGAGATGGAGTCTCACTCTGTCGCCCCGGCTGGAGTGCAGTGGCGTGATCTTGGCTCACCACAACCTCTGCCTCCTGGGTTCAAGTGATTCTTTTGCCTCAGCCTCCCAAGTAGCTGGGATTACAGGCAAGCACCACCACACCTGGCTAATTTTTGTATTTTTAGTAGAGACAAGTTTTCACCATGTTGGCCAGGTTGGTCTTGAACTCCTGATCTCGGGTGATCTACCCACCTTGGCCTCCCAAAGTGCCAGGCTTACAGGAGTAAGCCACCGCGCCCAGCCAAAATTTATCTTAATTCACAGATTTTCTAATTGACTTTATCAAATAAATATTTTTATGTAAAAGAAATGTTTACTGACTAATTATGAATCATAATCAAAATTGAACTTCACTTATGCTAACAAGTCCACTGAAATGTAGCTAAGTAACTAACTGCAGCGAAACTTGGTTCAGTCTATAAATCTAAAACTTAAAAACAACACATGCAATATGATTTGCTATAAATCTTTAGTTGTTAATTGAAATACATTTTAGGCAAATTGGTCACATTCTAGGGTGTGGGTTGGGGATGTCATTCTCTACCTTTTCAGCCAGGATACAGATCTGTGTCCCAACAAGTATAGTGTAGTCAGTGACTTGTCCTTTTATGATGACCATAAAATACTTCAGACTAGTGTTTGTAAGAAGACAGGAAAATAGTAAAATATGTTAGAATTATTTGCACCAAAAACAAAACTTTAAAAATTAGTAAAGTTTTATCACTTAGGCAGAAAACTTTTCTATTAGAAATTATACAGTCTCTCATCTCAAATACCATGTTTTACTGTTCTAAGAATCAGCTAGTGCTACAGTGAAAAAGAGTCAGCAGATAGTTTTTTTCTGAAAAAATTAACTATAGTCTAACGTGAGAAATTTCTCTAAAAATATGTTTCTTTTTCCACTATCTTGTCTGGTCTCTGTTTTCTTTCATTCCAAGATGAAAACATGTTGCTGTCTTGAACCATCAGCATGTCTGTTTTCTGCAATGATTTTTGTTCTTCTGCTTTGGTCTTAAACTTTTGAGAATTCATTTTATTATAAACATGAAAGTTCATTTAAATATTGCTGTTTTTGTTCCCTTAAAGGAAAAAGAATATCTAGAATAAAGTAATAATTTGTACCATGTTGTAGACTTGCTTTAATTGATGAATGCTTGTCTTATTTTTTGAAAAGGATTCACCTTTCAAAAAAAACCCCACTATCTACCATGAAAAAACAAGTGACTTCTTTGAGGTTGCTTAACCATTTCCTGTAAGTCTGGGAAAGTGGTTGTTTTCAAAATCACCAAACGGAATCTGGGTAGAACTAAACTTAGCTAAGCTGTTCTGTGGGTTAAACACACTTATTGTTTCACTTCTGTCTTCCTCTAGAGAAGTTAAAATTTAACAATTAAAAAAAGAAATTTCCTTGGTTCATGTCGTTTTTCCTAACTAGCTGAGTGTCTTTGGGCCTAAGTTAATTGTTTTATTCATAAATGTAATAGGATTAGACATTCTCTTTAAAAAGCTTATAGTTTTCTAAAATAGCCGTAGCTGTTTTTTAAAAAAAGCTTCTAGTTTTTAAAAATAGCAAAACAAAGTTTTAGTAGCATAGGCACTGTGCTGTACATTCATCCGTCAGTATCCTCGGAGGATTGGTTCCAGGATCCCCTTCCCACTATCAGAATCCACCAATGTTCAATCCCTGTATATTTGCATATAACCAGTTTACATGCATTGTCCCATTTACTTTAAATTATCTTTAGATTACTTATGAAGCCTAATACAATGTAAATGCTATGTAAATTATACTGTATTGTATTATTATTTTTGATTTTTTTCAATTTTTTTTAATCTGCAGTTAGTTCAGTCTGTAAATGTGGAACCTGTAGATACAGACTGACTGTATTTGGATAATTTCAGAATCTTAATGAGAGAAAGGGGAAGGGGGAAAAGTCCAGTTTACTGCCCACGATGAAGTAGTAATACAGTGAATTTAGTTCAGACATCAGCCAACCTTTTTTGAATACCTGCTAAGTACTTGACTGAGAGAGTTGTAGAAACCACAATGTCAGTGTGTTTCTACACATTTCTACAATTGCTGGAGTTGTGTTTATCTCTAGTATGGGTGGTATTATCCTAAACCTCTATGCAGTTCTCTCTGATGTAGAGGTGGCTCTGTGACCACCCCTCCAGCCTTTTCCAGAGACTACATAGACATGAAGTGTTTAGTTGGCACTAGGGACTTGATTTGACATTCCTGGGCTCTTTTACCCAAAGTCTAAAAGAGTATTAAAGGGTATAGGTACTGCAGTCAAAAAAAAAATGGTGGGTGTGCAACCTGGCTGTGCCAGTTTATAGCAAGTTCTGAAACCTCTTTGTCTCTCACTTGAGCTGTAAAATGTGAGGATTAAATGTTAATTAATGTTTGTAAAATGCTAATTAATGATACAGCTGATAATTTTTTGAGTACATACTCTGTGCTAGACTGTGTTCTAAATGCTTTTATATATCATTTAATTCTTATAACTCAATGAGATAGATACTAATATTATCCCCATCTTATAAATGAGCAAACTGAGCTTGGAAAGATGAAATAACTTGTTTACGGGTACACAGAAAGTGGCAGAGCAGTCTGATTCCAGAGATATCCTTTTTTCTTTTTCTTTACATTTTTTTTTCCCCAGGCTAGTCAAGTGAAGCAGTGAGAGTGGAGAAACACCACTGCACTGGGATCAACCACCAGGATATATATATTTTAAGACAGAGTCTCACTCTGTTACCTAGACTGGAGTGCTCCATCTTGGCGTGAACTTGGCTTACTGCAATCTCTGCCACCCGGGATCAAGTGATTTTCCGGCCTCATCCTCCCAAGTAGTTGGGACTATAGGTGTTCATCACCACGGCTGGCTAATTTTTGTATTTTTAGCAGAGACTGGGTTTCACCATATTGGTTAGGCTGGTTTTGAACTCCTGACCTCGTGATCTGCCTGCCTTGGCCTCCCAAAGTGCTGGGATTATAGGTGTGAGCCACCGTGCCTGGCTCAGAGACATTCTTAATTACTCTGCTGTGCTGTCTCTCTATTGCTTAGCTGGGTATTAGCATATGATTTGCCCTCAGTGAATGTTGGCTTTTATCAACATTATTGGTGGTGATAGTGACAATGATGAACTTGGTTTTACTTTTTCAGTGTCTAACCTGGTCCAGTGCTAGGACTCCAGACAGCTTCCTGTGAAGCCATGTACAACAAGGCCTTTGGGCTTAAGAGAAGAAGCCCACAGCCACACAGAGGAGTTTTTATATAAAGAATGCAAAATGTTCCAAATACCAAGTGTTTCTCTCCTTATGTTTCTGAGCTGAAATTTGAAGTAATCATGAGACACTGCATGTGTTCCCATTTCAAAGATGCCACAGAATTATAGAACTAGTATGTAGCAAATAATTTCAGCTTTTGTCCTAAGGGATAAATTAGTCTAAGAATAGTATACCAAAATATTAATAGTGATAATGTGATAATAGTGTACTGATCAGTTTATTTATAAATTGATCCTCTATTACTGCATAGCACATCATAAAACTTAATGGCTTAAGGCAACAACCATTTTTTTTGCTCATGATTCTGTAGGTCAACAGTTTGGATTAGACTCTGCTGGGTGTTTCCTCTGCTGATGTTGCCTGAGGTGTATTGATCAAATCTGGGCAGTTGGAATATCCATCACCTCAACATTTATCTTTTCTTTATGTTGTGAACATTCCAATTCTTCTATTTTGTACTATATAGTAAATTATTGTTAATGGGTATGAAAATACAGTTAAAAGGAGTAAGATCTAGTGTTCAGTAGTACAGCAGTAGGTTGGCTATAGCTAACATTGTCTTAGTGCCCAAAGATTTTATTTTGCATTTGAGCCCACAAATTAGAGTTCTTCATCTTTCTTTTTACATGTGAATATGTGTTGCTTGTCATTCATCTGTAATTTCCAGGTCCTTAAAACAAAAAAAGTAGATTGAGAATGCAGGCATTTTGAAGACTGGGTGCAAAAACCTAGAATTCTGTCTGCTCCCCCACTCCCCAACCCCAAGGTGTTATATTTTTCTTGCCCATACCTAATGTGGCAGCAGGGTTATTTTGAGGACTCAACTTTTGTAGGATCTTTCTGATGCATAACTAGGTTTTCATAAACACAACTGTCTTTTTATATTTTTCATTTAATGACACAATATTTAATTATTATATAGCCATAATTATAATATTAACTAGCATAAATCAGCTTGAGAACAAACACTAATTTTTTATAAGAGTACGGTGCCTCTGGTGAGGGCATATGTGCTTGGACCTTCTGGAGAGTAGCCCTTTAGTTATGGGCATTCGGTCAGCACTTAGCATCTGAAAATGTCTTACAGAGGGAATGGAAGACATGGATTAATTTGGAGGTTTGTTAAGTTGACATGGGTTAAAAGAATTTCTACCTTGTTTGTTGTGATAGCCATTTTTTTTCTTATGATTTCTTCCTTATTTTTAAATTTTTTTTATGATTAAGATTTTATGTTTAAGATCTGTATTGTATTTATTTGGTCCTGTCCTTGATCTTTTTCACAGCAGTATTCTTTATGTGCTATAATTTTTGTTTCTGTTTGCAGTTGTCCTTGGTCATTGGCATTCTCTAGTGGAATTTCTCCTTTTCAACTAAAATGTTCTCCTTGATAGATATTTAAAACAATGTGCTTCATAGGTACAAAATTAAACCAGAATTGGCTCATCTTTTCTAATTCTTTTCTTTAGCACTATAATGTTGATTTTTGCTTATAGGACTATAGAACTGCACAGAAAATAGCAGCTGTGATTAGACTTAGTAAATATAATGCAGTAGAGAATTTGAAAATGATGGAGGCCAAGTGTCGTGGCTCACACTCGGGAGGCAGAATGGGACTTGAGACCAGGAGTTTAATACCAGCCTGGGCAACATAGTGAGACTCTATTGCTTGAGACCAGGCAGAATTGCTTGAGACCAGGAGTTTAATACCAGCCTGGGCAACATAATGAGACTCTATCTCTACAAAAAATTTTAAAAAAATTATCTGGGTATGGTGGCACATGCCTGTAATCCCACCTAGTCAGGAGGATTAGGTGGGAGGATTGCTTGAGCCTGGAGTTTGAAATTATAGTGAGCTATAATTGTGCCATTGCATTCCAGGCTGGGTGACAGAGTGAGTAGACTCTGTCTTTTGTGTGTCTGTGTGTGTGTGTGTCTGTCTGTGTGTGTGTGTGTGTGTGTGTGTGTGTGTGCAGTGAAGAGAAACCTGGCTCTACCAGTGATGGATTCCTGGCTTTACCACTTAGTATATGTTGGAACCTCAGTTTTCTCAAAGGTAAAATGGGGATAGTAACTCCTTTGTCTACTTAGATTATTGTAGGAGTCAAATAAGATAAATGGGTCACAACACTTTGCAAACTATGAAGTGCCTTATTAATAAAGAGCTCATTGCTATTATGTTAAATAATTAGGGTAGAAGCTTCAAAATCATAAGACAATAAACACCTTTAACTTTTCAGCCAAGCACACTAGTCTTTCTCTTTAAAATTCATTAGCATAATCTTCCCCCTCATGCCTTTTACTATTAAAAATGATGTTTCATTGTCATTCACAGCACACGTTAGTAGGTAAATTCTTAAGATATAAAGAGTCCAGAAACCTTGTTTTGCCTTTAACACCAAAAACATAAAATTGTTTAGGTAAGCAACAACTCTGGCCTCTTGACGTCTTTTAGGGTCAGCTGGAGCAATGTTCCTGGAGAACACTCAGGCATAGTAGAACTTTAGATATTACCTGTTTCACAGAGATTTTGACACACAGGTTTTACATTTTAAGTCATCTGACTTCTAATGTAAATGTAGAAGTCATCTGACTTCTAATGTAATTTGTCAGGTGGCTGCCTTGATATAAAACACTACAACTGCTCCCAAAACATCTCTAAGGATTTAGTGTCTTTAAAGGCCATGTTAATGTACTATACCGCATTTATACAATAAAACACAGTGTTCTGGATGACATCTACAACTTGTAGCCTGGCTGATTTTTTTTTGGGTAGAAACTGGGTCTCACTGTGTTATCCAGTGTGATCTTAAACTCTTGGCCTCAAGTGATCCTCCTTCCTCAGCCTCCCGAAGTGCGAAGATTACAGGTGTGAGCCACTGTGCCCATCCTCTTCACTATATTTTATGTCTCCTAAACAATAATCAACTTGAATTATCAACCAGATTTGAGGAAAGAAGGGGAAATGTATTAATTGTTCTCAATCATCAGTGTCCAGTAGAACTGAAAGGCAGTGACACAGATCCCATAATCACTGAAGTACTACCCAGTCCTTCTGATTTAAGATCCAGTCCCACAGCAGGTATTAGAAGGACCTATAGCCAGTGTATGAATTTTATCTTATTCCAAGCCTCCAGTAAGCCTGAGTTCAGCCCTTGAAGAGTTTATGCATGGACATGGAGGTAATTTTCATTAATACTTCATTTTATTGTGTTAGATTATTGCTCCTTCATTTCAACATCTGGGGCAGGTTTCTTCCCTGCTAGGCACCAGGAATACAAAGATGAATGAGGTTACGAACCTCTCCTTGGAGGGATTATTCATATTTGAAGCAAAATTTATAATGGCAGTTTATGTATGCAGAAAGTCTTTTTTCTACAGGAAAAACCAGGCCTTGAGAGTTTTCTAAACCTTCTTTCCTTCAAATTCTAATTCTTTAACAGCAAAAAGTTACCGGGATTGAAATGTATTTGTAATTATAGAAAAGTAAATATAGAGCAGTTAACTCAGTATTTCATCCTAAATGTGAAAGGCTGTATAGGCAAATAGTGTGTATAATTTCCTTTTTCCAGGGTTGAGAGGCTGCCAGTGGTGTGTGTAGTGTGGAGACAGTGAAGTGACTCATAATTCTGGAATGATTGTTTTGCTCTCCTCCTGTAGCCTCTGTAGAATATTGGCAGGGCAACCAGCATGATTAACACTACACAGTCTAATTATAAACAAAACTCTATGTACAGTGGCTACTAAGAGGAGAACCTGTGCTGGATAATCCCCTAAGTTGGCAGGATTACTTTTAGAAGGATGACTAGAGAGTGTCATTTACTATAAATCAAGTTGCTTTTCTTTGATTGTCCAAGGATTTATCATGGGGTGGGAGGAAGTGAATATAATAGTATTTGTGGAAGTCTTCTGAGTCCATTTAAGCATTTCTTTATTGTAGTTCTTATAACCTTTCTGTCCTAAGAGAACATTTGTACATCTTACTATGTATGGCATACTATTTTAGGGACAGTAGGGGAATTGGTCAGAGTAAGACATTTGTTTCAGTAATATAGTTGGATTTTTTTTTTAAAGGTGAAAGAAACTAGGGATTTGCAAAGATTACATTAGACTAGTATAATTAAGAAAGAGGAAGAAAAAAGAAGCCTATGGGCTGCAGAGAAGAAGGTGGGATAAGGGGACAAAGTGAAGTGGCTATAGCTGCCATGCATGCTTGAGAGAAGCCAAGATGTTTGTAACGTTCATGGTCTCACATACTGGTCAGAGGCAGAGCAGGCACTGTGCATGGTTGTGTGTGCTTTACGGATTTATGGAAGCATGGCTGAGAGCTGAGGACCAATTTAGTTTGTTTATATATAGGGCCACTGGGTCTCTGAGATTGAGAGCAAAGATGCTAGCTATGGAGATTTGTTTCACATAGCTGTGACTTGAAATACTACAGAATGATTATATTTCTGCAAAATGAGCCTCAGAATTGTGATTACCTCGAATGAAGTAAGAATTTTAAATCAGATGTTTCAAAATGAGGGCTTTTTTTTTTTCCTCTCCAGAAAAACTCAGTTAAAATTTTAAGTGGACACTTAAAAGGAATTTCCCTTTTTAAGAAAAAAGTACAGAAATCCAAATACAGAAAGGGCTGTTAAGTTGTTTTTTGCTTAAGAATGCTTTTTTTTTTTAAACTTTTGATGGGCTTATGAGAGTTTCCTTTAATTTATTTTAAATATTTGGATTTACAAAGAAAATTTCCCTAGCTTTTTACTTGAAAGGAGGTGGCGGTGGGGGCAGGGAAACATACTGTATTTTCTAAATTTGGGCATAAGTAGCATTATTACTGGCTAAATGATTTTTGTGTTTGCCAGATATTCTTGAAAGAGGGACAGATGTAACACAGCTGGGCTTGTTAAGGTATCTCTGTCTCTAGCCTATGACCCAGTTCTGATTTGTCTTTTTAAATTACCTAACTAGACTTTTGCAAAGTGAAAAATTGGTTTTGGAGTTACCAGGACATGATATGTGTGGATTTTTTGGGCCAGTTTCTAGGAGAATATGAGTTAGAGCCATGCATACTACTTTCCTGCCCTGTAGCAGCATTTTTTTGCATTATTTTTCAGTTGTTTATCTGATTTCTATTTTGTTGATTTTTGCTCTGTTTTTTTAATTATTTTTTCTATTTAGGTTTAATTTGGTATTCTTTTCTAGGTTCTTAGGATGGAAATATCATTGATTTTAAACCCTTTCCCAATATAGGCATTTAAAGCAATGCATTTTCTTGAATTTTGATACGTTTTTATTGTTTATTTCAAATATTTTAGAAATTCCTTGTGATTTCTTCTTTGACTCATGGATTAAAGTCTTTTTTCTCCCCCAAATATCTAGGGATTATCTACCTAATTAGCTAATTGATTTTTTTATTGTTTCCATTATGTTTAGAGAACAAAGTGTCTAAAAAGCATATTTCATTCTTTTGAAGTTGATTGTGATTTATTTTATTTTATTTTGCTTTATTCCATCTTGGTGAATGTTTCATATATATTTCTGCAGTTGTTTGATTTAATGCTCTGTGAATGTCAGTTAGGTCAAATTAGTTAATAATATTGTTCAGCTCTTCCATGACCTTACTTATTTGTTGTCTATTTGTTCTGTCAATTTTGAAGAGACAGGATATGGTTGTGGATGTTTTTGTTTGTTCTGTTCTTCATAAAAAACTTCTATTTTATGAATTTTGAAACACTGTTATTAGGTATACATATTTAAGATTGATATTCTGCTGAATATCTCCTTTTATCATTGTAAAATATCATTCTACTTTGTGAATCTATTTGTGTCTAAATTTAAAATGCATCTCTTACAGTGTATATAGTTGTTTCTTCTTGCTATTTTTCCCCCAATGTGACAGTCTCTGTTATAATATTTAATCCATTTACAGTTAATGCATAAGTCACGCTTAAGTCTACCATGTTGCCACTGTTTTCATTTGTTCCTTTTGTTTTTGTTTCTCTGTTTCTCCTTTATTCCTTTTTTTGGATTAAGTGAGTAATTTTAGTATTTCATTTTATTTTCTCTATTTAATTCTTAACAATGCATCTTTTAAAAATCACTTTTTCAGCATTTCTTCTAGGGTTAATAATATGCATCATTAACTTAAGTCTGTGTATAGTCAGTATTGTACCACTTCACATTCTATACCTGACCCTTGTTTATTTCTGCTTTATATCTCTTCTCACTTGACACATCCCATTTCCCCTTCTCAATTAATAAATATAATTTAATATAATTTATTTTACTCCTATATTCTTTGCGCTTTTGTTTTTATCTTTTATTGTTTGGTTTTAAGCATACAGTTTTTTAAAGATAGTCTTTTAAGGAAATTATAAGAAGAATAAAAGAACATACACTTTTATTTTAAAATGTATTATTTCTGGTATTCTCTCCTTCCTAAAGATCCGAGTCTCCATCTGGTAGTAGTTCTCTTCATCCTGAAGAACCTCCTTTAAAATTTCTTGTAGTATACATCTGCTTGAAGAAAATGTGTTCTAAATGAATTCTGTAAGCTGTCATTTATCTGAAAATGTCTTTTACTCTAGATTTTGAAGCATGTTTTCACTGGATGTGCAATGCTGAGTTGACAGTTTTGTCTTCCAACTCTTGGAAAATGTTCTATCATCTTCAGGCCTCCACCATTGACATAAGTTAGTGTTTGTGTTGTTGTTCATCTGTATGTAGCATTGTTTCCAGGCTCTCTTAAAGGTTTTCTTTTTATCTTTAGTTTTAAGCAGTTTTGACCATGATGTGCTTAAGAGATTATTATTTGTGTGTGTGTGTATTTATCTTTTTGGGGGGTTTGCTGAACATTTTTTATCTGGTAAATGGTGTTTTTCATCAGACTTAATAAAATTTTGACTGTCGTTTCTTCAGATACTTTCTACCTCATTCTCACACTATTCTTCTGTGGCTTCTGTCAGATACATGTTAGACTCTCTGATCTTGTCCCCCAGATCCCTGATGCTGTGTTCTTTTTTCTTCAATCCTTTGTTTCGTTGTTCTTCAAATTGGTAATTTCTAATGATCTGTCAAGTTTATGAACTCTTCTGCTGTCTCCAATCTGCTGTTAAGTTCATTTAGTGACTTTTTCATTTTATTTATTGAAACTTTTTCTCTTAGAATTTTCTTTTTTTCCCTCCCATTTAGTTCCTTTTTAGTGTTGATTTTTCTACTAAGAGTCTCATCTATTCATATACTCTCCTTTTTTATTTTTTAAAACACATCTTCCTGGTTAACCGACGGGGATACAATTGAGAAATTATAAAACACGTCTTTCTCAGGGATTCTTTTTTATTTATAATAGCTACTCTAAAAACTCATTAAATGCAATGCAATATCTGGACTACCTTAAGGTTGCTTTCTAATTACTTTGTTTTCTTAGGATTCACATTTTCTTGTTTTATTAGATGTCTAGTAATTTTTTATTACATATGCGATAGTGTTGATGACACATTGTAGAGATGCTGAATTTAAAACTGTAAAATGTTGATTTTTCTCTCTATCTCTCTTTGTAGACAGCTTAGTTACTGGCTGATCACCTTGTGTAGGCTTGTTTTTAAAGTTTTTAGGGCAGATCTGTGGAAAGCTCAAGGTGTTTCTTAGGCTCCTCTAACTTAGCAAGACTCATCCTTAAATATTTCTTCCCCTGTGGATTTTATTAGGGCTTGGTTTTAGGCTTTGCTAGTGTGGATCTAGAGTAGGCCTTTTTCTAGGGTGTCAGTTTTACTTCTACACTGAGGCTTTTCTAGTGTTTCAAGCTGATGTCTAGGGTGTTAAGAGTTCTCTTTGCTCTGGCTGGGTTGACCTGCCACTACTTCTCTACATTGCTTGACCTTAGTGTTTCTGTTCTGTCTTAACCTTATTGCAGCCATTTTCTTCTATGCCTCATGTCCTGAATTGGTTAAGGACTCTCAGAAAACCTTGTACAAACCTCTGTGACTCCCCTCTGCACATGGTCCCTTTCATAGCGCCGCTCAGACTCTAGCTTGCCGTACTACAGTTGGGAAATTGTCCCCAGAGAACCAGAGTGATGTGGACTCACCTGTTCCTTCACTCAGTGGTCACACTCTGTTAGCTAGTATGTGCATACAGGTGTATCATTTTGTCCAGTTTAATAGTTGTATATGAGAGGAATGATAATCTAGTGCCAATTACCCTGTCATATTGAAAGTGGAAGTATCTCCCAGCATGCTCATGGGCTGAATCATTCCTCTCTGATCTTCTTGCCTCCCACCCTCATTCATCCATTTCCTTTTCTCATCACAAGGGAGACAAAGTCAGGGTGAGAGAATGCGGAAGAGAGAAGACCTTGCTTGGATCTTGCTCCAGTGTCATGACCTTGGGCCTCTGAACTGGAAAATTAAAAGTGGTGTGAAAAAGCACAGTATACTAGGGGTAAATTAGTAATGCATGCAAGACTTTCTGTGTTTGTATTTTATACCACTGCTTATACATTGAGGTGTTACACAAACAGATGTCAGGGAAAGGGATGGCTTAGATACATCTTCAAAACCTGGTTGCTGTTAATGACTGTCCTTCAGAGTCTGGTGAGATAAGATAGACCTAAACTTGTAACTTCTCATGAGCACTGTAATTAAGAAGAGATTTTCTTTGAGCATGGGTTAGCAGGGTTTTGTCCATCTAGACCTACCCAGGAAAAAAAAGTCACTTCTTTTGTTCTAAATTCTTGTGTTTTTCTTTCTTTTTAAGCCTAAACTTAAAAAAAATAGTATCTTTTTTTGATAGAAGTGGATTCTATTTAGGAAAATAGTTACTTTATGTGACAATTAGTCATCACTTTGGAAATTTATCTAGATAATATTATAAGTGCTGTCCCATACTTGGAGCTTATAGTTCTATATAAATATGTCACAGAGGCCTCGAAGAATGTCAGACTTTTTTTCCTTGTTATTATTGCCTAAAAAATACAGTATAACAACTGTTTAGATAGCATTTACAATGGATTAGATATTATAAGTAGTCTAGAGATGATTTTAAGTACATGGGAGGATGTGCAAAGATTAGATGCAAATATTACAGCATTCTATAGAAGGGACTTGAGCATTTCTGGATTTTGGTTTCACAGGGAGCCCTGGAATGAATCCCCCACAGATACCTAGGGACAATTGTACATCTTACTTCATTTTGTCAGAAAATGTGATGGCAGCTTAAAGCTTGAATTCTTTTGAAGTCTGTGAGAAGTTTGCTTCTTTTAGTTCAAGTTGCTGTTAGTTATTTGTCATGGCTTCACTTTTTGTCCTGTGTTCTAAATTGTACCCCTCAGTTGATGACTTGCTCTCTTGCCAGTCGCCTCTATGCACTGTACCCTTGGCTTCTCACGACATCCTCCCTGTATGTTTAACCCTGCCTAACAATCTGCTTTCTTTACCTTTTATAAACGTTTTATTTAACTTTTATTTTGGTAAAATACACATAACACTTCTCTTCTTTTAGACCTGTGCTGGTAAGAACTGCTAAAGATGTTTTTAGAGATTTGTGGTATGACAAATTCCACTGGGCTTTCTGACCTTCTCAGTCATGCTTGTCTTGGGGTCACCACTCCCTGGCCCTCTCCCATGGTACTTGTCCTTTATTTTCTTCTCAAGCCCCTGTGCCTTCCCAACAACTTGCCTTTAGCTCTGGGCAGATGGCCTTGCTTGCACTTGTTGCAGAAAATATGAAAGCTCTCTGCTGTTCTGTGCTCACGTACATACCTCTTCTCTGTCTTCTACTGCCGTTCTCCAGGCTTGGAGGAAGAGCACACCTAGCTCCCATCATATTGGGTTTCTTGCACACTCTCCCTATCCCTCTGGATGCAGTGCCAGCATTTTCCCTCCCCTATTCCTCCACCTCCACATTTTGTCTTTCTTTACTTTTCCTTTCCTGCAGAAATACATGCCTAAGTTGTTCCCATGTTAAACACAGACAAAAAATACAAGGATTTAAGTTTTCTCTATACCATATTTCCTTTAATTTGTTCTTATGTTTTTTTCCTTGATAACTACATACCTTGAATGTAAGTCTGCAGCCCTTGTTTTCTTTGTTAACATTCCATTTCTTCTTTGGGATCCTGGAATCAGGCTTCCACTCTCACTATTAAAATCACTGGTTCCCTGGTGGCCAAATGTAAGAGCCTCTCTAGGCTTCATTTTACTTGACTTTTCTAAAATATTATATGCTGGCCACTTTCATCTTTATGAAATCCAGCTTTCAATGTCTGGGATGCCACTCTTCTGATTTTCCTACCTTTAGTCCATTTCATCTTCTACTTTGCTCCTCTTCTTCCTCTGCCCACCCAGCTCTTAAATGCTGATCCTCCCTGACTTGTCTCCCTTTCGATAGTCTCACTTATCTGCATCATTTTAACGACCACTTCTACACAGGTGATTCGGAAACCTAAATCTTCCACCCAGATCTCTCTTTTGAGCTCTAAACCTACATAACATAATCCTTTTAACAATGCTACAAAATAGTACTGTTTCCCACATTTATAGGTGAGGAAATTGAGGCTAAGAAAGGTGTTTGAGATCAGTCAGTGGAAATGCCAGGATTTTAACCTCTACCTAAAATCAGCCCTTTAACTCTATTAATCAAACATCTCCACCTGGTTGTGTGACAGATACATCAAATATATCATATCCTACACTAAATGCCATGTCATAAACCTGCTCTCCTCCCTTGCCTAAAAAAAATAAGATTAGAGAATATGAAAGCCTCTATTCTCAATCTTAGTGAATGACATTCCTTCTTTTTAGTTATGCAAGCTGAAATGTAAGGGGGATTAACATAGACTTTTCGCTGTCTCCTACCCTGCAAGTCCATCTAGCCCAAAGGAGCATCAGTTCTTATGCATCTACCTTTTTGACATGACTTGTAATCATACCCTCCCCTTTATTCCGACTGCTACTGAGATAGTTAAGAACTTTATCTTGACTGTTTCTGCCATTATAGTGACAGTCTAACTCACTACTTCTCAAATTATCTGAGCTGAAGAACCAAGGTTTATTGTTTTCTTTTTAATTTTTAATCTGTTGTAGAAATTTTGTAGCACATAAAAAAAGAAAAATGAAATAAACATAACAAAATAGCTCAATTTTAAACATTAAATTCGACAGTCATAAAAATTACTCTGTCAAATTGTTATGAAAGTTTTTGGGTACTAATAGGCTATGTATATCCTGTCCCAGATGGGTCACAAACAGTTTTACACATTGGCAGTGGTCCACAAACAACATTGAGGAGTGCTAGCTCACAGTATCTAATGAAAAGAAATGTCTTCAGTTCTCTTAGATTATACCCACATGGGCCTATGTTATTTAAAACTGAAACATTTCAGCTAGGAGTTTCTTTGCTTTGGCTTATAGATAGCTTATATATGTGGATTTAAGAGGTTTTAGAAAATTTCCTGTTTCTTTAGGATCCCTTCTTTCAGTAGGAATAAATCCTATTGAGCAAGGGGTAGTCATGTGTTACGTTACAATTTAATGCTAAAATCAAAGTGTACTGACTTAAGTATCAAATCAACATTTTCTTAAATAGGCTTAAAGTACCTTCAAGTATCTTCATGGAATATCTGTAATAAAAGTGATTTTCCCTGATTTGATATATTTAACTTGATATGATTGTGCATACCAAAAAAAGTACACAATATAGCAAATGGTTGATATGATCTCCGTTTCTGAAAGATTAAAATTCTACATAGGTATTATTCTGACTGGGCGTGAAATAATAAAAGTAAGTTATTTGGATTTAGGCAGGCATCTGACTAAACCCTTGTCAGAAGATTTGAAATTAAGGACATGCAGACAGGAGATGCCATTTGGTGAAATTGTAGAATATCTCTTGGCTTTAAATGGCATGGCTGAAGAATAAAAAAACACAGCAACAAAGTTCTAAGGGGACAGAATTGAGAGATGGGAGTGCTCTAAATATTAAGCTGAGATTGTACCCAGAGTTAGTTTAGAAATATAGTAAATAAAACCATACTGTGCAGAGCCCATTGTTGTCTGCATTGGGCCTGACACAGAACAAAACACATGGGGCAAATGCCTGAGAGCATAATCTTCCCATGTATGACAAAAAGGTCAGAAAAAGCCTTTTTTAGACATTTTTAAATTAAATAAAAAGCTAGTCTACAGCACTGTGCCAGGCACTAAAAACTACCACAGAAACTTTCTAATCATTAAGTTTTAAAAGCAATTTGAAAAAATGGAATACAGCAATATTTGCCCTGTTGATGAAGTATGTGACCCCAAATACTATTAACTATCAAAACAAAACACACTTTTTTTTTTTAACAAGAAATTGGGGCACTATAGGAAGTTTAGGAGATTATATTCCCAAAAGTAGGATGTTAGAACCTTTTTTCTTTCATAATAGATGGGTAGATGGCAGATTGATAAACTCACACCTAGAAAATGATTAAAAGTTTTATTCAAAGAAAAATTTTAAAGTAACATAACTTGTACACAATTTCAGGTTGGAGAGGGGTCAGGAAAAGGCAACCTTATTGTGATCCAGATGCTCCCCGAAGCAGAAATGGGTGAGGTCAAATGAAAAGAAAGTTTATTTTTTAAAGGTAATAAAGACAAAGGAAAAACAAAAAGAAGATAACTTTTCTTAATTTATGTTGTAGCAAGTTCAGCTGAGGTATGGAATACCAGGTATTCACCAGGTGGATGGGCATGGGAAAGGGAGATGGTGACACTGCAGGCAGAGGAAACAGAAAAGAAAAAAAGACATATGGAGGATAGCGTGGAATAGCTGCCTGGCCTGTGCTTAAAATAGCAAGCAGTTTGGGATGGCCAGAGCATACTCAGGAATGGTATGGTTAGTGCTGGCTGGAATCTGGCATGGAGGCTGCTTATACTAGTGCCTCTCAAACTTAAGTGCACATGAAGCACCTGAGGATTTGTTTAAATTTATGTTCTAAGAGGAGACTTCAGAGGCTGCGTTTCTAACAAGCTGCAGTGTGATGCAAATGCTGCAGGGTCACAGGCCACACTGAGTGGCAAAACTGAAATTTTTATCCTAATATTTATCAATAATTCATTTTATGGATGAAGAGTTGCCATCCTTGAATAGCACAAAATACATAGCATTTATCTTAAGCTAGATATTCAGTAGTTTTATATAAGCTTTGCTCTGCTGATGGTGAAGTAATACTCTTAGCAACAACTTCATTGCCAGGTTCAAAATAAATAATTCAGGACTCTCATCTTTTATTGAATTAGTTTGGGTAGAGGGATGCCATATAATGATGGAAAGAGCATAAACTTTTGAATCAAATTTTAAACCTGGGCTTTAGTATCAGTTTTATGACTAAATAGCTGTGTGACTTTATGAAGATGAATTAATCCATTTCTCTTTTTCTATTTTCTCATGTATGAAATATAATACTTGCCATTTTATAGGATTGTTGTAATGGTTAGAAATGATATATATAAAGGGCCTTGTAGGGAAGATTAGTGTAGGTTTCAATTTGTTAACTTTTGACATCCCTTAAAAACTAAAATTGTATGAATTTAAAGAACATTGAATGGTCTAATACTAGGAAGTACTGATATATGGGGGATTATCTACCCTTCTAGAGTCTTTTTTCTCAGTGATTTTGGCAAATCGGAAGGTGTAGTTTGTTGTAGTTTGTAAAAGCTTCCACTGAGATCCACAAACCCTCATGGTGTGCAGTATGGCTGTTTCCCAGGGAAATATATTGTACTTCTGAGAGCCATGGAAGCCTGAAAAACAGATTGAATTATAATTCTATCTAACTTGTATTGTCTTTTGGTCATTTTTAAAATTATTTCTTGCTTATGGAAGTTTCCTATGTAATTTGCTGCTTCCCATTTGCTGTGGGACAGAAACATTCCTCTTTCAGGAGAAAACAATAACCCATCCTGTTGCTTAGCTACACTCAATCTTAGAAATGGGCATATCAGTTTGTGGTGCTCCCTAGGGAGAATGAGACTCAGGGACAAGACTCACAAATACCTTGGAAGCAGATTTGAGGGCTGCTGGACAGAAATTCTGGGATCCCAGTGCCTAGACCCTGGACTGTAGGTGGGCACATCCCTTTGATCCTATGACTCCTTGCCTTGTGGGCACAGATGTAATCAGAGGAATGCCAAAGCAGGGCCCTCCCGAGCCCAGGGCAGTGTCCCAGGCTGTAGGGCAGGAGTATATTAAGAAAATTAGTATATTGTCTCAGCTATCCTTTTAAAAATATACTAGCCTGTTTATTTAACTTTCTTGTATTATAACTGTGGTATACTTTTATTTATGTTTTAGTTTTTAATGGATGACTCAATGATGGCATAAACATCTTATTTAATCAATAGCTCTGAGATGGAAATAAGTCTTAATGACTTAAAAAAATCCTTAGCTTAAATGTGGTCTAGCTAGAAGACATGTTATTAATATTATAAGGGTGTTTTTTTCCTAACTCTGTGCCTTGTTCTTATGTTTTGGTTTTTTAGATCGGCTTCAGCTCCCCAGGAATATGATTGAAAACAGCATGTTTGAGGAAGAACCAGATGTGGTAGATTTAGCCAAAGAGCCTTGTTTACATCCTCTAGAGCCTGATGAGGTGGAATATGAGCCCCGGGGTTCCCGACTGCTGGTGCGGGGTCTTGGTGAGCATGAGATGGACGAGGATGAAGAGGACTATGAGTCATCAGCAAAGCTGCTGGGCATGTCCTTCATGAATAGAAGCTCAGGCCTTCGGAACAGTGCAACTGGTTACAGGCAGAGCCCAGATGGGGCTTGTTCAGTACCCTCTGCAAGGACCATGGTGGTCTGTGCTTTTGTCGTTGTGGTTGCTGTTTCTGTAATCATGGTGATTTACTTACTGCCCAGATGTACCTTTACCAAAGAAGGCTGCCATAAAAAAAACCAATCAATTGAACTAATTCAGCCACTTGCAGCAAATGGAAAATTGTTTCCATGGGCACAGATGAGGCTTCCCACTGACATTGTGCCACTACGCTATGAACTCAACCTACACCCGAACCTAACCTCGATGACATTCAGGGCTTCTGTGACAATTTCATTTCAGGCTCTTGGGGTCACATGGAATATCATTCTTCACAGCAAAGGTCATAGTATTTCAAGAGTGACCTTTATGTCGCCAGTTTCAGGCCAAGAAAAACAAGTTGAGATCCTGGAATACCCACTTCATGAACAGATCGCCATTGTTGCCCCTGAAGCCCTTCTAGCAAAGCACAATTATACGTTGAAGATAGAGTATTCGGCAAATATATCCAGTTCTTACTATGGGTTTTATGGCTTCTCCTACACAGATGAACGTAATGAGAAAAAGTATGTAGCCCTCTTCAATGATTCTGGTTTTATGCTCTGATAACTTCTGCAATATGAATCTCTTTGCCCACGCCACAGTCACAAATTGTGATTTTTTTTTTTAATTTGGGAAGTTATATACAAAATAGCAGAAGGTGATTTAGAAGAATATACTATCTCTCTTAGTCAAAGCCTTGAGCATGTATCATGGTGGGGTGGAGATAGGGGTGTGCTGGTGGAAAGGGATGGATAAAGATTATATCCAAAAAACTTTCTTGAGCTTTTCATATTTTTAAGATGAATCTAGTGTTCTGTCACCTCATGAAGTTTGTTGGGAAGCAGAGTAAAGAGGAGTATGAGTTATTCTATAAGACATATTTTCCTAATGTGCAGAACTTTTAGGAGGTATATAGTGAAATAGAGAAAAAGGTCATGAAGAAGTGTGAAGTGTGGTGTGCTTACATATATTATTTTTAATACCCTTAATTTTTACTGTTTTATTTTTTAATACCTGTCTATTTTGGATTTCTGGTGGAAATTTTTTTAAGGTCTAGGAGAGACTTAATTAGGTTCAGGAAAAAAAAAGGTGAGACCAAATATAAAATTATTCAGCTCTCTATTTGGACTGTATATTTAGTACTTTAATTTTAGCATTCATAGCATGTAGTTTGAATTTCCGGGAAGATGGAGTTCACACAGTGTGCAAGTTATTCTTAAGTAGCAATAATATCAATTGCCTTGTGCACAAAGTCCTCACTATGTCTGCTTTATGCAATTGGAGTGTTCTCTCATATTACTCTGTAAAACCGTATGTGAATTACTGATGCTGACCATTTGGCTAATATATGTTAACATATTAAGAGAAATAGAAATGAATATTCTACATCTATCTTAAGGAAACTTTTTGATCCTTCTTAAATGGAGAAAGAGACAAAGCAAGATCCATAATTCTATTCAGATACATTTTATTTTATTTTTCCTTCATGTAATAATTTTAAGATAAATGGCATACTAGCTCTGCATATCAATTCTTGCACGAGAGCTGGCATTGAACACAAATTTATAATTGCAATAGAAACTTGAAAGTTCTTGGCTTTAGTTCTCCTTCTGTAATGCCTGTTATCCCCAGGAAATGTGAGCTATACATAAAAAGCTGGGAGCGGTGGCTCACGCCTGTAATCCCAGCACTTTGGGAGGCTGAAGTGGGTGGATCACGAGGTCAAGAGATCGAGACCATCCTGGTCAACACGGTGAAACCGCGTCTCTACTAAAAATACAAAAAAAATTAACTGGACATGGTGGCGCGTGCCTGTAATCCCAGCTACTTAGGAGGCTGAGGCAGGAGAATTGCCTGAACCCAGCAGGCCGAGGTTGCGGTGAGCCGAGATCGCGCCATTGCACTCCAGCCTGGGTAACAAGAGCGAAACTCCGTCTCAAAAAAAAAAAAAAAAAAAAAAAAAAAAGGATATACATAAAAAGAGTGTTCTGCGTATGCAAACAGACCTTTAGGGCAAGCACCCTAGCCATCTCTTCCCATTAGATTACTAACCCTGGAATCCTTGTACCTGTTATCTATTTAATGGGAGGAATAAATGTAGCAGAGTAAGGTGATTTTTGGTGTGGCCACTTGTTGCTCTTGCTATGGGCTGGATTGAGTTGTGGAAAATGTCAGAAAAAATGGAATTTGTTTCTTTAAAATTAAGAAATAGAGTATTATAAAAAGTATTTTACAACTTATTAGAATAAATTAGTTTGTGAAACTCTGGTATTCAAAACAAAATGTGAGTTTTAGTAAAATGAGTGCTCCACCTGATAGTATATTTTGATTCCAGGTAAACATTTAGATTATACCTTTCAAGATATCTGAAAACTAATTCAAAGCAATTTTTTTTTGTCTTTCTCTCTTTTAATTTTGCTTAGTTCTGTTAAAGAAGCTTTTATACACTTTTCTTCTCTAATGTATGATTAGAAGATATATTTATACTGTTAGATAAAGTAATTAAGGGATATATTTCTTGTTGATTGGAAAACCATTGTATGTAAATGTCGAACACCTTGCATAGACACTGTTGTAAGGGAACTTTACCTTTATCTATGTGATCTAAGAGATAGAGACAGTCAGTAACCTTGGAGTTAAATCTAGAAGTTGTTGATGATAGGCTTAAAGTCCTAGATAACAAACTGATACTAATAACTAGTAAATTCAGCATAGGGATGTGGTTCAGCAGTTCCTCATTTCTAACAGGCTTTAATTCAAAACCTTTTTTGATCTGGCCCTTATTTTTTCTTTCTCACAGTTTTCACCTCTATGTTGAACTTTCTAATCATAATAGTAGCCAATATTCACCGGGAACTGAAGGACTGGAAACTGTTCCAAGCCTCTTATATGTTTAGCCTTTTATTCTATCTAACTCACTGAGAGATAGATGTTAACATTATATTCATTTTACAGCTAAGGAAGCAGAGGCACATAAAGTAACTCATTCAGCATCTCATGGCAAGCGGATAGCAGAGGGAGAACTCAAACCCAAGGTCATTGTAACTACAGAAGCCACTTTCTTCACCACTGTGGTGCACTCCCTCTCTAGTTCATACCTCTTTTCCTTTGTACATTGTTATCTCCAGTGCTTAAAATTCTCTTGCCCCCAGTTAATTCATAATTGTCTTGAACACTACTTGAGAAAGTGCTGAAACTGTAACTAGTATTTCTGAAAGGAAATATACTCTCCAGTGAAAGAATAAGCTTCAAGTTATTCAGCATAGATAGAACAGACTATAAGTATTATCAAGCAGCAGGCTTCTCAAAAGGATTTTTATGTGAGATAGTTACGATTGGATCTCTTTTAACAACAGTTTAAGGTTTTATTTGCCTTAGCATGTTATGATCTAGTTTTTATCTGAAAGTGGTGACTCTTTCTTGTGTGAATAGTAGGGATATCATCAAACTTTATTTTCTGGTCCCTTCTCCTCCAAAATCTTCCGTTAACTAGATAAGAATGTTGGGGGGGTGGTGAAGAAATGAAATGTTAGAAACATAATATGTGTAAATTGCTTCATGTGTGTTGATTGCTACCTTTCTTGCAGTTTACCCAATAGCAACATTTATTTGGGCACACATCCTTACCAGAAAAAAAGTACACTAATTTTAAGTGTGGAATAAGTTAGGGTTATCTTGCATTTGTAATAAACATCTATTTAGGACCATATGGTATACAAGTAGTTTTTATTATAAATAGTTTTATTTGATTCTAACAAAAACCCTGGTTGTTCGGCAGTGGATTCTATCTCAGTCCTAATTTAACTAATATGGACATTGAGATGTGTGAGATGAAGGTTACTGATTTGCTCAAAGTCATGTGGTTAATAAATTACAGAGTCTGGGTCTTCTGACTCCAAATCTCATACCCTTTATTTTCTTCTTATCTTCTAGTAGCGGAAATTAAGCCCTAAATAAGAGAGGCTACCACCTCCAAAGTGGTGGTTGTATATATGCTATATTGATTTGTACCTGAACTGTGCACACCAAGGCCATATTTGCCCTGATTATAGCCACGTTGTGATGATCTCCCAAGTTCAGATCTGGTTTATTCTTTTAGTTAACTAAAAATCTGCATTTCTCCTTGTTTCTTTTTATGCTTTTCCACTAACCTGTAATTGAGGAATTTTCTTTTTTTTTCTTGAGACAGAATCTTGCTCTGTCACCCAGGTTGGAGTGCGGTGGTGCGATCTCAGTTCGCTGCAGCCTCTGCCTCTCAGGTTCAAGCAATTCTCCTGCCTCTGCCTCCTGAGTAGCTGGGATTACAGGCATGTGCCACCATGCCTGGATAATTTTTATTTTTAGTAGAGATGGGGTTTCACCATGTTGGCCAGGCTAGTCTTAAACTCCTGACCTCAAGTGATGTGCCCGCCTTGGCCTCCCAAAGTCCTGGGATTACAGGCATGAGCCACCTGGCCAGCCTGTAATTGAGGACTTTTCTATGTGTCCTATTCTCAACAGTTGCTGTTGTGCTTAAGAAAGAGGAGGAAATTTTTTTTAATCTCTGAGGAAAGTAAAGGAAACCAGAATACTATAGTACATGTAATTTTTCAGTCTTCATGAAAATGCAAGGTGTGAATTTGAGGTTTAGTATCATGAAGCCAGAGTCTGCACAGATAATTTGCGGCAATTAATGACCACCCTTCTTAATGATCTTCCATCAGAAACCTTTTTAAGACCTCAGTGGCCAGCTACAGCCTACCTTTGTGGCTTCATCTCCATCCACACTGGACAGCCACCCCCAGTTTCTGAACGTGCACTACTTTCTTGCCTTGTGTTCCTGGACCAAACTGAGGGTCAGGCTGCTGTTTTTTGCAGCCCAATGATAAGATGCAGATGAACTGGGGAGGAAGAGAGTTTTTATTTCTGTAACCAGTTACAGGGAGAAGGCCTGGAAATTATTGCCAGACTAACTCAAAATTACAAAGTTTTCCAGAGCTTATATACCTTCTAAGCTATATGTCTATGTGTAAGTGTGCATTTATCTAAAGACATAAGTGATTACCTTCTTTTAATCTATAAGATCTTAGTCTTGAAGACCTTCCTCTGGAACCTCAGTGAATTTACTTAATCTAAATGGGTTCTGGTGCTACGGTGATTACACTTAATCTTGTCTCTTGCTAAATCACGGAGGTTTGGGGAGTTTCTTCAGACCCCCAATAAAACTAGTTTAATCCTAAATGGTTTCTGTTAAGAATTCCTTTATTATTTTGTCATGCTTTAAGGCCCAGGAAAGGCCCAGGCAAAACTTTTGGTGAGATTTTGTTACATTCCAGCCTTTCTATAAGGGCAGTGGATTTTAATATTTAGCTTAACTACTCAGCCAGTACTGAAACAGTTGTTTTGGAGGCCTGCGTTAGTGAGACCTAGCTTGCCACACTTGTTTACCCACTCTTTCCAGAGTATACTTTCTTCCCTTCTTCACCTTTTTAAATACTCATCTTGTTAGGTCCTATTCAGATTTTGTACAAGTTTCCCTACAGTTGTCTTCAACATCTAGTCAGAATTCATTTCCTTCCCTTTGTTCCCACTGCTTTATTTTCATTGTTAGAACATGATTTACAGCATGACGTAAGTTTCTTTTCATTGTGTAAACTTCTGCCTTTCCCAGTTTATTGCAGATCTTTTAATGACTGGGATTGTAACATATTTATCTTAGTATACTTGGCAGGGTGCCTTGTAGAGTAGGTGCTCTGTAACTATTGGATTGAATTTGTGTTTGTTTTAGGTACTTTGCAGCAACTCAGTTTGAACCCCTGGGAGCAAGATATGCTTTTCCTTGTTTTGATGAACCAGGATTTAAAGCCACTTTTATCATCAGGATCATAAGGGATGAGCAATACACTGCTTTATCAAATATGCCTAAGGTACTGTTCTGTTCCTTGAATGTAAAATCTTTGAATGGGTCTCTTTCTTTAAGAACACTTGAATTCCTCTTTGCCAGACTACAGCTGAGAATGATTAAAATCATATGCATTAGTATTCTTCCTTAAAATACTTAAATAAAAATTCAAATATCTTGGTATCAGTTGGGAAGTCACCTTGAGGAGGACTTGAGGAAAGAGAAAGACCTGCTGGACTTGGAATGTGTGGATAGGAAATGTGAGTGTGCACTGTGTATTAAGTTGTGCAAATATTAATATTTTGAATTAGTACAAGATTAGAGTAATGTTTTCTGAGACAGGATGAATTTGCTATTCTAAACAGTGTTATTTGAGAGTGTTGAATCGTAAGTGTTCTTGGGGTTTTTTTTTGTTTTTGTTTTTGTTTTTGTTTTTTCGTCTTAGACACCTGAGGGGCTGTGGCTAGGGGAGAGGAGCAGCAGTCATACCCAGCAGGCTATGGAGCCAATCCCATAGGCAGTAGAGAGCATGATCTGTAACAAGACAGCACTGTACCAGCTCCACTCTCCACACTGAGCCATACTCTTCATCTTTCTCTAAAGAGATGGATGCCTACTTTAATTCATGGTTGGAAAATTCTGTAAGGTTGCTTGCATTCCCTCATTTTTTTTCTGCTGCCCACTTCTCTAATGACTTACTACTGACTTTGTTCCCACTAAGCTTTCTTAGGGATCCTCAGCATGACACTCCATGAAGCCATTTCAGATCATTTGAAGGGATATCACAGCTAGAGCTCCTTTTTCTGTGGATGTATTTGTAACAGTAGAGTAGAGCAATCCCAGGTCATAAGGAAGGATTTTGGCTTTGAAGGTGTTTCAGCAGGAGAAACAGAAGCACTGTGACTATCTTTAACTTAACATTTATTTAGTCATCTTTGGGACTAAAAACTCCTTGAGGATTTTCACTGTGCTCCATATGTCCTCGTGATGAAGGATGGCACAACAGACTGAGACTAAGAGCCATGCTCTATGCAGAAACTCATACTGAGAGGTTGTAATATGCTAGCATCTTTATTACTTATTTCCTATTTGAATTTTCAGTTTCTCTGTTTGTCATTATCATTTATTCCTGTAGTTACAGAACTGTCATCTTTTCCCCTTTGCTTGTAGAAGTCATCAGTCCTTCTGGAAGATGGACTTGTTCAGGATGAGTTTTTCGAGAGTGTGAAGATGAGCACTTACCTGGTTGCTTTCATTGTGGGAGAGGTGAAGAATCTGAGTCAGGACATAAATGGAACCCTGGTATGTTGATGTGGCAATTTTCTGAAAGCCTGTGTCACGAGAGGTTCAGAGGAACTCTTGCTTTAATGATTCCCACTGGCTGCTGTATGGAAACAAGCTTTTAGATCACACTCTGACATGTTATATCAGAAATGCTACTTTTTTGCTTAGCTGTTATTTCTGTTTCTAATTTAATACCAGAAAATCAATAATTTTTAAAGTTTTAAAAATTTTACTTTTAAAGAGTATTTTGGTAAGGCACTATATGTATACTAAAGCTTTTAGAACTGAGTGATAGCCACTAGCCTTAGGGGAATATTTAGATTTAAATTAATTAAATACAATTTAAAATTCACTTCCTCAGTCTCACTAACCATATTTCAAGTGTTCAGTAGTGTTCATGTGACTAGTGGCTACATATTTGATAGTTCTAGGTTGTAAAAATTAGATGAACCTCCCCTTTTATCAAAGCAAATCTTGATTGAGATTCCTCATCCAAGAGTAATGAGTAAGATTATTTTATTTAAGGGTCTGGTTTATCTGTATTTTGCCATAATTGATTATTTGTTTTAATTAGGCTCTCCTGTTTTTCTTTGTCATTAGTACCTGTTTGTAAATTATTATTTGATTGGATTTTATACTTTGATTTCACAGTAGAAACCTAATAAAGCTAATGTTTTCAAATACAACGTAGAAGGAGAAAGGGCATTCTATTATATTTATTAAACTAAAAACAATTTTTCTTTATGATAGAAATATGACGGAATATCTTAGTTTCTGTTTTCATATTTTTTAGCTCTATCAGGGAATATCCTGCTAGTTTTAGGTTCTCTTTCTAGACTAAAGAGCTTTAGATTAATCACAGGATACTTGGATCTTACCATTTTGCTACTTCAAAAGGGTATATGTTTCCTATTAGAAAAGACTATCATGTCTACCCCATACCTCTCAGAAATAAGGACAGAGATAAGGATTCTCTTGCTATTTATCAGCAATAACCCTGTATGCCTTTAATGATGCTACTCAAAAAGTAAACTAAGTGTTTAATGGTAAGTGTAGACTACAGTTATAAGTGCTAAATAACAGTTCACACACCTTTGCATTGAAAGACTTTATGTCAAGTCTGAACCAAACATTTTTCAGAATCCTTTCAGAAGGATATTATGACTGGCTTAAATCTGAAATAATTCAATTAATTCCACTTTAGGTGTTGCATCACATATTTAGCCTTTGATTTAGCCTTTGTAGCCTCAATAAAGCCTAAGAAGCACAGTCTAAAACAGCCAGGTTTGCTGCTGCTTCAAGACTCAGCTGAATACTACCTTCTCCATGAAGTATTTCTTTCTTTCCTCAGCTGGAATTAATCATTCCCCCTCTGATCTTTCATAGCACTTTAATTACTTCTTTTTTGTAGTTCTTATCATACTCATCGATATAAAACCCCCAGCACTTTTTATGTATCCCAAAATGTATGCGGTCTTGGTTTTGTTCCCCAATTCTTGTGTTTCTTCCTCTTCACTCTCTCTCTTCCTCCTTCCCTCTTTCTCTCATCTGCTATGTTTTCTTCACAATACCTGTAGGATTACATTCAGATTCTTCATTTGATACTCAAGGCCATTCTTATAAATTCAGCTGTATTTCTTTCTTGTTTAAAATTTATTATTCTTTTTAAATTTTTTTCCCAACCATCTGCACACTGATCTTTCTTTTTTCTTTGTTGGAGACAGAGTCTTGCACTGTTGCCAGGCTGGAGTGCAATGGTGTGATCTCAACTCACTGCAGCCTCCACCTCCCATGTTCAAGTGATTCTCCTGCCTCACCCTTCTGAGTAACTGGGATTATAGGAGCCCACCACCACACCTGGCTAATACTTTGTATTTTTAGTAGAGACAGGGTTTCACTATGTTGGCCAGATTGGCCTCTAAATCCTGACATAATGATCCACCCGCCTCGGGCTCCCAAAATGCTGGAATCTTTTTAAAAAATTTTTTAGTGACAAGGTCTCATTCTGTCACCCAGGCTGGAGTGTGACGTGCAATCATAGCTCACCGGTAACCTCAAAGTCCTGGGCTCAAGTGATCCTCTCCCAAGTGGCTGGGACTACAGGCACCTGCCACCATACCTGGCTAGGTTTTTTTGTTTGTTTGTTTTTTGGGTTTTTTAAAAATTTTTTTGTAGAGACATCTTGCTATGTTGCCCAGGCCAGCTTGAACTCCTGGGCTCAAGCAATCCTCCTGCCTCAGCCTCCCAAAGTGCTGATAATACAGGTTTAAACCACACACCTGCAAATTCAGCTATATTTCTTATTGCCTCATTGTGAATTCTTTCATCTAGGCAAGCTGAATTATTCATTGCCTACATACATACTTCATTCTCACGTATGTGTGTGCATGTGCATGCTTGTGTGTATGTGTGTGGAAAGAGGAAGAGATTGAGAGAGAAGTTTTAGGTGACTTTTTTTTTTTTTTTTGCTTTTTATTTACCTGTATTAGGAAACAACATGGTTAAACATAGACTCTGGAGTTTAATTGAGTTGAAATGCCTCCTAGGTAGTTTACTAGCTATGGGCCCTTAGGTAGACCACTCTCATCCTTTCTCTATGTATGTACACATACACACACACATATACACATATGCATGTTTATATAAAGAGTACATACTTCCCTTTTTCCATATGTAAATATATTATAAAATCCTTGCACGTCAGTAAATATAATCTACCTTATTTTTAATATTCAGAAGTAAATGTTTTGAAAATATTAGCATTATATAAATAAATAGTTTTATTAACTTATTCCCTTTTTAGGAAATGGTGGGGAGGAATATAACATGCATGGAGTTATACTTTGTGCTGACAGCTGTTCTAGCACTCATTTATAAATATTTTTTCATTTATAAATCAAATAAGGGAAGATGTTAGCCCCACATTGCTGATGAGGAAGCAGTGTGTCAAAGGACTTAAGTAATTGAGCTAAGATTACATAATCAGTAAGTGATAGTCAAAATTGTTTTGTCCACCACAATATGCTGCTGCTTATACCAAATGACATATAAGTTAACATCTATTATTTACATTAGGTATGGTGACCAGAAACTTAAAACTTGGAGTCTGACAAAGGATTTTTGTTACGCTAACATCTCTAGGATGGCTTCTATTTTGTAATATTTGTTGGGTAGGTTGATTTAACAAGATTCAGAAATAAGGCAATAGAGCTTTACTAAAGTCAATATTACTAACCAACTAAAAATTTCAAGGTTGACTGTGGATTATTATACATGTCCTGTTCAATGTTAAATACTGCATTATTGTTAAAAGCCTAAAAAAAGAGGAACACGTATTTCATCATTTCTGTTCATTCTTCATTCCATAAATTTCCCCCTGCCTTCAGAAATGCCAGAATTACCTAGACAACTCTAGGCCAGTTGTGAAAGACATTGCCTGCTTTTGTTTGCCACTGCCTTCTTTTGTTTTTACTCTAGATAGGCATAACATGTAGAATCAGAATCTAGTCATGGTTACTCAGATGTGGACACCACATCTGACATTGAGCATTGAAGTAGAACCTTCACCAGTATCATCCATGTGAAGTTATAATTTTAATTTATTCATGTTTAGTCTGAAACATGACTACATGACTTTGTTCCAGATTTCCACTAAAAACATTTCTACCTCAACTATTTTCCACAAGCCTGGAACATTGTACTCAATTTATATCATTCTCCTAAAGCCATCTAATCAGTTATTCTGGGTAGACTTAACTGTTTTTATAGGGGAGAGGGGTAGAATTTCTGCTTTTCTGTGTGTCCAGTTATCTGTTGAGGAAGACTGGTGTTTTTTCAGAAAATTTAGTATTGAAGCTTCTAATATTTTCTGCCTTTATAAATCTTGCAGGTCATATTATTGTCCTTTTTGAGAGTGTGAAGTTTTGTTCTATTTTTGCTTTTGTTAAATAGGTTTTATTTTTATTAAATCATGAAACAAATAAGTTAAACTTAACAAATCTGTTACCATTCAATGTTACTTCACTTGAGTTACTTCACTTGGAATAATGGACTCCAGTTCCATCCAGGTTGATGCTATTGCCATTATTTCGTTCATTTCTATGACTGAGTCCTATTCCATGGTGTGTGTGTGTGTGTGTGTGTGTGTGTGTGTGTGTGTATCACAATTTCCTTATCCACTCATTGATTGATCGGCATTTGGGCTGGTACCATTTTGCAGTTGCAAATTGTGTTGCTATAAATGTGTGTGATGTATCTTTTCTGTATAATGACTTCTTTTCCTTTGAGTAAATACCCAGTAGTGGGATTGATTAATCAAATGATGGTTCTACTTTTAGTTCTTGAAGGAATCTGCACACCGTTTTTCATAGTGATTGTAATAGTTTACAATCCCACCAGCATCGTAAAGGTGTTCCTTTTTCACCACATCTATGTTACCATCTGTTATTTTTTTATTTTTTTATTATGGCCATTCTTGCAGGAGTAAGGTGGTATGCATTGTGGTTTTGATTTGCATTTCCCTGATCATTAGTGATGTTCAGCATTTTAAAATATATTTGTTGTCTATTTGTATATCTTCTTTGGAGAATTGTCTATTCATGTCCTTAACCCACTTTCTGATGGGGTGTTTTTTTTCTTGCTGATTTGTTTGAGTTCCTTTTGAATTCTAGATATTAGCCTTTGCCGAATGTATAGATTGTGAAGATTTTCTCCCACTTTGTGGGTTGTCTGTTTACTCTGCTGATTATTGAATAGGGTGTCCTTTCCCCACTTTATGTTTTTGTTTGCCTTGAGAAATTGTTGACAGTTTTTACATCACTTAATGGGAAACTAAAATTGGAGTTAGACTTTACCAATGTGCTTTTTCCAAATCATGAATTGTTCAACAAGTTTTCATTTCCCACCTGTTGAGATATTCATTTTGATGTTTTTGTTTTCTGCTGTGTCTAATTTACATCCTACTTTCCCAGGTGAGTATCGAGGGCTTTTCAAAATCAATTAGAAAATAAAAGTATTGTTTTGTAAAACCCATTGCTTTGAACATGGCTGTTTAACACTTACCTTTTTATACCTACTGAACAAGATGTTTATAGTTTGTCGCATCATATATATTTAATGTATTCATTAGCCAAAAAAAAAAAGAGTGAGCAAGAATTGCAATTTAAATAGTAAGTATGATTCCATCTGCTTTCTCTCTTAGCATGTACCCGGGAGTGAATGGGCAGTGGGAGACATGAATCTGTTGTTCCCCAGTTGGTTTTAGTTACTGTGTTCAACTCGTATCACAAGTGTTTCTCTGTATAATATGTATATTTTTATAACCTGATCCCTAAAAACACACCAACAACTGAAAAAAAACGTAAGCTATCCCAAGCACTGGAAGAAAAACTGGCTGTGCCATACTTACTGGAAGAGAATACGTTGGTCTCTAATTGTTTTTTTCCAGGATAATTTCCACAAATGTACAATTTATGCCTTACATCTTAACTTTAGAACTAACTTCATCATAAGATGTGACTCCTCAGTGTTAAGTGCCTGCTAGATGCCAGGTGCAGTGATAGGTCCTGAAATGATGAACATTTAGTTTTGTCCTTCAAATAACTCTCAATTTTTATACCTCATAAGTAAGGAAGGGCAACTACAGGTAATGGAAGAAGAGAAGAGTGTCATATAGTTACAGGCAAATACTTACAAATTGCTATAAGATGACCTAAAGTAGTTATTTTGAATGTTGCTAGCTTAAAAAAAGTCGAGGGGGAGGGAATCAGTAAGTTTTTTCAACATTTTATATGTATGGAAGGGAGTTGCTAAACTCTGTGGAGCCTAAAGTAACTATAAGCAAGTGTTTCTATCCAGAAAGATCTCATAAAATTCTATAGCATTTTCAGATATGCTAGTCTAGACAGTGCTACTTGAATATCATGCCATTTTAATTGTTCCTGTCCTTACATCGTGCATAATGTTTCCCTTTAGGTTTCTATATATGCTGTACCAGAAAAGGTTGGTCAAGTTCACCATGCCTTCGAAACAACTGTGAAGCTTCTCGAGTTTTTTCAAAACTACTTTGAAATTCAGTACCCACTTAAGAAATTGGGTAAGAATCAAATAGTGTCTCTGATTTTTGTTATAATTAGAACCTAGATTTATTTTGCGAATGTTTTTTAAAAGGAAGTTCTGCCCAAGTTGTTTGCAGATAAAACCAAAAAAACATTACTAATGCTTTAAAATTGTATTTGTTAAGATTATTTAGATTTCATGAATATATCCAAACTTGGAACTTCAAACACTTAAGTTTCTTGGGCTGTAAAAAAGTTTATAGAGCTGCATAAGTAGGAACTTGCTGAGGACTTAGTCTGCAATTTGACTAATTGTAACTTCCAAGAAATACCTGATTCAAATACTAAAAACTGAGTAATGGGAGCTCAGGAAAGCAAGAGCATTTCAGTACTGTAGCTAGTCCTAGACAGTAGAGTATTGGCCATGAACTTTGTCCTTCTTGTTCTGGGAAGCTGATTGATTTGTGAAGGAATTAGGCATCTCTTTCCTCACTAAGACACAGTGGTCCAGTGACTCTAAAAGGGTTTGAACAGGTCTTCCTCAGCTGACATGTGGGTAGGGAGCATGCAGATTTAGAATAAGGAAGATTCCATTTATTAGAAGCATAAGAAGAATTCATTGCTTTCACAATGATAAACCACTGAATAAAATATTTTGAGTAGAAAATGCCAAAAGATGAGGGAAAGTTGATCACTTATTTCCTGTTATGTCTAGATTTGGTGGCTATTCCTGACTTCAGAGCAGCAGCAATGGAAAACTGGGGTTTGGTCACCCTTCAAGAGGAGATGCTTCTGTATGACAATAACACTTCTTCAGTGGCGGATAGAAAACTGATGACTAAAATCATTGCTCATGAGGTGGCCCACCAGGTATTAGCAACCAGGGCTGTTACATGTCACACCTGGAGTTATTGTTAGCATTTAGATGCTAATAATTCTTCAACTCTTTTTTTTTTAAGTATTGCCTTTTTTAGTAATAGAAAAATGCTTTTTAAACACAAACAATTTTCCAATGAAAATGCTATCAGTTGTTGATGTGTGACTTTGCAGGTTAAAGGATTTTCACATCTGTCTTTCTTCATAACTTCTCTAGGGTAGGTATTAATCACATTTCACAGATGTAAAAACTGAGACTCAGTTTAAATAAATGGCCTGCCATAAGTCATATAGCTAATAAGTGGCAGCACTTGGTCCATGTAGAGCCACTATCTCTTCAAGATTTCTTTTTCCCCCTCAGTAATACACAGCTGCCTCACCTCTGACAAATGGCCACTGCCCAGTATAACTTTGTGGGGAAGAATCCCTTTCTTTAAGTTGCACTCTTCTGACAACTCGAATGGTAGCTGTCAGGGCTGGATTTTTTATTCATCTCTTGCTGGAATGGGGTTCTCTGTTAATTTTTTTAATTTTGGAGAGGGGGTTTCTGAGAAAATGGCAAAGGTACTGTTTGTGTGATATGGAGAGAAAGATGATTATATGGGTACATAGCACCCCCATTCTTCCCTGATACCTTGTCTGTAGGTATCACCTCACCCTGGATGAGGTGATTAACTAGAATTGGATATGGTTTGGGTGATGTCATGACAGCAACAGGTTAGGAATAGGATGTATTCTAGTCAGCTTATTTCCTACTTCAAACACCATGTATGAATCTAGCCCTTGTGAAGACTTCATGACAAACTGGCATATGAAGCACATTCTTATTTGCTTTAAAAATAGGTCATATAGGTAAGTTGTCTTTTGGGGGATCTCCTCTATGTCTGTTATTTCTGAAGCCACCTGCCACCATTTGGGACTATTACTCTGTTATTTCCTCTTTAGGACTTATAAATCATCTTCCTCTGAAACAGGTTTGAAGATAATATCATAGAAAAATATGTTACTGTAATTCTCAGAGGTATTTTGTTTTATGCAGTAACCTCATCTTTTTACTGCTGATTTGAGATAAGCCTTAGGCCACACTGACCAAATTACATATCTTATAACTACTTTTTATTTCAAGGACTTTTTAGATACATTTTTTTAAAGGGACTCTCCTGTTACTTTTTTCCTTCCTCTTTTCTTCTATCTCATAGAAGGAAATATTTAATATCTTTCTGACTCCATTTGTTTATATATATGCCATCTTTTTTTAAGAAACAAGATCTTATGCTGTCACCCAGGCTGGAGTGCAGTGGCATGATCATAGCTCACTGCAACTTTGAACTCTTGGGCTCAAGTGATCCTCCCACCTCAGCCTCTCAAGTAGCTAGGACCACAGGCATGCATCACCATGCCTGGCTTAATTTTTTTGTAGAGACAGAGTCTTGCTATGTTGTCCATGCTGGCTTGAACTCCTGGCCTTAAGAAATCCTTAAGGAATGTTACTTGAATTCTGGTTTGAATCATGCAAATACTGTCTTCAATTTGGGCAACTGAGGAGAAACAAAGTTATAGGCTTTCTGACTACAGAAACATCTCTCATATAGAGACTTTTTAGTTATTATGGATGGTAGTAGATATAATGGAAAATAATCTTACTAACTTGATATTAGAAAGTAGAAAAAGTCATTATCTAGGAAATCTCACTTTATGAGTTGGCCAAAAAAAGTTTTAATTTCCCTATATTCATGCTATATTTCATGTTTATTAAATTGATAAATATGCTAATAACCTTTCTTGCTTGTTTTCCCATTCAGTTAAGGTAAAATGTTAAAATTTCTATTTTATTTTTAAAGTAAATTTATACAACTTTTATAAGTTTTAAATTAATTTGAATACAGTTTAACTATAAGTGTACTTTTAAGATATTATAATCAAGTTATGGGTGACTAATATGACACTTCAGCCAATTATTTAAAAGAAATTCCTGAGGATATAAATATACTGTGGGTTGTTTTCTCTCCCTCAGTGGTTTGGCAATCTGGTGACAATGCGGTGGTGGAATGATCTATGGCTAAATGAAGGTTTTGCCACTTTCATGGAGTATTTCTCTTTGGAAAAAATATTCAAAGAGCTTTCTAGTGTAAGTACAGAGTATCTTTGGCCTACTATGAATGCTAGGAGGAAAAATAGTCAAATCACATTTTCATGTATTTTCTGTGCATCTGGAGTAATGAAAATGTTTCTAGGAAGGTATGCCAAGCTTGACCTTGGTTACTGATAGCTATACCTTTTGAGATTTGATAGTGAAAATTATGCTACTATTTATCGATGTGTTTCATTGAAAGCTGAACTTGTATAAGATTATTTCATATTTTTGTCACTAAGATGAACATTTCAAACTGTTTTGCAACATTTTCTTCTAAAGAGTTGTAGTTCTGCTTGCAGGAATTTAGATAAAGTTGCAAATTCCTTTTTGCAAAATTTAAAGTGTGTAAAAAGAGAAAAAAATTAAAACATTTTGTAGCATTACTGTTTCTTTACTATCACAATGTACATTCTTGTAATAATGGTATATAAGTTGTTACAAATAAATAATTTGCCCTTTTTAAGGTACAAACCACATTTTATGCCTTTTTCCAAAGATTAGAAATAGCATTTCAATACAGAGAGGTATAATAGTGTTGTCACTGTGGTATCAGACTCTCAGGAAATATTTCTAGTACTTAGGGATATTCAGACACACTAGCCCAGATATTATCAAGATAACTCAAACAGCAGGTGGGAAAGTGTAAAGATACCTTCCAACCTTGAATTTTTTTGACTTTCTATTAAACTTCCTGATATTAAACTTATGAACCAAGATGGCTTTTAAAACAGAAGTACTCTTAGAGCTTTTGATTTTAAATTTTTGATAGGGCTTGTTCAAAAATTTCAAATGGTAGGAGAAATCAACCGATGTTAATTGATGAATATCAAGTGGTAGCTAGAGTACTAAGAAAGATATTCTAAATCTGTGTATGCTACTTAATTAAGCAATGAGATACACAGTTTGACCACTTGGTGGTGCCCAGCATGTGCAAAAACGTCTAATACATGTTCTAGGGGAGCTCATCTGCTGACCTCTTAAAGAATTCTTTCTGTTGAAGAGTTATATTTTATTTAAAATGGACCTCAGTTAAGGGAAATATATATTTTCTCAATAGAAACGCTAGGCTATATATAAGAAATAAGCATAAGGACCAGTTTTTGTTCTTTCTCTTTTTAAATTTCAGGTTTCATTTAGAAAATATATATGCTAACCTTTTTAGAATATTCATCATGTGTACCCAGAGTTGGCATTTGTTTACTTTGGTAATAGATTCTTAATTTTTCATATGCTATTGTTTAGGAAATGCTAATTTTCATGTGGCCATGTTATAATTGTAATTTTAAATTTAAGGAATATTAATGAAGATCGCAATCTTCCTACATTTTTGAAAGCTTATATTCTGAAGTTTAGTGACACATCATTTTTTTGCTAATGATCTTACATAATAATTAGTCTAATTCATGTAAATAATTACTATACTTTTGCGTTTGACACTATTCATGATACTCTAACCTTTTCATTTTTTTAAAGTACGAAGATTTCTTAGATGCTCGATTTAAAACCATGAAGAGAGATTCCTTAAATTCAACTCGTCTGTTATCACCACCATCTGTTCAGACTGCAGAACAAATTATTGGAATGTTTGATTCTTTTTACTATTTAAAGGTATTACTGTGAACAAAAAGGTAGTTGGAGTGGGTTTCAAATTTCATATGTGAGTAAGCTGCATGATTTAGATTATTTTAAAGATTAAATTTTTTTTCAGGTATTAATGTTAAACTTTAAAATGTTTGCTTATATATATATATCTTAGTCTTAACTTTTTTGTGAGTTTTTACCTTTCTCTAATTCTCATTTAAGTTGTATGACTAGTATTCCAGACAATTAACCAGATCTTATAGCAATCCATCTTTTAAAGTCAGTTTACACTCCAGATTTACAGGTAGAGTATGTTTGAGGAAGGTCCTAAGCAAGCTTTTGGCTGTGTTACTCAGAAATGAGATATGCTCTCAAGTCAGGATTGCCAAAACAAGTAAGCAAAAAAGATTTTAAGAATTGAAGATTAGATTGCAGGATCTGAAACATACACTCTGGGTTTCAAAGTAAAGAAAAAGCAGAAAGTTAAACCCCATTCGAATCACCGTGGGTCAGAGAATGAAAGAATAGGAATAATAGTGTCATTCACATTTATATTGTGGGGAGGGATGAATGTTATGGCTGTCAGACTAGATAGAGAAGAAAATACATAAAATGTGTGAGATACAGTCTGTGCCATCAAGTAGTTGAAAGTTTAGGTGGTTGGTACTTGTGGAGGAATAAGAGGTAATATGTGCTGAGTGGGGCAGAGAATTTTTGCCTAGGATAACGAAGAGAAATTTGGGGGAGAAAAATGGGAATTGAGATGCTTTAAATAATTAAAATATACGTAAGGGGAATGGGGCGTATAGGGTAGTGCGGGAATGGGACGTATAGGGTAGTGCAGGAATGGGACGTATAGGGTAGTGCAGGAATGGGACGTATAGGGTAGTGCAGGAATGGAACAATGAGATCTGCAAAGAAAATGAAGTACTAATGGGCAAGTATGTTTTTTTCTGAGAGTCAGCGTTTGACTGCAGTGGAAGCCTCGTGAAGAGGGGAAGGAAAGTTGAGTGGGGCCCAGTTGTAGAAGGCTCTGGATACCATAAGGAATCCTCTTTTCCTGTGTAATGGGAAGCTTGAAAAGACTTTTGGACAGTGAAATAACTTGATTAAAGTTACTATTTAGGAAAAGTAAATTGGTTTCAGTTTATAAAGTAGATTTAAGTGGAGAGAAATATAAAGTCAGGAAATTGCTGCCAAAGTCTAGGCATGAAATGATAAAAGTTCGAAATGAGGAGTGCTAGTAAGGGTGGAAAGAAAACAATGGGTATAAAAAATACTGGGCAGGGAAAGAAATTATTAGTGACAGGGTAAGGCAGGTAAAGAAAGAGGCAGAAATGTTTTTCAGGTTCAAACCTGACTGACAGGAAGAATTACTGCACAGGTACTTTTAACAAACAAGAAAATCAGGAGTTCAGTTAGCTATATGAAATCTATTCCAATTAGAGCTACTGCTATGATTTTTGAAGCCCATAATGGACCTGTCAATACAGAAAATTTAAAACTTGAGGTTCTGTTATTATACCAAACTTAAACAGTGCAGTTATTTCAGCATTTGAAATCCTGCTTAAAATGCTCTAAGTTCAGTATATGATAACAAAACAGAGTCATAACAGAGTTCTGTCTCTGACCCCAGCCCTCTTATCCCAGAATTCAGTGTCTTCTGAACATGTAGTTTCCACATCATAGTCAATCCCTGTCAACATGGTAACTACGTGTATCAGAATTGGGAATTTGGAAAATATTCTATAAGAAAAGTAGGATACTAGATAACTTATCCAGTTATCCCTACTGGCGCTTACTTGGAGTATTGTGTGTAAGAAGGTAAGCGCCAGTAGGGAAATATGTTAGCAGACATATTCTGTTCGGTCTTTATAATCATCAAGCCTAATTCTGATGCAGGTTGCCTTGTAAGAATTCATTCATTTAGCAAATCTTACAAGTACTAACCGTGTACCAGGCATTGTTCTAGGTGCTGGGTTATATCAGGGAAGAAGATGGACCATCTCTTTTTTGACGCTATCATTTCAGGAGTCAAAGGTAGAGACAACCAGTATACAAATGAATGAATAAATAGGTATTGTGTTAAGTAATAAGTGCTAACATGAAAATAAAATATGATAAGGGAAATGAGAATGACAAAGGAATATAATATAAAATATATTTATAATATAATATGGTTGAGAAGTTTTCCTGTATGGTGACATTTGAACACCGCCTAAGGCATGAGGAATGTGGTTTTCTTGGGGAAGAATATTCCGGCAGAGGAAATAGCCAATGTATAGTGCTTGTGTGCAGGCCTGAGATTGCTGTCCTTTGAAAGACCTGCTTGCAAGGTTGGCCCTTGGGTGCATGTGGAAACTTGGGTTTTGGGAAAGTTCCCACTATTACATTATAAGAGTAGCTCACTGTGCCTAAACAATGTAGTTTATGTTGAACATCTGCTTTCCTTCTGGGTATCTGAAGTTTTGATATGTGCTAGGTGGAAGGTACCTTCATGACTACCCCACAGTAAATGTCCTGGGTGCTGAATCTCTAATGAGCGTCCCGGGTAGACAGTATTTCACACGTTGTCACAACTTGCTGGAGGAATTAAGTGCATCCTGTGTGACTCCACTGGGAGAGGACTCGAAACTTTGTGCCTGGTTTCCTCTGGACTTTGCCCCATACACCTTTCTTCTTAGCTGATTTTAGTTCACATCTTTTCACCATAATAAATGATAGCAGTGAGTATGATTATATGCTGAGTTCTGTGAATCCTTTTACTACATAATCAAACCTGGAACTGGTCTTGGAGATCCCCACACGAGATACAAGATTGAGAGAGATATGAGATTGAGGTATAAGATGCTTTCCATGTTCAAATACCAGCAAGGATCCAATATTATCTGGAGTAGAGTAAGCAGAGGGGAAAGTAGTCGATGAAGTTAGAGGGATTGTAAGAGGCCAGATTATTATAGAGTCTGCTAAGCCAATGGTAGGGACCTTGATTTTATTCTAAGTGAAATGAAAAGCCATTTGATAGGGAAGTACCATGGTATGGCTTATTTTGTAAAAGATCACTCCAGTCTTCAGCAGTACATGAAGTTAAGAGGACTAGTTAGGAAGTTATTGTAATAGATGGGTGGCGACATAATGGTGGCCTGCACAAGGGGGGATGTGGTGAAAGTGATGGAGATACTACTGAACTTGGAATATATTTTAAAGATTAATCCAGTAGAATTTGTTGATGGATTAGATGTGAAATACAAGAGAGGGGTCAGGGCAACTTTAAGATTTTTGCCTGAACAACTGGAAAAATTGAGTTGCCATTTGCTGAAATGAGGAAGACTTCTTTAAGAGTAGATTTAGGGAAAAAAAGGGGGAAGAAACTTCAATTTCTGAGTGAGTATGAGATATGGATTAGACATCCAAATGGAGGTACCAAGCAGGCAGTTGGGTATGAGTCTGAAATTCAAGGGGTAAGAAATCTGGTTAGATATATAAATTAGGGAATCATTTGGAAATGATGGCCAGTGAATAGGCAGAGAATCAAGAGTAGTGTCCTGCCGCTCTCAAGGAGGAGCAGGTGATCAGTTGTATCAAATAGGTTGATATGATGACCCTGAGAATTCACGTTTGTCTGGCACCAGGAAGTTTACCAGTGACCTTGATAAAAATATTTCCAGCCTGGCACAGTGGCTTACACTTGTAATCCCAGCACTTTGGGGAACCAAGGCAGGTGGATCACCTGAGGTAAGAAGTTCAAGACCAGTCTGACCCACATGGTGAAACCCTGTCTCTACTAAAAATACAAAAATTAGCTGGACATGGTGGCAAGTGCCTGTAATCCCAGCTACTCAGGAGGCTGAGGCAGGAGAATCGCTTGAACCCAGGAGGCGGAGGTTGCAGTGAGCTGAGATTGTGCCATTGCATTTCAGCCTGAGTGACAAGAGTGAGAATTCTCTCAAAAAAAAAAAAAAGAGGCCGGGCACAGTGGCTCACGCCTATAATTCCAGCACTTTGGGAGGCTGAGGCAGGCGGATCACAAGGTCAAGAGACCATCCTGGCCAACATGGTGAAACCTCATCTCTACTAAAAAATACAAAAATTAGCTGGTGATGGTGGTGCGTGTCTGTAGTCCCAGCTACTTGGGAGACTGAGGCAGGATAATCACTTGAAACCAGGAGGCAGAGGTTGCAGTGAGCTGAGATTGCACTGCACTCCAGCCTGGCGACAGAGCAAAACTTCGCCTAAGAAAAAAATGAAAAAACAAACAAACCTTTCCAGCAGAGTGAATGAAAGAGAGCAAATGGAGATGGCACATTGAGGACAACTCTTTTGAGGAGTTTTACTACAATGGGGGAACAAAACAATACTGTGGTAACTAGAGGAGGGTGAAGTTAAGGAAGGATATTCTTTTATATCTTAAAAATTAGGAATGTTAAATCATGGGTTTTCTTTTTCTTTTTTTTTGAGGCGGAGTCTTGCTCTATCACCCAGGCTGGAGTGCAGTGGCATGATCTCAGCTCACTGCAACTTCCGCCTCCTCTGTTCAAGCGATTCTCATGCCTCAGCTGCCTGAGTAGCTGGGATTACAGGCACATGCCATCACGCCCAGTTAATTTTTGTATTTTTAGTAGAGATGGGGTTTCACCATGTTGGTCAGGCTGATCTCGAACTCCTGACCTCATGATCCGCTCGCCTTGGCCTCTCAAATTGCTGGGATTACAGGTGCGAGCCACCATGCCTAGCCTGTTTTTGTTTTATTCATAGGCATGTTACAGTATGGAGGGGAAAATTGGTGATGCAGAAGAGAAAGGACTGATGGGGACAACAATGAGTACTTAAATTTATAGAACAAGCAATAGCTATGAAGTGTGACATAGAAATGAGAGTAATAGGTAATAAATTTAGTTATGTGTACAAATAATCTTGACATTACTACATTTTTATCAAAAGTGAAATTTATTCAAAAACTATTTGAGTACCTACTATTTAGTGGGCATTATTTTTGTCATTGGAGTTGAGCTTTTTACTTTTCCCCTCAATTAGCATACAGTGTAGATGAGGAAATAAATGTGTAACAGATACGGGATGTCATATAAATTGTATTGAAGATGGAGAAATGTGATTTCTATTTCAAGTCAGGGGAGGAGGTGGTGCTTATTTCAGGATTGGGAATGATGACATGTACATGAATGGATATAGTGTGGCCTTAATAGTATGCTTACTGCCCTACACATTTGTTAGTTCCAAGCATTTGAAGTGACTCTGCAGGAAGAAGAGAGATCCTTGTTACATCACAACACAAAGTACTAAAATAAGAAATTAATGACCTACCTAGCAGGGAGACTTTTGAGAACCTCGCCTTATTGTGCTTCCAGCAGTGTGCACTCATGAATTCAATGGGTAATTTAAGCACTGGAGATGGAGGTGTGGATGCCACAGAGAATTTGGCATGTTTTTCTATTAAAATGTATTTATAAATACTTAGCTTTTCAACACTAACATTGAAACAGTGAGTATACCGATAGACCACACAGAATGGCTCATGGTTAGAATAGTGCACATGGGAATCTACTCCATTAACTCTTTTTCAAATCCCTTAAAATAATTTTAAGACAGTTGAACACAGTCCACATCTAGTCCATATCACACATATGAAACTAAGTAGCAGTGTATTAAGTTCTGTATGTGGAAGCATATTTTTAGATTGACTGTAGTTTGAATTTTAGATTCTCAATTCAATAATCTATAGTATTCTGTTATTTCTTCCTTTTTTCTCACTTTTTTTTGAATAGGGAGCTTCTCTCTTGTTGATGCTGAAAACTTTCCTTAGTGAAGATGTGTTTCAACATGCTCTCATTCTTTACCTGCATAATCACAGCTATGCATCCATTCAAAGTGATGATCTGTGGGATAGTTTTAATGAGGTAAGTGACCTAGGTAATTTTTTTAGCTCTTACTATAAAAGGGAGGGGGGTCATCTATTTATACTTTTTAGCATGTGTGTAAGTTAAGTCTGTGGTACCAAGCATAGTTATTTGAGAAAGAGAGGGATGGAGCTTGCTATATAAATATTTATGAATGGAGCACTGAGTTTTATGTCAAAAAATGGGAGTGTTGTTCCTGGCTGTTGGAAAAGATGTGTGTGGGCTTGGGTAGCCAGTTTTTTGTCTGTAACTTAAACTCCATTCCTATTTTGTAGAAAAGTTATCTTCTCTGTATTAATGAATATTACTATATTTTCATTACTTGATTTTTTTCCCAAAATCTCTTTTCCTATTCTTACCCTCTTTTAGTTTTTCTCCCTTCTTTTAATGATTCTGTACTCTGCTCCATGCATCTCTTGACTTGGTGACTATTCCTCTAGAGTAGATGATACATCACAAGGTGACTGCATGTTACCCTTAGAGGATTTTGCTGTTGGAATTTTGTCATTCCTGGAAATATTCTAGTAAACAGTATAATTATCTAGAAGTTACACTTCGAAGCAGCGCATGAACATGACCTACCTCATGCATGTATGCTGACTGCATAACCCTTATAAGCATTTGCGTTTGTTACCCTGACTTAGATTGATAGATCATAATGCTTTGAAAGATCACAGACTTGGCTGGGCGTGGAGGCTCACGCCTGTAATCCCAAGAATTTGGGAGGCTGAGGTGGGCAGATAACGAGGTCAGGAGTTCGAGATCACCTAGCCAATATGGGAAAACCTCGTCTCTACTAATAATACATAAAAATTAGCCGGACTTGGTGGCGCACACCTGTAGTCCCACCTACTTGGGAGGCTGAGGCAGGAGAATCACCTGAACCTTGGAGGCAGAGGTTGCAGTGAGCCGAGATTCTGCCACTGTACTCCAGCCTGGATAACAGAGCAAGACTCTGTCTCAAAAAAAAAAAACAACAGAAAGATCACAGACTTATTTGGAAATTTGATGAAAGTTCTGGCCATATTACTCAGAATAACCACATATATGCAGACTATCACACGCAGTTTCAAAGTTTTATTGACTCTAGGTTAGGAACCCCTGCTCTCGATCTTCCTCATACACTCTTTCTGCTTCTTTGCCTCATCTGAATCCTGGTATTTTCTAGCTGTTAATCTTTTGCCCAGAAGATATACCTTCCCTACTCTCTGAGTTCTCTTTGAGATCTTATTACCTAACAGTTGTTTCTAAATCATTGTTTTTTTCTCTGATCATATAGTGCATTTCATTTGAAAGCCACATTGTCTACTTTATACTTACTGTCTTATCTCTTGACATTTAGAATATATTTCTGCCTTTCTCATTGACTGTAGCTTTTGCATCATGGTGTTTTTCTGTCCCAACCTAGTTCCTAACAGTATCCTCAGGTTTTTCAGCATCCACATCAAATTATGCATTGGCCTCTTTACTTCAATACTGCTTCGACACCCCAAACCACCTTGCTTTTAGGCAAGCTTGTTTTCTTCTAATCCTCTGGTTCAGAAATAAATAGGTCAGAGCCATGAGAAATATAAGATGAATTAAAATGGGAAGATTTGCTCCATCCTTTTGTGCTTTAAATAAATGGGCATGTGGTGATGGAGGTAAGGCCTGCCATAGGAGAGTGATATTATCAATTTAGGTACATGATGACTTTGTTTCTTACAATTCAAATTCATATGTAATCTAGAAAAATACTTTTAATCCTAAGTTTAACCCACCTGTTTTAAAGATACCATTGTTCAAAAATTGCTTCTTAGTCATTGATACTGGATGTCTTAGGGGCTGTGGGCCTTAGGGAGTCTATAAAGCTCTGACACTAGGTTCCAGATTTTATAGTTAAGTTCATATATTTTCTGGGAAAGAAGGTCTGTGACTAGCAAAGTAGTTTACCACTGTTTTCTAGAAAGACTTAAGGCAACTGACCTGTTTGTCATTCTTCTGTTGCTGCTGCTTCCTGGCACTCCTGCAGTATTAGGTCCTAAAAGACTATCATTATGGAGGTAGAGGGTAGGAGCATAAGGAGAAACCTAGACTCAGGTGATTCACAGGATTGAGTAGCAGTGCTTCTGATTCTAGACTGTATATCATTATTCATATCTTCTAGATGATAGTATTGTGATTTGAAAGAATACTTATACCTTAGGGATTTTAATCGTGAAGGATATAGGGATTTTAATGAACTCTGAGTTGGTTGCTATATGTGCAACTTCTCAACCTAGTGCCTCTGTCACTCACTTGGCTATCACTTAGTTCTGTTCCAGGTTACATTCCTTTTAGCAGTTGCTCATTTACCTAGATTAGAAGTGTAAACTCAACATTCATGCTTCTTTTTTATATTAACATTAAATGTAATGTTAAAAATGTGGTAGGAAAAGAGGGAAGGGTACAGATAAACTGTAAAATTTTTTAAACCAATTTTTATTTTTAAGGAAAAAGAATTATATGTATATATATTTTATAGGTCACAAACCAAACACTAGATGTAAAGAGAATGATGAAAACCTGGACCCATCAGAAAGGATTTCCTTTAGTGACTGTTCAAAGGAAAGGAAAAGAACTTTTTATACAACAAGAGAGATTCTTTTTAAATATGAAGCCTGGAATTCAGCCTTCAAATGCAAGGTACATGCCCTCTTTCTTTTCACGCCATCTCTTTTGCAACTTCAGGTGGAAATATTTTTAAGTGTTTTGTAATCATACATTCTTGTGAAACCTAACAAGATTATCTTTTTCTAGGAATAGCTTAACAAAGTTAACCTTTCTGCCAAATTAAAAAAAAAAAACAAAAAAACAAATCATGTGAAACTAACTGAAATATTATAATAATAATTTTCCAATATTTTCTCTTTACAGCTACCTGTGGCATATTCCACTATCCTATATCACTGACGGAGGAAATTATTCAAAATATCAATCGGTGTTATTACTGGATAAGAAATCAGGTTGGACCATAATGACACAGCTCTGATAAGAAATTGGAAATGGCATAATTTTTAAAATCTGATCAGAGTGCATATGTAAGATTACACTTTCCAGTGTGCACACTGTCTGAACTGGTTTTATGAATTGCATATACAAGATACAACTAACATGAGATTGATTCTGTATATCATGCACAAAACTGGCCTTTAGCCATGTGAAATAAGGTACAAAAAGTTGCAGAGAATGTGCTGGCATTCCTGACAGAAAATAGCAAATGCCATGTTTTTATGTATATATCCAAGATTAATATCTTGTTACAAAATAAGGGGAGTTTCTTAAAGTATCTTCTCTCTACCTTCCAGGGTTGGGTTTGGACAACGGCATTTTAACAAGATACACCCAAAATAATTTATGTGCATAATTAAGTTTGATTCATGATCAGATTTAGATTAAATAGTTATTGCAATATGCCCTGCAGACATAGTATACGTTTTTGGGAACAAGAAAATGGGGGAAGAAGCTATGATAGGAATGGGGAGGGAGAGAGTAAAATATAAACATGGCGTATGCTTACCTACAATATAAAAAGCAATTGAAATATAGTTTTTGACCATTTGTTAAATACCACTGTGAATGTCACACCTCATATCTTCCTCTTAATTTACATCCTAAAGAAACACAAGGCTCTTGGGTTACGTAGGACCCATTAGTGATGCTTTGGATTGATGAAAGGGGAAAATGTCTTGTTTGAATCTGGATCTGGTGTCAAAGCCTCTATTTTTGAGGGGTGAGTGTAGCTTAGGGGTAAGGGAATGGGACTTTGGAGACTACCTGGTCAAGTGACCCTCCTGCCTAAGCCTGCCAAGAAGTCAGGACCACAGGCATGTATCCCCATGCCTGGCTTAATTTTTGTATTTTTCATAGAGACAGGGCCTATGTTGCCCAGGCTGGTCTCAAACCCCTGGTCTCAAGTGATCCTCCTGCTTTGGCTTCCCAAAGTGTTGGGATTACAGGCATGAGCCACCACACGTGGCTCGTCTTTACTTATGAGCTTGTTAAACTCTCTTTGAGAGTTTAACCCCATAGACGACCTCATATTCTACTGCTTTAGCCTTCTTGGCCCTTACCTGGCATTGTTGGCTTTCGCCGCACAAAAATTCTGTCAGCAACTCAAACGTGCTATACTGCCAGTTGTCTCTAGGCCTTTGCATATGCTGTTTTCTCTCCTTGAAGAACACCCTTGCCTCCTCACTCCCTTGGCCTACTCCTGTTTATTCTTCAGATCTTAGCTCAGCTATTGCTTGCTCCAGGAAACCTTTCCTACCCTGAAGACAGGTTAGATGCCCTACTTAGGTTTTTTAATAACATTCTCTACTTCTCCACTCATAATATACTGTTAAGTACTGTTCACTTATATCTATCCTCATAATTAGATAATTCTCCCATTGACGGTAGGGATTATGGCTCTATGAATCACTGTAAATCACTTTTAGCACTCAGTAGGCACACAAAAATTTATGTGTTATAATGAATTACTAAATTTTAATCTGTAATGAAATGACTCCAGTCTCACTATAAAAACTTCTAGGAAAAGAACATGCAAAGCCTGATAAAATGATGTTTTCTGTTTCCCTTCCTCTTCTTAGTAAAGAAGAATATACGAAATTCACAAGAATATAATTGATTTAATCTAGAGCTGGAACTGGGCCAGTATCTAATGAAAGTAGTGTCTGTTACTTCCTCTTCAACTGTGTTATTTCCCTTGCTGCTGCTGCTGCTGCTGTTTTAATTCCTGCCATTTCAGGTTTAGAGAGTCCACATGAAAACTTCTGTCCACATGTTTAACCCTGAGGACAGTCTTCTTGGTTCCTAATGCTCCAATGAGAATTATTCTTAATGTAACTGCATTTTTATTTTTTCTATTCTTAATAGAAAGGTAGCCAAGGGAGTGACTTCAGGCTTCTTTTATGCCATGATACTTTTGCATAGCGTATTATTTTGATGCTTGATGGTTGGTTAAATCTTTAATATATTTTCTTTCTTTTTTATTTTAAATATATTTTCACGTGTTCTAATTCAAGGGTTGTTGGGTTAGTTGTTAGTTCAGTCATATATAAGAGTGATGTTTGGTCAATATATTTGTCTCCTTTTCTCACATGAATTTTGAACAATTAATATTTATTGTGCATAAGAACAGCTGATGGGGCCATTTTTCCAGTCTACATATTAGGAAATTGTATTTTAAAAAGTTTTCCTCTTCCCTTTCTTTGTCCCTCCCTCCCTCTCTTTCTTAACCACATTTTACTCAGACCTAAGATCTTTAACTACAGGAGATTTTCATATTAAATCAAATACACAACATTCATGTTTCCAAATGGATGTCACTATCAGAAATACTACTGTGAAAGTAAAAGATATGTCATTGGAAGAAAAGGCAATTAGGATGAAAGAAGGAAGGGCATATAGTAATTAAAATATTTATCATGTCCATTCTCTGCTCTTGCCTTTTTTTCTCCTAATAAAGGAGAAAGAAAGGAGTGTTAGAGAAGGGAATGCTTTTGAACAAGGAGTGATACAGTTCAATAGCATGTATGATGCCAGCCCTCTACAGCAAACTCTACAGGAAATTTTGTAACTTTGTAGTGAAAACATGTTTTTTAGTTTCAGAACTTTAATTTTTTTGTAAAACAGTAGTTGATTTTCATAGCTCATTGACAAATGGTGGTTTTTAAAAATCGCTGTTAGATTACTTCGTCTGGGCTTCTGCCACTTAATATTGCAGTTGCTCACTCTTTTTTGCTACTCAATAGACTGAAAATTGAACTGTTAATCTGTTAATGATTACAGTAAATTAAAAACATACGAGGATAGCCTCATCCACATTTGAACTGCAAGATGTAGTTACTTCCCTTGTGTGCAAAGCTATTATTTTTCGATACCTGTGGTTTTAAGGTCCGCGATTCTAATCATTCAGAAGACCTAAGAGAGACTGATATGTTGATTATTTAAATGGTAACTCTGTCTTTGTGCTGTTGGCTGCACTGCTTTATTTTGTGTCATCTCAATGACAGTAATAATTTCCAGTATATTCCCAACTGTGTCCCTCCTCTCTACTCTGGACTTGCGTAAGTTTACAACATGGCAAGTTGCTTATCAACCAAGATACTCTGTTATGTATTTCAGTGTTTTCTCTATCCATCTAGTGGAACAATTGCCATAGCTGTCATTCCTTGTCTTCTTTTATGGGCAAGGGAGATTTGGGTCTCTGTAGCCTTTCTTCCTGGGGTTGTTTCTTTTCTTTACCTTTGTTTTTATTAGAGACAGGGTCTTGCTCTATCACCCAGGTTAAGGTACAGTGGCACCATCATAGCTCAATGCAGCCTTGACCTAGTGATACTTGACCTCAAGCGATACTCCTGCCTCAGCCTCCTGAGTAGCTGGGACTACAGATATGTGTCATCATACCTGATTTAATTTTCATTTTTTTGTAAAGATGATGTCTCATTATGTTATCCAGGCTGGTCTCAAACTCCTAGGCTCAAGTGATCCTCCTGCCTTGGCCTCTCAGAGTGCTGAGATTACAGGTGTAAGCCACCATGCCCCACCCCGGGGTTCTTTCTTGATAAAAGCTCCATAGGATATAGTGTTTGGTGACCTGAAGAGTGTTGATATTATTAGCTAACAATAAAGGTAATTTTCTTCGTCATAGGTTTGCTAAAAATGGCTCCAACTTGGAGCAGCCACTGTTGCCATCACAAGTATTCCTTAAAACTGCATTCTGCCCACGAAAAAGGAATAAACCTTATTTAATTGATCTTTCCCATTTGTTGCTATATCAGCAATGTACCAGAAATAAGTATGGGATTGTTTTAGTAAAAAAGACTGGTTAGCTTATTAAGACATGATCAGAATATCTTTCATCTTAAACATCTTTTGCAGTATCAGTATAATTGGAATAACAAAGATACTAAGGGCATCTGACATATTTGAGTAATTCATGTTTTTGAAGTTGTTAAACCCTAAGGCTTCAGGTACTAATAATATAATCTTTAGTTCCTAAGCTAAGGCTTCAGGTACTAATATATACTCTTTAGGTTGAAAACATGTTTATAAAGCATTTTATATACAAAAGTTTCACGACAGAATTATAATGATAGTGAACATTTTAAAACAGCCTAAATTTTTAAAAATAGGAGATTGGTTAAACTTGAAATGGAATGTTATGAAGATAGTTGAACACTGCTTATAAAGACAATGCAAAAATGTGAGGGGGGGGTCTGATAAGTGAAAAAAGGATAAAATAAATGCATATAGATATGCTGTATAAAATATTAAAAACAAGTATAAGAAAAAATTTGGCAAGAAGTACATTCCAAAATGCTATCATTGTCTGAGTTTAGATTATTCTTTTTATCTCTGTTCTTCTTTTTCTTATAATTAAAATTGTTTTAAGTATTTGTTACTTTAAAAGGGGGTAAAAAATTACATAATAAATATCTGCAAACTTTTATCTAGACTTGATTTAAGCTATTTATTGTGACATAGTCATTATTTATTCCTTTACTCACTAATTAAATGGTATTTGTTGAATACCTGCTAGGTATGTTGTTCTAGGGGCTGAGGCATTAGCAGTAAACGAAATAGTAAGCTTATGTAGCTTATATTCTAGTAAAAGGTAAACCTCAAGATGCTTAGAAGCATATCCCTATTATAATTAAGTCTACATCCTTGTTGCCAGCTTTAAAGGACATTTCTTCATTAGCAGTTTTAAGGATTTTAAAAAGGTATGCATATATTTTGTGGTCATTTAGCTCTTAGCACTTCATTATTGGTACATTATTGACATAATTCCATAGAAATTTCTAACAATTCTCTCAGCATTTATGGTAGAAACCCAAAAAGTGCACATCCTTTCCTATTATTTTAACCCAATTATTTCTTATTTGTCCCTAAGGCGATCTTAAGCCTTCCCTATTGTTTATTATGCTAGCTTTAAATCATGTGACTTTTCTAAATAGCTTTGTTTGTTCTTCCTTTGCTAACATGACAAAAGACAGAGGCTGAAATGGAACACATTTTACACAGTTCTCTCACTGTCTTCCCCTGCTACCTCATCCTACACCTTTACTTTCTCCTTCCCTCTCTCCTCCATCCATAATGAACTCGGAAGCCAGTTCAGTGCACGGATACCATGTATACTTTCTCTCTGGGCCTTGAGCACTTGGATTCCCTACTATACCTTCTTCACTTGGCCAACACCTATGATTTCTGAGGTCTCTTAGAAGAATGACAACTTATGTGTCATTTCTTGCAAGAAATCGCTCCTAACTTGCCCTAGGAGAGTGAAGCATTTTTCCTCTGTGCTTTCGTTGAATGTTGTCTTTTCTTTTTCTGTCAGTAGCGCTTGTATGATACTGTACTTGCATGGTTACTTTAGACAGTGAGATCTCTAAAAGCAGAGACATATCTACCTTGTTCACCATTTGATTTCCAGCACCTGGCTTAGAACCAATAATGCATAATAAATAAATAATTGTTAAATGAATGTTCTGACCTTCACTAACATGAAAATAACTGTACTTGGAGACAAGCATTTTTTTCTTACTAGAATGATTAAATATCAAAATAAAGTATATTAACTTTGAAACAAACAAAGCACTAGTGTAATTTTTTTTTCCTGGCCTGATTGTCTTCTCTCTCAGTCTCTCATTTTTTGGTTTCCATTAGATGTCATCAATCTTACAGAAGAAGTGGAATGGGTCAAAGTCAATATAGACATGAATGGTTATTTTATTGTACAGTACGCGGATGATGATTGGGAAGCACTAATCAAACAATTGAAAAGAAATCCACATGTTCTAAGTGACAAAGACCGAGCGAACCTTATCAACAACATCTTTGAACTTGCAGGGTAGAGTATACTTATTTTGAGTTTTTTCTTTTTTTAAACAAGTGTTATTGAGATAAAGAACATATATGAAAAACAGTTTGAAAGGACTAGCATGTATTGGTACAATTCATTTTGGAGGATTGGGAAAATATAGGACGTGTGCTTTGCCTCCAGGGACTTTATAAAACATTAGCTACAAACATACTGAACCTTTAAATAACAGGATTTAATAATAATTCATGACTAGATACCAAAAACAGGATATATATTTTGTTGAATAAACTGATATAGGCTTTATTTTGTTTCATAAGATAATTGTTTTCAAGCAGGAGTTGGTTTAAGCATGAAGCTTAGTGCTTACCCGTTGGTTTTGAGGGACATCTCTTATGGTTGGAGCCTCCTTATCTGTACTGCTTGCCTCCCCAACCACCTTATGAATTATAGAATCCCAAAGCCAAAGATGACAGTGACCTCATGTAAAGATGTTCTCTGAATAGAATATTACCAATTTAGATTGATGATAGCCTTAGAAACACCAGAACACTTCAGGTCAGAAGGAATGAAGAGTATTCCTTCTGACCTCCCTTGACATTTCCATTTTGTCTCATTTTTTATGAAGTACCCTTCTTACATCGTCATAGCCATTATGGCTGTGATTTCTATAAAGTGGTTAATTTTTAAAATGTACTTACCATAAATTCACAATAGACTTTGTCTTAACAAGTTTGAACAACATTCAACCAACAAAAATTTTTTTTAAAAAATTCAGATACTCTCTATGCTATACTGTCTTTCCTGAGAAACATAACTAATTAATAAATAAAATTAATACTATTGATCTTTTCTAACCCAAGATATTATACTTTTGCTAAGTCAGTAGCAATTTACAGGAGACTTAGGAATAAAAAAAAATGAGCTATTGTTTATCTTTCTCTTGAAATAGTTCCTTAATCTTGGGCCACATGAACGTAATCAGAGATAATCATACTTAGCTTAACTTTACAGAATAAGCTTAAATTTTTGTCTTCAAGACTCATCATCTAACCATAAGTTTTTCTCTTGGCATGCAGAGTTCTTCCGTGTGTCTCTGCATATTTACTTTTTCTGTTCTTTTATCCTTCAGCCTAGGCAAGGTGCCACTCCAGAAGGCCTTTGATTTGATTAATTATCTTGGAAATGAGACTCATACTGCACCCATCACTGAAGCCCTGTTTCAGACAGGCCTCATCTATAACCTCCTTGAAAAACTGGGATACATGAATCTGACCTCGAGACTGGTGGTAAGTCTGCCTCTTTGCCAGCTTCTTGTTTTTCTTTAATATTGTTATTCACGGTTCCATTTTCAGCCAGTAATAGGCTGAAAAAGCAACCAGTTAAATTCCATTTTCTTTACTTTGCTGCTTGTGAAATTGTTACTTAAAATCAAGATGTTGCTTAGTGTGAAGAGCTGATAAAGGCTTAGTATGCTGTGGTCTTGTTTGAATGTCAAAATACAGACATTTGTCACCACTATCAAAATGAGGTCACATGAGAATAATATTTCTCTGTTCAAATCCTGTTTTATTTTTGCATGATAAATGCTTGAAATAGGCCCTTTTGCAAAGTAGATCTCCCCATTAATTTCTAGTGGTCATTATAAAATAACAGTTATGTTTGTATTGAGAATATTCCACTTAAGAGTTCTTGCTGATAACTGTCTAAATGATAATGATGATGGTGGATATGTTTCTTTGCAAAGCACTGATGGAATCTTTGTATCAGAGGCCATTTTACCTTTCTTAATATCAACTGCCTGATCTTAACAGTTGTTATTTTAGATACTTTCAATATTAAACTGTCGACTGAGACTCTAAAAGCTTAGAAGAGAGTGATAAATTATTTGTTTTTGATTTGCTTTATAAACTAGTGAGATTTTCCAGGGACCCAGGCAGAAGGCAGCTTTCAGGGAAAGGAAGGCAGTATTAGACCAATAATTAGAATCGGTCTTTTGGAGTTTTGGTATTCTCACTGGTAAAAGGAAGGGGTTGGATTAAATCATTTCTTAAAACAACCTTCTTTCTGCCTCTATTATTGCTTGACTGTGCATCTCCTGTGATCAGTTTTCACATCACCTGCATAATTCTCGGTGAGGGGAGGGAATGCAGGGCAGAGTGGCCATATGGAGCTTGAAAAGCTCTCTTCCCCCAAAAGTTTCTGATCTGACCCTAGAGGAATGACTCCATCCCTACCCATGAATGAGATGCTTAAGTTAGATGATTTCTGAGGTCTTTTCTAATTTTTAAGATTTTTATCATTTTCTGTTTCATATAAGGCTTTCAGCTAGCAGCCTTAATAAAAACCAGTGCCTGGAACATGACCTGGCCAGTAGTGACACTCAGTAAATGTTGAGTGAATAAATGAGTGAAACACACCAGAAACAAATGCATTTGAGTGCTTTTACACACCATGCTAGTACTTCATATAGATTACCTCATTTAATCCTAACACAATGCCAAGGTAGATATTTCAACCCCCATTAAATAAATGAGGAGACTGAATAGCTTCCTTAAAGTCACTTACCTAGTAAATGAGAAAGCTGAGATTTAAACCCAGATTAATTTCACTCCAAAGACTGATCTTTGTGGTATATTGCTATTTTTAAAATTAATTTGTGTCCTAGCAACGTTGTCTTTCCAGGATACCTTTTGTTAGAAAAATTAAAGTTTTCTTCCTGTCAACTTCTTTTGAAAAGCTTGGAGACCATGCATTTAAGGTTTCAAGTGACAGACCAACATCTAGTTGTTCTCCTAAAAGTGAAATTGTCAACTTATGAGTTATATATTGTATCTAAAATGTTAATGGCTTTTTAAAACAATATTTATGTGCCTTTCCAAGAAGTATGCAAATAGCTTACTCATCTCTTTAGGTCACACTTAGAATCCAATATTGACTTTCTAGTGTTAGTATAGGAAAGAGATTGGCCATTAGTTAACCAGTTCAGCTACTGTTGATAGACATTTGTGTTGTTTGTAGTTTGGAGCTATCATGAATAGCACTACTATGGTGTTTTTGATCAATGTCGTTATGCATTTCTATGGAGTATATGTCTGGAAATGGGATTATTGAGTCATAACATATGCATAGTTAATACTGTACTGTCAAATAGTTCTTCAAAGTTGTACCAGTTTACACTCAGCAGTGTGTGAGAATTCTGGGGCTCTATTTCTTTGCTGGTAATTATCATTCATACCAACTCTTTTTCATTTTAGCCATGTGGATAGGTGTATAGTGGTATTGCAATTTTGGCTTTAATTTACATTTTTCTACTGATGTGAAGATGAATTTCTTTTTGATATGTATATTGACCATTGGGTGTAATTTTATGAAATGCGTGTCTTTTGCTTATTTTTCTATTAAATTGTCTGCCTTTTTCTTGTTGATTTGTAAGAGTTCTTTATCTATCCTAGATATGAATCTTTTGTTGGTCATGTATATTTGCAAATATCTTCTCCTGTTCCGTCTTGCTTTTTTTACTCTATGATTTTTTATTAATATGAGCTTTAAATTTTAATGTAATCTAGTTTATGAAATCTTTTCCTACCCCTAGATATTTTGTTTTCTCTTCTGCAAACTATGATTTTATCTTTTACAGATAGATCTATGATCTATCTGGAATTTATTTTTGTGGATGGTGTGAGATAGATACCAAGATTCATTCTTTTCAGTATGGATATCTAGTTATCCCAGCACCAGCGTATTTTATTGTATAGAATTATGTTGGAGGTAATTAGTATCATATCAACACCATTTGGGGTAGTATATTAATTTTCTAGGGCTATCAAAACAAGTTACTGCATGATGTCATAAAATAACAGAAATGCATTCTCTCATAGCTGTGGAAGCTAGAAGGACAAAATCAACGTATTGGCAGAATAAAGTTTGTCCTTCTGAGGAAGAATCTATGCCGTGCCCCTCTCCTAACTTCAAGCGATTGCCAGCAATCCTTGATATTCCTGGGCATGTAGGTGCCTCACCGTGGCCTTTGCCTCTGTCAACACAGTATTCTCCCTGTGTTTCTGTGTCCAAATTCCCCAATTCTTAGATTAGGGCCCACCATAATCCAGTATGACCTCATCTTAACTTGATTGTACCTGCAAAGACCCTATTCCTAAATATAAGGTCATATTCCTAGGTTTCAGGAAGATACAAAATTTGAGAGAATACTATTCAACCTATTACAGGTAGCAATAAATAATATTACTGTGTATCACTCACTTTTTTTCACTATTAAAGGGCGGTGTTGGTTCTGAATATACACTATGAGGAGACAGAATATCTTCTGATTCTGAAGCTGCCCAGTTAAACTTCATAATGGCAGAAGCCAGTCTTCTTCTTGCCTCTCTGTTAACTCAGTTTAGAGCTTAGTGCTCAGGAAGCACTTGATACTTAACCTCTTCCTTCAACTGCATCTTCATCCCAGATGATTTCAAGCTTTCTGAGCAGGTATGTGTTTGTTAGGAACATAACTCAAGGAGGGATCCAAGGCACTGATGGATAGAGGGCAAGGGCAGAAAGCTTAGTATGTGTTTCCAAGATTAGATGCCCTTTTACTGCGTATGTCTTCATATGGTTAGCTAAAATTAGCCCAGTTAACTTTAGTTCATCAGGAGGGAGAATGTGTCTCTTTAACATTCTTATTCTAATGTTAGGGCATTCTGGTAGCATCAAAACTCTCAAACTAGGAAATCTGACAATCTACAGTTAGGAATTAGGATGGCAGACATTCCTGAATCCTTGGATACAATGTTCAGATGTATTAGTGTCTAAGACTGATTTCTAATTTAACTTCTATATCATTGTAACCAGAGCATTATGTACATTTATTGGTCATTTTGTTATGTAGGCTGCACATGAAGTTTGCTGCATTTTGTGATGCCGCGGTGTTGTGATGGGTAGGGTCTGGAGGCACATTTCAATTGTGTTAAATTGTTCATATCTAATGTGAACATCTGATCCTAGCCATATTCCTGTTTTATCACTTACAAATCTGTCATTCTTCTACATATGAGGCATTGGTGGGATAAACCTTTTGAAATAAAAACTGACATTTCACTTTTAAGAAACTCAGTTGACCCAGGAAAGAACCCCCTGGGCATATCAGTGTAAAATTAAAGCAGTAAATCAAAATGTAATATACAGCATAAGTGCTAGCATCTTTCCCTGTCTGCTTCATTTTTGAAATAATTGTATATTCTTGTTGTTACATTTTATTACAAATCCAGTGTTTGTAGCTTGTATAACCCATCAATTTATTTTCTCTCTCCACTTGCCATTTCACTTTGTAAAATCAGGGTTGGATTCTACTGTCAAATGAGCTTAAATCTAAAAAAATTAATTTGGAGTCATAGAAAAACATTTCATTTTATTTCTAAAAGGGAAAGGTAACTTGAAGCACATGCTATGCTTCGTTAATATTAATATTAAAAATAAACCTGGATTCCTTATAAAAATGATACAACAGCAGGATTTTTCTAAAAATATAATTATTCTTTTTAAAAAATAAAATGTTTTACTCTTATGCTATAATTTGAGATATATTTAAACAACTATTTTGAGAACTCATCTTAATGATTTAGTACAGAGACTAGTAAAATTGCTCACTGTAATTCAGTGGTGTAACTGCTTAGGAATTAACCACAGTCATCTTCAAGTGTCAGATTTCATTTGCTTCCAGGACTTTAAGTGCCATTTTTTCCATTGCTGCCTTTGTGTTTTAGTAAACTCTCAATGAGTATTGCCATTGTTCTTCACTGAGTTTTAAAAAATAGGATTTCAAGCATGTGATTTTTTTCCTACATTCTTCATTTGTTTCTATTTGACAGTTATGAGTAGGTTTTAAATTTCTTTTTTCTCCAGTCATTTGGGATGGTTTCTGTTATAATGTTATTGAGAAGGTAAGGCCAATGAAGATACTGTATAGTAATGAAGTCAGGTGTGTCCAGTGGGATTGTCTCTATTGCTTGTCTGTTGCTTGCATTGTCAGTCCGCATAGCAAATATTTTTCCACTTCATGTCCTCCTGTGACTCAAAAGCTTTACCACTTATGCATTCCACAAGGTGTCTGTTCTGTGTTTCATTGCCTTTGTTAACAAACACAAGTGAGTTCACATGTCGTCACAAACCTTGAGTCTTTTTCCTTGCAGATTCTTTTTTTTTATTCTCAAATTCAACTCCACAAGAAGCTGATTCAGAGTAAGTCATTGCTAGGAAAATGGCCTCAATAGTTAAAAAATTTCCAAATTTGATTTATTTTAGGTATTGGCAGTGGTATTCAGTGGTACTCACTGTCAATACCTAAAAGAAAGGAAGAAAGCAATGATCTGTGAAGAACTTGAGCTAAACTTCTGAAGTTAGGTGTTTTTGTATGTGGTCATCTGTGGTACGTGATTGCTTGAGACAAGATGTGACGATGGTGGTGGAGGTAAAGAAGCACCAGCAGGAAGAAATACACCCGTGCTGATTCCTGCAGAGGGGGTGTCTGTTGAAATTTTTTTCATTTTGATTTTCCTTATATAGCCATGAAGGTTTTCTAAAGAATACCTGAAAACATTTTTTATATCAGAATTTTTGTTCCTTCTAGTTGCATTCATAAAAGTATATTTCATATGACGCTTTTTAAATCTCATGTGTCCTCACCCCTCCCCATGCACAACTTGCAGTATGGAAATACTTCCACATACTATTAACAGCTTTGGTGTTTTTAAGTGGAGAAAAATGAAAAAGTTGTTTGTTAGTACCTTAATACTGCAAGTATACATTTAGCAATGACATCCCATACCAATGGACTAGGTAGTAGATGATATTAATGAATAACTATTAGTTGTCTTAAGTGTGATAAGGTATTATGGTTCTGTAAGAGAATGTTCTGATATCTGTGAGTTGCATGCCAAAGTACTTATACATGAAATATCATATCTGTATCTCACTTTCACATTGTTCAGCCAAAACAAGAAAAAAAAACAAATGTTTGTGTATATGTGTGTTATACACACTTGGAAACAAAGCAAATGTAAGAATGTTAAAAACTGGTGCCTCTAGATTAACAGTGTATAGGGTGTTCATTGTACCATCTTTTTTTTGTAGGTTTGAAAGGTTTTTAAATAAAAACTTGGGAGAAAACATAAACTATAAACAACTATTCTTTCCTGCAGGCCTCAGTTTCTTGCTAATTGGGTTAATTTGTTATAAAATCAAACTAGTTGATAGTGTTAAATATACCTTTAATATTGGATTCAGAAACATTTAAACATCAGTAAAGTATATTTAAAATTTCTTTCATTGCTTTATAGGTTTGTAGATTCTAAAGTGACAAGGTCAGGAAGTTCTGACTTCCTTCCAGCAATGGGTATAAATGATACTTTTTGGCATGAAAATAACTTCTAGCTGAGTATATGCAGCATAAAGATTTCCTACTGCACAGAAGTCATTAATTTTTTTCTGAGTTAACATCAGTAAAAGTCCCCCTTAGCTATAGCAGCCTTATGCATAACCTTTGTTATTGAATGATTTCATCCCAACTGTATGTGGGCTTCATATGCCAGTTGATATTTAATGAATAATATCTATGCTTTTTTTTTTCCTCATTGGGTAAATGTTGGGGAAAAGAGATCTAGTTGTCCTGATTTTTTTCTTTTCTTTTCTTGTTTTTCTTTCTTTCTTTTTTTTTCTTGAGACAGAGTCTTGCTCTGTTGCCCAGGCTGGAATACAATGATGTGATCTCAGCTCACTGCAACCTCCACTTCCCAGGTTCAAGTGATTCTCCCACCTCAGCCTCCCTAGTAGCTGGGATTACAGCCAGCTGCCATCATGCCCAGCTAATTTTTGTATTTTTATAGAGACAGAGTTTCACCATGTTGGCCAGGCTGGACTCGAACTCCTGACCTCAGATGATCTGCCCACTTTGGCCTCCCAAAGTGCTGGGATTACAGGCATGAGCCACTGCACTTGGCTGTAATTGTCTTGATTTTTTTCTGATTGTCCTCATTATTATTAAGCCATTACAATCTATTTTGTCTCTCTAGGCCAGAGTATTTAAATTACTTCAAAACCAAATTAAACAACAAACTTGGACTGACGAGGGCACTCCATCTATGCGAGAGCTTCGGTCAGTCCTGCTAGAGTTTGCTTGCACCTACAAACAGGAGAACTGCTACACTACTGCCATGAAACTGTTTGATGACTGGATGGCATCCAATGGAACTCAAAGGTGAAGTATACTTCTACTCAGATGAATTATCTTCTTTTTCTTTACCTCACATCGTATACAGAAACCAGGGTAATCTCATCCTGGATCATAAATGTTACAAAACTGAGTGTTAGTGTAGGTGAACTCTGTGTATCTACATTCTCAAATCAAGACTTTTAAAAAAATTGTGGTAAAATACACATAACAAAATTTACTATCCTAACAATTTTTACTGTACAGTTCAGTAGTGTTACATATATTCACATTATTGTACACTTATCTTCAGAACTTACACATCTTGCAAAACTGAAACTATACCATTGAATGATTCCTCACTCCTTCTCCCCACCAACCCCTGGTAACCACTATTCTACTTTCTGTTTCTGTGAGTTTGACTACACTGCATATCTCATATAAGTAAAGTCGTATAGAATTTGCCTTTTTGTGAATGGCTTATTTCACTTACCATAATGTCTACAAGTTTCTTCCATGTTGTAGCATGCATTAAAATTTCTTTCTTTTTTTTTTTTTTGGAGACGACGTCTTGCTCTGTCACCCAGGCTGGAGTGCAGTGATGTGATCTCAGTTCACTGCAACCTCCACCTCTCACATTCTAGCGATTCTCCTGCCTCAGCCTCTGGAGTAGCTGGGATTACAGGTGCCCGCCACCATGCCCAGCTAATTTTTGTATTTTTAGTAGAGATGGGGTTTCACTATGTTAGCTAGGCTGGTCTTGAACTCCTGACCTCAGACAATCCGACTGCCTCAGCCTCCCAAAGTGCTGGGATTACAGGCATCAGCCACTGCACCTGGCCGAAATTTCTTTCTTTTTAAAGGCTAAATACTTTTTTATTGTATGTATGTACCACATTTTATTTATCCATTCATTCATGGATAGACCTTTGTGTTGCTTCTACCTTTTGGCTATTGTGAATAATAATTCCATGAATACTGGTGTGCAAGTATCTCCTAGAGACCCTGCTTTCAATTCTTTTGGATATATACCCAGAAGTAGTATTGCTGGATCATATGGTAATTTTTTTTGAGGAACTGCCATATTGTTTTCTACAGCAGCTGCACCATTTTATATTCCCAACAACAGTGCACAAGCATTGCAGTTTCTCTACATCCTTGCCAACACTTGCCATTGTCTGGGTTTTTGATAGCAGCCACCCTAATGGGTGTGAGGTGATAAACAAGTCTCTTAATTTAGAAATAAAACATAGCAGGTAGAGTTAGCAGTTAATGGAAATGCTTTCGGTGGTAAATGGTTCTGTCCACCTCCTCACTGGACATTATGGAGAGAAGATTCAAGCATCAGATGAAGAGTTTGGGTGGGGGATTTGGATAACGTTTTGAGGTCTTTCCCAGCTCTGAGATCTTAATAAAGGGAGTACACTATGTTCTTCCCTGCACCCCATTTACTGCTTTATTTCTACCATGAAACTTATCACACTGAATTTTAATGCATATATTTATTGCTCTATGCTTCATAATAACCTGTGAGTTCCCAGAGGATAGAGGCTCTAATGTCTCTTCTGCTCCCTAGTGTCCAGCCAGTTGCCTGCCTGGTTCTTTGTGAGTGCTCAGTGAACATTAAATTGAACTGATATATCCATAGTTGCTCTGCTAGGAAAGTAGCAGTCACTGAATTAAACTTTTCCTTGACCCTAAATTGTGTACCTAAACTTGTAATTATTACTGACCCTTACACCAGAAACTCCACCACAGCCAACTCTTTGCCTTTGTATTCAGAATATTTTCTTGTTATTCTCATGTTTGACCTCCTCTCTTACAGCCTACCTACTGATGTCATGACAACTGTGTTCAAGGTTGGAGCAAAAACTCAGAAAGGCTGGTCATTCCTTTTGGAAAAGTACAATTCTACAGGCTCTGAAGCAGAGAAGAACAAAATACTAGAGGCACTTGCCAGCTCAGAGGATGTACAGAACCTTTACTGGTATGAATCCACCCAAGGAATATTATATAGAAACCAAAAGAATACAAGCACTGTGCTCCTGGGCAGGAGCTCATTTTTGAGGGGATCTCTTTTCCTGCATTGTGTTATAGGCCAGGCCTAAGTTGGGCAGTGTGGTGAGGAGACTACAGGTGCTGGGATTTATCTTTATGGACAAGTATAATATGCTTTGCCCAAAAGAGATTGCAAGATGTCAGGAATCATAGCTCCCTCCTACTCCTTGCTCAAAAAGTCTTCCTCCCCTTGGAATGTTGTCTCATACACCACAATTAGTACTCCATATTTTGGGGCTGAGGCATTGATCTGTGCAAGCTGTCATTTTAACAATGCAGACATTTCAGAAAAAGATAACATATTCAACATTCTAGGTTCTACATTCATATGAATTTATTTGTCAGACTTTTTAGTATGTAGTGATAAAGGCCCAGAAGTAGGAGTGTCATATGGGTGAAGGAAGGACAGTAAGTAGGGCCTCCTGAAAAAGAACAGGCGGTGGTGGGGTAGAGGAGCTCTACGTAGCCAAAAGGAATATGGAGGTAACTGGTATAGAGAGCACAGATGTTAAAAGTCACACCGAGGATAGAGGGAGGCTCCTGGGTCTCATTATTTCTGTTGTATAATTTTGCTCAGATAAATCTTTATAGCTTCGCAGAGATGTCCTCAGCACCTGCCCATACCCACTTACCAAAAGATATGCTGTAAATAGACATTTTATCTAAAGTATTAGCCAGCTTCTGACTTAAGCAAATAGAGAAAAATAATTGTTTTTATACTGTACTAGTAATACACTAATAATGCCCACAATAAAGTATTCAAACAGTACCTAAGAATATGGAATAAAATATGAAAGTCTTTTCGTGATCTTTCACTTCCATTCTCATTTTCTCTGTTAACAACAGTGTCAGTCCTGGTCTTTGTATTCATCTGGAATAGATATATGTACATATGTATGTACGTGCATACATACATACATGTTTAACCACATTTTAAAAATCGCATTAGGTTTATACTGTACTCAGTGTTTTTGACAATCTGTTTAGTGAATGATCAGTCTATGAGATTTGCCATGTCACTTCACGAAGCCTGCTTTATTAAAAAAAAACCTAAAGTGTTTCTATGGCTTCATAGTATTCTGTAGTATGGATCTATCATAATTTATTTAACCCATCACATTTTGTTGAGCTTTTTTTTTTTTTTACCTTCTAAAAATACTGCCTTGGGGTGGGGAGTGGTTTCTCACTATAAACAGATAGTACAGCATGGTAGATTAGAATTGCTTTCCTTCAGATGTCAGGCTTTAGTATTTATTACTGTGTAACTGTGGGTCAATTAGATAACTTCAGTTTCTTGAACTATAAAATTGAATTAGGTAGTATTAATAAATACCTACTTTACACCATTGTTGTGTTAAGGACTTAGAACGTTATTTAGTACATAGTATCACTAAATATTAACTACAAACATTAATAAGAGTATATTCTGAAATGTATCTTAATTTTCAAATATTTCAAATGGCCTAGTTTTCTTTAAGAATAGCAATATGGCTGGGCGCAGTGGCTCACACCTGTAATCCCAGCATGTTGGGAGGCCAAGGCGGGCGGATCATGAGGTCAGGAGATTGAGACCATCCTGGCTAACGTGGTGAAACCTCATCTCTACTAAAAATACAAAAAATTAGCCGGACATGGTGGCAGGCACCTATAATCCCAGCTACCTGGGAGACTGAAGCAGGAGAATCGCTTGAATGCAGGAGGCAGAGGTTGCAGTGAGCTCAGATCGCATCACTGCACTCCAGCCTGGGCAACAGAGTGAGGCTCCATCTCATAATAATAATAATAATAATAGTAATATAATATACCTGCCCATTCAAATCAAATAAGGTTTTTACCAGAAAAAATACCCACCTCCTGAATTATAATAAATTCTACCAGAATTTATTTCCTAAATGTTTTTACTATTTCAAAACTATTTATTGTCATGTGACAATATAGGTAAATGCTTATTTCATTGGTGAATTCTTCATTTAAAAAAATGACATTTTCAATCTATAAATCAACCATAGACTAACTGAACAGTTATTTTTCTTGAGTTGCTACAGAGCTTTAATTAGGAAACCATACTACGTTTAATCAAAGTTCAGTCATCACTTCTTCATGAATAATAATTTGGGAGGCTAAATCTGCTTTGCTCTTCAGGTTAATGAAAACTAGCCTTGATGGGAAGATCATCCGAGCACAGAAGCTGTCTTTTATCATTGGAACAGTGGGTCGACATCTTCCTGGACACTTACTAGCATGGGATTTTGTCAAAGAGAACTGGAATAAGCTTGTAGAGAAGTAAGTTTCTCAGAGAATTGTTAACTTTTAGTATTCTCAAGTTGTGCATTTGAAAGAAGTTCCCAGTGTTGTGTTGGCTCACTTCCATGAGAGTTTAACTGAAAGATCCGGAAATGTTCACATTTGTTAACATAATTCCGTAGCAGGCATCATTTAACAGTAGCATTCCATCTAAGTTCTAATTAAGCCTAGCCTTGTTGACACCAAGTCTCTTAGCTCAGCATGGCTACAGACTATTTTATTTTACAGCAACCATTTAGCTATGCATGTTGAAAAATACGTCTGCATTGCCCAGGCATCAGTTAAGAACTCACGGCTAGATGTAGATGTAGGTTTTTTGCTTTTTTCTCTCATTTAAATTAATAACGGCATTTCTGGGTGTTCAGTGTGATCTTCGATGATATTAAATGGATTAATAATTTGTCTGCATGTTCTGAACTCTTCCCTTTTTCTGCCCACCTTTCCTTACCACCAGCAGTAAGTATGCATGGGACTACCCTAGTCTCAGCTGTGGTTCCTGGGAGGAGGATTCTGCTCTGCCTTTGGCATTAAATACTTTCCTTTGCACTGAGGAACAACGCTTTACCAACAGCTGCCTAATTTTTTTGCTCTCATTTTTGTGTTTCTTCAGGTTCCGACTGCGGTCCTATGCCATACAAAGTATTGTTGCTGGATCAACTCATCTGTTTTCAACAAAGGCACATTTATCTGAGGTTGGTTGTATAAAATGCTAATACAGACACTGCATCCCCTAGCCAGGCTGCTCACTTTAAGCCAGATGGTGGATTTTTGTGCTAATTCCTGTCTCTTGCCTCTGTCTTCCTTAATCAGTACTAATGTTTCTGCATTGTGATTACTTCTAGAGGATGGGATATATGATAATGAGGAAAAATTCTGATTCCGTTCTCTTCCCTTGTCTCCCTGATACAAATAATTTTTAAGTGGTCATAAAATTGTTTGGAAAAATTCCATTCTAAGGGTGAATTCATAGCACTAAGCCTTTGGACTCTACCTCATTTATTGTTACTTCAACATCTCGTTGGTTCCATTTTAAATTAGAAAAATGTATCCATGTGGGAATAAAAAGAATTCCTTTGTAAAATCATTTCGATATCACCATACTTGATTGGGAACTCTATGTAGATACCTTGAATATTCAAGTACTTCTTTCTGCTGCTTCCAATACAGCAGCAGAGCCATCTCTAAGTTAAAGCTTATTTTAAAAGCTGGAGTTACCTGAGGTTTATTGTCCTTTTCTTCTTTTGAAATTCTTCTATGTGGAACTTACAGGTTCAGGCATTCTTTGAAAATCAGACAGAGGCAACCTTCCAGCTTCGTTGTGTCCAGGAGGCTTTGGAAGTCATTCAGTTGAATATCCACTGGATGGAGAAGAACCTCAAAAGTCTCACATGGTGGCTGTAGCATGCACAACCACACCTCATTTTGTTGCCCATTCAGAGAGCTTGTAAGCTTGGGCTCTGATGCTTTTGCAAAAGCCAAGGTAAAGCCAGGATTGCTGCCGAGTTGTTTGCACTCTTAGGAGTTCTAGTTAGCTCAGGGCCTATTTTTCATCCGTCTTTTCTGAAATGTCTTTGGGCAGTATATAGTTATTTATTACAAAATTATATTCACCTAAATGCCAACCATCTACAAAAACAATGAGTAATTTTTCTACTTTGAAGATCTACAAATGGGGGGAAAACCTTGTTTTGGAATTCTGTTCTATTCCTCAGTATCCAGAAAGTTACCGACACAGTAAAACAAGGAAAGGTCTACCCTAAGAGCCACCATCACTGCAGGCTGCTGATTTGTCAGCCATCTGTTGCTTCTTATTGATAGATGGTATTGGAATGTGGTACAAAGTTAGCTCCGAAGAATATGATAATGAAGACAATAAGTATGCACTGTAAGAACTGACCTCAGGTGTGCAGATCTACTTTGATTTGGGGTTTTGATTAATTATTTTCTGAAAAAAAGTTTAAATAATGTCTGTAACTGTTGTGTTTTTTCCTGCAGAATAGCCAGGTGCTACAGATTTTTAAAATTTTTGTTGTATTGAAAAGCTAAACAAGGCCAAAAGGTTAAATTTTTTGAATATTTAAGACTTTCCTTTTCATCTTTTATAGCATTACCATAGGAAACTGTTCCAAACCAAGTTAGCTTTAATTATAATTATTTTATTTGTAAATGGTGATAGTCCCCAAATCTGTATACCTTTCTCACTCTCTGCAGTAGATATACTTTAGGTTAGTATTTCTACATTCATGGCAAGCATTTTGCTAACACCAGTGTTTTTCATTGTGAATTTTATCACTATTACTAAGAATGCAATTTAAGTTGCCTTTTGGCATCATAGATCCTAGAAACTTTCTCTCTGAATCATACCCATGTGTGGATTTTCATTTTATATGATAGTGTAGCATATTAGAATCATATTTTAAAATAGGACCTTTGAGAAATTGAAAAAACATTTATTTGAAGTTCACCATAGTACCTTAAAGGAACAAAGGGAATGTGGGATAGGAGTAACTTGAATTTGTGTTTAGTATGATGGGCTTTGAATTTTTTTCACTGTCAAAAATAGTGCTTTTCTGTAGTTAAAAATTATAGTTTTTCTTTTTTTATGTCCAAACTAACATAAAAGTAGTGATCAAAGAAAGAAAGAAGCAAAAATGAGGGAGGATGTCCAAACTGTATGGCATTTTACTCCTTCTGAAAGAGAAATACTGTACTTGAATTTTTGAGCTATGCAGACTTATACCTAGATTGTTGTGTTTCTTTGATTCTTAGGAGAAAAGCTTTCTTCCTAATGATTCTTGAGAACTTTATATTTTGTTTGGAAAACAGTTTCCTATGTACATAAAAAGGGTAGTTACCCATTTGTGAGCACTTAACTCCACAGAGTCAGATAGTGGGAAAGGTTACCTTTTTTAAATTCAGCAGGTATAAAGTTAGAATGTATGGAATTGTGCATAAAATTATATTTTATTTTATGAAAATATTTTTGTATAATAAAATTTAAAAGGCTAGTAAGCTAAAAAAAAAAAAAAAAAGTTGTCTTTAATCCTAGTGTGTTTTCCCCATTTACTCTTTTCTAAAATTTCTCTGTTTAGAGTAGAAAATATTATATCCTGAGAATCACAGAATCATCTAAGTATGTCTTATTGAACTGAGGTCATTGCAGGTTTTTATTTTTCTTGTGCTTTGGTAAATGAATGATATTTTAGTTGATAGTGAAAGTAAATGTGTTTTTATATTTTTAGAGTGAGGGAAAAATAGTAAACTTTTGAGAGTTTTGTTGTTGTTGCTAGTTTTTTTTTACCATGTTGTCCTACTAAATTCCACTTCGATACAGAATTTAAATTTTGTAACTTCTCAAAATCAGTTTAAGATTCTTCAGTTTTACCTGTACATCTTGACATCGCTCCTTTAATGTATGTTAGTTAATCTGCATATGGCAAATCTTGTCTTGAATTATATCATTTCCTTTCTCTCTCTCTCTCTCTCTCTCTCTTTCTGTGTGTGTGTGTGTGTGTGTGTGTGTGTGTGTGTGTGTGTGTGTGGTGGGGGAAGGTGTGGGGGATGTTGTTATGAGTAAAACCTTATCAAAACTTGGTCTAAAAAAATAGATAACTCACGATCCATTGCTATCTTTGTTACCCAAAGGCTGTTCATTCCTACGGTACCAGATCCATAATAGTTGTAGTTCTTATTTTTTGTGGCCCTTACCTTAATTATTTGTAATTTTAGTAAGCCTTGCCTCAGTTTTTCCCATAGAATTCCAAATTTTTAATGTTGAATTAACCCATCTCTATAGGACTTCTGAAAACCACATCAGGAATGTAAGGTTAAATGAGAGGTAGAACTCATAAGGTAATAGGTATAATGGTAGCTTTCAAAATTTTATCTTCTCAAAACGTGTCTTAGCCACTGTATTTCTGAGAACTCAGACTGAAGCACAGAAGTCACAGTACGCTTCTTTGATTTAAGCACACGATTCATGACATAAGTACATGTTGAATAAGTGTTCTCATTGCAGAGAGGTCTACTTGAATATAAAAGAGACATCATACTAGATTATTTTTGAAACGATAGAATGGGAAATCTAGAGTGGTGGAAGAAATATTTATGCTTTGGAGATCTAAAAACTTATGAATGTAAGAAGTGGAGGAGTCCAGTTTGTTCTGTTAATATAAAGTGGCTAGATATATTAAACTACAAGTCCTATCAACTTCACCATAAGCTTGGGCCTTCTTCCATCTTGTTTTATTTAAGTCTCTTTAAGTGAAATTTTGTCATTGTTTTAACATTCATGAACTTGCTTGCCATCACAGGTTTTACCTTAATTTTCTTTGCCATATGTTTTTCCATTTTATGTGACATTAGCCACCATAGGAACACAAGAGTTGTCAGAAGACTCCTGGGTAATAGGGAGCAAATCAACCTGCGTCAGTATTATAGGGTACCAAACAGAATCCTTTCTATTAGGAAGTAAGAAATTAGTTAAGGGTTGGCTGGGCGCAGTGGCTTATGCCTGTAATCCCAGCATTTGGGGATGCCAAGGTGGGCAGACAATTTGAGGCCAGGAGTTCTAGACCAGCCTGGCCAACATGGCAAAACCCCATCTCTACTAAAAATATAAAAATCAGCTGAGCATGGTGGCGCACACCTGTAATCCCAGCTACTCGGGAGGCATGAGAATCGCTTGAACCCAGGAGGCAGAGGTTGCAGTGAGCCAAGGTTGTGCCACTGCACTCCAACCTGGGTGACAGTGAGACTCTGTCTCAAAAAAAAATAAGTTAGTTAAGTGTTGATTTTGTTGGATTACTGACTGCTTGTTGAGGTGGATTTTAAAAAGAGTCTATTCAAACCAACTGCCTGGAACCATAATCTGCGGTCAGATTGCTAAACATTCACATAATCCCCATGTTTCACGGGGCTACAGGGCAGGTAAACGCATCTCAGATGAGCCATCTCCAAGAACAGCAGTTCCTGGGCTGCAAAACTAGCTCTGGATTTTGTTACGTAGGCATCTCTAAAATCTGAGCTCATGGATATGACATATCTCTTCTTTTCACCTTTGCCTTTGTTACTTTTATATTTGTTGGAATTACATTTTTTTAAATTTTGAGCTTCCTTCCCCCTTCACCCCATTGATATTTTTAAAAACTAAGGTATATGTATTTGCTGGGTTTTGCATTCTTTTATTTTATGTTCCATTCCCTGCTTTGCCAAATAAGTACCACATGAAAAGTGGAGATCCAAAAGTATGGTAAATCTTCTCCCTTAACCTTATTGCCTCTGTGGCTGATAGCTAACAGAAAAATTGAGTTTTTTGTTTGTTTGTTTTATTTTTTGGGGAATATATACTTTTAAAATGTACATATATGTTTTTGATAGTTTTTATATTCTTTCATTTTGTGTATTTTTGTCCTGATGAAGAGTGATATATATCATCCTATGAAAATTTCATCTACCCTTCCCATGTTACCTATACGGGCAATAGGTACAGCTACACACTGGTTATTTGGTTTCCTTCTTTAGAAGAAAGTGATGATGTTGAGAGGTGAGCTGGGTATGTTCTCTTAAAAGCATATACAAATGTTTTTGCTGCTCTTCTGTGTTATTTCATTTTGTATTTCATTCATCCATTTTGTGGACATGTAGATAAAACGTGGTGATCCGAAAGCATGACAGATGTCCCCTTTGCCTTTCTCCTAATTGTTCACATGAACAATAACTAACAGAGCAGTCCTCTTTGCTGTTGTTTTGACTAGTCTTGGGTGCTGGGGTTGTATATTATTCTTTCAAGTGTGTATAAATATTGTGCCACGTTTTTCTACTTCATTTTATACTTGTTTCCTTCTATAGATGTATATATACTTAATGAAAATTGAGGTTCAGAGTATGACACATTTCCTCTTCTCCCTTTTCCTTATTGCCTTTTTAGGCAATAGCTAATAGAGTAGTTTGTTTTGTTTTAGGGTGTGGGAGAGAGTGGAGTAGGAACTTAATGTATATAAATATACTTGCTACTACATCGTATTACTAATTTAATTCACACTGTGTCCTTCTTGTGGACGTGAAAGTACTAGTGAAATGTGGTAATCTTGATGTATAACAGTTTCCCATTTTCCTCATCCCTGTTGACCACTGGGCAGTAGCTAACAGAGTAGTTGTCAAATGGAGTATTTGAGGTGAGGGGGAGGGACGGGGAAGGTAGGAAAATGCACTTACGTTTTTACTACTCATTGTATTAATTCGTAGGGTGCCCAGACTGAAAGGTACGTAATGAACCACGGGATTCCAAATGTATAACAATCTCCTCTTTCCCTTTCCCTTACTGCCCATGTGGGCAATACTTAGAGTAGTTTGGGTTTATTGAAGATATTTTTCTAGGAGAGAGAAAGTGGTTTCAGAGTAAGAGTATACGCTTTTAAAATGTATACGAATGTTTTTGCTACTTTTTTGTCACTACCTTTCTTACCTTGTCCTTTCCATGGATGGATGAGGAAAATTGAGGTTCAGCCTGTAACAACTCTCCTCGTTTCCCCTTCCCTTAGATTGCCTGTGTGGGCAGTGTCTGAGAGAATAGTTGATTAGCTTCAGGGATTCTTCTGTGAGTATTGGGGTATATACTTTTGTATATGTATGTACACATTTTTACTTCTTCATTATAGTGTTTCATTGGGTACCTGGTCCTTCACTTGGACATGTAGGTTCCTAAAGAGCCATGGAGTTATGGATGTATAACAATCTCTTCTCCCTTAACTCTTTTTATGTATATGGGTAATAATTTTAAAGTAGCTTGAATTTTTTGAAGTTTTGACGGGTGGGAGGGGTCTAAGGGCAGAATATATACTCTTAAAAATGTATATATACTTTTCATTACTATATTGTATTAGTTCATGCTGTATCCAGTCCACTGCTTGGACTTACAGGTACCTAATTAAACGTGGAGGTCCGGATGTATGAAAATCTCCTCTTTTCCCCTTTCCTTATTGCCTGTGTGGGCAATAATTATAGAGTAGTATAGATGGTTTTTCTTTTTCACTCCATCTCCCTGTCTCCAGGAGGGTGGGTGTGTACTTTTTGAAATGTATATAAATGTTCTCGCTCCTTTTTCCAGTTGCTTCATTGTGTACCTAGGCCTTGCCATGATTGCTTAGGTACGTAATGAAAATTGAGGTTCATTCTATGAAAAATCTCCCCTTCTCCCCTTCCCTTATTGCCTGTCTGGGCAATGGCTAGTAGAGTAGTTGTTTAAGGGTTTGTGTTTTTTGTTTGTTTTTTTGCTTTTGATGGGGGGAGGTGGGGGATTTCTGGGTTTGTCTTTGTCTTTTGTTTAAATGTGTATACAAGTTTGCTAGTATTTGTTGTTGTTCTTTCACTCTCAAGCCAGTTGTAGGAATCAAATGTAATGAGGGACCCAGACCCAGGATTGTGGTAAATATTCTTTTCCTTCCTCAGAGCCTGTGTACACAAACAATAGTATATGAGCACTGCAGGGCTTTGGTTTTGGCTTTTTGCTTTTGAGGGTGTTAATGAGGAGTGGGATTGTGAGAGGAAAAGGCAAGATACATAATTTTTTTAAATGTGTATAAATGTTTTGCCACTTTTTTGTGTTAACTTTATTTTGAATCTTGTCCTCTGCATGACTGCTTAGGTAGAAATAAAGTTGAGATTGGCTCTATGAAAAATCTCCCATACTCCCCATCCCTCATTGCCTAGTGGGCAATGGTAGAGTAGATGTTTGGTTTCTTTTGGGAGGTGTCGGTGTGGTGTGTGTTTTTGTGTGTGTATACACACACACACACACACAAGAACACACATTTATGTGTATATACATTTTATATACTATATATGTATACACACACACACACAAGTATTTTAATATATATAAATATTTGCTAAATGCTGTGTGTTATATAACGTGATGCCAGTCCTCTGCTGGGACATGTATGTACATAATGAAACGTGGAGGTCCAGACGTATGATAGCTCTCCTCTGTTTCCCTTCCCTTGTTGCCTGCAGGGGCAATCATTTCATATCTTGGGTTTTTTTATTGTTTAATTTTTATTTTTTTGCAGGGAGGGGTTCTTTGGGTGGGTAGTGGTTAGGGGAAAAGGACAGTGTCTATACTTTTTAAAGATGTATATAAATGTTTTCATGTTACTGGTTTTGTACCTAGTCCTTTGTGTGGATATATAGGTACCTAGTGAAAATCGAGGATCAGTGTATGACAAATCTCCCATCCTCCCCTTTCCTTATTGCCTGTTTCGGCAATAGCAAATAGAATAGTTGTGTGTCGTTTACTTACTTGTCTGTTTTGTAGAGATTTTCTGTTTTTCTTAGGGAAATATTCTTAATAAGTATAAATATGTTTTCATATCTTTATTTTGTTTTGTTGTCTTTTGCATGGCTATGTAGGGACATAATGAAAGTTGAGTTTCATAATATGACAGCTCACTTCTTCCTCTCCTACATATTCCTCACTTAGCAGTAGTTAGTATGGTTGTTTTGTGGTTATTTTATTTTATTCTCTAGGATCTATTCCATTAAGGATGCAAACATAGAGATGAACATACATAATTTGCTGCTTTTTTCCTTCATTATTTTCCTTTAACACTTAGTCCTTTGCAGGGGTCTGACTGTACCTAACAAAAATAAAGACCTACTAAATCCCTGCCATCTGGCTGGAAGGTGTAGCAGTGTAGTGATGTAGCTAATGGCAGCAGGTGTGCAGCAGATAAGATGGGAAAGACACTTGGATATGGTTGAGCTGTGCAAACTAATTAGATCCAGCATTTCTTATATTGATTCAGATTGAATGAGATAGCGAAAAGGGACCTGTGCTTTTGTAAATTCTAGAAAGGCAAGAGGACAGTACTGAATAAAGGTGTGTTTAAACTTCATTGCTGATGTATCTCTTAGTAACTAGTAAACCGGTGAAGCTGATAAGCCAATGAAAGTCCTGTCTAAAACTCATTTGCAAACCCTTAAGAGTAGCTTCTTTTTGAGGCCTGGAATTCTGATTCATCTATAGAAGTTTATTATGATTCCATCAATAACATAGCTTGCGTACCTAGTAGAAATTGTTTCTTGGAATGAACCTTTTGAGTTATCGACGTGGCTCCGATGAATAACAACATGAGCCCTAAAACTAATCCAAAAGGAATTTTCTCTTTCAACCCCCACATCTGGCAAGACAAGCTGGCCCTTTCCTACCAGAGTTCTTTGTGTGGCTGCATCTTTCTCCTCTGTTCTCCATTGTATGCTTTCCATTTTGAGTTTCGTGCCTACACAGTTAGATGTCTTCTTCACTGGAATTCACAAATTGTATTTTGGTGCATATGGTGTATCCAGACCTGTATGTTCGCTTTAAGCATTCTTATATCACCGTGTCTCTTTATCTACCATATGGTAAATGTTAAAACTCCGCATTTGTCTGCATCAAAGAAAATGCATGTGCACACATTCTCCCTCCCTCCCTCTCTGCTTTCCTCCCTCCCTTCAAGCCTCTTAACATTGTTTGTTTTCTCCTTTATGATTCTTCTACTCCATGCTGAAGATTTGCCATATTACTATTTTGGTAACATTGAGTGATAGAACTCCTAGAAAATTTGCAAAGCACTGTTATAGACTGTATATCAAACTCTCAGGTTCTAGTGTTGAAAAATTAGCCTATACTTTGTTATTACTTATACCTGCTGCTGTAGGAAAAAAAAATGTTTATTCATGACACATTTAAATTTGATCATAAGTGAAAGAAAAAAGGGAACCTTTTTGGAGTTAGTCATGGTAGTCATTAGTGATATTTCTGAACAGTTCTTAATTTAAAATACTTCAGAGGAAGTAAAGGTGATGGCTTAGCTGGAGGAAATGCTCCAGAAGTTTCAACTGTATAAACCATCAGTACAATAATACTCTGCGTATGTATGTGTATGTAAAATGAGAATTACGGCATAATTGGAGCATTTGCATTAATCAACAAACTCACATTGAGACAAAACTTAGTCTTACAGCGGTCTTGATGAAAGCCAAGTGTTCCATGTTGCTGTGAAGAACAGTCTCTTTCAAATACTTTGGAAAGTAGCTACTTGGAAACTTGTAAAGGTATTACACTTTTATAGTTAAACCCCTATAGAGATCTTCAATTCCTTGAGTCTGAGCTTGTGGGTGGAATTCTAAATTTGTATTATAATCTGTCTTTTGGGAAAGATTTTGAAAATATGTATCTATAATATTGTATATGCAAATTGTGTTGTTTCACTTGTAAAGGGAAAAGGCTTATTTTTCTTTATATTTCTGATAACCTGTTTTGCATATGACCAGCACTGACTAAAAGGCATGTTTAACTGCAAACACTGTTGCTTTTTTGTGAAATGAAAATAAAAGTATTTAAATACAAATATTGTGTGGCCTTTTTGGATTTATATATGTATATATATAAAGTGCTATTTCTTCTTGGGTTATGGCCTCTACCTGGGCAGTTCCTGTATTCATTGTCTTTTGTGGTTAGTTTTGTGTTTCACCAGTATCCAGTATCTTTGACTCCACTTGTAGGTGCCCTTACTGGGCTCCTGTGCACTGCCCCACACCCTGCTCTGTCACCAGCCCCATTGTGATGGCATAAGAGCCCAGCTGCCCAGTGCCCCACCCGGACACAGACTAGTGGGTGACTCAGGACTACCCTCTCCATTTCTGACCATTGTATTGGTCTGTGCACAACTTCCCAAACATGGGGAATTTTTTGAGTAAATTTCTTTATTGGTTCCAACGCAGGCCCCAGCAGCAGTGGCAACTGCAAGGGTCACCTCCGGTCTATCCAGACACTCTGGCTGTCCAGGTTCAGCCCGCAGTTCCTGCACGTGCGCCAGCCTCACAAGGGTCACCTCCTCTGTATGCAGACTCTTCATGTGGCCAGGTTCAGCCCGCAGTTCCTGCACGTGCGCCGGCCTCACAAGGGTCACCTCCTCTGTATGCAGACTCTTCAGCCGGCCAGGACCACCCTGCAGTTCCTGCGCGTGCACCACCCCGGGGAGCGCTATACTTTCATCAATTTTTTTTGACCCCTGAGCCTGGCCTTCAGCTCTGTATTGCAGTCAGTTGCAACATCCTGAGTGACGAACGACGGGACCCTCCTCCTCTTGTCTTGAGGCACCCCACGAGGAAGACACCACACAACTTTGCAGACAGCAGAAGCACCGTGGGGATCCCTCCTGTAAAAGACGGAGTCCCAAATACAGAGCTGAGGGCAGAGGAGGAGCCGATGGACATCGACGATCAGGTAGAGACCCAGGGGCAGGAGGAGGAGAAAGGGGGCCCCTGTAGCAGTGGGGGAGCAGCATCTATCTCGAGGCCCCTGGAGACTCAGGGAAACCTTGCTTCCGTCGACTGCAGTCCCAGGGCCTTAAAGGGAAATGCCCATAGCAGGAGCCTGACAGAAATGAACAGGACTGACAAGGCCCAGGTGCCTGTGAGTTCCCACTCCAAGGGCCATGGAGTGCCCAGCGCACACAGCCCTGCAGGAGGCGTCCTTCCCTTTGGGAAGCCTGACCCAGTGTGGGGATCACTCCAGCATAGAGACCCCTAAGTGTCTCCGCCATAATGGAGCTTGAGCCCAGACACATTTCTCCCTCCCTGGAAGCAGTCGAGCTGAGGGAAAGAAGGAACTGAAAGGAGTTTGATTTTGCAAAAGTCTATTTCTAGTTCACTGACCTAATATTATGGCTGGGTGAAGCCTGTGTGGTTTTATTAGACATTGTGTTTCTTGAAGTTTTTGTACTGGGCTAGTTTTATCACTTTGTTTACCAGGTATTCACTGAAGCTTGCGATTATTCGCATGCCATTTGAAATTGTTGTCCTCAAGATTTATCGCTTGCTTTGACAGTTGTAAAATGTTATCTTATTCCTGTAAGTAGAAAAGGTCATCTGTTTGTTTTATGATTTTTTGGATCAATCTTTACGTACTAGTTTTATCTTGATCCCCAGGCTTGCAATGTTCTATTCCCCTTTGTTGTAATGATTTGACGTCAGCCATTGTGGGCTGAAAAGTATATAATGAGACCCTGTGCATGAAATAAACTGCTGACTGGGGCATTGCCTCATCAGTCCTCCAGACCCCATCTTTCTGACATTCTTTTCTTCTGCACACTCTCTCTTCCAGGAATTGGGGCCCAGTTCCATCCTAAGAGGCCCCAACAACCCAGCTCCAGCAGTGCTTCCTGGCCCAGTTCCTGGCTGTTCCCACTGGCAGAAAGACCACCTCAGCAACACCTCTGATACCACAATGGAGTGGGAGGACACCCAGCCCAAGGATGCTGCAGCTCCTGCAGTAGGCAGCTGTTCCCTACCCGCAGCTGGCAGCCACAGTCTTCGACTGGTCCCTCCCCAGGAATGGAGGTGGGAGAGAGACGTGGGGCCCCTACCCGCTAAACGTCCCCGCAAATCCCTGGAACGATTCAGAGGCACCACAGGTGGATGTAGAAGAACAACATCCAGAAGACTTAAAAAGTGAGATGGAAGAAACTACAATATGTGATAAACTGCAGTGCCAGCCAGCCTGCCCCGATGTCTCCCCACCCTGCCCCGATGTCTCCCCACCCTGCCCCAACCCATCTACATGTCACAAATCCCAGCTCCAAACAATATAAACATGTGTCTAAATCCTAGACAATTTTTAGTGCTCGATTCTTTCTGAAAACTATTTGGCTTACTGTTTTTAGTTTAAAATAGAATCTGAGGGTCATTACTGTAATTAATTAAGATTATTCTTTGGATAATCAAAATATGCTTGAAAAGTAATAGAGTGTTTTTTTTCATTTTAGAAAATAAATGCAAGGCTAACCTTTAATTTTCTTAGCTGTCATGGTAAATCAAAATTAACTACAGCTTAAATTTGTATTGGTAGTCAATAGTAGGTGATCACTCAACAATCTGTATTTGAAGTAGACCAAATTTCAGTTTAATCATGTAATAGTAATTTTTTTTTATGTTTTTGATGTCTTCTCAAAAATCTATCCACTGTTTACTATTGATGCCCCAAAGACCACTGTGATGTTGAATTTTATGTGTTAACTTGACTGGGCCAGGGTATGCCCAGATATCTGGTTATACATTATTTCTGGGTATGTTTGTGAGGGTGTCTCCAGGAGAGATTAGCTTTGAATTGGTAAACTGGTTAAAGCAAATTTTCCTCTCTGATGTGGCTGGGCATCTTCCAACCCACTGAGGACCTGAATAAAACAAAGCTGAATTTTCTCTCTCTGTGTGTAAGCGTTCCGTTTTCTCCACAACCTCACCAGCAGAGAGATCTATATACTTAAGCTGAGCTCAGGGGGCTGAGACTGAGAGCAATTTACAGAGTTGTTCCAGGGGCTGGAGACAAAGACACGAACTAACAGACAAAACTAAGTAAAACATGTATAAGGTAATGACAAATGCCTTGGAGCAAAATAAAGCAAGGAAGACGGATAGAAGTGAGGGGCTTTTCATTTTAAATAGGGAAGTAGAAGAAGTCTGTGATACATTCATGTTCAGAAAAAAGTATCTTCATGAGACCTGCTTTAGAACTGCATTAGAAAGCTGTGTAGTCAAGGATAAACTCTTCATGTACTAACCATCAGCCATCCTTAAATGACAAACCATTTAAGGAACCACCACTCTGTGAACTGGCTTGCAGTGGAGAGTAAGGGAGGAGAAGCAGGTCAACAGCAGAGAGAGGTTAGTTCAGCCTTGCACCTGCTGAGTGGATGGCTCCCCAGCAATGAGATGAGACCAGGGGAGCTTTTAGGGGCCTTTGTTGGATGAAGGGAGACTGAGGGATGGGAAGAGGCAGAGGAGGCGGTGGTGGCGCGCTCGGAGGGCGACGGCCTCTGCGGCGAGGGTGGTGGCCATGCGCACACCGAAAAGGGGGAAAAGGAAGCGGGCCCCGACCAGCCTCCTCGGGGTTCACGGGGCCCTGGCGGTTCGGCCCCGGAGGTTACCGGGGCTGCCCGATTTGGCACTGTTAACAATGGTGGCTTGGGGCTGGAGGCAATGGCGAGAGTGCCGGGGAGCAGAGGTGACTAGGGGAGTTTCGGTTTCTCGGGCCTAGCGCCGCGGAGTCTCGCTGCGGGCCCCAGCGGTGTCACCCCAGGAACCGCAGGTGTTGATTTAAGGCTCGGAACAGGCGGGCCTTCTGCCCATATCCTGCTGCGCCCGCGGCCCGGGCTGGACGATCCGGCGCCGGGTTTTGTCATCCGCCCGCACCTAGAGGCCGCGCCCGCAGCCGCGGGTCCGGGGACCGGACGCCCGGGCGCCCTCGGCCCTGCAGGGTCCCCGCCTTCTCTTCCGTCTCCTCCCCTCCACCCGCATGGCGGGGCGGGCGTCACTGTAGAAAAGATCTACAGCGCCCGCTCCCTCTGTCCTTGGAGAAGTGATCCCTCCGCAGCTAACCTCCCCAGGGAAACCGGCGATTTGAGGTCCAGATAGCGACCTTCGCCCGCAGGTTCCTGCTCTGCCTTCAGACCTCGGCTTCGGTGGCACCTGCTTAGCGAGGCGTCTCCTCACCACGCCTTCCGAATTAGCTACCCACTCACTGGGCATCACATCACTCGATTTAATGCGCAGCAGGGCACTGACTTTACACTCGTGTGTCTTCTGTGTTTATTTATGATCTGTTTCTGGATTGTCCGTTCCTGGGACTGGGACCATGTTTTTCCGGCGCAGTGCAGGTATCTCGGCTTCCAGGATCGGGCGGGTTGCAGTAGGGCCCCTCATTTGTTGAGTGATTGAACTCCATTCCCCGCCCAGGAGAGCGCCGCAGCCGGGGCAGCTTCAGGTAGGGGCGGTGCTTTCCGGGTCCCGCCCAGGCCCCGCCCCTATCGCGAACCAGCTCCCTCCTGGCCTTTCCGCGGAGCCGCCGGGGGTCGGACAGTGCTTTTCCCTCTAGCTTCCCTCGCTCTTTCTGCAGCCGCCGCGAAAACCCGGAACGGCGGAACCATAGAGCAGTGGAGCGGCGCCGCCCCTCGCGGCACCTCCCCGGCAGCCCTCCGAGGCCGCGCTGGGCATGCTCAGTCGGCAGGGCCGCCTCAGCGCTCGGAGTAGGAAGCTCGGGCTCTCGGGCTGTGAGGAGCCGCGGCGGGGGTAAAATGGAGCCCTTCACCAGTGGTGAGTGGGCGGCCGAGGCGCCGGGACACGGGCTCTCCAGAGTCCCGAGGGCCGTGGGCAGTTGTGACACGCGGAGTCGGGCTGCAGCCATCTTCCCCCCGCGGGCTTCCCACAAGGGCTGGGGGAGGCAGAGAGAAGGGATCTAGGGGAGGCAGGGAGGCTCGGGGGCGGTTGGCGGCCAGTGCGGGGCCCCGGGCTCGCGTGAAGGTCAGCGCCGCTGCCGCAAGCCCGGGGTGCGGCCCGTGGGCGAACCTCAAAGTTTGGGCTGCTGCGCGCAGAGGAGTGGGCATCGGGAAAGTTGGCAGCTCAGGTTTGCCCCCGGAGGAAGCGGTGAGGGCCCGACTCTGCTGCAGGAGCGTTAAGCTGTGGCCGCCGCCCAACCCAACTTTTGAGGGGCGCCCGGAGCTGTCCCCTTGCCCTTCAGTGAGCTGCCGGCGTGACTTTTCCTAATAGGGCGGGGTGGGGGCGGGAGGCTTGGCAGGTTAATGTTGTGGAAGGAAGGGAAACTTCAGGAAAGGCTCGCTCACCCTACTCGGGGCCGCGGAGGTGCCTGACCGCAGTGCCATCCTCCTGGCCCCGCCGAGGCACTCCGCAGGGCCACCACGCTTCCCCTCACCAGCTGCAGGTCCCATCAGTTTTTCAGTCGAAGACTTGTTAATGTCAAGGGTCCGTCACGGTGATAACCACAGTGTGACAGGAAGCGAGAGTCAACGCAGGGAGCCTGCCTGCACCCTGCCGGTAGCCACTGCCCTTCACTGAACGGGGAGCATAAATCCCACCCTAGTTAAAACGATAGCTTTTGTTCTGACCAGAAGTGCCAGAGTCACAATATAGGGGTGAGATGTTTTAACATTTTGCGGCGCTGAGTGTGTGGATTTCCTTGTAAGATAGAAAGTAGGAAAACTGCCGGTAAGGGAGACGACTCACTAAAATTAGAGGATTCACTCTCTGGTTTGACATGTTTTCCTGAGGGTGGTTGGTTACTTCAGAAGGTGGAGTATCGCTTTAAAAGGCGCCACAGTCTATCCCTGTATAGGTACGTTAGTTGCCACCCAAGAGCAGAGAGATACTGTCCATTATATCCCAAATCCCAGCCAGACTTTGTTGTATGCTGCGCTTCATTTATGGGGCTGCGAACTACTGATTATATTCTCCATTCTCCCTTCTCCTAATGTAGAATGCTTTATTCTACTGCCATCTTTCTGTCTGTACTGTTTAATTAGGCTTACTGATAACAACTTTAATTCTGAATTTTCTTTCTCATTCAGGTCCTATTTGTAATTACTAAGACTCAAAGAATAGTCTGAAGTTACTCGAAGAATTAAGGAAAGTTTGACCTAAAGGGAACTGTAGAGACCATCTAGTACTTCAGTGTAAAATATGTTAAATACAAGTTGTTAGTCCTTACAAGTGACTATTCCAAGAGTTTATTCTTTGTTCTTGGTAGAATGCTTGGAGTTACCATGTTTGTAGGATTTTAAATGTGAAATTTCATCTCTGTGACAAGGCTGACTCACTCATTTGGTCAAGATTAGTGCTAGCTGATTTGCTGAACCTTTGCTTACAGAATTAAAGCACTTTTTCAAGTTTTGAAACTGGGGTCTTTTCTCTCATAGAATGTGCTTCTAGATGTGGGTATTTGCAAATTGTCACATTTGGGAGGACAATGGAAAAATCCCACGGAAGAGAACAAAGAAAGAAGCAATGCTTCAACTTTCATGTAGGAAACTGGATTTTTGATTCTTTCCTATCTGTCTTTCATAGTTGATGCTGGAGACAGCTTGGCAGTGCATAATTTTGGTTAATGTAGCAATCATTCTTTGGAACCTTATTTAGCATCCTTTTACGAGGAAAATAGAAGCGACAACATCTACAGTCAACAAGAAATTAGATGTTAGCAATTTGAAGTGCATTTCAGGTTTAAGATGGACAGAGTATTTATTTGAAAACTTTGAAGAATTGTTGTAGAATTTTCTAGTGTTTTCAAACGACGCGGTACAGTAGACAGTTACATACTTCATCCTTTCGAGTACAAAACATATGCATATATAATGCTCCCATTGGTCTGGGTGTGATGATGCAGAATATTTCATTATCCATAGAATTTATGATTGCAAGATTTATCAAGCCTGGTATTGGATTTTGTTACACGTTCATCCTCTTTTGATGGAATTTTTCTCACTTAACGTTTTCTCATGTATCCGTGTATATGTAGAGAGGTGTGGGAGCTTAACAAAAAACAGTTTCAGTAATTTAGGACCACATATCTTTTAGTTAAAATCTTGTTGGTGGTTCCACCTACTGACTGATACATTTGTAAAGAAAGTGAATTTAGTTTATATCTTGTCCCTCTGACCTTCAACACTCATCTGTTTTCTGTAGTTTCCCTGTTTTCTGTCCAAAGTTGCTACTGGTATGACCTATTTTTGTTGGGTCCTGCTCGCTCTCTACCTGTTGATAATTGGTTCATTTGATAAATAGCCTATGTTAACCTGTTCAGGGAACATACTTCTCTGATCCATTTAAAATGCATATCCCTAGAAAGGGCTTATAAGGATGGATCTTAGTGTTAGGAATTCCCATTTAGCTCAGGATCTATTTTTGGCTTTGTCCTTGGGAAAAATTGCTATTATGTTGAAGTCTGGACATCTGGTCTGAGTTTGGATCTTTGGTGGCTTTTTTATAATGAGAGATACGCCGGACCAGTACTTAAGATTGTTTTGGCAATGATGACTATGTCTTGTTAGGCAGGTGGAGGTAAACTGTTAGGTAATAGTGATTTGTATATTACCAAAAAAAAAAAAAAAAAAAAAAAAACCCAAAAATTGAAGGCAACTATGTTTTTTGCTAGCGGTATTAGATTAAGGTAAATTATTTGATGTTTATCCAGCTTTTTTGTTGTCATTTGCATGCAGGGTTGGTATATTTTGGAAAATCTTAAATTCGTGTTAAGAAATGCAAATGCCACGGTTCACCCTCAGAATCTGATTGAAGAGGTCTGAGTATACATGGAATATATACTAGAAATTATGTATACTTTCTTTCTTTTTTTTTTTTTTTTTTTTGAGACACAGCCTCACTGTGTTGCCCAGACTGGAGTGCAGTGGCATGATCTCGGCTCACTGCAATCTCTACCTCCCGGTTCAAGCAATCCTCCTGCCTCAATCTCCCAGGTAGCTGGGATTACAGGCACGCACTACCATGCCCAGCTAATTTTTGTATTTCTAGTAGAGACGGAGTTTTCACCATGTTGGCCAGGCTGGTCTCAAACTCCTGGCCTCAAGTGATCTGACCACCCTAGCCTCCCAAAGTGCTGGGATTATGGGCATGAGCCACTGTGCCCAACCAAAAGTATATATACTTTCTAGTTTGTGATATATTCTAAAGTACATCTCTAGTGGTTGGTATTTTTGATATTTTGAAGTCACAGAACTGAAAACATAATTTAAAGTTGTTTTTTTTTTTTTTAACATGAACATAGGTTCCATGAATCACTTTATTACCACAGCGTGGTGCATAATCAAACAAGGAGGACTTAACTGTCTTAAAAAATTATTTTTGTTTTCATTTTCAGATTGGTATCCAATTGAAAGTATTTTTCAACTTCCAAAAAGGGAAGTCTGGACAACAAATGAGATATCTGTGGCTTGTAACACAGTATGAAATTGTGATTCCATCTTTTAATCTTACACATGACAATTGCTCTATAGGTATGCCTGTCTTTCTTAAAAAACTTTTTAGCATTACTTCTCAAAAATGTGAGCATACCACATATTGTTTTTATTTTTCTCTTGCTCTATGATAAATTTCCACATTGAAAGAAAACCCTTAAGAAATTGGAACTTGTAATTTCTCTATGTGATGGAATATAAGTTAAAACCTGTTTTTATCTTTCTGTCTTAAGTTTTTTTATTTGAGGAAAGTAAGACTATTTGGAATCAAGTGTTAGCATCACTAATAATCTAGGGTTAAAGCTGTAGCTAGAAACAGCCCAGTTTTTAACTGGAAACTTGTAGTAGAAAAGTTCTTTGCTATTACGAGTTTCCAAAAAGTGTCTTGATACATGCATGAAAACAGCATATTTTAGAATCTCTTATAACCAGTGATTATCATTTACCTGTAGGTTTTCCATGAGAACTCAGCCTGAAAGATATATAACCAAAAAGACTGGTTGTAAGGAAATTATATAGAAAATAAGTAAGGGGTAATTTTCTGCTCAGTAGTAATTCAGTCATACACCCATCTTTTGAATGTCCACTTACAAGTAGATTTTCTGCTAGGCACAGTTACATTAAAAAAAAAAACAACGCAAACTTGTCATCAGATAATGCGTACCTAAATAAGAGAAATGAAGAACCTAGTTTTGTTTTCATGCTAATATGAAAATATGGACACACAGAAGAAAAGCGCAATAAAGCTTTGTCTAAGACAGTATTCTAGTTATGAAATAAATGTACAGAAACTTGTTCATACCTGTATAACTTCTGTTACCATAGGCTCACATGTTTACTAATTTAGTGTAATAGTCCCACTAGGAAACAGCAGTGTTAACCCTCTCCATGAAAACATTAGAAACTTGAGATGTGGAAGAATTTAGCCAAGATTACTCCAGACGTTGGGATGGACCTAGATGAGGCCTGTGGTTCTTGGCAGTTCAGGTGAGGTCAGTGCAGCTATGTTTTGCCAATTAGTTACTTCATGTCTTGAAAACTGTAGGGCAGCGGTCCCCACCCTTTTTGGGACCAGGGACCAGTTCCATGGAAGACCATTTTGCCACAGACCAGGGTCGGGGGTATGTATACTTTCTAGTTCGTGATATATTCTAAAGGGAAGAAGGTTTTGGGATGATTCACATGTGTTACATTTATTGTGCACTTTATTTTGATTATTGTTACATTGTAATATATAATGAAATAATCATACAACTCACCTTACTGTAGAATCAGTGCGAGTCCTGAGCTTGTTTTCCTGCAACTACACAGTCTCATCTAGGGGTGATGGGAGACAGTGACAGATCACTAGGCATTAGATTCTCATAAGGAGCGCTCAACCTAGAACCCTTACCATGTGCAGTTCACAATAGGGTTCACTCTACTATGAGAATCTAACGCCACCACTGATCTGACAGGAGATGGAGCTCAGGTGGTAATGCTATGGGAAGTGACTGTAAATAGAGATGAAGCTTCACTTGTTTGCCTGCTACTCACCTCCTGCCTGCTGTGCAGCCCGGTTCCTAATAGGCCACAGATTGGTACTGTCTGTGGCCTGGGGGTTGGGGATCCCTACTGTAGGGGGCTAGAGTTGAGCTGATACTACTAGGCGTTTCCATAATATAATTTGAGCAACCAGAAAGACACAGTCTTTTTTTCTTTTCTTTCTTTCTTTTTTCTTTTTTTTTAAATTTGAATCCCTAGATATGAAACTTTTCTGAAAGTTTGCAAGAAACCAGAATTGAGAATGGAGGGAAATTTTGGAGCCCTTGTGGTGATACAGTTCTTTTAATATCTAGATCTTGACCTAGATGTACATCTGGCTGTTGTAGAGAGGGTTGCTCATTGCCTTGGTGTTTCTGGTTAGTAAATGGAACATCAGGAGTTCCCTGAATCCATGGAAGGGTGGACAGGATTCCCTTGTAACCTCATCCATTGTTGTAATCCATTTGTGATTAACCTAACGGCACCTGAAGGACTTTGCATTTTACAAAGACATTTAGAGAAAATTGGAAGAGGAGAGTCAATGATGAAGATGAAAGAAATGTGGAGATTTGGGGGTAAGGGAAGAAGCTGATAGAGATTTTCAAAATGCCTTGATCCTTTCAAGTCTTTGGCTCAGAAATGAGCTTCAGTTGGAGGGCAGGACACAGTTGTATGAAGTTGAAGATAAGAGTCCAGGTTGGAAGGGTGTAGGTAGGTGGATCTAGTTGGATTAATGGAATTGAAGGGTCAGGGGACGAATGAGTTAAGATTGGCATTTGGGAGCCTTGGTAAGAGATAGAACAGGAATTTAAGCATGTTGTCTTTTTTCTTTCATAGTCAGAAAATTCATAGTCACATAGTCACTTGTAAGTTGGGACTGTTCACTTTCCTGAATGTTTTAGTTTAAAGAAAAAATGTAACTCTTTGATAAACATGTGCTTGTAGGTGATGCGGAGTGGTGGTGAGCCTGCTCTTGTTCCTGACTCACTGCCGTTGGCTCTCGCCGAGAAACAGGTTGGTCAGGAGATAAAGAAAAATGCCCCTGGAGCCAGAGGTGGCAGTTTGCCAAATTAGAATCACTCTAACGAGCTGCAACTTAAAATCCTTGGAGAAGGTGTGTGCTGACTTGATCAGTAGAGCAAAGGAAAAGAATCTCAAAGTGATAGGACCAGTTTGCATGCCTACGGAAACTTTGAGAAGCATTACAAGAAAAACTTCTTATGAAGGTTCTGAGACATGGCATTGTTTCCAGATAAGAATCCACATGTGACTCACTGACTTGCACAGTCTTTCTGAGATTGTTAAGCAGCTTACTTCTATTGTTACTGAGCCAGGAGTTGAGGTTGAAGTCACCATTGCAGATGCTTAAGTCAATTATTTTTAATAAATGACTACCAGTTGTTAAAAAAACAAGCTATGGAGAGCTGTCTACCTTTTGGGACTACCATGGTAGCAGTCATTTACTAATCTTTTTTTTGGGGGGGTGGGAACAGGGTCTTGCCTGCCTGGAGTTCAATGGAATGGTCACGGCACTGCAGCCTTGACTTCTCAGGCTCAAGCGATTCTCCTGCCTCAGCCTCCTGAGTAACTGGGACCACAGGTGCACACCACCATGCCTGGCTAATTTTTGTATTTTTTGTCAAGATGGGGTTTCTCCATGTTGGCCAAGATGGTCTTGAACTCCTGGGCTCCAGAGATCCAACTGTCTTGGCGTCCCTCAGTGCTGAGACTACTATAGGTGTGAGCCAGTACAGCCCTGTGGCCAGCTTACTATTCTTTATAGTCTGGCTTTGCTTCACTTTTCTACTGGTATTTATGATAGAACAATGAACCAATTAATTTTTTAAAAATTCCATCTTTAGCATCTAAATGAGGAGGAAACCAGGTCATTTGCCAAATAAGGAAAATTCAAGCTTCCAAGGGAGTTTCAAAAAACAATGGAGACTCAATTTCTTCTAGTACGTATTGTTTAATGAAGGTACTTCTGGGTATTCCATGTATTTAAAAAATGTAGTCACTGAAACAGAATCAGTTGTCTGAATTTCTCTAGATTGTGGGGCTCAGAGTCTTCTCCAGCCTCAGATACTCTTAGGGAGGCCAAGCCAATGATCTGCAGTGAAGGAAATTAAAGAAGGCTTCCTGGTGTTTCTGCTGGAGAAAGCTTCTTCACCTGAGGGAATGGAAGAATGAAGAGTGCAGTGAGGAAAGGATGCCTCTATGGGTTGGGTGTGCTCCTTTCCCCTTGCAGCAAATGATGACCAGCGCTATGTGGGAGCATTTCCCAGACAACTGCCTCAGATGTCATTCAGTGTCATAGACGTAATTTCTGGTAGGGAAGGAGGCTTAAGCCATAGTATTTCTCACAGCTGAAACTTATTTTGTCAAATTTAAAACAGTTGTTAGTATATTCATCAATGAAACATCATTACATTGTCAATGAAAAGAGTCAAATTCTGTAAAATTTTTAAAGAGGTTTATTCTGAGGTAAATAATGTGTGACCAAGGCCCAAAGCACAGTCTTAAGAAGTCCTGAGAACATGTGCCTGATATGGTTGGGTTACAGCTTGATTTTATACATTTCAGGGAGATAGAAATTATAGGCAGATAACAGTCAATACATGTGAAATGTACACTGGCTGAGTCTGGAAAGGTAGGACAACTTAAAGCAGGGACTTCTATTCCAGATCATACGTGTATTCAAAGATTTCAAAGATTTTCTTTTTTCTTTTCCTTATTTTTGCTTTTTTTTTTGGAGACAGAGTCTTACTCTGTCGCCCAGGCTTTAGTGCAGTGGTGCAATCTTGGCTCACTGCAAACTCCACCTCCTAGGTTCAAGCAATTCTTATGCCTCAGCCTCCTGAGTAGCTGGGATTACAGGCATGTTGCCACCGCACCCAGCTAATTTGTGTGTGTGTGTGTGTGTGTGTGTGTGTGTGTGTGTGTGTGTGTGTGTTTTAGTAGAGATGAGGTTTTGCCATGTTGCCCAGGCTGGTCTCAAACTCGTGACCTCAAGTGATCACCCACCTCGTCCTCCCAAAGTGCTGGGATTACATACAGGCATGAGCCACCACATCTGGTCACATTCAAGGATTTTCTGATTGGCAGTTAGTCGAAAGAATTAAGTTGTTATCTAAAGACCTGGAATCCATAGAAAGAAGTGTCTGGGTTAAGATAAGGTAAGGGGTTGTGGAGACCAAGGTTCTTATTATGTAGATTAAGACTCCACATAGCAGGCTTTAAGAGAATAGATGGTTATCTCTTATCAGAACCTGAAAGGTGATAGACTCTTAGTTAAATCTTTCCTGGATCAAAAAACAACCTGAGGTGATATAGTGGCTCACACCTGTAATCCTAGCACTTTGGAAGGTCAAGGCAGGAAGATTGATTGAGTTTAGGAGTTCAAGACCAGCCTGGGCAACATAGGGAGAGCCTGTCTCTACAAAGAATTTAAATTTTTTTTAAAAAATTAGCCAGGTGTGATGCTATGCACCTGTGGTCCCAGCTGCTTGGGAGACTGAGGTGGGAGGACTGCTTTAGCCCAGGTAAGGTGGAAGTGAGCTGTGATCACACCACTGCCCTGCAGCCTGGGCAACAGAGACCCTATCTCAAAAAAAAAAAAAAGACCAGAAAGGTCTTTTTCTATAGAATGTTCCACACAAAAGACAGCTTTGCAGGGCCATTTCAAAATAAGTCTAAGAAATATTTTGGGGTAAAATACCTCTATTTCTTTCAGAGCCTGCTATCTGTTGTGTGATGTTGTACTAGACTCAGTTTGGAATTTGGCATTTTATTGCTACAAAGAGTCTGTTTTGTCAGTCTTAAGATCTCTGTTTTAATGTTAATGCTGGCCAGTTGTGCCAGAATTCCAAAAGGAGGAGAGTATAATGGGGTGTGTCTGATCCCCCTTCCCATCATAGACTGAGCTAATTTTTCATGTTTACTTTGGAATACCCTTGGCCAAGAGGAGGGGTCCATTCAGTAAGTTGAGGGGCCTAGAATTTTATTTTTGGTTTACAAAAATATCCTCTTCAGAGGAAAAATGCATAGAGATTAGTGGGAATGATTGAGGAGAGCTCAATCAAAAGAAGATGTTTAAAATATCTTTTTAAGTTGGTATTGATAATGTGATTTGAAGACATAAATATTTGTCAGGTTTCTGCTTGTCCCGTAATGGTTGGAAGGGCCTTGATGAAATAAGGGAGGCTGCCATGACACTTGAGTGTTGGTGAGAGGAACTAGTGTGTCCAGATTTATCAAAATCACGTGCAGAAGTTTGAGCTAGCCCCCTCTTATTAGTAGTTTCTCTGTTTTTTAAACTTGAGGCTAAGTGCCTTAGTATTTAGATTGGTTAGCTACATTATGAAGACTACTCAAACTGAACAATAGAGTATTGGGTATTAGTGGGAATAAGAAATGCATTGCTCTTTTTTTTTTTTTTTTTTTTGAGACAGAGTCTTGTTCTGTTGCCAGGCACCAGGCTGGAGTGCAGTGGCTCAATCTCGGCTTACTGCAACCTCTGTCTCCCAGATTCAAGCAATTCTCCTGCCTCAGCCTCCCGAGTAGCTGGGACCACAGGTGTGCGCCACCACGCCCAGCTAATTTTTGTATTTTTTAGTAGAGACGGGGTTTCACCATGGTCTCGATCTCTTGACCTCATGATCCGCCCGCCTCGGCCTCCCAAAGTGCTGGGATTACAGGCGTGAGCCACCATGCCCGGCCATGCATTGCTCTTTAAAGCAGCAGCCTTACTTCCATCTACATCAGTACAAGATACTGAGAGGCTTCGTGACTTTCCATTTGTAGGAAGCACACAGAAAAATAATTGAATATAGAAAAGAAAGTCTATTCTGACTTGGGGATCAGATAATAGAATGTGTTGAGTTAGATTTCCATCTACATGTTCACTCAAGTGTGGCTAGCTTTGTTCACGTCCAGTTGTTCATTGCAGTTGGGTACATAGTTCTGTTTTAATTAATTACCAATTCAGAAAATACTATTGAGATAAAGCCTTGAAGAATTTATGCATGGAATCTTTTCTTGACACATCATTGAATGACAGTGACCATTACTATAAAAAATGTAGTTATAATTCCAGCCTTTTGACTAATCCATCACTAATTTTTTTTTAAGTTGGTTAATGATAAGCAAACTGGCCCTCAGTCAGTTGTAAATTGATGACAAAGTTGTTACTATAAAGGCTTAAGACTGTCTATACCTGATGTTTTATCAGTCTGATGAGTTACGTGGAAAAGTATTTCAAAAAAATTATCAGCAAAATAATTTTTTGTTCAGATCCCTCTGAGATCTGGCAAATGAATGTATTTACCAACTAAGATTTTTTTTTAACTCACAAGTTTTCCGTATACATTGAAGAGTTCTTATAAATTTCCTTTGCAGATCCCATTCAGTGATATGCATTCTCTGCATATCACTCACAGATACTCACAGATACTCATTATGCCTAATGTAATTTTTCATTATAAATAAGGAATTATACGTTAAGATGTTCTTTTAAGACTATAGTATATCCATTTGATGGAGTTTAAAAATAAACTTTTCATCTTTAGATCTCATAAAGGTATTTGCAGCTATACAGATTTGCCCGAGAGATTGATAAGCATAAATATTTTGGCATCATTAACAATTTAAATTACTTTTTATTGCTAAATCTTTCTAAGAGGGGCTCTAAGCATTGTTGAAGACTGGCACCTATATTGTGAGAAAATATTTAAGAAATACTTTGCCACAAGAACAGAAAATCATACACCACACGTTGTTGAACAGTGAGAACACATGGACACAGGAAGGGGAGCATCACACACTGGAGTCCGTTGGGGAGGGTAGGGGAGGGACAGCAGAGGGTGGGGAGGTTGGAGAGAAATGCCAGATATAGGTGACGGGGGTGGGGGATGGAGGCAGCAAACCACATTGCCATGTATGTACCTATGCAACAATCCTGCATGATTTGCACATGTACCCCAGAACCTAAAGTATAATTTAAAAAAAAAAAAAAAACAAGCAAGTTAAAAAAAAATGATTCCATTTATAAAATGGCAGGAGTCCTGGAACTTCGGGAGGCTGAGGCAGGAGGATCACTTGAGCCTAGGAGTTCAAGACCAGCCTAGGCTACACAGCAAGGCTCTGCCATACAGAAAAAAAATAAAATAGATAGATAGATAAAATTAAAAAAAAAAAAATAGAAATACTCTGCAAGGTAAAGATTATTTGTTAATTTGATTGGGGGGGACAAGTTTAATATAAATATAAATGTAAATAATTTAACCTAGGAGAAGAAAAAGAAAATTGAAAATTGGAGCTAAAATAATTTGATTTTACCTTCAACAAGGTTATTGGCTGTCTTTCAAGTAACTGAAAGAGCGTATCTTTACGTGAATTTTAAGCATGGTCATATGATTAAGGATAAAGCAATCCAATACTCTCAGTATTTATTTCCTTGCTATTTGTCTGTTTTTTAGTTCATGAAATATCATGTTGTACTTGGTAATTTGATGCTTTTTAGATGTCCTTTAGATAGATTTTTAACCACAGTACTTCCTCTGTAGTATTGACAATGTGTTTGTCCATCTGTGGTATTGACAATGCCTAATTGTTCAGTAGAACTCCATGGTTGTAATTAGAACTTTGCACATTATTATAAATTTTTTTATCTTAGTTGTATATTCCACTACAGATAACAACCAGAAAACTAAATACAGAAATATGAATCTATCTAGAGAATGTAATGTACAAAAAAAGTCTTGGGAGATGAGTACTTTGGACTTAATTCCATTTTATTGAAACCAGAGAATAATAGGATTCAAATCCACGTGATTTTTTTCTTTTTCTTGTTTTCCCATTTTTCTTTTTTTGAATTTTTTCCTTTTTACGTTATGTTAATAATTTGTTCTTTATCTCTTTTTATCACTGAGATGAAAAATACAGCAAAGCATAAATCTTTTTTCAGGTCACCATGCTTCATTCTTCTTCTTTTATTGGGGAAGGGGCAATGGGGATCCAGAAATAAGCATAGTGTAAAAATTTTAATACAGATTCTTCTTTTTTTTTTTTGATATGGAGTCTCACTGTGTCACCCGGGCTGGAGTGCAGTGATGTAATCTTGGCTCACTGCAAACTCCCCCTCCTTGAAGTTCCAAAGAACTTCAAGCAGTTCTTTGCCTCAGCCTCCTGAGTACCTGGAATTACAGGCATGCACCACCATGTCCAGCTAGTTTTTGTATTTTTAGTAGAGGCAGGATTTCACTTTTCTGGCCCAGCTGGTCTTGAACTCTTCACCTCAGGTGATCTGCCCTTCTCGGCCTCCCAAAGTGCAGGGATTAGAGGTATGAGCCACCACATCCAGCCCAGATTCTTCTTGCATACTGTTTTAAACCGCTTCAGTTAATAAGTATTTTTGTTTGTTTTGCTTTTGACTTGTGCCCATGTATATTTTTAAAAATATAATCGTTTTTTAAAAGATACCTCCCAAATAAATACATTAAATGCATTCAAATAATACCTTTACTATATGATAACTTGTTCTAAGCTTTGTTCTTAACTATGGAGTACAAATATTAATGTAGTGTGGTTCCTGATTTTGAGGAGCTTACATTCTTGTGGAATTATTTTATTTTTGTAAGACTTTTTTTTTTTTTTTTTTTTTTTTTTGAGACGGAGTTTTGCTCTTGTTACCCAGGCTGGAGTGCAATGGCGCAATCTCGGCTCACTGCAACCTCCGCCTCCTGGTTTCAGGCAATTCTCCTGCCTCAGCCTCCTGAGTAGCTGGGATTACAGGCACGCGCCACCATGCCCAGCTAATTTTTTGTATTTTTAGTAGAGATGGGGTTTCACCATGTTGACCAGGATGGTCTTGATCTCTTGACCTCGTGATCCACCCGTCTCGGCCTCCCAAAGTGCTGGGATTACAGGCGTGAGCCACCACGCCCGGCCCGGAATTATTTTTTTTTAAAGATTATCGATATGAACATAGAAACTAGCATACTCTCCAAAAACCATGAGACTTTGAGAATTATAGGTCTAGTCCCACACCTTTTACTTCAATACATTTGATTTTCTACCTTTTTTTTTCCCCATTTTGGAGATGCCTCTATAAATCTACCTTATTTTGTTAAGACTACTGTATAGTATAGTATAATAGTGAAGTGAACAGTTCAGACAGCCACATTCGAATCCTGGCTCTTTATTCACTAGCTCTCTGATTCTTAAGGATATTACCAGTTTGTTTTAATATCTTTAGTTAAAAATCTAAAAGGTACATTCAAAACTCAAAACTTTTTTGAAATTAGCAGTAGTCTAAGATACATGGTGGTGTGAGCATATTGCAGCCATAGTGAGATTTTGAAAAGCTGGGAACTAACGGTATTTCTTGGATCCTAATTCTTTACTAAGGGCTTGAGTCCCTTATAGGAGGACTCTTTCCATTTCATATTTATTAACAATTATGAATTTGCAACACTTTCATGGAACTGTTGCCTAAAGCAGGGGTCCCAGACTTCTATGCCAAGGATCCATCCTAGGAACTGGGCTGTGCTGCAGGAGGTGAGCAATGGGCAAGCAAGCATTACCGCCTGAGCGCCTCCTCCTGTCAGATCAGGGTAGCATTAGATTCCCATAGGAGCATGAGCCCTTTTGTGAACTGCACATTTGAGGGATCTAGGCTGCACACTCCTTATGAGAATTTAATGCCTGATGATCTGAGATAGAACAATTTCATCCCAAAATCATCATCCCTTCATGCCCCTGCCTCCGTCACTCTCCCCTACACCCCTGTCTGTGAAAAATTGTCTTCCACAAAACCAGTCCCTGGTACCAAAAAGATTGGGAGCCACTGGCCTAAAGAGTAGAGGAACTGTATATTCCTATATCCAGGTTGACTGTGGATTATTATACATGTCCTGTTCAATGTTAAATACTGCATTGTTGTTAAAAGCCTAAAAAAAGAGGAACACGTATTTCATCATTTCTGTTCATTCTTCATTCCATAAATTTCCCCCTGCCTTCAGAAATGCCAGAATTACCTAGACAACTCTAGGCCAGTTGTGAAAGACATTGCCTGCTTTTGTTTGCCACTGCCTTCTTTTGTTTTTACTCTAGATAGGCATAACATGTAGAATCAGAATCTAGTCATGGTTACTCAGATGTGGACACCACATCTGACATTGAGCATTGAAGTAGAACCTTCACCAGTATCATCCATGTGAAGTTATAATTTTAATTTATTCATGTTTAGTCTGAAACATGACTACATGACTTTGTTCCAGATTTCCACTAAAAACATTTCTACCTCAACTATCTTCCACAAGCCTGGAACATTGTACTCAATTTATATCATTCTCCTAAAGCCATCTAATCAGTTATTCTGGGTAGACTTAACTGTTTTTATAGGGGAGAGGGGTAGAATTTCTGCTTTTCTGTGTGTCCAGTTATCTGTTGAGGAAGACTGGTGTTTTTTCAGAAAATTTAGTATTGAAGCTTCTAATATTTTCTGCCTTTATAAATCTTGCAGGTCATATTATTGTCCTTTTTGAGAGTGTGAAGTTTTGTTCTATTTTTGCTTTTGTTAAATAGGTTTTATTTTTATTAAATCATGACACAAATAAGTTAAACTTAACAAATCTGTTATCATTCAGTGTTACTTCACTTGAGTTACTTCACTTGGAATAATGGACTCCAGTTCCATCCAGGTTGATGCTATTGCCATTATTTCGTTCATTTCTATGGCTGAGTCCTATTCCATGGTGTGTGTGTGTGTGTGTGTGTGTGTGTGTGTGTGTATCACAATTTCCTTATCCACTCATTGATTGATCGGCATTTGGGCTGGTACCATTTTGCAGTTGCAAATTGTGTTGCTATAAATGTGTGTGATGTATCTTTTCTGTATAATGACTTCTTTTCCTTTGAGTAAATACCCAGTAGTGGGATTGATTAATCAAATGATGGTTCTACTTTTAGTTCTTGAAGGAATCTGCACACCGTTTTTCATAGTGATTGTAATAGTTTACAATCCCACCAGCATCGTAAAGGTGTTCCTTTTTCACCACATCTATGTTACCATCTGTTATTTTTTTATTTTTTTATTATGGCCATTCTTGCAGGAGTAAGGTGGTATGCATTGTGGTTTTGATTTGCATTTCCCTGATCATTAGTGATGTTCAGCATTTTTAAATATATTTGTTGTCTATTTGTATATCTTCTTTGGAGAATTGTCTATTCATGTCCTTAACCCACTTTCTGATGGGGTGTTTTTTTTCTTGCTGATTTGTTTGAGTTCCTTTTAGATTCTAGATATTAGCCTTTGCCGAATGTATAGATTGTGAAGATTTTCTCCCACTTTGTGGGTTGTCTGTTTACTCTGCTGATTATTGAATAGGGTGTCCTTTCCCCACTTTATGTTTTTGTTTGCCTTGAGAAATTGTTGACAGTTTTTACATCACTTAATGGGAAACTAAAATTGGAGTTAGACTTTACCAATGTGCTTTTTCCAAATCATGAATTGTTCAACAAGTTTTCATTTCCCACCTGTTGAGATATTCATTTTGATGTTTTTGTTTTCTGCTGTGTCTAATTTACATCCTACTTTCCCAGGTGAGTATCGAGGGCTTTTCAAAATCAATTAGAAAATAAAAGTATTGTTTTGTAAAACCCATTGCTTTGAACATGGCTGTTTAACACTTACCTTTTTATACCTACTGAACAAGATGTTTATAGTTTGTCGCATCATATATATTTAATGTATTCATTAGCCAAAAAAAAAAAGAGTGAGCAAGAATTGCAATTTAAATAGTAAGTATGATTCCATCTGCTTTCTCTCTTAGCATGTACCCGGGAGTGAATGGGCAGTGGGAGACATGAATCTGTTGTTCCCCAGTTGGTTTTAGTTACTGTGTTCAACTCGTATCACAAGTGTTTCTCTGTATAATATGTATATTTTTATAACCTGATCCCTAAAAACACACCAACAACTGAAAAAAAACGTAAGCTATCCCAAGCACTGGAAGAAAAACTGGCTGTGCCATACTTACTGGAAGAGAATACGTTGGTCTCTAATTGTTTTTTTCCAGGATAATTTCAACAAATGTACAATTTATGCCTTACATCTTAACTTTAGAACTAACTTCATCATAAGATGTGACTCCTCAGTGTTAAGTGCCTGCTAGATGCCAGGTGCAGTGATAGGTCCTGAAATGATGAACATTTAGTTTTGTCCTTCAAATAACTCTCAATTTTTATACCTCATAAGTAAGGAAGGGCAACTACAGGTAATGGAAGAAGAGAAGAGTGTCATATAGTTACAGGCAAATACTTACAAATTGCTATAAGATGACCTAAAGTAGTTATTTTGAATGTTGCTAGCTTAAAAAAAGTCGGGGGGGAGGGAATCAGTAAGTTTTTTCAACATTTTATATGTATGGAAGGGAGTTGCTAAACTCTGTGGAGCCTAAAGTAACTATAAGCAAGTGTTTCTATCCAGAAAGATCTCATAAAATTCTATAGCATTTTCAGATATGCTAGTCTAGACAGTGCTACTTGAATATCATGCCATTTTAATTGTTCCTGTCCTTACATCGTGCATAATGTTTCCCTTTAGGTTTCTATATATGCTGTACCAGAAAAGGTTGGTCAAGTTCACCATGCCTTCGAAACAACTGTGAAGCTTCTCGAGTTTTTTCAAAACTACTTTGAAATTCAGTACCCACTTAAGAAATTGGGTAAGAATCAAATAGTGTCTCTGATTTTTGTTATAATTAGAACCTAGATTTATTTTGCGAATGTTTTTTAAAAGGAAGTTCTGCCCAAGTTGTTTGCAGATAAAACCAAAAAAACATTACTAATGCTTTAAAATTGTATTTGTTAAGATTATTTAGATTTCATGAATATATCCAAACTTGGAACTTCAAACACTTAAGTTTCTTGGGCTGTAAAAAAGTTTATAGAGCTGCATAAGTAGGAACTTGCTTAGGACTTAGTCTGCAATTTGACTAATTGTAACTTCCAAGAAATACCTGATTCAAATACTAAAAACTGAGTAATGGGAGCTCAGGAAAGCAAGAGCATTTCAGTACTGTAGCTAGTCCTAGACAGTAGAGTATTGGCCATGAACTTTGTCCTTCTTGTTCTGGGAAGCTGATTGATTTGTGAAGGAATTAGGCATCTCTTTCCTCACTAAGACACAGTGGTCCAGTGACTCTAAAAGGGTTTGAACAGGTCTGCCTCAGCTGACATGTGGGTAGGGAGCATGCAGATTTAGAATAAGGAAGATTCCATTTATTAGAAGCATAAGAAGAATTCATTGCTTTCACAATGATAAACCACTGAATAAAATATTTTGAGTAGAAAATGCCAAAAGATGAGGGAAAGTTGATCACTTATTTCCTGTTATGTCTAGATTTGGTGGCTATTCCTGACTTCAGAGCAGCAGCAATGGAAAACTGGGGTTTGGTCACCCTTCAAGAGGAGATGCTTCTGTATGACAGTAACACTTCTTCAGTGGCGGATAGAAAACTGATGACTAAAATCATTGCTCATGAGGTGGCCCACCAGGTATTAGCAACCAGGGCTGTTACATGTCACACCTGGAGTTATTGTTAGCATTTAGATGCTAATAATTCTTCAACTCTTTTTTTTTTAAGTATTGCCTTTTTTAGTAATAGAAAAATGCTTTTTAAACACAAACAATTTTCCAATGAAAATGCTATCAGTTGTTGATGTGTGACTTTGCAGGTTAAAGGATTTTCACATCTGTCTTTCTTCATAACTTCTCTAGGGTAGGTATTAATCACATTTCACAGATGTAAAAACTGAGACTCAGTTTAAATAAATGGCCTGCCATAAGTCATATAGCTAATAAGTGGCAGCACTTGGTCCATGTAGAGCCACTATCTCTTCAAGATTTCTTTTTCCCCCTCAGTAATACACAGCTGCCTCACCTCTGACAAATGGCCACTGCCCAGTATAACTTTGTGGGGAAGAATCCCTTTCTTTAAGTTGCACTCTTCTGACAACTCGAATGGTAGCTGTCAGGGCTGGATTTTTTATTCATCTCTTGCTGGAATGGGGTTCTCTGTTAATTTTTTTAATTTTGGAGAGGGGGTTTCTGAGAAAATGGCAAAGGTACTGTTTGTGTGATATGGAGAGAAAGATGATTATATGGGTACATAGCACGCCCATTCTTCCCTGATACCTTGTCTGTTGTGCCCTGGATGAGGTGATTAACTAGAATTGGATATGGTTTGGGTGATGTCATGACAGCAACAGGTTAGGAATAGGATGTATTCTAGTCAGCTTATTTCCTACTTCAAACACCATGTATGAATCTAGCCCTTGTGAAGACTTCATGACAAACTGGCATATGAAGCACATTCTTACTTGCTTTAAAAATAGGTCATATAGGTAAGTTGTCTTTTGGGGGATCTCCTCTATGTCTGTTATTTCTGAAGCCACCTGCCACCATTTGGGACTATTACTCTGTTATTTCCTCTTTAGGACTTATAAATCATCTTCCTCTGAAACAGGTTTGAAGATAATATCATAGAGAAATATGTTACTGTAATTCTCAGAGGTATTTTGTTTTATGCAGTAACCTCATCTTTTTGCTGCTGATTTGAGATAAGCCTTAGGCCACACTGACCAAATTACATATCTTATAACTACTTTTTATTTCAAGGACTTTTTAGATACATTTTTTTAAAGGGACTCTCCTGTTACTTTTTTCCTTCCTCTTTTCTTCTATCTCATAGAAGGAAATATTTAATATCTTTCTGACTTCATTTGTTTATAGATATGCCATCTTTTTTTAAGAAACAAGATCTTACGCTGTCACCCAGGCTGGAGTGCAGTGGCATGATCATAGCTCACTGCAACTTTGAACTCTTGGGCTCAAGTGATCCTCCCACCTCAGCCTCTCAAGTAGCTAGGACCACAGGCATGCATCACCATGCCTGGCTTAATTTTTTTGTAGAGACAGAGTCTTGCTATGTTGTCCATGCTGGCTTGAACTCCTGGCCTTAAGAAATCCTTAAGGAATGTTATTTGAATTCTGGTTTGAATCATGCAAATACTGTCTTCAATTTGGGCAACTGAGGAGAAACAAAGTTATAGGCTTTCTGACTACAGAAACATCTCTCATATAGAGACTTTTTAGTTATTATGGATGGTAGTAGATATAATGGAAAATAATCTTACTAACTTGATATTAGAAAGTAGAAAAAGTCATTATCTAGGAAATCTCACTTTATGAGTTGGCCAAAAAAAGTTTTAATTTCCCTATATTCATGCTATATTCCATGTTTATTAAATTGATAAATATGCTAATAACCTTTCTTGCTTGTTTTCCCATTCAGTTAAGGTAAAATGTTAAAATTTCTATTTTATTTTTAAAGTAAATTTATACAACTTTTATAAGTTTTAAATTAATTTGAATACAGTTTAACTATAAGTGTACTTTTAAGATATTATAATCAAGTTATGGGTGACTAATATGACACTTCAGCCAATTATTTAAAAGAAATTCCTGAGGATATAAATATACTGTGGGTTGTTTTCTCTCCCTCAGTGGTTTGGCAATCTGGTGACAATGCGGTGGTGGAATGATCTATGGCTAAATGAAGGTTTTGCCACTTTCATGGAGTATTTCTCTTTGGAAAAAATATTCAAAGAGCTTTCTAGTGTAAGTACAGAGTATCTTTGGCCTACTATGAATGCTAGGAGGAAAAATAGTCAAATCACATTTTCATGTATTTTCTGTGCATCTGGAGTAATGAAAATGTTTCTAGGAAGGTATGCCAAGCTTGACCTTGGTTACTGATATCTATACCTTTTGAGATTTGATAGTGAAAATTATGCTACTATTTATTGATGTGTTTCATTGAAAGCTGAACTTGTATAAGATTATTTCATATTTTTGTCACTAAGATGAACATTTCAAACTGTTTTGCAACATTTTCTTCTAAAGAGTTGTAGTTCTGCTTGCAGGAATTTAGATAAAGTTGCAAATTCCTTTTTGCAAAATTTAAAGTGTGTAAAAAGAGAAAAAAATTAAAACATTTTGTAGCATTACTGTTTCTTTACTATCACAATGTACATTCTTGTAATAATGGTATATAAGTTGTTACAAATAAATAATTTGCCCTTTTTAAGGTACAAACCACATTTTATGCCTTTTTCCAAAGATTAGAAATAGCATTTCAATACAGAGAGGTATAATAGTGTTGTCACTGTGGTATGAGACTCTCAGGAAATATTTCTAGTACTTAGGGATATTCAGACACACTAGCCCAGATATTATCAAGATAACTCAAACAGCAGGTGGGAAAGTGTAAAGATACCTTCCAACCTTGAATTTTTTTGACTTTCTATTAAACTTCCTGATATTAAACTTATGAACCAAGATGGCTTTTAAAACAGAAGTACTCTTAGAGCTTTTGATTTTAAATTTTTGATAGGGCTTGTTCAAAAATTTCAAATGGTAGGAGAAATCAACCGATGTTAATTGATGAATATCAAGTGGTAGCTAGAGTACTAAGAAAGATATTCTAAATCTGTGTATGCTACTTAATTAAGCAATGAGATACACAGTTTGACCACTTGGTGGTGCCCAGCATGTGCAAAAACGTCTAATACATGTTCTAGGGGAGCTCATCTGCTGACCTCTTAAAGAATTCTTTCTGTTGAAGAGTTATATTTTATTTAAAATGGACCTCAGTTAAGGGAAATATATATTTTCTCAATAGAAACGCTAGGCTATATATAAGAAATAAGCATAAGGACCGGTTTTTGTTCTTTCTCTTTTTAAATTTCAGGTTTCATTTAGAAAATATATATGCTAACCTTTTTAGAATATTCATCATGTGTACCCAGAGTTGGCATTTGTTTACTTTGGTAATAGATTCTTAATTTTTCATATGCTATTGTTTAGGAAATGCTAATTTTCATGTGGCCATGTTATAATTGTAATTTTAAATTTAAGGAATATTAATGAAGATCGCAATCTTCCTACATTTTTGAAAGCTTATATTCTGAAGTTTAGTGACACATCATTTTTTTGCTAATGATCTTACATAATAATTAGTCTAATTCATGTAAATAATTACTATACTTTTGCGTTTGACACTATTCATGATACTCTAACCTTTTCATTTTTTTAAAGTACGAAGATTTCTTAGATGCTCGATTTAAAACCATGAAGAGAGATTCCTTAAATTCAACTCGTCTGTTATCACCACCATCTGTTCAGACTGCAGAACAAATTATTGGAATGTTTGATTCTTTTTACTATTTAAAGGTATTACTGTGAACAAAAAGGTAGTTGGAGTGGGTTTCAAATTTCATATGTGAGTAAGCTGCATGATTTAGATTATTTTAAAGATTAATTTTTTTTTCAGGTATTAATGTTAAACTTTAAAATGTTTGCTTATATATATATATATCTTAGTCTTAACTTTTTTGTGAGTTTTTACCTTTCTCTAATTCTCATTTAAGTTGTATGACTAGTATTCCAGACAATTAACCAGATCTTATAGCAATCCATCTTTTAAAGTCAGTTTACACTCCAGATTTACAGGTAGAGTATGTTTGAGGAAGGTCCTAAGCAAGCTTTTGGCTGTGTTACTCAGAAATGAGATATGCTCTCAAGTCAGGATTGCCAAAACAAGTAAGCAAAAAAGATTTTAAGAATTGAAGATTAGATTGCAGGATCTGAAACATACACTCTGGGTTTCAAAGTAAAGAAAAAGCAGAAAGTTAAACCCCATTCGAATCACCGTGGGTCAGAGAATGAAAGAATAGGAATAATAGTGTCATTCACATTTATATTGTGGGGAGGGATGAATGTTATGGCTGTCAGACTAGATAGAGTAGAAAATACATAAAATGTGTGAGATACAGTCTGTGCCATCAAGTAGTTGAAAGTTTAGGTGGTTGGTACTTGTGGAGGAATAAGAGGTAATATGTACTGAGTGGGGCAGAGAATTTTTGCCTAGGATAACGAAGAGAAATTTGGGGGAGAAAAATGGGAATTGAGATGCTTTAAATAATTAAAATATACGTAAGGGGAATGGGGCGTATAGGGTAGTGCGGGAATGGGACGTATAGGGTAGTGCAGGAATGGGACGTATAGGGTAGTGCAGGAATGGAACAATGAGATCTGCAAAGAAAATGAAGTACTAATGGGCAAGTATGTTTTTTTCTGAGAGTCAGTGTTTGACTGCAGTGGAAGCCTCGTGAAGAGGGGAAGGAAAGTTGAGTGGGGCCCAGTTGTAGAAGGCTCTGGATACCATAAGGAATCCTCTTTTCCTGTGTAATGGGAAGCTTGAAAAGACTTTTGGACAGTGAAATAACTTGATTAAAGTTACTATTTAGGAAAAGTAAATTGGTTTCAGTTTATAAAGTAGATTTAAGTGGAGAGAAATATAAAGTCAGGAAATTGCTGCCAAAGTCTAGGCATGAAATGATAAAAGTTCGAAATGAGGAGTGCTAGTAAGGGTGGAAAGAAAACAATGGGTATAAAAAATACTGGGCAGGGAAAGAAATTATTAGTGACAGGGTAAGGCAGGTAAAGAAAGAGGCAGAAATGTTTTTCAGGTTCAAACCTGACTGACAGGAAGAATTACTGCACAGGTACTTTTAACAAACAAGAAAATCAGGAGTTCAGTTAGCTATATGAAATCTATTCCAATTAGAGCTACTGCTATGATTTTTGAAGCCCATAATGGACCTGTCAATACAGAAAATTTAAAACTTGAGGTTCTGTTATTATACCAAACTTAAACAGTGCAGTTATTTCAGCATTTGAAATCCTGCTTAAAATGCTCTAAGTTCAGTATATGATAACAAAACAGAGTCATAACAGAGTTCTGTCTCTGACCCCAGCCCTCTTATCCCAGAATTCAGTGTCTTCTGAACATGTAGTTTCCACATCATAGTCAATCCCTGTCAACATGGTAACTACGTGTATCAGAATTGGGAATTTGGAAAATATTCTATAAGAAAAGTAGGATACTAGATAACTTATCCAGTTATCCCTACTGGCGCTTACTTGGAGTATTGTGTGTAAGAAGGTAAGCGCCGGTAGGGAAATATGTTAGCAGACATATTCTGTTTGGTCTTTATAATCATCAAGCCTAATTCTGATGCAGGTTGCCTTGTAAGAATTCATTCATTTAGCAAATCTTACAAGTACTAACCGTGTACCAGGCATTGTTCTAGGTGCTGGGTTATATCAGGGAAGAAGATGGACCATCTCTTTTTTGAAGCTGTCATTTCAGGAGTCAAAGGTAGAGACAGCCAGTATACAAATGAATGAATAAATAGGTATTGTGTTAAGTAATAAGTGCTAACATGAAAATAAAATATGATAAGGGAAATGAGAATGACAAAGGAATATAATATAAAATATATTTATAATATAATATGGTTGAGAAGTTTTCCTGTATGGTGACATTTGAACACCGCCTAAGGCGGTGTTGTTTTGACTAGTCTTGGGTGCTGGGGTTGTATATTATTCTTTCAAGTGTGTATAAATATTGTGCCACGTTTTTCTACTTCATTTTATACTTGTTTCCTTCTATAGATGTATATATACTTAATGAAAATTGAGGTTCAGAGTATGACACATTTCCTCTTCTCCCTTTTCCTTACTGCCTTTTTAGGCAATAGCTAATAGAGTAGTTTGTTTTGTTTTAGGGTGTGGGAGAGAGTGGAGTAGGTACTTAATGTATATAAATATACTTGCTACTACATCGTATTACTAATTTAATTCACACTGTGTCCTTCTTGTGGACGTGAAAGTACTAGTGAAATGTGGTGATCTTGATGTATAACAGTTTCCCATTTTCCTCATCCCTGTTGACCACTGGGCAGTAGCTAACAGAGTAGTTGTCAAATGGAGTATTTGAGGTGAGGGGGAGGGACGGGGAAGGTAGGAAAATGCACTTACGTTTTTACTACTCATTGTATTAATTCATAGGGTGCCCAGACTGAAAGGTACGTAATGAACCACGGGATTCCAAATGTATAACAATCTCCTCTTTCCCTTTCCCTTACTGCCCATGTGGGCAATACTTAGAGTAGTTTGGGTTTATTGAAGATATTTTTCTAGGAGAGAGAAAGTGGTTTCAGAGTAAGAGTATACGCTTTTAAAATGTATACGAATGTTTTTGCTACTTTTTTGTCACTACCTTTCTTACCTTGTCCTTTCCATGGATGGATGAGGAAAATTGAGGTTCAGCCTGTAACAACTCTCCTCTTTTCCCCTTCCCTTAGATTGCCTGTGTGGGCAGTGTCTGAGAGAATAGTTGATTAGCTTCAGGGATTCTTCTGTGAGTATTGGGGTATATACTTTTGTATATGTATGTACACATTTTTACTTCTTCATTATAGTGTTTCATTGGGTACCTGGTCCTTCACTTGGACATGTAGGTTCCTAAAGAGCCATGGAGTTATGGATGTATAACAATCTCTTCTCCCTTAACTCTTTTTATGTATATGGGTAATAATTTTAAAGTAGCTTGAATTTTTTGAAGTTTTGACGGGTGGGAGGGGTCTAAGGGCAGAATATATACTCTTAAAAATGTATATATACTTTTCATTACTATATTGTATTAGTTCATGCTGTATCCAGTCCACTGCTTGGACTTACAGGTACCTAATTAAACGTGGAGGTCCGGATGTATGAAAATCTCCTCTTTTCCCCTTTCCTTATTGCCTGTGTGGGCAATAATTATAGAGTAGTATAGATGGTTTTTCTTTTTCACTCCATCTCCCTGTCTCCAGGAGGGTGGGTGTGTACTTTTTGAAATGTATATAAATGTTCTCGCTCCTTTTTCCAGTTGCTTCATTGTGTACCTAGGCCTTGCCATGATTGCTTAGGTACGTAATGAAAATTGAGGTTCATTCTATGAAAAATCTCCCCTTCTCCCCTTCCCTTATTGCCTGTCTGGGCAATGGCTAGTAGAGTAGTTGTTTAAGGGTTTGTGTTTTTTGTTTGTTTTTTTGCTTTTGATGGGGGGAGGTGGGGGATTTCTGGGTTTGTCTTTGTCTTTTGTTTAAATGTGTATACAAGTTTGCTAGTATTTGTTGTTGTTCTTTCACTCTCAAGCCAGTTGTAGGAATCAAATGTAATGAGGGACCCAGACCCAGGATTGTGGTAAATATTCTTTTCCTTCCTCAGAGCCTGTGTACACAAACAATAGTATATGAGCACTGCAGGGCTTTGGTTTTGGCTTTTTGCTTTTGAGGGTGTTAATGAGGAGTGGGATTGTGAGAGGAAAAGGCAAGATACATAATTTTTTTAAATGTGTATAAATGTTTTGCCACTTTTTTGTGTTAACTTTATTTTGAATCTTGTCCTCTGCATGACTGCTTAGGTAGAAATAAAGTTGAGATTGGCTCTATGAAAAATCTCCCATACTCCCCATCCCTCATTGCCTAGTGGGCAATGGTAGAGTAGATGTTTGGTTTCTTTTGGGAGGTGTCGGTGTGGTGTGTGTTTTTGTGTGTGTATACACACACACACACACACAAGAACACACATTTATGTGTATATACATTTTATATACTATATATGTATACACACACACACACAAGTATTTTAATATATATAAATATTTGCTAAATGCTGTGTGTTATATAACGTGATGCCAGTCCTCTGCTGGGACATGTATGTACATAATGAAACGTGGAGGTCCAGACGTATGATAGCTCTCCTCTGTTTCCCTTCCCTTGTTGCCTGCAGGGGCAATCATTTCATATCTTGGGTTTTTTTATTGTTTAATTTTTATTTTTTTGCAGGGAGGGGTTCTTTGGGTGGGTAGTGGTTAGGGGAAAAGGACAGTGTCTATACTTTTTAAAGATGTATATAAATGTTTTCATGTTACTGGTTTTGTACCTAGTCCTTTGTGTGGATATATAGGTACCTAGTGAAAATCGAGGATCAGTGTATGACAAATCTCCCATCCTCCCCTTTCCTTATTGCCTGTTTCGGCAATAGCAAATAGAATAGTTGTGTGTCGTTTACTTACTTGTCTGTTTTGTAGAGATTTTCTGTTTTTCTTAGGGAAATATTCTTAATAAGTATAAATATGTTTTCATATCTTTATTTTGTTTTGTTGTCTTTTGCATGGCTATGTAGGGACATAATGAAAGTTGAGTTTCATAATATGACAGCTCACTTCTTCCTCTCCTACATATTCCTCACTTAGCAGTAGTTAGTATGGTTGTTTTGTGGTTATTTTATTTTATTCTCTAGGATCTATTCCATTAAGGATGCAAACATAGAGATGAACATACATAATTTGCTGCTTTTTTCCTTCATTATTTTCCTTTAACACTTAGTCCTTTGCAGGGGTCTGACTGTACCTAACAAAAATAAAGACCTACTAAATCCCTGCCATCTGGCTGGAAGGTGTAGCAGTGTAGTGATGTAGCTAATGGCAGCAGGTGTGCAGCAGATAAGATGGGAAAGACACTTGGATATGGTTGAGCTGTGCAAACTAATTAGATCCAGCATTTCTTATATTGATTCAGATTGAATGAGATAGCGAAAAGGGACCTGTGCTTTTGTAAATTCTAGAAAGGCAAGAGGACAGTACTGAATAAAGGTGTGTTTAAACTTCATTGCTGATGTATCTCTTAGTAACTAGTAAACCGGTGAAGCTGATAAGCCAATGAAAGTCCTGTCTAAAACTCATTTGCAAACCCTTAAGAGTAGCTTCTTTTTGAGGCCTGGAATTCTGATTCATCTATAGAAGTTTATTATGATTCCATCAATAACATAGCTTGCGTACCTAGTAGAAATTGTTTCTTGGAATGAACCTTTTGAGTTATCGACGTGGCTCCGATGAATAACAACATGAGCCCTAAAACTAATCCAAAAGGAATTTTCTCTTTCAACCCCCACATCTGGCAAGACAAGCTGGCCCTTTCCTACCAGAGTTCTTTGTGTGGCTGCATCTTTCTCCTCTGTTCTCCATTGTATGCTTTCCATTTTGAGTTTCGTGCCTACACAGTTAGATGTCTTCTTCACTGGAATTCACAAATTGTATTTTGGTGCATATGGTGTATCCAGACCTGTATGTTCGCTTTAAGCATTCTTATATCACCGTGTCTCTTTATCTACCATATGGTAAATGTTAAAACTCCGCATTTGTCTGCATCAAAGAAAATGCATGTGCACACATTCTCCCTCCCTCCCTCTCTGCTTTCCTCCCTCCCTTCAAGCCTCTTAACATTGTTTGTTTTCTCCTTTATGATTCTTCTACTCCATGCTGAAGATTTGCCATATTACTATTTTGGTAACATTGAGTGATAGAACTCCTAGAAAATTTGCAAAGCACTGTTATAGACTGTATATCAAACTCTCAGGTTCTAGTGTTGAAAAATTAGCCTATACTTTGTTATTACTTATACCTGCTGCTGTAGGAAAAAAAAATGTTTATTCATGACACATTTAAATTTGATCATAAGTGAAAGAAAAAAGGGAACCTTTTTGGAGTTAGTCATGGTAGTCATTAGTGATATTTCTGAACAGTTCTTAATTTAAAATACTTCAGAGGAAGTAAAGGTGATGGCTTAGCTGGAGGAAATGCTCCAGAAGTTTCAACTGTATAAACCATCAGTACAATAATACTCTGCGTATGTATGTGTATGTAAAATGAGAATTACGGCATAATTGGAGCATTTGCATTAATCAACAAACTCACATTGAGACAAAACTTAGTCTTACAGCGGTCTTGATGAAAGCCAAGTGTTCCATGTTGCTGTGAAGAACAGTCTCTTTCAAATACTTTGGAAAGTAGCTACTTGGAAACTTGTAAAGGTATTACACTTTTATAGTTAAACCCCTATAGAGATCTTCAATTCCTTGAGTCTGAGCTTGTGGGTGGAATTCTAAATTTGTATTATAATCTGTCTTTTGGGAAAGATTTTGAAAATATGTATCTATAATATTGTATATGCAAATTGTGTTGTTTCACTTGTAAAGGGAAAAGGCTTATTTTTCTTTATATTTCTGATAACCTGTTTTGCATATGACCAGCACTGACTAAAAGGCATGTTTAACTGCAAACACTGTTGCTTTTTTGTGAAATGAAAATAAAAGTATTTAAATACAAATATTGTGTGGCCTTTTTGGATTTATATATGTATATATATAAAGTGCTATTTCTTCTTGGGTTATGGCCTCTACCTGGGCAGTTCCTGTATTCATTGTCTTTTGTGGTTAGTTTTGTGTTTCACCAGTATCCAGTATCTTTGACTCCACTTGTAGGTGCCCTTACTGGGCTCCTGTGCACTGCCCCACACCCTGCTCTGTCACCAGCCCCATTGTGATGGCATAAGAGCCCAGCTGCCCAGTGCCCCACCCGGACACAGACTAGTGGGTGACTCAGGACTACCCTCTCCATTTCTGACCATTGTATTGGTCTGTGCACAACTTCCCAAACATGGGGAATTTTTTGAGTAAATTTCTTTATTGGTTCCAACGCAGGCCCCAGCAGCAGTGGCAACTGCAAGGGTCACCTCCGGTCTATCCAGACACTCTGGCTGTCCAGGTTCAGCCCGCAGTTCCTGCACGTGCGCCAGCCTCACAAGGGTCACCTCCTCTGTATGCAGACTCTTCATGTGGCCAGGTTCAGCCCGCAGTTCCTGCACGTGCGCCGGCCTCACAAGGGTCACCTCCTCTGTATGCAGACTCTTCAGCCGGCCAGGACCACCCTGCAGTTCCTGCGCGTGCACCACCCCGGGGAGCGCTATACTTTCATCAATTTTTTTTGACCCCTGAGCCTGGCCTTCAGCTCTGTATTGCAGTCAGTTGCAACATCCTGAGTGACGAACGACGGGACCCTCCTCCTCTTGTCTTGAGGCACCCCACGAGGAAGACACCACACAACTTTGCAGACAGCAGAAGCACCGTGGGGATCCCTCCTGTAAAAGACGGAGTCCCAAATACAGAGCTGAGGGCAGAGGAGGAGCCGATGGACATCGACGATCAGGTAGAGACCCAGGGGCAGGAGGAGGAGAAAGGGGGCCCCTGTAGCAGTGGGGGAGCAGCATCTATCTCGAGGCCCCTGGAGACTCAGGGAAACCTTGCTTCCGTCGACTGCAGTCCCAGGGCCTTAAAGGGAAATGCCCATAGCAGGAGCCTGACAGAAATGAACAGGACTGACAAGGCCCAGGTGCCTGTGAGTTCCCACTCCAAGGGCCATGGAGTGCCCAGCGCACACAGCCCTGCAGGAGGCGTCCTTCCCTTTGGGAAGCCTGACCCAGTGTGGGGATCACTCCAGCATAGAGACCCCTAAGTGTCTCCGCCATAATGGAGCTTGAGCCCAGACACATTTCTCCCTCCCTGGAAGCAGTCGAGCTGAGGGAAAGAAGGAACTGAAAGGAGTTTGATTTTGCAAAAGTCTATTTCTAGTTCACTGACCTAATATTATGGCTGGGTGAAGCCTGTGTGGTTTTATTAGACATTGTGTTTCTTGAAGTTTTTGTACTGGGCTAGTTTTATCACTTTGTTTACCAGGTATTCACTGAAGCTTGCGATTATTCGCATGCCATTTGAAATTGTTGTCCTCAAGATTTATCGCTTGCTTTGACAGTTGTAAAATGTTATCTTATTCCTGTAAGTAGAAAAGGTCATCTGTTTGTTTTATGATTTTTTGGATCAATCTTTACGTACTAGTTTTATCTTGATCCCCAGGCTTGCAATGTTCTATTCCCCTTTGTTGTAATGATTTGACGTCAGCCATTGTGGGCTGAAAAGTATATAATGAGACCCTGTGCATGAAATAAACTGCTGACTGGGGCATTGCCTCATCAGTCCTCCAGACCCCATCTTTCTGACATTCTTTTCTTCTGCACACTCTCTCTTCCAGGAATTGGGGCCCAGTTCCATCCTAAGAGGCCCCAACAACCCAGCTCCAGCAGTGCTTCCTGGCCCAGTTCCTGGCTGTTCCCACTGGCAGAAAGACCACCTCAGCAACACCTCTGATACCACAATGGAGTGGGAGGACACCCAGCCCAAGGATGCTGCAGCTCCTGCAGTAGGCAGCTGTTCCCTACCCGCAGCTGGCAGCCACAGTCTTCGACTGGTCCCTCCCCAGGAATGGAGGTGGGAGAGAGACGTGGGGCCCCTACCCGCTAAACGTCCCCGCAAATCCCTGGAACGATTCAGAGGCACCACAGGTGGATGTAGAAGAACAACATCCAGAAGACTTAAAAAGTGAGATGGAAGAAACTACAATATGTGATAAACTGCAGTGCCAGCCAGCCTGCCCCGATGTCTCCCCACCCTGCCCCGATGTCTCCCCACCCTGCCCCAACCCATCTACATGTCACAAATCCCAGCTCCAAACAATATAAACATGTGTCTAAATCCTAGACAATTTTTAGTGCTCGATTCTTTCTGAAAACTATTTGGCTTACTGTTTTTAGTTTAAAATAGAATCTGAGGGTCATTACTGTAATTAATTAAGATTATTCTTTGGATAATCAAAATATGCTTGAAAAGTAATAGAGTGTTTTTTTTCATTTTAGAAAATAAATGCAAGGCTAACCTTTAATTTTCTTAGCTGTCATGGTAAATCAAAATTAACTACAGCTTAAATTTGTATTGGTAGTCAATAGTAGGTGATCACTCAACAATCTGTATTTGAAGTAGACCAAATTTCAGTTTAATCATGTAATAGTAATTTTTTTTTATGTTTTTGATGTCTTCTCAAAAATCTATCCACTGTTTACTATTGATGCCCCAAAGACCACTGTGATGTTGAATTTTATGTGTTAACTTGACTGGGCCAGGGTATGCCCAGATATCTGGTTATACATTATTTCTGGGTATGTTTGTGAGGGTGTCTCCAGGAGAGATTAGCTTTGAATTGGTAAACTGGTTAAAGCAAATTTTCCTCTCTGATGTGGCTGGGCATCTTCCAACCCACTGAGGACCTGAATAAAACAAAGCTGAATTTTCTCTCTCTGTGTGTAAGCGTTCCGTTTTCTCCACAACCTCACCAGCAGAGAGATCTATATACTTAAGCTGAGCTCAGGGGGCTGAGACTGAGAGCAATTTACAGAGTTGTTCCAGGGGCTGGAGACAAAGACACGAACTAACAGACAAAACTAAGTAAAACATGTATAAGGTAATGACAAATGCCTTGGAGCAAAATAAAGCAAGGAAGACGGATAGAAGTGAGGGGCTTTTCATTTTAAATAGGGAAGTAGAAGAAGTCTGTGATACATTCATGTTCAGAAAAAAGTATCTTCATGAGACCTGCTTTAGAACTGCATTAGAAAGCTGTGTAGTCAAGGATAAACTCTTCATGTACTAACCATCAGCCATCCTTAAATGACAAACCATTTAAGGAACCACCACTCTGTGAACTGGCTTGCAGTGGAGAGTAAGGGAGGAGAAGCAGGTCAACAGCAGAGAGAGGTTAGTTCAGCCTTGCACCTGCTGAGTGGATGGCTCCCCAGCAATGAGATGAGACCAGGGGAGCTTTTAGGGGCCTTTGTTGGATGAAGGGAGACTGAGGGATGGGAAGAGGCAGAGGAGGCGGTGGTGGCGCGCTCGGAGGGCGACGGCCTCTGCGGCGAGGGTGGTGGCCATGCGCACACCGAAAAGGGGGAAAAGGAAGCGGGCCCCGACCAGCCTCCTCGGGGTTCACGGGGCCCTGGCGGTTCGGCCCCGGAGGTTACCGGGGCTGCCCGATTTGGCACTGTTAACAATGGTGGCTTGGGGCTGGAGGCAATGGCGAGAGTGCCGGGGAGCAGAGGTGACTAGGGGAGTTTCGGTTTCTCGGGCCTAGCGCCGCGGAGTCTCGCTGCGGGCCCCAGCGGTGTCACCCCAGGAACCGCAGGTGTTGATTTAAGGCTCGGAACAGGCGGGCCTTCTGCCCATATCCTGCTGCGCCCGCGGCCCGGGCTGGACGATCCGGCGCCGGGTTTTGTCATCCGCCCGCACCTAGAGGCCGCGCCCGCAGCCGCGGGTCCGGGGACCGGACGCCCGGGCGCCCTCGGCCCTGCAGGGTCCCCGCCTTCTCTTCCGTCTCCTCCCCTCCACCCGCATGGCGGGGCGGGCGTCACTGTAGAAAAGATCTACAGCGCCCGCTCCCTCTGTCCTTGGAGAAGTGATCCCTCCGCAGCTAACCTCCCCAGGGAAACCGGCGATTTGAGGTCCAGATAGCGACCTTCGCCCGCAGGTTCCTGCTCTGCCTTCAGACCTCGGCTTCGGTGGCACCTGCTTAGCGAGGCGTCTCCTCACCACGCCTTCCGAATTAGCTACCCACTCACTGGGCATCACATCACTCGATTTAATGCGCAGCAGGGCACTGACTTTACACTCGTGTGTCTTCTGTGTTTATTTATGATCTGTTTCTGGATTGTCCGTTCCTGGGACTGGGACCATGTTTTTCCGGCGCAGTGCAGGTATCTCGGCTTCCAGGATCGGGCGGGTTGCAGTAGGGCCCCTCATTTGTTGAGTGATTGAACTCCATTCCCCGCCCAGGAGAGCGCCGCAGCCGGGGCAGCTTCAGGTAGGGGCGGTGCTTTCCGGGTCCCGCCCAGGCCCCGCCCCTATCGCGAACCAGCTCCCTCCTGGCCTTTCCGCGGAGCCGCCGGGGGTCGGACAGTGCTTTTCCCTCTAGCTTCCCTCGCTCTTTCTGCAGCCGCCGCGAAAACCCGGAACGGCGGAACCATAGAGCAGTGGAGCGGCGCCGCCCCTCGCGGCACCTCCCCGGCAGCCCTCCGAGGCCGCGCTGGGCATGCTCAGTCGGCAGGGCCGCCTCAGCGCTCGGAGTAGGAAGCTCGGGCTCTCGGGCTGTGAGGAGCCGCGGCGGGGGTAAAATGGAGCCCTTCACCAGTGGTGAGTGGGCGGCCGAGGCGCCGGGACACGGGCTCTCCAGAGTCCCGAGGGCCGTGGGCAGTTGTGACACGCGGAGTCGGGCTGCAGCCATCTTCCCCCCGCGGGCTTCCCACAAGGGCTGGGGGAGGCAGAGAGAAGGGATCTAGGGGAGGCAGGGAGGCTCGGGGGCGGTTGGCGGCCAGTGCGGGGCCCCGGGCTCGCGTGAAGGTCAGCGCCGCTGCCGCAAGCCCGGGGTGCGGCCCGTGGGCGAACCTCAAAGTTTGGGCTGCTGCGCGCAGAGGAGTGGGCATCGGGAAAGTTGGCAGCTCAGGTTTGCCCCCGGAGGAAGCGGTGAGGGCCCGACTCTGCTGCAGGAGCGTTAAGCTGTGGCCGCCGCCCAACCCAACTTTTGAGGGGCGCCCGGAGCTGTCCCCTTGCCCTTCAGTGAGCTGCCGGCGTGACTTTTCCTAATAGGGCGGGGTGGGGGCGGGAGGCTTGGCAGGTTAATGTTGTGGAAGGAAGGGAAACTTCAGGAAAGGCTCGCTCACCCTACTCGGGGCCGCGGAGGTGCCTGACCGCAGTGCCATCCTCCTGGCCCCGCCGAGGCACTCCGCAGGGCCACCACGCTTCCCCTCACCAGCTGCAGGTCCCATCAGTTTTTCAGTCGAAGACTTGTTAATGTCAAGGGTCCGTCACGGTGATAACCACAGTGTGACAGGAAGCGAGAGTCAACGCAGGGAGCCTGCCTGCACCCTGCCGGTAGCCACTGCCCTTCACTGAACGGGGAGCATAAATCCCACCCTAGTTAAAACGATAGCTTTTGTTCTGACCAGAAGTGCCAGAGTCACAATATAGGGGTGAGATGTTTTAACATTTTGCGGCGCTGAGTGTGTGGATTTCCTTGTAAGATAGAAAGTAGGAAAACTGCCGGTAAGGGAGACGACTCACTAAAATTAGAGGATTCACTCTCTGGTTTGACATGTTTTCCTGAGGGTGGTTGGTTACTTCAGAAGGTGGAGTATCGCTTTAAAAGGCGCCACAGTCTATCCCTGTATAGGTACGTTAGTTGCCACCCAAGAGCAGAGAGATACTGTCCATTATATCCCAAATCCCAGCCAGACTTTGTTGTATGCTGCGCTTCATTTATGGGGCTGCGAACTACTGATTATATTCTCCATTCTCCCTTCTCCTAATGTAGAATGCTTTATTCTACTGCCATCTTTCTGTCTGTACTGTTTAATTAGGCTTACTGATAACAACTTTAATTCTGAATTTTCTTTCTCATTCAGGTCCTATTTGTAATTACTAAGACTCAAAGAATAGTCTGAAGTTACTCGAAGAATTAAGGAAAGTTTGACCTAAAGGGAACTGTAGAGACCATCTAGTACTTCAGTGTAAAATATGTTAAATACAAGTTGTTAGTCCTTACAAGTGACTATTCCAAGAGTTTATTCTTTGTTCTTGGTAGAATGCTTGGAGTTACCATGTTTGTAGGATTTTAAATGTGAAATTTCATCTCTGTGACAAGGCTGACTCACTCATTTGGTCAAGATTAGTGCTAGCTGATTTGCTGAACCTTTGCTTACAGAATTAAAGCACTTTTTCAAGTTTTGAAACTGGGGTCTTTTCTCTCATAGAATGTGCTTCTAGATGTGGGTATTTGCAAATTGTCACATTTGGGAGGACAATGGAAAAATCCCACGGAAGAGAACAAAGAAAGAAGCAATGCTTCAACTTTCATGTAGGAAACTGGATTTTTGATTCTTTCCTATCTGTCTTTCATAGTTGATGCTGGAGACAGCTTGGCAGTGCATAATTTTGGTTAATGTAGCAATCATTCTTTGGAACCTTATTTAGCATCCTTTTACGAGGAAAATAGAAGCGACAACATCTACAGTCAACAAGAAATTAGATGTTAGCAATTTGAAGTGCATTTCAGGTTTAAGATGGACAGAGTATTTATTTGAAAACTTTGAAGAATTGTTGTAGAATTTTCTAGTGTTTTCAAACGACGCGGTACAGTAGACAGTTACATACTTCATCCTTTCGAGTACAAAACATATGCATATATAATGCTCCCATTGGTCTGGGTGTGATGATGCAGAATATTTCATTATCCATAGAATTTATGATTGCAAGATTTATCAAGCCTGGTATTGGATTTTGTTACACGTTCATCCTCTTTTGATGGAATTTTTCTCACTTAACGTTTTCTCATGTATCCGTGTATATGTAGAGAGGTGTGGGAGCTTAACAAAAAACAGTTTCAGTAATTTAGGACCACATATCTTTTAGTTAAAATCTTGTTGGTGGTTCCACCTACTGACTGATACATTTGTAAAGAAAGTGAATTTAGTTTATATCTTGTCCCTCTGACCTTCAACACTCATCTGTTTTCTGTAGTTTCCCTGTTTTCTGTCCAAAGTTGCTACTGGTATGACCTATTTTTGTTGGGTCCTGCTCGCTCTCTACCTGTTGATAATTGGTTCATTTGATAAATAGCCTATGTTAACCTGTTCAGGGAACATACTTCTCTGATCCATTTAAAATGCATATCCCTAGAAAGGGCTTATAAGGATGGATCTTAGTGTTAGGAATTCCCATTTAGCTCAGGATCTATTTTTGGCTTTGTCCTTGGGAAAAATTGCTATTATGTTGAAGTCTGGACATCTGGTCTGAGTTTGGATCTTTGGTGGCTTTTTTATAATGAGAGATACGCCGGACCAGTACTTAAGATTGTTTTGGCAATGATGACTATGTCTTGTTAGGCAGGTGGAGGTAAACTGTTAGGTAATAGTGATTTGTATATTACCAAAAAAAAAAAAAAAAAAAAAAAAACCCAAAAATTGAAGGCAACTATGTTTTTTGCTAGCGGTATTAGATTAAGGTAAATTATTTGATGTTTATCCAGCTTTTTTGTTGTCATTTGCATGCAGGGTTGGTATATTTTGGAAAATCTTAAATTCGTGTTAAGAAATGCAAATGCCACGGTTCACCCTCAGAATCTGATTGAAGAGGTCTGAGTATACATGGAATATATACTAGAAATTATGTATACTTTCTTTCTTTTTTTTTTTTTTTTTTTTGAGACACAGCCTCACTGTGTTGCCCAGACTGGAGTGCAGTGGCATGATCTCGGCTCACTGCAATCTCTACCTCCCGGTTCAAGCAATCCTCCTGCCTCAATCTCCCAGGTAGCTGGGATTACAGGCACGCACTACCATGCCCAGCTAATTTTTGTATTTCTAGTAGAGACGGAGTTTTCACCATGTTGGCCAGGCTGGTCTCAAACTCCTGGCCTCAAGTGATCTGACCACCCTAGCCTCCCAAAGTGCTGGGATTATGGGCATGAGCCACTGTGCCCAACCAAAAGTATATATACTTTCTAGTTTGTGATATATTCTAAAGTACATCTCTAGTGGTTGGTATTTTTGATATTTTGAAGTCACAGAACTGAAAACATAATTTAAAGTTGTTTTTTTTTTTTTTAACATGAACATAGGTTCCATGAATCACTTTATTACCACAGCGTGGTGCATAATCAAACAAGGAGGACTTAACTGTCTTAAAAAATTATTTTTGTTTTCATTTTCAGATTGGTATCCAATTGAAAGTATTTTTCAACTTCCAAAAAGGGAAGTCTGGACAACAAATGAGATATCTGTGGCTTGTAACACAGTATGAAATTGTGATTCCATCTTTTAATCTTACACATGACAATTGCTCTATAGGTATGCCTGTCTTTCTTAAAAAACTTTTTAGCATTACTTCTCAAAAATGTGAGCATACCACATATTGTTTTTATTTTTCTCTTGCTCTATGATAAATTTCCACATTGAAAGAAAACCCTTAAGAAATTGGAACTTGTAATTTCTCTATGTGATGGAATATAAGTTAAAACCTGTTTTTATCTTTCTGTCTTAAGTTTTTTTATTTGAGGAAAGTAAGACTATTTGGAATCAAGTGTTAGCATCACTAATAATCTAGGGTTAAAGCTGTAGCTAGAAACAGCCCAGTTTTTAACTGGAAACTTGTAGTAGAAAAGTTCTTTGCTATTACGAGTTTCCAAAAAGTGTCTTGATACATGCATGAAAACAGCATATTTTAGAATCTCTTATAACCAGTGATTATCATTTACCTGTAGGTTTTCCATGAGAACTCAGCCTGAAAGATATATAACCAAAAAGACTGGTTGTAAGGAAATTATATAGAAAATAAGTAAGGGGTAATTTTCTGCTCAGTAGTAATTCAGTCATACACCCATCTTTTGAATGTCCACTTACAAGTAGATTTTCTGCTAGGCACAGTTACATTAAAAAAAAAAACAACGCAAACTTGTCATCAGATAATGCGTACCTAAATAAGAGAAATGAAGAACCTAGTTTTGTTTTCATGCTAATATGAAAATATGGACACACAGAAGAAAAGCGCAATAAAGCTTTGTCTAAGACAGTATTCTAGTTATGAAATAAATGTACAGAAACTTGTTCATACCTGTATAACTTCTGTTACCATAGGCTCACATGTTTACTAATTTAGTGTAATAGTCCCACTAGGAAACAGCAGTGTTAACCCTCTCCATGAAAACATTAGAAACTTGAGATGTGGAAGAATTTAGCCAAGATTACTCCAGACGTTGGGATGGACCTAGATGAGGCCTGTGGTTCTTGGCAGTTCAGGTGAGGTCAGTGCAGCTATGTTTTGCCAATTAGTTACTTCATGTCTTGAAAACTGTAGGGCAGCGGTCCCCACCCTTTTTGGGACCAGGGACCAGTTCCATGGAAGACCATTTTGCCACAGACCAGGGTCGGGGGTATGTATACTTTCTAGTTCGTGATATATTCTAAAGGGAAGAAGGTTTTGGGATGATTCACATGTGTTACATTTATTGTGCACTTTATTTTGATTATTGTTACATTGTAATATATAATGAAATAATCATACAACTCACCTTACTGTAGAATCAGTGCGAGTCCTGAGCTTGTTTTCCTGCAACTACACAGTCTCATCTAGGGGTGATGGGAGACAGTGACAGATCACTAGGCATTAGATTCTCATAAGGAGCGCTCAACCTAGAACCCTTACCATGTGCAGTTCACAATAGGGTTCACTCTACTATGAGAATCTAACGCCACCACTGATCTGACAGGAGATGGAGCTCAGGTGGTAATGCTATGGGAAGTGACTGTAAATAGAGATGAAGCTTCACTTGTTTGCCTGCTACTCACCTCCTGCCTGCTGTGCAGCCCGGTTCCTAATAGGCCACAGATTGGTACTGTCTGTGGCCTGGGGGTTGGGGATCCCTACTGTAGGGGGCTAGAGTTGAGCTGATACTACTAGGCGTTTCCATAATATAATTTGAGCAACCAGAAAGACACAGTCTTTTTTTCTTTTCTTTCTTTCTTTTTTCTTTTTTTTTAAATTTGAATCCCTAGATATGAAACTTTTCTGAAAGTTTGCAAGAAACCAGAATTGAGAATGGAGGGAAATTTTGGAGCCCTTGTGGTGATACAGTTCTTTTAATATCTAGATCTTGACCTAGATGTACATCTGGCTGTTGTAGAGAGGGTTGCTCATTGCCTTGGTGTTTCTGGTTAGTAAATGGAACATCAGGAGTTCCCTGAATCCATGGAAGGGTGGACAGGATTCCCTTGTAACCTCATCCATTGTTGTAATCCATTTGTGATTAACCTAACGGCACCTGAAGGACTTTGCATTTTACAAAGACATTTAGAGAAAATTGGAAGAGGAGAGTCAATGATGAAGATGAAAGAAATGTGGAGATTTGGGGGTAAGGGAAGAAGCTGATAGAGATTTTCAAAATGCCTTGATCCTTTCAAGTCTTTGGCTCAGAAATGAGCTTCAGTTGGAGGGCAGGACACAGTTGTATGAAGTTGAAGATAAGAGTCCAGGTTGGAAGGGTGTAGGTAGGTGGATCTAGTTGGATTAATGGAATTGAAGGGTCAGGGGACGAATGAGTTAAGATTGGCATTTGGGAGCCTTGGTAAGAGATAGAACAGGAATTTAAGCATGTTGTCTTTTTTCTTTCATAGTCAGAAAATTCATAGTCACATAGTCACTTGTAAGTTGGGACTGTTCACTTTCCTGAATGTTTTAGTTTAAAGAAAAAATGTAACTCTTTGATAAACATGTGCTTGTAGGTGATGCGGAGTGGTGGTGAGCCTGCTCTTGTTCCTGACTCACTGCCGTTGGCTCTCGCCGAGAAACAGGTTGGTCAGGAGATAAAGAAAAATGCCCCTGGAGCCAGAGGTGGCAGTTTGCCAAATTAGAATCACTCTAACGAGCTGCAACTTAAAATCCTTGGAGAAGGTGTGTGCTGACTTGATCAGTAGAGCAAAGGAAAAGAATCTCAAAGTGATAGGACCAGTTTGCATGCCTACGGAAACTTTGAGAAGCATTACAAGAAAAACTTCTTATGAAGGTTCTGAGACATGGCATTGTTTCCAGATAAGAATCCACATGTGACTCACTGACTTGCACAGTCTTTCTGAGATTGTTAAGCAGCTTACTTCTATTGTTACTGAGCCAGGAGTTGAGGTTGAAGTCACCATTGCAGATGCTTAAGTCAATTATTTTTAATAAATGACTACCAGTTGTTAAAAAAACAAGCTATGGAGAGCTGTCTACCTTTTGGGACTACCATGGTAGCAGTCATTTACTAATCTTTTTTTTGGGGGGGTGGGAACAGGGTCTTGCCTGCCTGGAGTTCAATGGAATGGTCACGGCACTGCAGCCTTGACTTCTCAGGCTCAAGCGATTCTCCTGCCTCAGCCTCCTGAGTAACTGGGACCACAGGTGCACACCACCATGCCTGGCTAATTTTTGTATTTTTTGTCAAGATGGGGTTTCTCCATGTTGGCCAAGATGGTCTTGAACTCCTGGGCTCCAGAGATCCAACTGTCTTGGCGTCCCTCAGTGCTGAGACTACTATAGGTGTGAGCCAGTACAGCCCTGTGGCCAGCTTACTATTCTTTATAGTCTGGCTTTGCTTCACTTTTCTACTGGTATTTATGATAGAACAATGAACCAATTAATTTTTTAAAAATTCCATCTTTAGCATCTAAATGAGGAGGAAACCAGGTCATTTGCCAAATAAGGAAAATTCAAGCATCCAAGGGAGTTTCAAAAAACAATGGAGACTCAATTTCTTCTAGTACGTATTGTTTAATGAAGGTACTTCTGGGTATTCCATGTATTTAAAAAATGTAGTCACTGAAACAGAATCAGTTGTCTGAATTTCTCTAGATTGTGGGGCTCAGAGTCTTCTCCAGCCTCAGATACTCTTAGGGAGGCCAAGCCAATGATCTGCAGTGAAGGAAATTAAAGAAGGCTTCCTGGTGTTTCTGCTGGAGAAAGCTTCTTCACCTGAGGGAACGGAAGAATGAAGAGTGCAGTGAGGAAAGGATGCCTCTATGGGTTGGGTGTGCTCCTTTCCCCTTGCAGCAAATGATGACCAGCGCTATGTGGGAGCATTTCCCAGACAACTGCCTCAGATGTCATTCAGTGTCATAGACGTAATTTCTGGTAGGGAAGGAGGCTTAAGCCATAGTATTTCTCACAGCTGAAACTTATTTTGTCAAATTTAAAACAGTTGTTAGTATATTCATCAATGAAACATCATTACATTGTCAATGAAAAGAGTCAAATGCTGTAAAATTTTTAAAGAGGTTTATTCTGAGGTAAATAATGTGTGACCAAGGCCCAAAGCACAGTCTTAAGAAGTCTTGAGAACACGTGCCTGATATGGTTGGGTTACAGCTTGATTTTATACATTTCAGGGAGATAGAAATTATAGGCAGATAACAGTCAATACATGTGAAATGTACACTGGCTGAGTCTGGAAAGGTAGGACAACTTAAAGCAGGGACTTCTATTCCAGATCATACATGTATTCAAAGATTTCAAAGATTTTCTTTTTTCTTTTCCTTATTTTTGCTTTTTTTTTTGGAGACAGAGTCTTACTCTGTCGCCCAGGCTTTAGTGCAGTGGTGCAATCTTGGCTCACTGCAAACTCCACCTCCTAGGTTCAAGCAATTCTTATGCCTCAGCCTCCTGAGTAGCTGGGATTACAGGCATGTTGCCACCGCACCCAGCTAATTTGTGTGTGTGTGTGTGTGTGTGTGTGTGTGTTTTTTTTAGTAGAGATGAGGTTTTGCCATGTTGCCCAGGCTGGTCTCAAACTCGTGACCTCAAGTGATCACCCACCTCGTCCTCCCAAAGTGCTGGGATTACATACAGGCATGAGCCACCACATCTGGTCACATTCAAGGATTTTCTGATTGGCAGTTAGTCGAAAGAATTAAGTTGTTATCTAAAGACCTGGAATCCATAGAAAGAAGTGTCTGGGTTAAGATAAGGTAAGGGGTTGTGGAGACCAAGGTTCTTATTATGTAGATTAAGACTCCACATAGCAGGCTTTAAGAGAATAGATGGTTATCTCTTATCAGAACCTGAAAGGTGATAGACTCTTAGTTAAATCTTTCCTGGATCAAAAAACAACCTGAGGTGATATAGTGGCTCACACCTGTAATCCTAGCACTTTGGAAGGTCAAGGCAGGAAGATTGATTGAGTTTAGGAGTTCAAGACCAGCCTGGGCAACATAGGGAGAGCCTGTCTCTACAAAGAATTTAAATTTTTTTAAAAAAGATTAGCCAGGTGTGATGCTATGCACCTGTGGTCCCAGCTGCTTGGGAGACTGAGGTGGGAGGACTGCTTTAGCCCAGGTAAGGTGGAAGTGAGCTGTGATCACACCACTGCCCTGCAGCCTGGGCAACAGAGACCCTATCTCAAAAAAAAAAAAAAGACCAGAAAGGTCTTTTTCTATAGAATGTTCCACACAAAAGACAGCTTTGCAGGGCCATTTCAAAATAAGTCTAAGAAATATTTTGGGGTAAAATACCTCTATTTCTTTCAGAGCCTGCTATCTGTTGTGTGATGTTGTACTAGACTCAGTTTGGAATTTGGCATTTTATTGCTACAAAGAGTCTGTTTTGTCAGTCTTAAGATCTCTGTTTTAATGTTAATGCTGGCCAGTTGTGCCAGAATTCCAAAAGGAGGAGAGTATAATGGGGTGTGTCTGATCCCCCTTCCCATCATAGACTGAGCTAATTTTTCATGTTTACTTTGGAATACCCTTGGCCAAGAGAAGGGGTCCATTCAGTAAGTTGAGGGGCCTAGAATTTTATTTTTGGTTTACAAAAATATCCTCTTCAGAGGAAAAATGCATAGAGATTAGTGGGAATGATTGAGGAGAGCTCAATCAAAAGAAGATGTTTAAAATATCTTTTTAAGTTGGTATTGATAATGTGATTTGAAGACATAAATATTTGTCAGGTTTCTGCTTGTCCCGTAATGGTTGGAAGGGCCTTGATGAAATAAGGGAGGCTGCCATGACACTTGAGTGTTGGTGAGAGGAACTAGTGTGTCCAGATTTATCAAAATCACGTGCAGAAGTTTGAGCTGGCCCCCTCTTAGTAGTAGTTTCTCTGTTTTTTAAACTTGAGGCTAAGTGCCTTAGTATTTAGATTGGTTAGCTACATTATGAAGACTACTCAAACTGAACAATAGAGTATTGGGTATTAGTGGGAATAAGAAATGCATTGCTCTTTTTTTTTTTTTTTTTTTTTGAGACAGAGTCTTGTTCTGTTGCCAGGCACCAGGCTGGAGTGCAGTGGCTCAATCTCGGCTTACTGCAACCTCTGTCTCCCAGATTCAAGCAATTCTCCTGCCTCAGCCTCCCGAGTAGCTGGGACCACAGGTGTGTGCCACCACGCCCAGCTAATTTTTGTATTTTTTAGTAGAGACGGGGTTTCACCATGGTCTCGATCTCTTGACCTCATGATCCGCCCGCCTCGGCCTCCCAAAGTGCTGGGATTACAGGCGTGAGCCACCATGCCCGGCCATGCATTGCTCTTTAAAGCAGCAGCCTTACTTCCATCTACATCAGTACAAGATACTGAGAGGCTTCGTGACTTTCCATTTGTAGGAAGCACACAGAAAAATAATTGAATATAGAAAAGAAAGTCTATTCTGACTTGGGGATCAGATAATAGAATGTGTTGCGTTAGATTTCCATCTACATGTTCACTCAAGTGTGGCTAGCTTTGTTCACGTCCAGTTGTTCATTGCAGTTGGGTACATAGTTCTGTTTTAATTAATTACCAATTCAGAAAATACTATTGAGATAAAGCCTTGAAGAATTTATGCATGGAATCTTTTCTTGACACATCATTGAATGACAGTGACCATTACTATAAAAAATGTAGTTATAATTCCAGCCTTTTGACTAATCCATCACTAATTTTTTTTTAAGTTGGTTAATGATAAGCAAACTGGCCCTCAGTCAGTTGTAAATTGATGACAAAGTTGTTACTATAAAGGCTTAAGACTGTCTATACCTGATGTTTTATCAGTCTGATGAGTTACGTGGAAAAGTATTTCAAAAAAATTATCAGCAAAATAATTTTTTGTTCAGATCCCTCTGAGATCTGGCAAATGAATGTATTTACCAACTAAGATTTTTTTTTAACTCACAAGTTTTCCGTATACATTGAAGAGTTCTTATAAATTTCCTTTGCAGATCCCATTCAGTGATATGCATTCTCTGCATATCACTCACAGATACTCACAGATACTCATTATGCCTAATGTAACTCACAGATACTCATTATGCCTAATGTAATTTTTCATTATAAATAAGGAATTATACGTTAAGATGTTCTTTTAAGACTATAGTATATCCATTTGATGGAGTTTAAAAATAAACTTTTCATCTTTAGATCTCATAAAGGTATTTGCAGCTATACAGATTTGCCCGAGAGATTGATAAGCATAAATATTTTGGCATCATTAACAGTTTAAATTACTTTTTATTGCTAAATCTTTCTAAGAGGGGCTCTAAGCATTGTTGAAGACTGGCACCTATATTGTGAGAAAATATTTAAGAAATACTTTGCCACAAGAACAGAAAATCATACACCACACGTTGTTGAACAATGAGAACACATGGACACAGGAAGGGGAGCATCACACACTGGAGTCCGTTGGGGAGGGTAGGGGAGGGACAGCAGAGGGTGGGGAGGTTGGAGAGAAATGCCAGATATAGGTGACGGGGGTGGGGGTTGGAGGCAGCAAACCACATTGCCATGTATGTACCTATGCAACAATCCTGCATGATTTGCACATGTACCCCAGAACCTAAAGTATAATTTAAAAAAAAAAAAAAAAACAAGCAAGTTAAAAAAAAATGATTCCATTTATAAAATGGCAGGAGTCCTGGAACTTCGGGAGGCTGAGGCAGGAGGATCACTTGAGCCTAGGAGTTCAAGACCAGCCTAGGCTACACAGCAAGGCTCTGCCATACAGAAAAAAAATAAAATAAATAGATAGATAAAATTAAAAAAAAAAAAAATAGAAATACTCTGCAAGGTAAAGATTATTTGTTAATTTGATTGGGGGGGGGACAAGTTTGATATAAATATAAATGTAAATAATTTAACCTAGGAGAAGAAAAAGAAAATTGAAAATTGGAGCTAAAATAATTTGATTTTACCTTCAACAAGGTTATTGGCTGTCTTTCAAGTAACTGAAAGAGCGTATCTTTACGTGAATTTTAAGCATGGTCATATGATTAAGGATAAAGCAATCCAATACTCTCAGTATTTATTTCCTTGCTATTTGTCTGTTTTTTAGTTCATGAAATATCATGTTGTACTTGGTAATTTGATGCTTTTTAGATGTCCTTTAGATAGATTTTTAACCACAGTGCTTCCTCTGTAGTATTGACAATGTGTTTGTCCATCTGTGGTATTGACAATGCCTAATTGTTCAGTAGAACTCCATGGTTGTAATTAGAACTTTGCACATTATTATAAATTTTTTTATCTTAGTTGTATATTCCACTACAGATAACAACCAGAAAACTAAATACAGAAATATGAATCTATCTAGAGAATGTAATGTACAAAAAAAGTCTTGGGAGATGAGTACTTTGGACTTAATTCCATTTTATTGAAACCAGAGAATAATAGGATTCAAATCCACGTGATTTTTTTCTTTTTCTTGTTTTCCCATTTTTCTTTTTTTGAATTTTTTCCTTTTTACGTTATGTTAATAATTTGTTCTTTATCTCTTTTTATCACTGAGATGAAAAATACAGCAAAGCATAAATCTTTTTTCAGGTCACCATGCTTCATTCTTCTTCTTTTATTGGGGAAGGGGCAATGGGGATCCAGAAATAAGCATAGTGTAAAAATTTTAATACAGATTCTTCTTTTTTTTTTTTTGATATGGAGTCTCACTGTGTCACCCGGGCTGGAGTGCAGTGATGTAATCTTGGCTCACTGCAAACTCCCCCTCCTTGAAGTTCCAAAGAACTTCAAGCAGTTCTTTGCCTCAGCCTCCTGAGTACCTGGAATTACAGGCATGCACCACCATGTCCAGCTAGTTTTTGTGTTTTTAGTAGAGGCAGGATTTCACTTTTCTGGCCCAGCTGGTCTTGAACTCTTCACCTCAGGTGATCTGCCCTTCTCGGCCTCCCAAAGTGCAGGGATTAGAGGTATGAGCCACCACATCCAGCCCAGATTCTTCTTGCATACTGTTTTAAACCGCTTCAGTTAATAAGTATTTTTGTTTGTTTTGCTTTTGACTTGTGCCCATGTATATTTTTAAAAATATAATCGTTTTTTAAAAGATACCTCCCAAATAAATACATTAAATGCATTCAAATAATACCTTTACTATATGATAACTTGTTCTAAGCTTTGTTCTTAACTATGGAGTACAGATATTAATGTAGTGTGGTTCCTGATTTTGAGGAGCTTACATTCTTGTGGAATTATTTTATTTTTGTAAGACTTTTTTTTTTTTTTTTTTTTTTTGAGACGGAGTTTTGCTCTTGTTACCCAGGCTGGAGTGCAATGGCGCGATCTCGGCTCACTGCAACCTCCGCCTCCTGGTTTCAGGCAATTCTCCTGCCTCAGCCTCCTGAGTAGCTGGGATTACAGGCACGCGCCACCATGCCCAGCTAATTTTTTGTATTTTTAGTAGAGATGGGGTTTCACCATGTTGACCAGGATGGTCTTGATCTCTTGACCTCGTGATCCACCCGTCTCGGCCTCCCAAAGTGCTGGGATTACAGGCGTGAGCCACCACGCCCGGCCCGGAATTATTTTTTTTTAAAGATTATCGATATGAACATAGAAACTAGCATACTCTCCAAAAACCATGAGACTTTGAGAATTATAGGTCTAGTCCCACACCTTTTACTTCAATACATTTGATTTTCTACCTTTTTTTTTCCCCATTTTGGAGATGCCTCTATAAATCTACCTTATTTTGTTAAGACTACTGTATAGTATAGTATAATAGTGAAGTGAACAGTTCAGACAGCCACATTCGAATCCTGGCTCTTTATTCACTAGCTCTCTGATTCTTAAGGATATTACCAGTTTGTTTTAATATCTTTAGTTAAAAATCTAAAAGGTACATTCAAAACTCAAAACTTTTTTGAAATTAGCAGTAGTCTAAGATACATGGTGGTGTGAGCATATTGCAGCCATAGTGAGATTTTGAAAAGCTGGGAACTAACGGTATTTCTTGGATCCTAATTCTTTACTAAGGGCTTGAGTCCCTTATAGGAGGACTCTTTCCATTTCATATTTATTAACAATTATGAATTTGCAACACTTTCATGGAACTGTTGCCTAAAGCAGGGGTCCCAGACTTCTATGCCAAGGATCCATCCTAGGAACTGGGCTGTGCTGCAGGAGGTGAGCAATGGGCAAGCAAGCATTACCGCCTGAGCGCCTCCTCCTGTCAGATCAGGGTAGCATTAGATTCCCATAGGAGCATGAGCCCTTTTGTGAACTGCACATTTGAGGGATCTAGGCTGCACACTCCTTATGAGAATTTAATGCCTGATGATCTGAGATAGAACAATTTCATCCCAAAATCATCATCCCTTCATGCCCCTGCCTCCGTCACTCTCCCCTACACCCCTGTCTGTGAAAAATTGTCTTCCACAAAACCAGTCCCTGGTACCAAAAAGATTGGGAGCCACTGGCCTAAAGAGTAGAGGAACTGTATATTCCTATATCCAGGTTGACTGTGGATTATTATACATGTCCTGTTCAATGTTAAATACTGCATTGTTGTTAAAAGCCTAAAAAAAGAGGAACACGTATTTCATCATTTCTGTTCATTCTTCATTCCATAAATTTCCCCCTGCCTTCAGAAATGCCAGAATTACCTAGACAACTCTAGGCCAGTTGTGAAAGACATTGCCTGCTTTTGTTTGCCACTGCCTTCTTTTGTTTTTACTCTAGATAGGCATAACATGTAGAATCAGAATCTAGTCATGGTTACTCAGATGTGGACACCACATCTGACATTGAGCATTGAAGTAGAACCTTCACCAGTATCATCCATGTGAAGTTATAATTTTAATTTATTCATGTTTAGTCTGAAACATGACTACATGACTTTGTTCCAGATTTCCACTAAAAACATTTCTACCTCAACTATCTTCCACAAGCCTGGAACATTGTACTCAATTTATATCATTCTCCTAAAGCCATCTAATCAGTTATTCTGGGTAGACTTAACTGTTTTTATAGGGGAGAGGGGTAGAATTTCTGCTTTTCTGTGTGTCCAGTTATCTGTTGAGGAAGACTGGTGTTTTTTCAGAAAATTTAGTATTGAAGCTTCTAATATTTTCTGCCTTTATAAATCTTGCAGGTCATATTATTGTCCTTTTTGAGAGTGTGAAGTTTTGTTCTATTTTTGCTTTTGTTAAATAGGTTTTATTTTTATTAAATCATGACACAAATAAGTTAAACTTAACAAATCTGTTATCATTCAGTGTTACTTCACTTGAGTTACTTCACTTGGAATAATGGACTCCAGTTCCATCCAGGTTGATGCTATTGCCATTATTTCGTTCATTTCTATGGCTGAGTCCTATTCCATGGTGTGTGTGTGTGTGTGTGTGTGTGTGTGTGTGTGTATCACAATTTCCTTATCCACTCATTGATTGATCGGCATTTGGGCTGGTACCATTTTGCAGTTGCAAATTGTGTTGCTATAAATGTGTGTGATGTATCTTTTCTGTATAATGACTTCTTTTCCTTTGAGTAAATACCCAGTAGTGGGATTGATTAATCAAATGATGGTTCTACTTTTAGTTCTTGAAGGAATCTGCACACCGTTTTTCATAGTGATTGTAATAGTTTACAATCCCACCAGCATCGTAAAGGTGTTCCTTTTTCACCACATCTATGTTACCATCTGTTATTTTTTTATTTTTTTATTATGGCCATTCTTGCAGGAGTAAGGTGGTATGCATTGTGGTTTTGATTTGCATTTCCCTGATCATTAGTGATGTTCAGCATTTTTAAATATATTTGTTGTCTATTTGTATATCTTCTTTGGAGAATTGTCTATTCATGTCCTTAACCCACTTTCTGATGGGGTGTTTTTTTTCTTGCTGATTTGTTTGAGTTCCTTTTAGATTCTAGATATTAGCCTTTGCCGAATGTATAGATTGTGAAGATTTTCTCCCACTTTGTGGGTTGTCTGTTTACTCTGCTGATTATTGAATAGGGTGTCCTTTCCCCACTTTATGTTTTTGTTTGCCTTGAGAAATTGTTGACAGTTTTTACATCACTTAATGGGAAACTAAAATTGGAGTTAGACTTTACCAATGTGCTTTTTCCAAATCATGAATTGTTCAACAAGTTTTCATTTCCCACCTGTTGAGATATTCATTTTGATGTTTTTGTTTTCTGCTGTGTCTAATTTACATCCTACTTTCCCAGGTGAGTATCGAGGGCTTTTCAAAATCAATTAGAAAATAAAAGTATTGTTTTGTAAAACCCATTGCTTTGAACATGGCTGTTTAACACTTACCTTTTTATACCTACTGAACAAGATGTTTATAGTTTGTCGCATCATATATATTTAATGTATTCATTAGCCAAAAAAAAAAAGAGTGAGCAAGAATTGCAATTTAAATAGTAAGTATGATTCCATCTGCTTTCTCTCTTAGCATGTACCCGGGAGTGAATGGGCAGTGGGAGACATGAATCTGTTGTTCCCCAGTTGGTTTTAGTTACTGTGTTCAACTCGTATCACAAGTGTTTCTCTGTATAATATGTATATTTTTATAACCTGATCCCTAAAAACACACCAACAACTGAAAAAAAACGTAAGCTATCCCAAGCACTGGAAGAAAAACTGGCTGTGCCATACTTACTGGAAGAGAATACGTTGGTCTCTAATTGTTTTTTTCCAGGATAATTTCAACAAATGTACAATTTATGCCTTACATCTTAACTTTAGAACTAACTTCATCATAAGATGTGACTCCTCAGTGTTAAGTGCCTGCTAGATGCCAGGTGCAGTGATAGGTCCTGAAATGATGAACATTTAGTTTTGTCCTTCAAATAACTCTCAATTTTTATACCTCATAAGTAAGGAAGGGCAACTACAGGTAATGGAAGAAGAGAAGAGTGTCATATAGTTACAGGCAAATACTTACAAATTGCTATAAGATGACCTAAAGTAGTTATTTTGAATGTTGCTAGCTTAAAAAAAGTCGGGGGGGAGGGAATCAGTAAGTTTTTTCAACATTTTATATGTATGGAAGGGAGTTGCTAAACTCTGTGGAGCCTAAAGTAACTATAAGCAAGTGTTTCTATCCAGAAAGATCTCATAAAATTCTATAGCATTTTCAGATATGCTAGTCTAGACAGTGCTACTTGAATATCATGCCATTTTAATTGTTCCTGTCCTTACATCGTGCATAATGTTTCCCTTTAGGTTTCTATATATGCTGTACCAGAAAAGGTTGGTCAAGTTCACCATGCCTTCGAAACAACTGTGAAGCTTCTCGAGTTTTTTCAAAACTACTTTGAAATTCAGTACCCACTTAAGAAATTGGGTAAGAATCAAATAGTGTCTCTGATTTTTGTTATAATTAGAACCTAGATTTATTTTGCGAATGTTTTTTAAAAGGAAGTTCTGCCCAAGTTGTTTGCAGATAAAACCAAAAAAACATTACTAATGCTTTAAAATTGTATTTGTTAAGATTATTTAGATTTCATGAATATATCCAAACTTGGAACTTCAAACACTTAAGTTTCTTGGGCTGTAAAAAAGTTTATAGAGCTGCATAAGTAGGAACTTGCTTAGGACTTAGTCTGCAATTTGACTAATTGTAACTTCCAAGAAATACCTGATTCAAATACTAAAAACTGAGTAATGGGAGCTCAGGAAAGCAAGAGCATTTCAGTACTGTAGCTAGTCCTAGACAGTAGAGTATTGGCCATGAACTTTGTCCTTCTTGTTCTGGGAAGCTGATTGATTTGTGAAGGAATTAGGCATCTCTTTCCTCACTAAGACACAGTGGTCCAGTGACTCTAAAAGGGTTTGAACAGGTCTGCCTCAGCTGACATGTGGGTAGGGAGCATGCAGATTTAGAATAAGGAAGATTCCATTTATTAGAAGCATAAGAAGAATTCATTGCTTTCACAATGATAAACCACTGAATAAAATATTTTGAGTAGAAAATGCCAAAAGATGAGGGAAAGTTGATCACTTATTTCCTGTTATGTCTAGATTTGGTGGCTATTCCTGACTTCAGAGCAGCAGCAATGGAAAACTGGGGTTTGGTCACCCTTCAAGAGGAGATGCTTCTGTATGACAGTAACACTTCTTCAGTGGCGGATAGAAAACTGATGACTAAAATCATTGCTCATGAGGTGGCCCACCAGGTATTAGCAACCAGGGCTGTTACATGTCACACCTGGAGTTATTGTTAGCATTTAGATGCTAATAATTCTTCAACTCTTTTTTTTTTAAGTATTGCCTTTTTTAGTAATAGAAAAATGCTTTTTAAACACAAACAATTTTCCAATGAAAATGCTATCAGTTGTTGATGTGTGACTTTGCAGGTTAAAGGATTTTCACATCTGTCTTTCTTCATAACTTCTCTAGGGTAGGTATTAATCACATTTCACAGATGTAAAAACTGAGACTCAGTTTAAATAAATGGCCTGCCATAAGTCATATAGCTAATAAGTGGCAGCACTTGGTCCATGTAGAGCCACTATCTCTTCAAGATTTCTTTTTCCCCCTCAGTAATACACAGCTGCCTCACCTCTGACAAATGGCCACTGCCCAGTATAACTTTGTGGGGAAGAATCCCTTTCTTTAAGTTGCACTCTTCTGACAACTCGAATGGTAGCTGTCAGGGCTGGATTTTTTATTCATCTCTTGCTGGAATGGGGTTCTCTGTTAATTTTTTTAATTTTGGAGAGGGGGTTTCTGAGAAAATGGCAAAGGTACTGTTTGTGTGATATGGAGAGAAAGATGATTATATGGGTACATAGCACGCCCATTCTTCCCTGATACCTTGTCTGTTGTGCCCTGGATGAGGTGATTAACTAGAATTGGATATGGTTTGGGTGATGTCATGACAGCAACAGGTTAGGAATAGGATGTATTCTAGTCAGCTTATTTCCTACTTCAAACACCATGTATGAATCTAGCCCTTGTGAAGACTTCATGACAAACTGGCATATGAAGCACATTCTTACTTGCTTTAAAAATAGGTCATATAGGTAAGTTGTCTTTTGGGGGATCTCCTCTATGTCTGTTATTTCTGAAGCCACCTGCCACCATTTGGGACTATTACTCTGTTATTTCCTCTTTAGGACTTATAAATCATCTTCCTCTGAAACAGGTTTGAAGATAATATCATAGAGAAATATGTTACTGTAATTCTCAGAGGTATTTTGTTTTATGCAGTAACCTCATCTTTTTGCTGCTGATTTGAGATAAGCCTTAGGCCACACTGACCAAATTACATATCTTATAACTACTTTTTATTTCAAGGACTTTTTAGATACATTTTTTTAAAGGGACTCTCCTGTTACTTTTTTCCTTCCTCTTTTCTTCTATCTCATAGAAGGAAATATTTAATATCTTTCTGACTTCATTTGTTTATAGATATGCCATCTTTTTTTAAGAAACAAGATCTTACGCTGTCACCCAGGCTGGAGTGCAGTGGCATGATCATAGCTCACTGCAACTTTGAACTCTTGGGCTCAAGTGATCCTCCCACCTCAGCCTCTCAAGTAGCTAGGACCACAGGCATGCATCACCATGCCTGGCTTAATTTTTTTGTAGAGACAGAGTCTTGCTATGTTGTCCATGCTGGCTTGAACTCCTGGCCTTAAGAAATCCTTAAGGAATGTTATTTGAATTCTGGTTTGAATCATGCAAATACTGTCTTCAATTTGGGCAACTGAGGAGAAACAAAGTTATAGGCTTTCTGACTACAGAAACATCTCTCATATAGAGACTTTTTAGTTATTATGGATGGTAGTAGATATAATGGAAAATAATCTTACTAACTTGATATTAGAAAGTAGAAAAAGTCATTATCTAGGAAATCTCACTTTATGAGTTGGCCAAAAAAAGTTTTAATTTCCCTATATTCATGCTATATTCCATGTTTATTAAATTGATAAATATGCTAATAACCTTTCTTGCTTGTTTTCCCATTCAGTTAAGGTAAAATGTTAAAATTTCTATTTTATTTTTAAAGCAAATTTATACAACTTTTATAAGTTTTAAATTAATTTGAATACAGTTTAACTATAAGTGTATTTTAAGATATTATAATCAAGTTATGGGTGACTAATATGACACTTCAGCCAATTATTTAAAAGAAATTCCTGAGGATATAAATATACTGTGGGTTGTTTTCTCTCCCTCAGTGGTTTGGCAATCTGGTGACAATGCGGTGGTGGAATGATCTATGGCTAAATGAAGGTTTTGCCACTTTCATGGAGTATTTCTCTTTGGAAAAAATATTCAAAGAGCTTTCTAGTGTAAGTACAGAGTATCTTTGGCCTACTATGAATGCTAGGAGGAAAAATAGTCAAATCACATTTTCATGTATTTTCTGTGCATCTGGAGTAATGAAAATGTTTCTAGGAAGGTATGCCAAGCTTGACCTTGGTTACTGATATCTATACCTTTTGAGATTTGATAGTGAAAATTATGCTACTATTTATTGATGTGTTTCATTGAAAGCTGAACTTGTATAAGATTATTTCATATTTTTGTCACTAAGATGAACATTTCAAACTGTTTTGCAACATTTTCTTCTAAAGAGTTGTAGTTCTGCTTGCAGGAATTTAGATAAAGTTGCAAATTCCTTTTTGCAAAATTTAAAGTGTGTAAAAAGAGAAAAAAATTAAAACATTTTGTAGCATTACTGTTTCTTTACTATCACAATGTACATTCTTGTAATAATGGTATATAAGTTGTTACAAATAAATAATTTGCCCTTTTTAAGGTACAAACCACATTTTATGCCTTTTTCCAAAGATTAGAAATAGCATTTCAATACAGAGAGGTATAATAGTGTTGTCACTGTGGTATGAGACTCTCAGGAAATATTTCTAGTACTTAGGGATATTCAGACACACTAGCCCAGATATTATCAAGATAACTCAAACAGCAGGTGGGAAAGTGTAAAGATACCTTCCAACCTTGAATTTTTTTGACTTTCTATTAAACTTCCTGATATTAAACTTATGAACCAAGATGGCTTTTAAAACAGAAGTACTCTTAGAGCTTTTGATTTTAAATTTTTGATAGGGCTTGTTCAAAAATTTCAAATGGTAGGAGAAATCAACCGATGTTAATTGATGAATATCAAGTGGTAGCTAGAGTACTAAGAAAGATATTCTAAATCTGTGTATGCTACTTAATTAAGCAATGAGATACACAGTTTGACCACTTGGTGGTGCCCAGCATGTGCAAAAACGTCTAATACATGTTCTAGGGGAGCTCATCTGCTGACCTCTTAAAGAATTCTTTCTGTTGAAGAGTTATATTTTATTTAAAATGGACCTCAGTTAAGGGAAATATATATTTTCTCAATAGAAACGCTAGGCTATATATAAGAAATAAGCATAAGGACCGGTTTTTGTTCTTTCTCTTTTTAAATTTCAGGTTTCATTTAGAAAATATATATGCTAACCTTTTTAGAATATTCATCATGTGTACCCAGAGTTGGCATTTGTTTACTTTGGTAATAGATTCTTAATTTTTCATATGCTATTGTTTAGGAAATGCTAATTTTCATGTGGCCATGTTATAATTGTAATTTTAAATTTAAGGAATATTAATGAAGATCGCAATCTTCCTACATTTTTGAAAGCTTATATTCTGAAGTTTAGTGACACATCATTTTTTTGCTAATGATCTTACATAATAATTAGTCTAATTCATGTAAATAATTACTATACTTTTGCGTTTGACACTATTCATGATACTCTAACCTTTTCATTTTTTTAAAGTACGAAGATTTCTTAGATGCTCGATTTAAAACCATGAAGAGAGATTCCTTAAATTCAACTCGTCTGTTATCACCACCATCTGTTCAGACTGCAGAACAAATTATTGGAATGTTTGATTCTTTTTACTATTTAAAGGTATTACTGTGAACAAAAAGGTAGTTGGAGTGGGTTTCAAATTTCATATGTGAGTAAGCTGCATGATTTAGATTATTTTAAAGATTAATTTTTTTTTCAGGTATTAATGTTAAACTTTAAAATGTTTGCTTATATATATATATATCTTAGTCTTAACTTTTTTGTGAGTTTTTACCTTTCTCTAATTCTCATTTAAGTTGTATGACTAGTATTCCAGACAATTAACCAGATCTTATAGCAATCCATCTTTTAAAGTCAGTTTACACTCCAGATTTACAGGTAGAGTATGTTTGAGGAAGGTCCTAAGCAAGCTTTTGGCTGTGTTACTCAGAAATGAGATATGCTCTCAAGTCAGGATTGCCAAAACAAGTAAGCAAAAAAGATTTTAAGAATTGAAGATTAGATTGCAGGATCTGAAACATACACTCTGGGTTTCAAAGTAAAGAAAAAGCAGAAAGTTAAACCCCATTCGAATCACCGTGGGTCAGAGAATGAAAGAATAGGAATAATAGTGTCATTCACATTTATATTGTGGGGAGGGATGAATGTTATGGCTGTCAGACTAGATAGAGTAGAAAATACATAAAATGTGTGAGATACAGTCTGTGCCATCAAGTAGTTGAAAGTTTAGGTGGTTGGTACTTGTGGAGGAATAAGAGGTAATATGTACTGAGTGGGGCAGAGAATTTTTGCCTAGGATAACGAAGAGAAATTTGGGGGAGAAAAATGGGAATTGAGATGCTTTAAATAATTAAAATATACGTAAGGGGAATGGGGCGTATAGGGTAGTGCGGGAATGGGACGTATAGGGTAGTGCAGGAATGGGACGTATAGGGTAGTGCAGGAATGGAACAATGAGATCTGCAAAGAAAATGAAGTACTAATGGGCAAGTATGTTTTTTTCTGAGAGTCAGTGTTTGACTGCAGTGGAAGCCTCGTGAAGAGGGGAAGGAAAGTTGAGTGGGGCCCAGTTGTAGAAGGCTCTGGATACCATAAGGAATCCTCTTTTCCTGTGTAATGGGAAGCTTGAAAAGACTTTTGGACAGTGAAATAACTTGATTAAAGTTACTATTTAGGAAAAGTAAATTGGTTTCAGTTTATAAAGTAGATTTAAGTGGAGAGAAATATAAAGTCAGGAAATTGCTGCCAAAGTCTAGGCATGAAATGATAAAAGTTCGAAATGAGGAGTGCTAGTAAGGGTGGAAAGAAAACAATGGGTATAAAAAATACTGGGCAGGGAAAGAAATTATTAGTGACAGGGTAAGGCAGGTAAAGAAAGAGGCAGAAATGTTTTTCAGGTTCAAACCTGACTGACAGGAAGAATTACTGCACAGGTACTTTTAACAAACAAGAAAATCAGGAGTTCAGTTAGCTATATGAAATCTATTCCAATTAGAGCTACTGCTATGATTTTTGAAGCCCATAATGGACCTGTCAATACAGAAAATTTAAAACTTGAGGTTCTGTTATTATACCAAACTTAAACAGTGCAGTTATTTCAGCATTTGAAATCCTGCTTAAAATGCTCTAAGTTCAGTATATGATAACAAAACAGAGTCATAACAGAGTTCTGTCTCTGACCCCAGCCCTCTTATCCCAGAATTCAGTGTCTTCTGAACATGTAGTTTCCACATCATAGTCAATCCCTGTCAACATGGTAACTACGTGTATCAGAATTGGGAATTTGGAAAATATTCTATAAGAAAAGTAGGATACTAGATAACTTATCCAGTTATCCCTACTGGCGCTTACTTGGAGTATTGTGTGTAAGAAGGTAAGCGCCGGTAGGGAAATATGTTAGCAGACATATTCTGTTTGGTCTTTATAATCATCAAGCCTAATTCTGATGCAGGTTGCCTTGTAAGAATTCATTCATTTAGCAAATCTTACAAGTACTAACCGTGTACCAGGCATTGTTCTAGGTGCTGGGTTATATCAGGGAAGAAGATGGACCATCTCTTTTTTGAAGCTGTCATTTCAGGAGTCAAAGGTAGAGACAGCCAGTATACAAATGAATGAATAAATAGGTATTGTGTTAAGTAATAAGTGCTAACATGAAAATAAAATATGATAAGGGAAATGAGAATGACAAAGGAATATAATATAAAATATATTTATAATATAATATGGTTGAGAAGTTTTCCTGTATGGTGACATTTGAACACCGCCTAAGGCGGTGTTGTTTTGACTAGTCTTGGGTGCTGGGGTTGTATATTATTCTTTCAAGTGTGTATAAATATTGTGCCACGTTTTTCTACTTCATTTTATACTTGTTTCCTTCTATAGATGTATATATACTTAATGAAAATTGAGGTTCAGAGTATGACACATTTCCTCTTCTCCCTTTTCCTTACTGCCTTTTTAGGCAATAGCTAATAGAGTAGTTTGTTTTGTTTTAGGGTGTGGGAGAGAGTGGAGTAGGTACTTAATGTATATAAATATACTTGCTACTACATCGTATTACTAATTTAATTCACACTGTGTCCTTCTTGTGGACGTGAAAGTACTAGTGAAATGTGGTGATCTTGATGTATAACAGTTTCCCATTTTCCTCATCCCTGTTGACCACTGGGCAGTAGCTAACAGAGTAGTTGTCAAATGGAGTATTTGAGGTGAGGGGGAGGGACGGGGAAGGTAGGAAAATGCACTTACGTTTTTACTACTCATTGTATTAATTCATAGGGTGCCCAGACTGAAAGGTACGTAATGAACCACGGGATTCCAAATGTATAACAATCTCCTCTTTCCCTTTCCCTTACTGCCCATGTGGGCAATACTTAGAGTAGTTTGGGTTTATTGAAGATATTTTTCTAGGAGAGAGAAAGTGGTTTCAGAGTAAGAGTATACGCTTTTAAAATGTATACGAATGTTTTTGCTACTTTTTTGTCACTACCTTTCTTACCTTGTCCTTTCCATGGATGGATGAGGAAAATTGAGGTTCAGCCTGTAACAACTCTCCTCTTTTCCCCTTCCCTTAGATTGCCTGTGTGGGCAGTGTCTGAGAGAATAGTTGATTAGCTTCAGGGATTCTTCTGTGAGTATTGGGGTATATACTTTTGTATATGTATGTACACATTTTTACTTCTTCATTATAGTGTTTCATTGGGTACCTGGTCCTTCACTTGGACATGTAGGTTCCTAAAGAGCCATGGAGTTATGGATGTATAACAATCTCTTCTCCCTTAACTCTTTTTATGTATATGGGTAATAATTTTAAAGTAGCTTGAATTTTTTGAAGTTTTGACGGGTGGGAGGGGTCTAAGGGCAGAATATATACTCTTAAAAATGTATATATACTTTTCATTACTATATTGTATTAGTTCATGCTGTATCCAGTCCACTGCTTGGACTTACAGGTACCTAATTAAACGTGGAGGTCCGGATGTATGAAAATCTCCTCTTTTCCCCTTTCCTTATTGCCTGTGTGGGCAATAATTATAGAGTAGTATAGATGGTTTTTCTTTTTCACTCCATCTCCCTGTCTCCAGGAGGGTGGGTGTGTACTTTTTGAAATGTATATAAATGTTCTCGCTCCTTTTTCCAGTTGCTTCATTGTGTACCTAGGCCTTGCCATGATTGCTTAGGTACGTAATGAAAATTGAGGTTCATTCTATGAAAAATCTCCCCTTCTCCCCTTCCCTTATTGCCTGTCTGGGCAATGGCTAGTAGAGTAGTTGTTTAAGGGTTTGTGTTTTTTGTTTGTTTTTTTGCTTTTGATGGGGGGAGGTGGGGGATTTCTGGGTTTGTCTTTGTCTTTTGTTTAAATGTGTATACAAGTTTGCTAGTATTTGTTGTTGTTCTTTCACTCTCAAGCCAGTTGTAGGAATCAAATGTAATGAGGGACCCAGACCCAGGATTGTGGTAAATATTCTTTTCCTTCCTCAGAGCCTGTGTACACAAACAATAGTATATGAGCACTGCAGGGCTTTGGTTTTGGCTTTTTGCTTTTGAGGGTGTTAATGAGGAGTGGGATTGTGAGAGGAAAAGGCAAGATACATAATTTTTTTAAATGTGTATAAATGTTTTGCCACTTTTTTGTGTTAACTTTATTTTGAATCTTGTCCTCTGCATGACTGCTTAGGTAGAAATAAAGTTGAGATTGGCTCTATGAAAAATCTCCCATACTCCCCATCCCTCATTGCCTAGTGGGCAATGGTAGAGTAGATGTTTGGTTTCTTTTGGGAGGTGTCGGTGTGGTGTGTGTTTTTGTGTGTGTATACACACACACACACACACAAGAACACACATTTATGTGTATATACATTTTATATACTATATATGTATACACACACACACACAAGTATTTTAATATATATAAATATTTGCTAAATGCTGTGTGTTATATAACGTGATGCCAGTCCTCTGCTGGGACATGTATGTACATAATGAAACGTGGAGGTCCAGACGTATGATAGCTCTCCTCTGTTTCCCTTCCCTTGTTGCCTGCAGGGGCAATCATTTCATATCTTGGGTTTTTTTATTGTTTAATTTTTATTTTTTTGCAGGGAGGGGTTCTTTGGGTGGGTAGTGGTTAGGGGAAAAGGACAGTGTCTATACTTTTTAAAGATGTATATAAATGTTTTCATGTTACTGGTTTTGTACCTAGTCCTTTGTGTGGATATATAGGTACCTAGTGAAAATCGAGGATCAGTGTATGACAAATCTCCCATCCTCCCCTTTCCTTATTGCCTGTTTCGGCAATAGCAAATAGAATAGTTGTGTGTCGTTTACTTACTTGTCTGTTTTGTAGAGATTTTCTGTTTTTCTTAGGGAAATATTCTTAATAAGTATAAATATGTTTTCATATCTTTATTTTGTTTTGTTGTCTTTTGCATGGCTATGTAGGGACATAATGAAAGTTGAGTTTCATAATATGACAGCTCACTTCTTCCTCTCCTACATATTCCTCACTTAGCAGTAGTTAGTATGGTTGTTTTGTGGTTATTTTATTTTATTCTCTAGGATCTATTCCATTAAGGATGCAAACATAGAGATGAACATACATAATTTGCTGCTTTTTTCCTTCATTATTTTCCTTTAACACTTAGTCCTTTGCAGGGGTCTGACTGTACCTAACAAAAATAAAGACCTACTAAATCCCTGCCATCTGGCTGGAAGGTGTAGCAGTGTAGTGATGTAGCTAATGGCAGCAGGTGTGCAGCAGATAAGATGGGAAAGACACTTGGATATGGTTGAGCTGTGCAAACTAATTAGATCCAGCATTTCTTATATTGATTCAGATTGAATGAGATAGCGAAAAGGGACCTGTGCTTTTGTAAATTCTAGAAAGGCAAGAGGACAGTACTGAATAAAGGTGTGTTTAAACTTCATTGCTGATGTATCTCTTAGTAACTAGTAAACCGGTGAAGCTGATAAGCCAATGAAAGTCCTGTCTAAAACTCATTTGCAAACCCTTAAGAGTAGCTTCTTTTTGAGGCCTGGAATTCTGATTCATCTATAGAAGTTTATTATGATTCCATCAATAACATAGCTTGCGTACCTAGTAGAAATTGTTTCTTGGAATGAACCTTTTGAGTTATCGACGTGGCTCCGATGAATAACAACATGAGCCCTAAAACTAATCCAAAAGGAATTTTCTCTTTCAACCCCCACATCTGGCAAGACAAGCTGGCCCTTTCCTACCAGAGTTCTTTGTGTGGCTGCATCTTTCTCCTCTGTTCTCCATTGTATGCTTTCCATTTTGAGTTTCGTGCCTACACAGTTAGATGTCTTCTTCACTGGAATTCACAAATTGTATTTTGGTGCATATGGTGTATCCAGACCTGTATGTTCGCTTTAAGCATTCTTATATCACCGTGTCTCTTTATCTACCATATGGTAAATGTTAAAACTCCGCATTTGTCTGCATCAAAGAAAATGCATGTGCACACATTCTCCCTCCCTCCCTCTCTGCTTTCCTCCCTCCCTTCAAGCCTCTTAACATTGTTTGTTTTCTCCTTTATGATTCTTCTACTCCATGCTGAAGATTTGCCATATTACTATTTTGGTAACATTGAGTGATAGAACTCCTAGAAAATTTGCAAAGCACTGTTATAGACTGTATATCAAACTCTCAGGTTCTAGTGTTGAAAAATTAGCCTATACTTTGTTATTACTTATACCTGCTGCTGTAGGAAAAAAAAATGTTTATTCATGACACATTTAAATTTGATCATAAGTGAAAGAAAAAAGGGAACCTTTTTGGAGTTAGTCATGGTAGTCATTAGTGATATTTCTGAACAGTTCTTAATTTAAAATACTTCAGAGGAAGTAAAGGTGATGGCTTAGCTGGAGGAAATGCTCCAGAAGTTTCAACTGTATAAACCATCAGTACAATAATACTCTGCGTATGTATGTGTATGTAAAATGAGAATTACGGCATAATTGGAGCATTTGCATTAATCAACAAACTCACATTGAGACAAAACTTAGTCTTACAGCGGTCTTGATGAAAGCCAAGTGTTCCATGTTGCTGTGAAGAACAGTCTCTTTCAAATACTTTGGAAAGTAGCTACTTGGAAACTTGTAAAGGTATTACACTTTTATAGTTAAACCCCTATAGAGATCTTCAATTCCTTGAGTCTGAGCTTGTGGGTGGAATTCTAAATTTGTATTATAATCTGTCTTTTGGGAAAGATTTTGAAAATATGTATCTATAATATTGTATATGCAAATTGTGTTGTTTCACTTGTAAAGGGAAAAGGCTTATTTTTCTTTATATTTCTGATAACCTGTTTTGCATATGACCAGCACTGACTAAAAGGCATGTTTAACTGCAAACACTGTTGCTTTTTTGTGAAATGAAAATAAAAGTATTTAAATACAAATATTGTGTGGCCTTTTTGGATTTATATATGTATATATATAAAGTGCTATTTCTTCTTGGGTTATGGCCTCTACCTGGGCAGTTCCTGTATTCATTGTCTTTTGTGGTTAGTTTTGTGTTTCACCAGTATCCAGTATCTTTGACTCCACTTGTAGGTGCCCTTACTGGGCTCCTGTGCACTGCCCCACACCCTGCTCTGTCACCAGCCCCATTGTGATGGCATAAGAGCCCAGCTGCCCAGTGCCCCACCCGGACACAGACTAGTGGGTGACTCAGGACTACCCTCTCCATTTCTGACCATTGTATTGGTCTGTGCACAACTTCCCAAACATGGGGAATTTTTTGAGTAAATTTCTTTATTGGTTCCAACGCAGGCCCCAGCAGCAGTGGCAACTGCAAGGGTCACCTCCGGTCTATCCAGACACTCTGGCTGTCCAGGTTCAGCCCGCAGTTCCTGCACGTGCGCCAGCCTCACAAGGGTCACCTCCTCTGTATGCAGACTCTTCATGTGGCCAGGTTCAGCCCGCAGTTCCTGCACGTGCGCCGGCCTCACAAGGGTCACCTCCTCTGTATGCAGACTCTTCAGCCGGCCAGGACCACCCTGCAGTTCCTGCGCGTGCACCACCCCGGGGAGCGCTATACTTTCATCAATTTTTTTTGACCCCTGAGCCTGGCCTTCAGCTCTGTATTGCAGTCAGTTGCAACATCCTGAGTGACGAACGACGGGACCCTCCTCCTCTTGTCTTGAGGCACCCCACGAGGAAGACACCACACAACTTTGCAGACAGCAGAAGCACCGTGGGGATCCCTCCTGTAAAAGACGGAGTCCCAAATACAGAGCTGAGGGCAGAGGAGGAGCCGATGGACATCGACGATCAGGTAGAGACCCAGGGGCAGGAGGAGGAGAAAGGGGGCCCCTGTAGCAGTGGGGGAGCAGCATCTATCTCGAGGCCCCTGGAGACTCAGGGAAACCTTGCTTCCGTCGACTGCAGTCCCAGGGCCTTAAAGGGAAATGCCCATAGCAGGAGCCTGACAGAAATGAACAGGACTGACAAGGCCCAGGTGCCTGTGAGTTCCCACTCCAAGGGCCATGGAGTGCCCAGCGCACACAGCCCTGCAGGAGGCGTCCTTCCCTTTGGGAAGCCTGACCCAGTGTGGGGATCACTCCAGCATAGAGACCCCTAAGTGTCTCCGCCATAATGGAGCTTGAGCCCAGACACATTTCTCCCTCCCTGGAAGCAGTCGAGCTGAGGGAAAGAAGGAACTGAAAGGAGTTTGATTTTGCAAAAGTCTATTTCTAGTTCACTGACCTAATATTATGGCTGGGTGAAGCCTGTGTGGTTTTATTAGACATTGTGTTTCTTGAAGTTTTTGTACTGGGCTAGTTTTATCACTTTGTTTACCAGGTATTCACTGAAGCTTGCGATTATTCGCATGCCATTTGAAATTGTTGTCCTCAAGATTTATCGCTTGCTTTGACAGTTGTAAAATGTTATCTTATTCCTGTAAGTAGAAAAGGTCATCTGTTTGTTTTATGATTTTTTGGATCAATCTTTACGTACTAGTTTTATCTTGATCCCCAGGCTTGCAATGTTCTATTCCCCTTTGTTGTAATGATTTGACGTCAGCCATTGTGGGCTGAAAAGTATATAATGAGACCCTGTGCATGAAATAAACTGCTGACTGGGGCATTGCCTCATCAGTCCTCCAGACCCCATCTTTCTGACATTCTTTTCTTCTGCACACTCTCTCTTCCAGGAATTGGGGCCCAGTTCCATCCTAAGAGGCCCCAACAACCCAGCTCCAGCAGTGCTTCCTGGCCCAGTTCCTGGCTGTTCCCACTGGCAGAAAGACCACCTCAGCAACACCTCTGATACCACAATGGAGTGGGAGGACACCCAGCCCAAGGATGCTGCAGCTCCTGCAGTAGGCAGCTGTTCCCTACCCGCAGCTGGCAGCCACAGTCTTCGACTGGTCCCTCCCCAGGAATGGAGGTGGGAGAGAGACGTGGGGCCCCTACCCGCTAAACGTCCCCGCAAATCCCTGGAACGATTCAGAGGCACCACAGGTGGATGTAGAAGAACAACATCCAGAAGACTTAAAAAGTGAGATGGAAGAAACTACAATATGTGATAAACTGCAGTGCCAGCCAGCCTGCCCCGATGTCTCCCCACCCTGCCCCGATGTCTCCCCACCCTGCCCCAACCCATCTACATGTCACAAATCCCAGCTCCAAACAATATAAACATGTGTCTAAATCCTAGACAATTTTTAGTGCTCGATTCTTTCTGAAAACTATTTGGCTTACTGTTTTTAGTTTAAAATAGAATCTGAGGGTCATTACTGTAATTAATTAAGATTATTCTTTGGATAATCAAAATATGCTTGAAAAGTAATAGAGTGTTTTTTTTCATTTTAGAAAATAAATGCAAGGCTAACCTTTAATTTTCTTAGCTGTCATGGTAAATCAAAATTAACTACAGCTTAAATTTGTATTGGTAGTCAATAGTAGGTGATCACTCAACAATCTGTATTTGAAGTAGACCAAATTTCAGTTTAATCATGTAATAGTAATTTTTTTTTATGTTTTTGATGTCTTCTCAAAAATCTATCCACTGTTTACTATTGATGCCCCAAAGACCACTGTGATGTTGAATTTTATGTGTTAACTTGACTGGGCCAGGGTATGCCCAGATATCTGGTTATACATTATTTCTGGGTATGTTTGTGAGGGTGTCTCCAGGAGAGATTAGCTTTGAATTGGTAAACTGGTTAAAGCAAATTTTCCTCTCTGATGTGGCTGGGCATCTTCCAACCCACTGAGGACCTGAATAAAACAAAGCTGAATTTTCTCTCTCTGTGTGTAAGCGTTCCGTTTTCTCCACAACCTCACCAGCAGAGAGATCTATATACTTAAGCTGAGCTCAGGGGGCTGAGACTGAGAGCAATTTACAGAGTTGTTCCAGGGGCTGGAGACAAAGACACGAACTAACAGACAAAACTAAGTAAAACATGTATAAGGTAATGACAAATGCCTTGGAGCAAAATAAAGCAAGGAAGACGGATAGAAGTGAGGGGCTTTTCATTTTAAATAGGGAAGTAGAAGAAGTCTGTGATACATTCATGTTCAGAAAAAAGTATCTTCATGAGACCTGCTTTAGAACTGCATTAGAAAGCTGTGTAGTCAAGGATAAACTCTTCATGTACTAACCATCAGCCATCCTTAAATGACAAACCATTTAAGGAACCACCACTCTGTGAACTGGCTTGCAGTGGAGAGTAAGGGAGGAGAAGCAGGTCAACAGCAGAGAGAGGTTAGTTCAGCCTTGCACCTGCTGAGTGGATGGCTCCCCAGCAATGAGATGAGACCAGGGGAGCTTTTAGGGGCCTTTGTTGGATGAAGGGAGACTGAGGGATGGGAAGAGGCAGAGGAGGCGGTGGTGGCGCGCTCGGAGGGCGACGGCCTCTGCGGCGAGGGTGGTGGCCATGCGCACACCGAAAAGGGGGAAAAGGAAGCGGGCCCCGACCAGCCTCCTCGGGGTTCACGGGGCCCTGGCGGTTCGGCCCCGGAGGTTACCGGGGCTGCCCGATTTGGCACTGTTAACAATGGTGGCTTGGGGCTGGAGGCAATGGCGAGAGTGCCGGGGAGCAGAGGTGACTAGGGGAGTTTCGGTTTCTCGGGCCTAGCGCCGCGGAGTCTCGCTGCGGGCCCCAGCGGTGTCACCCCAGGAACCGCAGGTGTTGATTTAAGGCTCGGAACAGGCGGGCCTTCTGCCCATATCCTGCTGCGCCCGCGGCCCGGGCTGGACGATCCGGCGCCGGGTTTTGTCATCCGCCCGCACCTAGAGGCCGCGCCCGCAGCCGCGGGTCCGGGGACCGGACGCCCGGGCGCCCTCGGCCCTGCAGGGTCCCCGCCTTCTCTTCCGTCTCCTCCCCTCCACCCGCATGGCGGGGCGGGCGTCACTGTAGAAAAGATCTACAGCGCCCGCTCCCTCTGTCCTTGGAGAAGTGATCCCTCCGCAGCTAACCTCCCCAGGGAAACCGGCGATTTGAGGTCCAGATAGCGACCTTCGCCCGCAGGTTCCTGCTCTGCCTTCAGACCTCGGCTTCGGTGGCACCTGCTTAGCGAGGCGTCTCCTCACCACGCCTTCCGAATTAGCTACCCACTCACTGGGCATCACATCACTCGATTTAATGCGCAGCAGGGCACTGACTTTACACTCGTGTGTCTTCTGTGTTTATTTATGATCTGTTTCTGGATTGTCCGTTCCTGGGACTGGGACCATGTTTTTCCGGCGCAGTGCAGGTATCTCGGCTTCCAGGATCGGGCGGGTTGCAGTAGGGCCCCTCATTTGTTGAGTGATTGAACTCCATTCCCCGCCCAGGAGAGCGCCGCAGCCGGGGCAGCTTCAGGTAGGGGCGGTGCTTTCCGGGTCCCGCCCAGGCCCCGCCCCTATCGCGAACCAGCTCCCTCCTGGCCTTTCCGCGGAGCCGCCGGGGGTCGGACAGTGCTTTTCCCTCTAGCTTCCCTCGCTCTTTCTGCAGCCGCCGCGAAAACCCGGAACGGCGGAACCATAGAGCAGTGGAGCGGCGCCGCCCCTCGCGGCACCTCCCCGGCAGCCCTCCGAGGCCGCGCTGGGCATGCTCAGTCGGCAGGGCCGCCTCAGCGCTCGGAGTAGGAAGCTCGGGCTCTCGGGCTGTGAGGAGCCGCGGCGGGGGTAAAATGGAGCCCTTCACCAGTGGTGAGTGGGCGGCCGAGGCGCCGGGACACGGGCTCTCCAGAGTCCCGAGGGCCGTGGGCAGTTGTGACACGCGGAGTCGGGCTGCAGCCATCTTCCCCCCGCGGGCTTCCCACAAGGGCTGGGGGAGGCAGAGAGAAGGGATCTAGGGGAGGCAGGGAGGCTCGGGGGCGGTTGGCGGCCAGTGCGGGGCCCCGGGCTCGCGTGAAGGTCAGCGCCGCTGCCGCAAGCCCGGGGTGCGGCCCGTGGGCGAACCTCAAAGTTTGGGCTGCTGCGCGCAGAGGAGTGGGCATCGGGAAAGTTGGCAGCTCAGGTTTGCCCCCGGAGGAAGCGGTGAGGGCCCGACTCTGCTGCAGGAGCGTTAAGCTGTGGCCGCCGCCCAACCCAACTTTTGAGGGGCGCCCGGAGCTGTCCCCTTGCCCTTCAGTGAGCTGCCGGCGTGACTTTTCCTAATAGGGCGGGGTGGGGGCGGGAGGCTTGGCAGGTTAATGTTGTGGAAGGAAGGGAAACTTCAGGAAAGGCTCGCTCACCCTACTCGGGGCCGCGGAGGTGCCTGACCGCAGTGCCATCCTCCTGGCCCCGCCGAGGCACTCCGCAGGGCCACCACGCTTCCCCTCACCAGCTGCAGGTCCCATCAGTTTTTCAGTCGAAGACTTGTTAATGTCAAGGGTCCGTCACGGTGATAACCACAGTGTGACAGGAAGCGAGAGTCAACGCAGGGAGCCTGCCTGCACCCTGCCGGTAGCCACTGCCCTTCACTGAACGGGGAGCATAAATCCCACCCTAGTTAAAACGATAGCTTTTGTTCTGACCAGAAGTGCCAGAGTCACAATATAGGGGTGAGATGTTTTAACATTTTGCGGCGCTGAGTGTGTGGATTTCCTTGTAAGATAGAAAGTAGGAAAACTGCCGGTAAGGGAGACGACTCACTAAAATTAGAGGATTCACTCTCTGGTTTGACATGTTTTCCTGAGGGTGGTTGGTTACTTCAGAAGGTGGAGTATCGCTTTAAAAGGCGCCACAGTCTATCCCTGTATAGGTACGTTAGTTGCCACCCAAGAGCAGAGAGATACTGTCCATTATATCCCAAATCCCAGCCAGACTTTGTTGTATGCTGCGCTTCATTTATGGGGCTGCGAACTACTGATTATATTCTCCATTCTCCCTTCTCCTAATGTAGAATGCTTTATTCTACTGCCATCTTTCTGTCTGTACTGTTTAATTAGGCTTACTGATAACAACTTTAATTCTGAATTTTCTTTCTCATTCAGGTCCTATTTGTAATTACTAAGACTCAAAGAATAGTCTGAAGTTACTCGAAGAATTAAGGAAAGTTTGACCTAAAGGGAACTGTAGAGACCATCTAGTACTTCAGTGTAAAATATGTTAAATACAAGTTGTTAGTCCTTACAAGTGACTATTCCAAGAGTTTATTCTTTGTTCTTGGTAGAATGCTTGGAGTTACCATGTTTGTAGGATTTTAAATGTGAAATTTCATCTCTGTGACAAGGCTGACTCACTCATTTGGTCAAGATTAGTGCTAGCTGATTTGCTGAACCTTTGCTTACAGAATTAAAGCACTTTTTCAAGTTTTGAAACTGGGGTCTTTTCTCTCATAGAATGTGCTTCTAGATGTGGGTATTTGCAAATTGTCACATTTGGGAGGACAATGGAAAAATCCCACGGAAGAGAACAAAGAAAGAAGCAATGCTTCAACTTTCATGTAGGAAACTGGATTTTTGATTCTTTCCTATCTGTCTTTCATAGTTGATGCTGGAGACAGCTTGGCAGTGCATAATTTTGGTTAATGTAGCAATCATTCTTTGGAACCTTATTTAGCATCCTTTTACGAGGAAAATAGAAGCGACAACATCTACAGTCAACAAGAAATTAGATGTTAGCAATTTGAAGTGCATTTCAGGTTTAAGATGGACAGAGTATTTATTTGAAAACTTTGAAGAATTGTTGTAGAATTTTCTAGTGTTTTCAAACGACGCGGTACAGTAGACAGTTACATACTTCATCCTTTCGAGTACAAAACATATGCATATATAATGCTCCCATTGGTCTGGGTGTGATGATGCAGAATATTTCATTATCCATAGAATTTATGATTGCAAGATTTATCAAGCCTGGTATTGGATTTTGTTACACGTTCATCCTCTTTTGATGGAATTTTTCTCACTTAACGTTTTCTCATGTATCCGTGTATATGTAGAGAGGTGTGGGAGCTTAACAAAAAACAGTTTCAGTAATTTAGGACCACATATCTTTTAGTTAAAATCTTGTTGGTGGTTCCACCTACTGACTGATACATTTGTAAAGAAAGTGAATTTAGTTTATATCTTGTCCCTCTGACCTTCAACACTCATCTGTTTTCTGTAGTTTCCCTGTTTTCTGTCCAAAGTTGCTACTGGTATGACCTATTTTTGTTGGGTCCTGCTCGCTCTCTACCTGTTGATAATTGGTTCATTTGATAAATAGCCTATGTTAACCTGTTCAGGGAACATACTTCTCTGATCCATTTAAAATGCATATCCCTAGAAAGGGCTTATAAGGATGGATCTTAGTGTTAGGAATTCCCATTTAGCTCAGGATCTATTTTTGGCTTTGTCCTTGGGAAAAATTGCTATTATGTTGAAGTCTGGACATCTGGTCTGAGTTTGGATCTTTGGTGGCTTTTTTATAATGAGAGATACGCCGGACCAGTACTTAAGATTGTTTTGGCAATGATGACTATGTCTTGTTAGGCAGGTGGAGGTAAACTGTTAGGTAATAGTGATTTGTATATTACCAAAAAAAAAAAAAAAAAAAAAAAAACCCAAAAATTGAAGGCAACTATGTTTTTTGCTAGCGGTATTAGATTAAGGTAAATTATTTGATGTTTATCCAGCTTTTTTGTTGTCATTTGCATGCAGGGTTGGTATATTTTGGAAAATCTTAAATTCGTGTTAAGAAATGCAAATGCCACGGTTCACCCTCAGAATCTGATTGAAGAGGTCTGAGTATACATGGAATATATACTAGAAATTATGTATACTTTCTTTCTTTTTTTTTTTTTTTTTTTTGAGACACAGTCTCACTGTGTTGCCCAGACTGGAGTGCAGTGGCATGATCTCGGCTCACTGCAATCTCTACCTCCCGGTTCAAGCAATCCTCCTGCCTCAATCTCCCAGGTAGCTGGGATTACAGGCACGCACTACCATGCCCAGCTAATTTTTGTATTTCTAGTAGAGACGGAGTTTTCACCATGTTGGCCAGGCTGGTCTCAAACTCCTGGCCTCAAGTGATCTGACCACCCTAGCCTCCCAAAGTGCTGGGATTATGGGCATGAGCCACTGTGCCCAACCAAAAGTATATATACTTTCTAGTTTGTGATATATTCTAAAGTACATCTCTAGTGGTTGGTATTTTTGATATTTTGAAGTCACAGAACTGAAAACATAATTTAAAGTTGTTTTTTTTTTTTTTAACATGAACATAGGTTCCATGAATCACTTTATTACCACAGCGTGGTGCATAATCAAACAAGGAGGACTTAACTGTCTTAAAAAATTATTTTTGTTTTCATTTTCAGATTGGTATCCAATTGAAAGTATTTTTCAACTTCCAAAAAGGGAAGTCTGGACAACAAATGAGATATCTGTGGCTTGTAACACAGTATGAAATTGTGATTCCATCTTTTAATCTTACACATGACAATTGCTCTATAGGTATGCCTGTCTTTCTTAAAAAACTTTTTAGCATTACTTCTCAAAAATGTGAGCATACCACATATTGTTTTTATTTTTCTCTTGCTCTATGATAAATTTCCACATTGAAAGAAAACCCTTAAGAAATTGGAACTTGTAATTTCTCTATGTGATGGAATATAAGTTAAAACCTGTTTTTATCTTTCTGTCTTAAGTTTTTTTATTTGAGGAAAGTAAGACTATTTGGAATCAAGTGTTAGCATCACTAATAATCTAGGGTTAAAGCTGTAGCTAGAAACAGCCCAGTTTTTAACTGGAAACTTGTAGTAGAAAAGTTCTTTGCTATTACGAGTTTCCAAAAAGTGTCTTGATACATGCATGAAAACAGCATATTTTAGAATCTCTTATAACCAGTGATTATCATTTACCTGTAGGTTTTCCATGAGAACTCAGCCTGAAAGATATATAACCAAAAAGACTGGTTGTAAGGAAATTATATAGAAAATAAGTAAGGGGTAATTTTCTGCTCAGTAGTAATTCAGTCATACACCCATCTTTTGAATGTCCACTTACAAGTAGATTTTCTGCTAGGCACAGTTACATTAAAAAAAAAAACAACGCAAACTTGTCATCAGATAATGCGTACCTAAATAAGAGAAATGAAGAACCTAGTTTTGTTTTCATGCTAATATGAAAATATGGACACACAGAAGAAAAGCGCAATAAAGCTTTGTCTAAGACAGTATTCTAGTTATGAAATAAATGTACAGAAACTTGTTCATACCTGTATAACTTCTGTTACCATAGGCTCACATGTTTACTAATTTAGTGTAATAGTCCCACTAGGAAACAGCAGTGTTAACCCTCTCCATGAAAACATTAGAAACTTGAGATGTGGAAGAATTTAGCCAAGATTACTCCAGACGTTGGGATGGACCTAGATGAGGCCTGTGGTTCTTGGCAGTTCAGGTGAGGTCAGTGCAGCTATGTTTTGCCAATTAGTTACTTCATGTCTTGAAAACTGTAGGGCAGCGGTCCCCACCCTTTTTGGGACCAGGGACCAGTTCCATGGAAGACCATTTTGCCACAGACCAGGGTCGGGGGTATGTATACTTTCTAGTTCGTGATATATTCTAAAGGGAAGAAGGTTTTGGGATGATTCACATGTGTTACATTTATTGTGCACTTTATTTTGATTATTGTTACATTGTAATATATAATGAAATAATCATACAACTCACCTTACTGTAGAATCAGTGCGAGTCCTGAGCTTGTTTTCCTGCAACTACACAGTCTCATCTAGGGGTGATGGGAGACAGTGACAGATCACTAGGCATTAGATTCTCATAAGGAGCGCTCAACCTAGAACCCTTACCATGTGCAGTTCACAATAGGGTTCACTCTACTATGAGAATCTAACGCCACCACTGATCTGACAGGAGATGGAGCTCAGGTGGTAATGCTATGGGAAGTGACTGTAAATAGAGATGAAGCTTCACTTGTTTGCCTGCTACTCACCTCCTGCCTGCTGTGCAGCCCGGTTCCTAATAGGCCACAGATTGGTACTGTCTGTGGCCTGGGGGTTGGGGATCCCTACTGTAGGGGGCTAGAGTTGAGCTGATACTACTAGGCGTTTCCATAATATAATTTGAGCAACCAGAAAGACACAGTCTTTTTTTCTTTTCTTTCTTTCTTTTTTCTTTTTTTTTAAATTTGAATCCCTAGATATGAAACTTTTCTGAAAGTTTGCAAGAAACCAGAATTGAGAATGGAGGGAAATTTTGGAGCCCTTGTGGTGATACAGTTCTTTTAATATCTAGATCTTGACCTAGATGTACATCTGGCTGTTGTAGAGAGGGTTGCTCATTGCCTTGGTGTTTCTGGTTAGTAAATGGAACATCAGGAGTTCCCTGAATCCATGGAAGGGTGGACAGGATTCCCTTGTAACCTCATCCATTGTTGTAATCCATTTGTGATTAACCTAACGGCACCTGAAGGACTTTGCATTTTACAAAGACATTTAGAGAAAATTGGAAGAGGAGAGTCAATGATGAAGATGAAAGAAATGTGGAGATTTGGGGGTAAGGGAAGAAGCTGATAGAGATTTTCAAAATGCCTTGATCCTTTCAAGTCTTTGGCTCAGAAATGAGCTTCAGTTGGAGGGCAGGACACAGTTGTATGAAGTTGAAGATAAGAGTCCAGGTTGGAAGGGTGTAGGTAGGTGGATCTAGTTGGATTAATGGAATTGAAGGGTCAGGGGACGAATGAGTTAAGATTGGCATTTGGGAGCCTTGGTAAGAGATAGAACAGGAATTTAAGCATGTTGTCTTTTTTCTTTCATAGTCAGAAAATTCATAGTCACATAGTCACTTGTAAGTTGGGACTGTTCACTTTCCTGAATGTTTTAGTTTAAAGAAAAAATGTAACTCTTTGATAAACATGTGCTTGTAGGTGATGCGGAGTGGTGGTGAGCCTGCTCTTGTTCCTGACTCACTGCCGTTGGCTCTCGCCGAGAAACAGGTTGGTCAGGAGATAAAGAAAAATGCCCCTGGAGCCAGAGGTGGCAGTTTGCCAAATTAGAATCACTCTAACGAGCTGCAACTTAAAATCCTTGGAGAAGGTGTGTGCTGACTTGATCAGTAGAGCAAAGGAAAAGAATCTCAAAGTGATAGGACCAGTTTGCATGCCTACGGAAACTTTGAGAAGCATTACAAGAAAAACTTCTTATGAAGGTTCTGAGACATGGCATTGTTTCCAGATAAGAATCCACATGGGACTCACTGACTTGCACAGTCTTTCTGAGATTGTTAAGCAGCTTACTTCTATTGTTACTGAGCCAGGAGTTGAGGTTGAAGTCACCATTGCAGATGCTTAAGTCAATTATTTTTAATAAATGACTACCAGTTGTTAAAAAAACAAGCTATGGAGAGCTGTCTACCTTTTGGGACTACCATGGTAGCAGTCATTTACTAATCTTTTTTTTGGGGGGGTGGGAACAGGGTCTTGCCTGCCTGGAGTTCAATGGAATGGTCACGGCACTGCAGCCTTGACTTCTCAGGCTCAAGCGATTCTCCTGCCTCAGCCTCCTGAGTAACTGGGACCACAGGTGCACACCACCATGCCTGGCTAATTTTTGTATTTTTTGTCAAGATGGGGTTTCTCCATGTTGGCCAAGATGGTCTTGAACTCCTGGGCTCCAGAGATCCAACTGTCTTGGCGTCCCTCAGTGCTGAGACTACTATAGGTGTGAGCCAGTACAGCCCTGTGGCCAGCTTACTATTCTTTATAGTCTGGCTTTGCTTCACTTTTCTACTGGTATTTATGATAGAACAATGAACCAATTAATTTTTTAAAAATTCCATCTTTAGCATCTAAATGAGGAGGAAACCAGGTCATTTGCCAAATAAGGAAAATTCAAGCTTCCAAGGGAGTTTCAAAAAACAATGGAGACTCAATTTCTTCTAGTACGTATTGTTTAATGAAGGTACTTCTGGGTATTCCATGTATTTAAAAAATGTAGTCACTGAAACAGAATCAGTTGTCTGAATTTCTCTAGATTGTGGGGCTCAGAGTCTTCTCCAGCCTCAGATACTCTTAGGGAGGCCAAGCCAATGATCTGCAGTGAAGGAAATTAAAGAAGGCTTCCTGGTGTTTCTGCTGGAGAAAGCTTCTTCACCTGAGGGAATGGAAGAATGAAGAGTGCAGTGAGGAAAGGATGCCTCTATGGGTTGGGTGTGCTCCTTTCCCCTTGCAGCAAATGATGACCAGCGCTATGTGGGAGCATTTCCCAGACAACTGCCTCAGATGTCATTCAGTGTCATAGACGTAATTTCTGGTAGGGAAGGAGGCTTAAGCCATAGTATTTCTCACAGCTGAAACTTATTTTGTCAAATTTAAAACAGTTGTTAGTATATTCATCAATGAAACATCATTACATTGTCAATGAAAAGAGTCAAATTCTGTAAAATTTTTAAAGAGGTTTATTCTGAGGTAAATAATGTGTGACCAAGGCCCAAAGCACAGTCTTAAGAAGTCCTGAGAACATGTGCCTGATATGGTTGGGTTACAGCTTGATTTTATACATTTCAGGGAGATAGAAATTATAGGCAGATAACAGTCAATACATGTGAAATGTACACTGGCTGAGTCTGGAAAGGTAGGACAACTTAAAGCAGGGACTTCTATTCCAGATCATACGTGTATTCAAAGATTTCAAAGATTTTCTTTTTTCTTTTCCTTATTTTTGCTTTTTTTTTTGGAGACAGAGTCTTACTCTGTCGCCCAGGCTTTAGTGCAGTGGTGCAATCTTGGCTCACTGCAAACTCCACCTCCTAGGTTCAAGCAATTCTTATGCCTCAGCCTCCTGAGTAGCTGGGATTACAGGCATGTTGCCACCGCACCCAGCTAATTTGTGTGTGTGTGTGTGTGTGTGTGTGTGTGTGTGTGTGTGTGTGTGTGTTTTAGTAGAGATGAGGTTTTGCCATGTTGCCCAGGCTGGTCTCAAACTCGTGACCTCAAGTGATCACCCACCTCGTCCTCCCAAAGTGCTGGGATTACATACAGGCATGAGCCACCACATCTGGTCACATTCAAGGATTTTCTGATTGGCAGTTAGTCGAAAGAATTAAGTTGTTATCTAAAGACCTGGAATCCATAGAAAGAAGTGTCTGGGTTAAGATAAGGTAAGGGGTTGTGGAGACCAAGGTTCTTATTATGTAGATTAAGACTCCACATAGCAGGCTTTAAGAGAATAGATGGTTATCTCTTATCAGAACCTGAAAGGTGATAGACTCTTAGTTAAATCTTTCCTGGATCAAAAAACAACCTGAGGTGATATAGTGGCTCACACCTGTAATCCTAGCACTTTGGAAGGTCAAGGCAGGAAGATTGATTGAGTTTAGGAGTTCAAGACCAGCCTGGGCAACATAGGGAGAGCCTGTCTCTACAAAGAATTTAAATTTTTTTTAAAAAATTAGCCAGGTGTGATGCTATGCACCTGTGGTCCCAGCTGCTTGGGAGACTGAGGTGGGAGGACTGCTTTAGCCCAGGTAAGGTGGAAGTGAGCTGTGATCACACCACTGCCCTGCAGCCTGGGCAACAGAGACCCTATCTCAAAAAAAAAAAAAAGACCAGAAAGGTCTTTTTCTATAGAATGTTCCACACAAAAGACAGCTTTGCAGGGCCATTTCAAAATAAGTCTAAGAAATATTTTGGGGTAAAATACCTCTATTTCTTTCAGAGCCTGCTATCTGTTGTGTGATGTTGTACTAGACTCAGTTTGGAATTTGGCATTTTATTGCTACAAAGAGTCTGTTTTGTCAGTCTTAAGATCTCTGTTTTAATGTTAATGCTGGCCAGTTGTGCCAGAATTCCAAAAGGAGGAGAGTATAATGGGGTGTGTCTGATCCCCCTTCCCATCATAGACTGAGCTAATTTTTCATGTTTACTTTGGAATACCCTTGGCCAAGAGGAGGGGTCCATTCAGTAAGTTGAGGGGCCTAGAATTTTATTTTTGGTTTACAAAAATATCCTCTTCAGAGGAAAAATGCATAGAGATTAGTGGGAATGATTGAGGAGAGCTCAATCAAAAGAAGATGTTTAAAATATCTTTTTAAGTTGGTATTGATAATGTGATTTGAAGACATAAATATTTGTCAGGTTTCTGCTTGTCCCGTAATGGTTGGAAGGGCCTTGATGAAATAAGGGAGGCTGCCATGACACTTGAGTGTTGGTGAGAGGAACTAGTGTGTCCAGATTTATCAAAATCACGTGCAGAAGTTTGAGCTAGCCCCCTCTTATTAGTAGTTTCTCTGTTTTTTAAACTTGAGGCTAAGTGCCTTAGTATTTAGATTGGTTAGCTACATTATGAAGACTACTCAAACTGAACAATAGAGTATTGGGTATTAGTGGGAATAAGAAATGCATTGCTCTTTTTTTTTTTTTTTTTTTTGAGACAGAGTCTTGTTCTGTTGCCAGGCACCAGGCTGGAGTGCAGTGGCTCAATCTCGGCTTACTGCAACCTCTGTCTCCCAGATTCAAGCAATTCTCCTGCCTCAGCCTCCCGAGTAGCTGGGACCACAGGTGTGCGCCACCACGCCCAGCTAATTTTTGTATTTTTTAGTAGAGACGGGGTTTCACCATGGTCTCGATCTCTTGACCTCATGATCCGCCCGCCTCGGCCTCCCAAAGTGCTGGGATTACAGGCGTGAGCCACCATGCCCGGCCATGCATTGCTCTTTAAAGCAGCAGCCTTACTTCCATCTACATCAGTACAAGATACTGAGAGGCTTCGTGACTTTCCATTTGTAGGAAGCACACAGAAAAATAATTGAATATAGAAAAGAAAGTCTATTCTGACTTGGGGATCAGATAATAGAATGTGTTGAGTTAGATTTCCATCTACATGTTCACTCAAGTGTGGCTAGCTTTGTTCACGTCCAGTTGTTCATTGCAGTTGGGTACATAGTTCTGTTTTAATTAATTACCAATTCAGAAAATACTATTGAGATAAAGCCTTGAAGAATTTATGCATGGAATCTTTTCTTGACACATCATTGAATGACAGTGACCATTACTATAAAAAATGTAGTTATAATTCCAGCCTTTTGACTAATCCATCACTAATTTTTTTTTAAGTTGGTTAATGATAAGCAAACTGGCCCTCAGTCAGTTGTAAATTGATGACAAAGTTGTTACTATAAAGGCTTAAGACTGTCTATACCTGATGTTTTATCAGTCTGATGAGTTACGTGGAAAAGTATTTCAAAAAAATTATCAGCAAAATAATTTTTTGTTCAGATCCCTCTGAGATCTGGCAAATGAATGTATTTACCAACTAAGATTTTTTTTTAACTCACAAGTTTTCCGTATACATTGAAGAGTTCTTATAAATTTCCTTTGCAGATCCCATTCAGTGATATGCATTCTCTGCATATCACTCACAGATACTCACAGATACTCATTATGCCTAATGTAATTTTTCATTATAAATAAGGAATTATACGTTAAGATGTTCTTTTAAGACTATAGTATATCCATTTGATGGAGTTTAAAAATAAACTTTTCATCTTTAGATCTCATAAAGGTATTTGCAGCTATACAGATTTGCCCGAGAGATTGATAAGCATAAATATTTTGGCATCATTAACAATTTAAATTACTTTTTATTGCTAAATCTTTCTAAGAGGGGCTCTAAGCATTGTTGAAGACTGGCACCTATATTGTGAGAAAATATTTAAGAAATACTTTGCCACAAGAACAGAAAATCATACACCACACGTTGTTGAACAGTGAGAACACATGGACACAGGAAGGGGAGCATCACACACTGGAGTCCGTTGGGGAGGGTAGGGGAGGGACAGCAGAGGGTGGGGAGGTTGGAGAGAAATGCCAGATATAGGTGACGGGGGTGGGGGATGGAGGCAGCAAACCACATTGCCATGTATGTACCTATGCAACAATCCTGCATGATTTGCACATGTACCCCAGAACCTAAAGTATAATTTAAAAAAAAAAAAAAAACAAGCAAGTTAAAAAAAAATGATTCCATTTATAAAATGGCAGGAGTCCTGGAACTTCGGGAGGCTGAGGCAGGAGGATCACTTGAGCCTAGGAGTTCAAGACCAGCCTAGGCTACACAGCAAGGCTCTGCCATACAGAAAAAAAATAAAATAGATAGATAGATAAAATTAAAAAAAAAAAAATAGAAATACTCTGCAAGGTAAAGATTATTTGTTAATTTGATTGGGGGGGACAAGTTTAATATAAATATAAATGTAAATAATTTAACCTAGGAGAAGAAAAAGAAAATTGAAAATTGGAGCTAAAATAATTTGATTTTACCTTCAACAAGGTTATTGGCTGTCTTTCAAGTAACTGAAAGAGCGTATCTTTACGTGAATTTTAAGCATGGTCATATGATTAAGGATAAAGCAATCCAATACTCTCAGTATTTATTTCCTTGCTATTTGTCTGTTTTTTAGTTCATGAAATATCATGTTGTACTTGGTAATTTGATGCTTTTTAGATGTCCTTTAGATAGATTTTTAACCACAGTACTTCCTCTGTAGTATTGACAATGTGTTTGTCCATCTGTGGTATTGACAATGCCTAATTGTTCAGTAGAACTCCATGGTTGTAATTAGAACTTTGCACATTATTATAAATTTTTTTATCTTAGTTGTATATTCCACTACAGATAACAACCAGAAAACTAAATACAGAAATATGAATCTATCTAGAGAATGTAATGTACAAAAAAAGTCTTGGGAGATGAGTACTTTGGACTTAATTCCATTTTATTGAAACCAGAGAATAATAGGATTCAAATCCACGTGATTTTTTTCTTTTTCTTGTTTTCCCATTTTTCTTTTTTTGAATTTTTTCCTTTTTACGTTATGTTAATAATTTGTTCTTTATCTCTTTTTATCACTGAGATGAAAAATACAGCAAAGCATAAATCTTTTTTCAGGTCACCATGCTTCATTCTTCTTCTTTTATTGGGGAAGGGGCAATGGGGATCCAGAAATAAGCATAGTGTAAAAATTTTAATACAGATTCTTCTTTTTTTTTTTTGATATGGAGTCTCACTGTGTCACCCGGGCTGGAGTGCAGTGATGTAATCTTGGCTCACTGCAAACTCCCCCTCCTTGAAGTTCCAAAGAACTTCAAGCAGTTCTTTGCCTCAGCCTCCTGAGTACCTGGAATTACAGGCATGCACCACCATGTCCAGCTAGTTTTTGTATTTTTAGTAGAGGCAGGATTTCACTTTTCTGGCCCAGCTGGTCTTGAACTCTTCACCTCAGGTGATCTGCCCTTCTCGGCCTCCCAAAGTGCAGGGATTAGAGGTATGAGCCACCACATCCAGCCCAGATTCTTCTTGCATACTGTTTTAAACCGCTTCAGTTAATAAGTATTTTTGTTTGTTTTGCTTTTGACTTGTGCCCATGTATATTTTTAAAAATATAATCGTTTTTTAAAAGATACCTCCCAAATAAATACATTAAATGCATTCAAATAATACCTTTACTATATGATAACTTGTTCTAAGCTTTGTTCTTAACTATGGAGTACAAATATTAATGTAGTGTGGTTCCTGATTTTGAGGAGCTTACATTCTTGTGGAATTATTTTATTTTTGTAAGACTTTTTTTTTTTTTTTTTTTTTTTTTTGAGACGGAGTTTTGCTCTTGTTACCCAGGCTGGAGTGCAATGGCGCAATCTCGGCTCACTGCAACCTCCGCCTCCTGGTTTCAGGCAATTCTCCTGCCTCAGCCTCCTGAGTAGCTGGGATTACAGGCACGCGCCACCATGCCCAGCTAATTTTTTGTATTTTTAGTAGAGATGGGGTTTCACCATGTTGACCAGGATGGTCTTGATCTCTTGACCTCGTGATCCACCCGTCTCGGCCTCCCAAAGTGCTGGGATTACAGGCGTGAGCCACCACGCCCGGCCCGGAATTATTTTTTTTTAAAGATTATCGATATGAACATAGAAACTAGCATACTCTCCAAAAACCATGAGACTTTGAGAATTATAGGTCTAGTCCCACACCTTTTACTTCAATACATTTGATTTTCTACCTTTTTTTTTCCCCATTTTGGAGATGCCTCTATAAATCTACCTTATTTTGTTAAGACTACTGTATAGTATAGTATAATAGTGAAGTGAACAGTTCAGACAGCCACATTCGAATCCTGGCTCTTTATTCACTAGCTCTCTGATTCTTAAGGATATTACCAGTTTGTTTTAATATCTTTAGTTAAAAATCTAAAAGGTACATTCAAAACTCAAAACTTTTTTGAAATTAGCAGTAGTCTAAGATACATGGTGGTGTGAGCATATTGCAGCCATAGTGAGATTTTGAAAAGCTGGGAACTAACGGTATTTCTTGGATCCTAATTCTTTACTAAGGGCTTGAGTCCCTTATAGGAGGACTCTTTCCATTTCATATTTATTAACAATTATGAATTTGCAACACTTTCATGGAACTGTTGCCTAAAGCAGGGGTCCCAGACTTCTATGCCAAGGATCCATCCTAGGAACTGGGCTGTGCTGCAGGAGGTGAGCAATGGGCAAGCAAGCATTACCGCCTGAGCGCCTCCTCCTGTCAGATCAGGGTAGCATTAGATTCCCATAGGAGCATGAGCCCTTTTGTGAACTGCACATTTGAGGGATCTAGGCTGCACACTCCTTATGAGAATTTAATGCCTGATGATCTGAGATAGAACAATTTCATCCCAAAATCATCATCCCTTCATGCCCCTGCCTCCGTCACTCTCCCCTACACCCCTGTCTGTGAAAAATTGTCTTCCACAAAACCAGTCCCTGGTACCAAAAAGATTGGGAGCCACTGGCCTAAAGAGTAGAGGAACTGTATATTCCTATATCCAGGTTGACTGTGGATTATTATACATGTCCTGTTCAATGTTAAATACTGCATTGTTGTTAAAAGCCTAAAAAAAGAGGAACACGTATTTCATCATTTCTGTTCATTCTTCATTCCATAAATTTCCCCCTGCCTTCAGAAATGCCAGAATTACCTAGACAACTCTAGGCCAGTTGTGAAAGACATTGCCTGCTTTTGTTTGCCACTGCCTTCTTTTGTTTTTACTCTAGATAGGCATAACATGTAGAATCAGAATCTAGTCATGGTTACTCAGATGTGGACACCACATCTGACATTGAGCATTGAAGTAGAACCTTCACCAGTATCATCCATGTGAAGTTATAATTTTAATTTATTCATGTTTAGTCTGAAACATGACTACATGACTTTGTTCCAGATTTCCACTAAAAACATTTCTACCTCAACTATCTTCCACAAGCCTGGAACATTGTACTCAATTTATATCATTCTCCTAAAGCCATCTAATCAGTTATTCTGGGTAGACTTAACTGTTTTTATAGGGGAGAGGGGTAGAATTTCTGCTTTTCTGTGTGTCCAGTTATCTGTTGAGGAAGACTGGTGTTTTTTCAGAAAATTTAGTATTGAAGCTTCTAATATTTTCTGCCTTTATAAATCTTGCAGGTCATATTATTGTCCTTTTTGAGAGTGTGAAGTTTTGTTCTATTTTTGCTTTTGTTAAATAGGTTTTATTTTTATTAAATCATGACACAAATAAGTTAAACTTAACAAATCTGTTATCATTCAGTGTTACTTCACTTGAGTTACTTCACTTGGAATAATGGACTCCAGTTCCATCCAGGTTGATGCTATTGCCATTATTTCGTTCATTTCTATGGCTGAGTCCTATTCCATGGTGTGTGTGTGTGTGTGTGTGTGTGTGTGTGTGTGTATCACAATTTCCTTATCCACTCATTGATTGATCGGCATTTGGGCTGGTACCATTTTGCAGTTGCAAATTGTGTTGCTATAAATGTGTGTGATGTATCTTTTCTGTATAATGACTTCTTTTCCTTTGAGTAAATACCCAGTAGTGGGATTGATTAATCAAATGATGGTTCTACTTTTAGTTCTTGAAGGAATCTGCACACCGTTTTTCATAGTGATTGTAATAGTTTACAATCCCACCAGCATCGTAAAGGTGTTCCTTTTTCACCACATCTATGTTACCATCTGTTATTTTTTTATTTTTTTATTATGGCCATTCTTGCAGGAGTAAGGTGGTATGCATTGTGGTTTTGATTTGCATTTCCCTGATCATTAGTGATGTTCAGCATTTTTAAATATATTTGTTGTCTATTTGTATATCTTCTTTGGAGAATTGTCTATTCATGTCCTTAACCCACTTTCTGATGGGGTGTTTTTTTTCTTGCTGATTTGTTTGAGTTCCTTTTAGATTCTAGATATTAGCCTTTGCCGAATGTATAGATTGTGAAGATTTTCTCCCACTTTGTGGGTTGTCTGTTTACTCTGCTGATTATTGAATAGGGTGTCCTTTCCCCACTTTATGTTTTTGTTTGCCTTGAGAAATTGTTGACAGTTTTTACATCACTTAATGGGAAACTAAAATTGGAGTTAGACTTTACCAATGTGCTTTTTCCAAATCATGAATTGTTCAACAAGTTTTCATTTCCCACCTGTTGAGATATTCATTTTGATGTTTTTGTTTTCTGCTGTGTCTAATTTACATCCTACTTTCCCAGGTGAGTATCGAGGGCTTTTCAAAATCAATTAGAAAATAAAAGTATTGTTTTGTAAAACCCATTGCTTTGAACATGGCTGTTTAACACTTACCTTTTTATACCTACTGAACAAGATGTTTATAGTTTGTCGCATCATATATATTTAATGTATTCATTAGCCAAAAAAAAAAAGAGTGAGCAAGAATTGCAATTTAAATAGTAAGTATGATTCCATCTGCTTTCTCTCTTAGCATGTACCCGGGAGTGAATGGGCAGTGGGAGACATGAATCTGTTGTTCCCCAGTTGGTTTTAGTTACTGTGTTCAACTCGTATCACAAGTGTTTCTCTGTATAATATGTATATTTTTATAACCTGATCCCTAAAAACACACCAACAACTGAAAAAAAACGTAAGCTATCCCAAGCACTGGAAGAAAAACTGGCTGTGCCATACTTACTGGAAGAGAATACGTTGGTCTCTAATTGTTTTTTTCCAGGATAATTTCAACAAATGTACAATTTATGCCTTACATCTTAACTTTAGAACTAACTTCATCATAAGATGTGACTCCTCAGTGTTAAGTGCCTGCTAGATGCCAGGTGCAGTGATAGGTCCTGAAATGATGAACATTTAGTTTTGTCCTTCAAATAACTCTCAATTTTTATACCTCATAAGTAAGGAAGGGCAACTACAGGTAATGGAAGAAGAGAAGAGTGTCATATAGTTACAGGCAAATACTTACAAATTGCTATAAGATGACCTAAAGTAGTTATTTTGAATGTTGCTAGCTTAAAAAAAGTCGGGGGGGAGGGAATCAGTAAGTTTTTTCAACATTTTATATGTATGGAAGGGAGTTGCTAAACTCTGTGGAGCCTAAAGTAACTATAAGCAAGTGTTTCTATCCAGAAAGATCTCATAAAATTCTATAGCATTTTCAGATATGCTAGTCTAGACAGTGCTACTTGAATATCATGCCATTTTAATTGTTCCTGTCCTTACATCGTGCATAATGTTTCCCTTTAGGTTTCTATATATGCTGTACCAGAAAAGGTTGGTCAAGTTCACCATGCCTTCAAAACAACTGTGAAGCTTCTCGAGTTTTTTCAAAACTACTTTGAAATTCAGTACCCACTTAAGAAATTGGGTAAGAATCAAATAGTGTCTCTGATTTTTGTTATAATTAGAACCTAGATTTATTTTGCGAATGTTTTTTAAAAGGAAGTTCTGCCCAAGTTGTTTGCAGATAAAACCAAAAAAACATTACTAATGCTTTAAAATTGTATTTGTTAAGATTATTTAGATTTCATGAATATATCCAAACTTGGAACTTCAAACACTTAAGTTTCTTGGGCTGTAAAAAAGTTTATAGAGCTGCATAAGTAGGAACTTGCTTAGGACTTAGTCTGCAATTTGACTAATTGTAACTTCCAAGAAATACCTGATTCAAATACTAAAAACTGAGTAATGGGAGCTCAGGAAAGCAAGAGCATTTCAGTACTGTAGCTAGTCCTAGACAGTAGAGTATTGGCCATGAACTTTGTCCTTCTTGTTCTGGGAAGCTGATTGATTTGTGAAGGAATTAGGCATCTCTTTCCTCACTAAGACACAGTGGTCCAGTGACTCTAAAAGGGTTTGAACAGGTCTGCCTCAGCTGACATGTGGGTAGGGAGCATGCAGATTTAGAATAAGGAAGATTCCATTTATTAGAAGCATAAGAAGAATTCATTGCTTTCACAATGATAAACCACTGAATAAAATATTTTGAGTAGAAAATGCCAAAAGATGAGGGAAAGTTGATCACTTATTTCCTGTTATGTCTAGATTTGGTGGCTATTCCTGACTTCAGAGCAGCAGCAATGGAAAACTGGGGTTTGGTCACCCTTCAAGAGGAGATGCTTCTGTATGACAATAACACTTCTTCAGTGGCGGATAGAAAACTGATGACTAAAATCATTGCTCATGAGGTGGCCCACCAGGTATTAGCAACCAGGGCTGTTACATGTCACACCTGGAGTTATTGTTAGCATTTAGATGCTAATAATTCTTCAACTCTTTTTTTTTTAAGTATTGCCTTTTTTAGTAATAGAAAAATGCTTTTTAAACACAAACAATTTTCCAATGAAAATGCTATCAGTTGTTGATGTGTGACTTTGCAGGTTAAAGGATTTTCACATCTGTCTTTCTTCATAACTTCTCTAGGGTAGGTATTAATCACATTTCACAGATGTAAAAACTGAGACTCAGTTTAAATAAATGGCCTGCCATAAGTCATATAGCTAATAAGTGGCAGCACTTGGTCCATGTAGAGCCACTATCTCTTCAAGATTTCTTTTTCCCCCTCAGTAATACACAGCTGCCTCACCTCTGACAAATGGCCACTGCCCAGTATAACTTTGTGGGGAAGAATCCCTTTCTTTAAGTTGCACTCTTCTGACAACTCGAATGGTAGCTGTCAGGGCTGGATTTTTTATTCATCTCTTGCTGGAATGGGGTTCTCTGTTAATTTTTTTAATTTTGGAGAGGGGGTTTCTGAGAAAATGGCAAAGGTACTGTTTGTGTGATATGGAGAGAAAGATGATTATATGGGTACATAGCACGCCCATTCTTCCCTGATACCTTGTCTGTTGTGCCCTGGATGAGGTGATTAACTAGAATTGGATATGGTTTGGGTGATGTCATGACAGCAACAGGTTAGGAATAGGATGTATTCTAGTCAGCTTATTTCCTACTTCAAACACCATGTATGAATCTAGCCCTTGTGAAGACTTCATGACAAACTGGCATATGAAGCACATTCTTATTTGCTTTAAAAATAGGTCATATAGGTAAGTTGTCTTTTGGGGGATCTCCTCTATGTCTGTTATTTCTGAAGCCACCTGCCACCATTTGGGACTATTACTCTGTTATTTCCTCTTTAGGACTTATAAATCATCTTCCTCTGAAACAGGTTTGAAGATAATATCATAGAGAAATATGTTACTGTAATTCTCAGAGGTATTTTGTTTTATGCAGTAACCTCATCTTTTTGCTGCTGATTTGAGATAAGCCTTAGGCCACACTGACCAAATTACATATCTTATAACTACTTTTTATTTCAAGGACTTTTTAGATACATTTTTTTAAAGGGACTCTCCTGTTACTTTTTTCCTTCCTCTTTTCTTCTATCTCATAGAAGGAAATATTTAATATCTTTCTGACTTCATTTGTTTATAGATATGCCATCTTTTTTTAAGAAACAAGATCTTACGCTGTCACCCAGGCTGGAGTGCAGTGGCATGATCATAGCTCACTGCAACTTTGAACTCTTGGGCTCAAGTGATCCTCCCACCTCAGCCTCTCAAGTAGCTAGGACCACAGGCATGCATCACCATGCCTGGCTTAATTTTTTTGTAGAGACAGAGTCTTGCTATGTTGTCCATGCTGGCTTGAACTCCTGGCCTTAAGAAATCCTTAAGGAATGTTATTTGAATTCTGGTTTGAATCATGCAAATACTGTCTTCAATTTGGGCAACTGAGGAGAAACAAAGTTATAGGCTTTCTGACTACAGAAACATCTCTCATATAGAGACTTTTTAGTTATTATGGATGGTAGTAGATATAATGGAAAATAATCTTACTAACTTGATATTAGAAAGTAGAAAAAGTCATTATCTAGGAAATCTCACTTTATGAGTTGGCCAAAAAAAGTTTTAATTTCCCTATATTCATGCTATATTCCATGTTTATTAAATTGATAAATATGCTAATAACCTTTCTTGCTTGTTTTCCCATTCAGTTAAGGTAAAATGTTAAAATTTCTATTTTATTTTTAAAGTAAATTTATACAACTTTTATAAGTTTTAAATTAATTTGAATACAGTTTAACTATAAGTGTACTTTTAAGATATTATAATCAAGTTATGGGTGACTAATATGACACTTCAGCCAATTATTTAAAAGAAATTCCTGAGGATATAAATATACTGTGGGTTGTTTTCTCTCCCTCAGTGGTTTGGCAATCTGGTGACAATGCGGTGGTGGAATGATCTATGGCTAAATGAAGGTTTTGCCACTTTCATGGAGTATTTCTCTTTGGAAAAAATATTCAAAGAGCTTTCTAGTGTAAGTACAGAGTATCTTTGGCCTACTATGAATGCTAGGAGGAAAAATAGTCAAATCACATTTTCATGTATTTTCTGTGCATCTGGAGTAATGAAAATGTTTCTAGGAAGGTATGCCAAGCTTGACCTTGGTTACTGATATCTATACCTTTTGAGATTTGATAGTGAAAATTATGCTACTATTTATTGATGTGTTTCATTGAAAGCTGAACTTGTATAAGATTATTTCATATTTTTGTCACTAAGATGAACATTTCAAACTGTTTTGCAACATTTTCTTCTAAAGAGTTGTAGTTCTGCTTGCAGGAATTTAGATAAAGTTGCAAATTCCTTTTTGCAAAATTTAAAGTGTGTAAAAAGAGAAAAAAATTAAAACATTTTGTAGCATTACTGTTTCTTTACTATCACAATGTACATTCTTGTAATAATGGTATATAAGTTGTTACAAATAAATAATTTGCCCTTTTTAAGGTACAAACCACATTTTATGCCTTTTTCCAAAGATTAGAAATAGCATTTCAATACAGAGAGGTATAATAGTGTTGTCACTGTGGTATGAGACTCTCAGGAAATATTTCTAGTACTTAGGGATATTCAGACACACTAGCCCAGATATTATCAAGATAACTCAAACAGCAGGTGGGAAAGTGTAAAGATACCTTCCAACCTTGAATTTTTTTGACTTTCTATTAAACTTCCTGATATTAAACTTATGAACCAAGATGGCTTTTAAAACAGAAGTACTCTTAGAGCTTTTGATTTTAAATTTTTGATAGGGCTTGTTCAAAAATTTCAAATGGTAGGAGAAATCAACCGATGTTAATTGATGAATATCAAGTGGTAGCTAGAGTACTAAGAAAGATATTCTAAATCTGTGTATGCTACTTAATTAAGCAATGAGATACACAGTTTGACCACTTGGTGGTGCCCAGCATGTGCAAAAACGTCTAATACATGTTCTAGGGGAGCTCATCTGCTGACCTCTTAAAGAATTCTTTCTGTTGAAGAGTTATATTTTATTTAAAATGGACCTCAGTTAAGGGAAATATATATTTTCTCAATAGAAACGCTAGGCTATATATAAGAAATAAGCATAAGGACCGGTTTTTGTTCTTTCTCTTTTTAAATTTCAGGTTTCATTTAGAAAATATATATGCTAACCTTTTTAGAATATTCATCATGTGTACCCAGAGTTGGCATTTGTTTACTTTGGTAATAGATTCTTAATTTTTCATATGCTATTGTTTAGGAAATGCTAATTTTCATGTGGCCATGTTATAATTGTAATTTTAAATTTAAGGAATATTAATGAAGATCGCAATCTTCCTACATTTTTGAAAGCTTATATTCTGAAGTTTAGTGACACATCATTTTTTTGCTAATGATCTTACATAATAATTAGTCTAATTCATGTAAATAATTACTATACTTTTGCGTTTGACACTATTCATGATACTCTAACCTTTTCATTTTTTTAAAGTACGAAGATTTCTTAGATGCTCGATTTAAAACCATGAAGAGAGATTCCTTAAATTCAACTCGTCTGTTATCACCACCATCTGTTCAGACTGCAGAACAAATTATTGGAATGTTTGATTCTTTTTACTATTTAAAGGTATTACTGTGAACAAAAAGGTAGTTGGAGTGGGTTTCAAATTTCATATGTGAGTAAGCTGCATGATTTAGATTATTTTAAAGATTAAATTTTTTTTCAGGTATTAATGTTAAACTTTAAAATGTTTGCTTATATATATATATCTTAGTCTTAACTTTTTTGTGAGTTTTTACCTTTCTCTAATTCTCATTTAAGTTGTATGACTAGTATTCCAGACAATTAACCAGATCTTATAGCAATCCATCTTTTAAAGTCAGTTTACACTCCAGATTTACAGGTAGAGTATGTTTGAGGAAGGTCCTAAGCAAGCTTTTGGCTGTGTTACTCAGAAATGAGATATGCTCTCAAGTCAGGATTGCCAAAACAAGTAAGCAAAAAAGATTTTAAGAATTGAAGATTAGATTGCAGGATCTGAAACATACACTCTGGGTTTCAAAGTAAAGAAAAAGCAGAAAGTTAAACCCCATTCGAATCACCGTGGGTCAGAGAATGAAAGAATAGGAATAATAGTGTCATTCACATTTATATTGTGGGGAGGGATGAATGTTATGGCTGTCAGACTAGATAGAGTAGAAAATACATAAAATGTGTGAGATACAGTCTGTGCCATCAAGTAGTTGAAAGTTTAGGTGGTTGGTACTTGTGGAGGAATAAGAGGTAATATGTACTGAGTGGGGCAGAGAATTTTTGCCTAGGATAACGAAGAGAAATTTGGGGGAGAAAAATGGGAATTGAGATGCTTTAAATAATTAAAATATACGTAAGGGGAATGGGGCGTATAGGGTAGTGCGGGAATGGGACGTATAGGGTAGTGCAGGAATGGGACGTATAGGGTAGTGCAGGAATGGGACGTATAGGGTAGTGCAGGAATGGAACAATGAGATCTGCAAAGAAAATGAAGTACTAATGGGCAAGTATGTTTTTTTCTGAGATTCAGTGTTTGACTGCAGTGGAAGCCTCGTGAAGAGGGGAAGGAAAGTTGAGTGGGGCCCAGTTGTAGAAGGCTCTGGATACCATAAGGAATCCTCTTTTCCTGTGTAATGGGAAGCTTGAAAAGACTTTTGGACAGTGAAATAACTTGATTAAAGTTACTATTTAGGAAAAGTAAATTGGTTTCAGTTTATAAAGTAGATTTAAGTGGAGAGAAATATAAAGTCAGGAAATTGCTGCCAAAGTCTAGGCATGAAATGATAAAAGTTCGAAATGAGGAGTGCTAGTAAGGGTGGAAAGAAAACAATGGGTATAAAAAATACTGGGCAGGGAAAGAAATTCTTAGTGACAGGGTAAGGCAGGTAAAGAAAGAGGCAGAAATGTTTTTCAGGTTCAAACCTGACTGACAGGAAGAATTACTGCACAGGTACTTTTAACAAACAAGAAAATCAGGAGTTCAGTTAGCTATATGAAATCTATTCCAATTAGAGCTACTGCTATGATTTTTGAAGCCCATAATGGACCTGTCAATACAGAAAATTTAAAACTTGAGGTTCTGTTATTATACCAAACTTAAACAGTGCAGTTATTTCAGCATTTGAAATCCTGCTTAAAATGCTCTAAGTTCAGTATATAATAACAAAACAGAGTCATAACAGAGTTCTGTCTCTGACCCCAGCCCTCTTATCCCAGAATTCAGTGTCTTCTGAACATGTAGTTTCCACATCATAGTCAATCCCTGTCAACATGGTAACTACGTGTATCAGAATTGGGAATTTGGAAAATATTCTATAAGAAAAGTAGGATACTAGATAACTTATCCAGTTATCCCTACTGGCGCTTACTTGGAGTATTGTGTGTAAGAAGGTAAGCGCCGGTAGGGAAATATGTTAGCAGACATATTCTGTTTGGTCTTTATAATCATCAAGCCTAATTCTGATGCAGGTTGCCTTGTAAGAATTCATTCATTTAGCAAATCTTACAAGTACTAACCGTGTACCAGGCATTGTTCTAGGTGCTGGGTTATATCAGGGAAGAAGATGGACCATCTCTTTTTTGAAGCTGTCATTTCAGGAGTCAAAGGTAGAGACAGCCAGTATACAAATGAATGAATAAATAGGTATTGTGTTAAGTAATAAGTGCTAACATGAAAATAAAATATGATAAGGGAAATGAGAATGACAAAGGAATATAATATAAAATATATTTATAATATAATATGGTTGAGAAGTTTTCCTGTATGGTGACATTTGAACACCGCCTAAGGCGGTGTTGTTTTGACTAGTCTTGGGTGCTGGGGTTGTATATTATTCTTTCAAGTGTGTATAAATATTGTGCCACGTTTTTCTACTTCATTTTATACTTGTTTCCTTCTATAGATGTATATATACTTAATGAAAATTGAGGTTCAGAGTATGACACATTTCCTCTTCTCCCTTTTCCTTACTGCCTTTTTAGGCAATAGCTAATAGAGTAGTTTGTTTTGTTTTAGGGTGTGGGAGAGAGTGGAGTAGGTACTTAATGTATATAAATATACTTGCTACTACATCGTATTACTAATTTAATTCACACTGTGTCCTTCTTGTGGACGTGAAAGTACTAGTGAAATGTGGTGATCTTGATGTATAACAGTTTCCCATTTTCCTCATCCCTGTTGACCACTGGGCAGTAGCTAACAGAGTAGTTGTCAAATGGAGTATTTGAGGTGAGGGGGAGGGACGGGGAAGGTAGGAAAATGCACTTACGTTTTTACTACTCATTGTATTAATTCATAGGGTGCCCAGACTGAAAGGTACGTAATGAACCACGGGATTCCAAATGTATAACAATCTCCTCTTTCCCTTTCCCTTACTGCCCATGTGGGCAATACTTAGAGTAGTTTGGGTTTATTGAAGATATTTTTCTAGGAGAGAGAAAGTGGTTTCAGAGTAAGAGTATACGCTTTTAAAATGTATACGAATGTTTTTGCTACTTTTTTGTCACTACCTTTCTTACCTTGTCCTTTCCATGGATGGATGAGGAAAATTGAGGTTCAGCCTGTAACAACTCTCCTCGTTTCCCCTTCCCTTAGATTGCCTGTGTGGGCAGTGTCTGAGAGAATAGTTGATTAGCTTCAGGGATTCTTCTGTGAGTATTGGGGTATATACTTTTGTATATGTATGTACACATTTTTACTTCTTCATTATAGTGTTTCATTGGGTACCTGGTCCTTCACTTGGACATGTAGGTTCCTAAAGAGCCATGGAGTTATGGATGTATAACAATCTCTTCTCCCTTAACTCTTTTTATGTATATGGGTAATAATTTTAAAGTAGCTTGAATTTTTTGAAGTTTTGACGGGTGGGAGGGGTCTAAGGGCAGAATATATACTCTTAAAAATGTATATATACTTTTCATTACTATATTGTATTAGTTCATGCTGTATCCAGTCCACTGCTTGGACTTACAGGTACCTAATTAAACGTGGAGGTCCGGATGTATGAAAATCTCCTCTTTTCCCCTTTCCTTATTGCCTGTGTGGGCAATAATTATAGAGTAGTATAGATGGTTTTTCTTTTTCACTCCATCTCCCTGTCTCCAGGAGGGTGGGTGTGTACTTTTTGAAATGTATATAAATGTTCTCGCTCCTTTTTCCAGTTGCTTCATTGTGTACCTAGGCCTTGCCATGATTGCTTAGGTACGTAATGAAAATTGAGGTTCATTCTATGAAAAATCTCCCCTTCTCCCCTTCCCTTATTGCCTGTCTGGGCAATGGCTAGTAGAGTAGTTGTTTAAGGGTTTGTGTTTTTTGTTTGTTTTTTTGCTTTTGATGGGGGGAGGTGGGGGATTTCTGGGTTTGTCTTTGTCTTTTGTTTAAATGTGTATACAAGTTTGCTAGTATTTGTTGTTGTTCTTTCACTCTCAAGCCAGTTGTAGGAATCAAATGTAATGAGGGACCCAGACCCAGGATTGTGGTAAATATTCTTTTCCTTCCTCAGAGCCTGTGTACACAAACAATAGTATATGAGCACTGCAGGGCTTTGGTTTTGGCTTTTTGCTTTTGAGGGTGTTAATGAGGAGTGGGATTGTGAGAGGAAAAGGCAAGATACATAATTTTTTTAAATGTGTATAAATGTTTTGCCACTTTTTTGTGTTAACTTTATTTTGAATCTTGTCCTCTGCATGACTGCTTAGGTAGAAATAAAGTTGAGATTGGCTCTATGAAAAATCTCCCATACTCCCCATCCCTCATTGCCTAGTGGGCAATGGTAGAGTAGATGTTTGGTTTCTTTTGGGAGGTGTCGGTGTGGTGTGTGTTTTTGTGTGTGTATACACACACACACACACACACAAGAACACACATTTATGTGTATATACATTTTATATACTATATATATATACACACACACACAAGTATTTTAATATATATAAATATTTGCTAAATGCTGTGTGTTATATAACGTGATGCCAGTCCTCTGCTGGGACATGTATGTACATAATGAAACGTGGAGGTCCAGACGTATGATAGCTCTCCTCTGTTTCCCTTCCCTTGTTGCCTGCAGGGGCAATCATTTCATATCTTGGGTTTTTTATTGTTTAATTTTTATTTTTTTGCAGGGAGGGGTTCTTTGGGTGGGTAGTGGTTAGGGGAAAAGGACAGTGTCTATACTTTTTAAAGATGTATATAAATGTTTTCATGTTACTGGTTTTGTACCTAGTCCTTTGTGTGGATATATAGGTACCTAGTGAAAATCGAGGATCAGTGTATGACAAATCTCCCATCCTCCCCTTTCCTTATTGCCTGTTTCGGCAATAGCAAATAGAATAGTTGTGTGTCGTTTACTTACTTGTCTGTTTTGTAGAGATTTTCTGTTTTTCTTAGGGAAATATTCTTAATAAGTATAAATATGTTTTCATATCTTTATTTTGTTTTGTTGTCTTTTGCATGGCTATGTAGGGACATAATGAAAGTTGAGTTTCATAATATGACAGCTCACTTCTTCCTCTCCTACATATTCCTCACTTAGCAGTAGTTAGTATGGTTGTTTTGTGGTTATTTTATTTTATTCTCTAGGATCTATTCCATTAAGGATGCAAACATAGAGATGAACATACATAATTTGCTGCTTTTTTCCTTCATTATTTTCCTTTAACACTTAGTCCTTTGCAGGGGTCTGACTGTACCTAACAAAAATAAAGACCTACTAAATCCCTGCCATCTGGCTGGAAGGTGTAGCAGTGTAGTGATGTAGCTAATGGCAGCAGGTGTGCAGCAGATAAGATGGGAAAGACACTTGGATATGGTTGAGCTGTGCAAACTAATTAGATCCAGCATTTCTTATATTGATTCAGATTGAATGAGATAGCGAAAAGGGACCTGTGCTTTTGTAAATTCTAGAAAGGCAAGAGGACAGTACTGAATAAAGGTGTGTTTAAACTTCATTGCTGATGTATCTCTTAGTAACTAGTAAACCGGTGAAGCTGATAAGCCAATGAAAGTCCTGTCTAAAACTCATTTGCAAACCCTTAAGAGTAGCTTCTTTTTGAGGCCTGGAATTCTGATTCATCTATAGAAGTTTATTATGATTCCATCAATAACATAGCTTGCGTACCTAGTAGAAATTGTTTCTTGGAATGAACCTTTTGAGTTATCGACGTGGCTCCGATGAATAACAACATGAGCCCTAAAACTAATCCAAAAGGAATTTTCTCTTTCAACCCCCACATCTGGCAAGACAAGCTGGCCCTTTCCTACCAGAGTTCTTTGTGTGGCTGCATCTTTCTCCTCTGTTCTCCATTGTATGCTTTCCATTTTGAGTTTCGTGCCTACACAGTTAGATGTCTTCTTCACTGGAATTCACAAATTGTATTTTGGTGCATATGGTGTATCCAGACCTGTATGTTCGCTTTAAGCATTCTTATATCACCGTGTCTCTTTATCTACCATATGGTAAATGTTAAAACTCCGCATTTGTCTGCATCAAAGAAAATGCATGTGCACACATTCTCCCTCCCTCCCTCTCTGCTTTCCTCCCTCCCTTCAAGCCTCTTAACATTGTTTGTTTTCTCCTTTATGATTCTTCTACTCCATGCTGAAGATTTGCCATATTACTATTTTGGTAACATTGAGTGATAGAACTCCTAGAAAATTTGCAAAGCACTGTTATAGACTGTATATCAAACTCTCAGGTTCTAGTGTTGAAAAATTAGCCTATACTTTGTTATTACTTATACCTGCTGCTGTAGGAAAAAAAAATGTTTATTCATGACACATTTAAATTTGATCATAAGTGAAAGAAAAAAGGGAACCTTTTTGGAGTTAGTCATGGTAGTCATTAGTGATATTTCTGAACAGTTCTTAATTTAAAATACTTCAGAGGAAGTAAAGGTGATGGCTTAGCTGGAGGAAATGCTCCAGAAGTTTCAACTGTATAAACCATCAGTACAATAATACTCTGCGTATGTATGTGTATGTAAAATGAGAATTACGGCATAATTGGAGCATTTGCATTAATCAACAAACTCACATTGAGACAAAACTTAGTCTTACAGCGGTCTTGATGAAAGCCAAGTGTTCCATGTTGCTGTGAAGAACAGTCTCTTTCAAATACTTTGGAAAGTAGCTACTTGGAAACTTGTAAAGGTATTACACTTTTATAGTTAAACCCCTATAGAGATCTTCAATTCCTTGAGTCTGAGCTTGTGGGTGGAATTCTAAATTTGTATTATAATCTGTCTTTTGGGAAAGATTTTGAAAATATGTATCTATAATATTGTATATGCAAATTGTGTTGTTTCACTTGTAAAGGGAAAAGGCTTATTTTTCTTTATATTTCTGATAACCTGTTTTGCATATGACCAGCACTGACTAAAAGGCATGTTTAACTGCAAACACTGTTGCTTTTTTGTGAAATGAAAATAAAAGTATTTAAATACAAATATTGTGTGGCCTTTTTGGATTTATATATGTATATATATAAAGTGCTATTTCTTCTTGGGTTATGGCCTCTACCTGGGCAGTTCCTGTATTCATTGTCTTTTGTGGTTAGTTTTGTGTTTCACCAGTATCCAGTATCTTTGACTCCACTTGTAGGTGCCCTTACTGGGCTCCTGTGCACTGCCCCACACCCTGCTCTGTCACCAGCCCCATTGTGATGGCATAAGAGCCCAGCTGCCCAGTGCCCCACCCGGACACAGACTAGTGGGTGACTCAGGACTACCCTCTCCATTTCTGACCATTGTATTGGTCTGTGCACAACTTCCCAAACATGGGGAATTTTTTGAGTAAATTTCTTTATTGGTTCCAACGCAGGCCCCAGCAGCAGTGGCAACTGCAAGGGTCACCTCCGGTCTATCCAGACACTCTGGCTGTCCAGGTTCAGCCCGCAGTTCCTGCACGTGCGCCAGCCTCACAAGGGTCACCTCCTCTGTATGCAGACTCTTCATGTGGCCAGGTTCAGCCCGCAGTTCCTGCACGTGCGCCGGCCTCACAAGGGTCACCTCCTCTGTATGCAGACTCTTCAGCCGGCCAGGACCACCCTGCAGTTCCTGCGCGTGCACCACCCCGGGGAGCGCTATACTTTCATCAATTTTTTTTGACCCCTGAGCCTGGCCTTCAGCTCTGTATTGCAGTCAGTTGCAACATCCTGAGTGACGAACGACGGGACCCTCCTCCTCTTGTCTTGAGGCACCCCACGAGGAAGACACCACACAACTTTGCAGACAGCAGAAGCACCGTGGGGATCCCTCCTGTAAAAGACGGAGTCCCAAATACAGAGCTGAGGGCAGAGGAGGAGCCGATGGACATCGACGATCAGGTAGAGACCCAGGGGCAGGAGGAGGAGAAAGGGGGCCCCTGTAGCAGTGGGGGAGCAGCATCTATCTCGAGGCCCCTGGAGACTCAGGGAAACCTTGCTTCCGTCGACTGCAGTCCCAGGGCCTTAAAGGGAAATGCCCATAGCAGGAGCCTGACAGAAATGAACAGGACTGACAAGGCCCAGGTGCCTGTGAGTTCCCACTCCAAGGGCCATGGAGTGCCCAGCGCACACAGCCCTGCAGGAGGCGTCCTTCCCTTTGGGAAGCCTGACCCAGTGTGGGGATCACTCCAGCATAGAGACCCCTAAGTGTCTCCGCCATAATGGAGCTTGAGCCCAGACACATTTCTCCCTCCCTGGAAGCAGTCGAGCTGAGGGAAAGAAGGAACTGAAAGGAGTTTGATTTTGCAAAAGTCTATTTCTAGTTCACTGACCTAATATTATGGCTGGGTGAAGCCTGTGTGGTTTTATTAGACATTGTGTTTCTTGAAGTTTTTGTACTGGGCTAGTTTTATCACTTTGTTTACCAGGTATTCACTGAAGCTTGCGATTATTCGCATGCCATTTGAAATTGTTGTCCTCAAGATTTATCGCTTGCTTTGACAGTTGTAAAATGTTATCTTATTCCTGTAAGTAGAAAAGGTCATCTGTTTGTTTTATGATTTTTTGGATCAATCTTTACGTACTAGTTTTATCTTGATCCCCAGGCTTGCAATGTTCTATTCCCCTTTGTTGTAATGATTTGACGTCAGCCATTGTGGGCTGAAAAGTATATAATGAGACCCTGTGCATGAAATAAACTGCTGACTGGGGCATTGCCTCATCAGTCCTCCAGACCCCATCTTTCTGACATTCTTTTCTTCTGCACACTCTCTCTTCCAGGAATTGGGGCCCAGTTCCATCCTAAGAGGCCCCAACAACCCAGCTCCAGCAGTGCTCCCTGGCCCAGTTCCTGGCTGTTCCCACTGGCAGAAAGACCACCTCAGCAACACCTCTGATACCACAATGGAGTGGGAGGACACCCAGCCCAAGGATGCTGCAGCTCCTGCAGTAGGCAGCTGTTCCCTACCCGCAGCTGGCAGCCACAGTCTTCGACTGGTCCCTCCCCAGGAATGGAGGTGGGAGAGAGACGTGGGGCCCCTACCCGCTAAACGTCCCTGCAAATCCCTGGAACGATTCAGAGGCACCACAGGTGGATGTAGAGGACCAAGATCCAGAAGACTTAAAAATCGGCGACATGGAAGAAACTACAATATGTGATAAACTGCAGTGCCAGCCAGCCTGCCCCGATGTCTCCCCACCCTGCCCCGATGTCTCCCCACCCTGCCCCAACCCATCTACATGTCACAAATCCCAGCTCCAAACAATATAAACATGTGTCTAAATCCTAGACAATTTTTAGTTCTCTATTCTTTCTGAAAAATATTTGGCTTACTGTTTTTAGTTTAAAATAGTATCTGAGGGTCATTACTGTAATTAATTAAGATTATTTTTTGGATAATCAAAATATGCTTGAAAAGTAATAGAGTGTTTTTTTTCATTTTAGAAAATAAATGCAAGGCTAACCTTTAATTTTCTTAGCTGTCATGGTAAATCAAAATTAACTACAGCTTAAATTTGTATTGGTAGTCAATAGTAGGTGATCACTCAACAATCTGTATTTGAAGTAGACCAAATTTCAGTTTAATCATGTAATAGTAATTTTTTTTTATGTTTTTGATGTCTTCTCAAAAATCTATCCACTGTTTACTATTGACGCCCCAAAGACCACTGTGATGTTGAATTTTATGTGTTAACTTGACTGGGCCAGGGTATGCCCAGATATCTGGTTATACATTATTTCTGGGTATGTTTGTGAGGGTGTCTCCAGGAGAGATTAGCTTTGAATTGGTAAACTGGTTAAAGCAAATTTTCCTCTCTGATGTGGCTGGGCATCTTCCAACCCACTGAGGACCTGAATAAAACAAAGCTGAATTTTCTCTCTCTGCCTAACTGCTTGAGTTATAGCACTGGTCTTCTTTTCTTGAACTGGGACTTCCAGTATTGGTACTCCTGGTTCTTAGGCCTTTAGGCTTAGACTCCAATTTACACTATTATCTTTCAGAGTCTCCAGATTATAGATGACAGACTACAGAACTTCCCAGCCTCCATAATCATGCAATCAATTATTAAAACTTTTTATAATTATTTTATTCATTTTGTTGTAGAGGTGGGGTCTTGCTATATTGCCCTGGCTGGTCTCAAATTCCCAGACTCAAGTGATCTTCCCACGTTGGCCTCCCAAAGTGCTGGGATTATAGGTGTCAGTCACCATAGCCAACGGTCAATTACTTGTGGTAAATATCTATCAATCAATCAATCTATCTATCTATCATCTATCTATCTATCATCTATCTATCTATTATCTATCTATCTATCATCTATCTTTCAAATCTCCTATTAGTGCTGAGAACCTGACTAATACAACCATTATAAAAATCTGTTTGTCGGGCAAATCTTAATGGATATATGGCCCTGAGTGAGAATGTCTCTCCATAGAGTCTTAGCATGGTTTCAGAATGAGAAATAAGGAAAAGTTATTTATAGAGTTTGAAAGTCTGGGCTGGGTGATCTTAAGGCAGGCCTTGGAAGGTTGAGACCTTATAGGAGTTTGTCAAAGTTTAGGACATAATAGTTTTGGATATGCAGATAACAAAGATGAGGGTCTCCAAGAGAATCTGGATGAACAAGCTGTTAATCTTGATAAATAAACTCGTTAGTTAATACAGTCTTGTGTTGTAGTAGCAGATGTTTAATGGAACGAGAAGCTAAGTTGTTTTGCTTGATCCCAGCATTGTGTAACACAGGGACAAGAAAGTATGCCTGGCACAAGCATTAGCATGGGGTAGGGAATTATGTTAGTTTAAATTTCTTGATTTTATATTGGATCTGTCAAATCATTAATTATACAATAGAGGACTAAAATTCTGAATTGCCATTTCTTAAAACCAGTTGAAAGTGCAATTGTAAGATTTCTCATTTTTCTCCTGTGATAAAGGGGCAGATTAGTTCTTATTTTCATATATAACTAACTTAATATTAGTGATTCTATTGATGTTTCCAGCTAATATGATATTTTAAATCATAGTATAAGATTTTAATAAATGAATTCCTTATTTAATTGTGCTGAAACCAGATGTCAAACCTCTCTGAAGTCTGCACATACTGAATTAATTTTGAAGAGTATTCATTAAGACCTTGATTTAAAATTGTGTAAGTGCTGATGGAAAAAGAAATAAAGTTTGTGGAAAAATTATTTCTTAATAAAATAATATAATTTTCATATGTTACCATAAAGAAGATTTAAAATAAAATCGAGAAGTCTAAAATACTGACCTATTAATAGAAATAATATTTTGTATAAAATATCACTGATGACAAATATCTTGAATTAATATTAAAAATTTTAATAGTAAAAGAAAAAATAGCCTTAAATGTTTGTTCAATAGAAAAAAATAAATGGAAGATTTTACAGAGATGTAGCCATTACAATTACATTCATGCAAACGTTTGAATTATGTAAAATTGTATATGGGATAACTCAAGTGTAATGAAACCAGAAAATCATATTTGCTGAATATATAATTTTATGGCAGACATTATCAATTGCCTGCCAAATATCTAGTTTATTCCATTTTACTTGCACTGATGTTTGAAAGGGAGAAATACCCACCTAAGCACAATCATGTCCCAAATTTCTTTAAGATACAGGTGGCCAAATGTTTTTCTGCTATGGATTTCTGGGAAACTTTTGTTTTATTGACTTAAGAACTGTTGCATCCTCTTTGATGTCTCCTTCTTCTTTCTGGGCGGACTATAGGGAACAGCTACCTTGCCAATATGAGGTTGCCATGAAGATACAGCTGTGATGTAAGAATGGAGGAGTAGGAAAAAGAAAGGTCAAGGTCCCTGGAGATACTATAGCAGCCGTGGTCTGCCTGTCTCTGTACTGCTTATTGTGCTAAAACAGAATAAAAAATAGTAAAAAAAATAAAAAAATGAAACATTAGGAAAACAACGCCTTCTCTTTAATTAAGCCCCTGTAATCAGGTTTTACTGAAGAGTCTTTGAGACACAGTTGTCTGACAAACACTTCCTTTAACAATGTCCTCGGGTCTCTTGCCGATGTGGGTTTGCTGACATTACACACAATATCTCTTTGCTCCAAATGTTGAACTAATCAGGCCTGTTTTTTGGTGAATTCCAAAAAAAAAAAAAAGAAAGAAAGAAAAGAAAGAAAAAGAAAAAAGTCTTAATATGTCATTTATTTTTCTATTTCATTTTTACATCTCTATTTCTTTTTCAGTTTAGTGAATTAAAGATGCAGAAAAATGTAAATAACTATGTTGTGAAACAAATAACACATTTTTCTTGAGAAAAACAAGCGAGCTCTATGCCACTTGGATTCTAAAATAAGATACATATTTCAAAACAATGTCCAAGAACTGTTTATTAATTTAAATAATAGATTCATTACCAAGCCGTGGCTTCAACTGAGTATAGAGAACTAGTGTGAATGTGCCTTTTAATGAAAAACACTTCCTTCAGGAATACCAGACACCTACTAAATTATAGTACTTAGCAGAAGACGACAGATGAGTGGCATGACGGTGGCCATAATGAAGCATGTTGGGGTTGGTAAGGCAGAAAGGGAAATGGAGTTTCACCTACGATCACACTTTGGACAAGGAAAGATCACCTTTAAGAAAAAAGTTTTTTTAAAAAACGGAAGAAATGGGAGAATGTGGTGTTTTTCATTTTCATTCATTGCTTCTTCCAAGTTCTCCCATTAATTTATAAACCGTAAGGTACATTATGACATTATTATTATTATCTATCAAAACAAGACAGTTAATGTACTCTAAAGGCACATTAAAACTAAGAGTTAAAGGTGTACCCTTTCCATGGTGACCTTATTTGGAACCAAAATCTTTGTTCTTTCTTGTTATGTTTTTTTCCTACACTGCCAGCCCACAGAATTTCGAAGAACCTTAGAGATGCAGTCTTGCTGACTCTCTTTTGCCGCCTATGTATCTCAGGAACTGGTCTCCAAAATATCACTTGAAGTTTTTTTTTTGTTAGATTTTCAGAATGAATTTTGAAGTGGAACCCACACACAAAAAAAGCCTCGAAAAACTTGGTTCATTTGCTCTAATTGTTATTGACTGAAAACAAACAAACAAATTTTCTAACCTATGTTCTTTCTATTCTTTCAACTCATTAAATAATCTAATTTGAAAAGCCTTTAAAATTGAACGCAATTCCCAGGAAACCACCATCCTTTCCTTTGGGCCTATTAAATTCGGTTTCTTTTCCCTTCCTTGGAGTGATTTTTCAAGAGGCTAATGGTTTTAATTTGGCCCAGAATATATTTTATCTCATATTTTATTTTGTGGAACAATTCCTGTGGCAAAAAAAAAAAAGAAAGAAAGAAAGAAAGAAAAGAAGCATCATTAGAGAGGAACGGGACCTCAAGAGAGACTGAGGAAGGAGGAAGGATTGTGAAGTCCAGAAAAGAGGTGGATTGTCCAAGGGGGTTTCCCTGGACTGATATCTGTATGTAGCAGTTGCTTTTTCTGACTTTCTTTTCTGCTACACAGAGCTACCAAGACCATACCAAGATTCATTTGAAAGGAAAATCGAATTAAAAATGGAAAAGAAGCAGACATACAAGTCTGACAGCTGGTTTTGACTCCCACCCACTGAGAGAGTAAAGAAGTTTATTGTTTCAGTTGATATCTGGTTTTTGGTGATATATTGTTTGTTGCTGTTATTTTTAAAGCTATTCAGTTACTTTATTTTGAAAGATGGGTGCGAGAAAAGCCTTTTCTTTTCCTTTGGAACTCGTCCACATCTTAGCTGACAAGTAACGGCAACTGTTCTTTGTCAGTCATTTTCAGGGCCCTGTTTGTGAATGAAACCTCAGGAGACTTGCCCAGTATCCCCTAGGTTCTGAAAATCATTTACACGCCAGGGGTACTGTGTTCCTCTTTTACATACCAGTGTGTTTATTATTGAAAACCACAATGGGGCGATGTATTCTGAGCTTTTAAGGAGACAGTGCTGTAAAATATCTGTCATGTCTGTAACGGTTATGGTTATTATTGGACTTCTGTTCATTATCTCTTGTTTCTTACCACTTTGATTTAGAGTTATGAAACAAGAATATTTCTGCTTATTTATCTTCTCAGTTCAGGTCATCTTCAGACTCTGACAAATAGTCCTATTGAAGCCATATTAGAGGATATGGAGTTGTTAATAGGGTTGAGAAAGAATGAGAGGTGGCAAATGATACCATGTGTAGACTCATGACCAAACTGTGCTAGGATCTATGTCGTATTTCCACATAAACCAGTAGCAAAAATCTCTTGGGATACTCATTGGACAATGAGGTTCATGCAGGTTAACCAAGGCTAGTACTGACATTCTCATTAACCTTGACTCATTCTAGGCCCTAAATGGATTCCCCTAACTGACTCCATACCTCATTCAGGCCTTCTGGTTATTCAAGAGACAGGGCTTCACCTACCTTGGGCAATGCATATCTCCTTAACATACAATTACCATGTTAGGCATAGCACTCTAAATGGTGGCAGAAATGGTGGGCTGCTGGCTTTTTTTTTTAACTCCTTCTCACTCTCCCTCATTTCTCCTATCCCCAGCTGAGAGAGAAGGATATGCTCATGAGAACAGTAAGGTGATGGAATTTAATAATGATTTGAGGTATTCTTTTTGTGATACGTACAGGAAGCCAATTAAAACTTTATAGTCTTGACATTTAAAATATATATGTAGGATTATTAATTTTCAGAAATATCTGTTCAATTTAAACGTAAGATCAGACATTGATGTAGTTCAGATGTTTGTCCCCGCCCAAATCTCATGTTGAATTGTAATCTGTAATGCTGGAGACGGGACCTGGTGGGAGATGTTTGGATCATGGCAGCAGCTCCCTCACGGCTTGGTGATATCTTAGTGACAGCGTGTTCTCACCAGGTCTGGTCATTTAAAAGTGTGTGGCACCTTCTCGCCACTCTCTCTGTTGCTCCTGCTTTTGCATGTAACATGCCTACTGCGCCTTTGCCTTCTGCCGTGACTGGAAGCCTCCTGCGGCCTCCTTAGAAGCAGATGCCACTATGCTCTTCCTGTACAGCCTGCAGAGCTGAGAGCCAGTTAAAGCTCTTTTTTTTTTTTTTTTTTTGAGATGGAGTCTCGCTGTCACCCAGGCTGGAGTGCAGTGGTATAATCTCAGCTCACTGCAACCTCCGTCTCCCAGGTTCAAGCAATTCTCCTGCCTCAGCCTCCTGAGTAGCTGGAACTACAGGCATGTATTGGCTAATTTTTTCTTTTTTTTTTTTGTAATTTTAGTAGAGACGAAGTTTCATCATGTTAGTCAGGATGGTCTCGATCTACTGACCTCGTGATCCATCACCCATCTTGGCCTCCCAAAGTGCTGGGATTATAGGTGTGAGCCACCATGCCTGGCCCATAAACCTCTTTTCTGCTTCAGGTATTTTTTTTCACTGTCTAAGGACTCTCTCCTAATCCTTACCTCCTCAGCATCTGAGACTAAACACTAATCCATGTTGCCTTAGTCTGGCAAGACTTCCAAAAAGTCCACTCAACTTTTCAAGACATTCTACCTCTTTTATTTTTTTTATTTTTTATTTTTTGAGACAAGGTCTCTATCTCCCAGGCTGGCGTGCAGTGGGATGATCATAGCTTACTGCAGCCTTGACTTCTTGGCCTCAAGCGATCCTTCCTTCCACCTCAGCTTCCTGAGTAGCTGGGGCTACAGGTGCACTCCACCACATCCAGCTGACTTATTTTTATATTTTGTAGAGACAGGGACTCCCTATGTTGCTCAGGCTGGTCTCGAACTCTGAGGCTCAAGTGATCCCCCTGCTTTGGCCTCCCAAAGTGCTTGGATGACAGGCATGAGCCACTGCTTTTGGCCTTCATTTCTTACCCATAACTATCTCAAGCATATTTCAGGTACAATTCTCTAACCTTCCTTACCCTTCCGTTTTCTCCAGGATCAAGTCTGAGTCTCTAACATTGCCTCTTCAGCCTGGTTAACTTGACAAAGTTCTATTGGTTTCCTTAATCCTAGACGCTTCCCACTCTCCAAGCAAAGCCCTTGTTTCTGGCCTCTTACCTATTCTGCAAATTAGCATATATCCCCAGGGAGAAAGCAGCCCAATAGCAATTCACCATCCCATGATCTACTGTCTCTCCCGCACCAACACACTCCCCGGTCTTGGCTTCTCCAGCTCCAGCAACTCTCCCATGCCTCTAAAACACACATACACATAATTTTTTAAACTCAGTTTTCTAGTTGCTCTCAGTGCTGATCTGCTGGAATCAACTCTGCTATATCCAGAAGTAGAGGTCTGACAATAGCTTTGTTAAATCAAGCTTAGCCTAAAGCTGCTTCCTTACATATTTTAAGTTTGGCCTAAATGTTTCTCTGAACATCATGAACTATAACCTGATGGAAAAAACATTTCAGTTGAATTAAATTTAAAAGAGTTTAATTGAACAATGAACAATTTCAGAATTGGGCAGCCTCTCGCACCAGAGTAGGCTCAGAGACTCCAGCGCAGCCACGTGCTAAAAGATTTATGGGCAAGTGGGGTAGAGAAAATGGAAGTGAGGTACAGAAGCAGCTGGATTGGTAACAGCTCAGCACTTGCCTTATTTGAACTTGGTTCAAACAGTTGGTTACGTTTGATTAGTCAAAACCTGGTAATTGGCACAAGTGTAGGCTATGGTCTGTTTACCCCTCCACTTGTCATAGCTCATGATGTACAGAGAAACATTAAGGCTGGACTTAAAATATGTAAGGAGGCGGCTTTAGGCTAGACTGGATTTAACAAACCTAAATGAAATTGTAAAAGGACTGTAACCTACTCATGTGCCAGTCACCAAGTTTTGGCCAATCAAGTGTGGCCAACTGTTTGAACAGTGTTCAAATAAGGCAAATGCCAAGTTATGACTAATCCAGCTGTTTCTGTACCTCGCTTCCATTTCTGTATGTCACTTTCCTTTTTCTGTCCATAAATCTTCTTTCACCACGTGGCTGCACTGGAGTCTCTGAGTCTACACTGGCTCAGGAGGCTGCCTGATTCAGGAATCATTCTTTGCTCAATTAAACTCTTTCAAATTTAATTGACTAAATTTTTTTTTGCAGCTTTTAAAATATTTTACTGGATCATATTTATGATTAACAGTATCTTGCAGTACAACTTATATTTAGATAATCATTCATTTTAAAATTATTTCTTGAGTACCTGTGTCCAGTATTAGGTACAGAGCAATGGATACAGCAAGCACAGTTCCTCACCTCGTGGACCTGCCACTGTAGTGTGAGAGATAATAAGCAAATGATATAATGCCACGTGGTAGTTAAATGCTTTGAAGAAACATAAAATCCGGTAAAGGGACAGAGAGTAGGGAGGGCGCTCTTGTTATAAAGGGTGGCCAGGAAAGGCCAAGTTGTGTAGCAGAGGCCTGAAGGAAGCCAGGGACCAAGCCATATGAATTTTCTCAGATAGGCGTATTCTACGTATAGGGAATAGCAACTGGAAAGGTCCTGAGAAGGGAACATTCTTGGAACATTCAAGAAATATCCAAGAGATCAGCCAGTCTATAGTAAAAGGAAACGTAGTAGTTAATAATCTTGTGTTTTCTTCTCTTCCTATTATCTCTCACACCATGCCATGTTACATTTTTAAAGGATCTCAGTGGGGAAGAGAACATGATTGTCTTAAGATTCAATGTTTTGTGTATTGAAAGTCTTCACGGTCATTCTTTTGAGATCATGACCTACTACAGTGTCCTCGGGCCTGCATCCTCTGCAAGTGAGGTTTCTTTGCTTGGCTTCAGCAGCCTTTCAGATGGCTGCTCATGCATTATGTATTTATAGCGGACTGACCACATGCAGACAGATGTGCTGAGCTAGGTTTACAGAATCAGGCTGCTTGTATCAGAACTGAAATGCTTAGCATTTTGGGGAGTCACTTTTTTTTCCCCTGTAGTGCATTAATATATGTATATCTTTATATTACTAGTTTTCCATTTAAAAAGTATTATTGTTATTAAGTATTAACCATTTGTCTAGTATAATGGAATGGAAAAAAAGGCACGAAAGAAGTTTGTATTGTGCCTGTGGCAGTTTCATCTCAAAGCAGGAATCCCTTCTTGAGCCTAAGTTAAGTTTGCACCAAGATTCAGTCACCATCTGGGGGATTTGGGAGGGAAAATGAGTCTTCTTTAGTGGAAGAAGTCCAAAGTCAACAGATCAGTGTTAAAGAGGGAGAAGTTTAATACTCAGCCCTTGTGGACTCATGTCTTTAGGAGAAAGACTTCAAAAAACATTCAGTAAAAACCTGAGGAGCTGTTTCCTGGATATCTACTAAGGCAGCTAGAGCTTAAGTCAGCACAGCTTTGCAGCCTGGGTGTCAGAGAGCAGCTCTGGGGCTACTGCCTGAACAGGAAAGTGGGCAACCCTCATCCTGAATTGAGAAGACGTGGGAGTAGACCTCATCCCTTGATGGTCTTAGTTCCCTGGCAATGGCAGGAGCAGCTGTGACTGTGGCAGGCTTGGCCACCACTGGTGGCATTTTTATGGACAGGAGGTAGGGAAATATCAGGTAGAAGAGAGAGGTTTCCCGGCAAAGGCCCTGCCCTCAAGCCTGGAAACCCACGACTTTAAATGGAAATAGGCATTACTGTTTTTGCACCCAAATGTTGCCTTTGGCCTACCACACCCCCTTATCCTGTACTGATAGAAACCCCAAATCACAAGCTCCATAAGCAGAAAAGCAGAGGAACAGAAGAATGGCAGAGTGGCAGAGTGGCGTGGTAGAGAAACAGAGAAGAGAAGGAGCGTCTGAATGTTGAGAGGAGTTTGGCTGGGGACAGTCAGAGAGGAGACTGGAGCAGGCCCACTGACCTCCAGGGGAAGATCATCTTCCCACTCCATCTGCTTTCCCACTCTCCAGCCATCCCGCTGAGAGCCACCTCCATCTGGCAATAAAATCCCTTGCATTCACCGTCCTTCGATTTGTCCATGTGACCTGATTCTCCCGGATGCTGGACAAGAACCCGGGCACTAAGAGGGCACTGAGCTGGTTAACACTTAAGCCGTCTGTGGACAGCTAAAAGAGCACCGTAACATGCCCACTGGGGCTTTGGAGTTGCAGGCGCCCACCCCTGGACCCTACCATGGGGCTGAAGCCCAAAAGTGTTTGCCCCAGCTCCTGCACCTGACCATCTAAATGCTCCCACTCCAGTAAGGGGTTTGAGTGCACAGAGACTGAACAGACAAACCACACCCCTGTCACATATCCTGCATGGAGTGTTAGGAAACTCCCATTTCAGCATTACCGTCTTTGAGGGTATTGATGTTTTTGGTATCAGCAGTCACAGAATTCATCAGATACAGCACAGAAGAGCAGGAGAAGAGATAATGGCAGATGCTGATAGTAAGAAGGAATTAACTTCTGAGCAAGTGTGAGATATACCTGGGGTATCTTAAGTAAGGGAGAAATTTGAAGGATTGGAACTTCTCAAAGTGGGAAGTGAAGGACAGAGCCAGAGAATGATATTGTTGTGGTCATTGTGATATTATTTTTATCCTCAAGAGGTGGTATCTGGAGTGAGATGCAAAATATAAAGCCTAATCCCTACTCATAAGAAGAAGGAGATAGAGTAACTTGATTTTAGATAAGGAGATTAAGTCTCTGTCATGGACTAAATGTTTGTGTCCCTTCAAAATCCTTATGTTGAAGCCCTACACTCAATGTTATGCTATAAGGTAGAGATTTTGAGAGTAATTAGGTTGAGATGAGGGCATGAGCATGGAGCCCCCATGGTGGGATTACTTCCCTTATAAGAAGAGCAAGAGATACCAAAGCTTCCTCTCTCCACCTAGAAGGTGACCATTTGCAAGCCAGGAAGAAAGCCCTCACCAAAACCCAAATCTACTGGCAGCTTCATGTTAGACTTCCCCACCTCCAGAACTTTGAGAAAATAAATTTCTGTTGTTTAAGCCACTCAGCCTATGGTATTTTGTTGTAGTAGCCAGAGCAGGGGCCCAGATGATTAAGCGATTGATACAAATGTAAACATATTCTCCAGAGAATGTGGGGGTTGAGTCTGGGTTTCTACCTGAGTTATGCATTTATTTATACTCTATGTGGCAAAATGGTAGAACTGAAAACGCATAGCATCTTATGAACCAGTACATGACCAACGATCTTCCGCTAGTTGAGCAGCAAATATTATTTTTGTTCATCTATTTATTTCATTCAACAACTATTTCTGAAACACCTATCATGTGCTATGAAGTACTTACAGTGGATTAGGTACTGAGCTAGGAGAAGGAGATTTTTGTTTTCATGGGCTCACATTTGGCAGAGGAGAGATTCATGAGCCAGCACCCCTGAAATGTTTATTTCCTGAAGCTCCATGCTCTCTTCCAAATCCACGTCTTTGCACGGTTGTTCCCATTGGTACACTTTTCTTAACCTGCCCTACCCAACAGCCTATCTTGAAAGTTCCAGTTCATCTTTCAAGATTCGGCTCAGATACTATTTCCTTCCCTAAGTCTTCCTAGACATGCCTTTTTTGTGTTCATATTGAAAAACTAAGCCTTAGAAAATTTAAACAACTTGCGCAAGGTTATATAACCAGTAAGTTTAAGAGCAGGAATGCAATCCCAGGTAAGTACGGCTTTACCTTGACTCCTGTGTAGACTAACATAACATCGGAGTTACGCAGTGGAGAGAACACACTGGGCTGGGAGTCAAATCCCAGATCTATTTCATGTTATCTACATGACATTGGGTAAGTTATATAAAATTCTCAGGACTGTTTTTTAATCTGTAAAACAGGGATGAAAAAGTTACCTCACAGGATAGTTGTGAGAATTAAAATATGACATTTAACTTGAAATCATGAAGCAAAGTGCTTAGCTCAATGAATATTTATTAGGAAAAGATATTTTAGTCTTCTTAGGCCTCATCATATAGGCCCTGATCATATAGCTCTGTGTTTGTGTAAAATGCTTTCTTTCTTTTGTGTGCATGCTTCAAATGCTCACTTGTTAGCCAACAGCAGCTCCTGAGTAATTGTCTTGAGGATCTGAGGTTAGCTCAGTAGCTTTCAAGCTAAAAATGTCTCCCAGAGGAGCAGAAGCATATTTTCATATCAACTTCTAAGACTCCTAAGTTTTTGAGTACAGCTGTGTGAAATGAATTCAAAAAGACTGAAATGATTAAGTAACTCTGCTGCTCTCCATTGGTGATGGGGAGTGAATTTGACAGGAGAAGAGCTGACGAAGTCCTAGGATTCCAAAGAATTTTAATGGGCAACTAAATGTTAATAATTGTCGGAGCAAGACTCAGATGATCACATCAAATCGTCACAGGCAGGCATTTTATGTTATTTCCTCTACATCTTACACATGTGTGAGACAACTAATCCCATAGCCTGTGTGCCATGATGCAGCCCAGAGCTATGAATTTGACAAGGACATGGTTGACAATATTTCTTCTCTGGATAGGATCCTCAGACCAGAAGCATCAGTATCACTTAGGAAGTTGTTAGAAATACATTTTCGGAGCCCCACTCCAGACCTACTGCATCACAGACTGTTTTTAAAAGATTCCCAGGTGATTCTCAGGTTCATTAAAGTCTAAGAAGTATTGAATTAACCATTGATGACAAAACATTTGTGCTCAGATCTACACAGTGGCAATAGATGGTTTTAACTTCCTTGCCATGTGTCTTTGGGCAAGCTACTTAACCTCTCTGACTCTATTTTCTCATTTATAAACCAGAGATATTAATAGTTCCTACTTCACAGGGTTTTTCAAAGTAAGTGGGCCATAAATGTAAAGCCCTTAGGATAGTACTTGTTGCATAGGAAGACAGCAAAGCATTCTTGTTTTACAAGTGATAATAGTAATAACAGATCTTAATAGACTCATCCAAGTCACACAGTTAAAGTAGAAACAGAAAATTATAAGCCAAAATAATTAAAGACAGAGTCCACTACTGAGAACCAACTCAGCTGTAGAGAACCCCACCCAGGCAGTGCTGAAGGAATTGAGAGGCAGACACCCAGATAGAGCAGCAAAGTGAGTCTATCGGGGGGCCAGCAGTCTTCCAAACTGAGAGATTCAGGGGCTGACAGCATTCCAGGCTGAAGGCCCCAAGTAGACTGTGACCCATGCAGTTATTCTCTCTGGACAGGTGATCATTATTAACAGGTGTTCTATGTTTTCTCTTAACACAAAGCACACCTAAGTAGTCAGCTGGTGCCTACTGATCACAAACAACCTGAAAAGTATTCTCCACAAGTGAGCCGTGGGGGCAGGGTCAGATAGCGTAAAGAATTGTTTTAACAGGTGTATGATATTTATATATTGTCCTGCCACTTTAGAATGCCCCAAGTAGTTTTCTACTTGGGGGGAGCCAGCTAGGTTTTCCTTGCCATCATTCTTCCTAGCAAACAATATATTCTATCATATACTCAGCATTCAGCAATATTAACAAACTTAACATTTCTCACAACTTAACATTTCTCAACATCAATATTCATAAACTTAACATTTCTCAACATCTTCCCCCTTCTTGTTTTAAAAAAGCTAGGTAAGCAAGCCAGATTTATCTTGGCGAACTATTTTTTGGAGGATTTGGGATCCGCACCTGCAGACTACACAAAGAGAAACAAAACAGATTAATAACATAATCACGACGGCAATTATAGATCCTCCAAGTGTTTTCACCCAACTTTCAAGGCTGCCAATCCATCAGCAGCTCCCTCAAAAACCTTGGATTCTGAAATCAAAGTTAAATGTGCTTGAGAAGCTTGAAAAACTTGTTCTTTTAATTTTCTCATATCTGGTAATGTTTCCAAAATGTCCTTTCAGGTGATGCTTTATTCTTTGGCAATTATGTTCAGTCTCATTACACTTTTAGAGTTAATAAAGTCAATCTGTAACTCTCTCAACACCAAAAGATGTGGGGGTTTTAACACAGCTCTGAATCGAAAGAGCTTTTATTCCTTATAAATTCTAATGGATAAGAATTAGGGCCTCATTCTCTGTTACATCTTCCTTCCCAGACTTTTATTGTCAGAGGTTGTAAGCGGAAATCACACCACTGCACTCCAGCCTGGGCCACAGTGTAAGACCCTGACTCACAAAAAAAAAAAAAAAAAAAAAAAAGGAAAGAAAAAGAAAAAGAAAAAATTTAAGTAGACTATGATGAAAGATAGCAGGCATTTATATAGCATTCAATTAGAGCACAGCCTGAGTTAATGTTTTATGAGACTACAGTTTTTAACTGTAGAAGATTATTTGATCATATGTGCTGTTTAATCTAACATTCCTCCCTCATTAATCTGTGGTTAATTGAAGTAGGTTATTTGTTTTCAATTTGATCTAAATATGTCTTTTGTAATCATCTCTATCTTTATAAATGTAATTAATTCCTTTAAGTGTCCAGGTGGTAAATTCTCTCCTACATCCACTTCTGTATATATAGAGAGAGGAATAGAGCCAGTGAGGAAAGAAAAGAGAAAGTAATGTATTGCTTAGTGAAGGGGATAATTATGAGATTTTGTCATTTTGCAAACATCGTAGAGTGGACTTACGCAAGCCAGGATGGCATAGCCTATTGTTCCTAGGCTATACTGAATACTATAGGCAATTGTAACACAATGGTTGGTATTTGTGAATGTAAACATAGAAACAGTACAGTAAAAATATGGTGTGAAAGATAAAAACTGGTGCACCTGTATGGGGCACTTAACATGCATGGAGCTTGTAGGACTAGAAGTTGCTCTGGGTGAGTGAGTGAGTGAGTGAGTGGTGAATGAATGTGAAGGCCTAGGACATTACCCTACTGAATACTTTATAAACACTGTACACTTAGGCTACACTGTAAACAAAAATTTTTCTGTCTTCAATAATAAATTAACTTTAGTTTACTGTAACTGTTTTTACTTTATAAAGTTTATAAGGTAGGTTTGTTTATACCATCATCACCACAAACATGTGAGTAATGCATTTGTGCTGTGATGTCGCTATGGCTATGACTTCCATAGGTGATGGAAGTTTTCAACTCCATTACGCTCTTATGGCACCACTGGCATACATGTGGTTTGACATTGACTGAAAGGTCCTTGTGCAGTACATGCCTGTACATGCACTTAACAATTTGGATATTAAACAGAGAGATGATATAGACTATTGGGCAGAGAACATAGTGGCATTGGCTTCTTTGCTGATGATATTCGCGTAAAGTAATTAAATCTGCTCCTGAGAAATCAACTTCCTTTGCTGATAGAAAGAAAATCTTTCTCATGAGACAGATTTTCTTGTACCAGGGTGTACTGAATTTGAATGCTCAGGTATTAGAATGCTGAAGCTTTCTCTTTTAATTACTTGAGCAAACTAGAATAACTTTCCTGCATACAGAAAGCTATTTTGTTTCAAATGCTCAAAGTCTAATTAATCAGAATGTTAGTGCTCATTTGTATCAGGGGAAACCAGGAGAGGAGAGGGGGAAGGAAATTCTCAGAGTTGTCTTTGTTCCTTGGCGCTAACAGATTTAAAATTTCACCTTTGCCTCAAACTGTACCTCTGTAATGACAGAGAGGAGGCACAGCTGTGTGCCTTGGCTGTTTTGTGGGACCAAGTGAATTTTATCAAGGCGTCTGTAGCATCTATTGTGAGGGTGAAGGAGCTGACTCATTTAATGACACATTGGCTCAAGACATCATTTGCCAGCCCCACTGAAAAAAATAAGAATGTAACCAGCACATGGGCACCATGTGAACCTTTCTCTTTTTATGTCCCTTTTCTTTATTGTTCAGGGCCCATCCCTTTCTTGGTAGGCAGAGGGGATATATATAGAGAGAGAAGGGGTATGGGACACAAGGGCTGGTATAGAATATGGAACATCTGTAGTGTATGATTTCAAAGCACAGCATAATAGTTTGGTAGGAATCAAAGAATAGAAACAAAAATGTTCAGTGGCATCACCAAATAGATTGGTATAAGGGAAGAAGGCACATAAAAGGAAAAATAAACTCCCAGCACATTTGAATGGACGTTTAATGTTCATGCTTAAGTGCTTCTGCTGTAGCCTGTTCTATCAGAGGCAGGGTGACCTTCCAGAGGATGACCAGCATGTGCCTATTGTTAAAGTGAACTAAATGTGGCCTGAGAAGGACTCCGTCCTTCTCTATTTGAGTCCTTGTGGACCAATGACAGCCTAACTTAATAGCTAGACAAGATTGAAAATCTCACTTAGGAATATGCGCTTGTAACAATGACTGAGTCTTATCCAATCCCAGCAGCCATACTTTAACCACTCATACACTTCTGGAGTGTTCAAACTGTGTTTAAATGAGGCAAACATCAACCTTAACCAATCCAGCTGTTGCTGTACCTCACTTCCGATTTCTGTACGTCACTTGCCTTTTTTTCTATAGTTTTTGTCTGACTACAAGGCATCCCTGGAGTCTCCCTGAATCTGCTGTGATTCTGGAGGCTTTCTGATTTGCAAATCGTTCATTGCTCAGTTACACACCTTTAAATTTAATTCGGCTAAAGTTTTTCTTTTTTTTTTTTTTTTTTTTTTCTTTTAACACTATTCAAGTGTCTTTTCTCCCCTTTGCTTACAACAAAATCTAGCAATAGTGAAGGATATGAGGGAGACACAGGGACTAGTTTGAATATTTTGAGATAAACAGAGAATTTGAATATATTTGTATAAATTCTTCATTTGGCAGAAATAGAGATGGGGATTATACCACATTTATAAAGAGCCATTCTCTATAAGGACTATGTCTTCTTTGTCTTTGTATAAAGTTGCTAATAATCTTTGTTAATCTGAATGACACACTGTTTACTCTTTGTATATTTTTTTGCTTCACATTGATGTTAACATTAGTCACTTTGTAAAAACATACATTACTTCTATATAATTGTCTCCTATCTCTAAGCATCTCTAAATATTCTCTATATCTTTCCTCACTTGAGTGAAAATTTACTAGTGAAAATAAAAAAAAAAAGAAGGACAAAGAAATAAAGCTTCTTGCCTGCATAGATCTTTGGTTAGATGATAGGTGGTTTTGAAACACTTCTTAAAATTTTTTTGTGGTAGAGAACATTTATAGATCTTCAAGAAGAAACTTTCTTATTAAAATAGCAGTAATAATAATTCTAAGACTTAAGAAAGGTGGCATTGTATGGAAATTGGACCACATATGTTACAGTCCTTTAACTGGTTTTCTATTTTTGGAGAATAATCTGATAATGCATACTAAGTATGTATTGTGTGTTAAGGATTTTTAAATATTCAAACAATTTTTCAAGTTAATTCCACTCCAGAAAATGTTTGCTCTTTTGGTATCAAAAAAGAAATTGAGGTCATTTATATTAAAAGTATGTCATAGAGCAGGGTGCAGTGATGGCCGCCTGTAGTCTCAGCTACTTGGGAGGCTGAGGTGGGAGGATTGCTTGAGGTCAGGAGTTCAAGGATGTCACATCTGTGCCACTCCACTCTAGCCTGGGCAACATTTTATTTCATGAAATATAAATATCATAAACATAAGAACTCAAAGATTTAAAAAGAGAGTTTAGAAATACCCAGAGGCGCTATCATTGGAGAAAACAAATTAAAAAAAAAAAATTAAAAAATTAAAAAAAATAATTTAAAAAATAATTTTAAAAAAAGATTAAATAATTTTCTAAAAAAGTAGGTTCAGCCTTGGGGTCATGGATGCCCCATTTACCCTGATGTGATTATTATACATCGTATGCCTGTATCAAAATATCCCATATATCCCATAGATATATATAAAAATATATATACACACACACCCCTACTAGGTACCCATGAAAATTTAAAATAATTATTTTGAAAAAAGTCGGTTCAGAAAAGTGCATTAAAGATAATGGTCAAAACTGCAATTACTTTTGCACCAACCTAATAGTAAAGATAATGAAAACTGAGAAAAACAAAAATTTCCCTGAAGAGCAAGTAAACTCACTGATGAAATACTATTTAAGACCAGTTTTGGAAACATGGTAACATGTAGAAAGATGTGTGCAAGCAATAATGTTAAACAATTAAAATAGTAATATGGACACAAGTCAGAGCTATGTCGATATATATGTAAACATGCTATTAAATGTGAGGTAAAATTGTTTAATGTTTGATAAACCTACTATAAAAAAAGCTCGGGTACAACTTTTTCTTTGAATCTTCATTGCCTTGTAAAGACTCTTGTGTCAAATTACTCTTTATTCACATTTCAGAATTAGAGCTTTGGGGAAGTAATTAAAGGAAATTGACTTTGTGATAATTGAGGTGAATAAAGAATTTATTTTTTATATTAAATAAATTTATGTGTTTTTCTCCTGTTGGTCTGTCTTCGTTAGTTTGATTTTTTTTTTTCCAAAACCAGCTAAGGACTCTAAGAGGGTTGAGAAAAACCTTTTCTACCCTTGCAATATCATCAAAAGTGATTTCTGTGGCCAGTGACTGCCAAGTCAGTAAAATGCATATTTGGAAATCAACGAACAGGAAATCCTGAAACCGTATGTTGGTTTTCACTGTTTTTTCTCTCTTGAGTTTGTTTTTAATCTTCAGCTTTAATTTTTTTCCTGGTGTACATAAACTGCAAAAATGTATGGTATGAATCCAATTTTTATGTGAAAACTACAAACCCATTCACGGTACCCTCATCGCAAAAGAGAAGCACAAGACTGCCTTTGCTGGTACCACCTTTCTGTGGATCCTCTGGTGGGAAATCTTCCTCTTTTTCACACTTTCCTATTGCCTGGGTTGGCCAGCTAGTTACTACCTCTCCTCTTCACCTGGTTATACCTGATTATTATGGACTGGATGGGCAGAGAGAGTCGTGGACTCCCGACAGAATGACTCTGTCACCCCTTGTAAGTTACTGGGGCTTGTTCTCTGGGGACTAGTCTTATTTCCCTCTGGGATACAGAATGGGAGGTTATTTGTATTAAGCAAACATATCTGAGAAACAACCCTCTCTGCAACACAGAAACCTCAAGGAAAAGCACAACCTCGAAAGAATATCGACTATGAATTGTTTTGAGTAGAGATAAATTTCTGCAAATGTATCTCTACCTTTCCCTCTTAAAAAAAATTCTACTTGGTATAGAAAATGCTTCCTTCTTAACTCCCAATCCCCACTTCTCAATAATGTTTGGAGCATATTCCTACAAATTTATTTTTTATATGCCTAATTTAAAAAAAACCAAAAACCTGGATTTATACTTCATGTATTGCCTTTAAATTGTTTTTCAATTAATCTATAGTGGATCTTTTTATATCTATAGATAGAGATGTAGTTTCTTGTAGCAACTCCGTAGTACAGATCAGTGCTGTCTAAGAGAAATATAATGCAAGGTTCAAATGCAAGTCACATATACAATTTTACATATTCTAATAGCTACATTAAAAAGGTGAAATTAATTTTAGTAATGTATTTAGGCCAGTATACCCAGAATGTTATTTTTGCTACATTCAATCAATATAAAAATTAATGAGATATTTTCACATTTTGTTTCATATCTTCAAAATCCAGTGTGTACTCAATTCAGACTAGCCACATTTCAAGTGGTTCATAACTGTACTGGATAGCACAGGAAAAGCTGTATCCTGAATAGTTTCCTAATGAGGAAGATTCTAATGCTTATTAATATGAACAATTAAATTAAAAAAAACATTCTTTTGACATATCTTGAGCACTTACAGAAGTAGTTTTCCAGGATAAATTCGTAGAGGTGAAAAATGCTGGGCCAAAGAGACAGAACATACCTAATTTTAATAGAGATGGCCTCAAAAAAGACACTCTCAGCAACAGAGATGGAGGATCCATTTCCTCACAGACTCACCAATGATGGATATTCTAATTATATTTTTCCAATCTGATTGGTAAAAATCTTACCATGGTTCGGTAAGTACTGGGATTGAAAACTGGAATTTCTTCTGTAGAATGCCTGTTGAGCTTGAATTTTTCCCTGGGCTAATTGAGCCAGGGAAAATGCATAGTTTGGGCTGTGTAACTAACCCTTCATTCTGTGTCTAAGTTCTGGAGACTCCCCTCTTGTTACACGAGGGAGTCCTCACAGTTACATCTGGGGACTGGCATCACAGCCCGTGTTCTTCAGCCCGGTGCAGGGAATGAGGGGAGTCCTCAAACTTTCGGTTTGATATGCAGAAATCGACACTGGCACAGACACTATTATTTCAAATCCCTCACTTTTGTAAAGGTTAGCCAGAAACACAAGTTAACCATTTATATTTTTTGTATTCTTTGGATGTAAGAAGCATCTCTGCTATCAAGAAAGAGACGGCAACAAAGCACAGCTTTATTGGGAGTACATGTAAATGAGACCTTAATTACCACAAAGTCAATTTCCTTTGATTACTTTCCCAAAGCTCTAATTCTCAAATGTGAATAAAGACTAATTTGAATAGAATAAACAGAACGTGTAAATAGACAACATGAGAAGGAAATTGAAGGCTGAATTTGGGAAGAAATGGCTCACATTGAAAGGAAAAATGAGGAGAGTTAGAGGGGCAGAATCAGGAGTGTCCGTTTCATGATAGGTAGGATGAGCCGTCCATGGACTTGCACTCTTCTTCCCAGAGACTCCTTACCTTAACTAAGTTCCTTCTTTGAACCCTGGCATGCACTTCTTCTAACCGTGTAACTATATACATACATACATACATACACATACATATATATTACATTAGTTCATTCTGCTATAAAGAACTGTCCAAGATTGGGTAATTTATAAAGGAAAGAGAGTTAATTTTCTCACAGTTCCGCAGGGCATGCGAGGCCTCAGGAAACTTACAATCATGACGGAAAGGTAAGCAAACACATCCTTCTTCACATGGTGGCAAGAAGGAGAAATGAGAGCTGAACAAAGCGGGAAGCCCCTTATAAAACCATCAGATCTCATGAGAACTCACTCAGTATCACGAGAATGGTATGGGGAAAGCACCCCTGTAATTCAATTATCTCCACTTGGTCCCACCTTTGATATGTGGGGATTATTACAATTCAAGATGAGATTTTGGCTGGGGACACAGCCCAAATTATTTCATATATATATTTATACACAGAGAGAGAGAGAGCGAGAGAGAGAGAAACAGATTTTAGAAATTGAAAGTTTTGATTTTTAATTTTCTTGCTTCTTAGGCCATTTTAGACCCTGTGAATCCTACTGTCAATGTGTGTGATACTTGGAATGCCTGGGACAAAGTTGCCCATGTGGTAAAATGCAGCCTGTTGAAGACTCTTTTCAGTGGAGTGAGAGTCAAGCCTCTCTGGCACAGACAATTAGTGAACAGGGCAAGGAGACAATGTCCTTGGATTTCTGTGAATAAAAAGAAAAAGGTTGCAAAACATGTTGCTAATAAGAATGCTCTAGATGAAAGGCAGGATGAAGGAAAGTTGTCTTAATTTAAATTATCTATTTTACTAAACCCACTCTTTAACAAATATATTTATGTGAGTCATCAGAAGCAAATGTGTTTTGGATTTTAACAGAATTAAAATTCCTTCCCCTATTTTTTTGATTTATTTGCTTTGGTGGCCTTGTGACCAAAAAAAATATTGTTTTAATCCAAATAGCCACAATAAATAAATAAGCAAATGAATAAAATTCCCAGGTCATTTCAGAGAAAAAATTAACTGAAAAGGTAAAATATCTCCCACTTTTTAGTTTCAGTTAATTATAGCTTTAGGTTGACTTTTTAACTTACCTGGCAATCTGGAACTTCATAGAGTCACTTGTGTTTTCAAAATTTCCATGTGAAAACATGATTGCACCAAGTGCTCCCTATTAACGTTTAGACATCATCTACAAAATCACTACAGGAAAATGTGGAAATATCTGAGAGAGATACAGTGGATTGTCTCAGAATAAATCATTCCCCAAATCATTTTATGACTGCCTGAGTCAGTACTCATGGGTCAGAGTACAGCCATAGTTAAGCTTTGCAAGTTGCATAGTAACAAGAGGGGATAAACAAACTCTCCAGGCTATTGAACTGTTCAGTTTCACTACAACTGTTTAGTTTCACTACAACTGTTTTTACTTGTTGGGATCAACTGTTTTCTTTTCCATTAAGGTATTAGCAGCCACTGATAATGAAAGCCAGGGTCCACTAGAAATAGACCAGAGGAAATTTCCTAACTCACTTGCATAACAACAGTTCATCAGCACTGAAGATATATGAAGTGTGACTGCAGAGTAATGCGAGTGATTAGGTTTCTGTGCACAACAGAACTCTTACATACAAATGAGCGCTATCCCCTTCAGGAGAGTCCTCAGGGAACCCGTATGCTTATTTCAGTGTGTGATTAGTCTGGAAGCATTTTTGGATGATCTCTGGACAGAAAGTGCTTTTGAACACCTTAGTGGTGACAAAGTGTGTCTTTTGAGGATGGATTAGAGTCTTGGAAATGGTACAATGTATTCACAGTATACATCTGTTGTTTTTGTCTACCCAGAAGCCTCTGTCCCAACTTCTCATTGGAGAAGCTGTATTTCTTCTGTTGTTCATTCTCTCTTTGAAGGCTCTTGAGCAGAAAATACCTTTTAATATCTTTTGGAAATGGCCACATCTTTCCCTGGCAATTGAACCCCTATCTTTCTTGGGTGACTACTCCTTAACCAGGTCTAAGTTGTTCAGGTAGGCTGACTTGACCACTATTTCCAGGGCACAGACATGTCACTTGAGCCTGGCCACAGTCATTGATTCAGGATGGACACATGACTGAAATGCCATGATGGCATTCAGTTCTGGTACTTGGATTTCAAGTACTGCTGGTAGGAGAATTTCTCATTCTGCTATGATATAAGCATGAAGCTACTGGCTTCCACCTGCTGCTACAAAGACAGAGCCTGCTTATAAATGGAGCCAACATAAAAGGAAGCAGCTTTAAGACCTGAGCAATGAGACCCATGGATATGTACCTGTGTGTATATCCACATAATGAGACTAAACCCTGATTTCTGTGCCTTGATCCAAGTATACTTGGAGCAGAAACTCTCCTGGGACTATTTTGTATGATGAACCGGTAACGTCTCTATTTGCCTAGCAGGTTGATTTGGGCTTCTATCTTGCAACCAAGTGAGTCCTGAAATAAACCAGCAGACTAGAGCCAGATACGGTTCTTCCCCAAGAAGAGAAGAAGGAAGGCGTCAAGACATTTATGACAGATTTCCACTCAACACTGAGCACCTGCTAAGTGTTGGGCCTGATAGTCGAGATGAACTGGTCCGTTCAGGACGCTGAGGTCTTTCAGCCTACAAGAGACTGCTTTTTTTTTTGGCTCACTCAGACTTAGGGGGCCATTCTCAAGGGAGTTTTTTGGCTCACTCAGACTCAGGGGGCCATTCTCAAGGGAGTTAGTGACAGGAATGTCTTTGGCAAAGACGGCACTTTTGAGTATGGTCATAACATGTTATTAATTTCCCTAGGTGATTAATTTTTGAAGAAGACAACAAATAGTCGAGGTTATGAATTCTATCTCTGTAAAAATAGAATTCTGTTTTCCCCCTGTAGTCAGACCTCCTGTGGAACGTGAGAACACAGGAATTTCTATGTATGGAGCAAGAACAGTATGGTTAGCACATAATACATAAGTTTATTTCAGAGTTGGGGAGAACTCCTGACAGCATGAGACCTAACACTGAAACGAGGGGGCAGTGGGTGAGGAGAAAGTTAACCCTGCACCAGTCTTAAATCTTGTTTTCTCAGCAGCATTTCTGTCGCTTGAACGTCTTCCTTGTGTCAGCTTTCTGGTGTTTTCTTAGGTTGAAAAGACCAGAATAATAAAGTGTGGCTTCGCTCTGAAATGAGTAAGGTGGGTGACATGGTTTGGCTCTGTCTCCCCACCCAATTCTCATCTTGCAGCTCCCATAATTCCCATGCGTTGTGGGAGGGGCCCTGTGGGAGATAATTGAATCATGGGGGTGGGTCTTTCCCCTGCTGTTCTCGTGATAGTGAGTAAGTCTCACGAGATCTGATGGTTTTAAAAATGGCAGTTTCTCTGCACAAGCTCTCTCTTTTCTTGCTGCCATTTATGTAAGATGTGACTTGTTCCTCCTTGCTTTCTGCCATGACTGTGAGGCCTCCCCAGACACATGGAACTGTAAGTCCATTAAACCTCTTTCTTTTGTAATTATCCGGTTTCAGGAGTATCTTTATCAGCAGTGTGAAAATGGACTAATACAGTGGGATTTCTTAGGTTGCGAGGTATGTGATCCTTGCAACCAAGGAAAGGTTATTGCAGGGCACATGGGCCAGCAGTTCCTCATCATCATCATGCCCTCCTGGGCCTCATCATCTCCTGTGTCTGCCTCTCTCTGCAACTGCACTCTACACCAAGCAACTTCTCCCCTTTCTACTCATCAGCTTCCTTTGCTGACTCATGGTTCCTGCTTCTTCATCCCTTCTACCTGCAGAGACCACAGCTCTTGTGGGCAGACTCTTTCCACTTTAGCCTCCAACTCCAATTGGCCAATTTCTTCCCTGTTTTTTAGTTCACATCCCTGAGAGGACAGACTGATTGGTCCAGTTTGTGGTTTTAAGCCAGATTACCCAGAATCACTGGCTGGCCTATGGGGTAGCTAGCTGCGATCAGAACGGGGCAACATCATGTGAAGCCAATACCAGAGAAGCAGGAACCTCAGAGGTCTGGGTACTGGGTCATACTCCATGGCTATCCTGTCTCGCTCAGTTTTGCCTTATGTGCTCATGTCTTTCCTCACAGGCCCTGGTAAAAATAGACTCTGAGAAGATGCTTAGTGGCTGCCATTTTCAGGTTACCCAAATGTTCCTGTTTCTAGTGGTACTAACTCAGACACTTTCAAAAGTTTTGTAGGAAAGGCAGGAAAAAATATCATCTCTTCCTTAGCAAGTCAAAACGTAGAAAAAGCCATGATCAGAAGAGGCAATAGGTCATGGGAGTGGGTGGGGGTCGGTAAGCTAATCTATGAGGGGACAAAGGAAAAATAAAGGGGGTGTCTGGAGAACCAGTCTGAAACTGAGAAATACACTCCAGGGAGGCGTTTCCGTATGATGCCCTAGACCCCCAGCTGCTCCTTGTACTACCTTCCTATGCCCACTCACAACCCAGAGCTGCATTGTGTCCCATAGGTCAATGTTTTAGGCACCCTATGGCCGTATTGGCTTGTCTGGGAAACTTACCACCATTTATGATCTTGATCCTATAGAAAATGTATTATCCTCACAGTTGAACTAATGGACTTACAAATTGTGGAGCACAGTTGGGGTTAAAATCGGGAACTGCCTATAAGTAGGTGGCAATTTGGGAATTTTGCTTGGGAACTAACAACACTAGAGAATCAATAGCTCTCAAAAGAAACTTCTGCTCGCCTTTCTCACCACTTACTTTGCTCCAAGGAGGAAAGTGTTTACTGGGACTTAGTTAGATTTTAAAAAGTGATTTTAACCATGAGCTGATAGATATTTTTACGGTTTCTAGGAAAGGGATTAAAAGCAATACCAAATGTTGGGGCCAAAGTGATCAAAGAGTGGGTGCTGCTCATTTGGGAGGTAAATGCAACACATCCCTTTGCCCCTTCTTCTCTCTAGCTTCCAGGAGGGGTGAGAGGCAACCTTTCACACATTCCTTTATTCCTTTCTGCGCTCTCTCTACAGAAGCCAGGGCTCTGCTGCCCAGTAAAGGATGTGTTAGGTAGCTTTAACCCAGAAGAGCTCAAGCTGAAGTGTGATCAGAAACACCTGGTAAAGTGGTATACAATCCAGACCCTCTCCTGGAATTTGGTCGCCATGTCTAAGATGCAGCGTGGGTAGTTGTATTTTTAAACAAGTACCATATATTTAATATGGCGCAGATAGTTATCTATTATATTTGAGAAAGAAAGCCTGGACCCTGGGGCAGAATCTGGCTCTCCTGCTCAAATGAGGGGTGTTTGTGCGTGTATGCACATGTGTGTGTACTTGCCCTGCTTTAGTCCTGGGTTCCAGGAGAGACCTCTTAACCAAGCAAAAAAATTTGCTCCTACCTAGCTCAGAAGAGCTCCACATTTGAGTTTGAGGCCAAGGTCAAGTGGAGTAAAAGTTCCCACTGGTTAGGCATAGACCTCTGAGTCAGTACTTCAGGAGAGAGCAGTGGTTATCAATCAACCTTCTGCAAGTTAGAACTGCCTGGGGAGCTTTAGAACATACTGATGACTGCGCTCCACTCCCAGAGTCTGAGATAATTGGTTTGGGTACAATCTGGACATTTAGGATTTTCAGAGTTCCTTGGGTATTTCTAATGTGCAGCCAAAATTGAGAACCAGTGTTAGAAGGAGAAGGGCATTTTCCTAGAGCTTTGGCTAAAAGCAGTCTTAATGTTAGCCTTTTAGGATGGACACTATAGAAGAAATCTTGATATTCACATTTTTGTAAGGCAAAACAAACAAACAAAAAATCAACAATATATAAGAGTATCTGAACTAATATTTACCTTCGAATATGGTACAAAACTATTCTTAGTTCGGCTTCTTTTGTCCTTTGGATAAAAAGAAAGCTATGGCATGATAAAACTCAGAATTCTCTAAAGCATCTCAGCTAGAGAGAAAGTTAACTACAATACTTCTGGCTTTAAAGACTCTCTAAAGAAACAGAAAAATGTTAAACCTTTATGCTTTTGATTCTCTTTTTTCTGAGACTTAGCAGATCAGATTCATAGTTGATAAAGGGACAGCATTTCAGGAATATCTATGGTTTAATTATTTTACATTTCTAGAAATAGGTAAATTTAATAGCAAAAATAGGAGTAAACTATAGCTTTTGAACAAATAGACAACCAAATTCTGAACATTAGAGGTACAACTTTATTAAATCTGTAGTTTCTGACCCATTCACCCAAGTTCAGTGACTAGTTTGCTTTAAACTGCCTTTTTAAAAACAATAATATGGTAAATTTGGATTTGGTGGACATTAAACTATCTCTTGTCAAATACAGTGCAATTTTGGATTTAGGATTATGACAGTTCTGTTAGAAACAGGCTACCTGGGCTATGTCTGAGTTATGTTGGATCCCTGATGTAAAGTTTGACCCTGTATGTTGTGTTCAAAATCACCAGTTCTAAACAAGAATCTAAGGACCCCTAGGGCAATCCATGGACTTTGTTGGGTGGAGGGGGGCGCATATACTCTGGAATTGTGTAATTTAAATGTATATGTTTTGTTCTATTTTCCTAGGAGATGATCCATAGCTTTTATCAGAGTCTCAAATGGTTTATAACCAAAAAGGCTAGGACCCAGAGCTTCATGTGTTTAAACAGGGAAGCTTCCACTCTAGTCCCCTTTATCACAGTGTGTTGTTCCGTGCAAGACATAGAAAAGGAAAAAAAATAAATCTGCTTTGCTCTTCAACCCTCTTTTCTCTAGGCTATAAAGATGTTTATATGATATACTGACAGTCCTTGTGTCTCAGCTGAAATTCATTTACCATCAATTGAGCATTAAAGGGACCAGCAAAGATTCTTTTCTTTTGCTGAAGCTTTCATACCATTCCAGGAAGAATGGGCAGTTTTGACCAGTCAGGAAAAACTGACAATGGCCAAGGGAGAACCACTATATTCAATTTACAGAATGGGTGTAGTTTGTAACTTGTAGGACAGAAAGTAAATTTGATATTGTCCCATCTGGTCCCTGTCCCTGCATCTAATTAAGATGTGTCAGTTTGAGGAGATAATTGTCAAAGGCTGCAAATGCAGTAAAGGTGTGCCTAACTTTAATCACATCCAACATGGGAAATTGTGGCTTTTTGGAAATGACAATGTAAAGAGTAATGGCTTTTTGAAAAAAATTAACTTTAAATAGAAAATTTCCCAAATTTTAAAATTTATTCAACATAAAAATGTTCATTCTGATTCTTTTTCAGGAATATAAGGGAATAAAATTCTTTTCTAGGTGACATTTAGCCTCATTGTGGAGAGAAACATAACTTTTGTTAAAATAATATTTTAAGGCCGGGCGTGGTGGCTCACGCCTGTAATCCCAGCACTTAGGGAGGCCGAGGCGGGTGGATCACGAGGTCAAGAGATCGAGACCATCCTGGTCAACATGGTGAAACCCCGTCTTTACTAAAAATATAAAAAATTAGCTGGACACGGTGGCACGTGCCTGTAATCCCAGCTACTCAGGAGGCTGAGGCAGGACAATTGCCTGAACCCAGGAGGCGGAGGTTGCGGTGAGCCGAGATCGCGCCATTGCACTCCAGACTGGGTAACAAGAGCGAAACTCCGTCTCAAAATAATAATAGTAATAATAATAATAATAATATTTTAAAATAAAATGTGTTGAAAATTACTATTACCTTTAAAATATATTAAAGTAGGACAATGACATAGCTAAATTTTCTCCTGGTGTGAGATATGTGATACACGATGATCTTTTATTATCAATTCTAATTCCAAAATACATGAACACTTACAGTAGTTTTTATGTGGATTTAAGGAGTGATAGTTACCTTTGTCCATAGTTACTAGATATGAGGTTAAAATATTATATTTTGTAAACTTTAATTATAATGGTTTTGCTTTCAGTGAAGGTAGTGTGCACTTCCATAAACAAAAGAAAAAGAAATTATTTTAAATGAGAAAAACATTTTCTTTAATTTGAACTACTGGATAAAATCCAGAATAATCCTTTTCATGTTATAGATATGGAAATACCTATGAGCATTTAAAATTGACATTGCAGACATTCTTAAATTTGAGTGACCAGGAACTATCTAAAAATTATTTTAGGCCAGGAAATGTTTGCTCATGCCTGTAATCTCAGCACTTTGGGAGGCAGAGGCAGGCAGATGGCTTAAGCTCAGGAGTTTGAGACCAGCCTGGGCGACATGATGAAATCTCATCTCTACTACAAAAAAAAAAAAAGTTTTTATTGGCTTTTGATTTTCTAATCAGTTGATTGACCCATATAGATGAGTCAAATAGAGACAGCAATGTCATTTCTCCTTTAGAGAAGATTCCAGTTACTTAACCTTAATAATCATACTACATTTGAAAGCTAAAGATTCCTTCTTTCAAATGCTAGTGAAACTAATCAAATGCAAGCATTCTTTGTTACATGCTATTAATTTTTCAAAATGTTTTAATCTTTAAAATGCCATTAAGTTTGCTCCCTGTAGCTATGTTTGCAGTGGCAGAAATAAGAACAAATTAGTTTAGGTTATCTATTTGCAAATTGAAAATGAACATAATTGATTGCAAGACTCATAAAAATTGGATATTAATTCTTGAGGAAGAAGAGTGAAGCTACTTTTCTAGGTGATATTTATCCCCAAATATGGAAGAGTATGGGTTTTAAAAAATTATTATTACAAAACATTTTAAACATTAATTTTATTTAATATTTTCATACTATTACTATTTCAAGATCTTTGGGTGGGATGTCTAGATAGAATTTCCGCTGGAGCTTTGGAGTGTATCTAGTAGGACATAAACTATTGATTAGCTTACAAAGCTTAGAAAAAGACTCTGATCCTTGCATATTTTTAAAAACAATCTGTATTATTTATTTAATCCTAAGTATTTTTTTTAAAACTGCTGTCATGCTACTTCACCTAGTTCTGGGTGCTGTTCTTTTGGGCAATGCTATCTTGGACCTATTCTTTGAAACAACTTATATAGTCTAGCAAGGCACAGGTCAATCAGGCTTTAGGTTGGAGCTAGTCAAACAATTCTGTGTCTATCCTTTCATCCTGAGCTGGAACTATTGAGAGTGTGATGGAAACAAATGCATCGGGTGGCTTGTTGGGTCTTGTAAGGGTCCTACAACTCTCATACTCTGTAAATGCATTGTGTGGAGAGGGTTAGGACAGCCTTCAGGTAGTAGCTAAAGATGCTAGACCCTCTGAGGACCTCTTCACTGAGACTCCTAATGCTAGAGTCATCACTGGGGGCACCTGGGGCCTGGCCTTGCTAGTGATAGCTGCATAGGGCCGTGAGACTCAGCTGATCATCACTGGGTGAGGAAGTGTCAGGGTCACTGCAGATCTGAGTCAGGGCTAAGCTCAGGATTTCTTTCTTTTCTTTGTAAAACCGTAGTTCTTGTCCTGCTTTCCTGGCTTCCTCCAACTGCCTGAGGGCCGTTCGTAGCTCTTGAGAGACAATTCCTGGTGCCTCCCGCTCCTTCATGATCCAGTCCAGGGCCATGTGGCTGCGCATCTTTTCATCTAGAGAATACTGAGAATAGTAGGAGATGACTTCCTGGGGGCCAAGAAACAAGGTCCAGGGTGTCAGTAAACAGCAACACAGGTACCGGTCCACATGCCTCCCCCTGCTCCCCACATCCATTAGGGTTTTATCAACAGTCCAGCCTCTCTCATGTTCAAAAACTGAAACCAAAACCCACTGGTTTACTTCTGTAAAGGGAATGAAGGGCTAAGTTAGCCTAGCAAACAAAGCACATCACTCCAGGTTGAGTCCAAATACACCACCAGGAATGACTCAATAATGTTCGCAAAACACGGCTCTGCCGTCTCTAGAAAAACAAGCCATTCACTGAAAATACATTCCTACAACAATTGGTATGAATATGGCCTCATTTATTCATCGAAACCTGCTGCTCAGCATTATTTCCTTTGGCAAGATAGAGAGAAGGAAGTAGCCCTACAGAGGGACTTGGGCAGAATGGGGTTTGGTCAAATCCACTGAAGAAAGCAGGAAGCTCTTAGTTTAGAGCAAAACTTAGAAACCAGGAGAATCAACTATGCTGTTAGCACAAGAAAGATGGTCCAACTCCTCGCAGTAACTACAGAAGGGAGTTTAGGAATGTATGATGCAAGGTAGACATCTCCATTATTGATATCATAATGATACCAGCATGGTACATTGTCTTTTACTTTTGCAAACAATTTAAAAATTAGTTACTGCCTGTCAATTCTTGTGTGAAAAATTCGTCAATACATAATAACGTCATATGCAGAGTTGATCATGTGGAGTGAAGGCATTGCTTATTTTTATTTTCAAGAGCATATGGTATGCATTTATGACTTTAACAAATTAAAAACAATCATGGAAAAGTGTTTATAACCCAACCAGCATATTTCAAAGGCCTTTTATAAAATCAAAGAAAAAGGAAAAAACAAAGAAAAAAACCCAAAGCCATTGTCAGCTACTCATTTCTTTTCTATCTTTGACAAGTGAAACCTAGACTTTCTAAGCAAAGAATAACTAAAAACTCTGGGGGGCTGCAATGCATGGAAAGCTCCTTACATCCACCTTCACCTTGCTGACTCCTAGAGGCTTTCTTCCTCATACAAATTCCTATTAGGAAATTTTCAGAAATAAACAACATTTTAACACACATTCTAATGGTGGGTAGAGGAAGGATAAATCTTGGAGAACAACGGGTGAAAACCATTAAATACCCAGGAGGGGGTTTACATTAGCTATTAAAAAAGGGGAAGGGGTACTCCTCATAAACAACAAAGAAATCGGGAGACCCTGTCTCTGAAAAATAAAGGAGAAACTTCTAAACCAAAAAAATGGGAGGGATTAAATGCCCGCTTGCCAACCTTTATAATCATTTCTGTTGTTTACGGGGGACTTTGGCAGGAGTGGGAAATACTCTTCTCCTACCACCAACCTCCAGTGAGGAGGTTTCAGAAGCAATGCATTTTCAAGTTTCTGCATCAGAAGGTGCATGAGGGCACACGTTCCAAGGAGGCAGGGGAGGTGCATGGAGTGGGTCCAGCATTTGCTTTAGAAGCCGTCTGCCTTTATGATCCTTTTGATTTGCATTGAGTACAGGTACCTAAATCAGTCCTGTGCCCAGCCAATGTTCTTTTAATGTATATATTTGGCCAGTCCCTGACTAAATGAGACTGTTATATATACTTCTTCATGTGTTCTCTGCTTTTAATAAATAAGGCACCAAATTTATATTTGGAAAAATCGGAATAAAGAAAATCTCTTAGGAAAATGACGAGCCGCCTACTGAGTTCATATAACACTAACCTAGACTTGATTGGAAAATCTTACCTGTCGGGAACACTTTGTTTCACGAAGGGCTTTTAGGCTTCCATTCCAGTGCAATAGCTGAAAAATGGTCATCAGTTCCTACAAAACCCAAACACCTATCATTGGTTCCAAAGCAGAAATGTGCGTTGGTGAGAGCTGAGCAGGGCATAACTCTAATTCCCAAATAGATCAGGAAACAGAATACATAATATCGTCACAACACTTTGGAAATTTCCCAATCCCAGGGTCCCTAGGCTTCTGGAACATTTTTCCCTCCCTCCTTTGCTATATCCATAGCATTGTATTACATTACTTGTGTAATGAAATGACTAAATACTTGACAAATGTCTTTCAGCATTAAAAATACTACACTGAACAGTTCTATACTCAAGAAGTTATTTAAATATACCAGGACATCTGAGAAATAGTGTATAGGCAAGGTTTTACATGGTATCATTTTTTAAAATTGCTCAAGACTGAGAATATCTTAAAAGATCACCTTTAGAGGAATGGCTAAAGTGTGATATGTCCATACTACTGAACACTTTGCCATCATAAAGATGAGAACATTCCATAAGTTTAAATAGAATTCTACGATGTGTTAAAAGCAAGGTACACAACTCTGTGTGCTGTGTGCTGCTATTTGATTAAGAAGATCCCTACACACATGCTTGCTTGTAAATGCCTAGAAGGGTTCCAGTAAGATACAAAAAGATCTGGTAACATTAGCTGTCTCTGGAATGCCAGAGGAGTTCCTGGGGAACAGGAGTAGGAGGGAGACCTTCTTGTGACATTATTTTGTATAACTTACTGTTTTGAATCATGTGACTATACTATATCTTAAAGAAAACAATTTAACTTTAAAAAATTTAAGCCAAAAAATAAACATACAAATATAGTTAAATGACATTGATAGGAGGCCATTAGTTTGGCCAGAGGTACCCCATTAGGCCTAATAGGCCAAATCAAAATGGAGTCGCTCATGCTGAAGTTCTAGATCACTATGCTGAAATGAAGCTGTTTATCTGAGCTTCCTAGAAATCAGGACAAAAAGACAGATAATTGCCAAATCCCCAAGCAAGCTATTTTTAGCCAGCATAATAAAGAAGTCCCCCTTGCTTTAATCTTCACAAGAGAAGTAACTATGAAATGACCAATCCACTTTTTGTCCTCTGTTTCTACCTTTTTCCAGCCCTTTTCTGCCTAAAGCCAACTTCCTCTGCTCAGCTCATCGGAACACTCATTCTATTTTACAGAAGGAGGTGTCACCCAATTCTAAAATTGCAAGTAAAAATCAGCTGGATCATTAAACTAAATTTATTATAATTTTGTCTTTGGACAATAGAAAACATATAATGAATAAACTACAGAAACTGTTTAATACTCCTAAATTTATAAATTCTGTCAAGAAAAATGCCTTGAAATATAGACAATAAAGTTATATTGACATTAAAACTCACCCATGGGTTCCAAATCCAAGGGCCAGGCCTGACCACAGCATTCAGACTATCAACACCATCATTTCCTTGCCTTGTGTGATATCAAGGGCAAGCTAAGGTATATAAATATACTGAAGATTTTCATTTTCCTAATGTGCTTACAATTAGAAGTTTTCCACTAAAGTTATTTGCATTTCACTTACAGGTTTTTTTTTTTGTCAGAGAGATATCTATTGTGGATTAATAGCATAACCACAACCACATAATTATTGAAAAATAACTCTATACAATCAAGGAACTTTCATGTCTTAAAAATAGTTATGAAAACTTAACACAGGCAGGTGTTCCTACTGCCCATTCAAAAAAGCTCTTAGCTAGGCATGGTGGTGTGTGCCTACAGTCCTAGCAACTTGGGAGGCTGAGGCAGGAGAATTGATTGAGCCCAAAAGTTTGAGACCAGCCTGGGAAACAGGCTTTTTTATCTCTTAAAACAAAACAAAAAAGATGACTTTAATTAACTGTCTTTACAACTGCCTGCTCAGGAAATATTTCTCTTATGAAAATCGGGAGACTCATAGTCAGGTTTTAGGCATCTTAAAATTATTTGGTAAAGTTTAAAGCTATCAGAGTATTAGAAGAGCAAATAGCACCTCTCTCATGTCTAAAATTGGTGTTAGAATGAAAAGTTTTTCTTCTTTTCTGTCAGACATCAGCTTGGCATTTTGTCTAAGTTCACTGCACAGTAAGCACTCTGAGAGCCCACAGACACCTCAGTAAAAGCAAAACCATTTGTGTCTGCTAATTAAAACACACATGAATACCAGCTGGGCTGCTCCTTCTGCCCCAGATGGAGACCTCCCTGTCTGCCCAGGGTCCTGGGCCCAGTGCCCAGGGATGCCATCCCCTCATGGCCCCTCTCCTCCACATCTTCCTGCCCTTGTTCAGCTTTTCACTTCATTACATCACTACGCTAATTTGAAAAAGTGGGAGTGCTTTGTTCTAGACACCAAATCTCATCCAATCTGGCTGTCACTGCTGTTCTTCTTAGGCTTTCCATCAAAATACCCCCAGTGGCTGAGGACGGCAAATTTGTGCTGCCCTTCCTACCATACTAACAAACCCCTACTCACTGAATACTTTGAAGCCATCAAAATGAATAGGAAGGAAGGTTTGTTTCTTTTTTTTTTTTTTTTAATATTTGAGAACCAGTCTCTATGATGTAACAGGGGGGTCAATATTTGTAAATAAGAAAATTTTTTTGGTTTTATGTTTTATAAGAATCCACTCAAATTGTGTATTCTATTAATAAATATTGGCCTGGTGCGGTGGCTCATGCCTATAATCCCAGCTCTTGGGAGGCTGAGGCAGGTGGATCACTTGAGGTCAGGAGTTGGAGACCAGTCTGGGTGACATGGTAAAAACCCGTTTCTACTAAAAATCAAAAATTAGCAGGGTGTGGTGGTGGGTGCCTGTCATCCCAGCTACTTGGGAGGCTGAGGCAGGAGAACTGCTTGAACCTGGGAGGCGGAGGTTGCAGTGAGCTGCAATCATGCCACTGCACTCCCACCTGGGCAACAGAGACTCTATCTCAAAAAAGAAAATAAATATCACTCCAGTCCTCCATCTGACCCCCACAACCCTAAATCTTTATGTAAAGTTTTATGTAAAGAACTCAGACACATATACTGCATTTATTTTGTGACTTCCAATAGCTATCTATCTTGGCATTGTTCTTGCATCCTGTGGCCCAGTTTGAGAAACAGCCTATTGCTAACAGGGCTCTTAGTTCCATCCTCTGAGAATTGTTGACTCAGAAACATACTTTCCTCTGGGGTCTTCTGGGCTCTCTTTCTTACCTATACACTAACTGCTGTCTCCACTCCATAAGCAACTATCATTCCACCCTGAAAATCTCCTAAGACTTTAGAATTAACAACTCTACTGTGAACAGAATCAAAACTTTCTCATGCCCCTTGGCAACCTTCCTCTTTCAAAAATGTCCCCAAAGAGACTTGAACTGTTTTTGTGTCCAGGATGAAGGTCATCCTTCTCACCACCTCTGGTTTGTCTAAATTTCTATCCCATCACAAAGCAGCGTTTTTTTCTCTCTGGTAACACAACTGCCACTTCCTCAGTGTTGCTCTTAAAATTCCCTAGGGAAGATGACCTCCTTTCCAACTTCTTACATTATATCCCCTTCTAGTTTTTGTCCTCTGTAGAGATATTCATCTTGCCATCATTATATAAAGTATATTTAAATATTATCACATATTTTTTGTCTCACTTCTTTATTTCCCCTCATAAGACCAAATTCACTATCTTCAAATTTTTCCAAATTATTTGAGATCTCAGCTCAATGCCAGGAAATCTTTGCATGCCTCTAACCATTTCCATCGGAAATCCTTGCATGATTGCAGAGTGGCAAGGAGAGGGCTGCTGTGGAGTTCTGCCTGCTAGTTTCCCAGTGATTCCTGATGTCTCATGTTTGCTGGCTCACTTTCTACCTGGAGAAGCTGTTTCTCTAAAGGAATTAATGTAGCCAGGGGCCGTGGAATGTGCCTGTAGTCCCAGCTATTAGGGAGGCTGAGGCAGGAAGATTGTGGTTTTGAGCCCAGCCTGAGCAAAATAGCAAGACTCTGTCTCAGAGAGAAAAAAATAATAATAATAATACATATAAAATTTTAAAAAAAAGGAAATTAGTGTTGTCTTGTGAGGGTCTGTTGTACTCCTCACTGAAATCTTTTGGGCTATGGCATTTGGTTTGTGGGGTAATCTAGAAGCCTGAGGGGCCTGGCTGGACCAACTAGAAAAACAAGAAGTTGGCCTCATAAGGTGAGGCAGGTGAGGTAAGATTTAAAGTGAGTGGGGCCAATTATACATGTTCACAGTCTTTTATTTATAATTCTCATATTTTGTTTATCATAATTTTTTTGCATGAATTTTGAGTTTAAAAAATATTGCATTATAATATTATTTATCCTGATTATGAAGTTTTTAAACATCCCTTTTAATTTTGTACCCAAGACAAATGCCTCACTTGCCTAACCCTTGTCTGGTCCCTTCTTGTGGCTCTGTCTCAGGGACAAGCCCGGCTTCACGGGCACGAGGTCTGTGCAGTTGTACAGGGCCCCTGCTTGGTTTAGTGCTCTGCTGTCTTGAAATTCTTGGTAATTTTTGAAGAAAAGCCCTTGGATTTTCATTTTGCACTGGGCTGGGCCAATTATCTAGCTGGTCCTGGCTGGCAGATTAAATTTAATATAGAATGAAGAATCAAGCTGTGTGTTTTCTTTCCTCTTTGGGAAAATTTCAGTTGCAGCTCTCACTCTACAGCTCTCCTGGTTTATTTTGTCATTCATTTCATTTAAACAGACAACAACGGGGCTCTGTCCTCATAGCCTTTCCTGGTGTTGCCTCCTGTTAGAAACAATGTTTGGCTTTTCAGCTACTTCTAGGGAGAAAATGCTCACTGCTTTTTGGAACTCTGTCTAGGAGACTGGCTTGGCTCTGTGATTCATCAGAAATAAGAAAAACAAACACTGTAAATGGAGAACTTGGAAAACAGGTGGGCACCATCTCCCCAACCAACAGAATGGATTTAAGAGGAAATTTGTTTATGGGATGAGGTTTTAAAAGGCAACCTGGAGAATTTAGCAAAGATGTAAATAAACAACTCTTCCTTGGATGCATTAGGCTTCAGAATAAATATATTAACCAGCTTCAGTCAAAGTCTGCCTAGAATCTGACCTTGACAAGACCCAGTGACTAGTGCTGCTCCCAACCCTCCCGCAAACAGCAGGCAATTTTCTCTGTGGCAAGGCTACCTCAGAACAGGCATTCCGGCTTCCCTCCCACGGAATGAAGGTAAGCAGAGGCCTATCATGTTTCCTCTGAGTGCTGGCTGCAGGATGGCCCCCCTTGAACGCCCGAGGGCAGTCTGGAGACACCAGCCTTGTTTTTATATGGTAGAGTCATCCATAGCTAGATACAAACACACATCTATTACCCACCAGGGGTACTGAATTGCTGTGTTGGCTGCAGAAACAGCCCAGGTCTGTGGTCAATTCCCATTATGTGTAGACACAAGCAGATGTATTTAACCCAGGCCACTAAGGAATGTGCCAGGTCCCAGCAGGCAAACTTGGGCTGGTGGAAGGAAAAGGGATGCAATCCACAGGCCCTCCTCCTGCGGAAGGGAGTTTGGATTTTCCCTGCCCTCACATCTTCCTCTTCCTTTGTTCCCATCCTGTATCCAGACTCCTTTAGGAGAATTTATGAAGCATGTCCACAGTCGGATTCAAATTTTTATTTCACAAATTTAAACACCTTACTACAGACCACACAGAAAACACATAGCCTATAGCAAAGCAATTAAAGTATTACTAAAAGAGGGCTAAGTAGAGCCTTTCATAGTACTTGGAAGGAATTTTAAGAATTTTTCTTTTTTAAAATCTCACCTTCCCCCATCTTTGGCAGACTAAACCAATCACATTGAAAATCATTCTTAATTTTTCCAAAAATAGCACTAAATCACATACAAGCTACTAGGTACTGGGGTAGGCAGTGTTCATTCCATAATAAAAGAAGTAAAATGTTATTTGGAGGAGGAAGAGGAATCAAATGAAATTCCTGCTTGGGGGAAGCATTATGCCAGATGCTTTATAAATGTCACACTACTGAGAGAGATCCAAGATGGCTGATCACTAGCAGCTCGGGCTCCTAGCTCCCAGTGAAAGCGCAGAGAACGAGAGGACGCCACACTTTCAGACGAATTTTTGTTGCTCACGGACCAAGAGATTCCCAGCAGAGGAGCCCCACGGGTCACCAGGGTGACTCTTGTGGCCGGCGCGGCGGTTTTGCTGGTGCCTTAGCGCGCCAGTTTTTGGTGCAGAGTCCGGAGATTCCCGGGCAGAAAAGCATCATCAATCTTGGCACTGCTATTTTGGCCGGTGCAGTGGATTGCTCAGATTTTGGCGCTGGGAATCAACAAGTTCGACGTCTGCTCAGAGACCTAGTTAGAAAGTCGGTAATTACAAAGACAACAGATGGATAAATATATAATGAAGGGAAGAAATCAGCGTAAAAAGGCAGAGAATACTCAAAATCAGAATGCCTCTCCCTCTACAGGGGATCGCAATTCCTCATCAGTAACGGAACAAGGCTTAATAGATTACGAGTGTGTTCCAATAACAGAAGCAGGCTTCAAAATGTGGGTGATAAGAAACTTCTGTGAATTAAAAGAACTTGTTCTAACCCAACGCAAAGAAACTAAGAACCTTGAGAAAAGGTTTGACGAAATGTTAACGAGAATGGACAATTTAGAGAGGAATATATGTGAATTGATGGAGCTGAAAAACACAACACGAGAACTTCGCGAAGTATGCACAAGTTTAAACAGTCGAATTGATCAAGTAGAAGAAAGGACATCAGAAGTCGAGAACCAGCTCAGTGAAATGAAACGAGAAGACAAGATTGGAGAAAAAAGGATGAAAAGGAATGAGCAAAGTCTCCAGGAAATATGGGACTATGTGAAAAGACCTAATTTACGTTTGATAGGTGTACCTGAATGTGATGAAGAGAATGAATCCAAGTTGGAAAATACTCTTCAGGATATCATTCAGGAAAATTTTCCCAACCTGGCAAGGCAGGGTAATATTCAACTCCAGGTAATACAGAGAACACCACAAAGATATTCTTCAAGAAGACCAACCCCAAGGCACATAATTGCCAGATTTATTAGGGTTGAAATGAAGGAGAAAATACTAAGGGCAGCCAGAGAGAAAGGTCAGGTTACCCATAAAGGGAAACCTATCAGACTTACAGCAGATCTCTCAGCAGAAACCCTACAAGCCAGAAAACAGTGGGGACCAATATTTAACATCCTTAAAGAAAGGAACTTTCAACCCAGAATTTCCTATCCAGCCAAACTAAGCTTTATAATCAAAGGAAAAATTAAATCCTTTGCGAACAAACAAGTACTTAGAGACTTCACCACCACCAGGCCTGCTTTACAAGAACTTCTGAAAGAAGCACTATACATATAAAGGAACAACCAATATCAGCCTTTCCAAAAATATATCAAAAAGAAAAGAACATTAACACAACGAAAAATTTACATTAACTAATGGGCAAAACAGCCAGCTAGCATCAAATGCTAGTATTAAAGTTATATATATTCTAATTGGATAAAAAACCAAAACCCATTGCTATGCTGCATCCAGATCCATCTCACATGCAACGATACACAAAGACTCAAAACATAGAGAAGGAGGAAGATTTATCACCCAATCAGAGAGTAAAAATAAACAAATAAAAAGCAGGAGACGCAATTCTCGCCTCTGATAATGTAGACTTTAAAGTAACAAAGAGCAAAAGAGGCAAAGAAGGACATTACATAATGGCAAAAGGATCAACTTAACAAGAAGAGCTAACGATTTTATAAATCAACGAGACAGAAAATTAACAAGGACATCCAGGACTTGAACTCAGACCCGGAACAAGTAAACTTAATAAACATTTATAGAACTCTCCACTTCAAATACATAAAACATACATTACCACCTCACACCTATTCCATAAGTGACTACATAATTGGAAGTAAATCACTCCTCAGTAATCGCATAGCATTTCATAGGTTTAAATGAAATATTGGTTGGCCGCTCGTTTGTTATTTTCTTCCCTTATTCCTTCCTGTTTACATCAAGTATAATTATTGGTATAAAAGAGGTTTTCAATACCCATTACTAAACTGCATTCTAGCCTGGGCAAGAAAGCAATACTCCCATTCTCTCTCTCTCTTTCTCTTCCTTTTTCCTCCTCTTCTTTATTCTTTTTCTTTCTTTCTAAAAAAAAAAAAAAAACACAAAAAACTAGCCGAGCATGGTGGCACATATCTGTAATCCCAGCTACTTAGGAGGCTGAGGCACGAGAAAAAAAAAAAAAAAAAATGGGAGTTTCCCTGCACAAGCACTCCTCTCTTTGCCTGCCACCCTCCACATAAAATGTGACTTGCCTATTTTTCTCACTCTTTTACCTCTTCTGTCATTGATATCTATGCCCCAACACATATACCCAGTTCATAAAAGTATGTTTTCTACCAATCTCCTCTTAAGTCCTCCATTTCCTCTACACAGTGGCTTTTTCTTTTGTACATTTTTTATTTTTTGGTAGAGACAGGGTCTCACTATGTTTCCCAAGCTGGTCTTGAACTCCTGGGTTCAAGTAATCCTCCTGCCTCAGCCTCTCCAAAAAGAAAATAAATAAATAAATAAATAAATGTCACACTACTTAAGTCCCACAAAAAAAGTCCTACAAAATGGGCATGATTATTTCTATTTTATAGATGAGAAAACTAAGTCTCAGAATGGACAAGCTCATAGATGGCAGGTGGTAGAGCAGACTTCACACATAGGTCTGTATGTTTTTTTAAAGTTTGTATGCTTTATCTTGAAAGGACACCTCTTTTTTAAAAAAAGTTTTTCCTCTGTTTAATTTTAGATTGTTATGAAAAAAAGGACCTTTTACAGATTGACTCTTTTATCCTAGAATAGGGTCCCTGAACCATTTTGTGCAGGTTCAAATAGAGCTAGGTTAGACAAAGTTGTCAGTGAAATCTATCCAGTAGCCGCTGGCATTTCAAGCAGAGTCCTTCAGAAATACATATAATAACGGTTGTTCACTTCCCTGAGCATTCACCATACCTCAGGCACTCTTATGGACGCTACCCATATCATCCCATTTAATCCTCACAATAGCACTGCGAGGAAGGTAGTGTTATTCTCTCTGATTTACACATAAATCAGGAAGCAGATTTTGAGGTAAGGGACAGAGCTAGGCTTAAACTGGCCAGCCCACTGCAGAGCCTGGGTCAGAGCCACTGAGCTGACATGCACCCCATTCACTTCAGAGGATAGGCTTAAAGGATACCTTGTTGCTTCCTTACCAAGACAGGCGATGTCACAGGTCAGTAAGACCATGGCCGCTTAAGGATAAAACTGGATGACCAAGATTTAGGATGGGTGAAGAAAAAGCATTTTTGCTGCACTCACACAGAAGGCTAATAGATAATATTTATTTTTTAAAAATGTGCGGGGGGGCCATATCCATCTGAGAAGTGGTTATACCATTGTGGTCAGGAAAGGAGTTTGAAAGGCACCAAAGAAGGTATTTAGAAGTTGTGGCTTCAGAAGGGCTCAGCTCACCATTGTAAATTATACTGTGAGGAACGTTTTTGCCCATGAAACCTTATACCTCTGATTGCTTCTTGGAATATAACCTAAGAAAACAGAATTTCTAGGGGTGAAATCTCTTTGTTATATTGCATTCTGATTCCTACCAGCATTGCATGTGTATAGATGTTCAGTTGAACTGCACTGGAGTTAAGTTTTTAAGAGGGAAGCACATTTCATGCTCAATCACTACTAAATTTCTATCTGTCCAGCTCAATATAGGATAATAGTCAGATGTGTGAGTTCAGAGATCAGACTGCCTGATCCTGAACCTTAGCTCTGCCATCCTTCAATGATAACATGAGGGTAACGATAGTATCTACCTCATGCAGTTATTATGAGTGTTAAACTATAATACTATTTGTTAAATACTAAGCATGGGCCAAAGTAAGCATCCATAAGTGTCAGCTGTTATTACTATTGTTATTAACAATATATTTTAGAAATAATAGGTAATATTGTTCCGAAGCTCTTGTTATTTGTCAGCAGTGGATGAAAAAGGGTTAAATATTGTTAATTTTTTTTTTTTTGGTTGATGATAGGAGGTGGCAGAACTTGTTTAATAGAAAGCCAGACCCAAGGAGGGTATTGTTTAATATGCACTGCAGGAACTTTCAGAAGTCATAGAACTTCTGAAAATTAAGAAGCAGATGGTAACAACCAAACATTTCAAACTGTTTGAATTGGTTTAAGGGGGAGCTTTGTACTGAAGGCTGGTGAAACATTATAGAATCATGAGAATGTGGTGTACCTCACCTATTTCTTAGATTTGTCTTTTACTTTCCTTTATAAATGCAAAGATTGTTTCCTGATTGCTTGTTTGTTTAGGCCTATGAAATGTGGCTACCATGCTGGATTCCAGGAGGGTTAATTTAAAATGACCAAAAACACTTAATACCAAAAGATTATTGGGTCAGGAGGTGTTAATGATAAGAGCTGCATTTCTCTTGGGCTTCTGGATTGGATAATCAAATAAACATGTGGTATACAGGCGAGGTACCTGAAACTCCAGCATGGTCTTCCCCATGTTTGACTCCAGCATGTAGTGATAGGCTCCAACACTGGTGCTGGGGTCATCTGCATCATCTAAAGTGCCCTTGGGAAAGAAAGCAGAGAAAAGAAATTACTGATTTTTCCTCTTCTTCTTTGAGAATGGTCACAAATTAATTCTGTGACCACACAGCAAGCCTTCTATTGTTGTTATAACCCAAACGAATATTCACTCTACGACCAAGTCTCCAGTTGATTTGAGGGTTTTGTAATCAATTTGAATTGAGATTTTGATTAGAATGCTGTTATATACTCACTGATAGAATAATTTTCCAAAAGAAGACATTTCTGTATGATTGCACAGGGTTTTGTTGCTGGTGGTGGTAATATCTGCATGGCTGAGCTCCGAGGCTGCCTTCATTGGTTATTGAAATCTTGAAACACGACTTTGCTCTGATTCCAATGATAACCAGGCAAGATTATATAATTGACATGGAAAGAATTCGTCAGTTGTATGGACCATTCATATTTTACTGCTGTGATTCTTAATAGGATCTTTTCATAATATGCTGGTGTTTAGCCTGGAGACATGGATCATGGTTTATATTTTTTCACTCCTGTACCACTTAATCTTTAGGAAATGAGGTGGGTGGGTGATAGGTAGAAATGAAATTCCCTTTCAGTTTGGGTGTGGGGAGTGGTGCTGAGAAGCTAAGACAACTCTGGTATGGCCTTTGGGCCAGCCCTTCCATATGCTGTAGATGTGGATTCCTGGGAAGGTGGGCAATGGTGACTTTGAGACTGAACAAACAAGTGCCAGCATCAGATAGCAGCAAATTTATAGCTTTTGAATGTAGTAACATTAACACACTGCTGCTGAAATATTTATGTGGGCTTTTTAAATATCCCAGAGGAAATCCATCTAGAAGCATGCAAACCATATATATTCTGTTTCCTTAGAAATTTCCATTAAAAAAATGATAAATTACTTTTACACTGAGGGCCCTTCCCTGCTCCTGAATAAATTTCACACTTATATAAATCAGGCATCATTTTCCTCACCTCTCTTCCTCACAAGCACTTGAAATTTACAGGACCGGAAAATAAAGGCTTCCTTTCATCCTCAGACCAGATACAGAACAGAACTCCCTGCCATCTCCCAGCCAAGTCAATCACTTTTCTTCCCCTGTTCCTTCCTTATCTCTCCTTTAGCGATAAGAAGATTTATGAGGGGAAAAGGCCACATCTAGTCTGATAGTGTTTCCTTCATCAGCAGCAGCTGCACCAGAATGACAACGCCTTTCTAGTTAGGGGAAATAGAGAAGGAAATCTCAGGTGGGGTTTATCTGTGCTAAAGGCAAGCCAGAGGTGGTTAATCTCTTTGGTAATGCCAGGTTCCTGCCCTTGAGCACACACAGGGAGATACTTGCCACAGGTGGGGACCCAAGGCTTCTTCCTTGGCTTATAGTTTGGAAGAAACGGGAGTTGGGAGCTCCAAATCATTCATGGAACTAATATCCTGTTCTGCATTGTTAAAAAAAAAAAAAAGTACTATCTAATTTTTAAGACAGGTTGTTTTGCTCTTAAAGCCTTTTGCATTTAATTGTGTTCATTACAGAAATTTTCAAAGCTCTCCGAAGAGGTAATTGATAATTAACCATAGTAATTCTAATAGCTAACACATGGTTTTTTCCATATCTAAACAGTCCATATTTCCTTAAAAATGCAGATTGTAGGGCCCCACAATGGCTGGGGAACTGGCACGTTCAGTAAATACTTCAGATGATTTTCATGATCTTTCAAATCCGGGGAAAACAGAGCTAGTTGTTCACTAGATTAAAGCAGTTTTCCACTGTATGTGTTCTCAGGCCCTAAAAGAATCAACACTCCTCAAAAAGCAAACATTCACTTAAACATATCGAGGTGGATCCAATGATCTACCTTGATTTGAAGTTTGATTAATTGTGATCCAGAGAGATTAAAAAATATTATTGAGATGTGTGAATTTTATGATTTCCAATGTAAGTATTCTTTTTTCCTGAAAATTAACAATTTAATGGGTAAAAATGGAATCTACAGAATTCTTTAAATAAGAATTTGCTGGCCAGGTTCAGTGGCTCATACCTGTAATCCCATCACTTTGGGAGGCCGAGGTGGGCAGATCATGAGGTCAAGAGATCGAGATCATCATGGTCAACATGGTGAAACCTCGTCTCTACTAAAAATACAAAAATTAGCTGGGCGTGGTGGCGCATGCCTGTAGTCCCAGCTACTCAGGAGGCTGAGGCAGGAGAATTGCTTAAACCCGGGAGGCGGAGGTTGCAGTGAGCCTAGATCGCACCACTGCACTCCAGCCTGGTAACAGAGTGAGACTCTGTCTCAAAAAAAAAAAAAAAAGAATTTGCTCATGTTAGCATCTCTCCTGATTCAAATGCTTTAGAATTCTCAATGCAGCCATCTCTTCCTCCCCTTCCTGGTGGGTACTCACGCTGGTGGAGGCTACTGCTTCCTGAACACTTTCCATAATGAATTCCTTGGTGATCCTGCGAGAGGGCAGCTCATTGAAGAGGGAGTTGATCAGGGCCACTTTAGCTGCATCCCGCCTGGCCTCAGCTCTACTTAAGCAGCACTTGAGAAGGGAAGGAAAAAAAAGAGTCATTCAAGGATTTAGCATTTCACCATTCCACTCCTGCATCAATGGGTCTCTGGACATTTCTATTTATGCATTTACTGTCCACATCTATTCTTTTCATATCCATTGCTAATCTCCCTGAAGATCATGCAGATTTTCCTTCAGCTCTAGAGTCCATGCAAATATCTTGGTTGATCTTCAATTACTTATTGTCTTATTTTACAGTCATTGAATGTCTACTATATGTCAGAAGCTTTGCATACTCTGTTAATGTTAATATTTAGTGCATGGATTTTTATCGAGCACAGCATAGCCCTGTATGCAGATATCTAATTTAAAGTTCTAGAAATGCTTCTAAAGAACTGGTTGTAACTTAGCATCTTTAGTATGATATTTTACAGTTTTATCCAACTAAACATTACTTGTGCTAAAACAAAAACAAAACCAAAAAAAAAAAACGTAAGTACATGCATGCGTTCTCAGTATAGGCAAGATATAAAATCAGGAATAAAACTTGATTAAACATTTCATGGACTTTTCAAAGTCAGAGATTACAAACTAGCATCTAATGCTTCCTGCTTTTTCTTTCCTTTTTATCTGCTTGGTGGTATCAGCACAAACTTCTGTTTATTTTTTTTGTTGTTGTTGTTGTTTTATTTTTCATTTGAAGAGGCTAAAGTTAACTATCCTCTTAATTTATCATGTCTTCTACTTCAGTAATGAAGAGACATACTTTCCTCAAATAATGGCCCCTTGCTACGCCAATACACTATTTTGGGAAGAAAACAAAGCTTATGATTGAAATGTTTTTAAAGAAAATTTTAAATTGGATCCTTTCATATTACATCCTCATTAATGAGTTTCTATTTATGGTACCATCCTTTCGGTTTATGTAAATATAATTTATTAAATGATTAACAAGGAAAATAAGCCAGCTGGTAGTAGAGTGGTTTGAATCTATTAATAGCTTCCAATTTGTAATTTGGCAATCAAGATTTTGCATGGGAGAACGCTACCCTACAATTAAGAATGTATGCTCACAGACACAGGCAGCTTATAGTGCAATGCACATTTGTATCAGTAATGGCTAAATTTATTCTTGTAGTGGTTGTGCTGAACATAATAATGATGACCATAATGACTAATGTGTATCAATCATCTCATGTGTCAACTCACTTTAACTTCATAATAATCCTGAGACAAGTATTATTATACCCATTTCAGAGATGAGAAATTGAGGTTAGACATCCATGGTGGACCTGAGGTTGTGTGTTCTAGTCACCACACTGCACTGTTTCTCTAGCCCTGGCCAACAGACAACTCCATCTGGATACTTGCTATAGGACAGGCATTATCCAATATATGTTATGTTTCCTTACACAGTCTTGTGAGATAGGTACTATTGTCACCTTCTTCCAAACTGTACTGACACAGGAACCAAAGCAAAAAGAGACTGCCCAATATCACAGCTGATGTGGAACCAAGTTCCAGGGAAAGAGACTTGAGGCCAAAAGTGGTCCCTAGTCAGCCACTGGGGACACTTCATTATGTGCATCTTATTTTTGTCTCTCCCTCTCTTCTCCCTCCTACTTTCGTCCAGTTTTACAGGACTGCTAAGAATTCTCATGATTCATTCTTAGAGAAGGGTGAAGAGTTTGCTGAAATTTGTTCTAGATAACAGGGCACGCTTGAAATAAACGTTGGTACTTGAGCTGAGGCACAGGGGATTAGAATCAGGCAACAGGATGAAAAAGAACCAAAAGAATAAAAAGGAAATCCTATGTTTCTGGCTCTCTTTCCTATCTTTCGTTGGTTTTCATGCTCTCTAAATGCAATGAGTTTGTTTCTTTATTTATTTTGGAGACAGGGTCTTGCTCTGTCACCTAGGCTGGAGTACAGTGGTGCAGTCACAGCTCACTGCAGCCTTGATCTCCTGGGCTCAAGCCATCCTCCTGCCTCAGCCTCCCAAGTAACTGAGACTACAAAAGTGCACTACCACACCTGAATAATTTTTTGTAGACATAGGATCTCTCTATGTTGCCCAGGCTGGGCTCAAACTCCTGGGCTCAAGTGATCCTCCCGCCTTGACCTCCCAAAATGCTAGGATTATAGGTGTGAGCCACTGTGCCTGGCCTTAATGAGAATTTTTATTTTGTAGATGCTTCTGGTATATATTTTTTTAATTAAGATTTTTAATTTTAGGCTGGAAACAGTGGCTCATGCCTGTAATGCCAGCACTTTGGGAGGCTGAGATGCAAGGACTGCTTGAGCCCAGGAGTTTGAGATCAGCCTGGGCAACACAGCAGGACCCTATCTCTACAGAAAAATAAAACTACTAGCCAGGCATGGTGGTGTGCTCCTGTAGTTCCAGCTACTCAGGAGGCTGAGGTGGGAGGATCACTTGCACCCAGGAGGTCAAGGTTGCAGCAAGCTATGATCATGCCACTACACTCCAGTCTGGGTGACAGAGTGAGACCCTGCCTCAAGAAAAAAAAAAAGATTTTTAATTTTTTAAGATTAAGATTGACATAATTAGGTAGAGCGGTCTAATAGATTAATTAGAGATTATGTAATGTATATTTTGAAAGCAATTTAGAAATCAATGTAAATTTAAATACTAAATAAAAAAATAATTTTAGATTACAATTTTAAATGAACGCTAAATGACATTTATAAGAACTTAGATGTGCATAGTGTGTTTCTAGATATTTGTAATGTTTTTTGAAGATGATTCAAGATGAGGCCATATGATCCTTTGATAGTACTAAGTTATAGTGCCACACCACCTGGGGATAGGAAACTCTAGGGATAGCAAGGTGATATGAAAACAAAAGTAGATTGGTAATTTTAAACAAGGGCAATGTAGTAATAATGGAGTTGGGGTAGCTCTTAAAGGTCTTAAAGAAAATTGGCACACAAAAATTAGTTGAGAAAATTTTGAAAACACTCCCTCTTTAATTCCCTCCCCTGAAATATTCCCAAGAGACAGAGCTTGAGATACAGTAACTGAGGGAGAGGGTTTAAAAGTCAGCTTCAGCCAGCTCTTCAGAACAAAGTGAATAATCCCACTAGAGAAAATTTTTAATTCTAAAATTAAAAAAAAAAAAATTTTAAGAATAAATCCCAAATACATCTCAAGAAAGGTTTGTCAATAAAATGGTACCCCACAAGACTCAAATTTCAGAAAAAAAAAGAAAACTAAGGAAAGCATCTGAACTAACCAGTATGTTTTTATGTTTATTTAGTATAATCTTTCACTTTTATATTTATTTTTAAATGGCCAGAATAATAAGACCATTGTAGCAAGAAATTAATAATTTATGTTCTCATTTCAATGTAGAGAAATGGAGAGAAACTTAAGAGAAACAACTTCAATTAAAAAACTCAATCAAATCTAGGCTCAAAACAAAAACAAAACTGGCCATTGGCATGGTGGCTCATTCCTGTAATCCCAGCACTTTGGGTGGCCCAAGTGGAAGGATCGCTTCAGTCCAGGAATTTGAGACCAACTTGGGCAACATAGTGAGACTCTGTCTCTACAAATAAACAACAACAACAACAACAATAACAAAATAATAAGCTGGGCATGGTGGTGTGCCTCTGTATTTCCCAGGTACTCAAGAGGCCAAGATGGAAGGATCACTTGAATCCAGGAGGTTGAGGCTGCAGTGAGCGTAATCACTCCGGCCTGGGTAACAGAGCAAGACCTTGTCTCAAAACAAAACAAAACAACTCTAGGTGACTCCACTTTTCTAGATAATCTAAAACCATGTAGCTGATGTTTGAGGTAAGCATTGGAAGGAAAGCTGAGTTTTCTAAGACCCCCATAAATTAGGAAGTAAATGTTTACTTCCATAATTAAAACTTCCCAGCACATAGAACTCATCAACAACAATTAAGCTACATTTGTTTTGCTTTGCAACACAATCAACTTAAATTAGCATTCACTCAATTGGCATTTTTCATACCTTGGTTTCTGTGGGATTCATACTGGAAGACTTGCTGGTCGCACCAGAGGAAGCTGACACCTAGAAAGGAAAGAAAGAAATAGAAAGTTTGATTCTCTTTAACCTGCAAACTACATGGTTCTTCTTCTTCAAGTCCTCTTAATCATACTGCCCTTGGCCCTTTACCTTGGTTTTACCCAGTTTAGAGCACAAAAATCTAGTAGGAGGTGGTGTCCAGCGGTGAAAACCTTTGTAACCAGATCAAAAAGGTTCAAAATTTGGGTCTGCTATTTACTAAACAATCTCAAGTAAGATACTTAAATTTTATTATCTTCAGTTTCCCAGGCTCAATTTTTCTTTGGTAGTTAACAACTACCTTGAAAGTTTAATATAAGAATTACTCCCTGGCATATAATGGCCACTCAGTAAATATTATAATTACTGTTTATGTTATTTTCAGAAAAAAACATGGACTTTGCAACTTAACAAAACTTTGTTCAAACCCCAGCTCTGTCAATTGCAAGCTCTGTGACTCTGAGCCTTAGTTTTCCAGGTCCATATACAAATAAAGGCCAATAACATCTATTTGCAGGGTTGTATTTAAGATGATGTGCACAAAATGTCTGGCAAATTGTAAATGCTCATTAAATTGCCAGTGTGTTATTCCTAATATATAAGAAAGAAGGAACAAGGACAAAACTCCTGGAAATAGACTTGGGTGGATGCTAACTGTCCTTTCAGTGACATGTAAGAAAGAGAAGGTGGAGACAAGGTTGCAGTGGGAATTCTGCTGTGTTACTCGTCTCATCTAGGCTCTTCTTTAGAAGGTAGGAGGCGATGAATAGTAACTGAAGTATTCAAGAAACACCCTTCTTCAGATGCTTGCAGTGGTGGAGTCAGCCCTGTGATCCAGTCATCTAAGTACCGGGATGTGCCTGTGGATACATGCATGGTTTGGAGTACTATTCTAGTACTTAACTTGTATTACACTGGTTAATATTAAACAGATAATTATCATCTTTGCAAACTCCTACCCAGACTCATTTAAAGCTCCTTAACATTTAAGTCCATTAGGTTTTAGAGCCCAGGGATTCCATCTGGCATGAGCTTCCTTCTTAAGTAACTGACTCTCAGTAAACAGCTGCTACCCTGCCAACAATACCCAGGGAAGCCTATAAGATGGACCTCACTCTGTCTCTAATGCCTGGCCCAAAGCCACTTCAAAGGCTGAGTCACAGGGCAGCATGAGCACATCTCTGCTTCTCCTTTATCTTTCCCCACCCCCCAATACACTATCACTCAAGGTGATTGTATGAAACCCACTAAAGCCTATGGCCCATGAACAAAATCACTTCCCCACAAACCTCAGTTAATGTAGAACACATTGATGCTTGTAGTTAAACTATCATAATTTACATATAGAAATCCAAAGCGTTAGTATACTTATGTTTAAAAAATAATCATATAAACATAACTATTCCTGATAACCCTTAGGTACCAACTGGACACCCTCTTCCACCAAAATACACACATAAACACACACACTCTCACACACAGACACACACACACACACACACACACACACACACACACACACTAAGCCCCGGTCACTGTAGCAGGGCATAGAATGACCTCTCTCACATTCTTTTTGGTATTGAAAACTGGAAGATATACCAAGATAGATTTTCCCTCTGTCAAATTAATGGATAAATATATGAATATCTATTTTTTTCCTTGAAAATATTTAAAAAATGTTATGGGGATTAATGTCTCCATATTTATATAATTCTATCCTTCTACAAGTAGAATTGGTTGTACAAATTTCCATTCAAACTCAAGAAATTCTACTTTGCTGCATTCCATTCCTTTAATGATTCCCCTCAACCATGCGACACCAACATAGAAACTAAACACTCTATGTGAAAGGGCTTCTGAAGCTGAAAATCTTTAGGTAGACATTAACTTATTTTCCACACATCCAAATGTATTAAATCATTCCTAAAATCACACAGCCTTGAATTGTCTAGCCTGCCTTTTTACTTTATTAAACAATATCTTGAAGTTATCCTCAAATTCCAGAAAGGAAAAAACTTTCAAAGGACCCCCATCAACAGTAAAATCTCTACATAGAATAGCTATAAATCAGCAATGGAGCAGAGTATAGTGGGAATTCAGCTCAAGGAGTTGGCCCCTGTTGGCAGCACAGATTCCTGCATGAAAGCTTTCTTCCCTCACTAAGACACTAACCATTTTAAAATTGAAATATGATAGCTGCTTCATGGGAGTTAGAAATGGTGAGTACGCCCACCCCATTATTAACCCATTCGACTCTGGCTTATGGCAGCTTGTTCACTTTTTATTCTCTCTGTAAAGACAAGCAACTTTCAATATTTGTAATCTCCAGTGAAGGACTGAATACATTTTCATTTTATATTCTTTTGCATTGTTTGAATTTCCTGTCATTCATGTGGATAACGTTTATAATAAAAAATTGTGAAGGGTTAATCCATAGATCTTCAAAGAGAAAGCACCTTAGTGATAAAGTATAATACAAGCTTTAATACACAGGTTTTAAACAGATGGGAAAAATGGAATCTCAAGTTCAAGATTTTACCAGAGTTAATTGGCTCCCCAAGTATTTATCCAGAATACAGTCTGTGCCAGGTACTGTGTCAGGTGCTGGGGACACAGGGGTGAAACCAATGGGCACGTCCCTGCCCTTATGAAATCTATAGCTTAGTCAAAGATGGCATTAGCAAAATAATCACTCCAACAATTATTTGCTACAAAGGAAAGTCATAGGGTTCCATAAGAATGTAGATGAGGGAACCATAGCTAGTTCAGTGGATAGTTGAGACAGGCAGTTCTGAGAATGTGGCTGGTTATGCGGTAACTGGAGGATAAGGAGGCATCGCTCGGGCTGGAAAGGAGCACTCTCTGCATGAGGACCCTCTGAGCTGTGTATGCCAGGCCTGGGAGCTTGGCCATCTGACTTCTAACCCAGTGTTGCTCTACTGCAGTGCCTGCCACTTGGCTGGTCCTGCTAACATCAACAGGCTGCCAATTTTAAAGCACAACCATCAGTGCTCATATACACCAAAATACCTCTAAAGAATTAATACTGTAAATCCGACTTAAGTGCTGCTATCAAAATACTTCCCCTCCCAAATGGCCCATGTAACTGTCTTAATATCCTGAATATTAGTAATCATTTATAAACTTGAATTAAGGCACAAATCAGAGTAACAAGAAACAGAGAAAAATGCCTTCATAGAAATCATTCTCCACCCACCCACCTATTCAACAATTATTATTTAAAAAGCAATGTACAGATGGGTGCAATGGCTCACACCTGTAATCCCAGCACTTTGGGAGGCTGAGATAGGAGGACTGCTTGAGTTGAGAAGTTGGGAGACCAGTCAGGACAATATAGTGAGACCTTGTCTCTACAAAAAATTTAAGAATTAGCTGAGTGTGGTGGCATGCACCTGTAGTCCCAGCCACTTGGGAGGCTGAGGTGGGAAGCTTGCTTAACTGTCTTGTGAGACTGGATGGGAGTGGGGAGGGCTGTAAGCTCCTCAGCAGGTCCTGGCAAGTGAGCCAAGGTGGGAGGATAAGAGCTTCTGTAGAAGGGGGTGGGGGGCTTCTAGAATGTGTGCTGGTCCATTGTACCACTACATCTAGCTGATGGAACAACCATTCCCTCAGCTCCTTACTTTGTCTACCACACTTTAGAGTCCCTTCACGTCTTCCTGGCCTCTTGACAGGCACTTGCCAGGCACTTGCCACTGGATTACAGAAGTCCACTCTGCCTCCCCTCCAGCCATTCAGCCTCACGGTGATCTCCCTTGACCCCAGCTGGCTTGGCTCAACTTGGGCAGAGTGAGGCATCGGATGCGTCAGATCTCTTTCTCCTCACACCAGACTTTGCTTCCATTCTCCACCCCATCACTGGCAGCATTCCCATATCCTCCCACCTGCAACACTACTTGCCCTTCACACACCTGAACCTGCCTTTGTTTGTTGAGGGTTACTAAGAACATCAGGCTGCGTGCATGCAGTCTCCTTCTCGCTTGACAATCCAACAGCAGTTTCGCTTGGAGTCACTGACTTATCTCCTTGTCGGCTGCTGTGGCCTTAGGAGCCCTAGATTCCCTCCCTATACCTCTGACTTGTTTTCTTCTGGAAGCCTCTTCCACTTGCTCCATTCTTCTCTGTCTTTTTTTTTTTAAACTTTAACGTTCAGGGGTACATGTGTACATTTTTTTAAATAGGTAAACTGTGTGTCGTGGGGTTTTGGTGTACAGATTATTTCATCTCCCAGGTGATAAGCATAGTACCTGATAGGTAGTTCTTCAGTCCTATCCCTCCTCCCTCCCTCCAGTGTTCTTTAATATTTGGGCTCTGCCTTTTCTCTGATATTATTGCTCCCTCTGAACGTTGATTTCTCCCCATGACTTTAGGTGTCTCTTATTATGGGAGGAATTCTTCAAGCCTTATCAACAACTCTACTTTATCACCAGACTGTACTATTTTAACTTAAAGAGAAGAAGCCAAGAAAAGTAGATACAGGCTCAAATCTCTGCTCCAATGCTTAATTGCCCAAATTAACTAACCTCTTGGAGCCTCCATATTTCCTCATCTGTAAAACGGGGGTAATACCGCCTGGATCTGAAGCTGCTCTTGGGAAATCACCTGGCATAGACTCACCTGTTGATTCAGTGCCAGTTCCAGGTCTTATCACCATTACATCCTTTTCATTTCTACTGCTACCCTACTCCAGGTCTAATCACCTATCACCCACACCTGGATTATAGAAAGCTCCTGCTAATAGTTTCCATCTAATAGTTGCCATCCTTATCCTTACTTGTCTCTCAATCCTTTCTGTCTATGGCTGACTAATCTTTCTAAAAGAAACGTCTACCATGTTTCCACACTGATGAAATACCAATATGTCCTAGACAAAGTATAATGCTTCTGCCTGATTTTTAGATTCTCCATTATTTCACCTCTCTCATGATGAGCCCACATCAAGTCTCCCCTCCAACCATGATGGTGTCCTTATGATCTCAGGAGCACCGCATCAGCCAGCATAACACATAGTAAGAGCGTGAGGGTGGACTCTTGTCTCAAGACCCTGGTGGGATCCAGCTGACGTTTAGTGCACGTGCAACCTTGAGCAAGTTGCTTAACCTCTCTGTGCCTCAGTTTCCTCAAATGTAAAATTGAAATAGTAACAATTCTTGTTGAATTGTTTTGATAACTGTTTTAAGGATAAGTTGATGCATGTGAACCAGTAACTTCTTGGCAAGTGGTAAGTGCTGGGCAAATGACAGTTATTGCTATCACCATCACTACCACACTCCCCTCCACTTCTGAGCCTTGCATCTTGCCATTCCCCCTGCCTAGAAAGCGTCTTCCCTGCCCAAGTCCCACTGTCCCAACCCTTGAAGATGTAGGTCAAGATACACTATTTGCATCTGCTTTAGCTCTTATTATCGTCTCAGCTCTTGTGTTTGTATTCCTCATTTTAACACTGAATCATGTATTCTGTGTTGGAGGGTTACTGAGCTCCTTTCTAAGTGTACATAATGTCTTATCAATGAAGCTATAAATTTAGCAAGAGGCAGAGGTCATTTCTACTCTCCATATTGCCTATACAGTAGCAGAGAGGGGCTCAAAAATCACAGTTGATTCACATTTTTGTTTCCACTTTCTAGCTGTCAATTAAAGTTTCATTTAAACAGGGAATAAAATATAGTTTTAATACTTCAGGTTTTTTTTTTTTTTAAGCAGAAATCAGAACATATTTAATAAATCAAAAGATTTAAGTTTCCATCTGGGTGGATGCTAAGTGGCTCAGACTCCATGGGAGGTCAATTAAGTCTTCTGAGAATCTAGTTTCTTATCATGGGAATACCATGAACCCCATAGGGTTATTGTAAGACTCAAATTAGATACATACCAAATTTAGAGCAATTTAGGCAAACAACAAAACAAATACAAAAAATTTTCTAAATTAAAAAATGTGAGAAATCAATAACTAATTTTAACTTTTAAAAATAACTCTGCTAGATGTACAAGAGAAAAATGAATAATTTGTCCTAAACCATGATCAGATTCTTATTTAATAACACAGCTCAAATATTGAAATAAAGGCAATCATGTATGAAAAAAAATCCTTTCCTCCCAACGTTTATAAAACAGCCAAATGTGAACTCCATGAGGGCAGGCACCAGCCTGTTTGAGTTGCCACCCATCCCATCCACAGAGTCTTAACATAGTAGTTGCTTAACAAGTATCTGAGATAAATGTATGAATTTGTGCATGAATAAACACAAGAGTATTATTTGATGGCACAAAATCAACCTTGAGTTTTACTATTAGATCATCAGAAATTCTGTTGATAGCACAGGTCAGAAAACTGATTAGAATAACACAATTTAAACATTAGGTCATTTACATTATTATTGTAATCAACCAGGAGTTGTACAACTTTTAAAAAAACACAACTACACACAAAACCCTGAGCTGCTTCCTGTAAGATACCTGCAACAAAACAAGGCAGCTCGTGAGGGGCTTTTGTAAGGAAGACATGGACATTGTTTAAACACCATTTATACGTCTATTGAATACAGGCTTCCATTTTTGTTTCTGTAATGATAGATTATTCACTTCAGGAAATGAATATTCAGATGTCTGTTGTTTGCCATGCTGTCACAGCATGACATACATTCTTGCAATCCCTTTAATTATTAAGTATAATAATGGTGCTTTTAAAGAGACCTCCTAGAGTCATCTAACAAGGTATAATGTTTATAACAGAAAGTGTGATTCTGATGAGAGATAAACAATGCATCATCTATGAATGAAATTCAGCCAACTCTTTTGGGGACAATACGGCGTTGTGCTAGCAGATCTAGTTACGGTGCTAACTTATACCTCAGAACATAGTGTTTGACAAGTTTGATTGTGATAAGATCTTAGGTACAATACAATGCTACAGGTTGTCAGAAGAGGGAGACTATTTCTGAGGTGCCGGTTTGGAAGATGGTTAGGAAAGGCTTCACAGACAAGGCAGGGACTATTTATTGGATGCTTATTGTAGTGTCATCTACAGGGAGGTGGCAACTTAGAGAATCTTCCATATGCCAGGAACTGTGACAGGTGCTCTCTGTATCTGATTTTAATATATCATCACAAAGTTCTGAGAGGCAAACATTATTATCTGCATTTTATCAATGAGAAAACTGAGGCTTAGAGAAGTTAAATAACTTATCTAAGATTACATGGTTAAGAAGTGGCTGAGCCTGAATCTGAACATAGATATAACATTAATGTCCATAAACTTTTTGCTGTTAACAAGTTGACTGCCCTCATTTCAAATATTAAAACAAAATATTTTGATTTTACAAAATGCTGGATCAGGGAGGCATTCCAGGTGAGCAAAACAGCTCGCGCAAGACTTAGAGGCAGGAAAGTACCAGAGACAGTTGGTCCAGAACGCAACAGGTTAGATGAAGTCGAATGCAAAAATTTAGAGAATTTGGACTATTAGGAAGAAACTGAAGATAACTATTGCTTGGCAGAGTAGGCTGTACATCCATAAAATATATTACAAGGAAACAGTTTAGTTAAAAATAAAGAGCTTTACTTGTTCTGGGGAGTGCAGAGCACATGAAGCTTTGGCCTCTGATGCAACATGGGGGCAGACCTCAAAATAAACATACAAGCATTGCCTAGCAACTGTGACAATAGTCACAGCTGATCTGTGCTCTAGAGCCAACCTAGAAGGACAACTGGCCTTACTCTCTGAGTATCTGATTATGAGCTCTGATACTGGACCACCCCAAGAACTTAGGGAAAAAAAAATCCACATAAGGCACGAAGTTGAGCTTTCAGTTCTACAAGGCAACTGCTTCATTTTCATTGCTCTCCAAACTCTAGGTTTCCAGTGCTTTTTGATGGGATGATAATTTTGTAAGTAAAGAGAAGAGCAAGCTACACAGCCTAGGTCAGTCATCAAGGAATAGAAAACCTTTTTTTTTTTCCTGAAGTTGTATTCATATCTCTAGGGATTTCAGTTGCTTTTCCTGATGTATGAAATAATTCCAACTATGCCTAATCTTTGGCTGCCCACAATGAAGCAAAACAGGGAAGTCAGGTCCAGAAAATGCAGAACACTTTCTGCTTCTTGTCCCTCCCCAAGAATTTTGACAGGTGAGGATTTACATAAGCCTGTGAACCAAGCACTTTCTGCTAACAGACACTACAGGAGCCATGAGGAAGACTGCCCTTGACTAGCCATGTGACTTGGAGCTCTTAATCTTTCTTGCACTCCTTTTCTTTATTTGTAAACTGTAGGCCTTGAGAATCTTGTCGTTCTGCAACTCTAATATTATATGCTATTCTTTAGTGAAGGGCATTAACTAATGTGCTCAAGAATAGATGTTCGATTGGGAAATGGGGTTAATAGCATGGCCTCTGGAATCCCACAGACCTGAGGCCTAATTCTCGTTGCACAACTTCAGGCAGGCTGCTTAATCCTTCCAAATTTGAGGTTTTTAAATTCATCTAATGGATGTAAAAAATGATACCTATTTCATAAGATAGCAGTGAGGATTAAATGATGGTATGTGTATAAAGTGCTTGGTTTGGTGCCTGGCATGTGGTACATCTATAGACAGCAGTGATTTTTATTATTTTATCAATGCCAACAGCCTCAGAAGTTTCTTTGCTTGGCCTCAGGATGACAGAGTAACTCTGTGCTGTCCACTGCTTTTTGTTTTGTTTTGTTTTGTTTGAGACGAAGTATCACTCTGTCACCCAGCTGGAGTGCCGTGGTGCGATCTCGGCTCACAACAACCTCCACCTCCTGGGTTCAAGCAATTCTCCCATCTCAGCCTCCCGAGTAGCTGGGACTACAGGTGCGCCCCACCACATCTAGCTAACTTTTGTATTTTTAGTAGAGATGGGGTTTCACCATATTGGTCAGGTTGGTTTCAAATTCCTGAACTCAGGTGATTCCCCAGCCTCGATGTCCCAAAGTGCTGGGATTACAGGTGTGAGCCACCATGCCCAGCCTGACCACTGCTTTGAGAAGTTACATATTGATCTTTCTCAAAGAAAAGAATCTGAAATACTATTTTACATTGTGGCATTTTCTTTGGATTCAAATGCATAGTTGGTTTAGACCCATATTCCAGTCAAATAAAGATGAATCTTGGTAGCAAGAGCATATATTTATAATAACCCTGACAGATTATGAGCTTATCTAAAGAATATATGGTTATTGGGGAGAGAGAGCCAAGATGGCTGATCACTAGCAGCTCAGGCACGTAGCTCCCAGTGAAAGCGCAGAGAACGAGAGGCCGCCACACTTTCAGACGAATATTTGTAGCTCACGGACCAGGAGATTCCCAGCGGAGGAGCTCCACGGGTCGCCAGAGTGACTCTTGTGGCCGGCGCGGCGGTTTTGCTGGCGCCTTAAAGCAGCAGTTCTTGGTGCAGAGTCCAGAGATTTCTGGGCAGCAAGGCACCATCAACCTTAACACCGCTGTCTTGGCCGGCGCAGTGGATTGCTCAGATTTCGGCGCTGGGAATCAAAAAGTTGGACGTCCGCTCAGAGACCTAGTTAGAAAGTCGGTAATTACAAAGACGACAGATGGATAAATATATAATCAAGGGAAGAAAGCAGCCTAAAAAGGCAGAGAATACTCAAAATCAGAATGCCTCTCCCTCTACAGGGGATCGCAATTCCTCATCAGTAACGGAACAAGGCTTAATGGAGAACGAGTGTGTTCCAATAACAGAAGCAGGTTTCAAAATGTGGGTGATGAGAAACTTCTGTGAATTAAAAGAACTTGTTCTAACCCAATGCAAAGAAACTAAGAACCTTAAAAAAAGGTTTGACGAAATGCTAACGAGAATGGACAATTTAGAGAGGAATATAAGTGAATTGATGGAGCTGAAAAGCACAACACGAGAACTTCGTGAAGCATGCACAAGTTTAAACAGTCGAATTGATCAAGCAGAAGAAAGGATATCAGAAGTCGAGGACCAGCTCAGTGAAATGAAACGAGAAGACAAGATTGGAGAAAAAAGGATAAAAAGGAATGAGCAAAGTCTCCAGGAAATATGGGACTATGTGAAAAGACCTAATCTATGTTTGATAGGTGTACCTGAATGTGATGAAGAGAATGAATCCAAGTTGGAAAATACTCTTCAGGATATCATTCAGGAAAACTTTCCCAACCTAGCAAGGCAAGGTAATATTCAACTCCAGGTAATACAGAGAACACCACAAAGATATTCTTCAAGAAGACCAACCCCAAGGCACATAATCGCCAGATTTGTTAGGGTTGAAATGAAGGAGAAAGTACTAAGGGCAGCCAGAGAGAAAGGTCAGGTTACCCACCAAGGGAAATCTATCAGACTCACAGCAGATCTCTCAGCAGAAACCCTACAAGCCAGAAAAGAGTGGGGACCAATATTTAACATCCTTAAAGAAAAGAACTTTCAACCCAGAATTTCCTATCCAGCCAAACTAAGCTTTATGAGCGAAGGAAAAATTAAATTTTTTGCGAACAAACAAGTACTTAGAGAGTTCACCACCACCAGGCCTGCTTTACAAGAGCTTCTGAAAGAAGCACTATACATATAAAGGAACAACCAATATCAGTCTTTCCAAAAATATATCAAAAAGCAAAGAACATTAATACAATGAAAAATTTACGTCAACTAATGGGCAAAACAGCCAGCTAGCATCAAACGCCAGTATTAAACTTATATATATTTCAATTAGATAAAAAGCCAAAACCCATCGGTATGTTGCATCCAGACCCATCTTACATGCAACAATACACAAAGACTCAAAGAGAAGGAGGAAGATTTACCAACCAGAGAGTAAAAATAAACAAATAAACAAAAAGCAGGAGATGCAATTCTTGCCTCTGATAAAGTAGACTTTAAAGCAACAAAGATCAAAAGAGGCAAAGAAGGACATTACATAATGGTAAAAGGATCAATGTAACAAGAATAGCTAACTATTCTATAGATCAACGAGATAGAAAATTAACAAGGATATTCAGGACTTGAACTCAGACCCGGAACAAGTAAACTTAATAAACATTTATAGAACTCTCCACTTCAAATACACAAAACATACATTACCACCTCACACCTATTCCAAAAGTGACTATATAATTGGAAGTAAATCACTCCTCAGTAATCTCATAGCATTTCATAGGTTTAAATGAAATATTGGTTGGCTGTTTGTTTGTTATCTTCTTCCCTTATTCCTTCCTGACTACATCATTAAGTATAATTATCAGTATACAAGAGGTTTTCAATACCCATTACTAAATTGCATTCTAGCCTGGGCAAGAAAGCAATACTCCCATTCTCTCTCCCTCTTTCTTTTCCTTTTTCCTCCTCCCCATTCTCTCTCTCTCTTTCTCTTACTTTTTCCTCCTCCCCATTCTCTCTCTCTCTTTCTCTTTAAAAAAAAAAAAAAAGAATATATGGTTATTGATTATATGATTATGGTATAAGAATGAGAAATTCTGAGCTCTGCTGAACAATCATCCCAGAAGCTTTCTATTTGACTTCCATCATGCATTCATTCCTTAGGTGTAAACCTAATAGAGAGCAAGGAACACAAGAACTTTTATGGGTATTTGTGCTGGAAAACCAAGGGCAAGCCTAAATCTCCACAGAAATGATAGACTCAAAATGTCTCTAACAGAAAGTGAGGAGGAACATATGAGCATAGTTTGATAGTTTAAGAGACAAGATAGCTTAACATGAAAATGGGGAGTGAAATAAAATGTCATTCTGGAAACCACCTAAGAAGAAAAAATTCACAAATGTATACTGACAGCAAGTTTAAACTTTGCAAATATTGAAGAGGCAGTGTTGTATCAATCTTTGCAAATATTAGAGATGGTCACTGGTCACAGTGGCTCACCTCACTCTTATAATCCCAGCATTTTGGGAGGCTCAGGTGGGAGAATTGCTTGAGCCCAGAAGTTTGAGACCAGCCTGGGCAGCATAGTGAGACCCTATCTCTACAAGAGAATCAAATTAGCCAGGTGTGGTAACACATACCTGTGGTCCCAGGCCCTCGGGAGGCTGAGGTGAGAAGACCACTTGAGCCCCGACATCAAGGCTGCAGTGACCCATGATCGCACCCCTGCACTCCAGCCCAAATGACAGAGCAAGACCCCGAGACCCTGTCTCAAAAAAAAAAAAAAAGTTGTGTCATGGTTGAAAGAATGGCTTTGGAGCCAGGCCACTTCAGTTTTAATCTCAGCTCTGCTAAATTGTGTGACCTTGAGCAAATTTCAAAACTGCTCTGTGCCTGTTTCATATAATGATACATTCCACTGCATTGCATTCCACTTTCCCATCAGATAAAAATTCAATGGAATAGAAGAACAGATTTTAAAGTAGGATTCATTTGAATTTGAAATTGCTGTAAATATATGAGCACTGCTGCTTATTTTCAATCTAAGCAAAAGTTTTCTATAGGATAAGGCTGTCTTATTTCCTATAGGATAAGAGCGTTTTCAGTTATGTGCCACTTAATTTTACTATTTAAAAATTTCACCGTGTTCCAAATGGCTTATTTATTCCTTTTCTACTGCCCATGTAAAATGTCTAAAGAAACTGTCAAACTATTATCTCCTAATTCCAATCAGTGTACAATACTCTCTTTCATGCAAGCAGGAAACCTCACCCATCAGAATTTCAACAGTACTAAGATACTGTGTATAACAAAAGAAAGCACAATATTGATTTCTAGGGTTTAAGTTTAGATAAAAATTCCCCTCTCAGTTATTTAAACTACTTAGATATAAACTACTGAATGGAGGCTTTCGTAAGACTAGTCTGCTGAAAAGAATTTTAGAATCCTGCTATTTGTGGGACCCAGGGTAAGTTATATAAACTCTCTGCGCCCTCAGTCTCCTCATTTATAAAACTGTCAATACCTCCTTACCTAGTTGTAAAGTATGCAACTCTTAAGAGAAATAAATGAAATCTTATGTAAATCACTTAGCACAGTAGTTGTCCTATAAATTAATAAATGTTAAATTTCTTTGTTTACATTTATTTTCAAAATTTACATCCTGTAGAGTTTCCCTAAACTATATACATGCTAGACTGAATCCTGCCCCTAGAGCATTCCAGAATTTTTTTCAGATTATCAGGGATAGCTAGAATGTCGTTGGTTAACTTTTTCTTTGTTTTATATAGGTTGTCTTGCCAATTTGAATGGTACCCAAATTTTCAGTTCATTGGCCTATATGGATATGAAAGAAGTTACACATTCATAGAGAAGGTATGGTTTACTATTACTTCAACCGGAAATCAAGTGGTATTTCACCAAGATTTTAATTGCAAATATGGAGATCAGTGTTGATCACATTTAATCTTTGGAAACCTGTGAACGGGTATAAAAATATGATTGTCAGGCTAGGAATCCAAGCCTGCCACAGTAACATAGTGAGAATAATTCAGCATACAATACTACAATAATTAAGAGATTCTTGAAACCAACAGAACGGTCAAACTCAATAGCCAAGCAAGATTAACCCTCCGTTTCTGAATTCTGAATACTCAGCAGAGGACAGACTGTTATTTTAGTGATGTGGACCCTTTAGGGCTAAACTTCCAAGTAAATATAATTAATTAATTGATTAAAAACTCAAGGTTAAAGTAAGATATCACGTGGAACATATTTAGTTTTATAATATTGCTGGGGGAAAACATGATCACTAATTCTAATCATTGAAACTGTATGTACAATAGGCAGAAATTCATAACTATTTAAATATTTTAGGCTAAAAACATTCATAGTTATTGCTGGCAATGAATGTAATGTCAAGCAATTGGTCCATGTAACAGGCCAAGCATTAATACCATAGCTCAGTGGTTCTTGACATAATGAGTAGAAATGGTTCTGGTACAGAATTATTTATAGGCAATAGTTAGAATAGTGGGAGAGGAGAAGACCAATGGACACTTAGAAATTTACAAAGGAAAAAGGGCAAGAAGAAGAGGGAAGGAGGTCTGTGGCCTAAAAAGCTGTAAGCCCTCAGGTAATTCTAAAATTCCCAGAGATGGAGAATCACTTTTAGGTAATTTTAAACAGATGGCTTTGTAGTGGCTCAGTGAAATGACCACTGTTTTCTACCATCTATTACTGTACATTAGTGCTTTATTCCTGGCGACAATCTCTGTCTCTTCACCCTTACATTTAGTTAAAAGAAAGGATCACATTAGATATTAGGATAAATTTGCAAAATGACTCATCAAAATTACCTTCCAGCCAATTTAAAATAAGATTTTTGGTGCTAATATTGCCAGCCCAGGAGTTACCAAAGAATCTAAACATTCCCTAAAAAGACTGGGACAAAGGCATACCTGCTTCCCCTGAAGTACCTCAAGAATACTTGTCCTCTTTAGTCTTATGTCCCTAAACCCCAGGAACACTTGTTACTTGTGACTTTCTCTGTAGCCCGCATCCTTTCTTGCACTACAAGGAATAGTAGTGTGTTGCAGACATCATCAATCCCAATAATGCTATCATTTTATAGGTAGATATTCTGGAACATGAGGGAAACCCCTAGTGCTGCATACATTATACACCCAGTATACAGCTCAGCTGCCAGGATATTTTTTAAAACAGGATGCAATTTTCAAATGGTCAAGTAATTAAATTTTTAGAAAATAATATATGTCTATTTCTGTAGATGAAGAGTCTAAAAAACAAATGAAAACGTGTAGGTTGATGTGACTATCATCAGACCAGTATGAAGATCAGGCTAGTATGAATCTCATAAGGCCAGTATGAAGATAAGATAAGCATGTGACAAACCAGTACATGTATTCCCCCACTTAAAGGCTTTCAGACATTCCAAACCCATTGTTCAGGTCTAACAAAATTAGTCTGTGTTTAATAAAAGAACCTCCTTTGTTCCAGACATGAAAATACTGAATAAAATTTAACATAAAAAATAAAATACACAGGTAAGCTTTAAAGAAGTAAGAGAAATTCCCAAGTAACCTAAAGGGGAGGGAACTCTAAGTCCTCTGGTGAGCAGGGCTGAGACAGAATGGCTCATGGGGATATCAGAAACAGATATAACAGCTGGGAACTAGGAATTGAATTCTCTAATGAGAAAGGAATCCTGGCAGCAGACCCGGTGCTGAGTTACTGCCTTAAAGCCAGGAGCTACTAAGAACTGATCATCTACAAACACAAGCGTTGAAAACTGCCCACCTGTCCAGAACAATGGCATGGAAGCTTCCTTTCTGGCTGGAGCCATGAGTGTAAAAACGGCCACATATGAGACAAGGAAATTCCAAACTTGTGCCATTGGGCACTCAAGGACCAAATTTATTCCTGTAGAGAGGAAGCTCCAAGCCAAGATATCAATGCTGATGAAGTCTGAATGACCACAGGCAGCGACATACTAAAAACTACTTGGTAGAGGCAGATCTACAACACAGGGGGAGAGGGACTGTCATGGAAAACCACCCTCACTGAAGATGAATTTCAAGCCATATTTTTCAAACCTAATCAGGAAGCAAAATACCACATGGTAGAGTCAGCATTACAAATATAGGAGAAATTGTACTTCAAAAATTAAAGACAGGTTGGGTGCAGTGGCCACACTTATAATCCCAGAACTTGTCTATCTGCTTTTGCACCTTAGGTTAAGTAGTGAAGAAAGAAACAGAGGTGAAGAAAGAGGCTGTGGCAGGTGAATCGGTTGAGCCCAGGAATTCAAGACCAGCCTGGGCAACATGATGAAACAATGTCTCTACCAAAAATACAAAAACTAACCGGGCATGATGGCTCACACCTGTGGTCACAGCTACTTGGGAAGCTGAGGTAGGGGGATCACCTGAGCCCAGGAGGTCAAGGCTACAGTGAGCTGTGATCGTGCCACTGCACTCCGACCTGCGACAGAGCAAGACCCTGTCTGAAAAGAAAAAATAAACTTAGACAATAGAAAAATCTCAAGGAGACATTTAATATATTTTAAAAATCAGGTGGGGTGCAGTGGCTCACATCTGTAATCCCAACACTTTGGTAGGCTGAGGCAGGTAGATCATGGTCAGGAGTTCGAGAGCAGCCTGTGCAATATGGTGGCACCTCGTCTCTACTAAAATACAAAAAATCTAGCTGGGCGTGGTGACGTGCACCTGTAGTCCCAACTACTTGGGAGGCTGAGGCAGGAGAACCGCTTGAACCAAGGAAGCAGAGGTTGCAGTGAGCCGAGATTGAATCACTGCACTCCAGCCTAGGCAAGAGAGGGAGATTCTGTCTCAAAAAAAAAAAAAAAAAAAAAATCAGAGACACAAAAGAAAGAATAAAAACCCAAATCAAAAATAGGTGAAAATATAAACTACACATAACTGCATAGAGACTTAAGTGACTGGACTATAGATCTGAGGCCATTACCCAGAATACAGCACAGAAATATAAAGAGATGGGGCATATGAAAGAGAAGAATCCTGAAAAATAAAAATGCTGGCTACCAGTTTCAGTTCTCTGATGCAGACTTGGCCCTCTAAACCTGACACATCTTTTAAAATAAAATACTACAAAATGACACATGTCTAAAAGCATATGAGGCACTGTTTTAAACATATTGTTAGCATGAGAATATTTATATTCAGGAACTCTGATGATTATTAGCCATAGTAATGGAGTCATATAAAAGGGTTTCATTTTCCCTATTGGATATAAACACAATTTCCTACATTCACAATAAGGAAAAGGTACATGTAACTGAAAAATGTATAAGTGATTCTATTCCTTGCTACCTTCCCTGGCCATTCTGTTAGTATAGTTAATGAGGAAACAGTATGCGCAGGAGGCTGAGCTCCTGGTTTCTCGGTGGGAACAGCACTCACAGCTCATACTTTTCCCAACAACTTTATCCTAGGCAACGCTGGAGGCCCTGAGGTGTGGTCTAGGTCTGACCCTTAAGTCACTTGTATGGGGGACCTCAGTTCATCATAGAATTCAGGGAGTATGCTTGCATGCCAAACGCCTTCATCTCTTATGGCAACTTTGAGTGAAATGTGAGTGGTCCACAACCTTGCTCAGGCTCCAAACATGGGCCATGCACATCAATCAGTTCAGTTCATGAGAGACCTTCCCTGTGATTCAGCAGTCTAAGCCCTATGTAACTGGCTAAATTCCTTACCAAAATTTCACTGTTCAGGCCATAAGACTACTTACAGATGGGCTTTTTATAGTCCAATCGCTTTCTTAGAGCAGCGCTTATCAAGCTTTAACAGGTGTAAGGATTTACCTATAGAGCCTACCAAGCCATGAATTCCTCGATGATACTGATAGGAGTAGGTCTGAGGTGTGGCTGGAGAAAACTCCACTTTTATCAAGTATCAAAGGAGAATTTGATGCACTTTCTCTGCAGACCACACATCACGAAACACTGTCTAAGAGAATCCTAAGAAGTTGCAGCACATTTGTGGGACAGGGGTTGGGAGAGCCCTAGAGCCATGGGTTATTCTGGAATCAACCTACTGGCATGCACTCTCTGTCTGAGGACAAGGAGACCCCAAATGTTAAAGCACACCTCTCTGCAACTGAAGATGCCTTGCTTAGATCACAATTCCATTCATCATTCCTTAGTAGCTCATCAGAAGTCTACGGGTGAGACTCTCTAATCAATGTTGCCTTCCTGGTTCACTTACACTTTAATCAGTATGATCACTATGTACTTGACCATGGGGCCTATGGAACTGAGGCAAATTATGAGTATGTTGGCAATACAAAAAGTGCTAACCAAAGTTAACACATTCAATAAAAGCAGACCCAAAATCCTTTTCTAACATATAAAATATCTTCCCCAAATAAAGTTAAATGTTAGTTTTTTTTTTTTTTTTGAAGAGTGTTGTAAAGGGATCTGAAGGAAAATGAATAGCAACAAAACAGACCAAGTGACAACTTTGAAACCAAGGTGTGCTAACCATTCCTGTGAGAGGAACCAGGGAAAATGACAAAAGGTGAGTAAACTGGGTGTGAAGAGTTCCTCCTCTAGCTAAGATGTATTCACCAGGTGGCAGCCGCCAAATATGAAATTAGAAACTAGAATGAGAAAAATGAGTCATTAGAAAGAATTCAGGGGGCAGATTATTCTGATTGTTGATGAACTTGTCTTTGCACTTTTGTACCTTGGGTTAAGTGGTGAAGAAAGAGACCGAAATATGAGCAGCAGAAATGCGTAAAGTGCGTAGAGCCCCAGGACAAAATGAAAATCTCAGGTGTTGCTGACACCTGATAAAAATCCAGTCTGTCTACAAGGGAAGAGTAGCAAGAACATCTCATCAGAAAGTCCAAGAGTTAACCAGAACTCTCAATTCCACAAAACAGCACAAGCAACGGTGTGCAACAGATACTGGAGTGTCTCAGGGGAAAGCATGGGAAGAAGAGATTAAGAAAATAATGCATGAGGTAAGCCAATGACTGGGAGGCTGGACGTGTTTCACACTTATGAGCAGTCCTGCCTCTGACTGGGCTCCACCGGAATAATATCTCAGTCATTAGGATCTGCAGCTGTTGGCCTTTTCTGATTTAGCCTTGCCTCCTGGTTGCAGATTTCCCTTAAGGAAATCATATTTCTACTGTATACTCCCAGAAAAACAGGCTCCCAAGCTTAACCTCAACCCTCTTTTTTTTTGAGATGGAGTCTCACCCTGTCACCTAGGATGGAGTGCAGTGGAGCTATCTTGGCTCACTGCAACCTCCGCCTCCCAGGTTCAAGCGAGTCTTCTGCCTAAGCCTCCTGAGTACCTAGGACTACAGGTGTGTGCCACCATGCCTGGCTAATTTTTTATATTTTCAGTAGAGATGAGATTTCACCATGTTAGCAAGGATGGAACCTCAACCCTCTTTAACCTTTCACTCTGCTTTTACAGCATCATGATAGCAGTGCCATTTAATACTTTTCATATTGCTCTTTATATTTGATAATGTGGTCCATACTTCTGTATGGCTAGCATCACGTCTGGCTGATTAAAGAAACTCCTGGAAAAAAGAAAAAGAAAGAAAAACAGGGTTCCTTGCTCATCTTTTTTTTTTTTTTTTTGATTATCCACTCTATAACCTTTAGCCAAAGCACAAATAAATATTAAGTTCCAAAAACTCTACTTATATCCCAGAGAACAAAAATGAATATTACTTTATCATTTTCACCTAACCAGGAAGAATCTATATTAAGGTAACGGCATCTTAGGGCTCTATTCATATTAAGATAATCCAATAAATATTAAGCAATTCCAATCCAATAAATAGTGAGCAATTACTATGTGGAAGACATGAAGTAGATGCTATAGGAGAGTCTGTCTTTAGGGGCTTATGGTATAGTAAAATTTTGCATTCTGAGAGGAAATCACTGTAACAAAATAAGAATTTAGTGTGTGATAAATTTTCATGCACTGAAGCTCATTCTTTGAAAAGCGTTCATAGCAAGCTGTTAACTATGTCCTAAAAAACAATACAGTGTGGTAGTTCTTATTTTCTCAATCTGTAAAATGAACATAATAAGAGCATAGCTACATTATCATCACAGCACATAAGGGTTCAGTCTGTGCTTAGAATACAGCATTTCAATAAATGTAGCTGTTACTATTAATCTGTTATAGCTATATTAGAACTATTAATATTAATATTAGAACTATTAACACTGTTTTAATACAGATTATGTTAATCTATTCTTTTACTAGAACCTCTTACAGTCACCTTCTAATAATCTATTATTATTGCTTAGGGTAGACAATAGAGAACTATAGGACATGGGTCCAACAATGTCACCTTGCTAGTGGTATGGTTACATAGTTTCAGTCCAAATTGCAATGTTCAAATAAACAGATTTGCTCAGAAGACATCAAGTCTTAGGAGATGTAACATTGCCTTAAAAATTGGAAATCATGTGACTGAGTATTTTTATGGCTTTCCATCAAAATGGTATGGCTCAATTCTTTTTTTTTTTTTTTTTTTTGACACAGGGTCTTATCACTCTGTCACCCATGCTGGCGGGCAGCAGCACAATCACAGCTCACTACAATTTCAACCTCCCAGGCTCAATTGATCCTCCCACCTTAGCCTCCCAAGTAGCTGGGGCCACACAGGTGCGCATCACCGTGCCTGGCTAATTTTTAAATTTTTTGTAGAGACAGGCCTTGCTGTGTTGCTCAGGCTGGTCTTGAACTCCTGGCCTCAAGTGATTTTCCCTCCTCAGCCTTCTAAAGTGCTGGGATTACAGGCATAAGCCACCATGCCTAGCCCTTTTTAATATCTCTTATCCAATTAAAAAAAGATTGGAGGTAGTACCCAACTAAAGTTCATTTAAATGCATGAAAGTGCTTTTGGTAATGCTCTGACATTCAGTGGGAGCAAAGAGCTCTATCCAATTCGGAACTGTCACCCAAAATGCCAAGAGTATGCCTTTTGAGAAATATTAAGATGACATTTTTAAGTCAAGAGTGTCCACAGAGAAAAAATAAAATACAATGTTTGTGAAGACCTCCTGTAACTTTCTAGTATGCAGATTGCTAATTCAATATATCAGAAAAACTATGCAATATGTTCTTCTTATGAGGTTAGACACACCAATGCTAAAACAGATATCCCAGATACATATGATCTCCAAATTGAGGGAATTATAAGGTATAATGAAAGAGCAGATACAAAGATATATACGAACATAGAAGAGTATGGGTTATAGAGATTTTATCTGAATAGGACTAATTAAGATAGTTCATATTTTGAGAAAAAGTAAATGTTTCCACCTAAGAAGTAGTGATCACTTAAAGTTAAATGTTATTATAACCATGAATAGAAACATAAATACTTGGCCAATTTTAAAAAGTTAGTTCAAATGAAAAGAAAATGCTTTCTTTTTCTTTTTGGTTTCATTATTTCAAACTGTTATTTTACATACTATCTTTTACATTTTCATTGCAGGAGAGATGTTATACTCAATCAATTCTACCAGAGAGTAACCAATGAACCAAAACTCCCCAGTAATTCTATATAATCAACTATTCTCATGCATTGGGACTCTTCTTTCAAAGTATCTGAACTCAACCACAGTAAATATTTATACTTGAATGTGCTGCTTCATGAACACTGTTTCACAGTCTACAAAGCATGCTAGTTCATAACAGACACCAAGAGTCCTTGCTGCACACACGGGTTCCCTAGTCAGTCTCATTGCTATAGGTGGCTTACTCCTTCTCCATCAGTCTACAGATGTGGCGTTTCCTTGTTCCGAAGATTTTGCTATATTTCCCTACTTCATTTTAATCCCATACTGCCTCCTAGAACCCAGGTAGCACACCCTCCCCACCACATTCCCAGCAACTCAATATTCCTTTTAGATACTGAAAAATCAGTGTGCAAAAGTTGAATTCATGCCTACAAGCAAACATCAGAAAGAAGCACTCTATATTAATATAAGCTCTAGCACTGATTACTTTCCCCTTTTGAGCAGTAGATGCCACTCCTTGTTGAGCTTCCCTGCAATGCAGAGGTTTTTCCTCTGGAAAACATCTCAAACAGCAGGAACTTTCTGGAGCTGCTGATTAAGCATTTCTGTCATTCTGATGCATAGGTGGGTTCCTAGAAAACTAGAGAGGTCCCAAAGTCCCAACCCTTAGGGAGGCTGCCTAAACTCTCTGCCTCATTTTCCGAAGCTGTAGAATGGGAATAAAGAACTTGTCCCCTGCCTGTGTAAGTGGAGAATGCCGGGTCCCTAACCACACGGAAGAGATTGTTAAATCTCTGTGAAAACACTTTGTAGTCTTAAAAGATAGACACCAAGTAACCCTCAGTGATGTTATCCTACAACTGTCTCAGGTTGTGTCAAGGAAATGGAACCGAAACATGTTACAACCCTTGCCACGCCACACCCAGTATGTATCAGGTGCGCAGAAAGGTCAGAGTGAGCTCACGCTCTAAAACGGAGGTCATCACGGGGTGGGGCAGGGTTGGGGAGGAGAAGGGCCATCTCCAACCCTAGGGATAAAGGTGCCAAACCAAACTGACATAGCTGCTGCTTTCCTTCTTTCGGCACTTGTCCCGGGCCGCACAAATCCCCTGTTTCGAAACCTTACGCGTCCGGTCACCAGATACATTCCCAGCGGAAGGGGCAGTAACCGTGTTACCGACGGGGAGGAGGATCGCCAAGAAACACAGCTAAACCCAGAACGCACAGTATCGCCAGGGTTGCCACAGTAGGAAGAGCGCATGTCCAGAGCCCGGGGAGTCCGCTGCAGGGTCCGGGCCCCGGACAGGCAGAGCAGGGCCGGGCGCGGGGGTCACGGGCCGCTCGACCCGGGAGCCCGCGCGGCCCGGAGCAAAGCGGCAGAAGACGGTACTCACTCACGCTGCGTGGACTCCGGGCCCCGGAGACCTCGGCTTGGTTTTCAGGAGGTCTGCATTCCCGGCTGCGCTCGGCTCCCGCTGGTTCCGCTGGGAGCTCCAGCCCGGCTCGCAGAGTGCGAGGGGGAGGGGCGGTCCCGGGACGGCGACGCCGGAGGCGCCCCGCCCCCCCACCCCACCCCCGGCAGCCCCGCCCCCCCACCCCACCCCCGGCAGCCCCGCCCCGGGAGCCCGGGATGCGTGGGGAGGGACGTCCAGCTCCATGGATTAGTCATGCGCCTGGCATCTGGAGACTGGCTCACTCAGTAACGCAGCCTGTGACGCGGGCCACGTGCTGTGTGGGCTGCGCTCGGCCGGCTGATGACAGGTACAGCTCCCTGGATCCCTTGGCTGTCACCCTGTGACTACCAGAATAAGGGAACGACGCTGGGTGCTCTTCGCAAATAGGCTCCCCCCGAAGACCTCTTTTGAAACTATAAAGTGGATTAGTAATGACTACAACCAGGATTTGCAAATGCAGTCAAAACTGTGTAATGGATTTTTTTAAAAAGTGTAGTTTAACAGTCAGAATTCTGCCAGATTATTTTATATTATAGTATATTACAAACTTCAAAATTAATAAGAATAGATTTGAAACCAGTGGCTACAATATAAATTCATGGGTCTATACTGCTGTAAAGAAATGAATGAATAAGTGAATAGAGGGGTTAAGCCACTCTTTCTTATAGAAGAAGGCCAACTAATAAGTATTGAATGAATTACGGAGTTAGAGAAAAAAATTGTAAAAATTTAAAATATATACATGAAAAGCTATACACCAACCACATTAAAGGCTCTGAACCCTGAACTTGGGGTATGAATGAAGGAGGTGGTGATGGTCACTGTTTGAGGAACACAGACCTCAGGACAGGCTGGACACAGTGCTGTGTCGAGTCATGACAAGTGATGGCCAGTGGAATGAAAAAGGTGAACTCAACCACAGCTTTGTGCCCTATACCTACACCACCAAGCAGTCAAGGCAGGTAGGGCCCTCTGACATCCCCTTCAAGGTACTCCTCATAGCCACCTTATCTTTTTTCTTTTATTTCTGTGAAAAGTCTGGTGAAATAAGAGCCCTTCCAACTTTAAGATGCTAACATTTCCAGAGCAGAAGACTCTGTCCTTACATATATACACATACAGATATATAAAGTCTAATATATACACATATATACATATATGCATATGTATATCAACCTCCACCTCCCAGGTTCAAGCAATACTCCTGCCTCAGCCTCTTGAGTAGCTGGGATTACAGGTGTACAGCACCACATCTGGCTAATTTTTATATTTTTAGTAGAGATAGGGTTTCACCATGTTAGCCAGGCTGGTCTCAAACTCCTGAACTGAAATGATCTGCCCACCTCAGCCTCCCAAAGTGCTGGGATTACAGATGTGAGCCACTGCCCCCGGCCTTATAATTCTTCTTGTTGGAAGTATAGCATATATATCCCCTTTTTGTTGTTGTTGATCATTAGTATTGTCATTCCTTTTTAAAAATAAACTAAAACTCAGCTCATCTAGGTTTCACTGACATTAATTTCTCCTGTGACAAAAACAGCACAGGGTGACTAATTTAGGCCACACCCCATAGGGATGGGCCCTGGGCATAGCTTCCAGAGTTAGGCAGCTCAATGATGCCTATCTCTGAATGTATTTCTGTGCTCCTGAAGAGTACAGATGAGTAATCACATGGTAACAAAACAAATTTTCCTGCTGGACACAGTGGCCGACGCCTGTAAACCCAGCACTTTGGGAGGCTGAGGTGGGTGGATCACCTGAGGTCAGGAGTTCGAGATCGGCCTGGGTAACATGGTGAAACCCTGTCTTTACTAAAAATGCAAAAATTAGTCGCATGTGGTGGTGCACGCCTGTAATCCCAGCTACTCGGGAGGCTGAGGCAGGAGTATTGCTTGAACCCAGGAGGTGGAGGTTGCAATGAGCTGAGATTGAACCATTGCACTCCTGCCTCGGTGACAGTGAGATCCTGTCTCAAAAAATAAATAAAACAAAATAAACAGAAACAAATTTTCGGAACATTCTCTGCTCTAAGTAGAAAGGGGCTCCTTTCCTTAGAGTGAAAGGAAACTGTTGTTCCATGGCTGTGCTACGGCCATCACAATCCCTGAGGGTGTCCTTCCTGCCAGTGTGGTTCTCAAATCACCTGCATCTGAAACTCCTGGGATTGCCTATTAAATATATGAAATCCTGGGCTCTTCCCCACTCTGGTGAATTCAAATTTCTTGGCTTGGAACCTGAGAATTTGCATTTTAACCAGATTCTCCAGTTGGTGTTTAGGTTTTGGGTAGCCTAAACTACCTACCTTCAGCACAATTCAGTCTCCTGGCTGCTCAAAATGTGGCCGCCAAGCCAGAAGCAGCACACCAACTGGAAGCTTGTTAAAAAGCAGAATCTCAGTCTCACCCCAGACTTCCTGAATCAGAATCTTCATTTTAATAAAACCTACACTAAATTATTATGTACATTAAAAGGTGAGAATTAACCGGATATTATTTCTCAAACTCTGGTTATTATTTGTACATTACTTACATAATATTTTTTAAACCTGCCATAGCTGTATTATTATAATTATTGTAATTATTATAAAATAATTAGATGTACTTTAACCTTCAATTCGGCCTCGCCATAAATAAAAATATCCATGGGATTAGGAGTTGATGTGCTAGCTTACTTTTTTTAATAGCACATTAAAATATAAGCGTAATTATTAAAATAAAAATGCTTTCTTGTCTAACACACAGTCATCTCACAAACCACAGGTGGTAGGAGGATACTGTGGGCTGATGCTGGTGCTGAATGTCAGCACATCCTCCACAATACCCAAAGAGTTAATCCAGACCCTCGCTCCTATTAGGGGTGAGAAAAGTAAGAACCTGGGAAGAGAGCTGCGTTGCCAAAGTTAGCACAGCTATTTGTGGCAGACCCAGGACCAATCACAAAAGTATTTCTCTGATAGGTGCTTATTCCTTCATAGATCTCCTCCCTGCTAGTCTGGGAGGGAAGTTGTTTGCACTTTCTTCCATTTGAAAGGCCTAATGTTAGCCGGGCGCGGTGGCTCAAGCCTGTAATCCCAGCACTTTGGGAGGCCGAGGCGGGTGGATCACGAGGTCAAGAGATCGAGACCATCCTGGTCAACATGGTGAAACCCCGTCTCTATTAATACAAAAAATTAGCTGGGCATGGTGGCGCGTGCCTGTAATCCCAGCTACTCAGGAGGCTGAGGCAGGAGAATTGCCTGAACCCAGGAGGCGGAGATTGCGGTGAGCTGAGATCGCGCCATTGCACTCCAGCCTGGGTAACGAGCGAAACTCCGTCTCAAAAGAAAAAAAAAAAAAAAAAAGAATGGCCTAATGTTTCTGAATAACCTGTCATCTATGGTTTTCCTTCTATACAGTTAGGTAATTCTCCTGTTTTCCTTTCTTTCATGGATATCTGTCATTCAGCAGGTGGCCACACATTTGAAAACCCTCACCACATATTGATAATTTCCCACCTCATCAGTCCATGCCTTCCCAAAGCAGGATCCAGAAAACTCACACTCCCAGATTCCCTTGTAGCAGTGTGAAGGCATATGATGTACGCTGGCCGATCAGATGTGTCAGACAAGAATGAGATTGGAGGTGAGCAACGTATACAGGCTGCTGCCCACCAGGAAATCCATGTTATAATAAGGATTTTGAGTTTTCTGCATCAGTAGTGACAGAGTTCCGGCACCCAGTTCTAAATGTGACAGAAACTGAGCTGTGGTGGCAGCAGGAGAAAGCCTCATAGTGTTACTGTGCATTGTTCCTGCTGTAAAGCTTTAGATTTCTTCTGCTGTACTTGCCTGGATTTCTCTACCAGCTACCCCCTGTTCCTTAAGGAATTCCTTTTTGGCTCAGTCAGAGTGGGCTCTAATTGGAACTAACAGCTTCAACCAGTACATCTTCTTAATAGAATGGTCTTCCACAGAGATATTCCTAATGCAATTTGAACCTTGGTTTCCCTACCTGAATAGTCAGATTGGTGAAATAGAAGTTGCCTGAGAAGTCTTCCAGCAATAAAATTGCATGACTGATTATGGATCACAACTATTTTCATAGAGGTTTTAGCAAGAATCTGTATAATTTCTGCAGCCTCATCTTCACTACTGATTTACCAAAAATTAGATTTTAAGAACTAAACAATTTATAATAATTATTTTAAATTAGAAATATTTACATCACTGAAGAGCACTGGATCTTTGAAACCCAAACCTGCATAGCAGAAGGGATGCTATTTGAGGGCACAAATCCTCATTTTCTAAGCATTCTCATAAAACAGTTCTAAAATATACAGAAACCATGCTCTAATACATAGCTTACACATATGCTTCAAATTAAGTACTTAATTTTTAAGACTTTAAAGTTTTAAAACTTTAATAAAACTTTACATTTTAATAATTATAAAATTATCACTTATTTTAAATTTCAAATCAACTATTTCCAGAATCAAGAAAATTAGCACTAGTTCTTACTGCCAATTCTATCTACCACTCTGTCACACCTTTTCATAATGTATTGGGAGAATATTATTTGCCTGTGTGTGCAATGGTAACTGTGTAATAAAAGGCTTCAAGTTATGCTATTACCCCCAGCTTTTCTAAATGATGCATGGGTATGTAATTTCTTAAGGGATAATGCTACGAGCTACAGCCATTCCAATCTGGCATCAAAATAAGAAATAAGCAACTACATTTCTTCAAAACTTTATAAAAATTAAATATTTGAGAAAGGAAGAGGTGAAGAATCAAACCCTGGAGAACTCACAGTCAGGAAACTAGTGAATGAGTCAGAAAAGCATAGTGAGAAAGAGAAACAGGAGACATAAGAATGGAAATGGGAGAGGACAGTGTTCATAAAGCCAAGAAAATAATTTCAAGTTTGCTGTTAAATACTAGAACAATAAACGTGGCTAAAACATCTCCACTTCCCAGTTATGCTCTGCCCCTTCCAGATCTTAAGACAGAACACGGTTTGTGGGGAGATGTTCAAGTTCTTTATAACTATCCCATCTCAGAAAAATTGGGTAACGTCCATGTTAAAAAAAAAATGGAAAAGGTCTGATTCTTATGATTACGTTCAAGAAAAAACTGGGTGTGGTTTAGATAATAGCAAAACGTTTAGATAATAGCAAGTTCAGTTAATACAAAGTTTAGATAATAGCAAGTCTGGGAACATTTACAAATAACTCACTAAATCTCATTGGGTGGTTTTGCCAATGAGATGTATCATTTCTAGAGGCATAATTTAAGGGTATGCTAAATACAAGTCCTAATAACCATCAGAGTAAATCATTTTTAGTTGGAGAATCTCTTTTATTTGGAGACCTGGAAACAACAGAATATGAAGACTAACAAGATCAATCACAGAGAGGTCCATTTTCCCAGCATCTACTAAATGCCAGGGCCGGGGCTAAGTGTTAGTATATATTTTCTTTCATTTAAGCCTCTCAAAAGCTCTGACAAGAGAAGTCCTATCCTCATTTTACAGATGAAGAAACTGAGGTTCAATGGACTGGACAAATCATAGTGACAAAGAGGAAATCCAAGCTTGTATTTGTTTGTGTCAGCAACAGTCTCTTACCCAGTGACCATCAATGCTGTGGTGTCTCCAGCAGTAAAGAATGGCTAAGAAAGAGCAGACCTCAGTTTTGAGTTTATGTTGGTCCCAAACATTAATTAATTCCCTGTATTTATGATTCATTGTCTTTCAATGATTTTTATATTTTTACTGACTGGCAGAAGAGGGCTTTGAAAAAGAATTTAAAAGACATGGGTCTTAAAGTGGGATGGTATTTAGCATTAGAGGGACTGGCCTCTTCTCACTCCTCAGCTGATTATTTGTTAGGCACCATCAGGGGCTTTGAGAACAGTCAGAACTCTGAGTGACACTAAAATACTAACTCTTCATTGAGCAAGTGACATCTATGAGAAAGTCTGACTTTCATAAGATAGCCACCAATTTCAAACAAAAAAGTTTACTTTAAATAGTTGTATAGATAGTCCTGACACATAGGTTGAGGTTTTAGATAATCTTGGACATACTAAAAGACCACAAAGTTGAAATGGGCGGAATATAACAATTTTTTTTTCTTTTTTTTTGAGACGGAGTCTCGCTCTGTCACCAGGCTGGAGTGCAGTGGTGCAATATCAGCTCACTGCAACATCCGCCTCTTGAGTTCCGGCAATTCTCCTGCCTCAGCCTCCCAAGTAACTGGGACTACAGGAGCATGTCACCATACCCAACTAATTTTTATATTTTCAGTAGAGACAAGGTTTCACCATCTTGTCCAGACTGGTCTTGAACTCCTGACCTCGTGATCTGCCTGCCTCGGCCTCCTGAAACAATTTTATTTATCAAAAACTACTAGCTAAAATTATAAAATTATACTTTCTTGTCTTTTTGTTTTTGAGGCAAGGTCTTGTTCTGTTGCCCAGGCTGGACTTCAGTTGCACTGTCACAGTTCACTGCAGCCTCGACCTCCCAGACTCAAGAGATCCTTCCACCTAAGCCATCTGAGTAGCTGGGACTGCAGGCACGTACCACCAAGCCTGACTAATTTTTAAATTTTTTTTGTAGAGACAGGGTCTTACTATGTTGCTCAAGCTGTTCACAAACTCCTGGGCTCAAGTTATCCTCCTGCTTCAGCCTCCGAAAGTGCTGGGATTACAGGCATGAGCCACTGTGCCTGGCCACTTTCTTGCTTGAAAGGTGACATTTCAGTGATTTTTATAAGTTGCAAAACTTTGAAGGGTTATATTACCAAAATTGCTTAGATGGAGCTTATGAGATCCAGCATTGTCAAAGACCTCATGACAGGAAACCTGGGTTCAAGCCCTATCTCCATCTTACTGGTGTTGTGAGCTTGTCAAGGTTACTTAAACTCCTTGAGCTCTGGTTCCCTCGTGTATAAAGGAATAATAAGAAGAAGATTGTGAGGAGATTACATGATATAATTACACAGAGCACTTAGCAGAGTGCCTGGTGTGGTTAATGCCCATGAGGAGGATTTGAATTATTTTCTAAAGTGGGAGGACTACATTTTTACTCACAGTATGTGCAAAAGTGTAATATTATCTACAGATAGTCTTCATAATTAATATTTGTTTAAAACTTACTATATACCGAGGAGAATTATACAATAAATGGTTTTACTAGGTTTTAAATCACTCACCTCATTATTAAGAAATTGTATTCTGTCTTCAGCACAGAAATGATACTTGGTTCAAAAACCTTCAGTGATATCCAGACACTGTTTGCCTTCCCTACAGGCCCCACCCACTAATGATATCCCTGTAGAATACAGTAGGGGTCTTTTTATGTTCAGGAAATCACTGACCTTGGTGGCCGAGGCTGTTCCATCAGCATGGGCTCTGGAGGATTGACTGCTCCTGAGGCTTGTTGCTTTTCTCTTGAAAATAAAAAATATTAGTTTCAATGGGGAAAACACCTTACCAATATAGTCAAATGCAAACTTACATATCAATACAAATATTTTCTCAAGCAAAAATCAGACTAATACTTGAAACACACCCAAAGTAAACATATGCTTTTAATTTTTCATAACTTTGCCTGAAGATGATATAGAAATTAAAATGAAGAGTACGTTGAATAAATCTCAATTGTTCAATATTCAGTGAGTTTGGAGAACTGCAAAACTCACCAGGGCAGTTGTCACACACTTCCAAGTACATCACTCTCCCAGTCACAGAGAGTATACAATGTCACAATGTCTGTGGAGGGTGATTTAGCAATATGTATCAAGGATGCTATTCTACTTGTAAAAATGTATCTTAGGGAAATAAGAGAAGAGAAAAAGTATTTTGCTTCAAAGATATTCATCACAGTACTATAAGCTAAAAAACCTGAAAACAGGTCAGGTGCAGTGGCTCATGCCTGTAATCACAGCACTTTGGAAGGCAGAGGCGGGTGGATCATGAGCTCAGGAGATGGAGACCATCCTGGCTAATATGATGAAACACCATCTCTACTAAAAATACAAAAAGTTAGCCAGGTGTGATGGCGCATGCCTGTAGTCTCAGCTCCTCAGGAGGCTGAGGCAGGAGAATTGCTTGAATCTGGGAGGCAGAGGTCACAGTGAGCCAAGATCGTGCCACTGCACTCCAGCCTGGGTGTCAGAGCAAGACTCTGTCTCAAAAAAAAAAAAAAAAAAAAAAAAAAAAAGCTGAAAACAATGTCTATAATAATGAATGTCTATGAGTACTTATGGTGTGCCAGGTAATTATTCTATTAGAATAATAGAATTATAGATAATAATAGGATAAAAACACTTTAAGAATAAAGCCTCTTAGAGCATTATTCTAAGTACTCTAAGTGTTTTAAATAGCATGCGTAACAACATAAACCAATATAAACCTGATACTATTGTTATCCCTTTTATGGGTGAGAGAACTGAAGAACGGAATGCATAGATTATTTGGCCATGGTCATAGTAAAAGGCAGGATGTCTGCTCCAGACTCTAATCTTCTACCTACCTATACTGCCTCCCATAATAGGGGGTTATGTTATTGCATAGTCATAGGATGAAATATCATCTGGTTATTAAAAGTCATGACTTAGAAGAACACCTCATTAAATAAAAACACATTATTCATATTTTATATAAAGTCAAATTATAAAATAGTATGTATAGTATGATCCCTTAAGGTCATATGAGGTTATTTTCTGATGGTGTAAAGAGTAATTTTTAAAAAATCCTTCTTGGGCTTTTTTTGTGTTTTCTTATGTAACTATTTTAATTGAGAAAAAGAAAATAAATGGAGGAAAAAAGGAAAGGTAAAATACACAGTTGCTTTCTCAACAAGACCTTCATATCCTGTATCTCTTTCTTATGAGTATCTATATTCCAAAGAAGCAAGCATATAAACTATAAAGCTTTATAATGTAAAATGGTGATATGCTCCAAGGTCTCTAAAGTGTGAATAACGTACTGTAAACAATGAATAGGCCGAGTGCTGTGGCTCACACCTGTAATTGCAGCACTTTTGGAGGCTGAGGTGGGCAGATCATAAGGTCAGAAGTTTGACACCAGCCTGGGCAACGTGGTGAAACCCTCTCTACTAAAGTACAAAAAATTAGCTGGGCGTGGTGGCTGACCCCTGTAACCCCAGCTTGGGAGGCTGAAACAGAAGAATGGCTTGAATCTGAGAGGCGGAGGTTGCAGTGAGCCAAGACTGTGCCACTGCACTCTGACCTGGGCACCTGGGCGACAGAGCGAGACTCGTCTCAAAACAAACAAACAAACAAACAAAAAAACAAAACAAAGCCCACATTGAATACACAAGGTAAGCTAATGCTTGAATTAGCTGGTATATAACACATTAACATGTTCTATGTCTATGCAATAAACATTTTATATGCATATTGATAATTATTTGGTTTCATTCTTTAATATTTAGAATAAATATTTAGTCAAATTTGTATTTTCTAATTTATTGAAAATGCATGCCATGGAAGTTTGAACTGAAGTCTTTTTTTCCTTCAGGGTAAATTTTGCCTTAGCATGGCCAAAACTCAAAACTTAGCTTGCTGTCCTCAAAGCACAATCTCTATGTGTCCACTGGTCAACCACTCTAGGGAGCCTCACAGGCATTTGCAGGAGTTCAGCCTCCCAGGCATCATCTGTAGAATAAATAAACAGTCTCTCCCAAGCATACACATACTACCATCAACCAAGGAAAGAAAAAAACCTAGATAAATGTGATAAAAATAAAAGAGGCTGCTAAGAAGCTCGTGATGCAGGTGTGATAGGTGAGATGGTAAAAGGAGGGGATAACCCACATTTTATCCAGATTGCAAGTCTTTTTAAAATTATCACAAATAATAGCAAATAGCTTCTGACAACCTTAATGTACAAATGGATTCTGTGTAAAAGACTGGACATAAGACATAAAGACAAGAATACAGCAGCAGCAGCATCCATTTCAACTTCATACCTATCTCAGCCTCTCTTTTTCCAATGAGGAAACTGAAGGAGGTTAGGTCCGTTTTCAATGTGACACAGCTGTCCCAAACTCCAGCTATTAGCTTTTGATCTTAGCTATAATTGAGGAAGGCCATGTCCCAATCCTGGGCTAATTACAGATTCCATTCACTACATCACAGCCCACATATTGGATGCCAGCTTACCTGTAAAGTCTGTAAATGGATTCCACTACTTACAATATGCCAAATAGTATCTGCCAATGAGAATTTAAAAACTTGTATTTTGGCAGTGACGAAACTATTAAGTTAAAAATAATAACTGTAAACTTAATATACATGCTGAAAATGACTTACTAATGAATGAAATGCTTTTTAACTTAATGGAGGTTCCCTCAACTTTCTTGTGGGTGTGATCTGTTCCCCTACAGACTGTCTTGCTCTCAGAGCTGCCTGGATTACCTAGTCCACAAAGGACCAATGTAGTTCAGCTAAAGTGAGAGTGGAATATGTAAAATGATCTTTCATTACATTTTTATCTAACAAATATTTATTAAGCTCTTTGTTGACATCTGGCACTCAAAATACAATGCAAAAGCTGGAAATACACCCATATACAGAGCATACTCCTTCTTATTTTGAGATTGGTAATCAGAGTTTAATTACATGTTGTTTTGGCCGATGTACAAGACCTGGCCCCCCTTCTTCATTTGTGTCTGACTTTACATATTCATTTGTTCATTCATTCACTGGGCAAACTATGAACCTGGTCCTATTCTAGGCCATGGGGAAATAATGACCAATTAAACAGAAAAGGCTGCTGCTCTCATGGCTCTTACATTCCAGTAGAAAGACTCAGCCTCTAAGTAAGTCAACAAAAAAACAAGATGATTTCAGAGAGTGGTGAGTCCTAAACAAACTATGAAACAGGAAGAGGTAACAGAGAGTGATTGGCTGAGGATTGCTTCAGACAGGATGGATGAGGAAGCTACATTTGACTAAGACCTGACTGCTGTGAAGAAACCATGTAAATATGGGATGATGGAGAGGAGGCATTCCAGGTAGACAGAGCAGCAGGTGCAAGGGCCCTAAGGTAAGATTGGGCTTGGTAAGCAGGAGGAGCAGAAAGAAGCCAGTGCAGCCAAGGCATGCTGGGTACGGGCATGTATGGTATGAGATGAAACAAAATGCAGGATCACAATATTTATTCTGAAGTGATGCAGGTTCAGAATAGCCCTATAGTCACATGAGTTTGGGATCATCAGTTTCTTCGAAGATCTGGTTTGCTTCTGGTCTTCTCTGGTTACTATCTAGACCCCATGAACCTTGCCTTCAGGTGCAAGGTTCTCAACATCCTCTGGCTTCATGTCATCTTGTGCTTAGTGTTGCTGGTATCTTCTTCACCTTCATACTCCTTAACAACAGCATCAGTCCTTAGAAATTCCACCCTGCCCTGGACAGATCTCTTACCTTGCTAGATCTGCATTCTCACTAACTAGTGATAAGGCTGGATCCACCTTCAGGACAGAATTCATCTACCTACAGTAAGCAGAAACTCTCAAAACAAGCTCAGTTATATATGATATTGCATCATCTGTTGCAAGAAGGCATGAAAAAATTAGTTGCATACTTTTTTGTGTATCTACTGCAGTTCAGAGAAAAAATTTTTTACTGAACCAATCAAAACTTGAATCTTTAAAATTTTCAAAATAACAATGAAGTTTCAAGAGCCAGGCAAAGAGTTGCTGCGTCATTGTCACCTAAAATCTCAGAAAGGGCTCCCTGAGTGAAGCCACATGTTTTACCCTGAGACTTCTTGACTCTGTGAAGAAAGGCACCACATTCTCTTGGACAATGATCCTACCTTATGATTTATATAGCAAGAGTCCTGTTCTACCAAATTCCAGCTATGAGATCTTAGGCAAGTTTATGAACAGTTCTCAACACCAGTTTTCTTTCTTTCTTTTTTTTTTTATTGTACTTTAGGTTCTGGGGTACATGTGCAGATCATGCAGGATTGTTGCATAGGTACATACATGGCAATGTGGTTTGCTGCCTTCCTCCCCCCATCACCTATATCTGGCATTTCTCCCCACATTGTCCCTCCCCACCCTCTGCTGTCCCTCCCCTGGTGTCCCTCCCCAACTGACTGCAGTGTGTGATGCTGCCCTCCCTGTATCCACGTGTTCTAATTGTTCAACACTCGTGTTGTATGAGTGATACCATGCAGTGTTGGTTTTCTGTTCTTGTTTCAGTTTGCTGAGAATGATGGTTTCCAGATTCATTCACGTCCCTATGAAGAACACGAACTCATCATTTTTTATGGCTGTGTAGTATTCCATGGTGTATATGTGCCACATTTTCTTTATCCAGTCTATTGCTGATGGACATTTGGGTTGGTTCCAGGTCTTTGCTATTGTAAACAGTGCCGCAATGAACATAGGTGTGCATGTGTTTTTATAATAGAATAATTTATAATTCTTTGGGTATATACCCAGTAATGAGATTGCTGAGTCAAATGGTATTTCTGTTTCTAGGTCCCTGAGGAATCACCACACTGTCTTCCACAATAGTTGCACTAATTTGCACTCCCACTAACAGTGTAAAAGTGTTCCTATTTCTCCACATTCTCTCCAGCATCTGTTGTCTCCAGATTTTGAAATGATCGCCGTTCTAACTGGTCAACACCAGTTTTCTAACTGAGTAATGTGAATAACTCTGCTCATACCTCAGAAGGTGATTTTGAGGGTTAAATGAGCTAAAACATGTCCTGAGGACTGTGACCCACAAGTTGAAATTCCTAACCCTAAAGTGAGAGGCTCAGTCTTCGCCCAGGTAGCAATGGAACAGACTGACCCCTACAGGGCAACCCCAGTGGGTCTGGTTTTTACTCATGAGAAGACTTAGTGGCTGCTGAAAATCTTCTATGAGTTTTATTATGTATATAAATATAAAAATAATAACTTTTTGTGGGACAGAAAAATGTAATTTCTTCCTTAGAACTCATGATCCTAATAATGGGATGCTATTAAGTTATTTGGAAACAGTTTGATTTTTTTGAGATTTGTTGTTAAGCTTTGTTAGGTTGGAACAGATCGGCCTTTAGAGTACGTGTTATTGTGATATAAAAAGAAATGTATATAGTCATGTGCTGAATAAGCATGTTTCAGTCAACAACAGACTGCGTTCTCTGTATATGGGACAGTGGTCCCATAAGATTATAGTAGGGCATATATGCAAACTTGATGTATGACACGTGATATTGGCATTGCAGATCAAATAGGGGAAATTACTAATATTCAGTCATGGTGCTGAGATATTTGGTTTTCTATATGAAAAACTATATATAAATAAAGCTGTATATACTATCTGGATTTGTATAAGTACACTCTGGCATTTCCACAATGATAAAATCACATTAATGACACATTTCTTAGACTTCATGAAAAGTATTTTTCAGGATAAAAACTCTCATTGAAATATGTAAGTTTTTACATATGTGTTAAGAAATCTACCCCATAACTTAGGAGTCATCCTATAAAATGGCAAGAAGTATTGTTTCCATGTGAAAATAAATGATTTGGAAATAGTGTCTAGAAAAAGATTGTCTTTCAAGTGTAGGTAGATTCTCCAACACTAGCAATTATAAAACTATGACTCTTATTTACAAATGTTCTTTTACACCATAGTTTAAGCAGTCACCAAATAAGTACAAATTACTTTTATTACCAAAAGAAGTATAAATGTGTGCTACTGCAAATGCAAAGCAATAAATAGGATGTGCTGGCTCCAATAAACACTGATAACTAAGTCACAATGAATAAGCCTTATCATTAACTCATAATATTACATAGACATTTACATACCGAATGAAATGTCTCATGTTCTAGGGCCTTAATAACACCCACTGTGGTGAGCATGCTCCAGTGAGGTTTTTTTTGTTTTGTTTTGTTTTGTTGTTTTCAGATTACTCAGTTTCCATGCATCATCTCAGGTGGAGCCTCTCAAAGTAGTCCAGCTCAAGTCTTTCTAGTCATGAGGTTGTTGCACTGACCAGGAGTCAGGAAAATGCTACTATTCTAGGGCTCTGCCTCTGCCTTGCCAACGCTTCCCTCAGAGTCTCATCTCCTACTTACAAAGGGAGAATAGCTATACCTACATCATGAGAATTGAAATGATTTAACTTGCTATACAATCTTCTTGAATGAAAAGAGGGTATCACACAAGGAAGAAGGAGGGATATGAAGGGTAGAGAAGTGAATAACAAAAAAGTGACAACAGAAGTAAGAAAGTCTGTGAAGTTGGCCTCCATCTTATAAGGCAGACTTCATGATATAGGTAATTTTATGATGAGTATCAGATACTAGTGAAAAGCACAGACTCTGGAAAGTAATTTCAATTCTGGGTTCTATTATTAAATAACTATGTGACCTTAGACGAGTTATTTAATCAAGTTGTGCCTCAATTTCCTTATCAGGAGAACAGGGTTGCCATAAAGGGTATGTGTGTGCTCATGTGTGTGCACATGTGTATTTGCATGTGTATATACTGCCTATGTAAGTGTTAGTTATTTTCATCAAATGACTCTAGTTCACTACTACCTCTACAGAATTTACAGAAAAAAAAAAATGCTTACATTTTTCTCTTCCTTTCCTGCCAAACTACTTCTCACTGGGGCATTAATAATGAATGTATTAACTAGAAATACCTACAGTTTAAAAAAAGATCCAGAAAAAGGTGATGAGAGTACAAGGAAATTGTTAATGGTAGAATTTCAGACATCAACAAGCCAACTAGGAAAATACGATTACATAGTGCTTTCTAAATATCTACTTGATAAGACTGCCCCTGCAAGGGTGGGGACGATGTGTGTGAAGAAACCTCTTTAAATTGTATGTAACATTTTGGAGGATATTTTTTGTATTCATACATGTGTGTAGCTTTCAGAGAAAAGATCACAGTTTCATCAGATTCCAAACAAAACATGAACTAAAATTATTTCAGTATTCTAGCCCTCCAAGTTGTCTTTGTTTGTAAGTCCTTATTTTCTGTCCATATTTAAGAGGTGCTTTTCTACTCAAACATGTGTGTGTGCCCCACCTACACTCACAAGCACATAAAACATACACACACATATATACACACACAGCAGCAGCAGCTTTGCTCTGAAAGTATCTCTTAGGGGCTCCAAAGTAAAAAAAAAGCTCAGATACACAACACTGGTCTCTTTAAGGTGTAAGCAGAATTTCTCTGGTCATTGTTAAAACACTCTTATCTTACTCTTTTATTATCTATGCTGCTTATTGTTCTTTTTCTTCTGGTTTAAAAAATACATTTAGGATTTTAAAAAAGTAGGAAGAAGAAATAATAATTACTTAAAATCCTGTCAATCAAGACAACTAATTTCAGTTTTTTTCTATTTTTATACAAATACAAAAATATGCACAAGATAACATATTATAATTATGTTATATAAATGGAATTGTAGATCTTACATTTATAAAGATTTTTTACCTAATATAAGCATTTCACCTGCCATTAAATGTTTTTCAAAACATAGTATTAAAAATGCCTTCATCAGTACATCAGTGCCATGATTTCAAGTTTGTTATTATAAATAAAGCTATCATAAATATCTTTGAATATAAGTCAGTCAGTCATCATGTACACCTCTGATTATGTACTTGGAATACATTCCTAGAACTGGAATTTCTGGATCAAAAAGGCTTTTCTTGTTTATGATGCAGTCACTTGTTCCCTATTTATAAATATAATTTGTTTTAATTAAAGGAAAAGTTCAATCATATTTCTAACATTTTCAACATTATTGGTAAGTTTTTTATTATTCAAAGAAAATTTTTATATAAAATCAAGACCAAACCTTTTCTCAAAACACACACACACCCTAACATATACTCATTCAGAAAGACAAAGTCAACAATGTGTGGTCACTGCTAAGCCAAGAAATGTATTTTTCCATAATTTTTTTAACACTGTACCACAGCAAGGAATTACCTACTTTTAACCACTGGGTGTCCCCCGAACTATATGGTTAATACTCAGGCAGTTAACCCCAGGCAGATAACACCATTTCATGTCTAACAAATATCTAATCTTTCTTATCGGCAGCTGGTAGTAAGAACCCTCATTATCTTTTAAATTTGTTAGTCATTGAGCTTTCAATTTCACTATTTAGTGAAAGAAGCATATTGTATTAGACTTTGCTGAGTCTACTTGCTGTATTAAGAAAGTAAACAGGAAAAAAAAAGTGACAAAATTACATTCAGAGAAGCAATTTTTATCCCAAGTACTAAGTGAAACCAAAAATGGAATGTGATTATAAGATTCTTTTAGCTCTTGGCTTTCTATAAATGATTTTCTTCAAAATTGTAGATTTCAGATTTTAGAGTGATATATTTATAGAATGGTACTAAAGTCTAAAAAATTCTGGTCTTTAAGCTCCAATTAGATCCTTTAGCAATGAGAGGCTTGATGTGCAAAGGAAAGAGTCCAGAAATGCCAGCTTTAATGTGAATAACAAACTAGGAAGTCTAGAATCATAATGTTTAAGATAAACAATTTTTTAGGATTCACTTGTTAGTTCTTTCCAAACAACACCTTTCTTATTTGATGTTGCTTAATTAATAAGTGAATCTATTTACCAACAAACAACTGAGAGAGAACAGTACCAAACAATCTGAGAGTTCTTCCCTGCATCTCATTTCATACAGCAGATGCTCTGTAATGAATGAAAGTCTAGTAGGTAGTGGGAATTTTTATCAGGATTGTGCCTATTCACCTGCCCAACAGCTGTAGCTCTGAGGAGATTTAGCTAGCTTGAACATGGAGAGCAGGGCTAAGGACAGTGTGCTCATCACAGCTGACAAGCTCTAGAAGTAGGTCAAGCTCTCCTTAAAAATGAGTGACTAAAAAGAAATTTTGCCTCTCAAAACCAACACAGGGAAAGGAAGAGGGTGCCATTATCTTGAAGACTGAAAAAGATCTCATAAAATGATACACGATAAGAAGAAAATTCAGACAAAAGTGTGCATCTTTGATAGGAAACGAGAGGTTATTACTTCATGAAATGGAATAGAGAGCTACAGAATTTTAACTGGGTGACAGGAGCAGGGTTGTGGGGGTGTCCAAAAGATGCTCACTGTTCCCCAATCGGATGTGTTTTCCCAGGTCCTTGGGCCTCACTCACCCAAGAATGGGGAGAGGGCCCTGGTGGTGCAGTGAGCTTGTTCAAGTAAGTATCTGACACAGAGAGTTTTGCTGAAAGCTATTTATTAGGCAGAGAGAGAGAGAGAGAGAAGAAATATATATAGAGAGCTCCCATGCTGTTGTGGGAGGGGATCCAGAGATGGAGTCTGAGTAGGTAAAGAGAGAAAGAGAGAAGACTCCCATGCTGCCATGGGAGGGGATCCCAGAGAGGGAAATCCGTATAGGTAAGGGAGTGGGGGAATTTAAGCCTGGAGTTACTCCCACTCCATTCAAGTTCTTGTCCAGTAAAAGGAGTTCTTCCAAACTTCCTCTGGAGTCATTGATCTTTGACTCTGATATTGGATTGGTTGCCTGGCCCACAATCAAAGACTCCTCCCTCAGAGCTTTTGGCAGGCTTTCTAAACAAAGGAAGCTCACCTGGGCTTTCTACCCATCCCTCATGCAGGAAAGTTAGACAAAGAACTTCAAGTTCCCAGACAGGGAGGTGGATGGAGGCATGGCTCTGGGAAGTTCTTGCCTTTGAAACCACGCTCCTTGTGGACTGGGAAGAAAAGTTAACACAGTCCCTCAGACTGAGATGGAAAGATAATGGAGTGAGACAAAGAGATAAGAGAGGATAAGAGGGGGGCACAAAGAAACCAAAAACCAAAACCAAAATTTAAACCTGTATTAGAAGTTTCAAAGAGCAGAATTTAGAAATAAAATATATGGGGGGGGGGGGCAAACTTCAGAAACTCTCCTAGAGTGCAAGGGTAAATGCCAACAAAAGAAAATTGTGAGGCAGATGATTAGTGAATGTCTAATGTCAGAATTGCAGTAGTCCCTCTTATTTGCAGGGGATATATTCTAAGATTCCCCCATGGACGCCTGAAACTGCGAATAGTACTGAACCCTGTATTCACTATAGTTTCTCTTATACATACATACCTATAATAAAGTTTAATTTCTAAAATAGGCACTGTAAGAGACTAACAACAATAATAATAAAATATAACAATTATAGCAATATACTATAATAAAAGTCCTGTGGATGGGGTCTCTCTCTCTAAATATCTCACTGTATTGTACCATGGGTAACTGAAATCATGAAAAGTGAAACAGCTGATAAGGAGGAACTATTGCATATGTATGTTTAAGAAGAAACAAGGGAAACTAAAATAAGACTAATAATGAAGAAATAACTAAACAGATATTCCAAGACAAATTAATAAAGAAAAACACATTAATATATAGGGACATTCTGGCAGTATTTTTAAACTGTAAGAACAAAAGAAAAATAAAATCTTGCACCAAGGCTAGAAAAATAAGCTTCCTAAAAAGTAAGCCAATTAGGCTGCCTCAGACATCTCTGTAGCACAAAAAGTCAGAAAACCGTGAAGCAATAGATATAGAATTTTGATGAAACAAAACTGTGACCCGAGAATGTTGCACAATTTTGCATTGATTGACTTTCTTGTCTGTCACCAAAGAGAAAACATTCTTACATTCACACACACTCAGAAAATCATCACTGTGCTCTCTCCCTGAAAAAAATCTTAGAAAATACTCTAATCAATGAAACAAAAATTTCAAATGAAAAAAATGGGGAAACCACAGTTTGAAAGATCTTGTAACTTCCCGGAGTCAGTTTAGCCTCCCAAGTCGGACACCCAGCGCGAGCCTGTGCTCACTGCTCGGGGCTGGATCTCCTGGTGAACCAGATGTGACTGCCTCAATGCAGCTTTTCAGCTTGGCCTTTCTTGGCACTGAGACATGAGCTTGTGCAGCCACAATCAACTCCCCACAAATAATGACTCTCTTGCCATGACACATAAAACAATGTTAAAATAATGTTTGCTGCAGTACTCTTCTAGAACTTGCTAATGACAGCTAAATCACTTGTGGGAACACCGTCACAAATTACTTATTGAGTAAGAAGTAAATTTCTCCCCCTTTCAAAAACAGAGCACAAAACAATGACAGATTAAATGCCATACTGGATGCCAAGGTACTTGAATAATGATTTTCTATATGCTTAAATGCCGCACACACTGATGGGTCTTTTTTTAATTGAAAAAGATTTATCTATCATGAAGCACATTATCATTTTCAGACTAGGCCCTATTTGTGATGTTCCTTTGCTATCTCTGCTTAAAAATCAAGATATGCAGCATTTAACTAAATGCAACATGCACACACAGAAAAAAGATGCAGGAAAATACACCAAGATGTATATAGTGTCCATTTCTTTAGGTGCTAGAATCCTAGATGAGGGTGTTTATTTTCTTTAAGTTCTCTGGTACTTTCTAAATTTTTTTCAATGATTATACTTTAGCTGCACAATCATTAAAAAGTACAAAATTGACATATGTAATAATTATAAATACATGACATTATCACAATAATTTAAGAATATACACACAATTTTATAGCAGTAGTTATAACTAAGCAGTAAGACTCAGGGTAATATTGTTTTTCACAAGTATGTATTACTTTTGTGATGAAAAAAAGTCTAACTTCATTCAAAAAAAGTTAAAAAAATGTTTGAGTCATTCAACACAATTCATACATTTTAGTAAGAGGAAAGGTAAATATTGATGAAAAGAGTGCTACCAATGCTATTATAGTAAGGAAAATGTTACAAATATCTTTTCCTTTAAGGCATAATTTCCATTCTCTTTTATTTATATCTTCTTTTCTTTACTCATAAAAATATACCCATTGTTAAATTTGAAGCTTTTAAAATAGGCTCTCTGAGATCATGCCCATTTTATAATTTAAATTCCATTCCCCAGGACTTCACTGAAATTTGTTGCTAAAAGATTCACACTCCCAACAGTGTGGCCAGATGTGTCAGTTACATCCTTTAAATAGATTTGATTGCAGGTTTGGAAAGACTTATTTGTTTTACTGTATTTAAAGTTGCTGATGTTAAGTGTTTTCATTTTCCTCCTCTCTAGCTATTTTATCTTTGGCTTGTTAGTTCATGCAACTTTTGGTGCTATAATTCCTCTACATCTAAGAAAGAATTGAAAAATTCATAACAATTAGTATAAACAAGCAAACATAAATAAATTCTCATAGACACTTACCTTACCCTATCCTCAAGTATTTGTATTTCAAATGTAGCATGAAAAATGATATGTTAGTTGCAACATTCTATTAAAATTGCTGCAGGTAGCTGGGTGTCATGGCTTACACCTGTAATCCTAGCACTTTAGGAGACTGAGGCGGGAGGATCACTTGAGCCCAGGACTTCAAGACTAGCCTGGGCAACATGAAACTCCATGTCTACAAAAGATAGAAAAAATTAGCTGGGCAAGGTGGCACACACCTGTAGTCGCAGCTATTTGAAAGGCTGAGGTTGGAGGATTACTTAAGCCCAGGGAGGTCGAGGCTGCAGTGAGCCATGATCATGCCACTGCACTCCAGCCTAGGTGACAGAGTAAGATCCCATCTCAAAGAAAAAAAAAAATGCTGCAGGTATCTTAGGATCACTTAACGGTTGTGTTGGGGTCATATTCTGAAAAAGTAAAAACTATTGACAAATAGCAAGGGAGAAAGAGCTCTGAAATTCACATGGCTATATTCAACTCCATGTATTTTTATATATGGCAATATAATGGTGGTTCTCATCTAACCCTCATCAATTTTTTCTTTTGGTTATACTCTCCCAAAGTCCTCTGTGCCCTTTTCTGGCATCTTTAATTGAAATGCAGCAGGATAATAAAAAGAGAAGAAAAAACTGTAAAGAAGTGCCCCTAAGACAGAAAGCAAATTTTCAAACTGATTTTGTTTTAAAGGCCCTGGTTTGTACTCAGAGGACTAACCATTATATTTGCATATGCTTGGGGACAATACATTATTTAACGTTTGAAGGTACATGCCAGTTTGGAAATGGATTACTAAATCCAAACTAAGCTTCTTAATCTCACGTTTTGTTCAACAGAGCAGCAGGTAAGAAAGTATTTGGGAGAAATAATCAGTTTCAGGAAGTCTTTCTCTGGTAATTTTGAGAAGAAAAGGGGATGGCAACAAACTATGGATGGTATGCAGGGCAGATAACAAATTCAGATTGCTCATGGTTTTATAATCATGAACATAAAGGCTAACATAATGCCTAAAGTGGGATAGTTTCTGTGGAAAGTAGAAAAGTTCCTTTTTAAAGTTTCCTTTCTTGTTAAATAATAAGTGTGCTAACAACTCTTTGTTAAGCCCTATCCTATGGAGCTATTAGACATGCATGCCTACAGGAACATAGTACATTCTATGTCCTTGCACTTTAACCAAGATATCTGTGCTGGACATGCTCACAGGCATTTCCCAGTTCTCCATTGCTTTTACCTGTTTAGAAAAGTTTTAAGTTGTTAGCCAATCGGGTTTTAGTTTAGATTGTGAGGTCTGGCTCCAGCCAACAAAGATAAAGCACAGCAGTAAGGAGGACCCCAAATGTGTAAGGGATAGATTGGTCTGTTTTTCCTTTGTTCATTGTACTCTTGGGGTAAGATGGTTAATGAGGGTACCTTTCCTACAGTCCAGGAAGTAAAAATTGCATTGCTGAAAAATCCTTTGTATCAGTGCTGATTTTTCTTTCTTTTTTTTTTTTGAGACAGAGTCTCGCTCTTGTTACCCAGGCTGGAGTGCAATGGCGCGATCTCGGCTCACCACAACCTCCGTCTCCTGGGTTCAGGCAATTCTCCTGCCTCAGCCTCCCGAGTAGCTGGGACTACAGGCACTTGCCACCACGCCCAGCTAATTTTTGTATTTTTAGTAGAGACAGGGTTTCACTTTGTTGACCAGGATGGTCTTGATCTCTTGACCTCGTGATCCATCCACCTCGGCCTCCCAAAGTGCTTGGATTATAGGCGTGAGCCACCGCGCCCGGCCAATTTTTCTTTATGGCATCGAGCATCTATTTCCAAGTTTCCTTGAACTGCCTCCAGGACACAGTATCTCATCAATGACTTATTTACACATAACATAAAGAATGAGGCCTTTTGAGGCAGATCATTTTGGAAATATACCTTGACTACCAAGTCACCCACCTCCATGCTTGGCCACCCTAGCAAATACATACGGGCAGAATTTGAGGAGAGAGAAGAGCTCTAGGAACCTCTTCCAGTTTTGAGTGCTGTCCAATACACAAATTATTCTTCGTTCAAACAAATTCTGTTAAACTGATTTTGTCTAAAGCCATGGGGGCAGAGCAAGGTCTCTATCCTCTCTTTGCTTCCGTTGGTTGGGACAGAGCTGAAAGACTGATATGTCCAGGCTCTGGCACAAGGGCAGGAGTCACGAATGTGAATTTACCAGTAATATATAAAACAACATCAGAATTGCTTGAATGGCCAACAAAGAGAAGAAAAATCCCCTGTTCCTTCTTTAAAGCAAAAGTTCAGCCTTTCAATTTTTAAATCAAAGTAAAGTCTGCCTCTTCTAACAGGGCTTCTTAACAGTGTTTTCCTTTCTAAACCTTTAATAAATATGGAGATGAGAGGCATTATAATCCAGACATTATATAAAGACTTATCTATGTGCCATCAGTTGTTACAAACCAATAATGCCTGGATATCCAAGGTGGTAATATTTAAGTTTTCAAGTTATAATTGGCCAGAATGACCATATGAGTCTTGGCTTTGTATCCATTTGACCATTGGAAAGGAAGGATTAACATTAATAGAGGATAACATCCAAAACATTATTTACTAGTCTGGAGAATAAAGGAACATCATGGTTTTCAATCAGGAAGTGTTCCAATATTTGTTCAATATTAATTTGATATATAACCTATCTGGAAATATATTTAAAGGGTACCATTGATGAATGAGTTAAATGACACTAGGTAGATTTTCATGCTGGGAAAGGAAGAAATTGGTTTGTTTGTTTGTTTGTTTTGAGATAGAGTCTAGCTCTGTCGCCCAGGCCGGAGTGCAGTGGCGCAATCTCGGCTCACTGAACCTCCACCTCCCAGGTTCAAGCTATTCTTCTGCCTCAGTCTCCCAAGTAGCGAGACTACAGGCACCCACCACTATGCCCAGCTAATTTTTGTATTTTTAGTAGACATAGGGTTTCACTGTGTTGGCCAGGCTGGTCCTGAACTCCAGATCTCAGGTGATTCGCCCGCCTCAGCCTCCCAAAGTGCTGGGATTACAAGCATGAGTCACCTTGCCCGGCCAAAATTGTGGGGTTTTTTTAAATGAAAATTTAACTTTCAATAATTTAACCAGTAAGCAGGATGAAATCTTAGTATGTTTACTTCTATTTTCTATTTTTAAAGAAACATTTGCCTTTCATGGCTATAAAAAATTCATTACAAACTTGCTCGGTAAGAAACAATCTACAATACATTTTCATGGGTACTGGTAATGAAAACAATGGTAGAAAATGGAGGCATACACTTTAGTATAGACTGGATAGCAGGTTATAGCTATGACAGCCTTCTTACATATTAACTATTTTGAAACTGCAGAAAAGAAGCTGAAAGAGGAACTAAATTTCCAAAAAAAAACCTGATTAATGTTGACAATATAGAGAAAAAATGATCACTTGATGCTTTCTAAATTTCCATATACCTTTTAGAACCTGGCTGTATGACCTTTACAAGTTAGAAAAGACTCAATTTCTAGTGGATAAAGATGGATATATCATCCAGTTATATTGAGATTTAACACATAAAAAGCAGGTAAGGGGAGGCAAATCCTGTACCCTTTAGAAGGGCAGAACTTTCACATGACCCCTCTGTAGAGAAGCAGGTCATTCTTGACAGTGTAAACAAAGAATGGTATGTCATTCAGTGAAAGATGAAACTCACAGCCTCAAAGAAAAACCCATCTCAAGGTGGGGAGATTTGGTTTTACTAGTTTTCCACAGAATCTGTGCAAATAAAAGTAGTTATCTCTTCCTTTTGTTTATGAACCTGAATGACTGGTTAATCTGGCTGTCTCTATCCTCCTTTCATGGCTTACTGTCAGAAAAAAAGATTTTTCTCTCTACTACAACATTTGTTTTCCCTTCTACACTTGCCGGGTTCACCAACAAAACAATTTGGATTCACCAATTCCTATAGAGAAAACACCCTAAGCAACCAAGGCCTCTTTCTAAATGGAAAGTATTCATATAGGATCTGTTCCCAAGAACATGTTTTTAATGTATTTTTAGTGATTTCCCTTTATATTCTTGAATCAAATATTGGTTAAATATAAATTTACCAATATGAAGCAAAGTAGAAGCTCTTTGTGACATCATTATTTAATATTTCAAGGCAGACTTCGCAGTTTAAAAGCAAGAGAAAATGAAAGTCCAGCATTGTGGAAATTACCTCATCTGATCCTTTCTTTTCTCCTGGTTTGGAAGGCGATTCACTGGTTTTTTCACTGACGTGCTATAAAAAAGGAAAAAATGATGCTTAATAAAGGAAGATGACACAGATGATAGCAATTTTAATCCCCAAAGGCTAAATGCATACCCTTTTTTTGTTTGTTTGATTTTTTTTGAGATGGAGTCTCACTCTGTCACCAGGCTGGAGTGCAGTAGCATGATCTTGGCTCACTGCAACTTCCGACTCCTGGTTCAAGTGATTCTACTGCCTCAGCCTCTGGAGTAGCTGGGACTACCAGCCTGCGCCACCACACCCAGCTAACTTTTGTAGTTTTAGTAGAGATGGGGTTTCACCATGTTGACAAGGATGGTCTCAATCTCCCGACCTTGTGATCCACCTGCCTTAACCCCCCAAAGTGCTGGGATTACAGGTGTGAGCCACCGTGCCCCCCTCCGCCCCGCCGCTTTTTTTAAAAGGACCACTTTAATCTTCTTCCTGAGAATGTTGGTAATTCACAAATTAGGTGGCTTTCAAAAATCAAGCGATGCTACAGACATTCATTTGGGATCCAGAAGGTCATTCTGTAATTAACTAGATGCAGAGCTGATGGTGATGCCAAGGTGGCATCTTGTCTCCCACAAAACGTCTCATGAACTTTAAGCTCAAGTTTAAAGCATGGTAGACATCTCATTTATCAAGGAGATGAGACCTCTAAGAACCATGTTTCATCTGAAGCCATACTTAAGGCTCAGTTCAGCATGGACTCAAGAGTCCTCCAAGGAAATTCCCTAGAGTTCTTCCATGTATTCACCAGTGCAGAAAGATAAGACCTGAAGGACAAAGACCATACCTGAAACTTCTTCTATGTATTATGGCTTTAAGATTTCATTATGTCTATAAACAGAATTATTTTTCTTACTAGGACACTGAGGATAAATGCGATTTTTTTAAAGTTTTATTTTATTTTTAATTGACACATAATTCGTACATATTTATGGAGTACAAGGTGATTTTTGAAATTATATATTCGGTAGTGATCAAATTGGGGTAATTGCTAAATCTATTGCCTCAAACATTTATCATTTCTTTGTGGTGAGAACATTCAAAATCCTGTTTTCTAGTTATTTTGAAGTATATAACACATTACTGTTAACTATAGTCACTCTACTGTGCAATAGAGCAACAGATCTTATTCCTTGTAACCAACTGTCTTTATACCCATTGATCAACCTCTCCCAAAGGCAAATATTTTTACATGGGGCATAAAAGCTTCAAGTAGCTTACATATTCATTTGTGTTGGTGATAAAATAAACCATAACTTTACTGAAATTTTTTGAGAAATGAAAAAATAGTTATATGTTCCTGAATAGGGGGTGCAAAGAATTATTTCATCTCTGGCACACTGTGGGATGTTCAAGAAAGTGGGAAAAGAGAGCCAAATAGGAGAAAATAAAAGTTCACCGTTGAATTCAATCCTAATCACCATCAGTTGAATCAAAATATAAAATGCTATTATGTTCCCTAGAGAGGATTCATAAACTGGACATATAGGTCAGTGAAATTATTTGAATTAAGAATGATAATAGAGTGGCGACAGCGGCGGCGAGAGGATGAACAACAAGTTCGACGCTTTGAAAGATGATGACAGTGGGGACCATGATCAGAATGAAGAAAACAGCACACCGAAAGATGGTGAGAAGGAAAAAACAGAACGAGATAAGAATCAGAGCAGCAGCAAGAGGAAGGTTGTTGTCCCTGGACCGGCAGAGCATCCCCTGCAGTACAACTACACTTTCTTGTACTCCAGGAGAACCCCCGGCCGTCCCACCAGCTCACAGAGCTATGAACAGAATATCAAACAGATTGGCACCTTTGCTTCTGTGGAGCAGTTCTGGAGATTTTATAGCCACATGGTACGTCCCGGAGACCTGACAGGCCACAGTGACTTCCATCTCTTCAAAGAAGGAATTAAACCCATGTGGGAGGATGATGCAAATAAGAATGGTGGCAAGTGGATTATTCGGCTGCGGAAGGGCTTGGCCTCCCGTTGCTGGGAGAATCTCATTTTGGCCATGTTGGGGGAACAGTTCATGGTTGGGGAGGAGATCTGTGGGGCTGTGGTGTCTGTCCGCTTTCAGGAGGACATTATTTCAATATGGAATAAGACTGCCAGCGACCAAGCAACCACAGCCCGAATCCGGGACACGCTTCGGCGAGTGCTTAACCTACCTCCCAACACCATTATGGAGTACAAAACTCACACCGACAGCATCAAAATGCCAGGCAGGCTGGGCCCACAAAGGCTCCTTTTTCAAAACCTCTGGAAGCCGCGGTTGAATGTGCCATGACCCTCTCCCTCTCTGGATGGCACCATCATTGAAGCTGGCGTCATCGGAGTCTCTTGTTCTGTTGGCGTGCTACCTGGAAGATCCTTCTGTCCTGGACAAGAGGAATTGGAAGAGCATTTTATGTTTTAAGAACAGGCTGACACGCAGCAGCTACAACAACAGCTGAGATCGCTTAATAAATGGTGCTAAACTAAAAAAAAAAAAAAAAAAAAAAAGAATGATAATAATAATGGTAATATAATAATTTATAATTATACACAAGGCACTTACATATAGAGTCTCATTTGATACAAAAAAGAGGCTCATGTTGTTTCATAAATGAGAAAACTTAGAATAATAGTGATTTGATGGTGTTTACAAGGAAATATAACTAGTAAATGGGAAAAAGTCACAAAGCAGGCTTTCTGACTAAAATCTGTTGTTTGCCATTAGAACATGCTAAATGGAATTAGATAATATTTTCTGTAATCACATTCACCTGTAAAAGCTTGCTGCTCTTGCTGCTGAAGTGTACTGAGCTCTCTGAACTACTTTTGATTTTCAGTACTGGCCGACTCATAAATCATCATTTGCTTGAATAAGCTCTGTTAAATTTGTTTAAAATTGTATTTAAACATCCCTAAAAAAATTTGTCTAAAATTTTATTTAAACATCTCTAAAAAACATTCTACAAAGACAGAGATTACCAAATCTTCCAGAACTGGTAATTTTAGAACCATAATATCACATTCAATTATTATCTGTAATTCATATTTCTTCAGATTACATAATGTAAGTAATAACAATAATAGCCACTGTTTTATTGGGTATTTACTGTTTTGAGTGACTCATTGACTTGTCAGGAGGTGTAATTATTCCATTTTACAAATGAGAAAACTTTAAAAGGTGACTTGTTCCTGTTTGGTACAAGGTTCAAAGCTCTCCACAGGGTCTCACTCTGCTTTCTGCTTTGTGGCAAATATATATCATGATTTATTACCCCACAGTAAATGCACGTACAGACTTTTCTCCCTTAAAATACAGGGATATAGATTTATTTTTTAAAAATGTTTTAAATTGTTTCCTAATGATAATTCAAAAGGGATTTCCTTGTAGACATCTAGATTAACTAACATTATCAGTTACTTGCTTCTATTGATATGTTTAAAACCTCTCAAAATTATGCAGGCTCCAAATAATAGTTTGGGAGGGACATAAATAATGAATGCTTTTTAAAATGTTGACTTATAATAACAATTTTTAAATTATGTATTATAAGCATTGTTATTTTTTGACTTCAAAGGAAATTGTTGCTCACAATAGAAAGCTATTTTAAAGTATAATGGCATCAATAAAACTCACTTATAATAAAAGGCCAACTTTTCAAAAACTTCATGGATTATATTTTTCCACTTCCTTTTTTTTTTTTTTTTTTTTGAGACGGAGTTTCACTGGTTACCCAGGCTGGAGTGCAATGGCGCGATCTCGGCTCACCGCAACCTCCGCCTCCTGGGTTCAGGCAATTCTCCTGCCTCAGCCTCCTGAGTAGCTGGGATTACAGGCATGCACCACCATGCCCAGCTAATTTTTTGTATTAGTAGAGACGGGGTTTCACCATGTTGACCAGGATGGTCTCGATCTCTTGACCTTGTGACCCACCCGCCTCGGCCTCCCAAAGTGCTGGGATTACAGGCTTGAGCCACCATGCCCGGCCCACTTCCTATTTTTTAATTTTTTTTGAGACCGAGTCTCACTCTGTTGCCCAGCCTGAAGAGCAGTGGTGCAATCTTGGCTCACTGCAACCTCCTCCTGGGCTCAAGCTATTCTCGTGCCTCAACCTCCCAAGTTGCTGGGATTACAGGTGTGCACCACCACACCTCGGTAATTTTTGTATTTTTAGTAGAGACGGGGCTTCACCATGTGGGCCAGGCTGGTCTGGAACTCCTGACGTCAGGTGATCTGCCTGCCTCGGCCTCTCAAAGCTCTGGGATTACAGGCATGAGCCACCATGCCCAACACAGTTCCTATTTTAAGCCCAGCTTTTTATTATGAAAAATATCCAACAGACAGAAAAGTTGAAAGAACAATACAATGAATGCCCATAATCCCCCCACTTAGATTTCAACAACTATTAACATAGTTGCCATATTTTGCCCTGTTTGCATGAGAGAGAGAGAGAGAGAGAAACAAGTGGGCACTACACGTCTTTACATACCTGTATTAGAAGTAAATTGCAGACATCCTGAAATTTTAACCCTAAACTTTTCACCATGCCTCTCCTTAAACTTGAGCACATTCTCCCAAATGGTATTGGTATATACCCAATACCATGATCACCCTAAGAGAATTAACAAGAACTTCCAGTAAATAACAACTGTATCAAGTAACCATTGCCCTGATCTTTTCTTGGAGCTTATGTAATATTCAGCAGTCTGTTAATAATGTAAAATCAATTGTATCTTTTCGCTGAGAGAGATTTATGAAATAATTGAGTGCTTTTCACATAATTGAGAGGATGGAATGAAATACTTGGGTTGACATATGTCAAATTTGATTCAGCTCAGGAATCTGCAGGAGTCTTTCTAACAAGTGAAGAGAGAAAACTCTGCTGACGTGTAACTGCTGGATCGAGGAGAGTGAGACAAGCAGGGAACAGGGAAGGAGTGACAGCTGGGAAAGGAGAATTGCACCACGAAACTAATTAGAGAAAAGAAATTAACACCTCCTAAGCATCTGCTCTGTGTTCGGCCTAGTGCCAGGCATCTCCTATGTGGTCTTCTTTGCTCCCCATAGCAACTCTAGGGAGTACCCACTGTGGCCTTGGTTCATGGATAAAGAAACTAAAGATCTGAACAGTGATGCTCTCCATGGTCATATCTCTCAGGATTATGAGGACCAGAGGCCAGGCTACTTTGGATCTAGTGAAAAGCTAACTGAGATCTTAGAGCAAGCCAGTGCTCTGGAATGAAAACAAAACAAAGGGCATGAAAAATAACAAAACAAAATCTTCCTATTCTAAAACTTGTTTTACAAATGAACCGAACACACAATACTTACAAATTCTGTCCTGTATTGGCAGCTAGAGCAGAGGCCAAAGACAGGAAGAGCAGGACAGGATGCCACAGTAAAGAATGTCATTGGGAGGACAAGGCCGTAGAAGACAGGAGACTACCTCGGGGCTAAGATGAAGGTGGTATGTGCTACAGAAGCCAGAGCCAGGGACAAAAACCACATAAAGGGCTTTGCTGTCTTCACTCAGGAAGGAATAATCTTCCAAACTGTTTTCACTCCCATTTTTATCACATAATTGGCAAGTAGAACTGTCCTTTGTCCTCATTCTAGGTGACAGCTTCTATATGTTTAAAATCTGCTATAGCAAACCCATAAATCTGAAAAAAAATCAACAAGAGCTAAATGCAATAAGGCTCAGAGCCTGAGCTCTCACCCAGCTCAGGGCTTCTTCTGCCAGGGTAGAAGCTTCAGCTCTGCCACATTTGGGCACCCGCTCTGTTGTTACCCAGATACACACAGATACATAGACAGCCAAGGAAACACGTCACACAAAACAAGATAAAAATCAGAGAAACTAGCCAGGCATGGTGGCGCATGCCTGTAGTCCCAGCTACTTGGGAGGCTGAGGCAGGAAAATCGCTTGAACTCGGGAGGCAGAGGTTGCGGTGAGCCGAGATCGCGCTACTGCACTCCAGCCTGGCCAACAGAGCCAGACTCTGTCTCAGAAAAAAAAAAAAAAAAAAAAAAAAAAAGCAAGAAGACAGAAAAGCAGTCCTTGCCAGTGTAAGTCCAGTTGTGAGAATACCAAATGCTAGTGTGCTTCTGAAATGCCATTTATTTATTTATTTAATGGGTCTTCTTTTAGGACGAAAGGAAAACATTGTAAAGTAACATTGTGGTGATGGTTGTGATCGCTCTGTGAATATACTAAAAAATACTGTATCATATGCTTTAGTGGGTGAATTATTTGAAAACTTAAAAATTTTCCTTCTTCAATTTGGTGACAATTTCATCGAGATAGTATTTGCATGTCCAGGGACAGCTGTGGAAAAATCATGGGGCAATAAAAGGTTATCTTGGTGCCCTCTGGACTCTCGGAGTGTATGAAACTCAGCTCTCTACCATCACACACACTGAGAAAGGCCTGTTCCAGGGGCTCCCGAGGATCACAAAGCCTTCACGTTGGCAGTGGGTCGCATCCTTCCGTGCCTGTCACAAGCACCTGGGAAGCTTTTAGAAACATTTGTGCCAGGGCACAGGGATTTAGATTTAGTTTGCATAGAATGGGGCCTGGGCATGGATAAATTTTCTAAAGTTCTCCAGCTGATTCTAATATACAGCCAGGACTGAGAACCACTGGTTTTGGGGGAAGATTTGTGGGCACCATGATAGGAAGTGGAAGGTTCTACTTCTCAAACCATCCCACCGAGTCAGCACCTGCGGGGAGGTTCCCAGGGTCAGGCCGACTGGGGCGTCTGTGGGCTCCTCCTGGGTAAACTTTGATTGCTCAGTGAAGTAGCACAGTGCCCCATGTCCACACCAGTGTTTCCTAATTCTGAACTTTGCCCTACTAATGAAGCATCATATTTTCATATTTGCACATTAATCTCTATTTTCTCAGTAAAGCAAACAAATTAGCACTTTATCGTACACTCTCTTGCTTACTGATGACTTTATAAACTTACATATTGCCTTCCTAATCACAGGATAAATTATATCCTTTTTTCCCTAGTGTTGGTAGGACCACAGCAAATAATTCTTGATTGAATGACCATGTTTCCACAAACCTATAAACGTTCTCTGAGAAGTACTTTTGCTCTTTTCGGATCAGGAAGTTAGACAAAAGAGAAAGAGGCCAAGAAAGTAGCTAGAAAAATTAAGAGACAATGTGCAAATTGGTATTTCCCACAAAAACACCTTAACATTTGTATATGTGTTCTAGTTGCTAAAGCAAGATGATTCAGCAAACAAGCAGAAGGACCAAAGCTTCTGTAAAGTTGGTTTTGTTTCAGAACAGTCTCCCTGGGTGCAGATCCTAGGAGCGTCTGCCTTCAGGTGGATTCTTCGTTCCACTCCTGCTCTGTTCAAGTTGCAGTGGAACTTTGCTGGCTGCAATTCACTTGATGGATGGCCTCAAGTTGCATTTAGCCAACAGCAGGTACTGCCAGGAGACTAGAGGTGGTGGGCAGGTGGTATTCCCTTTGCCCCACCCCCTTCTCCTCCAGTAGTACCTCCTGCAGGACAGGTCAGCTGTGATTCCAACTTCTGCAAGGTGACCCTTGTCCTCCCAGTGTCCAGCTAGACTAGGGTTGGTAGCAGCTTCCTGTAATTTCTAATCTCTGCGTTGCCTCACCATCTCCTGATGGCTTCCCAGACTTTTCTGTTACCTGGGTAACCAATTCCCTGTTACAGTCCGTTTGTTTTACATACTCAGGGTCATTTCAGTCTCTTAGTTGACTGTGATAGGGCAGAAAGAGCATAGATTTGTAAGGCTATGTGACCGTGACCTTGGGCAGATAATTTAATTTTTCAGTTTCTTCTTGTAAAATAGGGCTAATGGTATCTATTCCAGGGGCTGGCAAATTTATGAAAAGAGCTGACATTAGTGAGGAGCCTGGCCCATTTCCTCATTCATTTTAACAATACAATTAAAATTATTACACTCCCTTCTTTTTCCCTGGCAGCAATCTGACTCTGGTGAACTAGAAGCCAGTGAGCAAAGGTTTGAGGGTTTCATGTTCTAAGGCTGTAAACACTAGAACAGATGAATTTAGTATTTTACTTTTCCTGAAGTACAAATGACCCTTCTAAGCTTCATCTGATAAAGCTTTTGTTTAGTACTTTGTCTATCTCATGACTGTGTATTATATATTATTCTCACATCTTCATATTATACTTAAGGAGATAAACTACATGGGGGTTAAAAAATTCATTTTCCCAACAAACTACAGCAATTTAGTTACAAGGATGACACTTAGATTTGCAATTCCCATGCTTAAAATATGTTGAAAGGTGTGTGTGTGTGTGTGTGTGTGTGTGTGTGTGTGTGTGTGTCTGTGTGCCGGCAGCTGTGAAGGGTAACAGATAAAATAAGATTGGCACAATGTTGACAATTATTGACACCAATGATTGGTATATGAAGAGGTCATTATACTCTTCTCGTGTTCTGTGTACTAATGCTTACTATGTATTAAGGATTAACTGCATAGCTGTAATTCTGAAATCTCTATGTCTCATTAAACCCCAAGTATTCATTTTTTTCTAACATTTTAAGATTTTAGTGGACATGACAAGATGACACCATAAAGGTATATGCTCTTTGTGTCCAGTTTTCAGAGGTAGCATCTATTGCCTGTCACAGATCAGCTCCTAGGATTTACCTGAAGTAAGGCTTGATGAGTTTTTCCTAAGTCAAAGGGGGTATCAGAAGAATTTACATAGTTACTTTGTTGCCACAGCAGTGGGTCATGAGAATGAAATGCAAGAGGAGGCCAGGCACAGACCACCACACAATTATTTTTGTGTGTGTGTCCACTGCAGTCTGCACAAAACTGACACACAGCAGGTGGACAATAAACAACTGTGAACATCTCTGACCTTTAGCAAATGTATTCTTATGTTCTATGAGTTTTCTACAGTCGAAACGAACTCCATACAGTTTTAGGAAACTATAACTTTAGACCTTTTTCTTCCGGAGTTAACTGACTTTTCCACCTGAGGAAGTAACTTACATAAACAGTATTTATTGGATGGAGTTCTTCTTGCATTTTTCTTAACTGGAAGACATCTGATATACTCCCCCCCACCTGCCCCCACTTATGGTGGCTGTAAAGTTTTCTGGGTATGTTTTCGTGAAAAGAAAATGAGAGAACTTAAAAAACAGAACTTTAGTATCTGTTAATATTATTTTCATCTTTAATATGTCTCAAGGAGGAAAAATGATGGTCTACTTAGAGTAGTCTTGTATCTGCTGAGACAATCTAGTCAGGACTAATCACCCACCTATCCACCTTGGAATCTGACATGACCACCCACTGTTCCCACCCCCAGAGGGCTATAGCATTCTTTAAAAAGCGCTTGTAGGATATAATTAACTTTCTGGGAAGTGCCAAAACTGATTAAAGAAAAGTATTATCAGATGCTACTCTTAGTTTAAAAGGCTTATACACAATGGGAGCAAACTAATTCAAAGACTATCAGGTGAAAGAGAAAGGCTGTATTTGACCTCTATGTTTTCATTACCCTAAAGTCTGTGGCCTTTTTGCAGGCCCTATTATTTGCCTTCCTTAGTCCTAAAATTCACTATGAGCCAGTGATCTGTCCTGCCATGGGAGGCTTGCAACACTCTTCCCAGGCTGGCTGCAATGATGGGACCTCCCAAATGACTGTGCTCCTTGATCATGCTGTCACTAGGTCTATGGATCTAATTAGGGTAAGAAACACCTTTAATTAACATAGCCTAATAGAATCAACTTGTGATTCAGGAATGTGATTACTGGTGTGGGCCAAATTTACCTTCTTTCATGCTTGATCATTACATTGCTCATAAGATGTTCTTCAAATCTAGCCTTTCAAAGCTGTGTGTGTGTGTGTGTGTGCGCGTGTGTACTACAACCACATAATTCTTCAGAAGATAAAGTCAATACGATTGATGGCATTCAATGTGGAAATATACACTGTGATGTTTCACTGACTAGCTTTAAAGGTGGCATGCTGTTAAACGAACGAGCTTAGGTATGTCTTTTAATTATTTTATTTTATTCTGCCTAAATTTTGAAAGTTAGATCATTTATAAACTTTTTCAGTACTTAAAGGATTCCACAAAGATATTTTAATTATAGGATTTACCTGAGGTATTCTGAGATGTCCGTATATACAGACATCTGTATTTATATCTGTAGATATATACACATATGAATCTATATCTATATATGTATTATACATGTATGTGTATATACAGACATCTGTATTTATATCTGTAGATATATGCACATAAGAATCTATATTTATATAGGTATTATACATGCCTGTGTACATACAGACATCTGTATTTATATCTGTAGACATATACACATATAAATCTATATGTCTATATATGTATTATACATGCATGTGTATATTATATAAAAATATGCACATGTATTTATATTGGATTATATATGTTTATGTATGTGTATACATATATATGTATGTAGGTATTATATATATATAAACTGGCTTCATGGAGCTTTGGGGGATTTATGGGCGTTCTTTTGGAAATCTCTGAACTCCCTGAAGGTATATTGGAAACTGCATTTTGTGTACATTTGTATGTATTTTGTTGTGGGAAAGCAGTCCATAAATTCCATTTGATTCTCAAAATTGTCTCTGACCACCTACCTATTACCAAAGGAAAAAAAGAAAGTTTAGGAGCCCATGGTCTAGAGCTATACTGTCCATTAGTATAGCCCTTAGCCACTGTGGCTACTGAACACTCTTGAAATGCAGCAAGCATGAATTGAGATGTGCTGTTCATGCAAATATACACTGGATTTTGAAGAATTAATATGAAAAAGAAGGTAAAATATCTTAATGGCTTATCCACTGATTACATGTTGAAATAATAATATGTGGGATATAGTAGGTTAAGTAAAATACAACAATTAGCACAAATTTCACCTGCTCTTTATGATGTTGTTGTTCAAGTGGCTCCTTGGAAATCTAAAACTGCAGATGTAGCTCATATTGTATTTCTGTTGGGAAAAGTTAAAGCTTGATCACAGTCATGTTGCTGGTTCTAGGAAGTTCCTACTAGCAAAAAGTTTTCATGACAGTACCAAAATTGGATTCTAAGAGAGGTTTTAGCAAAAACATCAGACTATGACTAAACAGAACAGCATAGATTTAAACTCCTTTCATCCAAGTAACCCAGTAGTTTCCTTTAGAGAATCATGAGTGTGGAAGGAGAAGTCTTATGTCAGCTCTGAACTACTACTACTCATATTTGCAGATAATGTACATGGTTCATTTCAATAGAATCTTAGGACAATAATGACTCAAAGCAAACTTTTTCTCTTAGCACATCAATAAAATGCTACATTTAAAGGTCCAGGAAATGCACTGGGAAACATTCATGAAGAAATATCTCAAGGGAAATTGGAATTCCCAATTCTTAAAAGTATATGTATATGGCATCTTGATTTTGAATCTAATTAGTCCTCACCAGTACTTATGTAGAGCATATCATTTCAATTTTACAGATGTGAAAGCAGGTTGAAAAGGTTGACTTATTTCCATTTGAGAAAAACTCTTTGTTCTCCACAATGTTTGTGGAGGCTTTAAAAAGCACTTGCAGGCCCAGTGCAGTGGCTCATGCCTGTAATCCCAACATTTTGGGAGGCTGAGGTGGGAGGATTACTTGAGACCAGAAGTTTTAGACCAGCCTAGGCAACATAGTGAGAGAGACCCTATATAGTATATTGTATGTGTGTGTGTATATATATATAGTACTATATATGCACACATATATATACACTATAAATATGCACACATACACACTACACATATATAGCCTATCTCCATATATAGTATATATTATATATACTATATATATAGAAAGGGAGAGTAAAAATAATTTTTAAAAACACTACTTGTGGATATAATTCTGCTGGCACATAGTAGATGATCAATAAATGCCCATTGTCTGATAAGTAACAGTTTCTTGATTCTTATATACAATTTCTAGCTCCAAAGTGTCTGAATCCAACATCTTTGCTTTTTCCAACACCACATGCTAAGAGAGAAAGAGATATACCTAACTAATTTTTAAATTCTCACCATAAATCAATGGGGGACATAAACATTTTGGCTTTCACTGTCAACAAAACTTTTGTGTGTGTTTTTTTTTTGAACGGCAATCTAATGTTAAATCATGCTTCCTGGTTCCAAAACATTGGAAGTGCCAGCTTGACTGGATATCACACCTAATTGGTAAGACAGACATTCAGTGCACCAAACAAATGGAACGCTCCCGTCCCTCATCCAAAGCAATAAAGTGCAGAGCAGATCGCTGTCGTGCGCGCTGTCTCTCTCTCCCTCCCTCTCTCACTTCCTCGGTTTCTCTCTCCCATCCCTGCAAGGCTCTGTCCAAGGGTCTTGGTTTCACATCTCAGTTGCTTCTGCGCCTTGGTGTTTGGGATTTTCTCCTTGACTTACATTGCAGCTGCCTCTCCTTTGCGTTGGCAAATGTTAAGTCCAACAACCTCCCTCTAAAAGTTTTGAGGTTTACTTAGGGGTTAAAAACAAACCCTAGATCTAAGCTCGTATGAACTGCGTCCGAGTTCATTCAGGAATCCACCTCCTAGACGGAATTCCTCCAGCAACAATTCCAGTTCCATCCCACTTGTACCGGGGCGAGAGAGGTGCACACGCCGCGCACGCTCGGGCGCGCTCACACATACCACAAGAGGGTGAGTCCCCGGCCTTTCCCGGAGCCTAACCTGGAGGTCTGTGAGGAGGTCGCACCCGGTCCGCAACCCTTCTCCGCCAAACCTCGGACAACGCTTCGTCCGCACGCCCAGAAGGGCAAAGCCAACACACTCCCTTCCAACACCCTCCCTTCCCGGTCTTGCCCAGGCACAACCGCTCCTATTTACCGTCTTGTACCACCAGCTGGCGAATGCCATGGCGACAACCGGCTGGCTCCGATCCGCACGGCGGGGGACCCGGCGAGGACGCGGGGTGCTGTGCTGGGGGCGCCGGGCTCGCACTATGCCTGGCCGGGACTTGGTTGGCACTGAGCTCGGCTCACCCCGAGGCTGCCAGGTGGGCAGAACCCTGGGGGCGGGGCCAGTAGTAGACCCCGCCCCTCAGGTCCCCGCCCCGCCCCGCCCCGCCCCGCCCGCCCGATTTGGCTCAGGGCTGAGTAGGAAAGAGGCTCGGCGTCTCCAGGCAGCCGCGCCCTGCGGCCCGGCACTAGCGTAGAAGACTAGATTCCGCTGTCCAGTGAAACCACCCCACTCACTCGGGGGTCCTGAGTGAACCTCATTCCCCTTTCATCCTCATCCTCATTCACCATGTCTCACCAGCCAACTTTTCTCGACGCGCCCCCCACCCACTATACCCGGCCAACGCCACGCCCAGCGCTCTTGAGCCGGACAGGAAACCGCGGCCACCTCCAGCCACCTGCCCAGCAGCGGCCGAGCCAGGAGCCCTCTCCCTGTCCCTCTCCCTGCCCCGCCGGGGCGCCGGGGGCGGCAGATCGGCCAGCCCGGCAACGCCCCTGGAGGGCGGCCACAGCTCCGAGACCCGGTCCCCAGTCTCCCAGCCCCGCGGCGCCGACAGGAGCTCCACTCACCTCCTGGGTGCGGCGGGCTGCGGCAGCGCGCCCGGGCCGCGGGGAGGCGGCGGGCTTCTGGCCGGGCTGGGACATGGCGAGGCCGCTGCGGGCGCTGCCTCCGGGAAGGCGCCGCAGAGAGTGGCGGGGAGGCCAGCGAGGGAGGGAGGGAGCGGAGGGCCCTGGAGCGCGCGGTGAGACAGCTTTTCCGACCCCACCCCAGGCCTGCACAGGGGTTCCCCTCGCCCCGTTGGGCCCTCCTCTTCCTGCCCGCGGGGGGACCCGGGCTCCTGCCCTGTAACTTAACACCCTCCGCCCCGGTCCTCAACGGGTGACCCTCCCCGGCCCCAGCACTGCTCGGGTCCCGGTTGGTCAGAAAAAAGGGGTTGGAGGTTACAGCGTTCCTCCTTCGATGCCCAGATCGATCTTGCAGTTGTGCAACGAGAGAGCGGGACCCGGGCGTGGCCCGTTTACCCTTCGACCTTCCTCCCAAGAATCCGGAGAAGTAGATACTTTTTTACATTCCGCCCTGCTTTAGCTGAGAGTTTACCAACTCAAATCTGGCTCAAGCCTGGACTGTCTAGATAAGGAAGCGGATCATAAAAACAATTGGTCTGTGTGTGAGTGTTTGAGTGCACGCGCCTGTGTATGCTTTATATGATTTTACTTTGTTTTTTGGCAATTTTGAACTTTAATAAACTTTTATGGGGAGGAGATCATAGATGCCAGTGCAAACCGGAGAACAGTCCCAAATTTAAACCGTTATTAAACAGTTATAGTCTTTCTACAGTCTGGCGGGTTCTGTTTCTGAAGCTAGATTGCTTTTGTCTTGGGCTCATCTTAAACAGCACTTCCTGGTTTGGGGTTGGAAGTGAAATTTAACAAGCCCTACTAGGACACGCTCTTGTGAGAGACTGTCAGCCTGCGGTTGCTGCTGGTTCACCGTCGGGCCTGACAGAAAACCTGTTTGTTACCCTGCAATAGCAACATCATTTTGGGACTTGGGGTCACAGCTGTCTGCAGGATTGGGGTTTAGACAACTGAAGAGAGAGAAAGCAGATTTGTTTTGTTTTGTTTTGTTTTGGAGTCTCAGTGTCGCTCTTTCACCCAGGCAGGAGTGCAGTGGCGCGATCTCGGCTCACTGCTGCAGCCTCCTGCCTCAGTCTCCTGAATAGCTGGGACTACAGGCACATCACCATACCCAGCTAATTTATTTATTTATTTAGTAGCTAATTTATTTATTTTTAAATAGGGACGGGGTTTCACCTCGTTGGTCAGACTGGTCTTGAACTCCTGACCTCAACTCATGCACCCACTGCAGCTTCCCAAAGTGCTGGGATTACAGGCATGAGCCACTGCGCCCGACCAGAAGGCAGATTTTAAGGAGAGATTTGTTATGCTATATGGAGCCTGGCAGAACAGAATTCTGGTTTCCTCTCTACCTCCTCATTTTAGGAATTCTCACTTCTTCCTCAAAGGGTACGCTAGCAGCATTCTTAAATTTGAGGGAGTGGGGAGGGGGAAGAAGAGGATTGAAATGCATTTTCTCTTAAAGGATTCTACTTACTATCTGTGTATCTAGTATTTCAACAAACAGGCAGTAGTGCAGGAATCTATACATAAAAATGAAACAACTTAGATATTGGGACTATGTCCACTCAGGAAAAAGAAAATGATTGTTGGTATCAGTTACATTCAGAAACGAGGGAAAGTATGCCATAAGTCTGAAAACAAGGTGTTCTTATGATGGTGACCACACCACTACAGCAATTTAAACAAACACAAAAGCTGTAGCCTTGAGGTGACAGGAAACTTCTCCTTCCTGGCCTCCACCCCAAGAACTACAATGATTTTCTTACTAGGGAGTCTGAATGTCCCAGATTCAAGGTTTTGATCCCTGAAGTACTTTATTCAAACTCTGGAATGGTTTCCACTGACTTGGTGACATTAAAGTTTGAGGTATTTTCCAACAAAGTTTTTAAAAATTGAGTTTACAGCCATCAAAAACAATGAGTTCGTGTCCTTTGTAGGGACATGGATGAACCTGGAAACCATTATTCACAGCAAACTGACACAATAACAGAAAATCAAACACCGCATGTTCTCACTCATTGGCGGATGATGAACAATGAGAACACATGGACACAGGAAGGGGAGCGTCACACACTGGGGTCTGTCAGGGGGAAATAGGGGAGGGACAGCGGGGGAGTGAGGAGTTGGGGAGAGATAGCATGGGGAGAAATGCCAGATATAGGTGATGGGGAGGAAGGCAGCAAATCACACTGCCATGTGTGTACCTATGCAACAATCTTGCATGTTCTTCACATGTATCCCAAAGCCTAAAATGCAATAAAAAAAAAATTGAGTTCAAACCGGTTATGTATTTCTTGAGACATCCTATGTAAAGCGCTGTGAAAGGATGAGTAGAAGGTAGGTTTAGAGACTAAAAAGATGCATTTCCTGCCCTCCGGGGACTGATAGTTTATGCCTAGTTTAAGAGTCAGAACTCACATAAGCAGAACAATTGCTAAACAATGCATTAATGATTATGAGTAAAAGAAGAATTTCAAAGAAGTTGAAGCCCCTGATGCTTCACTTTCTCTTGTAGCCAGTGAAGAATTACTGGAACTTTGATAACATGGACCAGCATTTACTAATTTGAGGAAGGTCCTTTTAAATATAGATAGCTTTGGGGTCCTGAGTGGTGGCTCACGTCTGTAATCCTAGCACTTTGGGAGGCCGAAACAGGCAGATTGCCTGAGCTCAGGAGTACGTGACCAGCCTGGGCAACATGGCGAAACCCTGTCTCTACTAAAAATACAAAAAACTAGCTGGCTGTGGTGGCACGCGCCTGTAATCCCAGCTACTAGGGAGGCTGAGACGTGAGAATCCCTTGAACCCGGGAGGTGAAGGTTGCAGTGAGCCAAGATTGCACCACTGCACTCCAGCCTGGGTGACAGAGTAAGACTCTGTCTCAAGAAAAAAATAAATAAACTAAAAATAAATAAATAAATAAATAGCTTTTGCTACATTATTGTCTGCACATAGGTAATCATTTATTCCTTTATTTACTCAGTAACAGATGCCTGCTATGGGGAAGTACTGGAGACGTCTTACACTAAAGAACTTTACAATTAGAAGAGACAGACAAGTAAATACAGGAATACCTCATTTTATTGCTCTTGCTTTATAGCACTTCACAGATACTGTGTTTTTTACAAAATGAAGGCTTGTGGCAACCGTGCCTCGAACATGTCAATAGCATCACAGCATGTGTTCACTGCATGTCTCTGTGCCACATTTTGGTAATTCTTGCAACACTTCAAACTTTTTTCATTATATCTGTTATGTGATCTGTGATCAGAGATCTTTGGTGTTATTATTGTAATGATTTTGGGGCACCACACATTGTACCTATAGAAGATAGAGAATTTAATCCATAAATATTGTGTGTGTTCTGACTGCTCCACCAATGGGCTGTTCTACCTAGGAATCGATTTGCATATAAATATATACTTGAAACAGTATTCCTATAAAGAAGTAAATAACAGAGTCAAAGAAACACCCAGGTAAGGCCAGGCATGGTGGCTCAGGCCTGTAATCCCAGTGTTTGGGGAGGCCTGAGGCAGACATCAGAGGTGGGCAGATCACGAGGTCAGGAGTTCAAGACCAGCCTGACCAACATGATGAAACCCTATCTCTACTAAAAATAAAAAATTAGCCGGGCCTGGTGGCGCATGCCTGTAATCCCAGCTACTCAGGAGGCTGAGGCAGTGAATTGCTTGAACCGGGGAGGCAGAGGTTGCAGTGAGCCGAGATCAAACCACTGCACTCCAGCCTGGGTGACAGAGTGAGACTCCATATCAAAAAAAAAAAAAAAAAAAAAAAAAAAAAAGAGGCTGGGTGCTGTGGCTCATGCCTGTAATCCCAGCACTTTGGGAGGCGGAGGTGGGCAGATCACCTGAGGTCGGGAGTTCAAGACCAACCTGACCAACATGGAGAAACCTCGTCTTTTTTTAAAAAAAAATTAAAATAAGAAAGAAAGAAACATACCCAAGTAAACATCACATCACGTTTGCTGGAGACTGCCATATTTTGGCAATACAACATAGTGGGTAAAGCCTAAGAGTTTTAGATCCACACAGCTGTGTTTAAATCCCAGTCCTGCCACTTATGGACCGCATACCTCAAGCAAATTACTTAATCACTCTGAGTATCAGTTCTCTTACCTGCTACCTGTGGATGATAAAGCTGAATACCCACATCCTAGGGTTATTCCGACAATGGAATAAGGCAATGTATTAAAGCACTTGACATAGTGCCTCATGTATGATAATTGTTCAATAAATGCTGGTTGCAATTATTAAATTGCATTTATTATTAATAGTTAAAAATTTCAAAATCTCTGAATGTTCTTTGGACAGGGGCAAAGCATTTTTGGTTGGATCCCCAGTTAGAAGCAACCTCCTGTCTAGTCAATGAATGTTCCAGATCTGTTGCCATTCAACCCACATTCCAGACATTCTCTAGATCATAAAATGAGCCATAGCTGAGCAGTACCTCGGGAAAGCTCTAATCCGGACCCACATACCTGAGCTAGCAGCCAGAATTCATGCTGATGTGCTCATTCCCAATAATGGGGACTTCTTCCATTTTTCATTTTCTTTCTTTCTTTTTTTTTTTTTTGGTTTATTTCTTTTGCGTATGTGCTGATAGAGTGGCTGGTTATTTGAAATAACTTTAACATTTGTTAGGCAACAAGAAACCAAATTTGGCATGATGTGTGCATGGTAATGAACTTACTAAACCCAAAGTACTACCGTGTTCCTGTCCTGGGATAGGTGCAAGTTCATCATGGCCCCTCAGACCTCAAGGTGACACGGAAAACTGAGTCACAAAATTACATGGTTTTTTTTTTTTTTTTTTTTTTTTTAGACAGAGTCTCACTCTGTTGCCCAGGCTGGACTGCAGAAACGGCTGGAGGTACGATCTCGGCTCACTGCAACCTCCACCTCCTGGGTTCAAGTGATTCTCCTGCCTCAGCCTCCTGAGTAGCTGGTATTACAGGTGCCCACCACCACACCCAGCTAATTTTTGTATTTTTAGTAGAGATGGGATTTCACCATGTTGATCAGGCTGGTCTTGAACTCCTGACCTCAGTGATCCACCAGCCTCCCAAAGTGCTGGGATTACAGGTGTTGAGCCACTGCACCTGGTCTACAAAATTACATTTTCAGACAAGCAAGTGTATCTCTGGAAATCAAGTTATATTTTTGAACTCTTGCCCCTTTCCAGTAACTTTCATTTTCCTCCTACTCACAAACACCACCTTATGGGATTAATTTTCTATATAGAAATTTTAGCAGTCCAAATATCTCTACAGCCAACTGCTTGCTTCGAATACTTACCAAAGCTAGATGAATATTTTAACGTGTTATTTCTGTCTGGAATGTATCCAGACACAGTCATTCATAGGAATCAACTTTTATTATAAGAATTCTTATATTTTTGTTATACAGAAGATTTTGAATCAATTATTTTATCCTTTCTATATAGCCTAACCTACCCCCTCTTGCCCAAAAAATTGTTATCTAAATCCAGGCCTTGTCTTCATTTTCTCCCTCAGCCTGTCTTTTGTCCATTAATAGGTATTTCCTGTAACCTATCCAGAAGGCATTTAGACTGGGATGATATGCTGAGCAAACCACATTTCTTCACTATAGAGAAAAAGAAACCACAATTGGTCATCATTGTGACTCACCCCAGGCTTCTACCACCACACCCAAGCCACACAATACTGCAAACAATTTGATTAGATTTAACACAGAAAATAAAGCCATCCTGCAAAGCAAGATTTTTATGTTCCAAGGTATGCCTAAGGTCACCTCTCTTTGGTGTTTGGTTATCAAATAGTCTTGATCCTTCTTGTTGCTGATCACTTCACATTACATATTTATTGGTGTTGGGTTTGTTTTCACTTTTGTTTCTTTCCCTGCATTTCTGTTTCCAGCTTAGAATATTGCAGAAAGAAATGTGACATTTCTAAGAGGTTCTTCAACTGCCTGCAAGCCACAGTGTTTTTGTCTATTTTTTTTTTAATTGAGAAAAAGTATCTCTTTGAATTTAATACTCAAATTCATTTTGGGCACATGCAGAATCTTGATTTCTTTGACTCAACAAATAAGGATTTACTAGTTTCTAGAAAAAAGAGTTTTGAACATGCACCGGGGCCATTTGGATTATCTGCCCAGCTCTCTCCCGTTCTCTTTCTTTGGAGTAGAAATCTAGATCCCATCAGGGCTCCATTACTCTATCCCTCTTCTCTGCAGCCCACAGTTGACTGGACCAACGGTACACCTGACTTGAACTGACCCAAACAAGTTTTCTTTCCTCACTGGGAGATGGGGACTGAGTAATGAAATTAAGAGGAAGATAGAAGAAAAAAACTTTCTGGGTCCTAAAAACGGTAACATGAAGCATGTAGACCTGGGCTTTACTGTGGACATTGAGGACCCAGAAACCAGTCTGCACCGGAAGAAGGAACAGGCCTGCCAGGGAAGCAGAGATGGGAGGAGGTAGAAAAGGGCTGAGCTTCCTTGCAACCTTCCAGTTTTGAGCTCCACTCTCCAGTGAGGCACAGTTGCATTCAAAAGGCTTTGGTTCTGGGAGGTACCTTATAGCCTTCAAAGTAACCTCTCCTCATTTTTGTTTTCATAGTACAAGTTGTTTTTTCTGTTATTTATTAACCAAAAGAGTCTCAACAAATTCAGAAACTAAGCAGAATATGCATGAAGTATGTAACTTGTTTTCTTTCTTTCTTTCTTTCTTTTTAATTGTACTTTAGGTTCTGGGGTACATGTGCAGATCATGTAGGATTGTTGCATAGGTATACACATGGCAATGTGGTTTGCTGCCGGCATCCCCCCTGTCACCTACATCTGGCATTTCTCTCCACGTTATCCCTCCTTGACCTCCCCACCCCACCGCTGTCCCTCACTTGGCACCCTTCAACAGACCCCAGTGTGTGATGCTCCCCTCCCTGTATCCCTGTGTTCTCATTGTTCAACACCTGCCTATGAGTAAGAACATGCTGTGTTTGATTTTCTGTTCTTGTGTCAGTTTGCTGAGAATGATGGTTTCCAGATTCATCCATGTCCCTACAAGGGACACGAACTCATCATTTTTTATGGCTGCATAGTATTCCATGGTGTATGTGTGCCACATTTTCCTTGTCCAGTCTATCATCGATGGGCATTTGGGTTGGTTCCAGGTCTTTGCTATTGTAAACAGTGCCACTAGGAACATACGTGTGCATGTGTCTTTATAATAAAACAGTTTATAATCCTTTGGGTATATAACCAGTAATGGGATTGCTGGGTCAAATGGAATTTCTATTTCTAGATCTCTGAGGAAGTGCCACACTGTCTTCCACAATAGTTGAACTAGTTTATACTCCCACCAACAATGTAAAAGTGTTCCTATTTCTCCACATCCTATCCAGCATCTGTTGTCTCCAGATATTTTAATGATCGCCATTCTAACTGGCATAAGGTGGTATCTCAATGTGGTTTTGATTTGCATTTCTCTAATAATCAGTGATGATGAGCATTTTTTCATATGTTTATGGGCCTCATATATGTTTTCTTTTGAAAAGTGTCTGTTCATATCCTTTGCCCTCATTTTGATGGGTTTGTTTGTTTTTTTCTTGTAAATCTGTTTTAGTTCTTTGTAGATTCTGGATATGAACCCTTTGTCAGATGGGTAGATTGCAAACATTTTTTCCCATTCTGTTGATTGCCAGTTCACTCTAATGATTGTTTCCTTTGCTGTACAGAAGCTCTGGAGTTTAATTAGATCCCATTTGTCTATTTTGGCTTTTGCTGCCAATGCTTTTGGTGTTTTAGTTATGAAGTCCCTGCCTATGCCTATGTCCTGAATGGTTTTGCCTATGTTTTCTTCTAGGGTTTTTATAGTGTTAGGTCTCATGTTTAAGTCTTTAATCCATCTGGAGGTAATTTTAGTGTAAGGTGTCAGGAAGGGGTCCAGTTTCTACTTTCTTCACACTGCTAGCCAGTTTTCTCAACACTATTTATTAAACAGGGAATCCTTTCCCCATTGCTTGTTTCTGTCAGGTTTGTCAAAGATCAGATGGTTGTAGATATGTGACGTTGCCTCCGAGGCCTCTGTTCTGTTCCATTGGTCTATATCTATATTTTGGTACCAGTACCATGTTTGATTACTGTAGCCTTGTAGTATAGTTTGAAATCAGGTAGCGTGATGCCTCTGGCTTTGTTCTTTTTGCTTAGGATTGTCTTGGCTATGTGGGCTCTCTTTTAGTTCCATATGAATTTTAAGGTGGTTTTTTCCAGTTCTGTGAAGAAGGTCATTGGTAACTTGACAGGGATAGCATTGAATCTATAGATAACTTTGGGCAGTATGGCCATTTTCATGATATTGATTCTTCCTAACCATGAGCATGGAATGTTTCTCCATCTGTTTGTGTCCTCTCCTATTTCCTTGAGCAGTGGTTTGTAGTTCTCCTTGAAGAGGTCCCTTACATCCTTTGTTAGTTGTATTCCTAAGTATTTTATTCTCTTTGTAGCAATTGTGAATGGGAGTTTGCTCATGATTTGGCTCTCTGTTAGTCTGTTATTGGTGTATAGAAATGTGTGATTTCTGCACATTGATTTTGTATCCTGAGACTTTGCTGAAGTTGCTTATCAGTTTCAGGAGATTTTGGTCTGAGATGATGGGGTCTTCTAAATATGCAATCATGTCGATTGCAAATAGAGACAATTTGACTTCCTCCTTTCTTAATTGAATGCTTTTTATCTTTTTTTTCTTGCCTAATTACTCTGGCTAGAACTTCCAATACTATATTGAATAGGAGTGGTGAGAGAGGGCATCCTTGTCTGGTGCCGGATTTTAAAGGGAATGCTTCCAGGTTTTGCCCATTCAGTATGATATTGGCTGTAGGTTTGTCATAAATAGCTTTTATTATTTTGAGATATGTTCCTTCAATACCTAGTTTATTGAGAGTTTTTAGCATAAAGCACTGTTGAATTTTGTCGAAGGCCTTCTCTGCATCTATTGAGATAATCATGTGGTTTTTGTCTTTGGTTCTGTTTATGTGGTGAATTACATTTATAGACTTGTGTATGTTGAACCAGCTTTGCATTCCTGGGATGAAGCCTACTTGATCATGATGGAGAAGTTTTTTGATGTGCTGCTGCAATTGGTTTGTCAGTATTTTATTGAAGATTTTTGCATCTGTGTTCATCATGGATATTGGTCTGAAGTTTCTGTTGCTGTTGTTGAGTCTCTGCTGAGTTTTGGTATCAGGATGATGTTGGTCTCATAAAATGATTTGGGAAGGATTCCGTCTTTTTGTACTGTTTGGAATAGTTTCAAAAGGAATGGTACAAGCTCCTCTGTACATCTGGTAGAATTCAGCTGTGTATCTGTCTGTATCTGGACTTTTTTTGGTTGGTAGGCTATTAATTGCTGCCTCAACTTCAGCCCTTGTTATTGGTCTGTTCAAGGTTTCCACTTCTACCTGGTTTAGGCTTGGGAGGGTGCAAGTGTCCAGGAGTTTATCCATTTCTTCTAGGTTTACTGGTTTATGTGCATAGAGTTGTTTGTAGTAATCTCTGATGGTAGTTTGTATTTCTGTGGAATCGGTAGTGATATCCCTTTTATCGTTTTTTATTGCATCTATTTGATTCTTCTCTCTTTTCTTTTTTATTAATCTGGCTAGCGGTCTGTCTATTTTGAAGACACAGTGTATCAGAATCTCTGGGATACATTTAAAGCAGTGTCTGGAGGGAAATTTATCGCAATAAATGCCCACCAGAGAAGCGAAGAAAGATCTAAAATCGACACCCTCTCGTCAAAATTGAAAGAGCTAGAGGGGCAAGATCAAAAAAACTCAAAAGCTAGCAGAAGACAAGAAATAAGATCAGAGCAGAACTGAAGGAGATAGAGACATAAAAAAAATCCTTCAAAAAATCAATAAATTCAGGAGCTAGTGTTTTGAAAAGATCAACAAAATAGACTGCTTGCCAGATAAATAAATTGTTTTTAAGTAAAGTTCTCAGTAATTTTTCCAAACTTTTTTCCCCATTGTCCTCAGTAAGAAATAACATCTTACCTTTCAACTAGTACATATACATTCACATAATAAGAACATGAAGTTTCATGAAACAATTCTTATCTTTATTACCTATGATCAGGTAAAAGCAATGTATAATGTGAATATTTATGTTTTATTAATCTGTAAACACAAAATGGAAACAAATCAAAAACAAACAATACCAAACCAAAAATTAGGAAATACTTTATTTAATGCTGCAGCTATGTGTTTTTGTTATTTTAATTGACTCAAGATTGAAAATCCTCATTTACACAAATAGGCTCTTGAGACTGTTAACAGTGGCAGCATATTCTGATGTTTAACTTCTTTATACTTTAGTCAAATTTCTTTTTTAAACTGCTGATGATGACTCACTAATGTCTTAACTGACTATTGTCCCCACAGTTTGAAAAACAGTAAGCCAGAAATGTTGTAAAATTGCCTACTGCTAAGGTGAGCTAAGATAAGGCAAATGCATTGCAAGTATCTACAATAGATCTTTATTTGAGCTCAGACATCTGTAATTTTTTTTTTTTTTTTTGAGAGTCTTACTCTGTCACCTAGGCTGGAGTGCTGCGGCATGATCTCAACACACTGCAACCTTTGCCTCTCGGGTTCAATGAATTCTCTGCCTCAACCTCCCCATTAGCTGGGATTACAGTTACTCGCCACCATGCCTGGCTAATACTTGTATTTTTAGTAGAGACAGGGTTTCACCACCTTTGCCAGGCTGGTCTTAAACTCCTGACCTCATGATCCACCTGCCTTGGCCTCCCAAAGTGCTGGGATTACAGATGTGAGTCAGTGTGCCTGTCACATCTGTCTTTTTTAAAGCTCTCTAGAGGGGAATCCCAGTTTTTCAATTAGTACTGTGGATAATTTGTAACAATTCACTTTATGTGGAGAGTCTTCTGTATTTCCCTGTGGACTGCCATTCAAATTCATTTCTTCTTGATGATGAACAGGTGCTCTAAAGCTTCTCTTTGCCTGGGTCTATCCTTCTCTCTGCCTTTCCCCACTTACCCACAGGAAGCCACACTGGTCCGCCCACTGGGCCATGCCTGACCCATGCTCTTTCCCTTTCCTGCAGTTTTCCATGTTGCTGTTCTTCCGGGAGACTCTCATCTCCTATCTGGTATTCTAAATCCTGCACATCCTTCAAGTAGCAGCATAAGCTCACCCACTATCAGGTCTTGCTGATCATGATGTCCCATATCTTTTCTTCCTTTTCTGATCACCTATAGGCCTAGAAAGGTTTTTATTCCATATTTATTGATACAGAAAAATATTGAGGATCCTGTTGGAAGAAGAGTGTATTTATAAAATAGCATGTACATTGTAGAGCTAAAGATAAAGATAAAGCTATACATCCAGAAATTAACTAGATGTATTTGGGTAATTCTGTTTTGGTTTTGTTTTCCCAGTTTATGTTTTCTTATTAACACATAGTATACAATAAAAATAATAAAAGGAAAGTCTTAACTTTTGAGCTAGCTGTGAATGTCTTCTGTCATTTGAGCACTCCCCAAATTTAACACAAATACATGTGGACTTAATTGTTCTCTTCCCATGTGTTCAGCTTCCACTTCCAAATGTATTGCAATATTCTTGAAAATCCAGATGCTGGCCGGGTGCGGTGGCTCACGCCTATAATCCCAGCACTTTGGGAGGCCAAGGCGGGTGGATCACGAGGTCAAGAGATCGAGATCATCCTGGTCAACATGGTGAAACCCCGTCTCTACTAAAAATACAAAAAAAAATTAGCTGGGCATGGTGGCGTGCTCCTGTAGTCCCAGCTACTCAGGAGGCTGAGGCAGGAGAATTGCTTGAACCCAGGAGGCGGAGGTTGTGATGAGCCGAAATCACGCCATTGCACTCCAGCCTGGGTAACAAGAGCGAAACTCTGTCTCAAAAAAAAAAAAAAAAAAAGAAAATCCAGATGCTGCTTTTCTGTTTTTTCTTAATTTTCATTTTCCAATTTTTATATAACAGCAAGTTATTGATGAACTTTCTCTTGATAACATCTGAATGTAGTCAAGTAAAAGTTTATACTGTATATGTCTAGAAGATCTTTGTGTTATATTTTACTTCCTTCAGACCACTGAACACTCTGTAAATATTGCCTCTCAGATTAAAGCATAACATCAGAGAAAAGGAGAGTGCTTTGTTTTTGAAACTTATAATATACAATAGCGATGCAAACTATACATGTGAGGTTTTTTGCTTACACTATGTACGCCACAATTTGGTTTTCTTAAGAAAAAGATACAGGAAGGAAAATGAGAGAAGAAGTGAAAGTGAAAGAAAGGTAAGAAAGACAATGGAAAAAAGAAAATGATAAAGAGAAAGGAGAGATACAAGGGAAGAGAAAGGGAGAGAGGAAGAAGAAAAGGAAAAATGGTAGTTAAGCAACAGGAATGAAAAAGGGGAAATTAAGTAGTATTTTTTTTTCAATCTCTATAGAGACTGTCAAAAATTGCCAATGCCAACTATATTTCAAGTCGTCATGGCAGGGTATTGGGAAAAGTTTTCAATTAGCAATAATCGCGCCTCGGATAAACCTCATTGCCTATAACACTGCCACTGCGCAAAGCTAATTAAGTGTATTTTTAAGGGGAAACAATAAATATTAGACTAAAGCTACCACCAGAAAAAAAATAGAATAAGACCCATAGTTATTTACTTGTTTATTTATTTATTTTGCTTTTCAGTCTTTCAAATATTTAAAGATAGTTATTTTGGGCCCCAAATTCTTTTTTCTTTTCTGCTTAGAGAAGTCAAAATGAAATATTCCTTAGTTCTCTAAATATTGGGTTGAGTCGGGCGCGGTGGCTCAAGCCTGTAATCCCAGCACTTTGGGAGGCCGAGGCGGGTGGATCACGAGGTCAAGAGATCGAGACCATCCTGGTCAACATGGTGAAACCCCGTCTCTACTAAAAATACAAAAAATTAGCTGGGCACGGTGGCACGTGCCTGTAATCCCAGCTACTCTGGAGGCTGAGGCAGGAGAATTGCCTGAACCCAGGAGGCGGAGGTTGCGGTGAGCCGAGATCGCGCCATTGCACTCCAGCCTGGGTGACAAGAGTGAAACTCCATCTCAAAAAAAAAAAAAAAAAAAAAAAAAAAAAAAAATATTGGGTTGAGATACAAGATAAAGATCTGAGAGAAAAGAAAAACAAAAGAGTCTTCAGGAGGCTGAGGCAGGAGAATTGCCTGAACCCAGGAGGCGGAGGTTGTGATGAGCCAAGATCGCGCCATTGCACTCCAGCCTGGGTAACAAGCGAAACTCCGTCTCTTTTTGTTTTTTTCCTTTTTGTGGAGAACGGGGTCTCACTATATTGCCCAGGCAGGTCTCGAACTCCTGGGCTCAAGCTATCCTCCCGCCTCTGCCTCCCTAAGAGCTGGGATTACAGGCGTGAGCCACAGCGCCCGGCCGCGAAACTCCGTCTCAAAAAAAAAAAGAAGAAGAAAAGAGTCTTTAAATAATTTTTATTTTATCTATAATTTACCTTTTGCTGACTGTAATCTTGGACTTTACAGGCATTTTATAAATCCTCACAGCAATGTTATGAGGTTTATTTGTACCCTTATTTTACAGAGAAGAAGACGCCTGTTTTAAGAAGGTAAGACTTCATCCACAGCTGGGAAGTGGCAAAGCCAGATTCCAAAGCCAGGTCTACTAACTACACTTCCTCTCCAAATCGTTGCCCTTTCTGGAGCAACAACTCAATTGTTCTCTTTTAATCATCTGTTTTTCTAGGTCTCCCAGAACTCTCTAGATGAGACCACATTTATTTATTATGAATTTATTTTGCAGTTGACTTAGAGAAAAAAAATGTGATTAAAAACACCTGTCTGGCATAGCTTCAATACCAGGTTGGGCCTAGCCCCACCCCAAGGCAATGGATCTGGACTGGTTTGCCTGCTCAGACCCAGAGACTCCCTGTGAGATCTGACCCCACCCTGGAGATATAGGATAGCTGTCACAGAGGAGATATGTCCCTGGAGTCTGGGAAACTATATCAAGGCAATCGCTAAACTGTGGAAACACTGCCATTAATTTGGGAGATAATGGCTGTGAGAAAAGGAGGCTCAACAGGGACCCTGATGGGTCTCAAGGATTGGGAGACATCCCTCAAGCACTGTGCTCAAGCCAAACCAGCTCCTCACAGCAGGTGGGTAAGAGGGTGTGGTCTCGGCTGGTGCCTAGCTACCTCTCCCAAACCTGTTGGCCTGCGGGAAGGATTATGGTTCCCGTGCAGTGCGTGCCCCTTCAGAAGTAGGCAGTAGTCAGCCTGTCACTGCTGGAGTCCCTATGACCACCAATTTCTGTCACCAGCTCTTTTTTTCCTGGGATATATCAGATATCACATCTTACATTTTACATTGTGTCAGTTTAATATAGGCAAGATGAGCCCATGTGCAAATAACGCATCCAAAGGAAATCTTAAAATAAACAAATGGCACATACCTCACTCCTTGAGTGAGTTAGGCCAAATGTTGTGCATCAGGAGGCTCTTTGACACACAGCATTTATGTGGAGGCTTCACCAAGGAGTCACCTAAACATAGGGTTTCCTCTTTGTGGGTGTGCCATGAGCTGATTGGATCAGTAGCCAAAAGTATAATTAGGTGCTCTGGGTTACTAAGCTAGTTTTTCTGTTTATGTTCCTCCCCTAGAGTTTGAATTGAGCACTATTTTGCACTTAGGCTAAAATAATATTGCATCAATTTTCTTTGTTTAAAAAAGTCCCTGTGACCCATCAATTCTACATTTTTCCCTAAAGGGTGTTATTTTTACACCATGAATATTCTAATTATAGACTCCATGTTGGAAATCATCTGTAATTATCAAACAAAGCAAAGCCAATTATTACAACCTGATTGGAAGAGACCTGAGGGTTGATCTGAACCTTGTATGCCATGAACCATCTTCTTAGAACCATCCCCGGGAGGTCCTCTGACCCTGCTCTAGTGGCCACTGCAGAAAGATCTGCTCTGCTGAAGAGCAGGGGTTTTGGATTCAGTCGCATATGGATTTGAATCCCAGCTCTGGTCCTTCGCAGTGCGCTCTTAGGCAATTTACTGAAGATCTCTGAGACTCAGTATCTTTATCTGTAAGATGAGCCTTGTAATATATACCTTGCAGAGCTGTTACTTTTATAAACATGTCACAGGGAGAGTCTGATTTAATACACAGGTTAAATATGTGTGTCTTTATTCATTCTCTCCCCTGAAACTTCACTGACAGTAAATGAAATTAAAACAAATAGGAAAGTTCTAAACTCACAGGATAAAGGGAATAGAACAGGAGACAATTACAAACATGATGTATCAACACAATTTTGTAAAATGTGTAGTAGAAGCCAAATTTTACAGAATGGAGAAAGCTACAACCTGAGAGTCTGCAGGGGAGATATGGACAGAAGTGAGCCAGACTGAATGACAGTTTGAGGCTCAGGGTTTGGAGGTGGGACATGGGCTGTAAAGAAAGAGATGGGTGAAAATCTTTACTGATTGCAGTTAGAACCTCAGTCTCTTTCTTCCATCCCACACATCAAGGCAACTACCCCTTCCCAGCCTCAGGTGAGATGGGAAGTTTACAAAGAGAAAGAAAGTAGAGACAAGATAAGAAAATTAGATATCAACATCCAGTAGGATTTCTGAAAAGACAACAGAGAAAGCAGAGAAGATACAACCAAGTGATGATGTTTTAAAATATCAGCATCGACTGATATTAATACACACACAGACACACACACACACTCACAATCTTCCCTAGGCACATCGCTGGTGCTCTGTCCCACATCAGAATGTCTCAGAGGCTGAGGGGACATCCTCTGCCGTGTCGTCTCACCACAAACTGCTGTTCTCCTTCCTAACTAGACAGTGCTTTGTTGCTGAGGAGCCCAAGGCACAGTACATTTTTGTCTGATTTAGATAATTGAGATGGGGAGGCTGGCGTCGGTAGCATCATTTCCCTAAAAGCACATTTATTTCTACTACTGCTTGGGTCTGTTTTTATTAGTTCAATTTTTTTTTCCAGAATATTCTCGGAAAGAGAATATTGACCCACACTGTTATCCAAGCTCAATTCTGAGAGAGCACAGCAGAAAGAACAATCACAATACATCAGCCAATGAATGCTTCAATGTCAAGATTGGAAAACGAATTTCCAAACACAATTCTATATATCAATTTTGCGCCATTAGTTTGAAAAAAATTCTTTTCTAAACTTTGTCTATCTGCATCTTTAAAAGGATGGTATACATCTGAAAAGCAGTAAAGACTGTTTTGAGTAATCTTTTCTTCCTTTCTCCCACCTACCCTCCCATGAATGCACACACATGCTACATACACAAACACACAATTAAGTGGGTAAGAGGTAGGAAAATTACATGTATGGAAAATACATCTTAGGCTGACGGGTAGAGAAAGTAAGTGAAGGGGAGAATTGCAAATTACATAAAGTAATTCTGAAAGGAAGATTTTTAGGAGGAAGCATGTTAGAGGACAATTGTCTAATTGTTAATATTGGATTTCAAATTCCAAGTTACAATTTATAATTTCTAGATGCAAAAATAAATACATCTACTTAAACAAGTAGGATAATCATCAGGATAAGATAGGCTATACTTCAATTACCAACAAACGTGAAACCTAAGTGGCTGATCACATGAAAGTGCATTCCTTTTTCATGCAAGGTCCACTGCAGGTCCAGCAGCTCCCCAAGGCAGATTGCTCTCAAGTGACCCACGCTCTCATAATTAACATCATCATTTCAACCTGAGGCCTATAGCAGGGAAAAGGAAAATGTATGAAGAATCCTAATCATTCTTCTATGCTTCAAACTGGAAGTGATCCGCATCACTTGTACTTTCAGTCCACTGACCAGAACTAGTTCCAAGGCCCCAGTTTAATTACAAGGGAGTCTTGGAAATTAAAGGGAACACATGGATATTTGGTGAGCATTAAATATCTCTACCACAGGCTGAAAGCATAGATGGAAAGGCCTGATTCTGCCACTTCCTCACTGTGTAATTTATTTAAGCTCTCTGACTCAGATTCTTCAACTGTAAAATAGAGATAGAATAATATCTAACTTATGAGGTTACTATAAGGATTATATGAGAATTTGCAAGTAAAACTTTCAGAATAGTGTCTGTCAGAGAGAAAATTTTATGACTGTTAGCTGTTATGTTACCATCATTACCGTATTACCTAACTCACTATACACACCAAGGATTGACTAATCTTTACTGCCTCTGTGACTTGAAGTGTGACTCTAAGAGGAACGTATTACATTTGAATGGTATTTTACAGTTTGAATGTCAACAATAAACCTGTGTGATGCAGGAAAAACATAATTTTCAATTAATTATTTAGGAAACAGTTCAGAGACTGCTCAATTGGGTCAAAGTTGCATCAACTAGTTCCGGTGGAAAACTAGAATCCAGTTCTCATGACTCTTTCAACAGCCTTATCCAGGAGCCCCAGAATGACTGATCAATAGGGAAACTAAGGCAGCAAAGGTGGCTTGATTCAAGGTGGCTGACGGCCACCTTTCAAGATTGTAAGAAATACTCTCCTTTATTTTTCTTTTGTTTTAGTAAAGTTTGATATACTTTCAAAGTGTTTTCCCAGTAAGTGCCATTTTAAAATAAAAAAGATAATTGTTTAAATTTACATTTCACGTCTTGGAAAGCAGCAGTCACATTATCGTATAATTATAATTATAATTAAAACTATATATATATATTTTCAAAGCATTAGAATCCATAAATTTTAAGTTAAGTATTACAGACTAAAGGAAAAGAGAATCCCAGTCAATTTTAATAAACTTAGAAAATCTTACAAATGGATATTATGTTTGAAATAAATAAAATAGGAATAATTTTAATTTTCACATTTAAAAATTATTTGGGCATGGTCTGAACTTAGTGACTTGCTTCCAAATAACATAGAAAGGGCAAAATAATAACATTGAAGTGGAGAAACCTGAAAGACATCACTTAACCAACTGATGAATGTTGACAGCACCAGTGGTAGTTATGTGGATCTCATGCAGCCTGGTAGAACGTGACAAGAAGGCCACTTTACCACTGTGATAATCTTCCCCAAACTCATATCTCCATGCTACTCATGATAAAAACATCAGATAAGCTCAAATGGAGAGATATTCTACAAAATACTAGATGTACTCAAACTGTCAAGGGCATGAAAACAAGGAAAGCCCTAAAAACTGTCACAGACTGCAGAGGAGTCGAAGGGGGCATGGTGACTAAATGTAGTGAGTATGCAATGTTGGATTGGGATCTCCAACAAGGAAAGAGAATTAGTGGGATAATAAATCCAAATGAAGTCTGGAGTTTTGGTCGGGGTTTTTTGTTTGTTTTTTGGGACAGGATCTCACTCTCGCCCAGACTGGAGTGCAGTGGCCCTATCTCGGCTCACCGCAACCTCTGCCTCCCAGGCTCAAGCGATTCTCCTGCCTCAGCCTCCTAAGTAGCTGGAATTACAGGCACGTGTCACTACTGCTCGGCTAATTTTTGTACTTTTAGTAGAGATAGGGTTTCACCATGTTGGCCATGCTGGTCTCGAACCCCTGACCTCAAATGACCCACCTGCCTCAGCATCCCAAAGTGCTGGGATTACAGGCATGAACCACCATGCCCAGCCCAATTTTTTGTATTTTAAATGGAGATGGGGTTTCACCATGTTGGCCAGACTGGTCTCAAACTCCTGACCTCAGGTGATTCACTCGCCACGGCCTCCTAAAGTGCAGGGATTACAGGCATGAGCCACCACGCCCAGCCAGAAACTCCAGACTCTTTAGCTATCACCTTCCTATCCTCACATCCACCCCCCGACCAGCCCTGAACAACTACTAACTTTTCTGCCTCTATAGATTTAACTATTCTGAACACTTCATATAGATAGAATTGTATAATAAGTGATATTTTGTGACTGGCTTGAAGTATTATTTTGTATTCTCCAGATAAACTTTGAAGAATAGATAGCAAAAGTGCAAAAATAGATAGCAAAAATGCAGTTTTAGGGATGCAGATATTATATCATTTTGAAATATAATCTCAATGCCCTACTCCCACGGTGTCTTGCATCCCATCTGCATGCAAACATGCCACTCCACATTCCATTATAAACATTGTTTTGTATGTAGCAAAATAATAAATATAGAGTAGTGGTTAAGAGCACAGCCGAGAGAGGCAGGCCACCTACTTTAAATGCTAATGCTGTCCTGTAGCAGCTGTGTAACGTAGGGCAATTACTCAACCTCTCTGGTTTTTAATTTTCTCACCTGTAACACCGGGAAAATAATGGTTCCTACCTCATAAGAGTGTTAGAAGGATAAAATGAGTAAATAGGATAGAGGGATAAAATGAGCCTTTGAAACAGTTCATAGTACATATTAAGAACATATGCACTTGGCTGGGCATGGTGACTCAAACCTGTAATCCCAGCACTTTGGAAGCCTATGTGCGTGGATCGCTTGAGGTTAGGAGTTTGAGACCAGCCTGGCCAACATGGTGAAACCTCATCTCCTGTCTCTACTAAAAATACAAAAATTAGCTGGGTGTGGTGCCATGCACCTGTAATCCCAGCTACTTGGGAAGCTGAAGCATGAGAGGTTGCACTGAGCCAAGATCAGGCCACTGCACTCCAGCCTGGGTGATAGGAGTGAAATCTTTTCTCAAAAAACAAACAAACTATATGTGCTTTATTTACTATCATTATCAACTGTGAAGGCAATTCAATGCAAAAAGTGCCACAAAGTACTCCCTGGAACCTATTCAATCATAGACCATTTCAACTAGAAGTGCCTTTCTAAATTCCCCAGTTTATTCCTCTATCCTTAGAAGAAGAAACTTTAGCCTGGAAAGACCCAATAATGTGGCCTTATCCATTTAACAAATATTTATTGAGGGCATGTTATGTACCACGCATTATCTCAAGTTCTGTGAATAAGATTGAAATGATCCCTTTCATCATGGATTCTAGTGGTAGATACAGGTAAACGGTTATGACAGGGATCAAAGAACGTAGTAAACAGAAGAATTATATCATTGCATAAGGGAACAAAGAGAAATCAGGCAAGATAACACGTTCTGGTTGGTTTTTGGAGAGCTTAGAGAAGTTTCAGAGCACAGGGAGATAAGGGGAGTAAGATAAAGGGAGGAAGGATTTCTGAGATGTTTTGCTGAGAGTTTTGATTTCCCCCCATCAGGCATTTTCAGTTGCAGTAAAGAGACTTCAGTAAAGATGAAAACACTTAATTACTTTATGAACATTTGACCACTGTTTCTTGAAATACAGACTGCATTTAGGATTGAGCTGTGAGGATCCTGGGTTTTATGTAGGTTCTAGCCTGTTACAATATTATGCAATCCTGGGGAAAGTTAGAGGGAGCTTTGTGAGCATGCAGGAAAGTGGACTTTAACTTAAAATATTCAAAAAGGAGCAAGAGACATCTAAACTGGGACTTGGAGGATGAAGGGGCTGCAACGGGGAAGAGTATTCCAGGAGAGGAGAAATGAGCAAAGGCAGGAACAGGGCAAGCCAGGCATGTTCCAGGATCTGAAAGTAGGAGGACATGGCTGGAACACATTAGCCAGAAGGCAGAAGGCAGCAGATGAGGCTGCGAGGTCATAAGGGTCTAAACTTCATCCTCTTGGCACTGGGAAACCATCAAGGACTGTAAGCACTGAACAGGGATGATTCACAGGGCGCTAGTAGTTGTTGGCCCAGCAAAGAACCCGACTCTTGAGAGTAAAGATTTTTTTCACTACCCCATACTGACCCCACATCCCATATCCCACATCCCACCCTCAAGAATGGAAAGCTGCAAACTTCAAGAAAGTTAACAAGAAACCAGAAGATGGCTGGAAATTTTCCATAGCCTCCTCACAAGCAGGAGATATTTTATACCTTTTGCCTAGTGCCAGAACTAGAGAGGTTATTATCATTATTATTATCACTAGACAAAATTCGAGAATAAAAATTTTATTTTCCCTTTATTTCTACAATTCTTTTCAATTCACAGTTGTAAACTTGTTTCTGTATCTCTAAACAGTAGTACTAATAGCATGGCTGCTCTGTGAAACAAATTATTCTTTGGTGACTCTATGAAAAGCAAACATTATTGTAAAAGGAGGAAAAATTTAATTAAATGGGTAATATTTTCAGACTTAATATTCTGTTATGTAGCAATTTGACAGTATGCTTTTGCAATATTTATTTTCTCCTTTTTTTAATTTGCGAAGTTTTATAGTATTATAGTATTACACAGCACTGTGGAGTGTAATGGACATAAGCCATCCAGATCCCCTTCAGGAATAACAGAGACTTTTCTGGGAGTGCTGCCAAAAGAAAGACCTCATCTGCAGAGCTCTGCCCGCTTTGGGGATTGCCACAGCTTCAGAAAGCCACCTCCCTCTCCTAAGGTCATGATTCTTCCTTATCAATCATATCCGGTGACTAAGTGATGCAGGCATAAAAAGGCCTCTCCTGTCTCCTGAACCCTGAACAATTCTAAACAGCATTCCATCTCTGTAACTCCCTGCAGGGCTGTCTGCGGCATCTAGCAGGTCTGCATCCCAGCTCAGCTGTCCCTTTGCCCATTCCTTCCTTCCCTTCCATAGGTGTTGACTCCAAGGGCTCTTGTGGAAAGGAGATACAATCTCAGTCCCCCTTGTCCACAGAGGCAAGAAGCAGGAAATTTTGTCATGCTGACGAACAAGGCCTGAAGGTATTTTGCAGGTGTTTTACTATCTGGAGGAGAGTAAAACACAAAGGATGAGAAATATATCCTGAGGGCCTAGCTCTAGGCATGTGTGTCTTAGGTTCTTGCTTTGTAGCAGTGCGAATTCAACATATTTCATATGTTGTTTATTCTTTCTTCTCTTCTTCCTTTGTCCGTCCATCCTTCCAGCTCTAGAGGTTTTCTTCCCCTGGCCCCATCTGTTATCCATGCTTAAAGCCCAGTGTAATCCAAGAAGCACCACAAGGTCCCTGTGGCCTAAATGTATTCTCTGCTGGCTAACATGCCTTCCCCTTTTTATGTACAAAATTCACCACTAAAGCCATTCTTTTGGATAATTCAATACTTAGAAGCAAGAAGTTCCTATTCAGATACATGCACGTTACATGGGAAAAAGGGCTCTGAGAGTCTTTGCCTATTTTACTAATTAATCTTTGCTTGTTTACAAGGATTCTTTTTTTTTTTTTTTCTGGTTTACTCAGGAAAACATCACTATGGGATGAGCTTGATTGAGAGGAGATGGCAAATAGGACAGGTAAGATTTAGTGGGATTGGAAGCAACTGGGTGTCAATTACAAGGTTCAGGCTACCTGGAGTGGCTTCTCTTCTAGGACTTGAGGAGACAGGAGAGCCAAAGTGGAGGGAACTGCCCAAACTGTGCATACGTCAAACAAAACAAAAAAACTCTGCCTCCGTCTCAGTTTTACCCACTGAGTTACCCAAAAACTCTCGGCTCTCAGATCAAATGGATACTCATCACGTATTGTTTGACAACCTTTGGGTGACGTTTTGTGTTGATAAGGTCCCTGCATGGCCCATCCTCACCTTTTAGAGCACCCTCCTACCAGGGCCCCAGGGCCCCGTGTCTATAAGCTTCTCCAGGCGTCATTGGCTTCTCCCGCTCTGGACTTCATTCTGCCTTCCTTTTTCTCATTTTATACATTTCCTGAGGAGAAGTGTTGAGTTTCTGAACAAGTGCAGGAGCCGTGGGGATGAAGAATAGGAGATAAAGTGTGCAGATTACTTGGGATGGGGTTTCAGCTCACTCAGGTCGAACATGGGAGGAAGGAGCCCTCAGCTCTCCTCTCGCTACAGCCAGCCTACCCCTCACTCAGGCTCAGTGAGAAGCCCATCTTGGAATCTGACAGCACTCTCCAAATACCTCTGCCTGCCTCTGCCCTCTTCCTAGGATCACGTGGCTGTGATTGTGTACTGTACATTGGTCACAGTGTGGGGGGCCCTGCAGTTCAGGCTTCGAGGTAGATCCTTCTCTGCTTGCACACCTCCACTTTTTCAGATGAATGGGATGAGTGAGTATAGAAATAGGAGTTATATAATGTTGCTGTATGATCTGTTGTTGTGGGACAAGGAACAGGACCAAAGACCAAGACGTGGGCTGAGTATCAAAAGATGGAAAAGATCCTGAGAAGACAGGAGGCCACGTCTGAGAACCAGAGTTTCTAGAGAAGGGATGAAGTCCTCTGAGGCAGGCTGTTTCGCTTTGAAAATTATGTCCCTACGTGCTGCGGTAGAGACAAAGAGATGAAACGAAGATGGGATAGGGAAATTCTGCAGTCGTAAAAGTTTGTTCTGCAACTTATTTATGCTTCATTTAGAAAGGAATCCTTGGAATTAGATGGAACTGATACAAACTATTGAGACCCATGAATTTAAGAGGCCCATGGGAGGAGAAAACATCCTTAGCGTTAACAACGGCCACGAATATGTTCCCTGAGAGGGACTTTGAGAATTGAGCTGCTTATGGTGTTCTTACTGGTTTATCAGATCAAAATCGTTCAAGCCCATGATTCAGAAGATAAGGGAAGGAGAAAACTTCAGCTGCCTTGTGTAACCTTAACCTCACAAGCACTTGCACAAAAAACACCCAAGGTGTTTGGGGGAGATCTAGAGGATCCTCAGAAGAATGCCAAAGGCTTTTCCAATGGAAGAGAAGCAATTTGGATGAAGCACACAGTAATGCCATTGTTTACAGATGTCCTTTTTTTTTTTTCTTTTTCTTTTTCTTTAAGATGGAGTCTCACTCTGTCGCCCAGTTTGGAGTGTAGTGGTGTGATCACTGCAACCTCTACCTCCCAGGTTCAAGTGATTCTCCTGCCTCAGCTTCCCTAATAGCTGGGATTACAGGCCTGTGCCACCATACCTGGCTAATTTTTGTACTTTTTTGTTTTTTTTTTTTAGTAGAGATGGGGGTTTTACCACATTGGCCGGGGTGGTCTTGAACTCCTGACCTCAAGTGATCCACCCTCCTCTGCCTCCCAAAGTGCTGGGATTACAGGCATGAGGCACCACACCAGGCCCAAATGAGCATTTTGTATAGCATATAAAAACACCCAGATGAAGGACCCAACCTCCTCCTTGCCGAGCTACATGCCATGCCCAAGATTTCACTCAGTCAGAGAAAGTGACTTTTCTCAGTTAATCTACTCACAGGAGAAGTTTTTCCAAAATTTGCACTCAAGCTTTCCAAAAGATAGTGGTGGCCCAGGGATTTCGCTATCTTTTTCCAAAGCCCAGTCACAATTCTTCTCACACTATGAATGCTGTATCTAAAGCCAATCTTTAAATCTTCGAATTTATTTAGATAGACAAAATACTGTATGTTTCTTACATTAGCATATTTTTCTTAAATAGTAAAATTTACTTATTTGGTAAGATATTATTTTGTCAAAAAATGCAACTAGTGATTAATAAAAAAAAAATCTGTGTTTAGAAGAGAAAATAAGCTATTTAACTTTTATGGATTTTAGTTTTATATTACCGTTCTGGGAAGAAATCTTTAACTCTCAAGAGTTGGTAACATGACAGCAATGTAATTTCTAAAGGATCATTAAGCCAGCCAGTTTTCATCTGTTTAATGTCACTTTCGGGTACTTGAATTTCTTTGATTACTGGCCATACAACAGTTCACCAGGGGAAGTATTTGCAAAATGTGTTCTAAGAAGCTGAATTTGGCCAGGTGGGGTGGCTCACATCTGTAATCCCAGCACTCAGGGAGGCCAAGGCAGATGGATCATGAGGTCAGGAGATCAAGACCATCCTGGCCAACATAGTGAAACCTGGTCTCTACTAAAAGTACAAAAATTAGCTGGGCGTGGTGGTGTGCACCTGTAGTCCCAGCTACTCAGGAGGCTAAGGCAGGGCAATAGCTCGAACCCCGGAGGTGGAGGTTTCAGTGAGCCGAGATCATGCCACTACACTCCAGCCTGGTGACAGAGCGAGACTCATCTCAAAAAAAAAAAAAAAAAAAAAAAAGCTGAATTCATTTACCTACTCATGGACTAGAATTATTGAAAATGGAACACTGGAATGTTAGAAAGCCACATTCCAGAAAGATAGTAGAAATTTGTGGTTACATAGGATGCTCTGGGGCTAGACCTCTGAGTTGCCTTGTGAAGATACTAGCTGAGTCAACTTGGGCAAGCTACCTGGCCTCCCTGTGCTTTAGTTTCTCATTTGTGAAATAGAACTACCTCTTATATGGTTGCTATGCAAATTAGCTGAGAAAATAAATGTAAAGTGTTTAGGATTGTACCTGACACATAGTAAACATAGTAATAAAATTACATTAGCAACAGAACAACTAATACTGAGCTGACCTAAGACGTAATTGGCCAAGCCTCGGAGCACTATATTCTGCGCTGGTGCTGCTTCTGATGGTGAGCCTGCAACTCATTCATAGTCACAGTAATGGCCTTGAGCACATGGAGAGGCAGAGAGCTGGAAAACCCAAAGTGGGACTGTGATCTATTCCAGCTCTGATCCCCTGCCAGGATCTACTGAAGCCGTACCTCCACATCACCCACACTGCATCTCCACCCCCAACCCTTATCCTTCTGCTCCCCAGGAGTGACACAAAGTTAAATGTGGCTGTTCAGGTCCAGCAGTTCCAGAGTGGAGCACGAGAACTTGTCGTCCCTCTTACACTTGTGCAGATGTCTTAAGGGAATTCCAGCAGCCACATTTAAGCCCTTTCCCTCATCAGCCGCAGCCACCACTGACCTCCTTATGAATGTACATTTGAAAGCATTTCCAAATACTACTCAACCTTTCATTCATTTTACATTTCAACATTTTAATTTTATTTTTGTTTTCTTTTTTTTCTTCCTAAATCCAACAGAGTATTTTAATATTAGGGGATCAGCAGCACAAATCTAAGGATAGCTGAAGAATTTTATCTTTTATTTTTTGCCACATAAAATGGTAGTCCTTAATACTAAGCCATCAGAACCACTGATGACAGCTACAGAACCTCTATGGGGCATCTTAAAGGATTCAGAAAAAGCTTTGGACATAGATGAGAAATGCCTGTATTTAAATACATTTTTGACCCTAAAATTGGAATCATGTCCTTTAGTATGTAGTAAGGGTGGATAGGCCATTGTGAATACCAAATTTTTCCCATGAGTAATGAGTCCATCCCTTGATGTCAGGAGCTTAATAGTGTATTAGACAGATCTTGTTATACTCAGTATCAAATGAGCAAATGTGCTTACAAAGGTAAAGCCGCAGTTAGCATTTGATGGTGTGAGGCTTTAAAAAGTGAATAATAACTGCTATAGAGTACTCACTATGGAGCATACTCAGTGGAGAGTACTTTTTATAATTCCCACATAGCAAATTTATGAGGTTGGTACTATTATTATTATTAATTTTTTGCAGATAAGAAAATAGAGTCATAGAGGGATCAAGTTGGAATTCTAAGCCTGTTTAGCTCTCAACTCTTACTTCTTCCACATGGCTCATGGCTGCATACCTAGATAAAAAGGAAATTGACATTTCCAAGATTAAACACTAGTTATTGAGAGAAGCCAGGGTTCTAGGAAGCAGTAGGGAAGAATTGATGATTGGGAATAGAAAGAAGCTATCTAAATTTATCTGTTGTGAGCCACATTGAAGAATCTTTAAAATAACCTGAAGCAGAAGCAATTTTCTAAATAAGCACAGATGAGAGTCATTTAATATTTCAGAAAGGCAACTGAATGGCAATAGCTCAGTTTTGGGGAAGCCAGTGAAATTCACTATGAACATAGAGTGTTTCTGATTTCCACTAGGACAGAACAAATGCATAAGACTTAGGTAGGTCACAACAGGAGATACTTCAGCACACTAGTAGTAAGATTTTCTGAGGCGAAGGTTGCTGTGGAATTGAAAAGTTACCAGAAAGATTACAATCTATATATCTAGAAACTTTAATATACAGTTTTAAACCAGTATTGGATGGCTTGCATCTTATCCTGCCTCAACCCAAAGAGATGGAGTCTAGCCATTCAAGATCCAATACAACCTCTTGATTATATAAAACACCCCAAATTCCCAATTAATTAGGAAAGGAGTGCCTCGACTTTCTTTCAACGTGTGCATAACAACACTTGTTCTTTTTAGGCTTTCTCATCTTCTCCCCTCAAAAAGAGAAAGTTTGAATCTGGAGACAAAGAGGATAGCAAAATATATGTAATTTGGTCCCATTTCCTATTATCTCCTTGTAATGCCTTAGCAAAAATGCCTTTCTCAAGTAAAGAAGTTTCAAATCTCCTCATTCTGTAGAACATCAAGACCCATTTCCAGGTGTGATGTCCCTGCTCACATTGCTTTCCTTTGCCTAGGATGCTCTTCTCTTAGGAAATCCACCCATCTACTGTGCCATGTTCTACTCAGTGTTTAAGTCTCACTCTAGTCATGGAGTCTCTAGTCATACTCTTCTCAGAATTTCTCTGATACGGTAAGTCTGTATCACAGTTTAGTGCTGAATTACCTTGTTTGTGAATATTTGGCATTATACAATATCCATCTTTCCAACCAGATTGTGAGTTCTTTAAAAGACCTTACCCAATGCTCTTCTGAATCCCCCAAATTGCACAGTCAGAATGCAAGGATTTTTTTATTTTTAGTCACAAATAGTTTTGTGAGCTTATTTTTAATGTTGAGTTTTCATGAGCTTAAAAGTTAAAAAATTTAAAAAAACACAGGGGTTATTAGGTAGGGATTATTATATCCTTGTAGAATATGTTAGGAATTAGTCAAACTGCAAACTATGTTGGGCAAAACATTATCTCATTTCAGAAGCAACACTATCTGATGCCTTTTATTAAAAGGATTTGGAATGGAGATGTCCTTGACATTTTCATGTAGGCAGCCAGGAAAGAGCCAGGAAATGAGACTGCTCCTGTCCTCTGAAGCTCCAATTCCCTGGTCCCCTATGTCAAGATAAGAGTCCCGGGGAGAGATCCAAGATGGCCGCTTAGGAGGAACTCGGGAATGCAGCTCCGAGAGAAAGCACAGAGGGTGAGTGGACGCCGTATTTCCAGACTGATTTTTACTGCCCACAGACCAGGAGATTCACACGCAGAGAAGCCACACGGGTCGCCAGCGCCGCTGGCGCCGCTGGCTTGAACGGCGCAGCCGCTGGGCCGGCACCCTGAGGCAACGGCTCACTGTACAAAGTGAGAGAGTCTGAATCCCCTATAAGCCAGCAAGGGGAGCTGAAACGGGGAGCCAGGCCAGCGCCACGAATCTCAGAGCCGCGGCTTTAGCCAACGCAGCGGCTCCGGAGGCAGATCAGATGAGACGGTGTCCCCTCTTACCCAGCAAGAAGACCTGAAACACAACTGAAACCGGGACGGTCCAGCTCTGTGGAGGAGGGGCGTTCTCCATAGGCACCCTGCTGTTCTGTACCAAGGCAATCCGCCACTACAGAGACTCCGTCACTACAGGGGCGGGCCAACATAGCGGAAGCAGTTCTAACTACACCCAGAAGTTCACACGGAAGCTGGGTGGAGCCCACAGCAGCTTAGCGAAGCCTCTGCAACCTGAGTGTGACTAGGCTGCCACCTTGTGGGCAGGGAAAACAGCAACCGCACAGGGGAACATCATAAAACAGTAACTCCCTGGGACAAAACACCTCGGGGGAAGAGCAGGGGGTTTATGAGTTCTGCCACAGCAGACTTAAAATTACCAAAATCAGAAAGACAACAACTACAAAGTCAGCAGGTGGAAAAATCCACAAAGATGGGAAGAAACCAGCGCAAAAAGGATGAAAACACCCAAAACCAGAACACTTCTCCTCCTACAAGGGATCACAACTCCCCACCAGCAAGGGAACAAGACTGGACGGAGAATGAGTGTGATGAAATGACAGAATCAGCTTTCAGAAAGTGGATAATAAGAAACTTCCGTGAGCTAAAAGAACATGTTCTAACCCAATGCAAAGAAACTAAGAACCTTGAAAAAAGACTTGACGAAATGCTAACAAGAATGGACAACTTAGAGAGGAACATGAGCGAATTGATGGAGCTGAAAAACACAACACGAGAACTTCGTGAAGCATGCACAAGTTTCAACAGCCGAATTGACCAAGCAGAAGAAAGGATATCAGAGGTCGAAGATCAACTCAATGAAATAAAACGAGAAGGCAAGATTAGAGAAAACAGGGTAAAAAGGAATGAACAAAGTCAACAAGAAATATGGGACTATGTGAAAAGACCTAATCTACGTTTGATAGGTGTACCTGAATGTGACGAAGAGAATGCATCCAAGCTGGAAAATACTCTTCAGGATATTATCCAGGAAAACTTCCCCAACCTAACAAGGCAGGCCGAGATTCAAGTCCAGGAAATACAGAGAACACCACAAAGATACTCCTCTAGAAGAGCAACCCCAAGACACATAATCATCAGATTCACCAGGGTTGAAATGAAGGAGAAAATACTAAGGGCAGCCAGAGAGAAAGGTCGGGTTACCCACAAAGGGAAGCCCATCAGACTCACTGCAGATCTCTCAGCAGAAACCCTACAGGCCAGAAGAGAGTGGGGGCCGATATTCAACATCCTTAAGGAAAAGAACTTTCAACCCAGAATTTCGTATCCAGCCAAACTAAGCTTCATAAGTGAAGGAAAAATAAAATCCTTTGTGAACAAGCAAGAACTCAGAGAGTTCATCACCACCAGACCAGCTCTACAAGAGCTCCTGAAGGAGGCACTACACATAGAAAAGAACAACCAGTACCAGCCACTCCAAAAACACACGAAAAGGTAAAGAGCATCAACACAATGAAGAATCTGCATCAACCAAAGGGCAAAACAGCCACCTAGCACCAAAATGACAGGATTGAATTCACACATAACAATATTAACCCTAAATGTAAACGGACTAAATGCCCCAATCAAAAGACACAGACTGGCAAATTGGATAAAAAGCCAAAACCCATCAGTGTGCTGTATCCAGGAAACCCATCTCGCATGCAAGGATACACAAAGGCTCAAAATAAAGGGATGGAGGAAGATTTACCAAGCAAATGGAGAGCAAAAAAAAGCAGGAGTTGCAATTCTCATCTCTGATAAAATAGACTTTAAAGCAACAAAGATCAAAAGAGACAAAGAAGGACATTACATAATGGTAAAAGGATCAATGCAGCAAGAAGAGCTAACGATCCTAAATATATATGCACCTAATACAGGAGCACCCAGATACATAAGGCAAGTTCTTAAAGACTTACAAAGAGACATAGACTCCCACACAATAATAGTGGGAGACTTCAACACACCACTGTCAATATTAGACAGATCAACGAGACAGAAAATTAATAAGGATATCCAGGACTTGAACTCAGACCTGGAACAAGCAAACCTAATAGACATTTACAGAACTCTCCACCCCAAATCCACAGAATATACATTCTTCTCAGCACCACATCACACCTACTCTAAAATTGACCACATAATTGGAAGTAAATCACTCCTCAGCAAATGCAAAAGAACGGAAACCATAACAAACAGTCTCTCAGACCACAGTGCAATCAAGTTAGAACTCAGAATTCAGAAACCAACCCAGAACCGCACAGCCTCATGGAAAATGAACAACTTTCTCCTGAATGTTGACTGGATAAACAATGAAATGAAGGCAGAAATAAAGACGTTCTTCGAAACCAACGAGAATGAAGACACCACATACCAGAATCTCTGGGACACATTTAAAGCAGTCTCTAGAGGAAAATATATAGCAATAAGTGCCCACATGAGAAGAAAGGAGAGATCTAAAATTGACACCCTATCGTCAAAATTGAAAGAGCTAGAGGAGCAAGATCAAAAAAACTCAAAACCTAGCAGAAGACAAGAAATAACTAAGATCAAAGCAGAATTGAAGGAGATAGAGACACGAAAAACCCTTCAAAAAATCAATAAATCCAGGAGCTGGTTTTTTGAAAAGATCAACAAAATAGACAGACCACTAGCCAGACTAATAAAAAAGAAAAGAGAGAATAACCAAATAGATGCAATAAAAAATGACAAAGGGGATATCACCACAGATTCCACAGAAATTCAAACCATCATCAGAGATTATTACAAACAACTCTATGCACATAAATTAGAAAACCTGGAGGAAATGGATAAATTCCTGGACAGCTGCCTCCTGCCAAGCCTAAACCAGGAAGAAGTCGAAACCCTGAATAGACCAATAACAAGGTCTGAAGTCGAGGCAGCAATTAAGAGCCTACCACCCAAAAAAAGCCCAGGCCCAGATGGGTTCACAGCCGAATTCTACCAGACATACAAAGAGGAACTGATACCATTCCTACTGAAACTATTCCAAATAATCCAAAAAGAGGGAATCCTTCCCAAATCATTTTATGAGACCAACATCATCCTAATACCAAAACCTGGCAGAGACTCAACAAGAAAAGAAAACTACAGGCCAATATCCATGATGAACATAGATGCAAAAATCTTCAATAAAATAATGGCAAGCCGATTACAACAGCACATCAAAAAGCTTATCCACCATGATCAAGTAGGATTCATCCCGGGGATGCAAGGCTGGTTCAATATACGCAAGTCTATAAATGTAATTCACCACATAAACAGAACCAAAGACAAAAACCACATGATTATCTCAATTGATGCAGAGAAGGCCTTCGACAAAATTCAACAGCCCTTTATGCTAGAAACCCTCAATAAACTAGGTATCGATGGAACGTATCTCAAAATAATAAAAGCTATTTATGACAAACCGACAGCCAATATCATACTGAACGGGCAAAAACTGGAAGCATTCCCTTTGAAATCTGGCACTAGACAAGGATGCCCTCTCTCACCACTCCTATTCAATATAGTACTGGAAGTTCTAGCCAGAGCAATCAGGCAAGAAAAAGAAATAAAGGGTATTCAATTAGGAAAGGAGGAAGTCAAATTGTCTCTATTTGCAGACGACATGATTGTATATCTAGAAGACCCCCTCATCTCAGCCCAAAAGCTCCTGAAACTGATAAGCAACTTCAGCAAAGTCTCAGGATACAAAATCAATGTGCAAAAATCACAAGCGTTCCTATACACCAATAACAGACTTAAAGAGAGCCAAATCAAGAACGAACTGCCATTCACAATCGCTACAAAGAGAATAAAATACCTAGGAATACAACTAACAAGGAATGTAAAGGACCTCTTCAAGGAGAACTACAAATCACTGCTCAACGAAATAAGAGAGGACACAAACAGATGGAGAAACATTCCATGTTCATGGTTAGGAAGAATTAATATCGTGAAAATGGCCATACTGCCCAAAGTAATATACAGATTCAATGCTATCCCCATCAAGCTACCAATGACCTTCTTCACAGAACTGGAAAAAACCACCTTAAACTTCATATGGAACCAAAAGAGAGCCCGCATAGCCAAGTCAATTCTAAGCAAAAAGAACAAAGCAGGAGGCATCACACTACCAGACATCAAACTCTACTACAAGGCTACAGTAATCAAAACAGCATGGTACTGGTACCAAAACAGAGATATAGACCAATGGAACAGAACAGAGGCATCGGAGGCAACACAACATATCTACAACCACCTGATCTTTGACAAACCTGATAAAAACAAGCAATGGGGAAAGGATTCCCTGTTCAATAAGTGGTGTTGGGAAAACTGGCTAGCCATATGCAGAAAGCAGAAAATGGACCCCTTCCTGACACCTTACACTAAAATTGACTCCAGATGGATTAAAGACTTAAACATAAGACCTAACACCATAAAAACACTAGAAGGAAACCTAGGCAAAACCATTCAGGACATAGGCGTAGGCAAGGACTTCATGACCAAAACACCAAAAGCATTGGCAACAAAAGCCAAAATAGACAAATGGGACCTAATCAAACTCCACAGCTTCTGCACAGCAAAAGAAACAGTCAATAGAGTGAATCGGCAACCAACAGAATGGGAAAAAATTTTTGCAGCCTACCCATCTGACAAAGGGCTGATATCCAGAATTTACAACGAGCTAAAAAAGATTTACAAGAAAAAAACAAACAAGCCCATTCAAAAGTGGGCGAAGGACATGAACAGATACTTTACAAAAGAAGACATACATGAGGCCAACAAGCATATGAAAAAATGCTCATCATCACTGGCCATTAGAGAAATGCAAATCAAAACTACATTGAGATACCATCTCACACCAGTTAGAATGGCAATCATTAAAAAATCTGGAGACAACAGATGCTGGAGAGGATGTGGAGAAATAGGAACACTTTTACACTGTTGGTGGGAGTGTAAATTAGTTCAACCATTGTGGAAAACAGTGTGGCGATTCCTCAAGGACCTAGAAATAGAAATTCCATTTGACCCAGCAATCCCATTACTGGGCATATATCCAAAGGATTATAAATCGTTCTACTATAAGGACACATGCACACGAATGTTCATTGCAGCACAGTTTACAATAGCAAAGACCTGGAACCAACCCAAATGCCCATCGATGATAGACTGGACAGGAAAAATGTGGCACATATACACCATGGAATATTATGCAGCCATTAAAAACGAGGAGTTCGCGTCCTTTGTAGGGACATGGATGAACCTGGAAACCATCATTCTCAGCAAACTGACACAAGAACACAAAATCAAACACCACATGTTCTCACTCATAGGCGGGTGTTGAACAAGGAGAACACATGGACACAGGGAGGGGAGCACTATACATGGGGGTCTGTTGTGGGGGAGTGGGGGGGACAGTGGGGGGGTGGGGAATTGGGGAGGGATAGCATGGGGAGAAATGCCAGATATGGGTGAAGGGGAGGAAGGCAGCAAATCACACTGCCACGTATGCACCTAAGCAACAACCTTGCATGTTTTTCACATGTACCCCAAAACCTAAAATGCAATAAAAAAAAAAAAAAAAAAAAGAGTCCCTTCCGCTGGCATCAGTTTATCTGAAGTTTAAGTGTAGAAAGCATGTTGTATATTGAAAAGAAGGAAGAGAAGAAAAACTAACCTATGTGAATATCTATTTGCCAGGAGCTTTATATACATAATTTCACAGGATATTCACAACAATCCTGCATTGTAGAACACTAAATGTCATGAAGATTAGATAATGTGTACAATCAATGAGTAAAAGAACAAGCAGTTGAACCCCTTTTGCCCTTGCTGATCCCTATGATAAAGGTTAAGTCAACTGAAGAACATATTAAGAGCAAAATGAAATATACACATGCTGCAAAAGAAGTCTGCACATTCTTCTGAAATCAAAGCACTGTTTTGTATAGTTACAAAAGATTAGTAAGTACATCGTGTATTCAGTCAGCACAACCATAATAGACATAGTATAAAATTTGGTTTTCTCAAAGAATTTATACTAAGCTAGACTGAACCCAGAGACACATTGAAGACATAATTAAAGCAATCACTTCTTTCCATTTGCAAAACAGTTTTGAGGAGTCAGGATGAGTCATGAGTTGTTCTAATTGGTTGGAAAATTAGAGAAGAGATATACACTGGCTGTGAGTAAAAGAAGAGAAATAGATTTTAACAGGAGAAGGCCTGAGTCACTATCTCTCAGAATAACTAATGTAACTGTGTTTCTGGGTAAAGTGGAGCCTTTCGCTAGCATTGTCAAGAAAACATCGAACTCATCTTTTCCCTCTAGTTAACTTCATTCCTAGGCTTTGCTATTTCTGTTCACACTTTGTCCTGGGTGAAAAAGGGAACAGAGCATGATGGTCTTTGCCCACAAGCAAGGAAAATTGGCATAATAAATTGGGCCTTAACAAATTGGCCTTTGGAATATTGTAGTAGGTATTGTAATACAGGTATACATTTCTTGACACTGTCAAGAAAATGAAAAGACAACTCTCAGAATGGGAAAAAATATTTGCAAATTAGACATCTCATAAGAATATAGTATCCAGAATACATAAACAACCCTTCCAGCTCAAAAACAGAAAGACAAACAACACAATTAAAAATCGGCAAATGACTTAAATGGACATTTCTCCAAAGAGTATATACAAATGGCCAACCAGCACATGAAAGGTGATCAACATGTTTAGTCATTAGGGAGATTCAAATCAAAATTATGATGCTCTATCACATCATACCCACTAGGATAGCCGTAGTAATAATAATTTCTGAAAGGACAATAACAAGTGTTGACGAGGATGTGGACAAATTGGAATATTCATAAATTGCAGGTAGGAATGTAAAATGGTACAGCCCCTGTGGAAACAGCTTGGCAGTTCCTCAAAAAGTTAAACATAAATTTACCATTTGACCTGGCAATTCTACTACTAAACATATACCTGAGAGAATTAAAAACAAGGATTCACGGAAAAACTTTTACACAAACATTCACAGCAACATTATTCAAAATAGCCAAAAGTGAAAGTAACCTAGATGGCCATAGCTAATAAATAAATAAATGGAATCTGTACAATGGAATATTATTTAACCATAAAAAAGAGGAAAGTACTGTTACAAGCTACAGCATAAATGAACTTCAAAATGTAAGAAGCCAGACACAAAAAGATACATATTTTATGATTACATTTATATGAACTGTCCAAAATAGCCAAATTTCCAGAGGCAGAAAGTAGATTAGTGTTTGCCAGTTCATGGGGATAGAGGTGAACTGGGACTAATTGCTGACGGGTCCTAGTGTCCTTTTTGGGGTGATGAAAATGTTCTGGAATTAGATAGTGGTGATGGTTGTACAACATAGTGAACTTGTTTTAAGGTGATGGATTTGATATCATGTTAAGACTATTTCAATTTTAAAAATGAGTCTTTAAAAAGAGAAGATGCTTACAGTGAGTCTTTAATAAAGAAAGGCTCCTGTGAGTGGACGATGAAGAAATATATTCTAGCTGAAGGATATCAAATGTCCAAAGCACAGTGCCATGAAGCAATGCAGTCAGGTCGAGACTCTGCAAGAGATTATTTAAAAAAATTTTTTTAGTATACAAGAATCAATTGTAGACCAAAACAAAATACCCTCCCTCCCTCCCTTCCTTCCTTCCTTCCTTCCTTGTATGATACTCCTTTTTTTTTTTTTTGAGATGGAGCCTCTTTCTGTCCCCCAGGTTAGAGTGCAGTGGCACTATCTCAACTCACTGCAACCTTTGCCTCCTGGGTTCAAGCAACGCTTCCAGCTCAGCCTCCCGAGTAGCTGGGACTATAGGAATGCACCACCACAATGGGCTAATTTTGTATTATTAGTAGAGACAAAGTTTCACCATGTTGGCCAGGCTGGTCTCAAACCCCTGACCTCAGGTGATCTGCCTTTCTTGGCCTCCTAAAGTGCTGGGATTACAGGTGTGAGCCACCGTGCCTGACCTCAGGGGAGTATGATGCTTTATTCTCTTGAACAGAAGTTAGTCTTCTTCCCTCCTGTATTTTAATCCTTCGCTTAGAAGTAACTTAGTTGATCAATAAACAAAAGATGATTGGATGTAGTCTCTCCGCCTCGAATGCTCTTTCCTAACTTTCCCATGGCTCATGTCTTCTTATCTTTCAGGCCCAATTTAGTTTTTTCTAGAGAAGCCTTCCCTGATAGCTGAGTATTAATAGGTTCCCACTTATCACCGTTATTTTCCATCACTGCTTTCTGTTAATATCCTGTATGGGCAATTATGTTTAATTGCTTCCTTGCTGGATTTTTGTCTCTAACCATAGACTGTAAGCTCTGAAGACAGAGAACATGACTGTTTTATTGAATGATACATCCCCAGTGCTTAGGATAGTGCTCCATAAATATTATTTGAATGAATGACTAATTGAGAAGGCAGGAAGCTGTGACAGATAGATCAAGCCTTCTCAGGTTACAGGCAGGCCCAGAAGTGGCCTGGAATTGCCTTGTTCTGCAATCCTGTTGAGTCTAGTCCACAGTACTCCTGGCTTAGCTGGTTTAGGGCTTGGCTGTGGTTTAAATCTGTATTTGCAAATTTATAGTATTCTATAGCAGAAGAAATTCATCTCTGCCTAAATCAACACTAAATAAGTGCTGTGGTACATTGCTCAGCCTGATTAGTCAAGGTTGGGCAGAGAGTGATGGAGACAACATTTCTCCCAGACAGCAGAGCAGTGGGTTTTAAAGGTGGGAAGTGAACAAACCCCATGTTGCTTGAGCCAGAGGCTGAGAAGGAGTGTTAAAGAATGAAATTGGAAGAAAAGGTTGAGATATAAGTTGAGAGTTTGAATTCAGGTTGATTGGCCTAAGACAGTCCTCTTGTTTAGCGATATATTCACTCTTAGAGAAACCGAGGCAAAGTGCCAACCCACACTTTTTAGTAAGAAGATGCTGAGACAGAGTTTGTGATACAAGATACTTATGAGGAATTAATACCTGTGAATGGATGCAGGATTCAGCTGTGGGAGAAACTGAACCGAGATTGTGTCTTGGCAAAGCCTTGGCCTACCCAGAGGGGAGCTCTGGAAAGAATACTGTCTTAGCCTATTTTCTGTGGCTATAACAGAAGAACACAGGCTGGGGAATTTATACAGAACAGGTTTACGTGGCTCACAGTTCTGGAGAATGGAAGCCCAAGAGCGATGCACCAGCATCTGGTGAGGGTTATCTCATGGCCAAAAGGTGGAAGGTAGAAGCGAACAGTCCCAATAGAGAGAGGTACCAGAGGCTGGACTCGCTTTATGTCAACCCACTCCCGGGATAACAGCATTGATCCATTCATGCAAGCTCTGCCCTCATGACCCAGTTATCTTTCATTAGGCTCCACCTCCAAGCACTGTTGTATTGGGTATAAGATATTTATACTTGTTAATGGAAACAGGATTCAGCTGTGAGAGAAACTGAACCAAAATGGAGGCTTGGCAAAGCCTTGGCCTACTCAGAGGGGAGCTGTTTCCATCACAGGAACTTTTGGGGGTACACCTTTAAACCTTAGCGAGTACTGTCCATCAGAGTTGTCCCACATCCTGCAAAATGGCTAGGCCTTTATGACACCCCCGCCCCTCATCCCCTCTATTCAGTAGCCATATGCACAAGCTATTTGCTCATTGATTATGTGTTAATCGTTCAGGGGAACAACATCCTTACTTGCTTCCTAATTTGGGCTCTGAAGGTTAAACTAATTGGGTAACTTTGCAAAAGCCACCTATCTGTGACTTAGATGATCTCTGACTATTATTATCCTCGCTTCACAGATGAGGAAGTAGGGGTGGCTGATGATAAGTGATGAATGTCACTTAAGGACCTTATAGCTGGCAAATGGCAGAGACAAGTGATCTTACATCACTTTTAACTACATCACTTAGTCTCCCAGATTCTTAAAACAAGGAGGATGGTTAGATATTTTCTCCTATTTTTAATTTCTCCTATTTTTAATGTTGCATGTATTATTAGGGCATGTTTCAAGGACCTTAGGGTTATTTCTGTGTAGAAATATAAACTTTGCTCAGTTCATCTACACAACGTGAGTGCTGTATATTTATAGAAGAGTTAAACTCATCATTGCCATTCTTGCTCGGAAGTCTGAGTAGCAAGATGCTAGCATTTTCTTTTGAATACCAAACATTTTATTCATAGGGCAGTATCTGACCTGCTAAAGTTATTTCTTTATTAACCTTTTTTCCCCATAGGGCTTTTTTAATAAGTCACCAAACTTTTTTTATGCATACCATTACAAAAGAGGCCTTTATGTGATGAATGATAAGCAGACGATTAAGTAAAGTTTTTCTTCACTGAAACAGCACTTTAAAAGGATGTTTAAAAAACAATATTTAAGAGGATTTACTGTATTTTCTTTCTAAATGTTTGTATAAGAAAGGGTGGCATTTATTTTCACATTCAACAAATATTCCATTTCCACCACAGAATCACAGATGTCAATCAACAGAGCAACAAATATTCTCTCTTCACTTTGTAGAGTAAGGCACGTGACTAGTGAAATGAAAGTGAAAGCATGGCAAATAAAGGCAGGTTTCAACTGGAGGGTTTACTTCGTGACTATGAAACTCCAGGCTTCTAAGGGATAGGACTTGAAAATTTTCCTAATGCCTTCCAGTGGTTTCCAAAGGATGTGAGGAACAAATTACCTATCTAGGTCCCTCTTCTTCTCTCATCTTCCTTCTCATAAATCACTCAAGTCCAGGACACAGTAAAGACATTTAATTTCTGTGCACTGGGCAAAGCTTTCTTTCCTTAAACAGGAGTGTGTTAAGGAAGTATTCTCTTCTTAAGAAAATTGGAAAAACACAGTTTTTAACATTTGTGTAGCTTTCTAAGAATTTTCACAAGATGGATCCCAAATTTTTAGGTTTCACAGACTAGTAAAATTACCAAAATAATGGAATATTAATATACCATCTGACTTTGTATTTTGCCAAATAATGATACTTGAGAGTGAAAAAGTTATATGTAACATCACCATTATTTATGAAAAAAGGTTATGATGATGGTCAGGGGGTCATTTTACATAAAAGCTCTTTTGAATAGCTCAAAATAGACTTTTTGGAAAACCCACTATACCGTCCTAAATTTTTGCCTTCTGCAGAGTTGTAAAAACTGTGTCAAAACTTTCATAATCAACCTCTAAAGTAGGTGAAGCAGATATTTTTCTCATCTTGCCTGTTAAGAAATATATGCTAAGAGATACGAAGCAACTAGTTTAAAATCACAACTGTGTTGTGGTAGACCTCGAATTTGAATGGAGCCATTGGACTCCTATCTTCCTCATTCTGCAATACTGGCTCCTGGAATGCTATTTCAATTGTTTCTCAGTTTCTCACGCATTTTTAACCTTGATATGTAGCTGTTCCCACATATTCTTTGTTTCCCTGTGAGCTGACCTCAGAATGACGTCTGTATATCTATTTGTATTCTCTCAAATAAAATATTCATAGTAAAAATATTGGAAAGCAATTCAGAATTTACTGAAAATTGTGCAGCAGAGAGAAAGAATAGAGCTTATATCATAAACCTGATGTCAAACTCTGCCAGACACTAATTTATTTAACAAATGTTGATGGAGTTCTTGCTGTGCACAGGTGCTGTCCCAGGCCTCAGGATGGATGGACGGGGCTCCTGATAACATACAGCTTCTGTTTTATTTTAATTTTAATGGAAAACAGCAATCTGGATAGCATTGGAGAAAAACTGTCATGAAGAATATTAAATGGTAACATGGTAGGAATGGCTGGAAGCAAGGTGGGGGGGCTTTGTAGAACATGGTCAGGGAGGCCCTCCCTGGTAGGGATGTTGGATCTGGGCTCTGACCCTGACAACGAGCAGTCCTGAGAAGATCGGAGGAATTGGGGCTTCATTAGAGGAATCAGGAAACAGGATGCTGACACTGCTAGGAGGAAACATGTCCATACATTTGAGAAAGGCAAAGCAGGGCCAAGTGAGGAAGAGGGAGGGCAGGAGAAAGGAGAATGGAGGGTGGAGCAGCATCCAGACCAGAAGGTCCGTGTCAGTTATGGTGCATTCAGAGTATGTTTCAAGAGTGATGGGAAGCTGTAGATGAGAGAGGACCTTACCTAACTTAATGTTTTGTTTTAATCATGGTAGGGAGGATGAGAGGCAGCAGAAGAATCAGGTCATCATGGTAGAAAATGATGATGCCTTGGCCACTGGTGGTAGCAGCAGGAAAGAGGACAGCCTGATCTCTGATCTGTCCTCCAAAGGCTACAGGCTCCTCATACTAGTGTGAGCTCAGGTTCTCATGTAGTTCTCTTCCACAGTGTGTCAGTTCTTATTGGAGAAGCCGATGCTAAGATGTAACTAGATATGTGAGAGGTTTATTATGGGAAAGTGCTTGTGGAGGATAAAGGGGAAGAGGCAGGAGGAGGTGGACAGGGCCTTCAGATTGCAGTGCAGGCCTGACTCCTGAGGGGCATGGGAGGAGGATGGGCAGGGGTCTCAGACCATAGGCAGTTCTGGACGTCTCAGCCTGGTTGATGGGGGAGTCCAGGAGGAGTGAGTTTTCATTGGAAGTGTCTTGCAAGGAGAGGAATAGGCCTGCACTGCTCTCTCGACCATGCTCAGCCAATGACAGGCAGCAGACAGGAAAAGCCTGGCCGCAGCACAAAAACTGCAGTGAGTCCAAAGAAGCTGCAGCTGGGACTGTCAGCCATCTGTCCTTCCAAGACAGATTCTCCATTATGCACCCAAAAGAGATTAAAAAGAAGTAATAACAAAATGCAATTTTGGATTATGTCACTTTTATTTCTAGTGTATTTTGCATATAATCACAACCTTTCCTTAGGAGTGTTACAATTTTCACTCTTCCTTAAAATTGGTTTCCCATTTGTGAGCTTAGATCACTTCACTGATAAGAAATTGGAAGCACAGAGAGGATAAGGAAAATGCCCGAGACTGCAGATATGGTGGCAACATTGGGAACAGAATTCTGCTTCCCAGCTTTCTATACAATTTTGCTGCCAGTTTCAAGTATGTATCAGGAAAACAGTACAAGGAAACATCTTGAACACAATTTTGGTCTATCCCAGTTCAGTAAAGATAACAGGGAAATTCGTATTATATTTTCTTTTTCTTTTTCTTTTTTTTTTTTTGAGACAGAGTTTCGCTCTTGTTACCCAGGCTGGAGTGCAATGGCGCGATCTTGGCTCACCGCAACCTCCGCCTCCTGGGTTCAGGCAATTCTCCTGCCTCAGCCTCCTGAGTAGCTGGGATTATAGGCATGCACCACCATGCCCAGCTAATTTTTTATATTTTTAGTAGAGACGGGGTTTCACCATGTTGATCAGGATGGTCTGGATCTCTTGACCTTCTCATTCTATTTTCTAAGTGTGTGTGATATAGAGACAGAGAGAGGGAGACAGAGAGAGAATACAACTTAATGAGAAACACCATTATTGTCACAGTCTATACTAACTAGTGTCCTAAAAAGATGTTTGTTTTGTGACCCTTTGAGAGAAAATTGTCATGAAAAAAGATGATAATTGCAATGTGCTGGCATTCTTTATTGCTGTTCACAGAATTATGGATATTAATGTGAATTCAAAGAGCCAAAAGTGCACCTCATTTCCACTTCAAATATTTACACCAAAATAAGGCATCATCACAAGGAATTAACTTTTCTTACTTAGAAGTGTCATATGTCTGTAAAAATTGCACACAAGAAATAGCAGAGATGCCAAGGACACTTACTCAAACCTATGTGTTACTATGGAAATAGATAACCGAATGATGTTGTGATTTCTTATCTCTAGTAACAATCCTCGCAGAAAGGAAACACAAACACAAAGCTACATAAAGAGAATGAGAATATTGGCTTTATTAAACAGTGCTGGTTCATAGTGATACTATAAATAACTTTTCCTTATTTCTCATTCTGAAACCATGCTAAGACTCTATGGAGAGACATTCTCACTCAGGGCCATATATCCATTAAGATTTGCCTGACAAACAGATTTTTATAATGGTTGTATTAGTCAGGTTCTCAGCACTACTAGGAGATTCGAAAGATAGATGATAGATAGATAGATAATAGATAGATAGATGATAGATAGATAGATGATAGATAGATAGATTGATTGATTGATAGATATTTACCACAAGTAATTGACCGTTGGCTATGGTGACTGACACCTATAATCCCAGCACTTTGGGAGGCCAACGTGGGAAGATCACTTGAGTCTGGGAATTTGAGACCAGCCAGGGCACTATAGCAAGACCCCACCTCTACAACAAAATGAATAAAATAATTATAAAAAGTTTTAATAATTGATTGCATGATTATGGAGGCTGGGAAGTTCTGTAGTCTGTCATCTATAATCTGCAGACTCTGAAAGATAATAGTGTAAATTGGAGTCTAAGCCTAAAGGCCTAAGAACCAGGAGTACCAATACTGGAAGTCCCAGTTCAAGAAAAGAAGACCAGTGCTATAACTCAAGCAGTTAGGCAGAGAGAGAAAATTCAGCTTTGTTTTATTCAGGTCCTCAGTGGGTTGGAAGATGCCCAGCCACATCAGAGAGGAAAATTTGCTTTAACCAGTTTACCAATTCAAAGCTAATCTCTCCTGGAGACACCCTCACAAACATACCCAGAAATAATGTATAACCAGATATCTGGGCATACCCTGGCCCAGTCAAGTTAACACATAAAATTCAACATCACAGTGGTCTTTGGGGCGTCAATAGTAAACAGTGGATAGATTTTTGAGAAGACATCAAAAACATAAAAAAAAATTACTATTACATGATTAAACTGAAATTTGGTCTACTTCAAATACAGATTGTTGAGTGATCACCTACTATTGACTACCAATACAAATTTAAGCTGTAGTTAATTTTGATTTACCATGACAGCTAAGAAAATTAAAGGTTAGCCTTGCATTTATTTTCTAAAATGAAAAAAAACACTCTATTACTTTTCAAGCATATTTTGATTATCCAAAAAATAATCTTAATTAATTACAGTAATGACCCTCAGATTCTATTTTAAACTAAAAACAGTAAGCCAAATATTTTTCAGAAAGAATCGAGCACTAAAAATTGTCTAGGATTTAGACACATGTTTATATTGTTTGGAGCTGGGATTTGTGACATGTAGATGGGTTGGGGCAGGGTGGGGAGACGTTGGGGCAGGGTGGGGAGACATCGGGGCAGGGTGGGGAGACATTGGGGCAGGCTGGCTGGCACTGCAGTTTATCACATATTGTAGTTTCTTCCATGTCGCCGATTTTTAAGTCTTCTGGATCTTGGTCCTCTACATCCACCTGTGGTGCCTCTGAATCGTTCCAGGGATTTGCGGGGACGTTTAGCGGGTAGGGGCCCCACGTCTCTCTCCCACCTCCATTCCTGGGGAGGGACCAGTCGAAGACTGTGGCTGCCAGCTGGGGGTAGGGAACAGCTGCCTACTGCAGGAGCTGCAGCATCCTTGGGCTGGGTGTCCTCCCACTCCATTGTGGTATCAGAGGTGTTGCTGAGGTGGTCTTTCTGCCAGTGGGAACAGCCAGGAACTGGGCCAGGGAGCACTGCTGGAGCTGGGTTGTTGGGGCCTCTTAGGATGGAACTGGGCCCCAATTCCTGGAAGAGAGAGTGTGCAGAAGAAAAGAATGTCAGAAAGATGGGGTCTGGAGGACTGATGAGGCAATGCCTCAGTCAGCAGTTTATTTCATGCACAGGGTCTCATTATATACTTTTCAGCCCACAATGGCTGACGTCAAATCATTACAACAAAGGGGAATAGAACATTGCAAGCCTGGGGATCAAGATAAAACTAGTACATAAAGATTGATCCAAAAAATCATAAACAAACAGATGACCTTTTCTACTTACAGGAATAAGATAACATTTTACAACTGTCAAAGCAAGCGATAAATCTTGAGGACAACAATTTCAAATGGCATGCGAATAATCGCAAGCTTCAGTGAATACCTGGTAAACAAAGTGATAAAACTAGCCCAGTACAAAAACTTCAAGAAACACAATGTCTAATAAAACCACACAGGCTTCACCCAGCCATAATATTAGGTCAGTGAACTAGAAATAGACTTTTGCAAAATCAAACTCCTTTCAGTTCCTTCTTTCCCTCAGCTCGACTGCTTCCAGGGAGGGAGAAATGTGTCTGGGCTCAAGCTCCATTATGGCGGAGACACTTAGGGGTCTCTACGCTGGAGTGATCCCCACACTGGGTCAGGCTTCCCAAAGGGAAGGACGCCTCCTGCAGGGCTGTGTGCGCTGGGCACTCCATGGCCCTTGGAGTGGGAACTCACAGGCACCTGGGCCTTGTCAGTCCTGTTCATTTCTGTCAGGCTCCTGCTATGGGCATTTCCCTTTAAGGCCCTGGGACTGCAGTCGACGGAAGCAAGGTTTCCCTGAGTCTCCAGGGGCCTCGAGATAGATGCTGCTCCCCCACTGCTACAGGGGCCCCCTTTCTCCTCCTCCTGCCCCTGGGTCTCTACCTGATCGTCGATGTCCATCGGCTCCTCCTCTGCCCTCAGCTCTGTATTTGGGACTCCGTCTTTTACAGGAGGGATCCCCACGGTGCTTCTGCTGTCTGCAAAGGTGTGTGGAGACAGCATGGGTGTCTTCCTCGTGGGGTGCCTCAAGACAAGAGGAGGAGGGTCCCGTCGTTCGTCACTCAGGATGTTGCAACTGACTGCAAGACAGAGCTGAAGGCCAGGCTCAGGGGTCAAAAAAAATCGATGAAAGTATAGCGCTCCCCGGGGTGGTGCACGCGCAGGAACTGCAGGGTGGTCCTGGCCGGCTGAAGAGTCTGCATACAGAGGAGGTGACCCTTGTGAGGCCGGCGCACGTGCAGGAACTGCGGGCTGAACCTGGCCACATGAAGAGTCTGCATACAGAGGAGGTGACCCTTGTGAGGCTGGCGCACGTGCAGGAACTGCAGGCTGAACCTGGACAGCCAGAGTGTCTGGATAGACCGGAGGTGACCCTTGCAGTTGCCACTGCTGCTGGGGCCTGCGTTGGAACCAATAAAGAAATTTACTCAAAAAATTTCCCATGTTTGGGAAGTTGTGCACAGACCAATACAATGGTCAGAAATGGAGAGGGTAGTCCTGAGTCACCCACTAGTCTGTGTCCGGGTGGGGCACTGGGCAGCTGGGCTCTTATGCCATCACAATGGGGCTGGTGACAGAGCAGGGTGTGGGGCAGTGCACAGGAGCCCAGTAAGGGCACCTACAAGTGGAGTCAAAGATACTGGATACTGGTGAAACACAAAACTAACCACAAAAGACAATGAATACAGGAACTGCCCAGGTAGAGGCCATAACCCAAGAAGAAACAGCACTTTATATATATACATATATAAATCCAAAAAGGCCACACAATATTTGTATTTAAATACTTTTATTTTCATTTCACAAAAAAGCAACAGTGTTTGCAGTTAAACATGCCTTTTAGTCAGTGCTGGTCATATGCAAAACAAGTTATCAGAAATATAAAGAAAAATAAGCCTTTTCCCTTTACAAGTGAAACAACACAATTTGCATATACAATATTATAGATACATATTTTCAAAATCTTTCACAAAAGACAGATTATAATACAAATTTAGAATTCCACCCACAAGCTCAGACTCAAGGAATTGAAGATCTCTATAGGGGTTTAAATATAAAAGTGTAATACCTTTACAAGTTTCCAAGTAGCTACTTTCCAAAGTATTTGAAAGAGACTGTTCTTCACAGCAACATGGAACACTTGGCTTTAATCAGGACCGCTGTAAGACTAAGTTTTGTCTCAATGTGAGTTTGTTGATTAATGCAAATGTTCCAATTATGCCGTAATTCTCATTTTACATACACATACATACGCAGAGTATTATTGTACTGATGGTTTATACAGTTGAAACTTCTGGAGCATTTCCTCCAGCTAAGCCATCACCTTTACTTCCTCTGAAGTATTTTAAATTAAGAACTGTTCAGAAATATCACTAATGACTACCATGACTAACTCCAAAAAGGTTCCCTTTTTTCTTTCACTTATGATCAAATTTAAATGTGTCATGAATAAACATTTTTTTTTCCTACAGCAGCAGGTATAAGTAATAACAAAGTATAGGCTAATTTTTCAACACTAGAACCTGAGAGTTTGATATACAGTCTATAACAGTGCTTTGCAAATTTTCTAGGAGTTCTATCACTCAATGTTACCAAAATAGTAATATGGCAAATCTTCAGCATGGAGTAGAAGAATCATAAAGGAGAAAACAAACAATGTTAAGAGGCTTGAAGGGAGGGAGGAAAGCAGAGAGGGAGGGAGGGAGAATGTGTGCACATGCATTTTCTTTGATGCAGACAAATGCGGAGTTTTAACATTTACCATATGGTAGATAAAGAGACACGGTGATATAAGAATGCTTAAAGCGAACATACAGGTCTGGATACACGATATGCACCAAAATACAATTTGTGAATTCCAGTGAAGAAGACATCTAACTGTGTAGGCACGAAACTCAAAATGGAAAGCATACAATGGAGAACAGAGGAGAAAGATGCAGCCACACAAAGAACTCTGGTAGGAAAGGGCCAGCTTGTCTTGCCAGATGTGGGGGTTGAAAGAGAAAATTCCTTTTGGATTAGTTTTAGGGCTCATGTTGTTATTCATCGGAGCCACGTCAATAACTCAAAAGGTTCATTCCAAGAAACAATTTCTACTAGGTACGCAAGCTATGTTATTGATGGAATCATAATAAACTTCTATAGATGAATCAGAATTCCAGGCCTCAAAAAGAAGCTACTCTTAAGGGTTTGCAAATGAGTTTTAGACAGGACTTTCATTGGCTTATCAGCTTCACCGGTTTACTAGTTACTAAGAGATACATCAGCAATGAAGTTTAAACACACCTTTATTCAGTACTGTCCTCTTGCCTTTCTAGAATTTACAAAAGCACAGGTCCCTTTTCGCTATCTCATTCAATCTGAATCAATATAAGAAATGCTGGATCTAATTAGTTTGCACAGCTCAACCATATCCAAGTGTCTTTCCCATCTTATCTGCTGCACACCTGCTGCCATTAGCTACATCACTACACTGCTACACCTTCCAGCCAGATGGCAGGGATTTAGTAGGTCTTTATTTTTGTTAGGTACAGTCAGACCCCTGCAAAGGACTAAGTGTTAAAGGAAAATAATGAAGGAAAAAAGCAGCAAATTATGTATGTTCATCTCTATGTTTGCATCCTTAATGGAATAGATCCTAGAGAATAAAATAAAATAACCACGAAACAACCATACTAACTACTGCTAAGTGAGGAATATGTAGGAGAGGAAGAAGTGAGCTGTCATATTATGAAACTCAACTTTCATTATGTCCCTACATAGCCATGCAAAAGACAACAAAACAAAATAAAGATATGAAAACATATTTATACTTATTAAGAATATTTCCCTAAGAAAAACAGAAAATCTCTACAAAACAGACAAGTAAGTAAACGACACACAACTATTCTATTTGCTATTGCCGAAACAGGCAATAAGGAAAGGGGAGGATGGGAGATTTGTCATACACTGATCCTCGATTTTCACTAGGTACCTATATATCCACGCAAAGGACTAGGTACAAAACCAGTAACATGAAAACATTTATGTACATCTTTAAAAAGTATAGACACTGTCCTTTTCCCCTAACCACTACCCACCCAAAGAACCCCTCCCTGCAAAAAAATAAAAATTAAACAATAAAAAACCCAAGATATGAAATGATTGCCCCTGCAGGCAACAAGGGAAGGGAAACAGAGGAGAGTTATCATACGTCTGGACCTCCACGTTTCATTATGTACATACATGTCCCAGCAGAGGACTGGCATCACGTTATATAACACACAGCATTTAGCAAATATTTATATATATTAAAATACTTGTGTGTGTATATATATATATATAGTATATAAAATGTATATACACATAAATGTGTGTTCTTGTGTGTGTGTGTGTGTATACACACACAAAAACACACACCACACCGACACCTCCCAAAAGAAACCAAACATCTACTCTACCATTGCCCACTAGGCAATGAGGGATGGGGAGTATGGGAGATTTTTCATAGAGCCAATCTCAACTTTATTTCTACCTAAGCAGTCATGCAGAGGACAAGATTCAAAATAAAGTTAACACAAAAAAGTGGCAAAACATTTATACACATTTAAAAAAATTATGTATCTTGCCTTTTCCTCTCACAATCCCACTCCTCATTAACACCCTCAAAAGCAAAAAGCCAAAACCAAAGCCCTGCAGTGCTCATATACTATTGTTTGTGTACACAGGCTCTGAGGAAGGAAAAGAATATTTACCACAATCCTGGGTCTGGGTCCCTCATTACATTTGATTCCTACAACTGGCTCGAGAGTGAAAGAACAACAACAACCGTGCAGCACCTCCCCGTTAGCTCTCTTTCCTGTAGCACGTGAAGATGTGCTTGCTTCCCCTCTTTGTCTTTTGCCATGTTGGAAGTTCCCTGAGGCCTCCACAGCCATGCCTCCTGTACATCCTGCAAAACTGTAGGTCAATTAAAATTATTTTGTTTATAAACTAACCAGTCTCAGGTGTGAGAATGGACCAATACACTTGCCAACACACTCATGTACACTTAGGAGCACTTATTAATTTTCCATGGTTGTTGCTAAATACAATGTACTGTAAGTCTCTATATTGAATTGAAGTTTTTAAATAACCTGTGAAAGAAACAGAAACATCATAGCTTTTCTGCTTGAATTTGTTGAAATTTTTTTATTCATACAGTTGTTAGACTGCTTGTGCAGACTCCTACTATGTCCAAAAGATGTATTAGTGTCCTAATAAACTTTTCTTCTGCATGTGAAACATCAGCATTCTTTATTTCTTTTATGTCTTTTATGTGCATGTCTGGTACGTGTGTCATGAAAATATATAGGCATATTAACCTTGTGACTCTATAAATCTCTTTTAAAAGGTATATTTACTTTCAATACACATAAATACAAATTTTCCTCTTTCCGATTATAAAATAAACATACAATCACTGCACAGTTTATAAATTTTTAATTTGTAGTACAGACAGAATAGCAGTTTTAAAATGATCAACAACTATGACATGCATAAATTACTATAATTATATTTGGTTTGCTTTCTTTCACTTATTTATTCATTTTTAGCAGAATTGAGATCTGTAACAGTTGAGAATTGTGTTCTGCAGCGTGTAGTAAAACCTGATTACAGGGGCTTAATTAAAGAGAAGGCGTTGTTTTCCTAATGTTTCGTTTTTTAAATTTTTTTACTATTTTTTATTCTGTTTTGGCACAATAAGCAGTACAGAGACAGGCAGACCACGGCTGCTATAGTATCTCCAGGGACCTTGACCTTTCTTTTTCCTACTCCTCCATTCTTACATCACAGCTGTATCTTCATGGCAACCTCATATTGGCAAGGTAACTGTTCCCTATAGTCCGCCCAGAAAGAAGAAGGAGACATCAAAGAGGATGCAACAGTTCTTAAGTCAATAAAACAAAAGTTTCCCAGAAATCCATAGCAGAAAAACATTTGGCCACCTGTATCTTAAAGAAATTTGGGACATGATTGTGCTTAGGTGGGTATTTCTCCCTTTCAAACATCAGTGCAAGCAAAATGGAATAAACTAGATATTTGGCAGGCAATTGATAATGTCTGCCATAAAATTATATATTCAGCAAATATGATTTTCTGGTTTCATTACACTTGAGTTATCCCATATACAATTTTACATAATTCAAACGTTTGCATGAATGTAATTGTAATGGCTACATCTCTGTAAAATCTTCCATTTATTTTTTTCTATTGAACAAACATTTAAGGCTATTTTTTTACTATTAAAATTTTTAATATTAATTCAAGATATTTGTCATCAGTGATATTTTATACAAAATATTATTTCTATTAATAGGTCAGTATTTTAGACTTCTCGATTTTATTTTAAATCTTCTTTATGGTAACATATGAAAATTATATTATTTTATTAAGAAATAATTTTTCCACAAACTTTATTTCTTTTTCCATCAGCACTTACACAATTTTAAATCAAGGTCTTAATGAATACTCTTCAAAATTAATTCAGTATGTGCAGACTTCAGAGAGGTTTGACATTTGGTTTCAGCACAATTAAATAAGGAATTCATTTATTAAAATCTTATACTATGATTTAAAATATCATATTAGCTGGAAACATCAATAGAATCGCTAATATTAAGTTAGTTATATATGAAAATAAGAACTAATCTGCCCCTTTATCACAGGAGAAAAATGAGAGATCTTACAATTGCACTTTCAACTGGTTTTAAGAAATGGCAATTCAGAATTTTAGTCCTCTATTGTATAATTAATGATTTGAGAGATCCAATATAAAATCAAGAAATTTAAACTAACATAATTCCCTACCCCATGCTAATGCTTGTGCCAGGCATACTTTCTTGTCCCTGTGTTACACAATGCTGGGATCAAGCAAAACAACTTAGCTTCTTGTTCCATTAAACATCTGCTACTACAACACAAGACTGTATTAATGACCACATTCATAAACAAGCGATGGGTGCAATGTTAAGAGACTTCATGGCATGTGACAGTGCCTCCAGCCACCCATTCTTTGCTTTGGGAATTTTCATGCCCATTAAAAATATTATTTTTGTGGGGCATTATATTACTAGTACTCATTTATTTTAGCATATTTAGAAGTGAGCAAAGAAGAAAAGGAAAAATATTCCTATCATTCAGTGGTAACCATTGTTATAATTCTGCTGTAATTCCTTCCAGATCATTACATGCATATATTATAAAACAAACTGGATATGTGTTAGTTTGTGTGTACACACACACTTCCAAGACTGGAATCACACTATTTACCCTATTCTCTCAGACTTCTAATCTTGTCCAATGTCATATGCTTAGCCAGTGTGTTGAAACAGTCCACTGTCTGAGTAAGGAGAGTTGCTTCTTTCCCATAGTAAGGTGCGCCTAGACAAAACCAAAATCAAACCCCAAAAACACCACAACACAGAATGGGTATCAGAGCACCGTTCCCTTGAATTAGTTGTGGTTATTTCCTCATTACACTGAAAACATTTGTGAAGAGCCCTGGTGCAGCATATGGATAAAAGACAGATCCAGTTATAATCTAGAAAGATGTGCAGAACACTTTGAGTGCTACTTAGATCTGGCCGAAAGAGCATAGCTTAGATTTCATTTAAAGTTAACAAAATTGGCCAGGCATAGTGGCTCACACTTATAATCCTAGCACTTTGGGAAGGTGAGGTGGAAGGATTGCTTTAGCCTTGGACTTTGAGACTAGCCTGGGCAATATGGCAAGATCTCATCTCTGTACAAAGTGAAAAATAAATAGCTAGATGTAGAGGCATGCATCTGTGGTGGCAGCCAGATGGGAGGCTGAGGCAGGAGGATCGCTTAAGCCCAGGAGGTTGAGGCTGCAGTGAGCTTGTGATTGTGCCACTGGGCGACAGAGCAGGGCACTGTTTTGGAAAAAGAAATTAACAAAATTATTATAATCCCCAAATAAAAACCTCTTAACATGTCTCCCCCTTTCTTCCAAGAAGATATGCTAAAATAATGTCAGAAGAGAAAGAAATTTGAACCTTCATGAGGCAAACAGGAGCAAAGGGTCTGGGATTGAATTCAAACAGACCCAGATTGAAATAACACTGGCACTTGTTATTTGTAAGACTGTAATCTTCATTCTCCCCTTCTGAAAAATGATGTAAATGCTTCCTTAGAATTAAATGAGAATATGAATATAAAGCTATCTGTAGGGTGTCTGGCTCAAATTGTGGACTTCACTGGGCAGCTATTATTATTATTGGCTGTTGAAAGAATAAATTCAAGGGCTCCATGCTCCTTCCCATGTATCCATGTTATGAATTTAGCAGTGTCAGGCAGCTTTAATGTTCACTTAACAGGTTGTTTTTGAACTCATGAGAAAAATGCTATTACTGTGTTTTAGATTCTGTGATCTGTCACTAAGACACAATTGTAGCAGAGGATAGAAAACAATATCAGGTTATAAAAATTATTGAGGTAGGCCGGGCACTATGGCTCATGCCTGTAATCCCAGCACTCTGGGAGGCTGAGGTGGGAGGATCATGAGGTCAGGAGTTCGAGACCAGCCTGGCCAATATGGTGAAACCCTGTCTCTACAAAAAATACAAAAATTAGCTGGGCATTGTGGTGCACACCTGTAGTCTTAGCTACTTGGGAGGCTGAGGCAGAAGAATCGCTTGAACCCAGGAGGTGAAGGTTACAGTGAGCTGAGATCACATCAGTACACTCCAACCTGGGTGACAGAGTGAGACTCTGTCACACACACACACACACACACACACACAATTATTGCAGTAGATTGGCTATGATGCAATTTATGAAATACAAGACATACAATCAATTTGTGGAAGGAAAACAATTTCTATTCCTCATGTCATGAGGCATTCGGCTAAATGACACAAGTGGACATGACTGCTTTCAGCCAGAAGGCAGCCAGCACTAAGCACTCCTTCTCCATCAGCCTAACGTGCTGTAGCCATTATTGTTGATGCTGCCACATAGTGTCTCCTTCTAGAGGGCTTCACAGAGGATGGGCCAAGAAATGGCAACTGCTTGTATTTTTCAAAATTCTCTTTGTTCCCTTGAGAAAAAGACCTGTCCATTCTTGTTTATTTCAGTTTAAAATGAAGATACTCAAGGGTTGGCTTTGTTTTCACTGTTTTATTTTAATAAGTAGATGCTCTTGAGGGCACTTAAGGTTTCTTACTCTCTTTCCAGTCAATCAGACTCATATATCTAGTGGTGCTTTCATCGTGGGTCAGAGCTGTTATATTTGTGGAGCTAACTCTGGCACTTACTTCTCCCTGCTATTTTTAGCTGTAAGGATGTTTTAGTTTGTTGCCTGTACTTCTAGATGAAACCTCAATGTTAAAGAGAATCATGTATCCATGGAAAAATAATCAGAAGAGCATATTTGGGGCCAGGTTCAGTACTGTATGCATTGTACCCATCCATGCAAAGTTAGCTGAGAAATTCTAGCTCCTGTTTGTACCTAGCAAGTAAGCTGAAATGATTTACTCTTTGTTGGACAAACTAGAAATTGTCCCATAAGATTTTGTTTTCACTCAGCAATCAGCCACCACTAACTATATTACTAATTCCATATCATGAGCTGAAGGTTCATTGGTCATTTTATATTTCCCATGTGAGTCATGATCATAAATGTTGGAAAGGAAATGACCTCTGTTCTTAAGAGTCCTTGGCTGGTGTCAGAAGTTAATTTCATTATGCAGTTGAATAACAAGTAAGAAACTGTAAATAGAATCTTAAGAAAACATAAAAATTCTTAAACTCTCCTGTATGAAAAGACTACATAAAGTTTTTAAATCTTGAGACAGAACATCCTTTGGACATCTGACCCATTTGCTAGTAATTGAACCCAAACTTCTCCAATATTAGCATAAGTCTCTTCATTAATTTATTAGTCCTCGAGAAGTGCTTAAATTTGGGGCTGCTCACCAGCATTGAGGAACAGAAAGATCTTCAGCTATATTGATGCTGGCCTCATGAAACTTATCAACCAGCATCCAAGGAAACAGAAGCTTTTGCCAGAGCCAGCTGCCCATTTGGTGAATTTTCTAAATGTATTCTCCCTTTCTTCCTTAGTAGGTGTTTTGTAGGTGTTTTCCAATTTGAATATACCCAAATAATCTCTATCTCCATTGCAGGTTCCCAGCCTGAAGTTTCTAGATAGGACTCGGGGGATAAATGAACCCTAACTAAACTTATAAATGTGTGTGCTGTTTCATAGGGCAAGTATCTGTAGCTTTCACTACATTCTCAGAGCAGTCAGTCATTTAGAGATACTTGAGAATCACTGGTGTAGAATTAACAAATCAGCTTGGGAATTTTTTTTTTTTAAATAAAAGTTGTCTTTGTTTTGTAAAGTGATTCACAGTAGCAACCTGTCCAGTGTGTCAGCCTATGATTCAAGCCATGGACTTGATGTGTCAATGGATTAAGAGAGAGCCATAAGAAAGGTGTGGCTTTCAAGGCAGCATCAGGGAAGTGTGGCTGAAAGCCCAGGGCACCATGCCCTGCCTTGCCATGAGAGAACTGGAGGCTTCAGACGCAGAGAAAAGAGTCCTGGGGTCCAAAGCCCACTGTCAAAAATTTTTTGATAATCTTGGCCAGTGGCTTATCTCTAGATGCTTGGTTTCTTATTTCTGGTGTGTGTATATATATGTATACACAGCTTGGTGTCTAAGAGCCCACACACTGGACCCTGGACCTCAGTTTTAAGTTCATACCCCAGCTCCACATCCTGTAGCCACATGATTTTGGAAATGTAGCCTGACCCCCTAAGCTGCTGTTCCCTTCTCTGTAAAGTGAAGATGGTACCAGTACCTACCTCAGAGAATCTTAGTGAGGATGGAATGTGATGATACATGCAAGTCGATTAGCAACACAGTTTGTGCTGCATCAATGTGACAGATACTAAAGTGAACGGTGGTCATATATGAGGCAGGAATTCCTGACCTCTAGAGGCTTCCTGTCAGGAGGAATCTAACTGGTTGCTTTCTGTCTCTGACTCTTCAGCAGGACCTCACAGGCTGGAGAAGGGTCATAGGAGGGGCTCCCTCAGGACGCTGCCTTACAGAGCATCGCTTCCATGCTTAGATGAATATCTTCTACAGGTACAGATGAAGATTGAACACTTGGGTCCTGAGATGTGAACTGTGATGGTTGATACTGAGTGTCAACTTGATTGGATTGAAGGATGCAAAGTATTGATCTGGGTGTATCTGTGAGGGTGTTGCCAAAAGAGATTAACGTTTGAGTCAGTGGGCTGGGAAAGGCAAATTCACCCTTAATCTGAGTGAGCTCCATCTAATCAGCTGCCAGTGTGGCCAGAATATCAAGCAGGCAGAAAAACTAGACTGACCTAGTCTCCCAGCCTATATCTTTCCTCTGTGCTGGATGCTTAATGCCTTGAAACATTGGCCTCCCAGTTCTTCAGTTTTGGGACTGGGACTGGCTTCCTTGCTCCTCAGCTTGTAGAGAGCCTATTGTGGGACCTTGTGATCGTGTGTTAATACTCCTTAATAAACTATAATATATATTTATCCTATTAGTTCTGCCCCTCAAGATAACCCCAATACAAAAACATTTACACTTGTGCTAATGTGAGTCACTGAAGCTCAGTGGCATGGACCTGTTCTCTGCCCGCCTCTTTCCCAGCAAATGCTTGAAGCAGGAACCATTATAACAGGACTTCTGATAATCTCCTGATTCTCTACTCACTACCACACTCCTCTACCTGGCCCCTCTTAGGCTCCCTGACCTGTCTGTCTGAGGTCTGGCGTGGTGGAGCAGGTTAAATTCTCCTTCACTGTGAGTCTCAGCCAAGGGCAGCCCACACAATCCTTGTCTGTTTCATTCTCCCTGTTGCCACTGGCACATTAACAAAGCAATCTGATAGACTGGACTGTGTTAGCACACTCTGGGAGACAGCCCTGTGCAGCACAGACAGTGCTGCTGAGTCAATGGCAGATAAGGGGAGAGGAGGAAGAGAGCCCTGCCCAGGGACTGCCAAATGCCATCCCGTACAGATGCTCTTTGACTTTTGATGGGATTACGTTCGATAAACTGACTGGAAATTGAAAATACTGTAAGTCAAAAATGTACCTAATACATGAAGCTACTGAACAACATGGTTTAGCCTAGCCTACTTTAAATATGCTCAGACAATTACATTCCGCTGTGGCTGGACAGATCATCTAACACAAAGCCTGTTGTATAATAAAGTGCTGAATATCTCATGTAATTTATTGAATACTGGACTGAAATTGAAAAGCAGAATTGTTGTACGGGTACTCCAAGTACAGCTTCTACTGAATGCATATCACTGCTTCTGCACCGTCGTAAAGTTCAAATATCATAAGTAGAATTGAAAGTTGGGGGCTGCCTATACTTTAGCCTACTCACGGCTCACTGAAGGCAATGCTGAGGCTCCCCAGTGCCCAAGTTATTTCTTTTGAGTAACTAAAAGGCAAGAGAATATAACTAACTCATTAGCCTTCTTAGTGAGGGGTGCTTCACTTTACCAAGCTCAGTGTGGGAGCAGTAAGAGATGATGGATTCCTTTGAACAATTCAAAAAGAATATATATATAATTTGTTTTGAATAAAATATGTATTTAAATTATATATGTAAATATATGTAATTATATATATGTAATACATTGTGTATATATATTCAGTTTCAAAAAAGCACTGAGGAAGAGGGGTAATCTGGCACCCCTGGAGGCAGGCTGGGCCTAGGCTTTGGATGAAGGTGGGGACCCTGGCATTATTCTTGGACTTCCCCTGAATCTTTGGACTCTTGTTTCAGGTTTATCTGCCTGAATAGCTTCCCATTCCCCACAGTGAATGAATCATTTCCTCTTCTAATCCCCTGCCAAACATTTCAAATCACGTCTCCTTTTCTTGTTTAAGTGCCTAAATTGAACTCACTATGATGAAAAAGTAACCCATAGAAAAGTTTTCATTCTCATTTATAAGCCGCCTGCCATAAGGTTTTTGGGAGAAGCTCGTGGGCATGTACCGGCTGGATGCTTTTGCTGAAAATCCCTTGTCAACACTGAGGCGCTGTAGTAGGTAAGATTGCACACAGCAGCAGGAGTGAAAGGCCCTGATTCAGACTCACTTCCCCACAATAACCTAACAAGTCAGGCATCTGCCAACAGCTAACACTCCATCCAGAGGGAAATGGACTCATTTGAGACATAATGATGAGCGTCTGCTGCCATCTGGTGGAGTTCTCACCTTTAATCATGTTCATTACTGTAGAGTAGTGGTGGTTCTGGAAGGAAGTTCCTTAGACCCACGCTTTGGTATTATCTGATTACTCACTGCTGATGATATGCTACTAGTTACTTTGTACCTTAGATTTCTTAGTTACAAAATAGACATAAATATCTAACTCACAGGGCTGTGAGAATATCCAACCTCATAATGTAGATAAATGAACAATTTAAAAAACAAAACAAAACAGTGTAAGGCACCCAGTATTAAATCTAACAAAAGATATGCAATTATTTTTAAAAGCATATAATTTCATCGAAAGACATTTGGGAATACCTAAATATTTGCAGGCTCCACCCCAGGCCTATAGGCTTAAGATGTACATTGTAATAGAAATCCCAGGTTATTTGTATAGAGAATAAAGTTTGGGGTGCTGTTCTTGATGTTTTCTCCAGGGAGCTAGGTAGTTATTACTGCCGCTGTTGTTTTGTGTCTTTGAATACCCTTAAGTTGTGTCATTTAAAAATTCTGTCATTGAAGACAGTCATTATAAGACACAGTATGAATTGGAGGTTAAGAACACAGAATTTGGGGTCAGATAGAACTTGTTTTGCATCCCATCCCCATCACTGACTACTGATAACGTGGTGAGTTACTTAATCTTTCTGGACCCTAGTTTCCTTAGCTAGAAAATAAACATGAAAATATTTAACTCATAAGGTTGTGAAGACTTAAATGGAAAAAATAGATAGCATAAATAGTAGTATTACAAAATCTAAAGTACCTAGTATTAAATCTAACGAAGAATGTGAAAATATGAAAAAAAGTATGAAATTTCATTGAAAGACATTTCAGAATACCTAAATGAAAGAAGACATGAAACCATGTTCAAGGATAGGAAGAAAACTGTCAACCATCTTCCAGTCCACCTATTCTAATGCAATTCAAATTATAACCTCAACTGGGTTTTTATTGCTGAACTTGACAAGCTTATTTCAAAATTTGAATGGAAGAAAAGAGCTAAGAATAGCTTAGACAATTCGGAAAGAGAAGAAGATGGGAAGGTCACTTTACCAAATATCTAGACTGACTGTAAAACTACAGTAGTTCAGGCAGTGTGCTATTGGCACAGTGATGGATGACTTACCAGTGGAACAGAATAGAGAATTCAGGAAGAGACCCACACATATTTGGAAGTTTGATACATGAAGCGGTGGCATTACTAATCTATAGAAAATGCATGGGTTAACTGGTAAACATTAATTGGTTATCCATAGAGAAAAATAACATATACTGTATATTTACATATGTATGTATGTGTGTATGTATGTACATATATGTATTTAGACCTCTTCTTTATATTATACCCAAAGATAAATTGTTACCAAGTTGATAACAGATCTAAAGGTCTAAAGCAGAACTAAAAGAATTTTGAAGAAAATGCAGAAGAATTTTTGCATAATCTCAGTGTGAGGAAGAGCATATTAACAAAATCCAGTAAACCAAAATTATAGAGTAAAAGATTCTGATACATTTGATCAGATTAAAACTTGTTTATTTCTTTAAACCTGTATTTTTAATATTTGAGGGATATAAGTACAGATTTCTCTGTTTTTGTTTTGTTTTTTTTTGTTTTTTTTTAAATTTTAGATTCGGGGGTATGTGTGCAGGTTTGTCATGTGGATATATTGTGAAATGCTGAGGGTTGGGCTTCTGTTGAACCCGTCACCCAAATAGTGAGCATAGTACCCAGTAAGTAGATTTTCAACTCTTGCTCTTTCCTCCTTCCCGCTTTTGGAGTCCCCAGTGTTACTGTTCCCATCTTATGCCCACATGAATGCAATGTTTAGCTCTCACTTATAATTGAGAATATGTGGTATTTGACTTTCTGTTTCTGTGTTAATCCACTTAGGATAATGTCCTCCTGCTGCATCTGTGTTGCTGCAAAGGACATGATTTCATTCCTTTTTAAGCCTCAATAGTATTCCATGGTGTCTAAGTACCTCATATTCTTTATCTAAGCCACCATTAGTGGGCACAGTGACTTTGCTGTTGTGAATAGTGCTGCCGTGAACATACAAGCACAGGTATTGTTTTAGTAGAATTATTTCTTTTTCTTTGGGTAGATACATGGTCGTGGGATTGGTAGGCCAAATTGTAGTGCTATTTTTAGTTCTTTGAGGAAACTCCAAACTGCTCTCTACAGTGACTGAACACATTTACATTTCCATCAACAGTGTAGAAATGCTCCCTTTTCTCTGCATCCTCACCAACATCTGTTATTTTTTGGCTTTTTGATAACAGCTATGTGATTGGTGTGAGATGGCATCTCATTGTGGTTTTGATTTGCATTTGTCTGATGATTAGTGTTGGCAAGCATTTTTCCATATGTTTGTTGGCTGCTTGTATGTCTTTTTTTGAGATGTTTCTGCTCATATCCTATGCCCAATTTTTAATGGGGTTGTTTTTTTTCTTGTTGAGTTATTTATAGATTCTGAATATTAGTCCTTTGTCAGATGTATAGTTCGTAAATATCTTCTCCCATTTCTTAGGCTGTCTCCTTACTCTGTTGATAGTTTCTTTTGCTGTGCAGAAACTATTTGGTTTAATTAGGTTTCAATTTTTAATTTCATTACATTTGTTTTTGAGGTCTTAAGCATAAATTCTTTCCCTAGGCCAATGTCCAGAAGAGTTTTTCCTAGGCTTTCTTGTAGTATTTTAACAGTTTGAGGTCTTATATTTAAGTATTTAATCCATCCTGAGTTAATTTTTATATATGGTGAGAGGTAGGGGTCCAGTTTTATTTTCTGCACGTGGCTAACCAGTTTTCCCAGCACTCTTTGTTGAACAGGGTGTCCTTTCTCCATTGTTTATTTTTGTCGCCTTTAAAGATCAGTTGTTTGTAGGTGAGTGGCTCTGTTTCTGGGTTCTCCATTCTGTTACATGGGCCTATGTGTCTATTTTTGCACCAATATCATGTTGTTTTGGTTACTGTAGTCTTGCAGTACTGTTTGAAGTTGAGTAATGTGATGGCTCCATCTTTGTTCTTTTTGTTTAGGATTACCTTGGTTATTCTGGCTCTTTTTTGGTTCTATATGAATTTTAAGATTGTTTTTTCTAATTCCATGAAAAAATAATGTTGGTAATTTGATAGGAATTGTGTTAAATCTGGTAATTGCTTTAGGCAGTATGGACATTTTAACAATGTTGATTCTTTCAATACAATAGTGTGGAATGTTTCCCCACGTTTGTGTCATTTATGATTTCTTTCGTCACTGTTTTGTAGTGCTCTTTGCAGACATCTTTCGCCTCCATGGTTAATCCCATTAAAAATTGGACATAGGATATGAACAGACACTTCTCAAAGAAAGACATACAAGCAGCCAGCAAACATATGGAAAAATGCTTGACAACACTAATCATCAGACAAATGCAAAACAAAACCACAATGAGATGCCATCTCACACCAATCACACAGCTATTATCAAAAAGCCAAAAAATAACAGATGTTGGTGAGGATGTGGAGAAAAGAGAACATCTTTCACCACCATGCTTAGTATTTGTGTGTGTGTGTGTGTGTGTGTGTGTGTGTGTGTGTATGGCTATTGTAAATGGGATTATATTCTTAATTTGGTTCTCAGCTTGAATGTTACTGGAGTATGCTACTGATTTTTGTACGCTGATACCGATTTTGTACCCTGAAACTTTACTGAAGTTGTCTATCAGGTCTAGGATTCTTTTGTAGAAATCTTTAAGGTTTTCTAGGTATAGAATCATATTGTCAATAAGCAGAGATAATTTGACTTCCTCTTTTACTATTTGGGTGCCTTTTATTTCTTTCTTTTGCCTGATTCCTCTGGCTAGGACTTCCAGTACTATGTTGAATAGGAGTAGTAAGAGTGGATATCCTTACCTTGTTCCAGTTCTTGAGGGAAACATTTTCAACTTTGGTCCATTCAGTATGATGTTCATTGTGGATTTGTTGAAGATGGCTATTGTTATTTTGAGGTATGCTCCTTTGATGCCTACTTTCTTGAGGATTTTTATCATGAAAGATGTTGGATTTTATTAAATGATTTTTCTGTATCTATTAAGATGATCACATGATTATTGTTTTTAATTCTGTTTGTGTGGTGAACCACAATTTGCATATTGTATTGGTCTGTTCTTGCATTGCTATGAAGATATACCTGAGACTGGGTACTTTATAAAGAAAAGATGTTTAATTGGCTCATAATTCCACTGGCTGTAAAGGAAGCATGATGGCTTCTGTGGAGGCCTCAGGAAACTTACAATTATGGTGGAAGGTGAAAAAGAAGCAGGCACATCTTACATGGCCAGATCAGGAGGAAGAGAGAGAGAGAGAGGGGAGGTGCCACACATGTTTCAACAACCAGATCTTGTGAGAATGCACTCACTATCATGAGAACAGCACCAAAGGGATGGTACTAAACTGTTCATGAGAAATTTGCCCCCATGATCCAATAACCTCCTACCAGGCCTCACCTCCAATACTAGGGATTACAATTCCACATGAAATTTGGGTGGGGACACAGATACAAACTATATCACATGTGTTGAACCATCACTGCATCTCAGGAATCAAGCCCACTTGATTGATTGTGGTGAATTATCTTTTTGATGGATTGCTGTATTCAGTTTGCTAGTATTTTGTTGAGAATTTTTTGCATCTGTGCTCACCAAGGATATTGGCTTCTCTGTCTCTGTCTCTGTCTCTGTTTCTCTCTGTGTGTGTGTGTGTGTGTGTGTGTGTGTGTGTGTCCTTGCCAGATTTTTATATCAGGATGATGCTTGTTTCATAGAATGAGTTAGGGAGGAGTCCTTAATCCTTGATTTTTTTCAATGGTTTCAGTAGGATTGGTACCAGCTCTTCTTTGTTGTCTGGTAGAATTTGGCTGTGAATTCACCTGATCCAGGGCTATTTTTGGTTGGCAAGTTTTGAAATACTGATTCAATGATTTTTTTCTTTATATTATATTATATCATATTATATCATATTATATTTTATTTATTTTGAGACAGAATCTCACTCTGTCACCCAGGCTGGGGTGCAGTGGTATGATCACAGCTCACTGTGGCCTTGACCTCCCGGCCCAAGCAATACTCTCACCTCAGCCTCCCAAGTAGCTGGGACTACAGGTGTATGCCCCCATACCTGGCTAATTTTTAAAACTTTTTTATAGAGATGGGGTTCCACTATGTGCCCAGGCTGGTCATGAACTTTTGGGCTCAAGTGATCCTCCTGCCTTGCCCTCCCAAAGTGCTAGGATTACAGGCATGAGCCACCATGCCTGGTCCTTGTTTATCCTTTCAGAGAACCAAATTTGGTTTCATTCATTCTTTGTATGGTTATTTTTGTCTCAATTTTATTTATTTATGCTTTGATTTTGAATTTTTGTTGATTTTTTCTCACTCATTTAGGTATACTATTAGTTGTTAATTTGAGATATTTCTAACTTATTAATGTAGGCATTTAGTGCTATAAAGTTTAATCTTAACACTGCTTTTGCTGTATCCTGCAGATTTTCATATATGGTGTCTCTATTTTCATTCATTTCTAAAATTTTTTTGATTTCTGCCTTAATTTTGTTGTTTATCCAAAAGCTGTTTAGAAGTAAGTTGTTTAGTTTCCATGTATTTGTGTGGTTTTGAGAGTTCCTCTTAGTATTGATTTCCACTTTTATTCCACTGTGGTTTGAGAAGATGCTTGGTATGATTTCAGTTTTTTGAATTAATTGAGACTTGCTTTATGACCAAGTATGTGGTCAATCTTAGAGTGTGTTCTACATACAGATGAGAAGAATGTATATTGTGTAATTGCTGGGTGAAGTATTCTGTAGATGTCTATTAGGTCTATTTGGTTAAGTGTCTAAATTAAGTCTAGAGTTTCTTTGGTTTTCTCTCTTAATGATCTCTCTACTGCTGTCAGTGGAGCATTGAAGTTCTCACTATTGTCATATGATCATCTGTTTCTTTTCTTAGCTCTAGTAATAACTGTATAAAACAGATTTATAAAAAATCTGGGTGTTTCAACACTGTTTTGTATATATTTAGATAGTTAACTCTTCTTGTTGAATTAAACACTTTATCATTATGTAATGCCCTTCTTTGCTGTTTTTTACTGTTGTTGGTTTAAAGTCTGCTTTATCTGATACAAGAATAGCAACCCCTGCTCTTATTTGTTTTCCATAGTGTGATAGATCTTTCTCCATCCCTTACTTTGAGCCTATGGGAGTCATTACATGTGAGATGGGTCTCTTGAAGACAGCAGAAGATGGAGTCTTGTTTTTTGTTTTTAATTTAATTTGCCACTCTGTGTCATTGAAGTGGAGTGTTTAGGTCATTTATGTTCAACGTTTATATTAATATGTGAGGCTTTGTCCCTGTTGTAGTGTTAATAGCTAGTGGCTTTGTAGTCTCAATAGTGTAGTTGCTTTATAGGGTCTGTGGGCTTTGTACTTATATGTGCTTTTGTGGTAGCAAGTGTTCTTTCATTTCTGTGTTTAGAACTTTGAGCATTTCTTGTAGATCTAGTCTGGTGATGACAAATTCCCTTGGTGTTTGCTTGTCTGGGAAAGATTTTAGTCCTCTTTTGTTTATGAAGCTTAGTTTGATGGGATATCAATTTCTTGACTAGCATTTGTTTTCTTTAAAAAGGCTAAAATTAGTCCCGCAATCTCTTCTGGTTTATAAGGTTTCTGCTGAGAAGTCTGATAGTCTGATGGGATTCCCATCACAGGAAATTTGTTTCCTTTCCTCTAGCTGCCTTTAAGATTTTTTTCTTTTGTGTTGATATTAGATAGTCTGATGACTGTGTGCCTTGGAGATGGCACATCTTGTATAGTATCGCACAGGAGTTCTCTGCATTTGTTCAATCTACATGTCAACCTTTCCAGCAAGATTAGGGAAAATTTCCTGAATTATACCCTCAAATATGCTTTCCAAGTTGCTTATTTTTTGTTCTTCTCTCTCAGAAATGCTAATATGTCATAAGTTTGGTTACTTTACTTAATTCCATATTTCTCAAAGCCTTTTTAAAAAATTATTTCTTCATTTTTGTCTGAATTAGTTAATTTTAAAGATTGGTGTTTGAGATCTGAAATTCTTTCTTATGCTTCGACTAGCCTTTTGTTAAAGCTTCCAGTTATATTTTGAAATTCCTGTAGTAAAATTTTTAATCCCAGAAATCCTGTTCAGTTCTGTTTTTAATCTAACTATGTTGCCTTTCATATCCTCAATCATTTTTCTGGCTTCTTTGTATTGAATTTCAACTTTCTCTTGGATCTTCTTGAGTTTCCTTGCCATGCATATTTTGAATTCTATATCTGTCATTTCAGACACTTCAATCTGGTTAAGATTCATTGATTAGGGAGCTAGTGCCATCCTTTGGAGGTGATGAAACACTCTGACTTTAAGTATTTCAGAATTCTTGTGCAAATTCCTTCTTATCTGAGAGAACTGGTGCTTATTTTTTTGCATTTGCCATTGTTTGGATGGGGCTTTAAATTTTTTTAAAATTATTTTTCTCCCTTTAGTGTATGACTATGGTGTATGTTATGTATGAGTAGTTACTTTTGTTTTTGGATGCTCTCAGAGGGCCAAGACTCTACATGGATTCCTTGGTTACAGATAGGTTTGTACAGTGGCTTTCTCAGATGCTGCTTATTGTAATGAATCTTTGTTTGGTGGTGCAATTCAGTCTGCAGTCTAATAGATGGCACTTAAGAGTATGAGCTGGCAGGCAGGCTGGTGCTCAGTGGATGCACCCTCCCTGGCAGGAAAAGATCATGATGGCGTGGGCTGAAGCCTCAGGGGAAGAGGTTGAGGGGTGCACCAGCTCCTTGTCCTGAGCCAGCAGGAGTGTGATCCACTTTCCTATCACACTGCTGTCATGGGTATCATTACCTTTTACTTATAATGGCTCTGTCCTTTGATTCTGGCAGCACTGTATCTGTGGGTCATGAATCCACCTCTATGATGGGTACCACTAGAATAGGGGCTGTGGGAGAACCTCTTCTTTCAGTCCAGAGTGCGCAACTCCATAGACAAATCCCCACTTGTGGAAACTCCTCTGTTGCCACAAGTGGGGGTTTCTTTTTTTTTTTTTTGTTGGTAGAGACAGGGTCTTGCTATCTTGCCCAAACTGGTCTTGAACTCCTGGCCTGAAGTGATTCTCCTCCCTTGGCCTCCCAAAGTGTTGGGATTGCAAGCATGAGCTACCACTCCCAGCCTTTATGTTTGCTTTTTAAAACAAGAATTTTGGCAGTTCCTGCTAATTTTTCTTTTTTTTTTAGAGAAAGAGAGAGAGAGAATAGGAAGGAGGAAAAAGGAAGAGAAAGAGAGAGAGAATGGGGAGGAGGGGGAAGGAAAAGAAAGAGGGAGAGAGAATGGGAGTATTGCTTTCTTGCCCAGGCTAGAATGAAATTTAGTAATGGGTATTGAAAACCTCTTTTATACTGATAATTATACTTAATGATGTAGTCAGGAAGGAATAAGGGAAGAAGATAACAAACAAACAGCCAACCAATATTTAATTTAAACCTATGAAATGCTATGCGATTACTGAGGAGTGATTTACTTCCAATTATATAGTCACCTTTGGAATAGGTGTGAGGTGGTAATGTATGTTTTGTGTATTTGAAGTGGAGAGTTGTATAAATGTTTATTAAGTTTACTTGTTCCGGGTCTGAGTTCAAGTTCTGAATATCCTTGTTAATTTTCTATCTCGTTGATCTATAGAATCGTTAGCTCTTCTTGTTGCATTGATCCTTTTGCCATTTTGTAATGTCATTCCTCGCCTCTTTTGATCTTTGTTGCTTTAAAGTCTACTTTATCAGAGGCGAGAATTGCATCTCCTGCTTTTTGTTTATTAGTTTATTTTTACTCTCTGTTTGATTGGTAAATCTTCCTCCTTCTCTTTGAGTCTTTGTGTATTGTTACATGTAAGATGGGCCCGGATGCAGCATACCGATGGGTTTTGGCTTTTTATCCAATTAAAATATATATAAGTTTAATACCGGCGTTTGATGCTAGCTGGCTGTTTTGCCCATTAGTTGATGTAAATTTTTTATTGTGTTAAAGTTCTTTGCTTTTTGATATATTTTTGGAAAGGCTGATATTGGTTGTTCCTTTATATGTATAGTGCTTCTTTCAGAAGCTCTTGTAAAGCAGGCCTGGTGGTGGTGAACTCTCTAAGTACTTGTTTGTTCGCAAAGGATTTAATTTTTCCTTCGATTATAAAGCATAGTTTGGCTGGATAGGAAATTCTGGGTTGAAAGTTCTTTTCTTTAAGGATGTTAAATATTGGTCCCCACTCTTTTCTGGCTTGTAGGGTTTCTGCTGAGAGATCTGCTGTAAGTCTGATAGGTTTCCCTTTATGGGTAACCTGACCTTTCTCTCTGGCTGCCCTTAGTATTTTCTCCTTCATTTCAACCCTAATAAATCTGGCGATTATGTGCCTTGGGGTTGGTCTTCTTGAAGAATATCTTTGTGGTGTTCTCTGTATTACCTGGAGTTGAATATTACCCTGCCTTGCCAGGTTGGGAAAATTTTCCTGAATGATATCCTGAAGAGTATTTTCCAACTTGGATTCATTCTCTTCATCACATTCAGGTACACCTATCAAACGTAAATTAGGTCTTTTCACATAGTCCCATATTTCCTGGAGACTTTGCTCATTCCTTTTCATCCTTTTTTCTGCATTCTTGTCTTCTCGTTTCATTTCACTGAGCTGGTCCTTGACTTCTGATATCCTTCCTTCTGCTTGATCAATTCGACTGTTTAAACTTGTGCATGCTTCGCGAAGTTCTCGTGTTGTGTTTTTCAGCTCCATCAATTCACTTATATTCTTCTCTAAATTGTCCATTCTCGTTAACATTTCGTCAAACCTTTTTTCAAGGTTCTTAGTTTCTTTGCATTGGGTTAGAACAAGTTCTTTTAATTCACAGAAGTTTCTTATCACCCACGTTTTGAAACCTGCTTCTGTTATTGGAACACACGTGTAATCTATTAAGCCTTGTTCCGTTACTGATGAGGAATTGCAATCCCCTGTAGAGGGAGAGGCATTCTGATTTTGAGTATTCTCTACCTTTTTACGGTGGTTTCTTCCCTTCATTATATATTTGTCCGTCTGTCGTCTTTATAATTACCGACTTTCTAACTGGGTCTCTGACGTCCAACTTGTTGATTCCCTGCGCCGAAATCTGAGCAATCCACTGAGCCGGCCAAAACAGCGGTGTTAAGATTGATGGTGCTTTTCTGCCCGGAAATCTCCGGACTCTGCACCAAGAACTGGCGTGCTAAGGCACCAGCAAAACCGCCACGCCGGCCACAAGAGTCGCCCTGGCGACCCGTGGAGCTCCTCCACTGGGAATCTCCTGGTCCGTGAGCAACTAATATTCGTCTGAAAGTGTGGCGTCCTCTCGTTCTTTGTGCTTTCACTGGGAGGTACGTCATCAGCCATCTTGGATCTCTCCAAATGGGGGTTTCTTACATGCATTTATTGCATAGTGGTAAAGTCTGGGCTTTTAGTGTACCCATAACCTGAATAGTGAACACTGCACCCAATAGGAAATGTTTCAACCCTCACCTCCCTCCCATCCTTCCATCTTTTGGAGTCTCTAGTGTCTATTTTATTTTACTCTTTGTCCATGTGCTCCCATTGTTTAGCTTCCATTTATCAGTGAGAACATATGGCATTTGACTTTATATGTCTGAGTTACTTCACTCAGGATGATGATCTCCAGTTCCATTCATATTGCTGCAAATGACATGGTTTTTATTCTTCTTCTTTTTTTGAGATGGAGTCTTGCCCTGTCACCCAGGCTGAAGTGCAGTGGTGCAATCTTGGCTGACTGCAACCTCCACCTCCTGGGTTCTAACGATTCTCCTGCCTCAGCCTCCTGAGTAGCTGGGATTACAAGTGTGTGCCACCATGCCCGGCTAATTTTTGTATTTTTAGTAGAGATGGGGTTTCACCATCTTGGTTAGGCTGATCTTGAACTCCTGACCTCATGGTTCACCCACGTCGACCTCCCAAAGTGCTTGGATTACAGGCGTGAGCCACCATGCCCAACCAATTTTATTCTTTTTTATGGCTAAGTAGTATTCCATACACCATATTTTCTTTATTCAGTTCTCTAATGAAGGACTTTTAAATTTATTCCATATGTTTGCTATTGTGACTAGTGCTGTGATAAACATACATGTACAGGTATCTTTTTGATATAATTATTAATAATTTCTTTTCCTTTGGGCATATACTCAGTAGTGGAATTGCTGGATTGTATGGTAATTATACTTTCAGTCACTTGATAAATAACTAGTTTAAAATTTAAAGCTATGTGCATGAAAAGACAGCATAAACAAACTGAAAGGTTCAGAACAGACTGTAGAGGGAACGTATTTCAGAATATAATTAATAATTTGTAAAAGAATATACAAAGTGTTCAATAAATGAAGAAGAAAAAGATAACCGAATAAAAAATAAACAAAAGTCATGAACATGTTCTTCACAAAAGTAAAAATATCAGTGGCCAAGAGACATGAAAAAGTGTTCAACCTCAGCACTTAAGAATGAAATGGAAATTTTGAACTAAGATACTGTTTCAGAAGCACCAGTTTGGGTGTGATGATACCAAGGAACTCTCCTTGACTGTTGGTGGCAATTGAAAATCAGTCCAGCTCACCTGGAGGACAATTCAACATGATCTTGTAAAGCTAACAGCACATCTTGTAATGGCAACAATACTGTTCCTATGCATATGTCCAGGAAAAGCTTCAGTACATGTGCCCAAGGAGGTATTACAGGAAATTTATTGAAGCTCTTCTTTAAAAAAGAAACAACCTAAAAGTCTATTAACACATAGAATGAATAAATACATTTTCTTGTAGTGACAAATACTATATGGCAGTTAAATGAATTAGAGCTGCACATAACACACACTTCAGAAACATAGTGCTAGGCCATAAAATGAAAATTGTCAAAAATATATGAAAAATATAATGTCATTTATAAAATTTTAACCTAAAAATATTACTAAAAATGTTACTGTATATATGTACATACACAGTACATATACTGTATATATACATACAAACTATAAATTAAAATAGGCATATAAATAATAAACATCAACTTAGGGTAGTAGCTATCTCTAGAAAGAGAGAGATGATGACATTCCAGTAAGAATACACAAAAGGTTTCAATAAGGTATATATTGCTTAATAATTTAAAACCACTGGTGGATATATGTTCAAATACTATCTGAAATTTTTATATGCTTAAAATAGTTTAGAAAGAAAGACTGTGTATATAAAATAAATAGTACGTATTAAAATATGGCTATTATTACTAAAGAGGATTAAACTCCTTCTGTATAAATGATTCTGATGTTAAATAGTTGCCCCTGGAAGAAAATTTTAAAAAATTAGCATTTCACCCTAAAAAAAACTCATGCACCAGCTTATTTTCTTTTATCAATGTCTACAGAGCAAGTTAATCAACCAATACCTTCTTTTCTGGGCACCACCTTTGTGTGTGTGTGTGTGTGTGTGTGTGTGTGTGTGTGTGAATTTAGTTATTTCAGAGGTCTTGTTCTCCACAGTTTGGAATTTTCTTCAGATATAATCAAGTCAGATAGAGTTGGTCAAACCCAATGGGAACAAGACAGAAAAAAAAAACCACAAACAAACAAACAACAACAACAAAAAACAGTTAAGCGAAAGAAGCAAATGATGGCACAGCTTATACGATTACTTAGCGCTCTAATGGTAAGGAGAAATTAAGACCAGCTGGTTGTTAATTTTAACTTAGCCAATACAAACCCTAATTCAGTTATTTACCTAGGAATGGGTCTCAGGCTGAAGACTGCTCTCTACTATCCTTGAAGCAGGAAAACACTCAAACTCATCTTCTCTCTTGGGAGTAAGCTCAAACTCCATAAAGGAGTTACCTGCCTTCCATCATCATGGAAGCAGGAAAACTAACCTTCCTTGTGTTGGAAGCAAGTAAAACTCCAAAAATAGGAGTTGTACAGCAAAATAAACTTTAGATTTTGACTGTCTTAGTCCATTTTTATGCTGCTAATAAAGACATACCTTAGACTGGGTAATTTATAAAGGAAAGAGGTTTAATTGACTCACAGTTAAGCAGGCTGTGGAGGCCTCACAATCATGGTAGAAGGTGAAGGAAGAGCAAAGGCACATCTTACATGGTGGCAGGTAAGAGCATGTGCAGGGGAACTGCCCTTTTGAAACCATTGGATCTCATGAGACTTATTCACTATCATTAGAACAGCATGGGAAAAATCCACCCCCGATGATTCAATTACCTCCCATTGTGTCCCTCCCAGGACATGTGGGGGTTATGGGAGCTACAATTCAAGATGAGATTTGGGTGGGGACACAGCCAAACCATATCATTTCACTTCTGGCCCCTCCCAAATCTCGTGTCCTCACATTTCAAACCCAATCATGATTTTCCAACACTCTTCCAAAGTCTTAGCTCATTCCAGCATTGACTTGGACTTTTGACTTAATGCATATTAAAAAAGCTCCTGCCTGAGTATGAGAGGGAAAAGCAGCTTATTAAAAGAATAGAAAGAAAAGACACTCCTTCCTCCTTTTTTATACCAAAACAAAGTAATTATGAATAGTTACATCTTATAATCATCTTCTGGTTTTGAAAGATCCACTTGATGTCTACCTACTTCAAAAACATACAAATATTTAAAATTTTCATTAAAATCAAAGAGGTTTCTGAAAGTCACAGTACCAACAGCTAATGTTTACTGGGTAATTAACATATTCGAGATATGAGCTCATTGATTTCAACCCAGGACAAGCAGTATTGGCATTGATGGAGCCTGTTGGAACTGCAGAATCTCAGACCCCACCTCAGACATACTGGATCAATATCTGGATTTTAACAAGATTTTTAGTGATTTGTGTATATATTAAGGCTTGGAAAACACTACTTTAAATAGTTTATCTCAAAGTCCACAAAAATCCCATGTTTCTACTTCATGTCTTCTTCAAAAGTTTGCAAGTATTTTATATCTTCATTAAAAGCAAAGATGCTTCTGAAAATTGTCCATCTAAATAACAGAGAGAGGCTCTCTAAAAGAAAATGATATTTATTTGGAATAGGGTATTATAATGGGAATACATGTGCCATAGTAAACTATGTGAATATTCAAGGAGGTAAAGGTTTTTAAAGGAAAAATGGTGAGGATTACATAATTGTTTTGAGATAATGATTTTGGTTACAAGGATCAATAATATGGGTGTCATTGGTCTGAGGTTAGATAGGCTGTTTTGGGGCAGATGTCCTTGCAGAAGTATTTTTGTGTAAGATGTGAAATATGGTTTGGATTTGTATACCTGCTCAAATCTCATGTTGAATTGGAATCCTCAGTGTTGGAGGAGAGGCCTGGTGGGAGGCGACTGGATCATGGGGGTGGATTTCTCCTTTGCTGTTTTCATGAGATCTGGTTGTCAAAAAGTGTGTAGCACCTCCTCATGCTCTTTCTTTTGCCTGCTCCAGCCATGGAAGACTTACCTCCTTCCTCTTCACATTCCATCTTGATTGTAAGTTTCCTGAGGCTGCCCCAGTCATGCTTCCTGTGCAGCCTGCAGAAACATGAGCCAATTAAACCTCTCTTGTTTATTAATTATGCAGTCTCAGGTAGTTCTTTATAGTAATGCAAGAATGGACTAATACCCTGTAATGGCTTTTATGTGAGACTGTAGTTTTTGCAATCTTTTGTGATAGTTTTTGTTATCATACATCTATGCATGAGAATTTTCTCTTCATGGCCTTCCCTGGCTCTATTTGCCAAGGTTTTTTTTTTTTTTCTTCTTTTTTTTTTAATGTAAGCAACTCAATTTTGATTTTGACAACTTTCACAAAGTCGTTATACCAACAGGTAGTATTTACTGAGTATTAAACATAGTCCACAAAAGCCTATGAAGCATGGGGAGGTGTTATTGTTAACCTCATTTCCATAGATAAGGAAACAAGCTCTCAGAGATTAAGCTGTTTGCCTAAGGACACAGCTAGTTAGTGGCAGGGATGGGATTAAACCTAGGGACATTCTGTCATTTGGTACAACATTGATGAACCTGGAGGACATTATGTTAAGTGAAATAAGCGAGGCACAGAGAGACTAATACTATATGATCTCACTCATATGTGGAATCTAAAATGTTGAACTCTTAGATGTAGAGCCTACACTAGTCATTGCCAGAGGCTGGGGAAACATGTAGACAGGGAAAGGGGAGATGTTGGTTGAAGGGTACACAATTTCAGACAGACAGGAGCAATAAGTTCTGGTGTCCTATTACACACTAGAGGGACTACAGCTAATAGTAATGTACCATATATTTCAAAATAACTAGAAGAGAGGATTTTGTATGTTCTTACTGCAAATAAATGATAAATGTTTAAGGTGAAGAATATGATAATTACTCTGGTTTGATCATTACAAAATGTGTACTGAGACACCACATTGTACTCCATATGTTCAATCATTATTTGTCAATTGAAAACAAATAAAACTTAATTTAAAAAGAGAAAAAAAGACCCACCTATGCTGGGTTGGTACCAGACCCTTACCTGCTGTACTGGTGGTCTCTCCTTGTGCTGTGAAGAACATCGTGGCAAGACCAACTGACTTAAAGAACAAACTTAATTGTAAAGAGCAGCTGAGTAAACTGAGTCATCTGGAAAAGTGATGATGAAAGGATACCCTCAAAAAGCACAAATACATGTTTAAACATATGAAATGACATACTTTCATGCACAGGTAGATATATCATATTACTATGTAAAAAGGTAATCTTAAATGTCTTGGAGCTTTAGCAAGGAAAGTATAAGGGATGATATTCTATTTCCTTCTGAAGAATAATTCATTTATTTTGATATTCCCTCCTTTCTCAAATATATGGAGGCAAGAATACAAGAATTAGGAATTTATTTAACATGACACAGCAGTGAATGAAGTGAAAAGTGCTGTGGCTTTTACTTATTGCTAACCATTTTTATTGCTGAGAGAACTTATTATAATACCTTAATACAGTAGTTCTTAAACTTTAGCACACATCAGATTCATCTGGGGGCTTTTAAAAACATAGATTGCAGGCCTTATCTCCAGAGTTTCCGATTCAGTTGGCCTGGAAGGCTTTTGCATTTCTAACACACTTCTAATACATTTCTAAGATGCTAAGCTGCTGGTCTGAGGACTACTGGGAATCACTAGGATAGTATAATGTTCTGGAGTAAGCATCAAATCCCTAGAGATAGGTTTCAAGTTGTGCACAGGTGGCACAAATCTTCCCACAGTTAGAAATAAAAAAATACAAAAAAGTGATTGGAAGCATCCCACTTTTCCACATTGCAGGGTTTTCTCATGGTAACATTTCTCCTTCTTTCTGAGCCAACCTCTTGCTGGCTTTCAAGAAGAATACGAGAACCAGGAAACAGATATTTGTAAGGCTGAAGCAGGCCTAAGCTTGCCTTGTGGGCCTGTTTTTCTGCCTCTCTGCTCAGACTTCTGTTCCTCCTCCAGTCGCAGTGCCTCATGCTGGCTCTTTCTGCATCCAACCCTAGGCTGAGTGCATTACCCATTTATTCCTAATCCTCAGGATCACTTCACGAAGTACATGTTATTCTTATACAGATAAAAAGCTGACACTCAGAGAAATTAAATAACTTGCCAAACATGACAAAGTTAGTAGGTGGTAAGGCGTGGTTTAAATTCTGGTTAACTGCCTCCAAACGTCTTTCCCATTTCTCTGTTCTGCCCACCTTGGGGCGGTGGTTGTCCACATTGGCTGATGCCTGGGCCCCACTCTATGTCCATGGGATCTGAATCTGAAGGTGGGGCCCTGGGTGGTGGTATTTTTTTTTTTTTTTTTTGACATGGAGTCTTGCTCTGTCACTCAGGCTGGATGGAGTGCAATGGTGTGAGCTCGGCTCACTGCAACTTCTGCCTCCTGGGTTCAAGCAGTTCTCCTGTCTCGGTCTCCCAAGTAGCTAGGATTACAGGTGTGCATCACCACACCCGGCTAATTTTTGTATTTTTAGTAGAGACAGGGTTTTGCCACGTTGGTCAGGCTGGTCTCGAACTCCCAACCTCGTGCTCTGCCTGCCTCGGCCTCCCAAAGTGCTGGGATTATAGGCATGAGCCACCACCCATCACGCCCAGCCTCCCTCACCCACCCCCCACCCCCCGCCACTTTTTTTAAGCTCTTTGGGTGATTTAAATGTGCGGTCAGGGTTGAGAGTTACCACTTTGTGGGTACCTGTGTGACTCCATCACAGATTTAAGAAAATGATATTGCCCCCACAACCCTCTGAGATTGACCCAAAGGAATGGTAGCGGGAACTCCATATTTGATATTTGAGGGAAAGTTTTACATCTTAACACCAGCAGCAGCTTTGTCTGAAACTTCTAAAACCTTCTTGAAAATACAGTTGTCACAGCTGTGTTAACAGGTGGGGAAATCTTGAAATACTAAATTTTCACAACACAGTAACTAGATTTACTTTAGCAAAAGTAGAGCCCGAACTCTCTCGCTATAGTCCACAGTTTAACAAAGAATTGGTGATGGTAATTTATTAATGTTTTAATAAATAATGATTTCTTATGAATGAAATATCAACTTTACCTTATGAAATAAGATAGTTATGTTTCTAGGGCTCAACTTAGAAAACTCTCACCTGTTTGGATTTACCACACTTCAGAAGAATTCACCCCTATGGTTCAGAGCAAGTATTTGCATTATTTCTTCTTCTACCCTAGTTAAGAATGAAGTGAGTAACCTAATAATTTTTTTCAGGCTAAGAATGATTTTATACATCTAATTAAAACAGGTAGGTTGATTGCCTCTTAGGGTAAAAGGAGAAAATCCTGCAAGATCAGGAGAAGGCAAAATATGTTGGAAGACATAAAGGCTTCAGAATTAGGCAAAACTGGACGCAAATCTGGCTTTGCACCTTATCAGCTGTGTGATCTTGGGCAAGTTTAATGTCTCTGAGCGCTCCTTTTTCTTCTCTGAAATGTGTGGCTGTTGACATCTGCCTAGATCAGTTGTCATGAAGCTTAGCAGGCAGTATACAGTATGCAGTCTGTGAAAAGCAGCTATAAGTATGTGAAATGAAGTGATGGGGGAGGAGACTTAGGCTTTTAATTGAAGGTGGGACAGCTCTACCTGAACGTTCCCCAAGAGTTTCGTACTCAATGTATTGGAAACTTAAATGTATCATTCTCCTGTTTTCTATCTCAGTGTGAGGCATCATCATCATCTGACCCCCTAGGTAGTGAGAGATTTTGGAGTCAACCTCAATGTCCCAGCTCCTCCTCCTTCCCTCTCCCTATCACGGGGTGTTGTTGGTTCTCTATTTCCTGGGTCTCTTAAAACCATCTCTTCTCCCGTGCCTCTGCAGACACCAGCATAAATCAAGTTTTCATTTTCTTTTACCTGGACAAGCGGGAAGGCAGCACTGAAGGGCTACTCCTTCCTCTAGTCTTCTCTGACTTTTGCCTACTGAGCCCATTCTTCTGAGCTGCTGACAAAGGAATTTTATGCGTCACACATCCTTTGATGGATTGCCATCGCTACAGAGCAGAACCTAAATACTATGCCTGGAAATTAAGTAGTCTACATTCTGGTTTCTATAACTTTTGGTCTAATTTTTGCATCGGCTCCACATTTCCTGTTCTACCACCATCCCAGTGGATTCTAAAATTTAGTCTTACAAAATCATTCTCTGTTTCTTTAATGAATCTGTTAGCATTTTGTTCACTCCTTTCATGTGCCCTATCCCCCTACCTGGAATTACTTTTCCTTTTTTACTAACTCAAGTCCTACAAAGGCCAGTTCCATTATGATGGTCTCAGTGACCTCTTCCTATATATTTCTAGTAAGAATGAATTACTTTCTCCTGAAATACCTCTGCCATATTATTTAAAAATTGCCATATAGGCCGGGCACGATGGCTTACGCATGTAATCCCAGCACTTTGGGAGGCTGAGGCAGGCAGATCACAAGGTCAGGAGTTCTAGACCAGCCTGGCCAACATGGTAAAACCTCATCTCTACTAAAAATACAAAAATTAGCTGGGCGTGGTGGCATGTGCCTGTAATCCCAGCTACTCAGGAGGCTGAGGCAGGAGAACTGCTTGAACCAGGACCTGGGAGGCAGAGGTTGCAGTGAGCTGAGATCATGCCTCTGTACTCTAGCCTAGGCTACAGAGCAAGATTCTGTCTCAACAAAAGAAAAAAAAAAGCCATATAACGCTGGACATGATGATGTGTTGATATGTTTATTATCTACTCTAGTCTTAAATTTCTAAAGTCTTGAATATAGGAACCAAATGTATTCACCTTATTCCAGACAAGACGGAACCCAGATATGATTGGGAATCAAGTGATTATGGTAGATAGTGACCATTCTGAGTATGTTCATGTGTTGCATAATGACGTTTTGGTCAATGAAGGGCTGCATATAGGACGGTGGGCTCATAAGATTATAACGGAGCTGAAAATTCTTAATGCATAGCTATAATGCAGCCAATGATAACATCATAGCACAATGCATTACTCATATGGTGATGCTAATGTAAATGCTGTCTTACCAGTCGTATAAATGTATAACACAAGGGGCTGGGTGGGGTAGCTCACACCTGTAATCCCAGCACTTTGGGAAGCTGAAGGGGGAAGATTGCTTAAACACAGGAGATCAAGTCCAGCCTGGGTAATATAGGGAGAGCATGTCTCTACAAAAACTAGATACAATTTTCCTGGCATGGCAGCACGCACCTGTAGTCCCAGATACTCTGGAGGCTGAGGCGGAAGAACTGTTTGAGCCCTGGAGGTCAAGTTGCAGTGAACCATGATCATGCCACTGCACTCCAGTTTGGGTGACAGAGCAATCCCCCATCTCAAAAAACAAAAAAGTACAGCACATACAACGATGTACAGTATTTAACACTTGATAATGATGATGTTACAGGTTCATGTATTTGCTCTATTATACTTTTGTTATTTTAGAGTGTACTCCTTCGAATAGTTATTAACTGTAAAACAGCCTCAGTCAGGTCCTTCAAGAGATATTCCTGAAGAAGTTTATCATAGGAGATGACAAGTCCAAGGGTGTTATTGCTCCTGAAGAGCTTCCAGTGGGAGAAGATGTGGAGGTAGAAGACAGTGATATTGATGGTCCTGGCCTTGTGTAGGCCTAGGCTCATGTGTGTGTTTGTGTCTTAGTTTCTAACAAAAAAGCTTTTAAAAAGTTAAAAAAAGTTAATAATATAAAAATAGAAAAAGCTTATAAAATACAATTATAAAGAAAATATTTTTGTACAGCTGAACAATGCATTTGTGTTTTAAGCTAAATGTTATTACAAAACAATATCTTTAAAAACCTTTATCTTCTTTTACCTCCCTGAATACACACACAGTTTACTGAGGCATGGGTATTCCCATTGCAATGCCCTATTCTTAATAAATATTATTTTCTTTTAGAGATACTCTGTTTCTCATTAAGGTTGACAAACCAAAAGGTGTTTCAATTAATATTTGAGCCATCATGCCTTGAGTTCAAAATTTAAACACTGGAAGGCATTTTTTTTTTCATGTCCTGAATCAGTAATGCTTAGAAAACAAACACCATTCTATCTGCCACTTACCACACTTCACCTGCATTTTCCTTCTTCCTGGTCCTTGAACACAGAGGCCCCTTTCTTCTTCCAGGCCTTTTCATTTGCTGATCCCTTCTCCTGGAATGACTTATTCTAGCTGTTTTTATACTTGGAATATTCTCCGTATTTGAGTCTCACCCAAATGCCTTTTTCCAGAAAGGCTTTCCTTCACTACCTTAAACAAAGTGGTCTTCTCCCATAAGTTTATCATAACCCTGTTATTTATTTATTTATTTGAGAGGATGTTTTTCCTCTTGTTGTCCAGGCTGGAGTGCAATGGCATGATCTCAGTTCACTGCAATTTCCGCCTCCTGGGTTCAAGCGATTCTCTTGCCTTAGCCTCTCAAGTAGCTGGGATTACAGGCATGCGCCACCATGCCTGGCTAATTTTGTATTTTTAGTAGAGACAGGGTTTCATCATGTTGGTCAGGCTGGTCTCAAACTCCTCACCTGAGGTGATCTGCCCACCTTGGCTTCCCAAAATGCTGGCATTACAGGCATGAGCCACTGTGCCCATTCTCATGACCCTGTTTAGTTCTTTTATAGTATTTATCCTAATATAGATTCATCATTTTTATTTGCTGTCTTCCTCCATAGAATGTAAGCTTTATGAGGGCAGGACTCTTGTCTGATGCTGCTTCACTCCAGGGCCTGCCTGGCACAGTGACCAGCACAGAGCAGACATGTAAACGTTTGTGAAGTGTTAAATTGAAATGTCGTTGCAATCACTGCATGGAATTATTGTTAAGATAGCAGTATAACATTAGCTACACACACTTGTCACGTCACACTACTGTTTGAGCCATCCTCGACCATCCTTTGCTCTCCCTTGGAGTCTTGAGTCAGAGTACTCCTTTAAGTACTCTCATATATAGACCAGAGGGACTACTCTACTGTGACAGGCAGGATTTTGCTGTTCAGAGTGGGTAAGTCAGGTCTAGTCACTTCTCACAGAGAGAGCTACCTACCACTCAAGAGAGTCTGAAGCTAAACCCCAAGAGTCCAACAAGGAGGGCCAGAGGGAGCTGGAATACCTTACAAAGTGCATCATCTGTTGCAGTTTTTGGTTAAGACACTAGGTGGCAGGTGACTACGCTTTTGTATACAACAGGAGTAATTTGCATTACAGTGCTTATCAAATGCCAGATAACTCTCCCTGCTGGCATTAAATGTACAAAAATTTTAATCATTTGGCAGGATGGAAAGAATTATGATAAGGGTGTTAGCTTTGGTCTCTGAAGAGCAAGATGTATTCTGAAACTTTATTTTCAAATTCACAAAGGAAATGTGCAATGTGGGAACATTAAAAAACCTATCTAGTAGAAAGATTAATGTCAGCTCCAGGGTATCACCAGGAGAGATATCTTTATATAATAAAACTGAAATCGCTACTTTCACTGCAATAACAGCTTTGTACCTTTTGGATTAATAATCTAATTTAGTAAATAATTTATTGCATCTTTCTCTTTTCAACTTGTTTCTCCAGAGGGATTTTAAAAATCCTTTCAAATATAAATTGATCAAAGAATCCATTGTTTCCCTAGTAACCTTCTATGTAGAGTCCTGGGTGAGCCTTTATTTTCTGCCAAGGTCACAGATCCTGGGGAACATAGTCAATCACGCAGCACGTGCAAAAGCAGATTGTTTGGGTACTTTCTTCTGTTAGGCGAAAAATGAAATGCTCAAGTCACCTGCTATTCAATAAAGAAAACAGGACACAAAATGTGATAGACACAATCAATTCTAGTAAATAGACTTCCTTTCCATTTTGTGGACTTTAAAGGGTGGTAGTAAGGAAGGTAATGGGAAGTGAATGGTTAGGAGGCACCTAGCAAAGGAAGAGAGTGTGAAAGAAAGAGTAAGGGAAGGAGACGTTGAAGGGGAGAGTGGGAGAGACACTCACACAACAAGGAGACCAGAGGGAAACAAAAGGAGTCACATCAGAGAAAGATAGATCATGGAGGGGGAGATGGGAGGGAGGGCTGTAAAGTAGAAGAAAAGCCGAAGGAAAACAGAGGGAGAACAAAATCCAGAGAAGGAGGAGCCGGGGCAGAGGTTTGTATGTTTTGAGATGTTTTTATTGGTGGCTATTTCTCTAGAACCTCTTAGTCTTCAAACTTCAGAATAAAATTACCTGTAATTTTAATGTTAAATAATCAGTAAATTGTTTATTGCTCTTAAGCCTTAAAATCTCCTCTTGAAATAAATGTGAGTGAGCTTCTTTCAGGTTGCAAGACACACAGAGAGGCTCAGGTTTGCACAGAGGATTAGGATATGCAGGAAGAATATGCAGGTAAGGAAGGAAAACAGGGACACATAGAGTGGGGCTTTTCAGAAATAGAGGAGTTGGAGGACCTCTTACGTGAGAACATAGTTGTAATCACTGGGTGTCTTATCACTGCGTTAGCACCAGGGAATTGTTGTTCATTCTCTGGTTCTTCATTCCCATCACTTCTTTCTCCGCTTCTGTGACTTCTGTTATCAATGATTTTTTGTCTCTGAATTCAAACTTCTTCACATGAAGGGTCCATACTTGATCCATCATCATCCATATAATGTGCCCTTCATGGGCAGGGCTCTTGCTTGAGGCTGTGTCAGAGACTGGCTACCCTTGGGTTAGGTGTCCACCACAGTTCAAGCAAATGTGATTAAATAAGGAGGACCATGTGGTGCAATGCATATAAGAAACCTTTCTATATTAGACTGTGGTTTGCCAGGTATCTAGAAAGGGAGAGAATAAAACTAAAAGGCATCTTGTTTGGTCTTTGTTGGCAAGAACAATACACTCAACCCCATGCTAATAAGCAAACCATACCTTTTTTTCTTAGACATAAGGGTTTAATAATGCCCATAAAACCTAATCAAGCTACTACCAGTACACTTCCCTCCTGAAAGTTGTCTAGCCACTACTATCAGAAGAAGTGATATAAAACCCTTCAAACTTGCAGGCTGAAATCAACAGAGTTTGAGGGTTTTGTTTGTTTGTTTGTTTTTAAGCCTAATGAAGCAGTAATATAGGATATTTTAGATAAACGGGAAGGGGAAATGTGGAAATTAAATAAGTTTTTGAGGAAAAGGAGAGAAAGAGCAGAGAACAGAAAAAGACTTCCCTCTTGTGAGAAGGGGAGAAAAGTGTATGGGCTGTGGGTTGTAGCTGGACCCAATTACTAATTGAAAGAAAATAGCTTATCTTTAAATTTGCTGCAGCTAAATTCTGTGCCCCAAGAGTGTGGCAACACATCGGAGGTGGTAATGGGGCGCCTATGTAGGGGGTTGGATTTCCAGTCTCTGCAAACATTTCCATATCTGCCTTAAGATGACTTGACTTAAAGTTACCGGAGTGTGAGGAACCTGTGCACTAGGCAATGTAGATGTAGTGAGTGGCACTCATGACGGCCTGAAGAATGAAGGCCCCCAAAGCAACTGAAGGGGAGAGATATTTTCTAAACACAAATAAGACTTCCAGGTTCTTTTTAGATTTGAATAGAAAGTCAGCCCGCTATTACGTAAGGTGAATTTCTAACATTGCAGCTTGATTAGATAGATACACTTTTATATTCCATTTGATTTAGAGAAAATAAAGAAATTGATATTTTTTAATTCTTGAATTTAGAGTCTAGAAATCATACCACCCGCGTTGATTTCAGCACTGGGGACCAACAGTGAATGACATCAGTCTGAGGACAGACTGGGACACTAACCACCGGTCACCCCTTCTCTTTCATCCCCTCAATTAAGATAGGCCTTGGTGAAATTGTGGTTTTTACACTGTGCATTTGTCTGACAACTTGAAAATTTTTTGTAAACATAATCATATTCTAAAAGTCTCACAAAAGTTGTATATCAGCGACTGTATTAGAGTTCTTCAGAGAAACAGCATGAGTATGTATTCATGCTAAGGAATTGGTTCATGTGATTATATAGTCTGAGAGATCCACAGTCAGAAGCTGGCTACCTCCAGTCTGGGTCCGAAGAGGTAGGAACCAGAAGAGCCCATGGTGTAGTGCCAGGTTGAAAGCTGGCAGGCTCAAGATCCAGGAAGAGCCAGTGTTTCAGTTTGAGTCCAAAGGCAGGAAAAACAACAAACATTGCCCCAGCTCAAAGCAGTCAGACAGAAGGAGTCCCCTCTGTACTAGAGGGAGGGTCAGGGTTTTTGTTCTATTCAGGCCTTCATCTGATTGGGCCACCCACACTGGGAATGGAATGTGCTTTACTCAGTCTTCTAATTCAAATGTTAATTTCACCCAGAAACACCCTCACAAACACATCCAGAATAATGTGTGATCAAATACCTGGGCACCCTATGGCCTAGTCAAGTTCACATATAAAATTAACCATCTCAGTGATTATTTTCAATTTTTCTCATAGAAAAACAGAATTAGGACAATATTTATTGGTTTGTCCTGTGGCATCCAGCCCATGTTTCCCAACTCAGAGGCCACAGAGAGAAGAAAGAGAAGTAGAGCCAGGCCATTGCACATCTTCCCAAAGAAATCAAAGCTGTAGCCCTAGAGACAGGGCCGCTGAGAGGGGGGCCAGTCTCCCCCAGTGCTTGGATGGGTGTGATATGACAGGACTTCTTGGCTCTGGTCATATCTGGGGCTGACCTAGGGAACTAGCTGGCCTTTGGGCAGATTTGGGGGTCCTGTTCTAACTTGGCTGGAGAGAAGTCTATGAAAGAAAGACCAAAAAAAAAGTTATTCTCATGCACTAAGCACCAAAGGAAATTGACAGCAAAGATAGAGCATGTTTTCCTTTAGGCTGACTGTAAGCTCTCATTAGGCAGAGGAGTCAGAGCTTATTCATAGAAAAGCACTACCATTTTGTCATGTATGGACAGCAAATCCAGCTAATTCTCATCAAGCAGGTTGTACAAGCTCTCATTATAATGAATTTTCATGAAATTAATCTCTGAGCACAGGACCTTGGGGGAATGTGTAGGCTCATCTTGACCCTGTGGGGAGGCTGAGGTAGAGCCTTGCAGACTTCACTACTGCCAGACCCCTACTAGTGCTGGCCTCTCCCCTTCTCCCCTTCTTTTTCCATTTTTCTCTCCCCCTTCTCTTATCCTTCCATCCCTCCGGATCCTTACTGGGGTGACTCAATGCTGGTGTCAAGCTGCAAAACCACCCTGATCCCCACTTTGCCCATCTAGAGGGATGATATTTACTTAGAAGAGTTAAAATGAGGCCTGAATAAAATAGCACATATGAATGTCCTTGCATAGAGGAGGCATGACGATAATTTGGTAGGAAAGAAAGAAGGTGAAAAGAAGGCATTTGCTTAAGTGCTACTGAGTATATGGAAAAATAAATCACTCGATGGAAAGTTCATCACGGGTAGGATGTGAGGAGGGTGAGTCAGAGCAAACTAATGAAGGAGTGTGATGTTGGAAGGTGCAGGCTGTCTCTGCTGCTGCTGACGTTATTTGAAAGAGATATAAGACTAAATCTCTAGTTAGTGGTAATTAGAGGAACTCCCTAGGCACTTTATATAGCTGGGATGGTAGCCTTCCTGTCCTGCCTGAAATCAATTCCAGTTTGTATAATTACATCCAGACAGCAGGGTCCCAGCTGCAAGGTTTTGAGCAAAATATTTTCTCCATTGTACTTTCTATAATTAGTATTTCACATAGGTGAGTGGGGGAAAAGGTCACAGTATCCCACCTGGTATCATTTTCTTTTTTATGGCAGACGGATGAATTCCTTGACAGATTGTGACATTAGGAAAGTCTTGAGTATGCATAAAAATAAAGGGTGTTCTGGAAGTGGTTTTCATTATGCTTTCCAATATGGTCTTCATAACAACAATATATATGAGGTCATGGATCCTAAAAGTACAGGATGATGCCATCTTGATCATTATCATCTTTTATGGACTAAATTGTGTCCCCCACCAAATTCACATGTTGAAGCCCTAATGCTTAGTATGTCTGTATTAGGAGATGGAGCCTTTAAGAAGGGAATAAGTTCAAATGAGGACATAAGGGTTGGGCCCTAATCCAATAGAACTGGTGTCCACATAAAATAAGAAAGAGACAACAAAGATCTTTCTCTCCTCATATACTCAGAGAAAAGGCCATGTGAGGACACAGTGAGAAAATGGCCATCTACAAGTCAGAAAGAGAGACCTCATTAGAAACTAACCCTGCTGGCACCTTCCCTTCAGACTTCCAGCCTCCAGACTGTGAGAAAAAAATCTGTTGCAGCTGAGGATTCTCAACATGGTGCTGTAGGTTGAGTTCAGTGGAGCCTCCACTGTCAAGGGCTATCTCAAGGTGGGCTACTGTGATCCATTGTGAACGCAGAAGAAAGCATCTCACAGCAAGTTCTCTCATATGCTTGGTTACATTTGTTTTCATAACCATGGCTATAGTGACCACAAAGATCTCTATAGTTTAGTCCATGCTTCCTATCACTGGTTTTAGTTTCCAACTGTTGCTGTAACAAATTACAACACATTTAGTGGCTCAAACAACACAAATTTATTCTCTTACTATTTTGGAGGCAAAGCAAAAAATCAGTTTGAGCAAATATCAAGAGGTTGGTGGGGTCTTTCCTTCTGGAGGTTCTGAGGGGACAATCTGCCTCCTTGCTTTTTTCAGCTTTTAGTTGCTGCCTGTATTCCTTGGCTTGTAATTACTTCCTCCTTCTCCAAAGCACATCACTGCAGTGTCTGCTTCCATCATCAGGAATCCGCTTTCTCCTCTGACTCTGACTCCTCTTGTGTCCCTCTCATAAGGACCACTGTGATTGTATTGGGCTAATATAGGGAAGTAATAAGAGTTGAAAAAAATGATAGTTTCTTGCTCATTCATGTTGCTTACAACATCATTCCTTTCTTTATGCATTCAAAGAAAGTTCTAGTTGGAAGGTAATAATTGTCTTTATGCATTCAAAGAACGTTCTAGTTGGCTAATCCATCTCAATCCCTTGATCTTATCTGCACAGCTCCTTTTGCCATATTAGGCAATATTCACAGGCTCTGGGGATGAGGACATGGATATCTTTGGAAGGGGCATGATTCAGCCTATCGTACTGCTCTTACCTACACCTCACACTCCTAAGCACAAACCCCTTATGGAGACCACTCCCATTTGCAGCTCTCTGTGGGATCATTATATTCCTCCTGAGTGGACTGAGTATTTTTTCCTTGAACATCCAGGTCCTATGCCACCTTTTCCAGGAAGCCTTCTCTCCCTTCTTCAACTCACTTTGACTTCCCATAGTACTTAAATAAGAACTCCATTATCTGTCCATAATATGTTATGTTAAATTTCAACTCTATTTTGTTTCACATATATTTGTCTTTTTTTTTTCTCTAACCAAACTATAGGTTTTTTATCTTAGTTCTAGATATTTTCTCTATGTTCTTCTTCCTCATTCCCCTGAAATACTTTCTTTGGCCTCTAGGTTGCCTTCTCCTTTATTCTCCCTATCCATTTCACGTTCTGTGTCATTAACCAACTGAGTGCCTGAGCCTATCACAGTCTCTGTTTCTTTGGTCCCCATCTCACCCCTGGCGTTGGTTATGTGTCAGGCTCCTGCTCTGGTCCTTTCAAGGTCTTGTCTGGGAACCTTCCCTGACCCCACTGCCCTCCATGACTGGGGCCCTGTCTTCCCCTTCGGTTGCCCTTCCCTGAGGCCTGCAGTTCTGCTGCTGATTCCCAGCTTCCCTAGTGACCAATTCCCAGGTTGTTTCACATAAATTCTACATGTAATTCCTGTTTGATAATAATCTGGGGACCCAGGCTACTGACTACATGTGTGGCTGCTCCTAGTCCATATGTCAGAACCCTCTTACCTCACCTTGAGTCACTGGAGTTCCCAATGGGGGAATCATGCTTTTATCTACTAAGATAAAGATCCAGTTTAGTATCTGAGGCAAATCTCCCAGCCCATGTTATGCCTGCATGTGCATGTTCATTGCCAGTCCTGATCCTCTGCACTTGTTATCCCACGTTTCTGTGAGTAAGCAGCCACTTACTTACTCACAGAATGATTCCAAAACACAATGTAAATCTCCCACAAGGCCTAACATAGACCTAGCCAGTGTTCAAATCCAGGGCTAATTGATCAGGAAATTGGTTTTACTCTCTAGATTCCATATTTGACACACTCAGGACAAATATACTTGAGATGCCTCTGGAAAAAGAACTGCTTCCTTGGTCTCACCTTTCTTGAAACATTAAAATTAACTGCACTTGCCATTTGAAATCCATTTTTTGAGAGCTTGCTATATGTAAGCCCTAGGAATAATAAGAGAAAAAAACTTGTCACAATCCCCACCTTTAAGCAGCTCCTAATTTAATGTGGTACATAGAAATGAAAACGGAATTTACCATCATACCATAGCCAGCTATGTAATTTGTAGGATTTACTGCAAAATAAAAATGTGAAACCTCTTGTTGAAAAAGCAGGTAAAAGGTAACATAAGCAGTGCTAAGACTTGGCATGGTATTTTTTAATGTGGTATTTAATATTTAAGTAACGAAAAAATTAAACTGTAAATTATTAGCATGAATTTCGTCATCCACATTTGTATTGTACAATGCTGGTCTTAAATTCAAGTATTGCAACATTAAATTTATGCAGAATCACCAAAATGATGTAATTGTAGTATTTTGTTTTTGCCAGAACAGTAGAAATGCTGCACAAGGCTAACTCGACTGTTTTTCTTTTCACATCTTGTCATTCATGCATTCTACCAACACTCTACGTTTAGCTTACTAATGAGTAGTAAACTGCAAGCAAAGGAACTACGGACTCCCCTATCTTTCCCTTTCTTCTATATGATTTTCTGCAGGAGTGGTTGGCTAATATAGGAGTGGTTGGCTAATATACTTTTCAAGTAATAAGAGTTGAAAAAAATGATAGTTTCTTGCTCATTCATGTTTCTTACAACATCATTGCTTTCTTTATGCATTCAAATAAAATTCTAGTTGGAAGGTAAGGCAAGGCCTCTTGAAATTCTAAGTGCCACTGCTTACTCAGTAGTCCATGTAACATGCTTATCTTGTAGTATAATTTTGAGTCTTGAGGAACTTTCATGCATGTGGGTGCACTGGAATTCTGCAATCTTTGGCATTGCAAATTGTTTATGCTAATGGGACAGTAAGGAATGGCTCCCCTATGAACATGCATTGGCTTAGTTCAGCTGCTATGATAAAATGCCATAGACAGTGTGGCTTAAAATCAACAGAAATTTATTTCTCACAGTTCTGAAGTCTGGAAGTCCAAGATCAGTATGCCAGAGTGGTCAGGTTCTGATGCAGACTCGCTCCTGGTTGGCAAATGGCTGTCTTCCTGGATCCCCACATGGTGGGAAGAGGGCAAGAGAGCTCTCTCTCTCTGGGACCCCTTTAATAAGGCACTACTGTTCATGAAGACTTCACGCTCATGACTAATTTCCTTACACCTCCTAATATCATCACATCGAGGGCTAGAAGTTTATATACATATTTTACATGCATATTATTTGTATATCCTCTGCTCATTCAGTCCATTGCATGCATATTGCCTGTATCTCTTCTGTTCATGTGCATACTTCATTGTCCCATTGGACTTCACCTACAAAACACAAATCAAAGCTAATATTATTAAGAATTTTAAGATGATGACAACAGAGCATTAAATAAAGTATGGGGCCCTTCAGAGTGCAAGACTCAATGATACTGCATTGGCCACACACCTATGACACAGGTCCTGATGGCAATACCCTGTGAAAAATTCCATGATCAAGACATGCTCAGGGTTAGAGAACACTTCACAAGATGGAGAGAAGAGAGAAGGACTTTCTACGGGAGGTGATACTGGAGCTGAAGCTTCAAGGATGACAAAGATTTTGCAAGTGAACATAGGAGAAGAGCATGTTTGTGGGATGACAGCAGGTGCAAAGGCACAAGACACTGTAAAGCATTGTGTGGTTGGAGGATGACAGCAGTTTGATGGAATTGGATGCAGGTGGGTAGCAGAGGAAGTGGAGATTTAAGAAATCCTAAAGAAACGTCAGTGCCAAATGAAGGAATTTAAACAATCCAGAAAGCTACGAGATGTCATAGGAACAATAGAAGCAGGAAGGAGACATAAAATAATTTGTTCTCAAATAGTTTCTTTAATAGTTATTTGGAAAATAGGTTTGAAAAAAAGCTATAGTAAGATAAACCAATTTAAAGTCATTGTTATGCTGTAAGAGAAGCTGAAACTGAGATTCTTTAGTTTTTTTCTCTTTAAAATAAAAAAATTGAGATAGAATCATATTAATGAATGAGATAAAGTATTAGCTGAAAAATTAACTAAAGCACAATGCCACGTACAACAATGACAATTGTTATAGCTGGGTTCTTATATCAACTTCTAAGCCATTCCTTCAAAGCACTGGTCAAACAGTTTGACAAATATAGCTAAGAGAAATGTCTGTTCTAATTTGGCCTATATTCTATTATTCTCTTGATATTTGGGCTTGTTGATCCTCTTCTGAATTTTCTCTTGTTTTTGTTGTACACCCACATGTATTGAACAATGAAAAAAATAAAGAACAACTGACTTCTTTATTATGACCTTTAATACAAATTAAAGTGATCACCCAGTCTTATTAATTTTTCCAAAGTTCAGTCTTTGGTAAGCACAGAATCCTTATAAACAGTATTGCTTTTCTCCAATCTGCTTTTCTAAATGTCTGCCACCAATGATTTATTTATTACTTTGAGGCTTTTCTGTGTAAAAGAAAATAAAATTGCAGGACCCTCTAAATTGATTATGCCAAAGAAGAATTTAAGCCCTGGAGACTGAGGCACGTAGCATATTTGCAACTTCTGCTTCTTAGATTATAAATTAGCTCTCTTCCTCATTGTTCTTGTTCTGTAAACAACCAGAGGCCAGACCTGTTCACCTTCTAGTCACTGATCTTTGTTGGAGATTAATTGCTCTTTTATTGTCCTGTACCTAGCTCAGACCAGATGATGTAAAAGACCCCATGACTGTTACACCTGTAATGTTGAATGTTAAATATACCTTCTTGAAAGAAAAAGACCACCTCGACTAATCAGATCATTGTAACTATACATTAAGCCTTATTTAAAAAAGATGTTGAAATTACATAAAGCTTTCCTAAGCTTTGTCTACATAAACAACCCCAAACTTCTATACTTCAGAGCACTGACTTCCATTCACTGGACTTTGTTTTCCAGGCAGCCATCCTCAAACTTTGCACTTGAATAAACTCTCTTTAAACTAGATTCTGGCCTTTTGGTTATTTAGGCTGACATCTGTTTCATAAATGCTACTAGCTTTGCTGCTCCTCTCCCCTCCCCTCCCCTCCCCTCCCCTCCCCTGTTCTCCGAGAGCTATGGGATTGGTATCGACATATCCACTAGCACTTTTAATAAGGGAGGAGAGGAGTACTTTATGCTTCTGTTTTTCTGTGAAAGGCATCTGCCCATATTGAGGGAAAACTGGAAGTTTTCTCACTATGGAGAACAGGGACTGTGCAATATTCATGAAACACTGTCAAGTGATCTTCCTGTTGCCATTCCTAAAGTTTTAACTGTTGAACAATTCTATGCATGTTGTTGGCTATAATGGTATATCTTTTTAATTAATTAACTAGTTAATATTTATTAATATTATTTTTAATTGACAAATCATTTTTAAAGCAAGGGCTTAACTCTGCCAGACAAGAACTATTCTTCCAACATCATTTAGTTGTGCAGATCTTACTTATTTAACTTTGCAAAGAGTTGGAGAATAGGAGAACATTTCCAGTCTCACCCTGACTTCCTCACTGTTGATTTGTCTGTGCCCAAGAGCTTTGACTTCTCACTTTGATTTACTTTTCCCTTCTGGTTTGTCCCATCAAATTATTACCCGGTTAAACATAATTTATCAGAGCAGTGCTTTGCTGCCTTTTCCATGTAGTGGCACATATAGAACATGGTGTCTGTACGGCACACTGGGATTAAGAGACAAGGCCACTTGCAGGTGGCCGGAGATGGTCTGGGGGTTTCTGGCTGAGTCAATTCCACCCATCTGCTCCAAGGGTTGAGGGAGCCCTTAGGTGAGTCCTTTATCTGCAAACCATTTGCAGCATAACAGCCCATCCTAGCACATAGATTGGAAAACTGTAATAAAGAATGTTTAGCCCTTCCAAGTATCAATGTTAAGTAGATCAATGCTTCATAAACTTTCATATGCTTATGTATCACCTGGGTATCTCACTAAAAATGTGTATTCTGATTCAGTAGGTCTGAGATGCTGCATTTCTAACACATTCCCAGATGATGCCAATGTGGTTCACGGACTGCCCATTTTGTGATAAGGAACTGGATGATTTATCAATACAACTTGCTCTGGAAAAAGCATAGTAGAATTCAAGTCATAGGAAATTTCCTCACCTTTAAAATAAGTTAGCAGGACATCAGAAACAGTATAAATCAGCCTGCTTCAAATTGTAAGTAGTCTAATACTTGTATTTGACTAAATCTACCTTTGTTCAGTTTTACGTATCGAGTATCTTAGAAACTTCTAAAGCATTCTTCTTGATAACCCTCTAAAGCCTATTTTAAAGTGATTTTAATGGGCAGTTCCTTGTATAAGGAACAGTTGCCCGGAGTGCAGAGAATTACTACTAAATTTGTTTTTCTTACAATCAAAGAAAGACCCTTATGAATGAGAGGTGATAGCTGATTATTTAGCAAGGCTTTTGTGCTAGATTGAACATACTCAAAGAAAAGCATAATTTTGATAAAAATGATTATATTCTCCTAGTCCTTTTTATGGAGAAGTTATTCTATTAAAGGAATCACTCGACCTTAACAAAATATACTTTCTCCTCAAATTGTGACTAAAACTTTTTGCTCTAGAAGATTCAGAGACAATAGGTGATATGTTTCATTTCCAAATGGAAGTAAATTTAAAAGCAAGCATAAAAGTGACTTTAAGATAACTAAAAAGTGTTGTTATAATTTCTTTATTATAAAGAAATTATTATTATAAAGAAATTATAAAAAATGCCATTATAATTTCTTTAAAAGAGGGGAAGAATTCCTGAGATTCAAAACATTTTGAAAATAAAAATGTAAACTTTCCATTTTTAATACACAACAGTTTTTATAGACGAAAAAGCATTGACATACATGATATTGAAAATGAAATAGACCTCTATTCATATTCAAATTATATAAATTTTGGGAATTTTTACCAGAATACATGTTTACAAAAGATCCAAGCATCTTTCTCACGTCCTTGAAAAGTTTACTGAACATTTGACAATTTACTCTATCAATCTTTGTAATATGAGCATCAGTTGGACCTTTGAATATAAATTGAATAGTGGGGAATGAGTTTGACATTACTTAGAATCTGTTATTTTTAAAGTAATGTAAATTAAATTACCTTATTTTCTGAATGAAATTTTTTTTGGAAGGAAGGGTATTGCAGTAGTAAATTTAAAAGCTGGAAAAGAAAATGTTGTCTAACTTTATAACCTGGGGAAGAAAAAAGTATGTGGGAAGACAAATTAATAATTCTGGAGGCCTAAAAAATTAATTAATAGTCAATTGAATAAAATATATTGTGAACGTTAACTGCAGAATTCCATTACCAGTGTATGGCCATCTTCTTCCTAAGCAGAACTAAAAAACACTGGTGGAGTTTTTTCTATATGAAGTATATAGTTAACCAATTTCACATCAATCCTTTCTTTGAAAATTGCATAGAGAGATCATGGGACAAAATGCTTTGAGTATGAATGAGTAGTTTTATGGCCAATAAATTGTAGTACCTCGTGTGTTACATAAGAGGAAAGGGCAGTCAGATTTCATGCTTCAAAGTGTAAATTGATTACTCTCTTGGGGTCTGATTATAAATCATTTTTCTGGCTGTCTTACTGTAATTTCATCCAATTCAGAAAAATTAAAAAAAATTATATTTGAAGAATTAGACTTAGATCACTATAGTTATCAGATAAAAAAAAGTCCAGTAAACTTATATTTGTATGAAGAAAATATGAATTTAGGCCAGGTGTGGTGGCTTACACCTGTAATCCCAGCACTTTGGGAGGCTGAGGCGGGTGGATCATGAGGTCAAGAGATCGAGACCATCCTGGCCAATATGGTGAAACCCCATCTCTACTAAAAATACAAAAATTAGCTGGGTGTGGTGGCGCATGCCTGTAGTCACAGCTACTCAGGAGGCTGAGGCAGGAGAATTGCCTGAACCTGAGAGGCAGAGATTGCAGTGAGCTGAGATCGCACCACTGCTTTCCAGCCTGGTGACAGAGTGAGACTCCGTCTTAAAAAATAAAAAAAGAGAGAGAGAAAAGAAAACATGAATTTAACATGCCTTATAACATCCACATTAATTGAATTGCATAGGTTTTTGTTTATGAAAAAATAATAACACCCTAGAAACTATTATTTCTTTCTAAGTGACTACAGTTTAGGTAATTACATCCAGGTGATGACTGGATCATGGAATAAGTCTGTACAGCTAGAGTTCCAGTAAGGAAAAGAAAGCTGAGCTACCTGAGTAATGAGCTGCCACTAGCATAGGCAACTTGCACATGCTAGATCTCAAATAATTATCTTTAAGAAAGTCCACAATTAATAAAAATAGAAGTACTCTGAAACAGTTAAGCAGAGCTTCCAGAATATTCCTTATTTAAATACCATGCATAATTGGAATAAAAATAAAGAATACTATCACCTAAATAGTAAGAGGAATTTGTTGATCTTCAATGTTTCTCAATCAGCAGTTCCTCCTGACTTGAACATAACTGAGCATTTCTTGCAGTTAAAACCTCCTAGAATGTGTCCACAGAGCTGAAATTGGCAATAGCTTCACCATTTTTCATAATTATGTTCAGTATTCTTATTAGTTACTCATTTCTTATTGGTCTTTTTGCTTACAGAATTAACTTTTACAAATTAAAGAAACAATCATTTACCTTCTGTGACCCAACAAGCCTCTCCTCACAAAGATGACATTCAAAATATTTGCCTACTTAACATAAGTAGTGACAAATCAAAACACTGTACCAGTCCTCTCTGCATATTTACCAGCATGACTGCCCTGCACTAGTCAGGGAATCATCCATTCTCTCCACCTAACCACCTTCAATCCTAGCACGTTACTCCTGAATGATGGAGTGCATTATTCTGTTGGTGTGTAGGATTTGCAAACTCTAAGCACATGCTATAGACCTTCTGAGCCAGAGGGACAAAGGCTGGAGCAGCTGTAATGGGTTGCTCTTAAAGACAATTTTGCTTTTCATCGCAAAGAAAGTGCTGTACAGACCTTTCTAGCCGAATTGAAAATGAGGGGTTCTATTTTCTGGAAACAAAACTCTATTGCTTAAATAATCAGAGCTGTTATAGAAATAAATAAGAATCTATGTTCAGTAATAGCTGAGGCAGTGTGAGGCAGTAGAAAGAGCAGAGGCTTTAAACTCGAATAAATCTAGGTTTGAAGGTGGTTTTCCTACCTCGATGATCTTGTTACTTATTCTAATTTACTTCTATTTCCTCATCTGTAATATGGAGATAAAAATGTTCCATGCAGTTTATCTGAGGTTAAAATTGGATAACATATATAGAGGGCTTAACAGGGTGACTGGCCAACACCTAGTAGATGCCTGATAAACAGTACGATTATTAGTCATCTCAACTCTTTCAGAATTAACCTGTGGTTAACTCATGGTAGGTATGTAATTTATACTGGGACTTCTACTTTGCATCAGCAGTTCTTTACTTTGGCCTTGGTTATAGGTCAGATCTATCACCGGTGAGGCTGCCTTTGGAAATAGTTGCTTTCATGAATTGCAGTCTCCTGCCAAATGGTTACTAGAACTCCAACTTATTCTGATGAACTAACTTTCTCACCATACTGCTGCTTCAGCAAGATCTGTCTACACTGAACTCCCAGGATAGAAATGTGGCTTCTCTTCTGTCTTGGGGCTGTAACTATTCTTGTTTAATCAAGGCACAATTGAACTCATTTATATTTTATCTATCAACCACTAAATTAAAAACTCCCCTGCCATTTTTAAATTATGATGTGATAGAGCCTATTGAAAAAATTCTTTCCGTGGACCTTTAAAACCCCATTTAAACCAAATTAAGTTTTAAACCAAGTATTGAAAAATTATTTCTGGCCACAGAGAAATAAAGAGTTATTTGCAAGTAGTTACTAACTTTTCACCTTATTGACCCTCAAAGAGCTAGTGGTACCACCACCTGGTAGCTGTGTGATCTTGGGCAAGATAATTAACTTCATAGAGCCTCACTTTCCATATCTGTAAAATGGGATAATAAAAGTATACTTTATAGGGATCTGGTGAGAAATAAATGAGACAATATATGTAAGTGCCTAGAATAGTGCCTGCAATATAAAAGTTTTCAGTATATCTTAGCTATTCATTTTTACTTTTGAAAAGACATTTTATTATTGGTAAGATATTACAATAGATTTTAAAACTGTTTTACTAATAAAAATGCCAGCTGTTTCTCCAATTCATGTCTAAGAAAGTTGTTAATAATACAATCCTTGGACACTGAATATGGGAAAATTTGTCCTTCACTTCTCTATATTTTTTCAAAAACCATTGCTTGGCTATTATTTATATTTTTGAAGTATTAAGCATCCAAAAGTTTTAAAATATGTGTGTTTGTTTTTATATGGTTTTGAGTCCTTGGCAGATTTTTATGAGTCGTTGGATGACTGAGCCACTCTCTCAATGTCCTTCTTTCTGTTAGCCCCTAATGCTTTTGCCAGCAAGAGAATGCTGGGTGCAGTTAATTATAGATGTGCTCGATTGTGGTAATTCTTTCATTCTAAACACATATTGCTTTTACTTAGCTCCCCAGCCTACCCCTCAATTTTGTTATGGTGTAATATTAAAGTAAGGGTTTTGAGAAGTTTTAACACAGATGAGATCTGAGGTAGGATGTGGGCAGGTTGGAAGGAAAGGCAGCCTATATTCTATGAGCAAGTTTAGCTATTATTCTGTAGGTTACAGAAGGTTAATTAAGGGCGTTAAGTGTGGAGTAATAGGAATTGTTTGGTTGGCAGGTAGGATGGGCTGGAGGTAGTAAAACTGGAGGTTGGTGAAATCAACTGGAATAAGTCGACTAAGACATGATACAGGTTTAGTCTGGAGCATTGTGAGTGGGAATGGAGAAGGGCTGAAGAAATTGAGATAATATAGAAGATAAACAGTAATCAGGACACGAAATCCAATTAGATATAATTGAGTCTAGGAGTTTCCTAGTAAAAAATAATAATTTCTTCCTTTATAGCACACCTTACATATTAATATCAATTAACTATAACAGTATGTGAGTACAGCTGTGCTGGTTGTTAATCTATTGTCTCAGTTCCAAACTCACCTGTGATGCTGGGGCTGGCTCTCTGCAAACCACGTTTCAACTTGGCCTGCTGGTGCCATGCTAGACTCTGCCAAAGAGGCGCTAGAGGGAAATGAGGAACCAGAGAAAGGGGAAGGGACCGAGTACTTCCTGTTTGCTTCCTGTTCCTGCAGCATCACTCCAGCAGTGCATTTGCACCCTGGTAACCTGCGTTGTTTCAGTTTCCAGTTGTTTTTCTCCCTTGCAGAAGCCTTTTCCTCATACAACCACAGAAACACCAATGCCAGCCAGTCAGCTGCCTTCTTCTGGGTAGTATGAGTTTAGCTTGAAGGGACTCCTCCTCTAAATTTCTGGATTCTAATGACCCCCAACTTCTTCCCTGTGTTTTCCCCATCCGTAGAGGTGAAGGCTGCACTCACTTTCTCTGTATTATGTCCATGTTTCTATTTGCCTTTTCAGTCCTCTAACACCAATTTCCTATGTGACTTTTTGTCTATTAAGATAACTGGAGTGATTTTATTTTGTTTTCCTGACTGATAGAACATCTTTGCTGAATTCTTTCCTACTTTGCTTCACCCAGTTTGGGTGTTGCCCATTGTCATATATATTTACACAAAACAAATATTAGAGGAGTGGATGAATGAATGGTTACCATCTAGGGCAGGGGTCCCCACTTTCCAGCCATGGACTGGTACTGATCCCTGACCTGTTAGGACCCGGGCTGTGCAGCAGGAGGTGAGTGGCAAGCGAGCATTACTGCCTGAGCTCTGTCTCCTGTCAGATCAGCATTGACATTAGATTCTCATAGGAGCACCAGCCCTATTGTGAACTGTGCATGCCAGGTTGTGCACTCATTATGAGAATTTCACTAATGCCTAATGATCCAAGGTGGAACAGTTTCATCTTGAAACCATCTCCTCCCATCCTGTCTGTAGAAAAATTGTGTAACTGGTCCCTGGTGCCAAAAAGTTTGGAGACTACTGATTTAGGAGACATCAGGATTCCGTGTCTATCAAAAATAATGAAGAGAATGAAAATTTGGCAACTCAAGGTTAACTTTAATAACTCTATCTTGGCATCTATGACAGAAGGAATACCATGGAAGAAAGGGTACCAGACTGGGAGTTAAAAGCTCTTGTTTCTGTCTACCCTGTCTGCCACTACCACTTGCTGTGATGTCTTAACTTCTGAGTACCTTGGTTCTTACATGTGCATAGCTCACAGGATTCATTGAAAAATCAAATAATAGTACACGTGTTTTTGACAACTATATGATATAAATGGATGCACACAGTATGTCTCTTTTGTCTTTTAGCCTTCCTCTTTATTTTTCTATTTGATACTTACGGTTCTCCTAGTAAATTTGGGCAAAAAGTTGCATAAAAATAATAGTGGTACTAACATTTGTGGAATGCTTGTCATGTGGTAGACACCATGGTAAACATTTTACATATATCAATATATGTAAAAGGTCCTTTGGTCCTTACCAGAACCTGATAGTGTTAACATTATTATTTTATCTTATAAAAAGGGAAACTGAGCCAGAACTTTGAAATCGTGCCCACATTAACCTTTACTTAAGATAGTGGACCTAGAATTTGAACCTATGTGCTTAAATTCCAGACCTTGTCCTGGAAAGTTCCCAGTTCATTTAATGTCTCAAAATATGCTTATCATAGAAAAAGAACTGAGTTTTTTGAGAAGAGCCCCCTCCTTTGAACAGAAAGTGTCTAGCAAGTAATCATATTAAACCTTATCACCAAAAATTCAATTCAAATACAACGCCTAGCATCAACCCCCTCTCTGCCCAAAAAATACAGTAAAAAAATAAGAATGACATAAGAAAATTATCCAATTCTAAAAAGATTAAAATACATTTAAATGCTCTAAGTTTAATAAAGAACTTTTTAATGTGGGGCATTCTGAAGGACAGACATAAAAACATTAAAGGTTTGGGCAATATATGCACTAACGATTCTAACAGTGATTTCTCAGGCTCTGTTCATTTCACCCTTACTTTTTTGTCTTTCCCTAACTTGTGATTTGGGGAAGGGTCTCTAAAAATTCTAGCATAATTTTCTTTTTCCAAATGAAATCACAAATCATGAAATCATGAATCACAAAATAGGTGAAACAGTATTTTCTATACAAACTTATTTTATGCATTGACATTTGTAATATTTTCTAAACAGCCTATCAATAAGCATGTATATTAATATTTTGATAGTTTCTGGTATGTTAAAATTTGGCATATATGCCATTGAATGTGTTTTCCAGTTTTTAATTAGGTTTTAAAAAATAATTATTTAAACATATTTAACTTGTAATAAATGCTTGCTGAGCCCCAGAAACAACTCTGAGGAAGTGTTACAGTTTGCAAACTGCTAGTGGAGGGAAATGCAGGCATCCAGCTGCTCACTGCTCACTCCGTCCCAGTATATAATGAGATGCTATTCTCCCCTTCCTGAGTACATTTATGCTGGCCCACGCTCTTGGCAAGGGAGCAGGCGTCAGGCTCCATCGATCTTAGACACACAGAGAGTCACTTATCCATATGCTCAGGGTGTTTGACGCTGTGTCCCTGCCCAGTCATAAATTAGTCACTTTCTGCTAGTGACTGTGAATATGAAGGAGGCATTTTCTGAAATATGGATCTTGTTCAAACAATTAGAGATAGAGAAACCAATAACCATTTTTACTAATTTATTATGTATCTAAATGAAATAGCTTCAGTCTGTGACTGCTATACATAGGAATGAAAATATTCTGAGATACGTTCCGTCAATACCTAGTTTATTGAGGGTTTTTAGCATAAAGGGCTGTTGAATTTTGTCGAAGGCCTTCTCTGCATCAATTGAGATAATCATGTGGTTTTTGTCTTTGGTTCTGTTTATGTGGTGAATTATATTTATAGACTTGCGTATGTTGAACCAGCCTTGCATCCCCAGGATGAATCCTACTTGATCATGGTGGATAAGCTTTTTGATGTGCTGTTGCAATTGGCTTGCCAGTATTTTATTGAAAATTTTTGCATCCATGTTCATCATGGATATTGGCCTGTAGTTGTCTTTTCTTGTTGAGTCTCTGCCAGGTTTTGGTATCAGGATGATGTTGGTCTCATAAAATGATTTGGGAAGGATTCCCTCTTTTTGGATTATTTGGAATAGTTTCAGAAGGAATGGTACCAGTTCCTCTTTGTATGTCTGGTAGAATTCAGCAGCCAATATCATAATGAATGGGCAAAAACTGGAAGCATTCCCTTTGAAATCTGGCACTAGACAAGGATGCCCTCTCTCACCACTCCTATTCAATATAGTACTGGAAGTTCTAGCCAGAGCAATCAGGCAAGAAAAAGAAACAAAGGGTATTCAATTAGGAAAGGAGGAAGTCAAATTGTCTCTATTTGCAGACGACATGATTTTATGTCTAGAAGACCCCATCATCTCAGCCCAAATTCTCCTGAAACTGATAAGCAACTTCAGCAAAGTCTCAGGATACAAAATCAATGTGCAAAAATCACAAGCATTCCTATACACCAATAACAGACTTAAAGAGAGCCAAATCAAGGACGAACTGCCATTCACAATTGCTACAAAGAGAATAAAATACCTAGGAATACAACTAACAAGGAACGTAAAGGACCTCTTCAAGGAGAACTACAAACCACTGCTCAACGAAATAAGAGAGGACACAAACGGAGAAACATTCCATGTTCATGGTTAGGAAGAATCAATATTGTGAAAATGGCCATACTGCCCAAAGTAATTTACAGATTCAACGCTATCCCCATCAAGCTACCAATGACCTTCTTCACAGAACTGGAAAAAAACACCTTAAACTTCATATGGAACCAAAAGAGAGCCTGCATAGCCAAGTCAATTTTAAGCAAAAAGAACAAAGCTAGAGGCATCACACTACCAGATATCAAACTATACTACAAGGCTACAGTAATCAAAACAGCATGGTACTGGTACCAAAACAGAAATATAGACCAATGGAACAGAACAGAGGCGTCGGAGGCAACACAACATATCTACAACCATCCGATCTTTGACAAACCTGATAAAAACAAGCAATGGGGAAAGGATTCCCTGTTTAATAAGTGGTGTTGGGAAAACTGGCTAGCCATATGCAGAAAGCAGAAACTCGACCCCTTCCTGACACCTTACACTAGAATTAACTCCAGATGGATTAAAGACTTAAACATAAGACCTAACACCATAAAAACCATAGAAGAAAACATAGGCAAAACCATTCAGGATATAGGCATAGGCAAGGACTTCATGACCAAAACCTCAAAAGCATTGGCAGCAAGAGCCAAAATAGACAAATGGGACCTAATCAAACTCCACAGCTTCTGCACGGCAAAAGAAACAGTCATTAGAGTGAATCGGCAACCAACAGAATGGGAAAAAATTTTTGCAGCCTACCCATCTGACAAAGGGCTGATATCCAGAATTTACAAAGAACTAAAACAGATTTACAAGAAAAAACCAAACAGGCCCATTCAAAAGTGGGCAAAGGGTATGAACAGATACTTTACAAAAGAAGACATACATGAGGCCAACAAGCATATGAAAAAATGCTCATCATCACTGGTCATTAGAGAAATGCAAATCAAAACTACATTGAGAGACCATCTCATGCTGGTTAGAACGGCAATCATTAAAAAATCTGGAGACAACAGATGCTGGAGAGGATGTGGAGAAATAGGAACACTTTTAAACTGTTGGTGGGAGTGTAAATTAGTTCAACCATTGTGGAAGACAGTGTGGCAATTCCTCAAGGACCTAGAAAGAGAAATTCCATTTGACCCAGCAATCCCATTACTGGGTATATATACAAAGAATTATAAATCGTTCTACTATAAGGACACATGCACACGAATGTTCATTGCAGCACAGTTTACAATAGCAAAGATCTGGAACCAACCCAAATGCCCATCGATGATAGAGTGGACAGGGAAAATGTGGCACATATACACCATGGAATATTATGCAGCCATCAAAAACGATGAGTTTGCGTCCTTTTTATGGACATGGATGAACCTGGAAACCATCATTCTCAGCAAACTGACACAAGAACACAAAATCAAACACCGCATGTTCTCACTCATAGATGGATGTTGAACAATGGGAACACATGGACACAGGGAGGGGAGCATCACATACTGGGGTCTGTTGGGGGGAAATAGGGGAGGGACAGCGGGGGGTGGGGAGTTGGGGAGAGATAGCATGGGGAGAAATGCCAGATATAGGTGAAGGGGAGGAAGGCAGCAAATCACACTGCCACGTGTGTACCTATGTAACAATCTTGCATGTTCTTCACATGTACCCCAAAACCTAAAATGCAATAAAAAAATAAAAAGAAAAAAGAAAAAGAAAATATTCTACCCCTTAAACCTACTCCCAAAGCCTCAATTCTCAAATGAGGAGAGCAGATGTAAATAGAGTGAAAAATTTGCCTCTCTTCTTCTTCTTTTCCTTTACTGTAAGAAGGTCACTCTGCCTAATTTGTAGACTCAGAGAGTCAGAAGGAAACAGAAATAATGCAGGCTTGTGTCTTGCAAGATGTCCCCTACAAGCATTTCCCAAACAGTACTTCTTATGACCTCAGATTGAACATTTTAGTGCAAAGAGTTTACTACCTCCTCATCCCACCCTTAGAAGGCAGGAATTTATTGGAAAGTTCTGTCATATTGCATGTGCTACAGGTTAGTCAATTATTAGCTGATAGGTTTTCAGGTTGTTTTCAAGCTTTTGCAGTAAACATCTTTGTATGTATATATGTAATCCTATATCTACTTCATTAAAGAAGACTTTTGTAAGTAGGACTGACAAGCCAAAGTATATGTGTGCACTTAAAATTTTTTAGATAGCTAATGCTATATGACTAAATAGATAATGTTATATAAAGGTTGTGCCAATTCATATTCCAACAATGTATGATGGTGACTATTTTCCCATTGGATTTTATCAAACTTTTCAACTTTTGCCTATGTACTGGCTGAGAAGTATCTCATTGTTATTTTAATTTACATCCCATGATCACTGCTGAGGTCAAACATGTCTTCATACATTCATTTGTTATCTGTGTTTGGTCTTCTGTGATTTTTTTTTCTTTTTGGTTAACTAGTTTGTCTAGTTTTCTTTGGATGGTTTATATTATAAATTTGAAAGAGTTCTTAGTTAATTAAGGGTGACCTTTCTACTGTTACTGTTAAAACAGTTTCTGTCTTAGCCCTTCAGGTTGCTGTAAAAAATGTTATAAACTGGGTAGCTTATAAACAACGTGAATTTATTTCTCACATTAATAGAGGCTGGGAAATCCAAGACCAAGGCACCAGGGGATTCGGTGTCTGGTGAGGCCCTGCTTTCTCATAGATGGTGCCTTCTCACTGTGTCCTCACGTGGAGAAAGGGACAATTGAAATCTGTTGGGCCTCTTCAATAAAAGCACTCATTCATTCCTGAGGGCTCCATTTTCATAACCGTCCCAATATTAATAAATTCCAAACTTATTTTAACATGATTTTCAAGGAGACACAAACATTTATACCATAGCAATTTTTAGCTTGTCTTACCTTATCTTTTCTGAACAAATTCATTTTTCAATGATTCTCTTAAGATGTGATCCTTTCTCATAAATAAATATCTCACCCTAGAAGTGATCTGTATAAGGCAGGGTTTGCTACTTTAAATGTAATCCATTGACCAACAGAGCCAACATCACCTGAAGCTTATTAGACTGCAGAATCCCAAGCCCTACTCCAGACATGCTAAAGCAGAATCTTAAGTTTTACAAGATACCCAGGTAGCCTGCATGCACATTAAAACTTGAGAAACACTGTAGTAGAGCATGAAGGGTCCTTAACTCCTCCTGCTGACTTAAGTATTTACATTCAGATTACTAAAGCTTTGTAGATCATGGTAGCCAAGTACCCTATCTGGTTTTCAAATAAACTATTGGTAAACTGTTTCTCTAGTTTTTAAATGAACATTTTGTCTCTAAATGCAATATTTTGTCATTATCTTCATTAAATTTCATCATATTTATTTTAATTCATAATTCTGAATCATGATACTTTTTCTACATTTTAGTGTAGAAGCTCTCATTACCCAGTTTTTGGGGAAATTAATATAAAACTTTTAATAAAGAGGTGTGGTAGGGCCCCAGATTAGTCTCATTTTACTCATTTTCCTTTGTCTTATGGACATATTAAATCCAGTTAAGATGAATTTTAAGACTAGCCTTATGGGAAATGTACAACATTTAACTGAAGATATTTATGTATGTGGAAGTACTACAGTGACTTTGATCCTGTTTACGCAGTAATCACCTATTGATCCCTTGTTCTCACCAGCTGCTTTTATGATAGATCCAGGTATCAACTTAGGGCTGTGTTGCTGCCACAAGGCAGTGCTGCCTAGAAATCATTACTGTAATGATGACTAGGCCCATAATATTTCTAAGTTCCTAAACACAGTAGAAGGCATCTGAGAGTCAAAGACAATTTGTTTTTCAGAAGTATACTGAACCTCTGGTCTGGACAAGATGTTGTAGATCTGTTTCTTCCTGTTCCATCCCATTAACTACAACTAACTGTAAACCCTTGAAATTACTCAAGAGGTGACTGAAAGAAAACTCTGAAAGGTGGTAAGAAGAAGGAAAACTAGTGTGGGGCACTAGTCAGAGGATTAACACAGTGGAAGGGCATCTTATGGGCCCTACCCACCAGAAGAAGGCAACCTAGACTTGGTATTTCCTAACCCCCAACCTACAACAGAAGATGACCCGAGTTGGCTTATTTCTCTCCCACATCAAAAGATAGTCTCTCTGAAAATATCTCTGAAACCAGCGTGACACCAAGGGCAAGAGGAATAGAGCTAGAACAACAGGTGTCTTGGAAGCATTCCCCTTTTCTGCCAGGTGGCGATTATTCTCCTGTGCCGAAAAATACCAAAGGTAGGTGGAGAAACTGGCAGTCATAACAATTAGCCAGGCCCCTGGAAGCCTCTTTGACCACAGGACCCTGCCCAGGTACACTAGGGCAGCACTGGGGCATATTTGTAAGAGGATTATGCCAAAAAAGTTACCTGGCCTAGGAAGCTCCCCACCTCCACGTGTCTGAGACCCCTTCCCCACTGGGGCACATGGGGACAGGCAGGCAGAACCAGCAAAAAGGACCCAACCACACAAATGGTTTGGATCAGAAAGCCTCTACATCCCTGAGACCTGAGATCTTCCTCCATGGAGAGACAGAAGCAGCCTAGTCTAGAGAAACCCCTTCCACTTTCTTCAGGCAATACTAGCAGGAACCAGTGGAAGCCCCAGTGGCACCAGATAAAACAAGCAAAGCAAATAACAGCCCAAAGCTCTGAAAATTAAACTGCTATTGGAATCAATATCTGCAAAAGTAGGCCAGAACCTGTATGGTAAACCTAAATAGGGTAACTGCCTGCTAAAATAGATTTAAATAAGACCTAGCATCTCCTAATAAAATAGACAAAATGTCCAACATATAATTTAAAAACACTGGTTACACCAAGAACTAAAACATCCACAACTTCAGCAGGAAAAGACAATCAACTAACGCTAACACTGAGATGAGTCAGATGTTGGAATTATTTGACATGTATTTTAAAGCAACTGTCATGAAAATGTTTCAACAATAAATTGCAAATTCACTTTAAACAAACAAAAAAGTAGAAAATCTCTGTAAAGAAATAAGTAAGTCAAGACGAAATTTAAAAATTTTCTTTCTAAAGTAACCCATAGGAAGATGATAAAAGAGAAACAGAGGAAACAAAACTAAGAGAAATAAACAGAAAACAAATAATAAAATGGAAGCCCTAAGTACCTTAAATGTACGTTGTCTAAATATACCAATCAAAAGACAAGATTATATTACCTATTTTCTTATAGTTGGCATATGCTCAACTATATGCAGTCTGTAAGAAACTCACATCAAATTTAGCAACATAGATATGTTGAAAATAAAAAAAATGAAAAAAGGTTATCATGCAAATACTAAGAAGGCAGAATTAGCTATATTTATATCAGATGTATTAGACACAAGAGCCAAGAAAATTGCTAACAACAAAGAGAGACACTACAAAATGAGGAAAGAATTAGTCCATTTGAAGTCATGTTTACATACCAAGCAACAAAACTTCAAAATACACATGGAAAGAACCAACAGAACTGAAAGGAGAAATAGACACAAATATAATTGTATTTGAAGACTTCCATACCCTTCTTTCAGCAACTGACAGAATGACTAGAAAGAAAATAAGCAAGGTTATAGAAGATCTGAACAACACAGCGGACAAATAGAATCTAATGACATACAGATTAATGTCAAATATGTATATATGGCACAAACTGCAATTACTTTTGCGTTAACATAATAGAATGAAAACTCCACCCAAAAACAGTAGACTATGTATTCTTTTCAAGTGATCACAGAACATATACTAAGACAGACTCTGTGCTGGACCATGAAACAGGCAACAACAAATGTGAAAGAATTAAAATCATACAGAGTTTGTTGATATTGGAATCAAACTAGAAACCAGTAACAGAACACAGGAAGATCTCTAAGAATAAGGAAACTAAACAACATGCTTCTAAATAATTAATGAGTCAAAGAGGAAGTCTAAGAGGAAATTAAAAATATACAGAACTGAATGAAAATGAAAATGCAACATATCAGATATGTGGGATCTATCTGAAGTAGTGCTGAGAGGGAAATTTATAGCGCTAAATGCTTACATTAAAACAAGGAAAAGTCAGCCGGGCGCGGTGGCTCACGCCTGTAATCCCAGCACTTTGGGAGGCCGAGGCGGGTGGATCACGAGATCAAGAGATCGAGACCATCCTGGTCAACATGGTGAAACCCCGTCTCTACTAAAAATACAAAAAATTAGCCGGGCATGGTGGCGCGTGCCTATAATCCCAGCTACTCAGGAAGCTGAGGCGGGAGAATTGCCTGAACCCAGGAGGTGGAGGTTGCGGTGAGCCAACCCAGCCTGGGTAACAAGAGTGAAACTCCATCTCCACCCCCACAAAAAAAAAAAAAAAAAAAAAAAAACAAGGAAAAGTCTCAAGTTAATAATTTAAGTTTCTACTTCAAGAAACTAGAAAAATAAGAGAAAAATAAGCCCCAGATAAGAAGAAGGAAGAAAATAATAAAGATCAGAGTGGAATTAAATAAAATTTAAAGCAGCAAAATGACAAAGACAATCAATGAAAATGGCTAATTCTTAAAAGAAAATTTAATAAAATTGATAAAACTTCACAAAGACTAATGCAAATGAAAAGACAGAAAGTAAAGTTATATCACTACAAATCCTACGAGATAATAATGGAATACTTGGAACAACTTTATGATCATATATTTAACAACTTAGAATAAATTAATCAATTTACTTAAAATCCACAAACAGAGACACAGATGAAGCTGGAAGCCATTATCCTCAGCAAACTAATGCAAGAACAGAAAACAAATGCTACATGCTTTTGCTTGTAAGTGGTAGCTGAGCAATGAGAACACAGGGACACAGGGAGGGGAACCACACACACTGGGACATGTTGTGGAAGGGTGAAGGGTGGGGAGAGCATTAGGGAAAAGAGCTAATGCATGTTGGGCTTAATACCTAGGTGATGGGTTGTTAGGTGCAGCAAACCACCATGGCACATATTTACCTATGTAACAAACCTACACCTCCTGCACTTGTACCCTGGAACTTTAAATAAATAAATAAATAAATAAAGGTCAGTGAAAAACAACAACAACAAAAAAGAAATACCACAAACAACCAAAATTCAATCTAGATAAAACAGGTAATATAAATAGCACTACAACATTTTAAAAGACTGAATTTATAATGAAAAATATGAAAAATCAATCTTTAGATCTAGGCCAGGCACAGTGGCTCACACCTGTAATCCCAGCATGTTGGCAGGCCATGGCAGGTGGATCACTTGAGGTCAGAAGTTCAAGACCAGCCTGATTAACATGGCTAAAACCCATCTCTACTAAAAATATAAAACTAGCTGGGCATGATGGCACGTGCTTGTAACCCCAGCTACTCCAGAGGCTGAGGCACAAGAATCACTTGAACCCTGGAGGAGGAGGTTGCAGTGAGCCAAGATTGTGCCACTGCACTCCAGCCTGGGTGACAGAGCAAGACTCTGTCACCAAAACAAAGCAAAACGAAACAAAAAACCAAAATGAAACAAAACAAAACAAAAACATACCAAAACAAAACTTTAGATCTAGATGATTTAACTGGAGAATTGTATCAAATATTTAAGGAAAAATTAACTCAAATTTTATAACCACTTACTTCAGAAAATAGAAGAAGGAACACTTTTCAACTTACTTTATCTGGCCAGTATGGCCCTGATACCAAAATCAGACCAAGATAGTAAAAAAGGAAAACAAAAGATCAATATTTGTTATGAAATTAGACAAAAATTTCCTCAACAAAACACTAGCAAATTAAATCTAAAAATGATTTAAAAGAATTGTACATCATGACCACAGGAGACTTATTCTGGGTATGCATGGCTGGTTCCTCATTCCCAAATCAATCAGTATAATCAACCATATCAACAGAGTTGATAACAATCAAGAAAAATTGTATGGCCATGTCAATTGAAGTGGGAAAAGTATATGAAGGCCTGGTGCAGTGTCTCATGCCTGTATCCCTAGCACTTTGAGAGGCTGAGGTGGGAGGATCCCTTGAGCCCAGGAGTTCAAGATGAACCTGGGAAACATAGTGTGACCCCATCACTACAAAAGATAAAGAACCTGTCACCTTACACTAAAATTAACTCCAGATGGATTAAAGATTTAAACATAAAACCTAACACCATAAAAACACTAGAAGAAAACATAGGCAAAACCATCCAGGACATAGGTATAGGTAAGGACTTCATGACTAAAACACCAAAAGCAATGGCAATAAAAGCCAAGATAGACAAATGGGATCTAATTAAAATTCAGAGCTTCTGTACAGCAAAAGAAACCATGATTAGAGCGAATCAGCAACCAACAGAATGGGAAAAAATTTTTGCAATCTACCCATCTGACAAAGGGCTAACATCCAGAATCTACAAAGGACTAAAACAGATTTACCAGAAAAAAACAAACAACCCCATTCAAAAGTGGGTGAAGGATATTAACAGACACTCTTCAAAAGAAGACATATATGAGGCCAACAAACATATGAAAAAATGCTCATCATCACTGGTCATTAGAGAAACGCAAATCAAAACCACATTGAGATACCATCTAATGCCAGTTAAAATGGCGATCATTAAAAAATCTGGAGACAACAGATGCTGCAGAGGATGTGGAGAAATAGGAACACTCTTACACAGCTGATGGGAGTGTAAATTAGTTCAACCTTTGTGGAAGCCAGTGTGGCGATTTCTCAAGGATCTAGAAATAGAAATTACATTTGACCCAGCAATCCCATTACTAGGTATATACCCAAAGAACTGTAAATCACTCTACTATAAAGACACATGCACATGTATGTTCATTGCAGCCCTGTGTACAACAGCAAAGACTTGAAACCAACCCAAATGCCCATCAATGATAGACTGGACAAAGAAAATGTGGTACATATACATCATGGAATACTAGGCAGCCATAAAAAACAATGAGTTCGTGTCCTTTGTAGGGACTTGGATGAATTTGGAAACCATCATTCTCAGCAAACTGACACAAGAACAGAAAGTCAAACACCACATGTTCTCACTCATAGGTGGGTATGGAACAATGAGAACACGTGGACTCAGGGAGAGGAGAGTCACACACTGGGGGCATTTGTTGGGGGGGGTAGGGGAGAGACAGCAAGGGGTGGGGAGATAGGGGAGGGTGGAGAGGGATAACATGGGGAGAAATGCCAGATATAGTATGCACCTAAAGTAAAATGAATAAATTAAAAAAAAAAAAGAAATTAGCTGGGCATCAAGGCACATGCCTGTAGCCCCAAATATTCAAGGGTCTGAGGTAGGAGGATTGCTTCAGCCCAGAAGATTAAGGCTAAAGTGAGCAGTGATTGTGCCACTGCACTCCAGCCTGGGTGACAGAGTGAAACTCTGTCAAAAAAAAAAAAAAGGAAAAACATTTGAAAAAAATCCAATGCTCATTCATAATAGAAACTTCCAGTTAATTAGGAATACAGGAGAACTACCTCACTTTGGTAGGTAGCATCTACAAAAATCTTACAGCTAAAATCATACTTAACAGTAAAGGACTAAATGTTTTCCCCCCAAGATCAGGAACAAGGCAGGGTTGTCCATTCTCACCACTCTTACTCAACATAGTACTAGAACTCCTAGTCATTGAAACAAGTTGCGAAAAAGAAAGAAAATTGTACAGATTGAAAATAAAACTATTTCTGTTTACAGAGGATATGGTTGTTTATCTAGAAAACTACAAGAAATGTACCAAATATATCCTCCTAGAATTAATGTGAATTCAGCAATTACTCCATACAAGATCAACACACATGAATAAATCTCATTTTTATATACTAACAATAACATGTGAAACTTAAATGAAAAAAATACAATACAATTGCAATTCCTCCAAAAAATAAAATATTTAAATATACATTTGACAAAATATTTTACAGCATCTATACCTTGAAAATCACAAAATGTGGATGAAATTTTTAAAAAATTTAAATAAATAGACATACCACATAGGTAGATTAGAAGACTCAATAAAGATTTCAATTCTTTCCAAATTGATGTATAGGTTTAATGCAATTTCTATCACTATTTATTTACTTATTTAATATGCAAACCTATTCTATGGTTTATTTGGAATGGCATGAGCAGAGGGATAGACACATATATCAATGAAGCATATTAGAGAACCCAGAAATAAGCCCATATGAATGTGCTGTTCTGTATGGTGCACAGGTACAAAAGCGATTCAATGGAGGCAGGGTAGCAGTCTTTCTGACAAGTGATGCTGGAGCAGTTGGACATCCATAGGCAAAAAGATGAATATAGGCAAGAAAATTTCATACCTGAAAGAAAAATTAACCGAAAATGGATTGTAAACATAGATGTAAAATTACAAAATTTTTAGGAAAAAACATGGAAAATTTGAGAATTTAGTGCTAAACAAAGAGTTCTTACACTGGGCACACAAAATACAATCCATAAAAGGAAAAACGGATACATTGGACTTCATCAAAATGAAAACTATTGCTTTGTGAAAGCCCATGTTGAAAAAGATTAAAGACGAACGATGAAAGACAAGCTATGCAACGGAGAAAAGATTAGCAGATCATATGTTCAATAAATGAGTAGTACCTAGGATATACAAAAAACTGTCAAAACGCGACAGAACAAAATGAATCAATCCAATTAGAAAGTAGGCAAATGTATGATGTTTGGATAACAACTTTAGTATATTTACAATGGAATACTACTTAGCAATAAAAATGAATCAAATACTGAAGACAAATCACAGAAGATCTCAAAAACTTTATGATAATCAAAATAGGCCAGAGACAAAGAATATACTATATGATTCCATTTATATCAAGTTCTAAAACAGGCGAAAATCATCCCTCATGATGGAAATCAGAAAAGTGGTTGTTTGAGAAAGTTGTGGGTCGGATTGTCTGGGAAGGGTCACAAGGGAAGTGTTTAAATTTATGTAAATATTCTCTTTCTATTTGCAGTGTGGGTTATGTGGATATGCCTTTGTCAGCATTCACCAAAGAAACTGTACACTTATGATCTGTGGGTGTCATTTTTTTTTTTTTGAGACGGAGTCTTGTTCTGCCACCCAGGCTAGAGTGCCTTCAAGCCATTCTCCCACTTTAGCCTCCTGAGTGTCTGGGACTATAGGCAAGCACCATCACACTTGTTAATTATTTATTTATTTATTTTGTAGAGACGAGGTCTCACTATGTTACTCAGGCTGATCTTGAACTCCTGAACTCAAGCAATCCTCCTGCCTCAGCCTCCCAAACTGTTGGGATTACAGGTATGAGCCACCACGTCTGGTTTGTGTATGTCATTTAGTGTGAATTAGGCCTCAATAACAAAACATAAAAATAAAACAAAAAACAAGAACAATTGCATTTCAAGGTAACTGAAGATGCCTTGAAGCTGAAGTTTTTGTCCTTTTGGAGACAAAAAGATATGTTAGAAAACCATCTGGCTCTTACCAGGTTGAGTCATCAAACCCAGTGCACAATCCAAGGACATAAACCATAAAAGGTAAACAACTACCTTATGGGGTAGACTCAGCAACCACACAGTTACTTACATCATGCATTGCTCCTTCTTGTCCTTCTATATCACAGCTTTGTCCTTCTCTCCGATTAGTCATCGAGTAACTTGCTCCTGTCAACATTGGACTCCCTGCCTGTTTTACTTCTTCTATCTTGTCCTGAACACACTTGTTACTCACTTACCCTTCCTTCCTTTTTTCTTAGTGAGTCCCACCAGGCTGTGCATGATGCTGTGCATCCATACTTCCCAGGACTGCAGAAACTTGATAGATAAACACAGAGCTAGCTCCCTCAGCTCTGACAGACTTGGGGCTGTTCTGCTTCCTCACATGCCTGAGGAAAGAGAAAGCACTCGCCAAGGTGTAGAGTCCAGCACAAGTAAGCTTTATTTTCAGCCCAGGGACCCAGGTAAGTCTTGTTTTGACACCCTAGTCAAATGTAATTGGGAGGAAGTAGGAGATGGAAGAAAAGACTGGGAGATACCAAGCCCAAACCAAAGTGTTACTGAATCATTTCCTTTAAGAACTCTCTCCAGGATTATAGTTTTGAAGGATATTAAACTAGCCTGATCTATAGCTTTTGCACAAAGTGAAGTGTTGTAAAAATAGCACAAGTTGGGGCTGGATGTGGTGGCTCACACCTGTAATCTCAGCACTTTCGGAGGCTGAGGTGGGCGGATTGCCTGAAGGTCAGGAGTTCAAGACCAGCATGGCCAACATGGTGAAACCCCATCTTTACCAAAAATACAAAAATTAGCTGGGTGTTGTGGTGTGCACCTGTAATCCCAGCTATTTGGGAGGCAGAGGTTGCAGTCAACCAAGATTGTGCCACTGTACCCCAGCCTGGAAGACAGAGTGAAGACTCCATCTCAAAGAAAAAAGTAGCACAAGTTGTATCATCGTAAAGAACCAGGTTCAAATCCTAGTTCTACAACCTATTGTGTGCATATCTTTTGGGCAAATTACTTAACCTCTCTGAGTCTCATTTTCTACATATATCGATCAAATGAAAGCAACACTTCCCTGACAGGGTTGAACTTGATTTAAATGTTTAATATTTGTAAACCATTTATCTACCATTGCTGGCACATTGTATGTGTCCATTCATTCGTTCCATTAATTTTATTAGACAATTCATTTAGCTATTAATTCAATATGAATATACTTAATGATATACATTGAGTGCTTTGTATACATTAGGAACCGTTTTAGGGTGCATCAGTAAAGTCTCAAACCTAATGTAACTTACGTTCCATGTGGGGAGGCAGGCAATAAGTAAGTGAATAAGCATGCATTATAATGACAGAGTGATAAGAGCTACAAAGGAAAATAAAGCAGGGTAGGCATATAGAAGGCGGCACAAGCTGCCATTTTTGGTCAAAATCCCCCTCTGGGGAGATCACAATTGAATGAAGACCTGACAGATGTGAGACAGCAGTCTCCTGGAAGTTTGTGATTCCTTTCCCCTTTGCTTCCTAGAATGATTATTGATAACAGAAAACCTATCAAGCATGCTGCCTCCATTCAACGGTCTTTTCAGTTAACTGTGTAACTATGATCACCTTTCGATAAATGGACCTAGGTCAGAACACATGTATTTCTTTGTAAGTAACTTAATTCTGCCACAAGCCCCATCAATAACTATGAAATATTTTCAAAACAAATAGTATTGATATACTAATACATTTTAAAAAAAAGAATGCCCAGAGAATGTTTGAGTGAGGAAGGGTGGAGCAGTTTCCACTCTTCTTGTGGTCAAAGTGGAGAGATATTAATGAGTAATCAGGCTAAGCCTCTGCGGTGTATTTTAAAAGCACCAGTGACTAGGCTACTGCTTTATGGGACCCTGTAGCCCTCCCTGTGCTGCCTATCTCTGCTGAAGCAAAGAACCCTGCAGGGCATGGAGCCCGAATAAGGTTCAGATTTGAATACTTTAGGGATGGCTTTGAGCTCAGACCATTGCAGATGGCACGTCTAGATTCTTGGACCACTCCTCAGTGCTTGACATTCAATGTCAGAGGTCAAGAAAACTCCAACAGTCACCAGAATAAAGCTCTGCTGGCTACATCCTACTTCTCTGAATATAGACTTGTTTTTACCCTGTGTAGTGTCATCATGCAGAAAGGCCCCAAATTCATAACAGTGTTCAAACTTAAGAGACAGTACCAGACACTGCCAATAAAAAGTCAGGGGAATTGACATTGGATTTTTTGGTCTGTGACAGCATTCATCTAAAGGGTCAGGTAGGTTCAACCCTCCACTTAACCAGAAAAGCGTTCCACTTATAACTCAAACAAACTTTAGAGTTGAAGGTCACCTTATGATGTTTCAGCATTGCATTCATTCAAAAGAAATAACAGTTTAATATTTTTCCCAAAGTAGTAAAAACTAATTTAAATCTACTGAAGTTGCTTGGAAAAATGATACAGGGGAGAAACTCATAGGGCACACTCTACATGTTTTAAGCATTCTCTTTACCTTCATTATATTTTCATTGTATTCATTACAGAAAGGAATCATCTCAAATGTCTCTTTTCTCATCCATCCCTTCTTCGTCTCTATCTTTCTTGACTTTTATCCCTCACCCCCTCTCTCTCCTTAATTTCGCTTTTATAGTTAATTGTCCTTCTTTGAGTTCTATGGTATTTTAATGTAGACTAATTTAGCTTTTCCCTAATCCTTTCATTTCAGCCACTCTTTCCATTACCTTGATCTCTACAACAGTAATAGAGGCCATGGCTCTGTGATTAATAAAGAATATTTCCTTCTTCACCAGCTGACATGGTTGGGGGAAGCTATGAATACATAAATGCTATTATTTTTATTTCCCTTGAAACTCATTTTATAAATCTTTCTGAGTGCCTACTCTGTCCACCAGGGCATACACACAGTGATGAAAAAGACAAGTCCTCTTCCTAAGGATATTAAGGATCTTACTGTCATGTTAGGCAGACAGACGAGTTCGTAGCCTTGTGGTTCTCAACCATAGTGCTGTGAAACATTCACAAGTCAGCAACCGATTTTAGATCAGGATACATTTTTTTTGTTGTTGTTCTGTCTGAGGATACAGCCTATCACTATGATGTCAGTCAGATGGATTCAGACTGAGAAGGTCTTAGACTGGGAAATGTGATTGAGCACCAGGTGCCACCTTCTCTGTGGGAATGAAACAGGCGAAGCATAATGTCAAACCCTGGGCCGAATCAGATGTCTAGTTTACTGACTCATAGGAGAAATGTGCTTTGTGCACATAGAAGAGGGAAGGCAGGCAATAAACAGTAAAACAATGCTGAGGAGAATGCAGTAGCTGTGGGTGCTTTTCTAGGCACCATAAGACATTATACTGGAGCAGTGATTGTGTTGCGACTGTGGATGACTTGTTTAGTGCTGTGTTGAGACTTTTAGTCCCTTCAAGTGAGACCTTCCTAAATTCTAGTATTTCTAAGTTAGCAGTAAGACAAAAGGAACTGAGAATCACAAACCAGGAAATCGCAGATGGATGTGGAAATTGACAGCGTATAATGGGGGCTCAGAGGAGGGGAACCTGCAGAGTCTGGTATGTTTGGGATGAGGGAAGCAAACGGTAACAGGTGCAACGAGAAGTGGCTTATAAGAACAGTGGCACAGGATTGGCATCTGGGGTTTAGAAGTGTTGCATTCAGTGGGTTTCCCAATAGACTTCTCCATTAAAAAATATGTAAATTATTCCTATTTATTATTCATCTATCTTCAAGTAGCTGAGCCAGCATTTGAACCCAGGTCGGTTTGACTTTTGATCAGGAATGCTTCCCACTCTGACACGATGCTTCTGGATTGTCACATACATCATACCTTTGTGGCAGAAACAGAGCCATGAGTGGGAGGTCTCTGATTGCATCTGTTTCTTCCAAGAGCTGGGACATTAGAAATGTTTTTTGAATGTCTACTTTAGCAGGGAGGAATTCCGTAAAATGAACTTTGTTTGTTTTGGTTTGGTACCTAGAAATGCTCAGGGAATTCTTTCCACTCACGATCCTAAAATGTGTAACAGCAGCAGCTGAGGAGGTGGCTGCCATGGGTTTGTGTTTCTGGAGTGACAGTGTCCAGAGGAGAGTTGGTCTGAGCAGAGTGTAGCTGCTGCCTTGTGCCAGCCGGCTCGTCTATTTTTGGCTCTGACACAACAGCAAAAGCTGCTTCACTGCTGACTTCTCATCCATGCTATTACCTTTCCATCCAACTTTCATTGTCCTTTCTGCTTGGTTTTCTCTCACAAGATTCTGCATAGGCACAGATTTAGTTACTATAGCTATTGGTGGAGAGCCGGCCCTTCTGGTTTTCTTTGACCATTCCTTTAAATAACTCCCTTGTCCAACAAGGCAAAGAAAGTAAATATTCCTATGAAAACAAAAGAAATATGCACAGAAAAAAGGAAGCACCTTTATTTCTTAGTAATTGGAGGCAAAATATAATGCCAGAATATTCTTAAACCCCCTCAGTATGAAAAATATGAATCAACTACCCTTATCTTCTGACTTTTTTTTTTTTTTTTAATAGAGATGGAGTCTTGCTCTGTCACCCAGCCTGGAATGCAATTGTGCAATCTTGGCTCACTGCAACCTCTGCCTCCTGGGTTCAAGCAATTCACCTGCCTTAGCCTCCCAAGTAGCTGGGATTACAGGTGTGCACCACCACACCCAGCTAATTTTTGTATTTTAAGTAGAGGCGAGGTTTCACCATGTTGGCCAGGCTAATCTCGAACTCCTGAGCTCAAGTGATCCGTCTGTCTCGGCCTCCCAAAGTGCTTGGATTATGGGTGTGAGCCACCACGCCTGGCCTTCTGACTCTTAACATCAAACAAGTAGATGAAAGAATATCTGTCAACAACGTTTGAGAGTCATGGGGGTTAAGCAATCCACTGACTTTCTGATGTGGATTAAGTCTTAATTCAGCATCAGACACACACCTCTGCTCTTACACACCTAAAAATGCGAAAGGATCTTCACTACCCAGAAAAGAGGTTTTTAGCTTTTGTTCAGCCAAAAAGTACCCTTTTAGACGAAGTTTTAATCCAAAGTCTAAGAAATCTAAACCCATGAAGCAGATGAAAACCAAGCTGCTCTGATCAGGAAAAATAATGCCTCCTGCCTCCCCTGCCACCCTCTCCTCCTCCATGGAACTCTGAAGCTCTGACAAAGCAGATTAAAAGGCCAAAATCCTGAGGGGGCTTTAAAATGTCTACATTGTCTGGTTCTGAACTACCTTCTCTCTATCATCTCCTGTCTACATTCCTGACTACAAGCTCTAAATGTCCAGATGAAGCCTCCTTATGGGTCTTATATCTCCCCTGACCGAATGTTCTGTAGATGCTTACTGAATTAATGCGTGACTGGCTGTAAATGAACTATGGGCTATGAACTATACACGAAAAGAAGAAAAGAATGGGAAGCCTGCTCTCAAGAGTCAACAATTTAGTGAACAGAAAAAATAGGAGTGAGTTAGGAAAATGGTAAGTACAAACAGAGTGGAAGTCCCTGTTTACACAAGCAGCAGCCACTCAGATGACACTTTTATGGAGGAAGTGGCATTTGCACTTTCACCAAGGATGAATTAGGACTGGTTACGTAGTGAGGAGGCGACTGCTGCTGGTGGAAAGCAATGGAACTGAGAATTAATAGTAATGCCTTTTTGTGGTCAGGAAAGAGACCGTCTGGCAGGAAGGAAGGGCGAGCACTGGGGAGGCCTAGGAAATATGTGTGGCTAGATATGCTGGGGCAGAGCTGTGGGGATCATTATAAATCAGGCAAAAGAGTTGGGTGTGGTTTGATTTGTAATGTGGAACCATCATCTCTTCTTCAGGAGAATGACATGATGAAAGTGGTAAATTAAGATCTGGAGGAGAGGAAAAACATGATTCAAGTCTTAGACTAAGAAAATTAGTCTGGCAGTGTTGTGCTGACGAGAGTAGCTAGAAGGCTGCTTTAATAATGAATGAGCTCTCTACTTTTCTGCTGATAAGGAGATGCAGATGCCTACGCTCAAATTCAGAAACTCCCATACAATTTGCAGCAAATGCTGACACAGCCCTTGTGGCCCTTCTTGTGCAGATGAAAGGAATCCAATGCTGGGCTTAAAACAAGTTGGTGTGTTTGCAAACAAGTACATTTGAAAAAAAAAACAAAGCAAACTAAACTAAAACATAAATAAAGCACTCTCGGTGTTTTACAAACTCAATGACCATCTTGATTATTTGAAAACTCCATTTCTATGCTCAAAGTTGTGGCAGTTTTTTTTTATGAATTTCAATTTTTAAAACTTGTATCATCAATGTGCTGGTTTCTGTACGTGTTTCTTGTCAGCAGAAGGAGTCACGTCGTGTAGTTTGTGTGCATTTTAAAATTGCTAATCTATCTCACCCCTCCATTAGTTTTAGACTTTTAATGACTTAAGGTATTCTGCTTTGCAACACCCTGTAGTGCCTAGCTAAGTGCTCTGAATTAGGTGCCTAGTAAGTGAATATTGTGGGTCATGGAGCTCTCAGATCTTATCTCCAGCAGGTCCCCTCCATTTTTGCAGGGATTCCTAGCTTTCTTGCTTTATAACCTGTGGTTAATTCTGTCTGAAGAAGGGGCAGCACCACTTCTGGTTGTTTTCTTCAATGTTGCATCATCGGTGATAGATTAGCATCACCTTGTCACATCTTCCACTAATGTTTTCTCTTCCTGTTTTGCTTTTGGGGCCCATCTGTTTCATTGACATCTTAATTTGGAAAAGAAGGGACTACATCAAGGAACAATGGAATCAACAAGTCTAATATATGATTCAGACAAATTCCTAAAATGCTTTTCTCCAAGGCAGAATTTGCACACAGAAATTCACGTTCATTAGGCTAAAGGCAGAGAGTGTCAAGTCAGCTACAGGTTTAATTGAGAGGTCAGAACCTTTTCTGTCATTCCTACTGAAGACATCATTAGAGCTACAGTAAAGTAAGAGAATGTCACAGAATGTCAGCCTAGTCATAGTGCAACTGTTCTTTTCATTAGTGACTCAGCTGGTTGCTATGGAAACCTCACTCTAGTATCAGGGATACTAGGGCTGATGCTTCTCCGCCTCTATTTTCAGTTAGGATAAATTGTGCTCCCACCTCATGGGCTCCTGCCATGATATTTATATCTGGGTCACGATAATAAAGCCAGTTGGAAATATGTCTGCTGAAATTCTAGCTAGGCGAAGAGGCTTTCTACTAAAAGGAAGAGAGAACATAGGATTTCTAGGTTGATTTGAGCACCAATTACCCTGTAGGAGAGCAGGTATTCCCTTCTGCCTGGTCCGTCTCATGGGGAGATGGCCATTCCCTCATGGGCTGCTTCTACACGTTCTCTAGCCTGGCAGGCTGGCTTCGGAAAAATTGAGGTGGTCCATATTCAGTGTCCCCTTCCCAGCTCACCAAGGAGACCACTGATTTAAATGCTTACACTGAGTGGGCTCAGTCTCAGTACCACTTCCTTTATTCACTCATTCATTTCATTGCAGAATAATTACAGTGGGCCAAGGATCATGTTAAATAGCATGTGTAGCTGCTGATTTGTACCCTAGTTACTCACAGCATAATTTTGGGATGGGTCTGATAAGGAGGTAAGAAAGTTGTATGAATAAATGCTTGTCATACCATGTGATATATTATTTGTTTTATCTTATTTTTAAATAGAAAATATTAGTTGTAAATATGTGGGTACAATGTGATGTTTTGAGACAGGTATACCTTGTGGAATGATCAAATCAGGCTAAGTAGCATATCTATCGCCTCAAATATTTCTTTGTATTTATCAGATCATTTAAAATCCTCTCTATATGATGTACATTTTAATTGAGGTTTGGGCATGTTTTGAAAGTTCAGAGAAAGGTGAGGCTGTTTTCTTTTTTTTTTTAATGCGGGAAACAATTTTTATTAATGGCTTCTAAATTTTCCATTACTCTTAAAAAGACTTGTCCTTTGGCTGAGCACGGTGGCTCATGCCTGTAATCCAAGCACTTTGGGAGGCTGAAGTGGGTGGATCACCTGAGGTTGTGAGTTCGAGACCAGCCTGACCAACATGGAGAAACCCTGTCTCTACTAAAAATACAAAATTAGCTGGGCATGGTGATGCATGCCTGTAATCCCAGCTACTTGGGAGGCTGAGGCAGGAGAGTCTCTTGAACCCAGGAGGTGGAGGTTGCCATGAACTGAGATGGTGTGGAGATCGTGCCGAGATCGTGCCATTGCACTCTGGCCTGGGCAACAAGAGCAAAACTCTGTCTCAAAAAACAAAAACAAAAACAAAAAAACTTGTCCACTCTGATATTTTACACATACACACACACACACACACACACACACACACTTGTTTCCCATGTGTTTTTATACTTTAACTTTTAAAATATTCATTTATTTTGATCTACCTAGAATTTTAGTAAAAAAAGTAAACTAAGGGCATAGTTTAATTTACTTTTTACTGATTCTACTCTGCCTGGGTGAGTTGGTAGATACTTCACAGAATAGGTGACTTTCTTTTTTTTTTTTTGAGACAGAGTCTTGCTCAGTAACCCAGGCTAGAGTGCAGTGGCACACTACTGCCTCAACCTCAGGCTCAAGTGATCCTCCCACCTCAGCCTCCTGAGTAGCAGATACTACAAGCACATGCCACCGTGCCTGGCTGATTTTTTATAGAGATAGGGTTTCATCTTGTTGCCCAGGCTGGTCTGGAACATCTGAGCTCAAGCGACCTGCCCACCTCGGGCTCCCAAAGTGCTGGGATTATAGGCACGAGCCACTGAACCCTGCTGAATAGGTGACATTTACATTGGAGCCTTAACAGATGTGTTATCCAGTGGAATGTCTCATCAATTTAGAGCAGAGGTTAGCATAAAGGACATCTTTTACAGCAAGGTATTATCTGGATGAAAGTCTGATTGCACTTTAAATGTGTATTAATCCTCTTCAATGCAAAACATTTTCTGGAAAGTAGAATGGGGTTCTGCTTTAAAAAGGAAAAATATCTGGAAAACAAAATACACTTCAGAAAACCTTCTGGAATCAGAGCCAGCCCAAATGAAAATGTCAACTTGAAGATCTTGTCAGTTAACCTTTTTTCTGGAATCGATATATTGAGAGATGCATCTGTTGTAATTTCAAAGTAAATGAACAAAAACATATTAACCTAAGTCCTCTGTGATCCTTACAGTTGGTGGGGCATAAAAGGATTCCTGTCTGCACCTATTTCATATAAAATGAAGGTAATTGGTTACCATGGGCTAATAAAAGTGGATCTCTTTCCTGCATTCCAACCATTGTTCAGAAATAGAGGCAAAAGACTACTGCAGCCATTATGGAGCAGTCAGGGTTCTTTATGAAATATTTCCTGAAATGGGACCTTGTCATAGAGCCAAAATGATATTTACAATGACCTGGGGAAATCCTTTCCTACTGAGCCTGCATCACTGCATAGCTCAGAAATTAAAGCAGCACCTTCTAAGACGAATGCTCTCCATAGCCTGCTGACAGCCAAGTCTTGCTGACATGGTAAGCAAGACGCAAGAAACACATGCATCTTTGTATCTGCAGATCAGATCAGACACTGAGGTCTGTGTAGGCTCAGAACACCTCACCAATGTCCTCTGCCAGACCAGGCTTGGTTGGAGGAGGCTCCTTGCAAAATTGTGCTCCTTAAAATCCAATTAGCAAATGGAATCCAGTAAGTGCAGCCGAGAATATCACCAGTATACTGTAATCTTACATTTTTAAAAATAAAGAATACTTATTTTTTTAATAAGTAACACATGTAATATGGTACAAAATTCAAAAAGTATCTAACGGCTTCTCTTTCACCAAGGACCCACCAACATGGGCCACATTCGCACCAACATCGTGAAGAAGGTGGCCCGGGTCATCATAGAGAAGTAGTACACGCACCTGAGCAATGACTTCCACACAAACAAGAGTGTGTGCAAGGAGATCGCCATTATCCCTAGCAAGAAGCTCCACAACAAGATAGCAGGCTATGTCATGCATCTGATGAAGCAGATTCAGAGAGGCCCAGTAAGAGGTATCTCCATCAAGCTGCAGGAGGAGAGAGAAAGGAGACAATTATGTTCCTGAGGTCTCAGCCCTGGATCAGGAGGTCATTTAAGTAGATCCTGACACTAAGGAAATGCTGAAGCTTCTGGACTTCAGCAGTCTGTCCAATCTGCAGAATCACTCAGCCTGCAGTTGGGATGAATTTTAAAATGCCCCAGGGACCTGTTTGAATCTCTTCTGCAATGCTGTATTATGTTCAATAAACCTGGGACAAAAAAAAAAGTATCTAAAGATAGACACATGGCAAATATGTTTCACTCTCACTTCCAGGCCACAGTCAAGAGTTCACCTCCTTGAGGAAAACTACCATTGCCAATTTCTTGTGTCTTTTTTCAGGGAATCTGAAGGTTATAGATACATACAAGCACTTAAGGAAATAGCGGAACTTTACACACTTTGTTTTTTCACTTAAAATGATTTGGGCCTATAATCCCAGCACTTTGGGAGGCCGAGACGGGTGGATCACGAGGTCAAGAGATCGAGACCATCCTGGTCAACATGGTGAAACCCCATCTCTACTAAAAATACAAAAAATTAGCTGGGCATAGTGGCACGTGCCTGTAATCCCAGCTACTCAGGAGGCTGAGGCAGGAGAATTGCCTGAACCCGGGAGGCGGAGGTTGCGGTGAGCCGAGATCACGCCATTGCACTCCAGCCTGGGTAACAAGAGTGAAATTCCGTCTCAAAAAAAAAAAAAATGATTTTGAACGTGTGCCTCCTACTCATCCTGGGTTCATGGCTGATGATCACATGACAAAAGACAGTTTAACAAGAGAAAATAATACAAATGTATTTAATATAAGCTTCATGTGACATTGGAGACTTCACAAGGAAATGGCGAACCAAAGAAACAGTAAACCTGAGTATTTTTTATGGTAGGTTTGTTGAAGAGTGAATAGTCATGAAGAACTGTAATGGTGAGAAAAGACTGATCTAATGGCAATAAACTGAGGTAAACTTAGCAGGCCTGTTTGTTCAGATTTGTTTTTTCATCTCTGTGTCTTCAGAGTTAAGGATGTTCCTTCCCTCCAGGTATAGGGAGGGCACCTCTCATTTGAAGGTCTAATAACCTGCTTTAGGGGAATGGCAGAAAATCCTTCCTAGGTTTTATGACCTCCTTCAGGAGAGAAGGGCAGGAAAAGGTCAGAGAAAACTTACTGTTTCCGCTGTTTTCTCAAATCCCATCAGCATAAAATATTTTAGGATAGTATGTCCTGAATCTCATCAAACATCATTCCACATTCCAAGTGAGCTGCCTCATTTTTTTATGAGCCACATAGTATTCCACTGAATGATGAAGGTTGCATATCATAAGCATTTAGCCAATCCCATCTTCCTGGAAACTGGAAGGAGTTTCAATGTTTTGCTATCACAAACAATAGTGCAATGAGTATCCTTGGCCGTATGTCATTTCACTCCTATGCAAGTACATGTATAGTAAAATTTGTAGAAGTGGAAGTGCTGAGTAAAACGGTGTCTGTACATGTAATTTTGATAATTTTGCAGAATAATTGCTTATGATTAAGGTTGCATCCTTTTTCACCAAGCCCAATATGTATGACAGCTCTTGTTTCCCCATTCCCTTACTATCACAATGTGTTATCAGATTTTTTGCTCAATACTCAGTTTGAGAGGCAAAGATGTATATTTCATTATAGTTTTAATTAGCATTTCCCTTATGAGGGAAATTGAGCATTTTTTTCATACACTAAAGAGGCATTTGTATTGTTTTTTCTGTGAAATATTGTTCATGTAATTTTGATAATTTATTAGTTTATTAATTTCTTACTGATGTGTCTGTGATATAAGTTGCAAATATCTTTCTAAGTTGTCATTTCTCTTGAGTTTTTATAATACCCTATGGATTGTATGTCTATGTATGTGAAAAGTTTTATGAATTTCTTGTAGATTTTCCTTTATATTTAAAAGGGCTTGTCCACTCTGATATTTTACATATATATATATGTTATATATATACATACACATGTAGACATATATATCCTTCTCATGCCTTTGAGTTTGTTTTGGAATTTTGGTCCATGCCATTGACTTGTGTATTCATGTGCTAGTAGCACAGAATTTTATCATTTGTACTTGTGCCAGTTAATTAAAACCAGCTGACTTGCAGCTCTAAATCTACCCTTTACTGCCCTGTTGGAGATACTGGAGCTGCCTCCTGTAAGCTGGTAGATTTTCCCTTGCCAGTAGAGAGTGCTGGAAGGTCACCACAGTAAGGATGCTTCTCTTCCTAGTTCCTTGTAATTTTCTTGCAATGGCCAGTAGCACACGGGTCACCCAGTGATGCTCACCTTCAGGCTTGCCAAGCATCAGGCTTGCCTGGTCCTTGCTTCCTTGCCCTGCTCTGCATACTCTGCCTGACAGGTATGAACTAACTCTGGCCTGGGGAAAACTCAGGGCTAGAGCAGGGACATACTTACACTAAATTTTTGTACTTATCTGATGTTCAAATTTAACTGGAAATCTTTTGTTTCAGTTCGCTTTTTTTTTTTCTTTTTGGCTAAATCTGGCAGCCCTATCCAGAAGACGCTCCATTTATTGAGACACTAAGAAATAAATGAGGGAGAAGAGTACCAGCATCCTTGAAAATTCTAGGGTTGTTCCCTCTTTGTATGCAGTTATGGTCATAGGAAGGTTTGATTTGAAATAGGAGTTTCTTGGTTTTAGTGAGGACAACGGAACCCAGAGTATCAGAGGTCAGCCGCAGCATTTAACAGCATTTAACAAGGGTTGGTGGGGGGTGTGCATCTACCACAAAGGACTGCAGTGAAGTCCTGGTAATCAGAATGCATTGTTCTGCAGGATCTTTGGTGGTAGCTCATTGATCACAGTGTCCCTAAGAACAAAATAGATGGGCAATTTACTAGAATGTTGGTTGATCTATATAACATTAAAAAGACTCTAGGTATGGTTGTCAAAAACCTGACTTGTGTTACCACAGTGGAGAATCATAGCCTCCACTCAGTTTTCAGACCTAAGTCAATTCACAAGCCCCAAATCCCTTTTGATTGAAAAGGGGTCTTAGTCTTGTTGCCTCTTTGAGAATTGAAAGTACATAAATGTAAATCTTTCTCCAAGTTTTTCTTAGAGGACCTATGGTGATTTCGTACTGGAGAAAAAGAAATACCCAGATCTTTGAGGGGATTCTTAGATACTCACTTACTTAGATACTCACTCTGAATTGTCTACTTTCTGGGGACCTAAAATGCCACTGTGGCCTGTCTGTCAAAGTGAGAGCTAATGATTGCAGGTAATAGATGGAGTCTTAACTCAAGTCTGACTCAAGTTGGCTGAAGGACTTACATTGTGTTTATTTGCCCAGTTTTTGAATGTAGATTGGAATAGACATACTTGGTTATTGGCAGAGTTCCCATATTGGATCTCAGACCCTGGAACTTTCTTGCACTTCCTACCAAGATTGTGAACCAAAAGCAATATTGCACCCCACCTCCCAAATAGCTGAGATTAATGCCACCATTAAAGACTTGAAAGAAGTAAGGACAGTAGTCTACCACAACCCCATTTGTTTGGCTTGCACAGAAGTCAAAGGATCGCAGAGAATGACTGTAGACTATTACAAACTTAAGCAGGCAGTGACTCCAATTGCAGTTTACGGTATGGTTCACATTCATAGTCTTGTTTAGGGCTATGTCAGTTTTCCTGCTCTTTGCAATACTACAGTCTGGAGAGAACTTGATCATTTTTGCGTGTCAGAAACCATCACATTGGTTCACTATTTTGATGACACTATGCTAATTGAATATGATGCACAACAAATAGCAATCACCTAGGAAGACATGTGAGAACTATAGAGCGGAAAAAGAGGTTCAATACTCAATGGACCTTTTTGTATTCTGGAGGCATTATATGCCACATTTGAGTGTGCTTCTTTGATCCACATAGAGTCACATGAAAAACCTTATGATTCACCAGATCCAGTGATACCTGCAGTGTGTGTGACAAATAGAGATACCGTATGGATCTTCTGGCAGGCATGAATGGGAAAGTCACAGTGAATACCTCTAGGATTTCGGAGCACATTTTTTTTTTTTTTGGCAGATAATTATTTCCATTTTAAGAAACAGCTTCTGTCTTTATACTAAGCTTAGAAGAGAGATAGAATCTATAACCATGGGATGCCAGGTAACTGTGTTCTGAGCTTTCCATTATGAACTGGGTGTTTCTGACATACCTAGCTATAAAGTTGACTGGGCAAGAAGCAATATATAGTCAAGTGGAAATGAAATATAAAAGACCAAGCTTGAGTAGAGCCAATAAGTAAACTGAACTGGTGACTCAGAATTCTTTAACCCTGGTTAGTGCTGCATCATCTCTCCCTCAAGTTATGACATTGGCCTCCTGGAGTGTTCCAAATGACTGACCATCTGAGGAAGAAAAAAAAGTCTGACTTATGGATGGGTCTGCACATTATGTTACCAATCTTCAAGAGTGGACAGCTATATTACTACAGTCACACTCAGAGGTAACCCAACAGGATTATAATAAAGGAAAATCCTCCCAGTGGGCAGAAATTTAAGCAGTAAATTTAATTATCCACTTTCCAGTAGTAAAAGATAGCCAGAAAAAAAATGAATGTATTTACAGGCAATGGCTAACTGCTTAGATAATGGTGACTTTGAAGAAACCAGGTTGAGAGATTGATGACAAAGAAGTCTAGGAAAGAGATGTGGTTGAACTAAAGATAGTGAATGGGTACAGATGGTGAAGGTATTTGTATCCCATGTAAATGCTTATCAAAGGGAATTCACTTCAAAGGAGGTCTTAAGCAAGTGAAGAAAAATGACACACTCCATGCATGTCAGTCAGCCTCATTCCTCAGCCATTTCAGTGGTTGCTTAATGGGCCTATGAGGTGGTCATGGTGATATGGATAGGGGTTATGTATGGGCTTAACAGTGTAGACTTCTTACTAAGGCTGACCTGGCTAACATTAGTAATGACTGTCTAATCTGTCAACAGCAGAGACAAACACTGCCCTGATATGGCATCATTACCTGGAGAAACTGGCAAATCACTTGGTGGCACATTGATTAGACCTCTTCCATCATGGAGAGGCAGAGATTTATTTCTATTGGAATGGAAACAATTCAGTATGGATTTGCCTTTCTTGCACATAACAGTTCTGGCAGCCCTACCATCTATAAACTCACAGAAAGAATGCCTTGTCTACTGTCAATGCATTTCCCATATCATTGCTTCATTTCACAGCTAGGGAAGTCCAGCAATGAGGCCATGTCCATAGGACTAACATACCAATCATGTGGAAATGCAGATCTTCTTAAAAGTTTGCTTAATTTGCTGAAGACTTATGAGATTCTTGCTTCCAACCAAGATACAGTAATAGTGACTGTGACCGCATTTATCCTCCTGCATGAAACAATATACCAGATAAAATATATAAAACAATAGTTTCTAGACGTTGGACATTGGACAACAAAAGACAGTAATCTTTGAGAGATGAGAAAGAAATAAAGTCAGCTCTACAGTTGCCCCAGCTTACTGCCTGGAGGCAATTTCCAGCATGTATTTTCTTGAAGAATTGACCTCCTTATCATAACATAATGCTCCATTTTGTCATTAATAATTTTAATCGTTCTGAAGTCTGCTTTCTTTTAAATTAATATAGCAATTCCTACTTAATTTTGGTTAGTGTTATTACAATATATCTTTCTTCGTAACTGTGCTTTTAGTCTATCTGTGTCTTTATATTTTATATGAGTTTCCTGTGGACAACATAGTTGTATGCTGTTTCTTTTATCCACTCCTAAACTCTCTGGTTTCTAATTGCTGTACTTAGACCATTCACATTTAAGGTGATTATTGATATGTTGGGTTAATAGTTAACATGTTTTTAACTCTTTTCTATTTATCGCACTTAAAAAAAAATCTCCTTTTATCTTTTGTGGTTTTGATTAGAATTTTATATTATTCCATTTTTATCTCTCAGCTTATCAAGTATACTCCTTTTTTTATTAATGTTTTAATGTCCCTTAAAATTACAATATAAATTTACAACTAATCTAAGCCTACTTTTACATAACACCATACTACTTCACAGACAGTACAGGAACTGTATTTGTTCACAGATAACATAATCATCTATATAAAAAATCCCAAAGAATCATCATTAACAAGTTATTCTAGTCCTTCTAGAACTAATAAGTGGTAATAACAATGTTGCTGGATACAAGGTAATAGACAAATGTAATTACTTTTCTTTATACCAGCAGTTAACAATTAGAATTTGAAATTAAAAACACAATATCATTTATATTAGCATAAAATGAAATATATATGAAACTAGCAAAATATGTACAGGATCTACATGCTTATAACTAAAAAAAAATTTAAAAAATGAAGATCTAAATAAATGGAGAGATAGTTCACGTTCATGGATATCGATTGGAAGAATCGATATTGTCAAGATACCGGGTTTTCCCCGTTTGATCTACAAACTCAATGCAATCACAATAAAATCTCAGCAAGCTATTTTTAGTTATTGACACACTAATTCTAAAGTTTATATGGAAAGGCAAAGACCCAGAATAGCCAACACAGCATTGAAGAAAAAGCAAGGTGGGGAACTGACATCACCTCACTTCAAGACTCACTGTAAAGCTACAGTGACCAAGAGAGTATGGTATTGGGTACTGGCAAAAGAATAGACAGATAGATCAATAGAACAGAACAGAGAGCTCAGAAACAGATTCACACACATATAACCAACTGATCCTTGACACAGGACCAAAGGTAATTTAATGGAGAAAGAATAATCTTTTCAACAAGTGGTATTGAAACAATTGGATGTCCAAATACAAACAAACAGAAACAAAACTCAAATGGATCATAGATATAAATGTAAAATTAAAACCATTAAACTTCTAGAAGGTAATGCAGGGGAAATTCTAGGTGATTTTGGGTTTGTCAATAAATTTTTAGATACATCAAAAGCACAGACTATGAGAAAAACCATAGATTAGATGGACTTATTAAAATTAAAATTTATGTTCTGTAAAAGACACTTTATTTTTTATTATACGTTATGTTATTGAGTACATGTGCAGAACGTGCAGGTTTGTTACATAGGTATACATGTGTCATGGTGGTTTGCTGCACCCATCAACCTGTCATCTAGGTTTTAAGCCCCATATGCATTAGGTATTTCTCCTAATGCTATCCCTCCCCTTGCCTCCCACCCCCTGACAGGTCCCAGTGTGTTATGTTCCCCTCCCTGTGTCCATGTGTTCTCATTGTTCAACTCCCATTTATGAGTGAGAGCATGTGGTATTTGATTTTCTGTTCCTGTGTTAGTTTGCTGAGAACGATGGTTTCCAGCTTCATCCATGTCCTTGCAAAGGACATGAACTCATTCTTTTTATGGTTGCATAGTATTCCCTGGTGTATATGCGCCACATTTTCTTCATTCATTTCTTAATCATTGTTGGGTGTTTGGGTTGGTTCCAAGTCTTTGCTATTGTAAATAGTGCTCCAATAAATATATGTGTGCATGTTTCTTTATAGTAGAAAGATTTATACTGCTTTGGGTATATATCGAGTAATAGGATTGCTGGGTCAAATGGTATTTCTGGTTCTAGATCCTTGAGGAATTGCCACACTGTCTTCCACAATAGTTGAACTAATTTACACTTCTACCAACAGTGTAAAACCATTCCTATTTCTCCACATCCTCTCCAGCATCTGTTGTTTCTTGACTTTTTAATGATTGCCATTCTAACTGGCATGAGATAGCATCTCATTGTGGTTTTGATTTGCATTTCTTTAATGACCAGAGATAATGAGCTTTTTTTCATATGTTTGTTGGAAAAGAGACTATTGATTGAATGAAAAGACAAGCCATAGACTAGTTGTAAAACATATATCTTACAAACAACTAGTATCTAAAATATATAACTAACTCTTAAAAATTAAACAATAAGAAAACAAAATAAAACAAAAATTTAAATGAGCAAAACGTAAGAACAGATATCACGAAAAAAATACACACATCTTCAGTGCCTCATGGCAAATAATCATATGAAAAGATGCTAAACATCATTTGTCATTAAAAAATTACAATTAAAACAGCCATTAGATACCACTATATACCCATTAGAATGGCTAAATAAAAAACTGACAATACCAAATGCTGGTGAGGATGTGGAAAAGTATGAACTCTCATTCATTGCTAGTGGGAATGCAAAATGGTAAAGCCACTTTGGAAGGCAGTTTGACAGTTTCTTACAAAACTAAACATAGTTTTGTCTTAATATATGATCTAACAATTGCACTCCTAGGTATTTAGCCAATTGAATTTAAAAGCTGTTCATACAAAAACATGCACATGAATCTTCATAGCCACTTTACTAATAATTGCCAAAAACTGGAAGCAACCAAGATATCCTTCCATAGAAGAACAGAGAAACTCTGGTATCTGCATACAATGGAATATTGTTCATCACTAGAATTCAGAAATAGGATATCAAGCTCTAAAACAAAGTGGAGAAAGCTTAAATAAGATTGCTAAGTGAAAGAAATCAGTCTGAAATGGCTTTATGGTATGTAATTTCAATTATGTGACATTCTGGAAAAGGAAAAAACTATACAGACAGTAAAAACTCACTGGTTACCAGAGGTTTAGGGGAAGAGATAGGAATGAATAGGTGAAACACTGTGGATTTGGGGGGCAGTGAAACTGTTCTGTATAACACTGTAATGGTGAATACATGACCTGTGTGTTTGTCAAAACCTATAGAACTTTACAACACAAAGAACAAATCTTAATACGTGCAAATTAAAAACATCCTTTGGGAGGTCAGGGGATTGATTCTAGAAAAGAAAGGGCTGTTTCTAGGACTGGGGAAAAATATAGAATATGAGCCTGAGCAGGCTAGCAATTTGTAGTGTCAAAAATAAGGAAGTGCTTACAATTTTTTTTAAAAAAACAACAAACACATTGATACATGCTAAAAGGGCACAAAAGTCAACTGAAAGAACTCCCAGTAGCCAAAGCTGGAACAATTTGAGCAAAAAATTAAGCAGTACTGGATTATAATCTAAAATACAAAATAGGTATTCATGAGAACATAATGATGTAAATAAATGATTTCACAAATTAATAAATGAGAGAGGATACAAGTCTCTCATACAAAAGAATTTCAAGAAACTGTGTAGATATTCCACTCTATAGAAAAAGAAGTATGTCTCTATACTCCTTAGGGATGTTCTGTGCATTGTGACTTCCTGCCACAGAGCACATAGAAAAGTGGAAAAACGAGTAACCTCACAGTGAACAAACCTGACAAAAACTACTTCAGTCAGGAGATCAAGGTCAGCATCATCAATAATAAATCTTGTTGATAGTATGTACAATAAAAATGGCACTTTACCTCTGTGCTTTTTCTCCCCCAAACCCATAACTCTATAGTATATATGAGAAAAATATCAGGCAGTTTCCAGTAGAAGAGCATCCTACATCACAGCTGGCCAGTAGTCCTCCTGGCAAGGTCACCAGAAACAACAAAATTCTGAGGAACTACCAGAGCTTAGAGGAACTTGTGGAAACCTGAGAACCACAAGTTATGTGGTATCCTGGACGAAATCTGGAAACAGAAGAAGAACATTAAGTAAAAACTAAGGCAATCTAAATAAACTATCAATTTTAGTTAATGACAGGTATCAACATTGCTGTGCTCATTTTAACAAATGTACTATCTTAATGTAGGATATTAATAATAGAGAAACTGTATATGTGGGGATATATGAGAGCTCTCTGTACTATTTGCTTTTCTTTTTTCTGTAAATCTTAAACTGCTCTAAAAATAAAGTCATTAATAAAAAGTTACTGCAAGAATAAAAATAAGGGTAAAATAAATACTGTTTCAGACATAAAAAATCTGTAAGGATCCATAAACAGCAGAAATGTAGTATAAGAAAAGAAATGCTTTAAAAAGTCCTTTGGGCAGATGGAGAATGATAACAGATGGAGAAAGGGATTACACAAAGAAATGAAAAGCAATAGGACCAGTAACGACATGGGTTGATTTTTTTCCTTATTATTTAAACATTTAAAAATATAATTAACTGTTTAAAATAAAAAAATACAAACAACATATTGTGGAGCGTATATGTATAAACAGATTTATAGCCAACAATAGCATAAGACTAGGAGAGGAGAAATGGACATATACTACTGTAAGATTCTTGGGCCGGGCGCGGTGGCTCACGCCTGTAATCCCAGCACTTTGGGAGGCCGAGACGGGTGGATCACGAGGTCAAGAGATCGAGACCATCCTGGTAAACATGGTGAAACCACGTCTCTATCAAAAATACAAAAATTAGCTGGGCATGGTGGTGCGTGCCTGTAATCCCAGCTACTCAGGAGGCTGAGGCAGGAGAATTGCTTGAACCCAGGAGGCGGAGTTTGCGGTGAGCCGAGATCACGCCATTACACTCCAGTCTGGGTAACAAGAGCGAAACTCCGTCTTAAAAAAAAAAAAAAAAAAAAAAAAAATTCTTATACTACACATATTTGAAGGTATACTATGGTAAGATAAAGATGTATACTATAAATACTAAAACAGCCATTAAAATAACAACAAAGTTATGTCTAGTAAGTCAACAAAGAAGAAAAAATCATGTGAATATATTAATTCATGATAAGGCAGGAAAAAAAATGAACTAAAAACAGATTGGCCAAATAGAAAACAAGGTGGTAGAGTTAAACCCAAACATCTCAATAGTCCATTAAATGTGTAAATGCACCAATTAAAGGCAGGAATTGCAGGATTAGGTTTACAAAGGAAGATCAAACTATGTGCTATCTATGAGATACTGATTTTTTTAGGTTTACTTTTTATTTATTATTGATACAAAGAAGCTCACTTTTAATATAAGTGCTTTAGGGGAGAAGATAGGGATGAACAGGTGAAACACAGGGAATTTTTAGGGCAGTGAAACTGTTTTGTATGATACTATCACGGTAGATACATGACATAACATGCTTGTCAAAACCTATAGAATTTTACAAGACAAAGAGCAAAAATAAGAGGATGAAAAGTGATGGCTAAAAGTAAAAGGATGGAAAATGATGACATACTAACACAAATCAAAAGAAAATTGAAATGGCTATATTAATATCAAAGTAGATTTCACAAAAACCAATATTATTTAGAATAAAATTGTCACTTCACAAAAGAATAAAATGTCAATTAAGAAGATATGCAATTCTAAACATGTATGCATCTAATAACAGAAAAAAAAGCTGCCACTTCAAACAACTGGCATGATATAAAGATTGCAATGCCCATTAGAACAGGCTTTAAGTGTGTCGTTCCAAGACTTTGACTCTTAAGTTTTTCTGTTTTTCTCAACGACTCACTGTATCCTTGAACTTTGAACACTATGAGTCAGTTCTGCTGAATCTTAAAAAATAGTGATATTTTGACATTTGCTGCTGTTGTCTTCATACATACTTTTAGGGAGAAAATACAAATAAGACAGAACGGAGTCTGGATTTGTTTTAACTGCAAATGTTAGTCATCAATTTAGCAAGATCATTAGAAGGAACGTTCTGTGGTCTATTTCCCATACAATTCAGAGTGATATGCTGCTACCATATTGACCAAACATGAAGTGTTTCCTTTTTGGGTGACATGACAGCAGTAGAGTACCTCTCTGAGTCATTTGATATTGATTTTTGATCTTCACTTCCTGAGAATGTTTTTAAATGCCTAACTGCAAATTAGAGTAAGTTGATATTTCTATATCTTATTATGTGATACAGAGACAATGTCCCAAAGCTCATTTCATTTCTGACAAGAAGATCATGTAGCTGAGGGAGGAGTGTGCATGTCGGGGGGTCTTATGTATGACCAAAGATGCAGTGTTTCAATGCTACATTTTCTGTTCCTTTTAATTTCAAAAAACAGATGTTGCAAAACTAAGGTTGAGGTTAGTCCAGGACCATTTTTTAACTATTTGAACATCTCCTAATTTTTGCGTTCATTCTGACTATATTATCAGTTCAGAAATTCAAGAGATGTTCCAAAGTTTAATAACATCTTCCAGTGCTTTTAGGTAACTGACCATTTACTTTATTAGCCTCGTGTTGGCTGTTTTTAAGCTACATGTTTTTCGATGATCTCTAAAGCAAGTTGATTTCCAAAAGACTTTCTAAGCATTATCTTTTCTAACAGATAAGTATGGGAAAAGTAAAATTCTTTTAAGATAGGTATGATATAAGGATCATATCCATATATCGCTATGTAGTTTCGTTTCTCTATCAATTACTATTCACTCACCTCCTTCCTAGATGTTTCAAATTAACTGGTAATTGTATCCCTTTAGAGAGCCCATCCCTAGAACTTGACACTGCTCTTGATAACCTATGTGGAGGATTGAAAGGAAGCTACTCGCTGGAAGGCTTGAAGGGTACCAGGTGACCTGGTTTGTCTAACAGATAGTTTTTCCTTTGCTGGCTGTTTAGCCAGTGTTTGCCTTGTGTGTAGATTATATGCTCTGACTGAGGTTTTCAGAGGGGTGGGAGAGAGAACAGATAGAGCCTGCCTACTAGAAAGGTGGAGAAGAATGAGGCCAAGTGAAAGACAGGGCTGGAAGCCTGAAAGCTACTGCAGGGAGATATTTTACCGGTAGAGATGACAGGATCAATATGGATAGAAAGGATGATTTTGCTACATGATATACAATATGATTTCCTCCTCCGCTCAAAAACATTAGCAAATATATAAATTAGGTATCTACAGTTTTGATGGGGAAAATGTGCTGAGACTGGTCTTGGGAAGAAAGAAGCATGGCTCAAGGGACCGAGTGACAATCAGATTCCTCCTGGAAGCAGTACTTCTAAAATGAAGGAAGAGAAAGTTATCCACCCTTTGTTTTTCTGCCGCTGCAAAGATGGCAGAGTCTAGAGTAACATGGAGAACAATACAATGAGATGAGGCTAACCTCTTTGGAGAGGAAATGATGAGTCAGTTGCCATGGGAGTTGAAAAGATAAGATTTTTTTTTTCTCTTCCTGTGTTGCTCACAGAAGTATAGTAACTGAAGTGTTTTAATAAAAAGTTTTTATCTCAAGGACATCAATGGATCATCATACACATATGTGACTCCAGCAATACAAATTAGATGGCTTTTTCAAATCATAGAACAACTGAAGGGAAAGAGAGTACTTGGAAAGCTTAAATGGGGAAAGGAGGGACAGTTTATTGTTTCAAGTTGAGCAAAATGTGTTCAGACATTTTAATAAAATCTGTTGAAAAGAGGCAGACTGGTTCTATATCTTTTGGTGAAGAATCCAGTTCAAATAGAGTTGTGAATAAGAGTAGCTTTTGGGTGAAGCATGGTAATTGCATTGGGTAAAGAGTATAGGGGGTCAGAGCTCAGCAAGGGTGGGCTTCAATCTGGCATGAAGCCAACAAAGCAGTAGGTAGTCAGGGGAAGTTTAAATATTCCAGCCACTGTATTGAAAGCTTTTCTTCTTTAGAAGCAGGGTCTATATTTTAGTTGTATTTGTATTTCTCCAAGACTATACGCATATTAAGTGCTTAATTTGAGCACTGGGTAGATTCAAAATATATGAGAATTAGAGCTGGGCGCAGAGGCTCACGCCTATAATCAATCCCAGCACTTTGGGAGTCTGAGGTGGGCAGATCACAAGGTCCGGAGTTCAAGACCAGCCTGACCAACATGGTGAAACCCCATCTCTACTAAAAATACAAAAAATATTAGCCAGGTGTGGTGGCATGCACCTAAAATCCCAACTACTCGAGAGGCTGAAGTAGGAGAATTGCTTGAACCCAGGAGGCAGATGTTGCAGTGAGCCAAGATTGAGCCACTCCAGCCTGGACAACAGAGCAAGACTCTGTCGAGAGAGAGACAGAGAGAGAGAGAGAGAGAAAGAGAGAGAGAGAGAGAGAGAGAGAGAGAGAATGAATTAGAGTTCTAGGTGGTCATTTGGTTTAATAACTGTTACCAATGAGAATGAGATCAGAAGTTCCTATGCCAGCCCCATATCTGATTTAAATCACATGTTCTATTCTTACTTGCTTCCTTCTTTCTATAAAAAATGTTTATACTGTTACAAATATCCCTCTGTCAAAATGTCAGACCCTTACCTACCAAATTATTTGGGAGGGGAACATTTCCCATGGTCCCAAATTATTATTAGAATTTCATATCTGTCATAATGCATAGATTTAATAGGACAGATCAAAAAAGATTTACTTTGAGAAATGTGATGAATATAGAGAAAGAAAAATGTATCATCACTCCTGAAATCCATGGATTTTCTTCAAATGCCATCCATACCTGTTCCTTTCTCTTTTCCACTTCTGTAATTACCTCTCCTTTCCTACTTCTATTCACTCATTAATCCTCCACAGACCAACCTGCATCACCATCACTCCAGTGAAAGTTTTCTTGTCAAAGACATCGTTGATCTCTATGTTGCCAAATATAACAGACATGTCTACACACCTCATCTATTCAACATCTCATTGCCTTTGGATACTGTTGTTCCACTGTCTTCCTCCTCCTTGTTTTTTTTTTTTTTTTTGAGACAGAGATTTGCTCTCGTCGCCCAGACTGGAGTACAATGGTATGATCTTGGCTCTCGGCTCACTGCAAACTTCAGCTCCCAGGTTCAAGCCATTCTCCTGCCTCAGACTCCTAAGTAGCTGGGATTACAAGAGGCCACCATGACACCTGGCTAATTTTTTGTATTTTTTAGTAGAGACGGGGTTTCACCATGTTGGGCAGGCTAGTCTCAAACTCCTGACTTCATGATCTGCCCACCTTGGGCAGATCCCAAAGTGCTGGCATTACAGGCATGAGCCACCACACCTGGCCCTCCTCTTCCTTTTTTTAAAAAAAACTTTAAATATTTAACACATGATTATTTAACATATGGTTAAAAGATTTAAATGTACTTAAAGGCCCCTCATAACAAAACAACAGTATTTTCAATTGTTGGTTTTAACAGTTAAAAGTAGGTACTACTGAGGACATACTTAGGTTTAAAAAGTGTTTATCTAAAACTCAAATTTAGCTCAGTCTCCTATATTTTACCTGGCAACGCATGCCACCATATCCTATACCTGTTCTTCCTGAGACAGTATTTTCTGATTTTCAAAAGCTGCTTGTTCACTTATCTCCATATTTCTAAATAACGTTTTTAAAATACTAATTTTTGACATTTTATCTTTGCTTCCATAATGATAAATGAAAAGTTAGCTCCCTAAATTCTTCCCATTTCCCTCTTCCTTACTCTTTCAGTATTCGCTATGCCAATTATTGTTTCCTTATAATATTTAGCAAAATGCCAACACTGTCATATTCTCATTACATCAACCTTAGGTAACATTGTTTGACTTTTGCTAAGGTGAGGAAATTAGGCTTCTGCCCACGTTTTCTTTTTCCCACTTCTCCCTCTCATTTTCTGCTTTCTGTATTTATTGAATCTACAAGGTTGATACGATTTGCCATTTGTTCTGTAACAGTAATTAGACCTACAAGTTGATTCTAAAAACTGCAAGTCAATGAAGTGTTTACATTATTGTGACTTTGTAAATATTTTTCCTGGAAGAACCAATACCGCCTACTGTGATTATTTTTCTTTAATATTTCACCAAAACAGGACAAGTAACAGATTCTTAAAGGTTAATTGTGATATGGAATCAGACATTGTATAGCTGGAGTTTTCATACTCTGTTACATTTAAATCCATCAATCTATCCCATACTTTAATAGATTTTTGCTCATGTATGATTTTGTAACATCATGCATTGAGTATTTGGAAAATGTTGATTCAATGTGTTTTGCAGATCCTCCAAATGTTGACAAATTTCATTTTACGTTTGTTACTATTTCACATTTTACATTTGTTACAATAACGTTTGTTACTATTACTACTGATCTTATCAGAAAAGACTTTAAGTATTGGGAATCTGTCAGGTTCATACTGGTGCATGCAAGTTTTCCGAAATTCTAATTTCTGCTTCAAAGTTTATATTTTATCCTTGACAATATATACTGTCAATTGTTTTCTTTGAAGTGACAGGCTCATTTCATTTATTTTAGGAAATGTCTGCTAAAATTTTAAGTTTGAATAACCATAGTCTATCAATTGTTCAATCAAATAAAAATGGTGTAGGATGCCCAAAGTATCTAATTCAGTTCACAACTCAAACAATTGCACAAGTGCTTATTCCCAGAGTGCTTATTCCCAGGTACACTCACATATTTGAGTAGACCGAAATTTATGTACACTTCTTGTTTTGACACAGAGAATATTAAAAAACACATATATTCAAGAGTCAGGATTAATAAAAAATATTTTGCTGCTTCATCAATGATAATCTTAATGAAAAGTAACATTTCATTTTTTTCTGTGGAAGTGCATGGCAGAAAATTTGGAGCCTACATGTACTGCTTGGTACCACCACTCTGTGGTATGCCAAAGTATCTGCAATTTTTCTAAGTGTCAGCAATTTTGGCCACCCTTGCTTAGGCGCCATCAGTGCAAATCTCAAAGCAGTGAAAAAGACATACTATGTCTTAATATTATTATAAAGTAGCTTTGATTTTAGACTCCCTGAAAAGTTATTGGTGTTCCTCAGGGATCATGGGGCACAGTTAGGGATCTGTTGGTCTAGTTTGGTACTGGAGACTTTCCTCTGTGGGCTTTCTTTTTTTCTCTGGGCTCCAATCCAGAGATTTTCCTGGGTAGTTCTGGATTACAAGCTGTTGCTTTCAGGATTCCATGTCATCTTTTCATTGTTGCTTACCTCTTTGTATTCTTACAGCACAAAATTTTTATGATAGTAAGTTTTTCATAGTCCTTGCATATATAAAAGTTCATTCATTCCATCTTTACACATGATAGGTTAGCTGAATATGGAATTAGAGTTTGAAAGTGATTTCTGTTTCTCGTTCATCACAGTAAGCCCTTAGTAGACCCTTTAAATTTACAGTCAGCCCTCTCAGTTGTTTGAAGTATCCTTGCGTTATTTCTTTGATAATTTATTTTCTATCTTTTTTTTTTCCTGGAACTTCCATAAGCCAGTTGTTGAAACACTTGGAAATATCCTTTAGCTTTCAATCTACATTTCTAACTTTATTATTTTGAAATGGAGAGCTTTTGCTTTGTTGCCTAGGCTGGACTCAAACTCCTGGGCTCAAGCAATCCTCCTGCCTGAGCCTCCCAAGTGGCTGGGATTATAAATGCATGCCACTACACCTGGCTCTAACTTTTTTTTAAAGTATTTTCTATCTCTTTCACTTTTTGTTCTACTTTCTAAGTACAGTTCACATTGAATTTTCCTTTTGTTGAATTTTTTATTTTGAAGTCACATTTTAATATTGAAGACATCTTTCCTTGGCTTTGAGGGTTCCTTTTTTCAGAGCAAACTTTTCTTGTGTTATGAGGCAGTATTTTCTTAAATCTCTCTGCAAATGTGAAATAAAGTTTAATGAAGTTTCTTTTCTATTTCATATGTTAAATTTTCACTTCCTCCAGTGTCATCTTTACCTGTTGATATATCTTGATCTCTTTCTTTCATGAAGGAGGCTTTCCTAAAAAAAAAAAATCTAGTGATCTTAAATTGTCTATTTATCTTTAGGAATGAGGCACTAAAAAGTTAATTTGATGTTGTGAGCACACGGGTAGGTCTTGCCAACTCACAGATTTTATATTCAAGTGCTCCTTAGGAAGGTAGACATTATTTATACCAGGCAATCTCTAGAAGCTGGAGAGTGTAGGTCTCAATTTCTATGAAGAACTTTTTTTGTGTGTCAGAAATTCAAAATGCAGGGGGTAAGTGTGGTGGGATACCAACAGTTCTGTACATTACCTGCCAATCAATTCCCCTGTTTCCAGCCCAAGTCTTGCTTCTATTCTCTCACCTGTGGCATGATCTGGGATGCTCCAGGACTGCACAGAGCAGGATGGGTCTCTCCTTAAGCCCGCCACCTATATGTGTTCTGTGGCCTCCTCTTTCACACTCAATCTCTCTTCCATCTGCTTTCCATCCTCCAGAAATCACTGACATGAAGCCATTATGATGGCTTGTCTCCTGGTGTCTTTGTTGTTGTGGTTTATGTCTTTAAAAAATTATTTGCAGTGAGGTGCAGTGGTTCGTGCCTGTAATCCCAGTACTTTGGGAGGCTGAGGCTGGCAGATCACTTGAGCCCAGGAATTCCAGAACAGCCCGGGCAACATGGAAAGCCCCATCTCTGTAAAAAATATGAAGATTAGCTAGGTGTTGTGGTGCATGCCTGTATGTCCCAGCTACTAGGGAGGCTAAGGTGGGAGGATCACCTAAGCCCGGGGAGGTCAATGTTATAGTGAGCCAGGATTATGCCACTGTACTGCAGCCTGGGAGACAGAGTAAGAGCCATTCTCAAAATATGTATTTTTTAAAATTTGTGATTATTTCCTAGAGTCTTGATATAGAAAGGGGAGAAATGCATGTGCTCATCATTCCACCATTCTGAACCGGTCCCTCTCTCCCTTCCTTTGGCTTCTCAGATAAGCCATTTCCCCAGTTTTCCTCCTACTGGGCTGACTCTTTTGTGGGCTCCTACTTCTGTATTGATAGATCAATATTTGAGTTTCTCTCCTCTCTGTACTCTCTTCCTGGGCAATCTTCTTTACTACATTGTTTTAAAGTGTTTATGGACACGCTAACAGGTCTCTGCTGTGCATCACCCAATCTTACTTATGGACTCCAAACTCTTTATCCAATTGCCTATTTGAAATTTCCACTGCAATGTTTCATAGATATTTCAATCGTTGGTTTCCAGTATCACCTTCTCCAAGATAGTGCCTATATTCAGGCTTCTCTAGCTCAGTAAAGGACTCTACCTCTGCAGGGCCTTTTCGTATCCTGTTTCCTCTTCCTGGAATACTGTTTTATTCTCTATTTGCATGGCTTCTCATCCTTCCCATTATTCCACCTCCATCTCCACTTACAAGCCTCCTACCCAGAGAAGCCTTCCATGATTACCCTACCTAAGGCTGCTCCTTCTGTCCCTCCATCCCTTCCTCCCTTCCTCTCACAAGTTAGACTGTCTCTTGACACTCGATGTTATTAACCCTCATAGAACTTTTCAAATTTGAAATTATTATGTTTCTTCCTTTTTCTCTTTCTTATTAGATACTGAGGTCCACTGCAGGTAGGAACTGTTCTGTCATATGTATAAGCTTTTCCAGCACCAGCACAGTGCTTGACACATCGGAGGAACTTACCAAATATATACAGAATGGGCATATTAATCCATTCTCACACTGCTATGAAGAAATACCCAAGACTGGGTAATTTATTTTAAAAAAGAGGTTTAATTGACTCACAGTTCCACATGGCCTGGAAGGCCTCAGGAAACTTACAATCATGGTGGAAAGCACCTTTTCATAGGGCGGCAAGAGACAGAATGAGTGCCCAGCAAAGGGGAAGCCCTTTATAAAACCATCATATCTTGTAAGAACTCACTAACACAAGAACAGGTTGGGGGAAACAGCCCCGATTCAGTTACCTCCATCTGGTCCCTACCATAACACGTGGGGATCATGGGAACTACAATTCAAGATGAGATTTGAGTGGGGACATAGTCAAACCATATAAATGTGTCAAAATAAATAAATGCTGAAATCTCAAAAAGCTTACTTATAATCATCTGAAACTTGCCTTAAACGGGTCTCAAAAATACTATAACAACTCATCTTATTGCTTATTTAATTTTTTAAACTGGAAACCTGAACATGGTTCAATTAAAACTTATAATTTCTGTCTTTCAGTTATACTTCAATAAAACTGGCAAACAAAAAACAAACCAAACAAAAACAACCAAAAACCTATGACTATAATGCTTATGAACACAGCTTAGACTGGAATACAATATGGGTACCTTTTAACTGGCATTCATCATTTCCCGAAGGATTCCTCACAATCTATAGGCTTATAGCTCCAATTAAATTTTCTCTTAGTTTTTTCCTTTTATCCTTATTTGACCCAACTTTATGAAATTAACATGGTTTGTTTGATAAAGGCCACAAATACTCAGCTTAAAATGAATTATGAATCATGACACCACCTGAGAACACAGGAGTAATAAAGAGGCAAGACTTCCCTGCAAAACCCAGACAGCTCTCTGTATTTCACTCCTTTAAACCTGCCAAATAAATGTCACTGAATAGATTAGATGGATGGAGAAGATCTCACTGTCAGGAGGAGACATAGTCACCATGTTTATGTCAATTGTCCTGCTACAGATTCTTGGCTTGATTCCCAACACCCACTTCTTCAGGGAAGAAACACAGACATAAACTAGATTATGCAGAGAACTACGACTTGAGAATTGACAGGCAGGATTAGATACTATTCACGACTGTGGATGTGATATTTTGGACAGTCTAGTAATCACCACAGCAGCCCTCTATTATCTCTTGTTACTAGAAATAATCACTTGTGCCAGCCTTATAAATGCTATTAGCTAATGTCTTGTATGCTATAATTTTTGGTTTTAATGAAAACAATTCTTAGAAACTATCATATTACCCCATTTCTGATATAGTAATAAAAGCTATTTCTGTATAGTGATCAGAGCTTGTCTTATCACATCCAAGGCAAAGTAACTGCTTGGGGTGGGCATCTATTCTTGTCCCCCACCATCTTGTGAGCCACTTGAAGCCTTTTCAGTATCCTCCGGCAGGCTACTCCCATCCCATGGGGAAATTGCTCACAGGAAATCATACTTACCTTGTAATGCCTTCCTCTGGTCCCAGGGGAAGTGTAAATGCAAGTAGGAGGGGCCCAGTGGAAGGGGGGTCTAATGGTTGTCTGGAGAGGTGACTATAACAGAGCCACAGGTGGGGAGGAAGTTGTGCTAATTAATTGGATCTGATTCTCTGGCTCCCTTGATCTAAGCCCAAGATGACGCTGCCTTCCTCATTGTGCTCTGGCTAAGCTTAAAAATGCTTCATTATAAATGAGGCTGAATGAGTTTTAGCTCTGAAGTCAGACCACCTAGATTTGAATACTAGCTCTGCCAATTCCTAGCTGTATGACTTTAACAAGTCATTTGGCCTTTCTGAATGTTAATATTCTCATCTGAAAATCTGCATAAACTTGGAATTCTGTCCAAGAGATTTAATCGTCTTTGTGACAATGAAGTGAAAAAGTTCTTAAAACTGTGGTAACATACAATGAATGCTAAATAGATATTATTAGTTGCTATGGATATTGTGGCTATCTTCCCATCATTCATTCCCTTTTCTCTTAGAAATGACCCCATTCCTGTTTGGGTTTGCATACCTACCTGTAGAAGGTCTTTGTAACTTTGAATGAAGCACTACATATTCAAGATTCTTGGCTCAAAATACCTCTGGTTCTAGTCATGGGGGCCCTGGCTCAGGCCTAGCTTAATCAGCATAGTCCCACCTCATGGCTATGGATATTGGCTCTAGAATGGGTTTGTGGTCAAATTTTATTCAATGAAATTTAAGGTGATCGTTTGGGACTTCTGGGGAAGAAGCACCCTTGCTTTTCTGAGAGGTTTCAGAAGGGCAGTGGCGTTATTATTGGTGCTATTACTATTATATTATTATTTGTGTATGCCTATTCTAGGTTTTCTTAAGGATTCTGACATTAGCTTTTATCACCTATAAGCCTGCTGTAGAGAGAGGAGTCAGAACTGCTCATAAAATAGACCACAGGGATTCACTGAACTTCTCCATGAGCAGAGGGAAGGGACAAGTTCAGAATTTCCACAGGATACCCCATAGTTCAGGCCCTTTGAGATCAGAGTGTGAAAGGAAAAAAAAATCTTGGGACCCCACACTCTGTATGCTAACAGGAAACATTGAGCTTGGGAACTGAGACAACTGCCTTCCTTTTGTTCCTAAACAGACAGCTGCAGTGATAGAAGGCCACACATCTCCCCAGGTGGCCTCCGTCACAAGTTACTGGCAAGGAAATTCCTTGTTGGCCCCCTAAAACAGAGTTCTGTTGAATCTCACCTTGACAATGTAAATGTGTAGCTTATCACAGGTACAGAACAAAGACAGACTAGAAATCAACCCTACATCTACCCTGAGATAAATGTATATTTAACCTCTTCCTGTGCTCTATGCTTACTTTATCCTACGTAAAAGGCAGATCTACTGAATGCCAGATGAATGTATAATTGAGTGCTTCTCTTTCTGCTCCTTTCACAGGTAACATGTGGACTCAGTGAGTGCTAACACTTGCCTCACTACCTACCCCTGCCATTCCCACCCCCATTTTCTTTCTTCCTTCTCCTCCTGCTGCTCCTTGCCCTTTAAATATTGAAGTACTCAAAACCTCTTTGGAAAAAGCAATCCTACTGTAGCTTGTATCTCTTTATCCTGGGTGTGTCCTCAACCTTGGCAAAATAAACCTCTATGTTGATTGAGATCTGTCTCAGACACTTTGGTTCACAAAGGTTAAGGCACAGAGCAACCTGGGGCCCAGTGTTGCACCCCAAGAGCCTTTCTGAAAATGCTTCATGAATTTTTAATGGCCATAGGGGAACAAGTTATGTGACTGAATGGGTGCAAAGCGTGTCACCCCCAAATATACCGCTTTGGCATATTGACTAATTTGAGCTAAAGGAAATTGAGAACCAATCAATGAAGGAAAAGCTCTTTACCTCCCCATCAACTACCTAAAAGAAAGTATAAGTTTCCTCTTTTGTAAAGGAGATTTATATTTATAAAGAAAACTTTTATTAGTAAAGGTAATGTACCAGGAAGAGAACTACTTAGAGAAAAGTTAATCACCTGAGAGACTTTTACTTACATAACAAGGCAACTTTTATTCACCATACCTTTCCTCCCTCTACCGTTTCATAATTTATCTCCACCTGCCTCCCCGCTCTCCAAATCCCCAAACCCCTATTCCTTCCTGTAGCTCAGAAGGAAATATAAGTCTCAATCATCTGGCTGCTTCCTAGAGTCTCATGTATTTGCGGGACTGCCACACATACATACATAATTAAAACTACTTTTCTAATTTTAATTGTTAGAACAGCCAGAGAACCTAAAAGGGTAGATGAAAAAAATCTCTTGAGAACACTGCAGTTGTGAAACCTGTTATTTGAAACCCAGTTATGAGGTACTAGTGCAGGCATCAGCAACCAAAGGCATGTGGGCCAATTACCAGATAGACCAGTTTTCATTGTCAGGGGGATCAATTGCCACCCCACTCTCGCTTACACCCACCCTCTGGACCTGCTAGACAGTAAAAACAGCAGCTGACGAACGTCTCCAGCCTCATGTTGGCAGTTAGGTTTATCCACCTTTGGAAGACAACCTCTGCATGCCAGGTTTCAAAGACTGCCAACCTTTACAGCACAGCACAGTCAAGCTAACTCATATTTACAGTTTTATTTGTTGTTGTTTCGTTTCCTATGATGCTTATATCTTTCTTTAACTTAACTAAGTGGTAATTAGGTCTAACATTTATACTTGATTAGCCAGAAACACCAGATTACAATTCATTGGCAAAAGTGAAGACCTCTAAAAGGTATTTAGCATATAGATAATATTTAAGTAGGGACATAGAAAGAAGATAATCAAGCCTGATTCGAAACAACCTTTTGGAAAATGCTTCATGAATTTTTAACTGTAAGAGAGCAGGAACTGGTTTTTATGACTCAGCTGAAGGATGGTTCTTCATAACCCACTGTTTTCATTTAAAATGTACCAAAAGAACATTGCCTACTAAATCATCATTATCACTGGCTGTAACACCTTGGGTTTTCCTTGGAGACTTGGTTCTGAAATATAAATTTGTAAGAAGCCTCAGATACAGGAAAAGAACCATGATGAGAGCCAACAGAGAGCAATCCCTCCATCTCTATGCCAACTTTGCCAAAGAGAGAGCTTTGCCCAAGAGAGAGCTTTGCCCTGGATCTGGTTTCTAAGTACTGTATGTAACCCCGCTCAAACAGAAAAATCCTGGCTAATGTATTGCAGCGGCCATGATGATCTGACAAAGCATCAGTGAAAGGACCAGTTCTCTAAGCAATGTAACACACCTGTGATCCATGTCACAGAATAGACCTGCCCTCAAGGAGTTTACAGCCTAAAAAGTGACTGTGTAGCATTATATCCCTGTGGCAAAATAGAACACATGAAGAGTCAAAGAAGCAAGATGAGGAGCGAAGATGAATCCCTCTTCCATAATCAATATCATTCCCACTTTCATCTTGGACCCTCAGAGACAAACAGAGCTAGGCAAGAACACTTAACAAGGTTAATACACAGGAGGCCTGAGTTTTACTTGAGCTCTAACCTTTATAGCAAGAACCAATATTAACCAACACGTGGGCTGAAGACATTGTGTTTGAAATGTAAGAGTCTTCCTTAGCTACTGACTGCCTGTGGTAGTGGGAAAAACATCTTTTGTCTAATTTTGAGGGGCCACCTCTACTTCCCTAGTATTAAATTGCAGTCTTAACTGACTGGTATATCCAGAATAAAGCAGCAGGTGGCCTAGTATAGGGTTCCTTTTGCTCATGCTTTCTGAGAAATAGGCAACTTGGGCATAGGAACCATTTCCAAGGTTGAGAGATGCTTCAGGGCCCATAGCCCGCTGCCTGGGCCATAACACCGAGCCATCCCTATGTGGAATATATGGGTATCTAGAGTGCCAAGCACGAGCTGGTTCCCACTCCCTGCTGGAATGGCTGAGGCCCTGACCCCTTCAGTCCCAGGGAAGTGTTAAAGCCCCTCTACTCCTCAAATTGACCCAAGTTTGCTTTATTCAAACTTTGAAGTCCCCTTCTGCCTTCAGATACTTTACTGTCATTACCTTCATGAGCTTATGCCTTGAAAATAACGTGGAAACCAGGTTTACCTGCTGGATACCTGGCAACTTCTGCTTTTGGCCTCCAAATTCAAGAGTCTGTTAGGCATGGGAACACATGCTTAGCTGCCTTTTCAGTATGGGGAAGGCAAGGGTATAAACAGTGTGAGAATAAAATGCAAATCACATTCTCAGTAAGTACATTGTACTGTCACACATTTGTCTGTGTGGCCCAAGAAATTCAGTGATCTATCCCTGTTTCCTATACTAGTTTTAAATCCATAGAAAGGCAGGACAAAAGAAACCCATATCTTTTTGCAGAGATTCCCAGCTATCCTCACATGTATACTCTTGATTTCTTCCTTGTAGTAGAACTGCCAATTTAGCTGAAGACCAGGGTACTGGTAATAGAGACTACATTTCCCAGCTTCTTTTGCAGCTAAATGTGGCATTGCAGCCAAGTTTTGGCCAATGGGAGGTTCAGTGAAAAGGTATGTAAATTCTATGTGTGTAAAGTGTCCTCAAGAAGGGACATGTCCTTCTTTGTCCTTCCTTTTTCCTGCTGGCTGGAATGCAGTTACAGTGCCCAAGCCTCCAACGGCGACCCAGGGCCATGTGGTGGACATTGCACATTGAAGGTGGAAGAGCAGAAGGACTGATGTAGTCCTGGCCCTGACCACCTCACAGAGCTTCACAATCAGCCCTGTACTGCCTGCCTGCAGACTTCTTCCACCCAAGAGAAATTAGTTCCTATCTTTAGAATAAACATTGTTATGAGCGATCCCAGCTGCTATTCCTCAAGTGGCTGAGGAGCCTCCTGGCTTGGAAGTTATCCTAAGCAAAGAGAGAGTGGGACACACAAGCTTAGTGTGGTCACTGGGGTGAGTGGGGCGAGTCTGAGGATACTGAACATGTAACACTTAGCTTATTTCCAAAACCTGACTTTCTTGGTTTCAAACAACAATATGAGAAGAGTCTGAAAGTTAAAATGAGACTCATTATGTTTCTTAAGTTATTTGGTGAGACTGGGAACAACTTCCACACAGCTTGGGGGCCTGCATAGCATCCCTATGGGGAGCAAGAGGAGGCAGTGTTGGTGGTGGCAGTGGCTCTAGGACCAGCCAGCAGCAGTGCCATGTGTGGGCACACCAGGCAGCACCTCCCCCTGGCACCATTAACTCTTACAGGTGAGGAAAGTTTTCAAACCAGCAGGAGGCTAAGCCAATGGAGGGAGGTTTTCCAGTGGAACTGGGAGCACTGGAGGCAACATAGCTGCCCTTTGACCAACAACCTGGGTGGCAGAAGCCAGGCCTCTTTAGCAGCAGACATCTGTGGACGTGAGGAAGGGTCAGGAGAAATGGTGGATACCAAATGGATGCTGAAAGAACTTATCATTTTGAAACATGTTACATATTCAATATCCTCAGACTCACCTCACTAGCCCCAGTGACCACACTAAGCTTGGGTGCGAGACTCTTTTTTCTTAGGATGACTTTTGCTGGGAGGCTCCTCAGCCAACAATTGAGGAATAGCAGCTGGGCTCACTCATAACAATGTTTATTTTAAAGATAGGAGCTAATTTCTCTCAGGTGGAAAAGTCTGCAGGCAGGCGGTGCAGGGCTGATTGTGAAGCTCTGTGAACACCCTCCAGAAATACTTGCAAATGGAATGGAAAGGTTTGCAAAAGGTTTGAGGTCCTATGATGGTTAGTGGGGGTCAGCACTAGAGAAAGTTTATTATCATTAACGTGACCCCTTTTCACCCTGAGGTTCAGGAGGCCCAGGAAAAGCATAGGTTACATTTTACTAAAGTCTCTTTAGAGATGAATATTGTTTTTTTCACTGTGAAACATTCATTTTACCAAAATACAGACTTGACATAGGCTAAAAGGGTCCTTTACAACCTCCTAACTCTGTTGTAAATTGGATAATAGAGATTTGCCTAGAAGAAACAAACAATGTCTTATGTATAGACTGTGTAGGAGGTAATAAGTAGGTGATGGTTCTGACATGTGATTCTACTAGAAGTGGGGGGAAAAAACACTCCAAGGACACATAATCTGCTACATTGTAAAAGTAACAAAAATGGAGAGTGGGTGGCTAGCCAAGAAAGCAAATGTGTTTATTTAGAAGAGGCACTTGATAATAAAGGTACCCAATCCAATGTGAGAATTAAGACCTTGAAACCTCTCTTCTGAAGAAACATTAAATAAACAGAGTTTGACCTTTCTCTAGTCATTTTATTTATTTTTATTTATTTTTTATAGAATGACCACATATTTATGACTATTTTATTCATATACAAATGCAAAAATACCAGAACACTAAACAGCAAAACGTTAACTTTGTTCATCACTAGGTAGTGAAGTTACAGGTGATTTTTTTTTTTTTTTTTTTTTGGCATTTTAGGTTTTGCGGTACATGTGAAGAACATGCAAGATTGTTGCATAGGTGCATACGTGGCAGTGTGATTTGCTGCCTTCCTCCCCATCACCTATATCTGGCATTTCTCCCCATGCTATCTCTCAACTCCCCACCTCCTGCTGTCCCTTCCCTATTTCCCCCCAACAGACCCCAGTGTATAGTGCTCCCCTCCCTGTGTCCATGTGTTCTCATTGTTCAACGCCCATCTATGAGTGAGAACATGCAGTGTGTGATTTTCTGTTCCTTTGTCAGTTTGCTGAGAATGATGGTTTCCAGGTTCATCCATGTCCCTACAAAGGACGTGAACTCCTCATTTTTGATGGCTGCATAACATTCCATGGTTTATATGTGCCACATTTTCCCTGTCCAGTCTATCATCGATGGGCATTTGGGTTGGTTCCAGGTCTTTGCTATTGTAAACTGTGCTGCAATGAACATTCGTGTGCATGTGTCCTTATAGTAGAACGATTTATAATCCTCTGGATATATACCCAGTAATGGGATTGCTGCGTCAAATGGAATTTCTCTTTCTAGGTCCTTGAGGAATTGCCACACTGTCTTCCACAATGGTTGAACTAATTTACACTCTCACCAACAGTGTAAAAGTGTTCCCATTTCTCCACATCCTCTCCAGCATCTGTCTCCAGATTTTTTAATGATCGCCATTCTAACTGGCATGAGATGGTATCTCAATGTAGTTTTGATTTGCATTTCTCTAATGACCAGGGATAATGAGCATTTTTCCATATGTTTGTTGGCCTCATGTATGTCTTCCTTTGTAAAGTATCTGTTCATATCCTTCGCCCACTTTTGAATGGGCTTGTTGGTTTTTTTCTTGTAAATCTGTTTTAGTTCATTGTAAATTCTGGATATCAGCGCTTTGTCAGATGGGTAAACTGCAAAAATTTTTTCCCATTCTGTTGGTTGCCAATTCACTCTAATGACTGTTTCTTTTGCCATGCAGAAGCTGTGGAGTTTGATTAGGTCCCATTTGTCTATTTTGGCCTTTGTTGCCAATGCTTTTGGTGTTTTGGTCATGAAGTCCTTGCCTACGCCTATGTCCTGAATGGTTTTGCCTATGTTTTCTTCTAGGGTTTTTATGGTGTTAGGTCTTATGTTTAAGTCTTTAATCCATCTGGAGTTAATTTTAGTGTAAGGTGTCAGGAAGGGGTCCAGTTTCTGCTTTCTGCACATGGCTAGCCAGTTTTCCCAACACCACTTATTAAACAGGGAATCCTTTCCCCATTGCTTGTTTTTGTCAGGTTTGTCAAAGATTGGATGGTTGTAGATATGTTGTGTTGCCTCCAAGGCCTCTGTTCTGTTCCATTGGTCTATATCTTTGTTTTGGTACCAGTACCATGCTGTTTTGATTACTGTAGCCTTGTAGTATAGTTTGAGGTCCAGTAGTGTGATGCTTCCCGCTTTGTTCTTTTTGCTTAGAATTGACTTGGCTATGTGGGCTCTCTTTTGGTTCCATACGAAGTTTAAGGTGTTTTTTTCCAGTTCTGTGAAGAAGGTCATTGGTAGCTTGATGGGGATAGCATTGAATCTGTAAAGGCTGGTTCAACATACGCAAGTCTATAAATGTAATTCACCACATAAACAGAACCAAAGACAAAAACCACATGATTATCTCAACTGATGCAGAGAAGGCCTTTGACAAAATTCAATAGCCCTTTATGCTAAAAACCCTCAATAAATTAGGTATTGATGGAACATATCTCAAAATAATAAAAGCTATTTATGACAAACGAACAGCCAATATCATACTGAATGGGCAAAAACTGGAAGCATTCCCTTTGAAATCTGGCACTAGACAAGGATGCCTTCTCTCACCACTCCTATTCAATACAGTACTGGAAGTTCTAGCCAGAGCAATCAGACAAGAAAAAGAAATAAAGGGTATTCAATTAGGAAAGGAGGAAGTCAAATTGTCTCTATTTGCAGATGACATGCTTGTATATCTAGAAGACCCCATCATCTCAGCCCAAAATCTCCTGAAACTGATAAGCAACTTCAGCAAAGTCTCAGGATACAAAATCAATGTGCAAAAATCACAAGCATTCCTATACACCAATAACAGACTTAAAGAGAGCCAAATCAAGAACGAACTGCCATTCACAATTGCTACAAAGAGAATAAAATACCTAGGAATACAACTAACAAGGAACGTAAAGGACCTCTTCAAGGAGAACTACAAACCACTGCTCAACGAAATAAGAGAGGACACAAACAGATGGAGAAACATTCCATGTTCATGGTTAGGAAGAATCAATATCGTGAAAGTGGCCATACTGCCCAAAGTAATTTATAGATTCAACGCTAACCTCATCAAGCTACCAATGACCTTCTTCTCTCTAGTCATTTTATATAGTACAGTGAAGAGCTGCACAAATCCATTCATTCATACATTCATTACATCAAACATTACTTAGTCATCTACTATATTCTAAGAATTATGTGCCATATGAAGGCAGAGAAAATTCAAAGATGAATAAATATAATTCTTGTCCTTAAAGATATCAAGATCTATTGAGTGAAGAGAGAGAAAGAAAGACAAATAAATAAATCATTGTAATATCATGTAATAAATGAATCTAAGTGACCATGTGGGAACAAGTGTCACAAGTCTTATGGGGAACATGTGACATGGAGATATGTGATCTTTGACTTGGTCATGAACAAAATAAAAGACTTTATTAAAGACACACAAGTCAGGTAGGGCATTGCATACTAGGCCTTGAGACATTATGGAGAACATTACTTTGGGAACATGAGAAAGAGTTTGGTGTGTGTGGAGTAATCGGGGAATGACTGGGGACTGGGTAAGATGAGGCCAGAAGCACAGGTGGGGCCAGGCTGCAGAGGATTGTGTGCCATGCTGAGGAATTGGACTCATGCTTTTAGTAGTGGAGACTCTTCGAAGGGTTTTAAGCAGCAGAGTGAGACGATCAAATTGGCTTAGTTTGACAAGTGTTCAGTCAACACTTACTGTTTGGTGTTGAGCACTGTTCTAGGGATTAAAAGAAGAGCACACCTCAGGGAACTCACAGTCCATGGCAGAGGCAAACATAAACATGCTGGGGTAGTGGTCTACACAGGATGTGTTGCGCTTAGCTCAGCCTGGGGGATTCAGAAGAGGTTCCAAGAGGCCCTAAACTGAGTATTGAAGGACTCATGTAACTAATATTTAGGATGGCATAACTAGGCAGACATTTATTCAGTAAGAGAGGTTTGAGAGGGGGAGAAGCCAGAATCCAACATGTCAACATGTTTTCCTTCTTAGTTATGCACGGAGCATACACACAGAGACAAACACACACACATACACACAGAGAGTCTGGTCTGGTTGAGGTGAAGGGTTTTTTTTTTTTTTTTTTTTTTGGACATTATGAGTTGAGGCTCCTATGGGGCATCTGACTATATATGTTCAGAACACTGTTGGAAATTCAAATCTGAACTGCAGAAGGGAGAAGGGGACATTTTAGGAAGATGGCAGACAGAGCACATTCTCCATTCTCCCCCTTTCACCTCTGGAAATAGCAGAAACAAATAGAAAGTAAAATAACTCCAAATCAGTGTTGGGAAACAGAATGGGAGATGCTTAAGGACTAGAAATCATGAGAAATCTCTGAGGAATAAAAGATGCATTCGATCTAAGAAAATCACAGTCAGCCTAAAACTCAGGCAAAAAAGGAATGGTTTTGAGGGAGCCTCAAGTACAAAACCTGCAGGTGTGAAGACCAGGAGGAAATCTTGGGCATCAGGGTGACTGGTTGGAGATATTATGGGAGTAGCCAAGTTGTTGGACAACTTTTTTCCAAAAAAGAATTTAAATACAAAAACATTCATGTAACACAGTGAAATAAGATGCAAATATATAGTTGTTTAAAGAAAAAAGAGAAAGAAAATAAGGATTAGAAAGTAAGCCTGGGCGCAGTGGCTCACACCTGTAATTCCAGCACTTTGGAAGGCCAAAGTGGGTGTGTCACCTGAGGTCAGGAGTTTGAGACCAGCCTGGCCAAAATGGCAAAACTCCATTCCTGCTAAAAATACAAAAATTAGCTGGGCGTGGTGGTGCACACCTGTAGTCCCAGCTACTCGGGAGGCTGAGGCAGTTTAATTACTTGAAACCGGGAGATGGAGACTTCAGTGAGCTGAGATCTCACCACTGCACTCCAGCCTGGGCAACAGAGCAAGACTACATCTCAAAAAAAAAAAAAAAAAAGAAAAGAAAGTAAGATGAAGCTAGGTGTGGAGTATATTAAAAATCATGCCATGTTTTGCTACAAACTTTCAATCAAAAACAAAAGGAAAATGACTAAATAACTGACAGCATCCAAAGATGCTGCTTGCAATCTGATTTACACAAGCCTAGTCTGGAATTCTGCTCATGTTCAGAGCAGCCATGGGGTTAGATGTGTGAACAAAGTGAACCACCAGGTACAACATATCTGCTTGGTGCCAGCTGCTATACCGGTTTTCTAATTTAATATTCATAACAACTTGGTCCTGTTTTGGTATCAAACCAGTGGGCTTTACATTGTCTTTTATTTCTCCTCAGAGAAAGATGGTTCTATATACCTCACTCTCTGCCAAGTATTCATCCACACAAAATGAAAGTTGACTCTCTGTGTGTCAATAATCTGTGAAGAAATCTTCCAGCAGATTCGAATCAAATGACATTATCTAAAATTATTGATACTTACAGTCATTCTTTAAGACTATAGTACACTCTTTTGAGCCTGCTGTTGAGCAAGGTTCAATATCACTCTTTCTTATGAAAGGTTGTTTGGCCCCACACAAAGCCTGCTAGGGTCACCAGGAATCCCGTGTCAAAAGGTTAGCAACCATTATAACTGCTCGGCCATAGGATGCTGTCCACAGGTGCTCTGTGAGGATATACAGCTTGTAGGGAAGAGTCAGTGTTATTGTAAATTGGTCCAACCCCTGAGTCAATTCATCTGAAAGCTCAAATGTACATTTTAGGGTAAATCTATTCAAAACTTATCAAGAATTGTGTGTGCGCTGAAATAGGAAGTTGGTGTAATTTGGGTTCTGTATCTTTCAAGTACAAGTCTCTCGCCCTCCCAGATACCCCTTCATCTAATTGATATGCTTTTTGGCTAGCTAAGGTGTTCTTTGCAAATATGAATCCCAACAATATAATATCTGTAGAGGAGGAAGAGGGAAGGGTATGAGGTTCAAGTTGACATTAATGTATAATTAAATATTAGCTAAAATGTGTATAGATGACTAGAATTACATATTGTCACCCTAGTGTTAGTCTTCACTACTATGTTTTTTTCTCCCAAATTTAGATGTAAAACACTTCAGAGACAATACCTGATTTGAATCCTGGCCTCACCATTTTTTAGCTGGGTGCCCCTGGTCAAGGTGATTAATTTCTCTATGTTTCAGTTTCTTCGTTGGTAGAATGGGAATAATATTTGCTTTACCTTATAAGCATTTTTCAGCTTCAATGACATAATATCCACAAAGGGCTTAACACAGTCTCTGCAATGGGATAAGCATTTTAATCAAGACTAGCTGTCATTATTATTATATCACAACCCTATAGAACTTATTATAACAATGGCAGGTGGTCAACATGAACGAATGAGTGAAAGAGTGAATCCTATGGTATTTTATTAGCTGATGGAGCACAATCACCTGACCCTCTAAACTTGGTCTTCCCTAAAGGTGTTTTCCTGCTCATTGATGGAGCAATAATGAGCACAGACACATTCCACACTGTCAACTTGCTTTAGCATCCTCTAGCCTTCTGACACAACTCATCTCCAGCTACAATGAGTGCCAGCTTCATTTGTATATCCTTCTTCCCAAATCTCCTCCATATCTGATTTCACATGGAAAGAATCACAGGCAGAGTGTTTATGTAAGTCTCCATGGCAACAATCCATTCTCTGGTCTCCACGGTGACACTTGCAAACACTTATAACCTCTCAAATTCATTTTGTTTATTTGAAATGTCTACTGATTTGATTTATCAGCCTAAGCCATGCATAACAACACAAATCTACTTCTTTCCAAGCATAAAAAGGAAAGAGATAGAAGATATAATATTTAGGTCATGTTTTATATGGGAAACCAAAGCCAGCACTTTTATATCATTCCGTAAATATATAAGGAAGATGTAATTAGCACTTAAACATGTATACAAATTGTCTTTTAACAGTAGAAAAACTAGATTCTTATTGAAAAAAATAAAGATGTGTAGAACAAACGTTACTGAATTAGTAATTGGAAGATCTGAAATCTAGACCTAATTTTAAGAAATCCAATCTTTCCAAGACTGAAGATTTTCTTGGCAGATGAGACTGTAACTGCTAAAACCAGGACAGACCTGGGGAAATCGAGATAATTGGTCACCCTAGTGTGCAAACAGGAAACAGTCAGTTGATATCTCTGTTCTCATCTTCATCATGTCATTGAGGTATTAAAGAAAATCATTGCTAATCGCCAATCACTTCCAGCCACAGGAACACAGTGATTCGCAGCATCCTCATATCTGTTAACAGGTCAAAATGCAGATCTTTGTGAAGACCCTGATCGGCAAGACCATCATCACCCTGGAGGTGGAGCCTAGTGACACCATCTAAAATGTGAAGGCCAAGATCCAGGATAAGGAAGGCATCCCCACTGACCAGCAGAGGCTCATCTTTGCAGGCAAGCAGCTGAAAGATGGCTGCACTCTTTCTGACTACAACACCCAGAAAGAGTCGACCCTGCACCTGGCCCTGCATCTGAGGGGTGGCTGTTAATTCTCCAGTCTTGCATTCGCAGTGCCCAGTGATGGCAATACTCTGCACTATAGCCATTTACCCCAACTTAAGTTTAGAAATTACAAGTTTCAGTAATAGCTGAACCTGTTTAAAATGTTAATAAATGTTTTGTTGCATGGAAAAAAAGAAAAAGAAAGAAAGGAAGAAAATGAGAAAGAAAGGAAGAAAGAAAGAAAAGAAAGAAAAGAAAAAGAAGGAAGGAAAGAAAGAAAGAAGAAAAAGAAAGAAAGAAAGAAAGAAAGAAAGAAAGAAAGAAAGAAAGAAAGAAAGAAAGAAAGAAAGAAAGAAAGAAAGAAAGAAAGAAAGAAAGAAATCATTGCTGTGGTTCCTTTCAGACCTAATGTTTTGGCATTTTCCCCAGGAGCATCCTAGTTCACTGTGAGAATAGTGTGTCATACTTCCCAAATACAAATGCATGTTAGAAGTAGAAGCACATTTCCTTTAGAGCTGAGTCAAATAACTTGTCAAGTCGTGAACTCTGGCCAACTGACTTAATCATACACATTCTTCTTCATTGTTCCCCAACATTTTCATCAAATAAGGTCAATTTTTTTGATGGTGGGGAGAGGGAGTTAAGAGAAAATTGCATTTCTTTTTCAGAAACATTGTGTCATGTAGGACACATCATCCTGCCATTGCAAAACAACTTTAACCACCATTAAGAAACTAACTGACATGTAGACTTTTTCACCTTCCTAATTCTGCAAGATAAACGATACCTCTCAAAGGAGGTATCAACATGCTTCTTTATTCCATAGCAAATAAAAAACCAGCATGCCAAAACTATAAGGAGTTAATCCAAACAAGTCTCATTTTTTAAATTTTCACGTAACTGGAAAGTTTGCATGCTATTCAGGAGTATGAGAGATCAGTCAGACTGAGCAGAGATGTTTTGAACAGAGGAATGTATTGGTTTTTCCATTTCAGTTCACAGCATTTGTATGTCCCCTGGAACAATTTCCACTTGAAGAAAAATAATTGCTTTTGTAGAAAGAATATGCACATGATTATTTTTGTTCTCTGAAATGCATGGCCGCTATATAAGGAGATGCTTTATTCTTCATAGATAATTCTTCATAGATAATTCTTCTGCAACTTAGTGACTCTGATGCAAAATCATTATTGATATCCTTGGGTATGTATTGCTGGTTTATCTACTTGTCTGTCCATCTGTCATTATCTAGCTAACTAGCTATTTATCTTCATAGAAATTCTTAAAAAAGCATTGTGGCACACTAAATTTAAAATATTATTTATAAAACAACAATCATATAGAGAAAGTCTAAAGGAAAAAACCCTTAAATATAGGATATTTCTTCGAAATCTTTTGGACTTATCTATCTTTATTTCAATTATATTTTCCCTAAAACTTTTAGAAACTTAAATTTTACTGTTTTTCTTTGCTATACAATTAATCCATTGCTTATTCATTTCTATAGCAGAATGAAGTCCTTTGCCACCTTCAATGTCCTTATTTTCCTCACTATTGCTCTAGAAGGGAAGGGATGTCTTTTGGAACAAGCATACTTTGCAACTGTATTATATTATAAGTGATCAATATTAGCAAAAAAGAGGTTTGTTTACCTTATAGGGTGCTGCACACTGAAGAATTTAAGAATCCATCTTTGTTTGTTGAACTAGGGGCAGGTACGGGTCTTAATCACAAGGAGCAGCACTGATGCCCTGAAGAAAGGACAGAGAGTGGCAAAGGGAAAAAGAGCTTTTCAGTGTGCATTCCTGGTGAATTCATTTTAGTCTAAAGGTCACCTTCAAATGAATAATAAAAAACATTTGAACCATTCTCTAAACCCCATGCATGCTTATGATCTCTTATGAATAAATTTGTGCTTTTCTTGCAGGGGATTATACCTTCCAAAATAGGGGGCAGGAGCATTAGTGAACTGCAGTAGAGGAATGGGCATGCCAAGGGAAGTAAGCCAACATCACTCTACTGCTGCAGAAAAAATCATGTTCAGACCCAGCCTGAGCTGTTGGGCCTCTTGGGGTGTCCTCTTAAGAGAGACAAGCCAAGGGGGCAGTGGTGATTAAGCACTGAAATTTGTGGTGTAGGACTATCAGGTGAGAGAATACATCATGACTCAGTAGAAATCTAGAAGAATGCTTTAAGACAACTTATCAGTGGTTCCACCTGAGATTTCCTTCAGACGCTGTTGGAGGAATGGGGACTTCGGACTCTTATTTTGATCCAATACAGAATTTAAAGAAGGGTGAATTGGTCTCAGGACAGGGAAAGTGTACAAGTGGAGCACTTTTACCCATTGCCAGAGTCTCTCCAGGAGCAGAGAAGAAGAGGAAGAAATGCTCTGGCTTTTCCCTCTCTCTTGCTCTCTGGTAGCCAACCCATTTACTGAATCTTGCTGCAAGGCAGAAGGCAAGGGAGCCTGGGAAACATCATTTCCTAAAATGCATAGTGGAACTGAAAAGGGCAGGAGTGAGTCTAGGAGAAAACAGAAATATTACCAGCACTGAGGCTGAACTAAATTAGGGGTTGCTTTTCCTCTCACAGAAAAGATGCCTGAAAGTAAGATATCGGACGCGAATACTGTGGCTCCAAGATAGCACCAGGAACCCCAAACCTCTCTCTCTTTCTGCTTTACCATTCACAGTGTGTAGCTGCCATTGTTGAGATCACTTTATGATCCAAAATGACTGCTGTTGTGTCATTTCTCACACTCACCTTTCAAGCAGGAAACAGGCTAGATGGACAGGATAAAAAGAGCTTTCCATATACATTCTTCTTCATTGTTGCCCAACATTTTCATACCCAGGACTACCAACTTATGCCTAATTAGCTATTCCTATTGACAAACTGAGCTTAAAAGTGTTATTTTTCAGTCAGGCAAATTGTCCTGGGTTTTTCATTTTTGAAGCACTCCCATCATTCCTCTGCCTTTAAGAAAAGAGAAGATTGGATACTGAACAAACCACAGGTAATCTCTACCACAGAAAAAGTAAAAGATTGACATTAAAGAAATAGCACTGGCCATGCACAGTGGCTCATGCCTGTAATTCTAGCACTTTGGGAGGACCTGGTGGACAGATCACCTGAGACCAGAAGTTTGAGAACAGTCTGGGAAACGTGGAGAGATGCTGTCCCTCCTAAAAAAACAAAAATTAGCTGGGTATGGTGGCGCACACCTGAAATCCCAGCTGCTCAGGATGCTAAGGCATGAGAATCGCTTGAACCCAGGAGGTGGAGGTTGCAGCGAGCTGAGATTGCACCACTGCACTCCAGCCGGGGTCTGGGCAATAGAGACTCTATCTCAAACAAACAAACAGAAGAGGAAATAGCACAAATACAATGGAGTGGCTGGGAGCATCTCAGACACAGGTATAAGTCTCATAATACAGTGGGATCCAAGGCAGGGGTGCTGGGTTAGGGTTCAGGGTTATAATTTTATATAGCTCTATTTCAATTTGAGTAGAAACCTGCAGAAATGATTAAACTTTGAGTATAGTTTTGACCAACTACATATAAGATTGGGTTATCTCTGTAGTGATAGAATACCCTTCCAGAGATTTGGATGCATAAAAGAAAGATCATTCATTCATTCATTCACTTATTAGAAATAGTAAGCAAATACTTGGACAGGCACTGTGCTAGGTTCTGGATAAAAGGGAGAATAAACAGCCATGCCTGCCCTCCTCAAGCTTACACTCATTTTTGCAGGCTCCTTAACCTCTGGCCCAGCATTCATAAATGAATAACCTGTGAACCACATACTTAAAATTTGTTTGTCCTACATAGTGCAGTATGAAAAATTATTTAAGCTAACTGATAGCAATTATGGGATGGATTGTGCCCCTAAAGATATGTTTTGAAGTCCTTAACCCCCAATATCTCAGAATGTGATCTTATTTAGAAATAGGGCCGGTGCAGGTGTAGTTAGTTACAATGAGGTCATACAGGAGCACAGAGGGCCTTTCATCCAACGTGACTGATGTTCTTGTAAACAGAAGAGAAGAAGCATTGACACCTACACATACTACAGAAAAGTACTCTGTGACAGCCAAGGCACAGATTGGACTCATGCAGCTGCAAGCTGAGGAATGGCAAGGATTGTTGACCGCTGCCAGAAGCTAGGAGAAGGCAAAAAAGGATTCTATCCAGAGTCCTAGAGAAAGCATGGTCCTGCTGACATCTTGACGTGGGCTTCTAGCCTCTAGAATGGCGAGAGAACAAATGTCTGTTATTTTAAGCTGCCCAGTTTGTGGTACTTTGTTATGGCAACCCTAGGAAACTAACAAGCTAAGATTTTTCAAAAACTCAGGACGTTTTCTATAAAAATTGAGACTTTCATTTTCTCTTGGAATAGAGCAGATCTGGCAAGACTGGACACAAATTTTACATGGCAACGGTGGTGAAGCTGAGTAACTACCATCTTCTCCAGAGGTAGCACTTGACTGGCTTACTTTTCTGTGGCTCTTAAAGGAATTGTATTTATACCCAGCTGCCTTCAGCTAAATTGTCTGCTTCTGGTCACAGTCTTACTTAATGTACTTGACCGGTGACTTTTGTGCTTTCAGAGGGTAACTGATTTACCCACATCTCAGTGGAGATTTCCCTGTCCATCCTGGGCAATGGCGTCAGCCCTGCATTCTATTCTCCGCTTTGTATTTCCCCATAGAACCCCTATCTTCTATTTATTTTAACATCAGTGTTTTTTATTGTCTGTCTCCTCTTGCTAGAATATAAACTCCCCAAGGGCAGATTATGTGTTTGTTCTGTTCACTGTGGTAGCTCCAGTGCCTACAGCAGTGACTTGCTCATGAATAAAGAAGCTATGCAAAAACTGAGATACACTTCAGAAATCCACTAATGCAACCCCCACTAACCAGGGTGGGAGATAGAGAACATGAGTTGGCAAAGGTCATACAACCAATTAGTAGCTGAATGAGTAATAATCAGGATCCAAATGAGTGATAAGCAGATTTTCTGTCCCCAAGTCTCACGATTGTTCTGTGGTTTCAGGCTGCCTCCCTACTCATGTAGTCATTGTGCTTGGATCTTAAGTACAGAAATATCAAGATGATAATACAGAAATGATAGCCATTATGTATTCCATCTAATTATTTATCTGCTAAGTGTTTCAGAACAAAACTGAAAAAAGAACTTCATTTGTGTTCCTAATATCTGAAAAGGTAACAGGAGATTTACTTCCTGTTTAATGATTATTCATACTAAAGATTTAGTGACTAATATTAATACTAAAGAGTTAATTGTTATGGTTTAGTAAATACTTTAACTTCAGCTTTGGAAAAGAACGTGGCTGATGATATCTTGATAGTCATATTTTGTGTTTCTTGTTAATGAGGTGATATAAAAGAGTAGATTCCATCCACAAGATTTGAAATACAATATGATGCTAGACAGTCAAATGATGGTTTTTCATTAATTAACTTACTCAGTTTTTATAGAAAAGGTCTGTCTAGTTATCAAAAAGAGAATACCAAGTCACAAAGAAACGACTATCTTTCAGTCATTCGTTTATTTAACAAAATGTAATGAGGTTCTACTATGTGCCATATCTCTCCAATCATAAGCCCTACTACCTTTCTATGTCTTAGAAGCATGTTTTCCAAAGTAGCTGACTGATTGAGGAGGCACCTGCAAAACATACAGCTTTGTAAGTTCCACCCTAGATCTACAGAACTACAATCCCGGCGAAAGAATCAGAAATTGTATGTTTCCCAAGAGTGCAAGTTCATATTTATTAGGCATGTGTTAGTAAGAGTTTTAATGGGAGAAATGGACATTAATCAAGTGTTTATACTAGTACATGTGCAACTGGTTAAATAAGTACTATGGAAAACTGTATAGAATGGTTGTTCATTGGCTGTTCAATATGTATTTATTGAGCACCTCATGTATATGAAACACTGCTCTAGTGCTAGAGATACAGCAGCAAATGAAGCAGATTAAAATTTCTGCACTCACAGAAATTTCATTTTAGTGATGAAAACAGAAAATGAACACATACTCAAATGGAATAGCTTTATTTGGTTTTCATGCTATTTCCTTTTGAGAATACTTTCTGTGCTAGGTCACCAGGCTAGGAGGAAAAGAAAGGGCAAGAGGTTGGATGTGAAAGTCTTTGTTTTCCTGCTACTCTGGGGACCAAGCTTTAGAGGATGAGAGAGAAGCACTCAGATAAATCTAAGGTGATTTCGGAACCAAAGTCTTGATTTGTCTTTCTCTAGACCCATTCTAGAAAGATTCCATGCTTCTCAGAGAAGCCCAGAGGCTAGTGTTGAGCCACTATCTCCAATAGAGCAATTAGGAGTAGAGTAACATTGGCTAAGAAAAGTGCTTGAAAGATAGTGTAAAATCTTTCTATTTCACTGATTCTCCAAGGTTTTCCTTGGAGTGTTGGGATTTAGAAGTTCCTGCATGTCTGGGAAGGGAAGGGTTAAGAGATGGGTGATGGCGTGCAGAAATAGCTGAGAGTACTTGCTGGTGAAATATAACACAATATTCTAACATCATACTATATTTTAAACAAAAATATTATATTGTGGATAGAATATAGTCTTTGTTTTTTTTGTGTTTTTTATTTGGTTTTATTGTTTTATTACCTCATGAATGGGAAGAACAAGGGCTATGGGAGGAGCAATGTGGCAGTGGCTGAGAGCCACAGTGTGGACCACCCAAGCCAGGAGTGGATTAGAATCAGACCCAGGAGAGACGGACAGTTTTAGGCTGGAAGAGACTTGTAAAAAATTATGAATATTTTCAAAGATACATATAAATTAAATAGCATAATAAACCCCACATATACATCACTCGTATTCTAGATTTTTCTCAGTCAAGTTTTTTTCTATCATCCATTTCCTTTTTTGGATAGAATATTTAATATAGAATCTCAGACATAATGTCATTTTATTCCTACAAACTTCAGTGTGCACATCAAAAAATATAGGCAATTTTAACCATTACCACAGTGCTGTTATCACACCTTAAACAATGAACAATTGTTTCAAGAATTATCTAATATACAGTTCATATTAAATGTTTCTGATGGTCTCAGATTGCCTTTCTGCAGCTGACTTGTTTGAATGGGGATTTAATCCACATACTGCATTTGGTTATTACGTCTCTTAAGTGTCTTTTAATCTAGAGAAGTCCCCTTGTAATCACCAAGAGTAGGAACTTAAGAACAAAACAAGGTCTGTTGGAAAAAATAAACTGTTAACCTATTTTGCTCACCTGAGCTTCAGTGTAGACATTCTCACTCTGCTACAACAATAAGAAACATTAATAATCGTGGAAAATATATCATCAAACTGGAAGATTACTTTAGGAAATTTTCCTGGGCAAATTGTGTTTACTGAAAAGCAGCTTGAATCTACTGGAGTAAAGGCTCTTATTCAGGAAATATTTCTATGCACTATTTGCAAAGGCCATTGGATAAATGTGCCCCTTATTTTCTCAGTTGCCTTCCTATAAATCCTGCAAGACTCATCAGCAGCACCTACTCTGACTCACAGAGTATTAAAGCTTATTGAGAAATAACTTGGACTTCCCAGAAGACTAATTTACGTCAGCAAGCAAAAGGATAATCACAACCATAAATCTTAAATCTATCCATGTGTACAGCTGGCTTAAAAATAATAAATTCGATAGTATGTTGTGACTTTCAACCAAAAGAGAACTTTGCATTTTTATTTTTTTAAAAAATAATCCACAACGTTTTAAAACTCCTTCAACTTTATTGCTGTTTATTTCCTGCTACTGTATAGGGTAATAGCATGTAAATTACAGCCAAAGGTGCAAAGTTCATTGTTAGCATCTCTTTGTTCTGGTTTAGGGGTTGTTGAGAAACCAGAGAATAAATATTTTAAGAAAAACAACAGAAGTTAGACAACAGTACTAATACATACAGAAAAATTTTTCATATGAAAAAGCATTATCAGTCTTGATTTGTGTAAATTCCCAATTTTAGAAATTAAATTCATTCCTTCTTATTGATTTATTGGTTAATTGCCACAGAAGTGCCTCTGGGAATGATTCCTAAAAGTGGTGATTGAAATGATCCTCTGAAATGCAGACTGTTCCCATAGTCAACCCAGCTTATTCCCGTCCATGCTCATGTTATATTTCTTTGGCAAAAGATAGATTATTTATAGAAGAGGTACCATAGCTCAAAGCATTCTGCTTACCTTTTGTTGTCAAGGTAACAACTTAGATTTTTCCCCTTTGGTTGAAAGGTCAGATTTCTGATGGTATGAGTCACAGAGCTCAGGGAGATTTCAAAAATTGAGATAGCACTTTTTCAAAGATGAATTAAAAATCAGGCTTATACACATCCAGACCATTTAAAATTGGATTTGAACCAGTGGATATTTTGTAATAATTAACCCTGAAACCTCCGTGGTTGTGCTGCAGGGAAGCATGGGTCAGTCACTTCACTGCTTGCAAAGATCCGTTCCTCAGATTGCAGCCCTCTTGGCTACCTACTGGGTCTGTTCTTTGCCGGTCATAATTGCTATTTCTCTTTTGCATGAGGTGTGACAGAGATTATTTAAGGTATTTTATCTTTAAATTACAGACTTAGGAACTTGAAAAATACAATGGAGAATATTTTGAGATATTGTAATTGGGCCTGACTACTTTAAGCATATGTATTAACTATTTAAATCTCTCTCAAAACAACCATCTGAAGTAGAAAATGTTATTATTCTAAATTCATCTTTACAAACAAGGAAAGGAGACACAGATTGGATAAGCAATCTACTTCAGGTCATATGATTACGAAGTGGCAAAGGCAAGATTTGCTCCCCTCCATTTTAATTAGTAATTCTGCACCCTTAACTACTCTGCCATAATTTCTCTTTACAAGCTTGTGACTCTAATTAAGACCCAGGAAGAAACAGAGGTGGCATTCTTCTCAGGAGGGATGGAAGGGGAACTGTGCCTTCCTGAGACCCTCCACCTCCCACAATACCCTCTCCCTGATGTAGCCCCTCTCTAACCCATGCCTACCCTGTACTATCCAATAAAACCATCTACGGGCCTTTAAGGGAATTTTTCTTTTCCAGGCTACATTCTCCCAATCACATATCTGAGGGAAGAAGAGAGGTGAATAAAATTCCAGAAACTCACTTTATGGCCTCTCCAAAATTCAACTGGGTGCCTCAAGTTTTAAAGTGTGGTGGATTCAGTATGCTTTAAGTTTCAGGCATGGTGACTGCAATCTACTCCAGTTATAATTATAGCTGACTCAGTGCCTCATACTTTCCCACATTAGCTCTTTCCCTTCCTCTCCCCTCCCCCTGGTTCCATAAGATGGCAGGAATCTTTGGTCAGGATTCCCTTGATAGTGAGACAGTTCCCTACATACGTGTTGATCCATCTGACCCTCACTGGTATCATTCCACCGAGAAAAGTCAAACAGAAAGGGGGTTGATGCTTCCTCCAACTTCCTCTTGCTAATACTGTCATAGTAAGGGGTTAAAGGTTTGACTGTTACTCTCATTTGGGCTTAATTGTCTTAATCGGGTACTCTGATACTTGGTGCCTCAGCTTAGCTCTTTAAAACATTGGTAGGTGCTCAATAAATATTAAGCAAAAGATTGAACAAATGAACCAATAATCTCTTCAGGAATTCCGCTAAGTACTTCAGTCACTCCATGAACATTTTTGAAATACCTACTATGTGCCTGGCACTGTTCTAGGTTCTCAGGATCTATACAAAGATTCCTGCCATCAAAGAGCTTGTGTTATGTGCAGCCTCTCATTATCCCACTTCATCCTCACAGCATCCTGGAGGGGAAAAATGGAAAACCAGAAAGGTTCATACTTTGTTTAAGATCATAAAATGTGTAGGTAGCAGAAATGAAATTGGAAAAATCTCTCATCTCTCTGGTGCCATGGCCTTGTCATCCCAAACCACCAGGGCAGAGTTTAACTTCTTTTCTGATCCCAGGGAGCTAGAATCCTCAGGTACTCCAAGGTCAGGGAAATCCTGGCCTATCCCTTCCCAGGCATTCAGAAGGCTGTTAGAAGGAGCCTGAGGAAGCCCATAAGGTGCCCTGTTGATGAAGCCCTGTGGATGTAGCTTCCACCCAGCTGGTGGCAGTAGACTGACAAGGCCTGTGCACCCAAGACCCTTCTGTTCTTATGTCTTCGGGAGCACCTCTACTGGTCCTTTTCACCTAAGATCTCTAAATGAGGCCCCTTCAGCCTCAATGCATGGAAGCAGGGCATAGAAAATGGAGGCAAAAGAACTGAGAGCAAGTGGTGATTCTATGCTCTTCCTTTGTCAGCAGAGTTCTAAAAAAGGCCCTTCTCTCTAGGCTAAAGATGCAGCAATGACAGAACAGGATTTAATAATATTCCTTTTCCTTAGATTTTATTTATTAAGTATTTTTTGGAGACGGAGTTCTACTCTGTTGCCCAGGTTGGAGTGCAGAGGCACGATCTCGGCTCACTGCAACCTTCACCTCCCAAGTTCAAGTGATTCTCCTGCCTCAGCCTCCTGAGTAGCTGGGATTACAGGTGCCCACCACTACACCTGGCTAAAGTTCTGCTACTTTTATTGCTCATGATCCTATGTCTAAAAACTTTGCTAAATGATGCTCAGAATTTTTATTTATTCTTTGAGATTGGGTGCTTTCATGGCAAATATGACCTTGAAAATGAAGATTCTTTTTTTTAACACTGAAGTTTTCGGCAGCTTTTTAAAAAGCTAAGCACATGTTAACCATTTGATCCAGCAATTACACTCCTTTACATTTATCCAAGAGAAATGTAAACATGTGTCCACACAAAGACTTACATTGAAATGTTCATAGGAGAGACGCTATAGTCAAAAACTGGAAACTGGTCCATCAACTGGTGAATGTATAAACAAAATGTGATCTACCCACAATGACCACAATGGTACCTGACTATCAAAAAATAACAAAATATTGATATGAGCAGCAACATGGATGAACCTCAAAAACACTAGATGCAAAGGCTACATATTGTTTTATTCCATTTATATGAAATTTCTAGAAATGGCAAAACAACAGGCACAGAAAGTGCATCAGTTGTTGCCTGGGCTTGAGGTGGGTGCAGAAATCGACAGCAAATGGCAAGAAGGAATTTTGGAAGTGATGAGACCTTGAGGAAAGCGAACTGTGGTGACCATTGCACAACTGTGTATATAATTACCAAACCTTGTTAAACGGTACACTTCAAGTGGGTGACTTTTATGGTTATATTATACCTCAATAAAGCGATGAGAAGGGGGAAGAAGAAGAAGTTATTTAGGCAATGGTCTGTCTTTAACAAAAATGAACAAAAAACGCGTTAGGTTAAGAAAAAACAAGTATTCTAAGCACAAACTATTTCCTTGGGATATGATAGCAAATTTAAAATCTGCTCATGAGGAAATTAATATTTGCTCAAACACAGTGATCATCTGACATTTCAAGCTGGTTCCTGTGTGGGTGGAAATGTGCAAGCACATCTGTGTTACCCTCTTGGAATTCTCTGGAGGACTTTTTTTTTTTTTTTTTTTTTTTACAGAATCACAAGATAAACTGCCATCGTGTATGGGAAATGAGAAAATGAGACAATATCTGTGCTGAACTGGATGTGCTGGTAAAGCCCTTTTGGAAAAGCAGATGGGGCCAGATAGAGTTGTGGAGAGGGTGGAGAGTGATACGGCAGGACTGGCAGCAAGATCTGAATTTTCCTCCCTCCAGCTGGCCTGCTGAGAGGACCAATGGACATAAGGAACAAAGCATGTCATGGGTCCTGCATTCGAACAATATCAATCGGCCCTCAGAGAAAGCACACTATGGCCAAGGTGGCATTTCAATAAAGCAGACAGCTGCCTTCTGGCCTGCATGTCAGCCTCCCTGCAGCCTGGAGAGTCACTCCTCTCTCTGTGGGAAAGCCTGCTGGAGGCATATTGGCTGGCAAGATGAGGTTTCTTTTTCCATTTTCTTCTTCTTCTTTTTTTCAAAAATCAGCTTGAAGCTCATTAATGTCAGGAATGAGGAGTGAAGCGCTCTTATGAAATCTGAAAGGTGGAGTGCAGGCCAGGGGAAGGACAGTGAAATGGAGGAGGTGTTCGAAAGGTGGGATGAAAGCATGTGGAGGGGAAGGCGTGAGCCCTGTCATCTGGCTGCTGCGCTTGGGCTTCTATTCCCTCAAGTGAGACTATCAGAAGGAGTCCGCATTTTTCAATAGAGCAGCACGACATTAAGCGAATGGTTTCTGAACACTGGCACTTCAGAATGTGAGGTCTCTGCGGGTGGGTTTTATGCCATGCTCTTTGGTTGCTGGAATAGAAATCCCACGGGAATTCTGTAGCAGCAGCAGCCTTTGTGGATAGCAAAGAGGATTATGTGAGGTGGGGAAGAGCTTTCTTTCCCCCTTTCTTCTTTTTTTCTTTTTCTTTTTAATGGAGGCATTCAATTTCCCAGAGAAATGGAACCATGTCTTCACAGCCAAAGAAAAAAGGGAGGTTTAAGGCAGAGCTCAAATAATTCAGGCCAAAGAGGATTTGTGCTGGCCGCACAATTTCACCTCCACCTTACATAGGAGAATATATTGTGAACAAGTACTTCCGAGGCAAAAAAAAAGGAGGAAAATGAGCAAAGAACACAGACAGACAATTCATGAGTGAGGACATATAAATGAGATTCACTGTAGGAAAATGCTTGAAACTCCTAGTAACTAGTGAAACACAAACTAAAGCAAACATGAGATATCAGTTTTTACATTTCTAATTGAAAAAAGGTTGAAAGGTATTATAGTACTGAGAATACAGGGAGGAGGCCTTCCATATATTGCTTGTGGGAATGTGAATTACAGTAGCCTTTTAGTAAGGCAACCAACAATTAGCTTTTTAAGTCTAAAATGAAATCAGAAAAGACCCCCAAGTTCTCCTCTTTGTAATAAACCTCACAGAGATGAAAAGCACCAGCTTGTTGGATAGCAGAAAAACTGGAAACAACCCAGAGCCATGAACCATGAATCAAAGAGGCATAGAGAACTATGGTGCATCTAAATTGTAGAGCACCATGTAGATATATAAAGAAGTGAGTTGGAGTCATATTTATCAATCTGGCAAAAATTTCCATAGTCTTTTATGTTTGCAAATGATTCTAAGTAATATGTATAGTAGATCTAATATTTAGTAGAAAACATAAACCTCCATCCCACTTCCAAAAGCATATAGAGGTCAATGTTTAGATGGATAGAACAAAGAAAGGAAGAAAGAAAACAAAACAAAAAAAAAAAGGAAAGGAAAGAAAGAAAAGGCAAGAGAAAGAAAGAGAAACAAAGACTAGGCAACTAGGTAATCTTGATTACCTTAAGGGATTAGGATGGAGAAAAGCAGTAATTTTTAAATACATCCTTGAATTGTTCATTTGTGACAATGAACATGCATTGCTTTTTAGTTAAAGCATTTCTTTAATTGATTTTTAATTTTAAGAAATAAAAAATTTAATTAAAATTAAAGAATTTTTTTAAAATTAAATTCCTTTAATTAAAAAAAGAAATACTGCTATAAACTCAGTCCTGTATTGAGATCCTACTAAATTTAGAACCATGTTTCTGCTATCAAACAGCTTACAACCTAGTTCAAATAATAATATAAACAAAAACAGCCAGAGCAAAACAAATGACAGTACATATCAAGATACTCTCTGCCTTTGGAGGTGGGATAACTATGTGGGCCAAGGCAAGAGGGTAGAATTACGTGTTATTTTCATTTGATGGAAGAGAAGGTAGTCACAAATTTGAAGTACAGGATTTGTGTTATGGGTACTGTGGGAGAAAAAAAGTTAACTCTACAGGGTGGATCTATCAGATCAATCTTGCCAATTGTCTTTTTTCAAATGTTCCAAATCTTGTGACCATTTTTTATGTGGAAAAAAATACAGTCCTGTGTCACTTAACAACAGAGACATGTTCTGGGAAATGTGTTGTTAGATGACTTTGTTGTATGTCTATCATAGGTGTACAGCTCTTATACAAATGTAGCCTACTACACACCTACATACAATACGCTACAAAGCATGTTACTCTACTGAATACTGTAGACAATTGTAACAAGTCACTAGACATAAGAATTTCTCAGCTCCATTATCATCCTATGGAACCACCGTTGTATATGTGGTCTGTCCTTGACCAAAATGTTACGCGGCACGTGACTATACCAAAGGAGGTGTTTTAACATTTCCTATTCTAATGGTGGATTTGTCAATTTCCTTTTGAATATTACTTAAATTGGGTGATAGGTTCATTGCATTATTTATCTCTGTTTCTTCTACTTTTTTAAAAATGGGATTTATTTGGTGTACATAGAAGCAAAACAAATTTTCCTCCGGTCAATTTTTGCATTTTGTATTTTTGCAGATATTGTAAATTAAGAATTTTAAAATCTTTCTGGTGAAGTTATCCTATTACAATTGTATGGTTACCATTTCTATCCCTAGTAATGCTTTTTATCTTAAAGTAAATTTTGTCAGATATTAATGTTGTTCCACAAGTTTTTTTTTTTTTTTTTTACTGATATTTAACTAGTATGAGAAGTTTATGCCTTTTTTATTTCTTAGGTATATCTCTGACTAATTGTTTACAGATAAGAGTTTCTAAAAATCTATACTTCCAGTTTTTAAATAGTCTTTATTGTGTACTGACATATTTAGGCGTCTTTTGTCCTATATTATTTCATATTTTATACTTGTCTCAGGCCTTTTCATTCAGTAACCTCTTTCCTTGTCTGATGCCTCTGGTATATGAAATTTTTAAAAAATCTAGATATGGCCTCTCTGCCTAAGTTTTCAGGTTGACATCACAGCCAGGGACTCTACATGACTTTGTTAACTTTATTTTTATTTGCACTTGGTGCCACACTGTTCAGCCCACTCCACCTGATTCCACCCTACCCAGAGACCTCATGGAGCCAGGTAGATCCAGTCCCGGGGGCCACTCTGTCTCTTGGAGGAGTGGTCAGGCATTTCTTGTCATCTTGACTCTAGCCATTGGATTCATCTTCATTCCTGACTTTTGTAGCCAACATGACCTCAAATTGTTCCTTAAAATACGTCTCTTTTCCATCATCTATTTCCATGATTATTAACACAACCTACATTTAGGTTCTTAGCACTTCATAGTTACACATTTAACAGCTGTGATCCCATTTCCCTAGCTAGTGATTAGTTATGAATGTAAGCACATGACTTTGCTCTGGCTAATGTTATGTAAGACAAAATCACTGGGAGAGTCTTAGAAAAAAGTTTTTCTCTGAGACAAAGGGACACACAAGGAGAGAAATGAGCCTTCCTATGTTTGGAGGTGATTCAGAAGCAATATCTGAAACTGAGACCACCATCCTGTGACCACAAGTGAACAAGCTTGAAGATGAAAATCAATACACTGACGAACAGAATGGTGGAAAAGCCTAGGTTATTGACGACGTCGGTCTTAGAACCAGTACAACTAGATCCACATGTTGTTGAGGCTAATTGTAGACAAACATTCCTCTACCTACAGCACAAAACAAAGTAGCTTAGAATATGTGAGCAGCCACTACAGAGTGCAACTGTCTATAAATATGTTATTAAACAGTTAATTATGCAGGCATACCTTGTTTTATTGTGCTTCTCTTTACTGTGCTTTGCAGATATTGCATCTTTTGCAAATTGAAGGTTTGTGGCAACCCTGAATTGAACAACTCTATAGGCACACTTTCAACAGCATGTGTTCACTTTGTGTCTTTGTGTAACATTTTGGTAATTTTCACAATATTGTAAAACTTTTTCATCATTATTTTATCTGTTATGGTAATCTGTGATCAGTAATCTTTGATGTTACTATGGTAATTATTTGCGGGGGGGCACAACCTGTGCCCCTATGAGGCAGGGAACTTAACTGATAATTGTGTGTGCTCTGACTGCTCCAAGGACCCGCCCCTCTCCTCTGGTCTCCCTATTCCCTGGGGCACACAATATTGAAATTAGGCCAGTTAATATCCCTACAATGACCTCTAAGTGTTCAAGTGAAAGGACGACTCACATGCTAATCTAACTTGAATCAAAAGCTAGAAATGGGAAAGTCATGTTTAAAGCCCCATGGGCTGAAAGCTAAGCCTCTTGCACCAGTTAGCCAAAGTGTTAAAATGACAACAACAGATTTAGAATGTTACATAAATGTAGTTGATTAAGCAGCAGCAGGGTTTGAAAGGATTGACTCCAATTTTGAAAGAAGTTCTACTATGGGTAAATGCTACCTAACAGCATCACAGACTACAGACAAATCTTTTACAAAAGGAAGAGTCAACCCATAAGGCAAACTTCATTGTTGTCTTATTTTTAAAAATTGCCACAGCCACCTCAGTCTTCAGCAACCACCACGCTGATCAGTCAGCAGACATCAATGTAGAGGCAAGACCTTCCATCAGCAAAAAGATTACAACTCACAGAAGGCTCAGATGATTGTTAGCATCTTCTTAGCATAAAGTAGTTTTAAAATTAAGACACACACTTTTTTTTAAGACAATATGCTATTGCACACCTAGTAGACTGCAGTATAGCGCAAATATAACTTTATATGCACTGGGAAACAAAAATTCTTGTGACTTGCTTTGTCGCAATTATTTATTGCAATGTTCTGGAAAGAAACCCAGAATATCTCTGAGGTATGCTCATATAAAGAAAAATATAATGTCTAGAAAAGGATTGATGTTCATTTATATATTGTACCCGATCCCTCCACGCTCAGGAACTAGTTAAAAAAGGTTTAGCAGGTGTGGTTAAGAGGATTATTTCTGGTTTGATTCTGTTCTTTTTTTAAAATTTATTTTAATTTTATTTTTGTTTAACTCTAAGCTTGCCAATGTCTTTTTTCCTTGGACAGCATTTGTCTTATTTTGAAATCCACCTACACTCATATTAGAAACTTAGTAAAAACTACTTAGCGATTCCAATTTGAATTTGCAGCCATAGGACCAAGATGTTCTGAGTATAAGTCTATCCATATGCCAGAAAAACTTCAGGAACTGTTAATGTCTCTTCTTTTACAGAGATTCCACTTCTATCTTGATGTAGTAGGGTCGATCAAGAAAATTAGAAGCCACGGACCAGAAAGCTAGTTTCTTTAAATACAACAAAAAGAAAAGTTTTTCCAACTACCTCTGTGCAGTAAGAAATATTTCTTTCAAGTATCAATTTCAACTGTATAATGAATTATAATTTGATGATTTTCAAAAATAATATAGAGTAACAACAAAATATGACAAAATTAAGACTATCTAAAACACTAAATGGAATAATAATTCAAATAAAGATTAAAATGAAATGACATTTATTATGGATTTTGTAATCAATATGTAATTATATATTTAAATTTTACTTTATAGACAGAAGACACAGTCAAGAAGGTTAATTTCAAATTTTACGACCAGCCACTTTTGCTTTTTTATAACATATGAAAATAATCACTCTTACTACTTGACTTCAAACAGGGACCTATAAATTTATTTAGACAATAATAATTAAGAACCTTTCCTTTTTCAGGACAGTAAAAAAATTAAATGACATTGAAGATACTGCTAAAGAAGCTTCACTTCTTGATTATGGCCTCTTCATTGAAGATCTGTAGGAATTATTCTAATTAATATTCAAATCTTCCCACAGCCTCTCCCACAGCCTCTCTGTTCAAAGAAATATTATCTTGAAATAATTTTTGTGAATTCAAATAAAAATTTGATCCACAAGACAATTCTACTATAAAGACATATGCACACATATGTTTATTGCAGCACTATTTACAATAACAAAGACTTGGAACCAACCTAAATGGGTTCTATCAATTATAGATTGGATAAAGAAAATGTGGCACATATACACCATAGAATACTATGCAGCCATAACAAAGAATGAGTTCATGTCCTTTGCAAGGACATGGATGAAGCTGGAAACCATCATTCTCAGCAAACTAACACAGGAACAGAAAACCAAACACTGCATATTTTCACTCATAAGTGGGAGGTGAACAACGAGAACATATGGACACAGGGAAGGGAACATCACACACCAAGGCCTGTCAGGGGGTAGGGAGTAAGGGGAGGGAGTGCATTAGGAGAAATACCTAATGTATGTGGGGCTTAAAACCTACATGACAGGTTGATGGGTGCAGCAAACCACCAGGGCATATGTATACCTATGTAACAAACCTGCACGTTCTGCACATGTATCCCAGAACTGAAAGTAAGAAAAGAAAAAAAAGATCTACAAGACAATATTACCACAATCAAGTCTCCTAAATACTTTCTGTATAATTTTTTTATTACAAAATATCGATAACATGGACACACTTTTAATATAACAGAATACTTAGTTACATCAGTTTCCCATCAACCCACTAAAGTCATTTAATGATGTACTGGTCATTCCCACTGATTGGTGTGAAGCTCTTCTACTAATGGTTCCCATTGTTTCCACTGTATTATTTTTCTTGCCAGACTTAGTTCATTTGCAGCTTGAAGATTCGCTCTCCTACTGGGCCACCTTGAAGTTGGTCTTGTAGCTTTTTAACATCTGGTTCCACTTCAGCCATAGCCAGCTTCTCATTTGTAATCTGTTCTGTATACTTTTTATACACTTCCTTTTTTTTTTTTTTTTTTTGACAGCATCTTGCTCTGTTGTCAGTCTGGAGTGCAGTGGCACCATCTCGGCTCACTGCCACCTCTGCCTCCTGGGTTCAAGTGATTCCCCTGCCTCAGCCTCCCAAGCAGCTGAGACTAAGGCACTCGCCACCATGCCTGGCTAATATATATATATTTTTTTTGTATTTTAGTAGAAACGGGGTTTCACTGCGTTGGCCAGGATGGTCTTGATCTCCTGACCTCATGATCTGCCCGCCTCAGCCTCCCAAAGTGCTGAGATTACAGGTGTGAGCTACCACACCTGGCCTATGTACTTCATTTTTAAGGATTTGCTAAAGAACATCAAGAATCTTTGTGTACAGTATTCTTAGCCTCTTGTGTGGGCTTTTCATACAGTCAGTGGTGTTCCTCAGGGTCTGATTCTGTTCTTACTAGTCTGTGCTCTTCTTGTCACTATGTCCTTATATCAAGACTTTTACTATCACTTGCGGAAAAAAGTAAATCTCAGCCTCAGTTTGAGTGATAACTCTTATTTTAAATTCTAACTATTTTTCAAGTTACAGATAAGGAGGGGTTCTTCCTACATACTGAAAGCTACTCACCACAAGTTACCATTACTTTTATACTATATTGCTACAAGGTAGTTCATCACCTCTGAGAAACTTGAGGTTCTTTTCTTGTTATCTGGGGAATGGTTCAGCCTCTGCTTGGAATTGCTTTTGCTGAGCTATTCCCAACTCTTCTCTGTACTTTACCTCCATTCAATGAGTGATTAGAATAAGTTTGTTTGTTTGTTTGTTTTGAGACAAAGTCTCCCTCTGCCACCCAGGCTTGAGTGCAGGGGCATGATCTCGGCTCACTGCAGCCTCTGCCTCTTGGGTTCAAGTGATTCTCCTGCCTCAGTCTCCCAAGTAGCTGGGCTTACAGGCATGCCACCACACCGGGCTAATATTTTTTATTTTTGGTAGAGACGAGGTTTTGCCATGTTGGCCAGCCTGGTCTCAAATCCTGACCTCAGGTGATCCGCCCACCTCATCCTCCCTAAGTGCTGGATTTATAGGCATGAGACAATGCACCTGGCCTAGAATAAGTTTAGGCACTGCTGAAGAGAAAGAGCAGGCATGTTTTATATTTTGATGCTTTTCTTGGTTAATTTCAATGAATTTCTTCATCGCAAAAAAAAAAAAACGTGGACTCAACTACTGCCTGTGTAACACCATTAAACCTTCTTCCTGCTGAGATTCAAGCCTGGAGTCTCATAGTACACCCAGCATGATGCTTGGGTCGCTGGGGGTACATACGGGTTTAGAATTTCCAAGGGACTGAGCTACAGTGAGGTTTATTTTTACATCCTGCCCAACTTCCAACTGGTGAGTTGCAATTTAATTAGTGAGAAAGCTGAACCACTTTCCCTTATTCTATCTCTGTGAAGAGGCAAGATGGCGGTAAAACTAGATTGCAGGAGATAGGGACTGTTCACTCTATTCCTTACCTGAGAGGGCACAGCACTTTATCTAGGCTGAAGAGGAGAAAAAAATGAACACAAGTTCAACCTTAAAGAGAAGTGAAAATGGTATAAAAAATGTTATGAAACAGTATATAAAAATGGTAATTCCAAAATAAAAATAGATCAGAGTTAGATATTTTTACATGGAGGAATCTGTGACTTTCTGAATGGTAACAATTTTCTCCATGGTTTAAAAAAAATAAATCAGTGACATATAAAGCACCGTTTCTATCCTCCAATTTAGGAAGAATATTTGGTATAAAGAAAATAAAATTATTTGTAGCTTTTATCTGTAGCTTTACTGTATTGATCTTTTAAAGCATTTCTTTCTCTTTTTTTTTGGTAAAAATAGGGCCATCTTTATGTGACGTACACATTTTTAAAAGTGTTTTCACCACTCCCAAGTCAATTGTCCTGTTATTTTGGACTCTAACCTGCGTCATTTGATTTCACTGAAACGCTTGGGGCATCGCTATTACTACATTGCTGTAATTAATCATTTCCTTTTCAGTTAATCTGGCATGGGGCCTCTCTTTAGCCAAACATAGATGTCTCCTGTTCTCAGCTCATATTCTTTAGTTTCATCTACTTCCATGTGTGTTCTTCATTGGAGTTTATTTTTGTCATTCGGTCACTCATTACGTGATGACAGGAGGGTAGGCAGAAAGGTAATTGGCTGATAGGTGTCGTGAACAAGAGGAAATAGCGATCATGTTTATTAAGAAGAAGAAAAAGAAACCAGAACACACAAGAAATAACTTTCCAAAGATTCAGATGACTAAGAGGAGATCTTTCCTATGTAAGCAAAAAGTTTTGATGACAATGTTTCCTTAGGGGACTAATATACTAGGTAAAGTAGAAATAGACCCCAGTGGTTGATATGAGTTGGATGCAAACCTTCCATAAATATTTAGGAAAAAAATTGCTTTTATTATAGAAAATGTAAAACATATAAAACTAGAGAGACTAATATTGTGAGACAATGAAAAGTAATGAAATGTACTCAAGACCCATCTTAAGCAATCGTCACTTTCCTGGGATCTCTTAATTTTTTATCTTCTAAATAAGACTTCCCTGAAACTTCAGTTGGTCAAGCTTTAAGGGAATCAAAGCCTCCTTCAAGCAATCATAAGTGGGAGCCTTGAAGATTCCTACCCAAAATGCTTTTTTAAAAGGTGAATTATTTTATTTAAGCTACATACATAAAGAAAAATACACAAATAAAATGTATAGCTCAAGGATCCTTTATTAACTACATGTATCTCTGTAACAAACTCCTAGGTCGAGATACAAACTATTACCAGCATCCCAGAGTCCCCCTGTGTTTTCTTCCAGTTATTAGCTCCTCTGGAGATGAATGTCACACTGGCTCTGTCCCAGTACATTAGTTTTGCCTGTTTTAGAACTTTATAAAAGTGATTGAATTGTATAGTATGTACAAGGTTGCATCTGGCAACTTTCTGTCAGCTTTATGTTTGAGAGATTCATTGTAGTTTTAGTTCATTCATCTTCATTGCATATAGTACACCATTGTAGGGATATATCACAATTTATTTATCATTTTACTGTTAGACATTTGGATTGTTTTTAACTTGGGGTTATTACAAATGCTACTACTATGACTCTTCCTGTGCACATACTCCTATTTACATTTCTGTTGGGTATGTATCTGGGAATGGAATTATTGTGTCACAGGAATACAATCAGCTTAAATAAATACTGCCAGTTTTCGAACATGGTTGTTTCTATTTACATTGCCACCTACGTACATAGAAGTTTGACTTGTACAATATCCTCATCAAGATATGATATCGTCAATCTTTTATTTAAGTCATTCTGGTGAGTGTACAGAGATATCACGTTGCACTTTTAATTTGCATATTTCTGATGGCTAATTAGGTTGAATACTTTTTTCATGTTTCCATATTCTCTTTTGTAAAGTGCCTCTCTTGCCTATTTTTTTCTGTTGGTTTGAGTGTCTTTTCCTTATTGATTATAAGAGTTACATATTCTTGATAAATATGAGTCATTTGTCAGACATTTGTGTTGCAAATATCATTTCCTACTGAATGGCTTGCCTTTTCATTGTCACTGTTTTTTTTTTATAAACACAAGTGTTTTTATCTTTAAAATTTCTGATACTTTTTGAATTCTATTTAATAAAGCTTTGTTTATTTTGAAATAATATTTCATGCTTTCCTCTAAAAGTTTTATTGTTTTGCATTTCATATTTAGATCTACAAATTATCTGGAGTTGATTTTTTTTTAATAGTATCAGGTAGGAGGTTCAGATTTACGTTTTTCCTGTATAGGTATGCAATTAATTTAACATAATTTGTTGTGATGACTATCTAATCCCCACCACACTGCTATATGATTTTTGTCATTTGTATTCTTATATGCATGGGTGTTTCTGGACTCCCTATTCTATTCCATTAGCCTACTTGTATATGATTATGCCAATACTACACTGTTGCTCTTGCTTTTCAATTTGCCTTGATTGTGGATAGGACTCCTCCTCCAATTTTGCAGTTCTTCTTCTAGACTATAACTTGCTAATCCTAGTCCTTTGCATTTCACATGCATTTTGGATCACCATATCAATTTGTCTGTTTACATACACACACAGACAGCGCACACACACACACACACATACACACACACACACAACACCCCTCCTCTGAAATTTTGACTGGGATTATATTATTTGGATCACTTGGTTAGTGGTCAGTTGGGTTCTCTGTGTATGGCAGGTAGACAACTGCAGACAGAGGAGGCTAGAAAGGTAAGTGGGCCTAGCTAAGGCAGGGCACAAAAAGAGTATGTTAGGTATTTTGAACTTTGTTCCAAGAATAGAAAGATGCAGGGGACTGTTCATAATGGTTGATCATACTTAGAAAGCTCTTGCCAGTGGCTGGCTTTGTGAAAATAGAATTCTGCTTTGTAGAAGTATAAAGCATCCAGAAAGTATGTATGTCCAGATGCCATTTCTTACGAAGTCTAGTCTACAACTGCATTATACTCTTCATTACTATCTAAGACTACATAGAAGTGACTTCCAGAGGTTATCAAGTCCATCTCAGAAAAGTAGTTCCTTTCTTATTCACAGCCTCAAATTCATTGTTCTTAAACTAAATGGTACTAATAACCCACAGTCAGTTTAATGGTCTCTGTATCTATGCGACAAGAATGCCACCTCATAGCCCAGCTGTGTGGACACAGCAGGGCATCTCCATGGGGTTGATGGAGCCTATTGTCTAAGTAGTATCTTTATAGCCTTTCAGCAAACAGGAATGGGTACATCTCTAGACAGCTGTTATTTTTGATAGTCTTGGGGAGGGGATCATGCTGGTAATGACAGGAAGGGAGAAGAGAAGCATGCAAATTGAGTCCTACATAACTTTTATATCCAACATGACCCAGGATTCATATGTGCTTATATTGCAAACCCTTGGTGTCCCTGGGTCCTCTACGCTCTCCTGATTATGGATTTGTGTAGCATATGTAAGTGTGTATATGCATATATATGTAATATTATATACAATTTTGAAAATGTAGAGAATTATACACAATTATCAACCAGGAGAGCTATTCCCTACATAATCATTGAGGACATCACTCTCTGTGGTTGTGCATTACCCAATCTGCTCATTTGTAAATACAGCTCTACTGCTATTATGACTTTCTTTATTGATGGAAGAAGATCCTAGTCCAAGTTACTCTTTGGGCACACTTTGATCTGCCTCAATTTGGCTTAAAGAGTAGAACAGAAATAATTATGGTGATGATTCTCTATTGGAACCTAAATCTACATTTCCAAAAGCAAGACAAGAGTTTGTAATTATCCTCTCAAAACGTCCCTTTTCCTTACTCAGTCTGTCCAAAGAGCTGGATGGCTGAGCATGTGCCATGTAAACTGAAGGGGCTTTCCAGGAGTTTTCTGAATCCTCTAAGGATTACTAGTAAACAGCTAAAAAATTAATAGTAACAGGTTCTTCTGAGATCAAGTTTATACAAAGGTGGTCAGATCTGGTGTCAAATCCAGGTCTTCGTTCTATGCCCTCTTCCTTAAATCCAAGTTGCCTTTTGTGGTCCTTGGTATCATTTCCTACATAAATACCTTGCTTTGTGCAATTTTCATTTATCATTGAAATTTTAGTAGAATTGAGCTTCAAAAGGAGAGAGTTTGGATCTTGTTCTTGTTTCTCCCTAAATGTGCATTTTTAATTTTCTGAGTAAATTTACTAAACTTTTGTTAATGCCAGGACATTGGGAAGAGAAGACTTCGGTTGTAGAAGATTCTGTTACATCCTTCCTCCAAAACAATGATTACCACTTACTTGTGGTGCATTTGCATACCTTCAAAAATCTAAGAAGGGAAACAGAGTCCTCTCCAGTAAAGATCTACTCTAAGAAATCTACTGCCTCTATTTAGATACAACTATCTGGAAACTTCTCAAGACTGAAAAAAGTTACATCTCACTAGCTACACTACAATATGTAAAGTATTTGGCAATGTGCCTTGTTAAGCATTAAAGAAGTGGCAGTTATTATTAAGCTGTCACTATTTTGGGGTCTTGCATTTTTTTGACATTGGAAATATAAGATGCAACAGAAATAGTAAAATAAGGGAAGTGAAGTTTCATCAATGTATATTCGGCAAATACTTAGAGTTTTTTTAGCTGTTTCTTTTTAAAAATTCTGGATATCCTTAAATGCTGGTGGTGACTTTTTACCATTCAGGAAGAAATATATGAGTTCTGTTTGTCACAGAACACTAAATCCCCAGGAAAAGGGACTAAACTTCTCTAAGTCTTTTATGCTTACTTCAAACCTGTGTTAGACTATTGAGTTAAGGATAACTCTCTCCGTACACATTGAATTAGAAAGCAAATAACTTTTCTCTAAGGAGTTGTTTTTCTCAACCTCACTTGATTCTGTTCTGAAGCATAAAGTTGCTCAATAATTACAGTAACAGGTGATATTTTTAGCCATATGTCCAATTCTATTAAAATTTTATGAGTTAGTCATATTGCATAAAATTCCCATGTGTAAAGTTACATAAAAGCAATAGGAGGAGGTTATTAACGGTTAGTGGAATGCTAGAGAAAAATCTTACATAAAAATGTCTGCATTTTGTTCCTAGTGTAAAATGGCATATACCCCAGCCCTCTGCTTAACATTCTGTGTTTGGTGCCCTTTCCTGATGCCACCCTGATTTACAGCAATGACAGAATAGAAATTGAGTTTCATTCATATGCTTTCAGAAGTCATACTCCAGAATAAAATTTTGGATTTGCCCTTATCTAAGTGCTTTCTTCAAGAGGAATATTTCTATTATGGCTTTAAAAAGGCTCAAAGTAAGGGCAGGAATGTCACAAGGAGAGGCCAGCAGGCTATCCAAAGCCCCCTGAAGTGGCTTTAACTTGAGTTATCCTTATCCTTGGTCTAGGAATCTTGTTCCACAGGCATTAATGTCTGATTCAGTTGGTGTCTGAGAATAGATTTGTCTCATGGACCAACTGACTTTAACCCCAGCTCATGAGAGACCAATGTCTAAACAGCAGATGGCTTATATATTAATTTACGATGAGACTATAACTGATGTGGAAAATGGAGAAGACATCAGAAGATCCACATGGGCATCCAAATGATACTTTTTGATACTTTTGATACACATTGGCATTCTGGTGGTGGGTGGGAAGGTCCAATCCCATTATGCAGAACTGCCTCACATATTACAGGATGTTTTTCCTTCCTAGCCCTATACAGATTACAATAATGTCCCCCCAATCTTTACAGCAACCAAAAGCACCCTCACATACTCTTCACTGCCCCAAGGGAGGAAGGAGTCTACTTCTAGTTGAGGTCCACAGGTGGGCCTCAAGTGGAAAGAGTCAAGAAATTATAAGGACCTTTTTCTTTTGCACAGCATGCACAATTTTTGATTGGCTTTTTTCTTAGCTTATTTGGCCTTGTGCTTCTCTTTCTTTAGATAACCTCTTAGAGGTCCATGTCATAAATATGATATGATGCCCAGGGATGTCTCACAGGAAGCTACCTGAGGATCAGGATGGAGTACATGGAGAAGAATCAAAGAGCAGGCTCTAAGGGTCTGTGTTATCAATGTAAGTGCATCTTGGTACATTTTTTACTGGCAGAATCTGTCCCCGCCAAAAGATCCTACATAGAACTCCAGTGTAATCTTCAGACAAGAGTAAAGTGCTTTGGTAGAAATGCTGATGGAGTGAAGGGTAGGAGACAGCTGGAGGGAAACACTGCTCAATTTCCTTAGTAGTCACCCATGAGATAACTATATGAAACCTTAGTGTTCTAAGGATAACAATTTGAAAAACTCTGATCTAGGCTCATGCAGGGTTTGGTTGTTTCTGCTCATTAAGGTAGACAATCACACATGGATTTGAGGCCAAAACTCTACCTAGTAAAATGGTGTGTCAATGTCTGGAGTGTGTGGTTAGGAGTTTCCAATGGCAGATGACAACTGTTTCTAGATCTGCAAATTCAGACCTGGCTACCTCTTCCTCAGAGGGATGAGGTTACTCCTGCATTGGGAAGGATTACTTCTGCCTTCCTGGGACCATGCTTCTGGGGCTGTACATTGCCATCGTAGGATCCTAAATTCCCTTTGGTGCTCAAGTGCACCTCCCCATGCCTTGCTCACTGCTGACTAGATCCAGTAGTATTTTTAGTTATCTCTCTCCTACCTTTGAAGCTATTGCCTATTATTAAGGTGGGTTTTTATATAGCTGTCCAGATCTACTCTACTGATTTTGTTGTTTAATTTAGCAAATTGTATTTGTTTGAACCTCTCTAGAAGTTCAGAGGCATTCTGTTGTTGTCTCAGGGACTAGTAATCTGACTTCTGTAATTGTCTCTAGGTACAATTAAAGGGAAAAAAATGCAACAAAATCTAAGATATCAAAAGAAAACCTTAACTTTTAGTTGTAGTGTGTTTTTTGTATATCCCCAGTAATTATAAGGTGAATGATTCATAAATAAGGTCTATCTTAAATATAGAAAGAAAAACTTTTGACTGGGGTGAAACTGAAGAATTATGTACTCTCTGAGCTCTCTCCCTTTCCCCCTAGAACAAGTAAACTTTAGGTAGGCAACAAAGGAATTAAACAGCTGATATGACTATTATTAAGAAGATTCTACCATATCTTTTCTGACTTCTAAGGCCAGCGTGAGGCAAAACATGATTTTTTTCAATGGTCCCAGGTTTGAACTACTCATATTTGGGTGTCTCTTTTCTCCCTTCTATCCTTTCTTCCACTTTTGGTACCCACTGCCTTGTTACTCTATTCTTTAGGCCACCAAATCAGCTCTCCGATTTCTTACTTTCAGCTTCACTTTTTAATTTTAACAAAAATATTTAAAATAAAATTGCAAGCTGATTATGCCAGCAGAATCTTAGGCATTAGGGAGTTGAATAAGAATTATAAAGATGGTAATAACTTCCTAGAACGCCATGTGAGGACTTACCATCTTTCTTTCCACCCTTCAAAGAAGAGGAGTCGATGATCTGATTGGTCAACTTGGGCAACATTGACTTGTGAGTGTTAGTGTTGTTGCCACAGGTAAGAAAGCACTCCCTAGTCCAACATTCACTTTTCAATCCATGAGACTTGGTGGAGCTATGGCCTATCCTCTGTGACCTGGTGACCATTTCTCTCAACATGAATCAGAAGCTGCTTCACAGAACCTGAAAACTCACTCCTTCCTTTTCTCAATTTTCTTACTCCATGCACTTAGCCCAAGATTTCAATTTAAGAAATGGTAGAAGTTCTGCTCAGAACTTAATTCTCAATTATTTACTTCAACCTTTGTCTTCTCTAAGTTTGAATAGTGCATATGTGTATAGCTATTTATGGGAGTGTACTTTATTCTTACTTGGTTGTTGTTCTTTGCATAGAGTTCTCACAGGTAATTTTATTGACAGTACAGAGCAAAGGAGGAGAATTATGGGAAGAGAGTAGCATTAATTGACAGAGAAGGAACAGAAAAATCCTAGGTTGTGATCATGCTAATAATAAGCCTCCCAGCTCTACCATAATGTTATGAGCTCATCAGAGTTCATTTTTCAACCCCACGGTGTCTAAGGGCTCAAGATATTCTCTAACGAGAGAGAAAATTTCTTCTCTTTTTCTCTTACAATTTCACAGGTTAGAAAGAGGAATTTATAAAACTGAGATTAACCAAAACTGGTAAACATTCACAGAAACTGAGAATCATGAGTGGTAGAAAAGTCCAGGCTTATAATTAATTAATATCAATTTACCATCTGTTCCAGATTGACTAACCCATCTGGTGTCTGCTGCCAACTAGGATCAACACATGTTCCAGATGCCTCTGCTAAGTGTATTATTAAAGTTTGGTACTTGATATAAAAACAGATGTAGAAGGGCAAAGTATATGTGTTTAATCACAATTAAAATTGTGTTGTCTTTCACTTTTCTGACAACTCTAATCTATTCATATGAAATCATTAGCCGTGCTGCCAATGTGCTTAAGAGTGACAACTGGAGTGTGTTGGGAAAACTGGAGTGTGATGGTAGGCACAGTCATTGTTAATGTCAACCTTGGGTATAAGAGAGGAGTAGGCTCAGAGAAATTCAATCTCCTCATCAGAACTAGAGAGTTGTGGTAATGTAAAAAGGCTGGCAGGAGTCCTCAAAATCATGCTCACAATCACAGCTACTGAATTATTAAACATGTGGCTATGCAGGTGCTGTCCTAGGTTCTGAAGCTTGGAGCACAAGAAGGTAGACACAGCACTAAGGATAATTAATTGTTAGTAAGGCTTGAATCTGCCCCAAATAAAGCCTAGCGTGAAGTTCACATAGGCAGTCAAGAGGCTGCATGGTGTAGAGGGAACAGAACACTGAACTTGAAACTATAGGGTTTGGATGTGAGTCTTAACTCAGCACTTCACTAGTTGTGTGATTTTAGAAAATCATTTAACTTCTCTGAGCTTGTCTTCTTATCTTTGAAGGGTTATCACAAGAATCCCAATAAATTTCTTCATAAACTATAAATCAAGATAGATCTCTTTTATATTCTTTTGGAATAATTCAAGATACAAATGGATTTTAATAATCAATCAACAAAAAGCCTATCATGTAAAGTATCCAAATTGTTATTTCTTTAAAAGAAAAACAATGAAAGATTGGATTTAAGCCAGACAACTTACACCTAACCTCATCCATGAAAACTGAAAAACTTCCCTGAAAATGAAAATTTAGAATAATTCTTTTAAAAATATTTAATTGTTGTTAATTTTGTGGTTTTTTTTCTTTATCTTTTTCTTTTTTTTTGAGACGGAGTTTTGCTCTTGTTACCCAGGCTGGAGTGCAATGGCGTGATCTCGGCTCACCGCAACCTCCGCCTCCTGGATTCAAGCAATTCTTCTGCCTCAGCCTCCTGGGTAGCTGGGACTACAGGCGTCCGCCACCATGCCCAGCTAATTTTTGTATTTTTAGTAGAGACGGGGTTTCACCATGTTGACCAGGTCTCGATCTCTTGACCTAGTGATCCACCCGCCTCGGTCTTTTTTCTAATTAACCTCACTTTTGTGAGATGGCCAGGTTAGTACAGTGTGAATTTAATTTGATAAATATTAATGGAGAACTTGCTCTGTACAAAGTGGAGTGGCAGGCATGGAGAAGAGTGGGACTCATCCACATTCAGTATACACGGGCACAGCTATTTCACTTGACTATGGTCAGCATCCATTCTTATTTGTTAATGTTTGTTCCATATGGAAATTTATGACTTACTAGCTTGACCTATAGTTTCTTTAGTGCTGTTTTTTCTTTCCTGGCCATTGATATTAGCTTCTATTGGTTATTAAACATCAAATGTTGTATAATGTAGAAAATTTATCCTTATTAAGATGTTTACAAAATCAATAATACTATTACTATTTTGTAGATTGAGCCAAGAGCTCAGAAGTGATTGATGCATTTTCCAAGGAAGGGTGACTAGGATGTGGTGAAGGAATTGATCCCGGGTCTGTCTGACTTCAAATTTGGGCCTTTAGCCATTTCCTAGTGATGTTCAATAGGATTTTTTTTCCCATCATGGTTCTATTTTTCCTTGGGCTATACTCTACTTCTCTCTAGTACTTTCATTCTTCCTCCATCAGATTGTAGTTCAGATTGGAAGGCCACATTCACACAGTGAAAAGGAGGAACGTTCCTCTCTCACCATGAAAATAAAGTACAGTTATCCTATGACCAGACAGGAACATGTCAATCATCAGAACAGAGTTGGTAGTGATCTGTTATCATCAATAAAGAGCTTTTCTTCATTGCAAAATATTTTACTACAGAATGCATAAAATTCTGGGGGTTATGAGAACAGTAAGACTCCCATGGATATCTATCTGTAAATCAAGGCACTAAAGCCTATAAGTACCATGCAAACCAAAATAGACGTGAGGATAATTCCTCTAAGAGGGCTGAGGGAATGAGAGGCAATTTTCATTATTGTACCCTTATTATAAGCTGGACACTAGATAGGGAATTTTCATTCATTGCTTTACATAATTAGATGTCTTAAATTCATTTTTACCTTTTTTATAGATAGTCTTATGACTCCGGTTTCATGGCAACTAACCATGTACTAACCTGTGCTAACCTTTTTGGATTCCAATATTTCTCATTGTCTTTTTCTTCTTTGCCAGTACGAGCAGGATTGTGTTTGAGAGCTTGTGTATTGACAGATTGCTTCCATGGGATATTTTTAGTGCTATGGATAAGAAAATCTCCAGCAAAGGTCAGATCTTTTACTGTTTTAATTAAATTGCAGAGAAAAGAGATTATATCATAAGGGTGGCCAGCCAGCTAACTCTGCAGCAATATACACAAAGGCATCATAAATCTCCTTCATTTCCATGCTCATGTAAGAGTGACGTGGGGTGCCAAGGCCAGGTTTTAATTTAAAATGAGGCTTCATAATTACTTGGATTTTTTTTAAGTTGTCAAGGGATATTTAATAATGTTTTATAGATCCACAGTGATTGTGATTATTACTTTTTATTGGTATAATATTTATTACTTCCCCTCCAGACATGAGTAGGCAATTTTTAACCAATAGGGTCTTTCCATTAGTTATTAAACACCACCAACTTAATCCTTTCCATGACTACCAGAAGATATATGTCTTCATTGGAAGTTTTCAAAAGCATTTTTCCACTTATTTATGTTTTCATGTGTTCTTTAGATGAGAAAGTTGTTTGAGTCCATTTTGAAACCAAATGTCTCACATAGATTTTCTCATGAGAAAAATGCTTTGTTCCAAGGGAGAGATAATGTTAAAGACAGTTCCTGAAGTGTTATGGCTATGACTAGACTGAATCATTGCTTGCTTTGTAAATGAATACATTCTCACTTAGGATACATCTGTTTCTTATTGGCCCACAAGCAAGCAACAATCCAGCTCTTCAATGATTCAGCTCAAATTGTCTCTTAGACTGAGTGGGCAATAATGAATTTTAAAATTAGCTTTCTTGTGTTGCAAATTAGATGTCAACAGATTTATTTAAAATGCTAGAAAATATTATCAAAACTGTGTTTAAAGGATCTAAAAGAAGTCTGTTATCCCAAGAGCTACCTGTGACATTACTATCTGTGTGTGTGGTTTTTTTTTGGTAGATTCTCAGTCAGTATGCAAAGACAGAAGCAGCTATGCAGTGTGACAAAAGAGAAATGGACATCAAGACCATATGAACACAGGACAATGCTATCATGAGTGACTGTTAGTGATTATTTCCTCTAATTAGGAGTTCCTTTTTATTTTTTTAACCCTGATTGAGAGCTTTTTTCTCTGAATGCGAATTTGGCCTTAAGTCTCCTTCCTGAAAAGACTGTGAAAGGTGTCTATTAGCTCCAGTGACTGTAACTTCAGTGACAATCTTGTTCTTTGGTTGGCTCTTTGTGCTCTGTAATCTGTCCCCTCCATAACTACTGCCTTAATTCTTTCTTCCCCTTTATGTCCAAGATACTTGAATTACTCCTGCTATCTCCATATGCTCACCATCCTCTCTAATCCATTCTCTCTATAATTTGGCTTATGCCTGTTCCATTTCACTGAAACTGCTTCAAAAGGTCACTGGTTACTTCTCTGTAAAACTTGACAGTATAGACCACCCTGTTCTTCCTAAAGCACTTTCTTCTCTTGGTTTCTATGGTACCATAATATCTGGGTTTCCTCCAAACTTTTAAACCACTCTTTCTTTGTCTTCTGGATGGAAGTCTTGTCCTCTGCTGGTTTCTTACATATAATTCTTGCTCAGAGTTCATTTCTAGGCTATCTTCTCACTTTCCCTGGTGATCTCATTCATCTCCATAACTTCAGTTTCTATTAAATATCAATAATTTTCCTTTCTCTATTTCCAGTTTAGCCTACTCATGGGAGGGGCAGACCCATTGAGAAAATGGTCTGTAAGACATACCTACTTCAACATATGGCAGGGACTATAAAATCAATCTGTCCAGAATTGAGTTCATCTTCTCTTTCCCAACCCAATCATCCAAACACACCCTATGTTCCCATTCATAATAATTCAAAACAGATTATTATTATTCCCCTGAACGCTTCTGCATTGTACTTATTTTCTGTATTCAATTACATTCTTCCCATTTCCATTGTATGACTATAATCCTGAAAACCAAATTTTCCTGCCTGAACTTCCCCAATAGCATCCTAATTGTTCTAACCTGCCTTAATTCCCTATACTTATGCTCAGTCCTACAGATAGAATCATCTTTCTTTACTGTAAATTAGATCATTTTATTTTCCTCACTGAAACCATTAATGTTTTTCCAAAGCTATTAGGATTAAATGCAAATTCTGTAACATGACTCAAAATTGCCTACTTGTCCTGGTCTCTTCTTAATTCTCCAGCTTCTTTTCTTGATAAACCCGGAATCCCCTCTCCCTACAGATTTTCCAAAGGGCTCAGTTTTCCCTCAACTTAACTTAGAGGATCTTCGTGTGCTGCTTCTGCTGCCTGGAGGCTCTTGCCACTTCCTTTGCCTGTTAAACTCTTACTCTTCTTTAGACTTCAGCTGTATTTTTTCTCTTATAATTTACTATAATTCCCACCCCACTCTATAGACTGTGAGGCCCATGGAGGCAAGGGGCATATCTACCTTTTAAGAGTGCCTGGCCAATAGTAGTTACACACTAAATATGTTTTGCATGATTGAATACATTTCAAAGTCTAAATTCACAGCAACTTTGTCCCAAAACATCCTCACTATGCACACCTCTACTTTCAAGGAGCTCTGTTGAACTAGTGTTGAAAAGTTGATTGTCAACTAGTTAAATTAATCAGATCCAGAAGCAGCCACCAGTGATATGAGTTCTTGTGTCAACATTGACCTCTGAGCTTTCAGTGGACTATAGAGATGGGTGTCCAAGTGCCATGGGAGGATCCTGCACTAAGCAGGTGTTATGCTCAGGGCATGTGGTAAATACTCATTAGGCAACTGCCAGTAAAGAAATTGAGATGTTTGAAATAAGAGCTTCCAAATGTCCTCTACTCCTGGATGACTGGGAGACCTGATTTGGGCTCTACCAGCTGCTCTCCTACTTTACATGGCTCCTCCTCAGTGCTCACTTTCTACTGTTTTAATTCCTATTACTGTTCTCCTCTACAGTTACATGCAATTAGCACTTTATTTCTCTTCTCACCTCCTACCCTATGCATCACAATGTGTGTTTAATTGAGTCTATCAGCTATCCTGTGACATGGCCACTGCTCTCCCTATATAACAATGAAGAAAATAAGGTTAGTTTGTAATTAAATAGATATGCAGTGGCCAAGCTGAGCTTTGAACTCCAATGTCAGCGCCCATTTTATGGCTTCTGAGGGGTGCAGAGCCTTCCTACACATCATTGTCATCTGTCATGCTCAGGGCATGTGGTAAATACTTCTCATTAGGTAAATGCCAGTAAAGAAATTCATATTTTTGAAACAAGAGACAGTGGTCTGTCTACTTTATGTTAATCCATTTAATGTGGTTTCTTAAAGACTGTGTGTAGGTATACTAAGCACCACCTGCAACCACAGCCAAATAATTAACCAACAGAAAGCACAAAGAGAGAAAGGGTGTGAGGCTTTACCTTAATCGATGGTAAGGACTGTTGACCTTCCAGAGAAGTGACAGCACAGGAAACCAAGAATTGAGTGTGACAAGGAGAGTAGAAACAAATAATTGAGTATTTTTCACTTTACAACTGAATCCTGTAATTTGGTCAGTGTGCATTCTGGATCAAATGTGCATCACATAATGTAGGTGGAATATTTCAGACACACAAACTTAATGTGAGGTAAAATGAGGCATTAAATGCACTTATTTTTAGTTCTGTAAGTTTTTCATAGTAAGAATTAAATAAATATTTTTACTCTTGCAGATACGATCATTCCCGATTGGGACCTTCTTAGATAGATAATATACTCACTTACTTAAAGGTATGAAAAAGGGATTAATGCTTGGTTTTGACAAAACAAATTGTAATAAATCATGAAAATGGTGAGCGTTTAGAAAATATTAACCTAAATATTAAAAAGAAGAGCAGGATATCTGATGATTTTAAGTAATCAATTATCCAGAAATATATCTCTGCTTAAAAGGAAATGCTTAAATTAGCCATATGAATCAGGGACATGAAAATGAGTATTTGAACATTTGGTTTGTGTCTCTGGGTAGTTTGCATTTTTAATGGTACTGCCTCTGGCCTAGTTATCATCTCCCAGTCTCTATATCTGAAGATGTCTTCTTACCAAGGTTTGCTTGATGAGGAAAATCAACAAGCCTGTTTGCCTTCCTACTCTATGATCCTCTCTGATTCCCCTGATCCTCTTTTTAGAACTCTTGATTATATGTTCCAACCCGGTACTTGCAACATGGATAATTGAGTCAAATTGGTGACAGAAAATGAATATTCTCACCTGCAAAAGAAATGATGGGATAATGATGAGTAGAGAAAAAGGACATGCAGATTTTTGTGTTAACATCTCTTAAAATATCCCAGGAGTCACACTGAGAGCAACTATAGTGTCCTAGGGGCACTGGACACCGTTATTGAATATTGAAGCACTATTGGTCAAAATACTATGATGACTATTGTAAGAGTATTGCTGATAACAATGTCTTGTGAAAGCAAACTGTGAAGGTGGTTGCCGAGTTAGCCCAAGAAGTAACTATTTTGTAAGAAAGCTTAACAGAGTCACTAGTTAACCAAAGTTGATGGATCAATTAGGAAAATAAAAGAAAAACTGAGTGGGCAACACACACACACACACACACAGGAGAGGTCAGAAACTCTCCAGTAGAGTGTGTGTGTGTGCGTGTGTGTGTGTTTGTGTGTGTGTGTATATCTCTATCTTTATCTCTATTTGTCTCCACCTTTACGTCTTTCTATATATCACCTGATGAAATCTCACTAAACTGGTATAATAACCATCCTACATAGACCAAGGAAGCCCTGCAAATTATCAGCAGACTTGGTCTAGCTCTGACTTATGAAGAATTAAAAGTAGTCTTTTGGATTTGCTAAGACTATAAAAATGTGTGTATTTTTCTGGGCACATTGATCTACCAGTTAGTTGCTAGACAGATTAACAACTCTGAAGGAAACAGAAAATTGATGTCTAGCTGAGATCTTTGGACTTAATTAAAAGGGCCTTGAGAATAGGACTCTATTTTATTTTTTTTAGCTATTCACTTCATGACTGGTGTTGAAAGTATTTCCTGCTTGTACTAAGACAAGAACTGTCAACTCATATAGATATGACCATGAAATGCATGTGTGGGGAGATGTTTTAAGAGTGTTTGTATACATGTGTGTGTTTGGGAGGATGAGAGAAAAGAAGGGTCTCAAATTTCATAATTATTTTCCTGTGTATAGAAAATGAAAGTACTTTGCAAGAGCATGAGGACTGTCTTAAGGGATATGCATATGGCTACTCTTTCAGGCTAAATATAGAGAAGCAGCTAGCCATGGAACTAAGTGTTTTTGAAACATGCTTATAATTTTACTTGCGGCTTACATTTAAGAATATTTCATGTGTTTGGGTTTGAAAGCAAAGAACAAGAAATGCCGAGGCAAAGAGTGATGTGGTTCTGTTCTGGCTTTTTAAGGAATTCCTGGCCATAGATCTGCCTAAATATTTTCTTAGATAATTCCTAATATCACTTTAGAAATATTGCTGGGAGGGCAGATAAGTGGTGAACTTGGCATCATATGACCATGACACTTTTTCAAATGAATGTTGTCACAGAATAACAAAGTAATGCAAACAAGCATAGAAATGGGGAAAATAAATTTGGTATAATATAAAAATAAACAGAAAGTCTTAAATATGAAAAAAAAATCAATAAAAATAATTCTAATGCAAAATGTAGTCACATATTAAATTTACTTTCTTTAATCTCCAACGTGCACTAAAACAACAGCTTATTTTCAATGGCTAAACTGATTTTACTTGAGAAGTCCCTGGTAGCAGGGAAAAGATTTGCCTGTCAGTAGCATTTCAGTTCCTTCTAGCTTAAATTGCCTTATTTATGACTGTTCAATAGCTAGTGAAGAAGGGCCTAAACAGCCTCTTTTGGATGCTTCCTTTTCCTGCTCAAGATGGAGCAATGGGGTCCTGGTATATGAAGGGAAACTATCTGCATTTCTACGGCAGGGCAACTGGAGTCTTAGATCCACTGACTATCCACTGGTTCCCCACTTCTCTCTTCTGTGATATGGCTGGTCTACTCTGCCTGCACTGGTGACCCTTGACCTGCAATGAGTCACTCTTGCGGTTTGAGAAGGTGAGCTGCCACCTACCTTTGGATTCGAGGTCCCAGCCACAGGTCCCTTCTTTTGTAGTCTCTTTTGCAGGAGCCTCTTATTCCATCCCCAAACCATTGCCAATTCACATCCTTTTACTGAAGGACATGGAAACTTCCAGGCCCCCTGCCTGTTACACATGGACTGAGTGAATTCACCAAAATAAACTGTGTGCTCAATAGGGCAACCCCATACTGCTGCAAACCTCTACACAGGGGCTCCTTTACCCGGCACACCAGGGTGCTCAGCGCAGCTGACCTGTTTTGCAGTTTTCTGTCACTGTACTATTTCACAGGAAAAGCTGCCGGGCTTGAAAGCTGCTAAAAAGTCAATACTCAGGTTGCTTTCTCATGGTTTGGTGCAAGACAGAAAAAACAATCTTCAGAGACTATCATTATTTATGTCTCTTTGAAACCAGAGCTGGGGCTTAATCTTAGTGGGATTTAGAGACTTTAGTTTCTCAGGTGCTGAGGGAGGAAAGTACCATGGTAATAAATCCTTATTAATTCATTTACCATGAAGATACTACCATGGGAGGTGAAGCCAGGGAGGCGTGATCTCAGGTGTGTCCCCAGCTACTCACTCAGTCCTGGTGCTACATTTTTCCCCAGACTGGGATGAGGGGCCTCTCTGACAGAACCTCCACTGACCAGCTGCACTCATGGCTCACTCTGGGGGCAGGAATGAATGAGGGGAGATTGATCAGATGCTTTGCCATGGGTATGGCATGCCTGCTGCTTTTGGCCCAGTAGCACCAACCAAAGGGCAAGAGAGAACAGGAGAGACCCTGCCTCCTCTTCCCTTCTCACCCAACAACACAGTTTTAGTTATTATTCTTATTTTAATCAGCACAGAAAGGCTAAATATCATAGTTACTTGTCTCTTTCCACAAGGCAGTCTGGCATTATCCAGACCTAGTTTCTGGTCCCAATGTTGACACCATCTCATTATTCAAAAGCATTCCCTGATGATAAGACCCTTGAGATACCCAAGATGGTATCTCACAGAGTACTTTGGCTATTTCACTTTCTTCCTGTGTATTTATTTTTTCACCATGCAGCCAGAAGGATCTGTCCAGAATGCTGGTTACTCCCCTACTTAAATGCTGGTTACTCCCCTATCTAGAATGCTGGTTATTCATGTGACAAGCAGGGTGCCTGGAAGTTTCGATGCCTTTCCAAGCTCTTCCTGGACAACCCACTCCCCTCAGAATAAACCTGCCCATTATCATCCCTTCTGGCTGCTCAGGAGCTGAGGCCTCTTCCCATGTTTGGAAGAGTTTCTTGATAAGAGGGGGAGCCACATTGTATGTTAGAAGTAATAAATGCCAAATATTCATGCTTCCTTGTGGCTAGAATTTAGGCACACAACAGAGATCCCACCCATCAGACACTCTTGCTTAGACTTTGAATTTGGAGATAATACAAGGACTATGGATGACAAGGAAGTTCTAGGGCAGGAGAGTTCCTGGGCCCTCAGAGGCTGGGGTTTTGGTGGCAGTGGTGTTCTGCGTGTAGTGCAAGTGGGGTCACTGCTTGGCTGGGGTGGCAACAGCAGCCTCGTTGTCTCAGTTTTGCATCATAATTTGGACCTTGTTCCTGGCAGTGCAGCCACTTGTGATTCTTTAGTCCTAGAAAATTCTGTGAGCTGCCCAAGAACATTTTAATACTCTCATTTTCTGCTTAAAATGGCCAACGTTTGCTCCTAATTGTATCTAAAAGCCCTAACTGACCAAGTGGCTTACAGGTCCTTTTAGGATTTTGCCCCTTTCCTCCCCTGCTTCATTTCAGCGTAACTTCCCAATCGCACACTGCAGTTCAGCTATATTGTTAGTCTTCTTACCTGGCTCTTTCTTACCTCTGAGTCTCTCTAAATACTCCGCCTTTTGTCTGCAAAACCCTCTGCACTGGGAGGACGCTGCCTCTTCCTCTTAGTTTCAGTTTTTGCATCACCATCATTGGGACAGTTTCCGTAGCAGAATCTTCTAGTTACCCACCTAAATCCCCTCTTTCCCTCTGCTTTACTAACAGAACTCCAATTTTGTATAGACCAGTCACACGCCCAGTGAGTTGTATTCACCTCCTAAGTCTCTCTGAAACTAAGAATGGCCATGAGACCCAGTCTTGTCCAGTGACCTGTAAGAAGCCTACCAGGTGTGGCCTGCGGGACGATATTGGTTTCCCAGTAGATACTGGTTTCCCGACATAAAGTCAGGCTCCGTTCACACGTGTTTTCCCCCTTTCCTTTCCTTCTTCACTTTAATGCTGAGCTGACGTCTGGTGTTGGCAACGTTCTGTGGCCACAAGAGCAAGAGCCACACTGGAGGAGCAGGAAATCAGAATGAGCCTGGATTCTCAATGACTTCCTGGAACAGTTGCACCAGACATAAACTGCCTGCTTCCAATTTCTTGTTATGTAATGTGATATAATTTATTGTTAGGTTTCTGTTATCTGCTATTGAGTGCAATTCTGAGCCCCCTGGGCAATCTGATTAGGTGCTTCTTTTGTTTTTCTCACAGCATCTTTAACTTCCCCTATGAAAACACATTATCACTCAGTTGTAATTTCCTGTTTACTCATCTGTATAGTCACCCTCAGTTGTAAGATCCATGAGGACAGTGACTGGAGTGGGTGACCTCCAAAAAGACTTGTTCCTATCCTAACCCCTGATACCTCTGAATGTGACCTTATTTGGAAATAGAGTCTTTGCAGATGTAATCAAGTTAAGATAAAGTCATACTCAATTAGGGTGGCCCCTAGTCCAATGCATCTGTAAAGAGAAAGGAGAGGGAGACTGGACACAGAGACCCATACAGGGAAGACCATGTGGCTATGGGAGCAGAGATTGGAGTTATGCTTCCACACACCAAGGAATGCTTGGGGCTATGTACTGGAAAAGGCAAGGAAGTCTTGTATCCTAGAGGGAGTATGGTACTGCCAACACTTGATATCAGCCTTCTAGCTTCAAGAACCAGGACAGTATATTCTTCGATTGTTTTAAGTCAGACCCACTTGGTAATTTGTTATGGCATCCCTATGAATCTAAAATAGTAATCATGCCTACGTTGTTTAGATTTGTACCATACCTTCTTACATTAGAGGTATGAACCTTAGTATTAGTATTTTCCCCAGAGCAAGTCAGACCTAGAGCCATTACATGAGGTAGATCAGAGCTAGAAAATACATTGAGCCTGCTTTGTGAGCAAACTATTGGCTGCCTTCATGCTCCGTCTGCTCACAATGAGGTTAGCTTATCCAAGGAGAGCAAGTACACTGTATCTTGCTTGCCTAGAGTGTTGTGTTGCAAAGAATTCTGAAGCAACTTTTGAGTTGTTTATTCCATTTGTTCAACAATTATTTATTGAATACTTACAATGTGATATTCAAGGTACTATTCTAGGTCCTGGGAATATAGCAACACACAAAAGAACAAAATCAATTAACCAATTAATCAATCAGTACTTTCCCTCTTAGAGTTACATTGAAAAGAATGGTGTGATAGATTATAGATATCTTCCATAAACATGGGAAGGAGGAATTGAAGCATCTTACATATATTTTCCATCCTTCCATATTAAATCTAGTCATAGCATCAGATTTTCAGGCAGTTCCACAATTGTGTGTATCTCATCTTTGGAGCTCATGTAAACAATTTACTCCACTCACTTCTGCTGAGATGTCTATCTTCTTTTGATGTTGAAAAAGCCTGGGAGTTGTAGACCCTAGTTAGAGGAGGCAGGCTGAGTGTTTCATTGCTGTACCAACTACTGCTAAAATACAGGTAGAGTTAAGGACATTATTCTGCCTAAATCAGAGTTGCAAATTCAGAATATACAGCTGTGAAGCAAATAATTTTATTTTGCATTAGAGAGCAAAAGCTAGAGGTTGAAAGATGTATATAACTCTGAAATAATAGCTGTGGATAGTTGTCCAGGTAAAGGCTGTCATGAGCCTGAATGTGTCTTTAGCTGTGCTTCTGAGAAATGGTAGAAAAAAAAAAGGTAAGCTAAATTTAAAAGCTTATTCAGGCTAATATGCAGATGTAAATCTCACACACACACACACACACACACACACACACACACACACACACTCCATTTGAAAGGGTAACTTCATTAAAGAGTAATTAAACAGGCAAAAGACAGGGTAATTGAGATCTTGATTTTGTTTGAAATAAGACCAAGGTCTTGAATGATGTTGTGTGTGTCACTTGAAGTATTCCTTTGATCTCGACCGGTTTTAAAATTTGGTGAGTCAGGAATGGACTGGAAAGAGATGCTGTGCAGCAAATCAGCTTCCCAGATGGAAAAAGTTGTCAGTGTCTGTGACAACTGTAAACCCTTCAGTTTGTGCATAGCAGTCATTTTTACATAAAAATGCCAGGCATCTCAATTCATGTCATACAACTTCCTCTCATCATGCCTGCACAAATATTTTAGCTAGTTCACGCAAAATTAATTTTTTAATTGCAATTCAATTGTAAAAAGATGAAAGAGAATGTAATTTTGGCTGGAGATTGAGGAAATCCAGGAATATTATGGTAATCTCAGTGGGGTCACTTAGGTTTACGGTGAGGTATGGCTTCCGTGTGAATTTTCTGATGAACATATTGGTAAATATTTTATTCTCCATCACCTGATATCTGGAGTATGACTCTGGGAGTTATTGATTCAGTGTTTGGAAATTATAGAACTGTGCAAATTTGACCTGTTTTCAATTTGGTTTGTGGCTGTCAGTCAAGTTTCTTGGAGCTATTGTGACTCTACACAATTACAAAGATCTCCAAGTCTCTTTAATCTGGCTGCAGGACTATTGTAAAGAATGTCCTATCTGTCTCCATGACCTCAAAGCCCTTCTCAACTCTGGAATGTGCTTATGTGAGAAGAGGCCCTAAGGTCAATTTTACCAGTTTCACTGAGCACTGAATCTCTACAATTTGCAATATTTGTGTATATTAGATTTATAGCTATAATACTTAAAAATATTATGTACTTTCCTTTTGGTCACATACACCAGTGACTCTTCAGGTAAGCTGGAGGCCCTCAGCAGATTACTAATATATCTCACAACTCTCTCAAAAGGCAAGTCCCTGTAAAGGATATGCAAATTTGTAAGTTTTTTACTTTTACTTAGAATTTAAGGCTATTTATAACTAAGTTAATGGGTAAGCTATTAGAATTATTCACATATGCTATTCCCAACATAAATTACCATATTAACTAAGCATACCGAGGACTTAAATTCAGTATTCTGCTCTGAAGACCAGTTGACACACAGTGCTCTGCCATGCCATAGAGTTAAAATGTTTCAGGCATATTCATAATTTGAATACCAGAAATCTGGTATTGATAGAGCACCAGTGTTGTCTTAAAACATATGTGATTTTCAGATGCCAATCTCCTTTCCTCTCCATTCTAATATATTATTATTTTAGCTATATGATTATCTGTTTATTTATTGCAGTAGTTTGGTTACTGCTATAGTGCATGATGATCTATATGTGCATTGGCAATATTGTTGGCCAATAATTCCATGATTTTAGTAATGATTAGACTATACATTTTTCATTATAAAAGACATAAATGTGGTTTCAGTATGAGTCATCCTTTCTACCATAGTAAAAATCAGTTTTCTTTGTCTCTTTCTGTGTGTGTGTGTGTGTGTGTGTGTGTGTGAGCATTTGTTTATTAAGGATCGTTTTTTGTTTTCACCTAGGAAATGAGTGGGGAAAATGAGCCTGGAATCTTGGGACCTGCCAAACAGGGCCACACTAAAAAAAGTCTGAAATATAATGAAATAGTACAAAGTAAATATAAATTAATTTATTTTAAAAATGTGATGCTTACATTTTGGCTTTTTATATATATCATGTTTACAATAATTTTAGTGTCCCTTAAGTATGTATCTTCCTTGGACAATTTCTACAAACAGAAATATATACATATATTTTTCTATAGAAATATATATATATTTTTCTATAAAAATATATATATGTTTCTCTCTCTCTTTCTCTTCTCCCTTTCTATTATGCATGGGATTCTCCTTTACAGAGATGCTTTTCAAAAGACCACACTGCATTATCCAACTAGAACAATATTTGATGTAAATCATATGTATATATGCATATACATATGTGTACATTATCCATACATCATTTTGACAGTTCTCTTACAATGCATCCTATTTTCTCCATTGGTGAGAGACAAGGGTAACTCTCATATCAGTTTGTAATTGACCCCTCAAAGTCAACAACCTGAGGAATAATCCAACTGGAATAAAATAATCAAGTTTTCTAAAAATGTAAACTATTGGTTTCTAATCTTTAAAAATTCTTAGCCAATAGGAAGAAAACATCACCTTGGCAGTCAAATTCCTAATGGAGAAAGGAGGCCACTCATATTTTATTATTCAGTCAAGAGGCCTAGCTTTTCACAAACCATCCCACTGAATAAAACATAATCATATTCAATGTATTGTGACAGGTGTTTTTGAACATCTAGACTCTCAAATTAGAGTTGTATAGGCTACATGATGATATTGAGAACAAACACTCGTTCTTGTGGGAGTGCATTTAATCACGCTGATGCACTTTACAATCTATTTAGAAATTTGAAATCACTCCGTGTTTGAGTTGCCACAAAGATTACTTTTAGACACAATACTCAATACTCGTGAATGAATCATAGCTGTGGTCTCCCTGTCACCTGCTGTCTATTTCAGTATTGGAGCAAGAGACCTAGAGACAGTGTTCTTCTATAATAGTTATAAATATTAAATGTGTTTTTAGCAATGAATCTTTTTCTTTAAGTCAGTAGCTGGGCTGGCACAAAATTTAAGTTTATGTGTAAGTCAAGCACGTATTATTTTTAGTTTAACTGGAGCTCAAAGGCGACTATTCTAGAAGAGATCCCCTTTATCTTTTTTCCCCCCAACTAGCTGTGGAAGGCCAGTTGAAAGATACATTTTTCTACCTTTTCTTTCCATGTTGTCAGGTAGTAGGAGAAGATGTGTTGGTTTCAGTAACTTAATAACATACAAGAACCACTGAATGCACACATACAACTGCTCCTCTTACATTCTCACTCCTAATTTTCTTCAAAATCTGTCTCAAAAGCTACATATTCAAATTAGCTAAAATAAACTTTAATGGTACTTTTAGTTTTGAAATCTTGGGCATTTTTATCTGACATATTGCTCTGTAACTAATGTAAAGTTGTTTTATAAGTGTGGTGATTTATGGCTCTACTTGGGTTATAATCTTTGCATATTTGTAGCCATTACAATGGGATTAAAAGAGATAGGCACACCTAAGCCTAATGCTTCTCGGGCTGTGGTCCCACTAACATTTATTAAGGACCTACCATGGTATATAGGTTATATCATTTAAATTGCACACCAGAATGTTTTTAGTACTTTTTTTGAAATTTCAGTAGCTTTAGGGGCACGAGTGGTTTTTGGCTACATGGATGAATTGTGTAGTAGTGAAGTCTGAGATTTTAGTGCCCCTGTCACCCAAGTAGTGTACATTGTACCTCATATGCAGTTTTTTATTCTCACTCCTTTCCACACTCCCCACTTCTGAATTGCCAGTGTCCATTATACCACTTTGAATGCCTTTGTGTATCCATAGCTCAGCTCCTACTTATAAATAAGAACATATAGTATTTGGTTTTCCATTCTTGAGTTACTTCACTTAGCTATAAAATAATGTCTTTTGCACCAACTTGTAAAGCGCTGGAGGCTTTTTTTTTTTTTTGGCTGAGTAGTATTCCATGGTGTGTATATATACCACCTTTTCTCTATCCACTCATCAGTTGATGTGCACTTAGGTTGGTTCCGTATCTTTGCAATTGTGAATCGTGCTGCAATAAACATAGGCATGCAGGTGTCTTTTTAATTTAATGACTTTTTTTGGGGGGGTAGATAACCAGTAGTGAGATTGCTGGATCAAATGGTAGATCTACTTTTAGTTCCTTGAGAAATCCCTGTACTGTTTTTCTATAGAGGTTGTATTAATTTACATTCCCACTAGCAGTGCATTAGTGTTCCTTTTTGTTACCACATCCACACCAACATCTATTGTTTTTTGACCTTTTTAATAATGACCATTCTGTCTCAAGTAAGGGCACACCAGATTTAAAAAAAAATTACCCACATATTACCAAGGAGAACATGGAGATTCAGCCATCAATGTCCAGAATCCAATCCCGGGTATCATGCTGCATTTAGATGAATGGACTTTTAAATAAATAATACTGAGAAAACTGGGTGGCCATTTGGAAAAATATGAAATTGGATCCCTACATAGGAAGGAACTCCAAGAGGATTAGAGATTAAAATGTAAAAACTAAAACCGTACAAATCCTAGAAGAAAATCATGGGTAATTTACCTTTTATTCTTAGTATAGGGGAAGTCTTTCTAACTTTTTCAAAATACAGAAGGAATAAAAGGAATAATTTTAAAAACTTTATAGCAACAATAACAACAAACATTGCATGTCAAAAACCATATCAAAGTTAAAAGACAACTTATATACTAACAGAACAGATTTTCAACATATATCACAGACCAAGGACTAACATCTCTAATGTAAAAAGAATTTTTAAAACTTGAGGGACAAAGAGCCAAAAACCAATAGAAAATGGGGGAAAGACATGAAAGACAATTCACAGAAAAAAAGGTATGAAAATAGCTCTTATGCATATAAAGAGATGTTCAAAATAACTAATAATTAGATAAATAAATACCAAAACATTGAAATTACATTTCTTGCCAATCTGATGAACACTTGTTAAAATGTATGACAACAAATTCTTTTGCAAAGGTGTAGGAAAACACTATTATAAATTTTTATGGCAAGTGCAAACTGGTACAACCATTCTAAGAGAAGTTGATCATTTCTAGCAAAGCTGTATAGGCACCTAACCTTTTGATCAGGCAATGCCACTTCTAGAAATCTATACCTCCAGCAATACAAATACATATTCACAAGGTTATTCATTATTGCATTGTATGTACTGCAAAATATTAGAGACATTATAAGTTTCTATATAAAGAAGAGTGGTTGGATAAATTATGGAGTACTATAGAGTAATGCAATTAATGAGGAAGATATTCATGAATTGATAGAAAGTAGTTTCCAGGATATTATCAAGTATATAAACAGCAAAGTATTAAAGCATATTGACAGTAAGCTACCTTAATCTGTCTGCCTGTTTATGAAAAAAAGAAAAAGAAAAAAAACACGCACGCACAAACACAAAAAACAACCCAGGAAGAATAAAACAAGAAATAATGAGATAGGTTGTCTACAAAGTGTGGGTTGAAATAGGGAGGCAAGCATGAAGGACGAGGCAGGGCAGAAGGTGACTCGTGGCTCTGCTCTGAGTGTGCTCTTTCATACAGTTCTGATTTGTAGAACCATGGTCATGTTTCACATTCATTTTATTCCAAAATTTTATTGTATTTCCAGTTTTGAAAAATTAAATTCATCTCAGATGTGGAAGCAATCCCAAGTGGAATAAAAACAGGAACAAATGTACCTAACTAAAATACTAATCAACCATATAATCCCAGTAAAGGAGATGGGAGGGGAGAGAAGGACAAAACTAAGTAACTTTGTAAAATAATATTTTCATAATAACTCTAAAGCTAAGGACAAAATGAACTACATAGATAGTACTCTAGTTAGTGAATTTACTTTTCACAGGTGTAGGTGTTAGAAATTCTAAACTTACTTTATGTGTACTCTATGACTGAGAAAACAAGCACATATATTGTGGCTAATTTGGTCCAGGAGTCTTTTGTTGGAGAAACAAATTGCAAATAAGGAAAGGATATAGGCTAGAAGGAATTCTGTGGTATTGGATTGGAATTGGAGGTATCAGTTATAAACTCATAGAGAAAACAAGTATGTATACTGTGGCTAATTTGGTCCAGGGGTCTTTTTTTGGAAAAAGGGATTGCAAATAAGGAAAGGATGAAAGCTAGAAGGAATTCTGTGGTGTTGGGTTGCAATTGGAGGTATCAGTTATAAACTTATGGATATACACACACAGATGAATAGATATAGAAATAGATATAGATCTATGTATATGCATGGCTGTACCCATTCCTAGGTAAGTTCACTGAAAAGGTAGAACCAATGAGAATCCAGTAAAAATGAGCAACTTAGTATCCAGATCTTGAGAAATTCCATATCCATCACAATTTTTTAAAAAAACCCATGGTAACCTAAAGATAAAATGAACACCCTTAATTGGACAAAGAATATCTCTAAATACCTACAACATACATTCTGTTCAGTGGCCAAAATGTTGAAAGTAGAAAAGACAAATATTTAAGGTGATGAATATCCCAATAACACTGATTTGATCTTTACAAATTATATGAGTGCATTAACTTATCACATGTACTTTGAAAATATGTACATCTATTATGCATTAATGAAAATAAAATTTAAAAAATAATTTGGTAAATAAAAAAGAAATATTGAAAGTTTCCCTTTCAAGACAAGATGTCTTCTATCAACACTTTCATTCCACATTGTGCTAGAAGCCCTACCTGCTGCTGGAAGGCAAGAAAAGAAAAGGTATAAGGATGAAAAATAAAGAGCCAAAATTATCATTATTTATACTTGTGTGATTTTATATATTTTAAAATCTAAAGAATTCACAGTTACATTATTATGATTGAAAGGATAGCTGAGATTTGCAGGATAAAATAATATACAAAACTGCAAAAATCAATTTTATTTCTAAATGACAGAATATAAAAAGAATAAAATTTAAATAAAGAGAACATTTACCCTATTACAGAATATCACATACCTAGAAAAATCTCCCAAAAGATATGCCAGACTTATACAGAGATGATTATAGAACATTATGAGAAAAAACAGACCTAAATAAATAATTGATACATATACTGTGTTCCTGGATTAGAAGACTCAATATTATAAAGAAGTAAATTCTTGCCATATTGATCTATAAATCCAATGCAGTCAAAATCAAAATCCCAGCAGGATTTTTATTAGGAACTTGAAAATCTGTGCCTAAAATTAAAGTGGAATAACAAGGAGTGAAGAAGAACTACAATACTTCTGAAGAGCAAGTTGGGAGGACTTGCTGTATCGGATGTCAAGGCCATTACAAATCTGTAGCTAACAAGGTTGTATCTCTTGAGCTACATAATGACTGCCCAGGTGTTTACCATTATACGTTAGGTTTTATACATTTATGCTTATGTACTTTTTTGGGGAAGAGACTATTTTTATTGTATTACATTTCACAATAAAAGGGCCATTTAAAAAAGGAAATTAAAAATGGTTGCCTCTTTCTGTCATTTCAATCAAGATTTATTTGTAGGTATTAAATGTTTGGGCTGCAAATGGCTCAAAGCCGTGTCATATGCAATTTGCTCAGTGGTATTTTGGCTAAATGCTTCTTGACCTCAGTAGAACTAGCTGAGAAAAATCTCAAGTACACTGACAATATCATGTAAGAATGGATTATGTAAAACCCAGGACTTTTATTAAAATATTTTTTGTGTACATATCTTGGGCCTGGACCTTGAATCCAATTAAATAACTACCCTTCGTATGAGGCCGTATTTCAATATGTCACAGACAGTAAATACTGTCGTTTTTGACTGAACAAGAGTTTCTAAGTAATAGAGGGAAATAACACAGAAAAAAGTTTGTAGTAGTTTATTTCAAAAAGAAGATAAGTTTATTAAAAAGCCAGGTAGCATGTTTCTTTCACCAGAACATTTTCTGTAGTTTTTTCCCCTCAGTGTCAGTGAAAGTGTGTTCACAGCTAGCGTGGGTATCTTAAACAAAAACCAGTGCAAACCTAAACAAAACTTTAAGACCTAGTCTTCCCAGAAAATCTATCACACGTGTTTCTCAAAGTATTTTGGTAGCCTGTTTCCTCCTTCACTTCACCCTCAGTCATAATCATCTCCTTTGCTTCTACATCCTCCTCCAAAATTTTCTTCTCCATGTTCTCCTTTTTCCTTCTGATTCACTCCATTGGTTTCTGTGTCTTCATGTCAAAATAGAGAAGTTAAAGAGGCAAGAGGTTCATAAAAATAATAAGAGGTGAAGATAAAATCAAAGTTAAATAAACACAGATGGTGAAAGAAAGAAAGATAAAGGGGAAGAAAAGGAGAATTTAGTTATGGGTAGGGAAGGCAGAGAAGAAGGAGAAGCACAAAGACAGATGGAGGGAGTTGAAATCGATCTGTGGGGTTTAACTGGGATCCACCCTCTATACCTTATTAATCCAAATATGACCGACAAAGCCATTTATATAGTCCGTTAACACAAATTTACATCAATCAGAATAGACTGAACCTGTGAAACAGGCATTTTCTCTAAATGGAAGTTTATTATTTTTAAGAAAATACTTTCAGAAGGACAGGAATTAATATTGTTTACATCTTGGATAAGATCAGGAAATTAAGCTTAGAGGTACAGAGCATAGTTAGAAAACCAGGAAGAACCTGTGGTTTCCCTGCAATGTGGTTTCCCCAAGAACCTGTATGTTCTGAAGTTTAACTTTGTGAATTTGAAATGCTCGATGATAATGACCTTTTGCAAATCAAAAAACAACCCACCCACAGGATTTGATTTCACTGGAAAGAACACTTGACATTTTCTGGAACTTTTCCAAACCTACCCTAATTCACTGTGCACCATCAATGTATTATACAAGAGAGAAATGAAGCTGAGTTTCAAATTACAAATGATTTAGAGAAAAATAGCTGCCATCAAATGTAATTTTGTCTCCTTGAAAAAAATTGAATACTTATATTGTCATCAAGCTGCTGTATACATATATCTACCTGGGACACCATACCACCTGCCCCAGAAATGAAATAATAATAAATATATTGGATGTATGTTATCATATATATCAGTCCATTTTCATGCTGCTATAAAGAAATACCTGAGACTGGGTAATTTAAAAAAGAAAGAAGCTTAATTGACTCACAGTTCCACATGGCTGGGGAAGCCTCAGGAAACTTACAATCATGGTGGAAGGCAAAGAAGAAGCAAGGACCTTCTTTACAAGGCGGCGGGGAAGAGAAAGATAGGGAAGGAGGAACTGCCAAACACTTATAAAACCATCAGATCCCGTGTGAACTCCCTTACTATCATGAGAACAGCATGGGGGAAACATCCCCCATGATCCAATCACCTCTCACCAGGTTTCTCCCTTGACACATGGGGATTACAATTTGAGATGAGATTTGAGTGGGGACACAGGGCCAAACCATATCATCTTGCAAACATATCAGAATATTGGTGCAGAAAGGCATGTTATGGAGACTCTCGTTTAACCCTTTTAAATTTTTACTGATAAATTGACACCTGGGAATGAGAGTCAAAATAATAATGATGATGAATATTTGATTGTTTACTGTATGCCACCAATTTAAGTGTTTTAACTTATATTTGATAAAGTATGTACTGCTAGTATGCCTATTTTGCATTTTGTAGATAGAATCCTTATCTGTAGAGGAGAGGTACTATTTACATTAATGATAACCTGTTATACTAATATTCAGTTGAAATTGTAGTTTGGTGACTTGTACAGGATCTCCACAATATTTAATAACTAGCTACTTTATGTGAAGTGCTGTGCTAAAGTGCCAAAGAAGCGATGGTAAACAAAACACAAATGGTTCCCAGACCTCATAGAGCTTAGAATCCAGGAGCCAAAAGCAATCAATTAAGAAAGCAATAACGTAAAAATCTGCACTGTTAGGGTAAGTAAAGGAAGATTATGCTAAGCAAATAGCAGATACATCTAACCTGGTTGGGAAGCATCAGTGCTGGGGAACAGGGTTGGGTACAGTTCATTCACAGAACTGGAGTCCAGATCCCTTGATTCCTAGGCCAAGGCTCTTTTTAAGACTCCATGCTATACTGCTTCATTGTACTGCCATGGGGAAAAGGCTTAATAGGCCATTATTAGGGCTGTGCACCTGTGCTGCTCTGTTTGGTTAGTAAGCAGTTATAGTCAGGGTTGGTCATGCTCAGGCAAATGGAGCACTTATCTACTTCAAGCTGGGACTTAATCACTTGATGTATATCAGCACGTAGCACAAAACTTGACTTCTCAAATAAAAGCACGCTTGTATTGTGACTATGATAAGTATTAAAACATGACTTATGCCTATGATAAGTATCAAAACATGACCTATGATTTTCAATGACTAATGGTTCAGAAGGGAAAACTACCCTCAAATTAAGATAAAAATATATTATTAGTTTAATAAATTTAGTTTAGAACCCTCAAATAACACGGATCAGATGATAAAACAAAATGAGAGACCAAGGCCTGTTTTACCTTGGTAGGCCATTCTCAAGGGTTTGTTCAGAATCATTCTATCTAATCTAACCACTTCACTAGGATGGCTATCATGAAAAAGATGGGCAATGAGCAGTGTTAGTGAGGATGTGGAGATATTAGAACCTTCCTGATGGGAATGAAAAATGGTGCAGCTGCTTTGGAAACAGTTCTAGAAAATTCCTTAAAAAATTAAATAGAGAGGAGCTACATGATCCAACAATTCTACTGTTATATATCCAAGATAATCAAAAACATATCCAGATAAAAACTTGCATACACATGTCCTTAGTAGCATTATTTGCAATACACAAAAAGTGGAAACAATTCAAGTGTTCATCAGCTGATGAATGGGTAAAAACAGTATGTGAGACATCCATAAAATGGACATTATTCAGTCATAAAAAGGGATGAAGTAATGAAATATGCTACAGCATGGAGCAAACCTGAAAACATTGCATTAAGTGAAAGAAACTAGACACAAAATGCTACATATTGTATGATTCTGTTTATGTAGAATATCTCCAATGTCTGTAGACAGAAAGCAGACTAGTATTGCCAGAAGCTGGAGGAGGAGGCAATGGAGAGTGAGTGATTGCTAATGGGTTTGGGGTTCTGGGGGAGGGAGACGAAATGCTCTAAAATTAGGTAGTGTGTGCTGCACACACTATAACATAGCTGCACACAATGTAACTAGCCCACTAAATAATATGCTTTAAAATGGTGAATTTTATAGTATGTGATTTATACCTCAATAAAGCTTTTATCTAAAAAATGTATGGTCTATGGACATATAGTTTATACAGAAATCATGACTATGTTTAATATGTTCACATATTTCTGTCCACCCCAAACAAGTGTAAAATTGAGGAAAACATGAGATAATTGAAGCCTAAAAATACTTTTACCGTAAATATGCAGCTACTTTATGCAAGTATGACTTTTTCCAGTCCATTGTCTCTGTTCTCCACTTCATTTCAATTTACATAGGCAAACAAAGCTATGGAATGTCACTTTTAATTCTAATCTGATTCTTTGTATTTGAGGGGTTTTTTTGTACTTAGAATTTATTTATTTTATTTTATTTTATTTTTATTTTATTTATTTATTTATTTATTTTTTATTGCATTTTAGGTTTTGGGGTACATATGAAGAACATGCAAGATTATTGCATAGGTGCACACATGGCAGTGTGATTTGCTGCCTTCCTCCCCTTCACCTATATGTGGCATTTCTCCCCATGCTATCCCTCCCCAACCTCCCACCCCCCTCTGTCCCTCCCCTATTTCCCCCCAACAGACCCCAGTTTTTTTAAATTTTACTTTAAGTTAGACACATGTGCAGAATGTGCAGGTTTGTTATATAGGTATACATGTGCCATGGTGGTTTGCTGCACCCATCAACCTGTCATCTAGGTTTTAAGCCCCATATGCATTAGGTATTTGTCCTAATGCTCTCTCTCCCCTTGCCTTCCATCCCCCTGAGGCCCCAGTATGCCATGTTCCCTTCCCTGTATTTGAGTTTTATTTCTTTTCTAATCATATTCTCCTTACAATTCTTCACTCTGTGTCCATGTTCTCCATGCCCTCAAATGACTCTTCTCATTCTTTTGTGACTCTCATAATAGTCTTCTTCTGAGTTAAGTCATGAAAACCCTTGTCAAAGTGCAGCTAATATCATGACATTGAAACTCTGACCACTTGAAGAGGATCATCCCACCGAATCCAAGCCTCTTCTAGTTCTGTGGTATCAAGGCTATTTGTCAGTGCTATCTGTCTAGCTGCTGACCTGTGTATTCTCCACCCCTTCTGGCTGGATAGGTCTAGAACTGTTAACTAAAGAACACCGGTTGCTAAGCCTGGAAAGATCAAAGCTGTTCACTGCTTCCTGTTTGCACCGCATAGTGTGGGCAGAAGGGAAGGTGGAGCCTTGTTCTGCTTACGTCTGTTTGAACAGAAGATGAGGGAGGGTTTTTGTGTCTTGCTTACCTACACACACTCAAAACTGATTTCAGAACCAATCTGCGGTAAAATCTGAAAATGTGCTATGCATAATTACACAAGCAAACACAGTGTCCCAAGACAAATATGTTCTATTAGTAAGCAGTCCAGAATTAAGTAAAAGCAGGTGTTTCCTATATTGGGTCTGATTGCCTACATGTGTGGCTACTCAGAAATTATTTTTAATTATTCTGCAGGGTTGGCTCCAGCAGAGAGAAAGAGAGAAAACTCCATGGGAGTTCTAAGGACTCTCTGGTCCTTTGTCGAATTAAAGCTTAAACAGCTGAATCCTGTAATTATTACACTTAATTTTTTTAAAGCCATCATGGCCCATTTTTGTCTAAGTTAGCAAATTGTACATTTCAACTACTATATTAATTTTCCTCTTGATGTTATTTATGGAGGATGGCAGGCTTTATTAACCCAGTGTCCGATTTTGACAGGGACTTTACCTGACTTTGTGCCACATGGTTGGCATGCAAAATGCTTCTGAGTTTGAGATCTACATTACATTATACGACCACAGAAGAAATGAATGATATAAAAAGGGTGGTCGTCTCCCTAACACAAGGCGGCCTTCTGTCATGTTTGTATTGCCAAGACTGGAGCACCCTAACCAGTCCTGGAAAGCAGACATTTATTTCTGGTAAGTAGAAAAGACTGATGATTTTATTCATTTCTCACCCTTAGTATTTTCCATGGATTAAGCAGAAGGGAGAGTGTTGAGAGCCAGGGTACTGCTCAATCACGGGGATGAACTGTATACAGTATAGAAGCACTCACTTTACTCTTGGCATCACATTAGATACCAAAACATGAAAAAGTTTACACATTTAGTCTCCACATTCGAGGACATTAAAACACACTGGGGTCTGTTGGGAGGAAATACAGGAGGGACAGTGCGGGGTAGGGAGTTGGGGAAAGATAGCATGGGGAGAAATGCCAGAAATAGGTGATGGGGAGGAAGGCAGCAAATCACACTGCCACGTGTGTACCTATGCAACAATCTTGCATGTTCTTCACATGTACCCCAAAACCTAAAATGCAATAAAAAATAAAGAAATTAAAAAAAAACTCACTTGGTACCTAGAATGCATAAATAAAGGTAGTAAATAATAAGAAGCAACAGATGCTGAACGCTGAAAACTGTCATACATTCCCACGACATGGGCATTTTTAGTAGGGTGAGATCTGAGATTGTGAGTTGGATAAAGATGACGTGGGAAAGTTGGGGAACCTACAAACTTGTCAGCTTATTGAAGTAATTCACAATACTAAAAAAATTAATTCTAAAAATTCTTATGACATCCCTTAAAAGTTTAAATCAAGAAAATTAAAGATTAAAAGCGTTACACAATGAGGCCCATTTCCCACACATGAAGAAAACTAGACCTCAGACTCAAAGTAGTTAGAATGAATGTTGAAGGCCTGAGCTTGTAACTGCCTAAGATTCCTTTTTTTCTGAAATGATATCCATTCTTACTTTTTTGTGTTATACTATTCTTTCTTTTATTAAATGGTGGTGGGTGATGACATATAACAAGATTTTTTGTGTCTTTCCTTGACAAAAACTCAAACGTTGGCAACTATGTGTTTACCCTCCTCCTCCTCCATCCTTAAATTTTACTGACTCATGAAACCTCGAAGTGTAGTAATCACTTCTCTAGATCTAAGTTTCTGTAAAGAGCCAGACAGTATTTTAGGCTTTGCAGGCCATACGGTGTCTTTTGCAACTGTTTGACTCTGCCAGCATAGTGTAAAAGCAGCCATAGACAATATATAAACAAATGAGTGTGGCTGCATTCCAACAAATGTTTATTTATGAACATGGAAATTTGAATTTTGTAATATTTTCCTGTCTTACAAAATATTATTATTAGTCTCAATTTTTTTCAACCTTTTAAAAAAGTAACAACCATTCTTAGCTTTGCAGCTGTACAAAAATAGGTGATTGGACAGATTTGGCCCGGGGCCATAGTTCCCCAATCTCTGCTCTATATGACAACAGACTGGGTGAGCTGTCAACCCATGAAATCAGAGAGCAGCAAGACTTATCCTGAGGATTTCCTTTTCTGTAAATACACATTATCCTTCATTAATTTTCCAAAGCAAAATCAGGAATGTAAAAGGGATGAAATGAGTTTTAAAACTTAACTATAAACTGCACAAATGAGTTATAAACCCTGAATAGGGAAAAATTACAGCTGCCTTCCTATGTGGTCTTGATCAGGTGTGTGTCCCCTGGTGTTGGGTGCAGTGGCGTCCAAGTGGAGGACAGTGACAGTTCATTCTGGGTTGAGGAAGACAACAGACCATCCAGACTCCTTTGAAAAGTGTAATTCAGATTGGAAGAGAAAAAAGAGTGAAGAATTCCAAGAGATTTGCTTGTGCAAAGTGTGCAAGTGGGAAGAAGACTATGCTAGGTAGAAAGAAGAGCAAGGGCAAAGGTGCTGGGGTAGGAGTGAGTTTGGAATGTTTGGGAAGGCATCCAGGATGGCTGGAGCAACATAGATGAGGTGGAACATGGGAGGAGATTAGGAGGGAATGTAGCCAGATCTAGGGCCTCGTTAGTCAATCTTAGAGCTTTACTTTGACATGGAAAGTTATTGGAGCGTTTTGAATAGAAGGATGACATGATTTAGCTCATTTTGAAAGAGGATTATTCTGACAGTTGTGTTGAGGGCAGACAATGGCAGATGCCCAAAGGGTAGAAAGAGAGAGAGGTGAATTAGAGTGTTGTTTTGGTAGTTTAAATGAGAATGATGTTGACTCCAGCTAGAGAAGCAGATATGGGTATGAAGCAAAAACGAATGGGGAACTTTGAGAGATCTAAGAATCAGTCAGATGTCAGGATTGATTGGTGTGTGGACTGATGGAGGAGGAAAAATCAGGGAGGGTGCTAATAATCTCTGGGTGGTAGCAATATAACTGCTGTCTACCTGTATTAGTCTATTCTCACACCACTAATAAAGACAAATCCAAGACTGGGTAATTTATAAAGGAAAGAGATTTAATTGACTCACAGTTCCACAGGGTTGGGAAGGCCTCAGAAAACTTACAATCATGACAGAAGGGGAAACACATACTTCTTCACATGATGGTAGGAAGGACAAATGCCAAGCAAAAGGGGCAAAAGCCCCTTATAAAATAAACAGATCTTGTGAGAACTCACTATCGTGAGAACAGGATGGGAAAACTGCCCCATGATTTAATGATCTCCACCTGGTCCCTCCCACAACAAGTGGGGATTATGGGAACTACAATTCAAGATGAGATTTGGGTGGGGACACAACTAAACCATATCACTACCTTTCTGAATCCTCCCTCATGAGACAGAAGCCCAAGGAGGCCAAGAACATGTCCATATCACTTGCAATTTTATGCCAGTGCCTGGTACAGCATAGGCACTCAACTGTTTAAGTAAATTAGTGAATGAAATAAATTGGGCATATTAAAGGCAGATTATTGAACCAACATGGATTTGTAAGATAGAATTCAGAAAAATAGTACTGATATTCTTGTATTGTTGGAAAAGTTGAATGTTAAACCATCTAGATTTCCAAGTGATAGGAGTGGGTGCTGAGAAGTAGTTATATATTCCTGTAACTGTATATCTGTAAGAGAGTTTGCCTCTAGAAAAACCTGCAAAAGTAATAGAGGTTTTCATCAGAGTATGGATCACAAAGTGGCAGCCCAGATATGTATGTTTAGCTCGCTAAATATTGGCTCCTGCAAAGTTTTAAACACTTCGATTTAGTTTCCAGCATTAAAATAAGCAGAATTCACAGGAGCATTTAGATTTCTTTTTTTTCTCTTTTTTGGGAAGAAAGGACATTGTAAGGTGGAAGAAATGACATCAGCAATGTGGTGGAGGTGGGAATAAGCAGCATGTGTTGAAGGGATGATGATCCCTTGGTTGAAACAGAGTGAATAAGAGGTCGTGAAGGCAGGAGAGACAGGGGCAAGTATGATAAACAATAGATAAGGGCTTGAATGAAGAGGGAACACAGGATCTAATCTTTTGGCTTTCAGGTTCTTTCCAAAAGGTAATTCTAGTGGCAATGTAAAAGTACTGGATTTGAAAGATGAGAGCCAAAGGAAGACCAATTGAGGTATTCTTGGAATGGCCTCACTTTGATCTTCCTGGAAGTCAAAGAAACAAGTTCTTAACTGTCTAATGAAAAGCAGCACAACAGTTTTATTCAGGAACACTCATTTTTTTCCTATAGTAAATCTTTTTTTTTTTTTTTTTAAGGAGTAGAAGTAGATAAGATCCAAAGAGATGAGTCAGAAAAGCTAAGGGAAGAGAGGCTTTAAAGAAAGAAGAGGTGATCAGAATGTCAGTGAAGAAGTGGAATAGAGCTTATTTTTTGTGAAAAAAAAGAAAGAAAGAGAAAGAGAAAGGGGGAGAGAGAACAGGAGTCTTGCTCTATTGCCCAGGCTGGAATACAATCTAAAAATAGGTATTAAAAACCTCTTTTATGCTGATAATTGTGCTTAACAGCAGAGACAGGAAGGAATAAGGGAAGAAAATAACAAACAGCCAACCAATATTTCATTTAAGTCTGTGAAATGCTATGCAAATGCTGAAGAGTGATTTACTTCCAATTATGTGGTCACTTTGAAAATAGGTGTAATGTGATACTAAAAAAAAAAATGTATGTTCTGTGGACCTGGGGTGAAAAATTCTATAAATGTTCACTGAGTTTACTTGTTCCAGGTCTGAGTTCAAATCATAAATGTCCCTGTTAATTTTCTAACTCGTTGATCCGTCGAATATTAACAATGTGGTGTCAAAGTCTCCTGCTATTGTTGTGCGGGAGTCCAAGTCTCTTTATAAGTCATTAAGAACTTGTCTTATGTAGCTGGGTGCTCCTATATTGGGTGCATATATATTTATGTATATTTATGATCATTGACTCCTGTTATTGCATTGATCCTTTTACCATTATGTACTTCTTTGTTTCTTTTAGTCTTTGTTACTATTAAAGTCTATTTTGTCAGAGACTAAAGTTACAACTCCTGTTTTTTGTTTTTTTTTTTTTTTTTTTTGCTCTCCGTTTGATTGGTGAGCCTTCCTCCAACCCGTTGTTTTGAGTCTTTGTGTGTCCTTGCTTGTGAGATGGATCTGGATAAAGCGTACCGATGGGTTTTGACTTTTTATTCAATTTGCCTGTCTATGTCTTTGATTAGGACATTTAATCCATTTAAATTTAGGATTAATATTGATATTTGTGAGTTTAATATTGTCATTTAATGCTAGCTGGCTATTTTGCCCTTTAGTTAATATAGATTCTTCATTATGGAGATACTCTTTACCTTTTGGTAAGTTTTTGGGATGACCGATACTGGTTGTTCCTTTCTGTGTGTAGTGCTTCTTTCAGAAGCTCTTGTAAAGCAGGCCTGGTGGTGATGAAATCTTTGAGTGCTTGCTTGTCTGCGAAAAATTTTATTTTTCCTTCATTTATGAAGCTTAGTTTGGCTGGATATGAGATTCTGGGTTGAAAATTCTTTTCTTTGAGGATATTGAATATTGACCCCCACTCTCTTCTAGTTTGTAGAGTTTCTGCTGAGAGATCTGCTGTGAGTCTGATAGGCTTCCCTTTATGGGTAACCTGACCTTTCTCTCTAGCTGCCCTTAGAATTTTCTCCTTTATTTCAACCCTGGTGAATCTAACAATTATGTGTCTTGGAGTTGAGGAATATCTTTGTGGTGTTCTCTGTATTATCTGGAGTTGAGTATTGTCCTGCCTTACTAGGTTAGGAAAGTTTTCCTGAATTATATCCTGAAGAATATTTTCCAGCTTGGATTCATTCTCTTCATGAGATTCAGGTACACCTATCAAATGTAAATTAGGTCTTTTCACATAGTCCCATATTTTTTGGAGACTTTGTTCATTCCTTTTTCTTCTCTAATCTTGTCTTCTCATTTCATTTCATTAAGTTGGTCTTCAACCTCTGATATCCTTTCTTCTGCTTGATCAATTCGACTGTTAAAGCCTGTGTATACTTCACGGAGTTCTTGTATTGTATCCTTCAGTTCCATTAATTCACTTATATTCCTCTCTAAATTGTCTATTCTCATTAGGATTTCGTCAAACCTTTTTTCAAGGTTCTTAGTTTCTTTGCATTGGACTACAACATGTTCTTTTAACTCACCAAAGTTTCTTATTATCCACATTTTGAAGCCTGATTCTGTTAATGGAACACACTCATTCTCCATCAGGCCTTGTTCCCTTGTTAATGAGGAACTGTGATCCCCTGTAGAGGGAGAAGCATTCTGATTTTGGGTATTCTCAACCTTTTTGCGCTGGTTTCTTCCCATCGTTGTAAATTTATCCACCTGTCATCTTTGTAATTACTGACTTTCAAATTAGGTCTCTGAGAGGACGTCCAACTTGTTGATTCCCAGCACCGAAATATGAGCAACCCACTGCGCCAGCTAAAAAATTTAGATTTCAAGCTTTCCTTGAAAAAAAAAATGAAAGTCTTGTCATATTGGCCTCTTTTTCCTTCATCACAAGTATTAGATGGAGCTAAGTTCCATCCACTGTCTTTACAGGGCTTGGGTCATGCTTTCTTCAGGTCATTAGATATCCCCACCATTCCCTATTGTCTTACTAATAATGAGAATGAGGGGAAGTTTATTCTGTCAACTTATACCCATTCTTCTTCCTCACTTTTGTTTTCTGTTTTGGACATAGGGATTTTTTTTTCTTCTGCCTTATCTCTGGAGTGAGCGTCATTAGCTGTCATTTTCCTCCCCACAGAGCTGCCTCTTTCTCCATCTTCAGGAGCTCAGTGCCTCATCCCTTCTTCATTTCAGCAATGCCATGTTGAAGGCCTCCTGGGCCAGGTGCTGGAGATATGACCATCTCTAAATAGATACAGAGTTTGCCATCAGAGACATTAAAATATAAAAGAAGATGCAGAAAAAAAAAACAAATCAACACATGAATAATTCCAAGCTATGGTAAGAGCTATGAAGAAAAACAGCATGCAGCAAAAAAGCAAAATATGGAGGGAAGATGGAATTAAGCTGTTCAACTGAGGACTCTGTGAGGGTTAAGCTATGTGAAAAGCCAGGGAGGAGAGGGCTGGGAGTTGAGGGAATGGCAGGACTGAGGTCCTGAGTGGATAGAGCTTGGCATTGTTGACAAGCTCATGAGAAGAGAAAGGTTGTACAGGAGGTAAGAACCACTTTAGCTGCTGCAACTAAGTAACAAATGGATTTCCTGCTTATTCTGGTTTGATCTCTTCAAAGGAAACTCTTTTTAATTACTGGAACCATGTTGCCAAGGTTTATTATCTGTTTCTTGTATAAACAACTCTTATTTCCAGAAGACATTTATAGTTTGCCTGGAATAAAAATTACCCGTTGGTCACTCTGTTTATTTATGATACCACAAAATTACTGAGAACAAGCTTATATGAATAATTTTTTAGTGCACAATTTCTCTTCTATTGAAAAGAATTTTTGACTTTTCATTCTTCACAGAAGTTGGAGACAGCTTTTTCCCTGCAATTGAGCTGGAATGAGCATAGTCCCAGGAGAGGCTGTGGGGTTGGCTTCCTAAGACCCTGCCTACTCCCTCTGGGTCGTGTTTCAGTCTTTCATTTTCCAGAGTGAACTTTCTTGCCATATCCTTGTGTTATTTAATATGTATTATTGCCATATGCCTGCATTATTTTTTAAATACCTTTATTTTAATTGACTCCCTTTTTATCCTATTTATTTAGAAAGGAAAATTTTATCACTATCACAAATAGAAAATTAGCATCAATTGCCATAAATAGAAATGCCAATAAAATAAATTCTCTGTTGCTTGCCAAAGGCTCTGAGCCAAATGCTTGCTTTCATTTTATTGGCAAAAGAGATTAGCATTTGTTTTAAAAGCATATTAGCACCAAACTGAGTCATTATCCTTGATGGTTTTTGGAGGGATAGAAGAGGGAATACATCTCTTTTTGAGATTCAATATTACTTAATTCTGAGATAAATGAGTCAGCCACCTAAAACCATTCCAATTGCCACTGGTAAAACACTTAATAAATAAAGGAATTTTGAAAAGAAACAATTCTCTGTTCAGCTTAATTCACCAAGGAAGGGGACTGGGTCTTCCAGTACTGTGTAGCTCCCACTAGACTCAGCACAGGGCAGAGTGTGCGGGACAGACACTCAGCAATTGCCTTGATGTGTATGGCCATGACTGGACGCCTGTCTCTACAAAAGTGTTTACTTTTACTATGAATATTACGACATCATGAGATGACTGAACTTCTGGAAAATATAATTATAGTGCTGGGACTATTGCTAGTCAATACCAGCACCTCTTTTGTGTTATTATAACATAAAAGTAGCAATGTAGCATTCTAAAGGGAAATTGACTTTGGACCTAGGTTCAAATATAGGCTTAGGAACTCACTAATTTCAGACCTTGGACTGGTCATTTTATCTCTCTGGCTTCAGTTTTCTTGTCTGTGATATGGGCATAATGATATTTTTCAAAGGACTGTTATCAGGATTAATGAGGTAACATAGATTATATGGCTGCCATGTAGTAGGTTTCTATTTGGAGCTATTTTAAGGACAACACATAGATAGGCTACAGTAACTCTAAGACCTCATCTTACACAACAGTTGAAAAAGAAAAAGATATATTTGGAGAGTTAGGCAAAATAAACAATTTTTATCTGTGGATATTTAGAAAGAAATCTTGAGGAAAGTGTGCAGGTCTTGCAGGACAAAAATCCCGCTCATTAGAACTAACCAAGGCCAATTTCTACTGTTGTTATTGTTGTGTTTTTGGTCTTGATGCATCTGGATCCTTTTCTAAATTCTTCTCTCTTTTCTTTTCTTTCAGGGTGGCTAGAACTTTAATATGGAGCATTCTTCCTTAACTGAAATAAACAGATTTTTTGTCTTTTTAACTGTAGGAATCATGTTTGTTCATTAGCTGAAGTCATTCGTTAGTTACTTGGAATTTCTGTGACAGGTTTTTTTTTTTTTTAATTTTTATACTTTAAGTTCTGGGATACATGTGCAGAACATGCAGGTTTGTTACATAGGTATACATGTGCCATGGTGGTTTGCTGCATCCATCAACCCGTCATCTACATTAGGTATTTCTCCTAATGCTATCCCTCCCCTACCTCCTGACCCCTGCTATCCCTCCCCATCCCCCCACTCGCTGATAGGCCCTGGTGTGCGATGTTCTCCCTGTGTCCATGTGTTCTCATTGTTCGACTCCCACTTATGAATGAGAACATGCAGTGGTTGGTTTTCTGTTCCTGTGTCAGTTTGCTGAGAATGATGGTTTCCAGCTTCATCCATTTCCTTGCAAAGGACATGAACTCATCCTTTTTTATGGAAGCATACGATTGATTCCATGGTATATATGTGCCACATTTTCTTTATCTAGTCTACCATTGATAGGCATTTGGGTTGGTTCCAGGTCTTTGCTATTGTGAACAGTGCTGCAATAAACATACGTGTGCATGTGTATTTATAATAGAATAACTTATAATACTTTGGGTATATACCCAGTAATGGGATTGCTGGGTCAAATAGTGTTTCTGGTTCTAGATCCTTGAGGAATCACTACACTGTCTTCCACAATGGTTGAACTAATTTACACTCCCACCAACAGTTTAAAAGTGTTCTTATTTCTCCACATCCTCTCCAATATCCGTTGTCTCCTGACTTTTTAATGATCGCCATTCTAACTGGCATGAGATAACATTAACAATACTGCCTAAGTCAATGCCAATAGAGTTTAAAATTCAATGTGGGAATTTTATATCTCATTGTGGTTTTGATTTGCATTTCTCTAATGACCAGTGATGATGAGCTTTTTTTCATATGTTTGTTGACCACATAAATGTCTTCTTTTGAGAAGTGTCTGTTCATATCCTTTGCCCTTTTTTTTTTTTTTGAGATGGAGTCTTGCTCTATTGTCGAGGATGGAATGCAGTGGTATGATCTTGGCTCACTGCAACCTCTGCCTCCAGGGTTCAAGTCATTCTTCTGCCTCAGCCTCCTGAGTAGCTGGATTATAGGCATGTGCCACCATACCCAGTTAATTTTTGTATTTTTAGTAGAGACGGGGTTTCACCATGTTGGTCAGGGTGGTCTTGAACTCCTGACCTTGTGATCCGCCTGCCTTGGCCTCTCAAAGTGCTGGGACTACAGGCATGAAACACCGCACCTGGCCCCCTTTGCCTACTTTTTCATGGGGTTGTTTTTTTTCTTGTAAATTTGTTTAAGTTCTTTGTAGATTCTGGATACTAGCCCTTTGTCAGATGGGTAGATTGCAAAAATTTTTTCCCATTCTATAGCTTGCCTGTTCACTCTGATGATAGTTTCTTTTGCTGTGCAGAAGCCTTTTAGTTTAATTAGATCCCATTTGTAAATTCTGGCTTTTGTTGCCATTGCTTTTGGTGTTTTAGTCATGAAGCCTTTGCCCATGCCTATGTCCTGAATGGTATTACCTAGGTTTTCTCCTAGGGTTTTCATGATTTTGGGTCTTATGTTTAAGTCTTCAATCCACTTTGAGTTAATTTTTGTATAAGGTGTAAGGAAGGGGTCCAGTTTCAGTTTTCTGCATTTGGCTAGCCAGTTTTCCTGACACCATTTATTAAATAGGAAATCCTTTCCCCATTGCTTGTTTTTGTCAGGTTTGTGTGACAGGATATTTTCTAAAGTACGCTAGTTTTATTTTACATATTCCTTTATTTGTTGATTCATTCATTCAACAGACATTAAAAATTGCATAGTGCTGGGTTAGATTCTTGGAGGTAGTATGGAGGTGGTAGATAGTACACAAAGACGTATAAGACTAGATGTCTGCCCTCCAGGAGTGTACAGTCTAAGATTATGTACAATTTGTATAAGCGATTAAACAGGTATCACAGGAGCAAAATGGTAGGTGCACTTAAGGGCTGCAAGGAAAGATTGGAGGAATCAGAGAGGAGGGCATAGGTCAGATCTTGGTGGATGGGCAGAATGTCACTATTTGAAGATGCTGTAGAAGCAGGGCATCCCAGGAGGAGGAAATTTTCTTAATATGAACTCTAAATCAGTTTAGTCTGATTCAATCATCATTTATTGAGTGACTGCTAAGATTAGATACCTTGGGACTCAGAGATAAAAATGAGCTTCCAGATTGAAAGATACCCTAAATGTCCAGCACAGAGGATGAAAATAGACTTGTGCTGAACCTCATCATTGTGAAATTTCAGACCACTAGGGGTGAACTTTTTAATTTTTAAAAAACCCTCAGAAAGAAAATGCAGAAGATAGTTGTGAACTTCTCAACAAAAATTCTGTCAGCAATAAGGCATTAGCAACATCTGCAATTATTCAGGGAAAATTATATTTCATATGGGAATTGTATATCTAGCCAAACCCTCAAATATGAGGGTTATTTATTTATTTATATGGATTTGGGAGACAAATGCAGTTGTGTTATATGGATACATTGCCTAGTAGTGAAGTCTGGGCTTTCCATTACCTGAATAGTGTACATTATACCCAGTAGGTCGTATTTCAACCCTCACCTCTCTCTCACCCTTTTGGAGTCTCCAGTGTCTGTCGTTTCAATCTTTATGTCTGTGTATACCCATTGTTTAGCTCTCACTTATAAGTGAGAACATGAGATTTTGGACTTTCTGCTTCTGAGTCATTTCACTAAGAATAATGACACCCAGTTCTACCCATTTTGCTACAAAAGACATAATTTCCCTTTTTTTGGCTAAGTAGTGTTCCATGATCTATAGATCTATCTCCAGATACAGATACATGGATACATAGATACAACATTTTTTAAATCCAGTCGTCATCTCTTGATGGGCACTTAGGTGGATTCCATGACTTTGCTGTTGTAAATAGCTCTGTGATGAACATACAAGTGTATTTGATAAAATGATTTCTGTCCTTTATGGAGATGTCCTGTATGGAGATGGACCCATTAGTGGACTGCTGGATCAAAGTGTAATTCTATTTTTAGTTCTTTGAGAAATCAAATATGGGGGTATATTTCCGGCATTTTCAGACATGCACTGTTTCTCAGAAATCTGCTAAAAAGTGCTGCATAAAAACAGGAAAAATACCAAGATGGCAGGAGACATGGGGTCCAGAATATTGACTCCATCTTAAGAGAGTGGTGAAGAGAATCCTTGATGATGATGAAGGGTTCTCCCACGAAAGTGCACCAGATGTAAAGAGGGTCCTGTCCAGATAAGCTAGGCCAGCAGGCTCTGGAAAATGTTCCCAGGAAGATGGCACTGATGAATTACTTAATGCATTTGAATATAATGAAATAAGACTGGACAAATGGGTGAGAATTTAGGGATGAAGTGGTGATAAACGGGTAGAAAACTAAGCAAAAATACACCTGACAAAGTAATAAAAAAAAGGCAATCATAGCATATGTAAACCAGTGGTTCCCAACCTGGTTTACATAATTAGGCTATGCAAAGTATATTCACAAAGTGGCACCAGGGACTGAGTTCATGGAAGACAATTTTTCCATGGATGATGGCAGGCATCGGGGGAGGGGGAGATGCAGGGATAGGGAGATGATTTCAGGATGAAATTGTTCCACCTCAGATAATCAGGCATTAGGTTTTCATAGGAACATGCAAACTAGATGTGGAGTAGGAGGCAGAGCTTAGGCAGTAATGCTTGCTTACTGGATGCTCACCTCCTGCTGGGCAGCCTGGTTCCTAACAGGTCACAGACCATTACTGTTCCATGGCCTTAGGGTTGAGGACCCCTGATGTGAACACTGAATATATGTCTAAACAGAATTGTGATATAACTATGAAGGGCAGAAGGTACTGTGTGTGTCAAGAGTGCATTGGTGGTTAAAGAGAGAGACATTTTTAGACTACACAATGCCTAAAACTAAAAACTATGAAGAAAAAGGAAAATGATATTATTTAGAGATATTAAGGCAAAATACTGAAAGCTATGAAAGTGGGAAGATTTCTTGAAGAAGCTGGAAATGGGGCAGACTGGGGAGGGCAGAGGATTGTTGTTTTTCATAATAAGCCTAGCAGAAGTAATTTATCTAGCTAGGTGTATAAACTTGATACAAATAAAGCACTAACTATTTTTTAAAATACCATTTTTCTTCATGATTTATCCATGGAGTTTAGGTCTGGGAATGGTTGCATTTTTTAAATGGGACATGATCCAGTTAAGCAGCAAATAGAAATGTGTTTGACGATCTCTGCTTGACTACATTTTTTGATCAGTAATATGATCTTTATGGTCCAGTATATTAGACTAGCCTCCTCCCTTATGTGAATATGGTAAACCTGGGCATGTTCTAGATATTTAGAGTTTCTGTATTGATCTTCTTGAAAGTGACTAAACCCACCAAGAGCTTCAAGAATTTGCACACTAACAGAAATACATTCAAGCATTCAGGTTGTTCTGATCTGAAAAGGCTGCAAGCCGTGGAAGCATTATAGTTCAAGGAATTCATGTAAAGCTATAACAGTCAATAAAGTCCAGGGAAACTGCTTCCATTGCAGCTAGCACAGTGTGTAGGACTTGATAAAAGTGTGACATACATTTGTTGAGTGAATGAATGAATGAAATATAGCAAATTGCTTTTTGGATAGCTGACAGGATGGTCTTCATATGCCAGAGCAAATATTTGGTCACTAGCTTTCACTTATCCTTTAAATCCAGCATCACAAACACTTACATGACCTCAAAACCTCAACGGACATAATTAGAAATATTTTATGCATAGATTTCCTGTTCCATTTGGAGTCAAACCTGAGACTTTAAGATTTATAGCCCCACACATGTTAATACACTTTCTGGAATTCACCTAGGACAGCAATGAGTACGGCAGTAGCTTTCAAAATGCCTTTCTTTGTGAAGGCACTTCAGCAGCATAAAAATATTCCAGACAGATACCCTCAGCTGGTTCTTGTCCCTCATCTCTGCTTGTCCAGAATGGCCCTGGTTTTATCTTTTTCTTTTAAAATATATGAGAGTTCCATCCAGAATGATGTCTCCAGCATTTAAAATGTTTGAAAATCACTGATGTAGGACAGAAAGCTGTTGTAGCAGAGCTGTTGTTGTATGTTTTCCAGAGAGATCAGAGTGGACATCTGGTTTCAACACACAGTGTACAGCTTTAGAGCCAATTTAATTGGAATGTCACTGACGTCACCTCAGTTGATATCACATATATTAAAACTGTAAGTGATAAATTTTACACACACACATACACATGCACACAACTCGCACACGCTTGTGTAGGCATCTAACGGGTAACATGTATCTTTATTTTTCTATAAATAAATGTCATTTTTATTGTAACTCATGTTTGCTTTTAAAATCAGAAACTTTGACCAAGTATTTCCAAGTAAACCCAGTCAAATTATTCCTTAGTCATTTTCATTTTAAACTCAGGCATTTTTAAGGTTCTGCCCTTGTCTATTTTCTGCCCTTGAGTAACATTTAAATTCCACAGAGGGTTCATGCAGGCATGTGTGTTGGTGTCTGTGAGTGTGAGGTGTGTGAGCGTGTGGATGTGTGTGAGTGTGTGGTGTGTGAGCGTGTGGATGAGTGTGTGTGCACACGTGTGTGTGCTGGGTGTATGTAGTCAGTGGCTATTCTGTGCCTTCTGCTGCCATCAGCTGCTATTTAACTTCCTACCCTCTGGAAATTGGACCTTATGCCTATGACTTCTGCCACTGCCTGGGGTCCGAACATGGGTTCAAGCTTCCTCAAGCCCCCTGGTGCTCTCTCAGCCACATCCAAGGCCCCTAGGGCCTGCACACTTTCACAACGCTGTCACTATATCACTTGGAAGTCTGAGAGAAACTCAAAGCTTTGTCTCATGGCTTCTCATTCCTGGGCTCATTTTAATTCCTCCTTTCCCACCATGCTGTGCAGCAGCTATGCAGAACTCCCGCCACACTGAATTCTCAGATGGGAACCAGCCGTTTGTGCCCTCTCCAGGTCTGTCATTGAACCAACATACACCAGAATGATTATTTGGATGAATTGGGCATCTCTTCTAACTGGCCAACGCTTGTGATTTTCTGTTTGTTGAACACTTAGAATCCTACCTTTCCTTCCAAATCCCCCAAATGACAGGAAACTCAGTCACCCTCTTTCTTTAGACCTTGGCCTGATGAGGACAGAAGCCAAAGTGGCATGCTCATATTCCACAGATGCTTTTTCTTCAAAGTACCTCTTTTTCTCTAGCCCAAGCAACCTTTGTCTAGTCTCTAGGATACAGCAGCCTGACTCTTTATTTATTCTCTTTCCATTCCATTGTTTATGGCACAAACCTTACGCCTGACTTCCTTTGGGGCTTGGCCTCTTGCTGCTCAAAAGAAACTGGATCTTGAATATCAATGACCTCGACTTTATAGATTTCCATCTCCGCAGTGAGGTTTAAATTTTATTTTTAGCGATTCAAAGGCTGAGCACTGACTGCTTATTTTTTGTGTGTGTTCTTGGCTTAAAACCCTGCATCCTCTCTGAAGCAATTCCTGCTGCTGACTGAATAGGAAAGGAGCTTGGGGAACCCTGGTTAATATCTCAAAATTTCATCCTGCCACAAACATACTCTGCAAACACAGAAGAAAGCCCCCAAATTACAAAGATACAATGGGCCATGATATCTTTTAAAGTAATGTTAATGTTATGTTAATGGTAGAGCAGTTTGCAACGTAATACAGGGTTATGAACAAATAGTTCTTGTACCACAATGAAGTCAGGTTATATTAACAATCAGAGTATAGGATTCTTATGTAGACCAAATTGAGGGTTTTCTCAGAAAGGTAATCTATGGAGTTCTCTGATTTTTTTTTTTTTTCAGAAACTGAGAATTATTGCGAAGCTGCACAGGCACAGAGTGGCTCATGCCTGTAATTACAGCACTTTAAAGAAAGTCACTATGTCATTTGGAAGTCTGAGCTTGAACTGAGGAGTTCAAGACCAGCCTGGGCAACATAATGAGACCTTGTCTCTACGAAAAATAAACAAAATTAGCCAGGAGTGGTGGAACATGCCTGTGGCTCCAGCTACTCAGCAGGCTGAAGTGCGAGGATTGCTGGCGCCCTGGAGGTTGAGGCTGCAGTGAGCCCAGATTGTGCCACTTCACTCCAGCCTGGGTGCAGAGTAAGACCCTGCCTCAAAAGAGAAAGATTAGTTTGCAATTCCAAGTACAACACTTCACCCCCATTACCCCTGGCCTTACACAGATTCACACAAGCCATGGGACTGACATTGGGTTTATTTTTGTTCAGAACCCAGCATCAACAAAAGGCAGAAAAGAGAATGCCAGGGATCTGCAAAAAATGCACAAGACTTAGGAAATTTACAAAACAAGGCCTGACTGGGAACCTAAGGATTCTAGAGTAAGCCATGGCACGTTCCCAAAATAGAAGAGTGGAACTTTGAGAGAAGAGAGGATTTTTAAAAAATCTATGAAGCAATGATATGAAGAGGATAAGAGAGGTAAAGTTTCTGTTTGACTAAACAGAAACCATTTCAGATGGCAGCCCATGGAGGTCTAGAGAACATTCAAAAGGGACACATTATGTTTCTGGGCAGGGAGTCCAGGTCTTTCCTTCAGGGCCAGAAGATAAGGTCGCTACACAAAGCCTCTTTTTCTTTCTGTCATAGCTCACTACTGTCTTGAACTCCTGGCCTTAATGCCATCCTCCCATCTTAGCCTGCATAGTAGCTGGGACCACAGGTGCACACGACCATGTCCAGCTAATTTTTATATTTTGTGTAGAGATGGAATTTCACCACATTGCCTTTATTTTTCAATCCTCAACCAAACTCACTCTGCATGTTTTGAATTTACCATCATAAGTCTCTATATATGCTCAGTCTAGGGTCCAATGGGCAAGATGTTTCTTTGAAAAGAAAAGAAAGAGTTTCCTTTCTCCATGGGCATTGGTAAATGTTTTAATCATGGACATTAGGCTGTCAAGGAGAGGCTGTAAGACAGTGAAACTGATAATAGTATCCACTACTCTAACACACATCCTAAGGACAGCTGGAGATACATTCCTTGAAATTTCAAAAGAGAATTTTATATGGGTTAAAAAAATATGTTTCTCTTTATTTTACATGAATTGAATAATATCCTTCAAACTTCACTTATTAACTGTATAAAACAGGCTGTGGCTGACCTGTCTATAGAGAGCTATTAAATGCATATAAATGGGAAATTCTTGAAATTCAGGCTCACAATAAAGTTAAATCACTTCAGTGTGCCACAATAAGAATCTCCTAACCCAGAACCCAGACAAAGGCCTGGATGTCAGGATTATTAACTAGGAGAAGTATTACCTTTCGTGGTAGAATAAGTTATCTTTGGACAATGAAACAGCCCGAAAAGCAGGAAAGAAAACAAGCCCGACCACTCTTGTGGGTTTCTAAAGACCTATCAGATATCTCACTTGCACAAGCTGCTGACCACCATCTCATTCCTGGGAAGAAGGAGAACACCAGAGGCCATGCTTGGTCAAATGCATCCTTGTCAATGTTCTCATACCCTTTTGATGCTTGATACAGCTTATGAACAAAGAATTCATTGGTGCCTGTAAGTTCTATTTCTTTTATTTAGAGTCCAGTGATAGTCTTCTCAAATCTGGGCCAAAAACACTGTTACCTTGGGCAAATTGCTGAATCTCTCTAAACCCCAGTTTCTCTATCTATAAAATGGACAATAACAGTTGCTTCTTTATAGAATTTTTCTGTGAGATTAAGTGAAACAATCCATTTAAAGTACTTAGCAGAAGGGTGAGGACAGAGACATTGCTTAGTTTGCTGCTATTATTAATGCTATCAACCTATCACTTTCTACTTAATACATCGATATAGTTCCATGTCATTAACTATTTATCAGCATAATTTGTAATGGTTTTATAGTTTTCCATTAAATGAGTTAAATATACTTTAACTTATCAAATATTGGGGGACACTTAGAGTGTATCTATTTGTTTGGCTACTATACTCCCAGGTAAAGTTAGTTGATTAAATATACGTGTCTACTTTCACTCCCCACTAAAACCTCGCAAAAACTACGGAGATGGGATTTTTTAAGGACATAAACTTATGAAATAGGGAGAACAGGAGTACAGGCAAGAAGCAATAGCAAAAAATTATGAAAGCAGAAAAGCAAATAATTTAGCAGACCCAGGAAAATAAAATGTTAATCCAGCAGCAGGGAAAGCCAAGAACTAACCCTTTCTATGCCTCAGAATTCCCGTGACTTAGGAATTGGCAGGCACCAAATAGCTTGAAATTGGGATGAAAATAGATGGGAAAATAAGAAAGATTGCTTAAAAGTCTATTTCAGAAGCAGTCTTCCCCAATTTCCCTCATCACTCTTTATTGCTGAAAACTATCCCTTTGTCACCCAGCAAAGAGACTGAGGGCGTTTTCCCAGAGACAGCAGATGCAGTTAAGGGTGGAGACTTCACACAAAACATGGAACTAAGTGAGGCACGGTGAATGTGGTCCTCAGGATTCTTGTCCTTTTCCTCTGAGAGCTGGCCCTTTTTGCTGAAGATTGCAGGTCAGGAAGTCTTCTCTTTGGAATCCAACTAACCCAGGAGGAAAGGCTTAACGACTCTGGCACTGAGGACTTCTCAACTCTTCTACCTGTCCAGGCCATCATGCAGCGAAACTCACAGTTGCCAGTTCCCATTTAAATGATTACAGCTTTTCTTTTCTCACTCTCAAATGTGATCTAGCAACATGGATAACTGGAAATTTGAGGAATGTCTTTGCCATGAGATAAGAGACTGAACCATACAGGAAAAAACACCATAGTGATCACCTTATTTTTGCAAAAGAAACCAAAAAACAAAAAATAAAAACAAAACAAGCAAACAAATAAACCCGCCTAACATTAATATTCTCAAATATATGAGAATATATTGTAACCATGAGAGAAGAATAGGAACAAATTAAAAGAAACATTTATAAAATAAAAATTATCTTTTAGAAATTAACAATATGATGGAGAGAATGAAAAACTCAATAGAAGAGCTATAATACTAGTTAAGAAAAAATTTTCAGAAGTTTTGGCATAAAGTAAAAATGCAAATAAGAGAAAGGATTTTTCTTTTGTTATAGACAATGATTTGGTGGTAATATTAGAAGGAAAGAAGATATTTCAAATTATAGAAACCAGCAGATTGTACAGCTTGAGATAAAATGAAAGAAGAATTCAATTTGCAAAGTTCTTTAAACATCAAAACATAGAAAACAATAAAACTTTACTTGAAGTGCCAGAGCATCAAGGCAGATAGCAAGTACTCAAACACTAAATTAAGTGAGTCTTACTTCCATCAGCAATACAGTGAAAAATCTGTTATAGGAGGCTTACTAGCAAGTCATGATCTCAGTGCATCTATTTTTGATGAGAAGCGAAGACATAACCTAGACTCACAGACTAGTGCAAAGAATGCTCCCTTTCTGTGAGTCGGTCCAGTTAGTCTTTACAAGCTCCAGAAGGGGCAAGGTGGGGTGGACTCCCAACCTCTGTGGCTGCTTCTGTGACAACTCTGATTCAACCAAAAGAAATTGTTGACCAAACTTAATTTGCTTTTACCTTCGTTCCTTATATTGCTATGATTCATTTGGAATGTGCCCTTGAGGTTCTACATGTTGTTAGATGCTGGAAATATTTTGACAAGATCAAGTATACCCTAGCCACATGAAATAGAGAATTGAGATAGTTAAGAAGAAATGCTAGACTCATATTTCACTTTCTCTAAAATATGCATGTAGTTGAGACTAAGGTATTCTTAAGATTCTCTGCTTCATTTTACTTCTAGGCTTAATCTCTGCCCATGACTTGCAGAAGGACTTAGAGAGCAGGAAATTGTTAAATAAATTTGGTTCATGTATATCAATGGACATCCCGTGATGCCCAACAGAATCACCTGGTGTGACCCATGCCACATGAATTAAATCACAATCTGTGGACTTAGGGCCAGGGCATCAGTATTGTTTTCAAGACACTAAGTGCAGCAAGAATTGATAACGACTGATAAAGTCACTTTCAATGGCTATTTATACTTTTTAAAGTTCTTAATTGCAAAATATCTGCTTTCTTTGAAGCTATACAGATATAGTATCCAAATTGGTGATCACAATTGGTTAGCTTAAGTAGTTTCATAATTGACACTTGGCTTTCTTGACGAGGTTCCCAGAATTTAGATGCAATAAGTTGGATGTTGCGGCGGAATGTAGAAACTGTTAACATTGTTCTTGGAGCGCCTGGCTGGCTTGAAGCAAAAGATCGATATACATAAGTATTCTTGGATTGTAGGAACAATCATTCTATCCATATATAGTTATGCATCTTCACAGGAAAGACTTTAAAATGTGCTCTCAGGGTATTATATTTTAATCCAGCATTAATAAGCTCTGAAAACAAGAATGGGTTCTTTTATTCTTGGTGAGAGGGCCAGAGCCTTACAGTGATGTGTGAGCAAAGGATCACCTCAACCTAATGACTATCTTCCTAATTGGCTCCTGGGAAGTTATATATAGACATATTTTCTTTGAGTCATGACTGTTTTTTTTCCCCAGGTTCAGCTGCATTTTTTCTAAAGAGGTAATAAAAGAGCTACCCTAATAGTGGAAAATAACCTCAGGTAGTCTATTTGAAATGGTTACAAAAAGAAGAAGAAGGAGAAGACAGAAAAGAATGAGAAAAAATTGGAAGGGAAGACAGAGAATGAAGAGAATCATGGTGATGACAATAAAGAAGGAAGAAGAGGAAATGGAGATAAAGAAGCAGGAGGTAGATCAGGAGGAAGAAGAGAAAGAGAAGAAAGTGAAGCAGCAGCAGCAGCAGCAGCAGCAGTAGGGTAGGGGCCAACACCAGTTCAGGGCTTTTCACAGGGCTCCTTATGACCTCCAAGGGTATCTGTTGAAGTCTGTAGATTCCTGGGCCTCAGGCCATTCCAGAATCAGAATGGGAGAAGAAATGCTTAGGAAGCTGCATTTTAAACGAGCACTCCTGGTAAGTATTACGTATAGTAAACCATTTGAAAATGATTGTTCCACAATACGTTGGGCACTAATGCCAGGGATACTATCCATTTCACTTATTTAGTTTCCAGGTTCCTGGTCTTACCAAAGCTAAAGATAGTAATAATATTTTATGATAACAGAAACCTAGGAACATAAGTCTTCTAAGTTAATCTAAAATCATGGACAGTTTTCTTCAATGCAAAGCAAAGAAAATGGCAGAAGACAGACCAATCATAATGACAGCTACATTTTATTGAGTCCCTACTATGGGCTACGTTGTGTTCTCATGTTTACATGATTTAGTTCATTCAATTCTCACAAATAGTAAACCGTATTATTTCCTCTGTTTCATGAGGAAGCTGAAGATTCAGGAGCTATTCCAGGTAACAATGCTAGTACGGGGCAGAGAGGACTCAAATACTTATCTGCTAAAATATTAAACATCAAACTGTTCCATATAAATGGAAGGTAGAAGCACTGCAGAACTTGAGTGTTAGGTCTGTGAGATTATCTATGCAAACTCTGGTAGCCTTGCCTGCCTGTGACTTAGTTTACTTGTCTGTGAAGTGGGAATTGTAATAATTTTGTAGTGAGAAGCCAATAGATGGAAATCCCTGTGAATATTGTAAATTGCTATATAAACACCAGTTCTCATTATACTCCTACAATCATGGCTCTTGTAGGCTGGATCCAAACATTCCCACAGGAAGTTGGGAAATTGAAATGAAGTAATTGTGTTACTACTCAATCACCCATGAGCAGAATCACAGACAGGCTGTTTCTAATATCAGGAGGCAGGCAAAGTGAAGGAGTAAGCACATTATTAAAAAGTGCCTCTTTGACTATTTTCTCTGTGTGCTTCATGATGTGACCTCTGCTGATGTTGAATGTCAAACTTATTAACATCTGCTTTCTTACTTTATACATTTGCAGTATAATTAATACTAATGAGTTTATATGGTCCCTTTTCTTCTAAGGTGCCACTTTCAATAAATGTGCTTAGATAGGGAAAACTTCTAGTCTTCCTAGAACCCTTAACCCCATCGCTACTGATCCTCCACGAAAAAATCAGATGCAAAGTGCTCCAAGAGGAAGAATCTGGTCCTCAGGTCAGATGTGTGAAGTTCACTCTGTGAGCAGTGGGTAAATGACTTCACTCATGCATTTCAGTTAACTAGAGTTAATAAAACCTGCTGTGGCTCTCTCAACAGGCTTATGGGAAAAGTCAATTGGGAATGTGTATGATTATGAGAGAAAGAAAAAAAAAGAGGGAGAGGAACACACTAAAAATTAGTGAGTAGGGAAAAAAGGAGAAAAGGAGGTGAGAAATGAGTGCCAGAATTGAGACTCAATTCTCGATTGAGGCAGTTTCACACTTTGAAATCATCTCTCTGTCCAAGATGCCTCCCCACTCCAGAATTTGAGAAACGTGTGTAACAAACTATTGTGTAACTAGGATGCTATTCTCTCAATAAAAATAACTCTCATTTACTTGTATGAGACAATGTTGTAAGTATGTTATGGATAATAACTTCGACAGGTAAATTACTATTATACCCTCATTTTGTATTGAGGAAACCAGAGCAAAGACATATTGAAAATGTGTCTGGATGTTCCCAGCTAACAAGTGGCAGAGATTCAAATCCAGGTGTTTCGTTTTGAGTCTGCTCTTATATCTGCGTTTAATGCTTTTTGAAATTATGTTCACCTAGCATTTGGGCAGTTTATCAAATAGTATCAGTTCTTCCATTGACTCTTAACTAGTCTTGCAAATAAAATTAAAGCCATTTCCTCTGCTTTTTCCAGCTGTAGAGCAATAGGAAAGCATAAGCTGTATCATCAACCATTGCACCCATGAAACACTTTCCCATACCTTTTTCTTTCCTAGCTTTCTCAATGCCAAACCCTGACATTTCCCCCATGTGTATGTAGGGCCTTACCCTGAATTATTGAGTAATTCTAACTGGAGAGCCAGAAGAACTTGAGTAGCCTTAAACTGACTCCCTCTCCCTGCTGCCATTTCTCCTACCCATCTCCCTCACCCACAAGTCCATCTCTTTCCCAAGTTCATGAGCTTAGAATTAACTTTTGCTACCTGCTAGCTCTTCTCCTTAGCATGTAACAACTCAGACCTGGCCAATACACGTTTGCTTGAGATGTGGCACCCATTGGGCTTGCTGGTCTTAGCCTCTCTCTCTTGCGGTAAGTAAACAGCTACAGCTGCAGTGTGGCCAGGTCTGAATAGTAGAGGGACAGCGGGGTCTAAGGAATGGGCTAGAGACACACATGCTCATAGGAGACATGATACCCTGATTGAATGGAATAAGTCAGGCATAAGAGAAAAGCTCCAAACTCTCAATTCTCTCTGCTATTTTCCCTCTATGTTTGATAGAGTTAAGGATTTCTGAACACTAGTATAAGAAAAAAAGGTGGGATAAACATAATTGCAGAAATTGATACTTTGTCTCAGTGTCTGAGAATTGTGGGGACCACTGTCTCTAGACCAACATTTTCTAGTTTTTAAAGAGAAACCAGAAAACCAGATTTTTGTTAGATATTTCCTGAGTTTCCATATCAGAAGCTTACTTAGAACGTTTAAAGTAATGTGCCGTGGGCCACTTCTGCTTTACTATCTTTGTTTTCTCTTTCAGTTTTACTGATCATATATATTTCTTGCCTGTCATATCTGGGATCAAGATTGGTCCCTCTTCTAACCATAATTAGAGACAATTGTTGAAGGTCTGCTCTCCTCCACTTGTTTACAACTGCTTCTAGGATTATATTAATTTAAACAACAAGCAGATTAATCCCTGTGTTCACTGGAAGGAGGTGAGAAACCAAGGGGAAGTTAGGGTCAGTCCATTATTATTTGTCCCTCAGTAGCACTTGCTAGGAAGCAAGCCCGAGGTGACCAAACTTTTACAGCTGCTTTGGGGGGTGGCGGGGGGGTGAAGCCTCCATCATAACTGTGCCTGATTTCTCTGGGGAAAACACCCTCAATCTCTTTGCTGGGTGACAAAGTGATAGTTTTCAGCAATAAAGAGTGATGATGGAAGCTTGGGAATTGCTTCTGAAATAGACTTTAAGCAATCTTTTTTATTTTCCCATCTATTTTCATCCCATTGTGAAGCTGTTTGGTGCCTGCCAATTCCTGAGTCTGAGGCATAGAAAGGGTTAGTTCTTGGCTTTCCCTGCTGCTGGATTAACATTTTATTTTCTTAGGTCTGCTAAATTATTTGCTTTTCTGCTTTCATAATTTTTTGTGATTGCTTCCACTTCTGTTCTCCCCATTTTAAGAGTTTAGGTGCTTAAAAGAATCCCTTCTCTGTAGTTTTTGGGGGATTTTAGTGGTGAGTGAAAGTAGACACATATATTTAATCAACCAACTTTACCTGGAAGTATGGTAGCCAAGCAAATAGATACACTCTAAGTGTCCCCCAATATTTGAAAAGTTAAAGTATATTTAACCCATTTAATGGAAGACTATGCAACCTTTATAAATTATGCCAGTGAACAGTTATTGACGTGGAAATATGTCTATATATTAAGTGGAAAGTAATAGGTTAATAGCATTAATAGTAGTAGCAAACTAAGCAATGTCTCTGTCTTCGCCCTTCTGCTAACTGCCTTAGATGGATTATTTCACTTAATCTCACAGAAAAATTTCCTGACATGTGGAGTAAGAAGTTATGAGCATCACAAACATAAATGTCTATGAAAAAAGTGAAGTTATTTTTATTTTATTTTTATTTTTATTTGGAGACTATTACTACATTATGGTTCTCCGCATTATGAGTTTGACAATAATTTTTGCATTGAAATACTATTTTTCAAATAGTAACTTTACAGTGGAGAAGTCTGGTTGATGTGATACGATCTTAATCAAGTGATCAGAAATAACATCACAAGTAATTAGACATGCAGACATCATGTACCTCCTGATACAAGCCAATGAAAATGACATAATATCACTTATTCCTACAAGTGTTTGATCCCAGCCTAATTGTTAGAAAATACCAGACAAACCAAAATTAAGGACCATAATATAAAATAACTGAATAGTACTCTTTAAAAGTTTTAAGGTCATCAGAGACAAAGATAAAATATCCCAGATTGGAGGAGACATAATAGCCAAATGCAATAGGGAGCCTTAATTGAATACTGGACCATAAAAAAAGATGTACTAATAGAACAGCTGGAAATGTATAAAGGTCTATAGATAAGAATATTGTATCATCGTTAATGTTTTGATTTAGGTAATTGTACTATGGTTACACAAGATGTAAACCCCTGGGAAACGTGCATGAACAGTATATATGAGCTTTGTGTACTGTTATTTTTTTTCTTTTGAATTTTCTGTAACTATAAAGTTATTTCAAAATAAAAAGTTGTAAAAATAAATTATCTCTTTATTTAGCCAACTACACTATTCCATTCTGGGTGCCACATTTAAAAAATTCTGTTAAAATATTCTATCCAGACAAGGGCAAGCAGAATGCCAAAGTGATACAAAGGTTGGAGATGTTTAACCTATAGCAGAAAAAATTTAGGCAAGATATAAAAATCTGCCTTCAATGTATGAAGCACTAGCATGTATAAAAGAGATTGAAACTTGTCAGTGTGGTACCAGAGGGTAAATTGAGCTTGCTTGACGAGGTAGTAATGAGGAAATGCATAATATCATTATAAGGAAGGACTTTGTAACCATTTTTGCCAATCCAAACCAAAGAATGGGTTGCTTTGGGAGACCAGAAATTGCCTAACAACTTGATAAAAATATCACAGAGGAGTGTCATGTATATGTGTTAACTAGATCAGTGCTTCTCAAACTTTAATTGCATATGAATCACTATGGACTCATTAACAATGCAGATTCTGATTCAGTATTTCAGGGCTGGGGGCTGAGGGTCTGCATTTCTAACCAGTTTCCATCTGATGCCTATAATGCTGGTATGTGAACAAGACTTTGAGAAGCAAGGAGCTGTATAATATTCAAGGTCACTTTTCAACACTGAAGTCTATAATTCTCATAGAAATGCATACTTCAGGAGCAGAGAAAGCAGTTAAACACTGAGATTTTAACACAAAAATGGCAATGTTCAAGAGCATAGAGGAAGCAAGAGTATTGCCTGGAAGCAGAAGCAGGGATGCTCTGAAACTCACTAAGTAAATGCATATTTAAAAAAAAAACCTGTTAAAGAAAGAGCCTAAATACTTGCATATGGCCACATTTAATTATCAGTTTTCATTAGAAAAGATCCATTATTTCTATCAAGTGGGATTTACGGCACTCATTGCTTTGATTTTAATAATTCAATTCTATGTTAAATTCAAGATTTTTGTGTTGATCTAGTTCATTCAGCAAAAATCCTTCGTAATTATTCATCCACCTTAAAGCCTTTGCAGTGTATAGACTTTGATTTGTTACTCTTTCCCTTCCATTTAGATAGGTCAGAGTATCCCAACCAGTGGAGTTAAAGATGTCCCTCAAGATATTTGGTCTTCTCATCACTTGGAAAGGCCAGGTGAGTAGCTTGTTGCTGAGCTCTTGGAACTCAACCAAACCATGTCTACCACCTTGATGCTGTATTTACTTCAGCAACCTGCTGCAAGCATGTCTATTTCCATCACGTGAAAAGTGTGGATCTGCTAGAGGAGTTCATATTCCAAATACTTAATTAGCATAGCATGCCCACCAAAATTTGGTCGTGGGAGGAGATATCATGAGAAAGTAATTCAGGGACTTCTGGCAGGTGTATCTTTAGGTGGTCACCCCAATATCCATCTTTGTGTATACTAGATACTTTTCTCAATTTGTGGTAAAGTTGGTGGATGGTAACTTCTCTAAAAGGTGTGTGCATTTTCCAGCTTACAATTTCAATATTATTTTGTCATACTTTACCTATAAAGTTTAGGTGGATTCTGAATCTATATGCTTCCTCATATAAATTCCAATGGTAAATTTGTTAAGAAAATAAAAAGTAAGAACGTTATATTATTTAAAATAGAGTCTTGCAAAAAAAGTTTCATTGGCAGCAGCTATTAAGAATATAAAACGATCATTTGTCATTAAAATGTTTTAATGAGAAATGATATATAGCCTTCAGATAAAAACTTATATTGGTGAAAGCATATTCAGATTTCTCAATTTAAACTTATTAATATGCAATTTAATGTATTGCCCAAAATGTTATATTTTATTTTGTTATCATAATTGTATCATGTAAAGAAAATATTATGAATTTCTTCACCCAGCTCCATACAGGTATCTTCAAATTTCCTCCAGTTTACCCCAGTGTGCCACAAAAATGTTGTTATTTTCTATGTTTGGAAACACTGCTATAGGTAGGTTTGCTTCTATAATGTGTTCTGCTACCAAAAATTTTCTAGTTTTATTACAGGCTAATTTGTTACACCTTTGAGTTAATGTGCAGTTAACTGTTACCCATAGCAAACAGGAAAGTCTACATAATAACTGGAAAATGTTAAACCTACATTATTTTCTTACCCATTCTTTAACATCTCTTGAAAATCTAGGACTATTATTCTGTTATTCTGTGGGGCTAGAAATGTTCTTTTTCTTGGCCCAAATGGCTACACTGTGTCCACTTTGTGATAAATATTGAGCACATTATTTAGTATGCCCAAGGGCATATGTTTTATTTCATAGTAACAAAATGTTTAAAACATTTGTTTCCTTAGATTAAAGAGATATGGTGATCTACAGATCTTGTTCGAGCATATTCTTTCTGCTTATACTAGCTCTGTTTTTTTCTCCAAGAAACCTTAATGAATGCTTAGCTGTATCACTGGGCAGTTGTGAGCAGTCATGAAAGAGGCATGGCACTCATTTGATAATTTATAATGGAAACATGTCCTCTTTAGTTTCTGGAGTATCCAGTTTCCTATATAAATTAATCATATGAATCAAATGCTATTAAAACCAACTTAAGGGTGATAATTGGCTCTTCCAATTCATGATATGAAATATAACACTGATGGGCCTGGAGGTTACTACCATGATCTACAAATCAGGATACGACTAGCCCTTGGTACAAAAAGTTAAAATAGATTATAAATCTACTTGCACCTCTAATCTCGGCAGAAATTTATTTCTTCTGCATGCCAGAAGTTCTGGCAAAGAGGTTCATAGGATAAAAGTCAGACAATAGTGGATTAAGTTACTGATATATGTATTTTGTGGATGAGGAGATTGCCTTATTTTTGTGAGAGTTTAGTTTGCCCTATTAGGTATATAAACCAAATGTTTATTCCAGGTTTATGTGTTGCTCAATTTAAGACAAATGCCTCATTAATGAGAGAGACACTGATCCTATTGCCAACACTCTGCCAAACTGATTTACTTGGACGATAATAAGAAAAGGACAAATATGTTTCTCCTCTGACACATCTACCATTATAAAACATTTGCCCTGGGCTTCTCCTGCCTTGCTAGTGCACAGTTAGCATCTGTCTGCTGTGAGAATGAAACACCCTTGAGAACTTGAGGCCATAACTCAGGCTGAGGAAAAGACAGCTTACCTAGCCATCAACATTCACACATGTTGAATTTACAAAACAGACAGACAACAAAGCTATCAATCAGAGCCCATTCCATTTCATCTCATGTGAATTATATTATTGTAAAACACTTAACCATATCACATAGCTTATTAACATTGACATTTGTTTTTGTAAAGATGCTTTATGTTTAAAGAAATTCTCTAGTGCACATTTCTGCAAACGTGGAGGCAAATGAAAAATTAGCACTACGGAGCCCCATCCTCCACTAAGTCTTGTCTCATTTGCTTCTTGTAAGGAACATCTCTTGCTTCCTTTCTCCACCTGTTCATATGCTTTCTTTTCAACCTTCTCCTCTTCTATTTCTCCAGAATAGATCGCGCCCTCAGGCGGTTGAGCTTAAAAAAAGATCTTCCCAGATGCGGCACACTCTCACTTTCACCTCCCGGCGATTTTACTTTTGGCCTGAGTCCAACACGTTTCCAAGAGCTGGACACAAGTTGTCACGATCATGAACCTAACCACACTCCCCTCTGCGGCCAATTTCCTATTTTGCTGTTCAAAAGAGGGAAAGGCACATATGAAAAGGAATACAGCTTGGTGCTGGTCAGCCACAGAAGGGTGGAGGTCTTAACGGAGCTCAGAAGAGCGAGTCCAGCTTCTGCAGCAGTCTTGCGTGTGTCGCTGTCCAGACCTCGGTGCTGAATACTAGGCGCTTGTATCTCCTGCAGGGTTTAAACCCAGGATTCGAATAGGCACCACCATGGGAGACTGAATTCATTTCCCTCGGGTGAGGGGTGGAGGGTTCGTTTAGATGTTTGCTTGTTCTCCGTCCACAGGAAACCATTTTTCCACAAAAAGGCATTGTGCATTTTATGGGAAAGTAATGGCACAGTTCCAGTTCAGCACCAAAGTGAAGAGCTCTACTGAGGGAAAAATGGAAAGTCGGGGTAAATAAAAACTGTTCTTTCCCTCCCTGAATCAACACAACAGCTTTGGGACCCTAGATCCCCTTGTTGACAAATTCTTAAAAATGTTTTTTAATAATACATGATTAATCATTTTACTGCTAAACACTGTAAAGGGTGGTGGTGGCGCTAGGTTTGCGATGTCTGGAGTAAACTATTGATACTGTTTTATTAAGGTTGAGAAACAAAAGGGAGGAGGAAACAAACTTGTAAACTAAGGTGGTTTGAATGATTAAAATTCATTTTTAAAAGTATTGCTTTAACATTGTCTCGGAGACATGCTCATTTTCTTAGACAATTTAGAACAGAATTTGGGCAGTAGTAGCTTCTCCTGCTTACCCTCCTAGCCTCTCTCTGATTTGAAAGACCTAAGAACCTTGTTCTCCATAGCAGGTGCTGGTACTCAAAGGGTCATTATAAGAATCCTATCACTTCCCCATTACCCCACCCCCATGAGATAATAAAGCAAATACAGAGAAAAAGCACTCCCAGCCTTTGATTCTTGGTAGTTATATTCAAATGGGGGCACTTTTCTTTGAAAAGTGACGATGTTTCTCACGGTACAGAATTTATGGGCAGATAGGGAGCAGACTTAAGTGATCCCAGCAAATAGTTCCTTCCTTTTCCTAATCCCTGGCTGCTTATTTTAGCCGCTTCTCCACCCCGCTGGGAATACCATTCAGATCTTAGTCCAGGTAGATCTGACGTCAAGAGATGGCTTTCGTCGATTTGACGTGTAAACACTCATTTCCATCCTGGCTGGGAAGGGCTGGGGCTCCACTCAGCCTGGAGACCGAAGCGCTTCACTGAGCGCTCGCCGCCGCCCAGCCTCTCCTCGCGCGCCTCCTAGCTCTTCGCAGAGCAACCAGGAGCCAGGAGCCGTCCAGAGCCCGAGGGTGGGAAGGGGGAGTCTGTCTGGCTTTTCTCCTGTCTTGCTTCTTTTTTCTCTTCCCTTCTCACTCGTCTTCAAGCGAGTGTGTGAGCCATGGAGCGAAGAGCCTGGACTCTGCAGTGCACTGCTTTCGCCCTCTTTTGCGCTTGGTGTGCATTGAACAGTGCAAAAGCGAAAAGGCAATTTGTCAATGAATGGGCGGCGGAGATCCCCGGGGGCCCGGAAGCAGCCTCGGCCATCGCCGAGGAGCTGGGCTATGACCTTTTGGGTCAGGTAAGAGTTTCCACTTTCAAGAAACTTTCTGGGGCCCCAGGGGACGAACGGGACTGGAGCGCGGTCTTCCAAGTGGGAGCCCCAGGTTGCACTCTCCGGAGCCCAGTGTAGCAAAGAACAAGGAGCTGCTCCTGCTCTCGCCCCTGGCGCTCTAGGAGAGAGAGAAAGCTTGCATTATTTACTGTTTGGGCTGGGCGCCGCCAAGCAGAAGGAAGCCGCTGCAGCTGGGTAGGGCTTATGCTTACTGTTGGCCGCTCTAGAATTGAAATCCGTTCCCGCGCGGTTTGGAAGAAAAATCCCTCCAAGCTTGTTATGGGAACTTGAGATGCACTCAAGCTTTCACCAACCGAGCGCCCCAGGGAAAAGCAGTGCGCTCCATCCCCCGGGACTCAGGCGGTCTGCGTCGGGAGCTGGCTGTTGCCTTCTTTTCAATATGGCAGCATCAGATCCAAGTCCTGAGGCAAGGGGCTAAGCAGGCTTGGGGCTGTCCGCCCTGGCAGCCTTTAAGGGCACGCCCAGGGCATTGGAAGAGTGCCAGCTGCTGGGATTCGCGACCAGGAGGATGGGAGGCCGAGGAGTAGCCTGGGACGCTGCGGGGAGAAATGGTGGGTGAAAGATACGGGACTATCTATCTCCACGCCTCTCTGGGGAGCTCCGGATTTTCACTGGGAACTTGTGAAGTCCAAGCTTTATAACTTTGCCCGGCCAGTCCCACTGCAGGGTCGAGATGCCGAACTGACTGTGGGGAAGGGATCTATTTTTTCTCTTGTTCTTCAGCCAAGTACGTAATCGTTTTCTCGGGAATTTCAGCTTATTGTTGCCTGTCCAAGTGGAGGCTTGGTCAATAGATAGCTGGTTGGAGGTGGGTGGACGTGAAGACATTAAGTGGGAGACTGCTCATAGCCGAGCGATTCCGAGGGGACCCTAGGGAGTGTGACTTCTAAGCTAGAGCTTTCCTTTCTTTGGCTGTGAATCAAGCCCTTGCCCTCTGCTTGGGAAGTTGGTCTGCATTGAAGCGGGGGAGGAGGGAGTTTAAAACATTTTGGCGCGTTTTTTTTTTTTTTTTTTCTGGAGGTGGTGGTTCTGACGCCGCTGAAGTCGCGAATGAGTAATCGGCGGGGGCGTTGGCGATTCTGTGGATCTAACCCGCTGGGGAATTCGCCTTCTGTTGCTCGAGGCTTTATTCTCAACTTTATAAACCAAATTGTCTTTGAAATGCTCGGCAGGAAAATCAATGCAGTTCCTGGTGTCCCAGGAGCAGATGAGTCTTTAGCTTTCGGCCAGCCCTTGCCCTTGTGCCAAGCACCATGTTAGGGGCTGAGGATTAAGAGGAGGGAAAGAAACGCTCTCAAGTAATCAAGACTCTGGAGGAGACTAGCTTAGAGATAAATGATTGCAACTGATTGTAATTTGTGTAATAATAGAAGTTGTACTTGGAGTCTGGATATTCATTGGTTGAAGGAATGAAAGTGGAAGGGAATTTGGAAGGGGTGAGTGAAAACTGCCCAAAGGAGAAAATATTTGCCCGGGAAGAGGAGTCAGATGTTGTCAGGAGAACATAATGAGATTGGAGAAGACAGTCCAGGCATAGAAAACAGCTTGTGGGAAAACAGTGAGACATAATACAGCTTAGTAGTAAGCCTGATAATTGTGAATTTTTGAGACTCAAAGAGAGGGTGAGTAGCAGATAAAATTGTGCTGGTGAGTATTGTGGGCATCATGAAAATCATGTATGTCCTATTGGGGTAGAAACTGGGGGTTTAATTGTGTATTCCTTGAGCAGCTACTGAAAGGTTAAATAGCAATAGTAACTGTGTAGGAGGAGAATGGGGAAGGAAGCAAAAACTAACTCCCTCTTCTCTTTCCCACCTGTTAGCTCTAGGCATGTATCTAAACCTGGGCCACTCAATGTGAGAATTGCTTTTCAAAATAAATAAACATAAATCTAAATAGTAAAAAGCAACACACCAATATTCTTGGGAGGATCTTTGGGTATGGGATAGCACAGTCACAAAAGCATTAAAAAATAGTGGGGAAAAACCATCTATATTTACATATGACCTATAATACTATCTTTCCTCTAGCCATTTTTAGTTAAAAAGGCATTACTAACAAAGATTTTCAAACAAATTTAACAAAAATTATTTTATTAGAATAGTAATTCTTTGTAGAAGACTGATGGCGCTTTCCTGGTTCTGCTTATTTCTCTTTTTGTTTAATATTACTAACACTAATTTAGCATTACTATATTGGGCACCTTACTGCCTCAGGATAAAGCTTGGATTAAGGTAGTGACAAGAAGAAAAATCAGTTGACAGAAAAAAAAACAGGGCTAAGCTTTGGTGATCTTTTTCTATGGCTACTGATTTCTCACCCCAATTCCATTGACAGCTTGTAGGAAGATTCACTGAGGTTCAGGCTTGGAGCAGGGCCTAAGCATCTCTATTTAAAAATTCTCTAGGTGTTAAGAACCACCAATGTAAAGAACATGGTTCTTCTGTAATATCCTGTTGTATATTAAAAATGCAGGATTATCTAGAGGATTTGGTAGCTTCAAATTTAGTGCTGAGTAAAGGGAGACTTGCTCAAAATAATAAAGAGTATAGTTCTAAATGAATCAAATATTTCAATAGCTACCCAGAGAAGTATACACACTCTAAAGTGGAACACCTGCCTAAATGTAGCATGTTCTTCTCTGAGGCCTTGAATTAGTGGAAAATCAAATGATCACTAATAGTAGCTAATAATAGTTGTCACCATGGATTAAATGGCTACATTTTATAACAACAATAATTTATTTTAGTGGAAAGTGGCTCTGACCGTAAATAGTATCCCAAGTGTTTGCCTGCTTACTACAATTGTTCTTTGACCAGATATATTTGATTAAATGAGCATTTTAAGATATTGTCACATGCAAAAAAACATGTATTTCCTCCAATGTGTGTAAAATAGAGGCATCACTAGCCTCCCACTGTGAGCTAGTGAATATACTGTGAGTCCAAGCCATAATATTCTGAGAGTCATCTCAAGACCTCTATCAGGGTCTTCTTCATGAAGAATGTGGATGAAGCTGGAGGTCATTATTCTTGGCAAACTAACACAGAACAGAAAGCCAATATTGCATGTTCTCACTCATAAGTGAGCTAAATGATGAGAACACATAAATACATAGAAGAGAACAACACATACTGGAGCCTTTTGAAGGGTGGAGGGTGGGAGAAGGGAAGGGATCAGAAAAAATAACTAAGGGGTACTAGGCTTAATACCTGGGTGATGAAATAATCTGTACAAAAAAACCCATGACAAAAGTTCACCTGTGTGACAAACCTGTACTTGTAGCCCTGAACTTAAAATAAGTTTTTAAAAAGTTAACTTCAGCTACAAGGAATGGGCTTAATAAAAGTTGTGTATCTTTAAGTTAGCTGAGTTTTAAGCTAATCCATATATACTTGTTTGGGAAAGTGAATATTTATTTTAATTCTTTCCTTTTGTAGATTGGTCCACTTGAAAATCACTACTTATTCAAACATAAAAACCATCCCAGAAGGTCTCGAAGGAGTGCCCTTCATATCACTAAGAGATTATCTGATGATGATCGTGTAAGTGTTGTACATTTGTCTTCAAACCAATACTCTAACTTATCTGCTTTCTTTATTAATTTCTAATAAGAACAGAAGCATTTTGGAAATGTGATTCTTTTTATTGTGACCAAGATTATTTATCTGTAATGTTTCTAATTTCTTTCTATAAAATTATAATTGCATATAATAATAACAAAATTGGGTTGGATTGGTTGAGCTAAGGTTAATTTATACACAAAAATATGTACTTTAATTATATCTTATATACAGTTATATATATGTATCTAAAGTTAATTTTATATGTACACTCACAAAGTCAGTCTAAGAGCATAAAAATGAATATTTAAAATGAAGGGGCAGCACTAATAAAAATGTTTGACAATACAATCAACAACCTTTTATTAGGTACCTATTATGTACCAAACACTTTAACACCAGTGTGGGGACACCAAAGAAATACATAAGCCTTACTTTCAGTAACACTTCAGTGTAACTGAAAAACAGTCTATTATCTCTATTTGGTTTTGCTATATAAGCAGCTAGTTGTTTATGAGAGAACTGTAAATCCAAGTCTTCCAGAAGCATTCTATGGTTGGATCCAAACCATTTGATCTCTTTTTACCCTTGTTTGTATACCAGTTCAATGATTAGGTAACAGAAGAAAATGTATGTAATAAATACAAGTAAATAAGGTAGAGGTAATTTGAATATATAGCTAATGTACCTATTGATTTTGAAGTCTATTTTCATGGTCAGCAAACATCAGAAAATGTTGACTATGTCTGGATTATTGTAATTTGCATAAACAGTGTTACCTTTTCTCAAGCATATGTCATACTGGAAGAAATTTATCCTAATTGGCCTGATATCTGTGTACATGATTTTTTGTTGCCTAGGACACCCTGGAGAATTATGGCAAGAGATCTTCTTGGTGAGAGGATTAAAAACATCCTTTCAAATTCTCAGGAAAATATATATATATAAATATATTTATATATATTATATATATAAAGTGTCAGAAAGGTGATAGAACTGTTGAAAGTAGATGGAATTAATGAAACCTGTAAAATAATTTGCTGTTTTATTCATTCTGAAACTGATAGAATTTTAAAAAGAAGAAGAAAAAGGCAAAGTATAAGAGTAGAGAATAGCCTGGGTCAGTGTTCAAATGTAAAAGAAACAAGCAAATCCTAACAATTCTGTATTAGGACCACGGACAGTGACCCTATAGCTCGTCTACACCTATGGCTGGCCCTTTTTGTCAAGTTGCTGCTTGATGTGGGAGACCAAATGAGAGGCCCTTGACCTTATTACAGAAGCTTCTTGTCCACTGAGGTCTTCCCTGACTCACTTCAAGGCAGAGGGCTCATCATGTGTGGGCTCTGAAAAGCAGAACAACTTCCAGCACTCTGGCTAGGCTTATTCCCTGGGCCAAGCAGGAGAGAGATTTCATTCTTTGCCTAAATGCATGCCCAAACTGTATGCCCATTAATGCACATGGAAGTTAAACTGATCTCTCTTCTCATTTTCATAGGAGAAAACTGACAGGGTAGAGCATACCTAACTGTTATTCTTACTCAAAATATCACATGAAAATGAACAGATGACCCATTCTACTCTTTAGAGTAGAATCAGCTATCCCCTTGATAGCTGATTTTGGGGAGGAACCTCAAGACATTATGAGAAAAAGCTGAGAATTTAGTCTCCAGCACAGGTATAGCTGTAAAAAATTAGCCCAAGAATAATTTTATTTTAGGAACCATTCTGGAACCATAGAAACTTGTATTGGAAGGTTGAAGTAGATGATCTTTAATGCTCTTTCCAGATCAAAAGTATTATTTACAATTAAGTACATGATACCTATTATGTATAATAGAAAGACATTATCAATTTTCCTCTATGTCATTCAGCCTGCTCTTGTAGAAATTAATATGTGATTCTGAGTTAATGACATTAATCATAACACTGTCTTTTACAAGTGGATGTTTGTCTGATCAGATAGCCGAGTGTCTCCTCTTATATCCCATTTCTAACAAATTGCCCTTGGTTTTCATTTTATTGCTCTTTTTTTTGATGGAGGATAATATTCCTTCAAATTAGCCCTGTGAAATTCAGCTATAGTATATCTTTACAAGTCTGTTAATAAAATCTCCAAGTGTAAGTGACTCTCTACCCCAAAGATTAGTATTTGTTCCCTAGCACTCAGCTTCCAGAGATCAACTCAGATGTTGGGCAGCATTCCAAGCATTGAGGTATTTTAAGCCAAAACAATGAAGCTTGAAAATACAAGCACTTTAAATATAAATCATAGTGACTAATTTCTAGCTTTCAAGTTCTTCCCATTCTTTTTAATAGATTTGCAGTATATTCTTTAATTGAAAATCCAGGGCAGTCTTAGTGGATGGTTTTATCCTTCAGTTGCAAATTATTTTCCAGTTTTCATTTTTGGAACTGATTTATGATTACTCTCACATTAACAATATTCCACCACACACTGAATTGTCATCATGTATACAGCAGAAAAGATGTGCTTTGGGTAGGAAATAGTCATGCTACCAAGAAAAATAAAAGCATAGAATTATCTCATAATAAATATAACTACAAGGGAGCCCCTCACTCTCTCAAGGCTTCAAGTATAATAGGATTATGCTGTAAATATGGGGCAGGTAATTTTTGTATTGTCAGATCTCTTTGCATAATACAGGAGACTGAATTAATGGTAAGTGTGTGTGGTCAGTAGTACTCATTCATCACCCAGGATCTGTTTCTCATATTAAGTACTTTTAAGCAGAGGTTGAAGCACAGGGGAGGCAGAGTTTCAATTTTGCAAAGATATAGCACCATTCTTATTTTATGAAATACTTGCAGTTTCTACCTTTTGTATGTAAAGAAAGAGAAATTAATCTCTAAGAGCATTATAACAGCAGTCTCTTGGCTTGTTGACTCACCCCACAAAAGCAGACAAATTTTCATCCATGGAGCCCTGAAACCTCAATATAAAAATGAGTATTATGGTCCATTTGCTGATGAAAGCAGACTGAACTTTTGCTTCCACTGTAACCACAATGTAAATAATTTGAGGGAATTATCATTTCACTGACTGCTTCTCCTCCCCCTAAAGGTGCACTTTACTGTAATAGAGGAAATGTTCGTCTCCCCAGTGGGCAATCCCTTCTTCTCACTGAGGTGCCAGTTTTGATCTGTAGTCAAATGAAAATACTGCAGAGCTGCCTGAACTCTGATGGAAAGCATACTGCAGGATAGTTAGAGGAAAGATACAGAGGTGGATATTTGACTTTTGATTTTCTTGCTATAAAAATCCTTGTAGGTGATATGGGCTGAACAACAGTATGAAAAAGAAAGAAGTAAACGTTCAGCTCTAAGAGACTCAGCAGTAAATCTCTTCAATGATCCCATGTGGAACCAGCAATGGTACTTGGTAAGTATCTACAGAAGGACTGTGTGGGTGGGCCCTGGGACCTGGCTTCTTTATATTGTTACATTTGCAACATGGATTTTTTTTTTATGATAGAGAATTTCATAGGGAGCTATATTATCTGGAGATTAGGGCTGATGGGAACTTCTTGAGCTGCCTCTTCTGTTTTGCTGAGTAAAGATGTCTGGAACAGAGATCTTTAGCTTCTGTGAAGAGAGAAGTGGTTGTCTTTTTTGTCTTCTTAAGTATATTTGGGGTAAATGCAGAAAAATCATGTCTTGCAGGTTAGGGGTTCCAAAAAACAGTACTCATGGCAAAAATCTCATTTGGTTAAAGTTATTCTTGAGAACCCTTTAAAGCACTGACAGAGTATAGTGAACACAGTGTGGCATATACAACCCCGAATGACAATTCTTACATGACACAGATGAGAATCTCTAAACGAGGCTAAAAGAGGGAACACAAGAAAAGTCTATTGCAAATGTCTAGACGTGCAAACCATTCTACCTTTAGGAGAGTTACTAAATCCTTAAGTGGAGAAACTGTTAAGTGTTTCTCTCTACCTGCAGGGTGTCCTTTCTTCTGTTTAATGTTACGTCTGTATGGTAGTACTATACGCTAATATAAAGATTTATTGCTGAGAATTTTATAAAAGATTATTTTTCTTGACAAACATAAGTTAAGGCTTAGATACTCTTGTTGCATAATGAATGGAAAAGGGGATCAGTTTCTCTTGACACTACATTTTCTTTTCTTTCTTTGGGCTGGAGGGCAGTGGTGCGATGTCAGCTCACTGTAACCTTCGCCTCCTGGGTTCAAGCAATTCTCCTGCCTCAGCCTCCCGACTAGCTGGGATTACAGGAGCCCATCACCACACCTGGCTAATTTTTGTACTTTTAGCAGAGACGGGGTTTCACCATGTTGGTCAGGCTGGTCTTGAACTCCTGACCTCAGGTGATCCACCCACCTCAGCCTCCCAAAGTGCTGAGATTACAGGCGTGAGCCACAATGCCCGGCCTCTTGCCACTATCTTAAGTACTTGCTCGTTGCAGCAGAAGAGACTTATCAGTTAACACTTGTGCATTTCCTGTGTGGCGAACACCATTCTGAGTGTTTGATATGAATTAATTCATTTTGTTCTCATGATTATCTGTGTTGTAGAAATAGTAATTATGCCAATTTAATAGATGGAAAAACAGAGATATTGGAAAGTAGAATAATTTGCTAAAATCCATGGCTGCTAGTGATGGGACCGTAATTCATGACTCCAGAGTTCACACTCTTAACAACTACACTCTATAATTGCTCCCGCAACTGACATAGAGGCCTTCTTCTCTGACTTTAGCCAACAATCTGTGTGTAGTTCCAGCCTCCTATGATTCGGCTTCATATCAGCCTGGTAAATACTTGTCACCTCACCCCCCAACCTCTTTATGGGGAGGAGGGCACAACAGCAAGAGGACAGTTCTTTTCCTGACACCTTTTGTTGTTGTTATTTATAGATTTCTTATTGACCCTTTCACCAGGTACCTGGGATTCCTTTACTATCTCTCTCCCACATGCTTAGAAATGTGCTTATATCTGTGTTCCCTTGCTACCCAACTATTCTTCTGTACAGTCCCACACACTATCAGAAAATGTACTTGAAAAGGAAAACTGAATCTCCTCTCACAGATACTTACCCCCTAAATCACTCATACTTAAAAATAGGCAATTACATTGCAATTCCTGAGGCAATCACAGTCTCCTGAGCATTCCAGGTTCTGCTTTTTCTTTTAGAAGAAAAATTCTAAAACATGCATGAATGACTATGCACCAGGCAATATAATGAGAGCTCAATGTGGCAATGGAGGATCCGGATTTTGGGGGAGATGAAAACATAGACTATCAAATAAAGCTTCCATAGATGAAAGGGTTGAGCATGTTATTATAAATGAAAGAAATTTAGGGATAAAATTCTTCAAAGCCATGTAGTTCAAAGAGAAGGAGCGCAGGTGATTCATCCTTTCAAGTGATGTCCATTGGGACAATGGGGAGAAGAGCAGCATGCTGGGGGTTCATTTGGCCCTACTCTCAACTTTGCTTCTCATTTCACCGAATTGGCTTCTTCTAAAGAGTAGAGTGACCCAAGGAAAAAGAAAGATGGGTCTCCAGGTTGGAACTTAATTGCCCATTTTGTAGCAAGCAAATTATGATTTTACCAATGGTTCTTGTCTTTACCAGCAAGATACCAGGATGACAGCAGCCCTGCCCAAGCTGGACCTTCACGTGATACCTGTTTGGCAAAAAGGTATTACGGGCAAAGGAGTTGTTATCACTGTACTGGATGATGGCTTGGAGTGGAATCACACAGACATTTATGCCAACTATGTAAGTGTATTCCTTCTCATGACTGTGACTTGGGGAGCTGTTTGTGCGGATGCACAGTTGGGGCTTCCCTTCTTTTCAAGGGGATGCTGCTCTGGTGTCAGTCCCTGGGATTATGGGCCAAGGTTTTGTCCCTTCCCCAACTTCCCACTAGCTTAAATGAACTTATTTTATACCAGTGGGCATTGAAATAATTCAGTGGGGTCAAAAATTGTACAAAAGTATATGTACTGGGAGAAGGAGGGGCAGCACCTACACCAATTAAGTTACTAAAATCCAATGATTTAGAGTTGCTCAGTGTTAGGGGCATTAAAGTAATCAAATCAAGCCTGTTGCCTGAGATCATTTTCACAGTTTCCCTTCTTACCTCTTTTATGGGCCTTTATCCCTGACATTCTAAAATTATATGAATGTGGTTCCTTCCATGAAAATCCAAAGTGAATACCACCCAAGGCATATATGCCAAGATGAGAAAGGAAAAGTTTTCTAGAAATGGGAAAATAAATAAATAAAAACAATTTGCTTCATTGTTTCTAAAGTCTATGATACAATATGGACACCATCATATATCTTAGGTCTTTAGATCAGGAGGCTGGTGTTTCATCTTTAAGATTATCCCTTGTTTTTCTCTCATCCTTTCCACCTATTCAACATTCCCCAGCTGTAACTCCAAGCTAAAGAGCAAAGGAAAAGAGAAGGACAAATACTGGCACAGAGTAGAAATAAGGAATGATTATAAGATATGGAAAGTATTGAAAAGTAGCAGTAATGGTATGTGGGAGGTGGGCTGGAAAAGGGAGTGGAACCTGGAAGCTTGTCTTGAATTTCAAGCACCCTCCCTTGAATTAAATTACATGTTTATTTAGTGTGCCTGGGAGGCTGAAGGAGATCACCATGGACCCGAGTCCCACTCTCAGCCACCTCTTTGCACCTATATTAATAAGAGAGATGAGTGTCAAAGTGTCACTAAGTAGCTTTATGGCCTTAGGGAAGTCATTTAACTTCTCTGGGCCTCAATTTTCTCATCTGAAAACTGAGGGTGACTGAACTAAGTAAACTCTAATTCCTTCCAGCTCCAATAACCTATGAGTTGCCTATGAACCATAGGCTTGGTAACATTCACTGAGAATTGAATGCTGGCTCACCTGGCTGTGTTCATCATCTCTGCCTGGTTTGTGGGTATAATAAATATTCAGTGACTTGGCCAGAAGTGCTGAAATGCAGGCTTTTGAGCTATCAGCCAGGATAAGAAGGCATAGGGTAAGAGGCCTGGGAAGTGATGCTTTTTTTGTTTTTGTTTTTATAATGCCACGGTGTTATTTTTGTTGTCTCTTTAGGATCCAGAGGCTAGCTATGATTTTAATGATAATGACCATGATCCATTTCCCCGATATGATCCCACAAATGAGAACAAGTGAGTAAAGGTGCATTTGGGTGAAATGAAGTACTTTACAATGCTTTTATCTTGTTTGAGAAAAATCATACTATACATTTCATCCACATTTCAGCCCTCGGAAAACATTAATGCACAACATCATAACACAATATTTTGTTGCTTAAAACAGAAACCAAAGTTTCTATTTTTATATTCCCTTTGGTTTATAGAACCATATTTACATTAAACTTGTTATATTATGAAATTCTCCTCTCAAGTGTTACTGAATTGTTGAAGCTTTAGAAAGAATGTTTGAGACATAAAGAGTACACACTTTGAGCCCACCCTCCCCTCAATTCCTCTAGGGATTTTTTACTTTTAGCAACATGCTTGATGTTAGTCATGCGAAGAAATATATGTAAAGAAATAGATATGAACAATGCCCACAACTTCTGATGGTGGCTACAATCACCCTCACCAGTTCTCTCCAAAGAGAATGGCCAGACTCCAGACAAGAGAAATACTTCTAAGGTCTGGCCCCTGAATCCAGCATGGTCTCCAGGGCATTGAGCCAGCTGGCAGTCTTCTCCAGAGTTCCTGCTGCTCTAAGGCCATAGGGAAGAGAGAGGAGACAGCACCCGACTCCCAGATTATTTCTCTTTCCCCTGAAGCCACATTATGGTGAAAGAGGCCAAGAGCCACAGAGGCCAAGAGCAAGAACTTGCAAAGAGACAGGCCAAAGAAAGACCCAGAGGCAAGAGATTTTCAACCTCTCTCCTAGCTCCAAAGAAACTTTGAGGGCATGTGGACCCTCAAAGTGTCCATGCCCATAGGAGAAAACATCTTTGTTCTTACCAGTGTTGTCACAGACATCAAGAAGACATTCGAACTTTCCTCTTCATTTTCTCTACACAGAAGAGACTTGCACCAAAATGATCAAAGCCAAGGTCAATATTAGGGCTTGCTGCTACAAAATTAGGGCTTACAAGTAAGGATGGAAAAAGCTAAGCATCTAATCTTGGTATATGTCACATGAAGTGCTTTTCTTTTCTATCTGGATGGCTCTGTCTCTTGGACTGTTACCCGACTTGGGTCAGACAAGTCTCCCTCTCTCTCTCTCTCTCTCTCTCTTTCTCTCTCTCTCTTTCTCTCTCTCTCCCTCCCTTATTCTCCCTCAGAACTCCCAAGTGGCTGGTGCAGTAATATTGACCTAAAGTTATTTCTTTCTTTGGATTGTCCCTTCTCCAGAAAGCCAACAAACCCAGGATAGGAGGCTGGGCACCTGGACTTAGCCTCAACATCTGGGTGTTTATTTCTTCCTTCGGGAAAGTGGGAGGCTTGCGGATAGTTCAAAGGTACGACTTCATTCAGTACCATTTATTTCTTTGAGGTTGAGCGAAGGGGTTAACGGCAAATACCCCTTAGAGATGAAAACATTCCAGTAAAAGTACAACAGGAACCACTGGCAGGGGTACCCTTGGAAGAAAGTGGGAGTGTCTCAAAGCTTACAGCAGACCATCAGACAAACTTTTTGCTATGTTTCTGAAGCAGGATAATGTAGGACAAGTAGGGACATCTACTCTTCGAGGGCACAGCCTTGTAATGAAGTTATGGCTTTGCCAATTCCCAGTGTAGAGGGTGCTCTTGGGGAAATCACTTACCTCTCTCTGCCTCCACTTCATTTTCTTCCCCTAAAACGGGTGACAATGTACCTTCCTCCTGTGTTTCTTAAATGAACTTCCTGAGGAAATGGTAAGTACTTGGAAAAAAGTGGTAGCCTTCTTAGAATGGAGTAGAAACAACTTTCATTCTGCCACCTTGGTTAATACTAAGGGAAATCTGTTCCCAGACACTTCCTGAGGAAATGGTAAGTACTTGGAAAAAAGTGGTAGCCTTCTTAGAATGGAGTAGAAACAACTTTCATTCTGCCACCTTGGTTAAGACTAAGGGAAATCTGTTCCCAGACACTTGGGTGCAGTTGAGGGGACTTAGCTGGAGGTCCTGGCTCTTTCCTAGGCAGTATATGGTCTTTCCAGGCAGATCCTGGGTCTGGTCCCAGGATCCAGTGTAGGTGATAACTTGTGTAATGGCTGCATAGTGCCAAATTCTTGATGAAATGATATTCTCTGGAGTTTTCCCAGTCAACAGGAAACTGGAACACTCAAACCTTCCTCAAAACAAAGGGGATCTCACAGCACAGCATTTATAATCGTTGTTTTATATATACAATTATAATAAAATATAATTTCCCTGAACTCAGAGAGCTCCAAGGGCCCCAGGGGAGCAGCCCATATGATGCTATTTGTTCTGTGCCTGAAAGCTCTTCCAGAGTATAGTCTGCTGTGAACCTTCCACATAGCAGTGAGAGAGCATGGCATAGCCCAACAGTTAAGAGCAGACTTGGGAGCCAAATTTAGATCAAATATTAGATCTGCCACTTAACGGTTGGGTGATCTTGAGCAAATTATTTAACTTCTTTGTGCTTAGGTTTTATCATCTTTTGAAAATGAATACCTACCTCCTTGAGTTAGAGGTATTAAGTGAGTTTGTATTTATATATGTTTATATGAGTTCTATGAGTTTATATGAGCTCTATGAGTTTATATATATATATATAGAGAGAGAGAGAGTGAGGTATTGAGTTTATATATATTGTATCATATATTATGTATAATACTTTATTGAGTTTTATATATATATATACACTTACATATATAAACTCACTTAACACCTCTAACTCAATGAAGTAGATTATATCTCTGTCTGTATATCTGGCATTTAAACAAATTGATTTGTTTAAAAATTATTCCACAACATAGTTTAAATACTACTCTTATTTTCGTTAAAATATGCTTGTCACACGTGTTATTTAAGCCATATGTGTTTGTGTTTATATATGTGTGTGTGTGTGTGTGTATATATATATACATGTATGTATATATATATGAGTTAAATAACATGTGTGACAAGGATATTTGACTTGGACATATACACATATATGGCTTGGACATTGGTACATAAAAAAATTAAATAAGTGTTTGCTGTAATGATGATGATGATGATGATCATTTGGTAACTGAGTTAGACCTTCTTTCAGTGAGAAATCAACATGACAAGAATAATATCATCCGCTGGGAGCAGCAGAGACAAGTCAATTTTCTGAGCCAGTTCAGAACCTGCTATTTAGAAATGACATAATGAGCAACTCTCTCTCAGGATCCTCTTGACTGTCAACCAAAAAGGTGGCACCCTTATCATTTATCAGAAGGTATAATAAAAAATAGAGTTGTCTTCCAGCATGTTGTCAGACATAAATCCCTTAGGTTTGGAAAATGAATGGCCCCATTTTGTCTTGGCCTTTACAGCAATTGGAAAGGTATTATACCCAATCCCAAGGGTATTATCTCTTCAAACTATCTGTATTGCTGTTGTTCTTTATTACCATGTAAATGAGATTAATAGAAGCCACAACTGAATGCTACTCTGAAAGTCAAAAGAGGTATCACTAAATAATAAAATCTTAACAGTGCAGGTAACACTTACTATTAAGCTGGCATAAATCTGTATTCAGTATTTCAACACCAATTACAGATTGTTTTTCTAGTTAAATAACAAGTGTGACAAGGATATTTTAACCAGAATAAGGGTAGTATTTAAACTATCTGGTGGAATAATTTTTAAACAAATCATTTTGCTTAAATGCCAGTTACTACCATTGTTCTAAGACAATAGAGAGTTCTTTTACTGCAGCACCTCACTTAGAAAAGAGAAAGCGCTGCAGGTCTATAAAGAATGACATAGGAACACCTTCATAAAGTCTCTTTCTCTCAATGTTTGCAGGTGGAACCTAAGAATAAGAGGAGGAAAACATGTCAACACATATTTGTACCATGATCCTCCTGCCACTTTCACTAGAAAATAGTCCTCCATATACAAGGAGAAATAAATAATAGGTGCTGTCACGTTGCATTATTTTTAGGACAAAGAACAACCCTGGGGATGTCTGTCAGCAGGTTGATTCTGTTGGCTCAGGCTGAAGACTTGCACTGGATTCTTTTGCTATCCTGAACCCTGTCTCCCATCCTGTACACATGAAAATATATAAGAAGGCAGTGGTGACTTCTGGAAGTACATTTCTCAGAGACGACAACTGAATTACTCCTCCTATTAAGGCAAAGAGCGTTAAGCCATCCAGAAAGCATAAGGTGCCTTCTGTGTGTTCAGATGTGCACACTTTTCCTAGGGAATGGGTGTGGTCAGGACAGCTTCAGTTGCAAATGAAAGAATTCTAACTCAAAGATTAAGTATGATAGGGATTTAAAAAATATTCACCCAAGGGATGTTCTAGTTTCTGATGTTGCAAGATCCAAGAACTCAAACAGTATGTTCTCAGTACACCAAGCACTCTGTTTCCAACTCTAGTGCTGCTCGCCTCCGCTTGGCTTCACTCTCAATAGAATTCTGCCTGGCAGAGCAAGACCCATATGACTCACATGGGACTTCAAGCTCATGATTCCTAAGAAAGAGTAGGGTTTCTTCCTTATAATCTGCATCAGTCCTTGAAAGCTGCCTGAGAGGAGGAGCCTCATGATTGAAAAAAAATCACAAAAAGTCAGGAGGACCACTTCCCCAAACAGGAAAGAACTAGCATACATAAGAGAAGCAGGTGTTTGCTGCATCAGGGAATATCTTGAATTAAAGATAATTATATTGTCCTGACTTAGAATTCCTAGCCAGGATTAACATGAAGGAGCAGGAATCTTATTTTGTGGAAGGAGATCAGAAAATCATCTTTGCAACTTTAGGAAAAAGAGAAGTCAAACAATTCTTCTGGATGGCCCAGTCAATTTAGGAATTTTGTATTCCATGCTATGCTGAATTAATAGATGGCTAGTATAGTAGACTTGAAATGTAACTGGCCAACACTATTGCTCAGAGCTAACCCTTCCTCTCTTTTTCTCTATGTTGGTATATCTGGTAGGCTCCTCCAAGCCACCAGTAGCTTTTACGCTGTTCTGTGTTGTTTCCACAATAGAATAAAATCATAAAATAAGTGAATTCACATTAATGGCCTTTTGGCTTATTGGCTCTCTTGAGTCAAGAGGGTGGTGGGAAAAGACAATTATCCTCAGAATTTTAGATTTGATGCTTTAGTTGTGGAATTTGGTGTTTTGAAGATGCAATTTTCTTCCAAATACTCTGAAATCATAAATTGCCCTCTTTGCTTGACTGCAAAACCAATCATGTTCAGGCTTCTGGCCCCAGTTGGGGTTTCAGGAGCATCTTGGCTTTCCAATTAGCTGGTAATGTCTTGCAAATATCTCAAGCTCCTCTTGGAACAGATAATCTTCAGACATTTTAGTGTGCCATATATTTATAGGAAAGGAGGAGGGCTTAATAGGGGATGTTGTTCTATCATATCCTACCAAGGTTGATCAAGGATACTCTAACCCAAGGCAGTCACTAGGGAGAAAAATGAGGAGTCAGCTACCAAAAAGTATAAAGCAGAGCCATTTCTTTGAAATTGTTTCTGAATGTCAGAGTTCTTATAATAGTATCAATAGTTAACACTTACTGGCTTCTTACTATCTGCCAGCCACTGTTCTAAATGCTTTACATATAATTTGTCATGTGACCAAACCTTTGAGGACAAGCAACTTACCCAAGGTCACGCCCTTAGTGAATGGCAGAGGCCAGAATTTGAAGTCACATACTTTGGCTCTAGTACTTGTGCCCTTCATCTGAACATAAGCTTTATTTTATACTGATTTTTTTTTTAAAAGACAGTAACAAGGCTGACAAAAAGTTAATATATCTGTGCCCCATGAATTCATTCATGTACGAAACAAATGTTTGTTCTTCTGTATGTTTTATAATTTTTATTTTTTAATCCTCAGACATGGGACCAGATGTGCAGGAGAAATTGCCATGCAAGCAAATAATCACAAATGCGGGGTTGGAGTTGCATATAATTCCAAAGTTGGAGGTAAAACAGAGAATTGTCCCTGTAGTTTGGCATTTTAATGTGAGGCTTACATCTCATATTGTAAATGGGGGAGGGTAAATTTTCCTTTTAACAACTGGAGGAAGAAGAGGGTTCCATGCAAATGTTGCTACAGGACTTGAATATGATTTGCAAACAAATCAATAGATATGGATTCCTAGAAAATGGATAGCTGAATATAGCCTATACATCTCCGCAGGAAAAAAAATGTGGAAATGTTGACTAGCATATGAACCAAATCTAATTTTCTCTGTGTTCTGATTTAGAATGGTTTGTTATTGAGTGCTTGCTTAGGAAACAGAAGGAGTAGGTAAATTTAGGCAAAGACTTTTCCTGCCTCTCACTTCTATAGACGTCCTTCACTTTTTAGCAAAGAACAACTTTAAAATTTTAAAAAATACATACTTATTACATTAAGTAGTCAAATTTTATCTCTGATAGCAAGGAAGTAGAATCTCTAATTGTTTTCATCAGTGTCCTTATGGGGAAAAACATGGTAAGCTACATTAGGGCAACTGAGGACATTTTAATAAAGAAACTGTTTACAAGAGTTAGAGAAAACCAACAAGGGGCTAACAAGTGGTTGACAGATGTTACCACCTTTAGCCTTAAGAAGCAAAGGGAAGGAAAAGTCGCCAGCAAGTAGAGAGGGAAAACTGTGGTCACAGGAGAAAGCTGCTGGATAGGCCTTGAGTACAACAGCAGAGCTACTTCTAGGCAAAGAGGATCCAGGGGCACAGGCACCTCATTCTCCTCTTGATACCCACCCTCTTGTGGGGGTCTTCAGTTGGCTGAACCCAATGGGAAGAGAGAGCCCATTGCTGCAGTCCGTGTTCTGATGGAGAAGAGTAGAAAGTGGATCTGCAGGGAACAACAGAAAAGATAAAAATGGTCTCTTCTCTTTATGCTATCCCTGCCGCAGGCATTCACATTATGCTATGAGCTTCAAGTTTAGTTCGGTTTTCAGAAACTATGATTGCAAAAAAAATCAATTGTAGAACATGTCAATTACGATAAAATGCCATTAAACTCTACATGAGTACACCTTGCATTTGGTTATGTACTCCTTTTTAGAAACAAAATAAATATACATCCTGACATGTAATACATCTGTCATGAACACAGGACACTCTTAGAATTTTAAGTGTCATTCCTGATTCCTTTGATACTAACATCTTCAAAGTGTTCTGTTAATTTTTTAAAAAAATAAAGGCAGAAGCACAAATTATGTAATCAACTGGTAAAATAATTCACTCTTTAAGTCATAATGAATTAAACAGCTATAGTTTGTGAAAGAATCATCTGATCACTTCATTTTGTAGAGGAAGAATTAGAAGCAAGCTGCTCCAGGGTATCAACAGCTAGTTTGTGGCAGTGTAGAACTGAAACACAATTCCAAGCCTACTGATTTTTTTCATTACTCCATTCTTTGATGGTCTAGCCCCAAATGTTTTTATTTTTATTTTTATTTTTTACCAATAATCTTCATTTATTAGGCACCTACTATGTGTCAGTTACTTCCTCTACAACTTATTACTGGCAGTGTATCCTGGTGGTTAACAGATTTGGGGGCTAGATTTGTAGGACTGAAATTCTGGCTCTCCTATTTCAAGCTCTGTGGCCTTGAGCAAGTCATTGTCCCTCCCTGGCCTCATCGTCTCCATTTATAAAGTGAGGAGAATTATAGCATTCATCTCAAATGGTGATTGTAAGGTTTAGATGAGTTCCTACATGTAAAGCCTATGAAATGGTGGCTGCATATAGACTATCCTGAATTCACATGAGCTATTATCATCCCCATTTTACAGTTGAAGAAACTGAGGCACAGAGGGTAAGTGGCTTGCCCAAGATTCCACAGCTAGTAAGTAGCAGACCTGGAATTTTCTTTCTAAATACATTTTTTTGAGACTGAGTCTCACTCTGTTGCCCAGGCTGGAGTGCAGTGGTGCAATCTTGGCTCACTGCAACCTCTGCCTCCTGGGTTCAAGCAATTCTCCTTCCTCAGCTTCCCAAGTAGCTAGGATTATAGGTGTGCACCACCATGCCCAGCTAATTTTTGTATTTTTAGTACAGACAGGGTTTCTCCATGTTGGCCAGGCTGGTCTTGAACTCCTGGCCTCAAGTGACCCACCCACCTTGGCCTCCGTAAGTGCTGGGATTATAGGCGTGAGCCAACATGCTTGGCCTTAAATGCATTTTTAAACAATTTCTTTTTTACAAACACAACTTTCACTGATCATGTCAATTACATATCATTTTACTTTTTGCTCCATAGTAAACAACTGTGAAAATCGAAGGCTGTGCACTCCATTGCATTATGAGCCTGAAGCCAGAAATAACCAGGTAGCTGCCTGTAATCTGTCCAGATTGCTTTTGCCTTCCTGGCTCTTGAATTCATAAGTCTGATGACAGGTGACAGCCTGTTGGAAAGCACAAAGAGCTACCACATCTACATTGTCCTGATGAAAAATGATTCCCCCTCGGGAGTGAAATCCATGGCAATGATTTCATCCTTGAGCTTATTTACAAGAAAAGGAAGCATGTTTCTTGAAAATATTTCTTAGCAAACACATGAAAGGATGGCCTCTGGGCTATTTTTAATCAGGGCTTAGAAACAAGAGTGCTTTCCCTATTCATTAGTTTTCTGTTGTGGCTAGATCTTTTTAAGCTACATGCTTTCTTCTCCAAAGTCCTTCGTGTGGCACTGGAGCCACAGTCATTTGTGAGACGGCTATGAGCAGGTGCATTGTGGGAGGGCTGCTTTAGGGTCTTTCTGAATGCTGTTCTGTCATTTAGTTGGGGTGGAAAGGAGGGCAAACATTTTGTAATTGACAACAACCACAGCCACTTCCTTTCATCTAAGGATGCTGCTTCACTTCAAACTCAATGCCCAGAGGTACTGCTAGGAACAGAGCCTTGAGTGGGATAAAAAAATAAAAATTAAAAAAAAAAAAAAATCACGGCTGCCTACATTACTACATAGTATTATCTCTAAAGTGCGACAAGAAAGCTTATAGGGGCAGCGGCATGTTCCTTCTTTCTGTGGTATCAGTAGCTGGGTTACAGAAATTGGGGACATCTAGCAGTCACCTGGTTTTTGACTCCTAAAGTCCTTTAAAAATACAAATGGTAAGAGTATTGGGCCTTTGTCCATGTACATACTGACACTGACCTTGTGTGTGTTTGTTTATTTTGTTTCTCAGGCATAAGAATGCTGGATGGCATTGTGACAGATGCTATTGAGGCCAGTTCAATTGGATTCAATCCTGGACATGTAGATATTTATAGTGCAAGCTGGGGTCCTAATGATGATGGGAAAACTGTGGAGGGGCCTGGCCGGCTAGCTCAGAAGGCTTTTGAATATGGTGTCAAACAGGTAAGATGCTTAATGTAGATCCACAAGAAGTGAAACTTGACCATTTGGATATGAAGAGAAGGAAAGAACACTTAGGTTATGTAGAAAAACATTGTTGTAGATTTCTTAACAAAGTCCTTTACAACTTCTTTTTTTGGGATGGAGTCTCACTCTGTCATCAGGCTGGAGTCCAGTGGCACAGTCTCGGCTCGCTGCAATCTCCACCTCCCAGGTTCAAGCAATTCCCCTGCCTCAGCCTCCCAACTAGCTGGGACTACAGGCATGCACCATCATGCCTGGCTAATTTTTTGGATTTTAATAGAGATGAGGTTTCACCATGTTGGCCAGGATGATGTCAATCTCCTGACCTTGTGATCAACCTGCCTTGGCCTCCCAAGGTGCTGGGATTACAGCTGTGAGTCACCGTGCCTGGCCTACAATTTTAAATGCACTTAGAGAGCCAAATCACTCTTCAGAGGGATGAAAGTTAAGGGTTAAGAAAGTTTTCCCTATTTGTGGCCAGGCACGGTGGCTCATACCTATAATCCCAGCACTTTGAGAGGCCAAAGTGAAGATCACTTTGAGAGGCAGGCAGATCACTTGAAGCCAGGAGCTTGAGACCAGCCTGGCCAACATGGAGAAATCCCACCTCTACTAAAAACACAAAAATTAGCCACCTGTAACTAGGTTGCGTTCTTTTGCAACCTAGTTTAAACAGTAAAACTGTGGTCTCGGCTTAGATTCCTTAGGCGCCTATAATCTCCTCTACTCAGGAGGCTGAGGCATAAGAATTGCTCGAACCCAGAAGGCGGAGGTTGCAGTGAGCTGAGATTGCACCATTTGCACTCCAGCCTGGGTGACAGAATGAGATCCGGTCTCAAAAATAAAAATAAAAATAAATTAAAAAAAAATGAGTTTTCCCTATTTGGGTCTGAGGTTGAATAGAAATTTATTACTTTTAGCATACTTATTTTAAAAGTATTTCTGGACATTTCTTTCTCCTTTCTCATTTTCCTGCAGCTTTCAGGATATTACACTAGTAAAATACTACCTAGACTTCTTCCAAGTGCTCTGGAAATGCTCTTCAGGTACAGAAACGTGCTGCCTTCTGCTCTGCACGTGCCTGTTGAATACCCGTGCCTTGACTGGGTTGCTCTGTCACTCGGATTTACTGTATTCCTGCATAGATTCTAAAGCCTTGTGCTCCACAGGATGAAACAAAAGTAGAAACTCTGGAGAGCACAAATTGAAAAATCATAGAAAGGGCGGCCTTGACAAGTTCCATTCAATTGAAGAGTCCTTTTTAATGCAGCTGCAAGGCAGATCTGAATAATCCCTAATTTTGTCATTCTATCAGTCAGCCAGAAGATTCAAGCAGAAAGAAAGGGAGGAAGTTCAAAGATTCAAGTGCAGTGACATAAATCAAGAGAAGGGTGGAAAAATATGAGTAAGTGCAAAAGGCTAGATTATGAATCTGCGTAAGAAAGAGAAGCATGCGCTCAGTCCTACCCCAGGAGGGCCGAGACTGGCAGGGCCACAGTCCAGTGGCTTATAACACACAGCCTTGTAAGATTTCCACCATTGAAGCCGAAAGACCTGGAGTTGAAGATAAATCCCAAATAGCTATCTCTGAGAATTTCACACATGTATTTGTTGGGGATTTTATTGGAATATAACAGTGACCCCAACAGATGATAACAGATGATATGCATTCTGGCTTTTCCTTTAGGGGAGACAGGGGAAGGGGTCCATCTTCGTCTGGGCTTCGGGAAACGGGGGGCGTCAGGGAGATAATTGTGACTGTGATGGCTACACAGACAGCATCTACACCATCTCCATCAGCAGTGCCTCCCAGCAAGGCCTGTCCCCCTGGTATGCTGAGAAGTGCTCCTCCACGCTGGCCACCTCTTACAGCAGCGGGGATTACACCGACCAGCGAATCGTATGTTGCTTTTGTCTAATTCTCTCTGCTTAGGTAGGAGAGCGTGGCATGCATGCCAAATGATCCCCCTAACTGACCTTTGGTAGGATTGATTCGCTTAAGCTTGATGTCTCAGCTGGGGAGACTCAGGCTTACTCACTTGAAAGGCTAGCATACATCAGAAAGTTTTCTCTCCAGGGGTAATGACACTTCTGCCAAGATGATCTTCCCCTCTGTCATTTTTAAACCTACCCTTGAGAAGCCACCAAACCTGTCGTTACACACAGCCAAGACTCCAAATGTCTTTTCTGCTTGTCTGATGCCTCCCTGGAAACAGCCTTAAAGGAGATTTTAGGGTTGTTGAGGCTTTATCACCCTTGTACTTGCTGATCCTTTAATAGCAGGGATATAGTCTGACTTGCCCTGTAGCAGATGATAAAAATATAGAGTCTATACCAGCTATGTCCTCAGAACGGAGGACCTGCAGGAAAATAGTCTCAGTGTCCCTTCAGGTGAACTGCTCAGCATCTGGGTAAGCAGCTCTGGACGTTGTATGCTCAGAGAGTTCCTCCAGCCCTCGCTTGCCTGTGCCTTTGCTTCCATGAATCAGACGGCCAAGGGCAATTATTGGATTTTCCTTCAAGGGCATGATGCTGGAGGGGCATTTAGGAGCTTTGAGAACAAAAGGAGGCACTTTTAATTTAAAAATGTAAAGCCCTCAGTTTAACTCCTGACACAGAAAGAACCAAATAGCTAAAGTATATAGATCCTATCTCAAGGAAATAGCAGCTCATGATCTAATTAGAGGTTGGATGAACCCTATAATAATGACCTTGGAATGTGTGCAAGATTCTTATTCATGGCGTCTCGACAAAATTGTCAGCACGAATGTCGTCTTCATACGGGATCACTCTTCGGCAATGTAGTTTAGTCAGCGAAGCTGTGGTCTCAACTTAGAAGTGTGGGTCTGCGTCTCATGAGCATCTCTTCAGCTACTCAAGTAATAGACAGTGACATTCTACCCAGGGGTTTTTATGGCAGGCATATTTTACAGCTTTTGAAAGGGGCATATCAGACATTTGCCCCGCTTGTCTTCAGAGCCCCTGGCTGTTGTCATTTCCTGGATGTCCAGAGCTGCCTTTAGAAAATGGCCTGTTAGGCATTTTAGAATCACCATTTCATAGACTGTTCCTTTTCTGGGCTACCCTGCACTGAAGCAGAAGAAAGGTTTTCTATCTTTGTAAAACTCCCTCCTTAAGAAAGCCAGCCTTAGGAGAGACAGCTGGTGGATTCTATTTGAGACAGTCCCAGTAACATAACCTTTTTCTTACGCAAACATTTTTCCCAGCATAGTCATCTCTGGGGGCTTGCTTGCGTCAACAGGTAAAAAGGGCAAGCTTGCTTCCGCAGCCCTCTGAGGAGTGGAGCCATTATAACTTGAGAAATTCAGCAACTCCAAGCAGGAAGCCAGTGGAGGTGATAATAGAACAAATTATTTTTTTACACCTCCCTCCCACACATCGAAATCTTGAGCTAGAACTTCAGTGCTGGAGCCTGGGTGGGTGTCTTGTTAGTAATCCCTTGGCCCAACCAGCAGTGCCGTGGTCCTTAAGGCAGACAGGAAGTCTTTTTAGTTTCTTCCCTTCCTCTCAGCAATCTCTTCATTACCCTAAAGTTAGCCAGGGTAATTCCTTACTTGCAAGAAAATCATGTAAAAATACTTTCACAGAGAACATTTTGGTTAAGTCTCAGCATGTGAGTCTGGGAATATAAGTCACATTTTACAGATAGGGAGTCAAACGACTTGCCTGAGGACAAATCTATTAGGTAGCAGTTAGAGAATCTGAACCCAGAACTAAATCCAGCACGCTTTAAAGACCCAGCATTTTCCTCAAAGCGCAAATGTGGACACCAACTCATGGCATCAAATCTAGTCAACAGTGAGTGCAAACTACATACTAAGCATTTTTTGTGCAAGTAGTTCAAACGGCTAAGACCAGGATGGCTTCATATCCTTGAGCTGAAGAGGCAGCCGAATGTCAATCTGAAGGCAAAAGGGAATTTTGTATGAGACAGAATTTCTAAATATGCCAGACCAAACACAATGGACCTGATGATTAATGGGCCAGCATGATTCACAGTGATTTTGAAACTTTGTTTTTTATAGACAGCATTTCGTTTGGGAATCTCAGAAAAGAAAATATTCATAGTGGGAGTACTTCATCCCCAGAAAAGGCATCTTGCTGCCAGAATTACAGGAAAGTTGCATATAGAGGAGAATGAACTAAAATAGCAGATGGCAAACATCCGCCCGTGGTTTAGAGGAGAAAGCAGGCAATCGAATCAGCTGAGTTTCCTGGTCATAGCAGATGCAGCCTTTGGTACCGTTAACCCCCGAGACAGGCTCACACCCCTCACGTGTTCTCCCCGCCTTTCTCTCCTTCCTGACGCAATCCAGACGAGCGCTGACCTGCACAATGACTGCACGGAGACGCACACAGGCACCTCGGCCTCCGCACCTCTGGCTGCTGGCATCTTCGCTCTGGCCCTGGAAGCAAAGTAAGGCCCAGAAAGCTTCTAGTCACCTTTACAAAGGCTGATTCTCTCTTCTTTTTAATAACATTTATTTTTTTTCTGAATACACAGTTACAGAAAAAATTGGAATACTGCAAATAAAAGCTCTTTCCTGCCACTTTGAGGTCACTAACCATAGCTGACATCTCAGTGTAGATTTAACACACACACATCTTACAAAATTGGGATCTTAATATAGACATTATTTTGTATTCTGTTTTTAAAATCCATTCTACAATGTATTAAACGTACTTTCGCCTAAGTCAATATTCTTTGACCTTTAAAACTCATGCTATCCCTCAAATCTTCTTCCCACTCAGCTACAACGCCTTTTGTTTATTTGCATCCAGCAGGATTTTGTTTAAATAGCTTCCAGTTGGCAGTATTAGGAACAAGCTTTAAAAAACTCCTTTCTTTGAATATATAAGCCTAGTCCTGGAGCTGATACAACCACATCAGGGGACATGAGATTTAAAGACAGGATTTTTATCTTTTCATAGTGTTCCATTGTATAAATGCAAATTTTGTTAAAGTCATCTAATCATGCTTAAACACCATTGTTGGTAAATACTAGTTGTCATCTCTGATAACTTCCTCAGGATAAATTAATTATCATCTCTGATAATTTCCTCAGAATTGGAATTTCTGGGTCAAAGGGCAAATATGTTTTAATGATTTTGATACACATTGACAAGATGCGGCCTTGAATGACTATACCATTTTATTCCCTCCAGGAATATGTGTGTGAAACTGTCAGTTTCCAAAACCCTTGCCAAAACTACTTTTATTATCTTTTAAGATCTTTGCTATTTTGATAGGGGAAAACAGTATCTCTGCCTGTGTTTAATTATTAATGAAGCTCAATATTTCATACCCTTCAGCTTTTTGTCTTCTGTGGTTGCTTCTTTATGGCCTTAGTTTTGTTTTATGGCCTCGGTTCACAAAAGCTAGATGTTTTATAAGTTTGACATTTACCTTTTAATTTGTTTCTATGTAATTTTTAATGAAACGAAGTTAATATGTCTGTAGTTATGTTTGTCAGTCTGTTTCTTTAAGGCTTCTTCTTTTGCTTTTATGCTCAGAAAAATCCTCACAACCCCAAATTAGATAAACATTTATTTATATGTCTTTTATTATGGTTCCTTTACCATGTTTAAATTCTAAATCCCTCTGAAATTTATTTTAGTGCATAATGTTAAAACCAGACAACATTTTTTTCTTGTAATTACCCAATAGTCCAATGCTTAACACAGAGGAAAAAACAGAACTGTCTCACACTGCACATCACAGCGTTTTATGTGCCCTCATTCCTGCTTTCTGATATGTGGTGACAGCGCATCTTGAAATGTCAAGTCAGGTGCTATGGTTGCATATTACAGGAAGTGATTAAACTTGTAAGTTACTATTATCCTTCCTAATAAGGAGATTATCCTAGAAGAAATTGCTTATTCTCTAGAGAGAACAAAGCAGTGTCCTCATGTCACGTTCAGTAGTGTCGGTTCGTGATAACAGAAGGGAAGAACATTTTGGCCTTTTGCCACAACTGGAAAAGCCCTGAGGTTGCTGAGCCTTTGTCCAGGAGAGTCCAGTTTATCTCTAGGATCCCTGGGGCTTCCTATAGAGATGGGGTATATTCCTGGGTATCTTGATTACGAGATGGCTACAGTGGCTAAGCAAGACAGGCCTAGCAAGGCTCTTACCGAGAGTCCATCTATTTGGAGGATCTGGAGACGTTGGTAAGGGAAGAAGGAAATCCAGTCGCTCGATTAGATATAGATATTGGGCCCTCCAGGAAAGCTATGTTTAGAATCTGAGTTCATGTATAATAGGAAGTAGATGGACAAAAGACAAAAATCTATGAACACAAGCTGAGACTGGCTTCAGCAGATCCAAATAAACTTCAAGAAAAATTGTCCAAGCAGTGGAAATTGCAAGGAATATCTGGCTTCAAGTTCTAGCTCTACCACAATCTATGTGGCCTTAAGCAAGTTAATTTACATGTGGGGCTCAGTCTTTCCATCTATAAAATAAAGGGGTCAAACCAGAGCTTTTTTTCAAATTTCTTCCCTTCCTAAGATTCTCAGAGTTGAGATTGAAAATGTCAGCATATATAGATAATCCAATGTGAATTGTTGGGGTCAGTGATGAAGGGTCTCAACTGGAAGAAAATAAGGTCCTATGGATTATAGGATCCTGTGCAACAGACTTATTATATTTAAGATTTCAAAATACAGACTACTACCCCAGGGAGCTGTCAAAAGAAAGCCATCTTAAAATTTTATGTCTAGAACCTTTCTTCTCTATCCAACACCTGTCAGATGCATGTAAACAGAACTGGCCATGCCTAGCCCATCCTTGTATAGTGACCAATATAGTATAAAAATTCATCTGCTGAACAGATGTAATGTCAATTTTATGTAAGAACTGAAATTGTAAAAGTGCAATCCTTGGTTTCTAAAACCTCAAGCCTTCTTTTCCTGTATAGTAGAAAATGATTCTATAAAGAAAATAATCCTTCCCTTTCCTTTTTCTTCTGGAGACAGAGTCTTACTCCGTTACCCAGGCTGGAGTGCAGTGGCATGATCGTGGCTCACTGTAACCTCTACCTCCCAGGTTCAAGCAATTCTTGTGCCTCAGCTTCCCGAGTAGCTGGGATTACAGGCATGTGCCACCACGCCTGGCTAATTTTATCCTTCCTTTTTCTATATAGGAAAAAATGATATAGGAATGATCTAGCCTCATTCATCTCAGTCTCTGATGGACCGTCTTTAAAGCAGAGGTTTCATTTCTATGAAACACTCAAATGGGTTTCAAGGGGTCCATGAATCTCTTTGCAACTAAATTCAGAATTGCTTATAAGTGTGTGTATGGCATATTTCTGGGGAATGGCTTATAGGTTCCACCAGATTCTCAGTGTTCATGATTTAAGAGATATTAAGAGTCTGTGATCTCCCAGGTGCATATCATAAGATTTTAATTCTCCTCATTTTGATTCAATTCATCAATAAGATAGATATGACTGATCTATCTTAACATTTATATCCTTAATGCCAAGATACATAGAGATTATTAAGATGTCTGTTCTCAATTGGACATTATTCTGAACTCTATTCAATTGTCTATACCAAAGCTGAATGCCAGAATTTCTAGAAATGTGACCAAGCTTTATCCCAAGGCACTCAAGAATAAGAAAATCATTTAATCATGTGCCATCCCACAGGAACAACTATGGAGACTGAAGAACCCTTGCCTAAACTTATCAAGAATAATGACATCCAATATTGATTAGGTTCTTACTATAGACCAGACACAGCTGACCTCTTTATATACAATATTAATTAAAATCTTTACAACATTCTTATGACATAGAAATTATTCATTTCACTTATAAATGGAAAAAATTAAGGTTTAGAGAGGTTGAGATATGTAACCAAGATCCCACAAAGAGATTCAAACTCAAGTCTGTCTGAGTGCAAAGCCTATGTTATCAGCAACCACACCTTGCAGCCTCCCCCAGCCCTGTGAGGGAGAGGCAGTGTTGAATGGCAGCCTATCATCCCCTCAAATAAAGGAGGGTTAAGAAGATTGAGGCTGATAAATGAACATGCATTTATGAGTTTCTCTTAAGTTTTCTGTCACAAGCAGACTACTCAATATGCTGTGTTAAATATTATATAGCCAGAGTGTTGGGGAATGGGAGGAGAAAAGGGAAGGAGAAGGAATGGTTTCTGGTTGAAATACGTTCAGAGAAATACTTTCTTTCACTAAAGCAATGTTTCTCAAGCACCAGCATACATAATCATCACCTGGGGAGTTTATTTAATATGCAGGTTCCCAGGTCCTTTTGCCAGCAACTAATTCAGACCTTGTACCTGCCTAGACGTTTCTGATGTGCAATCTAGGAATTCCTTTTTTCAACAAATCTCCCAGGCACTTTTTAATGCTAGTAATACCTTAACCAAGTTTTGAGAAGCAAATGCTATAGAGAGTTACTTTTACCACCGTGTTTTCCTACAACCTCTTCAACTCTGTTTGTGTAGAAACCCATTAGAATAGTTAGTAGGTACATCTTGGAAATATGAGAGAAACGAATTCCTTGCATAAATGTCTGTGGCACTATTATTATTATTATGTAGTGAATATACCTAAGAAATCTAGTAGAAAATAGCCTCAGCCTTCTGAGGAGAGATCAAAAGAATCAGAATACTTTTTAATAGGTGAGGAAAATACTGAAGTGAACCATTGAATCCTTTCACACCAGAAATATTAAACAAACAGATGAGCCAAACTTCTGGTTTTGCTAAAGCCTGGAGAAAGAGAAATGGATTTTCAGGGCTGCATGAAACCTTTGGAAAAAATCACAACAAAAAAATTCTTGACTTCCTAGGTTGTGAAATGTTAGAAAGTCCAAGTTAGAAAATCTTTCAGATCTGGGCTAATTTAGGTATGATTAGAGGCTGAACCAGATAGTTCTGAAGACTTTTGACGCTGGAATTTTGTCTCCAAATTACATTACCTACATCTCTTCTAATTAGAAGCAGTGCTTAATTCAGTGTTTAATTGCATACCCTTATTTTCTGTAAACATATCTTTGATTAGCAATCCAATGCAGTTTTTAAAAATTTAATTACTGTGGATGTTGTTGAGCACAAATTAACAAAGGAAGGCTGTCAGGAATGAGTTGCACTGTTGTCAGCAGCTCCTTTTTTTTTTTTTTTTTTTTTTTTTTTATTGCATTTTAGGTTTTGGGGTACATGTGAAAAACATGCAAGGTTGTTGCTTAGGTGCATACGTGGCAGTGTGATTTGCTGCCTTCCTCCCCTTCACCCATATCTGGGATTTCTCCCCATGCTATCCCTCCCCAATTCCCCACCCCCCCGCTGTCCCCCCCACTCCCCCACAACAGACCCCCATGTATAGTGCTCCCCTCCCTGTGTGCATGTGTTCTCCTTGTTCAACACCCGCCTATGAGTGAGAACATGTGGTGTTTGATTTTGTGTTCTTGCGTCAGTTTGCTGTGAATGATGGTTTCCAGGTTCATCCATGTCCCTACAAAGGACGCGAACTCCTCGTTTTTAATGGCTGCATAATATTCCATGGTGTATATGTGCCACATTTTTCCTGTCCAGTCTATCATCGATGGGCATTTGGGTTGGTTCCAGGTCTTTGCTATTGTAAACTGTGCTGCAATGAACATTCGTGTGCATGTGTCCTTATAGTAGAACGATTTATAATCCTTTAGATATATGCCCAGTAATGGGATTGCTGGGTCAAATGGAATTTCTATTTCTAGGTCCTTGAGGAATCGCCACACTGTTTTCCACAATGGTTGAACTAATTTACACTCCCACCAACAGTGTAAAAGTGTTCCTATTTCTCCACATCCTCTCCAGCATCTGTTGTCTCCAGATTTTTTAATGATTGCCATTCTAACTGGTGTGAGATGGTATCTCAATGTAGTTTTGATTTGCATTTCTCTAATGGCCAGTGATGATGAGCATTTTTTCATATGCTTGTTGGCCTCATGTATGTCTTCTTTTGTAAAGTATCTGTTCATGTCCTTCGCCCACTTTTGAATGGGCTTGTTTGTTTTTTTCTTGTAAATCTTTTTTAGCTCGTTGTAAATTCTGGATATCAGCCCTTTGTCAGATGGGTAGGCTGCAAAAATTTTTTCCCATTCTGTTGGTTGCCGATTCACTCTATTGACTGTTTCTTTTGCTGTGCAGAAGCTGTGAAGTTTGATTAGGTCCCATTTGTCTATTTTGGCTTTTGTTGCCAATGCTTTTGGTGTTTTGGTCATGAAGTCCTTGCCTACTCCTATGTCCTGAATGGTTTTGCCTAGGTTTCCTTCTAGTGTTTTTATGGTGTTAGGTCTTACGTTTAAGTCTTTAATCCATCTGGAGTCAATTTTAGTGTAAGGTGTCAGGAAGGGGTCCATTTTCTGCTTTCTGCATATGGCTAGCCAGTTTTCCCAACACCACTTATTGAACAGGGAATCCTTTCCCCATTGCTTGTTTTTATCAGGTTTGTCAAAGATCAGGTGGTTGTAGATATGTTGTGTTGCCTCCGATGCCTCTGTTCTGTTCCATTGGTCTATATCTCTGTTTTGGTACCAGTACCATGCTGTTTTGATTACTGTAGCCTTGTAGTAGAGTTTGATGTCTGGTAGTGTGATGCCTCCTGCTTTGTTCTTTTTGCTTAGAATTGACTTGGCTATGCGGGCTCTCTTTTGGTTCCATATGAAGTTTAAGGTGGTTTTTTCCAGTTCTGTGAAGAAGGTCATTGGTAGCTTGATGGGGATAGCATTGAATCTGTATATTACTTTGGGCAGTATGGCCATTTTCACGATATTAATTCTTCCTAACCATGAACATGGAATGTTTCTCCATCTGTTTGTGTCCTCTCTTATTTCGTTGAGCAGTGGTTTGTAGTTCTCCTTGAAGAGGTCCTTTACATTCCTTGTTAGTTGTATTCCTAGGTATTTTATTCTCTTTGTAGCGATTGTGAATGGCAGTTCGTTCTTGATTTGGCTCTCTTTAAGTCTGTTATTGGTGTATAGGAACGCTTGTGATTTTTGCACATTGATTTTGTATCCTGAGACTTTGCTGAAGTTGCTTATCAGTTTCAGGAGCTTTTGGGCTGAGATGAGGGGGTCTTCTAGATATACAATCATGTCGTCTGCAAATAGAGACAATTTGACTTCCTCCTTTCCTAATTGAATACCCTTTATTTCTTTTTCTTGCCTGATTGCTCTGGCTAGAACTTCCAGTACTATATTGAATAGGAGTGGTGAGAGAGGGCATCCTTGTCTAGTGCCAGATTTCAAAGGGAATGCTTCCAGTTTTTGCCCGTTCAGTATGATATTGGCTGTCGGTTTGTCGTAAATAGCTTTTATTATTTTGAGATACGTTCCATCGATACCTAGTTTATTGAGGGTTTTTAGCATAAAGGGCTGTTGAATTTTGTCGAAGGCCTTCTCTGCATCAATTGAGATAATCATGTGGTTTTTGTCTTTGGTTCTGTTTATGTGGTGAATTACATTTATAGACTTGCGTATATTGAACCAGCCTTGCATCCCCGGGATGAATCCTACTTGATCATGGTGGATAAGCTTTTTGATGTGCTGTTGTAATCGGCTTGCCATTATTTTATTGAAGATTTTTGCATCTATGTTCATCATGGATATTGGCCTGTAGTTTTCTTTTCTTGTTGAGTCTCTGCCAGGTTTTGGTATTAGGATGATGTTGGTCTCATAAAATGATTTGGGAAGGATTCCCTCTTTTTGGATTATTTGGAATAGTTTCAGAAGGAATGGTACCAGCTCCTCTTTGTATGTCTGGTAGAATTCGGCTGTGAACCCATCTGGGCCTGGGCTTTTTTTGGGTGGTAGGCTCTTAATTGCTGCCTCGACTTCAGACCTTGTTATTGGTCTATTCAGGGTTTCGACTTCTTCCTGGTTTAGGCTTGGCAGGAGGCAGCTGTCCAGGAATTTATCCATTTCCTCCAGGTTTTCTAATTTATGTGCATAGAGTTGTTTGTAATAATCTCTGATGATGGTTTGAATTTCTGTAGAATCTGTGGTGATATCCCCTTTGTCATTTTTTATTGCATCTATTTGGTTATTCTCTCTTTTCTTTTTTATTAGTCTGGCTAGTGGTCTGTCTATTTTGTTGATCTTTTCAAAAAACCAGCTCCTGGATTTATTGATTTTTTGAAGGGTTTTTCGTGTCTCTATCTCCTTCAATTCTGCTTTGATCTTAGTTATTTCTTGTCTTCTGCTAGGTTTTGAGTTTTTTTGATCTTGCTCCTCTAGCTCTTTCAATTTTGACGATAGGGTGTCAATTTTAGATCTCTCCTTTCTTCTCATGTGGGCACTTATTGCTATATATTTTCCTCTAGAGACTGCTTTAAATGTGTCCCAGAGATTCTGGTATGTGGTGTCTTCATTCTCGTTGGTTTCGAAGAACGTCTTTATTTCTGCCTTCATTTCATTGTTTATCCAGTCAACATTCAGGAGAAAGTTGTTCATTTTCCATGAGGCTGTGCGGTTCTGGGTTGGTTTCTGGATTCTGAGTTCTAACTTGATTGCACTGTGGTCTGAGAGACTGTTTGTTATGGTTTCCGTTCTTTTGCATTTGCTGAGGAGTGATTTACTTCCAATTATGTGGTCAATTTTAGAGCAGGTGTGATGTGGTGCTGAGAAGAATGTATATTCTGTGGATTTGGGGTGGAGAGTTCTGTAAATGTCTATTAGGTTTGCTTGTTCCAGGTCTGAGTTCAAGTCCTGGATATCCTTGTTAATTTTCTGTCTCGTTGATCTGTCTAATATTGACAGTGGTGTGTTGAAGTCTCCCACTATTATTGTGTGGGAGTCTAAGTCTCTTTGTAAGTCTTTAAGAACTTGCCTTATGTATCTGGGTGCTCCTGTATTAGGTGCATATATATTTAGGATCGTTAGCTCTTCTTGCTGCATTGATCCTTTTACCATTATGTAATGTCCTTCTTTGTCTCTTTTGATCTTTGTTGCTTTAAAGTCTATTTTATCAGAGATGAGAATTGCAACTCCTGCTTTTTTTTGCTCTCCATTTGCTTGGTAAATCTTCCTCCATCCCTTTATTTTGAGCCTTTGTGTATCCTTGCATGCGAGATGGGTTTCCTGGATACAGCACACTGATGGGTTTTGGCTTTTTATCCAATTTGCCAGTCTGTGTCTTTTGATTGGGGCATTTAGTCCGTTTACATTTAGGGTTAATACTGTTATGTGTGAATTCAATCCTGTCATTTTGGTGCTAGGTGGCTGTTTTGCCCTTTGGTTGATGCAGATTCTTCATTGTGTTGATGCTCTTTACCTTTTCGTGTGTTTTTGGAGTGGCTGGTACTGGTTGTTCTTTTCTATGTGTAGTGCCTCCTTCAGGAGCTCTTGTAGAGCTGGTCTGGTGGTGATGAACTCTCTGAGTTCTTGCTTGTTCACAAAGGATTTTATTTTTCCTTCACTTATGAAGCTTAGTTTGGCTGGATACGAAATTCTGGGTTGAAAGTTCTTTTCCTTAAGGATGTTGAATATCGGCCCCCACTCTCTTCTGGCCTGTAGGGTTTCTGCTGAGAGATCTGCAGTGAGTCTGATGGGCTTCCCTTTGTGGGTAACCCGACCTTTCTCTCTGGCTGCCCTTAGTATTTTCTCCTTCATTTCAACCCTGGTGAATCTGATGATTATGTGTCTTGGGGTTGCTCTTCTAGAGGAGTATCTTTGTGGTGTTCTCTGTATTTCCTGGACTTGAATCTCAGCCTGCCTTGTTAGGTTGGGGAAGTTTTCTTGGATAATATCCTGAAGAGTATTTTCCAGCTTGGATGCATTCTCTTCGTCACATTCAGGTACACCTATCAAACGTAGATTAGGTCTTTTCACATAGTCCCATATTTCTTGTTGACTTTGTTCATTCCTTTTTACCCTGTTTTCTCTAATCTTGCCTTCTCGTTTTATTTCATTGAGTTGATCTTCGACCTCTGATATCCTTTCTTCTGCTTGGTCAATTCGGCTGTTGAAACTTGTGCATGCTTCACGAAGTTCTCGTGTTGTGTTTTTCAGCTCCATCAATTCGCTCATATTCCTCTCTAAGTTGTCCATTCTTGTTAGCATTTCGTCAAGTCTTTTTTCAAGGTTCTTAGTTTCTTTGCATTGGGTTAGAACATGTTCTTTTAGCTCACGGAAGTTTCTTATTATCCACTTTCTGAAAGCTGATTCTGTCATTTCATCACACTCATTCTCCGTCCAGTCTTGTTCCCTTGCTGGTGGGGAGTTGTGATCCCTTGTAGGAGGAGAAGTGTTCTGGTTTTGGGTGTTTTCATCCTTTTTGCGCTGGTTTCTTCCCATCTTTGTGGATTTTTCCACCTGCTGACTTTGTAGTTGTTGTCTTTCTGCTTTTGGTAATTTTAAGTCTGCTGTGGCAGAACTCATAAACCCCCTGCTCTTCCCCCGAGGTGTTCTGTCCCAGGGAGTTACTGTTTTATGATGTTCCCCTGTGCGGTTGCTGTTTTCCCTGCCCACAAGGTGGCAGCCTAGTCACACTCAGGTTGCAGAGGCTTCGCTAAGCTGCTGTGGGCTCCACCCAGCTTCCGTGTGAACTTCTGGGTGTAGTTAGAACTGCTTCCGCTATGTTGGCCCGCCCCTGTAGTGACGGAGTCTCTGTAGTGGCGGATTGCCTTGGTACAGAACAGCAGGGTGCCTATGGAGAACGCCCCTCCTCCACAGAGCTGGACCGTCCCGGTTTCAGTTGTGTTTCAGGTCTTCTTGCTGGGTAAGAGGGGACACCGTCTCATCTGATCTGCCTCCGGAGCCGCTGCATTGGCTAAAGCCGCGGCTCTGAGATTCGTGGCGCTGGCCTGGCTCCCCGTTTCAGCTCCCCTTGCTGGCTTATAGGGGACTCAGACTCTCTCACTTTATACAGTGAGCCGTTGCCTCAGGGTGCCGGCCCAGCGGCTGCGCCGTTCAAGCCAGCGGCGCCAGCGGCGCTGGCGACCCGTGTGGCTTCTCTGCGTGTGAATCTCCTGGTCTGTGGGCAGTAAAAATCAGTCTGGAAATACGGCGTCCACTCACCCTCTGTGCTTTCTCTCGGAGCTGCATTCCCGAGTTCCTCCTAAGCGGCCATCTTGGATCACCTCCCAGCAGCAGCTCCTTTTTATTTATAAAACACAAGCACACAAATGAAGAGTAACTCTGTTAGAAAAATAGGCTTTTCTAATTGCATGACAAGCTCCTTGAATATTTTGCAAAGACTAGATAAAGGAAACTTTTAAAACAATAAAACCTGCAAGCATCATATAAAATAACTGCTCTACTACAGAAATATAGGACATGTGTGCTATATGTGAAAATCATGATTATCAGTATCTTGCCTTAAGCCTCCTCAGTATGCTTCCTCCTTCCTGCCTCCATACACGCACCTGCACACTGATGATCCAAATGGAAAACTGGTGTGTTGCCCACTGACTGCCTTGCTACGAGGCTTTTACCTAAAACTCCTTTGAAAAGACTGGAAGGAAGCAAGCACTTCAATAAAATGCTCTATTCTATTTACATGTGTACCAGGTGATTATGAGGCAAGCATTCTGGGACTCACTGAGGATCCCTAAACTGGTGTCCTTCCAAGGCCTCTGTCAATCCCTCTCCAGGGTGAAGTGGTATGTTTGTCAGGAGCTCAGCTCAGGCGAGCTGAGGTGTCAGGTGTGGAGTAACCCATTAATGCAACAAGCCAAAAATGAAAGCACTGAACCTTTAATCACGTACTGCTATGATATAAACAAGAGCCTGAACCGGAGAAAACACTGACCCGCCCTGCTCCTTTTCCCCATGGCTTGGCACACTGGTTGAGTGGCTCAGCACAGACATGAGGGTCACCGCACTGTTGAGGGAGACCCGAACAAAAGGCTTTGGCAATTTTATGGACTCTCGGGTGTGAGGCGGAGAGGAACCAAGAGAGCGCATGAGTGGAAGCACCAGGCAGAGTCGGAATGAGGAAAGTGCCTGGATGTTTCCCCTCCTCACTCCACCAGGAGGCCTAGGCAGAGGCGCCTGACCGAGGGACCTAGAAAGGAAAGCTCTCACCAGCTAGGCATGTCAATATGGATCGAACATGAGGGGGCCGGGGCCTGCGGCTTTCATGGGAACTTCTCTCAGAGGCTGCGAGGCACCAGCTGTGCACTGTGTCCGCGTGGGAAGGTGTGCCGGGTAAAACCTTTCAAGTAGCCTATGGTCAGGCCCGAAAAATCACACACCATTTTTAACCGCCGGACTCTTCAATGTTTAGGAGTGTCCACTGCCTTTCTTGTCACCAGGGGATTACTGAACCAGTACATGATGGGCTCTGGGGAGAAGGCAGCAAAGTGAGCCAGACTTGTCTGATGATTGTTCTCCAACCGAGTGCTGAGACGGGAACTTTGAAGAGTAAAAACTGGGGCATCTACTTATTACATAATGCTTGATTGGCTTCAGAGAACAATACAGGTCTCAAAGTCAAGGAGAAGTTTGAGAATCTGACTGATGACTAGGAGCAATATGTTTTAAAGTTCTATTTGGGGCTAGTTAGCACTTAGGCATGTTTAGTCTCTGAACCAACCATATCTGCTGAGCTTATACCCTGTGCTCAGCATTCTTCTGGGTGCTACACATCAAAGAACAAGTTAGATAATGATGTCACCACCTCTCACAGTTAAATTAGAACCAGAGAGACAGACATTAATAATACACAATGCAAATGAGTGTCCCAGCATGTTAGAAGCCTGTACGTGTTATGGAAGGAGAACATGCACATATAGCAGAATAAGAGAGCTCAGGATGATGTGGGAGAGTGGAAATTTTAAATAGGTTGATCGAGGAAGGCCTCATCATATAATAGATCCAACAATCCCTTATATCTCTGATTTATCTTTATAGTGTTGCTAAATTAATCTTACTGAGACTTACGATGTTACTATTTCCTTGCTCAAAAATCCTCACGGATTCCCACTGCCTAAAGAATAATGTATAAGCTCCCTTTCTGGCAGGCAATGTTCTCATCGCTCTAGCTCAGTACTCCTCACAGCCTCTCCCTGCTCCAGCAAACCAGGCTGTCATCTGGCCACATCTGCACTGTCCCACCTTGGTGCTTTTGCTCCAGTGGCCTCATGCCTTCTTCTCTATCTCCACTTCTTAATATTCTACCCCCTGTCAAAGTCCAGCTCCAATATTTCTCCCCACAAAGCTTTCCTAGATATTTCTATTCCATGGAAATTCTTTCTCCTCTAAACTTCCACAATGCGTTAAGCTATGAATACAGCATTCAGCAGATAGAATTATGAAAAGCCTTAATTCTTTTTACTGGATTGTAAACTTCTTGAATACAAGAACCACATCCTTGAATATCCTCACAGTATTAGTATAGTGCCTTGCAAGGGTGAACTCAAATAGCTAAGAGTTTCTTGACACTTCCGATAGATAAAGAAAAAGGCAATACATGTTTACAGTAGGTAACCAGTCTGTGTCTTTAACATCTCACTCTTCCTAAGAAGGAATTCAGGGCCTCATCTGTGGGTTCATAATGCTGAAAGTGCTGAGGCTTTTGATGGACTCCATGAGACTAGAGGGCATAAAGAAAGTGTTACCATTTAAAATGTTTGCTCAGTTAAATGTAAGTAATTAGAAATTAAGGACAAAGTATTATACTTCTATAATGCTGAGGATTGAATTTTACTCATAGTAAAAGCTTATTTGCCATGGGGAGAAGTCATAACTTACATGTTACAGGGAGAAGTTTTCAGCACTGTATTCTGAATTCCAAATGAAGGATATATGAACAGTAATAGACACTAGAATAATATAAGTAGAATAGCAAAAGGGATTTCATAATCCCTGAATGGAGATGCTTATTGTTAGCACTCGCTTTTGCAAGGAGACTTCATTTTTTCTCTGAAAGACACTTTGGGTCACTTCCCCTCCAGCCCAAATCTCACCTGGCGAGATATGCAGCACCTGGTTGTCTGGACCTCTGAGTATGACCCACTGGCCAATAACCCTGGATGGAAAAAGAATGGAGCAGGCTTGATGGTGAATAGTCGATTTGGATTTGGCTTGCTAAATGCCAAAGCTCTGGTGGATTTAGCTGATCCCAGGACCTGGAGGAGTGTGCCTGAGAAGAAAGAGTGTGTTGTAAAGGACAATGACTTTCAGCCCCGGTAAGTATCTCCTGGAATTTTAAACACATGTGTGTCCTTGACACAATTTCATTACTGTGTTTGCCACTCAGCCTGATTTTTTTTGCACCTACCCTTCTGAAGTAGATGGAGGTGGACTTTTCCAGTGTTCTCTGTGGGTCTCCATGGGGATTCACTGACAGATCAGAGTTCTAGAAATCATGTTAACACATTTGCATGTTCCTCTTGTAGTCCACCTACCACATAGCACCCAGTCCAAGGCACACCATTGTTTTACTGTCAATTAAACTGTGATCAACCAACCATCAGTTTTAAGATTCATTCCAAATTCAGTGTTTAACTATTTTATAAAATGCATCTTAGGGTTGATGAAATGCAGTATTTGCCAACCACTTTTACTCAAAATCTACTTCCAAAATAGCCTTGCTTCATGCCACAGTGCTGTGTGATTCATGGCTTTTCTTCCATGAAGGATTCTTTATCATACACTTTGACACAGACTCTCTCTGGCAAATCACATCTTGCCACAGAAGCAATTTCTGCTATGAGAGTTTTGTAATTTCTATCAAGGCAACCAAAATAATACTGAAGACCCACTCACACAAAATATCCAAGGAAGAGAAGCTTGGGGCATGCCTTCAGAAGGCCTTCTAGATAAAATCATTTTTTTAAGAGGGTCTTTTTGATAAGTCCACAATAAATCTACCTGAATTTGACTCCACAGCAAATAGCATTGTATTTAAGTATTAGTGCCCCTTACCATTTTCTTATGCATTAAAATTTATGCATACCTAATCCTGAAATCTATACATCACAAGGAGTGACAAAAAGCTTAGTTGAGTATCTAGTCAAGACTGATGTATACAGATACACATAAAATGCAAGGAAGCTGGGATATACTTTATTATATGCTGATTCTTTAATGTATTTAGAGCTCTGAAAGCTAATGGAGAAGTTATCATTGAAATTCCAACAAGAGCTTGTGAAGGACAAGAAAATGCTATCAATTCCCTGGAGCATGTGCAATTTGAAGCAACAATTGAGTATTCCCGAAGAGGAGACCTTCATGTCACACTTACTTCTGCTGCTGGTAAATTAAAAACAAAATCTTCCAAACCATTTAAATTTTTAAGTGTAAGTTGAATGACTCAAATAACCGATTGCTTTTGTTATTCATAGAACAAAGTCTCCTAATAGATATTTTCATGCCTTTAAAAAATATGTTTATTTTTCCTTTTTCTTGATGTTAGAGCTCCCTCTGCCCTGCCCATTCCCACTGATCCTTTGATAAGCAGAGAATGAGGCCCATTGAAATAATGCCAATTAATACACTTTTCTGAAGTCATGCATTTTCATACTGTGTTTACTTTTCCAGTTTACTGATCTATCACTTTTCTCTTAGACAACAAATTAGTGAAAGTTACCCCGATAACCAAACTCACAGATATAACTGAAACATACAAGGAGTGCACTAAAAACTGGGAATTCAGATCCATTAGAGAAGATTGAGAAGATTAACAAATTTACCATAACAAATTTACCGTAACATGAATAAGGCCATTTTATATGATATATAAACATTTGCCTTTTCCTGAAAGGCACTAATTCAGATAAGATAGTGGATGGGAAAGGGCTCGTGAACCAGAAGCCATAATCCAACCAGAGGAGCAGTCCCAATACTCCTTTATGTCTTAGTAGGACTCAACTGACTAAATTCGGTTTCTGTGGGTGATACGTGCGGAAAATGAGCTATCTCTATGATCTTCCTCCTGAATATTAACTCCTAGAGGTTTGGAATAGGCTCTGTTAATTTTGAAGTTATGCTTTCTAGATGTATTGGAATTAACCTGAAATATTCGTGGAATGCTTTCTTAATTGATAGACCTACAATTATTTAACCCTTCCACATAGAACTATTATTCATTGATCTAGAGAGGGCTTGGAGTCGAAAATTTAGTGGTAATCTTGTCTTTTAATATAAGAGATTGTTAAATTAACATATCTTTAAGAAATTAATACATTAAATAATTATGATTATTAATGATTATATAATAAACTAATTAAATGATTATTTTTTTCTCTAAATCATTATGGAGTCAGGCACCTACTAAATTTTTAAGATTTTCTCTTACACTTCAGAAATGATAGTTTCATTAAAATATATTTTAGATTTTTGACTCTCTTCTTTAATTAAATTTGTAAATATAGTTCTCTGAGTTCTCCTTATTTGAATAAACCTTAGTCAACATATTCATTCATTCATGATTTTTTCCATAATATTTATTGAGGCAAATAATATTCATTGTTATGCCAGGCAATGCGCTAAGTACTATAGATAAAACTAAAAACTAAGTACTATAGATCATAGTTTCCTTGTGAATGTCTCTATCCTTATACTGAAAGAGAATTAGGAGACCTCATCTTTTTCAGCTTTTATTTTCAGTAATCCGATGTTAGAGTGTATCCTCCTATCAGAGCTATTAGGACATTCATTAACTTGTATTTGTTGCATAGGAACTAGCACTGTGCTGTTGGCTGAAAGAGAACGAGATACATCTCCTAATGGCTTTAAGAACTGGGACTTCATGTCTGTTCACACATGGGGAGAGAACCCTATAGGTACTTGGACTTTGCGAATTACAGACATGGTAAGTATGAATGAAAGGATGAAAGAACAGAAGCTTACTTTTAAACACTTTGAAGCACTTTTAAGTTGATTTCTTCATTAATTAGGGCCCTAAAGAATTGTACCCCTTCTTAGTGGACGTAAGGGAAAAGTCTAGTGTTTCAAGCCCCGACTGCTTGGTTATGTAGACCATATTCAGAAAGGAAGACTAGGGACCACCCATACTATAAGAGGGAAAAAGTACTTGTATAAACAATGTGACAGACCGTGGGGCAAAGTCAGGTGTTCCCATGTCTGCGTGCAGCCAGCCGTCTGACCTATTCAGCCACCAAAATCAACCGTATTCACAAAGATACTTAAATGTTCAGACCAGCTTTGGTATGACATTTTGCCAGAGTCACATCTTAAAGGCATGCTTACAATTATTCTGCAGTGGCTATTTAGAAGTAGCTTAATGTTTGGCAATATATCTTATTTAATATGACTTTTAAAAACAATTTTAGAAATGAAACAAACCGAAAAGCATTTCTCATTTCTTTGTCATTCGGTTGACTAACATTCTCTGACATCCTTCTGTAATTTTAACACAGAGTCACAAAAATGAAAGGACGGAGTAAAGGTTAGAAAAAAGCCAAATATAGCTGAATTATTTATTTTTGCATCATTTCTCCAACATTCTCTGTAGGTGTGAATGTAAATGAATGATGATTTCGTTCTGTGTTCTTCTGAGATACAAGTGTAGTAAATATAAGCAGTGTAGAATTACATGCCTATTACATGCCTAGATAACTTTTTTTTAGACGAAGTTTTGCTCTTGTTACCAAGGCTGGAGTGCAGTGGCGCAATCGCGGCTCACTCTAATCTCTGCCTCCTGGGTTCAAGCGATTCTCCTGCCTCAGCCTCCTGAGTAGCTGGGATTACAGGCACCCACCACCATGCCTGGCTAATTTTTGTATTTTTAGTAGAGATGAGTTTTCACCAAGTTGGCCAGACTGATCTCGAGCTCCTGACCTCAGGTGATCTGCCTGCCTCCACCTCCCAAAGTGCTGGGATTACAGGTGTGAGCCACCCCATCTGGCCTAGATAACTTTTTGAAAAGAAATTATTTAAAGTTCCTGGAATGTAAATTAAATTAATCCAGATTTTATAGTCATTTGTCATGTTTTCTTCTTGGAGGATAGCTTTCTCCTAAAGACTGCTAAAATTGTGATTTAGAAATGGAAGTTGTAAAATGTCCTGCTCTCATAGAGCAAAAAAATTTTCTTGATATATGGGCCTGTTCTTGAACTTGGCCTCTATTTTCTGACTCAATTTCACCATCAGGAAACTAAGAAAATCTAGATGGTATAATTTCATGTCAAGTCTGGAAAATCTGATCTTAGACCTCTAGATTTTTAGTCTGGAAAATCTGATCTTACTCTTCTCGATTTTTAAAGATATTTTAGATTTTAACATATTTATAATTGTTGAACCTCTGAAAATTATCACAATTCCCATAAATGTACAATGTTTTTGTAACTGAACTTCATAGACCTTATTTATTTATTTATTATAATTGAACTTTATAGACCTATTTATTTATTTATTATTATACTTTAAGTTCTGGGATACATGTGCAGAACGTGCAGGTTTGTTACATAGGTATACATGTGCCATGGTGGTTTGTTGCACCCATCAACCCTCATCTACATTAGATATTTCTCCTAATGCTATCCCTCCTCTTGGCCCCCATTCTCCAACAGGCCCCGGTGTGTGATGTTCCCTCCCTGTGTCCATGTGTTCTCATTGTTCAACTCCTGCCTATGAGTGAACACATGCAGTGTTTGGTTTTCTGCTCCCATGTTAGTTTGCTGAGAATTATGGTTTCCAGCTTCATCCATGTCCCTGCAAAGAACATGAACTCATTTTTTATGGCTGCATAGTATTCCATGGTGTATATGTGTGGCACAATTTTTAAGGGCTTATTAATGCTAGAGGCTGTTCGTAATACCACATAGAGGCTGACTTTTTCCTCAGTGGAATGTTTCTATAAGTTGATAATTGGGAAATATAATTATATTTATAGAAGATACAGTCAGCTTTTCAAGAATACATCCAATATGGAAAAGAAGATTTACATAGAGAGTTCTGATTTTTAAATTAATTGCCTGATTATGAAGCAATAGGTTTTTCAATTGTTGAACCTACAAACTGTCAATTTTTATAGCAAGAGTGAATCCAATTATTTCTTTCACAAGAAATGCACAGAATCTTAAAATTTAGATTTTAAAGATTAAATCTTTTTTAGATATTTTGAATGAGTTTGTTTTATACTATTCAAAACACATACTAAATATAGGTATGCTTATTTGTTAGTCTGGAAGAATTCAAAATGAAGGAAGAATTGTGAACTGGAAGCTGATTTTGCACGGGACCTCTTCTCAGCCAGAGCATATGAAGCAGCCTCGTGTGTACACATCCTATAACACCGTTCAGAATGACAGAAGAGGGGTGGAGAAGATGGTGGATCTGGAGGAGGTCTGTGTGGCTCTGTTCTTGCCATGCTCTCTTTTTAACTACTGTAGACAATGTAGTCAGTAAAGCTGCACCCAACTTCCAAGCAGGAAATAAGTCAAACACGATGGGGAGGAAAAGAAGTGATAGTGGTAAACTATTTACTTTCCATAGGATAAAACTTTTTTCATTTGATATTTTATCCAGAAATTAGAAATCACAATTAATGAATTCAAAATTATTAAATTTCCTAACATGAATTTTCTCCATTTATGACAGATATCAAATGGGAAAAAAAAAGTTGTCTTTTTTTATTTTTTGAGACAGTCTCACTCTGTTGTCCAGGCTGGAGTGCAGTTGTGTGATCTTGGCTCACTGCAACCTCTGCCTCCTGAGTTCAAGCGATTTTCCTGTCTCAGCCTTCTGAGTAGCTGGGACTACAGGTGCCCACCATGTCCGGGTAATTTTTGTATTTTTAGTAGAGACGAGGTTTCACCTTATTGGCCAGGCTGATCTCAAACTCCTGATCTTGTGATCCTCCCGCCTTGGCCTACCAAACTGCTGGGATTACAGGGATGCACTTTGTTTTTAAGCATTTTCCACATTGTCTCATTAACCTGTAATCCCTATAACCTAGGAAGGAGAGACATTCGTGTATCCATTTTGCAGAAAGGAAAACAAGGCTCAAATGGCCAAATCACGTAGGCTTCTTTTTATTAATTCATTAACTGACACTGCTTGGCAACACTAAGGAGAGCGATAGATTACACTTTTTCTCAAAAAAAAATTCAGAGGATAGCTGAAGTAAATCGTTCACATTCCTGGTCTCAGCTTACTGTGGTCCTGGCTTCCTCCTATCAGATGAGGGGAAAGCCCACATTTTCTTTATCTCTGTATCCCAGCAGCTAGCACAGTGCCTCAGGTGTGATAGGTAGGTTTTCAGAATTTTCAGAATGCCCTGCTCTGAATAGGTCCAGCTCTGTGCTGGGTGTTTTGGAAGATACAGAGGCACAGTACATATTCAAGAAACTTATACATGAACTGTTAAGGCCTCAGCTTCAGTTCCAGGCCCCTTTATATTCTTCAAAGCAGCTTCCCTTCAGGACCCAAGTCTCAAATACTTTCCTTCACAGTCTGGGAAGCAGGTTAACCTTGTGAGTGTTTCTCCCTCTGAGATTCCTTAAGGAGCATTAACAGGACCCTTCTGTTGTTAGAATATTGAAACATTTCCACAGCAGTTGACTAAGAGAGGCTTCTCTGAACTCTCCAGCTTCCCCAGTTCTCAAAAGAAAAGTGCCTGCAATAAAAAGGGACCCCCCAACCTTTTTACTTCAATTTATCTCTTACATTTATTTATATGTAAATGTATGCATGTGTATATACATGCACGTATACCTTTTATACTCAAGGGGAACAAACTCATTTGTTTCACTTAACAATACGTATTTTTGCAAATACATAATTCTAACATAAATTCCTAGATACGCAACTCAGTCTCTCCCCTGACCACTCTTAAGCTCAGTGGCTCAAGGGTAGTTCTGAGAGCAAGTTCCTCCAGGAAGGCATTCCCATGCTACCGCAACCGACGGGTGCCTTCTGTATGAGTTGTTAGATATTTTGATATCCTCTGCTTCCCAAAATGGATTCCATGACAGCAGGCTAAGAAGTGAGGAAGACCAGCATACACTGAGCACTTACCTATACTGTTTCACTCAGTTTTCAAAACCACCACAAATGGAGGTACTCTTATTCCACCTGACAGGTGAAGTTGAGGGAGATTAAAAAGGTTGCCAAAGGTACCCCAGAGGCAAATGAGGATTGAAACCCAAGTCCATGTGGCTCCCAGTCTTAAACTCTCTCCCCTCCCCTCATTGCCTCTCAAGAGGCAGGCAGTGGGCCTGTGTTAGGGTTGCACCTACCTTGCCTGGCCATAAATAATGAAGCTTCTTCTCTTCATGGGTGACATTCTATGTTTTAGGAGCAGCCCACACAAGAGAACCCTAAGGAGAACCCTGTGGTGTCAAAAAGCCCCAGCATCAGCAGCGTGGGGGACCAGAGGGATAAGCTGGAGGAGGGAGCCCCTTCTGAGGCTATGCTGAGACTCCTACAAAGTGCTTTCAGTAAAAACTCGCTGCCAAAGCAATCACCAAAGAAGTCCCCAAGTGCAAAGCCCAACATCCCTTATGAAAACTTCTACGAAGCCCTGGAAAAGCTGAACAAACCTTCCCAGCTTAGAGACTCTGAAGACAGTCTGTATAATGACTATGTTGATGTTTTTTATAACACTAAACCTTATAAACACAGAGATGACCGGCTGCTTCAAGCTCTGGTGGACATTCTGAATGAGGAAAATTAAAATAAGTGTGTGGTCTCAAGTTGGAAATATTCATGCTTCTTCTTTATCCTGAGATTTTGCCTGTGTCTGAAGTGGTTGTTCTGTTATGAATTCTTATGCTTATAATATCCTTTGTGGTACCTTTTCTTTTTCTCCATAAACTTTATATGTGAAGGGGATGAGCTCAAGCAGGAAGTTCAACTTCCAGAATTGATCATAGGTATTTCAAAACACGTTTCCTGTCTACACAAATGAAGTGTTTTGTTCTTTCTGGAGTCACTGGTGACAAAAAGCTCTTACACTACATTAGAATACTACGTTAGAGCCCATTTCAAATCTCAAAAGGAAAGGTAAAACCTGAGATATCAATTTATTTGAAAACGTAATCTGCAAATACTGAGAAAGAGACAGAAACTGTTCCTGTAGCTTGTTCCCTGTCTTGGCCATGTGGTTCTTCAAATTTTGATGCCAAGAAAGTATTTGGTAAGCCTAATGGAGTTCACTATAAGACTCATTCCCTAGGTCTTTCTATTCCAAAGTGCCACTCATTCCTGGAGTCGAAATCTGGTCATGTTGGGCAAAAGCTGGATTATTTGATCTAAACAGACCTTGAAATCTGAATGCTCTGGTTTGAGCAATTTTGGAACATTCTTCTTTGCCTGGTGCACCATGTCTGTGGTGCCAGAGGCATCTGTGGATCCAGAGGCGGCTGTGACTTGTGCTGCGTGCCTGGTCTTTTCTCTATTTCCTCTTTTTCTGAAGGTTTTCTACACCTGTCTCCTTTCTCGCTACAAAATGAACGTTGGGAGAACTGACTTATACCACTTTCTCAGAAAAAAAAAACCTTTCACTTGGGACTTGGCAAATTCCTAGGCACAATTTTTTTCAACAATAACAGGAAACCACTGATCACATGGAGACCTAAGGAAATAGCAGAAAAACACTTATAATCGGGAGAAACCATGAGTTTTGTTTTTGTTTTTGTTTTTCCAACTGTGTTCATTAGAACAGAGTGTCCTAGATCTTTGAAGCTGAATGTTCATTCCTAGATACGAAAGAATCTTCTCCAGTCCTATAATTGATCGTGTCCAAATTCTCACCAAATTGCTCCTAAGCTTCAAATCAGAAGACAGAAGCTGGCAGTCCATAGACCTTAACTGCCCCTCACGTAGATTTTGTTTGTTATGCAAAATGTTTTAAAAATGTGAGTGGTTATTGAAAATATGATGTTTCACATAAAACCTGATTCTCAGACCCATCTTTGCTCATGGCAACAGTTAGCTGGAGCTGAGTAGGAGCTGCCTGATTAGATGAGCTCTGGGTCCCCATGGCGCCCTGCTCCATGCTACCTAGAGCAGGCACTTGATTCCTTGCTGGGCAGTATCCAATAGGCATTTGATTTTGTCTACTCCTACACTAAATGAATGTGTACAAAGTGTAAATGCATTAGGAAAAAAAAAAAAAAAACCACCGGCATCTTCTGTTAGGCAGGATCTGTACAATAATAATTATGAATTTGCTTCTGTAATCTCGCCTCACCTGGATGCTCACTAATACTAATTCATTTATTAATAACCTTCTAGCTTCCTTCTCTCAATATGCTCACAAAGTCTCCAGTAGCCTACAACGCTGTTTTTCTCCCACTGAGTTTGCTGTTTGCAATTCTTCCATGAAGTTTGAACTTCATAAGGCCACTCATGACCTCAAAAGTACATGAAAAGGACACTAGAGTCTGTCACTTGCTTTAGCTTGAAGTATGGCTGGTAACAGAAACTTTCACCTACTCTTCTACCATTTGAATTTGTATAGAATGAGGATGTTTCCAGAGCAATACCCATGATGCTTAGAGAAGGTTCTCCTAAAAGACTTGCAGAATCACTCTCTCCTTGGAAGTTTCACATATTGTTTGATATAAAGTGTTAGAATTGCCAATATTGGAGCTTATCAAAAAGTATTAAAACTAAAAAGGACCAGAGAATTCTTAGATTAGCCCAGAGTGGCCAGTAAATGGTAATAAATGAAAGAGTTAGAATTAAAACTCATCACTTTCCCATTCCTAATCTAGTGCTAGATGTACAAATCTTTCTTTTTGGCTCTTCCTAACAAAATCTTGTCTGGGTTAAAACCCCAACTAACTCATTGGATTGTAGCCAAAGGTTCACTCGAGAAGCTTTAATATTTAAATAAAATCATATTAAATGTTTCCAACCTGGAGTATATTATTCAGATATCAAACAGTTTTGTCAGTCTTTCTTAGTTGCCTGTGTGGATTTTTGTGAAAATGTAAAAGAGGAAACTTATATACTATTTCCCTTGAAATTTTAAACTATATTTTCTTTACAGGTATTTATAATGTACCAATGCTTTTATCAAACAAACTTTTAGAGAGCATAATAAATTATATTAAAGAACCAAAAGTTTTCCTGAGAATAAGAAAGTTTCATCTAATAAAATATTTTTTGAAAGGCATGTTCCTCTGTCAATGAAAAAAAATACATGTATGTATTGTGATATTAGAAGTGACATTTGTCTAATAGCCTGATACAATGTGTAGCTGAGTTTAACGTGTGTGGTCCTGGCATTCTTAAGGGAACTTCCACATTATACATTTGATGTATTGACCAGAGTATGTAAAATATACTTATCAATCAGAAAAATAAATTGCTTCTCACTAAGTCAAAAGAAAAAAAGCTCATGTTTCCAACAAAAACAAGATCTCCCTCTTTTATTATGTTTCCCAAATGAACTGCACAAAAGAAAAGCTGAAAGTTTACATTAAGGAGTTAATTCCTTTTTAGGAAATTGGGCTTTTTAGGAGTTAATTTAAGAATCTACCTGCATAAGGTATGTTTTATTTTCCTCTCTGGCCCAGTCCTTCGCTTTCATGGCAACATGCAAAGTTGTATGACTGAGCCTCAACTGAAATGTTGAAAAACCAACAAACTATCTAAACTAAACTAAAAGGACTTACTACATGTAACATAAATGATTTCCAACAGTTCACCAAATAGGACTTAGTTGACAGGCCATAGTAAAGCAGCTAAGTTTGAAATCCTTCCCAGAGGTTCTCTCATTAGAACTCCTAAAGTTCCAACTTTTTTTTTTTTTTTTTCTACAGAGTTTCACTCTTTTGCCCAGGCTGGAGTGTAGTGGCGTGATCATAGCTCACTACAGCCTCCACCTCCCAGGCTCAAAGGATCCTCCCACCTCAGCCTCCTGAGTAGCTGGGACTACAGGTGCACACCACTATGCCTAACTAATATTTGTGTTTTTGTAGGGACAGGTTTCGCCATGTTGCCCAGTCTGGTCTCAAACTTTTGGGCTCAGGTGATCCACCAGCCTCTGCCTCCCAAAGTGATGGGACTACAGGCATGAGCTACTGTGCCGGACCCCAATTCCCAACTTTGATATCTGGACTTTAGGCTGACTTCTCTCTGCTGCTTCAAACTTCCAGTCCTAGAATTTCCATCCACCATCTCAGAACCTGACCTTTCTCCCCTTGGGGGTTGGTTTTTCCCCAGAATCTGTTCATTTCTCATAAATGTAATCATTCAGTCAAACTAGAATGATCTTTCAGAAATTCTAGAAGGACTCTCTTTCCATCAGGATTAGTTGAAGATATAACTTTATTTTTGTTTCATTGATTGATTGTACATATTTAAGGTGTACAATGTGATGTGGTGATATATAAATATATAGTGAAAGGATGACTACAGTCACGCAAATTAACATATCCACTTTCTCAGTTACCTTTTTTCTTTCTTTTTTCTTTTGTGGTAAAAGCAACTAAATGCTAAGAAAACTTTTTAAGCAAATTTCCATTATGTATTAATTTTTATTAACTATAGTCCTCATGCTGTACATCACATCTCTAGACTTTTATCTTACATAACTACAACATTATACTCTTTGACCTATATCTCCCCATTTTCCCCCACCTCTCCCACCCCGCTGCAACCACCATTCTACTCTATGTTTCTATCTATTTGACTTTTTAAAAGTTCCACATATAAGTGACATTATGCAGCATTTTTCTTTCTGTGTCTGGTGTATTTCTCTTAGCATAATATACTCTAGATTCACCCATTTGTTGCAAGTGGCAAGATCTTTTAAAGGCTGAATTGCATATATGTGTATGTGTGTGTGTGTGTGTGTATGTATATGTAGTTGTGTGTGTGTGTGTGTGTGTGTATAAAATAATTTCTATAGATGGCCTCTATTTTCTTTTGAATGTCCTTTAGGTAACTATTGGATTAACCACGTGCATGCTGTGAGTACAAACACAAATACATGCACATGTACAAAGAATACCCATTAATTCTTAAATAGAACTTTAAATTCATGAGGTGGAAGAGAAATGCTTTCCAACTGCCTTGTAATTTGCAAGGCTATAGCATTCGTATGAATGATTGTTTGAATTATCCACTCTGTTCCCTCTGCCCCTGTGGACAGAGCATACTTTCCTGGACCACTGATGTTGACCATGCAATCTACTTTGGCCAACTGAATATTAGTGAATGTGATGCAAGCAGAGGCCTCATATGTGTTTACACAGTTTGGCTTGGCTCTTGCTTTTCAGTGACCCAGCGCTGTGAGGATAGTGTGCCCTAGGAGCTACTTCCCCTTAAGCCTGATTTCCAGGATAGATGTATATGAACCAGATATAAATCAAAACCACATTCTGGAACTAAGCACAGCCAACTCATAGTACAAAGCAGGGTCATCCTGATGAGAACAGCCTAAATAAGCCTGTATGTTGATAGATGTACATGTTTTATAAGCATTACTCTATCATTAATGTACCAGTAAGGAGGTGACTGTAGTCATTATGTGCCTGTCATTCTCATGGCATGTGCCAGGGAGGCAGAGGCCTCTTTCCTGGTTTTTATACTGGGTCTGTCTACCATGCGTGCCACTTTCAGTCAATTTTCCTGGAATGCCACAAGGTACTTTCTCTTTCCTCCACATCCATATACACTCCATCTCTATATACCCCCATATTGAGAGTATCTTCATTGATTATGTATCTGGACAGGTACCCCAATCTTAAAAGGAACTCTTGTTCTTAGAAAAGGATAGAGGAAAACATCCTCAAATTGATTCCTGCAGGGTTGTCATGACTGACCCCTTTAATTCCCACATCCCTGTCCCTAGTAGCCCCAGTGGCAGGTGATATAAAGCTAGATGATGTCTCGGTGAGAGGAGATTAGCCTCCGGCCTTGGTTCTGTCTTACATACTTCACAATACTTCTTGCATCATCACTCTATTCCAGATATCACCAGGCCTCAGCCCAACACTCAACCCTGGGGAGGGTCCAGTGCTCCCCCAATATCATGCATGATTTTCAGCTCATAGTCACATTCATAGAAAAGAGTGTCATTTGAGAATTCCATGGTAGGGTGCCTAATGCTAGTCTGTTTTGGATAAGAAAATCCTTCTTGAATAGTATAAGTTTTGAGTTCAAAATGTTAGGATAAGAGAGACTTGTAATAATAGAGAAATTTATGGGCTGTTTCAAACTCTGCTGCTAGAGAGAATTAGAAGGAAGAAAGCCCACTTGTGACATCCTATCCATCCCATCAGGCCTCTCAGAGGTGGATCAAACCCACCATGTTTATTTGAGCATCTATGCCCTTGGCTCTGGTCATTCTTTACCAGCATTTACTAAGCTTTCTTGACATGAATGAATTACCTTGAACCTGCTGATGTTATTTTTACTTACAGAAACCAGATAGCCACAAACCTTAGTTTTTCTCAATCTGTTGCTGGAAATGATATATTCTAATCATTAAAGGGCAAAAAGTGTCTGAAAATGCATTAACAACATAAAGGCTAGAAGTGTGGACTCTTGAGTAAGCCATAAATGAATCTGAATCCAGGCTCTACCACCTTCTAACTATGTGCCCTTGAATAGGTCACCTCACCTTTCTGAGCCTTATTTACTCATTTACAACAATGAAGTCTACCTTTTATGCATTTGCTGTTAGGGTTAAATAAGATACTGCAGGGAAGTAATTTAGTATGGTTTCTTTTTTTTTCTTTTCTTTTTTGAGATAGAGTTTTGCTCTGTTGTCCAGGCTAGAGTGCAGTGGTGTGATCTCAGCTCACTGCAACCTCTGTCTCCCAGGTTCAAGCAATTCTTCTGCCTCAGCCTTCTGACTAGCTGGAATTACAGGTGCCAACCTCCACACTCAGCTCATTTTTGTATTTTAGTGGAGACAGCATTTCACTACTAAATGTTGGCCAGGCAGGCCTCAAACTCCTGGCCTCAAGTGATCTGCTCCCCTCAGCCTCACAAAGTACTGGGATTACAGAGCCACTGCAGCTGGGCAAGTATGGTTTCTGTACAAAGTAAATATTCAGTAAATATTAGTTTTCATTATTTATGAGATTGTTTTTATTGTGGTGTTACGAAAAGAAAATGGACTTTAGAACCAAAGAGATTTAAATTTGTACCTCTTATCTGCAAATCCAATAAAAGAGAAAATGTAAGAATCAATGCAGAAGACAAAAATACTGTAAAATGTCTCTGGCCAAGATTGTGTGGCCTCAGGAATTACCAATCCAATGTGAACCTTCCTTTTGTAACGCTACATTGGAAACGGGTTAATCTCACCAATGTACACTGAACTGCAATGAGGAGTCCTTGAAGTGACAGTTGAGACTCAAAAAGCAGTTCCCCAGGGCCAAGGAAAGCCAGAGGCAACAAGTGAGGGAAAAGAAGATATTGAATAAAGAAAATCATTTGCTTAATTTTGTCTTACATCCAATTGGTAAGGATTTCTCCTAACATCCAGAAAGAAATTTGAGTAAGTTTTTGAACAAAAAAAAATTTCTACAGCATAGCGAGATGCCAATAATTACAATACAAAACAGCTTCTTTGGCCAGGCGCAGTGGCTCACACTTGTAATCTCGGCACTTTGGGAGGCCGAGGTGGGCAGATCACAAGGTCAAGAGATTGAGACCAGCCTAGCCAACATGGTGAAACCCCATCTCTACTAAAGATATAAAAATTAGCTGGGTGTGGTGGCGCATGCCTGTAGTCCCAGCTACTCAGGAGGCTGAGGCAGGAGATTTGCTTAAACCTGGGAGGCAGAGGTTGCAGTGAGCCAAGATTGCACCATTGCACTCCAGGCTGGTGACAGAGCGAGAGACTTCCTCTCAAACAACAACAACAACAACAACAACAACAACACCCCCAACTTTTCCTGGAAGCATTCCCTTTGAAAACTGGCACAATAGAAGGATGCCCTCTCTCACCACTCCTATTCAGTATAGTATTGGATGTTCTCGCTAGGGCCATCAGGCAAGAGAAAGAAATAAAGCATATTCAAATAGGAAAACAGGACGTCAAATTGTCCCTGTTTGCAGATAACATGATTGTATATTTAGAAGACCCCATCATTTCAGCTCAAAATCTCCTTAAGCTGATAAACAACTTCTGCAAAGTCTCAGGATACAAAATCAATGCGCAAAAATCATAAGCATTCCTATACATCAATAATAGACAAACAGAGAGCCAAATCATGAGTGAACTCCCATTCACAATTGCTACAAAGAGAATAAAATACCTAGGAATACAACTAACAAGGGATGTAAAGGACCTCTTCAAGGAGAACTACAAACTGCTACTCAAGGAAATAAGAGAGGACACAAATAGATGGAAAAACATTCCATGCTTATGCTTAGGAAGAATCAATCTCATGAAAATGGCCAAACTGCCCAAAGTAATTTATAGATTCAATGCTATCCCCATCAAGCTACCAATGATTTTCTTCAAAGAATTGGAAAAAAACACCTTACACTTCATATGGAACCAAAAAAGAGCCCACATAGCCAAGACAATCCTAAGTAAAAAAACAAAAGAAAAAGATGAAGGCATCACACTACCTGACTTCAAACTACATTACAAGGCTATTAAAATCAAAACAGCATGGTACTGGTACTAAAACAGAGATATAGACCAATGGATCAGAACAGAGGCCTCAGAAGGAACGCCACACAGCTACAACCATCTGATCTTTGACAAACCTGACAAAAACAAGCAATGGGGAAAGGATTCCCTATCTAATAAATGCTGTTGGGAAAACTGGCTAGCCATACGCAGAAAGCTGAAACTGTATCCCTTCCTTACACCTAGTACAAAAATTAACTGTAGATCCCTTCCTTACACCTAGTACAAAAATTAAGTGTGGATTAAAGATTTAAACATAAGGCCTCACAAAATAAAAACTCCAGAAGAAAACGCAGGCAGTACTATCCAGGACATTGGCATGGGCAAGGACTTCATGACTAAAACACTAAAAGCAATGGCAACAAAAGCCAAAATAGACAAATGGGATCTAATTAAACTTAAGAGCTTCTTTACAGCAAAAGAAACTATCAATAGAGTGAACTGACAACCAACAGAATGGGAAAAAATTTTTGCAATTTACCCATCAGACAAAGGGCTAATATCCAGAATCGACAGAGAACTAAAACGGATTTACAAGAAAAAAACAAACAATCCCATCAAAAAGTGGGCAAAGGATATGGACAGGCACTTTTCAAAAGAAGACATTTATGCAGCCAACAAACATATGAAAACTCGCTCATCATCACTGGTCGGCAGAGAAATGCAAATCAAAACCACATTGAGATACCACCTCACACCAGTTAGAATGACGATCATTAAAAAATCAGGAGACAACAGATGCTGGAGAGGATGTGGAGAAATAGAAACACTTTTACACTGTTGGTGGGAGTGTAAATTAATTCAACCATTGTGAAAGACAGTGTGGTGATTCCTCAAGGATCTAGAAATAGAAATATCATTTGACCCAGCAATCTCATTACTGGGTATATACCCAAAGGATTATAAATCATTCCATTATAAAGACACATGCACAGGTATGCTTATTGCTGCATTGTTCATAATAGCAAAGACTTGGAACCAACCCAAATGCCTATCAATGATAGACTGGATAAAGAAAATGTGGCACATATACACCATGGAATACTATGCAGCTATAAAAAAGATGAGTTCATGTCCTTTGCAGGGACATGGATGAAACTGGAAACCATCATTCTCAGCAAACTGACACAGGAACAGAAAACCAAACACTGCATGTTCTCACTCATAAGTGGGTGTTGAACAATGAGAACACACGAACACAGGGAGGAGAACATCACACACTGGGGCCTGGTGGGTAGGGGACTAGGGCAGGAATAGCATGGGGTGGGGGTATTGGGGAGGGATAGCATTAGGAGAAATACCTAATGTAGATGATGTGCAATGAATGCAGCAAACCACCATGGCACGTGTATATCTATGTAACAAACCTACACAATCTGCACATGTACTCTAGAACTTAAAGTATAATAATAATAATAATAATAATAAACAGCTTTTCTTTCTTAACTATATTCACAGCATAGTGCATTGTTTAATAACATTCTCATAAGAATTGTAAAACAAATATGAGATAAATAATATTATTGTCCTTATTTTGAGGATGAAAAAAGTGAGGCACTGAGAGGTAACATGGTTTGTTTGCTTGCTTAAGGTCATACAGATAGCAAGGAGTAGAGTTGAAAATTTAACCTAGCAGGAATTCTAGTATCCAAACTATGCCTTACATTAGCAAGACAAAAAAGGTGACATGACACTTTAGAAGATATTTATAGTATGGAATAAATATTTATTATTAAATACAAATTTAAACTCATGAGGAGGAAGATAAATGTTTTCCTAACTGCCTTGTAATTGCAAGGCAGTAGCATTAATATACATGACAGTTTAAATTGTTCACTCTGCTCCTTCTGCTCCATGATCAGAGTATGCCTTCCTGGGCCTTAGGAATCTTACACTGTAGATTCTTTTCTATCATTTTAGATAATAGAAATAGCTTTTGTTAACTGAACATTTTCTTTGCATTAAGCACACTTCCTATATTTTCATAATGATAATAATTCATGAATAAGACATACTATTTCTAATGCTTGCATTATCCTACAAGTGAAGTATTTTTACATATATGGACACTGAGATTTGGAAAGTGCATTGTTTAATTAAATTCATAAATGATTTAAGAGGTTAAATCATTTGCCAAAGGTTGCACAGTTAAGCCACAATTTTAAAACTGGTTTATCCAACCCTATCTTTTTGCTCTTTGACTCTATTTCACTTTACTTCCAAATTTTGCTAACTGATGCCTTAGTGAGCTATCTCACGCTTCCAAGAACACCTAGATAGAGTTTATATTGCTTCTTTACTTCAAATTTTGGAAACTACAATAAATTTAAGTGTGAGAGAAGTTGTCCTTGTCAGTCATCACTCCTTGACCTATTTTGAAATGAACCAAAGTTCTTGGAAAGCAACAGAACAATGCAATAACTCAAGCAACATTTAGATGAAGAATCAATCACACGAATTCATGTGTAGCTCAGTCCCAGGAATGCTAAGATATATTAAGAACCAGCACATTGACTCTAGGAGTATTCTAGTATGTTGGGCCATTCTCTTTGTCTCCCCATTCCTTGGCCTTCCTGCCTTGATGTTAATATGTCTTCTTCTTAAAAAGTTTCTCCAAGTCTATTCTTCAGCATATTTATCAGTGGTGTGGGGTGTGTGTGTTTACAAAGGATGCCCTGGTCTTGCATAGTTGTGGACAAAACCTGAGTTTTTTGCATTTCTCCATTGTAGGACTTCTTAATAGCTTTTTAAATATCCTAGTGTGCACTAAGACTCTTCAGGGGTGCATTTATCAGCATTTCTCCAGACAGAATCCCTTTCTCCTGGAGCATATTCAAGGACCAGTGTTCTCTTAGCTCACTTGGAAAGACACTACCTCCTAGCCAAATACCTCCCATTAATAATTTCCCAGCTTGAGTCTGGGTCTCATCGGAAGCAAAGCTAACAATCCCCCCATGCTCCTGATTACTTCTGAGTACTTACAGCTCATGCCTTCTCCTTGCCCCAGTGGAAAATGCTGCAGTGCCAGTCAGCTGATAGAAAACAGGTGCCAACTGTGGTCAGTGAGGAAGATGAGCCAGAGCCCAGCAGCAGTGATACAAGGTCAGGGAAAACTATTCAGAGGTGGGAAGAAGAGAGGGAACTCACCCAGTCACTTACGTCCGCAACAGATGGAGTGGTCATTGTTCCAGTTCGTCCAGGAGAGCTTTCGTTTATCCCTGTTGTCCCAACATGATTATATCAAAAGTATCTTATTGAACAATAATTATATCTTTTCACTAGAGCACAGATGTGGATTGTCTTCTCAGCTTGCTGATGAGAATGTACTTCCTAAAATGTTTTGTTCCCACCACAATCACTGAGTCTCAGAATTGGATGGAATTATCTATGTTTCTACCCAATTTTCTACATGTCAAAGGAATTCTGGGGAGGATTCTGAGAAAAGTGTTGGTTCCTAATAAAAAGAGGTGCAGAGAAGAGATACCTCCTCTTCCTTGTACATATGTCACTGTGTCTATATGAAATGCCTAAGACCTTGACAGTCATCTTAGGCCCTTCCCATATATAGTATCCATTTCTGAAAGAGCTTTCCAATTGCGTGAGCTTCATACCCCATAAAACTCAGATCTGCCTCCTGCTCACCTCCCTGATCTAAGTCACAAGTCTATGAACCCAACCTCTTGAGTATCTCTCAAGCCTGCTCACTTGTTTGTCTCCAGTTCTACCATCCTGGTCCACACTGCCATCTTCTTTCAACTGTGATGTTTCCAAATTGCATATCTTATCACATCACTCTCTTCCTGAAAACTCACTGAAGAGTACTTAGGGTAAAACCAAAATGCACGCCTGTAATCCTAGCACTTTGGGAGGCTGCAGCAGGCAGATCCTGAGGTCAGGAGATCAAGACCATCCTGGCCAACGTAGTGAAACCCAGTATCTACTAAATACAAAACAAAATTGGCTGATCGTGGTGGAGTGAGCCTGTAGTCCCAGCTACTTGGGAGGCTGAGACAGGAGAAATGCTTGAACCAGGGAGGTGGAGGTTGCAGTGAGCCAAGATAGTGCCATTGCACTCCAGTCTGGCGACAGAACAAGACTCTATCTAAAAAAAAATGCTTAGCATGGGTCTGAAGCTCTGGAGAATTTGGCCCTAACCTGTTCCCATCATTCCATGTCATCTCCCTTCCTCACTCAGCTTCTGGGTATAGCACACTGGCCTTCCTCTACTATGCGAATGCTCCAAGTTCTTGAACACGCTATTCTGCTAGAAATGATTTTCCTCCATTTCTTTTCTAATTAATTTTTTCCTACTCACCCTTTAGCACTTAGTTTACAAATTCTTTCCTCAGGGAAGTCTTTCTGACCATCATACCAGCTTAAATCAGAACCTCTGGTATATACGTCTCCATAGTGTTTATCACAAGGCAACCACACACATAACCAGTTGTTTCATAGCTGTCTCCCTGAATGGAATGGAAGCTCCTCTAATGTCTCTCAGGTTAACTGCGATATTCCAAAGATTAGCACAGTGTCTTGTCCAACAAGGTGGACATCAATGAATACTTACAGAAAGTGTTGTTGAACATTTAGTTCATCTGCAGGTCCATGATGTGCTTTGGAACTTAGCAATTGGGAAGCCAGATTAACCCTTCTCAAGCAGCATGACTTGGCAGTGTTAGCACTTTCTTCCTAGATCCCTAGGGAGGGATTCTGTGACCAACTACCTGGGTGACTCTTTCTTCCTTTCTGTCTCAGTTTCTTCATCTGTAAATTAAGAATAATAATATAAGGTTGGTTATTTGCTCATTTGGCACATATTTATGAAACACCTATTTTGTGCCAGACAGCGTGATAAAGACCAGAAATAGCATAAATACTACATAAATATGCCCTCTGCTTTCATGAGCACTGTTTTTATTCATCGTTGTATCCCTCATCCTAGCACAATGCCTGGTATGCAACAGTTATTAAATATGTGTCTGTTGAATTAATTAATATAGTTCTTTTGCAAATGAGATGAAAGTGCCAATGAGCAAAAGTAGAGAAGAATAATAGCTGATACCCAGGGAGGATCCACTGGGGGTGGTAGTCAGGATGCTGAGCCTGGTACACATGGATGGTTTCACATGTTCTTCATTCAGTGATGTAGATACACTTATTATTATCCCCACTTTACAGAGAGGGAAATACAGTAGTAGCACAAACAGCTGAATTTACCCAGTCAAGGTCGCATAGCTAATAAGTGCTGTGTGAGCACTAAACTGATGGTACCCTTAGATGGTATCAAAAACTAGCTGAGAATCCAGAGTCCTAGGGAAAAAGGAAGTGTGGAGAGAAATCCAAAGCTTAGAGACAGTGACGTAGCGACATTAGAAAAGCAACAGGGAAATATCTTTCCATATTTTCATTCAGCTGCTTAGTTATCTATGAACACTTTATATACCTTTTTCCCTCTTCTGTTTTTACGTTTGATGTCAGGTAATAATACACTTAACTATGCCAGGCTGTATAGTTTTATTTAATACTACATTATATGCCATCAGTTGAAGCGCTGGATCATAAGAATGCCATATAACTCTATGTATCTTGATAAGAAAATGCACTTAAAACCAAATTGTAGCCCGCCAATTATTGCTTATATTGATTTCAAAGTAGCCCGATGAAATAACATAATAAAAGGTAGACAAAGAAACAAGCCATATGTCAGATGTGTTAACCACAAGGAAGCCAGACAGAGACTAGTATCTGAGATCAAAAGAGCCCGTGTGTGACAAAGCAAAGCAAATAGCTCCCCTAGGAGACCGAGAGCTGTACTCACCAGCACACCTCAGTAACCACATCCAACAGTGGGGCACACATGAGCAAAATACTCAACGGGCTTTTGAAAGCTGTGTTTTCTTTCTGACTTCTCTTAATTAATTACTTGTGTGACTATTATGGACCAAAGCACCCAATTTTATTTTCAAAGCCGGAGGTCATCCTAATGTATCGCTGAATACATTACCCTGCTTGGGAGAGCCTCATGATATTCACATGCAAAATTATCCAAGAACAATTTATTAGGATAGCAGTTCTTAAAGTTTTTGGACTCATATACTAGTCATACTCAACATTATTGAAGACCCCAAAGGATTTTGTTTATGTGGGTTATATCTATTGAAACTTTCTGTATTTAAAATGGAAAAAAATAAATATCTATTTATTAATTCTAAAATTACAGTAATAAACCCATTGTATATTGACATAAATAGCATACTTTTATGAAAAATAATTATATTTCCAAAAAAAAGTTAATGAGAAGAATTGCATTGTTTTATATTTCTGCAAATCTCTTTAATGTCTGGCTTAATAGAAGAATGCTGGATTCTGCTATATATTTCAGCATTCAACCTGCTGCAAAATGACATTTTGGTTGAAGTATATGAAGAAAAGGTAGCTTCACATAGATATGGCTGAAAAAGGAAGGAACATAGTTGTGGATATTCTTCTGTGATACTACACCAAGATTCAACAAGTTGTTTTTTTAAAAGAGAGAATGTGGACTCTGAAACTATACCAATAAACTTTTTGTGCTCTCTTAACTTAAAATCCATTGGTCTGTCTTGAACTTTGAATAGAGCTTTTATCCATGCATAATTTTGTAACCTCATACATTGCTATTTGGACTATATTGATTCACTGAGTTATACAGATGTTCCAAGTATTGACATATTTTATCATATGATATTTTTAAAATTCCATTAGTTAACATTCCCAATTTCATAACAAAATCTCTAAGTATTAAGAAGCCATCAATCTTAGGTAATGAATATAAGTTTTCTGAAACTTTAATTTCATTTGAAAGCTCAAATTCATGTCAGGATTATTAGGTAAATCATGCTGGCTTTGCAGACACCCTTAAAAGATAATCAGGATCCCCAGCGGTATGTAGATGATAATTTGACAATTGCTGTGTTAGAAAATTTTCAATATTAAGGGATACTGTTCCTTTTAGACAAGCCCATGTGATACAGGTTAAAACCAAGGAAGGTTACATTGAATCAGAAATGGTCCTGTTCAGACACCATTCTGTAAGACAGGCTGCTGTATACCTGATCTATCCAATCCCAGTGCTGGCAATCAGGTAATAACTGTCACCATGGATAGGGCTAACCCAGATTCGAATGCTTTCCTTCACTGATCTTTAACAAAATGGCCAAAAAGACTGATTGAGAAGAAAGGAATTTGTGCTATAGAATCAAATATATAGATTCCATGTATGCTATAAAATAAAAATATTATATGCAGGAGAATAAACTAATATTTTAAAATAACTTCAATGCAAATATAAACACAGCAAACTCTACCTCTCTGTGGCTCTTCTGTTAACTCCCAATCCTTTCATACCAGGAATTGACATCTGGAATGATTCTGTGGTAGTAGATCCTCTGGCCCTAAAAGACAGGTAATTGTAAAAAGGTTTCTATGTGCATATCTGTAATTTATCAAAATTTATATTTACAATTTATATACTTTATCAACTCCATTTTTGTTGCTCTAGCTATTTCTCCCATGCTGTAGTGTAAGTTAATACAAATGTAGAAACCTGGGAAATGCTTTCCCAATGTGAATGGATTCACTAAATACTTGTTTCAAGTCCCTCATTCTCATTTATAAAACAAGAAATAGAAATAGCAAATGAATGTAGATGAGGACCAAAATTAACCCTCATTATCATTTTTAATGCAATGCCTACTCTGCTCTTACATACCACATTGTAAGGTTTTTCTCACTTTTTAAGCCAATATTCAAGATTGATGAATAAAGACTTACTCTAATAATGAGAACATTCACTGGTATCAAAAGCTCATAAACATTCCTAATTTTGGGCCTATAATCCCATTCTGAGAAAATATCCTAAGGAAATAGAAATTTTGGCAACAACGAGAGAGTATAATTGCAGAATGCATAGATCAACTATGGTACATCTGTGATGGGGAATGTTATTAGGTCACTAAAAATGAATTAGAAAGTTTTATAACATAAGAAATTATTTGTAATAACTATTTTTTAAAGTATAATATATATTTACTTACATATGTACATACACTGTAATCTCAATTAGGTAAAAATATATATATACCAACACAAAAAGATTTTTTTAAATAATATATTTTAGGTTTTTAAAGTTCTAAATTAGAAAATAATTCGCATGATAATAAAATGAATTGGTTGAAGTGTGGGGAAAGGACACTCATAAGTAAAAGTTAAGCTGATATTTGTTTTCTTTAGAGCAATTTGGCAGTATGTACCAAAAGTCTTTAAAATATAAATTTTATTCATCCAGTAGTTCGAATTCTAGGACTTTTAAAGGGTATCTTTAGAGCTATTTTCAGAAATTGCACTATTCACACAATGGGATAACATACTGGCACTAAAAATGATGAGGTTTATTTGTTTGTTTTTTTGCTTATAAAACTGGTGAACATTTTTTCAGCTTTTTTAAAGGTATAATAATCAAAACTATATATTAAAGATGTACAACTTAATTTTTGATATACATAAACCCTATAAAATCATCATCACAATCAAGCTAATTAACATATCTATCACCCCACATAGTTACCATTCTTATTTTCTTTTTCCTCTTTTTTGGTGTGGTGAGAATATTTAAGATCTATCTGCTTAAAAAATGTAAAGTATACAATATGGTAGTCTTGTAGTCACCACATTGTACATTAGATCTCCAGAATTCATTCATCTTGTGTAACTGAAACTTTGTATCTTTTGACTAACATCTCCCAATTTCTCCCTCCCAATTTCCCCCTCCCCATTCCCTAGCAAACACCATTCCACTCTCTGCTTCTATAAATTTGGCTATTTTAGATTCCACGTATAAGTGAAATCAGGCAGTATTTGTTTCTTTATCTGGTTTATTTTATGTAGCATAATGTCCTCCAGGTTTATCCACATTGTCACAGATGGCAGGATAGCCTTCCTTGTTAAGAGTGAATAACATTCCATTGTGTATATGTGTGTGTGTGTGTGTGTGTGTGTATATATATACACACACCACATTATTTTCTTTATCGATTCATTGGTTGATAAATATTTAGGTTGTTTACATGTCTTGATTATTGTCAATAATGCAGCAATAAATAAAAATGATGTTTTAAAAAGTGTATTCATTGATTTGGAAATGTATTCAAGGTACACTATTGAGTAGGGGAAAAAGTATACTAACATACAGTGTGAATGGTATTATCCTATTTTTGTAAATAAATGGGCAAATAGTTGCACACATATACAGTCGTGTATCACTTAACTATGGGAATACAGTCTAAGAAATGTGTCACCAGGCAATTTCATCATTGTGTGCACATTATGAAGTATATTGACACAAGCCTATAAGGTATAGCCTATTATACATCTAGGCTACATGGTATAGCCTGTTGCTCCTAGGCTACAAAGTTGTAGAATATGTCACAATACTGAGCACTGTAGGGAATTGTAACACAATGGTAAATATTTGTGTATATAGACATATCTAAATATAGAAAAGGTACAGTTAAAATATAGTATAAAAGAGTTAAAAAATGATATGCCTGTATAAAGTGCTCACCACGAAAAGAGCTTTAAGGACTGGAAGTTACTGTGGATGAATCAGTAAGTGGTAATTGGATGTGAGGCCTAAGACATTACTATACACTACTGTAGACTTTATAAACACTATACACTTAGGTTGCACTAAATTCATAAATAGATATTTTTATTTGTTCAATAAGAAATTAAGTTTAGCTTTTTGTAGACCTTTACTTTATAAATTTAACTTTTTTTAATTAAAATTTTAATTGTAATTAAATTTTAATTTTTTAAAAAATTAAAGTTGAACTTTTTAATTTGGATCTTTTGTAATAAATTGGCTTAAAACACACACTGTACACCTGTACAAAAATATATTCTTTCTTTATATTCTTATTTTATAAGATTTTTATCTATTTTATTTATTTTGTTTAACTTTTTAATTTTCTTGTTAAAAAATAATACACAAACACACACAGCCTAGGCCTACACAAGGTCAGTATCATCAATATCACTGACTTCCACCTCCACATCTTATCCCATCAGAAGGTCATTAGGGGCAGTAACACTTGTGGAACTGTCATCTCCTATGATAACAATGCCTTCTTCTGGAATACCTCTTCAAAGAGCTGCCTGAGGCTGTTTTACAGTTAATTCTTTTTATATATATGTAGAAGTACACTCTAAAATAATGATTAAAAGTATAGCATGGGGCTGGGCATGGTGGGAAATGCCTTCAACTCCAGCACTTTTGGAGGCCAACGTGGGCAGATCACTTGAGGTCAAAAGTTTGAGACTGGCCTGGCCAACATGGTGAAACCCTGTCTCTAATAAACATACAAAAATTAGCCAGGCGTGGTGGCATATGCCTGTAATCCCAGTTATTCAGGAGGCTGAGCGAGGAGAATCGCTTGAACCTTGGAGCCAGAGGTTGTAGTAAGCCAAAATTTCACCACTGCACCTGGGTGCAGCCTGGGTGACAGAGTGAGACTGTCTCGAAAAATTAAAAAAAAAAATTTTTTAAGTGTAGTATGGTAAATATATAAACCAGTAACATAGTTGTTTATTATCATTGTCTAACATATACTGTACATAATTATATGTGCTATACTTTTATACAACTGGAAGCATAGTAGTTTTCTTTACATCACCATCACCACAGACACATGAGCAATGCATTGTGCTACATTAGGATGGCTACATTTTTGTACAATAGGAATTTTTCCACTCCATTTTAATCTTATGGGACCACCATTGTATATGTGGTCCATTACTGGCTGAAATAGTGTTATGCATTGTATGACTCTGTATAGAAAAAAATATAAATTCATCCCTGAGAGGTCTGAGAAAAGAAGAGAAAAGAAAAGAAAAAAATTAGTAAAGATACCATGATATGGCATGTGATATTAGAGGGTGATGGTCTTATGGGAGTATGTACAGTCAGGGTTCTCTAGCAAACAATTAATAGGAGATATATATATATACACACACACATACACTATAGGATTGTGGGGCCTGGCAAGTTTAAAACTCAAAGGATAGGTCAGTAGGCTAGAAACATAGGCAGAATTTGTATAATACTGTTTTGAGGCAGAATTTCTTCCTCTGTGGCAACCTTCAGTTTTTGCTTATAAGGTCTTCAACTGCTAGGATAAGGCTAATCCATGTTATAGAGAGTAGTCTCCTTTACTTAAAGTCAGCTGGTTGTGGATGTTAACCACATTGCTAAAATATCTTCACAGTAACACCTAAGTTAGATTTTATTAAATCACTTTAGGAAATACATAACCTGGCCAGTTTACACATGAATTAATCATTACAGGAGACTTTTCCTTTGGTTTTGTGCTCTTGACATTTCTAATTTTTCTTTAATGAAGCTAGATTGTATAGTAAACTCATAAGAGTAACTACGCATGTGCATAGTAAAAACTCAAACAAAATACACCAAAAAGCAAATAATAAATTATCGCAGATGACGATTCAGGGCTTATTTTCTTTATGCTATTTAACAAACTTTTGTAAATGCTCAAGATTTTTTTCCTTAATGCTTTTTCTTGTACAGCTGTAGGGGAAGTTGTAAAAACACCCCTTCATTTAAACAAGAAAACAACTTCTATATTTGAAGACACCTGAAAATCTCTATCAAATTCTTTTATTCTATGGTCACATTCAATATTTCATTTCCAACGCCCTTTCTAGCTATAATAACTGAGGTTAAACTGCCCCTCTGTTACTATTTCTCATTTCCATTATTCAGGTCAAGACTCTTGGTTGAAAATCATAGGATAATTTCTAACTAATTTAAGCAAAATGAGACTTACTGAATATATGAGAAAGTGTCAGAATCTCGAAGAGTCAGAGAATTGGACTTAAAATGCTAAGCAGCTAGAAATACAGAAATAATGTCCATCTTCTACCTGCGGGGAAAAGTATTAGTGAAAACAGCCCTGCTACCACCACTCACTGCTCAGCACTGATCATATCTGAGACTGAGTGCCAGAAACTCCAGCACCACAACCCCAGAAGAACCAGAACCACCCCCTTCCACCACAACTACCAGAAAATCTATCTCTCTGTGGCCACATGCTAACACTGGTCTCTTTCTCATCAGTCTTTGGTAGGGGTGCATCCAAATGAGGAAATCTAGGTCATGTGCTTGTACCTTAAGTAGCAAAACATTCTGATGCAGGTTTTGCAGCATACTTTAAAGAGACAAGACTCAAAAGATGGAAAACTACAGGACATAAGAGAACATTTTCAAAAGATGTTGAGCAGACACAAATAACTATTGTACCCATTGACACATGAATACTCAGATTGGTGCAGAGTCTCGTGCATAGTACAGTACTCTCCTTGTTTGCCATCCTTACCTTTCACACCTTGAAGAGTAGAAATCAGAAAGTATCTGAGTCCAGGATGCTTTCCATTACATATCCTCTGTGTCAAAATTCCAGAATAGAGCAAATATCCATGGGCATATCAAGGTTTATTTTCTGGGATACCCCAATGAATTTGCTTCTTTTCTGGAAATGGCCCTCTATTATGTGGTCCTAAATGTTTCTTGCTGTTTTTCTATTTTCATATTAGCAAGAATAAAACAAAGAAAGAGGGAGAACATTTTGAATTCAAAAACCTGTTTTTGGATTGGAAAACATATGGTTCAGACAGACATTGCTTTGGTGTTATGGAAACTCATCTTTTCCCCACCAAGTGTATCTGAGTAGCTAGCAATTATTCTGCTTTGAAGTGTAGCAGGTTTTCTACACAAGGTGCCCAATCTTAATGTTTTTAGACATGTTTTATACCAACTTCACATGTTAAACTGAATGGCAAAAACTGCTGCCCACACTCAGAACAGGCAAAACATCTTCTTTCAGCAAAAACAATGAATTCAAGTAGATAAGACCCTGTCTCTACAAAAAATACCAAAAATTAGCCAGGCATGGTAGTGCAGACCTGTAGTCCCAGCTACTTTGGAGGCTGAGCTGAGAGGATTGCTTGAGTCCCAGGAGCTTGAGGCTGCAGTGAGCTGTGATTGTGTCACTGCAGCCCAGCTTGAGCAACATAGTGAGACCCTGTCTTAAAAAAAAAAAAAAGAAAGAAAGAAAGAAAGAAAAGAAAAAAAAAAAGAAATTACATGCTCCATATCCAGCACAACCAGCCTCGTAGATGACAAAACTGCTTAGGTAATGCTCTTAAGCATTATGATTCTATTCTTAGATGTTAAGTTATTCACAAATCTGTCTTTGAAGGGATAGCCGCTTTTATTCCCTATGGAAATGTCCACAGGGCTGCAATGCATTCAAGGTATGAAGCAATTTTCTGAAAGTCCTACACCTCAGTGACAGAGGAAAGCTGGCTGTTCCTGAAAAAGACAAATGGACATGTCCTCTGTGAAATATTGTTGGCAAAAGCAGAAAAGATTAAGTTGATCTACCAGCACTAAAGAGTTCTGTTGCATTTGTCTACCTATTCTGGCAAAGAAAAATAACACATTGCTACAGAATCTAAGATACTTCATGTCCTACCCTGCATCTTGCACAAAGAACCTATTATCCATTATAAACAATCCCTTGATGCCCTCTGTCATCTAATCTCCAGCCCACAAGTAGAAATGATCCTGAGGCCTTAATTGCTTTTCATAGGTCATCATCACTGTCATCCAGTTCTCTTTGTGGAGCAGAATAAAAAAGGCATGTAACGTAATCAGCTGTCAGAGCATTCAGCTTTTCCTTGTAAGACAATCCTGCCTGTCAAATGAAGAGAAAGTATTATAGCAGAAAAATATGCATGCCTGAATTCAAGTAGATGCTAAGGATTCTTTCATTAGAAAGATAGCAAAAAAAATTGGAGAATCAGTTCAAGAGAGAGAGGATATTAATATATCCTAATTAGCAATGTTCTTTCCTAGATGAGTCTGGACATTGTACTATCATCTGCGAAGCTCTTTTTCATTGGGTTAAGTATAAATTGATGCAAGAGACACCCAGGAAGCAATCTTCCTAGATGATGATGCAAAAGATGGCCTTTTCAGTCAGCATCAATGGTGGCTCATGCTGAAAATATCCATAAAGCCAGGAAAGAGGGTGACAGAAGAAGGAAATAAAAGAGTAGTTCCAAAGGTGCGGCCTTAGGAAAGACAGAAATCTGGCAGGCTTCTCAGGAAGGTGTGTGGGGAGCCCCAGAACGATGTATTGCTTATGTAGAGACAGGGACAGTGTTTAAATCTGGAAATAGCCAGAACCCCCTGGCTACTCCTCAACCCTGGGAATAGACTTGTTCATTCTCTGCCTAAGTCCCACGGTATCATGTTTATGACCAATGCAGCGGTCCCTGGTGGGTCTGGCCGCTCTATAAATATTCTTTTCTTTCTCTGGGTCAGTGAAGTCCAAATTTCCAAAGTCCTTCTCCTGCAGGTCCTCATGCTTTCTGAGGGCAGCCACCATGATATCCATTGGCTAGAAGAGCCATCCCTGGCCAAGGTGTGGCAAAATACGGAAGGTCATGGGTGTAACTTACATGTCATCAGATTCATGCACAAAAGTAAAACAAATAAGGATTGAAAAACAGAGCTCTCAGGAATTTTTTCCAAAATGGAATTTAAAAGGGTAAGGTATAGCCAGGGAACCCTGAAGGAAAGGAGCCACCTGACAGGGTGTTTAACAGTGTGTTGTAGCAGCCAGTCAACCTGGGTTCCAATCCTAGCCATTCCATTTACTACCCATGAGAACTTAAACTAGGAGAGCTTCAATTTTTCCCATTTCCAAAATAGGGGTGATCTTTGCTTCATGTAATTTACTGGAGAAAACAAATGCATGGAATTTCTGCACAATATTGGTCCTTAATAAATGTTAGTTTTAAAAAAGAAAGTTAATCAAGGGCAAATTATTGGAAGAAAAACTCAGGAAGTGAGCTAGAGGAGTTTATATCAAAGATAACAAAGGCGGCCTGGTGTACTGCCTTAGTATTCAAATATATGTACTTTTAGCTCTATAATGGTCATAAATCCTGCTGCGATTTATGGTTTTTTTTCTTCTGTTTGTCTTTGTTTTTTTAATCCCATTTTCAGCCTATAAATCTGGAGTGCTTTTAAAGATCAGTATGGACTGGTTGTCTAGGCTTATGATCAAAATTCCTTTTTCATACTTTCAGCCAATGAGTACTTATTGAGCACCTACTATGTGCTGGATGCTATGATAGGTAATGAGACCTCAACACCCAGAATGGTTCCTTCTTTCCTGTAATTTATAGTCCAATGAGTGAAAGAGACACAGAGCCTCCTAAGGGAAGATAATGAAAGGAAAGTATAATTATGCACCTTGAAGGTCCAGATACCTTATAAAATACTTCATCTCCATGTCACTGACAATAAATGTTTCTGGAAGAAGAAAGGAAGAAAGGGAGAGAGGGCAGGAAGTGTGCTATGAGAAAATAAATGTGAATTTGCTAAGCCTCTGCCCCATTCCTCATCAACAGTTGACAGCAATTGAAGTAGAGCTCCCTTCCCCCATGGGCTATCACAGGATTAGTACAGCATCTACAGGAGGTGGAGAGCTTATTGACTAGACTTGTTAATGATGACCTTTCTGGAAACTTTTCCAGAACCTGAGTTTTTTTTAATTGGCACAATAATGTTTTATCAGCCTTCCTACATAACGACCTATGGAAATGAGCCAGCCATGGAAAAGTGACTCCATTTACTTAGCTCCATGCTACAGATGGTCCAGTGAACACTATGAGCTAATGGAAAACTAACACAGGCTGGTCCAGGTCAACAGCTGTTTCCTTTGTAACCGGGGTCTGCAAGACATAGGTGTATTTCATGGGTCCTTATGTAGAATGCCATCTGCTCAACAGATGTTCTTCACTTCCTTTGACTATAAAGACAGGTACCAGGAATTGGAAGTGTGAGTGAATGTATTATGGACATTAACTTAGCTTCGTTTAGGTCTACCTGGTTGGGGGACTCTCCAATTTGAGTTACATCATAAACAGGTGAATCTGTAAGACAGCACCTCAAGTTTACTCACAGCTTCTCTATGGGGAAAATAGGAATCACAAGTGCTTTCTTCTATTGTTTTGTGTGTGGATTTGCTTTACATGTCCTCTCATAATTCCACCACATCATATCTCTCGGAAGCAATAGTTGCACCATGTAGTCAAAACAAACAGGCTAGGCACTTACAGTCTCAACTCTTCATACCCCTGCCTTGAGTATGAAGAGAGGGGATAAAGCAACAGTACTGTTGACTCCCAGGCCTATCCCTTAGTGTGAATCAGTGCCCCTCTCCCTGCGAATTTCAGTTTTCTGTGTATATAGGCTGGATGCTGTTGGTGGGGGGGGGGGGGGGTGTGAAAATTAAAGAACCAGTCTGGCCCTGAAGGGGTATTTGGCAGCTCCATGTTGCTCTTTTTAGTTTATGAGGCTCCATATTGGATATTGTGCTCAGTTTTCAACCTTTGAGGTTTCAAGAAAGTAAGAACAATTTAATTCAATACCCTGTTATAGGTGCTTGCTTCTTTTTTGTTGCTCTTACTCCCAGAAACACCCAGAAGTCTATTCTAATTATTTTTTTATAATAATTTTTTTATATTGCATTTTAGGTTTTGGGGTACATGTGAAGAACATGTAAGACTGTTGCATAGGTACACACATAGCAGTGGGGTTTGCTGCCTTCTTCCCCATCACCTATATCTGGCATTTCTTCCCATGTTATCCCTCTCCAACTCCTCATCCCCCGCTATCTCTTCCCTAGAAGTCTATTATAGTCACTGTTTTATCCCCAGAATATCTAACAGTGCCTGGTACATACAAAATTCTGGTCCTGGTTCTACTACAGTACTGCCTAATATTGTGTAATCTTAGGCAAGTCAGCAAGACATTTAACTTCTCTGAGCTTGCATTTCTCCATTTACTATTTGTTAAATTACATATATATAATAAACTATAAAATATATTAATACCTCATTAATACCTCCTATAATGAGTTTCATATCACAAGGAAAATGGTGATAATCCTTAGCCATTCAGATCCTCTTTTATCTAGTTTGAAATGTATGAAATTTCCATTTTGAAGTTCAAAACCAGAAGAATAGCAGAAATTTCATATTATTTAACCTAATTCATTACATACATTTTTATTGAGCAACTACTATGTGCAAGCCATAGTTGTTAGACATTGAGGATAGAACAGTGAACAAAAATAAAACCTGTCTTCGTTGACCTTACATTCTAATTGAAGATGAAAAGAAACAGTTTAACAGATGAAAAAATAGTAGGTCATACAGGGAAGAGAGCTTAGAAGGGAAACAAAACAGAATAAAGAGATAAAGAGTCACTTGAGGGCCAGATCATGTCAGAATGAATTCCTGCTGCAAAGCTTCTGAAAAAGCTTTCTGGTGCTCCATAGTTAAATATGAAGAGGCAGCTAAGGGCTGCCAGATCTTCCAACTTTCAGCCACGAATCTGAGGGTTAGAAGACAAAGCCAACAAGCACAAACAATAACTTAGAAGAAACAAAGACTTCACAAGGAGAAGAAAACTCCAAAAATATTTGATATTTTCAGACAGAGAAGAGAAGAAATTCTTACAAATGTTAAAAAGCAAATTTGGAGAATAAAACAATTAAAAACTCAATAAGAAAGTTACATAAGAAGTCAGTAAAAGATATAAAAAACATAGAAAATTAAACAAAGTCAGAAGTCAGAAGTCAAGAAGTCAGTAAAAGATATAAAAAACATAGAAAATTAAACAAAAATATGAGAAATCAGAAATAGAAAAAATATATAAAATAAACAGATACAAACACAATAATCTATAAGGTCAACACTCATATCTAAAAAGAGATATAGAATACTGAAGATGCATGGATGAAATAATCAATTAAATAATTGAAGTGATTATTGACAAATCATTGTAAAGTTTCAGAATTCTGACCACAAAGAAAAGAACACTTTCAAAAAGGTGTGAAAACAGGCTTTATGCAACAGCAATACTGGGCTTTAGGAACAAAATGGAGTAACACTTCCTAAACACTAAGAGAAATTCTTTACAGCTTTAAATTTCATACCTAGCCAATTAAGGATGTGGGTAGAACGAAATTATTTTTAGATATGCAAGGTTTCAAAAACATTACTTTGCACACCTTTTCAGAAAAGTAGTATAATAGATACTCTCTTAATATGAGGGCGCAATCCAAGAAAACATAGGATCCAAGGAACAGGAGCTGATTGAGAGAGAAAATAAGAATCCCAGACAGATAGTGGACAGAAATACCAAGCTCACAACTCTGCAGCAGGCTGAGAAATCAGCCACTTCCTATTAGAGTGAATCAGACGGCTCTGAGAGGAAGAACTGAATGTGTCTGAGACTTATACATGGGAAATGAGATAATTTTTTTCTTTTTGAGACAGTTTCACTCTTATCACTCAGGCTGGAGGGGCAATGGCACAATCTTGGCTCACTGGGAGCGATTCTCCTGCCTCGGCCTCCCAAGTAGCTGGGATTGCAAGGCATGTGTCACCACACCCAGCTAATTTTTGTATTTTTAGTAGAGACAGGGTTTCACCAGGTTGGCCAGGCTTGTCTCGAACTCCTGACCTCAGGTGATCCACCAACCTCAGCCTCCCAAAGTGCTGGGATTACAGGCATGAGCTACCATGCCCAGCCAATTCTATAGTAACTTAAACAAATTTTTTAAAAATGGCAATTAATAACCCCAAGGAAAAGCAGAAAGAGAAGTGAAGGAAAGGCAGGGGAAGAGAAGTAATTAAAGAATGCTATAAGCTTCAGTTATCAACATGTTTGCACAATTAGACTATGACAATGTTGGATACTTATATAATCAAAGTATATAAGTGGGCAAGGAGGACAATGAGGAAGATGTTATAAAAGCATACTAGAGGGGTGTGGCCGGCAAGATGGCATAATAGGAACAGCTCTTGTCTGCAGCTCCCAGTGAGATCAACACAGAAGGTGGGTGATTTCTGCATTTCCAACAGAGGAACCCAGCTTATCTCATTAAGACTGGTTAGACAGTGGGTACAGTCCACAGAGGAGGGTGAGCTGAAGCAGGGTGGAGCATTGCCTCACAAGCAAAGCACAGGGGGTCAGGACACTCCCTCCCCTAGCCAAAGAAAGCCATGAAGGACTGTGACTTGAGGGATGGTGCACTCTGACTCAGACACTATGCTTTTCTCATGGTCTTTGCAACCTGCAGACCAGGAGATTCCCTTGGGTGCCTACACCACCAGGGCCCTGGGTTTCAAGCACAAAACTTGGCAGCCATTTGGGCAGATACTGAGCTAGCTGCAGGAGTTTTGTTTCATACCCCAGTGGCACCTGGAATCCAGTGAGACAGAACCATTCACTCCCCTGGAAAGGGGGTGGAAGCCAGGGAGCCAAGTGTGCTAGCTCAGTGGATCACACCCCCATGGAACACAGCAAGCTGAGATCCACTGACTTGAAATTCTCACTGCCAGCACAGCAGTCTGAAGTTGACCGGAGACACTCAAGCTGGGTGGGGGGAGGTGTGTCCTCCATTACTGAGGCTTGAGTAGGCCATTTTCCCTTCACAGTGTAAACAATGCCACTGGGAAGTTCAAACAGGGCAGAGCCCACCACAGCTCAGCAAAGCTGCTGTAGCCAGACTGCCTCTCTAGATTCCTCCCCTCTGGGCAGGGCATCTCTGAAGGAAAGGCAGCAGCCCCAGTCAGGAGCTTATAGATAAAACTCCCATCTCTCTGGGACGGAGCACCTGTGGGTGCAGCTTCAGCAGATTTAAACGTTTCTGCCTGCTGGCTCTGAAGAGAGCAGTGGCTGACCCAGCACAGTGCTTGAGCTCTGCTAAGGGACAGACTGTCTCCTCAAGTGGGTCCCTGATCCCTGTGCCTCCTGACTGGGAGATACCTCCCAGCAGGGGTCAATGTCGACAGACACCTCATACAGGAGCGCTCTGCTTGGCATCTGGCTGGTGCCAATCTGGGATGAAGTTTTCTGAGGAAGGAACAGGCAGCAATCTTTGCTGTTCTGCACCTCTGCTGGTGATACCCAGGCAAACAGTGTCTGCAGTCCTCCAGCAAACTCCAGCAAAGCTGCGGCAGAGGGACCTGACTGTTAGAAAAAAAACCAACAAACAGAAAGCAATAACATCAATATCAAGAAAAAGGACGTCCACACAGAAACTCCATCTGAAGGTCATCAACATCAAAGACCAAAGGTAGATAAATCCACAAAGGTGAGGACAAACCAGCACAAAAAGTCTGAAAATTCCAAAAACCAGAACACTTTTTCTCCTCCAAAGGATCACAACATCTTGCCAGCAAGGGAACAAAACTGGACAGAGAATGAGTTTGACAAATTGACAGAAGTAGGCTTCAGAAGGTGGGTAATAACAAACTCGTCTGAGCTAAAGGAGTATGTTCTAACCCAATGCAAGGAAGCTAAGAACCATGAAAAAAGGTTAGAGGAATTCCTAAGTAGAATAACCAGTTTAAAGGAGAACATAAATGACCTGAAGGAGCTGAAAAACACAGCACAAGAACTTCATGAAGCATATACAAGTATCAATAGCTGAATTGATCAAGTGGAAGAAAGAATACCAGAGATTAAAGATCAGCTAATGAAATAAAGTATGATGACAAGATTAGAGAAAAAAGAATGAAAAGGAATGAACAAAACCTCCAAGAAATATGGGATTATGTGAAAAGACCAAAACTACATTTGATTGGTGTACCTGAAAGTGACCGGGGGGATGGAACCAAGTTGGAAAACACTCTTCAGGATGTCATTCAGGAATATCCTGGCAACTTCCCCAACCTAGCAAGGCAGGCCAACATTCAAATTCAGGAAATACAGAGAACACCACAGAGATACTCCTCAAGAAGAGCAACCTTAAGACACATAATTGTCAGATTCACCAAAGTTGAAATGAAGGAAAAAATGTTAAGGGCAGCCAGACAGGTCGGGTTACCCACAAAGGAATGCCCATCAGACTAACAGTGGATCACTCTGCAGAAACCCTACCAGGCAGAAGACAGTGGGGTGCAATATTCAACATTCTTAAAGAAAAGAATTTGCAACCCAGAATTTCATATCCAGCCAAACTAAGCTTCAAAAGCAAAGGAGAAATAAAATCGTTTATAGACAAGCAAATGCTGAGAGATTTTGTCACCACCAGGCCTGCCTTACAAGAGTTCCTGAAGGAAGTACTAAATATGGAAAGGAAAAATGGGTACCAGCCACTTCAAAAACATATCAAATTATAAAGACCATTGACACTATGAAGAAACTGCATCAACTAATGGGCAAAATAACCAGCTAGCATCATCATGACAGGAGAAAATTCACACATAACAATATTAACATTAAATGTAAATGGACTAAATGCCCCAATTAAAATACTTGCAAGAGCAAGAGCAAACATATTCAAAAGCTGGCAGAAGACAAGAAATAACTAAGATTGGAGCAGAATGAAGGAGATGGAGACACAAAAAACCCTTCAAAAAAATCAATAAATCCAGGAGCTGGTTTTTTGAAAAGATCAACATAATAGATAGAATGCTAGCCAGACTAACAAAGAAGAAAAGAGAGAAGAATCAAATAGACACAATTAAAAATTTATAAAGGGGATATCACCACTGATTCTGCAGAAATACAAACTATCATCAGAGAATACTATAAACACCTCTATGCAAATAAACTAGAAAAGCTAGAAGAAATGGATAACTTCCTGGAAACATAAACCCTCTCAAGACTAAACCAAGAAGAACTAGAATCCCTGAATAGACCAATAACGAGTTCTGAAATCAAGGCAGTAATTTATAGCCTACCAACAAAGAAAAGCCCAGGACCAGATGATTCACAGCCAGCTTTTACCAGAGGTACAAAGAGGAGATGGCACCATTCTTTCTGAAACTATTCCAAACAATAGAAAAAGAAGGACTCCTCCCTAACTCATTTTATGAGGCCAGCATCATCCTTATACCAAAATCTGGCAGAGACACAGCAAAAAATCAAAATTTCAGGCCAATATCCCTGATGAACATTGATGTGAAAATCCTCAATAAAATACTGGCAAACGGAATCCAGCAGCACATCAAAAAGGTTTTCCACCATGATCTAATGAGCTTCATCCCTGGGATGCAAGGCTGGTTCAACGTATGCAAATCAATAAATGTAATCCATCATATAAACAGAACCAATGACAAAAACCACATGATTATCTCAATAGATGCAGGAAAGGTCTTTGATAAAATTCAACACCTCTTCATGCTAAAAACTCTCAATAAACTAGGTAGGTATCTCAAAATAATAAGAGCTATTTATGACAAACCCACAGCCAATATAATACTGAATGCACAAAAGCTGGAGACATTCCCTTTGAAAACTTGCATGAGACAAGGATGCCCTCTCTCACCACTCCTGTTCAACATAATATAGGAAGTTCTGGCCAGGACAATCAGGCAAGAGAAAGAAATAAAGGGTATTCAAATAGGAAGAGAGGAAGTAAAATTGTCTCTGTCTGCAGATGACATGATTGTATATTTAGAAGACTCCATTGTCTCAGCCCAAAATCTCCTTCAGCTGATAAGCAACTGCAGCAAAGTCTCAGGATACAAAATCAATGTGCAAAAATCTCAAGCATTCCTATACACCAATAATAGACAAACAGGGAGCCAAATCTTAAGTGAAGTCCCATTCACAATTATTACAAAGTGAATAAAATACCTAGGAATACAACTTACAAGGGATATGAAGGACCTCTTCAAGGAGAACTACAAACCACTGCTCAAGGAAATAAGAGAGAACACAAACATTTTATTTTCATGGATAGGAAGAATCAATATCATGAAAATGGCATATTACCCAAAGTATTTTATAGATTCAACACTATCCCCATCAAGCTACCATTGACTTTCTTCACAGAATTAGAAAAAACTACTTCAAATTTCATATGGAACCAAAACAGAGCCCATATAGCCATGACGATCCTAAGCAAAAAGAACAAAGCTGGAGGCATCAAGCTATCTGATTTCAAACTATACTACAAGTCTACAATAATCAAAACAGCATGGTACTGGTACCAAAATAGATATATGAACCAATGGAACAGACAGAGGCCTCAGAAATAATGCCACACATCTACAACCATCTGATCTTTGACAAACCTGACAAAAAACAAGCAGTGGAGAAAGGATTCCCTATTTAATAAACGGTGTTGGGAAAACTGGCTAGCCATATGCAGAAAACGGAAACTGGACCACTTCCTTACACCTAATACAAAAATTAACTCAAGGTGGATTAAAGACTTAAACATAAGACCTAAAACCATAAAAACTGTAGAAGAAAACCTAGGCAATACCATTCAGGACATAGTCATGGGCAAAGATTTCATGACTAAAACACCTAAAGCAATGGCAAGAAGAGCCAAAATTGACAAATGGGATCCAATTAAACTAAAGAGCTTCTCCACAGCAAAAGAAACTATCATCATAGTGAACAGGAAACCTACAGAATGGGAGAAAATTTTTGCAATCTATTCATTTGACAGATGATTACTATCCAGAATCTACAAGGAACTTAAACAAATTTACAAGAAAAAAACAACCCCATCAAAAACTGGGCAAAATATATGAACAGATACTTCTGAAAAGAAGACATGTATGTGGCCAACAAACATGAAAAAAAGCTCTTCATCACTGGTTATCAGAGAAATGCAAATCAAAACCACAATGAGATACTATCTCATGCCAGTTAGAATGGTGATTATTAAAAAGTCAGGAAACAACAGATGCTGGAGAGGATGTGAAGAAATAGAAACACTTTTACACTGTTGGTGGGAGTGTAAATTAGTTTAACCATTGTGGAAGACAGTGTGGTGATTCCTCAAGGATCTAGAACCAAAATATCATTTGACCCAGCAATCCCATTACTGGGTATATACCCAAAGGATTATTCTACTATAAAGACACATGCACATGTATGTTTACTGTGGAACTGTTCACAATAGCAAAGACTTGGAACCAACCCAAATGTCCATTAATGATAGATTGGATAAAGAGAATGTGGCACATAAACACCACGGAATACTATGCAACCATAAAAAAGGATGAGTTCATGTCCTTTGCAGGGACATGGATGAAGCTGGAAACCATCATTCTCAGAAAACTAACAAAGGAAGAGAAAACCAAACACTGCATGTTCTCACTCATAAGTGGGAGTTGAACAATAAGAACACATGGACACAGGGAGGGGAACATCACACACTGGGGCCTGTTGGGGGGTGAGGGAGTAGGGAAGGGATAGGATTAGGATAAATATCCAATGTAGATGATGGGTTGACGGATGCAGCAAACTACCATGGCACGTGTATACCTATGTAACAAACCTGCACTTTCTGCACATGTGTCCCAGAGCTTAAAGTATAATAATAATAAAAAAAGATTTATAAAGAATGAAAAGAGAATCATCCGGAGACATTGGTAAAATTTTGGAAATCTGAAATGATCAAAATATATTTTAGTGTCTAAAAATACTCTGATATTGAAAATGTAATATAAAAAAATTTTAAGAAAAAATAAAAAATAAATTAGGTGTTTGATTAAAAAATAAATAAGTAAATAAATAAAAGCATAGTAGACCTTCATCTTCCATAATGGGAAGTTAACATTTAAAGCCTAAGCTCAAGAATAAAGAAATATATACATAAGTATATGTAATCTTAATAATATGCCTAACATATATTACAATAACGTTATATAATTTATATTATACATAATATACATAATATATATCATCTATAGGTACAAAAGCATGTGTAAATATACATACACACACATATATAAGCATGTTACTCAAAGAAATGAAAATACCATATTTTATCAATTCTGAGACACACTTTTTTTTTTTTTACATTTCAACATCTCCATAATCAGGATATGTTTCAACTCATTGTGTACCATAGTTTTACTGGCAGCATTTGTTGCATCATAGAATCACTGGCATTATTGATTTGATGAAATGCAGCCAATACCAATCAGATGGAGTTCAAAATAGCTGCCTCTGAGACGCTACATAGATGGAGTGGTGAGGGTGGTAAGGGGCTGCTATTGTAGTAACAACCTTGTGAAATTATGTAACTGTTTATGTATATGTGTGCTTTATGTAAAAAAAAAACTTTAAAATTATGTTTAGAAAATTTTTTAAAATCCTGTTGGTTGTTTTGTGAAAAAGAATCACTAAAAGGACAAGATTGGGAAGGGGGAAATGAGCAGGGGTTCTTGCTTGGTTCAGGAGACTGGTGATAGTTTAGTGATAACAATGGAGGTAGTGGTAAGTCGTCAGATTCTTGACCGAGTTTACCAATGTATTGAATGTAGAATATGAGAGAAAGAAGAGAATCAAACATGACTACAAGTTTTTTGGCCTAAGAAGCTGGAAGGATGAAGTTTCAGTATCCTGAGGTGTGGAAGACTATAAGAAAAGCAGGCATGAGTCAATATTCTCCAGAGAAATAGAACCAACAGGAGATATATATATAGATGATAAAGATAGAGAGAAGATAGAGATAGATAGACAAGAGGGGATTTATTATGACAAGTGGCTCATGCGATTATGGAGGTTGAGATGATTCTCAATATGCTGTTTGCAAGCTGGAGAACCAGGAAAGTTGATAATGTTATTCAGTCTGAGGCCGAAAGCCTTGGGTAGGGGAAGGAGAGGAATAGTGTTAAGTCCTAAAAGTCAAGGCCTGAGAGCCAGAAGCACTGCTATCCAAGGGCAAAAGGAGATGAAAATCACAGCTCCAGACAAGAGTGAATTTATCCTTCCTCTATCCTTTTGTTCTATTCAGGCCCTCAAAAGACTGGATGATGTGCACTCACATTGGTGAGGGTGGATTCTCTCTATTCAGTCTACAGATTCAAATTCTAATCTCTTCTGGAAACATCCTCATGTACACACCCAGAAACAATGTTTTACCAGTGATGTGTGTATTCTGCAACCCAGTCAAGTTGACACATAAAGTTAACCATCACAGCAGGATAAGGAACGAGGAAGATCAAGAGTGCAATTGGGTCATATAAGTTTAGATGCCACTTAAACATCTAAGTGGAAGTGATTTAGTAGGCAAGTTATATACACATGTCTGGAGTGCTGTCCTAGCTAAGCTGAAGATAAAATTTGGGGTTTTTTTTCCACTTCCCTATCTTCCCATCTAAATAGTATGGTTATTGTTCACCTGCTTTTATAGGTAATAATAAACTAAGTCTTAGTTTTTGTTTATGTGCGTGTTCAAAAATAAGTCTTCAAGTATTGACTTTTTTTTTTATCAATCAGTATTTGTAAGTTTTTGCCTCTTTCTGGTATTGTCAGCAAATCCTGACCATGCCCCTGTAAGACTGCTGTTTAGTTCACTTTTACACTGCTATAAAGAACTACCTGACACTGAGTAATTTATAATGAAAACAGGTTTAATTGACTCACAATTCTTCATGACTGGGGAAGCCTCAGGAAACTTACAATCATGGCAGAAGGTGAAGGCGAAGCAAGCACGTTTTACATGGTGGCAGAAGAGAAAGAGAGCAAGCAGGGAAGTGTCACACTTTTAAATCATCAGATCTCATGAGAACTCACTCACTATTAAGAGAAAAACATGGGGAAAATCCCCTCCCATCATCCAGTCACCTCTCACCAGGTCCCTCCCCTGACATGCGGGGATTACAGTTTGAGATCCATCATCCAATCACCTCTCACTGGGTCCCTCCCCTGACATGCGGGGATTGCAGTTTGAGATGAGATTTGGATGGGGACACAGAGCCAAACCACACTAACTGCATAGCTGTTCAGAAAACCCAAGTGCTTCTTATGAAGATGTTGGTTCCTTTATGCAGATTTATTCTATTCTGATAATTGTGTTAAAAGGAATGTTGTTACCCCTGTTTGTGGAAACAAATACTGCCTACATAGAGAAAAAGCTGATACCAGATCTATGGCACTGAATCATGGATGCCAAGTTTCTCAAGCAACAGCATTTTTAAAACCCTCAGAAATCCCTGGAAACAGTTGCCTGGTACATTGCTAGTCAATTACATTATGTCCAATTTCTTGAAGCCCCTTCCACAAACACATGTGCAAAGCAATGAAAAATAAACAAATTTCATGAATCAGGTGAAATAACTCTTGCTTATTTTTTTCAAAGTAACACTAAAGTAAGGTCCTGATTTTATCCTCTTGGTAGACTTTTTTCTCATCAGACTGTTTAATTCACATTACACATTTCACTTTGAAGAACACAACAAGAGACACAGAACAAATTCTTTCTAACTAAAAAGACATGTATTGACATGATAAAGTCTTAAGCACCTTGGAGAAAGGCTCTTCATGAACTGTCTTGAGTTCTAGCCAGTCTTTGGCCATCACACTATGAGCAGATGTGATAGACCTCTCAATATTCTAAGTGTTGGAATGTTCCTCTAAGATGTGATTGCATGGTGAGGTACACACCTAGAGGCTAATTCCAGTCAAGGAGTAACAAAAATACTCACCCAACTGTTATTCTGGTCTCTGCAGTTAGAGGCATTTCTGTTAGTTAACTTTTCTTTGAGGCTTTTAGAAAATTTGGAGAACTTTCCCTTTCTTTCTACATTTATTATTTTGCACTTCCAATTTCTCCACCTTCTCCATCCTTAAGCACTTAAAACAAAATATTTGATCATTTTTATAGCAGTATATAGTTAAACAAAAAAGAACAGTGAGTTTTCCCCCAATTTCTAGTGACAATTTAAAGACTGTTTTCTACCAGTTTTTTCTCATGACACCCACACTACCTTTCCCCTCAGTATTTCTTTCTCATAAAAATTATTCTAGATATGCAATACAGGTGTGCAGTAGACATATACCCTTAACAAATTGAGATAGCTTGATTATACTGTGTTAACAAACCACCCTACATCTCTGTGGCCTAAAGCAGCAAAGTTTATTTCTTGCTTATAATACATTTCCCTTGTGTGCCAGTTGAAGGCTCTACTTTCTGTCAGTTTGTCCTCACCCAGAGACCTAGCCTGAGAGAGTGGATGCAATCTAAATTACCCATTGCTGAGGCAATGTGTAGAGACAGTATGGCCAAAAAAATGCACTGGTTCTTAAACTTCCACAGGAAGTGGACATGCATGCCACTGCCATTATATCTCTTTGGCCATAGCAAGTCACATGGCCAAACCTAAGGGTCAGATAAATAAAAATTTTTCTTACAGGTGGGGCACTGAATATTAGTAAACAGTTATATAATCTATTATACACACTCAACTACGGAGTTATGATGTATGTGTTTTTATATCAAAATCCCTAGTAATGGAAAAAATTTTTGTTGACTTTGTCCAAATGTTGTTTAGAAAAGAATCTAAATTCTGAGATTCAAAGTCCCAAGTTACTGTCTCAACGTCACTCTGTATGTTTGGCTAACAGCTAATGGTTTCACATTTTGTAGATAAATAAAGGTCATCATCTCATTAAATGGATATGTTTCAGGCCATGGAAAAATGTATGACATGGTTACCAAGGTTCTTCACTTATAATGAAGGTCTGAAAATGTCACCAGGGGAAACCAAGAGCCATTTTCAAGCTGGAAGAATCAGTTCCAGTTGTGATTGTGCAATGATAATTATGCAATTGTGTTCTATTCCTCTTCCCTAGTTTTATGGATGTCAGGAAATGTGCTGTTCCTTTTAACATTAATTCTCTATGGCTCAGAAAGATATTTGAGGGCACATGGGGAAGGATGAGGTTGGAGTGGGAATAGTGAAAACCGTGTGAAAGGAAAAGAAATCTCGGGACCCCAAAATCACTAAGCCAAAGGAAAAAGTCAAGCTGGGAATTGTGTTAGGCAAACCTGCCAACTTTATTTTTAAATAAGACAGATACAAAGATAAAAAAGCTACATACGTCCCTTATGTCCCTTACAATTTACCCACTAGGAAGTTCCTTGTGGGCTCCAAGAGCTTTACCCTAAAACAGTTCTGTTGAATTTTACCCTGACAATGTAAATTGATAGCTTATCTTCACAGGTGGGTGACAAAGGACAGAACTGTGTCCTCCCTCTGCTCACCTGAGACAAACGTATATCTAAATGCTTCCTCTGATGTAAAATGCAGATTCACTGAGCTAGATGGAGGCATAAGTGACTATTCCTCTACCTCCTTCTCACATGTAAATGGTGTATTTGGTGAAAGACTGATCAAAGACTCAAAACAGTGGAACTGTTTGTCTCTTATCTACCCATATGTTCTAACAATTTATTTCTCATTCCCCAATATTTGCACTTTCCCTTTAAATACTGAAGCTCTTAAAATTATCTTTGGAGAAACCAACCATTTGCCTCCTGAACACACGTCGTTAACCATAGCAAAATAAACTTTCTAAATTGATTGAGACCTGTCTCAGACACTTTTTGGTTTACAAACATGAGGTCAGGAATTATGACCTTTCCAGTATAATTTGACAAATCACGCAGTTTAGTTGATTGCCAATCGAGGGTATGCCATTTATCCAGTTTACTCCATCACCACGTTTCTATTCCTGGTCGTTTGTGTGGATTAGACTCATGTTATTTCTCACCTAGGCCACTGCACTAGCTTATTTGTTTCCTTCTTGCCTCCAATTTCTCCCTCTCTCCATTCCAACTTCCACATGGCAGCTATTTTACTAAAGCTCAGTCCTGATGGTGAAAGTTACACCAACAGAAAGGAGTTTACTGGCTCCCTGTCACTTACAGAATCATGGTCAGTTCCCAAGCACACCCTTTCCCGACAACTACAGGTCAATCTACTTTTTAGTCTTTATTTTTCAATACACCTTCACAGGTTAAAAATTGTAGAATATTTTGTTGGTCTGTGTATTTCTGTGTTTTCTCCTTCCTGACTTAATGTTCAAATCCTTCCCAAACTCCCTACTCTTCAGAAACCCCAGCACTATGATAAACAATTCTTCGACATTCTCAAAAGTATCTTCCTTGCACTTCCTGCTCATAACTAACCCTAAGTTCCCATGTGGAGTACCACTTTCTTTACAGCCCTTTTAATAGAAGTGGCATATTTCCCAATTCCCTAAGTACCTCAGGGCTGGAAGTGGGTTCATGTTCCAGACAAGTATTTTTCCACCTTCTGTAAATTCTGGGTGTGCTGAGCCTAGCCTTACAGTCATCTTCCTCATTGCTGTTATCACCTGCCACCTCTGTATAGCATCTGTCCTTTATTTCAGACATTGTCTGCCATCCTCAATCCTCTTACTTTCTCCAACACATAGACCCTCAGCAAATGACCCTGTCTTCTACTGGGGAAAATAAACCATCCAATTGGAACTATATAGCCTCAAATTCCCACCGCCAAATCCCAAAACTATTATTTTCTCTACCTTTCTGTTCCAATGTGAAGATTGTTCCTTATCATCAAAAGCAATTCCTTCATCTGGACTTAGAATCTTTTCTCCTAGAGTCTTCTTAGGAATATGGCACCAACGAATCTCTCTCTCTCTATCTCTCCCTCTCTCTTTCTCTCCCAAACCTTCTTCAAACTGGCATTATTCATGTCTCTCCAAACTTAAAATCAAAGTAAACAAAGAGTAGAATAAAATATTACCTTAATCCTATAGTCCTTTCCATCCATCATCCTATTTCTTCCCTTCCCTTCTGGTACCTTTCTTTATTTGGCTTTATTTACTTTCCTCCCACTCTTCACTCTAAATCTGGCTCCTGGGCCCACCATCCCACTGATAACTGCCCTTACCAAGGTCATCACTGACCTCCATGATACTACATCCAACGAATGCATTTGAACTTTCAGCTTACTTAATGACTCAGCATCTGCCAGTTCAGTAGAATAATCCTTTACTTAAAACACTGTCTGGCATCATCTTTTGCAACTCAATTTCTTTCTTATTTGTAGGCAATACTTTCTCTATTAATCATTAACTATTGGGGTTTTGTAGAGAGGGCTCTGTCTTAAGTACTGTGCTCTTCTCACTTCACCCTCTCTACACATCATCTACCCTTATAACTTTGTAGTAGACAAATTAGTGGCTGCACAACTCTCTTCAAATCATCTTTATCAGTCTCTGTGCCTCTTCACTAGTTTTAGTTCACTTTTGCTCCCAACTGCCCTTCAGAGGACTTCCTGTGGGCTTTAGAATTGGTCCTATTCCATTGCTGGGATGACTCTTAGGAGTTTGATGTGGGGTGATAAGTCTGACTCACATTTAATGAGGTGGAGATACCAGAGTAGTTTCACCAGAGTTCTAAGGAGGAGATTTAAAGGCCCAAGATGTGGTTATGCCAAAATGGTTCTATATAATAACTGAGGACCCAGCACAGATGAAGGAGAGAAAGAAATCAAGGTCTGATTCACAAATAGACCAGCTTGGCATGCTAGTACAAACAAAAATAGACTGCTGCTGCATGACAGCCCCACTTATAGAGGTCCCAGCTTTGAACAGCAGTGCACCTGGTCATCCACTTTGTGTGAAGAGAGTGGCTTGAAGGAAGTCACTCTCGTGGACTTCTGAGCAGTGCAGAATGGAACATTTGGAATTGTAACATTTGAATTAGAAAATTGGGAACAAAGAGATCTGGAGCAGAAACAGGTTCATGGACCTATAGGAAGGGGAAAACTGTGTATCATGCATTACTGTCCATCAGAGACTATTCACTGGAGAAGGGGCTCTACAAAACTGGTTGGACAGGATAACTTAATGGTAAATGTCAGGTCTCCCTGGCCACACCAGGGCTAGCACATTGGGCCTCCTCAAAGAATAGTCATGGATATTCAAATGGAGGCTCTGTGTGAGCACAGTGGAAGGGTCTCCCTCCCACCAATGCTGATCTAGTCACTGCCACTGCTGAAACCTGTCTGAAAAATGACCAGTATGCCACCATCTCTCAAGAAGACATCATTTAGTTGCAAATAATTCCTTATCTACCCTGAAAAGGGAAATGATTTGTCTTATCCAGGAATAGCACATTTTCTGGGTATAGGTTTGCCTTTCTGCCCACAGTGCCTCAATTCACACCTGCTATTCAAAGATTCACAGAGTACTTGATTTACTGACGTGGAATTCTGAATAATATTGCATCAGACCAAGAAGCCAACTTATGACAGAGGGGGGTCACAGAACTGGTACATGAGTATGGAATCCACCAATTCCCACATACTGTATATCCCAGACATTGCTATTCTGACAGAGATTGGAACAGTCTCTTAAAGTCACAACTGAGGTGCCAGCTTAGAGATGATACATTATGAGGTTTGGATGTTGCTTTAGGATGCAGTATATACCTTATATCAATGGTTATTATGTGGTACTGTGTATCCAATGGTAGAATCCAATGGTAGAATATATGAATACAGGAGCCAAGAGGTAGAAATAGAAAGAGTTCATTTACTTCATTCCTACTAACTCACTTGTCATTTGGGAAACTTGTGCTCCTAGAAACTAAGACACACTTCAATTGTAATCTCTATGGTGACAAAAGCCAAATCTATCATCTGATCCACAACTTTCTAATGAGCTCCAAATCTGAATATCTAACCCCCAGCCTGATATTCAAATTAGATACCGCACAGGTACCTGCAAGATAATATATCCAAAACTACAGTCGCCATCTCTCCCTTTCTGCAGGGTATCATTATAAGTAAATAGTACTGCCATCTACTCAGGAGCTCAAGCCTGAAATCTGGAGTCTTCTTTTAAATTTGTTATTCCTTTATCTATCATAGCCAATCAACTACCAAGTTTTGGTAATTCTATATTTCTAAATGTCACTCATATTTTGCAATGGGGGGATGTCAGCCTGCTGACACCACCCAAATTCAAACTCCATCATTTCTCAATTGGACCATTGTGACAGCCTTTATGGTAACAATCTCTAAAATGGTCCCCAGTAATCCCTGCCTTCTGGTGTTCACACTGTTATGTAATCCTTTCTACTTTTTCTTTCAATAAATAGAATACAACAAACATGATGCGCTGTCACTTCTACATGTGTTACAAAAACACCCTGACATTCATCTTGCTCTCAGTCTCTCACTTTCTCACCTTCATGGAAACAAGCTGTGTTATGTGGGTCACTGTCCTATGGAGACATGACAAGAAACTGAGGCAAGCCTCCAGCAACAGCCAGCAGGAAACTGAAGTCCCCAGTCCAACAGTCTATGAGGAATTGAATCCCACCTATAGCCACATGAACAAATGTGGATTCTCCCTTAGTTAGCCTTCAGATGGGAGAGCAGCTCTGGCTGATATCTCAAGTGGAGCCTCATGAGACCCTGAGCCAGTAACACCCAACTAAGGAACTGTGCACCCAAAAAAGTGAGTTTTACTGTAAGTAATACTTTTTAATTATGGGAATGATGTAGTTCTTCTTAAGAGATACTGTAGCATGGATTTGCACTGAGTTAGGAGTAGCAAGTGAAAGAACAGATCAATGATAGAGCAATTATAATGGAGCCTGATGCAAAGGCAAAAGCTCAGAATAAGCTCAGAATCAAGAAACAATCTCTCTAACCACATACCCCTGTTTTTGGCAGATTTGCATCAGTAAAATATTGTATCACCCAATATATTTATTAAGCAAGCATAGATTAAGGACTCTTCAAGTTAAGGAGCTTTTTTGAGAAGAGGTAAATTAGCGTATATCTGGAGGTCACTGAAGTTTGCTGAAACCATTGGGACCAGTGAGACTGGTAAGACTCATTGCTATATATCATCTCCCATGACAACAACAGACTGATTCGTTCTAAAAGAGAGATCTCAAAATTCTAAACTGGAAAAGAAAGCGATTTTCAAAATACAAATATAATTTCATTTCCCTTTCTACCCTCATACAGATAAGCACATCAAGCCAGAATAGAGCAACAGAAGGGAACAAGGCAAGACTTCAACCAAGTCATCTGTGTTCAAATGCTGACCCCTTGTGTCTACAAGTCATTAAATCATGATATTCTGTACTTAACCATCTGGTATTTCAGCTCTATTTGTGTAAGTGATAATGAAAGAACCAATGCAAACAAATTTAAAATATAATTCAGCCTGGGGAATTTTACTTGGCACAGAAAGTGTGTTGGCTCTGCTTCCATTCACCTCTGCCTACCTACCATGCACCTGGTAGGTATTAGTCACTTGTTCCATTTTTCCCAAGAAGAAATAAAATTGTCAGAAGCAAATTAAGCCAATACATCCCCACAAACTTAAGCAAAATAATGAAGACTAAAGGAAAAGTAGAGTATGTTTAATTTCTCACTAGGTCAAGGTCTGATTGTGAGAATATTTACACGACCTGCTACCTGATTCTCATTCCTTTGAATCTGAGTTTTTTGCATGGCACATGAGTCACTGCTTGCTTCTATGATTAAGTTAATACATGAATTTGTTTCTCACACTATTTGGTTGATGTCTTGCTTGGTCTTGGAGAGGTAATGAGATTACCACTTAAAAGATATGACTATTATTACAAGAGAAAAAATCATATTTAGAGAAATTGTCAAGCGTTGCATTTACTAATCCATTCATTTCACACATTTGACTATATGCATGGCTGTAAGAGAATAATCCTTGATTCCTTCCTCCTCCCAATGCCCACTTTCCTCCTATACATAGGCACTCATCACTAGAAACTATCTATGTCATTCTTCATTATTGCTTTACGGCTTGTGGTACTAGTCTTTGATATTGTCCCTTGGCCAGTCTTCTACACACCCAAAATGTAGATTTGCTGTAAAGCTGCTAGCCTGACAAAGTCAGGGTCATTAGTTTTATCAAGGTCACAAGGGTAAGTGTAAAATTACATTCCAGTAGGGGTTACAGTCAAATTCCTTCCGTCATTAATTCATTCAACACATAGGCATTGAACATTGGTTTATCTAGACCCTAGGATGAATAAACAAAGATGTTTGCCTTCATGGAGCTCATATTCCAGCTCAAGGACACTGATGGTAAATTTAGAGTAAATTGGTGAATTATATAGTGCAGTAAAGCAGGATAAAGTAGATCAGCAGGAAGAGGTACAATTTTAAATACAGTGTTTGATCAAGTTGAAGACATCAACATTTGTATTCACTAAAAATACGAAGAGCATTATTTTCTGGACCACTGAGAAAAATAATGCCAATTAAATTGTGCTACAGTGCCTAAAATGTAAGTTCAGTGGCTTTGAAATGCATTTCATAAATTAGCAGGATCTGGCAATTTCTTCTGCTGTCAGTTGCAATGCTTAGAAAGTTATATGCCATGCTTTTGTGTGTTTCTCAGTAGCAAAATGAAACTCAGCTTCATCGATGTATAGGTAGCCTCCTTATGCACATAAAGCATATAGTTGTTGCTTTCAAAGGCAATGAAGAAACGAAAAAAAAGAGCACATTATATATTAACATCATTATTTTCAAACTAAACTCCTCCCAACCCCACAAAAAAGTAGAAAGCACCTTAATTTCAGAATATAGAACAAAACTTTAAACTGAAAACATTTAACATCGTTTTATTTAAAAAATCAGTAAGTTGTCCTACTTTCTCATTTTCCTGTCTTTGGTTAAAGAATTTGTTTTGGGAGAGAGATCCAAGATGGCTGATCACTAGCAGCTTGGGATTGTAGCTCTCAGTGAAAGTGCAGAGAACGAGAGGACGCCACACTTTCAGATGAATTTTTGTTGCTCATGGACCAGGAGATTCCCAGCGGAGGAGCCCCACGGTCGCCAGCATGACTCTTGTGGCTGGCACGGCAGTTCTTGGTGCAGAGTGACTGGGACTGGGTCCCCTTTTGGCCGATGTTGTTTGGAGCTCTGGGAAGGCAGAGTCACCTATTCAGCTGATTGAAGGACAGACTCAAGAAGAGAGCCAGACCGGAGATTCCCAGGCAGAAAAGCACTGTCAATCTTAACACCGCTGTTTTGGCTGGCGCAAATTTACAATGATGGGAAGAAACCAGCATAAAAAGGCTGAGAATACTCAAAATCAGAATGCCTCTCCCCTCTACAGGAGATCACAGTTCCTCATCAGCAATGGAACAAGGCCTGATGGAGAACAAGTGCATTCCATTAACAGAAGTAGGCTTCAGAAGGTGGAAGATAAGAAACTTCTGTGAATTAAAAGAACTTGTTCTAACCCAATGCAAAGAAACTAAGAACTTTGAAAAAAGGTTTGACAAAATCCCAACTAGAATAGACAATTTAGAGAGGAATATAAGTGAATTAATGGAGCTGAAAAACACAACACAAGAACTTTGTGAAGTATGCACAAGTTTTAACAGTCGAATTGATCAAGTAGAAGAAAGGATATCAGAGGTCAAAGACCAACTTAATGAAATAAAACAAGAAGTCAAGATTAGAGAAAAAAGGATAAAAAGGGATGAGCAAAGTCTCCAGGAAATATGGGACTATGTGAAAAGACCTAATCTACGTTTGATAGGTGTACCTGAATGTGTCGAAGAGAATGAATCCAAGTTGGAAAATACTCTTCAGGATATTATTTAGGAAAACTTTCCCAACCTAGTAAGGCAGGACAATATTCAACTCCAGGTAATACAGAGAACACCACAAAGATATTCCTCAAGAAGACCAACCCCAAGGCACATAATCGTCAGATTCATTAGGGTTGAAATGAAGGAGAAAATACTAAGAGCAGCCAGAGAGAAAGGTCAGGTTACCCACAAAGGGAAGCCTATCAGACTTACAGCAGATCTCTCAGCAGAAACCCTACGAGCCAGAAAAGAGTGGGGGCCAATATTCAGCATACTTAAAGAGAAGAACTTTCACCCCAGAATTTCATATCCAGCCAAACTAAGCTTTACAAGCGAAGGAAAAATAAAATCTTTTGTGAACAAGCAAGTACTTAGCGATTTCACCATCACCAGACCTGCTTTACAAGAGCTTCTGAAAGAAGCACTACACATATAAAGGAACAATCAGTATCAGCCTTTCCAAAAATATTCCAAAAATATATCAAAAAGTAAACAGCATTAACATAATGAAGAACTTACATCAACTAATGGGCAAAATAGCCAGCTAGCATCAAATGGCAGTATTAAACTCATATGTATTATTAACTGGATAAAAAGCCAAAACCCATCAGTATGCTGTATCCAGACCCATCTCACATGCAACGACACACAAAGACTCAAAACAAAGGGATGGAGGAAGATTTACCAACCAACCAAAGAGCAAAAATAAATAAATAAATAAAAAGCAGGAGTTGCAATTCTCACCTCTGATAAAATAGACCTTAAAGCAACAAAGATCAAAAGAGGCAAAGAAGGACATTACATAATGGTAAAAGGATCAATGCAACAAGAAGAGCTAACGATCCTAAATATACACGCACCCAATACAGGAGCACCCAGATACATAAGACAAGTTCTTAATGACTTATAAAGAGACTTAGCCTCCCACACAATAATAGTGGGAGACTGTAACATCACATTGTCAATATTAGACTGATCAACGAGACAGAAAATTAACAACGATATACAGGACTTGAACTCAGACCTGGAACAAGTAAACTTAATAAACATTTATAGAACTCTCCACTTCAAATACACAAAACATACATTCTTATCAGTACCACATCACACCTATTCCAAAAGTGACTACATAATGGGAAGTAAATCACTCCTCAGTAATTGTATAGCATTTCAAAGGTTTAAATGAAATATTGGTTGGCTGCTTGTTTGTTATTTTCTTCCCTTATTCCTTCCTGTCTCCATTGTTAAGCACAATTATTGGCATAAAAGAGGTTTTCAATTCCCATTTTTAGACTGCATTCTAGCCTGGGCAATAAAGCAATATTCCCTTTCTCTCTCTCTCTTTCTCTTCCTCTTCTTCATTCTTTTTTTTCTTTCTCTCTTTCTTCCTTTTTTCTTCAAAAAAAATAAATAAATAAAACTTAAAAAACCTTTCAAAACAAAAAACAAGCCAAAAAAAACTACTTAGTGAGCACCTACTATGTGCCAGATCCTATTAAAAAAAAAAAAAAAAAGAATTTGTTTTGTCTAGGTGCCCATATGGTGAGATCCATTTGGGAAATTGCAATCTACAGCTGAGGTCTTCAAATTTCTCTCTTGTGTACTGCCTAGAAGAATTTTAAAAATCTATAAATGTCTTCTTTTTTTTAGTGAGGTTAAAGATTTTCACCATCATGTTAATAATTGCAAACTATGTATGGGTGTATTGTACATGTTGCTGTTTTAAAATAAAACTGTTATAGCTCTTTTTAAAAATATGAAATTGTGATCATTCTTCTAGAAACAAAATATTTCCTTCAATACCAAATGTAAGCTTCATTGCCCTATTCCCACGCCTTTCTTCATACACAATAACTTTTTGTCTCAATGCTCAATTACAGCATCATAATTTTAAAGACATTTTAAATGGCAATGAAATCAACTTATGCATTACCAAAAATGCACATAACTCAATGAAAGCAATGATACTATGAACAAGTACAACGTGATTCCCGTAGGCGCAGGGTGTTTGCAGCATGATTGTGAGACACATCCCATTTTCAGAGATGTGAAAATGTCTGAAATACACCACTTAGAATTGAGGAGATATGGTTGGGAGATCTGAATGAGAAGGAGTCATATGGATAGCTATGAGGGAAGAGCCAATCTATGCTAGCTTACAAGAAAAAGAGAGAATTCGATTCAATCTTATGTATGGGACTAGCTGCCTTTCCATTTCATAATTAGGTTCCCTTGACAAATCTCCAAAGAGACCTGAAATATGGACCTGGCTTAAAGGCAGGTAAGCAGAAGAAGCCAGGCAGCAAAGGGTCTCCTAAGGACAGTGGTTCTCCAAGTGTGGCTTCCAGATCAGCAGCCCCAGCCTCACCTAGGCACTTGTTCAAAATGTAAATTCTCAAGCCCCAATTCAGCCCTGCAGAACTGGGAAGTGTGGGGGTGGGCCCAGCACTCAGTGTTTTAATAAGCCCCCAGCTGATTTCAATATGTGCTAAAAGTTGGGGTACCATTGCCTCAAAAAATCCCTAACCAACAACGAAAAAGCATGAGTTAGGTTTTTCTGCTTATTTCCTTTTTATAACCCTATTTCTCTATGAAGTCCAGGCTCTTCCCAGGTGTTCCCAGAGGAATTAAGGAAGGAGGCCTGCGTTTGCTTGAGCCAGAATGTCCAGGGGCATCGTGGTGGTGGTGGTGGCAGCCACTCTATATTAGTGAGAATTAGTGAGGAAGAAGAATCTTGGGTACCAGAGCCATGGGTTCAGCTTGGTCTCACGTGGAGGATTGTACATTACCACCATCACTTGTTAAACTTAGGGGATTTGAGTTGGTTTTATCAAGGCATTTTTTTCTAAGGTAAAGGTAATTTTTGGTTGGGAGAAGGTATTAAATCCACTAAATCACATTGTGAGAAAGTTCTTTTCAAAGTTCCCTGTACTCATCATAAAGTCTCCATTAGTGTATTCAACACATCTTTAACATTTAACAAAATGAGAGAAAGATTTAGGCTCAATGCCTTGGTAGGCTCATGTTTCTAGCTAGAATTCAATAATATTTTCTTGTTTTCACCATTATTTCTCTTCCTGGATATCATTTACTGTGACAGAAGATACTGGTTTTCCACTTGAAGTCATTATCTGAAAGTTCAATCTAAAGAAAGTTTATTTAAGTGAAACAAGCACCATTTGAAAGAAAAACACTCAGAAAGTGATAATAGAGGTGGTTTAAGGATACAGCATATAAATGGGAGCCACTATATTAAGAAGACTGTGGGTTGTTATCCTGGCACTTACACTAATGAGACTTCAAATTCAAAAGAAAATTGTTATTTCTAATTTGACCTTCATGCTGGCTTTCAGGTTTCAAGCATAGTATCCTGAGCCTTAATGAGTTATATATCGATTTGTAAAAACCAAAACAACAAACCAAAATGGGGCAGGGTGGAGGAGTGGGATGGAGGTTGGGGGGATGGGAGTGGGCAGAAATAAAAGGAGATTGTGATCAAGATTTCTAGAATAATGTTTTTAAAGAGAACAGCTTGAATTAAATGTATGATAAGTTATATTTTCTAATGACAAGGGGACAAATAAGAGGACACAACTCTCCATTACTAAGAGCAGTTAAAGTGCAAATAATTCCCTCTGAGAATCATGACTGTTGACATGCTGGACACAGATTGTCCTTCTGCATATAATCTTACAGGAGTTTGGATTTAAGAAAATCTAGTTTTATTAGTCCTAGGATCAGGATTTCTCTACTGAACTATTTCTGTTAATTGTTTTCCTCATTTCATATGCATCTCAAGTATACTCACTGAAGCTTCCTTAGACAAACATAGCAATGACAGATTTTGAATATGAATTACAGACTATTTCATTTGTGTCCATTATCATTCATTTAGTAATGAGCATCATAAATTTGGCATATAGACTTATAGCTGTAATGTAAGTTAATTTCTAAATGGAAAATGGTCATAGCATATACTGTGTAGAGCTTGGAGCAAATCTTACATGCTGACTAGTTAGGAAGATGTGGAAGTTTCTTATAAAGTCAAGTAAGTGATAAAGTGGGGAGTAACATCCTCCTTTGAAGGGCAATGCTTCAATGAGAAGAGGTTATACAACTGTAGTAAACGACAACAGCTCTTAGGCAACCAAAGAGGATTTACCTGGATTCTTCTCTGTTGGTCATTGCTCCTACTGGGACTGGGCAGTCAACGGAATGAACAAATACACTGTGAATGTTACTGAATTTCAGAGTCTATTAGGAGCCAACAAGCTGATTCAATCCTTACTAACAACCTGCAGTTCCAAAGATTCAAAGCCAAGATCACTGAATTACTAACTCATTAAAAGTTAACAGAAATAAAAATTGAACCAGCCTACAGCGACTCAGAACAAAGATGAAAAACAAGTTAACCACAGTGGGGAGGGTAGGGGGAGAGCGGGAATGAGGGCAGAAGGGGCGAGCTGCTTTCAGCATCAAGTTCTTTCTACAAAAGGACCTGAGCTGAAAGGGACTGTTTGCCAGAGGCTTCTAGAGATAAAGGTGGACTCTCACAGAAAATGTTCCAGATCCTGGGAAGATAACAGTGCAAATTAGATAAGAGTATGTCCTTGTTTAATAGTTGCCATTAGGTGCTGCAAAATATAACCTTGAGTTAGACAGCACAGACATGGCTTTCTTTTTTTCTCTTAACACTGACTGCTTAAAAAATCTTGCCCTGTATTTCCCATTTGATTACTATAAAGTCTTCTGTTATGCTTTCCTGGTTGAAAGGCCATGAGTGTAGGCAAGACTTTTTAAGTGTCTAGGAGTTGAAGACAGGATCCTAACCCACAGAGCTCAAGGCACTTTTTCTCTTTCCACGTATAACCCGTCTACCTATCTCTATCAGGAACCTAGGAGGAATTCTCAGAGGGCCACCCTGGGGAGACAGTCACACTCAGTTTACTAGGTTTACTGTGTTCTCTGCAGCGTTGGGCTCAGAGGGTCAACTACTGGCTATACCTGCAAATCAAACACAGAAGAGTCTCTGTCCTCAGTAGGACTCACCTTAGCTTTCCTCCAAGGTCAAGGACTGACTGGTGTGGATACACTTGCATTTAACAAGGATATTTGTATTATTTGGCTACATGCCTAGGACTTCAAGTTTTATGTTAGGTGTCCTTGTCACTTAAACTCTGGGGCTTTGTCCAGATATTTCTGCATTCCTCCAATGAACAAATTTAGATCTCTTTATACTTTTGGGTTTTCCCCAGCTCACTGGGTGATTTTAGCTTAATTACTTAACTCTCCCACTCTCCCATTTCCCATCTATCATGTGCAATGTTATCACCAACAATTAGTGAATTGGAATACCTTGAACTTACAAAAGGCCTTCCTTCCAGGAAACTCACAATACTTCATGAGGGCTAGTTGGTATCCTTCACAAAACCCCAGTGAGGAAGATTTGATTATTTATACTGTTTTTTTAATTTGGTTCTATTTTTATAGATGTACCAAGATGATTAAATAATTTTCTTGGGGTCATATGTTATCATATTTTCTTGGTAGCATGTTATCAAAAGGCTTTGATGGTGCTCTTCTGGCAATGCTATTCAAATCAAGTTGCACAGCTAAAGTACTTAGTGTTGGTACCTGACAATAGTCAAAAACTTTAATAATCACCCTTAAAGCTGGAGACCTGGCCCCTCATTATGTTCGCACATATTAGGAAATAATGTTTTGCTACTTTTCTCTTCCAGTAATAGTTATTATTTCCCAGTCAAATGCAGGCTCTGTTGCTGTTACTGAAATGTAGCAGCGTGCCCATGAGCCAGTGCCCGGGAGCTCACTCCAAGCAGCCTCCACTGTCACAACACAAAAAACCAAACCACCTACAGAGCCAGAATGGCACACAGAGCAAGACAGAAACACGAGAAGTAGCCTTGCCAAAGTCCAAAGGTCTGAGCAAGAACACCAGAAGCCAAGTCTCTAGAGCACAAACAACCAGGCACAAGGGCTCCCAGGAACAGGATGTTCTGCGGCATTTCCGAGAACCCGTGGCCTCTGGGCAGGGTGTCCATTGCTCACCAAGCACCCGCTTTCCAGGGGTTTACCTCCAGAAAGAGAATTATAATATACTTTGGAATGAGCAGCAAGCTATCCACAAAATACATTTCTACTTATTGAAAAGTGAATCTCTTTAGACTAAATCTCAGAGCAATGTTGTTTGGGGGAGAAGTGATGTGATCAGCTTTTCCCACTCCAGACTCAGAGTTCAATATTTTTATTATTTAAATATACCCGTTAGGCCTTATGAGTTACCTGTATTGTAACCACTACCCAGTGAAATTTACAAGTTCTAATAATACATAAACAAGGATTACAAAGAAGAAGGAAGGAAAGAATAGGATAATGAATGAAGCAAAGCATGAAGAAAGCAGAAGTAAAACAGCATAAGGTGGCATCTAGCATTAAGTCATAAGTCAAAGAACTATGCAAAGTCTTACCCTAACAATATTTGAAACCGAAATTTGAAGTGCATAAATGCATTTGAAATATGAGATTAAAATAAAAATAGGTCTGGTGTTTTGTTTATTAGTTGAATGTTTCAGCCTAAGAGAAGATGATGCTGCGAATTTCTTAATGATTATGGTCTAACAATTGTTGTGTCATAACTTTCAGGAATGAAAACATGGACACTGTTAGTAAACTCAAGTCTATTTACTCCTTTCATTTCTCATTTCAAAACTTTCACCCTAGCTGTGCCTCCAGCAAGGAATGCTGGGTAGACTAGGCTAAGACAGAAAAAAATGAAAAGTTTTCCTTAGCTATAGAAGCATAAAAAAAAAAATTTCAAGTACTAATGTTTTATATGTGTTCAAAATGTTTGAGGTATTCTCTTAGGTTCATGTCTTTGCTAATGCCCAGAGGACTTTGTAAAGACACAGACAGTAAACTAACTAATGAAGAGAGAAGTAAAACGATTGATTTGATATCAGAAACCAGGTCCAAAGCTGTCTGGATCTGTAATAAAGAAAAAGGTTCAGGTTGCTGGATTCCCAGCACAGCAGGCCAGCTTTGAACTTGGTGGAGGCAGATACCAAAGAGGACATCAACGTTGAACTCCACAGAAGTGAGCATCATAACCATGGTGCACAGATGTGGCTACCTGCATTACAGAAGATCCACCTGGTGTCCCCAGATCCCTCCAAACAGGGATGGAATCACAGGAATTCAGACATCTTGTTTCCCAGAACTGTGTCCTGGGCTTTGTGGCATCTTACTCTCAGTGTAATTACGAACATAAATGGTGTCCTAATATTTTTTTCCTTTCTTCAGTATACTATGAAGCTCGATGTCAATTGACATGGTAAGATAATAAAGTACGCAAAATATAATTTTACCTATAATTAGTCACTATTATGCAAATATATAAAGACCATAGTTGGTTCTTACCATTAAATGAAAGACTTCCTTTTTTTCTTTCTTGATTGAAAATAGGAAAGGCAAAACCAGGCTAAATGGGGTTTGCATTAGAGCTTAATGGCATATTAAAGTGTGTGTATGTGCGTGTGTGTGTGCACGTGTGTGTGTGTGGTTGTGTGACTCATTTCCACTCTCATGTCGGAAGACTCTTGGAATCAAAGGAAGTTTTGTTTTGTTTTAGCTCAGTTTCATCTTCAAGGTTCCATGGCATCAGGGTTAAATTCATCCACTTAAATTGCAAGCCTGAAGTTTCCTAAGCGCCTTTTTAAAAAAAAAACTTTTCATCTAACATTGTAAAGATCAAATGTAAACTCCTAACTTCTGCAAAACAGCTCTTATCCTAGTATCTTGCATACTAAATATTTACTGAATTTATGAAACTCTTCGCAGTTTTACTCCCAAAATATGCTTTCTAGTGATTCACAGTTTTGAGGTGTGATCTTCTACTACATGATTAACAGACGTGAAATTTATGTTCTCAGATATTAAAGGAAGAGCTGGAACTAAAAGTCATGTCTCCTGACTCCAATTGAGTGTTTTGAGGTCCATCATGTGCTTTACCCCAAAATGCTATACCCAAAGTAAATTAAAAATGTGTGACTCAGAATCAGATATCTAGAAAAGCATGTTTGTGACAAAGAACAGTAATAGTAAAGGTCTGCAGTAACACTTCACAATAAACTGCAGAATGCCTCAACGCTGTGGATTTGATGTGCTCCTCCTAATGGGAACCTCTAGAGGGCAGTGCACTCTTCATAACAGACAGGTTCTGCCGGGTTTACAACTCTGGGAGTAAAAACCTAAAATGTTTGACATGCTTTCTAACAGCTTTAAATCAAACAGGGCACACAAATATCTCAGGCCCAGTACAATTTTTGGTTATGTTGGAGAAGAACGTCATTTAAATGTGTATTTAGCTATGGGCTTTTTCTCTGTTTCCCTCCCTCCCTAAGAATGAAGGCGCTAATATTTAATACAAAATGAACTTGAAACTTCCCTTATAATACTAACCTAACACGCTGAAGTAAAACATATTTGCTAGTAAAAGAGGAAGCAAAGAGAACAGAGAGGGAACAGAGGTTTGCAGAGAACTACTGTCTGTTGAGAGTTGGAGTCAAAATAGGAGGCAACAGATGATGGAGCTGAGGTTTAAGAGATAGACAAGAGACAGGCACAGCAAAGGAGGTTGAATTTCCTCGTGTAAATTCAGAATGGCTTTAGCAAGAGAGGGACTGGGTCAGATTAGTGTTTTATATATGAATCATTCAGGTAGCTCTGGGGAGAGAGTGGAGCAGGCCAAGTCTAGAAACCGGGAAGCCAGTTGGGAGACTGTCATATTGGTCCAGGTAAGAGAAGGTGCATTTGAGATAGGGTAGTGGTGGTAGGAGTGGAGTTGAGGGGGTGGGTTTGAGAAATGCATAGGAGGGGAATCCATCAGGATGTAATGATCAGTTGGATAAAAGGAGGGAGGAGAAGAGAAAAGTCAAGGCAGACATTTTATAACTTTTGTCACTGGGTAAAGAGAAGGTAACATAACAAATAGAGGTTTAGGTTGGAGGGAAGCGATACATGTAGCTTTTGAGCAATTGAATCTGAAATGTCTGAAGAGTGCTCAAGCAAAGCTGCCTAGCAGGTGATGGAATTGGTGAGCCTAAAGATTGGGGGAGAAATTGGTGATGGAGATGAAATTAGAGAGTCATTACCATACAGGTGCTAGCTGAAATCCTGAGTGTAGAAAAATCCACCCAAGAAGAGTATCAGTAATAAGAGCAGTAGGCTAAAACAGACAGGTTGGTAACCCCAGCATGTAGGTGGTGGGTGGAGGGAGAGGAGCCCACGGTTGAGAAAGAACAGAAACAAACAAGGCCAACTGAGAGTATAACATGACTACCACGGACGGTGAGTGGTGTACACAGCAACATGGCCAAATGCCCCAGAAACATACAGTGAGACAAAGATTGGAAACCGTCCACTGGATTTTCCAGCTAGAACATGGGTGGCTTTATCAAAAGCAGAAGCCAGATTGCAGGGGGTGAAGGGTGAATGGCCTATGAAGTGGTCATGTGCACACCGAATATAGGTAACTCTTTAAAGATGTTTGGATGAAATAGAAGAAGAGATAGGACATTACTAAGGGGACATGGGGGTCAAAGGTAGATTTCTTTTTTAATGAATGGGAAGGAGATGAGTAAGTTTGTAGTCTGAAGAGAACACACCCCTGCAAGAGGAAAGGTGGTTGTTTCAAGAGGGAGGATGGCTGTGGAGCCTGCTCTTGGCATGTGTAACTGGAGTCAGCCTGGAACAAAAGGAGACACTGCATCTTCTGAAACTGCAGAAAGATAATCCAGGGTGTGAGTGGAGCTCTGTTTGTAGGGATGGAGGAGGCAAGAAATGGAAAGAGCTCGTGCTCATTTGCCTCTTTAGCACGATAATGGATTGAGATATCATTTTTGATATTGCATTTATACTGTAGCACAGTCTCCAGTGAATGAACAAGGCCTTTGTATTGTGAGCTCCTGATCTTGCCTCCAAGGGTGAGGATCACTTTTGCACTTCTGGGTGAAAAATGAGTTTCTGGGACACTGAGGTAGCAGCTCCATCCTAGGTTTTGTTTGAAGTGGTTATTTAATTGGGACTCTACAAATAGTCACTACTATGCCTACTGTGTGGCTATATTCATACCTGAGGAAGTGGCATTGTAGTTGAAGGAAGTGAGTGACAGGACCATGGTGGTGACTTATCTGGAAAAGAGAAAGGGGCCAGTGGTAGCAAGTTGTGCACAAGGCTGAAAGCCAGGCCCTTCCAATACAGTTCCCTGAAGATGGCAGGACCTCTGATGGGGTGGCTTATGGATATGAAAGGTCTCAAGTTTCCCAGTCGTGAGATTCAGGCCACCGCACCCAAGTTGCACTAAGGTTGGAGGTGGGTGGGCAGGCTTAGGAATACAACCTCCAGCCATTAAATGGACCTTTCTGGCCCAGACAATAAACAACTAAGCAGTGACTGTGATAGGCTGGAGAAAAGAGGTCTCTCCTAGAATTTTCTGCTCTGAGCAATCCTCCAAGGATGCCTGACTGTCCCTGGAGAGCAGGACCACCAATAATGACTGCTACTGACCCTTGCCACACTCTGGAAGGAGAATTTTAAACTTGAATTAACAATGAACAACAGCAACAACAAAGCTGTGCTATATGACATTTCTTGCACCTGAGTATTATAAAGAATCTCCAGCCCCAGTACAACTCAATTTTCTGAACAAAGTAGGTACAAATTTGCTAACAGTGAGGAGTGTATGGAACGGGTATTGAAGTGAGGTCTGAGACCCATAAAATCATTTTTTAAATATAGAGTCTCAGACTCATGAAATCAAACAATGTTGATGTTGGAAGGGACCTGCTGCTCACTCCTGTTGAAGCTTCACTGTACCCCTTTGCGTGTATTTTTAAAATGAGAATAAATGAAGCTCAGAGAGGCCAAGGGTTGCATCCAGGGCCACACGGCTTAGCAGAGCTTCAGCCCGTTCTCTCTTATTCTGCCTTCAGTTGGAAGAGACAGCCTTTCCAGCAGCGCCCATGGGGGATCACTGTGCTGAGTACACCCCTTGCCCACCCTGTTGCTCCACACAGAGGTCTCACCACAGAAACTTGAGCAGTCCAGCTCCCTACCCACAGCTGACCTCCGGCAACAGAAAGGAGGAGGCTCAGCTTTTGGGCCTGGTTCCTGGCCCCACCTGACTCCAGGAGGCTGTCCAGATCAGAACCAGGAGGATGCTGGTTTCAGCTGGGAAGAGTCAGTAAAAAAAAAAAAAAAGAAGTGAGAAGGCTCATGGGCTCCCATTCCTTCCCATCCACTTCACTCACACAAGAGGAAACTGAGGCCTCCCAGCAGGTCAGGGACTTGCCCAGCCACCTGGGGCGTCTAAGTCAACAGGAAAAGGCTGCTCATTCTGGTTTTTCTTTTTCCAAGCCTCTTTTCCAAACATAGAGCTCCTCATCTGTCTATGCAGAAAACAGCAAAAGCCTCCCTGTATTAAAGTCCCACCAGGAACACATTGTACAGGTCTCTCTAACTCGGGCACACACTGAGTCCTGGAAGTGCACACAGAGCCAGAGGAGCCCTGAGCCCCTGCCCCTGTTAACTGTGTCATCGCTTCACACTGAGAAGTGGGAGGGGAAGAGCAATAATTTGCACTTCGCTAATGGGGTATTAACGGAATCAGGGAATGGCAAGGAGAGACGCTATAAAAAGACAAGGGCTTGCCTTATCAAATTAGCAGCTCAAGCCCCAGGTCCTTCAAGAGAGAAAGGCCAAGCAACAAGGGCCAAGGCAGCAATCAGCATGCTGAGTGACAGCGGCCAAAAGGAAACCACCTGGCTGGAGACAAAGGTACAGATGCAACCCAAGCCAGGAGACCAAGTTATGTGGAAAAGGAAAAAAAAAGGGCTGGGCAGAACCAGAAAAGGCTGTGCAGATACCTTCACAGCAAATTCAAGCCCCAATGGGGGTGTGTGGGGTGTGTGGGGTGTGAGACAGCTCAGCAGGTCCTTGTGAAGCTGCTAAGGAGCCTACACAGTGTCATCAGTTTTTGAAGTGTGAGCCCAACAGTTTTCTTCATTATCCTCTCCCTGCTTTGCACCTAGAGATAAAACCACCCCATCATGTCACATTCGTAGATTTCCATGTCATCACTCTGTCCTCAAGTTTGGACTGACATCTCAGTTTCTGGGACCTTTAAGACCAGGTATCTCAAAGGAAGGCACAATATTCTGCATGCAACATGATATTAGATGTACACAATCATTTTTATTTTAATATATTTATTTTTATCATCACCCACTACCTAGATGAGCAATACTAATTTTATTTATCATTTAAAATTTTACTTAAATTTTTTTTTAAAAGGCTGAATCAATTTAAAGAAAGAAAATGATTCCAGCAAAGTTAATGAAGGTGATATAAAACAGCCGTAAGTCAGGGAAACGCTGCTCAAGGCACTCCCAAAGAAGAGACAACATTGGCTGCAGAATGAGCTGTATCTCACCGTGAGCCCGAAGGAAAAAGGCAAGGCTGAAACATGGTCTCGTAATAAATGGTGTGACTTCTCCTACCCTCCGTGGCTACCCCTGAGGTTTGTTTTGTTTTGTTTGTTTTGGGAGAAGAAGGCTTTCATTGATCTCTTGTGTAAATGTTCCAGATGGGCATATTTTATTTTCCTATTTTACAACTGGGGGACTCTGAGGCCTCCTTTATCCCAGATCACTTACAGAGCCAGTGATGAGGTGAGCCGTGAGGGATTTCTGGCTTCTCACAAAGTTCTCCTATAGAAGAAGCAGCAAAGGGTCAGGCGTGACTGTTCCACCTTCTGCCAATGACATGTTGACTGCGTGATAAGAAACAAGTTTTAGCCCATGAATCATATTCCCATCTTTCCTCTCCATCTCACCATCATCTAAGGCTGAAAAAGCAAAACCAGTTAGACGAGGATTTAATCCATTGTAATCTCTGCATTGAAAAGTCTTCCAAATCTGTGACATTTCTGTCTATAAACCCACCAGGCAGGGATAGTGCCAGGATAAAGATGAGATTCAGTAAATATGTAATGTCGTCAACAAAATAATTTCCTTAAATGCTTACCTTTGATTCAGCTAGTTTCTTGCAGAAAATAAACAAAAGCATATATAAGAAGCATGTTTTTATATGCTGCTGAGCATATAAAAACAAGTAGAATAAGCTGCTATTGCACGAGCTGCTATAGCATGAGCTGACTGATTGAATTTAAAAAAAAGGAATGATTTGGTGTTTTGCCTAAAACAACTGAAAACACGAGTGATGTAGTATTTTTGTTTATAATAACTGAAATGTTTTTCAGCGAGTTGACTGAGTTCATTACTGCTGTGGGTACAGGCTCTGCCTGTGTTTCCTGGTTGCATAACTTAGAAGTGGGGAATGTCACATACTTCCCTTCTGTCATCTTCTACCTCCTCCTTCAGTTTGGTTTCATGGAGTTCTGCACGTAACAAAGGGGATGAAAGCAATGCAGGTAATCTGATATTTAAGAAAAGATAAAGGAGAACTATACATGGAATTGTTAAACTGAGTTTTAGTTTCTCCCCAATTTACAATGGAAAGTTTTATAATCTGGGCTAGTCACTCCATCTCCCTGGTCCTCAGTTTTCCCATGTGTAAAATAAGGTGATAGGACTCTTGAGTCAAGGTTTCTTAACCTGCAGTCCACACCTCAGCTACATGAACCTTCTAAAATTGAACATAAGAATCTTTTCTGGGGATGGAATCCATCATTTTTATCTGATTTGCAAGTGTCATCAACTGTTGTCCTAGATTATTTTTAAGGTCACTTCCTGATCTACTATTTTATTATTGTCACAGGCAGAGAATCCCAGCAGATATGCTGTGGCATGGATCCCAGTGACAGAGGCAGGCACAGAAATTATGCTTTCCTTATTCCTCTCTCGATGCTGAGCACCCATGACTCCTCACCTTCTCCCAGAGTCACTCCAGGGTCCACACACCCATACATAATGGGCTACCATCTCAGAAGAACAGAACCCTGTGTTCAGAACACAAGACATAACACCTTTGCTGTTATGAAATCATAAAAGAATTATTGGATGTTCACAAACTACGTTTGCCCAACTCCCACCACATCTTATTTTCATTAGCTTTGACTAAAAGGAAAACTCCTTCTGACACTATCAAAGGGAAGCTTTAGAGTGATTAAAGTCATATGCTGATTGTTAGAAGCTTCTTTAAAGCATGATTTTGGTTGCCTTCTAAACGTACAGAGATTGATAAACTGTGCAAGAATGAAGGAAAAAAAGGGGTGAGAAGAAGTAATAATAAAATGATGAGCTATTGAAAAGTTGCGACCATTAAAAAAAATCCAAACCAATACATTTGTCCATAAAATGAACCCCTTGACACATCAGCATGTTTCCTCTGTTCTTACTAAGCTAAGTGAGGGACGAGCAGGCTCTGAGCCTCCTTCCTCCCTTCCTTGTTGACACAGAGATGGTCGGGGAAGCCAAGGGGAATTACCTCTCTTGCATCCACATTTTGGAGCCCAGCTAATTCTTACCAAACAAGGGAGAAAATAGTCTTAAGGGGAACCATATAAAACTGCTGTCCTTGTAAATAAAAACAAATGGTTAAATATCAGCAATTTCATATGGTTCAACTACCCAGTATCTCTAAAGCAGGACATCCTAACTATTTGGGTAATGACAAGGTGTTCATGACTCATTGTTCTTTGGCAGAAATGACTAAAACTCTGGAGAAAAAGACAAGAGATGGGTAATTCACTGTGAAATCAAGTTGGCCCATTCTTAATGATTAAAATAATGTCTTAAAAAGACAGAAATGTTCAAATTCAAAGACATCTTCTAAGCTAACCCAGAAAATAGAGTTACGCTTCTTACAGAATTCAATTTAACAAATCTCTGTTCAGAGCCTAATTTGCACAAAGCACAGACTGCTGAATATAGGAATATTTGCAGGGTTTCTTGAGATAAACCTGATAGCGAGGGAGAAATCCTTCAGTAAACGGGCAATAGCTAACGCCACAGGAATTATGTACTAACAAAGAAAGGAATCTGGGTCATCAGCACCATTTCTGAAATTGTTAAATCTTGACAGTAACCATCTCAGCTTTGTTAGGAGCAGAAAATGTAAGGAGCATAAAGAGAGGCCTGACTTATCGTTAGTGTTACTGGACATGGTGCCTTCTAAAGAAAGCAATAATGCAGTAAAGAATGACTCTGGCTTTGTTATTTCTAGCTGCAGCTCCCCAGGGAAACTGGGCCATAGAGCCTGTGTTCTAGCGGGGATGCCTGTAAAATTTACAGCCTCTGTGGGCAGGACCAGGGCTCCTGTTAGTTGACATTATTAGTAAGGACCATCTGTTTGTTCAGCTTTTTCCTGGGGGAGCCAGAAAGGGCTTGCTTCAGTTTCTTCTAATGAGTTGAAATTCCTAATAAGAGAAAGCTTTGTGGTTGCATCAAAATATTAAGAGAAGTAACATGCTGACATTTTGAAATTCACAACTTTCACCAATTTAAAAGCACAGGTTATCACACTGTTTTCTTAACATTTCTCTTCCTGGTGTAATAATGAGGCTAATTGCACACTTGCACATACCCAAGGGGTTTCAGAGAGGATCCAGGGTCTCTGCCGGACCCTCAGTTATCAATGAATCCACGAGCATTACTACTAATAATAGCAGATGATAGATAGCAATGATAATAAACTTGTAATAATAAGGCCAGCTAAAATTTCATACCAAAAAAGAAAATTTAAGATACGATTCTTGCCATATGGGTTGGAGAAAAAGAATTCATAATTTATTTTAAAAGTTACTAAATAAAACACAGACAGGATATTCTTCATAATTTCTAAATATGCTGTATGAACAATAAATGCCATAGGGCTAAAGAGAAAGGGAATCTTAGATGGAAACTGGAGGGGTCTGGAAAGCATTGAGGAGGCAGAGCTTTACCTGATGACTTCCTGTTTTGCCTCACTTTTCCACAATGAGAAAGAGAAGGTAAGTTATACCCAGTAAAGAGCCAATATCAAGAAGCGAAAAATCGAATGTTAGACAGTTAGTGAGTATACAACAGCTTGGCTGGAAATGAAGGGTCAAATTTTTTTCTTGGAGGAGATAAAACCTAACTCACTCAAGTCTTAAGTCAGATGGTCTGAAATGCTACTGGAGGTTATGTCATCTCTTCTTGCAGTGAGCTAGTGAGAAAGATTGATGGTTTGTCAATCTTTTTCTCCATTAAGGTAACTGGCACTGAATCTGCCTTGATTTCTGCTTCTCTGAAAAGTAACGGTGCACAAATGCCCAGAAAGGAAACCTAGTAGCACATGGATATTCAATTCTGTAGCCATGTTAGAGAGAGAGAGAGAGACAGACAGAGAGAGAGTGAGAGAGAGAGAGGGGGGGGGGGGGGGGGGACAACTTCATCTAGTGCATTAAAAGACTCATCCAGGCCTTCTGGGCAATTCCCTGTGATTTGGGAACTTGGTAAGTGGCTTGATGGAGCTGACAGATGTTAGGAGTTTTTAAAATTTTCCAGAAGAGCAGCTAGAAATAGTACCTGGGATCTTGACTAGTCAGTGGAAATGCCAAGGAAAGCCCAGAAGCACAAGAATGAAAGGCAGCAAAAGAATAAACAAAGTTGATGATTTCAACCAAAGCTACCTGTGTCCTCATTTCAGAATCTGGGCTCATTAGGGGCATCTGGTGGAGGAAGCAGGACGGCAGGAAAGCAGAATAATCATCTTCATAATCACTAAGATTTGTATAGCGCTTTTCAAATTGTAAGGCACTTCCAAATATATAATGTCATTTAAAATGCCCAAGACTGAGTGAGATCAACAGGATGACTCTTACCCTCATTATAAATATATAGAAGCTGCTGTGCATAAAGGACTGCCCTAAGTTACCTCTAGAGTAAGTTGTTGAATCATTATTCTGATTGGTCCTTTGGCCACAGAATTGTCTTCTCTACCTTAGAAGCACAACATAGTTAAAAGATATATGTAAAGAAAATCTTCTCTTTTATTTTGTGCTGATCCAAGATGTCTCTAAGTGTCTTGAAAACTTTATTACTAATTCTAAAATTACATTTTCAGCCCATTATTCCACTGAGTGTTGTGGGTCACTCTGCCTTTCTCGAGGGGAGAGAATTAATGCCCTACAACAGTCTTTGTAAATCATGAATTAACATCTCTCCTGTACAGTGGGAGGCACTGGTTAGCTACCTTTCTTGAGAGACGTCAGAAAATTATTCCTCAAATAATTTTCTGTGTTCTGTAGATTGAATAAGGATCCCAGTAGTATACTTTATCTTTAAAGGAGGAATCCCTTGGGGACCAGAAGGCAGTATCACACTTTTTTCTAATGTGTGGCTAATGCAATAAAAGTAATGATAATGATAAAAACTATCATTTATTGAGAAGTTACTATATGCCAAAAACTATAGTAAGTCCTTTACACACATTACTTGATCTAATTCTTACAACAAATTTGGGATTCAGGTGCTATTATTATTACCACTTTACAGATGACAAATTTGAAACTCAGAAAAGTCAGATAACCTTGTACAAAGTCATAAATGGAGTAAGAAATAGAACTGAAGTTAAATTGAGATCAGTTTCACTCCAAAACCAGATGGTGCACTTTACCATTTCCATGACTGCACAAGGTGATTGCATCTCCTCAATCCCTGCTTCAACTGTTCTGGAGAAAGAGCAGTTGCCACTTCTGAGCAGGCCGATAAAAACAATGGTTAAGTAACATATTGGCCCCTGACATTTGAATCCATGTTGAAACCTAAAATAAGTATAACATCATAAATCATGGAAGAATAGAACTTGGTGAAATCTCAAGTGATCTTGAACTCTATTCATTCAATTACTACTCACTGAGAATCTGCTGTGTGCCAGACAACGTGATAGATACTGAAGACAAAAAAATGAAAAGCCATAGTTCCTGCCTTTCGCCATTTACATTTGTAAAGGAAATACAGGACTGCAAGCAAACAATGGCAATACAGTTAACAAGTATAATAATGCAGTAGGTACAAATTAAAGAGGGGACCCAGTGAAGAGAATGATCAACAATTTGGGCTTCCAGCAAGGCTTTCTAGAAAATGATGCTTGAGCTGGGTCTTAAAGTAGGAATATGAGTTTGACAGATAAAATTACGTGGGAGTGACACTCCAAGGAAAGAAGAATATTCAAAGGCATGGGATATAAAATCACATGAAGTGGGGACCGGCGAATAGTTCAACATCACTGACATTTAGGATGAGAAAAAGGGTAGCAGAGACATTAGACTCATGGAGGACCTAGTAGGTCATTCAACGTGAGATGAGATGCCATTGAAATCAGAAGGGAGATTACCACAATAGCTTGGGAAAGAGTGAACTAGGAACTGAGCAAAGCAGCAGCACCAGAAGAAATGGGTAAAAGAGAAAAGGTAATAAGGGAACCAAATCAACATAAGTTAACTTAATGACTGAGTAGATCAGACAGTTTGGCAGGTAATAGGAGATGGGGAAGAGTCATGTGGATGATATCCAAGTTCTTGGTTTGGTTGGATGACTGAATGAGAAAGTTGGGTGAAAAGATAAGGTATTCAGTTGGGAATAGTTTGAGATAGTGGTATCTGTAGAACACAGCTGGTGAATGTTCTGCAGACCCTTAGATACATGGAGAGACTCAATATATCATGTGGATTGTCAAATTGGGTCCTTGTATACCCAGCCAAAACAGAAATCTACCCATTCATGGCATCCATTTTCCTCATGATGAAAGACATGGGCATTGTTTTTTGTTGTTGTTGTTTGTTTGTTTTTCCCTTTTACAAATTTTATTTGGGACACTAGGGACAAGAAGCAGCAGAGGTTCATGGTCTGCATGGTGGAGTTCAGCACTACTGGAAAATGAGGCAGTCCTTCTGACTTGGAGATTTCTCCTTATCTATCTTGATGAAAGCCTTCCAGTGAGTCAATTTGCCTATGAGTGAGAACATGCGGTGTTTGGTTTTCTGTTCTTGTGTCAGTTTGCTGAGAATGATGGTTTCCAGATTCATCCATGTCCCCATAAAGGACATGAATTCATCTCTTTTTATAGCTGCATGGTATTCCATGGTGCATATATGCCACATTTTCTTTATCTACTCTATATCATCGATGGGCATTTGGATTGGTTCCAGGTCTTTGCTATTGTAAACAGTATCACAATGAACATACGTGTGCTTGTGGAAAGACGTGGACATTGTTAATTTATACTGCTTCTTTTATTTATTTATGTATTTTTTTATTGCATTTTAGGTTTTGGGGTACATGTGAAGAACATGCAAGATTGTTGCATAGGTACACACATGGCAGTGTGATTTGCTGCCTTCCTCCCCATCACCTATATCTGGCATTTCTCCCCATGCTATCTCTCCCCAACTCCCCATCCCCTGTGGTCCCTCCCCTATTTCCCCCCTGACAGACCCCAGTGTGTGATGCTCCCCTACCTGTGTCCATGTGTTCTCATTGTTCAACACCCGCCTATGAGTGAGAACATGCTCGGCAACCAACAGAATGAGAAAAAATTTTTGCAGTCTACCCATCTGACAAAGGGCTGATATCCAGAATCTGCAAAGAACGAAAACAGATTTGCTTCTTTCTAAGAGATTGGAGGCTGCATGCAGTGGCTCACACTTATAATCCCAGCACTTTGGGGAGCTGAGACAGGCAGACTGCTTGAGCCCAGGAGTCTGAGAACAGCTTGGGCAACATGGTGAAACCCTGTCTCCTCAAAAAATATAAAAATTAGCTGGGCATAGTAGTGTGAGCCTATAGTCCTAGCTACTTGGGAGACTGAAGTGGGAGGATGGCTTGAGCCCAGGAGGTGGAGATTTCAGTGAGCTGAGACCATGCCACTGGTACTCCAGCCTAGGCAACAGACAACAAAGCCAGACCCCAGGAAAAAGAAAAACAAAAAATAGAATGAAGAAAAGAGAAAGAAAGAGAGAGAAAGAAAGAGAGAGAGAGGGAGAGAGGGAAGGAAGGAAGAAGGGAAGGAAGGAAGGAAGGAAAGAAGGAAAGAATGAATTGGAGCTGATTTTTCCCGAATTTATTTATATGCATGCAAATAAGCATGCATAGGAATTCTCTAACCTTTTTTTCATAGAGATTCTAGCCTTCAGCTTTGATTTCCTACCAATCAACCATTTTATTATTATTTTATTTTATTTTTGATATGGGGTCTCACTCTGTTACCCAGGCTGGAGTGCAGTGGTGTGATCTCAGGTAACTGCAACCTCCACTTCCTGGGCTCAAGTGATTCTCCCACCTCAGCCTCCCAAGTAACTGGGATTACAGGTGCTCACCATCACACCCAGCTAATTTTTCTATTTTTAGTGGAGATGAGGTTTCACCATGTTGGCAAGGCTGGTCTTGAACTCCTGAGCTCAAGTGATTTACCCACTTTGCCATCCCAAAGTTTTGGGATTACAGGTGTGAGTCACTGTGCCTGGCCCTAGTCAACCATTTCTTATACAAATATAGAAAGGATCATATGGAACAATGACCAGCTTATATATAAGAAGCTGTTTACTCTTGTCACTTCATAAAAATTAAGTGGAACCTGGGGGAAAAGGTAAGGGTTACAGTAGTGTACCTTGTTGTGAAGAAAAAAAAAATGAGTTCTCAAATAACAGATATTAAGAGACTTTTTTTGTATATAAAAACTTGACAATTTTTTAAATGTTTAATTGGGCATCAGGTCCTTCAGGTGCAGTGTTACAATAAAAATCTTGAAAAACTAAAATACATTCATATTAATGTTTTCTCCTCATAATTTCCTGGAGTTGCAAATAAAGAATTACCACAAGATGATATGAGGGGGAAAATTCCTTCTATTTTAAAGACTAAAGAGTGAAAGTAGGGAGGAAACGAACTGATATGTCTCATGTGTGTCTACGTAAGCAAGAAAGGCTAAGAGAGAATTGTTAAAGGAGGTTCTAATTATGATTAGGATAAAGGCCAATTCAGCTCAGCAGTCACATCTGGCTTCTAGTGATATCATTCTACATAATGGAAATAATAAGTTAAGATAGTAAGATTGTTGGAGTCTCTCATGAATATTAGACGTATTTCCTCAGTGAGTCAGACTTAGAATGTCAGAGAGATCAATTTATGTGATTACAATTAATAAGGTAATTAAGAAATAGAGACAGCCTAAGAGGATATTGCCTGATAATTAATAACCAGATGGAAAGGATAAGGGTCCTAGGGAATGGTGAATTTAATAAAGATCAGCTTGGAGAATTTCTATCAATAAGATATGGGCTATTTTTTAAAGCAGTCAGGGTTAGTATGTGAAGGCCATCTGCTAAAAAATAAAGCTTTAATTAACAGGATTTTGGGAATTTCATGTACAATAACATTTTAGAGAGGCCAAAGAAAGAAGGTCAGAAATAGGTAGGGGGAGGTAAAGGAGAACAGCACTGTTCATGAAAAAGAGCATGTGGTCTAGAGGGGAAGAGCCTGGTTCTACCTCCACCTCTGCCGGAGATAAGCTGTGTAAACCCAGAAGAAAGCACTTCTCTTCAGGGCCCCCATTTCTTCATTTATAAAATGAGATGATGAACTGTATAGCCTCCGTGGCTCCCTATAGCTCTGAAATTTGAATTATAAACACAGTTCCTTAATATGACATCCCTTAAAAACTAAAAATGAATACGTGGGCCAGAACAGTAAGTGGTCATTATCGGCTATTGGTGTTGACTAGGTATCAACAAGCACCGAAGCCCCTGACTTTAAAGAAAAAAATTTTTTTAAAAATACAGAAGAAATTATCCCATTTTCTTTCTTCTTTCTTTCTTTTTTTCTTTCTTTTTCTTTCTTTCTTCTTTCTTCTTTCTTTCTTCTTTCTTTCTTCCTTCCTTTCTTCTTTCTTTCTTTCTCTTTCTTTCTTTCTTCTTTTCATTCTTTATTTCTTTTTTTTTTTTGAGATAGAATTTTGCTCTTTCTCCTAGGCTGGAGTGCAGTGGTGCAATCTCAGCTCACTGCAACCTCTATCTTCTGATTTCAAGTGATTCTCCTGCCTCAGCCTCCAAGTAGATGGAATTACAGGTGCCTGCCACCATGCCTGGCTAATTTCTGTCTTTTTCAGTAGAGATGGGGGTTTCATCATGTTGACTAGGCTGGTCTCAGAATCCTGACCTTGTGTTCTACCCACCTCGGGCTCCCAAAGTGCTCGGATTACAGGTGTGAGCCACTGTGCCTGCCCCATTTCCTTAAGTCATGAACCTGAACATAAAAATGAAAAATAAAGCGAGGGACTATAGTTTACTTTTCTTTGCAGCTCCTGATACTTATAACCAGATAATTTACAGTTAAAGGAGGTCTAGCTACAACTATTGACAAAATACCCCTTGTCATAAGAAACAACATAAAGCATTCACCTCAAAGTACAATCCCCTCAGTGACAATGTTCTCTGGAAACCAAAGCTTAAAAATCCCTGTAACTTGTTAAACTTGTCCTTACTAATCAGACACTCTGTTGGTTAGGTAAAACCATCTTTGAAGAAGGCACCAAATATCATATACACAGAGGCACATGACAGAACAGATAGCTGCTTGCTGGGACCTCAGTTTACCTCTCACTTCTCCAAAATGCTTCAACATCTGAACATCGACTGGATTCTAGGCTGAAGTTTATACAAATGGCACTGAAGGGTCAGAGCAGAAAGTTGCAAAAGTCAATTTTCCTCGGACCAAAAAGCAAGGTAGGCAGGTTAAGCAGGGAGGGGACATAAGCCCTCATCCCACTGTACACTCACCCAAAACAAAACAAAAGCAATGTATGGGAAGAATAATGGCAGAAGTAAGGGAAGAGTCCCTTTCTCCTCCCTATAAGCCCACCATACTGGGAGAATACAACTAAGGGTAGGAAAGCAGCTACCTCTGGTTTCTACCATCATCAGTGTAGTAGTGGGGTTGGGGGAAAGCATTTTACGAAATCCAGTAATTTTCTGATATGTTGAGGCAATGTGGGGTTATTTAGAACTTGAGTGTAAAGATATCAGAAGCTGAGGCAGGAAAACATGCCACTGAGAGAAACAAAAAAGTCAAACGATGTGGTCTTTTTCAAAGTTTCTGCCTGCTACAGATCAAAAACATCACCCCTGCCCCCTTGTTCTCCTCTGGGCCAGAAGCTGCTGCACATTAGGTGGATGGGAAGGCCTGAAACATCTAATTGCTGGGCCCTTCCCAAGGGTCTTAGATGGCATGTTCTCTCTTCCCCACAAGCACCCAGGCATCAGAAAAGCTGAGTAAGAATGAACAGTAAGGTCAGTTTTCAAAGAGGAAACCTTTTCAAGCAGGTGTAAATAGATAAGGGCTGTGCCCTCCCCCGCCAGTTGCAGAAGGATAAAGGGCAGGCTGTGAGGTGGGAGGTAAAGCTCATTGTTGGTGTCCTGCAAATGACCATAGAACTTTCAGCACTTCTCGCAAAGCTATCTCTTCTCCTGGACTCATTACACAGCTTACCAGCCTCTGTAGCACCCTCAGGGCCAACCTGCAGCCTCCCAAAATGTAGCTGAGGAATCACACTTGTATCCTTGTTTCCCAAGTCGAGCAGTGGTGTAAATTCCAAGAGTAGACCACCAAATTAAAGAAGGCACCCCAGATAAAATAGACTCCCTTCTATGGGTCCTGCACACCAAAGGGAACCCATTCTTTCAGGGCCCAAAGAGTGGAAAAATTATTTTGGCAGTAGATGATTTGAAAGCATTGTAGTTTGTGATTAATCATTTAAATCTCATGTTTTTAACCTAAGTCATCCAGACAGGTAATCAGTGAATAAAGCACTTGCTGTTGGGTTTGTTTGGTTTTGTTTTTTAACAAAGCAGTTTATTTAGAGAGGAGAGGTACCATAGTATGGCAGTATACAGAAATAATAACAATGGACCTGAAGTCATCTAGAAGAGCAGCCATGATAAATATAGTTAAATATATAAACCAGGGCATCTGTATGTCATGCTTACATTTTTCTTTATAGCTCAAACCTTTTATGATGTGGAAAGAGTAAAGAGCTAGGAATTCAAATCTAGCTTCCAGTTCAAGCTCTGTCACTAGCCAGTTACGTGACCTTGGGCAATTTACCTCCTTGGGACTCAGTTTTCTTACCTATAAAATGAGGACACTGGTGACTTGTAAAATTCCTTCAAGTGCCAATTAATGGCCCAAGGATCTTGGACCATGATTATAAGAAAGCTCATTTAGAAGGAAAGAACATTCCAGTCTGGTAAGAAATTTCAAGACAACCATCCCGACACACTTTGAGCCTAAGAAGGTAGCAATATTAATGTGTAAGAATATGCAATACTGTTTTATGAGTTTGCAGGATCTAACACAGTGGTTATCAACCGGAAGCCACTCCCACTGCCTCAGGCAGGAGACACAAGTCAATGTCTGGAGACAGTTTTGGTTGTCACAATCGGAATGGGGTTGGGGTGTAAGAGGCTCAGGAGTGGGAGGATGTTACTGGCATCTAGAGAGTAGAGGCCAAGGCTGCTGTTAAACATCCTGTAATGCACCGGACAGCCTCCACCACAAAGAATTATCTGGCCCCAAATGTCACTAAAGACTAGGTGGAGCTCTATGAATACAATGGCTAGGCAGATAGCTGAGTGATGAAACAGGCAGGTAACCGGGAGAGATAACCACTCTTACCTTTATCAGGTTGTACCCATGTAAGGATGAGGGCCTGCTGTTGCAATCCTGCAGTTCCTCCTAAGTCATCAATCTAGATTTTATGGGAACTCATCTAACTTTTGAATCATGGTGATGACTAACCAATTCTTTCAACATACTAAATTTCTTGGGGGAGGGGAACTGTCAGATTCAGACTATAGGCTGCCCATATGCCACCTTCGTTTTAAATCTTAGATGGCAGACACCCAACTGCATCCCCCTAGCCTTCAAGAGAAATTGTTCAAAGGAAACATGGCCACCGGAACTATTCTGCAATTCTTTTTTTTTTTTTCTTTTTTGAGATGGAGTTTCTCTCTTGTTTCCCAGGCTGGAGCACAATGGCGTGATCTCGGCTCACTGCAACCTCCACCTACTGAGTTCAAGCAATTCTCCTGTCTCAGCCTCCTGAATAGCCAGGATTACAGGCACATGCCAACATGCCTGGCTAATTTTTGTATTTTAACTAGAGACAGGGTTTCATCATATTGGTCAGGCTGGTCTCAAACTCCTGACCTCAGGTGATTCACCCACCTTGGCCTGCAAAAGTAGTGCTGGGATTACATAAGGTTAAACAGAGTTTTTCAGGGGAAAGGGACTATCTAGTTCCACAACTAGAAAAAACATGCAGTGAGTGGTGGGGAGCAACAAATTAAATGCATTTTTCTTATTCAGACTTTATTCAGGTTTTGTTTATGTTAATGCCAACTTGATTTTCTCTTACTCTAAGTCGGATTTAATCCAGGAGCCCCAAGTCTGCTCAGAGGAGATAAAGCAAAAGCCGACCGGGCACAGCGGCTCATGCCTGTAATCCTAGCACTTTGGGAGGCCGAGGCAGGTGGATCACCTGAGGCCAGGAATTTGAGACCAGTCTAGTCAACATGGTGAAACCCCGTCTTTATAATACAAAGAATGACCGGGTGTGGTGGTGGGCACCTGTAATCCCAGCTACTCAGGAGGCTGATGCTAAAGAACTGCTCGAAGTTCGCCTCCAGGGAGGCGGAGGTTGCAGGGAGCCAAGATCACACCATTGCACTCCAGCCTGTGTAAAAAAGAGGGAAACCGTGTCTCAAAAAAAAAAACCAAAAAAACAAAAAAAAACCCAAAAGGCTTTCCAAAAGAGGCCACAGCCTTTTTAATGAGCCATCCTCAGCCTCCGCTCCTTTGAATGCTATAACTTTCTTAGGAGGAGTGGTAACTGCAGAGTCCTCATGTTTCACCAGGGCATGAAATCTGAAGGCTTCAGAAACATTTTTTTTAGCAGGGGGACACAGGGCATGGGGATTCAAAAGGATCTCTGCTATGAGGAGCCTGGTTAGATATGAAGAGGTGTCAACATCTTTCCTTGCCACTTCCTTTTGGGATCTCTGCTGTGCCTAGTGGTGAGGAAAGGTGTTGACACCTCTTCATATCTAGCCAGGCTCCTCGTTGGTATCATAAATTAAAAACCACCCAGCTGGCCTGGGGCTTTTCACTGCTCATTGATGGAACTTTTGTCTGGCCTTTTTCTAGCTTCAGACACCTGACTTGGACAGTAGACACTCACTTTTGAGCACCTGGCATGAACTTTCTCAAATGACTAAATAGCAATGCAGTTTTCTATTGCAAAATATCATCTGGAAAATTCTGGAACCCAAAGGTGAGGTTGCTTACTGATAACTTTGCAGAGAAGGTAACAATACGTCATGGTTTCTAAAGCACTTTCAGTTCATCTCACATTGTTTTCACATCAATTGTGACTGAGATACACAGAACACTCCTGTGAAGTCTGTAGGACTGATATTATTATACACATTTTATTGATAGTGCAGCCAACCTATATAACAACCCATGGGGAAGGTAGTGTGGCACGGATTATGGAGCAGATTGCCTGGGTTCAAATCCCTGGGTTCAAAGTTGTTTCTTACCAACTGTACAAGCTTGGACAAGTTTCTTTATTTTTCTGTGTTTCATTTTCATCACCTGCAAAATGAAAATAATAACATTTACCTGATATGGTTTGGATGTGAGCCCCCTCCCAGTCTCATGTTGAAATGTGATCTCCAGTGTTGGAGGTGGAGCTTGGTGGGAGGTGTTTTGATCATGGAGGCAGATTTCTCATAAATGGCTTGGTGTTGCCCTTGAAGTAATGAGTAATTTCTCACTCTGTTAGTTCACATGAGAGTTAGTTGTTTAAAAGAGCCTGGCATCTCTCTTGCCACATGACATACCTGCTTCCCCTTCACTTTCTGCCATGATTATAAGCTTCCTGAGGCCTTGCAAGAAGTCGAGCAGATGCTGGTGCCATGCTTCTACAGCCTGTAGAACCATGAGCCAAAAAAACATATAAACATATTTTCTTTATAAATTACCCAGTCTTAGGTATTTATAGTAATGCAAAATGTACTAGCACACTCCCTGATAGGGTTGTCATGAGTCTTAAAGAGTAAATATATATGTAAATCACTTAGTAAATGGCCGGGCACAAAGTAAACACTGTAGCATTAAGTACTAATGTCATTTTCGAGAAGAGGAAATCAAACTACTGATGCCCTTGGCAGTCTGACAGCCGGGAACAGACTCAACCATTTTACTGTTCCTCAATGAAGAAATCAAGAAGCAAAGTGCAGAGTGATATGTCCATTGTCCATCATGCAAAGTGGGTACTGAGAATCTGAAACCTTGGTCCCTTGACTTCGGATGCAGTGTCTTTCCATCTCACCATGTGCCTTGGGTATGATAGCACGTCTGAGATAACAAGCAATGAAGGTGTAAAGAATGTATGCAACCGAGCAACTCGTTATATCTTACTTTGAACAGTACCAATAAAGTCTTCAGGAAGTGCTGAGGTATATGAAGACTACGGCTCTTCGGAACCAAAAGCTGTGAGAGCAAGAATAAAATTAATCAGTCCAGAAATACAGTTCCTGAAAACATGTGGAGCTATTACCATTATGCCTGAAATGTGTGTGCCAACAGATGGGCAAAAAGCACTCACTTTCCATAGAAAGTTATTTGTGTTCAGTTAAACATACCAAGCTGAGCTGGAAGTGAAAATAATTGCCTACTCCAGCCCTGGAGGGTTTCAAATATACAGCAACTTGCTGGGTGTCCAGAAATTGATCACTTCATCATCAAACAATCCAGCCAGGGGAGCAATTGCTCCAGCAGGAAGGTTAACAGGCAAGAAAATGAATCAGTGTCTTATGGTTACAAATATGTTTTTGCTGCTCTCACTAAAAATTGCTGTAATTCTTTTTCAAGTTCGGATGCCTAGATATTTTACTGCTGAGGCTATCAAGCCATTGAGCTATTGTTACAACAACTCATCACGCCATGATAGCATTATCATGGCTGTTTTTCTGCTGTTATGTGGTCAGTATTATGGATTGGGGATAAATTTGAGCTATTTGCTGATCAGCTTTCCAGCATGCAGTATTATTGGCTCTGAAGGAGCTTTAGCTTTGTAGGCTGTGGATGTATACTGAGAATAATATCAGGGTGCAGATATTACCAAATCTTTATATGTTACTTTGTTTCCTAATAAAACACTCCTAAGATCTTCCAAGGGGCCCACCTAGGTTAAGCTAGGAATTGAGTCTATTAATATACTAAAATGCGAAGTCAGGGCTTCTCTGATTGTTGCTGCATGCAATAGGATGTGACAGTTTTTAAAACTGGCTTGTTTAAAAGCTTTGCACTTCCTTGGAAGGGTTCATGTAATATGACTAAATAATTATTATGATCATCATACATATTTATTAGATAAAATTATTTTTCAAGTATATACAGAAAAAAATACACTAGGTTTTTATTCTAAAATAGGATAACACTTTTTTTTTTGAGATGGAGTCTCACTGTGTTGCCCAGGCTTGAGTGCAGTGGCACAATCTCAGCTCACTGCAACCTCTGCCTCCCGGGCTCAAGCGATTCTCCTGCCTCAGCCTCCCTAGTAGTTGGGACTACAGGTGTGCACCACCATGCCTGGCTAACTTTTTATTTTACTTTATTTTTATTTTTGGTTGAGACAGAGTTTCACCATGTTGCCCAGGCTGGTCTTGAACTCTTGAGTTCAAGTGATCCATCTGCCTCAGCCTCCCAAAGGGCTAGGATTACAGGTGTGAGCCACCACGCCTGGCCAGGATGACACCTTTATAATGTAGGTGTGCCTTGCTTTAAATAAACCAGTAGTTTTCTGAAATGTCAAATGTGTGTGGCAACGTTCAAGCTCTACAAGTTTCTCCCTGGGTATATGTTATCGAAGTAGTATCTTTTAGACAGAGGCCTTGCTCACTCAAAGCTAGTCTCTCCTTAGGTACAAAGAACAAGACTAGATAATCTTTTGAGGCCACCCATTTCCAGTACTTCTCATTCAACATTATCTGCACAGAGATCTTATGTGTAATATTCAGAAAACAAAAGACCTAATTTGAGAAGAGCCAAAGTAAAACTAGAAACAGATTTACTTGGCAATTAAGTTAGATAAATATCAGTAATTACAGCACATATAACCCAGGTGTGGTCTTATTTAATCTTTCCTCACAAAGGAATTAGTATAGTCTTTTGATCCTTGAGTAGCTTAGGTCAGAGTCCTTGTCTTGCATCATTCTCCTTTGGGATTCCGGATGACACTCCCTGTGAGGGTTCTCAGATTCTTGCTGCATTCTCTCAGGGATTCCCTCTACCTTCAGAAAGTTTCTTTGTTACAGCATGCTCAGCTGTTGGTGTTTTCAACTCTGACTTCTTGCTGTCTTCTGCACATTTAAGCAGAGCTTTATCTGATGCTGACAGTTTTGCTGTGTTCCCCATGGTCATATTCTCTGCATCTAGTCCCAGGTTTGCATGTCTTCTTGTGGTTCACCTGCCTCTTAGGTTAGGTTTCAGACATACCTCACAAACTTTCTCAGCTTGGCTACAGAACATCTCCTGGAGTCTGGGGAATTTAGGACCAGAGGACAGAGAAGATGTGACTCTGGACTCCTGGCTATGCTTCAGCTCAGGCAGCTTGACTTTGAGCTCTATTATGTATTGCATTCTAGGTAAGATTTTCTAAGCAAGATTTACTTGGCAAACAAACAAATGAAGAAGTTTAGATGCTAAAACAATGGCAAGTACTTCTTTCTTAAGTCACCATGTGATCAGGGAAACTTGTGTTTATATTCACTGTTCTGGTTACCTATTACAATGACAAAGCCCCCATACAAAATTTGGCAGCTTAAACAGACAATCATTTTATTATATTTCCAGATATCATGGGTCAGAAATTCAGAGAAGGCTCAGGCTCAGCTAGGTGGTTTTTTTTTTTTTTCTTTTTCTGTGTGGCTTGAAGGAGGTCACTTGAGGGTGTTCAACTCTTAGGTGGGTCTGAATGGTCCACAACAGCTTCTTTCTCATGTTACTTGATGGTGACAGCAGGAAGTCGGCGCTCAGCTGGGTCTGTCAACCCAAAGTGCCTGCATGTGGCTACTCCAGCATGGCAGTCTCAGGGAAGGTGGACTTCTTACATGGAGGCTCAGAGATCTCAAAACTAGTGTTCTAAGAAACAGGAAGTGAAAACTTACAGATTTTTAGGGCCTGGGCTCAGAAACTGGCACAGTGTCACTTCTGCTATTATTCTGTTGGTCAAAGCAGTTACAGAGCCCATTGACATTCAAAGGGAAGTCAATAGACCTCTAGTAAAAATAGTAGCAAAGAATTTGTGGCCATCTTTAATCTACCATAGTTACAGACCTTTAAATCCTGCCGTCTTTGACCCAAAGGACCATATGGTCAGTGACTTCACCACTCCCACTTCTCTTTCTGATCTCAGTTCACTTTCTGGTCTTGCACTCTACCCTGGCAAAGATTATCATGCTGCTGAATTGAAGTATATGGACTGGTCTAAGGAATCATGGCATCACATTGTTCATTATATATTTCTGAACTGACTTCCAAGAGTACTGTCTGTATTCCCTATTAGTTCTTCCACTATGTGAAGTGTGGAGGTTTCACTTTGGCTAGGGTTGTCATATAAAAGAAGGGGCATGCAGTTAAACTTGAACTTAAGATAAACAACAAACTTTTTTATTATTATAAGAATGTCGCAAATATCGCATGGGACATACTCATACTAAACAATTGTTTAATCCCACAGCCCTAATATTTTGCTGATATGATTAAAGTAATTACTTATACATATACCACAGTTTAACAATGGAGACGAGAGTCATGAAATTATTTTAATTCTTTGACTTCTCTTTCCCATTACATGTGGTTTATAATCATACTGATTACATGAGGGTGAGAGAAATCCAATTCTGGGATCAATCAAATCTTATTACCACCACTTTGCCTAAATATATTAATATATAAATGGCTTTTACTAAACATATTTTCTTGTTTAGCAGATGCTTCTATTATTCATTTTTGAAGTTAAAGAAAACCTCTGCATTTACATGTAGCTATATTGCAAATTTAAAGGGTCAGTCAAGAGTATTTATCAAGTGTGTACTTTATGTTAAGTCAGTAACAATCAGCATGTACTTCTTGGCTGGGAGGAGTTCAGAGTCTAGGAAGGATACAGAAATGTGAACAGATTATCACAGAGCAATGTAATAGGTCTTAAAATAAAACAAGAAAAGAGTTCAGCAGGTATGACTAAAAAGACTTAGGGAATTTGACATCATAAAGGAGGTAATATTTGGTCTGATCTTGAAGAACAAGTAAGAATTACTCAGGCAGAAAAGAAAGCCAAAGTCATTCTCAGCAGAAAACAACAACAAATAAACAAACTTGTACAAATGAACAGTCATGAAGGATCCTGCCATGTTGTGTAGCAGAGAAGGCTCTTGGTCTAGTCAAAGCTGGAGAAGAGGCACTGGAGCCCTATTTGCTCAGCTTCACTTATACTACAAATAAATAAAAAGGATGAGGTTCCTAATTCAACCCAACATTTTGCCACAGCAAGAGGAAGACTAAAAAAAGCAAGTGATCACAAGGCCCAACAAATAATCAAAATAAAGGCAAGAGAAAAGATGACCAACTTCAGCAAGGATGAAAAGTAAATTGGTGGTGTAGCTCTCACAACTTTAATTTTCCTCTCACTATGACAAAAGTCAATTTTCTACATGTGACTGGCTTGGAAGATTGCAGACAATAATTTACAAGTTTTCAGTTTTAGAGATAATCAGCAAAATATTTCTCTAACCCACTGTGTGAAAAAAGGAGCAAAAACCCTTCTAATGATTCCATTAGCAATCCTGTGATAGCAAGCTCCCAAGCAAACTAGAAAGCAGATTCCTGTGCCTACAGAAGCCATGTATGCCTGGGTACTGCATACCTGTGGTTTAGGATTAATGATAGCTCAGTGGTCCAGCATGAACAGGAAAACATGGTGAAGAGCCAATGCTCAATGATAACAAAACAGCAGAAACGTCTTTCTGATGTCTGATAGACCTTCAACTATTTGATGTGTTTTTCATAATTGATTTTATAAACCTAAATTGTTGTATCTGTATAGCAATAAAAAAGAAAGAACTACAGATACACACAACAGCATGGATGAATCTAAGAAGCATTATGCTAAGAGAAAGAAGCCAGACTCAGAAGAATACATATTGAATGATTCAATTTATACGATATTTGGGAAAAACAAAAAACAACAAAACTTCGGGACAGAAATTTGATCAGTGGTTGCCAGTATCTGGAAGTGGAGGAGGCAGATTGACTCCTACAAAGGATGATGAGGGAATAAATCCATATTTTGACTTTAGTGATTGTTATAGAACTGTATAAATTTGTCAAAATTCATTGAATTGTACAGAGTGAATTTTATTGTATATAAATTATATCTCAAAACAAAATAAATGTTTATGTCTAAGATAGAAAAAAACTTGAGTTGAAGAAAGCATTATCTTGATTTTTTGTTTGATTTTGGTTTAACCATTTTCAGTACTGAAGGCTTTTTGATCCTTATATCCTTTTGTCGGCAATAATTTATATCCTATATATCTAGTGGTAGATTTGACTGTCAATCAACTACTTTCAACCAGTTTTGAGAGAATTAAGCCCTAATAACTACAACATCCATAGCATGTAATGAACAAATATCTATTCTCTGAAGCTAGAGAGGTCCTACTTATGTCCCATCTTTGAGAAAATTGAGGAAAAGGTCACTTAAGTTAGTTTCTGTGTTTAATGGTTTAGATTAGGAACTCTGAACCTATAGCTAATGTAGATTAAACTATTAAAAAGAGACCACTTCGGCATATTAGCACAATGTAGCCAATTAAGTATGTTTTTGAGCACTTTTTTCATTTTATGAAGTAGTTCTGAATACTACAAAGGGAAAACATGGAAAGATTCCTTTTACTAGTTTCTGTCTGCACCAGTTGTTTTGTTTTCTTAGTTAGAACACTAACAGAGACTAGTCGCAAACCGCAAAACCAAGACTAATTCACCAAGGCAGTCAGCCTTACCCCTCAAAAACACATTTCTTATCTTTCTTGTTTTGATAGCCCTGGTGTTGGGATGTAAAATTCCTGAGGTGTTCCCTAAATAGACAGGGCAGTGCTTCTTCCATGAGTAGCTAATTTGAGTCAATAACATGTTTGTCAAAGAGACAGGAAATATCAGTAGGTCTCAAGAAATACAACAAAGGAGTAACCCTTAGACTAATTTTCTACTGTGAAATCTGAGGTATCTCAGGAGACATCTGGCACTAAGTTTACAACCAGGTACTCATCAAGGGAGAGCCATGGGAGAAAATTCGCTTTAAAATTCATCTAGCTATAAATTCAGACATCCAAAACATAAAATGGAGTGATGGGGGAGTGAAAGTGTAAGGTTGTTGGGTGCAATCAAATTTAAGTTGTTATCAACTTGAATTAAACTGATATAAGGTGTTCTATGTACGCCTCATGGTAACAAAAAAGCAAAAATCTATAGGAGACAAAACAAAAATAATAAAGATTCAAAACATATTACCTCAGAATACCATCAAGCCACAAAGACAGCAAGAGAGGAAAAAAGAAACAAGGTATCTACAAAACAACCAGAAATTAATTAACAAAATGACAGTAACATTAAGTCCTTACCTATCAATAATTACTTGAATGTAAATGGATTAAATTCTCCAATAAAAAGACATAGAGTGAATGAACGGATAAACAAAACCAAGACCCAATTATATGATGCCTATAAGAAATTCACTTCACTTTTAAGGACATGCATAGATGAAAGTGAAGGGAGGGAAAAATATTTCATGCAAATAGAAAATGAAAGAGAGTAGGCATATCAATGCTTATGTCAGGCAAAATAAACTTTAAGCAAAAAACTGTAAAAAGAGACAAAGAAGGATATTATATAATGATAAACTTGTCATTTCATCAAGAGGATTTAACAATTATAAATATATATGCATATGAACCCAACAGTGAAACACCTAAATATATAAAACAAATATTAAGAATCTGAAGAGAGATATAGATTGCAATACAGCAATAATATGAGACTTCAATACAACACTTTTAGTAATGGACAAGTGAAAACATTGGACTTGAACAACACTTTAGACTGAATGGACCTAACAGGCATATACAGAACATTCCATGCAACAGCAATAGAATATACATTCTTCTCAAGTGCATATAGAACATTCTCCAGGATCAGTAATATGTTAGGCCACAAGACAAGTCTTATAAAATTTACCATTAAAACCATATCAAGTATCTATCTGATCACAATAAAAGTAGAAATTAATAACAGAAGGAATCTTGGAAAATTCGTGAATACATGGAAATTAAACAACATGTTCCTGAACAACCAATGAATCAATAAAGAAATTAAAAGAGAAATGTAAAAACATCATGAGACAAACAAAAATAGAAACACTACATATGGAAACTTATGGGGTGCAGCAAAAGCAGTTGTAAGGAAACTTCATAGCAATAAATGCCTATATCATAAAAGAACACAGTAGCAAATAAACAATGTTGTGCCTCAAGGAAATAGAAAATGAAGAACAAAGTAATCTCAATGTTATGAAAAGAAAAGAAATAATACATATCAGAGTAGAAATAAATGAAATAGAAGTTAGAAAGAATACAAAAGATCAACACAAATAAATGTAGGGTTTTTTTTTTTTTTTTTGAGAAGATAACATTTACAAACCTGTAGCTAGACTAAGAAAGATAAAAAGAGAAAAGACTCAAACAGAACCAGAAATGAAAGAAGAGATATTATAACTGACATAACAAAAATGCAAAGCATCATAAGAACTATCATATGCCAAAAAATTAGATAACTTAGAAGAAATGGTTACATTCCTAGACATATATAACCTACCAACACTGAATCATAAAGAAATAGGAAATCTGAATAAACCAATAATGAGCTAGGAGATTAAGTCAGTAATCCACAGCAACAAGGCTCAAGACCTGATTGCTTCACTGCTGAATTTAACCAAACATTTAAAGAATAACTAATGTCAGTTCTCCACAAACTTTTACAAAAATTAGAGGAAGGAATATTTTCAAACCTATTTATGAGGCCAGCATGGTTCTGATACCAAAGCCAGACAAAGACATCATAAGAAAAAGCCACCAGACAATATCTTTGATTAACATCAGTGCAAAAGTCCTTAACACAATACTAGCCAACAAAATTCAACTACACATTAAAAGGATCACTCACCATGATCAAGTGAGACTTATTTCTGGGATGCAAGATGATTCAACATTCACAAATCAATAAATATGATAGACCACACTAACAGAATAAAAGACAGATAATCATATGATCATGTCATCAGATGAAGTGAGTCATTTGTCAAAATTTTTCATGATGTTCTTTCATGATAAAAACACTCAACAAATTAGCTATAGAAGAACAGTACTTCAACACAGTAAAGGTCATATGTAAGAAACTCACAGCTAACATTATACTCAATGGTGAAAAATTGGAACCCTTTCCTCTAGAATCTAGCACAAGACAAGTATGCTCACTCTCACCACTTACATTCAACATAGTTTGGAAGTCCTTGCCAGACCAATAAAGTAAGAGAAAGAATTAAAAGGCATCCAAATAGGAAAGGAAGTGAAACTGTTCCTGCCTGCTGATGACATGATCTTAGGTATGGAAAATACAAAAGATTTCACCAAAAAAACTGTTAGAACTTCATATGATTTGTCTCTGTGTCCCTGCCCACATGTCATGTGGAACTGGAATCCTCAATGTTGGAGGTGCCTGGTGTGAGGTGATTGGATCATGGGGGCAGACTTCTCCCTTGTTGTTCTTAGGATAGTGAGTGAGTTCTCACAATATTTGGTTGTTTAAAAGTGTGTAGCACTTCCCCCTTTGCTCTCTTCCTCCTGCTCCAGCCATGTAGGATGTGCCAGCTTCCTCTTCCCCTTTCACCATGATCGAAAGTTTCCTAAGCCATGCTTCCTGTACAGCCTGTGGAACCTTGAGCCAATTAAACTGCTTCTCTTTATAAATTACTCAGTCTCTGGTAGCTCTTTATAGCAATATGAGAATGGACTAATACAGAAAACTGTTACTGGAGAAGTGGGGCATTGCTGTAAAGATAACTGAGAATGTGGAAGTGACTTTGGAACTGGGTAAGGAGCAGGGATTGGAACAGTTTGGAGGGCTCAGAAGAAGACAGAAAGATAAGGGGCAATTGGGAACTTTCTAGAGCCTTGTTAAATTGTGACCAAAATGCTGATAGTGATATGGTAAATAAAGTTCAAGCTAAGGTGGTCTCAGATGCAGATAAGAAACTTATTGGAACTGGAATAAAGGTCATTCTTGCTATGCTTTAGCAAAGAGACTGGTGGCATTGTGCCCCTGCTCTAGGGATCTGTGGAACTTTGATCTTGAGAGAGATGATATTTGGGTATCTGGCAGAAGAAATTTCTAAGCAACAAAACATTCAAGAGCTGACCTGGCTGCTTCTAAAAGCCTATGCTCATCTGCATATCTTTATTTAAAAGATATGATTTGAAACTGGAACTTCTATTTACAAGGGAAAAGAGCATAAATGGAAAATTTGCAGCCTGGCCATGTGGCAGAAAAGAAAAACACATTTTCTGGGGGAGGAATTCGGGAATGCTGCAGAAATTTGCTTAAGTAAAGACAAGGCAAATGTTAATAGCCATTACACTGGGGAAAATACCGCCAAGGTATTTCAGAGCCCTTTGTGGTAGCCCCTCCTATCACAGACCTGGAAGTCTAGGAGGGAAAAATAGTTCTGTGGGCAGGCCCAGTGCCCTGCTACTCTGTGCTGCCTGAGGACATCGTGCCCTATGTCCCAGCTGCTCCAGCTCCTACTGTGCTAAAAAGACAACAGATACCTCTCAGGCCACTGCTCCAGAGGGTGCAAGCTGTAAGCCACAAGGGCTTTCATGTGGTATTAATCCTGCAGGTGTGCAGAGGGCAAGAGTTGAGGCTTGAGATCCTCCACCTAGATTTCAGAGGTTGTATGGAAATGCATAAATGACCAGACAGAAGACTGCTGCAGGGGTGGAGTTCTCATGGAGAACCTCTACTAAGCCAGTGTGGAGAGGAAACATGGGGTTGAATCCCCACACAGAGTCCCCACTGGAGCACCACCTAGCAGAGCTGTGAAAAGAGGGCCACTGTCCGCCAGATCCCAGAATGGTAGATTCATCAATAGCTTGCACCATGCCCTTGGAAAAGCCACAGGTGCTCAATGCCAGTCCATGAAAGCAACTGCAGAGCCACAGGGGAGGAGCTAGCTGCTCAAGGCTCTGCAAGCCCACACCTTGCATCAGTGTGGCCTGGATGTGAGACATGGAGTCAAAAGAGACTATTTTGGAGCTTTAAGATTTAATGACTGCCCTGCTTGGACTCCCATGGGGCCTGTAGCCCCTTTGTTTTGACTGATTTCTCTATCTTGTAATGGGTATATTTACCAAATGCCTATACCTCCATTGTATCTTTGAAATAATAACTTGCTTTTGATTTTACAGGCTGATAGGTGGAAGAGACTTGCCTTGTTTCAGATGGGACTTTGGACTTGGACTTTTGAGTTAATGCTGGAATGAGTTAAGACTTTGGGGGACTGTTGGAAAGGCAAGTCATTTTTCATGGATATAGAAAAAATTATGACATGTCTATGGACCTCAAAGAAAAAAAAACAATAGCAAAGGCAAGCATGGGCAAAAAAAAAAAAAAAGAAAAGAAAAAGTTGGAAGCATCACACTACTTAATTTCAAATTGTAACACAAAGTGACAGTAATTAAAACAGCATGGTACTGGTTTAAAAATAATTATAACAACCAAGGGAACAGAATAGTGAGCCTCAGAAATGAACACATATCTATGGTCAATTGATTTTTAACAAAGGTGACAAGGATATTCAATGAAAAATAAATCATTTCCTTACTAAATGGTATTGGGAAAACTGGATATTCATATATAAAAGAATAAAATTGAGCCCTGATCTCATCATACACAAAATCAACTCAAAATGGATGAAAGAATTAAACATGACTTGAAACTATGAAAATACTAGAGAAAGCAGGGAAGAAACTATACAACATTGGTCTGTGCAATAATATTTTAGATTTGACCCCAAAAATACAGGTTAAAAAAAGCAAAATTAGTAAATGAGATTACATCAAAATAAGAAAATTGTGCACAACAAAGGAAACAACTAATAGAGTCAAGAGATAACCTACAAATTGAGAGAAAATATTTACAAACCATACATTTGATAAGAAATAAATATCCAAAATATATAAGGAACTCAAACAACTATAAAGCAAAGAAATAACTTGATTAAGAAAAGTTCAAGGAATCTGGATAGAGATTTCCGAAAAGGCAACATATGAATGGACAACAGACACACGAAAAAATGCTCAATACTACTAATCATTAGGGAGATGAAATTAAAACCACAGTGAAATACCACCTCATATCTGTTGGGATGGCTATTATCAAAAATGCAAAAGATAATAAGTGTGGGCAAGGATGTGCAGAAAAGGTAATCCTTCTACACTATTGGTGGCTATGTAAATTAGTACAGCTACTGCAAAAAACAGTAGGAAAAGTCTTCAAAAAGGTAAAAATAGAATTACCATATGAATCAGCAATTCTGCTTCTGGGTATTTGCCTGAAAGATTTGTAATTAGTATGTTGAAGAGATATCCACACTCTCATTTTTATTGTGGCAGCACTCACAATAGCCGAGTTACGGAGTCAACCTAAATGTCTGTCAATGGCTGAATAGATAAAGAAAATATGGTATATATACACAATGGAATACTATTCAGCCTTAAAAAAAGAAGAAATTCTGTCATTTGTGACAACATGGATGGAAATGGAGAACGTTCTGCTAAGTGAAATAAGTCAAACTTACAAACACTGAATGTGGAATAAAAAACTATTACACTCATAGAAACAGAGAGTAGAATGTTAGTTACCAGAGGCTGGGGAATGGGGGTGGGGGGAAAATAGGGAGATGACAGTCAAAAGATACAAAGCCTTGGATAGGAGAAATAAATTTGAATTTTTTGTAGATCCTTGGCCCTGTATGGTGAACATAATTATTAATTGAGTTCTAAACATTTCAACATCACTAAGTGAATAAATATAAAATGTCTTCATTGCAAAAAAAAAAAAAAAAAAACAGTTAAATATTTGAGGTGATGGATATGTTAATTAGTTTGATTTAATCATTACAAATTATATTAAAAATCACATCACTTTGTACCTCAAAGACATATACAACTATAACTTGTCAATATATAATAAAAAATAAATAAAATAGAAAAGAAAATCCACATAGCACTGAAATTATAAAACACAGTCTCAGTAGACAAATTTCCTACTAAACCACATGCTGTGGATGTATGTGTGAATGCTGACGATAAATATTACTTCATATCAGGGTTCTTCACTCAGAGCTACTGGTAGTAATGCTTCTATGAAATGTGCATGCTCAACAAAGCAGGGACAAGTGTGCTGTGGAGGAGGAAAAAGGATTGCACCCAACAGGAGCATAGGAGCAGGGCAGCCATGAAGTACAACTTTACCAAAGAAGAGCCCATTTTGATATTTTCTAACACTGTGATTTGTTCCCCCAACCATTTCAGTTAGCTACTAGATGCTACGGCTAATCACTTTAAAGTGACATTATTAGAATACTTCAGTCTTTTTCTATTGCCTTCTTTTTTGGTGCTTCATTGCCTTTGATCCCAGACCCAGCTAGTGAATCGATTACAATGTTTTTTTTTGAGATTGAGTTTTTCACTCTTGTTGCCCAGGCTGGAGTGCAGTGGCATAATCTTGGCCACTGAAACCTATACCTCCCATGTTCATGCAATTCTCCTGCCTCAGCCTCCCAAGTAACTGAGATTACAGGCTCTCGCCACCACGCCCAGCTAAATTTTTTTTATATTTTAAGTAGAGATCAGATTTCATCATGTTGGCCAGGCTGGTCTTGAACTCCCGACCTCAGGTGATCCACTCACCTCAGCCTCCCAAAATACTAGGATTACAGTATTATCTTAGGATTACTAGGATACACTGTGCCCAGCCCAATTAAAAATTTAATAGGGCTGTTTAGAAATAGAGAATTCTGTCTTTAATTTTTAACACACACACACACACGCACACACACACACATACACACACACACACTCCTAATTTAGGGTCCTGAGAGCTTTGCATCTTTTACAAATCTTCTCCTTAACTGAAATTGCTTAAAGTAGCTAATATCTGGACCCCTTATTCAAGTATTTTGGCATTACAACTGTCATTTGTTTTAATTCCAATGGAAAAGTTTATTCAAGCTTACATACAGACTAAAGTTTCTTAACCCAGAGTTAGTGGTTTTCAAAAGCCTATGTATTTGTCAAATGTAGTTCGAATTTTTCCTCAGGCACTAAAAAATGACACTAATATTCCCAATAGACATGGACACAGGGAGGGGAACATCACACACTGGGGTCTGTTAAGAGGTAGGGGGGTGTCTAGGGGAGGGATAGCAGGAGGTGGGGAGATTGGGGAGAGATAACATTAGGAGAAATGTATAATGTAGGTGACAGGGGGATGGAGGCAGCAAACCACCATGGCATGTGTATTTCTATGTAACAATCCTGCAAGATCTGCCCAAGTACCCCAGAAATTAAAGTGTAATAATAATTAAAAAATGAAAAAAATATTCCCAACAGAATATATTTAGAATTAATAATGATAGCCAAAATTTTTACCATGTGCTTGGCCCTGGCCCAAGCACTTTACTTGTATAACTTATTTGGACTTCACAGCAGTCCATAGAAGTAAGTAAAATTACTTCAACAATGAGCAATGAAGTCATATAACATTTCTGCATCCAGAATCCTGTCTCTTCCATCTAGTTGATCAATTACTCTTATCCTGTGTTAATGACTGCCAAATAACAATTTGAAACAAAGATTAATTTATTGGATTGCCTAGCAAGGGTGGTCTGCATTACTCAGCTATGAGCAGTTCTTGTTAGGCAGAAAGTAAAATAATCAGATTTAAAGTCAAAAGAGGAAAAAGACAATATTCTGAGCCCAAGCCTCTGGATTGTTTACATCCTGTTTTGTAATAGTGGCTTATAGGCTTTTCAGCATTGCTACAGAGAAGCCTCTTTTCCAACAAGTCCAGAATGAGTTGTGTAAGATTTGCAATCCCATCACTGGGTATATATCCAAAGGATTATAAATCATTCTATTATAAAGACACATGCACACTTATGTTCATTGTGGCACTGTTTACAATAGCAAAGACCTGGAACCAATCCAAATGCCCATCGATGATAGACTGGACAAGGAAAATGTGGCACATAGACACCATGGAATACTATGCAGCCATAAAAAATGACGAGTTTGCGTCCTTTGTAGCGACATAGATGAACCTGGAAACCATCATTCTCAGCAAACTGACACAAGAACAGAAAATCAAACACTGCATGTTCTCACTCATAGGCTGGTGCTGAACAATGAGAACACATGGACACAGGGAGGGGAGCATCACACACTGGGGTCTGTTGCAGGGGACTAGGGGAGGGACAGCAGGGGGTAGGGAGTTGGGGAGGGATAGCATGGGGAAAAATGCCAGATATAGGTGATGGAGATGGAGGCAGAAAACCACATTGCCATGTATGTACCTATGCAACAATCCTGCATGATCTGCACATGTACCCCAGAACTTAAAATGCAATAATAATATATATATAATATATATATATATATATATTCCTGTGGGCCTAGGGCCATCCGGCTACACACAAATGTTTAAAGTTTTGAGAGATTTCTATTTAGCATCATGCATATACCATGTGGCAACAGATCTGTGTATGGAGTTTGGCTGGAGTAAAATGAATGTGAATCAGATGCTTCTATATTTCTCTATTCTCTGAGAGCATAGGCATACTCACCACAAAAAAGACCATAGGAGATGAACTCTAGTCATTTCTAACTTGCTTACAAGCATTCTATTTAGAAATTTTTCTGCATATAGTGCTCCTCGATATTATATGAAAGACACAATAAACTATGAAGAAAAATTTTGTTGATTCTACTAGGATTCAAAAACCTGGAAGCCAGGCATGGCCATATCACTACTTAAGAAAAAGAAAAAAACAGAATAAAAGAAAAAAATGATAGCTATTTCAGATTACTTGAGCCTGGTTCATCTTGGGCTCCTCTGTCACTAGCAAGCGATATGTTCCTAATTCCCACTGGTTCAGGTTTATCTTCCTGCTTGTTTAACAGCAAGACATGAAGACAGCATTAAAAGTGTGCTATCGGTTGGTAGAGTTGCTGCAAAAATCTCATCCCAAGAGCTGCTTCATGCCAATCATCTAGGTTGGGATGAGGGAAAGGAAGACATCACCCCAGTTCTCTCCCTCACCAGCAGCAGCTTGCCACAGCAACAGCAAAGCCACCAGAAACATGCACTGCTATATCTGGTTGGATATGAAGGAAAACCTCACTCAGAGTAGAAATAAGACATTGTCTATTAGGTTGCTTCCTTCCATACCCCCCCCCCCGTTTTCCCCAGAATTATTCGTTTTAATAAAACAATTGTTCCCTGAATTTCCCTTTCAAAAACATTTTCCTGGAAAGGACAAGCACTCAGTCATATTAATTTCCTGCTTAAAACTTTCCAACTGATTCTGACCCTTTATCAAATGCTACACTTCAGTGACAACTTACTGGAAAAGAAAGTTGCCTAAATACATAAAAAATGCACTAATTTCTATCTTGGGCATTAAAATCTTTCTAAGAGAATGTAATTAGTTGTTCACACTGAAAATGTACTCCAGTTTTACAACTCCTGTGATTTTATAACTGACCCCAGAAGACATAAAAATTCAGAGTAATGCAAACCCAATTACCAAATACTATCTAATGTAGAGAAGCAATAGAAAAGCATCAGTTAGGGCCCAACAGGGTAGTCAGCAAGCCATTATGAAATCTGAAGTTGGGACAACTTCCTAGCGTTTCTGTTACTGAAAACCAATCTATGATGAAAATTGAGGAACAGACAGCAAAGACACATTTTCCTTCAAACCCACAGTATTACAATAGCCTAGATATAACCAACAGTTGAACAGACACCAGCAGAGTTAATTGAACCAGCAACTAAGAGTCAGAAATTTACCCAAATATCTCTGCTCAGTTTTTATTCACAAGATTCTAGGTTCACCTGATACTATCTATTTTTAGCATCACGAAATTAGTATAGATTTACTCTTCAAGTTGTTTCACAGGTAGCAAAAATAGCAAAGACCCAGCCTCTATAATCTGAGAATTTATTCTCTAGATACAGAAGAATGCTTCAACAGAAAATAATTTGCAAAGAATTATAAAACAATATAACAACCATAAAGTAGTATCTTATGAATTTAATACATATAAGCTGAAGACTTACATTTGAAAGTAATCAAACTAGGATAAGTTTAGTCAGAAAAGACCTCCTAAAGGAAGAATGTTTTGTAAGACATTTTAAAGGGACTTAACAGACATTAATTTTCAGTGGGAAGAATGGAAATTACCAGCAAAGTCAAAGATATTGTATTATTTCTAGAGAAAAGACTATGATGTAGAGAGATAAAAGAGGAACTAACCAGACCTGAGAATGTAGCAAACCCTGTGGAAAGAAATGCTGTAATGTGGAATCTGAAATTCAATTAAATTTCTTGCATGTTAGTTAGTTTTATATTTGAAATAATACAGCTCCTCTTAAACAGGAAAATCTATAGAAAACATTCACATAAAACTTTAGGAAATTTTGTAGCATCTATATTCCCTCTAATTATATAAGTAACAACTGTTCATGGTAAAAACATTTGAAAAATATAGTAAAGTACAAAGAAGAGAGTTAAAAGCTTCCATAGTACCGCTATTTAGACATAACAACTGTTAACTCCAGTCTTTCAATTTACTCTGTTTATGTGTGTGTGCATGTATATATGTGTGCATTCAGGATGCCCTTTTGTACACAAAATTGGACATCTTACTGCACTTACCATTTTATATATTTTTTTCCACTTTCAATATTTTAAAACTAGCAGTCTGCTTTATGTGACATTTCTCATAGGACTTTTTGTCATTCTGATTTCATTGATGCTTATTTTTTTTTCAATCTCCATTGTGTTTGGCAAGTAGGAAAAAATGCAAATAAATCCCTAGTTATATTGTTTGAAAGAAATAATCCTTAGCTGAAGAAATCTCTTAGGTTGATAGGAACATATTGTGGTTTCCTAGAATAAAATATTCAGAGGTGACTAAGTTAGTAAAGATTTGATACATTCTGATTCTGCTGGGCAATAAGGGACTAACCTCTTGTTCTAAATATAGTTTGTCTTGGCTTCAAATTAGTGAAGAGACACTTTTGTTTACCATTGTCAATGTCATTATCAAACTCATTTTTGAAAGAAGTGTGTCATCCCAGGGCATAGAGTCCTCAGTGATTTCATTGGTTCAAAAAGGTTGCATTGTACTATTTTTCCATCACCCTCTAAATAGTGTGACATGGACCAAAGTCAAGCATGTCTCCTTCGAAAATCAGCTTATCCCACTCAGGCACAAAAGCAGTAGTTCATTTTTACTACATCTCCACGGGGGACATTTGATTCAAAAGAGAGATTTAAAAAGCACTATTAGGTTAAATGTAGTTATTCAAGGTAACAATTCTTTTTCTTCATGAAAAAAAAAAAAAAGTTATTTCTATTTTGCATTTGAGTCTCTTATTGAGAATTTCTGTTAGTTTGTTTGCTTCAGTATTCTCCATAGTAACAAACACAGGGAAGCAGCTTTTCCCTTTGTAGTGAATGATCCACAAATAGAGAAACACAACATTGGAGACTGTTTCCCTATCAACTAATGAAGCTTTCCTCTGGAGATGCTTATGTGCCCAGTAGCCTTGGTAAGGTGACATGAGCAGACAAATATTATATGCTTTGCTCTCCCTCTATTTCTGAAAACTTATTGTTACAGGAAATAGAGCATTTCAATACAGAATGAAAATAACTTCAAGTGAGAAGGCCTCTATGCTGGCAGCTACACATAACTATTTACTTTCCTCTACCATGTAAGGTAGGGTGACCTTTCCAAAGCCTGGCAGCTAGAAATAGTCAATGAAATGCTGGCAACCTTGGCTGATGACTTAGTTGTCTTAAGTGAGAAAATGTGTATAAACATATTGCTTAGGTTTGGACACTTGCAAAAATATTAAAAGAAAATATTTCTAGAATCTACATAAATGCTTACAGATTTCTATATTAGACACTACAGAGGGAAATTTTCAGAGACTGGCAATTCCTTTCCTACACAACAACATGTGTTTCTTCTATGTAGATAAAAGAAAAGCAAATCAACTTCCTCGATATTACAGTGAGAACTGGTTCAGCTGGACCTATGCTAGTCAAACCAAAACAGTCACTTAAACTCTATGCCATAGGGCTCACAGGATTCCAGAAAACAAACAAACATTAAAACACTTTCTGAGGTGAGCTACATTGAAGAAACATACTACAAATCTAAAAATGAAAACAACGGGTCAGTTTTTTTCTGCACATTTCTTCAAACCATTGTAACTCTATGTACAAAAGAGCTATATACAGGAATGAAATAAACACAAAGGCAGAGGTAAAGGCTTAGCCCAAGTCAATGCACAGAGATAGAGCGTGAATTCTCTAATTTTTTTTAAGTTGTTAGCTAGTTGGACATTTCATAGAAATACATTGAGTCAAAAATGAGTTGACTCAGTAAAATAAATATTTTAATAGGATAGAACTTACAATAAAAACAATCCGGGACCAGGCGCGGTAGCTCATGCCTGTAATCCCAGCACTTGGGAAGCTGAGGTGGGTGGATTACCTAAGGTCAGGAGTTCAAGACCAGCGTGGCCAACATGGTGAAACCCCGTCTCTGCCAAAAATACAAAATTAGCTGGGCATGGTGGTGGGCACCTGTAATCCTAGCTACTCAGGAGGCTGAGGCAGGGAGAATTGCTTAAAACCCAGGAGGCTGAGGTTGCAGTGAGCTGAGATCGCACCACTGCACTCCAGCCTGGGTGATAGAGCGAGATTCCATCTCAAATAGTAATAATAATAATCTGGCATTTACTTAAATTACGCAACACTATATGATGATGAGGCCTAAGCTGTTATAACAATACACATATTCTAAATACTATCTTAGTATTGCCAAATTAAGTGCTTCTAGAGTTCTCTGGAAGGAGAAGAAAGAGGAACCCCTAAAGATTAATGAACTCACAACACAAAAGAATCTAGATGCTGGGTGTGGTGGCTCACACCTGTAATCCCAGCACTTTGGGAGGCTAAGGCAAGTGGATCACGAGGTCAGGAGTTTGAGACCAACCTGGCCAACATGGTGAAAACCTGTCTCTACTAAAAATACAAAAATTAGCAGGGCGTGGTGACAGGCGCCTGTTGGCGGGCACCTGTAATCCCAGCTACTTCAGAGGCTGAGGCAAGAGAATCACTTGAACCCAGGAGGCAGAGGTTGCAGTGAGCTGAGATCACACCACTGCACTCCAGCCTGGGCAACAAGAGCGAAACTGTCTCAAAAAAAAAAAAAAAAAAAAAAAAAAAATCTGCCTTTCCACTTCTGGGAAATGGGACTCCATGATCTAAAGGCTCAAGAACTAAGAACCACAAAATTTCTGCCATTCCACCATCACCTCCCCTCAGGGCTGCCCTGTACACCTCTAGGGGAGGGGCTGGCACCATTCAGATTCTAGATCATGTGAATGGAGGCCACTGGAATAGTGCAACATGACAGAGGTGAATCCTGGCCAGTGAAGAACATAAGCAGGAGTCGGCTGCTGTTTGCACTCCTCCTCTCCCATTCGTACTTTGACTTTCCATTCAAACATTTATTCAACAACTATTTGTGGAGAACCATATCAGTCAGGACTCTTTAATGAAGGTGTCAGAAAACCAAACTCCAACTGGCTTAAACAAAAAGGGAATTTATTGTTTCGTATATACAGGCTTTAAATGAATAGCTGCTGTCATCAGAATTACACGTTGCTCCCTATCCCTTCGCTCCGCTTCCTCTGTGTTGACTCTAATTCTCTGACAGTGTTTGGGTCATCCTCGTGACACAGTGGGCAGCACATCAGTCTTATTATTTGATAGAACTTTGTAAATTATTTGATGCTGTACGAATTACTAACAGACAAAATTCTCCCAGTTAATGATCATCCCATTCTCCTAACTTTAGTATTAATTCCAAATTCAACATAATCATCTTGTGAGAACATTAACCCATTATTCAGTAGGCAAATACGTACCTTAAGGAATAATCTCAAAGTCACACAATCTTAGATAAAACAGAGGCAATGCAGTCTGAATCGGGCTTGTTGGGGGTGGAGTTGGGCACCAGCATTTTTAATAGCTCTGCAGGTGATAAGACCAGTGGCCTGAGCATTCAACAGATAACATTGAGAACTAGTTTGTCTACATTTGTGAAAGGTTTAAAGCAATTCAGTAGTCATTATGACATTAAAACATATTTAAGTTATACAACTGAGAAGAGTTTATTGGAAATGAAGTCCTAAGAATGGATGTTACAGGTTTTCCAGAACACCTAGGGTCTTTGGATAGCTTCTATTCACATATAATTTTAGCACGAAATCAGGGTAAAGCTTGAAGCTGCTGTTTGAATTGTTACATGTGTGTAGGGATAGCATCTGATATATTAACATATGAGTTTTTTACTTCCAGTGTTTCCCTCTTTCCTTCTCATTCAAACAGAGGATTCCTAAGGAGAAGGGTGAAACAAGGCAGAAAGCACAAAAGTCTCAATTTTTCTAGGTTTGGCTTTCAAATGCCTAAGAAATTAAGTAGAAAATATCTAGAGTAAAGACAAACTATTTGGAAGAAACAGGAAAGAAAGATTCTATATCTGTCATCTCCACACCTTCCCCACCACACACACACATGCACGCACACACACACGCACACATGCATACATGCACACATGCCCGCACACACGCCCGCACGCACGTAGATTGGGAATAGGTCTTGTATTGATCATGATAGCAGAGACTTTGGAAGGTCTTACATGTAGGATGCTATGGGTCTATGACTCCTGGAAAGAAGGCATAATTGTGGTAAGCCTAAGCAGATGAGACTAAAGAAAGCTAAGTCTTCCATGCTCCCCTCTCTCCAAAATTCTCTGTTTAAATGAGAAGGAAAGAGCTTGGTACAAAAATAGCAAAAATTTTCCTAAGACCCACTCACCTCCACCAAGATTGTCATAGAATTAAGAGAGGGAAATGAACAAGTTAACTGAGCCATGTGGATACCAACAGGAGAATTCTGAACTGTCTAGCTTCAGCAAGACCAAGACTAAAGTTCTTGGTAATCTGACAAGTGTTCATCTTTGTTCTGGGGGAAAAAAATGAATTTGACAAATATGGACTGTCATTTGGAGAGTGAAGGACCATGAAACTTGGGCCATTCTTTACAAAAACAATTTGTACACATTACAGGGAGAAGTAAAAAAGCAGGGGGTTATTGACAAAGACTTTGTATCTATTCATAAAAGTGCTTATATGCTTGTGTATTAGTTATCTACTTCTGCTTAACAAATTATCCCAAAACTTGCTGGCTTTAAATTATAATAATTGTTTATTATCTCACACAGTTTCTGTGGATTGAGAATTTAGGAGTGGCTATGCTTTCATTTTAGCTCGGTCTTTCTTGAGCGTCAAGATGTCAGCTGAGACTACAGTCAGATGAAGGTCTGATTGTGTCTGGAAGATCTGCTTCTAAGATAATTCATTCATTCACATGGCTAGCATGTTCACCTTGGTTGTTGGTGGGGGACCTCAGTTCCTCTCTGTAAAGCTGCTTGAATATCTTTAGAACATGGTAGCTATTTTCCTCCAGAGGGAGAGATTCAAGAGAAGGCAAGGCGAAAGCCACATTTTCTTTCATAACCAAGCTTCACAAGTTGCTCACTGTCATTTCTCCCAAGGTCCTATAGATTACAAAGGTAAAACCTACTGATAACAGGAGGAGAGTATACGAGATCAAGAATGCCAGGAGGTAAGGTGCCATCTCAGAGACTGGCTACCACAGCTTGCTACTTTGTAATCTTTCCATTAGAGAGTGAAAGATGCTTGCCCCAAATGAGAAAGGAAACATTCTAATTAAATGTCATTTCTGTCAACCATTTCAGATATAAATCAGGAAGGCAGCTCACTTCACTCTCTAAGGGAATCAGTGAGTAAACTGTGTTCTTTGAGCTTCACTCTGAATGCATTCATTTTTGTTGGTTTCCCAAAGACAAAGCATCAGATGGATAGGGGAAGCTTCATCATCACTGCTTAGACCAAAGAAATAAAAATGACACCTCATCAGCAATGGATTAAAAAACACTGTGGATGATGTCTGAGTTTTATTTAATTTTATTTGGAATAGAAAATAAAAGGAGAATTGCTGTAAAATTCTTCTGATAGTCTGTTTCTTAAAATCCTGAACCTTTCACTCATTGCCTTATGAAAATTGCCAACCACCTTAGAATCTGGTAAGGAGAATGAACTTTTTCCTGAGCTTTGTCCAGGAGTTCCCAGAAGTAACTAGTAAACACCAGTGACTAAGGGAGAATTTTTCTACTCTTTCTTTCTGTGCCTTGATATTCTATAAGCCCCTAAATCCTTTATATAACCGTGGAAAGGGGTGAAGCTTAAACAGAAGAATGAGAATTTGAGCTAAAATTAAGATGCAGAAAATTAATGTAGGTTATGTTTCTTTTGCATATGCATTTTGGACTCATGTCCAAAATTTCTACTTTCCAAGTATTCAGATAAAATTTAAACCAATGCTTGAAGTAGAACACAAAAATATTACTTTCATCTACATAAAACAATTGGGTGACTCAATCCATTGGATCACTGCATTTAGTCAATTCAGTTTTTTAAAACAAATCTTCAAAGAAGTTATAAACAAAACAATATAGTAGTCTTGCCTCTATCAAGAACAGCAACAACAAAAGAATAATTTACATGATGAAAACTACATGAGTCACATTTTTTCACCTCATTTATTTGTCTCTCAATGAAGCTGAGAATTGTGCATGAGAACCTCCAATTTTCACATGAGAAACCTGAGGGTCAGAAAGGTTAAATAACTTACCGAAGGATATTTAGTAAAGCCAGTATGTTAATTCGTTTTCACACTGCTGATAAAGACATACCCAAGACTGGGTAATTTATAAAGAAAAGAGGTTTAATTGACTCACAGTTCCACATGGCTGGATAGGCCTCCCAATCATGGCAGAAAGCAAGGAGGAGCAAGTCACATCTTACCTGGTGGCAGGGAAGAGAGACAATAAGAACCAAGTGAAAGAGGTTTCCCCTTATTAAAACCATCAGATCTCATGAGACTTACTCACTATCATGAGAACACTGTGTGGGGAAACCGCCCCCATGATTCAATAATCTCCCACTGGGTCCCTCCCACAACATGTGGGCATTATGGGAACTAAAATTCAAGATGTGATTTGAATGGGGAGACAGCCAAACCATATCAGCCAGGATTAGAATTCCCAATCTCACAGTCTGAGTTCATTTAAGCACATTGTTTCTCAGAAAGTGGTCTGTCTTTGTTGAACACAAGGCAAATTCAGATACTTTGAGGAAAATATTTACAATAAAGACATAGAAGGAGAAAAATAATTGACCATCACTATCAATTCTAACAAGTACCCACTGTGCCCAAAGTATTCTAAGGGTTTTTTTTTCTTTTCTTTTCTTTTTTTTTTTTTTTTTTGAGACGGAGTTTCGCTCTTGTTACCCAGGCTGGAGTGCAATGGCGCGATCTCGGCTCACCGCAATCTCCGCCTCCTGGGTTCAGGCAATTCTCCTGCCTCAGCCTCCTGAGTAGCTGGGATTACAGGCACGCGCCACTATGCCCAGCTAATTTTTTTTGTATTTTTAGTAGAGACGGGGTTTCACCGTGTTGACCAGGATGGTCTCGATCTCTTGACCTCGTGATCCACCCACCTCGGCCTCTCAAAGTGGGTTTTTTTTTTTCTTAATCATATACGCTCCAAAATTGAGCACTGTGAGACAGCAGCAGCAGAAAATGAAACGTGACACTTGAAATAAAAAATTCCTTACCATACAGTGAGTTTTGCAGTCCAAACTATTGATTGCAAAATTGCTTAAGCAGGATGTAAGGAAAAAAACTTGCTCATTAACCAGCTCACCTAAGAGAAACTCTCAGAAGCCTTCATTTTTCATGGATTCTTCAACTACCATATTTCCTCATCCTCATCTGGTTGCAGATGTAGAAACCATTAAACATTTGTACTGTGCCAAAGGTCTTTTTATCCATGTCTTTAATAGAGAAACTGAGGCATAAGGATTCAACTTTTCTTAGGCCACACAAATGGAATTAGCCAAAAAATTTTGCCTCGTGACTTCAAACACAGCACTTTACTTATTCTTGCAACCTAGTCATACGTCTAAAGTTTCCCAGTCTTTTGGAAAATAAGATAGTTCATATAAAAATGTTTTTTAAGATGATAAAAATGATGCAGAAGTAATTATTGTTTTAGTACATTTGCTTTGGAGTTAATATTAATCTAGTTCAAATTATGTAATTACTATTTTATCACTTCATTCTTTGCTGCCATATCACTGCTTAGAAATCTTCTGAAATGGCTTACTGCAAACCTGAGGAAAGGGGGATGGCTGCAGGAAACACTTTTTTAAGTGGTAATTCGGTTCTCAGATGACTTTTTTCAGTATTTCTGTACCTCACCAGTAGCATGCTGGCATTGGTGAGAAAACAAAAATAATTATGTAACTATTATGAAACTTCACATTCGACAGTACTTTTTACTTTCCAAATGTGAGGAGGAATAATCAGTCCCCTTGTCTATATGGTTTTCTCCAGAGTATTTGCTTAGAAAGACATAAAAATGAAATTTATAGCATTCTTTCCAAGTGCACCCACAATTCACAATTTTCTTGCTCTTGTGGGTCAGATTTGCTGTGCAATTTAAAAGCCAAAACCCTTCCCGCAAAATTAAAAAAAAAAAAAGACTGAAATTCCACCTAAAGCCCAAAACAGCTTTTTTAAAAGTGAAATGTTTAAAAGTGTAGCATATTTACGTTTCATTTCACTCTCTTCACTTAGTGTTTTGGAAAATATCAGAAGCAGAATTAGTACCAAAAAATCCCGCCATAAAAAAACTTTGTTTCTAAGGTTGTAGAAAATGCTGAAGCTCCCATGTAGGATGACTTCCATCAGTTCTTTTTTCTTTTTTTTTTTCTTTGAGAAAGAGTCTCGCTCTGTCGTGAGACAACATATACGACTGCACTTTAAACATAAATCATGCAAATTCCTCAATTATTTGAATGTTTGACCTCTGAGAAATGTGCCACTACCTATTCAAATGTGATTTTATTTTATTAGATGTGTCTGAACTTTCAATAGAATCTAGAATAGAAGTAGATAAAATTTCAATTTCCTTACTGAAAGTGTTTTATATAGTTCTTATATTCAACAGAAGACAAATGCAAATAGGTCTGAGGGTCACACAGAACCCGCTAATACCCCAGGGAAGAAAAGCCAGAGTATGCTTATTGGTTTTTCCTAACCATTTTCTTTATGGGTTCATTTCACATCAATCTCACACCTTGGAAAAATATGGGTCTGAAGGGTTGCTTGAATGTGAAATTTTCCTCTTTATAACATGGAATAGAAATTGAGGGCTTCTGATATTGTCATGGAAATGACTCTTTGTAAATACCGCTCAAAGCCCCATTTCAAGCCAGAATGAGCTGGAACAATGTTTTCTTTTTCTTTTCAATTATGAGATTGAAGTAAGGTTGAGAGAGAGAAGTTCTGGTCAAGACAGTGGAAAAAAAGGGGGAGGAGGAAGAATGTGATATTCCTGAGAGAATTTCTCTCACTTATGCCATTAAACTGGGTAGCATAGTTTCATTCATCAGATCAAAAAAAGATGTTTGTCTCATCTCAGGTACACAAATACCAATTGTTGGGAACTAGAGAGAAAAAGCAGGAAAAATAAGAACAAGGAAATGGGATGGATCACTTGACTACAACCCTCAATTTTAAAAATATTGAGTTTTATACTTGAAATTATGATGCACACACAAACAAGAAAATTCTACTTTCGACATAAGTAATTTTTTTAAACTAGGACTCACAAAATAGATGTTTCAGCAAATATTTAAACACCTAATTAAATTACTGTTGATTTAATATTTGTATCATGTACAACTTTGTTTTCTTCTAACTGCAAAGGAATTAACCTTTAGATCACCCTAGCAAGAGGAAATAGAATAGATTGAAATCAGGGAAGTGATAATAAATAAAAATGTTATTTTAAAAATACCCTCATGCTGAGACTATAAATTGGATTTCAGGTTTTATTATCTCAATGTTATGCTAATCTCTAGCCTTCTTAGCGATTAAAAAAAAATAAAAATGCAATAGTCTTCCCCACTTCAAACAAATCAAACATTTTTGGAGAAACAAGCTTAGGAAAAAATTCCTGGATTTCTTAAGATGTAAGGACAATTTAGAGCTAACAATATTGGTTCTGGTGCAAAGCCTGGTGTTCCCAAGTCATAACACAGTCCATATCTTGCACCTCCCTTTAAGGGCTTATTCTCTTATAAAACACTCTACTGAGTCTTTTAACACTTGTTCTTTGAGTCCAGGGAGCAGGTGAAGGAAGATTTCTCTAAAATAATTGTTCATACCTTCCATCCATTGACCTCTCCTTTCATTGACAAGAAAGGTAATGTCTTGCCTCTGCTAATAGGCTTGGGAAATATTTCTGTAGGTCAGCTACCTTATGGCAACTAGAGTATATAAAGCATCTTAGAATGAGCGATAATGAACTGTTACTACTGTCAACATTTTCATTTGAAAATGGCCCAGCTTAATGAAATGAGTATCTAAACTAATTTGAATTCCATTACCTTGATTTTGCAAAACTGGCACCTTAATGCCCAAGGGCAACTCTTATATCCTAGCCATCTTTCCAATTGAAGTTGGTAGTACTCAGCCTCTTAGGTGAGGCCGCTCTGTTTCTATGTTAAAATAAAACCTGCAATTAGCTTTGCAGCCTCACTTTGTAATTCAATTGTGTCCACCCCAGTTGGAGAATGGAGTGATTTGCTATTCTCTCTATTCAGTGATATGCCTTCCATTTAGAGGCACGTTCATAAATGTTTGAGAAGTGTGCTTTTAACATTAATCAAGAAATTACATAAAATGAACTGAGTATAACCACTATTGAAAATTAATATTTAATACCTAGCACTTACAAAGATAGCTTGATTCCATCTTCATCAAGCCTAGGAACAAAACAAAGCATTGAGTAATCCATTAAAAAAGATTGCTCCCATTTTCCAGAATAGGAATTAAAGCAAAAATAAGAGAAAGAACTTTCCAAAGATGAAGAGGAATACTTGGATGAGGATTCAGGAGACACCCAAATCCTAGATATTTCTGACACTGGTTTAAATTTCTCTCTTTTTCAAGGGGAATGAGTCCTTTCTCAGCAGCTTCATGCCAATATCAGGACTTATGAAATGGTGGGAAAATAGGGCCTTTTAAAGAAGGCTGATCTTGTAATGAGTGATAAAAAAAACCTGGAGCTTAATCCTATTAATCAATCAAGCCTGAGGTTAAAATGTGAAATGTGCACAGTTCTTTAAAGTTTATAAAGCTTTTTTAGTAATACTATCCTCCTTAGCTATTTCTTTTTCTTCACACTACTTATCAACACCTGAAATATACCTCTATCGGTTTATTTCTTTATCATCTTTTTCCTATTGTTAAAATGTAAAGTCCATAAAAGCAGGAATTTTAGTCTGTGTTGTTATATCCCCAGCACCTGGAATAAAGTTTGACACATAGTAGACAGTAGGTGTATCAGGTAAATACATGGATACATACTATTTCAGTTGAACTTTGAAACCCACTGGAAAAAAAAAAAGAAAAGCATTTCTTATTCTCTTTACAGATGAGAAAACCAAGAACAAATTATTTATGACAGTATAAATAGTTACTGGAACTATCAGGAAGGTTAGAGTTAATGGAAGACTCCTTCTAGTGTTATTTTGCTGACTTGTATAGATGAACTAGACTATCGGTAGCCAAAGATTTACTGTTGTCAGAATCAGTCCATTTTGACTTTCCATGAAGATTCATTTAAGAGAAAAAAGAAATAATTTCATATCCTTCTTTAAAACTATAGCTGTCAATGTTTCTTAGCTTTTTCTCTTTACTTTCCTATATTAAATTGACATGGGAAGGTGTTTGTTGACTCATTACCCACTTTGTATTTATGACTTTCCTCCTGGTATTTTCTTTTCTACCCTATGTAATTAGCATGGCATACAGATGTCATTTATTGAGTCCTTTTTACACAATGCTAGTATTTTCTATTTGTCCACTCACAATAAGTAAGCCACAGATCAATCAGGCTCCAAAGCCCAGCCTCTTTCCACTCCAACATGCTGCCCCCATGGAAGACCCAGCTCCTGAGAAGCAGCCCCGGAAGCCTCAAAACAGAGCCCACCATCACCCTTAACAAGGGAGTTCAGCAATAGTTAACCCCATCTGGTTAGCCACAGGGGTGTTGTGGTCTAGGGGTTCTATATGGGCAACTGGAGACCTCATTTTCAGTACTCCAGCATCCATGACACTTCCAGGGTGTCTGAAAATTCCAGAGGACTTGATTTAGGATTGAGATGAGAAATAAAAGAATAATCCAGCCAATAGTGATTCTGGGAGGACTCTGTCCCTGGGAGTACTGACAGGCTCAAATTGATCTTTCCTCCCTCCTTCATCAGAGACACCAAAAATTTTTGTAGGAATACTTATATTTTTGTGTTTTTGTGTTTTCTTATATTTCCACACCCTGCACCTTCTTTCCTTTTCTTCTCTATGAAACATAGGGTTTCATTAATCAGTAGTGAGCAGTTACAGAAGATGAGCCCTTAAGACTCTTGTGTCCCTCCCAGCATTGGTGCTAATGCTGCCTCTAACCTGGTGCATAACAGTACCCATCCCTGCCCCAGTCCAATGGTAAGAGCATGTCTCTTACCTGGTGTGCAACAGCACCCATCCCCATCCCAGTCCAGTGGCAAGAGCACACTTCTTACCTGGTGCATAACAGCACCCATCCTCAGCCCAGTCCAATGGTAACAGCACAGAGGCTCCTTCCAACCCACTGCAAAGAGCAGGGCTGGGGGGATTCTGATAAGTTTCTTTCATCATGCATGCTGAGCAGACCATGAGAATAAATTCTTTCTGAACCTGACCTTCAGTTACTAACAGTTTGTGAAGTCATTTGAGAAAGGAACTAAGCTAAATAAACATGGTTTCATTGGTGGATTTACTACACTTTACAAGCAAGATATATTAATAATTCCTTGGTATAAGGCCAAGTTCTGGGCTCTGCCAGTCCTCTGCACATATATTAAAACAAATGGGAGCCTCACCCTAAGTGTCCAAGGACAGGGCAGGGCTCAGGCTATTCCTTCCCATTGTTAAACAGTGGATGCTGTGTTGAGCTTTAGTCTGGACCAGATAAAAATGATGCTAAGAATGTTCATCAGTAAAGATGAAACACAGGTTCAAACAGCAGAATGAGACTTGCCAATCAAAGTATCAAGGAAGGACAGGGAGTGAGTTCCTGCATCTCCGTCTTGTGAGTGAGTCTAGGTGCCTGTGTCCATGAAAATGCTATGAGTTCCTGCATCTCCAGATGACCAAAATATCTGTGAAAAGGTAGTTCTGTATGTGCCTGGATGTAAGACACAGAACTCCTTTATATTTGAGCCTGTTGAAGCCCCTTATACTCCATTTTAGACAAATATTGTTTAGGGAAGACCAATTTGCCTACATAGACCTCAATTTTAGTTGCTTGTAGAGGCAAATCTGATGAAATCTATGCTGTAAATAAATGGATCCAAGTACCCACTCCCTAGATATTCTGATATAATTGGCCAATGATTATACCCTGTAATCAATTTTTTTTCTGTGAACTCTCAGGTGATTCTAAGGTGCAGCCAAGATTGGAAAGCACTAACTTGATAAAATCAGTATTTTTTTTAGAATGGCAGATTTAGCAATTATTCTTAAAATTATGATAACCCCACAATGACAAATGTTGGATTTCATTGTTAATCTTTAATAGGTGACAATTTAAAAGTGTTTTTAAATACAATCAGTGGTCAAGTTGGTGATTATGAATATTTACCTCCAAGAGTCATAAAAAATAAAAATCCTCCCTAGTATTATACCAATTGGTGATTGATACTTGGATAAAATTTCTGATAACAGTATCTAGGGATGCCTTATAAGGTTGTTTAGGTTATGCATTGTACGACTCCAAGAATTTGTTGCATTAATACAATGTTCACATCTCATTGCCTAGCTAATATTAAGGCTTTTGTTATATTTAGACATATGTGGAAAGATGTTCCTCTGACCATTTTGCACAGAAATGATAGAAGTAGCTTTTTTCACTCAGTGGAGCTGACTTTTGCCTCTCAGTTGACACAGGATAAAATAGAATGTTCTCATGCTGACGCTGGAGACAGAATTTGTGGTGGATGTCTGTTCTTTATAGCAATCCAGCATCCCTGCCTCCTTTATCTGGTATTAGACACCCCACCCCTACTCTGCCAACAAACATGTAGCTTTTCCCCTGGAGGAATCCATCCCGTGTTGTCTGTATGTGCCCGGTCTGGCCCCTACCCTCATCGCCACCATGGGGGTGAGCACATGCTAGGTCTGGTCAGTCAAACCACCCCGACAGTGATTGTTCAACAATTGACATAGGACTCAAGTGGAGCCTATCAGAGTGGAGACAGGAGTTTTTTATCGGACCTGAGAAGATGCTCTCTCCATGGAGTATGTAAAGCTAATAGAATTTCTATTAGCAGAAGGTGTTAATTGTTCTCCAATATCTGTTCCCTCTTTTTTCACAATAATACAGTTTCAGCTAGGCAAATGGTCTTATACAATACATAGAATAAAAGCCTACATTTTCCAGTCTTTCTTGCAATGGCATGTAAGTGAAAATGTCATGAGAGCTCTCAGAAATCTTTTTTAAGAGACAGTTGCTTTGTAACCTTCATCATTACTTCTATCCTCATGCATCTGCTGCTTGGGACATGGACATCATGGCTGGAGCTCCATTTTGAACCAGAGATGGCAGGGCAGAAAGCTGTAATGATAGGCAGCTGAAGTCTTCATGGGACATAATTGTCTTACTTGCCCTGAATTGTTTACAACTAGATCCTTATGTGAGAGAGAAATAAACGATCTTGTTTAAGCCATTTAGCATTTTTCCTGTTACTTGCAGCTGTAATTAACTGCTGATTAATCTTGGTTAATTCATTTCCTTAATCAACATGTTCACCACACACAGAGACATTGCCTGAGCATGAAGACAACTCAGAGAAAGGCAGAGTAAAACCAAAAAGAATTCTGTTAATATAATTTGAGTCACCAGATCTAGTCATGCCTGAAACCATGCTATGTTTTGAGTTTTTTAGTTAAATAAACCAGTCCAGCCAGTCTATTTACTTTCTTGCTTAGGAGTTTAAAACTTGAGTTTCTGTCATACTCAACAATAGAAGTCCAGATGAATCTAGCAACAATGAGAAAGTATGCTCTCAATAATGTGTATGACATTATTTTGACCAATTATGGGCTCTAGAATTAGGAGTCGGAATCAATTTATCTTGATATCTCCAGATTGTCAAGAGACAGAGAGGTCTAAACTGACATCTGGATTATATTATCATCCACCTTATTCCTTTGCCAGGGGCATATTGTTTCCATTATTTTAAATACTACATGGATAGCTCCAGAGGCTTGCAAGACGTATGAAAACATTTCCCTGGAAATTAATAACACAGGAAGATTCACCTGGCTTCAAAGTACAGGAGGGACTGAAAGGATTTTGAAGGGTGAAATTGAGTGCCAGAGACCAGTTAGGAGTAGGAATTGAGATAACAGGGGCTTAGCGTTCGTGTGAACACATACAAAAAGACAACAGTTAAGAAAAATAAAATCTGACCTCTAGCTTTATCACATGTTCTGTCCTACTGGTAATTTATATTAGTAAAGTGGTTTGCAGTTCATGAAGTATTTTCACATACATTATCTCATTTGATACTTAATAATTCTTTGAAATAAGCAAAGTCAGTAACTAGTTTTACTATTTTACAGAAGTGAAAACAGGCTTAATGTGGTTATGGGTCTCACCCAAAGTCATGTTGGTGTCAGAGCAGGGGCCAAAACCCAGATTTTCTGATCAGCAGTCCAATCTGGAAGCACTGGCTCTCTCTGTACAAAGACCCACCTATAAGCAAAATTTTATTTTCAAGCAACTTCATTCAGTTTTGTTGGTGAATTCTACTTCAATGTTAGTCATTTCATTGTTCTCTTCTTACTCATGACCTGTCCAGAGCAGTGATGTAGGCTGAGAAACACAACTTTATCCTAATATGAATCATCTTTATAATGCAACACTGGAACCAAGGAGTGTGTGTGGGGGGACTGGGGGAGTGGAAGGAAGAACTACCAAACAGCAACAAAAACCACAACCTTTAGTCCCAGAGAATAAATTTATGTTAATTCAAAAAATCTTTTTCTCTGCTTACTGCCTCCAATATGAGATCACCTCTCATTCATTATGGCACCAGTAGGCCCGATGATTTTAATAATTTACCATTTCAAGGAGCCATGGAAAGAGAAAGGAAATTGCTTTTAGACAATGTGTTATTCAAGCAAACGGAAATGGTTTCTGAACCACAGAAAACAAATAAACATGCCTCTACCTGGAACTTCATTAATGTTTGCCTGTTGTCTGGCGCTGAAGGATGTGCCTGAAAACAATGGTGCAGTGTGTGCCTGGAGATTCTGAATGTTAGTGGGGCTCTCTGAACTCTAAAAGAAGAAGAGGATGACTGCGTCTAGGACCACTGAACTTGGATGAACTCCTAAATGCTGGGTGTGAAACCACATGCTAAATGTCTTTCCATACAGCAAAATAAGATGCCAAATCCTTAATAGTCAGCTCAGTTTTCATAACTTCCCAAGAAGCATATTTTATTATTACTCAAAATATAATGCAAGCATACCATGTATAGCTGTGGTGTAAGATAAGCATCATAACATTTATACTTGGTGCTCTGGTGACACTGTTAAGGCTTCTAAAAGAATTACCCATCTTCTGTTCTTATCATGTCTATTGATATACCTTTTATCCTTTGCTCATGAATTTAAAATTACGATGTTTGGAATTCTGTGGGATTCTGCTGAATTCCTTAAGACCATGGTCAAACACATAGCTAAATGGTTATCCTTTTCCATAATGTTATTCTTGGGCATGGAAAGGAGTATCTTTTTAATAAAGGAAAATTGGCAAGAGGATTTCTTTCAGTGCAGGCCTGGTTTGGCACAAAATGTGAGGTGTTAGAGATGCAAACATCTCATCCTCAGATCCATAGCTGGCAAAAAAACAAGAGGACACATTTCTCTGGCAAAGCTCGGCCATCTGCAGCACCACAGTGGGCCTCAAGTCTCTGGACTGACCTTCGATCAAGTGGTAGAAATCCAAAGTAAAGCAATGTGACCTGGCAAACAGAGGCTCCTGGAGCAGAGTGTGTGATTTCTTCCATTCCTACGGAGATCCTCATTTGGCTGGAGGTCCACCCGAGAGACCAAGTGTTTCCAGATATTTGGCAGAAAAAGAAATACTCTCTTTTCAACTTTCCCTAATTCAAAGAAATAGAATACTGACAAGAAAATATGAGTATCACCCATCTTTTTGATATAGCATTAATAGCTGTAGAGATTTTAGTGTTTACACAATAATGGTGCTAACAGTGGCTGCTTATAAGATCATTATAAGACTACATTTTTTCTAAGCTATAGGATATGATGATAGTCTATCACCTCTCAATATGTGTATGCATGTATCTATTCATATGTATATATACATGCATGTACCTGCATGTGTGTGACATGATGAAATATGAATGCATGTGCATACATGCACAGTGCATGTGTATATGCATGTGTGTGTGTATATACAAGTGGTATATTTAGCATGCAGGACTCACGAGGTATAGTCACAAAAAGCCATTTTCTTTTCATTTTCTATCTTCTGCTGTCTTTCACAGGCAAAGGACATCTTCCTCTTCCCATGGATAGAAATAAACAATCCCATACTTTTTCTAAGCATACCTAGGATATAGAAAATCCTGCAATCACTTTAAGTTGTAAAATATAATCCTTGATTCAGATATTAAAAATTCCAGCTGCACATATGAACCAATGTGGCAGAAGCTACCATGTCCTCCACCCAATTCCCCATTCCATTTACCAGGCAGGTACACCCATCTCTCAGTTGCTGTGAAGGTTATCTAGGCATGGTTTCCAGAGAGTTCTCTCAGAATTGCCCTTAGCTGGCAAGTATACTGCCTGGGAAATCTTGACCCCCTCACCACACACACATCAAAGACTGACTACAATGGAACAAAAAGCCAGCCTGTGGTTCTAGGAGAAGCAGTCTGCATACAAACCTGTCCCCTAAAGATGAGGCCAAGGCTAGATAGACATCACCTGAAATCACATACTTGCTCAGCTTCTCCTTCTTCATCCCCAACCTTACTGACTTTTTCTAAAGACCATTCCTTAAAATTTTGTTCTCCCCTGAATCCCGCTCTCAGATTCTGCTTCTAGAAAACTCAACCTAAGAAAACAAAAATATCTATTTTAATTCAAAATTAAGACTCCCTACCCTCCACTGAAAGCTGTAAGCAGAAAGGTTGCCAGCCTTAAGAGAAGGGAGGTGGCTAATTTCTTATTACATTATCTGCCCACCACCACCCCGCTCATGATCAGCTGGCTGCTATTATCAAACCATTTTCCGGTATCAACTGAAATGAACATATGATATATTTTTATTTTGAAGATTACAAATATACTGAAATTCATTGAGATTTTCTAGTGTTGACCATTCATATACTTCTGGTGGGAAAGAAAAAAGTACTTATGATGATGCTTTGTATATTTTGAGGCTGTATTTTGAGCACACACTCACATCCCTTTAGTTTCTACTCCTCTCTTCTCCACATTGATTTTATCTAGAATTTTAGTTCTGGATTCTTAAAAGCTTCCCCCAACCCCACCCACCCACTACCTTCGGTTTTTTAATTTTTTTAAGACAAAATAAACGAAAATATTTATTTAGTCATCCTTATTTTCCATATTTTTGGCTGCATCTCCTAGATTTATTTTTCTTCCTATTGGAGCACTTTCTCCAAGACGGTTTACAGAGTGGCTCTTTGTATAGCAAACTTGGTATAATTAAGAACATCTCCATTAGACCCTCCACGATGTTGAAATCTGGCTATTGGTGTCCTCTGTGTGGCAGATCCCCAAAAACAAGTTTGTCCTCTGTGTGGCAGATCCCCAAAAGTAATGCAGAAGCTATAGCCCCCAACCCTGTAGCCTCTGCATTACAACAATGAGCTTTCCAAGTGACCTCTTGTACTCCTCAGGTCTTGACCCCAAAAAGCACCTGAACTTGCTTTCTGCTGAGATCTCCTTACCTAGGAGGAAGCTCCTGGGAGAGGTTTCTTAAGATAACTCAAGCCTGGCTACCTTTACTTGACCCACAAGAAACTCATGTACCATTGGTATTCCAAATTGTCAGCTCCCACCACTTCCTGATTTATCTCCTCACTAGGGCCTTGATATGGTTTGGCTGTGTGCCCACCCAAATCTCATCTTGAATTGTAGCTCCCACAATTCCCACATGTTGTGGGAAAGATCCAGTGGGAAGTGATTGAATCATGGGGGCTAGTCTTTCCCATACTGTTCTTGTGATAGTGAATAAATCTCATCAGATCTGATGGCTTTATAAAGAAGAGCTCCCCTGTACAAGCTCTCTCTTCCCTGCCATCACATAAGATGTGACTTGCTCATTCTTGCCTTCTGCCATGATTGTGAGGCCTCCTCAGCCACATGGAACTATAAGTCCATTAAACCTCTTTTTTTAATTAAATTACCCAGTCACAGGTATGTCTATATTAGCAGCATGAAAACAGACTATTACAGGCCTCATGAGTGCTCTGCCCAACACCACACCACCCCCCACCCCTGAGAGGAAAAATACAGCAAACTCCTGGGTACAGACACCAGGTTCTTTCAACACTTTCTCACAGCTACTCCACTCTAGAATTGGATAGAGGCTTTGATGTTCTGTGGCTTAGGAAAACTTCAGCTTAGGAATTAGACAGCAGCCTTCCTTCTGATAGGTATCAGGCTAGAAATAATAGGAAAAATATAAAATGTTTAATAGAAAAAATAAGAAAGCAAATAATATAATCAGCTAATTTGCAGAAGGTGAGATTTCAGTGATCAATAAGCATAAGAAAGATAGGCAAACTCGGCCGGAACTGCCATCTTCCAGTAATTTGCCAAAATGATGAACACAAAGGGAAAGAGGAGAGGCACTCGATATATGTTCTCTAGGCCTTTTAGAAAACATGGAGTTGTTCCTTTGGCCACGTATATGCGAATCTATAAGAAAGGTGATATTGTAGACATAAAGGGAATGGGTACTATTCAAAAAGGAATGCCCCACAAATGTTATCATGGCAAAACTGGAAGAGTCTACAATGTTACCCAGCATGCTGTTGGCATTGTTGTAAACAAACAAGTTAAGGGTAAGATTCTTGCCAAGAGAATTAATGTGCATATTGAGCGCATCAAGCACTCTAAGAGCCGAGATAGCTTCCTAAAATGTGTGAAGGAAAATGATCAGAAAAAGAAAGAAGCCAAAGAGAAAGGTACCTGTGTTCAACTGAAGCGCTAGCCTGCTCCATCCAGAGAAGCACACTTTGTGAGAACCAATGGGAAGGAGCCTGAGCTGCTGGAACCTATTCCCTATGAATTCATGGCATAATAGGTGTTAAAAAAAAAAAAAAAAAAAAAGACCTCTGGACTGTAAAAAAAAAAAAGAAAGAAAGATAGGCAAACTCACTAGTGATCAATCAAACGAGGAGAAGTCATTACACACCAATGAAATCACAGGAAAAAAATATAAAAGCTGATACTACCAATGAGTAGAGAGAAAGTAGGGAAAGGGAATTTCCTACAGACATTGCTTGTGGAAGAACAAATTAGTATAACTACTTTGGAGAGTAATATGCCACTTCCCAGAAAAACTGAAAAGTGTGCATAGCACATTAATTACACTTCTAGACACGTCCTTCAGGCCTAGAAAGAAAATTTGTCTCTGTGGCCAAGAAGAATTCTACAAAGATGCTTTTTACTACACTGTTTTGAAACAGGGGAAAATGAAAAATAACCTAAATGTTTATAAGTAAGGAATAGATGAATAAATGATAGTTTATTTATACAATGGAATACTATGCAGCTGTTGAAATGAATGAATTAGATTTACATGGATAAATTTCAGAAGCATACTACTGAAGAGACAGAACCAATCTAAAGTTGCAAAATGGTACATTTGATTCTATATATGTAAACTTTTAAAGCACAAAACCATATATGTGCTCATGAACATACATATATAGAACAAAAGTATGAAAACCTTCATAAAAATGCTACCAGCAAATTCAGAAGAGTGGTGACTCCCAAGGATAGGTAAGAGGGATGGAAAACAGATGGGAAAAGGATAATAGCAGATGCATTCATAATACTTCCTTACAAACACCAAAACAAAAATGATCTGAAGCTAATAGACAAAAGGCTAATGTGTTAAATCTAGCAAGGTAGACACGTGAGTATCTGTTATGCTTATTTTCTGTATGTTTAGAATACTCAGCAACAGTAGAGTACAGGAATAAGTTTTGCTGACCATTTGGAGGCCAAACTTGTTTCTGATCTCTACTAAAGGCAGTTATGTCCTCTAGAACACATTTTGTTACTATTTTCAATCTCAGTTATATTCTTTGTAAATGAAAGGTAATAACATTTTGCCCCAGTCTGCTTCAGTGTTTGGAAGATGACAAAATAATATAGTAAAAAGCCACCTTGAAAATCATTAAGAGTTTAAAAAAAAAGTTTAAAGATATTGCTGTTTGTATGTTGACATGTAAAATATGAATATCCATCAAATATAATAATGCTAGTTCAGAGGCCCAATATCAACATATTGTACATCTTTACTGCGGGTTTCTTTTTTTCTTTTCTAGACATAGTCTTGCTCTGTTGCCAGGCTGGAGTGCAGTGGTGAGATCTTGGCTCACTGCAATCTCTGCCTCCCGGGTTCAAGTGATTCTCCTGCCTCAGCCTCCCGAGTACCTGGGACTACAGGCATGTGCTACCATGCCCAGATAATTTTTGTATTTTTAGTAGAGATGGGGTTTCATCATGTTGGCCAGGATGGTCTCTATCTCTTGACCTCATGATCCGCCCGCCTTGGCCTCCCAAGGTGCTGGGATTACAGGCGTGAGCCATGGCACCCGGCCCTACTATGGGTTTTTATATGGCTATTTTGACTCTGCAAAATTATTCTTGTCATGTTATTCTGTTCTAGTGGCTTGACAAGGAGAGGGAGAAAATTGGGCCCTATCATTCCTCCCAAATCTATCCTTGAAACACTCTAAGGATTTGAGAGTTAAAGCACAAAGGTCTACCAGCAACCACTGGGAGAAAAACACTGCATGTAAACATGGTGAGTTAGGAAATATCAGTTTCACAAAGAGGACCACTGGCTAAGAAGCACCATGTATACTTCTACTTAGAGCTTAAAATTTTCATTTTAAATTATACCTTTTGGAAAAGGATATAAAGTGAAGGGAGAACAATAGGAGCTTTTAGCTAGGGTACTCTTCTCAGTTGTGATCTTCTTAATAAATGAAATCTCCTCGAAAACATTTGTTAGATAGAAGCAATTAAGGCTGAGGCTCTATCCTCTCTCCACTAATTAATTACAACAAATGAGCCTGTAATGTGCATCATAACAACTTAATAAGCTGGACCAAACTATTTTAGATTCTGCCATGCCAGTATTTCATCATTGCTGGGCTATGTAAATTAGGTAAGTAATATCTGAACATAAATAGTTTTTGAATTACCTGTGTCCTTCAAAATAAACTCTATGTCTTGAGCAGATGTGCTATTTATAAGAAAGCAGTGAGAGCAGAGAATGGTATAGTAGATATGAGGACAGGGAAAGGAGGTGGAGACAGGAAAAACATGAGAGCTTGCACAAACCATCACATTGTCTTCAATAATTTAATATCCATCCTTTCTGCAGCATGTTACAGCAGCCAACTGGATGACATTCCAACAACTCTGTCACATTTTTCCCTTTTTTGACATCATTGGTTATATTATCAATTCTCGCCTCAAATATCTAACTGAACCTGGATCAAAGTGTGACTAATGCAAGTTCTTTAGCAATGTCTCTGCTTTTAATGAAACTTTAAGGACAATTAGTGACTCATTGAGTCAGTGAATAGACTTCGTACATCTGGGGATGAGTTCAAATATGGCTTACTGTCAACGTAACAAGCAAGGGCCTCAGACCAGCTGTGAATAATCTCAGACACAATTATCTGAAACTTTAAAGGCTGGTTTCTTTAAAAATAAAAGGTCAATATGTCTTCCAGGGAATAGTACCTGCTACCACTTTAACGTGTTAATTGAGTAACTTCAGCAAATGTCAAACAGATCATCATCTCCCCTTCCCCAAAGTACAAATTGTTCACTGCCCACAAAGGTATAATTCAAGCATTTCCAGATTGGAAGGAAAAAAGAAGGCATAGGCAAGCAGATCTGGAAGTTAAGGAGGTTTATCAGGTAATCTTTTCTGTGGACCCTTCTTCCCTGTTTATTATTTGTGTCAAGTTTCTCCAGAACATAGAGCCAGGAATTTTCACTACAGAATGAAAAAGACAGTGGAACAATTCTCTTAAATATTCTTGAAACATGAGCTGTTTAGGGTCAGAGGGGAGCATACCAGTTTTACCGACCAGAAGAATAAGCATAGGTCAGCGACAAAGAGAAATAATTAATCAGTTCTCTTCTTCTCTTCTCGTTGCACCCATCATCTCTGGGAGGTAATGGGTAAAACTGAAGACACACACACACACAAAATCTATTTGAGGCCTAAGGGCAACTTTAATAGTGACACAAATTGGAATTTATTGAAGTCTGAACACATTTATTGAAGTCTGTTCCAAAATACATTTCATCCTCAAATTTATGATGCTTTTAGAATAAGGAATAAATATATGTATACCTTTTAGGAGTAATGGTTTTGGTAACATTTTGGACAGAATTGACACTGGACTACAAAACTGGAGCTCTAACTCATTTCTCCTCTTTCCTATGCACCGTCTATTTTTAGCAAGTTCTTAATAAGATGTCAAATAATAAAAATTTCAGGTGTGTCCTCTTCCAAGTAAATATGCATTTTTAAAAGGCAACTCCAAAACTGCAAAGCCTTTAAAGCTCAAAGGAATGACAGGCACAGAGATAGGATGGTAGATGATCAAGCCTCAGTGCCCTATCAGTACTTCACTCATCCCTTTACTGCTAAGGCCAATCCGGAAGACACTTGACCAATCAGAACAGACCAGTGAGGAGGTATCTACATTGTGCTTATTGTTGTCCAGTAAATGAGAGAGTTTAAAGGAATTCCAGCTTTGAGAAAATTGTTCTTGAATTCAATGTTTTCATTAAAATATTCCCTGCATACAAAAATATCCACACAAGCAATTTGAAAAGGCATGGGATCAGTTTAAATCTTAAGTGTCCTAAAGTGTAAGAAGGTTCAGTCAGCAATATACGACCAACTAAAATCTTTTTCTTTAACAAGTAAAGCCAATGCTTTTATATACCTTTGTCATTCATCAACAGGCCATAAATCTACTGTGTGTTTGCTTAGAACAGAAAACTTGAGAAACAATCAATCTTACTTATATTTCTCTGACTCCTACTATTCTCTAGATATTTTATTTCTCTGACTCCTACTATTCTCAAGATATTCTTTCCTTAACTGTCACACTCCCCCTGTGGTTTTGCACAAAGTCTCAAATGCTCCAATCTCTTGGCTAGGTTAACAAGCTTATCCAGCTCACCTAACTGTGGAGGCCTTCTCTGAAGTTCCATGATGGCACTTCACAGAACAGCTTGGCAGCTTGAATTCTAATAATACAAAAGGTCTCTGAAACAATAGCTCATTTTATTTACATCAAGTTTATCAGTGTCATATCAACCCTAGAACAGTGTTCTCATTTAAGAAACAAATTCCATCAAGACAAGTTCTTCTCTAGGCTTGTTCCTTCTGTTAGCATTAGGGCTGACTTAAGGAAAGTATAATGGTGTAAAATATTTCATCTCATCTAAAGATTTATATCAGCTATTCAAATTCTAAAAAGCAATGCAGTATTTTCCTTGAACCTGTTCACATTTGTTATACATCAAATAATTGATTTTCATGAAATCCTCATCTTTGCTTGGCAGAAAGCTGTTCTCTTTATATATATATAAATATAAAATATATATATAATATTTTTATATATTATATATAAATTATGGCCTCTGTTATCCCCTGTCTTTTTGATGAAAGCCATTTTAACTGGAGTGAGGTGATATCTCATTATGGTTTTGATTTGCATTTCCCTGATGGTTAGTGCTGGAGAGCATCTTTAAAATATATCTGATGGCCATTTGTATGTGCTCTATTGAGAAATGTGTATTCAGATCTTTTGTCCATACTTTATTGATATATAATAGGTGCAGATATTTTGGGGCTACATGAAATAATTTGATATATCCATATAATTTGTAATGATCAAATCAGTATTCGTATTGGAATATCCATCACCTTAACTGTTTGTATTTTCTTTTTGCCAGAAATCTTTGAATTATTCCCTTCTAGCTATTTTGAAATATAGAATATTATAAACTATAGTTACCCTACTGATCTATCAAACACTACATCTTATTTCTTCTATCAAACTGTCTATTTGTACCCAACAATTAATCTTCATTCATCCCCCGTCTCCCTACCTTTTTTGGCCTCTGGTAACCATTATCTACTCTCTGTCTTCATGAGATCCACTTTTTTAGCTCTCACATATGAGTGAGAACATGTAATATTTGTCTTTCTGTGCTTCACTTATTTCACCTAACATTATGATTTCCAGTTCCCGTTGCTGCAAATGAAAGGATTTCATTCTTTTTATGGATGAATAATATTCTATTGTGTATATGTACCACTTTTTTTATTCATTGATGGGCGGGCACTTTGCTTGATTTCATATTTTGTCTATTGTGAATAGTGCTGCAGCAATAAACATGGGAGTACAGATATCTCTTCAATATATTGATTTCCTTTCTTCTGGGTATAAACCAAGTAGTGAAATTACTTGATCATATAGTAGTTCTATTTTTAACTTTTTGAGGAACTTCCATAGAGTTTTCCACAGTGGCTTTACTAATTCACATTCAGACCAGAAGTGTCCTAGGGTTCCCTTTCTGCATATCTCTGTCAGAATCCATTATCCCGTCTTTTTGATGAAAGCCATTTTAACTGGAGTGAGGTGATAGCTCACTATGGTTTTGATTTGCATTTCCCTAATGGCTAGTGCTGTTGAGCATTTTAAAAATATATCTGATGGCCATTTATATGTCTTCTATTGAGAAATGTCTATTCAGATCTTTTGTCCGTTTAAAAAAGTCAGAATATTTGTTTTTTTGCTGTTGAGTTGTTTGTGCTCCTTATATATGCTGCTTATTAATCCTTTGTCAGATGGGTAGTTTGCAAATATTTTCTCCCATTCTGTGGGTTGTCTCTTCACTTTGTTAATCGTTTCCTTTGCTGTACAGAAGCTTTTAGCTTCATATAACTCCATTTGTCTCTTTTTGCTTTGGTTGCCTGTGCTTTGAGGTCTTACCTAAAACTCTTTTCAATGTCCTGAGCATTTCTTCAGTGTTTTTTTTTCTAGTGGTTTCATAGTTTCAAGTCTTAGATTTAAGTAAGTCTTTAATCTATTTTTATTTGATTTTTGTATATTGTGAGAGATGGCGATCTAGTTTTATTCTTCTGCATATGGTTATCCAGTTCTCCCAGCACCATTTATTGAGAAAATGAACCTTTTTCTGTTGTATGCCTTTGGTGCCTTTGTCAAAAATGAGTTGGCTGTAAATGCATGGATATACATCTGTGTTCTCTTTTCTGTTCCATTGGTCTGTGTGTCTGTTTGTATGCTAGTACCATGCTGATTTGGTTACTGTAACTTTGTAGTATATTTTGAAGTCAAGTACTGTGATGCCTACAGCTTTGTTCTTTTTACTTAGGGTTGCTTTGGCTATTTAAGGCCTTTTGTAATTCCATATACATTTTAGAATTGTGTGGGTTTTTTTTCTATTTCTGCATTGAATCTGTACATTGCTTTCGTTAGTATTGTCACTTTAACAATATTAATTCTCCTAATCCATGAACACAGAATATCTTTCCTTTTTTGTGTCTTCTTCAATTTCTTTAATCAGTGTTTTACAGTTTTCCTTATATAGATCTTTCACTTTTTTGGCTAAATTGCTTATGGGGTATTTTATATTATTTGTAGATATTGTAAATGAGTTTGCTTTCTTTATTTCTTTTTAATATTATTTACTGTTAGTATATAAAATGTTACTGATTTTTGTAAGTTGCTTTTGTATCCTGCAATGTTACCAAATTATTTTATCCATTCTAGCATTGGTGGAATCTTTTTCTTTCTTAATCTTTATTTTAAGTTCAGGGGTACATATTCAGGATGTACAGGTTTGTTACACAGGTAAATGTGTGCCATGGTAGTTTGCTGCACAGATCATCGCATCACCTAGGTATTAAGCCCAGCATTCATTAGCTCTTCTTCCTAATGCTCTCCTTCCCCCAACACCATCCCCTCTGACAGGTCCCAGTGTGTGTTGTTCCCCACCATGTGTCAATGTGTTCTCATCATTCAGTGCCCACTTATAAGTGAAAACATGGTGTTTGGTTTTCTGTTCTTGTGGTAGGTTTTCTGTTCTTGTGTTAGTTTGCTGAGGATAACGGCTTCCAACTCCATCCATGTCCCTGCAAAAGACATGATTTCATTCCTTTATATGGCTGCATAGTATTCCATAGGTGGAGTCTTTAGGTTTTTCTAAGTATAACATCATGTTGTCTGCAAACAAGGGTAATTCAATTTCTTCCTTTCCAATTTGGATGCCCTTTATTTCTTTCTCTTGCATAACTGTTGTGGCCAAGACCTCCAGTATTATGCTAAATAAAAGTGGTGAAAGTGGGCCTCTTTGTCTTCTTCCAGATCTTAGAGGAAAGGCTTTCAATTGTTTCTCATTCAGTATTACAATTAACTGTGAGTTTGTCATATATGGCCTTTATTATTTTGAGGTATGTTTCTTACATTTCCAGATTGTTGAGGGTTTTTGTCATAAAGGGATGTTGAATTTTATCAAATGCGTTTTTCAGCATCTATTGAAATGATGATATGGTTTTTGTTTCAGGTTCTGTTAATGTGATGTGTCTTGTTTATTGATTTACATGTATTGAGCCATCATTGTATCCCTGGAATAAATCCCACCTGATCGTAATGAATGATCTTTTTAATGTGTTGTTAAATTCAGTTTGCTAGTATTTTGTTGAGAATTTTTGCATCAACATTCATCAGTATTATTGGCCTGTAATTTTCTTTTTTGTTGTGTCCTTATCTAGTTTTGATATCCGGGTAATGCTGACCTCACAGAATATATTCCCTCCATTTCAATTTTTTTAAAGAGGTTGAGTAGAACTGATATTAGTTCTTCTTTAAATGTTTGGTGGAACTTAGCAGTGAAGCCATCAGGTCCTGGACTGTTCTTTAATGGGATATTTTTATTACAGCTTTGATCTTGATACTTGTTATTGGCTTGTTGGGATTTTCTATTTCCTCATGGCTTAATCTTAGTAGGCTGTATATGTCCAGAAATTTTTCTAGGTTATCCAATATGTTGGCATATAGTTGTCCATAATAGTCTCTAATTATTGTTTATGTTTTTGTGACCTCAGTTGTTACGTTTTCTTTTTGTTTATGATTTTATCTATTCGAGTCTTCCATGTTCCATTTGCTGATGGAAGAAAGTGTATTCTGTAGCAGCTGGGTGAAATTTTCTGTAAAAGTCAATTAGGCTCATTTATTCTAATGTGTAGTTTAACTCTAGTGTTTCTTTGTTCTTTTTCTGTCTGAATGATTTGTCCATTACTGTGAGTAGGATATTGAATCCCCTACTCTTACTGTATTATAGCCTATCTCTCCCTTTAGATCTATTAATGTTTGCTTTATATACTTGGAAGCTCCATTGTTGGGTGTATAGATATTTAAAATTGTATAGTGTCTTGATGAATTGTCCCTTTTCTCATTATAGAATAATTTTACTTGTCTTTTTTTATAGTCTTTAATTTTTAGGCTATGTAGTCTGTCTTCACACTGCTATAAATAACTTCTGGAGACTAATTTATATATAATAAAAATAGCTTTAATTGCCTCATAGTTCCACATGGTTAGAAAGGCCTTAGGAAACTTATAATCATGGTGGAAGGCAAAGGGGAAGCAAGATACGTCTTACATGGCAGCAGTAGCAAGAGAGAACAAGGTGGGATGTACCATATTTTTAAACTATCACATCTTGTGAGAACTCATTCACTATCATGAGAACAACATGGGGGAAAACTGCTTCCATGATCCAATCACCTCCCACTAGGTCTCTCCCTGACACATGGGGATTACAATTTGAGATGAGATTTGGGTGGGGACACAGAACCAAACCATATCAGTTTACTTTATCTGATAAAAATATAGCAGCTCCTGCTCTTTTTTGGTTTCAAGTTTCATGAAATATCTATTTCTATTCCTTCACTTTAAGTCTATGTGTGGCCTTTAAAGGTGAAGTTGGTTTCTTGTGGGCAGCATATATTTGGGTCACATTTCTTTATCCATTCAGCCATGCTGTGCCTTTTATTTTTTATTTATTTTTCTTTTTTAGAGATATGATCTTGTTCTGTTGCCCAGGCTGGGGTACAGTGGTGCAATGGAGTGGAGTGGTGCAATCATACCTCACTGTGACCTCAAATTCATGAATTCAAGGTATCCTCCTGTCTCAGCCTCCAAGGAACTGGGACTATAGGCATGTACCACCACACTCAGCTAATTAAAAAAAAATTGTAGAGATGGCGTTTTGCTATGTTGCCCAGACTGGTCTCACACTTCTTGCCTCAAGCAATCCTCCCATCTGAACTCTGGGATTATAGGAATGAGCCACTGCAGCTGGCCCCTCTGTGCCTTTTAATTGGAGAATTAAACCCATTTACATTCAGTGTTACTATAGATAAGTAAGGACTAATTACTTCCATTTTGTTGCTTATTTTCTGGTTGTCTTGAAACTCTTCTCTTCCTTTCTTCCTTTTTTATTGTCTTTCTTTGTGGCTGGTTATTTCCTCTGGTAGTGTGTTTTAATTCACTGCTTTTTATTTTTAGTGAATTTTTTAGAGGTTTTTACACTGTGGTTACCACGAGGCTTCCAAAAGACATGTTATAGATATAACAAGGTATTTTAAAGAGATGACCATTTATCTTAGATCATAAAGAATAGAAGCAAAGATAAAAGAAAAAAACTTCTATGCTTTAACTCAATATCTCCCACATTTTGACTTTACATTATCTCAATTTGCATATTTTATATTGCCTATATCTTAACAGGTTTCTATAGCTATTATTATCTTTTGTGCTTCATACTAGAGTTATAAGTGAATTGCACACCACAGTTAAAGCATTAGAGGATTCTGGGTTTGTTTGTGTACTTATTTTTACCTATAGGTTTTATATCTTCAAATGTTTTATTTTTGCACATTAGTGAGATTTTTTTTTCTCAACTTGAAGTCGCCCCTTTAGCATTTCTTATAAGACAGGTCTGGTGGTGGTGAATTTCCTCAGTTTTTGTTTGTCTTGGAGCAATATTATCTCTTCTTCATATCTGAAGGATAGCTTTACTGAATACAGTACTCTCAGATGGCAGGCTTTTCTTTCAGTACTTTAAAAATGTCTCACTCCATCTTGGACTGTATGGTTTCTGTTGAGGAGACTGTTGCCAAACAAATTGGAGCTCTTCTATTTGTTATTTGCTTCCTTTCTTTTGCTGCTTTTAGAATGCTCTCTGTCCTTCTTTTTTGAAAATGTGATTATTATATGCCTTGGGGCAGTCTTATTTGGGTCAAATCTGTTCTCTGACCTTCTGGTACCTGGATATTTACCTCTTTCTCCCGTTTTGAAAAGTCTTCCATTTTTATTTATTTAAATCATTTTCTATGCCTTTTTGTTGCTCAACTCCCTCTTGAACACCAATAGTCCTTAGATTTGGTCCTTTAAGGTAATTTTCTATATCTTGTAGGTGATTTTCATTCCTTCGCATTCTTTTTTATTTTTCCTCTTTTACTGTATATTTTCAAATAGCCTGTCTTCAGGCTCACTAATTATTTCCTCTACTTGATCCATTTGGCTATTGAGAGCTTTTAATACATTTTTCAGTTCAGCAAATGCGTTTCTCAGTTTTGAGATTTCTGTTTGATTCCTAAAACTTATTTCAATCTCTTTGTAAAATTTTTCAGAAAAATTTATAAATTGATTTTCTGCCTTATCTTGGAGATCATTGAGTTTCCTTAAAACTGCTATTTTGCATTCTTGGTCAAAGAGTTCATATATTGCTATCTCATTGTGGTCAGTCACTGGTTTCTTTCTTTCTTTTTTTTTTTTTTTTTGTCCACTGGAGAGGTCATGGCTCTATTTGCTGTTGTTTATTATGGATGTACATCTACATCATTGGATTAATGAATTAGTTATGTATGTGAGTCTTCTGTCTGACTTGTTTGAGTTTTTATTGGGTATGTTTGCTTAGAGATTCTTTGTAATTTACCTGTTGATTGTCTTTCTTTTTTTTTTCTTTAGGTTGCTGCCTCCTTTTCAGCACTAGATGGTGCCTTAAGCCTCGGTTTGCCTCAATTCTAGTACACAAAGACTGCCAGCCAGGGGACCTGTAGAAAGAACTTTCTACAGTGTAGTGCTGCTGAGCAGTCACTCTGATTTCGTGTCTCCTTTGGTCCAGGTACAGAGCAGAGTTCCCAGGACTGGGGTTACTAGTGCCCCCTCTACCTTTGCCTTTACCTCTCTTTAGAGATATTTCTTTATTCAGTCACTCCCAATGCTTCCTGTGGGTTCAAGCAGAGACAGGTGTTCTGCCATGGAACCCAAGATGATGAGGAAGCTGATTACCCACTTTGTTCTCACTTTCTCTAGTGTAGAAACTGTGGGTTGGGGGTAATTTCCATCACACTTGGTGCCAGGCAGATTAGGGAATGGGCATCCCAAATATGAAAGTCAGATCCTCTTACCATCTGCTCATGGTTTTTTCATTTCTTTGTGGCCCTGGGAACTGTTTCATCCTCATATTTGAGTTCTGGGATATTGCTGGTCATAATATCAGTACTGTCTATTTGCTTTTTGTTTTATAAGGGAGGAAGTAAAGCCAGCTTGCTCCCACAAAGCACTGTGGAACCAGAAGCACCCCACCATCCACCCTCCACCCCTTTACTATCAGGAGACTGAATATTTTGAGAAAATCACTGTATTAGGCAGCCTAAGTGGTGAGAATTTGATTCTTCCCTGACATTGTATTAGTTTTTTTTTTAACTAATGAAAATTGCTAAGTGTAAAAGTAGAATAAGAAATTTGTCTATATGTTATTAGAAAAGCCATATTAAAACAAACAGCAAAATTTATTTGTAGATGGCAAACAAGATAGATGTTCAACTTCAATAGGCACGAAGAAAATGAAACCACAGTGTGTACTACACTGGGATGGTTAATTTTATGTGTCAACTTGACTGGGCTAAAGGACAGCTGGTAAAATATTACTTCTGGGTGTGTCTGTGAGACTGTTTCCAGAAGTGATTAGCATTTGAATCTGAGACTGAATAAGGAAAATCTGCTCTCATTATGCAATCCATTGAGGCCCTGAATAGGACAAAAAGGTAGAGGAAGGGCAAATGTCCTCTCCCTTCTTAAGTTGGGATGTCTATCTTCTGTTCTCAGACACTGGAGCTCCTGGTTCTCTCAGGCCTTTAGGACTCCAGCTGGCCTTCTCCAAACTCAACTCCATGGTTCTCAGCTTTTGGATTTGGACTGAATTACATCACTGGCTTTCCTGGGTCTCCAATTCTTTGTATAAGAAATTTACTACATACATATACATATATATGTAGTAAATTATACACACACACACACACACACGCACAGACACATATATACACACACATGCCTCCTATTGGTTCTGTTTCTCTGGAGAACACTCACTAACACATACACATATACCAGAGTGCCTAAATGATAAAATATGGAAAAGGCCAAGTGAAGATAGCAGAACTCTCATATGGTACGGTAGAAAGGAAACTTGGTACAAATACTTTAAAGATCTGTTTAGTAGTATCTATTTAAACTGAATACATACATACCCTGTTACCTGACAATTCCACTTTTAGGTATATTTCCAACAGAAATGTGTACATACATTCACCTAAATACATGGACCAGAATGTTCTATAGCATAACCTTAAGCCAAAAACTACCAAATGTCCATCACTAATTGAATGAATAAATGTATTGGAGTACATTCACACAATCAATACTCTACAACTATGAAGGTAAATCATCTATAATTACACACAAAAATATGAATTAATCTCACAAAAATGGAGTCCAATGAAAGAAGCCAGATATAAAAGCATATACATGTAAGATTCCATTCATATGAAGTACAAAAACAGATGAAACTAACTAATGTCATGTGTATGCTATTTATTTCATGAAGGTGCAAAGAGGAAGTCAAGTGCCCACAAGATAATTAGAAATATTCATCCTCCATACTTTCCCCTTCTCCCATGAGAGGGTCCCACCACAAGCATGACTCACAATAAAACTAAGACAATTTTTCAAATAAATGCTGTTGCTAAAGCCAAGAATAAGAAGGCACAAAGCCATGGAGACACACTTAATGCTGCTCACAGGAGAGAGAATGCTGTTCTCACAAACACAGACCCTGGCTATCAAGAAAGAGGTTTTTCTTTAATTTTCCCATTTATGTTCCCATCAGAGCACATAAATACTGTGATTTAGGCTATAGTTATAAATGAAAACTTGTTAGGTGTGATGTGGTAGAGAGAAGAGTTAGTAAGTAGGGTGCTAAAGAATACAAGTGGACTTATTTAATGTTTTACACCAAGACACTTGCCAGAAACTGTTATAAACATTTACTTTACTCATAATCTTTATGAGAAAAGTTGCAGGTGGATATTGCAACAAGACTCCTGTAATTTGTTTAAACTGTGTACAAACCAACCACATAAAGGCTCAGAAGACATCCACAGAGGATATTGCTGTAATTGAATGCAATTTACAACAAAGATAATCTGACATGTATTTAGTGATGTGTATGAAAGCTAATGTTGCTAGATAATGAGCAAGTGGTATATGATATGGTTTGGCTCTGTGTCCCCACCCAAATCTCATTTTGAATTGTAATACCTATATGTCAAGGGAGGGACCTAGTGGGAAGTGATTGCAACATGGGGGTGGTTTTTCCCATGCCGTTTGCATGATAGTAAGGGAGTTTTCACAGGATCTGATGGTTCTAAAGTGTGGCACTTCCCCTTTGCTTTTTCTCTTTGACTCTCCTCCTGCCACCATGTAATAATGTGCCTTGCTTCCCCTTTGCCTTCTGCCATGATTGTAAGTTTCCTGAGGCCTCCTCAGCCAGGTGGAACTGTAAGTCAATTAAACCTCTTTTATTTATAAATTTCCCAGTCTCAGGTAATATCTTTATAGCAGTATAAAAATGGACTAATACAGTACATATAGGTAGTTAAATGAGGATTATTCTTACTTGGTCAACCAAGTCCCACTCTCTCTCTCTCACTAATTTTCTACCTTACAACTTTTTCCATGGTCAAGATCCTTCTTTTCTTCTTGTACGCCTGTGGCAGAGGTTGGCACCAAAAATTCTCACCAAATGATTGTTGAATGGAGAAATTACCATACTGATAATTTCTCCCAGACCTCTCTCTTTCTTCAGGGTTTCTTGTGCTCCACCCATCCATAATGGTCACCCTCTGTGGGGTCCCTGACACATTTCTTTTTTCTTTTTCACCTTCTGTTTCCCTGAGCTACTTGTCTAACTGCTTATCACTTACCACCCACAACACCCACCCTTCGCCATACACAAATCTTCCTATCTCATGCACTGGGTTTAAAAATATGAAAGCAGTAGAACTCTGGGATACATGCAGATGGCAAATCAAAAAAAGGCTATCTGCACATTAGAATCACTTGGGGAACTTTTAAAATATACTGATGGCCATACCCTACTGCCAGAAATTCATACTTGGTTTGTCTGGGGTGGATCCTTGGCAGTTGTATTTTTAAAAGTGTGCCAGTTAATTCCAATGCAGACAGAGCAAAGAACTACTGCCTAGAGGATTAATGTATTCACTAGATGTGGGGAAGGACCACGAATATTGGAGGACATAGGAGAAAGGAGAAGGGGCTATAAATGTAAACTCTGGGCATCTTGGGGATAAAGGAAAAAGAGTTGGGGTGGGGAGAAAAACCAGCTGAGCAAGAAGACTTATCTTTGGTCAGGGATTGGGTCTTACTAAAAAGAAGTTGACAACCCTCAGACATACCTCTACTCAGTCCTAAGCAGCTACTAGCAAGTGAGCTTCTCTGTTGGCTCTATTAAGGACATGAAAGCCTGATTTTAATTTGATGAAGAAAGGACAGAGTAAGGATGGAGCACAGGACTCTGGGCATATGAAAAGTTGAGGAAGCTACAGTGAGAATAGTCTATTTTTTCCGGGGTGCAGTGGCTTTGGCACCCTTCTTCTGCCTTCCAGCCCACCTTTAGCACCACACTCCCATCTGCTACATGTGCTGCTTCAGCCCAGGGCCACCATACATCCTCTTTTCACTCCTTCTCTGGAATTCTACTTTTACTCTACAGTGATCTTTGGTGGGAGTGTTTTGATAATTCTTATTGTTTTACTACAAATTTAGCTTCTAATTCATCACAAGAAAGATTACTTCCCTAAGGAAACTTCAAGTGTGGGCTTTAGAATCAAATAAACCTAAGTTTGAACATTCATTTGATTATTTATTAGTTCTAAGACCTTGGTTAACTGATTCTCTGAGCTCCAGTTATTTTCAATATATAAAGTGGAAATGATAATATCTACCTCAAAAGATTTTGTAAGGATTAGACGCATAATAAGAATGTTCCTGAAAGTTAGAAGGTGCATAACAAACATTAGTTTTCTTCCCCTCTGTATAAAACCTATCTTTCAGGCCAGCATTGTCCATTGTGGTAGCCACTAGCTACATATAGCCATTTAAATTTAAATTAACCAAAAGTATTTAAAATTTAAAATTCAGGGTTTTTTTTTTTGTCCCACTATCAACATTTCAAGTGCTGAAAAGCCACATACAGCCAGTGTATACCTTGTTTGGAAAGCACAGATGTGGAGGCCAAAGCAACTCCATCTTGGATGCTAATCTGCCATGTTGGCTTCTGATTAACTGCTGTTCCAGGAAGGCCTCTAAGAGTTCCAACTGTTCCTTGCGTAAGAGCAAGTACTTACTGTAAATTCTGCTCTTAGGTCAAACAACCTTGATGTTATTGTAGATCAATTATTCTACACATCCCTTCTGCATTTTGTATACCCTTTCCCCTATGGTATATAAGCCCTGGGTTGGGGGAGTAATAGCATGGGGATTCATCATCTTGTCCCACTGTCACCCAAGACACAGACATGGCTTCTGTTTGTAAGTCTCTATTAATTGTTTCTTTCTCAGAAAATTGATTTGTCAGCCTTTCTTCAGCCTCTTGGCTTCCTCAGACTTTGAGGTAGGTTTGCATTCTGCCCATGACAGAACAACAGATAATACAACACACATCATTGTAGGAAGTTCTCATGGGCTGTGCTGCTATACCACTAGAGCATGCTTAAGTGCAGCTACAATGAAGATGAATATCATCTATGAAGCCCACTGGCCAAGCAATGAGATACAAAACACATGCATTTTCTTGGTGTCTAGTCCTAAAAAGAAACAGGCCAAAAAAAAAAAAAAAAAAAAAAGAGAAGATGCTGAGGAATCTCAAAATAAGCCCACTCTTACTCAGCAATTTTGCTGAGGATGGGCAGGTTCTTTTAGTCTTTAGCTCTGTGTAACCAAATAAAGCCATCCTAGGTTGTCAAGCAAAGCCATATTTGCCATAAGTTTTATACATTCTTCACTCACAGCTTTTAGACACTGACTTGGTCAACTTTATATCCATTTCACAAACAACCTGGGCTAAATTAAGCAGCATGGCAGAGCTATGAGGCACGGAGCCTTTTGCGATCATCTAACCCATCATCTCAGACTTTGAAGTTGCCTTTTATCTTAATTGCTATGCCTAGGCCAGCCTGCCAATAATTGCCATCTGATGCCTATAGTCTCCAGGTCACCAGTTCAGATCATGACTTATCTAAGCAGGAAAAACAAGAACATGATGGGCCATAGGGTGTGGTTGTGTGTGCAGTGTACGCACTATACAAGTCCATAAACTGCCTTTTACAATGTTATCATTATAAATTTGTATATTATTCTGACAATTGCCTAGAAAATAACAATAATGTATTAAGAAAGGTGTGGCTTTCCTTAGTTTTCACAAAGGTACTTTATATATTAGCTGCAGGGGTGAGTGAGTGGTTTACTCTGAACCTAAAGGACAGAAAACAGACAAAGATGTTGAAATATTTAAACTAAGGGAATTTCAGCATTGGGGTCCAAGAATGTTCTGCGTATCCACAAAAGTCTTTGTTCTAACAGCTGCTAGAGAAATTCTGCCTTATAATTCTCTAGACTAGATCAGCCTTGCTCTCTGGATTTAGAGATTTTTACTAGTTCTGACCAGACTCCAATACTAACACAATGGTTCTCAAGCCTGGCTGTCTATTCATCCAAGGAGGTTTTTTTTTTTTTTCTTTTTTTTTTAATAGCTTGTTTTAAACATTAGTTCAGACTAATAAATCAGTATCTCTATGGGTGGAGCCTAGGCAACAGTATTTTGTAAAAATGTCTAATGTCAGCAAGGTTGAGAACTGCTCCTCTGGCATATGGAAAAAAATGTAAAGGAAAATGAGACTTGATGTCCTAAGCCTGGAGTAAACCGTTAAATAGAAGAAAGCTTCTTAAATGTACTCGCGCAGGGCTTTCAGTCACTAAGACCAAAGAGAACTGAAAACAAGAAATAATTTTTTTTAAAGCAATGTAATCTAGTATTCACTATTGTGGAGTGGGTCTTCATTGCTCAATTTAAAAGTTTAGAATTGTACCACAAAAGGTAAAGAAATAACATCAACCTTTATTGAAAAACTGCTCTGGAATGCTCAAACTAAGCTCTAAAATGTTAGAGGAAGTGAGAAAGGAAATGAAAGAGAAGAGAAGGAGGAAGTTAGAACAGAAATTTACCATTTAAGAACAGAAATTTGCCCCTCAACTAAGTGCTGTATATAACACAGCATCCCAAAGCCCTATCTCAGGAAGAACAGGGCTCACTGTGGTCAGAGGCATAAGTGGCATAATCACAAGGGAATCTAAGGCTACCTTCCAAAAACTGTGGCTTCATTATTTAGAAGACCTCAAAATTACCTGCTAAATAAATAAATGAGACCTATGCTAGCTTGTTTTGGGTGATAATTGCTTAGTCATGTTACCCAGTTCAAGAGTGTTCTCTGAGTCATGGTTTATACTCAATTCACATTCAAGTCTAAGACAGCAAGTCCCCTTGAAACCTCCCTGGAATTAAATCTGCCCTGCCAATCCTTCCTGTGCCATCTCAAATGTGAGTCAGTGTTTTGCTGTCTTCTTTTGGCACCCCAATTTAGCAAGAAATGTTCAGAATTCCCAGAAAAGCAGACATTCTAACTGGTTCTTAGTAAAAGAGCCAATCTCATAAATGTATGTTGTATTTTCAAATACATGTTCTGAATCTAAAAATACACTTCTACTTTGCATTCATGTACAGCTGTGTCGACTGAAGATAGATGCTAAAAAAATTAGGACTAAAAACGTACTTACCCTTCCTCCATTTTTATTCATACATATTTTTATAGCTTTCAAAGACTAGTTCACCTCTCCATATCTTCCATTAACTTTTCCCAGCCCAAAATAACCTCTTCCCACTTGGGATTTATCTTGTCTGACCTCATTTAGTACTTATTTGTATACTGTATTATGGCACCTCCCTCAGTCATTTAACTCATCATATAAGATTGTGTTTTTCACCTGTTATACTCTTCAAATGTGGCCATGGTGCACAGTGCATAGGGGAAGAACATATGCTTTATAGCATTCACTACATATTAGATGAATTCATTATGAAACAGTATCATTTCATGGGCCAATATTATCTCATATCTACACTATTAGGAGAAGACAAAATAGTATGTCAAGATATCAGATAAAGTGACCTGGTTTTCTCACAACTGTAGGACCCAAATGTCATCCATCACTGAATTCCTTTAATGTATCATGTACCAGAAACATGGTGGGGGGCGGGTGTCCAATGCTTCACAGGTAGAGGCATGTGCCACCAAAGGAAACTTTGGAAAGGGTGAGGAGGATTGCTGCCAACTAAACTATGACATGTCATTGATTACAAAATACATTTGATTTCAAAGATGTTAAAATGTGAAAAAGCATTTATCTTAAAATGGATGAAATATGGTAAATGACTAATTTTTTTCAAAATGAAGATGATAGTAACGAAAGGTAGAAACTTCATTCATTAATATATTATCATAAATCACAGAACAATTTTTTTCTGAAAGAGAGGAGGCAGAGCTTAGACTTGCCTCTGAAACAGTGAGCACCAGACCAAACCCATGATCATGTCCAGGTCCAGTAATAGCCTATAATACACCAAGTACCCACTGACACACTCAGAAAGTGAACTACTGGAAAAAACAAAAGTTATGGTGTATGGCATTTGCTTCAAGAGTGCATGAAAGTTGCAAAATGAAGTCCTGGAAGAGTATAGTAATATGAGTTTCATGGTTTTTTTTTTTTTTTTTTTTAAAGAAATGAGGTTGCTATGCTGTTACTTACTGTGAGTCCTCATGCAGCATACTTACAAGGTGGCCCATGCTGAGACTTTAGTGACTGGAATCTGCCTACTCATGATCACATTCAAAAGAGCTGTTACCACTTCCTTTGCATGACTTTGTATGAAATTTACCACACACATTTTTTAGTATGTTTAGTTGTGTACACAACAGTGGATGGCAAAAAGAGTGCACCTTGTGTGCCTCCATGTTTTCCTGGGTGCTGTGCACAGTGCCTTACACATGGTGAGTAAGCCTTTGGAGAATGTGAAGAATATATGAGCAAAGAACTGACCAAAGGGAAAGCAGTGTTATCACTTAGTTCTGGGGTCAGCAGTTACCCAAAGAATCAATTAAGAACAATGCATGAAATTGATGCTGTGTTGAATGTTAGTCAAAAGAAGGATGAGTAGTGGGGTTCTTAGAAGAAGGTTCATGAGAATGTCTTCCCTGAATTTACTATCCCCATCTAGCTTTGAATGGACTGCAATCCCAAACAATCTTTTTAAACAACTGATGTCAACATCAAGTCAATTCAGCAATCTTGCCTTTTATCCTTTCCATACTAAGATATCTCCACTTTATTTAACAATTAAGTAGAATCTAATAGATATATTTAAGTGTCCCAAGTGAAAATATTTCTTTTGTTTCCAACTTAGATGTTTAACCACGCTAGGATTCCTGCATATTATTTATAATACATTTAATCAGAACCCAATAGAGTTACAGAGATCCCTCTACACATGCACACTGGCAATGTTGAGCAAGTTTTAGATGACTCTAGAACTGCTTTGATGTACATTAACAGGAGCCCAGGAACCTTCTAAACTCAGACAAAAAAACAAATTAATTTTGCTCTTACCCCCAGAACTCTCTTCTTCATCCAGATCTGCATCTAAGCACAGGGAGAATTGGCCCAGAGGTAGCCAAGATCCACCCAATTGCTATAGATGCGTTCCTCCTGGCAGCACTACAGATGCTGCTGCATTATCTCCTTCCTGCTTTACAGTGAATCACAGTGCCATCTGGGCTATCTGTCCTGAGAATGCACAAGGGAAAAGAAGACGACATCATGCAGACCTGCACCATGTCTCATGCGTGGAAGAGAGACCATCATCTGCCAGTGTCATCAATTAAATAACCAACAGTCCCTAGATTCCTGGTGCCCCTCCCTGTGCTGGCCCTTTATGATGCAGGTTTCTGCAGAGGGAATACAATGTTAGGTTTAGACTAAATAAAACACGAAGATAATAAAGCGCTTATATATACTAGTAGTATATTAATATATGAATATTTATGAAAATATATAAAAATATTTGATCATATATTTATATATAGTCATGTCCACCTAATGACACTTTGATCAACTGCAGATATGACAGTGGTCCTGTAAGATTATAATACAATATATTTACTGTACCTTTTCTATGTTTAGCTATGTTTAGGTGCACAAATACTCAGCATTGTGTCATAATTACCTACAGTATTTGGCATAGTAAATGTTGTACAGGTTTGTAGCCTAGGAGCAATAGGCTTTACCATATAGCCTACCTGTGTAGCAGACCATACCATCTAATTTTGTGTAAGTACATTCTACGATGTTAGCACAATGGCAAAATTGCCTAATGACACATTTCTCAGAATGTATCAGCATCAATAAGCAAGGTATAACTGTATATTTATATAGTATGTTTATATACTATATATTTATATAGCCTAAATATACTGTATAAACTGTAAGTTTATATAGTATATATATTACATATAAACACATGTAAATACTGTATAAACTATATATTTATATAGTATATATGTAAGTTTATATATAATATGCAATATATACTATATGTATATATGTAATATATAACATATTATATATAAACTTACATATAAGTTTACATAAGTAACTTTAATATATATTACATATATACTATATGTATATGTTATATATATTACATATTATATATAAACTTACATATATACTATATAAATATACAGTTATGCCTTGCTTATTGATGGTGATACATTTACATATAAATTCTCCTTAACCATGTTCTGAGAAACAGCGTTCTGAGAGATGAGAATAGATACTGCTTGCTAATGGTCTGGAAATACTATATGCCTTGTCCTTTCTTAGTCAGAATGCTCACTTGCACATTAGAAATCTTGTTCCACAAAAGTTTAAACCTATTTAACAGAGGGTCCCAAAGACTTTATTTTGTAGCACACTTAACTGTAAGAGTATAGCACAGAACACTGGATTTGAAGAATGGAAACCTGAAGTAACCTGAATTTCTTTCTTCACAATTCACGTCTAACTAAAGTACTGCCTTAATTATGGGCTTATAAATATTATCCTTGGGAAATGAACATCAGACTTGTGAGAATCAAGCCACAGACTCAAAATTAGACTAGGCCCTTTTCTGTAAAGCAGTTACTCTAATTGTAACATGAGTTAAAACTCTGGGTTCCAAAATTTTTTCAGACTTCATGACTTCATTCAGGAATCCTAAAAACAACTGTGGTCATCATCCATTAAAAATGCAACTTGCCTAGTGTTTTATAGACAAGACAAAAAAAGTTATTTGGACTGACCTGCTTTCATTACTGCCCTAACAGTAAATATGTAAACAATTTAAACCAAGCAAACACATTCACTAAACATAATAAAATTCATTGCCATCGCTGCTTTATCAGGGAAAAGAACTCTGAAAGACTTGTCAAATAAATAAATGATCTGTGCCTTTCCTTGTCACTTTTCTCATTTTCAGCAAGTTTAATAAATAAAATTGATGATTTTGGGAAAGTTTTAAGCCAGCTATTCCAATTGTAACATTCTTTTACCTAAATATCAGTTAACCACAACATTCCAAGCTTTGAGGCAAAAGCTGTTTCCTGCGTTTATTTTGACACATATCATAAAGCAGCATCAATAAAGTTCAGCCCAACAGCCCTGGCTGGAGTTTTTCCTGAAACATGCCTGCTATTTACTTTTTAGTTTTCTTTGCCTCCCTCCTTCCTTCAGCCAACCCCCATCCTGCCCTTGAATATGAGTCATTAAGCTTATGGTAGGAAAATAAATTCTCTTTGTTTTTTAATCATTTGATGCTTGCAACAAATGCTACAAGGAAATGCAACTTTTAATCCACCTAAAGATTCTAAGTAGGATTAAGAATAACTGAAAAAACTTAGACATGAGAAAATATGCCTGACAAAGGAGAAAAAAAGTGAGACTAGGCTCTAATAGTTTTAGCAACACAAAATTCCAGCTCTGGGTAGAGATAAAAAATAGTGTTTTAATGGAGAATTCATAAAGACAGAAATTTAAAAAAAAACCCTCAATCATCACCAATTCCCAAAATAAAATGAAATATCCCCGACATCAGAAACTCTTCTCCTATCACACATCAATCCATGCCTACTTTGTAACTAACATGATAACTCTGGGCAAGATTTCAACCACTGTCCCTGGAGTAAAATTCAATGCAAATTTTAAGAAAATTTAAGAGCCAGCTTTCTCTCTCAAGAGCTAAGTAATAAATTATTCTTGAATATAGAAACCACTTTTTAAAATGTAGACATGGAGGTAGGAATTAAATAAAGGAATATGGCAAAGATAGATACAAATTGCAATAACCTATTAGAATTAGAATCAGGGATGAGGGAGAAATAAAAGCTACTTGAAGAAAAGAAAGTTAGAAGCCAAAAGAGATCAGGTGTGGAATTTAGTTTCTATTCCTGCTCTTTGTGAATTACTTTAGTCTTTAGATTAAGACCTTTATTGTTTCTGTTTGTATTTTGTTTCTGAAATAAGTAATAACATAAAGTCACTGAAATAATATTACCAAGACATACTAGAAGAAGAAACTATATATGGTAGTTTTGTGCTCTGGAGAAAGTAAGAGGAGTAGGTCAGTATATGAACATTTCCATGAAGCAACTGGGAAGATCATGACATGCTGCATATGCTGTTTCCAAGGTTTTGTCTCTCACCCTAAATTAGTTCAGCGATAAATACTTAAAATACATTAACATTCAAATAAGAACTACAAATCATATTTAAAAAAGAATAAGAGTTCATAACTACACTTTACTGGTTTGTTGACATCCTACCCCACCCCTTCTCACCCCAATCCCAAGGAATGCCTGTGACTTGCCAAAAGAAAAATGCATTTCTCTCATTTTTTACTACTAGGCACATATCCCCTAGCCTCTCCTACAAAATGCTAGAGGTAGATAAATTGACTTTGATAAGATATATACCAAAGTAGGTGAAATTTCACAGAATTCCTTGGAAATAAAATATGCTACATTATATCTCTTGCTTTTACATTTCAGATACTCAAATTATTATATTTCAAAACATTCAACTGGAACAAATGCAAATTAAAGATAGAAAATCTTTAATCTTGAAAACAATATTTATTTTCCTTCTTTTCCCTTCCTTTGTCAAGGAATTAAATAACAATAATAGAATAATGCCAGTAATATTTGGTGTTTATGTACTAGGCACTATGCAGTTGTGCAAACTAGATGAGACCATCTTCATTATACTTTGTCTCACTAGCCAGAATCTCCATTAGACACTGATTTGGAAAATGTGAATAACACAAGTCATTCACTTTTTAGTAGCAATTAGCTTAATTTGGACTTTGCTCTCCAACAGAAGTGAAAGTTTCTAGCACGTCTCAACCTTGGCTGCTCATTAGCATTACCCAGGGATATTTCAAAACAGTACCAGTGCCTGGGTCCCACCCCCAGAGATCTTATGGTTTTGGAATAGCCTATTTTGCAAGCTCTCCAAATGACTTTAGTATGTTCCAGGTTTGTGCCAGGTTTGGTAACCACTGCTCCAGATACCCTAAAGTCACCTGAGAAGCTTGTATTTGTTTTTCTTCACCCAAATACAAATCATTTCCTGACTATGTCCATATTTTCAGTTTTTAGCCCTGGATAGATTAAACTCCTTTGCAATGGACTATGTTAAGAAAGATAGCAACCACCACAAAAGCTACTTTGCAATGAAAAATAAAAATTGTGTGAAAAGAAAGTTTAAAATAAAAAAGATTAAAATGTCTCTTTTTTTTTTTTTAAGTTTCTGGCCTCTTTAGAACACAGAAGATATGATCCCGTTTTCTTAAGTAATACTTTAAATATGACTTGATGCTTTGAAATACACACTTCCTAATAGCCCATATGTGTTTACCAAGTCCACAACAGCTGGCAAATGATAGGAATTAAACCTTAACTGTCATACTCCAGTCATTCTGATACCACTAAATTTTAGCCCACGAAGCAACTAACAAATTCACTTGCCATTTCTTTTCATCCATTTTATCAATAGTTCAGATCTGCAATGCATGAATCAAGCAGGACGAACTTCCTGTATTTTAGAAATCTAGGTCAGAACATTATCATTACTGAAAGATGTTAAAAAACAGACTTCAGCTAATGTTGTTATAATAAAATTTCATGTATAAATAACTAGTTATATTAAAATGTGAAGCATATCAAGAATTGACATTGAACTCTTTTTGCTATCAGCTTTCTGTGCAGTCCAAATAGGTTGCTTAAACTCTGTGAGCCTCAGTTTCCTCAATTTTAAAATAGGACTGTTAATACCTATTCTAACTCCCTTGAGATTCTGTTATAAATTCTGGGCACTTGAAGAACTTCAAAAAACAAATCAAAGGTAAGTTAATCAATTAATCAATAGTCATTTAGTCATAAGTTTTGTGAGGGCCAAAACAATTTCTCATAGATTTTTGCATGTTCAGAACTTAGCTCAATGTCAAGCATATAGTGGGCACTAAGTGAATGATTACCATTCATTAAAAAGATAAGTGAATGAATGAATGAATAATAGTAATTGAAACTCACAGAAAACATAGCCTAATGACTATGAGGCAATAGCAAAAATGCATTCTCGGGCTTTTTCCTTTTGATCACCAAAATTACCATTGCATTTAGGAAATCAGTAATCATACTTTGGACCATATTTTTTTTTTTTTTGCCACTTCTTCCTTTGGGCTAATGGAAAAACTGCTGAATAGAAGTTTTCAGTAACTGTCAGATAAAATTCTGTCAGAGTTAAGAGTATGGAGAGGTCAGATACAATTTGCACTCATCTACCTATTCCTAGATTGTGGTCTTACATTTCATTCTTGTCTATTTAAGGAAGACAGGGCTTTGGGAAACCAGATAGATGAGTTTACAGTATTTCAATTCTAACATGAAGATAAACATGGAGAAGTAACAGAAAAAGTATAGTCTTTAATTTGGCCTTGTAAGTGATATTAATTGTTAGCATTCTTAGGGCTGAAACCATCCCTTAACTAATGAGCCCTGAGAATCAACCACTAGAGTCTCTTCTCTAGGATTTTTGGGGAAAAAAGTCAGTTACTAATCACATTACCTGTACTCAAAAGACTTAGTCAACAAGGCCTCTGATTGTTTTTATCACTGACATCTTGCTATGAACAATACTTGAGCTAGCTAGGCCTGGGCCTCTCTGTGGCCAGAATGTGTACATTAGTTGATGTATGTGATATATCAATTACTTTTCTTATCTCATCTCTTTTTACTTTCAGAGACCAGGTGTGAATTTCCACAACTCCTTGTAGATCAAACATGCATTTTTTTACTTTTCTTCCTAAATAGCTATGTCGGGGAGGGAGGAATCTCATCCTTCCAATGAAATCCATGATCTTTGGGACAGAAAGAGAAGTTAACAGCTAAGTGGTTAGATGAACTTGCTAGGTGCCATGCTTCCCAGCAAGACTCTGTCCTATACTTGAATAATTTCTTAAAATATCAATGGCACTAATACATGTTTAATAAAAAACTTTATACATGGGCTTACACCTTTCTAAAATGTAATAACTATGCCACTTAACTTTGATAGGCATTTTAGTAAATCACATCCTTAATGAAGAAATCAGCCCAGCCAAAGCTGGCTTATGGACCTACTACATTTGCAGATTTGTAGATTTATAGTGCAGAACAGAAAGTAGTCCAGGAACAAGCAGACTTTTAACTTTTATCAGGTAAGGAGCCTTGGTAAATATTAAGATTAAGATTATTGGCTCTGAGCTTACAAGTTGGATGAACAAAGCTTTGCCCAAGTAAGGGCTTCTCTGTACCTTTTCCCTGATATTTTAATTAATCAGCTCCTTTTTATTAGAAGCCAAATTTCCAGAGACAGATGTAGTTTTTATTCTACTCTTCAGGGTCATCTTATGTCTAGACTATTGTTAAAGTAGACAGGCTGCATTTCCAAAGGGGATATTTGAAGAGGACATCCTGATGCAGACTGCTGTTGGCTACCTTATGTCTAGTCTGCCTTTTCTGCGTATTAGAAGAACCCTGCTTTTATTCAAAGTAGCAAGAAAACCTTGCTTAAAAACTACATTTCCTTGCTTTCCTTACATTAGGATTGAGCATGTGATGCAATTCTGACCAACAAGAAATAAGTAGCAGTTGCTGTTACTGTGTCCAGAAGAGCTTCCTAATAGAGAGGCAGACTCAGAAGGTTGCACCCTGTTGCTTGTTGCCCTTATCATTTTTCCTGCCTGGAATGCGAACAGAATGGGAACACAACTGGAGTGATATCAGTCACCTTCAGAGTCTGAGGATGAGAACTACATCTTCAGGATGACGGAGAGAAACCCAGAAGGTCCTGGGTCCCTGATGAATTTGCTAAGTTGCCACATTGGCTCTGGGCTGTCTAATGCAGGATTTATTTTATCTGGGAGAAAAATGAACACCTTTTTTTTGTGATCTCTATTACTTGCAACTAAATAAAATTTCTAACTGAAATAAGTTCAGTTCCAAAGTTTATTGATAAAAATATAAGAGAACTTGAAATCATGTCATTTGAGAAAGGTTGAAGGAACTGTGGATTTATGTTTGGGAAGTGAAGGGAATGGAGAATACCAGAAAATAGCTATATTCAAATATGTAAGCCACTGACATATGGAGAGCCACAGAAGCCAAACCAGGAGGACAGGTGAAAGCAGGACAAGCAGTTGTCAGCTCAACTTAAGATATCTTTTCAATAACCAGCTCTGGCTTCTCATGAATAGGTTACCATTGCTGGAAGGGTTTAAGCATAGGATGAGTGCCAACTCTATAGGAATATGGTAGAGGAGATTAAAACATTGAATGGGGCAGTTGGTAGTAGTGACATTTACTTAAATTTCCACACCCAATACAGAGAGTCTGAATCTGAGTTCCTAATGCCTAATATCCAATTCTCTTTGAGACAGTGAATATTGATTGAGTCCCTGTGAAGTGGATTTTATTGCTTTGCTTTGTTTATTGTGTTTAGCTAACTTTCATATTACTTGTTGGCGTCTTTCAAAGATGACTGACTTTTCAGTCAGTTTTGGAAATGTCTTCAATTCGTCAGAATTTATATAAACATTCTGGGCTGGTTTGCAGTTGGGACAACCTAAGTGGTTGTTATAGACATTTGTTGCATCTTTACTATGTACAGGGCACTGAACTACATAATTTAAATTGAATATCTATAACCTTGCAACAATCCTGTGAGGAAAGTAGTATTATTATGTCCTTTGCCAAAGGAGAAAAATAAGGCACAGTGAATTTAAATAATTTTTCAAGATTGCATGACTGGGAGTAATGCCAAAATTGGTACTCAGCAGATTCCAGAGTCCCTGCATGAACAGACTATATCCTCCATACCTAGTCTATATCTGGTTTAAAAGCAGCATATCCACCTAAAGATCATAGTAAAATTATAAATCAATTAAAGGTACTATAACATCCAGTTAAAAATAATGAAAGCCGATATCCTGTCCATTTTAAATATTTCTTCACCAATATTTTCTTCTTTCATGTTCAATGTAATTTTATCGTCTCTAAATATCACTCCATGAAAAGCAAATCTGGAATAATATGGGTTAAAATGGCATGTGGCAACTATGTGACAAAGGTCATATATTTAGTCCCCAGTGAGGGGTTATAAGGCCAACCTTTCTCCACAAACAGCTGTAATTACCTTCAGAAGGTAGAGACGCCCACCAGAAGGCCAGACCTTTTCTTAACACATGAGTAGAAGCATGTCCACTGATTAGAAAATCTTAAAAGCATTAACAGGCAATAATTTTTCATAATACATCTGATAACAAAATTAAGAAGCCAAATATTGACTCAATATTTCATAAACAAAACACTTTTGTAAAGGATCCAAACTTTTCTCTTAGAACTTTACTAACACATAATTATGAATATGTAAAAGTTGGCACATTATAATTCTTTCATTGTGAATTATTATACATATGGTCTCATTAGTGTTTAAATTTTGTCCTTTAAAAGTTGAAATGACTGCTTAATTATTTTACAAAAGTTACTGACATTACAACAAATTAAACATTAATTATTGAGCATCTTTTTACTCTAACCCATTTCTATCTGGTTTTAGTTTTAAGTCTTTTGGAGTTTTATCTCATCTGGCCACTAATTCTTGTATATTCTTAGTCTTTCCTTCAAGCTGATTAGTAATGCTAAACTCAGGAGTAGAACTTTGAAATCGCTGCCTTTAAACATGCCCAAATATATGGCACACATTTCATCTCCCTTTGGCACAAAAGCCTGGCACATTCCACCCCTCTCACCATGGATACTATCTCATTTAGCTCAGTCTGAACTGTGCTGTCTGCAGAAATTGAAAGCCTGTTGGGTCATTAAAAGAGATTTCCCTCTCTTTGCACTCAGCCAATGTGCATCAAATGGTTTAAATGAAACACACTTTCAAAAAGGGTCCAAGAGGGACAAAGAGCAAAGGAGAGAGAGAGAGAGAGAACAATACGATTTGTAGAAATATCTAAAGGGGAGGCCAAAAATGCTTGGTGAAAACTAGGATTTTTGGTAGGTGTATATATGATGTTAATGGCAAAAAGAAGAAAGCCAAATTTGAAGCCCTTCTCACTGACCTCAAAGGTAAACTTGTCTGAATATATCGCCTGTAAGCCGTGGCTCTGCCTGTCCCCATCAAGTGGCTACTGAGGGCTGAGGCTATACGCCAGGAACATTCTCCCTCTTGTACCCAGGCAGTGAATCTCTGCACATGGCTGCTCTGTGGCACCAAACACCTTCCCTGGGAAAGCAGCCAGAAGGGTGGCCGTTTTCTTTGGAGATTGGGCATTAATTAGGTTTCCTCTGCTTCTATAAGATAACACTGTAGATGCTTTCCTTTGTACTGATTATTAGCACACAGAAAAGGCTTGTGTTTCTCTAAGCTACCAACCAGCCAAGGGTTTGTGTTGCCATGATAGCTGCCAAGTGATTTTCTGGTAGAGAAAGAAAATGGAAGAATTCAAGTCTCTTCCTGCTGTAACTCAGGACCCAGTATTGCTAATATCCTTAGACGGAAAGATAAAAATCAATGTTCTGACTTGCACTTGCTCTCCATTCCAGCTGGGCAGTGCTTCTTTTCTCTCCAGTTTGAACGTGTTACACATGAATCTGCTGACACTCATGCATAAACGCTCACTCCACATTTGGTGCTACACACATGAACTCTGCAGTTACTCAGAACTAACTGCTCCAACCACTTAGAGTCCTGTGAAACACAGTCATGCACCAGTAAGCAAAGCAAACAAGTAAACAAAGCCTTCCAGGCAGCCAGAATACACATCATGACATGCGTAACCCAAAGTTGGAACCTTCACTCCCAGAAGAGATTGCCAGAATTTTGCCCAGAATCCAGCTCACTCTAATTAAGACCTCATTCTATGTGGTTTGGCTATTGAATACCACCACCTGCAAAGAGTCGAAACAGAAAAATGAAGGAATGTGTACTGCCCAGTCAGACGTAGTGACAGTGGTACAAGACAGCTGGCATTTAAAGAAGAGACAGAGCTAATGGCACCACACAGGCAAACCAAAACCAGTCAAACCCCAAATAAAATTCATAGAAATAAATGATCTATGTACTTAATGACTTCCTTGATATATTGCATAACACAGTAAAATAAATCATATTTGTAATGAGACTTCCAAACCATGAAGAAAAATATCAATATTTAATGTTTCCTATAAAAAAGGTGGAGTTTTAACATTCTTTTAAAAAAGTTTTGACCCTTCCATAGATTAATTCCCATTTTCTAGAATCTCTGTTAATTACTCATATTATTATAATTCAATATTTATCTTTAGAATATATGGTCACTTATCTAGCTACCTAATAGTTGGCCAGATCAAAGCCAAGCCAGGATATGTGAAAGTAGATGAAATATGTCAAATTCAGATTACTGGGGAGTGAAGCTGACAATCTGGGGGGAGGAAAGGAGTCTTAAAAAGGTAGATGTACTAAGAAACTCACCTCCAACTTCTCTTTCTTACTCTTCAAGAACACATTGGTACCAGTTTGTGTATCCTGCAAGCCAGTGACTGTGCCAGTAAAGTGAGAAAGGTGGACTCTTTTTTCTTCACAAAGGACTTAGAATGCTAGCTCACAGTTTTAACTGGTCCTCAGAGTTACTTGTTAAGAAGACAGGTTACCAGGATATCCACTTTTGGATATGCTAGTTTGGAAGGTTTGGATGGGATGCTGGAGTCTGTGTTTTTTAAATCTCTGCTAAGTTTGGAACTTCTGACCAGGGATACTATGGTTTTGGGAGGTTCTCTAAGTGCCTGGGCCTCTCGGTTCAGCTACTTCTACCTTTAGGATTTACAATCACCTGCCTACTCAATCCAAATGGTAGTTGGTGCTGCTTCTGGTATACACTTACATTCAGCCTGGCTCTGCATTGCGAACATGCAGAGTTCACATTCTACCATATAAGACCAGTCAGTCTCATACCTAGCACCCTAAGAAGTTCAAAGACATTAAGACAGAACAAGGAACAATAAAATGTGCCCTAAGTCCCCCCAACTGCATAGATTTTCCGAATACAAGCTCAAGTCTTTAAACTAAAATGAATCATTAGTAATGAATTTGAATATGCAGAATCTTCCTGCATGTGTACAACCAATGCTTCTTTGGCATTTCAGCTGCAGTGTCTACTCATTATTTGTTTTTTTTTTTTCCATTACACGGAGAGCAAACACTGATAGCCCTGAACACACAGAAAATCTCTTCTGTGTAAACTAAGTAAACTCTGTTGTCCATGGAGAAAATTGTTAACCTCTTCCCTTCTATTGCCGAACAGAGAGAATATATAGCATGAAATTGAGGGAAGGAAAAAGATGAAAATTCAGTTTTCCGTACATTCCTATGAGATCCCTGTTAAGAGTGCTAGAAAAGGTAAAGATAAAGTGGTTGCCAGCTTTGTCTGTAGATGCCATAAAAGTTTCCGCACAACCATTACCTTCTAGCTCCTTGGAGGCTAGTAGTGTGGTTATTTATCTCTGGCCCTATACAAGTGTGTCTAAAACCTTAATGCCAGTATTGCTATATTTGGGACTCTATCCAGTTTTTCTTCAGCAAAGAAAACGCTTTGACACTCTTGCTGCATAGCATAAACCTAAAATTTAGTGAACTAAAATTCTCTAGACTTTAGAGAGTTTCCTAAATATGTCACAGTATGAATGCATGTTATTTGAGTAGGATGGACTGGGGTTAGGGAAACAAAAAGGAAAGAAGATTTTTTTTTTGTTGTCTATTTAAATAAATTGTGAGTGGATTACCTGGACTAAAAAGAGGAATAGTTATTATCATTGCTTTTGATAGACAAATTTTAGGTTTAATCTAAATAATCTACAAGAGTTCTTTGCTCTGCCTGCCATTTTGCTACCTCACTTAAAACATATGCCCCAAGACTATATTTACCCACACTCATGAATATCTTAATTACCCACATAGTCACTCAATAAATATTTAATGAAAGAATGAATAGACACCACTTAAAAAATTTCATATCACTTAAAAATTAACATCCCAAGTTTAGAAAGAAAAAGAATTTCACAATTTAAGAAAACTAAAATGTATTATAGTGAAGAACGGGCAGGCTTTGTAGTTAGCAGAACTGGGCTAGAATTCTAGTTAGCTGATAACTAATGAACAAGCCTCCACCATTCAGCTTTCCCATGCATAAAATGGGGTAAATATTATTTACAGACTTGCTATAAAGATTGGAAATAATATCTGTGAATCTCCAAACAGTGTCTGGTGCCTATAATTTTGGTGGTGATGATGATTTTTCTTAAAGAATTAATGCTACTGTGAAACAGCTATTTATTTCCATAATTTTTCATTTTCCAGCTTTTTCTGTGTTGGATAATTCTGCTATGGTTTAATTATTTTGCTTACCATATTTCCCAGAACAATACAACACTATATTTAGAAGGAATAAGAAATCATAATTCAAAACAAAATACAAATAATTCAATGTCTTGTGGAATATTACTTAATTGCACTGTTTGGAGCTTTCCTGAGAGCTTCTCTTTAATTATCAAAATTATTGGATCTCAAGAAATAGAAAGTAAAATCTTTTATTGAGTGAATTTATTGTAAAGATACAAGGTAGTTTATAGAATTGGAAGAAATGCTTTATGATCAGACTTTGAGAAGAACAGAAACTAGGTTGCTCTGGGGATCAAGGTAGAGGAATAAGGGAGTGTCTTAGGGCAGTGTGGTGAGAATATTCCAGCTCTAGCTACCTTCTAACCTTGTCACTCTGCTTAAGAATAGTCAGAGTGCATTCATGTACTGCTTACCCTATACAGTAATGCTTCTAAATATTTTGCATGTTATTAACATACTTACTCCATACAACAGTTTTATGAGGTATGTAATTCTCAGGAAAAGAACACTCTCATAGGTATGGCTTGAGTCATGTGCCCATGCATTTGGTAAAGGGTATCCCATGTGATACTTCTATCAAGTCAAGATGGAATAGGGAGAGGTCAGGGTAGTTTTACCCAAAGTAGAGTTAAATGAGTCTGGGCAGACCAAATACACAGATGTCCACAGACAAAATCCACTACATTTGATAAAACCCACATGCCTGGCTCTGAAGGATGCATATCTCTATTTCTGGCGAGCAAAATATTTTTTATTAGCGGCATTCACTGACTAGCATTTAGAAATTTCAAAAATAAAAAGCCTCTTCTCCAGAAACTGCATCTATATTTTTTCTTTTACTATATGTGGATAGAGATATAGCAGTACTTAAAGTAAATATGTGATTGCATATTGGTGCCATTACGAATAAAAGGAAAAATCATGTGTATTTAACAACAACAAAAAAAAGCTTAAAAGAAAATGTAAATTCAATCAAGTGTAACTTTTTTTGACTCCACAAAGTCTAGGAACCATAGATGAAGAAAATTCTTCCTCCATTACCCTAGGATTAGTGAGAGAAATGTTCTTCCAGTCTCTTGTAACTACTTGGCAAAAAATTTCTTTATTGATTTGCTTAAATAAACAAACCCTCCATTGCCAGAGAGAAAAAGACATTTAATTATGCTGAGTACTTCTATTTTTAAAAAAAAATCCTGATGTTTGACCTATAAAGAAAAAGAAAAAGTTCCTACTGATAAATCATCATACTATTATAATGGGAAGTTATTTGAGAAGGGTAGAAAGCATACCTCATTTATCCTTATATGTGTTGTGCCTAACACAGAAATATAAGGAATGCAGCCAAGATTTATGTTACGAATTAAAGAATAAATTTTAAACTTATTTCTAGAGTAGTCCCAGTTTCTTTTCATAAGAAGCTATTATTATTGCCATTTGATGTATCCAAAAAAGAAATATGAAGAAACCTCAAAGATTTCAGCATATGCAAGAATAATACAAAAGTCACATAAAGCAATTAGTATCCCTTAAGCTCAAAATGATGTTCATTCTTTGTTCAGTCATCAACTCTTTTTGACCATCTTTTATGATCAAGTCAATAGGGCAATGTTAAAAGAACTGAAAATGTGAATCACAGCACAAATACCTAACATCTCCTATTCTCAGATTTCCACTGAAATGTTGACAGGGTTATAAAAGACAAAAGAAAATTACCTTCAGATTTACAAACTATGGAGTACCCATCCATAAAAGAGAAACTTGGAGGTGTTTTAGCTATAAATAAAGTAGATCAGATAAAAAGGAAATACCACATAACTAGTCACCAAGGAACAACTCTCAAATTCTTTGGTACATAGTCTCTTACTTTGAGGGACAAGATCTGATAGCTAGAGGCTCCATGACAGCAGAGAGCAAACATACTTATTTGGCTTCCATTTGCTGAGGCTGATCATTAGCATTTAAAAGAAGTATTTCAGCTGGACATGGTGGCTCATGCAGGTAATGCTGGCACTTTGGGAGGCTGAGATGGAAAGATCACTTCAGGCCAGAAGTTTGAGACTAGGCTAAGCAACATAGCCACACCCTGTCTCTAAATAAATAAATAATTAATTTAAAATGTAAAAGTTAGCTGGGCAAGGTAGCATGCACTTGTGGTCCTACCTACTCAGGAGGCTGTGGCAGGAGAAGTGCTTGAGCCTAGGAGTACGAGGCTGCAGTGAATTATGATCATGCCACTGCACTCCAGCCTGGGTGACAGATCGAGAGCCCATCTCTAAAAATAATAATAATAATAAATAGATAAATAATAATAATAATAAAAGAAATATTTCTTGAAGTCACTCAATTCTTACAGAGGCCATACCATGCAGTAAGATTTCAGTTGGGAAGGAAGCTGGACACAGCTGCATACTGTATAAAGCATTAGGAAAGCTGGCTAAGAATAGGCAGTAAAGAAGCTGAACCCAGAAATCAGACATCTGCTCAGCAGCTGCACCAAACATGGAGAGAAGACTCTGCACAGTCAATATTCCTCTGTTGATGTCCTTCCTTCTTCCTCCCCTCAGTCTGTGGGAGATAGATCTGTGAACTGACAGTATGATTGAAATCCAGCTGTAGTCAAGCTTAATAGCAGAAAGCTGAAGTCTGACCTACCCTGTTTGTGGATAGATATCAAACATAGGTAGTCCACTGCTCAAATAAAAATGATAAGCAGCAAGACAAAAGACTGATATGGAGTTATGAAAATAATCTATGGTATAATAATTACATTCAAGATTAAAAAAGCGAAATTTACAAGTTGCCTACTATGTAGGAAATAGGAGGTAAATATTAGAAACATGTGCTTCATGTTCCCAATAAAATTATAAAAACATACACTATTGAAGGCCAAATGAGGTTAAATTACAAATTAGATAGAAGTGTGCTTGGGTAAAAGGCAGCAAAAAGAAAAGGGCAGGTAAGGTAAGGAGTCCAAAAGATGCAAAATTATAACTCTTACCTAGAATGAAGGCAGTAAAGACAGAATTGACACCATAGAAAATAAAACTAGTGATGTGAAGAATATACTTAAAAGATTCTTTCAGAATGCAGAGAAAAAGAACAGATATTTAAAAGGTGAGAGAAAGAATATTATAAAGGCATAATAAAAAGAAAAATCCAATGTTATTAATAATTAATATTCCAGATAATACCAGAGGATAATATGATAGAAGCAATAGATAAAGATATAATACAAGAAAATGGAAAGATGCTAGAACAAAAAGACTCTCTAAGGCAGATTAGTGAAAAGAAACCACACATCTCCTGAAATTTTAACATTTCAGGATTGAATGCATCCAGGTAGAAAAAAGCAAAGCTAGAAACCTTAAGGTAGAAATCTAATAAATTTTATACTCCCCCCGAAAAAAGCCTCAAATATCACACTTCTAATTAACTCTGGGGTCAAAGAGAACTCAAAGCTGCTGTTAGCAGACAATTTAAAAATAAGTATCCATAGAAAAGTAGCAAAGAATAATAACAGGCAATTTACAAAATGAAAATTAAATTAAAATAAAATAATAAAATAGCAATCATTATATAGCACTTATTTTATACCAGGTACTATTTAAATGGCTTAAGTATATTACATATGTTTACATATATAAACCATTGCATAAATTAATTGAGCAATACATTTATCAAAAGTTGAACCTTAAGATTAATTATAAAAATTAAAATTAAAACAACAATGAAATTGTTAAAAATTATAGGTTTATCACATTGGCAATGATTATATTAATTATAGCCAATGGTGCCAGGATATATGAAGTAAAAACTCTCACTCAAGTTGGTAGAAGTGCAAATGACACAACCAATCTGAAAGGAAGTTTGGAAAAATTTATGAAATTTTAATATACCTATACCCAATGACACCCAAACAATTCTATGTCTAGAAACCCACACGAAAAAAATAATAAGGCTGCTGATTAAGCAGGTATGTACAATCATTTCCAATGGAACATTTTGTTGGTTTCTACTTTATTAATTATTTAGCTCTCATTATACAGAAAAGATACTAACACAGAAACAGGAAACGCTTTACTATCCATCAACAGTGGGTAGTTTTAAATAATTATGATATATCCAAGCTGCAGAAAACTATGCAGCTATTAAAAATGAAGATATAGATTTGCATTTTCTGACATTAAAATATTATCTAAAAGGGAAAGAAATATAAAATTGCCTAAATACAATATGATGTCATTTAAAAAATATGTATAGAAAGAAAAAGAGAGCAGAGGAAAGAAAACAACCTAAAAGAATATGTCTCAAAGGTTAGAACATGTTAAATTTGGTAGTTGGATTATGAGTGACCTTTATATTCTTGTTTCTATTTTTCTGAAGAGCATTTGCAAAAATAACATTATATTTCATTTTGTTTAATTATGAGATGACTAACAATATTTCTGGTAACATTTATATAATCTTTCATTATTTAATCAAGAAATAATATTAATTAAACATACAATTTTTTTAAATTAGAGGATAAAGTAAACCTAAAGGAAGCAAAAAGAAGGAATTAAAGTTTAAAATCTATTTTAATAAATTAGGAATTGGAAAAGAACAGAATCAAAAACAACGCCCTGAGAAATTCTTTGGACAAAAACAAGCTTTAAGAAAAATTTGGAATGTGTAAGTAGAAAAATCAACAGATTGAGAGCAGATTTTTTCAATTGTTAAAAATATGTACATATAATTCTATGAAAATAAACTGAAAATCTCAATAAAAATTATACGTTTATAGAAAAAAATTCAAATTTCCAAAATCAAATCAAGAAGATACAGACAAACTGAATAGATAATGGTGACAAAAAGAATGTAAAGCTTTGGCAGAGATTATTTCCAGAATATAGTTCCAAGCCCCTTTAGTTTTATATACAAATTATAGAAACTTTCCAAGTAATTGGTGATTTCCAAACTACTAATAATCACTTCCACAGGCTAGAAAAATATGTAGAACTTTTAGACACCATTTTGAGAAATTAATAAATCCCTAATTCCCATATCAGACAAAATTAGAACACAGATATTACCCCCACACCCCTGGCAAAAAGGCTAAACTCACATTTGAATAAGATTTATATAAGCAAAATTCTAGCAGAGACAAATCACATGATACTAAAACCAATACAAAGGTTCTAAGGTGGCTCACCATTCCAGAACCCTCCTCTCAGGCTGTACCTCTGCCCCGTTATTAGCCTCTTTAGGGCCACCTAAGCCCATAACACAAAGATCTGAACCCCTATTGTGGACAGACCTGAAGCCATTTTAGTTCTATTAAACATCAGTGATTTCAAGTCACTGAAGGGGAGACAGCTATCATCTAACCTCACTCAGCAGATGAATCTGGGTTTCAGTTGCTTCTCTTTGAGAAATCCTGATACAACTTTAGTCAAATATACAGCCAAAATAAGACAGCCTATAGGATTCAGAGGAAGAAGATATTACTTCTGACTGGACAGATGAGGAGTCAGGAAAGAGGCTGTGGCATTTTAGCTGGTTTTTCAAAGACAGGGTTTCATTATCACACTGCACATGGAGAGGAATGTAACAGAGTACTTTATTTCACAGTCAAAGAAGAACCTAGGTCCAGTAAGTCATGGTCACAAATACACAGTATTGTCTAACTTAGGGCTGCCAGATAACATACAGGTTACCCAGTTCAATTTGAATTTTAGATAAATGATTTTTAGTAAAGCATGTCTGAAACATGCAATATTTGGGAGAAACCACCACAGGGCCAGGAGCAGATTATCAGTGCATTTTGGGCATTCGCAGAATGTTTTGTGTAGCCTTTAATTCATTCCTTACCCCTTAAGTCTGCTTAGAAATTCAGCGGGATTCACAGAAGTGCCCATTTATGCACATTTCAGACCCACTCATGCTGGGCAAAGGAAAGGGAAGGACTATAGAGTCCCTGAGGAAACAGTGCTAGACTAGAGACAAATGTAAATAGTGAGCCTTGCTCCTGTCTCTACCAGGACACAGGATGCACCAAGATCTCAGAACTGGCAGCTTCACCGGGGGCCAGGCCAGGGAACAAATAGCCAGGCTAAAGGCAGAGAATCCAGGAGGCTGGCAAAGACAGCCATTTTTCCTGGATGCATCACTGAATTGTGAGTTTTAAAGGAATAGCACTGACCATTATGGTATTTGGGATTTCTACAAAACTGTTAAATCTTTCCCAAGAGGAGGCAATTCCAAAAATAGTGATAGATACATAGATGATAGATAGATAGATAGATAGATAGATAGATAGATAGATAGATAGATAGATAGATACAGACAGATAGATCCTGGTTACTTAATAAGAGGTAATCATAACATTCCAATACATTTTCAATGCTATCGAAAAGCAAAGGAAATTGCAAGAACTTTATCTTCACAGCATTTTCTCATACCCCTGAAAGAAATCTGGGATCTTGTGATCTAGGATAGGGGCATCCAAAGTCCAGGATTAATTCTAGCATCCTCAGGCAGATCTGAAAACCCAAGTTACTCACAGAGGAGTGAACATGAAGGGGTGGGAAAAATAGGCTCCAGCTCCTGAGTGATTTCAAAATAGAAGGATTTTCAGAAGCAGAGAATTTCTGAGATTCCAAGGAGGTTTTTGAGAATTTTCTTCCCCCAGAGGGAGAAAAGTAGGTTATGTGCTCTTAACCCAGAGAGGTTTAGGGCTATGGTGTGGGGAGAGAAAAGATAGTTGACCTTAATTAGCTCCAAAAAAAGCCCAGAACTCTTGGGATTAATCCAAAATCAAGCAGAACTTCTAGTGGAGAGATTCAAGCTCCCAAATTTAAGTATTAGTAGAACGAAGCCAAATCTAGGACAGCTTCTGAAGAATTACCATTAAACTAACATTCACATGTTGTAAGAACTAAATTTATCCTCACCACAACTCCTATTTATAGAAAAGGCTCAGCCACTACCAGATAGCAAGGTCTGTGAAGAGATGGAATCTGTCTGTCCTTTTTACTGCTGTATGCCCAGGGAATGGAAAGTAGTTGTTATATAGTTGATACTCATTAATGCTTTGCTGAACTGAATTGTTCAAAGCCACACAATGAGTTAGTATGAGAACTGGGATTTGAACCCCAATCTGACACCAAAAGCCATACTTCCCTCTATATGATACTGCCTGCCTAGGCAGACTTAGACTAGAAATGATCCCAAGGCAAGGTCCTGCTCTGGTTCTCTTCCTAAAGCTCTCCTGGGGTCCACCAAGATGAACCAGGAGAATCACTTAGAGGGACACCTTTGGGAAAATTCATAAGTCTAGAAATTGTGGCAGACACTACTAGTTGTCTCTCAAAAATCTATTTTTTTTCCATTTGCCTCTCCCTAAAAGAAGCTTGATTTGTTCAAGTAACAAAGTTCCCATTTATGAAAGCTTTCTTGAAATATTTGGTATCTTAATTATGATAATCATTGCATAAGTATACACACATGTCAAAACTCATCAAATTGCATACTTTCTATATATGTAATTTATTTTATGTAAATTATACTTCAATAAAGCAGTAAAACACACACAAATACACACACACACACACAAACTCACACATACCTCCCTAGACTTTGTTGTGATCCATTTCTGGCCAATGAGATGCAAACATAAGTCTACGATGGAGCATCCATTAAAGTTATTATATTACTGGAAAAAGAGAACACTTCACAGAATGAACACTTAACTTCTGAATTTCCCTTTTCTTTCTGCCTAGAAATGGAACAGCCGTCATGAGAAATGAGGACAAAATCCACAAGCTGAGTCTGGTGGAACAGAAACCTAGAAGGAACCTCGGTACTTCATGACTTTGTTGAGAGGCTCTCCCAACTATGGCCTGTCCATCTCCTCACTTCTTGTTTTGGGAGGAAAAAAAATTACTGTTTGATTGACCTGATATAGTATGGTTTCTGCATATGTCACTACTTGCAATTGCTAAATGACAATATTCCCATGCAAATTGTAAGGCAGATATTACAATGTCATTCCTCAAAAATCTTCAATTGCCATAAAGAGTAAAATCCAAAGCATCTCTAGCCACATTTCCTACTATGGCCTTCCATGAACACTTCCCCAGCAGGCTCTTTGCCATGTTCCAAACAAGCAATGAATTTTAACATGTGCTTTTCTTTCAACTTGATACATCCTTTCTTCCATAAGCTTTGACAGACCCTGAAAAATTCAAAGTATTGATGCAGGCCACAGTTAGTCAGTGAAAGACTTTAGAGGAAAGTTTACATTTCCTGAATATAATCCAAGTGCTCTTTGTCCTATGTACCCACTTCTATTTTTTTTTTCTTTTGTGCCCACTTCAGAAGCAGGGAAATCAAATGTTCTAAGTAAAGGATTTAATTTATTTTTGGCTTTTACTTAATACCAAAAACTCTTACTTGAAAAAATGATTATTTTTTGCAATTATGTAAGAATTAAAAATCTTATCTACAATAGGCATTAGAAAAAACTTAAGATTATTAAAATTTTAAGATTATTTCTTCCTGTTCTACAGTGTCTGATTATACATGAAGATATAAGGTTTCTGTTTCATATATGTGATATATATATAAATATGTTATCTTACAGTTGAAACTATAAAGGCTAATTATTGTGTTCTGACATGCTGTGTGGTGGCCAAACACTCAAGTTATTGACTAAAATATTTGTTTCTAGAGCTACTTATTATGTAACCAGAAGAAAGTAATTAAACTTTCCAGCTCATCCATCTCTCAAGGAGAGAAAATATTGTATCTGCCATCTGTCCAGATTTCATATATAGAAAATATTAATGATAGGATCTAGCAATATAGGGCTTTATGTCAGCTCATTTAAGAGTTAATCCATATTGAATGTTCTGTTCTGTGAATCAATTTTTGTTTATTGATTTTTGTTTTCTAAAGTATTTTAAAGATACAGAGTAATGTAACACAAGTTACTTGCCACATAGACCTAACAGATGTTAATATTAGTTCATTTTTGCTTCATATTTACTTATTCTTTTAATAAAGTGTTCCAGATACAGCTAAAGCTTGAATCCTAGTCCTATATCATTCCTCTCCTGATTCCTCAGAGGTGTCTGAAGTTTTAGGGAATCAATTCCATGCAAGACTACATAATTTTACTACATGTGAATGCATGAATTAATATGCAGTATTTGGGGGTCTTTAAATTTTATATATTTGATATTATATCTACATATAGCAATTTGCATTTTACATTGAATTTTTTTTTGAATTTTTAATATGAATAGATGCAGATTGATTTATGTGCTTCATTTTAACTGTCAATTAGTAATAACCCACAGTTAATTTGTTAATTCCCTTACTGGTGGGTTATTAGGTAGCTTTCCCTTTTTTACTTTTCTAAGCAATGCTGTAATAAGTATCTGTGCTAACAAATGTAAGTGTTTCTCTAAAATATATTACTGTTTTGAAGTAGAATTGCTATACACTTTTGTGCATTTTTACAAACATCCTCTAGGAATTTTGCATTCAATTTATAGACAAATTTGGAGTAATTTAATACTTTTATGAGTCTATCCATGAACACAGAATGCTCTCCAATTGCTTAGAAAATCTATTTTATGTCTTTAAATAAAGTTTCATAATTTTATGCATGAAGAAAGGAAAAGTTTTTGTGAGATTTTTAATAGGAACCTTGTAATTTCTCTCTTTCTTTCTTGGCCCCAACTATCTCCCTCAATTTTTTGTTCTTTTTAAAATTGCATTTATACAAGGTTATTGTTTTCATATTAAATTTTTATTGTTAATTTTGTATTCTGCAACCTTGCTGAACACCATAAAAAAATCTTTTCTCCATAGATTTTATTAGATTTTCCAAATGTCCTTTCCTCAGATTCCTATAGATTTTCTTGCAGACAACCATATTTGTGGGTAAGGTCAATGTTATTTCTTTTCAATCCTTGTAGTTTTTATTTATTTTTTCTATATTATTTTGCTAACTAGGACTTCCAGTATCAATAGCAGAAGTTGGAAAATCGACCTTTTAGCATTAGGAAAAATACCTAATGTAGATAACGGGTTGATGGGTGCAGCAAACCACCATAGCATGTGTATACCTATGTAACAAACCTGCACATTTTGCACATGTACCCCAGAACTTAAAGTATAATAAAAAAGAAAGAAAATAGGCCTTTCAATTTTGTATCAGTTTTCTCTAGTTGCATCAGAGTCACCTAGTAACATTTTTAGAATTGCAGATTCACAGCTTCTATCACTCTCATCCTCCAGAGATATCAACTCATAGATCTAGGGCGGGATTGGTCAATTTCCATTTTTGTCTTCTCCCCAAAATTCTGATGAAAATTGACTCCAGATAAGAAGTGCTTTTCTAGATATAGTATGTATGAAAAGTTTATTGTTATTTATATTGAATCTCTAATATTTTAGTACTTTTACCGCCAACATATACCATATTTTCTTTAAAGCACCATGGCCCTGTTGGCACCCCTTTCTCCCCAATCCAGCTCTGATCAGAAAAAAAGCTTAGGATCCACTTGTAATTGATATTGGCATATAAACCAGTTTTTTATTTTTCAAAACCTACTGGTAATCTCCTCTGTTCTGATATCCAGCTACAATATGGTATATGTTTGTGGTAATAGAAGCTAAATAACTTGGTCACTGCCAAAATTCAATGTGCTTTTCTTTGTCGTTTTATGTTTTTATTTCTAGTTAATCATTGTTATTCCACAACGAAGATAATAAACAATAAAATATTACCCAATGTCATTGTTTTCATATTATACCAAAATTATTCTAACAGCTTTATTGAAAGATAATTTATATCATAAACTTCACCCGTTTAAGTGTACAATCCAATAGTATTTAGAATATTTACAGAGTTATGCAACCATTACCATAATCTAATTTCAAAACATTTTCATCATCTCATAAAGAAAACCATACCTGTGAAGTCACTTCCTATTCTCTTCTCTCCTTCTCCTGCAAACTCTGGTCAACCATTACTCTCTGCCTCTACAGATTTGCTTATTCTGTTTTGTGTATATGCGAAATCATACAATATATGGTATCTTATGACTGGCTTCTTTCATGCAACGTATTTTTAGGTTCATCCATGTTGTAGCATATATCAGCACTTCATTGCTTTTTATGGACAAATACCATTCTATCATATGGATATACAACATTTTGTCTATTTATTCATCAGTTCATGAACGTTGGGGTTGTTCCTACTCTTTGGATATCATGAATTATATTACTATGGACATTCATATACAAGATTTTGTTTAGACATGATTTCAGTTCTCTTGGGTATATATTCTAGCAGCAGAATTGCTAGGTTATATGATAAATCTATGTTTAACATTTTGAGAAACTGCCAAACTGTTTTTCAAGGTGGCTGTACCAAATTTTTTTCCCATCAGCAAAGTATGAGGGTTCTAAATTTTCCATATCCTTTCAGCACTTGCCATTGTCTTGATTATAGCTATTCTAGTGAATGTGAAGTAGTATCTCATTGTGGTTTTGATTTGCATTTTCCTAATGACTAATGATGTCGAACATCTTTTCATGTGCTTGTTGATAATTTGTAATTCTTCCTTAACAAAATGTCTATTCTTACCATCTGCCTCTTTTTTATAATTGAGTTATCTTTTTGGAGTTTTAGGAGTTTTTTTTTATATGGCCTGGATACAAGCCCATTTTCAGACATGCCATTTACAAATATTGTCTCTCAGTCTATAGACATTCTTTTCACCTTCTTGATGGTGTACTTTGAAACATAAACATTTTTAATTTTGGTGAAGACCAAGTTAACAATTCTTTTATTGCTTACATTTTTGGAGTCATATCTACGAAATCATTTCCTAACCCAAAGATCATAAAGATTTACTTCTGTGTTTTCTTCTAGGAATTTTATTATCATAATTATTTTTATAGATGTGAATGAATGGAAAGTGAGATTTAAAGTGGTGTAATAAGAGAGCTATCAAGTGGGAAGCTTCAATTATTTAATTTTATAGATGATAATTATTAAGATTATGTGGTGGCTCCTGGGTATTAATAGTAACTACAGATAAATTGATAAAAATTAAATTGATAAAGAAAAGGCAGTGCCAATGAAGAGAGGACCTAAAAGGACTTACAGAGTAGTTAGGGAACCTGGATTGGAGAGCAGTCAGAGGAAGACTCTGTGCCTATGCCTGGGGCATCCCTGTGGGGCTCTCCAATGCAGGTCCAACAGCTTCTGACCATAGGAAAGAAGTCAGGGACCCTAAGTCCCTGTCCTAATACTGCAGGACATCAGCTAGAACCCATTTTCAGACTCTATAAGAAATTCTTCCATGTAGGCTTGGTCACTTGTCACAATGAAAATGGAAGATCTATCCTTCTCCAAACAGTCAAGAGCTATGTCTGAGCACAAGAAAGTGTCTTCTTGGCCAGGCACAGTGGCTCATGGCTGTAATCCCAGCACTTTGGGAGGCCAAGGAGGGTGGACAACCTGAGGTCAGGAGTTCGGGACCAACCTGGCCAACACAGGGAAACCCCATCTCTACTAAATATACAAAATTAGCCGGGCACGGTGGTGCATGCCTATAATCCCAGCTACTCTGGAGACTGAGGCATGAGAATCTCTTGAACCCAGGAGGTGGAGGTTGCAGTGAGCCGGGATCGCACCACTGCACTCCAGCCTGGATAGCAAGAGTAAAACTCCATCTTGAGAAAAAAAAAAAAGAAAGAAAAAAAAAAAGGAAAATGCCTTCTTTGTCACCATCCCTGACACCTCTCAAGTTCAATAGCTAAATAACAAAAGTCACTGATTAACTGCTATCTGTGTCCAGGTGGGAGAAGGACAAGAGAAATACTCTTGTTTTATAACAGAAGGAACATGGGGAGGATGAAAGAAGAATTTATTGATTGTCTGTCAAAGTAATTTCATCAAATAAACAAATAATTAACTATTATCATAGGGATTTTGAATTCAGTTTTCTTCTTCACATTTCTTACATTACGTAAAGAAGAAATATCTCCTAATTCAGAGAATCAATCCTGTGAGTGAAAAACAGGCACACCGTATTGAAACATTATTCTTTCAAAACACAATACAGAACAATCATGGGTAATGTTCACTGTGAACGATTTGATGTGTCATTCTAAATTCTAAATTCTAAATTTAGAATCTACTGTAACTTAAAAAAAAAGGTCTACAATACAACACTCCTAGAGTCCTGTTGTGGTTATCCGGCTCAGAAAGATACCACTGTTTAACATCTGCATCTCTGTGACTCTCCAAGCTTCATTTTCTTTATAGTGCTGCCACTACCATGGAAATCATGTCTCTTTTTCCAATGGATGCTTTCTAAACTAAGTCATTGTACTGTGAAAGCATTCTGAAAGGCATTGCTGATGGAAAGCAAGTGCAGTCATAACACAGTGCTGAACCGTGAAAGGTCATCTGATGGCCTAGGGGAAAGCAAAATGTCTTCTAAGGACCTGAAGGAGAAAGAGCAAAGTCTCATCTACTATGCTTTACATAACAAACTAAAAGTGCTCTTAAAATATGATTTCATTTGGGTTCCTGATACAGTTAATGATTATTCTTTATTCTCTACAGAAAACTTACAACTTTCTTTTCTATACAATCTTTGGAAAATCATCCACTCTCAACTGGTAAAATGATTTTATGGGTCCCCTCTCAAAGCCAGGTAATGGATAACATGAATTTTTAAATCTTTTCAACCCTAGAATTCTATGATACCATAAAATGGTTATTTTAAAGGTAGAGAAAAACCAATGAGATAAGATTTTTATTACACAAAAATATTTGGTAAATCCAGGAAGATAGCATAATTTTTCAGATAATTTTGGTGCAGTATGTCATATATTCTATGATATTATTGCCTATATGTTTTATTGTTACTCTTTAGTTTTTGCTAAATACTTGCTTACATTTTTCCATTTTGATGTAATTTTACCTACTTGTTCCTTAAAACACCTTTCAGGATAGGAATTTGAGGTTTTGAAATACAGTCAACTTTGCAAATATGTTGACACATTAAATTCTCTCAATATTAACATGACTCACAATGGTTACCTCTTCTCAAATCAAGGCTTTCAATATCAAAATGAATCATCTAATAATTCTTAACTTGTCAAGCCTTTCCATGCAAAGACAGGCTATAAAATGTATGCCTATTAACAAAAAGGATTGCAAGTGCAGGCACTAATCTAGGAGACAAATACAATTTACTGTAGTACCATACTTAACAGGTTTAATCAAGACAATAACCCATTCATTCATGTAGAGACTAATCTGGTGATAGCATAGGGGCAGATGGTATAAGGGAAAAATAATAAACAAGAAATTCGAAGACCTGGATTCCAACTGAGACTATGCTACCATGTATTTTATAAACATGGGCAGATTAATCTTTCAGGGTGTGTTAATTAGAAATATATAGAGATACGAGTAACAGAAAAACTGACGGAAAGCTACAAGTGACCTAAGAAATAAAGACAATTAATTGCCTCACATAGAAAGAAATCCAGAGGTAGGATGTTCCAGATTTGGTACAGTGGCTGGCTGAACCGAGCTCTTTCCATCCTCCTACTCTGTTCTCTCTCAATTATTAATCTTGCCACCTCATAGGTCCAAGATGGTCACTAAGCTCTATACATCACATTCCCATTCAAAAACATGAAGCTATTCCCGGCCTTTGTAATCATAGACACGCACACACGCACAGAAACACACACACTAGCAAAATATCTGAAGCCAGTGAAGCTGAAAATTATTTTTATCAAGGTGTTTTTTATTTTTAACTGTGACACAATTCACCATACTTCCCCTTATATATTGTTGGCCAAAACTCAGTCACATTGCCACCCCTTGTATGATACACAAGAGTCTGGGAAAGTGAGTATCTGGCTCTGCAAAGGAAAACACATGAGGGAAAAGAGAGCCTCATGGCTTTATCTATAAATTGTGGAAGTTGGGTAAACTGATCTCTAAGGTTCAGCTCCAAGCTAACATGTAATTTTTGAAAATAAAAAGTAACAAAAAGCAAGGAAGCTGACCCTTATTTACAATTTTAAAGAGGCTTCTGTTTTTATTCTAATTTCCTGTGATGGCACTTTTTCCCCCTCTCTAAAAACAAAAACAAAACAAACTCCCTCCGTCCAGGATTCTGAATTTCTCCAGTGAACAGTCTCTCCCCTTCCCTAACTAGAAAAAAACCTGAGTGGTCCAGACATTGAGTCATTCAATTTAACTTTGATGGAGCTGCATCTATTTTTGAGGTTTTGCCATCGTGGTTTAAGAACACTGTCTACAGACACTTTGGAAATTTTTCCCAGCACCTCTCTGAGTTTATGCTGTACTAAATTTAAATTGGAAAATTCAAGATGTAAAAGGCTAAGTAAATAATTCTATTGAAAAAAAGCACTAGTGATTATCTTCTTTTTAAAAATCCAAAGAATTCAAAATGTATTGAATTTGTCCAACTGACATTCCATTTGTGGTATCTCATAACACCATGTAATATTACAATGTACTTCTGCTTCATTTTTCACAGAGAATTACACAGCTGCCTCTTATTATTAAAAGTACCCTCCTCCTCACTCCCTGAATAAATGTGTGTTCTGAAATTAAAACAAGACACTATACAAGAAGAGCCTGGAAGCCAGGATGCCGCCAGCTTTGTATGCCAGATGTGATTACAGAGCGACAGCGAACAATGCTGCAATCAGCCCATTGGTTAGCCAGAAACCGGGGACACCCAGAAGAGGTTCAGTCTGAATACATAGCCAATAGTGTGTTAAAAACTACCATGCAAAAATGCTTGTTTTACCAAGATATTCTATGGGAATATTTAGCTGTTATATTGTAAATGCTGTTATTTTGGTTTCTAAAAATGTCATGACAGGAAATGATTCCAGGGAGGAGCAGCCAAGAGGGCCGTTGGGTAGAATCAAGTGGGGCAGAAAGTTAAACCTAGAAATCAAGAAAGCAGAAAGGTGAAAACATGAATTACTATCTGAAATAAAACAGATTCTTAAAATACATTTGATTTTTTAAAAAATCTTTTTTTGAGACAGGGTCTCACTCTGTCACCCAGGCTTCAGTGCAGTGGTGTGATCTCGGCTCACTGAAACCTCTGCCTCCCAGGCTTGAATAATCCTCCCACCTTACCCTCCCAAGACACTGGGACTACAGGTAGGCACCACCGCCCCACCCCTGGCAAATTTTTGTACTTTTTGTAGAGACAGGGTTTCGCCACGTCGCTGAGGCTGGTCTCAAATTCTTGAGCTCAAGCAATCTACCCACCTCAGCCTCCCAAAGTGTTGGGATTACAGGTGTGACCAACGTGCCCAGCCTACATTTGGTCTTTTATGCTCCATTTGCCTTCTCCCAGAGGGATGGTTATGTTTTAAAGAGTTCCTACTGGTCATTGGTACAATGGCTGAAAGGTCCTGGTCCTCTGGCTTTGGACCAGTTGCCAGGTGGAGATAAACTAAGAGAAGACACCCAGTCTACACGAGGCTAAGAAACTGCTCTGCCCCTTCCTGATTCTCTGCATCTACAACCAATGGGCAGTTAAGACCTTTGGGCAAGAATTTCTGTAGGTTCAGAAATGCTCATATTGATGCTATTTTTTATTTATCTCCCTGTCTGAGAAGTGCAAGGTTGGGACAGGTAAGAATAAAGCTGATCAGGGTGTAACTACAGTTATTAGTTACTTATTAGTTATTAGGAGTTTGACCTTCTCAGAGGGATGCAAAGATACATAGTGCAGTAACTGATGACCTGTAAAATTTCATAGAAAAAGTAAAAGAAGAGGAAGAATAGTGAGGTGGGAAATGGGAATTAAATTTGTTTTTCTCCCTGAATAGATTTGTGTTGTAGAACAGCTCTCTCCAAGAATAAAGTGCTTTGGTTTATCCAACTTACGTCTTATAGATAATGTTTAACAATTATATGCCTATCTTTGAGTAATAATTTGTATTCTTTTACATCTGTTTCTGTTAGATCTACAAAGACTCAGAAATCACAACAGACTCTCAAGAAAATCATCTGATATAGAGAAAAAAATAACTACTACATATACATTAGTAAGGTGGGTATAAGAAAACTCATTAGTAAAAACTTTTCAGAAAATTTCCAACATAGCCATAATTTCACCTTCACTGCTTTTCAAATAAGCCCAATGCCCTCCTCCTTTCTATGGCAACATAAATGAGCTTCTTCCATTCTTCATTCTTTATTTTTAGACTTCCACTTAACTCTTTTCTATCTGTTCCTCATGTGTTTTGAAGTATAAATTGCATACAGTTTTATAATGCCAACTGTCATATCCCTATATGCCCCCATTTACACATTGTCTTGAACACAAAAGTGCTAATCTAATGTATATTTATCACTATACATTTTCATAAATCTGTTTGGCTTTTTAACCAAACAAGGAAAAAAAGGAAGGGAAAGAGGGAGAGAGGAAAGGAAAAAGAAGGAAAGGAAGGAAAAAAATGAATAGCAAGACAAGTCAATAGATATTTATTAAATACCATTGTTAGTATATGACACAGAGCTGGTACAACTACCTCTACATTGGTGCTATTTTGATTCCAAATATGTGATATTGATTTTAAACTTAGAATCTGATATAAGATCGAAGCTAGAAAAGTTACTTCCATGCCATCAACATGTAAGGTCCGCCAACGTGATGTGCAGACCTTCACCCTTGAATCAGGGAGTGGAGCACATGACTTAGGTCTGGGCAGTTAGAACACCTAATTCCTAGATACACCAATTGACTTAGAGGTGGGCACATGAGCTAAGTTGGCCAGTTCAGAGCAAATACTGAATCCTGAAACTCATGTGTAAGTCACAGTAAGAAATGCTTTTTTATTTTCTCCAATTTACTTAGTCTAGAGGGGAGCTGCTGGCAACCCATCTGGCCATGATGCATCATCTGAGAAGATAAATTAGTATCCTGTGGCTGCCATAAGAAGTCACCATAAATTGGTGGCTTAAAACACCATAACCTTACTCTCTACCAGTGCTAGGGGCCAGGATTCTGTCCAATATTCACTTCAATGGGCTGAAAGCACAGTGTTGACAGGACCTTGCTTCCTCGAGATGCTCCATGGGAGAATGGGGTCCTTAGCGGCTGCATCAGATCTCTGCCGCCATCTTCACATTGCTCTCTCCTATTCTGTGCATATCAAATCTTCCTCTGCCTCACTCTTAAAGACACTTGTGATTGATTAGATTTAGGGCCCACCCAGATCAACAGAATAATCTCCCCAAGTCAAGATGCTTACCTTAATCACATCTACGAAGACTCCTTTTCCTTAGAAGGTAATATTTACTGGTTCCAGGGATTAGGGCTTAATGTCTTTGGGTGGCTATTATTCAGCCTACTAAAGAAGGCAACACAGAAAAGTAGGGACAGTGGGTTCTGACAACACTATCCAAATGTGTGGATTACACTTCACCCTACATAACTTATCCCTGGACTTTTCAGTTGTGAGCTCCAAGATTTGTCAGTTTGAATTGAGTTTTCAGTCACTTTGACCCAAGACAGTTCTGATTTAGGACTTCTAGTTGAGACTCTAAGTCTGTATTTTTGTGCTGGGTAACATTATGTATACCCTTTTTCTCTTTCTGTGGATCAGAGAGATTCAGGATCCTTTCTTTACCTTTTTATAACCATCACAATCTATTTTTTTTTCTATAGGATCCACTCTGCCCAGTCCAATTGCTTAGCTCACTCTTTCTTTCTGTATCTAATATCAGTGCATGGTCACATTTTGTTGTTAACCTGCTTGTTAATTCCATGAAGATATATGGAAAAGATTAAAGTTTTAATATTCTCAGAAAATTCTCATGACAGTTATTATCTAGTCTATTAACATCTATTACACAAAAGGGTGAGCCCAGGATGTGGACGATCTCTCAAGAGATAAATTCAAGGACAGATGGAGAAGAAGCAGGGGCTCATGTAAGATCAAAGCTAGAAAAGTATTAGTGTTAGTCTCCTAGGGCTGCCATAACAAAGTACCACAAATGGATTGGCTTAAAACAACAGAAATTTATTCACTCACAGTCTTGGAGGCTAGAAGTGTAAAGTCTGAAGTCAAGTGCCAGCAAGGCCATGCTCCTTCCAAAGATTGTAGGGAGAAATCCTTTCTGAACACCTCCTAGCTTCTGACAGTTGCCAGCAATCCTTGTTCAAATCTTCCTTTGCTTATAATGACACAAAATCATTGTAATAGACCCACCCTAATCCAGTATGACCTAATTCCTTTCTTTATTGCTATATAATGTTTTACATATTATGGGGTACGTGTTATACCCCAAATATTCTGACTTGATCATTACAAATTCTGTGCATTTAAAGTACTTTTTAATCCATCATCTTGAATATTTATTTGTGTTGGTAACATTTCAAGTCCTCTCATCTCTCTACTTTGAAATATGCAATCTATTGTTGCTAAATATGATCACCCTAGTCTGCTATCGGACATTAAAATTTACGTCTTCTATATAACTGTAAGTTTGTACTCATTCACCAACATCTCTTCATTTCCCCTTCCTACCCTCACAACCTTCTCAGCCTCTGGTCCTTTATCCTTCTAGTCCTAGCTCCATGAGGTCAAGTTTTTTAGCTCCCACATATAAGTGACAACATGCAGAGTTTGTCTTTCTGTGGCTGGTTTATTTCACTTAACCTAATAACTTGCAGTTCCATCCATGTTGCTGCAAATGATATGATTTCATTCTTTTTCATGGCTGAATAGTATTCCATTATGTATACATACCATGTTCTCTTTATTTGTCCACTGATGGACATTTAGGTTGATTCCACATCTATGCTATTGTGAATGGTGCTGCAATAAACATAGGGGTGCAGGTATCACTCTGATACACTGATTTCTTTTCCTTTAGTAGATATATAATAGAGGGCAGGGATTGCTGGGTCATATGGTAGTTCTATTTTCAGTTTGAGAAATCGAAATCTCTATATTGTTTTTCATTGTGGTTATACTAACTTACATTCCCTTCAATGGAGTATAACAATCAATTTTTCTCCACATCCTGACCAGCATCTGTTATTTTTTATCTTTTTAATAATAGTCATTCTGACTGGGGTACAGTGATATCTCATTGTGGTTTTAATTTTCATTTCATTGATGCTTACGGATGTTAAGCATATTTGCATATACCTATTGGCCATTTGTATGTCTTCTTCTGAGACATACATGCCCTTTGCCCACTTTTTAATGGGATTATTTGCTTTTTTTATTGTTGTGTTGAGTTTCTTGTATGTTCTGGATATTAGTCCCTTGTTTGATGAATAGTTTACAAATATTTTCTCCTGTTCAACTGGTTGTCTATTCACTCTATTGATGGTTTCCTTTGCTCTGATGATGCTTTTTAGTTTAATATAGTCCCATGTGTCTATTTTTGTTTTAGTTGCTGTGCTTTTGAGGTCTTAGCCATAATATTTTTGCCTAGATTAAATTTCCTGAAGTGTTTTCCCTATGGTCTTTTCTAGTAGTTTTATAGTTTCACATCCTACATTTAAATCTTTATCCATCTTGGGTTGATTTTTTTGTACATGGGGAGAAATAGGGGTCCAGTTTTATTATTCTTCATAGGATATTTAATTTTCCCAGTACCATTTATTGAAAAGCATGTCCTTTCCCCAGTGTATGTTCTTTGCACCTTTGTCAAAAAACAGTTGACTATAAATATGTGGATTTATTTCTGGGTGCTCTATTCTGTTCCTCATTGATCCATGTTTATTTTTATACCAATACCATGCCGTTTTGGTTCCTATAGCCTTGTAATATAGTTTGAATAGCTGGTGTGTTACAGCCAGCTCCTTTCTTTTTGTTCCAGATTGTTTTGGCTCTTCTGGATCTTTTTTTGTTCCATATACATTTTAGAATATTTTTTCCTGTGAAAAATGATATTGGTATTTTGAAAGGGATTGAACTGAATATGTATATTTCTTTGGGCAGTACAGTCAATTTAATGATATTGATTCTTCCAATCCATGAGCATGGACTGTTTTTCCATTTGTTTGTGTCCTCTTCAACTTTTTTCATTGGTGTTTGTAGTTTTTCTTGTAGCAATTTTTGACCACCTTGGATACATTTATTCCTAGACTTTTTTTTTTTTTTTTTTTTTTTTGCAGCTATTGCAAATGGGATTGCTGTGTTGATTTTTCAGCTATTTCATTATTGGTGTATATAAACACTACTGATTTTTGCATATTGATTTTGTATCCTGCAACTTTACTGAATTTGCTTACCAGCTCTAGGAGTATTTTGATGGACCCATTAGGTTTTCTTAATATAAGATCATGGCACCTGCAAAGGGAGACAATTTTACATCCTCTTTTCCAATTCGAATGCCCATTATTTTTTTCTCTTGCCTGATTGCTCCGGCTAGGACTTCCAGTATTATGTTGAATAGGAGTGGTGAGAGTGGGCATCCTTGTCTTCAATATGACAAGGATTCTTAGCTTGACTACATCTGTAAAGACCTTATTTACAAATAAAGTGACATTTCTAGGTGCCAGAGGTTAGGACTTCAGCATACCTTTTTAGAGACTACAAATCAATCCACAACAGGCTAAGGGAAGGCAAAGTGACATTCAAGTCATCTACAATGACCTAAACTCTGTTGAATTTAACATTGAAAATATATGTTGTGAATACAGTTAGTTGTAATCTCCTTTAGTGATGCACACAATTACAAATAATGGCACTAAGAAGTGATACAGCTCTTTCTTCTCTGATTAATACTATACTGAGAAAGGGCATCACAGAATGTTGGTTTCTCTGCTGCAGAATGACTGAAATCACAGTGCTTTTGTTTCAAACAACATACTAAACTAAGGAAGGATCTCAGAAAAAAAGAATGCCAGATAGTCTCACTAATAGCCAACTAAGCTTAGAACTATTTGGAAACAAAATGAATCAAGTTGAATCATTTCAGATGGTCACTTACTTGTCACAAATATTTTAAATAGCTCAGCTACATCTGAGTGATGTCTTATTCATCAAGAAATGTCTTACAGAGATAATGTTTGAAATTGAGTCAGAAGGCCTAGCTTCTATGCCAGACTCTATCACTAACCAAGTATAATTTAGGAAAGATGTTTAAATGGTTTAGGTATTAGTTTCTTTTCTCTGTAACAGAGTTGATAATCTAGATAATTTCAAAGGTTTCTTCCTCCTCACAAACATTTCCATAAAAATATTCTATTCTTTACTATGGTCATGTTAACATTTACATAACATGTTCTGCATAGCTCAATTAATTATAGGTAAGTCCCAATATACTTGAGGGTGTCTTTTACCATCTGAGATTAAAATGCATGAAGAGGGGGCACAAAACACTATAGATGCCAGATGGCTGCCACAGCTCCAAGAATCATATCTTCACAAAGCAATGTTCAAAACAGGAAGGGTAGGAAGAGAGTAGAGACTCCTCTTATATATCTTTGTACTAAGGAGACAAACCCTTTTCAGATGCCTCTGAGCAAACTTCTCCTCATGTCCCATTAGCCAGGACTGAGTCACAGACCCACACCATAGCAACAAAGAGTCAGGGAAAACTAGTGTTTAGCTTTTTCAGCCTCTGTCGCAGGAGACAGGCTTTAACAGCAAGGAAGAAAGGGGAGGGGAATGGCTATTCATCAGGCAACATATAGCATCAGCTTCAGACACCCTGCTCCAAAAGAAAGTGACCTTAAAACCATTGTACAGGCTCTGACAGACCTTTAGCAGGAGACAGAGTGGGGTCACCTGTAGAGACAATGAGAGATGAGGAATTTGAGACATATTAGATTTTTGTTGGTCATACCAACCACTTTTCTTTCTTTCCTTCCTTCTGCTTCCTCCCTCCCTCCCTCCCTCCTTCCCTCCCTTCCTCCTTTCCTTCCTTCCATTTGAGACAAGGTCTCACTTTGTTGCCCAGGCCAAAGTGAAGTGGCACAAACACGGCTCACTGCAGCCTTAACCTCCTAGGCTCAAGCAATCTTTCTGCTTCAGCCTTCCAAAGTGCTGGGATCACAGGCATGGGCCACCATGCCTGGCCATGCCAACAACTTTGACATGGTCTAGGTGATCCCACTTATTAGCTGTATAATCTTGGATAAGTTATTTAGTAGTATCTCTCTGAGGCTCAGTTCCTTTATCTGTAAAATGGGTGTAATACCTGTCTCATAGGTTTGTGACAGCCACTTTGGGGCCATGAGACAGGGGCAAAATATATGAGAACCAAAAAATAATTTTGAATGAAGAGTCTTAGGAAGGCCAGCTCCTGAGTGCATAATAGGAGTAGATGGGGAGGAAAAGCAAAAGAGATGTTCTTGAGGAGTGTGATTATGTGCCAAGCCTGAACCTCTATGAGTTCAAGAAATATAAATTAAAAATTTGAGTTAAATTGAGGTTATATATTTGTCGAGACATAGCTCAAACAATTCATCACATGGGCCATTACATTATACACATAAAAAAATTGTGATAATATCTCACATTCACTGAACATTTAACCTGCACCAGGCATATACTACGTTGGTGTTCTGCACACAGCTTCATTTACCGCTCACAATGCCCCTAAGATGGGAACACCTGATATCTCCAATTTTCACCTGAAGAAACTGAGATTTAGTGACCGTAAGTAACTTGCCAAACACCCCACGAAGTACATAACAAAGCAAAGGCTTAAGTTGAGGGCTGACTCTAAGCTTCCCCTGATATTGTCCCACTTGGTGACTCCCAGTGTGTTCGCCTGGCCTGCTGTGCCTCTCTCTAGTGTCACACTTGCCAGACAGTATTGAAGTGAACTTTTCATTTGTCTCTCTATCCAGCTGGTTGGAACTATTTGTCTTTGGATCCTAAACCTAGCACATGTTGGAGTTATAGATAAGTTTACCAACATACATTGAATTAATGAACAAATAAATTGGAGGATCAGCAATATAAAAAAGAGTGCTAAGTTCAGAAGAAGGGAAGTAGCTGCAGGCAGCAGAAGTTGGGAAAGGCTTTGTGGGTGAGGCAGGGCCTCAGCCAAACTGGAAGAGGGAGAAAACTTAAATGTGTAGGGAGGTGTGAGAGGAGACTGGGAGGGAAATATTATTTTAGCAAAGGCCAAATACCTAAAATGTTTTTTGGTTCTACTTCTACCTCTCCAGCAGAATATTTTTAGTTCATTATGCCATAGCACCAACGTAATACATTATTTCCATGTCAGCCAGCCCCTTCTGCTGGACCACAGGCATAAAATATGGCCTCCGCTGCATTATGATCTCCTTCCAGATACAACAGTCAACTGAAAATATAAAATTGCATCGAAGGTCAGAAATCCATGGACAGCTTGCATCCAACCACGGACAGCTTGCATCCAACCACATATACTGCATTTAAAAAAATTCCATAGGAAACATGGCCAGTGTTCACCTAGTGTGAGTAACACAGCATCCTAAAAATGATAGACTCTGATTTGAACCCAGGTAAAAACCTTCTAACACCTTATATCGCTAACATCTAAAAAAGCAAAAAGTCACTTTTTCTTGATTATTACTACTCAGACGCCACCACCCAGAACTTTCAATTAACTAGGGTAAAAAAACAAAACACAAGAACGTAAGTGTTATTTTTTGAACTTTGTATTGAAATATACACACAGAAAGTGTACATATTATAAGCATACAGCTAATAAATTTCACAGTTGAACAGACCCCTGTAACCAATGTCTAGCTCAGGGAAGAACATTCACAGCATCCCATGCCTCATGTCTCATTCCACTCAGCATCCCTAAGGATAAATCTTCTCCTAATTTCCAACACCAAAGTTAAGTTTTTCTGGGTTTTGTATTTTACATAGAAAAGATCCTGTAGCCTGTATTATTTTGGGTCTGGCTTCCGTTACTCAGCATTATATTTCTGACACTCATCCATATTGTTGTGCATAGTAATAGATCATCCCTTCACATTTTTGTCCAGTAGCTGTTCTCAAAGTGTGGTTTGCAAGTATGATCCAGAAGTAAACTACTTACGGGAAGACACGATTTGCCTTTTTCACTGCACAAAAGCAACAGTGGAAAAAAATGGCTGGTACCTTACCACAAATCAAGGGAGTAGCACCAAATGGTTCTAGTCATCACTCTCTTATTGTTCAACATCATGCACTACCAGTCAACAGAAAGAAATAATTATTTTCCATAAAGCTAGTTTAACTTAATAATGTTCTTGGTGAAAAAAAAATTTTTAATTTGGCCAGTTACAGTGGTTCATGTCTATGATCCCAGCACTTTGGAAGGCTGAGGCAGAAGGATCACTTGAAGCCAGAAGTCCAGGACCAGCCTGGGCAACAAAGCAAGACTCCGTCTCTACAAAAATAAAAATAAAAAATAAAATAAAAAATTAGTCAGCATGTTGGTGTTCACCTATAGCCCCAGATATTTGGGAGGCTGATAGGAAGATCACTTGAGTCCAGGAGTTCGAGACTGTAGTGAGTTATGACTGCACCACTGCACTACAGCCTGGGCAACTGAGTTAGATCTTGTCTCTAAAAAATTAAAAATTAAAAAATTTTAATTGTATTACTTCTCAACTCTTGAGTACATATCTTTTTAATATTTTCTGTGTGATGTAAAGTGCTTATAAAATACTTCTGCAACATAAAGGAAAGGACAAGGGATGAAAAGAGCTCATGAGGAAAAGCAGTTGAGTTGTAAGCTAAACTGGCCATTTTTGTCATGAAAAGCAATTATTTGAAGGAATGATGGGAAAACTGTGGCTATTCAGACTTAGGTACTTGACAAACATTTTCTCAAAAATAAATGAAGTGTGCCTGTAACTTCCAGAAAAGCAACTGTCAGCATTTGATGCCAACGATAAAACTTGAGCTTTCAAACAAAAATTAGAATTCTGGAAAACATATCCACCACCATTAACTTGAAGACTTCCTGATTTTAAAAAATATTATGTAAAGAAATATCGAAACATTTGTAGGATTTCAGAAATTCAGTGAATGAATCTTGTCCAAATAACCAATGTATAACACAAAATCATGTGTGGTTAAAAGATCCACTGAAAGTACAAGATAGATCAGTGGATTTTAATTATATATAATATGAGATGTTCATTGACATGGTTTCAGAATCCACACTGAAACAAATCTTTAAGACGTTACCACTTGTCAAGTCTTGGTGTATTATCTAAGAAGGATATTCACATTTAAAAAAAGCAATTTATTACTTACTTGTGTAAGGTTGGATTTTTTTCATATATAGTTAACCCTTGGACAATGTGGGGTTAGGGGAGCTGGCCCCCATGCAGTTGAAAATCCACATATAACTTTTTTGACTCCCCCAGAACTTAACTGCTAATAGCCTACTATTGACCAGAAGCTTTACCGGTAACATAAACAGTCAAATCACACATTTATATATGTATCACATACTGTATTCTTAAAATAAAGCAAGCTAGAGAAAGCAATGTTATTAAGAAAATCATGGCCAGGTACAGTGGCTCACACCTGTAATCACAGCACTTTGGGAGGCTGAGGTGAGCAGATCACTTGAGGCCAGGAGTTTGAGACCAGCCTGGCCAACACGGCAAAACCCCATCTCTACTAAAAATAAAAAATTAGCTGGGTGTGGTGGCATGTGCCTGTAGTCCCAGATACTCAGGAGGCTGAGACATGAGAATCACTTAAACATGGGAGGCGAAGCTTGCAGTGAGCCAAGGTCGTGCCACTACCCTCCAGACTGGGTGACAGAGCGAGACTCTGTCTCAATAAATAAATAAATAAATAAATGAAAATTATAAGAGAAAATATATTTACTATTTATTAGGTGAAAGTGGATCATCATAAAGGTCTTCATCCTCATCATCTTCATGCTGAGTAGATTGAGAAGGAGGAGGAAGAGGAATGGTTGGTCTTGTTGACTCAGGGATGGCAGAGGCAGAAGAAGTAGAGGAGGTGAATAAGGAGGCAGGAGAGGCAGGCACATTGTAACTTTCAATGGAAAAAAAATTCCGTATAAATTGACCTGCACAGTTCAGACTCATGTTCTTCAAGGGTCAACTGTACTTTAAATAAAACATACGGCAACAGATTAAATGAAAAAGCAGAGATGAGAAACTCAGCTATTTTCTCATAAGTGAGATATTAAAATGTAAAAGAAGGCCTCTCTTCTTACTAAATTTTTTGCTCTGGAAAATTAATTTTTAATGAACATGCTATTTACATTAGCCTACAATTAGATTATTATTTTTAAATGTTTATAAATATTTTTTAAATTTCTCAGTTTCAAGTTATACTACAGTAAATATCAGTAGTTATACCCACATAATTGAAAGTTCTTTGGAGTTCTCAATGATTTTTAAGGATATAAGGGTCCTGAGACCAAAAAGTTTGAGAACCCCTGCTGCACAGTATTTCATTGTGAGCAGGAATTTAATTTTAGCAGTCACTTCTAGGAATATTCTTGAGATAGTTAATATTTAGTTTAGTTTCCTCATCTGGTTTTTCTGCTTGTGGTTTCTTCTTCTCTCCAATCCCTCTTGCACGAGCCAATCAGATCATTCTCCAATACAGTACTTACAGTGACTATTACATCAGGTGCACTCTCTTCTTCCTGGCAGGAGTATTTTAGAAGGCTTTACCAAGAATGTGGAACTACACTGTGGCTTTAAGAATTTGGTCAGAAAGAGGTCAGAGGAGGACAGAGCAAACTTGAGAAATGTAAGCAAAAGACTTTTTCTTGTATTATGGATATGGTTTCCTGGGCTTCTCAGTGTAACATCATCTTCTAACACCAAATACTACAAAACAATCTTCTTGTGTCTTGGTAAGACATAACCCTGCTTTGTTCTCATCATAGTGCATACCATTACCTGGCTTTTTTGTTTTGTGTTGTTTTTATGTTTTAATTTTCTTTCCTCTCACTGCCTTCCCCAGAATGTAAGCTCAAAGACTACAGAGACCTTGTCTGTCTTATGCATTGACTAGAATTGTGTATGAAACACAGTAAATAGCTAATACATCTTTGTTTAAATAGATGAATCACCCAGTCTTTATTTTGCAATTCATTCAGAACTTAGAAAAATTGTAAGATGCAGAATTTTGTTTTATTTCATGGGACATTAAGCTTTCCTTCATTTGGGCATATAAGGTAATAATGACATGACGTATTTTACAGAGTTTCCAGAGCTAAATTTTGACGTAAAATATTGCCTTTTCTTTCCTTGGTCTCATTCCATTTTTGTTAGCCATATAGGCAGTTGCTGGTAAGTAACTTCACAACTCTCTGGAAATGTATGGCTTATTTAAGATTGCCATCATGTGTCTTCAAAATTATTTCTTATTCAAGCTCTAAATATTTATCAATTTACATATTTTATTATAAATTACAATCTCCATTCTGCTCCTTAAATGTCTCAACTCATGTAGATTTTTAGATTTAATCTTCTATAAGAGAACATACTTCCTGAGATTGGCTTCTAAGACTTTTGAAGTTGGAAGAAAATATTTTTATTTAAATGTTACCAGTATTCAATATGTACCAATATAAAAAGATCTTCAAGATGTGCTATTAATTATATATAAAGCAACAGGTAGAACAGTATATAAACTTTGTTCTTATTTGTAGTTTATATAGTCTTATATATGTTTTCATTATGTAGACTCACTCTGATAGAAGGCAACATGAAACTTGAAAACGTGCTCTTGGGAAGGGGACGGGAGGACTGAGAAAGGGGTAGAATGGAAGGGGACTGACTTTTTAATTTTTGTGGTTGTTGTCCTTTTTTAGAGACAGGGTCTTGCTCTGCCACCCAAGCTGTAGGGCAATGGAATGATCATAGCTTAGTAGAGGGTTGAACTCCTGGATTAAAGAGATTCTCCCACCTTGGCCACCCAAGTAGCTGGAACTACAGGCATGTGCCATCACACTCAGCTTACAAATGTATATAATTCTTTTTGGAGATACAGGGTCTCACTACATTGCCCAGGCTGGTCTCAAACTCCTGGCCTCAAGATGATCCTTCTGCTTCTGCCTCCCAAAGTGCTGGGATTACAGGAATAAACCACCAGGCTCAGTCCAGTATTTTTGATAAAGATACTCTGTGGTATCTTTAAAATTTTGTATATTATATATGTATTAGTAAATTATTGAATTTTAAAGAAGTAAATTATGTGGATAAAAGTGTGTCTACATACACCAATTTAAAGACAGAGATTAGCAGAAAATATTAAAAATATAACTCAATTACCTGCTGTATACAAGAAACTTACTTTAAACATTTGAAATAAATATAACAAATTAAATGGATAGAAAAAGACATATAAACATTAATCAAAAGAAAGTGAGAATAGTCATATTTGTATCAGATAAAATAGACTTATAAGCAGAGAAATTTACCAGAGACAGAGTGACATTACACAATGTTTTTAAAATTTATTATCATTATTATTATTTTAGAGACAGCATGTAACTGTCACTCAGGCTGGAGTGCAGTGGCATGATCATAGCTCACTGTAGCCTTCAACTCCTAGGCTGGGGCAATCTTCCCGCCTCAGCTGTCAGAGTAGCTAGGACTACAGGTGTGCACCACCATGCCCAGCTATTTTATTTTTTGTAGAAATGGAATATTACTATGTTTCCCAGGCTGATCTCAAACTCCTGGCCTCAAGCAGTCCTCCTACCTTGGCCTCCAAAAGCACAGGGATTACAGGCATCGATCATTGCCTGAGCCTGGCCCTACATAATGTTAGAAGGGTGAATCTACCAGGAGAACACAGAAGTCCTAGATGTGTGTACAAAAAACAATAGAATTATGAAATATCTGAAACAAAAACCGGTGAAACTGAAAAGAGAAATAGACAAATCTACAATTATAGTTGGAAGCATCAACAGCCCTTTTTCAACAATTGACATAATAACTAGGCAGAAAATCAGCAAGAATATAGAAAACTTAACATTATCTAAAAATAGAATCTAATTGACATTTATGGAACACTCCACCAGACAAACAGCAGAATACACATCCTTCTCAAGGACCCATGGAACCTATACTGAGATAGATCATATCCTGGGCCATAAAACAAACCTCAACAAATTTAAAGGACTGAAACCATACAAACTGGATTCTCTGACTACAATGGAAGTAAACTAGAAATCAACAACAGAATGATAAACAATGCATTTCTAAATAATCCATGGATCAGAGGAAGTCTCAAAAGAACTGGATGAAAATGGAAGTATAGCATATAAAAATTTGTGGGACACAGCTAAACCAGTGTTTAGAGGGAAATTTAAGCATTAAATGCTTATATTAGAACAGAGAAAAAGTCTGAAATAAATAACCTAAACTCCTATCTCAAGAACCTAGAAAAAGAAGAAAACAGTGAACACAAAATAAATAAAAGGAAGAAAATAAAGCAGAAATTGATGAATGTGAAGCCAGAAAAATAATTCAAAAAAATCAATAAAACTAAAACCTAATTCTTTGAGAAGATCAATTACATTGACAAACCTCTAGCAAGACTGAGAAAGTAAAAGAAAAAGAAAATTCACAAATTAACAAAACTAAGAATAAAACAAGGAATACCATGACAGATCCTACAGATATTAAAAAGATAATATGGGAATACTGTGAGCAATTCTACAAGTAAAACTCTAAAAATTTTGATGAAATGGACCAACTCCTTGAAAATCACAAAGTACGACAACAAATTCAGAATGAAATAGATCATTTGTGTAGTCCAATAAGTATCAAGAAAATTGAATTCATAATTCAAAAGTTCCCCCAAAATAAATTATCAGGCCCAGATAGCTTCACTGGAGAATTCTTCCCAATGTTTACAGAAGAATTAACACCAATTTTACACAGTTTCCTCTGGAAAATATAACACTCCTAATTCATTTTATGAAGATATTATCACCCTGTTATCAAAATTATAGGGAGATAGTACAAAAAAGATCATAGGCCAATATCACTCATGAAATACATGTAAAAGTTCTTAAGAAAAATTAGCAAATAGAATTCAGTAATATTTCAGATAAATTGAGTATATTCCATGACTAAGTGAGCTTATTTCAGGGATGCAAGGTTAGTTCAATATTTGAAAATCAATCAGTGAATCCACCATTTAACAGACTAAAGAAAAATGTGACATGATCATTCCACTTGAGAATGAGCACTTGAAAAAATTCAATACCCATTCATACTAAAAACTCTCAGAAAACTAGAAACAATAATGAATTTCCCCAACTGGATAAAGCTACTATTACACTTAATGATGAAATATTTAATGCTTTGCCTCAAAGGTCAGAAAGAAGACAAAGACATCTCCTCTTATCACTCTCCACTTATAGTACTGGAAGTTCTATTTAGTACAATAAAGTAAGAAAAGGAAAAAAAATTACATTGATTAGAAAGAAAGAAATAAGACTAATTCTATTTGTATGTATAATTGTCTACACAGAAATTCCTAAGGAATCTACAAGCAATCTCCTAAAACTACTAAGTGAGTTCAACAAGGTCATAGGATAGAAAATGAACATATAAAAATTGATTCTATTTCATTATACTAGCAATGAACGCATAAACACTAAAATTAAAAATACGATACAACTTACAATAACTCAAAAAATGAAATATTTTAGCGTAAATTCAACAAAACATAAACAGTATTTATATGCTGAAAGTTACAAAATGCTGATGAAGGAAATAAAAAAAATATCTAAATAACTAGAGACACAGGCTGTGTTTAAGACTGGTAGACTCAACATATTAAAGATGTTAATTTTCCCTAAATAGATATATAGGCTTAAACCAATTCCTTTCAAAGTCCCAGGCAGAATTTTTGTAGATAGGGGCAAAATCTTTCTTTCTAACATTTATGTGAAAAAAGGAGAAAAATAGCTTTAAAGTTTTTTAATAAAGTGAGAGAAATCAATCTAATTTTAAGACTTAGTATGTAGCTATAGTAATCAAAATTGTATAATACTGGTAGAAGGACAGACACATATATCAGCGGAACTGAATAGAAAATCCGGAAACAGAGCCAAACAAATATGCCTAACTGACTTTTGACGAAGGTGCAAAAGCAATTCAATGGAGGAGGAACAGCCTTTTCAATATATGGTGCTGGAGCAATTGGACATGCATAGGAAAATGAATAAATATGAACTTCACATTTTATTACACATAAAAATTAACCCAAAATGTATTGCAGACTTAAGTGTAATTTGCAAAACTATTTTGCATTCTATGTTAGAAAAAATAGGATAAAAATTTTGGAATTGAGGTCTAGGCAAAGAGTTCTTAGATTTGTGCTCTCTTTGGCAGCACATATACTAAAATTGGAATGATACAGAGATTAGCATGGCCCCTGAACAAGGATGACACACATATTCATGAAGTGCTCCATAATTTTCAAAATAGACCCAGCTGAGGAATGACTCTCAGAGTTTGAAGACTGGTTCTCTGAACTGACTCAATCAGACAAACATAAAGGAAAAACAATATCTTAATGAAAAAACCCTCCCAGAATTATGGAATTACATAAATAGACCAAATCTGTGACTCATTGGCATCCCTGAGAGAGAGAGAGAGAACAAGCAACTTGTAAACATATTTGAGTATATCATCCATGAAAATTTCCCCAACCTCACTAGAGAGGCCAACATTCAAATTCAGGAAAGGTAGAAAATGCCTGTGAGATACTGTACAATAAGACCACCTGCAAGACATATAGTCATCAGATTTTCCAAGATTGACATAAAAGGAAAAATATAAAGGAAGACAGAGAGAAGGGGAAAGTCACCTACAAAGAGAAACTTGACAGGCTAACAGCGGACTTTTCAGCAGAAATCCTACAAGCCAGAAGAGTTTGGCAGGGGGTGTTATATTCAATATTCTTAAAGAAAAGAAACTCCAATAAAAAATTTCATATCCAGCCAAACTAAGCTTTTAATATAAATATTTTTTTCAGACAAGCAAATGCTAAAGGAGATATCTGTTAGGTCTAATAATTACCACCAGGTCTACCTTACAAGCAGTCTTTAAGGAAGTGCTAAATATGGAAATAAAAGACTGTTACTAGCCACCACAAAAACACACAAGTACATAGACCATTGACACTATAAAGCAACTACACAATCAAGTCTGCATAATAACCTGCTAACAACACGATGACAGGATCAAATTTGCACATATCAATATTAATCTTGAATGTAAATGTACTAAATACTGCAATTAAAAAGCACAGAGTGGCAAGCTGAATACAGAAGTAAGACCTAACTGTATCCTGTCTTCAAAAGACCCATCTCACATACAATGACACTGTAAGCTTAAAGTAAAGGGATGGAAAAAAAAATCTACCAAGAAAATGGAAAACAGAAAAAGAAAGGAGGGGTTCCTATTCTAATTTCAGACAAAACAGACTTTAAACCAACAATAATCAAAAGAGACAAGAAAATTACATAATGGTAAGAGGTTCAATTCAACAGGAAGGCCTAACTACTCTAAATAGATATGCACCCGACACAGGAGCACCTAGATTCATAAAACAAGTTCTTAGAGATCTGTGAAGAGACATAGATAACAATACAATAATAATGTGAGATATCAACATCTCAGCAACAGTAATAAACAAATCATTAAGGCAGAAAAGTAACAAAGATATTCAGGACCTGAACCCAACATGTAACCAAATAAACATACCCTATATCTATAGAACTCTCTACCCTAAAATAGCAGAACATACATTCTTCTCATCTGCACATGGCACATACTCTAAAATTGACCATATAATCAGCCATAAAATAATTTTTAGCAAATTCAAAAAAACCCCACAAAAAACAAAAATCATACCAACCACATTCAGACCACAGTGCAATAAAATGAAAAACAGTACCAAGAAGATTACTCAAAACCATATAATTACATGGAAATTAAACAATCTTCTCTGGAATGATTTCTGGATAAACAATGAAATTAGAGCAAAAATCAAGACATTCTTTAAAATTAATGAGAACAAAGATATAGCATACCAGAATCTCTAGGACTCAGCTAAAGCAGTAGCATGAAATACCTACATTAAAAAGTTAGAAATATCTCATATTAACAACCTAACATCACACCTTGAGGAACTAGAAAAACAAGAGCAAACCAATCTCAAAACTAACAGAAGACAAGAAACAACCAAAATGAGAACTGAACTGAGAGAAATTAAGATGCAGAAAATCAGACAAAAGATCAACACCACCCTAAGGTAGTTATTTGAAAGAACAAATAAGATAGATTGCTAGCTGGACTAACAAAGAAAAAAAAGAGAGAAGATCCAAGTAAACACAATCAGAAATGACAAAGGGGACATTACTGCTGACCCCACAGAAATGCAAAAAAAAAAAAAAAAAGAAAGAAAAAATCAGAGACTATTATGAACACATGTATGCACACAAACTAGAAAACCTGCAAGAAATGGATAAATTCATGAAAATATACAACTTCCCAAACTGAACCAGGAAGAAATTCAAACCCTGAACAGACCAATAATGAGTTCCAAAATTGAATCCCTAATAAAAAGCCTAACAACCAGAGAAATCCCAGAACCAAATGGATTCACACTGAATGCTACCAGACACATAAAGAAGAGCTGATACCATTTCTATTTAAACTCTTCCAAAAAACTGAAAAGGAGGGACTCCTCCTCAACTCATTCTTCTATGAAGCCAGCATTATTCTGATACTGAAACCTGGCAGAGACACAACGACAACTTAAACTTTAGGCCAATATACATGATGAACACAGAAGCAAAAATCCTCAACTAAATACTAGCAAACCAAATTCAGTAGTACATCAAAAAACTAACCCACTGCCATCAAGTAGGCTTTATCCCTGGAATGCAAGGTTGGTTCGACATATGCGAACTAATGTGATTCATCACATAAACAGAACCAAAAACAAAAACCACATGATTTCAATAGATACAGAAAAGGCAGTCAATAAAATTCAGCATCCCTTCATGTTAAAAACTCTCAACAAACCAGGCATTGAAGAAACATATTTTAAAAAAATAAGGGCTATTTATGACAAACTCACAGCTAACATCCTACTGAATGGGAAAAAGCTGAAAGTATTCCCCTTGAGAACTAGAACAAGACAAGGATGCCATCTCTCACCACTCTATTCATCACAGTACAGGAAACCCTAGCCAGACTTAGGCAAGAGAAAGAAATAAAAGGTATCCAAATAAAAAGAGAGGAAGTCAAACTATCTTTGTTTGCAAATTACATGATTCTATACTGAGAAAATCCCACAGTCTCTGCCCAAAAGCTCCTAAACCTGAAGAACAACTTCAGCAAAGTTTCAAGATACAAAATCAATGTACAAAAATCAGTAGCATTTCAATTCAGTAATAATGTCCAAGCTGAGTGCTAAATCAAGAATGCCATCCTATTCACAATAGCCACAAAAAAATACAATACCTAGGAAATGCAGTTCACCAGGGAGATGAAAGATCTCTACAAGAGGAACTATAAAACACTGCTCAAAGAAGTCAGAGATGACACAAATAAATAGAAAAATATTCCATGCTCATGGATAGGAAGAATCAATATTGCTAAAATGGCCATACTGCCCACAGCAATGTACAGATTCAATTCTATTCCTACCAAACTGCCAATTTTTCTAATTCTGTGACCTTTTTCACAGAATTAGAAAAAACTATTTTAAGCTTCATATAGAACCAATATGCAGAGCCCAAATAGCCAGGACAATCCTAAGCAAAAAGAACTAGTTGAAGGCATCACATTATGTCTTCAAACTGTACCACAAGAGTACAGTAACTAAAGTAGCATGGTACTGGCACAAAATTAAACACATAAAGCAAAGGACCAAAATAGAGAGCCCAGGAATAAAGCCATACACCTACAACCATCTGATCTTTGACACAACTGACAGAAATTAACAATGAGGAAAGGATGCTCCATTCAATAAACTGTGCTGGGATAACTGGCTAGCCATACACAGAAGATTGAAACTGGACCCCTTTCTTATACAATATACAAAAATCAACTCAAGAAAGATTAAAGACAAATATAAAACTGAAAATTATAAACATCCTAGAAGAAAACCTAGTAAATACCATTCTAGACATAGGCCTTGGCAGAGATTTTATGATGAAGATGCCAAAATCAATTGTAAGAAAAACAAAAATTGACAAGGGGGACCTAATTAAACTAAAGAGCTTCTGAACAGCAAAAGAAACTATCCACAGAGTAAATAGACAACCCATACAACAGGAAAAAATATTTGCACACTATGCTTCTGACAAAGTCTACTATCTATAATCCATAAGATACTTAACAATCTAAAACAACACCATTAAAAAGTGGGCAAAAACATAAACAGACGCTTTTCAAAAGAAAATATATACACAGCCACAAAGCATTGAAAAAATTCTCAACATCTCTAATTGTTAGAGAAATGCAATTTAAAACCACATAAGATACTATCTCACACCATTCAGAATGGCTATTAAAATGTTAAAAAATATAGCAGATGCTGGTGAGGCTGCAGAGAAGAGGGAGCACTTATACACTGTTGGTGGGAATGTAAGTTAGTTCAGCCATTAATTTCAAGTAGTTTGGTGATTTTCAAAGTACTTAAAATAGAACTGCCATTTGGCCCAGCAATCTCATTATTGGGTACATGCCCAAAGGAATATAAATCTTTCTACTATAAAGACATATGTGCCTATATGTTCATCAAAGTACTATTCACAATAGCAAAGACATGTGATCAACCTAAATGTCTATCAGTGGTAGACTGGATAAAGAAAATGTGGTACATATATACCATAGAATACTACACAGCCATAAAAAAGGAATGAGATCATGTCCTTTGTAGCAACATGTATGGAGCAGGCGTCCATTTTCCTAAATGAACTAACACATAACAGAAAACCAAACACCAAATGTTCTCACTTATAAATGGGAGCTAAACATTCAGTAAACATGGACATAAAGAAGAAAATGAGAGACACAGAGGCTTACTTGTGCAGGGTAGAAGAAAGGTGAGGATCAAAAAACAGCCTATCAGGTACCACGCTAATTACCTAAGTGATGAAATCATATGTACACCACCCCCTCAACACACAATTTATCTATAGAAGAAACCTGCACATGTACCCTGAAACTGAAATAAAAGTTCAAAAAAAAAGAGTTCTTAGACTTGACACTAGAGACAAAATTCATAAAAGGAAATCTTGATAAACTGGGCTTGATCGAAATGAAAATGTTTGCTCTGCAAAAGGCCATAAAGAGGCTGAAAAGACAAGCTACACTCTGGGAGAAAATACTTGCAAATCATATCTAACAAAGGGCTAGTATCTAGAATGTATAAAGAACTCTTAAAACTCAAGAGTGAAAAAACAAATCATTGAATTAGAAAATGAACAAAAGAGATGGCGTATTTGTCCTTGTCACATCAGTTGTTTGAGAAGACTTGAATTTAGACTATAAAAGGGATATGCAGATATAAACTTTACTACATACTAGAAAGGAAGTGGAAAAAAACAGGCTGAACTTTGGAATTCATACTCATGATGTTATTTAGAACTAAATAATCCAGAATACATAGATGCTGGACTAATAAATTCTGAAGTAAATTATGTGTAGCCCTGAAGATCACAGGCCAACCTCTGTAGGTGCAGCTGGAGTCTTCCCTATATGGTATTCCCACTGTCAATCCTAGGAGAAGCCTGAACTGAAAATAGAGCGATTCTGGGGGCAGGGGCAGGGGGACTTTCACTGGAGAAGGATAACACTCCTTTCTGTGGGCCTCCTGGGAGGATTTAAACGCTCCCAGACTAAGCTAGAGAGTGAGCAGTCCCTTTAGCAACCCTGGGACATGGCTAGAGGATGTCCTGGATGTCAGCTATTCTGTGTGGTACTTCCCAACATTACCCCTGCCCACACCTCATGTTCCATAAAGTTTTGTGGGAACGCGTAGCCTGGTTTCTACTGTGTGGAATTAGGAGAGGACCTCGTTTTCACTTTGGATAAAGTAGCTAAGTGTACAAAGAGAACCTCTGTCCTCCTTACCCAAGAGTCATAGAAATGGTAAAATCATCTTTGTACATCAATGTAATGACCTCACAAAGGTCTTTACAACAGAGATAGCTGTGCAGTAGCTTCATAGGATGCCTAAATGAAACAGCGGCTCTATCCTGCATACACTCAAAACAGCACACACTTGGTGCTGGAAAGTTGATGGAACCTATGAGGGAACAGGCCAGTTTCCTGCAATCAGGCTGGTCTGTGCGACTGGAGTTCATATCACTTGGGTATTAAGAGGAAACAAGATAATATATGACAGTCATTGGTTGTTGAGACTGGGACATTTGGGTTTTACTAAGTTAAGAGAAAAGATCATTCTCCCCTTTTCAATAACACAATGTCTTTTCATTAGAAGTCTGAAATAGCAGGGTTTTTCTCTGCTGTTCCATTCCTTCGAAACCCTACTCATAATTAGCTTCCCACAACTCCTCCTAGGTTTTTTCCACCATTACTCATCAGCCTGGTCTATTTGTGTTACCGATTATGCTTCACAATCTCCATCACTTTCACCAAGTTTAGGACCATCTTTTTAAAGTCTATGTTGTAGATTTTTGGGGAACATAGGTACTTCTCCCTTATTATTATTATCAAATGCTTCCAAGTTCATCTGATGTATTCACAGAGGTCCTTAATCTGAGGTATGTGGCTATGAGAGTTTGTGGATAAAATCAAGTAATCCATGAGTTTAGACAGGAAAAATATTGCATATCTTTAATTAACCTCTCAATGAAATTTAGCATTTTCTTCTATTATTAATGTAAGAAGTAAATTACAGTGAAATAAATAGAACAGCAGCTACTTTTATATTTTAATTATTTCAGGTATATCAAAATTCATTTATGCTCATCACTAGTTAAAATTAGATGTGTCACTAGATTGAATGTTGGCAAATAAACACATATAACACAAATTTTAAAAAATTTTGGTAACCCTTTCAATATAATTTGTGTCCTTTGTAACCTTGTTTTTTTTATGAAATAATGTGTTCTTACCCATTATTCTGAGAAGGAAGCCATAGACTTAACTAAGCTGTCCAAGGAAATAATTCTATAAAATAGCAAAACAATTCTTGGAATAGCTAAAAGTCTCTACACCATAATAGTGAAAAAATTAAAAGCAACCTAAATGCCCAATAACAGAAGACTGGTGAAATAATGCAGTTGCTAAACATAATGCTATAGAAGACTATTTAAGGGCATATGTGGAAAGATGATCACAATATATTATGTAAAAGAAAAGGTTGTGCATAATGTGATTTTTTTGTGTAAATCAAACATGGTAGCACATACACCTACACCTAAAAAAGCAGAAAATAGATGTCAAGACACACACAAAGATGCTAAGGTAGTTATTTACAGGATGGTTGGAACTGTGAGTAATCTTTTTGCTTATCGCAGTTGTAGAAATTTTCTATGAACTTGTAATTATTTTTGCAAGAAAAATCAATAAAAATTATTATCTTTAAAAGAAATGAAATCCTAAGAAAGTATTCAAAAAGATATTTAATTCTTAATCATGATCAACTATGCACTCATTCATTCAACAAATACATCTCAGTTCAATAGTCAATATTATAGGAGGAATTAATGCAATCTACAGAATTCACTATCATTATGGAAAAAGATCTGATTTTCATACCACTGATTTAGCAGCTGAATGAGTAAAAGTTTTGGTTAAGCACCATTTATCAACTTTCTAGTCAATGGGACCTACAGTCAATGCTGTCTTTTGCACAAATACCAGATATTCACTCTTTTTAAAAACTGTGTCCCATCAATCAATAATTTTGACTTCAGAAAGTTATTTTTGTTTTTTTTTTGCTAATTTGTATTTTTGTTTTTGTCTTGTAACAAAGGAAAAATGAATAAATCCTCTCATGCAAGTCCTCCTATTAAAAACAAGCAAAATCTATTACAACTCTCTTCTGAATTTATATTCCCCATGAGAAAAACTCTTTCCTCCATAATTGTGTCATATTTTAAAAACGTTGAATAATTCCGAATCATAATGTCACTGGAAAAAATATTCAGTTACTTTGTTTTTATATCTGGGTATTAGGAATTCCAAAATACTACTGGGATAAATATGCCTATCATACTTACATGTTAACAATATCATATTAGCTGGAAAAAAATGTATTCGGTTTTAAGAATGCTTCTAAGTGAAGATTTTGTGACTTCAAAATACAACTCTTCTAAAATTAGACATTCGTCTAATATGCAAGATAAAGTAATTGGCCTGATATCATTGGTTGTATTCATAAAAGCACCAGCATTTACATACGAAATGAATGTCATCCCCTCTGAACAGTAACCTTGGGAGACCTCAGACTAGCTTCAGTGACATATCCCTTTGCTCAGAACAATTTTAGGACCTCTCTTTCAGAGCTGTCTTTAGGCTGTTTCATTTTATTCTAAACAAATATCTTTAAAGATTACCAAACTTTGCCCCTTAAAGTTGGATTTGTCTCCTCAATAATTAAAAGCAACCTAGGAGATGGAGCCCTGGGGGCACCAGGGAGAAAAAAGTAGACATAACAGTAGATTGGAGGATGTACTGTGACACTTTATATTAGGGGTAATATTCAACATACTCAACAATAGCTAAGGCAGAACACAGAGCAGTCAGAACTGGTGCGATTGGAGCAGGGACCTAGAGGACCTTAACCCAGATCCACATATTAACTCTACAGCAGCTGGATTATGAGGTATTTGAAATGTTCTAGGTGGTCCCATAGGGGAAACTGTAGCAGTGGGGATGAATGGACACTTTGGAGTTTCTGAGCTGTGACATTTACCAACCAATAAAGGAGAATATGAGTTTTTAATATCCACTGAATATTGGTCTTTTCAAAAAGTAAAGTGGCCACTGCTGTTCCTGTGTGGCTCCTGCATTGATTCTGAAGGCACTGCCCAAGAGTCGTTTGAAAGGGTCGAGCAACAGCAGCAATATTGGAATTAATGTGCAGGATCCCAGGATAACTATTTTGGAGGGTACTATTTAGCTAAATATTTATTCTCTAAACTTATTAGAAACAGGCTCTACTCCTTTTTCATTTTCCTGCACTAGCAGCAAACACAACACTTAGCATATAGTTGCTAAATAGTTGAGTGAATGGCATGTTTGTTAAACAAAAATAACTTCAAAGTCAAATCTCATATTTAAGACTTTAAAAATTATTTTTATTTTTATTATATTAGGAAAATAATTCATTTTATTGCAGATAATTCCAAAAATCTCTTTGAAGAGACTAATTCACCAGTATTCCTGACTCAAAAATACTTTGGATATCTGCCTACTTTCCTCTGGAAAGCAGTCCTTTTCAATGCTCTTTTCATTATTACCTGACTTGAAAAGCCACAAGTAGATGTGAATCTGCATTTAACTCCTTTAAGTTCCTATTATTTCTAGCCAAAAAGAACCTTCCTTTATGGTTTTATAGTAGGTCAGACTTAAGGTTTTCCCAAGCTGGGGCTAACATACTTTGGCTTCTGACCAACATTTATCAGGCTGAGGGTGTCTAGTGCTAAGCATTTAATAAGTCATTTACTTCTAACAACGCCTTTACAGTTGAGGAAACTAAGCCACAGAGGAACTAAGCAATTTCACCATATTATATAGCTAGTAAGTGATGAAGATATGTTTTGAATGCAATTAGATTCCAGAGCTGAGCACCCTTGATCGACACAGTATAATAAGGAGCAGGAGCTTGTTTTCAATCAATAGGTAGAAATTGAAGGTTATCCTGTATCTAAAAAGTACCTTAGAGCTCCCATTACACTGACTGTCTGTTTATTGAACACATACGATGTTCCAGGTACTATTCTAGATTCTGAGAAGGCAAATAAGGGACACAATCTCTTTCTGGTTGGCAGATATAGTACCTAAAAACTTACTCTAGTGTTCTAGGGTAACTTTTCCACTACTCCAAATGGGGAAAAACTGTCTTCCCCCTGTGTTCAGTTTGAATTCTGGATTCTGAGGAATTGCCATCTTTGATGAATTTCAAAATCATCCTACTGCTTTCTTCCTTCTGGATTCCCCTGGGATAATATTTCATCACCTTTGACATTCTGTCCTTCTAAGGATAATAACAGAGAAAGGAGAAGGTGGAGGATGGGGGAGAAGCACATGGACAATTTGGAGTGCAGGTATGCAAACATTCCATTAACATGGGCAGCTTTGTCCTGTTACTGCAGGGTTACCTCATAGAAAGCTGCTGTTCAGAGCTAGTGCCCCCAGGCTAACTGTTTTATATACAAATATTATGTTTTAGAAGGCATTTGAAGTCATACAGTGGCCTTATTTATTACCATAATTAGGAACAATAGTAACAGTAACTGAACTTTGTACCTTCCTACACTGATTAAGTTGTGCTTTATAAGCGAGGTTAATAAATAGCCAAAGACAAGACTACCAAAGAACTAAAGCTGGAATGGTAAACCGTACTAAATGCCCAAAGAAGCTGAGACAGAAACATATTTTTTCACCATAAAATTATGTAACATGTGTTGAAAGGTTGGTCTGCTATGTAGGTGGAGTTAGTGACCCCATCCCATCCCTGCTCCGCTAAGATTTCAAAGTAAAATAAGAGTTTGCTAACAACAGCAAAATACAGTTATTTACCCTTTTTTCTGAAAACCAAAACTCCCAATACTTAAAGTCATCCTAATGTTCTCAATTACTTATTTTTAATTTATTTTCTGATTGTATAATATGTGGCCTTATATTTTTTTTCTGGAACAAAATTCATTATGTATTAAAGAAGCAAACAGATCAAAAATATAGATACATCAAGGATTAGGAGATTCTGCCCCTTCACCTAAAGATTTGGTCTATGTAAAACTACAACTTCCTTTGGAAGAAATCATGTTTTAAGTTGTGCTTAGTCACTTTCACGTTAGTGTGAAGTAGTACTTGAATCTTTTTGAAGAACAGATTTTTATTAGAAGATAGAAAGTAAGATTTGCCATCCTTTTTTGAGAAGCAAATGTTTCCAGTCCTTTGTTCTTTTTCCTTATTCTTGGCCCAAGAACAGGACTGCTTTAACTTAACAAACACCGAAGTCTTTCTTTCTCGAAATGATGAGGTACATCCATCTTCTATCTAGTGAGAGAGAAATCATACTTATATCTCAAATTTAAAGAGAATCTCTCCTGCACACTCCTTTATCATACTCAAGAAAAAATAACCAAGTTGACCACACTAGAGTCACATAACCCATGAGAATAAAATGCCAAAGGGTTTTTATCAAAGAGATTACAGAAAACCAGTCCCTTTGGCTCATGGAGTACGTCTGGTTTTTCTCTAAACCTTCACCTCTTCTGTGTTTAAGTCATCAGACCAGTAAGACATGATGCTCAAAGCTTAAAATTTTAAGTCTAAGAATGATATGGAACATGCAAAATGGATATTACAGCACACAATTGTGCTTTGGGGAAACTATGATGTAATATCCTGAAAAACAAATTCAAGTCATAAAAATGTAGTTTACTGACCCCCAGAGAGAATTGTATCCACAGGTCCGGGAACGATGTCTTGTTAAACACCCTCACTCCACGTCTGAGCTCTTTTGCTCTATGTGGTTTTTCCCTCAGGGATCATTATTGGGCTTCATAATGATTAGTTTGTGTATGAAAAAGGAAAGTTCAGGACTATAATTTCATACATACTTAGAAAAAATCATATAAAGAAAATTCAGTAGCGAGACAAGTAATCTCCTGGAGCCTGCTGTGACTACGAGGATACCTGTGAGAAGGACAGGCTGATAAATGAATGTGCCCAGCATGCAAGGAGGAGGTGAGCCACGTGGAGGAAAGCTTTGTCTCCCTGCAGCTTAGAGAGCGCTGCTTTCCTGGTCTCCACTTCAGAAACAATGTAAGTATTCACGGAGAAGCAGATGGCAGCTATTAAAGCAAATATGTATGAGACTGCCCAAGTTAGAAATTCACTAACAAAGAGAGGGGCAAAGGGAAGGGGTATATTTCTTTTAATTTTTGCAACTATTTACTTATAGAGATACTGATTAATAACAGCCTAAGTGAGACGTACACCAAAGCAAAGTGTAGCTGAAAATGAGGTCCAGAGGTAAAACTAGATTGAGCATGGAGGGGATAGAGAAAGGAGGAGACCCCAGGAGGCAGGACATGTGATCAGTCCCACAGCTCACCTCTGCAAAGGCTGCCTTCTCTACAGATTGCCAAGTCCTCTCACCTGGAAAGATAGCATTGCCTAGAGAAGGGAAAAAACCTGTCTAAATTCTAGGTTGGGCCAGTGTGGTGATTCACGCCTATAATCACAACACTTTGGGAGGCCAAGGCAGGTGGCAAGCTCGAGCTCAGGAGTTCGACACCAGCCTGGGAAATATAGTAAGACCCCCATCTCTAGAAAAAATTACAAAAATTAGCCAAGTGTGGTGGTGCACACTTGTGGTCCCAGCTACTTGAGAGGCTGAGGTGGGAGGATCATTTGAGTCCAGAAGGTTGAGGCTGCAGTGAGCTGTGATCCTGCCACTGTACTCTGTCACATACACATCAAAAACTGTCTAGGTTGGCACCTCACCTGGAGCCAATTACTTAATGTCCCTGTGCCTCTGTTTTCTCATCTGTGAAGGGGATAGCGATAGGACATGCCTCAGTTTGAAGACATCTACAACAGTGCTTGGCACATAGCAATGGCTCAGTAAATGTTAGGTTTTATTATATTCTTGTCAACAGTCATGTCAACATATGACTTCGCTTTTGTTTTTATTTTTTTGAGACAGAGTTTGCCAGGTGCCAGGCTGGAGTGCAGTGGCACAATCTCGGCTCACTGCAACCTCCGCCTCCCGGGTTCAAGCAATTCTCCCGCCTCAGCCTCCCAAGTAGCTGGGACTACAGGTGCATGCCACCATGCCCAGCTAATTTTTGTATTTTTAGTAGAGACGGGGTTTCACCATGTTGGCCAGGATGGTCTCGATCTCTTGACCTCGTGATCTGCCCGCCTCGGCCTCCCAAAGTGCTGGGATTACAGGCTTGAGTCACCGCACCCGGCCATGACTTCACTTTTTAAAAAGAGGTATTAAAAATCTGTCCAACCCCTTGCAGCTCTACTTAAGGTTTAATGAAAAGGAGAGTTGACTTCCCCACTTTGCCTTCATCAGGTGAAATAACTTGAGGAGTCTTCTACATTTTTTAAAATTTGTATTCATCTCTGTATTCCTCTATGAACAAAAATAAACCCCTTGGAAAAGCAGCATGAAAACTGGCATCTGGGTGTTTTTCAGAGCAGACAGCTGAGTAGGGGAGAAGTTGGGAGCCTGTGTTCCACTCAGGACAGAAAATTAAGCAGGAGAAACTGGGAAAGAGAAGGCTGTGGAAAAAAAAGAAGGGAATGGCAGAAACAAGCAAGGGTGGGTCTCTGGATTTGAACCGGGACAGATGACTTTAGCCTGATATAGACCAAGTTGCCCTGACCTAGTACCTAACCCTGTGATTCTCAGCTGAAGGAGGCAGTGGCCTAACAGCAGGGAGAAGTGAAACTAATCAAAGTGCTGAACATGTGCACATAAAGGCCAAAAAATACCAGTTCAAGAATCATTTTGTAAAAGTCATATTTGTGGCCTTCTTGAGAATGTCTGTTAAAAGAGGCATATTCATGACTTTCATCTCATTCTTTCAGTCAAAAGCATTACTCTAACAAGCAGTCATCATCATCCCTAGACTGAACTAATGCAACATCCTGCCCGCTGCTCTTCTGCATTCCACTCTTACCTGATCGTGCTCCCTTCTCTACACAGAGCCTGAGTTATTTTCATAAGATAAAAAGGTATATCACTCCCTGATTAGAACATATCACACTTAGAAGAAATTCAAATTTCTACCATGACCTGTAGGACCCTGCATTATCTGACCCTTGCCTTCTTTTTGACCTCATCTTGTATCTCCACTTTTTTATTGTAACAGTGCTACACTGGCCTTTCAATCACCAGCTGGTTCCTGCCTCAGGGCCTTTACACCAGCTATTTTCTTCCTCACAACTGGTCACAGTGCTCAAGTCCTGGCTCAATATTACTACCTTTTTCAAACTATCCCATCTAAAAAAGACTCCCCTAATAAGTATCTGTCACTAACTAAAATTCTTATGTATTATTTGCAAGTTTAGTATCATTTTCCCCTTATTAGAACATACATGAAATCAGGGATCTTATTTACTCAGCACTTAGTATTTTGTGCCTGGCATAAAGTAAGCTCCCATTAGGTAACTGTTGAATAAGTAAATAAATAATAAGCAAACAGAACCCAGATGCAAAAAGAAGAAAAGAAAAATGTGTTTATGAGAATATACTTCAAAAGGATTAAATGGCTGAAAGGGTATTAGGAAAATTTTTCTCTGTAGTTAGAAATTCAAAAATGTTAAGCAATGATCTAGATATTCAATTGATTGATGGCTTCTGTCTAGTTTCTTATTCCCGTAATTCAGATCCCAGCCTTCCATTAATGGTTGAAAACCTTTCAGACAATCTACACAGAGTTTGGATAGAAACTTAACGGAGATAACTGCAGTTCAAAACTGCCGACTCTGAAAACTAGTCTATCGGAGGAATACTGGGCTATGCTTCCATTCTGCCCTATTAATTCAATTACTAGGAAAGTCACTCTAACTACTGAATGTAACAGAATGAAAATACATGAAAATGAAAAATTATTTCAAAATAACAAAGGACCCAATAAAAATTATCTTTCATAGGAAGAAATCTATATATAATGCCATATTAAACAATATGTGATTTGAGACTGGAAAGAATGAGTTACTGATTTTGTAAATAAAAAATTTTGGCATGAACATGTCATCTGTTTGGCAATTTGCACATCCATATTTCATAATTAGGTCATGACTCCTTTTCATCATATGGGGCTAAGTCCTCTATCAAGCTCAAAGTAAACTTTGCTCTACAACAATCAAATGCTTTCAGTTTGTGTTATGTGCAGTAACTGGTTGTTTCAAATATAACTTTTAAGTAACCAATAATAAAATGCTATATTGAGTAGATATTCAAATATTGATGCCATAACAAGTTTCTATCTCTTTACGAATTTTGTAGAATCTGTCATTACAGATACTTCAAGATTTTGCAGTTCCCTTTGTTTGTTTTCCAAGGCTGCAGACAATTTAACAGAATTTCCTAAGACTCATTGGACATACAGATTCCTGAGCCCTGTCCATGGAGATTCTGCTCCTGCAGATCTAAGTTGAGGTTCAGGAATCAGTATTTGTTTAAAAGGCTTCCAAAGTCTAAATAAGCCTTGCCAGGGTTAGGAAACAGTGATTTTATTCCAACCTCCAACTCAGTCAAGAATTCCTTCATCCACATTTCTAATGAATTGTGACTCAGAAGTGTGTTGGGCTCTTCCAGAGGAGGGTAATCACATCTCTATCTAGTTTGTTAACCTTTATTGGAAAAGTCTGATTGTCAAAAGCTTTTGTTTATATTAAACCGAAATGGGTCTGCCAGCAACTTCTTAGAATGGGTCTAGGTCTGCCCTCTGGAATAACAAGGAATATTATGTGTGAAAGCCTTTCATGTCTTAATATAGCTTTCAGGTTCCCTACAAGTCTTTTCCTCTACAGCTAAACAGCTGGTTTCCACAATTGCTCACAAATCTTTTATCATCCAAGGTATGTCTGCATCTCACTGCACTACCCATGCATTCTTTCCCAGGCTTTCCTCTCCACCACTGCCAGAACTAGGTTCCTAAACCAGTTTATGGGCCACTTGGCCCTGCACAGCAATGGAGTGGCATGCACCCTACACTGTGGTCCTCAAATGCTGAATGCCAAATGATGCCACAATGTGAAGAAATTGTCACCAGTCCATGGTGAAATGAGAAAAATAAGAATATGGCTAAGTTTATTCAGTCTAAAAGATTGTACTTTCTATGTCATGTCCTGCTCCAGTCTCTTTTTAAATTTAATTTCTTTTTTTAAAAAGTGAAACTATAGGAACCAGCTGCGGTGGCTCATGCCTGTAATCCCAGTGCTTTGGGAGGCCAAGGTAAGCAAATCACAAGGTCAGAAGTTCGAGACCAGCCTGGCCAACATGGTGAAATCTTGTCTCTACTAAAATACAAAAAATTAGCCAGATGTGGTGGCACACACCTGTAATCCCAGCAACTCGGGAGGCTGAAGCAGGATAATTGCTTGAACCTGGGAGGCAGAGGTCGCAGTGAGCTGAGATTGTGCCATTGCACTCCAACCTGGGTGACAGAGTAAGACTCCATCTCAAAAAAAAAAAAAAAAGAAAAAAAAACCTATAAGGTTAAAAGATAGTTTGCTAGTTTGTTTGTCATAATAAAACATCAGCAATCCTATGTTGATGAGCTTCTATTTCTTTTAGAATTGTACTCATCCTTGAAGACCAAAATCTGAGAACAAGTGCCCTAGTTGTGTTTCCTTCACTGATATACCAATCTTCTCTAATTTCACCTCTGCCTCTTGAACACCCATCATGTCATAAGATACGGTGGCTCACAAATTATTAGAATCTTAAATCATTAAAATCACCTGTTTTTTAAAAAAACGCAGATTCCCAGGGTCCATCACCAGAAATTATGGTTCAGTAGGTCTAAGGTGAGTCTCAATATCTGCATTTTTAAAAGCTCCTCAAATGATTTCAATGATTATTCAGGTTTAGAAAGTAATTTCCTGATGTGCATTTACTTAGTGTGTCTCTTCTATGTATGTATAACTTAGTATCAGGGATCAGGGTTAAAAGAGCAAGAATCTAGTCAGATGTATTAAAGCAGCCAGGGAGATCTCAATCTATAAATGTTTAGCATGCTCTTTCTTTTAGGTATGAGCACATCTGCAATTCTTATTCTCTGCCCCTCTTTTTCTCTTCTTGGGCCAGTGTCTTTTGCTTTAGGTTTAGACATGCTTGATCAACCTGCTCAACTCTACTTTTCCTCTTTCTTCCTAAAAAAATAATTAATCCAATAAATTGACGCCAACACCCTTGAGTTTTATCAATATTTCTGTTAAAAAGTAGTACCCAGAACTGGACATAATACTAATACACAATAATCCTTCATCTGGATGCAAACATCTATTAATATAGCTAAAGATCACTTTCACTTTTAAAGAAGCAACAATCACGCTGATGTTATTTTGATGTTTGGACCAATCCAATGATCTGGCTTTACCTGAATTCCAACAAGCAGATCTATATCTTCCAATCCCACTGTTATTTAAAAATACAACTTCATGTTATACATTTATTCAAGTTATGCAACCTCAAGTTACAAATTATATCAGATTGATTTTGGTATCTTCTCTAGAGATCATAATCATTTTGAATATTGCCAATCAACACATTGAATCTCTTCTCCGAAGACTATCTTGTGTAATGGATCATATGTAAACTTGATAAATATAACATCAATGTTGCCATTCAAATAATTGATAACATATTTTTGGGCAGGTTAAAACAAAAGGATTATTTCCTAAAGGTTTCCCTTCCAGTACCTTGTTTATCCAGCTATGAAATCACCTACCTAGAGTCTCATCCATATCACATTTTAAATCTCTACAGTTCCCATCAGGACATAATACAAATGGTCACAATAAATATCATAGTAAATCTACATTAATTTACATTAAAAGATAATTTGAAGCATTTTTTTTAAATACATCATTTAAAACATACTTCACTGCATCTACAACATTCCACAGACCTCTAAGAATGTTACCAAAAACAAAAAAAAAAAAAAGGAGAAAGGAATAATGGTAGTTTGACCTATGCTTAGTCTATATTGACAATAAAAATTTTTTCCATAAGCTCTCAGATTTTCTGATTAAACACATGTACTACTTTTTATTTACTAGAAATCAACATTAGGATTACTAGTTAGTAATTTTCAGAATCTACTGTTTACCTCCTATAAGAGTTACAGTAGGCTACAATGTGCTATGTTACTAAACAACCCTAAAAATCTCAGTGGCTTATGACAAACATGTATTTCTCATTGTGATGTGTATCCATTGTGCATTGGCTGCTGCTCTAATTGATGCCACATTCATTCCAGAGCCCAGGCGGAAGAAGCGGCCCCTATGTGGAATATGTCACTGGTCTTGTGGCAGAGGAAGAAGAGAGATGGCAGAAATACAGTGGTTCTCAAGGGCTTTGTTTGGAAGTAGGTCTTGCTTGGAATGTCACTCCTCACATTCCATTGGCTGCAGCAAGACACATGGCCAAGTCTGACATTGATGGAGTAGAAAGTATAATCTTCCTGTACAAAGAGGCTCCACTAAAAGGTGCCTGCAGAAAAAAGTAGCAAATACTTTAAGCAGTTAATGCAATCTATCACATCCTTCCTTTTGAAAATTGTGGTCATATGTACCTTTCTCCATTCTTTTGAATTTTCCCTCTGTTCTACAAAATTTCTCAAAAGGATATGACAGTTTTATGTTCATCCTAATGAGATTGTTTATTCCTAAAATGTGATTTGTCTGGGCCTAGGGATTTGAATTCATCTAAAATATTTAAGTTATTGTTAACCTTCTCTTATCATGGCTGTAAAGACATCTTAATGCATTAATCTTTCCATGTCAGCTTAACAATCATTATTCTTGGTATAGACAGAGGAAAAGCAGAAGTACAATGTTTTCTTTTAACGTGATACCATCATTCTCAAGCATTGGACCTATAATTTTCATCTATCTATTGTTCTGAAAATAGCTATAAAAATTGCTGCTGCTGTCTCTAGTGGTTTTCGTGAGCCTCAGCTAATCCTTGGCCTTAACTCTCTTGAAATTTTCATTCTATTCCCTTATGTTCTCCTTAGTTACATGTTTTCTCATCTATAATTTACCTCAAGGCCCTCTAGCCTTATCAGACAACTTGTAGCAAAAATATGCTGGGTTCTTTACCAACTTTCCCATTTTTTTGTCCCATTGAAAATATTTTTAATTACGTATTCAGAATTTCATAATTCAGCTGTTCTGATCACCACTAAATTATATTCATTTTTGACTCTTCTTAAAATCTCTTTATTTTTTAAAAAATTCCATCAGCTATTATTTGATGCTCCATCTTTAGTGTATCCACAGTTTATATTCTTTTTTTTAAAATTGTATTTTAGGTTTTGGGGTACATGTGAAGAACATGCAAGACTGTTGCATAGGTACACACGTGGCAGTGTGATTTGCTGCCTTCCTCCCCTTCACCTATATCTGGCATTTCTCCCCATGATATCTCTCCCAACTCCCCACCCCTCACTGTCCCCTCCCCTATTTCCCCCCAACAGACCCCAGTGTGTAGTTCTCCCCTCCCCATGTCCATGTGTTCTCATTGTTCAACACCCGCCTATGAGTGAGAACATGCGGTGTTTGATTTTCTGTTCTTGTGTCAGTTTGCTGAGAATGATGGTTTCCAGGCTCATCCATGTCCCTACAAAGGACACGAACTCATCGTTTTTGATGGCTGCATAATATTCCATGGTGTATATGTGTCACATTTTCCCTGTCCAGTCTATCATCAATGGGCATTTAGGTTGGTTCCAGGTCTTTGCTATTGTAAACGTGCTGCAATGAACATTCTTGTGCATGTGTCCTTATAGTAGAACGATTTATAATCCTTTGGATATATACCCAGTAATGGGATTGCTGGGTCAAATGGAATTTCTATTTCTAGATCCTTGAGGAATCGCCACACTGTCTTCCACAATGGTTGAACTAATTTACTCCCACCAACAGTGTAAAAGTGTTCCTATTTCTCCACATCTTCTCCAACATCTGTTGTTTCCAGATTTTTTAATGATCGCCATTCTAACTGGCGTGAGATGGTATCTCAATGTAGTTTTGATTTGCATTTCTCTAATGACCAGTGATGATGAGCATTTTTTCATATGTTTGTTGGTCTCATGTATGTCTTCTTTTGTAAAGTGTCTGTTCATATCCTTTGCTCACTTTTGAATGGGCTTGTTTGTTTTTTTCTCGTAAATCTATTTTAGTTCATTGTAAATTCTGGATATCAGTCCTTTGTCAGATGGGTAAACTGCAAAAATTTTTTCCCATTCTGTTGGTTGCCGATTCACTCTAATGACTGTTTCTTTTGCCATGCAGAAGCTGTGGAGTTTGATCAGGTCCTATTTGTCTATTTTGGCTTTCCACAGTTTATATTCTAAAGACATAATTATGGGAGGCAATGTGGCAGAAAGGCTAAAAGCTCAGTCTCTGGAGATGCAATTTGAGTCTTGGCTATTTTACTTATGAGTCATTTAACCTTTTAGACAAGTCATTTATCATCTTTTTATTCATCTGTAAAATGGGGACAATTACAGCACTTTCTTTTTACTGTTATTGTTAGGATTGAATGAATTAATTTATGTAAAGTACTTAGAACAGTGCCTGGCATGTAAGTAGCCTCAAATGTCTGTTAATATTGGGACATATAGTCAAAACCACCTCAGGCCATAGTTTTTCTGCTTATCCTGAGATACAGAGGGTACAATTTCTTATAGTCTTGTAGAGTACCATTCCTCTTTGCCAAGAATCATTTCCTTTAGCACTTGCTAAAAGTACTTAGCAAACTGGGAGCCAGCATCCCACAGCACAAAGATGGGAAAGGAGTTCCAGTTCAACATGGTGAGCTCCATGGAATATTGTGCAGCCATAAAAATGAATGAAATCATGTCCTTTGTAACAACATGGTTGCAGCTGGAGGTGATTATTCTAAGCAAATTAGGAACAGAAAACCAAATACCACATGTTGTCATTTATAAGTGGGAGCTCACTGTTGGGTACTCGTTGACATAAAGATGGCAACGATAGACACTGGGGACTACTAGAGGAGAGAGGAAGGAAGGGACAGGGTTGAAAAACTGTTAGGTACCGTGCTCAGTACCTGGGTGACAGGATCATCTGTACCCCAAACCTCAGCATCATGCAATATACTCAGGTAACAAACCTGCACGTGTAACCCCTGAATCCAAAAAAAGCTTGAAATTATTTAAAAATTAAGAATTAAAAAAAATAAACTTATGAAGGATTACACTGCCAAAAATAAATTTTAGAAGACAGTGAGCTGAGGACACAGGTTGCCACAAAAAGACAATAAAGAAATTCAAAGGGGAATGAGGTCTTAACAGTAAAAAGAAGAGAGATGAATCAACAAATACCAAGGGACAGAATGCAGATAGAATCCTGTGGACATGTGAAATGGAGTATGGGAGGCTGCAGCAGAGACAGCAGAAGGGGCCACAGCAAAGATAGCACCTAATTCTTCAGTGGGAACACTGGGGAAGGTTCATGGCACAGAGTGAGCAGGTAGAGTAGAGGACAGTGAAGACAGGGTGTCAATGAATGTCCTTCAGTAAAGAACCTACACTTTCTGACCCCCCTCCCCCACCCACACACACTCAACACACCCCAGGACTTCTGATGCAGAATAAAAGGAAGCACAGCATTCACTTTGCAGGATAAAACCAGCACAGGCACCTAAAGATACTGAGTGAGTTGCCTGAAAAAAGTACAGGCTACCAGAGAGAGCCCTGGTTCCCCAGCCCACCCTGGCCACCCCTCAATCCCCCAATGCAAATCCTGCATACTAAGCCTTTCCTGCTTACAAAGAATCTTCAATTCAGGGCAGAGCAACCTGGAGAAAGAAAGTGCTTATCAAGCAGTCAAGAAAACCAATACCCTCAACTTGGAATAATCAATCTAAACATTTATTCTAAAACCACAACTGATAAGCAAGGACTACCAGACATATGAGAAACACCAATGGCATTAAAGGTAAAGATAAACATAAAAGCAAGAGCAATTGACCCAGGAGAATACAGTAGACATGCAAGAACAGGAAAAAACTTTTAAAAAAATTCTAACTTGACTCTTTGAGTTTTTAAATAATGTTGTAACCTTATAAATAAACACATGAATCTATAAAAATGTGACAGAGCACAATAAAAACTAGGTGTTAAAAGTTTTTTTTTCCAATGCAAAAATCAAAAATTTATAGAAAAGCGGTGAAATAAAAAGTGTCTTAGGACATGGAATGGAAACACAAAAAGATGAAACAGATGACAAAGAAGATAAGAGTCATAAAGTATCAATCTACAAAGTTCAATGCTCAGCCAGTTGGGGTTCCAGAAAGCAAACAGAGAAAATAGAGGAAAGTCAATTACTTTTTTTGAAACAAAGAAGAAAATGTCTCAAAGCTGAAGGAAGACAGAAGCTATCAAACTGAAAAGGCCACTGAATATTTGCTCAGCAGGATGAATTTAAAAGAACTGATATTTAGACATATATTGATGAATAAAGACAAAAGGCCCCTGGAGCAATGTCATCAGTGCTCTGAGGGGAAAGTATTTTGAACCAGGAAGTATATCCCCAGCCAAATAACAATCAAAGGTGAGGACAAGCAAAACATTTTCAGGAACAAAGAAAAAGGACCATTATCCACCTAGCCCTCCTCACCAAATCCTCTCTGATGAAATTACTTGCAAACGTACTTCAGAGTAAAGGCGAAAACCAAGAAAGATGAAGACATGTAATATAGGAAACTGTGGAACAAATCCAAAAAGAAAATAAAAAGAAATCCCAGAGTAATGGTTCATAGCAGACATAGAAGCAACATCCAAATTAAAACAGAAAATCAGCAGGCTCTGAGAAGATTGTTGATAAAACATACTGTGTCTGTAACTGAGAAAATGAGCACAAATCTGAAACATTTCAGTGATAGAGTGAAGAAGCTATGTTTCTTCATTCAACAAGAAAAAGAAATGGCAATTAAAACCTACAATTAAAATTTAGTATGCAAAAACATAAATTCCAAATACGAAGCAATCAAAATGTGATATACCTTTTAAAAAGTAAAATAAAAGATAATTTATTTGACTTTGATGATAAAAATACTATTTATCAGTGTTATAACATTAAACCCATGAAAAGAAAGTATAATCTAGCACCTTATTCAACTCCACAGTACTTAATACTTATACAATTTTGGGGGTAAAAAACAAACTTCATAGGCTTTAAAAATAAATTATAGAAAATTTAATAACATTTTCAGAACAAAATGTTAAATGTGAAAGAAAAGGTATAGCTGATGGATATTAAAGTGGGGAGGGAAAGATACATGTTTTATTATTACTATCTTACACAGTATTCACTCAACAGATATACCTAAAGTTGAAGAAACAAGAGATCGGATATACAGTTATCACAGACATAGAAAAAGTCACAACCAAAAACAAAGAAAAACTAAAACTAATAATATAATATCAAACATTGGGAGAAAGAATGGGAAAAAAGTTGAGTAGTGTTTCAATAGGTTAAATCCACAACATTTAGAGAAGAAAACCATCAATCACATTTAAGGTTGACTAATCAAGAAATAACAATATAAAATATTATCAGATTTATGGAAATATCTATTTGAAAAAATAAAAAAGAATTTTAACTCAGAAGAATGGGGTTTGCAAAAAAGGACTGAAAACAGTATATTTTACTACTAAATATTTTTATAGCTAACCTTTCTATAATCTTCCTACAATTTAATATTTCTATAGATGCTTTCATATTTAGTGTCTCAATCTCTCTTCAGGAGAGCACCATTTTATGTAATATAAAGGCTTAGACCTATATAGACAGCAAATAATTAATGATGTAATAAAATAATAGGACCCATAGCCAGGCACTGTGGGAGAATATGGTAGTCACAGGTGGGATCATTGCTCACTGAGCGGACTGACCAAAGGTGATGCCATCCCTTGGGTAACTACAAAGGAATGTGAAGTCCCCTCCCCAGAATCCCAGGCAAATATTTATTTTCAGCTTAACTAAGCTGCTAAGATTCCCACAGCTCAGTGGAGATGGAACTGCTCACAGGTAGTCATTCTACCATCACTGCAGTCAGTTTTCAGTATGCCCTGAAAGTTCTATCCTTGCACTAGGACTTGAAGAGCTAAAACACAACACTTAGGTGGTTGTTTCTAAGTTCAGTAGTCTTGGATACTGAATTATTTACTTCGACAAAAATTACTGAGTGCCAACTTTGTGCAAGGCACTAGGGGAAATACAAAGACTAACAAGTCACAGTCCTTTTCTCAGGGAGTCTACAAACCATTGAGCAAGAGAGAGTTGTTCCTGCTACTGAATGACCCTTGGGTAAACAATGGAATTAAGGCAGAAAACATGAAGTTCTTTGAAACTAATGAGAACAAAGAGACAATGTACCAGAATCTCTGCAATACAACTAAAGCAGTGTTAAGAGGAAAATTTAAAGCATTAAATGCCCACATCAAAAAGCTAGAAAGGTCTCAAGTTAACAACCTAACATCACAACTAAAAGAACTAGAGAACCAAGAGAAAACAAACCCCGAAGCTGTAGAAGACAAGAAATACCAAGCTGAGAGCTGAATTGAAGGAGAACTGAAGGAGACATGAAGAACCCTTCAAATCAACAAATCAGGAGCTGGTTTTTTTGAAATTAATAAAATAGACTTCTAGCTAGACTAATAAAGAAGAAAAGAGAGAAGAATCAAATAAACACAACCAGAAATGATAAGGGGGATATCACCACTGATCTCACAGAAATACAAACAACTATCAATAAACAACTCTATGCACATAAACTAGAAAATCTAGATAAAATGGATAAATTCCTGGACACATACACCTTCCTGAGACTGAAACAGGAAGAAATTGAATCCCTGAACAGGCCAATAACAAGTTCTGAAATCGAGGCAGTAATAAATCTCGTACCAACCAAATGAAGCTCAGGACCAGAGAGATTCATAGCTGAATTCTACTGGATATACAAATAAGTGCTGGTACCATTTCTACTGAAAACATTAGATGCTGGTAAGGTTGCGAAGAAAAAGGAATGCTTTTACATTGTTGGCAGAAGTGTAAGTTAGTTCAGCTATTGTAGAAGACCGTGTGGTGATTCCTCAAAAACCTAGAGGCAGAAATACCATGTAACCTAGCAATCCCATTACTGGGATAGATCCAAAAGAATATAAATCATTCTACTATAAAGATACATGGATCATACGTTCACTGCAGCACTATTCCCAATAGCAAAGGCATGGAATCAACCTAAATGCCCATCAATGATAGACTGGATAAAGAAAATGTGGTACATATACACCATAGAATACTATGCAGCCATAAAAAAGAATGAGATCATTCCTTTGCAGGGACATGAATGGAGTTGAAAGCCATTATCCTCAGCAAACTAACACAAGAAGAGAAAACCAAACACCACGTTCTCACTTATCAGTGGGAGCTGGATGATGAGAACACATGGACACATATGCAGGAATAACACACACCGGGGCCTGCTGGGTGGTGTTGGGAGAGCATCAGGAAGAATAGCTAATGGATGCTGGGCTTAATACCTAGGTGATGGGATGATCTGTGCAGCAAACCACCATGGCACATGTTTACCTATATAATAAAACTTCACATCCTGCACATGTAGCCCTGAACATAAAGTTGAAGAAAAAAGGAGAGTTTAAGTAGTTAATTTTCATACCAGACTGAATAAGTAAACTGGAGCATAAAGAAGTAAGAGAGTGCTTCCAACTTAGGAAGAGATCAGAAAAGACTAAATGAGGAGGTTCAAAAATGAGCTGGGATCCTGGGCCTTGAGTGAACAGGATGCCTGCGATGCTGTGATGCAGTTGTGATTTGGGACTTAATCTGAGAGCATTATTGACCAGGCTGTACTTACTCTGGCCAAAGACAATGTCAGTGTGTATAGTTTGGGATGGCCCTGAATTTCTGTGATTAAATGCTACCTTCATTCTAAATGCCTCACTTACCCATATGCATTTTTCTTTGGAAAATATGAATTGGTAAAATATAAATCTAGCAGTTTACAGAAGTCTATATTGTGGTATAAGCAAACCAAAACTAATTCATAACTCCAGCTAAATCAAAAATCCTGGGTTGTTTATATTTTTAATAGCATATTTCAACATATGTTCATGTCCATGTGCCTACATTCTACCCTCAAATCCAGAAGATTAAAGAACCAGAGAATGTTAAAATTGGAAGGGACTTTGACAATTATTCAAGATGTCCCATTGTATCATTTTGCAGATGAAGAAACAAGGCCAAAAGAGGGTAAATGACTTCCCAAGATTACACAACCACAAAGAGCAAAAACTCTGGACTTAAACCAAGTTTTTGAATGTAGGTCTCAAAACTCTTTCTTCTGAAAGAAATATGAGAAAAAAAATCAAAGATAATAATAAAAGAAGTAATGCTTCACAATAAGTTGTTATTGGCAGTAGATCTAGTATTATTAGTGTTTCTGAAAAAAAAATTCTAAATAGCTTTTAAGGGATCTCTTTTTCTTAAGATCTTTTCTATTCGGACAAAATATATTGGCTCACAAAATACAAAATATTTCCCTTCTATTTTAATTATTACATTATTTAAATTTTTAAATAATCTTTTTAATAATTTTTTAATCTGTCAGATAAAGTAGCCAGGAAAATGGTAAATAGCAAATTATGTACCAAAGTATAATTTTTGTTTCATCAAAGCGAACATAGGAAATATTTTAAAAAATATGAACTATCTTGCTTTTACTTGACATTGCACATTCAGAAACATTGTATTATTAAAGTAGACTGTATTATAAACAGTGTTGCAATAAATACCTACAAAAAGTAAAATAATTTTTAAAATTAGAAATGGGAAAAAGTAGACTGTTGTGTTCGCTTATGAGTTCTTCATCATCGATCACAGTATCTGGCTTATAGGATATCCCCAATACATATTTGTTGAATAAATAAATGAATTAATACTATATTGTAATGGAATTCTGCATCAACTGTTGTATATCACACATTATATCCAATATTTATATGGCAAATTTGACATATAATACCATTATTTGGATGGATACAAACTTTTACCTACACTTGATTTAAAATCAATACATCTTTCCTCAAAGAGGACTCCATGATTAAAGGTGTTTCTTTACACCCACCTTGTACTGTAATTAAATCCTGACTGATAGCAAAAACCTGTTCAGAATAGAATATTTCTTTTCCCCCTTTCTTTACCCCAACTCATGGGAGGGTTCTAAAGGGGAAACTGATGTCTTACTCCAGACCCTACTTCCAAGACCGAATAAGGACTTCTCTACCAGCCAAGGATCTCAAGTTCAAAACACCAAATGCCTTCCCAACAATGCTCTGCAGACATCAAACGGGTTAACTGGCAGACACCCCAGGAATTCTGGAAGCAACTTCTAACCCAGAGGGATATTTGCAGGGACCTAAAACATGGAAGTACACAACAGGAAGAGAAAAGAGACAAACTTACGAAGTGTTTCAAGATAAATATTAAGCCCTCACTGAAGAAGTTAAAGATACATACTCAATATGAAAAGTATTTTTAAATCATGAGTATTTTATTTAACTGTTATGCATAAGTATTTAATATAGCTCTTATTGTCCTCATCAATTTTATAGAAATGAGAAAAATGCTGTGTTTTGAAAACCGGTGCCACTGAGGCTTTTCAGTTGATTAAAAAGTAATAAACGAAACAACTACTTCTAATCTTCCTTGGTATGTTTGTATAACAAAATTGATGTTATAATAACCTCTAACTCATCTATTTTAATGTCTGCATATTTATGCATCTAACTAGAAATAAAATATTACAAGTTTGGCCATTTTTTCCAGTTATTTATATATAAAGTACACTTAAAGTATAAAATGGTATTTCTCCTAGTTCCCCTAATGAATAACCATAAAACAAATATTGTGAAAAAAGAAAATTAAAACACAGAAGCAAAAGTTAAGAAGCTGTGTTCTTCTTTAATCTGTTTCTATCCCTGCGTTACTGTGATGCCCCATCTGTCTGCACCTCAGTTGTCTCCTTCTGAGAAGCAAAGACCTGAGTTGCAGCCATGCAATGGACAGAAAAAATGGCCAACCGTGGTTTGCAAATTTTGCTAACCTGTTTGGAAGGTTAACTGTGGCTTTTCAAGACCATTTGATGCTCTGTGTCCCAAGTCCACCTCAGAAAGTGACAGTAGCCCCAGGAAGGATGCAGAAAATGAGGCAAAGAATTTGGCCACACCCCAGGAAGGAAGATTGCATTGACTCCCGAGGAAGAAAAACTCTGATATATAAATTTTGTACTTTTCTAACAAAATTGAATCAGGAACTGAAAGTAATCTGGAAAATTTTAGTCCAAATGAAGAGCTGAAGTCATTCAATCAGGGAATGGAGAAATAACAACTTGGTCACTTTATAAATGTAAGCATGTTTCCTGTTGTGAATATTCTGAGACACCCTATGCCTTCCTTTCTGATAAAGAAGGAAAAATATCTGCAACAAAATGGTCTAAAAAAATAAGAAAAAGGAAAAGGAAAGCAAAGTATTCAATAATAGCTTCGTATGGCGATCTATATATTAGCATGTAGGATTATCTTAAATAAATTGATCATTTTGTTTGGGGACTTGGTTCTAGATGCAGTTTACACTTTTACAACACTCTGGAGGATGAATTGAACCCTACTGAACCTTCCAGCAGATCAGGGAGGTGTATTTTCTCACTGAGTTGCTCCAAGCTTGGCTTGCTTGTTCTTGCATTCACTGTTTGCATGAAGAAATCACAGCTAGACAATTTTCCTCAACTATAGTATTTAAATATTTCCATTGAGTTACTGACCTATTTTACTTGAAATTGTAAATATACTTTATTTTATTTTAAAAAATTCTTTACCACCCTAATTTTAATCATTTTTCTAAACATTTTTCCATGTGTCTTTCCCTTTCTAGTCTTATTATTCAAATGTTCCCTTTTCTTGTTTTAACATTTTATTTCTTTGGCTATTTTCTAAACAGTTAAAATAAAAAATATTTTTTCATATGATTGTTGTGGAAAACAAGGGATTGAGAATGTGAAGGACCATTTGACTCTCAGCTTATATTCTCAAGCTAAACTTTTTATATTACCTCCCGAGGAGGCTCTACATATGGTTCCAGAGATATGCTGACAATATTTTAAGAAGACAATTATCTCGCAACTTTAAATTTGTTTCACACTTTCTGATCACACCTCCCTTGGTGTACTATGAACAAATATTCTTATGTAAATCCTATAATTTCCCACAAATAACAAAATTAAAATGCATTATAACTTTTGTGTCAAAGGGGCTAATTTGTTCAATGTAAGTGTATAAAACTGTCATACATTGTATAACCCTGCTTGTACATTTCATCATTTATAACTATACTGAGAGCCTCAGGAAGCCTCTCTGACCTTTGAGGAAAGCTGGCCTCAGATTACAATAAATGTGCAACTCCTAAACAGGTCTCATGCCACAGAAGTCTATATCTTCCCTTTTATGCTCTAGCAGTTCTAAACCGTGTAACATTTTCTCAACATGACAATGCTCTCATGCTCCTGCACACGCTCCTTTTGCCTCAGTACCCTTCTCTGCCTTGTCCTATTCCTCCCTCAAGTGTGAGTCAGAACAACTCCACCTTCTCTGTGTCGCTTTGTCTGATCAATCTCCATATTCATTCATCTACAATGTGCCAAGCACTATGCTAGCTGTTGAGTTGGAAAAAATGAAAACCCTGTACTTGCTCTCAAGATACATGATGTATTAATGCAGTGGTCAAAACAAGGAACATTGGGAACCTTTTGTGATGAGGGTCAGGAAGAGGTTTGGGGAAGTCTTCCAGAAGGAGGTAATAGCTGAATTAAAATGTGAAAGATAAGCAGGAATTGTCCAGAAGAAGCAAGGACAGGGAGAGGGCATTCAAGACAAAGCCTGTGATGAAGCAAGAGTGAGACAGGCAATATTCATTGAGAGGCAAATATTCCATTGAAGGAAATTTGGATTTTATTTTTTTCCTGAAGGCAACAGAGAGCCTTTTAAGTAAAAGAATGAGATGGTCAAGTGTGTGTTTTAGACAGTGTAGAGATCAGATTGGAGAGAACAAGGATGGGGCAGTTGGCAGGCTTATTTGTAAAGGGGATGACATATCTGTATTTAATATGAGAAGAAGATGGAATAAAATTTGAGAATTTGAGAGAGATAAATGAGTTATAATTGACAGGTCTTAGTGATTGATTGGTGTACAAGGGCAAAAGGGAGTCAAGTGGGAACCTCTAAGTTTCTCTGTCTTCTTGCTGGGGTGGAAGAGGACATCATTGAGATCAGGAACACAGAAGGAGGAGCAAGAAGTAATCAGTTGACTTTGAACCTGCTAAATGAATAAGAAAGAGGCCTGTAGAATGTGCAAGTTGAGAGGTAAGTGCTCTCTCATCTATGCACTCAATACTCCATCATATTATCCCATGTACCATGCTGAGATTGTCTATCTCCACCTCTAACTTTTTCCAGGAAGGGCTCTCCAAGATAGAAAACTTCCCCTTCAGACTGTCCTCAACCAGCCAACACTCCCCCATGACAAACAAGGCTCTTCTACTTTTCCTCTTTCTCTCAGAGGCCACCATTAGAGGAGTGCTAACTCACTGAGAAGTACCCTGCAAGGACTAGAGTCCATCACCCCTTCTAGAGAAAGCAAAACACGGACCAAAGAAGGAAAGGCTATTTTTCTTCTATTCTAATAGCCCTACCCCCCATATTTGCAAAGGCACTATGGTTTCAGGAGAACTGAGTATTTTTTTAAATAAATAAAGAAGCTAATACAATCTTGTTTAAGATTCCAACTTATTAACAGAAAACATGTGTAGACCCAGGAATTAAAAATAAATATGTCTTTAAAAATGACCTGGAAGGCTTTTTGTCTGCCAAGAACAGAGTTCAAGACCTCAGAAGGTCTGTTTTCCCAGAAGTAGTAGATTACATTGTTAATGATGGGCAAAGGCATTAAATCATTCAGATTCCCCTGCAATTTTATTACTATTTAGGTGAGTTTCATAATGGCCTGAAATAATGGAAGAAATCTTGAGACTGATCTTGGGTTGTAGATATTGGATCTATGATTTCATCTTTTGGACAAATGTCTCCAGTTCCTGCTTTTCTTTCCAGATGTGTATATTTGAGATGAGTTGTTCTCATATTTGAATTACATTTTCATGATCTTGGTGGTGTCGGTATACACAAATATCAATTCATTTTTAGAGCATTTTCCATTATACATATTTTATGTCAACTGAGTATTTTTAGTGAAAAGTATAGTTCTTCCTTTGATGTTCTTATTTATTTGAAATTAGAGGAAGATATCTGAAAGCTGTTAAGCATCAACAGGGCGATCACCAGCTGGAGAACATCTCCAAATGGACCAGAGTGACTTGCAGACCTAGAGGCAACTCAACTTGCTGAGGAGAAATTGATGTTGTCCTCAGTATTCATTGACTTGTCTGGTTTTCATATGACAGATAAATAGATGAGTCAGTTCTTCCTTTTTCTAAGAGACTCTACATGCTTAAAGTCAGAAATTAACCAAAGAAAAACCGGTTTTATAAGTATGAGCTGACTGGATGCCACGGTGATTCATTTCAAAGGTGCTGGCTATTTTCAAACTGCTGAGAGACCCTGTCATTCCCTGAACTTGGGAGGCTTGTTCTACCACATGCACATATTCAGCTTGCCATATGAGCAAAAGTGAGATCATACGGGTTGATCCTGGCAGAGTCTCTGAAAATGCAGTAATTCATGCTGTCAGTTACTATCAGCAGCAATTTGCTTCTGGATTGGTTCCTGTAAGCACTCATGTGAGCATTCTGCACAAAGAACCAGAGTACAATATTCTCTTGGATTTCAGGGACTTAGTGTGGTTTCAGCATATAATCAAAAGTGCCATGCCACACAGTTCACCACCTCGCATTTTGTTTTAAAGAGACAGAGGCTTAAAACTGTATTCCTTTTTATTTTCCCCCAAATAGGAAGTTGGTGGTAATCTGGAATTTATCTTTAGAGCAATCTGTTAGCACTTCAGCAAAATCTACTCTGTTGGTAAAGTGCAGAGTAGATTTTTTAGTGAGGCATAATTTCACCATGTCTAAAACTAATAATAATAATTGTAATAATAAATTTGCTCAACCACAAAACTAAACTTCTTAGATTCAACTCACATGTGTGACCAACTCTTCCCTTTAGGGCAAATGCATTAAGAAATGAAAAGTTCTTTGAATTCTTAAGAATTATAATAGCGTATACCCCCAGTTTGGTACAATTTCCAAAAAGTTCTATGATAGAGAAATTTAGATGTTGCAGTCCTAAGCTTAAAGGCACATTATTAAAGAATCTCTACAAAACAATGTAATTCCATTGAGCTCCAAATTATTTAAGAAAGCAATCGTACTCTCGCTACCAATTTACTGCTCTACCAGTTTAATTAACTAACACCATTGAGAACTCATGCAATACAGGGTTATGAAAAGGTCCTTATCAGAAGGGGCTCAGGAAGAAAGAAAAGCCAGTCCCTGTGACTGATAAACTTTTAGCTTAGTTTCACTCAGAAAAGTGAAAGTATGCCAAAATCTCAAGTGGCATTGTCAAAAATATACATATTCTTTGATGTTAACTTGTGACTTGAGTGTTACCAGTTGAAAAATTGCTTCCATATTGCATCAAGCTCAAAAATCCTCAAAAACATGGCATCTTACTAAGAATGTTTGCTATCTACCTTGCCCCTTAGAATGTAGACAGAATGAGGGTGGGGACTTCTGTCTGTTAACTGATGCATTCCCAGTGCCCAAAACAGTGCATAGCATTTAAGACACTTCACAAAATTGTGCTGAATTAATGAATAAAAGTTGTCCTTTTTCTCAGCCTAAAGTCTTTAATAAGGCTTATCTGTAATCAGTTCCTGCTCTTTTATCTAGACTGCCCTCTCTTTCATCACTTTTCCTCTTACACTATACAATTCAGCCAAATGCAAATTACTGGGAGTTCCCCAAATGTACCCATGTTCTCCCTCTCTGGAGGCTTTTGTACATGTTCCTCTGTGTAGAAGACTTTTCTGCCTTGTCCTCTTCTTCCCTGGGCCTGGGAAAATACTCTTTGTCCTTCAGATCACAGTTTAGAAGTCTCTTATTTCAGAAAACCTTACCTAGCCTCCAAAATAGAGCTAGACAGGCCCTTAGCTCCCTGTAATTTCCGCTATGGTAGCACTTACCCACTTGGACTACTATTGCTGCAAAGAAATAACATTACTAGAGGCAGAATGATGTTTGTAAAATTATACCTCAGCAGTTGCACTTCAAACAGGGCCTCATAAAGGAATTAACTCCGTACTGTTAGCACTGGAATAAGAATATTTAAGAAAAAATAACCAGGATGTATTGGAAAAGAATCACAAAAGTGTGAGCAAACTAACACATCTCTAAATATACTTCTCTATCTCATTGAGGGGAAGCATCACTCTAGTCTAATCATTAAAACAAAAACAAGCATAGTATCCATGTGAAATGCTAACACAGATTGTTCCATAGATAGTTGCTTCATGTCATTCAGGTCACAGCAACGTCACCCTTTTAGAAAGGACATCACTGACCAATTCTGTGTAAAGTTACTCCAATTAATTTCTAGCTTATTGCCCTGATTACCTGTCTATTACATGTCTATCTATTTGAGATGGTCTCAATAATTTATGTGTTTACTAGTTTATGTTCAATTCTCCATATTAAATAATAGTTTCCATGACAGCAGGGATCGTGTTTGTCTTGTTTAGTTCTTTATATCTCTAGAGCCTAAATGAGTCCTTGGCATTCAGTAGATACTCAGTAATTTTTTTTTAATGCATGTGAAACAAGGAACCTTAAAACCAAAGTAATTTCCATCTTGACCAGAAGGGTACTTTCACTGGCACTGGTTGCCCAGAACTAAAAGTCCCTTGTACTTCATTCAAAATTCACATATACTAATTGGGCAACTGATGAGTTCTGTCCAAAATAACAAAACTATTGTAGTGTGGCATACTGACATCATTTAATTGCATGTACTATTTTATAATCAGCTTATATTACATTTTCTTAGTATACTATTAGAATATCCATGATAAAAATAAGAAAACTCTATACCATAAAACTAAAACTGTAACCTGTGTCTGCACATTAAACGTTTATAGTCCAAATAGTGATAGACTAGTCATACAGAGGATTCTGACTGGGCTTTACATCCCCACATAAGCAAGAGAAAGCACAACCTTTCTGCAGAGGAGTGGAAGAATGATTGCAGCACCCAGCACAGGACTGTGTTCACAACTACTCAGCAAAATCTGTCTAATTATTGTTTCACTGACTAATTGTGAAAACTAGAGAATATCCTTCATAGCAGTAACTTAACTAGAAGTGTGGCCCAACAGGCATCAGAACTGGAATTCCCTTAATGGAAATGGACAGGATGCCCAGAGAGAAAGAAACTGACAAGTTTGGGCAGCCCAAAGAGGCTCCTGGGAATCTCAACATCTCTCTGCACAGTTTCCTCTATGTTGTACTTGATAGGAGGACCTTTCATCAGATTCTCTATCTTCATGAAATTTAAAGTGAAAACTCTGGGTTCCAGACTCATGTGTCACTTAGTAAGCAGATGACTTAAAAAATAAGTTCACCTCTCTGAGATTCAGATTCATGAGCTAATATTATGATAAAAATAATACCCCAAATATCAAACAGATTTTTTTATGTTCCAAAGAACAAGTTATATAAAAACCCCCATGTAATGTAAATTACTACCACATGTACCAAATAGTTACCAATATCTTCTAGATACTGTCATAACATCTATCTGATTATTTACATCTTTCAGAATTTCTGGTATTACTACTTGAGGTTATTGAAATTGGGTTACTATATTATGTATTTTGCTGCAAATGTTAAACTTTTCATTTTCAATTAAATTTCTTATAAGTACAATTATTCTGGTGGCAGTTCTTTGTGTACTTTTTGCGTTGTTTACATTATATGTCAGAGTACAAAAACATTTGATGGTTATAAGGACTATACCCCAGACCCTTGCAAAATCTCACAATTACAAATAATATGACGGCATACAGTTCCTATTCCTTTACATGCAGTATTATATCCAATTTAATATCTCATTTTTTCTAGTTCCAGTGCAGTAGATCTTTGTTGCTTGAATCTTTTGAACATCTTGCTTGTGTTTGGGGATTCTCAGCCTTTGTAGTCATGCCTCCACAAAGCAGAAGTTGGAAATTCACCTTCCCAGCCTGTCGATATCTATGCCAGAGGTAGGATGTAGATCTACCAATAAGAAATTACCCATATGCAACATGGACTTGTAAGAGAACACTGTGGCTTCCTTAGCAGGAACCACCTAAAATTTATTTTCTCATGAGCATAGTGCCATATGTGCCCAAAATCTGGGGGCAGCCATGGGAGAAATTTTGGCATCCGTTGACCAGACTCAGCAGTGGAAGTTATGGTATCTGTGTCCAGAAATGGCAGGAGTGGGGCTTTTGCTGGAGCAATCAGTAGCTCCATTTAAGCATTGTTCCTGGAGGCCTGGCCTCTAAGCTTGATGTTCTGGCTCTCCCAGAGGATCTATAAACTACATGATATGCTACAATAAATTTCTTTTCTGTTTAAACTAACTAGAGAGGGATCTGTTGTTTGCAACTCAGAACACTGACTCATATATCTAAGAATTATTGTTCTCCCTCTGTCTTTTAATTTATTTTGAATATTTAAGACATGCACAAAAGCCATTTCTTTCTTAGTCCTGGAACCTTTCCACATACCTCCAACACTAGAAGTAGCAGCTGGTCTTCTTTAATAGAAAGTTATTCACACTTTAGACAAATTGCTTATTATCACAATTGCATATTACCATATACCATGTGTATTTGAAATCATTACTGAATAATCTAGAATGTTATATTCAATAATCCCAATGGTCTAGACTACTTATGTAATATCCAAAATTATGTCTATTAATTTCTTGGAAATCTGCATTTATGAATGAGGACAAGAAGTTTAGGTCTTGTATGATCATGCTTCTTGGGTATACTATTCAAACAATTCTCATGATTGCCAAGGCTACTCTTCAATTGATTATCTAGATTTATAGATTCATTAGACATTTTTCTCCAAATTTTTTTCAAAATAAAAATTATAAATTCAATCATTAAATACGATTATAACTGGGAAGCTTTCTTTAATAAGAAAAGATACCTGGTGTACTTAAATAAGTCATTTGCTGTGATGGTCCCTGGATGATCTTTCTGTATTATGGGACACAGAAACCAAGATGTGACCTGAGGGGCATATACTGCTGTCCCTACATATGCATTGGTGTGCCAAAGTAGGCTCATTCTGGCCCACGAGGGCTGATTGTTAAATTTTCGAGAATTTTGCAAACCTTTTGTTAAATTCTTCTGTTATTAAAAATTAAATTACATAAACTTACAACTATATTCATTATATTTAAAATGAAGATATTACATTATCAAAAAATAAAAATAAAGGTACTACCTACTAAAACTTATCATTTTCTAATTATTTTACTGCATTTACTGTGGTCTGTGCTCTTGAGTTTATTTACATCTATTTTATCTGCAGGAGGGAAACGCTGTGGACTGGCATGCTGCTGACCACCACTTCCCAGCTGAAGACTCTGGAGTGCCATGTGGAAGAACTCATCTCGCAGATATTGGCAAAAGCTACCAAGCAGGATTTGATTCATTGTTTTGTTCACTGTCTAGACTAAGAAAGTGATGAAATGTTAATAATGGATAATGAAAATGAGAAAATGTTAATATAGATTAAACTTGAGAGTGTGACCTATTTGTAGCTGCTACACTGTGAATAACTTTGAAGAGAAATCTTAGTAAATATTCCTCCAGTTTTCAAAAATTATTACTTGGTTCAGCAAAGAAGTCATTCACATCACTGATAAACAAATGAAGTTCTGACAGATGTCTTCATTGATTCACTTTTATTTGTTAACATAAAAAAATACAGGTGATGTTCATCTTAGAACACTTACATCAAATGCAACCACAGGTTAGCTATGAATATAGAAGTTTGGCAAAAATCAGTAAAAGCAGCCTGTGAGAATCAATTGATTATAAGAAATTTCCAATAAAGAATATTGTATATTTTGTTATCTGTAAATTGTGTGATACATTATATCAGAAAAGTTTATAATAAAGTTATGTGTGTATATATAAGTATATATGTATTTTTTTTCTTTACCAACATACTCCTGGGTAGTATATTCAGCAGAAGAAAAGAAGAAATTATATCCTAGTACTTTTTAAAAGCACAAATACAGTGGATTCTTACATTTTGAAACTCTTTAAAGTTCTTAATACTATTCTACATGGACTTTTTTGGTTTAAACTCCATCCTTAGTCTATCCTCTACCCCTCTTCAAACATATATCCTCCCTAATAAAAGAGGCACTCAGCTCAGCTGTGGCTAAGGCTCCTGCTCTTTCCCCTTCTTATTCCATTTGTCTTCTCTTTTTAACAACCCAATGACACTGTCTTTTTAGCTAGTGGGAAAAAGGACTGAGGAATCTGCTGAGGTGTCAGATTCCACTGCTGCATTCTCCCCTCCTGTCCCCTACTTGTCTGACCCCTCTCAGAGCCCTCCCTTCCTTCTCAGCCACTTCTCATCTTCTCAGAATCAAAATATTTACAAATATAACCATCAAATGACAGTCTCTTCAGTATAGAATAGTATATATACCCATCTTTTCCCAGAATTCCCGTTCTTCTTGTCCTGCCCCACTACCAAGGCTGCCTTCCCCTTCCCTTCCCTCACCTTTCCCATGCCAGGCTCTGAACCATTCCAGAATGATTGCCAGTACCACTCTCAGTACTTCCACCTAACCCACTGAACCAGTCTAAAAAGAGAAAGAAGAAAGGAAAAATATTAGATCTAGGCTTATGGCATTTATTCACATTCTTGGCCAACCCAGGGTGCAACTGTAACCTCCCAAAGTTACACTTTTTTTTTTCTCTCTGCATGCTTTCCTTCTGCACTCTGGCTGCTCATGCATCTTACTAGCACAACTTCCAGGCTATTATAGGGCAGAGACTACATCTGTCTTGTTCTCTTCTATATCCCTATTGCCTGGCACAGAGTGGGAACTCAATAAATGTTTGCAAACTGATTGTTGACCATCAGTCAACTGTCTTCCTGATCTTACTTTACAGTGCCTCCTCCAGCAAATATTACTCCTTGTGGGTTACATTATTTCAGATTCTGCCAATGACAAGCTAGCCAGACCAATTATCCAAACTGAAGCCAAAATGAGGCTGCACCCAGAATACAGCTTCTCTTTAACCCAAAGGAAAGAATACTTTAGCTCTGTCCCTTTGATTTCAGTTGACACTTTCTACTTTATGTTACATTTATAAGTGAATATGTCTCATCTCTCATACATTTCTGTGAACAGAGATAGACATTTATTTTTCTTCTATTATTCTTTCTTTATGTACAACATACCTTACACATAAATGTACTTGTACATAAATACACACATGTGTACATATCTTTTTCCTTCCCAAAACATATGTATGTGAGAGAGAGAGGAGAGAGTAAAAAATACATATTCCTATCTTTTGGCCAATGATAATTAAGTGCTTACTATTGAAGTCAGAGACTAGTCTAAGTGGGTTTTTTTAATGTACTAATTCATCTAATTCTTACAACAATCCTATAAGTTAATGTATGTCATCATGCCCATTTTACAGATGAGGAAACAGAGATATTAGTAATTTACCCATGGTTAAACAGCTTACAAGCAGCAGAGCTGCAATTCAAACCCACAGAGTTGGCAGCGACTCTACATAGTGACCCTGCTGTTCATGTTATATCTGATCCTCACAACAATTTTATGGGGTAGGCAAAAGTCATTTGCCAAAGAAAAAGAAAATAGGGACTAGGAAAATTAAGTAACTTACCCAAGATTGCATTTTAGGTAAGGAACAATCCTGGTAATGACCATGAACACTATCACCTCAAATTCAGTATGAATGATGTCCTAAGTCTTAATACCTGATTGGATTTTAGGCCCAGTACTGGGCAGTAGAAATATATTGTTAAAAACAATATCCTTTTACATTTCCAGTGGCATTATTCAGAAAGTAATCTAGCAATATATATTAAAATTAAAAATGTAGAACAATCCCACTTCATAAATCCGGACTGAAGAATTTAAGTATCAGGTCATAATGATATACAAAGATATTTATTATGGTATTGACTGCAATACCAATAAATTGGAAACAGCCTGAATGTACATCAATAGTTAAATAGTAATTATGGAATAGAAAAAGAATAAAGAAGATCAACAAAATCAAAAGTTGGTTCTTTTAAAAGGTCAACGAAATTTTCAAAACTTTAGCTAGACTGACAGAAAAAAAGAGAGAAGATATGAATTATTAAAATCAGGAATGAAAGCAGAAATATCACTGCCAATCCTCTAGAAATAAAAAGGATTATAAGAGAAGACAATGTACAATTGAATGCCAACAAATGAGATAGCCTAGATTAAATGGACAAATTCCTAGAAAGACAGAAACTAACAAAACTGACTCAAGATGCAGTAGAAAATCTGAATAAACCTATAAAAAGGAAAGATGTTGAATCAGTAATTTAAAAGCTACCCTCAAAGAAAAGCCCGGGCCCAGATGCCTTCACTGTTGAATTCTACTAAACATTGAAACATTAGAACTGAAACTTGCAAACTCTTCTGAAGAATAGAAGAAAAAGAAACATTTCCTAACTCATTACAAGAAACCAATATTATACTAATAATAAAACCAGACCAAGCATCATAAGACCTGAAGGCTATAAACCAATATCCCTTATGAATATAGACACAAAAATCCCCAACAAATGCCAAGAAACCAAATCAGAGCAATTTATTAAAAAGGGTTATACACGATCAACTCTACCAAGAATAGAAAGATGATTTAAAGTGAAAATCAGGCTGGGTGTGGTGGCTTATGCCTGTAATCCCAGCACTTTGGGAGGTCAAGGCTGGTGGATCACCTAAGGTTAGGAGTTCAAGACCAGCCTGGCCAACGTGGCAAAACTACATCTCTACTAAAAATAGAAAAATTAGCCAGGTGTGGTGGCACACACCTATAATCCCAGCTACTCGGAAGGCTGAGGCAGAAGAAATGCTTGAACCCAGGAGGCGGAGGTTTCAGCCAGCCAAGATCACCCCAGTGCACTCCAGCCTGGGCAACAGAGCAAGACTCTGTCTCAAAAAAAAAAAAAAAAAAAATCAAACAATATGTCGCCCATGACAGTAGAATGAAGTATAAAAATCAAATAATCCTCTCAGTAAATGTAGCAAAAGCATTCTATAAAAATTCAAAATCTTTCATGATAAAAACATTCAATGCAGTAATGAGACTTTCTCAAAATGATAAATGGCACCTAGAAAAAACCTGTAGCTAATATCATAATTTATGATACAAGACTGAATACTCCTAAGAGCAAGAACAGAGTGCGGATGTTGGCTCCTACCACTTCTACTCAACATTTTACTAGAGGTTCTAGCCAGAACAATTAGGCAGAACAATAAACCAAAAAGCATCTATATTGGAAAAGAAGAAGTACAAGTTCTCTGTTTGCAGATAATATGATTTTGTATACAGAAAACTCAAGGGCATACACAACAAAAGCATTGGAACTAATCAATAAGTTTAGTAGATTGCAGGATATAATACCAATACACAAAAATCAATTGTATTTCTATATACTAGCAATAAATAATTGGACAATAAAATTAAGAAAACAATTCCATTTACGATAACCTCCAAAAGATTAAAACACCTAGGAATAAGTTTCACAAAAGAAGAGCAAGATTTGCACTTCAAACACTATAACACATTGTTGAAAGAAATTAAAGACATAAGTGAAAAGATATCCTATGTTCATAGATCAGAAAACTTAATATTATTAGGATAGCAACACTCCACAAGTGAATCTACAGAATCAATACAATTTCTATCAAAACATCAGCTGTCTTCTTGTAGAAGTTGGCAAGCTGATCCTAAATTCATATGGAAATGCAAGAACAGCCAAAATAATCTTGAAAAAGAACAAAGCAGGACTCACACCTCCTGCTTTTAAAATTTACTGTAATCTTAAAGTAAGCAAAACTGTGTGGTACTGGTATAAGAGCAGACTATAGATTAACAGAACAGAATTGAGAATTCAGATATAAATCATTTTGCTTATGGTCAATTAGTTTTCAACAGAAGCACCAAGATCATTTAATAAAGAAAGAATAATACTTTCAACAAATGGTTCTGGAACAATATATAAAGAACTTTTACAACTCAATAATATCCACATGCAAAAGAAGGAAGTTGGACCACATCCACATATTATATACAAAATTTAACTCAGAATAGAAAACTGACCTAATTATAAAAGCTTAAATTATAAAACTCTTAAGAGAAAACAGAGGAAATCTTCATGATCTTAGTTTAGGCAGTGGTTTCTTAGGTATGACATCGAGACAGCCCAAGAGGTAAAAGAAAAAATAAATTAGTCTTCACAAATTTTGAAAATTTTGAGTTTCAAAGGACACCATCAAGAAAGTGAAAAAAACAACACTCAGGTAAACGATACTTGCAAATCATTTATCTGCTAAAGGACTTATACCCAGAGTACATAAAAGGCTCTAACAATTCAATGATAAAAAGGCAACCCAAGTAAAAGATGGGAAAATTATAAATGAACAGACAAAATGTTACGATACTTGCACCTCAGCCTCCCTAGTAGCTGGGATTACAGGCACACGCCACCATGCCCTGCTAATTATTGTATTTTTTTTTTTTTTTTTTTTTTTTTTTTTAGTAGAGATGGTTTTCACCATGTTGGCCAGGCTGGTCTCGAACTTCTGACCTCAAGTGATCCTGCCCACCTCGGCCTCCCACAGTGCTGGGATTACAGGCATGAGCCACCACGCCCGGCCCATTTACACTTTACAAGGGTGAATTATATGCTATGTGAATTATAGCTCGATAAGGCTGTTATTTTTAAAACAAACAAACAGCTTCTCTATGCAAAAAGCAAAAAACAAAAATAGACATAAAATAGTGGACTAAATGGTAATACATAAAAATAGTGAAGTATTATCTTTGTATACTGGACTAAAGAAAGTTATGCTGACTCAAAAAAATAAGCTTATAATGTGTATTTTATCCTATTTCCATTAAGTATAAAACAAAAATCTGCATTATGTAAACTTAATCTGCCTGTATATGTTTGTATGGGTATGGGGAAGGGCTGAACAAAGAACAGAATAGGACACTGCTTTCCTCAAGGTGGGGTGAGGTGAAGTTGCTAGTTTTTTCTTTGTACATCTTTCCATTGTTTTGCTTTATACAACCTTGCATTGTTTGGCCTATTAAAAAACCACTTTTGTAATTTAAAAATTCTAATATAGACAATAGGGAAAATATAGCATTTTAAGGAGAGTCACCTACTGTCCTCACAGGTAAGGCTAGTCCTGCCCACACTGGCACCACCCCAGCATGAGGAGGGAGGGGTGTCCAGGAGAGGGTGCTGACTCAGATAACCTCCCAAATACTCAGACTGTAAAGAGTTAAGGATGGAAATGCCTTGACCATATCTGTATCCTCTCCATTTAGTCCTGAACATGCTGTGAGCATTTCATTAGCATTTTAAAAAGGACAGTATACTTCCCACAGTGGAATTTTATGATTTAAATTTTTTCTTTTTAAGCCTAAAGGAATCAGATTCCAGCTGGCTCCTAGACTTTTGCCTTTTTCCAGTTTGAGCACACCTGGCAAGCAAAAGAGTTGGCTTGAAGAACAGAGGGTCACAAAATGCAGTTATCATTAGTGTTGCTATGTCAATTTCAGCATTTATCATATAACAGGGTAATTAACCTAACTTTTAACATACAAACTGTGGCATAAAATAAATAAAAACTGGCATTTATTCTATATTCTTCTTACTAAGGCCAGCATTATCTGCTTAAGATAGTGCTGGCAATCATTTTCATGAAATACACATTTATCAATTTTTCATGGGAAATCTCCCCTTGTGTTTAGCCATGGCACCCACATCTGATGCCAATGCTTACTGCATACTAGCATTTTCTAGATGACAAACATAAAGCACCTTTTACAGAAAAAAAAAGTGTCAAATGTGTTGTCACCAATGTTATCATACAATATCTCCATGGGAAAGGAGACTGCTGTGCAGAACTGATACTTGCCTGGAACAGAAATAAACAGAAGGTTCTTGAGTTTTCATTTCCTTTATAATTACTGTCCTCCCCCTGACTTTAATCATATTATTATAGATCTTTAAATATATTATCTAGTGAGTAAAAAACTCTTGTTCTGAAAGCAAATGAAATGATGGTGAGGGTGGCATTAAGATGCAGTTATTAAAAACTGGTTAAACAAGGATCCTCCTAGAATTTCAGATTGGCTAAAGAAGTAGTCAAAAGCTGTTGCTGACAGACACAGATTGGATGATAAAAAAGAATAAAAGGCATCAGAATAAAATTTGCTGTAAGTCTTCCCTGGATTAGTCTGTGCTTACACATTAAAAATCCATGACTGACTCTTTTCATGGTCTCTCCTCTCTTTGCTTAGTCATAAGTCTTTCCAGGATACAGAGTGGATATGGGTAGTTGCCTAGGTGTGGTAGGATCTTATTACATTGCAGCTTGCATTGTTAGGCCAGTTTTCGTGTCGGGGTTTTTTGTGTGTGTTTGTTTGTTTTCTGGTTCATGTGTGTGTTGGGTTACTGGAATTATATTTCAAGAACTGTAGTTCGTTTCTTTTGTGTGATTTTCACCCTGGGGAAACCAACAGAATAAAGATCATACACGAAACCAATGGGAGACTTCCTTGATCAAAATCTATTCTTCAGATGAATGTTTGTTACTACTGCTAAGTCCTAAATCTACCTGCTTAAATAAAGAAAACATTTAACATAATCAGCTTATGGTATGTTTGCAGGAGTGACATTTTGATTTGTATTTTTTATGCATCTAGTATTCTAAACACAACAGCTTATACACACAGTTTCAAAAATTAAAACAAAGATTTTTAACATAATGCAAACAAGGAAAGTGAGAAGGCCAATTGCTGACTAATTGGGCTAAAATTATTGAACTCAGCTCTCAACTGAGGTTTCTTTTATGAACAATGCCATTGCTAACAGTTTCATGATTCTAATGTGTAACCAGCCCCTTGCTTCAGGGATGCTGTGGGTGTGGCATTCCACAGTGCACCTGGCATGCTGTAAGGGAGAGCTATGCTAAGAAAGATGGTAAGGACACCACACCTTTAGTGCCAGTGAGTATACTTTTGTCTTTAAGGAGTTTTCTAAAAAAAAAGGTTTTTTGCAAATCCACAACATCTGTGGTCAAAATTAGGTCAGTTTTCTCCAATTTAGAGATCATCCTTTTGGGAGATTTGTCAAATTAAATCCTGTTATCCAAATTATAAAGCTGGAGGGATCTTAGAAATCATCCAGTCCAACCACTTCCTTTATAGATGAGATCACCAGAGCCCATAAATGTTGACTGGCTTGCTAGCAATCACACACAGGTGGGGCAAAACCAGACAAAACTCCAAGTCTTTCTGGTCCAAAAAAATCAATTAGTCAGAAGGCTCTATTAAATGACAAATTGTTTTAAATTCTTGACCTTAACAGTTTTATAAATCTGTTCAGAGAGAAAAAAAAAAAAAAAAAAACCTATGAAAGTGTAAAGCACAATTAACTATTTAAAAAACAATTTAAAATACAATAGATTTGTCACAAGGTAATACACAAGAATTTTCCAAATGAACTTTATAAAGTTTTATAACATATGTATTATTTTAATAGAGAATGTGTAAAACATAAGACTTTAGAGTCAAATACTTTTTATGGATAGAGTAGTTTGACTAAAAAGTTTACAGACTTTTGCTGTACTCAGTTCAAAGGCACCCTAAAAACTGTGTCTGGAGGGATTTTGCCCCCCAGGGGGAACTTTGAAAAGAAGATCTCTGAGAAACTTTAGTCAGTTCATCAAATGGCATAACCATATGGTGGCTAATAAACTTATTTATCTAGTCCATCATTATATTTAATTTTTGGACTTTGAAAAGAGACACAACCAAGATCAGAGAGTGAGTTGAAACATTTTATTTCTTCAATGCCAACATGCTTAATTATTTCTGTCTAATTGGAGCTCAAATTCAGGGAGTTATTTGAAGATTATTCATCTTCTAAATTATATACAACTTTCTTTTTCTCAGAAGTTTGTACCATTTTCTAAACATTCATATTCCTCCACTAAATTAGGCAGAAGAAATAGGATCACCCATCTTATTCTAAAGAGATGCATGTAATTTTAGGCAACGATGTCTTAGGCTGGAGAAGGACCAAACGAAATTTATAGAACAGAAGCTTTCTACTGGTCTCCTTTGAAGACGGAAGTAGGAAAAACTCCACTACAGATACATTCCAATCAGTCAGTTCTTGAAAATACTGTGCTGCCCAGGTGCTCATACCACATTTTGAGTTACCCCTAAGCCCATAATGGCATAAGTTCTTAGGATTCATGGCTAAGTTTGAACAGCAACAAACCAATCAGGTTACTGTTGCCCTAATTAAATGAATGCCCTCTTAGGGTCTCAGCAAGTGACTCCACAAGTTGGAAAGTCAATCCTGAGAGTGTGTAATTAATATGCCAGTAATGACTGTGAAGGCCAGGGCTTACTTCTGGAAGGCTCTCATGTTCAATATGATACAAAATACACTAGAAAATAATATACTTTCCAAATATGTTAAAGTAGCAAAAAGCTTCCTGAAGGCTGGTGAATAGCTACTGCCCTCTGCTATTGCAGGGCTCCTTCCCATCCTTCAGTGAGGCCCCCTCCTCTTAGGACCCTCCTCTACCTAAAGAGTAGGGCCTGGCACAAGACCCAGATGCAGCTCTAGGGAATAGACTGTGAGATCTTGGACTATTTTCCCTGGGTAGAAGCAAGCTGCAGAAGCCATAGAGAGACCACAGAGGAGCAAGGATTGAACAATAAAAATAAAAATCCTAAAAGGGTCTCACACAGCTGGGAGAGGAGGAGGGAGAGGAGAGGTGAGGAGAAGGGGACTCAGTCTGAGACTGTGTGGGAAGTAGAGCTGCCTAGGAGTGGGTATGGAGCATCTCAGAGGAAGGTGAGAATGTAGGAAAATGCAGTGGGTCCACTGGTGACTCAGTATGAGCCCCAGGCATGAACCACCAAGATTTCCATCTGAACATATTCCCTAGTCCTAATATCAATTTAAGAGTTTCCATGAAAATGTATGTTTAAAAATGCCTGACAAATGCATAAAAGGGAAATTTTCTTCTATATTTTAAAATGTATACTTGTAACTTGGCCATCACCGTGTTTCCCAGTATTTCCCTTCAGGCTGAATTTGTTATGAAGGTGTGGAAGCAGCCAAACATGCTTCTTGTGTAGGAATATTCGGCCAAGCCGCGCACAATGGGCGGAGACCATCCAGGGCTCTGAGAAACAGGAGTGCTCTCCAGGCTGCCATTATCCCTTCCTGCTAGTCCCCATCATTCACTCTTATAAGGAATCATCAGTCTCTTCTGTCACCAGTATGATACAGTGGATGGAAGCACATCATAAGACTTTGAAAATTTAGATATAGTGCTGGCTCCGGCCCATAATCCCTTATTCACAACACCAAAATTTAAAAAGGAAAAAGAAAAGATTTCCTAATCCATTAGCAGCAAAACCTGACCCACAAGGGAGAAGAGACCAATCTCCCATGCAGAAGAATTTGGAATAACTTACATAGATATTTTGCCCTCCAGGAGGTGGATATAGCTCCCCACTGCTTAAGTGTAGGAAGTGGCTTCCTTACAAACAGTACAGTATAAAAAGGGAAGAGGAAAGAGTACATTCATAGTGGGGAAACCTGACAAGGTCATCATCAACAGTGATAACTCTCATTGTTAGAGTGTCTCCTTACTATGTAATGAGAACAGCACTTTACCTCTGTGGTCTTCAACCCTAAGAACCTATAAACCCAGTCTATTCATGAGAAAAACACCAGACAAATCCCAATGGAGGTGCATTCTACAAGTATTGGAGCAGTACTGCTCAAACTGCCAAGGTCATCAAAAAGAAGAAAAGTCTGAGAAATCATAACAGCCAATAGGAACCTATGGGAGCTATGGCAACTAAATGTAATGGGATGCCCTGGATGGGATCCTGGAGCAGAGAAAAAAGGACATTAAGTAAAAATTAAGCAAATTTGAATATAGCATAGACTGTAGTTAATGTGTCAGTATTGACTCATTACTTGTGACAAATGTGCTATAGTAATATCAGATGTTACCAACAGGGAAAACTGCATATCGGACATATGGAAACTCTCTGTACTATCTTAGCAAATTTTTTTGTAAATGTAAAACAGTTCTAAAATTTTTAAAGTTATTTTTTAAAAAACTGACCTGAATAGGGCTGCTTATGGTCTTTGCAGTAAGTTCTGCTGTGGAAATATTAATGTACTGATGACTTCAAATAATAATATATTGAGACCCTGCCTCAAGTATTTGAGGTATAAAGCAATATATGCCTTGTGCATATATTTAGAAACATTTGGATTTCTAAAATCCAAAAACTTGTGAATTCTGAACACATCTGGTCCCAAAGACTTCAGATTAGAGACTATATACCTGAAATACTATTAGTGCTAGTAATATAATTAGTAATGCATTTCAGTTATATGGTGGTTTTAACAGACACTTACAGTCTAGCCTGAAACTCTAGATTGATAGCAGTGATAAGTATTTATTGTATACTATAATCAGTATAATTATGTTTATAGAATAATCTAATTGGATCCTTAAAATCTGTAAGATAGAGATTCTTATGCACATTTTCTAAAGGAGGAAAATGAGCTTCAGAATGGTGAAGTCACTTGCAAGCAGCATGACCCAGAGTCAGATCCAAGGGACCTTCCCCTGAAGTTTTTGGGGCCCAATGCAAGAATACAAATGGTGATTCCCCCAGCCTGCTGCTCCATCCTGCTTTTCCTCCCTCTCATGTCAGGCTCCATCCTGCACCAGAAGAGTGAACAGTGTAGCCAGCCTGTCCTGGGCCTAGACAGACCCTGGAAGTATGCTTCCAGCTGCCTGGTTCAAGGAATTCCAGAGTCCTGGGTGCAGTGGGACAGAGGTCTCAAGTCAGCATGTGTTCGTAGCTCTCCTGTTTCTCTCTCTGTGAGGAGAGCTGTGTCTTTCAGAGAGTCAGAGTGAACCAGTCAAGGTGGGAATCTAGGGCAGGGTCCCAGACTCCAGGTCTAAGGACTACTGTGCTAGTGTTCAAATACAGGTTTGCCTGACACAAATGCTCATGCGTTTTCCACTCTAATATGCTACCAAGGGAAAAAAAATACACCTAAGGACCACAATATCAATTTGAAGGCTGATTTTTAAAATGTTCCCAAACGTTTTATTTGTATTTTTAATTGAGTACCAAAAGGCTTATCTTAAGGTCTGATATTCAGATATGATACCGGCAAAGCCATCTAGTTACAAAGCACCCTGATTCAATTTTTTAAAATTTAAAATGCTTAGATTTCTAAATTCCTTGACTTGATTTTTAAATACATCTAAAGGGAAGTTTCTGTGTGTCAGGCAGCCTTTTTGGAGATTGGTTCCTGTCTAAGTTGGTGCAAGTTCTAACAGGGCAAGCTACTGCTTTGCACCAGTGGGGGAAAGGAAAGCCCTAACACAGACTCCTTCCTTCTCTACCTACAACATTATCTTTTAACTGAAAATAGTTTATTTTTTTAAACTGTATTTGGCAGTTTCTTTGTTGAGCAAATGTATATCAGCAAAGGTGAGTCATTTTTCCAATCAGCGTATCAATGCAAAGGATTGCCCCTACTGATGGAGTCATTGACATCTTACCTCTATAACTTTGTGTGGCATACTTCCAACAAGTAGTCTTTTCTATCTCTTACATAAAGATAGAGCCCTAGAATGAGGCAAGGGTTTTCCCTCCCTCCCTCCTTCTTCCTGAGACTGTCAGGGAAACTCTGCGTTTCTTCACCCAGAAGCCCCTGCACTCCATAAAAGGGAACCAGTGCCATAGGAGAGGCTGCTGGTCATGGCAATACTCAGAAAAGAATGTTCTCTAGGGTCACTGGGAGCTTCGAGTAGAGGGCAGGAGTCTCTTTGCTCTTTATAGCCTTTAGATATTACCTATTATCCAAAGGGTTTTTTCCAAGATTGATCAATTAATCCTCAATTTTCAGTGAAGAAGGCATTTATCCTTTTTGTAAGACAGATTTTAACTCATTGCCCTATACAAAGAATGAAAATATTCTTGGTTCAAGCCCCTCAAATATTTATTGGATGCTGTTCACATAAACCTTATACATACTATTCACACTGCCTGGATCCTGGAGGAACCCCCACCCCTAACTCTCCCCAAGCACTTAGCACAGCTGACTCCTGCTCAGTCATTACATGTCGTTTCTTGAGAGGTCATCCTTGTCACCCTATCTAAATAGGTCTCCCCCGCTGCCACTCTCTGAACAATCCTTTAAGAGCAATTTTATAATTCTATTTAATTTGCTTATTTATTTTTTAGAGATGGGGGCCTCACTATGTTGCCCAGGCTGGACTTGAACTCCTGGACTCAAGTGATCCTTCCTGCCTCAACCTCTTGAGAAGCTAGGACTACAGGCACACACCACCTCACCTGGTGTCATGGTTTTATAATTTTACATTTTATTTATTTACTAGCATAATCAAGTTAGAATACTAAAGAAACTGGAACCAGTATGTGCAGACAGAAAGCAATTTGTCCTCTCCTTACTCTGCCCCTTTGAATCTGCTGCCTTCATACATTCTTTCCTGTCTCTAGATGAAAATCTTCCCACCAGTCCCATAGGTATCCCAGTCATTCCCATAGCTATCCCAGTCATTTCCAAGTCTTAAACAAATAGTCTGTTTTTCTCGGGTGATGTTAATGTCAAAACTCCAAACCTACTTTAACCAATGATTCCTCCCCTCTCCCAGCTCAGATCTGTTTCTGCTCCAGGCAAGGAAGCTCATCAGAAAGACAGCCTTGTCAGCTTTCTCCAAACTCCACCTGCTCCCATCTTTTTAGCTGTGGATTCTGGCTCTTCAAGATTAGGGCAGCAGACAGAGAAGAGGGGAACATAGGTTTGTCTTGTCAGATGCCGCTGTAATCTGGGGTTGGGACATCTGCACCTGGCAGATAACCAACCTTCCCAGTTCTGCTCTTTATGGGGTTTTCAGAGACCCTGCCCCATTCAGCTGCTTTGCCAGGCAATACTCTTTCTAGTTGGCCCCTTAGGAATTTTCCCCGCCATCCCACTCTGCCACTCCATTCTACAGACTTGTCTCTTTCCAGAGTCACCTCACTCCACAGTTTCTCCCTCTCAAGTTGCTGCCAAGATGACCCAGTTTGCTCCTTCCTCAGAGTCAGTTCTTGCCCAGTCAAATATGGAAGGGCTGGCCATTCTCAATGCAGCTCCTCTTCTCTCCACTGCCCCTGCCTCTGCCTTGAGATGCCTCATCTATCAGTCCCCAGGTCCTCCAGATTCAGGGAACACAGGACAGTGCTCTCTCTGAGTGGTTTCCTGGGAGCCTCCTCTCTACCAGTTTTGAGAGTGGGGGATACGCAGCCCCTCCCTGCAGTGAGGGGAACCTCACTGCACAGTGACAACTCTCCTCAAGAAATCCCCTCTACCTACACTGAGACCTTCAAGAACGCTAAGCCTTGTCACCCCTGGAGCCCTGGAGGTAGATGATGGGTTCAGACTGGCAGGACCAGTATCTTTTCTGCAAGTCCTGCACAGGTAGTCTAGCACCTCAGTTTAGAAAGCCAAGGGACTTGACACCTACTGCTTTGTTCTTTGGTGCCTCAGCCGAAACTGAGACAGAGAGATCCTGTTACACTTGTCTGTGGTCAGTATCCCCCATTAAGCTATAAAGTCCAGGAGGTAGGGACCTTGGCTGTTTTATTCACCAGTGTATCAGCAGAATGCCCTGCTGATGGGTATTTATAAGCTCCCAGTGGGTATTTAACAAATATTTCTTGAGATAACACGTATACAATAGGATGAAGATGGTGATGACACAGTCACCATTTTAATAAAGAAGGAAAAAAAGATGAGGGGACTTTTATGTTTATCAGTAAAATATCTGCTCTTGAAATAAGTTACCTTGTGATTCTCTCCCCTGAAAGAAGCTCCTGAAAGACCTAAGTCTAAATCTTAGAGCTAAAGCTTTCATTTAAAGCCCAAAAATGCCTGAGGCTCAGACAGCAAATGCTTACACAAGAGTTAACAGATTGGATGCTGGCTGATGATGCTAATGTCAATTCTTTGTCTAGACATGCAATGCAGTTCTGCTGACACATTCTCTTAGAGCGTTTTTTTTTGCAAGATGTGAAACTGGCCTCTGGGTCAGTGATATTCAGAAATAAATCTGGACCTCTGCAGAGAAATCCCTTCAAAGGAACGATAACCCCCATGCTTTGCCCTTAATGAGTCTCATCAAGCTCCTTTTTCAAAGGGGCAGACTTGGAAAAATAGGGAGGCACCACTGCATTTCAACGAGGCTGATGCCATGTTCTTCTCACTTGGCAAAAGCGTGGGAAGAAAGAAAGAAGCTGAAAAAGCAAATTCCCCCAGACTCATTCCATGACAAACAGACCAAGTGCATAGGGATGGCGATAGATAACAAGAGCTGCTAGAAAAATAGCCTAGTAAACACCCTCCCAATGTGAAAATTTCTTCTATCCATCAATAAGGCACTGTGGGGTAGGAGGAGGTGGTTTAGAGTTCAGCCTCCAGCCCCAGGAAGAATGGGAAGCAAAGTTATGGAGAGAGCCTTACCTTACAAGTTTGTGCCTGCTCTGTACACACAGCCTCCTCACAGACAAGTCTCATTCCCCAATTCCCTTCTGTGCTCTTTAGTGGAACTGATGACAGAAATAAGATTCCATATGCCAAGCCAGAGCCAAGGAAACTGTCTCTTGTAATAATTTCCACTTAAAAATAAATCTTTAAGAGAACGGAAATTTTGGTTGAACTAAGATTCACCTAAGAAGGATCTTCCAAATACAAATATAATAGTTTCAAAATTCTGCAATAGAAATTTAGACTTTAGGGAATGTGTTTTTGCATGCCTCAAGCTTTACAGGTAAAGACACTAGATTCTTAAGAGGCTAAGTGATGTGACTAAGGTCACACAGCTCCTTTCACTGGAGTCTGCTTCTTCCAACTCTAGCCTCTTGCTCTTTCCACTATATTATTCAATCTTTGATGTATAGTTAAGCATTTCTTCATCTACCTCAGGTAGGACATTGCAGTCATACTTCCAAAATGGATCAGATAATTTAATAGTCTCCAGTTTTTATAACTGCACATCATTCTATTGCTCTAGCATATTAAACCAAAAGAGTGTCCCTGATTCCAGAAATTTAACTTCAAAGTTACACAAGGTGCATTGGCCTAAGCATATAAACTGAAATTTTATCCTAACGCTGCCTATGACTCACCAGGACGTGTTGGGCTAGGCATAAAATTGTCTCAGTTTCTTCATCTGTTCAGTGGGGAGAGTAATGCTGATCTGTCACTTATTCATTTAAAGAAACTGCCTGCCTAGAAACTATTGAATAATTGTAGTGAAAAAGCCTATGAAGATACTAATTATAGACTAAAGCCATATAACAAAGGCATCAAAATACATAACTCAGAAGCTTTCTAATAATCATGACAGTATTTTAGTTTGCCAAACAGACAGGTGACTGCTACCAGTCAAGCATATTTCCGCAAAAAAACTTATTATCATATTGTTTCAACATATCAGAGGTGTTGATTAAGCCTGCAGAATTTGAGAGACAAAATTAAAATGGAAATTTGCCTCAAACCTGCTGAGACTGGGTGCGTAGCATGTTCCTGAGGTTTTATCTGCCAAATAAATCTTCCCATCAGCAGAAGAAAACTAGGAACTATTTTCTCATAACCAAAGAGTCTGTATGTGGCCAACAGTCCCACTCACAGTGTCAATTTTGTGAAGTCACCATAAGAAAATAATTCCAGACAAAAGACAGGCAATAGCAATGAGTCTGATGAAAAAATTGAACCAAACATCTGCTTTGTTTCTCACTGACAATATCCTGTACCACATTTTCTAATACCAAACTAACAGTGGGATTCATGTGAATGAGATAAAAATTAATTTCTTTTTTTTTTTACTTTAAAAAATGCCCATAAGATGGTTTTAAAGTCCTGATAATGTCTGTTGCTAATCAGCACAGGCTCTCTAGACTACAGCAGCAGAATTGTCAAAGTAATCACTTTGACAATTACATAAAGAATTGTGTGGTTGGCAAAATAAGAAAGAAAAAGAGATGGTGGCTTCTTTAATCAGTCTTCAACAGGACAGTTTGAATGATATGATAACAAAGCCTTACCAAATTATTTGTAACAAGGGAAAAAAGTTTTCACGACAGACCTTCTTTCGAAACAGTGATGTCATTAGGCATTCTGTTTAATGCCACATAGAAAATTAGGAATAAAACCATAAATTACTCACAGATGATAAAAAATATTTTAAAAGTAATAACAATAATGTTGGAAAATTATAAATGTACCTACAATTAAGAGCTCATGAAACTCTTTCCACTTCCAGCAGTGCATAATCATAGAATATGGGGCATTAAACTTATCTGGTACTGTGGTAGTGGCAGGTAGGGCTTGCTAACTATCCATGTGCTCTCCTACATTCCCCAGCATCCTTTGCACTTAAGATTGAGGGCATGTGACTAGTTCTGGCCAATGGACTCTTACACAAGGTAACCTATGTCACTTCCTGGCTGAGGCAGTTAAGAGCCAGTGTGCTTCATTCAAAACTCTCTTTCCTTTCCTTCCCTTGCCTCAGCAACACTGAAAACCACATGTTCCAGATGGTGTTTTGCCACAGACAGGGAAGCTGCTGAGTCACACTGAACTTTACATAAGTGAGAAGAAGCCTTTGCTGTGTTAAGCTAACAAGATGCCAGGGGTTGATGTTGCAGCACTAGGGTTAGTTACCTTGACAAACAAAAAGGCTCTATGTTTGCTGTGTTTGCTGTGGCTTGGAATTTAAATTTAAGCTACTGACACTAGGCTTCTAAAAATACCCTTAGAGGAAAACTAATATTCCTTTTTTTTCTCTATTTAAATTTTCTCAATTTCCCTGGTCCTGCACAGTCTAAAGCAATGGTTCTCAACTTATAGCTCCCAAGACCAACAGCATCAGCATTATCTGAAGACTCGTTAGAAACACAAATTCCCAGGCCCTGCCTGAGGCCTGCTGAATCAGAAACTCTGGCAGTGGATCCCAACAATCTGCATTTTAACACACCTTCCTCGTAATTCTGGTGGAAATAGTCTAAGGCAACCTTTGCTTGAGCCCACCTGAATGTGATTCTCATGCAGCTAATTTCTCCCTTTATAACACATGCAGTCAGCAGACAACTTATGTTCAAATTCCTAGTCTTTTCATGCCCCTCACTTTTTTTCAAACATCAGCTTTTACATGGTTTAACTACACATAGCCTTGCTATATAGTAGATTAGAGATAACTACAAATTCTTTGTCACTGCCACCACTGAAAGGTGGAGTCTGTTTCTCCATCCCCTTGAATATAAGTTGGACCTGTAGTTACTGCTTTGGTTATTGAGATGTGGCAGAAGTGAAGCTGTGCCAGTAAGCCTATCCTTTAAGAGGATTGGCAGCTTTTACATCCTGCCTCTTGAAATTCAGCTACCATGCTATGAAGTGGCCAAAGCAGCCTCAAGGAGAATTAAGACGCCCACCTGAAAGCCCCAACTGAGCTACCAGCTATCAGCCAGCATCAACTATCCACCATGTAAGTATGCCATCTTAGATGCCTGAGCCAGCTGAACTCTGAGATTGCTGCAGCCCCAGATGACTTCATGTGGAGCAGAAGAATCCCCCAGTTGAATCCAGTCAGCCCAGAGATTTAGGAGATATAATAAAATGGCTATTGTTTTAAACCACCAAGTTTGAGGGAAAGAAAAGATATGAAGCAATAGAGAAACAAAATATTCACTTTTATTGTTTTTGAAAAGTACGATTAAAGTCAAATTTTAATAGGTTCTACTTACCAAAAATTTCTCTCTGGCCTAAATAAACTAACTTCTATGGCTCCTTGCAATGATCTTTTTCTAATATTTCCCTCTCCTTTGGCTTACATTTAAAAAAAAAAAAAAAAAGTAAGTTGTTTCTCCATCCTTGACTCTGGAAGCTTGGAATAATTTTACAACCTAACTATCCCATGGGTGTCAAAATAACTGTCAAGGGGCAATAAAAAGAAATGGAAGGAAGAAGTTCATAATCTCATCAGAGAATTACGACAGAGTTAGGGAGGAGTCAGACTTTGCAACCTAAATAAAAATTCTCCTTTCCATATTAACCCCAAATGTAGTAACCAAACAAGATCAAGAACATGATTACCGGAAAGCATACAGCTGCAAAAGCATTATCCTAGTTGTTTCTTTGGGAAAACAGATACTTGCAAAATGAAAGATAAACTAATATTAAGCAATCATAACTATTAACTGATGGCTAAAGACAGCTTCAGTAGGTTGATGTTCACAAATATGTAACAGAACCTAGGAATCAATTATTTAAAGCTAAGAGTCAAAAGCTAAGCATTCAAAGTATAAGTACATGCCCAGAGGCTACAACTAGCAAAAGACCAACCTGCAAAGACCTCTAACCCAGAAAAATTATATGGGCAGTAAAAAATTTCGGAGGCTGAGGAGTATACTCTTATCTGTCTCCAGAATCTAGCAAAGTGTTTGGTATATAAGAAGTGTCCATCTGGTATGTGTTTATCAACGAACAAATGAATGGGAATCATAGCAAAGAAAGAAGCAAAAGAGGCCAAAGTAGAAGTAAAGAAGTGATAAAGACAAACTTCAAATATAAATACCTCCAAGAACAGGCATTACTAAACGTTTTAAAGGTACTTTCTCAACTAAAAGCAACTGGGATATAAACCTTGGCCATGTAAATAGCAGCAGCTAAACAGGCCCTGCAGCTTTGAGCTTTCCAAGCAAGTCAGGTCTGGAAAGAGGAAAAACAAGGCTCTCAGTACCTTAAAAGGTACTAAGGAAAGACAGGTCTCATATTCCTTTTTGGCCCATCTTTCAGTCTTTGAAAGAATGGAGTCAGTAGTCATATTATAACAAGAGGGTCATCTGGTATTAAGAGAAAGTCAATTGTATATGTACATAGAAGCCTCTGTCTACCTGAAATTTTTTAATATATCAAAATTCTTAATGATAACTTTCAAATATTAACATTTTCACCAAAAGGGATGGATTTTCACTTAGGACAACAATCATTGGTGATAGTCATAATTGATATGTTCTGTCCATCAAGACACCTAATTATGTTTACTAATTCAATTTTACTGCTTCAATTTTTCATGATTTAACTTTACATAAGTATATTAAGTAATTGTTCATTGTCTTGTTATAGAAACAAATAGCCCCCAAATGTCTAATTGCCTAAGAAATTCTCATTATTTAGCAATACTTTCTGAAATAAAAATGAGTACAGACACTAATAAAAATTAAACAATAATATTTTAATAGGTCAAACTCAAAATCTTTGTTTTTCACATCACCCAAAATAAAGTTCTATAAATGCATTAGGTTATACATATTTGCTGTGTTTTACAATATTCAAAATCATAGTCAAATTTTGAACTTATAAGGGAAATTTTTTTTACTAGCATGTCCAAATCCTCATTCACACATGGAAAAATCTGAGGTTTATAGAGTTAAAATAACTTAGCCTTATTAAAGTAAATGTTTACCCAAGCACCATTGTTAATGGGTAGACTCATCCATTCAATAAACATATATCTAGCAGGCAGCTGAGGACCAGGTACTCTACAGCCTTGGTCCTGCCCTCAAGGCACTCAGTTTAGGAATTGGCCCACATGAAAATGATAGTTCAATTCTGGGTCACAGCTTCTGTAAGAAAAGTTAAGTGGCATCACCAGCAAGAGAGCAAATTTAACTGGGTCAGGGGATTAGATGGGAGAAGATGCTGGAGAAGGCTTCACATAGAAGGATATTTAAGCTACAGATTAAAAATGCATACAGGTGGCACACTATCCCACCTCAGTGAAGTTTCAGTTAACCCAGCAAGTCCATTTCACAAGTCAGATAAAAAGTAAAGACTGTGTGAGAGTTCCTGTTTATATAAGAGAAATCATTCCTGTAATGGAGTCATGTAGGAAGGAAAATTGCATCACTGTTACTACATTCTCTTAAAAATATTGTTTATATACACATCCAATTACTTCCTATCATGCTCATTGAATTGTCTTTTATAGCAATTTACTTTTAAGTCATTATAATATCATTATGTTGAAGGTGGGAGAAAGAAAACCATTCTTCCTTATTGAAACTCAGACATTGCAATGTAGACTCATTTTCCCAAGAGTCTGGTAAGTCAGCTGCACTAGAGTATCAAACTCCAGGGTCTGTTCCTAATCTACTGAATCATACTGCTTCTTGGAAATGGGCCCCCTTTTGAATGTCTGACTGGATAAGATTAGATAATAACACAATAACTAGCAAACACCAAGAGCCAATTAGTACATGCCCCATGAAGGTGTTTCAGATGTGCTTTATTTTGAAAGAGGAATGGGAAGCTGCCAAACCTCACACAAATCATGTTTATTCCTGCATTTAAGCTGAATTATACACAATTTTTAGAATATTTTAAAGTATTTTCAAAACCGCACCTCCACCATACCTCTTCTCATGTGAGTTCATTAAAGATACATTGTTGAAAGTTCACTTGGGGCTTCAGAAGAAGAACATATATTCAATGACAAGGAAAAACAGGAAGTGCCAATCTAGTATAATTTAACATTTATGGGTATCAAAGTCTGATAAGAGCTTCAAATTCCCACACTCAGCCCAGAGGAAAAATACTATCTCTTTGCTTAATCTGCCTTTTATGCTGTGTCTATAAAATACAGAATAAAGTGATCTGGCAATTTAGTCAATGTAAACAATAAAAAGTGAAATTGGAGTGTCTACATTGACCAAATTAATGAGAGTATTGCTAAATCATTTTCCTTTGTTCTTTCTGGGCATTCTGCTAAGCATGGGCATTTATGGAATGAACTTGTAACAAATCTTTAATTCCTCAAATGGTCAACATTTATGTGTACACTCAAAAAGAAAAACTTGTGAGCTGGCCTGATACCAATGTCAAATACTCTTCTACACACCCTCCTAACATTAGCGCATGCTGCCCCTCCACTCTGTCACTATGTGGCTGACATCACTCTGTCACTATGTGCCCATGGGTCATAGGGTTGTAAGTAAGAGAACAGAGGTCATCCAACACAAACCACCATCTCCATAAACAACTCAAATTTATCTTCACAAACCATAGGACTACTCAGAAGAGCACAAAACAAAATCAACAATAGCAGCTTTGAATAGGATTTTCAATAGCAAGGTTATAGATAGCAATAGAGATACAGACTTTATTAAGATCAAACCTGTTTAAGAACATTGGTTAGGCAAACCGGAGCATGATGTGAGTGTCTGCCTTTGCTCCTTCAGGTAGATCAGTTATACCCCACTTTACTCATCTGGGAATGAGTAAAGAGGAGTACAATTCCCTATTCTGCGTTTAACAAATTGTCTTTTTCTGGGGGAAAGGATCAACTTTTAGCTGGTGGCCACATGAAAAGCCACTAGTATGAGGTGTCTATGTTGCTTATCATTTGAGTAGAAAATGAATCTAACTGGAGAAAGCAAACCATTTCTATGCAGCAATGGGAGTGTAGTGTTGCTAGCTCACTAACCTGCTCAAGAGAAGCCAGAAATTCAGATGTTTGTTGTAAAGTCTCCTGATTTATTTCAACATCAAAAATCCAAACAAAACAGGTCAATATACTTAATTTTGCCCATTGCCCACCAGTTTAAGATGCCTTACATACATAGGAATTATTATTCACTGAATCATTAATGCAGCAAATCATTAATATATAATGAATATACATGTATCTGACAAGTTCCTATATATTTATGATTATCCCTATATTAGTTTAATTCTATACATAATTTTCTTGAGTTAACTGGCTACAATGCCACTACATGTTAACTAAAGAATAAGGTAATATTTCTAACATCAAAAAGACACAGTGTAATGATAAATAAAAGTTAGGAGGTACGTGAGGAGTGTCACAATAGAGAAAAATATTCAGAATGAACAAGGGTAAATTTATAGGAGTAATGAGGCCAGATGAAATTGAAAAGACCAGACCAGGCCTATGTGTCATGGTGATAAGGATACCAGCAGCTACCACTACTGAACACAGATAATGCATGAAGTGCTGTACTTACACTGTAAATACGTTGCCCTATGTAGCTCTCACACAAACCAACTCAGAAAGAGACTATCATTATCTCCATTTTATAAGTGAGAAATCTGAAGATTGGAGAGGTCAAGTAAACTGTCCAAGGTCACCGCTGTGTGTGGCAGAATCAGAATCTGGGCTCACAGCATTTATCTGACTCCAAAACCTGTGCTTTTAGCCATCATGAGTTTGCTAAAAGAATTGAGATTTCAGCCTATAAATAATGAAAACAAATGAAGAATCTTAGCCCTATATTATTCTATTCTGTTCTCACAAGATTCTGTAATCTAAATAACAAAAACTATTATAACTTTTATATCTGAAGAAATCAAGAAAAGTTAAGCAATTTAAAGCAAGAGAAACAATGGGCTCCTAGCACCCAAATAACTCAATCTCTAGTCCAGGACTCATGCTGGTTTTACATGGTTGGCAGATATTACTTTTCAAATACATGATGTGCTTTCAACAACCACACTTCTTCAAATTCAGAAGTTCCAAGAGCATATAACCAATTAAATCCTCTCCCTAGTAGGACCCTAGCTATTTCTAGCCAAGTTGTTTTTAATTTGTGATGTCAATCTGAGAAACACAAAATGACTACTGAAGTTGGCAGCAGCCATTATCAACTTCTTCAGAGCCAACTGTGTGTGCTGAACTACAAACTCCATTTGAATGTCAGTGTAAAATAATGGTACACTAAGACTTTTCTTTTGTGTACTAGTAACCCTTTTTATTCCTTACAATGGATGTAAAGCATTTAAGCAATCAACTTTCTAGGTTCTAGCCACATTTTAATCACGTCTGATGAGTTTGCCCTCCCACCCTCTTAAAGTTTCACTGTAATAAAAATTTAATACCACTTGTATTGTTCAGGTCAAAATTAATAATTAGAGGGGGATTATCATTTATAACAGTGATATAACATGGTTGGACCTAGATTATGACAAAGATAGTTATTTACTCACAGAAGAAAATAGTTGCATAAATGGAGCTATATTCTGGCTACTTTTGTTCCCTAAACAAGCCACAAAACTGATTGTGTCATCTTAATGCTTTCCAGAATGAAAAAAATACAGTAACTTTCTTCATGAAAAATAAAGATAACAGCAACCACTTGCTGAGTACTTATATATATGTTACAAGGACCCTCTGAGAAAGCTATACTACCCCAACTTTTTCAGAGGAGAAAATTAAAACTCAGAGAGGTTAAATAGTTTTTCCAAGATTAGAAACTAGTAAGTGGAGATCTAGGAATTGAACCCAGAAAAACCTGACTCCTAACTCCATGCAAAACTAAGCCTTAAAACACTAGGAAGTCTTAGGCAGGAGAGAGAAATAAAGGGAAAATGCAAAAAGAAGTGATAAAAGGAGCTTGAAGTTTATATGAGACTTTACATAGGAAGATCTTTAGGAATGGAGATTATTAAAATAAATAAGTACAAAATGTAGATACAGCAAGAAATAGAATAAAATATAAATTATAGAATGGGAATGACATTTGCAAAATAGATGACAGACAGCAAACCAGGAATAGAGGGAAGCTTTCTGAAAAGGATAAAGAACATCTACAGAAGACCCACAGCTCACTTCATATGTATAGGTGAAAATCTGGACAGTTTCTCCTTTAAATTAGGTGCAAGGTGAGGATGCCTCCTCTCACCACTCCTATTCAGCATTGTACCAGAAGTCCAGTTTGTGCAATAAGACAAAAAGAGGAAATAAAAGAGAAATAAATTATGAATTAGGAAATAAAACTGTTATTTACAAATGGCATGATTGTCTATGTAGAAAATCCCAAAGAAACAACAATAACAGCAAAATTCCTGGAAATAATAAGCAAGTCTAATTTTTTTTCTGTATAAAAGCAATGAACAACTGGAATCTGAAGCTTTTAAAAAATGCCATTTAAAATAGCACCCCAAAAATAAAATATTTATACAAAATCCATATATGGAAAAATATGAAATTCTGATGAGAGAAATAAAAACTACCTAAATAAATGAAGAAGTATTTGTTTATGAATTAAAACACACATTGTTAAGACATCAATTCTTCCCAGCTTGGCTGTAGCTTTAATGCAACTCCAACCAAAATCCCAGCAAGCTATTTCATCTTCGTTGAAAAACTGATTCTAAAGTGTATATGGAACGGCAAAAGACCCAGAACTGCCAACACAATAACTAAACAAGAACAATGTTGGAGGATTTAATATAAAGCCTTAATATAAAGCTATAGAGATTAAGACAACGTATTGTTGGAAAAATAGTAGACAATGCAACAGAACAGAGGGTACAGAAATAGACCCAGATAAACATGATCATTTTATCTTTGATGAAGAAGTAAAGGCAATTCACTGAAAAAAGGGATTGTCTTTTCAATAAATGGTGCTGGAAAAATTAGATGTCCATATGTTAAAAAAAAAAAAAGAACCTAAATTCAGATGTTATACCTTTCATAAAAGTAATTCAACTGCATCACAGATTTAAATGTAATGTTCAAAATTAAAACACTTCCAGAAGAAAACATAGGCAAATATCTGTGTTCTTGGGTTTAATGATGAACGTCATTTATAACATCAAAAGCACAACTATGAAAGGAGAAATTCATAAGTTGAATTTTATTAAAATTAAAAATGTGTGCTCTTAGAAAGACACTGTTAAGAAAATGAAAAGACAAGCCACTACTGGGAGAAAAAAATAATTGCAAATATGTATTTGATAAAGGATTTAAATTCAAAATATAGAAAGAACACTTAAAAATCAACAATGGGAAAACAGACCAACTAAAAAATGGATGAAAGATCTTAACAGAGACCTCACCAAAGATTATATACAGATGGCAAATAAATATATGAAAAACTGCTTAACATAACTTGTCATTAGAAAATTGCAAATTAAAACAAGATACCACTATATATCTACTAGAATAGTTAAAATCTAAAAACTGATGATGCCTATTGCTAGCAAGGATGCAAAACAATATGAACTCTCATTTATTGCTGATGGGTATGACCAATTTGGAAGACATTTTGGCAGCTTTTTACAAAGTTAAATATGGTCTTATCATATAATCTGATAACTGCATTCCTAGGTATCTACCTAATTGAAAACTTATGTCCACATAAAAACCTGAGCGTGAATGCTTTCAGAAGTTGTATTTATAATCGGCAAAATCTGGAAGATGGTAAGAAATCCTTCAATAAATGAATGGATAAGTAAACTGCAATACATCCATATAATGAAATATCATTGAGCAATTAAAAAACATGAGCTATAAACCCATGAAAAGACATGTATTAATTTTATATACACATTGCTAAGTGAAAGATACCAGTCTGAGAAGACTACTTACTCTATGATTCCAATTATGTCACATTCTGTAAAAGACAAAACTAGTGAGAAGATAAAAAGATCAGTGGCCAGGGGGCTCATACAAGTGAAGCACCAGAGGTATTCCAGATCATTGAAACTATCCTAGGTATTACTGAAATGGCAGATACATGATACTAAGAGTGGGTCCAAACCTTTACAGCACAAAGGGTAAACATTAAGGTATAAAAATTTTAAAAATATAATTTAGGAAGTCAAGGGATCCAGGATAGCCTGCAGAATGTAACAAAGCAGTCTAACTGTATTCAAAATGTGTGAAACAACTTCATAGCAAGGAGTGGGGACAAACGGTACTAACCCAAATAACTTTGGAAGTGAGTGGAATCTGTAAAACTAAAAGCAAAAAAAACTGTCATAAATGTTGAACTCTTGTTGATAAAGTTTTCTCCCCTGTAAGTATGGGTAACAATTCTGAAATCACATATATAATGCAACCAATTAAAAAATGAATGCCAGCTGAGGAAAGCCATTTTTTCTCATTATTGGAATTGGAGATTACAGATGAGCAAGAGGAAGAGGCTAGAATTATCCAGGCAGTAGTAAATTAGCATTGTGGACGTTAGTATAAATACATGTTTAGCATAATAGAGACAGATGAATACATATAGAAAAATGTATTTATATATGTATACATAGATACATTTCCTTGTTCTGTCAGTTGAGGGGGCCTTGAGGCAATGACACTCCCATAGCAGCAAGTATATCTAGTGTCCAGATAATTGTTTGTTTGTTTTCTAACACAGTATCCAATAAGAGGAACGAGGGCTCCCTGGAGAAGTGGCTGATTCTAGAACTGGGACAGAAAATATGCAAGTTGAGCCTGGAGTATCTTGTAGTCCCAGTAAGCTAAGGAAGTGCCAAAAAAAAAAAAAAGCGCAATGATGTCAAATGGGCACAGAAGACACGAGCCAACTGAAGGAATTTCTTCTAGTCAATAAGTGGGGCAAAGGGGGAACACTTGGGCAACAAAATAAATAAAGTAATATCAAAGTATAACCAAAAATACCAAATTAACATCCACTGGTCTACAGCACTTATTGAAAAAAATAAGTGATTGAAAAAATACATACATTGGGAAGAAGAGACCAAACAATCTTGCTGACAGAATAATTACAAATAATTTACGTAGACATTGCACCCTCAAAAGAGGTTGAGCATAACTCTCCATTCTTTAAGTGTTTGGGCTACACACAGTAAGTTCCTTCCAGAGCACAGTGTGGAAAAGGGTTAGTGGGAAGAGTTACTTACAATGGAGAAACATAACAAAAACTACCTCAGCCAAGTGATTAAGATCATCACCAACAATGCTAAGTCATGTTGATAGACTGTATCTTCAATTTGATAAATAGCACTTTCCATAACCCCAGTCCAATATGTGAAAAAATGAAACAAATCCCAATTTAGGGATATTCTACAAAATACCTGGTAAGTCCTCCTCAAAACCACCAAGGCCATCAAAAACAAAGAAAGTCTAAGAAATTGTCACAGCATAAAGAAGCCTAAAGAAACAGAAGATGTAACATGGTCTCCTGGATGATATTTGGGAATAGAAAAAGGACATTAGGGGAAAAAAAAAAAACTAAGTATATTATCTGAATAAAATATGGGCTTTAGTTAACAATAATGTACCACATTGGTTCATTATTGATGACAAGTATACCGGATAATTATGAGATGTTAAAAATAGGGGAAACTGTATGGAGTGTATTGTTCTATAAATTTAAAATTCTGTTAAAATTACACATTTATTTTTTAAATTACACATAAAAGATTACTAATTCTAAAGTATAAAATATTACAAATTGAAAAGAAAAAAACAACTCAAAGAGAGGGAAAGGCTATTAACAGGATATCTACAAGACAGAAAATCCAGATGACCATAAAATTTAACAAACAAACTAAAAGAAGATACTGACATATCTAATAAAAATTAAAACATGATAACTCTTTTATAACCATCAGTTTAGCCTACAATTAAAAGAGTAAAAATGTCCAATGTTTACTAAGATGCAGAAAAATGTACACTCTCCTACATCATTGACTGAAGTGTGATTGCTATTATCTTTTACAAAGTATAAATGATATCTATCACAATAAGAAACATATATACACCTTTATCTTGCAATTTTACTTTCCCAATCTATCCTAAGGCAGTAAAAGCAGCACAACGAAAAGACACATGCATCGTTACATTGCAATATTGTAAAACAACATTTTTGGTGGTGAAATGTTAGAAACAAACTTAATGCCCATCAATAGGGTAATGGTTAAATAAATTATGGTACATATAGACTGTAAAATATTATGCATTAAAAAGTATGATATATGCCTATTAACCTAGAGAGATGCTATGAAGTTATTTTAAGGGATAAAAGAAAATTGCAGAGTAATATCTATAGTGTGATTGTATTTTTAAAACCCCATCTATGTGCCTCTAAGTTTAAATATTTTTGGAAGCCTGCGGACCTGGCTGTTAACATCTGTTATCACAGTGGAATGGGATGCAGCTATAAATTTAATATCTTTATTATTACTCTCTCTCTCTCTCTCTCACACACACACACACACGCACACACACACATACGCTAAAATAAAATAAAATAAAACCTCAAGTATGACTGCCATATGTTACATTTAGCTGTGGGATGTTCAGGAAAAATGAATGGCAGAGCTACAGCAACTGACTTACATGATCACTGTCTGGCAGCATCTCTGTAACACAGTAAAATGAGAAGATAATCTCCTTGAGATCACAGTAACCTACTTTTTACATTAAAAGAAAAAGAAACAAGGTATTTATTTTTATCAGTGACCTACATGAGAGAAATGAGCCCAAGAAGTCTATATTTGCTCTCATATAGGTGAGACTGCTAACTTCCTAGAAGTTGGCAAGAGTTCACATCAACTTGTAATAATTCAGCAAAATAGCATTTTAGAAAATAAAATGAAGTCCCACATATATATGTACCAAATCATATACAGGAGAACCCAAAACAATTCAGATGATGTTGGCAACCATGAGACATGTCTGAAACCCGTTCAATCAGCAAGAGTAGCAGGGTACAACGAAAAGGTACAAACCCAACTGGGTAAGTCTAGGAAGAAAAAGCCAGAAAAGAGAAAATGTAGCAGAACATGTTAAAACCATTCAATTTCTTTTACACCCAACACAGTCAAAGCTTTATTCAGCCACACAAAGGAAAGATGGAATCTGAAGTTACTCAATCCAATCTTAAATGTATGGCTATACTTATAATCAAACACTGTTTGACACAAGCAGTGTCAATGAGTATGTTTTCACAGAAGGGAAGGAGGGAAAGAGGGAGACAATTAAAAGTAAAATTACGAAAGAGAATGTTGAAAGTCTGCAATAGGGAAATAGTCATTTTCTCTTTTAAAAAATCTTATTGTTAAATAGTAATGACATGTATTTATGGGGTACATGTGATACTGTCATACATTCATACAATGTATAATAATCAAATTAGGGTAACTGAGGTATCCATGACCTCAAACATTTGCCATTTCTTTGTCTTGAGAACATTTCAAATCTTTTCCTCTAGCTGTTTTTAGAAATACAATAAATTACTGATAACTATAGTGACCTTACTGTGCTATCAAATGCTCCAGCTTATACCTCCTATCTAATTATACTTTTGTACCCGCTAACCAACCTCTCTTCATTCTCACCCCCAACTTTTTCCAACCTCTGATAATCACAATTCTACCCTCTACCTCTATGAGATCTACTGTTTTGGCTCCCACATATGAGTGAGAAAGTGTGATAAGAAATAGCTCATCTTTCATTTGAAAGACTATGAATATAGAAAGGCAGCCCTTCTTGAGTCTTCATGGACTGAAAAAACAGAAGGAAAGTAATATAAATTTTTATAGCCAACCTGGTTAGCACAGATCTTGCAAACTGAAGGAAAAGATGTCCCAGTTGTAGTAAACCTATAGAGTGAGAGTTTTATGAGCAAGCTTGAAGCATATCCACTGGACTTCATAGTAAGTTCTCTAGAAGTATGACTATAAGACAAGATGTTAAAATGAACAGGTACAAAGGGACACACATGCCAGATAAGGATATCAGTGTATTTCAGAATAGAGCTTCAGAAATATTAAGATGACAGGCAAAAGTCAGGCCTCAGAAGTGGCAAAATTACAGTGTTTTGTAACCATGCCTGTCACATGAAGGGTACATCTTAACTCCAAAGATCTCAGGAAGAAACAGAAAGTATTTTAAAAGGCTTACTTACACTCAAGGTATTTTCTGAAGCAAAAGAATAAAGTAGAAAAGAATAATATACTGTGACCAGACAAAACAAAAATTAACATTAAGAGATTATTAGCAAATGTATCCACTCTGGTTTAAAGACCACTTTGGTTCTTGTCATAGATCCCTCAAAATGCTTTGAAAACAACAACAACAACAACAACAACAACAACAACAAAACCAAAACATGAACTTTTCCCTAGAAACTTTAAGTCTCCCTCAATGAGGTAATTTTGAGAGAAAAGGATGTGGGGACAAGGCAAAATAATGGATGGAGTGCTGGAGCAAAAGTGACAAACCTTAGGTTCTATAATCTTGGCTTTGCCCCTGATTCACTGTGGCACCCTGGAGTCTTCTAGAACATTCTCTACAACATGAGAGGGGTGAAGTATCCTATTCCAATACTTTAAGTGCTATAACTGAAATGTATTTCATTTTGCTTTAAATGGAAATTTGCTTGTGCTTATGGTTCTGAGTTTGAGCCAGTTTCCCATATTTTGCTTCTGAAAATAAGGCTATAATAAAATCTTCATTACAAATTCTAAAATCTTCATTAAAAATAAAATCTTCATTACAAAATCTTTATTATGAATATTTTAAATTCTCACCTGGAACTGCAATGGTCTAGGCAGGTGTTTATAAACTTGTTTTACAATGCACTTTGATCAACAGGTTGGTTACACAGAAGACTGATGTGCAAGATAGAAAAGCAGGGGCTGTGTTGGTGAAGATAAGAGAAGCTGGGGTATGGAGAATAGGAACAAGGGCTACAAAAGATCAAGTTCTCCTCACTCAACTTCCCCACTGTGTGTTTGGAGAGGCTCCTGTGGGCTGCTACTGAAGCCCTAAGACTCCTAAGATTAACAGTGAAAGTCAAGGTCTGTGAGAAGTTACCACAAACAAGTGATGTAGGGACATACATTTGGCAACAAAGGTTGAGGAACACAACTCTGTTTAAACCAATGCAAAGCCTCTATTTCTACAATGGAGGAACTAACACCATTTGGCCTTCAGTTGGTAACAATCACAAATGCATATACAGGACTGAAAAGGCTGCTACAGTGCTTTGTTACAGTTCTCCAGGTCACCCAAAATGTGCTCATATGAATTTTTTGTTTAGAGAACTATCAAAATGAAAATTTAAACATAAAACCAAAACCATGTAAGAAATGCAGACCCATAAGAATATGCCTTTCACTCCACAGAGCTCCTCTAACCCCTTTTTGATTCAAACTGATTTCAGAAAGGGCTTTGCAATCTCCGTTTTCTTTCTTAGAAGTCTCTAAGATATATATTACATCTTTGAAAAGTCACTTTACTGAATTACCGGCACAGACTTTAATAATGAATACATCAAGAATCTCAGCTTCAGCCCAATCTGTGCTCTACTGGGATTCAGCTGCTCTTGGTCCTTTAGGGAGCGAGGGATTGCTTGCTCCCACCCACAGCCCACCTAAGGACTATTTGCATGAGTCAATTAGTAGGAAGTCTGGTGTGGAAGCAAGAAAGGGCTATGTGAAAGTCAAAATATGGAGTAGCAAGGCCTGTGGATTTCTCTAAGCCATAGGGAGAGAAAGGTGGTAGGCCAGTGGTTCCTAGAGGCACAGGAGAACATCTAAATAAAGAAGTCTCTCACTCAACCACATTTATGGAGTGCTTACTATACATTCCATGTATTGTTCTAGGCAGTGGCAATAGAGCAGTGAAAGAGCCATGGTTTTCTGCTCTGATAGGAAGGAGAATAGTATATAAATAAGTTGTAAATCATAACAAGTGCTATGAAGGAAATAAAGAAAGCGTGTGGTTAAGTGGGGACAACTTTGAATAAAATATAAAGGGAAGACCTCCATAAGGAAGGACATGGGAGCTAACAAGGCAAGATGAGAAAATGGAGTGAGAAGGAGAAAGACAAACACGTCCAGGAAATAGCAAGAACACAAGTCCTATGGCAGGAGAAAGCTTGGCACCTGTGGGGGCCAGAAGGCCAGCAGTGTAGTGGGAGCCTGTTGAGAGTGGGTGGTATAAGAGGACAGGCCAGGTTCCCTCCCATGCCACAAAGGTTTGCATTCAATCCTCAGAGTGATGGGAACCCACTGGATGATGTTAAACAAATAATTTATTTTACTTACTGCTTTAAAATATCACTCTGCGGAGGGAGATCCAAGATGGCCGCTTAGGAGGAACTCGGGAATGCAGCTCCGAGAGAAAGCACAGAGGGTGAGTGGACGCCGTATTTCCAGACTGATTTTTACTGCCCACAGACCAGGAGATTCACACGCAGAGAAGCCACACGGGTCGCCAGCGCCGCTGGCGCCGCTGGCTTGAACGGCGCAGCCGCTGGGCCGGCACCCTGAGGCAACGGCTCACTGTACAAAGTGAGAGAGCCTGAGTCCCCTATAAGCCAGCAAGGGGAGCTGAAACGGGGAGCCAGGCCAGCGCCACGAATCTCAGAGCCGCGGCTTTAGCCAACGCAGCGGCTCCGGAGGCAGATCAGATGAGACGGTGTCCCCTCTTACCCAGCAAGAAGACCTGAAACACAACTGAAACCGGGACGGTCCAGCTCTGTGGAGGAGGGGCGTTCTCCATAGGCACCCTGCTGTTCTCTACCAAGGCAATCCGCCACTACAGAGACTCCGTCACTACAGGGGCGGGCCAACATATCGGAAGCAGTTCTAACTACACCCAGAAGTTCACACGGAAGCTGGGTGGAGCCCACAGCAGCTTAGCGAAGGCTCTGCAACCTGAGTGTGACTAGGCTGCCACCTTGTGGGCAGGGAAAACAGCAACCGCACAGGGGAACATCATAAAACCGTAACTCCCTGGGACAGAACACCTGGGGGGAAGAGCAGGGGGTTTATGAGTTCTGCCACAGCAGACTTAAAATTACCAAAATCAGAAAGACAACAACTACAAAGTCAACAGGTGGATAAATCCACAAAGATGGGAAGAAACCAGCGCAAAAAGGATGAAAACACCCAAAACCAGAACACTTCTCCTCCTACAAGGGATCACAACTCCTCACCAGCAAGGGAACAAGACTGGATGGAGAATGAGTGTGATGAAATGACAGAATCAGCTTTCAGAAAGTGGATAATAAGAAACTTCCGTGAGCTAAAAGAACATGTTCTAACCCAATGCAAAGAAACTAAGAACCTTGAAAAAAGACTTGACGAAATGCTAACAAGAATGGACAACTTAGAGAGGAATATGAGCGAATTGATGGAGCTGAAAAACACAACACGAGAACTTAGTGAAGCATGCACAAGTTTCAACAGCCGAATTGACCAAGCAGAAGAAAGGATATCAGAGGTCGAAGATCAACTCAATGAAATAAAACGAGAAGGCAAGATTAGAGAAAACAGGGTAAAAAGGAATGAACAAAGTCAACAAGAAATATGGGACTATGTGAAAAGACCTAATCTACGTTTGATAGGTGTACCTGAATGTGACGAAGAGAATGCATCCAAGCTGGAAAATACTCTTCAGGATATTATCCAGGAAAACTTCCCCAACCTAACAAGGCAGGCCGAGATTCAAGTCCAGGAAATACAGAGAACACCACAAAGATACTCCTCTAGAAGAGCAACCCCAAGACACATAATCATCAGATTCACCAGGGTTGAAATGAAGGAGAAAATACTAAGGGCAGCCAGAGAGAAAGGTCGGGTTACCCACAAAGGGAAGCCCATCAGACTCACTGCAGATCTCTCAGCAGAAACCCTACAGGCCAGAAGAGAGTGGGGGCCGATATTCAACATCCTTAAGGAAAAGAACTTTCAACCCAGAATTTCGTATCCAGCCAAACTAAGCTTCATAAGTGAAGGAAAAATAAAATCCTTTGTGAACAAGCAAGAACTCAGAGAGTTCATCACCACCAGACCAGCTCTACAAGAGCTCCTGAAGGAGGCACTACACATAGAAAAGAACAACCAGTACCAGCCACTCCAAAAACACACGAAAAGGTAAAGAGCATCAACACAATGAAGAATCTGCATCAACCAAAGGGCAAAACAGCCACCTAGCACCAAAATGACAGGATTGAATTCACACATAACAATATTAACCCTAAATGTAAACGGACTAAATGCCCCAATCAAAAGACACAGACTGGCAAATTGGATAAAAAGCCAAAACCCATCAGTGTGCTGTATCCAGGAAACCCATCTCGCATGCAAGGATACACAAAGGCTCAAAATAAAGGGATGGAGGAAGATTTACCAAGCAAATGGAGAGCAAAAAAAAGCAGGAGTTGCAATTCTCATCTCTGATAAAATAGACTTTAAAGCAACAAAGATCAAAAGAGACAAAGAAGGACATTACATAATGGTAAAAGGATCAATGCAGCAAGAAGAGCTAACGATCCTAAATATATATGCACCTAATACAGGAGCACCCAGATACATAAGGCAAGTTCTTAAAGACTTACAAAGAGACTTAGACTCCCACACAATAATAGTGGGAGACTTCAACACACCATTGTCAATATTAGACAGATCAACGAGACAGAAAATTAACAAGGATATCCAGGACTTGAACTCAGACCTGGAACAAGCAAACCTAATAGACATTTACAGAACTCTCCACCCCAAATCCACAGAATATACATTCTTCTCAGCACCACATCACACCTACTCAAAAATTGACCACATAATTGGAAGTAAATCACTCCTCAGCAAATGCAAAAGAACGGAAACCATAACAAACAGTCTCTCAGACCACAGTGCAATCAAGTTAGAACTCAGAATTCAGAAACCAACCCAGAACCGCACAGCCTCATGGAAAATGAACAACTTTCTCCTGAATGTTGACTGGATAAACAATGAAATGAAGGCAGAAATAAAGACGTTCTTCGAAACCAACGAGAATGAAGACACCACATACCAGAATCTCTGGGACACATTTAAAGCAGTCTCTAGAGGAAAATATATAGCAATAAGTGCCCACATGAGAAGAAAGGAGAGATCTAAAATTGACACCCTATCGTCAAAATTGAAAGAGCTAGAGGAGCAAGATCAAAAAAACTCAAAACCTAGCAGAAGACAAGAAATAACTAAGATCAAAGCAGAATTGAAGGAGATAGAGACACGAAAAACCCTTCAAAAAATCAATAAATCCAGGAGCTGGTTTTTTGAAAAGATCAACAAAATAGACAGACCACTAGCCAGACTAATAAAAAAGAAAAGAGAGAATAATCAAATAGATGCAATAAAAAATGACAAAGGGGATATCACCACAGATTCCACAGAAATTCAAACCATCATCAGAGATTATTACAAACAACTCTATGCACATAAATTAGAAAACCTGGAGGAAATGGATAAATTCCTGGACAGCTGCCTCCTGCCAAGCCTAAACCAGGAAGAAGTCGAAACCCTGAATAGACCAATAACAAGGTCTGAAGTCGAGGCAGCAATTAAGAGCCTACCACCCAAAAAAAGCCCAGGTCCAGATGGGTTCACAGCCGAATTCTACCAGACATACAAAGAGGAACTGATAACATTCCTACTGAAACTATTCCAAATAATCCAAAAAGAGGGAATCCTTCCCAAATCATTTTATGAGACCAACATCATCCTAATACCAAAACCTGGCAGAGACTCAACAAGAAAAGAAAACTACAGGCCAATATCCATGATGAACATAGATGCAAAAATCTTCAATAAAATAATGGCAAGCCGATTACAACAGCACATCAAAAAGCTTATCCACCATGATCAAGTAGGATTCATCCCGGGGATGCAAGGCTGGTTCAATATACGCAAGTCTATAAATGTAATTCACCACATAAACAGAACCAAAGACAAAAACCACATGATTATCTCAATTGATGCAGAGAAGGCCTTCGACAAAATTCAACAGCCCTTTATGCTAAAAACCCTCAATAAACTAGGTATCGATGGAACGTATCTCAAAATAATAAAAGCTATTTACGACAAACCGACAGCCAATATCATACTGAACGGGCAAAAACTGGAAGCATTCCCTTTGAAATCTGGCACTAGACAAGGACGCCCTCTCTCACCACTCCTATTCAATATAGTACTGGAAGTTCTAGCCAGAGCAATCAGGCAAGAAAAAGAAATAAAGGGTATTCAATTAGGAAAGGAGGAAGTCAAATTGTCTCTATTTGCAGACGACATGATTGTATATCTAGAAGACCCCCTCATCTCAGCCCAAAAGCTCCTGAAACTGATAAGCAACTTCAGCAAAGTCTCAGGATACAAAATCAATGTGCAAAAATCACAAGCGTTCCTATACACCAATAACAGACTTAAAGAGAGCCAAATCAAGAACAAACTGCCATTCACAATTGCTACAAAGAGAATAAAATACCTAGGAATACAACTAACAAGGAATGTAAAGGACCTCTTCAAGGAGAACTACAAATCACTGCTCAACGAAATAAGAGAGGACACAAACAGATGGAGAAACATTCCATGTTCATGGTTAGGAAGAATTAATATCGTGAAAATGGCCATACTGCCCAAAGTAATTTACAGATTCAATGCTATCCCCATCAAGCTACCAATGACCTTCTTCACAGAACTGGAAAAAACCACCTTAAACTTCATATGGAACCAAAAGAGAGCCCGCATAGCCAAGTCAATTCTAAGCAAAAAGAACAAAGCAGGAGGCATCACACTACCAGACATCAAACTCTACTACAAGGCTACAGTAATCAAAACAGCATGGTACTGGTACCAAAACAGAGATATAGACCAATGGAACAGAACAGAGGCGTCGGAGGCAACACAACATATCTACAACCACCTGATCTTTGACAAACCTGATAAAAACAAGCAATGGGGAAAGGATTCCCTGTTCAATAAGTGGTGTTGGGAAAACTGGCTAGCCATATGCAGAAAGCAGAAACTGGACCCCTTCCTGACACCTTACACTAAAATTGACTCCAGATGGATTAAAGACTTAAACATAAGACCTAACACCATAAAAACACTGGAAGGAAACCTAGGCAAAACCATTCAGGACATAGGCGTAGGCAAGGACTTCATGACCAAAACACCAAAAGCATTGGCAACAAAAGCCAAAATAGACAAATGGGACCTAATCAAACTCCACAGCTTCTGCACAGCAAAAGAAACAGTCAATAGAGTGAATCGGCAACCAACAGAATGGGAAAAAATTTTTGCAGCCTACCCATCTGACAAAGGGCTGATATCCAGAATTTACAACGAGCTAAAAAAGATTTACAAGAAAAAAACAAACAAGCCCATTCAAAAGTGGGCGAAGGACATGAACAGATACTTTACAAAAGAAGACATACATGAGGCCAACAAGCATATGAAAAAATGCTCATCATCACTGGCCATTAGAGAAATGCAAATCAAAACTACATTGAGATACCACCTCACACCAGTTAGAATGGCAATCATTAAAAAATCTGGAGACAACAGATGCTGGAGAGGATGTGGAGAAATAGGAACACTTTTACACTGTTGGTGGGAGTGTAAGCTAGTTCAACCATTGTGGAAAACAGTGTGGCGATTCCTCAAGGACCTAGAAATAGAAATTCCATTTGACCCAGCAATCCCATTACTGGGCATATATCCAAAGGATTATAAATCGTTCTACTATAAGGACACATGCACACGAATGTTCATAGCAGCACAGTTTACAATAGCAAAGACCTGGAACCAACCCAAATGCCCATCGACGATAGACTGGACAGGAAAAATGTGGCACATATACACCATGGAATATTATGCAGCCATTAAAAACGAGGAGTTCGCGTCCTTTGTAGGGACATGGATGAACCTGGAAACCATCATTCTCAGCAAACTGACACAAGAACACAAAATCAAACACCACATGTTCTCACTCATAGGCGGGTGTTGAACAAGGAGAACACATGGACACAGGGAGGGGAGCACTATACATGGGGGTCTGTTGTGGGGGAGTGGGGGGGACAGCGGGGGGGTGGGGAATTGGGGAGGGATAGCATGGGGAGAAATGCCAGATATGGGTGAAGGGGAGGAAGGCAGCAAATCACACTGCCACGTATGCACCTAAGCATCAACCTTGCATGTTTTTCACATGTACCCCAAAACCTAAAATGCAATTAAAAAAAAAAAAAAATTTGGCAAAAATATTGAAGAAAATCATTATAATTTCAACATAGGGGAACCTCTCTTAAGGTGTAAAAAGCACAAACCAAAAAAAAAAAAAAAAAAAAAAAAAAAATCACTCTGCTGTGAAAGGTTGAAGTATACAAAGCAAGAGTGTGTAAAGGGAAAACAGAATTATCTTGCAGTCAGCCAGGAAGAAAATGATGGTGTCTGGGACCAGGGGTGGCAGTGAGAATGAGACAAGTAAATAGTTTCAGAGTTTATTTTGGAAATAGGGCTACACAATTGCTGATGGGTTGGTTATGGGAGGTAATGGAAAAAGCAAAATCAAGAATGACTCCTAGGTTTTAGCTTAAGTAATTGGATGTATGGTAGTGGTTTAGGTAAGGAGTAAGGGAGAAGTTGGCACACTCTTAGCAGAATAACATGAGACGTTGGCTAATGTTACCCAAACATTAGCTGGAGGTTTCCTAACTCTTAAGACCTAAGTAAGACAACCTTGAGATCTCAGATCTATAGCCTGGGGAGGAGTAGACTGATTCCAAGATTTATTTTTTCCTAAGGGATCAGGATCTCACCATTGTCTTGTGTTTCTGCCTTCTGTGTCCTCACCTCCAACCTCCATTCATCCCTCTCAGCCTTTCACCTATTTCCTTTTTCTTTTTTTTTATTTTAAAAATGTGTGTGTTTTCTTACCTGGTGCATTTATTCATATAGAATCGTATGTAATCTCACATAGTTGGTGAACTGATTTCAACAAAGCACAATTACTTATAAGGGATGTCTCAAAATACCACCCTCTGGGTAAAAAAACCAAAGATAATCAAGACAATGCTATTATAATTAACACTTTTTAGAAATAGCTTCATAGTATTTGAAAGCATAAAAAGTTTTCTATTTGTCAAAGCCTTATTTCATTTTATAAATGATTTAATGTTTTTATCAGACTCTTTTTCACCAAATTCATATTGTTCTTAATATGTATAATATAGAAAAATATCTCTGATGTCAGTTTAAGCCTAAATTATTTTTAAATGGATCAGGAAATAGTAGTGAGTACTTTATTTCATGCATTACTGTGTCACTGATGATTACTTTTATGTCAAAAGTGAACAATTTCTTCAAATTATTGAACAATTTCTTCCCAATAAAGCAGTAATTCTTATGTCAAAAGTGAACAATTTCTTCATATTACTGAACAATTTCTTCCCAATAAAGCAGAGATTCATGACATTTCCTGATGGGAAGCATGTCCTATTGTAATTCCTTCTTCATTCACCTAGTGCAGCATTAGCCAGACACCCAGGAACAAGAGAATCCCAGCTTCTTGTGACAGACTTCCAGAGTAAAACACGCTCTCTTGTTGAAGCTTGCCTCTCTAACCCACCAGGTTTATCAAACAAATCCACTCAAGCCTAGCCTTCTCTGAATTTTTATCCACCCACTTTAATGAAGATCTGGGGGCTCAGCAAGACCATAACCAGATTCACGTTCTATTTATAATCTGTAGACATTTTAAATGAAAGCATATAAAACTATCTTGGAGGATAAGAATAACATGCACAGTATATCTGGTCTAGATTACATCTGACTTTTAACAAAAATATTTATCATACACCTGTAATAGGTCAGAAATTCTGTTCCCTAAGGATAGAGAAGAGTGCAAATGGACATGGTCCCTATCATTAGGTAGTCAAGGGTCTCAAGGTCTTTGATTTATCATTCCAGCTGCAAGAGAAACCAACATACTTCACTTAGCCTGGGTCTCCTATAAGCCTTTTAAAAAATAAATAAAAGATAATGAAAGTTCAAATTGAAGCTCTATCAGTGGCCCTATTTTCACAGCTTTTCAAGTGAAGTCTCATATTAAATGAAATAATCCATCTTAGGATGTCCAGTACATGATCTTGTGCAATGCAGGCACTGAGGGAGCAGTATTCATCCCACCGGTTTGTGGGGGGATCCATTTTAACCAAGTTTTACTGTCCTTCTAAACTGGGATTGTGTCAGATAATTAAGCTCTAATGTCCAAAGGCATCAGTTAATGGAGTGAATTAATTCTCTTCTATGCATCCAGAAGGATACTACCTATGTACCACTCTCAGGGGACAAGACAACAACTACTGAAGTCATTTTCAGTAGTGCTTGCCTCTCTCATGCGAACCTCAGCTGAAGCTGAGAAAGTTTGGAGGATAGTGTTGCTTTCACCTTCTATTTTAAAAAGCAAGGTTAAATTGAGGGGAAAATCTAATTTGGTAAAGGCACAGACCTTAGAACAACAATAAAAAAATAAACATGAAGCCAAAAGGTCTCTAGAGAACTAAGGAAGCAAAGAGGAAAGTTAGACTCACTGAAGGTGAGTGCTCTAAGCAAAACATAACTGTGCAGAGTCCAGGGCCGAGGAAACATCAATCAGACTAAAATCAAATACAGGGCAGTTAAAACCAAAACAAATGCCCCCGTTCACAAAAAGAGACAGACCAGAAAAGTTTAGAAAATAATGCTTCTGTGTACTCCTCAGGAGGCTTCAAAACACTTGCTAAATGCTCAAATACCCTACAGTGTTCTAACTACATGAAGGGAACAGGGCATGCCACTAAAAATCTCAAGACGGAGAAGTTATCCAGATGAGAAAGGTTTATGTCAGAAGTTAATTTGAAATTCCAAAAAGTGCTTAAAATCATTTATTTTAATTACTCAGTGTCTCTTGCCCAGACAGGAAATTACCTAACTCAAGGACACAGAAACTCATCATGGCCTTATTCAAAGCTGACAAAGACACAACAAAAATTAATCTGTAGAGATTCATTAATACTGAAATTAACATGTAAATGCCTACATCCATATAGTTCCATTGCATGAGCCACACATGCAATAATTCATAATACCATATAATTCGTATCACATATGAATTATAATTCATAATGCCATATAATTCATATCATTACCAACAGGGCTTATCACAAATTGCTTTAAGCAAGTGATGTAAACATTAGGTTTATATTTAATGCACTATTGTAAGTTGCACCAATTGCCAGTGTTAACACTGGCGGCACTTGAAGCCAAAAAAGCTTTTAAATGCTTGGAAGGAGAATGCTTTCCAAAGCTGTAAGGAAAAAAATTTTTTTAAGGAAATTGGGAACAAAAAGAGAAGAAAATTTTTTTCTCTTATAAGTTAATATTCTGTAGAAAGACAATAAAGCATACTCTAAAGAAAATATATTTGGACTTTTCAGTCAAGGGCAGAAGAAAACAGGCTGCTCTTCCCTCCCCTCTCCTTCACAATTCATCAGTACAGCTAGGAGGTGTGGCTGGGATGAAGCACTCTGGATTTTAGACACAGCAAATAGAAACACTCAATGATATTAGCTCATTTTCAGATGAATTTACAATTCATTTTTAAAATGAACAACACCTCTCTGAACTGTCAGGTAGATTTTTAAAATGAAATAAAAAAAGCGAACAACAATAACAATGAAAGTTGATCCCTAAGAATATCTTTCTTCACACAACCAATTATTGAATTTCACAATTTCACAAAAATTGTAATTTGTAATGATGCATCTAATAGTCTTCTCTGGCCACTCTATACATTTTAAATAAATTCGGGTAAACTTATCTTAGAGATGATTGCAAATAAAGGTGCCTATTATGCTCTCTTTAATCTGTAATTTGACTTTTAACAATAATGCTAAGTTATTCCAACATATTTTAAATTCCTTGGACATTGAGCTGTTCAAATACCATCGCCAACAAAGATTTGCATTGCCAACATACTTATGCCCCTAACATACAAAAGTCACAAGTCAATAAGCCTTTAAAACACAGAGGTCCTCTTTACTTTATCCTTTTTCAAGTAATTAGAAATGGTAGAGGATAGAGCCCAAGTTCTGGGTCCCACTGAATTCAAAATATGACTTTCCAATACACTAATTTTATGATCTTAACCTCTTTATACCTTGGTTTTCTCACCTAAAAAGGGAAATAATATCTTCTGCATAGTGCTATTATGAAGATTCAAGAAGATAATTTATAAAGTGTTTTTGTACAGTTCATGGTACATGGAGATAAACAAATAATAACTATAACTATTGTGAAGAAATTATGGATTTTAGGATGCCATAGTTTGAAGACTTACAAATAAAACAGCTACCTTGGTTTTAGGAAATATTTAAGGTAGCTAACAAAGATATTTAAAATATAAAGTCACTAAGTTAAAATGTAAATGCTAAAAAGAAAAAGAGGAAAAAAAGATGAGGTTAAAAAAAGGCAAAATATCAGAAAAGATGAGCTTTATCTCTTATATATAGTATGAATCCTAAGATGGAACAATGACTTAGGAAAATAAATTAATAATCAACTAATACTAAAGCAAGACAGGAATTTTTCCTAAGAGTTATTCAAAAGAGGACAACAAATGGAACAAAAATATCAACAATACCCCTATAAAAGATAAATTTCACAACTTATTTCTCAATATAGTTTCCCCACAAATTGCAGCTACACATTTTTTTCAGAAGTCCCATACTGAGCAACCACAAGCACGTTCTGAATCTGAGAAATTATTAATATAACATACTTTGTGCTGAGTTTGTAAAAGAATTCCCAAAGGAACCTTTCCTGCATGGAGCAGAAATCTGTAATTGTTACCCCATCAAACAAGCACACACACTCTGTACTGATTCTTCTAAAAGAGGGTGTTCATGGAGAAGGGAGAAAGCAGGTAATTTTGAATGAATGAAGAACATTTCTGCAAAGAAAGCAAGAATCATATCAGATATCATAACTCTAAGGACTCTGTAGAATTTAACTTTTAACACCTCACGCTTGTTAAACTCTGTTTTCTCTTAGTAAACAATGTTAAAACTCTGAAAATGAAAGAGACAACAAATTAGAAAGATTGCATTCCACACCACTGTTGGTTTGGAAAGGAAGAAAGGGAAGAGAGGGGAAGTCTGTGGGAGCAGACTGAAGTAGTCCCTGGGTCAGGTATATCCTGGAAAAGTTGAGCAGATGGCAACAAAAAGATCTAGAAATACCTCATAGAAAGGGAGGAATAATAATATCTGACTGTTACTGACTGCTGAGCACTTTAAGCTGAGTATATCATTTCAAGTTTACAACAACCTTATGAGGAGAGTACTATAATTACTCCCTTTATGCAAATAGGAAAACAAACACAAAAATGTTAAATCATTTACTAGCGTTTCCACAGGGCTTGCAAATACGAGAGCCAGGATTCAAAGTCAGGCAGGCAAACTCCAAAGCCCTTTCACATTGCTGCACATTAGATGAAAAATCCATTCACGCATCTGATCCAATGTCTCACCATCTGAGTTACCTTTGAACTTTAAAGAGCTAAACTTTAGATGCCTGCTCCATCACTGGGAAAAATTATTGAGGTCACTGTAGATAAGAAGTTTCAGTTATTCATATCTACCCATGAAATATGACATTTACGGAGTTCTTAATCACTGGGCTAGCAACACAACATTCACTCTTTAAATTTACGGGGACTTTAGACACCATTTGCTTAACATTTGTTAAGCAAAAACCTATCACCAACTTAAAAAATACATCCCGTGACAGCTTTGCTCTCAAAGGCTAACAGGCTTAGAATAACATATATAGAATCAGAGTCTCATTTGGTAAGGTATGGGCAGTTATGATATGCCTAAGTTGTTCTTGTGGGTTAAGCTATCCTTGCCCCAACCAAGTGATACTATTTTGTTCTAAGAATGGGGGTACTCTTTCAAAACTTTAATCAAGGGATAAAAGAAGATAACCATGTAAGATTAGTCATTGAAGTCTGTTGCTGTCCTATTCAAATATCAAAAGACAGGGTGAACAAGGTGGACATAAAAAGATATTGAGAGAAATTTACCATTATCTTCAACACACCTTATTATGCATTAATAGTTGCAATAACCCTCAGTTCTGTTAAAAAAAAATTCATTGTTTTGTTACCACTCTTACTTATCTAGCATTTATATGAGAACAATGTTTAAAGTGTTGTTGTCACTATTAAGAAATACAGGTATAGACTACTATCAATTTACTCATTAAGTAAATAACAATGTATGAAGCTTATCCTATGAATATAACAGGCACATCCTAAAGGATAGGAATTAACAAAAGGAAAATGGAACAGAGTAAGGTCCCTGTCCATATATTAAGATGAAAAAAAAATTGGAAGTTATAATGAATTACAATTAAATCCGAGTCAATCACATAGTGGAATGTATTTCAAGATTTTTAAAATCCGAGAGTATAGAAAGGAAGAATAAAAATGTTTGAAACTTTTAGATGAGATCAGTTAGAGAAAAATAAGTATAATAGAATTCAACTGTCTTAATAAAAGTTTCTGGAGGCATTAATAAACTCTGTCTTAGAGCTGGGCATGTTGCCATGGACCTGCAGTCTCAGCTATTCAGGAGGCTGAAGCGGGAGGATTCCTTGAGCCCAGGAGTTTGGGGCTGCAGTGCAGCATGATCTCACCTATGAATAGCCACTGTGCTCCAGCCTGGGCAACATAGCCAGACCCCATCACTGAAAGAAGATAAAATAAAACAAACAAACAAAAATCCAGGCTCTATCTCTGCAATAAAATTTAGGAAATGAAAGTTTGATCTGAGCAAACATAAGACAACCTTAATTATTGGGATGATTAAATTTTGGTGAAAAAAAAAAAACAGGACTTTTCCAGATCTAAAATCTGAAACATCAGTCAATGAAATATTGATCATCTTTTTGACAGAACCAACTGCAAAAACTGTGTATGGAAAGAAGAGGTAACTGAATAGAACCCCAGGCCTTGTGATGCTAAGAGAATGAGAAAGACCATAAGATAGGCAAAGGAAAGGGAAAAAAAATTCTAAGCAATTTTAAGGAAGGATAGGCTATTTCTTTCTAATATGTTTGCAGACTTTAAATAAGTGTTTTACCGTAAACGTTTTCATTTCAAATCAGCTCTCACTGCTCCCACTTGGGAGTTGAACAATAGGTGTATTAGTATAATAATTGAGAAGGCATTTCCATCTTGTTGAATTTGCTGTTAAAACTATTTTGCAATGTGGGTACATACCAAGCTTCAGGTGTACCCAGTAAAAAAGCCAAACTTGGAATGAACCAGCAAGTGTTGTACTAACCTATCAAGTAAACAATCCTCCATAGATAGTCCTGAGTTGATTTTTCCATCAGGCTGAACTTGAATTTTGAAAATAGCTACTTCAATTAAAGCCTTAAAACACATGCCAATAATGTAAAGGTGTCAGGAGCTTTATTTCTGAGTTCCACATCATGATTTTGTTTTAACCCTGTCAATCAACGAGCCTTTAGGAAGACAATTTTTTATTAGGCAATCAATGTGTTCGTTATGCCCACCACATGGTTAGTAAAAAATGGAGAACTGGCCTAGGTGTCAGAATAAATAATGATGAAAAACAATCACTTAAACTTTTGGTCTCCATGCCTCCTAATTTCACAGTGATGTGGTGAAAACATGATAAAATAATCCATATGAATGTTTCTCATAAAGTCATTCAAATTCAAGGAACTATTAGTATAAGCCTAATATGTGTATCCTAAGAAACTCTCAAAGGCATACTAATGAGAATAGAACATATCAAACAGATCATTGATGCATTTCTATAAGTCGAAAAACTAGATCACAATAAAACATCAACAATCATCCCATTAATTCAGTTAATTCACATTAAGCATGTATAGAGTGCCTACTACATCCTGAACACTGGAGACATATTTCCTGTGGTCTCAGGATAGAAAAATTAGTTAAGAATGGTACTCACTATATGGAGCTTACTGTTGTTCCACTGACTATAAATGCATAGTATCTGATAAATAATGAAAAGGATCACACTATATGAGCTGGAAAGTTACTATATTTGACCTCATAAAGCAGACATAAAATAAAAACAGGACACTGATGCTGCCATCTGAATATCCATTAAACATCCACATAACACATTTGACTTTCATAAATATGTGAGCTTGAATAAAACAAAAGACAAACCCCAAACAAAACAGTAAACTCTTGCTTAGAGTTCTTAGATAATAATCTTATTTCTTCAATAGATATGTGTACAGGAAGTTTGAGAGTCAACTCTCTACCCCCATTAAGAGAGCTCTTCTCTTGTTCCCTCGGACACATGGACGCAACAGAACCACCTCCCACCCTAGGTGGTTTTGATTTGAATAGCCAGTCTCAAACAAGTTGGACTTTACCTTAACTGGAATTTATCTAACTCAAATATTGCCAGTGCCATTTACTACTTTCATTGAAAAGAAAAAAAGGCTCAAAATAAACTTGGACTATACTCTTGGAGGTTGGGAATTCACAAATCCAAGGAAGAAACTTTTGGTTCCAGAGCTGAGTTATAAAGGAAAAAAAGTATCTCAGCATTTCAAAAATTGCTTAGAAGGGAAAAGTTCTCTTTGCATTATGAAGAAATTCAACACAAGAACTATTCTCTCAAGTGCACAGCAAAATTTTTACTCTACTTCTGATAAGAAGAACACAAATGAGTGTTTGAAACTAAAAAGGGTAGTTTCTCAAAACTTATATTTTTGCCTTTGCAATTTTTTTTCTAACTAAATTGAAAGTGACCAATGAGATTTTGAAAGAACTCCATTGTTCAACACTATCCTATAATCATAGAAGTAGTTCTCACTAATCACTGAAATTGTTTAAATAATTATAAATTATAATTAATACCACTTGAAGCCCTGCCAACCTAAAAGACACAATTTTGCAGTGGAAAAAGAAAATTAGAATGTTTAATTGCAGAAGGAAGAAAAGAAATATTCTGACTGAAAGAATGAACTAAATTTGGATTAAAATTATATTTATCTTTTTGTCACAATACCACAATCATTTGTTTCAATCAGAAAGATGGGTGGGCAGGGGGAGGGTAGAGAAAAGGAGAGAGGGATCAAAACACCTTGCTTAGTAATAGTCCCTTCCTATGTCTCTCCGTCCCAGGAGTGCCCCTAGGAACACTGCATTGCCAGCCCATTTCTCACTGACCCAGCAAGCACACACAGATTTTCCTATCCTGGAAATCTTTGCCTCTAAGAGAACTAATAACATGATCCCATTACACTTACACTTCAATTGAACTTGCAAATGAAATTTGCAGACTAGGATGATCAATTGTATTTCTTGGCTTGATTCAACTTCAGAGCCTCACCGCCAAAACGCTGACTGTGTAAACTCACTGAAACTAATCTGAGCCTTTCTTTAAGCAAGTTCTATCCTGATCAGGTTGCTTTTTTTTTTTTTCCATCAAAATAAATGCAAGCTCAAATACTGGGTGGAGTTAGCCCCTATGATTATTACAAACCACTTATCAACCAGAGTGAAACTATGACAGGATTAGATCCTGAAGACTGTCCTCTTTAATAGTCCTAGCAGTCAGGGACAACAACAAAAACAAAATTTATTATGTGCCTATGCTGTGCCATGCACTGTGCTTGATCTTAACAATATAAGTCAAATAAAACAAAAGTGCTCCCCCAAAGCCACATCATTTATTCAACAAATTAATGTGCCAAGCACTATTTTATATGCTGGGGTTAACAGCAGTGAACACTATGCCCTTTTGAAGCTTACATTCCTGTAGGCATAAACGGGCAATCTTTAAAAAATCAATAAGAAAAATAATATGTATTTTAGATGGTGATAAAATTCTACAAAATAAAATTTAAAATAAGCTTGGAAATGGGTAGATAATGCCTATAGCGGGAGAGTCTTGGCTTTTTAAACAGGGTGATCAGGGAAGGCCTCACCAAGTATGTGATATTTAAACATGAGAATATTACCTTTGATGTGAAGGTGGAGGTGAGGGAGTAAGCCAAAGTGGCTATCTGGAGAAAAAGTAATTGAGGCAGAAAGAAGAGCCAGTGAAAATGGCTTAGGGCAGGATTATGCCTGGCAGGAGAGGACCAGCAAGAAGATCAGTATAGCAAGGAGGGAGAAAGAGATAAGGTCACAAAGGTTATATATATATATATATATTTACATATACTTTGATCATTGAGGAGGCTATTTATTATGATATGCCAGGCAAGAGATGGTGGGGAAGGGACAAGGCTGGTAGAAGGGAGACAGGGTCAGAGCCTGAACATATAAGTTAGAGCTCTCCGATTATATGCAACAGAAAACCACTCTACCAAAAGGAAAACTAAAGAAAAAAAAACCCACAGAAAATTGGTGAATCTCATGAAATTGACAGGGGATATAGGAAACCAGACTTGGGAACAGGATAGGAGCAAGGCCAGGGATTACTTAACCATCAGGGCAATATCCCTGGAATGCATAGGCTCCAACTGTTGCTTCCGACTTTGCACCATTCCACTCAAGATTCAATTAACCAGGAAAATTCAACTTTCCAAGCTTAGGTCACATGCCCATTTCTTGGCTCACACCCAGCAGCAGAAGGTAAGAACCAAGGGCTTCTCTTTTAGGATTCCAAGGCAGTTTGATTCACTTGCCTCAGTTCCTCAGGACTGCTCTCAGTGGGAGAGAGATAAACACCCCAGTAGGAAACCTGGATGCTAATAATAAGAAGAATTAATGCCAAGAAGCTTAGATTAGGAAGCCATTTATGTCTATTAGATACTATTTGCTATCTAGTGGATATAGGCAGAATTATCAATGAAAGGTATCTCAGAATAAAACCTGTTTCACAAATTGACCCATCCTTTTCAGTAAAAAGATACTGGTGATGTCCAGTTGTCATTTTATCCTCTCTAGATATAAATATAATGCTGGTTCTTAACAGACTGCTGTGGAGATTATTTTGCTGCTGAGTGGTTAAGTTTTTGCTTGAAAGGTCTTAAAACCTCTAGATATGCCATTTTGAAAAATATTTAATTTGCTTTTTAGGCCTGCATAATATAGAACAGATATCTACTACACCTTCCTCTCAGAAGAATCAAAGGAAGTATATTTTAACTTGTTCATAGATGAATAACCTTGTGACATTCTGACTATAAACAGCCGAATAAAGGTAAATATGTCATCTTACATCATTATTTTTTCTTTCTTTAGTTTCTTTCCTTTGAACAGAAAATAGATATGCAAAACATGATAGTCACTCTTTCTTTTAGTAACAGAGTATGCAGACCCTCCAGCTGATATCTCCAGGCTACAAGCTGGTGATGTGAGCCTTCAGACCTTCCAAACAAGCAGCTGCTGCTCTGATCTAGTCAATTTTGCCCCTTAGGAATGCACATCTTGAGATGCCAGATCTTCCGATTTTTAAAAAGAAGCTGGAATTCCAGATTTTTAAAATGTGAAACCTCTAGAATGCTGGAAACTTTGAAGTTTGGATTGTTTGGTTTTTACTTCTAGATTTTAAACTTTAGAAAACTTTAAAAAACTTTTAAAACATTTTTTCTATTCTAAATAGGTCAAATAAAACACCTAAGTGTGACCTCTCTGGTCTCCACACACCTTCAACGTGTGATCAAACTTCAATAGAGATCCCTAGACTTCCTTTGCCTATTTCCAATAATAACAACACAGTCCTTTCTTACCTTCATGGGACCCAGATGAAGTCTATGGCAAAGACATATGATTCTCTGATAATTCCCATTATACTCCAACTACAAGCACAAAATGATGCATGCATTTGGAGCACTTTAAAAATGCCATTTTCCAGCGAAGATACAGAAATATCATGGCTTGCTGCTCTCTGTATAATGTCCAGAACCACAAAGGGAGTGTTGTGACACTAGTCGGTGTGAGACTGCCTTGCTGATTGGAGCAGCCCATGAGACACACGAACTTATCTAAAAGAGTCACTTAAGCAATGAAGTGACTGACACTAGGAAAGAAAAAAAATGTATGTTGAAACAGGACCTCAGGGGAAAAAGCCACAATTAGAAAGGAGGCTCTCGTTAATTTCCCCAGCCCGCCTTCCCAGTTCTTTTAGATGGATTGGCTTCTTTAAGTCAACTGTGCACCATGAACAAGAGGCTTCGTGTACGACACAATGGACCAAAAAAAGCAAATTTCTAAAAGCAATGGAGAAGAAATTTTTATGGAATGTGCTCAGAGAATTGGTTAGTCAGTAGACATTTATGTAAATATTTTTAAAGGTATTTATAAGTGACCTAATCCAGACAACAAGGCTTCCTTTTGCATTTTTTGCTCAGAACAGTGGAAGCTTTATTCAGTCTATGTGAAAGAAACATATTTTTCCATCCCGTGGCTAAGTATATGTAGAATAATTTCCTTTCTACAATGCAAACTTGGCCCATGGCTTATCCACTTACTCACGTGAATGGCAAACCACAATCGGGAGAGGGAACAATAGGGCACTTCCCTGAGAAAGTGCTTTTCACCTTTTCAAAACATTTACAAACATTAACCAATTAATTGGTAGGTGAAGTTAGCCTTAAAAAAGAGAGAGAGAGAAAACTGCAGCTGAAGATATTTCAAAGCTTTCTCTACAAAGGGATTCAGTGTCTGAGTCTGAATTGGAACTTGGACCTTCCTAACATTAGCAGTTCAGAGATTGAACTCATGTAAACATTTGAAAGGTCAGCTGTTCATCAAATACTTTTCCAACTACAGCAAACGTATCCTTATTAAGTTTCTTTTGCAAAAGTTCCAAGGTGCTGAACACTCATCCATTGCCACCAATAATTAACAATTCCAAACAACCTAAAGACAGAGAACTTTTTGTAGGCATTTTGAAATTTCAGACTATCTTAGAAACAGGGGATGTGGGAGTGGTAACCGGCAAAAGGCATGCTAGGAAAAAGAACATCAGACTGAAATTTTCTCCCATTGGTTCTTCCCTTTTTCAAATAGATTTGCAGAAATAAGAAAATAGCTTGTCCTCTTCAAATAAAGACTTTGTGCTTCCTGGAAATGGGCAGAGAAGTAAAAACCAAGCAAAACAATATCATTTGCTCTAATATTTAAGATTCAACAAAACTTGAAGGCATAAATGGGCACTGCAGTCATTCCTTATTCTATCCAGTTAACCTTGCTTCAAATATATCTGCCAAGAGTTTAATGACTTTTAAAAATTACCTGAAGTCCATATCTACCATAAGTTATTTCCCTCACATTCTTTCTGCACATCCAACACACACAAAAACTCACAAGCCTAATTTAAACAATACCATTTATTATAGAACTTGGGAACTGAACAGCTACCAGCTTTAAAACGTTTGCCTGAGTCTCACACCCACACACTCTTTTATTCTAGTTTCTACATGGCCATGGTTAACCTGACAGAGTTATGTGATGAGCTATGTGGTACATCAGCAAAAAGAGAGGACTCTTGTGAAAGCAGGGTTTAAATTTCTATGTCGGATTCAAAATTAATTAGAAATGAAATGGTAGACCTAAATGTAAAAAACTATTAAACTTCTAGAAAAATATCTCTATGACATTGGATTAAGTAAAAATTTCTTAAACATGACACAATTAGCACAACCAAGGAAAAAACATAGGTAAAATGAAGTTAATAAAAATTTAACATTTTTGCTCTCCAAAGACACAATTAAGGAAATGAAGCCATTGGATAGCAGCAGCCAGGGCTGCTCACCTCCAAGGCTGAGGGCCTTAGCAAGGACTTCAGGGTGACCAACAACATGAGCAAGCCAGGGTACAGCCACCACTGCCACCCAACTAAGCATACATAGTTCAAGCTGCCACGTAGAAAGTAGCCACAAAGGAATGAGCCTTCTATGCATCATAAAACCCCATAATTTAAAATAAAATAAAAATGCAAGCCACAGACTCTGAGAAAATATTTGCAAACCATATATTTGACAAACGGCTTGAATCCAGAATATTTTTGAAAATACATACAACTCAGTAGAAAGAGGATACAAAGCCCCAATTTTTTTTTAAACAAAAAGTAAGCTAAAGATTTGCACAGGCTATGACAGAAGATATGCAAATGGACGATAGGCCTAAGAAAGATGCTCAACATCATTACTCATCAAGAAAAGGTACATTAAAACTACAACAGGAGAGATCCAAGATGGCTGATTACTAGCAGCTCCAGGATTGTAGCTCCCAGTGAAAGCACAGAGAACGAGAGGACACCACACTTACAGACGAATTTTTGTTGCTCACGGACCAGGAGATTCCCAGCGGAGGAGCCCCACGGGTCACCAGCGCGACTCTTGTGGCCGGCACGGTGGTTCCCGGTGCAGGGTAAATGGGACTGAGTCCCCTTTTGGTCGACATTTGGAGCTCCGGGAAGGCAGAGTCGCCTATTCAGCTGATTGAAAAAGGGACTCAAGAAGGAAGCCAGACCGGAGATTCCCAGGCAGAAAAGCACCATGAATCTTAACGCCGCTGTTTTAGCCAGTGGAGTGGGTTGCTCAGATTCCGGCGCAACCCGGAATCTAAAAATAGGTATTAAAAACCTCTTTTATGCCGAAAATTGTGCTTAACAGCGGAGACAGGAAGGAATAAGGGAAGAAAATAACAAACAAATGGCCAACAACATTGTCCCTGGCTTGCTCATGTTGTTGTCAAACAACAAGTTGGATGTCCACTCAGAGACCTAATTTGAAAGTTGGTAATTACAAAGAAACAGGTGGATAAATTTACAATGATGGGAAGAAACCAGCGTAAAAAGGTTGAGAATACCCAAAATCAGAATGCCTCTCCCTCTACAGGGGATCACAGTTCCTCATTAACAAGGGAACAAGGCCTGATGGAGAATGAGTGCATTTCAGTAACAGAAGTAGGCTTTAGAAGGTGGATAATAAGAAACTTCTGTGAGTTAAAAGAACATGTTCTAGCCCAATGTAAAGAAACTAAGAACATTGAAAAAAGGTTTGATGAAATCCTAATGAGAATAGACAATTTAGAGAGGAATATAAGTGAATTAATGGAACTGAAGAATACAATACAAGAACTCCACGAAGTATGCACAGGTTTTAACAGTCGAATTGATCAAGCAGAAGAAAGGATATCAGAGGTCGAAGACCAACTTAATGAAATGAAATGAGAAGACAAGATTAGAGAAGAAAGAGTAAAAAGGAATCAGCAAAGTCTCCAAGAAATATGGGACTATGTGAAAAGACCTAATTTATGTTTGATAGGTTTACCTGAATGTTATGAAGAGAATGAATCCAAGCTGGAAAATATTCTTCAGGATATTATTCAGGAAAACTCTCCTAACCTAGTAAGGCAGGACAATACTCAACTCCAGGTAATACAGAGAACACCACAAAGATATTCCTCAAGTAGAGCAACCCCAAGACACATAATCATTAGATTCACCAGGGTTGAAATAAAGGAGAAAATTCTAAGGGTAGCTCAAGAGAAAGGTCAGGTTACCCATAAAGGGAAGCCTATCAGACTCACAGCAGATCTCTCAGCAGAAATCTTACAAACTAGAAGAGAGTGGGGTCAATATTCAATATCCTCAAAGAAAAGAATTTTCAACCCAGAATCTCATATCCAGCCAAACTAAGCTTCATAAATGAAGGAAAAATAAATTTTTTCATGAACAAGCAAGCACTCAGAGATTTCATCACCACCAGGCCTGCTTTACAAGAGCTTCTGAAAGAAGTACTATACACAGAAAGGAACAACCAGTATCAGTCATCCCAAAAACTTAATAAAAGGTAAAGAGTATCTCCATAATGAAGAATTTATATCAACTAATGGGATAAATAACCAGCTAGCATTAAACAACAATATTAAACTCACAAATATCAATATTAATCCTAAATTTAAATGGATTAAATGCCCCAATCAAAGACACAGACAGGCAAATTGAATAAAAAGTCAAAACCCATCAGTATGCTATATCCAGATCCATCTCATAAGCAAGGACACACTAAGACTCAAAACAAAGGGTTGATGGAAGACTTACCAATCAAATGGAGAGCAAAAAAAAAAAAAAAAAAAAAAAACAGGAGTTGTAACTTTCACCTCTGACAAAATAGACTTTAATAGTAACAAAGACTAAAAGAAACAAAGAAGGACATTACATAATGGTAAAAGGATCAATGCAACAACAGGAGTCAATGATCATAAATATACATGCACCCAATATAGGAACACCCAGATACATAAGACAAGTTCTTAATGACTTATAAAGAGACTTGGACTCCCGCACAATAATAGCGGGAGACTTTGACACCACATTGTTAATATTTGACAGATCAACGAGATAGAAAATAAACAGGGACATCTATGATTTGAACTCAGACCTGGAACAAGTAAACTCAGTGAATATTTATAGAATTCTTCACCCCAGGTCCACAGAACATACACTTTTCTCAGTATCACATTACACCTATTTTGAAAGTGACCACATAATTGGAAGTAAATCACTCTTCAGCATTTGCATAGCATTTCACAGACTTAAATGAAATATTGGTTGGCCATTTGTTTGTTATTTTCTTCCCTTATTCCTTCCTGTCTCCGCTGTTAAGCACAATTTTCGGCATAAAAGAGGTTTTTAATACCTATTTTTAGATTGCATTCCAGCCTAGGCAATAGAGCAAGACTCCTGTTCTCTCTCCCCCTTTCTCTTTCTTTCTTTAAAAGAAAAAAAAAAATAGAACTATAACAATAATGACCACTAAACATCTACTAGAATAGCTAAAGTTAAAAAGATTGACTATATCAAGTGTTGCCAAGGATAAGAACAACCAGACTAATATATTGCTGGGGAGTGCAACACAGTATAGCCACTTTGGAAAACAGTGTGGCAGACCCAGCAAACCCACTTCTAGATATTTACCCAAGATAAATGAAAACATATTTCCACACAAATAAATTTACATGAGTACTCATAGCAGCATTATTGATAATCACCAAATACTGGAAATAACCCAGATGCCCATCAACTGGTGAGTGGGTAAACAAATCAGAGTATATCTATGATAGGAAATCCTACTTATCAATAAGAAAGAAAAAACTACTGATCAAAACAACAATACAGATGGATCTCAAAAGCCCTCTATATTAAGCAAAACAATCCAGACTGAAACGACTATCATATTGTATGATTCCATGTGTATGACAATCTGAAAAAGGTAAAACTACATTGACAGAAAGTAAAATCAATGATTACCTGGACCCAGGGGTCAGGAGGAAAGATAAAATGCAAAGGGACACAAAGGCTACTTTCTGGAGTAATAGAATTTATCTACATCTCTATACGGTAAAGGTTATAATAGCTATATACAATTACCAAAATTCATTAAACCCTATACTTCAAAGTGAAATTTATTTTATGTAAATCATACTTCAATAAAGATAAAAAAAAAGAAATAAATCACCATGTCAGGAAGTCTTCATTTACTCTTGTTGTTTTACAAAATCTTGCTCTTTGAAATAGTCTGGGTACTTCACAATTTCATAACAGATTTGAGGTGTCCTTTCAGAATGAACCCATTAAACATTGTGCATCTGTGATGTGTTTTGATATTGTTTTAGGTCAATAAGACACATCAGAAAACTGTCTTATTGACCTAAAACAATATCAATGATTTGACTTTTTCCTTAGTCACCTTCAGAACGCCATTTCTTTTCTTTTTTTTTTTTGATTTTTTTTATTGTACTTTAGGTTCTGGAGTACATGTGCAGATCATGCAGGATTGTTGCATAGGTACATACATGGCAATGTGGTTTGCTGCCTCCATCCCCCCGTCACTTATACCTGGCATTTCTCCCCATGTTATCCCTCCCCAGCTCCCTACCCCCCATTGTCCCTCCCCTAGTCCCCCCCAACAGACCCCAGTTTGTGATGCTCCCCTCCCTGTGTCCATGCCTTCTCATTGTTTAACACCTGCCTGTGAGTCAGAACATGTGGTGTTTGATTTTCCATTCTTATGTCAGTTTGCTGAGAATGATGGTTTCCAGATTCATCCATGTCCCTATAAAGGACACAAACTCATCGTTTTTTGTGGCTGCATAGTATTCCATGGTATATATGTGCCACATTTTCCTTGTCCAGTCTATCATCGATGGGCATTTGGGTTGGTTCCAGGTCTTTACTATTGTAAACAGTGCCACTATGAACATATGTGTGCATGTGTCTTTATAATAGAATGATTTATAATCCTTTGGGTATATACCCAGTAATGAGATTGCTGGGTCAAATGGAATTTCTATTTCTAGGTCCTTGAGGAATCGCCACACTGTCTTCCACAATGGTTGAACTAATTTACTCTCCCATCAACAGTGTAAAAGTGTTCCTATTTCTCCACATCTTCTCTAGCATCTGTTGTCTCCACATTTTTTAATGATCACCATTCTAACTGGCGTGAGATGGTATCTCAATGTGGTTTTGGTTTGCATTTTCTAATGACCAGTGATGATGAACATTTTTTCATATGTTTGTTGGCCTCATATATGTCTTCTTTTGTAAAGTGTCTATTCATGTCCTTTGCCCACTTTTGAATGGGTTTGTTTGTATTCTTTCTTGTAAATCTGTTTTAGTTCTTCATAGATTCTGGATATTAGCCCTTTGTCAGATGGGTAGGTTGCAAAAATGTTTTCCCATTCTGTTGGTTGCCAGTTCAAGAAGCTCTGGAGTTTAATTAGATTCCATTTGTCTATTTTGGCTTTTGTTGCCAATGCTTTTGGTGTTTTAGTCATGAAGTCCTTGCCCATGCCTATGTCCTGAATGGTTTTGCCTAGGTTTTCTTCTAGGGTTTTTATAGTGTTAGGTCTTATGTTTAAGTCTTTAATCCATCTGGAGTTAATTTTAGTGTAAGGTGTCAGGAAGGGGTCCAGTTTCTGTTTTCTGCATATGGCTAGCCAGTCATCCCAACACCATTTATTAAACAGGGAATCCTTTCCCCATTTCTTGTTTTTGTCAGGTTTGTCAAAGATCAGATGGTTGTAGATGTGTGGCATTGCCTCCGAGGCCTCTATTCTGTTCCATTGGTCTATATCTCTGTTTTGGTACCAGTACCATGCTGTTTTGATTACTGTAGCCTATTTCTTAAAGTGGGAAGACAGCATCTAAAGTTGGTGTACTCACAGTGGAATGCAATTCAACAACCCTTCATTGAGCAAGTGTCTGCTGCCTTGAACTCTGGAACCAGACTGCTATTAAATTGATTCTAATTACAGGTCTACCACTGAATAGTATCACCTTGGACAAGTTATTTATCTGTGCTTCAGCTTCCCCATCTATAAAATGGAGATAACAGCCATGCCTACCTAATAGGGTTGTTCTGATGATTCAATGAGCTAATTCATTAAAAGTTCTTAGAACAGGGCCTAGCACATAAACAATCACCTTGCCTTTATCATTATGTGTGTGGTGCTAACACCACACAGAGGGTTTGTTTTTGTTGTTTGTTTTGATGAGCTCACAGTTGAGCAGAGAGAAAGGGAACTAATAACATATCACAAGGGACACAAAGAGAAAAATGTTTAAGTACTGTGAGAGTACAAATGTATGCACAACTTCGTGGTGGTAGTGGGGAGCTTGTCAAGGAACCCTACAAAGAGCAACTAAGTTTTGGAGGAAAAAAGGGAGTGTTCCAGACAAAAAAGAATGCAAGCAATAGTTATGACCATGCATTAAATATCTGTTATATGCTATAAACTCAGCTCTCTATATATTTTACATGGGCTATTTCTCTTGTAATTGTTGCGACAACCCCATGAGACAGATACTACAGTACCTATTTTACACAGGAGCAAACTGAGTGTAACACATTATAAATCACTTGCTTGAGATCACACAACTAGCACACACCTTAAACAAGAATCCAAACTGACTCAGAAACTTGAATAGAGAAAACAGCATTGCAAAGCATTTGGCTAAATTTTGGGAAAGTGAAGAGCTCGATGTAATTAGAACACAGATCAGTCTAGAAAGATGAGTTCTTAGAAGTCCTCCAACCAGTAACTGTATCTCAGAGAGGGAACTCCATTACGCTTCTCCCAGGTAGAAAGCCTCTTATGGCCTGCTGCTTCCATGAGTATTTAGTAAGCATAGTCTTCCTTTACCACATCATAAAATCAGTGGTAGAGGTTTCTTAACATGTGGTTCAAATATGTGTCAGAAGCCCTGGGAAATGTGTTAGAATTACAGATTTTCAAGGTACCACACAAGTCTATGGAATCAGAACCTCTTTGACCTCCAATACTCCTTTTTAGCAACCTTTTCAGGTGTTTCCTATGTACACCAACATTTGAGAGCCTCAGTGGTGGCAGATTTACTCAGAACTCTGCCTCTCAGGGCTTCAAGAGCTGAGCTCTGAAACTTCAATGTACATACAAATCCCCTGGGAATACTTTAAAAAATCAGATTCTCTGATTCATTGGGTTGGAAGGATAAAGGGACTGAATTCTGCCAGATGTTGCAGCCATCGATGTTCTACAGACTACGCTAGGGGTCACAGGGTTGTAGACTATCCCACCTAGATTTCTTCTCTGCCTCTACTATCTCTGCAGCTCTTGTTTATCTCCAGACTACTTCTCCTTGCCCAGCTTTAGTACACCTTAAAATTACCTTCTATTTACTTACCATCTAAAAATGCTGAACCTTTGGTGAGAGGAGATGATCAAACTGTTTTTATTTTCATACACTTATTGTTGAAAAATGGTACTTTTAAAAAAATGTTTCTTGGCTCTCTGGAATTGGTCACTGAGATTCTAGAAGAGCCTAAGAGGTCAGGACAGTGGTATATAAAATAGAGGGACTGATGATGACAAAAGTGTGAAAAATGAACTTCCTTTTGTAATGTAATGCACATACTCATCTGGCCCTATTAACATTTTCTTCAACACACTCTTTTAAATAACATAATGAAACTAACAGTGCTGCCGTCTCTGGAGTCATCAAGGATTGACTAAGGAGGAGTCTTAGTCAGAATAAATCTCCTTATTTAGAACTTAAGAACCTGAGCTCTCTGGTCTCCTGTGCAGACATGCTTTGGAAGCCTCTCCTTACTGGCACTCCTGCAGGGAAAGAGCTGTGTGCAACCAGCTGCCAAGGCTTCAGCTCCCTGGCACTAGGCAATGGCAAAAGCCACTCCAGCTGAAAGGCGTCTTTTGCCCTCTGGGTGAGAATGGCTGCTTTAGAAAATGGCCTTAAGTTCCTAATGGCACTAAGTTCCTAATACGTTTTTTTCTCTGTGCTATCATATTTTCAAAGCATTAATCCTTGCAAAGGTGCAAGACTTCCATTTTATATTTTGCAGGGCATTTCCTAATGTGTACTAACTTGGACTCATTCCTGGCTTTGCAATTCAGTTACTTTATCTTGTGGTTAAAGCACTTCTGTTTGTTGTTCCCACTTAATTCAGATGAATTAAATAGGCACTTTCAGGAAGGGGTTGCATTACCCACTCTCTATAAAATAGGTCTGCATGCTGAGGGTTACCTAGAGGCAATTTATTTAATTTATTTAATTTTAGATGAAGGAAATAATTTGGTCTGAAATTCCACCTCTTTGCCCCGAAGTCTTAGTTCTCAAACTAAAAGAAACCACCAATCCAATTTCTAGCCTGCTGTTAAGAAGCATGCTGTCAATGTAGAGATAAATCTATACTTTGAAAACAAAATTAAGACTTTCTTTGGTACTTAATAAGCCCTTCTAGATGGGGTCAACCATTTATGGGAGAAACCAAGGAAGATTCTGAACAAATTTGGGAAACACAGATGGTCCCTGACATAATTTTTTAACTTCACTATGGTGCACAAGTGATGTGCATTCAATAGAAAGATACATGATATTCTCTTTCTCCCTCTCTCTCCATGCTGGACTGCAGCACTGAGCCACAGTTCCCAGTCAGCCGCATGATCATGAGAGTAAACCACCTACACTCTACATCATACTATGTTGTCGCATGACTTTGCCCAACTGTTGCCTAACATAAATGTTCTAAGCACATTTCAGTTCATCATAGCTAGGCCAAGCTATGATATTCAGTAGCTGAGGCGTATTAAATGCATTTTCAATTTATACAATATTTTCACTTAACAACTGGGACATAACCCATTTGTAAGTGAAGGAGCATCTCTAAATACAGTTCAGTTTTCTCCTGTTTTTGCTTCCCTCTCTTTCTGCTTCCCTCTTCGTGATTTACCCCAGTTATTCATTCATTTAGTATTTTTTTCTTTAATAGCAACTATGTATTATACATAGTTAGGATCTATATATGTAACTTTCAATAAGTCAAATACAGTCCCCACTTTCACAAAATTTATCCTCCTAATGGAGGATATGGGAGTAAGCAATCATAATATAACATGTTACATTTTTTATTTACAGTAATTGCCAACCAATCCCAGCCATGATTTGATGTTTACTTTCACTCAGTAGGTTCAAATTTACAAGGTTGGTTATTTCTTTCCAGGCAGGATCACTATGACTACAATTTGTGTAGTTGTTACTAGAGAACAAAATGGAGTCCTGAATTAGGTAATATATTCCCACTGGTTTTCCCCAGACATACCTCTCAGAATATTAATAATTGAGAATAATTTAGAATATAATTGAATATTAATAATTAAGAATATATTAATAATTGAGTCCATTTTCCTTATTGTATAAAAGAAGGTTTTACTAAACTAATAATATAAATAGAAAACTACTCATTAACATTGCTAATTATACAAAAAATATAAAATCTATAAAGTATAGTTTTAAAACTACATAAAATTAGGTTTAAAAAAATGCATGGCTGGGTGCCGTGGCTCATGCCTGTTACCCCAGCATTTTGGGAGGCCAAGGTTGGGGGACTGCTTGAGCTCAGGAGTTTGAGACCAACCTGGGGAACACAGCAAGACAAATTTATTTATTTACAAAAATAAATAAAGCAAATCCATACAAATAAATTGGTCCCTTCCAACATATAACCTTGACTCCCATCAGGACTTGTTTAATATAGCTTTGCTTCTTAGGTACTGTGATGTTGTGATATAATAAGAAATAAACATTTGGTCTTTGTCTCCAGTTCCTGGCTCATAGCTTCTAAAACACTAGTAATTTCCTGAGTAATGGAAGGGAAAGCAGCATCTTTCATTGTTCATAATTAGCCACTTCTCACCACACCTGAGTTTATGGTAATGAAGTGAGTCTTGGAGGATGGAGGATGGTTAACAGAGGAAGCAATTATGTGTTCAGAGGATTGAAACCTTCAGCCCCGTCTAGGGAGGGAAGAGGAGCTGGAGCTTGAGTTAATCACCAAAGGCCAGTGATTTAATCAATCATTCCTATATAATAGCGCCTTCATTAGCAAAGGTGTTGGGAAAGTGTCCAGGTTGGTGAATGTGTCCACTTGCCAGGAAGGTGATACATCCCAAACTCTATGGATACAGAAGTTCCTGTATCTGGGACCATTCTGGACTTTGCCCAATCAACCTACTCATCTGACTGTTCATTTGTATCCTTTAAAATATCCTTCATAATAAACCAGTAATATGAAGTGTTTCTCTGAGTTCTGTGAGTGGTTATAGCAAATTATCAGACTTGAGGAGGTGTCCATGTAGCCAGGTCAGAAGTATAGGTAACCTGGGGACCCACTACTTATGATTGGCATCTGAAGTGGGAGGCAGTCTTGTGGGACTGAACCCTTAACCTGTAGGGTCTGCACTGACCTTGGGTACTTAATATCAGAATTAAATTGAATTGTTGATCCCCAGCTGGTCTCTGAAGAGTACTTGAAAATTTCTTGGTCTAGAAAATCCACATACTTGGTGGTTGAAATGTTGCGAGTACAGAAACTGTTTCCCATTAGGCCCAAACAAAACTTCTCCCTGCCTTGATTTTTTAGAATTGGAAACATTTAGACTACACTCATCTGATTGTTCTCTGAAGCTACTAAGTGAAAGCTAACCTCTTTGACCTGCTTACTGAGATTAGACATCTCCAAATTTTTAATCATCTCCTTCCCTAGTCACCTAGGCAGGACTGATTTTCCCCATTCTGTAACTGTAAGGTTAATTTCACTACCCTTCCCACCTCGTGAATGCTCCTTCTTCATAGTTGCCCTCTCTTTCCTGATTCTTTGTACCTCAGCCAGAGTAGAGGGGACTGAAGTTATATAAATGTGAGGAAATCATCCAGTGATAATCTCTTCAAAGCAGTAAAAACTATGACCTTTGACAAACCTCCAGGTATTCACTCTGAGCCTTTTTCTGAATGGCCCATTTGTTTGAGAGGTAATTTATATATAATTGTAAGATTACTGTAACTATGATTTAAATATTCAGATCTTTGACTTTATCAGAGGATTATCTTTATTGATTGATTTTTAAACTACATTTCTTACTTCTCAAAATAATTTGAGATAGCCTAAACAAAAAGCCACACATACAATTAAACTGTAAGATCAAGAAAAGCACAAGGGTAAAAACGAGAGAAAACCTGATGATTAAACTTCCCAGAACTAGTCACTCCCATGTAATTTGTGGAAATCTGTCATGATAGACCATCCGCACTCTTGAATAGTATTTATTTGGTGTTATATGTCACCCCATTCTCTAATAATGTATGGACAGTTTTTGGGGAACTGAAGATGTATCTTAGTCAATTTTTTTATTTTAGGGGCTTTGGCAAAGTGCTAGCACAGACTGGATTTTCAATAACAGTTTCTTGCATTCACTCTGGATTTCTAAATTTCCACTCAATTTCTTATAAGAGCTATGCTTTATTTTTTTTCCTTTTTGTATTTTAACATGTACTTTAAATATACTAAAATAGAACCATTTTAAAAACAGTTTTATGTGGTTTCTTTCCTATGATATTGAGATGTTAGTTTATAAAGAATTAAGATGTGGACTCTTCCCCAAATAATTTGTATTTTTAAAGCCTAGGCAAAACTACTTATGCATCCTCTTTCAATTTTGCTGCCCCATGATCAGATAAACCCTCCTCCTACCAGACAACTTTGCCACATAAGTGTGCAGAAAATACAATCTTCAAGCCAGCACACTTCCTTTCCACCTCTCTTTACTTTTCACAGACAGGAACATCACCCCCACTTCTGCTCAGAAGTATTAGCAAATGAAGATCCAACATTTTGAATCCAAAAGATTGCCAAACACTCTTAGAGGACAACTGATCACTGTCAAAAAGCATTTGTAAATTCCACAATACACAATTTATCTTCGAGCCTTACAGCCTCATCAATATTTTCTAGAAGACTCCAGATTACAAAGAAAAAGTTGTAATGGCTTTCTTTATACAATTTGGTTTTGGAAAATGTAAAATTTATATCAAGGCAAAACTGATTACAATTATTATTTATTATAGTTATTATTTCCTAATGCAAATGTCACTAATAACATCTGTGTTTTTGCCAAGCATGTTTAAAAATGTTATTCCCATCCTTGATAATATGTTTAATCATTAACATATATTAAAATATTTCTGCCCTCCAAATTTTAACAAAAATATTTTTTATTAAAAAACAATTGATTTTGTGTACACCTTTGACAGAATTTATATGACATGAATCTTTAAACATTTTATTCACTCATAATCTCCTAAGCCCTTAGATCAGTGCCTGGCACAAAATATTAATAGGTACTAATTAGGAATACTCTTTCTGTTCTTATCCCATAGTTATTTCCTTATCTTCAAAACTGCAAAAACAGCAGCCTCTCACTAAGCCTTCCATAATAGATTGCTAGTTTCTTGAGATCTTTTTCATTTTCTTAAGCAACTAAATGAGAAAAGGATTTGGAAAAGGTTTAAACTGGAGGCGATAACATGTTGAATGAATGGAAAATAAGCCCATACAGTTGAAGGAACTTAGACAATTTAGTCAAAAAACAAAACAAACACACAAAAAATAAGAAAACTAGAGAGAACAAATACTCATAAACAATGCTGGTTACACAAGAAGTTCATCAGAAAATAGCTGAAAAACAGTGATAGAGGTAGGAGGCAGAGAATGCTAGACAGACAGGGGCAGGTCCACAGCAAAACCCCACCTTCAAGCCAAAAAGCCTGTAACCCGTGGCCAAAAGTCAGAATTTCTATCCCTGTTTGCCTGTTCTCTCCTGATTGGTTCTTTCTGAATATTGTCTTTTTACCAAACAAATATTGCCCCTATCCTGTGCCTATTAAGACCCCAGGTTCAGTCAGTAAGGGAGAGAAGTGGCTTGACTGGAGAGAAGAAGGACTCCTGGACTTTGGAGGAGAGAGGGCTGAACTTTGGAGAAGAGCTGGCCAGAGACAGCCAGACTTCAGGTAAAGATTATCTGCCCCTCCTGTCCCCTCTCCAGCTCCCTTCTACACTGAGAGCCACTTCCATTGCTAAATAAAATTTTCCGCCTCCAGCATCCTTCAAGTGACCTCATTCTTCTTGGACTCCAGACAAGAGCTCAGGATCCACCAAGTGGGGGTACCCAAAAAAGGCTGTCACACTGGCCCTTTTCCCTCAATGGAGAGCAGCTTCCCCACACAACAAGGCGAGGGACCCAGTGAGGTGATAACACACTGCTGTCCACAGACAGCAGAGCTAAGAGAGCATTGCAACACTCCCCCTCAGGCTTCCCGGATTGCAGGCACCCCAAACTGGGCACCACAGGGCCCACATAGAGCCTGCTCCTGCCATTGCCCAAAGCAGCCAGCCAGATTCCGCACTCACTCGCTCACACCTGGTCTGGCTAATCAGGCATTGCTAGCCCTCACACATTCCACCAGCCCAAGGCTCAGAAACTGAAGATGACTTAAGAAGAGCCTGAGCACCCTCCCAACACTGAACCAGGAAGAAACTGAATCCCTGAATATATCAATAATGAGTTCTGAAATTAAGACAGTCATAAATGCCTAACAAACCAAAAACAGGCCAGGACCAGAAGGAGTCACAGCTGAATTCTACCAGATATACAAAGAAGAGCTGGTACCATTCCTACTGAAACTATTCCAAATAATTGAGAAGAAGAGACTCCTTCCTAACTCATTCTATGAGGCCAGCATTATCATCCTGATACCAAAACCTGGCAGAGATACAATGAAAAAAGGAAACTTCAGGCCAATATCCTTGATGAACATCGATGCAAAAATCCTCCACAAAATACTGGCAAACCAAATGTAGCAGCACATCCAAAAGCTTATCAACCATGATCAAGTAGGCTTCATCCGTGGGATGCGAGTTTGTTTTAACACAAGCAAATCAATAAATGTGATTCATCATATAAACAGAACTAAAGGCAAAAACTACATAATTATCTTAATAGAGGAAAAAACTATTGATAAAATTCAACACCCATTCATGTTAAAAACTCTCAATAAATAGGTATTGAAGGAACATACCTCAAAATAATAAGGTTCATATATGACAAACCCACAACCAATATCATACTGAACAGGCAAAATCTGGAAGCATTCTCCTTGAAAACCGACACAAGACAAAGATGCCCTCTCTCTCCACTCTTATTCAACCTAGTATTGGAAGCCCTGGCCAGAGGAGTCAGGCAAGAGAAAGAAATAAAGGGCATCCAAACAGGAAGAGAGGAAGTCAAGCTCTCTTTGTTTGAAGACATGATCCTGTATCTAGAAAACACCATTGTCTCAGCCCAAAATCTTCTTAAACTGATAAACAACTTGAAAAGTCTCAGAATACAAAATTAATGTGCAAAAATCACTAGCATTCCTATGCACCAACAAGAGCCAAATCAGGAACTAAGTCCCATTCACAATTGCCACAAAAAGAACAAAATACCTAGGAATACAGCTCATTAGAGAGGTGAAAGATCTCTACAAGGAGTACTACAAACCACTGCTCAAACAAATCAGAGATGAAAGAAACAAATGCCAAAACATTCCATGCTCATGGATAGGAAGAATCAATATCGTGAAAATGGCCATACTGCCCAAAGCAATTTATAGATCCAACACTATTCCTATTAAACTACCATTGACATTCTTCACAGAACTCAGAAAAAAGAAACAACATTTTAAAATTCATATGGAACCAGAAAAGAGCTGGAATAACCAAGGCAATCCTAAGCAAAAAGAACAAACCTGGAGGCATCACACTACCCAACTTCAAAATATACTACAGGTCTACAGTAACCAAAAAAGCATGGTAGTGGTACAAAAACAGATACATAAACCAATGAAGCAGAATAGAGAACCCAGAAATAAGACCACACACCTACAACCATCTGATCTTTGGCAAACCTGACAGAAACAAGCAGTGGTGAAAGGATTCCCTATTCAACAAATGGTGCTATGAAAACTGACTAGCCATATGCAGAAGATTTAACCTGGACAAAATACCTTACGCCACATACAAAAATTAACTCAAGATGGATTAAAGACTTCAGTGTAAAATACAAAACTATGAAAATCCCAGAAGACAACCTAGGCAATACCATTCAGGACATAGACATGGGCAAAGATTTCATGATGAAGATGCCAAAAGCAATTGCAACAAAAACATAAATTAAAAAATGGGATCCAATTAAATTAAAGAGTTTCTGCCTAGCAAAACAAACTATCAACAGAGTAAAACGAAAACCTACAGAATGGGAGAAAATATTTGCAAACCATGCATATGACAAAGGTCTAATATCCAGCATCTATAAGAAACTTAAACAAATTTACAAGGAAAAAAAAACTATTAAAAAGTAGGCAAAGGACATGAGCAGATATTTCTCAAAAGAAGACATATATATAGTTAACAATGAAAAAAGATCAAATTACTAATCATTAGAGAAATGCAAATCGAAACCACAAGGAGATACTATTTCACACCAGTCAGAATGGCTATTATTAAAAAGTCAAAAAATAACAGATATCGGTGAGGTTGTAGAGAAAAAGGAACACTTATACACTGTTGGTGGGAGTGTAAATTAGTTCAACCATTATGGAAGACAGTGTGATGATTCCTCAAAGACCTTAAGATGGAAATACCATTCGGCCCAGCAATCCCATTACTGGATATATACCCAAAGGAATATAAATCATTCTATTATAAAGACACATAGGTGCATATGTTCATTGCAACACTATTTGCAATAGCAAGAACATGGAATCAACCTAAATGCCCATCAATGATAGACTGGATAAACAAAATGTGGTACATATACACCATGGAATATTATGCAGCCATAAAAAAAATGAGACCATGCCCTTTGCAGGGAGAGGGATAGAACTGGAGGCCATTATCCTTAGCAAACTAATACAGTAACAGAAAACCAAATACTACATGTTGTCACTTATAAGTAGGAGCTAAATGATGAGGATACATGGACATATAGAGGGGAAAAACACACACTGTGGCCTTCAGAGTAGGGAGGAAAGGAGGGAGAGGATCAGGAAAAATAACTAATGGGAACTAGGCTTAATACCTGGGTGGTGAAATAATCTGTACAACAAACCCCGACGACACAAGTTTACCTGTATAACAAACCTGCACGCATACCCCTGAACTTAGAGTAAAAGTTAGAAAAAAAAAAAAAAAAAAAGAGCCTGAGCCTGTCCTATCTTGAAATTCCAATTAAGAACTGGGTGTGGCTTATGAACTTCACGGCAGACATAACTAATTCAAAAAAGGCTAATATTGGAACTAAATCAGAGCCCTCCAAAACTCCATAAAATACTACAATATTACAATTTTAGATAGGTGAGCAAACTGTGAAAGCTCAAAGAGCTTCTCCATTCACTCAGGATATATCATTTCTTTGGAAAGGCTCAATTATTTAGATTAAAGCCTCCTAGAATCACCTACAAAGCTTTTAAAATATATTCCTGGGTCCCACATCAAACTTACTGAATCAGAATATCAGGTGGCAGTGCAAAGGAAATTATATGTTTTTAAAAGGACCTTGGAGAATTCTGATGATCTTTGTGACTCATATGTATGAATAAATGCAAAAGACTGCCAACAAGAGTCCACTGGTGAGAATTTTTTCCAAGAGTTGCATCCTTTCACCAGCTCTGACAGAGACAATGCCACTGCCCTGTTTAAATCACTAGTGTGGGGTTATCACTTAATTTCATGTGATCAAGTACTTTAGGTATCTGCTGGACCCAACCAAAACTAGCCCTTCATTGAGATGGTAGAGGCCATCTGGAGTCAGATACCTCTACTGCAGATGGTAATGGAATGGGGTCTTAAACTGGGCTTAGAGGATTTGAGAATGATGCAGTCAACTGTGGATATGTAGGAAATAGCTTACTAAATGGTTAAACAAAATGGAAACAAGATTGCAGCTATGACGCAGAGAGGTTTGGACAGTGACTAAGAACTCCTCTTCACTAAAGTAATGCCAGTTGTTCAGCAGCAATGGTTAGGCCAATGGCTTTGTTCCCCTCCCATTCCCTGGGTCTTAGAACTATCACCTTCCTTTGTCCTTTTGTGTGTAGCAGGGATTGAGACAGTGGAGGGCTAATTTTAAAGCTCTGGGACCAGAGTCTCATGATTATTATTTAAAGAATAATAGTTAACTTTTACTAAGCCCTTAGGACTGCTGGGTTTTGTCCTCAATTGTTTACAAGCATTATTTCATTTAATGAACAACTTTAGGTCATTTGAATGACTTGAGCTGCAAAGGAGTCTCTGATGATTTATTCTAAAGATCCAAAGTTTCTTGTCCTTATCGTCCAGTATATATGGAGGTTCCCTGCACGGTAAATGGCAAAAAGCTATTATTATTTACTCCAGCCCAGGCTGGAGTAAATGGCAAAAAGCTATTTTCACCTCCTTTTAGGGCAGCTTCAGAGGAAGTTTACTTGAATCACACCTTCCAGGATTTAGATTAGGTAAAGGATGAAGTTTCTGATAATAAGGATAGGTCTTTCACTGTGACTTGAGTGTCACATAACCCATTTGGTATCTTCTTCCATCTGAATAGCTGATGTCTACAAAATCAATTCAACTGGCTATATTTTGGCCAAAACAAACAGGAAGATGGTTACAGAATTGGATAAACCTTGCCATCAACTGCTTTTTTCTGTTATTTAAATACAACATAAGTTGCTAAACACTAGAATTAATAATAAGGAGAAGTTGGACTCTAAGGATTTTTTTATTGCATTTTAGGTTTTGGGGTACATGTGAAGAACCTGCAAGATTGTTGCATAGATACACACATGGCAGTGTGATGTGCTGCCTTCCTCCCCATCACCTATATCTGGCATTTCTCCCCATGCTATCTCTCCCCAACTCCCCACCCCCTGCTGTCCCTCCCCTATTTCCCCGCTACAGACCCCAGTGTGTGATGCTCCCCTCTCTGTGTCCATGTGTTCTCATTGTTCAACAACCACCTATAAGTGAGAACATGCAGTGTTTGATTTTCTGTTCTTGTGTCATTTTGCTGAGAATGATAGTTTCCAGAATGTGATGCCTTTTCTGAAGATGTTTTAAATGGGCCTTTGTCAAGAAGATAGGGGCAAGGAAAAAAGAACCAAGGTGTCTTCTTGGTGATTCTATCACATTCAGAAGAAACAGCAATTTCTTTTTGGTGCCTAGCATATCTTCGTCAAATTTAAAATGAGGAGCAATGTTGATGATTTGCCACAGGTTAAAGTAGAGAATGTATCACACTTTCATGTCATAGGACTCTTTTTTTTTTTTCTTTAGACAGAGTCTCTGTTGCCCAGGCTGGAGTGCAATGGCACAGTAACAGCTCACTGCAGCCTCGAACTCTTGAGTGCAAATAATCCTCTTGCCTCCCAAGTAGCTGGGAATACAGGCACATGGCTAACTGGTTTTATTTTTTATAGAAATAGGGATGTCTCTATGTCACCCAGGCTGGCCTCCAGCGATCCTCCCACCTGGGCCTCCTAAAGTGCTGGGATTATAGGTGAGCCACTACACCTGGCCAGAATTCTACTTTAGAACACTTTTACACGTGTTCTAAAGGCAAGCTGATCAAGAAACCTTAATTGGGGGGAGAAAAAACAAAACAGCAAACCACACCAAGTGTGTTTGCAAACCAGCATTTCCTAGAGCCATGTGGTTGCATTTTCGTCAAAATGCTGCCTTTGCAAAAATGGCTGACACAAGATATGGCCTCAATCCAGCCACTTCACCCTTCTCTTGCACAATGAACTTGGCTTTGAGTCAAAGTCCCAAGAAGCAAGAAGTTACCATTCCAGGCAGCTAAATATAGTAAGAGAAATGGAATACTCATTTTATTTTCAAGGCAAGCAGGACATTATAGGAAGCAAAACAAGAATTTGGGTTTGCTAGATCACTTAAATAACTATAAGAAAGACTTCTGTAGCCTAATTACTTCACAAGCACTAATAGCCAATGGAGAGTAATATACAACCCTCTGAATTGCGTGTTGTAACCCACAAGTCCAAACCATAAAGAACCAATGTCACATAATTTAAAAATAAAACATGTAAACAAGTTGGCAGGTTTGCTGAGCCTGACTTCTTGCCCAAGCTCTCCACAGTAGAGTGAAGAAAAGTCAGGATTTAAAGTCAAATAGCTAGGGTTCAACACCCAGCTCACTTCATCTCTCTCAACTTTTCTCCATATCTTTATCTGTAAAATGGGAATGATAATTATATCCACCTCATAGGATTACTGAGAGTATTAAATATTTCACTACATAAATGTTTGCTGGCATTAGAAAGATTTGCAGCACAGCTCTCTTCCAAATTTATCTTATTTTCAGCCTGTATCAGGAGAAGAAGCTATGGCAGTAATGGAATCAAATATCCCTTGGACCAGAAAAAAAATTTGTAAGCTCTACTGTAAAAAGTTTGCAGGTCTCTGTGCCTTAGAATCTTTTTAAATTCATCAGTTTCCTAGTGAGTATTACCAAGATCCTCCAACTGGTTCCCTCAGTCATATATAAGAGTTAAATAATTTTTAATGCCCCTCTCTCAATGCCAAATCTTTGGAAATTCACTGGGCATAAAGGGTGGATCAACATGACTACATTATTAGTCAGAGAACAAACATTCTTAGTAAGTAATTTGATTTTCTCCCAAAGATTAAATACGTTCCCACCTGTGGAGACTAATGGGCTCCTGGGATCTTTTTCTATGTATTTAACAACGAGATAACTAAGTGGCAAGGTCAATAATTAGACAGCAGGTGCAAGGAACCAACTAACTTCTTTACAAATAGTTTTTCCGTAAGGGAAATAAGGCATGCCTGTAAAACAATAGCTCTGTAATCTGAAACAGGAGGAGAGGAAGATTGCCAACCAGGAATAGGTTCTAGTAGAGCAATCAGCTCAAACTCTAATCTTCACAGGGAATGGAGTTCAAGACACCAACTCCTTGGAGCTTGGTGGCCCAGGCAAAAATCCTAGGACCCAACTTCGAATACTTTCTTCTCTCAATCTACCAAATCTAAACAATTACCCTAGTGATTTTACCTTTGAAATAAATTTATAGTTTCTTCTTCTTTTCTATCTCTACTTATCTCTGTCATTTTACCATCTTCTGCCTAGATACTCAGGGGCTCCATAAGTCATTTTCCAGACCCTTCAAATGCATATTGCCAAACATTGCCCAAGTGACAGTATCAAACAGACCCCTGGTAAGACATGCTGTAGCTCAGAATGCAAGGTCCAGCTCCCTGTGGTCTCTAAGTCTGACCAATCTACCTCACTTTTAAGGTCCTGCATAATCTTACCACACCCTACCAACTGGGCTTATTTTCCAGTCAGACTGGCTTCCTCGCCAGGCACCCATGAACCTGCAAGACACACTCCACCCTGCACATTGTCCCTTCACTGCTTCACAGCTGCTGCTCGCTCTTAGTGGAATGCTCTGCTTCTCCAAATGCATATAAAGCCATACTCATTCTTCAGGAACTAGATTTAACCTTTTCTTCCTCCTGCACTGCTCAATAAACATTTTCTCTGTACCATGTACTCTATCACTTAACAAAACAGCTGTATATTGTTCACTTATTTCATATATGCCCTAGACTTGTCTCCATAACTAGATAATGAATTGGGTCACTGAATGCCGATCCTCATGCCAAATATGATCCCAAACACATCTAGTTCATCCCTCAATTTTTTCTTTTAATTTGATAAATGTGACACAACCCCCAGCACTGCCTATAGAATTTCCTCAATGAAATAAATCTTCAGCCATCAATCTTTAAACTATTTATATTAAGAATAAAAATATCAGAATATGTGTCAGTAAAACCTGTAAATCTTGACTGTAGGAAGAAAGGCATTGAGAGAATTGGAGAAATCGCTGAACAGTGATTAAGGAGATCTAGCTGCTAGGCCCCACCCTGCCACTAAATAGCTCTGTGATCCTAGTCAAGCTACACAGTGTCTCTCCAAAATGAAGGGGTTGGAATGGGTGACACAATGGTCTCTTCTAGCTCTTTCTATGACTGTAAAGCTGCCAATGTGGCATTAGAGCCTGCTTTGATCATCTCTGAAAAGTAGAATTTAAGAGGTTTTTCTTCAGGAAATAGAAAAGCTCTAGGGCCTTCCCTTTATAATCACAATATTAGTTAGGAATGTTGGCCTCAAATTATTTTCCTTTATTAGACACTGTTATAGTAATTTTCTAGGTCAAATACAAAAGAGACAATGGGTTAATTTTCACTGTCTGAAAGTTAACATGTATATTTTAAACCAACTTAGTAATGGCTTATCATAAATTTGGGTGTCATGAAGCTACATGATGCAGCTACATGAAAACTTAAAATAAGCCTAACTCAAGTTTGGAAGGGGAAGAGTTGAAGGATGCATATTGAATGCCGTGTTGGAGACCTAAGATAATTCTATACATAAATCCTGAAAGAGCAAATGTTTTTCCTACTTTCTAGTCAAATGTGTATTTTAAGCAGTAAGAAATGCTAACAAAATCTGCCATAAATTCCTGAGAATTTTTTTCTTTCTTTTTATTTTCTAGTGGTCTTGAGGATAAGAGCATCTCTTTGAAAGAATTAAAAACAGAATTCAATTTATAATAAGGTACCTGTGAAAGATAATTTATAAAGCAATACATAGATGCAGTAGAGTTTTCTATGAGAAAGAAGGATAGACAAGAAGGAAACGATGTTAAAGGCGTATATTCAAAAGATGCCAGTCAAATGAGAATGGTAAGTGTGTCATAAAATTAGTCACAGTGTGATTCTGCTTTGGGAATTTCATTCATTCATTTGTCATTCATTTATTCATCAAGTGCTTAGGTCATGTGCTGGGCACTTAGGTTATGACAAAGGGAAAGACTTTCCCTGTAAGAACTCACCATCAAATGGACACAACCAAGGTCTGAGTTAGTACTGCCCCTGACTGAGTGCTCACTGTGTGCCAGGTACTGAGCACACCAGCCCCATGAGGCAGGTGCCATTGTTATTCTTGTATAACATGAAGAAATCACAGCTTTAAGAGATTCAGGGACAGGTACGATATCTCATGCCTGTAATCCCAGCACTTTGGGAGGCCAAGGCAGAAGGATCACTTGAGTCCAGGAGCTTGAGACTAGCCTGGGCAACATAGTAAAACACTGTCTCTACTAAAAATACAAAAATTAGCTGGGCATGGTGGTGCACACCTATAGTCCCAGCTACCTGGGGGGCTGAGGTGGAAGGATCACTTGAGCCTGGGAGGGGGAAGCTGCAGTGAGCCCTGAACATGCCACTGCACTCCAGCCTGGGTGACAGACAGAGTGAGATCCTATCTCAAAAAAGAAAAAAAAAAAAAAAAGATCAGGCACAGTAACTCACACCTGTAATCCCAGCACTTTGGGAGGCCAAGACAGGTGGATCACCTGAGGTCAGGAGTTTGGGACCAGTCTGGCCAACATGGCGAAACCCTGTCTTTACTAAAAATACAGAAACATTAGCCAGGCATGGTGGCATGCCCCTGTAATCCCCGCTACTTGGGAGGCTGAGGTAGGAGAATTGCTTGAACCTGGGAGGCAGAGGTGGAAATGAGCTGAGCTTGTGCCACTGCACTCTAGCCTGGGTGACAGAGCAAGGCTCTGTCTTTAAAAAAAAAAAAATCAGTAACTTGCCTGAGGTCACCCAGCTAAAAATGAGCAAGGCTGGCTTTCAAATCCAGGTCTGTCTCCAGAGCCAGCAGCCTCCACCCCAGTACTACACTACAAACAGATGGCGTGGTGCAGTAAGTAATAATGGAGACAGGTGCAATGTACCGTAATGTACTGTGTCCCCAGGCATCTCTCTCCTCACCAAGATGTACCTGGAAACCTGCACACAGGAACAAATTCTGAAAGCTGGGAAGAATGGATGGGCAAAGGGTCTCTCACTGGAGCTCAGAAGAACTCAGTCCTCCTCTGTGAACTCGAGGCCATGACCTCAAGCTTCAGCAGCATCTGAAGTCAATGGTATAACGACCCAGCATGTGGTATACAGCAACTAGGTGGAGGCCACAGGGAGACCAAAGCAAAACACTTTAGTTGCTTCCCGTTCTCTGCTGATCTCCCAAAAGAAACACACACACACACACACACACACACACACACACACTCCATTCCACAGAAGTTCCCTCAGAAGGTACTTTATTTTAAAAATATCCTCTTTTTCTCACCAACACAGACATAATTTTTTATATATTTATAAAAACAAAACATTAAAAAAATCTTTAAAACAGTGTTTAACCTCTTCCAGAAAGTAAAGGCCCCAGGAGACCTTGGGGAAAAAGATGGTAGGTAGCTGCATGGCTGTTTGGTCCCCCTGAGCTAAACAGCTGCCAGAATGAAGAGGACCCCAGAGAGGCCTAAGGATCACAGCCATTAAGAAGTGTGAAGCTAGCTTGGGGAGCTCTGGGGAGGATGCTGCCAGCTCAGTGGGATCTAATGGCCCCATCTGCACTAAAGCTCAGAGACTGTTTTAAATCATAACACTGGTGAAGCGTTTTGTTTATTTGCTTTGTGGTACCTTTTTGTATCTTTTTGTTTGTTTAACTTAGTAAGCCATATAACCTTCAGTCAGCTGCAAGAGGAAGACATGCTCTCAAGAAGGACAAAGGAACAAGTTTTGGCGTTCGTAAGGTACTAGAGACTATCTCACCAGCGTGACATCCTGAAGCCTTGCAAGGAGAAGGGAATTAGCTCTCATCAAGGCTTGATTAAGGATTATGGCCTAGGCATCATCCTAGGGACCTTACTTATTCAACCTTCACAATAACTTTTGAGATATTATTAACCTCTGTTATGGAGGGAAGAAAAAAAATCAGATTAGCACACTGGGTTACCACCAAATAATTTGCTGAGTGTCACACAGCTAATCAGTGGGGGAGGAACTAAAGGTCTGACTCCAAAGCCCAATTAGAAAATCCTTTCTGTGGAAAGCAAGCAATAAGAAGAAATACAAATAAGAAGATGAAAAATCAACATCTTCTATTTACTTATTGTTTATTTATGTTTATTTGAAGAAGAATTATATGGACAAGAGAAAAATTTTAAGTTTTATAAAAAAGCATACAGTGAAAAGTAAGACTCCTTCAACTCTTCTGTCTTAATTTCCCAATTCCTTTCATCAGAGGCAACTGTCGGTAATAGTATGTCAAGAAAGGCTACACATATACAAACAATAACACACACATGTGTACATACAGCGCTTTTAAAACAGAGATGGCAGTATTGGTCTTCCCCTTCTTTGATACCTAGCATATATATATATATTTTTTTCTTTTTTATATTTCCACCTAGATTTCAGAGGAGATACCTAGTATATTTTAGAAATTTTCCATATTGGAACATTTAGACCCACCTTATTCTTTTAATAATTATTAAAATAATCTATTATATGGATATATGAGAATTTATTTAACTAGTCCTCTATTAGTGGGCCTTTTGTTAAATTGTTTTCAATCTTTTGCTTTGTAGTTAATACTATATAAATATCCCTGTACGTTCTTCCTTGAACACATATGCTAGTATACTTTCGAGATACATTCTTAGAAGTAAAATTCCTCCCTCAAAAGTATGTGCATTTTAAATCTTGATAAATATAACAAAATTGCCTCCAGAAGGGTATTCACTGGTTTATAATCCTTAAAATATATATTCATACCTGCTTCCTCCACTGTTACAAAACAGCGTTGCATTCTGTGTTTTTTAAAAAAGCACCTATGTGTTCATCTACTCCTTTAAAAGTCATATACTTTCTTCAGAGCAAAGAGGGGAAACCTATTTATTCAGGACTGGGCATTATATTCCTAGAGTTAGAAGAAAAAAAAAATTTTTTTGGAGCTTCTTGTACTGCAAAGGATGCTGACTGAAAGCATCTGATCCCCAATTAGATGATGTTGGCAAAGTAGGAAAATGGAATAAATCCCTGAAAACAAGCAGTTGGCTGTAACTAATCACCTCAATCCACCAGAGCACTGTCAGAGTCACCCCTGGGTATCCCAGCAACTCTATCAGCCTGCCGCACAACAAGGCCAGGCCAGGTTGTGATCCAGGAAGGGATGCCTGCCCCAAGCAAGAGGATTCAAAATCCAGTGTCTGTCCCTGCTTGTTGGGAAAAAAGATCATAGGGAGGGACAATACATCAGAAACCTAAGACTAAAGATAGACAAGTATTGGGCAGTGCTTCCTGATGTACTGAAACAAAAGGAAAATGGATATTCTGGAAAAATGAAACACCCTACATTGTATTTTCCAATATAGAAACTTTCTAGAGTGAATACATTCCTAATGGATTTGCAACACTAAGATCTTCATCCAGTGGGGTAGTCCAGTCCAAACTGTAAAATCCAGGCAGAAATCCTGGGCTTCAGAGGCTGAGAGAATTGTGAACCACATATTCATTCTTTGTCTTAGCTTTCCTTACTTGAGTCTGCTAAAAGCCTGGGTCTGCCATCATTTCAGGATGCAAATATAAAATGTTCCCCTTCTATTTGGCAACAAACTTGCTGAGGTGTTGATTTTCAAGATCTGGGAAAAAGAATATACTGGCAGCCATGCCCTGGAAAGGACATAGAGAAACAGCCGTGGCTTAGACGGGCATCGAGGGTTAACTGACATGAGAGGTAATTTGTCTCTGGAGGGAGTGATGAGGTCCCACTTGCAGTCATATTAATGGATCATTTGTAGCCTGGCTTTATTTTTGAGCATGTGTACAAATATTACACAACTAAAACAAGTAAATACACATTACTAACACCACCTGTCAAAGATTTTTAAACCAGGTGGTTGCTGTATAGAGCAGAGTATTTTAACCACTTAGGCGCCCTCCAGCAAGCAGCAGAATGCCTTGTAATTATTACTTGTGTTTTTCCCAATTAGCAACCAACAGCATATTGTCATGGAGGCATTGTTGGGAGTTGTTTGCCTCTATGCAGATGCATTCTGATACTTAAGTGTAGGTTTCCTGTCTTGATACATGTTATTATAAAAATTACAGGGCCGAAAGAATGATTTCAGATGAACTTGTTTCAATCCATCTGATCTGAAGCAGCATCTGGGTCAGCTTCACAGTTGGAGCCTGCTGGGTAGAGGTTGCTGCTGCCCAGCCTGCATCCTGTCAGCTATATATAAAAGTTAACCTGATTTGCCATCGTTAGCTCTACTCCTCTGAAATCTCGCCAAATCAGTCACTAATTCATTCTCAAGTACCATCCATCACCACTCAGATGAGCTTTGCCTCATCCTCATTGATTGAGTTTGATTGAGTGACTGATTGATTTCTTATTAGTCTGTCATCCAGACAGAGGAAAAAATAATTTGGAACACTCATCTTCATATTGAATTCCAGGGGTCATTTAGCTCAATGTAGATTTCCATGATTTATCTGTCTCCCTCCATTCCACTGACACTGCGTTTTTTCTATTATGAACTTCTGGTATAGGGAAAGGTTTCATAAGCAAGAATGAACAACAATCTATGAAGAATAGAACGATGAAAAAAATAGAATCTTAAAAAAATGGAAAAAATCAAACTGAAGTTTGAATTTTAAGAATATTGATTTTTCAAGTTTTAGGTGAAATATGTAAAAAATAAATGCACACACGCTCTTAGCTCTCTATGTTATATACTCCATTATACACTTTGGGAAAAAATGTAAATGAAACTTCTGATGATGAAATAACCAAATCCATAAACTGAATCTATCAAAATGTTATGCTACAGGGTTTCTCTCCACCAACACTTACGGAATGCTATCTAATATCAGAGTTACATGAAAACAAATCATGTAACTATTGAGCAAGTTGTTCTAAGTTCCTACAAGTGGGAAATCTCTGGATAACCTAGAATCTATCCTTGTCTACCAACAGCTTTTAGAGTTGCTACTTTTGCCTGCATGCCCTTTAAACTATATTTTGTTTCAGAGAGGTTTTAACCAAGACAGGTAGTAGGAATGTTTACTAAAATAAAAAGTAGACCTCAACCAAATATGTCTGCACTAATATCTTACAGATATGTATTTCATTAAGTAGTAGTAGCTTGATACTACTTGAAGCAAATTTGAAGGCATATTAGAAGGGTAGGGCTAACCATCTCATGTAGAAGTTACCCCAAAAGTCAACTAATTCACCTGGTTTATCCCAGTATTTTACCCAGGTTTACACAGGCAGGTAGAAACAGAGCTGAGACAAAGCTCAGGACATCTAACTCTCAGTCTATCTGGAGCAAAAGAATGGTGTCAAAGGAATCGTTTTTTAGGACTCTGGACAGTATTAACTCAAACTTAATGATGCAAGTGTTTAAATAGATTTTTAGAGCTTTTAAAAATTCATTCATTTCCTCTTTGCTTTCCTGCTTTGGTCTAAAAAGTGATCTGAGGTAGTTTATAGAGCTACATGCAATGCAACCTCATAAAGATTTACATCAAGAGAAAAAAATATTTCCCAACACTTTAGAAATATCCATTTGCCACAGGAAAACATACTCTTATTACAAGAAATTCTGACAATATTTTTACAAATTGAGAATAATCTGTTAATTATTGAGGCTTCACCATCCTACTTTGTGATGCGCTACTAAGAAGTAGCTTATTCAAACTAATTTTGAGTTATTTATTACAATCGGCCCTCCATTTGCAGGTTCTGCATTCTAGGATTCATCCAGCTACAGATCTAAAAGATTAAAAAATAAAATAAAATAAAAACCAACAGTACAACAGGAAATACAAGTTAAAAAACACAGGATGACAAATATTTAAATAGTACTTCTATTGTATTAGATATTATAAGTAATCTAGAGATGATTTAAAATATACGGGAAAATGTACATAGGTCATATATAAACACTACACTGTTTTCTATTACAGCCTTGAGCATTCATTCATTTTAGTATCTGAAGGGAGGTCCTGGAACCAATCCCTTGTGGATACAGAGGGATGATGGGTACCACTATATTCCTTACTCTCATTTTACAATTTCTAGAAAAGTTTGAAATCCAGAGACATTGCCAACACAAAGACATACTATAAATGAGTTCTGGACAAGATATGAATGTTAATTATGTAAATAGCCAGTACACTAAAAAGTCAGTAGCTGACCCAAGACCCCTGCCTGATCCAGCAGCATCTCTGACCTTCAAGCTGCCCAAGCCCATGAGTGACAGCTGCTGATGGGCTTGAGAAGTCCTGAAGGGACCTGGCACATTTCACATCTAGTAAAGCTCATGAAACTACAATTATTGAACACAGGGCATTGTTTAAAAATTGTTGTAATTTAGGAATGTGACAGTTTATATGTTCCTCAATATTTGACTTTCAAGGTATTATTTACAACCTCAGTTCTTAGCCCTCTAAGACTGAACAATATGTATGCTGCCAGTGGATGAAATCATTGCTGCTGACAGCAGTGCAAATAATGTTTATAATTTGGGGTCACAAATTTGCTTTCATAATAAATGTCTCAATTTAAAATTATAAGTGCTCATTTGTTTCTCAAGAACTAGTTCAGGTGTCACCTCCACTGAGTCCTCAGGCAGTTCGTTTTTGTTTCTCTATTATACTATTCTTCACACTGTGTTGTAATCATGTAATTTATTTGCTTATATGTCTGTGTTGCTTCCCTGACTGGTAGAATTTCTGACAGGAAGAGGATAGGGTTGTGTTTTTGTTTTTTTAATTGATAGACAGTAGACAGTCAATAAGTACCTAATGGAAGAATAAATGTCATTTTGATAAAAGTGCACAGTGTTTTAAGCTGTTTTCTTTCAATGGACTGTGCTAGGATCAGGAGATGACTTCTCAGAGCTGTGGGATTCCTCCGGGTTAAGTACAGGCTCAGGAGTCTCTAGCTTCAATGTTAGAGGAGAAGGTAGCTGGAATGGGGTAGCAAAATTCAAAATCAAAGATTTCAGGGCCCACTTGAGGTACATTCAGGTGTACCCTGCCCTCCTCTAGCCAAGGGCTGGAGACCTGACCAAGGATAGGCCATTCAGACTCCTCTCCCTGGAATATGACCTTTGAGCAGAGGAACAGGGGTAACTGGCCCTGAAGTGACCATTGGGCTATCCTTGCTTCCCAGCCTCACAGTGGCTTTTACTTCCTAGTCTAAGTCTCCTTCCTTGCCTTTCTTCTGGTTAAGTTTCCCCACTTCCAATAAATTATTTCTCTGATCCAATTAGCCAGATGTGGATTCTGGTGCCTGCAACCAACAAATGGTAACTGATAGAATCAGTGAATTGAAAATTAAAATACAGTCTGATTTATCCAAAAGCCTAACAAGAAGAAGTAACTCTGGACATCTCCAATCTATTCCCCGGGATCTTTTTATCTCTATTAACTCATTCCACAATCTAGGTAAGTAGAATGAAGAATCTCAATCCCTCTTTGAATATTCATCCTGTTCTTAAAATAACCCAGTTTCTCACATTCATCCCACTGGCCAGCCCCAACATACCTTGCCTACTAAAGCAACCCACAGGTTTCAAGATCCCTGCAGTGATCAGCCCTAACCTTCCTGTTTTGTTGTAACTACCCACCCACTCTGCCATAACAATATTAGAACTTTTTATTATTGTTATTATTACAAGATTTCCAAGTCAGTCATATGTCATTAGCCCACTGCTAACCAGTTGTTTTATCTCTGGTTCACCAGCAATCATAGGAAGCCTAATTATAATGTTTTATTTAACAATTGCATAGTTTTTACTATGCACCAGGCATTGTTCTAAGTGCTTTACACATTTTAACTCATTTAATCCTTATTTTTAAAACCCCATAAAATAGAAACATCTTTAGAAGTTTGGCAACATCTTTAGAAGCTTGCCAAAAGTCTCGTAAACAGCAGAATCAGGATTCAAATGCAAGTAGTCTGGCTCCAAGTCTGTGCTCCGAATCACCACACCATGGTTTTGAGATGATGGGTTTATTGCATGGCCAATTAAAGGGAAGGGCTAATCGTATTTTCATCTGCAGCAGCTGACAGGGTACACTGACAGGGAAATGAGATTAGTCCCCATATGTCAAAAATCTAAAAATATCAAGTCAATTTATGGTGCCCTCCAGACCTCCTACTTTCTAAACACCATGGAAACAAGCCAAAGCAATTCTACAGTGGTTTCCATTCACATTGAGAAAATTCTCATGCCCTGGTGGTAGGTGCTTTTCTTCTTTAATTGACCTAGAATAGACATATTAATTTTCTAGAAAGCTTGAAATGTAAATCCAGCAGTAAACTTTTACCCCTTGTTTTAGACCAGTGGGTCACCACTTCTGGGAAAGGGAGGGAGGATGCTGCTGCACTGGCACAATTCGAGCTGTACCCCGTGGCTGACTTGCTAACTTCTCTCTCTTTGGTTCAAGACCACAGATGAAGTGATAAAACACTGACTATGGGTATGGATGAAACACTGAGACCAGGTGGTCAGATCTCTCCGGGACACAATGTCGCTCCTCTCTCTAGGATTGTTAAACCATCATAAACCCTGCTTCAGAGTATTTTTATTGTCTTTTTGGTATTTCAAGAGGCAATTAAAGTTTATTGTAGTCATAATAGTCTTGCTGCATTATATGAAGATTTTTACTTTCCTTGAATCTTTACAAGTTTTCTGGAAGAGCAAATAAAGCAATAATTTGCATATTGAGTATCTCAATTTACCTGTTTAGAACTAACTCCAATAATTTCTTCTCCAACTAAGTGCTACAATCTAAACAGATGGCTCATGGTTTCATGAAAGCCAAATATCCTATGCTATAGAGAACATTGAGTGAAATAATAAGACAGAGTATTGATATCAATTGTTTCTAAATATTTTTAATTTAGTGTTCCTAAAATCCAGGTAAATTTTAATGTTTCTAAAGTTAGGGTGAATGATAACTGAAAGTTAATAGTGGGTATCTGTAGGGGGTGAAATTCTAATTTTTAAATTCTAATTTCTTTCTTGCCCTTTTCTGATTTTAAATTTTTTCTACAAAGAACATATATTTCTTTTTTAAAAAGCTCTTCCTCCCTCTTAAGGAGAATATATTTCTGTTATAAATACATCAGGCAGCATTATAAAGAAGCTTTATTATACTTGTGGGATCATGGTCATACTGCACTAGGTACTTTAAAAAATGTATAACTAAAAATAAAAGTAAAATGAACAGAGAATACTTTGCTTTTCATTTTGGAAGCAGTAAAGCAAGATACATGTATAAATTTACTAAAATTAGTAAAAATGAATTTTCCTTCTTATTCCATAGTTTAGAAAGTAAGAGAAAACTAAAATTAGTAAAAATGAATTTTCCTTCTTATTCCATAGTTTAGAAAGTAAGAGAAAACTCTTCATTTTCACCTGGTAAGGTGGTCTGATGTCAGAGGACCTAGAGTGTGAATGAATGACAGATCTGCCTTCTGCTGCTCATGAATTGGCTCTGTAAGTTCCTCGTGCCATGCTTTTTCTCAGCTGCAAAATGGAGAAAATTATGCCTAGTCCATAGGGCTGTGAAAGCACCTAGGTTAGGTTGTGGCACATAACAGCCAACCAATAAATGTCCATTTACTCATTTAAAAAGCTTACTGTAGGCCTCCTCTGTGTCAGCACTTGCAAGATGCAGAAACAAATAAAAAAGAAAGACTTTGTGCCTTCCCTCAAAGAGCTTACAATACAGACTTAGACAAGAAATCATTTACAATGGAAAAGTTTTAGAAGGGCTAGATATCTTTACTTAAATTTTTAAGAATTCTAACAAAGTATCTTAACTTTAACAATGGAGTTCCATTTCTCCAGGCTGTAGAAACTTCATCTGCTGATCCGGGATCTCTCTGTCTTTCTGAATCAGGCTGGGAGTGGGTAAGCATCTGTTTATTTGCTGAGTTGTCCTCCACCTGGTCTTCAGTAGTCAGTCTATGCAGGTCACTGCTGATTCTATTTATGTTCCCTATCAAAAGTACACCGGAGCCCAACTCTCTAGAAACAAACTCGCTTGCCCCTTTAAGAAACATGGGATCATTCTGTTCTCTCACACCACACCGGGCTTCAGGAAACTCAACAAGATTATCCTCTTCCTTTTCCCACTTCTGTGCTCCTCCTGACCACAAGAATATTGTTCTCTGATCCCATGCCATGCTGGGCTCTATGAGACTTCACAAGCTCCCTCAGGCCTGTCCACCTGGACACCATGTGCAGCCATTTCTACTCTGAGTTGTTCTTACCTCCCTTGGCCCTACACAGGAAAGAAAACCTGGATTCCCTCTGTGCTCAGATTCTATATACCTCTTGGCAAGCTCTGTTACTCTCCTACTCCCTGAGCTGAGCTTGGGGAAAGGAAAAGGCAGAGAATCTCACTCCTTTGTCAGAGACCCACAGTATCAACTCAACCTTTGCTTACTCTGTCCAGAGAACATTCTGTCCTCTGGAGCATGTAACCTTTACTGGGCATGATTTATTCCAGTCATCATTTTATCTGAGCACATGGGCCTTTTGCTTCCCTACAGGACCCAGATTTTTGAAACTTACAATCCAAAAAGAGAAAGTGTTAACTCTTCTTTGTGCATCGAAAATACAATACCAAAGCTGAAAACATATAAAAGTTATCAGTTAAGGCTTCAGCTCTTATCCTACCACATAATGCAGGAGCTAAGATAGTTCAAAGGAAAATTGTGCCCAGCTCAGCTGGGGGACTTGGGGAAGGCTTTAAAGAGAGGGCCCAGCCAGAACTGAGTCTCCTAGGGTGAATTAGAGCTCAACTCAACAATCAGAAAAGGCGAGGAGGTCATTCCACACAGAGGGAACAACATGTGCAAAGTCACAGTTAGATGAGTCAGGATTTAAACTTATCTCCCACAATTGTCTAAGCCACATAAATCATATCTCATTTTGAGAATGGAATAAGCACAGACATAATTGTTGGAACTGGAAGGTACTTTGGGATCATCTAATCTAATCCCTGCATGTAACAGAAAAGGACATTGAGGTCCAAAATGATGACCTTTAATCTAACATTCAAAAAAAGTAAGACTAAATTCAGACTCTTTTATCTATGGTCAGGAGCTTTACTCTCAATTTGCCCTGCCAAACCATCTCCTTTGAGCCAAAATGAGCATGAATTATATCAATAGTTGTAATAAGCTTAGTAGTGAGATCTTTGTCAAGGTTCAAGAAGAAAAGCAGTTATCGTGCAATAATTGCATTAATGTTTGTAAAAGAGAAGCTTCTGTTTTCCAGGAAAGTATCCTAGTAAGATAATTTATGAAGAATGTATTATATATGGGTATCAGAATGCTGTACTTGTATTAGGTCCTTTAATGCCCATAACATCTCTTCAAAGTATATACTATTATTTATACCCATTTTACAGATGAGAAAACTGAGGCACAGAAAGTTAAGTAATTTGTCCTAGGTTATATAGCTAATAAGTGGTAGGCCGGTAATAGGTAGTCAAACCTATTAAAAATCATGCTTTTAACCACTACAACATCATATTTCTCTTCATGCTGTTATTCAACCTATAGATATACTACAAATACACTTACAAAAGCACACAAATGCACACATGGGTACATATAAGGCTGTTCATGCAGTTGGGTTTGCTTTTTAAAAGACCAGGAATAGGCTGGGCACAGTGGCTCACGCCTGTAATCCCAACCCTTTGGGAGGCCGAACTGGGTGGATCACCTGAGGTCAGGAGTTTGAGACCAGCCTGGCCAACATGGTGAAACCCCGTCTCTACTAAAAATACAAAAAAATTCAGCCGGGTGTCATGGCAGTCACCTGTAATCCCAGCTACTTGGGAGGCTGAGGCAGGAGAATTGCGTGAACTCGGGAGGCGGAGGTTGCAATGAGCTGAGATTGTATCACTGTACTCCAGCCTGAGTGACAGAGCAACACTCTGTCTCAAAAAAAAAAAAAAAAAAAGACTAGGAATAACCTAAATACCTATTATTAGAGGCCTACTTTAATAAATTAAGGCATATCCTCTTCATAGGGCCACAAAAGAACAGGATAAAGCTACTTGTGTTGATGCAGAACAATTTCTAAGAAACAAAACATGGTTAAGTTAAAAATAATAATACCAAGATGTATATAGTATGTTTCTAATTGAGTTTTCTTAAAGGTTGCTATATAAACAATATTTAAGTTTGATTATGTAGAGAGTGTTTCTGGAAGAGTACTAGCAAGTACTTAGTAGTGGTTGTCTCTGAAGGGAGACAGAGAGAACTAGGGATGTGAAATGAGAAGGAAATTCATTTTTCCTTGTATACCTTTATTTAATTTACACTTTTTACTATGTACAAATAAGAGTTATCCAGACTCTACAAACTACATTTTTTATCAACTAATACAATTTTTTTATCCTAAGATATCTCTTCAAGCTTAAGAATTAGTAAAGAACATACTCAATAGTGTTTTCAAACACACAAATTATTATGTTTGTATTTACCTATAAGATAGCTCTTTAAAAATACTGGCCTTCCTAACCCTTGCCAGGATATTGAATCATTTCTGACTCACAAGAGAAAAAGAGAAATAGTCAAATGAGTAACAAGCCTGATGCCATTTGACAAGTGGGAGCTCAGGACAAGGAGTGTGGGTGGGAAGTGAAATGAAGGGGCCCAGGGCGAAGTACCAAAGAGGTAGGTCTGAGTACTGCTAAGATCCCTGCAGTTCTGGGACCTACCTCTTTGGTAGGAAGCTCCATCCCTGTTGTTCAAGACAGGGGCTCAAAATTCAGAATATATGAGTTGTAAGATGTAAAAAACAGCCTTCCTATCACTGAAATAGGTTTTTTTAAAAAAACTTTAAGTGCAGGGGTACATATACAGGTTTGTTATATAGGTAAACTTGTATCATGGGGTTTTGTTGTACAGATTATTTTCTCACTCAGGTATTAAATCTAGAACCCATTAGTTATTTTTCCTGATCCTCTCCCACCTCCCACCCAGCACCCTCCAAAAGGCCCCAGTATGTGTTATTCCCCTCTATGTGTCCATATGTTCTCATCATTTAGCTCCCACTTATAAGTGAGAACAAGTGATAATTGGTTTTCCGTTCCTGTTTTAGTTTGCTAAGGATAATGGTTTCCATTTCCATCCATGTCACTGTGAAATACATTCTTAAATCTCCACAGACACCGCAAACCATCATCAATACCCACAAGACAAATTATGCTTAGTGATTGAATTAACTTGACATTAAGTGCTCTAGCTACTTTCTTTCCGCTTGTTCTTTCTTGGTTTGTTTCATTGTGTTCTATAACTATTAATTCGATTTTTAAAAGTTTTATCAACAGGGTGAAACCCTGTCTCTACTAAAAGTATGAAAAAACCAGGCATGGTGGCATATGCCTGTAATCCCAGCTACTTGGGAGGCTGAGGCAGGAGAATCACTTGAATCTGGGAGACGGAGGCTGCAGTGAGCCGAGATTGCATCACTGCACTCCAGCCTGGGCAATAAGAGTGAAACTCCGTCTCAAAAAAAAAAAAACTTAATCAGATATTCATGAAAATTTACCCGTCTTTAAGAGTCACCAAGCTCCCCTTAATTAATTAGGAAGCTGTAGGCTGGGCGTGGTGGCTCACACCTGTAATCCCAGCACTTTGGGAGGCCAAGGCAGGTGGATCACAATGTCAGCGGTTCAAGACCAACCTGGCCAACGTAGTTAAACCATGCCTTTACTAAAAATACAAACATTAGCTGGGCATGGTGGCACGTGCCTATAGTCCCATTTACTTGGGAAGCTGAGAGAGTAGAATTGCTTGAACCTGGGAGGCAGAGGTTGTGGTGATCCAAGACTGTGCCACTGTACTCCAGCCCGGGTAACAGAACAAGACTCCATCTCAAAAAATAATAATAATAAAGAATACATAAACTAGGATGCTGTGTATTTAGGTAGACTTGAGTGGCCTGAGAAAGAAGAGGAGTGTTAAGGAATAAATGTTTGTGTCCCTCCCAAAATTCATATGTTGATGCCCCAGTGTCGTGGTGTCTAGAGACGGGGCCTCTGGAAGGTAGTTAGGTTTAGATAAGGACATGAGGGTTGGGCTGTCATGATGGAATTAGTATCTTTATAATAAGAGGCACAAGAGAGCTTGTGCTGTCTCTCCTTCTGCCATGTGAGGACAGAGCAAGAAGCAAGATAATTTCTTTATTATACAAATTTAATAGTTACATCAGCTAAATGTAAAATGGTTTCAGATAAATCTCACCTAAGAAAAAAATGTTCTAATGCTCCTGGTCTGAAGATTACTATAGCATAGGTCGTCAAGTATCCAGTAGTCAAAGTGTACTGTTCCTTAGAGAAATTATAAAACAGATTAAACAAGTTAGCTCATCTTATGTCGAGGCTGGATAATTTATAAAGAAAAGAAGTTATTTGGCTCATGGTTCTGTAGACTGCACACGAAACATGACACCAGCATCTGCTTCTGGTGAGGGCATCAGGCTGCCTCCACTCATGGTGGAAGGGGAAGGGGAGCCAGTGTGTGCAGATTGCACGGCAAGAGAGGAAGCAAGAAAGGTAGAAGGAAGGCGTCAGACTCTTCAACAATCAGTTCTTTCAGGAATTAATAGAGGAAGAACTCACAAACTCCCTCCCCACATCAGGAAGGACATTAATCTATTCATGAGGGATCCCCCCGCAAGGCCCAAACACCCCCACAATTTCAACATGAAGTTTGGGTGGATCAAATATCCAAATGATAGCACAGAATTCACATACAAATAAATATAACTAGCAAAAACAATAACAAAATCCACAAAGAAAAATGTGTATCCCCTAATAATGAAGGAAATGCAAATTAAAGCAAATAAATGATAATACCAAATATACATAAAATTGCAGAGAAAGTTATACAGTCATGCTATATAAATACTTTAGAAAGCATATGTCCATAGATAGCAAGCACCATAAAGATGTTCACAATCTTAACTATTATAACATTTCTGAGAATTTATTCATAAAAATTCAACTGAAAAATAAAATAAAAAGGTATATATGTTAAGATGTCAATACAATGTTGTTTATTATATCATTTACATTTCTGTAATATACTTTAATAAGTTGAAGGCTAAGTTGCCAACAGCAGTCAGCAAATTGGGATACTATGAAATATTAATCAGTCATTTAAAGAGGCAATTGTTTACAAAACTAAAAACATGGATAATTTTAATGTCAAGACAGAATGTTACATAAAAAAGCTTAATATAAAATATTCTGATTATAAATATTATAAAATCTATATGCATGAAAAGAATTAGCAACTATTATGATAAAATATATATCATATTGGGGAGATACAATTACTAACTAATTTTTAAATGTTTGCTTTCATTATTGTTGATATTTATTAAAAATCATGGGAATTTAGGACTCAAAGCTTTGTAAATATAAATACAAGGAGAAAAAATGAACAACCTGACGAAATACAGCCAATTTCAATCATTGAACTTGATGGTTATTACTTTCCTTTTGTTTGTTTCAAAAACTTCACTAAATTTTCTTATGACACAAATCCTTATGACATGGCAAATGCTTTCAACTACAGAGACTGACTTCCTAAAACCCTGCCCTAAATGCTATAGCTACTAATTACTCAACTCCAGCAGCCCATTATGGTAAGGATTGCTCCAAAGTTGTTTTCCTCACTAAAATATTTGCTTTGAGCTTTGTTCTTTATTTACACACAGAGGGATTTGGAAGCCCAGGCCCAGAACTCAAGCCCCTTTGGGTTATGAAGAATTACCTCTTAGTTCAGAAGGAAGATTATAAATTCCAACTGTTTTACTCCTTTTTGATATCTGCTTTTGTTGCCTAGAGGAAAGAAGAGGAATGTGTGTTTTCACTTAATATTTATGACTTTTCATCATATGTTGTTTAGAGCAATATGTTTAGAGTAGGGGTACTAAAAAACACTGAAGACAGACTTCCTTAGTTTTCAAATAGAAAGCAAATAATCCCACAAAATGTTATTTGACCTTTTCCTTTACACTTTTATTCTCAGTCTATTGCCTCAGAGTCCAAAATTGTGGTTTCCAACCCTGAAAAAATAATCCTGGAACAGCTGGCCCATAGTGAAAACAGACTATCCTGACCTAGGGCGTGGTTGTCCAGGAATAAAAGAATTATCAAGCAGACCCTGGATAGTCACTTGAGCTGGAACATGAGCAGGATGCCCAGACAACATTCACTTCTCCAAAGGCAAGAAGCCACAGACACAAATTAGAGAAATGATGAAGTTCCAGTTCCTTTTAGCCTGTTTTCAACATAGATGCTTAAACCGAGCAGATTTAATGTGACAAACTCCCAAGGGAAAGAAATTATTTAAATTTTGGTTTGTAAGGAAATGAGACACTGTTTCATTCACCTTAAAGGGATCATTTAACCCATGAAATAAACATGCAGGCACATGCCCAGAAAATAAAGCAATCAGGCAGTAAGCTTAAAAACAATCCTTCCAAAAAGCATTACCTCTCTTCCTCTTTCTTCCACATGGCTCCAAATCTTCCCCTTTTGCTCAATGAAACTCAATACTTTGAAAACTCTGTTTCTTCTTTTCCATATTTTTCTTTAGTTTGGGTTGAATGAGAATCGCTTTTATTCTTTTGGCTTGGTCAATTAGTTGGCAGTTTGTAGAAGTAGAATGAAAGCTGAACTGGAAATCTGAAAAACTGGTTTCAAGTTCCTACTTAGTCACAAATTAACTACATAATTATTGACAAGACAGTTACCTCTCTAGGCATCTCTTTCCTCATCTGTAAGACAAGAGGGGTGAACTACATGATCACTAGGATACCATGAAAGCTCATAATGTCTGTAACTAATAGGAAAACATGTAGATGATTCCAAGAAATCCTGATAGGAGGGTGTATATCTTTAAAAGCAGATGAAAACTATTAGAGTTGATGAAACCTTACATTTCATCTTTACCTGTCTTTATTTCTCAGAACTGAATCATTTCATGGGATGCATTTCTCTAATAACTAAGAGACATCTAGATCAAAACAAAGCTTGAAAAATAAAAGACGAACCTCTATTAGAAGAGGTGACTGTGAGCCAACGAAGAAATTCCTGCAGCAGGAATTTCTAACATTCTTTAAGACCAAAGTAAGCAAGTAGAAAGAAAAACTTTAGATGCCCATTTCAGTACAGCTTTTCTTCCTAGCAGACCACTTCCTAGGTTTACGCTTTCATTTCACCAGTTCTGCAGCCTAAAGAAAAAGATATCCTGGGCCAATTAATATTCTAAGTCTCCACCGTGTAAGAGCTAAATCATGATTAAGTTAGGAATAAGGAATATGCAGGCAAGATACAGGAGAGTAAGAATAAGTATAACCCAGAAATAATTCCAAAATCACACACTATGAAATAGTTTCAACCTCTTCCTAATTCACCAAATTTTTCTATCTAGAGATGATAGCAAGTCACTAAATTTGCTGGTTTAACCATTGTCCTTCTTTCTTCTCCATCTCAGAGCCAAAGTACTACAAGGTAAAATATGCCTTCTCATTTGTCATTTTGTATAGTAGTTAGATTCTTTTGTGGGAAGCAATGGAAACTACCTATCTATACTAATCAGCTCAGGTTTCCATCACAAAATACCAAAGACTGGGTGCCTTAAACAACAGCAGTTTATTTTATCATCATTCTGGAGGCTGGAAGTCTGAGATAAGGGTACCAGCATAATTGGTTTCTGGTGAGGGCTCTCTTCAGCTTGTAGTGGCCACTGTCTCACTGTGTCCTCATATGGCAGAGATAGCAACAGTTTCTCAGGTGTCTCTTCTTATAAAGGCACTAATTCCATCATGAAGGTCCAACCCTTGTGACCTCATCTAAACCTAATTACCTCCCAAGGTCCCTAACTCCGAATACCACTACACTGGGGGGTTAGAGCTTCAACATATGTATTTTGAAGGAACATTATTCAGTCCATAGCATCACCTAACCTTCAAAAGAAATAGGCTTGTTAAAGGATATTAAATCACTTACAGAAACAAAGAGAAGTCTAGAGAAGCAATAGGGTAGTTCAGGGAATCGAGGTAGCAGGTGCCAACATTTAGCTCCTTCATGGTGTTCACTAGAAAGAATGAGTTCCAGAAAAATTTTCCGTCTGTGAATCTCTCAACAGAAAATTCAAACAACTCACGGAGAATGTAATTAGCCTAGCTTCGGTTATGCAGCCAAGAACCTTGATGAATAGTTTCGGGGCACACATAGAATGGGGGCAGGGATAAGAGGATGATGAAATAATACTTCTCTAAAGAAGAGAGACATGGATACAAGGTGGCCAAAACCCAGTAAATACCCAGTGTTCTCTATCAAGCAAAAACTTTAGAACAGGGGTCCTCAACCCCTTGGCCAAGGACCTGTAGTGGTCCACGGCCTGTTAGGAACCGGGCCGCACAGCAGGAGGTGAGCTGTAGGTGAATGAGCATTACCACCTGAGCTCCACCTTGTGTCACATCAGTGGTGGCATTAGATTCTCACAGGAGAAGAAACTCTTTTGTGAACTGTGCATGTGAGGGATCTAGGTTGCGGGCTCCTTATGAGAATCTAACTAATGCCTGATGAGATGAGGTGGAAGTTTCATCCGGAAACCATCCCCACCCCACTGCCATCCATCTATGAAAAAATTGTCTTCCAGGAAACTGGTCCTTGATGCCAAAAATGTTGGGGACTGCTGCTTTAGAAGATTGATCTACCTGGGTTTCAATGCCAACTCTGCCACTCATTAGCTGGTCTTCTGGGCAAACATATTAGACTTTCTGATTATTTTCTTTTTTGTTGTTTTTTGTTTTGTTTTGTTTTTTGAGACGGAGTTGTGCTCTGTCGTCAGGCTGGAGTGCAGTGGCACAATCTTGGCTCACTGCAACCTCCACCTCCCGGGTTCAAACAATTCTCTTGCCTCAGCCTCCTGAGTAGCTGGGACTACAGGTGCATGCCACTGTGCCTGGCTATTTGTGATTATTTTCTATTTGCAAATGTTGTTGCATTTTCAAATAGAAAAAGTGATTATCTATCCAACGGCAATTCTATGTTGACTAAATAAGCTCCAGAGCACCTACTGTATCCTAAGTGTTCAATACATGTCAGTCACCTCTCTTCTCCCTCTTAAACATAACACAATGACTACTGATCCACCATATGTCTGTGCACACAGAATTATCTTTATAAATATAAAGTAAAACACAACTTGTATTATGTGGACATGTCATACTGTTACAAGTGTTGTACATGTAAAGCAAGTATCTGGCATCAAAGAGGTAACAGACTTTGAGTCAGACTTAAATGAACAACTTTTGGTAAGTGCTCCTGGACTAAGATAGGAAAGTCAAGTTTGAACATCAGAGGCCTGTGAAAGAAATGATCTCAATGACAATACTGCTCATCATTTCTGAGAGGCACAAATAAGCCTCTGTTTGCCAAACACAAGTGGACATGTTCCCATGAAGCCCTCCTGCCACAGGGCTTGGATTTGGGATTTTTGACTAGAATCCCTTGTCTTTGAACCTCTTGAAATGATATGTGCAGACACAGACACACACACACACACAGACACACACACACACACACACACACACACACAGAGGTTGAAAACCACTGCCTTAGCCAAACGGAGCAGATAAAGCCCTAAAAACTACTCCAAAGAGCAAGAGCCACTCTCAACATTCTCTTTCCTTTGAGATTGACTCAACATCCATCATCCTACAGTGTGTCCTACTTAACACCCACAACAAAAGTAGCAGCAACTGCATAACACACCAGAAAGTACAGAGCTATATCAGGGATATTGCTGATCTAGTCAAATTATATTAACAGTGGAACTTTTTTCTATGGAAATCCTCCCTGAAACTCAATATGTAAAACAGATTTTAAAGGGACAAATGGGTTACATGGGCAGTTTACATCTCAGCTGATTTAAGGAAAATGCTTCTTATTTTTCTGCAGAAAGGCTGAAGCACCTGTAAGGGCTCCTCCTAGAGTCACTTAGAAGACCATTTAAGTTGCGAAGACACTGGCGAGTCGCTCTCCTGCAGCTTGCTAACCTCTGGCTGGCTTCCTTCCTCTTCCCAACAATGGCTGTTTCAAAAGTGTTCTTTCAAGTCCCACCTGTTCTTCAACCCCTTACTCCCTGAAGAGTCTATGGACTCCTCACCATGAGGGTTAGGCCTAAACAACATAATTACCAAGGCTTCTTTCCTTCCTCTCAAGCTGTAATGCTCCATCCCCCACCCACTCTGAGCTCCTTCTCTATTGCTTTAGTGTCTTCCCAACACCAGGCATTCGAATATTACCTTCATGACTTTTGCCATATCTGTAATATTTTTTATATCAATTTAAGTTTTGTTTTCTAATAAATATTAGTTTGCTTTATATCAATTTACTCTGCTTTAGAACCTTGTATTGGAAAATTTTAAACATATATAAAAGTAGAGAGAATAATATAAATTATGTACCCATGTACCAATCAGCTTCAACAATGACCCATGACCAGCTTCAACTTATGACCAATCGTTTCTTCATTTATATCCACTCACTCACTTGCCCCCAATTCCAAATATTTTGAATCAAGTCTCAGTCATAGCATTGCATCAATAAATATTGCATTATGTATATCTGAAAGATAATGACTTTTTAAAACATTCTTTTTTTAAAAAAAAACTAGCATATAAAGAAAAAGGATAGATACAAAATTAAGAAAGGATCACAATCCAGAGAGTAAAATAGCCTCCTAAGTGAGAGGAGAAACCAGAAAGATGAGAGACAGTCAAAGAAAAGTAGGTCTAGGCTGGTCAGTAAAGTCTCCAAAGACTAAACTAAAACAGGGTGCTTGTTTGGGGAAGGTTTATCGTTAGGAAATGTAGGGTTAGGTGGGCTTGAGAAGGAACACTGAAAGGATTGAGAGAAGGGACTGGTGGGTACAGGCGAGAGCTGGTACATGATGTACTGGCAGGACTTTGGGGAAAATGGCAGTGCCACTGGTGGGTGGGAAGTATGCTAGGAACAGGGAAGGAAAAGAGGGAAGTAGAGGAACTGGTTCAGGCCTGGGGACCGATATGGGAGTGCTAGACAAGTGATTCGACAATCAGAAAAATACCAAAAAGAACCGAAAGGGACTGGAGACAGAGAGGCTGGGTGTTGTGGCTCATGTCTGTAATCCCAGCACATTGGGAAGTCAAGGCAGGAGGATTGCTTTAGGCCTGGAGGTCAAGACCAGCCTAGGCAACATAGCAAGACATCCCTCCCTACAAAAAAAATTTTTAAATGTTTTTAATTAGCCAGATGTAGTGGCACACACCTGTAGTACTTGTTATCCTGAAGGCTGAGGTGGAAGGATCACCTGAGCCCAGGAGTTCAAGGCTACAGTGAGCTATGATTGCACCAGTGTACTTCAGCCTGAGTGACAGAGCAAGACCCTGTCTCCTAAAATATTTTTTCCATTAAGAAAAGATAGATAGATAGACACAAACATACTATTGGGGCATGAGTATGTATGCAAACACACGCACACACACACACACACACACACACACACGCTTGCCAGTCTCCACAATCATGAGCTAGTTTCTTAAAATAAATCTTAAATTCTTAAAATACATATATATGTGTGTATATATATAAAATATGCATATATTATACATGTACACACACATATATGTATATATACACCTGTCTTCCTGTGTGTATATATACATATATACCTGCACCGATGTATACATATATACATACGGCTCTTGGCTTACATGTATACATACATGAAGACAGAATCAATAGGATACGTGTGTGTGTATACACACATAGATACATCTGTATATACACATACACACACACGTATCCTATTGATTCTGTCTTCATGTATGTATACATGTAAGCCAAGAGCCGTATGTATATATGTATACATCGGTGCAGGTATATAAGTATATATACACACAGGAAGACAGGTATGTGTATATATATATACACACATATATAATGTGTGTATATATATAAAATATGTATATATTATACATATACACATATGTATATATAAATATATTTAAGTTAAATATATGCACATGTGTATTTATATACATATTCATTACACACATGTATGTAAACATGTAAATTAATATACATATATGTTTGATTATATATACACACATAATTAAAAATTAGCCAGGTATGGTGCATATATACACATATTTTACACACACATACACATACACACACATACACATACACACACACACAATCCTGTTGGTTCTGTTTCTCTGAAGAACCCTGACTAATACAGAGTGTGGGTCCAGTGTGTGGGTTCCCCTGGCAGATGCTCAGTAACTGCTCCATGAATGGATGGAGCTGGAAGGGAATATTGCATAGGAGAAGTTGAAAAATGCTGCAAAAATGTGAGGCAGTGGGGCACAGGGACCAGGAGTTGGGGGAAGATTCTTGGGGGATGGAGCATGATTCTGAAGGTGAGACCTCAGGAATCCCACCTCTTATTCAGTTTTCCTAGACAAGCCCCGAGACAGACAGTGTTCATTCAGTAATAGAGATAATACATAAGGCCAGAGGTTCTTTTGGCTAGATCCTAAGAAGCCCCCGTTCAGACAAGGTAATGGTGAAGAAACTCTACAGTGAGTCAGTGCCCAGGAAATGCTGCTGCCTGACTAAACTGATGACAGAATCGTTATCGAGATGTGACTAGATGTGCACATAAGTTATGCAGTGTAGGCCAGCCATGACCCTCTGCCCTTCCCATCTATGCTACCTACATCTTCCCTCACACCCTTCCTGATACCTTTATTCCCAGAGAGGCTCCTTATCTCTGATTGCCTTTCCCCAGCTAGAGTGGCCTGTCAGCTGCTGTGGGTTCCTGGCATTGCCCAGCCAGGCTGCATTTAAAAGCCATTTCATTCTCTAGTCTGTGCAAATACAGGAACTGTGTAAGCAAGATTTTTTTTTTTAAGGAAAAACTATAAAATGTGGACAGTAAATTACATTGCTGTTTTTCCCCTCCCAGTGCAAAATGGCAGGCAGTTAAGTGGTTTGGAGCTAAGTCAGTGTTTCAGATTAAAGGGAGTCAAATCTAAACCTCACATTACTTCAAGAGCATGAAAAAGATATAGCCTTAAATAGTCCCTATAACTGACAGGGAGAAAGGAGGCTGACTGTCAGTTATTACTGCTAATTTTGTATTTGCAGATAAGTGGAAGGTCTCTGGATCTTTTTAAGCACAGGTATGCCCATTTTAAACTAAGCCAATTTAGGAAAGTCTAGTCTAGCAAATCAGATAGTTTAGCAAGTGATTCTTCACATTTCAAAGGATTCTTCACTTTGAAAGCAATTAAGACCATCTCTATGATTAGTAATGGTTTCAAAGACTGCCACAAATGTGTTCCTAATGATCCATCAGAAAAGAATTTCCCTTACTGAAGGGCCCTGGTAATTATTTAGAGACTATAATAAGCCATATCCACACTGCATTATTTAAAACCTGTATTTACTGGAAGACTATATTGGGCAAAGGATTTCCTACACATATAAAATTGGATCCACTGTCAGATTAAATTGTAAAAGGAAAATAAAAAGAAAATAAAGAATATAACCTTAAGAACAAGATTGCTTGAAATTCAAATATAATACCGCTATTACCCATTTTTACATGGCATTAACTTTAAACAAAAGATTGAATACTTGAAATTATAAAAACATGAATATAAATTTGTTTATTCCACAGATGTAGTTTTATTGCTTACTATATGTAAAGAACTGTGTTGCCCCTTAAAGTAGATACAAAATGAAGGTGATGCCTTCCCTCCAAGAAAATTGGAGAAATAAAGCATAAATATGAATCCCTTAAGAAATAATAGGACTGGGTGCAGTGACTTCGTGCCTATAATTCCAGCAATTTGGGAGGCTGAGGCTGGAGGATCAATTGAGGCCAGGAGTTTGGGACCAGTCTGGTTAGCATAGTAAGACCCCATCTCTACAAATAAAAGAAAAGAAAAAGAAAAACTATTAACTAGTCAGGCATGGCAGTGCATGCCTGTAGTCCTAGCTACTAGGGAGGCTGAGCAGGAAGGACTGCTTGAGCCCAGGAATTCGAGGTTGCAGTGAGGTATGATCACACCACCGTACTCCAACCTACGCAACAGAGTGAGATCTTATCTCTAAAAAAATTTAAAATTTTTAAAAATTTAAAAAAGAAATAAGATCAGAAATTATATGATTAAGTGCCACATTGAAAGTCAGACAGTAACTACAACAGGTAAGGGAAAACCTATATGGGCTGAAGTAGTGAGAGATATGAAACCTGATCTAGCTGAGAAAGAGATGAGAGGAAGACAGGCAAGAATTTGCACCCAAACTGGCTTAAAACAAGCCAGAGAAAGGACTTAAAAATGGGAAGAAAAAGGCGGAAAGTGCAGAGGTATTAAAAAAAAAAGAAAGAAAGAAAACAGAAGTTGTTAGAGAAACCATCATCAAATAGCAAGCAGTGGGAATGAATGGAACAGTACAGAGTCAATGGGGGAAAGAGAATCAGAACATAAGAAATAAGAGATCAAACTCTAACATACCAAAAGGGATGCAGGCTGTCTATCAGAGCCCTATTGTTCAGGCTGACCCTGTCAGCAAGATTCACACTAAAAGGATATACTACAACTTTTCAGTGTCCAAAGTACTGGCTTGCAAGTGACACTTAAACCTCTTTTAATGATAGACCTAGTTTGAAACCCACAGAACAGTTTTTTATCTTCTCTCTTCATGAACCTGCCAGCACTAGCAGTTTTCTGTCATAAAGTGCTTAACAAAGCTTTAACAGGAATGAGAGTGTTCTAGTCTGTTCTTTTCCTCATTATACTCTTAAGAGGTGCTCTCTCTGCCCCTATAATATGTTTCCTTAATACAGCCCCTGACTCCACTGAATTCCCTTCAATTGTTGGAAACTTTGTTCATGATCATACCAGGGACAATATGTGCTCTTTTATTGTCATAGTAAGGTGACAGGCTTTGAAAAGGATCTGCAGGTTAACTGCCCTAGAATTAAACCTTTAAGGCACACAGCAGGGGCAGAGCTAAGAGTCATCACAGCACAAAGATAATTCACTCTCTGGCACCAGGCTGAGGGGCTAAACCAGGGTTTAAAAGATCCATGTCTAGAGGGTGAAGGACAACCCACATTGTATACCAAATATGCTATTTGTGTTTCTAGATTGTGGTATGTTTTCGTTGCACAGTGCTTTATAGTTTTATAAAAAAAATACTTTCATGGTCCAGGCGCAGTGGCTCATGCCTATAATCCCAGCACTTTGGAAGGCCTAGGCAGGCAGATCACCTGAGGTCAGGAGTTCAAGACCAGCCTGGCTAACATGGTGAAACCCCATTTCTAATAAAAATACAAAAAAATTAGCCGGGTGTAGTGGTGTGTGCCTATAATCCCAGCTACTTGGGAGGCTGAGGCAGGAGAATCGCTTAAACTCAGGAGGCAGAGGTTGCAGTGAGCCAAGATCATGCCATTGCACTCCAGCCTGGGCAACTTTTCACTTACCCTATCTCATGTTCTAAATGCTTTAAAATAAAAGATCTTTCAAAACTAGAAAATATTAATTTGTCTTACTATGTTGTAATGTGTACATAGTATAGAGAATAAGTTTTAAATATACAGCTCAATTAATTTCTACATATATACATAAAAATACACACACATACACACACACACACACACACACCATTAAGCACCACAGGATATAAAGAATTTCCAGCACTCCAAAAGGCTCTCTTGAGTACTTCCCCTCAGAAATTTTTTTCTTCACAACATTAAAGCTTTTTAAAATAAAAATTTAAAAATTGTTAATACAACATTCCACTGATATTTAGGGAAGCTGATTTGACTCATTAATATACTTTCAAAGTTTTAAGAAACAGTGATGAAGAAAAAAAGCCAAAAACTTATCTGTGTTCATAGTTAACACCAAAAAGAAATGTACTATCCCTCTCACTAAGCCCTAATCTTTTGAATTGACTCATCAGGGACTTTTTAACAATACTAAGAAATATTGGTAACAAGATTAACAAGTACCAGAAGACAACAATTAGCTTTTAAAATGTTTAATCCAGAAATATACCCAAATACATAGCCATTACCAACATGTGAGGTCAGTGGAAAGAGGATAAAAGGAGTTAAGCAAGGGACAACTGGCCTGGCTAGTTTTTGTGAAGTCTTCTGTTAATTTTTATGCTTTTTTAGCTATCTCACATAATGTGGAAATAATATGTTGGCATAAATGTCACCAAGGGCAAGAATCAGGAACAAAAAACAATTCCCAGAAAAGGAAATTTCATATCTTTCTGTGAAAGACTGAGTTATTTCAGGAAACTATGGACTTATAACTATTTAAATATAAACAGGTGGCTTTGTTCCCCTGTAGGCCACATGCAGAAACTACAGACGATAAATATCACTTGTGAAAATCAGGCACAAGTGAATGAAGAAAAGTTTCATAAATTGACAGATAGCACCAAGAGACTTTACCACAATAACTACCTCATGGTCAGGGTTTGGGCATATTCTGTAATTAATAAAGGTTGATGTCTTGAAATTTAATTATCAATTTAAGTGAAAGTACAAAAATGAAATCTTTATGAGCATTGCAATTATATACTTTTGCCCATCATTCAACAGCTTTCTGCAGTACTCTAATGCCAACTTTATTTGCAACAGAATACTATATAATCAAAGTTAGCTTTGTGCAAAAAACAATTTAGATTAAGGCTTAAAACTCTAGTTTATGAGAGTCTCTAACTTTCTCCACTTGCTAAAATAATCTCTATTCAACCTTCACTCTTATAGAGGGTAAGAAGAGGTAAGAGAACCAAGCATGGTTTTTAACCACCACCTGGTCAATAGCATCAAGAAATACTGGAGTCAAAGCAGAAAAAACCTACTGCCTCTTTGCTACCATTTACCTCTTTGTTCTCATGGCCAATAGAACACACAAATATAGGTTACTTAAAATCTTCTGATAGCTAAATGCATCTTTAACAAGTAACCAAGTTAAATTATTCCCCTGTCTCCACCTGAAGATAAACCACAATGACTACCAGATTAGCTTTCCCACAGGTAAACTGAGGAATGGATCACATATGCTTGGGAAGCTCTTACCCACAGTCTCACATACTCACACTAAGGATGGCTTAGGAGCCTCCAGCACACACACGCCTTCTTGTATTCCAAAAGCTTTACAACAGCATAGTATAGTAGGGGCAGAATGATAAACCCCAAATCCTACCTTTGACAGTAACTACTTCTATTAATTCAGAAAGGCACCTAACTTCTCTGCCTCAGTTTCCTCATCTATAAATTAGGAATGGCATGTAGCCACCTCCCAGAATTGTTGAAAGGATTAAATAAAGTGAGACATGTAAAGTACTTACAACAGCCTCACCTAAATAGGACTATATACCAGAATCGTATACTGAAGTACCGTTGGGTGTCCATGTGTAAAGAGCTTGAATGGGGTCTCTACTCTTTGCTGATTTACCAGACTAAGAAACAGTATGACTTCAGATACATTCCTTGGGAAACAAATTCTGAGATGAATATTTTCATGAGGGAAAGTTCTTGGAAAGTAATCTTGGGATCAACAACTATGGAGAAGCCCAAGATATAAGAACGGCACCGGGAGGAGTTGAACTGTATTACAATAGCAACAAAAGACTCAGCCAATCCCACAGGGTTCTCTGGAACTGGGATGGTCCTTCTAACTTGGACCACCGAAATTTCAAAGGATTGAGACTTTATAAATCCACATTAACCAGTCATTTGCTGTGAGCTGCCCTCAAGTAGGGGTCGTGACCTCGGGTGAATGGCTCCCTTCAGCTAATGCCCAGGGAGGGATTCAGCTGATAACCAGCAGCCATCAGCAGTCCAGTCGCTATGGGAATGAGTCCCTCAGTCCTAAAGTGAGGATCTGGACAGTACACCAGATTTATATCCACTTGTACAGAAATACAAGTGGCATGAGGGTTGGGCTGTGTTTGATCTGGTGTGCTTCCTCTGTGGGGAAATCTACTAAGATTCTGATTGGTCATCTCTTCCTGAAACAGTTCATGTGAGAGAGAGAGAGTGTTGTTAGGGTAGCTGGTGACAAGACCACAGCTGATACTCATTGACTCCCTCCTGTATCACTCATTCTTGACCCTCTGCATCCCTAGCTAGTGTCTCTGCTGGTCAAGGCAGCTTAACTTGGGGGGTGACACAGGCCTCATCACTGATGGAAATGTTCTCAGGCCATGACTGCTGTACTTTTCCATTCACTCTCAGAATTGGACAAAAGAGTACTAAGAAACTCCCTAGTGGGCCACCTAAGTGCCAACCAGATTTTTCCACACCCCCATTGGGTAGTAGCAATCTTATTGTTTTCTTTCAGGGCCAATTATCCCTGCCAGGATGGTGACTCCTTTTTTTAACTGCTGGTCTCTTGGCCTGAGGAACCTGAAGTTTTGGGGTGGCAATAGCTTAAAGTTTAATAGGACTGTTAAACTGCCCCCTGATAGAAGTGTTCCTCTTCTGAGAAGTAGGATCTCAAAACCCATAGATTCCAAAGTTGTGGGGACTAGAAGTCAAAATTCTTCAAATGGGTCAAATGGAAAATGGCACTACTCCAACTTTCAAGCCTTGGTCCCTGAATCCATTCATTCTGTCTCTTGGACACATAGCACTATACAATGATGGTTGATTTAAGGAATATGCTGCACTTACACCCACCCTCACAAGTTATAATCTCCAAGCTGATACTTCATTTGTGTCTTCACAAGGTCATTCTATCACTCTACTAGACAAGCAGTTTCTAGGTAGTATGGTTTTTGAGAAGGCTGGTGGGTCTGACGGTCATGTGTCTACTTTCACTCCTCTTTTGTGGGCTCCTTGGTCTGATACAATGTTATGCCAATCCTGAGCTGGTGGATCAGGCACTCTCTAAGTTGCTGGATAGTGGTGCTAACTTCCCTGTGGGAAGGTAAGGAAAACCCACACCCAGAATACATGCTGATTTCAAAGTGAAAAGGGTCCAATGTAATCAAGCTGTCACTGATTGTTCGGTTTTCTTGAGGGATGGCGCCATATAAGAGACATATAGTAGACTGCATAATGGGAACAGAGATTAGCTGATGTCAGCTAAGTTATTCTGTCCACTCGGTTAGACACTCATGGTGCCTCTTCCATAACAGATGCTCTCTGGTGGAGATTAACATGTAATACAAGTATCTTCACGCTACAGACTTACTCCCATGTGTCCATCTGTATGCTTTTCCCCAGACCTCCTTATCCTCCATTTTCCATATTCTCCTTCTATGTCCCTAACCAACCAGACAAGCCATTTTCCATAGTCTACAACTTCATAAGTAGTCTTACTTCTGGCTACTTCTCTTTATACACACACACACTCACACACACACACAAAATAACAAGGGCACACCCAGAACTCTACATACTGGGAGGATATTCCTACACCACTGTTTTTCAGGGATACCTCTGAAGGGCTATAGTCCATCCAAGTCTATTTTTGGCTTGTACCCAGAGCAATTCATCTGTGAGTCAAGTTCGGGCGTTTTTCTTCTCTGTTAGCTAGCCACAAAGACCCCTGGTCCCTACAGTCCTATATGTAAGCTGAGAGAGAACTGCCTTGAAACAATGATAGATGGCATGGGCTTTGTGAATGCACCACTTTTATTCACATTTGATTGCTGCTGGTATCACTAAACTTTAACTTGTGGTATGACCCAATCCAGTTCATGATAGGCAATTCTGGCTGCAGGGTCATTTGGTATCCCACTATCTAGTGCTCAGTAGCAGCCCAGGAGCTATTTATTGAATTGTGTATAATTCTCTGCTACAGAAAGCATGTCCTACGAATCTGCATTGTGATTCTTTTTTAGGGGTGTTAAGAGCTGAATTTTTTGTCCCCTCCAAAAATTGCTGAAGCCCTAACCCTCCGTGTCGCTGTATTCAGAGATGGGGCATCTAAGGAAGTAATTAAAGTTGAATAAAGTCCTAAAGGTAGGGCCTTAATTCAATAAGATTAGTGTTCTTATAAGAAAAGATACCAGAGAGCTCCAACTCTCTTTCTGTCCACAAACATATCATACAAAAGGCCATATGAAGACACAGTGAGAAGGCCGCCATCTGCAAGCCAAGAAGAGCACATTCACCAGAAACCTACCCTGCTAGACCTTGACCTGGGACTTTTAGCCACCCAAACAGCAAGAAAAAATTTCTATTGTTTGTTTAAGCCACCCAGTCTATGGCATTTTGTTGTAACATCCCCAGCAGATTAACACAGGGGGCTTTCCAGAAATTCCACATGGTGTCTTTTTCTACTACCAACACCTCTTATATCATATGTAGCTTAGTCTTATGGCCTGAGAAGCAAAGCCACCTGCAGCACAGCCTTGAACAACTACAGTGCCCTTTCCTGCTATGGGCCCTACTCAGAAATGAATGCCTTTTATATCATTCAGTAAACAGGTAGAAGAAACGTTCCCAAGTGTGGAATATACTGCTTCCTGAACTTGAAGAGGCCTAGTGGATATTTTACCTTTTCTTGGTGATAGAAGGCTTGAAATGAAATAATTTGTTCTTTATTTTGGAGGCAAATTCCAGCATGCCCCAAACCAATAGACCCCAGAAAACTCTACCATTTTGACAAGCACCTGAATTTTCATAGGATTTATCTCCCATCATCTGTAGCATGTGGGTCTTTACCACTGCTTCCAACATACTTGCCATTTCTTGTTCATCCAGTCCAATTAACATGGTGTCATGAATATAGAGGACAAAGATGACATACTACAGAAAATCCAGATGGTGCATGTGTTCTTTTGGACTATTTAATGTTAGAGGGTGGAAGAGTTAACATAATTTTAGAACTATTATCATTCTAGTGAATGCAAACTGTTTCTGATCTTCCTTCCTGTTAGGGATGTAAAAGAACACAGACACCAAATTAATGCTCATATACTATGTACCTGAGGCCGTGTTAATCTGTTCTAGCAAAGATACCACATCTGACACAGCTGCTGCAATTGTGCTATTACTTGGTGGACTTTGCAGTATTCTACTCTAATCCTTCAGGATCTGTATCAGAGTAGGCTGATAAATTAAATAGGGATAAGGAGTACCTGCATCCTTTAGGTCTTTAAGGGTGGCACAAGTCTCTACTTATTGCCTCAAGAATATAATATTATTGTTGATGTACTCTCTTGAGTAGGGTTAGGGGTAGTTTCAGAGGCTTCCGCTTGGCCTACTTACTATGATTCCTCTTAACCCACAGGTCAAGACCCAGTGTGGAGGTCGTAGTGACTACCTATATGCCCATTCCATTATACATTCAGAGCCCTGTGAAGTGACCACAGAGTGAATCTTTGGACCCATGGGACACATTATGAGCCAGATCAGAGCCAGGATTCCACCACTTCCTTAACAGGGAGCCACAGGTCTTAAGGTATTGAGGTCAACTTGGACCCTGTATCCAACAACCATCAAAATTGTGAGTATTCTTTCCCAGTATACAGTTACCTGAGTAAATAGCCTTAGGTCCCTTAGAGGATAACTTGAAGAAACACTGCCATATCATTTGCCGTGCTATTATTGCAGGGGACTTCTTCGTGAGGACCCAGACTTACTTTGAATTAATGACTTCTAAGTCTGAAAACTGGCTCAGGTCCAAAACTTTGGCAAAGAATTGTAGTTTTTCACTAGGGTGGTTGCTCTCAGCCTCCTGATAATCTATCCTGCTGAGTTCTGCAGCTCCGTGGCTTAGTCCCTTTCCTTCCTTAGCAAGCTCACACTTCCCTTCCCTGGTTGTTTTGCTTGATGCTAGGCAGCCAGAAGGTGAAAGCAGATCTCCCAAGGGGGATAGGTAGGGTTTTACAAAGCAGAAGTCTCTACATTGCCTTCAGGTAAGGGGTGGGGTTCTCATCTCTAGCAGGAAGAAAAGAGGCTATGTCTGTAAACTCAGGAGGTTTAGGGAGAGCTAGGTACATTGCCCCATGTTTCCAGCTAAAGTTTTAGTCATTCTTTTTTTTCAGCCTGGGTCTTGGTATAGCAAATTTGCTGGGGCTGAAAATTTAGCTTTTTCTGGAGATATGCTCCTCTTAAAATTAAATTCTGGGTGCGGTTTTCAGCATTTCTGCCTTCAGGCTATAGGAGATAAGAGTCACTTTAATGTCTGTTGAGGAGGTCTGTAGACTTTCATACTTTGGCTTTTTTGTCTTTCTCCTATGCATTAATGGCACTCTGCAACAGCCATCCAATTCCACTGCCCTTACAATTAGTATTTGTACCTCTCAAAAATCTGAAATGTTGCACCAGCCAAGTCATTCTTTTCTTGGGTATCCCATCCCAGTTCACCAGTGAAAGTGTTAACCACTGGATGGCTACTTCATGATAAAGATTATCCACGACTACCAGTCAACTGCAGTGACCAAGCTCCAAACTCCCACTTTAAAATCAGCCATCTTAGAGCACTGCTGGTAAATTTCTCAGGTCAAGTTCTCTGGAAAAGTGATTCTGAAGGAGATTTGAATACATTAAGTTGATTGAGGAGGACCTTTGGGTTCCATACCTGTGGGGAAATGAAGGAAGTAAGTGTGGTCAGAGAGAAAAATTAAATTTCAGTGCAGCCACAAACACAAAAGATTCAGCTGTAACACTGGGAATCTCTAGAGCTGGGAAGACCCTTCCTCAAAGCAATGGGATTGGGCCTTTATTCCTCTGCCTCAGTGAGTCATTGTATGAAGGATGTCCTTGGGAAGATGTTGTGATCCTGTGTGAGACAACTCTTTGGTTGAAGGCAATTCCCAGAGAGGGACTCAGTGTAGGAGCCTCAGTCTCCAATTTTCCCATCAGTAAAGAGCATTAGTGACTTGGTTCTGAAGGGAAGATCTGGGTAATGCACCACAGCAATGACTACAAACACACATTACACACACATACCCCTACGACACACACACACATACACATACATTTTAAATAGTAGACCCTGAATAAGGTCAAGAAACAATGCATCTTTTGCTCAACATTTCTAAGAAAAATAAGGCACTCCACTGCTCAAAATCTGAAGATTGTTCTTCTACCATAAGAAAAGTAGGCAAATGATTTCAATCAAGGGCAGAGTCAAGAATTTAAATGTTCTTGCCACAATGAAGCCAAAAATATAACATCTAACATAGATAAATGTAGGTTCAAATTTTAATTGCACAGACTAGAGGAGACCTGATGTGACAACATTTCATGCAGAAAATATCCAGAAAGGTTAGTTGTTTCCAAGCTTAGTACTTGTCAAGAGTATAAGACAATTATCAAGGACGTAGATGTATTTTTATTCTCCATTAATAGAAATAGAGTGTCACTAGCAGATGTTATGGTTTTGCCATAGATCCCATAATGGGCAACCACATCCGGAGAGGTATTCAGTTCTGAGCCTCACATGTTAAAAGACACAATTTAAAAACCAGACTGAGTCCTAAGAAGAGCAATCAGAAATCTGAAAATAATGCCTTATGAAGAAAAGCTAAAAAGCATGGAAGTGATTACTCCAGAAAGGAAAGGACTTCATGAGAAAGAAAGGAGTCAATCAATAATATATTGGGTCTGGGTTTCTCCAGAAAGGACTAAAATTTGTGGGCAGAAATTACAGGGAACAAATTTCAACTCAAAATAGTCAAAAACTTTCAAACAAATAGAGCTGTCAACAATGAAGCCAGCAGAGACGGCTCTGCCTAAAAGTGTTGTTAAATTAAGTTTACCCTAAAGCTGCCTCCTAACATATTTTAAGTTCTGCCTAAAGGTTTCTCCATACATTGTGAACTGTAACCTAATCTTATAACAATCACAGAGTTTCAGCCAACCACAGGTAGCCAAATGTTCAATCATGCTCAAGTAAGGCAAATGCTGAGTTGAGATCAATGCAGCTATAGTGTTTCTATATCTCACTTCTGTCTTCCATACATCACTTTCCTTTTTCTGTCCATAAAAGTTAGCTAACCATGTGGCATCCCCAGAGTCACTCTAAACCTATTCCGGTTCTGGGGGCTGCCCAATTTGGGAAGTATACTTTGCTAAATCACTGCTAAATTTAATTTGTCTAAAAATTTTTTTGTATTAGTGTCCAAGCCAAGACCAGGCACTTCCTTGGGGATGGCAGGGGGATCCCTCACTAGGTAGAGATTATACTGAGTCTCCCCACACATATGCTTTAAAATCTTATTTTTCTAAGCCTAAGAGTTAAGAATTAAGACCATCTCAGGCCAGAGAAGAACTAAATTTCAAAACAGAGGCTGGCTTTACCTTTCTCTCTCTCTTGAATATCTATGACATACATAAAACTTTCCCCATCTCAGCATTAGTACAGAAATTCTGCTACTGTCATTCCATCTTGCCAGGAAAACAGATGCATGGACAAATCTGAAAGATGCAATGACATGACAAACCAATACTCATTAACAAACCAATACAACTAATATGTTTGTACTCTCATATCTTGATACGCCAATTCATACTTTCTCAAAAACTCCCCAATAAAACAACCCATCTGGGTGAATTTAAGTCAAAGTCAGCTCCATGGAGCCAGTTCCTGCATCTGGGAATAAATAGAGGAGTTGGGGCTAAATAGTCCTTCAGTTCCTTTGGCCTAAACATTCTTATAGCCCAAAGGAAGGAGGCATTGTTTTTAAGAATGCCTTAAAAGGCATTAGTTATCCAAAAGAAGCAATCTTTTTTTGTAGTTGTACAAAGCAGCTATGGAAGATACATTTGTTGTTGAAATTTATGACCTAGTAAGACACCTGTAAGAAAGCAAAACCTAACTCTCAGAAAGAAAAATATCTAAGATAATCAGAGATATTTGTTTATTATTTTTTCCTGTGAGTTTACAGAAAAATTTCAAAAACCTAACTGCTCAATGTTAGGTTCACATAACTAGGGGGGAGGTAAGGTAAGCTGATTTTAGAAACTATGCTTGAAAGAATATATCCCTTTAAAAGGATGTTTTCAAAAAGAAACAAAAACAGGATACTGGGGATACTGTGGTGTCTTGGGGGTAGAAAACATAGAATACTATTAAAATAGGAACAGAACTGGTTGGGTTTTTTTTTTTGGTAATGACATGAATGTCATGTTACATATATGTGTCAGATGATTTGTGTGATATTTTAAAAGTTTATCATCTTGTATTTGAATCAAAGTTCAACAAAGTTCAACAAAGTTCAAACTATTATCTCCATTTTTATAGATTAGATAAGGAAATTATGACACAGAATAATCCAAATTCCCATAGGAAATCGCCGATAAAGAATTAAAAGCAAAACCTACTAGGCTTTTCCTGTGTCCACAAAAGTTAAAGTATATATTATATGATATAATGTGATTAAAATTGCTGAACATATTATCAAAGCCTTATTAAATAACTTTTCATCCAAATTCATGAAAGAAAAAAAATGCTTTTGGTTCATTTGTTTCCTTGCCATCTAAGAGCAGCATAATAGCTTAGCAGAGTGAGGAGCTGAATAGAAGGTATACTTTGAATGGTAACAAAAGGCACACCTGTCCTCAAACATTCACCTCAAATTGAACACAGACCCAAAATATAATATTTGCATTCGTCATTCCTTTGGGTTCTAGTACTCTGGGTCACTGCTAAAATACAACATGCTCTCTGAAGAAACAATAGCATCTAGTAACATTTCTTTTGGATTCATTCAACAAATTGGTCATCTAAAATGCTAGCCACAGTAGCTGTTAATCAGTTGCTAAAAAGCCAATGTCATCTTAATTTCTGTTAATAGAACTGTAATTATACAATTTAAGCCCAGGGATGGAAAATGTCAATATGATTGCGGGGGGGTCGGGGGGCAGGGAGTAAAGAAGGGGAAAGAGAGAAAGGTCTGAGGTGGCGATGTCCAGGTGGGAGGACCTGGTAAAGAGCAGTAAAATGGGACAAAGGGGGATTCTGGCAATAATACCAAGATTCTGGGTTAGGGGCTGAGGAGAAAGACGCCTGGCTTGAAGAGTAAATCTGTACAGCTTCAAGGATGGGGGTCGTGCACCCAAATTTGAATAAAGACCAGCTAATGTTTGTGAGATACTTTGCTGTTTACAAAGTATTTTCATATTCATGAAATATACATTTAATCCATCCACCCTCTGAGATGGTTTCTTTCTATCATCCTCATTTTAAAAATGAAAACTAAGGCTGGGATGAGATGATTTGCCCTGATTCACACCAGGCCTTCCAGTCTCACATGCCCTTCACACACCACAGTGCATTTCCAAGGCTGTTCGGGTTTCTTTTACCAACTATGTAAATATTAAAAGGAAAATGGACTCACTTAAAATAAATAGTATTGAACTACACCACACTTTATATATTTTAAAGTGTTTTTACATACAGCAATACTGTATGTTCCTCATTTTAATTGGGGAGATCAGGAACTATTATCTCCATTTTTATAGATAAAAAAATTATGACACAGAATAAACCAAATTTCCACAGGAAATCACTGACATAGAATTAAAAGTGAAACCTACCAAGCAAGTGTGGTTTTTCCTGTCCCTTCCCAGTTCATGTAAAGCTGATCTCTGGGCTAGGCCGTGATGAATAAGACTTAAGAAAAACAAAACTAGAAGGAGAAGGGAAAAAATCCCAGGATGAGCCAGGCATGGTGGTTCGCTCCTGTAGTCCCAACTACAAGCTGAGGCTAAGGCTAGAGAATTGCTTGAATTCAAGAGTTCAAGGCTACAGTGTGCTCTGATCGTGCCTCTGAATAGCCACTGCACTCCAGTCTGGGCAACATAGAAAAACTTATCTTTATAATAAATAATATTTTTTTAAAAGATAAAAGCTCTCAAGACACACAGAAATAGAAGAGGCCTTCATAATCAGAGCTACATTAAACTGGTTTGGAAAAAAACTACAAGTTAAAATAGTAACAGCAATAATAAAACAATAATAATAAGTGCTTTGGAAAGGAAACAACACGATCTCTATTAGAATTACTACACAGCTCACCCACACCACCAAGAAATATAATATCAGAGGTCAACACATATTGAGAATAAACCACAACAACTGCATAGGTAAGAGGCATTATGATGCCCTTTGAGCAGCCAAAACAACTGTCTAGTTTTTCTAAAGCTGGAGTGGAGATGGGGGGGACATCTTGATGTCATAGTAGGAGAAACATTTTTACCAACTAAGCTCATCATATGTATGTGGTCAACAACCAGAAAGTATTTTACTTCTATAGGACAGTAGGTAAATGATTCCCAGAGAAACTGAGTAATATTTGAATAAAATGTTATTTACTATAGCTGATATATTTTCTTTTTTGAGCTCTCTATCCTGCCCTATTTAATGTTTAGTAACAGATGAAATGTATTTGTTAAAAGTCATAAGTGATACTGACATTTTGCTAATACTCTCCTACAAGAATATTGCTTATGTCATGCTGCAGTCGGTTTACTGATTTTTAAAACTGCAAAATAAAGATCTGATAAATAATTAGCTCAGCAATTCCCAGCCTGAATTTAGTAATGCAGTCTTTCTATTCATCTTGCACCAGGATATCTGTAATTATTCCAAAGTCCATCATGGAAATTTTCCAAAAGTCTCAAAATAAACCAAGGAAAAAACTCACAAAACTTTTAGGAGATAAGGTGTCAAAAGAGTGTCACAAAATCAAATTATAGGTTATCAAAATCCAAAAAGAAGTCTAGAGGTCACTGAATTAAACTAGTGGCTCTCAACCATGACTGAACATTAGAATCCCCTGGGAGTTTTCAAAATCCTAGTGTCCAGGCTGTACCCCAGATCAATTACATCAGAATCGCTGGGAGTATGACAGGCATTCGTATTTTTTCAGGCTCCTCAGGAGTTTCCAATGTATATCAAAGACTGAGAACAACTGGAATAGATTAATTAAAAGACCAAATCCTTAAAGTTGGTGCTGTCTTCTGCTAGGCTTAAGGGAAACATAAACATCTGAAATGAGAGCATGAGCTTCAGGAGTCAGAATGCTAGCTGAATCACCTTCTAACTACAGGACTAGAGCAAGATCTTCAATTCTCTGAGTCTCCATATCACTTCAGAGGGCTGCTCTGAAGAATAAACTCAACGAAAGGATATGTAAAAGCACCTAATCCATTGTCTGCAGGGCACACAAAAGCATCAGAGAAATACCCCTCTCCTCCTCTCCCATTCTCCCATGTTATAAGCAAGAGCTACTTCCTGACAAAATGGATCAGAGAGTAATAAATAGATCTAATCACAGGGCACACTTGTTCCCAAAATATTTAGGCATGTACAACTACAGCCATTCTTTCATCAATAATGGAACAGAAATATGTACACCAAAAGTCTCTATTCACTAATTATTTCCACACCAAAAGCTCATCTACAAATTGGTCATTTGAAGCAACAATGAGATACCATTTTTTTGCCAGTAGGCAAAGACTTAAAAGACTGATAATCACCAGTGTTGGCAGAGATGTAGGGAAGGAAACAAGGTTTTACAAATTAGTACAACCTTTTTGGAGAGTAATTTGGCAGCATCTATAAAAAAATCTAAAGGTACATATTCTTTCATCCAACTAATCTATTCCTGGGCACCTAGCCAGAGATATACCTACATATTTACTCAAAAACATATTGTTCTGATTGGTTTGGTTGTGTCTTGTATTCATTACTTTCAGAACTTGTCAGTTGTTTCTAGTCAATCTTCAACACTAGAAGAGAAACCCTGTAGGAAGAGTCTGACCAATCTGGCCCACCAAGTAAGAACTGGGCTTGCCAAAGGGGCCCATGTGATGGTCACATTTAGTGCCCACAATGTCATGCTGCTTGAAAAGCATAATTCTTTGCTTTCTAATGCACTATCTCCATCAATCAATGCATGGCCCTCTTTATTTAATATTTTAAATAATACATAAACACTCACAAATGTACTACCTCAAACAATGATATCAGCAATAACTTAGATCTACTTACATGCTCTCCCCTAGGCCGTCTTCTCTATTCCTTGCCCCCTCAGGAGTAAGCACTATCCTAAAATTTGTGTCTATTACTCCTTCTCTTGTTTTGGAATGTTACAAAAATGATATTGTACTATAAATAGTTTTCTGGGATTTTCAATTTTTACCCAATCCTTTTGTGACAAGGATTTACTGGTTGCTATTGTATCTATTTTTCTTCATTCATTACAGAATGAATTAACAATAATATATTTAATCATTCTTCATTTAACCATTCTCCTAGAGTTGATAGTTTGCTTCCAATTTGAAACTACTAAGAACAGTGGTACTAAGAAACTCTTCCTGACATTTTTATAACACGAGGGTGATCAATTTCTGGCAGGAAATCTGGCTGCCATCACACTAATCTCATCATCTACAGGAATCACTGATGGTCTCCCCTAAAAGGCTTAATTTCTCTCCCTTTTCTCTGCCTATCCAGGCCAGTTCAAAGTACCCTAGAGGGGAAATTTATAAGGGGCGAGCGCTCCTTTAAAAGGCAACACCCAGCAGCAAATATTTATTGACATAACTGGCTCCTTCCAGAACTGTCCTGGCAGTTACCCCCAGCCCCAAGCTAGCTGCTTAACTTGCCTACCTCCTGCCAGAATTTTAAAGATATTTTTATTTCAAAGACAAATTCTTGAGCAGTTTAACTTCAATTACTTTATTACTATCAGAAAAAAGAATCATCCTCTAAGAGAATTTTAGCTATCAATCTACACCAATATCAACTCCCAGAGATATTCTTGTTTAGCAGTCATACTTGACATCTAATGTCATAAAATGTAGAGGGACTTCTTGATACACACACACACACACACACACACACACACACACACACAAGTAGCCTGAATGAAAAATCAAGCATCAATAACTACTTATAACCCATTTTATTTCCCCTCACCAAGCACACATAAATGCTTTAGGGAAATTTGGGAAAAGAGGAAAAACAGGATAACTATACATAGTCTTGCAATGATTTTTTAAAAGTTAATTTAGAATAGGGCCCAAAGTGTTTGTAATGCCTGTGTAAATACTGCCTTTGTCTCACCCGTATTTTAAGATGTATTCTGTGTTCCCATTCTCCAAAGACCACAAATTACATAAATCATTTATTTTTAATTAGGTTTTTAAAAGTTGCTAAATCCTGGGGGTTCAGGAGTGCCCCTGGACCCACATTTTGGATCCAGCTCCTCCGCATACTCAGCTCTTGCCCATCGGTCTCCCTTGTCTTCCAACTGGCTCCTATCCACTATCCCCTTCCTTAGTCCCATGGCTGCAACAGGAAGCACTAGTGCAGGAAACCCAGCCACTGGCCACCTTCCACCCCAGCAAGGACTTAGCACTCAACTCCTGTCTAAGTTCACTTCTGAGCAGCTGCTCCCCTAATAGCTTAATAAAACCACATCTTCTCTTCCTAATGCTTTTGCTCTATGGCCAATGCCATTCTCCTCAGAGATGTCTTTGCAGACTATTGAGATGATCAGCATGCACTTCCTCAACATCTCCCCATACACACCCATCCCAACCCATATTTTTATCTATTTTTGTCCTCACTCATCAGTGCCAGTTTTCTTCTCATCACAGAGGAAGTGACCTCCCTTTTCTGGTTTCTGGCTAATTCCTTCACCTGTGCTAGCAAATTGCACCCTTTCCCACTCTATATACTTCAGAATTCTTTCTGTCTCTAGCTTGGCTACTTTCCTGCACATACAAATGGCTCACTTCTTAAAGCCAACAAACAAAACTTCACCATCCCTGTGTCTCTCTTTTCCCCTCACAGCCAAACTCCCTGAAAGAACAGAGGGCAATTCAACCTTATGCCCACTTCTTACCTCCTGTCACTCTTCCACACACTGCAGTCTGGACTCCAGCCATACCACTCCAGACTCAAGGGTTTCTGGCAAAACTCTAATATTCTCCCTCCCCATCATTAATAAATCTACTGCTATTTTCCCCCTAGTGCAAACCTTAGCTGACCCCTCTGTGGCAGTTGACAATATTAACTACTCCTTTCCTCTTACGATTTTCTCCTCTCTTGTCTTGTAATTCCTTCTTCTATTCTTAATATATAGGACTATTTTTTTCCTTGTCTCCTTCTTCTTCTTCTTCTTCTTCTTTTTTTTTGGCCTCCTGTTCTTTTGCTTCTCTCTTAAAATACTCCCTATGTTTCTAACCTCCGTTCTCTGTTCATTACTCTGAGCACATTTTCCTTAGAAAATACCACCTCTCCAATATCCATCCTGGAGACTAATTTTCCCTGCACTATAGACCCATAGAGCCAACTGTCTTCAGGCATCTCCATGTGCATCCCAAGTATAACAAGTCCTACACTGAGCTCACAATTCCTCTCATCTCCAAGCTCCCACCAATAACCCTGGACTCTTCCTGTTTTCTCTTTCTAAGTAAATTACATCACCATCTGCCTAGTTGCCCAAGTAGGATCCCTAGGAAGTATGGCAGCTCCCTCACCCTGCCTCCTCTCAGCATTCAATCAGCCCCTGATGCTTGTACAATCTACCTCTTTAACATCACTGCCATCTATTTCCCTTTCTCTATTCCCATTGCATTTGCCTTAATTCAGACTCTTTTCATCATTAAAATTAATAAAAGAACTACATTTACTCGAGTACTCTATGCTGGAAATGTACATAATGCCAGGAGGTATTATGGCCCATATTTTTACAGATAAATAAAGGAGACCCAAAAAGGAAAGTAACTGCAGCTTGTCTCACATTCTGAGTCTAACTCCATCTATACTGCAGACAAAATCAGCTCCTTTTTTAAAAATCACTTTTGTTGTAAAAATAACACATACACAGAAAAGGTACATAAAATAAGAACAGCTTAAAAATTATTATAAAGTCATCTTTCTAAAATGCCAATCTAATGTTGCTCCTGATGTTTTCCTAACCTTTTCAAAGTCTCCCCATTGTCTTTAAGGGTAAAGTCAAACCTGAGCGGAGCACAAAGGGTCCTATGGGATGTCAGCTCAGCCTGCTTCCTGAGCCTTTCTTGGCCATGCCCTCTCACCCACCCTGGCTCCAGCCCCACAGGCTGTATCTTCATGCTCCAGGCTTTGATCTTACATGGCTCCTGGCTGAGAGTGTGGTGTATATTCTTCTCCACCCCTTGCTTCACTCCTTCCATTGGATACCTAATTTACTCTTTGGGAACTACACCTTATTGCTCTTTTCAGAAGATACTTTGTCTAAAGGGGGAAAAAGACTCTTGGCAGCATTGCATGGCCAAAGCTCATGAAAGGCTTCACTGTTCACATGGAGCATCAGAAATGGGGAAGTTCTGACACATTTGGGATGTGTCCACTCTGTCCAAGAAAAAAAATCAGGAAGAGATTTGAGGCAATCAGTTTAGATTATATGGTGAGTTAGAGGAAGGACTCTACTTTGACTGAAGACTAGATCTCAGTAATTCCTACCCACAGCCCCTTACCACCCCAAAATTTAGGTGAAGCTGCTGGTAATGTCGATTATTATTATTGCCATTATTTTAGGTAAATCTATTCAGCTGTGCAAGTTAGAAAACAAAAACAAATCCTTGACATTTCCCTTTCTGATCCCTCAATCTATCATAATGTCCTATTTTGCATCTGAAATTATCTCTCCTCTTCAAAGCTGTCATTGTTTCTCAGCTGAATTACTGTAGTAACCTCTAACCTTGTCCAAAGAATTCACTCTGGCCTTTTCTCAATCATTTTCCATAGTGGAGCTAGTTATCTTTGTAAAACACAATCATGATCATATGATCCTATCACTACTCTGTCCCCATCCTGGCCTGGTTAAACCTCTTCAGTGTCTTCACTTTTATAACTAAACACTTAAATATTCCCAGCACTTAGAACAATATTTAGTGCATAATAGGTGCTCAATAAATATTGATTAAGCAAATGAAAGAATATGACCTTCATCTACACTCTTGCTTTCTCTAACTGAGAATTACAGCCATCTTGACCTCCCTTCAGCTCAGTATTCTCTATAATCCCTTGGCTTTGCACATGCTGTTCCTTCTTTTTCATGCCTTCTCCCTTTCCTCCTTCAGCAAGTTAACTACTACCTTTTTCCTTCAAATCAGACTTTAATCATCGCGTCTCCAGAGCAGCCTTCCCTCACTGCATCACGAGCGCTTTCTCCACAGTGCTTGTCACACTTGCAGTTTTAAGCATGCTTATGTGATTATTTTGCTGATGTCCACTACCCTGCTCTATTAGCTTGTAGCACTATGAAGGTAGAAACTGTGTCTGTTTTCCCTCACCAGTATATCCCAGGTACTTAGCACAGTGTTTGACATTCAGTAGACACTCAACAAATAGTTAATAGATGAATGAATGCATTATAAATTAATGTTCAAAGTGCCTACCTCCTTTACAATTTAATTTTAATTTAGCTCTGAAACCTAGAAACTCATTTGAGAGACAAATTACAGAAGACAATTCTCTTTCTACTCTTCTTTTTTCTTTGAATGTCCTTGTTGAAGTCTAAAGTACAACTTTTGGGCTTCTAGGATGCAATGCTTTTAAATATTAATATTTCATTTGAGTTCTTACAGAAACTTTGTTTAAAAACAAACACTTTTCTGGGTTTTGAGAACCCAAAAATGAAGAACAGAGGGCAGTAGATTTTGCCATAATTCACCGCAAAATATCAAAATTTCTCTAACCTAAAGCAAAATCTCTCTTACTACCAATGAAATACATATACTTACTCCTGCCCTGGATGAAAACCTATTTAATTTTTAAATATGAATAAGAAGACATGATGCTTCTTGGGGCCCAGCTTGCAAGATGTTTGTTTTAAAGAACTTGCAATGTTTTAAGCATCAACACATGTAGTTTGTCAATATGTCTGACATTCCCAGGTAAAAGTAAAACTATTAGGTTATATATTTTTAAAAAGTCTTATGCTAATGTGCTTCTTTAGGAACCATGTGATATGGTTTGGCTGTGTCCCCACCCAAATCTGAACTTGAATTGTATCTCCCAGAATTCCCACATATTGTGGGAGGGACCTAGGAGGAGGTAATTGAATCATGGGGGCTGGTCTTTCCTGTGCTATTCTCATCATAGTGAATAAGTCTCACAAGATCTGATGGTTTTATCAGGGGTTTCCGCTTTTGTTTATTCCTCATTTTTCTCTTGCCGCTGCCATATAAGTGTCTTTCACCTCCAGCCACAATTCTGAGGCCTCCCCGGCCATGTGGAACTGTAAGTCCAATTAAACCTCTTTTTCTTCTCAGTCTCTGGTATATTTTTATAAGCAGCATGAAAACGGACTAATACACCAGGTCTTATTACTCTTCTGTAAAATAGTTTGTCAATAAGTAAAGAAGTCTCTTGCCACTTTGCAGGTCAGAGCCAGTACCATCCATTGTAGACACTGTTGCCCACACGGGAATGAATTATCAGAAATGGGGAAGTCTTAACACACATAGGGCATGTCTTTCTTCCATGGAGTGAAAATTTGATATAATTATTTTACATTTTTGGATAATTTATGGTGAAGTGATGATGAAATATGGAGGCTGGGCACAGTGGCTCATGCCTGTAATCCCAGCACTTTGGGAGGCTGAGGCAGGTGGATCATGAGGTCAAGAGATTGAGACCATCCTAGTCAACATGGTGAAACCGCGTCTCTACTAAAAATACAAAAATTAGCTGGGCATGGTGGCGCGTGCCTATAGTCCCAACTACTCGGGAGGCTGAGGCAGGAGAATTGTTTGAACCCAGGAGGCGGAAGTTGCGGGGAGCCGAGATCATGCCATTGCACTCCAGCCTGGGTAACAAGAGTGAAACTCCGTCTCAAAAAAAAAAAAAAAAGAAAGAAAGAAAAGAAAAAAGAAAGAAATATGGAGTGTACTTTAATTAAAGACTAAGCCAGAACTGTACCCACCGCTACCGCACAACTTAGGTGCCGAGTTGAGTTAGTAATACTCAATTTGTGGCACTCTAGCCTAATAGGTTGTGTTAGGTCTCTCCCTTGTTCTATTTCTTCCTTTTATTCAAGATTCTCACCCATTCTCCTCTCTACTAACTCTATTATATGTATTATATATATTACTGGATGTGTGTATATCCTTGTAAAATACTTTGGCCTACACTGCTGTCCATGACTTGGCACTAGATAACTCTCCTACTTCATCCTCTCCTTCTCCTCTATCTCATTCTACTACAGGCACACTGGTCTCCTAAGCTACTTCCTGAACTCACTAAATGTGCCTCAGGGACTTTATAGTTGCTCTGTTTTTTTCTGCCTGAAATCCACATGGCCCAGATATCCACATGGCCCACTCCATGTATTTGTTTAAATGGCTCTTTACGTTAAAAAGGGGGGAGGAAACTTCCCTAATTACCTTATTTTAAAAAAAGTAACACACTCCTTTGTCACTTGCTGTCTCCACATTGTGACTTATTTTTCATAGTTGCAGTTACTGCCTCACCGGAGAAACTTTTTTGTACCTGTATTTTTTTGTCTATCTCCTCCTACTAACATAAGAGGCAATACGACATCATGGTTAAATCCTAAATACCCTAAAGTTAGACTTACTTGACTTGAATTTTCACTCCACTATTTACTATGTCACCTTCAGCAGGTAATTCTGTGTCTCCATTTTCTCAACTCTACAATGGAAATGATAACAGTATCTACCTCACAGAGTTGCAATTTTACCTGGCACACAATCCACAAAATTTAAGTATTATCTGTTGTTATTATTATTTTATTTATTTTATTATTAGAATTAAGCTCCATGAAGTCAAGAACAAAATTTACTTTGTATCAACAGTGACTGGATAGTGCCTAGCAATAGCGCTGAATATTTATTAAGTGAATGCTAGTTTGCAAGTGCACTTTTTTTTTAAGTTTATTAAGTAATACAAAAAAATGCACTAAGTCAAAATTATACAGCTGTAAATCTTCTTTCTTCTTTTTTTTTTTCTTGAGACAGAGTTTCACTCTTATTGCCCAGGGTGGAGTGCAATGGCGCCATCTCAGCTCACTGCAACCTCCACCTCCTGGATTCAAGCAATTCTCCTGACTCAGCCTCCCAAGTAGCTGGGATTACAGGCATCTGCCACCATGCCCAGCAAATTTTTGTCTTTTTAGTAGAGATAGAGTTTCACCATGTTGGCCAGCTGGTCTCGAAGTCCTGACCTCAGCCTCCCAAAGTGCTGGGATTACAGGCGTGAGCCTCTGCGCCTGGCCAGCTCTATGGGTTTTCATAAAAAAACAACTCACGAAACCACCAGCCATATTCAGAAATAAAAACATTAGACCTCTAGAAGGCCTGTCCGAGTAACTATAACTCACTTCCCAAAGGTAACCACTATCTTGACTTCTATGATTATAGATCAATTTTCTCATTTTTGAAATTTATATAAATAGAATTAAATATTATATACTCTAGTAACTGACTTCTTTCATCTGTGTAGCACACAACAGTCATTCACTCATTCTCATTGCTGGATAGTATTCCAGCAAATACTGTATTCCAGTACAGTATTCCAGTATGTAACTATATCACCATTTATTTATCCATTTTGTAGTTGATAGACACTTGGGTGAGTAGTTCCCAGTTTAGAACTATTATGATGGTGCCACTATGAATATTCTCATCCATATCTTTGGAACACATAGGTAAGCATGTATATATACTTAGAAGATGAATTGCAGGGAAGTAGGGCATACTTTTGTTGAACTTTACTAGATCCTGCTTGTCTTAGTCTGTTCAGCCTTCTATAACAAAAACACCATTACATGGATAGCTTATAAACAGAAATTTGTTTCTCATAGTACTGGAGGCTAGACAGTCCAAGATCCAGACACTGGCAGATCTGGTATCCGATGAAGGACTGTTTTTCATAGAACTTCTAGCTGTGTCTTATATGTTGGAAGGGGCAAGTTTTAGTCTTTTAAAGTTCCAGAGTACCTCTTATAAAAACATTAATACCATTCATGAGGGCTTCACTCTCATGACCTAATCACCTTCCAAAGTCACAACCTTCTAATACCATCCCTTAGGGGTTAGGTTTCAACATATGAATTAAAGGAGAGAATGGGACACAAACATTCAAACCATAGCACTGGTAAACGATTTTCCCAAGTGCTTGCACCAGTTTTCACTCCTAACAGCAGCATGTGAAAGGGTCAGGCAGTCTGGGGAAGACTGTTCTCTTAGGAAGAGATAATTATAATTAGACTGAGTACCTGATTATGATATGTCTTCTTGTCATTATTTTTTTACTATCTTAATTATTTAAAAAATTTTGAACTAATGGATAAAATTGTATGTATTTGCTGTGTAAAACATATTGTTTTGAAGTATATATACATTATGGAATGACTCAATCTAATTCACATATCACTACCCAACATAGTTTTTTTGTTTGTTTTTGGTGAGAACACCACATCCACTCTCTTAGCATTTTCCATGATACAATATACTGTTAACAATAGTCACCATGCTGTACAATAGATCTCTTAAACATATTTCTCCTATCTAAATGAAATTTTGTATTCTTTAACCAACATCTCCCCAACACCCACTCCAACCACCCCAACCCCTGATAACCACCACTCTACTCTCTGCTTTTATAAGATTAACATTTTTAGATTCCACATATAAGTGAGATCACGTGGTATTTGTCTTTCTATGCCTGGCTTAATACATACACTTAATGTCTCTAGTTTCATCCATGCTGTCACAAATAATAGAACTTCCTTTTGTATGACTGAGTTGTATATTCCATTGTGTATATATACTACATTTTCTTCATCTATTTACCCAATGATGGACATTTAAGTTGATTCCATATCTTGGATATTGTGAATAATGTTATAATAAACATGGGAGTGCAAATATCTCATCCACATACTGATTTCATTTCCTTTGGATATACAGCCAGTAGTGGGATTGTTGGATCTTATGGTAGCTCTATTTTTAATTTGGGAAACCTCCATACTGTTTTCCATAATGGTTGTAGTAATTTATCTTCCCACCAACAGTGTGTGAGAATTCCTTTTTCTCCACATCCTCATCAACACTAGTTATCTTGTCAACCCAATAGCAAGAAAACAAATAACCCAATTAAAAAATATGCAGAAGTTGGATACAGTGGCATGTGCCTGTAGTCCCAGCTACTGGTAATGTTGAGACAGGAGGATTGCTTGAACACAGGAGTTTGAGGTCAGCCTGAACAACACAGTGAGGCCCTGTTTCTAAAGCTAAGAAGTATTCAAGAACTCAAATGACACAACTCTTCCTAGGTGCATTTTGGCTTCAATCCTAGTTACCAAGTATTCCAAATACAATCCCATTTGCGTTAGCTAGTCTCCAGGCTAGCTCCCAGTGACCCTGCCTCCTGTTATTCATGCTCTGGTATTTGTCCTCCCACATTGTATCAGGATTGGTTTTTTTCACCAGTAAAATACAGAAGGAGTGATGGAATGTGACTTCAAAGGTTAGGGCACTCACTCTGGGGAAAGCAGTTACTATGTGGTGGGGATGGGGACACTTGAGCAGCCCTATAGAAAAGACCCGTATGGTAAAATAACAACAGTCATGGCAATAAGCCATATTGGAAGCAGGTCTCTCAGCCCCAGTCAAACCTTGAGATGACTGCAGTCCTAGCTGATGTCTTGACTGCAACCTTATGAGACATCCTGAGTCAGAGTCCTCCAGCTGACCTGCTCCCAAATTCCTGATCTCCAGAAACTATGAAATAATGCATGTTTGTTGTTTTCAGCCATTAACTGTTGTAGTAATCTGCTACACATCAATATATAAGTAGTATAGGTTTCTATCATACAGATGAAGAAAAAACAAAACAAAAATAGTAGACATTTGTCTCTATTGTTATTTACATTGATATAGACCATAGTTTCAAGAAGGAGGAAAAAGCAAGATTTTTGCTACACTTTCAAAATATTACTAACTTTTTACTTTGTTTTATTAAGGACAGGTGCTGAAAATAAAACCAAAATAGCAAGTCAAGTTAATTTCCACTACAAAGTGAAGAAAAGTATCTTTATGGATTTGATGTTTGAACCAGTGTGACTGAGAAATAAAATAATCTACCAAGTGGGCAGAAGTGGTTTTGTAAATTGAATTCAATGCTGTCATGACATAAAGCATTAGATGACTAACTACTTCTGCACTCTAAAGATAAAGCATGTTTGCTCACTGGTCTATCAAATAGAAAACAAGGACCATCTGTTAATTACTACCAGAAGATCTAGAAAGAGAGAAGATAAATGGAATCGAATCTTCTTTATCCAAGATAGTTTTTGCTGTTTTTTTTTTTTTTGTCATGATCTGAGAAAAGAAAAAGACTATAATAAGTTAATTAAATCTGATAAATATATATTCATATAAAATATTTCCAAGGAAGTAATTAACAACTAAGTGGAAAAATGGCAAATAGTATCAGCACATGATACATAAGTTTTCACTGTGTTATAGGGATAGCAAATATTATCATGGTACACTCATTTAGGCTTAATTTTTGCCAAGTATTTTACAATTATTTTTAGCTACAATCCATCAAAGCAATATAATACAGTAGGTTAATATTATGACAAGTTCTAATTGAGTAAACTGGGACAGGTGGGATAAGACCATAAATGTTTTGTTTGCTTGCTTGTTTATAGAGGCAGGGTTTCTTTATGTTGACCAGGCTGGTTTCAAACTCCTGGACTCAGGTAATCCTCTTTTCAGGCCCTCCATGCAGGGATTATAAGTATGAGTTACTACACATAGCCCAGAAATGGTTTTTTAAAGTATTAGGGCTAAAGCCAGGTAATATCATCTAGCTCTTTACTATCGCAAATCCCAGAATAGGGGTGAAGAAGAGGTGGTGAAGAGTAACTTCTTCCCCCTTACCCTCATCCCCAGGCATCTGGTATTCTTATGCTCTTTCCACCCTGCACTAAATCTTTTCAAGGATGCAAATAATATTGCTCACTGGTTGTCCATACTTATGGCCAAAATCCCAGCTTTCCACAAGCCTATCCTATCAGTCATTAACCTAAATAAGGCTGACCAAGCATGGGCCTCCAGGCTACTGCCCAGCAGACAAGTTCAGTGCTGGCTGCTTTATAAATCTCATGTGCAGGAGAGAAGCATTTCCCTAGGGCTACCCCTAACATTTATAGGATTGGTGATGGAGCACAAATGAAGATCCACATTTAAAAGTTATAAATCGGCCGGGCGCGGTGGCTCACGTCTGTAATCCCAGCACTTTGGGAGGCCGAGGCGGGTGGATCACGAGGTCAAGAGATCGAGACCATCCTGGTCAACATGGTGAAACCCCGTCTCTACTAAAAATACAAAAAATTAGCTGGGCATGGTGGCGCGTGCCTGTAATCCCAGCTACTCAGGAGGCTGAGGCAGGAGAATTGCCTGAACCCAGGAGGTGGAGTTTGTGGTGAGCCGAGATTGTGCCTGCACTCCAGCCTGGGTAACAAGAGCGAAAACTCCATCTCAAAAAAAAATAAATAAAATAAAAATAAAATAAAAGTTATAAATTAGGTTAATAAAATGTTATCTAAAATATGTCCTATCATTCTATCTTGATAACAAAACTTCATAGCAACAAAAAATGTTTAAATATATGTAAGGCTATTGGTTTTACATTTCTGAAAGCAAAATAACAGAGTATTGAATGTAATTACTATTGCACCTGCCTAAATAGTGTGTTGATGGATAGTGATATTTGGATGAATAATGAAGAAGACATCAATAATTCATAAAATACTATGATTTATTCTATTAAATATATTTGTCTTGCTTTTAGTTCACCAAAATTACTAATTATATGTTATAATCAAGATTCTCACATAATTTGAGCTCTATTAACATGAAATGTCAAATCAGACAACCTTTCTTGGTTCAAAATTATTACAGAGTTTTATTAATTATATTTAGAGAAACAGCCCTACTGAGGCAATGGAAGCTGGAATTGTCAATAAAATTCTTAAAGCAATACTTAGTTCAGAAGTGAACATTGATTTTACATGGCATATTCAAACGTGATTTTTGCATATGATAAGTTAACATCCCCAAAAGTATTACAAGGTATTTTAATTTCATCTTATAGGTTGCTATAACTGTGATTTCCACAATCTCTTAACACAATATATAGATTCATACAGTACTTCTTAACTCTTCTGCTTTCATATTTTTAACATTTTGAAAAAATTTAAAAGAGTAAGACGTTATTTAATTTGTTCAAATCTTTCTTTGGTGGCAAATATACCTTGATCTCTACTGGTCAGAAAATAGACTTTATGAAAATTCATTTCAAAATATTTTTTACATATGAATCTTCTCCTTTATGGTCATATGAACATTTTTATTTCCTCATTTTAATTTTCCTATATTTTTTCAGATTATCACTTTTGTTATATATTGCACATGAAGTTTCATTCTATTTATAAAATCATTTTCTTTACATTTAACAAGTTTTAAAATACTATTAAAAGTGATATAGCCAAAGTTAGACCTGTTTTTTTTCTAAGCTCTTGCTAATATTATTAATAGCAAGCAAATATGTGGATAGATATATTAAAATTTAGTTTCATTATCTGCCAAAATCCACAATTCATGATTTGAAAATTTTTCAGTTGTTTCACCTGTCATGGTGCATTTTGAATTTTGTTTAAGTCTAATTGTTTTAATAGCATTTGATCAGTATTCCCACTGTATATTCTAGAGTATTTATTAGGTCAAATTTTACGTCTTTCTCAAAGTGTTCCACATTTGGACAGATCCTGAAGATACTATATATAAGGTTTAAACTGTTCCAAAAAATGTAATCAAATCAGCAGTATCAAAGCCATATGTGTTAGCAATAAATTCAAACTGTGTGCCATAAATGGCATGTACTTCTAGATTTTTCTCCAAAATCCTGGCATGCTCACCTTCGTTGTTATCCACCATGTTAGCACCAGTATCACAGTCTCACTCTAAACAATCGTTTAAATCAGAATCCAAAATTGAAGTTGTTTTTTTGAAATCTTCCCTTAGATAAAAATCTATACCTTTTATAACAGGAATGAAACCAATGAAATATTCATTAATGTCAGATTTTTTAAAATTCTCTCCTAATGGTTCAACAAAAATAAATGTTACTTATTTAGCAAGACTTATTTCTAGTACAATCTAGTTAACTGAGTAATTTTTGCTTTTTAACAATTTTAGAAATAATTCCTTATCTCATTTTCTCATCTCTTACATTAATAATTTTGTATTAAATGCACCATACTAGAGAATCATCTGTTTCAGTTTTTATCCATCTTAAATCTGGGGACTTTTTTCATCAAATTTCAAAATTATCTCCATAAATCTTTGACATTTTCCATTAAGTTCTGTAAATACCGTGCTGGTATGCCATGAAATACATCATTAAGCTTGGCCGAATATTGGACATACAATATTCTTTTTTTTCCCTGTGACTTTGTCTGAAAATATTATTCTTTAAATAATATTATTCTGCTGGGTGCAGTGACTCATGCCTGTATCCCAGCACCTTGGGAGGCAAGGCAGGCAGATCATGAGGTCAGGAGTTTGAGACCAGCCTGACCAACATGATGAAACTCTGTCTCCACTAAAAATACAAAAATTAGCCAGGTGTGGTGGTGTGCACCTGTAGTCTCAGCTACTCAGGAGGCTGAGCCAGGAGAATCGCCTGAACCTGGGAGGGAGAGGTTGTAGTGAGCTGAGATCACGCCATTGCACTCCAGCCTGGGTGACAGAGTGAAATTCCGTCTAAAAAAAAAAAAAAAAAGAATATTATTCCATTCAATTTTTATTTGTCAGTTATAACCAAAGAAACCTAAAAAAAATTATTCCCATATACTAATTTGATATTTACTTTAATTTCTTGAATACTATCAATTGTTTCCTATTTATTTCACCCTTTTTCAGTTCTAGTAATAACATCTGTAATGTTTGCTATTTAAAGGGCATTTCATAATATTCTAATTGAGAATTTAAGTGTTTTCTGTCACAAAACATTCATTGGCTAACAGAAGTTTGTAGAATCTCTATTTGAAAGAACTTGGAATAAAATATTAAAAGTTCTGCTTTGTTCATGAAATGGAAAATCCTAATCATTCATCTGAATTGGAATGTGTTTTGTTAGCAATATTCTCACACTCTCAGAAGGATATGGTATCTTCATTTTCAAGATCATCATCCTGCCAAATGCTCTGGAGGATTTCTTTCCTAATTTGCTGATTTCAAGACCTTTAATTTCTACATCTTCTAACGGGCAGGTCACAGTTGCTTTTGTTGTTTCTGGGTTATCAAATTGATATAAATTTGAGTCTCTTTTTTATTCTCATGATTTTAATTGGCAATTAAATCTTCATTTAAAAAAGAATATAAAGTTGCAAGGATTTTTTTGGTCTGGCCTGTTTAGGTAGTGGATGTGATGAAAATAATGTTCTTATTAATTTGCATTATTTTCACTAGTTAAATCTTCATCAAATAAGAACGTGTGTGATCTGTTGTTTGCAAATTCTTTGAGGGTCATGCTTAACAGAAGTTGGCTCATTTACATTGTTTCCACATTGTTATTTTTAATTTAAATGAACTCTCTCTTTTAAAAATTTCATATTTCCTTTTTCCTTCCAATCTTTGATTCTTTCTGAACTCTACTTTTAAATTCGGTATTTCGGTCACAATTCTCTATTTCTTCACTGGTACCCAATTTCAATGATCTAAAAGATCAAAATTATTAAAATTAATAGGTAAAAAATCTGTAATGAATATCAAATTATAAAGCAAAATTAAATAATGCTGAAATCTTCGTTTTTATTTTTGAAATTTTATTACAAAATTTTATAAAAATAAAACTGTTTTCATTTCCAATATTCAATGTCCATCTAGTTGCTGATATTAAGAGTTGATACCACACTTTAAGCATATTACATCAAGACATAGGTAAGTTTTGTTTTGTTTTTTGACAAGGTGTTGTTCCTCATCCAGGCTGTGGAGTGCAGTTGCATGGTCGTAGTTCACCTCAGCCTTCCAAGTAGCTGGGACTACAGGCATGAGCCACCACACCCAGCTAATTTTTTTATTTTGGGTTTCTTTTTAGTGACAGGGTCTCACTATGTTGCCCAGACTGGTCTCAAACTCTTGGCCTCAAGCAATCCTGCCTCTCAGTCACCTGAGTTGCTAGGATTATAGGCATGAGCCACTATGCCCAGCAGATGCATACAAATGTAAGAGTAATATGAATTGTTTAATACTGGAAAATATTCTTCAGCCACCATATGCATCATTTGCAAATACTAAGCATATCTGGAACAATTCCAGACCATGAATTGATTTATATGAATAGAAGCAAGAAAATGGATGTTCAGCACTAGTGGGAAATGAAACTTTATCATGTATATACTTACTGCATTTATACTACCAGAAGAATGATTTGACAAGTTAATTAATTTATCTTTTCTTTTACCTAAGTACTTTGCAGTTCAAATCCTCCCTGGACCTTGAAGCATTCTGCTTTTCTCCTTTGGGATGTAGCATAATCTACAATGCTTCATGGCATCCGAGTATAATTGCCTTTTATTCCAGGAGTTAGGTTAAAAGATGTGGAAAAGAATTCCCCTGCGGCCTACGTGTTAGTTACAAGGGTGAAAGTTTCATGACAGAGTACCTATGGTTTGTAAATCATTTCCTTTTTATATGTTGTATATATTTGTGATTTGGACGCTCTTTAAAGAAGAGGGCCCAGAGTCTCTTGTTTTCCAGATCTAAGTATGATACTGAGCTTACTTGTCTATATTTTCTTCTTCTCTTTCTTAGTCCACTGTCTCAGTGCACATCAAAATCACTATCTCACCATAACCCAATTTAAGGCCCTACTGATAAATTTGCACTTTCAGCCACTCTAATTGACTGACTGATTGATTTAAGACAGGGTCTCACTCTGTCACCCAGGCTGGAGCACAGTATCGCAATCAAAGCTCACTGTAGCTTTGACCTCCCAGGTTGAAGCAATCCTCCTGCCTCAGCCCTGAGCAGCTGGGACCATAGGGGCATGTCACTACGCCTGGCTAATTTTTTAATTTATTTTTTGTACAGATAGGGTCTCACCATATTGTCCAGGCCAGTCTTGAACTCCTGGGCTTAAGCAATCCACTTGTCTTGGCCTCCCAAAGTCCTAGGAATACCAGCGTGAGCCACCGCACCCCACCTTTATGACTTAGAATGTGAACAAGAAAAGTTCTTCAGACTCTCATGTTATAAAACTTTATTTGTGAAAACAGCAGAATCCCCCGAGTAGGGACAGATAGTCAAACTTTACACATGCTGCTCCCACTGCCTGAGGCACTATGCTATTTAACTCTTATTTAGATCTCAGTTCAGTTGTTACTTCACAGAGAAAAGCCTTCCTTGACAGCCCCAATTAGTTCAAATTATCTCTGTATTGAGCTTCTTGTCCCTGCAGCTTGTTGTTCTATTTAACAGCACAACGATTTTACCTTTATTTCTGTGATGGGACTGATGTTTGCCTCCTTCCATGACCATGTCTGAAAGTATTTTGACTCCTCATTATATCCCCAACGCTTAGCCCATGTTTTGCACATGGAAGATACGCAAGATGTAATTAATTCATTCATGGAATTTGCTATGGACTGAATGCTGTGTCCTCCCTAAATCATATATTGAAGGCTTATCTCCCAGATGATGGTATTGGGAGTGAAGTCTTTGGGGGATAATTAGGTCATGAAGGTGATGCTCTCACAAATAAGATTAGTGCCTTTATAAGAAAAGACATGAGAGGACTTGCACTCTCTCTCTGCTTCCCACCAAGTGAGGATAAGAGAAAACAGTCATCTGTAAACCAGGAAGTGGTTTATAAAAACCAGAAATAGGATTTACTGGCACCTAGATCGTGGACTTTCCCGGCCTCCAGAACTGTGAGAAATAAATGTTTGCTGTTTAAGCCACCCTAGCCCACAGTGATTTGTTACAGCAACTTGAACAGACTAAGATAGCAGAAAAAGAGTTTTTTAAATTCAGTAGGGTTGGAGAAATGTGGAAAAGCTTCAGACTAATTACAGTCAAACACAAATGTTCAAGGGCTGGTTTTTGGCCCAATTAGAAATCTTACAAAGTGAGACTCAGGAGCAGAAAAACGTGTTAATGTGGTTAGAAATAAATTAACAAAAATATTACCTAGAATATGACATTTAAACATGCCAGAAGGCCTGACCTCCACTTGGAATCAATGAGATTATTCTGGCAAAAAAAGTGTACCATCAAGTTCTGAGAAAGGGAGCGTTGGACACCCTGATTCTGTAGCATTAGAAACAGAGAAAGAAAATATATGCATTTCTTCTCTTTTCATATGGAAATAAGGCTATAATTGCATTGAGGTCTTTACTTCACACAAAATAGCATTAATCTGTTTTTATATCAGACATAGAGAACCTAATTCACTTGTTTTTATCAGGTAATGCAATAGAAGTAGAAGTTCTAGTAACAGACTATTCTCTTGCTTCTAGCTATAAACAGCATACCTCAAGCAGTTTTATCTGTTGTGAAAAAAAAAATAAAATTGCAGATGTTTCCGATAAGATTCTGTGTTAAGTTCTTTGGTACAAACAAAATACTTTTCTTTGTGGTTGAGAGAAGCCAAGGAAGGGATCCTATGGAAGCTTTGTCCAATCTCTAGGAATTATAAATATCACTGACACATTGCTTCCTACTTGGCCTCAACCAGGAAGAGAAAGATTATTAAAATTGTTCCATGATTTTCAAGTGCAAAAACTTTTAACTTTTTGCCTTTACAAAAGTATCATGTAAACATGTTTTCTTCCCACCTCTACCTTCTGGATTATTTTTTAGCCATAGGTAAATAAAAAATAACTGAACTTGCTAAGTGATCATCCTGCCACAATTAGGAGTAAATTCTTTCTTTAAAATAACAAAATAAACTTTTCTAGGAGGAAGAACAAACAGGTAGAGACTTATAAAAAGTCACTTGGGGCAAATATTGCTCAATCTTTTTGTAGTATTTTCAGTTCATATCAACCACGGGCATTACAGCTTTAGTAAATATTTTGCCTCCATTGGATGATGATAACCCTATGGGTTTTGTTAGCAATTTCATTTCTTGGCTGAACTTACTCTGAAATAAAGAAAAGTATGTTTACTTTTTAATTTTTTCAGTAATGTATTGTATGTTACATATAATGTTTGGATTTTATTAAGAAAAGGCAAGGAAAGTAATTTTCGCAGGACTTTATTTACTATCCAGGTCTCTGAAAGTAAAGTTGGAAACAAAAAAATTAATCTATCATGTTGCATGTTTTATTTTTTTTAATTCCTACTCCTTTTATTTAACTGGGCTGTTACACGAAATAGGACTGTGAGCTTGACTCATAACATTGCTATGTCCTTAAATTTTTCCACGACCCATATTCTGGATTATCCCTTCAATGCTATTACGTCGTGAATAATTTTATGTCTCTCTGGGACCCAATGTTTCCATTACTGTTCTTTATCTCTGTGTCCCATTTCACAGGTTTTTAGCATGAAGTAGCCTTAAGAAGAAAACAATGTTTCAGAGGCTCTGAAAGCAAGAGAGATCCTAAAACCTCAAATCCCCCACTACATTTCAGCCTGTCTGCTAGTATCATAGTATCAATTTATTGCTGAAGATTATTACACATTTGAGCCAAGTGAAAAAAGAGGCCAAAATATCTTCCCTACTCAACATTTCAGACAAACGTTATTTAGGCTGTGATTAGCAAAATGAAACCAGGGGCATCATTTTCACCAAAAATTAGTGCCTTTCACCCTGACTCCAGGGTGAAAGAGCTATTATCCAGAGCCACCATAAAATCATCTAGATATTGACGTCTTACATCCAGGTTTCCTAGGAGCGATCTAATTCCTAGCATACCTGAGGCACAACTTCCCCTTTGCTCACCCCCATGGCTGCACAAGCAGTGGGGAAATGGTGTTGAGGATGTCTGGAGAGAAGGACAAGAGATGACATCTGTTCCATCTCCTTTCCCCAGCCATTCTTGGGCAGATTGGGTTACATCTGAAAAACTTCCAGACTTGTTTCCTCCAACATGGTTACCACAACAGGTAACCGTGATTGTTAGTTAATCCCAGTTATTTAGTCAAACACTAATCTAGGTGTTGCTGTGAAGGTATTTTGTAGATATTGTTAACATCTACAATCAGCTGACTTTAAATTAAGCAGCTACCCTTGATAAGTGGGGGGCCCTTATCCAATCAGCTGAAGGTCTTAAGAACAGAAAACTGAGGTTTCCTGGAGAAGAAGAAATTCCACAAGACTGAAACATCAACTTCTGCCTCAGTTTCTAGGCTGCCAGATTACTTGCCCTACAAATTCTGGACTTGCCACCCCTACAATTGTATAAAGTCTATTCTTTAAGTCTCTTAGTATATGTATAATATACATACTGTTTCTGTTGAACCCTGACTGATACAGAGCTTTATTCCATTCTTCCTCATTGGATTGTGTGCTGTGAATTAAGAGAAACAGTCATGAATAGACCAGCCTGTTCGTATTGGGGAACTATGGTTCTAAGAACTACGTTCAGTACTTGGGAGAATTCCTGGAGAAAACCAGAACATTGCTTTCTTCAATGTTTGGATATGCACACCTGAGAGACCACTGCACTAGGTGCTTTTACCAGAACATTTTTTACTTGTTTTAAATGCTTAGTTGTACAGTATTTCTACTTCAGGCAAAATCTCAAATTTCTACCCCAATTTTTTTGACACATGTTTATGATAGAAATTAGTTTTTTTTGTTCTATGAACCCATAATCCTTAACAATATGACATATATTTGGGCATCTATGTATTGTGCTTTAATGGTGTTTAGGTATAGATGTACAGTTGTCCTTGGTATCCATGAGGATACCAAGGACCCCCAAAGATACCAAAGATACCAAAACCTGGGGATGCTCCAGTACCCCCAAAGATACCAAAATCTGGGATGCTCAAGTCTTTTATATAAAATGGTATACTATTTGCACATAACCTATGCACATCCTCCTATATGCTCTAAATCATCTCTAGATTCTTTATAATACCCAATATGATATAAATGCTATGTAAATAATTATTAAACTGTACTATTCATAATAATGAAAAGAAAAAAATGTCTGTATATGTTCAGTACAGATGCAATCATCCTTTATTCCCTTGAATATTTTCAATTCACCCTTGGTTGAATCCATGGATGTAGAACTCAATGACAAGCAAGGTCAACTGCATTTGATGTGATTATATGTAATCAGATCACTTGAGTTAATTTAAAATGAGTAACTCTTTTGAGATGAAGAGACCATTTTCTAGAAAATTTTGCACAAACTTCAAAAGCTAACTGATTTGTGAAAATGGAAAATGCTGATCAACAAGGATCTTGTAAATAAGACTAACTTGAAACAACTGAACAGTGGAGCTCTTTAGGCACAAAGCTGGTTTCTTGTGGCATGCTTTTAGAATCCTAAGTACTGGGAGGCACCTATAATTTAAAAAACAATTTTTTTTGTGAAAAAGTTCTATTAAATCAGATAATTTTCAACCATTAAATATTTACGAACTTCAGAAAGCACACAGTTATACAGATAAACCTCTCTCCATTCATCCTATGATGTTAGAGTTTCTAATGATCCTTAGCTTTACAATATCACATTGCTTCTGTATTTCTAATAGTTTATATAAAGAAACAAGGAAAAATGCCAGATTCTAACAAAATAGGAAATAAAATTCTAATTCAATTAAAATTTAAATGACATATTTTTAAATTTAAATTTCTGACTAATCTTAGAATCATCTAGAATAACTGACTTAAATATATCTCTTTTGAAAACAGAATGTGAGCCCTTCTCAGTTACACAAAGTTCTCATAACCCTTTGGTATTCCCACATACCCACTACAAAACTAAATACTTGGTAAATGCACCATAAATGCCTGCATTAAATGATAAGGCTAATGATCTAGACCCTGCTTTCCTGTTTGCCTAGTATTAGAAAGAGTAACAAAAATAATGTTGGGAGATCCGATCCAAGATGGCCAATTAGGAGGAACTCGGGTTTGCAGCTCCAACAGAAAGTGCAGAGGGTGAGTGGACGCCGCATTTCCAGATGGATTTTTACTGCCCACAGACCAGGAGATGCACAGGAGGAGGAGCCCCACAAGTCGCCAGCGCCGCTGGTCTGACCGGTGCGGCACAGCCGCTCGGCCTACGCCCTGGGGCGGGGTGCAGCAGCTCCTTTAGTAGAGTGAGAGAGACTGAGTTCCCTCTGAGCCAGCAAGGGGAGCTGAAGCAGGAAGTCAAGCCAGTAGATTCCCGGGCAAGGGCGCACCACGAATCTCAGAGCCGCTGCTTCGGCTGATGCAGCGGCTCACAGGGCAGCAGATTTTCACTGCCCACTGACCAGGAGATTCACAGACGGAGGAGCTCCACGGGTTGCCAGTGCCACTGGTTGGACCGGAGTGGCCACTCGGCCAACACCTGGGGCAGGGGGCAGCGGCTCCTTGAGCAGAGTGAACAAGACTGGGCCCCCTGAGGACCAGCAAGGGGAGCTGAGGCAGGGAGTCAAGCCAAGAGATTCCCGGGCAAAGAGGGCACCACGGGAAGCACGGCTGAACCCGAGACGGGCCAGCTCTGTGGGGGAGGGGCGTCCCCCACTGGGAAACACCCTGCAGTTCCCAGGGCAATTTGCCATAACCAAGGTAACCCGCCACTACAGAGACTCCGTCACTACAGGGGCAGGCCAACATGGCGGAAGCAGTTCTAACTACACCCAAATAAACAGGACTGCAGGGAAGTTCACATGGAAGCTGGGCGGAGCCCCCAGCAGCTCAGCGAAGCCTCTGCAGGCTGAGTGTGACTAGGCTGCCACCTTGTGGGCAGGGAAAACGGTAGCAACACAGCGGGAAATCATAAAGCCCTAACTCCCTGGGACAGAACACCTGGGGGGAAGAAAAGGGGGTTTATGAGTTCAGCTGCTGCAGACTTAAAATTACCAAAATCAGAAAGACAGCAACTACAAAGTCGATACGTGGATAAATCCACAAAGATGGGAAGAAACCAGCACAAAAAGGATGAAAACACCCAAAACCAGAACACCTCTCCTCCTACAAGGGAGCACAACTCCTCACCAGCAAGGGAACAAGACTGGATGGAGAATGAGTGTGATGAAATGACAGAATCAGCTTTCAGAAAATGGATAATAAGAAACTTCCGAGAGCTAAAAGAACATGTTCTAACCCAATGCAAAGAAACCAAGAACCTTGAAAAAAGACTTGACGAAATGCTAACGAGAATGGACAACTTAGAGAGGAATATAAGTGAATTGATGGAGCTGAAAAACACAACATGAGAACTTCGCAAAGCATGCACAAGTTTCAACAGCCGAATTGACCAAGCAGAAGAAAGGATATCAGAGGTCAAAGATCAACTCAATGAAATAAAGAAGGCCAGATTAGATAAAACAGGGTAAAAGGAATGAACAAAGTCAACAAGAATTATGGGACTACGTGAAAAGACCTAATCTACGTTTGATAGGTGTACCTGAATGTGACGAAGAGAATGCATCCAAGCTGGAAAATACTCTTCAGGATATTATCCAGGAAAACTTCCCCAACCTAGCAAGGCAGGCCAATATTCAAGTCCAGGAAATACAGAGAACACCACAAAGATATTCCTCTAGAAGAGCAACCCCAAGGCACATAATCATCAGATTCACCAGGGTCGAAATGAAGGAGAAAATACTAAGGGCAGCCAGAGAGAAAGGTTGAGTTACCCATAAAGGGAAGCCCATCAGACTCACAGCAGATCTCTCAGCAGAAACCCTACAGGCCAGAAGAGAGTGGGGGCCGATATTCAACATCCTTAAAGAAAAGAACTTTCAACCCAGAATTTCATATCCAGCCAAACTAAGCTTCATAAGTGAAGGAAAAATAAAATCCTTTGAGAACAAGCAAGTACTCAGAGATTTCATCACCACCAGACCAGCTTTACAGGAGCTCCTGAAGGAGGCACTACACATAGAAAAGAACAACCAGAACCAGCCACTCCAAAAACACACGAAATGGTAAAGAGCATCAACACAATGAAGAAATAGCATCAACCAATGGGCAAAGCAGCCAGCTAGCATCAAAATGACAGGATCAAATTCACACATAACAATATTAACCCTAAATGTAAATGGACTAAATGCCCCAATCAAAAGACACAGACTGGCAAATTGGATAAAAAGTCAAAACCCATCAGTGTGCTGTATCCAGAAAACCCACCTCAAATGCAAGGATACACAAAGGCTCAAAATAAAGGGATGGAGGAAGATTTACCAAGCAAATGGAGAGCAAAAAAAAGCAGGAGTTGCAATTCTCATCTCTGATAAAATAGACTTTAAAGCAACAAAGATCAAAAGAGACAAAGAAGGACATTACATAATGGTAAAAGGATCAATGCAACAAGAAGAGCTAACGATCCTAAATATATATGCACCTAATACAGGAGCACCCAGAAACATAAGGCAAGTTCTTAATGAGTTACAAACAGACCTAGACTCCCAGACAATAATAGTGGGAGACTTCAACACACCATTGTCAATATTAGACAGATCAACAAGACAGAAAATTAACAAGGATATCCAGGACTTGAACTCAGACCTGGAACAAGCAAACCTAATAGACATTTACAGAACTCTCCAGCCCAAATCCACAGAATATACATTCTTCTCAGCACCACATCACACCTACTCTAAAATTGACTACATAATTGGAAGTAAATCACTCCTCAGCAAATGCAAAAGAACGGAAACCATAACAAACAGTTTCTCAGACCACAGTGCAATCAAGTTAGAACTCAGAATTCAGAAGCCAACCCAGAACCACACAGCCTCATGGAAAATGAACAACTTTCTCCTGAATGTTGACTGGATAAACAATGAAATGAAGGCAGAAATAAAGATGTTCTTCAAAACCAACGAGAACGAAGACACCACATACTAGAATCTCTGGGACACATTTAAAGCAGTCTCTAGAGGAAATTATATAGCAATAAGTGCACACATGAGAAGAAAGGAGAGATCTAAAATTGACACCCTATCTTCAAAATTGAAAGAGCTAGAGGAGCAAGATCAAAAAAACTCAAAACCTAGGAGAAGACAAGAAATAACTAAGATCAAAGCAGAATTGAAAGAGATAGAGACACGAAAAACCCTACAAAAAATCAATAAATCCAGGAGCTGGTTTTTTGAAAAGATCAACAAAATAGACAGACCACTAGCCAGACTAATAAAAAAGAAAAGAGAGAATAACCAAATAGATGCAATAAAAAATGATAAAGGGGATATCACCACAGATTCCACAGAAATTCAAACCATCATCAGAGATTATTACAAACAACTCTATGCACATAAACTAGAAAACCTGAAAGAAATGGATAAATTCCTGGACAGTTGCCTCCTCCCAAGCCTAAACCAGGAAGAAGTCGAAACCCTGAATAGACCAATAACAAGGTCTGAAGTTGAGGCAGCAATTAAGAGCCTACCACCCAAAAAAAGCCCAGGTCCAGATGGGTTCACAGCCGAATTCTACCAGACATACAAAGAGGAACTGGTACCATTCCTACTGAAACTATTCCAAATAATCCAAAAAGAGAGAATCTTTCCCAAATCATTTTATGAGACCAACATCATCCTAATACCAAAACCTGGCAGAGACTCAACAAGAAAAGAAAACTACAGGCCAATATCCATGATGAACATAGATGCAAAAATCTTCAATAAAATACTGGCAGGCCGATTGCAACAGCACATCAAAAAGCTTATCCACCATGATCAAGTAGGATTCATCCCGGGGATGCAAGGCTGGTTCAATATACACAAGTCTATAAATGTAATTCACCACATAAACAGAACCAAAGACAAAAACCACATGATTATCTCAATTGATGCAGAGAAGGCCTTCGACAAAATTCAGCAGCCCTTTATGCTAAAAACTCTCAATAAACTAGGTATCGACGGAACGTATCTCAAAATAATAAAAGCTATTTATGACAAACCGACAGCCAATATCATACTGAATGGGCAAAAACTGGAAGCATTCCCTTTGAAATCTGGCACTAGACAAGGATGCCCTCTCTCACCACTGCTATTCAATATAGTACTGGAAGTTCTAGCCAGAGCAATCAGGCAAGAAAAAGAAATAAAGGGTATTCAATTAGGAAAGGAGGAAGTCAAATTATCTCTATTTGCAGATGACATGATTGTATATCTAGAAGACCCCATCATCTCAGCTCAAAATCTCCTCAAACTGATAAGCAATTTCAGCAAAGTCTCAGGATACAAAATCAATGTGCAAAAATCACAAGCATTCCTATACACCAAAAACAGACTTAAAGAGCACCAAATCAAGAACGAACCGCCATTCACAATTGCTACAAAGAGAATAAAATACCTAAGAATACAACTAAAAAGGAACGTAAAGGACCTCTTCAAGGAGAACTACAAACCACTGCTCAACGAAATAAGAGAGGACACAAACAGATGGAGAAACATTCCATGTTCATGGTTAGGAAGAATTAATATCGTGAAAATGGCCATACTGCCCAAAGTAATTTACAGATTCAACGCTATCCCCATCAAGCTACAAATGACCTTCTTCACAGAACTGGAAAAAACCACCTTAAACTTCATATGGAACCAAAAGAGAGCCCGCATAGCCAAGTCAATTCTAAGTAAAAAGAACAAAGCGGGAGGCATCACACTACCGGACATCAAACTATACTACAAGGCTACAGTAATCAAAACAGCATGGTACTGGTACCAAAACAGAGATATAGACCAATGGAACAGAACAGAGGCCTCGGAGGCAACATAACATATCTACAACCATCTGATCTTTGACAAACCTGATAAAAACAAGCAATGGGGAAAGGATTCCCTGTTCAATAAGTGGTGTTGGGAAAACTGGCTAGCCATATGCAGAAAGCAGAAACTGGACCCCTTCCTGACAACTTACACTAAAATTGACTCCAGATGGATTAAAGACTTAAACATAAGACCTAACACCATAAAAACACTAGAAGGAAACCTAGGCAAAACCATTCAGGACATAGGCGTAGGCAAGGACTTCATGACCAAAACACCTAAAGCATTGGCAACAAAAGCCAAAATAGACAAATGGGACCTAATCAAACTCCACGGCTTCTGCACGGCGAAAGAAACCGTCAATAGAGTGAATCGGCAACCAACAGAATGGGAAAAAATTTTTGCAGCCTACCCGTCTGACAAAGGGCTGATATCCAGAATTTACAATGAGCTAAAACAGATTTACAAGAAAAAAACAAACAAGTCCATTCAAAAATGGGCAAAGGATATAAACAGATACTTTACAAAAGAAGACATACGTGAGGCCAACAAGCATATGAAAAAATGCTCATCATCACTGGTCATTAGAGAAATGCAAATCAAAACTACATTGAGATACCATCTCATGCCAGTTAGAATGGCGATCATTAAAAAATCTGGAGACAACAGATGCTGGAGAGGATGTGGAGAAATAGGAACACTCTTACACTGTTGGTGGGAGTGTAAATTAGTTCAACCATTGTGGAAGACAGTGTGGCGATTCCTCGAGGACCTAGAAATAGAAATTCCATTTGACCCAGCAATCCCATTACTGGGCATATATCCAAAGGATTATAAATCGTTCTACTATAAGGACACATGCACACGAATGTTCATTGCAGCACAGTTTACAATAGCAAAGACCTGGAACCAACCGAAATACCCATCGATGATAGAGTGGACAGGAAAAATGTGGCACATATACACCATGGAATATTATGCAGCCATCAAAAACGATGAGTTTGCGCCCTTTGTAGGGACATGGATGAACCTGGAAACCATCATTCTCAGCAAACTGACACAAGAACACAAAAATCAAACACCACATGTTCTCACTCATAGGTGGGTGTTGAACAATCAGAACACATGGACACAGGAAGGGGAGCACTATACACTGGGGTCTGTTGGGGGGGAGTGGGGGGGACAGCGGGGGGGTGGGGAGCTGGGGAGGGATAGCATGGGGAGAAATGCCAGATATAGGTGAAGGGGAGGAAGGCAGCAAATCACACTGCCACGTGTGCACCTATGCAACAACCTTGCATGTTTTTCACATGTACCCCAAAACCTAAAATGCAATAAAAAAAAAAAAAAAAAAGAAAACAGAATGTGAAACAAATGTCATGAAGTTAAAGGACTAGAGCAGCAGTCCCCAACCTATTTGGCACCAGGGACCAGTTTCATGGAAGAAAATTTTTCCACCGATGGGTTGGGGGAGATGGTTTTGGGATGATTCAAGTGCATTACATTTACTGTGCAAAATTTATTTCTATTATTATCACATTATAATATACAATGAAATAATTATACAACTCCTCATAATGTAGAACCAGTGGCAGCCCTGAGTTTGTTTTCCTGCAACTAGACAGTCTCATCTGGGGGTGATGGGAGACAATGACAGATCATCAGGCATTCGATTCTTGTAAGGAGTGTGCAACCTAGATCGCAAGAGCAGTTCACAAGAGGGTTTGCACTCCTTTGAGAATCTAATGCAGCTGCTGATCTGACAAGAGGTGGAACTCAGGTAGTAATATGAGCGATGGGGAGCAGCTGCAAGTGCACATGAAGCTCTGCTCACTCTTCTGCTGCTGACATCCTGCTGTGCAGCCCATTCCTAACAGGCCACAGGACCAGTACCAATCTGTGGCCCAGGGGTTGGGGACCCCCAGAGGACTCTTCTCTTTATTTACAACCGGTTAACTTTTGAAATGTGTTTTAAATCTGCAGCTTATTTTTATCAGCATGTATTCTGCTTTGCTCTCAGAGCCATAGTTAAAAAGAAGATATCCTTAATTTCTAAGCTTACATTGGCTTAAAATGAAATCCAAGAAATCGTTTCAATTCTGTTATGGGAAACAATATATTATGGTGGCCAAACCAACCAGAGCTGAGTACAAATCCTGGCTCTCCTACTTTCCAGCTGTGTGACTTTGCCAAATTAACCACTTGCAGCTTTAGTTTCTTCATATGCAAAATGAGGATAATCTTACTTGCTGAGTTATTGAAATACCAAATAAAATCTTAAATATATATATTAAAAAATTAGTTGTACATATATCCACATATCCATATTCTTATAAAAAGTAATAAGCATGGTACTCGGTAAGAGACACATGCTTAATAAATGGTAAACATTATCCTCATCTTAAGAGTTTGGAAATTGCCTTTAATCAAAAGCATTAAAGTTCTAATCTAAGAAAATATATCTTCTCGTTCAAAATATTTCCAAACTAAATGACATTTAGAATGTCTATTTATGTTTATTCACCTTATGAAACATAAAAGACAAAAGCTTATTATATAGGAATTTATTGGTTATAAGCCAACAGAAATGGACTAAAGTAGAAAATGAATTTATGGGAGAGAGTCAGGTACCTCAGGATACCTGGGAGAGGTCAGGAATTGGGATGTTCTGGGGAGTCTAGATAGCAGAAGCAGATGGATTTTTTTTTCCAGAGTTTTGCTGCTGCCATGATTTCATTAACAGTTTCAGTCATTTTATCACTCAAGAGTCAAACTCCAAAGGAGAACACCCAAGTGATCTAGATTGGTTGAGTGGAATTAGGACCCCTTTATCCACAGTCTCACCTTTGCCTTGCTCCCCTAGAGTAAGTCAAATGGCTATTACAGAGGAAGGATAAAGGGATGCCAATAATAAAACAAATACACTGCATGTACAGAAGTATTGCTTCATATAGTTTTTCAGAAATCATATGTGCTGATGTTTACCATAATCACATATGGTCAGAAACTATGCTATTTCTTTAATGCCCCAATACACACAACACATTAACAATAATAATAGAGATCTTGGGCTTGTGGATAACTGTGATCCTCCTGAATAAGCCAATATCACCAGGAAGTGGTAATGACAAATTTCCATTTTCACGTTTATGAGTGCATTGGGAAAATCTGCTTTCCTTCCCCCTCCCTTTTTCTATCCTGATTTGTTACCTTGGTTTCTGAAAGTGGCAGGAATGGTAGCAATATCTTCCAGATTGAACTTTGAATTTGCATGAGTTTGTTAAGCAGGGAATAATGGTACCTCCCAAAACCTATACAACCACCCAGGCTCATTTATTTATACTGGAAGTGTATGAATGATGCTGATTTACTTAAACTTCTGGTAGATGGAAAAATTGATGGAACACTAACACTGTCCAATTTAGACTTTGTTTAGCTTTTCAGCTATAGTCAAGTGGAAGCTTTTCTAATAGTAACAGAGAATTATATGAGATTATTTCTTTTAAAAAATCAGTAGTTTACTAGAGGAATTATAGCAATGTACGCTTACTAAGTGGTTCACTTATTTCAGGAGACAGGAGTGGGTCATATCTTTTAGAGAGTTCCATTCTCTACTTGAAAAAGGGTTCATTAGGAGGTCTGACCCAAATACTGAAATGCTGGGGAAACTATAAAGTTTCAAGGCAACTTTGCTCTTTGTACAAGTCACAGGTTAGCAGATAAATGTATTACCAATTGGAGCAATGAAGAACAACAATTTTCATTTACTTTCAGAGGTCAAATACCCTTTTTTGCATTGTCTAGGGATGAAATAAATGGAACCCCTTTTAGAAAAGAATTTGACTCTAGTATTAAGGAAGTGCTCTATAACCTTGTATGCTCAACAGTAATAATCACTGACATCCCTGCCACAGTGTCTATGCTTACTTAATCTAAACAGACCTCCATACCAAGTACCTTGTGCTAGGGAGTCAATAAATGAGGTTTGTGCTTCTGATAGTTTGTATTGGGCCCTACTGGTTCAGATTTCAAAATAGTTTTCTGCATTTTTCTTTCTTGGTAGTCCATATTGGGAAAAGTTGAATGTGTTCAATTTTATATTTTTCAGATTTGCAAACATGTGTTGGATGTTTACATATCTTCTGCATGATGCCAATGTAGAAAAGTACTCCCTTACAAACTTCTTGCAGAGGAGAAGCATTAGCAAGGTGATTAAAAGCATAAATAACTACTTTTCCACAAGACAAAATAAGCCACGAAATACAATCAGTACCAGTACTTAAATTACCTGGAATAAACTTAAATAACCATCTGGGCTTTTATAATGGTGTCAGGATTTTTCAGAACAAGGTGGATGTGGTTTTACTTTCCATATAAAATAAATATACCCTATACAAATTTTAATACACATTTTTGTAACCTTAGAAGAATGAGACACACTTCACATTTGTGGCTCACCTCATATATCTTGATCCATCTTTACAAATAAAATTAATTGCTTAATCCTTAGCCACATTCAAAAAATTAAATTCCAGTTTTACTTTTGATTAAAACTGATATAAATGCTGAGGGGTCATACTATTTTTATATCTTGTTTTCTCAGTCTTTACAACAGCAACATTTTTTGTGTGTCCCAAGACAAAGATTTATTGACTCTTAATAATGAATTCAAGTGTTACATAACTACCAGTTGTTATTTGATTTTTAAAATCAGCCATATCTCTGAGGACTATGAAAGCCCTGTGACCACAATATTTGAAAGTTTAACTGAAATTTGTTACAACTGAAAATGCACCTGCTAAGTTGTAAGAGGGTCTGAGGAAAACCTCTTACCTTTTAGTGGAGTATTTACTTTGAGCCTAATTGATGCGAAATTAGAAAATGTTAAAGAAAGATCTTACTTAAGAAATGAAAAACAAATAGAGGAGAAAAACAGAAAAGTGTTGTCTTTTGGGACCTGTCACTTAACCCCTAGGATCTGTTCTTTGGTAACATTTTGACCTTGGAATTAGGATTTATCTATAGTAAGTCACATGTTCCTTCCATTCCAACTATACTTATTAGGGAATTGAAAATTTTAAAATTTTACTTGTCAATATTTGTCAGAGGTCCAGCCGTGAAAGAACAGTGGTGCAAATTAAAACAGACAACCAAATCATTATCCAACACTCTGAGAGAATATCACCTCTTTCTCCCATTAAGGTTTTACATTACCCAGGATGATTTCTAGTAATTGACAAGAGGCGGGACAGCAATACTGAACAAGTCCTAAGCTCTTAAAAGCCTATACATTAAGAATTAAAATAGAAAGGTGAAAGAAAAGTTAGGAAAGATAAAATAATGATAGCACATAAATTTGAGAAAGTATGAAAATAAGAATGTAGATGACATATGCCATGTCAGGTATGACAAAAATTATTTTAACAACAGAGCTGTGTCCTGTGTGCATAATGCAATATAGGAGAAAGGAGATAAGGAGAACCTGATGTCTGCCTTCAAAATGCTTATCAGGTTGCAAGGTGCAAAATACAACAACTAACAGGATAAGGCAGGGTATGATAAATATAATATATAATTCAGACATGTGCACAGAGTTCTAGAATTGGGTTCAAATTCCTAATTTCCATATACAAAGAATGAGTACAGCATTCTGGTTAGTACTTAAGCTGTGGACTTAGACAAATGTATCAGTCATGGTTCAACCAGAGAAAAAACACCATTAGATTTGTGTTAAAAGATGCACTGCTAAGAATTGGCATACATGATTGTGAGGCTGGCAAAGCAAGTGTGAAGTCCTTAGAACAGGCCATCATGAAGGGCAGGCTGATCTCCTAGGCAGCTGAAGCTGTAGTTCATAGACAGAATCTCTTCTTCAGGGAAGCCTCAGCTCTACTCTTCTGCCCTTCAACTGTTTAAGCCAGGCCACTCAGATTATCTAGGATAATCTCCCTTACATAAAGCCAACTAATGATGAACATGAATCACACCTACAAAATACCCTGCAATAACACCTATGCTAGCATTTGACTGTATACTACAGTGGAGACTATAGTATACAGTCAAATTGACACATCAACCTCACCATCAAAACAAGCCTGGATGAAGTGCCCCACACTACCACTACCTAGTTGTGCATGGCCTCCAGAAAGTTTCTAAATGTCTTTAAATCCTTATTTTCTCATCTGTAAAATGAGGATAGTAAGAGTAACTACCTCAAATAAGCATTGTGAAAATTAAATAAAATGTGATGCTCCCTGTAAAGTGGGCCCAGCAATGTGCTTGGCATACAATAGTCAGTAAGCATTACTATCATTACCATGTTCATCCTCACTATCTGGAGATGAGGTTGACAAATTAGTCCCTTTCTCTGAGCTTCAATTTCCTCATCTGTAAAATCAGCACATTAATACCTACAACAGGAGTGATAGGAGTATTAAATGAATATATATTACAGGTGATTTTTAAAATATTGTACCAAAGGTGAGTTAGCCACTAGGAAATTGTGGACACTTAACACATTCTAAAACACATTTTCTAAAAATTTAACCAGCAATTATAGTAACAGAATTTTTAAAGTGAGTCTGGTTCATAATGGTTTCTTATATATCTTGTCTTTAGTTTTGTAGTAGAAATTATTTGGTGTCCTGTAGGTACAGTCAAAGAGCAATACACACACACACACACACACACACACACACACACACAACAGAATTTATGGATTTTTAAAAAAATAAAAACTTTCATCAACATAGGACATTTTAGGAAAATATTTTAGGATATTATACTAATATTAGTTTAATTATACCTTTAAAAATAACTTTAAAGAAGTTCTGACTTAGCTGTCTTAGCTGGGGATAAGTCCATGTGAGTTCGAACCCTAGCTACACTGCTTTCTAGTTGAATGAACTGAGGCAAGTTACTTAGCTTCCCACCTAATAAATCTCTCCATCTTTGAGGCCACGGTAGTGACAGTACCTACTTTACAGGGTGTTGTGAGGACTTAAAAAGCTGATACCTGTAAAGTGTTTAGAACCTCCCAGTATATAGGTGTCAGAGCTCTGAAAAGATCATTTAATGACCTCCTGGAAAGTCAACTAGATGGCTTCCTGTGTGAAATATTACACACTTTCTCCAGGCTAACAGAAAAGGCTGTTAGAACACGTCTTCCAAATTAAAATTTCTTCATTCCTGTATAAAGGACATTTGGCAGTAGCTATTAAAATTCTATTTGCAAACATCTCTTTCCCGGACCCCCAACCCCCTACCAGAGTTTATTCTAGTTGCATAGATCTGTATACAGTCATGCATTGTGTAACAACAGACTGCATGTGAGACAGTGTCCCATAAAATTACAATGAAGTTGAAAAATTCCTATTACCTAGCGATGATGTAGCCATCATAGTGCCATAGCACAATGCATTACTCATGTGTTTGTGGTGATGCTGGTGTAAACAAACCTACTGTGCTGCCAGTCATATAAAAGTCTAGTACACACAATTTTGTATAGTACATGGTACTTTATAATGATAATAAGTGGCTATGTTACTGGTTTGTGTATTTACTATAATTTTCATCTCTATTTTAGAGCATACCACTTATAATAAAAACGTTAACTGTAAAGGAGCCTCAGGCAGATCCTTCAAGAGGTATTCCAGAAGAAGCCATTTTTAATCATAGGAGATCATAGCTTCATGCAGTTACTGTCCCTGAAAACCTTCCAGTGGGACAAGATGTGGAAGTAGAAGAGAGTGATACTGATGATCCTGACCCCAGGTAGGCCTGAGCTAATGTGTGTGGTCATGTCTTAGTTTTTAACAAAAAAGTTTTTAAATTAAAAAAAAAATAATAGAAAAAAGCTTATAGAATAAGGATATTAAGAAAGAAAATATTATTATACAGCTGTACAATGTGTCTGTGTTTTAAGCTAAGTATCATTAAAAAGTCAAAAAGTTTAAAAAGTTAAAAGTTTATAAAGTAAAAAAGTGACAAGCTCAGGTTAATTTATTTAAAAAATTACATTATTTGTATAAGTTTGGTGTAGCTTAAATGTACAGTGTTTGTAAAGTCTACAGTAGTATAATGTCCTAGGCCTTCACATTCACTCACCATTCACTTATTGAGAATCACCCAGAGCAACTTTCAATCTTGTTATCATGGTTCATAGTAAGTGCCCCTATACATGTATGCAATTTTCTATCTTTTATACTCTATTTTTACTGTACCTTTTTTATGTTTAGATATATAAATACCTACCATTGTGTTGTAATTTTCTACAATATTCAGTGCAATAAAATACTGCACAGGTTTGTTACATATACCATATAGCCTAGGTATGTAGTAGGGCTATACAATCTAGGTATGTGTAAGTATACTCTATGATGTTTGTACAATGATAAAATCGCCTAACAACACATCTCTCAGAAGGTGTACCCATATGTTAAGTAACACATGACTATATATAATCACATTGCAGCAAAATATAGAAAACAAACCCAGCACCATCAATAGAGGACTTGATTGTCTCACATTATAGTATATAATGGAGTACTATTCAGCTATGAAAAGGGATAAGGAAGTTTTTCATATACTGATATGTGACTATATCTAAGACATAATAAATGAAAAAGGGAAAGAATTTTAAAAGTATAAATGGGTGGGGTGGGAGCTATATAGTCATTATATACTCTATATTATCATTATATATGTATATCTGTTTATATTCACATAAACTCTAGAATACAAAAGAAACCAGTAATGCTAGCAATTTGTGGTAGTAGGAGATTGGATGGGACCTGGTGAATGGGGAATAAGGCTTGGAGCAACAACAAAAAAAGCATACCTTTTTATATTTTTATTTTTGAATCAAGTGAATGTGTTTTCTGTTTTAAAATAGATTTTAACAGAAGTAATTTAAAGATACCTGATGTGTCAGTTGTTACAAAACTGCTGTCACAGACCACACCAAGACTTAATAATAATTTATTCTTAGAGACCTACAGCTAAGCTGAAACTAAGCTGATCCAAGCTAGGCTCAACTGAGAGACTCTGCTTCAGGCTTCAGTGCCTGGGATAACTCTGCGTCTTACTCAGATCTGTAGGTCAGCTCCCCATGTCTATTATTCTCCTTGGACCAGTAGAAACAGAGGCACAAGGTAGCTAACGGAAGCATGCAAGGGTTCTTAAGTACTATGCTAAAAAATGGCACAACTGCTAACCATATGCCATTAGTCAAAGCGAGTCAAGGGTTGAGGAAGTACACTCTACCCACAAGGAAGCTACGGCAAAAGTATGAATCTGGGGAGGGACCAATGGTTCAGTTCATCTCGTTGATAACTAGACAACCAGAAATATTCTAAAACTAGAACTGTGAATCACAGGTCTAAAAAGTAGCAAAGAGTAGGTGTAACTTTTCTAAACTTGAACACTGTATGCATGTCACATCTTGTCCTGAAGAGTTGTATCATCACTGACTATATGGATCATGAATTGAATGGAATAGAGACTTATAAATTCATAGGACTGGAAGAGACTTCAGACCATAAGTTACCCTATGTCTTTTACAGATAAGGCAACTGAGGCCCAGATAAATTAAGTAAAGTTAGAATGAACAAAGAACTGTAAGTTAAGTTGAGCAACAACAGAAGGACTAAAAAAGAGGTGTAACCCCTAAAGCACAATTATTTATTTTGGGTAAGGATCCATTTTTTAAAAAAAAATCAAAAGAATTTGTTAAATGCATGATGTAAAAGATTGATTGATTAAAGTTTCCTTAAAGTCCTGGTAATGGGCTGATCTAGAAAATAAAGAGAAGGTACTGCAGTGACATTAACTACCAATGGCACCTATAGTAATAAATCAGGACAGATTTTATGCATAGTATAGAACTCTGATTTGGAGATAGATCTCAAACATATGTGAATAATAACAGTGTATATTACATTATTATTTTGAACATTTTCATTAGTTGTTTTTAATTTAAAAGACTTCAAAGGTATATGAGAAAGTAAATCTTTCTCCTATACCAGACACCCAGTACATCTCCCCCAAGCAAAATACTATTACTAGTTTCTTATGTATTATTCCATAAATGTACTATGCATTCTAGATTTATACAGTTAAATATACAGAGTATTTGCATTTTACTCTCAGGATGTATTTCTAAATACCTGGCATAATACAATATTTATTTTCCCATAACAAGTATTATTTTTTTCAACCAGCTAAAGATGCAACGGCATTAAAAGTGACTTATAATTCATTAGGCACAGTGGCTTAAAAAATTATGCAATCCTAATGAATTCTTTTTAATTTGGGGTATTCACAATATATCATTTATATGAAAATGCAAATCACATAGAATAGCCAACAGTCTAGAAGAACAAAGTAATCAGAGTTGCATTATCTAATTTTTGAGACTTACAATATAGCTATGGTGACCAAGACAGTGTGGTACTGTGTGGTATGGACACAAGGCTAAGAGAATAAGTTAATGGAATATGACACAACATATTCTTGGCAGTCTCATCACACTAATAATTATGACTGAGCTAATAATTTACTAAATCCACTAAATCTTTCCCATATGGGACACTATGTACCTATGTCAGCCTCATCCTCACTTTGCCAGTTGATGATTTCACAAAGTATGGGACTTTATGTTTTATTACTACTATATTTTATCTTATTAGTTGTTGCCCGTCTTTTCAGCCAAGAGCTTTCTGGATTTTGATTCTGTCATTTAATATATTTTCTATCTCTTCATGATCCTTAATGTCTGTGAATTTGGTAATTATATTATATTCCCTTCTTTCCATTGTATTAATAAAGACCAAATATAAACTGACCTAAACCAAACAGGAAATTTCATAATCAAAAAGTCCATTGTACGGGGAGAGAGATCCAAGATGGCTGATAATTAGCAGCTCGGGCACGTACCTCCCAGTGAAAGCGCAAAGAACGAGAGGACGCCACACTTTCAGACGAATGTTAGTTGCTCACGGACCAGGAGATTCCCAGTGGAGGAGCACCACGGGTCGCCAGGGCGACTCTTGTGGCCGGCGTGGCGGTTTTGCTGGTGCCTTAGCACGCCAGTTCTTGGTGCAGAGTCCGGAGATTCCCGGGCAGAAAAGCACCATCAATCTTAACACCGCTGTTTTGGCCGGCTCAGTGGATTGCTCAGATTTCGGCGCAGGGAATCAACAAGTTCGACGTCAGAGACCCAGTTAGAAAGTCGGTAATTATAAAGACGACAGACGGATAAATATATAATGAAGGGAAGAAACCAGCATAAAAAGGTAGAGAATACTCAAAATCAGAATGCCTCTCCCTCTACAGGGGATTGCAATTCCTCATCAGTAACGGAACAAGGCTTAATAGATTACACGGGTGTTCCAATAACAGAAGCAGGTTTCCAAACGTGGGTGATAAGAAACTTCTGTGAATTAAAAGAACTTGTTCTAACCCAATGCAAAGAAACTAAGAACCTTGAAAAAAGGTTTGACGAAATGTTAACGAGAATGGACAATTTAGAGAAGAATATAAGTGAATTGATGGAGCTGAAAAACACAACACGAGAACTTCGCGAAGCATGCACAAGTTTAAACAGTCGAATTGATCAAGCAGAAGGAAGGATATCAGAAGTCGAGGACCAGCTCAGTGAAATGAAACGAGAAGACAAGAATGCAGAAAAAAGGATGAAAAGGAATGAGCAAAGTCTCCAGGAAATATGGGACTATGTGAAAAGACCTAATTTACGTTTGATAGGTGTACCTGAATGTGATGAAGAGAATGAATCCAAGTTGGAAAATACTCTTCAGGATATCATTCAGGAAAATTTTCCCAACCTGGCAAGGCAGGGTAATATTCAACTCCAGGTAATACAGAGAACACCACAAAGATATTCTTCAAGAAGACCAACCCCAAGGCACATAATCGCCAGATTTATTAGGGTTGAAATGAAGGAGAAAATACTAAGGGCAGCCAGAGAGAAAGGTCAGGTTACCCATAAAGGGAAACCTATCAGACTTACAGCAGATCTCTCAGCAGAAACCCTATGAGCCAGAAAAGAGTGGGGACCAATATTTAACATCCTTAAAGAAAAGAACTTTCAACCCAGAATTTCCTATCCAGCCAAACTAAGCTTTATGAGCGAAGGAAAAATTAAATCTTTTGCGAACAAACAAGTACTTAGAGAGTTCACCACCACCAGGCCTGCTTTACAAGAGCTTCTGAAAGAAGCACTATACATATAAAGGAACAACCAATATCAGCCTTTCCAAAAATATATCAAAAAGCAAAGAACTTTAACACAATAAAAAATTTACATCAACTAATAGGCAAAACAGCCAGCTAGCATCAAACGCCGGTATTAAACTTATATATATTTTAATTGGATAAAAAGCCAAGACCCATCGGTGTGCTGCGTCCGGGCCCATCTTACATGCAACAATACACAAAGACTCAGAGAGAAGGAGGAAGATTTACCAATCAAACGGAGAGTAAAAATAAACTAATAAACAAAAAGCAGGAGATGCAATTCTCACCTCTGATAAAGTAGACTTTAAAGCAACAAAGATCAAAAGAGGCGAGGAAGAAACCAGCATTATGTAATGTCATTGCATAATGGCGAGGGGATCAATGCAACAAGAAGAGCTAACGATTCTATAGATCAACGAGATAGAAAATTGGCAGGGATGTTCAGAGCTTGAACTCAGACCCGGAACAGGTAAACTTGATGAACATTTGTGGAACTCTCCACTTCAAATACACAGGGCGTGCATTGCCACCTCACGCCTATTCCGGGGGTGACTGTATGGTTGGAAGTAAATCACTCCTCAGTAATCGCATAGCATTTCATGGGTTTGGATTAAATGTTGGTTGGCTGTTTGTTATCTTCTTCCCTTATTCCTTCCTGACTACATCATTGGGTATAATTATCAGTATGAAGGAGGTTTTCAATACCCATTACTGAATTGCATTCTAGCCTGGGCAAGAAAGCAATGCTTTCATTCTCTCTCCCTCTTTCTTTTCCTTCTCCCTCCTCCCCATTCTCTCTCTCTTTCTCTTCCTTTTTCCTCCTTCCTATTCTCTCTCTCTTTCTAAAAAAAAAAAAAAAAAAGATAATTGATGTCATTCTAAATCTTACAGATAGTAAAAAAAAAAAAAAAAAAAAAAAAAAAGTCCATTGTAAACTCAGATACAATTGGATGCTGTAATTTAATATCACCTGGAAGTCCTCACCAGAGCAATCAGGCCAGAGAAAGAAATAAAAGGCATCTAAATAGGAAAAGAAGAAGTCAAACTATCTCTCTTCATGGACAATATGATTCTATGCCCAGAAAACCTTTAAAACTCCACCAAAGGGTTCCTAAAACTGATGAACAACTTCAGTAAAGTTTCAGGATACAAAATCGATGTACAAAAATCAGTAACATTTCTATATACCATATAATGACCAATAATTATTACCATTAATGACCAGTCTGAGAGTCAAATCAAGAACACAATCCCATTTACAATAGCCACAAAGAAAGTGAAATAGCTAGGAATACAGCCAATCAAGAAGGTGAAAGATTTCTACAAGGAAAATTACAAGACACTGCTGAAATAAATCAGAGATGACACAAAGGAATGGAAAAACATTCTGTTAATGGACTGAGAGAATCAATATTGTTAAAATGGTCATACTGTACAAAGCAATTTACAGATTCAATGCTATTCCTGTCAAACCACCAATGTCATTTTTTACAGAATTAGAAAAAAAAATCTAGGCTTGGTGTGGTGGCTCACGCCTGTTATCCCAGCACTTTGGGAGGCCATGGCAGGCAGATCACTTGAGGTCAGGAGTTCAAGATCAGCCTGGTCAACATGGTGAAACTCAATCTCTACCAAAAATTAGCCAGGTGTGGTGGTGGGCACCTGTAATCCCAGCTACTTGGGAGGCTGAGGCACAAGAATTGCTTGAACCTGGGAGGCAGAAGTTGCAGTGAGCTAAGATCATGCTACTGCACTCCAGCCTAGCTGACAGAGTGAGACCCTGACACACACAAAAAAAAAAGAGAAAAAAAAATTTTTTAATTCATATGGAACCAAAAAAGAGAGCTTGAATAGCCAAAGCAATTTTAAGCAGAAGAACAAAGCCAGAAGAATCACACTACTGGACTTCAAACTATACTATAAGGCTGCAGTAACCAAAAAAGCATGGTGCTTATACAAAAACAGATGCATAGGCCAATGGAATAGAATAGAAAACTCAGAAGTAAATCCCCATGCCTGTAACCATCTGATCTTTGACAAGGCTGACAAAAACAAGCAATGGGAAAAGGATTCCCTATTCAATAAATGGTGCTGGGATAACTGGTTAACCATATACAAAAGAATGGAACTAGACCCTTACCTTTCACCATATACAAAAATCAACTCAAGATGGATTGAATACTTAAATGTCAGACCTCAAACCATAAAAATACTAGAAGAAAATCAATAAAATACTCTTCTTAATATCGACTTTGGCAAATAATTTTTGACTAAGTACCCAGCAGCAATTGCAACAAAAACAGAAATTAACAAGCTGGATCTAATTAAACTAAAGAGCTTCTGCACAGCAAAAGAAACCATCAACACAGTAAACGCCTACAGAATGGAAGATAATATCTGCAAACTATGCATCCGACAAAGATCTAATATCCAGAATCTATAAGGAACTTCAGTCAACAAGCAAAAAACAAAAAACCTCATTAAAAAATGGGCAAAGGATATGAACAAACACTTCTCAAAGAAGACATATAAGTAGCCAGCAAACATGAAAAAAAATGCTCATCATCACTAACTATCAGAGAAACGCAAATCAGAACCACACTGAGATACCATCTCATACCAGTCAGAATGGCTATTACTAAAAAGTCAAAAAATAACAGATGATGGTGAGAATGCTGAGGAAAGGGAACATTTACACACTGTTGGTGGGAATGTAAATTAGTTCAGTCACTGTGGAAAGCATTTTGGAGATTTCTCAAAGAACTCAGAGCTACTATTTGACCCAGCAACCCCACTACTGGGTATCTGCCTGAATAAAAATAAATCATCCTACCAAAAACATAAATTCACTCGTGTGTTCATTGCCATGCTACTTAAAATAACAAAGACATAAACCAACCTGGGTGCCCATCAATGGTGGATTGGATAAAGAAAATGTGGTACATATATACCATGGAATACTATGCAGCCATAAAAAGAATGAGATCATGTACTCTGCAGCAACATGAATGCAGCTGGAGGCCATAATCCTAAGCAAATTAACACAGCAACAGAAAACTAAATACTGCATGTTCTCACTTAAAAGTGGGAACTAAACACTGAGCACACATGGACATAATCATAGGAATCAATAAACACTGTGGACTAATAGAGTCGGCAGTGGGCACAGTTTTAAAAACCTATTGGATACTATGTTACCTACTACCTGGATGATGGGATCCATACTCCAAACTTCAGCATCCCATCATGTACCCATGTAACAAACTTACATATGTACTCCTTGTATCTAAAATAAATGAATTTTTTTAAAAAACAAAACAAATAATATCACAAGGATTCTCCTGTTCTCTCCATGCCTCAGCATTGTTTTCCTCCATGTAGACTTGAGCTTCTCATTAAAATTATGTCAGCAAAAGATTTGAGCCTATCTGTCATTGGCCTGAATTGAGTCACTTGTTTATTTCAGAACCAATCAGCATGGTTAGGAAAATGTATTTCTCTAATTGTCTTGGTTTGTTTTGAATAGCATGCTTATCCCTGAAACCATGGATGAGGTAAGCCTCTCTTCAACCACATGGATTAAAGAGTGAGGAAGGGAAAACGTGCCTTCCCCCCAAAAAACAGAGCATTATAAGTAGGTTGTAGGAGGAATAGATACCAGAAAAAAAGAAAAAATGACATATACATACAGCACTCATCTAAGTTGCTAACAAAAAAAAAATATGTATAACCAATGAAAAAATAAATAAGGAGCATATAAACATAAGCATATTATCTTCAAAAATCATCTAGTTTTGGATTTGGTTTTAGAGTACAGTAACAGGAAAAGTGAATGGGTGATAGATATAAAGGAAGCAGGAGAATTTCACCTCCATATACTCAATAGGGTTTGATAATTGCCCTATTCTGTTTACATTTAATAAAAAAAACTGGAGAAGTTGGAGAAGGTCTGTATCTTAGCTCAGGTCTGTATCTTAGCTCCACATACCATAGACTGTGTGGCTTAAACAACAGGCATTTATTTCTTACAATTTGGAGGCTAGGAAGTCCAAGATCAAGATGCTAGCTGATTCAGTCTTGGTGAAGGCCTTCTTTCTGGCTTGTGGACAGCCACCTTCTCACTGCACTCTCACATGACCTTTCTTCAGTGTGTGCACATCTTCCTCTTCTTAAAAGGGCACTAATCTCATTGCATCACAAGAGCCCCACCCTTATAACCTCATCTAAACCTAATTACCTCCCAAAGGGCTCACCTTCAGACACCATCACATTGGAGGTTAGAGCTTCAATATAGCAATGTTGGGGAGACACAAATATTCAGTCCATAACAGCTGCAAAACAGTTATAACTAAATTCAAAAGTCAAATAAATAGCCAAAGAAATGAAGTTTATTTAGTCATTCTTCACACAGTGAAAGTCAACAGAATCAAAGATGGTTAATCCAGTCTTGCACCCAGAAAGAGCATTAGTCTTAGGGAAGCTTAATCTGCACATGCAATGAAAAAAACACTCTAGTACCACCTCCAAGATTTCTTGCTTCGAGCAGGAGCTAGTAGTAAATTCAACAAATCAGGGGAAAAACCTCAAAGGGTACTGTTCAGCTAAATTCTGTCCCATAGGCAGGAAGTCCAAGCACAAGTGATTACACTTAATGGAAGTAAACTGGTCAATTAATTGAAGAATATGACATTAAAACCACCTTTTAAAATCCACAAGAATATCTGATAATTATGTGATTGAGGGAAGCTGGAAGTACAAGATATAAAATGAGTGATGTCAAAAAAGAAAATAAAATTATAGGTTACCATGCCAATCAGGGCTTTTAAAAATATGTTTTTAAAGCTTAGATATTTAGCTCTTGCAAGACTGTCATTTTCATTTGCTGGATCCACAGAGTAAAAACAGGGTATGAGAAGTGTTTCCTGCAATGTCTAGTTCTTAAAATATAAAAAAGAGTTTAAAACGTATAGAAAGTAATAAGGAAATAAGTAATCCTGCTTAAAACATGCTAAAGAGCCCTGTCCAAGCACTGTATTTTCACCATGGTTTTGCTTCAAGGTCAGTCTCACTGACTGAAGTTTTCAAGTTTAATGCCTGTTCTGATGACAGCAACAGCAGACACAACATATTCTTGGTGCCCCAGAACAAAGTGACACCCCTACCCCTGGCATCAGAAGGTTTGATTTCTAAGCCCCATTCAGCCAAAGTCAGCAGATAAATCACTTAATACTATGAAAGAGGACTACCACTGAGCCAAACTGATGGAGAGGAACAGGGGAGCAATTGTGCTCAATAACACAGCACACAACCTGGGTTTGCAGGCCGCACGTGGCCCAGGATGGCTTTGAGTGCGGCCCAAAGCAAATTTGTAAACTTTCTTAAAACATTGTAAGATTTTTTTTTTTGCGATTTTTCTTTTTTAGCTCATCAGCTATTGTTAGTGTTAGTGTATATCATATGTGGCCCAAGACAATTCTTCTTCTCCTATTGTGGCCCAGGAAAGCCAAAAGATTAGACATTCCTGCTAAGTACAACATTCTGAAGATACGTCCTAGTCAGATATTTTCATTGACCATCCCATCTCCAACTAGTCCTTCATAACTTCTAATGTGACTTAGGATATTTAAATAGGGTTATAAGGTGAACTTGCACAGTCATAATCCAAATCTATATTAATCCATTAGTAGAAAAAATGTCTGTCAACCAGTTAAACTTAGGTATTCACTCATTATTTTAAAAATCGTATTTCTGTGAAGAATAAACTGATATTAATATGGAATAACTCAAAATCTAAGATGTATATAAACAATATTAACAATGATATTATTTTTAGTTTTGTCTTAAAAGTCAAAAATAAAACTAATTTTATTTTCCGTACATCTTGATGTTCATTAAGTTTACTGTACTACATTTAACATACTCTAGAGTATGCATTATGTTGTACTCTTGTTTTTAATTTTTCTTGTTTCTCCAATTACATTTTTAAGAAGAGATTTTATTTTTAGAACAGATTTACAAAAAATTTACATAAAATTGTGAAGATAGAATTCCCATATTCCCTACAACTAGTTTCCCCTATCACTAACACTTTAAATGGTTTATTTTAGTTTGAATTGCTTTTATTTTCATTTGATTTTTATTTTTAATCAATATAACTGATATATGTGATAACATAACCAAATAGTACTAAAAAGGTGATAATCAAATTCATTAGTCTTTGCTGCATTTTTCCCCATGGTAATCATTTTCATCTGTATGGCTATTTCTTCTAGTTACTTCTGTTTCTAAATAATGTATATATACTGAAATTTCTTAATTTATCAGTATTAGGATATCTGATCATTTTTTCCAAATGCTTCATTAGATCACACACCAATCAACAGTACTTTCTAACCCTTCTAGTGTTACCAGAGAATCCATCCATTTCATTTCTTCCCCCTATTTCTATTCCAGAGTGTCCATTCTCTTGTTCCAGTCTGCAACTGGTAGGCTCTCTAGGATTGATGCCTAGCTGAAATTTTCTTCACTAATTTCCTCTGCTGCATCCCCTGTCTATCTCTTGGACTCTGGGGCTACATCTTTCTTGAGTAGTGCCCTCATTCTGTTGGCACAGATATATATCAGTTGTTTCCCAAGACTCAAAGGAGATGATTTTTTTTAAACTTTCCTTCATCTAAAATTGTTTTTATTCTGCCCTCACAACTGATTAATGGTTTTGCTAAGTATAGAATTCTAGAGTGAAAACCAATTTCTCTCAGAATTCTAGTGGCATTATTCTACTGACTTCTATCACCAATATTTCTGTTGAGATGCCCTCTGCCATTCGATGTATGGTATATGACCTGGTCTGTCTGGAAGCTGGCAGCATTTTCTCCTTAATCCTGGGGTGCTAAGAATTTTTGAAGAGTTGCTTTACAAGGGTCTCTTCATTCACTGTCCTAAGCACTCAGTGGGCTCTTTCAACTTGGAGACTTGTGTTCTAGCATCTTCCTCTCTGTTTTCTATGTTCAAAAATTTTGTTGAAATTTCTTATCTGTTAAAGACCACATTCCCAAATTTTGCCAGAAGTTTTTTGAGGTAACTTTTTTTTTTAGTGTATACTCAATCATCAACTCTATTGGCATGTATATTGACTTTGAAATATGACCTAAAACTTTGGAATATATAGCATTTCAAGTCAAATAATAAAGCTACTTGAAGTAAACCTGATCACTTGAGCTGAAGTTATCCAGTTTATCCCTCTGTCTCCCCATATAATTGGCAGCATAGGACTGGTTAAGTAGATTAGGGAAAATTTATATTTTAAAAAATCATGTTATTTTGTCATGTTGTTGTTCTAAATCATTTGAAAATAAGTTGAAGACATAATGACTTTTACCACTAAATATTTCAGTGTGCATTTCCTAGGAACAAGTCATCCTTTCACATAATGTTTCTACATGTATGACCAGTAGATTGAAGGAACAAGATAAGCTCTTGCTAAAATTAATCATAAACATAGGAATTCTGTATATAATGTATCTACACTGGACATGGTCCAAGGAGATTTAATGGTAACAATTAAGCAGGGCCTTTTGGTAATATGATTGCACTTCTTTTATCTTATGACAGAGTCCCCATAAAGCTCTAAAATATAGCACATGGCATGACCATCCAACATCCAGAATGGTTTCTAAAGCCCAAATCAACTTACATCTTATTACTGGTCTTCGATATGCAAAGAATTCTAACGTGCTATATTTAAATGTTGGTTTGTTCTGAATGTATGCCACCCCTTCTTCTTACTCTATTTTAAAAGCTGGAGCTGTCCTAATTTATGAGTATGAAAAAAAGATGACTGTATTTGGACTTGCTATTTAAAACTCCTGAATATAATTCTCTCCTTCATATGTGTTTTGGAATTTTCCCCTATCAGAAAGTTTATCAGGGTCAAGATCTGAGAATTGAAAATGTTCTATACAAAGGAAATGTGGTTTACCTAAATCTTATAACTGTCGTGACTTAAAAACTCTTTTCTAGTCTTCAGCAAGGATTTTAGACAAATTTCATTGAAATAACTATTTTAATTCTAAATAACACAACTAAGTTATTAAACAAGAACTAATTTTTAAATGATTTCTGTCAACTAGAATAATTGTAATTGTTTACTGTGAAACAAACTGTGTAAGCAATCACAATGAGAATATTTATAAAAACTTGATAAAATTTGATTTTTTTTTTTTAAGAGACAGAATCTTGCTCTGTTACCCAGGCTAGGTAGAGTGCAGTAGTGTGATAATGGCTCACTCCAGCCGTGAACTCCTGGGCTTAAGCAGTCCCCACACCTCAGCCTCTCAAGTAGCTGGGACTACAGATGCCTGCCACCATGCCTGGCTAATTCATTTTATTTTGTTTTTAGAGATGGGAGCTTGCTACATTGCCTAGGTTGGTCTTGAACTCCTGCCCCTCAAGTAATACTCCTGCTTCAGCCTCCCAAAGTGCTAGAATTACATGCATGAGCTACTGTGCCTGGTCAAAATTTGAAAATAAATACTAAGAATATGAATGTCAACTCAGTGAAAAGGCAGTATATTACCATAAGAAAGATTGAGAGAAAATGAGTTAAATAGATATCTAAAATATTTGAGATTATTTCAAAGATAAATAAATATTGTAAAATTATTCATAGCAGCTTTGCATTTTTATGACAGATGAAGGTCAGTGCTCCATTCACTTAAAAGTGTTTAACAACACCTTAACCAATGTGGTGGGCATCTATTGTTTGTGTCTGCCAGGCATTCACTCCATGTGGATATGGAGAGTTTCTCAGTCAGAGAACCTTGCTCTCCCCTGGCTTCAGGAGCCAAGACAGTCCTTAGACCAGTCAATCTTCATACCTTCTTCTGTTCACAAAGATTGGTGGCAAGCTAAACCACCAAGCTAAACCAGGCCCCAGATGAGATCCAATATATGGATCCCAAAGAGTCTCTCTTCCTCTGATTTCAACTTACAAAGACCAGCTAAAACTAGAGCAGCCAAAGGCCATCTTTGACTACCACATGCAAAGGACCTGACCCAGAGAAATGATAAATTGAGTGACCGAGGACAAGAGAGCCAGGAATCCTACTAAGGCCCTGAATTCAGCTAGACTAAAGCTAATTCCACACCTAACCTTCCTAGTTAAAAGAATCAATGAATTCTTTTTTTTGCTTCAGCTAATTTGAGCTGGATTTCTGTCACTTGCAATGAAGCATCCTAATAGATCAGGCAAGGCCTTTTCAAAACACATGGTATAATTAAGGCTCATATAAGTACACTTGAACAATAGTGGCTCCTAAATTGTACATTTGCCAAATAGAGATTATAAAGTTATATGAATATAAGCTTAATTTTCTTATAACTTTGTAGACATTTCCATTACTCACATATAAGCAGCCCCAGATTGCCTATTGCCAAGAAGAGAAACTGCCTGTGGTATGTGGGGGGAAAAGAAGAATTCAAGAGGGATCTCAACCCAAAGGAGCATAGACTTCACTGGCTCAGTGTCTGTACATTACACAAAAAGACTCTTAGGTTAGTTTAGTTCAGATTCAAAGGTGCTGTATTGATAAAGAAAGCTCGGGAAGTATATTTGAGAATGTGATTCAGAAACTGAAAGAAAAGTCTTGAGAGGGGGCATGAAATTAATTTATAACAGATTCATGTTCTAACAATATAAAAACATAATTCTTGACAAAGTATCTTACGCTGTAGGTTTGCTCTTTGGGAAAATCTGAAATATGAGAAATACTCATTATGATTTGGAATACAATAAAGAGAATTGGTTACTCAATATCAGCCAAGTTCTTTATACAGTCCCAAGTGTTATATACCTTTCTCTTTTATTTCTCTTAGGGAAGTAAATACACCTTTTTACTACAGTGTGAGGAAATCTCATTGTCCAAAGGTTGGTTGTAACTAGCAGGCTGAAATTCCTCTGTTCCATGTCTGACATGTGAATTCTCTCTTGCAGGCACATTCCTTAAGCTGATCTTTGGGGTCATTTTCCTTCTTGATTCTTCTTTCCCTGTTAACTTCTTGCTCAGAAGAAATGGGTTTCTAGACACAGGTAATCATAGAAATAGCACAAAATTTGCAACATTATCTTTTAATGATTTGTTTTCACATCCCTCTCTATAAAAGCATCTGGTATCTTTGTCTTACCTTTGCTTAATAGTGCCTCACAGTGTCTGGCACAAAGTGAATACTCAATAAATGTTGACTCAATGAACAAAGACAACGTTCAGTCTGAAAAGGATCTTGAAAATGAACTGCCACCTTATACTGGGAGAAAATTGAGGGTCTAAGGATTTAGATGATGTGCCAAGAAGACAAAATTAATCAGTGGTAGTCCAAAGTCTAAGTCTCTTGAATTCTAATCCAATATTCATCCACTAACCCAGAATTTTTAGCCATTTTTAATAAGGTCTACATGGGAGACATTTTCTCAAAATATAACCTGAAGTGTGATAAATTTGAAGATATCACTACAGTCCCTAATCCAAGAATATCAATTGCTTTTTTTTACAAAAAAGATAATTTTTAGCAAACATCACTATCTGAACTCTTTATTAGTCGTAAATTTTTTGAGCTTATACCTCAAAACAGATGGTGTCAAACTAGTATGTTAAGAGAACAAGGAAGCACTAAACTAGGCTTATATATATAGGTCTTTTCCCTGAAGACAACAAAGCCACCTCCTTGGTTTTACCTCAGACTCATTCTTCTTGCAGTTTTCAGCTCTTGAGTTGGTATATCCCTGTGTTCTATTCTCCATGGTTATGGACATGTACCTCCCTTGACTATACTCGAAGCTGGAAATTGCATCTTTCACCTTTGTATCTCTAGTGCCTACTACACAGCCAAGCTCCCGACAGATGTCAGTTTATGAAACAAGTGTGGACAACTGGCTACCCACATGCAAAAAGATAAGCTTAGACCCCCTAATTCACACTATATATAAAAATTAAATCAAAAAGGATCATAAACTTAAATGTAAAAGCTAAATAACAGCATAGGAGAGAATCTTGAAGACCTTAAATTAGACAAAGATGTTTTTAGATATGAAACTAAAAACATGTCCCATAAAAGAAAAAAATTGATAAATTGGACCTCATCAAAATTTAAAACTTTTGTAACCATAAAAGATATCACTAGGAAAATAAAAAGACAAGCAACAGATTGCATGAGGTGTTTGCAAAACAGATGTCTGATGAAGGACTTATATCTAGACTATACAAAAAAAAATTCAACACATTTTTTTAAAAGACAAATGACCCAATCAAAAGATGGATAAAACATGTGAGCAGATAATTCACTAAAGAAGATATGCAAATGTAATGGCCAATAATAATATGAAAAGATGTTCAACACCATTTAGTTAGGGAAACAAAATGAGATACTACTTCACATCCACTCAATTGGTTATAATAAATAAGGTGACAATAGTAAATATTGCTGAGAATGTAGAGAAATGGGAACCCTTATATGTTCCTAGTGGGAATATAAGATGGTGCAGCCACTTTAAAAAACAATTTGGCAGCTTCTCAAAAAGTTAAACATAAAACTACCAAATGATCCAGCAATTCCACTCCTAAGTATTTACAGAAGAAACATAAAAACATGTATCTGCACAAAGACTAGCATATGAATGTCCATAGCAGAATTATTTGTAACAGCCCCAAACTGGAAACAATTGAAATGTCAATCAATCAGTGTGTAAGCCTGGTGCCATGGCTCATGCCTGTAATCCCAGCACTTTGGGAGACCAAGACAGGAGGATCACTTGAAATCAGAAGTTTGAGAACAGCCTAGGAAACACAGCAAGACCCTGTTTCTACAAAAAAATAAATTAGCCAGGTGTGGTGACCAGTGCCTGTGGTCCCAGCTACCCAAGAGACTAAGATGGGAGGATCGTTTGAGCCTGGGAGTTTAAGGTTGCAGTAAGCTATGATCACACCAAGCAAATCTAGCTTAGGCAACAGAATGAAACTGTGTCTCTTAAAAAAAGTGTGGATATACTGAATATGGCATATCCATACAATGGGATACTATTCAGCAATAAATGCTATGTCATGGATTGAACCTCAAAAAGTTATGCAAGGGAAAACAAGCCAGACACAAAAGACCACATGTCATACAATTGCATTTATATTAATTGTCCAACAAAGGCAAATATATAGGCAAAAAGTAGATTAGTAGTTTCCTGGGTCTCGGTATAGGAATGAGAATAACTATAAAAAGGCATGGGGGTCTTACTAGGAGAACAAAAACGTTCTTAAACAGATTAGTCAGTAAGTTACTAAAAATATCAAAAAAGACATACAAACAGCCAATAAACAGGTAAGAAAATGCTCAACATCACTAATTGTCAGAGAAATGCAAATGAAATGCCATCTAAAACCAGTCAGAATGGTTATTATTAAAATGTCAAAAAACAACAGATATTGGTGAGAATGTGGAGAAAAGGAATGCTTATAAAGGGTTGGTGGGAATGTAAATTAAGATAACCTCTCTGGAAAGCAGCATAGAGATTTCTCAAATAACTAAAAATAGAACTACCATTTGATCCAGCAATCCCACTATTGGGTACCTACCCAAAGAAATCATTCTATCACAAAGATACCAGCACTTGTATGTTTACTGCAGAACTATTCACAATAGCAAAGATATGAAATCAACCTAACTATTTATCAGTGGAGGATCAGATAGAATGTGGCATATAGATACCATGGAATACTAACTACTCAGCCATTAAAAAAAAAAAAATCAAATGTCATTTGTGACAACATGGATGGAACTGGAGACCATTATCCTAAGTGAAATCACTTGGAAATAACTCAGTATCCTGCCCTCAGAATGCTGACTGTTTGGTGGAAGAGAGAGATTCAGAAAATTATGACATAGGGTTTCTGAGGATGGCAAGATCCTACTGGAGCAGGTTGGGTAATACCCAGAAAGTCTTCCTGGAGAAGATGCCATCTGAACAGGACACCACATGACAGAACTCTCACAGACGGAAATGAGCAGTACAAAACCTCCTTGACTGGGATCAGTGGGTGGATACATCTATTCTGAGTGCTTTGAGCTATGGATCTTTGTTCCTGATCTTTCTCTTCTCTTGCCAAACCATGTTCACCTGCTGTTAGCTCTGTTCTCATACCCAGCTACTCAAACAAACTTGGGCAGACAAAGAGAAGCTGGAGAAATAATTGAGCTTTCATCTGGAGCACTGTGATTAAGTTATCTCCACGTCATCAATATCTGATTGTGTGTTAGAAGGTACTATTTCACAAATGCTGTTATTCTCAAATTTAAGTTCCTGACACCCAGAGATAGTGTCACAGAGAGGAGGGCTGAAAGAGCAGTAGGGGAAGCCCTGCCAGAACCCAAGCATTCAAGGTCTAGGTAAAGACACCCTCTTTAAGATAAACATGTCAGACCCATAAGCACAGCTTCCCCTGGTAAATATGTGAATAAAAAATCAATACACAGTGTCTTATATTTGACCATGCATGGAAAATGAATCCTAACTTTAGGGGAAACCCACTGAACCAAAAGTTTGACCCTTAGAGAATCTGTTGAGTCATTGTACAGAAAAATACTACTAAGTTTGCTTCTTTGGTTCCAAAGCATTATACATTATACATTTTGAGATTTTTTTTTTTAGCAATATAAATATGTAACGTATCATTATTTTCAATATTCCTGTCTTTTTTTTTTACTATTTCTTATGTGATGAACAAGTTTAGCCATTGCACCAATACTTAACCATGTGCCAGGCACTGGACTAACATCAGTAAATAAGGAGAAATAAGGATGGAAAATGTGTACGGGGTTCAGGTATAGTTTAATGTTTATAGAAGTGTGATCTATAAACCATGTGCATCCAAATCACCTGAAAAGTTATTAAAATGTAGATTCTTGGGACCCACTCTATCTCAAATGAATCCGAATCTCTGTGGGTAGAGCCGAGGAATACACATCTTAACAGGTGATTATTACATATACTGAAGTTTGAGAATCATTAGCATGCTAGGAAAGACACATCATGAACAAGTGTTACATGTGTATAATAATAGACAATAGATGTATAACAATAGACATCTCCATTTGTTTCCATGGTAAGTATGTGCCAGAGTGCCCTTTTATAATATTCTCAGTGTTGATATTTTACACACACACACACACACATACACACAAGCTTCTAGAGTAAAAAGTATCCAAAGAAGCCATTATAAAAGCATCACTATCCTGAAAATAATTATCACTGTTAAAGGTGGGCACAAAGGAGGATGAGATTGACTCACAGAATCAGGAAAGTTATCACAGAGGAAACACTTGAGTTGGCTTTGCAGCTAGAGCTTGAAGCCCATCTGGTCTGTTTTGAGGCATTGTCTGAGGATTCTCTTAGTATAACACTCCAGAACTGGCTGAATGAAGATGCTGCCACTGCTGAGCCTAAAATCTGCAATCCACTCTGGAGCCAGCAAAATGATGCCTTGTGACCACCCTTGTTCGTCCTATATCTCACTTCTAAGTAAAGTCTTCCTTAGTGTAACAGACTGGTTTCACTGAGTTCATATAACTGGTCACTAGTTTGGGGGATACAGAAACACAGCTTTTTGTTTTAGTTTTTATGCTACCCTGGGAAAGTGAAGTTCATAATGAAGGCAACTGTGAAAATATGAAGGTCAAAAGATTTTGAGCTGCTATGATCATATGTCTACCATGTAGACTATTAGAGCAGCTATGATGTCATATGTCCACCATATAGATTATCTCCAAAACCTAGGCTTTTAGCCACCCTGCCCCATGACTTCTTACTGTGGCTAGGGGTATGTGGTATTCTCATTGCCCAGATCTGGGTCATGCATTGGATGAAGGAGTTATTTGGAGTAGAAAGGGATGAGCACTTCACAACACAAATTCTAACCCCCAAAAAGATTTAATATAACTATTTCCAAAGCCACGTCCCTTTTATAATATGGAAATGGTTTGCACTGGACCCACCCTGACAACAGTAAGTAGATGGGAATTCAGGAATCCTTTCCTTGGCTAATGATCTGAGACCACAAGACATAATTGAACCTGTTGATCTGTTGCTTCTGAAATCAACAGCAATCTAATATCAAGTATGCCAAGACTCAAATCTTCATTTTCCACATAAAAACTTCAGCAGTATTCCAATTTGCTGAAACAATTCAGTAGGTCAACTCATGTAATTATCTGAGCTTGTATCTTGAAGACAACTTGGCAGGCTTACCAAGCTGCAGACCAGCTCAAATCAAAACATTATATATGAATCATATTAAAGTTTGATAGAAGAAGCAGGTAACTACTGATTCTTACCAATGGAATTTCTCAGGGCAAAGCTATTTCTCCTCTGTTATGTTATAAAAATTAGGAACTCAACAGAATGCTTGTTTATATGTTTAAGCAGATAGACCCCATGCAGTGTGGGATGAGCTCCACTGGGGTCAGGTTGATTCTTATAAAAATGTCAGCACTTACAAGCCTCATTTTAAAAATCATACCTCAGTCCTTCTCCATGGACCTCAGCCATGCCTCCTTTGTGCTTAAGCTCACATCAATTATCTTAGTCAGGTTATTGACATCTGAGAAGCTGCTCCAAGGGGTGAAACAGAAGCTATGTACTTTATTTTAGCTCCTCAGCATAAAATGATTTATTCATGGTCAGTATGAGAGTCAGCCACATGAAGAATACTTCTAACTTTTTAAAAGTTTTTTGAAAAGTATTGCCCAGTGTGATATTTAATGTCCTTATGTGATGATTCTCACAGAAAATTACTCCTTTCCGCTTGTTAAAATATGTAGTCTTTTGACAGGTTTCTGACTTTTCCATTTATGGCATAATAAAAAGTATATAGCACATGCAGTTTTCATTTTTGTATCATCTGCCAGGAACCTGGAAGCTAAATTTAGTGCTCAACTGCAATAATTATCTTTAACTGTCTTTTAGGTACAATTAACTTTTTTCCTTTATTATTTGGTTCATCTTCTTTTAATAGTGTCTTATTAATTTCAGTCTTAAATTCTTTTTTCAATGTATATCTCTGAGTTAAATTTAACATAAAATTCACTTATTTTAAATATACAGTTTGATGAGTTATCAGAATTGTATATAGTCATGTAATCATCACTACAATCAAGTCATAGAATATTTCCATTACCCCAAAAAATTTCCTCTTTGCACTGATAATCCTCCACCTCCACCCTTCCCCTAACACCAGCCTCAGGCAAACGCTGCTCTACTTTCTGTAGCTATAGTTTTACCTTTTCTAGAATGTCAAATGAATGGAATCATATGGAATATAACATTGTGACTTCTTTTAACATAAGGTTTTTGAAATTCATCCATGTTATCAATATTTCTTTTTTATTGCAAAATAGAATTCCATAGTATGATTATACCATAATTGATCAGTTACCCAGTTGATGGATAATTGGATTGTTTCATTAGAGGCCATTACAAATAATGTGGTTATAAATATCCACATATAACTCTTTGTATGGACACATATTCTCATTTCTCTTGGGCAAACACTACAAAGTTGGAGGGTGTGGGGTCATATAGTAAGCATGTGCTTACTATGTAAGACAGTAACAAGTCGTTTTTCCAGGGTGGCTGAACCACTTTGCAGACCCACTTGCAAAGTAGGAGAGTTCCAGTTGCCCCACAACTTTGTCAATGCTTGAGGTTGCCAGGCTTTTAATTTTAGCCATTCTAGTGAGTGTGTAGTAGTATCTCTTTGCAGTTTTAATTTGCATTTCTCTGATAAGTGGTGACATTGAGTACCTTTTCATGTGCTTACTGGGCAAACTTTGATGTTCTTTTTTGAAGTGTCTGTGCAAATCCACTGCTCAACATTGTTTATTTTCTTATTATTGGCTGTGAGAGTTCTTTATATATTCTGAATTCAAACCTTTGGTCAAAGATACGTTTTGCAAATACTTTATCTCAGCCTGTGGCTTGCCTTTTCATTTTCTTAATGTATCTTTCACAGAATAACATTTTAAATTTGGGAGAAGTCCATTATTGATTGTTTTCTTGAAAGAATCATGATTTTTGTGATCTATTTAAGAAATCCTTTCTTAACCTAGGCTTTCTCAAACTTGGCACTTCTTGAATTTTGTTGTAGGGGCTCTCTTGTGCATTGTGGGAGGTTTATCAGCATCTCAGGCCACTACCCACTGGCTAGCAAATGCACCCTTTCCATTCCAGTTGTGATAACCAAAAATGTCTCCAGATATTGCCAAATGTCTCTTGCAGTACAAAATCATCCCTGGCAAGAACCACTGGTTTAACCCAATGCTACAAATATTTTCTCCTATAATTCTTTTTCTAGAGGGATAGCTTTAGCTCTTACATTTAAATCTACAATTTATGTTGAGTTAATTTCTGTGGAGGGTCTAAGGTTAGGATCAATGTTTATTTTTTCCATAAAGATATTCAATTGTTCTAGTATCACTTGTTAGAAAAAGTATCCTTTTCCCCACTGAATTACCTTGGTGCTTTCGCTAAAAATCAGGTGATCATATAAGTAAGGGTCCATTTCTGAGCTCTCTATTGTGTTCCACTGCTATATCTCTATCTTTATGCTGATAACATGGTCTTGATTATTATAGCTTTATAAGTTATGAAATCAGGAAGTCTATTTTTTAATTTTTAAAAAGTATTTTTTCTACTTCCCACACTACACTAATGTAAAAAGTCTAAATACCTCATTTTTTTTTCAAAATTGTTTCGAATTTTCTAGGTCCTTTGCCCTTCCATAAATTTTAGAATAAACTCAACAACTTTTTAAAATAAACTTTTTATTTTGGAATAATTTTAGATTTGCAGAAACATTGTGAAAGTGGTATCATTCTCACATACCCTTCACCCAGTTTTCAGCTTCTCCTAATATTATTATCTTACATTACTGAGGTACATCAGTCAAAACTAAGAAACCCACATTGGTCTATCACTACTAACTAAACTAAATACTTTATTTGGATTTCACCAGTTTTCCATTAATGTCCTCTTTCTAATCTAATCTAGAATATCACATTGCATTTAGTCATCCTGTCTCCCCAAGCTCCTGGTCTGTGACAGTTCTCAGATTTGCATTATTTTTCATACATGACCTTAACAATCTTGAAGAGGATTGGTCAGGTATTTTGTGATATGTACCCCAGTTTGGTTTATCTGATGTTTTTCATGGGTTTTCAGAAAAAAAAAAAAAAGCATAGAGAAATACCCCTCTCATCACATAATATCAGGAGGCACCTGATATCCACATGGCATCACTGATAATGTCAATTTCTTTTTTATACGCTTGCTAGGATTTTGATTGGAATTGAAATGATTCTATATATCAGTTGGGAGGACAATTGTCATCTTAATAACATGGAGTTTTCCAGTCCATAAAATCCATTTAGAGAATTCTCTTTAGAAGTTTCTTTAATTTCCCTCACCTTCTTCAAGCATGCATTTCTTGTCAGGATCCATATGCTTCTGCTCACTATTCTGAACCTTTAGCTTTTGCATATTGTTACTGTAATTTCCCAGAGTCTATAGTTCTTACCTGCAGAAGGTTAGTGCAGTGAGATCTAATTCATCTGTTACTGAAAATAGAGCCCAACATTGCCTCAAATACTTTTTAAGAAAATTGATACACAATATTTGTAAATATTTATGGAGTACAAGTAATATTTTGTTACATACATAGAATAAGTAGTGATTACATCAAGTATTTGAGTATTTACAATTTCTATGTGCTGGACACATTTCAAGTCCTCTGTTCTAGCAATTTTGAAATATAAAATACATTGTTGGCTGGTCATGGTGGCTCACGCCTATAACCCCAGAACTTTGGGAGACTGAGGCGGGTGAAACACTTGCGTTCAGGAGCCTGAGCCTGAGACCAGCCTGGTCAACATGGTGACACCAGTCTCTACTAAAAATACAAAAATTAAACTGGTGTGGTCATGTGCGCCTATAATCCCAGCTACTCAGGAGGCTGAGGAACAACAATCTCTTGAGCCCCAGAGGCAGAGGGTGCAGCGTGCCAAGATCACACCATTGCACTCTAGCCTGAGTGAAAGAGTAAGACCTTTATCTCAAAAAAAAAAAAAAAAAATACATTGTTGTTAACTATAGTCACCCTACTCTAAACATTAGAAAGTATTTCTTCTATCAAACTGTATGTTTGTACCCATTAACTAGCCTGGAAAAAACAGACAAATTTAGATTATTATCCTTAAAATACCCTTAGAGTATGGGCATCATAACAATCTGTGCTAAACCAACCTGCAGTCTTAAAGTTCACTAACAGCTAGCAGACACACAGCCTGTGATTGTGAAACAAGCTTTCTCTGTGTGAAAGGATTAGACAATATGGAATTAACAGCTTCATACTTGGTTAAAATTTCAAATCATAAGAGACCAAGCATAGGAGAACCATATATTTAAGTCTTTACAAAAATTATCCAACGTCCTTGTTGTGGCAAAATGGGCATCTTTCTGTGCAGTAATAAATTTTTGATGGTAATACAGTTCAGTTAACTTTTTTGGAAAGCAAATGCACAAAAGCCTTTAAATAATTCATATATTTGACCCAGTATTTCCACTTCTAGGACTCTCTCCTGTGGAGATAACATTAAATAGAGTTAGAGGGAAGAGGGACCCTTAAGTACAAATATGTTCCCTAAAGCATTGCTTATAATACTTTTCTAAAATGGGCTGAGTGTGGTGGCTCACACCTGTAATCCCAGTGCTTTGAAAGGCTGAGGTGGGAGTATCACTTGAGCCCAGAAGTTCAAGGTTACAGTGAGCTATGACTGCACCACTGCATTCTAGCCTGGGTGACAGTGAGACCCCCATCTCTAAAAATAAAGATTAAAAATTAATTAAAAAATGATACTATGTAAATTATCCAATAAGAAGATAAATGCTTATATTCACATAATCATTTTTAAACATTTATAAAAAGTTTTTGACATTATAATGTTAAGCATATATGATATGCTGTATGAACTCAATTCTAATTTCTTTTAAGTGTAGAACAAAAAGATTAGAAGATAATATAATAATTTTAAAGGTGACTGGTGGGACTATAGATATTTCCTTTTTCTTCTTTCTACTCACTATTTTTCCATAGTAAGCCAAGAAAATGATATTTTTAATATTATAAAAACATACCTTTTTATTGAATTTTTGACCCAGAAAAAAAACTCTGGAATACCAGTTCACCCCTATACTTTATTGACAAGGAAACTTCCTCATCAAATCGTTTAAACTCCCTGTACCTCCTATTGATAAGGAAACTTCCTTTAAACTATTTGAGCTCACAAAGCAAGTTGGCAATACTCTGAAACTTACATTTCCTGACTCTGTACATGATACCATATTTCGGTCATTTTGCTCTTTTCCAGACTCCATTTCTAGGGTTAAGGGAACAGGCATTGTTTACATCAGCAATATTTAATTAAAATAATTTTTAAATTATTAAATAAAATATTTCAAACTTATTTTTAACATGAATGCTCTAGAATCTGGAAAATGGAAGAAATCTTAGAGTTGTGTTTCCAGTGAATATTTGAAAAGGTGAGTAGAAGTGGAATTTTATTCTAGAAAGCATTCTAGTTTTGAGATATAAGGGCCTAATAAAGAACCCATACGACGTTTTATTTATTAAAAGCTCACTATTCTTTTGTTACAGTTATTACTGTTTGTTTGCAGTTGCCCAAATAGAAATGACAGAGTACAACATGATCCTGTAAATCAGGGCTTTCTGTTATGAATGGGTCCATTTTTACTGTTCACCTCTCAGCTAATAGTATAGTAACGGATAATTATCTACTAAATCATACATTGGACACAACGATCTTTAACTGAACTTCAAATATCCCAAACAATTTTTCCTAAAGTCTTTCTAAATAGAGAAAAAAAAGACATTTATAGCTTAACAATTCATATCCCTGGAAGATAATCCGATGGGAATATGTAAGGTTAATAGAGTGTTTATCTTATCAAAGGTGATCTGGTCTGTTTGACTTACTGTTTGGAGTCCAGCTAATCAGTCCTATTTACTAGTTTAAGAATGTTCAGCAATTAACAGTGTTCAAACAGCACCAATCTGCTATGTTATTTCAGCTGGGAATGAACCAATACAGCTTCCTTTCTAAAAATAAATGATAGCACTTTCTACTCACTGGGGAGTTAGTCCTTAGTCCTTTAGGTATGTCACACTGTCACGGTGCATAACAAAACAAAAGAGTATGAAACGTCTAAATAATTAAAAACCCAAAAGATATGCCATGCTCTCAGTTTAAAAAATAATAATAAACTAACTTTTCCAACAGAAACATTATTGCAGGAAGACAAAACAAATATAAAGTGAATTTAAGAGGTAGGTTGTGGTCTCTTTTCCATCAAGAACCACTACCTTCCTTGTTTTTAAGACGGCTTAGTTATATTAGCAGTTTTTAACACAGGGCACCTCAAATCAACATCCGTTGCTTTTCAGACTTTGACACTTCCCCAGCTGCTAGGCCTGTGCTTAACTAAACAAGTACAGTAGCACAAGTGGAACATTTATGTAACATAGGAACTATAAATGTTCTTGTAAAAACAGGCCCACACGTTCCAAAAGATATGACAAAGAAACAAGAGCATTACATTTGTTAAATAGCTTTAAAATTTCTATGAGGAATGTATATTTTTCTTCTACTTGCTGAAGTTAACAGTGTCATATCATCTGTTTGCTGACAATAAAATGTCCTCTCTAAATAATTTTTTAAAATTCACTGAGCATTTATTGGGTGTTAGATTATATTCTTAAGACTTTACATGTATTCCGTCACTTATTCTTTTCAATAACCTTCTCAGGTGTGGAGACCAACATTTATTCCCATTTTGCAAATGGAAAGACTGAGACTTAGAAAGGTAAAGTAACCTATCCAAGGTCAGTCAGCTAGTAAATACTTTTGAACTCAGACCATCTGACCTCAGAGCCTCCACTATGGGCAAATCAAAATAATACTAAGGAGTTTTTTGAATAGAAGAGCTATTAAAATATCTGAAATAAACATTACAGATAATAAAATCATAAAACATGTCCTATGTATGGCTTTTCTTTTCTCACTGACAGACATTTATTTAGGGACTTCCTTTATCATTGCCAGCTCCTTCTTTCACCTTGTGCCCCTTCCTTTTCCATGACATGCACTTTTCCATGACATGCACGCGCGCACACACACACACACACACACACACACACACACACACACACTGGCAGCTTCACTGTATAGTGCCTGTGGTAGGAACAAACAGGGCAGAAAGAAGTTAATGTTCTACTTTAACAAATGAACTAAATGGTAAGTGTAGCCCCAGAACTGGTGGGAGGGAAGGGAGGAAAGATCATTATTTGTAGAATTGATTAGATGTTCCCACTTGCTTGTTTACTTCTAGGTAAATTCATTCATGGGTATATGGAAACAAGCAAAAATGTCTCTACATTAGGGATGATTCCTGGTTTTCTTTGGACAGAAAAGTATTTTCTGCTATTTACCTGACCAAAGCTAATGTAGTGGATTTTCCAGAACACAGTTAAAAATAAGTTTTCCCTTAATAAACTCGGATCTTAGTAAAGCAGATCCTGTAGATCAGCACTTTCCAGTCCCTAGAACTTTCTGCAATGAAGGAAACATTTGATATATCTGCTGTCCAACATGGTAGCCAGTAGTCATATATGGCTGCTGAGCCCTTTAAATGTGCCTTGTGCAATTACAGAACCAAATTTTTAAATTTAACTTCAAATAGTCACATATGGCTAATGGCTATCATATTGGACAGCACAGCAATAGACCCATCTCAATTACAATTCATTAAGTATCTATGGCATGCTTACCTTTGAGGAAGATACAATTTTGTTCCAATTTTACAGATAGAGAAACTGAGGCTCAGAGAGATTAAGTGACTTGTCCATGGATTTACAACTAATAAGTGGTAAATTCTGGATATTACATCTACATCTGTCCCTCTCAAGGCCTGATGCTTCTATACAACCTGTGGTTCTCAAAACTGGCTGCATACTAGCTGGTGTGCTCTTTAAAAATACTCATCCCCAGGTCCCACTCCCTAGAAATTTTTGTTTAATTGGTTGGAGGCAGGGCCCAGGCATGTGCATATCTCTGAAACTTCCATTGTACAACATTACCAGTGTGACTGAGGCTGCCTATTCTAGTACAGGAAAACTATTTCCAAAAGGTAGTTGTGATGAGGTTCTACCTCCTCTCTCTAGCATGGTTAACAGGTTAGTATTGAAAAACAGAGAGAGAAAAAAAGTGAGAGAAAAAAAAGGGTCTCACGCCTTTGTTTTACAGATCAGGGTGTGAAACCAAGAGAGGCTATTCTGAGCTAAGGTGAGGTCACAGAGCTGGTGTTTGTGATGGAGCTGAGACCTGGACCCAGGTATTGAGTTATAAATGCTCCAGCTTCTGAAGCTGTGGGGGCAGCAAGGGTCCAAAGGTTGGGAAAGCTCAGCTCAGGGATTTAAAGCCCCAAGCGGCAATCAGAAGCTCAAGGGCAGATAGGCTATAAGTGTGCAGCACTAAGGCCAGAACCCTCAGCTGTCCAGGCTTGTTGGCTTCATCCTCTCCATCCCCTTTCTATCACTCTGAAGGTCCTTAGGAGTGGTCCATAGGCCTCTGTGCAGCATTTTTTACTCTGCCAAGGTTACTTACAATGGATATAACCCTACCCTGGCACATAATAGATGCTGACAATCATGAATGTGAAATGAATTAAAAGCAGATTTTGGAACTCAAGATTACGGAGGTTACTCAGTTTCTAGGTGGGCTCAGATCTAATGATGTATTTGAAAAATAACTCTTTAAGAAATCAAATTTAAAAATCCCTTTAGAGCTTTTGTACTTATATCACAAAAGTGCCTCAAGAAGATGTTATCAGCCTCTGCCTCTAGGACAGGCTTATTTTTTGTTTCAGGAGCTGAAAAGCCTTGAAAGTGATGAAGTAAAAAGAAAAGATGAAAATACTGACAAAAAGTTAAAAAGGAGAATATATGCCATATCTATATGTACTCCAAAGATCCTGCTAAGTACGGGCAACCTGCATTTGTCCCTTTCTTAGGTAAGGAGACAGTGCTTAAAGGAAACTGCCACAAAAATAGAATATGATGCCATAAACATTATCGCTCAGACTAGCTAAGTATTTCTTTCTCTCATATGATAAAGGAGTAAAAATAAGAATAATTTGTGTTTTAGATTATCTTCAGGAATCACGTGTGGCTATAAAATGTACTGTGGAAATCATCTCTCCATTCAGGAACTCAGCACAGCTGCTACCATGAGGAGCCTGCGTATGTTATGAAGCTAACAAACCTGTGTTAAAGAATCTGCCTTTAGAAGTAACAGCTCTGAAAGCCATAAGCAAAAAAAATCTCAAGTATGATGGTAGCAAATAGCTTTGGATAGAAACATCTACTCTGTTGGCAAGTGCCCTTTAGAAGACAGGACTTGAATTCTTTTAAAACAAAATCACCAATCATTCTTAGAAGCCTGCTGCTTACAAAAGTAGGAAAAACATGTTTTTTGAGCTACAGCTGCAGATTCAAAAATTAGTTTGTACCAGTTGATTTGCTTTAGTAATGTAAAAAGTAAAAAACCCAAAGAGAGCAGCAAGAATTAGCTGAGGGTGTTTAGAGATGTCAAAGACAATAATGGCAGAAAAAGCCACTTCAAATATCTCCAGATTTGAATTTCAAGCCACAGTTTCTTTTAAACCTCTGCTTTCCCAACCCCTAGGCCTCTTTTTCTTTAATAGTAATGCCCAAGCTTTAAAAATAACACTGAGGTATTAAATAGAACATTAAAGTCCCCTAACTCCTATCTACTCTCAATCCTATTGCAAATCCCCAGAACATTCTTAAAAATCACTAACTGTATCTTAAAAGGTTAAAGAAACATGGTTTCCAATTTGTAAATGTCTTAAGGAAGTCTGTCTCTCGAGCCTCAAATTTTTCATCAAATCAGCTACATAACGTGAGACACAGAAACAAAAGATGAAAGCTCTACTCCTCACTTCTTTCCAACCAAGTTTGTGCCTTTGAGCAGAGTATTTCCACTCGCTGGAATTCTTTTCTCTCTTCTGGAAAGTAAGGGAAATGAAAATGCTGATTCTTGGTTTGCTTCTATTCAAATCTTCTTTACTGGCACTAATAGAAACATAAAGGAGCCACAAACATAAGCCACATAGGTAATTTTATCTCTTTATTTATATTTTTTATTTCCAGAGACAAGGTCTCACTCTGTTGCCCAGGCAGGAGTACAGTGGCACAATCACAGCTCACTGCGGCCTTGAACTCCTGGGCTCAAGTGATCCTCCTGCCTCAGTCTCCTAAGTAGCTACAACTACAGGTGCAGGCCACTACACCTGGCTAATTTTAAACGTTTTGTGTAGAAATGGCATCTTGCTAGGTTTCCCAGGTTGGTCTCAAATTCCTGGTCTCAAGGGATCCTCCCTCCTTGACCTCCCAAAGTGCTGGGATTACAGGATGTGAGCCACCATGTCTGGCCTTCAGCCACATAGATAATTTTAAGTTTTTTAGAAACATTTTTAAAAAATAAAAAGAAACAGGTAAAATTGGCTTTAATAATTCTTTTTATCTGAGTATACGCAAAATATCATTCAACATGTAATCAATGTAAAAACATTAGTATTTTGTATATGAATAAAAAATATTCAAATGTAATCAATATAAAAATAATAATATTTTGATACTATTGCTATTTTTTAAACTAGGTGTTCAATATCTGATTTATATTTGACACAAGACATCTCAATTCAAACTAGTCACATTTCAAGTACTCAGTTATATCTCGTTGCTGCAGTTTGGATAGTGCCGTGTCATACCAGTGCTGGACACTGTTCCAAAGAAACTCTATTTTGGTGAGAAGCTCACTTCTATATCTCTATACTTGACTGCCTCTGCTGCCAAAATATATATATTATTGATATTATTTGTTGGGAATGCTTAATTATCAGCAACAAAGTGTAGAATCTACTTGGATTTCTCAGAGAGTTTCAGTATCAGACCTTCGATTAATACCAATGCTTTCCCTATAATAGATTTGGTCTTCCAGTGAAGTTTTCTTATCTGGCTGAGTCATTCCCATTTAATTTTAGGTCACTTACTCTGAGTTTCACAGGATAATTAGGATAGAGTATCACCATTAATCAACAACTTGAAAAGTATCCCATGCTTTTAAAAAGCAGATGAAAATACTAACTGACCTAAAAGGCTAAAGTAAAATTTAAAGTAAGCAAATTTTATTTTATTTTCTCTAAAAATCACCCACTTTCATCCCATCAATCATGTTCCACGCCTCTCAAACCTCACACTAAGAAAAACACCTCAAGCATCAACAAGCTGTGAAAGTAGGTCAAATATCATTTAAACACCACTCTGTTTTCCAGTAACAAATAATTATTGAATACTTTCCACAGACCAGGAGCTGTATTTAGTGTTGAGGATTCCTGCCTTGGTAGTTTAATTCCAAAGATTTCATCAGGTTAGCCCATTATTAGAGATGCTGGCATGTATGTTGGGGCAGGAGTATATATTTGTATCCTAGGTTATCTTTTCCTATAAAGCCTTCCCCCAAGAGCTACCACATTTTTAAATGAGTCCATTTTTACCCCTCCAAATCTATTCTGTCTGCAGGATAAAACCTGATGAAATATGTTATATACCACTTTTGGTGTATGCTGTATATTAAAAATCAGTGTATGTTATTGTAGTTATTGTTATTGTTATTGTTATTGTAGTTATATGTAGTTAAGCAAATGAGAAGTCTGAAATAAAATGTTCCCCCCTCTCTTAATGCATTATCCCCAGGTGCACCCCTTAGAGATGACCACTGTTGAAGTATTATTCTAAAACCCTCCAAGCATATATAAACATGTATACACATAAGAATACATATGCAAATTTTGAGAGAATATTTTTAAAGTAACGTGATTATGAAGAAAATTCAAATAATACAGAAGCACATAAAAATGTAGTAATCTGTACTCACAATATTTGACAGGATATTTTAAAGTAACACATGATTATGGACAAAATGCAAATTGTAAAATGCAAAGCGAAATCTTTCCCTACCCCACATTCCCATAACCCAAAAGTAATAAAAAATGCCCATAGTTGTTTCTTGTGTATGTGTGTGTGGATCTTTTGTGAATTTTTCTACAAATATATGTAGACTATGCCTAACAGAGTTATGAAATGTGCTTTCAAATAGTTTTTATTGTGAAATCTAATGTATGCCTAGGTAAGTGTATAAAACAACAAAGCAAATCCACTTACAATCACCACTGAGGTTAAAAAGCAAAGTATGGCCAGCCCTCCTTGGGACTTCTAATCATTACCCCCCTCACCCTCTCTCTCAAAGGTTTCCAGTATCCTAACTTTTACAGTCATCAACTTTTTGTTGTTCTTGTTAATTTTATTGCATAAGCACACATCATTAAGCACTATAACTTTGCCTGTTATTAGACTTTAAGTAAATAGAATCATACCATATGTATTTTCTTGTGTCTGTCTGCTTTTATTTACATTTGTTTATTTTTTATTTAATACATCTTGGGCATCTTAGCGAACATATATAGAATTGCCTCATTCTTTTATTTTCATGGTATTGAACTGAATAAATTTCCAAATGAATAACCAAATTATTTTCATGTTTTTGGATCATAAATAATGTAAAAAATATCTTGGGCATTTATCTTTATAATTAATTCTTAAAACATAAAAAGTAATCCTACTACTAACGTAAAATTAGGTGGAATATCAATTACTTCATAATTCCTGAATGAAAGAACCTCCATCTATCTTTAAAAATTTATAAATGTCCAAAGTAAAATATGTTGAGGTCATAGTCTGAATATAAAGCAAAATTTAGAGCATCTGTCACCCAAAGCCAGCCAAGTCCTAATGTGAATGATACTATTAATTGACAGTGAACACACACTCTGCAAGGCACTATTCTCTGCACTTTACATGCTCAACAAGCCATTGAGTTAGGCCTTATAATTACCTCCAACTTACAGATAAGAAAACAGGCCTAGGGACATTAGGGGACTTGGCCAACATCACGCAGTGGATACGAATAATATCCTTAACCCTTAGGTTTGTATACATCCTTGGGGAACCTAAATAAAGCAACAGCACAAGAGAGTTCCTCTGTGGTGATAGAACAGTCTGTATTTTGATTATATGGTAGTGGTTACACAAATCTATACATGGATTAAAACTACACACACACACACACACACACACACACACACACACTTGAATGCAAGTTAAAAAATGGTGAAAATTGAATCATGTCTGTAGTTTAGGTAACAGTATTGGACCTTCAATCCCATCAGGGAGTGAAAACAAAATAGTATTGGACTGATGTTAACTTCTTGGTTTTGATATTGCATTATAGTTGTATTACATATTATACTGTATTACATATAAGATGTCACCACTGGGAGTTGGGTGAAGGGTATATGAAAATCTATGTATTATTTTAGCAACTTCTTGTTAGTCTATACTTATTTCCAAATAAAATGCTTTTTTTTATTTTTGAGACAGAGTCTCACCCTGTCACCACCAGACTGGAGGACAGTGATCTCAGCTCATTGCAAACTCCGCTTCCTGAGTTCAAGCTATTCTCCTGCCTCAGCCCCTGAGTAGCTGGGACTACAGGCATGGGCCACCACACTCAGCTAATTTTTTGTATTTTTAGTAGAGACGGGGTTTCATCACATTGGCCAGGATGGTCTCAATCTCTTGACCTTGTGATCTGCCCACCTCGGCCTCCCAAAGTACTGGGATTACAGTCGTGAGCCACTGTGCCCAGCCATAAAATGCTTTATAAGAGGTAGGTGGTTTCCAGACCAGCTTTGGCATCAGTTGGGAACTTGGAAATGCAAAACCTCAGGTTCCACCTCAGACCTACTAAATTAGAATCTGCATTTTAACAAGAATCGCAAATGATTCACATGCACATTAAACTTTAGAAGCACTACTATACAAGAAATAAAAGTGATATTCAAGTATTTCTCACCCTGCCACAAAACAAAAAAGTTTCTCCATTTCAGGAGCAGAAGTTATTCCAGAGGCCCAGGGGCCTGCTCATTGGTGTACAACCAGTTCAGTCACACATGGTACGTGGTCAGAAGACTCCTGTCTTGAAATTCTTAATAGTTTGAGTTTTGAGTTTGTGTTTTATAAGTGAAATCCAATGACACAACAGAGTACACACAGGGAGCTTGGAGCCTCAGCTCACCAACCAGCCCACTTTCCTGCTTTGTTAGGGTAGGGTTCTCAGCTGTCCACTTCCCTATACCCTTGTACTTTGGGTCCCCTAGGCCTCTTCCAATCTGTCCTCACCCAGCAATTTTTGCTGACCTCCAGCCTCAGAAGGAGGTTGTGCTGCTTCATGTGACATCTCAGGGTGAGGCATGGTGGCAGCTATTCCTGTCTCAGACTGCAGCACCACGGCATGTTCATGGCTATTGGTGGGCAGGGGAGAGTCTCTTACCTACCTCTGATCTAGCACATTTGGCATAGATGGTACTACTCTTAGGGGTCCCCAGCCACCATGGGTTTGCAAGGGTGGTGGGCACAGGGAAAGGGAGATGCCTGCCATGCCTTTTCTGCCACCTGCCAGGCAATGGGTTGGGCAAGTGGATGGCAGTAGGAGAACTTAACGGCTGGTAGGTGATGTGAAGGCTTAGTTACAGAAGAAGGCCCTTTGTGAATCTACATTCATCCTGCTGGTATTTCCACGCTAAGAATGTGCAACATTAAATAGCACATTAGATGGAATATCAATTAGTCTCAACCATGAAAGGCTGAGGGAAAGACTGTGGAAGAATCAAAAAGCTTCATATTTTAATTTTCTCACTTGTAAAACAGGAGGCGGCCCATTTTCATTTTGTACTGGGCCTCACAAGTGATGTAGCCAGTGCTGCAGCAGCCATTGGGAAACAAAAGATGAACTTTCAGCCTGTACTTGGCAGATGCATGGGCCCACCTTCTAATGAAAACCAAAAGCAGCATTCATTAGAAGATGGCCTCCAGGAACCCTTCAGCAACATAAGGTTTGTTCATCCCCTTTTTATTAAAGGATACTTTCAATCATGGAAAATATAAGCCAGCACCAAGAACTATAAGCACAGATCTCCCAATTATTTGTATATCTGCCAGAACCTAGGTATACTTCCATATTTTCTATATCTGTCTACAAAGAAAATAATCAGCAGTAACACTTCTATTTTATTTTTATTTTTTTGTCGTTTGTTTGTTTCAACATGGAGTCTCACTCTATTGCCCAGGCTGGAGTGCAGTGGCATGATCTTGCTCACAACCTCCGGCTCCTGGGTTCAAGTTATTCTCCTACCTCAGCCTCCCAAGCAGCTGCGATTACAGGTGCCCGTCACCACACACGGCTAATTTTTGTATTTTTAGTAGAGACAGGATTAGACCATGTTGGTCAGTCTAGTCTCGAATTCCTGACCTCAAGTGATCCACCCACCTCAGCCTCCCAAAGTATTGGAATTATATAGGTGTGAGCCACCATGCCTGGCCACACTTCTACTTTTAAAAATTAAAATTCCTATGCAGCTTTAAATATAGAAAAAAAATAGGACTTTGGAATAAGTCTTAGATGAAGGATAGAAAGGATTTCAGGTTATAGGAAATATGTTTATATATTTATATCTTCTTAATCCATACAATAAGTATTCATTGAGCCCTGCCAAAAAGATCACTAGTAAACATAAACTAATTCTCTCTGAAGCATTTTTGAGATCCTGTACTTTTTCCAAAAATAATTTTAAATCCTTCCTTTTTCAACTCTTCCCCATAATTTATTGATGACTAAAAAAATGGTATTCAGAAATAACACACATATTTATCATTCATACTCTTGTTTCTCTATCCTTGGCAGTGTCAACCTTCCTTTTACTTATATCCTCTATCTTGAAATGATAATTTTATTTGGCATATGTCATGTGTAACTGAAGACAGGGCAAAAGCTTAAAAGTTATTTTGTCTAGTAAGGTGTTCTCAATGAGTTAGTTTAATAGGAAAAATGCAAGTTTTTATCTGTACCGTGACCCCAATTTTAATCTCATGCATTTATAAATGTAATTGTGTCTGGGAGAAATTGGCATATTGTTCTTAGTGATGGTTGTTTTAGGGTGTGAAATTGCAGGTGATTTTAGTTTTCTTTTTTCTATTTCTCTGTATTTTCCCAGTTTGTCTACAGTGAATATTATAGGGGACATTAGCAACATTACATGATAGAACCCTAATGCCTCTGATACTCATTATTCTTTAATATGAACCACTTGGATTTTTTTCAGAAATGTACTTTGCTCTTTTGGATACTGCCACCAGTTCACTGATAGGAGTGATGAAGCTGAGTGTGAATTTCCCACATTTAAGGAGTGTTAATTCATTCATTAGCAAAATTAAGTCACCACCTGATAATCCAAGAATCATCGCAACTCATCAGACTTCAAACACCCAATTAATTTGCTCTTCTGTGCTACATCAGCATAAATATCCTGATTTCATTAAGTACATCATGAAGTTTCTTTTTTAAAAAAAATATTATCTTGTAGGACAGTGGTTTCCATATAATATTGTAGAACAGGGGGTCTAGGCAGCCTAAAAACTCCTTGTTATAGTTTCTATCAAAAAATTGCTTGTCCAATTGCAACAAAAGCAAAAATTGACAAATGGGATCTAATTAAATCAAAGAGCTTCTGCACAGGAAAAGACACTATCAACAGAGTAAACAGATAACCAACAGAATGGGTGAAAATGTTTGCAAACTATGCATCTGACAGAGGTCTAACATCCAGCATCTATAAGGAACTTAAACAAATTTACAAGAAAAAACAACCCCATTAAAAAGTGGGCAAAGGACATGAACAGATACTTTTCAAAAGAAGACGTACATGTCACCAACAATGACATGAAAAAAGTTCAACATCACAGATCACTAGAGAGATACAAATCAAAACCACAGATATCATCTCACACCAGTCAGAATGGCTATAATTAGAAAGTCAAAAAATAACAGATGCTGGTGAGGTTGCAGAGGAAGAGGAACACATATACACTGTTGGTAAAAGTGTTAATTAGTTCAACTATTGTGGAAAGCAGTGTGAAGATTCCTCAAAGAGTTAGAAACACAACTACCATTCAACCCAGCAATCTCATTACTGAGTATATACCCAAGGAAATACAAATTGTTCTATCATAAAGACACATGCATGCATGGTGTTCATGCAGCACTATTCACAATAGTAAAGACATGGAATCAACCTAAATGCCCATCAGTGGTAGACTGGATAAAGAAAATGTGGTACATACACACAATGGAATACCATGCAGCCATAAAAAAATAACAAGATCCTGTCCTTTGCAGGAACATGGATGGAGCTGGAGGACTCCAGCAAACTAATGCAGGAACAGAAAACCAAATACCACCTGTTCTCACTTAAAAGAGAGAGCTAAATGATGAAAACACGTGGACACAGAGAGGGGAACAATAGATACTGGGGCCTTCATTAGGATGCAGGGTGGGAGGTGGGAAAGGATCAAGAAAAACAGCTAATGAGAGCTAGGCTTAATAGCTGGGTAATGAAATAACCTGAACAACAAATCCCCATGACATGAGTTTACCTATTTAACAAACCTGCACATGTATCCCTGAACTTAAAAGTTAAAAAAAAAATCACTTATCTTATAATCATGGGAGAATCTACCATAATAAAATGTATATAGTATACACTTACTAATTGTAACTGTTAACATGTCCTACTTTCAAGAGCTTTCAAATAACTTCTGCTTTCCCATAGTATTTTCTAGACCAAACTTAGACTATTAAAGGACAGGAAGCATAAGCACAGTGTGAATTTCCCCAAAAATACACATGGTGAAACTTAATTGACAACGTGATAGTATTAAAAGGTAGGGCCTTTAAAAGGTGATTAAGTCAGGAGGGCAGAGCCCTCATGGATGGGATTAGAGACCTTACAAAATGGCTTGAGGAAGTGGGTTTGTTTTCTTCTCACCTTTTGCACAGACACTGCAAGAAAATATCATCTGTGGAACAAGCCCTCACCAGACACTGAATCTGTCAATGCTTCCTAGCCTCCACATCTGTCAGAAATACATTCCTATTGTCTATTAGTTGCCCAGTCTGTGGCATTAATATTTTGTTACAGCAGCACGAATGCACTAAGAAAGTCCTCAAAATATGGCAGCTATTATTAGGGTTTGTATCTGCTTAATCTAGACACAAAAATATTAATCATGTTAAAAAATATCCAAAAAGACAATAGCTAACATCATCATCATGCTACCATTATTGGGTGTCATTTTACAGAAAAGAAAACTAAGGCACAGAGAAGTTAAATAACTTGCCCAACGTCATACATTAGTAAGTGATAGGGCAGGGGTCAGAATTGAGGAAATGTGGCAGCCAAATACACACAACTGGAAAACAGAGAACGAGAAAAAATGTCTGCCAACTGAATGATCAAATTAAAAAACATTTATTGAGGCGAGTTGTGCAAAATGAAGACTTCTTCCTCAAGAAGCTGAATGTAATATAATCTCACGGTGATTAAAACACATTTGAGTAAGAAACAATCTTCTCCCTTAAAAAGCTGACAATTTAGTGAGAGAGTAAAGTTAGAAAATGAGATTCAAAAATTAGGTAAGCCAGTGTATCCTGGATGTCAAAACAAATAAATAAATATTAAGTAAGAGATGGGAGTATATGTTCTTTAAAGTACTTTCTATATTTGGAAGATTCTATAACTCTCTTTGCTTCGTTAAAGTTTTGCCATAAAAAGTTAGAAAAGTTTCAAAAGCTGCTATATACATGAACCACAAGCACAGAGATTCGTTCAGATGAATCAAGAATAACCTCTGGTTTGGTATGATAATTCTGCAAACTGCAGAACTTTGTCTGAATATGAACACCAAGTCAGTAAAATCTGATTCCCCTTTGCTAATAGAACTAATTTGTATCATATTTATTTGTGCAATTGCTTTGAGTCCAGTTTCTAGAAACGCTCCATCTTACCTAAGTATCAAGAAAGGCGGGAAAAACCTTGTCTAAAAATACATTTACGTGGTTGATGTAGGCAGATGGAAACAATGAAATACTAGATCTACGGAACAGCCGGTGGAGAATCTGGATTTTGATTGTTTGTATTTGATGGGGTTTTCAAATTACTTTTAAAAGTAGGTCATTAAGTGTCAGCCTGATTTAGAGGGGGAGGACTCTCTAGGGATTCCTGCTATGTTTTGAGAAATGTCCTTTGGAGCACAGTGTACCTTATCCCCAGAAAGGGAAAGTGCCCTTGAAAATTACAAGCAACAATTTCTATCTTGCCTCCAACATGACCAAAATAGGGTAGATCCACAGGATTTGACTCCCCCTAGCTATCATCAGGGGACCAATTACTATATTCATGGCTAACTTAATGGGATCCTGAGTAACATCATTAAGGGCACAGTAGGCAATAAATGATTATAAAAGTACCTTGTGAAATTCCCTAGTTAGACCATGCCTGGTCTAGCTCCCTTATCTAATACCATCTGTGGATGCAAAGATGACCTGGAAATGGAAATTGTGTAACTAATAACTTCTAATTGAAAGAAATTTAAGCCGGGCGCGGTGGCTCACGCCTGTAATCCCAGCACTTTGGGAGGCCGAGACGGGTGGATCACAAGGTCAAGAGATCGAGACCACCCTGGTCAACATGGTGAAACCCCGTCTCTACTAAAATACAAAAATTAGCTGGGCATGGTGGCGCACGCCTGTAGTCCCAGCTACTCGGGAGGCTGAGGCAGGAGAATTGCCTGAACCCAGGAGGTGGAGGTTGCAGTGAGCCGAGATGGCGCCATTGCACTCCAGCCTGGGTAACAAGAGCGAAACTCTGTCTCAAAAAAAAAAAAAAAGAAAGAAATTTAAGTCTATGTATAGTGCTCACTATATGGTTCACACCTAGGGAATCTAAACCAGTTATTACCAACCTCTCTGGAACCCTGAAGCTCAACCATCATTAAATTTCATAACACTTACTTGTACTAAGTGAAAGAATATTTTAAAAATTCAGTTGAAGGGTAATAGTTTTTGTTAGGAGAATTTTGCAACCTTTTGAGAAATGAGTCAGTGTGCCAAACAGAGTGAGTTTGTTTTTAAAATGCAGATTCTTGCCCACTCCCCAGACCTAATAAGTCAAAACCTCTGAGGGTTGGGGCCCAGGGACCTAAATTTTAACAAGCTCCCCAGGTGATTCTCCTGTACACTAAAGTTTAAGAAAGTCTGCCATAGGGTATCACCAACCCAAAGATAAAACCACTTGTTACTGCCAAATGTTATAAAATGTTGCACTTCTAGCACAATTTTAATTGGCTATAGAAAACCAGCACTTCTTAGCATCAGAAAAAATTCAATCACAATTTGACTTTCTCATACTTAGGGGTATTACTCTATATGCAGTGATGCTGAAGAAATCTGGCCCATCCTGTAAAGGCTGCTGGTAATAGGCTCCCCTTCAACCCATGCATGCCACTGGTACCATGATCGCTATGTCCCTAATGCAATCACAGCCCTTCTCCTTCATGGCACATTTTGCTCTCTCCTCTTCTCTACAGTAAGGACAAGTGTTATTCCATGTGCAACTGCTGAAAATTCTTTTCAAAAAAGTAAGGACAATGTTAATTTTGCATAACTCATAAAAACTGGTACACTTTTCCCTTACCAATATTTTAAAATTTAGATTTCTTATATTGATCTTTCATTATATTTACAACAGCTTGTCCTTATGGTTGTAAACTGCTTCAACCCCTTAACAAACGTTCTGTTTTTAATAATATTCATAAGCTTATAAAAACAACAGAAACAAAGCAATGGATGAAACTGGCTTCAATAGCCCAAGAGAAAGGCCACCCACTCAAGATATGTGGAGCTATCCGCCCCCCGCAGGCACTCAATAATTCTTTCACCAAACCCAAATGTAACAAGTCACATCTTAGGCTGAAAATGTTTTGCCTTTTGCAGAATATCAGAAGCCAGAAAGCTTGTAAAATTATTAAAGAATTCATAACACAAGAATCTTTTTTAAGAGAAGTTACCTTGCTTGTTTGTTTTTCAGGAAGAAATAATAGCCGCTACATACACTTGATGAAAACAACATTTATCTCTCTACTGAGTTTTCACAGAAACTGGAAATTGGAGTGTACCTGTTAAAATAAAAAGTTCAATTGTTGAGGCACTAGAAATCAAACTGCTTTCAAAAAGAAAATTCTCCTAATCAGATGCCATTCAGCCTAGGTCTATTAGTGTCACTTCTCAAAAGGCAGAAATCTTAAGTGGGATGAATCATAACAGCTGGTTCCCACCAACTGACACTCCACTAGACAGGAAGCTGTTATCAACGTGTGGTAAGGTGTCACCACTGTCCAGGCAGCTTAGGCAGAGTCATGGGGCCTGTGAGAGGTGGTAGCTCCCTGGGAAGCCTCTTACTATGTCTGCAGATAACAGCTTAGAAGATGATTTTTAGTTTTTGCGTGTGTGTGTGTGCAAATTTTTGCATTTTGACTTTGATGCAGAGAAAGCTCAACTTAAATGCTATAGTGTACAGGGGTCTTTTTTCTATCTAGGGAAAGGCTACAAGAAGTATGGCTACAACCTTTCTGAGTTTATAATCAATATATAAATGGAATGAACAATGAAGATAAAATTATTGAGAAATAATCCATTTGCTTAGATAAGAAGACTGAAAAGGAAACTGACTAGGATGCTTGAGAGAATTTGTTTCTTTCTCGCAGAGATATTCTAAAGTTAATTATACTAGAAAGCTACAATAATCATGACAGTGGGTACTGATCAAAGAAGAGACACATAGATCAATATAGCATAGAGTGCAGAAATAGATCCAAACAAATACTGTAGTCAACTGACTTTTTACTTATGTGCAAACGCAGTTCAATGGAAAAAACATTGTCTTTTTAACAAATAGTACAAACCCAAACGCCAAAAAATCACCTTAGACACATATCTCACACCTTATACAAAAAACCTGGCTCAATATCCTACCCCAACCCCTGAGCCAGACCCTGCTCTGCTTGCACACCCAGGCTGGCTACCATTCAGCAGCTGGAAGGACAATAGCATCCAATGGACAGCAAATGCTTTGATGAATACACGATGGAACTAGGAGTGGGAATAGTTCTGTTAAAAAATGCACACAATCGCCAGACCAGATTGTAACATCTCTTGTGACAGCAAAAACCACCATAAAAACTGAGAGCACTCTGAAACCAACACAGTTCCCTTGATAGCAGAAAAAGTCAGACTGTCTGCAACTTCACATATGGCACATTGGTTCAACATCAGGAATGGAAAGGAAAGGAAAGCACAATAACAAGAACGTTTAAAAAATGGGAAATTAATGGTAGTCAGCATCCTGAACAATGTCACCTGTACTTAGGTCTACGAAAAAGTAGAATAAAAATTCCATCATCACTTTAGAAAGTAATTAGCTGAGAGAATGAACAAGCTCAGTCCAACAAGCAAATCTCCACAAGTATCTTATGTGCAATTATTTTAAAGTGCTGGTTTAATTAGGATCATCCCTTTGGTTAGTAAAGAAATGCAATTGTGCTAATAAAAAATTAACATAAACTGGGCCATAAACTTAAATGTAAATGTAAAACACTTAGAAGAAAATGTATAGGAAAATATTTGTGACCTTGAGATAGGTGAAGAATTCTTAGATATAACACCAAAAGCACTATCCGTACAAGGAAAAAAAATTGATAAACTGGACTTCATCAAAATCAAAAACGTTTTTTTGCTCTGCAAAAGATACTTTAAGAGAAAGAAAAAATAAGCCAGAGACTGGGGGAAAATGTTTTTGAATCATATATCTAGATAATATAAAAATGATCAAACCTTAATATGAAAGCAACTCATTTTTTTAAAAGGACAAAATATCTGAAAAGACACCTGAGCTAAATATTAAACATTTTATAGTACATTTTCTGGGATAATTGTCATTGCAAACTCAAAAGTGCCCTCAAATTTTCTATTTTTAAAGTACATTTCCAACGCCATGCTTCTGTTTTGGCAAATATACAAAAATTACATTTAATTAATCTTTGCAAACCTATATGCTTACAATGAGTGTGTAAAATACAGGGTAATTTTAAAAACACAAGATAGAAACTTTAAAAAAAAAAATTCAGGAACTTAAAAATGAGGCAAATATACTTGGTGAATATACCAAGTCAGAATCTACTTAGGAAAGACTTCTTCCTCTATGCAAAAACAAGATTTTTCAACACTTGACAAAGTTAAATCATGGTGCTTGGCTTTCTATGCTATTGACGTTTAATACAATCTGCTGACTCTAGTCTCAGTATGCTCAACAGGAGTCATAGTCATAATAGATCATCAATATTATGAACTGTTGTTTTTGAGAAATGTGGATAATCCCAATTAGAGGCTAATACGCTTTTTGCAAGTAAATCAAATTATACCTTATACTTCTTATATTTTTGTGCTAGTTAGGTTGAGAAATATTGGAGAAAAATGTCACAATTCAAATACTTGACACTTTTAAATTATCCAGAATCATTTTATACATGAGTGACTTATTCAAGGCAAAGGTTAGAGGGACAGAATCAGAAACAGAGGGTAGTTCTCCTTGTTCTCAGTTAATACTCAGCTTCTAAAATCACATCTCAGGTTATTAAACACATATCTGTTCATTAGTCATCATTAAAGTTCATTTGCTATACCAATTTGAAAGTGGCCTTATCTCTATTAGTACTACGCAATAATATCAGCTCTCAGAGATAAATGTATTCCTTTCCTTTTCCAGTTGTATAATATACCCTAGGATCAAACTGAAATTTTGAGTCATTTAGAACAGATAATATTCGGTGCACAGTCAACAAACTTTATTCAGTATGTGGCTACTACCAAAAGCAATTATCTTTCATCAAATGCTTGTTGCAAATTATCCTTTAAGCTTCACATTGTTCATTATTTACACTGGTAGCACCCTATTTCAAATTCCCAAATGACACAAAGCCTCTTCTGATCATTGGTCTCTCTGCTTATTTTCTCCCTAGTAATCTGTTTTGTTCCCTTTACTTTCCAGATCAAAGTGCCTTCAGGCTTTGCAATAACCACCTACAACAGTGAATGGCTACCTACCTTCTGCCATTCCCAATGAGTAAGGTAAACAAGGTCAACACATCACCATGGGTGGGCACAGAATAAGTGCAATGCCTAAGGAGTAGTTATTAATTCCACAGCATTTTCCTTAACTCCAAAAAAAATGTGTGAATGCAAGTAACTAAGAGTGAAAATCTTGGAAAGATACACAGGGATACATGCAAACATTCCTCAGGCATAAGATACCTGTGTCAGTAAGAGTGGCCCACTATAGTCATAATTCTAGATAAAAAGGAAGTGTGTAGCCATTAGAGTGGGCATGAGTTTGGAAATATTCCCCAATTCTCTCTTTTCTCATCCTCTTCCCTCAGAAAACTTGCCCAATTCCAAATCTCAACTATTACTCAATGGGTTGACTCTGAGGCCTAAAACTCACATTTTCAAATGCCTGCCAAACATTTAATCCACTGATACCTCTAATCCAAACGGGTCTTTCTCCTGATTTCCTTGTTTCTTTTCATGTTATATTATCTTTTAGTAAACCAAACTTGAAGCTAGTAGTTATTTTTAATTCCTCATGCTCACTCACCTCTCAAACTCAAATAGAGCTTCCAAATCAGCCAACTCTACCTTCATACAGCCATAATATTCTTCTCCTTTTCTCCATTCCCATTATTAATACCCTAGTACAGCGCCTCATAACTTTTTACCTCCTAACTCTGCTCTCTTTTGTCATTATCACTCCCCCTTCACTGGTAGTACCTTATTTCAAATTCCCAAATGACCAGAGCCTCCTGTGATCATTGGTCTCCCTGCTTACTTTCTCCACAGTAATCTCTTTTGTTCCCTTTACTTTCCAAATCAAGGTGCCTTCAGACTTCCCAATAACTGCCTAAAACAGTGAACCCATTCCAATCCATTGCTAATACTTTTGTCACCTCAATGGTCCTACCATATAGATTAGATCATGCCACTTCCTGGTCAGAAGACTCCAACAGTTCCCCATTGCTCACAGATAGAAGTCCATATTTCTTAACCCAATACTGAAAGCTCTCCTCACAATCTGTCCCCAGTCCATCTTTATTGGCTCCATCTGTCACAATCACCTTCAGGCACCATGTATTCCCGTGAAAACAGATTACTGTCTTTCCCCCAAAACATCTTATGATAGCTCATAAAATCCTTAAACTTAGAATATTTTAATACTCCCATTATCGCAGCTAGAAAACTTTGACATTCCAATTCTAACTCTTCCATGGAGCTTTTCCCAGCACCCTGAGCTGAATGTGTTCTCACAATCCAGAACTCTGACATCACTGAATTAGTCCCTGCATAGCGCTTCTCACCTAGTAGGCCTTACCTTTACCTCTTACATTCTCTACTAGATAATATCACTTGTTTATAATTCTGTAAGTATTCTAACCTGTAAGGGTCATATTAGTTCCTAACTATCCAAAATCCAAAGCAAAAGCAAACATTCCCAATATCAGATGCCATAACAGATGCGAAGGTCAAAGATGATAAATATGATACTTGACTGATTGAGAATAAAATGAAATCAGCTATGGCTACAATTCTAACTCTCTAAGTCAAAACAAAAAAGTCTTCTGTGTCCATATGTGTGATATATTTCTTTTTAGCATGACATGTTCTGGAAACCATGTCATAAAGTGAGAGGTATAGTCCCACAGGAAAAGTGATATTATTGGGGATGTGTTTTTGACCAAAGATTCATTATTAAATAAACCATAGATATAAACAACATGCAATAAAAGCAAAGATATAACACCTGTAAATCTTTATGATAATTTAAAATCATAATCTGAGCTTTTCAAATGGACACCTATGCACTGTGCATATTTGTTATACCAAGGGTTCTATCATATCACAAATTTTATATGCTACACATAAAAATAGAATTAACTTTCATAAATCTCATTAAAGTCAATATGCTAGCTATAATAAACCAAAGCTGAATGGATAATTTTATTTGCCTTGTTGCTATTTAGAAGGCTATTTGGTGTTTGTGTGGAGAGAGTGATTCAAATGACTTAAGCCTTGCTTTCAAGACGAACCAAAAAACCAACCCCCAATCTGTCCAAGGAAGTAGAACTGACCATTTTCTCCTTATTAATTTCATAATGTGATAAACTGACACATTCATTGTAATTCCTCAGACCTTAGAGCCATTTTCAAAGGTAGATATGGTAGATTTGGAAAAGAAAAATCTCAGGTTCTAGCCTGGCTCTGTCACTTATCAAGTGGGTGATACATACTCCATCTGAGCCTCAGTTACCTAAAAGGTAACTACAGTATTAAAAAATGGCTACCTCAGAGTTACAGAGAAAATTCAGAGATAATGTAACTAAATTGCTTTTAAACTTCAAAGCCCCATCAAGAATAAGCTTTTTAATTTATGTATTAGTCCGTTCTCACACTGCTAATAAAAACATACCCAAGACTGGGCAAATTATAAAGGTAAGAGGTTTAATTGACTCACAGTTCAGCATGGGAAGACCTCAGAAAACTAACAATCATGATGGAAGGGGAAGCAAACACGTCCTTCTTCACATGACGGCAGCAAGGAGAAGAAGGAAGAGGGAAAAGGTCCTTATAAAACTATCAGATCTTGTGAGAACTCATTGACTATCACAAGAACAGTAGCATGGGGTTAACTGTTCCCATGATTCAATTACCTCCCACTGGTCCCTCCCACAAGAGGTGGGGATTACAGGAACTACAATTCAGGATGAGACTTGGTGGGGACACAGCCAAACTATATCAATTTACTTATTTATTTAATTTAGAGATAGAGTCTCACTACATTGTCTGGGCTGAAATGCAGTAACTATTCATAGGAAGGATCACAGTGGACTGCAGCCTGGAGCTGCTGGACTCACAGAATCCTTCTGCCTCAGCCTCCTGAGTAGCTGGGACTGAAGTATCACACACCAGCACCTAACAAGAATAAGTTATTATTAATTAACAAAATCATTCCTGAGGCTGATGGCATTTGGTCCACTATTAACCTGTTTAAAAGTAAAAGGCCTAACAGACATTCCCTTCCCACCTCATGTCTAACTCCTCAGTTTTTTCAGAAATACATGTGTCCCTTTTTAGTACAAAACAGCATGGAAGTGGTAAGAGTTGTTAGGTCACTCTTTACCACTCTTCTCCTTTTCAGAGCCTGTATGATATCTTTCAGTGCACTTTGCACTACCCTGAATAGCCATGAAACAATTATCATGTGGGATAGTGGCCACTTTGGTCACTATGCTGGACATCGTTTAGTTCTGTGGACAGGACATTTTCTCCAATAAGGAAAAAAGGGGAGAATTTTCTTGGTGTGTAGGGGAATCAAATCTGGGTCCTTTTGCCTCAAAAGGACATACAAGTTCCTAGACACTCCTCTTAATAGAGAAAGGCAAGGAACAGAGAGAGAAAAAAAGCTATAAAGGTATTAATAAAGACTGAGTATCTCTGTCTTAGGAAGCTAACGTGCATGTGAAAGGAGAGTAGCCCTGACCACCTAGGCTTCTACTAAGCCCCACTAAGTGAAAAAGGGCTTTGAATTGGAGGGGAGGATAGCAATGGAGAGAAGGGACTTTCCTCACTTCCAGATCAAAATTTGTAAAAAATAACCAGACTGTTCTAGAAAGAGAAAGGAACTTTGCAGACAAAAAGTGTAGAGGTAGAAGTCCAGAGATGGGATATCATCTCCTAATCCTGGGAAGAAGCAGAGGCTGTCAACCCCAGGAAAGGTACAGCCCAAGTCCAGTGTCCTTTTAGTACTTCAGTAAATATATGCCTGGAGAGGAAGCTGGTACCCCAAGGCTGCCAGTTTCAGCAAAGTTCTCAGATAAGTGATTCAGAAAATCATGTGGACATAGTCCATCATCATATTACATGGTTAGGGAGTTTCAGCCCTCCCTTCTCATAATCCCCATCAGTGCCACCCTTAACCCTGCCCCAATATAAACACACAACATAAGTACAGTATGTTTGCTATGCAAACCCACCTTCAATTCAGGTCCTCTGTTTCCTTCTATCTAGGTTGCACTCCATCCCAAATCCTTCCTAAAAAGAAACTCTTGAGCTTCTAAAGGATTGTACCAGTAGTGATAGACCTAGACTAGAGAGCCCTCCCCATATATTCCGGGACCTTTGTATGACTTGTGAATTTATTGTCCTACTACTCAGATGGGGAACTCAGAGCCAAATTTAGCAATAATGATGATAATACTACTAATAATAAACAATGCAATGTAACATTTCTTGTACTTAAATTTTCACGATACAATAAAAATTATTCAACTTAAAACCTGTGTTTACATAACAAAATCTATGCCCTAACTATAGGTATCTCACTTTTATTCTCTATAAATGTCTGCTGAAGCACTTTTAAAACTATCAAGCTTCTACTTCAATTGTGTCCAAGGCAATGAGATTTTAGTATATGGCTGGGCAAAGTCTTGAAGGGAGAACAGTGTAATGGTTTGGTCAAACACAACAGGAAGCAAGCAGCACTGGGGAAGAGAATTAAAAAGGGAAAGATTTTCTCCCTGGAAATTCTACATCGAGAGAGCTTCTGTGCTATAACTCTATAAGGTTCTATGTTCTCTTTTTGTAATAGAAGCCATTGCCTTATATTAAAACATTAATAAGTATTAACTTTTTGTATAGATAGGTTTAAGAAACAACTTAAAAACTGCTAACACAGGTATAAGAAAGAATGTCCTTCTGCATTGGAAGTCACTATAGCAAATGTGGAAAACTGGAAACCTGTGGGCTAACTTTGGCCTAAAACTTTTTCAGTGTCCAGAAAATGTTCATTAAAATTTTTAACTTAAGTGTTGCTGAATAAATATTAGGAGATTTAGATAAAAAATCTTCATTTCTCAGCTTCAAAAAAAATTAGATCTGGCAACACTAGGCCACCTTATGGTCACCTGGCAACAATCAGCTAGACCAAGAAATCACTGAGCCCTTTAAACGCTCCCAGCTTGCTACAGTCCAGCACTCTCAGTCCCTGTGACATTGTATCTGCCCTTTTTCACTCATTTGGGTATCCAATGGTCCCTGAAGGCATCTGAATTGGTGACCTCAGCACCAAAGATGTGAGAAACAGTCATTAAATATGCAGCAACCTGGAATGAGGGGTAGCCCAGCATTTGAAGGCCAGAGAAGGCCTTGATGTTCACATATGCTTTGCCAGCGCTATATTCTATAGACATGAGAGATGGAGCAGATCCTGCATCAGATTCCTTTTAGCCTTCTTCCTGCACTGAACTGTCTTATAAAACAGATTTCTTCTCAGTTATTAAAACTAATCCATAGCTACTCAGGGTATATAGGGACCAGAAGGACACACAAAGAGCTGATTCCAACCCTGCCTCTCCTGGTCATGCTAGGCAGTTTGCTTTTAAATTAATGGAGTCTCAGTTCCTCCTTCACAAAACTAATGGGTTAACCTAGAATCAGCATTAAGATCATTTTTATTGGCCTGTCTCCATCTATACCACCTCCACTTAACCAAGAATCTACTCAACCCTCAAGAGCTATTCAAGTTCTACCACCTCCATTAAACCTTTTCAGACTTCTCCTTTCTTTGAATTTTTGAGCTTATTGCCAACATCATCCAAATTAGCATTTACTAATTCTCTAATTGCTTTGCTTTGAGTATACTGGTTTACTTGGCACATTTAAACAGAAAAATTCCTTTAGTTTAATTTTTAAATCCTCTACAGCAAGTCATACTTAACTGGTATTCAATGATTATTTGTTAATTATTTAAACCAGATAAAGATACAGAAAATATGAATAAATGGCAAACTTTCCAAAAAGCACCTTTCATCAGCCTCCTCTAAATAAATTATCCTTACCAGCATCATAACTTGACCATCTGATTCAGGCAAGTATAATGTATACTATGCCTGTGAGACATCAATGAAAAGACACTACTAGATTACCATATTACTTTGTACTTGTTCATTTCCTTCCACAGTTGAAAAGGTCAAAAGGGGAAAAATACAAACAAACATTAACTCACGACAATAATATATGAATCCCTGAAAAATTTGTTACCCACTAAAATAGGGCATGGGAAAAATTTTCCTATCACAGTTCAAATAAAAATCAATTACTAGTAAAAAGCTATAGGTCAGATATTTGAAAACTACAGCGAAAACCATCCTTACTCCTCCCCGACCCTCTTGGATGTTATCAGAAATTCGGAGTAAAAGGAGGCCAAGTTAGGAAATCATGTGGATGGGGATTTACCCACATTCACCGGAAAAGCAGTGGGATACAGGTTTTACTTGTCTGGGCAAACCTCCCTTCTCCCCCACCCCCAAATAATTAAGGCTTTAGGTATGTGGTCAGTCCTTTACTATCAAAGCAAAAAAGAAAAAAGAAAAAGAAAAAAAGAAAGAGAGAAAATAAAAATTCAAGTACAGGTTTCTTTTTAGACTATAGTCCAGTTAGAGATCAATGAACTATTTGAATAAGGTTTCTACTTTTAAAAAGCTGAGAAAACTAGGTAATAAAGCCTCTAATTCCCTTCTAAGAGTAAAATTTTTAATCCATTTGATGATTGCCTTAATTTCTCTACTTATAACACTGTATCACTAAAGTGAATGAAATTAGCAAGCGTTAATCATGTCTTAACAGCTAGCCAATCTTAGTGGATTGAAATTAAGTCAATTTGCAAACTGTTTGCCTGTGATTTGACAGGTGTTTCCACTTAATCCATGGAAAGATAATCCATAGTAGGTGTAATTCACGTTATACACCTACTATGTTTGAGGGTCTGAATCAAAAGGGAGTGCACCCATACAGTGAGGAAGGCATTTATTGGGAGAGAAAGGCATGGAATCATAGCCCTAATCCTATTTAAAATAATGAAAAATATTGATTAAATTTTCCCGGGGAATCCCAGTAGAACAGAACAATGTTTTATAAGCTGAGGGTAAAAACAAGCGTCTCAATTTAAAAAAACAATAATAATTTTTTAAACTGCCTTTCAACAGTTTCAAAGCTTTCAATACTTTGTTTTAGCTGGTGTTTCTGATCACCCAATTAATCCGTCCTCTGACAGGAACCCATCTGTCAGTCTATCCACACACAGCCTGAAAGGGACTCCAGATTAGGCTTCCTCTTTTAGCCACGCCTACACAGGAAGCATTCCGAGGAATGGAAAGTATGCCAGGCCTGTGCACACCCCTCAGGCCCCCATCCCTTCGCTTAACCTCGACAGCCCATCTCTCTTAACCTTTAAACCCTAGCTAGGTTTTCACACAGCCCTATCAAAGAAAACGGACAGAGCTCAAACTGAATCAGAGTACGAGAGTGGTCGAAGTTTAATTTAGGTCAATACCAGTTTTACTCTTCTAGAGTCCTTTGCAAGGAGAGTAACATCCTAACCAGTTGTGATCCCAGAGAATCACAACAGGGCATGGCGTCGGAAAGACTTCGAAACTCAATTCTCTATTATACCATGCTCACCATACGAAAGGCGTATTATATCATGCCCACCACATCCCGTGTGGTTTTGTCCTTAAGATGCTCCACAAAATCTAACACAACTCCTACAGCTAAGAGTCGACTCACTAATTTCAAGGGTTTTTGTTTTTATAAGCTGTGTGTGTGGCATCCGATAATCTCAAATTTACAGTAAAATGACAAAGAAGGCTTTCCTCCCAATCCCATCTGCTCAACTACGGTACTCGGAGTTTTGAGGAGCAGCTCTCTAGTGAGTCCGCCTACTGCGTCCTCCCCAACGCGTACACACCAAGCTCCACAGCTTCCGCAGCCGTCGGGGAACGAAGTCCTTATTTGGTTACGGCCATCCCTTCACACACTGGAGGTGGAGATCCTCCTTTTCAAGGACCACCCACACAGGGCGAGTTTCCCCAATTCGGACTTTCCACTACTATCCCCTCCAGGGGCGGGGCTCCAACTCCAGGTAACGAGACCAGGCAACTTGGACTCCCAATTAGCAGAGGAGACCCTAGCCAGCCTGGCCAATCATGCCCGGCAAGCCAAGACTACCAGACGTGACGTCAGACGTGAGTAAGTTGGCGCGTCACCTAGACGTCAGCCTCTTACCTCTCGGACGTCCCGTCCCAGGAGCAGAACTCCTGCTACTTTGGGCCCCGCCCCCGTGAGAGTGGAGAGCGGCCAATGAGGGCGGTTCTGAAGGGAACAAGGCCAATCAGAGGAGCCCGGGGCGTGGCGCGGGGCCGGAGGGTGGAGCGGGTGGCGGCGGTGGCAGTCCGAGGTCTGGCTGCGCGCAGTATATGACAGTACGTCAGCAGCGGGATGGCCCTAGCTGTGGCGGCGGCTGCAGAAGCCCAAGCAGCCGCGGCCGCAGTGGAGGCTAGAGCCGGAGCGGTGGCGGCGGCGGCACCCCAGGGAGTTTAAGATGGCGGCGGGGGGGACAGCGGGCCTGCGGGAGGAGCAGCGCTATGGGTTGTCGTGCGGACGGCTGGGGCAGGACAACATCACCGTACTGCATGTGAAGCTCACCGAGACGGCGATCCGGGCGCTCGAGACTTACCAGAGCCACAAGGTGAGCGGGCCGGCCGACTGGCTGGGCTCAGGGAGGCAGAGCGCACCCCTCACTGACCAGCCGCACCTCCCTCTGCCAGTGCGCCTGGTGCGGAGCCGGCGGGGTCGTGGCTGGCAGCTGCCGCCGTCAGCGCCCACCGCGGCCAGGCAGGGCAGGGCCGGGCAGGGTGGCTGACGCCGCGGTCCCAGACCGGCCGGGACGTTGGGAAGCGGGCAGGCGGGCGGCCCCTGGTGGCGGGGCCGAGGCAGCCGCAGCCCTTAGTCGGCTGCGCAGCCGCTGCGGGACTTTCCGACGGCGCCCGCGGATTTCCTGGCTTGTTGGGTCCCAAGGAGGGAGAGAGGCCCGGGTAAGAGAAGTGAGATGACCACGCTGCCCTCGGCAGCGAAGGCGGGCGGCGAGCAGAGTACGGGCAAAGAACTAGGGAGGACGTGCGGGCACCAGCTGTCCGCGTTTTCCAGTAACGGAGGCACGGTGGATCCGCAGAGACAGGACCCAGGCGCTCCACGTGTGGGGGTGGGACACCCCATGTATTCCCAGGGACTTGGGGACACAGGCGCTCCGCGTGTCCCCAAGTGCTCGAAGGGATGGGGACTTGGGCGCTTGGCGCATTGGGAAGGGCACACGGTGTACTAGTAGAGATAGGGACTTAGGCATTCCGCGTAAGGGGGAGGCGCACACCGGAACGGCGAGGACACTGGCGCTTCGCGTACGGGGTGAAGGGGACACACCTGCATTCTCGGGGACTCCGGGACACAGGCGCATCGCGTTCCTGGAGACGCCCCGCGTCCTGGACGGACACAAAACAACACAGCGCCCCGGGGAGAGACCTGAGGCCCCACAAACACTTATCGCTCCCTGGGAGCAAGACATCGGGTTCTGGGGAAAAGAGATTCACGGACGCTCAACGTACCTGAAAAAGCTCCCAGCGTCTCGGGCTGACTCTGGGACATGTAGACTGGGAACGAGCCAGTAGGTGAGGGGGAGGATATAATGCATCGCGGACAGAGACTCGGGCCTCTCACCCCGCGTTCCCAAGAGAAGCCCATGGACACACAGACACACACACACACACACCCCTCCAGTACAGAGAGAGGCTCACTCGGATAGGTGCACGTACACTGCAATTGGACTACAAATCCAGAACGCTTTCATGTTGGAAAAAAGTGGGAGAGGGGGCACCGAGAAGGAACGCGGTAACCAGGATGCATGGGGAAACCGTTTATGGTTTTGCAGTACTGTATGACTTTGAGGGAGACCGAATGGATACATTGCGTGAGGGAGGGATATGCCATATGGGAGAACCTGTAACGTTTTACAGGAGAGGAGAGAGTCGGAAGGGAGATAGAACCCACGGGACATCTGACAAATAGCCTATTCTATACTGAGGAACACATTTCAACTGGTCTCATAAAACAGGCACAGAGGGGCAGAAGGACACCGAGACACAGACTCACATAGTTATTCAGCTAAAAGTGGGGGGAAGAACTGACATCTGTTGAGCTCCCACTAGTGCCAGGCACTTTAAATACATAGAGCGAAGGCAGAGTCTGAGGCAGAGCTGCAGGAGAGGTGTGAACCCGGGTTCACTGAGAGTGTGTTCAGAGAGGCCCCCTTCTATATAAGTGTGCACACAGAGGAAGGCATTAGTTTTGCACGCTTTGGATAGAAAATGAGCTCACATGATAGGGCATTTGTAAACAGCAGTAGAGACTCAGGTGAGAATATTGTTAGGAAGGCACTTACAGAATTAGGTGGACACATGGGTGTACATACTAGGACACTTGTGTTACTAACCAGAGAAGCATATGGTGAAAAACACTCACAGACTTTGTGTGGTGGGGTGAGGGGGTGTCAGGGAGGAGTGCAGGCACATGGAGAAAGATACCTTCCTACATGCAGTGAAATCTGGGGAGAAAACGTCAAGAATGGCTGGGAGAGGTAAGAGAAATACAAAACTGCATGTGCCAATAACTACTCCCAGATAGGTGCACCTGCAGCAAAAAGACCAGCATCAGCATGGAGTGGGAGGCCCGTATGGGGGAAGCCAGATACACAGGCAGAGGGACAGAAGCAGTGGAGAGAAACTCACCCTTGCAAGATGGAAAGATAAGCTTGCCTGCTCCAAGGGAAGGGCGTGGGAAGGAATGGCAGTGGGAAGAAGGTAGGTAAGGGATGTAAAGAGGAAACCCAGAGACTCAGAGAGAAAGAAGTCAGCAGGAGGCAGCCAGCCCCTATTCAGGAGCAGACTTGAGGAGCAGAGAAAGACTGACACACAGTGGGTGGGAAGAGGCATCTCTGGGGGCAGTAGGTCAGCCAGCTACCTTGGGAAAACAACAGGCAAACTATACAGTTGATTACAGCAAGATTGACAGTGTACACTTGTGGGGAAAGGGGTCAGATGAGGAGGTCCACTTGGGGAAGGGAAAGTTAAGTGACAAAGATGCCCCCAGTGCCCACTTATCTGCATGACCACTGGGGGCCCCCAAAGGGAGTGCTTTGTTTTCCTACTGCTGTAAGACCTTTTCTGCTTCCTATATGCTAGTGTTTTTATATTTGGGATTAAGTTTACAATGCTCTAAAAGCCCCTGCATTTATATGCCAGTAGCTTCCAGGGGACAGAAGATCAAAAATTCTTTCTCTCCCAACCCACCTTTAACTTAGTTCTTAATTAAAAAAAAAAAAAAAATTACTTAAGAGGTACCAAAGTCGTCAATGGCTTTGCTTGCTCTGACTGCTTCTAGTACTGTCTTTTTCCATTTCTGTGTATGCACATTTATGGGTCTGATGGTTCCCTACAGGGGCAGTAAAGGGAAAGGGGGAAGACTTTTTCCAGCTCTCTCTACCTTAAAGCATGGAGCCAGGTAGATTGTATTAGTCCTAGGATTCCTTTTCTCCTGCGAAACTGGTGGTAGAAGCAGTGGCATGGGAGGGATGGTACATAAGCTGACCATCCTTAACCAGCTCCTGTCCTCAGGCCTCACTGTCAGCTCAGTCATGGAAACACTTTTTAAGGGGTGTGGAAAAGCAAGCAGGAATTGGAGTGAAACTGTCAACCTCAGTTGGATGAAAACTGGGAAGACACCAAAAAAAGAAGATAGATATCTTTCTGGTGACTGATTGTATCAGTGGTACTTAATGCAGGCTCCACCCACATAAGTGTCCTCAGTGCCCCTCCTCCTGGCTTAGCCAGACCAGTGCACCCCTGTGGGCACAGTAACAGTTGCTAGCTTTTATCCTGGCTGAGCTTTTATCCCCCAGTGGAAGGATATTAACTTGGTCTTTTTCACCATTATTACAAATCTTTTCCATCTTTTCCATCATTATTAGAAACAGAACTCATGGCTTTAAATTGAAGCTGCCTTTTGGGAATGTGTTCACATGGATTGGCTAATTTGGAAGAAGTTTCTGGTGGTCAAACCTGTTCTCTCTGGGGGGAAAAATAGTTTTAATTTCTCATATAAAACTGCCTTCCACCATTCCTGTGCTCATATAGGAGGGTACTTGATAAGCAGCTCTGGCCTATGTAAAGTGATGACTATTATTCCTTCTCTTCTAATGACTAAGAGCCACAAATTTCAACTGGTTAATTTGCTAAATTAATCATCAGAGAATTCTTTTTTGGTCCAGATTTTGTCTATTGGAGTTACTCTCGTAAATTAACCCACTTTGACATAAGGTTTCAGAGAAGTGAATTTAGAAATTTTAGGAAGCTATGATTTAGGCAGAATAGAGAAGTTCTTTAGATATAATTAAGCAGATTTACAGAGTTCTTAGGTTCTTGGAAAGAGAATCTTTGAAAATTCTGAAATCTTGTTTTTTTTTCAAATTGCAATTGCTCACTGTTTCAAAAGACACATAATCCTAATTGACTTTCAGGTTTCCTGTTTGTAGAGAAGTGATCTTGGGAGCCTTTCTAAACAGGCAGAGGGGCATTGTGAGTCCAGCAATGGGAGTTATAGTTGGAGTAAATATCTTTTAAAAGTTGTTTTTACACTCTCTTTGAATACAGAAATGGTTTCAAGTTGATGATATATCATATTAACTGGAAAGTTATTTTCATGATTGGCAGAAAAATTTAGACATGATAATACAGATATCTATAATATTAATCTTCTAAAATGTAGATTATTTTGATTGAGGAGAAAAGTTGCTAAATAAAATTACAAATTACAACTTTATAGTCATTTCAAATTGTTATCTGTGATTGTGTGGTCTACATAAGCTCTACAGTTTTAAATGAGCCTATATTACTGTAATTACATATTTCTCCTGAATGTAAAACTATATTTAAAAATAAAATCCAATATTTAAAAATACATTTCAGCTAAGTTCCTCAGTAAGGCAGCTGGCTTTATTCTGATGTTTGAGTAATTTACTTTTATTTAAAAAACTTTATCAAAGCATTATTTTCAGATTTTGTTGCTGCTGAGTCTGTCAATTTAGTTTTTTAAAAATGTTTACTCAAAGTTTCAAAGGTGGTGGCTCAAATAATTTTACCATGTTTACTGAACTATTACATAAGAACTCTTGCATAGTTGTGTTTGGGAGCAGGGGCTGCTCCTTCTCTATCCCTGAAGATCAGAAAGCAATGCCTTTAAGTGGGATTCTGCTAACACATTCTCATGTTAACTCCATTGGCTTTCCATTTTTCTGCCTTCATTAGTGTCTTCTAGGAAAGTGATAATGTTTTTAAAATTTGTACATTTAATTGTTTGTAATTTTAGATGCTATTATTTATAAACAAAGCATAAGTTCTTAGTTAAGCCTCCAAAATTATTGTCCTTCATAGTGGCTCCCTTTAATGTGTTACTTGACCTTTTGATAAATCAGTGAGTCCACAGGCCAGAGAGTGACTTCCTCACCTTATCCTTTTTTTCTACCAGGTGAACTTTTTAGCATTTGATTCATTGTGGTTTAAGACACAGAAAAGACTCGTACTCTGCTTTTTTCTTATCTCTTTCTTTTTCTGCTTGCCCATATTTTGTGTGTGTTTTCAATATTCTGCCTTATAAATACAGAAGACTGTTCTTAAACTACCACTTGAGCATCCAGACCTGCCAGCACAGCACTGCCACCACTGTTGGACACGTTTATTAAGTAAAACAGTGAGGTTTGCTTTAGCATATTCCATTTGTTTCACTTTTAAAATGTAGCCAAGTTTAATTTAAATAAATTAGTCCTACTGACTTTTAACTTAGACCCACCTTCAGTCTGTGCTTGATTTTAAAATGCTTTTTATCAAGTAAAGTCAAGTTTGTTACCCATCCTTCAGTGTTTGAAAAGTTTATTCAAATGCCAGTTGCTCAATGTAAAGAAGGGTGTTCCTCCCTGAGAGAAGTAGTAGCCAGATTGCCTAAAAAGATAGACAGGGAAGCTTGGCACCAGAATTGGGAAGAGAAAGAAAGAACATATGTGAAGGATTGGAACATGTTCAAGAAAAGAATTTAAAAGGAAAGGGGCGTAGAATTCTTGGAATGACTTACAGGAAAGCTTACCAAGGACAGTCACCAGATTCAGCCTTTCCATTTTCTCCATTTGCACTTGTGAAAAATTACAGAAGCTGTGCTCATAAGGCTTATTAGGTAATTGGTGATAAAGCCAGCAGAGAGAGGAAAATGAGAATTTCAGCTGAACCAAGGCTAGGTCACTTTTAACAATTTGTGATGACCCTTTTCTCTGCAACAGAGAAGCTCAGGAGCCTGACTGTAGATCCAGCCCATTATTTGCTAGATTGGGCCAAGTGTATTTTGGATTGTTTGAGAAAATGTCCCCAAAATGTGGTATTATAGCCATTCTTGCATTTAAGAGGAGCTAAGTTTTACAATGAAGAAAACAATATGTATATAACCCAGCATCTGACTGTCCTGCATACCTCAGCTCCATACAGAATTTCCTAGGATTTACGCACAAATCTCCAGCAGTTCTGGAGTAGAATGTAATAAAAATGGCCATGTCTTTAGAGCAAATTAAAGCTGAAAAACATGGCATAACTTGGGTCAGGTTACCAGCGAGGATCGCTATTTCTGTCTTTTATTTTTTATCTCCTTCCTTCTTTACTTCCTTTTTTTTTTTTTTTTTTTTTTTATGGTGGCATTATGACTTTTGAGAGCCATGTTAAATCTTAAGGAAGAACTGGTTTAAGAGTTTCCGCTAATACTTTGCCAGCAAAGACCAAAGCTAGCATTTCCATGGTTTAATTCAGGATATAAGAAAAGGGAATTTTATTAATGAAGCTATAAGCTCCCTGAAGATTCATAAATAAAATTGTTACCTTAAATTGACCTCTACAGTAACAATATTTGGCTACTGGCTTCATAGTAACTAGATTGTTAAACAAATGGCATGAGTTTCTTTTCTTCATGGGGATCCTATACGTTGTTGATGTAAAATCCTTGGTTCTTAAAGGATTTGAGCAAGATTTTAGCAGACAGAAACTGGATGGGGACCACATCTCCAGCAGAAACAATGGCATAGGTAAGGAAAGAACCGTGGTAGCTAGGTTAAGCTCCAAGAATTGCCATAAAGACCCTGTTCTGCTTAACATGGAGGGCCAGAGAAAAATATAGTTAAGAGAGAAAAAGTAAGTCAGAGCAGATTTATTACCTTACTAAGAAGTTTGCATTTTATTCTGTGAACACACTGAGTAGAAACTTAAGGTAATTTGATCTGTGTTTTAGGATTGTTATGGCCTTAGTGTGCAGGATGACTATAATGTGAATCTGTAAGGAGATAGACAAGTTAGGAAGAAGTTTCTGGTCCAGGCCAGAGATAACTGGAGTCTACCCTAGAATGTTGGTAGGAGATCAACAGAATCTATAGAATTTAACAAGAGATTTTAAAGAAGCAGCATTGAATTGAGATTTCTAGCCATGGGCACTAGGATGGGTACTCCTATTAGAAAAAGGGAAATTGGGAGCAGTTGGGACAGTCAGGTGGGCGTGGGGCAGATAAAGATGTGAGTATCATTCTGGTGAACATTCATTCGCTCAGTCTTTTAATTGGTAATGAGGAGACTTGGGTTTGATTAAATGTTTTATATTTGAGAATTATATTCAGGAGTTTGAGGCAGACAGATACATAAAACAGTGCTGTATTACTTAACATGTCTTTTATAAATGTTTTATTTGGATGGAAATTTTAGAGATTGTTAATGTTTTGCGGAGTGTTGAAATTCTTTGGGAAAAAGAATTGGTTTTGAGTAGGGCATTTTAAATTTTGTTTGTATTTTTTTTTTTTTTTTTTTTTGAGACAGAGTTGCACTCTTGTTGCCCAGGCTGGAGTGCAATGGCATAATCTTGGCTCAATGCAACCTCTGCCTCCCAGATTCAAGTGATTCTCCTGCCTCAGCCTCCTGAGTAGCTGAGATTACAGGCATGCACCACCATGCCTGGCTAATTTTGTAGTTTTAGTAGAGACGGGGTTTCTCCATGTTGGTCAGGCTGGTCTCGAACTTCCAACCTCAGTTGATCCGCCTGCCTTGGCTTTTCCAAGTGGTGGAATTACAGGTGTGAGCCATCGCGCACGGCCTTTGTTTGTATTTTTATAGACTTTCTTTGTTGAATAACCTCTATAAATTATACTTATGGCCATCATAGGGCACTGATAATATGAAATCTAATTGTATTTTAACATGAAAATCAGACCGTTTGTGGTTTCTGTCCCTATTGATTAATGAAACGTAAGTAACTCTATATAATGTGTCTGCATTTACATTTCAAATTTTATTTTGAAATAGCATAATTCCTAAAGCCTTGAAGGAGTACTTTCACTTATCTCACATTACCTCTATTTCTGTTTTGGTGTTTTGATTTCTTTATTTCTTTTTTGTTTGGCAGTTCCTTATAAAAAACAAAACAAAAGAATCATGAGTGCATAAAACTTTTGGTGTACATACACATTGTAATGGACTACAATGCTTGGTTGTTGATCCAGGGAGATTACCTTGTCTGGAAGACTTTTTCACTGAACAGTGAGCTTATTTAAGGGTGAAACCAGGCCTGAACTTTCTTACAAGATTCACAGAGATACTTTAAGACTTAAATATGCTTAGCTAGAAACTTAAGCATTAGCATATTTTAAGATAACATTTGCTATTATTGCTTTTCACTTCATTATTAGAAGCCACGATGCCTCAAGGACCAGAAAAGGTGTCCATGTAATAAAAACTCAGTGCAGAATCTTAAGATGTTTTTTCTTTAATAAAAAGTTAAGAGGTAGAAAAGTTAAGCTACCAAATATTCATTTGTTCATTCAGCAAACATGTATTTATCTTCTGACATTTGCCAGGGATATAACTAGGCATTGGAGATATAAAGCTGAATAAGTCATGAATGGTCCCTGCCAAGAAACTGCTTGTCATTTTAGTGGAAGCAGGCAAATGTGAAAAAATAAATGCTATAAAGTTTGTGTTCAAGGAGATGTCTTCTTTACCTGCCATCTTCTTGCATTGTTTTCACCACACCCCTGAGGTTATACCTGACAAGGTCCCTGTTGAAGTCCAGTGGTCATCTCTTTGTTTCCATCTTACTAGACCTCAGAGGTATTCTGTTCTCTTGACCACTTCTTTCTATTTGAAACATTTTCCTGATTTTCCTCCCTGCCCATTCTTTCTTTCTGATTCTCCTTGGCTTACTTTCTTGTTTGACTGGCCTCTGAACGTTGGTGCTCTCTTCTCTTTATCTATTCAGTCACCCTAGGTGAGCTCATTTAGTCCTTTGAATTTAAATGTCATCTATATGGTAATGACTCCCAAATATTTATCTCCAGATCTATCATTTTCTCCAGCTCCAGGAACTTATTTCCAACACATTTCCTCATCAAAGTTTAATAGACATCTCAAACCTTACATATCCAAACTGTGTTTTATACTTTTTTAGGAGTTTTGCTTAAGGGTATGGCTAATCATTGCAAGGAGAAAACTATCCTCTGATAATCAACTATTTCAATAAGTGTAGACATAAAGGAAATTATAAAAAACTGTTGCCTGATTTCATTATTATAAAAGATCATCTCCTTTGTTGATAGGAGAATCCATGATGGATCAAGTAAGATTGTTTTTTAACTTTTATTTTTGGTTTGGGGTACATGTACAGGTTTGTTATGTAGGTAAATTGCGTGTCATGGGGGTTTGGTGTACAGATTATTTCATCACCCAGGTACTAAGCATAGTACCCAAGAGGTAGTTTTTTGATCCTCACCCTCCTTCCACCCTCAAAGTAGGCCCTAGTGTCTGTTATTATCCTCTTTGTGTCCATGCATACTCCATGTTTAGCTCCCATTTATAAAAGCAAACATACAGTATTTGGTTTTTTGTTCCTGTGTTAGTTTGCTTAGGATAATTGCCTCCAGCTCTGTCTGTGTTGCTGCAAAAGACATGATCTCACCCTTTTTCATTGCTGTGTTGTATTCCATGGTATATATATACCACCTTTTCTTGAACTCCCAACCTCAGGTGATCCGCCCATCTTGGCCTCCAAAGTGCTTGGATTACAGGCATGAGCCACCACGCCCGGCCATATATACCACCTTTTCTTAATCCAGTCTACTGTTGATGGTCATTTAGGTTGATTCCATATCTTCGCTGTTTCTAAAGATGACTTTACTCCTCAGTCTGTATCTACCTAAGTGTTCCCTATCTCAGTAAGTGGCAGCACTCTCTACCAATTGCCTAGAAATTGACTAGCAACCCTTGATTTCTCTTCATTTTCTTGACATATTTGATCTGTCAGGAAGTACTGTCAACCTTCAAAATATCCTGAATCTAACCCCAGCCATGACTGCTATTCCAGTCCCAGTTACACCATCATCTCTCCTCAGGATCACTGCCATGGACTTAGAGTTGGCCTCCAAGTTTCTACTCTTCTCCTGTAATCCACAGCAGCTAGAGTGATCTTTTTAAAACATTAAGTATGATCAAGTAGTTTCCCAGTTTCAAGCCCCCTAATGGCTCCCTGTGTTAAAAGTGTTTTAGATGCCACATTTTATTAATTTCTAGTTTAAAAAAAAAAAACTCCATCTTCTAACCCAAGTTTATTTTACCATTTCTTATGCTTCTGCTTTAGAGATCATGATCCCAGGAAACAAATCTTTACTTGCATTTACAGTCAGATTTGACATGAAAGCTGATTATAAAATTATAAGGCTCACAGTTAATCTGGGGAAAAAATGGTGGGGTACTATGCTTCAAGTGTTGTTAATTTAAAGGCTGGTTCACAGTAACTAACTTTTTGGTTAGTTGTTTGGTTTAGATTTTTGCCTTTCATGTTCCTTTAAGAGCTGTTTGAAATCCTAACATTTAGGACAACTATATATGTATATAATTTGGCATGTATCAGATAGCCACTGTTTTCTAGAAGCTATCTTTCAAAACAAGGGTTGTGTTAAATAGATTTGGGTTTTAGTAATTTTTTATATTTCACTGTTTCCATGCTGTAGTAGCTAGAAAGAAATTATTCTTTACTTCATATATTCTTTAATCTGGCTCTTCCAAAGCTACAGAAAAGGAATTTCTTCTGCATTTAAGATTAGATTGACTCACAGGGCAAAATACTAGATGGGTTTTGTGAAGCTTAATGACTTTCTTTTTGGCATCTAATAAAAGGTTTGAGGCAAAGAAGGAGATACCATTTATTAAAGTAGTTTTGGATTATCTCTCAATTTCATATCATGTATTATTCTAAGCATATTATTGGCTTTTAACAAGAGCCGAGTATATTTGAGTTCTTCAGGATCAACTGTCTGATTTCCTGGTGCTGGTTTCTGCTTCTAACTCCCATTTTCTTTCTTCCTCTTCTCTCCTTGCCTAGATATTTTATTGCAGTGGTTAAAATGTAATTATTAGATAGTCTTCTTTAGGTTCTCCATCATATGATATCCTAAAGAACAAAGAAAAAAGTGATGAACAAAAGAATCATTACTACCAGTTCTTAAATAAGGGGAAAGAAAGATGATCTATCTTATCCAAGTTGCATCCCAGGGAAAAGTGTATCTACTTATTTACTTTCTATCAGTGCAAGTAAAAACAAGTTCTCAAATTGTCTAGTATTTTCCTTCTGCCATAGTGCAAAACCAAAGAAGTGATTCTTAATTCTCTAGCTTCAGTTTTAAATTTCATATTATTATTGTTGGAGAGGGGCAGGAAAGACTAACTGTATAAAATGCTGAATAAAAGCACAGTTCTGAGCCCCACATCACTTATTAGCTGTGTAGTCTTTGGTAATTCACAGGACTTACCTGAGAAATGAGAATAATAGTATCTACCCCACAAGGGTGCTTCTGAGAATTCCCAGAGGCAGTAGTAAAAATGGATAGTGCCTGACACATTTTAAACACTCAAATAGTAACTGGTTAGCTATAATTGTTTCTTTAAACAATCCACTTTAAGTAGTCACTTGAACTATCACTATTTATATAAAGTTTTTTTGTTTTGGGCATAGTTCCAAAATTATATTTGACATTGGAATTTTTTTTTTTTTTGTAGTGTCTTTATCGTGGCTTAATGCAGCTTAGATACAAAGGTAGATACAAAGTATTTAGTAAATATTTGTTGGTTAATTTCAAATAATTTAAGAATTCTTGTATTAAGGAAGGAATAATTCAAGAGTTAACTTTGAGTTAACTCAAGAGTTCCATAATGAGTTCAAAAGGGAAGCTAAAGGTATCTCAAAAACATCTCTAACCTTAGAGAATAAAGTTGGAAAGATCTCTATAATGCTTTTTAGAAATATTGTTATTTTCTAGGCCCAGAATGCTACTTTATGTTTGTATATTCATAAAACTGACAGTGTTCGATAAGGGAAAGGTAACCACACTTTTAATTTGTTTACATGGATAAGCAATATGTAAATAATCAAGAGATGGTTATAAACTACCTTTACAAGATAAGTAACTTTTTTATTCAACTTCAAAAAAACATGAGCTGTGCTCTTCTCCCACCTCAAAGGAATCTGTCAATTAATATTCCTTAGGAAAATTAACATTTCTTAGGAAAATGACTCAGTAAATTATATATTACTTTTATAGTTCTGAAATATTGTGAGGAATAGTCCCTGGAAATAGGTGTACATAGATCTCTTTAGTCATAGAGCAATTCTTGTTGCAGCAGCATTGGCTTGTAAATGCAGATGTCAAGAGTATAACCAAACTTAAGAGCATTTTAGCATTGCCTGTACTTCTGTTCTGTGCTTAGGAATGCCCAACATTTCATAAGAGGTATAGAGCTTAAATTCAAGGAGCTCTACAAGCAGTGAAAGTACTAAAATTTGGCAGAATCTTTTGACTGCAAACCATCACTTTTATCAGGTTGTTGAAGGAGTTTCCCTAGCCAATTACAATCTGCCTTTGTGTTCTTGGTTGGAAATACATACCAGATCACTCTCTTTTTTTTTTTTTTTGAGACAGAGTCTCGCCCTGTCACCCAGGCTGGAGTGCAGTGGTGGCACAGTCTCAGCTCACTGCACCCTCCGCCGCCTAGGTTCAAGCAATTCTGCCTCAGCCTCCCGAGTAGCTGGGACTACAGGCGCGTCCCACTAAAAACTTAGCCTGGCTGATTTTTTGTATTTTTAGTAGAGATGGGGTTTCACTGCACTAGCCAGGATGGTCTCCGTATCCTGACCTCGTGATCCGCCCACCTTGGCCTCCCAAAGTGCTGGGATTACAGGCGTGAGCGCCGCACCGGGCCTACTCTCTTACTTACAGCTCAAATACTATTCCCTTAAGCACTAGAGTAACTTGATTTTCAAAAGAGCTACTTGGTGAAAATATTTAATTAAATCTAAAAGCAAAAGTTGAAGCCTTACCTGAAACTCATTTCTAATGGGAATGTACTCAGCAAATGTTTAAAGATACAGTGAGCTGAGGTCATGTTTGTACAATTAAACTTAGGCTAAAAATTTTTTGGCTAAAAAATCTAACATGCTTTAGACATTTGCTTATACTGGTATTGACTTCTAAACCTTTTCCTGGTGGCTATCTTATTAACACAGTGAGTGATCAGATGCATAATAAGTGATATAGAGTTCTGTTTCTTACTGTGGCATTTTTAAAAACATTCAAGAGCTATAGCCTAGATAACATGTTCTTTTCTAAAATTGGGATTAAAATCAGTAAAGCATTTGAGGCTCTTTTAAGTATTTTTCTAGATGGCTAGATATATTAAAGGAATTTTTCAGTAACAATGAGCTTAGTTTGCCCTGTTTGGATAACTGCATACAACTATTCCATAAACGAGGGTTTTATTATTTATTAAATAAAATGGTAACAAATATTTATGTATGTTCTTTCACTATACATGGTCCTTAAAGGAAAAAAATCTAATTTTTTTAGTTTTTAGTTCATCAGAAGCTGAACTAAATTATAATTTAGTTTTTTTGGAAATTATAGTTTTTTGGAAGTTATAATTACTTTATGAAATTCATTTTTGTTGGAAACAAAATGCGAAAATAACGAAGTGGACATTTAAGGTCTTTTAAGTGTTTAGCACTAGGGGGTAACCCATTTCCAAGGCAAGAGGAAGAAAGACTACTGTATTTGGAATTTGCCCTGTTTGGATAGGTGCATACAACTATTCCATAATGAGGGTTTTATTATTTATTAAATAAAATGATAAATATTTATGTACTTTCACTAGGTTCTTAAAGGAAAAAAAACTAATTTTTAAAGTTTTTAGTTCATGAGAAACTGAACTAAATTATAATTTCATTTTTTTGTAAATTTTAATATTTTGGAAATTGTAATTACTTTATGAAATTCATTTTCCTTGGAAACAAAATGCCAGAAGAACTGAGTGAACATTTAAGGTCTTTTAAATGTTCAGCACTAGGGGGTAACCCATTTCAGAGGCGAGAGAAAGAGTACTGTATTTGGAATTCAGAGAACTGAACTTAAGGCCCAAATCTGCTAATCCAGCTCTGTGATCTTGAGCAATGTACTCTGCCTCTGTCTCTGAAATGGAAGATAATGTTCTTTCCTACCACCCAGGGCTGCTTTTAGGAGGCTCACTTGAGACAATAGATTTAAAAATGCTCTGTGCCATACATTAGAAACCTATGTAAATAAAAATTATTCTTGTTGAGGAGTCAAGCTGTATAGATAGAACTATAAGGATGTCAAGAAGTCAGTTTCTTAATTCAGGGCATGAAGTAAGAAAATTGTATATAGTCAAAATTACTCTTGCAAGTTTCTAAATTGACATAAAGAATAGTACATACTGTCTTGTCTGCACAACCCCGAAGAGTAATATGCATAAGTGTACAATATGTGTAGTGGTATACTTCATATATAAAGAGAACATATAGAAAACGATTTTACAATCTTTTTTTTTTAATTTTGCTAAACACAGCGTAAATACTTGTAAGTTACATATGCCTAAGACTCCTGTATCATAACAATCAGAAGTAAGACAACCTGTGAAAAAATATGCCCAATGTAGTGGAACAGTTAGATGCTGGCATTTGGACAAACAGCTAATGAAATTTAACTCATAGTTACATAGTTCCAAGTTAGCAAAATGGTAGCACCGGAGTTTTGTTTGGCTAGAAACAGGTTTAACATTTTTAAATTTGGATTTTTTTCCTTTGGGCATTCATTCTCCAGGTACTTACCACTCCTTGTTGCCTTACCTCCGTCTGTTCCAAAGACCTTTGGGTTTCAAAGACATTAAAACATTGAGTCTTTGACTCCTGGTTTATCCAAAGGAAGGTCTCACTGAGGAAACTAATTTTGAGCTTGAATGTTAAGTAAGCAATAAGTATGGATTGGCAAAGTAGAGTTTGGGAATTTATGCCAGGTTGGAAGAACAGGAAGGAGTTAGAGAGGAAAGTCTTTGCAAAACAAACAAATGTTAACAAAGCTGAGCTATTGTTGGGAGGAAGTGGAAGATAACTTGGTTGATTCTGGTTGATCTTGGTTGATAGCGGATGTGTTTTCTATTTAGTAGCTGACTTGTTTTGACAGACAGTGGTAAGAACTACTGTGGGCCAAGAGTGGTATGTGAGAGAGGTTCTGCTAGCTAATTAAACAATTTGAAAGGACTTCAAGGAAGGGAGAAAGCCATTATATAGTTGTGAGGTGATAAGGGTCTTGCTTTCCAAACAGAGACTAAGAACTTAATTTGATGGAGTTTGGGGCAGAGTGGCCAGAGTTGGTGACTGGGAGCCCTGAGTCACCTTGGCATCATTTTTCTTTGGTGTTTGATGTTCACACTTTCAACACATCTTATCATTTTTCCTTCGGAATGTCTGCTGTGTCCACCATCCCCTGTTAGTTGCAGATGCAGTCATATTAATTTAGGCCTTTATTACCATTTCCGGGATATTTCTAAAGCATCCCCCTAGAGCTGTGCACTAGCTTATTTCTCCAGCCCTGCCCTGCCCTGATCCATCTCTCTCCATCTATATTATTCATGACTGAAAGAGCTGCCTTCCCCTAAAACACTTCTTTGAGCAACTCACTTTCTTACTCAAAAAATTGAGAGAGCCTCCAATTGTTTTTCAAGTTAAAGGCAACTGTAAAACCCACCAGGGAGTGGGTACAGAGGGGATTAGGGCAGGATTATTTCAGAGTGATAAACTTTTTGAACAGTCATCCTGAGGTCTGAAATTTAAATTATTGCTCTATTTATTCTGTGGCAAATAGAAACTAAAAATGAAGACACATTTTGAGGAAAAAAATTAGGCAGGGATTTGCAGGTCAGATCTTATCCTTGCTATTGTATTTCAAGTGGGAAAGAAGCCTGCCCTCTGATTATACAGTGTCCATTCCTATCTCCTAGCTTTTTTCCTCAGGGTATTTCCTCTTCTTGGAGCTTACCTTTACTAAACTGCTATTTAAGAGCCATCTTTTCCATAAACACTTATTTATTCTAACTCATACTCTCCTTCTTGAGAATTCTTACTACATGTCCTAGTGCTACTTAGCCTAATACTTAATCATTCTCAAATTTCCTCCAGCTAAAAGATGAACTCTCTGGCATGAGGGATTAGGCCCCCACACTCTTGAATACCCCATAGCAGATGTGTGTGAAACACAAGGTAGTAGAAGAAAAGCAGCATGGCAAAACAGGGAGATTGAGTTTTGAGTTCTAGTCCTGTGGGGGATAGGCACCAACTGTATTATCTCTAAGGCCTCGTCTGGATTTGGAATCCTGTGATTCTAGTGGCATGTAGTGTGTAAATGACTAATAGAATATGAAGTCGGGGAGAGAAGAAACTATAAACTAATTTTAAGGCGGTAAGCCCGGAGAACCAAGAGGATAGAAGTGCCATTGCCAGAATAGTAGGAAAGAGGTGACAGTTTAGTTGGGAACGCTAGGGATAGGGAAATTAGTGTCATTGAGGTTTGCTGCCATTGTGAGTTTCTAATGCAAAATGTCCTGTTGGCAGTAGTAAGTAGCAGGCTATGGAGAGGTGCCAGCTGAGGAATGGAGAAGAGATTCAGAGTTATCACCCAACAGGTACAGTGAGTCTCCAGGATGAAGTGGATCTAGAAAGAGGAAAGGAAAGGCACTAGCCTTTTGAAATGAAAGGTGTGATCAGAGAGCTAGGAGGACTGGTGTCTCTAAGTGCAAGAAAGAGGTACTATCCACTGGGGATATCAGCAATTTGAAAACTGAGAAGAAGTTTGCATTTATCTGACCAAGAAGAATCAATGAACTTAATAGAGCATTTCAAATTTCAATGTTGAGCTGAAGACAACCTCTGAGTTGCCAAAATTCAAGGAGGGAAGTGTAATGAGCCTCTGAGGCTACGTTCAGTGCTTCTGATTTGGAGGGACATTCAGAAAGCAGGGCTGATGAAAATACCGTGAAAGCTGGAACCTGAACCTGTATAATCTCAGTTGTAGGGCCACCTTACTCTTCCACATGAAAAGGGGCTCCCCAGACCCCTGTGGGCATGCTTTCATTACTTCAGAAAGACTGAGTTTAGCTGTGGAAAGTAGTTTGGGGGTGGGATTTTTCACCTTAAGAACGTTAATCTCTATTTATATTTTTGTAAAAGGCCGTGAATTAGAATTAAAATCTAAAAAATTTGGTTTTAAAAATTCAAACACTACCTTTTTATTTTTCCTTTTTAAAAAGCTCACTTCTCCCACACCAATAAATGAATTTGTCAGCCAGTAGTACTTAGATTCTTCTGATAAGTCTAAAGTTAAATTATGTTTTTATGGTAGTAGAACAGTGATAACAGTATCCATTGTAATGTTTTCTCCAAGAAGATATTTGTTTATTCATTTTTATAAATAATAAGATGGCTAATGTTACACTTGATTTTACATTTCAGTGGTCTGTCTTTTAAAGAAGTACTTATCTTTAGTTCTCTTTCCTTTCGTTTATTATAATCCCTATATCCCTATCAGTAAACTTTTAAGTCTGCAGAGAAGTTTTGGGAAGTATTTGGAAGTAGTAGATGATGTACTACAGCTGAGGTGAGGAACATATTAGTGCCTCCATTTTTATCTGGGGTAGAGATGAGACCAGAAACCACTGTTTTTGTACATTGGATTTGAATATGAAGGTGTGAATAGTTTACAGGCTGATGTACTACCATTAAACATTACCCAAATCTGATTTCTTCATGGGTTTCTGTTGGCAATTTGGGAAAGCTTTCCCATAGAAAAATATGCTGTTGACTTTGAATACAGGAAATCATGCAAAAGACTATGGTTGACATTTACACTAACAGCTTTTCTTCCAAATGCACAACGCTGTGATAAAATATTGAAGTTATCAAGAAGACAAAGCTCATAATAAAAAAATACTGATCTAGAAATTACATTCTCCTAGTGAGAATCATATGAGAGAACTGGTAACTTATTTGGCTCTCAATTAAAAATGAATCTCTGATAAAATGTGAGAAATGGAAAACTGATTTATTCTCAAATATTTAATTTTATGTTTCTAGCATCCTGTTACAGTATTGCAAAGTTCCTCCAATTATCTCTTCCTTCTTCCCACCCCTATTAAAAATACGCCAGGAAACTATGCAACAACAGTTTTTTAAATGTAAAATTGAATTGGTATACCAATCATTTTTTTCCAAATTATGTCAATCAGTTTCAAAAACATGATTAGCTGCTCTGCCAAAAAATATCTTTTGGTTGTGTGGTTCAGAGAAATGTGATACTGTTCATCTGTATCTTAATATAATAACATGCAAAAGAAAGTATATAATGAAAAGAGATTTCACACAGTATGACACTGACCAAATACATGTATTTTATTCCTCTTCTTTCCCTCTTTATTTATTTTTTTTTAAAATAGAGATCGGGGTCTCACTGTGTTGCCCAGGCTGGTCTTGAACTCCTGGCCTCAAGTGATCCTCCTGCCTCAGCCTCCCAAAGTGCTGGGATTAGAGACATGAGCCACTGTTTCTGGCCCAAATAATGTAGATTTAAAGTTTAAACATTTAGTTCTATGTCACAGTAACCAAGGTTTACCTGTTTGTTTCTTTTGTTTCTTTTAATAGAATTTAATTCCTTTTCGACCTTCAATTCAGTTCCAAGGACTCCACGGGGTGAGTACTCTTACTGATTTAACAAACAAATCTAATGTTCTTGTGTGCTATTCAGCTTTTAAAATCCATTTTCACTTGACCCTTTTAATATAATCAGTCACTCATTCTGTGAACTTTGTAACTGAATGAAAATTTCTGACATCTTTAAGATGCTTGAATTATTTTCCTTTATTAATTTACTTTTTAAAAATTCATATATGGTTATCGATATTGAAAGTGTTTTTTATCCATATCATGGATAATTGCATGTGTGAACTTTTTTATTAAAGTATAACATACGCCAAGGTAGTATGTGAGTATGTTTTATCACAGCTTAACATCCATAAGGGATTATTGATTTCAGACAAGTTATGATTGTGATTGCTTTTACTATTAATATTTTGCTGTGTGTATACTTTTTTAAGTTGTATGTACTAGGAAATGAAATATGTAAGTAGAAATTGAGTTCTTCGTATATACAGAATAAACAAAGTTTTCAATGTCTATTTTATTACTGTATTTAAAAGCGTAATAAATTATAATGCCTAATAAAATGGACCTATGAATTTTGTCTTTATGATAGATGATAAAGTTTATAGGAGTAGAATCAGTACTTTAAAATTATCACTATTAATATTTAATAGTAATAAAAGTCAATTATTCTCTTTGCTTCCTCATTTAAATTAATATGTACTTCTATATTTGCCCCTATATATTAGATATAGTATGGAAATTAGTAGTATCTGCAAGTGGCTTTTTAGCGCTATAGAGAAAACATAAGCTGAGGGAGGAAGATTATGTTCTTGATTATTGTAAATCTGCATACTTGTGAATTTTTGTTATGTCACAAAATGCAAAAATGTCCATGTAAATAAATAGTTTTTCTAAACTTTATAACTTGAAAACAGTTCAAGAGTCAGATTCATTACATCATTCAACACAGACCTAGAGTACTTCTAAATGTGTTGCATAATGCTTACTTGAAGGAGATGTTTGTGTGGATGTCAGAGTTTTGCTTCTACATGACAGCTTTACAATGAAGTCCTGTTTTTCCTCTTCAGTGATTAAGTGTTCATGAATGGGATCCTAATTGGAATAAGTATTCTTCTGAATTTTGTAGTATAGCTTTTTAGGTAGTCATTAGCAATGCTGATTTTCTATTTGAGGGCTTAGTTCAGGTGTTTATTTAAGGCTTCTTGAGTTTTCCTGCAAATTTTAGTGGCATCAATAATATCTAAAGAGATGTGCCATGGTCAGGCCTGATTCTACCAGCCCTGGAGGGCTCCATGGATTTTCACTAAAGGATTATCTTGCGAGAAGAGGGCTAGAGAAAGAGAATAAGGTTTGAGCTGCTTTTCTCTTACTAGGAGCAGTAGGATTCTAGGGCTGATGCTTTCCTTAATTCTTTCTCCTGGGAAATGCAAGTAAAGGATGCTTTCTAAGGAGGCATCAAGGTATGCTGAAACCCTAAATTATGGGGCACCAATATGTGCAAGCTTCCCAACTCTTCTTTCTGACCCTTGCAGCTGTTAGCAGTTTGGGAGGGAGTATGGTTTTCTCTAGCATACTAGTTGGCCCCACTGCAAAGTGGGCAGTTTATATTTGAAACCTTGGGCCACCTTTTCTAAATTTTCCTACCTATGTCCCCCTGTACCTTTCCTGTCCCATGTGTCCAAATGCCCTCAGTTTATCTTTGTCTGCTCCACTTTCTCTTCCTACTGTATTCCTTGCCTTGATATAGTTCACTGATGAAAGCAATTTAGATATAAATGACTGACAGGTTTAAATCTTAATGGATGTTTGAATTTTAACAGATAAGCTTTTTAACCCAGGCGAATGGTGATTGGATTTGGTAGAGTAGATGAGGAGTGGAGGTACCATAGATTGAGAGCTATGAGATGTTTGATCCTACCTTGCTTATTCTGAGTCTGTCTCCTCAAACCCCCACTCTTTTCATTATTCTAACTGGGAACAAAATATATGGACTCAGCATTGTTTTAGAGCCTGCAGCTGCATTCCATCCACCCCTCCCCCCTTCTTCTTGCAGAGCTCTCCCTAGCCCTTTGGGACTTTGTAAAAACAAAGAGTCATTACTGGGGAGAGAGTGGGTTGGCACAGCCCACAGGGATACGCAGGGCCATTAATGTGAGGGTCTTCTGTACACTGCTCCTCTGTTTTTCTCAAGGGCCAAATTTAATGTTGTCTTGCCGATTGCTTTAAAACCTCTCTGAAGAAGTATGTTTACAGATTTTTTCCTATGAGGAATGTGTTTAGGGCTTTAAATTGAAAGATTTAAATTTAAATTTTCCACAAAGAATACTTTCCCTTAATGAGAAATTTTATTTGTCTTTTTACATCAAATGTGACTGGAAATGAATGCACCTTAACTGTCATGATACTGTCATATATAGGCATATTTGAGGTATAACTAAGCATTGTTAAAATACCGTTTTCAAACTGAACATAGAGTGTTAAAATCATTTTCTGTTTCCCTGATGAGACTCATGCTAAGCACTGCATGGTTATGCTGTTCCTTTTTACTAATTATAAGATTTTTTTTTCCCTCAGTGATGTCTATAGAAGGCCAGAATTTGGGTCTTGGCTGGTTAGCTTTTAAGTATATTTGCTTTTATGCCTGAACATGTTCTCTTAGGTTGGAGTTTTCTTCTAAATAAATGCAGACTGAAATATTAAAGAATAGCAATATGCTGTTGAAGAGTGGAAATTCTGAAAGTCATTAATTACCTGGATTTTTATTATCACAGTTGGGAAGCAGCTTTTATAGCATTAAAAATAGAAATTGTGACTTTCACCATTCGTTCTACCCCTTTCCATTAATGGAAGAAGGTGCTCAGATGGTCATTGAAGGCATTTTCTGGATTCAGAAAGATGAGGAAATATCTATGGTAGCAACTGATTCTCATTTCTAAACTCATGAATATTAGGAGGTAAATAAATCATCCAAAATTGCTTTGCTGATTCTGAAGAGTGTGAATCAATCAATTATCACAGTTCTAATATATACCTAAGATACTCATAACTAAATGTTTACTAGGATTATAAATCTCTCTAGACCAGCATATTTAAACAGAAATGGTAGCTGGTAGATTTACATGAGCTACTGCATTGCGATCTTTTTTTTGTTTGTTTGTTTGTTTTTTGTTTTGAGACGTAGTTTCGCTCTTGTTACCTAGGCTAGAGTGCAATGGCGCGATCTCGGCTCACTGCAACCTCCGCCTCCTGGGTTCAGGCAATTCTCCTGCCTCAGCCTCCTGAGTAGCTGGGATTACAGACACACGCCACTATGCCCAGCTAATTTTTTTTGTATTTTTAGTAGAGACGGGGTTTCACCATGTTGACCAGATGGTCTCGATCTCTTGACCTCGTGATCCACCCGCCTCGGCCTCCCAAAGTGCTGGGATTACAGGCGTGAGCCACCGCGCCCGGCCTGCGATCTTCAAGTTACAGCATTCAGAGGGTTATAATGGTATAATGCACCCAATTTCCAAAAGCAACATTTTTATTGTAAAGTAAGCTTTATAAAAATCAAGATAGTTCTATCTACTGATCTGATACGGAAAATGTGACAGGTGAAAATTTTCCACAGATGTGTGTTTCAGTACATTTTTTAAAACTAAACTCTGTATTTGCATGCTTGTTGAAAGTTTCTTGTCTAAAGACACACAGTTAATAGAGGCAGAGCTGTAACTACAGTCTTGGTCTTCACACTGCTAGAGAGAAGTTCTTCCTGCCATACTGTAATAGCAGTTGTTGCTGATATGGTTATCAACTAACGTAATTGTTCTGAGCAATAAACTATAAACAGGTGCCTAATCAATGAATGTGCTAATAGGTTAATTTATTGTTTTGCTTGTTTCTTATTCACTGTGCAAACATTCTTTCAGCCTTTACTAGTGCCAAGTACTTGTTATGTACTTTGTGTGAATAGATGCAGGGATGGGCATGGCATGGGCTCTGCCCTCAGAGAACTTAAAGTCTTAACAAACACATACAGACTAATACTTAGAAAATAATTCATAATGTAGGATTCATCCAGAACCCTCCACTCAGAACTTCTATGGAAACAGGGACAATCAGAAACACAGCTTATATGCGTATTTCTCATTGATATGAAATAGACTTTTAAACGAAGATTTTAGTAGATATAAAATGTCACATTTTGGAAATATGTTAGTAAAATTCCAGAAGACCTGTTTAAGACCTATGCGTATGCATGTGCACACACACAAAGGTAAGTGTGTGGTATATTATAATTGAGATAAAATCTGAAATGGCAGGGTTTTCAAGAGTGAATAATGCCCACATCTGCTGGCATGTGGTAGCCTTGTAGAGTGGACTTGCTTCAGGCCTCAGGGACTCATGTCCAGGGAGTGACTTCCCCAGGACAATGAGAATAATGTTAACTTTGTCGCAGTATGTGAGATTCTAGACTTCGGTATAACTCAGTATTTGTTATGAGAATATTGTTCTAAAATTCTTTCTAAATTAGTCACTTACTTTCAGGCTCAGCAATACCAGAGACTTTAGAAAATAGTTTCATATAACATACTTTTTAAAAATAATAACATAATAATTATTTTTTGAGACAGGGTGTTGCTCTCCAGGCTGGAGTGAAGTGGCACAATCATAGCTTACTGTAGCCTTGAACTCCTGGGCTAAAGCGATACCACCTCCTTAGCCTCCCAAGTAGCTAGGATTACAGATGTAGGGCCATGTCTGGCTAATGTCTCACTATGTTGCCCAGGCTGGTCTCAAACTCCTGGCCTTCAAGCGATCCTCCTTACTGGGCTTCCCAAAGACCTGGGATTACAAGCTTGAAGCACCATACTGGGCCTAATTTTTTGAAATTATTTTTAAGCATTTAAGAAGAGGACTGAAAATAAAAAGTATTTTCTGTAAGTACTATGCAATATCTCATGTGAAACACTGAGTCACATACTTTGCCAAGAATGAACACAGAATAGCCAGCCAAACAAGTTCTAAATGTATGCCTTCTAAAAAGGCACAGTGACCTTCCAAAGATGAAATTGGCATTTAACTGGTAACTTTAAAGGCTTCAGTAGTGCTATGAAACTCTTTCAGTAGAGTCATTAGACAGAGGGTTGGATTTTTCTCTTTTTAATCCCCAAACTTAGCAAAGCCTTCAGAGATATTTTCTTAATTATTTATTTTACTTCGTGGGGGCTGTGGAGAAGATTGGGTTTGAACAATTAAATTATACAGTGTTTGAAATTAGTAGGCAATTTCAACCCCCTTGAAAATGCTTCCTGCAGACTGTCCTTCCCTACCCTACTTGGTTCCTGGGGAAGCAAAGATAACTATCAGCTTGAAATACGCAGCAAAGGTAAAAATAAATTGCCAGCACTGCCATTCCTTCTTAGATGATATGCCTTCCCTCCGACTTCTTTCCCTTCACGTTTTGGTTTGGCTAGTCCACTGGTTTTGCCAAAGGTTGTATTTAGTCAGTCGGCTCGGAAGGTTGCCAACTAACAGCTATCTTTATACTCTTGGTGCTGAATGTAATTAATACTAGAAGAATGTTAAAATCCTTTTATCCAGGTAGTTCTGTTTTAATTTTTTTAATATTACAGTGGTTAATATGCATAGATATCATTTAATATTTTTACTGATTTACAACTCTTTAGCCACATGTTAATTTACTAAGGTGTTAATAAAATAGTAAATTATCTATTTTTTTAAATTAATGTTTATATATAAACATGACACACACACACACACATTTTTTAAAATTTCATTTTACCCAGCAGATGGGCTACCCCTGAGAACTCTGGAAACTGCGTATTTTCTCACATAATAATTGAATCATAGTTTGAAGCTATTGTAAATTGACCAGAGGACCCAGTCTAGCCCAGCCCTTGCCCTTGAAGAGCTCAGAATAGCAGAGGGTGGGAGGGTAACTTTGATTGTATGTTCGTAATGCTCGAGGATGCTATCTCAAAGTACTCACAGACCACAGCCTTACACAGGCCCCACTGTGAGGTACACCAAATCATGAGCACAAATAGGGGTGCTCACCCTGCTCTATCCTTAACCAAACTGCATCACTTTTGAATGCAGCAGCTGGAGCCATAACTAATATCTGAAGCTTCCACAATTGCCATAAATTGTATTCTTAGCAATGAATTAAGCTTACTGCCTTCACTTAGCAAACATTTGTGAGTACACAATGTGTACCAGGCACCACGATAGACAGGTAGACACTGTGTAGACAAGGTAAAATGGCCCGTTCGTATTCCTGACATAAATTTGTCACTAATGGCTTTGCTTTTTCGTTTTCCCACCAAAAACTGAACTTGTGGAATTATTTATATTGCAGGCAGTATCACTTTAATAGCACTCACTTATTTAAGCTTAGAAAATAATATTTTACCAATTCTATGATACTTTGTAGTCCCTTAAATTTAACCATCCCTTACTCCATCACCTACGTTGGAGTACAGTGGCTCAATCATAGCTCACTGCAACCTACTGAGTAGCTGGGACTACAGGCACACATTACCACACTCAGCTAATTTTTTAACTTTTGGGAGAGACAGGGTCTCCCTATATTGCCCAGGCTGGTCTCCACCTCCTGGACTCAAGCAACCCTCCCGCCTCAGCCTCCCATTTCTAGGATTACAGGGGTGATCCACTGCCCAGCCCTACCTTCTTGAGGAGTTAGGATTTCACCTTATAAATCGGTGCTTCTTACCTATAAAATTTCCCTGGAGAGTTATGATGAGCTTTGGAAACCTGTACTTTAAAATAATTTTTTTTCCCAGATTTTTACTATCATAAGAATGTTTGAAGAATATACATATGTATAGGTACATATACATTCTCTTCTCAAAAGAAGCTTCATGACTTCCATCAATTTCTGGGTGACCTCTGACCTCTCTAAAGTGAGAATACTACTTCAGTAAGTGAGTGGCCTTCAAACACATTTACAGATAATTCACAGTAAGACAAAACTGTTTTACATTGTATAGCTTTACCCATATAGATGTAGACGTTCACACAACTTAAACAAAAGTTCTACAACACAGCCTTTACACTTACTTCATCAATGTACCCTGATATTTTCTATTCTATTCCCTTTCATTTAAAAAGAATCCTAGTTACAATCCGCTAAATTAATGCCATGACCTTCTAATGGGTCACAACCTATAGCTTACCAAACATGGTAGGAGATTATCAACTATTTAAAACATTTTAGTGAGGGAGTCATGTGGTCAGATTTGTATTTTAACATGCTTCTCCAGTGGCTGCCTTGACTTAGTCATTCCTTATATACAGAATTCCTTACATGTAGGAGGAGAGGAAGAGACAAGGATGACTCTGTATCTATTACTTGAGCATTTGGTTAGGTGGTGAGGCCATTATTCAAATCTGAAATAGATGAAAGAGCAGGTTGAGACAGGAGACATGGGGTATGTTTGGTTTGGAGCATGTTATTCATGAGATGTTCAGGTAACACTCCAATCTTCATTCTGTCAGAATGGAGTTGCCCAGGGGATATTCTCATTGGAGAATTGGAACAAAAGGATTTTCAAAAAGCAACTCCAAAGGACATTTTATTGCATTTAATTATACCTGGAACTCTAGTAGTGAGAAGAAAGAAAAGGTAGATTTACAGATGAAATTCTGATGAAGCCCTATTTAAAGAGTAATTTTTTCTAGCTGTTAAAGAATACTGGTTTACATATGAATACTTAAAGTATGAATATTGTTACTTTTTATTACTAACATTTAGGGAATTTGAAGCTCCTTTTAAATTTTGCCCATACTAATTAAGAACAATGACAGGCTAATAGAGATGAACTGTGGTATATTCATTTAGTGGAAGAGTATACAACAGTGAAAAGCAGTAACTTACAACTCTAGGCAGACAAAAGAATACATATGGTGTGATGCTGTTTTTATAAAGTTTAATAACAGAGAAAAACAGTTTATTGTGTAGGTTTACATACATGATAAGATTATTAAAAACCAAAAAAGGATGATAGTTATGAAAATGAGAATAGTGATTACCTCTGGAAGGGAAAGGCAGGCAAAGGGAAAAGGAAAGGAGTATGGGTGGATGTGTTATTGCTGACATTTTTGTTCTTGAGTGGTGAGTTTACAGGTGTTCATTATGGCAGTGAGCTTCATAACTATCAAGCTATGTTTATTTTGCAGAAACAAATATGTTAAAGTTTGTTCTCATTATCATTAAGGATAATTGGTCATCTTTATGGGTTAAATAAGAAAAACCAGAACGTGTTTCAATAAATGCCAAAAAGGCATTTTAAATCTGTATTTCCTAATAGTTTGAGAAACATAAAAGAAATTTTGGAGATGCCAAGTTTAAATATGACAAGACTCTAGGGAGAAAAGCTGAATATTAAAGGTTAAAAAAACAAGTTGACAAGTAGAGCAGAGAAGGCAGGTCTTGAAGTTATCTAGAGCTAGACACCAGCTAAATATCTTGCTAGTCAACTACTTGATAGAGTTGCTCTGTCATCTATCAGTGGAGAACGAAAGTTTTCTCTCTGTCTGTGATCTCTCTCCCCAGTGAAAAGAAGGTAGAGGCAGGGTTGCTGGTGTTATCAAGGGTGTGGGAGTAGAGGCTGTTTTCCTTTCTGAGTTAACACTTGATGTTTTGGAGAAGTGGCATTGTAAAGTGTCCTGGGGAAAAGGCCAGTCTAGAAAGGACAGATTAGGGGAATGAAAAGCAGTAGTTGGTTGAATTTTAAAAGGTGAGGTCCTTAGGGGGCTTAGGGTAATAAAATTCAGAATGCAATAGGCAACTGATTAAAGAAGAACTAAACTGGGCCCATATCAGGAGAGGGTTGGTACCTAAACAGCCATAGGAAAAGGGCAGTTCTTTATAATACATGAAGAGCCTAGTGTTTAATAACCACTTAGTAATTATGTTATGAATATCTTATTTTAGAGTGAGAATATAAGGCATAGCCACATTTATGAAGGTGGTAATACTCTACTAATCAATACTTAGAAATTTTTCTTATGACTACTCTGTGAATGTTTTTTAGTTTTACCTTAATCTAGTCATGTTGGTAATTTATAAATCAGTCTTCAGATTAGGAAGAAAGGTATTTGAGGGTAGTCCATTTTCACTGAATAGTTTATATTTCCACAGCTGTTTGAAAGTTGCTGTATTTGGCTATAATGGAAAACTTTATTAGGGATACTTAATGTTTTGTTTTGTTTTTAAAGGAAGATAATGTTTTGTTCTTTCAGAAAACTTGAAGAATAGAATAATGAGTCCAGGATTAATTTTGGATAAAGTCTTTTGCTTCATAATTTCTGATTCTATGTTTAAAAAATCAACTCTAACCTCTTTCAAGAATATTTAAGGTCATTGAGTCATGAAGGGCCAGTATCAGTGATAACCTAAAATGTAGTTATTATTTTTATGTACCCTTTATTGTTTTTCTGATTGAGAAACAAAGTGAATAAACATTTTAAAATTGTATAAAATACACACAAGAATAAAGATGAGTAACAAAGGGGTCCTTAATAGTGAAAAACAGTTTTATTCAATTTTTTTCTAGTCTTCTCTTCTTGCTCACACATTCATTTTTTTTTTACACACATTCATTTTTTAAATTGCAGTCTCAGTGTCTTTGTTGCTTTTTTTATATTCTGCTTTTTTCACTTAGCATGTATCGTGAGCATTTTCCTATGTTATTAAATAGTACAAGTTACTTTTAAATAGCTACCTAACATTTCATTTTAGGATGCACTATTATTTAGCCATTCTCCTATTACATTTATAGTTTCTGTATAACAATAATGGTATGATTAAATTCCATGTGGATAAATTATTATTGCTATCTTTATTTCTTCTGGATAGATTCTTAGATATGGCATTTACTAGGTCAGAATACTTTTAAGTTTTCATTAACTGTCTCCGAATCACTCATTCCATCCCCATTCCCCGCCCCCAGAAAGCTGCTGCTGCCTTATATTGCCACAGCTATTCAAAAGTGCCAGTCACAAGGGGTTTTCCTTGGCCAGTATTGGACACATGTTTTTTGAATTTGAAAATTAATCATTTGATAATATTTAAAAACTGTTTGACAGTGTGATTTGTTTGATTGTATTTTGACATGAGTAAAATATTGCAATGTTTTAAGATAGTGTGAAGTAATGTCCAGTGTCTTGCTGTCTCCATCTGGTATTGCTATAGAAGGAGTAGTTTTGAGTTTTTTATTTCTTTATATTATTCATGTTTTCTCCCAATATGGTGGGAAGTTTTTTATTTTAGTAGTTCATGGACTCCCTTTGACAAAATTACTCTATTTCTCTAACTTTTAAAAATAATTATACTACTTATATAACTTTTTACATACTGTATTTTGCTATTTTGACGTTTTTCTTTACCGTTGTTTGTGGTCATAATAATTTAGTCCTTTTGAATTTCTACCTTCATATTTAGATGCCTGTCTTCTTTAAAAGAACATTGCAAACATCTCACAAAGCCTAGTGGTATGGATCTCTCTTTTTTTTTTAATAAGGCCATGCTGTATTGGCCAGAGGATAAAATGTTTTGCCTCATTGTTTTAGAGGGACTCTGTGGTGTGTGGTTCTACCTCCTAGCAGAATTAAATAACTATCTGAAAGATAATCAAGCAAAAGTTTTGTTTAGTTATTCAAATATAGTAATTGCCTTAACTGCCCATATGTAAATCTTTGCCCTTTCTTTGCCAAAGTATCTCTTTCTCTTTGTGAAGGCATAGGTTTGATGGCTTTGCCAATAGCCTAACCATACCATCCTTAGAAATCTTTTCAGTCCTATATTTCTTGCAATTATAAATTAGTCTAAGAAACCTGACAGGCCCTCTTATTCACATCAGACATGCCACTCTCTTAGAAATCAGAACTGTAGTCTCTAATTTAGCTCTTGATGTGTTGTGCATATCAATAGCTTTATACATGTGAAGTTAGAAATAGTTTTATTTCCTTTATAGGCTTGAAGAAAATTAACAAACAAATTTGACTTATGAAAACTGAATAGAAGTAAATTTTATGGAGTAAACCAGACTCTGCCTCAGGAATGTATTTTCAGAGTAGATGTTTGGAAAGAGATTTATAAAAATTAAAATACTATAAGTTTGGTTCATTTTTAGGGCCACCTATAGCTTTGATACAAAAAAAATCCTCACAAATTTTAAAATATTGTTTGTATTTATGAAGATTGAATGCTTTAGAGTCAAAGTTGTGGTTCCCATGAGGACCCTTAATTCTATTTTCTTTGTTTTTTTGTTGTGCTGTAGCTAGATCTGGAACTCTCCAGGAATCTGAAGGCAGCATTTTTTTTTTTTTTTTGATAGGGCACTTGGGAAGCAGTGTTTGCTACCCTTCTAGAGGAGCAACAGGCATCTGTAGTTTTTCAGCTTTCTGTAGACACCTGTTTCAGCTGATTCATTCTCATACCTTATCTTTCTGTATTTGGAATTTGAGACAGTTGAAAATATTGCTAGTAGTTTTCATTATTTGTTTCTTTATTTTTCCAGATAGTTTACTTGACTTCCATTTACACTAACACTTAAGCTTTGACCCAAAAGATGTGTAGCCCCTTATTTTTCTAAATTACAAAGATTCAGAATGAGTTTAGTCAGCTTTTGATTATCCGAAGAGCTTGTTACCAGAAATTACTTTAAAAATCAAACACCTCGGTATTCTAAGGAAGGCACGCGTGTGTTGAAATCAAACAGGTCAAAATTGGAGTGGGGAGCTCCCCAACATAGTCTTTGTTTTATCAAAACAAATGTTTTTTGGCACTTACTGTGTGCCAGGCCTTGTGCCAAATACCTTAGATGGGTTATCTCTAAATTTCACATCAGTCATATGAGGTGGGTAATATCATTATCTACATTTTACAAGTATGGAAACTGGGGATTACTGAGGTTAGGTATTTGCCCAAGGTACCACAGATTGTAGATTCTGGAGCCAGAGCTGGAAACCGGGCATTTTCCTCCAGAGCCAATGATCTAGCATCCTAGATGTGGTCCAAAAGGAGAAAGAACAAGACAGCGGGACACCATTTCCTATCTTCAGTATCCTCCAAATAGTCGACACCAATTCTCATTAAAAAAATGGCACATAAAGGTGCATATTTTTACACACACACTTTTGTAATATTCATTTAAGATATGACTACAATTTAATTACAATGTTGTCCCCCAAATATTGAGTGTCTTGTTGCTGTTTCTCCTTCCTTAGCGTAGACTGTGGTCTTGTGCCTTTGGTCCCCAGGAAGGACTTACCACAGTGGCTGCCTCAGCAATTCCAGTCTCGCATCATTCCTTCCTTAAACAGAGCATTTCTGAGTCTGTTTGTAATACATGTTGGGTGTCTCCATAAGATTTATTTTGAAAAAACCATTCTGTAACTTTACCCAAAAAAATAAAGGCTCAAAAACAATTGATGTTGAAAACAGAATTAAGAGCTAAATATACTTCTAAATCTATATGGAAATATTCTTCAGACTTAACTCTTGTTTGTCTTATTGGACTTACAAATTTTCTTGGTGACATTGATTAGGTTGGGATAAAACGATGTATTTTGCAAAATCTAGGGCCTGGGCTTTTCAAGACTTCTGTTAACCTTGAAGGCTTGCATGTGTCAAATACCAGTCTCTCCCCTAGATTTACACAACTGCTGCTGACTGCAGGCACGAATTCTAAGCCCACTTATGTGTGCCAGCAGTTCCTCCTGGCATCATGCAAAAGAACGTTGCTCAAGGGTCCAGGGTATAAGGAAAAGAAATTGGCAATGAATTGGAAGTTGCCATTCATATTTAAGATTTTTTTTCCTTGTAGAATTCAGGTTTGAGCTTTGTTTCTGAGAAACCATTTTTTGAGACAAAATTCTGCTTCCTACTTGACCAGAAGAATTACTAAATTTAGAATTATTTAGTATAGTTAAATTCTAAATTATTTAAAATACAAAATGGTTTAAAAGAGGTTGGGTCATATTTTCAAATGTAATTTCATGAAGCCAGAATATTCTGTGAGTGTTTTAATAAACATGAAGATACTTTTTAAAGAAGAAAAATGTAGAATATGAACTTAAGTCCCACAAACCCAGGAAGCCACTTGGCCTAGGTTTTAGGGCTAAACATAGCACAAGAGAGGTTAGAAACTTTCTCATCCTGACATTTGTACCACACAGCAGGCAGCTGTATGGGGTTTTTTTTTTTTCCCTTCCTTTCATCTTGTTATTTATTTTTGCCTACTCTGGGGAACCCTGGTTCTCAACAGATTCTTAAGTCATCTATTTCAAATCCATTTATAATTTTTTAGTATCCCTGGCATAAGGTACCTTCTGAGTGAATTTAATCTAGTTCTAAGTTTCTTCAGATAAACCTAACAAATATTTATTAGATATCTACTCTACTATGTTTCAAATATATATATATATATATTTCATATATATATGTGGGTAAGACCATGGTCCTTGCCTCCAAAGAACTCACAGTCTGGTGAGAGAGAAAGACACATAAATAAATACTTAGCATACAGTGTAGTGAAGGCTGCAATAGTGATGAGCACCTAGAGGGGACCGTGGGAACTCAGAAAGGAGGCTTCTAAACGTACCTTACTGGGAAAGCAAAGGCTCCCTGAGGGAAGGACTCCTAAGCTGAATCTCACTAATAAGTTAGCATGAGTTAAGACAAGAAGTGGGGACACAGAGTAGCGTGTTCCGGCACCCAGCAAGCACAGTATTGCTGTTGGAACATGAAATACAAGGTGGAGATGAGGCCCAGTTAAACTGGTTTAGTAGCAAGACTGCTGACAAGGAACCTTATATATACTACTAAGAAGCTTACGCCTACTACTAAGTAGTAGGAAGTCATGAAGAAATAAATGACCCTTGAGACTGACAGAGTCATGTTGACATTTTATAAGAATAGTTGTTGATAAAAACTGAATAATCCGATTAGAGGATGGCAGCTGAATGATTAGATGTTGGAATTGAGAAGGGTTCAGAAGTGGAGGCTGAAAGCGAAGTTGTCCAAGCAAAAGGTAATATTGACCCAAAGCAGAGGATAGAAAAAATATACATTTAAGAAATATTTCAGAAGGAAAAAGCAGTAAGTCTTATGATTATGTGGCTGTTGAAGGGTGTGGAGTAGTGTGAGAGAGAGGAGTCAAAGTTCACTCGCCAGGATGCCAGTAATCTCAGTACTAAATGAATGGTGGTTTATTAACTGGGCAATGTGGGAGGGTGGAGAGATTTAGGAACGAGATGATAATTTAGTTTATATCAGCTTTGTATATTTAAATTTAGGAAGGGACTGGTTAATAAAACAAAAATAAATGCAGCTTTATGGTAAGTTGCTGAACTCAATGGGAGGTTTTAGTTTTTGCCACCAAAGAAGAACTTGTGGCTTAGCCCAGCCATGACTGTATTTTGAAGAAACTACTTAGATTTTCTCAATGGCTGTCTCATTTCTATTCCAAAACCACTTTGGCACTTAGTTCAATTTTGCATTCATTTTTAAATAAGTTTTCTGTTCTCTCATGCTCCATAGTCTGTATACCTTTTCCTTGATGCAGTATCTCTAGTATCTGCTATTTCCATCTTTCCCCTGCCAATAACTGTCATCACCCCTTTTTTCCTGGAAATAACCAACTACCAAACAACATTCACTCAGACACCTGGTTTCTTCTAAATAATTTTTCGTCACGAAGCTAGAAAAATGAATCATAACAAAACTCCCTTTGAAGCACCTTTGTAGCTGGCGAAACCAACATTGGTCAGTTGTACGGTATTTAAAAATAAGAAGTACACTTAACCAGTTAATGGATTCAGTTACATTAAGGTGCTTATTATCACAAGGTTCAAAAAATATTATGTGTGTATATATATATTTTGGTCTATATGTATGTACCCACACACATACATATACTGAAACAATTCCATTCTTCCAGGCAAAATACTTTGGAGTCATACTTGATTTCTCGCTTTCATTTCTTATATTTAATATGTCTAGGAAAGCTACTGCCTGTACCTGCAAAATACATCCCAAATCCATCTATTTCTCCTTGTCTTCTGGTCCTAGGCATCATTACTTGTTCCTGGACTTTTATACATATGTGCCACAATGGCAGGAATCTTTGTCAGTTTTATTCATTCCTGTGTCATAGAAACCTAAACAGTGCCTAGCACAGTAGCACTCAGCTAATATGTGAATTAATGAATTAAATGGAATAAGTGAATTTAATGAAAGAATCAATTAATCCATGTCATCAGACACACTAACTTTTAGAAGGCTAGTTCATATTAATAGAGAAGCCATATTTTAAGAGGGCCAAAAATTACTCAAAGCAGTTTTTTTTTGCAGTTTCAGTTATATAGCACTGAGTGTATTGGGTGTATTTGATTTTTAAAAATTACTACTTTACTTTCATTGATGTTATCGTGTATTTGTAATTAAAATTGGTTTTGAAATGTTGCCATCAATGATGTTTTCTCCAAAATGGTCATAAATTTAAAAGAATACATTAGGGGGCCAGGCGCGGTGGCTCACACCTGTAATCCCAGCACTTTGGGAGGCCAAGGCGGGTGGATCACGAGGTCAAGAGATTGAGACCATCCTGGTCAACATGGTGAAACTCCGTCTCTACTAAAAATACAAAAAAATAGCTGGGCGTGGTGGCGCGTGCCTGTAATCCCAGCTACTCAGGAGCCTGAGGCAGGAGAATTGCCTGAACCCAGGAGGCGGAGGTTGCGGTGAGCCGAGATCGCCTCATTGCACTCCAGCCTGGGTAACAAGAGCGAAACTCCGTCTCAAAAAAAAAAAGAATACATTAGGGATGAGAATGTAGTTCTCAGGAATGATTTTTCTAGTAAGACTATATCCTACATAAATAACAGAAAACCTCAGTATTAGGCTATTCTACTCTTTAATCTAGAACTATTTGAGAAATTTTAATACGGGATCCAGGGGAACTATATGAAAAATAATAATGAAAGCTATTCCACTTTACTTTTTCATTGCTTTAATATACATCTTGCAAAAGAGGAGGAATGCAAGGAAATAAATGGACTTTTTTTCCCTGAATTATTTATGTTAATTGCTATATGACCTGAATTTTGGGGATAACTGCCAATATTTCTCTTTGCGCCAGAAAAAAATGGCATTTTGCAGTACTCTCCTCATTAAAATATCTATCATATGGAAATTTCAGATGGTTCTAATATGTGTTGGATCCTCTCTACCCCCGCCCTTCCCTCTCAGTAGGAATATTTAGCTGTTACTGATTTGTCTAATACTTAACTTTTTCTATTGCCAATGAAGGCTACCCTCCCCTTCCTACTCCCCCACCCTCCAGCATTGGTTTGCACATCTGGGCTGATCTGAGAGGCTTTTTTCTTTTTTCTCCCCTCAACCCATAATATTGGGCCTAAAGTTATAACTGCAGGTTTAGTTTGAAAAATAGAACATGTGGCTTTCAGGTCGAGGTTTCTGTTTTCTGTTCTGATTCTCGATTATTCTGTCCCTAAACTGAGGAACCTGAATAGTACATGCAAATATATTTCTCTAGCTTAAAGTATATTTTCTAGATTTTTAGGAAATCACAGAATTAAAAGTCTGGAAAGAATTTGAGAACAACAGAGAATTCTAATGCTTAAAGTTTGCAGTAAGTTTATCTATATCTAAGCTAATATTTACAGTCTATATAATAGATGTTAGATAAAATTAAGAGATGGACTGGCTTCCTGGGATGCTGGAGGGGAGGTGGGTTCTGAGGCCATACAAATTGGTAAACTACTCTTCAGTATGAAAGGACTCACAGCAAAGAAAGTTATTTGGTTTAACTTGGCATTTCCTAAACTTATTTGAGGATAGAACCCCCCTTTCAAATGAGGAAACTTTTCAGCATGCTTTGGAAATGCTGGTGGAAAGAAAACAAACACTTCAGTTCTAGGCCTGGCTCAGGCATTAATCCACATTTTCATTTAATAAATATGCATCAAGTGACTACTTTGTGCCACACATCATTTGAGGTGCTGACAATCTGTTCAGGGAACTCAACAGACAAAAGCCTCTGTCCTTGCACAGTTTATATTCTAATGGAGAGAGAAAGACTATGAACATGTTAGTCCCATGGAGCAGGGTAATGGGGTGTGGAGTACAGGGATTGTCAACATAAATATGGCTCTAATTTGAACAAATCACTAAGCCTCATTGTCCCTAATCTATAAAAAAGAAATTATAGATGATCTTGACTCTCTCAGCTATAGGAGTTCACTTTAACACCAGGAATTGTCATATCAAACCATGGTACTGCTGGTTCATGAGTATTTCATTAAGTGTTTACAATCACCTTAACAGAAAAGGTATCTGTCAAAGAACTCTAAGTTTGAATGATTTGTAATCCCACAAAAGAACAAAACACTTAAATAAATGAAGAAAACCCTTGCTGGTTCTATTTTTAAAATAACATATGCCTCAATCCAATATCGAGTAGAAAGTATTTGACTCAAGGACAGGAAACCTGCAGTAAAGGTACCAACAGCTTTTCAGCAGATGTTAGCATGCACATATGAGAAAGCTGCAGCAGTGTGCACATTGTGCTTCTGCCCTAGATCCTTATGTAAATAGGACATCCGTGACTTGATGTTGAAATGACCTTTCAGACAGTATTCTGTTGCCACATGCCTGAGCTTGTATATTAGAGTAATTAGACGTTTTGACTTACACACCTTGGTATACAGTGTTTATGCTAATTATAAATGTCTGAAAGTTTCCTGAAACTTTTTCTTTGTAGCTTTTTATCAAATTCAGACAGGAGGTTGGGAGGAGGGTTGTGGATTGTGGTCCTAAGCCTTTGATTTTCAGTCTCTCATTTTTGGAATGAAAATCAAAATCTACTTTTCCAGTTGCTGAGACATGGTGGTATATTTTTATATTCTTCATTTTGAATAAGAAACTGTTAAAAATCACAGCCTTTTAATACTTTTTAAATAATATTCTTAAGGACTTTAGCTAAAAATTCAAGATCATGAGTCCCTAAATAAAAAGTTATTCCCAACTGACCTGTAGGAAAAGCTTAAAATAGTGTAATTCGAATTGAGAAGTTTCTGTCTCACAAAGGAATGGTCTTCCAATATTGTTTCAGACCTCAGAACTTATTTCCTGTGGTGGTTACCTCAGTCCTCAAAAGCTGACCCTAGGTTTACCAATAGCAGTCAGTACATTTTCACTTCCTCCTCCTCGTATTTCATGAACCTGAAGGCTAGTTTTTATGAAAGTGCTTCATAACCATTTTGGAAGAAAGAGCTGTCTAGATATACTATGGAATAGGCTCCTGTATATCAGAGGGGAGTGATGCATAACCACAGGTTCCTCTGAAACTCTAGCTGTCTGAATGGCTGTAGATCAGAAAGGTCTCAGACCCACCCTAGCTCTGGCTTTCAACAGTCCCACAGGTTCTGGTCTACTCTGAAGTTGCCATAGATTAGTTCTAAAGCTTTCCTCTCACCAACCTGCCCTAATTGTCATATATCACCTGCTCTTTCTATTAAGTCTCCTGCCTTCCTGTCCAGTGGCCAAATTGTTACATGACCTTACCAGCCATAAACATATGTGCTACCTTATACCTTATATACCCATTTCCTTCTTTTTTTTTTTTTTTTTTTTTAATGGAGTTTCGCTCTTGTTAACCAGGCTGGAGTGCAATGGCACGATCTCGGCTCACCGCAACCTCCACCTCCTGGGTTCAGGCAATTCTCCTGCCTCAGCCTCCTGAGTAGCTGGGATTACAGGCACGTGCCACCACGCCCAGCTAATTTTTTGTATTTTTAGTAGAAACGGGGTTTCACCATGTTGACCAGGATGGTCTTGATCTCTTGACCTCGTGATCCGCCCTCCTCGGCCCCCCAAAGTGCTGGGATTATAGGCGTGAGCCACCATTTCATTCTTAAAAGTATACTTGGATATTGTTACAATTAACTTTGTATCTAATTAATACATTTTCAAGAAATTAGATACACTAAATCTACAGACTCGTTTGAAATTTTAAGGATATAAAATTTACCTGAAAACATCTTGCTCTTGAAAAGCTTGAGATTAGCTCAGACCATACCATCTGCATTGCTATTGCTCTGAAACCACCAAGAAAAGGTAATGTAGAACTCTTATTGGCCTGGGCTCCCATGTCCCTTTATTCTCTAACCTGTAAGCTCCACTTCAGCTCCACAACTGGAAAAAAACCCATAACATGCATCAGGAGTCACCCATTGGTCCCAAAGTGAACACACTATTTGCCCTGATGCCTGCCTCTGCCCTATCTACATACTGCTCAAATATACTCATAGTGTTACAAGTGGGTCAGAGAGATTGTTGAGAAGTTCTGCTATCAGAGGTGAGGACAGAGTGGTTTGTTACTGATCTTTAGCAGCCTGAGAATCTTATCAGTGTGTGTGGCATATGGTAAGAACAAGGAAAAATGGTGGGGATTAAAAGCACTCTGCAGATAAGTTACTCTGTATTTTTTCTAAGTTGAAAACTATACTAGCTTTTTCTACTTGTTATTGCCAGAGGTTTAAGACCTTCTTTTTAAAAAAATGATAACCAGAGTAGGTATTCCAATAAAAATATTTTTAAATAATGCCCATTATGCCATTTGTTTATTTGCTGGGCTTGTGATACTTAGAAGAATTTGCAGAAGTTTATTTGCAGTAGGAACTTAATCTTCACATTCTCTCTATAGCTAAATATTCTTTAACTATGGCCCATGTGTGCTGCTTATCTTTGCTTTTCAGTTTCTCCTGATTGGGAGTTATAAAACTGAATAAGTTAAAATGGCTGCTTTCATTTGAAATAAAATGGATGTTTATATTTCTTTAAAGATGCCATTTTTCTCCACTTATTATTGACTTTCAGAAACCAATGAAGTCAGAATTCTGACTTTTATTTTTTCTTTTCTTTTTCACTTTTTTATTTTAATAGAGATGGGGTCTCACTGTGTTGCCCGAGCTAGTCTCAAACTCCCAGGCTCAAGTTATCCTCCCACCTCAGCTTCCCAAAGTGCTGGGATAACAGGTGTGAGTCACCACACCCAGCCTCTGACTTCTTTTCTAAGGGACTGACCTATTTCTGTTTCTAATGCAAAGTTTCTCAGCATTGGCCCTTCTGCTGTTTTGTACTGTGTAATTGGAGGGGATGTCCTGTGCACTAGGGTGTTTGGCAGTATCTCTGGCCTCCCACTGCATTCCATTAGCACTCTCCCAGACCAAATGTCCTCTGGGGGACAAAATTGCCCCTTGTTAAGAACCACTGTTAATCTATGTGTAACACAAGTTTCAGAACACTTTGGTGAGTACATAGGATGGATTTTGATTTTTTAAAAACTTTGTTTCTTTTTAAGCTGATTCTTTCTATTCTGGTCATTATTATATTTTTAAAATCTGTAGCTTTTTTTCTACTGAAGAGACTTAAAAAAAAACAAGAATATGAAAGTCTTCTGTGTCCCTTATCAGGCCAGACTACAATGCTTTAAGAGAAAAAATGCATAGAAGGATAATTCTTTTACCTTAAAAAGCATAAATGTTACTTAAGAATTTAGGATTGGGTGGTTTGGAGGATGAAAAAAAAGATGTGTTAAGAGCTTTCTGTAACCCTCTGTTTAGTGGACATTTGAACTAAAGGACTCCAGACTATAAGTTAAAAGTTTTCACTAAAAGAATATTGCACATTTGCAGAATTTCAGTACAGACTCTAATCACTCTTGAAAAATAGGGGGGGGAAACTGTACAATTCTACCTTTTAAAAATGCAATTTAGAATCTCCCAGATGGGATGGTCTTCCATTCTCTGATGGGTGTGGAAGTACTGCTCTATTCCCAAACCTGAGCTATGCAGTAGGGAAAACTTTAGATCTAAACCAAAGCTGGAGGCTCATAGGAAGATTAGATATCACATGGAGAAGAGACTACTTTAAAAATTTCTCCAACCAGGTTCTGCAGATCTAGATGAAGGGTTAGGGGAGAAGATGGATGGAAGTTAAATGAGTCATGCCTATGGAGGGGATTTCATTCAGGTGTCCACACCTTTCTTACCTATCTACCTCCTCCATATTGCATATCCCTCTCTGTCAGCAGAACCCTGCTCTTCCCAGAAAAACAAAAGCAGACATTAGTGAGTACTGTTACACCAGTATGCAGGTAGACTTATGTTCTCTTGTGCCTGACGCAAGCATTCCTTTGGCTCATCTCTTCTCTACTGCTATAGGATTAAGAAGTCGCCAATATGTGTGTGCCGACTAGGTGCTGAATGTTTACACCCAATAAGACAGCCTGATGAATACCTACCTACAGAGTAAATTAAGACTTGTTCACAAAGTTACAGTACTTTAGAACTGGGGAAAGTTTTGGGAATTGAAGAGTAATGTTAGGTCCCTCAAAAGATACTATAGAATAGATAAAAACACAGAAACTTGTGCCAGGAGTTAGATCTAATTTAAAATAGGGAGTCGAAGATAGTTTAAATTCATGGATGGCGGAGGCTCTATGGAGTATTATCTAACCTATAGTATCTTTGGTGAAATTTGACCTTTTAAAGTTATACACAAGCCAGCTGAATCTCCTTTGAAAAGACATTTTTCTTTGATTTATTTCTTATTCATTTATTCCTTCAACAAATATTTATTATATGTCTACTATGTGCCAGATACTACAAATTGTCTTCCTTCTTACCTTCTTTTTTTTTTTTTTTAACTATTTTCCACGGTTGGGAAGAAGGGAAGGCAGGAATTGGTGGCTGCAATTCTTTCCTGTAGGTCAAGGTTTGGGAGACTTTTAGATTGAGTAAGTCAGAGATTACAGGGTGTCTTGCAGAGCAGAGCAAGGGTAGAGATCATACATGCTTGTACTCACTAGCACATTCATGAATGTGTGTGCACATACCCCCACACACTAAGCAGCGAGTTAGCGCTGGGTCATCTTATAATGGGAAGGACAGATTTTTTGGAGAATGAGGATTATAAAACACTTCCCTTCCCTGCTTGTCTGTTAAATTACTAAGACTGTATGTTTGGGAGCTGAAGTTTGGTAAGTCATATTTTACATTCTTGCCAACTAATCCTTTTTCTTAATTATCGCCTAACACCATGCAGACCCAAGGGAGGAAAGGTTTCAGACACTAGGAAGAGTGGAGCAGTTGAAAAACAGAAGATTCCAATTGTACACACCTTTCTTGAGCTCCTGCTATGTACCAGGAAATGTGGCCAATGCAAGACCTCAGTGGTCTTTTAACAACTCTGTCCCTTTGCTCCTGTGACTTCCCATCTAGTAGGGAAGCCAGACCTTGAACAAGAGTGTAGAAAACACATCTGCCTGTTCCACAGTGTTGCCTGGGTGTCAGCCTGGGAGTGACCTGCAGAATCATCTCTGTAGGCTGCAGACCCTGTTTCTGTAAACGTGAGGATGAATACTGGAATCTTAGGACAGCAGTTTTTACCTGTGAATGTAATTATGGCATTAAACTTATGCTATTACTCTTGTTCAAAAATACTACAAGAAGCAAGAATTAAAATGAAATGTGTTTTTTTATTAAGAGAGCCAAAGATTCGGATATGGACTCTGTCTCAGAGATTGCTTCAATATATAGAAGCTACTTAGCAGGGGGTCATGTAAGACAAAGACAAAGCTTGTATAGCTCAAAAGAGGAAGAGCTTTTTACAAATTCACTAATAACTCTTTCATATGAACTGTAACCATTTGCTACTTTGAAATGAAAAGGGTTCCTCTTATAAACTAATAGAAACTATTGAGCAGAAGTGATTACTAACACTTAAAGGTAGAAAATGGAAATAAGAATGTGATGAGTTATAGGCATGTTTGCCAGATTCCTTGAATTGTTTGGTCATTTAAAAAATGCTGTGAGGATATATCAAAAGGGCTTAGGAATGATTTTCACTAGAAAAATCAGTAATTCAGTTATAAGACTTTTCTATGGCAAATTTATAATTTGAGGCATTTCTCTCTTTTCCCCCCATTTTAGCTTGTCAAAATTCCCAAAAATGATCCCCTCAATGAAGTTCATAACTTTAACTTTTATTTGTCAAATGTGGGCAAAGACAACCCTCAGGGCAGCTTTGACTGCATCCAGCAAACATTCTCCAGGTAAGTACTTTTCAAGGTATACCAAAGGGGGAAAATTTTTTATTTAAGAGGGCTTTAGAAAATTAAACAATAAAATACATAATAGTCATCCACCAATATGTATTAAATTGAATTACAGAGCTCATTTATTTATCTGAAAAATATTAAGCACCTACTATGTAATAGAAATATTATTTGTCATGGGGATACAGTCACAACAGTTCTAAGATTTTTTGTCTCATGGGGCTTTAAGGTAAAGAAGATAATATTTTACCTATAAAATATGCAGTTTTTAAAAATTAAAGACAATTTGAGGATTTTTTTAAAAGATTTAATTCATTGAATTTAAGCAAGAATCATATAGCATACTTGAGGCTCACACTCAAGGGTAAAGAAGTTAAAAATATACATCTTGCATGCCCTCTTCCTTCTTCCCTGTTCATGTTTTATGGTAGAAGGTAGATTTTTAAAGATCTTTATTCTACAGCTGCATGGAAACTAGAAATTAACCCCAGTAAAGCAGTCTTTTCTTCTTCTAATTTAAAAAAAAAAAGGAGGGAAGAAGACAAGAATATACACCCACACCCAAGGGTACCATGGAACGCTTATCTACTTAGATCCTCAGTAAACAATAAGCCACTTGTTTCACTCTTCATTGCTTTGGTTGTTTCTGATTAAAGAATAGGCCCTTGAGCAGGAGGAGTTTGTTCTGCCCCTGGATAGAGACAAAGGAGGTTAGGATCTCTCTCGTTTCCTCAGCATGTTAGGCTTTGACATTAGCCCCAAGTACCTAATACCAGTATATCTCTATGACTTATCAATGCAGTACTTGAAACTGTGTAAGTACTTGGCTCAATGTGGGGGGAAAAGAAGAAGGAAAGCAATGTTTCAGGCAGGTACAAGAGGCAGAGATACAAAATAAGCCACTGAAAGAGTTTTAAATTTATCCTCCCATTTAAGGTGACTAAGTAACTTTTTGTTATTTAATCTGTCATTTTCCTCGAGTATATATTAATTTTGCTTTCTGAAAATTACCTACCTTCAGACTTAAATATTTTGGCATAAATAGTTATATTATAGATTATATAGACTTTTCTGTGCTGTCCACTGGGATGGCCACTGGCTACATTGACTATTTACACTTCAACTGATAAAAAAATTAAATAAAATTTAAAATGTCATTGCACATTTACACTAACCACATTTTATGGTTGCAGTAGCTACATGTGAGTATCATAGTGGACAGCACAGTTATACAACATTTTCACTCTTGCAAAAAGTTCTGTTGATCAGCACGATGATAGATTATAGAATCCCAAGGATAAGGGTCCTTAGTTATTGTGTGAGTCAGTCCCTTCATTTCACAGGTGACTTATCCAGAGTTACAAAGCAGGTTAGTTAGTGGCTTGGCTAAATGAGCACTGAGTTCTTCTAACTCCCACCCCGGTATTATTTACACACTACATGGTACACTTAATTTTTAATTATGGTGCTTTGTTTTATTATAGTGCACATTTTTATATCAAATTGAACAATGTCACCTTAGGAATTTTATTAAAGAGCTTAATCCTCTCTTCAAAACCATTCATACCATCTTAAGTAATATGGTTTTACCCTTACGTTATAAATACCCTGTGTGATTATTTCTGCCTTCCTTGTTTAGAAAAGGATTTAAGGTCACTTATAATACTATATATGATGCAGCAAGAGAACAGAAACATTTATTATGAGAATATTGGGGCAAATGTATTCCCTCTGTATAATCCAAGGTGTTTATAAAATAAGGTGGTAAGGATATAAATTGAAGTCTGCCACTAGGAAAACAAAAGCACTGGCTTTTGTTCTCAGGCTTTCATTTAGCCTGGCAAGCTGACCTGTTCATAATATGGCTCTATCTTTTCTATTCAATTTAATTTCCATTTTCCTTATGGATCTTGTCTCTCTGACCACAATGCATGCTCTTCAAGGGCAGAGACTTTCTTATGCCCTTTTTCTAATTTCAGAGTGCTGACTGAGCTCAAAATACATGCTTATTGACTCAACCTGGAGAGAAAGGGGGAAAAACAGATGCTCAGTAAATAAATGTTCAGCAAATACAAATTAACTAGTCTTCTTATCTATATTTTTAAACTTCCTTGATTCTCACTTTTCTCATATATAAAATGAAATGAATCTCATAGTCAAAATTGCCTTTCAAAAATTCCTTAAATCTACCCATTCTCAGGCTTAGTGAAAAATATCTAGTCTGGGGCCTATAGTGTATAATAATGCACATTTAAGCATAGGAAATGGTGAGCTAGGCTAGAGCAAGACTAAGGGAACATTTATATACATTTGTCCAAAATATTTAAAACTTTCAGGGTAACTCAGTTCAGAAGGGATGAGTGAAGAATTCTAGAGAGTATCTTCTTGCCTACAGAGTTTAGCTCCATTTTGTTTTGCGTAAAGATCTGTTACCTGACTTTGCATGAGTGGTAGTTCAGCTTGTTCTCACTATGTAAATTACTTAGTAAATAGTAAATAATAAGAAGAGGCCAGGCGCGGTGGCTCACGACTGTAATCCCACCACTTTGGGAGGCCAAGGCAGTGGATCACCGGAGGTCAGGAATTGTAGACCAGCCTGGCCAGCATGGTGAAACCCCGTCTCTACTAAAAATAAAAAATTAGCCTGGCATTGTGGCAGGTGCCTGTACTCTCAGCTACTGGGGAGGCTGAGACAGAAGAATCACTTGAACCGGGGAGGTGGAAATTGCAGTGACCTGAGGTTGCGCCACTGCCCTGCAGCCTGGGCAACAAAGAATGAAACTCCATCTCAAAAACATAAAATAAAATAAAAAATAGGAAGAGGTGTTGAAATACAAACTTTCTGCCACCAGACCTTAACTCTATTGCAGTCATTTTTCTCCCGCTCTTCCCCCGTCTCTCCCACTTCCTCTGAAGATTACCTTCCTCTCTCTCAGCATTTCTCTCTCAGTGTTTTTTTTTTCTTTTGGCATGCAAACATGCTCAAGTCTATGTTATTAAAAAAGGAAGAGAGAAAACATAAACAACTTCTCTTACACTCACTTCTCAACCCAAAGTTTGGCTTCAGTGCCCACCATTCCACTGAAACTGCTTCCCCAAGGGAGCTGTGACCTCCCTGCCCCTGAAATCCAGTGGATGCATTATTGGTTCCTTATGATTCTGGACTTGTTGCCAGTCTTGCACTGTTGACCACCTGTTCAGTGGCTTACATTACACAGTACTCTTCTGGTTTCCTTCCTGCCGCTATAGCTGTGGCTTTTCAGTCTCGTGGTCTTCTTTTCTTCCTTTTGCTTAAATATTAGTCTTCTTCTCAGTTGGTTCCCTCCTGGGACCCCTTCTCTCCTTATTCCTTCAAAGTCACCATCTCCAACACTGAACTTACTTTCTTTGTCCCAGTCCTATCTCCCAACCTGCCCTTCATCTTGTGTTCAGTGTTTCAGTAAGTGTCAGCTCCATATACCTTGTAACCTGGGCATGATCTTTAACTTCTTTCTCCTACCTCTCTCTGACTACGGCTAACTACTGGTCAAGTTTTGTCAGTTCCACCTCCTCACTATCTCTGGAATCTACATCCTCACTGCCCTACTCTGGTTCACGCCATCACTTCTTGCCTGGTATCCTTCAGTGGCATTGCAACTGGTCTCTACTTTCCTTCTGGTGTCCTTCTTCCTCTCAATCTATCCTCCATCCAGATTGAGCTTTCTACAATACAAATGAGTTATTTTCTCTCCCCTGATTTCAGCCTCTTGTTATCCTTTGGTTAAAAAACCCGTAACACATGACCCTCAGAGCCCTGTGTGGTGTATTTCTCATTCCTTCTTCAGCCTCAGCTCTAACTGTCCTTCCCAACTTTCTTTGGACAATTTGGAAACCTTTGTGCTCTTCCTGAGCCTGCACAGGTTAGTTGTCCTCCCGGACGCTTTCGTTCTTCTCCCTTGCCCAGTCATCTTTCTAGATCACCTCAGGCATCACTTCCTCTAGGAAGTCCAGGTGAGATTACCTTTCTGGGAGCCCTCTGCGCCCTGGCATTTGTCACACTGTGTTGTGATTTCCAGTTTGCCTATCCTTGTCACCCATTAGACAGCTCCTTGAAGGAGGGACCACAATTGTCTTAGTTCTTGTCACAGCCTCTGTGCCTCACACATTGCTAGACATGCAGTCCCTGCCCAAGAAATGTTTATGAGATGAAATAACTGTTTTGTTTTGTTTAATAGCATTTGTAAAGACAGTTATTAGCAATTTATAAAATGTACTCTTATTTTTTTGTATTATAACAAAGTTACTTCTAATTAAGTTTGGAAATAGATGATCAGAGCTATAGTGTCACTTTCATTGCTTTTATATTCCACTTTGTTTTCAGGCCATAGCAATTTCTTTGTAAAATACCAGTTATGACTATGACTATGACCATGACCATGATCCCCCTAATATTAGCATGTTACTTTGAAACAGAGCCATCTTCTAGGTCCATGTTAATATTCAAGATTATTTCAATAAAAGCTTCTAAGCTTCTTTTTTATTTCTTTCTTCTTTTTTTTTTTTTTTTTTTTTTTTTTTTTTTTAGATGGGGTCTTACTCTGCTGCCCAGGCTGGAGTGCAATGGCACCATCTCAGTTCACTGCAACCTTCACCATCTGGGCTCAAGAGACCCTCCCACTTCAGTCTCCTGAATAGCTGTAACTTCAGGCACACACCACCATGCCCAGCTAATTTTTGTATTTTTGTAGAGACAGTGTTTCTCCATGTTGCCCAAGCTGGTCTCAAACACCTGAACTCAAGCAATTCACCTGCCATGGCCTCCCAAAGTATTGGGATTACAGGCATGAGCCACCATGTCCAGCCTTAAAAAAATTACTACAAAAATTACTTGCCCTGTGTTTTCTTCAACATTTACTATAAGTAGGTCATCTTAGATAGAGATTTAACAAAATAAATACAAATTTTGAGATTTTTAGCAACTTTTTGGCCTAATACTAAAGTAAAATAATACTAAATTATTTGATGTTTGTCAGTATTTTAACCTTAAAATACCTTATTAAGAATAAAAAAGAATGTGTGGTGAGTCCATTTTAACTAGTCAGTCCAAAGCATGTATACTGTGGTTTCACTAAAAGTAAACTTTTTAACTTTTCTCATATCAGTGTTAGATAATCCTTTAAAATAGTTGACAGTTAAATAAAAGAACTACAATGCCCATTGGAACTCTGGTGTCTTTCCAAATAGTGATTTTTTTTTTCTTTTTCAAAATTTTGTGGATTTGGTCTCTGAAAGCTCATTTCATCCATTATATAAAAAAAGGTGATATGAAGAGGAGGAGCTTAAATATTTTAAATAACATTTGCATTAAAAAATTAATATTAGTTGTTTTAGGATTGCAAACTTATTTGGGCTGCTGATTTTAGGATTATATAATTCTTGTTTGCCTTTATTGTACAAAATGAGGGTCATCTCTAACAAAGCCACTGACTTACTTGACAGCTCTGGAGCCTCCCAGCTCAATTGCCTGGGATTTATACAAGATAAAATTACAGTGTGTGCAACAAACGACTCGTATCAGATGACACGAGAAAGAATGACCCAGGCAGAGGAGGAATCCCGCAACCGAAGCACAAAAGTTATCAAACCCGGTGGACCATATGTAGGTTTGTATAGATATCTTTCTTCCTCTTGCTGATTGATTGGAGTAATTCAAGATCACCATAGGTAAATACTAATATTAACTTAATGAAAACACAGGAACTAGTTTTTAGAACATTTTGGATAACATGGTGAGGAAAACAAAGTTATTTGTTCTCTTCAGACTGCCGGTAAATTGAAGAGCATATTTTAAAGTTTTATGCTTTCCTACCCATTGGCTACTTACTATTATTTTATAGTACTGGGATCTGGTCACATTACTGTGTGAAGTTGCAATCATGGTACCGTTGTGTTTTCTTTGTCACTAGGTGATGTAATTTCATGATGGATACTATGGTTCTTGTTTTGCCTTTTTGTAGGGCTATTTTTATAGTAAAATCTGTTAGTAGAATTTATGGGTTGATAATCTCATTGTAGGTTTTGCGTACATTTTCAGAGCATCTTTGTACAACAAGGATTTTTCATTACAAAAATATAAAATGTGCTTATAGCAAAGTATTACAGCAGAGCATTAGAGCGATACCTCTTTGGTTCCTCAGCTGTGACCCTCATCCTCATCTATCCTTTAATTAAGAGCCTACCCAGCCCCCATCATCAGCTCACTCAAGTGTCTATCAGATTGAAGGGAGGTAAGACCAGACTTGCAAGATGAGTCTCTCCTTTATGAGCAGTGATCCTAACAACTTTAAGGAGTCAATTCATGGTGACTATTAATAGTAATAGAATTATCAAGAGTGAGGATGAGCTCTTTGAGTCCTTGGTCAATTTAATAACACAAGTAACTCTATAGTAAATGATGAAAGCATATTAACTTAGAAACTTAAATGCTCACAAAAAGTCTCTTGAAGAACCAATCCCTTAACTAGCATCTTTCCAAGGTTTGGCTTCATTCTACTTCTGTATTTTCCCATTGCTGATCCAGCTACAGTACATTCAGCTTTGAGAAGCTCCACTAGTGTCTTTAATAAGTACTTCTTTGGAACAAAGCCAATTCTCCTGGGGCTTGGTGCTTAGCTTAGATACATTTAGTTTGGTTTAACAACAATTCATCCCCTCCCCAGATACCTGTACTCATGGGGCTTAGTTCCCTGCTTAGTAAGTTACTAGCAATGAGATTTTTCACCTTCTCTTTCCTGCTGAGTGAGGTAGCAACTTCCAACCTCCTTTCTTTCTCCTTTATCCTTAAAAGTAACTTAATCTCAAATTGGCTGAAAGTTAGGCTAAATCTCAAATTGTTTCTAAAACACACAAGATCTACCACACTTATATTTAATTACAAACTATGAGTGATCTGCCCCTGTTGCTTGGAAAATGTTGTTTTACTCTGCCCAGTACCACCATTTTATAAACAGTGAGGCAAATTGGTATGTTTGACAAAGGAATAGAAGACTGAAACCATCAAAACAATGTTTTCCCTTCCCGATATAACTAGCTGGAAAAAACCCTCCCCTTGATTTATTCCAAAGCTAGAAAATCAGTGATGATGACTGCACTTTTCTATTGAATGGTCCTTGGGTGTCATCTGTGCTCATGTGTTTTTGTTTTCAAAGAGTCAGGTACAGTTTGTTTGTAGCTTACACAACAGACTTCAACACCCCAAATCCCACAGTCCATATACTTACTAAAGGTACTGGGAATTTTAGACCTTGCAAAGTTTCTTAAAGGTACTACAAATAATTTACATACATTTTGGAGGTGACCACAGGAAATTTGAGGTTATCAGAGTTTACATGTGAACCATATTACACCTCCCCTCTGCTAAGAAGAGTTGGCCACCCTCTCTATACCCTCCTCTTCACCGCAGAGCCCTGCGGCAATCGCTGCCAATCCGGGCACTCTGTAGGCCTTTTCCAGTTTGCTTTGTCCTCAGTGTCCTAGCCACTCCTAGCACAGTGTTCTTCTCTGGTCATAAATCTTGGCATTAACCTCCTCAGCCTTTTATTCTCTAGGTCAAATAACCCCATCTCCTTTTATCTTTTCTTAATATGGCCTGTATCCCAACCCTTTAATTATTTTATTGCTCTCCTCTGGACTTCCTCCAATTCTTCACCTTAGAGTTCAAAACTGGGCACACTACTCTTAAAAGTTTGATCAATTCTGAATGCAGAAGAGCAATGGATTCAAGTATCTTGATTGGCATTTTCGTTGTCTATTTTGATTTTTTTACTGTACTTTGTTATGTCATGTTTTGATCTTTTTCTTTTAACCTTATTCATTGTCAGCCCTTTCCTATATATTGTTTTCCTTCCAGGCAGCACAGTTTGTATCTTCCTGCCTCTTTCAGTGTCTCCAAACTATCTGACTCATTCAGTTCTTTAAAATGTCAATCACCCTTCAATACTAATAAAACCCAGCATTTATTGAGTTCTTGCTGTGCACAAGGAATCTCGTAATCACCTTATGAAGAATATTATGATTCTCTCTGTATTTTATATACCAAATTGTTGGTATCACCAAATAGCAAATTGTATGAGTATGACCTTATTAACAAGTTCTGTGCTTTTTTTAAGACAGTAAGATATGCCCCTTTAATTAATAATTGACTATATCACATAAAGTGACACCAAAAGCTCACCTATGCCAGGTTAGAGGTAACTGCAGGACAAGGTTGTTTTCAACACTGTCAGCCTGGGTGGAGAACCAATGAGAAAAATGCTGATCCCACTGTGGCATGGTGGTACCATGATGCCAGCTGACACCTAGACTAGGGCAGAAGCCCAGTTTGAGGCAGTGAAGACTGTGTTCCTAGGGGTCACCTGGCCTAATCACCCAGAAATATGAATTTCTGCAACCCTCTTGGGGGCAGAAGAAACCAAAACCTATTTGCCTGGAGAGGAGCAGGAAAGGCTTTAACCTAGAAAACACTATTATCTTCAGTAATATTTTTACATCTAGTCATGACATTTATATCAGTGGTAAACAATATTGTATTATTATAATCCCTCTCCTTTGTTTAAAAGAAATCACTAATCACCACTGCTTCTAGTTCACTGATATTTTAAGTCTGCTCACTGACTTGTACCTAAAGTAATGGATATGTATTAAATTATGCATTTTTATATGTAGTAATATTTATTTAGTTATATAAAATAACCAGTCTAATTTCTAGGATTCTGTTTCTAGTTTTTCCAACTTCCAGCCCACCATCCTTATTATATTTTTATTTTCTACTCTTTATGAACAAACCTCCTTATTTTTGATGCCAGACAAATCATTTAACATCTTACTTTTCTCAAATATTAAAATAAAAGGGGGGGTATTTGAAGTAGACAACATCTAAGGTCGTTTACAGTGCTAACATTTTGTGAATGTTAAGTATATATATTTTGGTAGTAAAGTTTTTGAAAGAGTAGTCACAAATGCCAAGTGGTAGAGATTTCCCTTGCAGTGGATTATGTATTTAACCATGACAAAGTCATGTCATTGTCAAGAGTCTGCAGATGTTTTTAAAGCCTGAGTCTCTGTTGCCAGGGCTTCTGCTCAGGTTCCACAGAATGGAAAAACAACAGCAGAAAAGTACTGCAGTCCCTTCTGTCTCTCTGATGGACGTTAACACCTTCCTCTCAGATTGTTTACTCAGAGCCATTAGACAGGGATAAATACTTTTACCATCTCATATTAAATGGAGAATCTAGAATTGGACTCCTTGTTATAACGATTCAGTTGTAGTCCCAGACTACCCAACCCTGTCGGAACCACTGATGCTGTTTATATAAAGAGCCCAGGGAATTGATTAGCAGTTGGGTCTGGGAAGAGAATTAGGTTCTCCCACAGGTTTTATTAAAATGGCTTTTTCTGAGGCAAATATAAAAAATAAATCCTTTCTTCTGCCCACTTTGAACCTGATGTTTTCTTGCTTTACTTTTTCTGTTAGCATCTCAATTCTGTAAATACCTTTATTGCTTATGTTTTCTTCAACTGTAGCCTGTCTTTCCTTAAACCAGAGGACTCCTTCTTTGTTGAATAGGCACAAACAGGATGGGATGGTGAGGTAGCGAACAAGTGATCTTTGAGTATAATTCAGTGTCCAAAGTGGCTAAGTTGTTCTTTCAAACATTTGAATGAGATGTGTGTTACCCCATAACTGGCTGTCTAAAAGAAAAATGAGGTAAAGGGCAAAGTGAGTTGTTTGGTGGGTAAGGGATTCATGGAGAGATGACAGTCTAGCACTGGGCCCCAAGTAAGACTCCAATTATGTCTTTTCCTGGTCAGACCTTTAATTTCTTGCCAAATATCATATGTACATCCCTTTTAAGGGCAAAATTAGTGTCCTTTATTTGTGTCCTCCGTACGTGCTTTGGAGAAGCATGGAGATAAACCCAATAGACCTTGGAGACCTCCTAAGACAAGGATCGGAGGTGAATCAGAGGTACAGAGGAGGTAGGGCACCTGAAACACAGTGGCAGTACTGTCACTTTCTCTTTTTATTTTTATTGCCTTAGGATGAATTCATCCTAAATGACCAATCCTAGTGTGTGTAGCTTAGCTAACAAACATTCTCTGCCCATCTCCCTTCCCAGAGAGATAGAAGGGCTCCCCAGTTAGCTTGGTTTAGAAAAGAGTTAAACAAATTTCTTTTTGGTAAGACTTGTTAAGGAGGAGGGAGTGTGGAACTTACAGCATTTTTTAAACTTGTGACCTTGCCTCTATTTAAAAAAAATTTTTTTCTATTAAAATTTCAAGGAACACTAATATTTGTTAACACTGTTGCAACTGGTAAATGGTGGATTAAAAGGTTTGTTCTTGCTGCATTTTAAATTTCAATCTGTGTTCACACTCTGGCAGCCTGGCAATGTGGGGAAATATGTACTATGTTGATTCCTGCTCCTCTGCTTACTTGTTCTCTTGCTGTCATTCACTTAGTCATTAAATACTGACAAAACACCCACTGCCTTGCCCTCATGGAGCTTATAGCCTAACACTAAGCAACAGTAAACATTAGGCATTTGTTCATAAAACCTTTTTTGCAAAGACTTACAGGCAGGAAAATTAGGTATTAAATCACAGAACCTCCCAAATGCTAAGTGAACACTTTACCTTTTGAGCATATCCCATTAAAAGCCTCAGTTTTCTCATCTGTGAAATGGGGACAATGCCTGTCTTTTCAGGTTATTGTGAGACCTAACGAGATAACATGCATGCAGCTTTTAGCACAATGTCCCCCACATAATTGGTGTATTAGTTTTTTTCCCATCTGACATTGATCCAGTTGTCTCTAATTTAAGAAAAATACAGAAACCCAATATGAATCTATCTCTACAACTCTAATTATAACTTAATAGTTTTTCTTATCATTAGGTAGTGTCCCCTTAATGTTGAGTTCCTTTGTTGTGTAATAGTTTGATTTTTGCAATTGGTTTTGTACAGATAGTAAAGAAACATACCAGCCAGTAGAGGTTTCAGTTTGAGAGCATTCATCTTTTTTCCCTTACTCGAGGTAGGATGGAGTCAAAACACATAGGCCCTCTGGCCAGGCCGGGGGAGCCCAGCATGGACAGAATTACTGTTTAGTAAAGCTCCTAGTTGTTATTTTGTTCCTAATGCAGTTGTCCACGTTGTATGTTATTACAAGTTCTTCCCCTTCTTTAACTAGAGGGTGTAGAGTTGGGGCTTAGTGTGTCCTAAACAAGCTAAAAGACTCCACCTGTAAAATCGTAATAATGAGAGTCTCATACAGTTTCATGCTACTTTTTGTCCCTTCAGCAAGGAACGGTTGCTGGGATTGTCAGTGACCAGGCATGTCTGGATAGCTTCACACATACACATAATACCCCGTTCCCCTCAGCCCACACATGTTCTAGAAGTAGCGACTTGCCCAGTGGCAGTGTTTAGTCTAAACAGCAAATGGGTTAACCACATGAACAGCACTGGCCCATGCAAGAATTGTGTGAAGGCCTCCTTTGTACCATTTTCCATTTCTCTAACTCACATGTGTAGTCTCAGCACTGCAGAGGATAGATTTGTTTGTGCCCTCTGAGATTGGTTGGTTGGTTGGTTAGTTTTGTTTTATGAATCCTAAAATTTGTCATGGCCTGTTTAAAAAAAAAAAGAGTATCACTAGTGGATGCCTCATGATTTTAACCTCCACCCACCTTGTGGCTTTTGAACCTGTGAAATTACTAAGGTTATGCCCAAGCTCAGCCAAGACTGTCTTCTTAGAGAGATCCGACAGGTATTTCTTACATTTCATCATGATCACTGTATTATAGGTTGCTTTTCAGAAATGGCATATATTTATTTAAGGTATAAGTTATCAAGTCTGTTGTTACAGTTTATGTCACTAGTTCTTATCTTTGTGTAGCTAAATAACCAAAATACATGTATAATACATATTTCCAAGAAATGATTTTATTAAAATAATTTCTAATTCAAATTTTAGGCATTTAAAATGCTTTCTGTTTACATGCCTTCTTTAAGACTGAAATAAAGTGGCCTTTATTATTATTATTTCCTCTAGAAATGAAGAGGTAACTAAATCAGAATTATGGAAACTGAGATGCTCATATTGTAACCCACAAATGTGTAACAATGTCATTTCCACTGGACTTTAGGGAAAAGAGTGCAAATTCGGAAAGCACCTCAAGCTGTTTCAGATACAGTTCCTGAGAGGAAAAGGTCAACCCCCATGAACCCTGCAAATACAATTCGAAAGACACACAGCAGCAGCAGTGTCTCTCAGAGGCCATATAGGGACAGGGTGATTCACTTACTGGCTCTGAAGGCCTACAAGAAACCGGAGCTACTTGCTAGACTCCAGAAAGATGGTGTCAATCAAAAAGACAAGAACTCCCTGGGAGCAATTCTGCAACAGGTGAGGACAGCTGGAGAGAGGTGCTTCCTGCTTACCTTCTTGTTACAAAGTTAATTTAAAAAGGCTTGTTGTCATTATTATCATTATTGAGATAGAGAAATTTCAGGATTATTTTGATCAGTGGTATATGAAATACAACTCCTGAATATTAAGTTAAATCATCTTATTTTAGGCACTTAATTAAAAACCAGTTGAAATGTGAGTATTGTCTTTATTTGAGACCAACAAATTTTGTTCTCAAATTCCATTAAAAAGAAAACAAGATTTTATTATCTGTTTTTAGTCTTGAATACACTAAAGTATTGCCTTAATTTGTAATGGTTATTGTCGGTGAAGTTGTGCAATGAATTCTGTTGGCCTTTGATTGGTATAAGCCAGAATATTTTTGCCTATTAAATAGTTTAAAATGTATCTTGCCCCACATACTTTGTGCTGCCCTATTACTCTGTCTTTTTCTGCCACTGTGTGTGCCAAGATCAGTCAGTTGTTTGCATAAAAGGATATAAAATTGTAATGGATTAGCAGTGATCCTGTACCTTATCACAAGCTTTAAAGATCAGTGGTTTGTCAGACTTTAACCGCCTGTATTTTTTTTCCTTCCTTCCTTCCTTCCATCGATCTTTCATAAAGGTTTGTGAGCATTCAGATCCACCATAAATAGTGGTCCGCCTCTTTTATTTTTTCTAAAGAAATAACATTTCCAAAGAAGTTATTCTAAATTTCATAATTAAAAAAAAAAACCTTACAAGTTTTCATCTGTTATTCAAAGAGTAATACTTTGAAGTATATTTTATTTATCCATTATCTCTTACATCCACCACACAATACTAAATATTATGAAAGGGTAAAACCATTGTCTCCAATTCAGGTTTAGTCAGTCCCCAAGGTATCGCAATCAGTCTTAAGTATCTTTATTAAATCCTTTAGCACTTTTTGGAAATAATTTAAATCCATATGTCACATAGCAGTTTTAAGAGCTCAAAAGAAAGGATGAGAGAATAAATGAGAATGACAGTGTGTGTGTTCCGTTTGATATTTGGAGAAGCAGTCACAGTCAGGTTAAAAATCACAAAACATTTGGTAACCGCATCCCCAGAAAGGTTGTGAATTACCTTCTCGGTTTGATAATGGAGAGGGCAAAATGCAGAGGCGGTTCGCACATAGACTACTACTGATATATGGCAGTAGTTTTGTGATTATGTATATACATATAGATATCTAAATACATATGTACGTGTGTGTGTGTGTGTATGTATCTAAAAGTGCAGATATACTTTATCCCCAAGCAACTGAGGCATGAGAGTTATTAGTGTTGATCATTTGGTAGAATCTAGAGCATCTTCTCATCCTGGTAACATATTAGAATCCTTTGGGTAGCTTTTAAAACATGTCAGTGCCTGAACTCCACCCAAGCCCAACAAAAGCTAAATATCTGAATGTGGGACCTAGGCACTCATATTGTATATGGCCCTGATGATTCTAATATTTGAGCTGAAACCACTGGCCTACTGAAAACACAGATAGAAGGGCTAATAACATCTACCATTTTTTTAGCATATACTATGTGCCAGGCACAGTGCTAGGCATTTCACATGCACGATCTCATTTCATCCTTACAGGGAAGATAACAAAGGAATATTCAGAACTTTGACATAAACCAATTATATCTAAGTTCCCTTTCCTGAGCATAGCTCGCAGCTAACAAGAAAAATAAAATGATTTTGCTCCAATAAAACTGACCAAAAGTAGGCACCAGAGAAAAAGAGAAAGAGCAGCAAGATATACAAATCATCCCAAAATTGATTATTCTGTCCCACACAAACTAGTTGGAAAACAAGTTACCTAAAATAACAGTTATGCTTTGTCTGTGCCAGTAGAGATAATTTGCTTATTTGTTAGTTACACAGTAATTTTCAGAACCCTGTGGACATTATTAATTCATCAAAGTAATAGGTTATTAAAATAAACTAAGATGTTGGCTCCCAGTAAAATTTGAAAGATTGTACCTAAATTTAAAAATGTTTAACATCCACCAAGAAATTTGTTTATTGCTGTTTATTATTAAACTGATATGTATTAATAAAGCCTTTTTTTTCTTAGAATGACTTTTTATGGAAAAACTAAATTTTAACATCAGAAACTAGTTACAGTTGAATGTTTCAAGCTTAACATTTAGATATTTGACTCAAGCTGAACATTCATTCATTCAATTCAATTTATTAAGTGCCTACAATGTACCAGACACTGTTTTAAATGCTGGAATCCCCAAGTGACCCCAACAGAAACCCAGCCCTCATGGAGCTTATTCATGAGACAATTTCAGGTCAAATGGGATGTTGAAAGGAGCTGGGGAAGGGATCAACTATGTGGAGAGATCAGGGAACCTTTTCTCACATGGCTACATTTTAAATGAAATGATGAGGGAAAGACAAGAAGATGAGTCAGCACTTGTAGGTGGGTTCAAGACAGAGTCCAGAGCAGATGGAAGAGGGAGGCAGAGGTTAAATCCCAAAGGATTTTTTTAGGCCGTGGGCAAGAAGCTTACGTTTTATTTTGAGTGAGATGGGAACTCATTATGGTTTTAAAAAAAGATATGATATTATCTAATTTATAAGTTTAATAAGATCACCCAGACTCCTACAGCAAGAATGGCTTGGAGGGGCAGGAGTAGAGGAGAGAGACTACTTAAAGAGGCAAACATTTTGTGATATGACTTAGTAATGGTTGGGTGTAGGGAGACAATGAGGGGAAGAATGGAATCTGTGATAATGGCTAGCTTTTTGTCTGAGCAACTGAATGGATATTGAGCCATTGTCTGAGATGGGGAGGGATGGAAAAGGAGTAGGTTTAAGGGGGAGAAGAGAATCAAGAATTCTGTTTTACATAGACTATATTCGGAAGATGTCTATTAGACATATCCAAGTGGAGATAGATGTCAATAGATAGTTGTATATAAGGGTGTGGTTGTCAGAGAATACTTGGGGCTAGAGTTATAAATTTAGGAATTAGCAGCATATATATCAGGTATTGAAAGTCTTCAAACTTAATGAAATCGTCTTAGGAGGAAATGAAGAGAATGAGGAAAACGGAGCAGAAAACAGGCACTGAGCACTTCAGCATTTCAACATATAGAGGACTGAGAAACAGAAACTTAAAAAACAAAGGTCCTGGGCCTGGCACAGTGGCTCATGCCTGTAATTCCAGCACTTTGGGAGTCTGAGGTCAGCAGATCACAGGGTCACAAGTTCAAGACCAGCCTGGCCAACATAATGAAATCTCATCTCTACTAGAAATACAAAAATTAGATGGGTGCTGTAGCAGGCACCTGTAATTCCCACTTCTCGGGAGGCTGAGGCAGGAGAATTGCTTGAAGCCAGGAGGCAGAGGTTGTAGTGAGCTGAGATTGCACCACTGCACTCCAGCCTGGGTGACAGAGCAAGACTTCATGTCAGGGGAAAAAAAGATCCCAAGGGAGGAGGAAACCAAGAGAATATCCTATTACAGAAACCTAGAAAACAGATTGCTCTGGGGGTGGGGTATTATTATGTGTAGTACTAGGGGTAAGAGCAAATGGAAGACATTTTGGCTCATACCTACAATCCCAGCACTTGGGGGGGCCAAGGGAGCATTGCTTGAGCTCAGGAGTTTGAGACCAGCCTGGGCAATATGGTGAAAACCCTTCTCTACAAAAAATGCAAAATACAAAAAACTAGCCGAGCATGGTAGTGTCCACCTGATCACCTGAGCCCAAGAGATTGAGGCTGCAGTCACTCCAGCCTGGGTGACAGAGTAAGACCTTGTCTTGAAAAGAAAAGAGAAAAAAGAGTAAGAAGAAAGAAAAGAAAACTGATGGATCATGGATTGCATTTATTCCACTTCAAGAAATCTGATATTATCCTATATTAACTTATTTGCTAATTTGAATTTTAAGATAAACCTACTCTTTTCTTCTTTATAGCAACATTAATGTTAGAATAGTGTTCAGCTAACCTGTGAGAAGCATAAACTATCATTATATTTGATAGTACTTTTAAAAGACATAGAAAGAATGATCTATTCCAGTAGGAAGTGATAGGCAAGAATAATTTTCTCCTAGCCTTAAAAATTACTTTTGGTTTGGCACATGAACCCATATGTTTGTGTAGTTAGTTAATGGCTAAGCCCTGACACACTAGGAATTGCAGTTAAGGGATAAGAAAATGTTACACTTCAGAATAAACTTGCTGACTAACAATAGTAATTTAGGGGTTCTTTAGGCGCATGTTTTCATTTATTGGTTTGGGGAATTTCAAGGACTTTGAATAAGTGGTTCTTCAGGAGAACTGGCAGAAAGAAGAAGCAAGCATGGTTATCCAAAAAAAGACAGACAGGGTTATCAGAAGTGATACTATTTATGATGTAAAAGTTTTTGTTGATGACTGAAAGTTTATAACCCAACATTTGGGCACTGTTTGGTTTCTACTTAATACAAGTGATTTTTATTGTGGTTCAAAAACCAAACCACTGTTTGGTTTCTACTTAATACAAGGATTTTTATTGTGATTCAAAAGTAATGGACTCTGCCCAGAAGTAAATAAGGATGTTAGTAATATCGTAGTCCTTATGCATGGTTTCGCTTTCTGGGATTTCAGTTACCCACGGTCAACTATGATCCAAAAGTATTAAAAGAAAAATTTCAGAAAAAAACATTTTGTTGGTTTTAAGTTGCACATTGTTCTGAGTAACTTGATGAGACCTCACATTGTCCTGCCTAGGATGTGAATTATCCCTTTGTCCAGCTTTACACTGTAGCTGCTACCCACTCATTAGTCACTTAGTAGCCATCTTGGGCCATTATTAAGTACAATAAGGGTTACCTGGACACATGCACTGCGATACCACAGCAGTGGATCTGATAACCCTTTATATGTCCCCCATTAGTCACTAGCTGTCTCCATTTTCAAATCGACTGTTGTGATATCACAGTGCTTGTGTTCAAGTTACCCTTATTTTACTTAGTAATGGCCCCAAATCGCAAGAGTAATCATGGCCAGCATGTTGGCATAATTGCTCTATTTTATTAGTAGTTACTGTTGTTAATCTTTTACTGTGCCTAATTTATAAACTATCAGGTATGTATGTATAGGAAAAAACAGTATATATAGGGTTTATTACCATCAGAGTTTCTAGGCACCCACTGGGGGTGTCGGACTGTATCCTTTGAAGATAAGGAGGGGACTACTGTACAACTGTTTTGGATTCCTTTGACTAAAATAATTGATTTTTTAAAATCGCATTTTTTCCTAATATGGGCTTATTGTTTGATTAGAAATATTAAAAATGCAATGGCCATTCAGGGAAAAAAAAAACATTAAGCTGTATATATAAAGTTTTAATCCCCAAAATGAAGTTAATGGCATTTATTGAGGTCTGGCATATAATACAAACTAGCTGTCCCTTTGGGTCAATTGATGTAATTATTTTCAGTATGAATCCTAAAGGTTGCCTGTTTTAGGTTAGGAGATGATAATAAAAATACCTAATGCTCTGTTTTTATACCTCATACCAGGTAGCCAATCTGAATCCTAAGGACCTCTCATATACTTTAAAGGATTATGTTTTTAAAGAGCTTCAAAGAGACTGGCCTGGATACAGTGAAATAGACAGACGGTCATTGGAGTCAGTGCTGTCTAGGTGATTTCTCTTTTTCTTGCTTTAAAAAAAAAAAATTCTATAAAAATTAAAGAAGTAATTATTTTAGTCATTGTTATTTTAGTGTCAAGGTGGGAAAGAAAAGCAAGGTGAGCTTTCCATCATGAACATTTTTAAATTATCTCCATAACACATAACATGTTTGTCCTTTACAGAAAACTAAATCCATCTCAGAATGCTGCAGGCACCAGCCGTTCAGAATCTCCTGTATGTTCTAGTAGAGATGCCGTATCTTCTCCTCAGGTATTTCATAACCTTATAGAATTATAGACCTGACATAGACATTAGGGGTCACTAATCAGTTCCTCTGATGTATAAGTGAGGGAGATGAGGCCCAGAGAAGCTGCACAGCTTGCCTGCCCAAAGCCAGCTGGTTGTGGCTGAGCTTAGCCTAGAATTTAGGTCTTGGCTTCCAGCCCAGAACTCTCTCTACTACACAGCACTGTTTGTCAGGGTACTTAATGTCTACCTTGGTTTCCATTTTTAAAGTTTACATTTTGTTGTAAGATTATCTACTTTCCAATTTGGTCACTAACTAGAAGACTTATCCAGTCCCATACAATTATCAGATTATATGGAAAATTGAAGAGATTTAATTTTGTCTGGGAACATGTTCCAGAAGAATATTTTAGGGGGAAGTGGATTTACAATCAGCAAATAAACAAAAATTATGGCATGTTCCCATGCTTTCTTAAAGCCCTTTTCAATTGGATCCTTATCAGAGTACTCCCAATCAGATTCTTCTCCAGTTTAGAGTTTTCCCCAAGAGATTCAGCTCATCCTAGTAAAAGGTGAGAAGGTCCTAGGCAGTACTAGAGTGAAGACTGCCTGCTTCTTAGCTGACTGGCCAACTTCAGAACTCTCTCAGTGTTCTGGGTGCTTTTGACAGACACTGGGATGGCCTCCTCACCCCAGTAGTGCTGACACAGCGTCCTGCCTCTCTCTCTGTGAGAGACCCTACTCCCAAGAATTAGTGAGAGGCCCACAGATGTGTGGAGAACACTAAGCATGCCCTGGGCAAATGGCCATTCACACATCCAAAAATATTAGAAACCTATTGTGATGAACAGAGGGGAAACAAAAAAGAAAAAGGAAAACAGTTCTGTTCTTGCATATACAGTGTCTATGGAAGTCTCACTTTTAATGCCAACTATTATGAAACTACTTCTACTCTGATCAAATTATATACTGGGTGCCAAATAGTGTTAAATTGAAAACAGAATAAAGTAATGAGTTGATTACCATTATTTTCTTTCAAGCCAAAATACAAGCCACAGCATTACATTTAAGCATAAATGTGAATTTATATTTTGTACTTTTCAACTATCTAAATTTCCTTTTTAACTTAAATACTATTATTGTGGTTGACAGATTGGGCTACTATTACCATGATTTTTTTTTTAAGTACTTCCACCTAATTTTAATTAGGCCAGTTATTAAGACCTATTTTCCAATCTGGTGAAGACATATGTAAGGGTAAAAAAAAAATTAAATAGCATTTCAACAGTGATAGAGATAGTTGGAGAAACTACTCTGAAAGTGCTGGCTGTTCCCACTTTAAGACAGGTGGAATGATAAATGACAGCCAAAATATTCTTAACTGGAGCATTTTAGCCCATCAAAGATTAAAATAAGTGTGGGCTATTGCCCTTTACCTAGCTATGTTAGTTCTCACAGAGTCAAATGGGACAAATTGCTTTCTCTCATTTAATATAACTAGGTTAACCATGGCCAGCAAGGAGGGTGACTGCCTTTGTTTAACACTCTCCCAAGTGGTATAATCCACATATATCAGCATAGCCTCACTTGGAACTTAGGGTAAAGCTGTGTGATCAGAAAGAATTTAGTAAGCACTCTGAGAAACATTTGCCAGATTCTGCTTTTTGACATTAAACATGAAAATTTATTTCACGATTGGTTTTATGTTGTTGTTGTTCTGGTTTAGTTTCTGTTTGGGTGGGGATTTTTGTTTTGTTTTGTTTTCTTTTGCTTAAGTGTGAAGAAAGGTTAACATAACCCTGGTAATAGACTTAAGTATGAGTAAGGTTACTTAGTTGTTTAATCCCATACATATATTGAATTTATTTAATTCTAGTGCAAACTGGCTCACTTTTTTCCTTTTCCCTCCCCTAGAAACGGCTTTTGGATTCAGAGTTTATTGATCCTTTAATGAATAAAAAAGCCCGAATATCTCACTTGACGAACAGAGTACCACCAACACTAAATGGTCATTTGAATCCCACCAGTGAAAAATCTGCTGCAGGCCTCCCGCTGCCCCCTGCAGCTGCTGCCATCCCCACCCCTCCACCACTGCCTTCAACCCATCTGCCCGTCTCACATCCTCCTCAGATTGTAAATTCTAACTCCAATTCCCCTAGCACTCCAGAAGGCCGGGGGACTCAAGACCTACCTGTTGACAGTTTTAGTCAAAACGATAGTATCTATGAGGACCAGCAAGACAAATATACCTCTAGGACTTCTCTGGAAACCTTACCCCCTGGTTCAGTTCTACTAAAGTGTCCAAAGCCTATGGAAGAAAACCATTCAATGTCTCACAAAAAATCCAAAAAGAAGTCTAAAAAACATAAGGAAAAGGACCAAATAAAAAAGCACGACATTGAGACTATTGAGGAAAAGGAGGAAGATCTTAAGAGAGAAGAGGAAATTGACAAGCTAAATAACTCCAGTCCAAATTCCAGTGGAGGTATTTTACCTTTGTAAAAGTACTGACTACATGTTAGATGAACTGGAAGTGCATGCTATCATGAGTTTGAAATTATACAGTTTATAATTAGTAATCCTTTTTTAGCAAATGCTGTTTCATTATTATTTAGTGTTGTGCTTTTGAGCAGTTTTTTTTTTTTTTTTTTCATTTTATAGCAGTTGTTTTCAGTCTCTTTCGGCCAATTATTAAACATGGTTTCTATATTAATAAGAATGGCATTTGAAAATAACTCTGTCACACTTCAGAGACTTACTTTTGGAAGGTAGACTTTTGACATTCTTTTCCATATCTGTTATGATATCGTGCAACCTCAACATGACCTATTATATGCCATTCTTGAACTGATTTAACCAGACATACAATTCACAGCAAGAATATTCATTTCCTTCTTTCTCAATGAAACAGGGTCACCTTGCTTTAATTAATATTAGCACAGGGGAAATGTCAACTTTTTAATAAATCAGGTGAGATAAAATTTCATTTGCAGATCCATAACATCATCTTTATTTAGAATGAAAACACTTTGTTTTTTGCACAGCTATTAGCTAGTGTTTGCTTAATAAATCTTAAGGATTGAAGCTTTTTACCCCAATTTTGAGAGTCCTGTTTTAGTGAACTAACATCAATTGTTATTTGTAAAATTAACCATTTCAAGCTTTAGGAGCTTAAATGCTAAATATCTAGACATCCAAAGAAACTTAAAGCTTTACCTCTAAAGGAAAGAGGTAATTCATAAAAAGCCTGCTTGCCTAAGATGTCCTGAGTGTTAAAAACTGACAGAATTAGATTTTTCTTATTTAAAAATATGTCCTCTAAAACTTAATGCCTTGCATGCTAGCACATAGAAGATCCAAGTTCACCATTTGGCATTGCTGCCAATTTTGAACCCAGAATAGCTAAGGCAAAATTCCCTGGGAAACTATGGCTTTGGAAAAATTACTTTAATGAGTAGAGTTATAAGGAGAGTTGTCTTTCTGTATTTTGCTCATAATTCTGAAAGTCTGTAATCCTTAGATTTTGTCTTTCTGTATTTTGCTCATAATTCTGAAAGTCTGTAATCCTTAGATTTAATCTTTGCCATATGAGAGAAGCTATTTTCTTTTAGTGGTACTTCCAAAGAAGCCTTTGCAGAATAATATGATATGATACATTGCTTTTATTGATCTAGACTGGATACATTGCATGTCAAAGCATTTCTGTTTAAATATTTCAATCAATATAATACTATGTAATGGCACAAAAGATAGGTGTAAGCTTTTTCCCTCGACACTCCTGTAGTTGAATTTGTCAGGTCAGGAAAAGAAATTAAGAAGTAGAACTCTGTGTTCAGAGTTCGTAAGCCACTGGGTAAACTGCACTCTCCACACTTTCTACCATCAGGTGGTGATTCTGAGTCATAGGCTAGAGACAGGAAAACCGTATTTCAGTATGTTGAGATCTACATCAGAGTTTCAAGTATTCTCAGAGTTGGAGACCTGGAGAAGCAAACTTATGTCTCTTTGAATCCTTTACTAAAGATATAGTAACTTTCAGAACCAGTTGCATAATCACAAATTTAGGAAAACTCCAGACCCACATCTGCATGTTTTGGGACTTATCTGGTATCTGTAGCAGAAGGGAAGCCAGGTGACTTGCACTCAATGCCTTTCTCTTTAAGACTCAGGCTATCGTAAAAGCGTGTTCTTTTACCCAAGCATGAATCAAATATATTTATAGGTGAGCAGCATGCACTCAGAATCTATGTATAATATTTGCTTAGGGTACTTTGTTCTTTAAAATATTAAACCAAGAAATTATCTAATATGCACTTTCATTTTATATGTTTTGCCAGTGGGTATGATTAGGGTTTGAGTTATCAGTTTAACCCTATTCTGAATGATAAAAAATTACCAAAATAAAATATCTAAACATATCCACTGGACATGGTGCATTTAAGCAAATGGAATACTGAAGGATTTACATACCTGCACTGTGTAGCCACAATGTTTAGCACTTCTTTTGTCCTTAAAAAAAAATCTGCTTAGTGTTATGAGTTCTATAGATTACAGGAATATAAACTGACATTCAATAATACCTTATTTTAAATTACTTTAAACCAATGGGAAAACTTCCACCCAGTTTCACTGTCTGCATACAAAAAAGAGAGGCAATATAAATACAGTGACCAAAGCAGTCTGCTACCTGACTCTATTGTCTCATCCGCCTTGTTTGAATCCCATGAAAAGTAGATGTTGATGTAAAATTTGTATCTCCCATTGTCTGGCTGCATCTGCCACCACAATCCTTGAATTGCTGGGCAGATGCCACAACTGTTGTTGAAAGAATAGAAGATTGACCTTGGGTTAAGATGGAATTTCTTTATTGTGCAGACACTGCAGTAGCCACGGTGCTTTAAATGCCTGGCGTCGGTTCTGCTGGCGCTGGTCATAGGGCCTCTATTGTTCATGTTCAATTGTATTCCTAGCTCACTGTTGCTTATTGAGATGGAAGAATAGAATTTGAGGAAAAGTGTTCCAGATGTTTCTAATCTATTTTAGAATTACAGGCATTTGATAACCTTCCTGGTTGATGAATGCTCTGATTTTGTTTTTTTGGTTTTTTTTCTTTGTAGGAGTTAAAGAGGATTGCACTGCCTCCATGGAATCTTCAGCAATTGAACTCCCAGATTATTTGATGTAAGTTCATATGTCTGCCAATGGAGAGAGCAGTTTAATTTTAGAAAGTTTGCAAATTCTTTTCCCATAATTTGCAAATCAGAAAAGTAAGAAGTTCTAGAAATAGAGTCCTGGAGCCACCCCTGCAATTGAAAAGCTGCCATTAAGCCTGCTTGTCCCAAATCTACCCTTGTCTGCATGAGCAGGTTGTGCCTCCCCCCGCTCTGAGCTGTGTTCGTTGGCCTTTAAGTATAGAGAAGCCTGTTCTTTGTTCCAGGGCCAGGCTAAGCATTTGATTGTGGAAGATTTTAGGGATCTGACTCTTCAAAGCTGACAGTCTGTCAATGCACAGTTATTCACTTGGGCCCCCCAAAGGGATGGTTTATTACTGACAAAGTGCTTGAACCTCTGTACATAATAATATAAAGTGTAAAGATAGATTTTTATTTAAGTAAAGTTCTTTCCTCAAATTAATTTTTAGAGGAGAGAATAGTAAACTCTGATCATTTCAATTTAGTAATGGTTATATTTTTCTTGTTATGACAACAAGTTGCTAAATGCTGAGCTGGGGACATTTTTGTAACTGGTTATCACAGAAATTATAACTTGAACACATAATTCTAGCTTTTTTACAGAATAAAAGGCTTCTGTAAGAAGAAATAATTAAGTTGCAAGAGCCTGGAAAAATGGAGAGGGAAAGAGCAAACAAATATGACTTTGGCTAGCTTTGAAAATGAACAAATGTGCAAAATAGCTAGAATGTAGAAGGGAAAATTGAATCTAGGCTGTCTGAACATTTTTTTCTATTAAAAGCATCTCATGATGGACAGTGTTAAACTATGCTGTTTAGCCCTTTTCATTTCCAGAGTAGAGATCATTTTAGCTTTAAAACGTGTTACTCCTGCTTAACAGTAGTGTGAAAGCTATACTTATTGGGGAATGATATAGTATGAAACCATAATGCTGGTTATCATCTCTTAACTAACAGGAACTCGAGAAACCTTGCTGAGTACCCTCTCATCTGAGGTAGTGTATGGTTTTAGAGTTCTGTAGGAGAGTCTTGAAAGGCAGCTATCACCTACCACTTAGTTGGCCCAGGAAGGGTCACTTGTCTGCAGCCAGGCTTCCAGGACAGCCTCTGGCTCTGCTGCTGAGGGGGTTCACCTCTTTAATTGCAAACCACTTCTCCTTAGAACTTTTAAATGTCAGCCCCTTGAGTAATAGCTGCCAATGCAATGCTCGTCCTTTTTGATGGATTTTGAATTATTTTTTATAATAGTGACATCTACTTATTATATATGACAAAATCATGTGGGAGAACTAAAAAATAATGCTAAACTTTTCCCCATGGATTCAAGGCTATTGTTGTTTTGCCAGGTTCATTAGTTAATCACCTCCCTCCTTTCCCCCCCGCCCCCCACCATCACCAGATAGAGTTTTGCTCTTGTTGCCTAGGCTGGAGTGCAATGGTGCAACCTCAGCTCACTGCAACCTCCGACTTCAGGGTTCAAGTGGAGCCTCCCAAGTAGCTGTGATTACAAACACCCACCACCATTCCTGGCTAATTTTTTGTATTTTTAGTAGAGACAGGGTTTCACCATGTTGGCCAGGCTAGTCTTGAACTCCTGACCTCAGGTAATCCACCTGCCACAGCCTCACAAAGTGCTGGGATTACAGGCATGAGCTACCACACCGGCCTTAATTCCATATTTAAAAGGTTTTTTCAGATTACTTATCTAAGGATGGTTCCTGGATCCATCTTAGTGCAATTCTGTCTGTCTTCATGTTTCTAGTGCTATGTGACTGTTTGCTTAATTTATTTAAATAAAGGCAATTCATATTAACCCAAAACTAGTCTTATATAAATACAGCAAATTTTCTAAAAATGGTGAGAAAGCATGGATTTTCAGAAAAATTACCAAAAATACAGAACTTAAGTTGCCTCATAAGAAAACTGAAGGGACATCCTATAAAACCTAAATGATCAACCTGTGAATAATTCATACTTAACCAAAATATTTCTAATTTTTATGCAGTAAGAATACTTTTGCTTGTAGTTGTTAAGCTATCAAAACTGATTAAAATTTTTTCCATCACTGCATAAAGAGCCAACTTTACAGGGAAATGCGTTTCCTTAAAATGCCAGTGTAACCAAATAATCTCTTCTATCATAGCAACACAATTGTTTTTTTTTTCTTCCTCAAGTGTTTATTAATTTTTTTTTATTGTACTTTAAGTTCTGGGGTATATGTGCAGATCTTGCAGGATTGTTGCATAGTACACACATGCCATGGTGGTTTGCTACCTCCATCCCCCTGTCACCTATATCAGACATTTCTCTCAATGTTATCCCTCCCTACCCCTCCGAATGTCCCTCCTCTAGCCCCTTACCCCTCAACAGATCCCAGTGTATGATGTTCCCCTCCCTGTGCCCATGTGTTCTCATTGTTCAACACCCACCTATGAGTGAGAACATGCAGTGTTTTGTTTTCTGTTCTTGTGTCTGTTTCCTGAAAATGATGGTTTCCAGATTCATCCATGTCCCTACAAAGGACATGAACTCATCCTTTTTTATGGCTGCATAGTATTCCATGGTGTATATGTGCCACATTTTCTTTGCCCGGTGTATCATTGATGGGCATTTGGGTTGGTTCCAAGTCTTTGCTATTGTAAACAGTGCCACAGTGAGCATACATGTGCATGTGTCTTTATAATAGAATGATTTATAATCCTTTGGGTATATACCCAGTAATGGGGTTGCTGGGTCAAATGGAATTTCTATTTCTAGATATTTGAGGAATCACCACACTGTCTTCCACAATGGTTGAACTAATTTACACTCCCACCAACAGTGTAAAAGTGTTTCTATTTCTCCACATCCTCTCCAGCATCTGTTGTCTCCAGAGTTTGTAATTATCACCATTCCAACTGGCATGAGATGGTATCTCAATGTGGTTTTGATTTGCATTTCTCTAATGACCAGTGATGATTTGCATTTCTTCGTATGTTTGTTGGCCTCATAAATGTCTTCCCTTGAAAAGTGTCTGTTCATATCTTTCGCCTACTTTTGAATGGGTTTGTTTGTTTTTTTCTTATAAATCTGCTTTAGTTCTTTGTAGATTCTGGATATTAGCCCTTTGTCAGATGGGTAGATTGCAAAAATTTTTTCCCATTCTGTTGGTTGCTGGCTCACTCTGATGACTGTTTCTTTTGCTGTGCAGAAACTCTTAAGTTTAGTTAGATCCCATTTGTCTGTTTTGGTTTTTGTTGCCATTGCTTTTGGAGCAACACAATTGTTGACCAGTTTGGTATATTCCCTAAGGAAATTATTAAATAAAATACTGAAGGTGTGATTTTGAGGAAGCACAATAAATATATAACAAATTAAGTCTGAGTTTCAATATCAGTTTAACTACGTTGCTTATATATGCTTATCCCTAGGGACCTCTTTTTATTCCGGGGCTCCCTCTGGTGTGTAGTCAGGACAGCCCATGCCCAGGAAGGGCTGCTTCACTGCTTGGCTGGCAGTGTTTCTTTTACAGCTAAGACACCAGGAGGGCAGGTTTACATCAGCAGACTATCACTGTCTCAATTACTCTTAGAAAATTAAACCTCTGCACTGTCTAACTCAGCATGAATAAAAATATTAATGAGGACACTAAGTTTGCTCACTGCATCACTTTTCTCACATTTCCTGCTAGGCATCTGTGATATTAGCAATTTAAATAAACTGATGAGCTTATATAAGACCATTTGGAGAGGACTGAACTCCAAGATTTTGTGGCAGTGAAGAATATATGTGTACCTTTAGGAGGCATCCTGAAGCTCCTGCCACCTGTCTGAAATTGCTTTGAAATCTCCATTTTTATTTCAGACAGTCAAGGGAATTTTGCGTTAATGACAGAAACACAGAGTCCAAAGAACCAGGCCAGATCCTTATGTGATCCCAGTTCCTAGATCTACAAATAAGGAATACTCTAATAGGCCAGATGCAGTGGCTCATACCTGTAATCTCAGCACTTTGGGAGGGCAAGGCAGGGCAACATGATAAGACCAGCCTAGGCAACATGATGAAATCCTGTCTCTACTAAAAATACAAAAATTAGCTGGGCATGGTGGTGCACCCCTATAACGTCAGCTACTCGGGAGGCTGAGGCACGAAAAGTTGTTGAGCCCAGGAGGTGGAGGTTGCAGTGAGCTGAGATCACGCCACTGCCCTCCAGCCTGGGCAACAGAAGCTAGACTCGGTCTCAAAAAACAAACAAAAAAAAAAACTTAATACTAAGTTTAATAATAAAATGCTGTTTAAATTTACTTGTTACTGAATAAATGAGTGCTCTAGGAAAATGGTCTTCTCTTACCAGGTAAGAGCAATTCACATCCCAAAGTAAAACACAGATTTATGTCATTTTATTAAGAAACTAAATTAGACGAATAATACAACACTGGGTTCTGTTCAACAGAGTATGACACTTAAGTGTTTGAAAAGAACTAGAGAAACATGCCTTTTTGGTCCAACTCTCATTTTACAAAATGATTGGTAATTTCCCTTCTGTATTTTATATATTTGCCTGGTCAGAAATATGAGGAAAGGGATAGAGGAAGCAAGCCTGAGGTACCTTGTTGAAGATTTCTGCTGGTGGCATGTCTGAAAGGCCAAGCAACAGACTGCCTCTCATAAAGCAGTAGGTCCAGAGAGAGCTTTGACTTTCAGCACTCAGTGACTGCGTGACATTCTCCTGGTCTCACATTACCCATTGAGTCCTTCTGTCTCTCTGTGACTTGTAACAGATGGGTTAGCATCTACCATTAGTGTGGTAGTGAATTATCTTGGAAAGAGGAAGGTTCAGGAAACTAGATCTATGTAAATATTGTTTTCTTTTTACTTAGTTGCATTTTAGTTCCATTGCCACCATGTCTTTGCCACATTTACTCTGTTTCATTGAAGCTCTCAGACTCTCCTGTGTAATTATTTTACCTGGAAGATGTTTCGAGGAGTGATCTGGCAGCCAACCAGTGGCAGAGTGGCATTAAACATTAGTGACACATGCATGGATATAATCTCTAAATATTTGGTTTAAATCTCAGACTTGTATATTCATGTTTATTGTGTAGCTACTCTCCATTTATCTTTTTTCCTTTTATCTTATTAGAAAATATATCGCTATCGTCTCCTATGAGCAACGCCAGAATTATAAGGATGACTTCAATGCAGAGTATGATGAGTACAGAGCTTTGCATGCCAGGATGGAGACAGTAGCTAGAAGATTTATCAAACTAGATGCACAACGAAAGCGCCTTTCTCCAGGCTCAAAAGAGTATCAGGTAAATGGATTTGTTCCTAGATGGACTGACTATAGTATTTTACCTTTTTTCTTTCCCTGCCCTGCTCAACCTCAGCCATCACAGTGGCCTTTAGAGTAAGTACTTTTACAGATCAGTTTCTCTGCTGCTTTAGGAAACTAAATATTTGAAATAGTTCTTGAAAATAAATTATCATAGTAAACCTGTATTTCTACCAGTGGAAAAAAACTTGTGCCACTATAACATATCACATATTGAGAAAAATACCAAACACAACTAAATAGGAGAAAAAGTTGGATCTTGAGACTCAGTTAAATATTTGATTAATTACACTGCCAACTTAGACTACAGCTCATAGGTCTGGTGCTATCCCAAAACAGTGCTGTTTCAAGTTGTTTTTTTTTAAACCTCAATCTGACATAGAATAGGAAAGATATAGACATAGGAAATAAAGAAGGCTTCATACACAGAGACTTGGGGCTTAAGTAAAGAAGTTTGGTCCTTCTCACTACAGAGTGATCTTTGTTAACCCGTCTTACTTTGTTTTCACTTTCCTACCTGAAGTGGTAATATTACTACAGCTGACGAAGAGCAGGAGATGCCTGACCTGTCTCCTGATTATTTTTTGTAGTTCTTAGCAAAGGGATTGATAGAAATGCGTATTCCCTCCCTTGTGGGCTAGGTTACTTTGACACACTTCACAGACAGATGGTATAGTGGCGCCTCTGTCCCAGCCCACTACCACTGTCCAGGCTGGAACTTACATGAGACAATGGATAAGTTTTCCCACAACGGGAATACAGCCTGAGAGCATTTGTGTCCTAGAAATTTATTATGTCTTCTATTAGTGGGCCTTAATCTTTTTCAGCAAGCTGGTGAGAGTTATAAGATACTGTGCCAGAAGAATCGGTGTTTAGAGGTACAAGAGGTTGGTGATGTGGTGGTTTGGGTTTTTTTTTTTTTTTTCTGCATAGTCATTTATCAGTGTATATGATTACACTGAAACTAGAATGTAGTTCCAAGGATTACTTGGTTAGGAGCGGTTAATATTTGTGTGGCCTTGGGCAAGTTACTTAATGCTTCTTTGCCTATGAATTCCCTATCCATAAAATGGGATAATCATTGAGTTGTGAGGAATAAACATAAGTAAGCACTAGTAAAGTGCCTGGATCCATGCCTGGTACTTGGTACATACATTAGGCTAGCTATTATCCCTCCAGGAACCTGACCACCCCCCATCAACCCCCATGGACAGTCACTGTTCTGGTTTCCAGTGTATTCTTTTGGAAGTGTGTTTATGTGTGTGGTATGTGCATGTATGTACACATGGTATAAAATGTATGTACATAGTAAATTCAACATATACACCATATTTAATTGAATGTAAGTTTTCTTCATTTCTAAGATGTACCATTGTTTTATGTCCTAATAACTTAATTATGATACATTATTGTTTGTACTGGTTCCATTAAAATGGGGAGAAATGAGCATCTTACAAGTAATGAAATTTTTAGAATATAATACTGTTCTGTTTTCCCTTTTAAACAAATGGTATCAAGCTGTCCATAGTGTTCTGCACTTTGCTTTTTTTCACTAAACAATATAATGCATCTTGGAGAACTTTTTTATATTGGTACATAAAGTACTTCCCCATGTTTTAATGGCCTCTTAGTATCCATTGTATAGATTGATGAACATTTCAATTTTGTTTACTGTCTTCTGCTTTACAAACAGCGCTGCAGTGAATAATCTTGTATATGCGTCATTCACTCAGGGGCAAGTATATCCATAGGATAAGTAGAATTGCTGAGTCAATTTTGCATTTTCTATTTTGATAGCTGTTGCCACACTGCCTTTCATAAAGATTGTTTCAAGTTACATTCCCACAGTCAATATTTCCTATACCCTTGCTGAATGCATGTTAGCTATTTGTATTGCCACACACAAAATAAGTTGTTCTCTTCTAATTTCTAATATTTAATTTTGTAGAATGTTCATGAAGAAGTCTTACAAGAATATCAGAAGATAAAGCAGGTAGGTATCATCACTGTTAATTTTTTAACCTGTGGTTGAAAAATGTTGCAAATTCTGCAACCTCATTCCTCACTGGTTTCTTTGTTTCATCTGCAGTCTAGCCCCAATTACCATGAAGAAAAATACAGGTGTGAATATCTTCATAACAAGCTGGCTCACATCAAAAGGCTAATAGGTGAATTTGACCAACAGCAAGCAGAGTCATGGCACTAGAACTCTGCTTGGACCAGAAGATGTGAATAAACTTAAGCTTATTTATTTAAAGTTCCAAATGAGTTGCTCTAGATTCTAAAAAGGTGAAACTTTGGCTGTTGAAAGTTTCAGTATTAGTAAACTTGAGTTACTTTTTCTTTTCCATTTTACTTTGCTTCCCTGCATTTCGAAGCTGCTCTATCTGGTCCTCCCCCGTCTCGCCCCCAAGACTTGTGTTTGTTAATAGAAATAATTTTTTAGGTATTGGGGATCCACTGTCTATATTTCAAATCAGCTTTTTCTCCTCAAAAACTTGTGTTTTAGAAATGATTTTTTAGATATTGGAGATCCAGTGTCCACACTTAAAAGTTGTATGTGTTTTAAAAAAACAACAGTAATGTGCAAGGTGAAATGCTTTTGGATAAACATAAGCCTATTTTTGACCTTTCTTAATGCAAACTCTTTGCCTTAAATGGTAGAATATTTAGAAATTTGCACAAAATTTAAAAAATAAACATTGTCTTGGAGGGTTAAAAAAATAGAAAGGTGTCTGTGTGGATTCACATACACATATGTATATACAGGTGACTTGATCTAGAACATTAAATCTGCCCTGCAAGTTAACCCCCCATTGCAATGGTTGCCTTAAGGTGTTTGCTAGTTGTGTACATAGTGTGGTTAATCATTAGCTACACTGCTTCCCACTTGATTAGAGCAATGGGAAGCATATTGTGGCCTACCAGCATCTGGAAGTGTGTGCTCGATCTGTATGTGTGCAGAGGTGGTGTGGATGTGAGCGTGCATGAAGGAAAAAAAGCTGCTACTCTAAGTAGGCCAAACGCTCAGGTTAAACAACTGACGAGTGTTACTGTAGGGTTTTGTTTTGTTTTTTTTCCTATCAAATTGCTACTTCTTTTGTGGAAGACAAAAGCATTTCCATTTCAACGAGTTTGTCAGCTTTAATATTGTTGGGCAAAAATTGATATGTCATAAAAATGAAACAGATCTATAGTTTTGGGGCAAATTATAAAATTAAATGTGTAGGTAACCTATTTATATACTGCTATAAAGTATTTTTTGAAGAGAGATATGCAAAGAAGCTATTACCTACATAAGATGTATATTTAAAGATTTTTTTTTTCATCCTGGTGCCAGGAATATAAAAAAGAGTGGATATATTTAACCATAACATACTGTGATTCATCAAACAGCACAAACTTTCATTTCATGGAGTTTATCTGTTGACGTTGATTTAAACTGTCACTTGTTTTATCATGTGGGAACATAAGTTATGTGGTCAAAAATATAAGGATTTTGAACTAATGTTGATTCAAGTTGTATTGTCTTATTGTATTGTCTTTTCAAAGTGCTGCCAGTTGAAAAGGGAAGCATTATGTTTACAAATCTGTTTTGAAATGTTTGCCAAAATTTTGGTAGTGTCTTTAATAAAGATGTTTGTCTCCAGCATCCAGAAAAATAAATAAATAACTTTGTTGTGTATCACTGTAAACCAGAAAAATGTTGGTTATCTAGAAAGTGTGAGAGAGCGTATAGATTAACTTTTCTCTTTGGAGTTCTTCTAAAACATTAACTGGAAAGATTAGATAATATACTAAATGTATACAGATGTATACAGACTATACAAAGACTGAAACAAGACCCTTTTGCACTACAACTCTATAACAATACTGCAGAAATTTTGTTTCTACGTAGCATGGACCTCCTAGGGAATTCTATTTCTTTTAGCATTGAGATCCCTGGTGCTCTTCTTTTACCTCAGAATTGGTACAATCATTATTAAACTTTAATTTATTTCAAACTTTTTAATTGAAAAAGGAAAGGGAAACTTAATTGGGGATAAATTCAGGCATCATATTATTATGATAGAGTCTCCTGAAGGATTTGTCTGTAGGTAATGAAGTCATTGGTGTTATTTCTTGGACATCTTGGCCTTTTAATCAAAGACTGTGTGCTGCTATTTGCTATGAGCAAGGTTTCTCAAAAGCAAAAGGTGCTTGGACCACTTGCATCACCTGAGTTAGAGTTTCTAGGTATAGGGCCCAAGTATCTGCATTTTCACAGGTTTCCTATAGGTGACGTTTTGCAAGCTAAAGTATGAGAACTATTGGCTTGGATGTAGCTCTAAACTTTTAGGTCTCTAAATCTTGAAATCTTGAACTGAAGGTCAACTATTGGCTTTTTTTCTTCTCTTTTTTTTTAATGTCCATCATGTCAGCAGGTGCAAATCACTTTTCCCCTTTGCGTGATTTGAGGCACCTCCTCACTTGTTTCACTGCCAACTCTTATTTCAGAACCTGTTTACAAACAAGCCTTCCAGTTGGTGAATGGTTAGCCATTGGAGCTCCTACCCATCAGCACATCTTCTGGTTTACAAGTTGGGTAACAATGAAAGCTGGACATGCTAAATGGAAATCCAGCCTTGCATACCCTTAGACCTGATCACATACCAGTAAAAGCCTTAATTTAGATGTTAGTTGTATGTGTTGGACAGATCCTTGCAAAAAAGTGTCTGTCTGTTAGTTGTAAATTTGAAAGTTGTAAATCTCTGAATCTGCTATTATCCAAGTTTTATCCCTTTTGAAGATGGGGCATGAGCCTATTAAAATATTTATAATCATTTTTCATACCCTACTGCAAGACTTTTGGATTCTTACAAATGATTGCTACAGGAATAGTGGCCACTTAATGTCAGTTACTCTGGTGGAAGAATTTATCTCAGTTTGTTTTTTGTTTGTTTTTTGTTTTTCTTTTTTGGAAGGGTAGTTAGTGTAAAAAATATCAAGATTAAAGATTAGAGAATGAGTTGTATAGTTTTTTCCATCACATTTCATCTCAAATGATTTGAAGGACTTTTGAAGATTTTTACCAACATCCTTAAATCAACTCCAGATTGAATGAACAATTGGTTTAAAACCAACCAAGAGAACATTAATTAGATGTGGGTTTTTTGAAAAATATATGCATTGCATTTCCTATCTTGTTGATTATTTATTCCCCTTTGAATACTTTAGAGGGGTTAACTTTGAACTCTTTAAGTCGTAATGGATGTTTTATACTTGTTCTCACAAAATTGTTATGGTCAGTTTATATCATTGCTCCATGCATTGATTATAAAAATTCAGTATTAATTTTTTTCTCTGATTGATCTTATAAGCTTTATAGGAGTTTTCTTTTCCCTTATAAAGTGTTTAACCTTATTATGTAAAACAAATGCCTGCTTGCATATTGGAAGATGTTGAAATTAGTTTTACACAAAAATGGTCCATCAGTTCAGACACTCTGCTTGGATGCCTTACCCTTTTCATTAGTGCATTCTTTGCTTCTGAAACTTGGCAGAAACTCTTTAGCCAGTCCACTGCCTTTCTGACAATGTGTGGAGTCACATATGCTTGGTATATGCCTTTACTACTTTTAAAGTTCTACAGTTTGTTACTTGCCCAAGTGTTACTAAATCCTTTTCTTATGTGTACTGAATGGGGAAAAAATTATAGCCAGCACTTTGAGAGGAATGTTTTGGGAAAGGATATTAACTGGCACTACTAACTAAAGGCCACAGAAGATGCTATCAATGTTATTTGTAGCCTGAAGATTGAACAAGGCTGTGAGGCTCATTTCAAACTATTTTGAGGTGTTAAATTATCTATATGCTGTTTCTCAGCTGTTCCACTCAAACTGTGTTAGGACTCTCGAAGGTAAAATGTCACAGGGGCTTTTCAGTTGTTACTGAGCTCAGCAGCTGTGGTGGCCCCTGTTCTACACCAATTTCAGTTCAATAAAAATGTTAACTTTGCAATTCTGGTACTTGTTTTTCCTTTGTCTCATTTTAAGCCTCTGTGTCTTAAAAAAAAAAAAACCCATGACAGAGTGTTCACAGAGATATTACTTATTGGGGCCCTAGGAAGTGGGAACAGAGAATCTGCTCCAGGGATCTGCCTGTTTATAAGTATAGGACACGCCCTCCAAGGGGCAATTTCTACTAGGGGAACAATAATCATAGTTACCATTTATTGAGGGTTTCCTCTTTGTTACATATTTTTGCTACATTATCCCATTTCTCACCACCTTTTATCTCCATTTTACGGGTGGGTAAACTAAGGCATAAAGAAGTTAAGAAACTTGCCTGTCACGCAGTAAGTACATGGCAGAGCTTGGGAAGTCAGACCGCAGCATTTGTGTTCCTAACCACTTCTCCATCCTAGCCCTCATATGTTTATATAGGATAAGACTAATCTTTTCAAAGTGATAATTCCAGTGATACCACACAGGCTAGATAAGCCCTTTTGGTTCCAAAGGCTAGAATGTGGGGATCAGAATGATTTTCAGTGGATTATTTTGGGGGAGTTGATTTGTCAGAAATCACAGAATACATTTGAAGGGAGGCTAATACACTCTTAGAGAAAAGGTTGATTCCTGTATTCACTTTACTTTCAAAAGTGTACAGTTAACAATGGGATATTTGAAAGTGGGCAGTGGAGGTAGGAGGGAAGGGTACAGTCTTGTAATCATATCATTTTCTCTTCATACCAAAAGGCTATCTATCTCAGGAACAGACTCCAGCTTACCAGTCCGAGAAGACATAAGGGCATTCTCCCAGCTGAATCCTTAACCTCCAATTTCTAAAAATCTTCTGAAGGAATAATGTAGGAGGAAGGGAAGAAAGCCTCAATCAAACATTGGTATTAAAAACTCAGAGGGAGTAATGTGGGTGGTGTCTCTGGTCATGTTTACGAGAAGCCTCAAGGATCAGTGAGGTTCCCAACATCGCGACTGTCAGGTGCCCTCCCCAGTCCCTTATCCCACTGGATCTTCAACAGGCTCCTGTCCTCAGCTGTAAAATGAAAATATGCTTTCTTACTGAGGCATGAAAGGGGTTTCACTGTTGTTCGTAAAAGCACTTGGGAGTTCTATGAAAAAAAAAAAAATCATTCTTTAAACTACAGATTATCTGCTGAATGCAAGAAGGAGTGTTTGTTGAAACATTATTTTCCTTGTGAGAATGAATTCATTTTGACTGATTGCAAGGGGGAAAAGGCAGAAACTAGAGGTTTCAAGGTGAGGTGTTTGGGGTTTGTTTTCTTGAATGCTGGGTGTACACATACCTGCTCTACTGGTTTTATCTTTCTGAGACTGGGACAGGAAGCTGACAGTGGTAGTGGCAGTAGGCTCTTATGATTGCTTAATTCTCAAGTTAGGGATCAGATGATTCTGCCAGGTGCAATAGTGGAGATGTGTCATTTCAACTCCTGCCTGCCTCCTTCAACTGGCCAGCCTGACTGGTTTTTCTTACTGTAATTAGATAGTTGGTACCATGTGAACATTTGTAGATGGACAATAAGAACTTCACGTCTAGGACTATGAATGTAGAAGAGTGCTTCCTACAGATGAGTCCACATAATTGGCCAGCATGTTGCAGTTCTACAGCTGGGGCTTCTAGAAGTATGCTGACTGCCCTTCCAGACTTCATTCATTCCAAATAGGCTTACGGAATCTCATTGTGGAGTACATGGATAGCATGATCTACCTTACCAGTCTGGTTGCCTGTTCCTCCCACTCTCCACACATTGGTCACACACACCTCCTTCAGGCTCTCCAATACTTCTTGCTCTTCCTACCCCAAAGGCCTGCTGTGCTAAGTAGACTGTACCACCACCACCACCCTCTACCCCTTCCTCACTTAGCTAAGTCCTCCATATCCTTAAGCTCTCCGCTTAGGCATCACTTCCTTCAGGAAGTCTTCCCTAACCCACCCCTGGCCCCGCCCCCACCCCCACCCCCTGCATTACCCAGGCTCTTCTGGGTATATACTGTCTTTCATTCTATACTTCTCCTTTGTGGCATTTATCATAATTATAACTGGATACTAATTGCATTATTAAGTTTCGTAGGAGAAGAAACTGCTCTGTTCACCAGGGTGTCCCCAGCCTCTAGGCTAGTGCCTGCCATATAAAAGGTGCTCAATAACAATTTATTAAAAGAACGAATGAAGCAGACTATTTCTATCAGTCATATTTAAAATTCATGTGGCCCAGGGATTTGGATTACTGCAAGAATCTGCTCTGTCATTCAAGTTTGTGTTCTTGCCACTTTATCTTCCCAAAGTCATGACTAAGAATCAGTTAATGATGGCAGACTGGCACCCATGACAAACTAACTGATAGAGTTTCAATATTTGTCCTCTCCAAATCTCATGTTGAAATGTGATTCCCAATGTTGGAGGTGGGGCCTGGTGGGAGGTGTTTGGGTTATGGAGACAGATCCCACACGAATGGCTTGGTGCCCCTCCCATAGTAAGTTCATGGCATATCTGCTTGTTAATCTGGCATCTCCTCTCTCTCGCCATGTGACATACCTGCTCCCCCTTTGTCTTCCACCATAAGTAAAAACTCCCTGAAGCCCTTCCCAGAAGTAGGTGTTGGCACCATGCTTATTGTACAGCCTGCAGAAAATGAGCCAAATAAACCTCGTCTTTATAAATTACCCAGCCTCAGGTATAACTTTATAGCAACACAAATGGACTAATACACTGACTTGACTTTGCGAGTCCGTTTGCCATGTGTTTTTACTGACATTTATTTTATGCCTAGCATTTGTGTAATCCTCCAAGTGGTAGACCTTTTGAGGATAATCAAAGTACTTTGGGATGCCTGTAACTGGAGAGCTAGCAAAGCCCAATGCTGTTGATGGGCTGGGCTAGTTCTCCATTTACAGGTGTCCCAAACCTTCACGTTGTAGATGGTGAAATGAAGACGTCTAAGTGACAGCACACGGGAGAGCAGGATAAGACCCCAGGAGCGTACACGCTCTTCCTAGGTGGTGCTGAAGACAGCCCAGCAACCACCGGAAAAGGATATGAAGACAAGGAGTGGTAAAGTACCAGGGAAGCTGTGCCACAGCACAAGCAGCGGGCATGGGTTCAGAGCAGGGAGTCGAGCCAGTCAGCCTGACTTAGAGTCCTGCTGCGCCACTCACAAGCCACAGGCTGTGGGCATGTTTATAAAGCCCCAGATCCTCAGTTTCCCATCATGAACAGGATAGTACCTGCCTTGGAGGTTGCTGGGCTGACACATATGTAGCGAGGTGTCTGGCACCTTGTATGTTTTCTGTATGTATTTTTATTGGATACTTTATTTCTTTCCATCTTTTATTCAGAGGTGGAAAGCTTTGTAGCAATATTCGTAGCAAAGCAGCCAGCTAGAACGGAACAACCCTATTAGGTTAATTTAGATATTTGCATAAGAGTGATTGAGCGCCCCTGGTAAACGGACACAGCCCAGAATATTTTAAAGGCTCTGCTATTGATTGCTCTGTGAAAAATCTGATTTCTCTGTGAAATACATTTTTTTCTGTGAATTTTTTCGAGTACCACATTAGCTTCTCTTGGCATCTTGGCTACCAGTAACTTAGACACGGTGCTGATGCATTTGTTCTAAACTTGAGCTTAACTTTGAATACTCTCTCTATTCTCTTTTCAAGTTGTCTTTATAGAGGACAGTTTTTAAAAGATGCTTTTTGTCTGGAAGGCTAAGTGCTTCTTGCCACCTAGTTACTAGAGGGGCTGTTCATTATAGGTAAGATGCTTTGGATAAAAGGCTGCCGTGAAAATCACTTTTTCTTACACCTGTAAGATTTTCCTTCTCCTCCCAAGAATAGAGTTAATTTAAATCAGCCTTGTCAATGGAGTGCCAAGAGGGTCTCTAGGGGTCTCGTGGCCACCTGAGCTTCAGAACTCTGCAGCTGAGAACAACTGTAAGGAGACACTAGGGACCTTCAGCAAAGCCACCTTTTTCTCCACCCTCCTCCTTCTCTCCTCTCTCTCTCTGCCCCTGTTGACAAATCTTTATGACTGTGGTAGCCAATTATCATCTGCTCCTCCCTTCCTTAACTCACATCCCCACCTGCTCCTCCCTTCTCATCATTCCCTCCTCTCCTGAGTGAACTACCCCAGCTCCCCTCTTCTGTTAACATGCACATCTTACCATTTTTCCCTTGTCTTTGGTTAAAAATGATTTGACGTATAGATGGTGACAAAGCCAGGTCAGAAATAGGGACCTAAAAGCCGTACATGAAAAATTGTGGAAGTCAGATAGAAAATGCTTTATGGTATTGGAGGAAAGAATGGAACATGGAGTCCTCCACCCTGGGCCTGAGTTCCAGTTGTGATATTCACCTACCTTTGACCCAGAGCAATTTGCCTAAATCCCTAGATCTCTTTCTTTCATCCCTGGTAAAGTAGAATAATGCCTGTGAAGATGAAATCAATACTGTCACATTGACCATGAGGGACTGGATAGGGCAATGATAAAGCAACAGCAATTGTCACGTGTGTCCCTACAAACCTACTTTTTGGGGACTGTTTGCCTTCAGAGATGAACTTTCTGGCAGGTCCCAGAATTCCTTAGAGACAACTACTTTTAAGTAAGTCCTGTATTCACTTTTAGCAAGGCCCTCATTTCGGTTAACTTGCAAGTCCAGTCATGTATCAGCCACAATTCTGAAATCCACTTAGAATTGAATATTCTCCCCTTGTCCAGCTTGGGCCTGCTTTAGGCTGGAAGCCAAGTGCTTTTTCCCATTCTCCCCACTCCTCCCACCACCCAGCATTTCCCAGAATGAAAGGACCAGAAGGTAGGGAGGAGAGATAAGGAGCATTAGAGGGCTGATTGGATGACACACTTCAAGTCGTTGGCCTTGGTTTCCTTTGGGCACTGTCAGAGCCCACCCTGGGTGCCTCGGACTCCTCTGGCCTCTCCTATAGCCAGCCATTGCAGCACCCCTCAGCGTCTGCCTCCAATAGCATACCACCGTCACTTCAGGCAAGAAGCTAGTAGCTTACTGCCCATTTTAAAATGATCACACTAACATGCCAACTAGAGGTATCCCATCTGGTCGCTCACCCACACTCCCACCCCAGTCATAGACCAATCAGCACTTTTGGCTTGGTTTCCATGAGTGTGGTGACTTCCAAATGCATCCTCGACTCTGCTAGACCTTTATTTTCAGGCATGAGTCACATGCCAGCCCTGTGTGTCCCTCAAGCTTGAGGAGTCACAGATTCGTTTTTCTAAGTGGTCTTTATGAAGCTGTTCTCTTTAACCTTTGGCAAGAGGGAAGCTCACTGTCACCCTCTATAGAAACCCTCTGATTTCTAACACGAGCTGACTTTTCTACCTCCATCCTTTACACCAGTGACGAGCCAGAAGCGAAGGGAAGAAAAGCTGGCTATTTTTACTACCCCCCTCTGTGAGTCCCAGAATATATGGTTCAGAATCTGACGTACTAGTGTGGAAGTGGTGGATGTAGATGGCACAGCTTGTCTTGTGACTTCAACCAAAGCTGTCAGCAATTCCTACGTGAAACCCTGTTATATATATTTGCAAGTTCCTCGGTCATAGCATCTGTGCATTTGTTCCACAAATATTTGTGTAGGCTTTGTGCTAGGTGGTGGGAAGACACCATTGAACAAGACAAAGGCAAATGACACAACTTGATTCCAGTTGTGGTAAATGCTCCAAAATAAAAGTTAGCTGTGAGAATTCATAATAAGGGGACGTGGGGCAGTGAGGGAGTGGGTTCAGCTTCCCAAGAGATGGCTGAAGCTATTTGCTGATGAGAGGAGAACTCCAGAAAGAGAGTGGTAGACAGGCCCTGAGGTAAGATGGCCTTTAGCACTCACTGAATGTGTTTATCCAAATCACTTTTCATTAGCAAAAGCTATTCAGGGTCTTGCTCTCTTGTTGCTGAACTTGTTCCTTCAGTGACTGGTTTGCCTTTAGCATGCATTTCTGGGGAGATGAAGGCCAGACACGATTTCCCCCTGAGGCCTAGCATGTCAGGTTAGTGTCTCCTCAGTGGTGTTTTGGTATTTGAGATTCTTATCTGTGGTCTTCTCTTGTTGCTAATTAGTTCTGAGGAAAGTTTCCAAATAGACAGATACCATTTTAGTGGCCAGCGGACCTCAAACTGACCTGGGGATTTCACATGGGAAAGTCTGAGCTGGGGAGGAACCGTGACTGCCCTCCCAGCGTCCTCCATCTTCCTGGAGGCCAGAGGCTGGTGCACAGTGAGTGCAGAGAGCCCCTCCCTTGTGGAGGTTTCTGGGGTTATAGCCCTATCACTCTGGGGCTCTCTGAGGTAGTTTCTCTGAGAAGAGAAATAACATCTGTACTATTAAAATTGCCCCTGAGTTCTCTCTGTTGTCAGCAGCAGGTGAACCATCTGTGCGGTGTAACTCTAATGAGGTTATTGGTGGGCAAGCAGGAAACTGAAACAAGAGGCCTGGAGAAAGATGCCCGAGGGTCAGAGAAGCTGAAAATGAGCCCTTTTAGGAATGAAAATGAACAAGAGTAGGGAAGTGCAGTATTTTCTCACAAGGCCACTTGACAAGGTACAATGCTTTATCCCTTTTACAAATGTTTCCAGACGTTCTCAATGGGTCCTTCTTTTAAACTATTTTTAGCATGAGGTGTGATAAACCACCAAGAAGAAACAGGCTCAGAAAGGTCGATTGGTATCAGCGCTAGACAAGAATGCAGGTCTCGGCCAGGCGTGGTGGCTCAGGCCTGTAATCCCAGCACTTTGGGAGGCCGAGGCAGGTGGATCACCTGAGGTCAGGAGTTCAAGACCAGCCTGGCCAACCTGGTGAAACCCTGTTTCTACTAAAAATACAAAAATTAGCCAGGCGTGGTAGTGGGCGCCTGTGATCCCAGCTACTCAGGAGGCCGAGGCAGGAGAATCGCTTGATCCCCAGAGGTAGAGGTTGCAGTGAGACAAGATTGTGCCACTGTACTCTAGCCTGGGCGACTGAGCAACACACAGTCTCAGAAACAAAAAAGCAGGTCTTGTCTCCCCATTATACCCACCTCCCGTCAGCCTGCCTTAAGAGCTCATCCTCTCAGGATTGGTTCTGGGCCCCAAGATAGGCCTGGTAACTGGGGGGACGCAGCAAGGTCTCCTCACAGCCCACTGATGTTCTGCGTCCTTGAAATTTAGTTTTTCTCCTAAGAGTATTGATGTCAATCCCTTTCTACAGGAGGCACCATTTCCATTGCCCTGCTGTGCTCTGAGCCAGGCATTCCTCATTGCCCCGGCTTCTTCAACCAGGTAAACACTCAATCTGCTATGAAAATGCCTGCCTTTCTGCTAACATCACCCTTGCGTTGAGGCCATTCCACAGATAACTGACAGCCCTCAGGGCCCCACTCACTATTGTAACCACCCCTCATGTATTCTGCCTGGAGGTGGGACACAATTGTCTTGGACAGACTCAGTTTCCACCTGTTGGTGCAACTTATGGGAATTGCTGTTTGCATTCAGCTCAGAACAAAGGGAAATCTGCGTTCTACACCCTTGTTCTGTACTCCGAACTATCAGCCATACATACAACTGATGATGATAGGGATAGCCTGACAGCCATGCTTACCCATTGTTCTTCAGAGCACCAGTTCTCAGAGTGTGTCCTCTGACCTTCGGCAGCAACAGCAGCACCTGGGGACCTGTTGGAAATACAAATTCTCAGGCTCTGCCCCAACCCTGCTTAATGGAAACCTCATGGGGTAGAACCCAGCAATCAGTGCTTAAACGAGTGTGCTAGGTGATTTGTGTTCTCGGCTGTCTAGTTCATAAGAATCACCTGGGGAGTTTTTAAACCACACCACTGCCCAGGCCCCCACCCAGACCAAGTGAACCAGAATCTGTTGGGGTGAGTCCTAGGAAGAGGGTGTCTGTAAAATTCACCAGGTGATTCAAATGAATGGTGAAAAGTAAGGATCAGCTTCCTAGGTAAGACTCGCATCTCCCAAATAAATGCCGGGGAATGTAGGCATTACCCAAAAAGGGTTCTTTAGCCTTTGTAGCATTTGAAAAACGCTAGATTTAACAGATAACACTTATTTTTATGAAGGACTTTTTACACCTTTCATATGCTGAAATATTCTCCAAAAGGGCCTAGAGACCACAGTGTGCCCATTTTATCAGAGTCTCTTAGAATCAGTTTTCCAAGGAACACAGATTTTGGAAGTGCTACTTAAGGTTTTAGGCTAAAAACTATTTCTACAGCAAGTCAGGTCCCCAGAATGCCATGTACCTGTGCTCTAGTTCCCTGCCTTTTTTTTTTTTTTGAGACAGAGTCTCTCTGTCACCCAGGCTAGAATGCAGTGTGGCACTTGGTATCTCAACGCACTGCAACCTCCACCTCCCGGGTTCAAACCAGTCTCCTCCCTCAGCCTCCCAAGTAGGTGGGACTACAGATGCCTGCCACCAAGCCCAGCTAATTTTTGTATCTTTAGTAGAGATGGGGGTTTCACTATGTTGGCCAGGCTGGTCTTGAACTCCTGACCTCAAGAGATCTGCCTGCTTCGGCCTTTCAAAGTGCCGGGATCACAGGCTTGAGCCACTGAGCCCAGCCTAGTTCCCAGCCTCTTAAGCCATCTCTTATCAGAGCTAAGGCCCCTGTAAGTAATGGTGATATAAGGAACATCCCGTTTTTTGTTTGTACAGTTGCTCTCAACGACTCTGTTATCCAGCATCCTTTATAAACTTATGTAATAAAGTTTTCTTAGAGTTTATGCTGGGGGGAAACGTATATCTCTCTGGATGAACCACTTCTAGGAGCAGTTTAGTTGGGTGGTTTGAGTTCAGGGTCTCACACAAGGTTGTAACCAAGCTATTGACTGGGATGGCAGTTGTCTCAAGGCTTGACAGAGGCTGGGGAATCCACTTCCAAGCTGACTTATGTGCTTGTTGGCACTGGTTGTTTGACTGGAGCCCTCTGTTCTTCACCATGTGCAACTTTCCACAGGATGCCTGAGTGTCCTGACACATGACAGCTGGCTTCTCCCAAAGTGAGAGTTGAAAGAGAGAGAACACAAGTGATCTCACTTAAGACGGAAGCCACCATCTTTTACAACCTAATTTCAAAAATGCAGATTCTGATGCTAAATAACATTTCTCTTCACAGCTTCCCTTTAGCAATACTTACTTTAGGATAGGACCACAGCCCTAAACTTATGAGTTTTTGTAAAAACTAGAATTGGGATTCTTATTTCTGAGAAGCTTTCTATTTATCAGCTGTTGAGTTAGTTAGCTCATCTCCAGCTGAGTGAGATACCGAGTCCATGATGCTGCCAGTCAAGGTTTTGCCTCTGCCAGCCTGTCCCAGGCAGAAGCATCTGATGTAAAAACACAAAGGAAAGAAAAAAATATGAGAGAAGGCAGGACTAATAAGTAATCAACTTTTATGATTGTGATAGTTTGCCTCCAGAATCCTCATTCATTCATTAAAACCAATGGTACGATAGTTATGGCATATTTCCCTTGTTGTCACACCATTCTAGGTACTGAGGATAACACAGTCTCTGCCCTCAAGGGGCTAACAGTCTATGAAAGTGAGAGCCAAACATTCCCAGGAGAATAATACAGAGAAAGCAAATATTTAACAAATAAATAGTTCTCGCTGTACATCTGGCATTGCTGCAAGCACTTTGAAAAGTCAGTTACTCTTCATGATAACCTACACATGTTACCCCCATTGTATGGATGGGTCACAGAGAGGTTCAGTACTTTTTCAGAGCCACACACCTATTAATAGCTGTTTCACAGAGCTGGACTTTGAACCCAGGCAGTCCGGCTGCAGAGTCCATGTTCTTCACCATCCTAGGCTGAAAAGTGTTGGTCTCTGATTTTTTAGTAATCACTGGTGCCAGTTAGAAATTAATCTACAAATAGTAAATTTTGATCACTAAGTACTGGTGTGGACATTGACAAGTGACCTAAGATTATAAGTTCCTCTTTTCAGAAATTGGCCAGGCATGGTGACTGGCCAGGCACAGTGGCTCATACCTATAATCCCAGCGCTTTGGGAGGCCAAGGTGGGTGGATCACTTGAAGTCAGGAGTTTGAGAGCAACCTGGCAAACATCCAAAAACCCATCTCTACTAAAAATACAAAAATTAGCTGGGTGTGGTGGTGTGCGCCTGTAATCCCAGCTACTCAGGAGGCTGAGGCAGGAGAATCGCAGAATCACTTGGACCTGGGAGGTAGAGGTTGCAGTAAGCCGAGCTTACACCACTGCACTCCAGCCTGGGCAACAGAGCAAGACTCTGCTCACAAAGAAGAGAGAGAGAGAGAGAAGAAAGAAAAGAAATGTTTCCTCCAGCCTGTGTCTTTTCACTTGCATGGGACATCAGTGTTCCCAGAAGGGCATTCCAGACTTGTCCTGAGACAACCAACAGAAGAGGAGAATCCGAAGCTCTGCCAGGCATCAAGTCCAGATGATGAGATAAAGATGGAAACCGGAAACCAAGCAGTAACATTGGAGGACCATCTGGTCTGGAGTATGACAGGATGCGGCAGGATGAACAGGACAAGGCAAGAGGGTCAGGCTGGAGCCTGTGGACAGCAGGTCCTGGAAGGTACCCAAGAAGTGCTGCCAGGATGGGAATAGAATCTAAAGGACACTCATAAGCAAGTCAATTTCACCAGATTATCATCCTGATTCACTGACCATGACTGTTATGATGATCCAGTAACAAAAATGTGTCCTTTGTCTTTTTCTTAATGTGTTGTAAAATGTCATTTCTGCTCTGGTTTTTTATTTCTTTTCTGTTTAGAGACAGGGTCTTGCTCTGTCATCCAGGCTGGGGAGTAGTGGTGTGATCATAGCTCCCTGCAGCCTCAAACTTGAGGGATCCTCCCACTTCAGCCTCCCAAGTAGCTAGGACTGCAGGCCTGCCATTTTGCTTCACTTAGTTCATTCAAAAGCACTTGTTGGGGAGATAATAGATGTAGAACAGTATGTAAGATGCTGCTTAATAAATAAGACTTGAGATCTACTTTCAAGGAACATATGGTGTAACTAACACGGGTAAGAAGAGAAATCTATAAATAACTATAATAAGATGCATTTAATGAGGTCAATGAATGATCACCATTATTATGACAGTGATGATGATGATGAAAGGCACTATATAGACTGAGAAGAGTATAATCACATTCAGATGAAGGGACGGCAAAATTAAAAGGAAAAAGAAGAAATCATGGGCAACATTTATCCTAAGTAATGAGGTAGGGTGGTGTAATGGCAAGATATATGCTCACCCATCAGATTGTACAATTTCTGTGTGCCTCAGTATAGCCACTCTTCTTTGAACTTCAGAGTTTTTTTTTCTTTTTCTTTGGAAAATTAGCTAATATTACTAACCTATTGTAAGGATCAAGTGGAATAATGCATGTCAATCCCTGCATAATGCCTGGTTCATAGCTGTTTTGTAAATGTTTATTTTCTTTCCAAATTAAGTCTACTTGTGTAATATGCTTCATTCCTTAATTGCCATCATCTGTTGTATTAACCATCTAACATATACAAAGACTTTTTAAAAAACGAATGTTCTGGCTGGGAGCAGTGGCTCACACTTATAATTCCAGTACTTTGGGAGGCCAAGGCAAACAGATCACTTGAGGCAAGGAGTTCAAGACCAGCCTGGGCGATGCGGCGAAACTCCATCTCTATTAAAAATACAAAAATCAGCCAGGTGTGTTGGCTCTCACGCCTGTAATCCCAGCTAGTTGAGAGGCTGAGACATGAGAATCACTTGAACCGGGGAGGCAGAGTGCAGTGACCTGAGATCGTACCAATGCACTCTAGCCTAAGTGATAGCATGAGGCTCTGTGTTAAAATAAAAAAAAAAAAAAATTCTTACCTCGTTTTATCTGTTATGTAATTGATTGTATAACTTTTAGCTGTATATCACTGCTCTTGTTCTATTAACCTTATGTCTAAATGATGTACACTGTACTTTCCTGCCCCCCCCACCAAAAAAAACAAAAAACAAATGAGACAACCATTGTGAAAGTGGTTTTCAAACTGTCAACTAATAACATGTAGGAAATGGTATTCTCATAATGTATGCCTTATCTTATGTTCCCTCACTTAGAAAGAAATCCCTACCCTCTACCCTTCAAGTGGGAGACACCTTTAGCAGATTTGAACTGGGTTTTTATCTGGGTGAGTCTTTAGGCAAGTTTTGTACTGACTGAAGGCTATTTCTCTGGAACACTTAGGGTTTGCTTGAGGCTGGCTTCCAACTTGGCCAGTGCTTTCCACAGAGGTGCAACAATGTACACGTGAAAAGAAAGTAGACCAGAAGCTCCTGTGGTTGTGCTGTCTTGTTCCTCAGCTAAAGGTCATTCTTAATCCTTCTATAGCTCCCAGAATGCTGTGTGCAGTGGTTTTTTTCTAATGTTCCAGGGAGGAAGTGGCGTCTATAAAGCAAAGTAGGAAACAAACTCTTCACAGGAGCAAGAGACCACAAATGTTCCAGGATTCCATTTAAAACACTGCAAAGATGAGTTCCAGGGAAACTTATGCTCATGTTTTTCCCTTGAATTTTGGAAGTATATTCCTGGATAGAATTATGGCTGGGACTTTAACCATCAGCCTTCTGTGAAAGGGGTTGGAAAAAGAGACAAGTCCATGAGCCAGTGTCACCACATGCAGAGGATGGGATTAAGCATGGCTGGGGCGTTTCCACTAAACCCAGGGACCACCAAGCTGAGATCAATGTGAGACTAACTGCTTCTCAGAAACATGGAAATCAAAAGCAACACTGAGGATGTCATGTGCACACTCAGACTGCTGTGAAGCACATGGCATTGAACACAGAGAAGCCCTGGGCCTGACCTGCAGAGCTGACTCCTTCCCTTAGCTGCCCCTCTTCTCAGGAGGAGCAGCAAATCCCCACCTCCAGCAGAAGCCAACCAAGTCCATTTCCCACAGCCGCCGGCAGCACCTTCATCATTCTGAGTATTTTCCACAGGCTGGACTACACAGAACTTATCAATTCAGAGAAGGGGTTATTTCAAAACTAAAAGTAAATTTGTTCTCTGAATATGATCTCATTTCCACATTTCCTAAGCCTACCAGCAGCTTGAGCTTCCTTTTCTCTATTCATAGCAGTTCCTTCATCTACTTTTGACTCAACCCTTATCAAAGCAGGGGTAGTTCCCTCAGACATTTGTCTGGAAAAACCATGTAAGTGACTCAAGAACAGACAACTAAGGAAGCATGAGCACTCCTGTATCATCCTTTTGGTTTGCTATCCTTTAATTTATTTTTATTTTCTAGAAGTGATGCTTTTTTATCTAGTTTCTTTGTATTAGCTAATAAGACAAAAACAGAAATATACACATATATAATATATATTTTACACAAATACATATGTATGTATACAAAATTTGTTGGCCAACACCATTATAATTTACTGCATAAGTTGTACACATTGAGATAAAAAAGATAGCAATGTCTCCTTAAAAAGTTATGCCAAAATTAAAACCTATGCCAAGTGAAAAGGTTAAAGCTCATTGTTCCTAACATCTATTAAACTCCTTTGCTTCCTTAAAACATTCTGCACAGATACTGCCTAACTGAGGAAATCCATGCATCCTTTCCCTCCTTTTAGCCCCTAAAATAAAACTAGCTCCCTCAAGCCCCGCCCCCACCCCCAAAAAAGGGTAAGTTTGGTTTTGATTTCTTCTCATGTGGTATCTCTGCTCATGCTGGGAAGTGGCTGCAAACGTGTTCAATGTGGCTCCCAGGCTTTGGGGGCTGGGGAGGAAGTTTTCTAAAATGTGGTTTAGCCTGGGCTCATTTTGGTTCCTGAGCCTAAATATTTCTTGCCTCTTTCTGCTCCTACTCTCATGCCACTTTTATTGATTGATTGATTGATTGATTGAGATGAAGTTTTGCTCTGTCACCCAGGCTGGAGTGCAGTGGCACAATGTCGGTTCACTGCAACCTCCACTTCCTGGGTTCAAGGAATCCGTCCACCTCAGCCTCCTGAGTAGCTAGGATTACAGGCACATGCCATCATGCCTGGCTAATTTTTTTGTATTTTTAGAAGAGATAGGGCTTCACTGTATTGGCCAGGCTGGTCTCGAATTCCTGACCTCAGGTGATCCTCCTGCCTCAGCCTCCCAAGTAGCTGGGATTATAGGTGTGTGCCACTATGCCCAGATTTTTTTTTTTGGGGGGGGGCAGGTCTCACTATGTTGCCAAGGCTGGTCTTGAACTCCTAGCCTCAGCCTCCCAAAGTGCTGGGATTGTAGGCATAAGCCACCATGCCCAGCCTCATGCCACATCTTGATATGGGCCTCACCTTATTTTTATGTAGCTGTTAGTCCACTTTTGTACTTGTCTTCTCAGCTTCCTTCAAGGGGACTAGAAGGCATCAAAGTCAAGATGACTGTAAAAGCTTATTTTGACAAATAGTCTAAAGCCATGACTATCTGTGGTAGAAACATCTGGTCACGTCAGCAAAAACACAAAGCAAATATACATTGACTATAGATCTTACTTGAATTTTATCATTTCTTACCATTAAACTTATACTATAGAAGCTTGCCAGTTGGTGACAAGCTGTGAAATTTGAGTTTTATAAGTAGATATACCAGAAAGACACAGGTAATACTGTTCTTTGAGTTCTTGTGATTGTCCTTTGGTCCAGTAGCAAAGAAGCCATCCTGGCAGAGGGGCTGACTTTGGGGTCTACAGACACCCAAAGCGCTCTTGGATAGAATTCCAAGGGTCTATAAACTTGGATGGAGAAAGACCCACTTATTTTCACTAACCTGTAACTAAAATTTAGCATTTTTTCTATTAAGAAGGCAGGTAACTGTCTTACTCCATTTGTGTTGCTATAAAGGAACGTCTGAGTCCCGGTAATTTATATGGAAAGGAGTTTTAATTAACTCATGGTTCTGCAGGCGGTACAAGAATCATGGTGCCAGCATCTGGTCCTGGTGAGGGCCTCGGGTTGCTTTCACTGAAGGCAGAAGGCAGTGAGGGAGCCAACAGGTGCAGAGATCACGTGGCAGGAGAAGCAGCAAGAAAGGAAAAAGGAGAGGCTCTTTTTTTTTTTTTTCTTGAGACTGAGTCTAGCTCTACCACTCAGGCTGGAGTGCAGTGGTGCGATCTTGGCTCACTGCAATCTCCACCTCCCAGGTTCAAGCAATTCTCCTGCCTCAGTCTCCAAAATAGCCAGGATTACAGGTGCTCGCCACCACGCCCAGCTAGTTTTTATATTTTTAGTAGAGACAGGGTTTCACCATGTTGATCAGGCTGGTCTGGAACTCCTGACTTCAAATGATCTGCCTGCTTCCCCCTCCCAAAGTGCTGGGATTACAGGCATGAGCCACCGTGCCTGGCCAGAGAGGCTCTTTTCAACAACAAGTTCTCTTGGAGAACTAAGAGTGAGAACTCACCTCCACAAGAATGGCACCAAGCTATTTATGAGGGATCCACCCCCATGACCTATACACCCCCAACCAGGCCCCACTTCCAACACTGGGGATCAAATTTCAAAATGAGATTTAGTGGGGCCAAACAAAGCATATCCAAACCACAGCAGTAACAAACAACAATCAACACTTGTGACTCTGTCAGCAACAGTTGTTGCTAATGCTTTGGAACATCATTTACATTCATCACATTTTGAAGGTACAATATTTGTTTTTTTAATTTAATTTTTTTTTTTTTTTGAGATGGAGTTTCGCTCTTATTGCCCAGGCTGGAGTGCAATGGTGTGATCTCGGCTCACCTCAACCTCCGCCTCCCAGATTCAAGTGATTCTGCTGCCTCAGCCTCCCGAGTAGCTGGGATTACAGGCATGTGCCACCATGCCTGTATTTTTGTATTTTTGGTAGTAAAGATGGGGTTTCTCCGTATTGGTCAGGCTGGTCTGGAACTCCTGACCTCAGGTGATCCGCCAGCCTCGGCCTCCCAAAGTGCTGGGATTACAGGAGTGAAGGTACAATACTTATTAAACCCATCAGTAGATCTTATTTAATGTCTTAATAAAGAAGCATCTATGTGACTATATCACATATTTTTACAAAGTGTTTAATAACTATTCTTCAGCATAATTGGTTTCTTTGGTATCCTATGTATTTAGTTTTATGCTTTTAAAAATAGTATTCTGAGAAAGGGTCAAGGGTTCTACAAGACTTCTAAAAGATGCCATGTCTTTAAATCAAAGATTTAAAGACTCCCTGCCCTAGCTTTCTTGAATTGCCAGTTATAAATACATCAATCACAGCAGAAACATGGTGGATGATAATGACCAATGCTTAAGGAATTTAATGTAGGCATGGGCTTCTAATAGGGGTTCAACCCTCCTGGGCTAAGACACTTCAATGAAAGGGTGGAGAGAAAGAGAACCTGTTGTCAGCAAGCTTGCAGAACTGCAGGGCAAACCATTGCATAACCACAAGCTTGATTCACTAGTTGGCCGCCTTTATTCAGCTTGTTGAGATTATGATATTCTTGTCTTCAAGGATGATAGCAGGTTACTAGGCCTTCAGGTTCAAAATTGCCCTCTGCAGCTCTTGTGAACTCCCCTGACTCCCCACGTATCGCCCATGGAGTTCCCCGATTCTTTGTCCTAGAAGTTCTGCCATAACTTTGACTTAGAGCTTCATTTAGAACTTTATAAGAAATAAGGTTCTTTGTCACCAACAGAAATTGACTCTATAATGTCAGGTCCTACTGGACTTGAGATTATTTTTCCCTGAGTTTCGGCTGATTCATATTCTCAATGGCTGACTCAATTATGATGACTCAATAATGATGACATCATTTTAATTTACAAAATTTGAAGAGAACTATGGACAGAAATGGAAGGGAAAAATACGTAAAATGAATAAGAATAAAAAGAAAACATGTCAAATGAATAACAGTGTTCCTTTGTCTTGGTATAAAACTGAAACTTTTCTAATAATAACACATAATTTACATTTGAGTGCTTTTATAGTCATCATTTGGTTTAACGTCCATAGCAACTCTATGAGGTAAGCAGTTGCAGAGGCTGAATCGCAGAGAACCTAAAGGACCAGCTGGAGCCTTAGACTAGAAGGTCTGACCCAGGCTGGGGATCAGGCCTTCTGCTCTCTGGGCCGGGTCTTCTTTTCACAACACAACATCTAAAGAGCCCAGAGCCCTTTGGTGAAACTAAATAAAATGACATAAACAAAAACAAAGAACTGTGTGTTGATTGAAAACTGAATGAGATTGAAGAGCAAAATAATAAATATAGGCACAAAGCCCATGTTTTCCAGGAAAGCACTTAATGTTCATAACACTAGCAGAAGAGAGAAGAGGACAGAGAAGCCATTGGCCATTCTAAGGAAAAGAATGAGATGATCATGTACATGGAAGGTAGGATCCTGCAAAGGAACCTGGAGATCATAAACAACGGAGAATCTACTTTAAGTTCTATCTCAGTGTTTAACAAGTTTACTGCTGATCTACTCATAGGTTTGCTTTGTTTTGATATTCATACACACACACATAAGTATATAAATAAAAATATCTGCATGTATATTTGATGGATTTCTCATGCTGCCACTACATAGTATGATCTATGATGCAAATAATAATGCCTTGGGTTTTTTAATATAATTTCTATGCAATTTGTTGAATCACATACAACAAATAATATCTAATATATTTGGTTCTATTCACAAATAAGTAAATAACTCCAGGTCTTGGTGGTGGTTCTTTTTATTGCAATTGGGACAGATTTTTGTTTTGTGTTTTAATTACCTCTCTCCAATCTACAGGGAAAACTTCGTGCTCATAAAAAGAAAAGGAGGCTGGAGGGCCCTGGCTGGTCGCTAAGCATTGAACATGCAGGCAGTTACTACACAGGCTTCCTGATCCTAATTTGAATCTCAGGGTCCAGAGTTGTGTGTGTTCCACAAAAGGCCCTTTGAAACTCCCTTCCCTTCCTGGTTTGACAAAGCCCTAGATGAATGACCTTTGAGGGAGGGACGCATTGATTTGGCTTGGCCGCTGATCTCTCATGAAGGACTGTGAGCCATACTCGTCTGCCCGGGATCTGCTGCCTACTGCCTCCATCTTACTTAGCCCTTTGGTTATTTTCCTAATGAGCTGTCTGTTTGCCTCCAGCCTTCCAGCCAGAAGATGAATGTTTGCAAATCATAAAGTAAGTATGCAGCACTTTGGACCTAAAAGGAGCCGTTCCGTACCCTGTGAAATCCACCCACTCTGGAGCATTTGCCGGGGCTGTCCCTTTATCCTGTTTGGCCTTGGGCTGGGCAGGCATGCTACCCTTCAGTGAGAGCTGTCCCCAGCCTTGCCTTTACATTCTCCCAAAGCACACCTCCATAGCTGCCCTTCCTCACCTCCCGTGCCTTGCCAGATGTGCTTAGGTGGCTAACAGGCAGACCATGCACACGCTTAGGGCAGCAGCAATTCACAGAAGAAAAGGAAAAAGGAAAAATACTTTAATCAACCAGGTGGTTACCATGGGAAACATTTTTATATTTATGTTGTGGCTTTGAATAGCCTTTATTCTGACGATGGGGTAGCAGAAAATGAATCTTAATATCTTTGATTCATGGAGACTTTAAAGGTCTTTATCAGGCACTGCTTCCTAGAGTTCTGCAGACTGGCTTTTGCTCCTCCCTGCTTCCCAGTGAATCTTGCACCCCAGGTTGATGTGACTCAGGAGTTAAATCCTGCTGGAAATCTGGAACTCAAGCCTTGCTCTGCCTTAACATGAACTATTTAGCTCCTATTGTTCCACCCTTGCGTGACCCCAATTAAGGCAATTATAGAACCCAGTACTTTCAGAATCTTTAAAGCCAAATGATAAATGTTTATTCCTTAGTTCTGTGGTAGTTTGGAATCTTCATTTTCATGGAGCTGATGAACACTAAGTATTTACTCTCTTCACATATGTTTAAAAAAAATTGTATGACCTCAATCTCCCATATCTTCTAAAAGACTTTTGTGCATATTTTCACTAGATCCTACATAGACCCACCATATAAAATGGGCATTGATATTTTTATTTTAAGACCTAGAAGGTGCTGTGTAACCAAATTCTCCTAAATTATAAGATGGAGTTTACACACCAAGGTAGAAGGACCTGTGGACAATACGCCCATAGGAGTGAACTCAGGTAGATACATGATTGCTGTGCTGGCTGAACCATTTCTGCTTTAAGTCACATCAGATGAGGTTGAGAAGATTAGGGGTTGATTTAGTAGCTGTTAGTTGTTACCAAATACTGTATGAGCACTAGATTTCACAAAACTTTGAAATATATATATATGTGTATACATATACACATATATACATATACACATATATACACATATATACATATACAGAGATATACACATATATACATATACACATATATACATATACACAGATATACACAGATATATACATATATACATATACAGAGATATACACATATATATACATATACACAGATATACACATATATACACATATATACATATACACAGATATACACATATATACATATACACATATACAAACATATATGTGTATATGCATATATATATAGTGTGTGTGTATTTGCACAAAAAGTAAACCAGGTAGATGGTGTGCATCTCTCAAAGAAATTACAACAGCACTTTAAAATAAAATTTTTTAAACTATATATATTTAAAACTATATATATTTAAAAATATAGCATAGGTATTTTTAGACAGCTTTATGAAGTTTTTGAAAAAATAAAACTACATGCAGAAGACCTAATGATTTGATTTACGGTGCCAATTTTAAAATTGTATTTTCAGAGTTCCAACAACCAATACATCCCCTCACCCCGGCGTCCCACGTGTCCCTTCCTAGGTAACCTCGTGCTGGAAAAGAACAAAAGGACTGAAGATGCGAGATCGACTCCATGTTCTGTGCCTACTCCTTCTCCTACCCTGACAGGAAGAAATCACGGGGCCTGAGATTTCTGTAAACAGGAGGCTCTTGCTCAATGCTCTGGGGAATGCAAACCCCAAGCCCTGGCAAAGGGGAAATCTCCTCCCACTTTCTAAAATGAGACAGTAGGGTCTAGTGTGAACCGTGGAGTTCAGTAGCACCGGAGTGAGCCTGAGTGGTCACAGTGTGGCCACATCAAATCAAAACACACAGGCAATTCGGGTACATGTCCCCTGCCAGTTTTGGATGGAAATGAGAGTCGGAGGAAAGACCCCAAGAGCTCCAAACTTTCACCCTCCAGGTCACTGGTCGCCTCTCGAGGACCCCAAGGACAAACTGCTCCTCTCTGTGGTGTGGGATTCGCTTGCAGAGACAACGTGTTTGTTTAGCCTTACACACGAATGAAGAGCATATGGAGAAGTAAACCCCACTGACCACTGCTTCCCCAAGTGACTTCTCTCCCACGCCCCTCATAGAAAGCCCTACAAAGGAAAAATCAATCTTCTCAGCTTTAAACCTGCCTTCTGTCCTCGTCAGATGTTGCCAAGCACGAAGCGTTATGGGGGCTCCTATCACAAAGCAAACAGAGCTGGAGCAGCCGGAAGGAGAGCTGCTCTCTAAAAGCTTTTAAACACTGTTATATTTTTAAAACCACTTACTGAAGAGGTGAGTTATTTTCTACTCCTCCTTCCCCAGAAGCACAGACATTAAGGTTACCTAGAAACCTGTCCAGGAAGCATGTGGCAAATAACAACCATGCAATAGGAACATCCGGATTTGTCATCTAATAGGAGATGGTATCAGCAAGGTCATTTTTGGGTAGAGGTGGAAGATGAAACATCATTAGCTTGCATGCCCCGGCTACTGTTGCGGGGGGAGGGCATTCCCATGTCCTCTGGGGGAAGGAGACTTTGCTTTTATCTTGGCTGGGAGGGCCTTTGGTTGGTACAAGTTGGAAATGAGTAAGATCTGAGATCGATGCTTCTCATACTGAAGACTGCCCATGGGAAGAACAGCAGAGGGAGAATAAAAAGATGAGATGGGATCACCTCTACCCTGGAAGAACATCTCATCTGTAGGATGGACGAGATAGGATGGACACAGAGAATGACCTGAGAACAAAATTGGTTTTTTGAGTTACAGAAGCAAAATAATATTCCATGAAGGACAAGAAGGGGGACAGGAAGCCTTTTTAGTGAAGGCAGTTTTAAATCAAGTCTCGAGAGACAGTGAGAACAGCAAAGAAGATGGGCGAGAAGGGATGGGGTGGCGGCATTGTTTTGTTAGAGAGTCACGTGTGCTGAGGACATGGATGCAGTGCTGTTTACTTTGGTATTTTATTTCCATTATTGTAGGAGAGGGAAAGAGAGATGACTCCTCTTTATTTTTATAACTTTAGCTGCAGACTTTCTTTAAAAAGCCTTCATTTCATGAAGGCAGTGTTGCTGTTTCCAAAGAGCTTATTCCTAATGCATATTTCCAACCAACACCCTCTCTGTGTCAGATGAGGTGATAACGTTTGTAATTACAGAGAAGCAGAAAAGTGTGACTCACCTGTTTCACCACGGAGACTTTGCTGCAGACATGGGGCTTGGGGAGATCCAGCTGGCGTGAAAAAAGCAACAGGAGCAATGGGCCACTGGGAAAAATGGTCTAGGGATCTTTGCTGTACACTGTTCCCTTTTGCTTTACCCCAGAATAGATCCTTTTTCCAATTCATCATAAAGAAGGGGAACTAGTGAAACTCAGGACTTCTGGAAGTGAAGCTATCTGCAAACTTATTCTGAGGAATCCACAGGGCCAGCTATAGGACAATTTCTGGGCTTTCCACACTGACTTCTTTCCATTCAGTTGTCATCAGCTTTATCAGGGGCATCAGGGTTTCTGTGTAAGTCAGTAAGACATGGCCGAAGGGACTTGAGAAACCACAAAAAATTTGACACTAAAAATGCAGGCAGGAAATCTCTACATGCAAACAATCCTCAGGAAGAGGAGAGGAGTGCGTCATAAAAGTCTGGCTGACATTCTGTAACTCCTCTCAAATTACATGCAGCCAGTGCCGTCGACCTGACAATGTTGAGCAATATTCCAGCCGTTCTCCTGTCACGTATGCTTCATGAACGCTAGGCTCACCAGACAGGAGCACCCAGGCGTCAAAACACTTGCCTGAGCGCTGAGGAATGCGGCCATGGTCTTTCTGGCGAGGCCTCAACTGTAGGAGGCACCTGACCTCTGCTCCTCTGAAAATGGAATGAGGCATTTGACAGAGCTGTACCTTGTCTTCCCCAATCACCTGGAAAAGGATAAGAGGCAGGAGTTTAAAGGTATGAGTTGGAAGTTGAAAGATTTAGTGGCCCTTCTGACATACCATGACCTCAGGAAATTCAGTTAAGCTCTCTGCAATTTTCTGTTTCCCCATTGCTAAAATGATTTGAATTCACGCTACCTATTCAGCAGATATTAAAAAGCAGTAGACCAAGCATTGTTCTATGTGTGGGAGAGTATATGTGTATTGCTAACAATCCTTTTCTTTTCCAGACTTACTGTTCTCACTACCCTGATGTATCTGGATCAGTTACAACCTATTACTTAGCAAAGTTTCAGTTTAAATTTGTGTCTTCTCTCTCTTTCTCTCTCTCTCTCACACACACACACAGACACACTCACTCAAAAAGAATCAGAATTCTTTTTGTTTTTGAGACTGAATCTCACTCTGTTGAGCAGGCTGGAGTACAGTGGCGCCATCTCGGATCACTGCAACCTCCGCCTCCCAGGTTCAAGCAATTCTCCTGTCTCAGCCTCTTGAGTAGCTGGGATTACAAGCACCTGCCACTGTGCCTGGCTAATTTTTGTATTTTTAGTAGAGATGGGGTTTCGCCATGTTGGCCAGGCTGGTCTTGATCTCCTGACCTCAGATGATCCACCTGCCTCAGCCTCCTAAAGTGCTGGGAGTATAGGCATGAGCCACCATGCCTGGCCAGAATTCTTTTTTTTTTTTTTTTCAACTACAATGTTTTTCTGAGTGAGGAAGAAAGAGAATTTACATCACAAGGCAAAAATTACTCGTCATATTGAATGTATCCATGAGAACATATTACACATACGAGCACCGTTTTTCCTGTGTGCCAGGGGTGGGGCAGTTTAGTTGGAAAAGCTAAATTCTGCTCCACTTGGCTTGAAAATGTTCAGATGTTTTGTTTGTCTATGTGTTTGCTTTCTTGTTTACTCACCTGGGACATCTAATCTTTGGTCTGAATGGTATCCAGTGAATACACTCCTGTCCCTCCCCGCAGCCCTCACCCAAATCCAGTAAAGCAAGAGATCAGCAGGGCAGCCAGAGAGCCCACACCAGTGAGGCCAGGAAGGAAAACAGAGCTCAAGAGGGTCCACACGAATGTTTCCTTCCTTATCCAGTTCTCAAAGGCTTTTTTTTTTTGAGACAAAGTTTCGCTCTTGTTGCCTAGGCTGGAGTGCAATGGCCCAATCTTGCCTCACTGGAACCTCCGCCTCCCAGGTTCGAGCGATTCTCCTGCCTCATCCTCCTGAGGATTACAGGCATGTACCACCATGCCCAGCTAATTTTGTATTTTGGGTAGAGACGGGGTTTCTCCATGTTGGTCAGGCTGGTCTCGAACTCATGACCTGAGGTGATTCACCTGCCTTGGCCTCCCAAGGTGCTGGGATTATAGGTGTGAGTCACTTCGCCCAGCCTGGCTTTTTTTTTCTAAGTAAAACTCCCCCAAAAAAGAACAAAAACAAAGAAGGAAACACACACAAAAAAATTCAATGTGGCAAAGAAATTTCCATAGAAGAACTTTAATTGAACAGTAAGATTTAATATTTCACCAGGTGAAAAGGGGAATTGAAAATTAGTAGGAAAATTCCTAGGGGACCAGTTAGCCAGATCAAGGAATGGGGTGCGGGAAACTTCTTAGGGATGTATCTTCCCCTCAATATGGGTAGCGGAGCAGCGTCAGGAGCAGGGCGTTGGAGAGAGGCATAGAAGAGAATCACCTTCTCCCAGCCCAGGCCAGCTACCTGGTGTAACTTCAAGTTCAGGCCAGCTGACGCTCTGGCCGGCTTTTAGAGATGAAAAGGTTTCCCATGCCCCCACCTCCTCCCGAGTTAATTCTCTCCAGGTGCTTCTCTTGATGTGAACCCAGGGTGCTATTAGCAGGCTCCTTCTTGTTCTCTTGCTGAAATCCTTTCCAACCTGCGGAGCTCTGCTGTTTCTAATTTCTAACCCCATCTTGTTTCTTTGCCCCCGTATTGAATACTGCCATAATCTTCAGTTCAACTCTAGTTGTCTCCATTCTTTTCTGGATGCTAAAATCTTCCAGTCATCTTCTCTTCCACTCTCTGCCCACTCACGAGTCACCTGCATTTCTCACCCCAGTCGTCATCCTCGTCTCTGTGAACCATCCTCTCCAGGGCTTCCTGCCAGAAAGTATTTTGCAAGTTTCACTTGAATTTCTACACAGTATAATTCTGAACATGTAAATAATATATAAAGCCAACCTATTTTTGGAGCTAAGAGTGACAATAATCTCTTACACTACAGATCCATCCCAAATTGGTAATGCCCTAAAAATAATAATAATAATAAATGGTGCTTATGAAATACTCAAATCTCTTCAGTTAGTACAAAAACAACTGGTGACCTAAAAATTCAAGGAATGGCCCAGAGTGAAGGGAAATGTAATGTTGACTCTGGTTTACAGAAAGTGAGTCTGAGTCATGGCAGATCCTGAAATTTCACATGAACTCATTCTGCCTGTAAATGCCCCGGCATCAATAGTGAGCAAACGTGCATTCTGGCCAGTCAGGCAGAAGCACTTTGTTTTCCATTGTGCGGTGACGCCAGATCCCTGTGGCTTCTGACAAAGGCCCTCGTCAAGCCTGTGTGTCATCGTTTGCGTTTGCCACAGCTGCAGCGAGGTGTGCGCAGACCACTTCCCGACTGCGCATCCACCGGCCTCCCTGGGGCCAAGGCAGGCAGGCCGGGTTCGCGCGGGGTGCAGCGCCACCTGCTGGACTTCCTGTGGTGAAGCAGCAACCTGGAGTGGCGGCGGAGTCCAAGAAGTCCTGTCCTTGCGGTTTGCTTTCAGACCATGGTCAGGCCTGACTGCAAGAACAAAAGCACTCGCAGAAATATGCACTCTTTATGCAAACCAGTCCTTAAGGAGGCGTGTGATCCTTTCCTCACTACAGAATGTGGTGTGGCATGTATGAGTGCACCAGCATGAATGTGGGGGGAAGGGGGGTGCACCCATTTGTGGTGGGGGGTAGAATGTGGTGTATGCATGTGTGGGTGTCTGTACATGACCTCTCGAAGGTAGGAAAAGTGACATCATCGTCATCCTCCTTGTTGGATTGGTAAGGATCTGTACAGTTGACAGAAACTTCTATAACGTGTTCCATTTATTTCCTCGTGACGCTGTACAAGTAGATGAAATGTTCTCGACCAAATGAATTTTTGCCATGCTCTGGCTCTCTAGTAGAATTATCCATGACCTAACCACACTGGAGGCTGATAGCTAACTAATGATCTTTCCCTTTTTTTTCAAAAGACTTCGCCCATATGGGATCAAAGACTGTCATGATCCCCCAGCCAGGCAGGGCTGGCCCTGGGCTTGGAGGAGGCGATGAAGTAAGAGGCAGCCAGCTATGGGAAGAAGTCAACCACTGCCACGAGGCCAACTGTGGGTTTCTCAGGAAACAGACAAGTCACAAGTCTAGGTTTTTACCAGATCCTCTGGCCCTTTAGATACGTGCCCGAATGTCACACACGTGAAGCCACTTTCCCTGCCTAGGAGGTTACTGACTTAAACGCAGGGACATTTGTTGAAGCGGGAAGCCTGACAAAAGCAAAGGTGTCTGATGAAGGGCCCTGCTGGCTGGTGATGTGGAATGTTTGCTGACAGTTCTAGAAACACCAGGGAGCCAGCAGATTGAGCTCTCTGTATTTTCCTGGCTACCAAATAATAACAACTACAGTATCCTGAGGGCTTACTCATGCCAGGCAGAAGGCTAAGCACTTTACCTTTGTTTTTTGTTCATGCAATCCTCAAAACTGCTCTACAAGCCATGCAGTATGATCAGCCCTGCTTTCCCGATGAGGAAACTGAGGCCCAGAGGGGTAAGTCCCCTGCCTAAGGTTACACAGTTCAGGAGTAAAGGGAGGGCTCAGGTCTCTGTGGCCCAAAGGCCAGGCTCCTGATGCTGACTGTCCTGCTTCCCTGCCGTTGGTGCTCTGTGAGGCCCTGACCTACCCTCTATTTGCCTGCTAGGTTGAGGGCCACAGCAACTCACCAGCCACATGCCCACAGCACTCATTTTCATGAGAGCAGGGCTTGAGGAAAGAGTTTTCGTTCCTGTTGATTTGAGCCAGGACAACAGACTGGGAAATGGTTGGAACACACAGTTCTGGGTCGGAGGTCAGGGAGCAGACAGGACTCCAAAGCCTAAAATACACTAGGCTTCTCACAGCAGCTCGGGCTGTGCCGAGACCCACGGGCTGGGGCTGGCCAACCTGCTCCCACATGGGATAGACTGTGTCCAGAAGGGTGGCCTGGCCGGCTCCTCGCTAGAGCAGATGAGGAAAGCCCTGTCCTGGATTCTGCTCCCAGTTCTGCCACATTCTAACTGAAGGCCTGCAGGGCAGTCGTGAAGAGCCACACATGGCAACGTCCCCTCTCTGGAACCCGAGACACCAAGGCTCCTCACTGTAAAGTGGCAATAACGCCAGCCAGCATGCAGAATTGTGGTGGGGTAATTAACGGGCGCTAATGTATGAGAAGGAGCTGTTACACTCCAGGACACTAGATACCCAGTTTTATGGCTATCAGTTTCACAGCAAAAAAAAAAAGTACTTTTATTATTCTTATTAATTCTGGTGTGCACTTACATGAGAAACGGCAAAGGGATATTCTGCTTGCAGACTTTTGCCCTGTGGCAGAAACTTTCCAGACAGGGTGTCATTGTCATCGTGCGCAGCTTCTGTGACGCAGTTTGATCCTGATAGATAATAAGAGTGACATGTTTCATCAAAATCTTCCTACATGGCTCAAGTTCACTTCCACCGACACCAGTGCTATTAATATTTCCCCCATTAAGCCAACCCATCCTAAAAGCCAAAGAGAATACCACACTTACAGGTTTCAATTTAAAGTTTCTGATAGGTGACAGTAAGAAGAGAGTGATCGCCGAAGCCCAGTCCTTCCTGCAGGAGCAGGGAAGCTAAAACCTGGGCCAGCACTGCCTCCCCCTACAACCACCAAGGGTGCAGGGCAGCCACGTAGAAACTGGCACTCACTAGGCCAAGACAGCACAGGCCTCCAGCCTTCAGACAAAAGCCTTTTGTCTGTCTGGGAGGTGCTGAGGGACACCACACAATGCTGTTTCTTTCTAAATTATTTATTTCCCCTGAATGCTATCTAGATCCTGGAAAGCTATTTCCATGAACTGATTTTAAAATATCCTATATGATAAGTGAACACTTGTCATCGACATGAATGTCCAACTTTAGGGGCTTGGTTAAGTCTAAGTGGTGTATCCCATGATGTTTATGAGAGTTTATAAACACGGAGAGGAAGGATGCAATAGCATAAAGGAAGGCTTGTGTTAGGCTCACATATGAAAAATAAAGAAACAAGAAAAAAAAAGGCTGCAGGCAGGAGTGTACTGTGGTAGCGGCTGACAAGCTGACAAGATAAAAGATAAACGCTGAAACTATTCTGCAGGGTACTGAAGTGGTGAATACTGACCTGCATTCGTCAAAACCCACAGAACTGTGCAACACAGAGAATAAACTTAAAGTAAATGATAGATTTTATTTAATAATAATGTATGAATATTGGTTCACTAATTGTAGCAAACCTATGGCATGAATATAAGATGTCTGTTACAAGATGATAATAACAGAGCACACTAGGCTGAGGGAGGAAGGCAGAAGGAAAAAGCTGTCCTGGTGGCTCAGTTTTACTGTAAACTTTAAACTGTCCTAAAAAATGAAGTCTATTAATTTTCTTAAAACTAAAAATAGATAAATAAATAACCAGAAAGCAATATATCAAAATATAAATAGCACCATTTTTGGATAATGAGATTATGACAAGTTGCTTTTTCGTGTTTTACTTTTCTGATTTTCTGCATTCTAATTTTATTGATCAGGTAAAAGCAATGGAAAGTTTGAAAACCTTGTCTGGGTGACTATCCTCTGAGGCAGGAACTGTGCTGGCTCACAGTGCTCTATAGTCCAGTTCCCTAAACACAGCAGGACTTAGTAAGTTTTGCTAACAGAGCATAAGCACTTTTAAATACGTCTTCGGCCGGGCGCGGTGGCTCATGCCTGTAATCCCAGCACCTTGAGAGGCAGAGGTGGGCGGATCATGAGGTCAAGAGATGGAGACCATCCTGGCCAACATGGCAAAATCCCGTCTCTACTAAAAATACAAAAATTAGCTTGACATGGTGGCACACACCTGCAGTCCCAGCTACTCAGGGGGCTGAAGCAGGAGAATCACTTGAACCCAGGAGGCAGAGACTGCAGTAAGCTGAGCTCACGCCCCTGCACTCCAGCCTGGCAACAGAGCAAGACTCAAAAAAAAAAGTCTTCAACTGTCTGCCTTGCAGACTGCAAACTTGTCACCTCACAGCCTGAGAGGGCAGCAAATTAAAGTAACAATTGTGAGAGGAACAGATCAGAGCATCTAACGAGCGGTTGGTTGGGTCACTGTAAATTGAAAATCTCTCCTTAAGTGGATAGAGGGCTGCGTGAGCATCTTGAGAAGAATCTATTAAGTGGCATCAATGGGTAGAGTGGTGGGTGCTGATATAAGACCAAACCCAATATATCATGTCATTAAGAAAGAAGCATGGGCAAGGCTTTGGCATGTAGAAATTGCAGCAGTGGGATTGGTTTGAGAATTGGGAACAATTATACCAAAAGAATTCTTAGCTGAGTGTCTAATTCTTGGTGAATCAGTCAACAGATAGTAACTGATATTTGAGAGCATTAGAGGGGTTTGTTAGATCCTAGTTTTATGATTGTTTAGGAATAAAGCTCATAAGAACCAACTGTGTGCCAGACATAGTGTTAAGAGGAGGGGATACAAAACCAAGACATGGCCCTGCTTTCAAGGAGCTTGCAGTCATACAAGGCTATAAGACAAGCGAACAAATGAAGGCAGTTAACGAGATCAATGTCGAGAAGGATTGTAAATTGTAAAATAATTTTAATATGAAGAATTGTTTTATCTCTGAGCAATCTTGGCTCACTGCAACCTCTGCCTCCTGGGTTCAAGAGATTCTCCTGTTTCAGCCTCTCAAGTAGCTGGGATTACAGGTACCCACCACCACCACCCACTAATTTTTATATTTTTAGTAGAGATGGGGCTTCACCATGTTGTTCAGGCTGGTCTCAAACTCCTGACCTCAGGTGATCCACTCACCTCGGCCTCCCAAAATGCTGGGATTACAAGTGTGAGCCATCACACCTGGCCACTTTTGTATTTTTAATACTATGATTTTCTATAAAATTTTATTTGGAAGAATAGTTCTCTTTCTAAACAGCAAGTTTGAAAATAACCATTTATACACATAAAAACATAACCTAGGAAATGGATTGTTTGGTGAAGCAAAGAGAATTAACCAAGAGAAATGGTCACATAAATGTCACAGTGAGCCCTTAAAAAAGATGCTCTTTGTTCTAGAGTAGGTATCTCCAGAGGTTCCTCCTGGTTAAGGTTGGTTTTGATAGATGATTAAAACAGGACATTGTGGGGAGAGGTTGTGACAAAGACTGCTTGTCAATATACATCTAGGTCTAGTTACCTAGAAGGTGTAGAAATGGAACCCTGACCCTTCCTTTTGAAGTTTAATGTTATTAGAACGTCTCAATGGGTAGTAGCAGGGCCCTGCATGGCCAGCAGACTGGCAGTCACACCAGGGGAAAGGCCCATGAGGGATGATGAAATCCAGACCAATGACAGGCTCAACCCTCAAGGACATGTCCTTCTCAAGGTGGGCTTGTCCCAGCATGCTTCAGGCTACAAGAATCTCCTGTCCCACGCATTTTAAACTATGGGGATCCCTTTGGGGCAATGGCTCTGCATGTGTGTGTTCGTGTATGTGTACATGCACACAGTGTGCCTGTGCAAACATAGAGATGCTAACGGTAACACCAGCACCTTCACCTGTGGTGGTGAGAATGACCCCGGCTGAGGTTGGTGAGAAGGGTCATCTTTTCCTGCCCCTCAACCATGAGCAAAGACTGCTGGCCAATCACAGGCCGAGGCTCAGGACTACGAGCACCTCTAATTTTCAACCACCACAGCAGGGAGCAGGGACTGCCATCAACCCACAGCACACCTTGCAAGGCAGCGAAAGCCCCAGAGCAGCACAGATGGGGCTTCCTGAGCCAGGTGGCCGTTGGGTTCCTTAGACTCAGCACAAGGGCTGAGGAGATTCCGGCAGAGGCAAGAAGGACATTGTCTTGACAGTAATATGAGAGCTCAAGCTATTATATTTGAATATGTTTTAAAGCATGGCTTTACTTTATACTCCAAGCTGGAGAGATAGCAAACGTGTTCTATACATTGTTCTAGGACTGGAAGAAGCCTTGGGAGACACAGACAATGAATGCTGTACACTTAGAGCAGTGGTTCTTAAGCAGGGGGTGATTTTGATAATGCCTGGAGACATTTTCAACGGTCACGATGGAGGCAGGGGTCTTACTGACATACAGTGGGCAGATGTCAGCCGCTAAGCCCTTCCACACACAGCTCAGCTCCTCACAATAAAGAATTATCTGGCTCAAAAATTAATCTGAGGTTGAGAACCCTGACTTAATGCAAGAGAGATCACTTCCAGCTGGTTAAAGAATAAACCAAGGGAAAAGATGAGAAATGTATAAGACACCATGTCAGGGAGATACGTTCCCTGGATTTGAAAGGTGTAGGAATCCACAGACTTTCATTGGAGGGGCCAGTGGTGAGGTTCTGCCATGGATCACATGCTATCAGGTGTGTATATAATATCTCAAGTTTATTTTAAGTCCTTGGTCTACTCTAATATTTTTGCTTTGGGTGGTATGTATTGTTGTCTTGTGCAATTTGGGTCTTTCTTTTAATGAAATTTTCCTCCTCAGGTATTGACTTCTGTGCTGTGCGCTCCTGTTGAAAGGGGGCATTGGCTGCTCTGGCACTCTGCATCAGGAAAGGAGTACAAGGAAGGTAGAGGGCTCCAACCATTAGAACCATCATTCCTATTCCCATTTGCTAACATTCCCATTTGCAACTCCAGTTAGGATGTACCTTTAGCTTTAGGAAGAAGAGCAATAGGGGTAAGTGGTTTGTTGTCAGTTTCTAGAATCCTTGCTTCCTTCTTGCTTCCATAGCTTCTTCAACATTGCTTTGCAGGAAGGAGATGCAGCCACGCCAGTTGGACAATTAGCAGGAAGTGGAAATAAATGATTAACTTCACCTAGAGGGCCAATTAGAAGAGGAATAACTCACATGTGAAACAGAGCTGGGTCTCAGCTTGTCTTGGCCTGGACTGTTGGCTCTCTCTAAGTGGTCCCACTGTTACCTTTTTCATGCAGCCCCTGATAATCCTACCCTTGAACCTTCTTCATGCAGCCCCTGATAATCCTACCCTTGACCTCCAGAAGCTGATGCTCCAACCATGAGGCAGGGGCATCTAGAGTTCCTGACCTCAGTGACTGCATTCATTTCTGTGTTTAAAGTTTCTGAGGAACCTGAAGGCTGCCTCAAAACTGCCTGAGATCTTTCTTCATTGCTCAGTTGAAACACAAGCCACGACTGCCTAGGCAAGTAGGAAGGGAAGGTAGATATCAGGTGTGGGCTGGACCTCACCGAGGAAAGCCTGGTTTACCTGCTGCCACTGTAACAATGACTGGCCAGAGAGGCAGGGACAGGACCCAAGAGCTTCATGTTGTTCAGAACAGCAGGTCTGGGAAACAATAAGACCTTGCTCAGTGATCACCTACAGAGAAGTGTCCTCAAGATCTCCTTCGTCAGAGAAACAAAGCCATTTCCTTGACAACAAAAGCCCATACTTGTGTACTGTGCTAAAAATTTACAGCGCAAGGCCAAGGCTGAGTGCATGTGTGCACATGTGTGCTCATATGCTGAGCTTTCGAAACAGACCTTGCTGATGCCCGTCTGCCAACAAACTACCTCTTAACCCTGTTTCCTTAAAAAGCTCAGAGTTATAATTTTCAAAATTCTTAAGTTCAGCCAGGCGCCGTGGCTCACAACTGTAATCCCAGCACTTTGGAAGACCGAGGCAGGTGAATCACCTGAGGTCAGGAGTTCAAAACCAGTCTGGCTAACATGTTGAAACCCCGTCTATACAAAAATACAAAAATTAGCCAGGTGTGGTGGCAGGTGCCTGTAATCCCAGCTACTTGGGAGGCCAAGGCAGGAGAATCACTTGAACCCAGGAGGTGGAGGTTGTAGTGAGCCAATATTAAGCCATTGCACTCCACTCCCACCTGGGCGACAGAGCAAGACTCTGTCTCAAAAAAAAAAAAAAAAAAAAAAGTTCTTAAGTTGAAGTTGAAGAGAATCAGAATAGTTTTTATTCAAGCTAAAAAAAAATAGTTTTTGTTTTATTCAAAATTAAAAATTCTCAACTTGTTAACTTCAAAGTCTCCAACTCTGAACTTAGACCTGAATATGCCAGCCTTTTTCCCACTGGAGAAGCTCAAAATCTTCCCAGACATTTCCCTAGATGCCAGATGAAGTATTCCTGAACACACATCATTACTTAAAACTTGGGTTAGAAACATTCTATTATTGAGATTTATATATTATCATTTATGTATGCTTTTATAGAGAGATAATTAAAACATTTCAGTGACACATTGTTCTTCTAATACACACAAGATACTGATGAGTTAATAGATTATAAGTAATAGATAATAATATCACATATTATTATCTTATGAGTTAATAGATCATGAGTTAATAGATCATAAGTAATAAGTAAGCTTACCATGAATTAATAGATCATAAATAATAGATAATAATATCACATATTATGCTTACCATGTGCTCAGCACTGTTCTAAGTGAGTTTTACATATACTAATTTACTTGGGCCTATCAACAAATAAAACAAAGATGAGAGCTAATAAACAAAAAAAAGGATGGGTGGATGGATGAATGGATGGATGGGTGGTAGGTGGTGGGTAATAATAGACTAGATCAATAGATAAAAATTTAAAGTTGAGGCTGGGCATGATGGCTCACGCCTGTAATGCCAGCACTTTGGGAGGCCGAGGCAGGTGAATCACTTGAGGTCAGGAGTTCAAGACCAGCCTGGTCAACACGGTGAAACTGTCTCTACTAAAAATGCAAAAATTAGCTGGGCGTGGTGGCACACATCTGTAATCTCAGCTACTTGGGAGGCTGAGGCAAGAGAATCGCTTGAACCCGGGAGACAGAGGTTGTAGTGAGCCAAGATGGAGCTACTGCACTCCAGCCTGGCAACAGAGCAAGACTGTCTCAAAATAAAGTAAAAGCTGAGTCTATTGACTTGCTAGCCACAGGAATACAGGCTAGGGAGAAATGTACTGAGTTAAGTAGTAGCTCACTGAGATGGAAAACTCAGAGTTGTTAAAGGCTTGCCAGGGTAGGTTCATGTGGTTATTGCTTATTAAGGGTTGAAATCCAGTACTTTGAAAAGAACAGAATGAATCTGAAGGTCTAAATAGAGTTGGTTAAAAGAAACACCATCGCTCAGTGTTTGGGAAAAAGTCTTCAGTTAGGACCTAGTATCCCACAGTCATGCCAAGTTCATGGTTATTTATTTAGCTTCTCCTGGTTTGGAGTCAGCCTGGAGAAACACAATAGTCAGTTATGATCTGTCCTTGAGAAATGCTCCTGTAAGCAGAACATGTTCTTTTCCATTCCTCACAACAACTTTTTAAGGGGGTGCAATTATTATCATCCTCATTTCCCAGAGCTGGAGACTAAGGCACTGAGGTATTATTTGCCCAAGGTCAAGCTAGAATTAAATCCTTTGAAGTCAGAGCCCACACTCTTAACCCCTCTTCTCAGCCAGCAAGCACGGCACAGATTTGGAACCAATTGTTGATGAGTATGTTGCCTATTTAAAATAATTTGTTATTAAAATTATACTTATAAAGTTGTTTATAATTTCAACTAAATTAAATGAACAAATACTAATTCAAAGAGTACTCTGTATGGTAAGTACTATGACTACACACTAGATTTAACTTGAGATCTGACTTTAACTTTTGCAAACTGCTTTGTAAATGTTGGATATTTCATGAAAAAAATAGGAATATTTGCCTCTTTTTTTTACATCTGTTGTCATAGGAACCAAGTCTATCTCTACAATCACACACATTATACTAATACCTTTCTGAAGGAGTGAGTCTTTTAAAAGTCCCCCTGTTAAAGACTTTCTCATTCTCACTACCCACCCCCACTCACCCTAGTCTTACCTTCTACATCACTTTAAAACTTTTCTAATCAGAAATTAGAGGTATATTTTCTAATAGAAAATGAATTGCACTTGTTTGCCCATCTATCCCTCTCCTTGTATCTGCAAACCATTCAAAGGCCATCACCTTGAGCTCTTTCAAGGGTAAACCATCTCCCAGAGTTTGAAAGGCACAGTGATGTACTGCAAAATCTGTGACCAGCGTCTTCTTACTTTTGGAGAGATTTAGTTTGGGGAAATAGAAGATATCTGATAAATTTGATAATTAAGAAAGTTGGCTGAGCTGTGTAATGCAGTTTTTTTGTTCCAAACAAGTAGGACCTAATGTAATGTAATATGATTTTCATGTCACCAGTATAAATTAACACAAAGGTCATTTTAAAAGAGAAGTCATGGTCAGGTGCAGTGGCTCACGCCTGTAATCCCAGCACTTTGGGAGGTCAAGGCAGGGGGATCATCTTAGGCCAGGAGTTCAAGACCAGCCATGAACTAACCTGGCTAACATGGTGAAACCCTGTTTCTACTAAAAATACAAAAAATGAGTCAGGCATAGTGGTATGTGCCTGTAATCTCAGCTACTAGGGAGGCTGAGGCAGGAGAATCACTTGAACCCAGGAGGTGGAAGTTGCAGTGGGCCGAGATCTCACCACTGCACTCCAGCCTGGGCAACAAGAGCAAAACCCCGTCTCAAAAAAAAAAAAAAAAAAAGGAGAAGTCCCCAAATTGTCTTGGTCGGTGGTGGTTGTATTGGCATAAAAGTACTGCCTCTGAAGATGACTCCTTTAGAGGTGATTTTTTAAAATATTTTAGTAAGTTTGTAGGAAAGCTCAGTATGACCACAGCATAAGCTATATCTCATATGTACATCAAATTCAAACTTATAGACAACTGCATGGCTTCCCTTGTTGACAGCTCTAAAGGTTTAAAGGTAATATAGGTGGCAGAATAATATTTTACTAGAAGAGTTCCATGGCTAAGAAAATGTTCAGTACAGGACTAGTGAATCCTTGAGACTTTTCACAATACAAGGATTCTAAGATTCAATATTCTAAAAGATCTATGGCAAACTGAATTATTTTCAGAAGTGAGTTTCCACTGAACTAGACACATTTTTTCTCTTAATTCCTCCTGTAAATGGTAGCAATCATTTATAGGCTAGTATCAAGCATCTTATCACTGAGAACTCTATAATAATTAGTCTTCCTTATGGTGACACTAATATCTTTGGGATAATTAGCAAAAGACTAAAAATTATGTCCAGTATGGTTTTTGCTTTAAAGCATATTTTAAATGGGATTGTTTTTGGAGAAAGGGTATCCCTGAAAGCGATTTAACTTACTATTAATATTTACCCATTGACATTTCATTGGAAAGATCACTCATTCATCACACGCACTGTTCTTCACTGCCACTAGGTGGTGCTCCAGCCATAATGTCGCTTCCTGAGCCTCCAGAACCTGTTCACTGCATACTGTCCTAGGGCAGGTCCCACTGAACGTGGCTGGTCTTGCAAAAACCACAGCCAGTGTGAGGTATGTTTCTAAGCTCCCTAAAGTTTACACAGAACCCCAGAGTGAGGCTGATAGAGAAAAGCCCACTATACAGGAAAGCAGAACTCAACCCACAGTGGAAAGAAAATAACTAAGGCAGGTGGGGTAGTAGAGACAGACCCGGGATTTTCCCCCAGTGGTGTCTTCAGTAGTAACCTAACCACCTACTGCAGGGGCTGGCCCAGTAATGCTGAAAGATGAGGCTATGCAGACACCTCCAAATACCACAGCTTGGCCAACATGAGCACCAGGAAAAAAAGATCTGGGAGAAGGACCAAGTATGGGGACCTTAGGTCTGTGTCTGCCCAGCTGTGCCTGGTACCCATGTTTCATATCTACCCAGATAGTGTTTGCTCTGGGCTATCAGCTCAGCATTTGCCAGCAGAGGCGACTTGCCCCAGGAGGGCAGACCTTCCCCTGGGCTGTGAACAAAATTTCTCTCCCTATTTCCTGGAGTTCTTTCAGTTACATTCTGTAACTTACTAGTCAGTTCTGAGTCACTTCCCAAAAGAAACGTGTAGAGGTACAAGCCTCAAAGAAAGACAATCTCCATATGTGGTTCAGTTTACAAACATGGACAGTACATGTGCATAGTCACAAATGCTAAGTGGCACAGAAAAAGAAGCAATCTGCATGAGCCAGAGTATTAAAAGGCTTCACAGAAGATGTGGCACTTAAAAACAGGACTGCAATGTTTGGAGCTGGAAAACATCTTGGAGAACATCTGGTCTGAGGCTCTGAAATAGTTCATCTGAGTCTTTTTTTGTTTTGTTTTTTGTTTTGTTTTGTTTTTTAGATGAAGTCTAAAAAGTCTGTCACCCAGGCTGGAGTGCAGTGGTGCAATCTCGGCTCACTGCAACCTCCACCTCCTGGGTTCAAGAGCTTCTCCTGACTCAGCTTGCTGAGTAGCTGGGACTACAGGTGCCCACCACCACGCCTGGCTAATTTTTGTATTTTTAGTACAGAGACTGGGTTTCACCAAGCTGGCCAGGCTGGTCTCAAACTCCTGACCTCTGGTCATCCACCCGCCTTGGCCTCCCAAAGTGCTGGGATTACAGCCATGAGCCACTGCACCCAGCCGTTCATCTGAGTCTTAACGGCTCATAAAGTTACCTCAAGAGCCATCCTTGAAGCCAACCAAGAAGGCTTCAGGGTCTCACCCACATTTCAACAGCTCCAGTTTTATCTGTTTGCTTTATGAGGGTCCTGTTTAAGCTCTGTTTGAACAAAGAATCCTACTCCTTCATTGGAACCACTGATCCAGTCGAAGCTGCTCATTTTACAGATAAGATCACCGAAGCACTTTGGGAACTTTCCCAAGCTCACACATGCCTTGAACTGAAAAGGTAGGGAGTGTTTTGGATATGCTGGAGAAGGGTCATATGGTCTGGCTTTGTGTCCCCACCCAAATCTCATCTGGAATTGTAATAGGTGACTGGATCCTGAAGGTGGTTTCCCCATGCTGTTCTTGTGATAGTGAGTGAGTTCTTATGAGATCTTATGATTTAAAAGTATAACACTTCCCAGCTGGGCATTGTGGCTCATGCCTGTAATCCCAGCACTTTGGGAGGCTGAGGTGGGTGAATCACTTGAGGTCAGCAGTTTGAGACCAGCCTGGACAACATGGTGAAACTCCATCTCTACCAAAAATACAAAAATTAGCCAGGTGTGGTGGCAGGCTCCAGTAATCCCAGCTACTTGGGGAGGCTGAGGCAGGAGGATTTCTTGAACCTGGGAGGCAGAGGTTGCAGTGAACTGAGATCACGCCACTGCACTCTAGCCCAGGCAATAGAGTGAGACTCCATCTTAAAAACAAGCAAGCAAACAAAAAATGTATAGCACTTCCCCTTCACTTGCTACCTCTGTCTCCTGCTGCCATGTAAGACACACCTTGCTTCCTCTCTGCCTTCCACCATGATTGTAAGTTTCCTGCAGCCTCTCCAGCCATGCTGAACTGTGAGTCAATTAAATCTCTTTTTTTTTTTTTAAATAAATTACCCAGTCTCAGGTATTCTTTATAGCAGTGTGAAAGTGGACTAATACAAAGGGAAAACAGGGTGTCTGCAGGGAACAGGAAAGAACCGCATCTCCATCTGACCCACGGGTTAGAAAAGCATGTTTGTCAAACTACATGAACCTGAAGACAGTTTATATTTGCTGCCCAGGTTCTATTCAGAGATATTATATCCTCTTGCCGGAGACACAGACATGCAAACCATATTTAATACTTACTAAACCCCAAACTCATACTCATAGACCTTGAAAGATAATAGAATACCCATTTCCATCGTCCAGATGAATCTTCTCCATCTTTTGACGAAGTTGTTTACTACCGTTTCTCAGAATGGCTCCCAAGCAGTTAAGAAAAAGACAGTACTCCATCCTGGAGATGATAATCCCGGCTCAGCAGTGGATACACTGGCGGATGTTTAGGAAGCTTTATAAAAATCAATCTTATTATAAAATGTTGATGCTTCCTCACCAACTCCCATTTCCTCCTTATTTTATAAAATGTGGAATTTATTTCAGACTAGAGCTTGAGTCAAGCACCTGAGTTGGGAAGACCAAAAGTCAGTTCAGAGGCTAACTCTTGAAAAGCGCTGTGAAATCTATCATTCAGGTCACAAGGAGGACTCAGTTGCTCTTCCTCTCTGCTGGTGAAGTGAAAACAGAAGGTATCCTCTCAGTGTCCTGATGTATTTAGGTGAAAGATGCCCACCTCAAACCCACTTAAGCACAAAGAGAATTTACAAGCCCAGGCAATGGGAAAATTCAGGGCTGGCTCATGCTCAGCTGGTGAAGGAGGAGCTCAAATTGTGTCAGGAGGAATCCATCTCTCCCTCTCTTGTCTGAGCTTTATCCTGTTGTCTTCATCCTCACTCATGCTTTCTTGGAGAGAAGGCAAAACCCCAACAATTGCAGAAATACAAACTCAAAGTTCTCTAGCAAGAGAGCACCTCTGGCCCAGGGGCTCCAGGTATTGAGTTGCATCTCAATGACTCAAATTGCCTCTCGAGCCCCTCCTTCGATGTATTGCTTTGATCGCATGCCTAACCCTGACACTGGGATTTGAGAATTTACCAGAGGTTACCTCCTGGTAGAACTGAGTCTTCAAAGATGGAACCTAGGCCAAGGACTATGAGTAGGGAGGGGTGGCTCCCCAGGAGGAAAAGATAGGTTGTGTTTCAGGAAGAAGGGACACTGAGCAGGTCAAATCACAGCTGTGTACTCCCTTCACCTACCCAGCTCTGCGCCTCTCTGTGCTAGTGGACAAGGCACACCTGATACCTTTGGAGGGCTTTAGAGTAGCTAAATAATAGACACTATTAGCCAAGCTAGCCTGCTCATTCATTTGTGTTCATTGAACAAATGTTTATTTGTAGTAAGCCACAAACTTAAACTGAACTCTTGCCAGAAGCCTATTGGGTAAATCAACTTGCCGGAACCACTGTGTCAGGAATTGCCACAGGCTTCTTGCTGGCCACGCCCCTGGGGACACACTTGGAGTCTTGGCTGACTGCTGTCAGCTACCTTTTTTTTTTTTTTTTTTTTTTTTTTGGCCTCTGGTTCCTAGGTGTTTTCTCTTCTGGCTAGGCATGGTCAGGCCTCCAAGTCCAAGCCTGGCCATTATAGCCTTGGTGACCCGCACATACTCCTCTGGATGGTCCCCAGGAGCCAGAAAGTCTGAACCACAAGTAACCAGGTGGGCACGGAAAGAAGTGAAACAACTTGTTCCTGCCTCAGCTAATCGCTCTGCCCCTGCAACCTGCAACCATTGTTCTCTCAGCCTTGTGAAGCTTCCCTGCTGGACATTGAGTTTCTCAGGACCCCACCCGTGTAACTATGTAATTTAATTTACCTCACCCTCCCCTCTGCTAGCAACTGATAACCCCCACCCTTATGATCATGCCTGTTTGCAGTAGGTGACCCCTACCCCTGTGACCATGCCTCCGTGATGCCCTTCCCCTCCCTAAAATAGGTTACCACCTTTAACTGACCACTTGCCCCAACCTATAAAACCAACTTCTATCCCCTTGCCCTCTACTGACTCTCTTTTCTGACTCAGGCTGCCCACCACACGGGTGAATAAACAGCCATGTTGCTCATACAAAGCCTGTTTGGGGGGGGGGTGTCTACGCAAGTGGTGCACTTAACAGGCATAGGACACATCTTTCCTTCAGCTACTTCTGACACTCAAAAACAAGAAACAAGATTTTTTCTTTATCAGGACTGGAGATTTACTGAGGACTGGGAAATGTTCAAAGATTCAGAGGTCTTACTGCTTCCTTAGGGCCATTCTGCCTGAGCATTCAGTTCTCAACCTTCACGGCAGATCCGTCTCCTCTTCTGCGGCTGCAGTGGAACTCAGGCCCTCTCGCTCCTGTGCTCTGGCAGTGCCAGCTACCCCTTACTAAGCACCTACTCTAGGCCAGGTCCTGTGGAAAACGTGTTATTAGTGTATCATCTCAAATGCTCCTCCTCTCTCCTCTGCGGTGAGTCCCATGACCCTCACCAAAGAGGAAACTGGGGGCCGGAGAGATGAAGTCACTGGCCTGCATTCTGTGGCCAGTGGGTGGCAGCCGAGGAGCCAGGACTGGGTCTGGCTGGGACTGAAGCCACGCCCTTGACCACCACACTGTAGTGCCCTCTGTGGGCCTCTACTTCAGGAAGCCCTTTTCCAGCACGTGAGCCTGAAGTCACAGAATGGCAAGAACAAACCAGGGCGCCTGGAACACTGCTCAGGAGCCTCCAAAGACTCGGGAAGGCTGTTGGCACTCCCCCTGACCACAAGGCTGAGTGATTTCAATCTCTATGTCTGACAATGTACCACCCATCAACAGCATGCACAGAAGATTTATTACAGGGGTTTTCTCCATGTATCACCCCTGCTGGTATCAAAGTAGTGTTTCTCAATCATATTTTACTCATGTGTCCTTCTGATAGTGCAAAATTCTTACCACCACTGTCCCAAATGCTGGGATGGTCCCAGGATTTCTTTCCTCCCATTGTGATATTTGCATTTCTCCATCTTACTTGCCAGTGGATTTTGGCAATGGCAAAATTTCTCCATACTACCAATTCCTGTAGTTTGAATTACAAAAGAAATCCCCTCCTTTATTTTCCATCTATAAGATGTTTATGTAATATTAAATGTAATATCAGAACACACCCGACATATTTAAAATGTTAACACCTCAGATGGCTTTGGCCCCAACCAATAAGAACAGCTGCTGGTCCTTACCACATGCTGGTGAGTTGCAGCCTAGAATTAGCCCTGTGTGTATGTCCAGGAGTCCTGTAATACTTCCTGGGGGCACCTCTCCCACCACGACAACTGGGAAGCCTGAGCTAGGACCTAGTGTTTCTGCTAATGTTGCCATAGAATTTAACTAGGTGAGGAAGAAACAAAAACGGAGATTGCATCATTCTCTTTCTCCTTTCTTGTATGTAAACCTTCCTCCCAACCAACTGCTTCATCATGGTGGGGCTGGCCTTGCTCTCAGTACAAGGGATGGAATAATCCAAGAGGCATAACAACAGCCAGGTGTGTCACTGTGTGTCTGAATAATGCCCCGTGTGCATTAAGTTGCTATCAAAGGGCATCACCTTTGCTCACCTCAAACTCCAGCTATGAGGACACCCAGCTGATGTCTATATGGCAGCCACCCACCTGTTCCTCCTGAGGGACGTTTTATTTGTTTTTCGGATCATGAGGAAATGAGGCATTCGGTTTCATAATTCCCGAACGCTGACCCAGTTCTGGAAGCAGCCAACACCCAGCTGGAGCATTACTGCTCTTGCCTGTGTCAGAAAAGGAACACGATGGCACGGCAGGGATCTTAAAGTGCCGCCAACACCTCCGTGAATCAGTGCTCACGGGTCAGAGCCTTCAGCGGGATGTTGAAAGGCAGGAGCGCTGCTCAGCCCAGCAAAACAGCAGGGCCTAACGCAGACGGGGCCAGAGTTGGGGGAAGGAAAAAACAGATTAAGTGCATGTCTAACACCATCTGCTGATTCCCAAAACTTAGAGGAAGGTCTTTGCAAGGATTGCCATTCTCTACTGGAAGATTCAGAGGAGGAAAAAAAAAAAAACTGTGCAACAAATGCTACATTTTTGTTCACAACAGATAAGGTATATTCAATTCAATCAAATTTTATGGGGAGCCTCTGGGTCAGACTGTGGGGCATGTAAAAGTGCATTCTCTTCATCCCTGCACTAATGCACGTAAGGGGAGCTTAGTCTAGAAATTTCTGGGATTCAGAGGATGGAAAAAACTGAAATATCAACCCTTCAGATATTTTCAGTATCACCTCAAAGCTCCAATGCCTTGGCCAGGGAAACCCCAAAGTTCCCCAATATTAACAATTCCTCAGGATTTCAATTCTCTGGGTCCTCTGACCTCAAGCTCCTGAGTTCTCAGGTACCTCTGGGTTCTCCAAAAGAACACATTCACACAGAAAGGAAAGTCGTGCAGGAAACTCCAGTAACAGGAGACTGGTTGAATGTATGAGGGTACATTCACCAAATGGAATTGTGAGTAGCATTCTAAAGGTGAGTTAGGGGTACATCTGCTCAAGGTCAATTTCGAAGTGAGCAGGGCTGGGGCAGAACAGCAGCAGAAATGATACCGTTTAAGAAAAAACACAGGAAGGGCGTCCCCAGAAGGAGACACGAGAAACTGGTAACAGCTGCTGATTTTGGTGAGAGGAACTGAAGCTAGGGGTACACATTTTTAAAGGAGTTTTTGTAACAATAAATCACAGTTGCTTTTAAAAATTGCCAAGAAGGAATTGGGGTAAGAGAAGCCATCACATGCAAGCATTGGAGAACCAGTTTCAACTTGACTGAAGGTGTCCTAGAGGAGGAAAGGAGCTTAAGATCCATATCCCATAGAAAACGCCAGCAATTGCTGGTCCCAGCGTTCCTTTTAGAACACCTGCTACCAGAGTCTCCTCTCCTGGCTTTCCTGCATCACCCCTTTGGTTCTGTTGGGCTTTTTCATGCCACACACCAGACTTTAATTCTGAATTCTACCCTCTTCTTCAAAGCACTGGATGGAAACGCCCTCCCTCAATGATCTGCTTAAACCAACAAATCTATATAGGTCGTGTGAATCACTCCACTATCCTAGAGCATAAGAATTGCCACATTTCAGCCTGGCGCAGTGGCTCACGCCTGTAATCCCAACACTTTGGGAGGCTGAGGCCAGTGGATCATGAGGTCAAGAGATTGAGAACATCCTGGCCAACATGGTGAAACCCCATCTCTACCAAAAATACAAAAATTAGCTGGGTGTGGTGGCGCACACCTGTAGTCGTAGCTACTTGGGAGGCTGAGGCAGGAGAATCACTTGAACCTGGGAGGTGGAGGTTGCTGTGAGCTGAGATCACACCATTGCACTCCAGCCTGGTGACAGTGTGAGACTCCGTCTCAAAAAAAAAAGAAAAGAAAACCAGAAGAATTGCCACATTTCTTAATTTCTCTGAAGAAAATTAAATCTGACCAAGTCCCCAGTCGTGTTGCCCCTCCCTTGGGAAGAACAAAGAAGTCAGAGTCCTAGAGTTTCTACCATTAAGGAACATTGGGCAGGGGACTTTGGTACAGCATGGTAGCCAGTGAGCTGCTCGTTGTCCAGGCCCCCAGGACGATGCCCTCATCTGCAGGCTCCTCTGGTGACCCCCACCATCTCCAGGTCAGGCAGGTCCTTGACCCTTTCACTTGGCTTCCAGTTCCTGAGACTCCGGGTCTCATCCCCAGGTATCCATGGCCTCAGTTTACTCAGTTCACCTGAGATATATATCTCAGCTAGGGTGCTGGATGGTGAGTGGCATGCAAGTCCCCACTGCTCAAGACTGGCCACCCTCTGTCTGCCATCAGAACCAGGCCACTCCCTTCTTCTTCTCAAAGCCTGGTTGCTATCCCCTACCTCTCTGACCTAAGGGGGACGAGGATGTTGCCTGCACAGCAAAGCAGCTCCATGCAGGATTAACCCACCACTCTGCAAACCCTCCTCCCAGCAAATCTTTGTGTTTCACATGGCAGAAGATACCTTCCATAAATAAATGGGGAAACATTCAAAGGGAGGCAAGGGCTGTTCAGGCAAGGGCTGGGTCCCTGAGACTCAGTTTCCTGGATTGAATGTCACAGGGGAGTAAATTTTTTTTTTTGAGACAGAGTCTCGTTCTGTCACCCAGGCTGGAGTGCAGTGGCACAGACTTGGTTCACTGCAACCTCCACCTGACGGGTTCAAGCAATTCTCCTGCCTCAGCCTCTCAAGTAGCTGGGACTATAGGCACACACCACCATGCCCGGCTAATTTTTTGTATTTTTAAAAGAGATGAGGTTTCACCATGCTGGCCAGGCTGGTCTCGAACTCCTGACCTCGTGATCCACCCGCCTTGGCCTCCCAAAGTGCTGGGATTACAGGCGTGGGCCACCGTGCCCAGCCAGAGGAGTAAATTTCATAGTGAAACAGCACCTCACGGGGTAGGTAAGCTTCCCAACACTTGACAGAGAAGCCTGTGTGCAAAGTGAATTTTCTGCTTCCCAGCAAAAATGGAAGAGACAACTTTGAGTGGGTTTTCCTCTGAGAAAGAAAGATCTCAGGTAGGAGCATAATTCCAAGAGGACCTCCGGGGTTCCAATTTAGTTGTTCCAGGTTGAGGCCCAGACAGGTATCTTTAAAGCCTCCCAAAAGATGCTCTTGTGCAGACAGATTGAGAGCTGGTTTCGTAAAGGCCTAAGGTGGTGTGTTTCCTCTGTACCATGGGTTGGGTTCCCAACCCCAGTCTTCATTTCCCAATTGCCCAGCCTCACATCAACACCTGCTGTGTATTTTCCAAGCTCCTATGCTCCCCACAGTCTCCAGGCCAACACAGTTGCATGCCCAAATCCCCTGCTTGTGTTTTGGGCCCCTTCACCTCCTGGGTCCCCTTTGTGGTATCCCAGATGCTGAGGTGGAGGGCCCAGGGACCCTCGCTTAGGCATTACAGGGAGCATGGCTGGCACCAGCCTAACCAGCGGAGACCCTTTTGCCTTGGTAGCCAGATGGGATGCAGAGGGGCAGGGCAGCCACAGAGTAGCACAGCAGGCTTTGGGGATGCTGCAGAGTGGTGGCCCAGGGTTTCCACAGCTCTGCCATATATCCCCATCTCCTCAGCTGGCAAGACCTGGACCCCCTCTTCCATGCTGCCTTCCCTTTGTTGCGGAGATGGATCCCTCTCATCTCTCTTTTGTTCCTTGACCAGCTTTACTTGCTGTGAGGTCAAAGACTTTCTTCCTGCTACTGAGACATGAGACTGCTTACTCCTGGAGCAGTGAAGGCCTGGGCAGGACAGGGGTTCAGTGGGGCTGGTTTGGATTAGCCTGTGTCACTCCAGGTTGCCCTGTTGTTTCTTTTGTAACTGACAGGCCCGGTCCCACGGTTGGCTCCAAACCTCCCTAGTCAGCACTCTCTGCACCAATATTTCCAACCCTCAATGTCAAAAGCTACCTTTCCCATATATTTTTAGGGGATTCAGAAGGCTGACTTGTTTCCCCCCTTCCTCAGCTTACCCTGTGTCTGAGGGTTTTCAGGAATCCAGATAGAACCAGGCAAGCAGGGCTTTTCCGTTGAGCAGAAGGACCTTGGAGTCCGCGTCGTGAAGACTTTCCATCAGGGGCTGTGGTTTCCCGCTTTGAGACCAGCTGCTCTGGCAGCATCTTAGTGTGAGCCAAGAGTCAGATGTTCCTTCCCTGTGGGATGATGGTGTCATTGTCAGAAAGCCCCCTCCGTTTATGATCATCTGCTGCTTCTGTCACATGCAGACTGGCCTTCACCAGTGCCAACGCCCATTTCTGCATATCAGCTATGGCACAGGGCCTGGGGACCATCTCATGTTCCAGCAGTTAGGTATCACCAGCCACACAGAGACAGCCTGTTTTCTTCCCCGCTCCCCACTGCCATGTCCCTGCTGAAGGGCAAAGACCTTTGAGATGGACATTCAAGCTCAGTCTCTTCACTGTTCTCTAGTATTCCTCAAATCTGCAGAAGTAAGATACTTGGGTCTGCCACGACTACCAAACTTTCTGTCCCCTGTTTCCCAGTGTGGTCTTGACTAGTAGACCTGGACTGTGTCACTTCATGTGTGTATTACCACTTTTCTGGTTCTCCAGTTTCTCATGAAGGCCTCAAAGAGTTGATTACAGTTTTCATTTCTGGTGCTGTTTCTCTTTATGTTCTTACGTAAGTCATATATGAATATATCCTGATTATATAAGCTTCAAATAATACAGAAGTCTACAGAGCAAAGCTGAAAACTGCACCATCCCGCTCCGGTTCACTCTTCCTCAAGGTCACACTGTGCACGGCTGGCTGTGCCTCCTCCCAGTCCCCTGCCTAGGAATCCACACTGCACAGCACACACCTCCATGCATGTGTATTTTTTTACTTTTCAGTTTTTAGATGTAGATATTACTTTGCAAATTAACAAACTTAGTATGTTTTTTGCTTGGAGATTTTTTTATATTAGGATATACAGCTCGATCTAATTCATCTATAACCATACACACACATATATAATGCTTTCATACTCTAGATTTTTTATATTCATACGAAAGAGACTGTCTTATGCATATGGCTCTGCACTTTGTTTTTGTCTTTTTGTAAGTTTTTTTTTTTTTTTTTTTTTTCAGATGGAGTCTCACTCTGTCACCCAGGTTACAGTGCAGTGCTATGATCTCAGCTCACTGCAACTTCCATCTCCCGGGTTCAAGCAATTCTCCTGCCTCAGCCTCCCAAGTAGCTGGGATTATAGGAACACACCACCACACACAGCTAATTTTTGTGTTTTTAGTAGAAATAGGGTTTCACCATGTTGGCCAGGCACCTCGGCCCCACAAAGTGCTGGGATTACAGGCGTGAGCCACTGCGCCCAGCCCACTTTGATTTTAGACACAGAATACTCAGCACATACTGCCTTCCTTGGTTTTATCAACAACTGTGTCGTCTTTCATAATTTGGATGTGCCAAAATGTATTAGCCAGAAGCCCACTGGAGAACATTTTGTCACAAGTACACTTCTTATCTACCTGAGAGTCCTGTAATTGAATCTCATATTCTGTGGAGCAATCATAAAATATGAAAGCTGAAAGTTATTACACACGGAAAAATTGCTGGATGGAAAGGAATGGCAGAGAGGATCCTTGGGTGAGGAAGTGCTAAGTGGCTATTATTTCTTCCTGATTCATTTTCTCAACGTTCTGGTGATGTGGGTCAATAGTTATTATTAGCTCAGAGTTTTACTTTTCAGTTTCAGTTTTAGTTTTACCTCAAGCTCTTTTGACAAGTCATTCCAAGTGACAGCTCCATCTACGCATGAGCCCAGCGATTACTTCTGGGTGGGACAAGCTGTCCTTTCTAATTAAAGATGCTCTATCCCCAGGTGATTCAATTCCTTTGAGCATCTCAGCTCGTGTTTAATTTCTTTGAAACCAGGTGTGCGAATGTAGCTCTTACTTCTGTATAAGGCAGGTGTATACTCATACACCTGATATTAATAAGCTGTTGATGTCATGTTTTGTTGCATTGTGAAATTGTCAGCCTAGGCAACTTGTTTTCCTCCAGAAGTACTGCCCCTCTGATTAAATAGACCTCATTTAATTGTGGGGACATGTTAACCAAAATTACGTTTCCCAAAAGCTTGAAAGTGTTTGTTTAACTTTTACTGTTTTGTTTCACCACGGCTGACATTGCTACATAAATTTAGTTATGCAGCCCAGCAGCCACCAAGTGCCTATTGAATTTCATGACACTGAGAGCCTGAATTTCCTGTCACTGAGAATAACCTTTTAAAAATATTATTGCTTTTTTTAAACCCTGGCACGTAACCAGTTTTTCGTCTTCATCTTGACTTAATTCCTCCCCACTCTGCTCTCTCCTCTTCTTCTTCCGGCTCTACTCACCTCCTCCGTAGCCAGAAACCCACGGCTGGCTGTTTCGGCCATGTGTCCAGAGTCTGGAATCCCTCGTCCCCTTGGGCTTACACTGTGGCCGGTTAGCTTGCCCAGCCTCAGCTCGGCACCCTCCCTGTGTGTCCCCTCCCACCCCATGCTCCCTCTGAAGATGCACCCCTCTTCTCCGAGGTCAGCCCCCTCTGTCCCCTTCTTCAGTGCTGTCAGTGACTTTGCTCCATCAAGCATCCTCTTTCTGTCTGTCTCTCATATTTTCCCCCTTCAACTAGCTGCTTCCTCTGTGAAAAGAAAAACTAAAACAAACGTAGTCAAGGCTCCCTCAGATGAGAGATACTTTTTCTCAACCCTCCTATTCCCTCAAGCTATTGTTGTATCTCATACCTTTCTGCCAAAGTTCTTTAGCGTCTAGTCCAAACTGGTTCCTCTACCTCCCTACATCCTAGTACCTACTTTAAATAAATAAAAAGATTAAACATCAAGTGAAAGTGCATATGGTAAATATTCAATGAAGAAAGATGGAAAATAAAAAGCCCATTCCGCATCTGACTGATGGGGAAATTATTCATTAATTCATAGAGTCATCAGTCTCTCTTCAGAAAATATATATTGATTTTATATATTGTATTGTGTATAACATATTACATAGATTGTACACATACCCACGCCTGCAAATATATATGTAATCTTCTAAATTTTACACGTATGGAATCATATGCTGTTGTCACCTTTTTAAAAAACTTAATAACATATTCTGGCACAAGAATCCAAAAACAGTGGTTGCCACTGGTGAGAGGATCTGAACTGTTGAGGAATGAGGTAAAAGAGCAACTTCCTGGAGGCGGCGGCGAGGCAGTCACTGGGCCAGGGTCCGGGGCCGCCCCTCACAGCTCTGCTTCAGGCTCCCGTGCGGGCGTGTAGTGGGACATGGCGAACTCGGGCTGCAAGGACGTCCGACCCGGATGAGGACAGTTTTCTGTACTTCGCCTACGGCAGGAACCTACTAATGGAGAAAATCCACCTTGGAAAGCCCTTGGTGGCGTTCTTCTGTCTGGCCCGTGTGCAGGCAAGAAGGGGTTAAAAGTGGAACATATGTTGTAATAGAAGTTAAAGTTTCAACTCAAGAAGGAAGAGAAATAACCTGTCGAAATTATCTGATGACAAATTACGAAAGTGTTCCTCCATCTGCACAGTATAAAAAGATAATTTGCATGGGTGCAAAAGGAAATGGTTTGCCACTGGAGTATCAAGAGAAGTTAAAAGCCATAGAACCAATTGACTCTACAGGAAAGGCCTCAGAAGAAACTGAAGACATCATTGAGAAGGGGGAAACACAGACTCTTTAGAACATAACAATATATCTTAGGGTATTCTACGTGCTAATATAAAATATTATTAACACTTGAGAACAGGGATCTGGGGGATCTCCATGTCTGATCCATTTTCAACAGCGGTCTGAAGGAATATCTCTCTTGGATGATTCCTTGTTTTCAGACTATAAAAAGAAACTGGGCTAGGAGTTAGATAATGTAAAAGGGGGATATGAGGCCCTGAAATGTGTGATAAATGAATGTGAGTGCCCCTTCTGTAAACAACACTGAAAGCTCTTCTCTTGGCTTGATCTTAAGTGTCTCCTTACTCTGGTACAGGATAGATTTGTAGCTTGCTTGATGATGGTGCTGGTGAAATGCTCTGCTCTGAGATTTTTAAAAATCAGCTTAATGAAAGTAATCTGCAGATAATTGATAGTAACATTTTGAAAATTGAAAAGATAGTATACTGTTTCTAGAGGAATAAACATATTTGTGGTTAAAAAAAAGAGCAACTTCATCTGCACTGTATACCCTTTTGTATTTTTGGAATTTTGTACTATGTTCATATGTTGCCTATTTAATAAATCACTTAAAGTTATATATCTTGAATATCTTTCCATAGTAGCATGTACAGACAGGACTCATGATTTTGTGGATATGGGCAGACTACCTCTGGAAGGATACAGAAGAAATGAGGAAAAGCCTCTTAAGGAATGACGTGCAGACTGACCCAGGCCAGGTATACTTCCTGCATACCTTTTGTGCTGTTTTTTGTTAACTTGTTATCCTGTACAAATATTACACAAAACATGCTTCAAAAGAGCTAGTTATACAGATGTACCGTGACTTGTATAATTAGTTCCTTATTCGTGGATATTTAGGCCGTTCTCAAGTTTTAAGGTGACTATTCTTATCATAATTATAAGCTCACTGCAGGGAGGATCCTGTACATGCATCTGTAATACTATGGTGATGTTTCTTCTCCCCTTGTCCCAGACCCCTTTCCTCTGTTATTATCTGTACACAGATCTCGTGATGGCACTTTCTGACTACTCATCCTTGAATGAGGTGAGTTTTCCTTTACAAGCCTTTGCAGGAGGTCTGGTGCGGAAGGCTAGGGTCAGGTTCCACTTTCTGGAATGTTCTCATGACCCAGGACATGAGTGAGAGACTCCTTTAGCAGAGGACAGGCAGGTGGGGGGCTGTGTTCCTCTCAGTTTCTCTTCTGCCTCCTGCCACCTGGATGGGCCAATTCTAGCATGCAGCTTGTCTGTGGGTGCCCTCATTCATCCTCACTTCCTCTGCCCCTCAGGACCAAACCGAGTGCAGAGTAGTTCCCATCGCCCCTGCACCCACTCCTTCTGGGCCAAATATTAGATTGGAATTTTGCACCTCATTGTGAACCTATTATCTTAAAGAAGTAAATTTGGTTGATTTTTTCTTTCTTTCTTTTGTTTCTTTTGAACCGGAGTCTCACCCTGTTGCCCAGGCTGGAGTGTAATGGCACCATCTCAGCTCACTGCAACCTCCGCCTCCCGGTTCAAGCAATTTTCCTGCCTCAGCTTCCTGAGCAACTGGGATTACAGGTGTCTGCTACCACACCCGGCTAATTTTTGTATTTTTGGTGGAGACAAGGTTTCACCATGCTGGCCAGGCTGGTCTCGAACTCCTAACCTCAGGTGATCCGCCAGCCTCAGCCTCCCAAAGTGCTGGGATTACAGGCATGAGCCACTGCACCCAGCCTTGGTTGATTTTTTTCTGATATAAGGGTCCTGTCTCCATTCTTCCATCGCACCCTCACCCCGCTCCCGTTCCCTCTCGCTGCTTTAGCATGCCTTCTGCCTATTTTGTGTCCTTATTTGTACAAGATAACAAGCAAACACAAACCAGCACAAAAGGTATGCAGGAAGTATACCTGCCTGGGGTCAGTCTGCAAGTCATTCTTCAAGAGCCATTTCCTCATTTTTTCTCTATCCTTCCAGAGATAGTGTGCCCATATCCACATATATGGAGCTGTGGGAAACTAACCTAAAATGTGTAGGTTTTTATTTTTAACTGATCACAGCTTACAACTGTGCTCTGTCCAGTCTCCCATCTCTATGAGGGAGGCAGACAATGAAGGGGTCCATAGCTTCTCATTTTTAGCTGTTAAAAGTTCTGGTAATCTAGTTTAAAATTTCAAATTTTTTTTTTTTTTTTTTTTAGATGGTCTCGCTCTATTGCCAGGCTGGAGTGCAGTGGCACAATCTCAGCTTACTGCAATCTCTGCCTCCTGGGTTCAAGCAATTCTCCTGCCTTGGCCTCCTGAGTAGCTGGGACTACAGGTGCGCACCACCACACCCAGCTAATTTTCATATAAAATTTCAGTCTTATATCTACTCAAACCACCCACCCCCCATTATGACCCGGGAGCACCTGCAGTGGGCAGGGGGCATATCTGTCTTTTACTCCTATCCCCCCACTTTTCCTCTTGGAGTAGGGTGGTCATGATCAGGTTCAATGACAGCTGTGTCCCTCCTTTATCAAAGCTGGGGACTGGGAGAGGCCATGGAGAGGAAGGGTAACTATCTCCTTACTGAACTTCCCATGTTATGGTCCTTTCTCTGTGAATGGTCATGGCCTCACTGGCCAACACTAACCATCTGAATGGCTGGTACCCTAAAACAGGCACTTTGAGGCTTGCAGGTAAGTTCTTCAGAGAGGCTCTCTCACACACACAGCTTCCCCAATGTGGCAGATCCAGCTGCAGGTTCGCCTCTTCCAGCCCCTTCAGTTTCTGCCTCTGTGTACACCCCACAGCCTCTTATGCTGGGGTCTCTATGCCTAGTGACAGAAAACAAGGCAACTCAAGACTGTCACCTTCCATGGTGTCCACTTCCCATGGGAGACTCACAAGTCCCTTTCAAGCCAGACTCTGTCATTTCTCCCAAGGCTCTTTGCACCTGCTCAGCAGGCACAGGGCGGATCAATGCATCAACTATACCTAAGCAGCTGACCAACTGGTAAATGAGGCACCAGCCTCCTCTTGTTGCAAGTAAACGCCAATCTTTAATGATGTTTCTCTTGGGGCCCATTTCATTTGGCTTGTGGGGTGAGGGAATAAAAGGAAAAACTCTAACACTTCTTACCAGACCAACTAGGGTGGGAAGGTGGGGAGTGTGTGCTGATAGCTATAAGGTCAGTTGTTTCATCTTTAAGAAAGCCCTAGAAAGGAATTCTGGACTGTTGTTGGTGGCTTTCTATACAAGGTACATCATTTATCCTTCATTGTTCTCAGCTTTGCCCTTCCAATTCGACTCTAACAAACAAGAAAGTCCCACTCAATATACCATTTTTTCACATAAGTAGCATCCTGATGGCACTGTGCTGCATCTTGATAACATATCTTAGAGATTATTTCATATCAGTTGACTTAATTCTGTCTCTTTAAAAAACATTTTAAATTATTTTATTATATTGATATGTTTCTAAATTACTACCCCTTCAAGGAGTATTTAAACACTTGTCAATGTTTTTTTTTTTATTTACAACAAAAAGATATGCAGTTCATAGATTGGGGGTTGGACGTGTATAGACAAAAAGAATTATACACATAAAAGTTAGACTAGGAATAAGATGATAACAGAAATGTCTCACTTTAGCTGTGGAGCGAGTTTATGACAGGTCTAGTTAAGCTTTGCTGAGCCTCTGTCATCTGTGAGGAGTAAACCTAGCTTAGAATGGAGCTGGTGCTCAGACTACCAGCTGGTAGAAACATCGCAAATACATTTCCAACAGAAATGTGCTCAGGTGTGTTTTCAGAAAAGCCTTGCAACATAAATTTAAATTCACTTCTGTTTGGGACCACTCTTTTCTTTCTCCCAAGCAGGGCTGTGATTCTATCTCATATGATGTCTTTGCACACAGGTGGGTGCCGCTTCTCCCTGATGCTGGATCTGAGATCCTGAATGACACTATGACATGTTCCCTCTTACTTGAAAGTTGTGTGTGCCTTGGGTGCAGAAACTCAGTTTCCCTGAGGAGTGGGCTCCCGCTCCATGGGGGATACTCAGAATTCTTTTCATAGATGTGAATTCCTGCCTGTCCCATGGAGGGGCTCAAGGGGAGGCTGGATGAGCACTCATTGGGAAACTGCCCTGGCATGGAGGTGAGCTCACAAGGGAGTAGATGACCTTCGGAACCCCTTTCAGCCTTCTGTTATCCTCCCTTTAAGACCTTGGAATTTGCTCTGTAGAACAGCAGAGAGAGCGTCTGCTTTGGACCCCACATCTGCCGCTTCCTTGCTGGAAAGCCTAGGACAGAGTCCCCTAACCTTCCTAGGACTCTTTTCTTACCTGCAAATGGCAGGTATTGATGTCTCCCGTAAGAGGATATTTATTTGTTAAATAAATATCATTTTGATAACCTGGTTGAAAAACGTTTAGGCCTGAAGTAGATAAAAACCTTCTTTTCAGCAGCACAAGCCCCACCTTTTATTTCAGTGTTTTCAGCTGTGTCTGTCTAAGCAAGATAAAGTTCTCACTGGTGACTGACTGGTTCTAAGAAGTTTGTGCTAGGATGAGCACTGCTGGTTGCCTACCCCACGTCCGTTTTTCTCTTCCTCCTTCCTAGGGAATTCCTGTTTGCTAAGGAAACTACTCCTCCCCATCGGAGATCTCCCTTTAGAAGTCAAACCATCTCCAGTCCAGCAATGGGCCTCATTTTCCCAAAAAGTGGTGGTTATTCCATTCCTTTTCCTAGTCTCTGGGTCAGGAATGAGCCTGTGATGCAATTTAACCAATAACACAAGGTGAGGTTTGCTGTGGGCAAACTTTAGAATAATGATTTCCCACTTCCTCCAGACATGGTTGTGCGCGGAGATGGGGCAACAAGAGACTTTCCAAATGTATGGCAGAGCCTGCAGGGAAGCAGCCCAGACTCCTGACTTTGGGGTCGAACTTCAAGTCCCTCAAGTTAGGAAGACTTTCCTTATTCTTCTAGTCAGCGTGGGATCCAAAATATCAACGTTTCAAGGGTGCTGTGATGATTAGAGATCATGATAGGGATTAGCACTGAGCCCAGCACACAGTAGGTACACAGAAAGTGGTAGCTGTCAGCACACAGTAGGTACACAGTAAATGGTAGCTGTCAGCACACAGTAGGTACACAGTAAATGGTAGCTGTCAGCACACAGTAGGTACACAGTAAATGGTAGCTGTCAGTGTTACCGAGTTCAGTATGGCACAGCTCTGCATAGAGGTAGAAGGCAAGGAACCGTCTGTCCGGAGAGACTGCAGTTAGAGCCAGACTCAGTGCACCCCACAGTCAGATCTGGAGAGAGTGACAGAGAGCTTCCTAAAGAACTAGACTCTGGAAACAAGGCACAGCCCCAAACAAGAACCTTCATCATCTGAGGTTGAAAAGGGCTGCTCGTACCAAGGCTCCCTCACCTGAGCCCAAGCAGCACATCTAAAGGGCCACGTGGGCAGCCGTGCTTACTGTAGCAGCCTTGAAGGCAGCTGGAGCAGTGGCACCCCACCACCCCCTGAGCCGCCCCTTCATACCACTTCAAGCCATTTCCCAATGCCCATCGTAGCATGATCTTTTTGCTCTTTCTATCTGGATATTATCTCAGTCTCTTTGTTAATAATTTTGCTTGCACGTATGGTCTTCTTCGGGCTTGATCTTCTCACTGGGTATACACCCACTCCTTCAAAGGGCATAGCTCCACGAATGGCTGCAGCAGTCAGGACTGGCCCCAGGGTGACCACAGAGGAACCCTGACAGGTTTGCCAGCCCCAAAGCATTTCTGCCACTCATTAGAGCCCTTCTGTGATCAAACTGCATTTAGGAACTCATTGTGTGACTTGGGAGATGTGACACAGTCATTAATACATCAAACGTTTGACTACAAATCTCTCCATGGGTAAAGTATACCTGTTCCAGCTCCTTGGTGCCTGTGTGTGAAGTCCTCCCTCTGCAGTGTGGTAAAGGCCCCCCTATTCTCTGGCCTGGTCCCCAGCTGTCTCTCTCTCCTCTCCCCACTCAAACTCCCAATGCTCTATCCACGGTCAAGGCTGATCACTGTTTATGCTGTTCTTCCTCTTCCCACCTCCTCTGCCTACAGTGCCTTCCCTTCCTTATGTACTCACAAGCTTCTCCTATCCCTCAAGATTCAGCCCAGTTCTCCTTCACTATGGCCCTTTCCCCAGCCACGCTCCAGGTGAGAGTGACTACTCCCTTTGGTTAACTGAATGCCCATACACACTTCTGTTGCCTAGAATACTTTCTAACACTTCTCATGTCCACTTTCCATGTTTATATTGCCCACTAGACTATAAACTCCTCAGACCTGGGCTGTATAATGGATGTTTGCATCTGGCTGAGAGTAGTTGATTAATACACGTTTGTTGGTTGGATGGGTAGATAAGGACCAGTGTGTATCTGCCAAGCTCTGGTAATGCAGAGATAAAAGCCCTTTCCCTGCCCTCAAGGAACTCACTGCAGATGACAGAAAATTAATACAAAGGAACAATGACATGTGATGAGTAGGGGCGTGGTATGACATTCGAGCTCCACAGAGGGGCACCCAATCCCATAGGGGAAAGAGCTGTGTGTGCTGGGGTACCTCCTCGAGGTGCTAACACACCCTCCTGATCTGGGTCACTTTGGGCCAGCAGGAGTCAGCCACACAGGAACAAGAGGAAGGGCACCCTGGGCACAGTGAGCGGCGGGTCCAAAGTCGGGAAGCTGTGAGTGGCGGCAACGAGGATATAGCTCAGAGTCCAAGCTGGAGCAAAGGAGATATTGCTGCAGAACGTTCCCCTTAGTTCAGGTAAAACTGGGCTCTTGTCACATGACCAGGAATGATTAGGCTCGCAGACACATAGAAGGGTGAGGAAAATAGAATTTCTTGGATGAAAAGGAAAAAGAAAAAGAACTAAGCAAAGCGAGAGAGAGTCCTGCTAGCAGGTTTCCGGCCTCACAGATAGAGTCCCAGGTCAGCACACAAGAACAGGAGGGGCCAGGCTCCTCCCACTGCAAGACGAGCTAACGTCCATCCCGAGGCCCCATGCCATCCTCCTGGTGCACAGGTGGGCATTATTAAGAAAGAATCAGTCGGGAAAAGGCGGGCTTCATCTGGAACCAGCTGTCCAGTTTTTTGTTTTTGTTTTGTTTTGTTTTTGAGACAATTTCACTCTTGTTGCTAGGCTGGAGTGCAATGGCACAATCTCAGCTCACTGCAACTTCTGCCTCCCAGGTTCAAGAGATTCTCCTGCCTCAGCCTCCCAAGTAGCTGAGATTACAGGCACCTGCTACCACACCCGGCTAATTTTTTTGTATTTTTAGTAGAGATGGGGTTTCACCATGTTGGTCAAGTGACTTCAGGTGATCCACCCGCCTCGGCCTCCCAAGGTGCTGGGACAGCAGTCCAGTTTTTCAGCCTTTGTCTGTTTTAGACTTGGGGGCGGGGTTTCACCAGGGACCCTTGGCTGTCTCTTGCCTCTGTCAAAATGTTGGGGGGAGGCTGGGGTGTGGTGAACAAGGCAGGGAGGACCCATCTCACAGGGCCACATCCCCATAAGGAAATCTGGATTTTGTCCTGGGGAAACATGGACTGGTTTTAAGAGGGAACAAGATAGGTTCTGTGTTTTTAAAGATCGCACCAGCAGCAGCATGAGGCCAGGGGGGAGGTGCTACAAGAGCGAATGAAGAACTAATGAGGGCTGGACCAGCCGGGGCAGTCAGGTGTTCAGACCAGGGTGGCACTCGGGGGCAAACTTGGTAGGGTTTGGCCACTCTGTGTAGGTGGAAGCAGAGGGCAGCACACATGCCTGCCAGGTTTCTACCCTGGCCAACAAGGTAGATGAAGGTGCGTGCAGGCTCCATGAGCAGCATGGAGGAAAGAGTGTGGCTTCGGGGGAGATTCAGTTTTGGTTCCCTGGAGGCTGAGAGGCCTAAGGAATCCCTAAGTGGATCTTTTCAGCATGAGATACCCATCACTGAGCCTTAGGAGAGAGTTCCAGGTAAGGGAAAAAATGTGATACTCCTCAGTAAAAAGGTGACCTTTGGAGCCATGCGTGGCTATGCCCTTTCAAGGAGTGGGTGTGTACACAGTGAGAAAGCTATGCCCTTTCAAGGAGTGGGTGTGTACACAGTGAGAAGATCAAGCCCCAAGATAGACCATACTTGTAAGCAGAATTCTTAACAAAGAAACAGACAATATCCAGATAGAAAGAGCAAAAAGATCATGCTACAATAGGCAACCGGAAATGGAGACTTCCAGAGGCCTGCAGTGATCCACAAGGTCAAACCCTGCACAGGGGGCAAGTAAAGAAAAAACCTGAAGAATGTTCATTTGTGGCCACATTTTTTGCAGCCCTCATCAGCCTGTGAGTACAAATGAGATCACATTAACAGTAACCGCACATATTTCTGTAGCATGTTGCCAGCCATCTGCTCAGCAGGACTGAGTCTCCCCTAAAAAATGCCCTTACTTCCCACCCTCCAAGGAGTATTTTCTGGGAGCACCTGGGGGTGTCTCACACAAGCCAAAGGAGAGTCCACATGTGCTATTCCGCACATACACCCTCTTTCTATCCCCAGCGCTTGAGGCATCTGCAGCCCCCATGGCAGCTTCCCATTGAGAGGCCCTGAGGTCCATGCTGGGTTTCAGTAACTGCTGTGCAATGCAGCAGAAACTTCTATGCTTGTCATTTTCCACTGAGTTGAAGCCATAGCATTTTCTGAGAAATGAGAGGACACTCCCTCTTTGCCATCTCTTTGTCTCCCATGTCCCACATGGTGCCTCACAAAAAAAGGCCTTCTTTAGTTCGTGCCTTCTGGCTGTCTGTCCTAAGGTTTCAGACACCAGGCAGTCCCTGGGACTGAGTGAGAGGCAGACAATAGTCTCCCTGGATCCCAGCCTCTGCCCCAGATTTGGAGCAGGTGACTAATTTGCAAAAGGTCAGGATACCTAGCTAAATGAAGATTTGGCAACATGATTGGTGTCAGCCAAAGAGTTTCAGCAGAATGGCTGACAAGGTCAGATTGCTACGAAATGAGAGAATGGAAGGTGAGAAAAGTACAGACAGTAAATTTCATGAAAGGGCAGAGGCAGGAAAGCAGGAAATAGAAAGTGGTGGTGGAGGTGGCTTTTAACTTGAACACAGTGGCAGGCTGAGGAAGAGGCAGCAGGAAGGGAGGAGCCAGCAACAGATACGGAAAAGAGAAAGGCTCAGAGGGAGTAGCAGGTACAAGTCGTGCTGATAAACCTCAGGCTGAGGAAAACAAGGCAGCAGCCCTGAGGGCCCTGAAAGAGACCCTAGACCCCTGGCGGGGGCCTCTGGAAAAAGCCTGAACACAGGGTCCTGAGTGAAAAGAAGGAAAAAGAGGAGGCTCAGACTGGGTGGTGGAGCCTACTCTGGAGGAAAGTGGGAAGTCCAGAGCCCTGAGCCTCCGAGTGGCCTTCCAGCCCTGCCACAGCCTTTCTCCGGACTGAGCCGTCACTTAGGTCCCTCTTGGTGACTCAGAATCTGACTTTCTCATATTGCCATTTTAATTTTAGTAACAATGAGAGTCCCTTCCACTCACGAACAGTAAAAACAGAGGGTCAACCACAAAAAAAGATTCGCATTTCATCTGCAGTTTCTTATCAGGGATTGTGCTAGAATTTGCCTCCATACTAAACTGCTGTTCAAGGGTCACCAGCTCAAATGGTTATGCGGTGAAGCTGGTGTCTCAAAGGCATGGGCCTGTTCATTGGGACCTGTGGCAAACCAAAGCCACAACTTGCCCTATCCAGAGGGGACAACAGCTGTCAGCCCCAGCAGCTGCCACTAAAGGGTGCAAGCTCTGTATTGCCCAGCTTGACTTTTCAGAGGTAAGTTGCAAGTCCAGTTGTTTGGTAAGACCTCCAGATTTCTAAATACTGAGAATGAATTCCATTAAAAAGATCACAACAATAATCACCCACCATACAGTCCTGGCAAAACACCCTGAGGGCAACCTTCATAAGGAGTGCAAAGTCACAGTGTCAATTTCACTCCCTCCAAAGAGATTTCAAAGTGTTCTGTTCCTTAAGTGATTTTGTTTACATTTTAAAATACAACTGTATCTCCTAGAAGGAAAACAAGAATTTGCTTTAAGAGCTCACTGCCTCCTCAGCCCCTGCCTGAGTACACACTTTATGCTTCCCCAGAGGTGACTTAATTGCCAATGGGCAGGCACTACCAATCTTTTTCTTTCTTTTATTTATTTATTTATTTATTTTCGTTTTTTTTGAGACAGAATCTCACTCTGTCACCCAGGCTGGAGTGCAGTGATGTGATCTTGGCTCGTGCAACCTATGCCTCCCAGGTTCAAGCAATTCTCCTGCCTCAGCCTCCCGAGTGGCTGGGATCACAGGCTTGTGCCACCATAACCGGCTAATTTTTTCGTATTTTTAGTAGAGACGGGGTTTCACCATATTGACCAGGCTGGTCTCGAACTTCTGACCTTGTGATCCGCCCACCTCGGCCTCCCAAAGTGCTGGGATTACAGGCATGAGCCACTGCGCCCGCCCCCCAGAGTGTTTTTTATAGCTACCAATGATTAAATAGTAAGTATTGCATTCCTAGGCATCGCTAACTAGTGAAGTATACCAGATGGAACTGTCTTTGAAGCTGTCCCTTTAAAACTCGAGCAAGCTACCAGGCAAACTCCGCCTCCAGGGAGGTTCCTTATTTAATAGGAGCCAGCTGGCTGGGTCAGGGCTCAATATCCCAAGCAATACCTGCTACTGAGCGTTTTTCTCGGGAGACCGCAGCCGGTCGGCATGGCTCAAGAGTTTGTCAACTGCAAAATCCAGCCTGGGAAGGTGGTTGTGTTCATCAAGCCCACCTGCCCATACTGCAGGAAGGCCCAAGAGATCCTCAGTCAATTGCCCATCAAACAAGGGCTTCTGGAATTTGTCGATATCACAGCCACCAACCACACTAACGAGATTCAGGATTATCTGCTACAGCTCACGGGAGCAAGAACGGTGAGTTTCATTTTAAATGGCTAGGGAAAGGCTCCCGGATTGCCTTGTCAGAGCGGTGCCCTTCTTTAGGATAAGGCTGGGGCTCCGTCCTTCAAGGCATCCAGAGGGCTATGCGGGAGGGGGAGGAGGGAGGGGGAGGGCGCCTTAGAGAGGATCTCCGTCACTTGAATGAGCGGCGGCACTGCAGCCAAAGGTCCTTTCAGAGCAGAAGAGGGAGTACAGCTGATGTCTGCTATGCGGCGGGGTAAGTGGGCCCAGCAGCTTGCCGCGGAGTCCCTGGGGAGTTACCTAGCGTCTTTGTTTTAAGCACTGCTAGGAAATGACAGTTTTCAGCGGACAGGGCTGTAAGTGGAAGCTGGGATGATGTTTGTTAATTTAACAAGAGAATCATGTTTTTGTTAAATTAACACATCACACCTGGGGAGGGCCGGGTGTGATATTAATTTAACAAGAGAATCATGTTCTTCATTCTTTTCTCTAGGCTTTCTTTTTCTAATTTGCTAATTCTTCCTTATCTAATTCCTCCCACGGGAAAAATCGAATACCAATACACCATTATCTGCCCCTTGTTCTAAATTAATTAGGGATGTTTCCAGGTCCCACCTTGGCTGGAGTTCTGACCTGGCTCTTATAATGGCTGGCTGTGTGATCCTGGGCAAGTCAGCACCTGGGTAGTCCTCAAAGATCCCAGCTGCAAGACCAGATTAGGTGACCTCAAAGTCCGATTGGCTACGAATAGACTGTGGGACTCTCTAAAAATTGTTCTCCTCCATCTGAAAAGACTTCCCTGTCCTCAGCATCCTTGGCTTCGAGTCCTGGGCTTCAGGAGGGATGCCTACCACATCACCTGTATCAGTTCTGCTGCAAGGTGGGTGAGAACTGTCCCACCAGCTCAGCTAAGTTCCCTTTTAGGATACACATTCTACGGCATAGTGTTGGCCCGAGCACACATCCTATTTCAGTTTTAGTTTGACTTACAAGCTTGTCTCTGGGTGCTGAGTATAAAGCATGGGAGGTTGTTTCTCCCCTTCTCTCTAATAAGAAGTCAGCATTTTGGTGCAAAGGGGCTTAGTGTGTTACTCTGTTGCTGTGTGCTGAGGCTCTTGCTACCTAGTGGGACAGCTAGCTGCATAGGATGCCGAGGCCCTGAGAGATGTAAAGGGCAGTGCAAACACTACTATGGGCCCTACTGTGGCTGCTACCCTGAGGACCTTTTAGCCAAACTTTGCTGCACATTAGGATCACCCAGAGTGCTTTTAAAACAATCCTTATGCCCAAGTTATGCCCCTCGATAACTAAATCACAGTATCAGAGGTGGAAGCCAAGCATTCGGTTTTTTTTTTTTTTTTTTTTTTTTGAGACAGAGTTTCACTCTTTTTTTTTTTTTGAAAGAAAGAAAGAAAGAAAAAGAATAAAGAAGAGGAGGAAAAAGGAAGAGAAAGAGAGAGAGAGAATGGGAGTATTGCTTTCTTGCCCAGGCTAGAATGCAGTTTAGTAATGGGTATTGAAAACCTCTTTTATACCAATAATTATACTTGATATAAACAGGAAGGAATAAGGGAAGAAAACAACAAACGAGCAGCCAACCAATATTTCATTTAAACCTATGAAATGCTATGCGATTACTGAGGAGTGATTTACTTCCAATTATGTAGTCACTTATGGAATAGGTGTGAGGTGGTAATGTATGTTTTATGTATTTGAAGTGGAGAGTTCTATAAATGTTTATTAAGTTTACTTGTTCCGGGTCTGAGTTCAAGTCCTGGATGTCCTTGTTAATTTTCTGTCTCGTTGATCTATAAAATCGTTAGCTCTTCTTGTTACGTTGATCCTTTTGCCATTATGTAATGTCCTTCTTTCCCTCTTTTGATCTTTGTTGCTTTAAAGTCTACTTTATCAGAGGCAAGAATTGCATCTCCTGCTTTTTATTTATTTGTTTATTTTTACTCTCTGATTGGTTGATAAATTTTCCTCCTTCTCTTTGTTTTGAGTCTTTGTGTATCCTTGCATATGAGATGGGTCTGGATGCAGCATACCAATGGGTTTTGGCTTTTTATCCAATTAGAATATATATAACTTTAATACTGGCATTTGATGCTAGCTGGCTGTTTTGCCCATTAGTTAGTGTAAATTTTTGATTGTGTTAATGTTCTTTTCTTTTTGATATATTTTTGGAAAGGCTGATATTGGTTGTTCCTTTATATGTATAGTGCTTCTTTCAGAAGCTCTTGTAAAGCAGGCCTGGTGGTGGTGAACTCTCTAAGTACTTGTTTGTTCGCAAAGGATTTAATTTTTCCTTTGATTATAAAGCTTAGTTTGGCTGGATAGGAAATTCTGGGTTGCAAGTTCTTTTCTTTAAGGATGTTAAATATTGGTCCCCACTCTTTTCTGGCTTGTAGGGTTTCTGTTGAGAGATCTGCTGTAAGCCTGATAGGTTTCCCTTTATGGGTAACCTGACCTTTCTCTCTGGCGGCCCTTAGTATTTTCTCCTTCATTTCAACCCTAATAAATCTGGCAATTATGTGCCTTGGGGTTGGTCTTCTTGAAGAATATCTCTGTGGTGTTCTCTGTATTACCTGGAGTTGAATATTACCCTGCCTTGCCAGGTTGGGAAAGTTTTCCTGAATGATATCCTGAAGAGTATTTTCCAACTTGGATTCATTCTCTTCGTCACATTCAGGTACACCTATCAAACGTAAATTAGGTCTTTTCACATAGTCCCATATTTCCTGGAGACTTTGCTCATTCCTTTTCATCCTTTTTTCTCCAATCTTGTCTTCTCGTTTCATTTCACTGAGCTGGTTCTCGACTTCTGATGTCCTTTCTTCTACTTGATCAATTTGACTGTTTAAACTTGTGCATGCTTCGCGAAGTTCTCGTGTTGTGTTTTTCAGCTCCATCAATTCACTTATATTCCTCTCTAAATTGTCCATTCTCGTTAACATTTCGTCAAACCTTTTTTCAAGGTTCTTAGTTTCTTTGCATTGGGTTAGGACAAGTTCTTTTAATTCACAGAAGTTTCTTATCACCCACGTTTTGAAACCTGCTTCTGTTATTGGAACACACTCATAATCTATTAAGCCTTGTTCCGTTACTGATGAGGAATTGCGATCCCCTGTAGAGGGAGAGGCATTCTGATTTTGAGTAGTCTCTGCCTTTTTACGCTGATTTCTTCCCTTCATTATATATTTATCTGTCTGTTGTCTTTGTAATTACCGACTTTCTAACTAGGTCTCTGAGGAGACGTCCAACTTGTTGATTCCCAGCCCCAAAATCTGAGCAATCCACTGCGCCGGCCAAAACAGCGGTGTTAAGATGGATGGTGCTTTTCTGCCCGGGAATCTCCAGACTCTGCACCAAAAACTGGCGCGCTAAGGCACCAGCAAAACCGCCGCACTGGCCACAAGAGTCACCCTGGGGACACGTGGGGCTTCTCTGCTGGGAATCTCCTGGTTCGTGAGCAACAAATATTCGTCTGAAAGTGTGGCGTCCTCTCGTTCTCTGCGCTTTCACTGGGAGCTAGGAGCCCGAGCTGCTAGTGATCAGCCATCTTGGATCTCTCTCCCGAAAGAGTTTCACTCTTGTCGCCCAGACTGGAGGGCAATGGCGCAATCCTGGCTCGCTGCAACCTCTGCTTCCTAGGTTCAAGTGATTCTCCTGCCTCAGCTTCCCGAGTAGCTGGGATTACAGGCACATGCCACCATGCTCAGCTAATTTTTAGTAGACATGGGGTTTCACCATGTTGGCCAGGCTCGGCTGGAACTCCTGGCCTCAAGTGATCAACCCATTTCAGCTTCAGAAAGTGCTGGGATAACAGGCGTGTGAACCACCACACCTGGCTAGCATTACTATTTGGAAAGATCCCTAGGGGATTCCAATGTGTAACAAAATTTGAGATTATTGTTCTCAGCCCAACAGCATCTATTCTCCAGCAGGTAAAGCAAACCTCTTCATGTGTTCATTTAACAATTGTTTTTTTTTTGAGATGGAGTTTCGCTCTTGTCTTCCAGGCTGGAGTGCAGTGGTGTGGTCTCTGCTCACTGTAGCCTCCACCTCCCAGGTTCAAGCAATCAAGAAGTAGTTGGGATTACAGGCGCCCGCCACCATGCCCAGCTAATTTTTGTATTTTTATTAGAGATGGAGTTTCACTATGTTGGCCAAGCCGGTCTCGAACTCCTGACTTCAGGTGATTCACCCACCTCCCATTTCGGCCTTCCAAAGTGCAGGCGTGAGCCACCGCGCCTGACCAACAATTGTTTTTTCATTTCTTTATGAAGCAACAATATTTCTTCTAGTGATCTTTTATTTTTTTAGAAGAAAAAAAAAGAAAGAAAGAGAGAAAGAAAAAAAAAGAATGAAGAAGAGGAAGAAAAAGGAAGAGAAAGAGGAAGAGAGAATGGGATTATTGCTTTATTGCCCAGGCTAGAATGCAGTCTAAAAATAGGAATTGAAAACCTCTTTTATGCCAATAATTGTGCTTAACAATGGAGACAGGAAGGAATAAGGGAAGAAAATAACAAACAAGCAGCCAACCAATATTTCATTTAAACCTATGAAATACTATGCAATTATTGAGGAGTGATTTACTTCCAATTATGTAGTCACTTTTGGAATAGGTGTGATATGGTACTGATAAGAATGTGTGTTTTGTGTATTTGAAGTGGAGAGTTCTATAAATATTTATTAAGTTTACTTGTTCCGGGTCTGAGTTCAAGTCCTGGATGTCCTTGTTAATTTTCTATCTTGTTGATCAGTCTAATATTGCTTATGTATCTGGGTGCTCCTGTATTGGGTGCATATATATTTAGAATCGTTAGCTCTTCTTGTTGCATTGATCCTTTCACCATTATGTAATGTCCTTCTTTGCCTCTTTTGATCTTTGTTGCTTTAAAGTCTATTTTATCAGAGGTGAGAATTGCAACTCCTGCTTTTTATTTATTTATTTTTGCTCTCCATTTGGTTGGTGAATCTTCCTCTGTCCCTTTGTTTTGAGTCTTTGTGTATTGTTGCATGTGAGATGGGTCTGGATACAGCATACAGATGGGTTTTGGCTTTTTATCCAGTTAATAATATATATGAGTTTAATACTGCCATTTGATGCTAGCTGGCTATTTTGCCCATTAGTTGATGTAAGTTCTTCATTATGTTAATGCTGTTTACTTTTTGATATATTTTTGGAAAGGCTGATACTGGTTGTTCCTTTATATGTGTAGTGCTTCTTTCAGAAGCTCTTGTAAAGCAGGCCTGGTAATGGTGAAATCTCTTAAGTACTTGCTTGTTCACAAAAGATTTTACTTTTCCTTCGCTTGTGAAGCTTAGTTTGGCTGGATATGAAATTCTGGGTTGAAAGTTCTTTTCTTTAAGGATGTTGAATGTTGGCCCCCACTCTTTTCTGGCTCGTAGGGTTTCTGCTGAGAGATCTGCTGTTAGTCTGATAGGCTTCCCTTTGTGGGTAACTTGACCTTTCTCTCTGGCTGCTCTTAGTATTTTCTCCTTCATTTCAACCCTAATGAATCTGATGATTATGTGCCTTGGAGTTGGTCTTCTTGAGGAATGTCTTTGTGGTGTTCTCTGTATTACCTGGAGTTGAATATTGTCCTGCCTTACTAGGTTGGGAAAGTTTTCCTGAATAATATCCTGAAGAGTATTTCCCAACTTGGATTCATTCTCTTCGTCACATTCAGGTACACCTATCAAACATAGATTAGGTCTTTTCACATAGTCCCATATTTCTTGGAGACTTTGCTCATTCCTTTTTATCCTTTTTTCTCTAATCTTGACTTCTCGTTTTATTTCATTAAGTTGGTCTTCAACCTCTGATATCCTTTCTTCTGCTTGATCAATTCAACTGTTAAAACTTGTGCATACTTTACGAAGTTCTCGTGTTGTGTTTTCAGCTCCATTAATTCACTTATATTCCTCTCTAAATTGTCTGTTCTCGTTAGGATTTCATCAAACCTTTTTTCAAAGCTCTTAGTTTCTTTGCATTGGGTTAGAACAAGTTCTTTTAATTCATAGAAGTTTCTTATCATCCACCTTCTGAAGCCTAATTCTGTTAATGGAACGCACTCGTTCTCCATCAGGCCTTGTTCCATTGCTGATGAGGAACTGTGATCCCCTGTAGAGGGAGAGGCATTCTGATTTTGAGTATTCTCAGCCTTTTTACGCTGGTTTCTTCCCATCATTGTAAATTTATCCACCTGTCATCTTTGTGATTACCGACTTTCAAATTAGGTCTCTGAGTGGACGTCCAACTTGTTGATTCCCAGCGCCAAAATCTGAGCAATCCACTGCGCCGGCCAAAACAGCGGTGTTAAGATTGATGGTGCTTTTTTGCCCGGGAATCTCTGGTCTAGCTCGCTTCTTGAGTCCGTCCTTCAATCAGCTGAATAGGCGACTCTGTCTTCCTGGAGCTCCAAACAACATCAGCAAAAAGGGGACCCAGTCCCGCTCACTCTGCACCAAGAACTGCCGCGCCGAGGCACCGGCAAAACCACCGCATTGGCCACAAGAGTCACGCTGGCAACCCGTGGGGCTCCTCCGCTGGGAATCTCCTGGTCCATGAGCAACAAAAATTCGTCTGAAAGTGTGGTGTCCTCTCGTTCTCTTTACTTTCACTGAGAGCTACAATCCCGAGCTGCTAGTGGTCAGCCATCTTGGATATCTCCCCTGATCTTTTAAATTTGTGTTTTTAAGAGAGAGAGTCTTGTTTTGCCACCCAGGCTGGAGTGCAGTGCAACAATAGCTGACTGCAGCCTCAAACTCCTGGGCTCAAGTGACCCTCAGCCTCCTGTGGCTGGGACTACAGGTATAAGCCATCATACCCAGCAAATTTTTAAAGATTTTGTACAGATGGGGGTCTTATTATGTTGTCCAGGCTGATCTTGAACTCCTGGCCTCAAGCTATCCTCCCACCTCAGCCTTCCAAACTGCTGGGATTATATATGTGATCCACCTCAACAAGTCTGTTCTTAATCTTTTAAAAAATATTTTTCACAGATTCTTGAATCCCGAATGCATTCCTCCTAGGGGAAGAACAAACCTTTAAAGTTGTATGTTTGATCCCCAACAGTGAAGGGTTTGTATTCAAAGCATCTGAAAGCTCCTGCGGTATTAATTATTCCATAAAGTAGCTGTATCTAATAGGTAATCAGCAGGAGATGATTATGGAAAGTTAATGCCTTCAAGCCATGCACTTGGTGAAGCCTGTTTTTGTTTTGCTATAATCACAGCTCCTAAATTAGTGCCTTCATTTCCTTCTCTGCTAATGCACTTTTCTTTACGTAGATTTGAGTTTCTGACCTCCATCATTTCCCTTCTCTCTGAAGAACTTCTTTGCGCATTTCTTGCAAGGCAATACCACCTCCCAACTTTATTATTATTAGTATTCAGCTGAGCAAATAATTTGTACTATCTTAGAAATACTTTCTAAGATAAGCAAAACTTGATGATCTTAGAAAGTATTTCTCCTTCACATTTGAATGATGATTTTGTTGGATGCAACAAATATTTTTAAGCATCTACTATGTACCAGGCACTTTTCTGGACAGTGGGGGAAAAAGTCTACCTTTTCTCCCATGGAAAAAAACCTTCTGCCTTTGTTGAACCTATATTCTAGTGGGGGAGACAAATACAATAATAATACAGATGATTTGCGCAGCTGAATAATAATGATACAGTACGTTGGGAGGTGGGAATGGCATGTGCTATGAGGAAAAGTAGGAAAATAAGGTAGGGAGGAGGCAGCAGGACCCAGTTTTAGATGGAGCCTTTGGGTCTCACTGAGAAGGGAAGATTCAAGCAAATATCTACAGGAGCTGAGGGAGATGAGCATACACAATTTACGATACGAGTAGAGTGAATGCAAAGGTCTTTTTGGAACAGTAAGGAGGCCGGTATGCATCAGAATGGCTGAGGCACCGTGAGCCAGTAGGAGAGTTAGTGGAGGTGAGATCTGAGCACTAACCGGAGCTTGGAAGAACTGTGACTGGTACTCGGTGTGAGATGAGATGCCCCTGGTGGGTGCTCAGCGGAGGAGTCACTTGACCTGACTCTGCTTTGAAAGGGTCACTAGGCAGCCGTGGGGAGAAGAGACAGTAGGCAAGGGTAAAGGTTGAAGCTAGGAGACGTTGGGAGGCTATAGCAGCTATTCAGGTGACAAATGAAGGTGACTTTTGCCAGGGAGTGTTGAGAAATCGCTTTGAGTAGTTGCATTTGAGTAACTCTAATGTGCAGGAGATGCCACCTGGCTGAGGCTGGGGAAACCTACTCCAGGAAAGGAAGAGCCACGGGATTACCAAATTGGTTTTGGGGGTGGCACTTCTTTCCTCTCCTTGCTATTAGTGGACTCTCGAGTTCCTCTAAGCAGGCTGGGACGGGAAGGGACGGAGGAGAGGCAGCACAGGGTATTTCCTCTTCTTTGCTCAGCTGAATCAACAGTGCCTCTTACATGCTTCTGTTTCACTGCCACAGCCTCCCACACTGTCCTGGACAGCCTGCAGTTCAGCTGTCTTTAGGGGTGCCATTCACTGATACGATTTAAGGCAGTTTTGCGGTTGTCCAGACTAAAGGATGGGTCTGAGGGTAAAGGAGCCTTTCGCTTCTTTGCCAGACACTGAGCACAAAACTCCATTCTGGGGGCAGCCTGGTCACATTTCAGGGCCGTCTCAGGAGGCTGGGGGGGCAGCTCCAGGGCTGTGGGTTTTCAAAGCCTTGGTTATCCTGTTAGAGCACAGGAAATAGCCACAGAAATGTGCAAGACTTATTTTTAATTTTTAGACTTTACTTTTAAAGCCTACCTCTGCCCAGACCCCCTTTGTAATAAAAGTACTGTAAAAACTTATCCACAGTAATTAAGCTCCTTTTCTCATCTGTCTCACTCTTTGGACAATTTGCTCAAATTATTATGCTCTCTGAGAAGAGCCCAAAGCTTTAAAAAATAGTCTCACTGATTTCTGCCTCCACCTCTCCCTTCCCTTCAGTGTGTTCCTGGCACTCAGGGGGAGGCCCGCTGGCTCTGATGACGTGGTGACCTCCATGGTGCTTGTCTCGTCACTGCCAGGCAGCCTTGGTGGAACACCCTTGGCCTGGAAATTCAGCCATGTTGAGGGGATTTCCTCCTCCCTCAAGAGTCTAAAAGCCCTCTGGAATTCTGAAATGTGTCTGCTCCTAGCAGCAGGGAGGAAGCTTGTACTAGAGAGGAGCCTATTCAGCAAGTGTCATGACTATGGCTTGGCGTGGGTGACTCACCCACATCCAGGGTGACTTAACCATCTTATGATGAACCAGTGATAAAAGGAGACTGAAAGACCACTACACCCACCTGGTTGAGGACAGGGCTCACCCGTGTTTTGTTTGTTTTGCTCTATCACCCAGGTGTGAATACAATGGCACCATCACAGCTTACTGCAGCCTCGACCTCCTGAGTCAAAGCAATCCTTCCACTTCAGCTTTCTGAGTAGCTGAGACTACAGGCATGCACCACCACGTCTGGCTAATTTTTGTATTAGAGACAGGGTCTCATTATGTTGCCTAGGCTGGACTTGAAGTTCTGGGCTCAAGTGACCCTCTCAACCTCAGCCTCCCAAAGTGTTAGGATTACAGTCATGAGCCACGGTGCCTGGCCCTCACCTGTGTTTTAACAACACAGAGAGATAATAGTATTTAATAAACCATGGAACTGAAAAATCAGAGACCTAATGCAATTACTTTTCCAGCTGTATTTAGAAATGAATTCACTCCTTCCTGATTACTGTGGCCCAGTTTACAATCTTAGGTGTGGTCTCTGATGCAGAGAAAGCAGAGGTCAATCTGGGTGGTCTGATTCCAGCCAATCAAAATTCTCCCTCTGAAACATGTTTCTGTAGAGTGAAATTTTTAGATCCCTTTGACAAGTTGGACAAGCTCATGCATAGCATACTCAACTTGAAAACTCTTCTGTCTTAAAAGCATTCTTGAGTTAATAATGTTACCTCTTATAACAGTAAGGAAGTCCTGCCCTGTAAGCATATACATGAGCAGGTTGTAAAGTGATATGAAAAGTTTGGAATCACAGGAAACATTTAGTGAAGGATAGAAATGTTCTTTCTAATCTTCTAGTAATGTCCTGGGTCGTGTGCTTTTTTAGGTGCCTCGAGTCTTTATCGGTAAGGATTGCATAGGCGGATGCAGTGATCTAGTCAGTATGCAACAGAGCGGGGAGCTGCTGACGCGGCTAAAGCAGATTGGAGCTCTGCAGTAACCACAGGTGAGTGGCAGGTGAGCTGCTGGGCCGGGAACATGGGAGACTGTGGAATTCTTCTGCCATGGTTTGTTACACTGTAGGACAGCATTCTAGCTAGGGAAAGAATGATTTGCAGTGGGTTGAGGAACCGCGATGTCAATTACTTATGGATTTCACACTTTACAAAGAGATTGTGTCAATGGGAGAAATCCTTTCACTCAACCTTCATTTAGCAAATATTTATTAAGCATGTGCCAGACGCATGGGAATATAATGATGCGTAAAATGATAACCTGGAACTTATATTCTAGAGCAGTAGACAGATCAAAAACAAGTAAATCCTGAAATAGAACAGAATAGAAGATGTCAGGGGATGGGGAGAAAATTGAGCTAACGTGGTAAGGAAGGGCCTTTCTCAGGAAGGGTTGAGCTGAGACCTAGTTGACAAGGAAACCTCCATGTAGAGATGAAGCAGAAGAGCTTTTCAGGCAGAGGAAATAGCAAGTGCAAAGGCTCTGAGGTGGCAACAGGTAAGGGATGTTTGTGGAACAGAAAGAAAGCAGGAATAGAGTGAGTGAAGTGCAGTGAGAAGGAAGAATAGTGGGAAATGTGGGCAGGGGCCAGAGCACCCAGTCCGTGGTAAGCAATTTGGATTTATTCTAAATGCAGTGTGAAACTGATGTCATTTTGGCTTTACCTGTGTTCACCTGACAAATCAACTCTGTTTAATTGGCTTCCCAAAAGCCAAAACAAAAGTTTTCTAAAATCAGTAACCTAAAGATCTTTGGCTCCGTAGAAAACCACGGGGTAATGAACATTTTAGAAGGGAATCATGATGGTTTTGGAATCTGAGCTCCTCCATCCCCCAGATCCCCGGCACAGCTAGCGCTAGCTAGCCCCCAAGCAGGCTGATTCAGAGACCTGTATACAGAGAGATGCAAATGCTGCTTTAGTTGAGGGAGAAATGAATGATTCTTTAACCAAAATGTTCTTGGAGTGATATCTATTGCCTGCTAATCAATAACTCATCTCTTGGTCAATGAGTATACGTAATTTGTGATGGTTACTCTGCATAGCAATAGAAGGAAGAAAAAGGTCTGAAAAAATACAACTGAGTTCCCTGAAATGAAATAGTCAATGCTATAAATCTTCTCATAATTCTACAACATCATCACAGCAGGTGAACCCTATGTCTGTCTGAATTCACTTCCTGGCCTTACCACCAGTACTAAAAGTCCTCAAGACCAATTAATGGTGTTACCAAAGGTTTCCTATTCTGGGACATGTTTAGCAATTTAGGGTTAGATTAAGAATGGAAGAAGATGGGTAATGTCATTTCTCCGACTGCTTCTATTTTGGTGTGGGCATTATTAGAGTTCCCCATATTCAGAAAGTCTCCTTACTTGCATTTGGCCTTTTCCTTCAGCGTTCTATGCAGTCAGTATTTTACTGACAGCTGCATCTCAAGGCCATCTGCAACAGTGTGTGTTTAAATGGCAGGAGTAAGTGTTCTGGTAATGAGCGAAAGGAAGGATTTTGCCTTACAAGGAGATATTCCATTCTTTGTTTCCTGGCAGAGCAGGTCCCACGCTGACGTCCCTCCTCAAGAGCTGGATGGCATTGCAAATGATGACAGCATTTCCTGGTGGATGAATTTGGGAGCACAAACAGCTTTTTTCTTCTTTCGGCTCAGTATTTAAAAGTGGATCAACTTGCTCTTAACCACAGTGCCAAGATGATTGACAGGCCATCTTTGTTTTCTTCTAGATGTGCTCTTTAGTTTTCAGAAGACTGTGACAAGTTCTGGGCTAGGATTCGTTCACTGACCCTCAATTGTTCTTTCTCTTGGGCATGAATTTCTTTCTTTCTTTTTTTTTTTTTGAGATGGAGTCTTGCTCTGTCACCCAGGCTGTAGTGCAGTGGCACAATCTCTGCTCATGGTATCCTCCGCCGCCCAGGTTTAAGTGGTTCCTCTGCCTCAGCCTCCTGAGTAGCTGGGACTACAGGTGCGTGCCACCATGCCTGGCTAATTTTTTTGTATTTTAGTAGAAACAGGGTTTCACCATGTTGGCCAGGATGGTCTTGATTTCCTGACCTTGTGATCCGCCCGCCTCAGCCTCCCAAAGTGATGGGATTACAGGCGTGAGCCACCGCGCCCAGCCTGGCACATATTTCTTACTGTTCTCCATGTGTCAGCATGCCTCTACCTCTAAACCAGTGTTTTTCAGCTATGTTTATCCAGACTCTTTCTCCACAATGAGGAATCCATAGTTGGTTTTCTGCTACTGCCCATTAGCTGAAATCATTTCACTGCTTGACTTTATGGAGTTTGTGTTATGAAATCAGAGAGTATTTTGAATGTGTTCATTCAAACTACATGCAACTCTCCACTCAACCCCACCCCATCCCATCCTACCTTGAGAGTCACTGCCCTGAACCAGTGTTCTCCAGCTTGTCCTCTCACAGATCTCATAGGAAATGATCTTAGGACCCAATTGGAGAAATCACATGAAAAGTTAAGCATAGTTGGTCTTGGTGTCACATGGATCAGAGGCACAAGCACAGAAGCTGTGAGCATGTGGAACACGCTGTTATTTAAGCTGGCCATCCAGACAATCCTGAACACTGTGTATCTATTTGATTTAGAGTACCAGCAAAAATTAAAGCAAAAATGTAAAACATTTGAGAAAATTTACAGCTCCCTACCCCAAGAGTACATGTGTGAAAGAGCCCCACACACTTTGTAAACTGAAGACTCCCTTATTATGATTATGAAGTTTGGCTGTTCTAGAATTGTAAGATTGTTAATTCCCTTCTTCAGTCCCTAGTGAGAACACTTAATTTCTTTTCTAATAAAAAAATACCTATAGATGACTCAGTGATTCTTGTCCAATTTGTTTCCACGTTCTTCTCAAGACATTAAGGAATGTTACGTGAAATACACTGACTTAAAACTGTGTCTATGTTTAACCCCGCCGCTATAAATAAAGACACGTGCTGCTGTCATTCACTGACTACAAACAGTTCATATAATTTTGAAATTTCATATTGAAATGCTAGCTCCAGCTAACTGAATAATGCTTAGGGTTTAATAATTGTCTATGCAGCCATAAAAAACGATGAGTTTGTGTCCTTTGTAGGGACATGGATGAATCTGGAAACCATCATTCTCAGCAAACTGACACAAGAACAGGAAATCAAACACTGCATGTTCTCACTTATAGGCGGGTGTTGAACAATGAGAACACGTGGACACAGGGAGAGGAGCATCATACAATGGGGTCTGTTGCGGGGGACTAGGGGAGGGACAGTGGGGGGTAGGGAGTTGGGGAGGGATAGCATGGGGAGAAATGCCAGATATAGGTGATGGAGATGGAGGCAGCAAACCACATTGCTATGTATGTACCTATGCAACAATACTGCATGTTCTGCACATGTACCCCAGAACCTAAAGTGCAATAAAATATATTTAAAAAATAATAATCTTTTTCATTTCATATTCCTTTTTTCCATTTCCCATTTAAGGCACTTGTGCTTCTCGTTTCTTTCTTTTGTGGGCCCTAACCACTCCCTTCAACCAGGATTGCTATGGATGATTGTTGGTGTTACACACTGCGCAATATGAATGCCACCCCTGGAGGTTACACACAGTGCCTGATCCACGCTGGACCACTTGCCTGCCCTTTCACACTTCTTTGTCTGTGTTCATTTTGTTTCTTTCTCCTGAGATGGCTTTTCTTCTCCTTTGTTTTACTTTGAAATTCCTCCTTGTTCAAGGCCTGATTTACAGACTCTTTCCCCTTTATTTTCTCTTTCCTCTCATGGTCTTTTGACTAAAAATCATCGTTCCCTCTTCTGGAATCCAAGAACACTGTGCACGTAGATAGTCTTCAGCTCTTATAGGCTATGCTGTAGTTAATCATCTGTATTGGTCTCTTGCCAAATTCAGAATTACCCAAAGGCAAGAACCTAGACTTAACTACGGAAACCAAGTTCCCAGCACAGAAGAGCTATTTTATCAAAGCAATGTATGCATATGGTTTAAAAAGCCAAATAGTACTAAAAGTCTTTCCTGCTCTACCTGCCTCAAACCCAGATCCTGATAAAGGTTCTGATAAAGTACCTTACAGGGTCATGTGCCCCTCCCAAGAGTATCCCCTCTCTCCATCCCTCCATAGAGGTAACTACTAGTTCATTTTTGTTGTAGTCATTCTGATACTTTATAGTTTTGCTCCTTATAATATCCCTAAGCAATACACTTTTGAAAAACAGTAACACCAACCCAGCTGTGTAAGAAAAGGGTGCCATCACAGTTAGACAGACAATCCCAAGAAGGGATAAACTGAACACTGACTCTGAGTTATAGACTGGCTTCAGCGTCCCTTGCAAGTTTTCCAGAGCCCCTTCTGGGGAAGCAGAAGTACTGCTGAGTGAGTCCTTGGAAACACAGGGCATCCCACGATCAGGGAGGCTACTGTGTGAACCAAGCACAGGGTGTCCCCTGGAAAGATGGTCAATGGCAGAGGGCTGCTCTGCATTTTCTTCTTCTAAGCTCAGCGTGGCTCCGCCCCCAGCTTTCAGGAGGCGGTCAAAGCATACCCACACCACCTCAGCTGGCCAGCTGTGTAGCAAACAGAACAGAAATGTCATCAGCACCAGGCATGCCAAGTACAGGTTAAAGATCTGCTTCAGGCCCATTTCAGCTTTCTGTCCTCAAGTTAAAACCATACAACAACAGAGAGCCCTCAACATGGAAAATTACACTGCTCCCATCTGGTCTGGTGCTCTCTGTCCCTAAAGCAGGCAGAGTTCTCTATCTGGGATCTCCCTTCACTGTCATTCTGGGGATTCCCTTTGTCTCTCCTATGTTGGATCTCCTCTTCCCTGTGACCCACATGTATGAGTTAGAATACATGCTAGGCTGCTATAACAAAGATGTAATGCTTAATAGAGGCATCTTTATCAAAAAAGTCCAGAGGCAGGCAGCTGGCATTTGCTCCCACTGACCCAGGGGTCATATGTACCACTTTTGCTGGCATCCCATTGGCCAGAACTTACGTGTCATAGCCCCACCAGCTGCAGGACAGGCTAGGCAGAGGGAACCCTGCCTAGGAAGCTTCTTGCCCAACTAAAACTCACCAAAACTCTATAGGAGTTTTATAGTCTACAGGAGATGATAGATCTATACCAAAAGAAGGAGAGAATGACTATGGAAAGAAAATCAGCAAACTGAGTCTTTCCCTTTTTCATTCTTTTTCCTTTGAACCCCAATGTTCTTTCTCTGTTTTACATTTGAAAGCCTTCCCAAATGTCTGGAGATCTGACTATCTGTAAATATTTAAAGAATGAGGCACTAAAAAACTGATTGGAAGACTTGTGTGCATAGATTAGGCTTGCCAACTGATAGCGTCACCATAGAGAAGAGTCTGTTCAAATGTCACCTTCTCAGCAAGGGCTCCCACATTCCCCCACCTAAAACTTACACCCTCCCTTCCACTCTGACTTAGCATTCCCTATCCCTCTTTTTTGATTTATTTTTCTCTATAGCACTTATCTTTTTTTTTTTTTTTGAGATGGAGGTCTTAATCTGTCATCCAGGTTGGAGTGCAGTGGCGCGATCTCAGCTCACTGCAAACTCTGCCTCCTGGGTTCAAGCAATCCTCCCACCTCAGCCTCCAGAGTAGCACTTGATAAATACCTGTTGAGTGAACAAATCGAAAATGAACAGGTGTGGATCTGGCTATCTCACTGGGAGATCACCAAATAGTTGGTTCCTAGACACCTTTTCTGTTGAGTCTTTAGTCTCTTCAGCTTCACAGCTAGAGAACTGGGCCTCATCGTCAGAGTTCTGGCTGCTAAGCAGGGAAGAGGGACGTGGCAGCTCCCGGGCCGGTGTGCAGACTCTCATGTAACCTCCTGTTTTCTGCCCTGCTCCTTGCTGAGTAATTCTGTGCGATATGCAAGGACGGGAAGAATGATCTTTCAAACAGCATGGAGAGATTGTCATTAAGGGCTGGCAGAAAAAAACAATGAAAATAACCAACCAAAAAATTTACAGCCAAAGCTGTCCTCTTTCTGTTTACTGAAGAAAGCAAGTGATCCAATCTCCTGTGAATGTTGCTGATTTTAATAACAACCTTCTCTGCTTCCTCCAGCCTGGCTCTTTGGGCTGGACTCCTGAGAGCCACTTCTTCCCATTCAAATCTGTCCAAAGATGCCCCTTAAGGAGGAAGAACTGCCAGCGGTGGTAAATGGATCTGCACGGCCCAGACCACACTATTTAGATCCCCAGTGAGTATTATTAGGTCGTTATCTTCACATTCGGTTGCCAGAGAAAGCCATGCTCCCTAATTTACTACAACATAATAATTATTCACAGGTCCTGAGAAATATTGTAAGGAACTGGGCTCCTGAAACATTTTACTTAGAATTTCTTTCTTGTATTAATAGCAGTCTTCTTATCAAATACATTGAACGTTTGAAGGGGCAGAATTTAATCTTGCTTATTAGGGGAAGAGAATTCTGGCCTGGTCCCTTTAAGCACAAGTGATATTTAACCATGGGTCTGTATTTATGCACAAGTTTATACTTCCTGTCCCTGGGCGACTTTTCTGGTGAGCAGTGCAGAGCTGAAGGTAGGAGAGAGGGGGAAGTAGGAGAGCCAATGACGGTACAGAACATCCAGCAACACGCGGCTCTGGGGTTTCTTACTGGCTCTTCCTGCGCACTCAACTCCTCCCTCCCAGTTGGCTGGGCTCAAGCCTCTGGGGACCTGCAGCTGAGCTTTCTCAGAAGCAGGCAAAGCTGCCTCCTTCCTATTCTTGTGTGCCTTGTGAAACTTAAAACTTCATATATAAAATTACCAGCTGTTTATGGGGTGGAGATTTGGCTCTTCCTCCCATTATTACTCTTCTAAGTCATCCTTGAGAACTGAGTGTGGACCATCTTTAACACAGTCTGCCCAGGGTTCTAGCCAGATGTGTTAAATGGGGACCGGAGAACCCACTCTGGAAATGGAGGACCAGCAGCTCCTGGGAAGGTAGAATTAAAGAGCATAGCTGGCACCTGTGGCCACAAGAGCTGTACCCCAACATCTAGAATGTGACCCTTGTGTAGAGCTGACTCTGGGTGCCTTTATCCAGCCCCTGCATAGAAGATCTCCTTTAGCCTCACCAAAGCAGTCTCTGTATGATTAAAAAGTGCAGGGGGTGGCAGGGACAGGCTGCCCCAGAAAGGGAACAGTGTGGGCATCTCCAGACAGGTAAACCACAGGAGAACCAAGGAGCCTGAGTTCTCCTCCCATCCAGGAAGCCTTTAGCTGGCAGCACAAGGGAGGGGAGGCCACAGCTTAGGTTATTTTTGAGTCCTTTTCCCCACCCCTGAGTGAAGGTGTGGCTCAATGGCAGACTGTCCTTAATCTAACCGTTGGAATCCTCCTCCTCCAAGTGAGAAAAGCAGCAAAGGATGCAAAGCGCTCCTTCAACACTCCCTGAGCTGGGAGAAGAAAATCCCTCCTTTATAGGAATTTGATGAGCGAGGGATAAGTGATCCCCACTAAGGAGCATGAGCTTTAGTACGAGGACTTTTTCTCTTCTGATTATTTTTTGATTGTAAGAGATTGAGCCCCTCCGCACTGCAGAACTCTTGTGGGGAGCGGTCCTCAGGCCTACTGAGAGGGTCAGAGAATATATATATCCTGTTTTTCATAGCATATACATAAAGAGGTATGAGTCTACAAAGCTTAATTGCATCTATTTTTCCAATTTTTTTTTCTTTTCAGAAGGAGTCTCGCTCTGTAGTCCAGGCTGGAGTGCAGTGGCACCATCCCGGCTCGCTGCAACCTCCACCTCCCAGGTTCAAGCAATTCTCCTGCCTCAGCCTCCCAAATAGCTGGGACTACAAGTGCCTGCCACCATACCCACTAATTTTTTGTAATTTTTGTAGAGATGGGGTTTCACCATGTTGGCCAAGGTGGTCTCAAATTCCTGACCTCAAGTGATCTGCCCACCTCGGCCTTCCAAAGTGCTGGGATTACAGGTGTGAACCACCACGCTCAGCCCTTTTCCAATATTTTAATAAAGGTAAACAGCTGATTTACCCAGTTAGAAGTTTTTCCTGGTTTATTTTCTTGTATGGCGGCAGCAGCAAGGAATACAATATAAACTCAGTTCAAGGATAACTGCCATATACATATAATTATCTATTCAAAATACTTCATTTACTTTTTTTAAAAAAAGCATCCCAGCATTTAGAGTAGCTTTTGACCAATTCCGCTTTCTCAGTTGATGGCAAAAGCACCCCCAGTATATGTAGAGAGGCTGTCGTCTGCCTCATCTTTTACTATGGCAAAAAAGGAGGGTCCACAAGCTTGGAAATGTTGAAAACTACTGCCCTGAACCAAAGAGGTGGCTGATGCTGGTAGTTCTGAGATTTCCTACTTATAGAAAATCTAGCAAATCGCTGCCATGTGAGGGTAGTACCAAATAATGATCATTTTTACCAAGGTCAGTGTGCAAGGAATCTTCAGCAGTCTTTCCCGGGCATTTAAAGAGGCTGTATACAGCACTTTGGGAGGCCAAGGCAGGTGGATCGCTTGGGGTTAGGAATTTCAAGACAAGCCTGGCTAACATGGCAAAAACACATCTCTACTAAAAATATAAAAATTAGCTGGGCATGGTGGCACATGCCTGTAATCCTAGCTACTCTGAGCTGAGTCTCCAGAGTAGCTGCTTCAGAACACTGGGTCCACGGCACATCAGCAAATGTTACATGAAAAATGGGTTCCGTGAGTTTGGAAATGCTGGGCTATACAATGTGCTGGCCTGCAGGACTGGTGCTCATTTTGAGAGTCTATGCCTTTTATTTGATAAACTTTAAAAACAGATACTCTTAGCCTCACTAAACCCCACAAGCTTATAAAATATTCACTTCTTTCCCTTTGTGAGATATGAGAAAAGGGTAACAGAGGATGGATGGTGAGAAAGCAGCCTCCCTGAGAGGCACCTCCAGTTTAGAGGAATGAAGAGCGGATGAGTCATGTGGAGTCATGCAGCAGGTGAGCTCAACCAGGGCTCCTAACCCAGTCTTACCCTTGGGACCGTGATATTAGTATCTGCAACATGTTAGAAGTAGATGTTTTGGCTGGGTGCAGTGGCTCACGCCTGTAATCCAAGCGCTTTGGGAGGCCGAGGCGGGAGAATCACTTGACATCAGGAGTTCTAGACTACTCTGGGTAACCTGGTGAAACCCCTGTCTCTACTGAAAATACAAGAATTAGTCAGGCGTGGTGGTATGTGCCAGTAGTCCCAGCTCCTTGGGAGGCTGAGGCAGGAGAATTGCTTGAATCTGGGAGACAGAGGTCGCAGCGAGCAGAGAGCAGAGATTGCTCCACTGCACGCCAGCCTGGGCGACAGAGGGAGACTCCATCTCGAACAAACAAACAAAGAAGTAGATGTTTCATTTGTCCCGGACACTAGCAGAAGAGCGAGGGGGTAGCCCTGGAAGACCTCAAGCTTGGTAAATTTAAATTTACTTAGCAGACATTCACACAGGCTTGTGAAGACTGCTGGGCTGGAAGCTTGACCTTGGAACTTGCCAGAGCCTTTAATATGTTAACGTGCATTGTGAATTTCCAAAGTAGTGACTAAGTACACATTATCTCTCAAAGTTTTTACCTGTCTTTTTTTCAAGAAGTGCCTCTGTCAGAATTCATTTTAAGGGTTACAGACACTGGAAATGCTGATTTATTGCCCTTTCACTTCTCTCCCCTTTGCCTCTCTCACTTGCTCTTCCACAGTTAACAGCATTTCATGCAAGGGATGCTCTATGGTCTGAATGTTTCCGTCCCTCCAGAATTCATATGTGAAAATCCTAACCTCTGAGGTGATGGTATTAGAAAGTGGAGCCTTGGGGGAGGTGATTAGGTCATAAGGGTGGAGCCCTCATGAATGGGATTAGTGCCCTTTTAAAGAGGCCCCAGAGGGCTAGCTTATCCTTCCATCTCGTGAGGACACAGTGAGAAGGCACCATCTATAAGCCAGGAAATGGGTTCTCTTCAGACACTGAAGCAGCCAGGAGCTTGGTCTTGGACTTCCCAGCCTTCAGAACTAAGAGAAATATATTTCTGTTGTTTAGAGGCTACCCGGTCTATGGTATTTTGTTACAGTAGCCCCAACAGCCTAAGACAGATGCTGAATGGGTGCATCATGTCAACATTTGGCATTTCTTCTATGTCAGCATTCTGTAACTTTTTCACACTTTCAGCTGATAACCTGGCATAAGTCCCAAGTTTCTCAATAATGACACAAAGCCCATCAAGTCTTCATCTGCTGGTTCAATTCAAGCATCACTGTAATCCAAAGTCTGTGCCAAGAGCTGTTAGAGTTGATTTATCAAGAGTCCCAAGCATCGGCAACTATATAAATGGCATCCTTAAGATTGAACTCTTCTGGAAAGTCATAAATTCTAGGACTCTGTTAACTGCAGCCAGCAAACCATTAGCAAAAGCAAATGCAAAAAGATGCTCTTGCTCGTCATGGATTGTGGAATTCTGTGGTCACGAGGCTGTATTGTGGGTGTCACGGTGAGTAATCATAAGAGGGTGTGAGAAGTATTTGCCCAGAAACAAATTTTTCCATTTTTACCCAGTTTTGGTGGCTTTGCTTTGAATGGATGTCACCAGTCTACAGTGGTTAAGGAACCAGTCAGAACACGTTTCTAGCTACCTACACTTTTCTTCCTCCCTTCCTTCTCTCCTGCCCTCCCTTCCTCCTTTCTTTCTTTTTTCTCTTCTCTCTTTCTTTCTTCTGTTTTCTACAATTTTATTGAAGTATATTTTGTTCAATGAGAGTATGTTTAAGCTGCTCAGCTCCTGGCAGGAACTGGTCCAAGAATCTAAAATTCCTGCTCCTTTCATGATTTAGAAGCCACATGGACTGAATTCAAATTTTGGTTAGACGTTTTCCCAACTGTGTGACTATAGGTAAGCAAATCTCTCTAGTTTGGCTTATTATCAGAATTAAAGATGATGAAAATTAAATTGACGAATTACATTAAAATTAAAGATGATTAACAGAGAAACCTCACTCTGGCTTCCCAAGGCTGAATGGGCCCTACAACCAGCTCTCCATTCTCCCCAGCCACTTCCTACCTATAAAAAGTGTGCTGCTTTTTCCTATTATCTGTTTTGGGTTACATAAAATATTCACCACAGGGTTGGTGTGTTAACAAGTTACAGCATTTGAAGAATCCTAATCGGCTCAGACTTTGGAATAGTTTCCTCGGAGGTGAGTGGGAAGGAAAGTGGGAAGGGAGGATGACCTTAATGACTCCTTGACCTTGAAGTCAGCCTTGCAAGTCGACTAAAAGAATGTGTCTCCTGGCAACACGCCTAGTCTCCCTCACATGGCCCAAAGACAGCAGTGAAACAGCATCCTCAAAGCAGGGTATTGACTTCAGTGTTTGCTGGATTACTGTACATTTTTCTTAGAATGCTTACGGATGCGGTTTGCTGGTCGATAGAGTATGTGAGCTTTGGAGTCAGGTCCCGGTTCTTTCCAGATCTCCCACTTATTAACCACGTGGCCTTAGGCTGTTATGTGCTCATTTCAGAATAGAGATACTGACAGCCCGTGGTCACTGGACTGCTGGGACAATAAAATGATAGCGATAGTGAGAGTGGTTGTACTTATGGAGTGCTGACTCTGTGCAAGGCACTGGTTTCAGCACTTTATGTGTATGAACTCATTTACTCTTCCCAGTAACACTATGGGGTTAGCAGTCCATTAGCTGCATGTTATAAATGAGCAGATAAAGTCCAGAGAGAGGTCACTTTATCTGTCTGAGGTCACACAGTAAGCGGTGGAGTTGGGATGTGAAGCAGCCTGTGCAGTCTGGCTTCACATGCTCAACCACCCCACCAGACCACTTTCCTGTGCTATATTAGCTCTTCTAAAGGAAATCATGTATGCAGAATGTCTGGCCCTCAGCAAGAGCACAATAAATGGTGATATTGAAATAATAAATGATAATTCCATTTCCTCAGGCCTCACCAACTTATGGACTTCATACAAACACCTCTTGCCTGCTCCAAAACCAGGCCCCAACATCTCCTGAAGTTATTCCTGGGGTGTCTCCCGTGGACCTCCTGTCCTTCCACACTTGCCCCTCTCTGAGGTCCTGCCTGTGAAGTCCCTCGAGGTGGCGCCTCACCCTACCACTGATGTTGGCATCCCCTAGGCCTCTGCCCTGAGCCCTCTGGCCAAGTTCCCTGGGCCCCAAGCACAAATGGGTATCTGGGCCCAAACAGTAACTACCATCTACTTGGAGACTGGTGACTTTGTGTTCCCTGCTAACTGTGTTCTGTTACATTCAACAGACATTTCCTAAGCAACTATTATACTTTGGAGAGACTGCTAGAAGTCATACAAAAATAAAGGAAGAGCTAATGGTAGTCCAACTTCCTTGGATGTCTGAGCAAATGACATTTGTGAACAACAAACAGAAAACAAAGAAAGTTACAAGCAACAAGTATGTTTACAAGGACAGCCTCTAGCAGCATAGAGCCACCCAATACCTACTAATACTAAGGTGCTATACAAGATCAGTCTTCCTTATCACATTCATTAAACTTGTGAGGGGCAGGCTGGGCTTAGTGGCTCACACCTGTAATCCCAGCACATTGGGAGGCCGAGGCAGGTGGATCACTTGAGGTCAGGAATTCGAGACCAGGCTGGCCAACATGGTGAAACTCTGTCTCTACTAAAATTACAAAAATTAGCCTGGCATGATGGCGGGTGCCTGTAATCCCAGCTACTCGGGAGACTGAGGCAAGAGAAATTGCTTGAACCTGGAAGGCGGAGGCCGAAGTGAATGGAGATCACCTGGGCAATGGAGTGAGACTCCGTCTCAAAACAAAAAAAAATTGTGTGGGTTATAAAAGAGAAAGTTTTGTTGTTGTTGTTGGTGGTGGTGGTGATGTGCAGCTTAGAAAAATGCCCAGGCATAGTTGGTAGCACCTATTAGCTTTTGTACACGATAGTCTATATCTGAGTTCTTGCTAAGGACTTTTCTTAACTTTTGCTTTCTGTCTAGTCAAAGAAAGCATTTTAACCTTGCCTGGGCACTGTAGAGTTGCAACGAGCCTTCCTACCCATTATGAGGAGTTCTAGCCGGTGGCCTCTCAGGGATTTTAATCAATAAAACCAGAATGGTTTTATTGCCTCTGAGGCCATCCATTCCTCAGAGGAAGTCACTAAGTTTAGAAAACCAACCCTACTCCTCTTCCAACCAATGGGACAGAAGCCCCAAGAACAATGGTGTGTTCAGTGACCCAGGTTTGGCAGTGGGGAGAGAATTAGACAAGAGATTTCAAGAAAAATGAAAATTGCCTACACAGATTTTAATTTTATGGAAATGGAAATGGAGGATGTTGCATTTTTCCTCAGCCTTAAATTTATGAAAAGTAAAGGTGAAAGTGAGATGTTTCCTCTTGGGAGCAGGAAAGAAAAAGCACTCTCAAGTTCCAGCCTGCCCAAGGACAGTGGTTACTCAGTAACTCTCTTTAGAACTGGCTTAGCCAAATTTGGTGTTACAAGGCCCTGTGGCTTAAAAAGATTATTTATTTATGATTGTGCTCCAATATTTATTCTCATTCTTATAAGGCAGCTGAATATTTTTTAAAAATCAGAAAGTAACAAAAAGGTAGACGACTCAGGTAAAAAAATATATTCTGAGATAGTAGAAAATCCTATCATTGTAAACGAAAAAAATTCAGAAACTCAAATTTCCTGTTTAAAGTGCCTTAAAAATTCATGTAAGACTGTTTCTGAGGTTTTTTTCAGAATTTAATTTTACATTAACTCTGACAGGGCTCTGATGACTGGAGGAACACCAGGGTTCTTGGTGTCTAGCTAACAGGATTAATGACATGGACACACGTGGAGTGGTTTTAGGGAGTGGAAAGTTTAATGGGCAAGAAAGAAGGAAGGAAGAAGAAAATAGCTCCTCAGTACACAGGCAGAGAGAGGGGGGATTCAAACAAAGAGAAAACCCTGTGTGCAAGGAAAAGCGGCTACTTATATTTGGATGTTGAAGGAGGTGGTGTCTGGTTTGCATAGGGCCCAGGGGATTGGTTTGACCAGATGTGTCATTTACCTAGCCAGAAAAAAACCTGGCCCTCCCACCTTAGTCCTTCGGTATGCAAATATAGGTCACCATGATGTTCTGAGCCCATGGTGTTATCTGGAGGTGGCCATGACATTTGGTACACTTGGTGACCAGGAAAAGACGGCGGGGATCGCCAGTTTTTAAGGGCCTGCATTGGCATATTGAAGCTTGCCAGCCCAGCCCTTCAAGCCACCTTTTCTGTTAGGAAAGAGATGGTTCAGAGGTTCTTATTACAGGAAAAATTTACCAAGAACCTTTACCTTTACTATCTGCCTAAAATTATTTCTTAATAGCTCCTGTATCAACTCCATGAAAATTATTATTATAGGAAAGATTCCACTGTGAGCCTTTACCCTTACGATCTGCCTAAAAATTATTTTTAATAGCTCCTGTATCAACTCCATGAGAATTCATAGTCCTAGGTCATTGATTGGTCCAAAGGGTCAAGGACTCAGCACTCAGTAAAAGGCCAGAGAAACCCTGAGCAGGAGAGGAGATTATAAGGTCAACAAAATGTGAAGGGAGGGCACAGGGCTAATGTGTGTTCCTGAGAAGGTCTAGGTCAGCCCCCAGCTCCCACCCACCTCCTCACAAAGAGAGATCATTTTGGGAGGCGGTAGTTGCTAGGCTGCCCTAGGCCTCAGGGAAGTCTGGTCTTTTGGTCAAATGTTTGTGAAACAGATGTGGAAAAATGGGGGTAGAGTGGTGGAACTGTAAAAACGATCGGGGAGAAGGAAGAGCCTGGGGTCTAGAGGTCAAAGGTCATGCTGGCGGTGGAAGGGCAAGGGAAACCCCTGTGGGCTGGAGCAGAGAGTGGAGGAGGAGGAACGGCCTGGAGGAGCTGGGAACTCTCATTCCAGACCTGAGAACTGGAATGGATTGTCTCATGGGTTCTCAAAGCATGATCTGCAGACCGGCAGCGTAAGCGTTGCCTAGGAACTTCTTATAAATGCAATTCTCAGATCCCACCCCAGATGGACAAAATTGGAACTTTGCAACTGAGGCCCAGCATTCTGTTTCTGGCTTTTTAAATTTCAGTTTTATTTTTTAGAGACAAGGTATTGCTGTGTCGCTCAGGCTGTACTCATCCAGGCTCAAACAATCCTTCACCTCAGCCTCCAAAGTAACTGGGCCTATAGGCACATTCCACCACACCCAGCCCCTGTTTTAATTCACCTCTCAGGGGATTCTGATGACTGCTACAGTTTGAGAACAACTTGTTTAACAAAATGCTGTGTTTCAGGTACTGAGACCCCACACAGCAATTCATGAAACCAACTGTTTACTGGCCTGACTGAGCTGCTGTAACAAATTATTACAAACACAGTGGCTCAAAACAATGCAGACTTATTCTCTTTACAGCTTTGGAGGTCAGAAGTCCAAATCAGAATGACTGGGCTAAAGTCCATGTCTCAGCAAGGCTGGTTCCTTCTGGTGGCAGTGAGGGGAGACTCCATCCCCTCGCCATTTCTGGCTTCTAGAACCCATCTTTATTCCCTGGCTTGGGCCCCTTTCTCTGTCTTCAAAGGGCAGCCATTCAAATGTCTTGCCATCACATTTCCTTCTCCCCTAATGCTCATCCTACTGCCAGCCTTCTATAAATGCCCTCGTGATTACAGTGATTAAAATGAACCCTCTTGGAACAATCTCTGTATCCCAAGATCCTTAATTTAATCAAATCAGCAAAATCCCTTTGGCCATGAAAGGCAACCTATTCACAGATTCTGGGGATTAGGAATGTAGACGTTTTTGGGGAGGCCATTATCCTGTTTCCTACAGAGAGGAAGATGAGAAATATGCACTTTCATTTGCTTGTATTCACATAAATAAACAGTTTTCATGCACAAGACACTAATAAATCTGATTACCTGTGAAGGATGGGGAGCATGAGAGGAAGGAATGGTAGCTAGGACTTCCTTCTCAAAGTTGACTTTTTATATTATTTTGGGCTTTGAGCCAGGCAAATATATTACCTTTTACACAATGTTAACCACCAAAAAATAAAGAGAATGAGACCCCTTTTTGTAATTTCTGGCTGTTGAACCATTCTGTTTGAATATGACATGTCAGAGATCAAACCACTGGGAACTTTGGATTCCTAGAGTTTACAAGTATTGAAAGCAAAAGCATTTTAGTGGTGATGCAGGTAGCAGGCAAAGAAACAGAATCTTGCTTGGGCATGAACAAAACAAGACAGGCACTAAGTCAAAGATGAGGGACTAAGTTTGACCTTCAAGGAAAGTTAATGTTTTGGACTTTGTTCATGTTTTTGAGTTAAAAAGTTCTGCAGATCTTCCAAATGCCCAACAAAGGAAGAGGGGTTGAGATGCCCATTCCTTTCTCCTTAATTAAAAAAAAAAAAACAAAGTATTATGTCCACTAAACCGCCTTTGTAAAAATCATAGTAGTTAAGGAAATCTAACATAACTGACTCCATCTTGCTTCTACCAGGCTAACGTGCTTTTGCTCATTCTTGTGTGGAAATCACAATAGTCCTTTCCCTCCTTGAACTGATCTCCTCCTTGTTCAAAAATTGAAACCATATTTGCAAATACCAACAAAAGGTCACAAGGTTAGAATTGTGGTAGGGGCCTGAACTTTGCTAAAGAATAGACATGAGTGAACAATAACCATTCATTGTTTGCTTAACTTGCTTTTCTGTAAATTACTTACTGCCCCAGAGTTATGCAACTGGAGGTTGCAAGATTTGTAATTTCTCCAACTAGTCCTATGGATAATATCACTATTTTGAAACCTAAAGAACTGTTATTTCAAATATTTTTCAGATTTAGCATTCTGGCAGACCAAGAGATGCCACCTGGTCCTGAGACCCCTCCTCAGAACTGACTCAGTGGCATGAGGGCAGTTTAGACACCCCTGCAATTTCATCCTCAGCCAACCAATTATTTCAGTTCCCAAGCCCCCTACCCACCAATATACTCTTAAAAACCCTACTAGCTGAATTGTTAGGGAGGTGGATTAAGAAAAATCTCCCATTCTCCTCACTTGGCTGGCCCTGTGATAATTAAGCTCTTTCTTTGCTGCAACACTTGCTGCTTTCAGTGCATTGTTTTTTTTGGGAGGCAGCAGGCAGGAAGAACCTGTCAGGCCGTGACATAAATTGCATGCTATTTTCTTAAATAATAAATAAGAGAGAGCTCTTTGCTCTGAACATGTGAGAGAATGCCAGGCACTTTTATGCTAATGCTGGTCATTAGTTTACTGTTGAACATTATGCTATACAGTAGAGCAGGACAACTGAGATTTTAAGACACAGCCTGCCTCACGACAGGAAAATCAAGTGCATGCAGTTAAAGGAGCATCTGCATACAGTTAAACACTGCGTATACCACCAACAGCATTTCCAACTTTGTTATGCACGAGAACTCTTCTGTCTCCCCATCTCGTCTTAATGCCCAAACTCCAGTGAAGACTCCCAGGCAAAGATGTCTCCAAGGACCATTTTGTTCATGTTCTGCATCTCCTCAGTGGATCATCACTTACCACTTTTCCATTCTATATGTTCATCAACTCCCCATACACTTGGCCTCCCTGATCGCCCTGGTCCTACATGCCAGCTGATACTGGCTACTCCTGACATGGAGCAAACAGTTTCAAGTATTAGCATGCTTTTTATTTTCATTTGCAAGTTGGCAATTATTGTTCCAGCTGGGGCAGTCTGTCCTTTTTAGTCCCACGTATTACACAGGTTATGCCAGGCTGTATGCTAGATGGAGGGTTGGGAAGCAGGTCACAAAGAAAAATCAAGACATAGTCCCTGCCCCTCAAATAACAGCCCAGTAGAGACCACCAACACACAAATACCTAGAAATGCCACAAGCACCAAAACAGAGGTATGAATAAAGAGCTAAGGAAAGACACATACAAAAAAAAAAAAATGAATTCTTCCTGGGAAAGTCACAGAAAACAAAAGAGAAATGATATTTAAGATGGCCTTCTCAGGGTATACAGGAGTTTGCAAAGTAGACAGGGAATGGCAACCCACCCCAAGCCACTGGAAGCGTTTAAAGTCTGCCAGTACACAGACAATTTTAATGGACAGTCCAATGTGTCAAGATGGCAGCACCTTTTCTGCCTGGGGGAGGAGTGCTCAGGCAGAAAAGGTAGGGTTAAGTTATAAAAGGCCTCATGGCAAAGAGGACTCTGGAGGTAACTAAAGGCAATAGGGCTCTTCTGTGAAGATGTGCATCTAGATCAGATTTGTGTTAGGGACATAATTCCAAAGGCACTGTGGAGCCCTTCGTGAGTTTAGTAGGCTTTACTGGAAATGTAGGAAGCTTCTGGGGAGGGGCTGCATCATTCCATGCACCATCCATCCTCACGGTACTGCTGCCTCATCTCTCTCCCCTCCCTATCTGGACTCCTCAGCCCTGGGAAGTTCCAAATTCTTTTCCATCTATTATGCAGAGTAGCTTCTCCACTTCTCAAGCCTTAGTCCCAGACAACACTCAAGCCTATAAGGGGCTCACTTCTATGTTTAATTATCAAAGCATTTTTCTAAATAAAGGCAGTTACCTTGCTGAGATAAATTTTGATCTTGACTGTTAAAGACAATATAAATTTATCTCACCACACATGAGCCATCTATAGTATCAACAACATCTTATTTTACACATAATGAAAATTATCTGTGAAGCATACTTATGCTTGAGAAATACAAGGCAGTATTCTCCAAATCATTTTAGTATTTCAACATGTAAGGTAAAATAACTACAGGACACTTCATTAAACTTGTTTTAAAAAAGGTTTATTCATTACAAAAAGTTAAATACTAAAGCTAAAAACATATAAATTCAGGTCAGGCTATATTAAAATACACACATACCCTTCTTTGCAAAATTATTAAAGGTTGAATTAAACAGATGCTTTAAATAAAATAAAGTACTCTTTGAGAACATTTTTGTCAGATTAACTATAACAATGTAGTGTAGTTTTTAAAATTGCAGTTGAAAAGTTTAGCTGTCTTGGAAGTCAAATCCATCCAATTGTTCAGACTTCAGTTACTACTCAGTATGAAGCCACCATGCTGGCTTGGGCAGAATTAATTTCATTTGCATTATGGAAAGTTCTATATTACAAATCTAGTCTCCTATAATATGAACAGTGAGTAGTCAGAAGTATACAAAGGGTTAAATAGGATAAAGACTTTGGCCGAGAAAGGAAAGGCCTTAGTTCTACCATATAGTATCTTCTCTAATTAAAATGATTGGGAAATATATGGAAGCAGAAATCAGCACAAAGCATATACTCATCTAGAAATAATCTTTCAATTAAAAAAAACCTCTCAAAACCAGCACTCATTTCTCTAAGATAGCTTATAAGTATTTTACAATTTCTTGTTATATTAAATTGAGTTAAAGGTACTGATGAGTCTATATGCAAGTGGGTTTAAACACTAATTTGATTTCTCTTCTGACTAAGCTCTGGAGAGCTGTGACATCTGAGTGTTGGTGTCACTCACACAGGTGGTAAAGAACTTTCATAACAAAACTACGCGCTCCACACCAACTGGGCACCAGCTTCCAAACACAATTCCACTTCAGGTCAAACAACCTTAAAGAACTATCTATAGTCTAGTTAAATGTTAAATAGTATTTTCAAAAAAATATCCTTTTTGCTTTACAGCTTATATTTTTCAATTTCCTAGATGAAAAGTTACTGATTTAGAACTTTAAATGCTGTAATTCATATAGGGGTGAGAATATGCTCATGAAAAACAAAAGGCTCTTATTGCATTTCAGAAGTCTTAAATGTGAATAAATTTCTAGAAATCTACCACAGTATCTGTTTTTTACAATGCTAATCCTTGTCAAATTGAATTTGCTAAGTGATTAAAATATAAAAGACATAAAATCTATTCCAGTAATCTTCATTGATACAGCCCAATTAAAATATTTCTTGGAATATATTTACAGGGAAGTTTTACCGTTTCACTTTTTTTTTTTTTAGATGGAGTTTCACTCTTGTCACCAGGCTGGAGTGCAGTGGTGCGATCTCAGCTCACTGCAACCTCCGCCTCCCAGGTTCAAGTGATTTTCCTGCCTCAGCTTCCCTAGTAGCTGGGATTACAGGCATGCGCCACCACACCTGGCTAATCTTGTATTTTTAGTAGAGACGGGGTTTGACCATGTTGGCCAGACTGGTCTGTGACTCCTGACCTTAGGTTATCCACCTGCCTTAGCCTCTCAAAGTGCTGGGATTACAGGCCTGAGCCACCATGTCCAGCCTAATGTTTCACTTTGGCAGTGTTGGTATACAAACAAGGGCTAACAGTATGGAGTACCGATACTATACTATAAAACCATGTAATCAAATTTTTGAAAAGTTGGAAAAATGGTGTGCATACTAACGTCACTGGAAATTAAAGAAAAATATATGCCAGTATTGACTTACAGATGAAAATCATGCTGACAATAGACAGTAATCTGTTTTTCCATCTCTAGGTTTGTGAGTTTCTGATATGATTATTTCTCTATACATGTGATATGAAAGAAAGAAACTATCATTCTGTCCTCCATCCCAGTCCATTCTCCTATATAAGCAAGTCTTTGACTTATATCCTTTCTTTGAACTTACTGTGTAATCTTAGAGGACAAGATTCATGATACTCTTTCTCAAATAATCTGCAGTCCTTGAAAAGAAGTCAAATAATTTAACCCACCGACATCCTAATCTTAGTAAATAACACTAAAAATAATTATTGAGCCAACTTCAATAGCAAATTCTCTATAGAGCATCTTTCCCTATGAGTATCTTTATAAATGTGTATTCAAGTTAGGCTGGTTAGTCACTCTTACCAACCTCCTGGTCTTACAGAATTATCAAGAAAGAACCTGTTCATCTGTGATAGAGCCAGAACTGTGACTGTTTTAAAGCTAAGACAACACAACACATTTCTCCCTTGCCAGCTGAGGTGGCAGTGGAGGCCCTGGGTGGTTCAGACCTCCCCAAAGACTGGAATCTTCACTAAATTCTCTTCCCTCCAGTGAACCTCCTTCTCTTTCCTTTATTCCCTTCTCTTTTCTGCTTTCAGAGAGAAGCTGTTTGAGCAAGAAAACATAGGATATTTCCTGCCAGGAAATAGACATAATTTGGGGGGCTCAGCGCAAAATGAAATCATGGGGCCCTTCTTCAAATATTATTAAGAATTTCCACTAGGGTGACGGATGCATCAAACCACCATGGCATGTGTGTACCTATGTAAGAAACTTGCATGTTCTGCTCGTGTATCCCAGAACTTAAAGTATAATAGTAAAAAAAAGAATTTCTGCTATAGCAGAGCCTTGAACCAAGTGTGGGGTCCTTCTACATGTGGGGCCCTGTGCTGCTACACAAGTTACACACTAAGAAAGCCAGACTGCCTAGGTTCCCTGCCTACTCAGATTGCCAAAAGGAGACAAAGCATCTCAGCTGGGTTGTGCAGGTGAAAAGCAGAAATTCTTTTATGATGATTCAAACACTGTTACCAGTTGGGAACCAAGTGGCATTTCACTTTCGGCAGGAAAATTTCTATTCCTAAAATCTCATGTTGGACTGATTGGTTTTCCCCTAGAATTCTTATTATACAAATAAGTTAGGCTGGGTGTTTAAATGCCCCTTATTTTAATAGAGCAATTAATCAGACATAACGAAATTTCTGTATTAATCCTATATAATTTTTTCTTAATTTAAGCATTTCTTAACTGAGAGGGGTCTAAATATCACTAAAACAAGAGGACATCTTTAAGGGAAAATACAATTGTAAAACAGCTTTATATTCTAGAGTGAAAGCCTTAGTTTTAGCCTATGGTATATTTTGTTCCCTTTTAAGACCACAATGGTAGTTTTTTCCAAAGAGAACTAATAAACATATTAAGCTACATGGTAATTTTTCTAACACCCACATTGGTTTCGGTCAAAAGAATTTTACTGGAACCTGGAGGTATCCCATTCTTCATAATAATAAAAAAGAAATGTAGTACATAAAAGCTCCAAGTTACATTACTAAGCAACGACATTTCCGGGAGTGAATATACTTCCTGTATTCCGCAAGCTGCTTCAAGTACATATTTGATGGCCATCTGTGCTTTTCAACAAAACTGCGTTCTTCCACTGAAGTTTTAAGAAAAAGAATGTTAATTGAATATGTTTTATTGTGGATCAATGAAGATATCAGTTATTGATTTCCTCCTTAATAGATGAGATCCAAGCTCCGTGATACATCTCCTACCCTTCCTGTAAGCTTTCCAAAACAACTTCCTACAATTTTGGTTAAATTAGAATCAGGATTTAAGTTATTATGCGACTTAACAATTATATACATCTTGTCCACTGCTTCGAGTAGTATTCAATTATTTTTCTTTTCTTTTTCAATAAAGCTTTTGTTTTTCCTGGATGTAATGGACTCATTTTTTTTTTCTATTTATCATAGTTTTCTTTGTAGCTAACTCAGTCTTCCAAAGTCCTTACAGTCCTTTCAGCTGTGTTTCCCACCCAGCTACAGTCATTAGATAAGCTCTTCTTTCTTGTGGTTGCCGCTGCCCTGTCCTGCTTTCTGGACCTGCTTCCTGCCTTGGGGTTGGATCCCCCCATTCCTGAACTCCAGGTCATCACTTTGTTTATTCTAGTTTTGGTGAAGCACAACTGACAGAGGCGTTTGAACCAGAGCAACTACATCTTGAATAGGGGCTGGGGACAATGATGCTGAGACCTACTGGGCTGCATTCCCAGATGGTTAGGCATTCTAGGTTACAGAATGAGATAGGAGGTCAATGCAAGATAAGATTATAAAGACCTTGCTGGAGGCCAGGCACGGTGGCTCATGTATGTATCCCAGCACGTTGGAAGAACAACGCAGGTGGATCATTTGAGGTCAGGAGTTCGAGACCAGCCTGGCCAACATGGTGAATCCCCGTCTCTACTAAAAATAAAAAATAAAAAATAATTAGCTGGGTGTGGTGGCATGCACCTATAATTCCAGCTACTGAGGAGGATGAGGCAGGAGAATTTCCATCCCCATTCTCCATCTACTATTTAACCTCATCTATTATAATTCAGATTATTAAGGTCTTGATCCAGGCTGCAGGACCATACCAACTAACTGCTCAGGGAAATCAGTTCTAAGTTTCAATAGGAAGCAAAAGTGACATGAAGCTACTCCTTCAGTAAATATTAAAAACCAGAGAAAAGTTATTACAGATGAGCTCTGGCAGCCAGAAAAACAAAACAAACAAAACCCCATAACACATAACACATAATACTGAGCTAAATTAAACTGTGAGAAGAATGAATTCATAAATGCCAAGGGTAACATATTCTAGTGCACTGCTGTTTGTGTTCATGAGTCCAGTATATAAAATCCTAATAGTTAATGACCTATTTAACTGGGTTCTGATGTATCTGTGTCTGTACTGACATGACCTCTTTTCCAGTCTCACTTTTTAAATTTCTAAACACCACTAAAAATGAAAAATTCTCAGTCAACAGAAAACAAGTTGTAGAATTCTAGTAATAACTTGAGAACTTTTGAAACTGGAGATGGGCAGTTCTATAAGGAAGCTGTAGAGTGACTGTGACAAGAACCTTTCCCAACTTCAAGTGACCATGTGACGTGGGCCAGATGTAAGGTACCAGAGAGAAGTGACTGTGACACTCTGGAGAGGACATGCTCCTTTTAGTGGGCTGCCACTGCCAAGCCACATGTTGCCACATAGAAAGACAGGCTTGGGGCAGCCAGATCTTCCAGTTTTTCAAAAGAAGTCAGAAATATGGTGTTTTCAAATACCAGTACTATGTATTTTAAAACATACTGTGGGGTCCAAATAAAAGCCCTTGGCAGGCTACACCTAAACCACAGACGGCCAGTTAGTAACTATGGATTTAGACAATTAAATTCTCCCTTATCCAAAAGGCGCTTTTTTCCTCTGACCAAGAAGACAACACCTCAGAGCAGGCTCCTGACCTCCAAAGAGGCACTGCAGAATGAGAGCTCTCATGATTCCCTTTTAAATTCCCATCAAAGGAACAGAAGATAACACTGACACAGCCTCAGCTCCTCAGCCTGCCACTTCACATTGCACTGGGAGCCCTGCTTTGCACCCTGCCACGTGTCATAACACACTTAATAGGCAATTGGGTAAGTAATAACATATGATAAAAACTCATAACGAAAAGGATTTATAGAGCATCTTTCTCCCAAGGTTGCAATAGCACTCCATGTATACCATACATCTATACAAGACAGTAAGTAGAAAAGAACTTTATTCTTCTTTTACAAATAAGAGTGATCTAAGGTAGCGTGATGAAAGTGGCTCCAGGACCAAAGTGCAAATCATTTAACTTTTAGCTAGCTTCTTAAAAAATAACTATAGAAGTAGCTACTTAAAGAACAGTATAGAAGAATGTTCCTTCTAATTGACAGCAAGGAACATGACTTATCTTTATGAACCGACTTTGTTTTTTCCTTGCACAAAGTACATAGCTAATAAATACCTGTTGTTTTATTTTGATGTGATTATGCTTTTCTACTGTACTAATAGTTGACTTATGTAAGGAGGCTCCCAATAGACATATAATGTTTGTTGACTGGCTGAATATATCTCCCAAAAACTGATTGTGTGCTCCTGGGTTTCCTTAACTGTACAAGAAGTAGCTGAATAAAAACAAGAGAGTTTTACTTTTTTTTCTTTTAGAGACAGGGATCTTGTTACGTTGCCCAGGCTGGACTCAAACTCTTGGGTTCAAGCAGTCCATTAGTCTCAGCTTCCCAAGTAGCTGGGATTGCACCAAGGCAGGTACACCATCTCGACCATATGATTTTTATATTTTTTACCAGCAGAATCTTTTTTACAAAGTAAAATTTTAGGTAGAACTCAAGATATAAAACAGAAACAGTGGGGAACTACTCTGACTGAAGGAGGGAGGGAAGAGTCTAAGAGCTGTAAATTTTAGCCTTCTCTTTCCCTTTCCCTTATTCCTTCTCTTCTCCTCACTCAGACTCCTCACTTTCTGCTCCCCGACCCTAGAACACACTTCAGTTATCTCCACAGAGATTTATTTGTCCAGAGTGTGAAACTCCCTGACTAGGTAATCTTTCACTTCCTTTTCTTTTTAGCTCAAATTTTCCTCAAGTCTATGCTAGATAGTAACATGAGCAAACCACTGCATCTAAACTGTCTATTCTGACAACTATTATATTTTCATTTTTTTCTTTTTATGCAGTACTCAGTAGTTCACTCTTTGGTTTTAATCTTTATAATTTACCTTAGAAAGCATATTACATATACTCTTAGTAGTAAGTTTCACAACATTCTTTTATATATAAAAAGCTGTTATTCCAAAGTAATATAATGGACTCCCATATAGACATACTCAGTAAATACAGATATCCAGTACAATAAAACTATATATCATATAGTTAACAACAGTTAAATTCCTTTATAAAATTTTTTAAAATCTGTACTGTTTAAACTTTGCTACTGACTTAGGTAGTTAAAACTAAGATATCATTTATCACAACCAAATGCCACCTGAGGACATATTTTGTCACCTTACCTATTTCCGGGGAAAAAAATGCATTTAAAAATGGATGGCAGCTATAAAATGATCATTAGAAAACTTCTTGTGTAACACAGGGTTAGCTGCTTGTGTAACAAAGGTGACTATAAATTGTGTCTGCAATTACCACAGTGCAAAATTTACAAGAAATTTATTACATTGACTATTCTTATTTTGCTAAAACTATTACTTCTACAACTTATGTCTCAAATCTAAGAATAAAGAACGTAAAGTTTTCTTTTCAAAGCAGAAATTGGCACTCTACCTGAAAGATCCTGAAATTCAGGCTTTTGACTGAAGATGAGGTAGTTAGTAGCAATGAAATGAAGTAGCCAGGTTGAAAGGCAATCAGAGTGGTGAAACTGCAAGAAAAATGAAAAGTGAAACACTATTGCACATAATGGCCACCAGTATGATGATTAGATCAATATAACAGCTCAGGAGCGATCACGGAGAGCCCATATCCATGTTTAATGTGCCTTTACCTGATGGAGCCTTCGGTCTACTGTGACAGCAGACAGGATAAGGGAGCATTATTAACAAATAATGTTAAAAGTACACCATTCTCGGAAGAAGCCAAACCAACAGTGAATAACAGTCTACGGCTGCTGGAGTGGCCAAACGTCTTTAAGCAATGCATGGCTGCATCTACTTGAGGTTCTTGAAGATTTAATTGAAGCTTCTAATCTAAGGCTATGGACTTCACTAACTGCACCTGTGTCTGTGTGGCAGCTGATGGCGAGCAATGTTAAAACAAGTTCACCTGAGGAGCAAGACAAACAATATTTTGAGGAGGAATCACCAAAGTCTGAACAGATAGGGTTTAAACAAGAGTGGAGATAAGTAATCTCCACCTCAATTCTTGTATTTTAAGAGTTCTCCTTGATGGAAACCTGAAGGTAAATCACGGTAGAGAATTGAGAGAAGTTAAGGGAAAATGGACAGAGAAGTGAGAGAATACCCAAACCGCTCATCTATTTACGAAAGTATGAGTGATGTTTCCTGACACAGTACAAAACTGGCAGAGTGATCAGAAATTTTGATTATCTGGAGAACTACTGGGAGTTTAATACTGCTAAAAGGCAATTTCACTCCTAAAAGTCAGAGAAATGGCAAGGGAAAAGTTGGCAAATTCCGACCAACAGGGTGAACTGACTGGTGAAGTGAAACCTCAAACTAGGAACTTCAAAGAAAACTTGGGAAGAAAATGTCTGTTATCTGGAATTCATAATTGCCAAATTAGGAACTACCAGGAAAAGAATAAAGAAAACTGGTAAATTTAGGCTTAATCTTAGAAAATAAAAAGTCTTCAGAAACAAAATTCAAAATGAGCTGGTATCTTAGATTGTTTTAAATTCAAGGGGAAAAGATGAGGATAATCAGAGAGTCAGAAACCACAGAATCAGGGAAAACAAGTCAAGAATTGCTGACAGTGCAATCGAAAATGATTCTGATGAGGAACCACATGTAGGGGCAGTGAGGGAGGCACCTAAAGAAATCAACGGGACACATGGGAAGTTCTCTTATACACAAACGATTTAAGAGGATACTAAAAGATAAGGAAAAAGAAACTTGGTTCAATTTTTTTAAATGTATGAACAACTTGTTAGAATAGTATGAAAATGATACATAAAAATGAACTGACATTGTGAAACTACTAAAAATAATTTTTGAAACTGTAAACTAAATTTGGAGGGGCGCTATTTACTGTGTGCTGAATGTAAATACATTACAAAAAGAGATCAAGGTTTCTCAATTTTTAAATTTGTTTTTATCCCTAATATTAAATACATATGATAGTAAGACTTGATTATGAGAGAAATGAAGTCCAAAATAGTTAAGGAGATAGTAGGAGAAGACCTAGATGCTTTAAATAAATTTCCTTCTATAAACAGAGGTGTTGATTAATGAATTTGTCTCAGCTTGGAGGCAAGCTTTCAGCTGTCACAGATCTGGCCTTTGCCCCATCATGTGGCTCCATTTTAGCAATGTGGACAGAGATAAAAGTTGTCTTGTTTTCGTAACCCTGGATGTTAACGTTGATAGGTATAGACGTGCTGGATGCCAGATAATATTTCAAGAAGTACTGACACTCTGTAGTGACTGACCAAATATATTCCTATGAAAAAGACCTAGGAGGGCTCAGCTTACCACAGGGTGAGTGCATAACCATGTGCCACAACCACAAGTCCTGAAACTGTCTCGGGCAGTGGATGCAATGGCAGGATGGCCAACAGTAGGACGCGCCATCTGAATAAGCTTTCTGTTTCCAGGAATGAAAGAAGGCGGGAATGGGGATTTGGCAGGTTTTTGACTGGGAGCACATCTAGGGGTTTGGGAAGTCGATTTCAACAAAGCAGTCCTAGTTTATTTACAGACCTGGCTCCAATTCATAATTTAGGGCCTCTGTAACTGCAGTTACTTAAAATTAACTGAATTATGTAACCCCCTCTGTTCTCTAAAATCAGTAGCAATGTAATTATTGAAAATAAAAGAAACTGAGCTTACAGGAGGCCCAGAAGCAGTATGTATCTATATGGCAGTGATTTCTAATACAGTGAGACATGAAAACAAAAGGCATTCTGCAAGAATAAATGAGGCACACCAACATCTCCTACATCCAACTGAAACTTCAAAATATGTCCATTATATGAATGAAAAAATGAAGAAGTAAATGGGTTTAGCTTAACCATCACTATCAGTATATATGGACCAGTTCTGTCATCTTCCTTTTAGGAACCGGAAGATGCGATTGTTTGGGGAAATTCAATGTAAATTCTATTTCCTACAATGCCTGTGTGACACAGTATAGCACCACATTCAAATGACTCTGCTAAGGGCCACTATTTAGCTGAAAAATTCCATACCGGGACATTTTTCCTCCTTATAAAGGGACTGTACACAAACCCTAATGCTTCAAAATTATCTACACAGATAAACTGTTGTGGAGGACTTTAGCCTCATTAAGCAAACTTGCAAACTAAGAGTAGTATTAATGTATGTTAAAAAAGGAGAAATTTTAAAATAGTGTAATTTTAAAAGTATTTTATAAAAAATCAGGCTATCAGGTACACAGAGTCAATTACCTTGGCTTTTTTGAGCAGGTCAACTATATCAAGGTTCATGGATGCCAATTCCCTGCTTGGCATGCTTTGCAGCTGGGTAATGATGAACAGCTCACAGATGTGCTGCAGTCTGGACACTTGGTACATCTCGGCACAGATCAGGAGACACATGGCCTGGAATATGCCAGCTGATGAGAAAAGGGAAATAAGAGAAAGTGGATGATAAAATTATTTCTTTAATGACCTAAACACATACATGCACACTCAACAAAAAACAACCAAAAAAGCATGCTGACCACATCATCCACCATAGAACAGAATGCTCAGGAGAAGCCTCAAGGGAGTCAGCATTCTGCACTATTACTCCATTTTATCTATTGTTTTCTTTCTTTCTTTTTTTTTGTAGAGACAGGGTCTCACTATGTTGCCTAGGCTGGTCTTGAACTCCTGAGCTCAAATGATCCTACCACCTTGGCCTCCCAAACTGCTGGAATTACAGATGTGAGCCACAGCACCCAGCCTATTATTCCATTAAAAAAATCAATTTAAACCTTCATACTCAGAAGTGAATCTATTCTTTTTTAAATTATTCTTCAGAAAAGGTGATTCTATAATTGCCCTTAAAAATTAATTCCAGGATTATCTGGTAAATCTGTTAGCTAAACTAGATCCCTGCCATTTTTTTTTCTTGGCTTCAGTCTTTAGGTTGGTTGGTTTGTTGTTTTGTTTTTATTGTGATAAACATAACATGAAATTTAGCATTTTACCCATTTTTCAGTATATGATTCATTGGCATGAAGTACATCACACTGCTGTGCAATCATCACCACCACCATCAGCAGAACATATTTCTTCTTCCCAAACTGAAACTCTATACCCATGAAACACTAACTCCCTGTTTCCCCCTTTCTCCAGCCCCTGGCAACCACCCAGTTTGGCTGGGGAGTTTTCAATTACTTCCTAGAAATCTGGTTTTTCATGTAATTCTCATTCTTATCCCTTCTTACATTCTTACATTTCTTACATTCTTTTGTAGCTATTGAACCAAGAACACCGTGCATGGTGAATATTTAACATAACGTTACCTGTCTTCTGTGATCTTCCCATTGCGTAGATTCCAGTATCTGGCTTAACTTTTTGATTATTCATTTTGACTCATTTTTCCCTAACACACTTTTGCCAATTTTTAAAAATCCTATCATTATTACTGCTTTCCGCCATAATTTCTTCTAATTAGCAAGGTAAAACTTAATATTAGCAACTTCAATTAGCTGAGTGAGAGGATGACTGAAAATCAAATTTTCCTGTTATTCCCAATCTGGTTAATTTTTAAATTCAATATACAAATTTGCCAACAGTGAAATAACAAACAATAAGTTTTCTTTCCAAAAAGAACCAATGGTTTCATTTTTATTAGGCAAAAATAATAAGGCTCTTTTTGAGACGGAGTCTCACTCTGTCACCCAGGCTGGAATGCGGAGGCACCATTTTGGCTTACTGTAACCTCTGCCTCCCAGGTTCAGGCGATTCTCCTGCCTCAGCCTCCAGAGTAGCCGGGATTACAGGCACACGCCGTCACACCCAGCTAATTTTTGTATTTTTAGTAGAGACGGGGTTCCATCATGTTGGTCAGGCTGTTCTCGAACTCCTGACCTCTGATGATCTGCCCGCTTTGGTCTCCCAAAGTGCTGGGATTACAGGCGTGAGCCACCGCACCTGGCCAAAGGTCAGTCTTTAACACTGACAGTAACAACAGCAACTCGCTCCAAAATACTCTACACCAAGCTGCAAAACCAGAATTAATTTAACCAAAACAAATCAATTTGCTTCTTTTTGAACTTCTAAAATCTTTCACTAGTGGGCTCATGACTTGTTTAAAGCTTATTTCAATATCAAATGTAAGAAGTCTCTGTAATCTAAAAACTAAAGCAGTGAATCTGAAGAGCAGTCTGGCCTGAAATGTGTGTTTGCTTTTTATGTTTACTAGGGTGCCTGACTGGGTTCTCTAATCAAGGCTCTCAGCCTCCTGAATTGAGCTCCACGGAGCCGAATCTAGTTGTGCTTGTGGTGGGAGCCATCTGGTGGCCAAAGGCTGAATAATATTCACAGAGGGCTTACCTGGAGCACCCCAAGGCTCCAGGCCTGTCGAAAAAATGTTGCTATTTCTTCAAACGCCTCCAGCTAGAAGAACCCTGCAAGATCTGTTTCCACCTAGAGCTGCCACAGATGTTTGGTTCCTGATCAAAGATAGTCCTTGGTCAGTGAATTTGGAAATGAATCCTACAGTCCACTGGGCATCCTAAACATCTCAAGAAAAGTTTTCAGAGAAGTCAGTTTGAGAGGTTTCTGACTTTGGCAGAAGTCAAAAGGAGGCTTTTACAAATCCCACATCCTCTGGGCCAGAAAGAAGACCAAAAAAGTCTCAGAATATTCAAAGTCCTTAAAAGTGCCCCAATCAGAAGACACAGGCATCAAAGCAGCTGCTCAACTCTCCTCTTCTCGTGGAAGAGACAGCGCTCCAAGTAACAATCTGCCCCAATCTCTAGAATTAGAGTGGCCGTGGGTATCACAAGACAACTCCATTTCCAGTACCTACAATGATCCCCATGCTGTAGGTGCTGGCTGGGACATGTGAACTTGTGCCGGCATCAGAGACCCATAAAAGGAACCCAATCACTGCACTTCCACTTGAACTGAATGAAAATTCATTGTTCTTCCAGCACCACCTCCAACTGCTTAGTACATTCCATGATGTCAACTAATAACTCTTTTTTTTTCCTTTTGAGACAGAGTTTCACTCTTGTTGCTCAAGCTGGAGTGCAATGGTGCCATCTCGGCTCACCACAACCTCCACCTCCTGGGTTCAAGCAATTCTCCTGCCTCAACCTCCCAAGTAGCTGGAATTACAGGCATGCGCCACCATGGCCAGCTAATTTTGTATTTTTAGTACAGATGGGGGTTTCTCCATGTTGGTCAGGCTGGTTCCAAACTCCCGATCTCAGGTGATCTGCCCACCTCAGCTCCCAAAGTGCTGGGATTACAGGCGTGAGCCACCACACCCAGCCAACTAATAAATCTTAAATGAAAATAGATTTCACAGAATGCAATTTAACAAAATGGTCATGTGGGAAGTAGAAAAGTTCCTTTTTAAAGTTTCCTTTCTTGTTTAAGAATAAGTGTGCTAATAACTTTGTTAAGCCCTATCTTACGCAGCCGTTAAACATGCCATGCTTACAGGCCCATAGTACATTCTGTGTCCTACTACTTTAACCAAAATATGTGTGCTGGATGTGCTCACAGGCATGTCCCAGCTCTCCATTGCTTTCACCTGTTTAGAAAAGTTTTAAGTTATTAGCCAATCGGGTTTTAGTTTAGATTGTGTGGTCTGGCTCCAATCAACGGAGATCAGACATAGCAGTAAAGACGACCCCAAATGCATAAGGGATAAGTCTGTCTGCTTTTTCTTTGTTCATTGTATTCTTGTGGCAAGATGGCTAGTGAGAGTACCCTTCCTGCCATAGTCCAGGAAGTAAAAATTGCATTGCTCAAAGATCCTTTGTCTCAGTGCTGATTTTTCTTTGCAGCACCGAGCATCTATTTCCAAAAGGTGGCAAGGAAAGAAGGAATGATGAGATACTATCAACATCTGTATTGCTAACCTGGGCAGCAGGAGTCTGTGTATAGGTATTCTAAAAACGACAAGAAAGTCTCTTTGGAAACACCATAAACAGGAATCAGGACACTCTTCGCTTCCATGTAGTTGCCGTTAAACATGGCTGCCATCACTTCACAACGGGCCACCAGGATGGCCCTGTGGGCTGGCACTGTGGCACCTGAAAGGTTCAAAAGGAAAACAAGCACAAGTAAGATAAACCAGCAGGGTTACTCCAGCAATTTTCCTTCTAATTAGACTATTACATCTACTACATTAGGCACAGATAGGCTGACATGCAGAATCGAAGTTTGGGAGTAATAGCTACCATTAATCCAGAAACTTCTTAATTTTCAAGGGAGCAATAAAGTTTAGATGTTGACCTTGAAACCAACAATTTGCAAGTCAGACAATTATTTGTTACTTAGTTTGTATTTCCAGAAATAGAAACACTGAAATGAAATATTTTGCTTCATATTTTTATAATGCAAAATCAATCCATTCCAATTGGCTTAAAATATTAATAATACTACCCCTGCCCATGTACCTCCCAAGAAAACAACCCCATTACCCTTCTGGGCCAGACTCACTGAACAGTCTTGGCCATGCTTCCCCTTATCTGACACAGGAATCTGTAAGAAATAACCCATAAACAGTCCACACATCACAGTAGTAATGGCAAGAGGATCTCTCGTGGAGCCAAGGAGAGCATTTCAGACTTGACGAAAATCTGGAAGAGGATGACCTTCATCCCTGAAGTCTCACCAGCACACTGCCTCCCCAGGCAGCCATTCTTTCTCACAGGAACAACGCCTGCTGCTGGGAGAGCCAGCGCTACTTGGAATTTTGAGGGCCCCTCAGCCTATACTGCTCACTGAAACTCACTGAACTGAACTGACTCTCTAGGAAAAGCTTGCTAGGCTCTCTAGCTACTGCTGCACCACACAAAGGCACCGCTGGATGGAGCCACGGGTGGCCAGGGCTCTCCCCACTTCCGCCACCCTAGGAAACCATGAATACACACTGCTAGCTGAGCATCAGCATGTCCCAATCATTGCATTTGGAATTGAAGATACAAAGATGAGGAAGACAAAGCTACCTCTGCTTTGGAGCAGTTTTTAGTTTTGTTCAAGACACCACAGCCAGTGTGAGTGACAAAGCTGTTGCATTCCAGAAAGTAACTCTCCAACCAAACCAAACTCAGCTCTGCCCAAGAGTCTACCTACGTATCTCTAAAATCTCTTATTTACCGGGAATACATACTCTTCTCTAAAACATTTACAATTATTGGGTTCTTCAACCCTTTTAAGTCCAAGCAAAACATCTCCTGACTCAGGAAAGAAGAGTTACATCTAAGCCCAGTGGCTTCCTCCAAAGCCAATAATCACTCAGGATCTACAAGCCACATCCGGCACTGCCAGCTCTGAGCCTACTGCTTGGCACTGTGATTTGCACAGCCGCACCTACCCGAGGAGCAGGAAAGTAACTTCAGAAGCTCTTCCACTCAGTCAACTCACCTCCCAGCAGGCACGCTCCCCTCCTCGCCTCACTGTGACAGTGTACCTTCACCGGGAAGGACCACTTTCCATAATTAAAGCATACTGGCTTTATTTGCATACAGCAATTAATAAAGAATACAAACAGGAAATCCCATTTGACTTGTAAGGTTTTAAAATGTTAAAGATATAGAGGGCACTATTTTTTTTACAAAATTAGAGGCATGACTTAAACTGGATGATCTATAACTTGGCTTAATCACAGGGATTTAAGATCTACCAAAAAATACCAAGTAGATAGTTGATGTGGGTAGAATTTGATAAGTAACATTGAAATTTTAACAGGAATTTTCTGTTGATAATGTGGTTATAACAGAGTTGCAAAACCAGCAACAAAATGCTCAGTACAGTTAGCTGTACTTCGTGAAAATCTGGAAGAGGATGGGTTCCATCCATGGGTTCCACATCCACAGACTGAACCAATGGAGAACGGAAAATATTCAGAAAAAAAACCCTGCAACTGTATTGAACATATACAAACTTTATAAAAAATTGTCATTATTCCCTAAACAATACAGTATAACAACTATTTACATAGCATTTGCATTGTATTAGGTATTATAAATAATCTAGAGATTATTTTAAGTATGCAGGAGGATATGTGCATAGGTTACATGTAAATACTAAGCCATTTCATTATCAGGAATTTGAGTGTAGCATATCCAGGTATCTGCAGAGGTCCTTGAAATCAATCCCCCATGGACACTAAGGAACAACTGTACTATTTTTTCTGACACAGAGTCTTGCTTTGTCGTCCAGGCTGGAGTACAGTACCACAATCTTGCTCACCACAACCTCTGCCTCCCGGGTTCAAATGATTCTCATGCCTCAGCCTCCCAAGTAGCTCCGATTACAGGCATGTGCTACCATGCCTGACTAATTATTTTGTATTTTTATTAGAGACAGGGTTTTGCTGTGTTGGCCAGGCTGGTCTTGAACTCCTGGTAATCCACCCACCTCAGCCTCCCAAAGTGCTGACATTACAGGCATGAGCCACTGCACCCAGCGAGAACTGTACCTTAAAGCATTTTTAAGCCTATTTCAAGCTGGGAATTTAGTTTGAAAAACCATTATACTTCCTGTTAAGAAAACATCAGCTTCAGTTTTTGACCTCTTTAAACTATTGTTTTGATGTTATAAGTTGTTCTGTTGTGAAACTGTAATATAATACCTTAATATGGTTAGATCTTTTCAACACTGTATATAAAAATATGCTGAAGGAACATAATGTGGTCTATACACTAACTGGCAATAGGATACAGGTAAAGAAATTACTCAAGGAAACGGAAGATAGCATTTTCTAGTTAAAAGATAAACATGTTCCTGGAAACTGTCAAGGCCAAACTATCTTTTCTTCTAGTACTCATTTGATGTTACAATTTTAAGAATTTTTTTCTAAGGAAAAGAACTACAAGAGTGAAACAAAAATGAAAATCCCAGGTTTTCTAGTCACTTTACCTAAATTATCAAGAATCTTTGTTTTTACTGTTTACTAAAATAAAATACTACATTTGTCACACTTTTTTCATACTACTACTTTCCAAGTTCCAAAAGTAACATTTTTAGAACTGTTTTTGGTTTCATTCCTAAAAAAGGATACCTATCTAGCTCAAGAGAGATCCACAATATGTACTAGCTAAGCAAACAGGGAAATAATGTAATTTTGTAAAGAACTCTTCATGTGGCACAGACTCAGGTGTCAAAAGGACATCCATACCTCTCTAAATATTTACTAAGACTGATTTTAGAACTGCTATAGTAACTTTTTTTTTTTACATGCCAAAACAACGAATTGGGAGTGGTAGGGAAAATATGTGTATTTGATGATCACTTATTACAGGGACGGTATCCCATTTTCCATCCTATGCTAATTCCAGCCTGTGCTATCCTATCCTAATTTTGGTGATGGCCTGGGACACTTCAAAAGCAGGACTGGCTGCAGAATGTGGGTTCCGCAGGAAAAAGTACAGTGATCCACGAGTATTGGCTGCCATGGCAGGAGAAGGGGAGTGGAGTCTGCAGGTGAAGCCTCTGCTAGCCCTTGGTATGCACTAGCTCAACCCCTGTGACCACGCCACAAGGTAGAAATTAGTATCCCTATTTTATAGGCAAAGAAACAAAAGAACAAGAAACGTAAAGTAACACAGCCAAACCTACATAGTTAAGTATGCATCCAAGCAAAGATCTTAACCAGGTCTTTCTGACCCATGTCATTACCACCTCATCAAGGTGAATCACTATATCAGCTCTGGTCTAAATTGTTCCATGGATTCCATTCTCATTTAGTTTTCCTTAAACCTCTCATGAGGTTAATATCCACTCTCAAAACTGGAATAAAGAAGCCAAAGAGTTATTACGTGTGACTTCAAATTTATTATTTTTAATTTATTTTATTTTTAATTAGCTAGTACATATTTATCATTATTATTTAATTGACTTATTAATTACCAATAATTTACTTAGTAAATATTTATTATTTATTTATTTTTTAAGTTTTACTTCTTGAGACAGAGTCTTACTCTGTCTCCTCCGGCTGGAGTGCAGTGATGTGATCTTAGCTCACTGCTTCCTCTGCTTTCCAGATTCAAGCGATTCTCATGCATCAACATTCTGAGTAGCTGGGATTATAGGCATTTGCCACCTTGCCCAGCTGATATTTGTATTTTTAGTAGAGATGGGGTTTCACCATGTTGGTCAGGCTGGTCTAGCGATGGGGTTTCACCATGTTGGCCAAGCTGGTCAACCTCAGGTGATCCCCCCACCTCAGCCTCCAAAAGTGCTGGAATTACAGGCATGAGCCACCGTGCCCAGCCAAACATTACATTTAAATGGATAATCATCTAATTTTTAAATTATTATTCCAATTACTTCACATAAATTTGTATTGATAATATGAAATTTACGTTCCAATGTGAATTATTTCATAACTATGAATCTTTTGAAGTGTGTATTTGGCATCATAAATATTTTAAGTGTACACCAAAAAAAATTGTAAATTTATCTGAAGACTTCACTATAACTTAAAAAAAAAGTTTATAATTAAGATTTGAGACCAGTTACCCAATCCTTACTTTGAGGGTCTATCTTAAATACAACATAAATTTAAAATATAAAAATACTTTCCTTCCCAATTTTTGGTGTAAAACATTTAAATTATACATCAAAGACAAAGTTAGAAGTACTTTCACATTTCAAACTGCTATTCCCACTTAACATCCCCAAAAATTAGACATTCATTTTTCAGAGTGACATTAAAATGTGGCTGTCTGTTAATAATATAACTATAATTCAAAACCACAGATCCTATAGGCTGTCACAGTGAGAGGCATTAACATGATCTAAAAAGCAAATCTTCTTGCCTGGAGCAGGTTGAGTATCCCTTATCTGAAATGCTTAGGACCAGAAATGTTTCAATGTTTCCATTTTTTCTTTTAGATTTTGGAATATTTGCTATATATTCTTAATAGTTTAGCATCTCTAATCCAAAAATCCAAAATCCAAAATGCTACAATGAGCATTTTCTTAGAGCACCATGTCAGCACTCAAAAAATCTTGGATTTTAGGGCATTTTAGATTTTGGGTTTTTAGGTTAAGGGTACTTACAATTATTAATATTGATATATAACACCAGAGTGCAGAAAATAAGATTGAAGAAAGAAAAGGGCAACAGAACGAGACCCTGCCTGCCTCTAAATAAATCCAGAAATAGATACATACAACCTTTATATATTTTCAGATAATGACAAGAAGGTAAAATAGGATACATGAGAGAATGCAATCTGACTTTAAATAGAGCAATAGTTATATTGTGCCATTCTGAAATCAGAATGGCACTAATTTGAGAGTGAGATATTTACACTAAATCTTCAATGTAGCTGTTATTTCTAATAGGAAAATATAGGAGATACCTAAATTTTCACCTATAGTAAAGAAAAAAAAAGGATATAACCATATAATGACATTAAAAATGCTAACAAGGGGTTTTATTTATTTATTTATTTATTTATTTTTGAGACAGTCTCACTCTGACGCCCAGGCTAGAGTGCAGTGGCACAATCTTGGCTCACTGCAACCTCCGCCTCCCAGGTTCAAGTGATTCTCCTTCCTTATCCTCTTGAATAGCTGGGACTACAGTCGCGTGCCACCATGGCTGGCTAATTTTTTCTATGTTTAGTAGAGACAAGGTTTCACTGTGTTAGCCAGGATAGTCTCGATCTCCTGACCTTGTGATCTGCCCGACTCGGCCTCCCAAAGTGCTGGGATTAAAGGCGTGAGCCACTGCGCCCGAAAACAAGGGGTTTTTAATCCAGTGTAAAATGCTTATGACATAAGTTTAAAAATACAACTCACAAATGGGTAGACAGTATCTATTTTCATAGCCCCCTTTTCTAAGCAGAGGAAAACTGACTTGAGGGAATTATGCTAAAATAAAACTGTGATTGTTATTGGGGCACAGTATGATGGGTGATTTTTATTTTTATTTTTTTGTATCTTTATATCTGACTGTCCTACAATGAGCATTTATAACATTTTTCTAATCACCATGCCCATGTCATTTTCTAAAGATGACCTCTGTTTACAATATGGAATATATCCTTTCTGACCCTTTTAATTCACTTATGAACAAAACAGACATTTTCTATAAATGTGATCATTCTGTGCACACTTGTCTTACAACAATCGTATATGACTTTCATAATCAGAAAAAGATAAAATTTATTCATGAAATTCAACTATTTGCTGTTCAAGGAGATGAAGTAGATTGGTGATTCGCTGAGTCATCTGCTTCTTTCCTCACTCAGAATGCCTCTGGTGTTTCTACTTCTCCCTATACATTTTGGAAGAATTCCAAAAGTACATCAGAGAAATGGCCCTAGTAAGCTGAGCCTGCTGCCAGAGTGACCACAGTGAGGCGAATTTAAACATGCTCCATTCCATTCAATGGGCTGGTGGTCACATATTTTAACCGTGAAAGGAGCAAGAATTCACTCAACTTTTAGCTCCAAATTTCTCCTTGGTTTTCTCACTGCTACCCTGCAAGCAGTGCATGGAGAACCAAAGGAGGATGGCTACACTAAAAAGAACCTTTTAGAATCTATGTGGTTCATCACCCTCTTCACTTCACAAACGAGACTCGAAGACAAGAAATGTCAGGTGACTTGCCCATGGACACACTGGTCAGGGTGCAAAGCCAAATTCAGAACTGGGGCCCATCCAGAGGAAACGACACTGCTGCTGCCTTCTACAGCTCCCCTCCCCAACTCACAGGAGCTGGTGTGCCTTGCCTACCGCTGACTTTAGGGAAACTGCTGCCAGATCCTGCCTCCACCATTCCTGCTGTTCCCTGCTTCTGACTCCTAGGGAAACTAGATTTTAGAGCTAGAGAGGCAATAAAGAGCACCATAGCAGTTGCTGCACCTCATCAGTACAGGCATGCAGCCAGCCCTTCCTGACCCCAGCCCCTGCATAAAGGGTGGGAGGGGAAGAAGGGCAAGGTGATTACGTACCTGTAGTAGGTACAATCACAGAAGAAAAGCAAGAGATTAGGAGGAGCAAGGATTTTCCACAACACTGCTTCTCTCTCTCTACGATAAATATTTTCATGTGTTGCATATTCCCTTTGAAAATCTTTTCAGTGAGTTACTCTAATATAATGTTTGATGCCAATGCGTCCTATGCTAATTATAAGCAAATCTGGTAGCGTTTTCATAACAAAGCAAGAGAGAAAAGGTGGGGATGGGAGACAACCCATAATTCATTAACGTATCATGGGGCCAGGCATTTATATTCAATTTACTTGAAAAATATTGCTCTCAAACTATGCTGCAAAATGAACATCCCTGGCAAAGTGATGAATTCTCTTTCCTTTTACAAGTTTATTACAATGCAAATTCTTCTTCAAGCACAGTTATGCTTCAGTGGTTGATTCCCAAGTTCAGGATCATTAATCTTACTATCAATAGCAATTTATTAAAGGCCAGTCACAGTTCTAGGGGCTGTAGGAGACACAGCAATGTAACAACATTGATCCTGTATTCGTGGAAATTTTAAGTTTCCTCCTGCGACCGGGAATTATGGCTTCCTTCTCACAGCTAAACTTCTAAAGCACACACACACAAAGAATGAGATTAGTCATTTAGAGAATAACCTAAAATTCCAGAGTCTTAGGGGATGATTGAGGGGTTTGGGAACATCCAAAACTCCAATCAAGGGGACCTAGGCTAAAAATAAAAAACAGAGGACTAAAACATACTCATGACTTAGGAAGTAAATACCTAAACGAATACACTGTATCTGATTGTATCAAATACTGTGCAAATGGTAACAGATTGGTCAGCCTTGGCCACAGAACCAGTAGCTAGAACATGCATAGAACATCCAGGAAGATCAGAGATGCTTGGTCTGATTAAGACTAACACTATGTTAGGACAGAAGACATCTACCAGAACTCACCATGGTTTGGATCAAACACCACTAGACACTACTCTCATATGTTCATTCACTATATAACCTTCAGATTACTAATTCTTTTTCTGGTTTTGAAAAGCAGTGCCCTAGGTTGTTACATGCTCACTGGAATGGTTTGCCCCCACCTTATCTCCATCTTGTGGAGTCTGCTCAGTATGAGTCCAATCAACCCTAAATCACGGGTGCCCCCCAGGAAGTCATTTGGAAGACAGCATTCAGCCACCTCCAGGGGCATCTTTCTCCTTTCACAACGCAGAAACTGACTCCATCTCTGTAAAGCACACTTGTCTAAACATTAATTTGAGAAAGATGGAAATACTTTTAAATTTACCAATCATATTTATTCTTAACAATAGATGTAGTCTTTTCTGTTGAAATGAGAAGCTTCTTAGATGATTTGTACCAAATTATCTATTCCTATGTTTCTCTAGTATGGATAGAGCATACCAAGCACTTTTAGCAAATGTCTTCATCAACAGAGATTTTTCTCCTAGAAGCTAATGAGAGAATTCTGTATCACCAGGAGCTTCATCCCTGACTAGGCATGCCCTATCTATAGTGAATAATTTATGAAAGCTATCTTTAGATATACACTTTGGATCTTTATTTAGGCAACAAATAAATCAAGGTGTGATCATATGAGGGGCTTAGAGCCAGTTTTAGGTCGCTCTAAAATGACGAAAGCATGATATAAAGTCTGTGGCCTCCTGTGAGCTTTTCCCAGTCACTCTTCTGTATCCCAAGGTCACTCTCGATGCCCTACTTTCAGCGTCCCAGGCTCACACTGCACACGGGGCTGGCGGTGGCTTGTTGGAAGGTACATTGGAAAGTCTCCAATTCCCTGTCTTGGCAGATGAGCAAAGTTAAAAGTACTGTGCATCTTTCTGAGGAAATATTTTATAAAGTAAATGACTATTGTTAGCTGCTACACAATTCTACCATAAAATTAGATTATGTCTTCCTTTTAGTAATTGCCCATCTAAAGTTCTACTTAGATTTTCATTGGAAAACAGCTCCTTCCATCTTTCTTCCATAACTGAAGGTATCGGACAATTCATTCTTTTTTTTAACTTTAAATAAATTTGTATTACATAAAGGCTGTCCCATAATTGGGTATTCCTCTACTTTGTATATAATTATTTTTACTCTCCACAGAAAAGCCTCTCCTTAACTTCTCATCTTCTGTTAGCAAGCACTAAAATTCTGATTTTAACAGCACAGTAGTAGAAATGCCTCAGTGATTTAAGCTGAAAGCAGTACATTGGTACGTGGCTCTTTCACCCAATTATCAGGAATGTACAAATTTCTTTTTATTCAAAAATATAAAACAAATTATTAGTAGGCATGGACAATGACAGTAAACTGCTATTTATTGTCAGTTGAAACCAGTAACTGATAGTTACAGTAATTTTTTTTAAAACATCACCCAGGCTTTTCTTCATTTTCTACAAATGACTTCTCTGTAGTTAATGGTGAGAAATACTGCCTTGATCTCTCCATCACAGTTCATTAATAAAAGTAAAGTCCTATTCTAGGAATCAGAAATGCCAACTCCCATTCCACCCACTGCACCCATTCCAGGGTCCTTCTCTTCTTTAGGAATTTCTGTGACTACAACTTCTGCTGTAATTAACAGAGAAGCCACCCAGCAACGTCTAATAAAGCAGTTCTCACATCCTTCATTGGGTCAGTGATTCCTTTCCACCATATTCACAAAATCCCCAACCACAGCTCCATAACCAACTTCTGAGGAACACCGCGTAATTGTCTCAAGTACCACAGATCCTTCAACACCTTCATTCTCAGCAGCGGTCATTGTCAGAATGTTGAGTATTCTTTTAATAATTTCTATACCAATTTTTAATTTTCATTAGTTGGAGTTAATGAGTCCAAGGCTGGAATGCACTGAAGCAAGGCACAACCCCGTCCCAGAATGATGTCTTCTTCGAAGCAGCTCTTACAGCATTAAGAGTAACTCTGTCTTTCTTTTCATTCATTGTGACATCACTTGTCACATCAACTTTCAGCACAGCTAGCTACTCCATTTGAAAGTTTTGCCATTCTTTCAGTTTTTCCTTTTCATATTCACTAGCTGTGATATCTAACTGCTCAATGATTTCTTGAATACAGTTTTCAGTTCAAGACTTGTCACCATTTCCTTTGAAGAGCGTAACATTGCTTTTGGTCACAATGACCTCTCCAATTTTTCCTGTGTTATGAAGCTGAACATCTTCAGGATTTAGGGTCAACTCCACTTCTCCAAACACTGCACCACCAGCAGCAATAGCCATATCTTTAAGCTGGTTCTTTCTACTGTCAACAAATCTGGAGCTTTCACAGCTACAACCTGAAGACCAACTTTGAGCCTATTCAAAATGAAGGTTCATAGACCTTCTCCATCAACACCTTCAGCAATTATAGCCAAAGACTTATAGTGAGTACTGGCAATTTCAAGAGCAGGTACAATAGACAGGGCACTAGACATTTCTGTTTCACTCAACAGAATATAGGCATCCTTGAATTCATGTTTCTGATCTTTTGATATATTAATAAGTTAATTTAATACATTGAAAATTTAGCCTAATTATTTGATGTATTAATAAGGTATGCAAAAATTAGATATGGTGATTCTAATTCACCATTTAATGTTTTTCCATCCTTTTACTGTGATGACAGCCTTTCTTCCAACCTTTCTCATTGCTTCAGAAATGATGTTGCTGATTTCTTTATCTCTATTTGCGGAAATTATAGCAACCTGAATAATTTCTTCAGGTGTTGTCACAGGTTTAGACTGCTTCTTAAGTTCAGCAATTAGAGCATCAACAGCTAACATCACGTTTCCTGATTTTCACTGGATTAGCACCTCTGCCAACCTTCTTGAAGCCTTTCTTGACCATAGAGCATGCCAGTACAGGAGCAGTGGTGGTGCCATCCCCCGCCTCTTCATTTGTGTTATTGGCAACATCTTGAACAAGCTTAGCTCCAATATTTTTATATTTATCCTCTAAGTCAATTGACTTTGCGACAGTCACATCATCGTTTGTTACTCTGGGACGTACCCAGCTCCATTCAATAATCACAGTTCTTTCCTTTGGTGCCACTGTAGCAGCTACGGCATTGGCTAAAAGGTTAACACCTTGAAGCATTAAGGCTCAGGCACCTGCACCAAATTTTACATCTTTGGCATAGGCCCACATGAGATGAGGAGCCAGTATTCTGACACTGGTCTCATCTGCGTTAAGACTGTGGGTAATCCAAGTATTTCTGCGGGGCAGGGGCAGAGCTTGTGCAGTCAGGCAGGTCAGCGGCCAGTGAGGGACAGAGTGCAAGACGCACAAGGTGATGAGCCCGTGTCCCCTCCCTCCGCCTCTCCCCCAGACTGGCGGCACCTGTATGCTGGCAGCTCCCACCACATTCTTTAGATCTTAGTCTACTAAAGTGACAAAATTATCCAAGCTAGTAATCAATAATGGGCATTCAAACAGCTCGTCTTCATTAAAATTAGGTAGCCTTACTTTCTTACAGAGATAAGAAGCAGCTCTCAGTTGCTTTGGTGATGAAATTCTCAGAGTGCTATGAGTAATAAATGTAGCAATATCTGTGGGTGCCTGAGGTGGGCCAGGCATAACCCTCAATCCTTTTGCTCAAAAGAAACAGAAGACAGCTGAATAAAATAATGGCCAGTTCCTTTTGCTCAAATAAAAAGGAAGAGAGTTGAATAAAATAAGCTAGAGGTAGAATAATTTTAAGGGGGTTAGCTCCAGATGTAGCAAACACTAGGATATTAAAGAAATACACACAAAATATATAATAAAATATTACAGATCATCCCATCTCTTGCTAGGCCCTAAAAGTTGATGAAGCATATGGCAAAGGAAAAAATACAAGGGAAATATGAATTTCTTTTCTCATTTTAATAAAATACTTCCTATTTACCTGGAAGATTTTGTTGACATTAAGGTAATATTAATCTACATCCTGGAATAGGGAATAATCATTCTTTCACACCAAACATTCAAAACTGAAGTAGAAAGCAAGGAAAGAAAACAAGGAATAAAAATGAATCATAAACTTTGTAAAAGTTGATCCATACCTTGAATTTCAAAGACAACATCGGCAAGCATCGGCTTATTAAGGAAAAACTTGAGGGAAGTGTTATAAAACCACAGAGGTTTTCTGGCTTGATAGGTTTTGCAATTCCTTAGGCAATTAATCTATAAGGGAAAACACAAATACAGGAGAAAGGTTGTTTAATATGCTTTGATAACACATAGGCAAGGCTGAGAATTTGGAAAATTGTGCTAAATCTCTAAAGAAATATGATTCCCCAATCTGTGGCATCTCTGATCATAGGATTCAAGGGAACTTACCTTCAAGAAGTGTATGGGCTCAAAAAAATGAAAATAAAAAAGGACTTTATGGGCTGCCTGTCAGTGAACAACACTGCTCTCTTCGGCATTCGCAGCAGTAAATGTATTGCCTAAGTGAAAACTCAACTCCATGGCTGAGAAGCTGCAAGGTTCTGAAACCTTGTGAGTCTCTGTTGGGAAACAGACAAGAGTAGTCCAGCCCCATACAAATGCCTACTAAAATATGTTTACACATATAACCTAATGTGTTCATTAAGAAAGTACTTGATTTGTAATTAAGAAAAATAGATTTTTCAGCCCACAGTGGCTCATGCCTGTAATCCCAGCACTTTGGAGGCCAAGGTACGCAGATCACTTGAAGTCTGGAGTTTGAGACCAGCTTGGCCAACATAGTGAAATCCCATTTCTACTGAAAATACAAAAATTAGCCAGGCGTGGTGGCATGCACCTGTAATCCCAGCTGCTTCGGAGACTGAGGCAGTAGAATCGCTTGAACCCGGGAGGCGGAGGCTGTAGTGAGCTGAGATTGTGCCACTGCACACCAGCCTGGTGACAGAGTGAGACTCTGTCTCCGAAAAAAAATTCATTTTCCCCTTATCACACCATATTCTTTTTCTACTTACTAGCTTAACGCTTTCTCTTAAAGGAGTGGACATTTAAATAATAACTGAGAGTGATGAATTGGTTTGCCTCCAACTTTTTTGAGATGGCGTCTCGCTCTGTGGCCCAGGCTGGAGTGCAATGGTGCGATCTTGGCTCACTGCAACCTCTACCTCCCAGGCTCAAACGATTCTCCTGCCTCAACCTCTCAAGAAGCTGGGACTACAGGTGTACACTACCATGCCTGGTTAATTTTTTGTAGAGACAGGGTTTTGCCATGTCTCCCAGGCTGGTCTCAAACTCCTGACCTCAGGCAACTGCCCATCTCGGCCTCCCAAAATGCTAGGATTACAGGTTTCGTTCACCTCCTTACCCGGCTGGTTCACCTCCATCTTAATCTCCAATCTTATAGTCCTAATTGTCCTTCCTACTCACAGCAGAGTCCACCGGAACCTATAAAGAGTTTCCTGGGTTTCTGATCTGGCGTTCTAGAGACCTTCTCCCTTGACACCTTGTCTGTCTTGTTGCGCCTGGCTGGAGCTGGCGGGTCCAAGAGCAGCCACTCTGTCTGACTCAGGCTTCAGTGCTCTATTCTTTCTGTGGTCTTCAGGCATCCCCTTTGTGCCAACCCTGGAAGTCAAGGGCCAGCCTCCCTTTCCATAACCCCCACCCATTTCTTTTCTTTTTCTTCCTTTTCTTTTTTTTTAAGTTTACTCTCTGTATTTACAGTGGATAAACAAAACAAGCCTGAATTTTCTCAAGTAGTGTTACCCAAATGATGATAAAATAATAAGTCATTTTAAATACTAGGATTCACTAGGACTGCAATCTTGCCTAAAGTCTACATTGTTCCCTAATGTGGAATGATTTAGTTATGATTTTTATTGAAGTATCATATTTTATTCACTTGAAATTCTGAGTCTCTGCCCATTCCCCCACTGAATCTCAGAACCCCAGACCTGGTCAGAACTCTAATCCTCTGCTTGGCTAGCTAGGGAACTCTGAAAGCTTTATCCCTAAGAAATAAACATACAACCTTAGCAGTAATAAGAATGAATGACATCTACTTTTCACTCTAAATTAATCTACTATGGTGGGAAGTTTAAAATCTTTGATGAGGGGGAGAAAATGATACTATTCTTCCTCCTAAGGCAGAAGAAAACAGTCCAGAATGGTATCCATGAGCAAAACAGAGAGGTAAAACAGGATCATACAAATCCTGGTCCTATAAAGTCATTCTCAGATCCTATACACAACATACCATCCTACACATGGAAGAAATTTGGTTATGGGAGTCAAGTGACTGCCACGCGTAAAGGAGAGTAACAGTCAAAAAGCGTCACCAAAATGGAGAGCCCAGAGAGGCTTCAGAAACCATCCAATTTATCCCTCATTTTATAGAAGCCTTAACTTACTCAAAGCCACAGAGATGATTTGTGGCAGAGTCACAACTGTGATCTACATTTCCCTAGTCCAATTCAGGGTTACATCCCCATGCGGTACTCAGTGAATGAGAGAGCACCTAACCCTGGGAAATTGCAGGAAGAAGGGGTGAAAGAACCCTTCTTTCCCCCCATGCAGAGGAGGGAATTCAGTGCAATATCATGGAATCATATCACACAGCCTTCCCTTTTCCCAACAAGAATTCATTTTATTCTCAGTATTCAAAGGAATGTGTTCAGAATCAGACTCAAGAAAAGGTTCAGGGTTAGAAGGAAACGCAACATTTCTGTGCTTGTCAGCCATATACAGGTTATGAATTTTTTATAGATGTGTATTATTTTACAGAATATTTTATAGATGTATATTACACATGAATGTATAAGACAGAACTGGAGAGTGAGAGAATCTATAAACAGATTCCCTTATCAATTTTGTCTTGAATTTGAAAAAGATGGGAGGGCAGAAGTTTGGAGAGGAGACAAATGTACGTGAGATACATTTTCACTGGTCCATGAACAAGTTAATCAAGACAACCAGATTAACTGCTGAAAATGAGAATGTAGGCATATGTGCACATTTTTACAAAGGACTATTTAGTTGAATTAGATCGCAAGAGCTACTGTCCTGCCATAGACTTGTAAAACTGGACAGCTTCTGTATACCTGCTTCAATGTATTACTAAAAAAAAAAACTTACCTCTTAATTCTACGTTACTTTGTTTACAAAAAAAGACTATTTTTCCATAAAGAAAATCAAGAATCTTCGCTAAAAGCTAGTACAGTTTTACATTTGTAAAATATTAACTTTAAAATGTTAATAACAGGTTTTAGAAGGCAGAGAAGTCATCTGTATTAAAAATTAAAGGAATAATCATTTTTCTCATAGTATATACCTATATTACACTAAGCATTGCATATAACTTACCTTATTTATCTACTGCAGTCAATTTGCATATCACAAAATCAGAAAAAAGAATACATTGGCTAAATTGTATAATGTCTTAAAATTTTTTAAATGTTTTTTAAAACCCTACAGACTATACAATCCAAGTAACTAGAGTTCTAATGTGCACCAGTCTATGGCAATATACAGTCTGTTTTTACAAACTTGAATCTAATTTCGAACCTATAATTGATGAGATAATCCTTAACTGTTCACACTGTTGAATCAATTTCTCAGACACTTGAAAAGGGACATGCAAAACTGCCTTCCTCTCAAAAACTACTTGAGACTTAAGTTGTGAGGAGTTCGAAGGTACGCCCTCTAATAACCTTAACTGTACCTGGACAAATTAAACAGCCTTTTATTCTTGCTATAGATGGTGTATTCCCAGAGCTCCAGGGGAATGTTTCAGAACGCAGAATTCATTAATAAGTATTTTAAAGACATGACTCACACGTATTTTAATTTTTGCATAAGTTAAAATCTAAGATAGGGCTGTGTGATGGTTTATGCCTATAATCCCAGCTCCCTGGGAGGCTACAGCAGGCAGATCACTTGAGCCCAGGAGTTTGAGACCAGCCTAGGCAACATGGAAAAGCCCTGTCTCTACAAAAAATATAAAAATTAGCCAGGTGTGGTGGTGCACATCTGTAGTCCTAGCCCCTCAGGAGGCTGAGGTGGGAGGTATCACTTGCGCCCAGGAGGTGGAGGCTGCATTGAGCCAAGATCATGACATTGAGCCAAGATCATACCCACCTGGGCAACACAGTGAGACCCTGTCACACACACTCCTACCCCCCCCAACAAACACAAAATCTAAGATACAAACAACCCATATTTATGTTTTAAATATTTAAATGGCAAAATATACTTAAGAACAACATTGGCCAGGAGCGATGGCTCATGCCTGTAATCCCAGCACTTTGGAAGGCCGAGGCGGACGGATCATGAGGTCAGGAGTTCAAGACCTGACTGGCCAACATGGTGAAACCCTGTCTTTACTAAAAAAATACAAAAATTAGCTGGTCATGGTGGCACATGCCTGTAATCCCAGCTACTTGGGAGGCTGAGGTAGGAGAATTGCTTGAACTGGGACCCCGGAGGTGGAGGTTGCAGTGAGCTGAGATCATGCCACTGCACTCCAACCTGGGCTATAGAGCGAGACTCCATCTCAAAAAAGAAACATTTAGATTTATATAGTATTTGAATCTTCTGAAGACTCAATTTTATATTCATCATAGTATGTGAGTTATAATTCAGAGAGTCAAAGTAAACTAACTTACAGAAAATTAATTTACCTTTCCTGGTGTTTTTAAAATGCATTTAACTTTCTCAATTACATTTGAAACATCCCCAGAATCTTTCAACTTCTTCCTGATATCTTCTTCCAATTCTTCCCACTGAAAAGCACCTGTAAACAAATTAGTACATGCTGAATTTTTCTGTTAAATCAGGAAGAAAAGTAAATCTCTTATTAAATTCAACATTCCCTTTATAGTGCTTTCTTTTAATTTTTCTTTACCGTGTATATATCCTTATAATTATACTAAAACATTTAAACAGCACCCGTATTTCAAAAAAAAAATCAGTTTAACTTCCTCTAAATTATTTCTCAAAATCTGAAGTCTTCCTTTCTGGACTGCTGCTCCCTCTCTGTAATAGGTGGCCGGCTAGTGACAACAGCAATGGTCAGAATATGAGTTACTATGACAAGTGGACCAGCACCCGAATTATTTACTTGCCCTGAGTAAGAAGGTAGATGTGGTCTTTTCCAAGGGTGAATGAAATCTTACTAGTCATGGACAGCAGTGACTATCATCAGGTAGAGGAACATGCAGCAGCAACAGCATGCATTCAGAAGGTCTCATGCATTGTCAGGGTCGGACTGGGATGTTTGAGAGCCAACTCTACCAAACCAGCCTGAGGAAGGGATCTACATCATTTCCTGATGCGCTAAGTGATCACATCATTGGAGCAAAATCACCCTGCCATCCCTTGCCTTTAGCCAGTCCACTTCAAAACCCTCTTCCTAGGCTCATTTAACTTCTCCCACTCTGTCAGCCCCTTTTCCTCTATGTCTTACAAAATTCTTATTCTACGGTCAGCAAAAGCTGACCTTTTCCCCAAGGACTTCTCTCACTTGTCCTACAGCAACCTCCTATCCAACCTCCCTGCTCCCTAAGGCCTTCTTCTCATCAAATCTATCCTATTACTCTAAGCTGGTGAGTTTTCAAAACGACAAGTGTGATCATGATATTCCAAGAGATTACCCTCATCCATCCTATGATTTACAGAAGGTCCTAACTCATAAAAATATAATTCAAGAAGCCTACTTGTGCAGTACAGTTAGGAGACCTAGGAACCAGTTCTATGTCAGCTATTAACTACTAGGTGACAAGTCACTTCACTTCTCTGTTCTATCTGCTCTCAGTTTATTTCTTCCCATGTTTTCCTTCATGTATTCAGCACTTACCAGATGTCTCCACGGATATTGGGGAATGAGGCAGGCACATAAACACTTATTAAACCAATGAGATCAGGTGATTGCAGCCAGTCTGTATTAACTGGAACCAAATCCAATTGGAAGGGGCAGATTGCAATTCCAGAAGCTCTCAGGCTCTTTACAGCTGAGCCCTGCAGCACTGAGCACTTTTGCACACCCTTTCAATGTCTCCCTACCTGGCCTTCCTAATACTTACAGTGTGTCCTGGGAGAGGGAGTCAAATGATATGTAGCATTTGCCATTTTTGTGATGCTACCAACATGACATTACAGAACAAGGAAATGGGAATGATAATCACACTGGACTCTCACAAGCTGGTGCCAGCTCTAGCACACCACTGCTTCTTTCTGCCTTTGCTAGCTCTCTTTATGCCTTCACTGATTGTTGCCTTCCTCCTCAAATTCCCAAAGCTGTGTAGTCTAGAAGAGCACTGTGATTTCTGTTTTTCTCTTTCTGCACGAATGCATTTTAACTTTGTGGCCACATCCTCTTTTCCCAATCTGATAAATTCTTTGGATTGTATCACCAGGAAATTTCATGTGCACACATAAACATTAAAGTCAGTATAACAATATCACAGAGCATAAGAACCCCTTAGAAGCCAACGGATCCCAGTTCAAGAAAAGTACTCTATGCTAGTGATTATCAACCATACCTGTGTAATATATATACCTGGGATCTTTTACAAAATACCCCACCAGAGGAGGTCTCATCTCCAGATCACATAAATTAGAATTTCTGGGGCTGAAGCCTCTGGCATCAGTGTTTTAAAATCCTCCCTGGTGACCCTAGTGTGCATTGTATGCTGCTGCTGGCCACTACTTTCCCGTTAGAAATTTCAGCCATTGAGTTCGAGACCAGCCTGGCCAACATGGGAAAACCCTGTGTCTAAAAAATACAAAAATTAGCTGGGCATAGTGGCATGCTCCTGTAATCCCAGCTACTTGGAAGGCTGAGGCAGGAGAATTGCTTGAACCCAGGAGGTGGAGATTTCCGTGAGCCATGATCATGCCACTGCACTCCAGCCTGAGCGACAGAGTGAGAACCTATCTCAAAAAAAAAGAAGGGAAAGAAATTTCAGCCATTACCCAAACACACAGTTAGTGGTATGCAGGAAAGAGAAGATGTAGGTATTTTTTATTGTCTACACTCATACAGTCTAAAGAAGAACACAAGTACTGTCTCTGTGTTCTTTAACATGCTTATATATGTGAAAGTTACATTAAGTTATTTAAGCAAAAGCATATTAACTAAAAACCATCCATAAAATATCTCCATTCAGAAGATTATCTAAAAGCAAGCAAGTATCAAATAATCTAAATAGTTGGAATTAGTAGCAGGTAAATCCCCACAGGCCACTGAGCTGTCTAAGAACATTCACAGGAAGAACCAATCACTGAAAATGAAAGTAAGACTAATTTTCAAGAGCACACTAATGATTGGGCTATCTTCATAATTAGAAACATTAATCAAGTCATCTTTGACTCTTTGAGGCTTTTAGGTTCTAATAAACCAATACTCCTAAGGCTGGGACTTGCCTTTTATTTTTCCTGTGGTAAAAACATGTAACATCAGATTTACCCTCTTAGCAAACTTTTAAGTGTATAATACAATATCATTAACAATATGCACAATGTCATACAGCAGGTGTCCAGAACTTATTCATCTTGCATAACTTTACTGATTGATTGACTGCAGACAAGGGCAGAATGACATCTTGCATTACTGACTGGGGTTTTCTTTAGTTAACTTTTTAAAGCACTGAATTCACTTAGACTTTAGAGCTCATGGTATACTCATGTATACCAGCCTGTGTTTTTATGCAATACAGAAAACAGCATGCCACGGAAAAATTCTAAGAACTGGAGAATGCTATACAAACTGAAGATGAAAGCTTGCTTCCACATATTTATCTACTCGGATGGCATTTCAATAAGTGATGTGAAACTCCAAGGGTCATCTGTGGCAGGAAGAGCTCAAAGCTAAATTCTTAAGGTTCTTACAAATACTTCACTTCCTAACCATCTGAGATCGTGTGACTCAGGAATGTGTAAGCATAAGACTGTATCAAGTATTAAAAGAATGTTACAATTGTATGCCATGTAAGAATTACTCCCTGAAGACCAGGAAAGGGCTGGCCTCACTTACCACATTACGCCTTGTTCCTTAGGATTCGTCATTAAGTACTCATACATTATGCAGTGTTTGTTATTATTCAATAGACAACTAACATATACAAAACAGACATACCTTGACTGTTGAATCAAAAATTTGAATAGGAATATGTAGGTGGAAAATGTTAACTGGGCTGTTGTTAAACAGGTCCCTCCTAAATAAAGAACCAAATATTCATGGTGACACAATACACACCAAATTTCAAATGCCTAAAGGTTAAAAAAAGCATGTTATTTAAAAAGAATAAAGATATTCTTTGTAATTTGGTTATTTAAAAAAAAATAAGGACAGGAGATAGGCTTATTGTAATTTTCTAGCCCGTGTTTGCTCAGGGCAAATATTCCTGAGCCCATGATGGAGTTCAACCTCTGCATTACCAACCCAACTGATGAGAACACAAACAAACGACTCCTGTGCTCAACGGGTCTCTAGCATAACCCAAGGGCAGACCACAGCACTTCTGTGCGAAAACCACCACACAGCTGTGCCTTAACACGTGTTCCATTCACAGGCTTAAAAATGTTAAAAAAACTACAACAAAAAACAGCCCTGGCCCCTTTATTGAAGTCTCTGAGAAAAATGTAGGTTTAAAATTTTTGTTTGATTTGATTGCAAAATATATTTTTTCAAAAACAGTCACTTATTCGTATACAAACAAATGACTAGAGGATAAAATAAAACAATAAATGTTTAGACGTTTTCTGTCAATAACGGAATCCAGGTAAATTGTTTTTCTCTTAATTTTCTGCATTTTTCAAAATTGTCTTTTCTGTGCAAACACAGCTTTGACATCTTTTTAACATAATGTAAACGACGCTTTTCCTTGAGCCAGAGGTTGTAATCTGTAAACAATTAAAGAATAATAAATAGGTACCTGCAGAACCAGTTATTTTCCCTTTTCCTCAACCAGCATCTGGGTCTCTGCAGCCCCAGGTCAATGGCCTGTGCCCTGGCTCAGACTGGACAGCACCTCGGCTCTGGCCATGACGTACAAGGAGAGATCACAGCCAAAAACAGGACGGGTCAGTGTCAGGTTAAGAAACCAGGACTCTGAACTGGTAGAAAGACCTGTAGCTCAGCAGGTTCTCCACACCATCATGCCTGCTTGCCCTCCAAATCCTACTCCAGGCTTACTCGGTTTCCACCCAACCACTAAGCATCCACTTTTCCTTCCGTCAGGCAGGAGACACAACAGGGCACAGAGAGCCCAGTTCCGAATAGCTCTGCATCGGTCAGCCTTGCAGCTCACTCCATTTTTACTCTGAATCCTAAGCTGATAACTTGGTAGCCTTCCTAGGCCTCTGCACTGAATTCTAGTCCCGAATTTGCTGGATTTGGCTGGTTCCCAGTTCTTCCAAAAGCAGGTACTCCAGCTGCTTCTGGTAGTCCAGAGATCCAGCACCACCTGGGAGACAACTAGAAATGCAGAATTTCAAGCCCCACTCCAGCAACTGAATCAGAATCTCCACGGGAACAAGATCCTCAGATGATCTGTAAACACTTCAAGGTTTGAAAAATACTGGTCTAGATGATGAAGGGCCAGTGGCAGGGCCACCCCACTGTCTGAATGTTGGCCTTCCTGAGGCTGATCGCCAGAGTAATGGGACCTCCTGACTGAATGCCTGTCTTGGCTGCACTGTTCCACTCTCCAAACACCACCAGAGATGAGCTTTCTAAAGCCCAGTCTGATCATGCTTAGAACTCTAGCAGGAACAGCTTCCACAGGCCTTGCCCACCATATCATCCACCAGCCATCACCTTCCACTCTATATCCTGCCATGGGAAACCACCTGTGGTCCCTGGAAAGCAGCAGCTACCTAGGATCACAGTTTTATTAATGCAAATGTCCCCAGTATATTAATCACTTTCACACAGTATCAGAATGAATGCATAAAAAATTTAGAACAGGTCAATGACTCTGGGGAAGGGGTCTGGAGTAAAAGGATAACTTTTTTCTTTTCTTTCCCTTTTTTCCCATCTGCCTGTATTAATTTTGCAATTAAATAAAGCACTCCCCCTAGGAGAAAGCTAGGCAGGACCAGTCACTGGAAACATATATAGCTATTTTACTGCTGCGGTATTAAAAAAGAATATAAGACTTCAGAGCGCTCAGGTGCCTTTGAAAGTCGTCAATAATAATTGTGGGAAATTTGAATAATTCACATAATTTCAACAGAAAAATCAGCATAAAAAGTCAAACACATCCCTCACAGTTCCTTAAACGTATCATTAAAAACATTTATTTCTCTTAACATGTAAACATGTTAGTTTTTCAAAATCTTAAATTCTGAACTGTGACATTCTAAGTTTAAAAGTTAAAATCTATAGTACTAAACGAAGTCTTCAGCTAGTTTGGCTTATTCATATGATGAGCCTACTCTTTAATTCAACTAAAACTTAGAGAACCCAGTGAAGGCAATGTGCTGAGAATGTGTCGTACAGGTGCTTAATTTATGCCTTTTCCAAGCCAATATTCACTAACCTACCACCACGTTCTACTCCAATATGTATTTTTTATCCACACAAATCTGTGTGCTGCAACCGTACTTTTCAAAATCATAACTTAAGTTGTAACTTACAAAATTACATGACCACAACCCACATGAAAAAGGTAATAACTTATTTTTAACATCAATTACTTAGAATAAAGGCTGCCCCCAATTTTCCTACTTGTATAAAATGATACTTGTTTTGCAAACCTTAATAAACTTTTTATCTGTTTCCAATTAGGCTTTATTTGAAGCCTAAAAACAAAGGATAAATGTTTCTCCAGACACACTGCAGAGAAGGCGTGACCTTGGCTAACAGTTCATTTGTACATGATTTTAAGTGGGTAAAGAAAATGAAAGAGAGGAGTTCTCAGGAAACTTATATTTAGATGCTTACATTAAGATTCATTTTACATCTGTTCTTTTCTATTCTCATATGGGACACTTAGATGAAAGACCTTCAATTCATTTGCTAAAATGACTCAGATAGAACTTCTATCTTTAAAATATCGTTGCTACTGATTTTTTAAAAGGGCAAGAAGAAAAACACTTGACAAGCTAAATCTTAAAAAGGGCAAAGTTAAAAAAAAAAAGTACCATCTGTGATAGTCATAGCCAAAGTTGATCAGACCTCAACTAACACTGGATATTGATTTCCAGTTCCTAAACTGAACGCAATTCTCTTTGACTCCCTACAAAATCTAAGAGTCAAACTGAAGAGTGAATAGCTAGGTTTTAAGGTATAGACACTTGATTTCATTTACTCTTGGAATATTTTATTTCTTTAAAACTAAATTGTATAATAAGTTCTCACATCTCATATTTTGGATTGTCTTTAAAGTAACAAAATATTTATTACTAAACATACCTGTTTGGTAGATTATTGTTTTTACAAGTAGATTTAAAACCAAGGAAATACAAAAACATTTGAAAAGATGGTTGACATCACTACTCATTAGGGAAATGCAAATCAATACCAAAATTAGATACCACGTTATACCCATTAAGATGGCTACTATTAAATAAATACCAAGTGTTAGCAAGGATGTGGAGAAATTGGAACCCTTGTGCACTGTTTGTAGACATGTAAAATGGTAGAGCTACTGTGGAAAACAGTATGGCAATTCCATAAAAGTTAAAAATAGAATTACCATGTGATCCAGCAATTCCACTTCTGTGTATATAGGCAAAAAATTAAAAGCAGGGTCTCGAAAGAGATATGTGTACATTATTATTATTCACAACAGTGTATTCACAACATCTAAATTATTCACAACAGCTGAAACAGTGGAAGCAACCCAAGTGTCCATGGATGAATGAATGGATAAACGACATGTGGTCTATAGTTATTATCAACCTTAAAAGGAAGAAAATCCTGATGCATGCTACAACTTGGATGAACCTTTAAGACATTATGCTAGGTAAAACAAGTCAGTCACAAAATGACAAATACTGCATGATGCCACCTATAGGAGGCACTTAGGAGAATTAAAATTACAGAGACAGAAAGTTGAATGGTGGCTGTCAGGGCTGGAAAGAGTTTGGAACGGGGAATCATTGTTTAATGGGTATAGAGTTTCAGTTTTATAAGATGAAAAGAATTATGAACATGGATGGTGGTGATGGTTACACAATATTATGAATGTGTTTAATACCACTGAACTGTGTTCTTAAAAATGGTTAAGATAGTAAAATTTATGTTCTATGTATTTTACCACAATAAAACAAAACTGATAGGAAAAGAATGAGGCAGGTAAATTTGTAAGGAAAACAGAAAGCTTGGACCAATTCCTATATATAAAGCAAACAATATTTCATGTATAACCCTCATCTCAGATGGTAAGAAAAAGATCACTGTAAAACTAACCAGTACTCTTGAGCACCACAGACACATTCCATTTCCAAAGCTTATGAGATTGTAAGTAACCAGAACCACTTGACAAGATACCTGAATAAATGAAGCGAAGAATGTCTGATAAACAAGAACAGAAGAGTGCGTCTTTAACAATGACTCGTAATGGTGGGTTGCCTGAAGATTCCTGGCTAGCACCTGGAAATGCAGTATCTCTGTTTATAGCAAAGAGATCCTGGGTAGTTCGGATGATACTGGAATCCTGAATGTCATTGGGACTCTTCACATTGAAAAGCAGCATGAAAACATGGCTTACAGCGCAGAGAACGATCTTGTGGGCCTCTATAACTTCTTTTAAATCGGGGTTGTAAAATACCACGTCCACACACTGGCAGCAGAACAGCAAGTTATTTAAGTCAGAGTTATAGTGTGATGCTTCAGCCTTTAAGACAGGCATTTTTTCTGTTTCAAAAAATAAAAATAAAAATAATAAACTCCTTTCAGGTTTACAGATCAAATAATTTCATGTTTACTTTAAATACAATCATATAATATTTTAATATATTATTAGGTTAAAACGTAAGAAACATATTTAACCATTTTTTTATGCACAAAAACAGCAATTTTTTATGGCTTAACCTAATTTATAAATATATATAAACTATTCGGGGACTATAGAATTTTATTACACAGATCCACAAATACTATGTTTATTTACATTTTATAGAGCAGATGAAAACATACAAATGATGTATGGAGCAATAAAATAACATTTCTCCTTATTTGTGTGTCCCAAAATAAAACAACCTGCCAAATACTCAACTTTAGTATTTTGTAGTAATCACTCTATTTCTACCTTTGATTTTAAAAATTCAAAGTACTGAGTAAGTTCTGAAGAACCCAACCTCACATCTGAAGTCCTTTTTTTCCTGGGACCAGAAGTAGAGGTAGAGGGCTGAGCTGTTAAAATTCTGCAGCTTCTCAAAGTCAAGGCTCAAAGTCTTGAACTCTATTGTTTGAAAACATTTTACCACTCTCTGGATTCTAGAACTAGTATTTTTTCCTTCTAGTAAAACACTTCAGCAGAAGTGCTGACTCAGCTCCCTAATTTTTAAAAGAGGATATAACCTTCAGCTTACTAGTTTGATCACCAAGAAAGAAACATGAGCCCTCAATCAGCTCAGAATACCTACACTCCAGGCCCTCACCACAGACCCTAACTGCAAAACAGCTGCCATCTCATTTTTATCCAAAAAGGAGCTGAGGAAAGTGATATTTGTGAAGGGTTGCTTGAAGTGTATGCAACCATCTAAATCAGTGGAATTCAAACTTCTTTAGCAATAAAAATCCTTAATTCCAAAGCAAACCCCAGCCCATAAAACAGATAATAACAAAGTCCCTTGGAGGCCAGGCTCTCCCTGCACTGTATCCCAGTCCACCCTCCTCCCTTCCACTGCCTGTGGCCCCGTCACAGAACCCTAAACGCCATGTGCCCCAGAGCCCAGGATCCATCCTTGGAACAAATCAGCCCCAAATATGTACCCAGACTGTATTGTCCTGAACCCCTGGGATATCTTTAGTGTTATACACACAGGTCTCTTAGCAGAAGAGTACAAGAAACAGCCTTGTGAACCCTGAGGCTGCATTTGCTGCAGGGCCTTTTGAAGGCCCGGGCCACTATGTCACTTAGTACCCCCACATGAAGACCCACACAAAAGATTTCTTTTTCTTTTCTTTCCTTTTCTTTTTGTTTGTTTGTTTGTTTTTTTTTTGAGACAGAGTCTCGCTGGAATGCAGGGGTATGATCTTGGCTCACTGCAACCTCTGTCTCCCAGGTTCATGCAATTCTCCTGCTTCAGCCTCCTGAGTAGCTGGGACTACAGGTGTTGTCACCATGCCTGGCTAATTTTTGTATTTTTAGTATAAACGGAGTTTCACTATGTTGGCCAGACTGGTTTCAAACTCCTGACCTCAGGTGATCTGCCCACCTTGGCCTCCCAAAGTGCTGGGATTATAGGCATTAGCCACAGCGCCCATGCCAGTGTATTTCTTTTAGAGCTAAATGACATGTAATGTTTTGCTTTCTCTGAGGATCTGGCATGTTTTGTCTTTTTGATTAATAAGAAGTAAGAACTAACTAACTATCTGTTATTTAGCTAGTCATTTCCCACTCATCTTTAATCCAGAAAGGATTTAAGGCCCAAGGGTTTGCAACCTAATAGACCATATCTCCCCTTTCACTTTGCATACCAGGAAGCTTAGAGCCAACTTTGTATCATTCATGGTCTATAGATTTGTACTTTTTTTAAAGAGATGGGGTCTCTTAACTTCCAAAGCACATTGATCCAATAAAGTGCTACTCCACTATTTCTATCAAAAATCATGCAGAAAATTCTGATAACAGTTGACATAATTTATTTATGTTTGTTTATTTGCCCCAAACTTTGTATTACAAACATTTTCAAACATTCAAAAAAGTTTAAAGAATGATGCAATGAACACACATACACCCTTTACTCATATCCTTCACCTGAATTTTGCAATTATTAACATTCTGTTTCTCCCTTATCTCTAGCGAGACAGAAAGACAGACAGACACACACACACACACAGGGCTGAAATATTTAAAAGTTGCCATTATCACAATGCTTTGGCTCTAAAATACTTTCACCTTCATCTCCTAGGAATAAGAACATTCTTCTATTCATCATAATACCATTATGATACATAAGAAAATTAACAGTAATTAAATGATATAATTTCCAGTCCATATTAAAATTACACCCACGTCCCAAGAACATGTTTTAGATGTTTTTATTAAACCAGTAGCCAATCAAGGTTAAAGTGCATTGCATTTAGTTGTCATTTAGCATAGACTTTAATCTAGAGCAGCTCCCCTCCATGACACACACACTATTTTTAGAGTCCATAGGTTCGATTTTTAAAGCAGTACTTCTCAAAATGTTATTCAAGTACCAATCTGCTTCTGCATCACCTGGGAAGTTCATTAAAGCAGATTCTAGGCCCTATCCCAGGTTGACTGAATCAGAATGTCAGGGATGCTCTGAGCATGCTCAAGTTATGTGTGAGAAAAGATCAGGGATGAATGTCTAGACATTGGCTAATAAATGCACCTGGTTGTTCAAGTTGAGGCGGTCTAATTCCATGAAACGAGTTGCTGATTTTTCTTTTCTTCATTTTTTCACTTGTCTTCTGATTTAAGGCTTGAATCATAAAATACTCCAACTAAAACAGGAATCAAATTTTAATTGAAGATCCAACAAAATTATATATCCAACATGAAAATTTGCATCTGAGGTCACAATTGTCAAACGTTTTAAATGTCAGTACCATTTATATGTATGCATTAGCAAATACATATAAACAATTTTTTTACTTAAAAAAATGAATCTAGTGAAGCAGATTGTGCCTTGTCTGAACATAAGCTATCCACTCAAGAGAATTGTTATTAATCATTCTGCCACAAAGACACATGCACTATTCACAACAGCAAAGACATAGAATCAACTTAAATGTCCATCAACGTAGACTGGATAAAGAAAATGTGGCACATATACACAATGGAACACTATACAGACATAAAAAGAATGAAACGATGTCCTTTGCAACAAAATGGATGGAGCCAGTGGCCATCATCCTAAACAAACTAACAGGAACAAGAAACCAAATACCACATGTTCTCACTTATAAGTGGGAGCTAAACATTGAGTACATATGGACGCAAAAAAGTGACCAGCAGACACCAGGGCCTACTTGAGAGTGTGGTGGGAGGGAGGAGGATAAGGATCAGAAAACTACAAACTACCTACCATGTACGATGCTTACTACCTGGTTGGTGAAATAATCTGAACACCAAACCCCTGTGACATGCAATTTACCTATATGACAAACATGTACCCCTAAACCTAAAAATATAAAAGTTTTTTTTTAAAAAAGAGGAATTGTTTGTTTTCTTTTTTTAATTTAATATTTTTTTTTAATTTTAGAAACGGAGTATTGCTATGTTGCTGAAGCTAGACTCAAACTCCTGGACTCAAGGGATTCTCCCGCCTCAGCCTTCCAAGTAACTGGGATTATAAGTGTCTGCCATCCCACCCAGCTACTTTCTTGAATACTCAAGAAAGCCAAGCACTACAATTGTGTGGCTGCTAATAATTTTCTCCGTGGGCAACCACCACAGATAATACTAGTGAATTCAAAGCAGGAACAGATCTGCCTCTATGTCTACAGATATTTCCATCAGCCAAGAAACTTCACTTTCTTCTCTTAAACAAATTTCTTTGAAATCTGTCTTTTACTTTACAAATTAAAAATCTCACTCAGGTGCATTTACATAGCTTCAGGCCTCTGCCTTAGCTTGCAAGGCCTGGGGCAAAAGGACAAATGGAGGCCCACCCACCATAGAGCTAAATATTTAAACACTGTAAAGCAAAAAAACAAACTGTTATATGAAAGATATTCTATACTCCTGCTTAGACAAATACATCATCATAAAAGCCTGGCAGGCAAGATTTAGATTTAAATTCTCAGATTCTTCAGAGATTCATACAGCAAAGGGAGCACTGGTCTGTTCTCTTCTCACCTCCTGCTCTATCTCATGCCTTGAAGAGCTCTGTGCACACAAGTGGACTTCCAAGCTCGGTCCATTCTCCCCTCTCCCATTCCCAATAAAGAGTCACCCTTTGGCCATGCCACAGGCCTAAGGGTGCATATACGAGCAATGTAGGCCACCATCAGGAGAACAGACCCAACAAAATGGCCTGCACAGGCCCAGGAAACAGACTCAGGACCAATGGCGGGAGAATTCTTGAGTTCTGAGTTTGGAAGCATAGTCCAAGCACTATTCCACATACCTTTCTGTGTTGATAGAAATGTTCTGTAATATATGCATTATGTAATACAGTAGCCACTAGCCACTTGTAGCCATAGAGCACCTAAAATATGGTTCATATGCTTGAAGAACTGAATTTTACTTGGTTTTATTTTATCTTAATTCATTTAAATATAAATAGCCACATGTAGCTAGTGGCTGCCATACTGGACAGAGCAGGTCTAGAAAGGAATGAAGTCCACCAGTTCCAGGTGAACACAGCCCTCAGCTCCATTGACTTATGCCTTGTAGGGAGGGGTACAACTGGAGGACGGCCAGATGAAGCTCTCTAAAGCTCGAAGGCAGGCGGCCCTCTCTCTGGCCTAGGTGTGAGAGTAGTACTGCACAGCTCTTCATCCCTGACCCTTACAGGCAGGATTTTAAATGCTCCTTTCATTCTAACTTTATCATCTCCATTCATATGTCTGCCAATGACATTCTATTTTACACTCAAGATCCAAGTTGTACTTTACTAGAAAGTAAAGCATCTAAAAAGAGATCATTCTGATCTTATTTCCATATTCTCATCAGGTCTTGAGTTAAGCAAAAAAAAAACTGCCATGTCTTTCTCCAAACCTTGGCCACATCAATCCTCATCATGTCTCTAACCCTAATTGCAACGTTAGATATTAGGAAGAAAGAGAGAAAAGGAGCCAGAAGAAGAGATAGAGAGGAAAGAAAGCGGGAGTGGGAAGGTGGGAAGAGTGATCCTGGGAATTTCAGGTTCTGGATCCTGGAACAGGGAGCAAGGAGACCTGCAGCTCCCAAGGGAACAGCCTCCCCTCAACAAATGAAACCAACTCCTGCACAAAACCATCTGACAAATGAACCTTCACAACAAGCAAAACCAGACCATCATTTTGTTCTCCAGCTCCCGGTATTTTAGGAAATGCACCATTCTGCACCAAATTAAGATTTTTTTAAAGCTACTAGAATATTATCTGCTTGACAGGAAGATTAAATCTCTCTTATGCACCTTTCTACTCACTGCTTATCACTATAAATGAATACAGCAAAAGTTTCTCACAGTCATCTATAATATCAATACTGTGAGTATAACTTCCTTAACACTGTAATGTTAATGTTTCTTTATATTATTGGGTGAATAAAAGCCATTTATATTTGATGGAAATTAATATCATTTATATTTGGTCTTTATTTTACCCATTTACACAAATGATATTTCTGTAGTCCTCTGTGGAACCTCAACATTTCAACATGAATTTACATAACGAATATTGGGGCATATTGGCAAGAGTACTTGGTGAGGAGCTAGGGAACCGATGGGGGTGGCAAAGGGCTCCTGCTTAAAAGCTTTACTTTGCTTTTAACTTCTCAATGATGTATATTAGGTTTGTCTGTTGAGAGGAGTTGCTTCTAAGAGGTTTGGAAATGTAGTTTCTGTGTCAGCAAATTCTTAAATGATACAACTTCAGTATTCTCCAAGGATGTTACAGTCCTAATACTATAAGGGAGGTGCTGTGTGTTAAGATCAGCATCAAAACAACTGCAGAACCTAATAAGCACCACTGCAACCAACAAGCAAGCCTGCTCCCACATATCCAACAAGCAGCTATTTGCATACGTAGTTCCTCTGAATCTGTTTGAGCTACAGAAAGATTAGGAGGATATAAAATTTTGCCAAAGCACACACAGAGGAGGAAAAATTATTCTTTTCAACCAGGAGATGGAAATGAAAGAGAACTTTTGGGGCCTGCTGGCTCAGGCTGCCAGACTCATTCAGCTGTATAAAGATGACTATTAAAACTGGCATCACAGGTTTGGATAAGTAAACATGCTTTTGACACATACAACAAAAAGTACTAAAGTATCACCAAATGAAAAATTCCAAAATATCATATTAGATAATAGAAAAGGTTTCATTTGGAGAGAAAAATAAAATTATAATTTTATTCTGATAAAGGCTTTGCCACTCCCTCTCATTTTATTTCTCAAGGTTAAGTAAGACTAACCATGCTTTTAAATCTGAAGTTCTAACTGATGCTCTAGAAAATACCTAAAGAGCCAACCAGACACATAACTTTATACATAACGGGAATTTCCACTTACCACGCCTCCAAAATACTTTCCTATGTAGAAGTCATCAAGGCTGTGGAGTTCAAGATAGGTCGCTCCTAGTTCTTTCGCAAGTTGGATCCCTTCGGTTGTACTAACACAGCTCCCCCTGTCTGATGTACATAGTGGGCATGTACAAGGTAATTCTTCTGAGAAAATAAATTTTAAAACAAAGAGTTTTCAAAGTAAACAGAAAAAAACGTACTTAGACAATCTGAACGTTAAACAACAAACTAAGCTCATACCAGAGCCACAGTTCAAAAGCATTCAGTATATCCAATATCCACTAAACTCTGAATAAAAAGTGTCAACGATCATAGAAAGGTCCCAAATAAACAAGCATTCACTGCAAGAATAATAGCATTTTACAAAATAGAAGAATTTAAAAGTAGGTGAATGGATATTACCAAACAACCAGTAATCATGGGCCTGCTTCTTTTTACACAACTTTGATATCCTGAATATCAATATTTTTAGGCCAGTAGAAAAGAAGACAAATGTAACAACTTGATTGCCATGGAGAGCATGAACAGTGGATTGGCTTTTTTAATACAATAAATTTTAAATCTATTTACAAAGTTTGAGTAAACCTTATACTTCTATTGTAACAGAACCTTCAATTTGACCTGATTTTCAAGGCAACAAAATTGTCACTTTTTTTTATAAACTTCATGTGAAATACATTCCTATCAATTCAGACATTTCCATCGTTAAACTCTAAATCATTCAACTTAAGAGAACAAGTTCTCTGAAAAGATGAAGATTCTTTATCTTTTCCTTTAAGATTAAAAAGTTAAAAACTGAAGGAATACAAAGTATTAACCCAAAAAGTGAAACATCCCAAGACTCATAGTTGTACCATGTGTAGATCTACGGCTAGGAAGGTAGCAGAACAATCTATCTATAAGAACATCTCTCGTAAGGCTAAAAATACATGTTTAACTCCACGTTTGTCAGCCAGCTCTGTTACGTATCGTGTTCACAACATCAAATGTATCACCATTCAGAAAGGCAGATAGGTCAAAAGAGGGTAAATTCATTTCTAGAAATGCATGTTGTTGTAGACTGGCTTCCCTTGGGAAGGCAGACTCTAAAATGGAGAGCGGTGTGGCAGAGGTTAGCGGGGGAGTGATCTTGGGAATAATCTTTCTCTGGGGGTAAGGGATGCAGGACTGGGTAGAGGGAATATTGGAACCGCAGTACTATTGGAACAGGGACCAAAGCTGATACTACAGGGAGCTCTGGAGCTTAGATGGCCTTTTAGAGTTGCTCTTCATTTGGGGAAAGGAGGCAGCTGAACCTCTGTATCCTATCCCTAAATCTACCAGTAATCAGACAAGGGCTGAGCCCCTGGAGCAGGCTTGACTTGGGCAAGGCACTCCCATCAGCACAGAGTAATGCAGGGAAAGGGGCTCAGATGTGCACCACCAGCAGCCAACAAGCCCCAGTAACTGAGGGAGTAAGTACACTGGCCCTGAAGGGGCATTTGAGCTGCTCCTCATCATATATGCAGCAACTTCCCTATGAATGAACTGCATAGAGCTGGAGCAGATATATGTAAATATCGGGTACATGCTAAATATATTTAGTGCATGTGTATACCATGTATGTAAAAACGCACATACACATACAGACACACATGGCTTAGATAATTTTAGCTTCACTGAAAGCATTTTAGAGCTCAGAGACCATATATTCATATTCTCATTTTGCAGAGGAAGAAACTAAGACTCAGAGAGGTTATGTGACTTTTCCAAGTCTCTTTGTGGGTTAGAGATAGAGAAACAATCAAAACACTGCTAATTCCTCCACCTGATAATAAAAGTGACACCAAAAGGGAAAACAAAAATAGAGTTTGAGTAAAGAATTACTGATTCCAAAGATATGGTGATTTAAAAATTAAGCTTGCGTTCTCTAAATTATACCATAAATTCTAATATGAGATTTAACTTTTACTTTTTCTAAGATCATTTTAAGTTTGGAGCAAATAAAGTTTTCATAGAGAACTTAGCCTATCTTGAAAAATAATGTGTTGGTATTTCACATTCTTTACAAAGCCTTTGTAAACAGTGACTTTGATTTTTTGAAGACAGAGGCCTTCTTATATCTACAAAGATCTCCTTATGTTGATGGAATGGAGTGGGCAGGCAGATCATCTTATTAAACTTTATTTCTGGACAGAAATCAAGCAGAAACAGAATTGTTTCAAGAGGAAAAACAAAGTGAACATAATGTAAAATAATTTTTAACAATCTTGATTTGAGGGAGAAAATACAACTTTCAGGTTATGCCAGCAGGGTGGGTTTTCCACTGCACGTGGTTGTAAGCATCTTACCTACACATATGCCTGGAAAGTGCCCCTGTGTCTCCCTCTACGTCACTGAAGACATTTGTTTTTGTTCACTCACCAGAAAGGAAAAAAATGCCTAGTCATTCTAGTTACATATTATGCTGTAACTAGTTGCCACTTAGCTACCTACACTTTATCAATTAGCTATATGACCTAAGATTCCAAGTAAAAGTCTGACTTGTATTGGTTATAGCAGGAAAATCAATTCTGAATTAAATCAGTTTCCGTGAACCATTTAATCAGGAATAAGCAGAGGACTCAAAACAATTTTAAATTGTGGTCACGTGACTCTGAATCGGTGTACTACACTTCTAGCTAACATTTTGTCCCCTTACACGCTTAAGATGTTGTCATAAAATGCTGTCTATTTTTTAAAAGCAAGAACAATGTAACTCTGACATTCAAACAAATGGCATCTCTTTGAAAAGTAGTGGCTTTGGGAACCTGTAGGTTAATTCTTACAACATTGCCAATGCTTGGAAGTGTTAGAAATTCTTTTCAAAAATTCTAGCCTAGTAAAGGATCAGGCTCAATCAGAGCTTCAAAAATAACTGAAAGGATGCCTGTCTTTGGGAGCTTGAAGCTATGAATCCATTCTAAGCACAATCTGAAAAAAAAATCGTTTTTCAAGATAGATTCAATATTTTGTATAAGCCGAACATTTATTCAGAACCAAGTATGATGAAGACACCCATTCGGTCAAGGTTGTCAAAAACATGTGTAACAAAGGAAAGAAATGAGACTGAATTACATTTGCTGAATTCTTTTCAATTTTAAAAAGAATTTCAAGAAGCTGAGTGTGATGGCGTGTGCTTAATTCCAGCTATTTGGGAGGCTGAGGTGGGAGGATCCTTTGAGCCCAGAAGTTGAAGTCCAGCCTGGTCAACATAGCGAGATCCCATCTCCATTTTTTATTTTTTAAATTTTTATTTATTTATTTATTTATTTTGAGACATGGTCTCACTCTGTTGCCCAGGCTGGAGTGCAGTGCTTGATCTCTGCTCACTGCAACCTCTGCCTACCCTGGGCTCAAGCGACCCTCCCACCTCAGCCTACCTAGTAGCTGGAACTACAGGTGTGCATCACCATGCCTGGCTAATTTTTGTATTTTTAGTAGAGATGGGATTTCACCATGTTTCTCCAGGCTGGTCTTGAACTCCTGATCATGAGTGATCCTCTCGCCTCAGCATCCCAAAGTGCTGAAATTACAGGCATGAGTTACAGTGGCCAGCCCTGCAATCTCTATTTAAAACAAAAAACAAACAAACAAAAAAGGTAAAAAGAGTTCCAAGGGAACTACCAGGAGAGCACCCAGCACAGTTTCATGTATTCCAAGGGATGGAAGGGGGAAGCCAATAAAGGTCCTCGAGTTCAATAGCCAGATTTAGCTAGTTCTCCCAACAGAACAGACCCAGCAGAACTAATGTGTGAGCCAGAAGAAAAGGCCCAGGAATTCTCCCATAAGGCAACACAAAGAAATAAAGCAACAAGAAATATAAAAGAATCAGAGAAATAAAGCAAAAGAAACATAAAAGAATCAGAGAAGAGATCCAGAAGTTTCAACAACAGTCTAATAAGAGTCCCAAGAGAAAATGGAGGGATGGTGATATCTGAAAAAGTCACAAAGTTATCTGTGGGGGGGATAACATTAGGAGAAATACCTAATGTAGATGACGGGGCGGTGGATGCAGCAAACCACCACCACGGCATGTGTATACCTATGTAACAAACCTGCATGATCTGCACATGTACCCCAGAACTTAAAGTATAATAATTAAAAAAAAAAACTGATTAGACCTATCTTGAAATGACTCTCTCTAGGCAAATATGGAGCAATGTAAGCAATGGAAAGAAAAATCAGAACAGATTATATAATACTGAATTTAAAATACAAATCCATTAATCATAATGATTCTAAGAGAAAAATTTGGGAGCAGAGAAAAAGGAAAGCTCCATTTACAGAAGAACATCAATTAATAAGAGTAGAAGGAATGATAGAAACATCACTATTTTGCAAGCACATTTATCATAAATGAAGGAATTATGCAAACTAAAGGTCCTGGGTTCATTAAAAATGTTAATGTTATGAAAGACACGGAACCTCCCCCCAAAAAACCAGTGAGGGTACTGCTTCAGATTAAAAGAGAGTAGAAGGCAGATATGGTAATGCATGCCTATATTCCTAGCTACTTGGGAGGCCGCGGCATGAGGATTGCTTAAGCCCAAGTTCCAGAGCAGCCAAGTCAACATAGCGAGATCCTGTCTCTAAAAAAAAAAAGAGAGGACAAAAAAAGAAAACAGAGATAAAACAACTAAATGCAATATGTAATCTTTAATTGCATCCTGGATTGGTGAAAAAACAACAATGATAAACCCCAGCTATAAAGCACATCATAAAGAAATAACTGGAGAAATGTAAATATGGATTATATCTTAAATAATAGTAAAAATATAATAGTATGTTAGATTTGACTGATGATTATATTAGGCTTAATAGGATAATGGCCTTGTTCTCAGATTATACATGCTGAAGTAATTAGGAACGAAGAAATCTCACAATGTTTACAATTTACTCTCAAATGGTTCAGCCAAAAACTGTGTGTGTGTGTGTGTGTGTGTGTGTGTGTGTGTTTATAAAACCTAAGGTTCAATGTCTCATTCTTGTCAATTATCTTAGGTTTGAAATTTTGGAAAATAAGAGGAAAAGAAGAAAGTTCCTAAAAAATTCAAAGCACTGAGTGCCATGATCTGACTTGTATTCTAGGATGACTATTCTGAGAGAATTTATTTCAGAAAAAGACAAACCAGGAATAGCAGCACACCAGAGGCCAATCTACCATGAAGCTGATGAAGCTCAGGCTTCAAGGCTCTTTTCTTGCGGATCCTTTCCAAGCCCCAGGAAGAACCTGAGCAATGTATCTTCACATGGTCATATTCTTTTGTAAAATTTGCAAAATAAGATATTTAGTCAAGACTACTGTCTCTTTCCACTCCAAATCACTTCATCTTGTGTCAGACAGCTCTGGAGTAACCATGGGCATTTTGGGGAAGCTGCTAAGGGGAATTTAACTTTAGGCTTAGTGAGCTATTATTTATGGTTTATAGTCACTTCCACGTACAGTTGAGTGTTTGATAACTAATCTAATATACATATGACTTTTAGAAATGCTTCTGTCACCCACAGTGCACACTTACTTGGTGTCATGACAAGAATGCTGAGCTGAAATAGGAATACAACACAAACTCTGGTGCCCAGGACCAGAAAGATGTGGAAAGAGAAGAAATATGCTGAAAGAAAAACTGATTATCATTCTCTTCTCTCTATAGAAAATATCACAAAGTGGTTGTATTTGTCCATTCTCACGCTACTAATAAAGACATACCTGAGACTGGGTAATTTATAAAGAAAAGGAGGTTTAATTGACTCAGTTCCACATGGCTGGCGAGGCCTCACAATCATGGCAGAAGGTGAAGAAGGAGCAAAGTCACATCTTACATGGCAGCAGGCAACAGAGCATGAGCAGGGGAACTGCTCTTTTATAAAACCATCACTTCTCATGAGGCTTATTCACTATCATGAGAACAGCACAGGAAAAACCCACTCCCATGATTCAATTACCTCCCTCCAAGTCCCTCCCATGACACATGGGGATTATTACAATTCAAGTGAGATTTGTGTGGGGATACAGCCATAACATAGCAGTGGTTATCATATGAAGAGGTGACCAAAGACTATGGTCACCCAAAAAATACAAGAAAAGCTGAAAAAGTATCATGCTGTTAAAAAGACCTGTTGCCAGGTGTGGTGGCTCATGCTTGTAATCCCAGCACTTTGGGAGACTGAGGCGGACAGATGGCTTCAGCCTAGGAGTTTGAGACCAGCCTGGGCAACATGGCAGAATCTCGTCTCTACAAAAAAATTAGCCAGATGTGGTGGCACATGCTTGTAGTCCCTGCTACTCAGGAGGAGGAGGTGAGACGGGGAAGATTGTTAGAGCCCAGGAGGTCAAGGCTGCAGTGAGCTATGATCAAGTCACTGCACTCCAGCCTCGGGGACAGAGAAAGACCCTATCTCAAAAATATATACACATATTTAAAAACGTTTGTAGTATTTGACAACTTTTTAGTTGTTATTTGTTGTGCTTTCACTTAACATTTGAAATATTTATTTTGTGCACATATGTATCTGTTATTTTACAGGGTTTTTTTCCCTTACAAAGGACCTCCCAAATTGTGTAAGTTTGAGGCCCTACAAAATCTGAAAGCACCCTTTAAAGAGACCAAAAAGAAGGCCACCATGACAGCTAACTAAATGACTAGGATGTGAAATCCAATGGAGATGAAGAGAAAGTAATGAGTTTAAGATATATTTAAAATGTAAAAGCAAAAGGGCTTCTTAATCAACTGGATATGAGGAACTGGGGTGGGTCTAGGATGATTCTTGTTTGCGTGAATGGACAGGTTTGGTATCATTCACCAAAACGGAATTTGGCCAGAGGAAGATGGCATCTATGGAGATATGCATCAGGAGCAAGACTAAAACCAGAGACAGACTGAACAGTCATCAGTGTGTATGTAGGAGAAGCCAGGGCAACAGATTAGCAAGTTAATGGACTGGCTGAAGAGTAAGAACAGGTGAGGCCAAAGGATGGAACCCTGGGAAACAATTCCATGATATGTTGGTGCTGCTATGTGTGTGGGAGGATGGAAGAAATGTAAAGGAGACAGAGAGTTAGAAGAACAAAGAAAGAGAAGCTTTATTAAATGAAGGGAGAGGTATGTTTCAATAATTTCAATAAGTGATAACTATTATCTCTTATCTCTTCAATATGAGATAATTGTTATTAAAGTGTATTAAACTTGGCAACAAGCATGTAAGTGGTGTCTCAGTCCGTTTTGTGCTGCTATGATGGAATGCCACAGACTGGGTAATTTATAAAGAAAAGAAATTTATTTCTCACAGTTCTGGAGGCTGAAAAGTCCAACATCAACGTGCCAGCATCTGGTAAGACCGCTGTATCTTCCCATGGTGGAAGGCAGAAGGACAAGAGAGCTCACAAGACAGAGGGCAGAAGGGGCCAAACTCGTCCTTTTATCAGGAGCCCATTCCCATGACAACTAACCCACTCTAGAGATAATAGCATCAGTCCATTCATGAGGGCAGAGTCCTCTTGCCCAAATTACCTCCGAAAGGTCTCACGACCCAGAACTGTTGCATTGGGGATTAAGCGTCTATCACATGAACTTTGGGGAACACATTCAGACCACAGCAACTGGAGACCCTGAGTGAGAACAAATTTGGTGCAATTGCGAAAGTCAAAGTCAGACTGTAGTAGACTGAAGAATAAATAGGAAATAAACTCAGGAAGTGTGGATAACTCTTTTATGAATCATCACCAGAAATAAAAAGAAAGATAGGGAAGTAGAGGGGATGTGGGGTCATGGGTGGGTCACGCCTATCTTATTTGTGTCTACTAATGTTAAATATATACCTGCCCTCTGACCCAACAATCCCGCTCCTGGGCAACAACCTAAGCATCCTCAGAAGAAGAATGGGTAAGTAAATTATGGCATGTTCATACAATGGAATGACATAAGTAATAAAAAGAACAAACTACAGATAAACACAACATGGACAAATCTCAAAAGTATTACACTAACTGAAATTAGCCTGACACAAGACACTACTACATACTGTATAATTTCATTTATGAAGTTCAGAAATAGGTAAAACTAATCTATATTGTCAGAAATCAGAATAGCAGTTACCTCTGAGGAGGAGGGTCATTAACTGGGAAGAGGCATGAGGGAGCCTTCTCAAGTGCCGCAAATGTTCTATACCTTGATCTGTGTGAGTTGTGTGTCTGTATACATAGGTAAAAATGCATTTAGCTGCACTCTAAGATGAGTAAACGTTATGTCCTTTACTTTGCAATGTCTCAACTTAAAAGTTTTTAGAATAATGAACAAAAATAAAATTTAAAAAGTAGCTTTACTAAGGAAATACCACTAAAATCTACAAAACACCACCAAATCAAAGTGAATTCTGAGTTGGCCCTAAGATAGCTGACAATAATATGCATAGCAGCAATGGCTGAAGCAGCCCGAACCCAGTGAATCTATCAGCCATGGAATAAGCAATCCTTTCTCTTAGAAAGCACTGTCAGTGTTTTCAGCTCACTCAACATTATCTACCTAGAAATCCTGCTCCCAAGCCCACATCTTCATGTGAACAATTTATCCTTCCCAATTGAGTAGACCTTTAGATCATCAAAAAGAGTTTTCTAGGGCTCAGCATCAGCCTAATACTTCTCATATGTCAAAATAACACAATTGCTGACTTCCATCACTACTGTAGAAGAGCCATTTAGAAGAAAGATTTGCACCCACTGGAATCACAGAAGTTCATGATCCTCTCCTTTGTTGTCTTTTTATCGTATCAAATGATGAAGCCATAGCTGCTGGCATTGAACCAAAGTCACTTTGGTTTTCAAAAACAACCTATTATTCATTAATAAACTTAGCACTATTTAAAATATATGTAATATTTGCATGCTCACTATGAAAAGAATATTAAATACTTACCATTTTGTCTGGTACCAACAGCGGCAATAATTACTGGAACTGAATTTAATGCTCTTTTTATCACTGGAATATAATTATCCTTTACTTCATGGAATGAAAACTTGTCATTAACGTTGTATTTGATCACAATGATGTCGGCACCCCCAATTAGATTTCGAGAAGTGTACCAGTCACTGTCAAATATGTCCTAAACCAAAATGCAAATAGCAATTTTTAGTCTACTTATCTTCCAATCAATTCTGAAATAATTTACAACATTAATTTTTGGAATTCATTAAAAATTATTTTAAAATAGGTAACTACATAAAATTCAAAGTGTTTGCAGTCTACCAACTCTCTTTTTAAAAATGTTTACTTACTCATGTAGCTTGGACAATTATGTAATGGTTAAACACGAGAATCTGAGAATTCCTGAGAGTCAGATGAAATAAGCAACTTTCTTCCATATTTGCACTTAAAAATAAGCCCTTTGTTTTAAAATTACACTATATTTTTATCAGCTCATACTTTCAAAAGTGTAACATTATGGCATTAGATGGAAGAGCAATGGTATGAACAGCGAAGCTTCAATGGCTTTTTTTCTGTGACCCAGTTAGACACTGCAGGATTTTCAGTGTTTTGAATTGCAATACATTTTAAATTCAGTGCAGTTCCATATACTTTATTCATATTTTCTTTCTTTTTTTTTTTTTTTTTGAGACAGAGTCTCACTCTGTCACCAGGTTGGAGTACAGTGGCTCTACCTCAGCTAACTGCAACCTCCGCCTCCCTGGTTCCAGCAATTCTCCTGTCTCAGCTGGAGAATTGAGTGGCTGGGACTACAGGTATGCACCATCACGTCCAGCTAATTGTTGTATTTTTAGTAGAGACAGGGTTTCACCATGTTGACAAGGATGGTCTCAATCTCTTGACTTCGTGATCTGCCTGCCTCGGTCTCCCAAACTGTTGGGATTACAGGCATGAGCCACCGTACCTGGCCCATATTTTCAAAATTCATACATACTTTTCAACTTTATCCATCCTTTGAACAGTATGGCATATATAGAGTATGTATGTGGGGTGAGGGAGGAATTTCTTTATAAAAAAAGATACTGTGTATTACAAGGTGTTAACATAGTAAGAAATATATTTTCAATTCATGTATTTTGCTTACGTCAATTAAAAATTCAGGATAAACCCTTCTAGTTCCAAAATCTTTACATTTGTGCTACAGCTAACAACATTTACATTTATTTAGAACTGGGCCATAAGTAATTTATTACAAACCCTTAAGTATATAGTGTTTTAAATTTTTTTCTTTTTTTTTTTTGGAGACAGGGTCTCACACTCTGTTGCCGAGGATGGAGTCCAGTGGTGCAATCTTGGCTCACTGCAACCTCTGCCTCTCAAATTCAGGCAATTCTTGTGCCTCAGCCTCCCGAGTAGCTGGGACTACAGGTGCGTACCTCCATTCCAGCTATTTTTTTTGTATTTTAGCAAAGATAGAATTTCACCACGTCACTCAGGCTGGTCTTGAACTTTTGAGCTCATGTGAGCTGAAGTGGGCAATTCGCCCACTTCAGCCTCCCAAAATGCTAGGATTACAGGCATGAGCCACCATGCCTGGCCTGGGTTGATATTTTAAATATAATTTTTTAAAGTTTTTGTATGAATAGTGATGTAAGGAAAATATCTTTAGGTATCTTAATTCCATTACCAAATAAGTACAAGTAGTTTTCCTCTCACATTCTAGTTAACTATTAATCATTTGTCCTTTTATCTGGCCTTTGGTGCATATTTCTAGGATGTAATAAAGCTAGATTAAGGAAATAGCTAGCTGTGACGAACACGTCCAAAAGCTGTTGAGCTATGAAAGTTCATACTTTGAAATATGAGTCTAAAAAAGGGTTAACAGTGTTTGAATCAGCCAACCAAGGTCTATGTGACAGAGCTTTTATCCTACGATGGAAAATTCTGGAGGAGTATCACAGAGCAATGCCCCTCTGCAGAGAGAGCTGCTTCTCATCAGTGCCTCCCCCAGTTCCCATACGCTCCCAGCCACCCATTTCCCACAAGTACATTCAGAGTTACATGAACTGCAGAATTTTCAGTCATGAATACCCTATCAAAACTGGGATACATAAGAGTATTTTTGAAGGAAGGTAAGAGAACAACAGTAACAAAAAGGCAAAATATGGACTATAAACAACAAAGGCAAAGGCTTGAATTTGGTAGAGGGTGCAAGGGAGGAGAAGGGAAGTGGGACACAGTGCAAGAAAATGGGAAAGCTTCCCAGCAGAGCTCTCAAACTGCCAAATCCCAAACCACACAACCTATTTGGTTCCAACTGCATCTGTTATAGCGTTCAAGTTCAAAGTATACAAGTATAACAGAGTGCATAAGTTTAACAAAGAAGGAAGACAAACGAGATAAAAAACTAAATAAAAGTGGGGCCAATATTAAGCAGCCACTTAACTCCAAGAAAAGAAATCAAAAGTAGCTGCTTTTCGAATTCCAAATAGTTCAAAATTCCAGAGTTATTGGAGTGGTATACAGGGAAGAGGAAGACCTTTAAAGGAAAATATTGTGAAAAATGGGTCTGGGCATTGTTACCTCTGTGGGATTGAGGATGTGAAAACTATAAATACTTTTATTTGTAATCCAAATCAGAGCTTCAAATCCTGCAAAGAAAACTGTGAATCTATTGTACCACTTCACTGCTTTTTGTGGAGTATTTTTAATAAACAGTAAAAGATATAAAAATGTGAAATGAAATAATAATGCACCATACCAAAAATATGGGTGGAAAAGAGAAAGAAAGTCGCACTAAATAATGGGCTACGTTTAATGAATCTGTAGCACATTTGTTTTAAAACTGCCAAGTACATAAGGCAAGGATCCAAGGTAAGGCTAAGGATCTATAGAAAAGAACTAGGGAAGAGAAACCCAGCTATCTCGTTTCAACTCCAAGGCAACAACAACACAGCTCTTCTCAAACTATATCAAAGAGAAAATACTCCAAAGAATTATGAAGGAAATCAAATTCTCCCACTCCTTGTAAATCAGTTCCAGGTTTTCCTCTAGGGGGTTATTCAACACAAGGCTTGGAGCCACATCTGGAGAATTAAACTCATTTTTTTTTTTTTTTTAAATCGGTTTCTACAGTGAAACTATTTTATTTTGCTTGATTGTGGGGCTGCATGTAGGAAGTATGGCCATCGCTGCCCCAGCATACTGGTACTGTAGTTGTACAAATCTTGAATGACCTGTGAAAACCTTAATTTTGCTTAGTATTAATATAAGTGATACATAACTATACTAAAGTTATAACAAACACTTAATTTTTATCTTAACTACTACTTATAGGCACTTACTAAATGCCAGCCTCTATACTTAGAACTTGACATGTGCTAGTTTCTCATTCACTTCTCAGCACAGCTCTAGGAGACAGATTATTATGTAGATAGGGAAAATAAGGCTGAGAGAAGGTAAATGATTTAACAAGGACACACAGGCATGAAATGGCAATGTGAGAATCCGAAATCAGATCCTTTGATATCAAAGGCTGTGCTCTATCTGCTCTGCTATATTTAATATTCTGATTCCGTACATACTCAAATAACAGTTGATTAGTGCAATCAGTTGTAGTATCTCTGATGGGCTTTACTTACCACCAAGTAAAGAAAAGCACCTTATAAAGAGTAACCCTAGAAATGGAATCTCGTGTCTGAAGACCTTCATAACCTAGAAAATTGTACTGGGTAACAAACTTGGTGCCTTAAATAGGGCCAGAGTCTAACCAAACAAAAAGTGATTTGCATAATAAACCATAACAAGCAGCTTATGGCAAAAATCTCCACTACAGAGGCTTATTTTAACCATTTGGAAGATTTCATTTTACTAGATAAAGTATATGGGATCACAAGCATTGCTGTTCGTGAAATTAACAATATAAACAGGAAAATGTTAACAGCTCAAATTAAATACAGGGAAAGCAATCCTAACATTCTAATGTAGCTAATTTTATTTTCCCTCCATATATTTGCTCTATTCACTAAACATTTGTTCAACTGCATGTTGTACCATTATGTTTTTAGACTGTAAGATCTTTCACGACAAAAGACCTGAAGTAAAAGATGATTTGACTGCATAGACTCTGGCCAGTTAAGTTCTCCATCAATACTTCTTATGAACAACGTCATCACTATTATAACTAGGGGTTTAATATAACTAGGGGTTTAATAGCATCTCTTAATTGAAAAGGGCTGTTTTAAATTTTACCAAATTAACATAACTTTCTTCTTTAACTGAAAACTTATACAAGCAAATGATCTTTACTTTCTGTTATATGAAAATTCGCATAAGAAATTTTTCTAAGTACATTTTACACATTTTTTAGAATGATGTGATAGTTTCCTATAGCCCTGATTCAGTTTTTTAATATTGCTGTTTAAATATGAAATCTCACACAATGATAATTTGCATTTTTTCAGGCACTACACTTTCTTCTGTTATTAAATGTAACATTTAGCTGAAACATAGGTAACTCCAATATTAGTAAAGAATCAGAGATTTTCAAATAAGATTAAAAGAAAACATTCAAAACATGTTATCGTATACTGAAAATACTTACATGTGTCAGGAAGTAAATTCCCTTTTCCTTTTATCAAACACTCAAGAATCAGACTATAATTTATCCACTTCACTAAATTTTGTTTAATTATCGTAAATTTTAATTTTTTAAAAGTTTTCCACGAAACATTAGTAATATTCTGATTTATGAATTACTAAAACAAATGGCTAATACATAAAGAGCATTTGCATTATTAAAATTAAAAATTTCAGAGCTCAATTAATAGTGCTATAAATGAGTCATTTAAAATTAACTCCCAGTCCCTGCCTTTTCCTCCACTTTCCAGAGGAACTATTTCTGAACTGTCCCAGTGAAAAGTATTTTTGCCTGTGTTGAGCTTTGAGAGGGCTGTATTTTTAGAACACCAATATTACACTATCACCCACAGGGTAGGCATTAAAAAAAAACACTGCTTTTTGCTGGTGAAACTTAGTGACCCCATCCCTCGGAGCTGGCACGTTCAACTGTCAGCTGTCTACCAGCTGTCCTACACTTCAGGGACAAGCCACAGTCCTGAAGTGTACCAGTAAGTGCTCCACACTCCCACTGGGGCCTTTTATCTTCCCAAGTGTGTTCGCTGACGGGGCTGTCCCCTGCCCAGTGAAACAAAGGACCAAAGATTTTCTCAAAAATGTTTAAAAATTCGACCCATGTAACGCGGACACTCCACACTCACGGAAGTGAGCAGAAGGGGGAGGAGGTAAAAAAAAAAAAAGGAAAAAAAGCTCCTTCAGTCCCGGCGCGGAGCAGCTGCTGTTCCTTACCCAGACGGGACAGTCGTGGACCACCAGCTTGACATTCCCAAACGCACTGGCCTGATACTCGGTGAACACGGGACGCGCGACCGTGCTGGCCGCGTTCAGCAACAAGCTGCTCTCGTCCCCCGAGACTAGAGGGCTCCTCCCCAGGTAAGTGCGGATGAGCCCCGACGGCCGGTTGTCCTGGTGGAACGCGTCCCCCTCGTTCCCCAGCGCCACGATATGGATGGACCTGCACGGACAGAGAGGGGGCGAGGGGAGAAGGGAAGCGCGGTCAGCGTGCGGATCCGTCCTCGGAACAGGAAGTGCGGGGGGCCGCGCGCGGCCAGGATGGGCAGTAGCCCCTGTCCCTGGGGCGCACGGCACGCGCTGGAGACAGACAATGGCCGGACGGCGGCGCGTACGTACATGATTTCAAATCCAAGGGCAGGGCGGCGACTCGGAGAAAAGCAGCGGCTCACGGCCTCGCGTGGCCCCCGGGCGGCGAGTTCACCCGCAATCCGTTCATCCCCGGCCGCGTCCCCCTCACGCACCTCCACCGCGGCGGGGCCGACGCAGAGCGGGGCCGGGGCCGCGCCAGCCAGCGAGCAAGCCGGGGGTGTGGGGGCCGGGGCGAGCGCGCAGGGGGCGCGCTGCCGCCTCTCAGGGAGCGCCCCGGAACATCGCCGGGCGTGGGGCCGCCGCGCAGCCCCGAGTGGACGCTGCTGACCGCAGTCCCCTCTCCGCCGCGCCTCCTCGGCCGGCAGCTGTCGCCTCCCGCTGCTGCTGCCGCTGCTCCTCCTCCTCCCGGCAGAGAGCGGGGGGGTCGGGGAGATCGGGGCCTCCGCCCCCTCGGCGGACCGGGCGCAGCACGTGCCGGCCCCGGGGGTCGGGCGGACGCGGGGGGACGCGCTCCCGGCCGAGGCCCCGGAGCTCCGGCGTGGGCGGCCGTACACAAAGGAGCGGCCCGCGCGGGGCGCCGCGGAATATAAATTAATAAATAACAACGTCCCAGCTCGAGAGCTCCCGGCCGCCAATCCGCCTGCAGCAAGTTTGTTCAACTCGCAAGGCCGTAACCAGAGCCAGGAAAGGGGGGTGGGGCGATGGGGCCCCCCTCTCACTCCGGACTGGAAAAAGAAGGTTAGGAAAGCGAGGGATTCCAGCCCGAGCGCCACTCCAGCCACCCGATTCCCCCCATTCTTGGCCTTGACCAAAAGTGCTTTACCGCGTCTGCCGCTTTGTCATTTGTCAACATGCGCTACAGCTGTTTTCTAAAATCACACTCATGAGAAAAAATAAAGGCAACATTCATGCTGCTACAGAAAGGGTTCTTTGTTCACACACCAATTAATTTGCTAATGTCGTCTTGTGGGGATTATTTACTATTTCAAGCTATATTTAGCATATTTTACCGAAAACTTGAGGATTTTAAAGGCTGGGATTTTTAGTGTGATCTTTTTTAAAGGAAGTTACATATGGGGGTTTAACGTGTTGGTGAGTTAGCAAACCAACTGAAACAGAATGATCATGTGCATGCAAAGATACTTTAGACTTTTTCATAATAATGCACTGAAGTAAAGGTTATGAATATTCCCAACGTGCCTCAAACTACCTCAATACAAACGAACACTGGAATCCACTTACTAACACCGAAATGGGCCAAGGATTACTCTGGGGTTGACTCTTCCATACAGTATTAAAATTCTTACCAGTACCCTACTCTGTGTTGAAAAGAGTTGCTTATCCTTTTTTCTATTTATTTTTCCCTTCTGTAAAATTGGACTGTTTCTTTTCTCAGCTGAGCTGTTTTGAGGGTATGAAAGGGGGGTTATTGAGTAGGGCAGTAAAAAGACTAGGATAACCGCTGACTTGCTCAGTTGAAAGCAGTTTAATAGTTTCTCTTGCTCAGAGAGAATATAATAAGAGACATTCTTTATGTGGTCACTGATTTTTTTAAAAGTCTGATTTCCCTTTGCATTCTGTATGATTTCTCTTTTAGTCTCTAGAACCTAAACCATCCTTAAAAATTTCAGCGTGCAGGATCACCTTTTATCTTGGGTTAATAGAAAATATATTTTCTGATCAGTCTCTTCCAGAAACCCACAAGTGAAAAACAAAGACACTAGAATGGATGCATGGATAAAGGAAATATGGTATATACATGCGATGGATGATTAGCCTTTAAAAAAGAAGAAAATTCCTTCATAAACTACAACATGGATGAACCTTGAGGACCTTGTGCTAAGTGGAATCAGCCAGTTGTAAATCACAAAAAGTGATTCCATTTATATGAGGTATCTAAAGTAGTCAAACTCTTAGAAAGTAGAATAATTGTTATTACCAGGGGCTGAGGAGAGGGGAAAAGGCGAGTTGTTCCACAGGTGTAGAGTTTCAGGTTTGCGGGATGAAAAAGTTAGAGATCTGTTGCACGAGGTGCGCGTATAGTTCACACTATTGAACACTAGAAAATGATTAACATGATAAATATTGCTATATTTTATGATGATATAAAAAATAATACAAAAATGAAACAAAGACACCAAAATTGTTGACAACTGGGAAGTGTCAGGAAGGGAGAAAGTATTCATTTTTTCCTTAGTTACTCAATATGTGAGCCAAGCCTGTGCTGCGTAGGCATGAAAGATCCCAAGATACGTTAAGACTTGGTCCTTGACCTCAAGAAGCTAAGGCAATTTGTTACCAGGAAGGGGTCCCCAATCCAGACCCCTAGAGCGCTTGGACCTTGAGCGAAGAATTCAGTGCAAGTCCATGAAGTAAAGCAAGTTTATCAAGAAAATAAAGGAATGAAGGAATGGCTACTCTGTTGGCAGAGCAGTGTGGTGGGCTACTTGACTGAGTGTACTTATAATTTTTTCTTGATTATATGCTAAACAAGGGGGGGTTATTCATGAGTTTTCCTGGAAAGGATGGGCAGTTCCCAGAACTGAGAGTTCCTCCCCTTTTTAGACCATATAGGGTAACTTCCTGACCTTGCCATGGCATTTGTAATGGTGTCATGGTGCTGATGCTGATTTAACATTCTAATGTATTATAATTAGCATATAATGAGCAGTGAGGATGACCAGAGGTCACTTTCCCCACCATCTTGGTTTTAGTGGATTTTGGCTGGCTTCTTTAGTGCATCCTGTTTTATCAGCAAGGTCTTTGGACCTATATCTTGTGCTGACTTCCTATCTTATCCTGTGGCTAAGAATGCCTAACCCCTGGATTGCAGCCCAGTAGGTTTCAGCCTTAGTGTACCCAGCCCCTACTTAGGATGAAGTCACTCTGCTTTAAATGCCTCTGACATATTAATTAGTTTGTGAATATTAGCACACTCAATCCTTTTCAAAATATTCTAGTTCCTTAAGTGATTATGACACAGGCCTATGCAGTCAGTAAAATAGGTACAAAATAAAAGATAAAGTTCAGTGAATGTTGAGAAGAGATCTGTGCTTTCTATGTCAGATAGAAGTTCATAGAGGAAGTAAACATTGTCTTAGGTCTTAAAAGATTAAGAGTTTGTTAGATTTGGAGGAAGAAAAGGTTAGAAGGGAAGGAGTATTTGAAAGAACTGGACAGACATCACATGCAAAACAATGAAGAATGGAAGATCATAGCCTGTCCTAGGAACAGACAGAGGTGAAGTTAGTGCTGGCATGAAGACTTCTATATTAAAGCCGGCAGAAAAAAAGAGTGGTGGAGGCTTCCCAAGAGATTTCTGAAGTCAGACCTGGTGATACTCAAGCTACAGATTGAGAATCTGGTACAAAGCCTGGTAACATAGTTACCCAGCCTGTTTTCTAAGGTAGCTAAATGACAGTTCTCAAACTTTGTGCATATAGGTAGAGCCACATGATTAGTTCTCGTCAACGGAATATGATCCCTGTTGAGCAGTAAAGAAGTGTGTCTCTCCATTCTCTTTTATCTTCCTGCCCCAACCACATGAAGTCAGGTCAACCTTGAAGCCAGGTGTTTGAAGCTATTAACACTGCCATGTGGAACCAATCCTTGAATGACTAGTTACAGCAGAGCCTCCTCACAGCATGCATTGTACTGTGATTGGAGTGAGAAATAGATCTTCAGTGAGTTGAGCCAGACATTTTGAGGTCAATTATTACAGCAGCTACTGTTATTTATCTTGGCAAAAAAATATCACAGATGGTCCATTTCCTGATATCTTAAAGATCTTTTCATAATTTTCTTATGACCTCTTTTTTATGGTCATTTCCCTTTTATTTGGTTTGTGTATTTGTAGTTTCTTTCATTAGCACATTTAAAAAATTTTATTTTACCAGCGTTAACAGAACGGATATCACATGTCCTCCAACCTCAAGGTCACTGGGGAACACACAGGAAAGGCTTCCGACCCAAGCAATATTTTTTTCCTATTTCAATGGCTAAAATGCCACCATTTTGCATTCATTCTATTAGATGTTTTTGTCCCGAAATAAGATGTAGCATAAGGTACAGTGAGGACATGTAAAGTAATTTGGTGGGCTATTACTAGTCCCCACATTGTGAATATTCATATACCAGCTATTAAAAAATATTTTGGTTCCTCAACAGCTGGAGAGGAAGCAAGTGTTGGTGAGGGCAGGCCTAGAGATCTAGGCTTAGCAGATGATCTTTTCCAACTATGTTTCAAGAAAAACTAGGTTTCCATAGAAGTTTAGGAGGTGGCAGAAAAAGAGTAGGCAGCTTGAGGAGGTGGCAGAAAAAGTAGGCAGTGAGATCTGAACTCTGACACCACATCTTAAAGCCAATTAGAGCAGTCTTATTGCTACCTTTAAAAAAAAATAAAGTTTCATATTCATTTTCATTAAAAAGATGGGTTTTCTAAGGTTAAAAACAAACATAAGTATTACCACCACTTATCTAGAGCCAGAGTCTTCAAGGTAGGGTACAGAAGATGATCCCTGAAATTCCAGAATAAACTTCTAACCACAAACTTTTTTTTATTTACCAAAAAAAAATAAATAAAATAAAAGGGAGAAACAAATTAAGCTTACTAATAATGTCGGGATTGGTGCTAGTACCCCAGGTTGACCAGTAAGTGAGCAGACATAAGGAGTGTTAGGGGCATGGCAGCAGCAGGATGCACAGTGAGGGGTGCGGGGAGGGCTGCCTCCTTTGTTCACTTTCAACATATTGCCACATGTTGCAGTTTCTGTATCTAAGGGGATTTATGAATGATATTGAGTAAACTACTGTTACAGCAGGAACCAAGGGAGGCAGTGTTAAAAATGCAAGAACAAGCAAACACAACCAGCCAGGCTGACGTTTCTGACACTCCTCTGGAGCCATGCTGCAAGGTAAAAAACCAATGACTCATCAGATTTGCCAAGAAGTTGACCATAATAATGGATTATAAAGAACACTTTCAAGTATGAATTTGCAACCATTCTTGCTAACATTGATTTCACCCTAAGTGCACATTATAGTTAATAGACAATAATATTCTGAACCAATTGCAATTAGGTAGCAACTTAAAAACTAAACATCAAAGTATTGAAGGCAAACTCAACAATGTTTCTAGCACATTTAAGTAGTATACTATATACGAGTCAAAACTTTCAAGAAAAGTCACCAAGAATAAATGCTACACAGTCTCTTCAGAGCTTTCTTAAAAATGAAAGTCAAAAAGCCACACACTCTTGGGGAAATAGTTTTCTTCTTGCCAAGATAAAAATATCTGAAATAATACATAGAACACAAATGGGAAAAAAAAAAACAAAACTGCATTCCTTTGTCAGCAAATACCTTGAGGATATTCATATAAATTTTTTCTAAACATCAAGTCATAAGTATTTGAACAAGTTAAACAATGTGGGAAGTTTACTATAAGGTTAAACTGAAAGCACAGATGTTCTTAATATGTTCCACTTTATGGTATTTGAGAAATTCTGTTTCAGTGTAGTATTTACTACATTGTGTTTCAATAAATGAATTACATTTTGAAATGACTTTTTTTATGACCCACTAAAGAAGAGCTATAGTAGACATTTTCTCTTCTGCATATTTTGACAATACTGTAAGCAATAATTGACTGTTTAAAAATAAAAACTGTGTTTTATGCAAAACTTGTTTACATGTAACCACTGATGAATTAGTTGTTTTGACTAAACATTTTTTTTAAAAAAAAGGAAAGAATTGCAAGCTAACATTACAATGAGAACAACCACATGAAATTCATTCACGGCATATCTCATATGCGATTTATTCTAACGAAGCTGGAGCCAGAATATACAACACTGTAAGAGGTTATACAAATGATTAATTTTGTAGAAACAAGAATTTTGTAGTAGCTTGAAACAGAAGTTTTTGTTGTACAATGTAACACACATACAGAAAAGTGCAGAAAAGCTATGCACATGATTTAATAAATATAAAATGAACATTACTGAAGTCTCTTGGGTCAAAAATTAGAGCATTATCAGTGCTTATGCAAAGGCGTGTGCATGTGTGTGTACACACATGGCACCCCTCTTCAGCTACATACCTCTTCTTCTTTTCCTCAGAGTTATAATGAGCCTGGCTTTTGTAATGCTTATTCATTTTTCATTGTACTTTTACTACCTATATGTGCATTCCTAAACAGATATTTTGGTTTTGCTTCTTTTTGAATTCTTTGTAAGTGGGATCACACTGTATGTATTTGTGTCTTGATTCCTTTCTTCATCATCATTTGTAAGATTCAGTGGTGTTGATGTAGCTGTGGTTTGTTTGTTTTTCTCCTTTTCATTGCTGAATAGCGTCCACTGAAAATACATGCCACCATTTATTTATCCATTCCATCGTAGATAGACTCATGGGCTATTCCCAGTTTTTGCCTATTATAAACAAAGCTGCTAGGATCACTTTTGCTCCAAAATATAGTATGTATGTGGGTGTACTAGGTCACATGGCATGTGTATGTCCAACTTTCTACACATAATTTTTTTTTAAGACATGGGGTCTCACTTTGTTGACCAGGCTAGACTCAACTGATTCTCCCACCTCAGCCTCCCAAGCAGCTGGGACTACAGGTGCATACCACCATGCCCAGCTCCTTAATTCTTTATATACTTAAGTATACTTATTATGTGCCAGGCATTACATTAAGTGCTTTGCAAATATTGACTCGTTGAATTATCACAGCCACCCTATGGAGTAGGTTCTATTACTATCCTAATTTACTGGAGAGAAAATTGGGCACAAAGAGGTTAAGAAACTTGCCCACCTGAAAAAAGAGGCCAGAAACTTGAGGATCATTTGAGGTCAGGAGTTCAAAACCAGCCTGGTCAACATGGTGAAACTCCGTCTATACTAAAAAATAAAAAAAAATAGCCAACTGTGCTGGCTGGAGCCTGTAATCCCAGCTACCCAAGTGGTGAGTAGAGGAGCTGGGATTCCAATTCAGACAATTGGCCCCAGGGTCTATACCCTTACCCACTGTTTGAAACTACCTCCTTCATTATGTAATGTTTGTGATTGAAAACAATGCATGTAACCTATAAAAACTCTTCTATCTTATAGAATTTTCTAACTCCCTAAACATTTTCCAAATATAATTTCAGTCAATTTTTAAACTATATGTTAAACATTTAAAAATGTAATACACTTCTGATTAGTTTCAGAAACAGATGAGTAACATTTTGCAAGAGGGAAATGTATTCATCAAATATCAACCAAAATCTTTGCATAATGGGACTAAAAATGAGAATCATGAAGCAGTTCTTCCATTAAATTCCACATAACTTTTTAAGCTCTTTTCAGAGAGCCTTAAAATAAACAAAACCAGTTATCTGTATTGCTGTGCCATAAAGTATAAACCAAGATTTTACAATGAGACATGTTCAATTATCCTTCTCTCTATAAAGCTTTATTGACAATAACTTTTGAGAGGAAAATTTCTTTGTATCATTATTAATACATTATACTATGATTGACTTGATCTTTATCTCGTCTATTAAAAATTGTCTATTTGTGTTTTGTTGTATTCATAGTAATATATGTATGTAATTTAGAAGGCCCTTGGGAGTGTGCTCACATTGCTTTCTGATGGGGTACTCGGTTCAAGAAACTTCGAAGACTCCTGGCTGGTGCCTTGAGCTGTGCTCTGGAGGAGAAACGTAGAAGGACAGCACAGTGAAGCTGGGGCTGCCAGGATGCAGAACACGGCACTGGGGCTGGCTGCTGTGGTAAGGGAGGCTGCGAGACAGGAAGTGAAGAAACAGGGAAAAGCAACACAGAGAAGCTCCAGACCCACTTACCTAGAAATCAGCTCTATGAAAAGTGTATTTGTATTGTTTTAACTAATCTAATGAGAGATAAGATTTGCAAATTTACCCAAAAATCATAAAATTTAAGATTAGCTTTTTTTTTTTTTTTTTTTTTTTAAGAGTTGGCACGTACTTCATGAGAGTGACCTAAGCAAAGTCATTCATCAGGGCCAATAACCTTTCAGTCAGTCTTCAACAAAGTTGACTTTACTCATTTTATTCCCCGGGTGATTCTTCCCAGAGAGGAAGTCTACAGTCTTCTTCTAAATTGTTGATTTATTTTAAATTGCAAGGCTGTAATCTCAATTGTGTTTGGAGAAGCTGAAGTGAGAATCTAGAACAAGCTTGTCCAACCTGCGGTCTGTGGGCCACATGTGGCCTAAGACGGTTTTGAACGTGGCCCAACACAAATTTTTTAACTTTCTTAAAACATTATGAGATTTTTCTTTTGCTATCTGTTTTTGTTTTTTGTCTTTTTTTTTTTTTAAGTTAACCAGCCATCATTAGTGTTAGCGTATTTTATGTGTGGCCCAAGACAATTTTCTTCCAGTGTGGCCCAGGGAAGCCCTGATCTAGAATGTTCTGTACATGTGAAATCCAACTATCCTAAACTCTTTCTGAAAATGTCTATGTTTGTTTCTTCGTTTGAACTTCTGTTATCCACCCACCTCTATCATAAAATTGTGCTCGGTGATGTTTTCTAAACAAGTGTTTGGTTTTGCAGTTAAAATATTATTTAAAAATACCACAGCACATGTTTCTTTGCATCAGAACTGCCTGTTTCTACCAGCATTTTTCAAAGGGTTGAACTCCAAAGAAATCTGGTAATTTGGCCTCTAATATGCCTGCTCTGTTATTTAGCTCTTGAAAAGCAATCATACTCTTCTAGACTGGACACAGTGGCTCACACCGGTAATCCTAGCACTTTGGGAAGCCAAGAGGGGAGGATCATCTGAGGTCAGGAGTTCAAGACCAGCCTGGCCAACATGGTAAAACCCAGCCTCTACTGAAAATACAAAATTTAGCCAGGCGTGGTTGGCGGGAGCCTGTTGTCCCAGCTACTCAGGAGGCTGAGGCAGGAGAATCTCTTGAACCTGGGAGGCAGAGGTATCAGTGAGCCAAGATCGCACCACTGAATCGCAGCCTGAGCAACAGAGCAAGACTCCATCTCAAAAAAAAAAAAAGAGAAAAGAAAAACTTAAAAAAATTATAAAATACCAATGGCCGGCGAAGGCGCGGCCCGGGCACTGCGGCCATGCCTGGCGGGGCTCACGCAGCTGCCCCGCGCCCGGCCAGGCTCCAGTAGGGAACACCTGGGGCCCCTGAGCGGCCATGCTGCTGGAGACACAGGAGGCGCTGTACCTGGCGCTGGAGCTGGTCATCGCCGCGCTGTCGGTGGCGGTCAACGCGCTGGTGTGCGCCGCGGTGGGCACGGCGAGCGCGCTGCAGACGCCCACCAACTACTTCCTGGTGTCCCTGGCTGCGGCCACGGCCGTGGGGCTCTTCGCTATCCACTTTGCTATCACCATCAGCCTGGGCTTCTGCACTGACTCCTACGGCTGCCTCTTCCTCGCCTGCTTTGTGCTGGCGCTCACGCAGAGCTCCATCTTCAGTCTCCTGGCCGTGGCAGTCCACAGGGACCTGGCCGTCTGTGTCCCGCTCAGGTATAAAAGTTTGGTCACTGGGACCCGAGCAAGAGGGGTCATTGCTGTCCTCTGGGTCCTTGCCTTTGGCATCGGATTGACACCATTCCTGGGGTGGAACAGTAAAGACAGTGCCACCAGCAACTGCCCAGAGCCCTGGGATGGAACCACTAATGAAAGCTGCTACCTTGTGAAGTGTCTCTTTGAGAATGTGGTCCCCATGAGCTACATGGTGTATTTCAATTTCTTTGGGTGTGTTTTGCCCGCCCCCCCCCCCCCCTCGCTTATAATGCTGGTGATCTACATCAAGATCTTCATGGCTTCATGGTGGCCTACAGGCAGCTTCAGCGCACTGAGGTGATGCACCACTCGAGGACTACCCTCCAGCGGGAGATCCATGCGGCCAAATCCCTAGCTATGATTGTGGGGATTTTTGCCCTGTGCTGGCTAACAGCGCATGCCGTTAACTGTGTCACTCTTTTCCAGCCAGCTCAGGGTAAAAATAAGCCCAAGTGGGCAATGAATATGGCCATTCTTCTGTCACATGCCAATTTAGTTGTCAATCCTATTGTCTACGCTTACCGGAACCGAGACTTCCGCTATACTTTTCACAAAATTATCTCCAGGTGTCTTCTCTGCCAAATAGATGTCAAGAGTGGGAATGGTCGGACTGGGGCACAGCCTGCTCTCGATGTGGACCTGTGATCTAGGCTCTGGCCTCTTCAAGGAGAAGATACAAATCCACAATAAACACAGAGGACACGGCTGGCGGATTCTCACTGTGAAAGAGAGCTACACCTCACAAGGAAATGGACTGCCTCCCCTGAGCACTTCCCTGGAGCTACCACATATCTAGCTAATATGTATGTGTCACTAGTAGGCTCCAAGAGTTGACAAATATATTTATGATCTATTCAGCTGCTTTTACTGCGTGGATGATGCTGACAGCTTGAATGGATTCTAACAGACTGTTTTGTTTTTAAAAGTCTGCCTTGTTTACGGTGGAAAATTACTGAAATTATTTTCCTGTGAAACACTGTGAACTATTATAATGCAAATATTTTTTAACTTAGAATCAATGGAAAATAAAAGCTGGCTGTACTAAAAATGTATACTTGCTCTTAAGAAGGTGACCTCAAAAATTAAAAGTATAATTATTCGGCAAGGCGTGGTTGCTCACACCTGTAATCCCAGCACTTTGGGAGGCCAAGGCGGGTGGATTACAGTGTCACGAGTTCCAGACAAGCCTCTCCAATGTGGTGAAACCACATCTCTACTAAAAAATACAAAAATCAGCTGGGCGTAGTGGTGTGCGCCTGTAGTCCCAGCTATTCGGGAGGCTGAGGCAGGAGAATCGCTTGAACCTGAGAAGCAGAGGTTGCACTGAGCCGAGATCACCCCATGTACTCCAGTAGGTGACAGAGATTCCATCTCAAAAAAAAAAGTATAATTATTCAATCAAGAAACTGCTGTATTAATTTAAGGAAATGATAGTCTCATAAGTCAAATTTTGATCACATAATTTTAAGCTCCATTCTTTTCCATATACAGAAAACTACCTTAGGGAAAAAAGCTGGTGAAATGGGATCCCTCCTCTACCAAATTCTGCCTTCTAGAGCTAGGTAGGGAACTTTGCTTCACTCCAAAGTTCAAGTTTGGTTAAGTTCTTAGAACCCAAAGTGTGAAAATTTTACTAAGCAAAATTATTTAATTCTGTGTGTATATGAGGTTAAATAAAAATAAAACTTAGAAAAAAAATTATAAAATACCACCTCCAGGAATGTGTATAAATAAATACAAGTGTTATTATCAAGCACCATCAATTGTGTATTATTTAGTTATGCATAATTTTTTTTGAAGTTTTCCATTTGTAGTCATACAGAAATATACCATGTTAGAGTTAAGCGGGATAACACTTTGCTGGTATATCTTATTTTCAAGGAACTCTATTATGTTAAAAAATAGATTTTGTTCAGTATTGTTACAATCCGGGTCATGTTTTAACTGTACTAAAAGCCTTCCTCATTTCCTGCACTTCCTTTGCTTCCTGTATTGTTTACATGCATTTCTGCTATGGCCATCTATTGGGTACTATCCCAACTGGCACATTTTACAAATATGCTTTGACTTGTTCTCCTTTTCTATTCAAAAGCTATCACAAATCACTTCCCCTGACCTCATCTGCCCTCACACAATACATTTCGTTCTTATTTTTCTCAACTTACTTATAACTTTTCACTTCTCACTCTATAAATCCTGTCTGCAGTTAAAAACTTGATTTTACAGTTAATAGCAATTGAAATTTTCCTAGAGATTTTTTGTGTGTGTGAAAAGTCCTGCTAATGCCATTATATATTAGGTTGGCAGCTTCTACCCCTCATGAATAGTTCTTTTGGCATTCTAATAGATCACGTAGCTGAAACATTCAACAATTTTTGGCTTATCTTAAGGACATTTTTTTACTTTTTTTTTTCTGTTCAACATCCTCTCCTGAGATTCCCTTGTACACATTCTTACTTATTCTGATCTTCATGTTCCTTTTTTTTGTAATACTCTCTCTCAGTAGAATCAGATATTCCTCTTTAGAGCTCTTTAAATATTTAAAATATTAAGCTAGGACTTCAGTAATATCTCTGATTGATATTCTTTCCTCTTCTATCTTCAAATTGAAACGTATGGGCTTGTGTAATCATACCATCTCTCCAGCTATACTACTAGTTTCTTTCCCCTGGCTAAGATCTGTTTAGCCAGATCCAAACCCCCTTCCCAGTCAGTAACTGTCACAACTCCGACAAGGCCCATTCTGCTTCTGCTAATGAGCGAGCTTGTTCGGCGTTCATCTTCAACATGTTCTCATGTTACCAGCTCCCTCCAGTTCTGGGACCTGGGTAGGACAAGGGCAATCTCCATCTACATTAAAAGACATTTAGACCTTTCTCAGTGATAAGTATGGACAACCAAGCAAAGGTGCTTCTAGACTAATCTCAGTGGCAAGCAGAACTTTTCAAACTTCTCCACTAAATTAGAGACACCTGAACAAAGCCTCCAACATTCCCACCCCTAAACTCCCATTCAGGCTGCAACTTAAGTAGTGCTGTGCAAGCCCTGATTTCTTCAAAGTCTTCTTGAGGTTTTTGCCTATAAGTCATAGTGTATCCTCATTGATTTAATACAAAATTAAGGATTAATTACCACTGGGTAAAATTAAAGAATGTGCCATGTCTATACTGTGACTTTTATATACTTTGGTTTACTACTATAGAAATTGACAAATCATAAGAAGAACCTATTAAATTCTAAGGAGCCAGAAAGTCGTTTTCTCCAGTAAAATATGGTAACAAATGACATTTTGTTGAACAAGTTAGTTCAAAACTCTTTTTGTAGGTGCACAGAAAAAAAAGAATAATCAGTCATTGTTACTAGAATGCTTGTCATATTGGCAAAACTCTGTTTTTACTGATTATTATGTCTAACTCTTCCGAATCATGGGAAAAATTTATGAGTCTATCTATGAATAAAAAGAATGAGACACTCAGAAATGTGCAGCCCTGGTGTAACATAAGAAGCAGTGAAGTATGATGTAATACAAACAAAACAAAACAGACAAAAAAAGAGCAGAGTTTACTTTGCTTCGTTTTGTTTCAGCACAAGCATTTTAATACTCACTAGCTGTAGTCTTGAAATGGAACAGTTACTAGGTCACTACCCACAAACAGCCACAAATTGTACCCTATTAGTAACTCTCCATGCTAAACTCTAGAATTAGGAGATATTTTCAGCCTATGTATTTTATTAACTCACTATGAGCTACTATAAATTCCTCATTCCTTTTGCATTAACTATGATTGCAACAATGTTTTGCTAATGATCCCCATCATGATCTCAAAGATTTTTATTGCAGGAAGTGAAATTGATCTAAATAGAGTCGCTGTTCAAAACAATCCAGCTAGAAATGTCATGGGGAGAGGCCAGCTGGGCTGTTCAGGCTGGCCTCAGGATGACATTGCCTGTTAAGTCACATTATCCAAGGCTCATTCTTCAGTTTTGCAAGCCCAGAAACTTTATTTTGTCAAGGTGCCCAAGGTTGATCACACTCAGGGGACTAGGTTTGTGCCAACCCAATGCATAAGAGGCCAGTGTGTAAACGAGAATACTATTTTTCTCATTTGTAATGGGACTCGACTATTAAAGGGATAGAAACGTACGATAGGTAGCAAACACTATCTTCCCTTATAGGAAAGTCTTCATGGGAAGTCCATTATCATCTTTTCAGTTCAATAAACATTTATTAAACACCAAGAGTACAGGTCATTTTGATCCTAAGGATGTTTTGCATCTATAAACACTTTTATTAGAACTATACTGACACTGAGTTGTCACAGAGAGATATCATATCCAGAGCAAACTGCATTAAGCCAATTTACACCTTGACCAATTTTCTAAAATTTTTCTCTTCTGATTGGCAGATTCAACCATTTAGGAAAGACTGATGATCTATCTGCATTACCTACAAAGATCATCCAAGAGTCACAGTCACAAAGCCAGTCTCTGAATATGGTTCTTCAAAGAAATCTTATAACTCTCTGAACAGGTATGGAAATAATTGCATGTAATGCACATATGCTTTTTACTATTAGATTTTCTTATCAAGTAGTGATGTGAAAAGTTGAAATCTCCAGAGCTAGACCAATACTGCTCACTACCCAGTATCAGGGTATTACTAAAACGAATTCCTGAAAATTTTATAGCCAGTTTAACCTAACTTGCCCCATTCCCTGATAGCCTTATTAAGGGCCCAGCTGTAACTTATCTTGGCTATCTAGGTTTACCCATCTAGGTTTACCCATGCTTTGCTTCCTGCCGAATCTTTCTAGTTTACTTTCTGGAATTCCAATCCGGGTAGAGAGGGAGAGCCAGATAGTTACTCTTTCATCCTCCTGAAGCACTTCCATTCTTCTGAGATTCAAGAAAGACATTTACTACACTCCATCTCTCTCTCCTGTTGCTGTCATTTAGCCAACTCCCAAACACCTAACTTAATGCCTCTCAACACACACATTGTTCATTAAATGCCAGTATCTAGTCTCTTTCTCTCAACCCCAGATATGTCCATGGTCCTCCATGATCTCAATGTCCTCATGAACTCCTTTTCAACATCTCAGCCTCTTTTTCCATGATGACCTTCACTTCCACTCCACTTCATGCTTCCTTACCACGGCCAGACCCTGGATAATATTACTGCCTGCAATAGCTCCACATCTAAACAATGCATTCAAATATCCAACAACCTGGACAAGCAGCCTTCTACCCTGTTTCCATCATCCGGTTGCTACCTGCTTGTGCTCTTCTGGGACCTCCTAACTCTTGATCCTCCTGCTTTCTCCCTCTCTGCTAGCCCTCTTCTGTCTTCGTTTTCTTCCCTATCCAACTGAGATTTCACATTGCATCTCTTGTCTCTGTTCTCATAGCCCTTGTTCTATTGTTTTTCAGTCCAAAACCCCAACCCTGGAACAACCCTAGTGTGTGATTTTTCAATACCCATATCTGTGTTGTAAAATATTGCTGTAGAAAATCTCAAAATAGTGCATATCGATGGCACTATAAATTCATGGCCTCCAACTTCGATTGGGCATTTGGTATTGCCTGGCTCTCCAGAGTGTTTCAAGCCTTCTCACTTTTCTCTGTCTCTAACTTTGATATCTCTTCCCTCAGTCTCATGTTTTCTGTCGCAGAGAAAACAGAGGCATCAGCTGGGAAACTTCCCTCAGCTTCCCACAACTAAGCTAACACAGTTGCACATAGCCACATCCGTCCTTTTCTTTTCCTTCAGTCACAATGCAATAAGAATGCTTATCTCCTTTCAGGCCAATCCCTCTGATAGTGGTGGGTGTAGCCCTTTAACTTGGAGGGACTGCACTGCATCTATTTCCTTTTTTTTCTCCCGTGTCATCAACTTTTACCTCTCTACTGCTCTTCGCTGTTAGCATTTAAACATATGTAAGTCTCTGGCTATCATTCTTTCTTCCCCATATGGCTAGAAGCAACTTTTTTTTGTTTTTTGGTTTTTGGTATTTTTTTTGAGACAGAGTCTTGCTCTATCGCCAGGTGCCAGGCTGGAGTGCAGTGGCTCAATTTCGGCTCACTGCAATCTCCATCTCCTGGGTTCAAGCAATTCTCCTGCCTCAGCCTCCCGAGTAGCTGGGACTACAGGCGCATGCCACCACACCTAGCTAATTTTTGTATTTTTAAGTAGAGACAGGGTTTTACCACGTTGGCCAGGATGGTCTCAATCTCTTGACTTCGTGATCCACCTGCCTCGGCCTCCCAAAGTGCTGGGATTACAGGTGTGAGCCACCGTGCTTGGCCACAACTGTTTTTTTAAGAAGAGAAAAAGAAGGACAGTATCTTTTAGTTCAGGGTTATTTAACCTTTTCACTTGTTAAGAATTGTATTATGGTCTATAACATATTTTCTAGTGTTTAAAGCAAACTGCTTTTAAATGCTACAAAATTGCTCACCTGGAAAATTATTTACTACCTAGAATTCAAATATTTTACCAGTTCTTAATTGTTCAGCATTGTTTTCTTCTTTAAACTTTTAAATTACAAAATATACAAAAGGCATAAAACAAATGTATAGTTTAATGAATAACTATAAAACTAATATCCGCTTAACTGTCATTTAGATCAAGGAAATAACACTATCCTATATGTCCCTTCTAAATCGATCTTCTCACCCTTCTAGAGATAACCATCATCCTGAGTTTTATTATAATGATTCCTCACCTTTTCTTTATGGTGTAACTCTTTCTTTGTCCCTTCTGGCCCACTCTTTCTCTTCTGCATCCTGCTCCATCCAGTGGAAAGCTAGCTTGTATATCGACAGGTTCCTTTGGCCTCTGGCTTCCAGTTAGGTTTGGTCAATGCAGAGATCTGAAGGAGTAGAATGAGATAGGATATTTTCTTCCCCTGGCTCCTCTACTGCAGAATCTCCTGTCACCAACTGTATTGAGTTCTCTGGAGTAATAGAACTAACATGATGTGTGTATATGTATGTGTGTGTGTGTGTGTGTGTAGTGTGTGTGTGTGTAAATAGATATGTGTGTGTATACACACACAACACACACACACTACACACACACACACATATATATATAGAGAGAGAGAGAAAAATAGAGAGAGATATTTATTTTAAGAAATTGACTCATGCAATTGTGGAGACTCAAATAAATCCACAATCTGCAGGGTAGGCTGGCAGGCTGGAGACATAAGGAAAAGTTGCAATTTGAGTTCAAAGGCAGTCTCCTGGCAGAAATCCTTCTTGGTTGAGGGAGAATAATCTTTATTCTATTAAGGCCTTCGACTGATTTGATGAGTCACAATGACATTATGGAGGGTAATCTGCTTTATTCAAAGTCCACTGATTTAAGTGTTAATCTCATCCAAAAAATACCTTCACAGAAACAACCAAATATATGGACCCCGTGATCCAGCCATATTAGTCTGTTCTCATGCTGCTAATAAAGACATACCTGAGACCGTGTAATTTATAAAGGAAAGAGGTTTAATGGACTCACGATCACGGCAGAAGGTGACAGAGGAGCAAAGGCATGTCTTACATGGTAGTACACAAGAGAACATGTGCAGGAGAGCTGCCCTTTATAAAACCATCAGATCTCATGAGACTCATTCACTATCATGAGAACAGCATGGGAAAAACTCACCCTGTGATTCAGTTACCTCCCACGGGGTCCCTCTCATGACACATGAAGATTATGGGAGCTACAATTCAAGATGAGATTTTTGGGGGGACACAACCAAATCACATCATTCTACCCCTGGCACCTCCCAAATCTCATGTCCTCACATTTCAAAGCCAATCATGCTTTCCCAACAGTCCCCCAAAGTCTTAACTCATTTCAGCATTAACTTAAATGCCTACCAGTCCAAAATCTCATCTGAGATAAGGCAAGTCCCTTCTGCCTATGAGCCTGTAAAATCAAAAGCAAGTTAGTTACTTTCTAAATACAATGGGGGTACAGACATTGGGTAAACATACTGTTCCAAATGGGAAAAATTGGCCAAAATGAAGGGGCTACAGGCCTCATGCAAGTCCCAAAGCCAGTGGGGCAGTCAAATCTTAAAACTCTAAAATCATCTCTTTTGACTCCATGTCTCACATCAAGGTCACACTGATACAACAGGTAGGCTCCCATGGCCTTGGGCAGCTCTGCCCCTGTGGTTTTGCAGGGTATAACCCTACTCCCGGCTGCTTTCATGGACTGGCATTGAGTATCTGTGGTTTTTCCAGGTGCACTGTGCAAGCTGTTTTATGCTTTTACTTCCTCTTGAACACGTTGCTGCTTAGAAATTTCTTTTGGCAGATACCCTAAATCATCTCTTTCAAGTTCAAAGTTCCACAGATCTCTAGGGCAGGGGCAAAATGCTGCTAGTCTTTTTGCATAGCAAGAGTTACCTTTACTCCAGTTCCCAAAAAGTTCCTCATCTCCATCTGAGACCTCCTCAGCATGGACTACGTTGTCCATATCACTATCAGCATTTTGGTCAAAGCCATTCAACAAGTCTTTAGGAAGTTTCAAACTTCCCTGCATCTTCCTGTCATCTTCTGAGCCCTCCAAACTGTTTCAACCTCTACCTGTTACCCAGTTCCAAAGTTGCTTCCACATTTTTGTGTATCTTTACAGCAGCACCCCACTCTACTGGTACCAATTTATTGTATTAGTCTGTTCTTAGGCTGCTAATAAAGACATACCTGAAACTGTGTAATTTATACAGAAAAAGAGGTTTAATGGACTCACAATTTCATCTGGCTGGGGAGGCTTCACAATCATGGCAGAAGGTGAAGGAGGAGCAAAGGCATGTCTTACGTGGTGGCAGGCAAGAGAATGTATGCAGGGGAATTGCCCTTGATAAAGCCATCAGATATGGGACTCATTTACTATCATGAGAACAGCCTGGGAAAAACTTTCCCCCATGAGTCAATTACCTTCCACCAGGTCCCTCCTGTGACACATGGGAATTATGGGAGCTACAATTCAAGATGAGATTTGGGTGGGGACACAGCCAAACCATATCACCAGCCAAGCTGACACATAAAATTAACCATCACACCAACCAAAGGCCACATTTCTGTTGTTTTTTTGAGATGGAGTCTCGCTCTGTCACCCAGGCTGGAGTGCAGTGGTGTGATCGCAGCTCACTGCAGCCTCTGCCTCTCAGGTTCAACCAATTCTCTTGCCTCAGCCTCCTGAATAGCTGGGACTACTGGTGCAGACCACCATGCCCAGCTAATTTTTTGTATTTTTAGTAGAGATGGGGTTTCACCATGTTGGCCAGGCTGGTCTTGAACTCCTGACCTCAGGTGATCTGCCTGCCTCAGCCTCCCAAAGTGCTGGAATTACAGGTGTGAACCACCTCGCCCAGCCCAAAAGACCACATTTCTTATTAGACTTACCTTTCCATGCAACTCTTCAGGCCTAGGGATGGTTATGGCTCTGGGCTGTTACGAGCCTGAGGTCATGAACCATTCCTTGTAACTTTTCCTAAACTCTGCCCACGCCTTTTATTAAACAGTCCTTAATTATTCAGCTTAAGTATGCCAATACGCTTTCCAAGCATGCAATCCTAAACAGTATAATTGCCTGCTTTTGAATTTGACATAAGTGGAGTTATAGTGTGTACTTTCCTGTATCTTGCTTCCTTTGTTCCATGTTATTTACAGAAGCTTCATCCATATTGTTGTATGTAACAATTCATTCATCTTTGTTGCTGTATAGCATTCTAATACATGAATTTACTATGATTTAGTATCCATTCTAGTGTTGATGAATATATGTGTTGTTTCCTGATTTGGGCTATCATAAACAATGCTTCTAGGAACATTTTGATATATGCATATATATATACACATTTTCCTCTATGGTATATATGTAGGATTAGAATTACAACATCATAAAAAACGTGTATATTTAATTTAATGAGAGAATGCCAGACAATTTTCCAAAATGGTAGCTTCAATTTACACTGCACCCATAGTACACAGCGTTTCTGTTACTCTCTATCCTCACCAAAGTAACCGTCCTGTTATTTTCAAACTTTTGTATTTTTGCCAGTTCTGGTGGGCAGTGAGTCATCATGATTTTAATTTTCATTTCCCTGACAACAATAAGGTTGATTTTATTAGCCATTTGGATTTCTTTTTTTATGTGGTATCTGTTGAAATCTTTTTTCTCTATTTTACAGAGTGTTTTTTTTTTGATCTGAACAAATTCTTTTTGTATTCTAGATTTTAAATCTTTGTTAGCTGTATCTGTTGCATATGGTTTCTCATTCTGTAGTTTATCTTTTAATTTCATTATTTGCTGAACTGAAATTCTTTAGTTTAATGAAATCAATTTTATCAATATTTTCCTTTATAGGTAGAACTTTTTCTGACTTGTTAAATTCTTCCCTACCCTGAGATCATAACATTTTTTCTATATTATTTTAGTAGCTTTATATTTTGCCTCTCACATGTAGTTATTTAATCTACCTGCAAATAATTTTTATACATAACACAAAATAGGAGTACCATTTTCTTTTTCTCCATATGGATATTCCATTGTTTGAATTTCATTTTTTGAAAACAGTATCCTTTCCCTATGCTCTGCAGTGCCATCTATTTCATATGTTAAGTGTCAGTACATGCATGGACCTGTGCTTTCCTATTTGTCTACTTGGTTATCCTGTCAATACTATGCTGCCTTAATTATTTCACCTTTGAAAAATGTGTCTTGTCTTGGCCCTTTGCAATCAATTTTATAATTAGACCATCAAGTTCCACAAAGAAAAGAAGTTAAGATTTTAATTGTGATTTCATTTGTCTATGAATTAATATGGGATTTAGTTTTCCAAATTATAAACATAGTATATATATATCTCTTCACTTATATAAGTCTTCTTTAATGTTTTTTAATAATGTTTTATTCCTACATACTGGATATTTTTAAATGTTATTATGAAGAAAATATAAAGGAAACATATAAAGGGAATATAAATAGGAAAAAAAATCTATTTCCTATTTCATCTTCCACCTCTTTCTTGTTGGTATAAAAAAATACAGTTGATTTTTTTTTTTTTTTTTTGAAATTGATTTGCCTTCATAACTCTGCTAAGTCCCATTATTAATTCTAATAATTAAGACAAACTTCCTCAAAGTTTGTTAAAAATGATTCTTTCTTTCTTATTTATTTATTTATTGATATGGAGTCTCCCTCTGTCGCCAGGCTGGAGTGCAGTAGCACAATCTTGGCTCACTGCAACCTCCAACTCGTGGGTTCAAGCAATTCTCCTGCCTCAGCCTCCTGAATAGCTGGGATTCCAGGCGAGCACCACTAGGCCCAGCTAATTTTTGTATTTTTAGTAGAGGCAGGGTTTCACCATGTTAGTCAGACTGGTCTCAAACTCCTGACCTCCTGATCCACCCACCTCAACCTTCCAAAGTGCTGGGATTACAGGCATGAGCCACTGCGACCAGCCCCAATTCTTTCTTTCTTACATGCCATTCATTTCTCAACTCACTACAAACTAATTTTCCTCCTCCACCACTTCAGTCACACTGCTGTTTCAAGGTCACCAACAGCTCTCAAATTGCCCAATCCAAAGGACATTCCTCCGCTTTCTCAAGAGCTTACAGACCTTTCCCCCGTTTTGAAATGCCATCTTTTTTTCCTTCTATTACAAAACACTTTTGTTTTTTCAACTTCTCTGCTCCAGGATTACTTGTTCAGTCAGTCTCTTGCATGTTGATTTCTGAGGGTTCTGTCCTAGACTCTTTTCTCTTCTCTTGCTATACATCGTTCCTCCTGGAGCCCTTTCATCTGTTCTCATGACTTCAGTGATTGCCCCTACATTGATGATTCTCAGATTTCAAATTCTCAGATCCCATATTATTCTCCTGAGCATCGAGCCTGTGTATCCAATTGCCTAGACATCCCCAGCTGATCATTCCCCAGGAAGCTTAATAATAAAAATTCACTAACTTTATCTAAAAATATATATTTATGCAAACTCAGCATGTGTAGAACTTAAATTACCCAAGGAAAATATAAAAGGAAAATAAAATAGATATATAAAAAATCAGGGAAAAGAGATAAAATCATCATTTTCAGATGATATGATTGATTGTATGCCTGGGAGTCCCAAGAGAATCAACAAAAAAACCACTAAAACAAATTGAAAAATTAAGAAAATTGTCTGGGAACAAATGAATGAATTTATAATCTCTATATGTAAACAGCACCCACTTACAAACAATAGGAGAAAATATTTCACTTACAGTCATAAAACGGATAAAATCTCTTGGAATGCAACTAACTCGAAATGCATGAGATCTATATGAGGAAAACTTTAAACATTAATAAGAAAAGCAATTAAAAAAAACTGAACATGAAAAAGGCATTCCCTGTTTGCTCTAGTTACTATTAGGATAACAAATAAAATCTTCCTAAATTTAGGGGCTTAAAACAGCCATTTCATTTTGCTGACAAATTCTGTGGGTGAGAGGTTAGAACACAGTAGGAATGGCTCATCTCTGCTCCATGATGTCTGAGGCCTTAGGTGGGAAAACTCAAATGCCTTGTGGTGATTTCGAGGCTGGAATCATCTGGAGGCATCTTCACTTTCATGCCTGACAGCTGGTGCTTGCTGTTGGCTAGGACTTGAGCTGGGGCCGATACCCATATTCCCTACACATACCCTGCCCTTGTGGCTTCCTCACAGCATAGAGGCCTCAGGGTAGTTGGACAGCTTACATGGTGGCTTGGGGGTGCAGAAGTGGGTGTCCCAGTGAACAAGGAGAAAATTACATCACTTTTTGTAACCTAGCCTTAGAATTCACACGATGTCACTTCAGCTACATTCTACTGGTTACAACTCAGAGACAATATGGCTCTGGTTAAATGAGCAAGGACACAGACCCCATTTCTTGATGAGAGGAGTGTCATCTTACAGTCTCTTTTGAAAATGTAATCTGACAGACATGTTCTTGGATGAAACAGCTTGCCATCATGCGAATCTCAATTATTTATTAGTTAATATATAAATTTTCTGTGAATGTCCCCAACAACTTACATGTAATTGTCGTCTAGTACTTCAGCTTTCTTTGTTTAACCATAAAACTTAGTCATTATTCTTGTTCTAAAGGTCCATGTCTGTTTGAACTTATCCATGTGTTAATCACTCTCTTTTCTTATCATTCTTTCTCATATTCATTCTTCCTCCAAGGTTTCCTTGTCCCTAAAATTTCTCCTTTAGTAGTTCTTTCACAACTAGGGCCTAATAATGGAAATTCTTTTGATTTCTATATGAAAATAAACTTTTCATTTCACTTTTATTCTTGAATGATACCTTAGCTGAATATAGAGTTCTAAGATTCACTAATGCTAGCTTCTGATTTACATATTTGTATTAAAAAGTGCTTTTGCACTAAAATACCCTCAGGGTCAAAAGCAGTAGGGTTAAAATGGCAAAACCAAACTCTACATTGCCCTGCTATATTATACAAGTAACTTGATAAGACTTGTTTCTGATAGCAGGGATCTTATTGTCTCTTTAACATTAAAGCAGAAATATTAAATAAATATTAATAAAGGCATACTTTGCATACAAAATTTTACATATATATGCATATGTGTATGTGTGTTTATATAAAACAAAATCAATATTGTTGAAGATTTGGATAATGTATTCAGAGTTTCTGTTTAGATAAGTTGAGAAGGAGAGAAATTGTCCTCTTTTCTAGTTACTGAAAAACACATTAGAATTTAAGAATTTACTTAAAAGATGAAAGGAATGAGAAGGGAGAAAAGCAACGTAATTTATCTGTCTGATGTAAAGGAGATCTACCTTAGATTATCTGCTGATGTATTATATTAGTCTGTTCTTGCAAGCAATAAAGACATACCTGAGACTGAGTAATTTACAAAGAAAATAGATTTAATTGGCTCACAATTCTGCAGGCTGTACAGGATTCTGCCTCTGGGGAGACCTCAGGAAATTTCCAATCATGGCAGAAGGTGAAGGGGAAGCAGCAGGCACGTCTCACACGGCTGGAGCAGGAGGAAGGGAGGGAAGGGGGGAAGTGCTAGACACTTTTAACCAACGGGATCTCATGAGAACTCACTACCACAAGAACAGCAAGGGGAAAATCCACCCCCATGATCCAGTCACCTCCCACTGGGTCCCTCCTCCAACACTAGAAATTACAATTTGACATCAGATTTGGGTAGGGACACAAGTCCAGAACATATCAACTGAGCAGTTCCTCTAGGAAGTAAGTGAATCCTCTCCTTATTCAGGACGACTTCATAGCCTAATGGAATCAAATGGGACATTAAAGGATCTGTTACTAATCAGTCTAAAAGAAGGTCTGGGACATGGATTTTTGTTTTTACTGGGAGTGGGAGGAGGTCCATGGATATGTTTTAGGAATCGTTGAACCCCCAAACATTACAGGTAACATTTTGCCTTTCCTCCCTTTCTTCTCCCAGCATCCCTTACTTTCCTTACAGAAATAGAAAAGTAAGGAGATAGCTAAATCCTTTTGGAATATCAAAAAAGAAAATCTGGGAAAGTTTCTAAGTAATAAAAACACATGGAAAAACACTAGAAATATAATTCTATTGAGATGGATTTTGACCAACCCTTTTGGTGAGATGTCAGTTATTGTGTGCTTCTTGACAGTTATTAGCTGTAAAAAAAATCATTGAAAATGAAAAGGCTTCTCATATTGAAGTAAAAAACTGGGTAACTATTAGATGATAGTAAAATTTAATCTAGCTTATAATCATTATAGAGTTGGATTTAAAGCAAGCCCCCCCCCCAGATACTCAATTCATTTTTTTTTTACCAAGTTATATTATAGGAATGTACTTCATACATATTATTATCAGCTGACCTTTATTGAATTTTTAAAGAAAAAGTTTAATCACTAAGCTCTGTACATAAAACTGAAAAAGTTGAAAATCAGAAAACTTTCACTGTGATTAAACCACTAATATATTTTTAAGTGGTCATTGACATGCTAGTAACATGGAATTATTGAATTTCAATACTTAATTATATATCCTATGGTTTAAATTATGGTGTCCTCTCCAAAATTCATGTTGAAACTTTATCCCCAATGCAAGCATATTAAGAGATGTGGCCTTTGGCAGATGATTAAGTCATAAGTACTCCATCCTGGCTGGGCGTGGTGGCTCACACCTGTAATCCCAGCACTTTAGGAGGCTGAGGTGGGGGAATCCTTGAGCCCAGGAGCTTGAGACCAGCTTGGGCAACATGGCAAAATCCTATCTCTACAAGAAAATACAAAAAAAATCCCACAAAAAAACAAAAAACCAGGTGTGGTGGTGTGCGCCTGTAGTCCCACTACTTGGGAAGTAAAGGTGGGAGGGTCACTTGATCCTGGGAGTTTGAGGCTGCAGTGAGCTGAGATCTTGCCATTGTACTCCAGCACGGGTGACAGAGGGAGAGACTCTGTTTCCAAAAAAATTTAAAAAAAGTATTCTATCCTTATATATGAGATTCATACCCCTATAAAAAGGCTCAAGTTTGAAGGGTACACTCTCTTGGCCTCTGTCTCTTCCACCATCTGAAGGCACAGCATTCTTGCCTTCCAGAGGATGCAGCAATAAAGCACCATCTTGGAAGTGGAGACTGATCCTCACCAAATGCCAGTGCCTCAATCTTGGACTTCCCAGCCTTCAAAACTGTGAGAAATAAATTTCTGTTCTTTATAAATTACCCAGTCTCAGGTACCATGTTATAGCAGCACAAATGGACTAAGGTAATATATTTATATGGAAAATATTAAAGGGCTGGTTTTATCTCTTTAATGGATACTTTATTTTATTAATCAGTTAAGGAGACATATTTTATTTAAAACTATTTTTATATAGATTGACATAGAACATTCTATACATGAGTCTAAATAAAATAATTTTAAAAGTTAAGCGGAGAAAATTACTACCTCCCATCAACGATTGCATATTAATCTGTTTTGATTCCACAGAAAGATTTGCCATCTCCTTAGACCAACAGCTGCTACAGTCATGTGTCTGCCACATGTCCTTAGACTGTCTAATACCCAGAGCTAGTAGAATAGTTTATTTGGCATAAAAACAAACAGAAGGGTCAGACAGAGTGCTATTTTTCCAATGGAAGAATGTATACATTTTATAATACACAAGCATGAAAAATACTGCATTCAGGGATTGCAAATGAAAGAAAAACCTAAAGAAATGTAGAGAATAATGAAAACTATTTCCAAGATTAAAACCATCAGATCTCTGCCAAACTCTTTTTTCACTTACATCAACGTGAGACTCTGTACCTCTCTCTCTCTCTTTCTCTCTGTGTGTGTGTGAATGTGTGTGTGTGTGTGCAAAGTGAGGGAGACAATCTTCTGTCTGTGTATTTGTGTATCTGCATGCATGTTTGTCAGCGTTTGTGTGTGTTGTATCTTGAGAGTAGAATACAGGAAATGGGGCGATAGTGGTATAAAAGGAAGAAAAAAGTCCATTTCTATTGGAGTTTATCTTCCATTGTATAAGAAAAGAGAAATAAATTTTTATTAACAAAAACTTTGAACAATATGTAAAATAATTGAGTGATTAAATGTCTATAGCTTTTTAATTTTTATGAAACTATTTTATTATAAAAGAAATACATGTTTATTATTTTGTTTCAAATAAACAAATCCACCACCCACTGATAATCACTTAATATACAGCTTTCCAGATATTTTTATGAATATATGCGTACATATTTTTGTTGAATTTTTTTTAACTTTTTTTTCTTTTTTGAGATGGGCTATCCCTCTGGTTGCCCAGGCTGGAGTGCACTGGTGCAATCTTGGCCCACTGCAACCTCCACCTTCTGAGTTAAAGCAATTCTCCTGCCTCAGCCTCCCAAGTAGCTGGGACTACTGGCATGTACCACCATGCCCAGCTAATTTCTGTACTTTTAGTGGAGACGAGGTTTCATCATGTTGGCCAGGCTTGTCTCAAACTCATGACCTCAAGTGATTCACCCACCTCAGCCTTCCAAAATGCCGGGATTACAGGCATGAACCACCATGCCTGGCCCTAAATAACCCATTTTTTAAAAATGTAGCATGAAGTTAATAAATACTTTTTCATTGTATCCCTAATACATAGCACAGTGTAGAGTACATGATAGACATTCAGAATATACCTGTTAAGGAAATAGAGAACTACTTTGTGATTGTCTGTAAAAGTTCTTTGCCATTTTCCCTCATTTTGCATGTTTTTGTACTTACTTATTAATTAACAATGAAGTGAGGATTTTAGCCCTTTGTTAAATATGTTCCAAATACTGTTTTCCCCTGTTAATATTTAAACTTTCCTTTACCAAAAGAACAGAAAATAATACTCAAACATACAGTTAGACTTAGTCAAATGAAAAAGGGTTCTGATTTAATGCAAATGGCATTTTATAGCAAATTTTAAAGAAAGAAATGAAGTAAATGCAAAATACAGGAGTGAAGTGCTGAATGTTCCTCAGTAGAATTTTTGCTCTGTTTATGTTTTTGAAACAGAGTCTTGCTCTGTCACCCAGGCTGGAGTGTAACGGTGCAATCATTGCTCACTGCAGCCTCAAACTCATGGGCACAAGAAAACCTCTTTCTTAAACTTCCAAAGTCACTATAGGTGTGTGCCATCATGCCCAGCTGATTTAGAAAACAATTTTTTTTGGTAGGGCCGGGGTCTTGCTATGTTGCCCAGGCTTGTCTGGAACTCCTGGTCTCAAGTGGTGGTCCTGCCTTGACCTCCAAAAGTGCTGGGATTACAGGTGTGAGCCACTGCACCTGGCTTCTGACTATTTAAATATACACCAATGACTCATAGATGGTAGTGTAGAATATATCTAAGAGCAGCAAATTTTTGAGTTAGACAAACTTGGTTTTTATTTTCTTTCTGCCCCTGGGCAGCTGAGTGATAGGGGAAAGTCACTTGATGCTTCTGAGCGTCTGTAATTTGGGGACACTCCGGCCTCTCTCCCAGAGTTGTGCCTGGCAGTACTCTGCAAATGATCTCTATGTGAATTCTATCCTTTGATGGATATTTCCAAATTGGATATGTATTTTTAAATATGAGGAAAAACTACATATTTTTAAATATGAGGACAAACTACTTTTTGAGCCCCAGGATGTGCTGTGGGTCTCTGCCAAAAATTTGAAGGTAGCATGAAAAATTGCATGTGTTTGAATGTGTGTTGTGGTTTTGCCAGAATTTTTTTTAAACATCTGGGTTTTATGGGGTCATATTTTACTCCTCTTAGTGAGGAGGCTTCCCCCCCCCACCCCCACTGACTCTGTTGACTGAAAGCAAGTACTATGTGCTCTTAAGTTTCCCCTTGAGAGAATTTTGGTATCATGAAATGGAAGTATTAGTACAGTTTAAAATGGAAAAAGGTACTGAACACTCCCTTAAGGATTTAAATATACTCCATTAACTGTTGTTCAGTAAAAGTAATATCATCAAATGATTTAGTCCACTATTGTTGTTGCTGTTTTTTTCTAGAACATTACTGAATTAGAAATATAGCTTTTTGATTGCTGTGTATTGCCATCAATCTGTAAAACATATGAAGTGTTTCAGGCTTTTCAAATGTAACTGTTGTACAAAGTCTACATCTCATGGCAATTTTCACAAAGCGGTGTTTTCTCAGCCTGCAAATATTTATTCTGACACTGATATTACTTATAGGGACCTTCTAACATTTTGTCTAAGCACAAAAGCTTTTACTATTTTCTTGATATTAATTATAGACCTTTTGGAGGGGAATCTAGTTTATAAATTATTTTCTTGACAACTAGCTTAATACTATTTTCTTCCTAAACAGAGGATGCTTTCTCTTTGTCTTGCTAAGATAGGAATACTACAGATTTGGATTTAAGTGAGTGGGAATGAAGCTCAATACTAATATACTGTATGCTACCAGTATAGATGTTTTAGTTAAAATATTATTAAAACAATATGATAAAAATATTTTTATTAAAAAACAGTAGTTTTTTTGTTAGAAAAACTATTGATTAGCTTATTCTCTTGTTATCAAAGGTTTACAAAGCCCTCTTGGAGAAGCAGTTTCCTGTGGGCACCTGGTTAAATCTCCCAAGTTAGCAGAGTGTTTTTACTGCAATAAGACAGTGATTAACTGTGTCCCACTGACCACTGGCCTGATAAGGTAAGAGACTGACTCTGCCTCCAAAGAATTACTGCAGTTGCCACAATTTTCTGCTTTATATCAAGAGGTTAAGTAACCTTGGAATTAGAATTCTGGAATTTGTAGAATTTCAGAGTTATAAAGAACTTTGGAGATCATAACTCACGTTTTACAGATAAAGCACTGTAAAATAGTGTAAAATACACATGTGTTATTTGTTAATTAACTACTTAAAAATCTTTGTGGCCTTTGCTATATTGGGCTGTTTGAACATTAAGGAGTATCAGTAAACTGCAAAAATTATTTTTTTTAATTCTCATGATGTGGATTCTTTACCTCATCTAAGTAACTGAAGTGAGAAAAAGGAAAATATTTTAAGAAATAAAGATGAAAAATTATATGAATCTATATATGTGATAACATGGCTTAGAAATCTACTCATACCATACACTAGTACATGTAAAACTGGTGAAATCTGAATCAAGTCAGTGGATTATATCAATGTCAAGTTCCTGGTTTTGATATTGTATTATTGTTATGTAAGATGTAGTTATTGGGGCCAGGCACGGTGGCTCATGTCTGTAATCCCAGCACTTTGGGAGGCTAAGGTGGGCAGATCACTGAGGCCAGGAGTTTGAGACCAGCCTGGCCAACATGGTAAAATCCTGTCTCTAAAAAAAATTTTTTTAAAAAAATATAGTTATTGGGAGAAACTGCATGAAGGGTAAATGGGAACTCACTACTACTTTTGCAAATTCTTGTAATTGTATAATTATTCTACAATAAAAATTAAAAAATATGGATAGCTACTATGAAATTGTCTTATTGATATGATTAAATATTTATAAGCTATAGGTGGTTAGAATTTAATATAAAAATAATTACAACATGAGACACTGCTTTAGCTCTCAGCCCTTTGACCATTCCTCATGACTCCCTAACTGTTCATATTTTCAGAGTTTTTTTCTTGATGTTCTTCATAGAAAATTGATTAATATTCATGGTTTTGGGGGCCAGCTCTATGTTGAAGGCCCCAGATATTTATGTCTGGCTCAGATGTCCCATTCCAACTCCAACTCTTTACTAGATTGTTCTTGCTACATCCTTGCATGGTATCTGCCACAAAGTAGGCTTTCAAGAAATATTAGATGAATGAATGAATGAATAATAAATAAATAACTTTTCAAATATTCTTAAGATATTTGTACTTGAAAGTCCCAAAGTCTTATAGCAAAACAAAGCCATATTTCTTCCCACTACGCTCACCCACCAAACTTGCTCACTCTGGCAATTTCTGTACTTCTCCCATTTCTACTATTTTCCAACCCAAGCAAGCTTTAAAATGTAAGCTGCCTTGGACTCTTCCTTTACTTTCATTCACCATGTATATCTAAGCAGTTATCTCTTATGTCCATTTTCCTCTCAAATATTCTTTATATTTGTCCCTTCTATTCCATGTCTATGGCTATTGTGTTAGCATTTTGTTGTTGTTGTTGCTAAGTGTTTCTCATCTTTCCCCCTCCTCTTAGCCTTGATTTATCTTCAGTCTGTTTTGCACACTAATTCCCGTTCAGTGTTTCCCACTGGTCAGGTTACCAGACTAAGAGCATGATCGTAATCCTTGATGCTACCTGTGGAGTGCTCACTGTATACCAGGCACTGTGATACTTACTGTACGTGTATTATCTCATTTACTCTTTATGACAGCCCTGTGAAGTAGGCATCATTTATCCCTGTTTTAAAGATGAGAACATTGAAGGTACAAGAGATTTACAATGTGTCACATTTTTTAAAGTAGCAGAGCAAGGATATGAATTCAGGTTAGCCTGGTTACAATCATTATAAAACACTGTGCTCCTAAATATAAATTCATTTTGTTCCTTCATTAAAATATACCCAGCAGAACTCAACCTGGCAAAAACAGAAGCTCAATGAATCGCAGGTATTGGAAACACTTGATTAAATAAGTTGAACTGAGCAGGGTGCATGCTGAAAGCTCCCACTGACCTTCATGCCTGTCCATTTGTTCCAGCTCACAGCGCTCCACTTCCAGCCCTTTCAAATCTCAGAGAGATTTTATGGTTTTGTTGTTGCCCTCAGGTCATAAATGAATAGTCTTTTTTTTTTTTTTTTTTTAGTAATTGAGCTCAGTGTAATAAATAAATAATAATAATTTTGTTGTTGCTTTCAGGTCATAAATGAAGTCTTTTTTTTTTGTAAATGGAGTCCAGTTCAATGTGATAAACCAAATGTTAATCCCATTTCATTTAAAACTTCTTCCCATTCCCAGCTGAGTTTTGCCCCAGGCTTGGAAGTCTACAGTGGAGGAGTGAGGGAACTTTGCTCAGCTGCTTTCCTCTCCTAAGCTCCCCTTCTCCCTCATTAGTTTCTGCTTTTGGCCTCTTCAACGCTGCAAGAAGGAAGTAGAAAAGGTAACATGGAAAAAGCTCTTACTTAACTGCATGGTTATGACTGACATCTGTGCCCTTAGGAGTGGCAAATAACCCGAGGTTATTTGTCTCTTGGAAGCGTTCTGGGAGCCTTCTACTGTGTTTCTGGCCAGGTAACAATCTAGTCCCTGAGCTCCTAGGAGTCTGCCTGACACTGCCCCTTCAGCAGGAGTCTGCTGTGAGAATCTCAGACCGGCCCCCTTCACAGGTGCTTGCGTCAAGCCCACAGCTAGCTGTGAACTTAGCCTTCCCTCTCTTTACTCTTGACCGTAACATGCTCATTTCATTACAGCCCTACCGTTTTTGCTTATTTTCCTCTCCCACGTTTCCTACTCTCTGCCAATCTGAATGTAATTCCCATCTAATCTCAGTGCACAGCTTTTTCCACGAAGCATTGTCTTATTTACTCCTTCTCACAGTGATTTTCCCAAATGAAAGTGCCAAGCACTCTAGTCTGTACAAAAAGAGAAAAGGAGAAATCAGTTTTACTTAAGAAGCTTGAGTACATATATTACATAGTGACCCCAGGGAACACATCATTTTAACATTCCACGTAATTAAATATGAAGTAGACATAGGCACTTCTGCTGCTTACTGAAACACATGATTGCCTCAAGGAAATACACTTCTATAATTGTTTGAGCTGTGAGCTGCTTTTTTTTTTTTCATGGAATGTCATTTTCACTTGAAAGAATGGCTGAAAAAAACACCCAACTGTGGTTATACGGAGCTGGGTATTTGGCAGATATTTTCTCAAATGTAAAAGAAGCGAGTCTGTCATTTCATGAAAACAACTGACAGTGTTTATTGCCAATGATAAAATGAGCTTTAGAGCAAAGATTAGAACTTGGGAAAACTTGCATCCGGCATGATGAGCTTGACAATTTATGGTGGTTTTGTAGCTATAGGTATACATTCTTTGATACAGCTCCTTTCAAGAGGCGGAGGTTATTTTCCCTCCCCTTGATTGTAGAGTCAATTTTTTCTAATGACTAGAATATGGCTGAATTGATGAGCTATTGTACTGAGATTAGTTATAAAATGACTGTGGCTCCCATCTTGAGTGGACCGTCTTGTTCTCTCTCTCTCTGTGTCCCTCTTTCTTTCTCTCTCCCTGCCACCCCTCTTTCTTTCGAACTGCTCACCATGGGACAATCCACTAGGTTGTGAGGTGGCCCTGAGAGAGGGAAGCCAGCTGAGGACACACTCAAGCAGCCTCTGGAGAGGCCATGTGGTAAGGAACTGAGGCTTGCCAGCAACCATGGGAGTGAACTTGGGAATAGATCTTCTGAAGCAGCCGAAAGGCACATGAGTGAGCTTGGAATTGGACCATCTTTCAGTTGAGTCCTAAAATGACCACAACCCAGTCAACAGCTTGACTGCAAATCTTGAATGATTTCAAGCCAGAACCACCTAGCTAAGCCACTCTTGGATTCCTTACCCAAGGAAACCGTAAGGTAATAAAAGTTTATTGTTTTAAGTTGCTGAGTTAGGGGTAATTTGCCATGCAACAATAGATAATTAATATAACAGGTTTCTAATATTTAAAGCTTTTCTGATAAGAGCAGTGGTGACATTAGTAAAGATTGTTTTTTTGTTTTGGGGCTTTTTTGGGGGGCTTATAAAACTAAACATGTCAATGAAAGATCTTGAGAGAACCAATATTATTCAGATAATCAATAAACGATATTATAAAAGTATGCATTCGTAAATGAGCCACTCAAAGTGCAAGATAGATCTATACATTTTAATGTAACAGAGCATAAAAAGTTCATTGATACGGTGGCTAGTTGCAACTAATATTTAAGGAACTACCATTTTGTTTTGTTTTGTTTTGTTTTGTTTGGAGACAGGGTCTTCCTCTGTCCCCCAACTTGGAGTGGAGTGGTGCAATCCTAGCTCTTAGTTCACTGCAACTTTGGACTCCTAGATTCAGTGCTGCTCCCATCTCAGCCACCTGCACACTAGGCTAATTTTTTAAATTTGTTGTAGAGACAGAGTCTTGCTATGTTGCTTGGGCTGGTCTCGAACTCCTGGCCCCAAGCAATCCTCTTGCCTCGATTTCCCAAAGTACTGGGATTACAGGCATGAGACATAGTGCTAAGGCATCATCTGTTAAGTACTGCTGTAGGATCAAAGAGTAATGCCCACTGCTATCTGGAAAAACTGTTACAATACTCTTTTCTTTTACAATTACATATCGCTGTAAAGCAGGGTTTTCTTTATATATTTCACCCAAAACAATGTACTGCAACAGCTTAAATTCAGAAGCAGATATGAGGAACCAAATGTCTTCTATGGTACTAGACACTGAAGAGATTTGCTAAAATGAAAACAGTACCCCCAGCTTACTACATTTTTTATTTTAGAAAATAGTTATTTTTCATAGAAGATGTTATTATTGTTCATTTTAAATAAATTATATTAGTTTTATTTTACTATGTAAAAATTACCCCAACATTTAGCAGCTTACAACAGTTGATATTCATTATCTCAGTGTTTCTGTGGGTCAGAAGTCCAGGTGCAACTTAATTGGGTATCTCTGTCAGGGTCTCTCACAAAGCTATAATCATCAGTGGGGTGACAGTCATCTTAAGGCTTCACTGGGTGAGGATCTGTTTTTAAACTCACTGTATGGCTATTAACAAGACCCAGGTCCTCACTGCTATTGGCCAGAGACATTGGTTCCTTGCCACATGGATCTTTCCATAGGACAACTCTCAACATGGTAGCTGGTTTTCCTCAGAGAGAGAGATGGAGATTCAGAGAAAGAGCAAGACAGAAGCCACAGCCTTTTTGTAACCTACTGTCTGAAGTAACATTCCATCATTTCTGCTGTATTCAAGGGAATGAATAAGTCCAGCCCACACTCAAGGGAAGTGGATTACACCAGGGCAGGGTGTAATCCACTGGAAGACCAGGAGGCAGGGATCATTGGGCCATCAAGAAGCTGCATATCATATGAATTAACAAATATTGCATATATTTCTCAGTGTTTGTTTCTAATAAGATAATTGTAAATAGATGCAACTCACATAAACAGAAGCTATTAGGGTGTTCTCAACAATGTATAAAAGTGTAAACATGTGTGTTTGTTTTTGAGACAGGGTCTCACTCTATCTCGCACACTGGAGTGCAGTGACATGATCTCCGCTCACTGCAACCTCTACCTCCCGGGTTCAAGCGATTCTCCTGTCTCAGTCACCCAAGTAGCTGGGAGTACAGGTGCACACCACCACACCCAGCTAATCTTTGTATTTGTAGTAGAGATCGGGTTTTACCATGTTGGCCAGGCCGGTCTCAAACTCCTGCCCTCCCTGGTAGAAAGGGGAGGGCAGAGAGCTGTTCTTGTGTCTGTTTCTTTTTAATTGACTTCAGTTCAAAATAATTCTTATGTCGAAGTGGCACATTCTTCAATCCTTCACATGTAAGAATTATTTTTGTACAAAGTAATTTAGAAATCTCTAAGATAATTGGTTGGTATTGGTTAAAAATAAATTTAGTTTCATGGAAATTTTAGATAAATTCACACAGCGAATTATGTCATGTCCGGGCTCCCTCCTAAAGAGGTATGTATCATCATCAACTCACTGGCAGTGTTGGGTTAAAAGAAAGGGTGGGATGTATCCTTTAGCATTTTTATTTTTAGCACTGTTGAGTGAACAACACTTTTTTATAATTACGTAGAGTTACAAAAAATGACCAGTTTTCTTTTTCATTATGTTTGAACATTGTTGGTTTGACCAAGGAGATTTGCTTAAGTAGCCAGGTAATTAAGTAATATACTCTAAGACCATGGCTGAAGGGATTAAAATACAAAATCTATACTTTTAGTCATGCTCTGCAGAGGTTACAGTCTAAGTAGATAAATTTAAGACTTCTAACTAAAGATCATAACAATAGTTGGAACTTATATATACATATATACATACCATATATATGGACTGTATATATATACTTAAAATGTATTTAATACTTATTTATTTGCCTTTTTTTGAGACAATTTCTTGTTCTCTTTCCCAGGCTGGAGTGTACTGCTGCGAGCATGGGTCACTGCAGCCACAACTTCCTGGGCTCAAGCGTTCCTCCCACCTCAGCCTCCAGAGTAGCTAGGACTACAAGTGCGTGACACCACACCAGGCTAATTTTTCCCATTGCAAAGCCCATATCATCACAACTAAGACCAGTAGTAACCACTTCAAGCTGGCTGAGTTTCCCTTTAAAAGGACCCCATTAATCTTCAAAATGATCCTAACTTTCTAGCATAAGATTTCCCTGGCTCACTTTGTGCTTCTCCTGCCCCAGACTTGGTATCACATATTTCTTTAAGGAGTCCTGCTTCATTGTACTGAGAAATGCTATTAAAGCCCAGAATTTAGATACTAGGGTGCTCTTTTCTACTGGGTTGGCCATGATTCTAGCCATTTCTGCCTGTACATGTAGGAAAAATATAATCTTAAAAATCATGAGTTCATGATGATATTCCAATTCTGTTTAACATTACAGTGTTTTACATTGTTCTTTGGTTTTCTTTTTAAAAAAAACTTTTATTTTAGTGGTTCATGTGTAGGTTTGTTATCTAGGTAAACCCATGTCATGGGAGTTTGGTGTACAGATTATTTCATTACCCGGGTATTAAGCATAGTACCCAATATTTTTTCTCATCCTCTTTCTCCTTCCAAACTTCACTCTCAAGAAAGCCCCAGTCTCTGTTGTTCCCTGTCTTGTTTGTTTGTGTCTACGTATTCTCGTTGTTTAGCACTCATTTATAAGTGAGAACATGTAGTATTTGGTTTTCTGTTCCTGAATTATTTTGCTCAGGATAATGGCCTTCAGCTCCATCCATGCTGCTGCAAAAAACATGATATTATTCTTTTTTATGGCTGCATAGTATTCCATGGTGTGTATATACTACATTTTATTTATCTAGTATCTCACTGTGGTTTTGATTTGCATTTCTCTAATTATTAGTGATATTGAACATTTTTTCATATGCTTTGTGGCTGCTAGCATGTCTTCTAACTGGGTCTTTTCTTCCCTTACAATGAAATTTTTGATTGCCAGAGATCTTTGGCAAAGTCCTAGAGAATGCCTCTTTTCCCTTTTTTGTTTTGCTTTCTGTGGAAGGGCTATCCTAGTTGTATAGCTAATTTGTGCTCGCTGCCTTAGAAAGTTTAGGAGGACTACTTAAGGCTTATCTTTTCATCACATCTACTCCTAATCCCTGTGAAATGTGGGCTCAAGGATAGAGCTGAGGGACCAGGCTGTGCTCAGAGTCACGCCTCTCCCCTGATTATTAAGGCCATGCTACCAGATTGGATTTGTCAGAGTGGGATGCCTTACTGAATCTGAGTTACCCACCCAGGAGGGTCCTGCAGTCTCATTCATGTAAGCTTTCATCAGGTTTTTCCTTCAGTTCTCCAACATCAGGACCTGAGTCTTTAACAGTAGATGTTGCGACTTCTGCACACTCCATTGATTCATATAAAACTTTTCACTAGTCTCTGAGCAAAGTGGTACATAATCATACTTTCAATTCATGACATAAACCTGGTATTTAATTAATTAGACATAAGTGAACAATCTTATGGAAATAATATTTCCTAGTTTTTTGGTTTTTTTTTTAACGGAGCATTTTGGGTTTTTGTTGTTGTTGTTGTTTTTTTACTACTGGATTACTTTCTAAGTCTCATTTGTATACATATAACCTTGGATGCTTATAAACTATATTGTTTTACATAATTTTACATTTTACAAATGTAATGAACAGATACTTTTCCATAGTCTTGAGGTAACAATCATTTGATGAATGTTGGGTATTTGAATTAGTTCCATTCTATACTATTCAGAATAGCCCTGCTTTAACGATCACTATAAAAACTATTATTGGCCAGGCTTGGTGGCTCAGGCCTGTAATCCCAGCACTTTGGGCGGCTGAGGCAGGTGGATCACCTGAGGTCAGGAGTTCAAGACCAGCCTGGCCAACATGGTGAAACCCCACCTTTACTAAAAATACAAAAATTAGCTGGGCGTGGTGGCTGGCGCCTGTAATCCCAGCTACTTGGGAGGCTTAGGCAGGAGAATCACTTGAACCCAGGAGACAGAGGTTGCAGTGAGCCAAGATCATGCCACTGTACTCCAGCCTGGGTGATAGAATGAGACTCTGTCTCAAAACAAACAAACAAAAAACCTATTACTGAGGATTGACGTTTGATATTGATAATACCAATGTATTCATACTGATACTTTTAGAGTGCTTTCAAAACATTCCTAAATCAGAGTCGTTAAGGGAATTAAAAAAGATAAATGATGTTAACTTAGCCCCTAGCACAGTTACTAGTACTTAGACTTTAATCTCTATTAGTTCTCTTCCTCCAGATAATGGATTTGACCTACTGATCCTCATTGGGGAAGCAAAAACAATCTGTTCAGAAGTCTTTCTGAATTCACTGCTGGTGTTTCTTTTCTATTTGGCATCACATATAAAGCATTTCTTTTAAAGCACATGCCAATTTTTTTCAAAGGGACCTTTGTTCTCAGGTGATCCATTATTTGTGGAATCACTGCAGAATTTGGGACAAATTTCAACTTATATCATAGAACTCCTCAGTGTACTTTATTGTTCAGTCCCCTCACTCCTTCCCTTATGGCTCCAAGCACATTCTTCCTCCTCTCACTGCCAGAGTGGTTTCAGAAGATTCTGTAGTAAGTTCTCAGAAGTCTATTGTGCAGTAACAAAGAATTCCAGCAGTGAGCTGTGAGTTCTGTCTTTGCTGGCTTTCCCAAGTGGAAGGCTACACTCATCCTTCACTAATGGCAGACTAGGACAAGCATTTTCCAGGCCTGCAAGCTTGTTAAGCACTAGGAACCCAAGCAAGAACTCACCATGTCCATCAAACCTGTTGGGTGGATATGTGGGCAGGTGTTGAAGAATTTTTCTGGAAGAAGTACACACAATCTTTTGTAAAGAGGGTATGGGTGTGGGAACAACTGGGAATAAGATCCCCTAGAGTTTCTTTACTTTCCCAGTCATCTAGGAATTTGATTCAGTGTTTCGTGTTCTTTTGAGTCGTTTAGGTGATGTTTTCAAAGGTTTTTTTTTTTTTCTAAACTTTTTTTGTCTTAGTCGAGGGGATCCAGAAAGTAATCATGGACCTTGTAGATGAGTTTAAAGATGAATTTCCCACCATCCTAAGATTATCACAGTCTAATCAGATAAGGTGATTTTATAACCTTCAAAAAGAATACAAAAATTATATTCTATTTTTAGTATTGTACCAATTATTTAATACTTGATTTTGAGATCAGTGCTCAAACTTAAGAAAATATTAATTTTGCCTCGGAAAAACAAATTTCAAATATTACTTATTAGGAGGGGTCTATGGGAAGCAGAGAGATTGTGGACCAAGAAGTGAGGTAAATCAAGAATTAAGTTTAAAGACAATCACTATGTCATTAGGTTAAAAACCTGGCAATCTCTCATAGCTACAATTGCAATGTAAAATCAGAAAAATACCTAAGATATTCTTCAGCAAAAATCTATGTCAATTAAATCAGTGCAAAAACTTGAGATAAATTGTAACAATGGAATGATAAATACAAGATGGATGTGTGTTTTAATACTGAAAGAAAACAGTAGTATCAATTTAAACAAAGTATACATGTATATATTGTAAACTTCTGTTCCAAAAAGGATTTGAAACAGATAAAATATTGGGAGTGAAGCAGGAGTGAGGTATATATTTTGAAGAGACATAAAGTCAGGAAAAAGTAATATCTGTTTAGGGAACACATGTAACCTAATTTACTCAAAGGTTCACAGCCCTTAATGGAAAAATGTGGTTCGGTTATTTTGATCACAGTTGGAATAAATATTCTGTGAGGGTACATGGTACAGGGACAATCCTCTTATCCAGAAGTCAGACTCTGGGCAATGTCAAACATGAGGTACATAGCCAAAACCTGGAAGTTAACAAAAAGCACTCTGAGTAACACAGTAATCACAAAGTATACACATTTCATCCCAAAGGAGAGGTGACAGAGCTACCTTTAACCATGCATGCAGACAACCCGCCATTAGACATTTACTAGACATCTCACTATTGCTTGGGACTGGAGAGAAGAAATACAGACATAAATAAGATGCGATCCATTCTGCCAATGAGCTTAATCAAATGGAGGTAAGAGTTGTAAACGAGTAATTGCATTAGAATAAGGTAACTGTTATACCTCTATATCTAATTTTGAGGAGTCATTGACTCTACTAAGGAATGTCAGAGAAGGCTTCATGGAGGAAGGATGCTTTTAAGTTGGGTTCCAAAGGATGAATACTAGTGTTCAAGGTAAAGAAAAGGGTGGGAACAGTGGGTAGGGGCCGGAAGCATATTCCATTGGCAGTGTGGGTTAGGCCCAAAAGTAGGAAACAGCATAGTATGTTTCCAAAATGTCAAATAAATGTAAATTAAAGGCATGTAGGATAGAGGGGTTGAGGCAGGAAATAGTAGAAAATAGGAAATGTAACCAGGAGTTACGATGTGGAGGTCTTTGTATGCCATGTGGAACAGACTGGACTTTCCTGTATATGTAACACAGATATCAGTCACAGAAAGGGTTTGGTCTTGGAAATAACATTCAGTTTGCACATTGAAAATACTTCTTTAGTGGTAATGAAGTCTGAATGGAGGCAGAGCTTCTAGGAATATTTTGTTGCAAATGACAGCTAAGAACAAGGACATTAACACTGGGAATAGAAAGAATGAGTTGAACACAAGAGATATTAAGCGTATTTTGAAACTGACAGTGTGGGATGAAAAATATGTAGAGGCTGAGGAAGATTTTGGATTTCATGGGTGGCTAGAAGATTCTGGATTTCATGGGTGGCTAGTTAATAGGATCACTAGGACCCAAGATAAGATGAGGAAGAGCAGCTTTGGAGATAATGAGTTGGATTGGATTGCAGTTTAAGAGGTCATGCTACATCCTGTCCAAGCCTTGGAGTTGAGTTATAAATTGCATATGTAGGTTGGAAGCGCAAAGGAAGCCCAGGCTGAGGATGTATATTTGGGAGTCATCAGTGTATAGTATGTTGTTATAGTGTATAGTTAAACCATGTGTTTAACTAACTGTAGTGCACATTTAAACCTAAATGACAATCATCACTGCTCAAGAAGATTGTGTAGTAACATGAGGGCATAGGATAGAGCCCCCAACAATGCCATTGTTTAAAGGGGTTAACAGAGAATCAGGAAAGAGCTGAATGAAGAGAATGAAATTCTATGAAAGCCACAGAAGTGGAGAGAAAAAGGAGAGAGGAATTGGCAGCAGTCAGAATCCTCAAAGATGTCAGGTACGAGGTACGTTTTTGAAAGTTATTTTTCATGTCAGTAAAAATTTAGCCAACACTAAGTGGGTAAAATTTTAGTTCCCTAGAAAATTTACTTATGTGGAACCCCTCATTCACCAATAATGCTTGCTGTGTATTTAAACTCTTGTTTAGCAAAAATAATTTTCTGTTCTTTGATCTGAATAGGAGGTAATTGTTAATACACACAGATGATTCAAATCACTGAGCTCATACATTTCTAAAATTAACCAATAGGCATTCTTGTTTACCATTTAATCAGATGAGTTTTAACTCTCAGGACCTGCTGAACTCCCTTAGCTAGAGTAGAGTTCTGAGACTTGTGGAATGGACACCAGATGGTACAATAGAAGACAATACTGATTTAGCCTATAAGACAATAGCCCTGGGGGAAGTGGACATTCCCAGTGTCAGTCATCACAGGAAGAGGCGGGCATATTAGATACAGGACACCAGAATGCAGAAGGTTGGCCTTTGGCTGTCAGGGGAAGCAACTTTGCTTTCTGCCTTTGGCTGGCCCTCTCTTGGGTCTAGTGTTTGAGGAGGGGTGACACTGAAGTGTAGGAGTCTGCAGGCACAGTGGTAAGATGGCAGGCTGATGCTGGTCAGATCAGCTAAGCAGGAGAGATAAGGCTTAGAGTTTCTGAGAGCAAACTGGGTTTTCTAATACTGTATCTTAGACTTGGCATCCAGTTGCTCCCCCTCTTTGCATTCCCCTAGCCTTGGTATAAAGTTTTTTGAAACATTGGAGGCAATTTTTGGCTATGCTCTGGAGTAGGAAGGAAAGAGATGTCAAATAGCTCAGGCCATCACAGCAGAAATTATTGAGAAAGCCTCAGGGTGAATCCTAGGAAGCCGGAGACAGGCGTGGAAAATCTCATTATGTTTTTCAGGTTTTGATCCTCCCACCACTGCTGAAATCAGAGAAACTGGGGTTTTAATTAATCAAATAAATGGTAACTTCATTCATTCATTTCTATTTTCTGAATAGCTTCATTATCACTAGAACTGTAAGCATGGTTTATGATGACATCAATTGATATTGTGATCCCAAAAGATAAAGCTCTGAGTTCCTATTTCCAACTAATTGAAGTCATTTACTTATAGACCTTTGCCCAACTCAGAGAGGAACATAAAGTTAATTAGTTACTTTATTTCTCATTTTCAAAACACTTGACATTGCTCTTTTCCCACCATTTCCTTTGAAGAATGTGTTACTGAGATTGGCAAGAAACTTGAGTAGTTAGGGGATATTTTCATGTATTTGAAGTTATTTGCTCTTCAAATACAAATTATGTGGAAAACATTACTTATACTCAATTGTTAGCCAGATTATTTTTAAAAGGTTAGATTGTAAGTGCTGCAAATTTTTTAATTTCCAGGATAATCCATACTTCTCAAAAACACAGTGGAAGGAATGGTTTTAAAAATTCTTAGATGGCTTTATTAATTGGGTTGTATCTTAAATCTCTAAATTTTGTGATTAGTATTTAAATCTTTTCCTCCCCAGGCATGTATTTATTTAGGAAAAGGCCATTTTGCTGGCCTAGAACAAAAAAAGATTTGATGGGAGTGATGATGGAATTTTTGTAGAGGAATATACGTAGAATACAATAAGAATAATGATTACTAAATTGTTCTTTCTGGATAAAAATTTTGAAGGAAAGTTTCTTTTTAAGGCTGGGAAAGTTAATTTTATTTCATTTAATTAATTAATGTATTTTGAGAAGGAGTCTCACTCTGTCACAGAGGCTGAAGTGCAATGGCACAATCTCTGCTCACTGCAACCTCTGCCTCCCGGGTTCAAGCGATTCTCCTGCCTCAGCCTCCCAAGTAGCTGGGACTACAGGTACCTGCCACCATGCCCGGCTAATTTTTGTATTTTTAGTAGAGACAGAGTTTCACCATGTTGGCCAGTCTGGTCTCAAACTCCTGACCTCAAGTGATCTACTCACCTTGGCCTCCCAAAGTGCTGGGATTACAGATGTGAGCCATGGTCCCTGGCCAGAAAGTTAATTTTAGAATCTTGTCTTGAGATGATAGCTTCTGAGGTCCAGTTCTATCCATCCCTTCAGACCAGATTCCAGTAGCCTTAGTATCTACTTCCTTAGTAAAGAGTAATTTTTAAAGGTTTACACTTGCAAATTTCAAAAGATTTCCATATGATGAATTTAAAATTGTAAACCTTTATATTTAACAAAGAAATCTGTACTACAATTGGGTTTCTAAAAATTTTTCATTCAGATGCTCTTTCTTGGAATAAGATAAAAGTATTTTATAATAAATAGGGCCAATTTTTATGAATTTTTAAATATGAAAGATGATTATATCTTTTTTCTGTTATTTTGAACTTAACCACATACTACAAAATAGGAGGTTGTAGACAGGACATATTAGAATCCATGCCAAAAATTTTGGAGTTTTACGTACTTAGATGTACTTTTCTGAATTCTCTATGCTTTTGTTGTGTTGTTGGTTATTGTTAACGTGTGACAAAAACTGCTAAGAAGGCACCATTAATGTTTGGAATTTACCTGTAAAGGCATTGAGGTTTCTGAACATAATGAGACTAGGACTGTCACTAGAATGCTAATTCAATTATATTTTTGTCTTTGGTGAGTTTTTCCTTGTGGAGCATTATCATTATTGTGAAAGTTATAGAGTTGTGTACTGAAAACTTTCTGGGTGGTTTCTAATGTCATATTTGGAATATTTCTTTGATGTTTCTCAAGATTAATTTGTTGTATTTTCTGATGCTCTTCATTCATTCATTCTGACAAAGATAGACTGCCTATTACATGCTAGACACTGCTTAGGCGCTGGGGAAAAAGAAGGGAGCTAAATGGATTTAAAACACTGCTGTCATACAAATTATATCCCAGTCAAGTAAAAAACAATGAACAAGGAAAATAAACAATATAGTATATTAGTGCTAAGTGTTACAGAGAAGAAAAAATATAGCAGAGAAGGGATGCAAAATAGAGGTGCAGGGATAAGGAGCACAACTGACGCTTTGGGTAGAGTAATCAAAAAAAGTCTTAGTGAGGAAGCGATTCTTGAATGCAGATGTGAAGGAAGTGAGGAAGTGAACCTTGGGATGCTTGAGGAATCAAATGGCTGAGCTAGTGCAAAATCCCAGACACCTGAAAAGTTCAACAAGTAATGGGAAGGGAAGGGAAGAGAAAAAGATGAGGCTGAACAGGTGAGGAAAAGACTGAGGTCTTTTCTTTACCTTTGTAGGGCCTTGGGCTTTTACACTGAGAGCAACTAGAAGCCACTGAAACAGCTGAGTAGAAGGAAAATATGATCTGACACAAGTTTTAATTAGGTGTCTCTGGCTGGTGTACTGATAAACAGAATGGCAATAGGCAAGGGTGGCAGCAGAGAAACCACTTAGGAGGCGAACTCACTGATCTGGAAAAGAGATGATGGTAGAATTCAAACATAATAGACTGGGTCTGTACTGGGGGTGATGAGAAGCGGTCAAACTCTGGGACAAGGTAGAGAAAGAATTTAGTAAGATTTCTGACAAGCTAGTTTAATAGATACAGAATATTAAAGTTCAGCATTATAATTGTCATTGACAAAGAAATGGGCATGGTGTAGCAAAAAGAAAATAAAAAAAGAAAAAGAAGGTACGTATTTAAAGAGTAGAGCTCAAATGGAGAAACCAGTTAAGAAGAATTCTTGTTTACTTTTGGAAGAGCTCTTTAAAAATTCAGTGCACATTGGGTGCAGTGTACACTGCTCCGGTGATGCGTGCAGCAAAATCTAAGAAATTACCACAAAAGAATGTATTCATGTAGCCAAACACCACCTGTTCCCAAAAACCTATTGAAATTAAAAAAAAAAATTAAAACAAGTAAAAATTCAGTGCACAAAATATATAAATCCAGGAGGAAAATGAAACATTTGTATCTTTTGGCTGGTTACTTCAATTCTTGATATTTATCCCAAAGGAAAAGATATATATATAAAGATTTAAGGGCTGGGCACGGTGGCTCACACCTGTAATCCCAGCACTTTGGGAGGCTGAGGTCAGGAGTTCGAGATCAGCCTGGTCAGCATGGTGAAACCCCATCTCTACTAAAAATACAAAATTAGCCAGGCGTGGTGGTGCTCGCTTGTAATCCCAGTTACTCAGGAGGCTGAGGCAGAAGAATAGCTTGAACCTGGGAGGCAGAGGTTGCAGTGAGCTGAGATTGTGCCATTACACTCCAACTTGGGCCACAAGAATGAAATTCCATTACCAAAAAACAAACAAACAAACAAAAAAGATTTAAGTACATGGCAGGGAATTCAAGGGGTTTCGTGGGGGGACAGAATTATTGGACATTGAATATACGCAGGACACCAGGCACAATGTAGTTATGCAGTAGTCAGTCTCTACCAGAAGTAGCTTTAATAATGCATTGGAGAATTACACATCAGTTTATTTTCAAAGGCCTATTTTTCAGAAAAGAGAACCTGTGCAGAAAACATCCAAAATCAGGATGGCTATTGCTTTAGCCAAGATTAATCGAGAAACATTAATTCGAGGATTAAACAGCATATCCAGATCCTCCAAATCAGTGGCCAAACTTCTGCATCCTTGGCTTGCATGCAGACTTTTAGAGCTAAGGCACATATCTGCTGTCTGCTGAGGGAAGTTAATGCCCCTCGGCAACCCCTTTGTAACATGCAGGTAAGGGAATACTGCATATGCACAAGGACCCCTTTTAAAGAAACTGTTTTGAATTTGCAAAATTTGAAAAGTAAAATGTAGTGAACTTGATTTTCTATGTGTAAAACAAATATACTCGGATAAGAGAAATGAATGGTTGGGTCTTTTTAAAATATAGTATAATCTTTGGTTTAAATAAGTTTGAAAGGAAAAGCAATGTGGATTTTCTTCTACCTTACTGTTTAATTGAACTGTATGAAACTGTCCATTTCAAATGGTGCAACTTAAATATATGCATGCAAATTACCATTTATGTTAAATCTAACAGAAATCCTACAACTAGCCTTAAGAATTGTATTTTATTTTTTTCCTCATAACTTTGTTATGTTTCCAAGATAACTTTTGTTTGCCATAATATATTGAGGATATTTACCTATAAATTCAAGTTATATTTTCTACATTGTCTTATTGAGGCTCTGTTATATTTTGTTGAGGATAACAACTCTTAAAAAACTTTTTTGGAGCCAATTTTTTGTTTTCTAAACTTTGAGTTTTTCAATATGAGCATTATACAAAGCATCCTAAATTTCACTACAAAAGATTCAGAATTTTGCAAGTCTGGCATGTAAACTCCAGGATGAATTAATTTGAACTCTTTGTTGAAGGAGAAGAAAATGAGGCTCAAATTGAATTAAACCAAAAAAGAAGATGACTGAGCTCTGGTAAACAATCCAGAGCTGTTAAGATTCCCGACATAGCTGGATGCTGGTATTCAAAGGAGACCCGGATCCTTTCTCGCTTTTGCTCCTGTTCTTGGTTCTGCTTTCTCTCTTGACGCCATTATTAGGCTGGCTTTCCCCTCGAAGTTGCAATATAATTTGCAGCTGTTCCTTGGCTATGTTCTTCCAGGTTCAATTCCAGCAGAAAAAAAAAGAGAGAGGGAAAACCTCTGACCCCTCACCCCTGGCAAAGTCTCCAGGTTCACTCCAAGAGTACAGCTTATGTTCTCAGTCCTTACCTCTAAACCAAGGACACCAGATGCACTGATTGGCCTGGAATTTGATTACTTGCTTATCCCTAGAGCTGGGGTTGCAGCCCCATCCAGATCACATGAACTGAGAGTGGTGTGGAACGGGGGAATCCGCAAACAAAAATCTGGGTTGCTTTAAGATGGTGAGAAAATGGATGCTGGTCGGCTAAAATCAACAAGTACCCTTCATGTAGGAGTCTCTCTTTAATCAAAGATTTTGCCATTTCTAGAAAGCATCATATATTTCAGCTACAAATTGCCTGAAAGCAGCATTTATAAAAGGCTCTTTTATAATATCTGATGTCTGAGAAAGTAAAAAATGGTTTGTGTTTGCTAACCATGGATTCTTTATGAACTACAAGCCTTATTCCTGTATCTTTAGATCATTAAAAAGAAACACAGCTGTGGCTCATGTCTGTAATTCCAGCTCTTTGGGAGGCCGAGGTGGGTGGATCATTTGAGGTCAGGAGTTTCAGACTAGCCTGGCCAGCATGGCAAAAACCCATCTCTACTAAAAATACAAAATTAGCCAGCATGGTGGTGCACCTGTAGTCTCAGCTACTCAGGAGGCTGAGACAGGAGAATCACTTGAACCTAGGAGGCAGAGGTTGCAGTGAGTCAAGATTGCACCACTGCACTCTAGTTTGGGCAACAGAGCAAGACTCTATCTCAAAAAAAAAAAGATGAACTATATTATCTTAAATCCCCACTGAAATATCTTTCTAAACCTAATATTTTGATGTTTCTTTCCTTGCATTGTCAAACCTATAGTTTTTATGAGGGTTGGAGAAGAAATGTCTTTTGAAGAATATTTCTGTATTTAATATGAAATCATGTTTTAAAACACTGGTCATTATTCTATTTAGATTCTTCCTTTTTGTTTCTCTGCTAAGTCAGAACTGTGAAGGATCTGAGCTCTTACACTACCTGCAAGCTAACAAATTAGCCTGCCACAGTTGTACATACACATATGCGTATGTACGCACACACACACACTTGAGCCTTGGGTCACGAATGCATGGTTTATTATTCACAGCAAAAGCATCAGCCAGAGCAGTATCTTGTGTTGGTTCCCTATGCTAACATTCCTTAGCGCAGTGTGATGCAGGCCAAATGTTACCTGTGCACACAGTATGTTGCATCACAGGAGACAGGAACCTTGAAATCAGGAGACTCTGAGCTCTTTATAGGACACTGGCACATCTCCCTAGTCTCCTCTCCAAAAAGTTATACAGATAGAGAGACAGAGAGTGAGAGAATGAGATTAAGATTAATTATTCATTACCCTGGAATATAAGTACATGTTTCAGGGAAAAAGGAGAGGGTTTTATCTTTAGTGCCCTGTGACATGTTTGGGGAGGTAATTCTCTAGATCTCTCTAGAGGGATATATTTTTTCTACTTTGCAAGGCTGTTTGCTATTCAAACATGTCCTTTGCTCAGAAGGGCCAATCTGCACAGGAATGAGAGAAATCCATGTAGACATATCTCCCAATACTCATGAAAATTCAGTGGCAAGAAAAAAACTCTATCTTTCCAGATGAATTTGTGTGTTTTTATCCAGTAATGAGATCTAAAAGACACAGTATGTTTGCCTTTTTACTTTGACTGATAATGAGTTTCTGAGGTATATTTAGAGATCAAATGTGATAACTTATTCCAGAAACCTAAGATAAACAGGTTTAGGAACTAAGTGACGTGCGCAAGGTCCGTGTGTTAACTGTGACTCTCTTTCCTGAAATTATTTAAAATCCATGACTATGAAATCTCTTCTTCTTTGCCCTTATTCTAATTGTCTTATGTTTTAGCTTTAATTTTACAAATTCTTATCAAAGAAATATTCAAAATGTATAGAAGTTAATTGATTAGAAGTCTCACTTGAATTTAAACTAGTAGTAATATTTTGCTATATTGCCTTCAGATCTCTCCATTGTAAAACGAAACAATGAACCATGCCCCAATTTCTTCTCCTTTCTTTACCAGAGGTAATCACTTTTTTGAAGTTGATGTGAACATTTACATGCATACTTTTATATTTTCTCTACATTTGTATGCATATATTAATGTTTTTTTCCCCCAATTTCTTGCTTTCTTTAATTATTTAAACATATGTATGTATGGTCTTTTTAATGATTGTCCTTGATGTATTTGGAAGTGCTAATTTTTCTGACTGTTGTGATCTATATTGCTTCTCACTTATAATTTTCTTATAATTTTATTTTAACTGAAACTTGAAAAGAAAAAAGAAAACTTCAGAGTTTTTTGTTTTTGTTTTTGTTTTAAATCCCTTTTGGCCTTGGTGGTGAAACTGTCCCTCTAGAGAAATTGTGCTTGTTACTCCAGGAGTACCAGCAACCTGAGACCAATCTTTATGTTGTTTTCAGCTTAGGATTCCCTGCATCACACTGATAAGGTAAATTCAGATCCCTTATAAGGGACAAGCTTGGAATTTTAATCTCTCATGGGAGCCACATAGAGACCAGCTTCCTTACTTTCTTCCTGTACTGGTGGATGCAATTACTTGAGTCCCAATTTCACTGAAATTGCAGCTCTGCAAAGGCTTGATCCCCACCTCACATCTAACCAAGTCTCATATCCAGTCTCTGTATTAATACTCAAGCACCCAACCATTATTTTAGGGTCCAGCACCATCTCCAGAGTTCCTGGAATATAAGCTCACACACTTGCTGCTCTGGCTTTTAGTTCCCTCTTTGTTCCTGGCACTGGGGGTGGGAGGAAAGGTCCCTTTATTTTTGGAAACTCAGTCTTGTATTCTCTTTTGAGTTTCATTTTTATAGCATTTCTAGGTGTTTTTGTGTGAGATGATCCACATTAGCTCAGTCTGCCATGTTTGTGGAACCAGATGTCCTTCAGCTTTACTTCTTAATATCTTCCTTTACAAGTTTTAAGATGATTAAATTTGTTGGAAGTGAAGTATAGTTCTACTTTTTTATTTATGCAACAAATAGTGGCCGAGTGCAGTGGCTCATGCCTGTAATCCCAACACTTTGGGAGCTTGAGGCAGTGGATCACCTGAGGTCAGGAGTTCGAGACCAGCCTGGCCAATATGGTGAAACCTAATCTCTACTAAAAATACAAACATTAGTTGGGCATGGTGGCAGGTGCCTGTAATTGCAGCTACTCAGGAGCTGAAGCAGGAGAATCTCTTGAACCCAGGAGGCAGAGGTTGCAGTGAGCCAAGATTGTACCACTGCACTCCAGCCTGGGCAATGAGAGCAAAACTCCATCTCCAAAAAAAAAATTTATTGAAAACCTGATATGCAAAATCACTAGTTTAGGTACCAGGGACTCAGAGATGTTTCACCCTTGCTCTGTGGTCTGTGGGGCTCACAGATAAATAAGCAAATGACGTCAGTAGGATGTAGCAAGTGCATGATCAAAGTATGTAAAGTGCACTATGGAAGCCTCAACAAGGGGCCTATCATTCCAAAGAGTGGTCCATGTGGACAGTCTAGAGATAGGATACTGTATCTGAGTCTTGAAGGAGTAAGAATTAGCCAGATGAGAAGTAAGAGAATCATTCCAAGAAAAGAACAGTGTATATGAAGATACTGAGGTAAGAGAGAACGTGACTTATTCAGAGAACATAAGTTGTTCCATATGGCTGGAGTGAGACAAGTGAGAACAGTCCCAGGTCAGAGGTTCCAGGGTCCTTGAGGGCTGTGGGTTGGGAAGAAGCTTTACATGGGTAATATACAGTAGCTAGAGTTGAGAATCAGAATTGCCAGTGAGGGAAAACTAAGTTGTAGTAAACAATGTGTCTCAAATCTCCAAGGCTCAGTGAGGACAGAAATAGAACTGCCTATGAGGACAAGGGCCTGGAGAGTCAAAGGTACTACAGGAATGTATGAGATGTGGCAGAGGTCAACGGATTGGTCTGTAAATGGAGTGTGTCCATGGTACCAGAGTGTGCTGAGAGGAAAGTTCCGTAGTATGGAGAAGCCACATCAGACAGAGTTCAGCTTACCCAGAGTGGATTCCAGCATGAATTCCCTTAAGAATTGTCAAACTGCCTGTCTCAGATGAAGCTTTGTGTGGGGAAGTTAAATGGGTGAAAGCTGGAAGGACTATGGAAGGGGATATGCTTTGTGAATGCATGAAAGGTATCACCTTAGTAAACTTAGCTGTAAGAAGGTAAGTGGCCTGGTTAACTTATCTGAAGGTATGTTTCAAAGATCTGGATGTGCTCTGTCTGGTCACTGATTTGTGGATGACAAATGATGAAAAAATGCATTTGTAGCTGGAGTAAGTAGCGCTACCAAATCTCTCTATTATATGGCTTAGAATACCAGTGAGGCAGGTGACTTCCTTTGGAAACACAGAAATAGAGGAACATTTTCATTAGGACACAAACAATAACTAGAATAGTGTTTTAGCCCTTTGACATGGGGAGTTCTGAGATGCAGCATATAGTAATGGTTTCCTCAGGGTAATCAGAGAATGGACACTGGCTTAGGAGCTCCCTCTACCATCCACCAGGGCCTTTCTGATTGGATGTTCAGCTCTCTAGAGCATGCTTAATATGTCATAGCATATTAAAATGTTGTGCCAAATAGAAGCCTCCCAAAAATCTAACCAAAAAGAGGGGCCTAAAGTGATTCTAATGGCCTGTGACGGCACAGACAGTTGGGGTTAAGCCTTTCCAGCTGGCCACCTTGTTAGAAAAGGCTTCCTTTGCACCTGGCTCTATGGATCCTGAGTAAAATTATTCCGCAAACCCCTCCAGGTTCTGCAGGACTGAGACTGCAGTGATAGAACTGTGGCTAGTTCTATAAAAAGCCTTGGGAGTGGAAAACTCTTAGAGAATTTCCTGGTAGGTTTCACCATCTCCAGTGCCAGTACTTACAGAATGGTGCATCTGGTTAGCCTTGTGAGCTGCCTGCCTGAGTGGAGCCCACAGCTGCTCTAGGCTGCAGTGACCTAGATAATCGCCTTGAATGCTGACTGCAGCCAAGCCACGTCAGCTCCCAGACATTGTTGTTGATTCTGGCAGGCCAATGCAGGGCCACAGGTCAAGGAGTTCTTCCTGTGATAGACTCATCCCTATAATGGCATTAGAGTTGACTGTTTCTACTTTGTATAAGCACTGTCACATGGTATAGGATAAGATAGGGACAAAAGTGAAGAAAATCCTCAGCCTCTACAATGCCTGGGCTGTGGGTGGATCCCAGTGAACTTGCGTTCTTTTCAGGATAAGGATCAGAAGCTTATCTACTTAAAGCTTCTTCCTCAGCCCACCCTCTAAGTTAGACTCCAAGTTGAGGTTTAAACTATGACCTCATAAATATCAGGAAGTTCTGTAGTTCCTACATGGGCCTGCCATGAGGCTAACTTGGCTGGTATAATCTAGACCTGGGGAAAGAGGATATTTTCTAGATAGGAGAACTCCTGGGCTCTTAAAGACTCCTCCAAATTGGCAAAGGGATTAGGACATTTGAGCCTTTACAGGACCACTGGATTAAAAGCTTGTTTAACAACAATGTTCTACAGAACGTGAACACTGGGGTTAATAAAGTCCAGGTAGCTCTCTTTAAAGTCAGGAGTCTTTCCTGTATTCAAGGGTGTTGTGAGTTGGTAAGCAAAAACACAGTCGTGTAGCTCTTCCAAACTTAGAGAAATATTTTTTTTTCCTGGACATCTCTATAAGCAAGTCACCGTTTCCTGCAACATTTGTCTGAGAGTTAGAGTTTCCCCTATGACACCCTTTGTAACTCTCATCAGGGTGGTCTTGGACAATGTAAACTACGTGGGGCCTGGTAATTCTCTAACCTTCAGATCATGTATAAGTGAATCTTTATTTTCTAAACTGCTCACTGTTGGCTTTTTTTTTGTGGTTTATCTTAATAGTAAAAATAAGATGAACACACATACTTTGATGAGATAAGGCAGTCAAAATTATGTGGAAAATGTTGAGTTAAAGGTTCAAAATGTTTTTACTGCTCAAATATCCATATATTTTACATATTTTCCGTGACCAAATTTACAAAGAAATACATGAACATAACATTGATACCAAGATATTTTTTAACTCAAATATGCAAATAAAGTAAAATTAATATAACGAGGTTGAGACAAAAATTTTGAAATAGGCCAAGATCATCTAAAGATTGCCACTTACCAAATTTCTCCTGCTTTTTATCTTAGCTTTTACCATACACTATTCCTGCTTAAAGCAAGACAAAAATGAAACAGCATGGTTTATAATATGAAAAACATGTTTTATAAGTGAGTCATAAAGTTGAAAAATGGCTACTTGCCAGCAGCCACATATATTTTGGAGCAAATATATTTTCTGTAGGGATTACTTGTTATAGGAATAAAAAGTATTTGTTAAAAGCATTAAAATAATAAAAATGACCCTTAAACAATATAAAGATTAACTATTCAGAAGCATAACATGTATTGAATACATAATTTATTTTGAAACTAATTAGCTTTAATTACTTTTAGGTGAAGGACAAAACCTGAGAGAGAAAGATGTAATAAAACACAAAGAGTAATTTCTCATGTAGACGCCCGTATTAGTCCATTCTTTCACTTCTATAAAGAAATGCCTGAGTCTGGGTAATTTGTAAAGAAAAGAGGTTTAACTGGCTTATGGTTCTGCAGGCTGTACAGGAAGCACAGCAGCATCAGCTCCTGGGGAGGCCTCAGGGAACTTACAATCATGGCAGAAGGCAAAGGGGACATCAGCACTTCACATGGCTGGAACAGGAGGAAGAGAGGTGGGAGAAGCCACACACTTTTATACAACCAGATCTCAGGAGAACTCTCTATCATGACGATAGCTCCAAGGGGGCATGGTGTTAAACCATGAGAAACCACCCCCATGATCCAGTCACCTCCCACCAGGCCCCACCGCCAGTACTTGGTATTACATTTCAACATGAGATTTGGTAGGGACACAGATCCAACTCATATAACACCACTTTTACTTCTATTGTATATAGCCTACCAGTTATTGAACGTGGACCTCCCACTATGAATTCATATATTCACAAACTCAAGAACATTTTCAGTCTGCTAGGAGGTAGATCTGCCTTTCTTCCTCCTAGAGAGCCTGCTCTCTACTTGTATGTTTGTCTCCATGTAGCCTAAAAGTGGGATTCAAAGGCATGCTATCAATTTGCTTCTTCTAGCAAGAGAGAAAAAGTAGCAGCTGCTTCATATCCTGGAAACTCTTTCTTGAAGCCAGGAATTCTGGGAAATGCTGCAGGTGACCTGTGTAGGGAGTGGGGAGAAACTTTCCCTACCTATCCGTACATCTAGGAGTTAGTATGGCCCAAAGAGAAAGGAGGAAGAAAGAAAACAGCCTTTCCCCAACCCCCAGCACTCCCATCCCCCACTCTTAGCTACTAAGCTAGAGCCTATTCTTGGTTTCCTTGTTCTGTAAATCACTTAAGAGGGAAGAAGGAAATTGCAGTGGGCAATTTTGTTCTGCATTCAGTAGTGGCAGCACTAAGCAAACACTGAGCATACTAGAACAGGATGCACACATATTTTAATAATTTCATTTACAAAAATACCATATGTGCTTTCAACTTAACATGGAAAATACAGAAAACAAGAAAGAATTGAATCTCTCTGAACCTGTGTTCCTATTTCATAGGTTTTTTAGAGGATAAAATGAGACAATGGAAGGAAAGCCATTAGAATAGAATCTAGCATGTAATGAGTGTTCTACAAATGTTAACTATACAAAGCCACATTACTAAATCATAACAGCAATTAAAATTTGGGTGAATTTCTGTCCAAACTTTTTCTATGCAACGTTAATTGTGTTACTTTTAATCATAAAAACATTGGACATAGAATTTTTAAACTTTTCAATTGAAGTATACAGAAGAGTGTAGCTCCATGAATTTTCATAAATTGAACATATCTTGGTAAGCAGCACTCAAGAAATCTTCTCATGCTGCCTTATAGTCACTAATTCCCCCCCTTGCTAGGATAATTGTTTCCTTTCCTTCCAGCAGCATAGATTAGTTTGGCTTGTTTTTGTATGTTATCTAAATGGAATCAATCATACTTGTTATGCTTACTATTTTGAACCTTGATCTTTCTCAAATCATGAGGTACTATTAATGTCCCCTGATGCTACCCATATACAGACATTCTGCTAAAAACTTTACGAACATTTTCTTATTTATCTTCACAGCGAATCTACGAGATAAACATTAGCTATTATTCTCAATTTGGAGATAAGGGAACCAAAGCTTAGAGGGAAGAATTAATTTGTCCAAGATTTCATTACTCAAGAACTCTGGAGCCAGAGATGAACTACATCTGTTTACTCCAGAGTCCATCCCTGTACTGCATGCCTTTACCATTCTTCATAAGCAGCGTAACTTAATGATTAGGGTAACTGCTTGGGCCCTGTAGTATGATTCCCAGTTTAAATCTTATTTTGCTACTTACCAGCTATATTACCATAGGCAAGTTTCAACTTTTCTTTTTTCTGTTTTCCAGTTGTGGAATGAGGATAATAATAATATAAACTTCATAGGATTGTTTAAGAATTAAATATGAATATTTATAAAGTACATTGAACAGGACCTGGTAGACAGTGCCATGTAAGTGTTTGTTCAACAAAGGCTTATCACATGTTCTTCAGAAGTACCTTTTATATATTTATTTTGAGATGTTGTTTCGCTCTTGTTGCCCAGGCTGGAGTGCAATGGCATGATTTCAGCTCACTGCAACTGAGGAAGGAGACCCAGGCGTCTAGGATCACCTCCCCCTTGATCTCCACACTGCATTTCAATAGAAGAAAAGGCGGTGACACCTCTTGAATCACGTTCCTATAAAATAGCAAGCGTGGTATGGGGGATTCTCTCCGGAAGACATTGTTTTTACTTAAACAAGATCACACCCCCACCTCAATCCTCCATCCGCGAGACCAGAACCCTTTCATAGGTGATTTCTAAAGCTGTAAACCCAAGACCCTTTCACATGTAATTCCTAAAACTGTAAACCCAACACCCTTTCATATATGATTTCTAAAGCTGTAAACCCAAGACCCTTTCATATGTGATTTCTAAAGCTGCAGACCCAAGACCCTTTTCACTTGTAATTTCTAAGGCTGTAAACCTAAGATCCTTTCCCGTGTAATATCTAGAGTGTAAGTCTATATGAAGGCAGAGCTTCTCTTTGTTAGGGGAGCTTGGCCATTTGGACAAAACATAAAGCCTTGCTCCCATGCAAGGTTTTTTAATAATAAAACCCCTCCTTTCTAGTTCGGTGTCCGAGAGGTCTGTTTCTCTCAGCTGCTCCAGCTTCACAACCTCTACCTCCCAAGTTCAAGCGATTCTACTGCCTCAGCCTCCCAAGTAGCTGGGATTACAGGCATGTACCACCATGCCTGGCTAATTTTTGTATTTTTGTATTTTTAGTAGAGACGGGGTTTCACCATGTTGGTCAGGCTGGTCTCAAACTCCTGACTTCAGGTGATCCACCCACCTTGGCCTTCCAAAGGGCTGGATTACAGGTGTCAGCCACTGCGCCCAGCTCAGAAGTACCTTTTAAAAGGCTGCATATTATTGACAATACCCAAGATATAGAATCAACCTACGTGACCAACTACAGGTGAATGGATAAGGAAAATGTGATTTATATACAAAATTGAATACTATTCAACCATAAAAAAGAATAAAATTCTGTCATTTGTGATGGCAAGGATGAATCTGGAGATCATGTTAAATGAAATAAGCCAGACACAGAAAGACAAACAACACATGATCTCACCAACACATGAAATCTCAACAACAACAACAAAAAAAGTTGTTATCATAGAAGCAGAGAGGAGAACAGTGGTTCCCAGAGACTGGTTAGGGAAAGAATAAAAGGGAAGGATGGTGAGAGGTTGTTAAATGAGTAAAAAATTACAATTATATAGGAAGGAAGGAGAAATTCTGGTGTTCTACTGCACAGTAGGGTGACTATGGTTAACCGTAAAATATTGTGTCTTACAAAATAGCTAGAAGAGAGGATTTTTGAATGTTCTCACCACAAAGAAATGATAAATGCACAAGGTGATACAGATGCTAACTACCCTGATTGGATCATCATGTAACAGATTTGTATGGAAACATCAAATAGTACTCCTTAAATATGTACCATTACAATGTGTCAATTAAAAATACATAAATAAAAGGTTTTAAAAAATAAAAGGTTGCATAATATACCATTGAGTGGATGTAAGAGAATTTTCATAACTATTCTGGAATCATTGTTTCAGTTTTTTTCAATGTTATAACTTTTTAATGAACATTGTCTAATGAACACTATGTGCATGTTTTTACCATGCATTTATATGATTTTATTAGCTACAGCCTGTGCCTTTTGGAAGTTCATTGAATCCACTGAGTTGCTTGGCTCTTACTTCAGAGGAGCCTGGCTAACTGCCACTTCACTGCTGAATGGAAAGGGAATGTTTTTCCTAACGTCCTCATTTCATAGCCTGCTCAAGGCAACAGAGGTGGCCCATAAGACAGTATAAACTGAATATGTTAACCTGATCTGTTTGAGGCCGGTACACCTACTGCCAGAAACTAGAAACACAGGAGAGCAACTTCATTATTGGTGCAAACTGTTCTGTGTTTCATGAGAGCTTGTTGCATATGTGCAGAGAACATTTCCCGAAGCTTAATGATCATCTAAGGTTAATCCTGGCCTTCAGCAGTCTCATGATTAACATTTCCAAGCTGATCATTAATCTCTAGGGAAAGCTTATTATTTTGATTGCTGTTTACTTAGTTGAGGTTGTGAATAATTAGTAAAGAATGATTACATGAATTTGAACAAAGGAAAGACTGTTTTTCTAATATGCACAGCAGCACCTCCTAGTGTGCACAGTTGGTAATTGTGAAAAGTTAAAGTCATTTAGATGGCAGAAATGCAAGGTTTTTATAGATTTGTCACAGGTTTTGATTAGCACAAGAAAGTGTCTTCTTGTTAAAAAAGGAAAAGTAAACAATTTTCACAATGTGAAAAGCGCAGGTAGCTCGAAAGTAGATGACTTTCTTTAGAAAAAAATAAATTATCATTTTACAGTAACATTGTACAATATGACATTGAAACATTGAAAACTTTTGTTTAATAGAAAATCTTTTCTGTTTTTGCAGGTCAGAAAGGGTTCTTTGTTTGAAATGATCTCCTTTCCAGCAAAGATGGCTTTAACTAGCAAAATACATGCTTCATATGCAGCACTAATTTATTTGGTAAGAAAATTATTAGAATCTAGAAATAAGTCTACTTATTTTATGTAATGTTAATGATAATACTATGCAATAGTAAACTGTACAATATTTACTGTTACCATTCACAAACTATAACATTCTTGTTACACAAAACAATTTTATATTAAAAATTTCCTTTTCTGATGAGCCAGGTCAATTCACCAAAAACCAGTTTGCTTAAATAGCTAAACTTATTTTATTTTTATAAAGTTTGTTACCACTTGAATATTTCTGATCAAGAAATTTTAGTTTTACTTTTATTTAGTTACAGTTGTTTTGTTTCACCATTGTGCCATGGTTGGCTGAAGTTCAGTATTCTATCATTTGGGATCTCTCACTTTGGGGAACACAGGTATTAGTGTATTTTGGATAACAAGTGCTGTGCATGACAAAAATATCAAGGATTTTTTAAATTGTAAAGGTTTTATTTTCTATTAGTAGCCACTTAACTTTTTAAAAAAACTATAACATACAAAATGAAAGTGCACAACTTACTGAATTATCACAATCTATTAATCCCTATACCACCCAGGTCCAGAAGAAAAAAAAATTACCATTATTCCAGAAACCTCTTTCTTGCCCCTCACAATCACTACCCTTTCCTATACAGGATATCACTATTTTGACTTGTAATACTACTGATAGTTTGACTGCTTGAATTGCATATAAATGAAATCAGATAGTACGTATTCTTTTGTGTTTGTCTTTTGCCCGACACTGTTGTGAGATTATTCATTGCCTGTCGCAGTAGTTTGTTCATTTTAATTGCTGTGTAGTATCCAACTGATTGACTGTATCAACATTTATTTATGCATTCTACTGCTGATGGACATTTGGATTACTTCGTTTTGGCTGCTATGAATAAGGTTGCTATAAATATTCCTGTACATGTTTTTTGATGGAACTGCTAGACCATAAGTTATACGTGTGCTGATACCCAGTAGACATTGCCAAAGAGTTTTCTAAAATGGTTTAACAATTACCACAAATATTAGTAGATTTTATAAAAGTCCCAGTTGCTCTACATCATTACTAACACTTAGTATTGTCAATCTTTTCCATTTTAGCCATTTTTGTGGGTATCTAGTATTACCACATTGTGGTTTTACTTTACATCTCCCTTATTATTAATGAGATTGAGTACCTTTGCATACATTAACTGGACATTTGGATATTCTGTTTGTGAATTTCTGTTAAAATCTCTTCTTGTTTTTGTATTTGGAGATGTCTTTTTAAAAAAAGATTTTTTTACTTTATTTAAAATTATATATGGACAAATTTCTTCTCATATCCTGTGTCTTGCCTTTTCATTCTTTTAGCAATGTCTTTTAAAGCAGAAATTCTTAGCCAGGCATGCTGGTGTGTGCCTATAATCCCTGATACTCAGGAGATTCATGGGGGAGGCTGAAGCAGGAGGATCCCTTGAGTCCAGGAGTGAGACCAGCATGGGCATAATAGTGATATCCAGTCTTAAAATAAATAGAAGCTTATCATAATTTTAATGTAATCCAATTTATTAATCTTTTCCTTTATGTTAAGTGATTTTTGTTTCAAAAAGAATCTTGACTTACACCTAAGGTCATGAAAATATTCTCCTCTGTTACATTCTAGAAGCTTTATTATTTTACCTTTCACCTTTAGATTTGTAATCCATCTTGAACTAATGTGAGGTAAGACTCAAATTTTTCCCCATGAGTATTCAATTAATTCAATCCAATTTATTTTTTCTTTAAAAAAGCCTTTTTCCTATTGTCCTAGAATACTATTTTTGTCATAAATCAAGTGTCCCTTATATGTAGGTCTGTTTATGGATTCTCTGTTCTATTCAGTTGGTCTATTTGTCTATTCTTGTACCAATTCAGCACTGTATTAATTACAGGAGCTTTATAATATATCTTAATAACTGGGAGAATAAGTACTCTTTCCAGTTCATGAACATAATATATCCTTCTATTTATTTTGGTCTTCTTTAATTTCTTTTAATTATTTTTATGGGTTTTTTTGTTAGCATTCTTACACATTTTTGTTAATATTTTTATATCATATCAAAACATACAAGAAGTCTCAATTAAGAGCCAAGCAGGTGTGTGTATGTGTGTGTGTGTGTAGGTTGACTAGATAGTTCTAAAATGTATAGCGGAGTGTACAGGGTCAAGAATAACCAAATACCCTTGTAAAAAGGTAGAACTTACTTTTAAGTGTATTATTTCAGTTTTTAAAAATTAATTTTATCAAATATTTTGCCACTGTTTTAAATTTTCAAGAAGTGCTCAATATCTTAAATGTGAATCTCATATAAAATTGGCATTCAACTAAGCTAGGATGCAAATACATTGCAAAAAATGAACAGGATGACATGTCTATGTAGAAATAAAAACTAGACTAAAACAAAAACTAAACTTCAATTTCGCAAAGGCTGTTGAAATCATCTCACACAATTTGTCATGCCATGAACTTTATAAGTAGGTAACAGAAACAAACTTTTGGTGATCTGATAATTGGTCATATATGCATCTAAGGCCTGGGAGAGGTGGGGGCTAAAATTTTGGTTTTGAAAACAATATATATGTTAGACGTTAATGTCCTATGAGTGGAACCATGTCAAGAGAAAGTCAACAGAAATATGAAGAAGAGCAACATTTAGGTGAGCTGAAAAAGAATCCATTTGGGAGACAAGAAAACAATCAGAAAGGCAGGAAAAAAAATCAGGAGAAATAGTGCCAAGGAAACAGAGACTCAGGATGTTGTGAGTAGTTAAGTGTCAAATACAAGCAGAAGTCAAGTGAAATGATGATTTGAGGTGTCCATGAGACACAGTAGTAAAGATGTTGAAGTTAACCATCTCAAAAACGATTTCAGTGGCATAACTGGATAAAGAAGACAGAAATAGCAGGTTTCAGAGTGAACAGAAGGTAATAGCGTGGAAACAGGCTCCGGTTTGACTAAGAAGACAGAGTGTGTAGCAGTCAACAAGCATGTTATAGGTTGCAGGGGAAGAGCCAATCAAGAGTAAAGAGGTGGAAGAGACAAGGAATAACTGATAGAGAAGATGGTAGGGTGTAGGTTGAAAACAAAGATAGAAGGATATTGACCTTAATCAAGACCATTCATTTTCTGAGACTGGAAAAAGGTGGTTATGTACACAGATATAATTTTGTTGGCAAGGGAAGAGAGAATGTTTCAAGTAGGATAGAACTTTCCAACCTTTCTCACAACATGGCATTCATAGACAATGATCATATTTGGGATAAATGGATGAGGCTATTTACAGGTAAAGGTCATGACTTTACAGGTTTCTAGTGCTGGGTTTGGATACATAAAAGTGCAAGTCACAAAAGATATCTGAATGACAATGCCTTAATCAATAAAGACATTTAAATACCTTAATTAGAAACTGGGAGTTAGGCAATTTCCAAGTTTGTACATTTAGGTCCAAAATGTTATCAAAACCCAGGTTTGAATGTCTGTGCTTCCCTCGAATTCTTATTTTAAAATTTAACCCCAAGGTGGTGGTATCAGCAGGTGGGACCTTTGGGAGGTGATTAGATAATGAGAGCAGAGTCCTCATGAATGAGATTAGTGCCCTTAGAAATGAGGCCTGATATGAGGGCATAGCTAGAAGGTACCGTCTATGAAACAGAAAACCAGCCCTCACCAGTCACTGAATCTGCCAGTGCCTTGATCTTGGATTTCCCACTCTCCATAACTGTGAGAAACAAATTTCAATTATTTATAAGCTACTCAGTTCAAGGTATTTTGTTATAGCAGCCCTAAAAGCCTAAGACAACAGGGTCTTTCTCTCTTTTTTTCCTAAAAACTTGTTTTTAGGAGTCCCTTCTATGCTCTAAGCACTGTATTTGAAGACTCATAATTCATGAATTTTCTGTTCTCATTGCTTGCCTTAAATACCATCATTATCATCTTTATCACTAGTAAACTTACAGAATATGTTTAATGAATGCAGTCCGTAGTTGTTCTGAATTTTTGAAGTTATTTTTCTTTGTTTTATTTTGACACTCCTCTCCTTAAAGTACTGAGTAGCATTTTTGGAGGGGACAGTGGATCACATATTTGCTGGGAAACCACTGATAGCAGCTTACTAAATTCTTACTGATATGTTGATGTCCTTCCATTCTGCATGTAAGTATAAGCAAAGTCTAGGGGGAAGAAAATTAAAACAAAAATCCTACTTTGAGAAAAACATGTTTGAGGACAAATCCTCTCTCTCAGAAAATGTTTCATTTAATTACATCAAGAGAAGATGTAAAACATCTGATGAATTGGGGGAAAAAGATGTAAAACACATATTTATTGAAGTATACTAGGTTTCAAACTGCTCTCTAGATTGTAGTGTAATATTTAGAACCATCCCCCATTGCTTATTATATTGTGTGCCTGGAGGTCCTGAAAAGAGGTGTTTTTTATTAGATTATGTAGATTAATGACTTTATGTTAAACACTATATTGTATTTATCTGTGGTTAGTAGCTTAAAAAGAAATTTTACTTTTCAAACTCTTTTTATTACATAGGCAGTCTGTGTTAATGCTGTGCTGGAGAAGGTAAAGAATATCTTCCAAGAAGAAGAATCTATAAGGCAAAGCAGAGAAGAGAGTGAAAATTGTAGAAAAGCCTTTTTTGAGCCTGTACTTTCAGAGCCTATGTTTCCTGAAGGTGAAATCAAAACAAAACCTTATAGGTCATTGCTGCAGAAGCCAGACATTTCATGTTACCCCAAGCTTCCTGCTAATAAGCAGAGTAACAAGATCCAAGTTTTACATTCTGTGTTTGACCAATCAGCTGAAATGGATGAGCAAATCTGAATGCAGATATCACCGAACAGAACTTAAAAGTTATCTATTTAATGGCACATTTCATCTGACAAAACTCAGAGACTAGTTTAAATATTCTGAATTGCTCTGCTTTCTTTTAAAAAAGAGAAGGGGACTACAATTAAGATGTCATTTATTAGTATTTACATGATAGAGTAAATAAAATGAATATTCATGTGGAATATATGTACTACTTTCAAGAAAATCCACCCTTTGGTGGGTTAGACTTTACACTGTGGTTTATAATATGAACATATATATATATATATATATATATATATATAAAATACATTAATGTTTTTAGTAAAGACGAGTGTCTAATTCTTTACTTGGGAGAAAAAAATCACTATCAAAATAAAAGAATACTATTTTTTATATACAGCCTACAGAGTTTGAGTCTGCCTATTATTTTATAAATCACGGAAGGATTTGCAATTCACAGATGTCATAAATTTATAAAACAAAGTATTATTTACAAATGTGATGAGAAGATTTCTATATCTGAAGACAGGACATGATATGATTTTTTTATTTCTAGAATTAGAGATACAAATTTAGAATGAAAATTCAAGTGCACACTACTCACTATTACCAGTGGCTTTTGTGAGAAAATATTTCTGTAATTATTCCTGCAAACCAGGGCTACAGTTTTTGGCTGCAGAAAGTACTTTGATTTCTTCTATACACTTTCCATTCTGGACACGTATTAAGACCTGACTGAGCATTGAAGGATTATCATATGATAGAATAGACTGGGATGTACCTTCCTGAGAGATAGTACATTTCTGTACTTAGTGAGTAGCTGCTACCATAAACAGTATCTATACAAAGCTCAAGTCTGGCTCACTAGTTGTCTGAGAAATGAGGACCAACTGCTACTTATGCTACCCAAACTCCAACAGAAAAGGAAGTGTGATAATATGTAGCAAAGGTCCCTGTAAGCAGAGTCTACTATACAGACCTCATTCATTTACTATTTTTATAATAACCAAGGGAAAGAGTCCAGGTGGGCCCCTTAGAATGTTACGTATTAAGTTTAGATTCTTAATTTAATTCTATTCCACTAAAAATATTACTGTTCTTTGAGACTAGGTTCCAATCTTGACAAACAGTTCTTTTCACTCTGAATTCATCATCTACTCATTTTAGCTATTTCTGGTCCCAGATAATGGTGATTTTTGCATGAACACCGACCATGCCAAAATCACCACTATGTGCTGCTGATTTTTACATGGTGGATGCTCAGGGTGTTATTTTAAATACATAACAACTAGTATAGTATGAGCACCAGGCAACAGAACAGTACTGACCACAGATAACTGACATGAGGAAACCAGGGTGAACCAACTGAACATCAACCTTGCCTGGGAACTCCAAGGAACAGAACCCTAGATCTCCTCTCTAAAACATTTATAGGAAACACTTAGTTGTGCATATATTCACAAAGTTCTAAAAAATTTTAAAAACCTTTATTTGAAAATTTCATATAGGCATTCAAAGTACACTGGCTCATTGAATAGGAGACTTCACGTCTCCAATGGCTCGGCAGCAGCTGTGTGTGGCTTCCTTACTTCAAGATCTGCCTTGATCATAGAGAAACTAAGTCAAGGTTTATTTGGTTTTATTGTCTAGCACAGTGGTTAAGTTTCTTATTTTCAAGTTCGGCAGGTAAACTTAGCTCATTTTTGGAGGCATTTTTTAAGTATAAAAAGTCTGCTATATTATTTGGGAGAACTGTACAGTTCGGATTTGAACATTTCAGTGTATTTAAAATTTACCTAAAAATGTAAAAATAACAATCAAATAGGAGAGGTAGGGAATCCATAGAGGTATAAATAAAAAAAAAGAAGAATGCTGATAACTGTTAGAGCTGAGTGATGGAAGTTCATTATATATTCTGTTTACTTTATATATTAAAACTTTTCCAGAATTAAATCTGCTATGTCAAACAGGGATTTTTTCCTATTTTAAAAATTAAATTTTTTTTCTGACTAAACGTTAATTTTTACGTATTATTTATTTTGTTTACTCCGAATTTATTTTCATCCTTCTTAAACAGAACATCCCAAACCTATAACCTTCAGGTTCTAATTAATCCAGAGGATAAGATAAAATGTATTCTATTGATCCTGATGATAATCCTTACATCATACTAAGTATGTGCACTCTTAAACCTCTCAAATTTATATAATTTTTAAATCGTTGTGCCTATGTTGAAAAAAATCATCACCTTTAAAACTGAAGCAGAGTTATTCTAAAAATGTTTTTAAGCATACACAATATTTTTCATTGCTACATATTTTTTATCAGGAAGAACTCTTAATTACTTTGAAGTCTCCAGTGGCATAAAAATCAGAGTCACACTTAAAAGGTTCATTAGAAAGAGTCACATAAATATTCCCATTGTCTACCGTCACTGTATGAATCCTTTGCTTTATTCCTTTGGAGCACCACTTGGGTTTTGCTGATGGATCTTTAGGGTTTATAGACTGGTACAGACTTTCTCCTGTTGCCAAAGTAATTTTGTATTTATGCCAGGGGCAAACTATACACGGTCGTCCATCAAAATCCTGGGGAAGAAGATAACTCATTAAAATTCTGACATGTCAAACGTTCTTGATACACCATAGACTCTGAACAGAAACTGCTGCAGAAGAACCAGGTTAAAAAACAGGTTAGCTTCTCTTTTTTCCTCCTATTTACAAATTATTCAGCATAAAGCAGAACCTAATCTGAGAAGAGTCATCAAGCTCTTTTACAGTTGATTAGAAAGCCAGTTAGAGCTTTATCAGAAGACTGACATGCTCAGGCAACTATACCATGTGACTGCAGCTGTGCTGTTACCTATTAGGTGTTTATATGCCTCCTTGACAGAAATGGGGCAAGGACGTCAAGCGCTTCTATAGGAATTTTCACTAGCTGCTAGAAGAATTGTAAGGTCTAGATATAAATTCTAAAGGAGCTACTAAAGGCATGAGTGCATATGATAATAGAAGAGCAATTTGTGATCCAAGGTAGTTAATTCCCAACTTTTTAACTGTCTCAGTGAAGTGCTTCTTAAACTTTAAAAAACATGGGAATCATCTGGATCTTGTTTAAATGCATGCCTCTCTGTTTAAATGCATGCATTTAAATATGCAGTTAAACATGTTTAGCTCTAAGGGGTTGGGGTGACAAGATTCTGAATGTCCAAGAAGCTCCCATGTGATGCCAAAGTTGCTGGTCTATGGACAACACTAAGTAGCAAGGTCTTCACGCTCTCATTATGGACTGAAACTGGGAAAAATTCTATGAAACTATTATCAGCTTACAAACGTAAGTGGGTGCTTTCATTTTCCCCTCTACCACCAAAAGTGCAGGAATACTGATTTGTACTTTCATAAAACTGTCAGCATTCACATTTTCATAATTTAAACACACATATGTGGGCTTGGACAATGGGAAAAATAGAAAAAATAAATACACATATGTTCTTTAACACGAAGATAGGTATGTACACTCACAAAGTGTAGAGAGTGTGGAATGCTAAGTTCAAGCTTGTACTTTGCATCAGTTAGAGAGAGACCAATTTCATAAAGTAAGAAACAAGAAATTAAGTGACTAGTTTTGGAATCCAAGGAAGCAATGACAATTTCCCCTATTCCTCCTCAGTTAAGACTTAAAAGTGTGGTTTACTTCTTTAAAAATATCTTTATACTGTATATTTTTGTTATATTACAAAGTAATATATACTCATTGTAAAAGATTCAAATTATGCAGAATGTATAAAGTAAAAAGTGAATATTCTTTTTGATTAAAAAATGGGATCTCATAAGAACTATTATCTTATGACTTGCTTTTTTCAGCCATAAATACATTGTTCACATCTCTCCATACTCATACAGATCTTCCTCATTAATTTAATGATTGCATGGCACAGTTATTCCATAGCATGACTGTATCATAATTTATTTAACCAATTTTCTATTGTTAAAACATTTAGGTTGCCTTCAATTATTCATTATAATAAATAATGCTACAATGAATCATTCCTATATAAATACTTAAACATCTGTGCAATTATGGCCATAGAATATAGAGTATAATTGCTAGGTCAAAAGATATGCACATTTCTCATATTTATCTTATGAATTCCCAGAATACTTGAAATTATATTCAAAGCAGTAAATATAGTTCAAACCAATTGTAAGTTATTTCTGAATAAAGAATGAAATAAGAATATAAATAGGAAACATTGAATTTGCTGAAAATAATTTTACATACCTCTATATCTCCCAAATGTAAAGGTCCTCCTGAGTCTGAAAAGGAATTGAATATTACATGTAGTCACTAAAAAAAATGAAATTTTTATGCTTTTATGGTTTAAAGTTTTACAAATGAAAAATAAAATCTTACGGTAACAGCGAATATCCATGGCATGATATTCTCCCCTGTGGTAGAAAATGACCACTTCTCTATCATGGACAACAGCTGTCATTCTTTCAGATTTTTTAATGTCATCTTCTCTGCCAACACAGACAGAAGAATATTCCCTCTTTTCAGGATCTTGTGCAGAGCCATCAAGATTCATGCTAGTTGAACATAAAGAAGGAAAGTTGCAAGAAGTATTCACTAATTTGGTTCCAACTTAATAAAGATAATCTTAAGAATGAATAGTTTGGACCTTTCAAGATTAATGCAGGTACTTTCTGTAGCTATATAAAACATTTATAAATACTGGGTTATTATTATTTTGAACAGAGTCTCACTCTGTCATCCAGGCTGGGGTGCAGTCACAATCTTGGCTCACTGCAACCTCTGCACCCAGGTTCAAGGGATTCTCCTGCCTCAGCCTCCCGAGTAGCTAGAATTACAGGGGCCCACCACCATACCTGGCTAATTTTTATATTTTTAGTAAAGACAGGGTTTTGTTGTATTGGCTAGGCTGGTCTCAATCTCCTGACCTCAAGTGATCCACCCACCTCAGCCTCCCAGTACTGGGATTACAGATGTGAGCCACCACGCCTGGTCATGAATACAGGATTATATTAAACAGGTAGTCATTACTTTGGGTTAGAGACTCTTAAAGACCACCAAAATTAGGAAGGATTCCTCACTCTGAGGCTAGAGTTTTGTTAGATTCATTTCAAGGTCAAGAAGAAAATTTCAGAACTTGTAAAACACAGAGATTGAAGTTCCACTATGCCTTTATTTCCTATCAAATTCAACACTAAACAACATTCAGTTATTATCTGCATTGTTTTCAGCCTTCTGCTGATGGCAGGATTCTCTGTCTGAGCAGTCTTCAGCCCCCTGGCTAAGGTGGTCCACTTGGTTTTGCCTAGAGTACACAGCTGGCTCTTACAGGCACAACCAGCTAGCTATCATAGCAAGAAGGGATGGGTATGAATGAAAACCTTTTGTTTTCTTACCTCAGATAAAAACTGGTCACTGAGACGACAGCTGAGCCGAAATGCCAAAAATGCAAATGAACTAGACTTGCCAACAGCTGGGGGAAGAGAATTTCATACTGAAGGAATAGCAAATACAAAAGCCTGAAGGAAGGAAAAGCCTTGGTTAAAGTGTTCCAAATTGGAACACGATGAGCAAGACTGGTAAACAGGCAGGAGCCAGGTTGGGCAGTGTTGTGTATGGATTTTACTCTAAGAGCAGAGGGAAGCCACTAAAGAGTGTAAAGCAGGAAAGTGTGACTTGATTTCTTTTTGGAAGAATGCCCCAGCTCTGTGGACAATGGATTGTAGTAGAACAACAATGGATGCACAAAAATCAGAAAGCTACTGCAGTGGTCCATGAAAAAGATGGTGGCTTGCCACAGGGGGTTGATTCCATAGGGGAGAAAAAGTAATAATAACAGTAGCAGTAGTAGCTACAATTATATTGTGTTAACTATGTGCCAGACATTATTCTAAGATTACATTTATTTATTAACTTCTTTAATCCCCCATGTTACTAAAAAGGTATTATTATTTTAATTTTATAGTACAGAGAAGTTGGGTTGATGAACCAGAATGAAGATGCTACAGAAAAATAAATAAAGATGACTCCCAAGTTTTAGGTTTGTGCAGCTAGGTGAACTGTAGTGCCAAAGACTGTGAGTATAAAGGCCAAGAAATGAATGGTATTTTTACAGGATGAAAAATCAAGAGCTATATACATTTTGCACATACTGAGTTTAAGGTATCTCAGAGACATCCAAGTAGAGATATCAAGTCAGCAACCAGATATAAGAGACTAGAGTCAAGAATTTCTAGAGAGAAAAGTTTGGGAGTTTTCATGTTATAGAATTCTATGGACTCACTTGGAGAGGAATTGTAGCTAAGGAAGAAGGTCTAAGACAATTCCTGAAGCACTTCAACATTTAGAGGTCATATGGAAGAGAGGTTGTAGAGAGGCAGGACCATTAGAGTGTCCAATCTATTCCAAATCAAATGAAATTAACTCACTACTTTCTTCTCTATCTTATATTCTCCTTGAATTGCAAATAGGTAGTAACCTAGAAAAAAAAGGCAGGCAATGAGGTCAGATAAATTCCAATGCTGGTCACCTCTGTGTACTAAACAATAAATAATACATGAAGAAAACTCGAGGTTCCTAGGAAACTGTCCCGAAACTTTGATTGTTCTATAAAGAGCTGGGCCTACCTTTTCTTTGTACATTCACTTACTCCCTATACATTCACCCTCCTAGAAATCAAATACTGATAAGTATCCAAGTAAGAGTCTATATTCAGAATATAACAATTACTACTCCCTTTTCCCTGTATTTCTAAAGTTTGTCTCCTATTCTACTCTTTAATATCCTTTTGGCTAAATACAGAAATTAAAAGGTGGGAAAAAATCAAGACTAAAAAAATCTCAATATTATTTTTAGGAACAGGTTTAAGGGTTATAGGTTTAATCCTGTCCTTGAATCAAAATAATGACTCAGGCCAGTGGCTCACACCTGTAATCCCAGCACTTTGGGAGGCCAGGGTGGGAAAATCACTTGCCAGGGATTCAAGACCAGCCTAGGCAACATACTGAGACCCAGCTCTATAAAAAAATGTTTTTAATAAATTAGCCAGGTGGAGTGGTAGTTGCCTGTAGTATTGGCTACTTGGGAGGCTAAGGCAGGAGGATCACTTGAGCCCAGGAGTTTGAGGCTTCAGTGAGCTATGATCACACCACTACACTCCGGCCTAGGCAACAGAGTGAGACCCTGTCTCTAAAAATATTTTTTTTTAAAAGAAGTTTGCTATGGAAGGCTCAAGATATTAAACGCACACTTGTCCACAAATATTTAACAAAATTACAAATCAGATGTCAACTCCAAATAAATATTCTAACTGTAGGAAGATACTTCATTGTCCATACCCTCTTCAAATATAGTAATATGGTAGTATTTCACAGAAAGTTAAACAAGATGATAATATACCTTTCCTTGATCAACAGGAATCTTCATTTTAATTCCACTCAAATTTTAGGTTACCATTTTACAAAGAAACACATATATCCAACTTCTTTAAAGAAGGCATTTGGAAGATGGCCAAATGGGAACAGCTCTGGAGGGCAGTTCCCAGCAACAACATCACAGAGGGTGAGTGAACACCGCATTTCCAAACGAGTTATTACTGCCTACAGACCAGGAGATTACTAGGCTGAAAAGCGCCATGAGTTTCCAGCACGGCTGTTTCAGCCGGCGCAGGGGGTCTCCGCACAAAAACTCACACAAATCTGGGCAGCTGTTTTAACCGGCACCTAGAATGCCTGAGAGACAGAGTCGCCTAGTCAACTGAAAAAAAGGGGGCTGAAACAGGGAGCCAGGTGATCTGGCTTGGCGGGTCCCACCGCCACAAAGACCAGCAATCTGAAATGCTCTGGATTGAGAGTTTCACAGCAAGCACAGCTGGACCCAGGACAGTCCAGCTCTGTTGGGAGAAGGGCGTCCGCCACCACCAAGGTAGTCCACCATTACCATGGCGGTCCACCATTATAGAGGCAGTCCGCCATTACCGAGGCAGTCCTTCATTACCGAGACAGTTCGCCATTACAGAGGTAGTCCGCCATTACCGAGGCAGTCCGCCATTACCGAGGCAGTCTGCCATTACAGACGTAGTCCGCCATTACAGAGGCAGTCCACCATTACAGAGGCAGTCTGCTATTACTGAGGCAGTTCACCATTACTGAGGCAGTTCTAACTATACCTCTATAAACAAAATCACAAGAAGTTCACACAGCAGCTGGGCAGAGCCTACAGCAGTTCAGCAACACCTCTGCTGGCACACCGTGACTAGGCTACCTCCTTGCTGGGCAGGGCAGCTCTGAAAAAAAGGTAGCAGCATATCAAGAACTTATAAATTAAGGTCCACCTTTCCAGGACAGAGAACCTTGGAAAAAAGGCAGTTATGAGTTTGCTGCAGCAGACTTAAACGTACCTACCCAGCAGCATTGAAGAGAATAACAGAACTCCCAGCTCAGCACTTGAGCTCCTATAAGGGACAGACTGTCTCCTCAAGCAGCTCCCTGACCCCCGTATATCCAAAGAGTTACCTCATAAAGGAGAGCTCAGGCTGAATCTGGCGGGTATCCTTCTGGGATGATGATAACAGAAGAAGAAACTGGCAGAAACCCTTACTATTCTGCAGCCGCCCCAGGTGATCCCCAGGCAAGCAGGGTCTGGAGTGGACCTCTAACAGTCCTACAGCAGAGGGGCCTGACTGTTAGAAGAAAAACTAAAAAAACAGAAAGAAATAACTTCAACAAAAAGGACATCACTCAGAGACCTCATCCGAAAGTCACCAACTACAAAGACCACAGGTAGATAAATCCACAGAGATGGGAAGAAACCAGCACAAAAAGGATGAAAATACCCCAAATCAGAACGCCTCTCCTCCTCTAAGGGATCAGAACGCCTCTCCTCCTCTAAGGGATCACAACTCCTCACCAGCAAGGGAACAAAGCTAGATCGAGAATGAGTCTGAGGAATTGACAGAAACAGGCTTCAGAAGGTGGGTAATAACAAACTTCTCTGAGCTAAAAACAACATGTTCTAACCCAATGCAAAGAAACTAAGAACCTTGAAAAAACATTTGACGAAATGCTAACGAGAATAAACAGCTTAGAGAAGAATAAAAATGACTTAATGGAACTGAAAAATACAACACGAGAACTTTGTGAAGCATACATAAGTTTCAATAGCTGAAGAAGAAAGGGTATCAGAGATTGAAGATCAACTCAAAGAAATAAAACCAGAAGGCAAGATTAGAGAAAAAAGAGTGAAAAGAAATTAACAAATCCTCCAAGAAATATGGGATTATGTGAAAAGACCTAATCTTTGTTTGATAGGTGTACCTGAATGTGACCGAGAAAATGAATCCAAGCTGGAAAACACTCTTCAGGATATTATCCAGGAGAACTTCCCCAACCTAGCAAGGGAGGCCAATATTCAAGTCCAGGAAATACAAAGAACACCACAAAGATATTCCTCAAGAAGAGCAACCCCAAGGCACATAATTGTGAAATTCACTAGGGTTGAAATGAAGGAAAAAATGCTAAGGGCAGCCAGAGAGAAAAGTCGGGTTACCCACAAAGGGAAGCACATCAGACTCACAGCAGATCTCTCAGCAGAAACCCTACAAGCCAGAAGAGAGTGGGGGCCAATATTCAACATCCTTAAAGAAAACAACTTTCAACCTAGAATTTCATATTCAGCCAAACTAAGCTTCATAAGGGAAGGAGAAATAAAATCCTTTACGAACAAGCAATTGCTGAGATATTTTGTCACCACCAGGCCTTACAACAGCTCCTGAAAGAAGCACTAAACACAGAAAGTAACAACCAGTACAAGCTACTCCAAAAACGTACCAAATGGTAAAAAGCATCAACACAATGAAGAAACTGTGTCAACTAGTGGGCAAAACAACCAGCTAGCATCAAAATGGCAGGATCAAATTCACACATAACAATATTAACCTTAAATGTAAATGGGCTAAATGCCCCAATCAAAAGACACAGACTGGCAAATTGGATAAAAAGTCAAAAACCATCAGTGTGCTGTATCCAGGAAACCCATCTCACATGCAAGGACACATATAGGCTCAAAATAAAGGGATGGAGGAAGATTTACCAAGCAAATGGAGAGCAAAAAAAAGCAGGAGTTGCAATCCTAGTCTCTGATAAAATAGACTTTAAACCAACAAAGATCAAGAGACAAAGAAGGGCATTACATAATGGTAAAAGGATCAATGCAACAAGAAGAGCTAACGATCCTCAATATATACACACTCAATACAGGAGCACCCAGATACAGAAAGCAAGTTCTTAATGACCTACAAAGAGACTTAGACTCCCACACAATAATATGGGGAATAGTGGGAGACTTTAACACTCCACTGTTAATATCACATCAATGAGACAGAAAATTAACAAGAATATCCAGGACTTGAACTCAGACCTGGACCAAGCAAACCTAATAGACATATACAGAGCTCTCCACCTCAAATCCACAGAATATACATTCTTCTCAGGACCACATCATACCTACTCTAAAACTGATCACATAATTGGAAGTAAATCACTCCTCAACAAATGCAAAAGAATGGAATTCATAACAAACAGTCTCTCAGACCACAGGGCAATCAAATTAGAACTCAGGATTAAGAAACTAACTCAGAACTGCACAACTTCATGGAAACTGAACAACTGACTCTTGAATGTTGACTGGATAAACAATGAAATGAAGGCAGAAATAAAGATGTTCTTTGAAACCAAAGAGAACGAAGACACAACATACCAGAATCTCTGGGACATATTTAAAGCAGTGTCTAGGAGGAAATACACAGCAATAAATGCCCACATGAGAAGCAATGAAAGATCTAAAATCGACACCCTATCATCAAAATTGAAAGAGCTAGAGGAGCAAGATCAAAAAAACTCAAAAACTAGCAGAAGACAAGAAATAACTAAGATCAGAGCAGAACTGAAGGAGATGCAGACACAAAAAAACCCTTCAAAAAATTAATAAATCCAGGAGCTGATTTTGTGAAAAGATCAACAAAATAGACTGCTAGCCAGATTAATAAAAAAGAAAAGAGAGAAGAATCAAATAGATGCAATAAAAAACAATAAAGGGGATATCACCACTAATTACACAGAAATTCAAACTACCATCAGAGATTACTACCAACGATTCTATGCACACAAACCAGTAAACCTGGAAGAAATGGATAAATTCCTGGACACTTGCACCCACCCAAGCCTAAACCAGGAAGAAGTCAAAACCCTAAATAGAACAATAACAAGGGCTGAAGTTGAGGCAGCAATTAATAGCCTACCAACCAAAAAAAAGCCCAGGTACAGATGGATTCACAGCCGAATTCTACCAGACATACAAAGAGGAATTGGTACCACTCCTTCTGAAACTATTGCAAACAATCCAAAAAGAAGGAATCCTTCCCAAATCATTTTATGAGACCAACATCATCCTGATACCAAAACTAGGCAGAGACTCAACAAGAAAAGAAAACTTCAGGTCAATAACCATGATGGACATAGATGCAAAAAATCTTCAATAAAATACTGACAAACCGATTGCAGCAGCACACCAAAAAGCTTATCCATCATGATCAAGTATGCTTCATCCCAGGGATGCAAGGCTGGTTCAACATACGGAAGTCTATAAATATAATCCACCACATAAACAGAACCAAAGACAAAAACCACATGATTATCTAAACAGATGCAGAGAAGGCCTTCAACAAAATTCAACAGCTCTTTATGCTAAAAGCTCTCAATAAACCAAGTATCGATGGAACATATCTCAAAATAATAAAAGGTATTTATGACAAACCCACAGCCAATATCATACTGAATGGGCAAAAACTGGTTTGAAACCTGGCACTAGACAAGGATGCCCTCTCTCACCACTCTTATTCAATATAGTATTGGAAGTTCTAGCCAGAGCAATCAGCCAAGAAAAAGAAATAAAGAGTATTCAATTAGGAAAGGAGGAAGTTAAATTGTCTCTATTTGCAGATGACATGATTGTATATTTAGAAGACCCCATTGTCTCAGCCCCAAATCTCCTGAAACTGATAAGCAACTTCAGCAAAGTCTCAGGATACGAAATCAATGTGCAGAAATCGCAAGCATTCCTATACACCAATAACAGACTTAAAGAGAGCCAAATCAAGAATGAACTGCCATTCACAATTGCTACAAAGAGCATAAAATACCTAGGAATACAACTAACAAAGGATATAAAGGACCTCTTCAAGGAGAACTACAAACCACTGCTCAAAGAAATAAGAGAGGACACAAACAGATAGAGAAACATTCCATGCTTATGGTTAGGAAGAATCAATAGTGTGAAAATGGCCGTACTGCCCAAAGTAATTTATAGATTCAATGCTATCCCCATCAAGCTACCTATGACCCTCTTCACAGAACTGGAAAAAATCACCTTAAACTTCATATGGAACCCAAAGAGAGCCCACATAGCCAAGTCAATTCTAAGCAAAAAGAACAAAGCTGGAGGCATCATGTTACCTCACTTCAAACTATACTACAAGGCTACAGTAATCAAAACAGCATGGTACTGGTACCAAAACAGAGATATAGACCAATGGAACAGAACAGAGGCCTCAGAAGGAATGCCACACGTCTACAACCATCTGAAAATTGACAAACCTGACAAAAACAAGCAATGGGGAAAGGATTCCCTGTTTAATAAATGGTGTTGGGAAAACTGGCTAGCCATGTGCAGAAAGCAGAAACTGGACCCCTTCTTGACACCTTAGACTAAAATTAACTCTAGATGGATTAAAGACTTAAATATAAGGCCTAACACCTTAAAAACATGAGAAGAAAACCTAGGCAATACTATTCAGGACATAGGCACAGGCAAGGATTTCATGGCTAAAACACCAAAAGTATTGGCAACAAAAGCCAAAATAGACAAATGGGATATCATTAAACTCCAGAGCTTCTGTATAGCAAAAGAAACAATCATTAGAGTGAACTGGCAACCAACAGAATGGGAAAAAATTTTTGCAATCTAGCCATCTGACAAAGGGTTAATATCTAGAATCTACAAAGAACTAAAACAGATTTACAAGAAAAAAACAAACCCATTCAAAAGTGGGCAAACGACATGAACAGATACTTTTCAGAAGAAGACATTTATGAGGTCAACAAACATATGAAAAAATGCTCATCATCACTGGTTGTTAGAGAAATACAAATCAAAACCACATTGAGATACCATCTCATGCCAGTTAGAATGGCGATCATTAAAAAATCTGGAAACAACAGATGCTGGAGAGGATGTGGAGAAATAGGAATGCTTTTACACTGTTGGTGGGAGTGTAAATTAGTTCAACCATTGTGGAAAACAGTGTTGCAATTCCTCAAGGACCTAGAAATAGAAATACCATTTGACCCAGCAATCCCATTACTGGGTATATATACAAAGGATTATAAATCATTCTATATTGTAAAGACACATGCACAAGTATGTTCACTGTGGCACTGTTTACAATAGCAAAGACCTGGAACCAACCCAAATGCCCATTGATGATAGACTGCACAAGGAAAATGTGACACATATATACCAAGGAATACTATGCAGACATAAAAAATGATGAGTTTGTGTCTTTTGTAGGGACATGGATGAATCTTGAAACCATCATTCTCAGCAAACTGACACAAGAACAGAAAGACAAACACCACATGTTCTCACTCATAAGTGGGTGTTGAACAATGAAAACACATGGACACAGGGAGGGGAGCATCACACACTGGGGTCTGTTGTGGGGGAATAGGGGAGGGACAGCTGGGGTAGGGAGGTCGGGGAGGGATAACATGGGGAGAAATGCCAGATACAAGTTACGGGGGGATGGAGGCAGCAAACCACATTGCCATGTATGTACCTATGCAACAATCCTGCATGTTTTGCACATGTACCCCAGAACCTAAAGTACAATAAAATATATATATAAATAAATAATAAAATAAAGTTAAAAAAGAAGTCATTTGTACCTCGTGTACCTAGCTTAGAATGGTTACACACTATGGGCCAATCCCTTCCCAAAAAAAAGGAAATTTTTTTCATGGAAGTACCAACTGACTTCAGGCCTTCTGCAGAGAATAAATATTTCTCTAAATATTTATTTAGTCCTGTATAACTGATTGGAAGTTTTAAAATGTTAACAGATAAAGAGCATGGTTCATTTAAAAAGTAAGTTTATAAAACAAGAATTATTAAGAGTAAAATCTCTGTGTTAGTGTTAGGCGTGAACTTTAGAAAAATAGAATTTATAGGTCACTGTTTTGAGAAAAATAGTTCTGAGCCATGTGAAAGACAAATATCAGATATCATTATAAATCTGGGCTCCAAAATTGAAGTGTAGGTAGAGAGGTATATGTTTGCATGTTTGTGCATGTGTGCATGTGTGTTGATGGGGAGAGACAGGGGCTTTGAATTCAATGTATAAAGGAAGGCATTATATACATCAAGCTTAGAAAATTACAGGGATGTCAAATTTTGTACTCTGAAGTTTGTATTTTTAATTCTTGCTCTAACAATTTCTTTTAAAAAGAGGGGAAGGTAGAAAAGTAATACATATGCTGTTTTTAAAAATTATCTCACAATAAAAAGCCAAAATTTATTATTTTAAAGCAAAGGCAAAGAGGACCATGGCCACAACTTTCTGGATTAGCTCTGGCTGACAGGAGGCTGGAATACTATCTCTGAATGGTCATCTGGTTTTATTTGATTTTGGCAGGTACTCAAAGAACACAAATTGCTCAGGTGGTAGTATTTACCTTCAGAGTTGGGCATGCAGGCTTCATCACATTTTGTGACAGAATAGAGGGGTAATTATAAGAAAAATGGGAATAGACAAGGGCATGAACTGAAAGAAGGGGAAAGAAGCTAAAGAAAAAGAAACAAAAGCAACGTGAAATTTGCAACACATATAACTGACAAAGGCTTGAGAATCAACTCCTATAGGCCAGTAAAAAAACAACAAATAATCATAGAAAAATGAGCAAAAGACACGAACAAACATTTCACAAATAAAGAAATCTGAATGGCCAGCAATCACATGTAAAGACACTCAACCTCGTTAATAGGAAAACACAAAGGAAATGCAAAGCAAAGCCATTAATGTGATACTTCAAACTTTTCTATCCGCCAGGCTGACAAAAAATTATACCAAGTTTTGGTGAAAATATGGAACTGCTAGTGATAACACAAATTATTGCTACCACAATTTGGCATTACCTAGTAAAGTTAAACACAATACTAATCATCCCACTTTGAGTATACGCCAGAGAAATGTGCACAGGTACACCAGGAAACATACACAAGGATGGTTACAACAGCAAAAAACAAGAACACCACAAAACCCTTCAACAGTGGAATGGATCCTGTACGTTCACTCAATGGAACGCTGTACAGCAGCGAAAAATGTATCTCTACATCAAGTTGGATTTCAAAAAACGCAACTACAAGAGAAAAATTTAAAAAGGAATTCAGAGTATGCTTCCATTTTCAAAAGTGGCAAAACCAGTGTATAATTCATGGATATACGTACTATAGGGTAAATATATAAAGAAAAGCAAAGGGATAATAAACATAAAATGTCTTAAATGTCTAAAAATATTTACTTTCTTACATTTAAAATTATTCTGTTTTCAAGATTTAAGTTGTATCCTAGTTTATATTTATGTAGCAAATGACCCCAAGCCCAAGAAAAATGGAATAAAATTGTCCTTTCTAGCCTCAGAGAATGTGCCTGTGCATAGGTCATGAATGAACTATTTGAGAATTTTGTACAGCTAATTTCAAAACTTGGCATCAAAGGAGGAAATAAATAAATAGTTCTTTTTTCCCTCCAGGCAAAAAACAGAAAAGTACTACTATCAAAAACTAACAGAATACAAGAGATAAAGTATAACATCAAAAGTTAATCACGTTTTCCCAACTCCCAAATAAATGAGAGCCAAATGCAGGCCTTTCTCAAATTTGAGTCTCTTCAAACTCATAGTCTTTGCCGGGTTTTGCCTTCAACCCGAAAAGCTGTGGTGAACTTTGAGGCGGCTGATAAAGGAGCAGAGAAGACTGGGGCTAAGTGATAAAGGTTTCAGAGAACTATGATTATGGCCTTGCATTTTGCTTAGAAAAGTATTATTTTATATGTCAAATAATAGTTTCCTCTATTTATCATAAATGGCATTATTTATAATATCGGATGACTTTTTACATTTAACATCCACATTATTAATACTGTGAATATCATGATCCATTGAGACAACAGTAAAAGTCCATGTGTTCACCTTAATTATTATTTTGATGAACTATTCATAAACTCCCAATATATTTCTTCTATTTTAAGTCTACTTTAAGTTAGTAGAATCTTAACTGAATGAAATAGAAAATTAAAGGACTCATCCAGTTTGGGGGCTACAGGAAAACTTCCCTCTGAAAAATTTAGTTGTTTTGTTCCTTGTTCTCTGAGAAAAATTTTCCGCCTGTCCCTAAAATTGGTTTCGAAAGGTGCTAACTCAATATAAAATTACAAATTAACTAAATGCATACTCGGTCACTATTAGATCCCTTTCCAACATGGGAAATAAATTCAAGTTGAATTTTAAAAAATATTTAGTGTAACTCAAATTTACATAAGACATTGGAGATAAAAGCGACATGAAGTGAAAAGCACTTACTTGTCAGTCCTCTCGAGCCATGACTAAGGTGCTTTTACTAAGTCTGGGTATTTTGCCTACACATTATCAGAACGTTTATCTCAAGTATGACACCTTGCTTTTAGGTCCAGGGAAGAGATATGCCTTAGTTTTGGTACCTCTCTGAATGGCAGAATAATAATAGATAAAACTAGCTGTCCTTCAATAAGTGCCCACTGCTTGGACCTTTTGAATATAATAGTTCATTAATCTTCACAAAACGGCTAAGGAGTAGGCATTAGTTTTATTCAGGTAGCACCCACAGATTTATAAAAACATGTGACTTGCAAGTAAACTATCCTGAAGACACAAAAACCTTTTAGCAAAGCAAAGATGTATATTGGTGATATATATAGTATTGATATTTATGTCACCAAAGAAGATGGTCCTAAATAAAAAAAAAAAAAATTAGTAATGCTAATGTGCAACAGCTATGTTCACGAATGTTTACAACTGAAAGCTTGCCCAATAATTTTATATAACGTCACATAGCTGCTCTGGAAATCAGCACCATCGTCTAATGTTGAACTGTGATCAGGAGGGAGCTACACCTGGGTTTGCATCCCAGTTCTGTGTGATTTGGGGCAAGCTGCTTTATTTCACTGTGCTGCAATTTCTTTTACTATAACAAGGGCCCGCCACATAGGGGTGTGGGTAAAGCACATGCTTTAACACACGTCAAATGTTTAGCGCAGGCCTAACCGCAGGAAACACAGGGCGTTCGCTGGCACCTCTTAAGGTCCTTCCAGCTCTGGTAGTTACCCTGTGTAACTTCAAGCCGCGTTTAACATTTTGGTGAAGACGGCCCGCAGTTCTGAGGCTGCACTTGGCTGTCCGGGTGCAGGAAATTCTCGACTACAGACTCCAGGAGACAGTACCCAGGACGGCCGGGGCTGCGGAAGCCCTGGAGCAGCTTCTATAGAGTGCACAAATGCCAACAAAGCTTGTTAGAAACGACCCGCCTGCACCCCTGAGGGGGCGGGTCTCAGATGTGGTCAAAGTGTTAAGATGAACAAGCCCAGTGGGGTCTCCTTTGCCTGGGCGGAAGCCTTCCTTGGCGGGTTAACCATTAACTAAGGCTGAACCAAAGCCCAGGAGGGCCACAGGCCTCGCAGCTTCCAAGAGCAAACGCCGCGAGATTGCTGCCCGGACACAGCCGGAATGCAGAGTGCAAGCCCGCGGCCCGGACGGAAGCAGCCGGACCCGCGAGCCCCGAGCCCCGCCCCTGCGCGGCGAGAACAGAACTTACTGTTCCCAAGTCCCCGCTCCGCCTCCGCGTGACGCGACTGTACAAGCCGGAGCTCCAGCCACGCGCGGCGCCTCAACGGGGCGGGGCGAGGCCGTCCACGTGACCTGAGAAGGCCCGCCCCCGGGACCACCTCTAATGGCATTGCTGGTAGATGACCCTGGCTGATAGAGATCGCTGGCCAACAACGCCCTGCCAGCACCTTCAAACTGTCAGGCCTACTCGTGTGTTTGACAAATGTGGATAGCATCGTTCACTTTTTAGGTGTTTGTTCATCTCGTTACATTTATTCAAATTTTAGATGGGACCAGCAATTTCACTCAGGAATTTATCCTATAAAAATATTCGCAGAAGGTCGTTGCGATGCTTGTAATCCATGTTTAAGGATGTTTATTGCAATGAAATAATGAGAATAGGTAAAGTGATATCACGGGGGAATGGTTCAATAAAACACAGTACAGACATGTGAATTACTTCGTACCTGTGTACTGTATACTCAAAGGACAGGTCCATGATGTAATGAATATTAAAGGCAAAGCATAGAATACTATACGTGGTGTGCTCTCTTTAATGTAAACAAAAATTATGTTTTGAAATACAAACATGCAGTTAAGTACATAAACTTTTTCTCTAAAAATGAAAAGAAACAATAGTGGTTGCTTTGGGAGGAGATGGAGGGTTTTCATTTTCATATTTTGAACTTTGCAATTTTACTTTTTTCTTTTTGTACCTCCCTGAATTGACAACAACAACAACAAAAAAAACCCCTCATATTTGTGTTCCGAGCTAGGAAACTAGATGAGCCTGATAAGTTTTTAAAAGTTTCCTTGACTACATTTCAAGGCGGTAGTTCTTAACCCTGGCTATGCCTTAGGGTCACTTGGGAGTTTTGAAAGGGTCATAATGCCCAGTCCGCATGCCAGACCAACAAAATAAAATACGGATTTATCTGGGAACAGGGGAGAGCAGATTCAATATATGTTTTTAACTTCCCGAGTGATTCCAATGTGAACCCAAGGTTGAACACTACAACCTGTATATAGGTGACATAGTGATCTCAGGCTCTAGGGTGGCCCAATGAACCTGGGGCAGCTGAAACTCAGGAACTTTGTCCATTTACCTCAGTGTGCTATACAAATGCCATTTTTTAAATGAGCCTCAACATGTAAGAAGTTGAACAGCTCAGAATAATTTGCCTCCAGTGCTAGTTTCTGATTCCATTCTCTTCAGTAAAGTTTTAGAGTGATCAATAATATTTTATGGGATCATTTCGCTTTTGGCCATTTGTTTCACTGACCCAAACACAAATTAACTATCTAGTTTTGATGTATCACTTATCAAAGAGATAAAATATATTTTGTCTTATCATAATTTCCATTTTCTGCTAGTCATCCCAAATGATTTTATTGGCACATGGAAGGTGTTAGCAGTCTCCAGCTTGTCATCAAAGGACTAAATAATGTTTTCCATTTTAGAATTCCTTTTCTGCTTTGGCATATTCTGGACATTAAAAAAGGACACATCTTAGATCCATCCACCTTAAGTTTGATTTTGAATAAACTGAAGACCTCAGTAGTTGTACATGCACATGCACACAAGAAGGATGAAAGAAGAGAAACTTTCTTTTATATCTACCAAAAGTATTCATATGGTTAGTCATATGAGGTTTGGAAAGCTGTAACAGAGGAGAGAATAAATTACCCTTCTCCACTTCCCAAGTGCACACACACACAAAGGCACAAAACCATTCACACACAGGCATGCACATTAGGTAACAGCAAGAACCCATCCATGGTTATTGTAATCCATGTTGGAAGTCATTGTTCAGAGTAAAGCTCATGATTTCTACTGTTATTTTGCATTTTTTTTTTTTCAAAAGAACAATGTGAGCAATACTACCACTAAGTTTCACCTGTGGGCATCTTGGGGCATGTTCTCCCTTTTTCCTTCCTTCGATTTAGCCTTTTCTTTTCCGTGCTTCTCACTTTGGCCTATTAGTGACACCTAGTGGTACCTGTGGCCAGCTTTTCCCCGATTTTGGCTCTCAGTATCTTCATGCATGGTTTCAAGTGTCCCTTCCCACCTTTGTGAGACTAGTCCCTCTACCGTAAGCATCAGGCTGTGTCTAGACCCACATTTCAGGCACCAAGACTCTCCTCTTAGAGAGTTAAAAACTTGCCTTCAATCCTAAGCCAAAATCTGTCTTGACTGCTAGTGAAAACACCTGTGTGCTGCTAGTTTCACTACAGGGAGATATGAAGAGTATCCACCAATCTGGGTTTCCCTCTCCTCCACACCATAAAAGGGTGATGATACTGCCCTTATCAGGATCTGGAATTCAGATTATGAGACAGTGAGGGTGGCTCTAAATACCACCTATGTGCTTATGACTCCTAAATGAATGTCTCCAGACATAAACGTTTGTTGGGGATACCTACTTGACATTTCCATCGGGCTATTGTGGCAGAAACTGTGGTGTTCACCAAACATCCCATCAACGACCCACATTTTCCAGCTCTGCTTACAGTTTGTTGCGGCCACATGGCCAGTTTTGAACAATGGGCTGTAGACTGAAGCATAGAAAAGCTGAGATGAGCCTTCTCTAGTTGCATCTTTTTATGTCATAAGAATTAATAATATTCTGGATGCTGGAGCCTCCACCAGCCTGGGTCCCTGAGTGACCATGCAAACAGAGACCACATTCCCCCACCAATTCCCTAACTTCCACCAATCTGTGAAAGTCACATTACTTAAGTGAGAAATAAATTTTTATGTTAAAGCCCCTGAAATTTTGTTTATTATTATACAATAGTTTATCCTGATAATTCATAGCTATCTCTAATTTCATTATGTTCAAAATTGAAATATTATTTTTCTCCCATGAATCTGCATTTCTTTGTCTTCTCCATCTCTATAAGTGACAACACTGTCCATCTTCAGGCTTAAGGGAGAAATCTGGATGTCTTCCTGGACTTCTTCCTTTTCCTTACCGCACCCCTTCCTGCCCACCTGCTGCCACCCCATACAGAAGGGAGTTTGCATCACTGTCCTGAGACTGCCATTCTTAAAAAGGTCTGCTTGCAAGGTTGGCCCTTGGCTGACATGTGAGAACTTGGCTGGTAAACAGTCTCCTACTATTGTACCAAAGCCCTATTAACCTCAGTAGGAAAGGAACCAGGTTCAAGAGGCTGAAGAAGAGACCTAGAGCCAGCAAACAAAACACGGTGTTTTATTAGGTGCTTAGAGAGTCCAGTGGTGGTGGGCTGGGCAGGAAAACTGCAACTGCCTGGAATCATCATGCAGTTTATATAGTATTGTCACCTAATACCCTCCCCCAACGACATCCACCCGGCAACCTTCATGTACCCCAAAACTCAGGACCTCAATCTCCTGTATGGCCTGTGTTCCACTGGACAAGCCAAGGGCTTAGATGTTTATTGTAAAGAATGAATCTCCAGGTTGGCGACTCCCAGATCCCCTAGCTCACAGCATACTTTCAGATGCATCTACCATATGGGGTCATTCTAAGGGTATGCACGAATTATTGCTAACAGGTGAGTTTATCTGACACCTACACCTAAATATATAAAGAGTTTTCCCTAAATAATAAAAGTGACTCACTGCGCTGAAACCGTTTGTACAACGTGATCTATGCTGATCACCTGCTTTCTTTCCGAGATTCTAGAACTTGGTAACTGCTAGGCAGAGGTGCTTGTAACCAGCACCTAATAAAAACTCTGGCTGCTGAGTCTTGGCCTTTCCTGGGGAAAAACATTGAAAGCATGTTTCTGCATTTTCGTTTTTGGAAGAAGAATGCAGTCTGTTTGACCCCTCATAAGAGGGAGAACACATAGGAATCCTGCACACAAAGTCTTCCACGCTCTGCCTGAGTCTTTTTCTTTATAATCCAGCTGTGTATCCTTACTATGTTTCTGTAATAATCTTAGCAACACTGTAATAAGTCTCAAAATCTAGTGAATCTCCAAATGTGAAGGGGTCTTAGGGACCCCTTGATATCCCCCCATATCTAATCTAGCACTGAGTCCTGCCAATTCTTCCTAAAATGTATCTGAAATTACACTGCTCCTTACCTTATCTACTATCACCACCCTGAAGGTGCCATCATCTTTTATTTGTATTGGACTTCGAGAGGGCCCAATAACACCTTCTTTTCTGGCTGAGTTTGGAACCAATTGAGAGACACAGAAAAAAGAGATCAAGGTGTAAGCTTTATTTAATTATAAACATCTCAATTGGGGTGGCTTAAATGTGCAGCCAAAGGGACTAAGCCTCCTGAATTAAACGTAGGTATCAAAACTGTCTTAAAACTGTCCTCTCTAGAGAACCAATTAGATTGTACCCTCTCTACAGGTACACAAATCTGTAGAAAGAAGGAGCTAAGCTGAGCATACCAGAAGTGAGTGAAGGTTGGAGATTTGAATAGCTGAAACACTTCTTGTTTCCCCCTGATTTTTATCTTCCTGGTGGAACTCCAAGTCCTGGGCATTAAGCAAATGATATACAGCTGACTATAAGTGGAGGCGTGGAGTGGAGACTGTGATTGATCAGCAAACACTGAGTCTGCATTGATCCTAAGCAAAACACTGGCCATTTGTACCAAGCCAGGCTTAGCAAATCCACACACAGCTACGTGGGCCCAGCAAAGGCAAACCCCAGAGAGCTGTAGGTGATGGGGCCTCGGGTGCAAGCTGCTGCTCCTCGACCTTGGACAACATTCATAACATACTCATTTTGCTACGCTGAGTGTAAGCAGAGATAGGGAGGCCACGAAGACCTAGGAGAGCAGGTATAACTAAGGACTAAATTCTATCTTTCAGTACTTTGGCCTTTCAGACCATAGTGGGTAGAGTCAGATTTGCTGCAGTTAGAGGCAGTGATATTAATGAAACTGAAGCTTCAGATTCCCACACATGCATGGGCCCTTTCCAAGATCCTGAGGTCCCGAGGGACACTAGTAATGTGTTCACATGGTCATATGCTCTTGCTCTGTCTCTTATCCCTACCCCTCATATATATAATGATATTTAATTTGGTAACAAACACAAAAATACAGAAAAGTACAGGGAAACTCTATTCCCAAACACCCAGTGAGAGTATAGTGTCAATCTGATGCCCCATCAGTCCCTAATACTTTAGTATGTATTTTCTGCAAATCTGGACATTCTTGTACATAACCACAATACAACTATCAAAATCAGGAAGTTAACACTGACACACTTACTACCATCTAATCCTCAAATTCAGTTCAGAAGCAAGGTTGTGTGTTGAGCTGTCAAGTCTCTAGCCTTTTCCAGTCTGAGACTTTTCCTTAGTCTTTCCTTAACACTTGTGATATTGGCATTTTTGAAGATTACAGGCTATTCCTTTTGTAGAATGTCCCTCAACTTGAGTTCGTGTGATGTTTCCTCCTGATTAGATTCGGATAATGAAAGCACATCACAGAGACTGGACTTGAGCCTCTGTAGGCTGCTCCTTGATTCCCTTCCCACTGGGCTCGAGCTGACTTCACTACGTCACCAGACCATGTTGCCATTTATCCCACTAGGGCTCTGACACTCCTCTGTGAGCCACGGTTGTGGCTCCTCCTTCCCATCCCCCTACCCAGCGTGTGTGTCTACCCCGCTCTGTCCCACCTACTGGCTTTGGGACTGAATTGTTCAGAGAGGAGAAAGAAGAGTGGGAGGAATCATGATAATAATGTTTTTGTAAAATGTGTAAAAGCAAGGTGATTTAACTTCTGTGGATCAAGGCCATTGTCTGTTTTCCTTCTGTCACTCAGGTATTTTGGGGACCTGGCTAAGGGGCATCTGAGCTGGAAATACATTTAGTTTTGGTTTAGTGGGATATAGTTGTATGATTTATAGCTTCCAAGAATACTTTAACTGCCCACTGTGGTGACTCTCCCTGTATGCCCAAACAAGGGTGAGGGCCAGGGTCCTCTTAAAATGTGAAGGTGGGATAGTCCCCAACATGGAAGTGCCTGAGTCCTGGAGGGGAAGCCAGGTTTGAAATGGATGGAGCCAGGAATTAGGCTGTGGAAAATTTTATGATCAGATGTTTGGTAATGCTGTAAGTATGGGATTCTGTTCTCATGGACAGTACACATGAAATGTGCTTAGTAATAACATCATGTAAACTATAAACCCACCATGTCTTTTTTGATGGGCACCACATGAAATAGAATTTATCAGAATTACTGTATCTAAAGTACACAAACCTGTACTGCGTCTACAAACTAAGTTTGTTTTATGCTTCCTGTCAATTAAAAAAAGATTAATACTGTAGGAAAGATTGAATTATCTGTTCGATTAATATAAAATATTATCAAAAATTATTGGGTGAAGGGATGACTAAAGAGAAAGACAAAATTGTAGGCAAAAAGTATTATAGGCCAGGCGCGGTGGCTCATGCCTGTAATCCCAGCACTTTGGGAGACCGAGGCAGGCAGATCACGAGGTCAAGAAATCAAGACCATCCTGGCAAACATGGTGAAATCCCATCTCTACTAAAAATACAAAAAAATTAGCTGAGCATGGTGGCATGTGCATGTAATCCCAGCTACTTGGGAGGCTGAGGCAGGAGAGTCGCTTGAACCCAGGAGGTGGAGGTTTCAGTGAGCTAAGATCATGCCACTGCTCTCTAGCCTGGCAACAGAGCAAGACTTTGTCTCAAAAAAAAAAAAAGTATTACAGAGGTATGTCTAGCAATTAATGTTTGCTATTATGGCTGTTTTAAAATTTTTGTATTTTTTGTGATTATTTGTTCTAATTAAATATTCACTTTTATATGTATTTTTAAATTTATTGTTTTGTATCTTTTTCTTAAAGAGAACCCTTCCCCACATTGTCACTTAAGTCTATGCCCAGCTGCATTTAAACTGTAAGGCAGCTGAGCTCTGCATGTGCCTAAATGGAAATTGTCCATGACCCGCATGGGCAGGCAGCACTGCTTCAGATTTCATTCTGGGCCAGAGAGGGAACCATGGAGGGACAAACCTTGGATTCATGTAGTACGTCCACATGCTCAAAGTCACTCCACATCATCCATGGAAACGCAAGAGCTCTGGAGAAAGCGTAGCTCAAGGCAGATTGTTTAGCCTCCACTGCGAACAGCCATTGAGGCACAGGATTGAAAACACACTCCCAAGAGAGCTCCATGGCACTAGATAGAGATCTTGCTCAGTTAAGTATAAGGGTTCAGAATGGAAATGGTGATGAAGAGATTTTTAATTGATAAGAAGAGAAAGACACTTGGAGACTGGGGCCTCCACCTTTATAAACTTCTAAACTTGTTGGAAGGCAGAATGCCTCTGTTGCCTCTGTCTGAGATACATCTATGAATGTCTCTCCCTCTGCCCACTTCTTCCCCCAGATTTATTCAGCACGTGCCCAAATTAACCTCTTTTTTCATATACATATATATATTCATATATATATACTTTATTATACTTAAAGTTCTGGGGTACATGTGCAGAATGTGCTGGTTTGTTATATAGGTATACATGTACCATACATATGGTTCACTGCATCTATCACCCTGTCATCTACATTAAGTATTTCTCCTAATGCTATCCCTCCTCTATCCCCCCAGCCCCTGCTATCCCTCCCCTAGGCTCCCTCTGCCTGACAGGCCCCAGTGTGTGATGCTCCCCTCCCTGTGTCCACGTGTTCTCATTGTTCAACACCTACTGATGAGTGAGAACATTTGGTGTTTGGTTTTCTGTTCTTGCATCAGTTTGCTGAGAATGATGGTTTCCAGCTTTATCCACGTCTCTGCAAAGGACATGAACTTATCCTTTTTTATGTCTGCATAGTATTCCTTGGTGTATATGTGCCACATTTTCTTTATCTAGTCTATCACTGATGGGCATTTGGGTTGGTTCCAAGTCTTTGCTATCATGAACTGTGCTGCAGTAAACATCGGTGTGCATGTGTCTTTATAGTAGAATGATTTATAATCCTTTGGGTATACACCCAGTAATGGAATTGCTGGGTCAAATGGTATTTCTAGTTCCAGATCCTCGAGGAATCACCACACTGTCTTCCACAATGATTGAACTAATTTACACTCCCACCAACAGCGTAAAAGCATTCCTATTTCTCCACATCCTCTCCAGCATCTGTTGTTTCCAGATTTTTTAATGATCGCCATTCTAACTGGCATGAGATGGTATCTCAGTGTGGTTTTGATTTGCATTTCTCTAATGACCTGTTTTTAATATCAGCTTTTTTCATATGTTTATTGGCTGCAGAAATGTCTTCTTTTGCGAGGTATCTGTTCATATCCTTCGCCTACTTTTTGACGGGGTTGTTTGTTTTTTTCTTGTAAATCTGTTTTAGTTCTTTGTAGATTCTGGATATTAGCCCTTTATCAGATGGGTAGATTGCAAAAATTTTTTCCCATTCTGTTGGTTGCCAGTTCACTCTAATGATAGTTTCTTTTGCTATGCAGAAGCTGTGGAGTTTGATTAGATCCCGTTTGTCTATTTTGGGTTTTGTTGCCAATGCTTTTGGTGTTTTAATCATGAAGTCCTGCCCATGCCTATGTCCTGAATGGTATTGCCTAGGTTTTCTTCTAGGGTTTTTATGGTGTTAGGTCTTATGTTTAAATCTTTAATCCATCTGGAGCAAATTAGCTTCTTATGAAAAGGTTTCTCCCAAATGAGTTTACCTGCATAGGATATAGATTTGAATTGTCTGCAGTGACTGACTGACAGCCACCCTGAGAAAGTTGAGACATAGATTCTCTCCTCTCAGGTCCTAAGCCTATGCTAGAGTTTTTGGGTTCTAGAAGTATGTCTTCATTTGGCAATTGCTCCAGGAACAGGAAATGGTTTGCTTCCTAACTTTGGTAGGTAGGTAAGAAGCTAGTGCTGCAATAACGTTCTCATTTCTGCTAACACTTTTAACTCTTTAAAAGAGTGAGGTTTATCAGAAAATGTGAAATGACCAAGTACAACTTCAGAGATAGACTGTAGCTGTGGCTGCTGAAGGCTGCAGGAACCCCTCGGCTGAGGCTGTGCAGAATCAGAAATAGGAAGAGCTTTGATTTTTTTTTTGTACAAGTACAGACAATTCTGATTTTCAAACTTTGACCCTTCGGATTTTGGTATCTTTGGGCTTTACCTTGCAAGAGAGTTTGATCTCTGAACCTCAATTTCCCCCTAGACATTAGTTTAGAGCCCAGATATGATGTTTTTGGTTTTTGTCTTTTAATCGTTGTTGTTTCATTTTTAACTGGGCCCCTCTAGCCTCAACAGAGGAGAGAGTCCAGAAGTGGAAATCAAATTGAAGTCGCTTCACATGAAACTCAAGGGGTAAGGCATGCATGTTTCCATCTAACACTCTGCGAAGGCTGGTGTTTCTGACATGTGTGTGCTTCATTGAGCCTGGGCTCTATTATTTAGTGTCAAGGTCTCCACATCACTTGTGGGCAGCATTTTAAGTCCTGAACACAGTGACTTCACATCCCCTTGTTATGGAATTGCTTAGGTTCATGCAGTCTGCTTCTTGAGGATGATTACTCAGTATCTCTCACACTTACTCCACCTGTGGTATCTCTTGAAGCACATTTCTGACTGCTGTTGATGCCTCTAAATCTGGTTCCTCAAGTCTGAGGGAGCAACAGTACCTCTGCCACATGCTCTTTAAGACACTACTTTTCTGCAGGTCTTAAGTATCCTAAGATTTGCATGGTGGCATGTGTCTTCAGTGCTTTAGTTTGCTCTGCTGTGCCCCTATTCCTTTTAGGAAGGCTCAGATATGTTTCTAACAGTGTAACTTGCTCCTTAAACCAATCCTTTCTTTCTCTGCTACATGAACTGTTTGCCAAAACTGAGTACCTGCCTGCCTGCTTCCCTCCCTCCCTTCTTTCCTCCCTCCCTCCTTCCCTCCCTTTCTTCCTCCCTCCCTCCCTTCCCCTCCCTCCCTCCCTCCCTCCCTTCCTTCCTTCCTTCCTTTGTTTTACTTTCTCTTTGCTTTCTAGCCTTGGCTTTGTTCCTCCTTGGGCTTCCTAAAACATATCCTGTGCAAACAAAATTTTATTTAGTTGGATGACCCTAATGGGAGATAACTTTCCATTAGACCAACATCTAAGCCAGACCTGTATTTGCTCTTATTGTCCAGCCTGGCTCTACTTTAATATATGTCATCTTGGCTGTGCCTTTTCTAGAGCCTGTCTCAACACATTTCTTTTGCCTGTTTCCTCAAGTTGCAGGCATCTCCAATATCTGCAATTTCAATAACTGTATCACTTTTGAACTCATCTAAAAACTTTTAGTATCTTATCCAGATTTTTCTAGTCTTCTCCTCCCTTAAATCTGTCCAAATTTCTATAACCATTTGTCATATTTGCCCTAGTCTTTAAGAGGGTGGCTCTAACGAACTAGCCAGGAAGATGGGGTTACAAAGTCTATGTGTGACTGCTGGGGGCTGTGTGTGTGTGTGTGAGTGAGTGTGTGTGCGCATGTGTGTGTGTGTGCGTGTGTGTCTGTTTAAGGTGTGAACAATTCCCAAAGAAAGATTATTGTGAAGATGGCAGAGGCTGCTAGAAGGTGTCCATTTGGAGAGTAATTTTGCCCATTGACCTATTAAAGACTCTGAGAGGTACTGCTGTAAAGAAACCTGGTTGAAAAGGGAAGAATAAATGAGAAGATGTCATGGGAAAATATTCAGAAAAATCCAGAATGTGGGACAACTGGCTTGGTCTCATTAAAAACACAATACTCTTTTTCAAAAGCTCAGGAAGACTGTTTTAAAATAAAAGGGACTAAACAGACATAACAACCAAATGCAGTGTGTGAACTCTAATTAGATTTTGGTTCAAAAGAAAAATATCTGTACAAGTTATATTGAAAACAAAAGAGAAAATGTGAACATGGACTGGGTATTAGATGGTATTAGAGAAAATTATTGTTAATTTTCTTAAGTGTTATGCTTCTGTGGTTATGTAAGAATGTCTTAGGAGATGCATGCCCAAGTATTTGGAGGCAAAGTGCAATGTTATCATGAGTCTGCAACTGATTTTCAAGTCATTTACCACCACCAGCAGCTATATACATATATATATAAGATGGCAAAATGTTAACAACTGCCGAATTTTAGTGGTTAATATGTGGGTGTTCTTTTGTGTTACTTTAGCTTTTCTGTAACATTATAATAAGAAGTTAAAGAAAAAGAAGCCTATTTAACCTAGTGTTCCAAACATTTGACTATGAAACTCTTTTTCTCCCTTGTAATAACATCAATACTGAAGCATCTTCTGCTTCTTAGACTACACTCTTGGGACTAGGGCAAGCTCTTAGTAGCTATATTTAAAAATATAAAATAATGATAAATGCTAAGTGAAAAATAAAAATCTTCTTGAAAATTCGAAATGCACTTTAAAAACGCATCTCAATAACTCAGAAAGAACAAGTCTAATGCTCTTAACATAGTGGTGTGACTTCATTGACCAGACAGATGAAGGTCAAAGCTTGCACAATGATTCCTGAATGTCTAGTAGGCATTTTCCAAAATGTTTCTCTTAGTATAACCTCAAGGATGATGATCCAGGTTAATGATTTAATCATCTGTATACTTCTGTGCTTAGAGAACTACATGAAATAATAATCACTTAGAGCACATTCAGGAAGAGGTGTGAAGAAAAATTTGCAGGCATAATTGATGCAAAGTATACAGAATAAGGTTAATAAAGTTATTATTTATCATTTTAATCTGAATCCATAGTACTTATAAATGTGTATCATTTTATTTCCTTCAGTGGAGATTTGGGGATGTATAGTTGACTTTAATGTAATTTACTTTCTCTTTTTTCTAGTAAAAGCTTTTTTAGGGAATTCCTCTTGGGCAACACTTCTTCCACGTGGTCCAGGTGAACCACATCGTTACCCCCACCCTTTTATATAAAAACAGTGTGCATATAACCCACTTCTGACCATGCACCCAATTCAATGCAGTCAGTTCTAGATTTTTGGCTGAAATTATGTGAAACAAGGCACTCCCTTTCTATTGGCTTCATGAACCTGGTCGTATGTGCTGTTGGAAGCCCCTTTGTCACTAGGGAGGTAGCCTGTCTAAGAGTGAAGCCAAGCCAGAGCAAAGGAGACCTGAGAGATAGGGAGCAATGGATTTCTGATGACATATTTTCTGCGACTGGATCCAGCTCTGCCTGAAGCTATTTTATGTTCTTGGACCTTTTGACTTCAAGAACCTATAAATCTCCTTTTGGTTGAAGTCAGGTTGACTGGACTTTTGTTCGTGACAACGAAGCAAGTCCTGAATTATATTAGGAAGAGATAGAAAACTCTTTTATTTTCCCCTTTGAGAGTCACAAAACTTGGGCCAAATGTGGTGGCTCATGCCTGTAATCGCAGAACTTTGGGAGGCTGAGGTGGTAGGATCATTTGAACCCAGTAGTTCAAGACCAGCTTACACAACACAGCGAGACTCTGTCTCTATAAAAAATTGGAAAATTAACCAGACATGATGGTGCATGTGTAGGTGAGAGGCTAGGTGCGGTGGCTTATGCCTGTAATCCCAGCACTTTTGGAAGCTGAGGCAGGTGGATGCTTAGACTAGCCTGGGCAACAGGCAAAACACCATCTCTATTTCTTGATCTTTTAAAAAGTCACTGAATTTGAAATTTCCAATTTCAAAACAAAATTTGAAGGTATCAATGTCAGTACTTTTTGTGACTTAAAAAAAAGCACTGGTTCTTCAAATGGCCAAATAACAGTGATGGTGATAGTAAAAACATTTAAAAGAGCATTTTCCTCATCACTTTGATGAAATCATAGAATTAAGAACTGTAATTAATATGACCACTGTTCTTTCATTATTATTATAACTGCCCATGTAATCTTTATGAAATTTTGCAGCTGTTTATAGGATAAAGTATCCTCTTTTTGTACTTTACAATATAAATTTTAGCTGTAATCTGTGTTTCCTCAGCCCTGTAAGTCTGGCTGCAAAATCTTATTTTATTAAAGCATCTAGTTAGTCATTCCAGCCCAAATTCGCCACTCAGGGAATACTAGCTTTTCTTTAAATTCCTCCAAAGATAGCTTGATAAATGCCGGTAGTGTCACGTGTGTGATGGCTTGTGTGTCTCTAATACCGTTGTCCTGGGGTTCTGTAGATATTTTACTAAAACACTCAAGGTAGATACCATGGTGGATCTGGATGGGCACAATTTGACCAACAGACATAGAACTGATTTAGACTCACTTATTCCTCTAACCTTGGGTCCTTGTCTTACCTGTCTCTATTTTCTCTTCCCTTAGGATGAAATCTTGACCTGAAGGTCCCTTATGCAAATAAGCCCTGGAAGAGTGCCCCTTGGCAGTCCTTCAGTCCTGTCTACCGTATTCGAAATCTTCAGTAAAAACTGCTTACAGTCTCAAGGTGAGAAGAGATGGTCAGGAATTACTTTTTAAATAAGCATTTTAATTCTAAGGGTTGATGTGGTAGCATTAACCTATGACAGCAAATTCTTTGACACTCCTTCTATAAGAAGGTAGGATGTGTAAGGTTTGTTGGGTTCTTGCCGAGTTTAAAATGAAGAAACTGAGGCCAGCACAAGAAAATCCAATGTGAGGAATTTATTTGGCTCCCGGGCGAGGTTCTGCGGTCCAACAGGAGGGGCTGGAGAAGTCGCACGGACTCCTCTCAGACGTGGGGTTTTATAGGGAGTGGAGGCGTTCGATTGGTTGTGAGAGAGCAGGGTGTGGGCAAGACAAGACTGCTATTGCGTAGAGTTACAAGACTTCGTTTGCATACAAGACTCGACTGCTATTGGGTAGAGTTACAAGACTTCGTTTGCATTTTGGCGTGGTTCTTTAAGGGAGGGCTAGGCTGTGCGAGGGGGGTGGACGTGTCCAAGCTCCCAGAGAGGGAGGGGGGGTGTCCAAGCTCCCGGCGAGGCGACCGGCCTTACAGGGTGTATGTTCCCTGCCTTTGAGTCTGGGCTGATTTGTAATTACTTCAACCAAGAGTACAGAAGAGGTAATGACAGGTGACTTCTAAGTCAAGGTGATATGAAGCCAGGCAGCTTCCAACTTGTTCACTAGGATACTTGCTCTTGGGAACTTAGAAGTTTGACTCCTTCAAGGCCAGCATGCAGTGAGAAAACTAAAGCCACATGGACGTCCATGTGGAGGTGTTCTGGTCAATAGCTCCTGATGAGCCCAGCTTTTGAATAGCCCAGCCCAGGCACCAGACATATGAGTGAAGAAGCTCCTAGGTGATTCCAGCCACAACCATTTCAGTCTTCCCTGCCAAGAGTCCTTATATCATGGCACAAAAACAAGCCAGTCTGCTGTACTCTGTCTGAACTCCTCCACAGAATTCATGGGCATAATAAAATGGTGGTTATTTTATACCAAAAAGTTTGGGATACTGTGCTACACAACAGATAGCTGGAACAGGTTGATCCTGAATAAAATCAGGGTTCATTAGCAGGGCAGGAGAGTAATGGCTGTTAACATGGGTAATACAGAGCCTGCTACATTTCTGATGTCTGCTCCTGAACTGTTATCTGTACACATGAGGTTTCTTTAATATTCCCAGGTTTTAGATGGAAAAAAAAAAAAAAAAAGGTGTCCCCTGAGGTTAAATAAATTCCTTGGGGGCAAATATAAGATATATCCCACAGGCATGATTTGGATACAGCCAACCTCACCTCTGAGGAGTTTCACATTGTAGACAAGGGTCCACCTGAATTCACACCAACCTGCCCTGAAAACACACAGGGCCCCTGGAATAAAACACTGAGGAACAAAGGCATACACTTGTTGAATTTAACACCTTAGAATATTATTTGAGATGAAGGCTAATCTAAGGCCTGGCATGGTGGCTCATGCCTGTAATCCTACCACTTTGGAAGGTTGAGGAGGGAGGATTTCTTGAGCCCAGAGGCTGAGACCAGCCTGGACAACATGGCAAAACTCCCTCTACAAAAAAATACAAAAATTAGCTGGTCATGGTGGCATATGACTATAGTTCCAGCTACTTGGGAGGCTAAGGCAGGAGAATCACCTGAACCTGGGAAGTTGAGGCTGCAGTGAGCTGAGATGGTGTCACTGTACTCCACCCTAAGCAACACTGTCTCAAAGAAAAAAAGAAAGAAAAGGTTAATCTGTTAACAAAGAGCCCCACAGAAGTCAGTGGCTTAAAGAAGATATAAAAGCATTTCTGTCTCATGTAATCTTCTTGCCATTCAGACTGTCTCCACCTTACAAAATCCTGGAGTAATCCAGAATCTTTTCATGTTGTTACTCTGCTAGCTCCCAGTGTTAGCAGTGGCAAATCTGTATGGATCTGCAGCAACTCAATTCTTGCCTCCTTAAAGGAAAGGGGCATAAGGCAGAATGAGAGGCTGAGAGAAATTTAATTTTAAAGCAGGAATGAAAGTTTATTAAAAAGTTTCAGAGCAGGAACAAAAGGAAGTAAAGTACACTTGGAAAAGGGCCGAGTGGGCAATTTGAGAGATCCAAAAGCGTTCAATAGTTGACTTGGGGTTTCCATACATCGTCATGGTTCTGAGGTTTTCATTTCTTCTCCCTTGATTTTTTCCTTGGGGCAAGTTGTCAGCATGTGCAGTGTGTTTACTGAAGTTGTGCGCATGCTCATTTGAGGCATTTTTCCCTTACCAGTCAAGTGTTCCTAGAGGAAGGTCATACAGCAGTTCAACTCCCCATTTTGTCTTAGTGCATGTGCTTGAGACCACTTGCCCAACTCCTGAGAACTTTTTCAGGAAGCTGCTGATCACCAGTTTCAGGTGTTTTCTATCTACTAGGAGACTGCCTTTCTCTGGTGGTTGTTTCCAATTATTATTTTAGAGAGACAACTTAACAACTACCTATCATCTGATTGTCACCTGACATTCCTGGTAGGGGGGTCTCCCCTGCCCTGTTCTTGTCTGCCTGGCTACTACTCTAGCACTAGCATGCTGTCCTCATCTGCATGGTTGAATCTGAGTTGCTGCCACATTGTGTGACTATCACAGCATGTGTTCTGGCCAACAGGAAAGGGAAAGAGAACATGGAGGAGCCCAAGCCTGGAAGACACACAGGTCACTTTTGCTCATATCCCATTTCTGAGAACTGAGCCATGAAGCTATAGCTAAGCAAAAAGTAGGCTGGGAAATGTAGTCTCTAGGCCAAGCAGTGCATAAGAAAGGGATAATGAATTTTGGTGGACAGCTGACATTCTTCTCCATTTACAGCAAATGAATCATTTACTTGGATTGTTTGGGGGTTGAAATGATAAAAATTCTTAGCATAATTGTACACTGTTTTTCTAAAATGCATTTTGCTCTTCAGGTAACCATGTTTTATCCAATACTCTCCCACTGTGTGTCCTGGCTGAGATTTTAACAGACTTAAACAGCCTTGTAAAGCAAGACCTATATCTTAAGATACAATTGACTTCTTGGCTATTATCTTTTCAGAGAAGGGTGGGGAAGCACATGACACAGACTGAGCAAGTTATCTTTAGCCCCATTTGTTTATCTGTATCCTTATCTGTAAACTGGAGATGATCATGATACATGCCTTTTAGGTTGTTATGAAGATTAAGTTAGTTAATAGTTGTAAATGCCAAGCTTATACCAGCTTCATAGAAATCATTTAACAAATTTAAGCTATTAGGATTACGTTAGAAGATATTTACAGTTTTAAAGTTTATTTGGGCGGACAGTGATTCATGAGTCAGGCAGCTCCAAACTGGCAGTGGCTCACAGCTCTTCTGCAGGGGTTTAAGGGGAATCACTTTATAGGGTGAATGCAGAAGCAAAGCAAATAAATTACTATTATTACTTTTTATTATACTTTAAGTTCTGGGGTACATGTGCAGAATGTGCAGGTTTGTTACATAGGTGTACATGTGCCATGGTGGTTTGCTGCATCCATCACCCGTTCATCTACATTAGGTATTTCTCCTCATGCTACCCCTACCCTAGCCCCCACCCCTACTATCCCTCCCCTAACCCCTCACCCCCGACAGGCTTTGGTGTATGATGTTCCCCTCCTTGTGTCCATGTGTTCTCATTATTCAACACCCACTTATGAGTGAGAATATTTGGTGTTTGGTTTTCTGTTCTTGTGTCAGCTTGCTGGGAATGATGGTTTCCAGCTTCAACCATGTCCCTGCAAAGGACAAGAACTCATCCTTTTTATGGCTGCATAGTATTCCATGGTGTATATGTGCCACATTTTCTTTATCCAGTCTATCATTGATGGACATTTGAGTTGGTTCCAAGTCTTTGCTATTGTGAACAGTGCTGCAATAAACATACATGTACATGTGTCTTTGTAATAGAATGATTTATAATCCTTTGGGTATGTACCCAGTAATGGAATTGCTGGGTCAAATGGTATTTATATTTCTAGATCCTTAAGGAATCACCACACTGCCTTCCACAATGGTTGAACTAATTTACACTCCCACCAACAGTGTAAAAGCAACCCTATTTCTCAACATTCTCTCCAGCATCTGTTGTTTCCTGACTTTTTAATGATTGCCATTCTAACTGGTATGAGATGGTACCTCAATGTGGTTTTGATTTGCATTTCTCTAATGACCAGTGATGATCAGCTTTTATTCATATGTTTGTTGGCTGCATAAATGTCTTCTTTTGAGAAGTATCTGTTCATATCCTTTGCCCACTTTTTGATGGAGTTGTATTTTTCTTGTAAATTTGTTTAAGTTCTTTGTAGATTCTGTGTATCAGCCCTTTGTCAAATGGGTAGATTGCAAAAAATTTTTTCCCATTCTGTTGGTTGCCAGTTCACTCTAATGGTAGTTTCTTTTGTTGTGCAGAAGCTCTTTAGTTTGATTAGATTCCATTTGTCTATTTTGACTTTTGGTGCCATTGCTTTTGGTGTTTTAGTATAAAAGTCCTTGCACATGCTTATGTACTGAATGGTATTGTCTAGGTTTTCTTCTAGGGTTTTTATGGTGTTAGGTCTTATGTTCAAATCTTCAATCCATCTGGAGTTAATTTTTGTATAAGGTGTAAGGAAGAAATCTAGTTTCAGCTTTCTGCATATGGCTAGCCAGTTTTCCCAATACCATTTATTAAATAGGGAATCCTTTCCCCATTGCTTGTTTTTGTCAGGTTTGTCAAAGATCAGATGGTTGTGGATGTGTGGCATTCCTTCTGAGGCCTCTGTTCTGTTCCATTGGTCTATATCTTTGTTTTGGTACCAGTACCATGCTGTTTTGATACCAGTACCATGCCGTTTTGATTACTGTAGCCTTGTAGTATAGTTTGAAGTCAGGTAGTGTGATGCCTCCAGCTTTGTTTTTTTCACTTAGGATTGTCTTGGCTATGCAGGCTCTTTTCTGGTTCCATATGAAATTTAAGGTGTTTTTTTACAATTCTGTGCAGAAAGTCAATGGTAGCTTGATGTGGATAGCATTGAATCTATAAATTACTTTGGGCAATATGGCCATTTTCATGATATTGATTGTTCCTAACCATGAGCATGGAATGTTTCTCCATCTGTTTGTGTCCTCTCTTATTTTCTTGAGCAGTGGTTTATAGTTCTCCTTGAAGAGGTCCTTCACATCCCTTGTTAGTTGTATTCCTAGGTATTTTATTCTCTTTGTAGCAGTTGTGAATGGGAGTTCACTCATGATTTGACTCTCTTTTTGTCTATTACTGGTGTATAGGGAGGCTTGTGATTCTTGCACATTGGTTTTTTATCCTGAGACTTTGCTGAAGTTGCCTAACAGCTTAAATAGATTTTTGGGCTGAGACGATGGGGTCTTCTAAATATACAATCATGTTATCTGCAAATAGAGACAATTTGACTTCCTCTTTTCCTAATTGAATACGCTTTGTTTCTTTTTATTGCCTGACTGCCCTGGTCAGACTTCCAATACTTTGTTGAATAGGAGTGGTGAGAGAGGGCATCCTTCTCCTGTGCCAGTTTTCAAAGGGAATGCTTCCAGTTTTTGCCCATTCTGTATGATATTGGCTGTGGATTGGTCATAAATAGCTCTTATTATTTTGAGATACGTTCTATCGATACCTAGTTCATTGAGAGTTTTTAGTATAAAGGGCTGTTACATTTTGTTGAAGGCCTTCTCTGCATCTATTGAGATAATCATGTGGTTTTTGTCTTTGGTTCTGTTTATGTGATGGATTACGTTTATAGGTTTGCGTATTTTGAACCAGCCTTGCATCCCAGGGATGAAGCCGACTTGATTGTGATAGATAAGGTTTTTGATGTGCTGTTAGATTCAGTTTGCCAGTATTTTATTGAGGATTTTCACATCAATGTTCATCATGGATATTGGCCTGAAATTTTCTTGTGTTTCTCCCAGGTTTTGTTATCAGGATGATGTTGGTGTCATAAAATAGGTTAGGGAGGATTCCCTCTTTTTATGTTGCTTGGAATAGTTTTCAGAAGAAATGGTACCAGCTCCTCTTTGTACCTCTGGTAGAATTTGGCTGTGAACCCATCTGGTCCTGAACTTTTTTTGGTTGGTAGGCTATTAATTGCTGCCTCGATTTCAGACCTCGTTATTGGTCTATTCAGGTATTCAACTTCTTCCTGGTTTAGTCTTGGGAGGATGTAAAGTGTCCAGGAATTTATCCATTTCTTCTAGATTTACTGGTTTATGTGCATAGAGGTGTTTGTAGTATTCTCTGATAGTAGTTCGTATTTCTGTGGGATTGGTGGTGATATCCCCTTTATCATTTTTTATTGCATCTATTTGATTCTTCTCTCTTTTCTTCTTTATTAGTCTGGCTAGAGGTCTATCTATTTTGTTGATCTTTTCAAAAACCAGCTCCTGGATTCATTGGTTTTTTTGAAGTGTTTTTTGTGTCTGTATCTCCTTCAGTTCTGCTCTGATCTTAGTTATTTCTTGTCTTCTGCTAGCTTTTGAATTTGTTTGATCTTGCTCCTCTAGTTCTTTTAATCATGATGTTAGAGTGTCAGTTTTAAATTAGATAGAAGGAACTTGCCTTATCTCAGATGAGACTTTTGACTTTTGAGTTAATGCTTGAATGAGTTAAGACTTTGGGGGACTGTTGGGAAGGCATGATTGTATTTTCCAATGTGAGAAAGACATAAGATTTGGAGGGGACAGGAGTGGAATGATACAGTTTGTATCTGTGTTCCCACCAAATCTCGTGTTGAGTTGTATTTCTCAACGTTGGAGGTGAGGCCTGGTGGGAGGTTATTGGATCATGGGGGCAGAGTTCTCATGAATGATTTAGTACCATTCCCCATTGGTACTGTGTAGTGAATGAGTTCTCATGAAATCTGGTTGTTTAAAAGTGTGCAGTACCTCCCCCACTCTCTCTCACTCGTGCTCCAGTCATGTAAGATGTAACTGCTTCTCCTTTGCCTTCTTCAATGATTGTAAGTTTCCTGAGGTTTCCCCAGAAGAAGCAGCCACGGTGCTCTCTGTACAACCTGCAGAACTGTGAGACAATTAAACCTCTTTTCTTTATAAATTACGAAGCCTCAGGTATTTCTTTATAGCATATGAGAATGAACTAGTACACTACCCCATCACATTTTGTTATTGTCACTTTCCAATATACCCATGGAAAAGGGCAGCATAATAACAATAGTTGGTCCTAAGTTTTCATTCAAAAGCTGCATTTTAAATGAAATATATATCTATATATGTAATAAAGGTCATATAGCACTTTGCATAGGATGAATCTTTATAAACATCAAATGACTTGATTGAATTAATAGGTTAATAAAATTACCAATAAAAGAGTTTGCAAATAACATTGTGTAACATTAATAATTGTAGGTTGAAGCCAGGCACAGTGGTTCATGCTTGCAATCCCAGTTACTCAGGAGGCTGAGGTTGAAGCATTGCTTGAGCCCAGGAGTTCAAGGCAGAAGTGTGCTATGATTGCCCCACCACACTCCAGCCTGAGTGACAGAGTGAGAGCCTGTCTCTAAAAATAATAATAATTGTAGATTGAGGTTTCTCAACAAAGAACTACCATAAAAATAACGGTTCTTTGTAGAATACATAGTTTTTAAAATGTGAGAGTTATAACTCTGCTTTTCTCTGATTTGCCTCATTGTGCCCAACACAACGTCCAGTGCAGTGCCTCAGTACATACTGGTTGATGGACTAAATAAAAGTACACTTAGAATACTCCTATTTTTCTGATGAAGAACATAAGCCATTATATGATAGGCAAAAATGGGACTCTCTTTTTCTTGCCAAGCTTCTACTTCAGTTAGAGATTGCTTGGTGCTACAAATAACAAAAAAATTCAACTCAACTGCTTTAAGCAATAAGAATTTGTATTGGCTTATTTCCTTGGACATCCAATAGCCAGGCTTCAGTGGTGTTTGGTCTGTCAACACGGTGAGGTCATTAAGGACTTAAGTTCTTTTCATCTCTCTACTCTGCCATATCCACAATGTTGACTTCATTTTGTGGCTGCCTTCCCTCTTGATGAGAAGTAGCTGCCAGCAGCCATTAGGGTTACATGCTCCCTCATTTACCTTTAATGTGGAGAGCCATTGAACATGCTAACTTCTATGGCTCTCCTAGAAGAGATAAGTGGTTCCTTCCTAGATTCCCTGAAAATCCTACCTTACTTTCATTGGCCTTCGTTGCATCCCATGACCATTCCTGAGCAACATATGGTGGTGAGAGGGATGAAATACTCCAATGGCATAGACTAATCAAGTCACAGTCTTGGAGTTGGGGGGTACTGGGGTTTTCTTAAAGTGCTGACTGTTTATAGAAGGTATAGACATTCTAAGAAGAATCTGAGAACTGTCAGAAAAGGAGAAATAAATACTAGGAAGGCAATGAACAATGCCTGCTATTCCTTCTGTGAAGCCCAACTCCCTACTTTTAAATACTACCATTGCTGCAATAATCTTCCATGACAATTCTTTAAGATCTATTGCTTTTCTTCATGTAATATTATTCAACTGGACTTTTATCCCTTATAGCCCAGTGTTAGAAAGTAACCATAGCTATCATGTAGTGAGGGAATCTGAAGAAACAAACCAAGATTTCCCCCACCTTAACCCAATCAAGTTTTACATACATTATCCTACGAAGGACAAAGTGTTAACTTTTATTTTCTTGATGAGAAAACCAAGACTCAAAAATATTCAGCAAACCACCTAAAGTCACACAGCTGCTAACTGTAGAGATGAAAGTCAAGTTCAGGTTTGTAGAATCTGAATATTCTATTCTTTTCACTATATTATATTGCCTTCCAACTCAGCAAAATATCTTTTTAATTTAACAAGGCCATTCATTTTTATTATAATATTTTCCCTTTGAGCAAGTCAGAACATTTTTAGGAATAGAAGGGAAACTCCTCAAATTTTCTAACATCATTTGTGTTTCTTAGGATATCCCTTAGAAAAAAATGCTTTAAATCTGTCTTCCACAAATGAGCCAGACAATTCTATTTTTTGTATATTGTTTATAGCTAATCACTAATGTGGTTTATTTAAACTCCTGGATGTTTTCTGCATTCTTTCCATTTAAAATTATATTATATTTACTTATTTTGGCTGTATGTTACTGGGTTTTTTCAAAGATAAAGAATTCTTTGCATTTAGTCTTTAAAGTTCAATAAAATCAGGACCACCACATTGCTCAACTCTGCTGGTGATGTTCACATCTTATCTACAAGGAAAGTGCTCCCTGAAGTCCTGTGTGCAGCAGTTTGGTTAAAATCTAACTCCAAAAAATATACAGAATAGAGGAATAGTTTATTTTATAGGGCAACTTTGATTTCTTCCAAACTGCAAGTATGTAGATCTAGTTTCTCTTCTAGTCATTTCCTATTTGTGTGATAATCCAGAAAAGAGGGCAGTTTCAGGGTCAACCTTGTATTTGCCTTTGCTGTGTGATGTGAATAGTATGTTCTACCTAGCAAGATTCTGAATCTGAATAACCTTCAGGGGTCTCCTTGACTAGGACACAGCTGAATCTCTGGGTTACCTGTAGAAATGCAGATTCCTAGGGTCAACATCAGTAGGATGGCCATCCTGAGGGAATGTCTCAAATTTCCTAATCTACAAATGCCTCCAGGGATGGAAACCAAGTCATCTAGATATATATTCAAGTTTCAGATCTGGTTAAACTTAGAGGAAGTTTCTTACTTATGGAAGAGAAGCATTTCCATATAAATTGGCTTAACTATATAAAATCTAGAAAAACAGTAGTTTAATTGTATTTCAAATTACCTTCTTGAGTTGGTATTCTATATTTCCAACCCAGATGAAGAATTCTGAAAATTTCTAGGTAGCAATCAGCTGAATACCCCATTGTGTTGTAAAAACCAATCTAGATAACACTTTTTAAATAGTTTAAAAGTTTTAGTCTTGAATTTTTAACAGCATTTCCTCTTCTTTCTTTACTGTAGAGCCTCAGTTTTCTCATCCCTCCCTCTATACAATTCATATACTCAGTTCCGTGTTCAAGCCAATCATGGTGGCCCCATTTCTCTTGCAGTGATGGACATGTGATATAGTTCTGGCAAATGAGCCATTTAGGAGAGTCTGTTAGGGACTTCTGAGACATGTGTTTTCATTTCTATAAAGGGTACAAGAAAGAGAAATCCTTCTTCTGGACACTGTTACATTTGAATGTGATGCCTGGAATTGCAGCAGCCGTTTTGTGACCTCAAGGGAAACTGGCCTGAGTGTCAAGTTCACAACTCAAAATGGCAGATTGGAAAGAAGAAAAGGATCTGAGTCCTTGGATGAGTGAGGCTGCTCCAGAGAAACAGAACCAATAGCATGTATATAGATATACAAGAGGAGATGGGTTGTGGAAATTGGCTCATGTGACCAGGAAGGCCAAAAGGTTCTACCATATGCTGTCTGCAAGCTGGAGAACCAAGAAAGCTGGTGGTAAAATTTAGTCTGAGTCTGAAGGCCTGAGAATGGGGTTGTGTGTTGCTGGTATAAATCCTGGAGTTTGAAGGCCCAAGAAAAGGAGCAAACTGTCCAAAGGCAAGAGAAGATGGGTGTCCCAGCCCAAGAAGAGAGAGAGAGAGAGGATTCACCTTTCCTCTGTCTTTTTGTTCTATTTGAGTGGGCTCTCAACAGGTTGGATGATGCCTGCCAACTCTGGTGCAGATCGATCTTCACTCAGTCTACTGATCCGAATGTTAATTTCTTCCAGAAACGCCCTCATAGGCACACCCAAAAATGATGTTTTACCAGCTATTTGAGCATCCCTTAACCCAGTCAAGTTGACACATAAATTAACCATCACAGCCCTTGATTATGGAGTTGAGTTACTTACTTAACCAACCCTGGCCAGCCCTGCCACTGGACTTACTGTCATATGAAATAATAAATTGTAGTCAGCTGAGTCTCAGCTTTTCTGCTAGCATAGTCTTAACTGCAGAAAACAGAAAACATGGCTCAGCTGCTTTAAGTTTATTATCTCAGTTGAGAGAATTCGAAGTGGTCCAACATTAGGAATCATATTTTGAAGACTCTCTGATTCTGCCTTGATTTCTGCCTCTAATAATTCTCTCTCACCCTTTCATTTGTTGATCCTTCATGCCATCATTGAGATGATCTTTGTAAAATTCAAAATTGCTCATATTAGAACTCTGATTAAATTCTTCAAAGGCTATTTTTTTTTTTTTTTTTTTTTTTTTTTTGCTTTCTTGGCTTAGCACACCAACCTGTCTTCACTGGGTCCAGGCTGAATTTCTCCAACCACATATCTCATTAGGTCAGGCCCCAAACACACCCTAAAGCTATTGTCATTACTTGACTATGCTATGTTCTGTCTCCCCTACGCTTTACAGTGCTATTCCCATTGCCTAGAACACCTTTCCTGACCTGAAGGGTCACCCCAAAACAGTCTTCAATAGCTTCTTTTGGTGAGTCTTTCCTAATGTCCCTGCATAGTCCCCTAATATTGTCAGATTCTCTTCAGTGCTTCCAGTACACTGACTAGAATCCCCTGTTACAACACAGGTGACACTGCAGTGTAATTGTCAGATCGTTTCCTACATTTGACTATAACGTCTTTGAGGGGAAAATGTGGCTTATTCATCTTAGCATCTCCAATGCCTAGCTTATTAACAGGCATAACATAAGCAGGCAATACATGTTTATTAATGAGTAAATAATGCTATAATCCAGACTTGGGTTCACGAAGACAACTGTATCCTCTCTTTGTCTGATTTATTCCTGGTATTTTGCAGACCATTGCATCCTCAATAGGGTAAGGAGGAGCAAAGAGGGGAAGGAAAACCTACAACTCTGTAACATCTGTTGTCAAAATTTTGGAGGAAGGTAAACCAAGCTTAGTAAAGCTTTCTTTCATATATCTTTTATCTATTCTATCTCTTTCTGACTCATATGAGGAATTATTCAACAAATATATATTGAGAGCCTACTACATGTCAAGCATTGCTTAAGTATTTGGAACATATTAGTGAACAAAATAGCCCTCAGATAGCATTGGCTCTACAAACAGTTTTAAACAATCATTTGCCCTTTCTGCATCTTAGACCTGCATTTGTGCACGAATAAGAAACACTGTGATGGAAAGCTTTAGATCCTCACATAAAAGTCACGGATAACATGTGGATATATTGTTCATAAGTGCTGCCACTTCTGTCTAGAATCAAGAACAGTTGAGAGGAAGAGGTTACTTGTGGTGGGGAAACCCCGCAAGTGCCGTGGCAAGGGTCTGAAGCCTCAGCCTGTTCCCATATAAATAGTGATTTAGAAAAGAATTAGAAATGTAGGCACATAGTTATTCCTTTATATAATCATATATAATCTTATAGTTACTCACTTATAATCATAAAGATATATACTCAATGACTGTTGGGTTATGAAGCATGGAACTGAGGTGACAACGTGAACAAAATGATCCTAAGGCAACATGCTCTTAGCCCTCTGTCACGCCTGCATAAGGGCTGCTGGAGAGCGCCTCGGCTGTGCAGCAGCGCCAGTGCTGTGAAAGCGCCCACTGTTTAGCCAGCTAGAGAAGGAGATGTCTAAAATGGCCAAGACCTCACCTTCCTAGGGAAGTTAGGAGAAAACTCCGCTTCTCCAAGCTCTTGTGGCAAGGCCTGATGGCTGTCAGGGACACCCACAGACATCTGGGGGTTTAACTGTCTCTATGTGATGATGTGCTTCAGTGGTCACGTTCCATGTCCACTCTCATGCTCTGCTTCTGCACCTGGTTTCTCTTTTTCTCAGAAGATAAGAATTAATGTCCTTGACATTTCTAACAAATATGCAAAGAGCGCTGACGCGTTAGGTTTTCTCCCCATCTTGGCTACTTGAAAGTTCTGGGCCCCTATCTCCAAGACACGTGATTTATCTGACCCTATCACTGACCACCATTACCCCTACCTTCCCTGCCCACCACTTTGTACTCAGTAAAAGTCAGAGTGTGTGGACACTCCGTGCCACTGCAGGACTCCGCATTTTGGTTGGCAGTGGACCCCCGAGCCCAAACTCTCTTATCTCTATCTCTGTGTCTGAGTCTTTTATTTCTACAATTTCTCGTCTCTGCACCAGCAGGGAGGGGCTCACAGAACCCTATAGGGCTGGACCCTATAGTTACTGATCAAATCCCCTCCTTGACCTTGTTCTCAGCAATTCACACCAATAGGCATTGAGTTCATTTTTTTTTTAAACAAGAGAGTTTTATATACGCATGCAGCATTTTGAGATTTTGATTTCCTTCCTAGCTGCAAATCTCCTTGAGGCTCCATCTGGGACATTGACCCCCACCCCTATGTACCACCTTGAAGCTTCCCTTGTCTGGTTTGCTGGGGACTTTGTACCCAGAAGCTCCATCTGGGCATAGCATTACAGCTTTGGAGGCTGCTGGGGGAACAGGGACGATTTCCTACGAAAACCAAGTATATCTGAAAGCTTTTATATTTTTATGTTTCCTTCCCACAACCTCAGCTTCTGTTGAAGTGGAAACTAGATTGGAAATAAAGGCCACACTGATTTTCTTCTCAGAAAATACATTACCATGTTAAAAAAAAAAAAAAAAGTCCCAATTGCTCCATGGGAAAGGTTTTTATTTTACAAATACTCTGTGATTCTGAAATGACAGCATGATTACATTTCTGACAGCACTGGTATAATTCTCAGACTCCCCAGGGAGAGCAATGTGGGGCTTTTCCTCCTGGAAAGAAAAGGCAAATTTACAGGGGCTGAAGGTACATTTGATTTAAGCACGATTCAAAATAAGTAAGTACAGATGATAACACAGCAAATAATAAAAGTTGGGTAATTTAGCAAAAATAAGTTGTCTTATCCAGAGCACTATAAATGCGTGAAAGAAAACTGCAAAAATAGCTGTCTTTGTTTTTACAACTTCCCAGTGGCTCGCTGTCTCCAAATGGGGAGATGTGAGAGGAACTGTAGGGAAGAAGAGAAACTGGAAGAGCGTAGGAATATGTAAACATCAGAAGGCAATAGGAGAGTGGAGGAAGGGGACAACTTCAGTGTCACTCTCACAGACTCTCCTGCCGCTTGTGATCTGGACAGAACCTGGCAGGCCTCGAGTTCCCTGGAGGTTGCGTCACAGCGACAGTTGACCCGTCGTCTCTGACCATCGAGCGCCTAGAAGGCGCTTTCGCAGGAGCAGGGCAGGGGTCTGGGGCGCGGAGGGGGTGGGCGCAAGCCGCCATCGTCTAGCAGTTCCCGCCGAGCATGGTGATAATGAGGGTGGGGCCAGCGTTGGCGGTAGAGCGCCTGGTGGCCCCTGGGCCCCTCCTCATCCTCCGCGCCTCCCTGCAGCTCGCAGCAGAGCGAGCCCAGGCGCCTCCACAGTCGTCGCCGGAGCCGGCAGTCGCCCGCCTGGAAGAAGAGGTAGACGAAGGGATTGAGAGCGCTGTTGACCATCCCCACGACGCGCAGCGCGGCCGACAGGCCCTCTGCCTCCCAGTCTCCCGCGGGCCCGGACGACAACGCGTTCGCCAGCCGGGCGGCAAAGTAGGGCAGCTCGCAGCCCACGAACAGCAGCGCCAGCAACAGGCTCATCTTTAGGCTCTGCACCTTGGCTCGGGGCAGCGCGCTGGGCGCGGGGGCTCGGCCGGGACTCGCCGACCAGGGCGCTGCAGCTGCGGGGGCCTGCGGCCGGCGCCGCCACCAGACGGAGAGTAGGTGGCCGCAAGCGACGCCCAGGACCGCGACAGGCGCTGCGAAGCCCGCGACGGACTCGTAGAGCGCGTAGACCTGCAGGTGCCAGCGTGGCAGGGACGCGAAGATCCCGCGACAGCGACGCTCCCCTGGCCAGGCGCGGGCGGCCGGGGGAGAGCCGGGCTGCGGGGACGGCAGCGGCGGCGGCAGAGGCGGCAGCTGCGAAGGGGATCCCCCGCGCACCACGAAGGCGGGGGGCAGCGCCAGCAACAGTGCCAACAGCCAGCCCAGGGCGGCGAGGGCGCGCGCGGGCAGCGGCCGCGCGTGCGGTCGTTGCATGGCGCGATGGCGCTCGAGGGCGATGAGCACCACGAGGTGGGCCGAGGCGCCCCTCCCCGAAGCCTGCAGCAGCTGCAGGAAGCGGCACGCCAGGTCGCCCGTGCCCGCGCGGGGCTCGCTCAGCAGTTCCCAGGCCAGCTGCGACAGCGCCGTGCCCCCGCACGCGTACAGGTCCGCCAGGGCCAGCTGCACCAGCAGGAAGTCCATCTTGCGACGCTTGGGGCCTGCCCAGGGTCCGCCGCCGCCGCACAGGCGGCACAGCACAGTGGCGTTGCCCGCCACCGCCACCACTAGGATGACCCCCAGGAACACCAGGCGGACGAGGCGGCTGGGCGGCCCGGGGACGGGGGCTCCCTGCCCCAAAGTCAGGTTGAGACCCCAGCCCAGTAGGATGGGCACGGAGAGGTTGGGCGCCGGCGGCGGAATTGAGGGTCTAAAGAGATCCTCCATCCTTGCCCCGGAGGAAGAGGAGGCACCGAAGAGGGCGGGCAGGACGCGGGAAACCGAAGTGGAGGCGAGGCGGCGCGGGGAGCCAAGCTGGGTCTACGAGTTCCCAAAGTTAGTTGAAACGGCACACGCACAGAAAGGGAGATGGATCAGTCGGCTTTGCGCTTAGTTGTTTTTGTCGATTGTCTTCGTCATTTGTCACTCAAATGTGGGTTGTACACTCGAGGAACACACATGATTCCTATTCTCCACCTTCTCCGCGTCTTCCCTCCCATTCCTGGCGGATGCTCTTCCAATCTCTGCAGTGGCCCCCGACGCTACCCTCGCGGAAGCCAGGGGCTTTACTTGTAAAGCACAGCAGGACAGAAGGCTGCTTTGATTGGCCATTGTATAAGGCCAGTGTTATCCCAGTGCCCACACAAGAGAGGACCTCTTGACTGAGATTGTACTCCACCACCCCAATGTGATTACCAATAGGAAAAAAAAATAGAGAAGACGTTAGTTTTGGTTTTTAAATAAAGGTTTGAAATGCCATGGATCTGCACGAACATTAGGAAAACAGGAACGCAAGAAACCTAACAGCGTTTTGAGCAAAGAGACCTATTAGCTGAATTTGGATCAAGTTATGTCTTCTCTGTCCAAGAATGAAAGTATTTTAATTAGAGAGTACTGAAGTCAATGATGTTGCTTCTAGGAGTGGCAGTGGTTTGCAGATCGTTCCAAATAATTCTCATTACTAGATGCAGTGGATCACAGCTGCTTTCTTGGTGATGTAAAATTCATTTCATTAGTCTGAAGAGGGCATTAATAGGTTTTATGCAAATGATAGTGCATTTATTGCTTTTCCCCTAATATTTTCATCCAGTGAAGGATGTGTCATCACACTCCTCATTCTCTTGATTCTGTTTTCCAGCAGATGGGAAGTTGCTAGGAGGGGATACGCCTCCAATAAGCCTAGAGAAAAGGTGACTAAGAAAGTGATAAGGCGGCCAATTTTTTAAAAAAAGAAATCCAAGTCTCAGGAAATGGTTTAGATTAAATATTGCTGCTTTCATTTTAGCCTTGCCTTCTGACAAACAAATTTTACTTTCCCTGTTGGAAGCATCAATTTGTCTTTTTATGCACCCCCCCCACGTTAATAATGGTGAAAGAATTTCCTGTACTTCCTGGTCTGGGGGCCAGAGAGATATGGGTGTTTCCTGGGGTTCACATTCCCAGTCTAAGGAAACATTTGGAACTTTAAGATTCATGGCACAGGAAGATTTGGTGGGTTCCATGTTCCATGATAGTCCTGCCAGCTGCTGTAGGAATCTCATGTCCCAAGCTGTTGTCCTTTGGCCAGAAACCTTGGTTAGTTTCATCATCGTCTCTGTGGAGCCTTTCTCTGGTCTGACACATTGTAGTTATCACTGAGTATGTGTTGAGTTGATGAATTAGTGGATATATGATGCTTTTCAGATAACTTTGAGCATAAATTCTTGCCTTGACTATAAATCCATCACCTAAGAAAAAATTCCTTTCATACTATGCCAGTATTGTCCAGAGGAGCCCAAGGAAGCTCTGTGGAGACATAGGAATAACTGTTCTTGGTGGGACATTGGAAAATCTAAAATCCTGGTTTGATTTTCATGCTCGCCCTTTAGAAGTTTTTGTCCAAAGCCTTTTTCTATGCACACACATCATCCCAGTTTGTAATGCACTTCTTCCAGGGAGCCTTCTCCAAGCAATGCTCATCATTCAATGATTTTCCTAGCCAATATCATTTCAGTATTTCTCAAGATAGTCTATAATTTGTCTCAAATTTGTTGAAATGCTCTTGTATATTAGCATTTCAAAATAACTACAGTGAAATTACATTTCACAGAACTTTAGTAAGATCTTATAAAACATTGATTTTCAACTAATTCTTTTTTTTTATTTTTTGAGACAGGGTCTCACTCTGTTGCCCAGGCTGAGTGAAGTGGCATGATCATAACTCACTGCAGCCTCAACTTCCTGGGCTCAGGTGATTCTCTCACCCCAGCCTCCTGAGTAGCTGGGACTACAGGCACATACCACCATACCCAGCTAATTTTTGTATTTTTTTTGTAGAGGTTGGAGTTCACCATGTTGCCCAGGCTAGTTTTAAACTCCTGGTCTCAAGCAATCTTCCCACCTCGGCCTCCCAAAGTGCTGGGATTATAGGCATGATCCACTGTACCTGGCCTAAACTAATTCTTATTAAAATTATACATGCACATAGTTTTGAAAGTCAAATGGAACTAAGAAGGCTGATAACATGAAGAGTTCCCTTGTCCCATACATCTCCACTTCTTTATTTCCTCTTTCTAGTGGGAACAAATTAGGACTTTATTTGCTCTTTCTTCTGACATTTACTTAATTCATGATAGTACATAATATGTGTGTAATGCTATTTATTGATTTAACAAATTGATATATTATCTGTTAACTTCTTATTAGATAAAGACTTATCTCTCACACTATTTCCATTTCCCATTCCATTAGAACAATTAGAACAATACTGTAATTTTGGTTTAGACTTATATTTGGCATTTATCTTATTATGAAATGAAAGTATTCATAGTTGAGTGTTGTATATTGTGAATATATTTTTTGTTTTTCTTAAAGTTAACAATTGCCTTTTCTTACTTTTCATTGTCATAGCTAATTCTTCCTATACTCTCAAATAGTCCCCCATACAGTTTCTACAAGGTCAGTTTCATAATGTAATTTAGCAGCTCCAATTTTATTTTAATGGAAACCTTTTTACCAGAGATTTTCATTTTTCTCTTATTTGGGCTAATTTCTCCCTAGGCCTGCTGCATAACTACCATCTGCAGACCTCTATTTGTTGTCATCGTTGAAACTTTCTGCCTTTCTCTTGGGTTGCAGTTCCTGTTTCTCGGATCTCTGGCCTTTTTCTTTGATTTCTTCCTTTTTGGTAGAACACATCATCTAATATTTCATAAGGTTTAAAGGTTGTACAAAGCCTGAGAACTAAGTGGTGAGAGACCTCATTGTACTCATTATTTGAGTCATGCAGATTCTGTCTGAACATGTTGACCTCTGGGACAGCGGTCATCCTGGAATCTCATGTCAGCATCATCCTAGGGATTCCTTTCACTTATGCTGGCTCTCTTGTTTTCTGATTAAATTTATTTTCTTTCCTGGTTTATTTTCTTGCTTGGGAAGAAAGCATGTTTCAGTGACTTATTGAGAGAAGGTAACTACTTGAGATCATACATGTCTGAAAATTTCTTTATTCTACCCTATTGCCAAATAAACTGATTATTTGGCTGGGTTTGGAATCCTAGTTTTGAAAATCTTTTCCTTCTGAATTTTGAAGGCAGTGCTCCATTCCCTTCTTGCTTCTAAGTGTTTGTGATGAGAAGACTTAAGCCATCTGATTCATGATTTGCTTAGATGCGATCATTGTTTTTTCTTTCTAGAAGCTTATTATTCTCTTTTTTCTAACCAATTTTACAAAATGTGTTTTTCTATAGGTTTATTTTTATCCAATGTTTTGGGCATAATAGAAGATAATGAATTGTATTTAATTTTAATACTTATTTAGTGGTCTTTATCTAAACAGCCTCCCAGCCTTTCTTTTTCTTTTTAGGATGCTGACATTTCAAGAGTTCATGACACATGTTTAGCAGAATGTCCTTAAAATTGTATTTGTTTCCACGTAATTAAATTTGGATTTGACTCTTTTGGCAGGAATATTACATAGGTAATACTGTCATCAGTGTATCATTTCAGGGGTGCATAATGCCACTTTGTATCAATATAGATGTTATTAAGCTTGAATATATGTTTTGAAAATTCAATAGTTTTAAATTAAGTAGTACATATTAATTGCAGAAAAATTAAATAATACATATTCACATACAAAAAACATTTGACATACCGCTCAGAGAAAACTGTCATTAATAGTGATATACACTTCAGACTATAATGACTAGATCTATATATTATAGAAATAGATCACACTGCATACAACATTTTATATCCTGCTTTCATTTCACCTAAGGCTGTATTTGGATAGCCTCCCGTGTCAGTGAAAATATAATTATCTGTTTAATGTTGAATGGATGAATGGATTACAACTATTTAAATAGCTCCCTATTTTTAGACAAAGGTTTTCTCATTTTTCACTTTATAAATAATTCTGTGAAGAACATCTCTTCACCTACATCCGAACACATGCATTCAATTATTCCCTTATGATAAAATTCTGTAATTGGAATTGCTAAGGCAGAGCACACACATTTTTAAGGCATTTTAACATGTAGTACTGAGTTATCCTTGACAAGGGACTCAAGTAATGTGTGTGTCTTTTCCTCCATAGTCCCAACAATATGAGCATCATCAGCGTCTGTCACTCTTATAGATAAAAACATTTCATTATTTCTTCATTTTAAAAATCGAGATATAATTTATATACCATAAAATCTAGAATTTTAAAGTATACAACTCAGTGCTTTTTAGTATATTTACAAGTTTGTGCAACTACTGTGACTATCTAATTCCAGAACTTTTAAATCATTCCCAAAATAAACCTACACACATTCTTTTCTTCTCCCAGCCGCTGGAAACTACTAGTATCCTTTGACTCTGTGGATTTGCTTATTCTTGACATTGTATAGAAATGTAACCATATGACATGGCTTTCATTTCTGGTTTCTTTGCTTTGAATAATGTTTTTAAATTTCATCCACATTGTAGCATGTAACAGTATTTCATTATTTATGGTTAAATAATATTTCGTTATGTAAATACACCAAATTTTGTTTATTCACCCATCAGCTGTTGGATATTTGGGTTTCCATTTTTTGCTGTTTCCATTTTGATTGTTTTCATGACAGTGAATAATTCTGTTATGAATATTTGTATACGAGTTTTTCTGTGAATACCTGTTTCAGTTCTCTAGAGTGTATTCCTAGGAGTGAAATTGCTGGGTCATATATGAATTCTATGTTTAACTTTTTGAGGAACTGCTAAACTGTTTTCTGCAGAGACTGTGCCATTTCCATCATTCCCACCATTAATGTGAGTTTTCTAGTTTCTCCCTTTGTGTAGATGCAGTTTCTCATTTGGGATCATATTCCTTCTGCTTAAAGAATGTCCCTAAACATTTCTTATAGTTCAGAACTGCTGGCAATACATTCTTTTAGTTTTCTTTTTCCGTTTTATTTTTTGTGTTATAAAGTTTTTATTTCACCCACATTTTTGAAAGACACTTTTAATGGGCATATAGCATTTTAGGATGAGTTGTTGTTTATTTGTTTGAGACAGAGTCTTGCTCTGTTGCCCAGGCTGGAGTGCAGTGGTGTGATCTTGGCTAACTGCAACCTCTGCCCCCTGGGTTCAAATGATTCTTCTGCCTCAGCCTCCTGAGTAGCTGGGATTACAGGTGAGTGCCACCACACCTGGGTATTTTATTTTATTATTTTTTATATTTTTATTTTTATGTATATATTTTTTGAGACAGAGTCTCACTCTGTCACCAGGTGCCAGGCTGGAGTGCAGTGGTGTGATCTTGGCTCACTGCAACCTCCACCTCCTGGTTTCAAGCAATTCTCCTGCCTCAGCCTCCCAAGTAGCTGGGACTACAGGTGCACGCCACCACGCCCAGCTAATTTTTGTATTTTTAATAGAGATGGAGTTTTGCCATGTTGACCAGGCTGGTCTCGAACTCCTGGACTTGGGTGATCTGCCTAGCTATGCCTTCTAAAGTGATGGGCTTGCAGGCATGAGCCAACATGCCCATCCCTTTTTATATATTCTGCTGGGGCTTCTCTAAACATTTAGGTTGGTGATTTGTTGTCTTTTATTAATTTTAAAAAATTCTTAGCAATTATCTTTTCAATTATTTCTTCTGACACTTTATCTCTCTCTATTCTCCTTCTGTGACTGGAATTACACATATATTATGCCACTTCACACTGTCCTGCAGCTCTAGGATGCTCTTTCTCCAATTCTTCTTTTTCCCTTTTCTCCCCCTCTCTGTTCCAGATCTCTTCAGAGGGGCTTGTCACCTTTTGAAATTCAGGATTTTATTTTGAAATTTTTCTACTCTAACTTGTATTTAAGCTTACTAATTCTTTCTTCTATGTCTAGTTTGCTGATAAGGCAGTAGAAGGAATTCCTCATCCATAATAGCATGTTTTTCATTTCCAGTGTATCCTCTTTTTTTCTTTTGGAGATGGAGTCTTACTCTATCACTGAGCTGGAGTGCAGTGACACAATCTCAGCTCACTGCAATCTCCACCTCCCAGGTTCGAGAGGTTCCTGCCTCAGCCTCCTGAGTAGCTGAGATTACAAGTGCACACCACCACATCCAGCTAATTTTTATATTTTTAGTAGAGATGGGATTTCACCATGTTGGCCAGGATGGTCTCGATCTCCTGACCTCGTGATCTGCCTGCCTCAGCCTCCCAAAGTGCTGGGATTACAGGTGTGAGCCACTGTGCATGGCCCAATTTATTTTTTTTAATTGTTTCCATCTCTGCTGAAATTCTGTATATGTTCATGCATTTTGTCCACATTTTTCACTATATCCTTTAATGTATTAATCATAGCATTTTAAAGTTACTTTGACAGTTTCAACCTCTGGGCCATCTCTCAGTCTGGTTCTGTTTACTGCTTTATCTCTTGAAAATTGAAAATAGCTTTTTTACTCTTTTGCCTTGTAAATTTTACTGAATGCCAGACATTATATATAAAAGAATAAGAGTGACTGATGCAAATAGTGTTTACTTCTGAAAATGGCCATGCCTCTTCACCCATCAGGCTACCAGGGTGAACAACTGAGTAAATCTAATCAATAGTTGAGCTAGGTTTAGGTTTTGTTGTTGCTATAGTTATCATTATTATACTACTGACTTCAAATTCCTCCATACTGACATCTTGCATTTCCTGTGAGGCCTAAGAGACTAGAAGGCTTTTCTCAGTGTTTCTGCTCCATCCCCAACTTTCAGCTGGCCCCTCACACTTGGCTACCAGACTGGGGGAGGGGATGGGGATGTTTCTCTCCAGGCTTCTGCCCCTCTCCCAGAAGTCCTGTGCTGTTGCCCATGATGGGGGCAGGGGAGCTTTCTTGGCCTTTCTGTTCCAGCCTTCATCTTACCCAGGCCCTAGGGGCCTGAGGCTCAAGTGTGGGAGTTTCTCCATAATCTTGTCCCTTCCCTCTACGGCAGCCGAGTTCTGTCTTGTAACTTTCACGAGCAAGTTTCCTGGTACTATACCTTTTGTAAGAAACCTTTGCTTTGTAACAAAGATTCTGGGCATGATTAGGTTTCTTCATCTTCCCCAGCAGTGATAGCTTTTGCTGCAATCTCCCCCTCCCAATGACAGCTGACCTTTTGCTGAGGACTGGGGGTGAGAAGGTTTTCTGATCCTGCCCCAGTGGCAGATGTATTTTGCTTTGTATGATAAGAAGTCCTGGGTTTTGTGTTTGTCCTCAAAAGGCAGCCACTCTCTGTCTGTACACCCATCCCACTAAGGGGGCTCCATCAGGTCTTCTTCTTTGCCTCTAATCTTTCTTGTTAAGTACCAGACTGAGTCCATGTAAGAAAGCTGGTTAGTCAGTGGGCACACCATGAGTGGGCGGTTCCCAGAGATTCTACTGTTATTTTTACATGCATTTGGCCTATAAGTATATGTCAAAATATCAGTTGCTTTTTTACCCACTTTTTTGGCTGCTAGTTTTTCCCCATGTTCTGTCAAAGGTCACACCTGTCCTTGGAGGTGCTTGCCACCTTTTCCAGTTCAGTTCATCTGTTGCCTGGCAATCTCCTTTCTCTGATAGGCTCAAGAAAAGTTTTGATTTTGTAGATTTCCTGGCTTTATTTTTTTCTTTTGGTGGTTGTTATTAACAAGGGAGCAATATTCCCTTGCATCTTTGTCTATCTTAAGTAGAAATACAACTCTCAAACCACTATTTAAGGATATCAAAACTTCACTGTAAATATAGCAAAATTTATGCATATTTTTTCTAACTTTTAAAGTTGAACAGTTTTTAAAATTCCTTTAATAATAAAAAATTTAAGGCTAAGAATATTTTTCTGAGTATAGTTTTGGTTGTATCATATATTTTTCTAAATGTTCTTATTTTTGTCTATAGCTATGCCATCCTTAATGACTGACCTGAATTTTCTCACTTTTATTATTTTTAATATAGCAGGTAATGATAATTTTTTGACCCAAGAATTATTTAAGACTCAGATTTTTAATGCTAAAATTAAAAAAATTAGAAAAAAAAAAGGTGAGGTCAGGATCAGTGGCTCATGCTTGTAGACTGAGCACTTTGGGAGGCTGAGACAGAAGGATTTGAGTCCTGGAGTTTGAGACCAGCTTAGGCAACATAGGGAGACCCCACCTCTACAAAAATTAAAAAAAATTAACCAGGCATGGTGGCACATACCTAAAGTCCTGGCTACTTTGGAGGCTAAGGTGGAAGGATTGCTTGAGCCTGGGAGATTGAAGGCTGCAGTGGGATGATTGCACCACTGCATTCCAGCCTGAGTGACACAGTGAGACCCTGTCTCCAAAAAATTTTTTGGGGGAGTAATAATTCTACCTAATTATTATTATTATTATTGTAAGTAATGCATATAATTGTAAACAGTGTATACATGTACACACACAAATGTGTATGGCCAGTGAAGAAGGGGGATAATAGTTCTAACACAGGTCTAGATGGTTTGTTTTCCACATGAGCTTCTTCGACCTAGTTTGTGTTATCTTTTTTTTGCTTCATGGCCCCTCATTACCAAGTTCTTTGTTTGATTCAGTGGTTTATAGTATGTTTTAATAGCCAGTAATATTAATCCACCCTTGATATTATTTTCCCATAGTTTTATGACTTATTTCTGACATTCTTTTGTCCATAAAAACTGTTAAGAACATTTAATCCAATTTTAAAAAATCAAACAAAAATATCTCTTTTCTACAATAAAATCAGGATTGCGCAATCCTGATTTTATTGTAGAAAAGAGATATTTTTGTATAAATTATACATTAATTTTGGAGAAGTGATATTTTGAAATTAGATCTTCCCATCCAAGAACATGCTGTCATTCCATATTCATATTTTGTTTATATACTTAATAGAACTTTCTAGTTTTTAAAATCAAGGTTTGTATACCTCTCATTAAAATTTAAAGTATTTTCCAGCCTGACCAACATGGTGAGACCCTCCTCTCTACAAAAAAACTTAAAAATTAGCCAGGCATGGTGATGCATGGCTGTGGTCCCAGCTACTCAGGGGGCTGAGGCAGGAGAATCACTTGAGCCCAGGAGGTTGAGACTTCAGTGAGTAAGCCGTGTTTGCACCACTGCATTCCAACCTGAGTGATAAAGTGAGACCCTGTATCAAAAATAAATAAGTACATAAATGAATATGTGTAGGATAACATGAATGTAGTATTTTCTCTAATTTCTGTTTTTACCTAGTGATTCCTCTCATAGATACGTGTTAATTTTTTCTTTTTTTGAGATGGAGTCTCACTCTTGTTGCACAGGCTGGAGTGCAATTGCATGATCTCAGCTCACTACAACCTCCGTCTCCTGAGTTCAAGCAATTCTCCTGCCTCAGCCTCCCAAGTAGCTGGGATTACAGGCACCTGCCACCGTGCCCAGCTAATTTTTTATATTTTTAATAGAGATGGGGGTTTCACAATGTTGGCCAGGCTGTTCTCAAACTCCTGACCTCAGGTGATCCACCTGCCTGGGCCTCCCAAAGTGTTGGGATGACAGGCGTGAGCCACCGCGACTGCCTGTTCATTTTTGTATATGCAACCATTTAACAAATTTCATCCATTCTAGTAGTTTTTACTAGGATCTCCTGGGTCTGATAAATTGAAAAACCACAACCACAAGCAGTAGAAAGAATACAAAATCCATTAAAAAACAAAAAAAGCTAAGGCTCCTAGTTGATGTGAATACTTCTTTTCTTAGGATGAATAACAAGGTTCCAGAGCATTGGTTCCCAGATTTTGCTACACCTTAGAATCAACTGGGAAGCATTTTTATTTATCTTTTTTTTTTATTGCATTTTAGGTTTTGGGGTACATGTGAAGAACATGCAAGATTGTTGCATAGGTGCATACGTGGCAGTGTGATTTGCTGCCTTCCTCCCCTTCACCTATATGTGGCATTTCTCCCCATGCTATCTCTCCCCAACTCCCCACCCCCCGCTGTCCCTCCCCTATTTCCCCCCAACAGACCCCAGTGTGTAGTGCTCCCCTCCCTGTGTCCATGTGTTCTCATTGTTCAACACCCACCTATGAGTAAGAACATGCGGTGTTTGATTTTGTGTTCTTGTGTCAGTTTGCTTATCTTTTTTTTGAGACAGAGTCTCACTCTGTTGCCCAGGCTGGAGTGCAGTGGCATGATGTCAGCTCACTCTGCCTCAGTCTCCTGAGTGGCTGGGATTACAGGCACGTGCCACCAGGCCTGGCTAATTTTTGTATTTTTAGTAGAGACAGGGTTCCTCCATGTTGGCCAGGCTGGTTTCAAACTCCTGACCTCAGGTGATCTGTCTGCCTTGGCCTCCTAAAGCTCTGGGATTATAGACTGGGAAGCTTTTAAAACTCCTGTAACTTAGGGTAGGAGCCAGGCAATAATATTTTTAAAATATCCTCAGGTGATTCCAATTTGCAGCAAAGTTGGAAACTGTTCTAACCTAGCATTGAGTGAACTATAGCCCCCAAGTCATATCCTGCATTTTTTGTAAACAAAATTTTATGGAACGTAGCCATGCTCATTTGTTTACATATTGTCTTGCTGCCTTCACACTTCAACAGCAGAATGAGCGTTGTGAAAGAGACCATATGGCTCACAAAGCCTAAAATATTTAGTATCTAGCCTTTTTGTAATACAAAAAGATAAAATCCCAATGAGGTATAATCTCACTCCAGTTTGAATGGTTTTTATCTAAAGTACAAAAAATAACAAATACTAGAAAGGATGAGGAGGAAGAGGAACTCATACACTGTTAGTGGGAATATAAATTAGTTCAGCTATTATGGAAAACAGTATAGTGGTTCCTCACAAAACTAAAAATAGAACTGTCATATGATCCAGCAACTCCATTATTAGGTAAGTATTCAAAGGAAAAGAAATCAGTATATCAAAGGGATACATGCGCCCCATGTTTACTGCAGCACTATTCATAATAGCCAAGGTACAGAATCAACCCGTGTCCATCAGCAGAGGAATGGATAAAGCAAATGTGATGTATATATACAAGATGGAATAGTATTTAGCCATAAAAAGAATGAAATTCTATCATTTGTAGCAACATAGATGATCTTGAAGAACATTATGTTAAGTGAAATGAGCCAGGCACAGAAAGATAAATACTGCAATCTCATTCATTTGTAGAAGCTAAAAAAACTGTTGATCTCATGGAGGTAGAGAGTAAAATAGTGGTTAATAGAGGTGGGACAGGTGAGGGGAGAGAGGAATAGCTGCAGATTGGTTAATGAATACAAAAGTATGGCATGATAGGACGAATACATTCTAGTGTTCTATAGTACTATGGAGTGACTGTAATTAATAATTTATTATATATTTTCAAATAGCTAGAAAAACAGATTTTTGAATGTACCCAACACAAATAAGTGATCAATGTTTGAGGTATTTGGTATGCTAATTGCCCTGATTTGATCATTACACATTATATACATGTATGGAAATATACTGTAGTCCATAAATAGGTACAATTATGTGTCGATTTTAAAAAAATAAAACAAAGGAGGATAGAGTCTATTTGTTAGCTCTTTTGTGCTACAATTTACTATTTCTAGAAGGCTACTCCCTTGGCCAGGTGTGGTGGCTCATGCCTGTAATCCCAGCACTTTGGGAGGCTGAGGCGGGCAGATTGACTGAGGTCAGGAGTTCAAGACCAGCCTGGCTAACATGGTGAAACCCTGTCTGCACTACAAATATAAAAATTAGCTGGGTGCGGTGGTGCATGCCTGTAGTCCTAGCTATTTGGGAGACTGAGGCAGGAGAATCGCTTGAACGCAAAAGGCGGAGGTTGCAGTGAGCTGAGATCAAGCCACTGCACATTAGCATGGGTGACAGAGTGAGACTCCATCTCAAAAAAAAAAAAAAGAAGAAGAAGGCTACTCCCTTTTCTCCCCACCCTGCTACAGTCTAAATGTGTTGGGTTTTCTAAAGCAATGTGATATTTGAAAAACTATAATTCCCAGTAAATTAATTCAACAAGTCTTTACTAAGCTTCTATTATGTGTTAGGTATTTGAGATACTTTATAGAAAAATGAGACAAAATGCCATGCCTGTTTGAAGCTTTTATTCTAGTAGGGTCAGGAGGGGTAAAAGACAGCACAAAAACATTAATTATGTAAAACACACACTAAATTAAATGGTAATGACTTCTATGGAGAAAAATAAAGCAGGAAAGTCCTTCTGAGAAGGTGAGCCATGACCTCAAGGAAATAACTGTGAGCCATGAAAAAAATCTGAAGGAAGAACTGCACTCCAGGCAGAAAAAAAATTGACAAGTGCAAAGGTCTTGGTGGTGCATGTCTGGTGTGTCTGGCAAGCAACAGGGAGGCATGTGGCTGGAGCACAGTGAATCAGGTAGGAGTATGGGAGGAGAAGCAGTCTTAGAGAGAACATGCTACCAGATTATTTGGGGCCCATAGGTTATTGTAATGACTCTGGCTTTTACAGAAAAAGATGGGAAACCAGTGGGGGCTTTGAGTATCCGGGGTGTGATCTGTGATATTTTGACAGGATCACTCTGGCTGCTGTTGGGAATAGACTGAAGAAAGCCAAGGACAGACTCGTGGAGACCTCTCAGGAGTCTACTGCAAAATTCCAAGCACAGATCATGGTAGATTAGAACAAGAACTTAGTAGTGGAGGTAGTAAAAACGGAAGCCCAAAGGTTATTCTCATTTCAGCTTCTAATTAGTGTCAGTTCCTCTCAGATTCCGGCATTAGGTAATTGTCTTGGTTTTTCAAGTTTTTCTTAATTTTCTGTTTTCGTGATTGTGAGATACCATTCTGAATTAGATATTGTCCTGAATATTCAATTGTACCTAATTATGATCCTACACTTAATATGCTTAAAACATGGTAGATACTTGGTAAATTCTTACAATAAATGCGTCTCAAAGGGTTTGGGTAGAATGAGGTAGATTTATCTTCACAAGCCTGTTTTCAGGACCACATTTCTATTACTATTGCTTTTCTCTCCATTATTAGCATATATACACACACTTTAGCTACTTGTGTTCTTTAGGCTTAATTAGGAGATGGATGGTGGATTTGGATAGTTTAATTTTAACCTTGATCTAATATTCAGTCTTTCTTTTTAAGAGTTTCACTTCAGAATGTGTCTTTGTGTTTGTATTTGTATATACATATGTAATAAAATCAGATATATTCAAAAGTAAAATTATTTCTCAGAAATTCATAGTTACAAAGGTAAGCTCATATAAATTCATTGAAGAATAATAAACAAATAAAGGAGATGAACTCATGAAGAAAACTTCAAAGACAGTTTGAGAAAGTATAAGGTAAAATTATTTGCAGGTAAGATATTACTTGGAAAATAATATATCATTTGAAAAACTATTACAATAAAGTGGTTCAGCACAAAATAAATATGTAGAAACGGAGTGCACATATAAGCAACAAGATCTTCCCTAAGAGTATATAATGGAAGGAAGATTCACTTAAAATTACAATAAATGAGAAAACAACTGGGAATAAACCCACCACTGGCTGCACATTAGAATCATGGCTGGAGGGACTGACAAACAAGACAACAATAACAGCATGGCAGACCCAGGCTCTCTCAGAAGCTCTAATCAACTGGTGTAGGGTAGGCCTAGGTGATATTTTTTAAAGTCCCTACTTTTTTTTTTTTTTTATTTATTTGAGACGGAGTTTCGATCTTTACCCAGGCTGGAGTGCAATGGTGCGATCTCGGCTCACCGCAACATCCGCCTCCTGGGTTCAGGCAATTCTCTTGCCTCAGTCTCCTGAGTAGCTGGGATTACAGGCACGCGCCACCATGCCCAGCTAATTTTTTGTATTAGTAGAGACAGGGTTTCACCATGTTGACCAGGATGGTCTCGATCTCTTGACCTCGTGATCCACCGGCCTCGGCCTCCCAAAGTGCTGGGATTACAGGCTTGAGCCACCGCGCCCGGCCCTAAAGTCCCTACTTTTCAAAAATTTTTACGGAGAAATTCATCTATATGAAGAAAACTTAGACTACTATTGAGGGATATAAAAGAAGACATGAATAAAGGGGAAAACATACTAATTCTTTAGAATGACTATCACAAAAAATTAAATTCTCTCTAAAGTAGGCTATATATTTAATGATTTCATTAAAAAGGCCAACAGGACTTTCCATTTTTGTAACTAGACAAAACTTATTCTAAATTTGTATGGAAAAATCAAGAGTTGCTAGGGAGAACAATTCTGAAAAAAGAAAACTATTGCAAAGGGACTAGTCCTACCAGATACTGTCTACCAGACTAATAAACAAAATAGACTGGTCTGGCTGGGTGTGGTGGTTCATGCCTGTAATCCCAGCACTTTGTGAGGCTGAGGCAGGCAGGTTTCTTGAGTTCAGGAGTTCAAGACCAGTGGGCAACATGGTGAAATCCTGTCTCTATAAAAATATTAAAAATTAGCTGGGTTTTGTGGCATGTGCCTGCGGTCCCAGCTACTAGTGAGGCTGAGGTGGGAGGATCATCTGAGCCTGTGAGACTGAGGAGAGCAGTGAGCAGTGATTGTTCCACTGCACTCCAGCCTGGGTGACAGGGCAAGACCCTGTCTCAAAAACAAACAAAAAAAAAAAAAACAAAGCAAAGCAGAAACAAAAAATAGAATGTCCCAATGGAAAATAAAATGTTCAGAAATGGCATAAGTATAAATGGGACTTTGGTATAGATAAAAATGGCATTGCAAATCAACGGGGGAAAAGAACGTATCCAACCAAAGGTATTATATGATGAAGTGACATTTTTACCAATGGGACAAGAGACAGTTTGCTCAATTAAAGGTCAATGGGAAGGCATTAAAAAAACATCTAAAGTTAGATTTCTACTATGTTTAATACATTCCAGCTGAGTCAAAGATCTGAAGATGAAAAATGAAACTCTAAAAGAAGGTAAGTGGAGAGGGCTACTGTAAATACAATACAGAATCCCAAAAGCCACGAAACAAAGATTTACAAATTTTTTATTAATATTATTTTTAAATGACAAATCATAATTGTATATATTTATGGGGTACAAAGATTTGTAAATCTGTTTACATGAAAATACAGTTTCTACATATCAAAATATACCAGAACAAAGTCAAAAGACAAATGACTATGACAAACTGGAAAGAAAATATTTGCAGAATCTCTTACAAAGAGCTAATACTTAAAGCATGCCTGTAATACAAAAGAAAGACCAACAACCAACAGAAAAATAGGCAAAGAATAGAAATAGGAAAGGTCATGGTAAAGCAGATTCCAATGGCTGTTAAATACATGAAAATATGATCTACCTTACTCATAAGAAAAATAAAAATAGAATATTTTCATCAATTAGGTTGGCAAAGGATAAGAAGACATGCATTGATGGTGAGATTACCAGTTAGTATACCTTCTTTAGAGGTAGTTTGTAGTATCTAGTGTAATTTTGCTAAAAATAGTCTTGACTCAGTAATTTCACCTCTAGGTATCTACTGATAAGTGGGAAAAAAAAAGGAAAAAGAAGCAACATGCAGAACAATGTGTGCAGTATGTTACCATTTGTGATGGGGGAAAGGAATATATACACTTTTTTATAAATTTGTGGCCAGTCTCTGAAATAATGCATAAGCAGGTGGTTTCAGTACTTGCTTCTGGGAGGGGGAACTGCATGGCAGGGAAGAGGAACAGGACAGAGACTCCATGCTCACTGTTAACCCTTTTGTACCATCTGAAGCTTTACCCTGCTTATATATTACCTATTTAAAAAAACAGTCACTAAATCAGGTACATCCAGAGTTTATGTCCTGTTAAATACTCGAAATACTTCCATCAAATACATCCAAACTATCCCATCCAATATAAATAACTCATCAAGCACCATCAGATGCTCACCACACAACTATTTTATGATTCGTATTACTATTATTAAAATATTTTATATTCTCTATTATTTAAAGAAACATAACTTTTACAGTATTTGCTTCAATCTTTTTGATACTTCCACTAAATTGTTAGAAGTTGTACAAAGGTCTAAATAATAATCATTTTTGAAAATATGTAATTTTATAATCATTGGCATTTTATATTAAAATATACTACATTCTTTCAAAGAAATGAAAAAATGGTACCAAAATTGTTACATTGAAAATACATAATTATGATATTTGTATGTAGCTCCAGAACATTATTTTTAAACTTTTTGTTCAAACCGCTCTTAGATTCGTATGGGTTTTAAGCCACTGGTCGATTGCACTTTCATACTTCCTTGGTTCTTTCTGCCAATCCTGATGCCACCTAAGGTTTGCTATAACATTTGAATAATTCTGTCCTATACTTTGTTTCCACTTGATAAACTGCTCTTTATTATACTGGTGGACAGAAGCAGAAACTTTAGGGTAGTTTATAATGGAACGAAGCTTCTGATCCAAAGAATAAGTAATTTCTGGAAATTTTACAGCAACATTTGTTAATTCATCTGGATCTGAGGAAAGATCTGAAAGAAAAAAAATTAAATATCTGTCAAAACAGTGACTTGGTAAAAAATTTTTTAGAATGTCATTATGACAGGTAACATATTCGATTTTTTGAAAAATTTTCAGTTCCTCATAGTGTAATAAAATGGACAGAATAAATGGTAAAATAACATACCAGGAGTTAAACACCCTATTGTATGCCCAAATTTCCCTCCTTCCTACCATTGTCCAGCTATCCCACTTTTTTTTCTTATCTATTCTTAGATGCCAGAAAAAGTCAAACGTTTATCATTAGTAAGCTGGTTTAGAACAAATTCTTCCTGTTTTTGATGTCCTGCCTACTTCGACAGGCAGAAATGAATATAATAATGCTTATACTGTACCATTTCAATAGCCTCAAACTTTCTACGAATTCTTTATATAGACAAGTCATGTTCTTGCAACTTCACTTAGTCCCAGTTTTCTTTATATATTAGTATCTTATGCTTGGAGTGTTGAAAGTTACATGCGTCAGTACTGTCCATTTGAACAAACAGCCATGGAAATAAAAACTTCTCAATCACTGCCAGCAAGAAAATAATAAGTATTTCAGATCCATAAACATACTTTTTACATATGGTGTGGGAAGACAGGGATATAACTAGGATACCAATCTAATTGGAAAAACAGCAAGTAAGAGATCTTATGACGATTAACTTCAGATAGTAAATGAACACTGTATGTTGAGGGAAAAACCTCTATGGGCCTGTTTGAGTACATTAGCCAAGAGGCCCCTTCACAGATTTGTGACTTTGCTAGGTAACTTCAGAAGGTATGTCTTTAGGAAAGGGAAGTCAATAAGTCCTAAAAAATACAGAAAAGGCTGATTCTCCCTCTGACATTTTGATGGTCACATCAGTTTTTTTGGTAGAACATAGTATAAAAAACAAAATTTCAACAAATTTAAAGATCAAATTGACTTTTATTTAGTGATTCATGAATTGGGCAGCATCCCATCTAAAGATTTAGAAAAGGCATTCTGATGAGCTGAGCAGAGGAGGGGGGCTTCTAGGCAGAAAACGGCTGATGAAAAAGCCCCAGAAACATGGGAAAAAAAGCAGATTCATTATTATAGTGTTACTTCTTTATCCAGTAAAAACAGAGGGGACTTCCTTATGCTGGTTCAGGTAAACTGAAACCTTTTGATGTGTTATTGTGATTCTTTTTTTTTTTTTTTTAAGTGGCCTGTTCTAAAGCTCAGTTTGGTTATGGGGCACCTAGTGCCAGTGACCCCATTCTGGTTCGATCTGGTCTGTTGGCCCTGGTATAGGAACTCAGTTCAAAACAATGGCCTCCCATAAATTTCATTTGACAATGGCCAATAAACAAGCAAGCAATGCCCATTACTTGTCAGGATGAAAATGTAAAGACTTCCTTTTCTTTTTTTCTTTTTTAAATAGAGACAGGGTTTCACAATGTTGGTCAGGCTGCTCTCGAACTCCCAACCTCAGGTGATCCGCCTGCCTCAGCCTCCCAAAGTGCTTGGATTACAGGCGTGAGCCAACATGCCCGGCAAGACTTCCTTTTCAAGCCAAGAATCTTCCACTCTTAAAGTGAAGGGGGTTGGCTGGTTTGGCCTCTAATGCATTATTTTAATAATAATTTTGCTATTTGTAACTGGGAAGGTGCCTTAGGGAGAAATGAATATTACTAATAGCTTTAGCACATATTTTATGTACTAAATGGGGACAAAGAATAAGTAAAACCCTAAATCTAATAATGCTGTTTAAAAATTAATTCATAAAGTAGTGAAGCGGGCAGACATTTTTATAAGGTGTAAGAACCATCACTTTTGCAGTCACACCTTTGTTGAAATCTCAGTTCTGCTACTTCTTAGCTGTGCGACCTCACACAGGTATCCAAATTTCTCTGACTCATAGTCTCCTCTGTAAAATGAGGAAAATAGTACTATCTTGTGGGGTTGTGTTGAACATTAAATAATACATGTAAAATGTCAGGCTTCATAAGATAGGTGTTAATCTTTCAGAATAATGAGGCACAATGTTGGGAAAGATAGTCATGAGCACTGAAAGATACCCTTATCAGGGAAAACTGGTTTCAGTCATGAGACCCAGATCAAAAGCCTTAGGACACTTTCTCTGAGATTCAGCTGCTGATCTGCAAAGAAGCTGTTCCTCACATGGCAAACTTTTGTAGACTGTCTCAGCATGAGAAGTAGCAGATATTCATTTATTTAAGAAGGATTATTGGATATCTTGAGCAATGTTACATAGGGCAGTTCATTACACATAATATTACACTTAAAATATATTAACAGATTTACCAAAGAGTTGAGGCAATACTGAAGTGCCATCCGAGTAGGCTATATACTTCCAGTGGTTAGTTCGAAGCATGTAGGTGGAAGCATTCACATTACACCCATGGAATTCACTCAGAATCCAGGGTGGATGTAGGTTTTTGACTTCATGTTCATTCTTAAATGTTTCTGATGATAATGGCAACAATGAGTATCCACTCAGGTTCTGAGGCAGAGGAATTCCAGCAATATCTATGTAACAAAAATAACAAAATATTTTAAAATAGCTCATTCTTTTATTAGCTGAACACTCACAAATGACATCTTTCACATTTTTTCATACCATTAAGTGCCATGGAGACCAGATTGCATATGGAATTTGTAAACAGATTACCAAGATTCACATGCTTATTCCACAGGCCATGTGAATTTGAGCAAGTCATTTACTTATCTCAATCTCAGTTTTCTCATCTGTAAGAAAGGAGTGGCCACAGTACTTGCATTTATTAGGTTCATGTTAGATTTAAATAGGATACTTTATGTAAAATTCTGAGAACTCTGAGAATAATGCCTGGTAGATGGGAGCCTTCAACAAATAGTAGTTAATATCACTAGTCCTTTTTTCTCTGAATGATTAAATAATCACTTGTTTCTCAAAGTTTCTTCCATGAGCTATTAACAAGAAAGGGGTTTAGTAGTTATATATGTTTGCAAAATAATGGTTAAACAAAATTAGATACATACATTTGTTGTTGATGTGAATTTGTTGCTGATGTATATGATAAACCTTCAGGAGTGGTATATAGTATACCATAGGCACCAAAGTTATTTGATAACTGAGCTTTTTAAGCTCTCAAGTAGCATATCGAGGGACTAGCATTTTTAAAAACACACTTTCAGCAATTGTGGATTATATTTATAAAAGGAAACTAATTTTTAACTTATCAAATATAGACATATAAAACAATAGCATGAGAAATGTCCAACTGAAAAATAGCTTGTACTTTAAAAATTGCTTTCAAGGTACTTGGACCTCAAGTTTCTCTCTTCCTATAGAAAATTTGCTATTAATTATGTCTGGGTAATCAGGGTTGTTCCAAAATGAGTCTGTAGTTGTCTTCCCCACCCCTTTCCTGGTTTCAATGTTCATATTTTATGTATAAATATTTCCAATGAAAAACAGAATTATATCTGTAATGTCAGAAATGAAATAAAATTGAATAAGAACATTAATTCAACTTGACCGTCTTTAACAAAAACAGGTTAATTAAAGGATAATAGGGAAGTAGACAAAAACCACTATAAATCTTCTGCAGATTTATTATTTCATACATAACTTTTAAAATATATATATATTATTTCATATATAACTTTAAAAAATTGTATCTTACATTTTCCTTGGAAGAGGACTATCATAAGTATTAATTTTCTGCCAACCAATCAAAATTAGTGGCTTTTTTGGTTCATAAATAGGAAAGAAAGAAGAGAGGGGTATTTCAGAGATAACTGTTAAAAACAAAAAGAGGAGAAAGAGGTTAAAGAGGAGGTGCCCAAGAGAAAATGGTTGCCTGGGTGAAACTAGCTGTGCTCCAAGACAGAAAGAATAGCTACTGTTAGCAGTGGAAAGAAGGCTGCGAGGGAAGAGGCTGGGTAAGCGTGATCTGTGTGTCTGCCACCAGGAGGCACCACCAGCGAGGCACAGGAGGAGAGAGAAGAAGCCCTTAAGGAAGGTTGGGAGGCAGGAACCCACTGGCACATAATCATGGCTATGGGACATTCTTGTATTCAGCATTTTAATGAACTTTAATACTTAGAAATACCTTATTTTAGAACTATTCTTAATTTTCCTAAGGGAGTTTGGAAGACTAAGAAACTTATGTTTCTCCTGTGTTTATAAGAAGTCAGTAGTCAACTGGGGTAAGAGTCCATTCAAGTGTTCATTTTTAAAATTCCTTCAGCAAACCAGGTGCTATTCTAGTTGTAGGGAAACAATATTGGACAAGGTAGAAAAGCCCTTCTAGAGCTAACATTCTAATGTGGGCAAGCAGAAACAGCTGTTTCAGATGGTGGGAAGTGCAATGAAGAAAGCAGGGTAAGGGAGATAGACAGCGATGGCAGGCATGTGGGATGTGCTGTGTTATACAGGGTGGTCAGGGAAGGCCTCTCTGAGAGGGTCACATTTAGACAGTGTCCTGAGGAAAGGCTAGAGTGAGCCCTACAGTTATCTGGGGAGAGGGCATTCCCCCAGGGGAATAGGAAGTGTACAGTCCCCAAGGCAGGAACCTACTTGGTTTATTCCCCAAACACCAAGCAGGCCAGTTTGGCTGGAGCAGAGTAAGTGAGGGATAAAATGATAAGAGATGAGTTGGGGAAGAGAAGAGATCATGTTCGACTCTCAAAGCCCAATTAAAGACTGAATTTTTACTCTAGGTGAAATGGGAAATCAGTAGAGGGCTTTGAGCAGAGAAGTATGACAGTCTGACACTAACTACAGAATGGTGAATTGGCTGAAAGTGGATAAGGGCAGAGTGTCAGAGAGAGTTAGGAAGCTATTGCAGGAATCCAGGCAAGAGACAATGAGAACTTAGGATTCCAGTGTATTATTGATAGAATAAAATACCTTTGAAAACTGATAAACACCCAGTTAAATATCCATAATGTTTAATAAATATTACAAGTATTTATTAGTTTTTCTGTGCCTCAGAAAATTGGGTTTTCATTTTTCCCATAGTTATCAATAATTTCCTTAAAAGCACTTTAGCTTAGACTGCTTTTCAAAGAGCTGTTTGATTTTTTGTTTAAAATCATTTTTCATATTTATTTCTCCTGGTAAACCTGTTATTCTGACTCCACTTTGAGTAAGTTTCATCTTTCACAGCAGTATAAGCAAAGACCAGAAGTAACTGCAGGGTTCTCAAGAAAGAGTGACTTAAATGTAAAACAAGTAAACAAATAATAAAAATGCAGACCTGGATATGTGTGATGATCTCCTGAAGAAAGATGACATTATATTTCTTCCTGACCATATCACTACCTAAGGGATTCAATTGGCAATGATGCAAACTAATATACATATTTTTTTAGAGCATACCTAAGAAGAATGAAACATATTAATGATAACCATATCTAACATTTAATTGTTTACCATGTTCCAGGCATTGTTCTGAGCTATGAAATAGCCACTATTATCCCCATTTTTTTTTTTTTTTTTTGAGACAGAGTCTCACTCTGTCACTCAGGCTATAGTGTAGTGACACAATCTTGCCTCACTGCAAGGTTCAAGCAATTTTCCTGCCTCAGCTTCCTGAGTAGCTGGGATAATATACCACACTCAGCTGATTTTTGTAGAGAGACAGGTTTCACCATGTTGGCCAGGCTGGTATTGAACTCTTGACCTCCCAAAGTACTGGGAGTACAGGTGTGAGTCACCATGCCTGGCCTATCCCCCTTTTTATAGATGAGAAAATTGAAGACCAGACATGTTGAGTAACTGTCCAAGGTCACGCAGTTGGGAACGAGTGAAGAGGGGTTTGAACTTAGTCAGTATGACCTTATAATCTCTGTACTGTTTAATGCTATACCATAAGACTTGCTTTACTGGAGTTAGTCAACTTCATAGTATTTCTCAGCCAATAAAAACATAAGAATCTATGCAAAACACCTGCCAACCCCCAGGCTTCCACTAAGATCCTGTAACAAGAAGGGTTGTGCGATTTAAATCACTAGCAATGAAATAGTCTTTTAACTACAACTGCATTTATATATAATTACATTCTCAAAATTAAAAAAATCTAGACTTATCTTTAAAGTGGAGAAAAGCAGGTGTTTTACAGAAAGACTATTAGAAAACAATTCACATGAAAATAAGTTCAAAACAATTTTAACTACAAAATGAGACACTTTTAGTACTCACTGAGCTAGAGAATGCTGGTACTAAGTATTAGAGAAGAAAATATTTTGGGAAGTAATTTTTAAGTAATAATCCCAGAAATAATAATATCAACTTTATTATTAATATTATAAAGAATCCCTATTCATAAATGTCATGTTTCTGCTGCTATTAGGAAATGATAATGTATCATATCATTCTAGTGATAGAATTAGTTTATCTGACCCATAAGCACAAATAAACTAAGCATATTCTTCCTGCTTTATCATAAAATATTTTATTTTAAAAAACCACTCTTAAAATACCTTCTAAAAATGACTTGTAAATCCAAACTTTTAAATAAAGCATTGTAGCATCTTAAATTTCAACAGACTCTTGAAAGGTAGGTTTATTAAAACAGGAATCCCATTTGGTTTTTCCTATTGAATAGCTTTCTATTGATGGTTTTCTGGATAACCATCTTTTATACATTTCTAAGGTCCATAGAATGGAAGGGAGGAGGAAGTATCACTTGAGGTTTTGGCTTAAGATTTTTTTTTTTTTTTTGATACCAGAAGTGTTTATTTCTGTTTAACAGACATTTCAGGATTTTAATTTCACTTTTAGTTCCAGAAGACTCAAGTATTTTAAAACTCAAATATACTATGAGCAAAGTTTATCCTTGAAAAATCAATTTCAAAACAAATTTTTCTCTTTATATAATTTTTCTTTATAAGATTCTCCTCTGTGTGTGTAAATAGGATTCATACAAAATAATACAGCTACAGCTAAGCTAATAAAGAAAGGACTTTGAGAGCTCTAAGAATAGATACTGGCTTATATCTATTTTAAGCTTCTAAATGGTTAGAACAAAATAAGTCCTTTGCAGATGTTTATCAAAATGTGTATAAGTTTGTTTATTAAGCAGAGGTAAAGTAGAATATACTGTCTCACAGTTCTAATTTTAGAGTTAATTACTAATAGAGTAGCTTTAAACTCTTCCAGCACTGAGGAATTTTATCTTAAAAGGTTGAATGATCCATCAGATTAAACGTAGACCATCAGAATTATCTTTGCTTTCTTGGCTCCTAAGGCTGCTAAAAAAGGAACAGCCTCAGTATCTGCCTGTTAATGCTGGTGTAATTGTTAATAGTACTCTAAAAACGTGCTAATTTAGACAGTAAATCAGATGGATACAATATATAAAAAGCAAACAAAACAAAAAATCAATTTGTACAATTTTAAAGCCTTCATTTTCTTTTTAATACATGGGGGCAATTTTCACATATTTCACTTTTTAAAATTAATTGATTATTTTTTTTCAGCGTTTCAGATTCAGTGGGTACATGTGCAGGTTTGTTCTCTGGGTATATTACTTGATGCTGAGGTTTGGGGTGGGAGTGATTGCATCACCCAGGTACTGAGCATCGTGCCCAACAGTTTTTCAACCTCTGGCCCCCTCCCTCCTTCCGTCTCCCTTCTAGTAGTCCCCGGTGCTTCTTGTTGCTGTTTTTATGTCCATGAGTAACCAATGTTTAGTTCCCACTTATAAGTGAGAACATCTGGGATTTGGTTTTCTGTTATTGTGTTAATTTGCTTAGGATAATGGCCTCCAGCTCCATTCATGTTGCTGCCATTCATTTTTTTATGGCTTTGTAGTATTCCATGGTGTATATGTGCCACATTTTCTTTATTCAGTTCACCACTGATGGGCACCTAGTTTGATTCCGTGCCTTTACTATTGTGAATAGTGCTGCAAGTGCATGTCTTTTTGGTAGAATGATTTATATTTTTTTGGTATAGCCCCAGTAATGGGATTGCTGGGTCCAATGGTAGCTCTGTTTTAAGTTCTTTGAGAAATCTTCAAACTGCTTCCCACATTGGCTGAACTAATTTACACTCCCACCAACAGTGTGTAAGTGTTCTCCTAGTGTATAAGTATTCTCCTTTCTCTGCAGTCACACCAGCATCTGTCATTTTTTGACTTTTTAATAATTGCTATTCTGACTATTGTGAGATGGTATCTCATTGTGGTTTTGATTTGCATTAGAATTGACTATTTTTTATCCAATCCATTACTACTAGATATTCCTATTGTTTCTACTTCTTCATATGATAATAAATATCCATGGAGATAAACATATGTGTATATCTACAGGTTATTTCCTAAAATTAGGATTTCTAGGTCAAAACGTATGCACATTTCTAAGAAATTTGAAACGTAATGCCACATTTGCCTACAGAACATTTGTATCAGTTTATATTCCCAGTAGCAGTATATGAGAAGGACTATTTCTAATGTAAGATTTTCTAACTCTCCTTAACCTTTGCAAACTTTATATGTGAAAGAAAAACATTTTCCTGTTTTAATATTTTTATGACCACTGACTTTGACTCTTTAAAAATATATTGGCCATTTGTGTCTATTTTCTGTTGTGAATTGCTTATTTTTTTGATCAATCTGATAATAAGGTATTCCTCTTTTTCTTACAGATTTATAAGAGCTCTGTGAATATTAAGCCTTTATAATTTAGAAAAAGATTAGTTTAAGTAAATAATTGTGTTACAGTGTTGTCTCCTGGCTCCAGTATAAGGCTCTTTCTTATTGCATCTTTCTCTTTCTACCTTATCACTGGTTACCATCTGGTTAACAGAATGTTTCAGTGTTTTATATAAAGACCCATCCATAGGTATTCTCCTCCACTTGCTCTTCCCCAAGTAAAAAAATCATTTAAATACAGCTTTCTTCCTTCTGATAATAAAAATATTTATTGTGAAACACATTATAAACCGTGCTAAGCCATGAAGATGTTAATTTTACAGTTTAGAATTAGGGAGATTTATTTTTTACTTTAGTTCCTTTACTAGTCAACACATAATCTAAACGCTGTTAATAAAATATATTCTTCAGGGAAATGTGACTTAGAAGGAGTCTATTACCAAGGATCTTATGAAAAATAAAAATCTATATAAAACTATAGTTTTAGAAAATTATAATAATTGACAAATTGCAGGGAAAAAAACCTACAGTTGCAGGGAATTTATATCATTCCCAGAATAGTTGGGACAGAATGTAGAGAAGTTTCTGGGACAGTATTGTCTTAGCTAGAGAAATTCTTATTAGCAAGTAACATGAATTAGGCAGTGATAGGTAGGTGCCCTTCTAGGTAAATGCATGAGAATTTCCCCATTCTAACAAATTTTATTTAGCATTTTCTTATGTGACCTGTTAAATACATTATAAAATCTGCTAGTTTGCAGATGACCTTTAACTTTTATGATGTCAAGAATAATGGTATCTTCTTGAAATTGTAGAGTACAAAATTTGCATTGTGGGCAAATATAAAATAATGTTTAAAGAGAAATGATTTAAACTGTGCATTTTAATTAACATATATGATGACAGAAAGTCTAAGAATTGAATAGGGCTCGTTGTAAACAACTCCCTAACGATATTAAACTATTTAGCTGCTAGAGTCAAATAGATAAAATGCCAACTATCACTATGAAATACATTGAGGGGAAAAATGGAGAAAGTCACCCCAGCTTTCCATAATCTTTTACAATACTTTTTTGCAGTTCTGGTTACTATTCCCCCAGAAAACAGAATGAGGCTAAAAAGTCAAGCAAAGATGACCCAAGGAAGATTTTTTTTTGGGGAATGGGGAGGGTAGTAAGAGTTCTACATGAGGAAAAATAAAGGAAGGAAAGTGTAAAGAATGTAGGCATATATTGATAAAACTCTAAAGATGCTAATAACAGAGACACACATATACATAATTATATATAAACTTCTTTAAAAAACACAGAAATGAGGAAAAGTAATAGTGATCGGATTAAAACTAATGGAATGAAAAAGTGGCCAAGATATGGCTGAGTGTGAACATTATTTAGAGATAAAGGGAAACCAGCAGATGATGACTAAGAAACAGAAGAGATTAAAAATTCAAGAAACTGGAAAGAAGTATGTTCAATTATATGAGAAGGGATGTGAAATAAAAGAGAAAAGGAAAGGACCCGGGTGTAAATGAACTCTAAACAAATTTAGTTAAATGAAGGGAAGAACTTGTGGCAGAAGGAAGGGGGTAAAAAGAACTCTGATTTCTTTAACTTTAAGATGCATCTTTCTTTCACATTTTAACATTTCTGAAATTAGAGAATGTATCTTGTGTTATTTTTTTCTTACACCAAAATTCATGAATTGATGGGACTTTTTGCAGTTGACGGTGTCTTAGAACAGAGAAACTAGTGTTTAAATGCTAATGAACTTAAAGTATTCTGCTAAATGAGACAGAAACTAGCAGTTAGTTCTCTATGATTTCCTTCAAATTTGATTATGTCATAATTCTAGTATCTTCAACAAAAACTGCTAACTACCCTTATCCATATGTTGCTTTTCTAGACATATGGCTATGCTTGTAGATGTTAAGAAGCTAGTAAAGCAAATAGTACAGAACTGTCTAAAGAGTCTGAAGAGGAATATGTTTATACTAGTTTCAAAGTGGATAGAATAGTTCAGAAAGAAAATGCTTACATTTTAGGGAGGTGGTGGTAGAGAATCAAATGATGTACAAATCATATCTATAAAGTTATGAACCTGAATGTCCTACATGGCTTATAGTCACACCCTGAATACAAATCTTTTGAAGGGAAAATGACTATAATAAGTGAAGGCCACAGGAACATGAAAAGCAATCTCTTCATTCTTCAGAGTACAGTTGGACTCACAGTTAAATGAGTTGCTCAGGGTTATAAACAAGTCAGCAGGGGCTCTGACTACTAACTGAAAGACTAACTGACATCTTCAGTTGCATTCTTCAGCATTATGACAAATAAATCGTTACAGAACTGCATTACTTACCAAGCATGGTAGGGTAAATATCCACAAGAGAAACCACATTTGATACTTGCAGGTTGGCTTTAATTCCCGGTCCCATCATCAAAAGTGGAACATGAGCACTAGCTTCGTACATGCTCATTTTATAAAACTGCCGATGTTCCATGGCCAGCTCTCCATGGTCGGAGGAGTATATGACAATAGTTTTCTGAAGAAGATCTAACTCATGAAGGGCCAAAATAATTTCACCTACAATAGAAATCAAGATAAACCTATTAAGTAGCTTTCAGTTTATGTTTTATTCTCTCACATTAAGTTTATAAGAACTCTACCCTGTAAGAGTTTGTCACTATGCTTCTTAACATCTGAATATTAGCTACTGTTCTCAAGTTAAGTCTCAAGTTGACAGGGTCTGTCTACGGTGCTCCTCAACTGACTAGGGAGGAAGAAGAAAATATAATACCCTTGGTAACTCTTGCTCAAAGCTGTTCATCTGTAGATCATGCTGGTTTGCTTTCTATGTTTCTATCAGAGAACAGGGGAAAAATCTTGATAAAAACACTGACATCACCTCTAACCCACAGTTTCTGTGCAGCAAGAAGTGGTAAGAGCAGTCAGAACTCCTCTTCTCTGCTGCTTTTTCTCCCAAATCTCTAAGCAATCACTAGATCATGCTCATAAAGTTGGCTGAGGATTATGGAAATTCAACCTTTGAAGAAGGGCTGGAAGCAGGACAGATGGTATACAAGTTTGATTTAGCATCTTCTTGGATAGGGACTAACGGGACAGTAAAATTCCTCTGACCAGTTCCTAACCAGTGTTCTCAAACTTTCTCCTACTGTAATTAAGAGAATCACAAGAAAGCACAGGCCAGAGGAGTCATCCCTATTTTGGCAGTTCCTACTTCTGAGTAGAAGAGTCTATATTAATTTAAAAATCTACAGATTCTGAGGTGTAGTCAGGATTGACACTCACTGCTCTATAAAGTTATTCACAGAGTTGAGACCCTCTTGATTTTTCAACTAGACAACTGGAATTACTTCCTAATTGGTCTTGTCACTACTCTTTCCTCTCCTTGTACTATTCTGGTCTCTTTCTAAATTACCTAATCACTCAATTGTGTCATATCCCTGCTTACAACTTTTTCATAGCTGCCCATTGTTGAATTCTTTAGCATAACAAGCAAGGCCCCTGTCCACTCTCCACACTTAGCACCCTCGGCTACCTGCTAGACCTTTACTTTTCAGCAATCCTAACCTGCTCAGCACCCCCTAAATACACACCACATTAGTTTACACTTTCTTGCCTCTGCATATACTTTGCCATCTATGGTGAATGCCCTTTCTCCCACAGTCTACTTGACAAATTTTCATTCTTCCTTTATGAGCCAGCTCAAACATGCATTATCTCTCTGGCAAAGCATCATTCCCTGCTCTTCTAGGTGCAGTAAATCACTCTGTTCTTCAGGATGCCTACAACTTGTATATTACTGTAGTTACAATGACATATTGTAATTCTTAGCATGTATGCTCATTCAATAATTGTTTACCCAGTGCTTACTATGTGTCAAGCACTATGGATACAATGCTAAGCACCAAGGATGCAATGTTGAATAAGAAGGATTAAAGACTTAAATGTAAAACTCAAAACTACAAAAACCCCTAGAAGAAAATCTAGGCAATACCATTCAGGACATACGCACAGGCAAAGATTTCGTGACAAAATCGCCAAAAGCAATTGCAACAGAAGCAAAAATTGACAAACGGAATCTAATTAAATGAAAGAGCTTCTGCGCAGCAAAAGAAACTATCATCAGAGTGAACAGGCAACCTACAGAATGGGAGAAAATTTTTGCAATCTATCCATCTGACAAAGGTTTAATGTCCATGAGCTACAAGGAACTTAAACAAACGTACAAGAAAAAACCAAACAACCCCATTTAAAAGTGGGCAAAAGACATGGATGGAACTTCTCAAAAGAAGACATTCATGGGGCCAACAAACATATTTTTAAAAAGCTCAACATCACTGATCATTAGAGAAATGTAAATCAAAACCACAATGAGACACCATCTCATGCCAGTCAGAATGACAATTATTAAGTTAAGAAACAACAGATGTTGGAGAGGTTGTGGAGAAACAGGAATGCTTTTACACTGTTGGTGGGAATGTAAACTAGTTCAGCCATTGTGGAAGACAGTGGCAATTCCTCAAAAATTTTGTGGCAATTCCTCAAAAATTTAGAACCAGAAATGCCATTTGATCAAGAAATCCCATTACTGGGTATATACCCAAAGGGATATAAATCATTCTATTACAAAGATACATGCACACAAGTATTCACTGCAGCACTATTCACAATAGCAAAGACATGGAACCAATCCAAATGCCCATCGACAATAGACTGGATAAAGAAAATGTGGTACATATACACCATGAAATACTATGCAGTCATAAACAGGAATAAGATCAGGTCCTTTGCAGGGACATGGATAGAGCTGGAAGCTGTTATCTTCAGCAAACTAACACAAAGCAAACACTGCATGTTCTCATTTATAAGTGGGAGCTGAACAATGAGAACACATGGACACAGGGAGGGGAACATCACACACTAGGGCCTGTTGGGGAAGGAAGAGCATTAGGAAAAATAGCTAATGCATGCAGGGCTTAATACCTAAGTGACGGGTTGATAGGTTCAGCAAATCACCATGGCACACGTTTACTTGTGTAACAAACCTGCACATCCTGCACATGTACTCTGGAACTTAAAAATAAAAGAATGTCTCTGCCCTCATGAAGCTTGTGTTCTTCAAGGGAGACAGATGGTAAACAGATGAAATAATTAGTACCACTATGTAAACAACACGACAAGATATAAAGTAAGCAGAATGATGGAGCTGGCACACTGAGTTACAGTGGTAGGGAAAGACATCCCTGAGGAGGTAACAACTGAGCTGAGAGCTAATGACAGAATAAGCCAGTCATGTAGAAAGCAAAGTGAAGGGTGTTCCAGGCAGATGGAACAGAAAATATAAGACCCTGAGGTGGGAAAAGCCTAGAATGTCTTTAATTAATCGGTGATTTCTTAATAGTATTCAACATACTCTATACCCCCAGTGCCAACATAGTGCCTGACAACTAGTAGGTACTAAATGTTTGTTCACAAACCCAATGAACAGTATTAAATACTATTTGGTGACAAGAGGAGTGTACATTTAAAAATTAAGATACAATATATTCCATAAACTTTGTAACTTGAAGTAAGCAAGTTGCCACATTTTTTTCTTCTCTGAAGAGGCTTCGAGAGTAATATTCCCACACTCCCTACAGCAACATTCTTTCATTTTAGTAGATAGAAGAATGAATGGCTATAAACTTTCAAATGCAATTTCTAGTGTGCAAATGGGAGAACATTCTCTAACATCAGAGAATATCAATGAAAGACAATTTGACAGATATACAGGTGTAAGATTGAAGAAAATTACTTAAAATCTTATTTGCATTGAGTACTTGGAAAGTCCTTATGAGTCCTTAAATACTTTTTTTTTTTTTGAGATGTAGTCTTGTTCTGTCACCCAGGCTGGAATGCAGTGGTGCAATCTCGGCTCACTGAAACCTCCGCCTCCTGGGTTCAAGCAATTCTCCTGCCTAGCCTCCCAAGTAGCTAGGATCACAGATGCACACCAACATACCTGGCTAATTTTTGTATTTTTAGTAGAGATAGGGTTTTGCCATGTTGGCCAGGCTGGTCTCAAACTCCTGACCTCAGGTGATCTACCTGCCTTGATCTCCCAAAGTTCTGGGATTACAGGCATGAGCCACCACCCCTGGCCAATACATTTTTATATTTGCTATATTATAATTTGTCCATATGGCCTTTTTGCTTCTTGCTGTATACTTTTCTATTTTTACCCAATGAATTTTTTTGAACAAAAACCATTCACTTGTCACTCCCAAAGTTTACTCTGTACAGAAGAGGTGCTACCTGTAACTTCACTAGTATAATTATGCTTCATTCCTAAATGCAGCAAAATGAGTGACATTACTTTATGAAAATAACTTTTGTTATAAAACAGATTTTTAAACCAAAGTTTTTACACACATGAACTGGAAACTTCCATAGCTCTATAAGTGAACAGGCAAAACATTCTTGAGAGTCATATGATGGAGGCAGGTTTAGTTTTGAGTTGGGTCTTGAGCTTGAATAAGGGAAAAAAATTCAATATGATTCTGGACCAGAATATACATGGAGAAACTTTAGTTAAACCGTGCTCTAAAGGGACTAGGGAGAAGTTATTATAAGTTTGGGGGAGTCACAGAATTCTACAAGTAAACTTTCTCATCTCTAGGAAACTAAGCTGCCTTACAGTTACCCATCACACATGTACCTGTGTTTGGCTGAAAACTAATTCCTTTTTAAGGACAGTAAAACATTTCAAGTAGATGATAGCCTTTAGTGACCCTTTCTTTATGTATGAGTAAATCTGAGCATTTATGAATCTGAGAATTTATGAATAATTAAGATATAAAGAGCTTTTCATTCTCTCAATAATGCAAGTTATCCAGTTTTGATAAGTGTCAAGATTCCTACAGTTACAAGCAACTCTTGTAAGAAATATCTGAGGCTGTTCATGCAAGTCACCAAACAGCATGATCACTGATTGTTGGAAAAATATTATACTTTTTCTTGATGTAATTGCTTATTAATTATACCACCTACCAAGCATGGCATCTGTCTCAGCACACATAGCATAGTAAAATGCTCTAAGATTTTTTATTTCTTTTTCTGTAAATCTTCCAGTGCAGTTTTTCGTATAAGAAGAGTAATAATCTACAGGGTGCATTTCTGACAAAGGCAACCACTTTGGAATTTTGATGTCATCATGAGACACCTAAAAAGGGGAGGAAAAACATAGTTATGCTAGCAAAATAGTACTGTTTCTTTCCTCCAATTAGTATGTATGGTGAAATCAACAATGTGAAATTACTTAGAAGAGTAGAAAAGAATGTCTGGGTGGGACGCGGTGCCTCACACCTGTAATCCCAGCACTTTGGGAGGCTGAGGTGGGAGGATCACAAGCTCAGGAGTTCCAGACCAGCCTGGCCAATATGACGAAATCTCATTTCTACTAAAAATGCAAAAATTAGCCAGGCGTGGTAGCAGGCACCTGTAGTCCCAGCTACTTGGGAGGCTGAGGCAGGAGAATCGCTTGAACCTGGGAGGCCAAGGTTGCAGTGAGCTGAGATCATGCCACTGCACTCCAGTCTGGGTGACAGAGTGTGACTTCATCTCAAAAAAAAAAAAAAAATGTCTGAAAACATGTAAATAAAATAGTAAATCAATACATAAATTAGGAACAAATTGTTAATACTCCCATAACAACAAAAGGTATATATCAATATCTATACATATGTCATGAGATAGTGGTAAGATTTTTAAAAATTATACAGGCCAATGAAAAACATGAGCTATATTAGACAGTATATACTAGTCCAGAAAAGTATCCAAGCACTTTAATATATAGTCATGTGACCAAAACTTCAGAATCAACAATGTAAGACTATAGGACTCTTTTTCTCCAATAATTCTCTAGTAAAAATGCCAATACCTAGTGAGGTAGTCAAGCACTTGTAAAAAACAAATATGACTTTTTAATACACATAAATGCTTACTTACAGCGTTGGTAAAAAACAATTAGGACTAGATCTTTAATTCATATATATATTTTAGTCATGTAACTTTCAAAAAGGTCAAACATTTATTTAGTATTTGGTTGAAAATAATTTAACTAATTTCATTTGGCTAGTACTAACTCCACACAAAATTTTGAAGATGAAGCCACTTAGAACTTTTAAAGAAGATATAAAGTATCTAAAACAGTGACATTATTTTCTTTAAAATGGGACGGACTAAATAGTGTTTCTGATTAGTTTTTAAAAATTCTTTATTTTTTATTTCCATAGGTTTTTGGGGACAAGGTGGTGCTTAGTTGCACAAATAAATTCTTTAAGGTGATTTCTGAAATTTTGGTGTACCCATCATCCAAGCAGTATACACTGTACCCAATGTGTAGTCTTTTATCCCTCACCTCCACCCACCTTCCCCCTGAACAGTCCCAAAGTCCACTGTATCATTCTCATGCCTCTGAGTCCTTATAGCTTAGCTCTCACTTATGAGTGAGAACATATGATGTTTGATTTTCCATTCCTGAGTCAATTCCCTTAGAATAATGGTCTCCAATTCCATCCAGGTTGCTGTAAATGGTATTATTTCATTCCTTTTTATGGTTGAGTAGTATTTCATGGTATATATACCACAATTTCTGTATCCACTGGTTGACTGGCATTTGGGCTGGTTCCATATTTTTGCAATTGTGAATTGTGCTGCTATAAACATGCATGTGCAAGTATCTTTTTCATATAATGATTTATTTTCCTCTGAGTAGATACCACATAGTGGGATTGCTGGATCAGATGGTAGCTCTACTTTAGCTAAGGAATCTTCACTCTGTTTTCCATAGTGGTTGTACCAGTTTACATTCCCACCAGCAGTGTAAAATTGTTTCCTTTTCACCACATCCCACATCTCCCCCAATATCTATTTTAAAAAAAATTTTTTTTGATTATGGCCATTGTTGTAGGAATAAGGTGGAATCACATTGTGGTTCTGATTTGCATTTCCCTGATCAAAGTGATTTTGAGCATTTTCTCATATATTTGTTGGCCATTTGTATATCTTTTGAGAATTGTCTATTCATGCCTTTTTTTTTTTTTTTGAGATGGAGTTTTGCTCTTATTGCCCAGGCTGGAGTGCAGTACAATGGTGTGATCTCAGCTCACTGCAACATCCGCCTCCCGGGTTCAAACAATTCACCTGCCCCGGGTTCAAACAATTCACCTGCCTCAGCCTCCTGAGTAGCTGGGATTACAGGTGCACACCACCATGTCCAGCTAATTTTTGTATTTTTAGTAGAGATGGGGTTTCACTGTGTCAGTCAGGCTGGTCTCGAACTCCTGACCTCAGGTGATTCACCCGTCTCAGTCTTCCAAAGTGCTGGGATTACAGGCATGAGCCACAGCACTTGGCCCTATTCATGTTAGCCCACTTTTTGATGGGATTTTTTTTGCTTGCTAATCTGTTTGAGTTCCTTGTAGGTTCTGGATATCAGTCCTTTGTCAGATGTATAGATTGTGAAGATTTTCTCATACTCTGTGGGTTGTTTACTCTGCTGCTGATTATTATTATTTTGCTGTGCAGAAGCTTTTTAGTTGAATTAACTGATTAGTTTTTAAAGTAACTTAAAATTGATTTAAGACTACACATTTCAAAATACAGGTAGACCATGCATCAAGTTGTTTGATAAGCATGAATTTCAGTTATCACAGTTTTGTTAAATAATATCAGTCCCCTAACAAAGTTAACCTGGTAAACTTTAGTTCCCATGTATGTTGACTGTGAATAATTGCAAAAAGTCCAAATTTTCACACTGATCTGCTGCTAGCTTTTTAGTATAAATCACTGAGTATACAACAGATATGCATGGCATTCTGTGACTAATTATATTGTTTCTTTTAAAGTATGTCAGTGATTAGCTATCTGGTACATGTACAGACAAGAAAGCATGTACCTGCATCCTAGTGATAAATTCATGTGACACTTTATAAAAAGAAGTAATGAAAAGAAGTCAACAAAGATGAACATGTAGTAAAAAAAGGAAAAGTGACAAGGCTAGAAGTGAAATTCAAATCAAATTTAAATGAAGTTATAGAAGAAATAGCTGACCTGGGAATGCTGACACTGCTGTCATTCCAGAGACACTAGATATGTAGCCAGAGGAACTTAGTGAAGGCACACTTACTACCATAAATGAGGAAGGTTGTGAAGGATAAAGATGTCCCACAGAAAGTGACATTGGTAAAAATTTTCACATTAAAGGAACTTGGAGATATATCATTATATTGAAAGTGCAAAAATTAAAATGTTGGAAAGTAATCCAAATTTAGAAGGAAATAATGACAGTTTGCCAAGTCTTAGAGAAGATGCTTTCTCTGTATCGTAAGTTTTATGACGAGAAGACAAGCACTCTACAATCTATTGGTAAGTTTTTTTTTAACCAAAAAAATCCTCACTTTATTTCTCAATGTTTCTAGTGTTTTCATTATAGTGTACTACATAAATATCAGTTTTTTTTTCCATTTTTAACCAAAAATATTGGTTAAAATATTTTTAAAATATTTAACAATTTAAATATTTTGACAAATATTTTTAAAGGTTCCAGAAAATGGTCATTTTTACCATTTATGAAGGTTGTTTTATATGGTTTCAGCTTGCATGGTCATTTTCACAATCTGGTACAGGGCAAAGTGAGGACAGCCTACATTTCTAAGAGAATGCCTTTTAGTTTCTCGTTTTATAGACATATCCTTGGCAAATGTATTCAATCCAGAAGTAGGTTTCTGACTTTTAACACTTATGTTATTTCTTTAAAATTGTCCCTTTACTTTTACTGAACCAGGTATTGGTCAAGTTTGAATATACAATTTTCAAATTTTTCTTTAAAAGTGATAATAAACGAAACAATGGGTAAATACCAATAAGCTACATATATAAATCTACTTTGAGCCCACACAATGTAGCTACTTACTTTTTCAAGCCAATAAAGAGATGTGTGAAATGTTGAAGATCCAAAATTTTCTCCAGAAGATGGTGAAGGGTAAGGGTGTGGTAAATTTAATCCCAAGTAAAGAACAAATGGTTCAGTATAATTAATTGCTTCTTTTCTTAACCAATTCATTGCTTTGTCTGTATTCTCCCAATCCTTTTCCATTACTCTCACTTTAGTCCTATTAGGGATAAGATTAACCATGGGCCTCCCTTCTTGTCTGAGTAAGAAAGCAACATCTCTTGTCCATGCTTCTACACGATTACTGAGGGAGCAAAAAGACAGGTATATCGTTAGGTATATTAAAAAGTTTTAAAAACGTACTAAGCATACACTAAGAAAACAACATGGCAAAAAATTTTTAGACTCAATCTTGTAAATGTTCAGAATAACTATATTAGATCTCAAAAAGAAAGTTATTGAGCATTACAAATTAAAAACTAGAAAAAAAGCCAAGAATCAAATATTCACTTACGTGTTCTTAAAAACTATGAGAGATTATGTAGAAGGGTTATCTTTTCTTACAGCAAGATATTTAGTTAAACAAAATGTTTCAGACCTCTAGTATTTCTCCTTATTTACTGAATTTTCTAGCATTTTCTTTTTTTCTCTTAGAAGATATTATTCCTAACCAAACCTATTATAATTTATTTTTATTGCTAAATATTTATATTTTAAAAAATCTACCTACCATGTATATTTCATGTGTTGCTGAAGTTTCAGTTTTTAAATCATTTCCAGCTCTACTGTTTCTTCTTAAAAGAAAAATTTTAACCATAATCTGACCTATCTAAGCTAATAGTGATACAGATTTCATATCCATTATAAACCAGAGATATTTTCTTTATTACTGATTTACAAGTTAAAAGATCCAATTAATCCACTTTCTCAGAAAACAAACAATTCACTTTTCCTAAATCTCTAGTCTATTTTATCAGACTTATTGATTTTTCTCAATCCAGGTCTAAGTATATGTAGCTGACATAATTGTTTAGAAAGCAGTCCTGGGCATTTCTATGATGTTTGCTTTTTAAGTTTCAGTTGAGATAAGTACCTCTGAAGTGCTCTATCAATTGACAAAAGTGTTTTTAAAATCCAGATACCAACTCACAAATAAAAAATATTTTATATTAAAACATAATACTCCACTTAAGAGAAATCGCAATCCATGCAACATGACTAACAACCCATATATAAGTTAAAATAGAAAAATTTTATACCCTGCCTTCTGAATGCAGGTAAAGAAATTTAAATAGCTATAATAAAAATTCATTTTTCTTTGTAGGTATTCAATATATTTTGATAAAAATAATGGAAAGCATAATTTCTGCAAAATTACATCTATCTAACAGATTCCAATTAATTCTAACAGATGGGAAACCCTAAAATAGAAAGTTTTGTATTCATCACACTATCAAAACAATCTCACATTGGCTTCTTGTCTTTTGCTTAAATCATAGTTAAAATCTTACTATATATGACTATTAGTATTGTTGCAGAAGTGGCATTTTAGGGGGTTATAACACCAGCAGTATGTTTGGTAGAACTCAGATTTTGAAAGATGGAGGAATAGGATACTGAGATTTATATAGAATGTTTAGGAACCAAAGTGCTTTCTTTGCAGTCAGAGTATTACATGAGAAAATGTGGCTGAGAAACTATTACAATAAGCAAGCTTTTAATACAGCCTAATTAGTTGCCACTGTTCGGATTAACTCAGGTAGGACTATTGCCCTGATTGTGCTAACCGACCTAACCAGTGGACTTTACGATGTAGTCTAGACCGTGAGTGGGTCTAGACCAGCTCAAGGAAAGATTTTCTAGCCTTGAAAGATGGCTATATTGAACCCAGCTTGCATCTTTTGCCACAGCAGTGATTAAGTGTGACATCATTTACCCTTTCCGGTAATAAATTTATGCCCTCTCCCTATTTTTTAAAATTGTCTGTGTTCCTGAGATTGTTTTAACCAAGGTCCCCTTAAGGATAAAATAGCTTGAATCGAGTTAATTTTGGCCTACTCTGATCATTATGGCCAGATTTCAAACTTGGCTTTATTTTTGTCCTCTAACTAAATAATATGTGATTTTCTCTCTTATCTTAGTGGTATCCTTTCTTGTCTTTTCATAAGTATGGGTTTGACATGATTCCCAAGACTGCTGGTATGTAAGTAGAGTTATAACAAATGATTTCAAGCATTGCTAAGGCAGCAGAGACAAGATTATAGTTAAAGATAAGAGGTTCCTTTCCCAAAGTTTTTCACTTCTTTGATTAGTTGACCCATGTTCACTGTGCCTAAAGTGTAAAATAACAATGTATTTCTTTGCAACTTAGTGAGGAAGAACAAGAGTATAAAGTGATGTATTTGGTAGATGAATATACTGCAGTACTTTAAAATCAATTAGCACTTTTTAATGTATTCAAAAAATATTAATAATTATAATCAATGACTCTGCAGTCTACTTTCACTACTCCCTGGACCAGCCCACCCTTCCTGGGCCATCATTAAGCACAATAAGAGCAGTAGATGGTGCCTAATCAGTAGGCTGCTACAGGAGCTGCAATTCTTAGTCCAGAGAGTCCCTCCTTCTGGCCCAAGGTATCTTCCAGTCACTAAGTCCAATGAGTAAAACATGGAATGAGAAATATGCAACTTCATAATTGATTACAACTACAATAATAATAAGATAACTCTTTTGACATTATAATTCTCTCTACTAACCAATGTATCCAGCCCCTTCTTACAAGAGTGATGGTCTCTTACTCAGGCTAAACTGTTGCACCTGGAAATCATATCTTTCAGTCATATGCTCAGACCTATTTCTTTGTCTCATTGTTCTAAATGTTGTCTTTCCCCCCACCAGTAATTGCTATAACTTCTTTCAAATATAAGTTTTCTATTTACTTAACCACTGGGGATATTTTGAGCCAATTTATTTCCATTCCATTTCTATGTATTTTGTCCAGAATACCAAGAGTATGGTTTCAATCAGGACAATTGAAAAGGACTTGTATCAATGAGGAGGATCCAAAACTAACTGTGACTCAGATACGTTATGATTCCATGGCTGTTCTCAATATAAATTTACCCTGTTGCTCACAATATAGGCACAGCTATACAATGTATAGTTTCCTCTATGTCGGCATTTCTCAAAGTGTAGTACAGGAGCTCTGAGGATTCAACAGACACTCTCAGTGAGCCCATGAGGTCAAAACTATTGTCATAATAATAGTAAGATGTTATTTACCTTTTTCATTCTCATTCTCTCATAACATACAGTGTGCAGTGAAAGAGACCACTCTAATCTATCCTCAGGTAGGAGCTCAGGTCTGGAGTGTACCTATCTCAAAGAAGATTGTTCTCTATAAACTTAGAGAGGCTTCAATGTTTCATTATATCATGCCCCTCTTAAGTGGCCTAATGTCTACTTCAACTCTTTATAGAAATCTAAGACGGGCTTTTCTTCTCAAAGGGATACAAATAATAATCACACATTTCTGATAAAGACATTCATAATTAATTACACCTTGTCCTACCTCCACTGGAGGTCCAATTCTTTATATCCTTGCTATTTCAAGTGTGGTCCATGGACCAGCAGCATCAGCAGCTCCTGGGAGCTCCCATAATGCCCACATGTTATGGGAGGGACCTCGTGGGAAGAATCATCATAATGGGGCAGTTTCCCCCATACTGCTCTCATGGTAGTGAACAAGTCTCATGAAATCTGATGGTTTTATAAAGGGTTTCCCCTTTCGCTTGATTTTCATTCTCTCTTGCCTGCCACCAGGTAAAACATGACTTTTGCCTTCCACCAAGACTGTGAGGCCTCCACCATGACTGTGAGGCCTCCCAAGTCATGTGGAACTGTGAGTCCATTAAAACTCTTTTTCTTTATAAATTACCCAGTCTTGGGTATGTCTTTATCAGCACCATGAGAACAAACTAATACACCATCCTAGATTCACCGAATCACAAAGGGCATTTAATAAGATGCCCAAGTCATTTGTATGTATATTAAGTTTTGAGATGCACAGTTTAAGAACTTTTTTTCGGCAAAAATCCTCAAATTTTAGACAGGGTAATTAAAATGAAGCTTCCATAGTAGCCTGTAAATAGAATTATTCTACCTTAGTTCAATTCCAGAAAACAGGTGATAGTCAAATATACTATCCAACAATCAGCAGTTTAATTAGTTATTTTTAACAAGAAACTTCTCACTAATACAAATGAAAACTAAAACTACTTAATACATTATCAAGTAGTTACTACATTAATTTGTATATTTGCCATTACTGTGTGGGTTTTCTGCGCCAGTGTGCCAAATTCTACTGCTAAAACATTGGATACAATCAGTTTACAGGTAGCAAAGGATTAGTTTACATAGTAACAATTATATCTGAAAAACTATACATTAAAATTGATGATGAGAACGTGACAGTTTTCTTTCAACATGAAGTAGAAGCCTAAACATAAACCTTCAGCTTCTTAAAAGTATACTGAACATGACTAAATATCTCAGACTTAGAGTTCTGTGGTCTCTTTTTCTCATTGTTGTTGATGGGATTGTAGCAGGTAATGTGTTTCTGATAAGTCTCACAAATAAAACACTGGAAAAATGATGATTCTGAAAAATGCCCTTGCAAATTTCTGCATCTACCTAATAAATTCTGTAAGAGAAAAAGGAATCTATATTCATTCCCATTAAATGCTCTTTTCTGGACTTGGTGTGGTGGCTCACACCTGTAATCCCAGGGCATTGGGAAGCTGAGGTGGGAGATTACTTGAGCCCATGAATTTGAGACCAGCCAGGGCAACATAGTGAGATCTTGTCTCTCCAAAAAAAAAAAATTTTAGTTGGGCATGGTAGCATGATAGTATGTGCCTACGGTCCTAGCTACTTGGGAGGCTGAGCGGGGAGGATCACTTATGCTCCAGAGTTTGTGGCTGCAGTGAGCTACGAGCCTGCTACTTTACTCCAGCCGAGGTGACAAAGTGAGACCTCATCTCTAAAAAAAAAAAAAAAAAAAAAAAGCTCTTCTCTCAAATTAGAGAGAGACACACATGATTTTTAAAAGGATTTACAAGGCTGTCATCCATCTTCGTTACATATGATCACTCAAAAAAACACCAATCTGTTTCAAATTGGTATTCTCTAGAAATGATGTAAAAGGCATTTATGTAGAGGTGGAACAAGAGGCCTGGGTCTGCCTTTTTTCTATCTCTAACCTGTTAGGTAACCTGTAGATTTAGTAATGCCTCCATCATTCACCTTCTTTTCACCTATACCTTTTGCCATGTGACATTGGAATGGTTCCCCATCTTTCTCTACCTCATGTGACTTGCTTTGACCAACAGACTGAGTAACATATTTGTCCTCTAAGGCTACATCTTGAAAGACCTGTGTGTTTTCTCTTGTGCTCCTGCACCACTGCCCTCAACTTGAGAATATACCTTGGCTAGCCTGCTGGAAGATGAGAGACAGAGCAGATTCAAACTGCCCCATTCCTTTTAGCTGAGGCCAGCTTTGATCAGCTAACAGCCAGCCAAGTATAGAAATGCAAGTGAACCTAGCTAAGCCAAAATCTTAACAGCTGATTCAAGATCAATGAGCAATAAACATTTAATGCAAAAAACAAAAACAAAACGAAAAACAAAACAACAACAACAAAAGTCTGTTTTAGTTGAATGAATCACATCTACCCTGGCAAATGCAGGTTGGAACATCATTTTTCAATATATATTATTTAAATGCTCAATATATGTAGGCTTTTACATTTATTAGTTTTATTAATTCCAACCATTTCATTTTTTGGTAAAATTACAGTAGCTGGTGCCCCTTAATCTTTTCTTATTCATGAATTTCTTTGTAAATATAATGAAAATCATCAATTTTTCTCTACTAAACAGTAATATTAATTACATCACAAATTATATTGGTTATATGATAATAATAGTAAATATATTTCAAAGAAAAGTTTTGTTTGCATGTCTGTGTGTGGAGGTGAGTATTCAGGGATTTTATCTTGTGAAATCTCACCTAGCCATTTTCTAGTCTGCTGGTAAATTCATCATTGTGGAAACACTCATATTTACAACTTTGAATTCCTAGGTGACAATGACTATAGCCCTTGACTGTTTATTGTAATCTGAGCTTAAACAAAGGCAACTTTTTTATTCAATTAAAGAAACAATGAATACATACCACATGCAAGACATTGGCCAGGCAGGTGCTTAATGTGACTTGCTAAGCTAACAACTTGGTATTTGCACATCATATCCCCTCACACATAAACCCTCCTACTATTAAACTTTAAAAAATAAATGCCAAATGCTACTTAATGGAAAAAACAACTGTAAAAAAATACCTCAGCTATGACTCTAGCAATGGTTTAGATCACATTCACCATTTTACATCAAAAAGGGGATGATTTTTCTTATGCTTTTAAAGTAATTTAACATACCAACTTGATCATAACTTTTACAATTTTTGTAAACCTTTATTTTTCAATATTAAACAGAAAATGTAACCCAAACAAAATGCCATCAAATCTGAAAAAACAGAGTGAGTGGGTTATTCCCAGGTAATCTGTTGTTAATAGAATTTGCTAAGCACTCATTGCAGCTGATACATCACCATATCTGTAGCTCTTGCTGAAGGAGTGACCTAGCTGGCCACATTATGTAGGATTTAACTCCTTTTCTAGACTGTTGACTGGCCGGGTGTGGGCACCTGACCTAAGCACTAGCACTTACCATGGTCAGCATTTACGATGGAGTCTTGCATGAAATATAAGTTAGGCCTATTATCCCTATTTACAGAATTTAAATTTAGAAAGAAAATAATCCAGTAACTGGTGGTTTTTAAGATGCAGCTATGAGGTAGAGAAAGAGTCACAAAGGAGATGAAACTTGAGCCAAAAAGGTTCTGGCAGGTCCAAGTCAGGATTGGAAGTGATATAGCTGAGAAGACCCAGAGCAGAGAAGCAGAAGTCATGAGTCATGTTGGTAACAGAGAACTAGAATAAAGTTCCTTTAATGCCTGCTACTGAGGGAAAAGCTGTGCTGGATTCGGAATTACTCCCTAGTTCTACAACTTGAGACTAGTGTAACTACAGCTTCTGTTTTTGGTAGTAATCAAAATCCCCTTTCACTGCATGCAAATCCTTATATTATGATCACGTCTTCCCTACCCAGCACAACCTCCAATCTTACGTAGGTGGACTCAAGTGACTATCCTCCCAATCAAAAACATTTTTTTTTTTTCTGAGACAGGGTCTTTCTCTGTCGCCTAGGCTGGAGTGCAATAGTGCGATCTTGGCTCACTGCAACTTCCACCTCCCAGTTTAAGCAATTCTTGTGCCTCAGCCTCCCTTGTAGCTGGGACTACAGGCATCTGCGACTACATCTAGCTAATTTGTATTTTTAGTAGAGACAGGGTTTCACCATGTTGGTCAGGCTGGTTTTGAACTCCTGAACTCAAGTAATCTGCCCGTGTAGGCCTCCCAAAGTGCTGGGGTTACAGGCATGACCTACCGCACCTGGTCCCAGTCTAAAAAATTTAATGAAAATAATCACTATTTGAGAGTACTAAGTGCCAATCTCAGTCAATCTTTAAGTCTCAGAATAGAAGGCATGAAAAGTATACACTTATGTCTATCATGCTTATAAGTATTTTAAATGATTTTACTGTGAAGAAACCTAATTTTGGGGCTGTTAGCGTCATAATTAATTTTTTGATAAATCTGTCAAATTTCCCTTTGCCTGCTACATGATGTTAAACATTCAGTCTATGTTTCCAAGTATATGACTTACAAAGCCTAGGACTCTTCTGGAAATACTCTCTTAAACCTAATGTAGTGTCTCACTAGCAAGAACCTGATAAATCACAGCTGTCATTATTCTCCAGGTCACTCTGAATTAAGGAAACCCAACTCAGACAGTTGACATTTTACATTAGTCAACTGTCATGGTAATGTGGGCATGGATAATAGTCATGTCTGAATTATTTAAAAGCTGTTAGATAACTAAACCTTTGCCAGTTAGCTCAGTGAGTTATTGGGCATGGTGCTTCTAAGATGGCCATGGTGAATGTCACCTTTTGTTCAAAACCATCTGCTTTTGGGGGGAATTCCCTATTGTGTGGGTTTTTAGCAGTGGGGTGATGCCGTCTCCCATTCCAGAAGCCAAAGCAGGAATGATGGAGTGATAAGCTCTCATTCCATGACCCCAGGCATCTAGGGAGTAGGCAACTGAGCTAGGCTTGGTCAAATTGATACTTAGGACTGAAATTCTAAATCTTGAGGGAACGCTACAAAGACAGGGCTAGCTAGAGATTAATTATGGCAGGAGTGCCACAACCAGTAGTGTCCTGGTCGAGCTGTTTTTACGGCATAACTTTGGTGTACTACCAGACAACTGATTCCTTTTTTCTGAGTCTAGCTCTTTAGCACTGCTATTCATTCTCAGTTACCTGGTAAGTTTTTTAAAAAATTCATTTTTTGTTCAAGTTAGCCCAGGGTTCAGTAGCTGGTAACCAAGGATCTTGATGGGTAGTTTCTAATACTAAAACTACCTTAGAAATTTTGACCCTTTTGTTAAAGGTATAATGAAATGTCAGCACAAAGCTTTTATTCAAAAAAGGAAGAAAAGTTCATATTTTTGCATTTTGAAGTTAATCAGTATTTTTGTTGTTACATTCTCCAAAAAGTTAATCCAAAACTGCTTAAAAAAAAAATCAATTTACAGAAACAAGGTCAGATTAAGGATAGAAAGAAAGTGCTAAGCTTTGGGGGATCCAGCAACTTTTTTTTCTTGAGACGGAGTTTTGCTCTTTTTGACCAGGCTGGAGTACAATGGTGCAATCTCGGCTCACTGCAACCTCCGCCTCCCAGCTACAAGCGATTCTCCTGTCTCAGCCTTCCGAGTAGCTGGGATTATAGGCACATGCCACTACACCCAGCTGATTTTTTTGTATTTTTAGTAGAGACAAAAATGATTTCACCATTTTGGCCAGGCTAGTCTTGAACTCCTGACCTCAGGTGATCTACCTGCCTTGGCCTCCCAAAGTGCGGGGATTACAGTCGTGAGTCACCATGCTGGGCCCCAGCAAGTTTATGTATCATCTGGGACAGTTTTGCTGTCACACTCCTCCATTTCTTACAAGTACTGATACTTACAAGTAACTTTATACTACTACACCAAAATGAGTTTGCCATTTTCTCTAGTGAAAAAGGCAATTTTAGAGTCTCTAAAAGGTTGTATGGATTTATAAAACCCATACAACCCATACTTTCAGAGTTTGAAAAGACTGATTTTTTTTTTTTTTTTTAGATACAGTCTCACTTCTGTCATCCAGGCTGGAGTGCAGTGGTGCAGTCTCAGCTCACTGAAACCTCTGCCTCCTGGGTTCAAGTGATTCTCCTGCCTCAGCCTCCTGACTAGCTGGGATTACAGGCACATGCCACCAAACCTGGCTAATTTTTGTATTTTTAGTAGAGGTGTGGTTTCTCCATGTTGGCCAGGCTGATCAACCTCAACCAGGCAGTGATGGTACTGACCTTAAGTGATCCCCCCGCCTCAGCCTCCCAAAGTGCTAGGATTACAGGTATGAGCTACCACTCCCAGCAAAGGCTACATTCGAACCAGAGTTTTCACACATAAGAAAGAAAGTAGGCCAGGTGCGGTGGCTCATACCTGTAATCCCAGCACTCTGGGAGGCTGAGGTGGGTGAATCACCTAAGGTCGGGAGTTTGAGAGCAGCCTGACCAACATGGAGAAACTGCGTCTCTACTAAAAACACAAAATGAGCTGGGTGTAGTGGTGCATTCCTGTAATCCCAGCTACTTGAGAAGCAGAGGTTATAGTGAGCTGAAACTGTGCACTGCACTCCAGCCTGGCCAAGAAGAGTAAAATTCCATCTCAAAAAAAAAAAAAAGAAAAAAAAAGAAAAGAAAGCAAGCAAGCAAGCATGGGGCATAATAGTGAAAATTTTAAGAAAAACTCACTTTAGTCATATGGGGTTACACATGATCTCAGAGTACAAATAGACATTATAAGAATTTCAATTGGAGATTTTTTTTGTAACTAAAGAAACTAATTTTCAATAATTCAAACTTATGGATATTTCATAAACTAAATGTTCAATCAACTTCTCAATATTCAGCTTTCTCAGGGAGGCCTATATTACCCACAACTGCTCATTAGTTTGAAAAATTGTACATAGGTACATAGTATCTGTTGTGATTCTACAGGAATTCAAACCTCTATAATGTCTGATTATAAAAATTAAAGTGTTTTGTCTTTGAGACAAGTCACATTCAGGTTTATAGTTAGGCCAATCCTAAAACAAAGTCTAAATTCTATTCTTCAATCTCTTCAAATTGTCAAAATTAGATGTCTCTTGAAGGTCATGAGAAATTATGTCTTGGTTAGTTTTGAAGGAATTTATTATCTCTATAATCTTTCCTCCAGTTCTCCTTCTCTAATAATTTTTTTTAAGTTCATTAGGAAATTACAGAAAACATGCTGGGTGTAGTGGCTCACACCTGTTATCCCAGAACTTTGGGAGGCCAAGGTGGGTGGATCACTTGAGGTCAAGAGTTCGAGACAAGTCTGACCAGCATGGTTGGTGAAACTCCATATCTACTAAAAATACAAAAATTAACTGGGCATGGCGGCACATGCCTGTAATCCCAGCTACTTGGGAGGATGAAGTAGGAGAATCCCTTGACTGCAGGAGGTGGAGGTTGCAGTGAGCCAAGATCGTGCTACTGCCCTCCAGCCTGGGTGACAGAGCAAGATTCTGCCTCAAAAAAAAAAAGAGAAAATTTACAAAAAACATTAGCAAAAAAAACCCCTAAATTACTAATTCTACTGCAATGAGATAACCACTGTAATATTTTGGTGTATCCCATTTTTATCTGGTACGTGAAATATATGTGTACATTTTTTTAAAAAGATGTTGTTCATAGTTTTATAATTTTTAAAAAAATTATTGAATTTCATATATTTTATTTGTCCAAGGCCATTAAATACTTTCTACCAGTTTTAATTCCTTCATAATATTGTATGTATATATAGGCAGATCATTAGGTCAAGCAATCAAGACCATCCTGGCCAACATGGTGAAACCCTGTCTCTACTAAAAATACAAAAATTAGCTGGGCATGGTGGCATGTGCCTGTAGTCCCAGCTATTCAGGAAGCTGAGGCAGGAGAATTTCTTCAACCCAGGAGGCGGAGGTTGCAGTGAGCCGAGATCATGCCATCGCACTCCATCCTGGTGACAGAGTGAGACTCCATCTCAAAAACAAACAAATAAACAAAAACATCTGTTTAATTCTCAGCTAAACAATTTTTAAATTTATTAAATATTTTATACTTAAGATATTCATAAACTTTTAACAAAAATAGTAACAAATAAATATTTCATGAAAATACATACTTGAATCCTAAAATGTTTTATGAAAGCTGTATGTCTGAAGCAGGAAGTATCTTTTGCCACAGATAGAAAATTAACTCCACTAAAGTCATGTGGGACCAATCATTTTAGAAAGCTGAATATTTGGCTGGGTATGGTGGTTCACGCCTGTAATCCCAGCACTTTGGAAGGCTGAGGTGGGTGGATCACCTGAGGTCAGGAGTTCGAGAACAGGCTGGCTAACAAGGCAGAACACTGCCTTTACTAAAAATACAAAAAAATTAGCCAGATGTGGTGGCAGGTGCCTGTAATCTGAGCTACTTGGGAGGCTGAGGCAGGAGAATCGCTTGAACCTGGAAAGGTGGAGGTTGCAGTAAGCTGAGATTGTGCCATTCGCTCCAGCCTGGGCAGCAAAAGTGAAACTCTGTCTCAAAAAAAAAAAGAAAAGAAAGCAAGCTGAATTTTCCTAACAGATGAGGCTTTCTCTTTAAGACACACACAGACACACACGCGTGCACAAGTGCACGCCCATTTGGGTTAGCATTGCCCAAGTTTTTGGGTTTTTTTTTTTTTTTGATAAGTCTTAAATTCACTGACACAAGATTATAGTTATAAGAGTAAGCCACTATTCTGGGTTATTATATTATTTGCTGTCATACTGAATTAGATATTCCTTTTATTGAGTTTTTGTACATGCTATTAGTTTTGTTTTTCTTTTGTTGACAGACATCAATTTTTAATTATTTCATATGCTTGAGAAATATTTTTTTCACTTAAAATGTTTTCTTTTTAAAATACATTCCGTTCTTCCTTGAGTTAAATGTGGGGTATGGTAGGTATACCTGCGGTTGTTAATTCATTTTTAATATTACGAATGCTAGTTTACCCGTGTACTTTTAGATATTTTAACACTCCTCTTTAGACTTGTAAACGAAGTCTGAGAAGTATGAAAATTCTCATATATTACTTATACAGTAAGTGCGTTACTTTTGAAACTTTGCACCCTAGCCACATACCGGAAAAAGAGATGCTAAAAGCCAGATTCTTTATTGCTAACTGCAATGGACTGTAGTCAATAAAAGAACCAACTGGAAGGATGGGGAGACTCCTTAAAGGAAAACAGGGAAACCTCTAAGGAATAGCAAATTAGATAAATCAAGAAATTACATAGGTTCTGAAAAGTCTACCTAAAATAATAAGAGTTGATCAGAGGGCAAAAAAATATGTTCAAGGATGAGAAGAATACAGCAGAATAATCCGAAGGTTATTATTAGTAAGTAGCAGTATTTTTACTTTACGGAGATTCAAATCCAGCTTATTCAATGAAACATGCAAGTTATTTTCTGACAACAGCCTCACTGGTTATTCAAGTCTGATATGGTTTGGATATGTGTCCCACCAAATTTCATGTTGAATTGCAATCTCCAGTGTTGGAGGTGGGGCATGGTTGGAGGTAATTAGATCATGGGGGTGGATCTTTCATGAATGGTTTAGCACCATGCCCTCAGTGCTGTTCTCATGATAGTGAGTGAGTCATCATGAGATCTTGTAGTTTAAAGTGTGTAGTACGTCCCGCATATCTCTCTTGCTCCTGATCTGGCCTTGTAAGACATGCCTGCTTCCCCTTTGCCTTCTGCCATAATTGTAAGTTTCCTGAGGTCTCTCCAGAAGCTGCTATGTTTTCTGTAGAGCCTGCAGAACTGTGAGCCAATTGAACCTCTTTTCTTTATAAATTCCCCAGTCTCAGGTATTTCTTTTTGACTTGGATGTCTTTTTTTAGAAGTTTCTCCTTCCTGTCCTCCATTTGAGCTACTGATATTCTATTTCTATGGGAGTCCATCAAATTTAAAATACTTTCAATTTTAAAATTCACCTTCTAAAAAATGTACACTACTGCAGGGTGTGGTGGCTTGTACCTGTAAACCCAGTTACTCAGGAGGCTGAGGGAGGAGGATTGCTTGAGCCCAAGAGCATGATGCTGTAGTGAGGTATGGTCATACCACTGCACTCCAGCCTGGGTGAAAGAGCAAGACCTTGTTTCAAAATATTTACCATTAAGAGAAAATACATTCCATTAGGAAAAAATCTTTGCCATTAAAACTGTAACACAATGTTTTATTATAAATTATAATATGCAAAAGGAGATAAACTTCATTATGGGCAGCTAAACATAATATAATAAACTTTACTAATTAGATGGGAAAAATCCAAGAATTGTTGTGAGGTTATAGGCTAAGAGCTATCACTTGTGTTTCAAGAAACTGATGTAGGAGTTATGGTTGTCAGCAATTTGAAGATAGCCTATGAGGCTGCTTCAGCCAAGAATTTCCTAGTCATCACAAGCAAAGGTTCTGGAGTAAAAAAAAAGAAAGCAAGTTCTTCCACTGCCAGAAAATATCATGCTGAGAGTGCACCCAGAATAATGCATGTTGTTCTAAATACTGAATTTAAATAAAGGTAATAAGAGGAAGAATTATAAAAAAGATACTAAAGTAACTGAAGTAATGAATATCTTTCTTCATTATAAGAAAAATAATAAATACCTCTTCAGGAGAAAACTGATCTAGAGGTATATGTGATCTTAAATTATAAAATAATAGATATGGATGAGATGAACATGGGCTAACTCATTAGGCTGCAGAATTAATAGGGGCTGAAGGGTGCACTATGGTCACTGTTCTGAGTTCTGTTGATTCTCTTAATCAGTCTCATTCTGTTTAGAAAGCCTTTGCTGCTGATCTGCAGGCCTGTTAGGTCAGGAAGAGTAGTGTCAGCAGCCTATGATTTGCTTCCATTTGCTGTTTGCCAAGAGGCTTGTGCTTAAGAGTTTTACTCATAGCAGTTCTCTTATTTTGGAAGTAGGCCTTCATTTTTCATTTGTTTCAGAGGATTAAAAATTGCCTATTGTGGAGATGGAGGCACAGCAAGATGGCCAAATAGAAGCCTCCACCAATCTTCTTCCCTGGAACACCAAATTTAACAACTACCTACAAAAAAAAGCACCTTCATAAGAACCAAAAATCAGGTAAGCAATCACAGGACATGGTTTTAACTTTATATCACTGAAGGAAGGACTGAAGAGGGTAGGAAAGACAGTCTTGAATTGCTCACACCACCCCCTGCATTACCTCAGGAGTGGCTGCATGGCATGGAGAGAGAATCTGTGCACTCAAGAGGAGAGCACAGTTGATTGTGGTACCTTGCATTGGAACTCAGTGCTACCTGTCACAGTGGAAAGTAACACCAGGCAGGACTCAGCTGACACCCACAGAGGGAGCTATTTGATGAAGACACAATGATGTGTTTCCTACAAGAAACACACTTCATCTATACAGACACACATAAACTGAAAATAAAGGGCTGGAAAAAGATATTCCATGCCAATGGAAACCAAAAAAAAGGCAGGAGTAGCTATACTTAGACAAAAATAGATTTCAAGATAAAAACCATAAAAAGAGAAAAAGAAATTCATTATATAATGATAAAGGGGCCAATGTAGCAAGATGATATAACAATTATAAATATATATACACCCAACAGTGGAGCACCTAGACATATAGAGCAAATATTATTAGAGCTAAAGAGAAAGACAGACCTCAATATAATAATATCTGGAGACTTCAACAACCCACTTTCAGCTTTGGACAGATCTTCCAGATGGAAAATCAACAAAGAAATGTTGAACTTCATCTGCACAATAGACAAAATAGAACTAATAGGTATTTACAGAACATTTCACCCAACAGCTGCAGAATACACATTCTTCTCAAGACATGGCTCATTCTCCAGGATAGACCATATGTTATGTCACAAAACAAGCCTTAAAACATTCAAAAACATTGAAATTATATCAAGTATCTTCTCTGACCACAATGTAATAAAACTAGAAATCAACAACAAGAGGAATTTGGGAAACTATAAAAACACATGGAAATTAAGCAATATGCTCCTGAATAACGAGTAGGTCAACGAAAAAATTAAGAAAGCAATTAAAAAATTTCTTGAAACAAACGATAATGAAAACATAACACACCTGGGCTAGGCAAGGTGGCTCACACCTGTAATCCCAGCACTCTGAGAGGCCAAGGCTGGCATATCACTTGAGGTCAGGAGTTCAAGGCCAGCCTAGCCAACATGATGAAACTCTGCCTCTACTAAAAATGCAAAAATTAGCTGGGCATGGTAGTGTGTGCCTGTAGTCCCAGCTACTTGTGAGGCTGGGACTACAGGCACAAGAATCACTTGAGCCTGGGAGGTGGAGGTTGCAGTGAGCTGAGATTGTGCCACCACATTCCAGCCTGGATGACACAGCAAGAGTCTGTCAAAAAAAAAAAAAGAAAGAAAGAAAGAAAAGAAAAGAAGGAAGAAAACATACCAAAACCTATGGGATACAGCAAAAAGAGTACTAAGAGTGAAGTTTATAGCTGTAAGTGCGTACATCAAAAAAGTAAAAAAACTTAAAATAACCTAATAGTACATTTTAAAGAACTAGAAAAGCAAAAGCAAACCAAACCCAAAATTAGTAGAAGAAAAAATATATATCAGAGAAGAAATAAATGAAATTAAAATAGTAAAAAAATACAAAAGATCAACAAAATGAAAAGTTGGCTTTACAAACAGATAAACAAAATGGGCAAACCTTTAGCCAGACTAAGAAAAAAAAGAGAGAGGACCCAAATAAATAAAATGAGAGATGAAAAAGGCATTACAACGATACTGCAGAAAAAAAATCAAAGATCATTAAAGACTACTATGAGCAACTATATGCTAATAAACTATATACTATTAGCAACTATATGCTAATAAGACTACTATGAGCAACTATATGCTAATAAACATGAAAAGTAATAAATTCCCAGAAACATAAAACCTGCCAAGATTAAACTATAAAGAAATCCAAAACCTGAACAGCCCGATAACACGTAATGAGATTAGAGCTACAATAAAAAGTCTCCCAGCAAAGAAAAATCCAGGACCCAATGGCTTACTGATGAATTTTACCTAACATTTAAAGAAGAATGAATACCAATGCTACTCAAACTATTCCAAAAACATAGAGGAGAAGGGAATACTTCTGAACCCATTCTACAGAATCAGATTCAATGCAATACATATACCAAAACCAGACAAAGATACATCAAAAAAGAAAACTACAAGTGAATATCACTGTTGAACATTGACGCAAAAATCCTCAACAAAATACTAGCAAACTGAATTCAACAACAGATTAAAAAGATCATTGATCATAACCAAGTAGGATTTATCCCAGGGATGCAAGGATGGTTCAATATATGCAAATCAATTACTGTGATACATCATATCAACAAAATGAAGGACAAAAACCATATAATCATTTCAACTGATGCTGAAAAAGCTTTTAATAAAATTCAACATCCCTTTATGATCCCCCCACCACCACAAAAAATACTGGGTATAGAAGGAACATACCTCAACATAAAGACACTTACAACAAACCCACAGTATTATCATACTGAATGAGAAAAACTGAAAGGCCTTCCTCTATAATCTGGAACACAACGAGAATGCCCACTGTCACCACTGTTATTCAGCATAGTACTGGGAGTCCTAGCTAATCAGACAAGAGAAAGAAATAAAGGGCATCCAAATTGAAAAGGAAGAAGTCAAATTATTCTTGTTTGCAGATTATGTGCTCTTTCATTTGGAAAAACCTAAAGACTCCACCAAAAGACTATTAGAGATGGTAAGTTCAGTAAAGTTGCAGGACATGAAATTAACATACAAAGATCAGTAGCATTTCTATATGCCAGTAGCAAACAATTTGAAAAAGAAATGAAGAAAGTATTCCCATCCCATGAAGGAACCCTTCAGAAATGAAGAAAGTAACAGCTACAAAAAATTACTTAGGAATTAACTAAAGAAGTAAAAGAGCTCTACAATAAACACTATTAAAGATTGATGAAAACAATTGAGAGGACACAAAAAACTGAAAAGCGATTCCATATTTCTATATTCATGGATTGGAAGAATCAATAATGTTAAAATGTCCATACTACTGAAAGCAATCTACAGATTCAATGCAATACATATCAAAATACCAATAACATTGTTCATAAAAATAGAAAAAACAATCCTAAAATTTATAAGGAACCACAAAAACAAAACAAAACAAAAACAAAACCCAGAGTAGCCCAAGCTGTGCTGAACAAAAAGAACAAAATTGGAGGAATCACATTACCTGCCTTCAAATTATACTACAGAGCTTTAGTAACCAAAATAGCATGGTACTGGCATAAAAACAGATACATAAGACCAGTGAAAGAGAGAACCCAGAAACAACTCCATATACCTATGGTGAACTCATTTTCGACAGAAGTGCCAAGAACATACGTTGGAGGAAGGACAGTATCTTTAATAAATGGTGTTGGGAAAATGATAGGCAGTAGAATGAAGCTAGATCCCTATCTCTTACCACATTTAAAATCAAATCAAAATGGATTAAAGACTTAAATCTGAGACCTCAAACTATGAAACAACAAAAAGAAAACGTTGGGGAAACTTTCTAGGACACTAGTCTGAACAAATATTTCTTGAATAATACCCCAAAAACACAGGCAACTAAAATAAAAATAGACAAATGGGATCACATCAAGTTAAAAAGCTTTGCACAATGAAGGAAACAATAAAAAAGTGAAGACACGACCCACAAGTGGGAGAAAACATTTGAAAACTATCCATTTGACAAGATATTTATAATCAGAATATATAAGGAGCTCAAACAACTTTACAGGACAAAAATCTAATAATCCGATTAAACAACAGACAAAAGATCTGAACAGACACTTCTTAAAAGAAGACATACAAATGGCAAACAGGTATATGAAAAGATGCTCATTATTTACCTGTTTAATGATCTCTAATGATCAACACTGATCATTAGAGAAATGCAAATCAAAACTATAATGAGATACTATCTCAGCTAAAATGGCTTTTATCCAAAAGTCAGGCAATAACAAATGCTGGCAAGGATATGGAGCAAAGGGAACCCTCATACACTGTTGGTGTACTGTTTATTTATACTAATATAAATTAGTATAACCACCATGATGAACAATTTGGAGGTTCCTCAAAATACTAAAAATAGAGCTGCCATATGATCCAGCAATCTCACTGTTAGATATACACCCAAGAGAAAGAAAATCTGTATATCAAAGAGATATCTGCACTTCCATGTTGATTACAGCACTAGTCACAATAGCCAAGATTTGGAAGCAACCAAAATGTCCATTAATAGGCAAACAGGTAAAGAAAATGTGGTACTTATACACAATGGAGTACTATTCAACTATAAAAAAGAATAAAATTCAGTCATTTGCAACAACATGGATATAACTGGAGGTCATTATGTTAAATGAAATAAACCAGGCACAGAAAAGCAAACTTCACATGTTCTCACTTATTTGTGGAAGCTAAAAATTAAACAATTGAACTTACAGAGACAGACAGCAGAATGATGGTTTACCAAAGGCTGGGCAGAATAGTTGGAGTAGGGACAGTGGGAATGATTAATGGATATAAAAATATAGAATGAATAAGATCTAATATTTGAAAGTAAAACAGGGTGACGATGGTCAATAATCATTTAATTGTGCATTTTAAAATGACTAAAAGAGGTATTACAGAGGGGGAGTTCCAAGATGGCCAGTTAGATCCAGCTCAGGATTGCATCTCCGAGTGAAAGTGCAGAGGGTGAGTGGATGCCGCATTTCCAGACGGATTTTTATTGCCCACAGACCAGGAGATTTGCAGGCAGAGGAGCCCCACGGGTCACCAGCACAGCTGTTTTGGCCAGCGCAACTGTTTTGCCTGTGCCCCGGCGCAGCGGCTCCAAGTGCAGAGTAAACAGGACTGTGTTCCCACTTAGCCAGCAAGGGGAGCTGAAACAGGGAGCCAGGCCAGGAGATTCCCGGGCAAAAAAAGCACCACGAATCACAGAGCTGCAGTTTCAGTGGTGCAGTGGGTCACCGCACGGGAAATCACACAGATCCCGGCGCCTATTCAACGGGCAACCAGGACACCTGGGAGAGGGCCGACCGTTCAATGAAAAAATAAAAGGCTCTGAGGGAGGGAGCCAGGAGATCAGGCCCGGCTGGTCCCACCCCAATAAAAACAAAAACAAAAACCAAAACAAAAAAACGGCAATTGGAAATGCTCTGGGTTGAGAGTTTCACAGCAAGCACAGCTGAACCCGGGACGGTCCAGCTCTGTGGGGGAGGGGTGTCCGCCATTACTGAGGCAGCCTGCCATTGCTGCGGCAACCCGCCATTACAGAGAAAGTCCATGATTACAGAGGCGGGCCAACAATGCAGAAGCAGCTCTAACTACACCCATATAAACAGGACTGCAGGGAAGTTCACACGGCAGCTGGGTGGAGCCCACAGCAGCTCGGCGAAGCCTCTGCAGGCTGAGAGTGACTAGGCTGCCTCCTTGTGGGCAGGGCAGCCCTGAAGAAAAAAAAAGGCAGCAGCACAGCGGAAACTCATAAAGCCCTAACTCCCTGGGACAGAACACCTGGGGGGAAAAAAAGGGGGTTTATGAGTTCTGCTGCTGCAGACTTAAATTTACCAGCCCAGCAGCTCTGAATGAACAACGGGGCTCACAGCTCAGCACCTGAGCTAATATAAAGGACTGTTTCCTCAAGCAGGTCCTGACCCCCGTATATCCAAAGAGTCACCTCATAAAGGAGAGCTCAGACTGACATTTGGCAGGTATCCTTCTGGGACAAAGCAGAAGAAGAAACTGGTAGCAATCTTTACTGTTCGGCAGCTGCTGCAAGTGATCCCCAGGCAAGCAGGGCCTGGAGTGGACCTCAGCAGTCCTACAGCAGAGAGGCCAGACAGTTAAAAGGAAAACTAAGAAACAGAAATAACTTCATCAACAACAAACAGAACGTCCATTCAGAGACCCAATCAGAAAGTCAACAACTACAAAGCCGACAGGTGGAGAAATCCACAAAGATGGGAAGAAACCAGTGCAAAAAAGATGAAAACACCCGAAACCAGAACAGTTCTCCTCCTACGAGGGATCACAACTCCTCAACAGCAAGGGAACAAGACTGGATGGAGAATGAGTGTGATGAAATGACAGAATCAGCCTTCAGAAAGTGGGAAATAAGATACTTCTGTGAGCTAAAAGAACATGTTCTAACCCAATGCAAAGAAACTAAGAACCTTGAAAAAAGATTTGACGAAATGCTAATGAGAATGGACAACTTAGAGAGGAATATAAGTGAATTGATGGAGCTGAAAAATACAACACGAGAACTTCGCAAAGCATGCACAAGTTTCAACAGCCGAACTGACCAAGCAGAAGAAAGGATATCAGAGGTTGAAGATCAACTCAATGAAATAAAATGAGAAGGCAAGATTAGAGAAAACAGGGTAAAAAGGAATGAACAAAGTCAACAAGAAATATGGGACTATGTGAAAAGGCCTAATCTACATTTGATAGGTGTACCTGAATGTGACGAAGAGAATGAATCCAAGCTGGAAAATACTCTTCAGGATATTATCCAGGAAAACTTCCCCAACCTAGCAAGGCAGGCCAATATTCAAGTCCAGGAAATACAGAGAACACCACAAAGATATTCCTCAAGAAGAGCAACCCCAAGGCACATAATCGTCAGATTCACCAGGGTTGAAATGAAGGAGAAAATGCTAAGGGCAGCCAGAGAGAAAGGTCGGGTTACCCACAAAGGGAAGCCCATCAGACTCACAGCAGATCTCTCAGCAGAAACTCTACAAGCCAGAAGAGGGTGGGGCCGATATTCAACATCCTTAAAGAAAAGAACTTTCAACCCAGAATATCATATCCAGCCAAACTAAGCTTCATAAGTGAAGGAAAAATAAAATCCTTTGTGAACAAGCAAGTACTCAGAGATTTCATCACCACTAGACCTGCTTTACAAGAGCTCCTGAAAGAGGCATTACACATAGAAAAGAACAACCAGTACCAGCCACTCCAAAAATGTACCAAATGATAAAGAGCATCAACACAATGAAGAATCTGCATCAACCAACAGGCAAAACAGCCAGCTAGCATCAAAATGGCAGGATCAAATTCACACATAACAATATTAACCCTAAACGTAAATGGACTAAATGCCCCAATCAAAAGACACAGACTCACAAATTGGAAAAAAGCCAAAACCCATCAGTGTGCTGTATCCAGGAAACCCATCTCACATGCAAGGATACACAAAGGCTCAAAATAAAGGGATGGAGGAAGATTTACCTAGCAAATGGAGAGCAAAAAAAAGCAGGAGTTACAATTCTCACTTCTGATAATATAGACTTTAAAGCAACAAAGATCAAAAGAGACAAAGAAGGACATTACATAATGGTAAAAGGATCAATGCAACAAGAAGAGCTAATGATCCTAAATATATATGCACCTAATACAGGAGCACCCAGATACATAAGGCAAGGTCTTAATGACTTACAAAGAGACTTAGACTCCCACACAATAATAGTGCAAGACTTCAACTCACCATTGTCAATATTAGACAGATCAGATGAAACAGAAAATTAATAAGGATATCCTGGACTTAAACTCAGACCTGGACCAACCAAACCTAATAGACATTTACAGAACTCTTCACCCCAAATCCACAGAATATACATTCTTCTCAGCACCACATCACACCTACTCTAAAATTGACCACATAATTGGAAGTAAATCACTCCTCAGCAAATGCAAAAGAATGGAAACCATAACAAACAGTCTCTCAGACCACAGTGCAATCAAGTTAGAACTCAGAATTCAGAAACCAACCCAGAACCGCACAGCTTCATGGAAACTGAACAACTTTCTCTTGAATGTTGACTGGATAAACAATGAAATGAAGGCAGAAATAAAGATGTTCTTCGAAACCAATGAGAACGAAGACACCACATACCAGAATCTCTGGGACACATTTAAAGCAGTCTCTAGAGGAAAATATATAGCAATAAGTGCCCATATGAGAAGAAAGGAGAGATCTAAAATTGACACCCTATCATCAAAATTGAAAGAGCTAGAGGAGCAAGATCAAAAAACTAAAAACCTAGCAGAAGACAAGAAATAACTAAGATCAAAGGAGAATTGAAGGAGATAGAGACACGAAAAACCCTTCAAAAAATCAATAAATCCAGGAGCTGATTTTTTGAAAAGATCAACAAAATAGACAGACCACTAGTCAGATTAATAAAAAAGAAAAGAGAGAATAACCAAACAGATGCAATAAAAAATGATAAAGGGGATATCACCACAGATTCCACAGAAATTCAAACCATCATCAGAGATTATTACAAACAACTCTATGCACATAAACTAGAAAACCTGGAAGAAATGGATAAATTCCTGGACAGTTGCCTCCTCCCAAGCCTAAACCAGGAAGAAGTTGAAACCCTTAATAGACCAATAACAAGGTCTGAAGTTGAGGCAGCAATTAAGAGCCTACCACCCAAAAAAAAAAGCCCAGGTCCAGATGGGTTCACAGCCGAATTCTGCCAGACATACAAAGAGGAACTGGTACCATTCCTTCTGAAACTATTCCAAATAATACAAAAAGAGGGTATCCTTCCCAAATCATTTTATGAGACCAACATCATCCTGATACCAAAACCTGGGAGAGACTCAACAAGAAAAGAAAACTACAAGCCAATATCCATGATGAACATAGATGCAAAAATCTTCAATAAAATACTGGCAAGCCGATTACAACAGCACATCAAAAAGCTTATCCACCATGATCAAGTAGGATTCATCCTGGGGATGCAAGGCTGGTTCAATATACGAAAGTCTATAAATGTAATTCACCACATAAACAGAACCAAAGACAAAAACCACATGATTATCTCAATTGATGCAGAGAAGGCCTTCGACAAAATTCAACAGCCCTTTATGCTAAAAACCCTCAATAAACTAGGTATCGATGGAACGTATCTCAAAATAATAAAAGCTATTTACGACAAACCAACAGCCAATATCATACTGAATGGGCAAAAACTGGAAGCAATCCCTTTGAAATCTGGCTCTAGACAAGGATGCCTTCTCTCACCACTCCTATTCAATATAGTACTGGAAGTTCTAGCCAGAGCAATCAGGCAAGAAAAAGAAATAAAGGGTATTCAATTAGGAAAGGAGGAAGTCAAATTGTCTCTATTTGCAGACGACATGATTGTATATCTAGAAGACCCTATCACCTCAGCCCAAAATCTCCTGAAACTGATAAGCAACTTCAGCAAAGTCTCAGGATACAAAATCAATGTGCAAAAATCACAAGCATTCCTATACACCAATAACAGACTTAAAGAGAGCCAAATCAAGAATGAACTGCCATTTGCAATTGCTACAAAGAGAATAAAATACCTAGGAATACAACTAACAAGGAAAGTAAAGGACCTCTTCAAGGAGAACTACAAACCACTGCTCAACGAGATAAGAGAGGACACAAACAGATGGAGAAACATTCCATGTCCATGGTTAGGAAGAATCAATATCGTGAAAATGGCCATACTGCCCAAAGTAATTTACAGATTCAACGCTATCCCCATCAAGCTACCAATGACCTTCTTCACAGAACTGGTAAAAACCACCTTAAACTTCATATGGAACCAAAAGAGAGCCCGCATAGCCAAGTCAACTCTAAGCAAAAAGAACAAAGCGGGAGGCATCACACTACTAGACATTAAACTATACTACAAGGCTACAGTAATCAAAACAGCATGGTACTGGTACCAAAACAGAGATATAGACCAATGGAACAGAACAGAGGCCTTGGAGGCAACACAACATATCTACAACCATCCAATCTTTGACAAACCTGATAAAAACAAGCAATGGGGAAAGGATTCCCTGTTTAATAAGTGGTATTGGGAAAACTGGCTAGCCATATGCAGAAAGCAGAAACTGGACCCCTTCCTGACACCTTACACTAAAATTAACTCCAGATGGATTAAAGACTTAAACATAAAACCTAACACCATAAAAACCCTAGAAGAAAACCTAGGCAAAACCATTCAGGACATAGGCGTAGGCAAGGACTTCATGACCAAAACACCAAAAGCATTGGCAACAAAAGCCAAAATAGACAAATGGGACCTAATCAAACTCCATAGCTTCTGCACGGCGAAAGAAACCGTCAATAGATTGAATCGGCAACCAACAGAATGGGAAAAAATTTTTGCAGCCTACCCATCTGACAAAGGGCTGATAACCAGAATTTACAACGAACTAAAACAGATTTACAAGAAAAAAACAAACAAGCCCATTCAAAAATGGGCGAAGGATATGAATGGATACTTTACAAAAGAAGACATACATGAGGACAACAAGTATATGAAAAAATGCTCATCATCACTGGTCATTAGAGAAATGCAAATCAAAACTACTTTGAGATACCATCTCACTCTAGTTAGAATGGCAATCATTAAAAAATCTGGAGACAACAGATGCTGGAGAGGATGTGGAGAAATAGGAACACTTTTACACTGTTGGTGGGAGTGTAAATTAGTTCAACCACTGTGGAAGACAGTGTGGCGATTCCTCAAGGACCTAGAAATAGAAATTCCATTTGACCCAGCAATCCCATTACTGGGTATCTATCCAGAGGATTATAAATCGTTCTACTATAAGGACACATGCATACGAATGTTCAGTGCAGCACAGTTTACAATAGCAAAGACCTGGAACCAACCCAAATGCCCATCAATGATAGACTGGACAGGGAAAATGTGGCACATATACACCATGGAATATTATGCAGCCATCAAAAACGATGAGTTCGCGTCCTTTGTAGCGACACGGATAACCCTGGAAACCATCATTCTCAGCAAACTGACACAAGAACACAAAATCAACCATCGCATGTTCTCACTCATAGACGGGTGTTGAACAATGGGAACACATGAACACAGTGAGGGGAGCACTATACACTGGGGTCTGTTGAGGGGGAGTTGGGGGGACAGCGGGGGGTGGGGAGTTGGGGAGAGATAGCATGGGGAGAAATGCCACATATAGGTGAAGGGGAGGAAGGCAGCAAATCACACTGCCACATATGCACCTATGCAACAATCTTGCATGTTTTTCACATGTACCCCAAAACCTAAAATGCAATTAAAAAAAAAAAAAGAATGTATTACATGAGAGGGAAATTGTTTTGTAATTGTTGTGGGGATTATCAACAGTGGTAATAAAATCAGGTCAATAGGTTTTAAATGCTAATTTGTATTTCCCTTAGTACTAATCAAGTTAAACACCTTTTCATGAAAAAAAATAAATAAATAAAATAAAATAAAATGACTAAAAGAGTGTAATTGGATTGTTTGTAACACAAAGGACAAGTGCTTTGAGGGGATGGATACTTCATTTATCCTAATCTTTTCATCACACATTATATGCCTGTATCAAAATATCTCCTGTACTCCTTAAGTATATACACTTATTATGTACCCATATCAATTAAAAATATTGCTTATTTTGACTTCGCTTAGAAAAATATTAACCTACATGAGCAGACAACATGCATAATTGCAATGGTAGGATAAAATGATAGAGGATTTGATTTTAGATTTTCAACAAGACAGAATCTAGGAAAAACAACACAGCAGCTTGTTTAATTTATCTTCTTATAGCATTAGAATGTAAGTTCCATGACACTGGAGAATTTTGTGTTATGATTTTTACTTTTGTATTTGCATCATCTAAAAATAAAGTCTGGTACATAGTAGCTAGCTCAAAAATATTAGCTTAGAGGATATTACAAACACCTGATTCTACTTTTGTAACTTAAATAAGGATCATTTTCTAGCCTTAGTACTTAAAGAAATTCTACTTAATATTAAATTTTATATTATACTGATGTTAGAAATTCAGTTTTAAAAATTTTCTATATAAAATTACCTCCTAATGCTATACATTTTCTATACACAATTCTATAAATTTTCTTTTTTTAAAAAATTCTAAAAAAATTGATGTACTAGTGTCAAGTGGATCTGCTCCCTTAGAATACGGAAGAATAAACAATATTTAAAATGTAGGCAATCATTTTAAGTGTGACATTCCTAAGACTCAGGCTAATGAGCATAAAATATCTAGTTTTAGACATATTTTCTCCATCTCTATACTTAAGACATTTTGGACTTGATGATTCTTTGTGAGAAAAGGGGCTGTTTTGTGCATTATAGACTGTTTAGCCGCAACCCTGGCCTCTACCCACCAGAGGCCAGCAAAATAACCCCAGTGTTAACACCAAAAATGTCTCCAGACATTGTCAAATGTCCTCTTGGTACCAAGGGGTGGAGGTGGAGGGGTATGGCAGGGAGAGTGACTGCCCTCAGTTGAAAACCACTATTTTAGATATTGGGAATATATAGGAAAGCAAAAATAATCAAAATACCCTATGAATTAAAAACAAATGTTTTCTTTCAATTGGTAAGAAGACATAGCAAATTTGAATTTAAATCTGTTATAACACAATACATATAATGTAAGGGACAGATGAGTATCAGAAATTTATAAACCATTTAACTGTACTCCATTGAAGTTACAGAATTTCAGAGTAGAAGAACTTTTGAAGTCATCTAGTGAAAGCTCATTAGACTGAACTGGGATTCTAAGTAGATAAATTACTGCCCAAGGTCTTATCATCAGCAAATGGCATCTTTATGAGTAATACTACCTGTATCTCTTTAACAACTGTACAGACGAAACAACTGTGCAGCTCATAGAGATCCTAGTATGGTATGGTATGTTATATATAATAAGGGACACTTAATTGGATTAGCATTCCTAAATTGGTAGCATCACTGGTACCTAAAAAAGACAGATGGAAGTATTATAATAATAAAGAAACCTATAATTCTGCTGAAAATACAAGCAGGTTCAAGAATGGCCAGTTTCAGTAATAAAGAGTTACAATAACTTACATTTTGATTTTGAAAGTCAATCTATCAACAACACCGAATGCCCCTATTTATGAAATCTGGTGTTGAGAGACCATGTTTTGTTCTGAGACCCGTTTTTAAGTTTGCACTGAAAAATAATGTGCTATAATTCATATAACCTTCAGACATGCTATTAGCAGCAACCTTAACCTATTTGTAACCAAATTTCTGTGTGGGTATATACAACACTCATAAAAATATTCCTAGTGGCTTATTTCAATTTCCTAAACTCTGATGAGAGTGTGAGTACATGAAAATATGCTTTAAGCAAGTACTGCCCTGAAAACCATCTTTGACATCCCCAAAATATCAACATCTAAGTGGTTTTTTCCTCTACTGATTTTATAATTCCATGTGACAAAGAAAGAACTTCTAAATATTAATATTTAAAAAGTTAAAAAAACTTAGGATATCATCTGTTAGTTGCAGATATATACAAAATACTGATAATGAACAAGTGATATGATCCTGTGTTACACAGAATATCAATGTTTATCAAATAATAAACTGTAGGTACTTCAAAATAACTTTTTCATTCATTCATTCATCAAAAATTTAATTGTGAACCTACAATGTACTGGTACTATGCTGGCAAATGGGAATAAAGCAGAGAAAGAGAGATTAAAGTCCTTGCTCTCCATGGATAATTATCCTGCGCTAGAATAAAAGTTGGGTCATATTTTAATCATGTCACATATAGGAATAAAAGTTACAGGGAATATATGGCATTGAATCCTAGATAATTTTTATTATAAACAATAAACAAGGTAAGTTATTATCTTACTTTAGATTGGGCTTACATTCTAAAAAGGAGAAAGATTTTAAAGAGAAATTTGTGAAACTCCATAAGGTAACTAGCAATGCAAAGCACTTTAGAAAAATGATGGTTATGGCTGGGCATGGTGGCTCCCACCTGTAATCCCAGCACTTTGGGAGGCTGAGGGGGCTGAGGCAGGCAGATCACAAGGTCAAGGGTTTGGGACCAGCCTGACCAACATGGTGAAATGCCATCTCTACTAAAAATACAAAAATTAGCCAGGTGTGGTGGCACACTCCTGTAATCCCAGCTACTCGGGAGGCTGAGGCAGGAGAATCGCTTGAACCTGAGAGGCAGAGGTGGCAGTGAGCCGAGATTGCGCCATTATACTCCAGCCTGGGCAACAGAGCAAGACTCCATCTCAAAAAACAAAAGATGGTTATATAAATGTTAGACTGCAATTCTGGTTAAGCCATTTTCATAATAATAATCTTTCCATCGAGTAAATGCTTACTCTGTGCCAGGCATGGCTAAATATTTTATATTATTCCACTTAATCCTTATACAGGCACGGCTAAATATTTTATATTATTCCACTTAATCCTTATATAGTATCTTTTAACTCATATAAAACACAGTCATCCAATGAAGTAGGTATCATTAATTCTTACAGATAACTTACAGAACACTGACACTTAATGCCAAGTAACTTGTCCAAGAATTCTTACAGAACATTGACACTCAATATCAAATAACTCGCCCAAGGTTACAAGGCTGGTAAGCAGGGAAGCTGGGCATCTGACTGCTCTGACAGACACAAAGCCTGTGCTCCTCCTCCTACAGGTACCTCCTCTCCCGCCCTTTCTTTCTGATATTAGCAGGGCAGAGTAGGGGAACAGGATTTTGCACAGAGAAACTAGCTAATACAATAGTCTAGAAGTAGCAAAACGTATGTTAAGGAAAGTTTTAAAAGACCAAGTACATACTGAGGGATGGAGAGAGTGGTGTGAAATGATACTGGGGGTAGGCAGGGGCTAGATCATGTAGAGTCTCATAAATCATGTTGTAGATTTGGGATTTTAACTAACCTGCAGAGAGAAACCATTGAAGGATTTTAAGCAAGTGTGTCATGTAATCAGACATATATTTAAGAAAGATCATTCTGGCTGCTTATAGAAATACAGTAAGAAGAGTCTAGGTAGAAGTCCATTTTAATAGCTTAGGCAAAGAGATGAGAGTAGCTTGGTGGAGATGGTGAGATGTGAATAAATTGAAGAAATAATTCAGAAGTAAAACTGACTACATTTGGCAATGCATTAGAAGACAGAGTAAAGAATAGGAATGTCAGGATGGCTTCTGCATGTCCCGTACTGCTTTCTTTCAGATATTGGAGGACAGAAAAGGAAAGAAATTTAACAGTAACCTGGAGAGCAATATTAATGTTCAGATTCTTCTAGATTATTTCAGTGTCTGTTTACCCAAAGCTCACTGTATTCATTTCCTAGAACTGTTAGAATAAATTATTACAAACTGTGTGGCTTAAAACAACAGGAATCTGTTCTCCCACAGTTTTGGAAGCTCTAAGTCTGAAATCAAGGAGCCTCTGAAGGCTCTGGCAGAATTTTTCCTTGCCTCTTTCTAACTTATGGTGACTCCTGGCAATCTCTCCCTCTTTGGCTTGCACCTGCATCACTACTGTCTCTGCTTCTGTCTTCCCATTGTTTTCTTTTATGTGTGCCTATGTCCTTGTTCCTCTTCTAATAACAGCAGTCATGATTTCATCTTGAGATCCTTACTAATTACATCTGCAAACAGGGTCTATTTTCCAATAAGGCCACATTCTGAAGTTCCTTCTAGGTGGTCATGAAATTTGGGGGAATGTTATTCAACCCACTACATTCATCACTATTTTTGTTACCTTAATTTTTTCTTATTATTTATCATCATCATTAGTATTATCACCATCACAACCACCATTACCAATAACCTTCAATCAGCATTGGCCTGGGTACGAAAGAGGCACTCTAATCCCTAATATGTATTTGTGTTAGGGGTCACAAGTGTTGGGGGATTCCAAGATCACACCCAAGTTCAGTAGGAGGAATTGCAGGACTCAGAATATAGCTGCACTCATGGCAATAATTTATTATATAAAAGGATATGTAGTGAAATCAGCAAAGGAAAAAGGTGTTTAAGACAAAGTTCGGAAGAAACGAGGCACAAGCTTCCAGATGGAGTCGCAGAGGACATAATTCTTCCACCGTCAAATTGTGACAACACATGTGAAGTGTTGTTTCTGCTCATTAGAGAATCAGAACCCAAGTTTTTTTGGTGGGGGTGCTGACTACATAAGCACCCTCTGCTTAGCACAGGCCAAAATTCCAGACTCCTGGAAGGAAAGCTGGTAATTGGCATAAGCCACATTATACAAATGCTCCAGGCACATAATAGGCCACTCTTATCAGTTAAGGAATAGTAGGAATACTCCTGAAATCTAAGTTCCCAGATGCCAGACAAGGGCCAACCTTGCAAGCAGAACTTTCTAAGTATAGCAGTCTCAGGCCTCCTAAGTTAGCTCTTTTCTGAACTTAGCGATACATTCAATCCTCACAGCAAAGAAATTACAGTGTCTACATCTAGACAATGTGTCCAAGAGCAGACTACTACAATGCTAGTAATAAATAGAAACTATAATTCAAAAGTAGGCAATCGGATTCTTGACCTCTGCTCTTAACCACTATGCTTGGCTGCCTGGTTTTTCAGGACTTAGTAAAATGAAAGAAAAAAAAAGGTTACAATAGACTCAAGTTGGAGGGAACTGACCAAGGAAAGTGGCAAGAAGGCTATGGTTTTAAAAACAAAATTTAAAATTAATAATACAGTAGCCATTATATAAAGGAAATTCAATGAAAATAAAGCATGGGCTAAACAACTTTACAAACACTATAGACCTTTAATGTTTAAGAAAAACAAAATCACTAGTATATTAGCAATTTTAATGTTTCAGGAAGATTAAAGAAAGCTAAAATTTCAGCCTAATTAACACAGTCAAGGGATTAAGAGATTTACTTTCACCTTAGTGGAAAAATTAAAAAACTAAAGTCAAAAACAGTACATGCATACGCTAGGACAGAGGGCAGTTCATGAAGACTATTTTTGTTTTATTTTACCTGATGGAGTGATGTCCTGAAGTATAGTCTAGCTTCCCAAATTTCTGTGTTCGGTAGCCATGCCTCTCCATGACATCCATCCATGTTGTATAATTTGGATCTAGACCCTTAAAATTATTCCAAGATTCTGTTAAGTGAGTGAAGAGACCACTCCACATTGCTGAGAAAAAAAAGGAATTGGGATTAAGGTGAAGCTTAACAATTTGACTATTAAGGCAATTACTCTGAGAGAGCAGTCCACTAGTGTAGAGCTCATGCTCTGCAATAAGACGTACCCAGATTAGGTGCTTTACCAAACATTCCTGACTGTCATCTCATTTTATCAGGTAGATACTCTGCAGGGAGTTACAATTTCCATTTCACAGATGAGTTGACTAATGCTTAGAGGTTAAGTTACTTAAGGTAAATATAGCTGGAATTAAATATAAAGCCTGTGTGACTAGAGGCCTCTTTCAATCATAAAAATAATCCCTAAGTATTTATTGGTTAAGTTTCTAAATCAGTCAATTGAAGTATAGATCTCATTTCCTCAGTATCCTCAGATCTTCCCTTATTCCCTGTCCTTTTGCTGGCTTTCCACAAAAACTCTAAGTGTGCTATGCCTCATCTCTCATTTTCTACAACTATGATTGTTTATTCAATAAATACTTTTTTTCCTTTTCCCATTCTGTGTACATAATAGAAAGTTAGAGTCAGCTTTCTTTTTTCATCTAGCAAGATGTTTTCTGAGAGGTGGAATAGGGGATTACCTGGGTTTGAATCCCAATAACACCAGTTACTGAGTAGCCTTTGATAAGTTATTTAACTTTGTTGTATTTACTCTTCAGAATATACTTCTTCCAGGAAAAACAACATCTAACATTTTTGAGACCTCTAGAGTTCATTTCTCATCATTTAATGTGATGCTCAGAACAACCCTGTGAGGTACACAGTACACACAGCAATTTGCAGATAAGAAGACTGAGTGACTTGCTTGACATGGTACATTGAGGATTAGCATCCAGGTCATTGTCTTACCCAAGCCCACTGCTCATTCTACTTTATAGTTAACAAAACTGTTTTTTAATATGCCTGTGCCTTCATTATTAAAATACCATTTACAATATCGTTTAATTTCCTTTTTAATCACTGATAATAATATAGTTGGTAGTCTTGAAAATATAGGTGAAAAAAGTTGTAACTCAAATCACAGAGCAAATCATCTCATTTACAGACAAACCAAATCACTGAGTTTATGGATTCCAAGGCAACAATCATAACCCAAAAAACAGGGGAAAAGGAAAACCACTATCATACAATAGATAAATTTATAAAAATGGCAGTTTTTTCCTATTTGTTAATTATTCATGGCTTAATGTCACTGACATTCTGCCAATAAAACTATGCCTATTTGTTAAATTATTATAATACAAGTGAACTATCTGACTTAGGATAAAAGTGAATTGAGACTGAAAGAAAGAGGTAAAGTATGTAATCTGAAATAAGAAAAAATTCAGGTAAATCTGAATATAAGTTGTAATACTTCATGGTATACGCTAATGTTCATAGAAGTCCTCCCAATTACTTATATTGTTCCTGAAAAATTTCCCTGGAAACAGAACTCTTCTAGAAAATATGAGTACTCCCTCATTTTCATGGATGGAAAAAAGATTGCTAATCCCCAGTCAAAAGGAAATGAAACAGTAACGCATGAACTAGACACCATTCTAAATGATAAAAATTCCTACTCTTGAAAAATTCATTACAATTTGAACAACCCCCACAGCCAATATATACCTTAAAATGCACATCTTTTATATTCAAGAAGTTTTAATGAGGCCAAATATAACAAACTATTCTACTTTTAGGTATAATCTTTTAAATTGTGAATATATTTTCAGTGTGTAGCCACTTTCTTCCATTCACGTTAAGGATGTTCATACCTGCGCGTGATGGGCAACAGATTGGAGAGTTTGTGTAGGCGTTCAGAAAGGAAGTCCCACGTGCCTTCATAAAGTTGATAAAAGGAAGTTTCACTACCTGACTTCCTGGATGAAATGTTAACCTTCCATCCTGGCAACAAAGAAATTTAATTAGCACTAATTACATTACCAAAGAAGAAAATTATTTTCTTTAACCATAAAATTTACAATAGCAAAAGACTTCAGTATGACTTTAATAATCCTCAAAAGATGAAAACAAAATAAGTAGAGTGTTCCCAGTATCTGGTACAAAAATATGTAGAATTCAATGTACTGTTACACCTGGATTCATCTGGATACAGTAAATAAAGGACTTCCTGGAAAGTTCTTTTGGGGGATGAACTAAGTATTTACTTAACACTTAACTATGTGCCAGTTACTGTGCAAAATCTGAGGATGCAATGGTGAATAAAACAGAGTCCTTGCCCCCATGAAGCTTACAGTCTAGTGGGAAAGGCAAAAGTATATTGGCAAATAAACCACAAATAATTACAAATTATGATGTGTGATTTGAAAAAAGTCTGAGATACAGAAAGACAAGAGAGACCTACCTTAGACAGTGTGGACAGAGAAGCCTTCTCTGGGACGTATGAGACATAAAGAATGAGCAAGATATAGCTATTCAAAGAATTTAAGAAACAATCAAAGTTTGAGATATCTGTGAGTTGGAAGTGGTGATATCAATTAGGCAGCTGGGGTGGAGTGTGGTGGCCCATCCCTGTATCCTATCACTTTGGGAGGCTAAGGTGGGAGGATAGCTTGAGCTCTGGAGTTAAAAACCAGCCTGGGCAACATGCGAAACCCTTTTTCTACAAAAAAATTAGTCAGCTTGATAAATGCGTCTGAAGATTGGGAAATGTTTGGGCTGGAGATACGTATTTTGGAGATGAACTAGGAATTGAAAAATTCACCTTGGTAAAGAGCAAAGACAGAAAAAAGAATATTCCGGTCCTGGAGTTTTATCTGTTATATGGTTTCAACATAATAATAAATAAATTCCAGTTTAAAACCTGAGCCAACCCAAAATACAGAATATATCTAAACCCTTGAGATATCTGAGATTTCCAAATAGAGATATAAAGTAGGCTGTTGAATACAGACAGGAATCTGGAGTTCAGAAAAATCTATCTTGGTGAAATAAAACTTGGGAGTATTTAGCTTATTCATGGTTTTGGAAACTGTGAGACTAAATAAAACCTTTTAAGGAGAGAGGGAAAGGAAAGGAAAGAAAGGGGTCTAGAGGAAGTTATGAAGAAATCTAAGAGGAGAAAGCAGCATGGGAAACTGAGAAAGAATGGCCAATGGAGGAAAATGCGAGGAGACCGAGTGCCATGACAGCTGAGAGAAGACAGTGTGCCATGAAAGAGGTAACATCTGCTGTGTTGAGAATGCACCTGAAATGAGGCCAGAAAATGCCTCATTTGGAATTGGCAGTATGAAGACAGCTGGTGACCTTGACAAGAGCACTTTGAATGAGTGGTAAAAATGAACAGCTAAACTGGAAAGGGCAAGGAATGGAAGGCAAGAAAGGGAGGCAGCAGGGGAAAGAAAGAAAGCTCTTCTAAGAAGTTATTTTGCAAAGCAAAACAGAAAAATGGGATGGATATTACAGAATGGTGTGTTAGCTGGAAGAAAATATGGGATTAAAGTCAGTTCTTTTTTAAGATGGGAAAATTATGCATGTTTTATGTCAAAATAAATTACCACTTCTAGCAAGAGTAATCATTGAATGCTAAGCAGATAACTACTGATTTTCTCAATGATGAGCTAGAAAGCCAAAGACACAAGTGCATAGTGGCCAGGCGCAGTGGCTCACGCCTGTAATTTCAGCACTTCGGGAGGCTGAGGCGGGGGGATCACCTAAAGTCAGGAGTTCTAGGCCAGCCTGGCCAACATGGTGAAACCTCATCTCTACTAAAAATACAAAAATTAGCCAGGTGTGGTCGTGGGCACCTGTGATCCCAGCAACTTGGGAGGCTGAGGCAGGAGAATCACTTGAATCCGGGAAGCAGAAGTTGCAGTGAGCTGAGATGGCGCCACTGCAGTCCTGCATGAGGGACAGAGTTGAGACTCCATCTCAGAAAAAAGAAAAAAAACAAGTGCATAGCCCTCCCTCATGAGAATTTCTTTAAGCCCTTAAATTTGAATTCTCAGAAATTTATCCTCACAAATTCCAAATGTCTAAATATCTCATGCTTACAATCTTTTGGATATGGGGAGATAACAATTTGTGGCCACTGCTTAGAATCTAGACAACCCAGCTACCCAGGCTTATCTGGTTGGGGGATGGAGCAGGAGGTCACAAGGTAGAACTGTCTTAAAGATGCTACATAATTCAAATATTGGGACTTAAACTCCAGGTCCTGCAGGCTAGGTTCAAATTGGTGTAACTACCATTGCAAATGGCTACTGCAGCATATCAATAACTAATGTATGTATCAGATTAAAATCAATATTAGTGACTTCTGGACTCATTTCTATGACAAGCACAGGAACATCATCTGTATCAAAAGCAGGCTAGAAAGCAGGACTCTTTAAAGTATAGAGTGGCAGAGATAACCAGAAAAGGAGGGGGCAACTGCCCCACGTGAGAAAGTTCCCAACAATTCCATCAGTGAAAGGTGATCTATGTTAAGATTACTGCATGAGACATATATAAGGCAGAGAAATTCAAATATTTGGTGAATGAAATGAAATGAATTATTAATCTAGAGATTTGTTCAATTTAAAAAAGAAGACAAATTTATGCTCAAAAAAAAAGTCAACAGTATAGTTTTGCAAAGCTTAATAAACTGGATTAAGTACACCAATAGCAAAATGTGTATCTGAATAGGTTCTTAGGAAATATTTCAATTATGATGTATATATTCTCAATGTCAAAAATATCAACAACACTTCATATAAATGAAGACCAAAATGTTATGAGAAAATATTTTAAAAATTTCTAGAAGTTTTGGTTTTTAACTGCATGTGGTTTTTGCATACTAACAAATCATTTAAAAACTAGGCTAGTACTAGTACTGCTGCTGATGGTATCAATGGGAAATGGTCCATAGAATAGTTAATTCTGAACTGATAGGGATCTTAACACAGCTGGTTGATGAAAACCAGAGAAAGTAAGTTTTTCATAGTATGTTAATGTGGTTTACAGTGGATAGCCAGTTATAAGTGAAAACACAGTTCTGTCAAATTTTGTTGGGAGAGAAAATCTTGCAGAGTGACTTTTGGGATAATGTCTATAATTTACTCATAGCCCATTTTAATTTTCTCAAGGCCATTCCTATGGTTCAAACAAATTGGGCATTTAAGAAATAAAAATGACCCATTAATTGGCTTTCTGCATAAAAGTGATAGAAATGGTACCAACTGCCTTTAGTTGCTGTGTTCTGCTCTTGTTAGTTAATTCTCATGGGTCCACACAGTTTTTCCCCTTGGGGTGGGTGAGCCTTTAAATAGATATGATTTTGTGATTTTGATTGCTCCTTCTGAACTATGACTTGTACTTGGTTCCTTATCATTACGGGCCAGGTAGAATCAGAGAAGTTTAGATTTGAATGCATCATCCTAATGAAAGAATATAACAATAACTTTAATTTGCCATGTTAGCATGGCAAGACTGCTTATAGTGTTCTTCCTAGATCTGTCCATCAGACTGAATGAGACTCTTATCAGACTCTGTAGCATACATTCCTGTACCTACTCTCCTCCGCCACTCCTGAAACCTGACCAAAACTAAAACTGACAAAGGTGCAGTGGCAGGGAGTAGAGGTAGGAGTAGGAGTGGGGATGGAGAAGATGCCTATGTCCTTTAACACCCAGGCAGAGATGCTTGTTTTCTATTTTTTATTTATTTAATTATTTATTATTATTATTTTTTTTGAGACAGAGTCTCACCCTGTCACCAAGGCTGGAGTGCAGTGGCACAATCTCAGCTCACTGCAACTTCCACGTCCTAGGTTCAAGTGATTCTCCTGCCTCAGCCTCCTGAGTATCTGGGACACTACCATGCCTGGTTAATTTTTGTATTCTTTCTTTTTCTTTTCTTTTTTTTTGAGATGGAGTTTTGCTCTTGTTGCCCAGGCTGGAGTGCAATGGTGCGATCTCAGCTCACCGCAACCTCCACCTCCCAGGTTCAAGTGATTCCCCTGCCTCAGCCTCCTGAGTAGCTGGGATTATAGGCATGTGCCACCACACCTAACTAATTTTGTATTTTTAGTAGAGATGGGGTTTCTCTATGTTGACCAGACTGGTCTCAAACTTCTAACCTCAGGTTATCTGCTCGCCTCGGCCTCCCAAAGTGCTTGGATTACAGGTATGAGTCACTACGCCTGGCCTGTTTTCTATTTTTTAAAAAAGGGGTTTATTAAGATATAATTCACACACTAAACAGCTCATCATTTAAAGTGTGCAATCCAATGGTTTTTAGTATATTCAGAAAGTTGTGCAGCCATTACCCATAGTCGATTTTAGAATGTTATCATCATCCCCAAAAGACATTCTGCACTCCTTAGCCATTACTCTCTATTTGCTGGAAGCCTAGGCAACCACCATTCTACTTTCTGGCTCTACCTATTTGCTTTCTCTGGACATTTCACATGAATGGACTTATACGACATGTGGTCCTTTGTGATTAGCTTCTTTCACTTAACATAATCTTTCTAGATTTTATCCACATTGCAGCATGTATCATATTTCTTTTTTATTGTTGAATAGTATTACCAAATTTTATTTGTCCATTTGTCAGTTGGTGGGCATTTGGGTTGTTTATACTTTTTGGCCATTATGTATAATGAACATTATAATGCTATGAACATTCATGTACAAGTTTTTGTGTCAACTTATATTTTCATTTCCCTTGGATATATACCTAAGAGTAAAATTGCTGGAGTATACTGCAACTCTACGGTTAACCATTTGAGAAACTGCCAAACTATTTTCCAATGGCTGCATGATCTTACATTCCTACCAGCAGTATATGGGCTGTGATTCCTCCACATTGTTGCCAATTCTAGCCATTGTCTTTTTCATTGTACCATTCCAGTGGGTGTAGCTGGTGTCTCACTGTGGTTTTGATTTACATTTCCCTAATTATTAATGATGTTGAGCATCTTTTCATGTACTTATTGGTCATCTGCATATCTTCTATGAAAAAATGTCTATTAAGATCTTTTGCCCATGTCTATTCTTCTGTGAAAAAATGTCTATTAAGATCTTTTAATCGCCTAATCTATAATCACAAAGATTTACACCTATTTTCTTGTAAGAGTATTATAGTTTTAGCTTTTACATTTGATTAATCAATCAATTCATTTAACTTTTTTTTTTTAATATGGTGCAAGGCAGGGCTCAGCTTCATTCATATTGTTTTTTACAGCATCATTTGTTTAAAAGATCATTTTTTCCCTATTAAATGGTCTTGGCACCTGGAAGGAACCCTTGTTGAAAAATCAATTTGCTATAAATATAAGAGTTTATTTCTGGAATTTTGATTCTATTCCATTGATCTGTATGTCATCTATCCTTAGGCCAGTAACATACTGCATTGACTGGTGTAGTTATGATGTAAGAATTAAAATTGGGAGGTATAAGTCTTCCAACTTTGTTCTTTTTATTTCAAGATTTATTTTTGGCTATTCTGGGTCCCTTAAATTTCCATATGAATTTTAGGATGAATTTTTCCATCTCTGCAAAAAAAATCCTAGGGATTTTTATAGGCACTGAATTGAATCTATAGGTCAATTTGGTGAGTACTGCTATATTAACAATATTAAATCTTCTGATCCATGAAAAGGGGATGTCTGTTCACTATTTAAATGTTCTTTAATTTCTTTAACAATGTTTTGTAGTTTTCAGAGTATAAGAACTACATTTCTTTGATTAGATTTACTTTAAGTATTTCATCCATCCTGATGTTACTTTAAATGGAACTGTTTCCTTAATTTGACTATAAGTGTATTAGTCAATCAAGTATATAGAATATAATTTACTTTTGTACACTGATCTTATATCCTACAGCCTTACTAATTTATTAGTAACAGTTTTATAGTGGATCTGTAGAATCCTACACACAAGATTACTGCAAGTATAAATATGTCTACTTCTTCCTTTGCAATATGGATGCCTTTTATTTAATCTTTTGTCTAATTCTCTGGCTAGAAACCCTAGTACAATGCTGAATAGTAGTGGTGGGAACACACATCCTTGTCTTCTTCTTGATCTTAGTCAGAATAAATTTTTTTTAACCATTCAGTGTAAAGCTCTGGCTTTTTTGTAGATGTCTTTTAGTTCTCTTTTATTTCTAGTCAGTTGAATGCATAAGGATTGTTAAATCTTGTCAAATGATTTTTCTGCATCTATTGAGATGATCACATGGGTTTTGTCCTTTATTCAGTCAACATGATGTATTACATTAATTGATTTTCAGGTATTAAATTCACTGTACATTCTGGGGATAAATCCTACTTGGCAATGGTGAATAATTCTTCTTATATACTAATGAATTTGGTTTGCTAGTACATTTGTACTTTGGTATCTGCAGGAGATTGTTTCTAGGACAACCCAAGGATACCAAATCTTTGTGAGCTCAAGTCCCACAGCCAACCCTGTGGAACCCATGGATAGGAAAAGTCAAGTTCTGTGAGTTCAACATCCCACAAATAACCATATATATATATTTAAATCTGAGATTGGTGGAATCTGTGGATTCAGAACCTGTGAGTACGGAGGGCCAAATCCATTTTGTTGAGGATCTTTGCTCTTATATTCCTAAGGGATACTGGGCTGTGGGTTTCTTTCCTTACGATGTATTTGCCTGGCTTTGGAATCAGGCATGAATCATTTTTTTTTTTTCTTTTTTTGAGATGAGGTCTCACTCTGTCACCCAGGCTGGAGTGCAATGGTATGCCTTGGCTCACTGCAACCTCTGCCTCCCAAGTTCAAGCAATTCTCCCTGCCTCAGGCTCCCGGGTAGCTGGGATTACAGGTGCCTGCCACCACGCCTGGCTAATTTTCGTATTTTTAGTAGAGATGGAGTTTCACCATGTTGGCCAGGCTGGTCTTAAACTCCCGACTTCAGGTGATCTGCCCACCTTGGCCTCCCAAAGTGCTGGGATTACAGGTGTGAGCCACTGCACTCGGCTGAACTGATCTTATAGTTTGGAATTGTTCTCTCCTAATTTTTGGAAGAGTAGATAAAGAATTAGTACTAATTCGTCTTAAAGTATTTGGTAGAATTTATCAGTGAAACCTTTTGGGTCTGTGCTTTTCTTTATTGGTAGTTTTAAAATTACCAATTCACTCTCTTTACTTCTTATAGGTCTATTCAGATTGTCTATTTCTTCTTGATTTAGTTTCAGTAGTTTGTGCCTTCCTAGCAATTTGTCCATTTCATTTAAGTTACCTAATTTGTTGACATACAGTTGTTTTATGTTAAGTATTCCCTTGTAATTCTTTCATTTCTCAAGGTAATGTACCCATTCTCTTTCATTATTTTAGTAATCTAGCTCTTTTGTCTTTTTTCTTGGTGGGCATAGCTAAGGTTTGTCAAATTTGCTGATTTTTTCTAAGAACCAATTTTTGGTCTGATTGATTTTCTCTACTATTTTCCCATCCTCTGTTTCCTTAATTTCTGCTCTAATCCTTATTCCTTCATTCTGCTTGCTTTGCAGAAGCTTGTTTGGTTTTCTCAGCTTGTCTCTTCTGGTATGGAACCTCTGTCCTACTAGAGAGCTAGGGCCATGGCAATTAGGGTCCTAGTATTCTTAGCCTTCTGCACCTGGCATAAAGCCTCCATCCTGTAAGTGGGGGCTGACTGAAGTAAGGGAGCCCTCAACTTCTCAGCTGTGTTCACTAGGAATTTAACCTCTCCAACTTGGATTAGGAGAAGATGAGAAATCCTCACAGCCTGTCCCATCTGGTGAGATATGATAACTGGTGACTGTGAGCTGAGGGGAGAAGAAGTCCTATCTTCTTGGCCACACCCACCTGAGTGAAACCTCTGTCAAAGCCATAGTCCACTGCCACAGACTCTTCTTGGCATTCTTACCAAGTTTTAGTAGATTTTCTTGAACATTGTTTCTTCATTTGGTGTATGCCCTTTGGACAATTTCCAGACATTTTAAATGATTCAAATATTTAATAATTTTTATTTATAGTTTAAAAAAGAGTTTTCATTTGTTTTGGTTATTTTCTTGGGAGTTGTTCTGCAAAGCTTCTTGTGTTGCTATTCTGAAAGTAAAACCAATGTGCTATTTTCTTCCCACAATTATTATCAGCTCAACTGCCCTATCAACTCTATCAGCTTGTAGGTTTTAGAAATGATAAATCACAGTGTCAAGAATCTAACTGTATGTAATCTCACTAATAATCTAATAATAATAAACTGGTATAATCATGGAGAGAGGAATTATTTTAAGCTTAAAGACCAATATTTTTACTATATAGTTGAATATACCTACAGCAAAAACTTCAAAGAAACTGTAAGCTGCACTCAGAACTATCATTATTTCTAGTAATATTACTGTCTTATTTTCAAACACATTGATATATACGTATTATATGTTCGGATACAGCAAATGAGTAATTGTATTAATGTGTATTTAGACCAAAATATTTGGCATAAGACAAAAAAAGATACAAGTATAAAAATCAAAGAATAAACTCATAATCTTAAATTTAAATGGAAAGTATCAGTATGTTCTCACAACTTATTTTTCTCTTTCTAAAATATATGTACTTTCTAGATTTGTCCAATGGAAAGGTCAAGATGCAATGAAAACCCTAACACTCAGATTGCAGTCTCTAAATACAAGGTGGGACAGGAAGTATGCATTGTGGACATGGAACTCTGTTAAAGCAAGCTGTCAAATACTAATGGGGATGGGTCAAAAGGACTCAGAACAACCTGAAGGGGCTTCCACTGGCCAAAGATAGGACACTTTGAATAACAGTAAGTATGCAAATACAAAAAATTTAAGCACGAATATAGAAAAATTTATGCATTCATACAATACTAAAAAAATAAACCTAAATCTCTCAGTTATCTTTGGAAGTTTCACACAACATGTGATTCCCTTTTAGGAATGGACAGTTGCCTCTGCTGAAGACAGCTGCCTTGTCCCACATCATGCCCCCATTCTAGGAGCAGTCCACAACCAGCGGCCATCCAATGTGCAGGTAGAAAGTTCTGTTCCCCTCCCTCCAACCGGAAAGCAGCTCTGAAGCACTGTCTTAGTTTGAGAACTGTCATTCATAAGATAGCAACAAAATTCTGCTTCTCCTCTGCACAATCCTGCTTCCTTTATCTTTGATTACAAGAGCACTCGGCAACAAAATGTCATCTAGTCAATTTCCAGTACTGCCCATGCTCTAAGTTTAAATCACAAAGGTAACTTATTTTCAAAAATCCCCATGAGCACATCTAGACTATGTAATTTTAATCATCAGGGGTTGAACTATCTATAAGAAAGGAAATACAACATAAGATTACAAACACTCTTTAGTACCAGATATGCTTAACACCAACATCTATGTAACCACAGTAACACCAAGTGATAATAAACTAATATTACAATTAATAACCAAACAATTGACTAAGCAGCACTTTTGAAAACATCGATCATACTAAAAGCATCGGGTAAGGCTGACAGTAGCACCTTTGGCTTGGAAAAGTTTCAAAAATTGTTTAAGTCTGGGATTCAGCCACATTACCAACACACACACACACACACATACAATTTCTTTGGAATACAGGGGAGTGGATCAAGTTATAACGATTCCATTTAAATCCAGCACTAACAGGATTATCACAAACCTGGGTAATAAACTTTCTTCACTTCTCACCCAAACATGAGTTTCTGCAATCTAGAAGTGAACTGGAAAGTGACTTTTGGAAAGTTACACGCTTTTATGGAGATGCAGAATGTTGTTTTACCACACAAACCAAACGGAGCGTATGGACTACAAAGTTCATTAGTAGTGGTAAAATAATTTATTTTTCTCTTTCTAAAATATATGTCAGTCTTAAAAAAGAAAAGATTTGCAAAGATGTTTTCAGTGTTTCACTTACTATTGTTTTATATGCTTGCATAGGTATGTGGTGTATGTGTGAGTACACGGGGCCTCATATAAAATGTATTTCTTTCCTTGCATCGGGGTAAAAGGTGCTTGAAAATGTCTCAGGTTCTGCTCCACAAAGCCCGCAGCATAGGAGGCGACGGGGAGGTCGCCGGTCCCCAGCGGGGCGTCCCTCCCCTGCCTCGCGCTACTTACAAAGGAGTCGCTCACGACCAGTACCACGTTGGGGGCTTTGGCTGTTCTACGCCTCTTCTCCCCTGCTCCGGGGGCCGGTGCCCCCAGCGCCGAGGCGGCGACCACCGACACCCATAGCAGTAGCATCACAGGTAGCGGTTCTGAGAGCCTGACGCTGGGCCAGCCGCCTCCCTCTGGCGTTCTCTGGAGGAGAGCGGGTCGGGGACAGCTAACAACTCCCAAAGCTTTCAGTTTGGTTTCCTGATAGTAACGCCGAGCTTCACCTTCAGAACTACAACTCCCATCAGGCTGAGAACTCGCACATGCGCAACAGAGAAATCCCAGCTTTTACCCACGTTAAGACCTTTTCATCAAATACCGAGCAAATCAGAACCCGGCCACTTCCAGTCACGTGAATGATGCCTGGGAAAGGCGCATGCGCTCTCACTCCAGACCCGGCGTTTGTAGAAGAGTGGTATCTGTACCAGGTGGGTTCGGATCTCTGTCGCTTTTGCACAAGGGAGCCTAAAGGCGACTGAAATGGTACTCAGAGAAAGAAAGAATCGGGGCTGGGATTGTTCGTTTTGGGCCGCGCAAGCGTGGCTGAGTGTTGGGCGAGAGCGTGAACTGGGCGGTGATGAGGTGGCGGCGCGGCTGTCACTTAAGTTGAATAGGGCGGTTCCTTGTGGGGCCTCTGGGTGGACCGCCTCAAGTCCGCCGTGGATACCTTAGAGCCCCTGTAATACCTTCCCTAATGAAGTCTGTAGCCTGTCTCATCTTATTGTTTCTCTCACCTGGTGCAGTCAGGATTTACTGTGCTCCCATGGGGTGAGGAGCGGGGCCTAGTAAGAAGTTTCAGGCTATCGGCGGGGAAAAGCATAGCTGTTCCTTGCCTTCAGAGAGCAAAGGAGAGAAACGAAACAGGAGGGGTAAATGTTGGGCTGTGCGACGTGTTCAGTTAGTTGACGTAGGTTCAGAATACCATTGTTTTGCTGCAGAATAAAAACAGATCTCTTCTGACTGTTGAATTCCTTTGGAGATTTCTGGAAAAAGCAGATTTCTGTCTCAAAGCCAAATTCCGATTTCAGTATCGTAGTTTCAGGTATATAATTTGCACATCACACTAGTAGTTTTAATATTTTGACAGTAAAAAGAGAAGTTATAGTACTTATTTAACATAAGCCAACTGATTACTAATATCTGGCAGGTTTTTTTTTTGCATAAGATAATTGTAAAAAGGAACAGATTTATTTATTTAATACTCACATGGCAATTAGGTGCTGAGCATAATACTAGGAATTTACTGAGCATCTACTGCATGCCAGGTACTTTTATATGTAATGTTTTTCATAATCCTCACTTTCACCATATTGCAGATAGGAAAACAGGTTTGGAGAGGTTAAATGACTCACCTGAATTTACACAGGGAGCTGGTATGAGCACGACTGGAAATTCAACAGTCTGTGCTGTAACTAAATTCTTTGTTTGCAGTTAATTACTAAATTTCATGACAGTCTACCGAGTTTGTTAGTTTAGCGGAATTGTTACTCAAGCAGCATGATAAAGATCTGCGGGAGCGTGCAAAACAAACAGAGCCGGGCACGGTGACTCGTGCCTGTAATCCCAGCACGTTGGGAGGCCTAGGCAGATGGCTCACCTAAAGTCAGGAGTAGGAGACCAGTCTGGCCAACGTGGTGAGACTCTGTCTCTATAAAAATACAAAAAGTAGCTGGGCGTGGTGGCAGGCGCCTGTAATCTCAGCTACTAGGGAGGCTGAGGAAGGAGAATTGCTTGAACCCAGGAGGTGGAGGTTGCAGTGAACTGATATCACACCATTGCACTCCAGCCTGGGCGACAAGAGCAAAACTCTGTCTCAAAAAAACAAAACAAAACTAAACTAAACAGCAGTCTCGGTTTACATGAGGTTAGATTTCAGGGAAGCAAAACCTAGCATACATGAAATAATACAGCATGGAAGGTGATACAAGTGGGTTCCTTTATAAATAGAAATTTGTTTTGAGTTAATTTGGAATATAGGACATATTTCTACCATAGAGACAATATTGACTGACATTTAAATTCACAAAAGTTATATTTAACTTTGTGGTTGATTCCATAAACTGTACTTACTCTCTACGGCCTTGTTTCCACAGGACATAACATCAGAGATGATGACAGGATTACAAGAATACACCTTTTTCTTCTTTCTCCTCTTGGCAGTGTCAATAGGAGCAGGTGCTGCAGTGGGTTGGAGCAAGACAGATATTTTAGAGCCTTAGAGACATTGTGCTGGAAGAATCTAAGAGGCTTCTAGTCCTACTTCCCATCTGACATTCAGTTTATCCTAAAACATTCCTGCTAAGGGGATTGTCCAGCCTGTGCTTTTTCATCTCCAGTGATGGGAAACCCTTCCATTGCACACCTCATCCCACATTTATATAGGTCTAATTATTAAAAGTTCCTATTTTAAGTTGAAATTCCTCTATTTTTAACCATACATTAGTTCATTTTTCTTCACTTTTACATGGATAATCTCTCCCTTTCAACAGTCCTTCCCCCAACTCCTCTCCACCATTTATTTTTTTTCCAGTTCCCAGTTTCTTCAGCTAGTTCTCATGTAATTTCAGGTTTCCTCATTGTTTAGATTACTCTTTTGTGAACATACAACATTTTTGCTAACCAGTAACTTATGCTCTCAGAAGAGGTACTTTTGTGTGTGCATATGCATGTGTCTGTGTGTTACAGTGAAGGTAGGGCATCTCTGTTAGTCTCCAAGGGCTGCCGTAACAAAATACCACAGACTGCGTGGTTTAAGCAACAGAAATTTATTTTCTCATAATTCTGGAGGCTGGAAAGCCGAGATCTTTGATTTTTTCGGAGGCCTCTCTCTCCTTGGCTTGCATTTGGCCACCTTTTCTCTAGGACCTTACATGGTCTTTCCTTTAGGCATGTACATCCCTTATGTTTGTGTGTGTGCCCAGGTTTCTTCTTTTAAGGTCAACAGATTGGATGGGCCTACCCATATCACCTCATTTAACCTTCATTACCCCATAAAGGTCCTATCTCCAGGACACTGTCACATTCTGAGGGGTTAGGGTTTCAATATATGAATTTTTGGAGGACATAACTCAGCCCTTAAAAGGCTCCATTACAAACATGTATGTTTAAGTCATCAGTTACAGATTTTTAAGCTAGAGATTGGTTGCTTTGAGTGAAATACTCTGTGGTTCAGAAAGATCTTTAATAAAAGAGTCTTGATCTAGGTTTTGATTCTCTGTAGTTCTTTTAATGTCCAGAATACCTGCAACACCATATTCTGCCTTAAGAAAAGGAGACTAAGTGTGCAACTTGTGACCGTGGAATAAACTTAGTTTTGTCCTCACATCTGCATTGTACCAGACACTGTAGGGAAGAAAAGAAGGAACTAGAAATAGTCTCTGCTCCCTGGGAACCTCCAGTCTAGTTTTTGGAGACACACAGACAGACATAAACATCTGTAAGTTTAATAGCAGCGTAAAAGATATCAAAAAGTATAGTTAATGCTAAATAATCAAAAAACAAAAACTATAATATCCTAAATTGTACTTTGGAGAATGCTTGTGTACTTCCAAATGTTAATTGGTTTTCACTGAAATAAATGTTCCATCATCACAGAAGTTTTAGAATTGCTGGGTTAAATTAACTTTGGGTCTTCATTATAGGAATTCTCAGAGGCTTTAAAAAGATAATTTACCTTGTGACTTTGAAAGACTGAGAGATATAGCCTATAATATTCACAAACTTACTAGGCCACTCATTAACATCTTTAAGCATGTTAATGTTTCTTGGAATACATTTTTGGAAGTGTTAGTATAGATAATAAATGCTATAAATTCAGACTAGTGTGAGATTGGTCTGGGAAGGCTATATGCTTAACAGTTGAATTTGGCCTTGAAGTTTGTGTAACGTGAGTAGACAGAAGCGAGGGTAGACAGGGTAAATGGGAGAAGCAAAGATGTACAGGTAGAAGACTGGGAGGGGTGATTTTAAAAAGTAGTGTAAACTAGTATCAAAACATTAACAAGCCTTTTGATGGTATAAAAGAAAATAAAACTCTTAAGGCCCCCAAACTCACTATGACAAGGGGAAGGTTAAGCCTGGGACGTGAGTCATGCAACACTGCCATTCTTTTCTCCTAAACAGATAGCTTGTAATTTCACGATGTTAGGTCATAGTCTTACACATAAGCTAGGTTCCCACAACGACAAAAGGCCATATACCTCTTCAGATGGCCTCCTCCCCAAATTGCTCACAAGGAAATTCCTTGCAGGCTCCTAAATCTTTCAAGATACATATTATATTCTCTTATAAAACAAGCACATGCCAATTGTAATCTTGGATCTGCAACCTAAATTTAACTCCTAAAATTAAGTTCTGTTAAATCTCACACTGAAAATGTCGATTGCAAGCTTATCTTCCCGAGTACAGAACCAGGACAAGATGAGATTAATCACTCTTACATCTACCCTGACGGTTGCATAATTGACTCTTTTCTCCCTCTTTTCAGATGTTTACCTTATCTTATGTAGAAGGTACATTTATTGAGCTCTAATTAGAGCCTCAGAAGAATGTAACCCTTTGCCTCACTGCCTACTTTCTTCCCCCCATTTTTTCCCTCTTGCATGCTCTCCCCTAGAGTACTGAGTTCTCAAAGCCCTCTTTGGAAAAAGTGGGTCACAGATGGTTCGATGTCTTATTTTTCCCAGGCGTGTTCTTAAAGTATGGCTCAATAAACCTCTGCTGATTGAGACACTTCCATCTGTCATTCATTTTTTTGTTAACCGTGGTAAGCTGTGGAAGCTGGAAGATCATTAGCTATTTATTGAATATATATTATTCAGTAAGTGTTGGATATATAAGGAGCTCTGAAAATTTAAGACCTGCATCTAAGAATTTATTGAATTGGGAGACAGGATATGTCTATAGAGGATAATGAAAATAATATTTGTTATGTTTCAGTTGAGTAGCTCAGTTAATAAGTGGTTTGGAGGAGGGAGTGATCCCTGTTGTAGGCTATACTCTAGTATTCATGTAGTGTAGTAATTAATTTGAAGAGGATACTCATGTCTGATGATAGCTGTCTTTTGAGGAATACAGATGCTTCTTGACTTATGATGGAGTTACACCCCATAAACCCATTTTAACTTGAAAATATCATAAGTCAAAATGCATTTAATACTCTGATAAGCCCATGATTAAGTCAAAAAATTGTAAGTTGAACCATTTGTAAGTCAGGGGCCATTTGTATCGGTAAGAAGTTTACTTCATGAGAGCAAAGAAGGAGTAGGTTGCAGAGAGGGTTGAGGATTTTGAATGTAGAGACAGTTTATAATAACCACTGAGTTATCGCACTAGCTGTTTCAGGAATAGCAAATAGTGAAGTTTATTGAGAGAATAACAGTAGATAAGAGATTATTAGTTTGATTATGTCCAAGCACTCCATCTTTGTGTGTATCAGGTAAGTGGTGTAATTCTTACTTTACCAATGAGGAAATGGGCTTGGTGAAATGAAGTCAGGTACCCAAGGTCTAATGGCTTTGATCCTAGATCCATTTGATTTCCTAAGCTCACTCTCAACTAGGGTAAGCCTTGGTGGTGGATGTGACAGAGTGTAGGGGCTGACAGGATCTAGGGTGTTTTGTAATCACAGAGTTGAAGTGACTGAGTAATAAAACTAGATTGGGTGAGGAGGGCAGCCAGGTGTTACCAGGGCTCAAGAAGCCAGTGAAATAGGTTTGTACCTTTTCTAACTTTTATCTTACTTTCTTAAACACTCTTTGGATTACCAGACTTTCTTTTCTTACCAGTAAGACTGTTTACTGTTGAATTGACACTTCTATTTAGGTAGATCATTAATGAGTGTTTTGGTTTAGTGAACTTTTCATTCCTTGTTCATCCCTACCTACCTCGCCTACATTGTTTACCTCCTAGCATTTTTTTTTCTCACTTTATTCAGCTTTTCAAAATGGCCTCCATTCTCTCCAAGGAGCATTCTAGATTATTTTTTGTTTGACAGAAGCCACTTCAGGGATGCTATCAAAATATCCTTGGAATTTGTAGATGTGTAGTTAGTTGTGTTACTATTTTTAATGACTATTTAAATGCATTATTAACATTAAAAATTTTTTCTCTGTTTTCATTAGATTATAAACTATAATTATATTATACTCCCTTTGTTCCTTAGAACAAAGTGCTATTTTAATATAATTAGACTGCAAATTGGGTGTAAATAAGTGTGCTTAGTTGTCTGTAGATGTCCTTGATTCAAAGCAAAAATGGCACAGAAATAGTAGATACTCTTTTTTGGCTCCATTTCTTTATATTGACATCAGTGTATTTTGGGTTTTTGAAATGGTTTTTCAAAAGCCTTCTCATCTCTTATAGAAGTTTCCTTTTATCATCTGAAGCCTTAGGAATATAGTTTAGACCAATTAGAAAATTTGGAGATTAGTGTCTCTCTGGGAAATATAAAAAGTACTAAAAATTGTACATTATTATTTCTCATCCTTTAAATTATAAATTATGAAAATTGAATCTGATGCTTTAAAAAGTTCAGAAGGTTTTGGGTTGTGGGTGTCATCCTTTTTATATAACTTTCTCATAGTTTTTATTTAATTTAGATGGAAAACGGTTAAGGAACAATCTGAAATTGAATTCAGGAAGAATATAGAGGTGGTAATAATAGATAAAAGGTAAGTGTCTAGAATGCTAAATAATAAGTTTCAAAACTTATTCTATTTTTACTTTTTTTTTTTTAATGTCAGACTATGGGTCATCACAAAAATACCTTTTGTTATTAGATTTAAAGGTATTTTTTTCTTTTCTGTAATTAGCTTCCATTGTCATTATCATTACTATTGTTGTTGGCTTTGTGGAATCTTTGTATGAGCATGTTGGACTATTATTTAAGGTTTCATAGCCTCAACTGGAGTAGGACATATCAGTTCACTTACCTATATATGTTGTCTTTGAGGAATATCATTGCCTTTATGGCATGGCTGTCACTTTCTAACCCTTTTTAAGGGCAATTGTTGCAACTTTTTATGCTTGATTTATGTTGGATAAAAATATTTTGCGTTGGTAGTAGAAAAACTTGAGTGAAAATGTACAAAATGAATGCTCTTATTTAAAAAAAAGCCAGTTGAGATTGAGGAGAAAAGTGGGAGGAGAGGTATAAGAGGAAAGAATTAATAGGGAGTTGTGTTGTAGAAGAATATTAAAGACATCTGTCTCTTGCAAGAGAGCTAGATATTTCTTTGAAGTGTTAGAAATCCTTACAATCAAGGGAAATATCCAAAACAGAGGAGTATGAGGTTACGTGGAATCATTTTGGATAGTAGATTTTTACTCTTGGAAGGAAAATGGGTTTGAGTGATACCTAGTAGATGGTTGGATCTCAGTAAGTATTTGTTTAGAAAATTGGTGAATGGACCTTTCCCTTTCCCCTCAAAAAAAAAAGGAAGTAGAAGTTTTTAGGGTTGAAAAGGGACAGATTATTTTATCTTTTTAAAAATTAACCTTCTGAAACTTACATACATACTTATATGTATATGCATGAGTGAGAGAGGACCTCATTGCTAGCTTATTATGCTAAATGTTGCATCAAATGAAGAAGGAGTTGGAAGAGAAGAATAGAGGATTCTGTTGTAGCATGAAGAATTGTAATTACATATGGAGACATACAGATATTGAAGGATATTTAATATTAGAATTGGTTACCAAGAGAAAAATGATGTTTGTTTCTATATAGTGGTCTTTAAAATACCTACTTAAAAATTCCTAATGGCTTCCTATTTGCTGCTGTATTTAAGTCCAAACTTGTCTGTTTGACTTTCAGAATCAGTAATCTGAGGCTCTACTTTACCTACCCAACCTAATTTTCTTCTGTTCTTTAATAGGTCCCTTCTATCCATTCAGGCTGGTTTTCTCACATTACCTATACTTCTCACAACTTGTTCCTACTTCTCTCACTTTGCTAATGTGTTTGCCTCTGAGTAGAGCAATTTTCCTTCTTCCCTCCATTCTTAAGTCTTGTCATCTTCTATTAATAATAGCCATTAATTACATCACACCATACACCTTTCCTTCTCTGAATTCCTATTGCACTTTCACTCATTTTTTTTACTCTTAGTTTAGCATTTGATTATTGAGTGAATCATATGTCTTAAGTCTTTCTCTTTATTTAGATTATATTCTTTTTTTTTTTATGTCATGCACACCAAATAGCTTGGGGGCTGCATGTAGTTTAGTAGGGTTGGTTCTACCTTATTTGTATACATGCCCTCTTAAATGTTGGGTGATAAGAGATGGTGAACTTCCTCCTTATGTAATGGTTGTACTCTTCTGTTTGTTTTTAATTTGAGACTTTTTTTTTTCCTTTTTAACTTGGAAATCTTTTGATTTTTTTACAAAAAGAGTGTCTCTTTTTATTGATCTAGATCAGTTGTCATCATCCTTGATGTTGTTTTCTTCTTTATAGTCTGCAGGGTTTTTTTTTTTTAACCAAAGGAAACTGGTTTGAGAAAATTAATTGTGAAATCAGCACTGAAATTTGTTATCTAACTCCAATCAAGATTTGCAAACTACAAAAAAATTGTTCTAAAGTTCTCACCTATAAATATATAACAAGATAATTTCAGATAAGGTAGTAATTTCTAAAGCAAGAACATATGAAATATGGTGCTTTAAATTATATAATTATTGTAAGTAGGCAAAAAAAGTTACTTATCTGCCTATTTAGGGGATCTGCTTCTATTTGTAAATAAAGTGATTTTATGGTACCTTAATTTTTCTGTTATTTTGAATGCCAAAATTTTTTAAGCCAAAAAGATTAAAAAATATATATCTCACTTCTCAGACTTCTTTGGTCTCATATTTCTGTGTTAGCTTCTTCTTTGGATATAAAGGACTGTCAGTGTACCATGTCAGTGATTCATCTTTTTGGTATATTTTGCTCCCTTGAACATCTGGAGTCAATAAGTACTTAATATTTAACACAACTTTGTTTTACCTTTCTATGAGATTAGAGGAGCTGACAGAAAATACAAATGTTTATTTTTTTCAATCATTTTCAGTATGATTGAATTTGACTTGTTTGCAGGTAAGCCAGAATAAGTTGGGAAATCTTAAAATATGCCAATTTATTTAAAATTAATGTATCTTAAAATTAAATGAAGAAATACTTTGTTACTAATTAAAAAATATTTTTTTGGCTGAAATTGGTGTACAACCCTTTTATATTATCCATTGCGTCCATTCAAGTTTAAACATTGTTTTTCTTTAGAGAAAGTACAGGTAATAATCCTACAGTGTCCTTATTGTGAAAAAAGTTAATATCCTGATTTTGAATATATATATATTATATATATATATATTTTAATGCTAGTGGCTGTGATATATATATATATATAATATATATATATATCACAGCCACTAGCATTAAAATAATGCTTTCTTAAACTTACATATCACAGTCACTGAAATTATTTGTGTTAGTGTTTTATCTGTGACTTGGGCTTATTCTACTGGATCTTGCTTAGAATAGAGTTGGATTGAGATTGGTATGTGTTTGGAGTCCTGATCAATAAGATCATTTGCATTTTAGCCAAAATATATGGAGAATGAATGTAAATCAAATGTAACTCAATATCAACACTTATTAATTGATCATCTATAATTTGTAAGATACTAGGTCCTGGGGATGGAGCAGTGAAAAAAAATTCTTGCCTACATGGAACTTACATTCTTGTGGGTTGGGACACAGAAAATAAATAGGATAAATAAGTAGAATATATAGTATATTACATGTGACAAATGCTTTGAAGAAAAAGCTATGGAGGGGGGTTCAGGAAATACTGGATTGTTGAGAGTAGGGGGATGGCAAGATTAAAATGTTAAATAGCATGTGGAGGGAAGGTTTCACTGAGGTGAGGAAGTGACTTTGAGTACATATCTGAAGAGGTTAGGGAATAAACTGTGTATATGCTAGAGGGAAGACTGTTCCAGATGGAACAAGTCCTTTCCTTTTCTGGGTTCCCTTTTCAGCTGGCTAAGTTTGTTGGAACCTATACGGTTGGGTAGATATGACTGTACATTCACTCAGGCTTTCTGCCTTGACAGAATGTCCAGCAAAGAAGTGAAGACTGCTCTAAAAAGTGCTCGAGATGCAATCAGAAACAAAGAATATAAAGAAGCTTTGAAACATTGTAAGGTAACCAGTATTTTTTTCTTCCACAATAAAAGTATGTTACCCACTCATAAACATTATTGATTTGTAATATGTGAATTATTTACTGTCCAAACACAACAAAAGTGGTAAGGCCCATATAGTAGAACCATTAGAATGGTTGGACTTTTAACACCCAATTAGCAGGATAAACTATCACTGCCAGAAATTTCTCTGTATTGGTAACTTATCAAAACCAAGTTCTTAAAACCTGAATGTCCTATAAATGTCTTTTGATAGTTGTATCATGGAATACTGCTGTATCTTAAAGTTTTCATTGTTTAATGACATGTAAGTGTTCTAATTCTGTTTGGTTTGTGGATGAGAGGATCAAGATTATAAAGCTCATTTTTATGCTGATGGCAATGTTTCTATTCAGAGGGAGAAATTGATCTTGGGGGAGAGACAGAGGGTAGTAGTAGGAGTGAAGTCATCAGTAGGTGAGAGACACAATGGGATCCAGAGCTTGAGGGTGCCCTTTAACCCTTTTCCATCTTAACAGGAGAGAATATAGGTGCCAATCCATACAGTGTTAGGCTTGCAGATTTGGTGGTGGGAAGAGCTTTCTTCTCTAATGGCTTCTATTTTCTTGGTGAAGTATAAGATGAAACTGGGAGAAGACTTGGTTAGGAGGTTTGAGATAAAAGAAGGTATGAAATAGTTTCTTTCTTTCTTTCTTTTTTTTTCCCCTGGTGGGAAAACAAAATAGCTAGTAAGGATTGGAAAGATTAGGCAGTGCTAGTGATTGCCCATTTGAAGTTTCAAGCTATTAAAGCGAAATTGGTGAACTCCATTGTAGTTTTCTCTCTTCGTATTTAGCTTCTCAGGTTTGGAGATGGGAATGATGGGGTTCAACTGTGGATGAAGAGAAAGATGAGAGGAAAGACATGCAAAGGAGTTGAGGATGTGATGACAAGGGAGTGAGGACAGTGATGAGTCCTGGAGTCTGACCTGGATAAGGAGGAATGAGAAATGAGAAGTGGGCTGATAGGCAATGGAAAAAGGGGTCAAGGTAAAAAAAAATTAGAGAGGATGGATCCAAGATGGCTGATTAGAAACAGCTGAGGACTGCAGCTCCCAGCAAAAGCACGGATGGTGAGTGGATGCTGCATTTCCAGACGGATTTTTATTGCCCACAGACCAGGAGATTCCCAGGCGGAGGAGCCCCGTGGGTCGCCAGCGCAGCTGTTTTGGCTGGCGCGGTGGGTCGCCACACAAAATACACAGGTCCAGGCGCCGTTTTAGCTGGCGATTGGAGCTTCTGGGAGACAGAGTCACCCATTCAACTGATAAAAAAGGGGACTGAAACAGGGAGCCAGGCCAGGAGATTCCTGGGCAAAAAAGTGCCACGAATCTCAGCGCGGCTGTTTCAGTCGGCGCAGTGGGTCACCGCAGGGGAAATCACACAGATCCTGGTGCCTTTTCAACAGGCAACTAGAACACCTAGGAGACAGAGTCGCCCGTTTAACTGAAAAAATAAAAAAAGGGGTCTGAGGCAGGGAGCCAGGTGATCAGGCTCGGCTGGTCCCACCCTCACAAGAAAACAGCAATCTGAAACACTCTGGATTGAGAGTTTCACAGCAAGCACAGCTGAACCCAGGACAGTACAGCTCTGTGGGGGAGGGGCGTCCACCATTACCGAGGCAGTCCACCACTATGGAGGTAGTCTGCCATTGCTGAGGCAGCCCACCATTGCCAAGGCAACCCACCATTACAGAGAGAGTCTGCCATTACAGGGGTGGGCCACCACTGCCAAGGCAGTTCTAACTGTACCCGTATAAACAGGACTGCAGGGAAGTTCACATGGCAGCTGGGCAGAGCCCACAGCAGCTCAGCAAAGCCTCTGCAGGCAGACTGTGACTAGGCTGCCTCCTCGCTGGGCAGGGCAGCCCTGAAAAAAGGCAACAGCACATCAGAAACTTATAAATAAAGCCCTAACTCCCTGAGACAGAGCACCTAGGGGGAAAAAAAAAAGGTGTTTATGAGTTCTGCTGCAGCAGACTTAAATGTACCTGCCCAGCAGCTCTGAATGAACAACGGAGCTCACAGCTCAGCAGTTGAGCTCCTATAAAGGATAGACTGTCTCGTCAAGCAGCTCCCTGACCCCTGTATATTCAAAGAGTCACCTCATAAAGGAGAACTCAGACTGACATCTGGCAGCTATCCTTCTGGGACAAAGATAGCAGAAGAAGAAACTGGCAGCAACCCTTACTGTTCTGCAGCCACTGTAGGTGATCCCCAGGCAAGCAGGGCCTGGAGTGGACCTCAGCAGTCCTACAGCAGGGGGTCCTGAATGTTAGAAGGAAAACTAAGAAACAGAAAGAAATAACTTCATCATCAACAAACTGGACGTCTACTCAGAGACCCAATCAGAAAGTCAACAACTACAAAGATGACAGGTGGATAAATCCACAAAGATGGGAAGTAGCCAATGCAAAAAGGATGAAAATACCCAAAACCAGAACACCTCTCCTCCTACAAGAGATCACAACTCCTCACCAGCAAGGGAACAAGGCTGGATAGAGAATGAGTGTGATGAATTGACAGAAACAGGCTTCAGAAGGTGGGTAATAAGAAACTTTTGTGAGCTAAAAGAACATGTTCTAACACAATGCAAAGAAACTAAGAACCTTGAAAAAAGATTTGACGAAATGCTAACGAGAATAAACAACTTGGAGAGGAATATGAGTGAATTGATGGAGCTGAAAAACACAACATGAGAACTTCACGAAGCATACACAAGTTTCAACAGCCAAATTGACCAAGCAGAAGAAAGGATATCAGAAGTCAAAGATCAACTCAATGAAATAAAACGAGAAGGCAAGATTAGAGAAAAGAGGGTAAAAAGGAATGAACAAAGTCTCCAAGAAATATGGGACTATGTGAAAAGACCTAATCTACGTTTGATAGGTGTACCAGAATGTGACGGAGAGAATGAATCCAAGTTGGAAAACAGTCTTCAGGATATTATCCAGGAAAACTTCCCCAACCTAGCAAGGCAGGCCAATATTGAAGTCCAGGAAATACAGAGAACACCACAAAGATATTCCTCTAGAAGAGCAACCCCAAGGCACATAATCATCAGATTCACCAGGGTTGAAATGAAGGAGAAAATGCCAAGGGCAGCCAGAGAAAGGTCGGGTTACCCAAGGCACATAATCAATCATTCCAACCAGGGCTGAAATGAAGGAGAAAATGCCAAGGGCAGCCAGAGAGAAAGGTCGGGTTACCCACAAATGTAAGCCCATCAGACTCACAGCGGATCTCTCAGCAGAAACCCTACAAGCCAGAAGAGAGTGGGGGCCAATATTCAACATCCTTAAAGAAAAGAACTTTCAACCCAGAATTTCATATCCAGCCAAACTAAGCTTCATAAGTGAAGGAGAAATAAAATCCTTTACAAACAAGCAATTACTCAGAGATTTCATCACCACCAGGCCTGCTTTACAAAAGCTCCTGAAAGAAGTACTAAACATAGAAAGGAACAACCAGTACCAGTTACTCCAAAAATGTACCAAATAATAAAGAGCATCGACAAAATGAAGAAACTGCATCACCTAATGGGCAAAACAGCCAGCTAGCATCAAAATGGCAGGATCAAATTCACACATAACAATATTAACCCTAAATATAAATGGGCTAAATGCCCCAATCAAAAGACACAGACTGGCAAATTGGATAAAAAGCCAAAACTCATCGATGTGCTGTATCCAGGAAACCCATCTCACATGCAAGGATACACAAAGGCTCAAAATAAAGGGATGGAGGAAGATTTACCAAGCAAATGGAGAGCAAAAAAAAAAGCAGGAGTTGCAATTCTCATCTCTGATAAAATAGACTTTAAAGCAACAAAGATCAAAATAGACAAAGAAGGACATTACATAATGGTAAAAGGATCAATGCAACAAAAAGAGCTAACGATCCTAAATATATAGGCACCCAATGCAGGAACACCCAGATACATAAAGCAAGTTCTTAAAGACTTACAAAGAGACTTAGACTCCCACACAATAATAGTGGGAGACTTTAACACCTCATTGTCAATATTAGACAGATCAATGAGACAGAAAATTAACAAGGATATCCAGGACTTGAACTCAGACCTGGACCAAGCAAACCTAATAGACATTTACAGAACTCTCCACCCCAAATCCCCAGAATATACATTCTTCTCAGCACCACATCATACCTACTCTAAAATTGACCACATAATTGCAAGTAAATCATTCCTCAGTAAATGCAAAAGAACAGAAATCATAACAAACAGTCTCTCAGACCACAGTGCAATCAAGTTAGAACTCAGAATTCAGAAACTAACTCAGAACTGCACAGCTTCATGGAAACTGAACAACTTTCTCTTGAATGTTGACTGGATAAACAATGAAATGAAGGCAGAAGTAAAGATGTTCTTCCAAACCAACGAGAACGAAGACACAGCATACCAGAATCTCTGGGACACATTTAAAGCAGTGTCCAGAGGAAAATATATAGCAATAAATGCCCACATGAGAAGCAAGGAAAGATCTAAAATCGACACCCTATCGTCAAAATTGAAAGAGCTATGGGGGCAAGATCAAAAAAACTCAAAGCCTAGCAGAAGACAAGAAATGACTAAGATCAGAGCAGAACTGAAGGAGATAGACACAAAAAACCCTTCAAAAAATCAGTAAATCCAGGAACTGGTTTTTGCAAAAGATCAACAAAATAGACAGACCACTAGCCAGATTAATAAAAAAGAAAAGAGAGAATAATCAAATAGATGCAATAAAAAAACGATAAAGGGGATATCACCACAGATTGCACAGAAATACAAACCATCATCACAGATTATGAAAAACAACTCTATGTACATAAACTGGTAAACCTGGAAGAAATGGATAAATTCCTGGACACTTGCATCCTCCCAAGCCTAAGCCACGAAGAAGTTGAAACCCTGAATAGACCAATAACAAGGGCAGAAGTTGAGGCAGCAATTAAGAGCCTACCACCCAAAAAAAGCCCAGGTCCAGTTGGGTTTGCAGCCAAATTCTACTAGACATACAAAGAGGAGCTGGTACCATTCCTTCTGAAACTATTCCAAACAATCCAAAAAGAGGGAATCCTTCCCAAGTCATTTTATGAGAGCAACATCATCCTGATACCAAAACCCGGCAGAGATTCAGCAAGAAAAGAAAACTTCAGGCCAATATCCATGATGAACATAGATGCAAAAATCTTCAATAAAATACTGGCAAGCCGATTGCAACAGCACATCAAAAACTTATCCACCATGATCAAGTAGTCTTCATCCCAGGAATGCAAGGCTCGTTCAACATACACAAGTCTGTAAATGTAATTCACCACATAAACAGAACCAAAGACAAAAACCACATGATTATCTCAATTGATGCAGAGAAGGCCTTTGACAAAATTCAGCAGCCGTTTATGCTAACGACCTTCAATAAACTAGGTATTGATGGAACGTATCTCAAAATAATAAAAGCTATTTATGACAAACCAGCAGCCAATATCATACTGAATGTGCAAAAACTGGAAGCATTCCCTTTGAAATCTGGCACTGGACAAGGATGCCCTCTCTCACCACTCCTATTCAATATGGTATTGGAAGTTCTAGCCAGAGCAATCAGGCAAGAAAAAGAAATAATGGGTATTCATATAGGAAAGGAGGAAGTCAAATTGTCTCTATTTGCAGATGACATGTTTGTATATTTAAAAGACTTCATTGTCTCAGCCCAAAATCTCCTGAAACTGATAAGCAACTTCAGCAAAGTCTCAGGATATAAAATCAAGGTGTAAAAATCACAAGCATTCCTACACAGCAATAGCAGACTTAAAGAGTGCCAAATCAAGAACAAACTGCCATTCACATTGCTACAAAGAGAATAAAATACCTAGAAATACAACTAACAAGGAACGTAAAGGACCTCTTCAAGGAGACCTACGAACCACTGCTCAAGGAAATAAGAGAGGACACAAACAGATGGAGAAATATTCCATGCTCATGGTTAGGAAGAATCAGTATCGTGAAAATGGCCATACTGCCCAAAGTAATTTACAGATTCAATGCTATTCCCATCAAGCTACCAATGACCTTCTTCACAGAACTGGAAAAAACCACCTTAAACTTCATATGGAACCAAAAGAGAGCCTGCATAGCCAAGTCAATTCTAAGCAGAAAGAACAAAGCGGGAGGCATCACACTACCGGACATCAAACTATACTACAAGGCTACAGTAATCAAAACAGCATGGTACTGGTACCAAAACAGAGATATAGACCAATGGAACAGAACAGAGGCCTCGGAGGCAACAGCACACATCTACAACCATCTGATCTTTGACAAACCTGACAAAAACAAGCAATGGTGAAAGGATTCCCTGTTTAATAAATGGTGTTGAGAAAACTGGCTAGCCATGTGCAGAAAGCAGAAACTGGACCCCTTCCTGACACCTTACACTAAAATTAACTCCAGATGGATTAAAGACTTAAACATAAGACCTAACACCATAAAAACCCTAGAAGAAAATCTAGGCAAAACCATTCAGGACACAGGCATAGGCAAGGACTTCATGACCAAAACACCAAAAGCATTGGCAACAAAAGCCAAAATAGACAAATGGGACCTAATAAAACTCCACAGCTTCTGCACAGCAAAAGAAACTGTCATTAGAGTGAATTGATAACTGACAGAATGGGAAAAAATTTTTTGCAATCTATCCATCTGACAAAGGACTAATATCCAGAATCTACAAACGACTAAAACAGATTTACAAGAAAAAAACAAACAAGCCCATTCAAAAGTGGGTGAGGGATATGAACAGACACTTTACAAAAGAAGACATACATGAGGCCAACAAACATGAAAAAATGCTCATCATCACTGGTCATTAGAGAAATGCAAATCAAAACTACATTGAGATACCATCTCATGCCGGTTAGAATGGTGATCATTAAAAAATCTGGAAACAACAGATGCTGGAGAGGATGTGGAGAAATAGAAACACTTTTACACTGTTGGTGGGAGTGTAAATTAGTTCAACCATTGTGGAAGCAATGTAGCGATTCCTCAAGGACCTAGAAATAGAAATTCTATTTGACCCAGCAATCCCATTACTGGGTATATATCCAAAGGATTATAAATTGTTCTACTATAAGGACACATGCACATGAATGTTCATTGAAGCACCGTTTACAATAGCAAAGACCTGGCACCAACCCAAATGCCCATCGATGATAGACTGGACAGGGAAAATATGGCACATATACACCATGGAATACTATGCAACCATAAAAAACGATGAGTTCATGTCCTTTGTAGGGACATGGATGAACCTGGAAACCATCATTCTCAGCAAACTGACACAAGAACAGAAAATCAAACACCACATGTTCTCACTCATAGGTGGCTGTTGAACAAGGAGAACACATGGACACAGTGAGGGGAGCATCACACACTGCAGTCTGTTCAGGGGGAAATAGGAGGGACAGCGTGGGGGTGGCGAGTTGGGGAGAGATAGCATGGGGAGAAATGCCAGATATAGGTGATAGGGAGGAAGGCAGCAAATCATACTGCCATGTGTGTACCTATGCAACAATCTTGCATGTTCTTCACATGTACCCCAAAACCTAAGATGCAATTAAAAAAAGACAAAAAAATTAGAGAAATCAAAGGTTAAATATTTCTTACCATGGGACTACTACAGTAATTGAGCTGGGATGGTAGGAGAGGAGCAGAATAGTACTATGCTGGAAATTCAGATTTTGGATAGGTGAATAGTGTGGAGAACACATAACTGAGAGGCCACAGTGTTCAGTGGGATATCAACGTGAATGTTAGAATGAATACAGGCATTGAGGTGGAAAAGAAGGATACAGAATTTTCACTGAAGGAAAGGGGAGTTAGGAAGTTGGTAGATTGTAGCAACAAGAAGGCTCTTTTTAGTAGTGTAGTTGTATAGGTTGAGGCTTCAAAGGTAATAGGGTTGTTGAAGGAGGAAGGAGCAAAAGAGGACTGCAGGTGACAGTGTGAGCAAAGAGAAGCTGTTTCTTACCTCCTAGGCCTATGGCATGTGAAATGTAAAAGAAGCCAACTGCAACCTGTAGGATCTATAGAGGAATTAGCCACGTTTTCATTGAGGCAGAACTTGTTGTGGTTAAAAGAAAGGTTGAAAATATGGAGGGAACTTGGCTGATCCAGATTGGGAGTTCCAGAGGGCACAATGAAGAATTTAAGAGAGTGGTAGGGAGGGAATTGGGCAAGACTGGGGCATATACATGGCAATATGAGGATGAGAGTCTAAGAAGTAAAGAGGTAAAGGATACCCTTTTGAGATTTATGTTTCTGGTAGTGACTGATGGAGCCCAGCAGAGATGCAGGCCATGATAGTACTAATCCTGATGCAGAAGAAGGTGGGCAGTGTTCCAAGTGGGGACAGGTTGTGGATGGAGTACAAGAAGGGAAGAGGGACTATTGCCTTCAGCACTAGGTTTATCTAATTGATTCATGTGAGTCTGTTTCGGTTATTATATACAGTACCACTGTAGCTGTCTTTTTTCTGCAGACCTTCTGCAAAATTCAGTTATGAGTTCCACCAAATATTTCAAAATTTGTACTAGCAAGACCCAATTAGAAAATGCAAATGGATAACTAATAGTTATAAATGCCTAATTACTAATGTGTAGTAACCCAGAATCTTGGTTGAGACTAAATGAATTTTTAAGTAAAAGAATGTTGCCTTTGCTGTGGTTTTGTCTGATCATCACCTTGTCTGCCTGTGATGGCACTTTATCACATGATATGAGTATCCCTTCAGGGAAGCCTTCTCCAGTTTGTACAGAGTTAGGTACTTTTTTCTCTGTGTTTTTTCAGAGTCTCATACTTGCTTTCACCACATCGTTGGTAATTATTTTCTTAAACATCCATTTCGGATTCTGAAAACCTGGTCATCAGGCAGATAGTTGGTACTTAACTAATTGCTGGTTGAATATGGCATTTTGTTCAGCAGTTAAATGCCAGCCATTGTACTTGGTGTTGGGAACATAAGCACTAATAAGGCCCCAGTGTTTAGAGCTTAACTTTGGTAGTTACATCATTGTTGTGTTTTGTTAGGAGGCAACATTATTATGTTGAAGTCAAAATAAATAAATATCTAAATTTGATGTTTTATTCTGGGAAGCAAGAATTGCAATTTGAGGCATGCACACACAAGCTAAGTGGTCTTTTGTATATCTGAAGAACAAAGAGAAGGTTGGCCATTTTATTGGAAAGAAAAATGTTATGTATTATTTGGAAAGAAAGCTCATTAGTACTAGAAATAGTAGGTAAAACTAGCTGAGAGTCATGGCAGCTACTGGGGAAAACTGGTCTTAGGGTTACAGCAGGCCCTCTCAGCAGCTGGGCTTTTGGAAAATTTAATTCTTGGAGCAGGTGTTCTGAGCCCTGAGTGCTTTTCCCCCTGGTGCTCCCTTTACTCTGACTTAGGTGACAAGAATGACCCAATTTGTGTAATCAGTGTGTTCACAGATAGAATGGAGCTTGTACTGCATATTAGGGACAGATTATTAGAAGTGTTATGTGGATGCACTTAAGTCTAATAATCTGACTGGCTCAACTCATGAAAATGTTCTTATTTTCTCTAGAATAAGTAAAACCTTAAGAGGCTAATTTCATTTTAGTTATTGGTTTTATTTTTCTTCCCCTAAAACATATTTGCTAACGGCTTCAAGCTATTTTATTTTACCTTAGCAGATAGTTGTTATTTCTGAAAGCAGTATCTCTACATATAATTTTTATTCCAGTTGGCAGATGTTGTTTAAACATTCATTGCCACTATTTATTTTGAACATATTTGGTATAGTCACATTGGGGTGTCTACTTTCTTAGCCTGTAATCTCAAGAAAAATCCATGTGTCTAATATGGGGAAACTATCGTGGTAAAGGAAAATGTGAGAATTGGATTAAGTGAAATGAGATGGAGAACAGTTTTGTGAATTTGACCAGTAGCAGTATGGAGACAGGCAGGATGATTGAGTAGTTACTATTCTTTATATACCTAGTATTCTCAAAGAGCATAGGGAGACATTTGGTGGAGGTATCAGTATCACTCGGGCAGCTTTAAAAAAAAAAACCCTCATATTTCAAAGCCATTATGGTCACTCATACAGTCCAACTTTTTCTTTCCCTGAGGAAACTGAAAGCAGATAGGTTAAATGACATTCTGAAGGTTGCCCTGTTAGTGGTAGATACAGATTTCCTGACTCATAAGTAGACTTTGTTATTGTTAGTTCATTTGCTTACAAAATTTAATGACCTGCTCTTTTAATTTTTTTTTTTAAATCAGGCAGTGTTAAAACAGGAGAAAAATAACTATAATGCCTGGGTTTTTATTGGTGTTGCTGCAGCTGAACTAGAACAACCTGATCAGGCCCAGGGTGCCTATAAAAAAGCTGCTGAATTAGAGCCAGACCAATTACTAGCTTGGCAGGTAAGTAGAAAAAAATTTTTTTTCTGTATTATTGGAATGGATTTTTTTTTTTTTTGCATTTTTCAAAATACAGATAACAACATTAAGCTAAGCATTTAGACCTACATTTGCCCCATGTAAGAAAAAAATTAAATTTATTTGTTTTCTAAACCTAAATGTTAGTTTAGAAAAAAAGTGGTGCAAAGGATGTTTGTTAACACTGTTTAACATCCTGCCTAATGGATGATTTCTAAATGTGAGCACTCAAATGTCAATCTCTACCTTAGTTACATGCGCATGTAAAAGACTTATCCACAATATTATTCTTTATGCTTACTGAGGAAAGATGTTTTTTAATATTTCCTAAAAATAAAATAATATAAAAATGTTAATGTTTCTATTTTTGAGTCCAAGTTAAATTCTTTTTTTTTTTTACTTAGTGGTCTTAATGTTTTTGCTTAGATTCTCCAACTTTTTCATATTTAATAACTTTGTTTGGTATCTCAATCACACCTTTGAGACTGATCAATAGGATGTAGTATGCTCTGGAAAGTGTGAACCTGTTTGTCTCGGGTTCATGTGAATAAGAACTTGAGGATATCTGGTAACACATTTAGAGAAATGGCTGCTTTTATAGTATACTGAGTGGTTTAGGATAGCTAATCTTTCTTTGAAGCAAAAATGACAATTTTCACAGACTAATTTTTTTTTGATCATATCATAAAGGTGGTGTCACATAAATCTTAAAATTAAATTTTCACGACACCTCATCCACCAATGGTAACTGTAGAATGGTTATGCTAGTTAGCTTGACTCACAATGTATACATATATCAAAACATCAAGTTGTATACTTTAAAAATATACAATTTTATATTTCAAAGATATATCAATAAAATAGTTTAAAATAGATGCTGAAATTTTAAAAAAATAGTGTCACATAGTACTTTTAGGTGGTAAGATTGTAGAATAGCCATTAAAAGTGTTTATTATTGTGAAACACTTAAAATGAATTTTCAAAAGAAAAGGGAATGGTATAACGAACCCCTTTATTCCTGTCATGCAGACTCAACAATATTCAATTTACCTGAGTCCTCCAACCTCCAGTTTTTATATTGAGGCAAATCCCAAACATATCATTTCATTTGTAAATTATAATAATCTTTTTTTCATAAATAATCTTTATAGTTTATCATATTATTTAGCAAAATAAATGAATGTGAGAACAGCAAATGCTTTAGGAAAAAGAATAATCACGACTACTTCTTCTTTTAGGGGCTGGCAAACTTGTATGAGAAATGTAATCACATAAATGCTAAGGATGACTTACCTGGTGTTTACCAAAAGCTCCTGGATCTTTATGAAAGGTAATTCTTGTATGAGGAAAGTCCAGTTTCTATCAAAGCTGGAATTTTAATAAACTGATTAAAATTCACATAGAAGTATTCATACATTTGTCACAGAATCATTTGTGATTAAAATAGAATCAAAACACTATTAGTAAGAGGACTGACTAATTTTAGAACTCCAATATTATTTTCAGACAATATAATGGAAGACAATATTTCTTAAACCTGTTTTTTATGAGGAGCTCATTTTAGAAAATTTTACTGTAGTATGAAAGAAGATATGTTCTAATTTAAAATAGTACCTGAAATTGTTAATGGAATACTTAAATTTTAGTGTTTTAAGTCCTTGGTTATTTTTATTAATCAGATTCAAAATCCTTTTTTGTGTGTGTGTTTTGTTTTCTTCTAAGTGTTGACAAACAGAAGTGGTGTGATGTCTGCAAGAAACTAGTGGATCTGTATTACCAAGAAAAGAAATACCTAGAGGTTGGTGAATGATTTTCTTTCTTCTTTTAATAATAGATGGGGTTCTATGCTTTTGCTATTTTTATGTATTGACAGATTAAAAATATTTTTTATTTGCAGATCTTACATTTTGACATTTTTATATTTTGGACAAAATAATCATTTAAAATCTCCTTCTTTAATAGGTGGCTCGAACATGGCACAAGTTGATAAAGATACGGCAGGAAGAAGGCGCAGACAACCAAGAGCTTCATCAACTATGGAGAAAGTTGACTCAGTTCCTGGCTGAAAGTACAGAGGACCAGAATAATGAAACCCAGCAATTGGTATTGACTCATTTATTCCTCAAGTTTGTTCTTGAAAATTGATCATCTAATTGAATTTAGAGAATAATTGATTATTGTCATTTTAATTTCCATTTCCCTAATAATGTTGAGTATCTTTTCACGTGTCTGTTTGCATCTGTGTATTTTCTTTGGTGAAGTGTCTGTTTGTATTTTGGCTCATTTTTTTATTGGGTTTGTTTCTTTTTATTGAGTTTAAAAAAATTTTTTTAGGTTTTTGGGGAACAAGTAGCATTTGGTTACATGAGTAAGTTCTTTAGTAGTGATTTGTGAGATTTTGGTGCACCCATCACCCGAGCAGTGTACACTGAACCCAATTTACAGTCTTTTATCCCTCACTCTCCTCCCATCTTTTCCCTTGGGTCCCCAAAGTCCATCGTATTATTCTTATGCCTTTGTATCCTCCTAGCTTAGAGTGAGAACATACAATGTTCTTGTTGTATGTTGGCTTATGAGTGAGAACATACAATGTTTGGTTTCATTCCTCAGTTACTTCACTTAGAATAATAGTCTCCAGTTTCATCCAGGTTGCTGTGAATGCCATTAATTCATTCCTTTTTATGGCTGATTACTGTTCCATTTTGTGTGTGTGTGTGTGTGTGTGTGTGTGTGTGTGTGTGTGTGTATGTGTGTGTCACAATTTCTTTATCCACTCATTGATTGATGGGCATTTGTCCTGGTTCTGTATTTTCGCAGTTGTGACTTGTGCTGCTATACACATGCATGTGCAAGTATCTTTTTTGTATAATGACTTCTTTTCCTCTGGGTAGATACGCAGTAGAGGGATTGCTGGATCAAATGGTGTTCTACTTTTAGTTCTTTTTTTTTTCTGAGGCAGAGTCTCACTGTGTTGCCCAGGCTGGCATGCAGTGGCATGATCTTGGCTCACTGCAACCTCTGCCTCCTAGGTTTAAGCAGTTCTCCTGCCTCAGGCTCACAAATAGCTGGGGTTACAGGCATGTGCCACAATGCCTGGCTAATTGTCGTATTTTTAGTAGAGACAGGGTTTCACCATGTTAGCTGTGCTGATCTTGAACTCCTGACCTCAAGTGATCTGCCCACTTCAGCCTCCCAAAGTGCTGAGATTACAGGCATAAGCTACCACGCCCGGCCTACTTTTAGTTCTTTAAGGAGTCTCCACACTGTTTTCCACAGTTGTACTAGTTTACACTCCCACCAGCGTATAGAAGTGTTTCCTTTTTATCATATCTGCACCAACATCTATTGTTTTTTAATTTTTTGATTATGGCCATTCTTGCAGGAGTAAGGTGTATCACATTGTGGTTTTGATTTGCATTCTCCTAATCATTAGTGATGTTGAGCATTTTTTCATATGTTTGTCAGCCATTTGTATATCTTCTTTTGAGAATTGTCTATTCATGTCCTTAGCCCACTTTTTAATGGGATTGTTGGTCTTTTTTCTTGCTAGTTTTTTGAGTTCCTTGTAGATTCTGGATAGTAGTCCACGAATTACATAGGAAATAGGACATTCAGTGATGATTCAATGGATGCTCAAAAAAAAGACTGTATGTTAGACTAGATATTTTGTAAATGTACAATTTTAAATTCATAGAGGCTCTTTTAGATAAAGTCAGAATTAATGGCCTATAGTCTCATACGGAGTCTGGATAGTGTGGAATTGGTACTCAGTGTATCAGAATTTCATTCTCTTGTGTTGATAAGAATCCTCAATAAATCAGTAACTTAATCACTGTAAAAAAGAAACTGAAAATTGGCTTTCACAAAACTGCTATGGTGTCTAAAAAGTTGTACCTTTAAAGGTGTGTTTCTTTATACTTCTGAGCTAAGAGTACTGAATTACTTTGAAGTTTAACAATTCCACTGTTTAGAGTATTTATATTTAGTATTTAGAATATTTACACCTAGAAAAAAAGTCTTATATTGTGCAGATTTTAAAGTAATTGAAAAGATTTTTTGAAAGACAAAAAAATAAATTGGTTTTGAAGCACTTTGGAAAATAATAATTTTTTTTTATTTGTAAGTTTAAAAGTCAGTTTAATTTCTTATTATAGTAAATAGCTACTTAATGTACACTTGTTAAATTGAGTGGAATTTTTAAATAAATATAGGCTCTATATAGGATAGGAAGTTCATTTCTTTGTATATGCATTCGTTTGTTCAATCATTAATTTGTTCCTTTATTCAGAAAGTATTTATTGACTACCTGTTATGTGTCAGGCAGTGTCCTAAGAGCTGCAGATTAAAATGTGAGAATAAGATGTCTACTTTTTGTGTGATAATGTGATTTATGTGTGCATAGATTCGGTCGTGGAAAAAATTGAGCAGTCACAAATACAGGCTCTATATAGGATAGGAAGTTCATTTCTCTGTAAATGTGTTCATTTGTTTACTCATTAATTTGTTTATTCAGCAAATATTTCTTGACTACCTACTATGTGTCAGGCAGGGTCCTAAGAGCTGGGGATAAAAATGTGAGAATAAGATTTGTGTTTGTGTGTGTGTGTGTGATAACATGGTTTATCTGTGCACAGACTCAGTTGTGGAAAAAAATGAGCAGTGACAAAATTAGGTAGTTTACCAGTTTCTCTTAAATTGTGTAATATCATAAAATAACTTCATTATTTTCCTTAAAATGAGGTAGGTTACCAGAATACCAAACACATTCCAAAATAAGTAAAATAACTTTTTGAATTGTCTTTCCTACCCTCTTCCATGAGAGAGAATTAATTATACTTATGATTTTAAGAATTGATTTCTAACTGTTAATAATAGATAAAGGATGGCGGATTTATTGTTACCTTGAATACTGAGTATTTGGAAAAAAAAGTGTCACAGATTTTTCATTTGGAATAATTTTATTACTGTTTTTAGAAATCTTCTGTGGTAGACCGTTTTGAGCTATGTTTCCTTATTTGTAAGATTATTAACTTTATCAGGGCAGTAACATTTTACTTATTTATGTAGACTTTATACCATACTTTCCAAACAAAATTTGAGATATTGAACTGCATTATGGATTTTTGGTATTAAGTCATGAGTATTCATTTTAAAAATGCAGAACATGTAGCCAAATGTGTGGTATGAAGGGCTTTATACCATTTGCCTTAGATTCTAGTATTGCTGTTCTTATTCAAGACATATTTAGAAGGCCTCTTGTCCTTCAAAGTCAGTTAATACTGACTTTAAGAAAAGAGTTAGAATGTTCTTCAGAGTCAGTTAGTACTGCAAAAAAGAAGTGATGGAATGTTCTTCAAAGTCACTTAAAACTGCATAAGAGGAGTGATTTCATTACAGTTCAATCATATCTCTGCTTTTCTTTTACCAAAAGTATCACCTGATTTTATAAATATTTTTTAAAGGTTGAAGATTTGCTATCATTGAAGATATTTCAAAGAATGTGCTAGTGATTTCAGAAGAGATGTTTTAAAAATGATATGTGAGCAGTAGTAGCTATACTTGCATATAGAACTATTCTCTGGTGGAATGCTTTGTAGAAGACAGCAAGCACTTGCAAGTGTGTTTTGTTAAGTTAATGTTATTAATGTATAGTTGTTACTTACCAGTTCAGTACAGTTTGCTGTCCAGTTGGAGTTAGAATGCATTCCAAAACTTACATATACATTTTTTTCCTCATTGAAGTTGTCAGGCTCAGACTGGAGAATACATTTGCAGCTAATTGAAGGTGTAGTTCGTGTAAGAGGGTCTTGTACATTTAATCATTTATCATTTAAGTATGATAGAGATGATACCTTTTTTATTTGTTTCAGCTTTTAACTGCTTTTGAGAATGCACTGGGATTATCAGATAACATTCCTAGTGAAGATCACCAAATACTTTATAGGCATTACATTCAGAGTTTATCCAAAGTAAGTTGATTTTTAAATCTCTAATGTGACATGTATGTATTTCTAATTAAGAAGGTGTTCACAAATACATTTTACGACTACTAGAATGTAGTGTATTTTGCTTTTATATTTTCAAGTTTCCTCATGAGACTGCTAGATTGAAGAAGGCCTGTGAAGGAATGATAAACATCTATCCTACTGTACAGTATCCATTAGAAGTGCTTTGTTTGCATTTAATTGAATCAGGTAATTTCTTCTTTATTATAGGGTGTGTCTTAGAGGTATATGATTGTATGAGTGATATTATTAATCAAAAAATGTTTTAGTGCCTACCATGTTTAAGGTGTTGTTTCTGTGTTTCTGGACATAAAAGGAAGCACAACGTGTAGTCTTTGTGTACATGAAAAGACTAATAAATATAGGAAAGTAGAGTAATACAGAAGAATTATGAGTTTCCAGATTTATTATTGATCAGTGAAATCTTTTTGATGCTGGGAATTGGAAGGGATCTTGAATTTTTTATAGATACTAGATAAGCAGGAATGGGGGAAACATACTCCAGCTGGCATGAGCAGAGATGTGGAGCTAGGTACATTTTTTAGGAATGGTAAAATTGGTTTGCTTGCTATAGTGGAAGAAAGAACTAAAATAAATAATATTTTGGCTAAATAGGTCAGTCTATATTACACAGAGCTATGAATATCACGGAAAGGATTTTTGGAAAGTTTAGCTGCCTCAGTGTTGATGTTATGTCATAGTGTCATAAGAACAGTGTTATGAATACTGTAATATTATAAAGTAATTAAATTCCTGAATTATCTAGTTTTTTAATGAAATAGAGCATCTTCAAGTGGGAGAATTTATCTCTGTGTATACTTCATGCTCTTGCATCTTCATGTACTTTGGGGAGAAGAGGGACGTGATGACAACTAACTTGCTGGGAGTTGGCAAATCTGTAGCTGTGGATATGTTCTACATAGGGCTGGTACTCTACCAGTTTATAAGAGGTTGGCTGTATTGGTTTTTTCCACCAGCCTCTTTCCTTTTTGTCAGTGTCTGTGTTTGTCAGTTTTTTTTTTTAATAATCCTAATTTTATGCCTGTATTCTCTTGAGATGAACAAGTTCATAGAAGTTAGTCTGAAATAAAAATGAAATAAAAATATTAGTACATACAACAGTGTGGTAGTGATTGTCAATTATTGCAGAGCTTTACTAATCCATTTAATTTTTTTCACTTTGTTGCTAAATGAGTATATACATGAGACTGCTTTTTGTGTGAATGACCCTCACATGTGTCATAGTAAAAAAAAAGGGTCGGAAACTACTGCTAGAGATAATTGTGAAGGAAAATTCCTTGGGAGAAAATGACCATTGCATCTATCTCAGTTTTCCTCACTTTAACTCTCCTTTTAAGTTCTCTTTACTTTTTTTTTTTTTTCTGGTGTCTGAATAAAAAAATGCTGTTACCTTCAGCTCTGGATTTTTTGGTGACAAGCAGATGCCCTTTGCCTTACTTTAACTAAGTCAAAGATAGACTTAGGAGAGTACCTTATATTACCATAAGAAGAAAGAGAAAGTAAAAAGTATAGTGAGTGGAGTATAAAGTCTTAAACTAACATGGTGTGTAGGACAGACTGTATAGAAGATGGACTAGTTTGAGTAGACATAGTGATACTAGGATTGAATGAACTAGGAGTATGACAGTGATGATAGAAAGGAACAGATGAATAAAAAAAATGAAAGTTATTTCTTAGAGGTAAAGGGAGAGAAAAATCAATTTTAACTTTCACCTCTCCTGAAAAGTTGGCCCAATATGGCATGATGCTTTGTAAGAAATGTAGGTTACTGAGAGGAGATGTTAATGGGGCAGTCAATGGGAAATGCCTATCAGTGGTTTGCAGATGAGAGATCAATACTAAGGATAGACATATGGTTTGAAAATCATTTGCCTGTAGGTGAAAAGGAGGTGGAATGGTTGCCATCAGAGGAGGACTAAAAGGAAAAATGCTGAGAACTGTGCTGTGGGCAATGCTGACTGGCTTGGAGGAAAAGAGATGAAAAAGAGGAAGGGAAGAAAGAGAAGGGATGAGGTCAGAGCAGAAGGTGGGCTCTGAGGAGAAGCAGCACCGAAGACAGGGAAAGAGCATTTCAGAACAGATTATTATGGTCTGTCTTGACAAATTGAGCCAACTGAGTTTATGATTATGATAAGGCTATTTTTTTTTTTAAATGAAAGTGATTGAATTAGAGCTTAGATTACAGTGATGGGGCAAGAATAGGAAAAAGTGGTTAGCAGTTACACAAATGAAAGTGAACTCGGCTAACTCCATTAGGGAGTAGTAGGATGAGAAAATGAAGCCTGCAGAGGGGTTAGTAAGCTTTTAGAGGGGAGGAAGAAGAACTGCAATAGCTGCGTGGCAGGAGTGTTTTAAGAAGAAAGAGTTAGTAGGTTAGTTAGTTAACATTATGAGTGTTGCGTTGAGGCCGAGGAGGATGAGGTACACCAAGCACAAGGAGCATACTTATGAAGCCTTGTGATTTTCTTTTTCTCTGATAGGAAGCTTAGTTCCAAAATCACCCAGTTTCTTCCAATTATAATATAAGACTCAGTGTGTCCCAAAGATAAGTAGGCTAATTTTCTTTATCATATGGTTCCGGTATCAATTCTTTTCCCCTATTCTGCTGTTACTGTTGCTATTGAAAAATTATTGGCTGGTGTTCACTCTTTTCTCTCTATTTCTTGTTCAGCTATTTATGGTTTGCACCATTCTCTCAGTCTTGGCTTGCTCACATGCCAAATGACACAGTGAATATTTTGAAATTTCTTTCTGAGGACTGACAGAATGCTTTCTCCATAAGCATAAACGTACTTATAATGTAGACTTGTTCTTATATTCCAAAAAGCCTACAAAATGATAGAAAAAATAGGATCAACAAATAGTCTACAGAGTTTTGCACATAAATTCAGTAGTTGACAAAGCACTTTCATAAAGAGATAGTGAAGGGATTATACTGATGATTTGAAAGTGTCTTGGTTTAAATGAAAAAGATTATTTTTGAATAAGGTTCTAGATTGGTATTGTGCAGAATGGAAAGTAAAGAAGGACTATATCACAGCAAAAAGGAGTGTAAATGTGTAGTAAAACCAGGGAAGTGTTCTTTCCCTTCTGAATTGTTGGTTGCAGGAATTTGTGGAATTGAGCAATTTAGGTTTAGGTACATTTCAAGGTAAAGTAGTATTCTTCGGGTGGAAGTTCAATAGTTAATGCAGGACAGTAGGAAGCTATGCCTAATTATTTCTTTTTTTCTTTTTATTGCTCCTCTAAACCAAACTTTCAGTATATGAAGAACTTCTGAGAATCTGTAAGGTCTTTGAAGTCTGAGCCACTCTCCCACAAAGTGCTTCAATGTCTGAACAATTTGATTCTTCACAGCAGTTAATCACTGGGTTCTCTTCCACAGAAGACAAATATATTTCATTCTCCTTTGTCCTACTTTGCCTGTTGAGAACTGAATATTCATTTTCAAAATGACTCAGTTTTTAAACCTTCATATAGAAAATAGTGAATGGCTTTCACAGTTGTCATCTGTTGAAATGTTTTTTTTTTTTTTTCATGCTAAATGACCTTTTTTATTTATCTTATTTTGCTTTGTTGCTGAAATGGGGGAGGATAAGAAACCTTGGCTTTTCAAATTCAAGCAGAAAAGAGCTGCTTTCAGATTTTGTGCTTTAAAACTATTAGAAAATCCAAGTGAAAATAAAGATATGAATGACACCAAATTGTACATTTTTTTTTCTTCCCCTCTCAAGCTAGGTTTATTTAAAAGAAAAATTAGATAGTATTGATCAGTTTCTTTGGGATGTCAGAAATAAATTTTTTTTAATTAAATTGACAGTGTTTTTGTAGTAAACTTTAAGAAACAGAATTGCATAGTTATTACTTAGCATCCAACAAGGACCTCTTCAGAATACCCTCTACCCTTGGAATTTTAGCCTTCATCAGCCCCAAATTTGGCTTGCTTTTTTGAGAAATAAAAATAATACTGTCTGACTGTTTTAAAGTTGTTAAATCTGGAACCTTAGAATCCTTTAAATTTAAAAAGAGCAGATAAGTACATGGTTTTCTGTTCAAAAGCAATGAAATCTATTTCCTCTGTTTTCGTCCTCCACCAAGGTATTTATTTAGCCAGGATTCTCAACAAGAGTAAGTATGAAGAAGAGAAGGATTGGGAGTTGAAGTTGAAATATTCTTTATTTCTTTATACAAAGATCATTAGTTTTATTATTACTGTTGCTAGTTTTGGTAACGCTATAGAAAATTCCTCTCAGTGCCACTTGGTCATATGTAGAGAATTGTTACCCAGGGCCAAACATGAGCATGGTCTCCCCAGATCTTATTTTGTTTTTATCGTTATGCTCCCAGGCTTTAGGAAAGCGAATATGTTAGGAGGTTTTCTTGTTTTTAAAGTTGTTTATGTTCATCTCAGCCTTTTGGCCTTTTGGAAACTGTTTTCATGTACCAACCTACACTTTGTTTACCTGTGTGTTGTTTAAGGTACCCTAACTATGGATGATCATTGGAAAGATGCATGATTTTTTTTTTCCCTATTTTCATCCAAGGTATAGTTCCTGTAATACAGGCAGTTTTTGTAGTCAAGGTAGTCTGTCATAAATTATGTTTCTGTGGAGGAAAAATGTTTAGACTCAGATGAGTAGAGACAAAAGGTAAGAATTTGGTAGCTTTTTTATTAGGATGGTGAAGATACTTAATTTTTTATAGTAATTTTCAGCTGTTACCTGTGAATAGACTAAGGCTTTTTAAACATCAATTCATGATAGTATTTCTAGAGGATTATCACAAAATTTCATGAACATCTACCATGTATCTCAGATACCATGCTGGTCTCTACTCTCCAGAGGTTACCATTTAGCCATAGAGGCAATAAAGGCAGAATATCCATGTTATAAGACTAATAATAAAGGTGATATATGGTATTAACAAATACTGTAGACCTGTGGTCTTTAAGTATGATCCCTGGACCAGTAGCATCAGCATCATCTGGTAACTTCTTAGAAATACAAATTCTTAGGTCCTAACCAGACCTACTGAACCGTAAACTTCAGGGATAGGGCTCAGCAGACTGTGTTTTAACAAGTCTTCCAAGTGATTCTGATAGTTTAGACAGTGTCTATTTTAGACGATACCACTGGATCAAAAGGGGAAAAGCTGCTGGTTTGTTTGGGAGGTTATAGGATGTAGGGAAGTAGGCATATCTAATTTTGGAATTCATATTTATGGAAGCAGTGGTGAGAACATATTGACAGGAAGTTCATGCCTAGAAGCATAATAGTAGCAGACTTGTGTCTTTTTTACTGGCTTACTAATCTAAGTAGTATTTCTTCCAATTTGTTTTCATATTTTGCCAAACAGTACTGAAGTTTTAACTCTTTAGCCATTATGACTTTTTAAAAAATTTTTGGTGCTAACTTGGATTTCTGAATCAGTATATAACATATTACTAATGGATTATACATTGTTGTGCAAATGGTTTTCAAAAATTTGAAGTATATAAGCTAAATGGAATTATGCAAATAATTTACCTTTGACATCTGTGACTGAAACAGTGGTTCTACATGTGGTTTGGGCTTATATGTTTTATGTAGTTGTTAAAGCATTGGGTCTTTATTTCAGGAGTTATTTTTGTTTCCCATATTTACTGCTTCAAGTCTGTCTTTTTAAGAATTCTCCTAAGTGATTAAATGACTTTACTAAAGTTGTGAATGCTATTTGCCATTTATTCTAAAAACAGAAATTACCTCTCTTTGTTTGTTTTATGATTTTCTTGGATTGAGATTGGAGAAAATGGAAATATTACAAAACATATAATGTTTTCTAAACTTTTACCAAAATAAATTTGAGAATAAAATAAATGTAGGTATTGGATGACTATTTCATAAGTGTCATGATTCACTTATATAGGAAAAGATAGTTTTAGAAAAATGTGGAAATGTGCTGGTGAACTTGTAGACTTAAGAGGAATGTGACTAAGTTTTTGTGCAGTGTCCTGATGAGTAACCTGCCCATCTTGTGATCCTTGGATGCTGGAAGAGTCCACTGGATCTGACTGCCATGCCTCTAGCAGTGCATGGTTGCCCAGGAAGAGAACTTGATGAAAGATACTCTGCTTTGACAAGGGCTCCTGCATTTAACAACCTAAATTGTTACAACTGGCAAGTAGTAGGTTATGTGGCTTAGTCTACTGGCAAGTAGCAAGTTTTCTTCTCTGAAATTCTAAAGTGGTTTCTACTTCCAATATTTAAGAAGATGAAAAAGCATAATTTTTTAAATGAAATGTTAATATTTTCTGCATTTGCTGATCTATTTAAGTTTTGAATTTCTGGAATCAGCATGTGGTGAAGGATGCGTAAGAATATAAAGGCAGCTTTTGAGATTTCAGAATATGGGTTTTGGCATTTAGAAACTTGATATATGTATACTAATAACCATTTCTTTTAATTCCAGGAAATCTTACTGATGAGGGACAGCAGTATTGTTGTAGATTAGTAGAAATGGATTCAAAAAGTGGTCCAGGCCTCATTGGCTTAGGCATTAAAGCATTACAAGACAAAAAGTATGAAGATGCTGTTAGGAACCTAACAGAAGGTAAATGTACAGTGTATGGCATGTAACATGAAGTATAATTATTATTCAGTCAGTAGACATTTACCTTTGAGCCTTCCTTTAAGGAATGTATATCTAAGGTGGAAGGGAAAAAAATGTACCTGCATACCTTGGACTCTGCTTGGGTTTGAATTCTGACTCTGCTAATCACTAATTTTAAGACCTCAGAAAAGTTAATTAAACTTTCTGTGTGTCAGTGCTTTTCATTTGTAAAATAGGGATATCTATATGTTTAGATAAATAAATAGAAAGATAGACAGATATGTAGATGTATATGCCTTAGGAACCTAGGCTTTAACTTAATCTTGCTAGGTATGATGTTTCTGGAAGAACCTACATTCAAATTGTAGATCTGAATGGCAAATACAAGCCAGGTAGGTGGATGAAGGGAATGAGAGGAACATTTTAGGCAGAGATGAATCTGTGAAATAGCCTGAACTAAGAGGAAAACTGTTCTTCAGAGAATTTTTGCAGGTTCACAGGGGTTTGAGAATGAAATGTGTGTACGGGGGCGGGGGGGGGACAAGAAGTGAGTTGTAGAGGGACCTAGCAAAACCTTGGTAAGGAGTTTGCACATTATCCTAACAAGAGTGGGCAATCAGTAAAAGATTTTTAGCAGGGAATTTTATAATCCGATTTGTATTTTTAGAAATATTCTGGCTACAGTATAGATAATGCATTGGGGTGGATGCCAGGCACTTGGAGTGATTTGGGATAAAGGTGGTGGAGGTCTGAACTGGAGTGGTGTTGGTAGAGATGGAGAAAAATGTATGGAGGGGAATTAATTGGGGCAGAGAATCAGTGTGACTTTGTAGCTGATATGAGAGATGAAGAGGGGAGGAATCTGATTTGGAGAGTAGGCAGTGGTGCCATTCGTCTATGTAGTCTCAGAAACATTGGTTTTTGTGGTTGTTTTTATCCTTTTAGGGTTAAAGGAAAGCCCTCTCTGCACAACTGGATGGTTTCATCTGGCAAAAGCCCAAGTCAAAATACATAGACCTAAAGAAGCTATTCTTTCATGCAGTCAAGGTATTTTTGATACTTTTTGGGTTGACATATAACCCAATTTGTTTTTATTTTAAAGGACAAAGATAGTGATTTTAAAACCCAAAATGCCATATTTTGTATTTTAAAATGCTAATTTTAATTTCACTGAGGTTAAATAAAAGTCTGCATGCATGTCTACTAGTGTAGTTGTTTTTAAACTGACAATGAATATTTAGCAAAATTTTCCTGCATTTGAAGTATTGACATAGTCAGTTTAGGCTTGGGTCCTCTGTCTTTGTAACAAGGAAGTTTCTGGTGTGTCCAAGACACATGTGTTCTTAATTTCTCTGAAATAGAGAGGGGAAACCTTAGGCATCTTGGAGCATATCTGAATGTGACAGGGTGAGGGGTGGGGATAGGAAATCATGAAAGTGGTTCACTGTTTCTGACCCACCTGACAGCTGGCCCTCTGTGCCTGAGAAATAGTTCGCCTTGGTCCATTCTAATTCAGCTACTTTCCCCTTCCAGTATCTTTAATTTCTTGTATTTGTTACAGGTGCTTTGGTTATAGGCAAACCTTTATTGTTTAGCAGATATAGATAGCCATTGTCGTTTTCTTTAGGATATTCAGTTTTATTATATATTGTGTGAAGATAGAGGTTTTAAATTCAGATATGTTCTGTTTTAAATTCAGGTATTTCCATAAGGAATTCAGGGAAGAATTTATATTTAGCTTTGAGTTATTCTTCATGTATATTGTTTTGAAAATTTATGCTTATTGTATCTGCAATTATATGTCATCTTTTAGAAAGGAAAAAAAACTGAAGTTATATGCCTATCTTCATTTGGATACCTTTAATTTTGTCAGCTCTGAAGATCATAGATAATCATGGTGCGTCTGGTGGCAGTCTTTACCAGAGGAATCTTTGTCTTCATTTGAAAGCAGAGGCTTTGATTAAACTTTCAGATTATGAATCTTCAGAGGAAGCAATTCGTACTCTTGATCAGGTAGTCTTATCAAGTTTTCTTCAACTTTGGTTAGTTTCCAATAACCAGGCAACAACAACCCTTCTCTGCCTACCACAAATATTTACTTATACAGATTTTGTGTTAGAGGTATGAATTCAGAACATCTGCACTTTTTTATAAGTCATTCATATATTTGGGAACTTCTAATTTTGCCTTTTGATTAAGGACTTACAGTACTCATCATATAAGACTGTTTCTTTCTTTAGTTCTAGAACTTATTCTCCTTTCTTCCTTTTGCCCTCTTAGGTTATTACTACTTGATTATTATTGATTTGAGATTCTAAATTTTTTCCTCCAGGAAATGTTCTGCAGATTTGACAAGAATAATTAAGAACACTATTAGCTTCATGGTAGAGAATGTTGTTTATTTGCTTCATTCAAAAAAAGATTGATATTTCATAATGAATTCAATTTCTTTGTTTTTGGGGTTCAAGCAATTTGAAATTCCATACTGAAAAGAAAAATAACTGGTAAATTATGAATTTTAACATTGTGTCCTAAAGATTTTTGTCAGGTAAAGACTACTACTGGTCTAAAATTAAAATTGACTTTTTCAAAAAAGTTTAGTTTTGTATATTTCAAAGGGCTTTGTATATAATAATATTTTTTTAAAAATCAGAACTGTTGTCAGCATCCTTCAAGAATTAATATTTTCTTGTTTTCCTTTTGCCATCCTGCCAGTCATTTGTTTTGTGTGAATGTTTTATAAAGGTTTTTCAAATAAAGTTTTCACAAAAAAACAAAATGAAAAGTTTTTGGACTCTGCTAAACTAGCAGAGTCCAGGTCTGAGATAGAAAATGTACAAGATAAGCTGAGAACACCTTGTCATGCTAGAAAGCAAGAAACTATAAAAGGGCTCAGACTACAAAAGGGCTCAAGAGCTAGCATGAAGAGATTCTTACTACCAAAGAGGGTACTAGCTGATGTGCTATGTTGAAATATATCAAATTGTCAAATCAGTTAAAGCTATATGTTCATGATGATACAGAAAACAAAAAATCATCAAATGTCCTCAAGAAAACAGATCTTTGGGGGAGTGCTAAAAACCCAACGATGAAGAATAAAGGCATTTATCCTGCCTTTTCTATCTGAATTATTCCTCAGGATAGTGAAATAATGAGGGTAGGAGAAATTTGTCTTTGTTGAAGTATTCCATTTAATAAGAGAAGATGACAGAAAATCGCCATTTTGGAATCCCCAATGAATTAATAGATCTAGGCATCAAAGGTTAATGGCTGCTACCACCATAAAAAGAAAAACAATCAGGCCAGGCACAGTGGCTCAAACCTCTAATCCCAACACTTTGGGAGGCCGAAGTGGATGGATCAATTGAGGTCAGGAGTTTGAGACCAGCCTGGTCAATATGGTGAAGCCCTATTTCTACTAAAAATATAAAAAATTAGTCAGGCCTGATGGTGCACACCTGTAATCCCAGCCACTTGGGAGGCTGAGGCAGGAGAATCGCCTGAAGCCAGGAAGCAGAGGTTGCAGTGAATCAAGATCATGCCATTGCACTCCAGCCTGGGTGTTGAAGTGAGACTCTGTCTCAAAAAAAAAAAGACAATCAGACCCAACCAAGTGCAAGTATCCCTGAGGTATCCTTGGGAATCCTCAAACCTGAATCAGATCAAGCTTCTAAACCCAACTACTAATATACTGGAAATACAGGGAACCAAGGAACATGTTAAACACCTTGAGAATACATTTTGCAAAATCCAGACTCTGAGAAACTGTGACAAATAGATCATATTTTTCAACAGTTAAATTTTAAGGAAGAAAAAAAAGAGAAGGAGGGGATCTTATTGATTAAAAGAGACTTAAGGCATATTAGTCAGTGAAAATGTATGTATCTTATTTGGATTTTGATTTTAAAAATTGTTCAGATATTTTATGAGACAACTGGGAAACTTGATAATGTTAAGGATGTATTGTTGGTTTTGTTTAGGTATGATAATGGTAATGTGGTTATGTAATTTAGAAATGAGCTTTTAGATATAGTTACTGAAATATTACAGATAAAAAGTTAAAATATCTGGGATTTGTGTCAAAATAATCTGAACAGGAATGTGGTAAAATTGGTGGAGGTATAGATTAAAAAATGATTGCCTATGAGTGTGATTTTGTAGCTGGATGATGGGCACATGTGGGTTTATTATACTAGTTTCTGTAATTTTTTTATGTATATGAGATTTTCCCTAATAAAAAGGTTATAAAGAGTGAAGATGGGTTAGTAGTGATAGAAATCAAGACCTCTATTTCTTCTTTTTTTTTGAGGCAGAATTTCGCTATTGTTACCCAGACTGGAGTGCAATGGCGCGATCTCGGCTCACCGCAACATCCGCCTCCCGGGTTCAAGCAATTCTCCTGCCTCAGCCTCCCGAGTAGCTGGGATTACAGGCATGCACCACCATGCCCAGCTAATTTTTGTATTTTTAGTAGAGACGGGGTTTCACCTTGTTGACCAGGATGGTCTCGATCTCTTGACCTTGTGATCCACCCGCCTAGGCCTCCCAAAGTACTGGGATTATAGGCATGAGCCACCGCGCCCGGCCCAAGACCTCTATTTCTTTATTCTATTAGGACCCTGCTTTTCTGTGTTCATTTTTAATTAAAGCAAACATTGCTGTGGTTGTGTTGAAGGAGATTTATAGCAGTTTATTACAATTATTTTCTAGGTTTCCGATGCAGATAATATCCCAGGACTTTTGGTTCTCAAAAGCTTGGCCTATCGGAACAAAGGTTCATTAGATGAAGCTGCAAAGGTTGGCTTTTTTATTTAAAGTCAGCATATTTTTGAGTTAAAAGTCATTTTTATTTGGGTATAGAATTGACAGGTGTCTATTTTATAGATTATGGAAGACCTTCTCTCTTCTTACTCTGACCTAGCTGAAGTTCATGCCCTTGAGGCTTTGATTCATTTCACCAAAAAGGACTATCTACAAGCAGAAAAATGGTAAGGATATATAGATTGGTCATAGAACAATTAACATCTTAGTTTTTTTATATTTCTCAAAAATTCAAAATGAGTAGGCTTGATTTTGTGTGAATTTGATCTTTGTGGGCTTTAAGTTTTAGTATTTTTAAGAAATGTTTAGCATGTAGTACAGTAGCTATAAAAAATTATATAATGGGTTTCAAATCTAATTAGCTGTTCTTGGCCAGGTGTGGTGGCTCACACCTGTAATCCCAGCACTTTGAGAGTCCAGGGCAGATGACTACTTGAGCCCAGGAGTTCAAGACCAGCCTGGGCAACGTGACGAAACCCCGTCTCTACTAAAAATACAAAAATTAGCTGGGCATGGTGGCACGTGCCTGTAGTTCGAGCTGTTGAGGAGGCTGAGGTCTGAGAATTGCTTGAACCTGGGAGGTAGAGGTTGCAGTGAGTCAGGATTGTTCCACTGTACTCCAGCCTGGTTGACAGAGCGAGACTCGGACTAAAAACAAAAATCTAATTAGCTGATTATAATGTTCACTAAGCAGATGTAATGTTCAGCGTAGTCTGAACACTTTGCACATGGTAGTACTAAAAGGCCACGGTGCTTTTTAAAGCTCCTCTTCTTCAAAAACAAATCACTTTTTTCCTTATGATAACATAAATCCTGAAGTGATGATTTGTTTCTAATTTGGCACCTCTGAATCACTCAAACTTTAATTGTTCCAACTAGGAGTCTCCTGTAGTGTGTGTGTGTGTGTGTGTGTGTGTGTGTGTGTGTGTGTATTTTACTATTTCTTTTTATTACCCTTTGGTGACTTAGTTTTCAGAGAGCTCTTGAGAAAGATACTGAAGTTGCGGAATATCATTATCAACTGGGATTAACATACTGGTTCATGGGTGAAGAGACAAGAAAAGATAAAACAAAGGCTCTTACCCACTTTCTGAAGGTAAAGCAAGTGCTACAATTCAATTCTTAGTTGAAATGGCATTATAAAATTATAAATAATAATCATGAAGTTTTTTACCTGCAGTTACTCTTTACTGACCTGTTTATCTTTCCTACATAAGGTATTGTGATGGTGTTACATGGGTTTTCAAGGAAAAAATTAAAATACAAAATGTTGAAGTTGCTTATAAAAAGCATGTGTTGTAGAAAATGAGTCATAATTATCTCTGATAGACAACACTTTTTAGGTAATTTCCACTGTAGTTTTATGAGCATACAAGTTAGATGTTTAAAGTCCTGTTTTTTTAGATGTTTGACATCTGTAAGTCTAACATTCTTATCTTGACTCATCAGAGCAGATTAATTCAATAACAGCTCTAATTTTACATTTCCTTTACCAAAAAAGAAAATATTTTTATACTTCCATTTACTTTCTATAAGCAGTGAGGGACGGCTTTCCTGTTTTAAATCTTACATTAAAGGACTTTTTTGGCATATTTTTGTATGTTTAATGAAGTTATTTCTTTTTTCTTTAATCTGTGTATTTATCTTCTGTATTTTTTAAGATATTAAATGAACTTTTGATGTTCTGGTATTGTCAATATTTATTTCAAAGGCTGCAAGACTGGATACATATATGGGCAAAGTTTTCTGCTATTTAGGTCATTATTACAGAGATGTAGTGGGAGATAAAAACAGAGCTCGTGGATGTTATAGGAAAGCCTTTGAATTAGATGACACTGATGCTGAATCTGGAGCTGCAGCGGTTGACCTAAGTGTGGAGCTTGAAGATATGGTATGTCTAATAACCACTTTTGCCTCTTTGTTTTTTATCCTGAGTATATAAATGAAAATATTTTTTATATATGTATACTTGAAAGTTATTAGTTTCTTTTTCTGTAGCTGCAATAGAAATTTTTTACATCTATAAGTAAAGTTTTTTTCTATTGGCAGATATTAAATTACTAACCACTTATTGTTGAAACTGTAGTTTAGTGTCTACCAGTATAAGTTAAAAAAGTCAGAAATGGGAAATGAAAATATATTTGTGTACTTTACATGAGTGTTCTGTCTTTTTATAACATTCAGTGTATCTAATATTAGTATTTTCTTATTATTAGGAAACTGCTTTAGCTATCCTAACAACAGTAACTCAAAAGGCAAGTGCTGGAACGGCAAAATGGGCCTGGCTTAGGCGAGGACTGTACTATTTGAAAGCTGGTCAGCATTCTCAAGCAGTGGCTGAGTAAGGCACCTTATTGTATTTAAACGATGTTAGACAAGCATAATCATTCCTTAAATTAAGCGTTATTTATACCCCAAATGAACTTTACAAATTGTCTCTTACCAGGTTGTATTTTGAGAGAAGAAATAACAAAATTACTCTGATCAATTGGTGTTTATTGTCTGCAGGGCAGTGGAATTGCAGAGATGGATTAAACAATGTGCTGTTTTTGAGGAGATAGCCAGTTTAGTGAATTGAAGTCTTCATAAATTTGTATAGTAGATTCTCAACAGAAATTTTAGTGATGAAAAGCTGAGGCACATATCTTTGTTGTTCTGCCGACATACATTGTTTTTGGCAAGGGAGACATTTGACAGCTTGAAGGGCATTTGGAGCAGCTCATATATGATCAGTTTGAGTCATTTGATTTGAACAGTACTTAAATGTAAATACATATATTTGAATCAAGATAAAGTTGTTTCTGGTTTATGTTAGTATCTAGAGTACAGGCATTTTCACAGAAATGGAATTGGATCCGATATTTAAAGCATGCCTATTTCTATATTTTAACTGTGGTATTTCTGTTTGGTAAAAGGATTGCAGGTGGGGGATTATGGACTGATGAGGCAAACTGAGATGGTCACCTGTTCTGGTAGTATAGAAAACTCGAGTTCTTTGAGATAATCAAGGAAAAGAAATTTTGTTCAGCACTTTTTCAAAAAAAAGCATTTTATTCTTATTTGTTCTGAAATTAAAATAACATTTCTTAGTATTAAAAAAATTAATCACAAAAGGAACAGATTTACCTGCTTTAAATAGCACTTTTATAATTAGAAGCAGCCACAGATATGTATGGTTCAGTTGAATTATTTATTTTATTTTTATTTTTTTAGATTTGGAGATAGTTCTATAACTTTTAGTTCTCTTATGGTTTTTTGAAATTTTAGTTTACAGGCAGCATTAAGAGCAGACCCAAAGGACTTCAATTGTTGGGAATCATTAGGAGAGGCATACTTAAGCAGAGGAGGCTACACAACAGCCTTGAAATCCTTCACGAAAGCCAGTGAGCTGAACCCAGAATCGACATACAGTGTGTTTAAGGTTGCAGCAATACAGCAAATCCTAGGCAAATATAAGGAGGCTGTAGCTCAGTACCAGGTGATCATTAAAAAGACAGAAGATTATGTGCCTGCTTTAAAAGGTAATTTCTTTTTAATAGCTCCTTTGACTTTTATGATACTTAAGTATAAAATCATTAAGTAGATTTCTTACCTAAATATATTGAATAACTTGAAAAGTACTTCTTTAGTCAACATTAAGCATCCAGTATGAACCTCTTACAGTATAGCTTATATAGATGTGAATATAAAAAGATCAAATCTTGTTTCATAAATTAACAAATAGTAATATGATAGAGATTTAACTTGTAGACAAATAGTATAACTATTAGATCTAAAAAACTATCTCTAAAACGTGTTTCCCTACTCTTACATTTTTAATTCATTATCCCCCGAATATCTTAATCCCTATAATTACTCTGTAAGTTATGCAAGCTCATTAAATTATTTTTTTAAATTTTAGAGACAACTTGCATTGTTTTGTAGTTATCTAAGTTAGTTTTGGTAATATAAAATACCACCACCCATGTATAATCTACATTTTTAATGATTATATTTGACCTTTTAAAAAAGCCTGAAGCTCATTATATATGCTTTCTCTCCTCCATTTCCTTCTTCTTTCTGCTTTTTAAAAAAACTTTACAAATTATGTATGTCATCCCTGCTTAGCAGCCATGCTAATCTTTTTATCATTCTAGTTTTGGTATATGTGCTGCTGAAGTGAGCACATAGACAGCATAAATAGTATATTGTAAATTACATATAACTTAACGCTTGAAACTTTTTTTTTTAATTTTGTGAAACTCTTTCCTCAAGAGAAGGAGAACTCACATTTATGAAATCTTTACTAGGCACTTTAGGAAATCACTATTTCATTTAATTCTTATAGTTTGCTATACAGATTATAATATAAAAAGATCATACCTTGTTTCACAGTGGTTGATAAGAGGTAATATGATGGAGAGCAACATGTAGATAATATCTCTATTTTTGTAGCCAAGGTTTTAGGAAGTGAGTCACTTACCCAAAGTTAAGGAAATTCCTGGGTTCCATAGATAACTTTTTCAGAACTTCTAGTGCATGTTTACTCCAATAGAACTCTTCCATTTGAATTTCTTATTAAATGAATGTAGGACCATGCTTTAAGATAATTTTATAACATGCCATTAAGTTTTATTTTCTGGAAAGTGCTTTAAAATAACACCAATAAATGTATTTGAAATTCATTTTAAGTGTTTTATACATTTTAATAACTGTGACAAACTTACCTGATTTTAGGTTTGGGTGAATGCCATCTTCTGATGGCAAAAGCAGCTCTAGTTGATTATCTTGATGGAAAAGCCGTAGACTACATAGAAAAAGCACTGGAATATTTTACTTGGTTAGTATTATTCTTATTATTTATTATGTTTATTTTTGTAATATTATAATGAAGCCAAATTTAGAAGATTATTTTATGTATTCTGCTAGATATAGCAGTTACGCAATGTCAAACATAAAGAATAACCGACAAGCCAATTAATTCTATGACATACATGTTGTATTAATTTTGCACTTGGGGAAACGATATAATTTCTTCTGCTCTTAGTAGTGGCTGGCTGGATGCATAGGAACGAATAGGAAGGAAGGAGCAGTCGGCTAGTGGAACAGCAGCTCTGACACCATGTGTTAGTGTTCTCTTTCAGTGGGCCTGGAAATAAATATCTTTCATTGGAACCAATAGGGAAATAGGGCTTCAGGTGGTCAATATGCTTTACATTCAGTGGTGAGACCCAATAGTAGGATTATTAGTAGGTCTTGAAGGTAAGGGGAAATGACAATCTGATTGCTCCTGAAGAGAAACTGTGTAGGAAAAAAGTGATGTGTCTAATAACAGGAAAGGAATCAGAAACTTTTGAGTAGATCGGGCATTTTATAGAACTGCAAATTCATTGGTTAGGTCAGAAAAAGTGTTATCTGTGGTAGATAACTTCCAAACGTCCACAAGTTAGATGTGCATTTGAATTTTTTTGTAACTCTTAAATGTCTTTCTTTTACTTCCCCTCTTTTTCTGCTTCGTTTCTCTTGTTTTCTATTTATTGGTTGCTCCAGAATTGCTTTTCATATAAACCAAATATGAAATGAAAACCTAACCTTTTTTTTTGTTTGTTTTTTCCCCACATTCCTTTTGAATACAACCTAACCCTTTTTTATCTCACTGAATTTTATTGCTGCTTTTCAAGTATCACATAATGTAATTCTTTCTAAAGAGAAAGTTACTGTGTAGAGGGTATGCTTTATTTGAACTGGTATTTAAGAGTAAACGCGAACCTTTGGGTGACAGTACCTTAGTCATAAATACTGCCTTTCTGAGCCTAGGAATATTATTCTGGATAACATGTAACATAACCCATTAGAAGGTGGCATATAAAACAATTATAATCTCCAAATGTATATTTACTTCTAGACTTAGAAGGAGTTAATGCTATCACAATTATTGTATAAGGGTGATATGTTACTTAACTTTATAGATTTTTTTTATTGAACTTAAAAGTAAATAAGAATTTAGTCTGTTAAAATCACCTCTGTTTCACTTTTTTCCCTCTCTTTTCTCATTTTTTGCTGTCAATTTTAGAAATTTTACAAAGATATTTAGACAAAGGAACTATTTAGACAAATAGTATTGCCCTTCCTTCTTATTCTCAGTGGGCTTTTAGTCCTGACCACAATAATTAATATTATTTTTAAGGAAGACATTGGAAAATGATTTTTGGCTGGACTCCATGAGTAGAAAAGACTATGAAAAATGTTCCATCTGCTTATCCATCTGCCAGTAACATAGCAGCTTGTGATAGCTGATTATTGAGACTTGGCTTAAATGAAATTTGCCATGTTTTATTTATAAGATCTCAAGAAGAGAAAAATGAAGAGAAATGTATAGCTGAAGCTTTTCTCATTCTAAAAGGAATTGCCCTCTGTCACCATAATTAATATTTCTCTTTACTTTTTGAACTTGTTCATTCAGTCTGCTCTTGTTTCTATAAATGTGGTTCTTCAGATTTTCATGTTTAGATTTTTGTTATTTTTGGTCTCAGGGAATAAATATTCAACATCACCAATCATCAGGAAAATGCAAATCAAAACCACAGTGAGGTATCATCTCACCCTAGTTAGGATGTCTGTTATCAAAAAGACAAAAAATAAAGGCTGGCGAGGATGTGAAGGAGAGAGAATTCTTATATGGTTTATGGGAATGCAAACTAGTATAGCCACTGTGGAGAACAATATGGATATTTCTCAAAAAACTGCAAATAGAACTACCATATGATCCAGCAATCCCACTACTGGGAACTTATCCAAAGGAAAGGAAATCATTATGTCAAAGAGACATCTGTACTCATGTTTATTGCAGCACTATTCACAATAGTCAAGATATGGAATGAACCTAGATATTCAACAACAGATGAATGGATAAAGAAAATGTGGTATTTATATACAATGAAATACTATTCAGCCATAAAAAAGAATGAAATCCTATCATTTAAGACAACATGCATAGAACTCAAAGACATTATGTTAAGTGAAATAAGCCAGGAACAGAAAGTTAAGCACCATATGTCCTTACCCAAATGTGGAAGCTGAAAAAAAATCGATCTCATAAAAGTAAAAAGTAGAACAGAGGATACTGGAAGCTGGAAAGGTTAGGGAGAAGGGAGACGGGAGATTTTTGTTAAAGGACACAAAATTACGGCTAGATAGGAGGAATAAGTTCCAGTGTTCTGTAGCACTATAGGATGACTGTAGTTAACAATAATATATAGTTTCAAATAGCTAGAAGGAGGATATTGAACATACCCAACACAAAGAAATGATAAATGTTTGAGATGATTAAATGCTAATTACCCTGATCTGATCACAATACATTATATAGTATCAAAAATCTCTCTGTACCCCATGAATATGTGTAATTATTATGCCAATTAAAAAATAAAATTTATAGAAATCTTTCAGACCCTACCAAATACATTTGGTACATTTTATTTGGGGTGTCTTCATCAATTTTTTGCTGCCATAACAGAATGCCAGACTGGTTAATTTACAAACAATAGAAGTTTATTTAACTTGGTTTTGGAGGCTGGGAAGTCCAGGAGCGTGGTGCTGGCATCTGGTAAGGGTCATCCTATGGCAGAAGGGCAGAATGCAAGAGAAAAAAAAAATGGGACTGAACCTACTCTTCTATCAGGAGCTCACTCCTGTGACAACTAACCCATTCCTTCAATAACAGTATTAATCCATTTAGGAGGGCAGAGCCCTCATGACATAATCACCTCTTAAAGTTTCCACTTCTCAACATTGTTGCCTTGGAGATTGAGTTCCCAACTCATGAAATTTGTGAGAACATAGTCAAAACTACACAGCATAAGGAAAGACCTAAAATAAAAACCTGAGTTTACAATTGTCAATTGTAAGAGAGTTACAAACTTTATTGCCTTGGTCATTGCTTAAACAAACACTAAAAGCACAGTTTTAACATTGTAATAATAAAATTGGTCCTGGAAAACTTACTTATTTATGTGATTGCTGCTACGTCTAATAAAAATGGTGAAGAGTAATAAAAAAGTGTCCAGAAAATTTCTGGCACTTAAATAATCCCTTCCTCCTTCCCTTTTTCCTTTTCTTCTTTCCTATTAGGGAGGTGATATGATATAATTCAGTTAGGAGGAAGCTCGTAAAGCATTTGTAGTGCTCAGTGTACAGTTTTTCTGTTTCAAGTAATAATCAGAGATAAACTCCATGCTTTTTACAAATAATTTATAAGAATCACACTGTTTGTTTTTTTAGTGCTCTACAGCATCGAGCGGATGTGTCCTGCCTCTGGAAGCTAGCTGGGGATGCTTGCACCTGTCTTTATGCTGTCTCACCATCTAAAGTGAATGTTAATGTTTTAGGAGTCCTTCTAGGTCAGAAAGAAGGAAAACAAGTATTAAAGAAAAATGAGCTCCTCCACCTTGGAGGAAGGTAATTCGCAAAGATTGCCAGTTAATGACATTCAAATTGAATTAAGGCATTGTAGCAAAAAAACATAACATTCACTTTTATATTTCCATAGGTGCTATGGTCGTGCATTAAAACTGATGTCTACATCTAATACATGGTGTGATCTTGGAATTAATTATTATCGCCAAGCACAACATCTAGCAGAAACAGGCAGCAATATGAATGATCTTAAGGAGTTGCTGGAGAAATCTTTAAATGTATGGTTTAAATAATTGTTTTACAAACTTTTAAAAACACTAAGTGCTTTTCTCAAAGATGTTTTTGTCAAAGTAAATAGTTTTTTCACATAAAACCACATATATTGATATACATGCTGCCATTCCAAGAAATAAAAATTAATCTATTTAACTTCTTTTCAGTGTCTGAAAAAAGCTGTGAGACTTGACAGTAATAATCACTTATACTGGAATGCTCTTGGTGTGGTTGCCTGTTACAGTGGTGAGAATTAACACTTCAATATTTTTAGAAGATTGTGTATTTCAAACAAAGTTCAGTTTCATCAAGTTCTGTATTTTTCAGGTATTGGAAATTATGCCCTTGCTCAGCACTGTTTCATCAAATCAATCCAGTCAGAACAAATTGTAAGTATTCTATATGTCTATGAAAAAGAACTTCATAATTTAGAATTTCTAATTTTCTGAGACTTTCAAGTAGACAAGGGGCCTATTTTAAGAAAAAAATATATATGTTTTTTAGAATGCTGTTGCATGGACCAACTTGGGAGTGTTATACCTCACAAATGAAAATATTGAGGTAAATATATTGCCCGTCTGTCATATTTAAAACAAAGAATGTTTTCTATATTATTATCTCCTTAACAGCTTAGCTTCTTGGGGAGAAATGTTTTTGCATGTTGCTATCTAGTCAGTATGCTCTCCAGTATGCTAGTTAATTGATGTTATGCAATTTATGTCAAATAATGAATGTGTAAGATTTATTTTCCTTTTTCTGACCCTCAAGAAACTTCTGGTTTTATGATTATGTTGGTTTTTTTCATTTAGAGATTAAAACAATTCTATTCTGAATCAATTCAGCATTGTTTTAATCTGTACACATGTAAGAGAAGTCCTATGTAGAGTGTTGGAGATGGAGTGGATGATTGCAAGAGAGACAGTTAGTACTCTCTAGCAGCTTAAATTTAATCTTTGCTTGGGTGATTTACATTTTGGCTTTAGCAGGTATTAATCTCTTTAAATAGCAAGTGTAATTTGTCATACTTGAGCAGTTATACATTAGGCAATTAGAACTAAAGTGACTGGGATCATGTTTATAGGACATGTTTGGAATGTTTCCACAAATTTGTAGATAATACCATGTCTGAACTGTTTTGTGTTACAGCCAATATATTGAATTTTATCCCAAAAAGCTTTTGCACTATTCTCAAGGATACATTAAGTCACTGCAAAAAAAATTATAAATACATTGAAAGAAAATATTAATTTGGATTTTAAAATATGTGAGCATATTTTAAAAATTTAAATGAAGCAATGTCATAGTAAGCTATGGATGTGCTTTTATTGTGGCATGGGAGAATTGTTGCCCATGAACTTAAAAATAAGAAAAATAAGACTGTTTCCTGCCATACATAGATTGTTGAGAAAATAGTTTAAATAGTTATTTTTTGTAGCAGAAAAAAAAAGGCATGCAAGTTAATGTGTCCAAGTTAGGTATTTTTGAAGTTTCCTGATTGTTTAATGCAGAATTATGTTGTTGATCACTCCTTCTCTAGCAGAAGATGTAATACATGGCTAGGACTTCATTGGTTAAGACTTTATTAGTTGTGAGTTCTTATCCTCCCAGTTAAGCTAAAAGAAAGGGGAATAGATAGCCTTGTTTAATCACTGCCTTCAAACCTATGGCTAGCTGATGGATGCATGATTGGTTGTTTAAAAGTTCTGCAGACTATAAGGTAGACACCTATATTGCTCTTTTACTAGGGTTCAGAACTCCTAACCTGGGGAGAAATCTGTTGTACTCAGGAGTGTTCTAGAACTAAGTAGCAAAATTGCTTTAAGCATTGCTAATTATGCTTAAACAGTGAAATTTTGTGTTCATACATATTTATTGTGACAGGTTTGACTTACTCTCTTATTTTATGCTTTTTAAACATAAGCAGTTTAATAAGTTATAAAATGACTTGCTGTAATATTTTTTGCCTTTTTTTCCTAGCAAGCTCATGAAGCTTTCAAAATGGCCCAGTCCCTTGATCCATCTTATTTAATGTGCTGGATTGGACAAGTAAGATATATAACATATAGTTACTATAGTTATTAATAAACCTGTTGATATAAATAACTGACTGATATGCATAACAATGATAATAATGGTAATGAACAGCATTTGAAGTCTTACTTTGTGCCAGTCACTGTGCTTAGCTCTTTGTAGACACGATTTCAGTTAATCTATCATCAATTCTTTGAGATATGGTTGATGTTATACTCTCTTTATAGTTGTGGAAATAGAAACTCAGAGATCCTAAGTGTGATTCCTGAGGCTACATAGCTTGTAAGGATTTAACTCTGAGTTGGGGGGCCTTTGAACACTTACCAATCTGACATGCCTGTGCTGAAAAAGTAAACCCTGAACTCTATTGTTTAACTCACAATGTTTTTGCATGTTGCTATCTCGTCAGTATGCTCTCCAGTATGCTGGTTAATTGATATTATGCAATTTATGTCAAATAATTAATGTGTAAGATTTATTTTCCTTTTTCTGACCCTCAAGAAACTTCTCTCCTCCCCCAAATTTTGATTTTTGTACTGCCAAATAGTAATCAGGATACTTAGTTACTAGTTGCTTTGGTTCAGAGAGTAGGAGAATCACCCATATCAGAAAATTTTTAATTAGGATTTAGAGATCTTTCATTGTACTTTTGAGAGGGTCTAATTCTAGTTAATTGATGACGCAAGCAGAGATAGAAAGGCAAACTCCTGTTCCCATTCACTGTGGTAGCATCTGGGAGTAGTGGCATTACTGTGCTAACCTCTATGTCAGCATTGAACCCAAGGAGCCCAAGAACTTGCATTCTAACTGCTCGCAAGTGATGATTATGAGGCTGGTCCAAGGGACCTCACTTCGAGTAGTACTACTCTAGGTCAGTAGATCTTAGATGATTATCAGAATCACTTTTTAATTTTTATTTTAAAGGTATTTTTGGTTTTAAAAATAATTTATTTTAACAGTAACTGGTAGATTTAGTTAAAATAGTAACAATAGAAGTAAAAACTTAAGTTAACTTTGCTATTAAGCACAGCTAGTGAACCTTTGGTTCTTTTTTTTTTTTTTTTTTTTTTTGAGACGGAGTTTCGCTTTTGTTACCCAGGCTGGAGTGCAATGGCACGATCTTGGCTCACTGCAACCTCCGCCTCCTGGGTTCAGGCAATTCTCCTGCCTCAGCCTCCTGAGTAGCTGGGATTACAGGCATGCACCACCATGCCCAGCTAATTTTTTGTATTTTTAGTAGAGACGGGGTTTCACCATGTTGACCAGGATGGTCTCAATCTCTTGACCTTGTGATCCACCTGCCTCAGCCTCCCAAAGTGCTGGGATTACAGGCGTGAGCCACCAAGCCCGGCCACCTTTGGTTCTTCTAAACAGTTTCATTTATTATTATTGTTATTATTTTCTTTTAAACACATTAAGAGTCTGTTTTTTCCCCCCTTTTATAGGCTCTTATTGCTGAGACAATTGGAAGTTATGACACCATGGATCTCTTCAGGCACACTACAGAACTCAATATGCATGTAAGAATCTAAACATTCTTCTTGAAGATTCATTAATGAGAAAAGTATTATCCTTATTAAGGGAATGAATAGATATTTGGCTAGACATAGTGGCTTACACCTATAATCCCAGTGATTTGGGATGCCAAGGCAGGAGGATTGCTTGAGGCCAGCCTGGATAACATAGCAAGACCCTGTCTCTTAAAAAGTTTTTTTAAATTAGCCAGGCATGATGGTGTACATCTGTAGACCTAGCTACTCAGGAGGCTGAGGCAGGAGGATTGCTTCAGCCTTGGAGTTTCAGGTTATAGTGAGCTATGATCACACCACTACACTCCAGTCTGGGCAGCAGAGCAAGAGTCTGCCTCTAAGAAAAAGAAAATGAATAGATAGTGGTATTAGATGTTAATGACATCAGTTGTTTTTATTCTTTATTCTTTCTTAGAAACAGATTAGTTGTCTTGCATTAAAGAACTTCCATTTTTCTTTTTCCTACAGCTTTCAAGAGCTGGTGAAGAAATGACATTGAGATTTAATAGATACATATATTAATAGACTAGAAACTGAGACTCCAGGAAAAAAATAGACATGAGATAAGGAGTAGGCATGGTAGGCATTTCTAGATTATTATGAAAATGTTTTAGTATTTTGTTGTTGTTGTTGTTTTGGTTTGACCTTTGGCAATGGTGCTGAGGAAGGGAAAGTCAACCCATCAGGCGAGACTCTGTTTTCTGCATTTCATCCTATTTGATTCTTCTAGTTAGGATTGGAGCAAGTAATTTCAATATGTTCTTAGCTTTGTGTTTTATCATAATGACCCTGCCTTTTAAGGTACTTTAAGCAGTTGACTTACAGAAGACTGAGGTGGGATATTATTTATTGTATTGAAGTGCATTGTTTTATTTCTTATTTTAATTTTTATGGACATATTTATTATCCTATGTCGACTTGTTAACATTGTTTTTTTTTAAAGACTGAAGGAGCATTAGGTTATGCATATTGGGTCTGCACAACATTGCAAGATAAAAGCAACAGAGAAACAGAGCTGTATCAGTACAACATCCTCCAGATGAATGCTATTCCAGCAGCACAAGTTGTTTTGAATAAATACATAGGTAAGATACCTGGTACATAATAGCAAGATATTTGAATAACTATTGAAGTAATTTAGGTAATTTTTAAAATCAGTTCATTTCAAATTAAATAGTGGTGTTTTTTTTAGAAAGACATGAATTTGCTTTCTTTTTGCAATGGCAAAGCAGTCTTTACTTTGTAAATGTTAATAAAGGCTTTTGAAGAAAGATGAAAATTATTACCTATGATACAGGATAAAAGTAATTTCTCTGTTATAGTGGAGAGTATATTAGGCTTTAATACAGTCTTCACTATACACTAGAACAGTTACTGCTGTTCTATGTTTACTTTTTACTTTCTCTGCAGTCTTAGGCCAAGTATTTTACCTCCCTTAACTTCTGTTTACTCTTTGGGTAGTGGATATAACAATACCTGGATTGTAGAGTTGTGAGAACTAGATGAGATAATATAAATGAAGTGCTAAACCCAGTGTCTTTAGCTTCCCCACTTAACACCTAATTGTTCTTGAAGATATTGGAAAAATATGTTTAGGTTTAGGAAGTTGACAGAATGGTGAAGTTTTATTAACCATCTATTATAATTTCCTGTCTTTTAAAATAAAACTACTATTGGGTTTTAATCTCTACTCCACCACTTAGGAGCCTTGATTGAAACCTTGGGCATGCTACCAAAATTCTCAACAGGAAAGTATTGCTTAGTGCTTAAATAAGATGATTTGTACAAAATGTTATGCCGAGTGCCTGGCATATCCTAGATGCTCAAGAAATGTTAGTTTCATTAACTTTTGACAAAATACTGTTAAAGAAGCAAGGAGTTTAAGCAGGAATACTGAAAACAGTAAATATTGACAGTCAAATAATATAAAGAATAAGACAAATTGTGAAAAACTGGAGAGAAAATACCTCACTGTAGATATTGTGGGGATTGTGGCACTCTGCATGCATTTAGCCTGAGGCACTAGAGTAGACAATTAATTTACAAACATCAGCATTTGGGGGGGTTTGCCTTAGGGTGGGTATGGCATGTGAAAGCATGGATCTCCTCATGCTTATTTTGACTCAGTTTTGTTGACTCTTTCTTTTATGACTTTAAGGATTTTTCAAGAATAACTTTATGTGATTTTAACCTTAGTCATTGATCTTAGAACCTAACAGTCACGTAAGATATAGTTACACTGTACTTTGTTAAATAATTTAAAGGATTTGAAGGCTTACTTTCCACTACTACTTTTTTTTCTTTGATTTTTCCACTACTACTTTTAAGTAGATTAGATCAGATGTATTTCTTTTTCTACACTGTACCTTCATAGATATGTAATCACCCAACGGATTCACTTTGTCCACTGCCTAGACAAGGCCAATTTATCAAGATGAGAATTACAATAGAAAAAGAGTAATTCATTCAGAGCTGATTGTGCAGAGGACTAGAGTTTTATTATTACCAAAATCAGTCTCCCCAAGCGAGCATTTGGGGAATCAGCATTTCTAAGGATAATTTGGTGGATGGTTGTGGGCGGGCAGTGAGTCAGGAGTGCTGATTGGTTGAGTTGGAGATGAAATCATAGGGAGTTGAAGCTGTCCTCTAGCCCAGAGTCAGTTCCTGGGTAGTGGCCACAAGATCAGATGAGCCAGTTTATCAATCTGGGTGATGCCAGCTGATCCATCAAATGCAGGTTTTGCAAAACATCTCAAGCACATATCTTAGGTTTTAGAATAGTGATGTTATTCCCAGGAGCAATTTGGGGAGGTTTAGAATCTTGCAGCCTCCAGCTGCCTGATTCCTAAACCATAATTTCTAATCTTTTTTTTTTTTTTTGAGTTGGAGTTTCGCTCTTGTTACCCAAGCTGGAGTGCAATGGCGTGATCTTGGCTCACCGCAACCTCCGCCTCCTGGGTTCAAGCAATTCTCCTGCCTCAGCCTCCTGAGTAGCTGGGACTACAGGCGCGTGTCACCATGCCCAGCTACTTTTTTTTGTATTTTTAGTAGAGACGGGGTTTCACCATGTTGACCAGGATGGTCTCGATCTCTTGACCTCGTGATCCACCCGCCTCGGCCCCTCAAAGTGCTGGGATTATAGGCGTGAACCACCGCACCTGGCCATATTTCTAATCTTTTGACTAATTTGTTAGTCCTGCAAAGGCAGTCTAGTTCCCAGGCTAGAATGGGGTTTGTTTTGGGAGAGGGTTGCTGTCGTCTTTGTTTCAAACCAAGTTCCTCCCAAAGTTAGTGTAGCCTGTGCCCAGGAATGAACAAGGACAGCAGGGAGGTTAGAAGCAAGATGGACTTAGTTACATCAGATCTCTGTCACTGTCTGTTATAATTTTGAAATGGTTTCAGATACATGTTTTTTGACATTAAAATTTCAAAATACTGCACTGAAAGTACCAAACTTGTCTTCTGTTTATAGTGAACAGTGCTATTATTTTTTTTTTAAATGCATATATGTTGGAACAGAACCACCAAGAGAAATTATCGCTAAATTTAATCACAGTAAGGCTTAAGTGATTAGCCAAAGAACTGAATTTCCTTATAAATCTCATGACTGGTTTTAACAAGAACTATAATTTCAAGTTATTATACTTTTGGGCATAAAAATGTTTAAATTCTAAAATACAACTAGAAATTATATATAACTACTAAACATTATTCAGCAATTTAGAAGAGTTAATAAACTTTTTACTGACATATTGTATTCAAGATAAAATCATGCCACTCTTTTTAACAGTGTAAGTGATTTCAAGAGGTAATCTGGTATTTAAGATACTGAAAAAACTGAAAATAAAACTAATATTTTGTTAATACCTTCAGTATGCATATATAAAATGAAGATATTTCCCCGTTTCTAGAAAGAATTGAGAATTATGCTCCAGCTTTCACAATGTTGGGTTACTTAAATGAACATCTGCGACTGAAAAAGGAAGCAGCAAATGCATACCAAAGGTAAACTACACTTAATAGTGATAGATGCAGGAGGAAGAGGAGGGAGAGGATTCCTGGAGAATCTCTGACCTGTGCACTGGGAGAACGGGGTGAAGCCAGGGAAACAAGACCGTTTGCAAGCGGGGAGGAGCCTGGCCTCTTCAATTCTTGTGTGTGTGGCCTGGAATCAATCTGTGAGATGGGGCCTGATAACCATGAACCCCTCTCGCTTTGCTGAGGACTTTTTTCTTTTTCCTTTTCACCCAATAAATCCATTCCCTCACCCTTCAGTGTGTCTGCCTGCCTAACTTTTCCTGGTTGTGTGACAAGGACCTGGTTTTAGCTGAACTAAGGAGTAAAGTCCTATATCAATTGCAATGCAATCATTATCAGTTAACTTTTCAAATGTTTTACAAGAAACCTTGTCAGGTAAAAAATAATTGAGGTGTCCCAAATGCTTTGCCATATCCGTTTATGATTCTCTCCATAGTTCAGAGGAGTAATCACTAGATGGTACTGGAGCCTATGTAATCAAGAAATTATTTTCCCAGGTGTGTATGGAAAGAAGTAAATGAAGTGTATATGAAAAACCACTATTTTGCTTCTTTCAAAGCCAGCAAACTTACCAGTAAACTGTATAAATATGACAGACTGCAACAGTGAGCAAGATTTTTAAACAGAGAAAACTAGGCAGCTAGGGTATTCACAATTTTTTTTTTTTGGTACATATCATTATTATTGCAGATATTGTGAATCTAACATTGGTTACACCTTAGGCTTAAAATGGCATCTCCACAGTCACTTGGGCATGTACCACTTTCTTGACTGATCATTACTGCTGTTTCCTGCTTTAAACAAATATTTGATGGTTGAAACCACAAATTAGGCATAAATCGAAATGGGGTATAGTTTTTCATCTCTGTAATATTGTCTTTAGGCTTCTCTAGCAAATGCTTGGTTTTCATGCATTTCATCCTTTTTATCAGGGAGATAAAAAGCCTTTCTTGGCTATTTCTCTGGAGCCAGTCCTCTTTAAGTAGGAAAGAAAATAAAAACCGAGAATCTTATTAAATATTCTTTTTAGTCATTAAGACATTTTCCTGCTTTTCCATTGGGAACTGAGCATGAGAAAGAAATATGAGTTGTCAGCAAGTTATTTATTCCAATCCTCGAGGGACTTCTAATGGCTAGTCCCCTTCCCTCAACTTACTATTCTTTAAATATTTTTCTGTATGTACAAGCAAGGGCACATGAAAACATTCCATTTCCTGGCTTCCTAACTCAAACTACTAATATATAAATAGTTTCAAGAGTATTTTCTGTAAACTCCAAATATGTCAAAATTATAAACTGTGACATAGTCATTTCCCATATTTAGATTTTTGGAATATTTAGAACTTAAATGTAATAAATGATTTTACTTACTAAGAGGTCATTTAGATGTTATTTTCCTGACAGTCTAAAATCTAAATATAGTACTTTACTTGTACCAACTTAATAAAATGTGAATAAGCTATTATAACTTAGGACTAAAGAATTCATAGAATTAAATGAACAAAAAAATCTGTGGATTCAGCTAAAGAGAAAGGTAACAATGCTGTTGCACAGAGATAAATTAAAATACTTTTTTTTTTTAAGGGCAATTTTGTTGTTACAGACTGCAGAAGACCAAAATGCTTATAATGTTGCAGTAAGAAATTACGGCAGATTATTATGGTAAGCATAGATTTTCTCCGTTAATTCTCTCAATTGATTGTATTTTTCTGGTGAAAGCTATGGTACTGATGATATACTGACTAGTTCCCAGAGTAGTGGAACATGTAGGATGCATAATTTCCGTAGAAACAGGCTCTGTATGATAACTAACCTCAGTATGCTTTATATGGAGCAGATTTAGAACTCATGGTTTGTTGACTGAAGATGAGAACATTTGGAAGAGAGGTAGTAGATGTCTCTAATAGTAGAAGCCTAGTTAATTGAAAGGGGAATTAGATTTATTCTTATTTGTAATATATTCTTAAACTGAGGATGAACATTCGGGGTCCGGTAACCCCTTTGAAATAGTACACAGAAGTTGTTGCGTGAGTACCGTTTGGGGATGGAGAAGGATCTCCATCTTTCCTCAGTTTTTCGGAGACTTCTGACTCTAAAAAAGAATGAATGAAAGAAAGATAAAGAATCAAGTGTTTTAGAGGGTAGAACTAGGACCAGAGAATAGTAGTATTGTAAGAGGAAGGTTTTTGATTCAAGTTAAGGCAGCATTCCTCAAGTTTAGAGCTGCCCAAAAGTTGAATGGTCCAGTTTGAAAAACACTGTTAAAACAAAACTTTGATGTTTTAGGATTAGTGCTACATCTTTTAAGGAGGTACACGATAGACTTTAGGTAGCCAGTTATTTTCTTTTATAACTGTGTAACTGAATTATATCCAAAATTGGAAAATTGTGCTGTTCTGACAGCCTCTCCTTTCAATTATTTTAAACTGTTAATATTTAAAAGTTGAAAAAAAAAATTAAAAATTGATACAGCTGTCAGTTCCAAGGTTTTGTTGAAGCAGAGAATAGATACATTATATGGAATAAAATATTGTTCTTTTTAGTTTTGATGTTTTATATAATCTAAGTACTAATGTAAGTATTTTAGAAGAAAATATATACCTTCCATTGAAAGCAGATTATCTGTTTTTTTTTAAATTTTGTTTTTATTATGAAATGTATGAAATGTATGAACATGCAGTAAGTAATAGCATAATTTAATGAAAAGTCACTACTCAAATTATGTGTTACAATTCTGTCAGCTTGGTTCAGGTTACTTGTTCAAAGAAAAAGTTTCAGATAAATTTGTTGAAGCCCCCATATTCCCTTCTCTAGTTCCATTATTTTCTCCACAAAAGCATGCATATCTCAGAAGATAGTGTTCATTTAAAGAATATTTTTTAATATATATGTTATGTATCCATAAACAATCTAAGGTAGTCCTCTTTCCTTTATCAAAATTTGAGTATTGATTTTATAAATTCTTTCACCTTTATAAAATTTATTTAGAAGTGAAAGTTGCCTATATTTTTAGCCCTCATTCATATCCTCCAAGATTAAAAAGATTTTATAAAAAGATTTTCACAACACATGAAAAATAAAAACAGATTCAGGTTATAGTGATGGATACCAGAAAGAAGAATCTCAAATATATAATGTTTATCTTCAGATGATGACAGTTGAACTTATATATGTTTCTTTTATCTTTAGCAAAAACAAGTTATTTTTCTGTTATTAATAAGTATTGCCCTTTAGTATAACAGTTTATATCCCCCATTCCACTTCAAAAAAAAAAAAAAAAAAAACACCCAGTCTTCGCTCTTGTTGCCCAGGCTGGAGTGAAGTGGCGTGATCTCAGCTCACTGCAACCTCCACCTCCCGGGTTGAAAGTGATTCTCCTGCCTCAGCCTCCCCAGTAACTGGGATTACAGGCACCTGCCACCATGCCCAGCTAATTTGTGTATTTTTTTAGTAGAGTCAGGATTTCATCATGTTGGCCAGACTGGTCTCGAACTCCTGACCCCAAGTGGTCCGCCCGTCTCAGCTTCCCAAAGTGCTGGGATTACACGTGTGAGCCACCATGCCCAGTCTCCTCCCTCTTAAACACAAAAATGAATAATGTTTTGTTTATGGAATTTTAATGTGTCTCTATGCCCTCCAAAAAAGAAAAAAAAAAGTGCAAATAAACAGTTTACACAAAAGATAGGTTTGATTCTGACTAGGCATTTTATGACTTGTTAAGCTTGGCAAAGATGCTAGAACCATACTCATAGGTTAATATTTTACTAAGTAAAAGTGTCAGGCTTAAAAAAATTAGAGTTCCATATAAAAGTCAACTTGAAATTATTTTTATAGTTTGGAATTTTAATTACAGTTTATTTAAAAAAAGAGAGACACTTTGTAATTTACTAGAAATGATCATTTTCGCACGTAACTTGAAAGCAGCAAAATATGAAATTAAATCCCCCTAGTACATCCTGTTTGCAATATGCCTTCTATTTTAAATCCTTTCTACAGCTTTAACACTAATTTATTATAGCTTACTGAATTGCCACTATTAAAAAAGAAGTACACATGAAATTATCAAAACAAACAGCGTAATTTTTTTTTTCTTGACAGAGTCTTGCTCTGTCTTGCCCAGGCTGGAGTACAGTGGTGCGATCTCAGCTCACTGCAACTTCTGTCTCCCGAGTTCAAGCAGTTCTCCTGCCTCAGCTTCCTGAGTAGCTGAGATTATAGGCATGTGCCACCATGCCTGGCTAATTTTTGTATTTTTAGTAGAGACAGGGTTTCACTATGTTGGCCAGGCTGGTCTCGAACTCCTGACCTTGTGATTCACCTGCCTCGGCCTCCCAAAGTGCTGGAATTATAGGCGTGAGCCACTGTGCCTGTCCCAACTTAGTGTAATTATATCTCAGTAATTTGATGATACACGTCAGAATTACTTTTGATATTAAAAGTAAGTTGTGTTTTACTTCTTAGTTCCATTGGTGAATATGATAAAGCTATCCAGGCTTTTAAGTCAACACCCCTTGAAGAGTTAGAAGACATCACAGGTTTTGCATTGGCTTTATTCATGAAGGGGCTTTATAAAGAGAGCAGCAAAGGTAGGTATGTTGCTCTGAAGCTAAAGGACACGTCTTACTTTTCTAGAGTTGAGTTTAATCATGATAAGCATATATACAGAAAGATGTAATAATTAGATGGGATGGGGGTTGCAATGTTTATTAAAATCTGACTAGGAGTCAGGAGCGATACTAGGCACTTTTTATCTGTTACCTCATTTAGAATGTTATTATGATGAACAGTCTTTATAATAGTGTCATGAGCTAAGTGTTCATTATACAGATGAGGAAACTGAGGCCGAAGATCACTTGTGGCAGATGTGTGACTTGGCATTTGATAGCAAGTATTTACTACTTAGATGTTAATTTCTGATAAATGAAGACCTCAACCATTGCTGCTAATCGATTTTGATTTCTCCAAACCTGTTGAATGATGCATTTTCACATATATGAGCTTAGCCCACATGTGTAGAGAGCATTTAAGTATCTACTGCTTGATGAAGTTGCTGGGCTGCACATGGGAATTTTGGTGATACTCAGTGGCTCCAGGCCTCTGCTCTGGTCCAAGTTGGCTCTTAAAGACAGTGACCTAGATCCCTTATAGATTCTGAAAGTAGAAGTTAGAGATTGTCACGTAATAATCCTAATGATACTTCAGAATCACCTTGGAACAGTAAAAACAAGTTCGATTATTATAAATGTTTATTCTATCTGCTTGAGAACAGGAGAATACAAAGTTCTAACTGTATTTAGACCTTTCTGAAAAATGGGATTAGGAAAGGAAAAATCCCATGCTTCATCGATCAGGATGGCTTTTATATTGTTTTGTTTTCAATTTTATGTATCAGCCTATGAGAGAGCCTTGTCTATCGTTGAATTGGAGCAAGACAAAGCCCATGTCTTGACAGCTCTGGCAATAGCTGAATATAAACAAGGAAAAATGGATGCAGCCAAGACATTGCTATTTAAATGGTATGTATAGTTGACATCAGCACTTAACATGTCCAGATACTTAAATATTTGGGTTGAAATTTGGAGCAATGTAAAATGAAGTTCTTTTTTTTTTTTTTTTTTGGAGACGGAGTTTTGCTCTTGTTACCCAGGCTGGAGTGCAATGGCGCGATCTCGGCTCACGGCAACTTCCGCTTCCTGGGTTCAGGCAATTCTCCTGCCTCAGCCTCCTGAGTAGCTGGGGTTACAGGCATGCGCCACCATGCCCAGCTAATTTTTTGTATTTTTAGTAGAGACGGGGTTTCACCATGTTGACCAGGATGGTCTCGATCTCTTGACCTCATGATCCACCCGCCTCGGCCTCCCAAAGTGCTGGGATTACAGGCATGAGCCACCGCGCCCGGCCAAAATGAAGTTCTTAATATTTTGGGAACTTTTGGGTGAAAAAAGGGATTGGGCCCACCTGGTTCTGAATTGATAGTCACAGGTGGAGCTACAGATTGTGATTTAATTGTTAGCCCTGGATCTACTCAATCCTTCAAAACTGTCCTATACTCTGTTGCGTATTTGTTTTTTTAAAAAAGTAACTGATCACCTGATAAGTAGTATCTTAAAATTTTAATGAAGATAGTTATAATGAAACCTTGTTTTTTGGCTTCTTGGATTCCCAAAGAGAGATTTTTTTCTTTCCTTTTCAAGATAACCTGTTAAAAGGTTCATTTAAAGGTGAATCCTTTTAAAAATGTGTAACAAAACTTAAAACTATTTCTGTGTTTTTGGAATAAGTTAATAAAATAATGACCTGTGCTATTTTTGGCTACTTATATAGTATTTTTTAACTTCTTGAAGATTAGTTTTTTAGAAAATTGGCTTTAATCCTTTCATATGCAGTAGTGATTTATGTATGCTATTGAACAGTGGTCCTCACTGAGTGTTTTATTCGTATTTTTGAGTGGTACTAATCCTCATGGTACAGAGATATTCTCCCATTGCAAAAAGCTTATATCCTTACCTCCCACCCATTAAGTGCTAATATTAGCACTCCTCAGTCATTGTGACTACAACAAAAAAAAATTGCCTCTGTAACTACCCCATCTCCAAAGGTGAGGGGATGAGATGGTTATATAGTACTGGTTGAGAACCAGTTCTATAGGCTAAACTTCACATTTGTTCATTTGATGTGATGCCTTTGTCTTATCCTGTGTCATTACAGTCATTTCCTTATTGAATAAATAAGCAATTTTTTTCTTCCTCTTTGCTGGTTAGGAAAAACCAATCAATTTTAAAGAAAATCGTGTCACTTTCCATGGATATATCCTTATAACATGTATCTGTAGTTGTATATAACATGTTCCGAGAACTTAAATTTGCAAATGACTTGGTGACAAGAATCATAGATACTAATGATTACTGAAGTTATCAAGGGCAAAAGTAACCCCATATTAGAGGTGTTAGATTAGCCTTTGGTTACTGCTTAAGACAGTAAATGGAAGTGGGGAGAAAAAATAACAATATAATCTTTCCTTTTCTCCTTCTCCTTGTCACCAAGTCATTTGCAAAAACAAACAAACAACAAAAAAAAAAACCAAGAAAACCTTTATGCTTATGTTTTATGTTATTGGATCCAAGCCTAGATTTTTTGTTTTTTTCATGTTTCTTCCTTTGTTTTTGATTTTCTGCATGAGTTCATCCAAACTTGACACTACCAACTGCTTCCATCTCTACCCATTGACATTCTTTTGTTTGATCTTCTTTCTATCAAAAGTTCAGTTACTTAATCTATATTGCTGTTGTTTTGGCATTCATAGCTTGGGAACTGAGCAGTGTCCTAGACACTGATTTAAGGGGAATAGGATTAAGTTCATTATGTAAGGGGAAAAAATCTGGATATCAGCTTTACAGACTTTATGATAATAGGTAACCATGTGTAAAATCCCTAGAACATGGTAAAAAATAACATACAGGTATTGAGCATTTACCATGTTTGTCTAATACTAGAATGTAGTCATTTCAGTAATAATTTAGATTCTGTTTATTATTAAGTATTAAAGTAGGTAGTTTTTTTTCCTTTGAGCAAAGCACAAATTAGAATTTCTTTTTTTGTTATCGGTATTGAAATTTGTATTTTACTATATGCTTTTTTAGTTGTACCCGTTAGCAGTGTGGTTATTTGCTAGATGTGACACTGACATACTTCCATATTTGGATGCATATGTACTAACTCTTATTGTAAAAAGAGTTACTATGGATACTTTAAGCTATTTACTTCAGAGCTGCTTCAGAAAATTTATGATTTCATACCTGTTTTTCAAAATGAAATATAAAACTCCTCCTTCCAAAAATAGTCCAAAGACTTAGTGGTAGATGTGTGACATTTTATAATGTGATAAATATTTCTGTTATATTTCAATGAGCATTGTTTAAAACTTGGAACTGCTAAATTATTAGTTTATTTTTTACCTAAGGTCACTTAAATGAAAAGTGATTAAAATATATCTTTCCTACATTGACATCTACAAAACATCAGATATTACAGATGTTAGATTACATCTCAGTGTTAAATCTTCACTGATAGATGTACTTACTTAAATCATGAAAATTCTACTTAAACTGTAGAAGTGAATTGTGGACATACAAATGGTTATGCTATTTGGATAATGGCACTAGGCAGCATTTGTATAATAACTAATGGCAAACATTCATGGCTAATGATGTATAAAATAAAATATTCTTTGAGTAAAATATTCCTTTATTAATGTTATAGAAGGGGGGATACAAAAAGGAACTCACAGTTTGTACGACAGTGTCAAATATTATTTTGATTTTAGTATTTCCTATTTTGATTTATTTGCATCTTAAAAGAATATAATGACATTGTTTGATGAAGCTTAATTATGCTGGAATGTTTTAACCTGGTTTAATCCTCTGATAGGTAGTTGTGGATGTTGGGCACGAGAACTGAATAATCTTTGTCTGGAATGATACTACACTCCAGAATTTCCACTTCGGAGAATTCTCACTTCTAACTTGTGATCCTGGTAGAGCAAATTATTTTTCTAGCCTAGCGATGATCTAGAAGCAGAGGAATCCCAGTACCTTTTAAAAGTTATTATGTGGTTTTCTTTTAAAAAGCTCTTGTTTTTGGAAAGTAACATTTATGGGTACAACACCTGTTCATTATTTGCACGTAAAATGAAACCATTTAAAAAGTTGAGGTTTTTAAAAAAAATTCCTTTATTTTTATTACAGTATAAAATTCACAATAATTATTATAAGTTTCATTGTTACTGGAGAGCTAAGATTTTCTTTATTTAAATTAACAAGGATTCCTAAACATTAATGACTTTTCCTCCATAAGGCTAAGTCAGATTTTATAGTTGGAAGAGGAAAAAAAAGATGCTAGATGTTTATCTATGAAATGTAAATTCTTCTTATATTATAAAAATACTCATTTGGAGTACAGTTGATATAGAGACAATTTGTACTTGTTATGTAAAGTGCTGGTTTCAATACCATAGAGTAAATAAGACAAAGCTTTTTCAGAATGATAAAAATCATATTTTAATTGAAGAGTTTTTTTTATTATTCATACCTTCTAAGATTTTATTGAAACTCAACATTTCAGCAAAATTGTCCTAATTACTTACCTAACTACTGAAACTCAAAGAAACTAATTTATATTTGTTTCTAAAGCTTAGTGTATTAGTTTTCACACTGCTAAAGAAATACCCGAGACTGGGTAATTTACAGAGAAAAGAGGTTTAATTGGCTGAAGATTCTGCAGGCTGTACAGGAAGCATGGCAGCATCGGCTCTGGGGAAGCCTCAAGAAACTTATAATCATGGCAGGAAGTGAAGGGGAAGCAGGCATACCTTACATGACCAGAGCAGGAGGAAGACAGAGAGGGGAGGTGCTGCACACCAGATCACTTGAGAATTCACTATACAGTAAACCATTCACTATTCACTAAACCATTCATGAGAACTCAGCTTCATGATCCAATCACCTCCCACTAGGCCCCACCGCCAACAGTGGGGGATTGCAATTCAACATGAGATTTGGGCGGGGACACAGATCCAAACCATATAACTTAGATATAATGACCAGAAAATAAGTTTGGCTTTTGTTGCTCTGTGAAAGAGTCACTGGTGCTTTTAACTGCTTCAGACAATCAGGGAATTGCTATCTCTAAACACTAAGAAATTTGCTTTTATATTAATCTTAAAGTTGAGTTTAGTGAATCTTAATGTAAATTGCCTTTTATACTAAATAATGTTTAAATAGTTACAGATAAAGACTACTCTAGTCATAACTAATAGGTAATTTTAAAATATATTTACAGCTCTATCTTAAAGGAACCAACCACAGAAAGCCTTCAAGCCCTGTGTGCTCTAGGGTTGGCAATGCAGGATGCTACACTGTCAAAAGCAGCACTTAATGAGTTACTGAAGCACATCAAACACAAAGACAGTAATTATCAGAGATGCCTTCTTACATCAGCCATCTATGCACTCCAAGGCCGCGGTGTGGCAGTGCAAAGACAAGCATCTAAAGCTGTTCACAGGTAAATTCTGTATTTGTGAACTTGGAACCTAATTATATTTGATACGGTTGCATTTGACATTTGGACTTTATTAAGACTATAAAATAAGGTAAGCATATACATTTGAAAACCAAACCTGGCTTTATGAAATTTTACACAGGACCAGGTAACTGACCATATATATTATTTTACTATAAATATTTTTTTAAAAATTCAATTGCTAAGTTTGGCCTGTAGTCAATTTAAGGCCCAAACTTTGTTTTGCTATTAAAGCTCTTAATTCCCAAGTTTGTAATATTCTTAGTCTGTTGTCTGGTACTGTCTAGATTGTTGGCTTTAGTAATTTTCAGCCATTTAAACATTCATTAATTTCTTCAAAATTTGAAAAAGAAAGCTGTCATTAGCAGCAGTGGTTAATTATTCTATTTTATTTTCAGCAGTAAAGTGTCGTGTCTGTAGTTTCTTTTCCTTTCATAGTTTATTTTTATAAATCTTTGCTGGTTTTTTTTTAATTGTTATTTATAGCTTAGTGCTTATGTCATTTTCATTACTAGTCATTTTCCTGCCATGCAATATTATTTATCCTATAATTTTTAGGATAAATTTCCTTAACTTTTCTTTAAGGAAATTTAGTACACTGTGTTCAAACACAAGGAGATTATAATCATTCATTGTTGATTTTTTTCTTCTTATTTTCATGAAGACTATTGGTGTATATAGGTGATATAAAGTATGTCTTCAACCAGACATGCACAATTAATATGAACTTCGTTTAGATGTCTAAAAGGTTTTAAACTTAATAAATTGTTGGTTGGTTGTACATTTTGTAGTTAAAGTAACTTGTCCTTAAGCCTGCTGCTTTTGCTAATCTCTTTAGTAACCCTGGTGACCCTGCTCTTTGGTCTCTGTTGTCTCGAGTTGTTGCTCAGTATGCTCAACGAAATGCAAAGGTAAAGAAATGTTTGTTTCCAATTCTAGCAAAAAGATAAACTGACTTGTGATGTGGTAAATACGATCATTTTAAACTATGGCATTATTTTTCTGAAAGATAATTTACACAATGAAGAGAGTTCTGTTATTAACTAAATTCTCCAGTAGTCATTCAACAAATATTATACTGAGTTTTTTCCATGTACAGTTGCACTGTTCTAGATGTTGTGGGAGCTACAAAGAAGTAGAAAGATCTTTTTGAACACATACAGATTATGTTAATGATGTGGGATAAAGTAATGTAACATTGCCGTATGGTAAGCATTAGCTATGTGTTTTTGAATCCCAAAAGATAATTTTATTTAAAATCTTCTTAAAGATAAGGCAGTAAGAACTAGAACACTGCTGTATACAAAAATGTAATTATAAACATGAAGTCATTGACATTCTATAAAGCATTATATACTGTATTTTAGTTTGTAACAGCCAGATATTTTCAGGAGTTTGTATTCTATTAACTTTTGTGGTTAATGTATCCTCTCCGTAGTTCAATTCCCTAGTTGGTAAACATAATAGTAATAGCTAATGTTTTGAACACATATCACACTAATAATTCCAAAATCTGAAATCTGTGAGACCCACAGAGTTGTTTGAAGTCTATGAGTCTTGTTCATTATTTTTACTGATTTTCATTCTTGGTGGCTTTGTTTCTTTGTTTACCCAGTTGTGTGTACTTTGAAAATTATTTGTAGGAATAATTTGAGGCCTAGAATTAAGGTATCTTTCTATAGAAATAATTTGTACTTGCTTCTGCTGGGTGCTTGGGCGGTCCACCAATGTGGGACTATGTTATACAAAGTTTAGAACTTAGGAGTTTTGGACCAACCAGGCAACTTTATGCCTGGGTTGCTAGTTATTGAGACTTGGCTTAGTTCTAATTCACCCTGAACCTTAGGGTTTGGACTTTTGGGGTTTCAGCTTATTCTGATGTGGGTTTCCTCTATACTCCCCTCCTTGTGTGAACCTGGGCCTTAATTTTTGTCCTACTAGCCCATACATCCTTCAGGGTTAAAATTAAAATTTGTTAGCATCTGAGCTGGGTGCGGTGGCTCACGCCAGTAATCCCAGCACTTTGGGAAGCCGAGGCAGGCGAATTACCTCAGGTCAGGAGTTCGTGACCATCCTGGCTAACATGATGAAACCCTGTCTCTACTAAAAATACAAAAATTAGCTAGGCATGGTGGCACATGCCTGTAGTCCCAGCTACTCAGGAGGCTGAGGCAGGAGAATTGCTTGAACCCGGGAGGTGGAGGTTGCAGTTAGCCGAGATCATGCCATTGCACTCCAGCCTGGGTGACAGAACAAGATTCCATCTTAAAAAAAAAAATTTGTTGCCATTTGCAAATGGCAGAAGCAGCTTCCCTGCTTACTTGTATCTCTAAATTTCAGTTTTCTCTTTCAGTTATGGCTTGGCAAGTCCTTAATATCTTGTCAGTTATTCAGTGTGTTTAAGAATACATTTTTAAAATGTTTTATCTCAATGCTTTTCAAACTTTAATGTGCAATTGAAGTCACCTGGTGATCTTGTGAAAATGCAGATTCTAATTTTGTAGACCTGAGGTGGGACCCAATATTCTGCACATCTAACAACCTCTTAGAGAGTGTGGATGCTGCAGATGCACAAGCCACAGTTTGGGCAGCAGGGTTTTATTTCACATTTTTAGTTATTGTTAGTGAGTGAGTTGACTCAAAGAACCTGAAAGAACATTGTTATTAGACTCCAAAATTACCTGAATGAAGTGCTTTATTATGTGTTAGCTATCAGCATTTTTATAATCTCAACAACCGTATGAAGTAGCTGCAATTATTTAAAGTTACAGATTTCAAATTGACCTAATGAAAACTCTGTGATGCTACATATATTTTTCTTATTTTTAGTGTCGAGTTGATTATTGAAGCAATGATGAGCTTCGCGGTGCTAGAGTATGGAAGTTTTAAAAATAATATGTATTTTCATGTAGTAAACCATGTTAATCTTTGTGATCGCTCTCTTCCAGTCTTTATAATCTTTTATATTGTTAGAAAATGTATACATTTCGTTGGTAACATTATATAACTTTTGAACCTTCAAATGAATATTCTGAAAGTAGAGTTGGTCACAGTAGAAAAGATATCCTTTCACGAGAATATTAGTCTTTTCAAACAGTAATAATAAGTTGATACTTTTAAGAAGTTTAGGAGTTATAAATGTGATAAAACTGAACCTTTCCAATGATTTAGTGGCAAGGTCTTATCAATCTTAATTTTTACTTTTTCATGAAAGTTTTTGCATGTGTATAAATCATCAACATTTTCTGTTCTAGGGAGGTGTTGTAGCAGGAAATGTGGCTCATATTCTGGACTCAAATCACGGAAAGGTTAGTTTGCCATAGTACAAAGGAAATGTTGAATTTATTAAATAATATTGATGAAAGAGTAATAATTTTCATAGCCTTAGGGATCATATCATATCAAATAGAGTCTTTTTAGTCAGTTTGAAAGAGAGGGAGCTATTAGGAAAATTGGCTAACATACTTCTTTTCTCTTATGTAGAAGGCATTACTGTACACTACAGTAAATCAGTTGGCTATGGGAAGCAGTTCAGCAGAAGATGAAAAAAATATTGCACTAAAGACCATTCAGAAGGCAGCTCTCCTTTCTCCAGGTGCATATACTATCTACTTCATTAATTCCAATTTTTCTTTTCTAAATACATATTTTTTTAAATGGGGGCAAAATCTTACACACGATATATATTTTATTGACATTATTTGTACCAGACAAAAATGTACATAATTTAGATCTACAACAGGAGTTTGGGTGATTAAAGTGTTATGCACTATTTAAGTGTTTAATACAATTTATAATACTATCAGAAATGACTTTTAAAAATTGATGTATCATAGATTCACATAATTTCAAGGTGCATGTGATAATTCAGTACATTTATATTTACTAATTTAGATTCTGTCAATCTTGCATTCATTTGTGGTTTATGGGAGCAAAGTTTATATTTCCCTGAAATAAGACAAAAGGGAATTTTAAGAAAATATTTCAAGATTTTGAATATTATTTGATTATCTGCTTTTGGCTACTGATAAGAGAGTATCAATTATGGAAAGAGGCCTAAAGGAATGTCTTCTCAATGATACTTTATCACCTGTACTGAAAGTCTGAACTATACACATATTTTCAAGGAACAATTTTAAACGATTTCCATTTTGCATCAATATGGCTTAGAGAGTTTTGCCTATAGCTACTAAATTATTTAACAAACATATTTAGATAGTTTTATGTGTGGTCAGCTTCTTGAAGGATGGTGATGTATCTTCTGTGGTAACTGTTAGAAATGTCACAGTTATGGCCTCACCTGAGCTAATTGTGTCGTATGTAGGCTGTTGATCACAGAGGTACTGAGGATTGTCACTTAAGCATGCTTCCATTACTGCTGTTGGAAAATGCCATAGAAGACTGCAATGTCTAGCAATATAGGGTTATAAGGTATATTTTTACACAATATAGTATTATTTTAAATACTATTAAATTTATTCCCCTTCAACTCTTCAAATGTGTTAGATCAGAATGCTGTTGCTTTTGGCTAAGCACTGTTGGGAAAGAACAAGTTCAATATTATCTTCACAAATAATTGCAAAGATCCTCATTAAGCTGTAAAATATCTAACATTTCAGGGATTATTTTGTAAACTAATTTAAAAAATCAATATTCTGTTATCTTTTCTTTCATTTTGACATAGAACAGAAAGAGACTAAACATTTTGATTTGTCTATGTTATATATGTATATATTGGTAAGTTTTTTATTTTTGGAGTTCTCAAGTAAATATTAGATAGAACTTACTCTCAAGAATTCTTATTGTGGATCCAGAATGATAAAAGATCTGTTAGCTTTTGATTGTGTAAGGACATAAACTTTAGAAAGGTGAGACTGCCCAGATAAGGTCCTCTCTAATGATCTCTGATGTTCCCAGATTATCTAGATAAATACATACTCAAGGAAGCAGAGACACTTAAAACAGTGACTGAGTGGTAAAGATGAGTGCCTGTTTGAGACTTGTCCTTAGAGTCCAATGAAAATGAATATAATTGTAGTTATGTGTAGTGGCTGTACCCCTAGTCCTTGTAGATCTTTAGATGAACAAAGTACAGTTTTCATAGATGCTATTCCAGGGAGTCTTGTCAGGAATATAAAGATAATTCCAAGAATTTAGAATTGAATGGAAAAAAAATCCGATTTCTGCTAGATTAGTGCTTCTGTGATACTAAGAGGTATTTTTGGCAAGCTGTATTTTAAAATTTTTACGTTTGTTGTTTATATATTATCTTAGAGTCACTTTATGGGGAATTCGGGTTGATGATTATCTATGGAAGAGTTCATGGAAACAGTAACTATTTTGTGTTGTGATAGAAGAAATTGCTGCCAACCATTGTCCATTCTCCCACCAGAAATCCAAACTATGTAATACTGTAAGATCCCTAAAGAGGCTATCCCCTTAATCTTAGGATTAATTTAATATTCAGAGATTGAGTCCACTTCTGTTGGAATCATAGAATTTAAGACCCTATGGCACCTCAGCTATTATCTGAGTTGTCTTGTTTTATAGGAAAATGAATCCTAAAGGAAGAACTACCACACGTTAATTAGTGGCATTGCTAGACCTGAAACCCAGATCTAAGGCTGTCATGTGCCTTTCTCTATATAGTTCATCATAAATTCTAGAAAATGGTCCCCATTTGTTTATTTTGGAATTTGATTATGTCTGTGCTACTTAAAATAAGATAGTCATTATTTGGAGCAGAAATTGTTTCATAATATGGAGGTATCTATTTAACTTTTTGTAAAAATATTTGATCTGCATAAAATTTTAATGATTCTTGTAATTTTGTTGATTTTTTACTTTTAGCAGTAATACCGGTCACCTATAACTGAAGTAGATATATATTTCAGACATTTGATAGAAAACATATATTGGGTGGGGTGGTCAGATAAGAAAAAATAGAAAACTAAAGCTAAAAAGTATGATTAAGTGACTACATTTTTAACTAGTACCCGCTTGTGAGAATTTAAAAGCATTCATTTGTTTTTTAAGCCTCGCAGGACTAAAATATTAACATGTTGAAGTGAATGGCAAAGTAAGATATATAAAAATAAATGACCAAACAGATGAAAAGAAAAAAAACTTGTAAATGCCAAATCTCCTTCATTTTTTTTTCACAATTAACTTTCTTAAATAGAGAAGTCTTTATGCATAATCTTTTCTATGCATAAAAAGTTTTCCTTCCAACTCACTACTATTGGACTTTCCTCCTTCTCCCTCCCCTGAAGCTGCTGTCAAGGTTGAAGGAAAGAAGGGAGGATCAAATGAATGAAGGATATGTAATCATATAAATGCTTCACTTGGAATGATGAAATGACTTTCACACTTGCCTGTTAGAATATAGTTTAAATCGTAAGCCATTCCTTTGGCTTAAACTTTTCTTAAGAACTGGAAAATTGTGTTATCTTCCTTGTCCTAGGACAGAGTCTTTAAAACAATGATTACTAAGTGATGAAGGTGAGTGAGACTTGTCCTTGTTGTCCAGTGAAAGTGAATCTAATTGCCCTTTCCACAGTAATACAGCACTCTAGGCAGCTGAGCTAACCAGCCATGAAAGAAGAACTTAATAGGATGTTTCTCATTCTCTGATATGTTTGGAAAAATTGGCAAATCTCTAAAGATGAATGTAGCAGTGTGTCTCTGAAAACAAGTGCAATTTAATTTTCCTTTGAAAAAGTGAAATTGTTTTTTAATACAATTTTTTTAAACGTGTAAACTCTTATTCTCATTTTTGATAGTTTTTCAGCAACATGTTGATTTTAACAACTTACTACTGTGTATTTCCTGTTTTTAGGTGACCCTGCTATCTGGGCTGGGCTAATGGCAGCCTATCATGCTGATGATAAACTGGCCCTGGTAAACAACACTCAGCCAAAGAGGATGGATTTATACTTGGCACTGTTATCTGCTGTTATTGCTTCAAGTAAGTTTTAAAAAGCATCTGTATACATGATTTAATTCAGATTTCTTGAATGGTTAAATCAGGAACGCAAACAGCTTCAGCATATATTGTTATAAAAATATATTCATTGAAAATCCATACATAGTATAATATTTGTACAGATGTTTGATAAGCATATATATTTTTTTCTCTTCTAGATAGCTTAAAAGCCCAGTAGGTTCTGTTAGCTGGAATCTCTTTTTTGTAGCATTTACTTACTTTGAGACTTTACCAGCATTTTAGGATAGAGGTGACCTGGAAAGAGTCCTTTGCTGAAACCAGCATTGAAATTGTCCTGTGATTCCTCCTGGGAATCTTGGTCAGAGTAAGCTGTTAATCTTATCAGATTTACTGAACGTTGTTTTGTAAGTCTATAAATTTCTTCATTGAAAAGTAACATAGATTAACCTACTTACATTAATAAGTAGATTAGCCTACTTTTGTCTTGGGACATTAGCTTTTCACTAAATTAATTTTAGGTTATTAATCATTTTTTTAGTAAATGTTAAGCATCATTACTGCCTGTCTTTTTGACCACCAGGACAAATTAAGTAGGCTTTTGTTTAATAGTATTAGATTACAGAGTCTTTTATAAGATTGAAATATTTTAATAAAATGAATTTATTAAGTAGTAAATCAGAAATACCTATAACATACTTATTGTTAAGCCATGTTCTTCAGATTACAAGAAAGAACAGTCTACCTATTTTTAGTTTTTATTCACATTGACAATCTCTGACTTTCATTGGTATGTTTAGACTGTAGGTGTATGAAGTGATGGTTGATATAACTGGATTAGTATCTATCATATATTTTACCATTTTCTATTTGTTGCCCCATTCTTTGTTTCTGTCTTTGTCCAACTATTTTTCTGTGTTTTATAGTGTTAGTTATGCCTTTCATATGATGCTATTTTCTCTTCTTTGTTAGCATGTCAATTATATTTCCTTTTCTACTTTTTTTTACTGGTTGCCCTTTTTTACTGGTTGCAATATACATTTACAAGTAATCCAACTCCATTTTCAACTAACACTATACTACTTAATGGATGGTGCAAATCCTTATAACATAACAAGCCTAATTATTGTCCTTTATGTCATTGCTCTTTTGCTTACAGATAAACATCCACACACACATAAGCACATATAATCAAATATGTTGTTGCTATCATTATTTTAGTTTTTTTTTTTTTAAGAGATGGGGTCTTGCTATGTTGCCCAGACTGGCCTCAAACTTCTGGGCTCAAGTAATACTACCCGCTCAGCCTCCCAAGTCAAAGATACACTTTTTTTTTTTTTTTTTTAGAGATGAGGTCTTGCTATGTTGCCCAGGCTGGTCTCAAACTCCTGAGCTCAAGCAATCCTCTTGTTTTGGCCTCCCAAATATTGGGATTACAGGTGTGAGCCACCACATCGAGCCTATATAGGTGAGATTAGTTTCTTATAGGCAGCATAGGTTAGGTAATTTTTTTTTTAACCATTCAGCCAATCTCTGTATTTTCAATGGAAAATTTAATTCATTTGCATTCAAGGTTACCATTGATATGTGATGCCTTATTTCTGTTGTTTAATTAATTGATTTTTTGTGTATTCTTTATTTCTTTCTCTCTTTATTGTATGTTACTGCATTTTGGTGGTTTTCTTTATTGGTACCATCTGTTTCCTTTCTCTTCTTCATTTGTATAATTGCTTTACCAGTGAGTTTTTACTTTTGTATGTTTTCCTGATGGTAAATGTTGTCTGTTCTCTTTCAAGTTCAGATTCCATTAAGCATTTCTTGTAGGACTGATCTAGTAGTGATATTCAGCTTTTACTTGTCTGGGAAAACTTTATTTTTCTCTCATTTATGAAGGATAACTTGGCTGGATATAGTGTCCTTGACTGAAAGTTCTTTTTGTTTTCAGAAGTTTGGATATATTATCTTATTCTCTACTGGCCTGTAAGGTTTCTGCTGACAAATCTGCTGTTAGTCGGATGGGTGTTCATTTATAAGTAGTATGCGTTTTTCTGGCTATTTTTAGTATTCTCTTTTTGTCTTTGACTGTTGACAAGTTAACTATAGTGTAACATGGAGAACATCTTTTGGAATTGTATATAATTGTGGATCTCTAAGCTTTCTCATGTTTTCAGATGCCTAAATCTCTTGCTAGAATTGGGATATTATCATCTATTATTTTGTTAAATAGTTTTTCTAAATGAAATAATTATGTTTTCTTTTTGCCTTCTAGGATACTGAAAATTTAAATATGTGGTTGCTTTATGGTGTCCTATATGTCATGTGGGCTTTGCTTATTCTTTTGTATTTTTGTCTTACTAGGTAATTTAAAGACCTGTCTTCAAGTTCTGAGGCTCTTCTGCTTGATCTAGTCTATTGTTGAAGTTTTCAGATGTATTTTATTTATTCAATGAATTCCTCAGTTCTAGAATTTCTGTTTGGTTATTTCTTATGACAACTATCTCTTTGTTAAATTTTTCATTAGTATCCTAAATTACTTTTTCCAATTTCTTTGTACTGGTTTTTAGTATTCTCTTGTATCTTACTGAGCTGCTTTATTATCAGTATTTTGAATTTTCCCCCAGGATTTCATAAACTTCTTTTTGATTCAGATCTGTTGCTATAGAATTATTCTGTTCCTTTGAAGGTATATATTTCATTGCTTTTTCTTGTTTTTTTTGTCTTACATTGATATATGCACATCTAGTTTAATAGTCACTTCCAATTTTTGTGTTTTTTTGGTAGGGGAGCAATTTTTCCTGAAGATGTATCCATGGTGTTGTTTGGGTAGGTCACTTTGGCTTTGATTCTGAGTGTAGTCTCTGATTTCTTTGGTTGTAGGCAGCATCCATGGTATTTGTGGTTTTTTTGGTGTGTTAGGATATATTTGTTAATTGTAGGCTTAGTGAAGTTTTGGTGGGGACTGGGATGCCAGGTAGGCCAGTCTTTGGGCCCCAGTGGTGGCAGCAGTGGGCTAAGCATGCCTGCCCTTGGATGCCAGAGCAGTGTACAGTGACACTGGTGTTAGTGGGTTTAGGCAGGCCCATTCTTGTGCCTTTATAGATGGATTGCTCAGGTGCCAGGAATGGCAGCATTGGTGTGTTAGTCAGGGTTCTCTTAGAGGGACAGAACTAATACAGAAAAGAACTAATATATATAAAAGGGAGTTTATTAAGTATTAGCTTACATGATCACAAGGTCCCACAATAGGCTTTCTGCAAGCTGAGGAGCAAGGAAAGCCAGTCCCAGTCCCGAAACTGAAGAACTTGGAGTCTGATGTTTGAAGGCAGGAAGCATACAGCATGGGAGAAAGCTATAGGCTGGGAGGCTGGGCCTGTCTCTCATTTTCATGTTTTTCTGCCTGCTTTATATTCTCTGAAAGCTGATTATATTGTGCCCACCAGATTAAAGGTGGATCTGCCTTCCCCAGCCCACTGACTCACATATTAATCTCTTTTGGCAACACCACACAGACACACCCAGGATTAATACTTGGTGTCCCTCAATCCAATCAAGTTGACACTCAGTATTCACCATCACAATTAGGCTGGGTGGGTGGGTGTGTTCTTGAATCCCTGGGCAGCAGGTGTGGTTTGATTGATGGCAGTAGCACTGGGACAGCCTTCTGGGACCCAAGCCATCCACACGCATTGGTGGTGGCTGCAATGCACCAGTGGCTGGTGAGTGCACCAGTCCCCAGGCCCATACGTGGTACATGTGGGTGAGTGCCAGCTGCAGTGTTAGCAGCACATTGGAAGGGCCCAACCTCAGATCCCAGAGGAGTGCTCAAATGCTAATGGTGGTGGTCTGAGCTGGGCAATCCCCAGGCCCCAGGAGGGCATGCTTGGGTACTCTGGGGAGTGGAGCCAGGCCAGGTAGACCTGTCCTTAGGCTCCCTGGGGGTGCATGCAGGCCTTGGCTGTGATAGACAGGTGCAGAATGATGCCAGGCTGCCAGAAAATGCTTTGTTGGGAGCAGCAGCTGCTGCATTGTGACCCTGCAACTAGGTAGAGTGGGGTTGCTTTCAGTGTGAGCAGACATAGGCAGCTGGGGGTGGGGGTTGCAGTCTTCAGTCATGCCTCAGCTCTGCTGTATTCCAGTGCAGTGGTAGCTGCAGGGCAGTGGAATTTGTTCCTCAAGGTACTTGAATATTCATGGCTACTCCTTACCAGCAGCTCATGGTGGCTGACAGTGGCTCTCACCTCAGCCCCAATATATTCCCTCAACTCCACTGATATTTCCTGCCCACAGCCACTGCTGCTGGTATATAATCAGTGTACATTGCTCTAGTAGATAATCAGCAGCAGTGGCTGTGGTCAGGGAATATCAGTGGAGCTTCAGGGCTGTGGAGATACAGGTGCTCTTGGACTGTGTGGCAAGACACAGCCTGGTAGAGGGCTGGGCTCTCAAAATAGTGCCGCACTCCACCTTCTTAGGACTCAGGGGTTTGTGGGACTCAATGTGAGCTCCCACTTTGGACCGGTGCCATTATTGTGTGCTTCCCTATGTTAGTTTTAGGGACTGCAAGGGTCACAGGGCTGTCTTGTGACTAGAATTATCCGAGTCTATGGCAGGAATGTAGACTGTTAGGGGACTCTTACTTATCCTTTCCCTGCATTTCAGGAGCCTTTCTAGGCTCCTAGCTGATCCCAGCTGAGCATACTAAGCCACTCCCCTCTCCTTCCTTGCTTTTGATGTTTCCTATCACTTTTCTGTTGAGTTCCAGTGTGCTTTCTTAGATAATATATTTGAAGTACGATTATCTACTTTCTGTTTGGTTCCTTTCCATGGACGAGGCGAATACCAAATGCATCTAATCAGCTATCTTGAAGGCAACACTTACTAATGAATTTTACCAAGTATTTAAGGAAAAATAATACCAATTCTACTCAAATTCTTTCAGAAAATCTAAGATAATAATACCTCTGACATCTTCTATGAGGCCAGCATTACCCTAATACCAAAACCAGGCAAAGAACTACATTGCTTGTGTACGTATATGGAGAAATTCATAACAAAACTAGCAATTCAAATCCAACAATACATAAAAATGATCATAATACATCATGATCAATTATGGTTTACCCCAGGAATGCAAAGTTGATGTAACGTTTGAAAATGAATGTAATTTGCCATATTACCACCTTTGAAAGATGCCAAAGGGTTTATACTACATAATTCCACTTAGATGAAATTTGTGGAAATGCAAATTGGTCTACGTGACAGAAAACACATTAGGAGCTGACTGGGGACAGAGGCCAAGGAAGGGAGTACGGAGTAGGTTGGGGACAAAAGTGATTACAAAGCGGCAAGAGGAAAATTTTGATAATGTTGAATATGTTCATTATCTGGATTGTGATGATGGTTTACTGATATACATGTCAAATTTCATCAAATTTTACAGTTTGGAAATATGCAGCTTATTTTACATTCATTATATCACAGTAAATCTTTACATGTTTTCAACAAATTATTTTATTGTTTCTTTAGAAGTCACAGTTATATGAGGCTTTGAATTATTTACCACAAATACTGCCATGAAACTTCTCAGATACCTGCGTCTTGTCAGGATAGTCTATGGTACATGTAGCACATTAACTTTTAAAAATTGTGGGTGGATGATAAGTCTAATGGCAATTTTTTAGGAACCAGTTACTCCTCTGAGAGCACATTATAAATTGCAGAAGAAAGTAACATTGGCATTTTTTGTTTACAGTTAAAGACAAAAAATTCTTTGAAAATTACAACCAGTCTCTTGAAAAGTGGTCTCTCTCACAAGCTGTCACTGGTCTAATAGACACAGGAAGAATATCTGAAGCTGAAACTCTCTGCACAAAGGTATTATTATGGTGTGTGCATTGGAATTCATGGATTCTTATCTCACTTGGAAAATAAATTCAAAAATGGAATGTGTGAGGCCAGACGTGGTGGGTCACTCCTGTATTCCTGGAACTTTGGGAGATTGAGATGGGAGGATCACTTGAAGCCAGGAGTTTGAGACCAGCCTGGGCAACAAAGTGAGAGGCTGTCTCTACAAAAAATTACAAAGTTGGCTGGGCCTAGTGATGTATGCCTGTAGTTTCTGCTACTTGAGAGGCTGAGGCAGGAGAATTGCTTGAGCCCAGGAATTTGAGGTTGTGGTGAGCCATGATTGTGACACTCCAGCCTGGGAAACAGAGCAAGGCCCTGTCTCAAAAAAAAAAAAAAAAAAAAGGGAAAGCATGTTATTTAAAGAACATGTAGTAGCATGTAGTAGTGGTGATGACAATTATGATGATAACAACTAAAATTTACTGATTACTGTACTTGCCACAAACCAGTCACTGCATTTAGCATTTTGTATTTGAACTTCACAACAATCTTAGGATATAGGTATTTATTATTATCCTCATTTTTACAGATGAGAAAAACTAAGGGTTTAAAGAGGATAAGTAACGTGCACAGGAGCTCACAATTAGGAATGGATAGAGTTGTGATTTAAACTCACATTTGTCTGACTCTAGGATTCAAGCTCTTATTATAGGTCTTTAAAAAATTTTTTTTATTTGTTTTTGGATACCATTAGAGAGGCAGCATTTTCCTTTGATTTCTGATTGCTTCCTTCTTAATGCTATATTTTCCAATATCTCTTCAGTTTTCCAAAGTTCTGAATCACATAGAATGACTGCGGAAATTGTCAAGTGGGTGACTGGAACCTACTCGGTAGTCTGTTTTTACATGTCAGGATTATAGAGCTCTATGCTTCAGGCTTTGTGAATAAATGTGTAGTACCTTGCCTAGAACATAGTTGGGGCTCAATAAATATTTACTGAATGAATGAATTAGTTTCCAAAGTGCACTTTAGAAATAATGTAATGGTTAAAGAGAGTTTTGAACATGACTTTTCCTGAAAACATCATGTTTCATATATGTAATGTTTTTGGAAAGATCAGTATACATTTTATAGAGAAGGAAGAATAGACTTTTGAAGATTTCTTTGGTCCTCAAATTTTATGAAAAGCAGAGTAATACTTTTTTTCTTTTATTTAAGGAATTCCATCTGAGGTAAGTTCAGGACAATTTATGCTTAGTAAACACCGTAAATGTTTGCTAAGCATAAACTGACAGGACAATTTATGCTTAGTAAACACTTCCTGTATTTACTAAGCATAAATTGTCCATTTGTTTACTAAGCATAAATTGTCCATTGCTCTGTGATCTCCAATAGAATAAGTGATGCCTTATGAACCTTTCCTTGTCAGTTTGTTGTTTCAATCTCTTACTTAGAAGAAAGCAATAAAATAAATTTTAGAAATACATTCAAGACTGTGATCTAATGAGTAAAAAGTAGAAAAGTAGGCTATTGAGAGACAAGCAATAAAGAAACAAATATTTGAAACAATAGTGGGAGAACTTGTATGCAGAAATTCTTCATACATACATATATATACACACAGGATATAAGTATATATAATACATTTATGTGTGTATGTAGGTAAGTATTTTAAGAAATAAATAGTAGCTTAAGGAAATGAGAAAATAGGTCATTTTTCTTACTTGCAGTACTTGAAAACACTGTGTCTCGAAGAAAGACATAGATCTTTGTTAGGAAGTTAAGAAAGAAAAAATGCATGCCTCTTTTCTTCTTACACAGTATAGTTTATTCCAGTATAGAACAGTGACAGCCTTCCCACTTAATTTTATATTTTCTTACTTCAGCTATCTACTTACATTCAGAACCTAAATTTTTCAGGATATCACTTAAGAGTAAACTAAGTCAAAGGGAAATACATTGTACATTACAATAATAATAGAATTACTGATTTTAAAGGTTATTTAAATGTAAAGTTTGATATTTACAAGTTGTTCATTGTTTTGTTTATTTAGTTTTTGCTGTTGTTTATTCTTTAATAAGAAAAGGTATAAACATTCAGAATTTTATTTTCCCAACTTGGAGAATATGCCTTTTATTTTTAACATTTAAGAACCTATTTGATGTATTTCTATTTGGAATTTAATTTCTAGTATTTAAAAAGTAACCCTGATCAGCCAGCCGTTATCTTACTTTTGAGACAAGTTCAGTGTAAACCACTCCTGGAGTCACGAAAGCCACTCCCAGATGCTGTACTTGAAGAACTACAAAAAACAGTCATGTCCAACTCAACCTCTGTTCCAGCTTGGCAGGTAAGTTTTCTCCTTCTTACTTGATTCCTCAATTAAAACACTTCATAATATTAGTTGATGTCAGGGCTATGCTCCATTTTTATTTGACTTGCTGTCACTCTTACCATGTTATCTCTCAGTTTCAAGATATAAAAGGCATTAGGGTTAGAGGAACTGAGAAAGTTTAATACTAATTTAGGATCTGCTACATTGATGATTTAAACTTTATAAATTTTCTCACTTTAAAACAGTGATGAAAATACTGTCTTTTATATGGGTTAATATGTTATGGGCATTTTATAATAAGAGTATCATAATGGTGTTTAACTCTGCCTTTAGAGGGGATGTGTATAGTTTCTCCCTAGCTACTTTACAGATAACCTGTATTTAGTGTTTTTAGAAATAATTATTTTCAGGATTCATGCTTGAATTAACAGATCATCTGCTTTTTCAGGTGGCTCTTGTTATCCACAGTAGCAAATGCACAATGATCACTGTGAACTTTGTTCATATTGATATTAAAATACAAGGAAGCACACAATTTGTTTATTATATATTTAATTTGTTATGTTTAAATATAAATATAACTTTTTATTTATAAATATTATAAATAAACATATGTGCCCCACAGAAAGTATCAAAGGGGCTTTTTGATATAGAAGTTTATTATCTTACTATAATTGGTTTTATATTCTGATCTTTTATTATATCAGCTTCTTGATAGCCCTGCTTTAGATAATTTTTAAAAATTATCTGGCATAAAATTACTGGATTATGAAAACTAAGCCTCCCTTTTACTGTGATTCTTTTTTCTCTTTTCTTAGAGTAAGTTTTCCATATGGGATTTAGGATTTAAGGTCAACATCTAGTTGACCTTAGAATGTCTAGTTAACCTTAGATATTTAATTCATGTTGATGATTTCATATTCATTGTCAAAGGGAGAAATACATTGTCAAACTAAAAAGGAAAAATCGAAGATAAATTATATCTTAAGTGTATTAGTCCATTTTCACACTGCTGATAGAGACATACCTGAGACTGGGCAATTTATAGAAGAAAGAGTTTTAATGGACTTACTGTTCTGTGTGGCTGGGGAGGCTTCACAATTATGGTGGAAGGTGGAAGTCATGTCTCACATGGCAGCAGACAAGAGAAGAGAGCTTGTGCAGGGAAACCCCCGTTTTTAAAAGCATCAGATCTTGTGAGACTTATTTGCTATCACAAAAACAGCACCGGAAAAACCTGCCCCCATGGTTCAGTTACCTTCTACTGGGTCCCTCCTATAACACATGGGAATTCAAGATGAGATTTGGGTAGGGACACAGCCAAATCATATCAGTAAGTAAAGTCTTAAGAGATTGTGTGTGTGTGTGTGTGTGTGTGTGTGTGTGTGTGTGATGATATAATTCACAAGGAATAAAGTGTAAAAATCTTAAAAGTACTACTCATTAAATATAACTGTTTAACACCTCCCATATCAAGATACAGAACAGTTCTAGCAACCCAACTGCCTCCCCCAGGCCTCTGTCAGTTGATCTCCCTGCTCAACTATCCCAACCCCAAAACAAGGAAAGCCTCTATTCTGACTTCTATTTAGTTTTTCCTGTTTTTGAACTTCATATCAATGGTTTACTCTTTTGTGTCTGGTTGCTTTCACTCAACAGGATGTCTATGAGATTCATTTGGTAGTTTCATGTAGCCATAGGTTTTTCGTTTCATTTTACGAACATACTATAATATTTATTCATTTTACTTTTGATGGACATTTGGGTGTTTCCAAGTTTTGACTAGTATGAATAATGCTGCTGTGACCATCCTTGGACCAGCTTTTTGGTGGGATATAGCATGTATGTATGGTTACTTTAATAGATCCTGCCAAAGAGTTATCTAAAATGATTATACCAGTTTACACTTGCACCAGCAGTGCATGAGCATTCCAAGTGCTGATATTGCTAGATTATTGTGTTTTTTCCCCCATTTTGGTGAATATGTAGGTAATAATATCTTGTGGTAGCTTTAACTTGTGTTTACTTGATATCTAATGATGTCAAACAACTTTTTATATGCTTATTGAGCCTTTGGATATTCTCTGTGTAAAGTGCTTTGCATAATTTTTAATGGGCTATTCATTTTTTACTTATTGAGTTATTGGAATTTATTGTATTTCCTGAATCCAAGCACATTTTTGGATATTTATTTTGCAAATATTTTCTTAGATCTATGACTACCTTTATTAATGTTATTTTTTGATGAATAGCTTTTAATACTAATGAAGTCTGATTATGGTTAATGCTTTATTGGGATATTCTGTTTAAGGACTTTTTGCTTACTCTAGGTTCATGAAGATTTTTTTTTAACATTTTGTTTTAGAAATTTTATTGTTTTACTTTTCATGTTTAGGTCTATAATTTATCCTGGGTTAATCTTTGTGAATATTGCATAAGTTAAGGTTCATTTTTACCCATAATTAACATAGTACCAATTTTTGAAAAGACCATTTGGTCCCCATGGAATTACAGTTATGCCTTTATCACAAATCAGCTGTGTATGTATGGGTTGTTCAGGCCTCCTTATTATTTTCCATTGGTCTATTTGTTTATTCTTTTGTTTGTTTTTTATTCTTAGTATAGCTTTATAGTTAGTCTTGATATGTGGTTAATATTTAAACCTCCAACTTTTTGTTTTCCTTCAAGTTTGTCTTAGGTCTTTTGCATTTCCAAATACAGTAGTCTCACCTTATCTGCAGAGAAGATGTCCCAACACCCCTAGTAGATGCCTCAAACCGCAAATAGTAATGAACCATACACAAATACACACACACACACGCACACAAATGTTTTTTTCCTATACATACATACATACCTATGATAGTTTAATTTATAAATTAGACACGGTAAGAGATTAACAACAATAATAAAATAGTTATAACAATGTACTATAATAAAAGTACATACTCTCAGAGTATTTTATTGTATTGTACCACGGGTAACTGAAACCACAGTTTAGCGTTGCGGGGGGTAGGTCTACTGTAAATTGTTAATTCTTACCCAAAAAAGCTCTGCTGGGATCTTAATTGAGATTGTTTGGAATCTACAGTTTAATCTGGGGACAAATGACAAAGTAATACTCTGCTGAATATTTTCTGTCCACAAATGTAGCATATTCCTCTATTTAATTAAGTTTTAAATTTCTCACAGCAGTATTTTTGCAGTTTTCAACCTAGAGGTCTTTTATACTTTACTGTTAAATTTATTTCTAGGTATTTGGTATTTTTGTTGTTGTTCCTTTCTCTGTGTGTGCGTGTGCTTAAATTATCTCCAGACATTTAAAAATTCAGTTGATTTTTATATGTTGACTTTCCAGCACCTTGCTAAATTCACTTATTCTTTGAAATGGTTTTGAATTTTGTACCTAGAGAGTTATGCCACTTTTACCTTTTTCTTCCCAATATTTACATATTAAGGTTTTTTGTTGATTTGTTTGTTTTGCTTTATTGTACTGTCTGGAACCTTTAATACAGTATGAAAAGTGGTGAAAAATAAACATTCTTGTCTTATTCTTACCTCACGTGGAAAGCATTGACTATTCTGTTACTAAGTATGGTGTTTGCTATAGGTTTTTATAAATATCTTTATCAGATTAAGAAGATTCTACTCCAAATATGCTAAGAAAAGTTTTTCTTAAAAAATAATGGGTCTTGAATTTTATTAAATCTTTTTTTATGGCATCTATTAAAATAATCTTTTTCTTTGTTCTGTTAATATGGTAGATTATATTGATTTTCAAATATTAAGCCAACTTTGCATTCTTAGACTAAGCCCTATTTGATCATTATATATTATTATTTTTACATATTACTGGAGTCGATTTGCTAATAGTCAGCTGTTGCTAAAAGAATTGGCAGTATGACAACCCTTTTTTGACCTGTAATTGTTTTTGGGGCACAGAACTTACCAATAACTAAATAGAAATCTTTTCTCCATCAAAATTTATTGTATTTATTGGAAGTGGGGATAAAGACTGCATAGTAAACTAAAGTCCTTTGCCTCCTTCTCCCCTTTTTGTTTCTTAGTGGCTGGCACATGTGTATCAGTCTCAAGGAATGATGAGTGCTGCAGAGATGTGTTACAGAAAGAGTCTACAAGTGGCATCCCAACAGGGCAGTTGGAGTGGGAAGCTCTCAAGTCTGTTGAGACTAGCAATGCTTGCATTAAAAGTCTGTATGGTAAGATCATGTTATTATTACGATCATGAAAAATTGATTTTTTTATCTTTCTTTGACATAAAGACTTTTTACATAGTAATATTCTATTGAGTTCCTGCTGTTTCATTGTCTTCTAGTGTGGCTTCTTGATACACTTTGTATTTTGGGTTCTTAATGGACATAGAGTAACATAAATCTATAGACTACAGCAGAACATTGTTGATGTTTGGGGAAAAAAGATTACAGTTTTAAAAGTTGAATTATAGTAAGATATACATTTTTGTTTCTTGGTGAAACAAATTGTTTTAGAATTAAATTTAGCTACTCCACTGTGACAAAAATGTTAATAGTGAACATTTCAGTCATTCTCATTTCAATTCAACATTCTCTAACAGGGATTTCTAGTAAATTATGACTTGACAACCTATTTTCTGATGCCAATTTATGTATATCAATCTGAAAGTCTTGCATGCTGATAGAGAAAATTTGTCAAGATAAATGTTTAAGTGGGAATGAGGGCAAACTGCAGAACAGGATATGTGATATAATTCTAATGGAGTGTTCATATATGTGGTATGAATTTTTAAGGATACATATCTCTAAATATACTATGTGTGTTTGTATGTGCATATGCTTAAAAGCACAAAGATATAATTACATGGAAAGATATATAAGCTATATAATGGCAGTTATTTGGAGAAGAGGACTGGGGGTTTTAAAGGATGGTAGAAGAGAATTTTTTATTTTATATCTTTTGATAGTGTTTGGATTTTTGATCATATGCTTATTATTTTGTAATTAAAAGTTAAACTGTCATTCTTTTGATTTTATAGGGTTAGAAGAAATTATCCTAGAGATCCCTACAGTACCTTATGTTTTTACCATAGTAACCTATGAGAATGTTAGTTATTCACTTTAACTAGGCATTTTGACAATGAAATATAAGAATTAGGACTTTTTTTTTTTTTTTTTGCTTTGGTGCTATTGCTATAGAGCACATTTAAGACGTTTATGTCAGGCTATTTCTGTTCATCCTTGCTTCCTTGCTCTGTCAGTCTGCCTTTGGGCATAGGAGGTTCTCTATAAATGGTTTTGAATGAATGGATAAATAATAATGTGGCCATCTAATTGTAGTTCACTATTTTGTTTTGTTTGCCCCATATTTATATATAACAAAGGTCTTTATAACCTTGATAATCGGTGAGCCATAGAAGCCACCCTTTGTACCTATTACATGCCTTTCAACTTATGAACTGGAGAAGTAGACACTCTTTTACCCTAACTTATTATTTGTTACTTTTCAATATTATTTGGTGATTTTTATTAATGCTAGGAAATTAAATCTGACCATGAATAGAACAAATTAATAATAGTTGTAATAATAGCAAACTATAGCATTTAGTCTGTACTAGGTACTATTATAAGTGCTTTACACTTATTAACTTATTTGATAGTCACAATAACCTTATTTGACAGATGAAGAAATTAGCTTACAGTTTAGTAATACCCATGTATACCTGCCCCCCACCTGCCCCACCTGTACCAGTACAACGCCACAAAAGTATTTTCTCTGAGAGCCTATGTTCTGGTTCTACCATTTACTACCTGTGAAACCTTCAGCGGGTTAAACTGATTAAAGCTCTTTTCTTTTTCTGTAGTAGTGGAGATCAGAATACCTACTTTGCCTTCTTGTGGCAGTGTTTGATAAATGAAGTAATGTTTACAAGTGCCTTTGTAAACCTTAAATCACTATTAATCCAATTTGTTCCTGAAAAAAACACTTGACATCCAGTAATTATAAAGGGGATACCATATTTCTATGGTAAATAGCTGGCAATATGGGGAGGATGGATATGTTAAAATAAGACTTTTATAGAAGACTACTGTATATGTGATAATATGTGATCTGGATGTAAAACTGACAGGTTGGCTAACATACTAAATATCAGATTCCAAAGTGAGATATCAGATCATGATAGATTGCAGTAGCATATAGGATCCTCCATATAACCTGAACTCAACCCTGAGCCATGGGATATTCCAATGTTCTCAGGGCTGCAGCATGTAGCTCAGGAGTATAGAGCTGAGATCTATGGCTGGCACTTAAGTTGGGGAGGAGCCCTTATCCTCAAGAACTGAGAGAGGTGAGATGCATGGGTTCCTGGGCAAGGGCAAGAATGGGGTACGCCTCCTTTGCAAGGCCAGTCCAGAAAGGTTTTGGCATATCTCCCTGTCATAGCCTCTGCACGAGACCCTGCAATGCAAATCAGCTAACAAAAGTAATGTGGGCATAGTGTGAATGATCAGAGGGGGCTTCCCCTAGGCCCCAGAGCAGACCCAGTGAGGGGGTCATTTCTACCCTGTCCCCACCATCACGACACTGAAGAGCATGACTGCAAATGCAAAGAAGTACAAAAGAGCCGTGTAGCTAAGTGTTAGCTTAGGTACCTACCATTACTCTTAAGCACTTTCTACTGGATTGCAGCCCAAACTACAACACCAAAAATTATCTTGCTAATATATATGCCTGTGAAACCAAGTGCAAGAATTCACCTACACGTAAAGAACCTGTACAGAGCCCTGGCTCTTTGGAAGCATCCAGAAATGAAGCCAACTGACTATACTCAACTTATACCACAGTTAAAGGAATACCAACTGTATTAGTCTGTTGCATTGCTATAAAGAAATACTGAGATTGGGTCATTTATAAACAAAAGAGGCTTAATTGGCTCATTGGCATTCCTGAGAGAGGATAAGCAACTTGGAAATGTATATTAGTCCACAAAAATTCTCCTAAATTTGCTAGAGAGGTTGGCATACAAATCTAAGAAATACAGAAAACCCCAGCTATATACTATACAAGATGATTCTCCCCAAGGCACATAGTCATCAGATTCACCAAGGTAATGCAAAAGAAGTCTTAAAGGCAGCTAGAGAGAAGGGTCAAATCACATACAGAGGAATCCAATCAGGTTAGCAGCAGACCTCTCCGCAGAAATGTTACAAGCCAGAAGCAGAAGAGTTTGGTGCCTATTTTCAGCATCATTTTTTCTTTTCTTTATTTTCTTGTTCCAAAGCATCCTTAATGAAAAGAAATTCTGACCAAGAATTTCATATCCCACCAAATTAAACTAAATAAGTGAAGGGCAAGCAAATGCTGAGGGAATTCATTGGTACTGATACAAAAACAGATACATTGACGAATGGAATAGAATAGAAAACTCAGAAATAAAGCTGTACACCTGTAACCATCTGATCTTTGACAAGCCTAACAAAAGTAAGCAATGGAGAAAGGACTTCCCTATTCAATAAATTGTACTGGGCCAACTGGCTAGTCATATGCAAAAGAATGAAATTAGACCGTTACCTTTCAGCATATATACAGACTAACTCAAGATGGATTAAAGATTTAAATGCAAGACCTCAAACTATTAAAATTCTAAAAGAAAACCTAGAAATACCTTTTTTGACACCGGCCTTGGCAAAGAATTTTTGGCTAAGTCTCCAAAAGCAATTCTAAGAAAAACAAAAATTGACAAGTGGGAATCTGGAAGGATCTGGAAGTTTCCACATTGCTAGAGGATGTGGAGAGAGTGAGAAGAATAGAATGCATTTGCTAGATTAGTGGAACTGCAGATGAGCAGGGCTGGCTTCATGGTCATGCAGCCCCTGCAGTTACACAGGGTGCCATACTTGATTTTATGCTCTGTAGTTGCTATCTTGAAATTCTTGACAATTTGTAAACAAAGGACCCTATACTTTATTTTGCACTGAGCCCCATAGCTGTGTTGCTGGGGCTGCAAATGAGAGACTACCATGAAGTTGTGAGTCTCTGCTAAAGCCAGATTGAGAAAAAGAGCTTTAAATATGTGTCAACCCTGGAGAGCTTGGCACCACCTTACAATAGCACCAGTTAAATGCAAACTTCTAGTATTTTAATAGAGGACCGAAGCTACAATTAGCCATGGGAGGTGGGAGTACTGGGGAAGAGGAACCAGCCACCTGCAACTGCCCTAGCCCGGGAGCTGAGGGAATTGGGAGAGGGGTGGGCGCAGGGAAGTATGTGCAAATATTACTTTTCAATGAAGACTGAAGTGCTGAAAAAAAAGGACATTCTAATTGAGACTGTATTTGTGAATGAATGTAAGAAAAATGTACGTAAGACTCACAGGGCCTAATGTAATTTACATCCAGAGACACAGAAAAATTATCTCTCAAATAAATGTTAAAGAGGTAGTGGGAGAAGAAAATAGAAATGCATTCTGATCACTTTGTTTAGTTGCCACTTATATATCTTTGGGCTAACTTTACAGAGTGTTTTATATGATTTCATAGAATTTAGAGAGTCAGTGATAGTTTTATGTTACTGGTTTTAAAAATATGTTAAGAATAATTGTATTAGAATGTGCCTTGCCTTACTTTCTTTGTCAGATGTACCCAAGGTCTCACTATTTATAGAAGATGCATCATAACCTCAGTTCTCTATTTTCACATTCATTATAGCTTCTTCTTAACTTGATTATACAAGTTACAGATGCCTATACAAGTGCAGTTGCCTATACTGCACTCAGAGATAGTTGCTCTAATTTTTGTTATATAATTTAGTGTTTGAAATAGACCATATATATAGACTTACTATATTGACTTTATTAAAATATGTATTCTGGATACTTGTGGTTATGAATTCTTGGTCAAAATTGGAGTTTTTTTTTGAATGAAACTTTGTAATGCATTTTTTTCTCTTTACATAATTCACTAAAGTGTTCATCACTTTAGTTTGTTACTGTTTCTTCAGAAATACTTACCTTTGTTATTTCTGAGTCAGTACCTAATAGGAAAATAAAGCTTCTAACCCAAGACAGCGATATATTAACATCTTTGCCATAAAGTAAAAAATTTAAAAGGTTTTTAGTATTGGTTATTTTGATTTAATGACTTTATCTCTGATCTGTTTTATACTTTTTTATATTGGGAATTTATTACAGTACTTTATTTCAGCCTTTCCTCTCTCCTTAGATAATTTTTGAAATGCAGAACTTTATATTTATCACTACCAGTTAAAGAATCAATTATGTTGGGAGGCCGAGGCGGGTGGATCACGAGGTCAAGAGATTGAGACCATCCTGGTCAACATGGTGAAACCCCATCTCTACTAAAAATACGAAAAATTAGCTGGGCATGGTGGCGCGTGCCTGTAATCCCAGCTACTCAGGAGGCTGAGGCAGGAGAATTGCCTGAATCCGGGAGGCGGAGGTTGCGGTGAGCCGAGATAGTGCCATTGCACTCCAGCCTGGGTAACGAGCGAAACTCCGTCTCAAAAAAAAAAAAAAAAAAAAAAGAATCAATTATGTTAAATTTAGTTTTGTATATTTGGTAGACCAAGATTGATAGATTTTATTCACCTTTTTAGTATAATAGTGCGTTTTCTTTGAACAAATATGTTCGTGTTTTTTAAATGATATCTCCTGTTTGAAAACTTCCTTTATCCAAGTCTACCCCATTTTGTAGCTCCTTAAGGGCAGAGATCAAATCTTATATCATTTTGTAGTAATTATACTCCTTCTATTATTTATATGGTGACTTACACAAATAGGTACTCAATAATGAGAATTGGATTGCATGCTTTTAAAGTAAATATGCCAAATCTTTGAGTTAATATTTGTCTTATATTTTTGTAGGCTAACATTTCCAGTGATCACTGGCCATCTTTGGTTCAAGAAGCTACAACTGAGGCCTTGAAACTTTGCTTTTGTCCACTAGCTGTTCTTTTACAAGCTTTGTTACAATTCAACCGCAAAATGGGGGCAAGGTATGAAGAATCTTCATCTTTTTCTTGTAAATGCTTCTTCACTTTAAATCCTTCTAGGAAACAATCAAGGAAAGATGATAAACTTTAAAGTTTTATAACAGACTAACAAACTTTGGAAGATATTTATGTGTTCGTATCTACTTTGGAAGGACTGGTTCCAGAAATCCAATAAGGGAGAAAAAAAAAGTCTTATATTTGTTTAAAAATGCAATTTGATACGTATTTATAGAATATGAGGAGTTTGCCATGATAGCATTTCCAGTGAAGAAGGCCTTGGAGTTTTTGTTCTTCACTGTGTTAAGAGGTGCCAACAGTCTGATGTGGGTTCTAGAATCAAATAAAACCAAAAGACCCTAATTCAAGGCTGCATTGTCAGAAGTTCTTGATAATGTAATAAGCTATGAAAAAAGTAATAAATATTGAAAAGACAGAGACATGTTGTTTATAAATGATGTGGTTTCCTTTCTAGAAAATCCAAAAGCTGATCTGATTAAAATATAAAAAAATCTATGGCAACAACATTTATATTTGAAATATACTTAAATTTGAAGAAAATTACTTAAAGATCACATGGGTAAAACATACAGGCAAGAATACTTTAAGATTTTGAAAATATCTAGTTTTAATATATATTACATAAAATACAAAGCATTTGTAAGTAAAGCAGTGATTGAGGAGCACACATTGGGACAGAATAGGTATGGTAGAAATGGAGGTTAATACATATAAATATGTAGCAAAAGGCACATCACAAAATAGGGGTGGTGGAAGATTAAGACCCTATGGCTGATTAGCAATTCCAGCACTATTTATTAATATTTACTTATTTTGGGCCATTTTTGTGTGTGACTGATTTTACTAAGAAATGTTTTAGGCTATAATTTAAACTTCCTAACGAACTACTTCGGCTCATGCTCAGTGTTGGTAACTTAGAGAGTACAAACCCCCTTTACCTCCCACTCCAATAATCTTTGTTAACACCTCCCATAATTTGTATCACCTTTAAAAACCTAGCCCAAATAAAGATGTAGTCTAAGAAAAATAACACTGTGCTCACTACGTGATCCCTCTGCAAAAGCATCTTCAAAACAAGTTATTTAGTTCCTGCTTCAAACTAATTGCTACTTAGAAGATCCTTCTATTTAGCAGTTCTGAATATACTATGGTTTATGTTATTTTTAGCAGTATAGAAGTTTTGGAGTCATAGATGTTAGTGAATTAGGAAAGAAAAAATTAGAACACAGCTGTAAATCAGCCTGCTATTATGTGGGTTCACATTATCATACACATCCTTGAAAATGTACACTAAAAGCCTGATATGATATACATAGCCTATAGTGTAAATGTTGAATATTTCTTGTCCCACTCTTTATCATCTTTGTATTATTTAGTGACTTATTTAGTTTCTGCCAATTTTTCAAAAAGATTAGAGGTAGAGCACTCAAAGTAGCTTATAAAATAGGGACTGTCTACCTATTCTCTTTGAAATGAGCCTTGATTTACTTCTCTGCCATCTGGGAATAATAACTACCTACCTAATAAGGTTGTGAACATTAACTACAACCATATGTATAAACATTTAGCATAGTACCTAGTGCATGATAAACACTTAATAGATATTGACTGTTATTATTACTTATTATCTGAATTAAAAAATCATAATCAGGTATCACATCTGCAAAAATATGAGAAAGATAATATATGTGTGGGATTAGCATGGGAAATACAGTAATTTGCATGCTTTGGACTAAATCTAAGTATCTTTTCTTCCAGAGAGACACGGCGTCTTTTGGAGAGAGTGGTATATCAGCCTGGCTATCCCCAATCTATTGTATCAACTGCACGTTGGTACCTACTGAGACACTTATATGCCAAAGATGACTATGAGCTTATTGATGTAAGGCATTTATTTTATTTAAAGTGTTTTATCTTTGACCTAAGGGTTTTAGAGTTATTGTTCAAAGTTACTTCACTTTTATGATTGAATTTTTTAAAACTGAGTGTGTAATTTTTTGGCTAACAAAGGACTACAAGGTCTACTGTTGCATCTGTTGAAAATAGAGAAATATTTATACACATTGTTTGAAGGTTAAATATATAGTTTGTATCTTACCAAGGGTTAGTTATGACATTCTCCTTTCAATGTTAGAATATCAAAAGCTGGGGCCCCTTGGCATAAATAACAGAATTGTTAAAACCTGTGTTTAAAAATAGTTTAATGTCAGTTTAACCTGTATATGTACAAATGCCTTTATATGGGAAAGCTATACAGGTTGAGCATCCCTAATCTAAAAATCCAAAGTCTGAAATGCTCCAAAATCTGAAACTTTTGAGTACCAACAACCTTGGGGTCATGATCAGTTGTGAAGCGTGTTATAAGTAATTGGATGCTAACCCTAAGTGACAAATAGATTTACTTTTTTATTTTCAGTAGTAAAATATAACAGATTCACGGACATTTTTATGTATCTCTCCATTAATGCATTTCTATGAGCTTTTTTAAGTAAAAGAGAAGGGTAGAATTTTAGGGAGCTTGTCTAATTGCCGGACTTTATCTTTGAACCAGTGAGAACATCACAAGTTTTAAAAGTTATCCATTAAACAAACTGAGGTTTATAAAAAGTTGCAAACTGCTGATCTAAAGCCCTTACCTAGTGAAGTTTATTACAATACAAATACATGACCGTCTAAACCCAACCTAAACCAGTAGCAAAAGTTAGTGTTTTCATTCCCTTTTTTGGCCAGAAAGGAATGACTTGACTATACTCTGTTTCATATTATTTATATACCTTTGCTATTTCTTTAGAAATGGATGGATAAAATATTTTATCCAGTTTTTGGTAAACACTGGATTATTTTATAGTAAGGAAGTAAAGAAAAAGTCGTAAGAATGAAGCAACGAATCAAGACTTTTTCCCAAAGCAACATTTGTTTAAAACTATAGCTATTCATTCCTTTTCTTTTTTAAATAAAGGAATCTAAAGAAGTTGAAGTTTTTAAGTTTATTTAAGCAAGAAGCAAGTGAAAGTGGCCAACTGGCAAACCAAAGGAGAGAATATATGTGCATGAATTGTCACTGGTCTTGTATTACTATCACAGCAATTATACTGTTTTTGCCTGCCTATATTTCTCATTTCCTGAACTCAGAATATGATACACCTCTTACAGTCTTTTTAACCCAGTTTCTCATCTTCAGAGATCTCAACCTACTGAAATTGTGGAATGCACAGTTTTTTCTTAGGTGTGGGTCGAGGGTGGGTACTGTCCTGTGCAATATTGGATATCTAGCAGCATCCTTGGTCTGCTAGGTGCTAGTTGTATTTTCGTGGCCATTGCAGTGGAGGCTAATAGGCAGATAGGATGGAGTTAGAGGTAACAGACTCCTAATGGAATGTTCATATTATCTTTAAAAGAATTATTTGCCTTCTTCTTGCCTTTACTATAAAATACCTGTGACAGTTTCTACTCTACTTCTTATGGGATGGCTCTGGCATCTAAATATATAAACATATATGTATCCAAAATTATTTTGAATAATGTAGAGAATATACAAATATATTGGGTTAAAATTGTCATAACTTTAGCCAACAATTTTAAAAACACGATGAAAATCAGTGAAAAGCTCTTTCAGTACCTACAGCGTTTTGAAATACTGTTTGCCTTTTGGTGAAACATAAAACATTAAAGAAATAGTGAAGAAAACAGTGCTTGGAGAAAGGCATTGTAATCAACATATTGCAAACCAAAAAGGCAGACATATATGAATGTTGAGAGACAGTTCACCATGGATCTCTTGCATTCCAAAAAATCCTGTGAGTAGGAAGCCTGATTACTCTTTGTTCTAGTCTATCTTTTCAAAGATATTTGTATAGTGAACATCCTTGTAAGACAGAGATAGTATCTCCTTCCAGAACAAAGGGTAGATATTCCTGTCCATTATAAAAGATTAAGCATCTAGGCTTGGGGTTCCCTTCTTGTAATGCAACTGACTACATATGTGAGAAACTATATCAGTCCATCCATGTCACAGGCTGAGAGGACAAGAACGGAGGCAGATATGTTGACGCTTATGCTGTTTGCAATACCTTGAGTAATGATGACTTTTCTTTGTAACATAAAGAGCCCTGTGTCTTCTGGCAGTATCTACGGAACTGTGACAGGCTAACTTACTAGCTTGCAAATAGAGCAACATCTCAGACTCTTCACAGTGCTTGACAATGAACAACCAAAACATGTTTTAGTATGAATGATCAGCTGAAATTGAATCTTCTAGTTTGTGAAATTGGTGATATCATGAAAATGTTCATGAAAAGCCTAGAACCTAGAGCCTAGATCCTGAGCTGTGATTTTAAAAGGGAGCAATTTCATTTGAACAGTTCTATGCATAAAGTGGTCTTTTCGAATAAGGGTTTAGAGGTGACAGTATTATAAAGCCACCAAACAAAACCTTTGATTTTATAATGATAGGAATCAGGCTGGGCGCAGTGGCTAACGTAATCCCAGCACTTTGGGAGACCGAGACCAAGGCCAGCAGATTACTTGATGTCAGAAATTTGAGACCTGCCTGACCCCATCTCTACTAAAAATACAAAAATTACCCAGGCGTGGTGGTGAGCACCTGTAAGCCCAGCTATTTGGAAGGCTGAGGCGGGAGAATTGCTTGAACCCAGGAAGTAGAGGTTGCGGTGAGCCAAGATTGTACGACTGCCCTCCAGCCTGGATGACAGAGCAAGACTCTGTCTCAAAAAAAAGATAGCAATCAGAATGTTGGCAGCTGTACTGCTTTGAATAAATTGTGCATCTCTCTGATGTTAGCTTTGTTTGAACAGTTAATATCTGAAAAAGTGACTAAAGATTGCACAGAGTCACTTTTCCTAGTGTAGTTTGATGTTGCCTTTTCAAGACTGCTGCCCTTGGATTACTCGGCTTCAATGGATCGAAATACAGATATTGTTAATAAACAAAATACTAATGTTCCTGTGTGTGATTTCCCACAGGTGCTGGTAAACAATGCCAAAACTCATGGAGATGCAAGAGCATTGGAACTGAATCAGAGATTGTCCTCACAATAACAATGGATTATTTTATAGTAAGGAAGCAAAGAAAAAGCTGTAAGAATGAAGCAATGAATCAAGACTTTTTTCCAAAGCAACATTTTTTTAAACTATATTTATTCCTTTTCTAAAGGAATCTAAAGAAGTTGAAGTTTTTAAGTTAGTGATGCAATTTTTCATTAACTCTAAACCTGATTTTAATCTGAAAAAAAAAATTAATTTGGAAAGACCAAAATGAAAGGAAAACCATTATTCTCTTGATTGCCTAAACATCATTTTTAAACCATTATTTTCTGCATCTTGCATGGTGCACAATAGAATATCTCTTACTGTAATCCCTTACAATAAAGCCTTAATAGCCATTTTCTAAGTAATATGCAAAAGTAGATTAGCATAGTGCACCATTTTCTTTTATTGAAAATCAAATTCAAAGATTTAATTTCTGCTATGAATTCTAGAGTTCAGCAAACTGACTCATCATAAAATCCAAATAATTTTGTAACTTATTTATCTAGTGATTCATCTCAGATTCTGTTGAAGAAACGTAATATAAATGTTGATGAGTCTAGACTCTAATGGATATGTTTATATAATTCTGAACACTCAGGTGTGTGAATGCATTTAAAAACATTAATGGAAAATAATGCTGACAGTATTTAATTGATCATGAATTCCTTCAATTATGATGGAAAGACTTGAACTTTCTGAAATAAAACCAAAATACAGTGTCTTTTTTTTTTTGTAGTATCAATATCAGACGTTAATTTCTAAATTTCAAGTTTTAAAACTTGAAAGCACAGTTACCTATTTTTTTAAGCTCTACATATTTCAAGAAACTATGTCACTTTGGATTCGTGGTTTTAAAATTATTTTCAGACACATACATTATTTATTGTACAGAAGATATTTGGGTATATGATTTATGTATGTGGCTTTTCTAAACCAGCAGCTTTAGAATGTTTTTAAGATAATATAAATTGATAATATTCTATAGTTAAGTTGTACTTCAGAGGTTAATAATTGAAGTGAACTTTAATCTGGTGTTTCCCAAATCTGGCTGAACATTATAATCATTCATACCTATGCAGTCAGAATCTTTAAGGATGGGGACAGGCCTAGGACTCTGCATTTTAAAGGTATGCCTAAGAAATCCTAATGTTCATTCAGATTTGCAAACTACTATATTACTCCAATGATGACTCTTCCCTTTATTCTTTATTTATTCAGCAAGTTTCAACATGTGCCATTCTCTGCTCATTTCTTTCTTTTCTTCATAACTGTCAAACTGATTCAGTGATTTTAACAACCTGGTCCACAGACTTAGCCACAGATGCACTTCAAAAGGCTGCCTGCGTAGCCCTTGTTCCCATGCCCCTGTTTCCTCAGGAAAACACATCAGCTTTTGCTTCCAGAATGGGTTGGCTCCATCTACCTAAATGCTTTGTATTCAATTTTTGCCCTCCATCTGTTTTCTGGAGTGCCACTTGCTTCACAAGATTACCCTTTGCTTCAGGACCATAATCAAGGGGTAGCCTTTTGACTCCCTTGCCAAATTCTGCCTTCTAGGGACCTCAAACCCAGGTTTTCTAGACTGGAGGGTTGGAAAAACACCTGAGTTGATAGTGTCTTTTTTGCGTTTGTATGCACACATTCTATCTTAACTTTCGTTGCCTTCTACTCAAATTGCCACCCAGTTACTGTGAGCCTCAGACCATTTCTACTCACACAATTTTTATAGAGCTTATTTTGTGCCAGAACTAGACTAAGTGTTCTTAACATTGTCATTTAATACTAATTAATAAAGGTCAATGATGTTAAACAGCATGCCTTATGCAAAGGAAATGTGACATGAATCAGTGTTATCAGATTCTAGAAACTCTAATACATTGGCCAGAATTTCTTTTGGGAGTTAATAATTGAGGTTTTTCTCTTTTGTTTTTTTTTTTTTTTTTTGAGACGGAGTTTCGCTCTTGTTACCCAGGCTGGAGTGCAATGGCGCGATCTCGGCTCACTGCAACCTCCGCCTCCTGGGTTCAGGCAATTCTCCTGCCTCAGCCTCCTGAGTAGCTGGGATTACAGGCACGCGCCACCATGCCCAGCTAATTTTTTGTATTTTTAGTAGATACGGTGTTTCACCATGTTGACCAGGATGGTCTCGATCTCTTGACCTCGTGATCCACCCGCCTCAGCCTCCCAAAGTGCTGAGATTACAGGCGTGAGCCACCGCGCCTGGCCCTGTTTTTGTTTTTTGAGATGGAATTTTACTCTTGTTGCCCAGACTGGAGTGCAGTGGTGCGATCTCGGCTCACTGCAACCTCTGCCTCCCAGGTTCAAGCAATTCTTCTGCCTCAGCCTCCTGAGTAGCTGGGACTACAAGCATGCGCCCCAGACCGGCTAATTTTTTGTATTTTTAGTAGAGACGGGGTTTTTCTGTGTTGGTCAGGCTGGTCTTGAACTCCCGACCTCAGGTGATCCGCCTGCCTTGGCCTCGCAAAGTGCTGGGCTCCCAAAGTGCTGGTATTACAGACGTGAGCCACTGCACCCAGCCCCATAGAAGTTTAATTAGAGAAATTAGATTTCCCGTAGTACCAGTATTTAATATTCATATTAGTATTTCATTACTTTTATTATATTTTGTTTGAGAATTGTAGTGAATTTTTTGCCATTTTTATCCTTTTTTAAATTATTGATTAATTAGATGTTTATACACTAGTTTGGCATCTGATAATTTCCTGTGGGGAAAACATGTTTCAGCTTCCAACTTCTGAAACAGTCTGTTTTGTTTGGGGTCACTTGTCATTTTTCATGAAGTGTCCCTTTTAATTTCTGGTCAAGAGAAAGCAATCTAAAATGTCGTGCTCTCTTTTCACTTTACAAAAAGGAGCTATTGGCAAACTTCCTTTAATTTGGAATTCTATACAGAATAGGATTAGATAGAAATACTCATACATTAAGGGAATTAAAAGGTGGTTATTTAAAACAGTACAAAACAGGTAAATATTTACTAGTTTGTAATATATGAATATGAAATATGCATATTTGGTTACTGCATAAAACGTTTGATACCTGCTTTGGAAAAGTTTTTACAGGAACACAAAAATGAAGCATATTTTGAAGTATGAGTGAATGTGGCTTGCAGATCCATTTTTGTCTTGGCACATTAAAAAATGTAGAAACTTTGTTTTGACGAGGTTGACCCTTGTCTCTCTAGAGGTCTTCCTTTCACTCACTTTACTTGTTAACAGCTAGAAAACTTCTCGGGCTGCCATACTGCTTGTTGGAAGGGACAGCACTCAGCTGCTGGTTGTAAATTGACCCTCAATTTGCAGGAGAGGTTTTTGTTTTGTTTTGTTTTGCTTCTATTTTTGTACTTTAAAAAGATACATTTGTGTATTATATACAGGTACAATAATTTTTCCACTTGTATTTTTAAAGACTTTTTATACAGATGAAATCAAAGTCCAAAAACTCCCTCATTTAGAGTATGTGCCTCATGTCCCAATTTTGGTTTAGAAAATGTAGTTAGTCTCATAAAATCTATTGTAACTCCAGACCATTCATGGTGAATAGCTGTCCCTATGCTACAATAGTGGGGCTTTTTTTATTATTAGAAACTTTTTGAATAGCAGTATTTTAAATGACAGTGTGCCTAAATAAACATACTATACAACCATAATATTTTTACAAATGCTGAACTATCTTTAGACCTCAAAATGTTTTGAAGTAGGAAAATTAAGGTTAGTATCTCTTTAACAAGAGCTGTTATGATACATTTGAAATATATTTTCTTGTTAATTATAAACTTAGAATTGAAAATACCTGTTTGTTTTAGGGAAGAGAAATGGTGCCAACAGAATGATGATTAAAGTTGGAGTATCCACCAAAACAAGAGCTGGATTTCATGTTCTATCACTGGACTATTGAACTGTCATGTCATAAGGGTTTGAATCAGTAAAAAAAAAGTTTATTTGGGCTTCATCACCATATACTTTCCCTGTTTATAATGCTTATTATAAAAACATTTAAATTACATTAATTTTTCTGGAGATAGGGTGGGTATGAAAACAAAATGTTTATCTTACAGCTTTTTCTTATAGCAGGCAGAATAATGGCCCACAAAGATATTCATGCCCTAATTCCCTGCTTGTGAACATGTGGCAAAAGGAATATAGTTGTTCATTTGTATAATAGCTAATGTATGCACTACTCTCACCCAGCATGCTACTTACAGCAGTATCACCAACACCATTGTTAAGTACTTCACTCGAATTCTCTTTAAAATAAACCACATTAAATTATACTCACAAAACTTAAGTGATATGTTTCAAGCTGAGTTTCAGTATTAAATGGGTATGTGACTAGATAAGTCTTGGCCTTTAGTTTTTATTTGAATTTGTAAGATAGGCCTTGAGCTAGGTTTCCAATGGCAGCAATCTGTTCTAAGGTCACCAAAGTTTTCCAAGTCAGAAGTAAGCTGAAACAAAATACTGAAATAAACTGCATGGTGCAACACCTGTGAAGCGCAACTCTGGTTTCCACTGAACAGGAGCCCTTCTTACGGTAGAACCTCTTTGCCAAGAAACCTATACTGTAGAAAGAGGTGGGTAAACTGGTCTTGGTTCTTGGTGCTAAGACTCTGAGAAGGAAAGTCGTCCTGCATTCAGAGAATACTTTAATGGAAGCCAGCATCTGTGAATGGCTGAAAGTAATTACATGTGCCTGCTACCTGCCAAATAGGTTATACTTCTTACAGAAAGACTATCCACATTAAATACGACATTTGCATTGTTTTATTATCTGACTCCCAGGTGACAAATAACTTGAGTTTCCTAAGACCTTGCCTTTTTAATGCTATTTCCTTCCCCTTGATTATATAAAATATAGTCATTAATCTTCAGGGAAGAAATCCTACATACTTCAGTATCAAGCAATCGAGTGTTTCTGGAAAACATCTATAGAGTGGTTTAAAAGTTCTAATCTTAGTTTGTTCAATTTAATAGGTAAAGAAAGGGAGAATACTTTACAAATAGTCTTTATATACATCCTAGCTTCAGAAGTTTGGAAATCAGCCTGTGAAGAAGTTAAATGGTGTGGAATAAAAGAGAAGTACAGGTTTGATCTTCACAGAGTGAGTTACGTGTTTTCTTGCCTTCCTGGCAGTGCTAATTTCTCTTGTGTTTGGGACCCTAGTGTCTCTGTGCATAGGAGAAAAGCCAGATGGAACAGAAGGTTTTTTTGTGTGGAAGGAGGAGGTTAGGCAGAGAGAAAAAGCATTGCTGCGAAGGTAAATTTATATTGTTATAAGCAGCTTCTGTTAGTTAGAAATAAATATATTTCTGAATTGCCTGAGGCCAGCTTTCCAGTGCCTCAGAACAAGCATTATGCATATGGTTGGAAGGTTTTTCTAAGAAACAGATTCAGAATAAAGAATCAACTCATGGAACCCAGATTTAAGTAAACAGTGGTGAATAATTTGCGAATATTGGGAAATATGTAGGCAGCATTAAGTTTTTATGTTAGTCAAGTAGCTTCTAAGAAAGCCCAAATAAGATCTAGTGTTGCAAAGGTTCTTGATACCTATTTGCTTCAGGAGAGGAGCTTTTTATGCTTATGAGGTAGTAATCATTACCCATGAGGGCTTCAGCAGCCAGGGATAGATTGAATGCCTACCACATGCCAACCTCTTTACACTATTGCCTCATTTAATTTTCACATTATTTTTTATAGTGGCTATTATTCTTATTTTACAGACCAAAAAAAAAAAACTTTTAAAGAAGTCTCAGAGAGATTATCTTTCTAAAATTATCTGTATTCTGAGGCAAGCAGAATCTAGCCCCAAAGATAGTTTCCAATACTATTGTCAAATGTTGTTAATGATTGCTGTCAACTCAAAGAAGTGTAAAAAAGTTGAGATGTGTATCTTTGAGACTGACTCAGTTATCTTACCAACCTGTGTTCAGATGCTGCCATTTACCAATCTTGGTACTATCTGAATTCTAGGAGGAACCTTAGGAAGAAGGGAACCTCTTCCAGAGGATTAACTTTGCAAAGTTAAGCCTAGGTAATAATAGAGAATAAAATACTCCATTCTTGTTACACTTTGAAGTTGATATAAGCCTGCTGAAGTGAGCTTATTGTTTCATTTAATAATTTTTATCCTTGATAACATCACAAATGCCAGCCCTTGGTTTTCTCTTTGGCTTTTTCTAACCTTTCCTCCCAGAATTCAACTTTCTTTTGGCCATCCCATGTCTAAGGTACAAAGGACCTTACTTTTTTTTCTTTATCAACTAATCCCTGCAGAGGAGATAGTCAGTAAAAGCTCATGGGTACGTATATGTTCTTTCCTTCATTCTTCTTTTCTTTCTTCCTCTACCTGTCCATCCATCCTGCATTTTTTGAAGATTTAATGTTGGTATTACGAATACTTAAAAGCTGTTAAGTGCTAAGTGATAGAATTTTGGCATAGTGACTAGATGGATTCCTTACTAAGAGTCATCTTGGGTTGCAGGGGTGGGGGGTTGTCCAATACCATGTAGGCCCTACCCCATTTGAAGTCCATCCCTGAATGTTTGCTTTATGAACACAGTGCATTACTTTTTTGTAGAAGTATCTGCTAGATGAGTACTAATGGCTTTTACCTGGCTGTAATGGCTATAGGTTTGCTTTGATGGCCAGGACTTTTGGAGGAAATATCCTTCACTGGACATTAGCATCAGCACCTTGTGTACCTCCAGTCAATGTCCATAATGTTTCTTCAGCTGTTAGCCTCTCTCTCTCCAGAGACAATTGAAAGAAGAGCTTTTAAAATAGAAGAATAGTTCCTCATTAAAATTTGTTCTAGGAGAAATCTATATTTTGTACTTCCCTCTACTTTTGTCCATTGCTAGAATTATTGCATGCCAAGGTATTTCTTCTCATACATAGTGAAAGGACCTTTTTTTTTTTTTTTTTTTTTGAGACAGAGTTTCACTCTTGTTACCCAGGCTGGAGTGCAATGGCACGATCTCGGCTCACCGCAACCTCCGCCTCCTGGGTTCAGGCAATTCTCCTGCCTCAGCCTCCTGAGTAGCTGGGATTACAGGCACGCACCACCATGCCCAGCTAATTTTTTGTATTTTTAGTAGAGATGGGGTTTCACCATGTTGACCAGGATGGTCTCGATCTCTTGACCTTGTGATCCACCTGCCTTGGCCTCCCAAAGTGCTGGGATTACAGGCGTGAGCCACTGCACCTGGCTGAAAGGACCTTTTTTAAGCTCAAGTATTTTTAGATACTAACCTGAATCAGAGTTGCATGACAGTGCACCATGGAACTTGTCTTTCTTTTCTCATAAAAATAAAAAGCTCTTTTTACTTTTGTTAATCAATACTATTTATCAAGTACAATGCCTGCTATGTATCAGACACTAGTATTAGATGGTTTACATATATTTAGAGAAACAGTGTAGCATAATGTTTAAGAACAAGTTCTCTGCTCTTGTGAATTCAAATCCTTGCCCCATCTTTTACTAGCGGTACGACCTTACCTAAGTTATCTAACCTCTGTGCCTTGATGATAGCTCGATAAATGTTTCTTCTAACTCCTCAGTAGCCTACAGAATAGGTATTGTTATCTCCATTTCAAGATAAGGAAATTGAGATTCTGAAATTAGGACCATATCCAAAGTCACAGATAATGAGTGGTGCCAGTGGGTTTAAACTCAAGCTTGTTAGACCAGAAGACCCTTCAAGACTTCTCAGCATAGAAGTTCAGGTTATTTTTCTGTTTTCTCAGTTTGCATCATTTGAGACTGTTGAAGACCTGGTTTATGATGGACTGCTGAGTTCATCAATCATTTCTGATTTGTAACATCACATTTGTAAATATCTTCTGAAATGAAGTAGCAAAACTACAAAAGAACAGAGTTATGGAAATTTGGTCTGTGGAGTCAGAATTTTTTATAACTGTATATCAAGGGAATGATTTGACACAATATTAAACCCTTACAAGAAATGTGTGTAACTCTAATCTCAAAAGGGAAATGCCTAATTAGGTAGAGGCTAAAACAGCCTAATTTTTCTTGGCAACCATCCTGCCTCTCAGGGAGGGCTCACCACCCTCTCTGCGTTGGAGAAGATGCAGCATGTTTACTTTATGGCATGGAAGGGGACTCAAGAAAGCATTTGTAACTATTCTTTACTGAGTTGCATAATACACCCATTTCAAGTTTACATTGTAGATCAGGGTCCTCTTCGATAAATGGAAAACTAATTGGTGGGTCTTGAAGTAATACTAGTAGAACTCCAAGTTGATCACTGACACTGTCTGCCAGCAGGAACTCCCAAGGAACACTGAAACCATCAAATGATTACACTCCCTCTCCTACTTTAGTGCTGCACATCTCCCCATACTCGCCCAGGACTCTTCTGTGGTTCCGTCATTATTAGGTTGTTCCTGGTCTCTGTTTCTCATCGTAGTCTTCATGTCCCTGACCCTATCTCACCTAACCCAGGCAGTGTCTTCCTCCCCCATAACTCCAGTAACCATTTTCTCTGCTGGTGACTTGCAAAGCTAAATCTCCAGTTCAATCTTTCTCTTATGCTCCAGGCCCAGCTCTTTCACTAACCACTGGACACCTCCATTTGGATGTCCTGTGGATGCCTCACAATCAATTAGCTTAAAACATTTTATTATCCCTGCTCTGCTGTACTATTTCCCTCCTTTCCTACCCAAATTTGCTTCCCACACTGTGTCTAATATATTTCCTACACTGCAGCCAGAGGGATCTTCCTATAAAATGCAAATCTGTCACTCTCCTATTTTAGATCTTTTAAAGGCTACTCTGGATCCTTAAGATAAAGCCCAAGTTTCTCAATATGAGTTACAAAGCCTTTTGTGATTAGACACCCCACTTTCCCTAACTTCTCCAGCCTTGTCTCTCTACTCACCTCCCCAAACACAGTGTAGGCTCTGACCATATTGAGCTTGCAATTTGTGGCATGTATCCCATTCTCTTTTGGCCACCAGGCCTTTACTCAGGCTGATCACCTGAGCCCCCACCTCTGTCAATCAAACCTCTTTCCCTTGACTCATGTCTGCTTGTACACTGGAGGTCTCAATTTAGATATTCCTTTTTCTGGAAGACCTGCCTGAGTCCCTGTGTTTGGTAAACACCTCTCTCTGGTTCTCCCATTATACTCTTTACTTTCCTATGCATTTGTAATTTTAATTGTTGGTCTTTTCCACTAGACTATATATTCCCTAAGGGCAGGGTTTGTGTTTGGTTGTTCAATATTGTATCCACAGTGCCTAGCCCATGGATGTGTGGGATCTGGAAAGATAGAAAAATTAATACTTCACAAATAGAAAAATTAATACTTCACAAAAAGTTTGGAGATCTCCTTTGTAAGGCAACAAACTTTGTGTGTGTGTGTGTGTGTGTGTGTGTGTGTGTATTAAAGATCAAATTTTTCCTTCTTGGTGTTTTGGGATGCTACTTGCTACTATGGATGAAGCCAATGGAAGGGAGTCTATGTTTGGAAAGTTAGAAGAGGGGAAAGCTGCTAATGTCAAGAGTACTCTGGGAATGCTGTTTCTTTGACCAAGGTCTTGGGCCTTGCTGCTCTCCTAACAGATGGTGAGCATATATACCTCACAATGGGGCTGAGAAAGTAGTTACCTGTGTGGCAGAAGAGGAGGGATTCATCCTTCATTTTTAATGCAGAAATAAAAAACTTTGAACATTATCATTTAGTCCTCAGTATAAATAACTTCATAGATTTTCCCCCAAAAAGGAAATTTAAAATTTTCTATTATTCATATGTAAAGTATACAATGTGGGTTTTAATATACATTTCAATACCACAAGCTAATTAACATATCACCTCACATAGTTACAGTTTTTGCATGTGTGGTAAGAACACTTAAGATCTACTCTCTTAGCACATTTCAAATTGACAGTACATTATTAAATATGATCTCCATGCTGTACATTAGATCTCCAGAATTTATTCATCATAACTTTAAAGTTTGTATCATTTGACCAAAATCTCCCAATTTGCCTCAACTCCCAGCCCCTGGCAACTACTCTTCTGTTCTCTGTTTATTTCTCTAAGTTCTGGCAACTACTGTTCCATCCTCCATTTATTTCTAAGTGAGATTGTGCAGTATTAACTTCCTGTACCTAGCTTATTTCACTTAGCATAATACCCTCTAAGTTCACTCATGTTGTCACAAATGGCAAGATTTCCTTCTTTTATATATATATATAAATTATATATATATACACATATATATATATATATATATGTATGTATGTATGTATGTATATACCTAGATGACAGTTTTTTATCCATTCATCTGTTGGGTGGTTTCCACATCTTGGCTATTATGAATAATGCTGGGGCGAACATAGAATGCAAATATCTCTTTGACATATTGTTTACACTTTATTTTCCAGAAGTGAGATTGCAGGATCATAGTTTTATTTTTCAGTTTTTGAACAACCTCCATGTTGTTTCCCTAATGGCTGTACCAATTTACAGTCCCACTTACAGTGCACGAGGGTTCCCTTTTCTCTACATCACCGACACGTGTTATCATTTGAGTTTTTATGTATCTGTTGGCTATTTTTATCTGTTCTTGGAAAAATGTCATCTATTCAGGTTCTTTGCCCATTTTTTAATCAGGTTATTTGTGTTTTTGCCTATTGAGTTGTTGAGTTCCTTATATGTTTTTAGATACTAGTTCCCCATCAGATACGGTTTGCAAATATTTTCTCCTATTTCATAGGTTCCTTCATTTTGCTGATTGTTTCCTTTGCTGTACAGAAACTTTTTAATTTGATGTAGTCCCACTTGTTTACTTTTGTTGCCTGTGTCTTTGGTGTTATATCCAAAAAGTCATTGTCAAGACTAATGTCAAAGGGCTTTCCCCCTATGTTTTCTAAGAGCAGGTGTTGATAAAAGGAAGGAAACAACAGGAAATTTAAGGGCAGCAGGACACTTAAACTATCCAAGACTGTTTAAATGGTGTTTGTACTTAAAGTAAAAACTACCTGAGAATATGTTAACATATGCCTCGAGTCTATAGCATGGATCTGGACTGCAGATTCTCCAGTGCTCAATCATCCTATATTTGTGGTAAGAGAAGTCTGACATTTCCCAAAGGATTAAGTAATATTGTTTGATATGGAATAAAGTGCCATATACATTCCTCTTTAGGAGAGTTGTATTTATCTTTTTAGATCTCTGTCAAAATAAATGCAAGGGGAAAGAGACCCAGTGTTCCACTGGTCCCTTGAACAGAGTTAATTTCCTTTGAAACAATAGCTCTTAAGCTTCAGAGTCTCTCCCTTGCATGAGCACTAGCCATGTATTTACAAGATCATTGTCAAATTTGCAGAAGACATTTTAAACACAATTGATTAATACCGCAGATTAAGACCTCTGCCTCTTTTCACTCCCGCTTCCCTTGATGTCAGGTGGTGATGAAGTGGCTGTGGACAAAGAGAAGTTGAGTTGGGGATACATTTGGATTAGAGGGATATATTCATGTTGTTCACAGTCACTTCTGTATGGAGTTACTACTAGCTATCCTGATGTAGCAGTGGCTTCCAGGAATATTCTTATAGACTTCTGTGCTGACTCATCTGGCACCAGGACAGTACATCAATAACAAACTGAAACTTAGTAAGCTTTTGATTCTGAGAAACCTGGGTCCACCTGCTCGATAAGCATAATACTTTGGCTATCCAGAGTCTCTGCAAACCTGTGAATACCTCAACTTGGCATCCCAAGTAGGAGAGTAGTGGTAGAGGATTCTTTGATCCTTTGATCTACTGCCCCACATGTTACTGTCCTGGCCAATAGCAATGAAAGATCTATTCTGGGAAAACTTTTAGCCTGATCTTAGCAATATTATTTGAACTACAATCTAATTTGGAGCATTTTAAATTACAAGGAAAAATATATATTTTTTCAGTTGCTGTATAACTTCTTTACTTTTGTAGCCATGTCTGTAGAGCAAAAAGGGAGTGAGACGATTTGACTCTTGGTCTGTATTAATTCCTAATTTAACCCATCCTACAATCATTTATTTAGTTCATTACAAAGAGTTACTCTTTCAGCCTATTACATTTGTTGTTTTTGTTATAAAATATTTTAGTAGAAACAAAAACATTATATAAAAGTATAAAAGCTTTCACAAATCCTCAATGTAGAAAACAAGTTTTTTAAAAATAGAATCTACTAAGTTTGTTGTAAATTCTTACCTTTCTTGGCATACAGTACATGCATATTATGTTTAACTTAATTAAAAAATTTTATGACAAAAGTGGATCATATTCATATTGCTTTTAAACTTGCTTTTTTTTCACCTAACAGTGTATCTTGGATATCTCTTTTAAAAGGGCTGTCCAGCATTGGGTGGTGAGGGAATTGGTCTGGTTAATGCAATTTAGTCAATCAATTCCTTATATTTGGATGTTTTCTGGTTTTGGTGTTTTTTTTCTTTTTAACTATAACAAATAATGCTATAATGAGCATTCTTGTTCACATATCTTAGCACACTTGGGGAGTTTTTCCCTCTGTCATATAAATTTCTAGCCATGGATTGCAGGATCAAAAGATACTTACATTGTAAAATGTTGACAGACGTTTTCAAATTGCCATCTAAATCACTGTACCAATTTATGGACTCACTAATAATGTATGAGAGTGCACTTTTTCTCCACCCTTGCCAGCCCAATATTATCAATCACTTCAATCTTTGCCAATCTTGAAAATAGTAGCTAAGGGTTTCTTTAATTTTTATTCATTTAACAGTAAAGTTGGGCTTCTTCTCATATTTTCATATTATTATATTCTATGGTTTGCCTGTTCATATCCTTTGCCCATTTTGAAAAAAAATGGATTTATTATTTTCTTATTCATTTGTAAGAGTTATTTGGTACTACTTGGGACATTAGCCCTTTGTCTTAGCATGATACTTGGTTACAAAGAACACTTACTATTGCATTATTTAATATTTCCTACTTTTTCATTGGACACAATATCATCACTGAAACTTGCATTTTAAACTCTTAAATGAAATTCTGCTATGTAAATCCCTTCAATTATAGACTCAATGATGCTGCATGTGGATTATTAATAGCAATAAAAGGAGATATTTCATACAGTTAAAAAATTATAGAAGTGAGCATTAGTCAAAAATTTACTTAGGAAGTTAACTTGTTCTGTATTAGCGGAGAAGTTGTCACTTTTCTTCCCTAAGCCAAGGAAGGAGCCTAAGTCTGAAACAAAAGTCCCCTTGCCAAGCTTACAAAAGTACTGTGATTAGAAATTAGTCCTTGTTACAGCAGAGTACATACCATGAATAGTTCGTTTTTATTTTTTATGAATTTCCTGTTCAGTATTAGGCTTTACATTTAATACTTATATCTAGAAAAGTTAAACAATTTTTAATTGTATAGGAAACTAGCATTTTTGAAGTACTTCTGAATTTAGCACCTAGGTCAAATTATGTTGGATATGTTTTCATGGAAGCTGTTGTATTCTCTTATTTTGCATGGGTTGGCTCTTAATTGCTTATAATTCTGGTACATATTGAGTACCAGGGAAATATATTTTAAATATGCGTAAATTAGATTTGCCACAAACATTGAGATTAGAAGTTGCAAATTGACCACTGAGTATGTCTGCTTTACAGGCATGTCTCTCATAGTTTGAAAACTATTTTGAATTAGCTGCTAACACTTAAAAATGGAGAGAGTTCTCTTGAAAAATGGAACTTTAGATAATAATGGATTACATATATGTTAGTTATGAACCGTAGCTACATAATAGCTATTATTTTTAGACAGAGTAAGTGCTCTCCAATTTGCCAGAGCTCCTGTAATTCTTTAAGGTTCTGCAGCAGGCCTACTTCACTCATGTACCTTATGTAGAGTCCCCTTTTGTTATTTGTAGCTAAATATACAAAAAATCAGACAGACAAAGAAATTTCTTAGTTTTTTCATTAATAAATTCAAGAGATCAAAAGCTTCTTTGCTGTATTGTTTTTCTAGTATATTCATCTCCTTAAAAGGAGACATTAGAAGCAGTAAACATCCCAGAGATATTAATTTTCTTCTTTAGAACTTTTCCCAACAAATCACTCCATTGGCTGGTGAAAAAAAAAGACGATTGGAAAGATTTATACTTCCTGCAGTTCCACTATCTTACGCTGTAATTTCTTCAGGTCTTTCTGGACTTTATATTTCTCTAAATCCATCTTTGTTTTCTGTATTTGTTGGAGGGAGCTGAGAGAGTCATGAATTGATTTAAATCCTGTGAGAAGGTAAAAGAATAGGTATACTTAAAGCAATACATTAGAACTTTAAAAAAAAAAACAACAAAGTGGCTAATTGGCAGTCTTGCCATAATTATCATTTAATTGAAAGCACATTAAATTCTATTAAGACCAGCCTAAAATTGTACATAATCTATTTCTTGTATGTCATGAAAATCCATTCACAATATTGTTTCAACTTGTATCTGGTTATCTGGTTTCATTGTGAAATTTATTTTTCTTCTCCTCTCCCCAAATATATTGCATAATTCTATATTGCAAGAATAAAATTTAAAATATTTTCTTCTTTCTGTGTGCTTTAACAAGAGATTTAAGTGATTTCTTTTTCAGTCTTGTTACCAAATTGCAGGTAAAGATCACAGATGAGATTTTAAAACTTCTCTGAAAGTAACCTATTTGAGGGGCCTAAGAGTGGCCACCTGCTCCCTTCCTTTCTCCTGGCACTTTGTATCTCTCTTATGCATGTGTAGTCACTTATGACCACAGACCTACCAAACCTCAAGGTCTTAGGGTACAACCTTTTTGTTATTCACTGGGGCCTTTCATATAGTCATTTCTCAACACATTTTTATTAAAGGCATAAAGCAGCAACCCATTAATTTGGAATTCCCCCTTTCTAGAACTCCTCTCCATAGTAAAATGAAAGAACTTGTAGATGGTAAATTTATTTTCCAGTTCACCCTGAAGTTTTACTAATAGAATAAGTAAAATTAAATTTCTGATAGTTAAACAAAGCAGGGCCTTTAAAAGAAGGGCCAGTTAAATTTGGGACATGATTCCTGGCCAGATAATTCATTATTTTGATATGATGGTGGGAGTGGGTGTATTGTGAAGGTTGAATTTCCAGGTAGCAAACTCTACTTAAATGCCAGGAACATCTGGCAGATTGAGACCATCATGTCCTCCCAAGGTACCTCCAAGGTATCTACACAGGATGAAATTTGGTAGAATTTACACATGAATTTTTCTGAGATCTAGAAAAAAATGACTTGGAGCTTTCTCTAGTAAAGAAACTCTTCTGAGTCCTGGTAATTCCCTCAGAATTATGACTCAAGGCAGATGGCTGCTCTACAGCACCTATTCCATGTCCTTCCCTTTGACAAATTAGATGAGCCTTTCAAATTAATCCTCTTTGATGTTAGCTCAGCTTGACACTGCTGCCATTAGCCTCTTTAAAAGAAAAGCAGTCATTATACTGGACTCTGCTAATTCATCTCTCTTTCTCACTTCTAAAGGTCAGGTCTCCAGTCTGACATCTGTCCAAGCTCATTACTTGTAGTTCAATGAGAAGGGCATTTGATTTAGGCTCCTAATTTTATAACATACCCACAAGTCACATGTTGGGTATCTCCAAGGATTTTCCAAGTCTGACAATTCCATGATTCTATGATCTTAGAGAGAAACAACAACAACAACAAACAAACAAACTCACACCAATGGCAGGCCTATAACATTGCCAAATATGAATGAAGAAAGTTTATTTATATACCTTCCAGTATAATACTCACATTCTATAGGATATTTAGAAAAGTGCATTAAATCCCTAATGACAAGATTAATCCCTGGCCATTAGCTCGAAGTAGAAGACTGAGGGATTGAACAGAAAAGGACAGATGCTCTTTACTTAATAAAAGGTATCTGCTCACCTGATTGATATTCATTCTGCATTGTCTGTAATTCACCCCAGATCTGCTTTTCCATTAGTTCCATCTTTTTGGACAATTTATTTTCCATAAGCTTTACTTTACTTAGTTGTGTTTCCTGTTTCTGTGTGTTAATGAAATTCTCTACTTTGCTTGAAAGCTGCAGCAGTTTTTCTTCCATTTTATTTTCAGACTTTTCCTGTAAAAGAGATTATGGGATAAAACTTCAGAAAACTTACAAGGATTTATCCGTCAGCTTAGAGAAAATGTTTTTAACATTCATTTTTCCATGCTAAGCATGAAAATTCAAACCAAGTTTTTTTGTATCTAAAACTGTGTTCATGAGAGTTAATCCCTTTGGCCCTGTTCATTTGTAGTTTCTGGAATTCAACATGTTATGGGATAAAAGAAAAGGGCTGTAGCGTGGCTGAAATGTCTTGAAAATTTGGTGTTTTAGTCTAATGTTCAAAGACGTTTTAGATACCGCTTTTTCTGAGCTCTCTGGACATGCCCCCTCAAATATCATACCTCTATGTGGACAGACTTCAGCTAGAATAGTGACTTGCCATGCCAGTAGTTTATTAGAATCACCTGGACTATACCCCACCCCCAGAACTTAATTAAATCAATCAAATCCAGATTTAATTGGTCTGTGATGGAGCTCAAGAACTGATACGATTTAAACACTCTCCAGGTGATTCTAATGTGTAACCGAGGTAGGGACTGCAGAGGCAGCCTTAGGATAATTAGCCGCTTTTCTCCTCACTTCTCCACAGGGAATCTGGGAGCAGGAACTGGGCATGGCAGGTATGACCCCTTTGGTTCTCCTCTCTTTGGCCCCATCTGCCTCAGGAATGGTGGATTCCAGTCTCTGTGTTCCTTACGGTGGGAGGCTTCTGCCTGCAAGATGACCCCATGGTTAACCTAGTGCTGCCTATAACTGGTAAAGAAATCTGCCTAATTCAGGAGTGAAGAGCTAGCAGGCCCACCTGGCAGCCGCAGAGCTCACCACACATACTTCCATAGCCTCACCAGTGATAAAGCTTTATGTTTATCTCCAATTCTTGGACTCCTTTGTCACTCTATCAGCTGTTTACAAACTCAGGTTGGAGCTGGGGACATTATTTCCTGAGCTGCCTCTGCCTATAGTCTCTCTGCCTCAAGTTCTCAAAACATTTTATTTTGGTCACCTTCAGGACTGGCAGTCATTTACCACAGTCATGGCGCTGTGCTGCCCGTCCCTTTGGGTAAGATGTGCTGGTTGCAGTGGGAGAGGGAGCCCCTGAAATAAGTATATTTCTCATACATCTTGGTAGCCTCACCCTAAAGCTTGGGTTGTCTTTACATGGTGTGATCTGAATAAGGAGTTTTGAAAACCTTTAATCTACTAAGGGATCTCCAGAAAAGTGAAGTGACTTGCCTGCACATCACCCAGGGAGTGAGCCTATAACCACTGACTCCCAGGGGAGGCCCCGAGAGAGTCAGACTCCCTAGGTCTGGGATGGCAATCTGTATTTTTTTTTAAAAAAAACCTCTTCAGATTCTTTTGGTACAAGTAGAGCACACGCAGAGAAACACAGGTTTGCAGAGTTGGGGAGTAGCAAACAGGACCAGAAGGCAGGCCTCTGGACCTCTGTTGTAGTGCTTAGAAAAAAAAGTTACTGAAGCAGTGAAGATTACCATAAATACGGAAGTGCAACCTCCCAGACCTTTACTCATTACTCATCCAGACAAGGACCATGCAGGTGTTTACTTCACAAAATAACAGAACTCCTCACCAGTTTCTCCTGTAGGACCTTCAGACATTCATTTATATGGCCCAGGTGGTCTTTTCTATATTTGATAAATTGGTTTTCTGTCCATTTTTTATTATTTTCAACTTCTTCATACAGATTACTTGAAAGTGAATTAAATCTAAGGGAAAAAATGTTTTGTTCCATTTTAATAAGTGAATTTAAACATAAAACAAAAAATTAGTGTTGCATTTTTTGAGGCAATTGAGACTCCATGTGCCTAGCCAAGTATTTGTGGGGTGATGTGGGAGGTGGAGAGGCCAGGTAAGTACACTCTGTGTTCCTGTCCTGAGCTTGAGTTCAGTCCAGCTACTGTTACATACCCTAAAATACATCATCACAGTGACAGGAGCTCTGTTGGCTAGGAGCTAACCACAGCCACACCGAAATTTAGTGTTATCCATGCAGAATTCCTCTCATGGCCTGGGGCTCACTGCTTGTGTGTGGAGGAAATACTTTGATAAGTTCACTGGGGTGGGAACTATTATTCATGCTAGGAGTTGTCAGTCAAATGCCAGATAGTAAATATTTTAGGCATTGTGGGTCATTTGGTCTCTGTTGTAACCACTCAGTGCTCCATTGCAGTGGGAAAGCAGCCACAGATAATATGTAAAGAAATGACTGTGGTTATATCCTAATCAAACTTTATGTAATATTCACGTCATGAAATGGAATTCTTTTTTAATGATTAGAAAGCATAGAAATTGTTCTTAGCTGTGGGTAAATGTGGCTAAGGGTGATAGTTTGCTGATTCCTGCTCTCTAAGTGCCAGTGTGTGGCTCGGAGATGAGCAGGGGCAGAGAGGACCTGCATTGTCTAGCAGAGGAGAGAAAGGTCAGAGGCAGGAGAGTGGAGGGAGAAAGCCCCAAGAGAACCTGGGGAAGGCGCCAGGGGGGACTTTAGGTTGCCTTTGTCTCAGGCAAAATCTTCCATAAAGTCCCCGTTCTACCAATGGGTCTGTGTGAGTGGATTTTTTTAGGGGGTGTTTTAAGAGGCTCTGAACGACGACTCATGTGGGGTAAAAACAGAAGTAATGGAGGAACAGGAAAGGGATCTATGGGACTATCAAGATGATCCACTATGGAAGTGTTAAATAACAGAGAATGAAGGATTTAAAAAAATGGAAGTGGATCAAAGGGTTGGAATAATGTATCATCAGCTGAAAAGTCTAGAGTGGCTAAACGTTTGAGAAGAGGAAATTCCAATCTGAATTAAATGAGGTATGGGACTGGGAAGAGGTGGGATGAGGGAGAGGACTTGTGAGTAGTTTCTGTGTGTATTTTCTGCATGTGACTTGTTCATGATAAGATGTTGGCTTAAAATTCCCTTTTAGAATAGGCAAACTTAGGTTGGCAAGAACAATGTTTGTTATTGAAAATATTCATTCTACCTTACAATGTATGGTACAGATAAAGTAATAATTGCTCTGATGTTTTCAGGCAAAATTATATGCAGATAATTTCGTTTGCAATGTTTATCATCGGAAATTAATTGCTTAAGTCATGCTGGACTTACACTGCATGTACATGCCTCTCTTGCTCTCTGGAAAAAGTGTTTGGGCTTCTAATTAGAAGATACAAGTTCTGTGAAATCATTATTTTTAGGCTAATAGCTTTCAACTGGGGGCAGTTGCCCCCTCCCACCTTCTCACCCCCAGGGGCCATTTGCTAATATCTGGAGACAATCTTGGTTGTCACAACTGAGAGGTGTTACTGGCATCTAGTTGGTAGACACCAGGGATGCTGCTAAACATCTTACAATGCATAGGAGAGACCCACAACAAAGAATGATGCAGCCAAAATACCGATAGTGCTGAGGTTGAGAAAACTTGACTTAGATAATGAAACCAAGGAATGGGAAATGTAAGTTAATTTTCCAATAGTTATATGAGTTACAATCTGATAGCTAATTTCTGATCTTTGTCCTCTGAATTCTCACATTATTTTTGACTCTCTGGTGATATTTTTCACGTAGATATGAAGCATATCTTGATTGACTGTTGAGCACCTCAGCACTGAAGAAGATGAAATTGGTTTCTATTAGTGTTCTTAGTCTAATCATGATTCCCAATCACCTGTGCTATTGGTTAACAGCTGTTGGATCTCAGACAAATAAGCCCACCCACTGAATATGTAGACTCCCTCATTTTAGCCAACTGTTTTCTCTATCTGGAATATTCTTCCTCAGAATATCCATTGGCTCCTGCCCTCATTTCATTCAGATTTATATTCATACACCACCTTAAAAAAATAGAATTCCTTCTCCTTACTGGAAATTTCCTATTCTCTTACCCTACTTAATTTGTCTCCAAAATTTTCATCACCATCTGACGTACACTAATTTGTGTTCTATCTTCTCCACTAAAACTTAAGCTCCATGAAAGCAAGAATTTTGCATTGTTGATGGCTGTGAACAATGCCTAGAATATAGTAAGTGCTCAATAAATAGATGTTGGCTAAATGAACAAATGGACCATTCTTTCTCATTAAGTATCTTTTATTAGCATTGCTGACAAATGACAAATCAGATTTGTCAAGCTATTTCGAAATCTAATCTGCTTTGGTTTTCATCTTCCTCTCCCTGTCTCTGGTGGAAGTATTAATTAATAGTCATAGCTAAGGGGCCAGTAAATCCCCAGATAATCAAGAAATAGCTTTACAATTGAGAATCCAGCCTTCAGTGCTCACCTTTACTGTATAGTAAATAAATGAGAGCATTCACTCTTTTGTCACTGATACAATATTAACATCCTTGAAAACCAAGAAACCATTAAATACGCCCATGTAATATCTCTGGAAAGGCACATTAGTAATTGAAATTCTGAAATTAAAGCCATAAAGAATGAATTACTACTTATGATCGTTTTATTACAAGATTTGCTTGCAATTGGGGATTAATTTTCCTAGGAACACTCAGAAGTTGGACTCTGTTGGTAGTTTATTAAAATTTGGAAGTCTTTTTGAATCAGCTGTCTTCTTGAGACACAAAAAGAATAAATAAAATAGAGGTTTGTATAATACTTTTTTTTTTTTTGCATAGGCTTTTCCCAGACATAATGGACATGATTTGCCATAATATATTAATTATAGAACTTAGAAATGTATTAATTACAGAACTTACAAAATCTCAGCAGTATGAATCTATCTTAGATGACATTTACGTTTTAGATCCCAAGTCTTCTATTTCAATAGGTATAAGAGTATTTATATCAGCTGTAGATAGATAGGTGATTAGATAGAGCTTTTTCTTTCCTTTTTCTCAAACACAAAAGCCAGACATTTAAATTATAACTAGGGACCTCACTAGGATGATGAGGGCTATTGGTTGTCTTTATGCTTTTGTTTTTAAATATTTACGCTGATTTAATCAAGTTAAAATATACACCAAGAGCAATTACAGGGGAGAAAGTTACAAAAGAGTGAAGGAAAGTTGAGTGAAGATCTACAGGAATAGCAGAGCACAGGGAAGAGACTTGGGTGAGGGGTTGGTGGTGAAGGCAGCCAGGGTCTGCCTTTCTTGGTCATGGTTGACATACAGAAATGAGGATGTAGCTCCATCCTAGGCCAGTTTTGCCAGTACACTTATGTCCCAAACCCAGTGTCTTATGTTAAAATCTACTGAATGAAGTTTTCCAAGAGTTTGAATTCTTGGAAACTATTACTGCTATCAGGCTCTCAAGAACTTAGATAGGGCTTTGACCAAGTGTGAATGTAAAAAGATAGGGCTTTGACCAAGTGTGAATGTAAAAAGAATTAGTGGCCTTTCATTTGCTGACAAACAGAAGATATTTTTATTTTTTGTAATCATATTTGAAAAAGAGCTTAAGACAGACCATATGCTATTATTTCTTTGGAGTTTTGAGTCTAAGATTCTAAGTTTCACATCAGAAACCAAGAATTCTAAGACATGCTATTTTTCTACTGACTTTGCACCTATAGATAGAACTCTCAAACTAATTTCCTCTTAATTTTATATGATTTCTAATTAGTGACACTAAAAATCAATTCTACCTCCACTCTGATAGAAAGACTTTTGTTTCTTGGCTGTTCCAAAGTGTTAAAATCCCAGTACATTTGCAGCCTGTTTCTCAGCCATCCAAGCAGATCTGGTCTTTCCCTTTTTAAAATTTTTGTAGCAGAATTAGTTTACAATAGATAGAATTGTGAGATGGAGACTTCATGAATTGATAAAAACCATTTGAGCTTTAGAGTCGGATACTTTCTAGCTATGTGATTTTGGCAAATTAATCTTTATGATTGTAAATCTCCTAATATTTAAGATAGGGATAAATTTCCTGGATGTCAGATGAGAATGAAAGAAGAAAAAAGATAGGAGTAAATAAGACCCACCCTGCAGAGCTGAATGCATTGAGTATCTTCAGTGCTAGTGGTTGGTAGGCATTCATAAATGACAATTACTATATTTATTATTTCTGCCTGATGATATCTCATTTACCTTGTCTTAACTTTTACTTTTCCTGTGTTTAGCTTTTCACTTCTGTTTTTTCTTCCCAACTGTAAGTGGCAAGGATTACGTTTGGATGTTCTCAAACACAATTTACATAATAAAGGTGCTCAGAAATCTTTCATTCATTCATTGACTTCTACTTGTGTTTCAATGTGCTGGGTGCTAAACATACAAAGTTGAATGTGGCATATCTCCACCTTGGGTAATTTTTAACTTTCTACTGTGGTAGTGTTTTCAAAGTTGGATGATATTATTTGGGTCTATGCATTTGCCTCATTGACCAAATACTTTTTATTTTCTTATAAATCACTGTCTACTAAACAAGCGTCAGCAGTAAGAGCTATCTAGGGAGTGACTGGTAAGTGCTGTCCCGGCCAAACAAACCCTTGTTAAAAGACAGCTTTATTTCCTAATGGCCAAGACTCTTGCTATGTAAGCACTAAGTAGTTGGCTAAGGACATTACTTAGCAGAAGCTCTGAGGAGGAACCTTCTGAGCAGGAGGCACAGTGGAGGGGTTCAGTGTGTGTCCTTTGTCGGCTCTGGTGATCTGTGCCCAAATCCCATCAATTCACTAGAAAACCCTCAGAAAACATTGTAGCTTTTAAGTTCAATATAAGTTTCGTTGACCATTAAACTTGAATTTGTAAATGTTTCTAAATGGGAAGATTGCCTATTTAACCTTTTTTTTTTTTTTTTTGATTTGCAGACGCATTGTTTTGATTTTGAAAAATGCGCATGTAAACTTTGAGGTGCTGCAGCTGCGTTTCTGGTGCTCGGCCACCAGGAAAGGTGGCGATGGAAGCCAAGGCTCTTTGTATGTTTTAACCGCTGGTATCATTTTGACAACCTGTCTGGACAGGTTTTAATTGTCTCTTGGCAAGTGAGGTGACATGAAAGCTATCATCTCAGGTTTCAATTTACTAATGAGGGTGGTGGTGGAGATGGAATTACCTCTGCATTTTGAAGGCATTTGCTCCTGGGGTCCCCGCCAAGACACCTGGGTGTAAGTATGGCGTGGAGAAACTTTTTCAGTATTGCTTGTCTCTTCTCTACCACCCTCAAGGCACCTGGCTCATTTTCCTTGATTGACATCTGGTAACCACAGAGGGATCCTGAGTGAAGGTGTCCCCAGCCTGCAGCAGCTCTCCTGTTTTTTTTTTTTTTTTCTACTTTTCTAAACTTTATTAAATAAAAAAGCAATGGTGGTAAATCTCTAGAACATAGTCATTTTTCTGGGATTCCTCCCCCCAAAATGTGACATTTGATTTCCAAACATGCCGGAAGTGTACATGGTTCCCAGTTGTACTAATAGGTAAGTTGTACTAAATAGATAGGAAGAAGTTGTATTAAATAGGTCAGGTGTTCATCTCTCAACTTCTCCCAGTCTGTGGTCTGTCTTTAGATCAGCAATAATTGTCTGAACAGCTACTATGGCTTCATTAATTTTTCTCTGTAGCTCTTTGAGCTCTTCTCTATGCAGCAATCACAGAATTTGAGCAGCTTCATTAAGAACTGCATCTCCTGTGTTAAAACCAATAAATGGTCGTCTAAATCAACAGGCAAGCCCTCTTTTGTTTGATTTGCCTTAGTAACTGCATCCTATGTCAGGTGCTTCTGAGCCGAAATTCAAATTGCCTTAACCTTTACCATGTACTCATCATGACATTGAATCTGAAGCAGGTTAGCCAAAGCCATTAAACCAGCCTTAAAATAAGGATTATTTACATCCAAATTGATCAATGGTTCTGCATTTTTGGTTGCATTGTCAGCAGTTTTTGCATTATCAGGTACTAAGTCCTTGTATTTTTCAGCATTATCTCCATATTCAAGCCTAACACCTAAAACAAGAAGCCAGTCAATAGCTTCTTGCTGATCTTAAATCTTGAAAGGACAGCCAACCTCTCTCAGGTACTTTTCTTTTTTTCTTTTTTCTTTTTTTAAATTTAAGTTCTGGGGTACATATGCAGAACATGCAGGTTTGTTATATAGGTATACACGTGCCATGGTGGTTTACTGCAGCCATCAACCCATCATCTACATTTGGTATTTCTCCTAATGCTATTTCCCCCAGGTCCCCACCCCACAACAGGCTCTGATATGTGATGTTCCCCTCCCTGTGTACAAGTGTTCTTATTGTTCAGCTCCCACATATGAGAACATGCAGTGTTCGGTTTTATGTTCTGGTGTTAGTTTGCTGAGAATGGTGGTTTCCAGCTTCATCTATGTCCTTGCAAAGGATATGAACTCATTCTTTTTTATAGCTGCATAGTATTCCATGGTGTATATGTGCCACATTTTCTTTATACGGTCTATCACTGATGGGCATTTGGGTTGGTTCCAAGTCTTTGTTATTGTGAACAGTGCTGCAGTAAACATGCATGTGCAGGTCTCCTTATAGTAGAATGATTTATAATCCCTTGGGTATATACCCAGTGATGGGATTGCTGGGTCAAATGGTATTTCTGATTCTAGATCCTTGAGGAATCACCACATTTGTGAATCACCACACCACCTTGAGGAATCTTCCACAATTGAACTAATTTACACTCCTACTAACAGTGTAAAAGCCTTTCTATTTTTCCACATTCTTCTCCAGCATCTGTTGTTTCCTGACTTTTGAATGATCACCATTCTAATTGGCATGAGATGGTATCTCATTGTGGTGGTTTTGATTTGCATTTATCTAATGACCAGCGATGATGAGCTTTTTTTCATGTGTTTCTTGGCCACATAAATGTTTTCTTTTGAGAAGTGTCTGTTCACATCTTTCACTCACTTTTTGATGGGGTTCTTTGTTTTTTTCTTATAAATGTATTTGAGTTCTTTGTAGGTTCTGGATATTAGCTCTTTGTCAGATGGATAGATTGCAAAATTTTTCTCCCATTCTGTAGGTTGCCTGTTCACTCTGATGATAGTTTATTTTGCTATACAGAAGCTCTTTCATTTAATTAGATCCCATTTGTCAATTTTGGCTTTTGTTGCCTTTGCTTTTGGTGTTTTACTCATCAAGTCTTTGCCTATGCCTATGTCCTGAGTGGTATTGCCTAGGTTTTCTCCTAGGGTTTTTATCGTTTTAGGTCTTACGTTTAAGTCCTTTATCTTGAGTTAATTTTTGTATAAGGTGTAAGGAAGGGGTCCAGTTTCAATGTTTTGTATATGGCTAGCCAGTTTTCCCAGCACCATATATTAAATAGGAAATCCTTTCTCCATTGCTTGTTTTTTGTCAGGTTTGTCAAAGATCAGATGGTTGTAGGTGGGTGGTGTTATTTCTGAGGCCTCTGTTCTCTCCATTGGTCTGAGATACTTTTCAAAGAACTTGGGCCAGTCACTGCTGTGAGTGTTTCTTAAATTACCTCTGTCTTCAATCTTGTAGTGTCTGGTTTTCTGGTCTTCAAGCCAAACAAAAGTTAACCTTAACCTTTGTTAAAAGATTTTTTTAGAGACAGGGTCTTGCTTTGTCATCCAAGCTGGAGTGCAGTGGTGCCATGACAGCTCATTGTAACCTGAACTCCTGGGTTCAAGCGAGCCTCCTTGCCTCAGCCTTCTGAGTAGCTGGGACTACAGGTGTGTGCCACCATGCCTGACTAAACTTAACCTTTGATGTTATTACAATATTTTTATTTAAAAGTTATTCTCTTTATTCAGAGACAGTTCTTTCTTTAAAAAGGCAAATTCTATACACTATCTACTTTATTTTTGAATTTATGTGTACCTCAAAATCCTAACATTAGCAGCAATTTACTTTTTTTTTTTTTTTTAAAGTAGTGGAACTACTTATTCTTATTTTTGTTCAAAGTTAAACTTGTTAAAAACTAAATACAGTATACTAGATTGAAACAGAAGTCCTCTGATTGAAAAACAAAAAAAGCCCTATGTTACTTTCTCTTTGAGCAAAATACATTTTCAATACATATCTCAGTCAAATGGTTAGTATCTCTAACATGAAAGAATCCTACAAATTGATAAGAAAATGACAAAAATCCCAATACAAAATTTGATAAGTAATAATAGGCAATTCACAGAAAATTCAAATGGAAAAGGGAATGCAAATTAAAACAGATGCTTTTTCATCCTTTGGCCAGTATTAAAAAGAGAACACATTCACTGTTGGTCAAAATGCAGAGACAGGTCTTCTTGTATGTTTCTGGTAAAAGTCTAAAATCTTACAACAAACATTTTTAAGAAGAAATTTATAAAATTAAATAAATAAATATATATGTGTGTGTATATATATTGTGTGTGTGTATATATATATACACACACACACACATATATATATATGTTCTTTAACCTAGGAAGCTTGCCTATAGAAATAAAAGTGCCAGTATTTAAGGATATCTAAGGATATACACATAATACTTTTTTTGTTTTTTTGTGGTGGTCATAAACTAGAAATAATCAATTCGGCAATAAGATAAATGGTTGAATTAATTATGGCACATATATAAGTTAAAAGGTTGTATAGCTATGAAAAATAATGTCAGAATAATATTTACTAATCTGGAGAGACATACAGGATGTACTAGAAAAATCAAATAATTGAGTAATATGTATAGAAATTGTTTTTTAAACCCATGCTGCTTCTATACATATAATATATACATATCGTTTCTCTGTTATATGTTTATATTAACAAGGAGGAAATTGAGGAAGGATATGTCCCTGGTGTTAACATTGATTACAATAGAAAGCTGAGATGATAATCTCTTTTTTCACTTTTGTTTTTTGTTACAATTAATGCATATTGTTAATTTTTAAAATTGGAGAAAATTTAAATATAAAAGAGTCAATTGTGTCACTAAATGAATTATTAGGTCTCATAAGTATTTGCCTGAAGAAAAGCATTGTTTATAGATTTACTGTCACCTACTGTAATACTACTGAAATGTTAAGACTTCATTACTTAAAGTGAGAAAAAAATTCAAGTTTACACTATTATAAAAGTGTCCAGATTCAGATTTAACTGCTTAGATGACTTTCTATAAGCCAAATTCCCACAATACCAAAGACAGAAAAGATAAGCATCATTAGTCATGAAGCAGTTAGCCCTGGATCTCAAACATCTCCTTTTTCTCTTTTCCACTCATTAACAAACCTTAACCCTTTAAGTTAGCCTTCCATTTCAGTTTATCAATGCCATCCCTTCCTATTCTTAGTCTTTATATCTAGAAACATAGGACTTTTCTACTTTTCCTTTGGAGAGTTTTTTCTTAATTACAAGCTAAAGACATTAGATCTTGTATCACACAGCTATCCACTGAACACCCTCATTGTGCTAGAATTTAAGAATGTAGAAATGCTTTCTTAGAGTATTTTCTGTTTACTCAAGACAACTGCTTCTCCAAGTTTTAGTGATGGCTATTGTTTTACACCAACTTATAAGACACACATATTTCCCATTTTAGCATCTCCAAAATCAAGAGTTATCTTAAAATGTTGATATGCTATGGTTTAATTGTTAGCTTCATATCTTATAGGCACAAAATTATAATGGTGCATGTTATATTCAATGGCACTTAGATTTAATAAAATATAGTAGCAACAGGGGAAAAATGGAGAAAGTAGAGTATTGTCAGGATACCGGATTTGACCAGGGCATTAAACCCAAATGGTGTGAGACATAGAGGAAAAAGAATAAGAAGAGCATAAGAGACAGTACAATAGTATCCAAGTAACTAGAATTTCCCTCTGCCTGCACCATGACCTTGGGAAATGATAATTTAAACAAAAAAGGGAGATTTGATCATAAGGAAGCTAGTAATTTGAACATTTGTGGAGCTCTGTCTCCTTCATTGCTTTCTCCATTGAGTGGGGGAAAAAATATTCAGTTTAAGATGGGGTAGAGACCAGTCTTAAAAATAAATAATGTAATGGAGTAAATAGAGGATCTTAGAAAGACTCTTTTATTATTATTATTACTATACTTTAAGTTCTGGGGTACACGTGCAGATCGTGTAGGTTTGTTACATAGGTATATACGTGCCATGGTGGTTTGCTGCATCCATCCCCCCGTCATCTACATTATGTATTTCTCCTAATGTTATCCCTCCCCAATCTCCCATCCCCTGCTATCCCTCCCCTAACCCCTCCAGCCCCCAACAGGTGTGATGTTCCCCTCCCTGTGTCCATGTGTTCTCATTGTTCAACACCCACTTATGAATGAGAACATATGATGTTTGGTTTTCTGTTTTTGTGTCAGTTTGCTGAGAATGATGGTTTCCAGCTTCATCCATGTCCCTGCAAAGAACATGAACTCATCCTTCTTTATGGCTGCATAGTATGGAAAGAATCTTAAAGGAAAAGCTTTCATATCAAAATTGTTTTTAAAAATATTTGATAATCTTGGAGAATGAAATTATTTTCTATAGTGTTTTACATTGAGACATTTTAATATGCAATTTATAATAAGTAAAAATCACAGGAAGGATAAAAATGTTTCAATTCAGTTGAGATATTGTGCAAAGTCAATGACAAGATTAATCTTCGTAATTCTTTTATTATAAATATTATATAAGTTACTTTAGTGTAGAATATTCTCTGCATTAGTTCACTGTTCTATTTCTTGGCCAGGTTCAAATTCCTGGGATAGGTTTTTATTTCATGCCAATGCTTTCATTAGGCAAAACTCTTTGGAATGCACTTAACAGAATTAAAAATCTTCTATTCACTTACTTGAATTCCAAAAGGTTCATTTCGTGGCGATAATCCCCTTGGACCATCTTTAAATTTGAAGTTTGCTCAGAACTGGCAGTCTCTATCTTTCCTAAGAGCTGCATCACCTAGTGAAAGTATAAGAGAGGTTTTTTTTGTGTATATGAACAAAACCACCAGCATTCACATTAATATACTTTATTCCTTAAGGGCCAGGAAACAGACTTGAACCTAAAGCATGATTACACTTGAAAATGACTTGTGTTCAAATGAGTATTATAGTTATAATATCCTCAAGGAAAGGATAATAGGAGTTGTTCCATTCTGTTGTCTGGAATATTCTTTTTGATCATAGGCCATGTAATGACATAACAAAAACATGCTATTTCCGTTAGTTTGTTTATTAATCTGTTAATCTGATTATATCTCTACTTCTCTATTGTTTCCCCAGTTACAATACGAGATACTGTATGCTGTTACCACCATATCCTCAGTGCACATTAGGTGATCAATGGTAAATGCTCAACAAATACTTATTGAATAAACGTTTACACGCACAGTCAGGCTCTGAGGAAAACACACATGACTGGCCCAAGATTTCCAGATAGATTCTGACATGAGCACAGGTGAATCCCAAGTGAAATGACTTAGGGCATTTAAGGATAGGAAAAAAACAAATTCCAGTTTTAGAATTTAAGATTAGAATTCCTTCCAAATTGCCAGAAACATTGAGAAAGTTATTTTATGTAAAAGAACTGGATTAAAAAATAGATGCAGAATTGCAGTCCATAATCATGTCTCAACTAGTCCCTGCTAAGGAGAATGAAACTACATGATTGGCTTTGGTCAAACAGAATTCAGCTCCTAATATAGATGGTCGTATGGAGAAGAGTGGGCATTTAATAAAAGCTGAGTTCTTATGAAAGAAACAGGAGTAATGGAAGGATTTTAATGGGTAGGTGTTGGATGGGCAACCAATAGCACTTGAATGGCTATTTGCAGGAGAAATATACACTTAAAACAGGCTAAAGATGGAAATGTTTGAAATAAAATAATAGGCATGGAAAATACAAGGAGGAAGGTAGGCAGCCTCTGGACCTCCTTGCTGACAGCCTGCAAGGACCTCAGTCCTACAGCTGCAAGGAACTGGATTCGAAAGTTAGAATAAACCTGGAATAGGATTCATCCCCAAAGCCTCCCTAAAGAAACACAACTCTGCAGACACCTCAATTTCTGCCTTGTGAGACCCTGAGTAGAGGTCCAGTCTAGGACCCCCAAATTTTGACCTACAGAAAGCATGCGATAATGCATTTGTGTTGTTTTAAACTATTATGTTTATGGTAATTTGTTAAGGCAAAAATGAAAAACTACCATACCAATATTTTAAAAATAAATGAATAAAAACAAAAAGGTGTGGGATTGATGTATAAATCCAAGGACTGTTTTTTGAAAGGATAATAGACAAAATTTGTTCTACTCTACACATGAAAAGAGAAAACTTAAGTATTAAAATTATGAATGAAAAAAGAGTAGTGAATATCTGTAAGCCAAATAACAGTAGAAACATTCTCAAAACTAAAATTATAGGTGAAATGGAAGTCTGATAACCAGAGGAGACTTTAATTTACCTCTCAATCCAAGACAGCAGTAGACTAAAAAACAAGTAAGAATCAGAAGGTTTAACCAGTAAATTATTCCCTATAGGTGCTGATTAAACTTTTTGCCCTAAGAATACAGAATACACCTTCTTTTAGAACGTGTACAAAAATGGACTATCCAGCCACCAAAAACAACCCTCAAAATATTCCAAAAACTAAAACTTGTATACATGAAAATTTTTACTTAACAATGAGATGAAACTAAAAATGAATACCAGCATAACAAAACAAAAAGTCCTTAACTCAGAGGGTGGGAAAGAAACTTCCTTGATATGGTTTGACTGTCTCCCCATCCAAATATCATCTTGACTTGTAATTCCCATTATCCCCATGTGTCGTGGGAGGGACCCTGTGGGAGGTAATTGAATCAATGGGGCAGTTTCCCCCCATGCTGCTGTTCTCATGATAGTGAGTGAGTTCTCATGAGATCTGATGTTTTTATATGGGACTTTTCCCTCTTTTGCTAGGCACTTCTCTTGCCTGCTATTATGTAAAACATGCCTTTGCTCCTGCTTCACCTTCCACCATAACTGTGAGGTCTTACCAGCCATGTGGAATTGTGAGTCCATTAAATTTCTTTTTTTAAATAAATTATCCAGTCTTGGGTATGTCTTTATTAGCAGCATAAGAACAGACTAATAAACTGCTCTTAACTATTTAAGGAAAAATACGACACGCAATTGCAGAATTTCTAGGAAATAATAATGAGAAAACTACATGTCAAACTCTGGAGGATATAAGGAAAAAGAATAAGGAGATGCTCAGAAAAAATTCATAGCCATAAATGCTTTTGTCAGCGAAAAAAATACAAATACATATTCTTTTAAAAAGTTGCAAAATGTACAGCAAAACGCACTGTAGGCAAAGAAAAGAATAAAGATAAATGGTGAAATTGGTGAGCTGAAAAAGATAACAGAAGCAGAACTAAAAATATATATAAAAGGATTGGTTCATTGTAATACAACTAATTAAGGCACACATAGACTAATCAAGGGGAAAAAAAGCACAAATATACAAAATAATAGAATAAATAAAAGCAGAGAGAATTAAAACCATCCTAAAAGCATTTTGTATAACTTTATGCAAATTCAAAATCTGAAAGAAATATTTTTTTCCAAGAAAAAGTAGTTTATTAAAGTTAACCCCTGAAGAGAGAGAAAGTTTAAGCAGACTAATCAACAGAAAGACACTTTGTCTCAAAAAAATATAAAAAATGAAAGCTATCCAACTACTTCTTTCCTCCTCAAATCATCAAGCTCAGATAATACATCAGAAGCAACACTACCAAATCTTTAAAGTATACTTATAATACTCTAAACTATTTCAGAACATAGAAAAAGAATGAAATCTTTCAAATTATTTTTGAGGTCTGCATAACAGTGACTCCAAAATCTGAAAACAATGGCACATAAAATGGGTTAATTTCACTCATAAGCACTACTGCAAAATTCTTGAGTAAAATGTCAGCAACATTATCCAGCAGCACAACAAAACACATCATAATCAGTGTAATTTATTTTAGAAAACACACAGATAGTTTAATAACAGGAAATGATAATACTAGTATAACAGGAGGGAACACATCATTCCACAAATGCTAAAAAGATATAAAATTCAGTAATTGTTTTTTATTTCTAAAAATATTTAAATATAGGAATAGTTGGGTATTAAACATGCTTAACAGGGAAACTTACTTCCCCCATCATAAGGGGAACACAGGACAGTTCTGTTAAAGTTAGGAACAAGACCAGATGTCCACGTTCCCACACTACTATCTAACATTGTTTGGGTTATTAGTCAAAGCAATTAGAAAGAGAAATTATGTATATGAAAATGAATAAAGATGAGCTAAAACTATTACCATTTACAGAGCATATGATTGTGTTCCTAGAGAGGAAGGGAAACTAAAAAATTACTATAATCAAGAGAATTCACTGTGCAATATGAGATTAATATCACCTTCATAATGTACAACTAACAATGAATTAGAAGGCATATTGCAGCCCCTGTTACAATAAACTAAAAAGAAAAAGATTACAAAATCTCAAAATACATTTAATAAGAAATTATGCCCAGTCTACAGTATTTGAAAATACTCCTGAAGAACATGAATGCAAACTCAAACAAATGGGAAGCACACTATGTTCTTGGATAAAACACTCAGCATTATGACTATATCAATTCTAAAATTTATTTACAAATTTAACATGATTTCAATAAAGATTAAAATAGAGTTTATTTGTTTTATTTACTGAAACAAGATAGTTTGATTTTAAAATTATAGGTAAAACCAACCAGTTTTACCAGGAAAACTGAGAAAAGAAAGTAATGGAAAGAACTAGCCCTAGCAGATATAAAAATACTATAAAGATTCAATAATTAAAACAGTAGTTAAGACACATATTAGGAAAACTACAAATGGATCAAAGATTTATGTATAAACAAGAAAGCCATGATTCTTTCAAGACTTTGTGTAGGGAAGCTCTTTCTAACTGATTTGAAATTCCAGAAGCCACAAAAGAACTGATAAATTCAGCTACAACTAGAGAACTATTTGTGCATGTCAAAATCAAAGAGCTATGACAAACTGGGAAATGTCTTTGCAATTCATGTCATAGAGAAAACAGCTCATTTCCTTGACATATAAAGAACTCCTAGAGATAAAGAGGAAAAATAGCCCAATAGAGAAGTAGGCAAAAGACATGAACAGATAGCTCACCAAAAAAGAAATACAAATGGCCCTTAAATATGTGAAAAGATGCTCAACTTCTTCCATAATAAAAAAGGCCAATTAAAACAAAAAGATACTGCCTTTTTCCTGTAAGAATGGCAAAATTCAGAAGTTGAACACTGCATTGGTGAGGCAATGGAGACACAGGACATTTTACATATTGCTGGTGGGTGTGCAATGAGGTAAAAGCTGTTTAGAAAGCAATTTGGCAAGATCTTTTAAAACAACACACACGTACCTTTTGATCCAGGAATCCAACTTCTGGATATTTATTCTATAGATATATCTATACACATACAAAATGACATATGTGCAAGGTTATTTATTGCAGCATCATTTGAAAGAGCAAAACGTTTAAAAGAAACCAAATATCCATCTATGCAAGAGTGGTTAAATGAATTATTACATACAAAAGAAGAGCATACAGTTGTAAAAAAGGATAGGGAAGGTCTCTATGTATCAACATGGAAAGATCTTCAGGATATATTTGTTTAGTTTTTTTTTTTAAAGGCATAGCTATATATATATATATGTATATGTGTGTGTGTGTGTGTGTGTGTGTATATATATATACACACACACACACTATCTTTTGTGCAATAAAGGGGGAATAAAAATATGTATTTGCATTTGCTCATATCTGCAAAGGGCATACTGAATGCATCCACAATAGACTAATAAAAACAGTTACCTGTGAGGATCATGCAAAAAATGTGATGAATGGTCAAGGGGTGGGAATAAAAATTCTCTCTCTATATTTTCTTATGTAGTTTTGATTTTTGAGCTACATGTATGTGTTATCTTTAAAAATATATTAAACAGAAAGAGTAAGGAATTATAGTCCAATATCACTTTTGAATCCTGATGCCAAATTAAATATTGAATTATTATGCAATAACTGTATAGCTTTCACTACAGAAATGCAAGAATGTTTCAGTATTGGGAAATGTCTTAACACATTAGAAGGCCAAAGAAGTCAACAAAAAACAACACACCAATCCCCAAACCAAGAAACAGCCAATATGGTGGTTCTAGATATTTGTTGATATCTAAAAGGCATTTGATGAAAGTAGACATTTGATCCTTATAAAAAAACTAGTTAGGAATCACTGGATACTTCCTTAACACGAATAAAAAATATTTCAAACCAATAGCCAGCTGCCAACAGCAAAGACATTTCCAGGATAATCAGGAAGCAGAGACGCTGCCTTCTATGACCACTTTTATTTAACAGTGTTCTGGAATTTCTGGTCAAGACTTTAAGAAAAGCGATGAAGAATTAAATCAGAAAACCAGAGATAAAATTGCCATAATATGTTGTTGATATGACTGAGCACATTGAAAAACAAAGAGAATTTAAAAATTATTGGGCCTACTAAGATGGGTGAAAAGGAGGTAGATAAGGAGAGCGAGATGAGACTGGAGTAAACTATGTGCTCAGTAATACCTCCTCTGGACTAACAGGCTCCCACCAACAGATGATCAAACAACAACTTTCATATTCCCAATTTCCGGAGGATTTCTACTTTGTTCTGCCCAAATTTGTTATAACTCCTATAACTAAGTTAATATCAAGCTGAAAATGTAAAATTTCCCTCAATTTACCACAATATCCCCATCTACACTATTTCAAGTTGTTGCTCTGGTTTGGGTCAATACATTCAAACTGGTTTCTCTCTCATTAGAAAGAAAAGAGAAAAATGAAGGAGAATCCTGAATAAGTCCTAAGATTTGTGACAAAGTGGAGCACAGAAAACTTTGCATTGGGCTCTACTTTAGTGAAACCATTGACTGGGAAGATGAAAAAGAGACACTTCAGGAAGAAAACTAGCATGAACTAGGGGAAGATGTGTAATATCTTGGTGTGAGTAGAGACCTACCTACAGGGAGCTCAGTATCACTGGGTATAAAGAGTGAGTCAAGAAGCAGGGGCCAGTGTAGAGATGGCTTTTAAAATCCAGACCAACCGAAGAACTTACGTGTTATTTTATAAGAGATATAACCTATTGCAGGGTTTTAATCAGGGATGTAACATAAACAATTCACATTTATGTTGGACTTTTAATAATAATAGCTTCCATGGGAAATTCTTTTGTTTATATTCTTTGGTTCCATACTCTTTGAGTAAAAATAGTTTTACTACTTCCAGAGAGTAAAAAAATAACAGCAATGGTGGACTCAAGCAATGTATGCTTAGAGTAGATGGCTGTGTTGGAACACAACAGACATACATTAAACATTTGTTGATTGAATTGACTGTTCCCACAGTGTATATGAGTGAGCTGTCAGAATTAAACCCTTTGGAAGAAGAGTTCTCTTAAAAAGTTAGCACCTGGTGGGCCTTTTGATAAGGTATGATGATCTTACTTCTGGCAGTAACACGAAATATGAGTCCCATCTATTTTCAGTTACCTTCATGTCCAAGTTCTTGGAAAGAGTTTCCAGGGCAGGCATGAATTCTTGAATGACTTTCTCAATTTGCCGGTACTCTTGCCTGATGAAGTGAATGTCTCCAGAAAGCTTCACAATGCTCGAATCACATCTAATGGCAAGATGGAAATTGGGGTGAGTTCAATACCTTTATAACATTTTTAATACTATAGTAGACACCTGCACATTCATTTGATGGCTGAAGTTCTAAAGTCATTTGAAGAATGAGTTGGTAGATATGAGTTTATTCAGGAATCTCCTTCATTTTTCTCCTCTCTTTCTGATGAGAGAGAAACCAGGTTGAATGACTTGTCCCAAAGCAGAATAGAAATTGAAATAGTTTAGATGGGCCTATTGTGGTAAATTGAGGGAAATGTTAACATTTTCAGCTTGATATTAACTTAGTCTTAGGAGTTATAACAAACTTCAATATTTTGGAAATACAGGCTGCTGCCTATGGTTAGGCAAAATTATGTTCCTATTTTATGTCACGTTCTAAATCCACTTTCTTCTCTTTATCCTCTTTTGTTGGCCCCCAGACTATCAATTCTACTTTGGATAGAAAAGGTGTCCTGGCAAACCAAAATCTTCCAATCCATCTTCTCCAATCTTTCACCCTCTTAGCCTCAAACAAAACTCCTGTTCCTTGAATGGTCCCAGTCAGGCATTGTCATATTAGGACAAAACCAATTCACACTAACATATGAATGAAGCTTTGGTCCATAAAGTTGCATGTGATAATTAAGGGAAGGAATTCTGGTCAGAAGGAGCTAGTGAGGTGAGCTGAAGATTAACTATCTTCCCAGTATGAAGAAAACACACAGAACCACATCCCACTACCATCAACCGTGACCTCTCTTGGGAGACAGCAGATTTCAGTGTATTAGTGGTCAGTTTCTGTACACTTTCACATATGCATGAAGGATAGGTTGAAGAGCACTGAAAGACTATCTTTTGTATATCTGAGTTATCTGGGATCATTTTGATATTTGTCATTTTATAAAATAACTTTTGACTGTCATCAAATGATGTTAGGAACTACATTTTCATATTATCATATGAAGTGCTATAAATATTGTTTGCTTCATGACGTCAACATTTTTAGGGTCCCAGAATGAATCTTTTTTCCTTATAGTTTTTGGTGCTAAAGATTTGAGGCAAAGGTGAGTCAAGGTGGCAATTTTGCCTAAGCATTCCTTTAAAAGGATACTGAAGGTATTCCTTTAGCAACACCCTTAAAGTTGACTGTGGTGGGGGTAAAGAGGCTGCTGGGAGAAAAACTTAGGAATTAATCTGATCAAGAATGGGAGCAGAATGTTATGCACAAAATTACTGGTCAAAAGCCGTTTTACACCTTTGCATATGCAAACTATCACTGTCAGAATGGCACCTCTATTGTTGGTTAATTAGAATGTCCTGATGTAAGTCCATATTAAGACCCCCAAAGACTACTCAGGAGTGGCTGCTGCTACCACCACTTCATGCCATCTCCCTTCCATCTTTCTCTTGTTTCCCATCTTCAGGGACAGCAGGGCCTGTGCAATGGAGGCTACTGGTTAAAAATGTGGTTTCTGGTGTCAGATGGACCACACTTTACATCCTGCTTCTGTTACTTGCTAGGTTTATGATCTGGGACAAGCTTCTTACCGCCTACAAGTTTCAGTTTTCCTCATCTTAAACAAAGGGGTAATGATGCCATGGTTGCACAATTTGTCTACCATACAACTCCAGGGGTGCCAGAAACACAGGGTTGACAATGCGAATAGTGTTTTCTGGAGGGCTCATCCTTCAAAACTGTTAAGTGACTGTCCAAAATAGTGTTACATTGCGAGGTTATTTAGCAATGGAAGGAGGTGATGCATGCAAAGCATTTAGCCAGTGCCTGACACAGGGGGGAGCACCCACACAAGATTAGCAGCTACGATTTATTTACTCATCTTGAGAGTTACCGCCTATTCATTCTCACCTCCCCTAACCACCCACCAGCTTAATCCCACGTGTTGAAGTCAAGGATTGATTCACAGCTTTTCCAAGCTGCACTTTATATTCCAAAAGGAGTTCCTCTGCCTACTCCTTCTTTAGAATGATTTTATTGTTTCTGTTAAAATAGTACATGATCATTACAAAAAAATTTCATGCCTAAAAGAACAAAGAGGAAAGTTAACATCTTTCCAAATCCCTCTTAAAAATAACATTGTTAATATTTGATTATCATTCTGTTCATAATTATACATACATACTTAAAATATGTGTGTATATATACACAGAGATAGGAAGAAAGAAACATAATTTAGAATACTGGGATTATATTATATGCATCAACTTTAAAATGTTACATTTAATTTTACTTTAACTTAGGAAAAGGTAACTTCTTAGGTTAATTTCTTAGTGAGAAATGAATAAATTGTTGAATTTCAGATATGTATTTCTTCACTATGAGAGAGATTTTTCTCTAAAAAAAGGAAGCTATAAAAAGCTATTATAGATTGGAATTGTTATACTTTTCACAACTACCATCTCAATACCAACTTTAGATATTACTAACTTTAGATATTGTCTGTTGACCATATGCCAAAAAATGAGAAAATAAATAAATTTATATACTTGTGCCTTCAACATTTTAAAATGTAATTTGCTAATTTTAAAATGTTAAATTTTACAACATTTGCATGGTGTTCTGTCACTAGAATGCCTATGGTTATTTAATGTTCATTCTATATATACATTATATGTTCATTGATAATCCTTTCAAATCATGATTTCTTTTCTAAAATCCTTATTTTGATTTATTCCATGGTTGGCCAGATTTTGTCATCCAGATTTTAAAAGCAGGGCTCAGGAGTGGTAGAGTTCTCAAGTTCTTGAGTGCTTGAGAATGCCCAATTTCTCTTGTAATTGAAAGGTAACTTAGTTAAGATAACATTTTTTTTCTTTCCTTTAGAACAATCAATCCATTCTTTTCTGGCATTGGTTGAGGTGGACAAGTCTGAGGTGATGACATTTCTTTCCTTTTTTTTAATGAGACTTGCTTTGTCTACCTGGATGTTCTGTGAGTCTTTATCCTTGCTGTTCAGCAACTTCAACCAGGATATCTTCATTTCCTTGTTCTTATATAATTTTTTCCATGGTCATAGTTTTTGCTTTTAATCTATAGACTCAAATCTCTATTTCAAGAAAGATTTCTCTTATATTCATGATTTTTTTTTTTTTTTTTGAAGAATTTCTGTTTCTTCTTTAGGGCCTTGTATTAGTTCTATGTTGGATGAGTTTTCCTTGTCTATCACATAAAATTTTTCTACGATCATTTTTATATTGAAAAGTATCTATTTTCATTTGGTGTGGTTTACTTATGTTTTTACTTTTTATAGCTTGTTATTTTGGTTGTATTTGTTCTATTTTAGGAGTTTCTAAAGTATATTAATCTTCATAATAGCTTAACTTTTTCTTTTACTTTATCCATGAGCAATTCCAGATTATCTATCTCCTTTTGTTATCTGACAGTCTCTTTTGAGGGAAAGCTTTTTATACCTTATTTTAAAAATTATTATCTATTTTATCAAAGTAAAACATGCCTGTAATTTGAAAGTTAGTAATAACTAAAAAGCTAATCATAAACTGCAGTGGTTTCTGACCCTTCCTCTCACTGCCTCTCTTTGTTCCTCTCCCTAGAGGCAAGGGCCTGAAGCCTTTTGAGATTTCTGTTGCACAGAGTCAGGTTGTTCTCAGCTTATCTTACAACTTTAAAATTGGCCTTAATTCTGCTAAGGCAGCTTTCATGTTTCCATCTGCTTTCTAGGTTCCAAGACTTCTATGCTGATATCCCCTATCCTTATGGGTTTATATTTTAAAGAGAAAATCTTTTTACTGTAGATTCAGTGAGGCTTTTGGAAGGGCCAAATTACATGTGACTGTTCACAAGTAACCTTTTTTTAAAAAAAATTAAAATTCTTTTTCTTTTATTCTTAATTTCTTTGAAACCAGGCGAACTTTCGGTTTGAACTCTTCCCACACTTTTCTGGTAATTCCTTCATGAAATGCATTCGCTAGTCTTTTGCCTATGTTTTTATCTATCTATTATCTGTCGATCTGTCGTCTATCTGTCTTCTGTTTATCTGGGGATGATAGTGGAAGTGATTCATATGCATGACTGCATTCTAACAATCACTATTACGTATTTGAATGTTTCTGGCCACCTGGAGAGGATCAATGAGTGTGTTTGGTGGCAGGTAGATTGCATCCTCTATTCAGGCTTGCAGTATCAAATCTCTCTCCCTCCTCAGCCTGTTTCTCTCAGGTATAAGTAGGCAAGGAGGGAGGTTCTAGATGACAGAAATGATAAAGAACATGGTTGCGTCTTTGGCTATACCTCCCAGCTGTTCGGTGTTGCTGACCTGAATCTCTAAGGGGACATCATGTCCTCTCTGATGACCCACCCGAGCCTCTAGGTAATGCTGCTCTATTCCATTTTGCCAGTGTCTCCAAAAATTATGACTGTTGACTAGTGGGAAATTATTATGTTTAAAATCTGAGAAGGACTGTATCAATCCAAATGTCACAATATTTGGTAAGTGTGCTGTGTTTGTGGTTAGTGGCTGCAGCAACTTCCATAATATATTAATAAGTTGGAGTTTTTGTTTTCCTTCTTTTATTTTTCACTGACATTGAATTGTCTCAAGTAAGAGAGTGGAATAAAATGTTTTTATTCTGCTCTATATAACCAGGCATGTCTCCTCTTAAATTTTCAAAAGTTGATATTCAAGCAATTCTCCTGCCTCAGCCTCCTAAGTAGCTGGGATTACAGGTATGTGCCACCATGCCCAGCTAGTTTTTTTTGTATTTTTTTTAGTAGAGAGGGTTTCACTGTGTGGGTCAAGCTGCTCTCGAACTCCTGACCTTGTGATCCACACACCTTGGTCTCCCAGAGTGCTGTGATTACAGGTGTGAGCCATTGTGCCTAGCCTATGTTTCTTTAAAGAACATGATTTTGCTTTTAATCATAAATTTAAAAAATTTACCTTTTTTCCCTCCCACATGTAGGTTTGTTCTGGAGTCCTAAAGATCCACATGAGGCTAGAGAGTTGGCCTCTGACTGCTGCTACGGATTGTAAGTCACATCCATCCCTATGGGTGCCCTTTGCATGCTCATCTTTTCCTTTGTTGCACTTGACACTAGTCTATCAAAGGACAGGATGTCAAAAGCAGGCTGGCAACTTTGAGAAACTCATCTCATTGGGAGCACTTACTTTTAAACTGCAATGTATTGCTGTAGAAAATAAGGTGTAAAATTCAAATCTCACTGTAGTTATTAAATATTGAGCTTGATTTATGAAGCAGTAAAATGTTTGCTAACAATTATGTTAAAACAATCAACTTAATTTTACTTATGCCAAAATGCTTGTTGGAATTGAGGTCCCTCTATGTGGAAAGACAGTAATCAATCTGCCTTAGCTTGTCCATTAGTCATTTGCCTGGCAAAAGCACAGAAAAGAAACAGGAGAGGGAGGGTGAATTTAAGTCTCATGGCTGTTAGCCAAATTCTGTCTCAGATTGCCAAATAGATTTCAGAAATTTTCCATAAAAGGGAGACATTTCAAGGAAAAATAAGACCTTGTCCTGAAATCACTGCTTATGACTGAAGGGGAAGGTAAGCAAAAAGCAACAAGAGCAAAAAGAATTGCACATCTTCTTGATGTAATTTCATTGATCTCTTAGTTTCTTTCAGATCCATTTGCTATTTTGTCTTATAAATAAAACAGGATTTACAAAAGTAAAATAATATGTTTGTAAGTGGTTTGAAGAAAGAAATAGTTGGTAGGAGTGTCATCAGCATACCACCAAATTGAACCAAATTATATTTCATTTAAAACATATTTGAAACTAGCCAAGCATGGTGGCATGCACCAGTAATCCCAGCTACTCAGGAGGCTGAGGCACGATAATTGTCTGAATCCGGGAGGCAGAGGTTGCAGTGAGCCATGATTACGCCACTGCACTCCAGCCAGGGTGACAGAGCAAGACTCTGTCTCAAAAAAGAAACAAACAAAGAAGCCATGTTTGGTTTTATCTTCTTGCAAAATCTTGGCACACCTAAATAGGGTTGTGGGTTTGCTGGTATTTGTTTTATCTTGTTTCATAACTTACCCAAATATTATAAAACTTCTTTGGTATTGATCAAATGTTAAATAATGAAATATATATTTATATATATATATATATATATATTTTTTTTTTCTATTTATATATTTATATACAATATAAATTCACCTGTTTATTCTCTGGACTGGCCGATGGCTATTTTTTCTCTGATGAGAGTTTTTCAACCATACGTATTATTTCCTAGAGGGCATCTTTTATTTTTAACAGGAATGAAGCCACACTCCAGAACTACAAAGTCTTTCCCAAAGCCATTAAGTCATTTACGTTGTGGGCCAACCAGAAACCTGGGCATCCTTGACACCTCCTTCCTTCTTCCCCTTTGAACTCCATGCCCATTCCAGTTAATAGCCTGATGACTTCTCATATACAACATGGTGGAAGCCAAACACATTATTACTCCCTGTTTCTCTTTCCACTTCCTTGTTATAACTGCTCTTCGTTTCAAATTTCCTTCTCTGTGGAATAAAATTAGTATTCAACCAGTCTCCAAGCCCAGAAACTTTGGTTGTTATCCTTGACCTCCACCTGCTTAATTCATCTTCCGTGTTTATTCATGCACTGATCCTGTAGATTCTGTTTCCCTAGTGTCTGTGTCGTCTGTCCCCTCCTTTGGGCTTTTATGACTAGTGCCTTGGTTTAGGCCCTGCTACTTCTCACCTGGATTGATGCAATAGCCTTCCTCTGATCTCCATGCCCTCTTTTGTATCCTAGCAATTCAGCTAAAACTAGAATGTCACAAAATATGATATGCCATTCCCTTACTTAAAATCTCCCCATGGTCATTTATAACCTTCTACATAAAGTTCAAACTCTACCTTAACCTACAAGACCCCTCGTATTCCAGGTCTGGACTGTTTCTCTGGCTTCATCTCCCAACTTTCTCAAAATTCCTACTGCAAAATACCATAACTAAAATGCCATTCTCACAGGTAGCCCATGAATATGTCACAGTGATCCTTCCCTCAGTTCTTTTGCACATACTATTCTTCCAGGTAAGGTGTCTTTCTCACCCTTCCTTGTCTAGTTAACTGTTATAAACACTTCAAATCTCAACTCAAGTGTCATCTCCCCTGGGAAGCTAGTCCTCCACATGGGCCTGATTTGGATATTTCCATAGCATCCCAGACTTTTAGTACAGCTGTCACTTCATTGGCTATTGACACGGTTTGTTTTCCCTGGTAGACTGTGAACAACTATAGGAAGGAGACCACGTTGATGAATTCTAACACATACCTGGCATAAGATGAGTGCTTAATACATTTTTGTCAAATCAAATGGGTAAATACCCTAGTAGAACTTTGTCTTAGGTAGTAATTATCTAATTCTTATTTGGTCACGAGCACGTCCAAGTGGATCAACCAGATGGAGATGCGAGTGTTACAGGAGAGAGGAATGAAGTACTAGCAGAAGATGTAGAGAGGGAAAGGTGTCCACAGTCAGCCGTTCACAAGTCATCTTTGATGTGTCTGCCAGAGTGGTCCTGCCATTCTCAATACCTAAACATATTTGCCAAACTGCACACCGTTAATTCTTTTGATTTATAAATCTTGTACAAAAGAGCTATTCAGAACTTTATCATTAGGCAGTAAATCCCTTTTGTTAGACTCAATTAAAATATAATTCTTGTATATTTTCAATGTTTTACTCATTAGCATTTGACACATATGGGGATTTTGTACATGGTTGTGAAGGTGTATCTATGTATGGATGTTGGTATTTGCACAGTTGAGGCTGTAAAGACAGAACTCTGGTCACTTCCATTGGAACCAAGCTGTGTAAGGGGTCTTTATAGAAACTTTGAATCTCACAGGTAGCATGAGGCATTCGAAGTTCTATGGTACACTTTCTCAATTGCCATCTCATTAGTTTAGCTTAATGTGTAGACAATATCTTTTGTCTACAACATGGAACTTGTTTGGGAATGAGAATTCACTGGCCAAGAATTGACTGTTAAACATTAGTCAATAGGCTTCTTCTCACCTGGCTACTCTTCCTCGAAGATCTCCAACTCCTTGTAGGTGTTTGAGGTTTATCTCCTGTGCTGCAAAATTAGCTCCTGTGGCCGCCTGATCTCGAGCTCTTATTTGGTCTTCTAAAATCTATGATTTTGAATTAAATATCCCATTAATTTTCCATCACACATGATAAGGAAACATCATTTAAAGCAGGGGTTACCTAATTGAATGCATTTTGTAGTTAGGCTGATGGTGTAAATGAATGAGAGAGTCCTATCTCAGAGAGAAGTCATCACTGCTAATTTATCTGAGGGAAGCTGCAGGGGTTTGATTCTAGCTGATTATTGCCAGGTGGGAAAGATGTCTCAATAGTGTTTTAAAGAAAGCTAGAAATCCAGATTTTATATGAAATTGCACAAATTAACAATATTGGCATATTATTCAAGATCTTTTATAAACACTATATGGGCCAAACAGAGCATATTTATTGTGTTGATATGGTCATGAATAACCAGTTTAGAGAAGAACATAAACGACTTAATGGAGTTGAAGAACACAGCACAAGAACTATGTGAAGTAAACACAAGTTTGTTTTTGTTTTTGTTTTTGTTTTTTTGAGATGGAGTTTCACTCTTGTTACCCAGGCCAGAGTGCAATGGCATGATCTCGGCTCACCGCAACCTCCGCCTCCTGGGTTCAGGCAATTCTCCTGCCTCAGCCTCCTGAGTAGCTGGGATTACAGGCACGTGCCACTGTGCCCAGCTAATTTTTTGTATTTTTAGTAGAGACCGGGTTTCACCATGTTGACCAGGATGGTCTCGATCTCATAACCTCGTGATCCACCCGCCTTGGCCTCCCAAAGTGCTGGGATTACAGGCATGAGCCACCATGCCCAGCCTGTAAACACAAGTTTTAATAGCCAAATCGATCAAGCAGAAGAAAGGATATCAGAGATTGAAGATCAACTCATTGAAATAAAAGAGAAGACAATACAAGAGAAAAAAGAGTGAAAAGAAATGAACAAAGCCACCAAGAAATATGGGATTATGTGAAAAATCCTAATCTACGCTTGATCTGTGTATCTGAATATGACGGGTAGAATGAATTCAAGCTGGAAAACACACTCCAGGATATTATCCAGAACTTCCCAAGCCTAACAAGGCAGTCCAAATTTCAAATTCAAGAAATATAGAGAACTCCACAAAGATATTCCTCAAGAAGAGCAACCCCAAGGCACATGATCGTCAGATTCACCAGGGTCGAAATGAAAGAAAAAATGCTAAGGGCAGCCAGAGAGAAAGGTCAGGTCACCCACAGAGGGAAGCCAATCAGAGTCACAGCAGATCTCTTGACAGAAACTCTACAAGCCAGAAGAGAGTGGGGGCCAATATTCAACATCCTTAAAAAAAAGAACTTTCAACCCAGAATCTCACATCCAGCCAAACTAAGCTTCATTAAGTGAAGGAGAAATAAAATCTTTTATGGACAAGCAATTATTGAGAGATTTTGTCACCACCAGACCTGCCCTACAAGAGCTCCTGAAAGAAACACTAAGCATCAAAAGGAATAAGTACTAGTCACTGCAAAAGCAAACCAGTTGGCAAAGACCAAAAATGCAATGAAGAAAATGAGTCAACTAATGAGAAAGAAAACCAGCCAGTAACAAAATGGCAGGATCAAATTCATACATAACAATATTAACTTTGAATGTAAACAGCCTAAATGCCCCAATCAAAAGACACAGACTGGCAAACTGGATAAAAAGTCAGAACCCATTGGTGTGCTGTATTCAAGAAACCCATCTCACATACAAAGACACACATAGACTCAAAATAAAGGGATGGAAGATTTACCAAGCAAATGGAGAACCAAAAAAAGCAGGGGCTGCAATCCTAGTCTCTGATAAAATGGACTTCAAACCAACAAAGATCAAAAGAGACAAAGAAGGACATTACGTAATGGTAAAAGGATCAATCCAACAGGAAGAGCTAACTATCCTAAATATATACGCCCCCAACACAGGAGCACCCAGATACATAAAGCAAGTTCTTAACGACCTAAAATGAGATTTAGACTCCCACACAATAATAGTGGGAGACTTCAATACTCCACTGTCAATATTAGACAGATCAACGAGACAGAAAATTAACAAGGATATCCAGGACTTGAATACAGAGCTGGACCAAGCGGATCTAATAGACGTATACAGAACGCTCCACCCCAAATCCACAGAATATACATTCTTCTCAGCACCACATTGCACTTACTCTAAAATTGACCACATCATTGGAAGCAAATCACTCCTCAGCAAATGCAAAAGAACAGAAATCATAACAAACAGTCTATCAGACCACAGCGCAATCACACTAGAACTCAGGATCAAGAAACACACTCAAACCCACACAACCACTTGGAAACTGAACAACTTGCTTCTGAATGTTGACTGGATAAACAATGAAATGAAGGCAGAAATAAAGATGTTCTTTGAAACCAACCAGAATTAAGACACAACTTACCAGAATCTCTGGGACACCTTTAAAGCAGTATCGAGAGGGAAATTTATAGCAATAAATGCCCACCAGAGAAGAGAGGAAAGATCTAAAATGGACACTCTATCATCAAAATTGAAAGAACTAGAGGAGCAAGATAAAAAAAAAAAAAAAACTCAAAAGCTAGCAGAAAACAAGAGATAACTAAATCAGAGCAGAACTGAAGGAGATAGAGACACAAAAAGCCCTTCAAAAAATCAATAAATCCAGGAGCTGGTTTTTTGAAAAGATCAACAAAATAGGCAGACTGCTAGCCAGATTAATAAAAAAGAAAAGGGAGAAGAATCAAATAGATGCAATAAAAAACGATAAAGGGGATATCACCACTGATCCCACAGAAATACAAACTACCATCAGAGATTACCACAAACAGCTCTACCCACATAAACCAGTAAAGCAGGAAGAAATGGATAAATTCCTAGACACTTGTACTCTACCAAAACTAAACCAGGAGGAAGCTGAAACCCTGAATAGACCAATAACAAGGGCTGAAGTGGAGGCAGCAATCAATAGCCTACCAACCAAAAAAAGTCCAGGTCCAGACGGGTTCACAGCCGAATTCTACCAGACGTACAAAGAGGAGCTGGTTCCATTCATTCTGAAACTGTATCAAACAATACAAAAGGAGGGAATCCTCCCTAACTCATTTTATGAGACCAACATCATTCTGATACCAAAACCAGGCAGAGACTCAACTAAAAAAGAAAACTTCAGGCCAATATCCATGATGAATATCGATGCAAAAATCTTCAATAAAATACTGGCAAACAGATTGCAACAGCACATCAAGAAGTTTATCCATCACGACCAAGTAGGCTTCATCCCGGGGATGCAAGGCTGGTTCAACATATGCAAATCCATAAATGTAATCCATCACATAAACGGAACCAAAGACAAAAACCGCATGATTATTTCAATAGATGCAGAGAAGGCCTTCGATAAAATTCAACAGCCCTTCATGCTAAAAACTCTCAATAAACTAGGTATTGATGGAAGATATTATAAAATGATAAAAGCTATATATGACAAACCTACAGCCAATATCATACTGAATGGGCAAAAGCTGGAAGAATTCCCTTTGAAATCAGGCAGTAGACAAGGATGCCCTTTCTCACCACTCCTATTCAACATAGTATTGGAAGTTCTAGCCACAGCAATCAGGCAAGAAAAAGAAAGTGTATTCGATTAGGAAAGGAGGAAGTCAAATTGTCTCTATTTGCAGATGACATGATTGTATATCTAGAAGACCCCATCATCTCAGCCCAAAATCTTCTCAAACTGAGAAGCAACTTCAGCAAAGTCTCAGGATACAAAATCAATGTGCAAAAATCACTAGCATTCCTATATACCAATAACAGACAGAGAACCAAATCAAGAGTGAACACTCATTCACAATTGCTACAAAGAGAATAAAATACCTAGGAATACAACTAACAAAGGATGTAAAGGACCTTTTCAAGGAGAACTACAAACCACTGCTCAACGAAATAAGAGAGGACACAAACAGATGGAGAAACATTCCATGCTCATGGTTAGGAAGAATCAATATTGTGAAAATGGCCATACTGCCCAAAGTAATCTATAGATTCAATGCTATCCCCATCAAGCTACCAATAACCTTCTTCACAGAACTGGAAAAAACCACTTTAAACTTCATATGGAATCACAAGAGACCCCACATAGCCAAGACAATCCTAAGGAAAAAGAACAAAGCTGGAGGCATCATGTTACCTCACTTCAAACTATACTACAAGGCTACAGTAATCAAAACAGCATGGTACTGGTACCAAAACAGAGATATAGACCAATGGAACAGAACAGAGACCCCAGAAGAAACACCACACATCTACAACCATCTGATCTTTGACAAACCCAGCAAAAACAAGCAATGGGGAAAGGACTCCATGTTTAATAAATGGTGTTGGGAAAACTGGCTAGCATTGTGCAGAAAGCAGAAACTGGGCCCCTACCTGTCACCTTACACTAAAATTAACTCCAGATGGATCAAAGATTTAAACATGAAACCTAACGCCATAAAAACACTAGAAGAAAACATAGGCAAAACCATCCAGGTCATAGGCATAGCAAGGACTTCATGACTAAAACACCAAAAGCAATGGCAATAAAAGCCAGGATAGACAAATGGGATCTAATTAAACTCCAGAGCTTCTGTACAGCAAAAGAAACCTTCATTAGAGTGAATCAGCAACCAACAGAATGGGAAAAAATTTTTGCAATCTACCCATCTGACAAAGGGCTAATATCCAGAATCTACAAAGAACTAAAACAGATATACAAGAAAAAAAAACCCCATTCAGAAGTGGGTGAAGGATATGAACAGACACTTTTCAAAAGAGTACATATATGAGGCTAACAAACATATTAAAAAATGCTCATCATCACTGGTCATTAGAGAAATGCAAATCAAAACCACACTGAGATATCATCTCACACCAGTTAGAATGGTGATCATTAAAAAATTGGGAGACAACAGATGCTGGAGAGGACGTGGAGAAATAGGAACACTCTTACACAGTTGGTGGGAGTGTAAATTAGTTCAACCATTGTGGAAGGCAGTGTGGCGATTTCTCAAGGATCTAGAAATAGAAATTCCATTTGACCCAGCAATCCCACTATTGGGTATATACCCAAAGAACTATAAATCATTCTACTATAAAGACACATGCACACGTATGTTCATTGCAGCCCTGTGTACAATAGCAAAGACCTGGAACCAACCCAAATGCTCATCAGTGATAGACTGGACAAAGAAAATGTGGTACATATACCATGGAATACTATGCAGCCATAAAAAACGATGAGTTTGTGTCCTTTGTAGGGACTTGGATGAGTCTGGAAACCATCATTCTCAGCCAACTGACCCAAGAACAGAAAGCCAAGCACCATATGTTCTCACTCATAGGCTGGTGTTGAACAATGAGAATGCATGGACTCAGGGAGAGGAGCATCACACACAGGGGGCAGTTGGGGTGGGTAGGGGAGAGACAATGGGGGTGGGGAGGGAGGGGAGGGTGGGGAGGGATAACATGGGGAGAAATGCCAGATATAGTATGCACTTAAAGTAAAATAAATAAATTTTTAAAAAAAGAAAAGAATTAATTTAGATTCTTACCTCATTTCATATATCATTATAGATTTTAGAAAAAAATAGTCTTAGAAGTACAGCAGTCCCCACTTATCCAAGGGAGATACGTTCTAAGACTCCCAGTGGATGCCCAAAACCTCAGATAGGACTGAACCCTATATATATTGTTTCTTCCTACATACATACCTATGATAAAGTTACTTATCAGTAAGAGATTAACAATATCTAAAAATAGAACAGTTATAACAATGCACTGTAATATCACACACACTGTGGCTGTAACTCTTGAAGTTTGAAGTGAAAAAGCAAAATTAGCATGAATTTATTTTTCCTTTTTTCACAATTGCATGAATAGAAGATTTGTTCTTACCATACATTTTAGCAAGCTCAGCATATGATTTTTTTTCCTTATTACGTTGAGAACTTTAACATTGTCACTTAGAGAGAGCACTTTATGGCTTCTCCTTGCCATAGTGGAATTGCCAGCATCACTGCTTTTGTGCTTTGGGGCATATTAAGTAAAATAAGGGTTACCTGAACATGAGCTGTTGTGATATCTCATCTCAACAGTTGATCTGATAACCAACAGGCTACTGAGTGACTAACAGGCAGGGAGTGTTGACAGTGTGAATGTGCTGGACAAAGGAATGATTCACACCGTGGGCGGGATGAAGCAGGATATGCAGGATTTCATCCCACTACTCAGAACAGCATATAATTGAAAACTTATGAATTACTTGCTTCTGGGATCCATTTAATATTTTTGGAAATTTTTGAAGTCACAGAACGTGAAACCACGGATAAGCAGGGACTACAGTAATGAGAGAAATTACAAAGCAAAATATTTGAATATTTACCTTAGTGTAAAACTTGTGAAAACATTGTAAATACAATAAGGCTAGAAAAAGCAAACTGGAAAAACATTTATAACATTTGCTATTGCCAAGGGTTTCAGTGATGTACTGCAAGCAGCCTGCGTCTGTCTGTGAAAGTAGATTATATACACCTCTTCTCATCTTTGTGGGCAGTGTCATCTTGCAGGTTGTTTGAAATCATAGTAGGAATATTTACATCATAGAAATAGGCAAATACTACAAACCAGGCTTTCTTTTCCTGTAGAAAAGAACTGATTGTTGATTGTTAAACACTTAGTAACATACTACCAGTTATTATCTCTAATATGTAAAATAGAAGAACTCATCAAACAAACAAAAATTAAAAAGTTCTAAACCCCAAAAAGATAAATTAACAAAAGACATAAATAGATCAAGTAGATCATTAGCAGAGGAAATGAAACTGTCACTTTATTATTATTATTATTTTGGTAGAGACAGAGTATCGTTCTGATGCTCAAGCTGGTCGCAAACTCTTGGCCTCAAGCAATCCTCCCCACTCAGCTCCCAAAACCACTGTGCAGGTGTGAGCCACAGCACTCGGCCAAAATTGTTACTTTAAACAGTCACTTAAAAAAGTGGATTCAACACTTTTTCACTAAGAAAAAGGAAATCCTATCTCTGTTCTATGAGGTTAGAAAACTTAGAGTAATAAGTTTTGGCATAGATAAAGTGAAAAGCACTCAAATAATGTTAATGAAAGCGTAAATTAGTATAAATTTTCTGGAAAACAATTTGGCAACATGTATCAAGAGCTTTCATAGTATTCATATCTTAGTAATTCCACTTCTAAGAATAGATACTATGGAAATAATCCAAATGCAGATACATATTTATGCACAAAGATATTTCTTTTTAAAATTATTTTTATTTTGAGACAGGGTCTCACTCCATCACCCAGGCTGGAGTGCAGTGGCATGATCATAGCTCACTGCAGCCTTGACCTCCTGGGCTCAGGTAATCCTCCCACCTCAACCTCCCAAGGAGCTGTGTCTATAGGTGTACACTATCACACCCAGCTAATTATTCATTTTTTCATGTAGAGACAGGGTCTCACTATGTTACCCAGGCTGGTCTAGAACTCTTGGGCTCAATTGATCCTACTGCCTCAGCCCCCCAAAGTGATATTTTGACATTAGGAGAATAATTAAATAAATCATGGTGTATGCACCATGCAAAGAGGTTTTAATGAGATATATAGAGTTTAGGATGAATGTTGTAATAAAAATCATGCTTACAAACATAGTCTCAGTCTCCTAAATGGAATACTTGGAAGGACTAGAGGGAGATTCATTTCAGTATTTGTAGAGATCGCCATTTGGTGGTAGAATTGTGAGATAATTTTTCCCCAAGTTTAACTTTTTTTTCCTGAACTTTCAAAATAATTGTGATGAACAAGTATTGCTTTTGTAAGCTGAGGAGAAAACCCATAGTAAAACAATGTTATACATAAAATTTTCTTTGAGTTAAAAATAAATTAATTTTAAAACTTGTAATCAACTGCCTCCTTTAGAAAAAAGGAATCATTTAATTTTTAAAAAGAAATAAGCACTTTGACTGATGCAATTGTGGTAGATTAAAAGAAGTCATTTCTTTTAAGGAGCTGTGTTAAGCTTTAGCTCACACTTGAATTGATCTGGTTACCCAACTTGCAAATGGGCTGACTTAGTTAATGAGGTTAGCTTCTTTTAATATACATGAATAGCATCTATTTCTCTATAAAGTGCTTACAGTTATTTACTAAAGTTAGCCCAAATAGTTTCTTCTTCATAATGTTTTAACTACGTTATCTACAGCCTTTAATATATTTTCTAGTTCAGTTTTCCATACACTCAAACCAGTCCTTTTCATTTCTCCATATATGCCAAACCCTTAACAGGATTGTAGGTATTTTGAGATTTTTGACTTTGTCTTTTATTTTAGAAAATTTTTTGGATTTTTTTTTTCTTTTTCAGAGAGCTAATCTAAGATACCAATTATTATAAGAAAATAAAGTGTTAAGATTTCTAGAGGTTTGGAGACTTTTGTCTTATTGCTGATAGTGTTTTACTGGGGTATATTAATATGTATTGAATGAACAAGTCAAAGTGTACATCTGGGCAGATCTTGACCCAATGTAGTGTAATCAACTATTTAACAATCCAGATCAAAATATAGAATATTCTTAGAAACAGTTCGATGTTTCTAAGAATGTTGTTGGCTTTTTCAATTACCAGAAAGTTTCAACTCCTGAATTGGAATCTTATTTTAGCACTATGCTATACTTACTTGATTTTCTAGTTATTTCAAAAGGCACAGGGCTTCTTGCCTCTTGTCACTTTCATGATACTTCATTATGCATGGAAATACTTCTAATCACTTTTTGAGTGGCATTGACCTTTGAGGCATTGGGGTCAATTCAAAATGTGCTAAATACCAATAAAGTGCCTTTTAAAAGTTCACTGAGAGTTTTTTAACTTTTTACACTGCCTCAGATGTATAATGGGGTCTGCTAAACCCTGCAGATGGAAAATAAATTAATAATTTTAGTCAAATTGAGTATTCTCTCTGATAGTAGAAAAAGACAAGTATTGTGAGAGGGCACTGTGGTCAATTCTCATGATAACTCCGCAAGTTTTGGGTCAGTTTCCTAAAGTATATTCTCTGCAGCCCTTGCATGAAAGTTGTTAACCCAGATTAATCACATACATTAGCACCTCAACAACTCTGAAAGACCTGTTATACAAGCATGTTTATCTTGACTTAGACAAAGAATTTTCTTTTTTGATAAGAAACTCTATTTTTACTTTAATGTCTTAAAAATCACTTATTTATTCACTCATCTATTTAATAAATATTTAGGGTGCTGGCTACAGTAGCACTGTTGTCTGGTCTGGGATATGGGATTTAGCATGAAGAAAATAAATTCTTTTCCTTTATAGAGATTATATCTTAGAAAGAGAAAACAGACAAATCAAATATAGACCACGGTAGTTTGCAATGAGTGCTATGTGACAAAAAAATAAAGCAGCCTTTAAGGTAGACTGAAACCATGTGGGGAGAGGTGCTATTTTATAAAATGTCAAGCAAATCCTCTCTTATAAGGTAGTATTTGAACAGAGAACTGAAGGAATGAAGGACATTGCATAGGAATATCTAGGGGAAGATGATCCAGCCAGAGTGAATTATGAGTGCAAAGGCCCCAAGTCCAGAGCGTGTTTGGAATGCGCTTGGAACAGCTGGGAGGTCAGTGTGGCCAGAGTGAAGGAAAGAAGGGTAGAAGATGGGGCCAGAGAAATCACTGGCATCAGATTGCACTGGCTATTCAATGGAACATTACCAATGTGCATCATGAAAACCTCTATTTGAAATTATTACATTAATAGAATCTTGGAGATTTATGCTAACATAGGCACCTTAGCACAATGTCTGACATAATGGCTTTGTTGTCACAAAATAAATATACAGTAAATATTTCTTGAATAGACGTTCCTTCTACTTTTTGTTATATATGAGCAGCTGAAAAATTCAACTGTTTCCCTCAGGCCACTGAAATATAATCATCTAAACTTAAGCAATAGTGATGTTTCTGCACTTAAAAAATGACACTGATGGTTAATAATCTTTATCAAGCAATGCTACCAAAATACAATAAATAAATAAATAAAAACAGAGAACTACCTCAATGTTTTGGCTGAGTTTTTTGACGATGCTGGTGATGGTCTGGATGTGGCTTTCCAGTAACTTCCTGGCGAGTGATTCTTCTTTCCGAAAGCCAAGGGCCCCCTGTAGACAAGCAGAGATGTCCTCCTTGATGCGGAAGGCTTGCTCAAGGAGGAAAGCTACAGTACGCTCCTGGTTGTTCAGTCTATCTTCTAGCTGACCTCTCTGGGTGTTTGAAATGAGAGGAAGAAAAGGATGACTCCTGATCAGAAAAAGGGAAAGAAAGCACCGGGGGCATTACAAGGATGAGCTGGAGGAGCCAGGAACCAGAACTAGAATCCTCACTTCTGCTCCTTTATTTTTTGCCCTGTGAGAAGTTTGATAGGACTTTAAACACTTGCCATGGTTAGAATTTGGTGTATGTTTCATCTGAGAAGCAGATGTACTTTTCATGCTTTAAGCCAATTGGTGGTAGTTGGGGGGATTCATGAAAGAAGATATTAGAAGACTTCTTTCAAGACTGGTGTCTTTATATACCCCTTATTAAAATTCTACTTTAATCTAGAAAAAAATTAAGTTTTTATAACTGTAAAGATGGAACAGTGACTGTGATAGAGAGTTTTCCAAGGTGTGAGTCCTGGAATAGCAGTCAGGAGGATAGGCTACCACAAAAGAGTTCTATGATCAAATACACTTAGAAAACCTTGCATATAATGTCTCTCCCTTGGAGATTCACAGTGTGCATTTTCATATTGTCTAACAAAACTATTCTAATTTTATAGATAGGGAAAGTAGTTCATGAATGTCATCAATCATAACCCAAAAGACATAATCCCAAACATTGAAATTCCTAAAGTCTAAAATCCCTTGACTGCATTAAGGAATACCTAGAACCTGGTGAAGCAGCGTATCTGTGAGGGTGTTTCCAGAGGAGATTAGTGTGTGAGTCTGAGTGCACTATGCAAGAAGGATCTATCCTCAATGTTCTGAGTGTTTTGAAAATCACAGCAGTAAAAACACAGGTGAAAAATAAAAAAAAAGTCCACTGCCAAATGATTCAATCATGTATGACTTCTGCCCCTTCACACATCGTGCCATGCTTGCCTTCCCAAAACACTCTTCATCAGAGAATAAAAAGAATTCCACAAGCTGAGCAACCTTCTGAACCAAAGACGCTTGCTGATATAGAGGTTCCTCCAGTGTTCTGAAACTCACTGAATGGTGAAATATTCTTAGTTAGGGATTTGACTGTCAAAGAAGATAGACTTCCTATATTTGCCACTAAATCTAACATAGACAAACTAGTGCATGCTTTACTTTGGCTGAAGAATGGCACTTTCAAAATAGTCCCCATATTTCTTATCAACTATATACGATTCATGCCCCAGTTGGATCCAAATATTCTTGAACTTATGCTTGTTTATATGTTAATGACTGGAAAATGTAAAGCACTTTATAAACACTTATTTGAAGATTTGGTGGACTTCGTGGAAGAAAATGGATTTCAGTAGAATCCCCAAACCATAACAGATTTGGAATTAGTTCCCATCAAGGCTTCTAAACGTGAATCTCAAGGTGTCATCAGTAAAATTTGTTTTTGTCATTCAGCCCAACGCATTTGGTGAAAAATTCAGACAAGTGAATTGGCCACCCCATATGGTTTAAAAATACTTCATTTGTTTGCATTGGCATTCCTCCCAGCTAATGACATTTTAGGGAATTTTAATGAATTAAAGCCATATTTGCCTGAAGAAGCCAGCAAAGTTATCAACTGGTTCAAATATAATTATGCACATAGTAAGATAAGAAGACACACAATAATGTGACTATTTGATTACCAGTATTGCTTCTGTATGTGAGTGCATGTGGAATGAATTTCTGTGTACCCAAAACAGCATAGAAAAATTATGCAAAGATGGAAATATTTAATAGGGAATGCTTATGTAGGCGTATATTGAATCATAGAAGAATTTCAAAAAGAGCAGTGCTATGTCAAAAATGAATGAAATATGAACATATTCTCTGAGGAAAGCCATGTCTTAAAAGAAAAAAACTAGCAATTCATTGCCATGCAAGACTTCAAAATATGAATGTGAAAGTTGGCCAGCTCTAATGGACTACCTCCATGCAATTATTCATAATGTAGCCCTGTAATACACTTTTTCAAATGTTGAATTTTCTTTCTAGTTTTTCCCCACTATTTTAAATTGTCAGCATTGTTATTATTACTTTTCACAATTTGCTATACTATGTATTTCATCATCACATCATTTGCAATATTGCATTATAAATTATATAAAGACGTTCAGAAAGTTCTAATTTGTTTCATGCATTTTTTGCAAATTTGACTCAACAAAAGTGCATCATCACAGCATTGACTTTGTGTGAAAGCATCGTGTATGTAAAAATGTTGAAACTTTCCCAATAAATGAAGAGATGTCTTTTTTGTACATCTGCATTTGTGAAACATAAAATTTCTCAAGATCTCAGCTCTTTGGGCAATTGCATATGCCGTGGTGACTCATTGAAGTTTTTGATCAGTCTTATGAAAAGACTTAGATTATCTGTCATGGTATTTCAGATGTCTACAATTATAAAGTGTACACAATTACCATCATAGTGTTGTGTATTTTGACTTATTTATGAATATGGTTCATCCTCTCATAACATTATGCTCATGTGACTGTTGTTGGTATACCCATGTGTTCATTCTTGTAAAAATGCAAATGTTACTATTGCCTATTTTATTGTGTAAAGTGGCCTGTGAAGTGTTCTGTCATGTTTTCATATGACAGAAAACAAGTAAATCAAATAAATCTCCTTTTATAAATGTAAATAAATGTCTTTTAAATTATTTTTTTCCAGAATTATATTTTGGGAATTTTGATCTTTTGAGATTTCAACACTTTAATTATGGCATTCAGGATTGTGTTTTTTGGGAGTATCAATCCCATTAATGGGATAGTTAACTGGTCCTAGGTCATCCAAAGCCTATGTGCTAAAACACTTGGTTATATAGTTCCCAAATACAGGTCATTTCCAAAGGCCTGTGTGCACTGATTTCCGATCACATACCAAGTCACATTTTGTATACATGAACACAGCAACATTCCTTCAAATCTATGTAACTGAGTTAGAAGTTTACTTTAAGTTTGTCTGTAATGCTATTAAATTTCTTGGGGATTTCTTATTATCCTATGACCCAGTAGAAGGGGCTGTGGGTTTTCTCTCTTCAGTCTTACCTGCTTAGTACATTGAACTTCAGCACGAGTTTTTATCTGAAGAAATGTTTCAATGTCCCAGAAGTGTTTATTTGGCAGAGCCAGGATTAGATCTAGGTCACCTGTAACTTAGCCTAGTATGTCTTCCATGTTGCCACCTCTGAATGGTAGCAACATATGTTGTGAATATCACTGGGAAGAGAAGTCAGCTTTAAAAGGAAAAGGGGACTTGGCCTTTGTTAGGGCCTGGGAATAAAGTGATGAATAAGACAGATAAAGCCCTTGACTTCTTGGAAATATATATTTGTATCTATATACTTAAATAGATGTATAGATATATAGTATATATCTTTTAAAAATGATGACTATTACATATGCTGGATCATAAGAAGCCAAGGCCAAATAATTCATGCTTATTCTCATTGCATGAGCCAAAATAACTATTTGCTTTAGGCCAATAGTGACGAATTTTCTTGGAAGTGAAAATGTCCTTAGGACAGCAGATTTTAGGACCAGATTGTGAACATTAGCATTTTCTGGACTGCAAGTTTCAGCTGGGGTTGTGTTTAGCTGTGTTTATCAGAAACCCAAAGAGAGTGACTTAAACAAGTAGGGTTTATTTGGCTCTTGTAACAAGAAGTCAAGAAGTAGATGGACCCAGGGCTAGAGCAGCTGGCCAAGGAAGTCACTGGGTGCCCAGCTCCTTCTGGCTTCCTGGCCCACGCGTAGTTTGTGACATTTACCCTCAGGCCTCAAGCTTGTTGTTCCACCATGAAGTATTGTGTCCCTGTTTCAGATAGAAAAGACAGAAGGCAAAAAAGAAAAAAAGTGTGCATCCATTGAGTTTGTCCCCACTCGTCCTTTTAAAAATCAAGACAGCCTTTCTAAAAGATGCACCATGACACTTTTGTCTGTATTCCATTGACTGAGGCTATGTCATATGGCCACCTCTTATAATGTCATTTGTTTTTTTGAAGTAGGTACATTGTAGCCTTAAACAAAATTGGGACTTTTATTAGCAAAGAGGAAGGAGAAAATGTGTACAGAATTGACTACTGGTGGTATTTGCCATATGCGATTTTTCTCCTTTTTATTTTTATTTGCCATTGCAACTTTCTCCAATTTGCTATCAAGTATCTCTGGCAAAGGAATTTAAAAAATAAGAAGTTTGTTTCTTCCCTGTTGGTTGGTTGCTGTCTGAGGATTAATCTGCAACTAAGTTTTTTTGGGCAGTCACAGAAGCTGGCTAAAGTTGGCCGCAGTTATCATTGTTATGACCCTAGTGATGGATGGTTGGTCACAAGGATCAGTATGTGCTGACAGCAAGGCATTAACTGCCAGTGAAGGTCAACAGAAACCGGTTGGCTCATAAAGGAAGAAGAGGGGCTCATTCTATGCAGATAAAGAAAATATAGAAATATATTACTTCTTTCTAATTTAGTAGCTCTATAATTTTATCTTTACAAAACTGCCCAAAAGAAATATAATGCAAACCTTATAGACAATTTTAAACTCTAATAGCCACATTAAGAAATATGTTTTAAAAACCAGTGACAGGCCAGGCATGGTGTCTCACACCTGTAATCCCAGCATTTTGGGAGGCTGAGGTGGGCCAATTACTTGAGGTCAGGAATTTGAGACCAGCCTGGCCAAAATGATGAAACCCCATCTCTACTAAAAATACAAAAATTAGCCAGACATGGTGGCACATGCCTGTAGTCCCAGCCACTTGGGAGGCTGAGGCACAAGAATGGTTTGAACCTGCTAGGTGGAGGTTGCAGTGAGCCGAGACTGAGGTACTGCACTGCAGCCTGGGCGACAGAGTGAGACTCCATCTCAAAAAAACAAAACAAAAACGGATGACATTAATTTTAGCAATATAATTTATTTAACCCATTATATCAAAAATGTCGTAACATGTAATCAATGTGAACTTTTTAGTGGAATATGTTACATTCTTTTTAAAAATGACTCTTTGAAGTCCAGTGTGTATTGTACACTCCTCAATTTGGACAGGCCATATTTTAAGCGCTCAACAGGCACATGCGGCCCATGGCTACTGTTTGGGATAACATGATTCTAGAACCTGAGAATCAGAAAGAGGGAAGAAAACATCACTGAGCAGTCAAAAGTGTTACCACCATGTCCATATGCTACTCCTGCACTTTACAAATAGTTATAGCTAATATCTTTGAGCATTTAATATAAGCCAGACCTTGTAGCTAGCACTTTAAATGATTCATCTATTGAATCTTCATGATAACACCATAAAGGATCTATTAATATTACCCCATTTTTTACGATAATGAAACTGAGGCTTGAAAAGATTGAATAACTTGTCCAGTTTTACCCGGCTAGCAATGGTGGACTGGTATTCAAGCCTAAGCAGGCTGGAGTTCATACTACATTACATGCAGAGAAGTAGTTCCCTCCAAACTCCGCCTCCAAATCACCCTTGGAATGTGCTTCCTCTTCAATTTACCCACTATTCTAACAAGCCAAATGGGATGATTTCTGGATCCATATAAATGTAATACCTGATAATTCTAGGTCGAGGAGAGGGCTGCCTACTAACGGCTGGAAGAAATCACAGATTAAAGGCAAAGATGAGCAAAAGAGTCAGAAGTTCAACGAAAAGTAAACAAAGTAAATCAAAAAATGGAAAAAGACAAAGGCCAGGGCTATTTCATGTAAGAGGAAAGAAACATAAAAATCCTGATAGCCTCTCTTGGCATTAGTACATTACTCTTTCCCTTCACAGATCAGCTTCTTGAAGAAGTAAGCTAGTTTTGCTGTGCCTTTCTATATTTGTGGTTTGCTCCTCACCCTATGATAATCAGATTCACCCTTGCCCTCCCCCTCCCCCTCCCTTCCCCTTCCTCCTCCCCTTCCCCCTCTCCCTCCCTCTCCCTCTCCCCCCCTCCCTCTCCCTCCCTTTCTCTCTCTCCCTCCTTCCTTTCTCTTTCTCTCTTTCTCTCTCTCCACCCTCATTCATTTTGGTGGAAGCCAACTGTCATATTGAAAAGCCATATGGAGAGGTCCACATGGTGAGAAACTGAAAACTCCTGGCAACAGCCAGCAAGAGTCTGGGTTGTCCTACCAAGAGCTATGTAAGTGAACCATCCTAGAATTCCTGATCCTGAGAAACTGTAAGATAAATATTTGCTGTTTTCTGCTGCTGAGTTTTGGGATACTTTGCTACACAGCAATAGATAACTAACATAGACAGTAATCTACATGAAAAAATGAGGAAAATCTGAGACTCAGGTGGTGATCTTGGACATAAAGAGGGAGGATAGATGTTACAGATATTATGAACCTAGAAGTTACAGAACTTTGAGATAGATTGGAAATGAGCCTGAAGGAGGGAGAGATTCTGATGTTTTGGATTTGAGCTAAATGTAGGATGCCACTCTTCATCAAGACTGAAAATTCAAACAAAAAATAGTTAGGTTTAGGGGGAAGAAAAGAAATTTGAGATTTTGTATATGGTATCCATATGGTGATACCCCTTGAACAGTCTGAAATGTGTCTGGAGTTAGAGATTTGGATGTTATTAGAGAAATAAATGGTGATTGAAGACTTGGATGAAGAAAATGAGATTGCCTGAGCTGGCGTGTGTGTGTGTGTGTGTGTGTAATAGAGAACAGGCATTTTTAGAATCATTTAGGTAGCTTTCAAAAGGAAGAGTCATACCACCTCTGCCCGCCTTGGCCCCTTCCACATCCCAGTACTGCAACTGTCTTGTGGGATGGGGACTTAGGACGTGAGAAATGATGGGGGTTTCTGTGGGACTCACAGAGTGGACTTTGGTCCCATGGAAAATATTGCCATCCTCTAGGCCCAGGGGTCCTGTTGTCTCTGCAGAGCCAGCCAGCACACCTCTGCTTGGCTTTGGCTGGGTCTTCAGAGGACTCACTCAACTTCAGCCTCCTGGGAAAATGAAACTTTCAACAAGGGACACAGAATTGAGGGTTAGCGAGAACATGAGAGCTAAAGTAAATCGGCCCCAGAGGGATGTGACAGCTCATGTGAGACAAAGTGCAGAAAGAAAGGAAATGAGTTACGCAGTTATTCAGAGGTTAAAAAAAATCCTGGGCTGACTCTGGTTTTGACAAAAATGTTGAATTAATGTGGCTTCCCATCCTCTCTCTCCCATAAAATCCTGGAGGACTTGGAGAAAGTGAAAAACCCCTAGGGCAGTGGGGGCTATTTTAAACTGGTGCATTTGTGGGTGGTGCTGTGGATGCTGTGATTTGCCACCCAGCTCCCTGTTCAAGAAGGAAGGACTTATCCCCCGCAGCTGTTGGGAGTGCTGCCAGCTGGCAGACCTCAGCTGTTGGCTTTCTCTGGGAACTGCCTTGGTGAGGGGTGTTACCTTGTCAAGGTCATGCCCACTTTCTGGGGCAGCTTCGTTCAGTGATTGGACAGTGTGTGGGTATAAAGGTCTGGCATGCTCACTCTAACACCGAACAACTTTGAAGGGCTGTCGCAGCTCCAGAGCTTCCTGTGAGGTTAGCTGAAGTCTTCATCAGCTCAACTACTGGAGCCATGGTACCTAATACATAAAATCCATATGTAACTAATTGAAGTTAGTTGGCTCAACTAACTTTATATAGTTCAACTATTCCTTCTGCCCAATTCCACTCATTTCCCTTCCTTTCCACAGGTGTTGACCCCAGTGTGCTCTGCAATAAGCCTTCTATTTACCAATCTCCATCTCAGAGTCTATTCCCTGGGCAACCCAACCTGAGTCAGATGGCTGCATTAGCCTGGGGCAAGAGACAGCTTGGCAGGGCTGTGGGAGGATAAAACGGGGAAGAGGAACAATGTAAGTCTGCTCTTCTTTTCTATTGCCTTGGGACCAGTTGCTGTGACTCATGTGAAATGTCAAACTTCTAGGTGTCCTCTAAAGAAAGATCAGGCAGGGCAGAGGGCCTGAGTTGGTAGGGAGTTGGAGCAGTAATAAAAACCACAAACTTGGGAAACAACTGACTTTGGGGAGTTATTGCCACCTTGTTCCACCTCTAAATGCCCCCAGGGTGGGAAAGCAACTGCCCTCCTAAACCTGCTTCTTCCTGGTGAGCAAAAGGTGAAGACCTGACAGGAGAAGTTATTTTGTGGAACACGAAGTAGTTTTCTGGTGCCTGGGGCTCATCCATACCCACTCCTGGACTCACTGGAGCTAACAAGGCTCCATTGGAGACCAGGGTCTGGCTGAAATGCCCAGGGGAAAGTGAGTTTAAAGGCCAAACTAACAGGATTTTTGAGGAGCATAGCCTTTTCAAAAGTAATTAACCTACAAATAACCTGCTAGATTACTGATTCCCACAGAAGAGAAATATTAAAATGTACACAGAAATTTTTTAAAGGCTAATAAACATATTAAGAGAGAAGACAACAGAAGGTATTAGTAAAATAAGAAAAACTAGAAAACATAAAAAGTAAACATTAGGTATGGAAAGTATAATTTAAATAAAAAATAAAAGATGGGATAAATATAATAGGGGAAATAGCTAAAGAATGAATTAGTGATTTGGAAGACCAGACTGAGGAAATTTACCAGACAGAACAAGGAATAGTCACACAACTTGGAGATGTCAGGGTCACAATTTGAAACTCATGGATTCTGAAATCAAATGTTAACATTAACTCCCACATTTTCTCATCATTCCAACAATAAGCAGGGGACACTAATGCTACTCATGTGACCTAATAGGGTAGCTGCAGAAGTAACACTCAGAAGTGTTCTTAAGCACCAAATTCACAGTTTCCTTAGTTCTTTCTCCTTTTTTTTTTTTTAGATGGACTGTCACTCTATTGCCAGGCCGGAGTGCAGTGGCATGATTTTGGCTCACTGCAACCTCCATCTCCCAGGTTCAAGCAATTCTCCTGCCTCAGCCTCCCGAGTAACTAGGACTACAGGCATGCACCACCACACCCAGCTAATTTTTGTGTTTTTAGTAGAGACAGCATTTCACCATGTTGGCCAGGATGGTCACGAAATCTGCCTGCCTTAGCTTCCCAAAGTGCTGGGATTACACGTATGAGCTACTGTGCCCAGCCAGTTCTTTCTTCCTTTTTTGATCCTAGCCATCATTATCTCTTCCACTTTTGCCTCCTAACAAACAGCACATCCTCCATACAGCAGCTAGAGTGGTCTTTCTAAAGTGTAAATGGTAGCACTTGACTACTTAAAAGCCTCCTATGGCTTATCCATTCTCTCAGAATAATGTCCTATCTCTTTCCCTTCTAACCTTAACTCCTCCCACTCTTCCCTCCATTTATCTCATTCAACCACACAGGCACTTTCTAACTTGTTCTGCACAGTCCCCCAACACTGAGAACAGTGCATGGTACCTAATACGTGGTCAATAAATATTTTTTGATTGACAGACTGATTTCTCTACCTGGACTGTTCCCTTAAGGCTCAGTTGTTGGAAAACTGGACCAAAAAAAAAATGGCTCTATGAAGTCACAGCTTGTTGGAGCCTCAAGACATGGTTTACTCTCTTGAGCAATATAAAATAGTCTCAGCCTGGGTGAGATGATTCTTTTTCTTTTTCAAATTGAGTTTTTTATTAAAATGGTAGTTGTCTTTGTAACATGTGCACACATGCTCGCACACTCAGAGAGATTCTTCTTTCCTATCACCTGTAAATTTGAAGAGCGAAGAAAACTTTGCCAAGTGGTTTTGTTAGTCAGATTCCATTTACCACTCATTTGGTTCAAAAATGTTCTTCTGGAAAATCACCAAATGGTACCTACCATATATAAACTTCATTCCTCTAAAACCCCCACCATGCTGACAGTACTACCCTGGATTGGATGTATGAGTCAGAGGCAGAAGGGAAGAAGACACCAGGCTCTGCTGAAGGTGACACATAGCTTAGTGGTGGACTGCAGATTTGCTCATTATTTTCTTTGAGCCAGTGATGCTTTGTGGCCTCTAGACAATCTACAGCCCACATTTTCCAGCAAAGCTATTTGATCTCTTAGTTTTCAGTTCTGTACAGATACTGTACTTATACATTATGCTGCATTTCCCCCAAAATTCAGAAATTGTTTTCTCCTAGATGTTCTCAGTATGGCAGATACTGTTGGTTACCCTCCCAAGAGCCACCCCAACTTCTGCCTGACTTGGTTCATCCTTCCTGTCCCCCGTGTCCTTCTGAGGGGGCAAACTAATCATGATGATTCCATTCTTGTGGATTGAGATGCAATTGGTTATGGTAAGAGCATGTGAAGCAATTCTGGCTCATGAGATGCAAAGAGAAGCCTGCTATGGGGCTTCTGGGTAAAGTGTCTTTGCCTTTAAGAAGGGATACATAAGAAGAAACTTCCCTTTTCTTTGCTGAATGTTGTCCTGTCTGTGCACGATGCTTGGAACTACCAAAGCCATCTTGTGATCATGAGGAAAAAGGAAATGGCAGGAAGAAAGGATAAAAAACACCTGGCTTCTTAATGATGTTCTGAAGCTACTAAATTTACCAACCTCTGGATTTTCTGTTTTTGTATGAGCTAATCAGTATTCTTACATTTAAACCATTTTTGGTTAGTGCTTCTATTATGTGCGGCTGAAAGCACTGTGTCTGTATCTAGTCACTTACCAATAAATATGTCATTTAAAATAAAGATACATTAAGTGTTTACTAAATATTTACTGTAGTTCATATACAATATTTACTCTAGTCCACACCTTAATACTACATATTTATATACAATGGCTCTGTCCCTCAAGGAACTTAGATTAATTCAGTATTTCTCATACTTAAATTGGTATCACAGGGGAGGGTGAGGGAGGGAAGTTGTTAAAATACAGATTACTCCACTCTAACACATACCTACTGAATCATAATTTTAGGGTAGGTGGAGAGAGTAGGAATATGCATTTTAAGCAAGCACATAGGTGATTCTAATGTATCCTAAAGACTGAACAGCACTGATTGGTCTAAGATTGGTCATGTGAATCAGTGAGTAATATAAGGCAGGATATATAATGAAGTGCTGAAGTAGTGAAATATGTAATATGAGCTCTCAAATTCTGTTGACATAAGCAGCTTGGCAGGTTGGAAAGCGAGGTAGGCTGAGGGTAGAACACAGGCTCCGGCACTTACCAACCAAGTTGCTTCATCTGCAAACAGGGAAAACAAGGCCTATTTTGCTATGTGGTTGTAAGTTCTGAGATAATAAGTGAGAAGCGAACAGTAGCAGGGGTTGGGCAGTGGTGAAACCAATCCTATACAGCTATATGTCTGGGGTTAGGAGGGTCCCAGTGCCTCTTGTGGGGTGAGGTGCTGTTGGCTAGTGCCAAGATCGTATCCAGAAAGGGCAATGAGGGGGCAGACCCAAGCTAGCAGGTCTGTGGTCCTGTCAGGGCTGATTTCAATGCTGTGGCTACTTGGCCCATTGAAGGAAGCCTCTTAGGAGGCTGGCACCCACTGCTATGCAAAGCTATTTGCCTGCAACCATGGAGACATGAAGTGGCATGCACATGCTGGACTGTAGTTATTTCTTTTCCTTAATTTTTAAAGTTTATTTTTAAAATTTATTTTATATATAAGTGGAGACCTTTCCGTTTAGAAATTTCTTTTCAAGCCTGGGATTCACTATTAACTGGAGTCTTATTAGTACTGCTAATTCCTGACGTTTAATGAAGCACCAAATGGTGGCTCTGTTTGATTTTATTTACATGATTCCTGCAAGATCAACAGAGAGCTTGTATTTTTTCCCTATTTGCATTGCCACAAGGACAGAGAATATTGTTTTCCAATTGACCTTTCTACATCAACTGTGGAAGAACAAACACAGGAGCATGTCTCAATTTTCTAAGAGAGATTCCTGACAATGCCATTATTCAAATCATTAGGTATTCCTAAGGGTTAAAAACGGAGGCCTTTCCCTAGTAGTAAGATGTAAATTTAAGAACCTCACTGCTTTCTTAGTATGTTATGTATGTCAGTGGGACCTATATCTAAATTTAACTATGAAAGGAAAGAAATAACTGAATATTCCAGACTACTGCAGATGGAGTCACTAATCACAGGAGGAAAAATTCCTAGGGGGCCTTCTCGGAAACAGATTTGGGCTTCACTTAGATCATTGATTATGTAGCTGACAACTGAATCTGAACAGATTTTCCACAAACTCTGAGTTCTATTTTTCTGTAATTCGGTGTGACTTACACCAGCTGTGCTGTAGCTGGCAGACTGGCCGGTACATGGAGCCTCTCACTTCCCTGCCTGTTCTGTTCTTGTGAATAGAGCCCTAAATTTACTGCAGAGATTCTGATAACCGTTTTGGCAACCTGTAATACTCAGACATCAAATTAGAAAATTTAAACCCTTTTCTAGAACACAAAAAGGCAACATTTTTGTGAGATCTAATATATGACTTGTTAGTCTGAGTGCAGAGTCCCACACGAAAAAATCTAAAGTGAAATCTCAGAGAATATATTGATGCCTCACAAAAATAATCTGTGAGTGTGTGTGGGGAGTGATGAAATAGAAAAAAACATTTTCTATAGTTGCTGTGTTGCTTGTTTATAACCATCCTGGCAGATGGATGTTTGTAGCCGGAGAAGCCTCCATTGCTGAGTTTTAGGTAGGGCTGAATGCTCTAGCGGGTGAGGCAGGCAATTTGAGTTCTGGTGATCCCTGTCCAGGAGGAAATACACCAGGCCAAGGGGCTGGGCCAGCACAGAGCATCAGGAAGGGCCCAAAAAAGAGACAACTCCATTTAGTGGCACAGTTCAGAAGAGACTGGAGAAAGAACGAGTTGTGATTTTCCAGTGAAAAGTGATGAGCTCTATGAGACAGGCTGCTCATGTTTGGTAGAATTTTTTAATAAGATTGCAGAATGAGTGTTGTGCCTGGTATGATTGGTTTTCCTTCATGTGGAGGCATCAAGGTTGACAGTTTCCACATAGAGTCCCTGTGTCAGTGAGGGCAGAGTGGATGTTTGGGTCATACTTACAGGTAAAGCATATGCAAACTGCAGTAGCAAATTGTTTTGATGATGTTGGGAGCTCCTGTAGCATTTTGGCCCTCTTGAGATACCTTCCCATATTAACTTGCTCTCTTGGGGTAGGGGGGCGGGAGTGTTTAATGTGAGTGTCCAGGGGAAAGAACTCTGTACTCAGAGTCAGAAGACCTGGGTTCAAGTTCTATCTCTGCCACATGCTACCTTCGACTTCTCAGAGGTTGCCCAGAAGAGGGCTCCCTCTCTGTCCTGTAGAGAGAATGACTCCTGACCCTCCTACCGGCTGATGAGATCAAGTTAAAGGATGCGTACCTGAAATATTTTGCAATGTCTTATAAATATGTCTTGTACAATGTTGTACATGTGTGTTCTTATAATTATTTATAATTATTAAATGCTGTTATGGATTGAATTGTGTCCCCCAAAGAGAAATGTGGAAGTCTTAAAGCTCAATATCTCAGTATGTGACCTTATTTTGAAACAGGGTCTTGCAGATATAATTAGTTAATGTGAGGTCCTACTGGAGTAGGGGAGCCCACATCCAGCATGACTGGTGTCAATGTGAACATGGCTGTGTGTATGTGTGTATGTATGTGAAGAAGGCTGTATGTATGTGTGTGTATGTATGTGTATATGTATGTGAAGATTGGCGGTATGTATGTATGTGTATGTATGTGTGTATGTATGTGAAGATGGCTGTATGTATGTATGTGTACATATGTATGTGAAGATGGCTACATATATGTATGTGTGTATGTATTTATGTGTGTATATGTGTGTATGTGTGTATGTGTATGTGTGTGTGCATGCATGCATGTGTGTTTGTGTGTGTGTATGTGTTTGTATGCATGTATGTATGTATATATGTGAAGATGGCTGAATGAAGACAGAAACAGAGAGACACTGTGAAGATGGAGGCAGAGATTGGAGTGGCACATCTACAAGCCAAGGAGTCCCAGGGACTCCCAGCAGTCACCAAATGCTAGGCGGGAGACAAGGAACAGATTCCCCTCGGAGCCCTCAGAAGGAAACAATCCTGCTGGCACTTTGATTTTGAACTTCCAACCTCCAGAATTGTGAGGTCATACATTTCTGTTGTTTAAAGCCACCCAGTTTGTGGCAGGGAGTTCCTAGCCCAGGACAAATGTAGGGAATTTATTCTAACACTATCTTATTTCTATTTAGTGCTTATAGTTAACGTATCATTTTCATTGCATTCCCACCACTACCCTGTGGCATAAGTAAAATTGGTCTCTACTTAGGAGGAAACTGGCTTGGCGGCTATCAGTAACTCAGCAGGGAAATATTTTAGCCTCTCCTCTTCTCTTATATCACAGCAGCTTTGCTTAGGCCAGTTAGTGGCTCTTCCTGTTACATTTGCACTTTTCTCAGAGGAGAAAGGTGTGTCTTTCCCTCTGCTTCTTAATATGTAACTTGCTGCCAATATCATGTAATTTTTCACCAAGTCACCTTTCCTGCCTGGCTCACACCTCTTCTTGGAGTCCTAAGGGTCCTCTCAGAGGCCCAGAGTTTGGAAGGGGCTCCCTCTCTGCTCTAGAGAACTGAGATCAGCATCAGCCCGACCTCAGTGGAGTTCTCACACTTGAGCAGAAGGTCTCAAATGGGGCAAGAATCTAGACAACCTCCTGGAGGGACTGAACATCATTTGGGCAGCCCCTGCCCTCACTAACTGGGAGTCACCATGGGTAATGTCCAATTCCTGTGACTGTGTCCACTCACGGCAGAGCCTTGCCCATCACAGGTCAGCAGGGCATGAAAAGAGAGAGAGTAAAAGACTGCACTGTGGCTGATAGCAGTGCCATCCAACCTAACATGATTATCCATAGAAAGTTCTACCAACAGAGTTTTGTCTTCCTTTCTCATGTATTGTAATGTGAAATATCTGTCTTCATCATGTAACAACAAAAGCGATGCATCACAGAATAATAAAAAAGCCTGGTGCTAAGAAAAAGTTTGAAAATGAATTTTTTCCAACCCTGAATTCCATATTCCATTCAAGAAGGGAAGTCATTAATCATTTATTATTTTGCCCATTTGACTTGCTGAAAGTTTTATGTATCCAAATTTTAAATACAATTCTTTGGCTGTCAGCCAGACCCTCATCTTCACGAGATGTACTCTTGAGATAATTCCTGAGATAGATATTGGCCATAGCCCAGCCTGGAAAACTCCTCAATACAAAACCTCATTTCCTTGGTCTCCTTTTTGTTCAAGAAAGTTGAAACTCGCTCCGTGGGCAGCAAAAACTCAGGATTCATTCTCTCCAGAGACTGTCAAACAGAATCCCAGATGCTATCATAGTTCAAATTTATATTTTCCTCCTTTTCACTCCAGCCATCCTTGCCCTGTTTCTGTTCCTGCAACAGTATAAAACTGTTCCTGCCTTAGAAAGTTTGCTCTTCCCCCAGATGTTCTCATGGCCAAATTCCTCACTTCCTGATCTTTTCTCAAATGCCAACTTCTTAATAAGGCCTACTCCAGTTAGCTATCTAATAATGCATTTCTCTCCTTCCTGCTAGAATGGCTCCAAACGCATTACTAGATAGCTCCCCGAGGGAGGTTCTTGTCAAATTATTTTCACATTTGAGGATCTTTGTCTGTCTTGTTCACAGGTGTCTCTTCAAGTGACTAGCATGTTCTTGGCACGTAGCACATGCTTAATAAATATATATTAAGTAAGTAAATGGTGACAACCAGTTTTTGAAGATCAAAGAATTATAAGGATGAAAGAGACCTTAGAAAGTATTTTTTTCCATGGGGAAAAACTTCCCCCACCCCCAGGAGAGTCAGTTAAAGAACAAAAAGAGATTTATGGGCAGAATTTATTTTCCATTAAAAATTAAATCCCATGGCGGAATAATGTACATTCCTAAAGCTTAACCACCTCCTTTATTTCATAGGAGAATGTTGATGAGAAATTGTAGGCAGAGTTGAGAAGTAGCAGGTGCTCATCATTGATCACTTGAATTTTATAGCACAGGCAGATATTGCCAGAGAAGAAATTTTCTTTTTCTCAAGGTCATATAGCTGTTCAGAGGCAAATTCAAGAGTACCTGAGGTGTCCTGGTCTCCATTTAGTGCTCCTTCCACCACCAGCAGCAGCAGAAGAATCAGAAAAAAAAGTTCTAGGTACTTTTCTGCTTAGTTAAATGAGCATTGGATACAGTGTCATAAAATTAGTGGATGTCCGCTCATTGTGAATCAATGAACACATGTGGAAATCAGAATTATTTGCTACCTTTAATAGAATGTCACCATAATTGTCCTATCAAAGACTGCAAGCATCCCTTCTCACCCTGTCCCATGGATTATTATGACCTAACATTTATCAAGTACTAATAATGCTTGGATACTGCTCCAGCTGTCTGAGGCAGAAGGGGCTTTGTAGAAACACACCCCATCTGCCTGTCTCTTAAACGTGCATGTCTCTAGCGCTAGCTTTTTCATTGGCTGGGAATTACCTGTTTTGTTCCTGGATTTTTACTTTTTGTGTTGTTATACTTTGTTGACAGTATTACCTGTAAATATACCCATATAGGTTTTAAGACCAAACCTCTGAAAACCTGTAATACATATTCAGGCCATTTAATGAGTTGATAATGACCCTTACTTAAGTACTCTTCATGTCAATCCACTTGTTGTCACCCAATGAAAACTATGAGTTGAAGGGTGAAGTTTTTTATTTCATGTATTTATGTATTTATTTAGAGATGGAGTTTCACTCTGTCACCCAAGCAGGAGTGCAGTGGTGTGATCTCCATTCACTGCAACCTCCACCTCCCGGGTTCAAGTGATTCTCCTGCCTCAGCCTCCGGAGTAGCTGGGATTACAGGTGTGTGTCACCACACTCAGTTAATTTTTGTATTTTTAGTGGTGACGGGGTTTCACCATCTTGGCCAGGCTGGTCTTGAACTCCTGACCTCAGGGGATCTGCCCACCTCGGCCTCCCAAAGTGCTGGGATTATAGATGTGAGCCACTGTGCCCAGCCAGTGAAGTTATTTTAAAAACCATTGCTCTTTATTTTTATTTTATTGGATTAAATACATCATTCAAAATGTCCACAGTGATTACTGAAATGCCCAAATTCTATTTTGCTTTTCCAGTTACTTTAAGCAGAGCTCTAACAATTCAGTTGTTCTACCATTACTCTCCATTAAATCTGTCAACTATAGTTCATCAAGTACATTCAGTACACCATGATAAACTACTGGAGGGGTATCAGAAATCATAAGGTCATAGAGTGCCTGCCTTTAGGAAGTTTGCAGCCTATTCTGAGAGATGAGAAGAGAAAGACCAGAAGAGAACTAACAATGTGAGGTCATAAATAGAAAGTTCTAGATACACGGTCTAGACAGTAAGAGAAGGGACAAGGGAGAGATCAAGGTGGAAATAAATGTTAGAGTCGAGTAATCTTTATCGTGCTTTTGCTTTGCATTACAGACTATTCTTTCCTCTTTGTCTTCATTTTAATGTATCTGAAAGCCAAGAAATCTAAAAAGTGTATCTTAGAATGCTTTAGTTTGTTACCGTTTTCCAGGAATTTGTTTTCTCATCTCCTGGGATGTAGGTCACCAGTTTGAGCTAAAGAAATCCACGTGTGTTTGTAAGAGAATTTGACAGATCGGAAGAATGATTTTTATTTTCCATTTGTCATGTAGAGAGTCAGGTAGGGACAAGTTTCCCATTTCTCCTTGGAAGATGAGGTTAGCTAATATATTTATTTATAATAATTATTTTTGTGCATACTACATTCATTGTTCTCAACTCAGAAAAAAATGTCATCTATCCAAATATTGCATTTTTTAAACATTTAAAACATATTTTTCCCATGCTTGGTTTTATTTTTTTCTAAATCATAGACTTAAAGTTATATAAACAAATACAAGTTATGGGGTACATGAAAAAAGGGGCTGAGATACTATGACTGAACTGTTTGGAATGTATTAAATTTAACTGGCCAAGTGACAGGGGAATTCTTATAAAGAAAATGCAGTAAAAATTAGTGAAGATATTTTATCATTTTAATTGTTAAAGATAATTTTTAAAAAAATCAAAGTTTAATATGTATTTAGATTTTTCTCTTCACATAAGCTCATTTCATTCATTTGGCCATTTTTTTCGTCTGTGGTCATGATTATTAAAATCAGAATTATTTCAAAGCTTCAGTAAATTCTATGGAGTTTCTAGTCCAACCTCTTTGTTTTTCAAATGAAAAAACTAAAGCTCAGAGACGTTATGGGACTGACTAACATCACACAGCAAAGTAGTAGAAGGACTGAGACTAAATCCCCAGTGCCCTGAAAACGTGAATGGCAGCATTAGACCAAATCCTGCTTTGACATACAGAATAGAAAACAACTCAAATTGATATGCATTGCCTCTGCAATGCCACCTTCATCACCTGGCATCCTCGGGTATTTTGGACAATGTGCACGTGCTAATAGTGTGTTACTCTATTTCCAAGTGCCCAGTTGTTTCTCTGCAGTACACCTTTCCTGGGTGAGCTCCAGGTATGGCACTGTAAACAGCAGAAACAACATTTTCTGGTGATTAATGAAATATATTTCAACATTTCCTGAGTTTTTATCATAAGATGTTAACAGGTTTACTTGAAGTCATAGTTAGCTATATATGTCTGATATTGTCACAATACACAACATGTTGCGTTGCTTTTCATGTAAATCTACGGGAACCTATAGAGGTAATTTAAAGAAAAGGTAGTTAAATCTGTGTGTTCTGTCAATCAGAAAGGAGCAGGAGCAGGTTTGTCTTTCTGACACGATTTTGTCTCTTCTGAACGCAGACAACTAAAAGGTCTCTTTCAGGCACATTAATCTCTGACTGAATAATTAAATGCAGGGTTTTTTTTTCTTTTTTGTGTGAAATTTGTCACAGTAATGCAGTTAATAGTTAAAACTAGTCATAATTTACACACTTACTTGTCAACATATTCAGCTAGATCTGTAGAATTCTTGCTTGACATTTTGGCTGGAGATAGTCTTACCTAAAACAAAGGTTACAGATTCAGAATGCATCATCTGTTTCTTTACAGATTACTTTTATCCAATTTATCTTTGAAGTGTTTTAATCTTAAACAAAATATATACCATCGACCAGATAATCAGCCCAGTTAATTTTACACATGCCCCCTTTGTATTGCTAATGACTAAAACCAAAATTAAGTTCTGTGGAGATACTAGAGAGTCGTATTTCATAGATTTGGTATCACAGTCAAGAAAACCTTTCTGGAAAAGCCAAAGCCATAGATTATTCTTAGATAATTTTAAAATGAAATATCTAATGATTATTGACTCAGTTACTAAACATGTCTTCACAGAGTGAATGATTCCTAACATGCTGATTTCTAAGGAGAAACAGCTAATTTTCAAAATCAAACATCTAAACTAGAAAACAAGCATGTCCAAGTACCTGGATATCAGATTATTATGGTTAGAGCACAGTCATATACATAATTTACTAACATTAGGTATAACTGGTCACATGTACACTTAACTGATAACTTCTAATTCAATAAAATGCTACTACCAGAAAGTTCTATTTTCATGAAAGTTGATAATTTGCAGCATTTTTATGACAGGAAATAAGATACCCAATGTACTCACTGTTTTGCGTATCCCAAAAATGCCTTAAATTCTAATATTCTTTTAAGTTTAAAAAATAAGACAGATTGATCCTAATTTTAATAGCCTATTGCTAAACTGGATCCAATATGGAGAATACGAGTGGTATTCCACCTCAGTTAAAAACTTTAACAAAATATATTCCTAGGATATTTTTTCTTGCTTTATGTTACTGTACTGTAATGGTGGGCAGAATAGGTTAAGACTCACATACAGAAAGCACTCCTTTTTCAAATGCCCGAGGAATTACTACTTCTTAAGTTCTAAGAAACTTAATTGGATACCCCCATCCTCCAAAAACACTTAAAGAAAAAAACGTTAAGTCCATTAACAAGGACGCTAATAAAGAATGCCTGACGGTGTCTCTCCTGACCCAGCCCTCTTGGTGGTGGGCAGGCCGCACAGGCTGGTGGCTCCCGTGAGCCCTGAGGAGAGAGCTTTACCCTCCCCCCATTACTGAATGGGGTCTGCAATGGGTCTGATGCTGTTAAGCTACATCTTCCCCTAGAGAATGGATCTACAGATTCACTGGGCACTCAGGTGCCCACATTATGGAAATGGCCCTAAGTCTCAGAGGTCCTGATGCCTTCTGCCATGGGGCATTTTCACACCTGTTTCCCACTGGAACAGTACTGGGTCCTGAGACCCTCACCCACTTCATTGCCAGTTCTTTCCTGGCCACTTTTCCACTGCTTCCTCTGGGCTGTGGGGGAATCTATTTCTGGTATTTCCTCAGCAACCAGATTGGTACTTCCTTATATGTTTGCAAACAGTAGCCCTCTCCAAGTATTTGTGGAATTAAAGTGTAAGATGAATAATATGCCTAAAGGCACTAACTCCTTTCTCCTTCTGGAGTGTAACAATTAGATCTATGTTTTATTTTTACTTTATTAATTTTTAAGTCTTATTTGAAAGACCATAAGTAGCATCTTCTTAAAAACACACCTACAACACACACTTTTTAAGTGGCAAATGTTAAGTCCAACAATGGAGGAATATTGGAAAAATATAAAAAGGTTAAAGATACAGAATAAAATCCTCACTTGTAATTTTGCTACCTAGAACAAAAGCCATTGATATTGGCTTTTGGTGCATTTTTTTTTAATTGTAATTTTTAGGTTTTAATTTAAATACTGTCTTTTAATCTAAGACAGTATTTAAACTTTATATCTTTGCTAATTAAACATAAGAGTCAGTTATGTTTTGTCCTCATTCCTATAAGCTAGCATGTTATTATATATAAAAATTGTCTCACAGTCAAACAACTTGATGGCTACTATGGGAATTTTTTTCTCGTGTATCAGTTTTTATCCATTTCATAATAATACTTTAATATGTTATAGCTTTTTGGTTTTATGTGCTACAAAATACTTTTTTGTATATGACATAATTTTATTTGACATGATGCCCTACAAAGTGGTATCATTACCTTTACATTAGTGTAAGGATGACATTAGTTACCTTAAGTAGCTGAAACCCTTATTATGGAAAGAAATTAAGATGATTATTTTTTATAGGTGAGGAGCTTCAGGATCAGAGAAGTACTGGACTTACCCAAGATCATATAGATGATGATGATAATCATACAATAGCCCTCCCTACTTGCTAAGCACTTGCTTAAGTGACTCATTCAAACCCACAATAACTTTGCATCATAAGCCTAATGCACCCATTTTACAGAAGAAGAAACAGAGAGGTTAAGTAATCATTCCAAAGTCCCACAGCTAGTATGTGGTACAGCCTATATACCTACTGAAAATCAATGTTTCATATTGTGCTAGTTCTTTGTGTAACAAGAGACTGCATCTGCCTCTTATTATATAAATTACAAGATGTTAAGAGAAGTACAAAAACAGTCTAAAAACACTGTTTGCTTTAAAAAATGTTCTTTTTAGCTAATGGAGAAATATCACAAATTCTAAGGAACATTCTATTTAGCTATACTGTTTTCATGTTAGAGATAAAGTCTGCACCTTGAGTTTATCATGGTTCCTTTTGAGTCTACATAAAAATACATCATGATTAACTCAAAACATTTTTGCTCCATGTATTAAAAATCAGTCTAATTAATGAATTTGTACATTGAGGCCATTTTTCTTTTCAGCTGTGTTGTCAGCAGTCATTTTGCCAAGACAGAACAAACAGGAAATGTGGGAGAACTAATCTTCCAGGACTTCTTAAACTCTCTAAGCACTCTAAGCTTTAGAAAAGCTGAGCAAAGTATTCTAATTTTACTGTGAATATTGAAAAGTACTTGCTTTCTTTTCTTGGTCATTGGCTGAGCCAGGAAGGGGGCCATCGGGTTCATCTGGCTGTTCTTCCGCAGTCACAGTTGGAGAGGCACTTTTGTTTACATCCGTATCTAGGTAACCAGAATGCTGAATCAGGTCAGGAACTATGGCAAGTGCAATTTCTGCAGTGCTGTGAATTTTTTTTTAATTGAGCGCAGTTTCTGTACATATGGCTTAGCTTAAAGGGAGGCTTTCAAAGGCTTTCAATTTGTTTTACACTTCCCCTTTCCTCTCTTACCCCAATTCTCCCCATCCCCCCATAACATCTATAGTTAGCTAGAAAAACATATCTCTACAGATACTGCTATAAGACATTTAGAACCTTTGTTAAGATCAAACAGCTCTAAAATAATAGAGAATTTTTTTTTAAATTATACTTTAAGTTCTAGGATACAGGTGCAGAACATGCAGGTTTGTTACATAGGTATACACGCGCCAAGGTGGTTTGCTGCGTCCATCAACCTGTCATCTACATTAGCTATTTTCTCCTAATGATATCCCTTCCCTAGCCTCCCATACCCTATAGGCCCAGGTGTGTGATGTTCCCTTTCCTGTGTCCATGTGTTCTCATTGTTCAACTCCCACTTATGAGTGAGAACATGCAGTGTTTGGTATTCTGTTCCTGTGTTAGTTTGCTGAGAACAATGATTTCCAGCTTCATCCATGTCCCTGCAAAGAACATGAACTCATCCTTTTTTTACGGCTGCATAGTATTCCATGGCATATGTGTGACACATTTTCTTTATCCAGTCTAACATAGATGGGCATTTGGGTTGGTTCTAAGTCTTTGCTATTGTGAATAGTGCGGCAGTAAACATACATGTGCATGTATCTTTAGAGTAGAATGATTTATAATCCTTTGGGTATATACCCGGTAATGGGATTGCTGGGTCAAATGGTATTTCTGGTTCTAGATCCTTGAGGAATTGCCACACTGTCACCCACAATGGTTGAACTAATTTACACTCCCACCAACAGTGTAAAAGTGTTCCTATTTCTCCACATCCTCTCCAGCATCTGTCGTTTCCTGACTTTTTAATGATCGCCATTCTAACTGGCCTGAGATGGCATCTCATTGTGGTTTTGATTTGCATTTCTCTAATGACCAGTGATGATGAGCTTTTTTCATGTTTGTTGGCTGCATAAATGTCTTCTTTTGAGAGTGTCTGTTCATATCCTTCACTTGCTTTTTGATGGTGCTTCTTTTTCTTGTAAATTTGTTTAAGTTCTTACCCTATGGTGCCAAAGCCTTCTGAGGGTCTTCATTGGGATTTATTATTTTGTTTATATGTAAAAATAAACATAAGAAAGGTAGTGAAGTAGGAGAAATTTAGAGACCTTGAATAGTCCATAAGTACCTGAATTCATGATGCTTGATTTTCCAGCTTTATTTTTTGTTGATTTGATATTTTTGAAAAAAAATCTCTGTGATTTTTAAAATTTTTTCTCAGGAAGCCAGAGTACTAAGGAATCATAATTGCATCCTAACTAAGATCTTTCTGTTTCTGGGGCATTTTCCCAAGGGTGACTTAGTAGCATTGTGACTGCAGGAAGGATCTGTGATGTCGATGTGGCTGGCCCTCACAATTGAAGTCATGAAGTCCCTGGGATTTAAAAGGTTTTAATATTTTCTGTAGTGCCCTTCGTCATAAAAATCACTTCTTTGTCTCATGGGGTGGGAAGTGGTCATTGTTAAACTGATATTTCATACTCTTCTCCTGATTTCATCTTCACAGTTTGAAAAGAGGCCAGTTATCATCAAGCTAGACAAAGAGGAAATGAAATGCTGCAGTATTCCCAAATCTTTCTCCAAGTGTGTTAGGGAGCAAACTGACTCTTCTGGGCCACGAAGGGACTCTCACAGATAGTGCAGCATTAATGAAAAAGGACATGGGTCAGAGTTTTACAGAAATAAAAATACTGAACTTTGCCTTTGTGGGAAAATTTTTTTTCAGTTACTTGGCTCAAAAGGAGTGGATTGTTTTAGCTCTAAAATGTCCGAATTTTAAAATTAGAATTTGCATGTTTGTCAATGCTACTTGGCCTTCATATATAGAAATGATGCTTTGGCTAAGTTATGTCCACATTATGGTATCAGATTTGCCTTGTTTAAAGGCACACAGTATTCAGGATGCTGAGTGACAAACTTTATCCCACAGATAAAGGCCACCCATGATTTTGGCTTCCGTGGCATATCTCCTAGTCCTAAGCTAAGCCCTTTAAACTCAAAGATGCGGTAGTGCATGGTTTGCAAGCAGTCCAAAAGGCTCATTACATACCCTAATCATCATTTTATCCAGTGCCAAGGGAGACTGACACACAGCAGTGACTAAGAGCAGGTGGTTACAGATTCCAAGAGAGTGGGTTGGAACCCTGACTCCTCAACCTACTAGCTATTTACTTTAGGCAAAATTACATCACTTCTTTAAGCCTCAGCTTTCTCCTCTGTGAAATGAGCTAATAGTATCAATCCCATAAGATGGCTGAGAGGATTAAATGTAATAATGTATTTACAGTGCTCAGCTGAGGGCGACGCCAGGAATCCACTAAAAGATAACCATTATTAGTGATTATTTCATAAGGTGCCAATTATCCAAGAAATAGACACAAGCAAGGTCTATGTGAGAAAGAAAAACTGGATTTAACCTTGCTTAACAACTTTTTGAGATTCTTTCTTTTCTTAAATTCAGCTTTTAATCCATGGTATTTGGCTAGAAAAACGGGCTCTACTAAAATGGACAATCGTAGTATGTTTTTCTCTAAACATAAATGGCTAATTTTAACACAAAAATACACGTAACATATATGTATATTATTAATGTCTGCTCTGGTTTGAATGTCTCCACCAAAACTTACGTTGACATGTAATTGCCATTCTAATAGTATTAAGAGGTGGAGGCTTTAAAAAGTGATTAGGAAATGAGGGCTCTGTCCTCATGAATAAATTAAAGCCCTTATTGTGGGAATGAGTTAGTTATCCCAGGAGTGAGCTCTTGATAAAAAGGATGAGTTTGGCTTAGTTTCTCTCTCTGTCTTGCATGCCTATTTCCCTCTGCTATGTTATGATGTAACACAAAGATTTATCCTCTCAATCTTGGACTTCCTAGCCTCCAGAACCATGAGCCAACCAAATACCCAGACTATGGTGTGTGTGTGTGTGTGTGTGTATATATATATATATATATTTTTTTTTTAGACAGAGTATATATATGTATCTTAGACAGAGTATATATATATATATTAGACAGAGTCTTACTCTGTTGCCCAGGATGGAGTCCAGTGGTGTTATTTGGGGTCACTGCAACCTCCGCCTCCCAAGTTCAAGCAATTCTCATGCCTCCGCCTCCCAAGTAGCTGAGACTACAGGCATGCACCACCAAGCCTGGCTAATTTTTGTATTTTTAGTAGAGACAGTGTTTCACTACATTGGCCAGGCTGGTCCTGAACTCCCAACCTCAAGTGATCCACCCACTTCAGCTTCCCAGACTACTGGGATTACAGGTGTGAGCCACCATGCCAGGCCCCAGATTATGGTATTCTGTTATAGCAGAAGAAAATGGACTAAGATAGCTTCCCACTTGTCTAAAATGTGTATGTAAAATCCTTCCCAGAAGCCAATAATCTTCAAATATGTTTCCTAATCTAAGGCTAATAAAATCACAGAAATTAAAAATGTTCAATTTCAATCTTAAAAGTGGCCTTATACTATGATATGTTTAATGTAGACCTAAAGACATAATCCTGACATGGTGGTCGGTGATGTGGGATAGTCAGAGTTGAGGGTCATCTAAGACAAAAACACTATGTGTTGTGCACTACATAACCCTCTGGGGCATCATTCTCATGGTAACACTGTAAATGTTCCTATTTGTTACAATAATTTTTCGGGTACATATCAAGAAAATATCTTATTTTAACAAAGAAAGTCAAGATAGTTTTCTGACATGGAAGTAAAGAGTCTTGAGAAAGGGGTACCTAATTTTAACTCACACAAGGAGTGTGTAGTCAGGCACTGTCAATGACAGACTACATATATGATGGTGGTCCCATAAGATTTTAGTGAAGAAGAAAAATTCTTATTACCTAGTGATGTTGCAGCCATCATACCATTCCAGTGCAATGCATTACTCATGTGTTTGTGGTGATGCTGGTGTAAACAAACTTAATGCACTGCCAGTTGTATAAAAGCATAGCATGTGCAATTATGTACAGTACATAATAGTTGCTACTGATAACAGACAACTATGTTACTAGTTCATGTATTTACTACACTATCCTTTTTATTATTGTTATTTTATTTTTAGTTGACACATAACTGTACATATTTATGGGATACAGAGTAATATTTAGATACATATATACAATGTGTAATGACCAAATCAGGGTAATTAGCATATCATCACCTCAATCATTTATCATTTTTTTGTGTTGTGAACATTTAAAATCTTCTTTCAGCTTTTTGAAAATATACAGTAAATTATAATTAACGGTTCTCACCCTACAGTGCTGCAGAACACCAGAACTCATGTCTCCTTTCTAGCTGTAATTTTGTTTTCATTAATACCCTCTCCTCATTCTCCCCTCCCCCCTGCCCTTCCCAGCCTCACAATTCTATTCTCTATTTCCATGAGCTCAATTTTTTTTTTCTGCCACATGTAAGTAAGAACATGTAATATTTATGTTTCTGTTCTTGGCTTATTTTGCTTAACATAATGTCCTCTAGGCTCATCCACATTGCTGCAAATGACAGGATTTCATTCCTTTGTATAGCTAAATACTATTCCACTGGGCATATAAACCACATTTTCTTTACCCATTCATCTATGGATGGACATTTAGGTTGATTCCATATCTTAGCTATTGTGAATAGCACTGCAGTAAATGTGGGAATCCAGGTGTCGCTTTGATATACTGATTTTCTTTCCAGTAATGGGACTGCTGGATCATATGTTAGTTCTATGTTTAGTTTTTTGAGAAAGCTCTACAGTGATTTCCATATTGCCTCTACTCATTCACATGCTCACCAACAGTGCGTAAGTGTGCTCTTTTCTCTGCATTCTCACCAGCGTTTGTTAACTTTTGTCTCTTTGATAATAGGCATCCTAACTGGGGTGAGATGGTATCTCATTATGGTTTTGACTTGTATTTCCTTTATGATTAGGGATGTTGAGCATTTGAGCATTTTTTTCATATACCTGTTGGCCATTTGTATGCCTTCTTTTGAGAAATGTCTATTTAGATCCTTTGCCCTTTTTTTTTTTTTTTTTTTTTTGGCATGGAGTCTTGCTCTGTTGCCCAGACTGGAGTGCAGTGGTGTGATCTTGGTTCACTGCAACCTCCAACTCCTGTGTTCAAGCGATTCTCCTGCCTCAGCCTCCCTAGTAGCTGGATGTACAGGTGCATGCCACCACAGCTGGCTAATTTTTGTATTTTTAGTAGAGATGGGATTTCACTATTTTGGCCAGGCTGGACTTGAACTCTTGACCTCAGGTGATCCGCCCACCTCAGCCTCCCAGAGTGCTGAGATTATAGGTGTGAGCCACCGTGCCTGGCCCTTTGGCCACTTTTTAATCAGAGGATTTGCTGCCGTTGAGCTGTTTGAGTTCCTTGTATATTCTGGTTATTAATCCCTTGTCAGATGAATAGTTTGCCAATATTTTTCCCATTCTAGTAGTTGTCTCTTTACTCTTTGATAGTTTCTTTTGCTGTGAAGAAGCTTTTGAGTTTTATATAGACCCATTTGTCTATTTTTGTTTTCATTGCCTGTGCTTTTGAAGTCTTTAAAATATTTGCCTAGACTAATGTCTTGAAGTGTTTCCCCTATGTTTTTATAACAGTTTCAAACTTTCAAGTCGTAACATTTAAGTCCTTGATTTGTTTTGAGTTGATTTTTTAAATATAGTGATGGAAAGTGTTCTAGTTTGATTTTTCTGCATATGGGTATTCCATTTCCCAGCACCATTTATTGAAGAGAGTGTCCTTTTATCATTATATCGTTCTCGGCATCATTGTCAATAATCAGTTGGCTGTAAATATGTGAATTTATGTCTGTTCCATTGGTCTATGTGTCTGTTTTTATACCAATACCATGTTGTTTTAGCTACTACAGCTTCACAGTATATTTTGAAGTCAGACAGTATAGTATCTCCAGCTTTGTTCTTTTTGCTCGGGGTTGCTTTGGCTATTCAGGGTCTTTTGTGGTTCCAAATTTTAGGATTTTTTTTTCTATTTCTGTGAAGAATGTCATTGGTAATTTGACAGAGATTGCATTGAATCTGTAGGTTGCTTCAGGTAGTGTGGTCATTTTAAAAACATTAATTCTTCAAGCCATGAGCATTGGCTGTCTTTTCATTTGTGTGTGTCCTCTTCATTGTATTTCATCGGTGTTTGACAGTTTTCATTGTAGAGGTATTCACCTTTCTGGTTAAATGTGTTCCTAGACATTTTGTTTCTTTGGTAGCTATTTGATTTCTTTTTCAGCTAGTTCATTACTGGTATATGGAAATGCAACTGATTGTTGTATGTTGATTTTGTATTCTGCAAATTTACTTAATTTATTTATTAAGTCTAAGAGTTTTTTGTGGAGTCTAGGTTTTTCTAAATATAAGATCATGTCATCCTCAAAGACAGAGAATTTGACTTCCACTTTGCCAATTTGGATACACTTTATTTCTTTCTGTTGCCTAATTGCTGTGGCTAAAACTTCCAGTATTGTGTTGAATAGAAGTGGTGGAAGTGGGCATTCCCATCTTGTTCAAGTTCTTAGAAAAACAGCTTTCAACTTTACCCCATTTTTTTTTTTAATTTTTAAGCATTTTTGTTAAAAACAAAGACACAAACACACACATTAGCCTAGGCCTACACAGGGTCAGGATCATCAATATCACTGTCTTCCATTTCTTGTCCCACTAGAAGATCTTCAGGGGCAATAGTGTATAATGTTAGCTGTGAGTTTGTCATATGTGGTCTTTATAGTGTGGAGGTATGTTCCTTCTATGCCTAGTTTGTTGAGAGTTTCTATTATGAAGCAATGTTGAATTTTGTCAAAAAGTTTTTTTCTGAATCTGTTGTGATGATCATATTGTTTTTTTTTCCTGCATTCTTTTGATGTGATGTATTACATTTATTGACTTGCATATGCTGAACCATCTGTGCATCCCTAGGATACATCCCACTTGATCATGGCATATGATCTTTTTGACATGTCATCGTATTTGGCTTGTTGTATGCCTGATGGACATAGATGCAAAAATTCTTAACAAAACATTTTGAGACAAGAAATGGAAGACAATATAGGCCTAGGCTAATCTGTGTGTTTGTGTCGTAGCTTTCAACAAAAATGTTTAAAAATTAGAAATCATAAAATTTTAAAAATATAAAAAAAGCTTATAGATAAGGATATAAAGAAGGAAAAATTTTTTGTACAGCTGAATGATATGTTTGTTTTAAGCTATGTGTCATTACAAAAGAGTTAAAAAATTAAAATGTTTATTAAGTAAAAAAATTATAGTAAGCTAATGTTAATTTATTATCAATGAAAGCAAAGGTAAAGTAAATATAGTGTAGCCTAAGTGTACAGCATAACGCCTGCAGCAGGCTAGAGTAATGTCCTAGGCCTTCACATTCACTCACCACTCACTCACTCACTCATAAGAAGCAACTTCCAGTCCTGCAAGCTCTATTCATGGTAAGTGCCCTATACAGGTATGCCATTTTTTATCTTTTATTTTGTATTTTTACTCTACCTTTTCTATCTTTAGATACATACATATTTACCACTGTGTTGCATTTGCCTTCAGTATTTGGGACAGTCACTTGCTGTACAGGTTTGTAGCCTAGAAGCAATAGGCTATACCATATAGCCTAGGTGTTTGGTAGGCTATTCCATGTAGGTTTGTGTAAGTAAGTGCACTCTATGATGAACACACAATGATGAAATCACTTGACACATTTTTTAGAACCTGTCAATTGTTTGACTGTTGTCAAGCAATACGTAACTGTATTTGAGCCAGTACCCTGGGTGTCTTCTGTTGAACCGGCCTTAACTAACCATGGGCCAAAGCAACCAGTTGTCATTGGCAGGGTGTGTCCTCCTCGACTCCCTTTGCTTTCTTTCTTACTTTTGCCTCACCTCCTACCTGTTGTCTCAGGAGCTCTTAGGCTATCCTTTGGGTCTTCTCAACTTTCCTTGTGCTATTCTGATTTTATCTGCTCTGACCTTCTAGTAATCTCTAATGTGCTTAGTACTTAATACTTAGGATACATTCTTTATGTTTCACGTCATGATTCTTACAAGGGAGGCCGCACAGGTGTGAATATCCTGATTTTACAGATAAAAATACAAGGAGGTTCAGAGAAGTCAAATGACTCACTGGAGAAACTGGTGAAACTGACCAGACCTCCGGCCTGCTGACCCTTAGTCCTGTGTACCATTCCTCCAGGGATGCATCATACTGAATTCCGCTCAAGTGTGGGGGTTTGACTTCCATTCTCTTCCATTCTATGTTTGAACTCAATGGAGGGACTAGGGTTGCTGTTTCAGTGAATGGGGTATTTTTGAGGCATGGCATATTTTCATTCCCCTCAAGCTGAGTGCCTAACTTCTCTAGTCTCGAGGGAGATGATATGGATCATCTGGTAAAGTAGTTAGAAATTTGGTAGTCTGGCACCAGACTACCGTATTCATCTCTCCTCTCTGTTGCTTACCAGCTGGATAGTCTTGCAAAATGATATAATCCTGCTTTCCACCTATAAAATGGATGATGATAATAGCACAATATTAATAATTCCATAGCAATATAAGATTATGAAAATTAACCAGATATGTAAAGCTGTTAAAACAGGGGCTAGAGCACAGTAAGCACTCAATAAACGTTAGCTTATATTCTCTTAGGTCTAACCATGTTTGTTTCATTGAATTTTCTAGGTAGGTTTCTTAGTAGGGACTCAATAGCTGTTAATGAATAAATGAAAGCCTTTGTGCTTTAGCTGTGAAAAGCCCTGCCTGTGGAAGGAGCCAGAGGCCAATTTCCATGCACTATTTCTGAATGGCCTCAGCCAATCTCCTAGTGCTTGAAACTGGCCTGTTTCCCGTTACCACAGATCTCATTCTAGGAACCTCTACCATTGACTCAGTATCAGGGGGAATTCTCTAAGATTGCTAGAACCATTTATTTCAGAACAATTCTCAGCATCTCCTAATTTAAGGCATTGATTGTTCTGGGAACATTAAGAAAATGTTGAAAGTCTCCTTTTCTCAAGAAACTTCATTTCTCTGTAGGGGAGAGGGGTGAGCTCACAGCTGACTCTTTTTTTTTTTTTTGAGACGGAGTTTCGCTCTTGTTACCCAGGCTGGAGTGCAATGGCGCGATCTCGGCTCACCGCAACCTCCGCCTCCTGGGTTCAGGCAATTCTCCTGCCTCAGCCTCCTGAGTAGCTGGGATTACAGGCATGCGCCACCATGCCCAGCTAATTTTTTGTATTTTTAGTAGAGACGGGGCTTCACCATGTTGACCAGGATGGTCTCAATCTCTTGACCTCGTGATTCACCCACCTCGGCCTCCCAAAGTGATGGGATTACAGGCGTGAGCCACCGCGCCCGGCCACAGCTGACTTAAATCGAGGCAGCCAGGGCTATGTTACATGGTCAAACAGTTTCATCATCCTGTGCTTCTCACTCTTCTTCTTGGCTAAACCAAACTTTCTTGGCTAAACCAAACCCAGGCTAAATCCATCTCTCTGTTTACTCTGCCTATATTTTTGCAGCAGAATATGGCTGGGAGAAAACATGCAACCATGTTGACTGGTCTCAAAATTCGCCACCACAAACCTTAAGTGGGTCCTTAACGCTTCCTGGCAATGACAGTATCAGATTTCCTTAGTTCATCACTCTTCTACTTGCCTAGGTAACTCTCATGCCTTTTCCTCTGACCTCAAACTGCCATCAACTCCCCTGTCACCTACTAACCTTTCCTTTTTACTTCTCCAAGAAAACAGAAATAATCAGAAGGAAATTTTGACGAGCTCCATCCCCACTCCCACATCTATCCGTGACCTACATGCACCCGTGTCCATATATTCTGCCTCCTCTTGTTTCAACAGATGAACCATCTGTGCTCCTCATTAGGGCCAATGGCCCAGTGGTCCTCAGATCTTACTCCCTCTCAACTATTCAAAGACATTGCTCCAGGGATTTTCCCATCTTCCCTTTCAATTAGCTCATTCTCATTGGCATGTAAACATACATTTATTTCTCCCACTCACCTTAAAACTAATAAACAATCTTCTCTTGATCCTATAATATATCCCCTTCCAGCTATCACTCAATTTGTTCCTTTTCTGCACAGGAACATTCCCTGAAGTCTTGTTTATATTTTTCTCTTTGTAGTTTCTCTCTTTGCTACAGTCTGAATCATGTTCTGCATTCTTATGTTGAAGCCCTAACCCCCAGTGTGACTGTACATGGAGATAGGGCCTTTTTGAGGTAATTGTATTTAAATGAGATCATAGGGCAGGGTCCCAGTCTGACAGAACCGTGGCCTTAAAATAAGTAGGAGGAGGAGGAAGAAGAGTCTTGGCATCCTGGCTCACCCTCATGCCTACAATCCTAGCACTTTAGGAGGCTGAGGCAGGAGGATCACTTGAGTCCAGGAGTTCAAGACCAGCCTGGACAACATAATGAGACGTCATCACTACAAAAAAATTTAATAAGTTAGCTGGGCATGGTGACAGTGGGTGCTTATAGTCCCAGCTGAGGCTGAGGTGGGAGGACTGCTTGAGTCTCGGAGGTCAAAGCTGCAATGAGCTATGATTGCACCACTGCAGTCTCTCCTGGGTAACAGAGCAAGACCCTGTCTCAAAAAATAATCATAAAATAAAAATAAAAAAGAAGGAAGGAGAAAGAGAGATCACTAGCCCTCTGCCATGTGAAGACACAGGGTCTGCAAGCCAGGAAGAGGGCCTCACCAGGAAACAAATCTGCCAGTACTTTGATTTTAGACTTCTGAGCCTCTAGAACTGTGAGAAAATGAATTTCTGTTGTTTAAGCCAGCCAGTTTGGTATTTTGTTAGGGCAACCCAAGTAGACAAAGATGCTCTTGAACCACTGTTTTCCCCAGCCATGTTCTGCTGTACAGATACAGGCAGGAGTAAGCAGAGAGATGGATTTAATCAGGGTTTGGTTTAGCCTAGAAAGTATGAGGAAGCGTGAGAAGCACAGGGCGATGACACTGTTTGACCATGTAATGTAGCCCTGGCTGCCTTGATGTAGAGTTAGCTGTGGGCTCACCCTCTCCCCTACAGAGAGATTAAGTTTCTTGAGGACAGGGGCTTTTTTTTTTTTCCATCCTTGTTTTTATCCTTACATTTCTCAATGATCTCCGCACAACTGATACATTAAATTAAGAGGTGCTTGAAATACTTCTTAAAGAAGTCCTAGTGAATCTCCTGATGCTGAGCCACTGGTTAGAGGCTTTCTATCTATCCCTTGATACTGCTCTCTTGTCAAGATCCCCTCTGACCTGTTTATCAGTAAATCCAGTGGTTAATTCTCAGTCCTCATCTTACTTGCCCCCTTAGCAGCTTTTGATGGAGTTGACAGCTGTCTTCTCCCTGATATTCTTCCTTTACTTCTCTTCCATTTTTCTGCTGCTTCTTTTCATGGATTTCTCATTCATCTCCCTGACTTCTGAGTGGTTGATCCATCATCTCAGTTGCCTAGACCTTTCCTGAAAATCCTGCATCCTTGGAAACCCCTCACCTACCTCTGAATGTTGAAATGCCCTAGAGCTCAATCCTTGGACTTATGCACTTGTTACCTTGATGATCTCCCCCAACCTAATGGCTATAAACTGATATTCCCTCAAATCCTCTTCCCCAAAAACCTGCCCCCCTGTATAATGTTTCCCATTGCAATAAATGGCAATAGCCTTTTTCTAGTTTGCTCAAGCCCCAAACTTTGGAATCCTGCTTCACCCCTCTCTTTCTCTCATATCCTACTTGTTTACCCCACCTTTAAAATATATCCAGAATTGGGATGTTTCTAGCTGCCTCCTCTGCCAGTCCAAGCCACCATTATGCTGGCCCAAGGCATCATTCTTTCTCCTCTAGATTATCGCAATGGCTTTCTAATGCATTTCTTATTGCAATGGCTTTCTAAAACCAAACTTGCCCCCTCTCATAAATTATTCTCAACAAAATAGTCAATGATGTCCATGTTAAGACTGAATATGAAACTCATGTATTCAAAATCCTTCAAGATTTTCTATTTTGCTCAGAGTAAAGGGCAAAACTTTTCTAAGATCTGCAAAACCTTCTGAGGTGATGTGACAGGGTCCTCCCATAGCTGCTGACCCCATCTCCTGCTACCCTTTCCCTTGCTTACTCTCCTCCAGCCACAGTGGCCCTCTTATGATTTTTTGAGCACACTGGCAGGCCCTTGCCTCAGGGCCTTTGACCTTGCTGTTACCTCTGCTTAAATGCACTTTCCCTAGATATTCCCTCTTTACCCCCTTACTTGTTTCTGGACTTTACTCAAATGTCACTTTCTCAGACAGCCCTCCCCCAGCTATCTAAAACCCCTGTTTCCTTTCATATGACACATACTTCCTGTTACTATTTCCCTCTGAGTGTTTACCTACCTAATATATGTAAGAGTTAAAGAAAGAGGGAAGAAACACAAAAAGTGGCTCAACAGTCAAAGATGGGTTTATTTTGGAGAATAAATATGAGAGGGGCTTCTGGAGCCCTCTCAGGAGCATTTGGTCAGGAGCATTCTCTCATACAAAGAGTAATCAAGAGTTCAGGGTGAGAGAACTTATCACAGGCTTGGAATGTTTCTATGTGGAGGAGAAATTTACTGTGAAGTTGTAATGTCTCTGGTCAGAGGGCAGGTTATCCTGGGGCTGACATCTCTCTGGTTGGAGGGGAGGTTATCTTGGGGCTGGCTTGTCTCTGGTCAGGGAGGGGTTTATATTAAGGTTGGAATGATTCTGGTTGCAGATGTCATTGGTGGTTAATGGTCATGCTGACATTAGCCATTAGGCTGATGCCCTTTTGGTTGGATTTAGGTGGTTTTTGATCAAGGGGAACTTTAAAATGGCAGTGCTCATCCAAGATGTTGATGCTTCTGCTCTGTCAATATACAATCTACTTTTCTTTTTAATTGTTTCCCCTGCTAGAAACTAAGCTCCATAAGAGCAAAAATTTTTGTCTTTTTATTTCACTGCTCTGCCTCAATGCCTGTAATGTGTCTGGCACATTGTAGGTGCTCAATAAATATTTTAACAGAATGAATACATTACCTTGTCCTTAAAAGGTATAGACAAATTCTGGCTGGGCGTGGTGGCTCATGCCTGTAATCCCAGAACTTTGGGAGGCCAAGACGGGCAGATCACGAGGTCAAGACATCGAAACCATCCTGGCCAACATGGTGAAACTCCAGCTCTACTAAAAATACAAAAATTAGCTGGGCATGGTGGTGCATGCCTATAATCCCAGCTACTAGGGAGGCTGAGGCAGGAGAATCGCTTGAACCTGGGAGGCAGAGGTTGCAGTGAGCTGAGATTGCACCATTGCACTCCAGCCTGGTGACAGAGAAAGACTCTGTCTCAAAAAAAAAAAAAAAAAAGTGTAGACAAATTCTACAAAGGAGTTCAGAAGCACAGGTGACTTATCTCTGGGGTCAGATCCATCAGTTATGGAGGATTTAGCCTTTTACCTGAACTTTGAAATATGCCCAGACTGGAGGTCTATAAAGTCTAAATGGCACTTATGATTGCTTGACTCCTTCCCCGCAAATCAATCCTAAGGACACTTCCAGGAGCTCCTACTGCCTAGGACCCTCCACTGACACTTGGAGAGAGGGAAGCCCTCTCTTCTCATCACCAAAAATTCTTTGTCATATTCTCTTTCCTGTCTGGTTTTCAGCCAGTTGTCTATTAGAAAGAATCCAATCAATTCAGTATAGACTTTACACCTGGCAAGGGACACTACTTTCATCCAGGCATTTCAATCATTAGTGTGTATAAAACTCACCTGGAGAATCTCTTACATTATAGATTTGTAGGCCCCATCCCATGGATTTCTAAACAAGCTCATTTGGATCCAGAGATCCAGGGATCATACATTGAAAAACTCAAAGAAAAGAATTTCTAAAATGGCATCCCTGAGACCTATAGAGAAGATAATTTTGGCCAGAGGGCATCTTTGGTGTCCTTAAAATTGCTATTATATTTTTATAACTCTGTCATTATCTCTATCTCTGTCTCTCTGTTTATCCACCCATCTATCCATCGTCTGTTTCAGATTCTGTGTTTAAATGAATTTTCATATAGTGTAGCAGTGCTAGAGAAGATCTTTCCTTTCAAAACAATTTCCCTGATCCTGATTGCCAACTGCATCTTTCCCAAGACCATCTTTCCCAAACCACATCCTCTGTGAAGTCTCCCTTCCTTGCCAACTAGCAATTTGCTTTCATTCTTGCTTCGTGTTTATACCTGGTTACTACCCCTTCTTCCAACTGTCAATGAGGTACTCTTTTTCGTTTCTTTTGTTTCCTATTATCACTTCTATCCCCCCTGCTTCTGAACAAAATCTTCTCCCCAGACACATAATTGTAGCCAAACTACTACATTAAATCCCACCTCCCTTGCCTCCCATTTCATTTCCTGACTTCAACTCCCATTGCCCTTTATCTGGCTTTGGCTAATAACAGCCAGATGAATTGAATAACCAAATTAACATGTGCAATTGCATTAAGATATACTGATGTTGATAATTTTCAATGAATAAAATGCAAGGGAAAAATATACTCTGGAGAAATGTATTTGTCTTTGGCACAGTCTGTCACACATATCCACATGTGCAGAGTGAAACAAACAAACAAAAAATGATTAAAAAACAGACAAAATCTCATGTGATGGCAAATGCAGTACAAAGATAGGTGAGCTAACAGAGACAATGACTACTCCTGAGGCTATTTATTTATTATGTTGCCACCAGGTATAGGAATCATAGGCCTTTGTGGGGTCAATAAAAGCTGTGCTCGTTGTTAAATTAGTTTACAGGATCTCTAAAATATGGCAGTAGGATTGTTTATTCTAGCTGCAAAAATCTTTTTTCCTGTGGAGAAGTTTCTTGCTTTGCCAGAGAGGCTCTGAGCAAGCCTTCGTGGACCTAGCAGTCTGCTCTGAAAAACCCTGAGTCAGCATCCCTGAGACATCAGCCCACCAGGACCAGGCTGGTGGTAGGCAGCCATCCTAGATTGCTGCTCTAATAATGAAGATCCCATTTTTGTTGTGTAGCAGCCTGGTGTCCCCAACTCTCCAGCCTGACAAAAGCACCTGTGCTTCAAGGTGACCAGAAATATCTGTTTGAAATGCATATAAACAGATTCTAATTCCAAAAATCAATGGATATATTTTTGGCCCTAGACATCTACACATTTAGCAAATGGTTCTAGGACAGAAGTTAATTTTGTCTCTGTTTTGTCTCATCAAGTGAAAGAATAATGTAAGCCATAAGAGGGAAGTTTTCCTGTGCTCTGGGAATACCCCTTTGTCCCACCATTAAAATATATGATTCTTCTGTACAAAACTTACTTCTGAGGAACCCTCTCTTCTTAAGAAAGGCCCATTTCAGGAGAGGCTACATACCCACATCTCCTTATGGCCATGATTACTTACCTTGTAAGAGTCTGGGTATCTTCCATTCATTATTGTTGCTGTCTAGCATGCCTTATCTTTTTAAAAGTTGAAGTAAAAATAGTTTTGTTTAATGTATTTATTTCCCTAGAAATGTGTGATTGGTTTTCATAGGTATAGAAACACCTAGGCCAAGTTGTAGAGTAAGGAGATAGAAACAAATCAAACATTTTACTGAATGCCTACTATGTGCAAGGCGTTCTACGTGTATATTCAAATATTTATAATTCAACCATTCTCACAAAACCCAATGAGTATATTAACCCACTTTTCAGGTGCAAGCTGAGAAACTTTCTCAAAGTACGACAAATCCATGCTCTTCCCACCTTACTAAACTCCTTATCATTGAAGTCTCTCTATATCTTCTTTGTCTTCTTCTGTCCCCTTCTTTTTGGACCCACTTCTGCCCTTTGCCAGGCACCTCGTGCTTAGATATTCAAGTTCCCCACTGAAGTCATCCAGTCATTCATTCTCACTCACTAAAGCATACAAGCATTCAAACATTTATTGAGTATCTTCTAAGCACTTTTCTAGTTCTCGGGAATACTGCAATAGCAAAACAGAAAAACATCTCTGCCCTTGCCAACATTTTAAAAGGGAATGGTCAATAAATACACAGACAGTTAAGATGTAATGTGATGAGTACAATTATAGAGGAAAGTCTCGAAGCTGCAGGGGTGGAGAGGAAGAGCACATAGAGGCCTGCAGGGAAGAGAAGGGGATTAGACATCTTGGAATCTGTGACATCTGAGGAGAGTTGCATGGCCCTAAGAAAATTAGCCTTATGCAGTGGACAAAGTGTTTCTGCTCAGTGAATGCCCATTCCCATAACAGGTAGTGCAGGGTGGCAGGACCAGAAGGTTGACAATCAGAGATGAGGATGTACAACTGAGTAGAGGCAAGACTCTGAAAGGTCTGGTATCTTTGTAGGCATGATAAAGAGTTTGGAATCTTTCCTGCAGGTGATGGGGAGCTGAGTTGTCAAGTACTGTTTACTGAGTCCTTGAGTCCTGTGGATGCACTCATGTGCTAATACAAAACCTAAAAAGATGCTGATGAAATGCAAACATGGGCAAAAGTAAGCACTCTGATTCTACTTTGGACTAAAGGTAAACTTAAGACCTCACTCAAGTCAATAATGTAATATATGATAAAAACTTAAGTCCTCATGGAAAATTCTGTTGTAATTCTTCCTTGTGTCCAAAACTGCTGTTTGTTGTTGTTGTCGTTGTTGTTTTTATTGCATTTTAGGTTTTGGGGTATGTGTGGAGAACATGCAAGATTGTTGCATAGGTCCACACATGGCAGTGTGATTTGCTACCTTCGTCTCCATCACCTATATCTGGCATTTCTCCCCATGTTATCTCTCCCCAACTCCCCACCCCCCACTGTCCCTCCTCTGTTTCCCCCCGACAGACCCCAGTGTGTGACGCTTCCTTCTCTGTGTCCATGTGTTCTCATTGTTCAACACCTGCCTATGAATGAGAACATGTGGTGCTTGATTTTCTGTTCTCGTGTCAGTTTGCTGAGAATGATGGTTTCCAGGTTCATCCATGTCCCTACACAGGACACGAACCCATTGTTTTTTATGGCTGCATAGTATTCCATGGTGTATATATGCCACATTTTCCCTGTCCAGTCTATCATCGATGGGCATTTGGGTTGGTTCCAGGTCTTTGCTATTGTAAAATGTGCTGCAATGAACATTCATGTGCATGTGTCCTTATACTAGAATGATTTATAATCCTTTGGGTATATACCCAGTAATGGGATTGCTGGGTCAAATGGAATTTCCATTTCTAGGTCCTTGAGGAAACGCCACACTGTCTTCCACAATGGTTGAACTAATTTACTCTCGCACCAACAGTGTAAAAGTGTTCCTATTTCTCCACATCCTCTCCAGCATCTGTTGTCTCCAGATTTTTTAATGATCGCCATTCTAACTGGTGTGAGATGGTATCTCAATGTAGTTTTGATTTGCATTTCTCTAATGACCATTGATGATGAGCATTTTTTCATGTGTTTGTTGGCCTCATGTATGTCTTCTTTTGTAAAGTATCTGTTCATATCCTTCGCCAACTTTTAAATGGGCTTGTTTTTTTCTTGTAAATCTGTTTTAGTTGTTTGTAGATTCTTGATATTAGCCCTTTGTCAGATGGGTAGATTGCAAAAATTTTATCCCATTCTGTTGGTTGCTGATTCACTCTAATTACTGTTTCTTTTGCTGTGCAGAAGCTGTGGAGTTTGATTAGATCCCATTTGTCTATTTTGGCTTTTGTTGCCAATGCTTTTGGTGTTTTGGTCATGAAGTCCTTGCCTATGCCTATGTCCTGAATGGTTTTGCCTAGATTTTCTTCTAGGGTTTTTATTCAAACTATTTGAAAACTTGGGACCCTGAGGCCACAGCTGCTGAGAAGTTTCACAGCACTCTGTCAGAGAAATGCCTACTAATTACAAAGCAGTTTCATTTTTGTGATATGAAAAAGTATATATATGAATTTTAAAAGTCTCTGTGCAAAACAGAGACCCAAAAAAATCAACTTTGAAAAATTACTTCTCAGAATTGGGGTGTCTCTGTAATTATGTTTATGTTTTAAATGTTATATCCAATTTTCATTTATTTTCATACATATATAATTTTACATAAAAGCATAAATATGATATAGCTTAGAAATACCAGAAAAGATTAGAATTCTGAATATATAAAAACATATTCCAAAGTATACAGGAATGGACGCCTATAATTATCCCTTTTGAAATAATCACTGTATATATTTTTATGTATTTCTTTCTATTTCTATGAACATGCATGTGTGTGTGTGTATATATATATACACACACATACACACACATATATACATATCTCATTGAGATCATATTATATATAATTTTATATCTCGACCTTTTACATTTAACCTTAATGATAGGCTATATTTTGACTTCTCACCTGTTATTACATATTTTTGAAAATCCGATTTTATTGTCTGTATAAAGTACATTCTATGGAAAATGTAATTACATTTTTGTTTATCTGCTTTTTTATTTTAGAGCCTTTGAATTGTGGTCTGTTTTTGTGGAAATAATACTCCAATAATATTGTAAACAAGGCCGGGCGCGGTGGCTCACGCCTGTAATCCCAGCACTTTGGGAGGCTGAGGCGGGTGGATCACAAGGTCAAGAGATCAAGACCATCCTGGCCAACATGGTGAAACCCCGTGTCTACTAAAAATACAAAAAATTAGCTGGGCATGGTGGCACGTGCCTGTAATCCCAGCTACTCAGGAGGCTGAGGCAGGAGAATTGCCTGAACCCAGGAGGCGGAAGTTGCGGTGAGCCGAGATCGCGCCATTGCACTCCAGCCTGGTTAACAAGAGCGAAACTCCGTCTCAAAAAAAAAAATATATTGTAAACAAAATCTTTTCATATATTTCTGATTGTTTTCTAAGGAAATAGTGGACTGATATGGTTTGGCTGAGTCCCCACCCAAATCTCATCTTGAATTGTAGTTCCCATAATCCCCCTGTGTTGTGGGGAGAACTTGGTGGGTGGTATCTGAATCATGGGGATGATGGTTTTATAAGGGGCTTTTCCCCCTTTGCTCAGCTCTCACTCTCCCTCTCCCTCCTGCTACCCTGTGAAGAGGTACCTTCCACTATGATTGTAAATTTCCTGAGGCGTCTTCAGCCTTGTGGAACTGTGAGTCAATTAAACCTCTGTTCTTTATAAATCACCAGTCTTCGTAGCAGTGCAAAAATGGACTAATACATGGACCTAAGGGTAGAAATATTTGTGAGGATATTGATACATACTGTCAAATTGCTCTAAAAGAGATTATTTTATTTTTCCCAAGTAAATTAAATATATGCAACAAGAAACAAATTTTCATACCCAAATGTAGTAATTACATGTCTAAAAATATGTCCTAGGGAAATAATCCAAAATACAGAAGAAGACATATATCAATGTGTTCATCACAGTGTTAAAATTACCAAAAGGTGGAACTAGCATTATTGCCTGAGACTAGAAAATCTGAAAAGTATTACTTCTGAAAGACTTAGTTATAATATGACCAACCATGAAAAAATACTTATTAATAGTTACTTATAATATGAAAAATGTATATGTTACAATGCTAAGTGGAAACTCAGGATACAAAATGTTATATACAGTTTACTGTATTTTTATTGGTATGAATTTTTTTATATTTTAAAAAATGACTGAAAGACAACTCTTTCTTTGTTGTACAATTATACTTTTGCATTCAAGTTTCCTTACCATTGTCACTGTTTGTATAAAACTTCAGTCATCTTTTCATTTTCTAATGGTGTACACCAGTTTTAACAGTTTGCTAAGTCATGATAGAAATCACAAGAATTTTCTAACTGCAGCCTGCTTTGAAGTGAACAGCCTGAAACTTTCTGCAAATTCCAGAATGCTTTCTCAGATCCTAGCTGACAGAGATAGATGTTTAGAATCAGGAATTCCGATTTGATTCCTGACTTGCCCGGCTGTTTGCATCTATTAGAAAGCAGCAGTGGGGAAGTTTAGTCTGGTCTGTGATGATCTGTGAAGCATGCAGGAAAGCACTTTCGGAGGAGAATTTTCAGCTTCAGACTGAGAAAGCACTTTTCACTCCAAATCTCAGACTTGATTTTTATCAGTCAATCTTACATTTTTTTTTTTTTTTTTTTTTTTTTATTGCATTTTAGGTTTTGGGGTACATGTGAAGAACATGCAAGGTTGTTGCACAGGTGCACACCTGGCAGTATGATTTGCTGCCTCCCTCCCCTTCACCTATATCTGGCATTTCTCCCCATGCTATCCCTCCCCAACTCCCCACCCCCCCACTATCCCCCCTCCCCCCAACAGACCCCCGTGTATAGTGCTCCCCTCCCTGTGTCCATGTGTTCTCCTTGTTCAACACCCACCTATGAGTGAGAACATGTGGTGTTTGATTTTGTGTTCTTGTGTCAGTTTGCTGAGAATGATGTTTTCCAGGTTCATCCATGTCCCTACGAAGGATGTGAACTCCTCCTTTTTAATGGCTGCATAATATTCCATGGTGTATATGTGCCACATTTTTCCTGTCCAGTCTATCATCGATGGGCATTCAATCTTACATTTTTGACTTTAGTATGTTTTTATTTTTTAAGATGGAAGAGAAAATTATTTGATGTGACATAAAATGAGAAATGTTATGAAGGCTATTCAGCAGGAGAGTTCTAAAATTTTTGTAAGATTTACAGTAAGGTCACTGTAATTATTTTTATGTTTTAAATGTTACATTAAATTTCCATATATAAACATATAATTTTACATAAATAGTTAAATGTGGTTTTTCTTTTTAGTAGAGTCTTATTTTCTTTCTATTTTTATTCCCTTTATCTCCCAGCCCTCTTAGCCATGTAGCCTTGGTAGAAGACCTTTCTAACTTCAGAACAAACACCCCTATTCGAATCATATTTTGGGATGGATATTGCACTTCGAACGTTAGCCAGGTTTGGAAGCTTTGTAGCAACAGCTTCTCATTAGTAGCTAGTCTGCTAAACCTATGCTTAGAGAAGTGTTACCTGATTTGACACAAAGAATTGAAGACCTAAATGTTGCTGGCAAGTAAACAGGTTCTTTATTTTTTTAATGTTAATTCAGTTTAAAAATGCAGAAATAGACCAGGTGCAGTGGCTCACAACTGTAATCCCAGCACTTTGGGAGGCCGAGGCAGGTAGATCACCTGAGGTCAGGGGTTTGAGACCAACCTAACCAACATGGTGAAGCCTTATCTCTACTAAAAGTACAAAAATTAGCTGGGTGTCATGGTGCATGCGTGTAATCCCAGCTACTCTGGAGGCTGAAGCAGGAGAATTGCTTGAACACAGGAGGCTGAGGTTGCAGTGAGACAAGATTACACTGTTGTACTCCAGACTGGGCAACAAGAGCAAAACTCCGTCTCACAAATAAATAAACTGTGGAAATAAACATTATGTGACCTAAAAGATCATCCTGTGGGCATTGACAGGGAAGGGCACAAGGGCACTTTTTGGGCTGTTGGAGATGTTCTAGAGCTTGACCTAGTGGTGGATACATGAGTTTATAGCATTCATCAAACACGGCCCAACTATGTGCTTAAAATAGATGCAGTTTATTGTAGGTAAATTGTACACAAATGAAGTCTATAAGACAAAAACATTTATATTTATTTACTCTCTGGGTTTTGAGATTTGCTATGAAGTCTTTTAAAGAGAGCTCCATGTCTGGGTGTGGTGGCTCACGCCTGTAATCCCAGCACTTTGGGAGACTGAGGTAGGTGGATCACAAGGTCAGGAGTTCAAGACCAGCCTAGCCTAGCCAATATGGTGAAACCCCGTCTCTACTAAAAATACAAAAATTACCTGGGCATAGTTCTGCACACCTATAGTCCCAGCTACTCGGGAAGCTGAGGCAAGATAATTGCTTGAACCCAGGAGGTGGAGGTTGCAGTGAGCCGAGATCATGCCACTGCACTCCAGTCCGGCAACAGGGCGAGACACAGTCTCAAAAAAATAAATAAATAAAAAATAAAAAGAGCTCCAGAATCTTGATAACAATGTTAAGGATATACCTACGTCTTTATTTTCACTACAGTCTTCACCCCTCCTCCCTCGGTGGTAACGTGTGGGTTTCGGATGATTTATTATGTGGAGCCATTTAAGGACTAGGAAGGGAGGGTGTAGCAAAAGTGTCTCTGTGGGTGACCAGGCGCCACTCAAGGAAATGTCAGCAGCTGTGGGCATTGCACCCTCATTCTGCCACAGAAGCAGCTCGGCTCTCTGTTCTTCCACAAACATCTCTCATGTGGTAGCAAAAGATGTAGAAGGAGACAGTTCTTGATGTGGTATCATGGAGACAGAGTCCAGTTCTCTGTCTCAATTTCTTTTTCTCTCTCTCTTGCATTACTATATCAAATATAGGTCAGGCAGAACAATTGGTGTGAGTTAATAAGGCCTGATTGTTTGATGCAAGCCACTCTCCAACCGTTTATTACCATTTTGCTTAAGGTGGTTTTGGGCTAAATTTAATTGTGCTTTTTGTTTTCTTGTTTACTTTAATCATGATAACCAATAAGTTATACTTCAAGGAATTATTTCATAATATGTCCACCCAAAAGTCCCCTTGGTTAGAAACAGTGAAATTTAGACCTTGAAATGGGCAAAGCAGACAATCTCATTTCCCCTGGCCTCCCAACATTTAGACTTTCCTTAAACACTGTTCTCCCTCTGTGTTATCAGGGAGACCCTGCCTTCCATCTCAATTTTTGTTAAATGCAACAATGCCTATGTTCATGTGCGCTCTTCATCTGCTATTTCTAAGTCCCAGAGAGGGTCCAGTAGGCATTCTGGCTTAAGCCAAAGCAAAGGAGCACAGTAGAGTCAGGGAGATCTGGTGGGGCTCAAAAATGCAGAAGGTGGAGAAAAGTGTGGCAATGACTGAATATGATGGGGATTTGGGCTGGGAACTGTAAGAGAGGTGAGGGGATCTGGGTGAACGTGTGACTGGCATGGGAAAGCACACTATCTACCCAGATGTCTCCACCACCTCCACTGAAACCTGTAAACCATGTTTCCCAATTACTTTTTAATATTCACAACTTCAGTTCACAAATGTAAAGTTTGAGATGTAATGCAAATTTGTAATCTAATATTGGGTGTGTGACACTGAATCAATGAATCTTTTATGCTCATAACACAGAGAAAAACTTAACTAATTCCAATTGGTTGTGTAGAATCTGTGATAGTTTATGGGATTTAGGTTGAAGTTTTTGATAGTGTTGTCAACTCTTTTAAGAAAAGCTCTAAGGTCTCGATAATAATGTTTAAGGATATACACAAAATTGAAATTGAAGAAAGATACTATAGATACTCATAAGGAAAAACTTTGCTTTCAAGAAAGTCAGAAAAATGGATTTATGGGTATATGTCTGGTGTGTATATATGTATGTATTTTAAAATATCGCAACAAGTCCCTGGGAATTCCATTGAATAATTATTTCTTAGCCTATTAAGTAATAAATAACAAATCTATATATTTAAGTAATGAAACTATTCAATAACACAATTTTCATTTTATCCAAATTGAGAGAAAGAGACCAACAGATATTTAAATTATAACACTTAATAGATACAATAATGGCACTGACCAAATGATGAAAGCTGTAGAAAGTCAATTATCCACTAAGATTCTGTTCTTCAACATTTCTCCAGATGGCACACCCACAGTAGGAAGGACCCAGAGCTGCTACCACACTTGGTGGGAGGGGTAGGCCAGAGGGGAAACTATTGCCCCTCTCTAGGCCTCTAATCCTCAGGAGAATATGATATGCCTAAGATGGAGATAACTGCTTTTTAAAGGAAAATGCCAGTAAGTGCTGTCAGCAAGATGGCAAAATAAGACTTCCCAGCTCTCCCCTCTTGCAAAAACATCAATTTGAACAACTATCCATGCATAAAAGTACCTCTGCGAGAGCTAAGGGATCCAGGTGAGAGATTATAGCACTGTGAGTGTAGCACAGAAATAAGAAGCTGCATGGAAGAAGGCAGGAAAGGTGGTTTCACATTACCCTTGCCACTCTTTGCCCAAGCTCACACAACACAGTGGAAAGATACCGTCTACATGATCCAATTTTGGGCAAAACCAAACTTTTGTCAGCTTTAGGATGACATCAGTTTTAGGATGACACAAAAACGTGAGAGACACAGCAAAAGATGAAAAATACAGCATGCTGGGTGACTTCACTGAGCTACTAAGTCAAATATTTCTTGAAAACTTTCTTACTTTAGCCTTTCAAGTTTTATAAAACATTATATAATCCTTTTATGGTATAAATCAGCTGGAATACGATTGTTACTTGCAAAAGAAATATCCTGATATATATTTTTTTAAATAGTATTATTACCTCATATATGGCTCATACTCTTTAGATCTTAGGTATAAACATAAGTAAATGACATGATTATTTTAAAAAACTTTGGATAAGCAAATCAAAGTTGTAAAACAGACCACTGACTTAGTAGTATTTTATTTGTGATATAGACACTGAATCACTTGATATAGAATAGTTTTTAATGTTTTTAATATCTTTATGAAAGGGATTCGAACTTTAAAAAGTATAAAAAATTTACTTTGTCACAGAAGCATGTTTAGATCTCAACACCAAATTTATGTTTGTGTGTGTGTGTGTGTGTGTGTGTGTGTGTGTGTGTGTGTATATATATTCATAGTTTAAAAATATATATTGATAAAACATGCTCAGTCTAGTCTGGGGTAAACTTAACTTTCTCTTTACAAAAAGCAAAATTATTTCAGATTATTTCTAATTCCTCACGGACCTGTGGTGCTTAAGGGTATTAGTCAGGGTTTTATAGAGGGACAGGACTAATAGGATAGATGTTTAGATAAAGGAGAGTTTATTAAGGAGTATTACTCACATGATCACTAGGTGAAGTCCTACAGGCTGTCTACAAGCTGAGGAGCAAGGAGGCCAGTCCATGTCCCAAAACCTCAAAAGTAGGGAAGTTGACAATGTAGCCTTCAGTCTGCTACCGAAGGCCCAAGAACCCCTGGCACATCACTGGTGTAAGTCCAAGAGTCCAAAAGCTGAAGAACCCAGAGTCCGATGTTCAAGGGCACAAAGCATTCAGCACAGGAGAAAGATGGAGGCCAGAAGACTAAACCAGTCCAATCCTTCCATGTTCTTCTGCCTGCTTTTATTCTAGCCGTGCTGGCAGCTGATTAGATGGTACTCCCCGTCGCCCTCAGATTGAGGGTGAGTCTGCCTCTCCCAGTCCACTGACTCAAATGTTAATCTCCTTTGGCAACACCCTCACAGACACACCCAGGAACAATACTTTGCATCTTTAATTCCAATGAAGTTGATAATATTAACCATCAGAGAAGTGAAACAATTTCTCCAAAGTGCAAACTTAATCTTTTTTTTTTTTTTTTGCCTCTTGTATCTTTTATAATAACTCAGGTTTTTAAAGTTTCAGGAATGAAAATATTTTAGCTAACCAAAGAGTTTTTAAGCTCAGAACATAGATAAAATCTTACTTTTTCAAGTATAGCAATTTAATCATAAACCACTTGAATGTTATCGAGCTTGTAAAGTATTATGTATGGCTGAAAGAGCATGCCACAAGTTGTCGTGAAAGAAGAAGTTCAGAATATCAGTTCTTTTCATGTAAAGTCATCTTTCTTGTCCCTTTGATGTTTTCACCTCCAAACAGGAGAAGCAGTCTTGGGAATCTGAGCCTGTCTGAACCATTTTCCCTCCAGCAACTTTCATTAATCTTTAAGATTCTTTTTCTTGTTTACCGAAGAGCTGTGACTTGTCCTATCGAAATCTTGCTCTTGCCACAAGTCTCTGTTACTGTCCTCTTCTGAGAGACTTGCTACAGCAAGAGAGAAAGAAATGGTTAGAGAGAAGTTGATATACATGTGCACTGTGTTTTCTCTACTCAGTAAACATCTGTTGGTAGAACATGGCTAAGTATTTCTCTGTGTACATGTGGAAGGGTGGGTTCAGGAAGCTGTGAGACAGCAAGACGGTTCTGGAAGGAACTCTTTCAGACCAGGAGGACATTTTGGCCCCATTGGTCACACAGAGGTTACTGTGAGAAGATATGTATATCAGCCCACTCTAGGTAGCATCTGACTGTGCTGCCTTATGTTCCGACTGCAGGGAGACAAGCTCTTTAGGTGGCTCTCCTCATTATAACGGATACTAATGAGGCATGATGACGGAAATAGTAAACCAAAGTGGGTCACTTGTGACCAAGACTCGGAGGGGCATAGAGATGGAAAAAGGAAGCTTTAGCGGGGAGCTTGGAGGTACTGAAGGGGAGGAGGCAGAAAGGGGAGGAGCCAGATTCCTCACCCGTCACTGAGTCTTAGCCAGGCTCCAGCTGGTTAAGCAGGAATCACAGGAAAGGAGGTTCTGCTACTCTGACTCTGTGCTTTTACTGGGAAAGATTGCTGCCAAAGACTGTTTGGCTGAGAACAGGCAGACCAATCCCACTTTGTAAAGGACTTTCCCAGTTTGAGCACTGAAAGTCTAGGGAAATTTCTCAGTGGTTGGCCACCCTAGAACCCTCTGGAATTGGAGTTGGGCCTGGTGGTTAGTGACCTTGCAGGAAAGTGGTGCTCTCTTGGATGCCATATTACTGGCCAGCACAGGTCAAAGGAGAATCAGTGGGAAAAAATGTGAAAAGCATAGTTTACATAGGAGATTTACTTTCCTCTGAATTTTAATTTGGATTCCAGGTGCCCTTGATCCAGGGAAAGCAGGTCATTTACTGTTGAGGTTCCAGATATTTCCAGTCTTCCTCCAGGGTGGGTAAGGCATCAGTGATCAACAGACCTGTACTCTGGGTTCAGGGGACAAAGATGAGAGGTTTAGGACTATGAGGTAGAGGAGGGTGGAAGTAGATGTCTGGCTGCGGAGTAGGTTTCTTCTTTCACCCACCTCTGCCACAGCAAGAAGCTCACTATTCATTTAACTTTCCTCTTTCTTCTGATGGGAAACAAAGTGTATGCTGTAGGTCTTGTTGGAAGTAACCATTACTATTTTAAAATATGGAAGAGGGAATCAAATTATACAAAAAAAAAAATTCCACTGATTTCAACTCAAAATATGTGTGTATGTGAGAAAAACAGCTAGGGGAAATATACAGAGATAAAATAGTGCCACGGAACAAAGAAGAGTCATATTAACCTGTAGGAGCAGCTACCTGGCCTTGGTGGAAACTAGAAAACAGAACTGTAACACTCTTTCACTCTAGAAAAGGCTGTCCAGCATGTGGGTGAGCCCCTGCTGATGTGAATTCATGATGGATACAGAGCTAAAGAGCTACTAAGGGAGTGGGACATAGAAGAAGAGGTAATCTACCTTTGAAGCCTTTGAAGCTGCTTCAGTGGCTTCAAATTCTTCATTGGGATGTAATAATTTTTCCTTGACAGAAGAGTTCATGGTCAAATAAGTTTGGAAAACACTTTTCCCTTAGCTCTCTTTTCAGTATGTACTTAGATTTGTTTAGCTGTTTCCAAAAGTTATTTGAACTGGTAAACTTGTTTTATTTATTTATTTATTTAAAATATGGAACGCTTCACAAATTTGCATGTCATCCTTGCGCAGGGGCCATGCTAATCTTCTCTGTATCGTTCCAATTTTAGTATATGTGCTGCAGAAGCGAGCACCTTGGTTTATTTTAAATTGGGAAACAATTATCATCATCTCAGGGATATAGTGACCTATAGCACACAGTTTCAGAAATACTGTCTCAGAAGGTTTGTTTCTAGAATTATACCAGTGAAAATATTAGAAAGGAATGTCCTTGAACTTCCTTTAGAGGGCAATGGCATCTTCACTGGTAAACTTGCAAAATGGAACCTTCTTCTGCAATCAGAGGTATATGAACACTGTCTTTACCAGCTGCTCAGGAAATTCGGTCCCTCCCCTTCAACCCAAGTTTGGCATTAGAATGCCTGAATTTTCAGAAAAGAAGCATTGTCTTATTTCACTGGAGCTCTGAATCATTGAATCTTTGTGAATTCTCTTGTTGAACAAACATTTTAAATCCAAAATCTAAAATGAGACATCTTTCAGAAATGTTGTAAATAAGGAAAGGGTTTAAAAAGCAAATATAATTAAAGTGACCATTTCAAGGTCTGAGTGATAATTTAAAAAGAAGCTTTATTACTTTAGACAATTGTTGAAATCCTTTCTAAAATCTAGATAGAAGAAAAAATAAAAATTATCATGTTGAACAAGGGCCTACTGGGAAAAGGTTGCTATTTACATGGGGAAATGGTTGAATTAGTAAAATACAAATATAATGTCCACTCAAAAAACTACTCTTACAATTGCAAACTTGTTGAAAGGGAAAAACACAGGAAAATTACTGTATTAATATTTTATAACTAGAGAACATTTTAGCTGAGCAGCCTAAACATAGCCTTTTAGGTTAGAGACAATATACTTTCATTTTCATATGATGTAAATAGGTCATCCATCATTATCTGAGAGAATTCTTTTGCATTTAACTAAAAAAAAAATAGGGTTTGTTCAGATGAAACAGCAGGCACTGATTAATAATATTTAGAAACAAGATATATTATCTTTCAAAAATTCTTCTGGGGAATCTGTCTTTATTGAGTTTTCCTAAGATGTATGAAGCTTTGTAGAGATTTATTAGACTTGATTGAAGTCTTCTAGAAAAGTAGTTTCTCTCTGAGAGTCATGAGACACAGGGAAAAGAGTAGATATGTGGGCCTTGGATGAACCTCTGTGTTCTTTCTGGAATTGCCATGTTCGTACGCTGAACCATACCTGGGAAAATTTGTGAATGGTGTTTTTCCTGGGGACTTCTACACCCCCAAGAATATTTCCCCTTCCCATTTTATAATCTCAATGGGATCCAGCCCTTTAGTTCCTTGGCTGCCCAGAGATCCTTCTTAGGTATTCTACCCTGGCATGCTTAATAATGCACCTTTCCTATATGTCACTGAAACCTCAAATCTTACCCTTCTACTTTATTCACCAGAGCAAAATGTTGGAAACAAATGTGAAACAGTAAGAAAATTTTAAAAATGGATTCTTATGAAATACTTATAATTAAATGGGTATTTTGATCACTAAAGAAATGTTAAACAAAACAACTCTAGACATATGAAGATAAATGCCACATGTTTTCACTTATAAGTGGGAGCTAAATAACAGGTACACATGGAGGAGAGTATGGACTGATAGACACTGGAGACTAGGAAGGTTGGGGGGACAGAAGATGGGTGGATGATGATAGATTGCTTAATGGGTACAAAGTGCATTGTTCTAGCAGTGGATACACTAAAAACTCTGACTTCACCACTAAACAATCTATACATGGAACAAAATTACCTTTGTACCCAATAAATGTATACAATAATATTAAGAAAAAAATAAGATATAAATTCCATGTATTCTATAGTTCATATTAAAATTACTTTTAATATATGCTACATATGTGTGTATATATGTACATAAATATATAAATTCTACCTAAATACTCTCTGTGCCCATGTATCTATACATACATGCACACACACTATTTATAGCACTTATCTCTTTACAGTTGATTTTTGTCTTCTTTATATGTTTCATTAATTCCAATTTCCTACAATGAATGTGTACTACTTTCCTAGAAAGAAAAAAATTAAAATGGTTAAAAATAATACAACTATATTCTCTGTGGTTCATGTATTTGAATCCTTGGTTTTTCCTAGAGGAACTGAATTTATTTCTGTTTCTCTAGCAAACTGATGTTAGTTAACATCTGTCATGTAGACCTTGAATTTTGTGTCAAGAAGTCTAGAGCATAGACTTGGTTCTCTGCTGATTGGCTCTGTGACTTTGAAGAAGTTCCCTGGCCTCTCTGAGCCTCAGTTTCCTCACCAATAATAGAAGTGGTTTAGGGGGGATAGTGGTGAACAGGAGGCAGGAGTAGATTGCAGTTCCCACTTGGACGGAGAGAGTAGTGTGTGGAGATTCGCATCATGGAACTTTTGCTCCAGAACAACTGCAAGAATAAATCAGGAAAGTCAAGAGAACCCACAGACCCTGTGAAGGAAACAGATTGCCCCTGCAGGACCCAGGAGACACCCCAAATACTGTGAGTGCCCAAACTGTGGATGTGGGAAAGAGGGATCGTCCATCCCTGAACACACACCCTCACTGGGGAACTTGAAAGTCTGGATCATGGGAGAAAATTCTGACTTTACATGGAGCTGAGTCAATCCAGAGAGCCAAGCAAAATACAGGGATAGAAAAAGCAGGGGGAAAAGCCCTGTGGGCTTGCTGACTTCCCTAGCAAGCCATTTCTGCCTTGCCTCACAGGGGTCCTTGAGGAAGGCTGCCAGAGGCATTGGGAAAAGGCCACTGGGAAAACCTGCAGCTGAAGTTCGTAACAATTGGAACCAATTGAGAAGTCTCCTGGCCAGAACTTGGGGGGAGGAAATGAATCCAGTGTGCAGACTCCAGAGGCTGGGGAAGCACAAACCCTGATTTACTTTCACAGCTGGGAGGCAGGTAGCCTGGGGCAAGTTCTCAGCCCTGCTCACCCACTGCCTGGAAACAGACTTGTTGCTGTTGGGTGGGGCATGGTGGGAGTGAGACTGGCCCTTTGGGTTATATAGGAGCTGGATGACACCTGTGATTGCTGGCTTTCTGTCACTTCCTCGACAACCTGCATGACACAGTAGAGGCAGTCTAGGAACACAGCTTCATTGACCTGGGAACCTCATCCCCATCCCCAAGAGCAGCTGCAGCAAGACCTGCCCTAGGAGAGTCTGAGCTCAGACATGCCTAACTCTGCCCCACCTGATGGTCCTTCCCTACCCACCCTGGTAGCCAAAAAAAAAAAAAGAAGGCATATACTCGTGGGATTTCTAGGGCCCTGCCCACTGCCTGTTCCTCCCCATACTACGGCTCCTAATGCTCTCCTAAAAGCGCCACCTCCTGGCAGGAGGCCAACCAGCACAAAAATAGTGCATTAAACAACCAAAGCTAAGAACCCTCACAGAATCCATTTCACTCCCCTGCCACTTCCACTAGAGAAAGTGCTGATATCCCTGGCTGAGAGACCCACAGATAGTTCACATCACAGGACTCTGTGCAGACATCCCTAGTACCAGCCCAGAGCCTGGTAGACTTACTGGGTGGCTAGATCCAGAAGAGAGATAACAATTACTACAGCATGGCTCTCAGGAAGCCACATACCTAGGAAGAGAAGGAGAGTATTATATCAAGGGAACACCCTGTGGGACAAAAGAATCTGAGCAACAGCCTTGAGCCCTAGACCTTCCCTCTGACAGAGCCTACCCAAATGAGAAAGAATCAGAAAACCAACTCTGGTAATATGACAAAATGAGGTTCTTTAACACCGCCCCCTATGACCCCGCCACCCTGCCCGAAATCACACTAGCTCACCAGCAATAGATTCAAACCAAGAAGAAATCCCTGATTTACCTGAAAAAAGAATTCAGGTTAGTTATTAAGCTAATCGGGGAGGCACCAGAGAAAGGCGATGCTCAATTTAAGGAAATCGAAAAAATGATACAAGAAATGAGAGGGGAAATTTTCAATGAAATAGGTAGCATAAATTAAAAAACAATCAAAACTTCAGGAAACGACACACTTATAGAAATGCAAAACACTCTGGAAAGTCTCAGCAGTAGAATCAAACAATCAGAAGAAAGAACTTCAGAGCTTGAAGACAAGATTTTCAAATTAATCCAATAAAGACAAAAAAAAAAAAAAGAATAAGAAAATATGAACAAAGCCTCCAAGAAGTCTTGGATTATATTAAATGACCAAACCTAAAAATAATTTTCATTCATAAGGAAGAAGAGAAATCTGAGTTTAGAAAATGTATTTGGGGGAAAAATCGAGGAAATCTTTCCTGGCCCTGCTAGAGACCTAGACATCCAAATACAAGAAGCTCAAAGAACACCTGAAAAATTCTCCACAGAAAGATCATTACCTAGGCACATTGTCATCCGGTTATCTAAACTCAAGGAAGGAAAGAATCTTAAGAGCTGTGAGGCAAAAGCACCAGGTAACCAATAAAGGGAAGCCTATCAGAGTAACAGGAGATTTCTTAGCAGAAACCCTACAAGCTAGAAAGGATTGGGGTCCTTTCTTCAGCCTCCTTAAACAAAACAATTATCAGCCATGAATTTTGTATCCAGTGAAACTAAGCTTCATAAATAAAGATACAGTTTTTTTCAGGCAAACAAATGTTGAGAGAATTCACCACTACGAAGCTACCACTACAAGAACTGCTAAAAGGAGCTGTAAATCTTGAAACAAATCCTGGAAACACATCAATACAGAACCTCTTTAAAGCATAAATCTCACAGGACCTATAAAACAAAAATACAATGAAAACAACAGCAATAAAAAACCCAGCATGATGAATGGAATAGTACCTCACTTCTCAATACTAACGTTGAATGTAAATGGTCCAAATACTCCACTTAGATACAGAACTGCAGAATGGATAAGAATTCACCAAACAACCCTCTGCCTCCTTCAAGAGACTCACCTAACACATAAGGACTCACATTCACTTAAGGTAGAGAGCTGGAAAAAGACATTCCATGCAAATAGACCTCAAAAGCAAGAAGGAGTAGCTGTTTTGTTTGTTTGTTTTTTGAGACGGAGCCTCACTGTGTCACCCAGGCTGGAGTTCAGTGGCGTGATCTCGGCTCACTGCAACCTCCGCCTCCTGGGTTCAAGTGATTCATTCTCCTGCCTCAGCCTCCCAAGTAACTGGGACTATAGGTGGGCACCACCATGCCCAGCTAATTTTTTTTTTTTTTTTTTTTGTATATTTAGTAGCGACAGGGTTTCACCTTTTAGCCAGGCTGGTCTTGATCTCCTGACCTCATTATCTGTCCACCTTGGCCTCCCAAACTGCTGAAATTATAGGTGTGAGCCACCGCACCTGGCTGCTATTATCATATGAGACAAAAAAAAAGGAATGACAATTAAAAAAGACAAGGAGGACATAATATAATGGTAAAAAGCCTTGTTCAATAGGAAAATATCATAATACTAAATATATATGCACCTAACACTTGAGCTCCCAAATTTATAAAGCAATTACTAATAGACCTAAGAAATGAGACAGACAGCAACACAGTAATAGTGGGAGACTTCAGTACTCCACTGACAGCACTAGACAAGTCATCAAGACAGTCAACAAAGTAACAATGGATTTAAACTATACCCTGAAACAAATGGACTTAACAGATATTTACAAAACATTCTACTGAACAACCACAGAATATACATTTTATTCAACAGTACATGAAACTTTCTCCCACCTAGACCATATGATAGGCCACAAAACAAGCCTCAATAAATTTAACAAAATTGAAATTATATCAAGCACACTCTCAGACCACAGTGGAATAAAACTGGAAATCAACTCCAAAAGGAACCTTCAACACTATGGAAGTACATGGAAATTAATCTGCTCCCAAATGATCGTTGGGTCAAAAATGAAATCAAGATGGAAATTTAAAAATTCTTCAAACTGAATGACAATAGTGACACCACCTATCGAAACCTCTGGGATACAGCAAAGGCGGTGCTAAGAAGAGAGTCCACAGCCCTAAACGCCTACATCAAAAAGTCTGAAAGGGGACAGATACTCTCAGGTCACACCTCAAGGAACTAGAGAAACAAGAACAAACCAAACCCAAACCCAGCACAAGAAAGAAAACAACCAAGATCAGAGCAGAACTAGATGAAACTGAAACAAACAAAAAAATACAAAAGATAAATGAAACAAAAAGCTGGTTCTTTGAAAAGATAAATAAAATTGATAGACCATTGGCAAAATTAACCAAGAAGAGAGAAAATCCAAATAAGCTCAGTTAGAAATAAAATGGGAGATATTACAACTGACACCACAGAAATACAAAAGATCATTCAAGGCTACTATGAACACCTTTACGTGCATAAACTAGAAAACATAGAGGAGGGGCATAAATTCCTGGAAAAATACAACCCTCCTAGCTTAAATCAGGAAGAATTAGATACCCCGAATAGACCAATAACATGCAGTGAGATTGAAATGGTAATTGAAAAATTACCACCAACAACAAAAAAAGTCCAGGACCAGATAGATTCACAGCAGAATTCTACCAGACATTGAAAGAAGAATTGGTACCAAATTGATTGACACCATTCCACAAGATAAAGTGGGAATCCTCCCCAAATCTTCAGTGAAGCCAGTATCACCCGAATACCAAAACTAGGAAGGGACAGAATCAAAAAAGAAAACTACAGACCAGTATCCCTGATGAACATAGATGCAAAAATCCTTAACACAATACTGGCTAACCAAATCCAACAACATATCAAAAAGATAATCCACCAGTGGGTTTCATACCAAGGATGCAGGGATGTTTTAACATATGCAAGTCAATAAATGTGATACAACACATAAACAAAATTAAAAACAAAAATCACATGATCATCTCAATAGATGCAGAAAAAGCACTTGACAAAATCCAGCATCCTTTAATCCTTTTATGATTAAAATTCTCAGCAAAATTGGCATACAAGGGACATACCTTAATATAATAAAAGCCATCTATGACAAACCTACAGCCAACATCATGCCGAAAAGGGAAAAGTTGAAAGCATTCCCTCTGAGACCTGAAATAAGACAAGGATGCCCACTCTTACCACTTCTCTTCAGCATAGTACTGGAAGTCTTAGGCAGAGCAATCCGACAAGAGAAAGAAATAAAGGGCATCCAAATCAGTAACGAGGAAGTCAAACTGTTGCTGTTTACTGATGATATGATTGTTTACCTAGAAAATGCTAAAGACTCCTCCAGAAAGTTCCTAGAACTAAGAAAAGAATTCAGCAAACTTTCCAGATACAAAAATTCATGTACACAAATCAGTGTAGCTCTTTTATTCACCAAACAGTGACCAAGCTGAGAATCGAATCAAGAACTCAACCACTTTTCAATAGCTGCAAAAAATTAAAATACTTGGGAATATATGTAACCAAGGAGGTGAAAGCCCTCTACAAGGAAAACTACAAAGCACTGCTGAAAGAAATAATAGATGATACAAATAAACAGAAACACATCCCATGCTCATGGATGGATGGAATCAATATTGTGAAAATGACCCTGCTGCCAAAAGCAATCTACAAATCCAGTGCAATTCCCATTAAAATACCACCTTCTTTCTTCATAGTGTCACCTGAATACCAAAACCAGAAAGGGACGTAATCGAAAAAACTAGAGAAAAAAAACAATTCTAAAATTCATATGTAACCAAAAAGAGCTCATGTAGCCACAAGACAAAAAGAACAAATCTGGAGGCATCAGATTACCTGATTTCCACACCAAAACAGCATGGTACTGGTATAAACATAGTATAAACATAGGCACATAGACCAATAGAACAGAATACAGAGCCCAGAAATAAACCCAAATACTTACAGCCACTGATTTTCGACAAAGCAAACAAAAACATAAAGTGATGAAAGGATACCCTTTTTAACAAATGGTTCTGGGATAGTTAGCTAGTCACATACAGGAGAATGAAACTGAATCCTCATCTCTCACCTTATATACAAATCAACTCAGGATGGATCAAGGGCTTAATTCTAAGACCCGAAACTATAAAAATTCTAGAAGATAGCATTGGAAAAATCCTTCTAGACATTGACTTAGGCAAGGATTTCATGACCAAGAACCCAAAAGCAAATGCAGTGAAAACAAAGATAAATAGCTGGGACTTAATTAAACTAAAGAGCTTTTGCACCACAAAAGGAACAGTCACAGAATAAACAGACAACCCACAGAGTGGGAGAAAGTCTTCACAATCTATACATCTTATAAAGGACTAATATCCAGAATCTACAACAAACTCAAACAAATTAGCAAGAAAAAGCAATCCCATCAAAAAGTGGGCTAAGGACATGAATAGACAATTCTCAAAAGAGGATATACAGATGGCCAACATACATATGAAAAAAAGCTCAACATTGCTAATGATCAGGGAAATGCAAATCAAAACCACAATGTGGTACCATCTTACTCCTGCAAAAATAGCCATAATCAAAAAAATCAAAAAATAATAGATATTGGTGTAGATGCAGTGAACAGGGACCACTTCTACACTGCTGGTGGGAATATAAACTAATACAACCACTGTGGAAAACAGTGTGGAGATTCCTTAAAGAACTAAAAAGATAGCTACCATTTGATCCAGCAATCCCACTACTGGGTATCTACCCACAGGAAAAGAGGTCATTATAAGAAAAAGATACTTGCACACACGTTTATAGCAGCACAATTTGCAATTGCAAAAATGTGGAACCAACCCAAATGCCTATCAATCAACAAGTGGATAAAGAAACTGTGGTATACATAATATGATAGAATACTACTTAGCCATGAAAAGGAATGAATTAACAGTTTTTGCAGCAACTTGGATGATATTGGAGCTATTATTCTCAGTAAAGTAACTCAGGAATGGAAAACCAAGCATTGTATGTTCTCACTCATAAGTGAGAGCTAAGCTAAGAGGATGCAAAGGCATAAGAATGACACAATGGACTTTGGGGACTCTGGGGTAAAGGGTGGGAAGGGGGTGACAGATAAAAGACTACAAATTGTGTGTCGTATATGTTGCTCAGGTGATGGGTGCACCAAAATCTCACAAATCACCACTACAAAACTTACTCATGTAACCAAACATCATCTGTTCCTCAATAACCTATAGAAAGAAAAAATTTTTTAAAAAAAGAGGTTTGGAGGAGACAACCGTTGAGGCGCCCCTCTAGGTCTGTGAGTCTGTGGCTGTAACTCCCCAAGTAAGATATGGCTACTGGAAGAGGCTTGTGCTTTGATCCCAAGGAATAAATTTAAATGAGTAAACGTTTTTGTAACATAAATAGTTTTTTGTGAGAAGTATTTGTGGCCATGTGGGCTGTTCTGGGCCTGTATTTATTACTCTAGGATAATAGTTCTCAAGCATAGGTGTGTATCAGAATCACCCGGAAGCTTGTTAGAATGCAGATGGCTGGGTTCCAACCCAAGAGTTTCTGATTCTATGGGTCTGCGGTGAGGCTGCAGAAACAGCATTTCTACAAGTTACCAGGTGATGTTGATTATTAAAATCTGTGTTTTGGATCTCTCTCTCTCTCTCTCTTTCTCCCCCCTCTCTCTTCCTCTCCCTCTCCTTTTCCCCTTCCTTTCTTCTTTCCTTCCTTCCTTCCATCCATCTGTCCTCCCATTTTTCCTTCTGTCCTTCCTCCTATCCTTCCCAGAATTCTTGGAAAAGTGTTCTGAAAGTTACTCGAGGATACCTTCCAGGACCTTTTTATTTAACAATAAATGTATTTGAAAACATTATTCCTCTGAACGCCCTAAGTAGGAACAAAGGAATGGATTAATGAGAGGTTGGGGTCTGAGCGTGGAATAGGGAAGAGAAAGTTGCAGTTGACTCCAGTCTACTGCACACAACCATCACATAATTTCTTTGACTAATGAATTAAACAAGAGAGTGAGATGGCTTTCTCTAAGGTGCATGTTTAACCTAAACACCAGGGTGGTTTCAAAATGTCACAGTTACTTGATGGGCACCTGGGTAAGCCCTCATGGATATTTCCCCTTTCTTGTTATTTGACTTAAGAAATCCATGGCAGCCTAGAAGTGTGTGCATCAGAGTCAGCAAACTCACACAGGGATGCTGACAAGGCAGCCCCCTCTGCCTGTGGAACTAGTTCTCATTCCAGAAATAAATCATGTATTGTCACCTCCTATATTGTTGCACACTCCACTCCCTTTTCCTGGAGTGCCTAAGACCAAGCCTTTTTCTTCGTTTTGTTCTAAGAGCTCTTTGTAAATCACTTTATTATAGTACTTACCACATCTTACTGCCGTTGCTCAATGAGGAAATGCAGATATCTCAAGTGCAGGGATGGTCTCTGTATCTCCAGAACCTAATGGAGTATCTAGGAAGCATTTGCTATTGAAAATAGGGCTATGGATATTAACAGACACAATTTTATCTTTAATATAAGTCAAATGATCAATAAACAAGACCACAACTCAAGAGTAAGCAAAATGTGAGAGATCAAATACCCTTGTACAATTTTCCTGTTCAAATGAAGCATAACCACAAACTTCCTCTGGTCCCCAGGTACTCTCAGCTCTCCGTCTCTCACAGTCTCTCTCTGCTCCAGCATTGCCAATGCTTTTGTGGAAATCGCAGGAGTTGCTTTGGATTTCTCATCTAACTTTTCCTCAGCCATCTCTGACGGGGATTCCCTTTTTTCTTTTTTCCTTCGAGACAAAACAGAGCCCTGATCTATTAAATGAATAAAATGCAGTATAGTGTAATTAGTGCTTAGAAAGAAGCTTGGATATATTTGATACTATTTTCAATTTTATTCTTGCTTTTAAAAGAAGGAGATATTTCTTTCCATTTATCTATCTAGCTATTTAAACTAGCTATCTATCATATATTTGTTTGTATGGATAGAGCCATGACTGAAATGACATTTATCTCCTTTTAATCATGGATATTTTAGATGGTAGAATTCAACTGTTTATTTAAGACACTGTTCTTTATCCTGGACAGCATTTATACTTAATTAGTGAGCATGTGTTACTTTTATAATTGCTGTTCCAAAATAATTAAAGAACCTAATGCTTCTGTAAGTATTTAGAAGACTCCGTGGCTCATCCAATGATGAACTATGGATTTATCTGCCCTGCTATTTAGAGGTCCCCAAATGCAAAGATGCGTAGTCTTGAATTACCAAACTTCAGAGTGGAAAGACATCTTGTATTTATTTATAGCATTTTCGGCTGTTGAAATGCTGCTGAGCTGAACTTGGGTGGCTTTTTAATCTGAGGTACACATGGGGAATGAATCTGACACTATTCACCAGGTAGACCAAGGAGAGAGGTATGTCAGGCAGCCGAGGTGATTTGTCTTTAGAATGTCAAAGCAATGGTGTTCATTAAGCTGTCTCCCCAAAAGGTATGTAGCTTCAGAGATTAAAAATAGTGTACAAGGTGGTTATGAAGTGATTGTTCTCCAGGTGAGATATTGTGAAGGGTTGTTGTTTTAAATGTAGTTGGTAAACAATCTGTTTTTTTTGTTGCTATCTTGCTGACTTTATAGGGTTTTGGTGCTGCTATAAGCTAGCTATTAGTTCTTTCTGGGAACCAAAAGTTAAAATGGAAATTTTGTCTGAATCCTCAGGTGATAGACATCACATCGAAATATGAGCTGTGAGAGCATCCTATAGGAATATATAAGCAAATACCCTAAAAGTAGTTATAGGATTCTAACATATCTCATTTACCTCAAGGATAAAGAAGGGTCAGTTGTTGGACATCACGGAGAATTTGTGAAAAGGATTTCACTGGACACTGAGTAGTCCTCAAGGAGGAAAGGTTTATGTTTGTGTGGGTACTTCTCTTGCAGGCTGAGTCAAGAGAAAAGGGCTTTGATGGGATCTCTTGGAGAATAGGACATGTGTCGTCTTAAGTTAGGAGGACACACTGAACTGGTGTCTGACTCCTTCCCAGGAAATATTCAGGGTGAGGGAGGGGCTGAGGACCTGCTGTGGTTCACTAAGCCTGTGGGAAGGAATAAAAGACACACACTAGAATGACAGGGAATGAAGGTGGTCTGGGGACAGAGCTCTTTGGCTCCTTTTGGGATAGTGGCAGAATGCACCTACCGCAGAAAATGAAGTCCCAGAGAAAATAACCTTTTGAGTTATGGCCCAGGGATAATAGCTACCCTTGTACTGAGATTCAATCTATGAAATGGCCTGCTCCAAAGGGATGAAAGGTCAAAGGCGGGATAATAAAACAGGTCAGTTGAGTCACTAGTTTATAAGCCATGTTAAGATATACTTGGGATAAGTCAGAATTATGGCACCAGTGATTTTGGGTTTCCATATGCAGCCTCTTACATAATTCCTGAAATATCAATTGGTCCCATACCTCCTGAAGAAATCAGTACCCTCAAGTGGAAATTAACAACAATTACAAAAATGAAACCAAGCAACCCATAAACAAAAAACACTTGCTGGTAGTTCACACATCACTAAATGTTGAACAAATTTAAGAAATATTGGTTAGAAAGGGCACTAGAGGATTAGTTTGACCTGGGACACCCATATGTCATGGTTTAACCTTGTACTTGGGATTTTGATGACTCTCATAGGTTGGTCCTAAGCTTGTTCCTTCACTCTAGCACAGGTCTTGTGCCTAACACCACATCCCACACTATCTGCTTCACAGAGAAAACACAAAATTTGGGGCATTTTGAGTATAAACCTGTAAAATCAGAAAAGTGTAAGCCTTATTTTATTTAAATCAACTTTAGTTATAGAGTATAACTGAATTTCACAGATTATCAGTTCCAAATAGCAATTGCTCATAAAGAACTAGGAAGGAATGGAAGTCTGTTGACACAGGAGATTTGTGAAGATAAGTCTTGAATCAGCCATTACATCTTAGATAAGGTAAGGCAACAAATATTTTCATAATGGTTACTATAAAATTATAGTTAAAGATAAACTTATTCTGTGTCTTGTCATCATGAAACTGAATATTTGTCTCTGTTCACTATGGAGGACATTCAGCTTTCTTAAAATATTGAGATGCTGATTTAAGTAATTTCAAGGAATGTTGACTTTTACGTTACAGAGTAGACTATGATATGTATAGAAACCCAATTTATTAGAGTATTTGTTGCAGAAAACTATATTTTACTTACATTTGTAATCTATGTTTCTCATGAGAGGTTGGTTTGCCATAGAAGGTTAAGTGTTGGTGATTATTAACTAATGGTATTACTAATGTAGCTCAGATTAACTCAACAAGAGGAAAAGGACTGTGGACTTTTTAAAATTAGGAGCATAGCTACATGCATAACTCTCCTTTGTGACATTTATTTACAATTAAAGTTGAGAGTCTAACATATTAACTTTGAAACACCAAGAGTGTCTTGAGTTCTTTTGTATCTTATAGTAACCTTTAACCCCATCTAACCAACCAAGTCTACCTCCAGGGTAGAGGTGGTAACAAGATCTGACCTTGAAATCCAGTCAATTTTTGCCTCTCCACTTGTCTGTTATTCAGAATTTTTGTTATAATTTATCAATAATTCAACTCAAGATGACTCAAGCAAAAGAACTTAACTCACACAACTGTAAAGTCTCAGCAATATGTTAGGCAAGATCCAGTATTACTGGGATTGGCTCTCTCAATCCTGGTTCTGCTTCCTCATGTTGGCTTTGTTCTCATGCAGCTTCTTCCCTCAGCATGGTCAGGTGACCACTAGCTGCTCGTGCCTTCCTTTGAACAGTTTAGTGGGAAGAGAAATTATTTCCTAACGCTTCCAATAAAAGTCCTGGAACAGATGGCTGTTGGTTCTGATTGGCCCAGTTTGGGTCCACCCCAAACCAATCACTATTTTAGAGAGATTCAGCACTCCAGTTGGCAAGGTCTGGGTCATAGCTCCCCTCCCTGCCAACAAGAGGAGGTCCTACCTATTAGACAGACCTAGAGAGCAGCGTGAAGGGGGTGTTTCGAGTAAGAAACAGGTCTCTCTGGTTTATGAACAGCCTTGTTAGACCTGGCTCACTGTTCTTCCTTCTTTCCTGACAAACTAGTGGAGTTGGTCGGTGTGCACACACTGTGCTCTCACACTATGCCTGGCCCCTGTCTGCTCCATATTTTCCTCATCTCTAAGCCCTCATAACCTTAGCCCCACATTAGAAGCTACATGGGACACTTTAACTTTAAAAGATAATGGTACTCAGCCCACCTGAGAGATTCTAATTCAACTAGTCTATGGTAGAGCCCTCTTGTCTGGGTTTTGTACAAGCTTCCTATGCAATTTTCATGAGCAGGCAGGGTTGAGAGCAGCTTCCTCAAGCTAAACTTGATGCTGGCAAGAACTTGTCCACCATTCACAGAGAGGAAAATTCCTGTTCCTAGAAATTTAACCAAATCTAACCCTTCAGTTGAGGGAATGGAGCACTAATGGTGACATTACAGTTATTTACCAGGACAGAGAAAAAATTTAGAGAAGCATGGGACCTTCTTATTACTCTTGAAATAATACTAGAAGCTGTCCCTTATTTTGCCCTTTCATATAGTTTACTCAGTCTATAATTAACCAGCCAAGATGAGTTACCAAATAGATGTTGTTCATTGATTTTTAGAATGAGAGATGTTTTAAAGTGCAGGCTTTGTGTATATGTGTGTGTGTGTGTGTGTGTGTTTCTTCCACCAAAAAAAAAAAAAAAAAACAAAAAAAAACCTCAAAGAGGGAGAAATCTTATGTACCGTTGGTTGTTTTAATACTGATTATTTTTTCATTTTCTGTCCCAGGATTGAATTGTCATTGCTTGGCTCTCAAGAACCACGTTGTATATTTTCTGCTGCATGAATCATTATAAACAACAGCTTTGGGAAAGCATTCCAGGGCCAGTAATTATACTGATGAAACAGAAAGACTGTATTCCAAGTAAGGTTAATTTTAGCAGAAGTCAGATAAAAATGTTGTCAACTAACAGCAAACATGCTGGCAATGGAGCCAAAAGCGCTGGTAGCAGAAACCGCCTGTTTGGGCTCAGCAGTTTCCAGGGTCACCACAGAGAGCCAGAGCGGACCTCTGGGCAGCCCCAAGTTGCTTAAAAGTTTGAAGTAGACATAATTAGCTGATTATTAATAATCCTGAGAAATTGCAAGTGGAAAGTTTTCTGAATTAGAAATGTAACCAGGAATATTTATTGCTGACTATTTTAAGTTATGGGTGTGAGGTGGGGTGGGGGTGGGCGGGGGCAGCAAGGCTCATAGACCTCTGTAGCTGAGAGCTGATCCAAACTTAAAATGTTTATTTCTCCATGGAATAAGCTATTCTGTGAAGAAAATCCCTGAATAGAGAAAAAGAAAAAATGTTGCATCTTATTAGGAAAGACATTTAGATGTCTTTTTTTAAACACCCATGCTTAAACTTTGTTCAAAATTATGTTTTCTGCAAGGAATACAGTTTCTTTAAGAAATAACATAGGCTCCTTGTAGCCAGTATCTGTCTCAATTCAGCTTACAGAAATGAGTTACTGGATAATTAAGCAAATGAGTCTTTCCAGAAAAGAAAAAATTAAGGCTAAAAATGCAAAGGCAATTGGTGAAGAAGTCTGCCACTGAAGAGAATTTTGGCATAAGGAGTTCAAAGCATGACTTAAAAAAAGCCTCCAGCAAACTCAGAGATTGCCTTTGGAGGATACAAGAATATAAACTCATTTTAAATATAATAAATTCAGGGAATGAATCAATCATCTACCTTAATTTTCCTATAAGAATTATCCCTGAGAGTAACCAAGTAGTAGATAAAGAATAGTTCTTCCTTAGAAAATGTTTTATCTAATGAGGAAGGAATGTTAGAATCAGGAAATCCCCATTTTACAATCCTCAGTGAATTAGTGGATCTGTGGACTGACCATCAACAGCTCCTGACCTAACATTTTAAAAAGGCAACCAGAAATCACATGCCTCCTAATGGATGTATACAGCACCACCAATCAAGTAGTCTTGCCAACAAAAAAGAAAAATATCTTTATCATCTGTATTTTTACATATCTATCCATCCATTGTATTATCTATCTGCCTACCTATCTGTCCATCCATCCGTCCATTCATCCTATCAATCTATTATTTAGCTAGCTAGCTATCAAACCTGAATGTGATCAAACCTCTAAATATTACTATCAACTTATAGGAAATAAAAGAGACGGGGGAACATGTTCAAGACACCTTGAGAATAAAAACAGCAGAAGTTAGACAGATGGAAACTCTATAAGACAAACAACCTGGTTTCTTCAGTAATAAAATTGTAAGGAAAATAATTAGATATAGTAGAAACCTGTAGACTGTTAGAGGCATAATAATCATATTAACTAACTGTAATTATGTCTCTTGTTTGGATACTAGTTTTAACAAAAACAACTTTAAAAAATATTTATAAGCCAATTGTAAAAATATGAGCACAAAATGAGTATTTGATAATATTAAATAATTATTCTTAATTATTAAAAGTAAACTCTGTTTTTCAGATATGTACTAAAATATTTACAAATGAAATACTCGAATGCTTAGGAGTTACCTCAAAATAATCTGATGTGAATGGGGAAGTGGTAAGGAGTTTAGAAGAAACAAAACGTTATATGAAAACATTTGAAGCTATGTGATGGTTACATGGGGGCTTATGGTAGATTAAAGATACATTCGTCTGCTTTAATATGTGTGATGAGGAATCTAACTTCGTTTTTTGATGTTTGACTGCTGAAAGCTTTTAAGACTCGCCCTTCCCTCTTCCCCTTGTACCTCACATCTGAGCAAACTGAAAGCCGGGTGTTCCCTTCCTTGTCACAGGTGGGAGAGTCAAATCGTGCAGGCCCCTTCCCAAACATGCAAACCCTCCTCCTCTCCCGACCGGTTCAATTCCTGGCTCTGTCAAGCCATTTCAAACCTGCACTAGAGGCCTGCCCTACTCTCCCCAGAGAACTCAATTATGTAGCCAGTTGGTCAAATACATGGGTGGCCTGGGGACCGCACTTGCCACTGGCATCTGAAGTAGGGGCAATCTCGTTGGAGATGCTGCTCTTTAACTTGTGCAGTCTGCACTAAATCTGGGTGGCTAAGATCAGAATTGTGCTGCAGTCCATAGTACACCAGGTGGTGTCAGATAACTCTTCATTCACTCCTCCCTCAGAAACATCTAGGAGGAAGTAATAAAAACCCATCTTCTTTTCTAAATATACCTCATTTAGCCCCTGGGATGTCTCCTTTATACAAAAAAAGGAAGGTTTGGGTAGATTGAAAATGCTAAAAGCAATTAAATGATTCTAGAAAGCAAGCCGTATCTGAGGAAACAAGAGACAATTTCTCAGTTAGGAGAGAATACCATTACACTCACTCCACTCAAGCGCAGATTACTCTTGTCGGGCCCTGCTTTCTTTCTGACAAGCCTAGAGCTATTTTTTGAATACACTAAAGACTTCAATATTAAAAATAACTTCAAGCTGAAGGCAGAGGAACATAAAGTAATCCATTCATGCAACATATATATTTATTGAATGTCTACGTATGCCAGGCATAGTTCTAGACTCTGGGCATCTAACCATGGCCAAAGTAGACAGTTTTTCCCCTTACAGAGCTTACAGTCTAGAAAGTGCTTGGATGGGGGAGATAGATCAGAAAAAGTAAGCGAATAAATAAGTTAATGTTTAAAATTGTGTTAAGTGCTTTAAAGACAAATTTAAAAGTCAGCTGGAGGAGAAGAGCTGGAAATGATGATCTCAGTGATGACGGCAGCTATGTGAAAAGCAGAAATGAAAGTGGGTGTTGGTCTGCTCCCTGTAAAACCCAGGCATTGCACAGCGCCCTGTGCTCAGCAGGGTCCCATGCTTGCCATAAAGCTCAATTGGCACCATCTTGAAATTCTTAATAATGAAAAAGAACATCTGAATTTCAATTTGCACTGAGACCTGCAAAGTATGTAGCTAGTCCTGGGGAAAAGCAGTACAATGAGAAAGAATGGAATTTGCTCAGACTGAGACAAGCAAGAATAGGTTGTATGAGAAAAATTGAAAGACAGCCAAGAAGGTTGAGGAGAAAGAGTGAGGAGCTGAGTGGCAGGAGATGAAGCCAGAGGGAGGCAGAAGCTTAGGCAGTTGTGGGAGTGGCCTCTCTGCTGTGGCCATAAAACTCGAGTGAGTCCAGTGGTACCGTATTCGTCTATTTTCACCCTGCTGATAAAGACACACCCAAGACTGAGCCATCTACAAAAGAAAGAGATTTAATTAGACTTAACAGTTCCATGTGGCTGAGGAAGCCTCACAATCATGGCAGAAGGCAAGGAGGAGCAAATCACATCTTACATGGATGGCAGCAGGCAAAGAGAGAGCTTGTGCAGAAAAACTCCCATTTTTAAAACTGTCAGATTTTGTGAGACTTATTTACTATCATGACAACAGCACAGGAAATACTTGTCCTCATGATTCAGTTACCTCCCACTGGGTCCCTCCCACAATACATGGGAATTCAAGATGATATTTGGGTAGGGACACAGCCAAACCATAGCAGGCACAAAGACCATGGCCCTGAGAAATTCTGGGGAGCCCTTTCTGACAATCCATCCCTAAACTGGGGCTAAGGGCTTGCGACACAGGCCAAGAAGAGATAATAAGCAGCTGGAAGAGAGCCAGCTGACTGGAGGCTTCCTTTTGATGTTCTTATTTGGAGGCAGAGGGCAGCTGGATCTGGAGGTGGGGACCACTGGGGCCATTGCTGGGATGATGGGGCTTCTGCCAACCATCACCAGGGATCCAGGAAGGTGGAAGCACCAACTAGAGGAATCTTCACATGCCTAGGAATTATTTTTCTCTACATTCTCACTTTAAAGTAATATCTCAAATTCTGTATTCTTTCCTCAAAGAAAATCTGGCATTTTAAACAGAGTCTATTTTGATTTGATGAAACGAAGTCAATTTATAAATCTGGTTGGCTGTTACTAAGTTATGAATAGCAAATAACACCATCAAGTGGTGAGTATCTGAAATCACTTGTAAGTTTCAGGTATTTTCTAATATGTGTAAGGTATTACAGACTTTATTGTGTTAGACAGGCAGCTATTTTTATTTCTCTCAAACCTTGAGATCACCAGATAAGCAGGATTCAGGGGGTTAACAGAGCTATCTTCAAATTGATTGGAAACAGGAAATTGCTACCAGCTACTTTTCTCTCCCATCAGAAAATCCAGAAGACCTCAGGAGAGAAGGCATAGGGCGATACAAAGGTCATGTTGGAACCGTTATTTAAAGTGTCTAAAGTGTCTACATCTTTTCCTCACCAGTGGGGGCCCTTAGGCCAACAGGTCCTCCTGACCAGGTCGTAGTCTCAGACAAGGGTGCCAGGGTGGATGTAGTGATTGAATTGGTACAAGATGGCCTTGGTAGGTAGCTGACTTTATAGACCCTTGACACCCACCATGTCTGTTTGGGAATGAGAAGATGCTTAGCAGGTCAGCCTTCCTCTGCTCACCTGAGGAATGGAGCTTATTAATTAGAATAAAGCGATTATCTGCAGTCGTTGAACACCTACAAAGTACCATGCACTTTACGTGCATTCTCTCACTTAATTCTCACTACATGACTAATAAATAGTTCTTCTACAGTTGCTAAAAGTGAAGCTTGAAGCAGTTATGTAAGTTACCTAAGGACTGGTGTCTTAATGCTTGTGAGTGGAACCCTGGAATTTGTGCTTAAAGTTTCCCTGAAGTCAAAGTCCATTCTCTCAATGTTTACCTTATTCCTCCCCAAGGAAGCCCCTTCTCCCATTTGCCACAGAACTGGAGCAGAGCTGGGTCAGCAGTCAGCATTTTGTCCTTTTCAGACAGGCTGATTCCTCATTGGCCCAGTGTCTGCAAGAAACAGATGGAACAGACACTGGGATGCTGCCGTGCTCAAGAGACAATCAAACCCTGCTCCAGGAGACTTTTCTACATGACATTTTGTTAGATTGTTTGAAATGTTATTAAAACCAGGGCATTAACAAGCAAACATTAGCACAGCCTGGTTCAGTGGCTGTGTGCTGAGATTAGTTATTATGTTAAAACCGAGATCCATTGTTATGTTTTTAAAATACTGTCCAGTTCAGCACAGTGGGTTTTGCTTTAAATACCAGATGGCTCCAAATATCCAGCCAGATTCTCTCAGGGTATAAGAAATTTCTTGGCAGTAAAATGGGCATTTGGGGAGGTGTATTAACTCTTTCTGACTTTTAATATGCTGACTGTCGAAAATGTATCTTTAGTGTTCTCAAAGTCTTAAAGAGACTCATTCAGAGAACTAAAAACTACCTAATGCATATGAAAAATAAGACATTATTAAAGAGAAATTACTAACCAAGAAACTAAAATAATGCATTAGATATAAGCAATACTGTCTCTAAACTGGGTTTAACTACGACCACTGGGATGAGTGAAAAGAATGATCTAGCCACACTGGCCTCCTTTCCCCCTGACTTTGGTGAACCCTTTCCAGCCTCTGGACCTTTGCAAATGTGTCTCCTCTACCTGGAAGGCTTTCCCAATCCAGCTCCATAGTGTGGTTGCCCTTTTCTTATACTCTTGGCCTCAGCTTAGATGTTAATCCTCAGAGAGCACTTCCTTAATGGTTCTCTGTCTGTCCCTTTGTACCCAGTTTATTCCCTTGGCAGCATTTATCACAATGTGGCATTTTTTTTTTTTTTTGGTTGTCTGTGTGTTTATTTCCTGCCTCCTCCTCTGGAATATCATCTCTGTGAGGGCAGGATCCAGCATGTTTGCTTTAGTGATGTGTCCCCAGCTCCTAGATGCTTTAGTGATGTGTCCCCAGCTCCTAGATCGTAATACCTGGCACTTCCAGAGAATCAGTAAGTATTTGTTAAAAGAATTCATGATTAACTATCCCTTGACATTTGACAATAATTTTGAATATCAGATTTCTTTAGTAAAAGCAAAATCTAAATTTTGTCTTTATAATTCATCTTCCTCTTCATAATTGTGAATACTTTATTCCCAGGACAGAAGTTGATACACATGTAATACATTAGAAATAGCAAGCAGATATATGGGACTATGCTTTTTTTCCCCTCTCTTTTTGAAGGAAAAAAAATGATAGTACAGTGTTACATGGTAATTCAAGGCAGAGATAGTCTTGAAGCAATGAAGAGATTGACTGGCCCTCACGTTTGCCTGGGAGAGAAAAATATGAGCAGAAAGAACAGAAACAAACTTAACCTATTACTATATTGAGAATTCATATTGAATCACTTCTGACTGAATTATTAACAGCAGAGAGAAAAAAGAAAAATAGCCCGACAAATATGATGGAACAGAGTCATACTGTGGTTTTTATCTGAACGAGGTTTGAAAATTCTTCATTGTCTAATTATTTCTGGAAGATGTATGCTGGGTTACATTTTATGAGACTTTAGCTAGATTGTTGGAAACAGGCAAGTAAATGTATCATTCTGGTATAATTAGAAAAAAATGATGGCACAAGACTTTCAAAGGATTTGGAAAGAGAATAAATTCTGTGGGACTTGGATTGAAAGCCTAAAACTTTGTACTAAGTTGGGTAAGTAAAAACATATATAATTACCTAAAATACACAGTTGAGAAGGAGAAAGGGCACTAGATTTCAGGAGGAAAAAAATTACGTGGCCTTGATTAGACTAAATACTAGATGTCTTTAAGTCTTTTATCACAGGTGGAATGATACTAATAGCATATGAAAATATTATGATGGATGGAGAAACCGAATTTTTAATTATCCCAAGTTTATATCATTTGTTCTCATGCTCCTAATTAAAAAAAAAGCTCACATTTTAAATTATTAAGTCTACCTAACCACCAGAATTTGACATCTGCATCTATCTTGGTATGGGTGAGAACGCATTTTATTTACAATATGTTGCTTGCTTGATTATTATTCATTTTCCTTTTGATTGTCAAAGTGCTTCACTGCAAACCAATTATTCTCTCACACTTTTTAAGTCCCACTGCGAGCCTGTGCAGACCCCTCATTTAGATCTTCTGCCGCATTATGGCGCCCCCAGGGCATTACCCTAGGCTACTATGATGTTCTCCTCTACTTTGGCGTCATGGAGCTCATTCTCCTTTTTTTGGGTAACAGAACTCTCATACTGTACTTGGGGACCCAGCTGTGAATGTGACCCCAACCTGGCCACATGGCACATCTTGTCCTCCTGGCTGCAGTGTTTGGTTGAGAGTAGGCACTTAACCAAGTTGATCTAATCAGAACTGATCCTGGAACTTTTACAGGAGCAAAAGAAAGGGTTTTTCTCTCCTGGGCTTTCAGCTATTGTTGGGGTTCAGGGGAGCCCTCAGTTCCCCTGAGAGGAGTTTTCTCCAGGTTCTTGGTCTATCACTCCCCAAGAATGGGAGAGGAGACCACTGCACAGTGCTATCCTAAAAGTAAATGCAAACTCAAAGGTGTTTGTAGAAAGTGATTTATTGAGGTAAAGAAAAAGGAGAATAGAGAAAACTTCCACAAAGAGTTTGTGGAAGCGGGACCCCAGAGGGGAAATACAGGAGGGGAAAGAGAGCGCCTGCTATGTGGGAGGGGATTCCAGAGAACTGGAAATCCGGTGTGGGTGAAGGAGCAGGGGAATTTATCCTGGGAGAAATTCCCACCTCCCCAAGTTCCTCTGGCCAATGAAAGGAGTTCCTTTAAACTTCCGCTGGGGTGATTGACTCTTTAGTTTCTTCCCGGGCTCGTGAAATTTAAACATAAACCATTAAATTTCCCAGATGAAGACGGATGGGGGTGGGGCATGGCGCTGGGAAGTTCTTGCCCTTAAAACTACGCCCCCTTGTGGACCCGGAAAGAGAACACATTCCCTCACTATGACCATGTTAACTTGGAAAAAGGAAGCCCACCATAAGGATTGAGCTTGCTGAAAATAAAGCCACAGAGAGGATGATGGCATAGACCTGAGATGGACAGAGGCTCCTCCCTGACAACTGTTCTGAGCAGGTGGATTCAGCCTGTGACTTGCCCTCTGATTGGTTGGAGAGTCATCTCTCCTAGAGGTGAATTTCATTGTCAGTTCACGGGCCAATGATTGTCTCTAAAAATGTTATCATTCACTCATGGTGAAAAGAGAAAAATCAGGTTAAAGCCAAGAGTTTTCAAAGAAGTTAGCTTTTCAAGTTGAAGAACTGCTCCTGTTTCTAAGACTGTAGACTTCGTATATTATTAAACGTTAAATGGTCCTTCATTTGTGATAGTAGATGCTATTTTTTAATGTCCGTATTTGGAATATAAGTACGTGATGACAGCTGCTGTAATCCCAGATATTAATAGATTAACCCAGTAAAATCATGTCTTCCTCAAGTGAAATCTGAATATAGGGACTATCCCCATGTTCACTCAGGGACCCAAGTTGGCTTCCATATTGTGGGTCTGCCCTTACCTAGGTTCCCCTAGGTCTTCTCTGTCCAGCTGGCAATGTAGGAAGGAAGGAAGATTGCTAGAGGGAGATTTTTATTGGTCAAGCCTGGAAATGTGACATACAATTACTTCTATTCCTATTCCATTGCTAAAACTCACCATGTGGCCAAACCTGACAGCAAATAAGGCTGGGAATTACAGTTTAGCCGTGGGCCCAGGAGGAAGAGGAAGCAGGATTAGTGACAACTTAGCCAATCCCTCCCACATTTGGCAAAATGAAGTTTCAAGCCTTCTGTTATATATTTTCTTTTGTTCTGTGAAAGTTTAGGAGTCTACAGAATCCAGAAAAACTTGGTAACTACTGATCTGACTTCAATTCCTTGATTCTATAAATGAGAAAACTTAACTCTGAAAGGTAAAATGACTTGCCTAAGACAGCGCAGCTGTAAGATGACACATCTGTACTTAAATGAACCGAAGCCAGGATGGATAGCCTCCATTAAGCCAGTTATCCAGACTTCAGTCATTCAAGGCACTCCTTTGTTATCAGTTTAACTGTACCAGCCCTACAAAAGATATGTTAAAGGCCCCCAGAATTTCAGAATGTGACTTTATGCAGAAATAGAGTTCTTATAAGAGTAATACAATTAAAATGAGGTCATTAGGCTGGGCCCTGATCCATTATGACTGGTGTCTTAATAAAAAGGGGCATTTGGACACAGACAGACACACCAAGAGGAATACAACATGAAGATATAGACAGAACATTATTTATAAGCCAGGCATGTCTGAGGCTACCAGAAACTAGGAGGCCTGGAGCAGATTCTCCCTCGTAGGCCTCAGAAGGAATCACTTGCTGGCACCTTGATGTCAGGGTTCCCAGCTTCCAGAACTACAAGACAAGTTTCTGTTGTCTAAGCCACTTGGTGTGTGGCATTTTGTCATGGCGGCCCTAAGCAACTAACACAACCTTCATGATTTTTGCCATATTTGTGAACCTCTTGTGCTTCTAAATTTATTAGTTATAGGGTTTTGTTCTAAGATGACTCACCATTAAAATTTAAATAAATTTACTACCCTGAGTCCCTTGGCATACGGCTGGGCCTGTCTACATCTTTATAACCCCGTGTCTTCCACATGGGTTGAGAGCCCTCAGCTGGCCTCTTTCGAAGGCAGTGGGGTGGGAGCTGGGAGGGACCTCCAGTAATAAGAGAAATGCAGTACAGTGGTTGATCTAACCGTGAGATGCTTTTGTTGCTGCACTCCATCAGAATGTCCTTGGTCTCCAAACTTACTTGGGTGCTGAGAACGCTATGTGCCATCTGAGCTAGAGATCACTGCGGAAGGCAGGAGCTGAGGAACAGGACTCCTCATTCCTTCCTGTTTGAGATAAGTCTAGCCTCTCCTCACCTGTGTAGTTTTTGACTAAAATCTAAAATGATTGTCCTTGTATTAACTGAAATCATATTACATTGTCCACACTTTGAGAAATATTCCCCAAACTGACAGGTCTGGCTGCCTTTACTCATACTGACTCTTGTACCTGGGGTGTCCTCACCTCTTTATTCCATTATCAAAATACTTTAATGCCCAATAATATCTCTTCCTTCATGAAACCTTTTCATGCCCCATGATCAGAGCACTTCTTCCTCCTGTTGGCCCACAGCATCTATTTCTCTCTTCCCTCGCTGACTCTGACTTCAGGACTGCACTGCTTCACACGGACTTGGATGTCCTTGTCTCGCATTATTATTTGCTTTTTCATTGACCCTTGTCATATACATCTCTGTATCCTTATGTATGTTTTCATGATTAAACATTTATTGACCCAGAACATGATAGATGTGATAAATGAGCAAGAACATGATAGATAACGATAAATGAAGTCAAAAGAAAAAAAAGCTGTGATATTTCAACCTCGATCTATTTTTTTGAAGTTCAAAGACCAACACTCATAAAGATGGACGGTACTATAAAGGTGAGTAATCTGAGAACTGAAATAGGTAAACACCAAACAGGTCAAAACTGTCCCAATATCTTAAGACTCTGAACAAATTTTAAAATGCTCCAAGAAACAGAGAAGTGAAAGATAGCTGATAGTAGGTAAAGAAAGATTGCATTAGTCACATAGAAAACTTGGAATGCCGGGCACAGTGGCTCACCTCTGTAATGCCAGCACTTTGGGAGGCTGAGGCAGGTGGATCACAAGGTCAGGAGATCGAGATCATCTGGCCAACATGGTGAAACCCTGTTTCTACTAAAAATAAAAAAATTAACCAGGTGTGGTGGCAGGCACCTGTAGTCCCAGCTACTTAGGAGGCTGAGGCAGGAGAATTGCTTGAAACCAGGAGGCGAAGGTTGCAGTGAGATCGCGCCACTACACTCTAACCTGGGCCACAGAGTGAGACTATGTCTTAAAAAAAGAAAGGAATAAAATTAGAAATATAACGTAGTCAAATGATTCTGTTCACCTTCCCAAATGTGTGGATTATTCAATTTGTAGCTTTTTTGGCCTCTTCCATTTTCTGGAGCATTTCCTTTCTCATTGGCAGCTCAATTAGGGAATTTCTCTTTGCTTCTCAAAGGTGACTTTAAAGGTCAGGTGGGGAGAGGAAGCTGAAGTCAAGCAATGACGTGGCTCAGGATCTGCAGGAAGAGATTTCACCTTGTTCCCTTTCAGGAGGTACAGAGGTGTCTCGGGCTTATTCTCTCATTACTAATGTCCTTTAGTTCACTTTGCCATTGAAATGGGCCATTTTTTTTTTTTTTTTTTTTAGAACCAGAGTCTGCTGAAAGATACAGTATTTTATTTCATCGCAATTGATGCCATGGGAAAATATGGATTTTTTAAAAACTGGCAGATTTACTATTCATTTTATTTCATGTAGGGAACTGAATACTTAAAATGATTGGTAAAATTAGTAAAGGGTTAAAAAATCTGTATTTTTAGTTTTAAAAATAGGTGGAGGAGTGAAAAAATGAGAGCTAAGCATTTTTGAGCACATATTTTATGCCAGATACTGTGATTTATGCATTTATTTTTCAAATAGGCAATACATTTCTTAGTTCTCAATTTGAAAGACACAGAATGGCACACAGGGAGTCTCCCTCCCATCTTTTTCCCTCAGTACCCCCAGTTTTCCTCTTCAGAGTTCACCAAAGTGAAATGATCCTTGTGAGTCCTTATGGATATATTTCATTCATATTGAACCTAATATTTTTTCTTTTAAAAAATGCACAAATAGGAATATATTACATACTCTAATCTTTAGGGGGTGGGGGACAGAGTCTTGCTCTGTCACCCAGGCTGGAGTGTAGTGGCATGATCTCAGCTCACTGCAACCTCTGCCTCCTGGGTTCAAGCGATTCTCCTACCTCTGCCTCCCAAGTAGCGAGTACCTGGAATTACAGGCACGTGCCACCACGTCCAGCTAATTTTTGTATTTTTAGTAGAGATGGGGTTTCACCATGTTGTTCAGGCTGGTCTCGAACTCCTGACCTTAGGTGATCCACCCACCTCGGGCTCCCAAGGTGCTGGGATTACAGGCGTAAGCCATTGCACCCAGCCTACATACTCTAATTTTATACCTTGCTTTTTTGCTGAACAATTTATTTTGAAGATCATTCCATATAAGTATGCAAAGAATTCCTCATTTATTTTATAACTTTATAAATTTTTGTTGTATGGATGTGAATTTTTTGAACCAGTTTCCTACTGTTGTTTATTTAAGGTTATTTCTAAGCCTCTGTAATTACAATCATAGAATGAAAAACCATGCACGTGTTATTTCTTAATTGTGTACGACTGTATGTGTGATAAATCTCTTGATGCGGAATTGTTTGTTCAAAGCATGTATCCATTTTATGTGATAGATGTTACCACATATCACTTCATAGATGCTGTACCAGTTTTCATTCCCACTAGCAGAGAGTTATTAGGACCGTAATAGAGTAGTTTAATTAATCTTTCCACAACTCTATGAGGCCAGTATGATGATCCCGTTTTGCAGATGGAGGAACTGAGGTTCCAATGAATAAGCATACTTGACAAAGATGGCATAGCTAATACCAAGCAGTGCCAACGTTTGAACCCAAGCTTATCGGAACACAAATACATAAATCTACCTTCTTTCTGCCATGCCATCCTCTTGCACCTTATTATTTGTATTGGATTATAGGCACAAATTTCTTTAGAAATCTTTGTTATCAAATTCACGATTGTAACAAAAATGTTTATGGCAGTATGCATCTTTAGTATAGCACTTAACTTTTAAAAATGCTCTCATGTGGGATTGTGCACAGTGGCTCGTGCCTGTAATCCCAGCACTTTGGGAGGCCAAGGTGGGTGGATCGCCTGAGGTCAGGAGTTCAAGACCAGCCTGACCAACATGGAGAAACCCCGTCTTTACTAAAAATGCAAAAAATTAGCTGGGTGTGGTGGCTCATGCCTGTAATCCCAGCTACTCGGGAGGCTGAGACAGGAGAATCGCTTGAAACTGGGAGGCAGAGGTGGCAGTGAGCCAGGATTGCACCATTTCCCTCCAGCCTGGGCAACAAGAGGGAAACTCCATCTCAAAAAAAAAAAAAAAAATGCTGTCATGTTTGTAATTATATACTCACAAAAAGACTCAGGAAGGGAGGTTATATATGTTGTGCATGTGAGCATTTTGACACTGGTAAATAAATTTTTTTAAAACCTGAACATTTAGTTACTTGCATAAAGTCACACAATGAGTGAGTGGTAAAAGAGGGTCTAGAAACTTGCCTTTCTTATATTTAGCACCATGTTAGATACAAGTATGCAGGTGGCTGACCCTGCCTCAAGGAAACAGGAAATAGACAGGAAGACAGGCAAGTGCACCCACCTCTCTCATTAGATAGTGGTGATCCCTGGTTCTTTGAACCGGGATAGGCAATAACATGTGAGTTCAAAATGCTCTTTCATCACATTTGTTTTTAAATTTAAGAGCATATAGTTTGACTTTTTTCCTAAAAAGGAATGACAGACTTGTAAAAATGGAGGGCATGGGAGAAAATAGTTACAGTCTAAGATACAAGAAATAATCAAGTTCTGGAGACCACACAAGACTACAAGCTCAGTAAAGCAGAGATTGGTTGTTTTCTTATAAAATGAATATTTGATATACAAAAAAATATGTCCAGCATAGTACATCATCAAGCATAACAGTAGAACAAACACCTGGAGAAATATCACCCAACCCAGAACTCTGACACTACCCATACCACTGAAGCTACCTGTATATTCTTCACCCATCCTATCTCCCTACTTCCTCCAAAGGTGACACTTTTCTGAATTTTAAGTGTTTTAAAATCAATTTCACCACATGTGTATATAGTCCTAAATAATATAGAATTTAGCTTTTGATAGAGTTTCATAATTCCTGGAACATTGCAGGCAGGCAGGCAGGCAGACAGGATGGAGGGAAGGAGAGAGGGAGGGAGGGAAGGAAGGAAGAAAGAAAGAAATGAAGGAAAAAAGGAAGGAAGGGTGGGAGGGAGGAGAAATAAAGAAAGAAAAAGAAAAGAAAGAAAGAAAAGAAAAAGAAAGGGAAGGAAGGGAAAGGAAGGGAAAGGAAGAGAGGGAGGGAAGGAAGGGAAATAAAGGAAGAAAAAAGAAAAGAGAGAAAGAAAGGAAGGGAAGGAAGGGAAAGAAGGAAAGGAGGAAGAGAGGGAGGGAGGAAGGGAGGGAGGGAGGGAAGGAAGGCAAATAAGGAAGCTCAGTCCATTCTGTTTCACCAACTGTTGAAACAAGCAAAGATGTGGTACATTACTAAAGCTTTTTTTTCAAATAATGCTCTTCGGTATTTAATTGTGTATATTGCTGTCAGTTATTATAAAAGAAATTCTTCCTATTAATAACCATTAGAAGAGTGGGACTGTTCAGACTAATGCAAGACCAGCTCTTTATCATGCTCTGCAGGCATGAAGATGGATGCTGTTTACATTTGTGATCTCTAAGATGATCCCAGAACCTATTAAAAATAAAGGGACTTTATATATGTTTTATGTATCTAACAAAAATCATCTTTTGTGACACATTTTGGAAAAAGTAAATTATTTAAGTTAATTAAGTATTACACCAGTACATTTCCCAAATAGAATAACTAGATGTGCTGCAAACATACTGAATATATCAAACACAATAAACTTCAGAAAGAATAAAAATTTAGGAACTACCAAAATCTCTAATGAATATCAGGTCACTGGCAAGTGTAGTTAATTTTATCCCTTTGCCATGGTGCACTTTCAAAGCCGACAAGCTAATCAGAGAATGCACTTTCATTCAGTTGTATCAAGACCTGAAATGACTGTGTTTATTTCAAGGTCTTGGTTTCAAATGCAAAGTCATCAACCAGTGGCACTATAATTAAGTCGTCAAGAAGTAAGAAAGTTCTTTTGAAAAATGGTGTTAACACAGCTTGTTCTAGCAAGTTAGAAACAAGATGAGTTCCCTGTTCAAGACTAAAAAGAAAACATTCTAAGAAGGTACTCCAGGCAAGCCAAGTTTTGTTATTACACTATTAAACATTTAGTAGACATTTTTCTTGTGCTGTTTAAATATAAAGGGGAAAAACATATATTTGAAGTATATTCTTAGGTAAAATCTCAAGATAAAAATCAAAGAGAAATATAAGTAAGGAACAGCAATTAAAAATAATGACATTTAACATTTGCTGAGCACTTACTAGGTGTCCGACATTATTCTAAGTATTCTATGTATTATGTAATTCAATCCTCAAGTAGATGGTGTTACTAGTCTCATTGTACAGATTAATACATAGGAATAAAAACATTAAGTAACTTTCCCAAAGTCCCACAGGTAGTAAATGATGGTCAAGATGGGAACCATGTAGTTGGTATTATTTTTTGCTGCTATGACAAATGGCTACAAATTTAGTGGCATAAGCAACATAAATTTTTTATCTCACATTTCTGTGTTCTGTAGGACACAACTCTGACACAGGTTTCATTGCACTAAAATCAGAATTCATCAGGGCTGCATTCATTTCTGGAGGCTCTAGGAGAAAATCCATTTTCCTTGTCTTTTCCAGCTTCTAGAGCTGCCCACATTCTTTGGTTCATGGCCCCCTTCCTCCATCTGTAGAGCCAACAAAGGAGAATTGAGTTCTTCTCATGCTGCATTACTCTGCCCTTCACTTTACCTCCTTTGTTTACTTTTAAGGACCCTTGTGATTACTATTAATATATTGCCCACACATATCATCTAGAATAATCTCCCTATTTGAAGGGCAGCTAACTAGCAATCTTCATTCCATCTGCAACTTTAGTTCCCCTTTGCCGTATAAAGTAACACCTTCACTTTCCAACTTTAGGACATCTTTTGGAGGCATGGGGGTTACACTTCTGCATAACACACAGTCTTATTTGAAAGCTCATGCTTTTAATTTCACCTACTGGCACTTCAGATATATTAACATTTATTATTTTGAAAAACCTAGTTTGAAGATTTTTTTGTTATGTATGATCCAAAATGAATATATTTTAAGAAAAAAGCATTTGACATAATTAATTTGGTAATGTTACCTCAATATTATTTTATTCAGAAATGTTGATTTGTTGTAGGCATCTATGCATTAACTATTTTCTGAGTGTTGTTCACAAAGTATAGGGATGGAGCCTGCACCACTGGATAGAAAGCCAGGGGCAGCCAGGTTCTGTGGCTGAGGGTTCTGTTTGTCCATCTGAGCAAGAGCAATTGTGTGCAACTGAGTTATAGATTATCTAACTCTATAGCTTCCCCTGGTTGGGCTGAACTGAATCCACCCTTCTCCTGTGGGCCCCCCTCCACCCCCACCGCTTTGGACTTTGCTTATATGGCAGATCCTGCTTACGTGGTAGATTTACCCCTGCAGATCTGTCCCCTCCTTGACTCTTCAGTAACTTATTGGCAATCACCCATCTTCACTTGCCAGTTTTGGCAACTAGACTCTGTTTAAATAGGGATCTCCCTACCCAGTACTCCCTGCTCCATTCCCACATGCATAATTGCCTTGGAACCACAGTGATGAGGTCCTTTGCCTGGGTTAGTTCACTACCTTGCTGAACACTGAATGTGGACATGACATGTGTAGACTATCCCCAGGAAGTATGAGTTTCACCAGGAAAGAATTAGGGCAATAATTTGAAGCTAAAATAAAAGGAATAGGAATGAACCTGTTTATAAGCTGAAGAAAGGAGCCAGGAGAGAATGACAGTGACTGAAGATACAAAAAGATCAAAACCTCAAAAGAAGCAAAAAGGGATTAGATTAAGAAGGGTAATTCTAAAAAAGACCAGAGGGTCAATGTAGCTATCTGTATCACAGGGGAAGTTGAGATTGAAGCCAATGGAAAAAAATGCTAGAGGGACCAGTTTCTCTGAAGTAGGAAGCAAGATCACCTGTAAAGAGAGAGAAGAAATGGGAGAAGTTGAATAGTGGCAAGTAGAAAGTACTTTTGTTTCAGTTCTCTATTGCTTTGTAACAGATTACCCAAAATTTTGTGGCTTAAAAACCAGCTGCTTATTATTCATGATTCTGCAATCTGGGCTAGGTTGACCTGGGCAGTTCTACACAGTGTCAGCTGAACTGTCCAAGGTGGTTCCTGCACTTACGTGTCTGGTGCCTCAGCGGGATGCCTGAACAGCTTGGTCTCCCTCAGAGCCTAATGTTCTCAGGATAGTTAGACCTCTTACATGGTGGCGGGATTCCAACAGGAAGGAAGCAGAAGCTGCCCCAGGCCTGGAACTGGCATGGTGTCACTTCCAAATAATTCCATTGGTCAAAGCAAGTGATGAGGCCAGCCCACAGTCAAGAGGAAGAAAAATAGATTCCACTTGTTGAAGGGGAGAGCAGCATGCACATACAGGGAGGGAAGGAGTGATAGCAGCCATCTTTGGAGTAATCTACCACAATCTGAAGACTCCTCTGAGCCTGGAAAGCATCCAGTTTCCTATTGCTGCTGTAATTAATTACCACAGTCAGTGCTTGCAACAACACAAATGTATTGTCTTATTACAGGACTAAACCAAGGTATCAGTAGTGCTGTGTTCTTTCTGAAGATCCAGGGAGATAATTTGTTCCTTGCCTTTCCCAGCTTCCAGAGTATGCCCTCATTACTTGGCTCATGGCCCTTCCTTCATCCTCAAACATCACTCCAACCTCTGCTTCTGTTGTGACTTTTTTTTTCTGATCTTGACCCTTTTGATTACATTGGACCCACTTGGATATGAGGATAATCTCCTCATTTAAGAGTGCTAACCTAATCTTATCTACAGAGTCCCCTTTTCCATGTAAGGTCACATATTCACAGATTCTGGGGATTAGGGTATGAGTACATTTTGGGGGACATTATTCTGTTTATGCAAACTTTAATTAGTAATACTATCAATATATAAAGTTCTGAGAGTGTCTCCGATGGTACTCAAATTCCCAGCAGTAAGGGTAGATGTTAAATAAAGTAAGAAGTTCTTCTTCAAAAGTTTAGCTTGTTTAAGTTTCCTTTTTCTTTGTTCCCTGCTTTCAAGGCCAGACTTCCTTGCTCTCTGTGTCTCCTTGCCCTAGTCTCAGGAAGCAACTTTTCTGCCAGTCTTTATCTATAAAGCCCACATTCCACTCTGCAAATTATCCCTCCTGCCACAACAGTTCCTCCTGCCAAAACTGTCCTTCCCACCAGTGTAACCCCCTCCCTGCACCCTTCAAATTGGCCAACCAAGACCAGTTTAAATTGTGCAGTCTAGTTCCAGCCAATGAGACAGGACACAGTAGTAGAAACCAATTACATTAAAAATAAAAATCTCTGTTTTCCTTTGTAGTGCTCTTGCCAATGCTCCATCCATGAGACACACCCTTCTACAGAATTAAATTTGCCTTGCTAAGAAAACTTATGTTCAAATGCTATTTCTTTTGCAGCACCAAAAATTTGTTTCTAACAATAAAGTTGCTTATTTTTGTAAGATGCTGTGTCATACCCTGTGCCCAAAAATTAATACAAAAGCTTATTAAAACAACTCTTACCAAAACCTCCCTCAATCTTCCTCCTCCTTATTTAAATAAGCTTTTTCTTTTAAAAGACCAAATAGAACAACAGAGCCAAATTATGTTAAAAACGTTTGAAGAAGTACTATAAAAATTTAAAAAGGATTGTTAAATACAGTAAGAAGTTCTTCAAATGTTTAGCTCAAGTTTCCTTGTCCTTTGTTCCCTGCTTTCAAGACCAGACTTCATTATTCTCTGTGTCTCCCTGCCCCAGTCTCAGGAAGCAGCTTCCCTGCCAGTCCTTATCTATGAAGCCCACATTCCACACACTCTGCAAATTATCCCTCCTGACACAACAGGCCCTCCCCCCGAAACTGTCCTTCCTGACAGTGTAGGGTTCCCTTCACCCTTCAAATTAGCCAACCAAGACCAGTTTAAATTGTGCAGTCTAGTTCCTGCCAATAAAGACAAGACACAATAGTAAAAACCCATTACATTAAAAATAAAAACCTCTGCTTTCCTTTGTTTGTAGTGCTCTCACCATTGCTCCATCCACAAGATGCATTCTTCTATTGAAGTAAATTTGCCTTGCTAAGAAAATTTATGTTCAAGTACCATTTCTTTTGCAGCACCAAAAATATGTTTCTAACAGTAGAGAAAGTAAATTATTGAATTGATCCAAGTTTAGGGATTAGTAGAGCAGGATTAAGGTATAGGACAAAGAGGTAAGTGAATTATGAAAGCTGATAGAGGTCATTGAGTTGATTGTTCCTAGGTCCTAGTAAGAAGAGAAGAGAACTCAGGAGGTCCTGATAGCCTAGGAGGGTCAGTAGATCTTGGTGAAGTTCAATAAGATTATTTTGGATAAGGACAAAGGAGATGTGGAGGTATAAAAGAGTGATAATGACTCTTTCTCTTCATTTTGTACCTACCCACTTTCCTCCCTCCTTTCATTCCTTTGTTTTTTCCCTCCTTCCTTTTATTCTTTCTTCCCTTCTTTACTTTCTTCTTCCTTCAAAACAAATCAGGATATCTTAACCTTCTTTGAAGAAAATACAACACAACTAAAAACAAAGCTGTATTAGTCCATTTTCACATTGCTATAAAGACCTGAGACTGAGTGATTTATCAAGGAAAGAGGTTTAACTGATTCACAGTTCAGCACGGCTGGGGAGGCCTCAGGAAGCTTACAATCATGGTGGACGATGAAGGAGAAGCAAGTACCCTCTTCACAAGGTGGCAGGAGAAAGAGCAAAGGGGGAACTGCCAAACACTTTTAAAACCATCAGCTCTCATGAGAACTCACTCACTCTCATGAGAACAGCATGGGGAAACTGTCATCATGAACCAATCACCTTCCACCAGGTCCCTTCCTTGACACCTGGGGCAATCTGACATGAAATTTGGGTGGAGACACAGAGCCAAGCAATATCAAATACTTTTAGAGAGAAAGAACATTTTTTTCTTTCTAAAACGTAAGCTAACACATACCTTTGGGTAGGCTGCTCCAGTCATGTCAGCAATACAATCTGTAACACTGATACCATCAGACAGATGTTTTAATAGGAAATCTCATGAAAGGGATCGATGGGTCTAAAAATAATGGCACTATTGATTTAACAATCAAAAAAGGCCAAAATTTATTAGTATTAAACAAACAGAATAGGTTATGACTAGATAAAAGTATTTTTAGCAATATTCTGTTTTGACAATATTTTGGTTTCTTTTAATTTTCTAGAACTCTAGGTTGCAAGGATTTAAGGTGGGATCATCATCATCCCAGAATAGTGTTTTAATCTACTGCTTTGATGGAGGCAGAGTTTCCACATTTACGATTTCAGGGGAGGAGTAGTTCTGGGGGATAATCTGGGTAAGATGTGACCATGAGATTGGATAGCTAATGTAGATTGAAGTGGGAGGTCATTGGTGTGAAGGGGGCCAAAGAGGGAGCCATTCCTGCAGGACTCAGGAGGAGGCAGAAGCTCAAGGAGCAGCAGGCAGTGAGTGCAGGAGCCAGGCCCTTACCGACTGTCAAGGTTGTTAGAAGAAGAAACTGGGAATGGAACAGTGTCTCAAACAGCAGTTTGGAGAGATTAATAAAAATATAAATGTTTTATGAAAAAAGGGTTCTGTAGTCCAGTCCATTTGAAAACACTGAGAAAAACACTTTAAGTTGGCTTCTGCCACATGGTCTATCTGAGCCTTTGGTACACTCATATGTATCTGTACCCCAAGTTAGGGGAGTGGGGAGCTCACTCACAGTCTTCAGAATCTGTCAAAATGATTTGACCAAAGAACAGCTGCAGAATGTCTTGAGGAATCTATGCTTCCTGGGAAAATGCTACTGTAGAAATTCTGGGTGAATCTAGAGAGAAACACCATTTCTCTTCTGTGCTGGCCCACACACTGTGCTGTGCCCATCTGCTGTGTATCTTCCCCATAATTTTTGAAAGATTCTTCTTCAACTTTTCTTTGTTTTTTCTTTGAGACTGAGTATCGGTCAGTTGTTCAGGCTGGAGTGCAGTGGCATGATTGTGGCTCACTGTAGCCTCGACTTCCCAGGCTCAAGCAATCCTCTTACCCCAGCCTCCATTCTAGCCATGAGCCACCACTGTGAAGCTAACTTATGTTTTTTTGTTTTCTTTTTGCTAGAGACAGGATTTTGCCATGTTGCCCAGGCTGATCTTGAACTCTTGGGCTCAAGTGATCTGCCTGCCTTGGCCTCCCAAAGTACTGGGATTACAGGTGGGATCAGCCACCAACTGAGCCCAACTCCTTCAACTTCTTAACTCCATTTCCTCTTCGATACGGCTTTTACATTCATTAGTCTCCCCTTCAGAGAGTTGCTAAATTGATGCAGTTAAAGGACTTTGATTGCCGTCACACGATCTTTTCCTCTTTATTGGTATCTTAGATGGCTCAGGCTGCTACAACAAAATACCATGAACTAGGTAGCTTATAAACAACAGAAATGTATTTCTTATGGTTCTGGAGGCAGGGAAATTCCAAGATCCAGGCACCAGCAGGTTCAGTGCCTGGCAAGGGTCTGCTTCCTGGTTCATAGATGGTATTTTCTTGCTGTGTCCTTACATGGTGGAAGAGGTGAGTGGCCTCTCTTGTAAAGGCACTAACCCCATTCACGTGACCCTCTTTTATAAAGGCACTAATTCCATTCACAAGAGCTCCACCTCCATTACCTAATCATCTCCCAAAGGGTTCAACCTGAAAACCATCTCATGGGTGATTAGGTCTCAACATAGGAAGTTTGGGGAGACACAAACATTCAGACCATAGCAGCTGATAATCACTGCAAATGGTTGTACAGGTTATAGAAGGCTATTTCTGAACTCATGGATAGTTTCTGTGGAAGATTGTATAGGATGAGAGATTATATACTCTACCCAGCACAGATTTCACTGTGTCCTAAGAGGACTAATGAGTGTTAGACAGGGGAACATAGTTATTTTGCTGGACATGATGTTAACTCTTTTCAGAAAGTTTTCCTCTTAGGAGGAAATCCAGTAAAACTAGAACATATTGACAGATGTCTTATGAATCATAAAAGGTCAGTTTGCTGCCACTTTCCTATAATCTTGACCAAAATGGCCCTTACTTTCCCCTCAGCTTGAGTAGATTTTAGACAGGCTTCTTTCTGGCTCTGGGCCCCAGACATCCCTTCTCTTAGAGCATTTACTTTAGAAAACTTATTTGCAAATTTTTCCTCAGCCCCTTTGAGATGTGAATTTTTTAAAGAGTCTCTTGCCAGTTTTATAACCCGGGAATGTCTTCTTAAGGACCAAGGAGCAAACCAACCCCTTGAAATGTAATCATCAATCGAGGAAGACAGTACCCCATCTCTTAGTGTCTATAAGAGGGTAGGAGTCTAACTTTGGTGGGCTCCTTTCTCCAAGTTGTAAAATTACTTCCTTGCAGAAAGATTTGAGAAAGTTTACTTTTCCTTTGGGGAAGGCCACTTAGCATACATGAGTGATCTGTAATCTGCCACCCCAGTAACTCTTCAGCCATTTGTCTCTATGAAAGGGGTACAGTCTTGCCCTGTACTTTCTCCCTGATGGCTGGCAATAGCATCAGAATAAAATAAACTTCTGTCTGCTTATCTTTTCTAATGGGATTTTTTTCTTTAACAGTCTGCAGAGAAGCCAGGTATGGTGGCTCACATCGGTAATCCCAGCACTTTGGGAGGCCAAGGCGGGTAGATCACGAGGTGAGGAGTTCGAGACCAGCCTGGCCAACATAGTAAAACCCCATCTCTACTAAAAATGCAAAAATTAGCCGGGTATGGTGGCAGGCACCTGTAGTCCCAGCTACTTGGGAAGCTGAGGCAGGAGAATCACTTGAACCCAGAAGGCGGAGGTCGCAGTGAGCCAAGATCATGTCACTGCACTCCAGCTTGGGTGACAGAGCAAGACTTTGTCTGAAAACAAAACAAAAACCAATCTGCAGAGAAAGCTGATTCAACAGCTGTAAGGGATGAGGGTACAAAGAGAGAAAATGCAGAAGCTCTTTAGTTTAATTAAGTTGCATTTGTCAATATTTGTTTTTGTTCCATTTGCTTTTGGGGTCTTCATTATAAATTCTTTGCCTAACCCAAAATATTAAGAGAATGTTAATAATAGTTTAGTAATGATATTTAACAATAGCTTTTTAAAAACTATTCTTTTTTAAAATTTATTTTATTATTTTGGTTTTTTGGGTATTTTTGTTTTGTTTTGTTTTGTTTTGAGGTGGAGTCTCGCTCTGTTGCCTAGGCCAAAGTACAGTGGCACAATCTTGGCTCACTGCAAACTTGGCCTCTCGGGTTCAAGCAGTTCTCCTGCCTCAGCCTCCTGTAGCTAGAATTACAGGCACACACCATCACAACCAGCTGATTTTTGTATTTTCAGTAGAGACAGGATTTTGCCCCGTTGGCCAGGCTGGTCTCAAACTCCTGACCTCAAGTGATCCACCTGCCTTGGCCTCCCAAAGGGCTGACAGGCGTGAGCCTCTGCACCCAGCCAAAAAACCTTTCTATACCTTTACGCCTTGGTTTCCTCCAAGCTGCTTCTTTCCCTTTGTTCACTCTGGTTCCTACCTTTCATGTTGGAGGCTTCCCTCAGTTGTCCATGTCCTTGACTGTCTGCTCATATCTAGCAGTGGAACACAAAAATCTAATTGGAACCTCTGGCAATGTCACACCCTATGGTTCTGTTGCTGGGCTGTTTCAATGGGAAAAATCCCAGCATCAGTAATTCTTTCTTTTTGTTGGCTCAGAGTCCACAGAGAATTCTCTATGCTCCTGGCTGCCATTGTTGTGTGAGCCAAGGGGAAGAAGCAGGCTGGGAGCTCCTGAGGTCACTTCATTCATTCCCTGTTTGTTCAAGTTAGCCCTCCTTTTATCTGTACCTCTATCTCCCGATCAAGAGACCTAGCTTTACCCTCTCCAGACACTCCACTTCCAGCCTTCTGCTAGTATCAAGGAGAAGGGACGCTGTGCTGTGCAGAATGGGGAAGGAGAGGCTCAGGGGCTCCAACTTCCTAAACCGACCCTCAGGCAGTCTTTCTATCATGAGGGCTCCCTTTGTCTATTCCAGAGGTGCCTGGTGCATTTAATTCCTGAGACTTCGGGAGTCTCTGTGATGTAAAGGTGTTTGCTGTTTGGCTTTGCCCACTGTTGCTCTAGGATGTGGCTTGATCCTATTAGGTCTGTCACCAATGGCTCAGATGCTTTCCAGCTTCCAAAAGTTTGTGGCTCTTGTCACTTCTCTTTTTTCCTTTGTTTTTGTAGGTTTATGCCCAAAACACTCCCTCTTCTGTCATTTTAGTGGGGTCTCAGGAGGAAATGAAATAAAATGCATTCGATAAATGTATTACTGTCATCAGAATGACCACTAATTTATTTTAGTAAAATTAAATTCATTTATTTAATTGGTAAAAATCAATATTTGCTTATTGTAGATAATATGGAAGGGTATGAAGAAAAAGAATGATCCCTCTAAATCCCAGAAATGCCATAGTTAACTGACCACTCACCTGCGAGCCTTAGGTTATTTTCAATTTTCCCATGTTACTGACAACATGCATTGAACAGATTTATGGGGAAATCTTTGCAACATTCACAAATATTTCTTTAGAACCAATTTATAGAAAAGAACTGCAGTGTAAAAGAGACTGCATAATTGTATTGCCTTTATTCCCTTTGGGGGGAAAGATTGTACCACACATTAACTTCTAACAGTGGAGTTTTCAAAGCAACAGTGGATGGGGTAGCATCAAATAACATGTAAGATCAGTTTTTATTTTTGAACAGCTTTTATAAAACTTTTAATGTGGCTGGCATATTTAAAAACTATACTGAATAGTAAAGAGAAAATTTCAAATGATTATAATTAACTGCAAAAAAGGAAAATATATATTTTAGTAGGAGCAATTAAAATAGGAACATAAATGAATATTTCAGCTTTTGTATTTTAATTCTGTACTAGTTATTCATATATATGAGTTAAAATAGGAACATTAAATGAATATGTTAGCTCGTGTGTTTTGAGCCTTTACTATTTATTATTCAGATAGTAAACTTTCTCTTACTTTAGAAAGCTACCTTTTGTTTATCTGAGGAGCAAAACTTCTCAACCTAGAGTAAGTGCAGGATGGGTGGGATTGGTGCCCCTTGGTGGAATGTGTCATTTCTGAGACAGCAGGGGCTGTGATGCCGCTTTCTTCATCAGCCCCTCATTGTTATCATCACCTGTTTTCAACATTGCCCCTTACATTTACTTCCACCGTCATTATCACTTTTTAACCTTCAGCACAACCTCATGACAGATTATTTTATAATTACCATTTTATGAATGGGGACCAAGAGCGACACGAGGTTGAATGATTTATTCTCCATCTAGAAAAAACACAGGAAAGATTGTAATTTGAATCTTCCAGCTTCAAAAGTAATTGCTATTTCTATTATGCAGTGTGTGTTCTACCTTGCCTAGCACCAGGGCTTCAGATAATTATTCTGAATGAATGCATCTGAAAGATCCTGTAGTCAGAACTGGTGTTCAAAAAGCAATAACCACCAGAAGACAAGTGAAAGAGGGCCAAACCATAAACTGTACAACGTTTTCCCTGGCATCTCTGTTCCAACCGATTGTCTGCATTGGCTCCAGGAATAATATCATATTTCCTAATAAATGGCTAAAGCTGAAATTACTTCAAATTTTATGCAGAACACTATTCCTAATGGTGGGAAGAACGAATCTTTTCTCTTTTAATTATATTTGTCCTTTTCATCTGGAAAAATTGTCTGGAGAGAAAATCCATTTTTATAGAGACTAACTGCTGTGTTAGAGTTGATTTGCCAAATGGTTTTTCTAGTTGGTAACCAGTTCCTAAAAGGTGTGAATATGACAAGGATGCAATTCTCTTTGGGTTTGCACAGATTACAAAGGGTTTTTCATTCGTTACCACTGATTAATAGATTAATAGATTGGTGGCAAAGGATGAATATCTGAACTACCTCTGTTCATGGTGGGATTGGGCTCCACAGTCAGCGTCATGAAGCTTCTGAAGGAACATAGATATTAACTGCCCATGTGTTACCAGTTAGCTGTTGTGCACGTGATCAAATCAGTCAAAACAGTTAACCGTTACTGCTTCAACAGGAATGCCACACTGTCTTCACTCTGGTTGAAATGTATGCAATTTGAAATATTTCAGACTGTGAGCAGTTCCACACTAAAAACCTGATTAAGTAGGAGGACCTCTAGGGCTCCTTCCAACTCCAGAATTCTTTGAGTCTCAGTGGAAATCTTCCTTGAGCTGAGAGCCTCACATAGAGAGAATTTTGTGCTGAAAAACAAACAAGAGACTTGACAGAGGACAGACCTGAAATTGAATCCTATCTATTCATTTACTGATTGTAGCCGCACTCAAGTGCCTTCCTGTCTCTGAGAATCAGTTTTCTGTCTTTAAGATGGGTATAACATCATTTCATTGTGTTGTTGGCAGAATAATTGAGATTATGCATGTAAGGTACATAGCAGAGGGCCTGGCACGTGGTAGGTGCAGAGTAATGTACCTCAAAAACACATAGGCCACCCCAATTTTAGGTGAGTACTTGGGTCATAGTCAGGGGAAGGTCTGTAACACTAGGAGTGATCTTAGAACATCTAAAAAGGACACAGGAGAGAAAAAAAGAGAGAAAAAGCAATGGAGAAGGAGAAAGAGAGAAGAGAGAAAAAGGTGAGAGGAGAAGTGAGGGAAGAGAATAGGGAGGGGAGGGGAGGAAAAAGAAACCTTTGTCTAGAGAGCCTTGGGTGGCTTTGATGAGAGGATACTTGGGACCAAGGAGTAGGCTGATGGGACTTGATTCAAGCTGACCTCCTAGTTTTTGCTTTAAAGTTGGCTCTTAGATTTTTCACTAACATTAACTCATGCATCAGCTGAAATAATTTTCAGATTATCTGTAACCAACCTTTGTTTCACTGGGAAATAAAAATCCTTGTAAAACTGTGACTGCAGTTTATTCTCAGAGCAAATACATGATGGCAGGCAATGGATTGCAGAAGCGTGTGGCACATAGCTGGGCTCCTGTCCAGCTCTGTTCTCCTCCCTGGGAGAAAGAAGCAAACAACATAAGCGAGATAGAACACCATCCCTTACTGTTGGGGCGGGGGGAGGAATATTTTCAGCTCTGGAATGTGAGGATTTGCCTAATATTTCTAACTATGTATTTGCCAGAAAATGTGGCATCTAGGGAGATCAGGAAATGCAATGACTGTGCCAGAATGTGGCACCCTCGGCTTCAGTTTGGCGTGTCAGCTACTGGCTGTGACTGTTGGCTAATCCTGCTCAGTGGCCTTGTTAATTCCCCTTCCAGTAGAAATTTCTTGTGGTTAATATCAGCACTACCATGTAGCAAGCATCATGCTGGCTTTTACATTTAATCTTCAAAACAACCATGTGAGGTAGGTGAGGAAACCAAGGCTCTCATAAATCCACTGGCTTGCACACACATGGTAATTGTCATCCAAAAGATTAAATATTACTCAGAACGATGACCATAGTCACTGCATTGACATTCCAAGACAGCAATATAAATCAATTTCATGAAAAGAGAGCCTATTTTTGGTTGTGTAAAGGAACCAACAACCAGTCAAGGATGGAGTCTGAGAAATTAAATTGCTCTGCATAATAAAGTAACAGAAATGTTTGGGTTGCCTGCTGGTGGCTTTAGCAGAGGACAGAATTTCTGGAAGTCTGAGAAAGGAATAGAATGGAGAGTCTTTTGTAGGCGGAGTAGGCTGGTCACCTGGTGGCAAGTCAGAGACTGAGGAAGAAAAAGACCCTCTTTTGATTGCAAATTCTCTGTGTATTTCTAGGGACAGAGGAAGCTGTATTCAATTCAAAGCTGGTTTCTACACTGTGTGGGATTACCCTTCCTCTAGTCAAAACTTCCTCAAACCTTGTTACATTTGAGAGTCTTGTGTTGATAGCACTTTGGTTGTGGCCCATGTTTGGGGTAAAGGGAAGAAGAGAAAGAATAGCAGTTCCTTCAGAGAAGATATGAGTGGAGACTGAGAATCAATCTGGGAGCAAGAATTGGGAGGGAGGAGAAATGGGAAAATGTGTGTCCCTCCTCCTAGAATCCTCCGAAATACTGAGGAGGTGCTGAACTTCTCTCAGCACGTGTGTCATATTATTTAGCTCGTGAAATAAAGGCTAATCCCAGAAAGTGGGTAATATGGTTCGGCTGTGTTCCCACCCAAATCTCATCTTGAATTGTAGTTCCCATAATCCCCACGTGTCAGGGGAGGGAGCAGGTGGAGATAATTGAATCATGGGGGCGGGGCTCCCCATGATTAAATTGGGAAGACCATGATAGAGATAATTGAATCTCTACCATGGGAGGGACCAGGTGGAGATAAGTGAATCATTGGGGCAGGTTCCCTCTTGTTCTGGTTACCGAGTTCTCAGAAGATCTGATGGTTTATAAGGGGCTTTTCCCCCTTTTGCTCCAAACTTCTCCTTGCTGCTGCCATGTGAAGAAGGACGTGTTTGCTTCCCCTTTGGCCATGATTGTAAGTTTCTTTATGCCTCCCCAGCACTGTGGAACCATGAGTTAATTAAATTCCTTTCCTTTATAAATTACCTAGTCTCTGGCTAGGCATGGTGGCTCACACCTATAATCCTAGCACTTTGAGAGGCTGAGGCAGGCAGGTTGCCTGAGCTCAGGAGTTCGAGACCAGCCTGGGCAACATGGTGAGACACTGTTTCTACTAAAAATACAAAAAATTAGTCAGGTATGGTGGTGCGCGTCTGTAGTCCCAGGTACTTGGGAGGCTGAGGTATGAGAATCGCTTGAACCCAGGAGGCGGAGGTTGCAGTGAGCTGAGCTCACCACACTGCATACCAGCTTGGGCGACAGAACAAGACTCTGTCTCAAAAATAAACAAATAAAAATAAATAACCAGTCTCAGGTATGTCCTTATAGCATCATAAGAATGAAATAATACGGTGAGAGTCTTGACGCTTTTTGATATTATTGAGTGACAGTGAAGATTTGGGGCCCAGATGTGCCTGGCTCCAAAGCCCAGCTCCTTTCTGGTTGCTCACTGCTTTGCACTGTGTTGACAGCACTACAACTAATCCAATTGCACTAGTCTCAGATGCTCTGTGTTGATATCCCAGGCAGAGTGTACCCAACAGTGGAGACTGTCTTTCCCCTCCCAGCATATAAGCATTCTTGGTCTTTTATACACCACTCCAGTGTCAGTTTTTATTAGAACAACTTCCTGTTGTCAAAGGAATTTTTATTGGAGTGTCAGGAAAACCTGAAGAAAGAGTCATAGCTTAATAGTCATAAACTTTTCAGATGATCTGAAAGTAGGTTTATTAGCTGAAAGTGCATTTCTTGTCTGTGAGAAAGGCCTCCTTTACCATTGAGTTTGTTCCGTTATATTTCTAGTAGAACCCCTACATCTCAGTCAAATATGAACTGATGCTGTGCTGTATAAAGGGGATAGACCAAGAGGATGGCAATGACTTGACTGATGAGAGTATCATGTGGATAACAAATAATTTTCCTAATACTAGGATTGATAACAAATATGAGCTGGATACTATGAAGTAATGTCACACCTTCATTTTCTTAATAAATATCTCTTACATAGCAATGTTTCTAAGGCAATGTCATTGTAACCCTTTCTTTAATTTTACAGATATATTTTAGACTACATGTTGTCCAAGGGACTATTACAGTTATCTCTCATTTATTTCATATTTATGTGGAAATAATACCTTTTTACAGCCCAGTTGTGAGATAGAAACAAGCAAGGTGCATAAATAGTCAAAACAGATACAACTCAAGCTTTTACTTTATGTGACAGCTCAGAGGGAAACTCAAATACATGTTGGTTGAATAAACAAATGAATGAGTGAATGAATAAGCTTACTTAAGAATTTATTTTAAAGAGAATTCTAATAAACTTGGATATTTATTTTTTCCAGTCAATGGGAAACTAGAAGAAACCCTTTACAAGGAATCAAAGAAATTAATACAGTCAGACTGTTAGGGACAAATATATTGATAAATGGAGTGGCAGGGTGGGGCAGTGGGCAGCTAGAACCTGATGCTGAAAAACTAGAAAATGCAGACATAAGAATGGAGAAAGGCACAGCTATCTGAGATTACTACTAAGTATAGTGCAGTGCTTCTCAAAGTGTGGTCCCTGGACCAGCAGCATCAGAATCACTTCAGAATTTAGAAATACAGATACTCAGGCCTCATTCCATACTTACTGAATCATGAACTCTGAGAGTGGGGCTCCTCAATCCATTTTAACAAGTCCTTCAGGTGATTCTCATGGCTACTACTGTGTGAGAGCCACTGGTCCAGTGACATAAAACATTCTAGATCTGGGAGCATCACTGCATTTCAGTAGGGTGAAATGAGTTTTTGTGACTTCGATCAGAGTGGAAAAGTAACTTTGTATGGAATAGCCAATCTGAGAACACAGGAAAGTTACTGTTGAGTGACCATACATCTTGTTTTCTGGGACAGTCCTGGTTTAGATACATTGCCCTGGCAATTATAAATAGCATCCCTTTTTTGTCTTGAAAGTGTTCCCTTTTGTTTGATAAGTTATATGGTCACTCAATTAGAAGTGTTAGGAAGATTATATTCAAAATCATTAAAATCATGATTTATACTGGAATTTAAAAGAAATAGTTATTTGGTAACTTCCTACCCCTCATGCCTGGATAATGATAGATAATGAGGTTTTAGTATCTTCATACATTTTTGCCCAGAATTATAACCAATGTTCTTTGGTTAAAGGTGAATTTTCACCATTCTTCTCCAAGCCAGGTTTTAGGCTGTTCTTATCCTTTGTTGAACAGGACCTAGACGAAACCACCATGGTACTCATGCAGTATCCCAGTATTCAAACCTATTGTCAGTGATAGAGAAAAACTAATAATCAGAACCGTAAATTCCAGATCCCCACATAGGCATACTTTCTTCCAAATAAATGCAGTCAATTAACTCTCTTGTCTTAGTTCTTCAATCTTTAGTTTCCTCCTCAAATCTGCTCAGATAGATTCTTCCTAATGTCAAAATAAAAGATGGACCTGGTTAAGATGGGATTGCTTCACTCAATTAGCTATTAAAATTTATTTATTTTAGTGCAATTTGTATAGATAGAAGGGTGGAAGTTTGAGAAGATCAAGTTCAATTCTTTCACTTTACAGATGTGGAAACTGAGGCATAGAAGGGTTAAGTGACTTGCCCATGGCCACACACATGGTTATTTGAAGAAATGAGATAAGAACCCAGGTCTCCCGACATGATTTCTTCTCTTACTCTTACTTGGATGCCCAAAGGAGTGGGGGAGCAATTCTATGGTTACCTCAATTCTGGCTTAGAATGTGAAATGGGCGTAAAATATTGAAAGTGAAGATTGAGGAACAGCTTTTATGGGTAAAGATGTGGGAAGACTTTTCTGAAGGCTCTTTTGGAATGATAAAAGTGGAAACACCATTATATAGAAACTTATTTTTAGTAAAAATTAAAAAAAATCTGTTACTGTTTTAACAGAATATACTATGTAGTGCAGTAGCCTTCCATGTTCAAGTGAAACAATAGAATAAGTTTCTTTATGCACATTTTTTACATCTCCCTTTATAGTAACAGGAATCCTATTTTAGTCAAATTTTTTTTTTCAGATGAATGAGCAACTCTTCCCACTTCAGGTGAAAGAAAGGCTGCCCATTTCATAGTCAGTGCTGCCAAGGAGGTTCTGAGAAAGCAAGATGGTTTGGTACTTAACAATAGTGATGCCAAATAGCAGAATTTCTGGGTTTCCTCCATCAGCCACTGGGTCTGGGAGGATGGGCAGCTGTTCCTCAAGAGAGCTGTCACTTTGGGTATTTCTCTTCCCCAAAGGTAGGAATAGACAGCGCAAGGGCATCATTCTGCACTAATAGAAAACAAATGGGAGCAAGGATTGGGATAAAAATATGGTTAAAGTGTGAAGTTCCTTTTTAAAAAGAATTTTTTCATTTTAGGTTCACGGGGTACATGTGCAGGTTTGTTACATGGGCGTATTGGCTGATACCAGGGTTTGGGCTTCCAGTGAACCTATCACACAAATAGCAAACATAGTATCTAACAGGAAGTTAGTCAGTCCTTCCTCCACTTTCACTCTTCCCCGCTTTTGGCATCTCCAATATCTGTTTTTTCCATCTTTATGTCCATGAGTACTCATTGTTTAGCTCCCATTTATAAGTGAGAACATGTGGTATTTGGTTTTCTGTTTCTGCATTAATTCACTTAGAATAATGACCTCTAGCTGCATCCATGTTGCTCCAAAGGACATGATTTCATTCTTTTTTTGGTGGCTGTGTAGTATTCCATGGTGTACACACACCATGCTTCCTTATCTAGTCCACTGTTGATGGACACTTAGGTTGATTCCATGACTTTGCTATTATTAACAGTGCTTCAATAAACATAAATGCAGTTCTTTTTGATCAAATCATTTATTTTCCTTTGGATAGATTCCCCAGTAGTAGGATTGCTGGGTTAAATATTAATTCTAATTTTAGAATTTATTTGTTCTAAAAATAGAATTAACATTCTATTTAGTGTTAAATAGAATGTTTACATTCATTCTTTACGAAATCTTCATACTATTTTCCATAAGGATTGGGCTAATTTCCATTCCCACCAACAGTCTACAAGCTTTCCCTTTTATCCATGTCCTTGCCAACATCTGCTTTTGTTTGACTTTTTAATAGTAGCCATTCTGACTGGTATGAAATGTATCTCATTGTGGTTTTAATTTGCATTTCTCTGACAATTAGTGATGTGGAGCATTTTTTCATGTTTGTTGGACACTTGTATGTATTCTTTTGAGAACTGTCTTTTCATGTTCCTTGCTCACTTTTTAAAAAATGGGGTTGATTTTTTCTTAAGTTACATATTGATTCTGGATATTGATATTTTATCAGATGCATAGTTTGCAAATATTTTCTTAACGTGTGGATTTCTGTATAGCAACATTTTCTATTTAGTTCTCTGAGAAAATATAGGTGTTGGGTTGAAATTTAATGTATTATAAAATGTATATCCACATTAATGGATGAAAAGTATAATTATTAAAGGGCTAATACTTGATTAAGTCTTAAAACATCAACCACCTAACAAAGTATATTTAAATAATCATTTAATAGTAAGGGAGAGAAATGTTTCTTTCAAGGAAGTACATTTTTCAACTGACTTTTTTCAATAGAATGATCACCAGTTAAAGTGTATTCTATTTATTACTCTATGCTATTTTTATAAATTCTTGTAAGTACCACAGCAATATAAGCAGCTATGTTTTTTAGCATATGTTCAGTTGAAGACAAATTTTGCATTTGCAAAGAAATTGAGAGCTCATTTATTCAACATCTTCTTATAGAAAACAAAACAATCACCAAGGCCCAAAAGGGTTGAGATTTACTTGTCCAATGTTGGACAGATCAAGAGAGAACTGGGATACGTCCTAAGTTTGTGGCACCCAAAAACATAAATGGAATTTTATTCCTAACCTGGATTGCTACAGTTTCTTTTGTTCCCATTGTTTTTATTTCCAAAAATTAAGAATAAGAATTTATTTAAATTTAACCATAATTTCTCTATTTAAAATACAATATAGAGAAGAATATGAAAACAAGAGTAATTAACAAGAAGAAAGACAGTGAAAAGGCAGGAGAACCAAGAATTTCTCAGGATCTAGGTTATTGGCAACAATATAAAGAGATTTCTCATTTCTCTCATAAAAATTCTTTAATTGTATGAAGTATAGGGGAAAATAGTGAAGATTAGTTCTTGTAGCTACAAATGTTGAAGCAGCCCAAAAAACATTTTTTAAAGATCAGCAAATAGTAAAAAAGAAGCCAGGATGGTACAAGCAGTAAGAGAAAGAAAGCAGTCCCTAGTGTCCAATCTGGTAAGGAAAAAGTCAAAGGACAAGAAACTGTCTCTTCAAGGCATCATTCGCCATTGAAAGGTCATTTCTCATTGAAATAAACTTAAAAAGGAAACGAAAAGAAAACCCTAAGATGTAATATTTATGGCTTAAAAAATACCCTAAAATGTGAATTTAATTTTGCTCAGGAGGAGAAAGGCAGTTTTTAGGAGAAATATTTAAAATAGTCCCAAAGTAATAGAAAATTACTCAAAATAAAGATAACTTATGAATCAATATCATGCATATAAACTTTATATTGCTGACATATCATATATTATGAAACCATCATAAAAATAGCAAAACGGTAACGAAGGAAGAGTAGCTTATGTCCATGTTTTGTATTCTTCAGTTTGATGGAGATAAATGAACAAAGAATTGAATTATATGTACCAAAAACCAATCTGAAGAAGACTTAGAAATGTAATAAATCAATCAGTATGCTTTCAGTTATATCTGCAATATCAACCAAGTCTGTTTCCAACAAAGAAAATCAAATAGCCTGTTTTAAAACATTTATAATACTTAGTGAATGGCTAATGTATATTTAGTATTTATTATATATATTGAACATTTATGATGTATTTATCAAATGCATTGTGATTTATGTTTTGAATGGATTATCTCATTCAATCCTTCCAACAATTCTTTGAGATAGATACTATTATCATTATTATCCCTATTTTGTTAATGAGGAAACTGAGCCCCAGAGAGCTTCCCTAACTTGTCTAAAGATGACACAACTCACAGTAGTAAACTTGGAATTTGAACTAAGTAGCCTGACTCAAGAGTCTAAATGTTGAGCCATTGTTCTATCAATGCTTTGCTAAGTGATTCCTATACAATGGTGAATAAAACACACGTATGCCCTGGCCTCCTGAAGCTTAAAGTCTAACAGATTTTTTTTTTAATTGTAAAGGTTGGAGCAGAAATATTGAATTAGATTTGCCCTTTAGACAAAGAGTAAAAATTAAAGCATGGCTCCCTTATAGGCATTTTTTGTATTAAGTAGAGTGGAGACTATTTCAAACTTCATGGAAAGGACAAGTATTAACCCTGATGTCAGCAGAAAAACAAAACCACCCCAAAAACAAGGAAAAAAAATCAATAGTCTACAATCTATAAAGTCCAGGGAACTCATGCAGATACAAGTGGTCAACACATTAGTATTCAAGGAGATGTCTGAGATGGGTATCAGTGAATTACTTCTACTGTGGTGTACTGAACTGCAAGGGATGCTAGCTGGAGATTATATTGTCAGACAGGTACCTTAAGTGAGGCCAGCTGACCTCAGCTGAACTGGCCATACCTGCTGTGTGGAAAAAATCCAAACTGCTTTTCCTCTGCTCTCACACCACAACAGTGAACACAAATGACATCTGTAACCAAATGTGTGTGGGTTTTCCCATATACACCAAGCAAGCAATGCTGCAGTAGACACCAGCTGAAAGTCCTCCAGCCCAATTTAACTCAACTAGTGATGCTGTCTACCTGGAGGTAGTGTCAGATCCCACAGGTTGAGGGTTCAATCCCATAAAACTGTCCCTTCTCCACTTCTGATACCTTGCAAGCCCAGGTTGTTTCACATGTGCTTCTGACTGATCAGCTATAAATTGGGGTTCCCACAACCCCTTTTGGGGTTCAATTAATTTGCTAGAATGGCTCACAGAACTCAGGAAAACACTTATGTTTACCAGTTTATTATAAAGGATACTACAAAGGATACAGGTGAAGAGATGCAGGGCAGAGCTTCCGTGCCCTCTCAGGTTGCGCCAACATCCAGGAACTTCCACGTGTTCAGCTTTCTGGAAGCTCTCCATACCTCTTCCTCTTGAGTCGTTTATGGAGACTTCATTGGATGGGCATGAGTGAAGCATGGACGCCCGTGCAGAAATGTAACTGCACAAAAAGAGTGATCTAATCTAATAGGCCGAGTGGGGAAGCCCAGCAAGGTCTGTCTGTTCACATTCTTCTTGGGCTCTCTGTGCAGCATTCCTTTCTCCAGGGCACGGGGCAGGACCCCTTCCAAAATGGGGATCCTATGACCTACCATCAGACAACATACATTATGGCCAGTTCCAAGACAGAAAGGCAGGGCAAGATTTGAGTGTATTTTTAGTGTCTGTGGCCTCCCTTGGGGATAAAGGGAGCAGGCGAAAGGAGGGCAGGAGAAGGTCAGAGAGAGTTTCTGTTTGCTGAGATTCGCTTCTGAGACCTAATGCACTCCAACATTATAACAGAAGATGCCTCCCGCCTTTATCTCTCTGAAGCTGTTCTAAAGCTGCTTCAGGAACCAAGGACAGAAGCCTGAATACTTCAACCAAAGATATGCTTATTGTTTTAGTCACTTAGGAAATACCGAGGGCTACGGGAGTTATGAGGAGCCAGAAATGTGGATGAAAACTAGTATACTATAGCTATGCCAGTACCACACCTCCCCACCGTCTTTCCTGCTGGGTTCCCTCCCTGAAGTCTCTGTCTTTACCTCCCAGGCACTGGCAGAAAGACTTCTTTGGAAGACGCCGAACTTTCTCGCAGGCCGTTGTCCTGTCTCCTCAGGCCTCCCACCAGCCAAACTGGCTTCTTAAAAGGAAAACGATACTAATTTGTTAAAGGTAAGAGACAAACCTAAGGGAACTTAGTGATCTGGTAGACACTCAAATATATTAGAAGCTTTGAGTCATCTTCTTCTCATACTTAATTTGACTAAAATGCAATTAGTGTGGAATAAATGCCAAGATGTGGTGATATATATTTTAGCCTCACTTCTCTGAAGCGCTTTCATTGGATTAAAATGCTTTGCTGAAGTATTGAGAATCCTAGTTCTTAAGAGCTGGGAGCATTTATTTTCTGTTAGTTGTTTTAGATTATCCAGATAAATTTAGCACTTAATGCTATTTGCTTGGGCAATTGTAATTTACTTCTAAATGTGCTGTGCTTTGTTGGTATCAGGAAAAGCAAAGGGGCAATAATTATCCTCAAAGTGTGAAGCAGACACTAATCATAATTAAGGGCATTTTATTTTTAATTAAGAGGGAGATGGTGAAGAGTGTCTTATATATAATGGGTTCTCATTTGTTGATTTAGATTGATGGAATTTACATGCCAAAAGAAGAGACTACAACCCAAAGAATTATGCTTACACCAATGCCCTTAAATCTTCTGATATCCAATTAATATGCCCCAGAAACACTGGTCTTATGAGCTCAGAGCACACTGCCAGTCTCAGATAATTTCCTTTATGAAGCTGTTTTGGCTGGTGATTTTCATGATCTATGGCTGGAAGATACCTTATTATCCACTTGACTGTATAGAGAAAATAACAAATATAAAACTTTATATTTTACTAAATTAACTTCTGACCTTTATCAGCATTGATATAAATGTTTTATGTAGCTGTCCTTGATTTCTTTTTATTTTAAAGTTTTCCCTAAGTTACATGATCCTGTTATGTGGTATATATCGTTCTGAAAAATGGCCAATTTATTTATATATTTTTAGAGACAGGATCACACTATGTTGCCCAGGCTGGTCTCAAACCCCTGGTCTCAAGTGATCCTCCTGCCTAAGTCTTCCAAGAAGCCAAGACTGTAGGCACAAACTACCGTGTCTAACTTAAGTGTCCAATATTTTTTTAAGAAAGTAGAGCTTAAGTAAATTAATTACAAATTTTAAACAGCATGTACATTATATTTTGCAGTTACTTTTATGAACATCATTTTGTATGCATGTTGTCATTTACAATATTAGTATAGTTTACATATTTGTAATTTTATTGAAAATGCTGTATTTGGCTGGTTGATATATCATTATTTATTTAATCATCTTCCTCCATCTCATGTTAAAGCACAGCTGTGTTGTGCAGATTTGGTGAAAAGAATGATGACCATCACCACTAAAAATACTGTGTATCATGTTTTATTTTGAATTATATACTTGAACATTTTCCCATTATGACCTAAAAAGTAGAGCCACTCTGTATAGATCTTTGGCAAGGGAAAATAGAATGCTTCTATGTGCTCCTTTAAAGAAGAAAGGTCTTGTTTCAAATTATAAAACATGGACATGAGTGGTATAATAGTATTACAGATAAAAAGAAGTGAAGGATAAAAGTACAATAAAACTCTTGGGACTGTTTCGCAAAAGGAAACTATCACACACACACTTGTAAAATCAAACTGGGGAACTTGAAGGTCTTAAAGTGGAAGTCTGTGGAATTTATACACTCTTTAGAGAAAGATACAGCTTATTTATCTTCCTTGAAATGTATTTGAAATTTCTTGATGGTCTATGGTAAGGAGAGAAAAGATTTCAAAGAAGATGAAAATTATTTGGGAATTTTTACCATTGAGAAATACTTCATTCATTGCAAGTATGGACATACATTTTAATTCCACATGGGTTTGTTTCATTAATTCTCTTTATTTTGGCACCCATTCATACTGTCTTTGTGTTGTTTCATAGAACTATGACATAGTTCCATTTTATATTAAGGGGTAAGTACTGTCCTGTGCTTGAATAAATGAAATACCTCAGGGGCAGAAAGGAGACTTTTGCTGGTTAAAATAACGACTATTGCCAGGTCAGTTCTTAGCTGTGAAATCAACAAAGCTGGTTGCTTCCTTTTGAACTGAGATACCTGCCATCCTATCAATCAAAGGCTAAGATGTAACCAGAAGGAGACCCGTGAGAGAGATCACCGTATGTCCAGGAGAAAGGAAATACTTGCTTGTCCCCCATACCAAGTATCAGCTTTCACGCCTGGTCATTGTGGCATCAAGGACTGGGAGAGGCTAACCTTTTGATATAAAACAATCCCATATTCCATTATATTAATTTGTTCATTAATGTTCAAAACCTTCTCCAATTTTGAACTCATTAAATTATTGTTGGTATTAGTTACCCACTTTCTGACCAAACTCTTACTGTTAAAAAATAAACAGCTTCTAGAACTTTCCTGTTTGGAGGAAAGACCATCATTCTCCAGTAAGAGTCAAGAGTGAGTGAGGCCCAGGGGCCTTGGGGGAGAGGTTGTTGGGGAGATGTTGGTCAAAGGGTACAAAGTTTCACTTCTGCAAAATGAATAACTTCTGAAAACCTAATGTACAGCATGGTGACTATAGTCAATAACAAAATATTATATACTTGAAATTTGCTAAGAGAGTGGATCTTAAGTGTTTTCACCACATACACACAGAAAATAGTAACTGTGAAGGGGAAGGAGGTGTTAATTAGCTCAGTTGTGGTCATCATTTCACAATGCATGTATATATCGAAACATCAGCCTGTACCTGCTAAATATATGATTTTCATTTATCCAGTACACCTGAAAAAAAATGAGGCCTAGGGACTCAGAATAAGCCCATCCATTCCTGTACTAGCAGACCTCCATCTGCAGGAGTCAAGAAGGGACTCCATTTTCTTTTACCCTCTTTCTATCCTTATAGTCTTGCCACAATCCCAGTCTCACCACTCTCTGCCTTATGACCTGTAGACTGCATGCATTAGAACCACCTTTGGGGGCTTTTCCAGACAAATGCCCAGGCCCTTCTCCAGACCATTGGCAGAATTTCTAGGGAGGGGTCTCTGGTATCTACATTTTTACCAAGCTCCCCGGGTGATTTTTTGGCCCACTGTGGTTTCAGAACCATTGTCCCAGAGTCTGAAACACAGAAAATTTGCAGATTTCTCCTTGTAAGTGTATAGTAATTTAAAGTTTGCAAAGCACTTTTATACGTCATCTCATTAGATCCCTAGGACCATCAAAGGAGATAAAGCAGGTATTGACATTTTTTAAAATAAATGAGATAATGGGTATCTGGAATGTCCAATGCCCTGGTCTAGCCATAGCTGAACTAAGTAATTAGGTTTTCTTAACACAGCATGCTGCCTCCAGATAATATAGACCCTAGAATGAAGAGATTTATGTTTACTCTTCTTACATTATTTCATTTATTCTCCCCAATAAACCGGTGAGGTAGATAAGGCAAATGTTATCAAACCTTTATCTGAGAGAAGAGAAAACTGAGACTCAGGGAGTTGAAGTGTATTGCCCAAAGTCATAAGCTGGAAAGTGGCAGAACCTGAAACTCAGGTTTTTCCAAGTACAGATGCTGCCTGCCCTCTACTTTTTACTGCTACTCAAGTGGCCAATAAATGAAGAATTTGCAATGATGTATAAATATTTTAAGATTTTTCATTGCTTAATATTTAATGAAGATTGCTTATACCATAAAACATTTCCTATACATGTTTGACATTCTCACTTAGCAAATAAAATCTTTTCCTGAGTCTATCACACTATTTTTATAACTAGGCCTCGTAAAACTTTTTATGAGATAATTGCTTTAATAATTATTCTATTGAAGGTCATGGTAGCTTTTGAAATGTAATCACCAAATCCAGTTATCATTTCTCAGTTCTTATCCTCCTCTTCTCTCTACAGCATTTGACACTGTTGAGCATCCCCTTTCTTCCTGAAAACTTTCTTTCTGTGAAGTGACGTGCTTATTATTCTGAGCTCTCCAACAATACTTTGCATCAACCCTTTCCATTTTCCTTCTACATCCAAGCTTTGTCTGTAGTTGCCTTCCTTTTGCCTTCATGGATTTTCCCCTGGAAATACATACATATACATTCAACAATTAGAATTGTTTTGATGGCTCTCAAATATAGGTTTAACTTTTCCTTCAAGTCCAGATTTACTCAGACTGCTGAATATAACATACACTAACTAAATATTTCTTAAATTAAATTTCTATCTGTTAAACATCTAATTTCTTCAGCAAATATTTACAGTGAGCTTTCTATGTGCCAGGCAATGTTCTAGAAGCTTGGGATACATCAGTTACCCAACAAAGTTACCACCCACATGAACCTTACTATTTATTTATTTATTTCTACTTGATGAAAATTGTATATATTATGTACATTGAGATGTTCTGAAATATGTATATACATTGTGAAGTGGGAAATTGAGCTAACATATGCTTTACCTCACATACTATTTTTTGTGGTGAGAACACTTAATCCCTACTCTCTTAGTGATTTTCAGCAACACAATGCACTGCCATTAACTATAGTCACCATGTTGTACCATAGATCTCTTGAATTTATTCCTCCTAATTGAAGTTTTGTATCCTTTGACCAATATCTCCCCAAACCCCGTGACCCTCCAGCCACTACCAGCCCCTGGTAACTCTCATTCTACTCTGTTTCCATGAATTCAACTTTTCAAGTTGACTCTGTCCTCCAGCGCCATCCATTTTGTTGCAAATGATATGATTGTCTTCATTTTAAGAAGTGAATAGTATTCTTTTGTGTATATATGATACATTTTCTTCACCTACTAATCCACTGATGGACATGTAGGTTGATTTCATATCTTGGCAATTGTGAACAATGCTGCAATGAACACGAGAATGCAGATATGTCTTTGACACACTGATTTCATTTCCTTTGGATGTATACCCAGAAATGGGATTGCTGGAACTTCCTTTTTAGTGGCAGAAGACAGACAAGAAACCATAAACAGAAAAAAATGTAATAATTAGATTTTATGTGAGAAAAAGTATGAAAAAGAAAAGAAAAGAAACTGGATGAAGAAGATCAAGAGTGCAGTTAGCAGAGGTGGTGATGGGAGGGGAGTTCTAGTTGCTGTTTTCTGTAGAGTGGTTATGGTTGGCCTTGCTGAGAAGAGAACACCTGTGAAAGTCTTAAAGGTTGTTAAGGAGTCTGGCCTGCAGATATCCTGAGGAAATGCATTTTGGGTAGAGAATTGGCTATTGCAAAGACCTTAAGCCACAAGTGTGCCTAGTGTATTCAAGGAATAGTGGTAGGGAAGAATCAGAGAAAAAATGAGAGGTCAGATTATGTAGGGTCTTGGCAGCCCTTGTAAAGACTGACTTTTACACTATGTGAAATGGGGAGCTATTGGAAGTTTTGAGCATAGGCATGATATGAGGTATTTTACATCTTTAAAAGATCATTCTGGTTACTGTGCTGAGAATAGGCTCTACAGTGATAAGAGTAGAACTGGAGAGAGCAATTCAAAAGCTATTGTAAGTTTGGCATGGTCAGTCATTCCTGTAATCCCAGCACTTTGGGAAGCTGATGTGGGGGGATTGCTTGAGCCCAGGAGTTCCAGACCAGCCTGGGCAACATGATAAGACCCCCATCTCTAAAAAAACACCATGTTTTTTCTAATTAGCCAGATGTGGTGACATGTATCTGTGGTCCCAGCTACCTGGGAGGCCGAGGTGGAAAGATCGCTTGGGCCTTGAAGTTGGAGGCTACAGTGAGCCATGATCACATCACTGTACTCCAGTATGGGTGAACAGAAGGAGACCCTGTGGTTAAGAAAAAAAAAAAAATGGAAAAAGCTATTATAGTAATCTGGGCAAGACATAAGAGTGACTTGTACCAGAGTGGTAGTAATAGAGTTGGTGAGAGTTGAACAGTTTCTAAATATACTTTGAAGATAGAGCCATTGTAATTTCCTGATGCATTAGATGTGCTTAGCCTGAGAAATTAGGATGGTGTTGCCATCAATTGAGATTGGGAAAGCTGCAGGTAAAAAGATTAGATGGAAAAGGTCAGAAGGTCAGATTTTGACATGTTAAAAAGCAACTATTTCTCCTCTAGCCCTTAGAACATATATCACTTTTTATTAAATATTTATGTGTGGGTCTTAGCTCCCTTTCTAGAATGTATGTTCTGTGAGGGCAAAGATCAGGTATAATTCATTTCTATGTCCACTTAGCCCGTAGGACAGTTCTCTGCATTTTGAAGTGCTCAGAATGTCTATGCTGAATTGAATTATTGGTTCCTTTTGTTGCATTTTTCTGCTTTAAAGTTGAAATTATTGCCTTCAACACTTTTCACTTTTTATCTTCTTAGTTGTTTGTTTACTTGGTTTGGATTATTGTTGTGATTTATTATTATTCTCTCTAGTAAGAATAAATCACAAGAATAATCCAAAACATGAAAAAACAATGCCTTGGCTGAAATAAATACAATCCCTCTTTATCAAGCCTACCACAGTAAAACAGAAGGGTTACCTCTAATTCAAGTTGACCGCCTGTTTTCCAAACTGAAATGTTTTTCAATCATTAGATATAGGAATTATGTTGATAGTATTTTTTTTTTTTTGGACAAGGATTGAAAAGCACAGGCAAAAAGCAAAAATAGACAAATGGAATTTGATAAAAAAGCTTCTGCACAGAAAAAAAAAAATCCAGAAGAAAAAGAAACCTACAGGAGAAAATGTTTCCAAACAATACATCTGTTAAGGAGTTATCCAGAATATATAAGGAACTCAACTCAATAACGAAAAAACAAATAATCTAATTTTAAAATAGGCTGAAGTCCTAAATCAACATCTCTCAAAAGAAGACATACAAATGGCCAACAGATATGTGAAAAATGCTCAGTATCACTCATCAGTAGGGAGATGCAAATCAAAACCACAATAGATATCACCTCACTCTGGTTAGAAAGGTTATCATCAAAAAGACAAAATGTGACAAATGCCGGTGAGGACGAAGAGAAAGGGGAACTCTTATACGCTGTTGGTGGAAATGCAAATTAGTACAGAAACTATGGAAAACAGTCTGAAGGTTTCTCAAAAATATAAAAATAGAAGTATCATACAATCCAGTAATCTCACTACTGGGTATGTATACAAAAAGAACAAAATCAGTATGCCAAAGAGATCTCTGCCATAAACTCCCTTGTTTATTGCAGCACTGTTCACAATAGCCAAGCTATGGAATCAACCCAAGTGTCTATCAACAGGTGTATAGATAAAGAAACTGTGGTACGTATAGACAATGGAATACTATTCAGCCATAAAAAGGAGAAAATCCTGCCATTAGCAGCAACATTGATGGAACTGGAGGACATTATGTGAGCCAAGCACAGAAAGACAAATACCACATGATTTCACTCATGTGCAGTATCTTAAAAAACTGATCTTATAGAAGTAGAGAGTAGAATAGTGGTTACCAGAAGCTAGGAAAGGAGCAAGGAATAGGGATGGAGAAGATTAGTTTAACAGGTACAGGTCTAAGTTAGCTAGAAGGAAAAAATTCTGGTATGCTGTTGTGTAGAGGAGAGATTATAGTTTAACAATACTGTATATGTCATAGTAGCCAGAAGAGAGGATTTTGAATGTTCTCACCACAAAGAAACCATAAATGTTTGAGATGGTGGAAATGCCAAATACCCTGATTTGATCATCACACAAAGTATATATGTATCTAAACAACTCACTGTACTTCATAATTGTACATATGTACAATTATGATGTGTTAATTTAAAATAGTTGTACTAATATAAAAGCAATTATCTTTACTGTTCTCAGTTAGTTCAACGTATTAGCTATTCTCTCTTCGCCTTTATCTCCTTATTGATCTCATCTCTTTTTACTGTCAAATCAATTTAGTTGAGCAAGTCAATGAAAAATAGTTGCTTCAAAATTATTTGCAGTTGTATCATAAATAGAGATTGTTGGAATACATTTAAAATAAATATTTTTAAATCAAAGTCAGGTTGGTCAATATTTGAGCAAAATTATGGAATGCCAATTTTGTCATCTTGCATTTACAGATTCAAGCTGGGAATTTCAGGATGTGAGCCTGGCAAATAATTAGCAAAAATCTAATCACATCCCAAAAGCTTTTTTCTTGTGATGGCATATGCCAATTTGACATATCAAAACTATCTTTTGTTCACTGGCTCACTGAAAAATTCATGCAAATAAAGTAATATTTCTATCTTAGCTGACTCTTAAAAGGGAACAGTATCCTCTCAGGCAATGAGTATATGAGTATTGGTATTTATACATCATTTATTTTCCAACAAAAGTTATTTTGTTGTCTTTCAATTTTCACCAAGAACCCAGACTAGTGAAGTCAGTTGTGACTGTACATACTTCACATTCAGCAAATATTTACTATATGCTTCTAATATGGTGAGTACTAGCTTGGTGCTCTCGTATGTTAACTCATTTGATTTTCACAATAATCTGGAAGGTGGTCATTCCTATTTCCATTTTTCAGATAGGGAAATTGCAGTCTAGATAGGTTAAAATTATATTCCAAAAATTTGACACACTAGTGTTATATGTAAATTTTCAGTGCCATGAAAGAAGTAACACTTGAACATAAATTTCCTCAGCAAGGCAATTTACTTCTATAGAAGGGTGAGGCTCACAGATGGAACAATGGCGAGCACACACCTGGACAAGGGAGGGGAAGGGGTTCTTATTCCTGATGGAGGCAGCCCCTACTGCTGTGTTGTTCCCCTATTGGCTAGGGTTAGACCGCACAGTCTAGGCTAATTCCGATTGGCTATTTTAAAGAGAGCAGGGGTACGAGCCAGAGTGATGGGGTGGGTAATCTGGTGGGAAGGACAGTTACAGGATAGGTCAGAACAGGTAACCAGGGGTCAAAGCAGGTGACCAGAGCAGTTGACTGTGATGAATCAGGATGGAGCAGAGGACTGGGAGAACAGATGTAAACTGCTGATTAGAACTGATGGAAAAGATTGTTTACCAAAACTACAAGAAAGTTAAACTTTAAAATGGAGAATTAAAGAATAAGAGAGCTGAACATAGATAAATGAACGAGAGTAAGTAAGGGTAAAAGCTGAATTCGGACAAAGCTCTTCTAATGCCAAGCCTGTGTTTATCTTGCTACATTGTGCTGTATATGAAATTCATTCTACATGTTAGCAATATTAAAGGTTTTTCATATCATCTTAAAATTCAAACAAAAATAAAACAGCTTTTAAGAGGTTTTTCTCATAAAGCTAACAAAAGGTTGTTATAAAAATCTGACAGCTCAAAATAGTATGATGTAAGAAGTCCTCTGTGCCCCACATCAGAGGAAGCCTCTAACAAGCTGGTGTGCTTCTTTCCAGATGCCTCCGAGACACACATGGGTTATGTATATATTTCTATGTGCATTAGTCATAGTTTTGTAGAGAAATAGAGCCATCGGTTTAATTTTTTTTAACTTTACAAATTTTAAAGTTTAAAACATTTTTGAAATTTTAAAAAGTTTTTAAAATTTCTAGTATTTTGATTGGGATCACATTGACTTAATGGAGTCATTAACTAGAAATGGCACCAATTCAATATCGAATCTCCCCATCCAGGCATTTTTCGTTTACTCAAGTCTTTCTCCATGCCCCACGATAGAGTTTTAAACCTTTCTTCATATAGCTCTTGGATTTATCTTAACCTTGTTCACTTCTTTTTTATTTTTTGGTTATTTTTAATATGACTGTTTCTATTTTATAATCTTTTTTTTTTTTTGTAGAAAGGAAAACTATTGATTGACTTGAGTAGTTATATTGCTGACTCCCTTACTGGCTTTTCTTATTATTTCTATACTTTTTCCTCTGGAGTTTTTTAAGTACACATGGTATCAATAAATCATGAAAAATTTGCCTCTTCTTTCCAACATTTATGCATATATTATTTCATTTTCTTATGTAAATGCATTGGCTCGCTCATGTAGATACTTTTAAGTAGCCATTCCCTTATTGGCCTCTATGCCTTGTTCTTGACATGCACAGCATTGCTTCTGTTATTGCTGCACTGTGAAGGATATTACTGGCTTTGGGGCGTATATATACATTATCACATCATGCTAAGGAATTATCCATCTCTATCTACAAAGATTTTTAAATTTTAAATTAGGGAAGAATGTTGAATTTGTTGCATGCCTTGTGAGTATTACTGTGTAAAATTTGAGCAATTAATAAGGCATAATATTTTAATAAATTTCCTAATGTCAAAGTATTATGCCACCGTGGAGATGATTCTCAATGTGTTCTGGTGTATTCTTTTTTAATGTACCAATAATTTCTAATTTGCAAATTCATTTATTAATACCAGTAGGCTATTACAATGTAAATATCAATTTGTAGCTTGCTTTTTTTTACTCAACAATGTTTTGGTAAACATTTTCATATAAAAATATCAATCCATCCCTTTCTTTTTGACTGCTACATAGAATTTTATAAATAAATCTCAATTTTTATCATCATTTTTATCTTGAAGAGCATTCATAATTCTCTTTTCACTTTTTTGTAATTATTAACCCTTGCTGCTATTTCTAACAATGCTGCAATAGAATACTTATATATAGCTCCTAGGATTTGTGCAGTGTTACATGGAAAAGATATCTAGAAGTAGAATTGTAGAGTCATAAATTATGTGCATTTAATTAGATGTTGCCAAGTTGGCCTATTAAGTGGCTGAATAACTCATGCTGCCATAAGTAATGACTGTGACGTCCATTTCTCATCTCCATACTAATAGCTGATGCTAACCAAAGCTAACCAAACTACTTTATATTTCATTACTCCCTGTGAATAATTTTTTTTTTTTTTTTTTGAGACAGAATTTCACTCTTTTGTCAGGCTGGAATATAGTGGTGCGATCTCAACTCACTGCAGCCTCCGACTCCCTGGTTCAAGTGATTCTCCTGCCACAGCCTCCTGAGTAGCTGGGATTATAGGCATACGCCACCATGCCCAGCTAATTTTTTGTAATTTTAGTAGAGATGAGGTTTCACTGTGTTGGCCAGGATAGTCTCAATCTCTTGACCTCATAATCTGCCTGCCTCAGCCTCCCAAAGTGCTGGGATTACAGGCATGAGCCACTGTGCCCGGCCAAATAATTTTTTAAAACTGTATTTTAGTGGTGTTTAAATTCTTATTTTTTTCTTTTTGCTAGTGAGATTTCACTTTTGCAAATTTCTTTTAAATATTCTTTTCCTAATTTTCTATTGAATTATTTGTCTTTTTCTTATCAATTTGAATAGTTCTTTATCATTTCTGTATTTTAATCTGCCTGGTATATATTTTGCAAATACTTTTCACTGTTTTGTTTTTTAAACTTTAACTTCATTTATGGTTCCCTTTGTTGTATATTATTTAAAATTTTGTGTGATTAAACTTACCGGTCTTTCATTTAATAGTTTTTTCCTACATAATATTAGAAGTTTTCTCTATCTTTAAAGTAATAAACCTATTCTACCCTATTTGACATCTTTTCTTAATATTGATTTCTAATACAATAAATATGAACAGATACAACAGACAGAAACAAAAGCGCTTTTGGATCTTCGCTAGTTTTTAAGTGCAGAAGGTTTCTGCTGGAGAGAGGACATCTGCCAGGACAGACAGCTCTGAGACAAGGATGCTCCTCTTTGGCAGATCCCAAACTGAAACCAGAGGGGAAGGGAGCTGTTGATGAGGTCCATGCAGGTCCCACACCCCTGCCAAGAGGAGTTTGGACACGGATGGAGAGTAAATATTCCAGGGGCAGACAGAAGATACCTAGAAAGTCATCTTTCTACTAGTTGTAGCCATTTTCTTACTTCTTGTATCCTTTAGATAAAGAAAATAGAATTTTTCTTTCTGTCAACCATTTGAAAAATACCTATGAACTAAGCCCTTTAGGCTCAGTTGTTGACATATTAAAGAGAAAATAAAAGCCTGTAAAATATTCTTAAAATAAGTGCTCTGGCAAGCAAAACTATTTTTCTGGTATGCAACTCTATTTTGCACATCAGCTGCTAAAAAGTAAACTGATCTTTTTCTTTCTATTTCTTCTGTAACAATTTCTAGTCTTCCCTGGCTCTCTAGGCAGTATAAAGAAAAGCTTAAAATATTTATGTATTAATTCATTAGATATATCAATAATAAAACCATTACATGTTAACATGAACACTATTTTTTTTTTTACAAAAGTTGTTTTTCCAAACAAAAAAACTAAAAGATTGGGATTGTTTTGTAATTTTGCTTTACTGTCTAACTTATAAAAGACAGCTAGGTTCTCATATCTGCTTCTGCATTCAATCTTTTGTGATATTACATGTGCTGCAGCCTCTGGAAAACTCCCCTGCACTCTTAGGAAAGACTAAAAGTAAAAAAGGCAAATGACATCTTAGTATTATTATAAAAATAGTTTTGACCTTGCAGATCCCTGAAAGAGTCTCAAGTTGCCAGACCACATTCTGAGAGTTACTGCTCTAAACTTTGTCATACCTTTGAAAGTAATTAAACATATCAAATCTTTTTTTTTTTTTTTGATGTATGTATTTCCTGCTGTGATCCTGACTGATAAGCCCATCCTGTCTGGATACTAAGGGACAGACAGTCTTAGGGGATGGAGGGAAGGTGAGGGATGGGGGTTGAGGGGTGCACAGCATGAAGAGAAAGAGAAAGAAGAACAAGGATTCCAATTATCTATTCCACCAGGACACAGCAGCTACAAACCAATTTAGGATGTAACCACTTGACCAAAAACTAGGTGGTGCTCTGTGGCTGGCAGGAAGAGCCCCTAACATTGAATGTTTAGATTTCCTGAGCCGACCTCATTTCTAATGTTATGGATGGTGAACTGAGAACTAGTAGGTCTGGGTGACCTTGCAGCAGAGGCTCAGTTATAGGTAAGTGCCGGGGGTGGGAGGGGCAGGGGCAAAATAAGGCAAATGACAGATGTCCGTGGTGACAGACAGGTGGAGCAAACGGGAGGTTGAATCATCTAGAAGTACCTGGGCTCTGATCAAGGTGAGAGACCAGATCCTGTGAGTGCAGACTTGCCTGTGAATGCTAGCAGGCAAACTGGGTGGACAAGGAACGTCTCCTCCAGACCAGTGGAGGCAAATGGCACGGTCCTCCTCAGACTTAGACTCTTTCCTATTTCCATGAGGATATGAAAGTCATGTCCTTTCTCTACCCACCCACATACCTTCTTAGAAAGAGAAAGCTATCTGAGAGACAAACATTTTTTCCTGCAAACCAAAAGTATCTGAGACAGGTTTCAATCAACTTAGAAGTTAATTTTGCCAAGGTTAAGGACCTGCCAATGACATGGCCTCAGCATGTCCTGAAAACATGTGCTTAAGGTGGTTGGGCGACAGCTTAATTTTATATGTTTTAGGCAGACATAGACATCAATCAATACGTATAAGATGTACATTGGTTTGGTCTGGAAAGGGGAGCTTTCCAGGTAATAGGTGGGTTCAAAGATTTTCTGATTGGCAGTTGATTGAAAGAGTTTATCTAGAGATGTGGAATCAATAGAAGGGAGTGTCTTTGTTAAGATAAAGGGTTGTTGACTGCGTGCAGTGACTCACACTTCTAATCCCAGCACTTTGGTGAGCAGATGGATCATTTGAGACCAGGAGTTCAAGACCAGCCTGGCCAACATAGTGAAACTCTGTCCCTACAAAAAATACAAAAATTAGCCAGGCATGGTAGTGCACACCTGTGGTTCTAGCTACTTGGGAGGCTAAGGCATGAGAATTACCTGAACCTGGGAGGCAGAGGTTGCAGTGAGCAGAGATGGTGCAATTGCACTCCAGTCTGGGCAACAGAGCAAGACTCTGTCTCAAAAAAAAAAAAAAAAAAAAAAGAGAGAGAGAAAGGAAAAGGAAAAGAAAAAAGAGAAAAAGGGAAAGAGTCCTAGAGATCAAGGATTTTATTATGCAGATGTAGCCTCCAGGTAACAGGCTTCAGAGAAAATAGATTGTCTTAAGATCTCTTTTTTAATGTTAATGCTAGTCAATTGTGCCTGAATTCCAAAGGGAGGAGGATATCATGAGGCATATCTGATCACCCATTTCTATCATGGTCTGAACTTGTGTTTCAGGTTAACTTTGAAATGCCCTTAGCCAGCAAGAGGGATCCATTCAGTTGGTTGGGGAGCTTAGAATTTTATTTTTGGTTTAGGGTCCCAAGAAGATACTAGGCATTTCCTAAAGAGACTTTCTAAATGTTTAAATCTTAATTGTCGTTAAAATTTAGTTGGATATTTTGTTAATTTTTCTCCACTAACCTCTGGTTGGGTGGGGTTACTCTAAAGGAAAACCAGACTCACTACAGAGAACATAAAGGAGCTATATATTTTTTTACACATCTGCACAAAAATTAGCAGGACTGATTTTTGATCCCAATACACTGCTATTTGCAATATGAAACTGTCCCCACAGGTCTTGCCATATATTCAATATCATTCATTAATGCTCAGAGGTCTTATTTATAGATAATAGTCCCCATAAATGGTGAGTACAATTTTGTTTGTTCATAGCAGCAACTTTATTGCCTAAAATTAGTTTCTCAACTGAATGCTGACAGAAAAGTGCAGAGTGCCCATGTGCTCTGTCTAGCCAGAGTCAAGGATATAAAATTCCAGACCTGATGTCTTTGGAGTTCAGGCTATCATCTGATGTAGCCTCACAGAGACTAGCAATTCTCTGTCTCCGCGTGGTTAAATTGCTATTGGATCCAATCTGCCAAATTATAGAATCGAATGAAAAACAGATCTGCTAACCCTGGGAGTGGTGGGGAGTAAGGATGGCTTAAGCCTAAGGTCTCCTAAAAGATGGTACTACCTGTAAATACCTCACTGGTCCCGCCACTAACGTCGTACGGGCTCTAGAGAACTTGGTTTCCTAGTTGCTCTATCAAAGTTGGAAAACAGTGTCTGTAATGTCTATAAACCCTTATGGCCAGAATTTAGAGATTTAACTGTAGATGAAGGCAGAAGCTGAGATTGAGAATGAACCTAGGAGATGGACTTATAAGCTAATCAGGATCTGAGAAAACTTTTTAGCCGATAACATTTTATCAAAGGTAATTTTCTGCAGAAAAGATATTTGTACTTCATTCTATTTTTCCAAGAATATTTGTACACATTTTGCTAGTCTAGCTTTCTATTTTCTCTTGTATTTTCTAGGCAAGTATTTTTAAAATAGGGTTTGCTAGAAGGCAGCTACATTTTTAGGCACTGGTTGGAAATCAATAACATATGTATTTAAAGTATGTATTTAACTAGTTTTATCCCACTTAGAAAAAAAATGTGTAAATTAGGGGATTGGATTTCAAATAAACAGAAAAACCAATTGCAATCTGGACAGAAAACAACAGGTTAAGAGAAAATGAAGGAATAGTATGATTTTAAGCAGCAAAATAGCCAGATTTTGCAAAATAACACAGCAAAGGAGAAAGGTCTACTCTATTATTTGGGTCAGTTTCTCAGTGTCCTTATTATTTATTAATATTTGTCTGTATTAATTCTGTTACTTGTAATACTGAGTCAGTTCCTCTGAGTTTAAAACCCCATTGTGAATGAGGCAACCTAGGGAGATAAAGCCTTTCTCTTGGTCTCAATGAGAATATGTTCACCAGGATGCTTTGGAATCTAAGAAACTTGTGGTAAGCAGATTTCTAAAGCTGTCCCCTTAATATTCCTGTCCTCTAGTTAATCAGATGCTAGTATAAAGAAAGCTGTGAAGGGACATTGTGGATATAATTGTTTCCTAATCAGTTGAACTCAGTATAAAGACATTGTCCTGGATTATCCAAGTGGACCCAATATAATTCCATGAACCCCTAACTAGAAGAAGGCAGAAGAGCCAGTAAGAGAGAAGAGGCAGGAAGGGAGGCCTGCGAGGTTGAAGTGTGAGGACTCCATCTACAATTGTCAGGTTTGAAGATGAGAAAGCCACAAGCCAAGAAATGTGGGCAGTCTCTAGAAGCTAAAAGTGTGGAACAAGGAAATGGAAATTCAATCCTACAAGGGCAAAGAACAATTCAGCTAACAATCTGAATGAGCCTGGAAGCAGATTTGTCTCCAGAGCCTCCAGGAAGGAACACAGCCCTGCCAACACTTGGATTTCAGTCTTGTGAGACCTGAGGCCAACGACTTCTGACTTCTGACCCACAGACACTGTGAGAGAATACATGTTTGTTTTTTTTAAGTTGGACATTATATTTTAGAGTAGTTTTAGGTTCACAGCAAAATTACACAGAAGATACAGAGATTTTCCGTATACCTCTTGCCTCCACACATGCATAGCCTCTCCAGTTATCAACATTCTGAACCACAGTAATACATTTGTTACAATTGATGACTCTATACTGACATGTCACTATCACCCAGAGTCCCTAGTTTACATTGGGGTTTACTCTTGGTGTTGCATATTCTTTGGGTTTAGACAAATGTCTCATGACATACATCTACCATTATAGTACCAAACAGAGTAGTTTCACGGCCCTGAGGGTTGTTTTAAGTAGCTAAGTTTGTGACCATTTGTTTTGACAGCAATAGAAAACAACTATAAAGTTGGCCGGGCACAGTGGCTCATGCCTGTAATCCCAGCACTTTGGGAGGTGGAGGTGGGTGGACCACCTGAGTTCAGGCGTTTGAGACCAGCCTGGCCAACATGGTGAAATTCCATCTCTACTAAAAATACAAAAAAAAAAAAAAAGGAAAACAAATATAAAGTCGACAAAAATTTACTACAAATCTAGATAAAGTCACGTTCTAATAATTAATAAGTACAAAATAGGATCTGAGTTGAGGAAAGTCTCAGGGTGGATTAATTTTGAAGCACAATGACATCATCATGAACTCCTATTATTTCCATCTCTCTTCTCTGCCTACTGTGGTGTTTACTTTGTCCTCAGATTCCTAACAAGATGGCTACAGTAGTTCCAGGCATTGTATCAAACATGCAGATAAAGAAAAGAGATCATCTCTTTTGTGCCACTTCTTTTTTTTTCCTTTGGGATGGAGTTTCCCTCTTGTAGCCCAGGCTGGAATGCAGTGGTGTGATCTTGGCTCACTGCACCCTCTGCCTCCTGGGTTCAAGCGATTCTCCTGCCTCAGCCTCCAGAGTAGCTGGGACTACAAGCATGTGCCACCATACCCTGCTAATTTTGTATTTTTAGTAGAGATGGGGTTTCTCCATGTTGGTCAGGCTGGTCTGGAACTACCAACCTCAGGTGATCAACCTGCCTCGGCCTCCCAAAGTGTTGGGATTACAGGCATGAGCCACCACACCAGGTCATGCTTCTTCTTTATGAGTGAATAACTCCCTCAAATGACTACTCCTCAGTGTCTGAGTTGCTTGTTGTCCTCCAATATTCATATTCCCTTTTTTCCTCAAAAACAAACCCCAAATTCTTGGCTGGACACATGACTGCTCAGGATAAAGATGTTGTTTCAGTTGATTTTGAAATCATGGGTAAGCATGGCCATGTGCCTGAGTCCTAAGCCCTGAGATACAAGAAGACTTGCAGAGTAACTTAAAGAAGGGGGCACTCTCTTGGCCTGGCACGGTGGTTCATGTCTGTAATCCCAGCACATTGGAAGCCGAGGTGGGTGGATCACGAGGTCAAGAGATCGAGACCATCCTGGCCAACATAGTGAAACCCCCGTCTCTACTAAAAATACAAAAATTAGCCAGGCATGGTGATGCGTGCCTGTAGTCCCAGCTACTCAGGAGGTTGAGGCAGAAGAATCACTTGAACCCGCGAGGCGGCGGTTGCAGTGAGCCGAGATCACATCACCGCACTTCAGCCTAGTGACAGAGCGAGACTCCATCTCAAAAGAAAAAAGCAGGGGGACTCTCTTCTTCACTTTTTCTTCTTCTTTGCTGGCTGGCTAGAGCTCCACCGATGATCTTGGAGCATGAGGTGACTTTCTTTGGGAATGTGTGGTGGGGCAACAAAACAGAAGGAATACCATACTAGGTCTGGGCAATGACCTTCAGACTTCTTTAACATGTTTAAAGTTTTTGTGTTTACTCATGGGGGGACCCAGTCCCAGTTAATACACCCTCTAATTAATAGTTTCCTGATTGGTCACATATCTGACAAAAAGGATGGGATGGCCATGATCAGTGGAGACTAACTTTCCAGGTTGTAATGTATGCTGAGGAGTCTACCCTATTGTCTATTCTAGGAAGTCAGTGAACTACATCAAGGAAGTAAATCATAGATTAATACTCTGGCTCTTAAGGGGCCTCACTATTAGGGAATAGATTGTAGGTGCTGAGATAAACATTGTCTTTATAATTCCCTATAAAGGCATTATATGATTCAAAGGACTCTTGCTGGAGAACATTACTTTTATTCTCATAGAGTGGTCAAGTTGGGAACCTCACTAGCTAGGAATTAAATTGCCCATCTTAATGTGTCTTAGTGTGGATTCCCTCAGAAGCTGACTTAGTGACAAGGAATCAAATGCCAAGCAATCTATTTGGGAAGTGCAGGGACCAGCTTTAGTGGAATGAAGCAAGTTGGACAGGGAAGGAAAGGAAGCTGATAGAGGGCATGTTACCAAGCCAGCGACCAGGAGGTGCTGGACCTAGGGGACATACAGAATCCTTGCCTCTTTCTCATTACATCTGGTCCCCTCATTGGGCACGAGGGAGCTAGAGATACCTCAGTTCTCATCACCACTCATTGGTTGAAAGCTGTTCCAGGCACTTGGGGGAAAGGATGCAGTTTGAAGCCAGCCCTGAAGCAGAAAGATGCAGATATTCATACTGGAGTGCTGGGTCCTGAGAGATAGGAGTAGGGGGCTGGCCTCTGCCACATGGTATACATTCAAAGGTGATTATTATGTGACCATGTCGTGCTACTGGCCTTTTTGTACACCATTGAAAGTAGAAACTCAGATCAGGAATGAGTAGATGGATTATATCATATATTGGAGAATTGTTTCAGAGGTTTACACAATTTTTAAGCTGAAAAAGACCTTAGAGGATAACTAGTTCTATTTTTTCATTTTCCTAACAAGAAACTGAGGCCTCCAAAGCTTCTTGTAGTTACAGAGAACTTGGGTGCAAAACCAAGGCAAACACCCCTGTCTTCTGACTTTTACAGCACAGAATTGGCATCAAGGCTTGGGTTGGAAGAAGCTTTTGCTCTCTTCTGGTCTCCATTTAACTCCTTTCTCTCTTCTTTGACATGGACAACTGATCACAAAAAACAAGGTTTTTTTTAAATGCAAATGTAGTTTCAAGTCCCCTCTCTCTCCTTTTAGTCACAGGAACATGCTTAAGTCTCTCCTACATAGAAATAGAACTCTAGAATTTAAAGAAAAACACTTTGATTTAAAAGAAAATGTGAAATGGCTTAGGTTAAGCCGAAGAAATAGAAATATCTCCTCTGAAGTTACTTAAACATCCAACCGAATTTGAGAGCTCTACTGGGATATTTTTCAAGAAAGAAATGACAAAAACTAGTTTATAACGGGAATAGGAATTCATTCTCTTGAGTTAATCATGTAGTTAGCAGTCAGCTCAATATGGTGAATTGTGATGACTGAGTTCTTGGTTTTGAATGGTTCAAAATGCTTCCTTCCACATAGGCAGGGTTTTTCTAAGTAAGATGGAACAAATCAGTGTGGTAGGTCTTCTTGTTTTCGGTTACAAAGTGATGATAATGTCACTCTTTTGGACAGGCTTTACCTGTCAAAAATGCTGCTGACATTTGTCTTTGAATTGGGTCCTTGTGAGATGGGTTAGGTGAATAGATATTATTATCCCATTTCAGAGACTGGAAGAGAACAGGAAGGCCTGAGGATATCTGGCCCAGTGCTGGGAGCTGGGACAGCGGCCAGAGCGACACTGACAATGGGGCTCCTGAAATGCCATTTAATTGGCCTTTAACTCGATTAGTTCCAGAAATGTTGTTTTTGTGCTTTCATTTACATCCTTAATCTCACTGAGTGGAAGTTGTGGTCCTGTCCAAGACTGTCTTATTGCTCACCTAAGGCAAGGGCATAGATCAGTTCTTCTTTTGGGGCTTCTTTCCATTATTTATTCTATTTGTGCATATATTTTAAGATTAAAGAAGCCATGTGGCTTTGGAATCCCATGGACCTGGCTTCTACTGTTGGATCTGCTAATTACTCAATGAATGACCATGTAAGTCACGTAATATGCCTCAGAGTTGATTTCTTCATCTATGAAATGGGATTGCAATGAGAACTGTGTATGACAAATAATGCAAACAATTTAACATAATGCTTGAGTACCCCATGTTCAAACTATGGTAAATCTTCTCAGCTCTATCTTTAATTTTATGTATTTATTTATTTCTGAGATGGGGTCTTGCTCTGTCACCCATGCTGCAGTGCAGTCACACAATCATAACTGACTATAGCCTCCAATTCCTGGGATCAAATGATCTTCCCTCCTTAGCCTCTCAAATAGCTACCATGCCCAGCTGTCAGTTCTATCTTCAAAACATGCTGTATCTAGAATATCACTATAGTCACCACTTCTTGCCTACCACCTCAGTGGAAGCCACCATTGTCCCTTGTGTATGGCTCCTATCTAAACCCTGTTTCCAGAATTGGCTCCTATCTAAACTCCATTCTCATCCATGCCCCTCCACTCTATTGTCAACAAAGAGGCCAGAATGATCCTTTTAAAATGCAATTTGACTATTTAAAAAACTCTACTCAAAGCCCTCCAATAGCTTTCCATTTTCCAAGTCCAAAGTCTTTACTGTCGCCTACAGAATCCTACATCATCTGGCCCTGAGCTCCCCTGCAATATTTTCTCTTCTCATACCCCTCTTGCTCTCTTTCTTCCAGTTACTTTGCCCTCCTTACCATTGTTGAAGCTGACAGTGTTCCTGTTCAGCCTCTTTGCACTTCGTGTTTCCTGTTTCTGGAAAAGATTTTCCTCAGATTCGCTATTTGGCTCCTTCCCTCATTTCCTTTGGGTTTCTGCTCAAATATTGACTTATACATCACCTCAGCCTCCTCAATATCAGTGTTCGAAGCATATTTAATATTAATCTAAGCAATAAATGCTCTATCAATATTCGAGACAGTAAACTGTAATAAAAAAATAGCTAACATTTATTAAAGTCTTGCTACATGGCATGAATTTTGCTTTCCCTTGCTGGTGCCAATCCATCTTCTTGTTATACCCTGCCAGCACTAGATTTTACCTCATATGCCTCCAAGAAGTCCTCCTTGATTAGTCAAGCCAGAAGTAATTCTTCACTTCCTCAGTGATTAATTTGTACCATTAACTTTCTGCTTGTGTTGTAGTTTTTATATAAGTATCTTCTCTTAAATATAATAAGACATTTGAAAGAAGAGACCTTATCTAGTGTAGCTTTATACGATACACAATCTGTAGGAAAGTCTCATTTTATAATCCATTTCAGATATTTAGGAAAAGATTACATATGCTTTTTCAAGATGTGTAGATGAATTCATATTGATGGATAAGTGTTATTTGAGATTATAAATTCCAGAACTCAAAATCTCAGAGTATTTAAAGACAATTACATAGAAGAGAAAAATTATATTAAAAAGTCAATTAAATGTATTATTAAAGACAATATGAATTAAGGTTGAATTGTGTAGCCTTATCTCCAGTCTACCATTGTAACAAACTGGCAACAAAATATTTTTCCTTTGTTAGTGACAATAAGATTTCTGGGTAGTGCAGTTTCTTTTTGGGCTTTCAGAGTAGCTTTATATTCAGGTAATTTTTTTGTGGTCTTGGTGCTTTCAGCTTGATTGTCTGGTGTGGAAAAGACAGCTTGCCTTGGGCTGTTGAAAATGATCTCCATATTGATTTAATAAAGGACTGATGCAGGTTTGGAGCGAAAGCCTCCGAAGACGGTGTGTAGCTCACTTTGTAAAGCTAATACTCCCTTGAATGGCCAAGTCCTTAACAAAGGTTTCTACTTCTTTTAATGGAGGTTTTAGTTGTATAAAGCCCCATTAGTTCATAAATACCATAGAGAGAGGTAACTCTTAAAGCCACCAACTACATAGACTTAGCTATGATATTTATAATTTAGCTGAAAAGTTTTAACTGAAACTTTAAAAGGTTTACCTGAAACTTTTAAACTTACCTGTGACAAATAACGACTAACTCACAGAAATAAAATACAGAGAAAGAAAACTGGAGTGAAGAGGAAGGAAAAGCCAAATGCCATATCTTCTGCTTTCACCGAGATTAGGCACCTCCATAAAGGCAATGTGGTTGGCTTTTCTTATTCTGTGTGGAGAGAGCCTCACAGCCTCTGTGTTTACATTTGCAGTTGTGAGCGTGCCCTAATGTGGATTCTGCCTCACCAGTCCTAGACTTTTCCCTCATTTGCTTCTCAGAGGCTTCCTCAGGGATTAGGTGGGGTTGGCGAAAACAGAGCTACAGAGAAAGGGTGGTCCACTGTAGCTCTAAGACTGTTTCATTCAATGATTTGGGTTCCAAAGGAAAACTTTCAGCAGTACACTTTTTTAAAAAAAACATGCTTTATTTTTGTTTTGCTTTTATACTTTAAATTTTAAAATAATTATAGACTCACAGGAAGTTGCAAACATACTATATAGAGCTCCTGTGTGACCTTCACCCAATTTCCCCCAATGTTATTATCATACATACATAGCTACAGTTCAATATGAAAACCCAGGATATTGCCATTGGTACAACTCACTCACTTTATTCAGATTTCACCAGCTTTTATGTGCACTCATGCATGTACGTAGTTCTACGCAGTTTTATCCCGTGTATAACAGAGATTCATGTAACCACCACCACAATCTAAGTTTGTCTCACCATAACAGGTAAACTTCTTTATTCTGTTCCTTTACATTTGCCCCACCACTAACCCCTGGCAACCACAATCCATCTCTTCAATCTTGTCATTTCAATTTGTTATTTAAATGCAGCCCAATGTTTATCTACTAACATTGCTCTTTTTCCAAAGCATAGTATTCACGCACTTGGGAAATATTTGGTCTGCCAAACAACAATAATATCAACTATATACAGGCACTAAGCTGAGTCCTTTTTTCACTTAATCTTCAAAATAGCCTCTTGAGACTATTTGTTAATGCCTGGGATTAGTTTTAGTAAATCACATCACCCTCATGCTTAAAAAAATCTCTAATGGGCTGGCCTCGGTGGCTCACCCTTGTAATCTCAGCACTTTGGGAGGCTGAGAAACTCCTGTCTGAGTTCAGACAGGAGAAACCCTGTCTCTACTAAAAATACAAAATTAGCTAGGCGTAATGGCACATGCCTGTAATCCTAGCTACTCGGGAGGCTGAGGTAGGCGAATTGATTGAACCCCAAGGGTGGAGGGTGCAGTGAGCTGAGATCACAACATTGCACTCCAGCCTGGGTGACAGAGTGAAACTCCGTCCCAAAAACAAAAACAAAAACAAAAAAAAAACCTTTAGTGCCTCCTCATTTCATTTAGAGGAACCATGAACTCTCACTGCGGCTATAGGACCCACTCCATTAGGTGACCTTTTGTTTCACTGCATCTCTTACCAACCCCACCTACCTTGCTCTACTCTATTTGCAGTGATATCCATCTGTCCTTGAACATGCCTAGTCAAGCTGCTTCCTGCCTCAGGACCTCTGTATCTGCTGTTCCTTCTACCTAAAATTCTACAGTCAGATATCCTGGTTCTTTGTCCTCATTAAGTCTTAATTCAACTTTTATCTTCTCAGAGAGACTCTCCCTGTACACTTAATGTAAAAAAACCAAAAACCTCTCCATACAGGGTTGCCAAATTTGGCAAACAAAAACACAAGACACCCAGTTAAATTTAAATTTCAGATAAATAATACTATTTTGGTATAAGTATGTCCCATGCAATATTTGGGACATACATATACTAACATTCATTGTTTATCTGAAATTCAGTTTAATTTGTATCCTGCATTTCGTTTGGAAGCCCTTCCTCTAAAGCCACTCTGTTATGTGGTACCTTGCTTAACTGTTTCCATGGGACTTTTGAATATTAGAAATTCTTTTGTCTGACATCCCCTCCCAACCTTCACCCTCACAATAAGCTCCATGTGGGTGGGACCCCACCGCCTTGTTCACAGCTGCATCCCCAGAGCCTATCACAGTGCCTGGTACATAGTAGGTGCTTAATAAATGTTACAAAGGTAAGAAAAACAAAACAAAAAACTTAGGTTGGTAACACCTCCAAAGGATACTGCTAGCCAACAAGACTGATCAGTGTGCTGCTGCAGCTTAGGGAACTCTCCCATTTTCCACATTTAGGAGGACGAAAGAGGCATTGTGTTGCTGGCCTTTCAGAAGTCTCTTCTAGCAGAATGAGATCCTAGCTGAACAGCTTTGGGAGAAGCAAAGTCTGAATGAGCCAAAAGCCTTTTCCATTTGCCTTGCAACAAGCAAATGAAGTCACCAAAGAAAAATGCGCTTGAATGAAAAGAACAAGATTCTCTGTGTGCCGAATCGGATCAAAGGCAGTGCGCATCACCCATCTTCATCCACCGCAAACTCCCTGCAACTTAAGGGCTGGCTTTATCGTCAGACTCCGGAAATGCTAGATCCTGATCATAAGAGACCGGTGCACAGGCAAATAAAGAGAAGGGAGGGGTGGATGGGGATGAAGTCAAGACAGAAGAAATTAAACTCTCGTCTTGGACCCAGGGCGCGCAACGGGGCGGGGGCAGACGTGTTCAGCCTTAGAACTCCGTCAGGTTCATCGCTCAGTGTGGACACTCGGTGCCCCCACCCATCGAGGGCGCATAGTCTCCACACCAGCTCGCTTCATCGGACCCAGACGACTGCCAGCGCGTCCGGCGGCCAGCGCAGAGCAAGCCGAGTGGGCAACTGTGGCCCGATCCTAGGGAGCAAGCTGGCTTCGGGCCTTACCTAGCTCCACCCGGCTCCTACCGGCCCTCCCACCTAGGAGCTGGAGGATGGTCCCGGGGCGCCCCAGGGGGGCTGCTGGTCCCCGGAGCCTCCAGCCGGACGCGCAGTGTCGTGTGAGCCGCGTGCCCGCCCAGTTTGGAGGCAGCTGCCCCCGCCGCTGACAGGTGCTGCCCGGAGGGTGCCGGGTGCGGTCCCTGGCGCAGCTGGACGCGCACGCCCCGGTGCGTGCAGCTTCCCGAGCTCGGTCAGCGAGAAGAGGGAGCCAGGGCGCGGCCTGGGGGACGCCAGTGGATTGGAGCCGCGGAGCTTCGAGCGAGAAACTTTGCAGGCGCCGCGGCCGGGATTCGGTGACGGCTCCAGCTCACCCCAGCAGGTGCGGGAGGAAGAGGCGGCGCCAGAGTCCCGAGGCCGGAGTGCCTCGGCGGCGGCGGCGGCCGCTTCTTTCCCCCGAGCTGGCCTGAAGTCGCTGGGCACTCCCGGTTTCTGCTGCTGCGCCCGCCGCCGCCGCCACCGCCACCGCGGGGCCCCGGGAGGAGGCGCAGTCGGAGAGGGCGGAGGAGAAGCAGGAGGAGGAGGAGGAGGAGGAGGAGGGGAGAGGAGGAGCAGGGGGTGGAGGATGGAGCCCCGGGCTGCCGCGGCGGGCGAGACGGAGCCGGCGGCGGCGTCCTCCTCCTTCCAGGCCCGGCTCTGGAAGAACCTGCAACTGGGAGTGGGCAGGAGCAAGGTAGGCGGGGGCGGGGGTGGGCGCGCTGGGGGTCCCGAGCGCCGCACTGCGGACACCCCGTCGCCCTCCCCGCCACCCCCGGGGGGCACGCGGGGCGCACCGGCCGGCGGGAGTGGTGCAGGCAGCAGGTGGAGCGGCTTCAAGAAGCGGAAGCAAGTGCTGGACCGAGTCTTCTCCTCCTCGCAGCCCAACCTGTGCTGCTCCTCGCCGGAGCCCCTAGAGCCCGGCGGCGCCGCCGGCAGAGCCGAGCAGGGGTCCACGCTGCGCCGCCGGATCCGCGAGCATTTGCTCCCCGCCGGAAAGGGGCCGGTGGCGGCCGCGGGAGCAGCGGGAGGGACGCCTCCTGGCGGACGCTCCCCGGACTCGGCTCCCTCCTCTTCCTCCGCCTCTTCCTCCCTGTCCTCCTCGCCCCAGCCGCCGCCGAGGGGGGACCACGCCCGAGATGAGGGTGAACGGCGTCGGGGCCCCGGGGCGCATTTGTACCATCAGAAGAGCTCCTCTCTGCCGGGCACCGCCTGCCTGGAGCAGCTGCTGGAGCCGCCGCCGCCTCCGACAGAGCCAGCGCGGAGCCCCGCGGAATCTCGGGTCCCGGAGACAGGCGAGGAGCGCGGCAGCAGCCAGGTGAGTGCCGCTGGGCGCGGCCGGAGACCCGGTGCGCGTGGCCACGCCTCCCGCTTCAGGCGGTCACCACCCGGGGAGCGCGGGGCCGGGGACGGGGGGCAGGGGCCAGGACGCGGGAGAGAAAATGCTATTAATTCTAAGTAGATGAAGCAGTGGAAAGAAAACATCTCGCTCTAGTTTAGCAAAGATGAAAGAGTTCTGACCGGCACCCAGACTTTACTTTTGATAGAAATGATACCTGTCACCAGAAGCTTTCTGACTAGCCAATGAAAAGTTAGACCTAAAGTGGGTACTTTTTAGAGGTTTCCTGGAAGGAGATGTCCAGCCAAGTCTCATCTTGGCAAAAGAAAAAACTAACCCAGTAACTTAAAACAATTACAACCACGTGTGGTGGTGTGGAGGCAGCACCATTTGAAGCAAATGGCTGGCAGGAAGAAATAGAAACGTGGAGAGGTAATTTATGGCACCTGTGACGTCCTGTGCTAGGGAAAGCATCATCGCAGGACTGCTCACTTTCCGGCACCCCCTTTGTAAACCTTCCCGGCTGCAAGTGGGTCATTCATTGCCCTTAAAGTGGACAGCAGGAGCGTCTCCTCCCAGTTAGTCAAATGCATATAAGCCTTGAGAAATTTTAAGTCATCCGAAGCACTTGCTTTTAAAGTATGCTGCTTTATACTTCTTGTTAACTGCTGAGACAAAAGTCAAGGATTTTGTTAAGTGCTTTTATTAGAAATTTTATGTGTGGTACCCACAATGTGTCCCACTGAATTGGCTGTTTTTACCCCCTCAGCCTCGAAGAGGCACTGCTCTTTTTGTAAATGTTTATCAAATCATTTTAATTCTAGAAAATATTTTGGAAGTTTCACTCTGCCAGAGACCTAAAGAACATTTTTCTCCCAAAACATCTTAGTTTATTTAAACTTTCTCATTGTTTTGACTCTGATTAAATATGTTAGATGAATGACACTTACATTAAAACTTTAGTAGCAGATTAAAAGCTCAGCTACAAGGAAACATCAGGCTGTGTTTTGAAGGGTAAGATATGGGAATAGATAGGCTTTCAGTTGAAAGTTTTTATAGCTTGTGGACTGATTTCTTAGTATAGCTCCAGAAAATAAACCAGAATACGAGTATGTTTTGTTACCTAATAAACAAATTTGCTCGCAGTAAGCAAACACCTGATGATCCAGAAAAAGATTTTATTAGAAGAGTAGGTAGAAATAATAGTGACAAAAAGACTAAATACATTTACCTGTTATCTTGAAAGTGAACTGGATAGAACCCTTGTTTTTGCTTTTAAAAGTAAAGTGATAAATGGTTTTAGAAGAATGTTTTAAATTCAGTATAGATGAATACTATATATTAAATGAAGTATTTATTTTTGAGTGTGTATATAATCCTAATGTATAAGAATTTTAGAGTTGGGAAACTTTACTTTTTTTTTTTTTCTTTCACTTTCAAGGATGATAGAACAACAAATAGTAATTTAATTATTTTGGAAGGTATATATCATATTACTGTGAATGTTAACTTACTAAATCACATTGCAGTTCACTGAACCAAAATATTTTCAAAGCAAAAAATAGATAACTGAATTTTTATGCTCCTTTTTTGCCAAAAAGTTTTCAGAAACTATCAATCTTTAAAAAACGCTACTACTATGTAAGTATTAACATACAAAAGATACTGACTTATTCTGGAGAAGATGCTAAACTAACACTATTATGTATGCCTTCACTATATGCTGGGCATTTTATAGCCCTACATAGTTTAACCCTCACAGCAGACCAATGTGATACAAGTTCTTATTGTCATTTTATAGATTAGTAAACCAATGCTCACATAAGTTAAATAACCTTTCCAGGGTCATACGGTTAGCAGATGACAGAGAGAGGTTTTGTACTCAAGTCAGTCTCCAGAATCTTTTTTCATTATTCCAGCTACCTTTGACAACTTTTAGAACTTGTTGCATTTTTTTAGATGACTTTGGTCTTACTGATGAAACTAGAGCCTTGCAAGTTTACGTGTATTCCGGAGATTTTTCCCCATGCCTATATACAATCAATTCTATAATGGATTAGCTATATTAATTTGTAATTTGTTCTGTGATGGATTGTTGCATATATATTTTATCACATTTACAAATGACATTATTAATCATGATCTATAACTCTGAAGAAGCTTTTCATTATAGAGAATCAGCATTTCAACATAGACATAAGAGAAATTAAAAAGTTAAAATATCTTTCAAAAAATAGGAGAAAGATGGGATATAGGCAGACCGAATGATAAACTCTGAGGGACTTGCCCAATGCCAGACACAGTCCCAGAAAGAGATACCATTTTTGGTCCTCAGCGTCTGCTGCTCATGGGGCTTTGTTCTCTGAGAAGTGGAGAGTTTTCTCTGTACTGAATCAGCAATACAGCTTTCATGAGCACTCTCTCACGAATGTAAAAGAGAGGATTTCTCAGTCCTGGAAATACTCTCTGCCCACCTCAAAGGACCCGGCTCCCCTCAGAGTGGGGAAGAGGAAGACATGGAATTGGAACCTGGAACTGGAGGGGGATTCATTCAGCTGCCCAGGAGTCAGCTTAGCTTTGCAGCACCCTTTCAAGCTTCCTGAGTATCTCAGAGATCTTTCCTTACTCTCAGCATCTCATCTCTAAAGAGACCTGGGCATGGGGAAGGGGCGTGTAGCACATACAGATTTCACCTTTATTCACAGTTCACAAGCACAGTGCTCAAGAAAGAAATACAATAAAAGTCCTTAATACATCTTTAGAGTGCCTAGATGAAGAGACTTTTCTTTCAAGGCAGAAATAAAGTTTATTGCAAAAATAGGCAAATTGTTTAATTTTTCTCTTGTTCTCTGCTTGATCCTGGCATAAGCCATGTTCTCCAACACACTCTCCACGTCTCCACCCCGCCAGCACAGCATGAGGCCCCAACAACATATGTGCACGTACTCTGACAGTGGGTGGAGATGTTAAGCAAAAGCAAAGAAAAAAAATTGCTTTGCTTTGGACTGCTGGGGAAAGAGATTTTGGAGTCACTGATATATGTGAGTAAAAGTGAACAAACCAGGCTACTTTCCATGTGCCTGCTATTGTGTTTTCGTTAGCCAAATATACCTTTGGAATTTGTACTAACAGACTTAATAATGCCTTGCTGTTGGGCCATGTGCATTATTTCAAATGTTCTGTTTTGAGAATGAGAAAAAAAAGAACCCCCTTTCTTCCCACTGATTCTAGTTCACGTGTTGGGCCATATTGTCATACCAGATGCATTTCATTTTCTGCAACACAGTTGGAAAAGATGCTTTCTCAATTTGTGTGCATATCAAAAATATGCCAATTTTATGTATTCTGCCTTGATGAGTTACTAAAATTATGTTTTGCTAGGATCAGAAAGTCAGTATTTTACGATAAAGAGTGAGGAATGAATACGTTGCATTTTTTTAGTGTTTTAACAAAAGCATATAGTATTTATGAATGCTGAACTTTTATTTTCTTCTCTTTAAATTTGATAAAATTGCTTACACAAAGGAGAAATGATATTTTTGAAAAGAATTAGGAAAAGTATTCAGTATATGTTAAATATGTTTTGAAACATAGCAAGAGGAATCTATTCATTGGGATAAGATTCCTAAAACATATCTGTAATCCTTGATAAAAAATGGAAACTATTTTCTACGATTAAGTCTATTTGTGAAGTATATCTTGCTTTATTATCTGAGCTTTTAAATAAAGGCTGTATTTAACAAAATGATTCAAAAACATGACTTGGGTTGATTTTTGCAATTTTTCAGATGTTTTTACTATTACTTCAAAGAACACAACTTCATCTTAAGGAAGGCATAGATTTAAAAATATAATTCCTATTATAAATGACTAAAGTCACCAAAGAAAACTAATAACATCAAATTTGAGTCCCTAAAACAATGTTAGTAGCTTGATACTGGTCTAACTTTAGAAATGACCCCTTTCAGATTGAAAGTGAGAGAGAGTGAATGAGACCTTAGAACATTTTGGAGCAAGGTGTAAAGTGGAGTTTGATGTGTGATAGCATTCATGAAAAGTGCTGGGATCATCATTTATTCCAAAGAAAGGGAGTAAACAGAATGACATATTTCCCTTTAATTACTTGCTATAATAAATATCTGGCAAATTTGAGTTGAACTATGAGTCTTGCGTAAATGGGAAGTGTTAACATGTAGATGTTATGAGAGATTGGCTTAAAATACAGCAAGTGTTCAATAAAAATTAGCAATTGCTGTTGTGCTTGCTATTATTATTGGAGAGCATATTATAGTTTTGCAATTGCTGCTATTACAAATAAGTGTGGGGTTAAAAAAATTAACGGGGTGCTTTGCCAGTCCTTTTTATTTAATTTAGGATGTGAACTATGTTACTTGCAGTGGTAGAAAAAGTAGCTCGTGACTCATCAAGGTAGTATTGGTAACATTACAGTTTTGTACAGCAATGAAAAAAAATCTTACCTTATTTTTAGCAAGCATGTATGCATTATCATGAAGAATGAATATGTTATGTTGAGGGAAAAATGTGATTAGCAGATTCATTAAAAAATAGAACAAACATTTTTCCTCCTGTTTCTTTTACCTCATTGTTTGAAAATGATTTCACAAAATAAAGGTTAATTGATACCTAAAGGAAACATGTAATATTGTTTCTTTGATTATAATATTATTTAATTATTTACCAACCCTGGCTAGTGGCGTATAAATAATATGTCTGCATTAACTATAAGCATTGACAAAATCTGCAGGTTTAGAAGTTAGGTTCATATATATTTTTTCTTCTTGGTCTCTATCTGCTTGTAATATTGTAGCGGACATCTGCTTTAGGTAAACAGAAGATAGTTATTTGAAACAGAAAGTTCTTTGTTTTAATTTCTTTTTTCTATTGGAAAACTTACTAAAAATCACATATTTCCCTACCTCAGTAAGTCAAGCATCCTAAATAAAATCATTTCTTGATAACTGAGGGTCATTATTTGCATTCTGGGCTTTGTTGGTTGGTTGGTTTAATGTGAATGAAGTAGAAATTATCCTAGAACTTGCTTTATATAAACTTGAATGTTTTTATAAATTAGAATATAAACCATACCTGTTTTTGACATGTTTACCTTTCTGTAAAACTAATTATTGAATCAAAGAAGAGGGAACCTTTTCTCAAGTCATTTGTTCACTTAACAGTCTTAAAGTTTTTGTAAATTTTGATTTGTCGGCATCATTGAAGATATTGTTTTTCTCTGCATCATTAACTTTAGGTGCCATTTTAATTTCCTTTTCATCATCAACCTTTTCTTCTAACTCACACTGCTTTTTATGGATCAGCAGTGAGAAGTTCACTATCCCTAACAATTCAAAATTTTATCCGAATACATTTTCCCCTCAATATGTAGCAGTTTCTTATCATTAGAAACTTTTTTTTTTTCTGGCAGAATATCAGGCCACAATATCCCTAACGTCTCCAAATATTTGTATTTAACTGTAGTATGGGTGCAATACGGAAAACTATATTTGTAATATAATGAGATTTAAAAGTCCTGCCTACTACTTTCTTAAGAGGAGAGTTTTCTTCTCTTCAGTAAAGCCTTTTCGAGATACTTTATACCAGCCTTATTTCCCATTCTCTTGGGTCCTAGCCAATTTGGAAAATTACAACAAATGTAGACAAGTGGACCTCTGAACATTTTAGGATCATTGTATCCTCCTAATCCCACTGGGTTCATTTAGAGAGGCCCCTTCAGCATTAACAATCTGAACCTGTTTTGCTTAAGCCTGAGCTACCTTCACTTGCCTCGCCAGCTCTGATGGAGTGGAATTTGGCAAGCCTTAGTACAATAGACCTAGTGAATCCTCATTGTAAAACAGTTCAGGGGAAGACTACTCAATAAATGGTGGCTGAATGAATGAAGGGATAAATGGATGGGCTAGAACTGTTCAGAGATAAGGTCTCTGGAAAAGCTTCAAAATTGCCTTATGTTTGTGAAGTGATATTATTGCCTTCTTGATTCCAAGTCCTTTTAAGCCTGGCAGATGTATTTGATGTTCCCCTCTTCCCCTAGCTGGTAGCTTGGCTTTTGCTAGCCTAGACTGACTTTAATTTTGGTTCTTGGGCAGACAAGAAACAGAATTAAAGTCTGGTGAAGGGAGGATGTGGCACTTACTAAGTGGCTGCCATATTGGCTCCCATGGAGGATAGAAAAGCATCCTGTTTCTGAGGTCTCTGGGTCAGGGATGTTGGACTGGGTCAGTTCGTGGTATTGGACACTGACTCTGGGTATCCATTTGTTTGCACCCAAGTCTACCTTTCTGGCCTCTGACATTGCACCCACACATCTGGATTCTTGATTCCTGCCTACATATCCTCATTTAGCTATGCCTCTGAGTCTTGAATTCTGCTTGGATCTTGGCTCAAGATAGTTTCCTTCCTTATTCAGTGCTGCTTCTCCTCAACCCATCTCCTTGACCTGTTCTTTGTACCTAGCACTTCTCCTGTATCTCAGACCCATCATTTAAGAAAGTCTCTTATCTTTAATTTACTCCCAGCCATGACTCAGATTAAAAATCCCAATATTGACTGGTGGTGGCTCATGCCTGTAATCCCAGAATTTTGGGAGGCCCAGCTGGGTAGATCACCTGAGGTCAGGATTTCAAGATCAGCCTGGCCAACATGGTGAAACCCCGTCTCTACTAAGAATACAAAAATTAGCTGGGTGTGGTGGCAGGCGCCTGTAATCCCAGCTAACTGGGAGGCTGAGACAGGATAATCACTTGAACCCAGGAGGTGGAGGTTGCAGTGAGCTGAGATAGTGCCACTGCATTCCAGTCTAGGTGACAAGAATGAAACTCTGTCTCAAAAAAAAAAAAAAATGCCAATATTGGCAAAGAATCCTGTCTTCACTAGCCTGGTTCATTCTGTTGCCTCTTAAATACAAAGTGTGTAAAGTGGAGTTCAGACAGATGGCCAGGTAATATTTACAGTGACCCCCTCCTGTCTAATGCTGAGCCTTGTTATAAAACACCAAATCCTCCCTCCAGAAAATTTGCATTGCCCGTCAACTTTATTTGCTTACAAATGATGGTTTTCTCCCGTGATGGACTAGACTAGAGCTGATTTTTCACTGAGCACGGTTCATTGTCTCTGTGTCCTTGCCCCTTTCCCTCCTATTTTTAAACATCTCACATGCCTACTCTTTAACATACACACCCACTTTTTTAGTCCTGCCTGCTTTCTTCTTTCTCCTTAATATTCTCTGTCACCCCTACTTTCTCTGCTGGCAAGGTCTGATTCTATTAACTAACTATTTAGCATCCAGAGATGAGCTGTCCAATGTGGCAACCACTAGTCACATTTGGCTATGGGACTCTGGACACATGGCTAGTTAGAATTGAGAAGGGCTGTAAGTGTAAAATGCACACATGCACACTGAATTTTGAAGACTTGTACAAAGAAAAGAAAATGAAATATCTCATTATTAAACTTTGTATATTGATTGCATGTTGGGATAACATTTTGGACATATTAGATTAAATTAAATATAATATTAAAGTTAGTGTTACAGGTAGAATTACATATGTGGCTCATACTTGTATTTTTATTGGATAGCACTGATCTAAAGCAGGGATTTCAAACTCTAAACTCCAATGCCCACAGGGGCCACCAAAGTAAAGACAGGGAGCCCAGAGAGTTTGGTGGGGCCCATAGCGGACCAGGGAGCCCCTGCCCCTTGAAGGAGCAGCTGCTTCTCAGATGATTACTGGCACCCAGGAAAGAAACTGTGTTGCCAGAGCTTGTAGATTTTTTAATAGAAGCCAAATTCCAGATTTTTGCGTGAAGTCTTCAGATTCTGAATTTTTGTCAAATAAATCATATATTTTTAAAAGCGTCGTAGGTTAAATAAAATATAACTCTGGCCTGAATTTAGCTATCAGTTTGAACTCCTGACTCAGAGAGGTCGCATCTGATTGCTCCCTTTCCTGCTTCCCCTTCCCCCAAGTGCTGGGCAAGTGCTAGGCATGTGTTGTCTGGGGCCATACATGTAGACATCAATATGACATGTAGGTGTCAATACATTTTACAAACTAATAGGATGAGTTCACCAGCCGGGAGAAATGGGTGGTGGGATGAAGGTCAGAATGCAGTGGGTTGGGGGTTACGTGGAAATTGCGAAGGTGGGAGGAGAGTGGCCAAGCAATTTGGCTTTATACAGAGGATAAAAGAAAGCAGTAGTGGGAGAAAGAAAAAGTGTTGGAAACAGGTCATTGGAAGGTTTTTATAAATGGAGATACCCTGAGTGAGTTGATGGGACAGAACCTATGGAGAGGGAGAGGTCAAAGATAAATGAGAAAGGGGGTAATTTATGGAATAAGGTCCCTAAGTACCTGGGTTGGGGTGGGTCCCACAGGCCATGGGAGAGAGGTCTCCCTTAGCCTTCAGCCAGAAGAAGCACCCATCTGCCAGTGCACATGGAAGGAGACAGTGTGGACGTGGATGCAGGGAAGTCTATAGGCTTGGTGGCAACAGTTTGAGGGTGTTCTGTCTGGTGGCCACTTCCTTGTTTTGAAGTGTGATTAGGATTTGGACACAGGGAGATGGTGAAAGACTATTGCCTAAGCACAAAGGCAAATAAGCATCCTGTGTATACAAAAAATAGGAAGTCAGTAGTGGGACTAAAATCTAGAGTGTGGGCAGAGGGTTAGTGAGAACAAAGGTGAGAGTGAAGGTGTGGCCAGATATGAGGGCTGAGGTGTGTACTCTCCAACCCTGGAGGCAATGGAGCAGGGCAGTGACTGGGTCAACCTGAGCCTTAGGAGGGTGAAACTGGCATGGAAACAGGAGACCATGAAGAGGCCACAGTAGTCTCAGTGAGAGCCTACAGCTGGGCTGTGCTCTGACCTTGGTGATGGAAAGATGGAAAGATTTGAGGGATCAGGAGTTTGCCTGAATGTCCAGGGACTGGGGAGTAGAAAGAGTTCATCACAGCATGTTTTCCCCTTTCCTTGTTTCTGATTTTTCCTAGCTCTGTTCAGAGATGCTTTTATTGAAATATCTTTATTTTTCCTCCATGGGTAAAGGTTGAGTTTGGGGTTTGCATTTCTGCAGAATGGCTGAGGGTTCCAGGCTCCTAAGTGTCAGAATGTATCTATTTACTATAATAGCTCCTATTCTTTAAATTATTTTGAGCTCTTCAGAATAAAAGGGTTCTTTTTTTTTTCTGCAGTGTCAGGCACTGAAAGTAGTGAGTATTAATAGAGCAAAAGAAAGGATAAAACACGTTAGTGTAAAAAATCAGGTAAAACAAGAAAACCTCCAACATATACCTGTTAGCTGAATTCTTATGGTGCTCAATGCCAGAGTGGCTAAATATTTTGAGAAATAGTTATAATGAAGAAGTTTGGGATCTAAGGGCTTTGTCGAAAATTTTTATTCTTAATCAAGGTAGTGTGTTGCAAACATCTTAAAATGCGCACTCTCTCTCTTATGCAAGGTTCATCTGTGCATGGCAAATGGTCGATTTCTGAAAACTACCAATAGATATTCTCTCAAAATAGAAATGATATTCCGTCTATACCCTTAGGCCATATCTGACTCTTCTTCTTATATTGAAATGTAAAATTCATTTTGATATAAGAATAATTTAACTATTTTAATTGTTGCTTTTGCATAGTATTTTCACCGCACTACACTGGAACTCCAAATGTTTTCCAAAATATCTTTTGGGATTGGAAGACTTTAGAGATGTTCTGGGTCACCACAGAGCAGTTGCCTCCTGCGCCCTGAGGGGCCAAACCCCCAAATCAGCAGGGACCGTGTTGTCTCTAGCTTCGAGCAGACATGGGCTGCACCTTCACTTTTCTTCTTTGCTTTTCTCTACTTTTAAAGGAAGCTGGAGGTGAGGAACAGTAATGGGGTCTGGCTGTGATGGTGACTTTGGCTGGTCCTGTCTGGACTTGTATACACACCAATTCAACTCAACAGAGTCGGCAAGTAAAAAAAAAGAAAATACTTGACCATTTGGGTCGTGGGTCATGCCCTCAGTCTCTCTCTGCTCCCTTTGGCCCACTATGCAGCAAAATGTTCTACACTCGGGCTAGTGCTTTATGATTTCCTTGCTTCCTCTGTGGGAATCAGCAGAGTAAGACAGAAGGGAACAGTCAGAGATGGGAGGGAGACCTGCAGTTGGCAGAATTTCTGAGGCTGCATGCTCTCTGCCTCTGGGCTTTTCAAGGAAGACAGAGCATTTTAAAGTGGATTTATACCTATTATTTATCTGATATTTTCACTTTCTTTGACTTCAACTTTTTCCTACGGGACATTTGCCAGGATCGAGGAAGAACTATATGGAATTTGCCATGAGAGGATCTTTGTATAACTTGTGTGACAAACCCTGATTAGCCTATGGAACTGTGTTGTGGGACTATCCAGGTGGTGTATTATTTAGGTCTTGGCTCTTCCTTCTCTGCCCTCCAGCTTACCTGCTTTTAGCTATAATATCAGTTTTCTTTCTTTGCTTGGAAAATGGGCAAGGAAAATAAAAAAAGGACAGGCAATTTTTTTATTAGTAGCTTTTATAATATATATATATATATTTTCATGGCAAAGTTTAAATAATTGGTTCCTATGATGATTGTGACATTTTTGTGTTGCTTTGACATATGCCTCACACACACATGTGTGCACACATGGAAGATACCTTTGCCAGACATGGTTTATGCTTTATGCATGTGCCTGCTCTTTCACGAATATTCTATTTTTCACTGGACTCAAAGATAACCAGGACCGGGCGCGGCGGCTCAAGCCTGTAATCCCAGCACTTTGGGAGACCGAGGCCGGTGGATCACGAGGTCAAGAGATCGAGACCATCCTGGTCAACATGGTGAAACCCCGTCTCTACTAAAAATACAAAAAATTAGCTGGGCATAGTGGCGCATGCCTGTAATCCCAGCTACTCAGGAGGCTGAGGCAGGAGAATTGCCTGAACCCAGGAGGCGGAGGTTGCGGTGAGCCGAGATAGTGCCATTGCACTCCAGCCTGGGTAACAAGAGCGAAACTCCATCCCCCCCAAAAAAAAAAAAAAAAAAAGATAACCAGAAGAATGCCAATATTCTTCCACTTCTAAATTTAATCTTCCACTTTAATAGTATTAAAGTAATAGATAGTATTACATTTAAATAGCAATATAATCTTTACTCATGGCTTTAGTTTATCTAGTCTATTCAGATGTACAAAAATTAGTTCAGCAAAAGGGGAAAAAACAATTGGAAGACAGAATTTGTGGTCACTAAACCACTATGGTGTGTGTTCTACAAAAGAAATGAATAATCTTTGAATTTAAAAATTTTATATATATTTATATATATATATGGAGTGCCATATAGAAAAATATAGTATTATATATAATTTATATATAATTATGACATATATAAAATCTGTGATATATAAGGAATGCCTTTCCTTTAGTAGAATAGTCATTCTCCTGTAAGTGTGTATTGTATTTATAGCCACCATGGAAGAGTACGATTGAATTATTCCCTTAATCCTTTCAGTATGTCACAATAACTAATATCCATCATTAGTATTTTCAAGCATGGCCTGCCTTAACTCGCACAAAATGAACCTTACAGGTAAAAATTAGGGAGGTACTTTGGTGAGTTTCTCTATTGATATAGTTCTTTTTTTGTCTAATTTAAGGAAGGGAAATATTTTTAGGATCATAAAAATATATTCTCATAATTACAAACATCTCATTTTTTGAGATCACCTCAGAATGAGAGCTGGTGAATGACTGAATTAGGAGCAAACGAATCTGAGACAGCAGAGCCTTCCTGTGTAGTGGGCGGCTGCCTAATGTAATGTCTTATTTTCTGTTCATGTTGCCATGCTAATGCCTCTCATGGCTCTATTGGAAAAACATTTCTTACACTGTTTTATTACTTTCTTCATTCTCCTAATTATATCTGGATTATATCCTGAATGGTATATTTATAAATGCCCATTTCATATTTTAAAATCTATTCTTTTTCTAGGAGCATATGTCTAAAGTGAGTTTCAGACAATACACACATTTCGCTTCTATTTGGTGCCAGAAATTTGTCGTGTGAGCTGGTTTTGCATAAGTGTACATGAACTTATTTATTGTGGTATCTATTATGGTATCTGTTGTGGTAGGGCTTACTCTTTACTATCCTGTCTTTGAATTAACTTTTGTTAAATCACAATACACTTTATTTATTTATTTAGAGACAGAGTCTTGCTCTGCAGCTGGGCTGTGCTCTGACCATGGTGATGGAAAGAGGGAAAGATTTGAGGGATCAGGAGTTTGGCTGAATGTCCAGGGACAGGGGAGAAGAAAGAGTTCATCACAGCATGTTTTCCCCTTTCCTTATGTTTTTGATATTTCCAAGTTCACCCAGGCTGGAGTGTAGTGGAAGGATCTTGGCTCACTGCAGCCTCCACCTCCTGGGTTCAAGCAATTCTCCTGCCTCAGTCTCCCAAGTGGCTGGAATTAAAGGTGCTTGCCATCACACCTGGCTAATTTTTGTATTTTTAGTAGAGACAGGGTTTTACCATGTTGGCCATGTTGGTCTCAAACTCCTGACTTCAAGTGATCCACCTGCCTTGGCCTCCCAAAGTACTAAGATTACAGGCATGAGTCACTGCGCCCGGCCTGCAGTCCATCTTCGAAAGCTGTGTTAGGTGAGGTCTGACTTGCTGACTGAGTTTCTCCCCAGCCCACACCGAGCTGGGCTCTCTTTGCTCAGTTGTGCCATCTCACCTCTGTCCTGAGGCCAATAAACATGTGGAGCTTCTTACCTTGTGCCATTTTAAAATGACACTTCATAACTAATATTAATAATAGCAACATACATAGCATTTATTATGTGTTAGGCACTATTCTAAGTGTTTTATCTATACTAACTCATATGTTTACTACAACACTTAGGTGGATGTCTTCTGCATTTTCCAAATGAGGAAACAACCACAGGAGATTAACTGACTTGCCCGAAGTTACACATCTGTATAATGGATCCAGGTCTGTGTCACCAGAGTCTGTGCCTTTAAACACTACAGAATAGGCTGCCTGAAGTAGGTTGTGCCTGAGGAACCCAGTTTAGAAAAATATCCCAAGTAAATAGCAACTTTTTTTTTTTTTTTTTTTTTTTTTTTGAGACAGAGTCTCACTCCGTCACCAGGCGCCAGACTGAAGTGCAGTGGCGCGACCTCGGCTCACTGCAACCTCCACCTCCCAGGTTCAAGCAATTCTCCTGCCTCAGCCTCCTGAGTAGCTGGGACTACAAGCACGTGCCACCACACCCAGCTAATTTTTTTATATTTTTAGTAGAGACGGGGTTTCACCATGTTGGCCAGGGTGGTCTTGATCTCTTGACCTCGTGATCCACCCACCTTGGCCTCCCAAAGTGCTGGGATTACAGGCGTGAGCCACTGCGCCCAGCCATAAATAGCAACTTTTAAATGACAGTTCTACTTAAAAAAAAATCCTTCCTTACCAGGCACCCCACTAAATCACCATCATTATTTTTGTTATTGATATTATTATTAGACATATATATTATAAGTCCTGAAATTTTGCATTTTCTGTTTCTATAGCCTCATCTTGTTTCTGTCATTACTGTTTTCTTGTCCCCTGAAAGGCATGGTATAAGGGGAAATAAATGAAATATATCTCTTAGGCATTCTATATACAGTGTATCAAAGAAACATTTATAGATTATATACATTGTCTCACTTATATCTCACAGCAATTTTGACAAAGAGATATTGTTAGTTGCATTTTATGTATGGGAAATTCTTAGAGAGGCTACGTAACTCTTCTGCAGTCCTGGTTTTGTCCATAGTTACTAAGTGGCAAAGCTGGATATTGACAGACATCTGATTACTACCAAGGCCATAATTTCCAGGCTACCCACTGCTCCACCATTAGTGAGGCCAGATCACTGCACCAGTGCTAGATACAAGTTTGGTACCCAAACCCATGATTTGTGGTTGAGTCTGAATGTCCCTTAACACCAGCCTTGCTGATAGGTCTGAATGTCATGATTGTTTTGGAGAGAAAGCTGGAAGAAGGTGCCACTATTAGTTGGAGAAAAGTTTCCAGTGAGTGAAAGTGGGTTAGTTTATTTGTTGGCTCAGTTCTGAGACCTCATAAGTGAATATTTTCAGATCTTTCTTCTTGTAAGTTCCATATATGTATCATGACTTCAAATCATGTTGTTAAACTCCTCTGAAAAAATAATGCTATACATTCTGTATTTAGTCTAGGAGTTATGATCTTTGGACAGGAAAAAGAACTCTTTTCTGAACATTAGTTGTTTTGTAAAGGTGTCTGTTTGGGGTATATTCCTTGAACAAGGAGAAAGCAAGATATGAGATAATGTCTTCTGAATTTGGCACAACTTCTAATGTTTCTTAGTAAAAATATGACCAGCATGCAAATCTTAGACTTACGCTTGTTGCTGTCTTAATTGATTTGCAGACATTACTTCATTTAATCTTTGTGACAACAGCAAAGCAGTGGGAATTCTTAGCCTCATTTTATAGATGAGTCAGTGGAGGCTTGGAAAGAGAGAGGACATTTCTCAAGGTCACACAGCAGAGCTCAGATTTTGTACCTAAGAACTGGCTCCAAAACTCATGCGTCTAACTGCTATGTTATCGGCAGCTTTCTTCGACATTGAAAAGCTGCTGGGTCTGCTCATAAGTATTGTCTTGTAGCTGTTTTCCAGATCTTGGAATGGGGAGAATGATCAGTTAAAATGTTCTGTATAATAAACCAGCTCCAGATATATATGTGTAGCTGGAAGATTTCCTTCCAATTAAGTACCAATAATTTTAGTAACCATCTTTCTCTTTATCCCTTCCTCAAATATTTATGAAATATCTGTGTTGCGGTAGACATAGTATCTTGTTAACACCTTGATAATAAGACAATTCCTGCCCACATCGAGCTTATGATCTTATCGAAGAAACTTCCATTCCATTAAAAAATACACAAATCATTACCAATTACAATTGTGATAAGTGAATCAGAGGAGTACAGAGAATTGTAGGAATGAATCGTATAATAAGAAGTCCCAACCCAATCTTGAGAGAGGGAGGATCAGATAGGGTTTCCCTGAAGAAACATTTAGGATAGAATGAAAATAATGAATGGGAGTTGGCCAGATTTCTTCAGGGTGGAGGGGAAAGTCAGGGATGTGGCAGACAGTTCTGGGCAGAGGGAACCACAGCAGGAGGCACTTAGAGAAAGATTGCTTGGGCAGTGGGAATTTGGTGATTAAGAGGGAAGGTGTGTGTGTATTTTGGGGGAGATGGGTCTGGGATTGGTGGCAGTGGCCAGATTTTGCAGGACCTTGCAGATTATGGGGAAATTTTGGACTTTAGCAAGCTCTGAAGCAATTTCGAGAGCCTGGATGCTCAGCCTTGAAGGGAAGAATCATCTTCAGGAGACTTCATGTCCTTGATCTGGGAATAGCTTTCCTTTGCTTCTATGTGTGGAACCACATTGTACTCACAAAGTTGTCTTATAAAGAGAGAGGGAAGTAGGTTGGAGCTACGTTTCCCTATTAGGATATGATATTTTTAAAATATTGACAAAAATAGAAATACCTAGAGGATGAAAATATCTTTCCCCCTGGAAAAACATGCCATTTCATTCTTCCTATTGCTGTTTTTATTGAGTACTATTGGAAAGTAAATGAAGGCAAGAAATGCAATCTAATGTCTCATTATCAGTGCTCAGGGGAGAGATATCTCCTAGGCAGCACATTTCAGAGCCTAGGTAGAGATGAAAATTAGAAAGCTCAGTGATCCAGATGTTATAGCTGTAAATTATAAAACAAAAATGTTATATCAGGAGCTTTCAACTTCTTTCCTGAAGTTAGGGTGGGGAAAAGATGAAAAACTTTGGAAAGGGTTCTGTAAGGAAGTGTACATTTAAAAATCTGTATTGTTTGTTAACATAATCATGGGTTAATTAGGAAGACTTTCATTGAACAGATCTAAAGCATGGTAAAAGGGATTTAATTTACTATACATTTTCCTGTATATTTTCTCAGATATAAAATCTAAATTTTATATTTCCATGTATAGCTAATCTTCATTTTTATGAAACAGATTTGTAGCAATGTTCTCAAGCAAGAGGGAAAAGGTAAAATGTGTAAAAGCTCACTATTACATTTGTTATACAATGTTATAGGATGGAAAAGGAGGAAATGTCGAAATATCTCATGGAGACTGTTGTCTGTCATACAATCAAAATTGAAGTGGCAACATAAGCCAGCCTACCTGCTATTCTGTGAAAGCTCAGGGTATAGATTCTAGCACATCTGGCAAATGTGAGTGATCAGAAGTTGTTCCAAGCCCTGCCCAATTGAGGTTTCCCATTCTCTGCTTTGACCTCCACAGCCAACTACTACAATGACCAGTATAAACATGGACTGCTCTAAGCACCCACGTATTACCGCTATCTGGACTAGGAAATAGCACCTAGTAAAAATTCTCAATGACAGAAGCCATGCCCAAGTTAAAAGTGTATAAGAATCTACTTATTCTTTTATCTGCTATTATGGAAAAATGTGATGAAGTCTTTTTGTTGTTGTTCTTCATGTAGTATTTTACTGGAGTCATAACCAAGTAAACGTTATACTATTCAAACAGTAAAGGGATTTAAACAGTAATTCTAATTCTATTTGGGTATCATAAACTGTTTTCAGAAACTAACAAAGGTTGTGATATTATCCCCATAAAGAAACAGAAATGTACACAAAACCAGAATCGTGCATTCTTTCTCAAGGAACGAAATTCATGACTTTCAACCCATGGACTCCAGAACCCTTAGTTAATAACCTTGGGTAAAAGGAAGACTCATTAATAATTCTTATGAAAATTAGATGGCTCCATTAGTATTATAAAAGTTAAAACTTGAGTCTCTGAAATTTCAACCATGGCCTGTATAGTTATTTATCCTAGAACCTTGCAGGGCACGTGGATTGATTTTTAGAAGGAAAAATCTGTGGACTCACCTCCTAAAAATAGGTCTAGATGTCCCCAGAAATAAGGCAACTGTAGCCTGCAGCATTTACCAAAGAGACCAGGGTATGAGGGGAACCCAAGTTTGGAGTTTCTTGCTAATATGAGGTTCTGTTTCCTAGAAGTTGATTGCTGTTTCCTTCTTATGCATTCTTCTATGAGACTCTTCTTTGGGTCTGAGCCATTGAGAAGCAAGATTCCTACCAGAGGCTGTGGTATCTAATAGAAGCTCTCTCTGATTATCCTCCTCAGTTGTCAACATTTGCTGACTGCTGCCTACACACATAAGGAATTGAAAATCTGTTTTAGATTCTGGGAACCCAATACTCCTGCACTCCAGAGATTTTTTTTCCTCTTAGTTGGGGAGATAGCATATATACATCAAAGATGAATGTCACTATCAGGTAGCATAGACATTCTACTTTTAAGTAAATAAAACCATGGGAATCCCTGTGTCTTGGGAGATAAATACAGAGGCTTAGTGACCTCATTTGCGACAATTACTTGAACATTTGGTCTGGTTTGCCCCAGCGGTAGTACACTCTCAGCCCTCTGTTCACTTCTTCTCATTGATTTCATGGCCATCTTATAAATGTGCAGAAAATGTAGAAGCTCGCATTCTGAAATCACCATGAAGAAAGAGTTTGGTTAGAGGGCCGTTCTCAAACCTGAGAGTTGGATGATTCAGAGGGATATGGATCTGTGCTTGTGCACTCTGGGCTTTGATAAATGAAAGCACAAATAATTACTTCCTTTAAAATAAGCCAACCACAGGCCTAACTCATAGCTCCTTGCCTGGAAGCCTGATTCCCTGCTTGGGGCAGCAGCCTATGAAAAGGAAGCTGGATAGAGCTGAGGGTGGAATATGAATGCCTCTTGGACTGAAGCTTGGTGTACAGAGGCAGAAGACTGAGCTGCTGCTGGGGCTGACTATGCCTGCCAGAGGGGGCTGACTAGGTTCTGCCAGCCAGGCCATGCTTGAGAGCTAAAGAGGCACACAGTAGTTCCCCACATGATACTGGGAATGTTTGAGGAGAGGTGGGTAGGAATGGAGATGTCTAATGAGATGGATGGAGCAGAGCCCCCAGCATCAGGGACGGCCTGTTCACGAGCCTTTCATTGCAAGTTATAGGAGTTCACCTCATCCTGGATTAGGCTTCAAAGGAGAGTGTATTGGTGACACCTGAAAAGACCCAGGGCAGGCTGGATCCACACTTCAAATAGTCATCAGGTCTCTCTGTCTTTACCCCACCACCCCCTGCCACCTTTCTTTCCTTCCTTCTGCCAGAATTGCTTGGCTTTGGGCATCTTCTGTCTCAGGTGGACTCTCTACTGGCGGGTCTCAACATCTCTAGGTACACATCCCCTTCACAGCTGTGCCTGCCCAGGGGAGAGACCATGCTTGGGAGTGAGTCACATTGGAAGTGATTTGGATTCTCACTGTCCGCTGTGGCCAGTGGGTGCTTTGGGCAGGTCGTGTGCATATTTTGGAACTCAGAAGTGAAGGGCATTCAACCAAGCACTGTGGACTGAGAGTGGGAGAGAGGTGAGTCTTTAAAGGCAAATAAAATTGCTCTGGGCAGGCAAATATTTCCAGTGCCCACATGGGGTTTGGTCAATACCCCAGCAGTGAGGAAGATGAATAATCAGCCATCCAGAAAATCTATCTGTGAGCTGCTGGACTCAGCTGCTGGTCTGGAGTACTGCCTTGGAGAGGGAGGCTGTTTTTCTATGTTTTCAATATAAAATGAACATAGAGTATATAATTTTAAAGTGTATATCAACTAGGCTTTTAATGCTTTTCTTCGTGAATGGGGTTTAGTATTTGAAAATCCATACTAATGAGATGACAAGTTTTAAAGTCAACTATGGTACAAATGACAGCACCTGAGTTCACCTAAAGGCTTTCACATTGATGAAGTCCTACAATTTTAGAAAAGAACTTAGAAAACATACTTTAGAGAGGTAGATACTGATGCTCAAGGGATGAATACACTTACCATCCTGTTCTCCTCCTTTCAGAGCCTAGAATATAAGTAGTTCCTGATCCACACTCCACTTGCAAGCAGCTTCATTTACACAAATATGCGTTAGTAGGGTTACCCATTGCTGCCTCAGCTTCTCTTACTGTCCCTGTCATCACACTTTGCAAGAAGAAGGTCCTTTTAGGGGATGTGTGGTATAAATACAAAGGAAGAGAAGAAACAGTGTAAGAGAAGAATAGCCTAGGAGAGTTGCCTGCCTCTGGGTGGGGACTGGACTGGTTGACTTTGCCCATAGGGAAGAGAGGTGGAGGCAGACTGTCTTCCAGAGCTCAAGTAAGTCTTAACCTCTCTAAACTTCACATATCTTTTCTGTAAAACTGGGGGAATAACATACTAACTTGATGGTGCTGTTATGAGGGTCCGAGGAAGCAATATAAGTTCCTGGCACATGACAGTGTTCAATCCACATTCTTTATTCTCCTCCACTCCATCACTGCTGATAGTCTGTTCCTCTCCACTTTTGAATGAGCAGGTATCTTTAAACGTTATACTGGTGTCTCTTGGAGCCTTCAGGAATGACCATTTATACTTTAGCATGAATTAACTCAGCTAGGTTCTTGCCTTCTAATTTCTGGATAGAACATTGTAAATTTTGAGCAGTGAGCGTGGGTGCAAGTGATTTAGCTCAATCTGTAGAATTTGTGGCAGCAACCTGGGCCTGGATGGGTGCCACAGGACTTAGTATGGAGGAGGTGACTGGGAGAGGCTGGAAACTAGTGGAGTTTTGAATGGAGGTGTACGGGAAGGGAGGGATGAGATGCTAACTACAGACTTGCTTTGTTCCATAGCTTGGCTGCAGAATACCCATTGTGGGTCTGGCAAGGGAATGGGAAACTGTCATGTTCTCCTCTGCCACCTTCCTGTCCCTCATGATTTCTTGCTCCCTGAACTTGGGCTGGAGCTGCTAGAAGCACATTAGGAGGTCTCATCTGGAAACCAGCTCCCATTAATCACATTGCTTCTCTGGGCAAATGAAACCAGTAAACACAGCTTTCTAATGAACCTCTGGACTTTCCCCAGTTCAGGAAGTCAGGGGCCACTTGCACTGCATAGATAATGTTTTCATAAGGCTTAGCCTTCATACACTTGCACAATGTTTCTGTCACGTCTTAAAATGGAAGGCCTAAGCAGGAGTCACTTGTAGTCACTTCCTTTGCTTCATATATGCTTTGCACATAGTAAATGCCCCATAAATGTGAGATCAAATTGAATAATATATGATTTGCCTATTAATTGAAAAAAAGCTTTTAATTTTTAAAGTACTATACAGAATAACTAGGGATAGGTGACATTGTTTGACATAAATGAACTTTACCTTTAATTTTTTTATATTTATTGAATAATTTTGATATTTATTAAAAAATATCTCAAGGGGCTAGTTAGCCGTAACTGTTTGAGTTTTTAAGTTTTTAAATTAAGTTACTTTTTAATCCTACTGAGAATTTTCCATATTGCTACAATTATGTTTACAGGGAGTTTATTTTTCAAGGTTAAATGGAGATAGTCACTTTCTCAAATAGAGATATTCTAACTTGATTTCTAATCTTCTGAGCACACAGCTTATCCATGCAGTCCTGTCTCAGATTTTAGTTCTGAGAACTGATTTAGGCATCTTTATCTCATTGTTGGTCCTTTTATATTATTTTTATGTCTGGTTTCCTCTCACTTCCTAAAAATGGGTGTAATACTTAAGAACAATGATGCTTTTGGTATCTTTTTAAGGTGTTTACAGCATGTCTGCCTTATGGGAGGTACTGTGCTTGGAGCCATTGAGTAGAAGGTGCTGGCTGGTGTAGCCATTTCACACTCGAAATGAACTATGTGCTCTTAGAAATCACCTGTGATCCTGTCATCAAAAAACGTGTCTATGGATTGTGGGATTGATTTTCAAGAGTTATATTCCCTTAATTTCAGCTCGACTCATGAATGTAAATGAATAGGCAAAGAGTTAGCAAGGATGGACTTGTCTCTGCCCAAATCCCCTCATCTCGAGATGGGCCCATCCTGAGGCTGCTGGGGCATGGACTGTGATGGCTTCACAGCTGTGCCCCTACTAGGCATTGCCCTTGGCCTCAGGACACAGCCTCTCCCAAAGCTATGTCCCTCCAAGTGGCCAACGGCTGATTAATGAGGGCTATAAAAGCCCAGCCCTCTTGCTTCTATTTGGGGCAACTCTGCAGTCCCAGCTCCAGAGCTCCCTGTAGGATTGAGGGAGCCCTCAGTTGAAACCACAGTGTGGGTCACCTTCTCCTTCTGTCCAGTCCTGACTCCTTACTTCCTTATGGATGTATCTCCCAGGGCATCCCAACCCACCCCCAATAACCGGCCAGACATACCTCTGCATTGCAGAGAACATTTATAAGGAACTCCATCTGACTGACATCATTGTCGAATTTCTTGAAGAGATCTGTAAGTTTTAGGAAGAAACAATCAGATGTCATAGAAACAGTGGCAACAAATTGTGAAGGGCTTGGTGACAGATGAACATTTCGAAGACAATCAAGAGAAGTTTTGCTGATTGGGTTATACCCAGGCTTAAAATAACGTTTATGGAAGGATGAAGAAACACAGACGTCCCAGAGAAGATGAGCGTTAGGTGGCACCAGAGTGCAACAAAATTAAATGGAGATTGGAAGTACTACAAAAAATCGTTTATTACAGAAAAGAAATTAGGTTTTTAAATAAGCATTTCAAAAAATCACCAAATGCTAATGTGGGAGGAATCTTTTTTTTTCAGCTACAGAATCACACTGTAGCCGGGAGATTCAAGTGCTGCAGAAAATTATTATAAAGCACCAACTGCATACTATTCATATATGTACTGCTTCATTGCAAGGATCAGGAAATGGTCTTTAGCTGTGAAATCTAAGAGGATATTTGGTGTTTATTATGAATCAGAGAACAAGGTCTCAAAGTGGTTAAATGGCTTTCCAAACAGTACATTTGTCTGGTGCATAGCAGCTATTCAGATATTTATTGAATGGATGCTGAAATCAAGGAATAGGGCTGGGAACAAATTTCAGATATTTTCCTTACTATCTAGAGGAATGGGAATTTAACTCAGAAAAGCTTCACAGTCTAATAGGACTTCAGCTGCTTCGGGTTAGCTATTGTAGGTAAATATGCTATTTTAACTCTTTAAAAATGCATAATGAACTTCTAGGGATCTATTGCAAGGACATAATCAAAGGACATATTGCAAGGACATAAATCAAAACAAATTTAGAACAATTCTAAATATGTTTAGAATTGTTCATCACTCCATTACTTTTAACAGAAAAATTGGAAATTGCTCAAATTTCCAATAATAGAGGAATGCTTAAATAATTACAATAAACCCTCTGGGTTATTACTTGGTCATTTGTTCTGTGCAGGAAACATGTGAAGGGAGAAGAAAACACACACACAATACCTTTATCCCAAGTGTGTGTCAATACAGATATAGTAAGCAAAAGCAAATTGCAATAGGAAGGGGAGAAGGGAAAGGATTTATATATATACAGTTACCAGACTATGGAGGATTTGTCACCAGGCCGGGGGGCAACAGCCTCGGCTCCAGAGTCCACTCATCCGTGCACAGATGAGGGGAGGTCTCAGGAAGCTTCGGTGGTCCGGAACCCTAGCTCTTTTTGTAAGGAGTTATTTGGCATGAGGCCCAGTCACGAGGGCCCTTTGTGACCAGGGTCAAGGAACACAAAAAGGTCAATTTGTTTTTGCAGTTGTCAACTCTTTTTCAATAGCTAACATATAAGAATAGATGGAAATGGAGATTTCTCTAAAACAGACTGGATGCACGCCTCAAGGGGCTCACACAACCTGTTCCAGGACTTAGTGACCATTGTTTGTGTCCATGTTCAATTGAGTTCAAATTTAGTATTTAACTTTTCCTCCACATTCAGCCTCAATTAGATACTCAGTTGTAGGAAAATACCCTTACAGATACATGGGAAGGCATAGTTGATATAGATTACAGATACAGGGTAAGCACAGGAGAATTAACAGCACAGTTAATAAAAACCACACCCACCATGGTTTTTCAAGGAGAGTAATATTGTGAGAATTGTCGGGAATATACACATAACATTCAGTATGCAGCAAGACAAACCCCTCCTTGGACTGCAGTAAGCATGTCTAATGCTATTCAATTTTGCAACACAACAGTACACAGCTGAGCAAATTCATCTGATAACATAAGTCCAGTGCTACTATCGTTAAGTGCTTTTTCTACATGTAAACTTAATATTTTAATTTGTTGCTGAAGCAGGATTGTACTGGTGGCAGGGGAGAATACTGTGATAGGGTACCACCACCAGGGAGTCCAGATTACTGGGAAGGGAAATACTATCCCAGATGGTGGATGGAATTAATGGCCACCCCTAAATGCATCTCCCCATCCAATGTGGGGGCAGGTATCGCCACCCATAGGATCCCCATACCCAGAGGACTCCCCCTGGGGACAGCAATGGTTCTGATATAGTGTATTAAGGTGTTATTAAAGTAGGAAAGAGATTGTGTTTCTCTGGGGGCGTATGTGTTGACAATTGCCTGGCAGGAGAAAGCCCAGAGTAACATTAGAGGAGCCATTTAAGGCCTTTAGACAAAGGGGGTGCTATATGGAATCTGGCCACCAGCACAGTAGGTAATATATACCATTCCAGGCATATTGGGCAGGATACCAAGGTTTTTAATGCAAGGTGAGGGTGGAGTTTACCTTTCGTCTGACTTGGGCAAAGATAGATTGCTTGCTTTAGTCAAAGGAAGTCCAGGTTGGGTTGCAAGTGTTGTTGTGGCCCCATTGGTAGTGACAAAGCCATTCAGAAATGTTCACAGGAATCATTCTCCAAGGTAGTCCATTTCCTGTGGCCTCTGGCAACTTGACACATAGTCAGCATTGACCGCAGTTGCCTTCTTCTGCAGCTGTGGCTACCCAGTTGATGAATTTATTCTTGGCCTCAGACACAAAGACACAGGTGCTGACCATAAGTAGATAGGTTATTCCTTGTAATAACAAAAACGGAGGGGAACATGATATTGTTTTTCATCTTTAGGAAATTGTACTATGCCTTCATTTTCTGCTCTCATAGCTACAAGGTCACCAGCCTTAGGGGTGGGATCTGATGGATGCTCTACCCATATTTTGGCTCCAGGATTTAAGCTACATGTACCAGTGGATCTGAATCCCCCAGTTCTGTATGTAGCCTCTGTTGGGGCAGAGATTTCCTCAGGGGTTAATTGTTACAAGGTACCACTAACAATTGAGCATCATTTAAAAATGTTTTCAAAATATTTTGATAAGCATTTTTAATGAACTTTTATTTAGAACAGTTTTATATTTAAAAAAATTGCAAATATAAGACAGAGAGTTCCCATGTACTTTACACTCAGATTCCTCTATTATTAATAACTTACATGACTGTGGTACATTTGTTACAATTAACCAACCAACATGGATTCATATTATTAACTTAAAGTCCATACTTTATTAAGATCTCCTTAGTTTTTACCTAATGTTTCAGTATCCTATCTAAGATACTGTATTACATTTAGTTATGTCTCCTTAAGCTCCTGTTGACTGTGACATTTTCTCAGACATTTCTCGTTTTTGATGACCTTGATAGGTGTGAGGAGTACTGGTCAGATATTTTGTAGACTGTTTCTCAGTTGGGATTTGTCTGATGTTTTTCTCACGATTAAATTGGAGTCATGAGTTTTCGGGAGGGGACCACAAAGGGAAAGCGCCATTCTCATCATATCACATCGAGGGTACCTACTACAACATGGCTTGTCACTGTTGATGTTGACCTTGATTGCTTGGCTGAGGTAGCGTCTGTCAGGTTTCTCCACTGAAAAGGTATTCAGCACCTTCCCTGCCCTCACCCACCCCCTTTTCTATACTGTAGGCCTTGGAGGGAAATCACTATGCACAGCTTATCCTTAAAAGGTGAGAAGTTAAGTCCCACCTTTTTGAGAGTTGAGTATTTACATGAATTGTTTGGAATTCAGCACAGACTCGTCTATTCTCTCCCATTATTTATTTATTTAATCATTTATTTTAGATCAGTGTGGACTAATGAATATTTTATACTTTGGATTATAACCCAATATTACTGTTTTTATTTCTTTGCCCAGATTGTTCTGGTGCAGGCCATTGGGAACACTCTCATTTTGTCCCAGTGTCCCTTTGACATACTCCTCTGTGTGTGTGTGTGTGTGTGTGTGTGTATGTGTGTGTGCTTCTGGAACACTTCCTTCCTTCCTTCTTTATGGTCCCATTAGACCGTCCAGGCTCTTCTTATATATTTCCTGCTCTAGTCCTAGAAATGCCATGTTTTCAAGGATTCCTGTTTTCTTTTATTTGAGAATAGTCTTGGATGACAAGATCTGGGCACTAGGTGTACTCATTGCTATTGGAAAGCATTTTTTAATGGCATAGAACAATGCTTATTATAATCTGAAAGTTAAAAAGCACAAAATTGGACAAACTGTGATATGAATTGTATGTGTATATAATCTATGAATATAAGTTCATAGAAAAATAAAAAAACTGTAAGCATTCATTTATCAAAGGGTTGTGAGATTTTTTAAAAAATAGTTTTCTGTTTTCTTCAAGTTCTAGATAATGAATTATATACCCTATAATTAGAAAAAATAAATAGTAGCAAATGTTTTTTTAACATTAAAATTGTTTTTTCAAAAGTAAAATAAGACAGATCTTAATTTTACTCATTTCCTCAGACTATATTTTTAGTATTCATTAAATGCCTGTATCCCACAAGCTCTCATCGTATACACAAGGAATTGAGCCAGAAACTGTTGTCAACATCTGTTTTGAGGAGAGTTTGAGGACAGTAATGTAATGATGGAAATTTCCTGGCAAGCGACAATATTGTTAAATGTCCTTATCAGTATTGGAATTGTTTAAGAACATTATTATTTCTTATGCCAGGGTTTCTTAAATTCCAGCCATTCATAGTTTTGGCCACATGTATGCAAACACATGTACAAGATTTATTTAATAGTTTCTCTAATTTGACTTAAAAAATTTAAATGTATTTCAGAAAACCTCTGTTACTACTGTAAGCAAAAATCCCATGTCATTAATAGAATGTAAATATAAAATACAGTGGAACAAAACAGTATCATTAAAGTTAAAACAGGAAAGTGAAGGGCCTCCTGATGTAAAGTCAACATGTAAGTGTGTCCTAAAATGTCCTGCTTGGTTTTGGATCCTACTACACGCCCTCGTCTTGCTTTCTCTTACTCCCTGCACCTAAGCCGGGTCTCTTTCCTCTCTCTCTCTTTTTAGCTGTGTTTCCAAAAAGTTATATTAAGCAGAGTCTAATCAGGAGAACATAACTCTGAATATTTAAAACAGAGAGAATATAATGTAGGGAATTGGTTACAGGCTGTGGAAGAGCTAAGAAGCCAAAAGGGGCTTCTAGGCAACCCAGGGTTTGGCAACAGCAAGACATCACTATTACCCCAAGGCCGGAGATGCAATGTAGTTAGGAGTGCAGCTGCTGGGGTCACCCAGTGAAGTTGGTGCCAGGTACTCTGACTTCTCCCTTCCAACTCTCCTCCCATTGCTGAGCCCAGTTGGATGCCTGCTGACAGAGAGCCAGCAGTCTGAGATGGGTAAGGAGAGGACAAGGACTGGATTTGCCAGCAGACAGTCACCGAGCAGCACAGGGATTGGGCCATGCCCCACTTCCAGGTGGGGGAAAACTTTCTTCCAGCACCTCTTCAGGATACTTTCTTAATACCTGCCAGAAAAGAAACCTTCATTTATTTTCCTTCCTTATTCTTTTTTTCTTTCCTCTCTCCTTTCCTCCTTTGCTCTCATTCTTCTTTTCTTTCTTTTCTGAGAAATATCAAAGAATAAATCAAGGAAGAAAGCAAAGGAGGAAATAAAGTAAGATGCGTCAGCTAGGGTTCTTCCTGTTTACGTGCCACATGGCAAGACTTGGTATGGATTTTTACCAATGGTTTCATGAAGTACAATATTTAGTCCTTTATTTGAGAGCATCCGATGCTTCCGATTAGACATAAATGCCCTGAGCTACAGATGAACACCTTCCGTTGTGCTTGTTTATGACCCAGCTTCTATCTGGTACAGTGCTGAGATGCACAGATTGCTTAGGGAGGGCAGTGACTTACTGATTTCTCTGGAAGAATTCCTGAGAAGTTCTGGGGCCCAATCCTTTAAGGCAGGATGCATTTAGATGCTTGATTGGGGATTAGCTTATGTCTTTAATTCCTGATTCTCTGACACTCTGCTTCTCAAGTAATATCGGACTTTTGTTCTCTGTACTCCTGTTTAAAATAGGAAATGTGAACCACAATCTTCTAATTTTATCTTTTCTAAGAAAAGGGTTAACATCAGCCCTTCTCAGTTGTTCTGAGTGTATCTCTCCAGTTTCAGGCTGAAGGACCTGAAACCTTTGCTTATTCACAGGGGTAGGGGTGGGATCAGTGCACCAGGGGTACCATCCTGACTTTGCAGTGCCACTCAGTTTGTTCTCTTGTTCTAAGTAGAAAGCTTTTTCTTTGGTTTCCTTCCCTTTTGTAGTATATGATTAGGAAATGAAACGATGAATTCTAAAAATGCCTGCTACTCTCTTCAAAGCATTTGAATACCTTAAGGAAAAGTATCCATATTCTATCAATTCTTTAAAATGTAGGTAAATTCTAATTTCTTAAACTTTCTATTTCCTTTTATCCATCAGTTATTGAAAACTGCTCTGTGTCAGGCACTGTGCTAGTGCTGGGGATACAGATATTAGTAAGACAGGGTTGCTTCTCGTGAGGAATTTGCATATAGAGAAACATGTTTGTTTATCTTTGGAAAGATCTTTACAGAAACAAGAGCTTCTAACCCATAATATCCTGCAACCCTTATCAATTTAGAATAGAATGGTGGCTTTCAAACTTTTATGACCATACTCGAATTAAGAAAGACATTTTATATCATATCTGTACACACATCTACATACACACATGTGCAAAAAAACCCTGAAAGTTTTAAGAAACTTATTAAGATAACGATGGATATTTTTCATTCCATTTAAAAAAACAAAGTTGCTGGTTTTAACTCATTTTATTGATTTCATGACTCACTAATGGACTGTAGCCCATGATTTGAAAACAGCTGATATCAATAGAATTTGTAATTGTTATACAAATTAGTATAACAATGCTGCCAGAATCTAATTATCTTGGCCAAATCACAGAACTGGTGAGTGGAAGTGTCCGAACAGGTGTTTACATCCCTAAGTTCTCTCTCCTGGCTCTAGTATATCTAAATAGTACATAGAGAGAATTAACTTGGAAATTAATATGTATAGTAGTTTTTGAAATATATATTTTATTGCCTTAACCTTTTATGCTTTGACTATTACTTTGTCTTTTCTCATTATATTTTGAGCGTCTTAACATAGTATCCATGTCTACATTTCATTGTAGCCCCCATATTGCTCAATATAATGACATATTGAAGAGGGTCAACGTTAATTTTGAGATTAAGTACTGGAAGGCATTGTATGTAGATCATTAGAAGAGACAAAATGCCTTATTAACTGTTAAGCTTGTGGGTAAAATGAAGGTTCTGGAGCCAGGTTGCCTGGGCTAGAATTTTGCTCTATCACACTCTTGCTGTGTGACCTTAGTTAGATAGGATATTTAACCACGGTGTTCCTGAGTTTTCTCATCTGGAAATTAGGATAATTATACTAATTGTCTCATAGGGTTACTGTGAGAATTAAATGCATGTAAAGCTCTTAGAACCAGTGGTTGGTACATAGTGAGCCCTCAGATGTTAGCTGTAACAAATGTTAGCTGTTTTAATTATCACCGTCAATATAATCATTGTTTCTGGATGACTTTATGGTAGCTTATAGAAAAGACATTGCAGGCCAGACATGGTGGCGCAAGCCTATAATCCCAGCACTTTGGGAGGCCGAGGCGGGTGGATCACGAGGTCAGGAGATTGAGACCATCCTGGTCAACATGGTGAAACCCCATCTCTACTAAAAATACAAAAATTAGCTGTGCATACTGGTGCATGCCTATAGTACCAGCTACTCGGGAGGCTGAGGCAGGAGAATTGCTTGAACCCAGGAGGTGGAGGTTGTGGTGAGCTGAGATCGAGCCATTGAACTCCAGCCTGGGTAACAAGAGTGAAACTCCGTCTCACAAAAAAAAAAAAAGAAAAAACATTGCAAGTGAAAAATTTTGGATATTAAGTATAAGTTTGATAGAAATACAACAACAGGGAAGGAAAATATCTGAAGCTCTGTTAGTTCATTATGAATAAAATGCTTCTGTAGTTTGTGTTTTGGAAAACTAAGATATTGACAATTTTATTGACTACATTTTTTGTAGGAGTAGTAAAATTGCTTGACCTGAGTTTTAAAAATCTAGGGATTTAGTGCTGACTCAATAAAAAGTTAATATGATAATAGGTATTTTGTGGCCCAGACTACAGTATATTTAGCAATCCTGAAAATTGCAACTATACAAGAGCAGGATACTGTCTGCTACAAGAATACTGGATTAGGCTTTCAAAATTAGCAAACCTGCAATCTCCTCTCCTCCCATACTCATTCCCACCAGTAGGATTCATATGTAATGAAATAAAAGGTCTTATCAGAAACTTTAATCATTTTGTCTTTTTATATTAGTTTGGATTTGCATATTTATTTTTTTATATATGTACTTATACATTTATTTAATTCTAATTGTGTGTTCTGTAGTTATAAAGGGTTATAAGTCAATTTGGGCCTCTAGTAACTCTTTTCATACATTTTCATTGGGAAAGAGCAAAGACAAAGATTCACTGTGCAAGGATAATATAAGGGGTACATAATATAATAGCTGTGTTTCCAGTGTATTGTTTAATTGCATCTTGATTAATTTTTGATTAAATGTGAACCAGTGTATATCATGTGTTATAACTTCTTCTTGTTTTGAATGGAGTTATTCAACTTATTGTGATCAGAGATCAAATTATACCTGGTAGGTTGTTGTCCCATCCCATGGCAGTGTTCTTACAAAATATGTGGATAAAAATTCTTGCGCAGTTATGAATAAAAGGGATATTTTAGAAATGAAGTTTTGTTTCAAAAAAAGGCAGTAATTTTCATTCGCATAAAACTAAGAAAATCCATCTTATGTGTTCTCACCTTCATCTTATCCTCTTGCATATTCTGCTAGTGGCCATGTAAACTGCTGTACTTACTGTATTAGCTGCTGATTTTCATTTTCCAACATACCAAGTACTCTTTCCTTGAATGATTTATATGTTAGACAGCATTGGTTCTTGGCAACAGACTGTTTTAGAAAATCATCATCTGGAATGTATACAAAATGACCTTGTTTGTTGATCTACCTAGGTTGATAATGCCATATTAGATGGGCAAATTACCAAATTATTGTTAGAATTGAGCTATATTTGCTACAGTGCTTAATCCTTGGGAATTAAATCAGTTCCATTGACAGTATGGGGTCCAATATATATGATTTTAGCTTGCTCTGCCTCATCTAGTTATTTTTGTCAAAGCAAAGGCAGAAAAAATGAGAATTAAGAAGGTGACCCCAGGCACGTGGGTCACGCCTGTAATCCCAGCACTTTGGGAGGCTGAGGTGGGCGGATCACGAGGTCAAGAGATCAAGAACATCCTGACCAACATGGTGAAACCCCATCTCTACTAAAAAATACAAAAATTAGCTGGGCGTGGTGGTGCATGCCTATAGTCCCAGCTACTCAGGAGGCTGAGGCTGGAGAATTGCTTGAACCCAGGAGGTGGAGATTGCAGTGAGCCGAGATTGCGCCATTGCACTCCAGCCTGGCGCCTGGCAACAGAGCAAGACTCTGTCTCAAAAAAAAAAAAAAAAAAAGAGAAGGTGACTCAGGGCCAGGTGCGGTGGCTCACGCCTGTAATCCCAGCACTTTAAGAAGCCCAGGTGGATGGATCATGAGGTCAGGAGATGGAGACCATCCTGGCTAACATAGTGAAACCCCGTCTCTACTAAAAATACAAAATATTAGCCAACATGGTGGCACGCTCCTGTAGTCCCAGCTACTTGGGAGGCTGAGGCAGGAGAATCACTTGAACCCGGGAGGCGGAGGTTGCAGTGAGCCAAGATGGTACCACTGCACTCCAGCCTGGCTACAGAGTGAGACTTCATTTCAAAAAAAAAAAAGAATGTGACTCTACATGTGGGTCAAAATAGGAAAGGAGTGCCTAAGAAGCAGGGTGGGGGCCAGGGGACAGATAGCATTAGAAGAAATACCTAATGTAGATGATTGGGTGAGGGAGGAAGCAAACCACCATAGCATATGTGTACCTATGTAACAAACCTGCACGTTCTGCACATGTACCCCAAAACTTACAGTGTAAAAAAAAGAAGAAAAGAAATGTTGAAGTGTAAAAATAGATCCTAGACCCAGACTGTGCAGGTTCAGATCTCAGCTCTGCTACTTATGTAAGAGCAAATACAAACTAAAAATTAGAGGTTTAATTCTTCTTCTTAAAAATAAGGGAAAAGATTTCTACCCCTCTTCCCTTTTCTTAGAGCATTTACTTTAGAAAACTTGTAATTGTACATTCTTTATCTCTTTGAAATCTATCTACATCTTTTTAAAAACTAAATAAGGCCCTTGTGAGTTCTGTAACCCAGGAATGCCTTTCTCAAGGAACAGAGAACAGAGAACCATCTTTTTGAAATGCAATCAAGGAAGATAGCACTCCCATCTCTCAGTTTTTGTGGGAGGGTAGCAGCCTAATAATAAGCCTAACTTATTCCCCTTCTGTCTTAGAGATATGAGAAGTTATTTTTTTCCTTTGGGTGAAGCCAATTAGCCCCAATACCAGACTAATTTAGGAAGAACTGTGCGTGACAAATGGTGCTGTCAAGTCCCCTTCCTTGAGGACTAGTCACTGTTTACCTTGAGAACATGTATGTATGGTTTGTATCTGCTTGGCTATATAAATATAAAAGGGTACGATTTCTTTCTGTCTTTGTAATCTCTTAGCAGTTTGTCTGTGATGTGTTCTGTGATGTATGATATTCTGCTTTGATGTTTATTCAAGAATAAAATTGTATTCTTTGTCTTCTACCTTTGTGGAGAAGTTTTCTAGGTTGGGAAGAGATTTTGTTTTTAATTATATGCACCCAACACTTACTAGATATGTAATGTGGGGTAAGTTTCTGAATCTCTTTGCACCTCAGTTTCCTTATCTATTAATTGTGGATAATAGTATCTATTATTACTGTTGCTTATAGAATCCTTGTGAGGATTGTATGAATAAATATATGTAAACTGCTTAGAACAAAGCCAGGTACTGTAATAGTAAGCACCATATATTACCTATTATTAGTCTAAGTAGAATTCTAAAATGTTTACTACTGTTGTTATAAAGGATAAATTTTACATGTTTTAAATTCTATAAATTTAGAATGGTTCCTTCTCAACTACAGTGTATTCCCAGGGGTATTTCAAGAGCAAATATAAAGAATATTAATAAAGGGAATCCACCAGCAAGATAAGAAATCTCATCTTAAATTCCACTATCCACATGTATTTATGGAGTTAAATACTTTCCCTAAATTTGAGAAATGTGTTTTAAAAAATTACTCTTCTACTGAGTAATTCTTAATTTCTTTCATTTTTTTCATCATGACTCCTGAAATCCAAATCTGTACTATGCTATGAGTACCTACATGATCTGGCCTCTGCCTACGTCTTCAACCTGAGCCTCTTACCATTCTCCTCACTGAATATGAGAAGGTGGTCATACTGACGTTCTTTAGGTTCCTTTAATGGTCAAACTTGTTCTCATCTCGGGGTCTTTGCACTTGCTTTCCCTTCTGTTGCAAAATGCTTCTTTCAGCTATTTGCACTGCTGGCTCCTTTCTGTCACCAGGTGGGAGATAAAGTAAACCCTTCTCATAGAAACTTCTCCTAAACCTTACCAGCCACCCATGCTCTTTCTCGCCTCTGCTGTTTTATAGCACTTGTCACTATCTGAGGTTCTCATCTGTGTTTGCTGAATCTGTGTTTACTGAAAGTAAGTTTCATGAGAGCGTGGGCCTTCTTTGCTAAATCTCTGCTTCCTAGTTCAGCGCCTGGAGCATAATAACATCTCAGTAAGGATTGCATGAATTAGTGAGTGAAAAAAATAAGCTATTCTTCTCAACTGGTCTTTGACTAACTTAAAAGATATTTGTCAGTAGCTCATACACTACATACTGAGAAGATTCATCATTGTCCATATAAGCCTACCTATTAGTAGTGCTAAAACATATATGTGAGCTTTAAAAATATAATCATAAAGCTATAAGTAAAAAGTAGAAAATGCAAATATTAAAAAGGGAAGCATTTTTGTGCTAAGCATTATTCTACGCATTTCACATAAGTTATTCTGTTTAAATTGTGCTCAAGAACCCTTCCATTTATATATCATTATGCTCATTTTTATAGAGGAGGAATAGAAACCCAAAAGTTAGATAACTGGCATACAGTTGCCCAGCTAGGATGTGGATGGACCAAAATTCAAACTTCTATCAGCCTGACTCTAAATCTTATTTTCTTTATATTATGCTAAAAATAAAACCCCTCTCCTCTCCTCTGTCAAAGACTGTGAAGGGTCTGAAATGTTATTATACTTGCAAGCTTAACCAGTTAGCCACCACAGTTTCGTGGATACTGACACGCAACATGTGGTCCCTGGGTTAGAGACAAAGGACTTTATGATTCATGACATAGTAACAACATGAGGTTCGCATTCATGTTAGTTCCCTCAGACCCCAAGTCCCATGGGGCAGTGCAGAGTGGCTCAGGTGGTTGCTGTTCGCCTGAGTCACACAGAAAACTTGAACTTAGGGAACTCAACATTTCATAATAGGCTACAAATAAATGTGCCCTTTGCTTATCTTCATTACTTTTAATAAAGGGAGGCATTATCCTTAGGAGACTGTACATGAAAAATATCTTTTCTCTGGTCTGTTGGAGGATACTCTCTCTCTTTTAAAATTGCACTGTATAAACATCCTAGAAAGGATATTCTAGAACATAGGCATCCAGTTAGTGCCAATATTGCAGAAAGGTGAGGCACCAGTGGAGGACTGTCTTCTAACACTCTATCTATCTTACCTCTTACAATAAATGGTACCACCTTTGTCTTGTTGGCCTAAGACAGAAAGCCGGTCATCTTGTTTAGTTCTCATTCTTTATTCATTCATCTCTTTATTTAACCTAGTCTTAACTTCCCTCATTACCACTTCCAGTCCATCGCCAAATTCTGCCCATCTTGCCTTTGTAATATTTCTTGGACTCATTCACCTCTTTATCCAGCAGCAACCTTGGTTTTAAGTCCTTGTCATCTCTTGAGTGAATTACTAAAATGATGTCTCTCCAGTTTTGTCCTATCTAATCTGTTCTTCAACTAGAGCTAGAATTTTCTTTTCTTCTGCTTTCTTAAGATGTCACTGATTCCTCATTGCTCTCACGACAAAGTCTAAAGTCTCTATCATGACATATTAGATCCTCTGTGGTCTGGCTCCTACCTACCTCTTTTCTCAATACTTTCTTCCTCAGACTCTATGCTCTGTTCATACTGTGGTTCCCCACATTCTGTGATCACTCTTTTCAGAGTGCTGAACGTCTCCCTCTGGGGTGCACTTCCTCCTTTTCCTCACATATCTACCTCTTTCTCCCCTTTAAGTCTCAACCTAAATATCACCTCTTCTAACAGGACTCACCTCATATGTTTTTCTTCTTTCTAAAACCACAGATGTATGACATCTATTGTTCTGGGTCTAAAAACTTTTATATTTTTCTAATTTTATATTTCTTTTTTTCTATTTTAAATCAGTCTCATCGTTGGGGATTTTCTGCAAATTCCACTTATCCATTACTTTCATAGTTTGTTATGATCACATCATCAAAGATGAATGTCTAACAAAGCCAAATTTCCCTTGTATCACAGTCTTGAGAATCTTATGTCATATATCTGTGTCCCTCCTAGAGCTGGGATTCATCTTGCTTATTGATTCACATTTCCTAAAGAGTTAATTTTGACAGAACCCTTAGTGACTTTTTGTGGGGGTGGCATCTTATGAGCAGCTCATTTTTAAAAATAGGTTTATTGCAGCATAATTATCACACAACTTCACATGATAAAAGTATACAGCTTGATGAATTGTGAAATATGTACATCCATGTAAAATCATTATCACATCAAGATAACAAACATTTCAGTGGCTCCAGAAAGTTTCCTTGTGCCCTTTTTAATCCCTCCCTTCCTTCATCCCCTTCCTTAGGCTACCACTGATCTGACTTAGTCACCTAGATTTAATTTTCATTTTCTAGAATTTCATATAAGTGAGATGATAAAGTATACATCATTTTTATTAGGAAGTCTGGATTTTTTTCACTCAATGTAATAATTTTTAGATTTATTCATGGCATTTAATAGGTCATTCCTTTTTCTTATTGAGTATTCCAATATACAGATATACTTCAATTTGTTCATGCGTTCACCTGTTAATGGACCTTTGGGCTGTTTCTACTTTTGTGCTATTACAGACAAGGCCAGAAATACAAAATATATTATTACTTCCGATAGAATATTCTCTTATTGCATCTCGCAATTTCATAATTGAGGGCTTTTATTCAGTGACCTTTAAAAGATGCTAACCATTAGAAAATGTTCAGAATCTCAATTAAATTTCTGAATGATGAGTTTAGATAACATTTTTCCCCTTTGTGTTTTTATTTCCCTCTTTTTAGTAATGCCTCACAAGAAATAAGTAGGGAAAAAATGTAAAGAAAAATGTAAAAATGTAAAAAAGGTAAAGAAAAACTAGATAAACCTTGTTTTTGTTGGTTAGAAGATAAATCTATTCATTTCTTAGTTAAAAATAGCTACAAGGTTGTTAGTTTTAAATGAATAAGGAGGACCACTTCATTTGAATGAAATGATGATAAGCATTTCTCTGAGGACTTTGTTTTTTCTCACTAAGCCTTTGCATAGGCGTTTTGATTCATAAAGGTGTTGATGTTCATTAAACTTCATACTCACTTTATATTTGTATTTTCTTTGCCTATTTTCACTCAGTGAGAGACTGTGGTTCAGTGTTTCCTTTTTTGGAAAGCATGTAACTTTCTAGCTTTTCAGACTATTTTGCTTTGCAGAGTTGTGCTTTAAATCTCCCCCATAAGGGGAAGTGACTCATTTCTATACAGTAGCATGTAGGTGTTTGATGAATGTTGCTGCCAGGTAGAAATAGACTGTAATGCCAGTGTAAATGGAGTTTTGTAGCTAATAAAATCTGAAGGATTTCAATTTTCTTAGGAATTTAATTGGGGAAAATTACTTCAGAAGTTTGCAGGGGCGCTATGCTCTGAAGGAGAACTTTGAGCAAATCGAAATGTATAAATGTTATGAAATTGCTAACAGCCTAATGCAAGAATAATGTGGTCTTTGAGATGCTTTCTTCCACTAAAATATTGGCTTGAGACTGTATAAGCTTTAGCAGAATGAGGCTCCAGGTGTGGCCTGATATGTAAGATCACCTAGACCAATTTTTAAAACTTCTGGCTGTTGCGAATTCAGAGGGATCTCCAAGTCTATATGTTTTTCGAACTGCTGTGGTTTAAAGGAAGTGAGTTGTATAGTTATCTTCCTCTGCAGACTTTTTAATGTTCTAAAAATAACATCATTATCCTCATTTCAGAGACCATAAGTTGAGTTACAAATATCACATTGTCCTGCAAAGCAGCTGCCATACTGAGACATGAGAATGATCTTGACTTGAGTGGAAAGACTGATGTCAGTGTTTTGGGGGCACATTTCCCACATGGATAGGGTTTATTGAATATGAAGGATAATAATAGAGAAGATATTTGGCTAATTAAGTTTCTTTTCCTAATAAAGCTAGATTTCAATAGTTATCATAGTACCTAGAGTAGCACCTTATTATACAGTGTGTACTTCATAAAGTTTCATAAAAATAAATGAATTTAAAAACAAAGTACCCCCCAAAATTAGAATATCTGGTTCGTATATAATAAAATATGATAATTTTATAGTATAAAATATCTCACTAGGATATTTTTAAGTATGGAGTCTCTCTCAAAGTGAGGAAAGGAGCAGAGAGAGGGAAGAAAGGTGGAGAAGAAAAGGGGGAGAGAGAGAGAGGACAGCAAAGAAGGAAATGTGAGGACTTAACTTGTCAGAATTTAAGCTATAAGCATGAGAAGAATATGGATAATAAAAGGAAGATGAGAGATTCTAAAGGTATGGAATGTTTAGATTAAACCTAACATGGCACACGGCTAAGACTTCAGTATACGTGATGAAGTTTTAAATCCACCTGCCTATACACACCTAACAACTCACAAAAATAAGCCTGCACTGATTTAATAGATCTGAATATTTTTAAAAGTCTGTTGAGGCCGGGCGCAGTGGCTCACGCCTGTAATCCCAGCACTTTGGGAGGCCGAGGCGGGTGGATCACGAGGTCAAGAGATCGAGACCATCCTGGTCAACAAGGTGAAACCCTGTCTCTACTAAATATACAAAAAATTAGCTGGGCATGGTGGCGTGTGCCTGTAATCCCAGCTACTCGGGAGGCTGAGGCGGGAGAATTGCCTGAACCCAGGAGGCGGAGGTTGCGGTGAGCCGAGATCGCGTCATTGCACTCCAGCCTGGGTAACAAGAGCGAAACTCCGTCTCAAAAAAAAAAAAAAAGAAAGTCTGTTGAATATTCACAATTTGTCAAACAGTATCCTAGTCAAATAAGGTAATGCATCTACCCTCAAAAGGTCCATAGTGTAGTGAGGGGGACAGAAGCAGATCAGAAATTACTGTCGAGAGCGTAGAGATGGATTGAAGTTCAGCCTTGACCTCACTGCTCTGTCCAAACCGTGAGAAGTTCTCAGCCTTTGAAAGCTCAAGAGCAAATGCCCACCTCAACTTGGTTTCTGCCATCCCTGAACTTGCGTGTGAACACCAGGTTAGCATCATATCTAATCTATACAACTACATCTCTTATGTGTGCAAGGCATGATACTCAAACTTAAGGTTACTATCTGAATGTCAACTTTTAAATGCAGGTAAACATTGTAGATATAACCTAAAATGAAAATAGCCTTATGTGCTTTTTATGTTGAATGCTGAATTCCAAAAAATTAAATAGAAATAGACAACTTGTACAAACACTAAGAGATACTGCTTTCACTAGATAACTTTATGAAGAACATTATATGTTTTCTATAAATATACGCTTATAAAATTATAGAATTTTTATATAAATATATACATATAAAAGTTTAAATGCTAATACAAAGAAGAATTTTCTTTGTATTAGCATTTAAACTTTTATAATGTATATATTAATTTACATAAAATATAAATGAGATCATAGTATATTTCTAACCTCTGTAGAATTGTTAACCCTTTTAGAAAACTTTATGACTCAAAATTTCATGAGGAAAAATTGCATAAAGATACGTAATGACATTTGTAAGAAATCTTCAATTTGACATAATAAAAAACATGTAAAATGTGAAGAAGAAAATGTTACAAAAAGTGATGTGCCCCAAAATACCAGCTAACCTCAGTTGCAAGAGAGCATGTGGTAATATGCAGCACTCACACTATAGGAGAAACTAGTGACTAATCGGGCTGAGGAAAAAATTTTTAAATAATTTAAAGTGAAGTTATTAGTGTAATACTAATGTATCTGATAAAGTTTCATAGTTATTCTGTTACAGTCCATAACTTGATTCTGTTATGGTGAAATCAACTTCAGCCTCAGGTTTGGTGCAGCATGGATTTTTGAATGTGGCTTCCGCTAGACAGAGGTGCACACAGGATGTTGGGAGCATATAAGGAATGGGCCCTAACTTGGTTGGGACTCAGGAAAGGTTTCCTGAGTTATTTCAGAAGATGAATGGGAGTTCATGAAGTGAAGAAGATGTGTGATGAATATAGGGGAGAGGGGTGGACTGCAGGAGGTTCAGTTTTACAGGGGCATAGAGTTTGAGGCTGGTATTGTAATGGTGAGGGTGGAGAGGAGCTGGGTCAGGGGGATTTCTCTACCAGGCTAATTTAGGCTTTTTCTTCTGAAAGGTTTTAAGGAGAGGAATGACTTACTCAAATTTGTGTCATTCACGGGTGGTTTGAGTGGCAACCATGTGGAGGCTGGATTTGCGAGGCAAGATCATTTAGGGATCTACTGGAATAACGAAGAGACAAGATACGGAGAACCAGACTGAGGCACTGGTAGAGCTGAGAAATGTTTCAAAGGTAAAGTCCGTTGAAATTGGTGATGACTGGACTTAAGAAAGAGAGAGGGAGTTCTAAGAAGCCACCTACGCTTCACGGTGGAGTAACCCACTGAATTGCGGTGCAGTTAGGGGCATGAATGTAGGAGGAAGTAAAGTTTATGGTAAAGCAAGGCACAATGTTGAGCTTTGAGGTCACTGAGTTTGAAAGAGGTCAGGCTAGCAGGCATGTGGATGTGTGCCTCCAGAGCTCCGTCACAGCCAGGGTAAGATCAGGCGCACCGTGAGGAAGAGGTCGGTAGATAAAATGATGGAAATAGATGCAGTCACCGAGGAGAGCAGTGGAGTCTTAGAAGGTGAAAAGTGCCCTGGGAAAAGGAAAAGTACAGTATGGTAAGGGAGATGAAGCATGCTGGGGGCTGAGGAAAGGGTTTACATTTTAAAATTGGGTAGACAAGTTAGGCTTCCTTGAGAAGCAAAAGGCATGAGGCATTGGAACAGAGATTTAAAGAATGTGAAGGTGTCAGCCATGTGACGTCTGGGGAAGAGCAGCACAGATGAGGGAACAGTCAGAACAAAGACACTGACCTGGGGCAGACCTTGGGTGTGCGACGGACGCGAGGGCGGGTGGAGTGGCCTGGATGTGTGAGTGAGTATGGAGACCGGAAGGAGGGGAGGCCACAGAGATAATATGGAGGCAGAGCATGTAGGACTTTGTGAACCTTTGTAAGGACTTTTGGCTTTTTCTCTGTATGAAATGTGAAACGTTTAAGGGTTTTGAGCAAAGTAATGATATAATGACATGATCTAACCTAGATTTTAATGGAATCACTATGGCTGCTGGGTTGGGAGTAGACTGGGGATGGGGACAATACCTTGAGCAAAGACATCCTAAGGGGGCTATTGCCTCAATCCAGGGAGAGCTTCCAGTTTCATCTTCTGCTGGTCCCGGGGCTTGCAGCGTATGTGCCCCCCAGCCCAGGGCCTGGGATATGCAGACATTCCATATGAAATGTGCATCTTGCCGTGTCTTTGCCTAATTATCTCCTCCTACTCTTTCAGATCTTTCTTGAGCCCCGCTTTTTCAAAACAGAGGTCTTCTCTGACTGTGTTTCAGCCTATGTTAGATTCCTACTGTTGTCTATTTTCAAGGTTCTTATATGTTTTTTCTCTTGTAGCTTGTTTGTAAATATGAGTAAATGACTCTACTCTATAAAGAATCTATACTTTGTGAGGGCAGAAACTTACGGCATTCAGTAAAGACTTGCTAGATGAGTTGTGAATGAGTAAACGTGATTCAATGGATGAAACAATGAAGACGCTAAGCCTATATCTAAAGTATTGAATAAATTGAGCTCCTGGCTTGGCAATTGCAATGAGGAGAGAGACATAGTGGTAAAATAAAATGAAGAGCCTCATAGGAGGAGAGATCATCTGTCCTAACCAACCATCAAAAGCAAGTGACCTGCACCTCTTTCCACCCTCTCACTCCTTTAGAAATTAGAAAAGCAAAGAAGAGACTTGTAAACATGTACCCAGGAGTTTCTGTAACTTAATACAGGAAAATATCTAAATCAAGAGAAAATAACTAGCAAAGTGATTCAACATTTTTTAACCCAAGCCAGGGTCAATTACAGAACATTGTTCAACATTCGGTCTTCAATTACAGACCTGTAGGAATGACTACTATTGGTGTTTTGTTTGATTTTCACAAGTCTTTTAACTCATCCCCAGAACTAGAGTCATTAGATATGTCTGGTGGCAACATCTTTAATTAAACTCTTTATTAAAATCTACAGCTGTCAAAATAAATTAACCTTAAAGCACAGATATAAATCTGAGAGGACTTTTCCATTAAGGCATTACCTGGAAGAGATTTTTCCAGAAAAGGGAGTGCTTGGACAATGGTCACTATCATAATTTGGGCTAAATGTGGTCACAGAAAGTTTAGAAACTTGAAACCCCCCAAAGCCTAAACTGATTTAAGAATGTCTATTCTGTTTCTGCCTGTCTTCAAGAGATTTCTCCAGGGTGCTTGGATGAGCATCATAACATTTTCATCATTTTGCCACTGGAGGGCTCAATGGCCTTTTTAATGTTTCTTTTAGGAGACCAAATATTACATTTGTGTAACAGTGAGATTTGTGACCAAGTTTTCTCTCTTTTTTGAGAAAATCTGTTTTTGGGAGTACAGTTAGGTACATGATGGCCAAAAAGCTTTTGTAAATGCCCTGAAAGATGGAAACTTGTCATAGCTGCATGTCTACTGAAATCAAAAAGGATGTCATTCATCTCTCCCCAGAGAATACAAGGGAATTGAGATTATATGGAGCAAGGCTTGTGCTGAGTTAGACGTGCTGTGTATATACAGTGTCCTTATATGTGTATTCCGGTGGCAGTATGGAAAGCAATGTAATAGAGAGGGCTTAGGGGTCTGTAGTCATCCAGGAATTGTATGATGAATGTAGTTGGGATGGGAATGGGAATGATTTTAGGGACTAATTGAAAGAACACGGGGCTTGATGTCAGGTGACTAGTGATCACAGATCGTTCCAGGATTCCTGCTGCATGTTCTGTTATAAAGGCTGTGACAGCAGTTCTGCTTTTCCTGCAGTTTTGCTATGTGTGTTTGTGGTCCAGCCTCTCTGAGGCTGGTCCTGGAGCCTGGATTGAGCAAGGGAACTCTGATATGAGTGACACATCGATTTGGCATCTGCATAATTTTTTATGATGGTTAGGAGTAACAATGAGGTGTTATGAAAAAAGTTGGAAACAGTGTTAGCCCCCATGCAAAAATATAACATCAACATAAAGCAGAGAGATAGAAATCTCAGAATGCCTCTCCCAAAATGTAACAGAAACTCAATTCTATTACATTCGGTTTATGATTTAGTAAGACTCATCTATAAATTAACTGAAGGATTCACATATTTAATGATTAATAATAATATGCCAATCTGAAGAGAGATGGTTGCTCAGACTGAAACCTCCTTGCAGGTAGAAAGAAACTGTGGAGAAGCTGCCTAAGAACTCCCCAAGAAGACTAGCATGGAAACGTCAATTCTTGTGACTTTCTCACATGGCAATGGATGTTTATTGCCTCTGAAATTTTGAATCACGAACAAATTTCCCTTGTTCTGATTTCATGCTGGTTCTGCTACATTTGGTTTAGGATTTGGCCTTTCATAGATTTGCTACTGCAGAGAATGTACTGGTCATATCGGTGTGAATATTCAGATCTATAAGTCAGTTATGGTTTTCAGATTGGCTCAGCATCTCGTATGGCATGCTGAAGGAATCAGACTCTGTCTTAGCAGAATCAAGAACGAGGCTCTGGACCATGGTAATTATCTGAGATAATGCTGCTTCTTAGGCTACTTGCAGCTTGCCAATTGCCCATTCCAATCTCTAGAAGTCCCACTAGATGTTTTGCAGAATAAAGCAAAAAGAGAGGCTGGGATCAGGGAAACTAATTTTCAAATGGAAATACCTAGTATTATAATTATACATTTTCTCATCATATTTTATTAATGAATCAAGGGAGTTACTGAGCGTGTATTTTTCTCTCTTGTGTTCCACTGCAATTTGCCTGGAAAATAAAGTGGACTCTTTCTCTCCCTTTCAAACCTGGTTTTCTTGCCGTTAAACAGCAGCCATAACTTCTAGCAAAGGCTCCTGAGGGAGCCAGCAAGTAGCCACCCAGAAGCTTTACAATGGGGCTTCCTGTCTCAGTCATGCCTGGAGGAACTGAAGCAGTTCTTTATGTACAGGATTGAGGTCCGTCCTACCACAGTTCCAACTCACTCCATGTCTCTAATGGTCTATTACTTACTCCATTACTTTTAATGGCAAAAACCACAGTTACTTTTGCACCAACCTAATATTTTGCAGCCAGTCTCACATATGTTTCTGGGAAACGTCAGTCTTGGCTCAGACATGGTGCCTGCTGGTTCTGGTAAAAGGTTAAGGGGCTGAGTGGTGGCAGACACTACTTCCTCCAGACTGTCTATGCCATGGCTATCTTTGGAAACCCTATAAATGGCCTGGCCATTTATAGGGTTGCCAATCCTTAGAAGATTTTTGGGATTTTTGGCTTAAAAATAGGCTGAAAAGAGGGACTGGAGGTTACTGCCACATACCTGAGCATTCCTGGAAACTTTCTGGGAATGTTAATGGATATGAAAGTGGCTTCAACTATAAGAATTATAGGGGAATAGCAGAATACGTAACCAAAAATGGCTTAAATAAGAAGGCCATTTTCAAGCTTACTTCATGAGGAATTTTGAAATAGGCAGTTCCAGGGTCAGTTTGGCTGCTCAACAGTCTTCAAGGACCCAGGCACTCTTCATAATTCTCTTCTGCTATCATCAAGATTCAGTGACGTCTCCCTCTATGGCCACAGGATGACTCCGGCAGTTCTGATTATCCTGGGTTCCTGGATGTGTTAGGTGCATCTTTATAAATGTTTTTGTGATTTTCAGAGGGCGACAAATAGTAGACAACTATCCCATATCTACTATTTCTGGGATGTTTCCATGATCACCCAGCAGGCTTCGTCTTAGATATTTTTGGTCAGAACTAAACTGCATGCTGATCTTTTATCCAATAATCAGCAAAGACTATCTGTAACTTCTATCTAGACCAATCATAATTGATCTCCTGGGAATAGGCATATGGCTATCAGACAGTCCTCACAGGAAATAAGGGAGAAAACATAAAGGAAGATGGCCAGCTGTTAACTATGTTTTCCAAGATCTGAAAAGAAAACTGGATTAAATTACACTAAAGAGAATTTCAAATGGCTTTTAGGAAGAACGTGCAGACAAGAAAGTGGTATTATACACTGGATAACATTATTGAACTTGTGCATATATATTCCCTAACAATCTTCTAAAAACAGAAAGAATAGATTGTGACTAGACATAATTCAGCCTTGCTCAGAGCTTGGAAGATGCAGAAAATTATCTTAAAGCATTTTATTCATCATGTTGATAAGGAAATATGATCAGCAAGGAATTAGTTAACAATTGTATTAAAATTGTGGTAAAAATGGGCATGGCCTCCTCTGCTTTGACAGATTTATAAGTTCAGAAGTACCAGTCTGTTCCATTATTGTGACCATGTTCTTCCAGTTGAGTTAGTCTTAAACTTTACTGTGTTTAGAATTAATTGGGAACATACAGATTCTTGGGTACCACTTTTCATAAATGTTGCTTCAGTAGGTGTATTAATTTTCTGTATCTACGTAATGATTAAACTTAGCGGTGTAAAATAATGCCTATTTATTATGTCCCAATACTGTAGTCAGAAATAGCTCAGGTAGGCTCAACTAGGTTTCTCTACTTAGGTCTTACAAGGTTGAGATCAAGGCATGAGTTGCACTGGCCTTTTATTTGAAGGTTCTTGGCAACAATCTGCTTCCATGCTCACTACAGATGCTTGTAGAATTTACTTCCTTATGGTTGTAGAAATGACGCCTCCTTGCCTTGCTAGCTGTCAACTAGGGACCATTCACAGCCCCAGAAGCCACTCTCAGGTCCTTCTTACATGGTCCTCCTGTATCAGCAGCAAAGAACCTCTCTCACATCAAGTCTCTCTCACATTTGAATCCCTCTGACTTCCCTTCCTGCAACTAGATAGAGAAAGTCTGCTTTTTAAGAGTTCCTCTCACTAGGTTAGACTCATGTGGGTAATCTCTCTATCTTAAAGTCAAATGATAACTAACGTTAATGACATGTGAAAAATCCAGTTTTGCTATGTCTTATGATCGTGGGAGAAACAGCAGGGAGTAGGTATCATGGGGGCGTCTTTAAATTCTGCTTACCATAAGGTGTTTGGAGTGGGATGCATATATCTTCATGTTTAATAAACTCCTCATAAGATTCTGATGCAGTGCACAAATTAAATAACAAAGCTCTCACTGTACCTTCGTCACAGCAATCCTTCTGGATTGAACTCTTTAAATTAGAAAAGGAGGCAAAGAATTGTGAATTTCAGCCTTCCATTGTTTGTTGCTTGTATTTGAAGATTGCAATAGATTTTTGTATATTGACATTGTATCCTGAAACCTTACCAAACTCATTTATTAGGTTTAGTGGCTTTTTTTTTCCTTGAGACAGAGTTTCGCTCTTGTCCAGGCTGGAGTGCAATGGCTCGATGTCTGCTCACCGCAACCTCTGCCTCCTGGATTCAAGCGATTCTCCTGCCTCAGCCTGAGGAGTAGCTAGGATTACAGGCTTGTGCCACCATGCCCAGCTAATTTTGTATTTTTAGTAGTAGAGACGGGGTTTCTCCATATTGCTCAGGCTGGTCTGGAACTCCCGACCTCAGGTGATCTGCTCGCCTCGGCCTCCCAAAGTGCTGGGATTACAGGCGTGAGCCACCATGCCTGGCCTTTAGTGGCTTTTTTGTAGAGTCATTGGATTTTCCACAAAGATGATTATGTCATCTGTGAATAAAGACAGTTTTGCTTTCTTCCTTTTTTTTGGTGAATAAGCAATAAGTATTTATTAAATGACAAGATGGAAGAATTATCACAATGTGATACAGTTACAATTTCATTATTATTGGTTACAATTTCATTATTATTGCACAATACACTTAAAAATGTCTAACTTTTAAGTTCAAGGGTACATCTGCATGATGTGCATTTTTCTGGAAGTTTAAGCCAGCATAGTAAAGCAAGAAAAAATAAATAAAAGGTTTCTATTTCTTCCTTTCCAATCCAGAGGCCTTTTATTTCTTCTGCTTTCCTTACTGTGCTGGTTTAAACTTCCAGAAAAATACCGAATAGAAGTGATAAGAATGAACATCCTTTTCTTTTTGCTAATTTGAAGAAAAAAGCATTTAGTCTTTCTTCATTGTGATGTTAGCTGTTGGTTGTTATAATGCCTTTTATTAAATTGAGGGAGTTTCTTTTTATTATTTGGTGAGAGTTTTTATCAGGAATAAATGTTGAATTTTTGTCAAGTGCTTTGAGTTTGTTAATGTAGTGAATTACGTTGATTTTTGAAATTAATGTTAAATCAACCTTGCATTTCTGAGGAGAACACTGGCTGATATATTAATTTTATATGTTGTTTATATATTGCTAAAATTTTATTTTAAATTTTGAATCTATGCTTGTGAGAGATACTGGTCTGTAGTTTTCTTGCAATTATACCCTTGTCAGGGAAATAATGGCTACACAGAATAGTTGGAAAATATTTCTTCTTTCTCAAAGTTTTTGCAAGAGTTTGTGTAGAAATCATATATTTCATCTTTAATGGTGGTAGAGTTTACTGGTGAAGCTGTTTGGGCCTTGAATTTTTTTGTGTAGAAGAGTTTTTGGCAAATTCAATTTGTTTACTAGCTATAAGGCTATTCAGGTTATTTATTTCTCTTTGAAGTCAGTTTTGGGAGTTTGCATCTTTTAAGGAATTTGTTTGTATCTTCTAAGTTGTCAATTTTGATTGAGAATGTCATTGGTATTCCCTACTACTCTATTAATATTTATAGAATATGTAATAATGCCAGTGATAAGTTTTAAATATCTATGTTTATTCATGTTATTGCAGAAATAGACATGAGGTTTCAGGAGTAGGAATAGACTATTACTCTCAGCAATAACTGCATTGATTCTCACTTCCTCAATCTTTCCCTCTTCCCGGAAGATGAGAGCCAGAAGTCCCCCAACTTGTACTGGCATCTAAACTGTAGGTGAAAAACTATAAAAATTCAAATCTAGAAATTTATGTAAATCTTGACTCTACTCCTGAAAGAGGGAAAGAGAGAAATGTAAGTTTCTCAATGTAAACAAATTTACCCTAGGAGGAAAGGGAAAGATTACTGGGTTATTACCCTTTGGAATATGAAGAAATATCTCCAGGAGGAAGATAAGTCTTTGTGTTTACAACCTCTGAAATATCCCTATGGATCTGTGTCTCATTCCTCTTTGAAATGTAGGCACATAATGTTTGAAGAGGTAAATCTTTCTGGATGTCTCTCAATATTGAATCACCCTTTAACTGCCAAGATTTGTTTCTTGACAAAAGTTTCAAATGTATTTGCTCAGAAATCCCTAACTGTAAAAATATAAAAATATTTTTCCTTGGAAGTCACCTCTCTTACTCTGACATTAGAAATTTGTGTCTTCTCTCTCTCTATTTTTTCTGATCCATCTGATCTAGCTAGAGGTTTATCAATTTTATTGTTAGTCTCAAAAAACTAGCCTTTGGTTTCATTGATTTTCCCTACTATTTTTCAGTTTTCTATTTTATTAATTTCCCATCTGCTCTTTGTTGTTTTCTTTTTTCTGCTTACATTGTGTTTAACTTGCTCTTCTTTTTTAAATTTACAAATGTGGCAGCTGAGGGGATTTGAGATCCTTTTGCTTTTCTATTATAGACATTTAATGCTATGAATTTCCCTCTGAACACTACTTGAGTGGTATCCCACAAATTTTTATGTTTTCATTTTTATTGTTTAAAATCCTTCCTAATGCTGATTGTTTTATTCTTGGACTTATGATTTATTTAAAGTATACCATTTAGTTTCTAAATATTTATGATTTTCAAGAGATCTTTTTGTTCTTAATTTCTAATTTAGTTCTATTGTGATTAGACGATATCCTTGATACAATATGGATCCCTTTAAATATATTGACGCTTGTTTTATGGCTCAGAGTATTGTTCTGTTTTGGTAAATATTGTGTGTGCACTTGTAAAGAAGTGTTGGATATAATGTTCAACGAATGTCAGGTCAAGTTGTGTTGTTCAAGCCTTCTATACTTTTATTGGATTTCTGTCTATTTATTCTACCAATTATTGGGAAGGAGTTGTTGAAATCGCTGGCTATAATTGTGGTTTGTCTTTTTCTCCTTACAATTCTATGAGGTTTTGCTTCATGTATGTTGAAGCTCTGTTATTAGACTCATAAAAATATTTAGGATTATAATATCCTTTTGGTGCATGTCCACATTATTATTTTGAAATAACTTTCTTTTTCCCTCGAACTGTTCACTATTCTGCGATCTACTTTGTCTAATGTTAATATAGGCACTTCAGCTTTCTTTGGATTAGCATTAGCATGATATATCTTTTTTCATACCTTTAACACATTATGTCTTTGAATTTAAATTTCATTTCTTGTGGGCAACCTATAATTGGGACCTTTTATTTTACCCATTCTGATAATTTCTACCTTTTAATTGAGAGGTTTTTTTTTTTTTTTGACAGAGTCTCCCTATGTCTCCAGGATGGAGTGCAGGGGCACGATCTCCACTCACTGCAACCTCTGCCTCTTGGGTTCAAGCGATTCTCCTGCCTCAGCCTTCCAAGTAGCTGGGGCTACAGGTGCATACCACCACGCCCAGCTAATTTTTATATTTTTAGTAGAAATGGGGTTTCACCATGTTGGCCAGTATGGTCTCCATCTCTTGACCTCGTGATCCACCTGCCTCAGCCTTCCAAAGTGCTGGGATTACAGGCATGAGTCGATACTCCTGGCCTAATTGAGAGTATTTAGGACATTTATATTTAATATAATTATTGATATGATTCAGTAGAAGTCTGTTATCATCATTATCCTATTTCTTTCATTATGTAAGTCCTATTTTTTCTTTCTTTTCCTTTTCATCTACCTTCTTTTGAATTAATTTAGTTTTTTATGGTATTATTATGTCATCTTTGTTTATTAGCTATGACTTTGTTTTGTTATTTTAGTGGTAACTTTAGTTATTCTTCTTCAGGAGCAGTTTTATCCTCCAGGGATCATTTGGCGATGCCTGAGAACATTTTTAATTTTTGCAACTGGGGAGATGCTGCTGGCATCTAGTGAGTAGAGTCCAGGGATGCTACTAAATATCCTACAATGAAGCTAACAGCTCCTCAAGACAAAGAATTATCTGGCCCAAAATGTCAGAAGTGCTAAGGTTGAAAAACACTGCTTTAGGTTTTATACTCTACAGCTATCTTATCAAAGTCTACTTGCAAGTGCTATATCCCTTCATGTGTAATATAAGAACTTTACCATAGTATACTTCTAATTTTTCCCTCTAGACATTTATAATACTGTTATTATGTATTTTATTTATATCTTTGTTGTAAACCCCATTATATATATATTTTTTGCTCAAATATAAAAATATTTTTATATATATATATAATATATATAAATAATATATATATATTATTTTCTTATATATAATAAGAAAATGATCTTATCTGTTTACCAATATAGTTATCATTTCTAGTGTTCTTCATTCCTTTACGTAGATCCATATTTCCATCTGATATTACCACTGGCTCTGCTACAGCCACTCCACATTGTGCTGTGGCGTAGAATCACTCATGGCAGTAAGTTGAGTCAAATGTAGGGCCTGCTTTGTATATGTTTTATTTTTTGGTTGTTACTGTCTTTTGTTGCCTGATGTCATTGTCTTAAAAACTATAGATTTACATCAGAGATTTGGTCTGTTTTTGTTTTTGTGGCTGTTGTTATTTCATTTGAAAAGGTAAATCTGATTCCTGTTACCCCAGTTTGTTAAGAAGCAAAAGTCCATATATATATATCCTCATCCATCAGTTTTCTTATGAGTGGATTTGGCTTCAAATTGCTATTAGTTACTTAGGTATTATACATAATATTCATGATCATCAAAATCATCTTTACTACTATAAATGTGTGGAGATGTTATAAGTGTACAGAGCTGTTTATATACTAAATGGCCCTACGTTACTCTAGTTTTTGAATTATTTTTATTTAAAAATTTTCAGTCTTTCAGTGACATTTAGGAAATGTTCCAGTGTTTACTGTATACAAAGAGCAATTTATATGATTACTGAAAACAATACTGTCCTTTGCTATTGGTAAAACTTCTCTAACAGCAATGTCAATAGCCATTTCCATCCTCTACCCCTATTTCCATTCTCCATGAACTGTTTGAAATGTTCCTTCTATTAAGAGCAACATTTCCAGATAAGATTAAAAATCTAAATCATGATAAGTTTTTTTCACTGTGTGCTAATGGGAAATTCTGAACGAACTAAGTATAGAATTTCAGTTAAAAAAAAGGTGTGTGGGGATGTTCTTACAGTTGTCAGTGTCAATTCACATCAAATTCACTTCTTCATTGAAGTTTAAGTTTTTCAGAAAATTATTTCTTGTGTATATAGTGATTAAAACCCATATATACCTAGTATTTCATTATTGGAATGCTAAGCATGTGGGAGTTATTTATATCCTGCTGCTCAAGGTCATTGTCAAGGTCTGATTGCAAAAATTCAAAAAATTACAGCCTCAGGGCCAGGCGCGGTGGCTCACACCTGTAATCCCAGCACTTTGGGAGGCTGAGGCGGGTGGATCATGAGGTCAAGAGATCGAGACCATCCTGGTCAACATGGTGAAACCCCGTCTCTACTAAAAATACAAAAAATTAGCTGGGCACGGTGGCGCGTGCCTGTAATCCCAGCTACTCAGGAGGCTGAGGCAGGAGAATTGCCTGAACCCAGGAGGCGGAGGTTGCGGTGAGCCGAGATCGCGCCATTGCACTCCAGCCTGGGTAACAAAAGCGAAACTCCGTCTCAAAAAAAAAAAAAAAAAAAAAATTACAGCCTCAGGCATAAATGGGTTAAGAGTAAGATTTTGCTAGGCCTATGGCCAGGAAGCCTCAGAGTCTCCATATTGTGTCCTTTCCATCTGTGCTCCTCCCAATCCTCTCAAAGGGCTCACTAGAAGTCATGTTTTAAGGACCAAAAGCAGAATGGGAATAAAGATGCAGCACAGGCAGTATTTAAAAGTGTGGATTCTGGGATAGGGTTCCTGGTTTTATCTCAGCCCTAAACCTACATACTTTAGGCAAGTCACTTAACTCTGTATTGCCCCAGTTTCCTCACCTGTAAAATGGGGTTAATAGTAAGACCTATTTCATTGGGTTGTTATGAGGGTTAAATTATATATATATGTAGTATGTGTGTGTGCATTTGTGTGTCTGTGCGTTTCATTACCCATCACATAGAAAATGGTCTATAAGAGTTTGTTAACTAAAGAAAGGTACCTTCCTCTTTATTATATTCTGCAAGCCTACGAGATCTTTTCTGTTAAGAAGAGTATGGGCTTTAGTTCTGGAAACCTCCTTTTCTTCTCCATTATGCTGCAGGCATGGTGACTAGTAAGGGGGTAGATAGAAATGAATAAAGGTGTGGGAAGAGAGCGGGAAGAAGATATGTGGGAGATCACTTTTCCAGTCTCTTCTTGAGAAAGGAAATCTTTTCCCAGGGACTTTTCCCACTAAGCTACTAAGTATGCAGACGCAGGCTCTCAAACACTTTGGCACATAATCTCTCTTAAGCATCAGTGGTCAGCTCTCTCCTACTATGTAACCAATCTTTTTTCTCATCAGCGAGGCAGAATAAGGCCCAAGGAAAGAAATGGTGGCATTACTTGCAAATGCTTTGGAGTATCTTAGAGGAGAAATTGTAGATATACTGTCCAAGATTTTAGTAGAAAACTAAACAAGTTGGGGGCCACTATCTGGGGTATAGTTCGTTAGTGTTTTAGGTCAGCAGTTAGCCCTGAAACTCTGTCAAGTCACCTCACTGCTGAAAAATTTTCAGTAGCTCCACATTGCCTTTTGGATATAACATAGATTTCTTAGTAAGAATCATGGATCTCTGCACCTCAGCCTAATTCTATCTTTGTAAATCTGCCTCTTGCCAGTATCAGGTAAAGTTGCTTGTTCTGGCTTTGGTCAGTTATTGATGTCCTCCCAACTACCTGTGCTTTTGGCTTTCATTTATTAAAGCACATCAGGGTGCTCTTCTATTACACCCTCTGTTTTCTTCTCTACTGTATTAGTCAGTTCTTGCATTGCTACAAAGAAATACCTGAGACTGAGCAATTTATAAACAAAAGAGGTTTAATTGGCTCATGGTTCTTCATGCTGTACAGGAAGCATGAGCCTGGCATCTGCTGGGCTTCTGGGGAGGCCTGAGGAAACATAATTATAGCAGAAGGCGAAGGGGGAGCAGGCACTTCACATGGTGAAAGCAGGAGCGAGAGAGAGGTGGGGGGAGGGGGCGGTGCTACACACTTTTAACCAACCCTGTCTCACAAGGACTCTTTCACTATCATGAGGACAGTACCAAGGGGTTGGTTTTAAACCACTTAGGAGAAATGTGCCCCCATGATTTAATCACCTCCCACCAGGCCCTACCTCCAACACTGGGGATTACAGTCATGTGATTTAGTGGAGAAAGACACAGATCCAAACCATATTATCTACTAATCTGCATTCTCAGTCTTTAAGACTCAGCTACAATTTTATATCTTCTGACAAAACTTGCCTGGTGACCCAATGGAACTGGCTCATCTCCTTCTCCTCCTCTCCCCTCCCCTCCTCTCCCCTCTCTTCTTCCTCCCCTCCCCTCCCTCCATCATCTCCTCCTCCTCCTCCTCCTTCTCCTCCTCCTCTCTCTCTCTCTCTCTTTCTCTCTGTCTCTCTCGGCTGCATGGAAGATTTTCTAAGTTTTTGGCCCAAACTCTCTTATCTTTCCCCTTGGATAATTCTTAGATTTCTCTATCTGTTCCTCTACCATGCTGATTCTCATATTGAATCTCCACTCCCATCTGGTATTGGCAGTATGTCCAGAACCTCATTTCAGAGTGTATAAAATTTAGCTTGTTACAAATGTCCCGTGCTTGACAAGATGAACTACTTAATTCCTAAATATTCATTGTTTGTTGTTGTTGTTGTTCTTGTTCTTTTGGATGTGCCATTTCTTCAACTAAGGGCATCTTCTCTTTGAATTCTCTGAAATCTTGCCTTTCCTTCAAAGTCTCAAACGTCATTTTATTCCTGAGGTTATTGCTGATCAACTTATTGGAAATCTCTCCATTTTTTGTGCCTTTTGTTTGAACTACTATAATAGCATTTTTAAATAAGCAAAAGTGCTTATCCTAGTGTCTGATATATACCGTATTTTAAGTGTTTTAATGTATAATAACATGATCCTGACTTCTGAGCTCTTCAAGCATGCATTTTCTGAATTATTCATTTATGCACACTGAACTTTCCACCCAACTAGATAATCTTCTAGAGGGTAGAGTCATACTTTATACCTTTTGTATTTTTTTACAATTTGATAAATGCTTTGCATTCTTTTTTTAAGCAAATATTTATCAATTCATAATGTTAATATAAGGGAGTTACCTAGTGATAAAAATGCAGTAGGACGTGTATTATAAAACATCCTTCCATTAAGCTCCCATCTTCAGAAAGCTATGCAGACGCAGCTTTTCCCTGGAAAGGAAAAAATACTACTCTGAGACAATTGTACAGGCACCCTGACTCTAGAAGATGTTATAAACTATTTTTTATGATTCCTATAAAGTTACCTTTTAGCTAATACCAAGTCTGCCACCGATGGAAATCCCATCTCTCTTTGACTGCCCTCATTTCTCCCTTTTGTCTTTTCTGAATTCTGAAGGCTGTTTAGGTTCTGAGCTTTGTCTAGGGTTTCATCTTGAAATGGGTGATGATTGATTCTATTAGGGCTAGCAAAATAGTTTAAGCCTTCCATTTATACTGGAGCAGAACATCTACACTCATCCCAAGCTTTTCTTTTACTAATATTAACCATGGTCTCTCAGAACATAACTTCAAGGTGTTGTGATTAAAAAGTCGCAGTCTCTCTTCTGCTTTATTTTTGGGGGATTGGGAATAAGGCAGAAAGAAAAGAGCAAAGAGCTGAGAAGACACATAAGACATGGCCTAATCCAATCTTCCGAGCTTGAATTTACCAGTTATAGCAGTATTTAAGATGTCAGGTTCTTATTTTTTCTTAAAACTAAATAAATAAATCAAATTCTGCCTTCGTGGCCTCCAAGGCCTTATGGGCCTGAGTCTATTTGTCTAGGAGGCTGACAGAGGCTGGGAGAGGGGTCTGGATGAGAACTTCTCATCCAACATCTTCTCTCTGTGCAATATCTAGTCTTTTCTTTTTGAGTGGCATAAAATTCCATTGTATTTTGTAGTCTCTCCTTTGCCTAAAATTTTATAGCTGTTTTGTCAATTGTTTCAGAAAATGAAGGATTCTTTCTTGACCTCATGTGGAAAGTAACCTCAAATTAATTTTTTCTTTGCTTTACATCCATCTCGATATCAACTTATTTTAAAATGAGACTGTTCTTTTAATGCCAGTTATTAGATTTTGGTGAACATTTGGATTTTTTTCTTCAAAAAGTTGCATTTTTACATAACAGTAATTGTTATCAGAAAGAGAAAAATCCCAAATCTACGAACTTAAATAAAATCCTCTCATGGAAAATAGAGAAAGGAGCCCTTCATAGTTGTCAAGTTAAAAAAAAAAAAAGGTGTCCTGAGGGAGCAGTAAATTGTGAGAGAGGGCTTAGTTAACTGGGAGAAAGCATTGAGAGTAGATCTGCAGTCACTTAACCAAGATTTACTCTGAGAATGAAAAATCCTGCACCCATCGCACAGATTCCTCATACTATTTTTGCTCACTTAAATAGTTTTGCTCATTTAAATATTCTTTGGTATTGCTTAGTGGACTAGAATACATGTCCAAGCCAGAGGGAAATGAACTCTAAAGAGAAGAGGAGACTCTCAGTTAAATACTTTAAAAAATAACATGGCTATTATGCTCTATTTAAATATATACAACATGCTTTCCCCTGAAAACCAAGAACAAACACATTAACAGTAAACATCTTTGGGTCCAGATTATGGCCAGGTCAGAGAGATGGGGTAAAGAAGAAGGGAGAATGGACTTTGAGGACTTGAGGGGAAGGGGTGGAAAGGGGATGAGGGATAAAGGGCTACAAATTGGGATCAGTATATACTGCTTGGGTAATGGGGGTACCAAAATCTCACAAGTCACCACTAAAGAACTTACTTATGTAACCACACACCACTTGTTCCCCCAAAACCTATGAAAATTGAAAGAAAAATACAATTAGAGATTATATGCTTTCAACCATCTCTTAGGGAATAGGGTCACAAAACAGGTCTTGTTTCAGAAAAATATTAAGAGCACATGATCTAATGATTCTGGAATCTCTCTCCTCTCATTTTAATGAAATACATATTTATATTAAAATCTTTTTTAAAGTCAAAAAAAAAAAGAGGGAGGGAGGAAGGGAGGTGGAGAGAAGAGGGTACAGGACAGACGAAAGGGGAGGGAATGGAGAGAGGAATGCTTTTAGATACAAATGGAAACATGAAACCCAGAACGGAGCAAGGAGATGTGAAGGATAGAGATGAAACCCTGCGGAAAGATGGTAAGGCAGCAGCAAGCACTGTAACCGCTCAGTGGAATGTAAAGTGGAAGAGGAAGGGTAAAATCTTCTTTCCCACTGGAACGTGGGACATTGACCATTCTTGGACTCTTAAGGCCTAATTAATAGTATCGGACGATGTGATATATATTCTTTATTTTCATCATTCATTTGATCCTAGTTTGGGAAGGGTATGCATATTTATTAGCATCTAATCTCTTTTGGAGCTGGTATCGTCAACTTCCTTGTATGTTCCCATAGCCTGGGTCAGAAGCCATTACTGTCTGGAGTTGGGAGAGGTCCAATTTATTATGAAAATATTAAGAGGAAAATCAGCTGAATTATTCCAACATCTCTAATGCCTGTACTGCTGACACCTGTGTCAGGTAATGAATAAATGATCTTTTAGCTGCCATGTTTTTAGAAAATGCTTTTAAAATGGTAGCCAATAAGGGGACTGTTAGGTATTATTAATAGGAGACTGAGTCCATGGAGAATCCAGAGGAAACATTATGATGTAAGAGCTCACTATTCTACTGGTATGAGACACCTATGAACTATTTTTGCATACTTATCTGAGAACTGATGAGAAATTTCTTGTAAGCCAAAAGAAAAAAAGTCTCTGTAGTTGATTTGTTTAATTTTTAGGTTTTAGTTTCCATTCTATTTCCAGCAAAAGCCTTTTGATATGTTCTTTACTACCCTTCAGGAACATGTTCTGGTGCATGTTGTCATTTACATATGGCAAAGAAGCTGAAAAAGGTAATTTCTCAATTGATAAGTTAAAGACCTGTATTTACTCTTTGAACATTTGAATTGAGTAGCTGTTCAGGAAGAAAACAAATGATTGGGGGTGTTAAAGAGGCAGTCTAGGCTGGGTGCGGTGGCTCATGCTTGTAATCCCAGTACTTTGGGAGGCTGAAGCAGGAAGATTACTTTAGACCAGGAGTTCAAGAACAGTCTGGACAACATAGTGAAAAAAATAAATTAGATGTGGTGGTGCATTCTCGTACTTCCAGTTACTCAGGGGGCTGAGGTGTGAGGATCATTTGAGCCCTGGAGGTCAAGGCTGCAGTGAGCCATGATCATGCCACTGCACTCCAGCCTGGGGGACAGAGAGAAACCCTGCCTCAAAAAAAAGAAAACAAAAAGTCTGTGTTCACCTAAAATATTGTTGACTATTGACTATCCTGGTTGGTTTCATGACAGTTGTTTAAATGCAGAGAAATTGGATGGTAGACTGATTCTTTGTGATGCTTTAGAGTACTATGCAATATTTGCTAATATGAAATGTAAATATCCCCTTAGATATTGACAAAGTAAGAATGAATCTTGGAATTTCTTTTGGTTTTTATGAGGCCCAACAGATAAAGGTGTGTAGAAGACTAATTTCCAACTCTGTGGGTATATAAGAAGCCACTGCATATCCTAGAAACCTTATTTCAGGCAGTGATGGCATACCTCCCTTCAGGCCTGCTCAGTACTCAGTTATTCTAGGGCCCATTGTGATTGTAGAGTGAAATTCCATAACATGCTCTTTAGGGCAGCTGACACCACCAGAGCCATTGCGTTTCCCATGTTGCTAGGGATCGGAGTTTCCCCTGTTTGTACTGTATTTCCCAAAGTTGGCATGGGGTTTCCTGTTATTTAAGCACATTTCTTAGAAATGTTATTCAAATAGCCTCATTGTTTACTATGAAAATAGTCTAGAAAAACAGAAAATGTTTCTATTCAAGCTGATCATAAATGTTTGATATGACCTTCTTAAAAAACACACAGATAAACAGTTTTAGGCACAATTCAGGTCACGGCTTGAAGACTTCAGAAGTAACTTTTAGACTGAGGCTCAAGTTAACATTGAAGAGGAAACTGTAATCCTGTCTATTACGCCCGAGGAAAATCCCTTCTGAATGTTACGGTGTTGTGCTTGGTGTTCCTTCCCGTTAAGTCCCCTAGTTATTTTCTCCGAATTTAGCTTTTCTATTATTGCAGTACTTTTTCTAGTTTCAAGAAATATGCAAAAGAGACTTGTGGAGTTATTGTTAGTAATTACATAATAATGATTAACACAATTAATGAATGTTCCTGGTTAACAATTATAATGTCCATGAGTTATTTGTTAAGCAAAATGTACCTGATCCACTCCCGCTTAAAGAGGGATGTGATGATTGTTTTATTTTTATTTTTTTGAAACAGGGTCTCACTCTGATGCCCAGGCTAGAGTGCAGTGGTGAGATCATAGCTCTCTGCAGCCTCAACTTCTCAGTTCAGGTGATTTTTCCTTACTCAGCCTCCTGAGTGGCTGAGGCTGCAGGCATGTACCACCATGCCTGGCTAATAATTTTTGTATGTTTTGCCATTTTGCCCAGGCTGGTCTTAAACTCCTGGGCTAAAGTGGTCTACCACCATGGCCTCCCAAAATGTTGGGATTATAGGTGTGAGCCACCACACTCAACCATGGTTAATTTTATATGTCAGCTTGGAGGGTGTTTTGGGTGTTTGGATGAGATGAACATCTAAGTTGGTGAACTTTAAGTGGATTCTCCTCCATAATGGGGGTGGGCCTCATCCCATCAGTTGAAGGTCTGAAAAGAATAAAAAGATATGCTGAGCAAGAGAGAAATCTCCAAAGGACTCCATCATGTCTTCTGGGTCTCTAGCCTGCTGGCTCACACTGTAGACTCTGGACTTGCCAGCCCTGGTCAAGTGAGCCAATTCCTTACAATAAATCTCTTTCAATATATATGAAGCACAGTCTACATATGTTAATTATGTACTTTTAAAATATGAAGAGATAGACATAAAACTATTTATATGACTAAATGTTTAAACTGTTCCTTTCTAAAGTAATTATTTTAACTGGTCCTGAAATTCTATCTTTTAAAAAAGTAAAGACCTTCATGGAAAAAGGGAAAGCCTTAAAGTTTACTTTTTATAATTTCATAAATGTTTTACATTTTGTGATAGCAGAAATGACATCCTTACAGGAAACAAACTGTAAAACCATGAAGTAGAATTCTTTAAAGTTAAAGGAAAAATTACGAAGTTTTGTTTAGATATCAGACTCAAATAAACTATGTTGCATAAACAAGGATCAATGTATATTTTGTTAATCAAATGAATGCTGAAAGAATCTTTAAAATTAGCAAGCTTTGAATATTAAAATATGATTCTTAATTGAAGCAGAGATTGCCAATTGTCCTCCATTATCTAGTCTCTCTTTCTTAATCCAGTAAAAGATACAACAGAATCCCTAAGTTTTACCTGGGCATATAGATTCCTGGGATGAAGACCTTGTTTTCTAGTTGGCTTGCAGCTAGGCACAGCCATGTGACTAGGTTCTGGCCAATGGGTTGCAGTGTGGTGCAACAGAATGCAGGCAGCCATTTTGGACTGTTTGGTGGGAGCTGCGTGCTGAGGATGGCAAAACAACCAGGTAGATGGAACCTCGGTGCCTGACCTTATGGGGTGCCATCCCAGACCTAGGCTGATTACCTCTATTCCTGTTCTTTGTTTGAAAGAGAAATAAATCATAGTGTTCAATCAGTTTATTTTCAGTTACTGAATCTAGACCCGTTTTTAGGGTCCAGGGTTACTCTGACAGATACATCAAAGTGTTTTTCTTTTTGATCATTTGTAAAACAATTTTCTGTGTAAATAAATTCCTCAGGATAATAAAGTTTGATGATACGTTCTCAGATCTTGAGAGACTGTTTTCCAGTAAGATTTTCATGTGTCGGACTTTAGTGAGTAGAGAATTTGGTTGGATAAGAACGGGTGAATGAGCCTGGCTCCTGAAAAAAGAGAAACCCAAGCTGGATTGATCAAGACCTCTTATTCAGCAACTATTGTCTGTCACCTGAACAAATGAAACAACCAATAGATATAGTGGGAGCCAAGAGAGAATATGTATGCTTTGACATTAGAATGTTTTGATATTAAACATGAGGCTAAATTTTGCAAAACGTACAGGTGACAGCATAAAAGAGGGAAGCATGATAGTGGTGTCAATGTCTGCTTTATTCTGTCTCTACCATTACAGACTGTATTTATAACCACATATCTCACGTGTGCCCCATTAGTCACCAAGGGAAGTAGAGGACAAACTCAAAGCCTCTTCAACATCAAGCACAAGCCCCATAAGATGCCTTTTTTCTCTTTCGGTCCATATGCAAAACCTGCCCAGACAAATTGCTCTGCCCAACTGGGAGGCAAATTTAGGCTTATAAAAATGCTTAGGATGAAACAGGTTTACTTGGAATACTCTTCCTAAATGGAACTCTGTGTTCCTTCAAAGTTACAGACATACCAGCCTGAACTTTTCATTGGCACTTTTTAATGAAATCCTAGTGATTTTTCATTCCTGTTTATTATAAGTGTTATATTTATGTGATTACCAATCCCTCTTCAGAGCACATTAGCATGTTAACTGATTTCAAAGAAATGAAAATAATTCTGGCTGGCATGTTTTTTACATGTTGGTTGTGGCATCTATGCTGGACAGCATATTTTGGCCACTCTTTAAAATGTCATTTTCTTTTTCTCATAATGTTAGAAATGTTTTGGTCTTATTTTAAGCACTTTAGGTCATTTTTGCATAATTTGTTCTGCCTTTACTGATGTTTGCAACACGTCTCAATTTAGTACCATCTGTGATTCCATCAGCTTGCTATTTACTGCCTTTTCTAAGTCATTAAGGGAGATGTTATGGCAATAGTGCTTTATTTGCATGTCACTTTACAGGAAGCTCAAAGTATATTTGTAGGAGTTACTGTATTAAACAATGGCACCCATGTGAGGTAAAGAATTTCACAGTTAGCATTTCAACATTAGCGTGACATTTAAAAATAGAAAAAATTATTGCCGTGACTCTGGCATTGAAGCATGTCTGTTATTAGGTATTCTTGTTGTTCTGAGCTGTTAAGGAAGTTGTTGCAGTAGCTTCTGGTGGCTGTGTCATAATATGAGAGGTGAGAGTGATCGAGTTAGATTGATGAATGAATTTTACTTTTTGCCTGTTCCCTCTTGACCTCAACATCAAAGTATTAATTATTGTGAATTGGCTAGAAGCCAACAAAATTAGAGGAAGATAGAGAAACAAAAGATTCAGGTAAAGTGAATTATTAAGAATGAAAAAAATTCTGCCTAGTGTCTCTCTTCCTTTTAAATTCTGGTTCTGTGAGTGTTTGTACGTGCTTGTAGAAGCCAGTGGACTAAGGAATTCTTTGTGGAAAAAAAAAAAATGGAAGAAAATGAGAATCCATGTTGATGACTTCATATATAGATTTTATTTTATTATTTTATTTTTAAATATTGTCCTGTGACAATCAAGTAGTGTTTGGTTGAGCACACAAAAATTCATCTCTTAAGTAGTTAATCAGTATTTTTAGTAACTATTCAATGACATAGGTTATTAGCAGCCACTTAAGGAACCTCAGCTCTGTTTTGGCCCTTTTTTTATCTTGAGTTCTGAAAGTCAGAAATTAAGTGTCATCTATTAGCAACTAATACTACCTTTATAAGTTAATTCAAGAATTTTGAGCTTCTAATTTAGGTAATGCAAGCTGTTGCTGAATTTAGTGTGAGATCTATCATTTGCTTATAATGGAATTAAAATTATGATCATCCAAAAGAATTTGTAGGACTTCACGGAATTTCTCGCTGATTTTGGCTTCTAAATTTATCATTTCTCTTACTTCTTACACCCATAAATTCATTACTGTAGTGGCTTAGTATTTATTTCTAAATTAGCTTAATAATGGAGAGTCAAATGAAGGGACAGTTACAAGCATTTTTCTCAATAAGAAAATAAAATTGATGGCAGATTTTGGAAAATGGAGTTTTTGCATTTGCATTTAAGTTGCTCACCAGGACACTGAAGATTATGTTTAGATTTGTTTGACTGACTGTTGTCTCAGGTTGCTGTGTCTCCTGGGGGAGGGCTCTGTGAGGTCCATCCCAAGCAAGCAGCTGCTTTAGATCTTCATTGTTGGAGCAGCAATGGAGACATAAAGACCATACAGAGTCCAAGGCCATTAGAACACAGCTTTCCAAATTTAATTCATTTGAGTATCATCATCTGATTCGTGCCGTATATACACATGATTTGATTATTTACCTAATGTTTTTCTTTTAAGTAAACTCAATTTTGTGTTTTAAATAAATAATTTTAAAAGGAAATTTTTATATTACTAGCCCAAATTAGAAAAATCGTTTTTTTCCTAAAGTAGATGGTAGCTATAAAAGTAAATAGGATGAAAAACCAGATGAAGTACAGTCATGCATTGCATAATGACATTTTGGTGAGTAATGGAATGCATATACATTAGTGATTCCAGAAGATTATAATACCGTATTTTTACAGTACCTTTTCTATGTTTAGATATGCAAATGCTTACTATTATGTTGCATTGGCCTATAGTATTCTTTATGGTATCATACTGTATAGGTTTGCAGCCTCAGAGCAATAGACTATACCATAGCGCCTACATGTATAGTAGGCTCTACCATCTTGGTTTGTGTAACTACATTCCATGATGTTCATACAACAACAAAGTCACCCACAATGCATTTCTCAGAATGTATCCTTATTGTTAAGTGACAAATGAGCTAAATAATATTACCTGGAGCTTAGTCCCTGAGAACATGTCTCCTGTTTAAACAAGAATGGAAAGATGTTAAAGGCCTACTAGTACCAAAATGAAATTTCTCTTCTTCATACTAGACAATCAAAAAGGGACAAGCTTTGTCTCTACCTGATTTAGAGTGTTTAATGTACTGTTACCACCTAAAATGATGTACCAGATTACCAGGTGAAGCATTCCACACGTTGGGAAATAGTAGATGAACAAAACAAAGAAAAAGGACCAAATAGCCTCACTCACTCTTCCATTTATTTATTTCTCTTGTTATGGGCCTGAAACTGGGTATGTAGTGTTGAACAACAACAACAAAAAACAACAAAAACCAAATTCCTATGCCCATGGACTTAACCATTGAACACAGATCTTTTCTTCCTTGTAACCTATTCTATTGCACATCTATTCTTAACTCCATCTAATTCTTTTCATCCCAGTTCTTATCTCATTGCTGTCCCAGTATAGTGTAACTCATTTAGGGTACTAGAAGTTCCTTTGGGTTCTTGTTCTCTTCTGACATCAGACCAGTCCCTTTGTGTAAGGCCAAGCATTGGAATGCACCTGAAAGGCTCTGTCTCTTGTTCACAGGCTAGATCTTCTCCAAGCCTCTAGCAAATTTGGGCAATATGTCATGTTTCTTATATCTCTCCTGAAATTCCTGTGTGATCAGAGAAGTTGAGGGGCCGGGGACATATCTAATAAGAAGAGGTCCAGGATCATGATTATTCTTTCCTTTGTGCTACTGTTTAGTGGCAAGTTAGGTTTTAATCCAAAAACGTGCTCTGGGGCCTCAAGTACACAACCAGGCTGCATCAATTGTCTTAACATTGCCTGGTGGAATCACTTAAATGAGGGGTGGCTAATGCAAAAGATATTTATTTTATTACTATTAGTTGGTATACTAGTAAGTACTTTTTTAGGTTTCCGTGTAAAATCTTGCCTCCGGTGTTATTACCAAGCCTCAGAACTTCTTCAGAGTTAATGCCTGTGAACTCCTCAGTTAATACCCCATTATTCCCACAGAAATTAATCACAGCAAATATTGTCTGGCTGCATGGGAATTTAATCACAGAGATTATGGCCTCACATTCCATTTGCAGAAGAAAAGCAGGTGTGGCCAAGACCAGTTTTACTAAAAGCCTCCCACCACATCTTTATTCAAAGAAATATAATTATCTGTAGTTAGAACTTGGAACTCCAAATTGTATTTGTTGTTCTGACTGAACTTTCATCAAATTATGTAAGTGCTTTGACAAGGAGTTGTATCTCTTCCATTACCCTTCTAAATTTAGAAATGATACATTTTGACATCCTCCAGGGGAAGAAAAATCTTGAAAGCTCTTATAAAAGCAAATCCGTTAACAAATTTAAAAGGTAATGTCAATGTTAAATTCCAGGAAAGAAAAGCTATTTACAGTATATGCTAGGAATATTTGGAAACAATACTAGGAAATATGAAGGTGCATGATTAATAAGTATTTTTTAAAGTTTTCAAAGAGTGTCAGTGATCATACATTTGTAATCTTATTTTGGAAGTGAATCTGTCTTCTTGTTTCTGAAATCTTTATTGTGCATTTTCAGTTGTAGAGTCCACTAGGGTTGTATATACGCATCTGCTAGAGTGATGTGCCCTTTGGGTAGTCAGTACAAATGCCAAGTGAAATACATTGAAATCTTCTTTTTATTTAGCATTTTTCTTCCAGAGAGAGCATCAGGAGAAATGATACTTGCTGCACTCTTGTACTTTACTAATGACAGTAATTTAGAGATGAAGTGACAGTTGCACAGTTTAGATTGAAGAGAAAGTAAGTATCTGTTTGCTTGTTGCCGGATTATCCATCAGCTTAATGCAACTGCAGTTTCTCACTTCATATGACAGTGTGTTTAAAACAAGAATTTATAATTTTATCATCTCATTTCTTGGTTTATGTGACCTTATGTCTTTTGTACATAGCTTCTTCTTAGAGTATTGTGATATTGGACACCTTTGACATCTGGTGGGATTTCCTCTGAACACCTAAGGAGAAACTCATATAATTTCTGTAGAGCCACCCCAGCAGGTAGCTTTCAGGCTTGGGAGCTTGGAAAAATGCCAGTAGAACACAGTACTGTAGGAATAAATGCCAAGAGAATATTCTTGCCATGGGTAGCTGTGGAAAATTGACAACCTGCAGGATGGAGTAGTTTCTTAGTAATTCTCTGGAAAGGTAGGGGATGACTTTTCCAGTTCTGGTTCCTTGGACCAAAGCCCAAGCTTCCTATGGATGTATCATAGCAAGAATTCCTGGCAACATAACAGTGTCTCCAGTTCTTCCAGCACAAGCTTGCTTACTGAGTTATCTATAAATAGGATGGTCATGACACAAGGGCATTTCCAAAGTCAAGATTATTTTTAGGTAACATTTAGCATATATTTTTACTCATTGGAAAAGGAAATGATATTTATTATAGTCCCTCTTAGTGTACCATGAAGAATGGAATAACAAATGCCAAAGATAAAAGAGTTAATTTATTTATAATATGTTTAACAAACATTTCAACATCAAAGAAAGCAAATTTTTAGTTTTTCAAATAAAGAAAAATCTTAAAATTTGTGTTCATAAACATTAAGCAAATATTGAATTGTTTCAAAATGTTATCCCTTTAGATAGAATAAATGTTTTTGTGTTTGTGTATTTTTTTGTTTTGAATTCTTTAGGTATTAAAAGTGTGTAGAGGCTAATGTTAGTCAAAGGGTCTATGTTTAGAAATCTCTCCCACAAACTAGATATAAGTTTTGTTTACCTCCCTTAACTAGATGTTGAGAGGTAGGTGATTGCTGGCTCAAAGATTTCAGAGTTTAGTTCCTGCAAATGTTTCCCCTATTCTTTGTGGCCTTTCTATGGTTGCAAGATAGGTGCTCCATCTCTAACATTATATCCATATTTCAGGCAGAAAAAAAGGAGAGAAAAAGCAGAAAGCTAAACAGAAAAATAGCAAGGCTTAAAAAGAAAAAAGAGCATGGAAAACATAGAAAGAAAAGGAAGAAAAAAGCTGAGTTTGCTCCCTTTTTGAGTAATTGCTCAATCCACTTATATGTCATTGGCCAGAATTGTATTGTATGGCCTCTCCTCTCTGCCAGCCAGGCTGATTATTGTTTTTTACATGATAACATGATGATCTCCCAGCCCCTAAAATGACATTCTCTTAGGAAAAAAGACAGAAAGGGAAGGAAATCAGCCTATCACAAAAAAATCCATCTTTAATGCTACCTCTTAAATAATTTTCAAATTTATTCATATTTCTGTATTTCCATTTATATCACAGTTTAACAAATGAGAAATAAGAAATCAGTTAATTGATCAGGGAGGGTCTCAGGGAGGAGATGAGACTTGAAAATGGGTTTTGAGGTTTAGCTATTGTTTGCAGAAGAAAGGAAGGTAGGAATGCTGAGCAAAAGGGAAAATGGGATAAAAGCTCCAAGATGGACATGATCATGGTACATACATATGAGTGTGATTATGGTTATGGGCAAAGAGACAATTAGGAGATAAAACTTTCTTGATCTGAGATGTTTGAGACAATCTTACAGCTATTTCTTTAACAAGTAGAATGGAAGAGATGTTGAGTAAGGTGGCCAAATAGAAGGCTCCACTGATTATTCCCCCTGCAAGGACACCAATTTAACAACCATCTAAGCAAACATACAAACAAACAAAACCTTCATGAGAACCAAAAATCAGGTAGCACTCACGATACCTGGTTTTAACTTCATATCACTGAAGGAGCCACTAGAAAAGGTAGGAGACAGTCTTGAATTGCTGATGCCACCCCTCCCACATCCCCTGTCCCCCAACCACGCAGAGAGAGAATCTGTGTGCTTGGGAGAAGGAGAGCACAGCAATTGTGAGACATTGCACTGAACTCAGTGATGCCCTATCACAACAGAAACGCAAACTGGCTAAACTGACCCCCCACACATGGAAGGAGTATTTTAACCAGCCCTAACCAGAAGAAAATCACCCATCTCAGCTGTCAGAACTGGAGTTTTGGCAAGCCTTGCCACCACAGGATAAAGTGAACCCTAAATAAACTTAAAAGGCAGTTTAGGCAACAAGGAATGCAACTCCTAGGCAAGTCCTAGTGCTGAACTGGGTTCAGAACCAGTGGATTGGGGGCCACATAACCTACTGAGACATCAGTCTCAGAGGCTAAGGGAATGCTGGCACCACCCACTCCTCAATCCCAGGCTGAACAACTCACAGCTCCAAATGAGACCCTTTCCTTTCGCTTGAGGAAAATACTGGCACAGCCACAGTAGGAAAGGATACCAGTCAGAGTCAGGAGGCCCCCTTTCCAGGCCCTAGCTCCTGGACAACATTTCTAGACAAATCTTGGACCACAAGGGAACCCACTCCCTTGAAAGGAAGGACCTAGACTTGGTAGGCCTCATCCCCTGCTGACTAAAGAACACTTGAGCCCTGAATAACCAGCAGTGATACCAAGGTAGTATGCCACAGGCCTTTGGTGAGACACTGAGACTTACTGGATTCAAGTGAAATTCAGCACATTCCTGGCTCTTGTGGCTATGGGGAAAGACATGTTCTTCTTGAGAAGAGCAGAGGGAAAAGTAAAGGGGACTTTGGCTTGTACCTTGGGTACCAGCTTGGCCATGAGCGTAGAGCACACGTGGGCCTTTGGGGTCTCCAACTCTAGGCTTGTGGTGATCTAAGCCTTATCTGTATTATGGGGCACCCCAAGTCCAGTAATACCGTGGTTCTTACAAACCCATAGAGGTACTGCCTTGATGGTCTTGGAAAAGATCCAGAATAATTCTCATGGATCTTCATGATCTTCTTGGCTCTTGGATGGTGTTTCTGGACCTCCCCTGGGCCAGAGGGAAGCCCACTGCCCTGAAGGTGGGTCCCAGGACAGGCAGCATTCACCACAAGCTGACTGTAGAGCCCTTGGCCCTTAAGTGAACACTAGTGGTAGCCTAGCAGTACTCCCCATGCACCTGTAGTGGTGATAATGGGGTGAGGCCCCTCTGCATTTGGAAAAGGGAGGGAAGAGTGGGAAGGACTGTGTTTTGTGATTTGAGTGCCAGCTCAGCCACAGTACAGTAGAATACTGAGTATACTTCTAAGGTTTTAAACTCCAGTCTCTGGCTCTTGGATGGCACCTGTGGACTTGCATGGAGATTGGGGGAACTTGTCACCTGAAAGGAAGGACATAAACCTGACTGGCTTTGCCATGTGCTGATTGTAGAGCCCCAGGTCCTTGAGCAAAACATAGGCAGTAGCCAGTGGTGACCACTGGCCTTGGGTGACACCCAGTGCTATGCTGGCTTCAGGTCTGACCCAGAACACACTCAGTTGTGGCAGCCACAGGGGTGCTTGTGTCACCCAATGCGTAGCTCTAGGCATGTCAGAACAGAGAAAGACCCCATTTGTTTGGGAGAAAGAAAGGGACTAGAACAAGAGTATCTGTTGGTAATCCAGAGAATTATTCTGGATCTTTTCCAAGACCATCAAGGCGGTACCTCTATGAATTTGTAAGAACCACAGTATTACTGGACTTGGGGTGCCCCATAATGCAGATAAAGCTTAGATCATAACACTCAAGTCCCTTCAAATACTGGAAAGCCTTCCCAAGAAAGATGGCTACAAACAAGCCCGACTGTGAAGACTAAATATCTAACTCTTCAATGCCCAGACACTGATGAGCATCCATAGCATTGAGACCATCCAGGAAAACATGACCTCACCAAAGGAACTAAATAAGGCACTAGAGACCAATTCTGGAGAAACAGAGATACATAACCTTTCAGACAGAGAATTCAAAATAGCTGTTCTGAGGAAGCTCAAAGTATTTCAAGATGGAATTCAGAATGCTGTTGGATAAACTGAACAAAGAAATTGACACAATTAGAAAGAGTCAAGCAGAAATTCCAGAGTTGAAATGCAATTGACAAACCAAAGAATGCATCAGAGTCTTTCAATGGCAAGATTGATCCAACAGAAAAAAGAATAAGTGAACTTGCAGACAGGCTATTTGAAAATATACAGCCAGAGAAGACAAATAAAAAATAATAAAAAACAATGAAGTATGTCTACAGGATGTAGAAAATAGCCTCAGAAGGGCATATCTAAGAGATACTGCCACTAAAGAGGAGGTAGAAAAAGAGATAGAGGTAGAAAGTTTATTGAAAAGGATAATAACAGAGAAACTTCCCAAGCCTCAAGAAATATATCAACGTCCAAGTATAAGAAAGTTATAGAACACCAAACAAATTTAGCTCAAAGAAGCCTACCTCGAGGTATTTAATAATCAAACTCCTCAAAGTCAAGGATAAAGAAAGGATCCTAAAAGCAGCAAGAGAAAAAACAAATAAAATACAATGGAGCTCCAGTCCACCTGGCAGCAGAATTTCAGTGGAAATCTTACAAGCCAGGAGAGTGTGGTATAGCATATTTAAAGTACTGAAGGAAAAAAAGAAACTTTTACCTTTGTAGTATATCTGAAAAATATTCTTCAAACACAAAGGAGAAATAAAGACTGTCCCAGACAAACAAAGGCTGAAGGATTTCATCATCACCAGACCTATCCTACAAGAAATGCTAAAGGGAGCACTTCAATTTAAATTTTAAAAAAGGATGTTAATGAGCAATAAGAAGTCATCTGAGGGTATAAAACTTACTGGTAATAGTAAGTACACAGGAAAACACAGAATATTGTAACACTATAACTGTGGTGTGTAATCTACTTCTATCCCAAGTAGAAAGACTAAACAACGAACCAATCAAAAAATAATTACAACAGATTTTCAAGACACACAGTCAGTATTATCAGATATAAATAGAAATAACAAGTTAAAAAGTGGAGGGATGCAGCACTTTGGGAGGCCAAGGGGGGTGGATTACCTGAGGTCAGGAGTTCGAGACCAGCTGGACCAACATGGTAAAACCCCATCTGTACTAAAAATACAAAATTTAGCCAGGCATGGTGGCGTGAGCCTTTAATCCCAGCTACTCAGGAGGCTGAGTCAGGAGAATTGCTTGAGCCTGGGAGATGGAGGTTGCAGTGAGCCAAGGTCATGCCACTGCACTCCAGCCTGGCCGACAGAGTGAGACTGTCTTAAATAAATAAATAAATAAATAAATAAAGTGGAGGGAGGTGGAGTTTATTAGTTTTGTTTTTGCTTTTTTATGCAAACATAGGTTGTTATTAGTTTAAAATGATGGATTATAAGATAGTGTTTGCAAGCCTTATGCTAACCTCAAATTTAAAAAATACAATAGATACGCAAAACATCAGAAACAAGAAATTAAACCATATTACCAGAGAAATCACCTTCACTAAACGGAATACAGGAAAAAAGGGAGAGAAGACCACAAAACAACCAGAAAACAAATAACAAAATGGAAGGAATAAGTCTTATTTATCAGTAATAACACTGAAAGCAAATGGACTAAACTCTTCAATCAAAAGACGTAGAGTGAATGGCTTAAAAACACTGAGACCCAGTGATCCATTGCCTGCAATAAATGCACTTCATTTGTAAAGACAGATACATTCTGAAACTAAGGGATGGAAAAAGACTTTCCATGCCAATGGAAAGAAAAAAGGGAAGGAGTAGCTATACTTATATCAGAAAAATAGAATTCAAGATAAAACATTAAGAAGAGACAAAGAAGGTCACTGTATAATGATAATGATAAAGGGATCAACTCAGCAAGAGGATATGATGATTATAAATATATACCCAGATATATAAAGCAACTATTATTAGAGCTATTAAAGAGAAAGATATACTCCAATACAATAATAGCTGGGACTTCAACACCCCACTTTAAGCATTGGACAGATTTTCTAGACAGAAAATCAACCAAGAAACATTGGACTTAATCTGCACTATAGATCAAATGGATCTAATAGATATTTACAAACGTTTCATCCAACAGCTGCAGAAAACACATTCTTTTCCTCAGTACATGGATCGTTCTCAAGGATGGATCATATGTTAAGTCACAAAACAAGTCTTAGACCATTCAAAAACTTGAAATAATATCAAGTATCTTCTCTGACCACAATGGAATAAACTAGAAATCAATAAGAGGAATTTTGGAAACTGTACAAACACATGGAAATTAAGCAATATTCTCCTGAATGACCAGTGGGTTAATGATGAAGTTAAGGAGGAAATTGAAAAATTTCTTCAAACAAATGATAATGGAAACACAATATACCAAAACCTATGGGATACAGTGAAAACAATACAAAGAGGGGAAGCTGATAGCTCCAAGTGCCTACATCAAAAAAGAAGAACAACTTCAAATAAATAACCTAATGTTGCATTTTAAGGAATTAGAAAAACAAGAGCCAATTGAACCCAAAATTAGTAGAAGAAAAGAAATAAAAATCGGAGCATAAATACATGAATTTGAAATGAAGAAATTAATACAAAAGATCAATGAAATAAAAGTTTTTTTTTTTTTTAAAGATGAAAACAATTTGCAAAACTTTAGCCAGACTAGTAAGAAAAAAGAGAGAGGATCCAAATAGGTAAAATTAGTGTTGAAAAAGCAGACATTACAACTGATACTACAGAAATTGAAAGGATCATTAATGGCTACTGTGAGCAACTATATGCCAATAAATTGGAAAGTCTAGAATAAATGAATAAATTCCTGGATACATACAACCTTCTAGATTAAACCATGAAGAAATCCAAAATATAAAGAGACCAATAACAAGTAGTAAGATCGAAGCTGTAAACAAAAGGCTGCCATCAACAATAAGCCCAGGACCCAATAGCTTCACTGCTGAATCTACCAAATATATATATTTAAATTTTTTGATTTCCATAGGTTATGGGGAACAGGTGGTGGCTGGTTACATGAGTAAGTTCTTCAGTGGTGATTTGTGAGATATTGGTGCACCCATCACCCGAGCAGTGTACACTGCACTCAGTTTGTAGTCTTTTATCCCTCACACCCTTCCCACCCTTTCCTCCTAAGTCCCCAAGGTCCATTGCATCATTCTGATGTCTTTGCATCCTCATAGCTTAGCACCTACATATGAGTGAGAACATAGGATGTTTAGTTTTCCATTCCTGAGTTACTTCACTTAGAATAATAGTCTCCAGTCTCATCCAGGTTGCTGTGAATGCCATTAATTCATTTCTTTTAATGGATATAGTATTTACATTCATATATATATATGAATAGTACTCATCCATAAAAAGAAATGAATTAATGGCATATATGTGTGCATATATGTGTGTATATATATGTGTGTATATATATGTGTGTATATATGTATACACATATGTGTGTGTATATATGTATACACATATATGTGTGTGTATATATATAAAAAATGTGTATATATGTGTATATACACATATATATACACACACATATATACACATATATATGTGTATATACACATATATATACACACACGTGTGTGTGTGTGTGTATATATACGCAATTTGTTTTATCTACTAATTGAATGATGGGCATTTGATTGGTTCCACATTTTTGCAATTGCAAATTGTGCTGCTATAAACATGTGTGTTTATAGCACACAAGTTTATAGCACAAATATCTATTAAGGTCTTTAAAAAGATCTTAATAGACATTTCTCAAAAGAAGACATACAGGTGGAAAACAGGTGCTCAACATCATTGATCACCACAGAAATGCAAATCAAAACTATAGCGAGACACCATCTCACTTCAGTTAGAATGGCTTTTATCCCAAAGTCAGGCAATCACAAATGCTGGCGATGATATGGAGAAAAGGGAGTTCTCATACACTGTTGATGGTAGTGTAAATTAGTAAAATCACTATGGAGAAGTTTGGTGGTTCCTCAAAAAAGTAAGAATAGAGCTACTATATGATTCAGCAATCCCACTGCTGAGTATATACCCCCCAAAAAGGAAAGCAGCATATTGAAGAGATATCTGCACTCCCATGTTAATTGCAGCACTATTCAAAGTAGCCAAGACTGGGAAGCAATCTAAGGGTCCATTAACTGATGAATGGATAAAGAAAATGTGGTACATAAACAGAGTGGAGTACTAATCAACCATGAAAAGGAATGAGATCCTGTTATTTGCAACAATATGAATGGAACTGTTTGATTTATTTGATGAAAATTACCTCATAAGCCAAACTCGACCTTAGTTTCATTATGTTAAATGAAATAAGAAGAATAAACTTCATATCTTCTAATTTATTTGTGGGAGCTAAAAATGAAAATAATTGAACTCACAGACATAGGGAGTAGAAGGTTGGTTACCAGAGAGGCTGGGAAGGGTAGTTGACGAGTGGGCAGGGTGGAAGTGGGGATGGTTAATCGGTACAAAAAACAGAAAGAATGAATAAGACCCAGTATTTGCTAGCACAACAGGGTGACTACAGTAAAATAATTTGTGTACATTTAAAAAGAACTAAACGAGTATAATTGAATTGTTTGTAACACAAGGGATAAATGCTTGATATGATGAATATCCTGTTTATCCTGATATGATTATTATTCATTGCATACCTGTATCAAAATAGTTCATGTAACCCATAAATATAGACACCTATCTACCTACAAAAATTAACAATAAAACAATAAAATAAAATAGAGCAGAACCAGCAATGACTTAAGATACAGATGGCAAAGGAGGAGCAGGGGAATGACTGTCTGCTCTTCCTCCTATTTCTACTCCAGCATCCTATTTCAGTTCTTTCCATCTTGGACCCAAATGACTGATAGATCCCTCTGCTGACTCCTTAGCTAATGGTTTGTTCCATTGTTTTCATATACACCAAAGCTCCACTATATGTGACCTTGAATTCTCAGCAGTCCAAAATGTAAATGTCTTGTTTAAAACTTAGAATAAATATTGGACTCAGTAGCTGTCCAAAAATTCTAGAAGCTCTAATCCTTAAGGTCTGAAAAAGAAAGCCCATCTCGTTCGAGGCCATCCTAGAATTTTCTAAGTTTTTAGATGATTTGTTGCCTTCCTGGAATAGAGGACATACTTATGTATTTGCAGAATCAAGTTCAATTGAATTTCCCCCACTCAGCAACACTATTGGGAATGGCACCACCCCATAGTGTTAGCTGAAAGGTCAGGTCTAGACTGACATGTTGGTTTCTCCAGACATGTCTTTTTTTCCTGGACAGGAAAGCACATTTATAGCCGATGATCTGAGCCAAATATATGCTCTCTTGAGAATTTAAGCTGATGGTTCCTGAGGGTCTTAATAATTTAGTTGTCAGGAACAAAAGGATCAGAACATGTGAAAATGGAGTCTCCGACAGCTAAAGCTATAGGCAGACAGAAGTGGTAAGGGGCAGGGGAGGCTATAATCCTGGAACCGTCAGAGGAAGCTATTTTGCATGGAGAAAGGTGCAGGGAGAAGCAAATGGGAAGGCGTCACTCTAGAGACATCAAGGTTTCCTATTCTCAGAGGTTTGGCTTGACTTCACCCTTCTTCTTACAAAAATCTACAGTGTCCTTTCAGTACATTTTCTTTTCTTAAACTGGTTTGTTTGGGTTTCTGTTTTTTACATGTATTTGAAGAATATACCTATAATTTCTTATTTGGTGGAATAAGATTACATTAAATGAAGGAGACACTATTGACATGTTATAGCTCTTTAAATGACAATATAAAATCATTGCAACCACATTCCAACTGTGTTATTCTTGCATTATTTCTCATGTTTCAAAATAGAAAAATTTGTAGGACTGATAGTAAAATATTTTTAAAAAATAAAAGTCTGTGTTATCTCTGAAGTTAGTACAGATTATCTTAAATTGCTCTTATATACTTGTTAGTCCCATTACTGATCACAATTTTTCCAAACATGAAACCTCTAATAACATAATTAGGATAGGAAGGATATAAGTGGATTTTCTATATTTTTATCAGGAAAATCTGAGTGTTCTATAGGGGTCCATCAGTAATGTGTTTAGTGAAAAGGCCACAGAACTGTGATTATGTGACAACTTCCTTGTTCTTGTGAGCCTTTTGGGTTTACCACAGATATAGTCACCTCCTTGATTTATTTGATGAAAATTACCTCATAAGCCAAACTCAACCTTAGACAGTTCATCAGAGTGGATCCAGGGATGCTGCAAAGTAACCACTGGTTACAAGAGAAGGGGTTGCCACCACAGCTCAGGGTAAGCACTTGCCTGAGATGAAGAATGAAGGCGGAGAGGCCTCAATAAATGTCAAAAGAAATGCCATGATTAGGGTCATATAATTTTGTTTGGTTTGGTTTTGTATCATTAAAAAGTCCTCTCTACAATAGGAATAAGGATATTTAGAAGGAAAAGACTTGTTTTACACTCTGTGAGTTGAGAGTGTCTTGTTTCAGTGGGTTTGAGTATTCCCTGTGCTGACCCAGACCTCTGTCTGAATCAGCGACCCTTGGAAAGGTGAGGTGGATAAAGTGTAGGGTAAGTGGTACAAACCTCCAGTATCTTACCCCTTAAAAAATTAGTGGAGTGGCTGGGCGCGGTGGCTCACACCTGTAATCTCAACACTGTGAGAGGCTGAGGCAGGTGGATCACCTGAGGTCAAGAGTTCAAGACCAGCCTGGCCAACATGGTGAAAACCCATCTCTACTAAAAATACAAAAAATTATCTGTGTGTGGTAGCAGGCACCTTAATCCCAGCTACTTGGAAGTCTGAGGGAGGAGAATCGCGGAGGTTACAATGAGCCCACATCGTGCCATTGCACTCCAGCCTGGGCAAGAAGAGCAAAACTCCGTCTAAAAAAAAAAAAAAGTGGAGCTTTGTTTTGGGGAGAAGAGGGATTGAGACTGGATGATAGAAGTATCTAGGGCTACTCTTGGGTTAGGCAAAGAACGTTTAGAGGTCACAGCTCAGCAAGATGGGAATGTGTAGGGGCATGAGATGTATTGAGGAGATGGGAATTGAAGGGACAAGAGAAATCCTCCTTTCTCATATAACCCCTTCATTCTCCCCTCCTCCTGCACTCTTCTGCTTGTTTTACTAATTAACAATGAAGAATCATTGTGTATTGAGCATGGGCTACACCCCACATTCTGCTTTGGGCAATCATGTACAATTCCTGACCAATTCACCCAACAGTCCTGAGAAGACTAGATGAGTATGCCTGGAAAAATGGTCTAATTAGTGTGAACTCCCAGGACATGAGTGAAAACCAGACATGGTGATTGTGGGTTCAGAAAAAGAATATCCACTAGAAGGACTTAGAAATAACATATGGAGGGGTTTTCATTTGCTGTGCCTGGGCACATTTATTTTTTATAATTTATACTCAGTTTATCATTTATTTTCCAAATATTTTTTCAAAAGACAGGCAGAGATAGAATAAGTTCCTAAAAACCTGTTTACTTGAAGCATTATTTCACTAATCCACCCTAGCAAACATCAAATTTGGGAGCTTTACAAGAATCATAAGTTATGTATTACAAGTAGTTCTCGGGGGCTGTAGTTCCAGAATGTTCTACATGAATCCAATTTGTTTTCTGCATTCTAGAGTGCTGGACTGTTGATAATTACTTTTATGCTAACTTTTCACCAAAAGATATGTGTGGTATTTCTTTGCAAATAGTATGAATAAATTATTTGACTATAGAAGTTAATTATTAATTTAGTCTATCTGCTTTGAGGAGACTTATCTTTTCTTGAGAGGGATCAACTTTTGCCTCTACAGTATTACAAATTGTTTCTCTTGGATGCATCTGGTATATTGAAGTACTCAATTTGCTTTATGATATGCTTTTAGAAGTTGAAAGAATTTTATGGGAGAGTTCCAGGTTTTTTATTCAAATTCTTACTTAGTATAAATTACTGTGTGATAATATTAGCTCATTATTTACACTCTGATTTATGGTTTTTATTTCCTTTAGTTTTATTTAGTGTTCTGAAATAATCCTAGAAAAATTAATGTGCTTTGTTGCGAGAATTAATTAAGCATCCAATAAAATTTACTTTTATTTTAGAGAACAGATATTCTAGTTGTTTATTTTGCATTGAGAGAAATTGATGAATGGTAAGGTGAAATATGCTTGGATTTTTTTGAATAAGAAAATAAGATTAGTATTCCTCACAAAGCCTTAACATTTAGCACACGTAAAGAAAATTATTATACAACAATGTGGTTTGTTATTTTATGGATTATATGTTATTTGGAAAGGCCTCAGCCTCCTGAGTAGCTGAGACTACAGGCACATGCCACCATGCCCAGCTAATTTTTGTATTTTTAGTAGAGACAGGGTTTCACCATATTGGCCAGGATGGTCTTGATCTCTTGACCTCGTGATCCATCTGCCTCGGCCTCCCAAAGTGCTGGGATTACAGGCGTGAGCCACCGCGCCCGGCCAGAATGTTCTGTATTTAAGATCATATTTTAATGGGAACTTGCCAGATTCTTCAGTTAACATGCCATCTTCATTTCACTGGACTAGATAACTTATTGTCTCTTCTTTATTGCCAGGATATTCAATATTTATCATTTTAGTTCTGGTCATATTCACAAAATGTATTTTTCCCGACACACTCTCAAGTGCATTAGGAATAGTAAAAAACAAAACATAATAACAATAAAAAATCTTTGGAAATCATTGATCTGTTAGATGAAGACAAAAGGACATATGTATGGCGGTGGGTATAAATATATAATTTGACTTCTATAATGAACGAATTCCTAAAATTATATATATCAACATTTAATAAATGTTAATATCATAAGTGTTGTCTTCAAATTTTGTAACCTAATGCAAAACTAGCCTTTAAAAAGAATCTATAAAATGGCAGGGCACGGTAGCTCACACCTGTAATCCCAGCACTTAAAGGGGCCAAGGCGAGCAGATCATGAGGTCAAGAGATTGAGATCATCCTGGCCAACAGGGTGAAACCCTGTGTCTACTAAAAATACAAAAATTAGTTGGACATGGTGATGCAGGCCTGTAGTCCCTGCAACTCGGGAGGCTGAGGCAGGAGAATCACTTGAACCCAGTGAGGGACTATGTTAACTTCTCTTCCCAGGTCCACAAGGAGTGTGGTTGCAAAGGCAAGAACTTCCCAGCAACATGCCCGACCTGCCTTCATTCACTTCCCAATCTGGGGACTAGAGTTCTTTGTCTAACTTTTGCACGTGACTGGGCTAGGTAGACTGCCCAGGAGAGCTTCCTTTGTTTAGAAAGCCCAGTAAAAGCTCTGGGAGTCGGGCAGACAATCTGATATCAAAGTCAAAGATCAGTCACTCCAGAGGAAGTTTGGAAAAGCTCCTCTCACTGGAGGAGAACTTGAATGGGGTGGGAGTAACTTCCCAGTTGTCCCAGCCATATGTTGAAAGACTATTTTGTCCCCATTTTATTTTCTTGACACCCTTGTCAAAAATAAATTGACCATAAGTGTTAGGGCCCACTTTTGGACTCTCAGTTCTATTCTATTTATCTATATTTCTATTCTCATGACAATAGCACATTTTCTTGTTTACTTAGCATTGTAGCAAGTTTTAATTAATAAATTATGAAGTGTGAGTACTTCAAATTTGTTCTTTCTCAAAATTGTTTTAGCTATTTTCCTTTGAATTTCCATATGAATTTTAGGAATAGCTTGTAAATTTTTATGAAGAAGCTAACTGAGATTCTGATAGAGTGTTAAATCTGGGGAGCATTGCCATATTAATGATATTAAATCTTCTGATCCATGAATATGGGATGTCTTTTCATTTATTTATATCTTTGTAATTTCTTTCAAAATATTGTATAGTTTTCGGGGTATAAATTTTACTTATTTTAAAAAATTTATTCACAAGTATTTTATTGTTTTTCAGGCTATTGTAAATGAATTGTAGTTTTTTTTTCATTTCTTTTAAATTTCCTTATTGGTTCTAAATAGAAATTAATTTATATATTAATCTTGTCCTGCAATCTTGCAGAACTTGTTTATTAGTTTTAGTAGTTTTGTAGTGGATTCCTTAGGATTTTCTATATACAAGACTATGTCATTAGTAAATAGAGGTAACTTTATTTCTTCCTTTCCAATCTGGATGATTTTTTATATTATCCTCTTGGTAATTGTCCTGGCAAGAATCTCCAGTGCAGTGTTGAACAGATGTGAAGAGAGCAAACATCCTTGCTTGTTCCTTATCTTAGGGTCAGGGGGAAGTATTCATCCTTCACCATTAAGTATGATGCCCAGTAGCTGTGAGTTTTTATGGATGCCCTTTACCATGATGAGGATGCTCCCTTTTAATCCTAATTTGTTGAGTGCTTCTTTGCTTCCTTTGCCTAGAATGCCCTTTGTCCTTTCTTCTACCTGGTGGCTTCCCTCTTATTCCCTAAGACCAGCTTAAATGTCTCCACTTAATAGAGCTGATCCTCTCCTCTTTTCCACTACTGACTTGTAGGGTTATAAATCATACAGGAATGGAATAGATTGACTCTGAGTCACTTTTTAAAAGCCTTTCTCAATTTGAAAAATGTCCAATTTTGAAATCAAGACACTAAGATTATAGAGTCCCCATGGATTATTCCATTCAACTTGTTCTAGTATTGATTTTCAAGGACAAAAACTCAGTGAACTGATACAAGCAGAAGTGCATTTGCCAAGTACAAATTGATATACATCTCTGAATAGTTAGTAATCTACACATCTGCAAAAATCTAATAAAAATGTTTCCAGAAGATGACTAGATCTAAAATGATAAATATTGAATAACCTGGCAATAAGGAAGAGAATGTGAGTTATCTGATCCAGTGAAATGAATTTTACATTAAGAGGCATGTTAATTGAAAGCTGAAGATTAACGATTTTTACTCACATAAGTTACAATTCACTTCTGCTACTTAGTATTAGGTTTTTCCTTCACTTGGGCAGTTTAACTTTTGACTTTGTTTTACTGGCTTTCTTTCACTCACTCATTTACTTACTAACTTATCAATTCATTCATTTGTTTAATTTTTAAAATGTGCATTTATGCTAATTTCTGTCCCTATTCTGCAGGAATTTATAATTTATTAGGGAAGTGAAAATAATATAACATGAAACAGTAGATATGGACTTGTAGTTCAAGATGACAGTCTGAGTACCCATGTCAGCTTCCCTTTGCGCAGCATAGACACATTCATACAGATGTGCACACATGTGCAAAAAGGAGAGGCAGGCTGGGAAGACAGACTTATGTAACCTTACAAGAAATTTAAGCCTGTTACACTAACTAATATAATCTATGATTCATAAACATAAAAGGGCATAAAATATAACCATATACTTTAGAAAAGCTGGCAACATGAAAGGTGACTCAATAGATGTAATTCCAGACCAAATAGACAATTTTAGAAACAAAATATAAATTAAAAATTTTTAATTAATATTTTCAGAAAGATTCTAAAGTTTATTGCTTCCATATACTAAGATAAACATGATATGATCAAATAAACCATCAAGAAAATAACCTGGGAAGTTAAATATTCAGTTACTGCAATAAAATTTTGAATGGGCTGAATTGCAAGATGTTTATATTAGAAAGTAAGGTAGGAATCTGAAAGACAAAGCCAAGGAAAGTGTATTAATTTCCTAGGGCTGCCATAACAAATTACCATGAAGTTGGTGGCTTAAAACAACATAATTTTATTATCTTACAATTCTGGAGGCCAAAAGTATGAGTTTAAGGTGTCAATACAGCCGGCTCCTTTTGGAGGCTGCAAGGGAGGATCCATTCCTTTCCCCTCTCTTAGCTTCAGGTGTCTGCTGGCAATCCTTTGTGTTCCTTGATTTGCAGGCGCATCTCTATAACCTCTGCCTCCACCTTCACATGGCCTTCCTCTATGCATCTGGATATCTGTGTCTCTTCTTTAAACGAACTTTTCATTTAATGTAGGGCTCAACCTAATTCACAAGGATCTCATTTCAAGATCCTTACCTTAATTATATCTTCAAAGGCCCTGTTCCAAATAAGGTCACTCGAGGTTCTGGGTAGTCATATCTTTTGGGGTCAACAGTTCAATCCCTTGTAGAAACATAGCACAGGAATGGAAAACATGAGAGCAAAAGTGTTTAAGGACCCAAGGCATAAGTCCAGTTGGAGGTAACATTCAAAATATTTAACTACTTGTATGACATAGGCAGTGACTGATCAAAATGGAAGCCATCCAGTCAGAATATTGTTCAGTCAGGTGAATGTTAGTCCAAGATTCTAAAGCAGAGAAGAGAAGCAGTGGAGCAGAGGAAATAAACAGTAGAAAAAAATTTTTACAGGCTTAAGAAAGATTAATTCTTGGCATGGTAACTCACACCTGTAATCCCAGCACTTTGGGAGGCCGAGGCAGGTGGATCACCTGAGGTCAGGAGTTCAAGACCAACCTGGCCAATATGGTGAGACCCCATCTTTATTAAAAATATTAAAAAATTAGCCAGGACTGGTGGCACTTGCCTGTAATCCCAGCTATTCAGGAGGGTGAGACAGGAGAATCTATCGAGCTCGGGAGATGGAGGTTGCAGTGAGCCAAAATAATGCCACTGTACTCCAGCTTAGGCAACAGAGCAAGACTCCATCTCAAAAAAAGGAAGATTAATTCTTAATTTTTAAAGAATTCAGAAGTACCAAGCAAGATAAATGAAAAAGACAAAAACTTAGAAATTAATTTAGATACTTTCTAGGGGAAATTTCATCACTCTAAGAATAAGACAAAATCTGAAAAGCTTCTAGTGAAAAGAAAATTGTTTACTTACAAAAAATTGTACTAGTCAGGGTTCTCCAAAGAGATAGATCAATAAATCAATCTGTAGATAGATAAGGAGCATTTGTTTGGGAAATTCGTTCACATGATTATGGAGGCTTGGAAGGCCCATGGGAGACCATCTGCAAACTGGAGAACCTGGGAAGCCAGTAGTGTGGCTCAGTTTAAATCCAAAGGCCTCAGAATAAAGGAAGCTGATGTGTAACTCTCACTCAGCCCAAGGCCAAAAGCCTGAAAACCTAAGGGGCCGCTTGTGTTGGTCTTACAGTTCAAAGGCCAGACAGCCTGGAGTTCTGAAGTCTAAGAACACGGAAAAAAAGTGTTCCAGCTCTAGGAGAGAGAAGAAATTGCCTCTTCTCTGCCTTTTTTGTTCCATCCGAGCCCCCAGCCAGTTGGATGGTGCCCATCCACATTGAGAGCGGTCTTCCCCACTCTGGCCACTGACCCACATACCAGTCTCCTCCTCTGGAACTACCGTTACAGACAAACCTAGAGATAATGCTTTACCAGTTCTCTAGCTATTGTTGAATCTAGTCAAGTAGATACCTGAAGTTAATTATCACAGAAATGTTTGAAATGTGAATCAGATTTCTCATCCCCATACCAGATGTTAGAACACAGAGTATAAATATCTTTATCCAGAAAATTAAAGAAAAAAATAAGAAACTTCCTATTTATGATTTCTGAAGAGTAAAACTGAGATAGGTGGTGGAGAAAAAACTTTTTTGGCCAGGCGCAGTGGCTCACGCCTGTAATCCCAGCACTTTGGGAGGCCAAGGCGGGAGGATCACTTGAGGTCAGAAGTTTGAGAACAGCCTGTCTCTACTAACTAGGCATGATTGTGGGCACCTGTAATCTCAGCTTCTCATGAGACTGAGGCAGGAGAATTGCCTAAACCCAGGAGGCAGAGGCTGCAGTGAGCCAAGATAGCACCAATGCACTCCAGCCTGGGCAACAGAGCAAGCAAGACTCAGTCTCAAAAAAAAAAGAAAAAAGCTTTTCTTTTACATTTTATCCCTTTTGTACTTAAAAAACACACTCATTATCCCTATGATTTTTAAATTTATAACAAAAGAGTAGTATATTATCTTAGTGTTTTTCAAACTTTAATGTGCCTGTGAACCAATGAAGGATCTGGTTAAAATACATATTCTGATTCAATCAGTCTTGAGTGTTACCTGAGACTACATTTCTAACAAGCTCCTATGACATGCGAATGTTGCTTGTCCTAGAACCACACGTTGAGTAGCAAAGGTATGTAAGTTCAAGGAAGGGTACAGCATTCTGTCTCAGTAGTCCTAAAGTTTGGTGTGCAAGAGATTCACCAGTGGAGAGTGTTAAAATACAATTTCCTCAGTCCCAGTGTAGGAGATTCCAATTCAGTAGGCTTGTGATAAAGCTATGATGTCTGCATTTTCAATGAACTCTACTCTTAATTCTTTTACGTGCTTACATTTACATTATGTTATGCAGACAAACTTTTCATAGATAAAATTTTAGAGGATGTTGTTTTGTTTATCTCTAATTGACACAAATTTTACATGTTTATCATGTACAACATGCTTTGAAATATGTATAAACTGTGGAATGGCTAAATTGAGCTAATTAACATATGCATTACGTCACATATCCATTAGTTTTTATGGTGAGAACACTTAAAATCTACTGTCTTAGCAATTTTCAAAATACAGTACATTGTTATTAACTATAGCCATCATGTTGCATAATAGATGGCTCTTATCTAACTGAAATTTTATATCCTTTAACCATGAGTTCAACTTTTTAAGATTCCACATATAAGTGAGATCTAATCCATGAATTAAACTTTTTAAGATTCTGCATATAGGGCCGGGTGCAGTGGCTCACACCTGTAATCCCAGCACTTTGGGAGGCCGAGGCGGGTGGATCACGAGGTCAAGAGATCAAGACCATCCTGGTCAACATGGTGAAACCCCGTCTCTACTAAAAATACAAAAAATTAGCTGGGCATGGTGGCGCCTGCCTGTAATCCCAGCTACTCAGGAGGCTGAGGCAGGAGAATTGCCTGAACCCAGGAGGCGGAGGTTGCGGTGAGCCGAGATTGCGCCATTGCACTCCAGCCTGGGTAACAAGAGCAAAACTCCGTCTCAAAAAAAAAAAAAAAAAAAAAAAAAGATTCTGCATATAAGTGAGATAGTGAGGTATTTGTCTTTCTGTGTCTGACTTACTTCATTTAACACAGTATTCCCAGCTTTCTCCATATTGTAGCAAAATGTCCTTCATTTTTAAGGCTGAATAGTATTCTATTGTGTATATATGCCACATTTTCTTTATCCATTCACCATTGAAGGACACTTAGCTTGATTTCATGTCTTGGCTATTTTGAAAAATGTTACAATGAACATGAGAGTGTAGCTATCTCTTCCATACACTGATTTTATTTCCTTTGAATATATACCCAGTATTAGGATTGCTGGATCATATGGCAGTTCTATTTTTAATTTTTTGAGCAATTTCCGTACTGGTTTTCATAATGGCTGCACTAATTTACATTCCTACCAATAGTGCACGAGTGTTCCCTTTTCTTCACATACTGTCAACATTTGTTATTTTTTGTCTTTTTTTTTTCTTTTGACATGGAGTCTTGCTCTGTTCCCCAGCCTAGAGTGCAGTGGCACAATCTCAGCTCACTGCAACCTCCACTTCCTGAGTTCATGCAATTCTCTTGCCTTAGCCTCTGGAGTAGCTGGGATTACTGGCGTGAGCTGCCACACCCGGCTAATTTTTTGTATTTTTAGTAGAGATGGGGTTTCACCACGTTGGCCAGGATGGTCTCAACCTCCTGACTTCAAGTGACCCACCTGCCTCAGCCTCCCAAAGTGCTGGGATCACAAGTGTGAGCCACCACACCCAGCAATTTTTTGTCTTTTTGCTAATACCCATTCTGACAGGTATGCGGTGAAATCTCATTGTGGTATTAATTTGCATTTCTTCTGATGATTAGTGATATTGAGCATTTTTTCATATAACTGTTGGCCATTTATATATATTCTTTTCAGAAATGTCTATTCAGATCCTCTGCCTATTTTTTAACTGGATTGTTTTCTTGCTATTGAGTTGAGTCCCTTATATATTTTGGATATTAAGCCCTTACCAAATGTATTCTCGGTATGTTGTTTATGCTTTCCTGTTAATTACCTTTTATTAAGAAATGTTGTAGTTTTTGGATTGCATTAAAATTAGGTAGACACCAAATTGAAATGGAATTTGTGACTTTTAGCCAAATACTAAAATAAAGCTTTTAATAATGAAAAGAATTGAAATGGGGGTTACATTTTAAAATTTATATTTATATTTAATGGCTAATGAAAGTTTAGGAAGCTGTCCCTAAAATGCCACATTATGTTAATTATGTATTATCTATGTTCAAAAATGATAACAGAAAAATTAACAAATTAATGTCCAGGGCTAGAGAAGAAAATCTTAATATATAAATCTTAATTTGCTTTTAGAGATTCAGTCCTTAGCACCATTGACAAATCAATACAGCAGTGTTGCCCAGAATAAAAGAGAGTGATGTTAGTTTTTACTTTGAATATCCTCTAATGTCTCCCTACCAATTGCTAGGTTTCAAACCTCAACCAATGCTGAGAAACATAAACATATTTACTGAGACTGTCGTTTATTCATTGATTGGTTCATTCCTCTTTTTTATAGTTATTAAACACTCATTTTGTGGTACTCTGTAAAGGGTGTGTCCTGCTTCCACTGAGTTCTCAGCCACACTTGGAGACCCAAACTGAATTGCATCAAAATGCAAAACATTGGCCTTTCTTTTAAAAGGGGAAAAAAATGCTAAAAACTATAGGCTGGTAAACATTAATTATAGCTTACAAACGGAATGTAGGGTTTCTAAATTGAGGTGTTTCTTAAAATTTGAATTTAGGAAACTTTTATTTTTCATTATACAGATTCTCCTTGACATACAATGGGATTCTGACCTGATAAATCCTGATAAGCTGAAAATGCATTTAATCCACCTAACCTACTAAATACCATAGCTTAGCCTAGTCTACTTTAAACATGCTTAGAACACTTACATTAGTCCACAACTGGGCAAAATCATCTAACACAAAGCCTACTTTATACTAAAGTATGGAAAATCTCATGTAATTTATTTAATTCTGTACTAAAGGTGAAAAACAGGATGGTTGTGTGGATACTTGAAGTATGGTTTCTACTGAATGTGTATCACTTTTACACCATTTTATTTTTATTTTTTTTATTTTTTATTTTACACCATTTTAAAGTCAAAAAATTGTAAATTAAACCATCATAAGTTGGAGACCATCTGTATAAGTAATATAGAAATTCATATTTTTACAGAAATGAAGTAATGAGAATAGAGAAAGTTTCATTAAATGCTACCCTCAATCCCAATCTCTATGCATTTAGATACGCATTTACATATATATCTGTGTGTGTGTATATATGTATATAGGTATATAAGTCAGCCCTCTGTATCTGTTGATTCTGCATCTGTGAATTCAAAGACTCATGGATCAAAAATATTCTTAGGAAACCTTATGTCTATACTGAACATGTACAGACATTTTTTTTCTTGTCATTATTCCCTAAACAATAGAGTATAACAACTCTTTACATGAGTTTACATTATATTAGATATTTTATGTAATCTGGAGAAGATTTCAAGTATGTAGGAGAACATACCTAGGTTATATGTAAATACTACACTATTTTCTATCAGGGACTTGAGCATCTGTGGATTTTGGTATCTGTGGGAGGTACTGGAACCAATCTCACATGGATACCAAGGGACAATTCTATATGCAAAAATATATGGATAAAGAGAGATATGTACATAAGTATAATATAAAGAGATATGTACTAAAATATATGTATATATGTATGTATCTCTTTTTTGTATGTACGTGTGTATATATACATGATTTAGTGTGAATGTGTGATGTTTCTGCAGAATTGATGTTTTACCATACATTTTTAGCAATTTGATTTTTTTTATTAATATGTCTTACAGATCTTACTGTGTTAGTCCATACAGATTGACGTCATTGTCAATTTGTAGGCTAAACAGGACCTATTTAACTATCGCTCAATTGACGATCATCTATCTTGCTTCCGGTTTTTGCTCTTACAACAATACTACATTGAACATCCTTGTACATGCTTCATCATGCCTACCTAAGTGGGGATTTCTATAAAATAAACACTGAATAGTCAGATTATTATGGGTTATACAATATTATGTTTTCTTAGATACTTCTAAACTGCTAAATTAATTTGTTAAGGTAGATATAATCTTATCAGTATTACAGAGTATTAAATCTTAACAAGTGGGCTTTGTGAAAAATAACTTGTTCTTGCTCAGTTTAATTTCCTCAGTGATGAACTGCAGCCCTGTAGATAAGGAAGAAGAGAGAAGGGCAATGTATTTGAAGTGAAGCTTTGGATTTGAATTATAGAAGTTTCTTGCTGATGAACTTGGGAAAATTGCTTTGAAATATACGATGATCACATACCCAATTAGCTAGAGTGCTAAAAAACAAAAGCCAGTAATCAATAACTTAGCATCAATCCGATGGTCTTTATTGAAGCTCTTCTGGTTTAATACTCTTAATTAAAAAAAAATCAATCTGTTGAATGTATTAAAAAGCTGGCTTAATAAAACCTGAAGATAGCTTAAGAATAATGAGAAACTGGGACTTATTTTGAAAAGTAACCGTTAAAACTAGAGACTTCCTTATTGGTGATTCCATTCAATGATTCAGTCCACCGATGTTTAGAATGGATTCAGTCAGCTGGTAAAAGGCACTCCTTTGGGATGGACACTTTCCCCCTGCAGCTATCCACAGCCCTCATGCCAACCAAACTGCTCCTTTTAAGGCCCAGTGCAAACACTGGCCCTCACTGTTTATACTCAGGCTGTTAGTTGCTAAGTCTGCATGTACTTACAGGATTTCTTCATACTATTATGGATTATATCTACTCTTTTTCCTCTCTCTCTTTACTCCCATGTGGACTCCTGGAAGACTGAACCATGACTTACCCATTATTGTATTCCCAGCTGATAGCACTGTGCTTAAGAGCCTAGTGGTTAAGCATATAGGCTTCAGGCAGATCTGTATTTAACCTCATTTCTGCCACTTTCCAGCTTTGTGTATTCTTGGGGAAATTGTTCACAATACCTAGGCCTCAGTTTCCTTTTCTGTAAATTGGGACCACCTATCTTAAAAGATCATTTGAAGAGGATTAATTTTAATATCTGCATGCTTAGTATGGTATAAACAGTGAAATGATAGCTGCTATTGATGTTATCAATATAGAGAATGTGTATGTAACTTTACTTTGTTTTCTCTAGTATAAGCCGTATCTCTGCATTTATTCAGCACAGACTTAGGAAGCGCAGCATAAAATACAGTCAGGTTTTTAAGATACTTGACTTTTAAAAATTTGGTGGAAGACACACCGTTTGCTCCTAGTAGCAATGAACATATCCAGGAATGAGCTGACATACTAAGCTCAGTGGTCTCCTATTTGGCCCAGTGTAGAGATTTTAGAAAGGTGAGGGACCGCACATAAAGGAAAAAATTGAGCATCTTCAGAATGCAATCTAACGGCTAGCTTTATCATCTTCCCAGGAATGTGCGCTCAGTAAAGTAAGTCTTGGAGAACATTTACACACTGGTAATATATTAGAGAAAGGTCTTTAATCCCTTTTTGGGAATTAGCACACATATCATTTTTACTGCTGTACATATAAAATATTCTTCCCACCAAGAGGTATACTGCTGCTGTTGAAATCTGGGTCTAGATATTATTGTTTACATCTCAGCTCAGTCATTGTATACTCCTCTCTCCTTTGTTTATGTTGAAGATTCTAAGCTGCCTCAGTGCTCTATCGACTGGGCATTTGGATCTAAACCTATATTTTTTTTATAGTGTCTGGCTGTCAAATTGCTACTCAGTGTACTCTCTGCTCCTGAAACCCTTTCTGCCTCCCCACTTTCTTCTCTGATTTTATGTGTCCTTTAATTTCCTCTTTCCTTCTGGAAAAATACAGGTCACCAATGGCAGTTCTTTCTGTGATCATGCTGCCTAGGGAGCTCCATTTCCTGTGCTGCCCACCATTTCTGAACATCTTCTTGTCTGTCACAGTGCCCCTGGTCTCAGAAACAGACATGAAGCACCATCTCACTCCTTTTGAACTGTGAACTTTTACTTTCCCATCCTCTCTGAGCTTCTCTGGGTGGCATAAAATAGAAAGCAGATAGGGCGTATCAAAATTGTCTCCTTTAGTCAAGTTGCCACTGGGGAAAAACTCAAGATGCTGTGAGGCTACTGTGTCCCAAATCTTTCCTGGAAACATCATAAGCAAGAGCCTGTTCTCCATCATCCATCATTCTGAATCCCTGGAGCATATTCTAGGATGTGCTGTGAATGAGGACTCTCCTGGTGCCACCTTCTGCATTTGGTTTCCTGCCATCTCCTATCTCAGGATTCAAGGCCCCATAGGCCTGGCTAGACTCCACACAGTATTCCTCCTGTTGGTGCCAAATTAACCAACCTGACTTCCTATTTCAAACCTTCTCTGAAAGCTTTCCAGCAGTTTCTTATTGCCAAGGTCTCTGCTTCCAATTTTAAAGCCTTGAAGGCTCGTCTTTTCTTTGTCATCTTTCTAGGCTTGTTTGATCAATGACTACCCCGGCGTCCAGGGCTCTTGTTTTATTTTGTGGGTGCTATTCTGTGTGTCTGGAAGGTTCCACTGTATGTCGTCCACTTCCTACCTGGTCCTCAGCCCACATTCGAAGCCGGCTATTTTGGTTTCCTTTTTCTCCCAGTAAGATTCAGGTCTAGCCACTGCCCTGGAAATGGGGCTTCATTTTCTTTCACGTGGGTGTCATGAGAGTCATTGTAATCCCCATGATATTAGTTGAAAACTAAAATAGTGACTGTACATTTACCTGAATACCTGCATCAAATAGGGGATTTCGGAAAATAGATCCTAAAAAGGAAACTCCTCATGGTGGAGAGTCAGTGAAGTGAATATTTTTAAGTTATTTTAGTTGTTTTTCCCTCAAATCATTTCTCTCAGGTACCACCTAATCATAAGATAAGCTCTGCTCTCCCCTTTCTTTCATACGGTTTCAATTTCCTGTTCATCGTGGCAGGTAACTTTTCCACGCGGTAGAGTGGGAGCAGGGATAAGTTGTAGGGAGCCGAACTGCCTGGGTTTAAATCCCCCTTTGGCCACTCATTAAGTGTGTGATCTTGAGTGATGTTTTCTTTTTCTTCTCTTTTTGTTTCTTTCTTTTCTTTTCTTTTTTTCTTTATTTTCTTTTCAGACAGTGCCTCATTCTTACTCTGTTGTCCAGGCACAATCACAGCTCACCACAGCCTCAAACTCCCGGGCTCAAGCAATCCTCCCGCTCAGTCTCCTGAGGAGTTAGGACTATAGGTGCAAGCTATCATGCTAATTTTTTATTTTATTTTGTTTTTTGTAGAGACAGGGTCTTGCTTTCTTGCCCAGGCTGGTCTTAAGCTCCTGATCTCAAGTGATCTACCCACCTCAGCCTCCTAAAATGTTAAGATTACAAGCAGGAAACACCGTGCCTGGCTTTCAGTAATATTTCTTCATCTTTGTTCCTTAGTTTCCTCAGGCATAAAATAGTACGTACCTCACGGGGGTTCTTGTAGGAATTACATAAGTTAAAATACTATTATCTTGAAATAAAAAAGAAAAGTCATAAATTTTATCTACCTATCACCACTTCTATGACATGAGTATGCATATTACTCTTATGCATCTGGGCTTTGACTGATAAAAGACAATTTTTTTTCTACTATTATGTATATTAATCTTGCCTTTATTCTCTACTTATATGCTCCTTGTATGTTTGTCCATATTAATGGTTTGTAGTTTATCCCAGAGAACAGTGCACCATACAAATGTTACCTAATAAAAGCTTTTCAGTGAGCTTGATGACAAAGGACATTATCTTAGCTTTGCACAGCCCTCAAAATATTTAAATGCTGTATCTTAATCAGGCTGTTTTAACTTTATTTGTATATTTAGTCTATTTGTTAACCTCATCCCATGCTTTTTAATGTGAATATAATCTGCTTTCTCAGAATGATGAAACTTGAATGAGATAATCTGTAAATTAAAGTGTGTTGTAAACAGAAAAATGCCACACAAATATAAAATATATTAGTAATAAATAACCTTATGGATTCACAAAATAGTGTGTTATCTTTGGGTGAAAATAAGGCAGCTGTGATTCGATTCATGCAGTAGAAAAAGCCTTGAAGTGGATGTAAAGTATATGAGAGGTTTGCTTCTAATTGATGGCTATGATTACTTATTTGCTTTTAAATCTCTTTAGATGTTTATTAAACTTCTATCATGCTTCAAAATGATTTTTTAAAAATTATTCAGTTTACTAAAGTATAATTTTGTTGCTTACCAACACTTATTAGAATACAACTTTATATGATTTTGAGAAAAATCAATGACCATTCGAGGCAAACCAACATACATGGCAGGTGCAATGTTACAAACTTTACATTTGATCAGACTTTATTTTCTAGCTTCTCACCTGGCATCCTGCTTAGCCTACCTTTACTGCAGAAGATCTGATCAGCAAATAGCAATCCATTCCATCAAGAAATGTTCCTGCTGATATAGAAAAATAGGAAAGAAATGTCACTGGAACCATAATAGGCCTTTGCAAATCTTGACTTAATATTGACACAGACAGCCATTCTGCTCTTAAATCCTCTGGTACTCATTAATTAAAGCCTTTCCAGAAGCCTGACAATTGCCAATAGGTGAGCTAAAATAAAATCTATTTTATTTGATGAAATGTGGCTTTAAGCACTTTTTCAAGACACATAAAAGTCTTTGTCAATTTCTGTTAATTTTTACTAAAATCAAAACTTACCTCCTTGATCTTAAATATGTCTACACTTTTTGTGTCCTGTTACCTAAAGGAGACTTGAAAAAGGTTATGATGTGTAACATATGCACTATAAAACTAATGAATTACTACTAGACAGTACTCTAGAAGTTGGCACAGAAAAAAAAACAAATTTGTTCAAAAAGAGACTAATATAGTTATATAATGAGCAGCTGGTTTGTTTGACGCTCAGCTTTCTGGCAGCCAAGGGAAAAATGGAAATAGGCTAAATTATATATTCTCAGTATCATAAAGGAAAAACATGTCAAATTCTTAATGTACTGTATTATGTACTGTATAACCATATTCATAAATATGGTTATACATACATGCCTCACCACATGTTGGAAAAAACTTACCCAAAAACATGTCTGTTTTACTAAATTTATATTTTTAATTACCTTGCTTAAGTTAATGTGAAAGACTTTTTTTATCCCTTGGGAATACTCATTCTGTGCACACAATTTTAGGTAGCAGCAGGGTATGGATGATGCAAATTTTGCCATAGAGAAAAAGTAAAAATTGTGAATGTACCTAATTTTAAAAATATTGACTGTATAGTCAGGATTCTGACAAATTCCATAGTGACTAGCTTTCTCAACAATTGGGAATTACAGTTGAACAAAAACAAATTGCTTTCAAAGTGCAGAATTTGTCAAAAGAATGAAGACCTCTATCTTCAATGTACCTACTTGGAGTTTGATTCCTAAAGCTCAAGTTTCTTTAAAACCTTAGGCTAGGAAAAGATTTTTGTGCAATAGAAGAGGAAGACAGATTGGTGACTGAACTATAATAATGCACTTGTAACAGGAGTGGGAGTCAGTTCAGAAAACTTATTCTTCTTAGCTGAAATGCATTTGTTCGTAACATACTATTGACCACTTGAGAAAGAATAGTGAAGAAAACATTTTCAAGCAAACCAATATACTTACCTTCACCTTTCTAGAAATGTTTGAAGAAATGAAACAAAGGAAGATGACTCATTGGGACTTATAACCGAGAGCCATGAGAGGGATAAGAAGTTACAGTGATAGAAAATAAAAACAAATTCCTTCTTTGGGTGAAGTTGTGAAGTCTCTGGCAGATGGTTTCTAAATCAATAAACTTTTTTTCAGATTCACATGTGGTAGAAGATACTGTAATATAGATTGTAATATACTGTTGTACTTTATTAGCCTGACTAAACTTTTGTGTTTGAAACCTAGCGGCACTTTGAGAAGTTTCTTTTCTTAAAATTTTATTTTGCTTGAATTTTAGTCTAAGTACAAGTGGGTACAAATATATAGTTAAATCAAAGGTATAGAACTTGATAGCACAACAGGATGACTACAGTAAGCACGGATATTTTTTCATATAAGCCCTTTGTATATATACTTGAATAGAGTTCCTTGGCCTATTTTCATATATAATGATGGATAGATTTTTATGATTTTATTAAAATAAAATGGACAAAATAAAGAATGGTTAACAATTTATTTTTTTATATATTATGTGCTTTGATCTTTAGTATCAAATAACCTGTAATAAAGTTGTGAGAACTTATAAACTAGCTTAAAATTATTTAATTGTACAAGTCTTTTCTTGGTGTTTGACTGGTTTCACATTATTATCATATTGCTTAAAACGAAATATATTGGTTAATTTTCAACTCTATTGGAATTTTGCAGATTCCAGATTTTAGTTCTTTAGAATAGTTTTATTTATTTTGGGTTGTTCATGTTGTTAAAAGTTAGTTTTTAAACTGTACTAAATATTGGTATGGTAAATCTCTTCTATCAAGTGTCTTCTCAAATACACATCAAATAGCACTATATAATGTTATATAATGTCTCAAATATACTTTATGTTTCAGGTGAATTATTTCATTTATTTGCAAATGGACTTTTCAGGAAGATGGAATTATTTTGATTCTTTTTTTTTTTTAAGTAAAGAAACTTGGAAGCAGGTAGCTAGTAAATGGCATGGAATTCTGGTTTCAATATATCAGCTCTTTCCTAGGTTCCAGACTGGTAGTTAACAATGAATTTGCTCCCAAGTTTTCATGGGAGGAGCCTCAAAAATCAATAGTTCTAGAATATAAATATCTATAAAAAAGAGGTGTTTAGCTGAAAAAAACACTCATAAAGATATTGGTGCATTGTTTTTGGTAGTTAAGAATTCTTTAAATGAGATAACTGACTCAGAATAATTAAATGCTGTGTTTATATTCAGCATCTCAGATATCATTTCCTCGTGTCTTAATTTATTTTTATTTCAAAATTAAAATGATGGTGAAATTTCCAGGAATTGACTTCTCTGCAAGATAGTTGGCTGTTCCCAGTGTCAGGACATCAGAATTCAATGGCAATTTTGCAAGGCATAAATAAATAGTAGAGAGCTGTTTCTATCCCGTCAGATTTCCCTATCAGGCTGTAATGTGCTGCTGGAGCATTTGTGTTAGAAACACATTATTTTGCTTTAAAAACACAGCAAGCTTGAGGTAGTTGAAGCCCATTAATAAAGAGCCTGGTAGCTTCATCTTCTAAGCATTTCCCTGGAACATGCTTCAGTCTCTTTGCATATATGACTCTCCCACCAAGTATGGATATTTAGCCCACTAATTAATATTTTCCATATCATTTAATCTCCTGCTCTATTTGTTAATTCTCTGGAAATGTTCAGTAATCAAAAGTGCATAGTCAAGGGAAGATATGATAAGTCAGGTATGTTCTTGAACCAACAAACTCCTTTTGTTTACCTAATAAATCTTGAAGATAACACTAATTAAGCACATGCAAAAATATGCAAATTATAGCCTGTACAAATTATAAGTCATCATTAGCAGTATCTCACTGAAATATAGACCTTAGGATTCTTATTCCCCACACACTCTGTGGTGTAAAGAGGTGTTGTAGCCTAGGCGCAGTGGCTCACGCCTGTAATCAAGCACTTTGGGAGGTCAAGGCGGGCGGATTACAAGGTCAGGAGATAGATACCATCTTGGCTAACTTGGTAAAATGCTGTCTCTACTAAAAATATAAAAAATCAGCTGGGCATGGTGGCATGCACCTGTAATCCCAGCTACTTGGAGGCTGAGGCAGGAGAATTGCTTGAACCCAGGAGGCAGAGGTTGGAGTGAGCCAAGATTACACCACTGCACTCCAGCCTGGGCGACAGAGTGAGACCCTGTCTCAAAATAAATAAATAAATAAATAAAAGTGGTGGAGTAATAGAGAAAAGAGGTTTTACTACTCCCAAATTTCTTGACTTCCTATTCAATGTGCCCTGTTTCCTTGACTGATATGCCCTTCCCTTTAAGACCATCTGACCAGGATCAGAGATGCCTGCACTGGAAACTCCCCAGACACTTCCTTGCCTCCATCCTCAATATCCTAGACTCCTGTCTGTCTTACAGCCACACTGACACTTAAAAATAACTTGTTGAGGTATAATTTGCATACACAATAAAAAGCACAGATTTAAAGGATACACTTTGATAAGTTTTGATAAATGTGTGTCACATGTAACCACCACCCTAATCAAGATGTCTTTATATTTCCATCATCCTAGAAAGCCCTGCAGATTCTTTTGCAGTCATTTCACTCCTCCCTTTTACCAACTCTGTAATTTGTTTCATTGCCACTGATTAGTTTTATTTGTTCTGGAGCTTCATATAAATAAAATACTGTGTTCTTTTATTCAGTATTGTGTGGGAAATTAACTATGGTGTTGCACGTGTGAACAATTCGTTCATTTCTATTTCTGAGTATTATAATCTGCTTCTCCATTCACCTGTTGATGGACATTTTTGTTATTTCCATTCTAGGGCTGTTATGAACAATGCTACTGTGAGATTATATTCAAATCTTTTTGTTTTAATGCAACTTTTTATTTTGAGATATTTTTAGATTAATGTGTGGTTTTAAGACATAACATGGAGAGTTTCCATGTACTCTTTATTCAGTTTTCTCCAGTGGTAACATCTTACAGAATTATGGTACAGTATCGTGACCAAGAATTGACATCGATATCATTTACTGATGTTATTTAGATTTCCCAGTTTTACATGTACTCGTGTGTGTGTGTGTGTGTGTGTGTGTGTGTGTGTGTATTTAGTTCTAGGCAATTTTATTGCATATTCACAGCCCCTGTCAGAAGTAGAACAGTTTTGCATATTCACAACCCCTGTCAGAAATAGAACAGTTTTGTCACCACAAAGATCTCCTTCATTGCCCTTTAATAACCGCATACATCTCTTCCATCTCCAACCCTTGGAAATGACTAATATGTTCTCCATCTCTATAATCTTGTTATTTCAAGAATGCTATATAAATGGAATCATAAAATACACAACTTTAAGATTGACATTTTTCACTCAGCATCCTTCCCTTGAGATTTATCTAAGTTGTGTGTATATCAATGGGTTTTCCTTCCCGTTGAAAGTTGTTTCTAGTTTTTGGCACTTACTAATGAAGCTTCTATGAACATCAGTGTACATGTTTTTGTGTGAAGATGTTTTCATTGCTCTGGCATACATGCCCAAGAGCACAATTGCCAGGTCATATGATGATAGTATGTTTAGTTTTATATAAAACTGCTGAGCTATTTTCCAGAATAACGGTACCGTTTTACATTCCCAGCATCGTTACACCAGTAAGCCAGCTTAGCATCATCAGCATTTGATGTTGTCACTGTTTTTTACCTGAGCTGTTCTTACAGGTATGCAGTGGTATCTCACTGTAGTTTTAATTTGTTTCTTTAATGGTTAATGGTGTTGAACATCTTTTCATGTACTCATTTGCCATCTGTATATCTGTTTTGGTAAAATGTTTCTTCTTGTCTTTTGTTCATTTTCTCTTTTAATTGTCTTTCTTTACTGTTGAGTTATGAGAATTTTTTTAAAATTTTGTGATTTTTTTTACTTTATGGGTACATAGTAGGTGTATATATGGGATACATGAGAGGTTTTGATACAGGCATGCAATGTGTAATAATCACATCATGGAGAATGGGGTATCTATCCCTTCAAGCATTTATCCTTTATGTTAGAAACAATCCAATTATACTCTTTTAGTTATTCTTAAAGGTACTATTAAGTTAGTATTGATTATAGTCACTCCGTTGTGCTATCAAATAATGGGTCTTATTCATTGTTTCTTTTTAGGTACCCATTAACTATCCTTACCTGCTTCTTACCCTGCCTCCCACCTCAGCCTTTCACCAACTATCCTTCCCAGCCTCTGATAACCATCCTTTTACCCCATGTCCATGAGTTCAATTATTTCGATTTGAACTCAAATCAAAATGATTTTATTTGAGCCCACAGATAAGTGAGAACATGTGATGTTTATCTTTCTGTGTCTGGTTTATTTCACTTAAAATAATGATCTCCTTTTCCAACCGTGTTGTTGCAAATGACAGGATATCATTCTTTTTATGACCAAATAGTATTACATTTTGCATATGTAGTGCATTTCCTTTATCCATTCACTTGTTGATGGACACTTAGGTTGCTTCCAAATCTTAACTATTGTGAACAATGTGGCAATAAAAATGGGAGTGCAGATACCTCTTCAATTTACTGTTCCTTTCTTTTGGGTGTATGCCCAGCAGTGGGATTGCTGGATCATGTGCTAGCTCTATTTGTAGCTTTTTAAGAAACCTCCAAACTGTTCTCCATAGTGGTTGCACTAATTTGCATTCCCACCAGCAGTGTATGAGGGTTCCCTTTTCTCCACATCCTTGCCAGCATTTGTTGTTGCCTGTCCTTTGGATATAAGCCATTTAACTTTCATTGGCATCTTTATTAAAAGCCATTGGATGTATTCTGTAGGTCTATTTCTGAGTTCTGGGTTCTCTTCTCTGGATCTCTCTGGATAGATTTAGGAATAGATCTAGAGTCTGTTCTCTAAAACACTACTGCACAGTCTTGATTTTTTTTTTTTTTTAGCTAATACTGTAACTCTTATTATCAGGCAGAGTGATTTCTGCCCCTACTTTATTCTTCTTCATCAACTTTGTTTTAGCTATTATAGGGCTGCACATTTCCATATAAATTTTGTTTATGTCCACAAAGCTGGGATTTTGATAGGAATTATATTAAACTCATACATCAATTTAGGGAGAGTTAACCTCTTCACTATGTTGAGATTTTAAATCTGTGAGCAAGGTATATCTCTCCATTTATTTATATCTTTTTTTTAATTTCATCACCATTTTGCAATTGTTAGCATAAGATCCCATGCATGTTTCATTAATACATTTTTAAGTATTTTATTTTCTTTGAAGTGACTCTAAATAGTATTTTAAATTTCAATTTCTGCATGTTAATTGTTAGTATATAGAAAAATGATGGATTTTTGTGGGTTGATCTATCTTGCAACTTTGCAAAACTCACTTATTAATTCTGGGAGGTTTTTTCCCTTTCTTTTTGGATAGATTTCTTGGTATTTTCTTTTTTTATTATACTTTAAGTTCTGGGGTACATGTGCAGATCATGCAGGATTGTTACATAGGCATACACATGCCATGGTGGTTTACTGCGTCCCACCGTTATCTACTTTAGGTCTACGTAGACAGTTATGTTATCTGCAAATAGAGATGGGTTTACTTCTTCCTTCCCAGTCTGAATATCTTTTTTTATTTCTCTTGCCTTATTTCAGTGGCTAAAACTGAAAGTTTTATTTTTATTTTATAATTTATTTATTTATTTGAGACAGAGTCTCACTCTGTCACCCAGGCTGGAGGCTGGAGTGCAGTGGCGAGATCTCAGCTCACTGCAACATCTGCCTCCCAGGTTCTAAGGGATTCTGCTGCCTCAGCCTCCCAAGTAGCTGGGATTACAGGCATGTGCCACCAAGCCCGGCTAATTTTGTATTTTTAGTAGAGACGGGGTTTCAACATGTTGGCCAGGCTGGTCTTAAACCCCTGACCTTAGGTGATCCACCTGCCTCGGCCTCCCAAAATGCTGGGATTATAGGTGTGAGCCACCGCACCTGGCCTAAAAGTTTTATTTTTAAAAAACCATGAATAAACCTGTATTTTGATAGCTGCTTTTTCTATGCCAATTGGTGTGGTTTTTTTATCTCTAACCTGTTGATATGGTGGATTTCACTGATTAATTTTCCAAATGTTGAACCACTATTACATATATGGAACAAATACAAACTTGATCATGGTATATAATTTTTTTATATGTTATTGGATTTGAATTTGCTAATGTTTTGTTAAGGATTTCCGCATCTAAGTTCATGGGAAATATTTTTTGTTTTCTTTTTTTATATTGTCTTTATTAGGTTTTGATGTCATTACAATACTGGCCTCATAAAGTAAGTTAGGAAACATTCCCTCCACTTCAGTTTTCTGATGATAGTTGTGTAAAATTGTAATTGCCCAATGGGTTCACCTTGCCCAATGCCTAAACAGAGCTGCTTTCTCAAGGTGGGGGAACTGCAATGGAGAAAGAGTAATTCATGCAGAGCCAGCTGTGTAGGAGACCCGAGTTTTATCATTACTCAAGTCAGTCTCCCTGAGCATTTGGGGAACAGAGTTTTTTAAGATAATTTGGCAGGTAGGGCCTTGGGAAGTGGGGAATGCTGATTGGTCAGGTTGGAGATGGAATCATAGGGGGTCAGAGTGAGTTTTTCTTGGTAGGATGGCAGAACTAGTTGAGCCAGATTACCAGTCTGGGTGGTGTCAGCTGATGCATCAAGTGCAGGGTCTGCAGAATGTCTCAAGTACTGATTTTAGATTGTACAATAGTGATGTTATCTCCAGGAGCAGTTTGGGGAGGTTCAGACTCTTGGAGCCAGAGGCTACATGACCCCTAAACTGTAATTTCTAATCTTGTTGCTAATTTGTTAGTCCTGCAAAGGCAGACTGGTCCCAGGCAAAAAAGGGGATCTTTTTTGGGAAAAGGCTGTTACCAGTTTTGTTTCAGCATCAAACCATCAACTGAATTCCTTCCCAAAGGAATTCAGTTCGGCCTACACCCAGGAATGAACAAGGACAGCTTAAAGGTTAGAAGCAAGATGGAATCGGTTAGGTCTGATTTCTCTCACTGTCATAAATTCCTCAGTTATAATTTTGCAAAGATGGTTTCAAAATTAGTGTTTATTATTTAAATATTTGTTGGAATTCTCCAGTGAAATTATGTGGACCTGAATATTTTACTTTGGGGAGCTTTTGATTATGAATTCAATTTTTTTATTGTTATTTGAATGTGTAATTCTTTTTGTGGACACATATTTCCTTTTGGGCAAATATCTAGTAAGTTGGAGATTCTGTACCATTGGGTAAGTAGATATTAAACTTCATTTAAAAAAAGTCAAACTCTTTTTCGAAGTGGTTGTACCATGTTATACTCCAAAGAACACTGTAAGCAAGTTTCAGTTACTCCTCACTCTTCTTTGGTATTGTCAATCTGATTAATTTTAGCCATTCCAGTAGGTTTGAAGTCGTATTTAATTGAGATCTTTATTTTTATTTCCTTCATTAATGAAGGTGGGCATCCTTTTTTGTACTTATTAACCATTCTCATACTTTTTTTGTGAATATCTGTTCAATCTTCGCCCAATTATTTTGCTTGTCAGCACATTTATTTTTAATCAGTAGTTTGTCTTTTTCTTGAATTGTAAGATTTTGTTATATATTTTGGATACATGATTTGTCAGATATGTGTATTTCAAATACATGCTCCAAGTTTCTGGTTTTCCTTTGCATTTTCTTGATATCCTTTAAAAAGCAAAAGTTTTAATTTTGATCAATTCCAGTGTATTGTTTTCCCTTTTATGTTTGTGCTTTCATGTTCTCATTAATAAATCTTTAATTCTAATAAATATAAATTATATTTATTATAAATTAATAAATGAGCCTATTCTATGACTGTAAAATTTTCTCCTGTTATAATCTAGAAGTTTTAAAATTTATGCTTAGATGTATGTTTTAGGCTATGATTCATTCTTTGTATGGTGTGAGGTTGAGGTTTATTATTTTTCATAAAGATGCCCAATTGATTCAGCATAATTTTTTGAGGCCAGTGTCCATTTCTCTTTGAATTACCTTGGCATATTTGACAAGTATCAGTTAATCACATATATATGGGTCTATTTCTGAACTCTATTCTGTTCCACTGATATATTCATCTATCCTTATGCTAGTGCTACCCTGATTTGATTATTACAGCTTTATAATATTCTTTAAATCAGTTAACGTGAGTCCCCCCAATTTTTTATTCTTTTTTTTTTTGAGACGGAGTTTCGCTCTTGTTACCCAGGCTGGAGTGCAATGGCGCGATCTCGGCTCACTGCAACCTCCGCCTCCTGGGTTCAGGCAATTCTCCTGCCTCAGCCTCCTGAGTAGCTGGGATTACAGGCACATGCCACCATGCCCAGCTAATTTTTTTTGTATTAGTAGAGACGGGGTTTCACCGTGTTGACCAGGATGGTCTCGATCTCTTGACCTCATGATCCACCCGCCTCGGCCTCCCAAAGTGCTGGGGTTACAGGCTTGAGCTTTTTATTCTTTTTAAAAATAATTCTATTGTAGTTTTTATTTCTTTATACAATGTTTTCTTTGCACAGTAGTATGGGAATGTAAAAATGGCCATGCAAGCTGAAACCATGCAAAATGATTGTAGAAATCAATGAAAAATGCTACTATTGTTCCATAACCTATAAAACATTTTGATATTAAAATATCTCTCACTGCTTAAAGTTATGAATGTATAGGAAAATGAAAAAATAGTACAACTAATATTAATTTGACATACTGTAGTTTCAAACATTAGAAACATTAAAAATTAAAGTATTTTATATTCTAGGAAAAAAGTATCAGCGTAGTTTGGTGCTTGCCTTCTTGTTATATAACCTATGATACAGAGTGAACATCTTCTCAGTATCTTGTAAAATTGTCGTATTCTTTTCTGAGTTTGAAGCAGCTTCCAGTGTTTTCTCCTTTGTGCTTTCAATATTGTGATGTATCTTTGAGAATTCCTTTAAAGGGAAGGTTTTTGGCAAGCATGACTTCTGGGACATCTTCATTCTTTTCATCACATCCATTTTTCCCCATGTGTATTGACAGCTGTGCTTCACTGAGTTCCTTTGGTTGTATACATAGAGTTTCTCAAATGATGCCAGTATGAATATTCCAATAGTTAGATATTTCTTTTGTAAGTCAATTTACATTTTATTCCTATTTTATTTGTGTTATCATTTTTCTTTGCTGCTTTTCATCTTTGTTGTCTAATTCTCTCTTTTAATTACTCATTTTCATAAAATATCATATAGGTTTGTCAATGGGACGCAAAGAGGCATCCAAAGCCCATGCTTTGCTGTCTGTGATGAACTGAATAACAGAAACACAGTGAGCAATCACTAATGGATGGTGAAAGAGTGATGCAATTAGTTGCTGATCATTATGTGCATCTCTTTTTTTACATAGTGATTTGTGGACTGAAGGGCTGGTGGCAAATTTTGTACCTTATGCAATTACTTACTGTTAATCTACCATGAGAACTGAAATTTGAACCATGTTGTTGAAGGACTGGTGTTTTTATTTAAAATGGTGTAACTGAACCCCATGCATATCAAAAGTGTGCTAAGTGAAGATTGCCTCTCTCTCTTTCTCTCTCTCTTTCTCTCCCTGTGTATGTATGTGTGTGTGTGTGTATTTATAATGGAATGTCAAGATGTATGATAATTGTTATGAAGTAAAATAAAGGGGGAACAGGGATATAAATGGGAAGTGCTTGTTTATATAAACTAATCATGGAAGACATTCTGCTGAGCTGACCTTCAAGCAAGCAAGCAAGTAACAAGAAAAGAAAGAAAGAAAAAAGAAAAGAAAAGAAAGAAAGAAAGAAAGCAGCAAACAGGCTGGGCGCGGTGGCTCACGCCTATAATCCCAGCACTTTGGAAGGCCGAGGCAGATGGATCACTAGGTCAAGAGATCGAGACCATCCTGGTCAACATGGTGAAACCCTGTCTCTACTAAAAATACAAAAAAAATTAGTTGGGCATGGTGGCATAGCCTGAAGTCCCAGCTACTCGGGAGGCTGAGGTAGGAGAATTGCTTGAACCCAGGAGGTGGAGAGTACCGTGAGCCGAGATCATGCCACTGCACTCCAGCCTGGGTAACAAGAGCAAAACTCTGTCTCAAAAAAAAAAAGAGAGAAAGAAAGAAAAAAAAGAGAGAAAGAAAGAAAAAGAAAAGGGAGGGGAGGGAAGGGAGGGGAGGGGAAGAGAAGGGAGGGGAGGGGAGGGGAAGGGAAGGGGAGCACTGCTATGATTGAAGGAGATGAGGAATATTATGTGGAAGGAATAGCAAATGCAAGTCCCCAAAGTCCATTGTATCATTCTTATGCTTTTGTGTCCTTATAGCTTAGCTTTCCATTATAAATGAGAACATACATTTGGTTATCCATTCTTGAGTTACTTCACTTAGATAATAATATCCAGTTCCATCCAGGTTGCTGCAAATGCCATTATTTTGTTCCTCTTTATGGCTAAGTAGTATTCCGGTGTGTGTGTGTGTGTGTGTGTACCACATTTTCTTTATCCACTCATTGATCAATGGCATTTGGGCTGGTTTCATATTTTTGCAGTTAAAATTCTGCTGCCATAAACGTATGTGCAAGTAACTTTTCATATAGTGACTTTTTTTCTCCTCTGGGTGGATACCTAGTAGTAAGATTGCTGGATCAAATAGTAGATTTACTTTTACTTCTTTAAGGAATCTCCACATTGTTTTCCATAGTGGTTGTACTAGTTTACATTCCCACAAACAGTGTAAAATTGTTCCCTGTTCACCACATCCATGCCAACATTTATTACTTTTTTAATTTTTTGATTATGGCCGTTCTTGCAGGAGTGAGGTAGTATCACATGTGGTTGATTTGGATTTCCCTGATAATTAGAGATGTTGAGCATTTTTCCATATCTTTGTTGGCCATTTGTGTATCTTCTTTTGAGAATTGTCTATTTGTGGTCTTAGCCCACTTTTTGATGGGATTGTTTGTTTTGTTCTTGCTGATTTGTTCGTGTTCTTTATAAAATCTGATATCAGTTCTTTGTCAGATGTATAGGTTGTGAAGGTTTTCTCCCACTTTGTGGGTTGTCTGTTAATTCTGCTGATTATTTCTTTTGCCATGCAGAAGCTTTTTAGTTTAATTAGATCCTATGTGTTTATCTTTGTTTTTGTTGCATTTGCTTTTGTGTCCTTGGTCATGAAGTCTTTGCCTAAACCAGTGTCTAGAAAGGTTTTTCCAATGTTATCTTCTAGAATTTTTATGGTTTCAGATCTTAGATTTAAGTCTTTGATCCATCTTAAATTGATTTTGTATAAGGAGAGAGATAAGGATCCATTTTCATTCTTCTACATGTGGTTTACCAAGTATCCCAGCACTATTTGTTGAATAGGATGTCCTTTCTTCACTTTATGCTTTTGTTTGCTTTGTTGAAGATAAGTTGGTTGTAAGTACTTGAGTTTATTTCTGGGTTCTCTATTCTGTTCTATTGGTCTATGTGCCTATTTTTATACCAGTACCATGCTGTTTTGGTGACTGTGACCTTATAGTGTAGTTTGAAGTTGGGTAATGTGATGCCTCCAGATTTGTTCTTTTGCTTAGTCTTGCTTTGGCTATGCAGAGTCTTTTTTGGATTCATATGAATTTTAGGATTTTTTTTCTAGTTCTGTGAAGAGTTATGATGGCGTTTTGATGGGAATTGCATTGAATTGTAGATTGCTTTTGGCAGTATTGTCATTTTCACAATATTGATTCTACCCATCCATGAGCATAGGATGTGTTTCCATTTGTTTGTGTCATTTAGATTTCTTTCAGCAGTGTTTTGTAGTTTTCTTTGTAGAGGTCTTTCATGTCCTTGGTTTGGTATATTCCCAAGTATTTAATTACTGTTTTGCAGTTATTTGAAAGGGACTAAGTTCTTGATTTGGTTCTCAGCTTGGCCACTGTTGGTGTATAGCAGAGCTACCGATTTGTGTACATTATTTTGTATCCTGAAACTTTGCTGATTTTATATACTAGTTCTAGGAGCTTTTTGGATGAGTCTTTAGGGTTTTCTGGGTATATGATCATATCATCAGCAAACAGCAACGGTTTGACTTCCTCTTTACCAATTTGGATGCCCTTTATTTCTTTCTCTTGCCTGATTGCTCTGGCTAGGACTTCCAGTTCTATGTTAAATAGAAGGGGTGAAAGTGGGCATCCTTGTCTTGTTCCAGTTCTCAGGGGAAATGCTTTCAACTTTCTCCCAGTCAGTATAATATTGGCTATGGGTTTGTCAGAGATGGCTTTTATTACCTTAAGTCACATCCCTTCTATGCCAATTTTGCTGAGAGTTTTATCCTAAAGTGATGCTGGATTTTGTCAAATGCTTTTCCTGCATCTATTGAGATGATCATTTGATTTTTGTTGTTAATTCTGTTTTTGTGGTGTATCACATTTATTGACTTGCATATGTTAAACCATCCCTGCATCTCTGGTATGAAACCCACTTGATTATGGTAGATTGTATTTTTGGTATGCTGTTGGATTTGGTTAGCTAGTATTTTCTTGAGGATTTTTGCATCTGTGTTCATGAAGGGTATCAATATGTAGTTTTCTTTTTTTGTTATGTCCTTACCTGGTTTTAGTATTAGGATGATAGTGGCTTCATAGAATCATTTAGGGAGGAGTCCCTCTTTCTCTATCCTGTGGAATGGAATAGAGTCAGTAGGATTGGTACCAATTCTTCTTTGAATATCTGATATAATTTAGCTATAAATCCATCTGGTCCTGGATGTTTTTTGGTTGGCAATTTTAAAATTACCGTTTCAATCTGCTGGTTATTAGTCTCTTCAGAGTTCCTATATCTTCCTGGTTTAATCTAGTAGGGTTGTATATCCCCAGAATTTAACCATTACCCCAATTTTTTTTTTTTTTTTTTTTTTTGAGACAGAGGGTCACTCTGTCACCTAGGCTGGAGATCAGTGGCATGATCTTGGCTCACTGCAACCTCCACTTTCTGTGTTCAAGCGATTCTCCTGCCTCAGCCTCCCTAATAGCTGGGACTACAAGTGTGCGCCCCCACATCCAGCTAATTTTTTTTTGTATTTTTAGTAGAGGCGCAGTTTCACCCATGTTGGTCAGGATGGTCTCTATCTCCTGACCTCATGATCCACCCGCCTTGGCCATCCAAAGTGCAGGGATTACCTTCATGAACCACCACACCCAGCCTAGGTTTTCTAATTTATTCATGTAAAGGTATTCATAGTAGCCTTGAATAATCTTATGTATTTCTGTGGTATCAGGAGTAATATCTCCCATTTTGTTTCTAATTGAGCTTATTTGCATCTTCTGTCTTCACTTCTTGGTTAATCGCACTAATGGTCTATAATTTTATTTATTGTTTCAAAGAACTAGCTTTTTGTTTCATTTAGCTTTTGTATTTTTTTGTGTTGATTGATTTAGTTCTGCTCTGATCTTTGTTATTTCTTTTCTTCTGCTGGGTTTGGGTTTGGGTTGTTCTTGTTTCTCCAGTTCCTTGAAGTATGACCTTAGAATGTCTATTCGTGCTCTTTCATACTTTTTGATATAGGCATTTAATGCTGTGAACTTTCCTCTTAGCACTGCTTTTGCTGTATCCTAGAGATTTTGATAGGTCCTGTCACTATTATTGTTCAGTTCAAATAATTTTTCAATTTCAATTTTAATTTCATTTTTGACCCAATGATCATTCATGAACAAGTTATTGAATTTCCATGTGTTTACCTTGTTTTGAAGGTTCATTTTGGAGTTGATTTCCAATTTTGTTCTACTGTGGGTCTGAGAGAGTAGTTAATATTAATTTTGATTTTCTTAAATTTACTGAGACTTGTTTTGGGCCCTATCATATAATCTATATGGGAAAATGTTCTACGTGCTGATGAATAAAATGTATATTCTGTGGCTGTTGGGTGGAATGTTCTGTAAATATCTGTTAATTCCATATTTGTTCTAGGGGATAGTTTAAGTCCATTGTTTCTTTGTTGTTTTTTTTTTTTTGTTTTTTTTTTTGAGATGGAGTTTCGCTCTTGTTACCCAGGCTGGAGTGCAATGGCGCGATCTCGGCTCACTGCAACCTCTGCCTCCTGGGTTCAGGCAATTCTCCTGCCTCAGCCTCCTGAGTAGCTGCGATTACAGGCATGCGCCACCATGCCCAGCTAATTTTTTGTGTTTTTAGTAGAGACGGGGTTTCACTATGTTGACCAGGATAGTCTCGATCTCTTGACCTCATGATCCACCTGCCTCGGCCTCCCAAAGTGCTGGGATTACAGGCGTGAACCACCGCGCCCAGCCTTTGTTGACTTTCTGTCTTGATGACCTGTCTAGGGCTGGCAGTGCAGCATTAAAGTCCCCCACTATTATTGTGTTGCCATCTATTTCATTTCTTAGGTCTAGTAGTAATTGTTTTATAAATTTGGAAACTCCAGTGTTAGGTGCATATATATATTTAGGATTGTGATATTTTCCTGTTGGATTAGTCCTTTTATCATTATGTAATGTCTCTCCTTGTCTTTCTTAACTGCTGTTGCTTTAAAGGTTGTTTTTTCTGATATAAGAATAGCTACTCCTGCTTGCCTTTGGTATCTATTTGAATAGAATATCTTTTTCCACCCCTTTACCTTAAGTTTATGTGAGTTCTTTATGTCTTAGGTGAGTCTCCTGAAGACAGCAGAAACTTGGTTGGTGAATTCTTATCTATTTGCCATTCTGTATCTTTTAAGTGGAGTATTCAGGCTGTTTACATTCAATGTGATTGAGATGTGAGGTACTGTTCTATTTATTGTGCTATTTGTTGCCTGAATACCTTGTTTATTTTTTTCATTGTGTTATTGTTATATAGGTCCTGTGGAATTTATGCTTTAAGGAGGTTCTATTTTGGTGTGTTTTGAGGATTTGTTTCAAGATTTAGAGCTCCTTTTAGCAGTTCTCGTAGTGCCAGCTTGGTGGTGGTGAATTCTCTCAGCATTTGTTAAGTCTGGAAAAGACTATATCTTTCCTTCATTTATGAAGTCTAGTTTCTCTGGGTAAAAAAATTCTTGGTTGATAATTGTTTTGTTTAAGGAGGCTAAAACAGAACCCCAATTCCTCTAGCTTATAGGGTTTCTGCTAAGAAATCTGCTGTTAGTCTGATAGGTTTTTCCATTATAGGTTACCTGACGCTTTTGCCTCACAGCTTTTAAGATTCTTTCCTTCATCTTAACTTTAGCTAACCTGAGGACTATGTGTCTAGGTGATGATCTTTTTGTGATGAATTTCCCAGGTGTTCTTTGAGCTACTCATATTTGGATGTCTAGATCACTTGCAGGGGTCGGGGAGTTTTCCTTGATTACTCTCAAACTTTTAGATTTGTCTTTTCCTCTGGAACACCAGTTATTCTTAGGTTTGGATGCCTAACATAGTCCCAAACTTCTTGGAGGCTTAGTTCATTTAAATTTTTTTTTTCTTTGTCAGATTGGGTTAATTCAAAAGCCTTGTCTTTGAGCCCTGAAGTTCTTTCTTCTGCTTGTTTGATTCTATTGCTGAAACTTTTCCAATGCATTTTGCATTTCTCTTAAGTATATCCTTGATTTCCAGAAGTTGCGATTGTTTATTATTTGTACTATCTATTTCACTGAAGATTTTTCCTCTCATACCGTGTATAATGTTTTTGATTTCTTTAAATTGGAGTTCACCTTTCTCTGGTAGCTCCTTGATTAGCTTAATAATTGACCTGAATTCTTTTTCTGGCAATTCAGAGATTATGTCTTGATTTGGATCCATTACTGGTGAGCTAGGGTGATTTTTTGGGGATGTTAAAGAACCTTGTTTTGTCGTAATACCAGAATTATATATCTGGTTCCTTCTCATTTGGATAGACTATGTCAGAGGGAAGATCTGGAACTCAAGTACTGCTGGTCAGATTCTTTTGCCCCAGGGGGTGCTCCCTTGATGTGGTGTTCTCCCCCTTTCCCTAGGGATGGGGCTTTCTGAGGGGCAAATTGCAGTGATTGTTTTTGCTCTTCTGGTTTCTAGCCACCCAGCAGAGCTACTGGGCTCTGGGCTGGTACTGGGGAGTGTCTTTTTAAACTATTTTTTATTTTTGAGACAGAGTCTCACTCTGTTGCCCATGCTGGAGTAAGTGGCACAATCTTGGCTTACAGTAGCCTCAACCTCCCAGGCTCAGGTTCTTCCCACCTCAGCCTTATGAGTAGCTGAGACTACAGGCATGTACCACCATACCTGGCTAATTTTTTGTATTTTTAGTAGAGACAGGGTTTTTCCATGTTGGCCAGGCTGGTCTCAAACTCCTGGACTCACACAGTCTGCCTCCCATGGCCTCCCAAAGTATGTATATGTATTTTTAAATGAAAGCTTATTGGAGAAAAGGACTTTATATTAATACTGCTGTTTTTGCTGTTGCTGTTGTTGTTTAAGACAGACTCTCACTCTGTCACCCAGGCTGGAGTGTAGTAGCACAAACATGGCTCACTGCAACCTCTGTCTCCTGGGTTCGAGTGATTCTCCTGCCTCAGCCTCCTTAGCAGCTGGGATTACAGGTGTGCGCTACCACCCCTGGCTAATTTTTGTATTTTTAGTAGAAATAGGGCTTCACCATGGTGGCCAGGCTGGTCTTGAACTCCTGGCCTCAAATGATCCACCTGCCTCAGCCTCCCAAAGTTCTGGGATTATAGGCGTGAGCCACCATGCCCAACCTACTACTGCTCGTTCTTTCGTGCCCCAGACCTAGAATAGTGCTGGGCATACTAAACAAATACTTATTTTAAAAAATAAATTTTATCAATTAGAATAACAAAGATAGTTTTCAAAGTCCTTTCACCTCAAGTAGCTCATTTGATTTTCTCAAGGAGGCAAGAAGGCCTGTAAATGGGAATCACCACTATTTTATAGGGAAGAACTGCGGACTCAGAACCCTGGCATGAGGTTTTGGTGTTCAAGCGCAGTTTCTTCTCTTTCAGCCTGCCTTTTGTCCATAGTATCCTGATGTTCTGCTCACACTCCTGGAAAACAAAGGGGTAATAGAAATGTCAGGTTTTTTTTCTGGTTTTGTTTCGGTTTGGTTTTGAGAAAACCTCTTCTAATTTTTCTTTCTTTTGGAGTCAACTAAATTTGCTGGGGGGAAGCATGTGCTAGAGGCCAGCAATATCCTGGCAGGTATGAATGGGTGGGCCTTTGAGGGCCATGCTGAGGACACCTTGTTTACATAGAGGAAGCAGAGCTGCTGAAAGGCATTTCCCCTTACACTTAAAATCCAATTGTACTGAAAGTCTGGACCTACCCAGAAGCTATTTCAAGCATTCTTTACCAAAACCATCCTTTGGAATGCTTTAGAATTTGATTTGAGGGTGGATTTTTCTGTTGGGAGAGTCAGGGTTTATTGTGTGGTAAGAGGCAAATTTACTTTGGATATACTTTTAATTCCTTCTGTGTGCCCCAGATGTTTTTCTCATTGTTCCTCGTCTGAGAAGATAGCTTCATGAAGGAATAGAGGGGAAGGGTACCAATGTTTGTTGAAGCAGGTGCCAGTCAGCCACACTGAGTGAAAACCAAACAGAGTCCAAGAACACGGGTTTGGTTTCAAGCCTCTTGTGCCATTTCCTGTGTGTTTTCCTGCTAAAGGGCAGTGAGTGTTCAAAGCTATCCCTCTCAGTTGAAAACTCATCTGACAATAATGAAGCATGTCAGCTCAGAAAGGCATTAGGAGCTGGAGACATAGCCAAGTGCTTGTATTCAACATTGATTAATGAATTGGTTCTAATCTCAGAGGATGATTTTCACTTATAATTTTTAACTCAAAAATTGATTTAAAAGTAGAACATGAATTTAATTCATTTTTTTCCCACTATGTCTGGAGAACAAGTTTTTTCTTGCATTTTTTCCCTCAATTTACTTAAGCATAGATCTTATGTCATTCTCTTACCACATACCAAAAAACTTAGCAGTTGTGCCAATAATGTAATAAATGTTGAAGTAAGGAAGACAGGGAGACAAATGAAAAAAAAAAAAGAGAATACAAGAAGTATGGCTAACATCGTGTAAGAAGAAAAATACAAATGGCTTTCTAGTAACCAAATAAGATGTACACATGAGCTTCATATATACCCTATTGATCTGTAGAGACTTTATTTTTACCTTAGAATAATTAAAAATAGTAATGAACAATTTGTTGAGTACTTACTTTATGCTAGCCTCTGTTCTCAGGACTACTCATAAAATAACTCACAGAATCCATACAGCAACCTTACAAAGGAGGTTTGAGGGGAATTCCTATTTTACATGTGAATTACATTTGAGTAGAGAGAGCTGAAGTAGTTTTCCAAAGATCATACAGCTAGCAAGTTGGGGAAGAGATTCAAACAAGAATGAGACAGAAATTTTCTGTTATTTTTCACATGCAAAAATGTCTGTATTCTATGCCACCATTTGATTAATAATTCTGGGCTAAGAAATAATTTCTCTTAGAATTTGAAGGCTTGTTCTTATAACTTTTAACTTCTAATATTTCTTTGAGAAGTCTAAGCCATTTTGATTTCTTATTCTTTCTATATGGCCAGTTTTTGTTTCTGGGTTTAGTATCTTTTTGTTTTCCCTGATTTTGAAATTTTATGATAATGAGCATTAATAATTAATATGGATTTTTTAAAAACGTGCTGGACATTTGATGGACCATTTTATATGCTACATGGTCTTCATTTTGGGGAAGGTTTATTTTCTTTTTCTTTTGGTCCCATCGTTATCTCTCTGTTTTCTCTTTGGAGCACTCATTTATTCATTCAACAAGTAGTTATCATGCCCCTCCTCTAGCAAGGCATTGTAATTCTGTGCTAGAGGTAACAGCAGTGAACAAAACATTGCCCTCTTGGAGCCAATTTGATACTGGGCCTTCTTGATTGAGCCTTTAATTATCTTAGCTTATTTTTCCTGGATTCCATCCTTTCAATTACTTTATATTATTTTCTGAAATATTTCCCCAGCTTTCTCTTCCATTTCTGTAACTGGTTTATTTTTAATTTCAGTTCTTTCATTTTTAATTTCCAATTACTCTTTCTTGTTCTCTGATTGTTTCTTATCTCTGAGAAAATTAATTGTTGCTTTGTTGTTTTCTTTTTAAGTATTCTCTGTTCCATTCATAGTCTCTACTAACTTCAGATTACTTTGTGGTTATTTGGGTCTCTTTTATGTTGGTGGTTTTCCCTAAATGTCTGATGATTCTTGTCTTTGTGTTCATACTTAAGAGTTAAGCACTAAAATACTGATTACATTTGCTGCCTGCATGTGTGAATTTATAGTCTGGTAAATTGCTCTAAAGGTCTATTATGTGGCCAGGTGGTAAAAAAAAAAAAAAAAAGGAGAAAGTAGAATTGATACTAGACGTAATTGTTAGGATCAGAGTGTAGCATGCCTTGCCTACCAAGGTAAGCAGTTTAACCTTTACTTTATAAACACTGAGGAGCTAGATGATGGTTATAATTGAGGTGAGTTATTAGCAGTCTGTCCCTTTAGTCCTAGGATGCAAATTTCCTGTTTTTGTTTCATTCTCTCATAAATATTTTTTCTGGGTATGATTATATTTTATTTGTAGTGACTAAGCATTATTTATTTCCTCCACTTGCCATATGCATTCCTGCCATAATTTAGTTCATGCAATCTGAATAGAGGCATCGAATAGTAATTCTAGCCAGTTATTCTCCTGCTGCCTAGGGAATCACTGAGTTCTAATAGACTGAAATTGCTTGTAACCTCATTGGCTTTAACATGAGTCAGTCAATAATATGTATTTTCAAAGTAGATGTTTTAGTAACTACTCTTTTGGTAAAGTAACACTGTGAGTCTTCAGTCTCCATACGACAAAATAACCTTTATTTGTTCTAAATAATTCCAAGTAAATACATGACAGTGTCTACAAAAGAACCTTCATTTGTTCTAAATAATTCTAAGTAAATACATGACAGATTATACAAAAAACACAATTTCTTTTCCTAAAAAGTCTGAAATTAATATGGTCTATAATCTTTGAAAATTACTATGTGTAAATGAAGAGGGAATATGTTCCTATTGAATGAATGCATATACTTATTGTAAGCTCTAGAGTGTTTATTGTGTTCTCTCAGAGCCCTTTGTGCTCCTGAGTTCTTGGAGATTTGCCCTATGGTAATTTTGCCCCTACCATAAGCAGCGGGGTAACTGGCTTTATAGTAAGGAAATGGCACAAAACAGAACAAGAGATACCATAGTTCTTCTATTCGCTTCCTTAATTTATTCAGCAAATATATATTTTGCATATATTATGAACCAGACACCACTGATAAAAGGCAAAATTCACATCTTGGTAAATCTCTGCAGTGCTTCATGTAGTGCTAGGCATCATACAGGCACCGAAATAATGTTTGTTATGAAAAAAGTGATAATTCATCTATACCTGTGAAAAAGTCCTGGGAGGGCTTTTTAGCACTCTGATGTTAAGCAGAGTGGAATTCTTAGAACAGAAATTACAGAAAGGAGTCTTAAAAGTAATGTGAATTATGGAGTGGCTTTTGACAAGAAGGTAAGAATCTAGCTAAGTGACAGTGAGACGATGCAGGAATCTTCTAGCTCTTAAGTATTTTCATGAAAGATACACTTACCTGCATTTTTATGGCATTGCTATTGAAGAGGAATGTTTTGATGTGAAGCACTACGTGCTTATAGATCTGGCTGTCCTAATTGGAGGACTCAAATCTTTTAGGACAGAAGGAAAATGAGAGAGAAATTCCTTTGAGTGGTATAGAGAAAAGAAAACGTACTAAATTCATTTTGTCTATAGGGGAAAAAGTGCAAAAAGCCAGGTCTTGAGTAGCTTTCACCTCCATACAGCACTGGAGCTCACTGTTGGTGGTATGGGAGCAGGAGGTAACCTTCTATAATTTTAAGAGATCAGGAGAATGCATGTATAAAGATAGTTTAGGCAATGCAGCTTATCAATAGTGGCCAGAGATTTAAGGGAGACTGAAGCTGGTGAGAAAAATGGTAATTTGAGGTTATGGAGACCTTGATCAGGATCCCAGCTACAAAGAGAGGGAGCATTACTGTGGTTATCACAAGCCCTGAGAGGGAGGCATATCAAACAGCAGGTCAGTTCAAAATTCTGGACCAGTTGGGAAGGTCAGAGTCAGTGGGTAGAGATCCAAGAAGGACAAGAACATAGGAAAACAGCCAGGCAGAATCAGAATGTACCAAATTGTAAGTCTTTGTTTCAGTTCAGATAAGACATGACCAAGCAAGTTAGAAACCAGGGCCCCCTCAGAGTTGGAAAGACAGACTCACAGACTGGGGTAATGTATATCATGGTTGATCCTTCTGGTTAAGTTTCAAGCAGCCTTCAGGGCTCAGTGTTACATCCCAGATTGAGAGAGAATGTGGCTGCTGATGGTCTTTGTAACAGACAGCTGTCTTTTCTGAGGAGTCCCCAGTTGCAACATGTGTTTTGATTTTATTAATGCATGGCATTTGAATTCCCCAAAGCAATTCACACCTATTAACTTGTTGATTCTCATATTTCACATAGATTGATATAGATATATAATCACAATTTTTCCAGATCAGAAAAAAAACTCCACACAAAACCATCAACTAGGTCAGCTTTATTTCTACTATGTATTAAATATCAGAGATTGTAAACTACTAATAAAATGAGGGGAGTATCCCAAATAAGTTCGGTGGTTTATCTCTCCAAAGCATTAGGTGGGCGCAAAAGTAATTGCAGCTTTTGCCATTACTTTTGCTCCATTCTAATACAATATGAAATTGTTCAGATGCTTATTGTATTTATTTCCTTTGGTTCCATGTTGAGGCACAGACTAATTTTTGCCAAAATGTTATTCCTCTTTTTCATTATTTAGAGGTGTCTCTGGGAAGTCTCTACCCAGCAAGGGATTAAATTTCTTAGTTCCTGTTGAATCTAGGTGGGGCCATGTAACTACTTCTCACCAATGACTTGTGAGTGGAAATGGTGTCATTTCTGGGTCGACACAGTTAAGAAGTGGGTGTGCCTTATTCTTTCTCCTTCCTTCTGTCTGCTGGATGCAGGGGACTCCTCCCAAAGCCTATGGGATGATAGAGCCAGAAAATGAGAGGAGTTTGGGTTCTTGAATGACCACTTAGAGAAAAGGCATCTCCCCACTAGGAAGACTCACATTAGAAAATGAGAAACAGATTTCTTGTATTAGGCTACTTGGAGTTTACATTACCCAGCTAGCATCATCCTAATTCTTTTACAAATAGAAATATTAAAAGGTCATCAAATTTAGCAAATAAAAGTACAGTATACCCAGTTAAATTTTAATTTCAGATGAATAGCAAATAATTTTAACATATAGTATATGTTAACATTTAGTATAAGAATACATTTTAGTATAAATCTGTTCCAAATATTGCATGCATTATTATACTAAAACTTATTTATTGTTTATCTGAAATCCAGACTTAACTGGTTAAATTTGGTTATTTTATCTTATAAGAATTATGAGTAAGCAAATTAAAAAATTGGTGACATAATTGTGTTTAGGTAATTAATTTGCTGTATGAAGCATTTTATTTTGGGAGAGATGTGTTTCTGACCAAATGTTTTCTTTAATCTTGCCCTCTGTGGTAAGTTTCAGAGTTTAAGATTCCAAGACATTTATTGTTGCAGACATTCTAAAGCTAAAATCTGCTAAGGAGCTGCTTGTAAACCTTTCTTGACGTGAATAAGAAAGGAAAGTGATTTGAAGAAAAAATTTAAAATGAGTTAAATGGTTTACATTAATGGATCATTTTCTTAACTAAGGCAAATAATGCTACCACTTTAATTTCACATTCTTTTGATGAAGATAAAGGAAAAAACTTCAATTTATTTTCAAAGAAAATTATGCAGAAACTAGGAACACCATCAGATACCAGGGCTAGTTCCTTTTCTGCCTAGCTGTGAAGTAATGGAAAATAGACTATATGAACTCAGATGCAGAAGTAATAAATCACAGATACAAAGAATTTCAAATAACTACCAATTAGAGAAAATAAAAGTTGATTGACATTACAGTATTTTAATTAAAATATCTTAGCATAAACTAGAGCTGTAAAAGAAATACCTTTCTAAAATATAAGCATGAGATAATTAATGAGCTAGACTTAAAATTAGTGATTTCCTACCATCATTTAATTAAATTTTTTCTTTTACAGAAAGAGAATGGAGGCCAAAAGAAGTTATAAATGTGTCCCGAGACCACACAGCTGATTAGTGTTACAGAGAATTCCTATAATGGAAGCAAACTAAGATACTAACTTCTCTTTCACCATTAGGAAAACAATACCTAAGTTTAATTGCCTTGAAATGAAAAGTAGACTTTCCCAGTGATATGACACATCTTTCTGATAAGAGTAGCAAGTCATAAAAAATTTAGAGAGATTTAAATATTGTATATACTATTGAATATGCACTTTTATTTTTTTTTTTTGAGACTGAGTCTCACTCTGTTGCCCAGGCTGCAGTGCAGTGGCGCCATCTAGGCTCACTGCAACCTCCGCCTCCCAGGTTCAAGTGATTCTCCTGCCTCAGCCTCCTGAGTAGCTGGGATTACAGGCATTCGCCTCCATGCCCAGCTAATTTTTGTATTTTTACAATGTTGGCCAGGATGGTCTCGATTTCCTGACCTCGTGATCCATCCGCCTTGGCCTCCCAAAGTGCTACGATTACAGGTGTGAGCCACCGTGCCTGGCCTGAATATGCACTATTAACCAACACCTATTAGGCAGTTTTACTGCTCTCTATATAGTAATGTCTTATAGGCTAATATGAGGCTTTTTTCCCCTTCTTTCATTTCAAACAGGGAGGGATTTTCTCAGCAAGAACAAACCAAAAGAACATTTGGAATGCTTTCATAATAAAGGCTGGATATTTAATGTCAAGCTAATGCCAACCAGGAAACATTAATACATGGCAATTCTTATATTGGGACTATACAGAACATTTAGAAAACATCTACCTAACCCAAAAGGTCACAGTATAAATCTATCACCTTGGCAACTGAGGCCTTGTCTATTCAACAGTTATTGATCTCCTGCTGGGAGGCAGGCACTGTGCCAGCCCCTGGCACAAACCTGGGCTTTTCTGACACCTTTCCTTCACTATACCAAATCTTTAACTCCTAACTCCAAATAAAAACAAAGTTAAGGTATTTTGGGTAAGTTAATAATCAAAAGCATGTATTTTACATGAATTTATATACAAAGAAGATAAATTTTGATGTGTAATTTTTATTTTTTAAGTTAGTATTAATGAAATGTTGAAGGTCTGCATCACATGGACTTGTTCAAAGAGTAGGGATGATATTTCTAATATTGCTTTCCAATTTAGGCCATCCTTTAGATGTGACAGAGTATTTAATCCTGGTTCCTGCCAATATTGTGTCTTTGCTGAGAAGAGCCAGAAAATAGTGCCAAGAGCTGCTGTAAGGTTTATATGTGAATCCTGAGGGAAGAGCACAAAGTTAAGTAGTGTTCATGGATGACAGATTAACGGTGTTGGTGACATGGAATCTCATTGTAACAGAATGAAGCCGGCTATTACTAAAGCTGGAAGAAACAAAGTAGTCTAACATTTTCCTTGCCGCCAAAATGATATGTGTGTAGCCTTCGCAGTTTCACATTGGATCGTGGCATTCTGTTGTTATTTTGGCTGAAATGTGTCATGGCAATATAATGAGTCTTTTTGGAATATATTTTTTTAAAAAGTCATTTGACGAAGTTGTGCAGACATGATATATTTTATAGATTTAGCTATACATGTGGTAACTTGACTTTGCCTCGCAGCCTGTAAATAATCTGAAAAAGGAAGTCACATGGCTTCTTTTTCCCATTTAACAGTCTCTTTCCTTTCTATGGATTTCCTTTCCTATAAGTTAAGGCCACCAAAGAAGTGTTGAAAAATCCTGTCAGGTAATCGTTTCATTACTTTTTCAAAAATATAATTTTTGTTGTATTCTGAAAAGTAAAGAGTGAAAAATCAGTGAACTCCTTTTTGTAATAAAATGGATGTAGATGTAGATGAGTAGATATAAATCTTTATATAAACATAACAGCACATTATAAATGTTATGGATTTGTCTCCATCTAAAACATTATCAATGCTGTTCTTAGTCTACTTATCTTCTCAGTGCACAAGTTCGTCCTGGTATCTTCTTTATACCAGCAGTGGCAAACTACCTACATACTGATGTTTTCCAATTCTAAATGCTTGGAGCACACCATTCTCCTGAACTCTAGATCCACATTCTTCACTGCCCACTGTATAACTTTGACAGGCGTCTCAAAGTTAACGTCTCCCCAATTGATCAGAGTGTTTTTCTTGCAAAGCCGACTCTGATTCCTAAAGTTCTCTATGCTTCTCTGTATGTCTCTTTAAATAGAAGTATAGTAGAGTGATTAGGAGAGCACAGGCTGTGTAACCAGATGGCCTGACTTCTTTTGTCATTTTCTAGTTGGTGAACTTGGACACGTTACTCACTCTTTCTGTCTCTCAGTTTCCTAACCTTTTTTAAATTTTATTTTTAATTGTCAAATAATAATTGTGTATTTTTATGGGGTACAAAGTGATGTTTACATATATGTTTACAATATAGACTGATTAAATCAGACTGATTAACAAATTTATTACCTCGCATACTTATTTTTTGTGGTTAAAACATTTAAAATCTCTTTTAGCAATTTTGAAGTATACGATGCGTTTTATTAATTATAGTTACCATTTTGTGCATTAAATCACTGAAGCTTATTTCTCCTAACCGAAACTTTGTAACCCTTGATCAACACCTCCCTTTTCCCCCTTGACCGCCTGTCCTGTGCCTCTGGTAACTACCAATCTATTCTCTACTTCTGTGAGTTCAACTTTTTTAGATTCTATATATGCGTGAGATATGCAGTATCTGTCTCTCTATACCTGGCTTATTTCACTTAGCATAATGTCCTCCAGGTTCAGCCATGTTGTGACAAATGACAGGATTTTCCCCCTTTATGAGGCTGAATACTACTCCATTGTGCATATAAGCCACATTCCTTTTTCCATGCATCTGATGATGGACACCTGGGTTTTCTTCCATATCTTAGCTATTGTGAAGAATGCTGCAATGAACGTAGAAGTGTAGCTATCTCCTCGGCATACTGATTTCAGTCCCTTTGGACATATACCTAGAAGGAGGATTGTGAGATCATATGGTAATTCTATTTTTAGTTTTTTGAGGAATGTCCATATTGTTTTCTATAATGGATGTGTTAGTTTATAATCCCACAAATAGTGCACAAGAGTTTTTTCTCTATACCCTTGGTAACACTTGCTATCCTTTGTCTTTTTGATAATAGCCATATTAACAGGTGTGAGGTGGTATTGCATTAGTTTGCATTACCCTGATAGTGATAGGCATTTTTTCATATAGCTGTTGGCTATTGTATGTCTTCTTTTGAGAAGTATCTATTTAGGTCCTTTGCCCATTATTTTATTAGGTTATTTGTTTTCTTGCTATTGAGTTATTAATTTAGTTCCTTATATATTTTGGGTATTAGCCCCTTATTAGATATATGGTTTGCAGATATTTTCTCCCACTCCACGGGTTGTCTCTTCACTCTGTTGTTTCCTTTGCTGTGCAGAAGCCTTTTAGTTTAATGCAATCCCATGTGTTTATTTTTGCTTTTGTTGATGTACTTTTGGGGTTATAACCAAGAAATCTTTGCCCAGACCAAAGTCTCAAAAAATAATAAATAAAAATTAACATAAATAAAATGCAATGTGCCTGTCTCTTGATGTGTAATGAGGATTGAGTGAACAAAACTCCGAAAACAATGCCTAGAAGATGGCAAATGTTCTATTAATGTTAGCTATTATTACTCTTCCAATAAATGCATAATATAGTTAGTCCTCAAATTACAAAGTAGTAATTCTACTCTTTCTCTCTTTATAATCTGTTAATCACCTGGACAAGACAACTCTACTCCCTAAAGGTCAATTCTATCTGCCCTTCCTTTTCTTTCCTAACACCAATATTTTTTTCAAGTCTTCATCATTTCGCATCCAGGATAACATAGCTCCCTGCTGCCATCTGATTCTCCTTCACTATTTGCAATTCATCTAATCATATCCATCCTTTGATTACAAAACTTCAGTATCTTTCTATGACTCATAAGAGTGTATCAAAATTTCTGCCAATGTATACAAAGCACTTCATGATCTGGCTTCTTCTCGTTACTTTTCCAACTTCTTCTCCTGGGCTTTCTACATGTGTGTCCTTCATCCATACCTAGCTACTTGCAGTTCCCCAAACATACCATGCTGTTCTCATGCCTTCATTCATTTCCAGGTGTATTGTCTCTTTTGCATATGGTTTACCTCTCTCTGCTTATCTGCTTGGTAAATTTCTTATCTTTAGAGAAGTTCTCTATGATGACTCTAGGTAGAACTTGATGCTTCCCTCTTTGTGTTTCTGTTTTATTCGTGGTACTTTCCTTGTCTCTACACTATATGGTACATCTTCCAGAGAAATGACTCTCAAACTTCAGTGTGCTTCAGACTCACAAGTGGAACTTGAAAAAATTCAAAGTTATGCTCAGAAATTTTGACACACTGGTTATGAATGGTGCCTAAGCTTCTACATAGTTATAAAATCCTAAAATATTTCTGGTGTATAACTAAGATTTATCGGGTGCATTTTAGAATCCTTGTTGTGTCTTTGTGATCTCTGTATCCTTAAAACTTAACATAGTATATAGTACATCCATTATGGGCACTTCACAAATGGTTTTTGAAAATAGAATATGGCATTCTTTTGCTGGCGAGCTGTATATGTAGTGATAGTATAACTGATACTTGGCACATAGTAGTTATCAGAAGGTGTATAATGTTTGGATGTAAGAATAAATGAATGAAAAGAGCTTAGGGAACCTAGAGAAACCAACTATTAATGTAGCTTCTTGAATCTCTCAAATATTGGACGGTCCATATATGTTATCTGAGTTTCAGGTAATTAGGATTTGAAGTCAATCGTTGATCTCAAATCCTGATTTGAAGGGCATATTTGGAGACATGATATTGTGGTTTGGAATTTTTATACTAAGTGAGTAGACGCAGTCTTATAGAAAGAGTTGACAACCTCTTATAAAAATCAAGTACTTTGACTTTAATTCTTTTCTAGACATGCTGTCATTACATGGTTGTAGACTGGTATGATTGCCTAAAGTCAACATCAAATATTTTTTCAAAAACTAATCTTCTCAAAGTTATGGAAACATACTCAACAGAAACTCAACAATTCTGTACCATAAAAAAATAAATAAATTATATTAAATAAGTTTGCTTTTTATCATTTTGAAACAAGGTTTGAATCTATCACTCCAGGGTAGAGTGCAGTAGTGTGACCTCAGCTCACTGCAACCTCTGCCTCTGGAGCTCTAGCCATCCACCCATCTCAGCCTCTAGAGTAGCTGAGACCATAGGCACGTACCACTATGCCTGGCTAATTTTTTTTGTATTTTTTGTAGAGATGGGGTTTCACCATGCTGTTAGGCTGGTCATGAACTCACGAGGTCAAGTCATCCTCCTGCCTTGGCCTCCCAAGGTGCTGGGGTTACAAGTGTGAAACACTGCACATGGCCTTAAATTTGCCTTTGAGTTTAACTATTTATCTAAAATTATGTATGTTATTTAAGTGAATTGAATGGCTTTTAGAAAATGTTGGGAGTAGGATTGATATTCCTTTTTGTTATTTTTAAAATCTGGCTTCTTAACAATGACATCCTTCTTAAAAAGTACTAGATTTACTATTTATTGCAATGCATATCCTATAATTTAAAAAGCGATCACAGCCTTTTGTATTTCCATTTTTATCATATTTTCCGTCTCAGCCAGGCTCTCAAGTTAATTTGTACTCAGAGGATTGTATAATCTTTGCAAAGCTGCAATGCACAAAGGCCTATAGAAAAGTGAAATCTATCAAAAAATGTTTTGTGATTACAATCTCAAAATTTGCAATAAATGAATTATATGTGAATAAAGTAAAAAAAAAAAAAAAGAAGAATGATATGTGATGATGAAAAATGCCAGTGGAATGTGTTTACCATTTTAAGAATGTTTATAGAAAGAGTAGAGTATTGTCACAGTCCATATTGTGTGGGCCTGTGTTAGTGGAATTGACTGCCAGGCTCACTATATAACATTTTGGTTGTGTACAGTTAATATCAATTCTATTTATTCATTTAACTAACCAAGGGCTTTTTTCAGTGAGTTCATTTATAATTTTTTCTAGGTATTATAGTAGATGTCGACTTGGTTTAAACACTGATTTTTAATGAACTTGAACAAGGATTGGCAGATATCTTCTGTAAAGAGCCAGTAAATATTCTGGGCTTTGCAGTCCATGCTGTTTCTGTCATGACAACTCAACATTGCTAATGTAGTGGGAAAACAGCTATAAACAATAAGGAAAGGGCGTGACTGTGTTCTAATAAAACTTTATTTATAAAAACAGGCATCTGACTGACTTGGCCCATGAGTCACAGTTTGCTGATCCCTGCTCCATGTAATCATATTTTAATTTCAAAATTGAGAAGTTATTTTAGGCCATGATTCCATGGTGGCTTTGTTTGTACATTACTTATCTGTAATAAGAAATCTTAAATTTTTTTTTCCTAGTATTTTTAATGGCATATTTAGTTGTTTAAATATAAATCTCTTGCCTTCTTCTCTAGCCTTATTTTTACAACTGACCATGGACAAGTTGCTAAAGTTTTCTGCTTTCTAGTGTTCTGTATGGGTCTACAGGACAGCTAAATTCGTTTGCTAGAATAATATAAACTAGAAAACTAGCTTTCAGTACCTTATCTGTATCTAGGGTCAGTGCAAGTGAATTCATAAAGTATTTGGTTTATCTTTAGGGCGCCCTGGGTTCCGGGGCCTTTAACCTGTCTCTTAGCTTCTCAGGGCCTCCTATAGCAGCACCCTCTTCTATCAAAGCTTAGCTATTCCATGTCCCATTCCCAAAGAAACCCTTTGCTGGCCAATTGGTTGATATATTATAAGACCCAGCAACTATAATGTATTTGGATTTTCATAGTCTTTCTGAAGACAATTTTAACCCAAATGAGTTAATTTTCACTAATTCACATACATATTTGATTTTATCTATTTATAATTTTCCTGTAACTGCTTCAAAACAGTATTAGGGGCACAGAGTAAATTATAATAATAGGAATACTGAGCACCTTATTAAGGTGATGTGAGCTTTGAGTTTAAACTTGTAGTCCTCCTCCTCAAATCACACTTCTCAGCGAGCTTGACTGCTCTCTCTACTCACCAGCCATGAATGCATGAGAAAATATGAATTAATAAAGTTTCACCAATATATCAGATGTCGAGGAAATTATATTTTACTGCCAAGTCTGTTTGCTGAAATATTTAGTTTTAAAATTGGTTTGTGGCTTTAGTTGATCAGTGACAGGAATGCAAAAAACCTCTATGTTTTGTACAAATATTTACAATTAGTTACAAGAAGAACCAAAAACACTTACAGTAAATGTTCAAATTTTGACATAAGCCCAGTTTTCTTAAGTTGGCACCTAATTAGAAATGTGTTCTTCAGTGAGTCATTCCATCTACTTCTCTTTGTTCTCTATCTTCAGAATCATTTTGAATGGCTGTGAAGAAAGCAGATGAGAGTTTTTAAAAAAATACCATAGAGCACATGTTAGGGAAGTAGTGTCTGTGAATAAGAGTGATTTGCGATAAGGTAACTAGAGAATGGGGATCATAGCTTAAATTGAAACTCACTTATTTAGGCAAGTCTGTAATGCATATTCAGTATAATTAAAACCTAAAGAGTTTCCAAAATGGTTTGGGTATTGGAAGCAGAATATCGTTAATTCACTTTGCAGTTCAGATCATGCACCTACGAGGTGTGTTTGTTGACCATGACATGTATCATGCACATACAAGTATTGGTCATTAGTCTTCTCTTCCAGCATAACAAATTACTGCTTAGCAACTTAACAACATAAATTTCTTATTTCAGTGTCGGCGAGTCTGGAATCAGGCCTCCTTTCCTCTGAATCCTTTGTTTAGTATCTCACCAGGCTATTATCAAAGTGTCCACCACGCTGTGCTTCTCATTTGGAGTTCAGGGTCCTCTTCCAAGCTCATTTAGGTCTTTGGCAGGAATCAGGTCTTGTGTTTGTAGAGCTGTGGTTCCTAGTTTCTTGCTTCTGGGATCACTCTCAGCTTCTGGAGGTCAGCCCTGGTCCTAGCCACATAGCCAGCTTACAATATGGGACCTTACATCTTCAAAGCCAGTGGAAGAAAACTCTCTCTGGGGTGCAGATCATGTGATGGAATCAAGTGAGTGACCAATCCATCACCTTTGTCATTCAGTGGAACCTAACCAAGGAAATGACTCTCCTATCATAGTCACATCTCTCCCATACTTGGTGGAAAGGGGATATACAAGGTGTAAACACTATGGGGGAGGAATCCTTGGGGCCCTCTTAGAATTCTGCCTACCACAGCTATTGTGTAGTTCTAATCTCCTTCCATAGCTTTGAGGTCTGTGCAGATTAATGGATTCTAGCCAACTTGTGTATAGGTTTCTATCTTGGAATATGATTAAAATTCTAAACTGGATTGTAACTCTTTACTTTTTTTGTGTGTTACGGACTTAATTTGGGGGCTCAAAATGAAACATTTTTAAGGATTAATGTGGCAGGATGTAAAAAATAACTTTTTTCACCCACCTTAGGGTTTCCTCTTTTATTAGCCTTTATAAAGCAAAACAATCATTCATACACTGTTTTCAAATGTTTAAAAGGAATTTATACTCAACGAAATTAGGTCAACAAGAGTCCAACAATCTCGCCTAAATCCTTTCTTAGAATAAGAAATGTATCCAGCCTGATTGTACATAAATTGTATACTTGATGCTGCCTGCCTCTCCCTCCTTATAATAGCTACTTCTACTACATGCCTGTATTTTCATTCAACATCTCCTCGCCTGTGTCTTTATATTTCTAGTCATTTAATTCTTCCTTTTTTGCCTAGTCATTCTATATACACTGCATGATCTGAATGGAGCTCTAAATAGCTAATATTTTTTCTGTAAAGCAAAGGTTTAAAAGGCAAATTTGATTTCACTAATAATTATTAGTATGTTTATATTTTTAATGCCACTTATTTTGTTTTTGTTCATATTCATTATAAAATTATACAGGCTTACACTTAGCTACCAGCATAGTGATCTTTATCATAAGCCATACAATTCATCATATTTACTCCTTAATCAATTTTTCCTTATATATTGAAAAAGAAAACTCTAAATAGGATATCCATCAAGGTTAACCTTAATAAATCATGGGAATGATAAAATTATCACAAAATTTATCCACCATTGTCACAATTTTTATTTTATAAAAAACTATTCTAATATTTAATTTTATGAAAGATATATTACAAAATTATTTTTTGATAGTTGTTTTATTGGCCTTCTTCATTGTTTCACTTATTTTAAAAATCAGTTCATGTAGACATTTTAGGCAATCTTCACATAATTTTAGTTATAGGATTGAAGAACTTGTTTGCCATAATTACACAAAGCCTCAGTTTTCTTGGTTTGTAGTTAGGATCCTGTATAATTTCAAAAGGAAGTTAACTTATTTAAGCTAAAAAATTCCTAATTAGTATGTAAATGTGGAGGCAGCTCTCTTGCTCATTATGTTGTATGTTAGAATCTTTATAGCTGAAATTAGCCTTATAGTTCATCTCATTCTATTCCTCTAGGTCACAAATGAGGAAACCAATACCAAGGGATTTGACATGTAGTAGAAATATGTTCAAAGGTTAAGAATGGTTCCTTGGCCTCAGTTTCTGTTGGCATAGAAACTTCATATTGCTACATGAGCAGGCTGCACTTTTGATTGTGTTACTCTTAACCCTGAAGGCCTTCTGTGAATAAGAAACAGCGAAAGCCCAGGTATGTGCCTAGTTCACCATTGAGGGAAACAGTGTGTCAAATATCCGTTCCTGGAGAAGAGATACAGTGTGACAAGATAAGCACAAACACATCAATACAGCAAAACCACAGCATCACAAACACCACCAACTCAAAGGCTTCCTACATATTGTTATACTATCAGATTGTAAGTAGATAAAATGGTAAACGTATTTTTTCAAAAAAGAATATTTCATTCATTATTAAAATTATTAAGCATTTCTTTCAGACATGACTTTCAGAGAGGTGAGATAAAAAATATAATTTTTACATTGTTTTAGAAGTGCAATAAAGACCTTTGATTTTAAAAAGACAAACACAGATCACTCAAAGGCCTCTAATTACTCATTGTCTTTGGAAAGAAGAAATAACCTTAAAAACAAGACTGCTCCTAATGAGGCTTCAGAATTCTGCAGACATTCCTGGCAAAGGAGTGCTCCATTTCCTTTTAATGGGAAAGCATTCTGGCTCAGTACCTCTTGATCACTCCTCGGAGACAGCACCGCAAAACAGATTTAAGGACATATTTTTCACTACTTTTAAGCTTTGTATATCTATTGCCGTTGTGCTGAGCTTTTTAAACTTCTATGCAAACTTTAATGTCTGGAAGCATTTTCTCTCATTTCATTCTCCACCTTTGTCAACACATGCAAATTTGAGGATCAGATGGAAAAATGTCAGGACCACATTCTTAAGGCTACTGTCCTGGGCACAATTTATTGTGTGTTTGGCCTGCTGGGTCTGCTAGTTGAACTGGCAGAGATTCAGTTTGGTTCACTGAAGTTGTATGTATAATTGTATTAGTCCATTTTCACACACTATTAAGAACTGCCTGACACTGAGTAATTTATAAAGAAAAAGGTTTAATTAACTCATAGTTCTACATGGCTGAGAAGGCCTCAGGAAACTTACAATCATGGCAGAAGGCGAAAGGGAAGCAAGGTGTATCTTACATGGTAGCAGGAGAGGTTGAGGGGAATGCCAAACATTTTTAGACCATCAGATCTCATGAGAATTCACTATCATGAGAACAGCATGGGGGAACCACCCCCATGATCCAGTCACCTTCCATCAGGTCCCTCCCTCAACACTTGGGGATCACAGTTTGATATGACATTTAGATGGATACACAAGGCTAAACCAGATCAATAATGGTCACCATAATGGCATATTGTTGGCTAAGGAAACTGACTGTGTTTCCTTTTCTCCCCCATCAATGGAAGTAATGGATTTACAGAGCACATGCCCATATCCTTACTCTGTGCCTATCTCCCCTTTATGAGATGACTGGTCAGGAATAGGGAAGTGTACATTCTGTCTAGGAAAGAAAGCGGAGTGAGAAGCCCTGGGAATCATTTGGGATCTAGTTTCTGCCTTTGGGATCCTTAGAAGGTATATTAGGCAGCCAAGCCAAGCAGACACAAAGCATATGCTGATGTTTGTTCCTGTATCTGATTAGTTACATAAATTTCTTTCCCTTTGGCAAACTCCACACAAACATAGGAATATAAATAATGAAACCAAAAGTTATTTTTCCTCCACTTTCCTGCCCCGTGGAAATATTTGCCAAAAGAACAAAACAAAGGCATCAAATTTAGTGACAACCCTCATTAATGAAGCTAAACAGATCTAGACTCACTTTCTGGGTCCAAACTTCAGTTTCTGTAATTAATTTTTCACCATATCTGGTAACATTTCCTAGTTTTAAGTGGCAGAATTACCCTAGATATTATCCATGTATCTGGTGATGAACCTGAAAAAAGAATAGCTGAGAATTAGGGCTCAAGATCTAAGAAAGATATTGTCCCCTACACACAGATTGCATTTCTTTGGCTATTGATTTTCAGTTTGATGTGCATAAGGCTTCCTGCCCAAGCTCATTTCCATTGCATGCCTAATTTGAAAATGCAAAAATAGTGGAAGAGAATCTGGAATGATCCTGGTGTTTTGATCAGATTTGAATTAGGAATAAATCCAAATCATTTTCTCTCTCATTTCTGAATTTTCATTGAAACTTAATAGGGTGTGGAGAGCAAGTGACATTATTTATGGGCTTTAGTTCATTTTCTTAAAGTGATTGTTTTGACTATATTAAATGACTTTAGATTTTAAAAACTGGTTTTAATTGCACTCATAATCCAAAACTTTTTTTCCATACTGTTTAACTAGTTAAAAGGAAAGATAGATGGCAAAGTATTATCTTTGGCTATAGCCTGGAATATTCATCAGTAAAGCTTTCAACAATGGTGACATTTACAGTTTCTGAGTATTAAGGGGAGAGCCATACAGATGTTGCCAGGAATAGTGTGTGTGTGGAAGGGGGTGTGATCTAGGACTGTTTTGGGAGTGCTGGCCTCTTTGGTTAGAGGCAGCAAGTTAAAGGAGGAAGCAGAGAGAAAATGCCAAGTGAGAGACCACTGCTGGTCTGTGGAAAGAAGGATTTTGCTTAAAGTTAAAGCAAGCGGTAAGTGGTAGGACCTCCTAATCCTAATAACCAAGTCCATGAGGAATTCACTAAGTAGACAAATTGGTTGAAATGGAGATACAGCATTGCAGAGAGTCCAGCATGGTAGAAGACTATAGTGGATTGTTTTAACTCTTAAGTTCTCCTTGGCCAAGCCGTTTTTAATAATGGCCCGTCAAAAGCTATCACATAATAATAAGCTTAATGCAGTATTTACAAACACACAGTTGACCCTTGAAAACATGGTTTTGAATTGCATGGGTCCACTTATATATGGATTTTCTTCTGCCTCTGAAACCCTTGAGACAGCAAGACCAACCCCTCCTCTATCTTCTCCTTCTCAACTTACTCAACATGAAGATGATGAGGATGAAAATCTTTATGATGATCCACTTCTACTTAATGAATAATAAATACATTCTCTTCCTTATGATTTTCTTAATATTTTCTGGCCAAGCGTGGTGGTTCACACCTGTAATCCTAGCACTTTGGTAAGCCAAGGTGGGCGGATTGCCTGAGCTCAGGAGTTTGAGACCATCCTGGGCAACATGGTGAAACCCCATCTCTACTGAAAATACAAAAAAAAAAAAAAAAAAAAAAAAAAAAAAAAAAAAAAGCCAGGCATGATGCTGCACACCTGTAGTCCCAGTTACTTGGGAGACTGAGGCACAAGAATAGCTTGAACTCGGGGGGTGGAGGTTCCAGTGAGCCATCGTGCACTGCACTCCAGCCTGGGCAACAGAGTGAGACTCTGCCTCAAATAATAATGATAATGATAATGATAATAATAATGATAGTATTTTCTTTTCTCTTACTTAAATGTAAGATTACAGTATATAATACATTACAACATATGCGTTTATTGACTGCTTATGTTATTGATAAGTCTTCTGGTCAACAGTAGGCCACTAGTAATTAAGTTCTGGGGAGTCAAAAGTTATGTGTGGATTTCAACTGTGGACTTTGGTGCCTCTAACCTCGTGTTATTCAGGGGTTAGCTGTATGTTCTTTCTATGGTAACATTTTTAGATGTTATAGCCTTTAGACATAAGAAGTGGAAACTTAGTTGAACTTGAGTGTTCTTTTCACTTTCTTTGAAAGAATGCTAAATAATACTAATTCTAATACCTATGTGGTATTAGAAAATTATATGATAACTACATTTCTTGGTAGAAAGACATAAAATTTATTCATAAATTGGATTTTTTGTTGTTGTTAATTTTAACCTTTTTAGCCAAAAGTAACTGGATAAGACTGCTAATGAGAAAATCTCTCAGCCAAAGCCAACGTTTTTACTCCGAGGCCTCATATATAGTTCATTGACTCTTACTTACGATACCATAGTATAAAATTTAACTATCTTTTCCAAAATGATCAGAATCATCAGTTTATAGAGAGGTTTGTTCTGCTAGAACAATGTGAAACCAGGAGAAGCTCCCTAACATGGGCAAAGGGTGAGAGAGTGAAAAGCCATAGGAAATGCACACTTCCTACAGGGAACTGCACAATCCTGGGAATAGGAGAACCCCTGTGAGTTTTCTGGACCTCTAGACTGACACAAAGAGCCTCTGAGAGTTTTTGCAGGGGCACTGCTCAAGACAACAGGATCTCTGAGCATCCCAGTAATAGCTGCTGTAGCCCTGATGGAGGCCACAGTCACGGTGCTGCGAGGCAGTCAGACTGTACCACTTTTCGCAAGACAAAACTCAGTTTCTGCTTCCAGCACAGTGATCCTGCCCTGTTTGAACTCTGTGGGTGGGTACAGCTCTGTATTCCTCCAGGAAATACCCATATGGCAGACTCTACCTAGTCCCACTGCTCCTAGCCAGGCAAGACTTGCCAGCTTGGGCTTCCAGCACAGTGGCTCTGTCCTTGCCTGAACTGTGTGGGTGGGCACAGCTCTGTGTTTTCCCAGGAAACACCCCAACGACAGACCATGTGTTTCCTTCTTCCAGCTGCTCCTAGCCAGGCAAGACTCGCACCTTGGGATGGTGCCCAAGCAGGAGAAGAGCCCCTACTGTTGTAATATTTAGAGGGATAAGATGCCTGAGTTCATGGGTGGGTGGAGGAGCTGATTATGCTTCTTTCTATAGGATCAGTCTGGGAAGAGTATGTCCTATCTGCCAGCCATGGCCTCTGCCTGAGGGAGTTATACGGCCTATAATACCTAACAAAAGAAATGCAGACATGGTACCAGTGATCAGAAGGGGCTCCTCCAGGACACAGGAGCGAACTTGGTGAGGGGGTCATGTCTCTCCTTCCAACCACAGAGCACTATAGCAAACACACTGGAATACAAAAGACCTGCATAGCTGAGTGAGAGCCTATCTGCTGGCCATTGCTGTTAAGTGTCATCTATGGGATCATAGCCCAAATTACAGCACCATAAGTATTTTGCCAGTATACAGTGCCTGTGAAAACTAAGTCAAAAATCCAGCCACAAATAAAGATCCTGAAGAGAGATTTGACCCCCTGAAAGCACCCAGAAATGAAGCCAACTGATTATACTTATTTAACATAACGGTTAAAGGAACACCAGCCCTCTCAGATGAGAAAGAATCAACACAAGAATTCTGGAAATTAAAAAAATCAGAGAGTCCCCTTATCTTCAAATTAACACATGAGTCCCTCAGAAATATTTTTAACCACATTATAGTGACTGAAATGACAGACATTGAATTCAGAATCTGGATAGCAAGGAAGCTCATTGAGATCAAAGAAAAAGTTGAAACCCTATCCAAGGAATCCAAAGAATCCAGTAAAATGATCCAAGAGCTGAAAAAGGAAATAGCTATTTTAAGAAAGAACCAAACTGAACTTCTGGAATTGGAGAATTCACTACAAGAATTTCATAATTTAGTCAGAAGCATTAACAGAATAGACCAAGCTGAGAAAAGAATGTCAGAGCTTGCAGACTACTTTGATTCAAATCAGTCAGACAAAAATTAAGAAAAAAATGTTTAAAGATCAAAACCTCCAATAAATATTGAATTATATAAAGACCAAATCTATGACTTATTGGCATTCCTGAGAAAGAAGGAGAGAGAGTAAACAACTTGGAAAACATATTTGAGGATACAGTCCATGAAAATTACCCCAATCTTACCAGAGAGGTAGACATGGACATGCAGATTCAGGGAATACAGAGACCCCCTATGAGACACTATACAAGATGATCATCCCCAAGCACATAGTCATTAGATTCACCAATGTCGACAGAAAACAAAAAATCTTAAAGACAGCTAGAGAGAAAGATGAGGCTACTTACCAAAGGAACCCCAGCAGGCTAGCAGCAGACCTCTCAGCATAAACCTTACAAGCTAGAAAAGATAAGGGAACTATTTTCAGCATCCTCAAAGAAATGAAATTCAACCAAGAATCTCACACCACATCAAACTAAGCTTCATAAGCAAAGGAGAAATAAAATTCTTCTCAGACAAGCAAACACTATAGGAAGTTATCACCACCAGAGCAACCTTACAAGAGGTACTAAAGGGAGTGCTAAACATGGAAATGAAAAATTGATATTTGCTACCTCAAAAACACACAAGCACATAGTCCATAGACAGTATAAAGTAACTACACAATGAGGTCTACAAAACAATCAGTTAACAACACAATGAGAGGATCAAAATCTCACATGTCAATACTAACCATGAATATAAATGATCTAAGTCCCCCACTTAAAAAGTATAGAGTGGCAAACTGGATAAAGAGATAAGACCCAACTGTCTGCTGTCTTTGAGAGGCTCATCTTGCATGTGCAACATCCACAAACTGAAAGTAATGAGATGGAGAAAGATCTATCATGCAAAATGAAAACAAAAAAGAGCAGGTGTCACTATTTTTGTATCAGATAAGGTAGATTTTTAAATCAACAACGATCAGGAAGGACAAAGAAAGGGCATTCCCTGATGGTAAAGAGTTCAACTCAATAAGAAGATATAATTATTATAAATAAATATACACCCAACATTTTAGCACCCAGATTTATAAAACAGGTTCTTCTTGACCTATGAAAAGACTCAGACAGCCACACAATACTAGTAGGGGACTTCAACACCCCATTGACAGCATTAGATCATTGAGGCATAAAACTAACAAATTCTGGACTTATACTTGACACTTGACCAATTGGACTTAATAGATATCTACAGAATACTGCACCCAACCACCACAGAATATACACTCTTTTTATTCAAACGTGAATATATTCTAAGGTAGTCCCATGCCCAGTTATAAAGCAAGCCTCAATAAGTTTAAAAAAATCATAACAAGCACTCTCTTGAACAACAGTGTAATAAAAATAGAAATAAATAGCAAGAACATCTCTCAAAACTACACAAAATCATGGAAATTAAACAACTTGCTCCTGAATAACTCTTGGGTGGACAACAAAATTAAGGCAAAAACAAAAAAAAAATTTTAATTAATGAAAATAGAGATAAAACTTACCAAAATTTTGGGGATGCAGCTAAAGCAGTAGTATTGAGAGAAAAGTTTATAGTGCTAAATACTTTCATCAAAAAGTTAGAAATATCTCAAATTAATTACCCACCATAGTACTTAGAGGAAGTAGAGGAAAAAAGAACAAACCAACCCCAAAGTTAGCAACAGAAAAGTAATAACTAAAATCTGAAAAGAACTGAATGAAATTGAGATGTAAAAGTTCTTACAAAATGTCAATGAAAGCAAGAGTTAGTTCTTGGAAAAAATTACTAACAAGATTAACAAAGGAAAAAAAAATCCAAATAAGCACAATCAGAAATGACAAAGATGGCATTACAACTTATCCTACAGAAATACAAAAGATTCACATAGCACATAGACTCTTATGAACACCTCTGTGCATGCAAATTTGAAATCTTGAGGAAATGGATAAATTCCTGGAAACACGTAACCTCCTAAGATTCAAACAGGAAGAAAATGAAAATCTGAACAGACAAATGGCAAGCTCTGAAATTGAATCAGTAATTAAAAAAAAAAAATACCAACCAAAAAAAAAAGTCCTAGACCAGATGGATTAACAGCAGAATTCTACCAAACATGTAAAGAAGAACTGGAACCAATTTTACTGAAACCATTCCAGAAAATGAAAGAGGAGGGGCTCCTCCCTAACTGATTTTATGAAGCCTGTATCATCCTGATATCAAAATCTAGCAGTGACACATGAAAAAAGAAAACTTCAGGAAAATATCCCTGATGAACATAGACACAAAAATTCTCAACAAAATACTAGCAAACTGAATTCAGCAGCACATCAGAAGTTAATTGCTCATGATCAAGTATACTTTGTTTCCAGGATGCAAGGTTGGTTCAACATACACAAATCGATAAATGTGATTCACATGAACAGAATCAAAAACAAAACCCATATGATTATCTCAATAGATGTGGAAAAAGTGTGTGATAAAATTTAATATCCCTTTCATGCTCAAAACCCTCAACAGGCTTTGCATCGAAGGAACATAAATCAAAATAATAAGAGCCATTTATGACAAACTCACAATCAACATCATACTGAATAGGCAAAAGTTGGAGCCATTCCTCTTGAGAACTTGAAAAAGATAAGGATGCCCATTTTCACCATTCCTATTCAACATAGTATTGGAAGTTCTGGCCAGAGCAATCAGGCAAAAGAAAGAAATAAAAGGCACCCAAATGGGAAAAGAAGTCAAAGTATCTCCCTTTGCCGAATGTATAATTCTATACCTAAAAATTGCATCAAAAGGCTCCAGATCAATGACTTCAGTAAAGTTTCAGGATATAAAATCAGGTTCAAAAATCAGTAGCATTTCTGTACACCAGTAAGATTCTGCTGAGAGCCAAATCAAGAACGCAATCCCATTTAAAATAGCTGCAAAAAATTGAAATACCTAGGAATGCATCTAAACAAGGATGTGATAGATCTCTACTAGGAGAACCACAAAACTGCTGAAAGTAATCATAGATGGCACAAATAAATAGAAAAATATTCCAAGCTCATAGATTAGAAGAATCAATATCATTAAAATGGCCATACTTCCCAAAGCAATTTACAAATTCATTGCTATCTCTGTCAAAATATCAACATTATTTTTTTTACAGAAGCAGAAAAAAAACTGTTCCACAATTCATATGCAACCAAAATAGCCAAAATAACCCTAGTAAAAAGAACAATGTCAGAGGCATTACATTACCTAATTTCCCACTATACTACAAAGCTATAGTAACCAAAACAGCATGGTACTATTATAAAAACAGATACACAGACTAATGAAACAGAGTGGAGAACTTAGAAATAAAGCTGCAGAGCTACAACCATCTGATCATTGACAAAGTTGACAAAAATAAGCAATGGTGAAATGATTCCCTATTTAATAAATAGCATTGGGATAACTGGTTAGCCATATGCAAAAGGATTACACTAGACCCCTACATTCTACCATATACAGTAACTACCTCAAGATGGATTAAAGATTTAAATGTAAGACCTCAAACTATAAAAATCCTAGAATAAAGTAGGAAATACTCTTCTCAATACTGGCTTTGGAAAATAATTGATGGCTAAGTCTCCAAAAGCAACTGTAACAAAAACAAAAATTGACAAGTGGGAACTAAACAAACCAAAGACCATTTGCACAGCCAAAGAAATTATCAACAGAGTAAGCAGATAGCCTATGGAATGGGAGAAAATATTCATAAACTATGCATCTGATAAAGATCTAATATCCAGAGTCTACAAGGAACTTAAATCCACAAACAAAAACCAAATAATTCAATTAAAAAATTGGCAAAAGACATGAACAGATACTTTTAGAAAGAAGACATACAAGTGGCCAACAAACATATGAAAAAGTGTTTAACATTACTAATCATTAGAGAAATGCAAATCAAAACCACAGTGAGATACCAACTCACACCAGTCAGAATGACACTTAACTAAAAAGTCAAAAAATAATAGATGCTGGTTAGGCTGCAGAGAAAAGGGAACTCTCAGATACTGTTGGTAGGAATGCAAATTAGTTCAGCTACCATGGAATGCAGTTGGGAGATTTCTCAGAGAACTTCAAACAGAACTACTATTTGACCCAGCAATCCCATTACTAAATATATACCAAAAGAAAAATAAATTGTTCTACCAAAAAGATACATACGCTTGTATGTTCATCACTGTTCTAGTCACAAAAACGAAGACATGGAATCAACCTAGGTGTCTATCAACAGGGGACTAGATAAAATATGGTACATACACACCATGGAATAATATGCAGCCATAAAAAAGAACAAGATCATGTCCTCTGCAGCAACATGGATGCAGCTGGAGGCCATTATTCTAAGTGAATTAATGCAAGAACAGAAAAACAAAATACCACATGTACTCACGTGTAAGTGGAAGCTAAATATTGAATACAAATTGACACAAAGATGGGAATGGTAGAAACTGGGGACTACTAGAGGAGGAAGGGATGCAGGGAAAGATGTGCTGAAAAACTATTGGGTATTATGCTCACTACCATCTCTACCCCAAATGGTAGCATCACGCAATATACCCAGGTAACAACCCTGCATGTGTATTCCGTGAATCAAAAAAATAAATTATTTAAACACTCCTTGTGTCACCTGAGGAGTTAAGTTTCTGGCTCCTAGAAATTTTATTTATGAATATAAAACAGTGTATTTTACAACTTTACAGCAAGATGTGTTTGTAGTGAATTAGGTTAATTTGTGACCTGAAGAACAGGAAAAAATTTTATTAAAACCTGTGAGCCTTTTGGTGAAGATGAAGCCTGTTTCCCAGTAAAGAAATGCACAAAGAATTCAATAAATTCTTTTTATTGAATTTATTGAATATAAATTCAGTAAATTTGTTTCCCACAAAGAATTCAATAAAGGTAAACTGAGCTGCACGCCATTCTTCTGTATTTTTCTTCGAACGATGAGCAGGGCTTCATGGTAGGCTGGTGTCCTGAGGTAACTATCCCCGGTGTAGTAAAAGAGGATGCCTCTTAGTAACCCATATTCTTGTTACTCTTTGGCCATTCTGTCTTTCCTTTTAGATTTTAATTTTCTTGTTACTAAAAAAATATATATTTTATTAGCACAGTGATGTTTATAGTTTATAATGCTCTTGAATGTCCATCATATTTAAAGCACTAGCTGTTGTTCACCAGCTTGAGTTGCTCCATGACTTTAGCTACATAGTTACTCTCTCCTGCCATGCCCTTACCCTTTTCTTTTAAACATATTATTTATTAATAGATAATCTAGGCTTCATGCTATCTATGCTGTGTTGGAGGTGAAAGATTAAGGCAATTTTTGGTCAGAGGCCAGTGAGCTCTTTTCATTCCTACTGATTGTATTCCCATAGACGATAAATTTTGACTTGGAAACAAATTTTTATTAAATTTAAAAAAAAATTATTTAACAGAGGTTTAGTTTAAAGGTTAGCTTCTTATGACTTTTTTAATTCAAGTCTGCTTGTAATGTATTTCCTTTCTTTATCCACAGTGGCTATAATAATGGAAAAGACAATTGTGATTTTTTTTGTTTTATGGGAACTGAAGACTTTGATCATGTATGTCTGCAGGGAAATGTGACATAGGGCCTAAATTGAAAAGAAATCTCCAAGTATGCTGGGGAGTTTTTCCTTATATAGAAAGCTCATGTTTGATTCCTAATTATAATCATGTGTTCTATTGTAAAAAGTTGTTTCCTGTTAGCTTTATTTCTTGGCAGGCAGCTCAAATTAGCAATAACAAAAGAGACATATCATAAGCCACATTTCTTCTTATCTGGAGACTTGGCAATTTGGAGAATTACGTGGTTTTTTTTCTGGAGACAATGACCACGCTAAAATCTGTGGTGTTAAAATCCCTAATAACTGAAGTTGACTTTGCATGCAACCTTCATGAGACCTGCATTAGAAACGTTAGACAATTAATTATATAATAAAAAATAATGGGGATAATTTTTTTGTTTTTAAGACAGAGTTTCGCTCTTGTTACCCAGGCTGGAGTGCAATGGTGCGATCTCGGCTCACTGCAACCTCTGCCTCCTGGGTCAAGCAGTTTTCCTGAGTAGCTGGGATTACACACATGTGCCACCACGCCCTTCTAATTTTTGTATTATTAATAGAAATGGGGTTTCTCCATGTTGATCAGGCTGGTCTCTAACTCCTGACCTCAAGTGATCCGCCGGCCTCAGCCTCCCAAAGTGCTCGGATTATAGGCATGAGCCACCACACCCAGCCATGGGAAAATTCTTATGCAAGTTCATCTGACTCAATGATGAATAAATAATTTTTAAGTAAGTTTTGAAAAGAATCAAATTTTATTTCCTTCAATTCATAGTAGCTCTTCTTGAAAAACATTTTTAAGCATATAGTAGATGACTATTGTCATTATTGTTGAAAGTGGAAACTAGTAGTAAGTAAAGGCTTATGTTCAGGTAGTGTAACTTTTCTAACTTTTCTAAGAAAGTGATCAGCAGCTTATTGCCTATTTGCCTAACACAGGTGTCTGAACTGCTGTAATAAAAATTCTGGTCTAAGCATATTTTATATATTCTTATATGAAAACCAGCACTGGCACATGAAAGGAAAGAAGGAAGGAAAGAGAGAGAGAAAGGAAGGAAAGAGAAAAGAAGAAAGAAGGAAAGAAACAAAGAAGGAAGGAAGGAGGGAAGGAAGGAAAGAAAAGTAGGATAGAAGAAAAGGAAGGGAGGAAGGGAGAGAGAAAGATGGGGTGGGGGAGAGAGGGAGAAAGAGAAATGAAATCAAAAAGACAATGAGGATGAGCAGAACTGTGAGTATCAGATCCTGGGACATGAAGGCATTCTTTTAACACTTTGGTATCAGGCAACAAAAAGTAAAACACAATGAAATTATCTAGGCCTTTGCTTTAAAAAAATGGCCTCTCATGTTGCTGCACACTTACAACAGTGACCTAAATTGAGACAGAATCAAAGAATCCTCAACTGTGTTCATAAGGACTAGCCTCTGAGAGAGAGATATTCTGGATTTAATCTGCATAGTAACTGTAGGTATTTAGTGGATCACTGAAGTATTTTTTAAACAAATTGTGCTCCTGAGTAACCAGCATATGCCCATTGCAATCATTTTACATGTTTTATTTGCTTCATCAAATCCTTTTGAATGTCTATAACTAAAGCAAAGGTTAACTTTTTATAAGAGAGTCCAAATTTATACAAGCCAAACTAATGAGATTTTACTTTAATGTCAAAAGTTATGTATCTTACTTACTTAATAAGCCTGAGTAAGCGGAAGCGAAAAAAGTTTCAAATCAGTACAAGCCTATCTTTAGGGTTTTTAGGAAAGAGAGGTGGCATAGGTCAACTCCTCTACCATGAAGGCGAGCCAATGATATTCTTGGTAATGATAGATGCACCAAGTTTCTTGAAATTGTCTTATGTCTCCTCCATTAGAAACCACCTCATTCTGAAACTGTGATCATAGAAGGGACGCATAATCTTTTCTAGTACATTCTCATTAAATGGTTCTTAAAGCAAAAAATAGCCCAAAAGTTTATTGTGACAGCCACTTTTCAGAGACTGAAAAGAACATGCTTTTACACTTTAAAAATTTCAAATATCTGGGCCGGGCGTGGTGGCTCACGCCTGTAATCTCAGCACTTTGGGAGACCGAGGTGGGTGGATCAGGAGGTCAAGAGATCGAGACCATCCTGGTCAACATGGTGAAACCTCATCTCTACTAAAAATACAAAAAATTAGCTGGGCATGGTGGCGCATGCCTGTAATCCCAGCTACTCAGGAGGCTGAGGCAGGAGAATTGCCTGAACCCAGGAGGCGGAGGTTGTGGTGAGCCGAGGTTGCGGTGAGCCGAGATCGCGCCATTGCACTCCACCCTGGGTAACAAGAGTGAAACTCCGTCTCAAAAAAAAAAAAAAAAAAAATTTCAAATATCCAAAATACCAATCTGTTTTAAAAGTTTCTACATAGAATAATTTGCTGTTTGATGAAAAATGCCTCTGTCCTCCTAAGATTTCTTCTGGACTATAGAGAAGTAATAAAACTACCAATTGTATGCATTTTTTTCCCTCTTACGAATTGCCTTGAATACCTTCAATATAATGCAGCAGAGTTACAGGTTGTAGATGAGGACATGAATGATAGCTAGCACCGTGCAAAACAGGACCATAATCAATGAAACAGATGTCAAAAAAACACAGTTTTGCATATACAAATTTTTTTGAGGAGTGAGTGAATGATTACTCTCCTGGAGACAAAAGCCTATCCATCCTCTCTAGAAATGAGACACTTTTTCTGCAATTCCAAATCTTGTCTGCATCTGGAAGCATGAGGGTCATTGGAAGGTAGAAAGTCAAGCTGAGAGGAAAGCGGATTTAGCTTTTGATGAGGGTATTCCAGCATGGAAGAGGAGCTTGGCAGGGAGACCATCAAGTTCTCTTTAAGCTACATTCTTTAATTTAATGATTTTGAAATTTTTTGTTTCTTCTCTGGATCTTTTTTTTTTTAAGCAAATCTTATAGATACTAAAATTGATTACCATTCCCTTATTATTTTATTATTCAACCATTTATTAAACCCCATGCATCAGGCTGTGTGCTAAATAATAAGACAACAAATTAAGGAAATTTTTCACTTTTAAAGAGCTCTCAGTTTAGTGGCAAATGGGACCCAATATCACTTAATGTTGTTCTTAAGGGAACAGCTTCTTGGATCTGCAGTTGTTTAGATTTAGGTATGTTCTTGGGCGAGTAACCAAAAATAGAAACCTTTGATCTAGAAACTAACCTTTTGTGAGTAGCAAGAATTTATCTTTTCTAGTTTCAGGTTCAAACTATCTTTTAAAATTAACTTTGAAAAATAAGATTGATGTTGAGACTCCTTTAAAAAATTCCTTTGGCTAAAGTAGTTTTGGAAAAAAGGAGAAAATGTGAAAAGAAGCTCTCTTGTTCTCTAAGTGAGAAGCAAAGATACTGCAACAGGCAAATCTCGCTCTCACCTGCACTCATTTTCATTTGACATGGTGTAATTTTTAGATCTTTTTATTTCCTTAAGAAATTTGCATTTGCCAGAAAGAAAAGCATGCAAATGCCTGTAAATCTCCAACCCTGTTTCCTCCTGTTGTGTACATTCTCACAAAGACATTACAAAGACATTAAGAATAATATAATTTAGTTCTATTTTCTTGGTTTTGAGCAGCAAATGTTTCTGGCAATTAGCATGCATCCATTAAGTTTTCTGTGCTTGGAATTTATATTTTGGGCTTTAACATGAAGATCTAACTTTTTTGATGGATGTATTAAATCATAATTATGTTTCTTAGCTGATGTTAAACAAATATGACTATTTGAAAGGAAAAAAAACAATGTTTTATGTAAGTTCTAAATATTTAAATATTTTGAACATATAAACTCTAATTTCAAGATCACACTGACAATCTTATAAATAATGTGTGTGTGTGTATAATATACAGATAGAGAAACAGATCTAAATGAAGACTATGACAAATTCAACACATCAGAAAAAGAACTAATTAAAAATAACTGATAATGGGATTGTCCAGATACATTACGACTAGTAAAAATTGCCTGTACAGCTAACGGGCAGGGTGAAGTTTGCATACTAGAGGCAGTGACAACACCTTAAATGCACAAACAAAAAATAAACAAGATAATAATACATCGTGATAAAGAATCCAAAGAGGGATGTGAGAGGGAGCAGCTGGTGGAGCCAGGGCAGCTGGAGGAAAAGCGGCTCACATGGCAGGCAGTGTTGGTCTCTGTGAAGGGGTCATTCCTTTGGTTGGCAGACTTGTTCCTGGACTCTTCGGAGGCCCTTCCAGACCAATAACACTAGTTCCAGGAAACCTCTTTTTAAATAGTTTGCTGTTTGTATAAAAAGGCATTTTAGAAAGGAAACAAACGGAAAGAACAGATGATTCTTTGTGTATGCAGCTAATTTAGTGTCTATCATTATGACACTTGCTCTTCTAGAAAGTTACAGGAGAAGACAGTAAGAAAAACCTGCATAGAGATTGACAAGTCTGTGTTCTTATTCAGCTCCACTGCTGCCATCTTTATAAGCTCTCTGGGCCTCATGTTCTCATCTAAAAAGTGGCACAGCTAGGCTCAATGTTCATACATTCCCGTCAAGCTCCAAAACATGTATTATTTTAATGTGGGGGTTGCATCTAACAGGAAAGTCTATGAATGCATCTTGGTACACAGTCATGGCGAGTTCACTAGCAGACATAGCACAGCTCTTCTCCTGGGAGAATGAGAAAGGAACATGACTTGAAATTACTGTGAAAGATGACCAAGAAATAAAAAAGTGGGAGAAAAACACTTCCCATTCAAAAATAAATTTGAAGTAATCTGAAAACACTTAAACTTGCGTGATTGTTATCTAGAACTGGAATTTCAGTGTTTTCTGTAGGACTTTCATTAAGTATCATATCCCCTGTAGTTCAATATTTATGTATTCAGTAAATGTTGAATTTCAAGAACATGTTGCTTGCAAATCATCAAGTTCAGTTTTGGGGGAAATCAATATGTTCCTCACATTAGGGGAACAGTCTTTTCCCATGATTGAGCAGACATAAAAAACCCAAATTATTAATTCCTTTGTGATTTTTGCTTTATTCCACAAATATTTGAAGTAGCTTACAATAATGTACACACTAATACAAGTAGACAATCAGAATAAGGGAAAATATAGAGGAAATGGAAAGCAATGTTAGACTAGAGATCCACAAGCAATACATTCCACAAATGTGCCAAAGTCGAGGTGACATTTTGTCTCTGATCTTGGCAGTGGCCAAAGCTAAAAGAGAAGCTCAATGTCCATGCAAAGAAGAGGATGTCAACTCTTTAAGAGAGGCAAAGTCTTTGCTAGAATCTAGACCTGAAAGAAATTGCATGCAATTTTAGTTTTGCGGGAAACTTTGATGATAACATGTATTGAGCACTTACTGTGTGCTAGGCATGATACAAAGTGTTTTGCAAGTATTCTCTCATTAATCTTCACAGCAACTCTGTGAGCCGGGGACTATTATGTTATTAATGACAGCGCTGAGGCTTAGAGAACCCAATAAACTTTACATTTCACTTAGTAACAATTGGAAGCAGTACTTGAACAATTGTGAAGCCTATCCTCTTCATCACTAGATTATCCTCCCCCTCGGAGCAATGCTTTCTGCCTCTGCTTGTGAGGCTCTAGGTCCTAAGCAACAAGCCAGCAACAAATACAGCACTAGATTTCATAAGGCTGTTGCTTATAACATCTCTGAAGGTAAGCAGGGGGCATCGCACTAAAGGAATTCAGGAAAGAATTTCTGCTACAAGCTGAAAATGAGTAAGTCAAATACTTAGCGATTCTTTTCATTGTTGAGATCTTAAACCTAGGCTGCCTAGATGAGTGGGTGGGATATACTTCACAAATAAACTTTACAAAATATGATTTTTCTCCATTGTAGTCTTGATGAAATTGATCAGGAGTAGTTCCAGGCAAGAGTCTGAAATTCCTCTTTGTTAACTGAGAGGCAGACCAATGTGAGGCAGGAAGATGTAGTGGCTATTGCTGTGGCTCGAAGGCCTCTAGACCCTTATAAGCTCTTGCTGTGCCTCTTTCTAACTGTGAGATTCTGGACCAGGCACACAAATCTCCTTGTCTCAGTTTCTTTATCTGTAAAATAGAAATACTAGTAGTGTTTACCATATAAAATTATTGTAGTGACTTAAAAAGATGACATAGAGCAGGACACATTGTAAGCTCTATTGTAAGCTAGAGCTTCTCTCCCTCTTCTTTCTTCTTGACTTCCTTCCTCAAAGATTTCTTCCCTTCCCCACTTCCCTCCCCATTGATTTTTCTTTGTTCCCAACTTTTTTCCTCCCCGCTTCATCTCTGTCTCCAACCTCCCATTTTCCATCTTCCTTTTCCTCTCCCTCTTCATCCCTATTTGTCTTTTATGTAATTTAGCAGATAGCTTAACACTCATCATGAACGAGAGGTACCAAACTTGAACCGTTCCTGAATGGATAGAGACATTTGCTTAAGAAACCAGCCCAAAGGATTAACAAGAATTGTCTGGGAAGACAAAGGAAGTAAAATGTTGTGAGAGTACACAGGAGCAGGTTATTTCTTCTTGTGTGCATTAGGGAAGGATTCACAGAGGAGTGATATTTCATTGAATCTTCAGAAATAAAACAAGTGGGTCAGGTTGAAAAGAGAGAGACGGGATACCAAGGCTTAGAAATGATGATTACCAAGACATGTACATGAAAAGGAAGCAAGTGCTTAAATGTTCTTGGAAGATAGAATGCTGATGCTATGCATGAGATGAGGATAATAAAGTAGTTTAGGGACAGATTTTAAAACCTACTTCAATTACATTGAAATCCACTCTAATTGTAAGCTTCCAAGTGGATGCCAGAGTTGGCTCTCAATACATTTGCTTGTGATTCTCTGAAATGTATGTTTAATGAACTGATTTGGAACAATAAGCTGGTTTTTATTATAGTTTTTTTCAGTTTATTGAACCAGAATACTATTATCCTTACTGTATTAGTCAAGGTTCCCTAGAGGGACAGAACTAATAGGATAGATGTACATATATAAACGGGAGTTTATTAAGTTGTTTGTTTGCAAATGTTTGAGACAGAATCTCACTCTCACCCAGGCTGGAGTGCAGTGGTGCAATCTCGGCTCACTGCAACCTCTGCCTCCTGGGTTCAAGCAATTCCCTGTCTCAGCATCTCAAGTATTTTTTTTTAATTGTACTTTAAGTTCTGGGGTAGCCTCCCAAGTATTAACATTCACAATCACAATGTCCCACAATAGGCTGTCTGAAAGCTTGAGGAGCAAGGAGAACCAATCCGAATCTCATGAAGAGCTCGGGAGTCTGATGTTTGAGGGCAGGAAGCATCCAACATGGAAGAAAGACGTAGGCTGGGAAATTAGGCCAGTCTCACTTTTTTACATTTTCTGCCTGCTTTATATTTGCTGGCAGCTGATTAGATTATGCCCACCAGATTAAGGCTTGGTCTGCCTTCCCCAGCCCACTGATTCAAATGTGAATCTCCTTTGGCAACACCCTCAGAAATATACCCAGGAACAATACTTTGCATCTTTTAATCCAATCAAGTTGACTGTATTAACCGTCACGCTTACTAAACCCAATGATGTTTCATTTGACTTGAGAACTTGCTTATTGTACAGGACTTTTTGGATTCAGATTATAAACAGTAAGTCATAGTTGTCATTAATATTGTCAGTTTACCACCATAGTGTATTATTTTTCTTTCTTTATTTGTGATTTGTTGGTGTTTATGGTCCCTGATTAAAAAGTTGAGGATATGTATTTTTATTATCTACTATATTTTTCCAGAGTTATAGAAACTGTCTCCATATTTGTTTTGCAAACATAATTTCTTTTCCTTCAGATTTGTTTTTTTATACTGGTATTGGAACTATACCTGATCTAGTGAAATACTGATTTTCGCATACCTCAGTATCTGAATCTGACCTTTTATTTTTTTTTCCTGATCTGGAAAAAGAAGGGTTTTGTTTTTTGGTGTTTTTTTTTTTTTTTTTATTGGCCATTAGGCCATGGTGAATTGAGATCTTTGAAGAGCAATGGAACTTAAGAGCTTTAATAAACCACAATTGCTGTTCAGGGATTGCCTATTATTTGGTCAAAAGCAGTGACTTCAAATGTATTTTGAAAACTGAGAAGAAAGATTATTTTAATTAATTTGTTGTCCTTTGTAGTAAATTATTACAGTAATAGCTTCCAATTAATCAAGCCTATCTGTATCATTGTCTCCCTCTGACTCTGAGCTTGGCCATATGATGTCCTTTGACCAATAGGATATTAGCAAAGTGTTGCAAGCAGAGCCTCAAAGGGCACTTTAGCTCAGGAGCTCTGTTTCTCTTGCTGCTTTTGGAACACAGCTTTTCTACACAGAAGCCCTGGCTAGACTGCTGGAAACCTGTGGCCAAGATGATAGCCAGCACCAACATAAGGGAGTAAGGCCTTTGTAGGCCATCCTGCCCCACCTGAAAGGCAGGACTGCAGCTACATGAGTGAGTGAGTCAGCAAAAGAACCGACTGGCTGAATCCACCCCAAATTGCCAACCCACTGAATTATTGAGCTAATAAGGTGATTGTTGTTTTAAACCACTAAGCCAGAATGGTTTGTTTCACAGCTATACTGATATACTGTATGCCATTATTTTATATGTAATCTTGCCTATGATGTATGAACATTTGTACATATATTGGAATTTGGGCCAGATAAATTATTCAGATGCTTATAGTGGAATCATATTTAATAACTCAAGATATGAAAAAATAGAGATTCGGCTGGGCACAGGGTCTCACGCCTGTAATCCAAGCACTTTGGGAAGCCAAGGCAGGCGGATCACCAGGTCAGGAGATTGAGACCATCCTGGCCAACATGGTGAAACCCCGCCTCTACTAAAAATACAAAAATTAGCTGGACATGGTGGCGCATGCCTGTAGTCCCAGCAACTTGGGACGCTGAGGCAGGAGAATTGCTTGAACCCAGGAGGCGGAGGTTGCAGTGAGCTGAGATGATGCCACTGCACTCCAGCCTGGTGACAGAGCATGACTCCTCAAAAAAAAAAAAAGAAAAATAGAGATTCAAAAAGCATAAACTTACTACAATGATTAAAACACTTAACATTGGAAAAATAATGATCTGATGAATATTTACTCACTGTTTCCAGTCTCACCTATTTATAGATTTGAAGCATCTCAATGTATTAAAACATGAAGATCTAAGGTAATTGAAGAGTAGAACAAAAATCAATTCAGAAGATCAGACACACAGATGAAAAGGAAGTGCCAAGGATGCACTAATTATTATAAGAAGAAGGTCAACTTTGGTCCAGCCTTCTTGGTAGCCAAGAAAAAGTGAACATTTGGGGTTTATACAGTTCTTATTCAAGTAGGAAGCAGAAAAATTCTTCTGAAAAACAAACTTTTTTTTTTTTCCATAGAAGAAACTTGCTACATGGAACTTAATTTCAGACAATAGGTTTTTTACTACAGTAGTCTCCGCTTATCTATGGCTTCACTTTCCATAGTTTCAGTCACCCATAGTTAACCAGAGTTCAAAAATACGTGAGTACAGTACAGTAAGATATTTTAAGAAAGACTACATTCATATGTTTATTACAGTGTATTGTTACAGTTCCATTTTATTAGTTATTGCTAATCTCTTAATTTATAAATTAAACTTTATGATAGGTACCTCTGTATAGGAAAGAACAGAGATTTCAGTGCTATCCATGGTTCCACACATCCAGTGGGGGTCTTGAAACATATCCCCTGTAGATAAAGGAGAGCTACTATATGGTTTTGCAAAAGTTATACAAATATTATTCTAATGAACATTTTTTATATTGTCTCTCATAAAAAGCTTAAGAGTGAATGTACTTATGATCAAATCTTAAATCACCTCAGGACTTCCTTAGAGGGACCAGGGACCTAGATATGATCACTTCTCATGAGTTCTTCAGGTTAGTGAAAGAGCTTGGTCAGAATCTAGCTCCTCACCTGGTTCTAGCAAGTGATTAGCAGTTGAGATGTGAGCGTAGAATGAAGGAATGTATTTATTGAGTGGAGGTGGGGGTCAGCACTAGGAACTTAAGCGACTATTGTGAGCAAAACATCCATAATCTCTGCCCTCATTTTACGTAGATTAGTAAAGAGACAAGTATGAATCAAGTAGTCGCCCAGTATATAACCACTCACTGTGATACATGCTACAAAGCCAAAGCTCATGAGACTTCTTCCCATTAATGAGAAAAGGCTCCCCCCAGGAAGCGATGTTAGAGCTGGGATCTCCTTGGTGAGATGGCGCTACCAGGTGAAAGGAGGGACAGTGGGGGACAGCACACCTGGCAGAGGATAAAGCAGTTTGCCTAAGTGCTGAGGTCGCAGGACTGCAGAGCCGACCGGTCAGGGATCTGTGAGAAGGCGACTGTGCCTGAGATGAAGCTGCAGCCATCCGGCCTTCCTAACAATCATTTATGCATATGGGAATTCTGTCAGGATACTTCTCTGTTGTTTTATGCATTTTCCAAGTTTTCTCCATTTAGCACTTAATATTTCTGTATTGGAAAAAATAGTCATTTGTAAAAGATAGCCTTCCGAAATACAAAGAAGTGTCACTTTGCTGATTTTTCATGGCTTTGCCTCCTGTTGTGCTGAGTGTCCTAACTATACCACTTGATTTTAAAAATTAATTAAATCAGCAAGTGCTGGCAAAACACACAGATATAAAAGAACACACTGTCAAATGTGATTATCCAAATTCCTCTTGAGAAGCAAGAGATGTTATAGAATGTTACTGAGGCTCTCTTTCTTCAATTATGGTGATTGTGTAGAGATTTTTGCTGTTGTTAAATCTCTATGGAATTGTCATAAATCTTCATCCTTTCAGGAGGAGTTTGACTTGAGAAAAGAACTAAAAGTCATTTGGAACAAACTTCAATAAAGAAAATAGATAATCACATTGAAAAATGATGGTTATAGTGAAAACTGTAGCTATAAGGTAATAAGACTAATTTCTTGTGTGGCTCATAAACTGGGACTTTAAAAAGTCTAAATATTTTTGAGTAATAGCATAATTGGAATAAGCATAGAGTCCCCACGGTGACAATTTAAAGGGACAACACACTTAAGCAATTAGAATTTTGGAATGCATGTTTTAAAAAATCAGTTTGCTTGATTTGATGAAATCTATTCATTCATTCATTCAACCAACCTTTACTGAATGATTACTCTGGGACCAGTTCTGGTTTAGATGCTTGGGATAAATCAAGGAATAAAACAGACAGAGATTCCTGTCCTAGAGGAATTTACATTTTAGTGTCATATAGAGAGATAAAGAGTAAGTGAAATAAGTAAAGAAATCATAAATTATGTTAGAAGTATAACTATAATGACAAAAAAGAAAAAAATTGAGTAAAGATGATAAGGAATGTACCAGACTTATGCATCTGACATCATAAAACCAAAACCCTGGTCCCTCCTTTTTATTTCATGATCACAGCCTTGTACGTTAATTAGTTTTAACTCTTGAGTTATATTATTAACTGTCACAATCTTTTGATCCAGTAGGTACGGGAAAAGTCCTCAGCATCAAACTCTAGCCGCATGAACAGAATCAAGTCTGTTAAAATCAAGCCCGGTCTCCTTACTTCACATTTTCAGGGGCTTACTTTGGCTTTAATAACAGTTGTGTTTCTCCCATGCTCAGCCTTGATGTTTCTCTCTTGCCCCTGCTCTCCTGCTTGCAGTGCCTCAGAGTTGAGAGTTATGCAAAAGTAGTGCAAGAAAGGCAGGGTTTCCTTCCTTGTTGTCATTGGCAACTCTGACAACATTGAGATCTGGAAAAGCAACTCTATTTGTTCCTCTGTTACCACCAGAGAGCCCGAGAGTGTCTCAGTGGGGCAAAGGGAAATAATTAACAGCAACATTGCCCACCAGCAGTTCTCAGAATGGATTGAGTATTGTGAAACACCTAATTTTTAAGCATGGGTTAGATTAACTTCATTAAAACAAACCAAAACAAAAACAGGTCCTGGAATTTTCCTCCAACTTAAAGACAGTAAAATAATTTATTGATTGAATAATTCTTACCTTGAAATTCTAATTCCTTGCACTTAGCCGATTGTGTCCCCCTTCCCAAAAATTCATATGTTGAAGTCCTAACCCCCAACATTTCAGAATGTGACTGTATTTGAAAGTAAGACCTTTAAAAAGGTAATTAAACTAAAATGAAGTCATTAGGGTGAGTGATAATCCAGTATGACTAGGGTTCTTCTAAGAGGAGGAAATTTGGCCACAGAGGGACACAGAGAGAAGACAGCTATCTACAAGCCAAGGAGAGAGGCCTCAGAAGAAACCAACCCTGCCAACACTTTGATCTTGGACTTCTAGCCTTCAGGACTGTGAGAAAATACATCTCTGTTTAAGTCATCCAGGCTGAGACATTTTGTTACAGCAGCCCTAGAAAACTAATACACTGAAAAATAAGCTGGGTCTGGGATCCATATCTTATTGGTTGTTAGCTACCAAAATAATTTTAAATTTTACCCCAGCATACGTACAAGCCAGTTGTTGTTGCCACGTGTCTCTCTCACTCCCCATTTTATGTTTCTTCTCAGTGGAAACGAAGCACTGGTGCTTTGCTTATGTACTTGCTGTCATCAGACCATCCCACCTCATTTACCTCAAAGATTCCAAGAGGTGGGAGGTGGGAGGTGGGAGATACATTTTCTTACTGTATTGGTCAGCCTTCTTCAACAAAATCAATAGGATTTACATAGATATATAAGAGGAGTTTATTATGGGAATTGGTTCCTCATTATGGAAACAGAGAAGTCCTGTGATCTGTTGTCTGCACGCCAGAGACCCAGGAAAGTCAGTGATATAATTCGATCCTAGTTCTAAGGTCCAAGAAGCTGGGGAGAAGGGGAATGGTACTGGTGTAAATCCTGGAGTCCAAAGGTCTGAAAAGCAGAACCACTGATGTCCAAGGACAGGAGAAGACAGATGTTCCAATTCAAGGAGAGAAACAGAAAATCTGCCCATCCTCTGGCTGGGGGTTGGGGGGTGGCTCATGCCTGTAATCCCAGCACTTTGGGAGGCCGAGGTGGGTGGATCACCTAAGGTCAAGAGTTCGAGACAAGTCTGGCCAACACCGTGAAACCCTGTCTCTACTGAAAATACAAAAATGAGCCAGGCATGATGGCAGGTGCCTCTAATCCCAGCTACTCAGGAGGCTAGGCAGGGAGAATTGCTGGAACCCAGAAGGCGGAGGTTGCAGTGAGCTGAGATCACGCCACTGCACTCCAGCCTGAGTGACAGAGCGAGACTCCATTTCAAAAAAAAAAGAAAAGAAAATGTGCCCATCCACTCCTTTTTGTTCTTTCTGAGCCCTCAAGGATTGGATAAATCTAGTCTACCTTGATCTTCTGTACTCAGTTTACTGATTTTAATGCTAATCTCTTCTGGAGGTATACTCACACACATACTCAGAAGTAATGTTTTACCATCTGTTTGGGCATCCCTTAGCTCTATCTAGTTGACAGAGAAAATCAACCAACACACTCACAAAAATACTGTGGAGCTCTGCTCTGCTATGTGCCCTTATTTGGCAGGTTAGGTAACTACTCTTGACAGAGGCTAAATGAAGACCAAGTGTGATGAACCATCTGGGAGAACATGCTTCAGTCAGGTAGTTTTTTGAGTTACATTTATCTAGTGCACTTGACAAAGTTGATAAAACTTGCTTCAGATAAAGAAGCGCTGAAAAATACAAAGCCAATAACTTGATTTTTGCCCCCACTGCTATTCCTCTCCTGTGAGATGTTCTTGAGCTAACATTTACTTTAACCTTGCATGAAGTTTAGTAAAGAATCTTCTTTGATCTTTTGAAGAAACTGGATACTTTGGTTTCCTTACTGTTTCATAAGTATGGATATAATTTCACTTTCCCAATAAAACCTGAGCCATGGTATATTTAGCCATCGTTCACTCCTTTTGCTCTCTCCTCTCCATTCCCAAACTTTTCCAGTTATTTTTTTCTTTGTTGCTTTTGGGGGCATTTCTTATTCCTCTTGCTGTTAAATTCCCCAAGTTTCCACTGTAAGGCCACTTTACATTGTTATTGTTGAAAGAACTCTTGTCCACACTTTTTGTAAACAGCTTTGTTGAGATATAATTCACATACTGTACAATTCATTCATTGGAAGTATGTAATTCAGTGCCTTTTAGTATATTCACAGAGTCATGCCTTGATGGCACAATTCACTTTAGAATGTTTTCATTCATCCAAGAAGAAATCCTGTGCCCCTTCGTTATCACTCCCCAATCTCTCCATCCCTTCTCCCCTCCCCCAGTCCTAAGCAACCACTAATCCACTTGCTGTCTCCATAGATTTGCCTATCCTGAATATTTCATACAAATGGAATCATACAATATATGGCCCTTTGTGACTGACTTCTTTCACTTAGCACCAGGTTTTTAAGGTTCATCCATGTTGTAGCATGTATCGGTACTTCATTTGTTTTATGACAAAATACTATTGCCTTGTACATATATGCTACATTCTACTTACCTGTTCATCAGTTGATGGACATTTGAGTTGTTCCACTTTTTGACTGTTATACATAATGCTAATGTGAATGTTCATGTACAGTTTCGTGTGTACATATGTTTTTATTTCTCTTGTGCATATACTTCAGAGTAAAATTGCTGGGTCATGTGGTAATTCTACATATAGCCAGTGAAGACTACTTTGAAGAACTGCTAGGTTATTTTCCAAAGTCCTCGTCTCTTCTTGTGGTTTGAGCCACCATAACTAGCTTTGATCATGGTCGTAGATCTTGCTATGGAGCTTTAGACAAGTGCAGGGTATTCACTACTGATTGCACTTCTTCCTGTTTAGCCTTCCAATCTTCAGTATTTTGCGCCTCAAGCTAACTCCTGCATAGAAGCCAGAGTAAACTGTCGAAAATACTTATCTAAGCATGTCATTTTGCTGTTTAAGCCCTCCCATGGCTTTCTAGCACCCAAGCCCTCTGTAACAAGGTGCAGAAGAGCACCTACCATCTGGTCACCTCCCAGTTCTCCAGCCTTCTTTCTCTCCTCCCTGCCTCCCATTCAGATTGCACCAGCACTTTATGGCTCTGGTTCCCCTCAGACACTATGCCTCAATCTTTGCCCTTAAGTAATATACATCTGCTTCTAGGTCCAGTCTGGGTTACTTTCAATTTGAGGTTTTTGGAGGTTACATTTGACTTTAAAGGTAAAAAGTTAAATTTACAGTAGGGGATGGAGTCATCTGCTGACCACTCCCTCTCCTTGGATGTTTCAGGAGCTTTCTTCCCTGGTTCTTTTACCTGCACACTGACTCCTGCATTCACAAGCCTGCAGTCTGGGGTCAGTACACCTCCTCTGTGCTCCTTAATGACTTTATGAGTTGCTAGGATGTTGAAATATTTCCTCACTCCTTGGCAAATAGATGCTCTTCCAAGCTGCCCAAGACTGTACCACCACTTCACTGCCCTGAACCTACCCAAGGCTCCCCAGATTTCCTCATGGTCCAACAGCAGAAGGACTAACCAGCCCCCAGAATCTGCCCTGGCACTGTTACAGGTCTGCCCTGTGTCAGTATCCCTGTGCCTTAGTTGTTACACATGTAGAATGTCAGCCTTGAGTATCCCACCGAAGAGCACTTTCTGCTTGTCGTTCAATAGATACCTCCAAAATACTGGTGGAATGAACAGATAAATGAGTAGAAATCTTTTTTCTTTTCATTTGATGGCTAGATATCAATGGGTAAAACCACTTTTTAGATCTAATGGTGGTTTCTTTGGTCATGGACCCTTCAAGGATATTTTACTTGTCATCCAAATGGCATTAATATTTACTGAAGGCTAGATGCGGAATTTGCCTGCTGTATTTCTGAAATCACCAAAAAGAGTGAGGTTCTTTCCTGCATTGCTCTCTCATGTAAATCACTCCTAAAAAGATAGCTCAACCTGCTGCTTTGACTTCCTTCAGTAAAGTGGATAGCACAAGGGAATTGCCAAAGAAAAAATCAGACATAATAAAAGTGGTTATTTTAAAATTTGTGGTTTCCATTGATTTCTCAAGTGGGGAAAATAGATTTGCTTTTATATTACATATTTTTTTCTCATTAGAGTTACTTTCAAAAATTAAATGAGTTGGGCATATTTAATTTATTCAAAAGATTTGCCATTAATGGAAAAAAACAGCCTTCTTAGATGCTTCACATACTGTATAATAACCAAAACTTTAAACAGTCATCACTGTATATGAAAGTGTGCCTTGCAGATGTAGTATAGTATAATCCCAGAACTTACCTTCCTCACCTTGTCAAAGTGCAATAAAATAATGACACACCAGTATCAAAAGTTCAAAGTTCTAGAGTATCAAGTCTGTCATTAGGTATAAGAAAATGCATATGTGTGCACATGGAGTGTTTATAAGTCTAAAAAACTGATTTTAGAAATTATATTTGGGAATGTTTGTGGATCTATGTTTTTCATTGAGGTAGAGTTTTTTCTTTAAACAGACCATTAGGTATATGAAAGTTAAAAAGAAATGCATGCATGGTTTTCTGATTGTTCTTTTACTTCATTGTGGCTTTTATTTATGACTTGCCTTCATTTCTTTAATATGAGTCAAGTTAAACACAAGTAACTCTCAGATATAACTATTGTACCTTTACCATTATTGATACTAATCACTAAGTGAGAGGAACACAAATTGTCTGTAGCTGATGTCTTCAGTTTAACTCTGATGTCATTAACTGTAGAGGTAACTGATTTCTCTGTTGACTCTCTTATTCAACCGCCCAGGCCTGGCAGTGAGAGATTCTGTTAGTTTCATCTGAGTATTTTCTCCCACCCTTTTCTCACCCCATAGCTCTAGCACATAGTAGAAATTTAAAGCAAAACAAAAGACCAATTTATTGCATAGGTCAGCTCTGTTTTATACTGATTTTTTTTAAAGGCACAAAAGAAAATTTAGTATGATGTTATCTTTCCTCATAGGTTTGCATTAGATTTGTATAGGTTTTTTTTTTTTTTTGGTAGAATAACTGCATATGATGCTTGCAATTTTGGAGTAATTTGAAGAGAAGTTGAAGAAGATTTTGTAGGATAATTCAACATTTGATATCTACGAATTAGGTTAATGAAAAATGAATGAATTGAATTGGCTTTTTCAGACCCGATAAGTTGTAAACACTAAAACAATATGCAAAACATATAGTTTATGTATATGATTTCATTCATTTATTCCCTGATTGAGCATTTCCTATGTGTTAAGTGCCATTTCAAATCTTTAGGATACACAAGTCAGTAAGGTACAATTTCTGTACTCATAAGGTTTTAATTTTCTTAAAAAGAACACAACAAAGTGAAAAATATCGGGTAGTGAAGAGTGTCAGGAGTAAAATAAGATGCTGATTTCATAGAGTGTCCTTGTGTGGGGATGGAGAATACTTAGATTGGCCAGAGAAAGCCTTGCTAAATTGGCAACATTTTATCTGATGTCTCAACAAGGAGACTGCCAGGTGGAGGTTGAGGCTAGCAGATACCAGGCAGAGGAGTCATCAGTAGAAAAGGCATGGAGACTCAGGTGGCAGCTAAGGTCAATTAGCTAACGGCATACATTAGACTGTGATCCTATTGTTGCTCTGTCCGCATTGTAATAGATAATATGTTTAAAATTGTTCCACCAAAACTCAGATCAGACCAGTGGTCCACTTGGAAGTTAACAAATACATACTTGAATCATTTAAGCACCCTAAAAATGTAATTAATATGAATTAAACAAATAATTAGATTGGAAGATACAACAGTCAAGACTTGCACAGTGGACTAACTTTCTAGTAATTGGTGGGCGTTATTCCCTTCCCTCTGCACAAAACATACACATCCAAATTTTTAGTGTGTGTAATATCAGTGTTGAAAAAATCCTTGACCCTTAAAATGTTTTGCTGTTTAAGAATCAAAGTCCATTGCACTTTAATTCTTGATCTCTGATCACTACTGATGGATATTCAAAGAGAGATGTTATTATTTAACTATAACCTGCTGTAGGTGAAGTGATATCTTTGATGTCCAGATAAAAGCACCTTTCAGTTCTAACAAAACCAAATAAAAAGACGTGCAGAAGATGAAAGTCCGCAGATAATGTAAGAAGAGAAGGAAAATATTGAGATAAATATCTTTGAGGTCTCCAACTACTTTTTATATTCCTAGTGAATAATTTGGACTAAGTGGTTTAGCCATGACAAAACCCAGCATAGTGGGATCATGTATTTGTGGGAAATGTTATAGAATATAAGTTCTACAAACAGGAATTATGCTTTTGCTTTCCTGTAAAGACTAGGATAGGACTTGACCCCTAGTATATACTTCATAAATGCCAGTGGTGGAAAGGACAAGGACTGCTGTACTTCAGGGTTGTTTTAATGAGATAATAAATCAGAATGAAGTTCTGGAATCTTACTCATATTCAAACAAGCAAGTACTACATTTCAGAACCTAACATCTAATAGACATCTGTATTAGTCAAGGTTCTCCAGAGAAACAAAACCAGTAAGATTTATATGTTTAATCCATATACTTTTTGAGTCAGATTTTCTCATTTATAAAGTGCCTTTTTCCATTTTAAAGATAGTCTGACAGATAGCATGTGCTTTCCCACACAAATCTGTCAGCTCTCTCATCTTTATCCACCACACCCACCTATGGTTAAAATCTGAAAACTTTCCAAAGTAGAGGATGCCAGTCAGCTAGAAGTAGTTGGATGAAAACTCAGAAGTAAAAATTCATCTTAAACCTTCATTTGTCTGAGATCTAAGCTTCACCGCCATAGGTAACTGCTAGATGGATAAAGGTCTTAGTCAGCTGGGCCTATGTGGCATCTCTCAGGCCCCAGGTGGTATATACAAATAGGATGTTACTCTTAAATGTGTATGTATTACCCTTGAGAACCACTTCTTTAGGCATTTAGAGATCCAAGAATGTCTGAGAAAACTCTTATTTGTTCATTAATATATAGGCTTATTTTAAAAGATCAGAGCTTATTACAATCCAAATACTTTCTTGGAAACCCAAAATATATATCTTGTGCTAAATGATAAATTCTACCTCTCCTGTAGAAGTCCAATAATATCTTTAGTGAAAGGGGGTGACAAACATTTCACATGCAAAGAGGTGGATATTTTTCTTGCAAAACTCAGGATAGGTGTCATTTCTTAAAAATATTTTTTCTGAAGTACACATTATGGATCCTCAGCAACATTTGTTTAAGGAGAGGGCTGCAATGAGTCTAAGCTCACAAATCTTGTTTATTGTTCTTTTCCTAATCCAGTGACTAAGAAAAATCACTCTTCACATATTATATTCTATTCCCCCAATTTTTTTAGTTGTACTAGCCAGATTTTATTTTTAATTTTTGTGAGTACATAGTAGAAATACATATTTATGGGTTACAAGAGATGTTTTGATACAGGGATGTAATGTGTAATAATCATATGAGGGTAAATAGGGTATTCATCACCTCAAACAATTATTCTTTGTGTTAAAAACAATCCAATTATACTCCTTTAGTTATTTTTAAATGTACAATTATTTTTGACTATAGTCGCCCTCTTGTGCTATCAAATACTAGGTGTTATGCTAACTATATGTTTGAACCTATTGACCATCTGCACTTTCTTCTCATCTCCCCACTGCCTTCCCTAGCCTCTGGTAACCATCCTTCTACTTATTTTAATTTTTAGTACCCACAGATGAAGACGTGAAGTTTGTCTTTCTGTGCCTGGCTTATTTCACTTAACATAATGACCTTCAGTTCCATTTAAGTTGCTGCAAATGACAAGAACTCATTCTTTTTTTATAGCCAAATAGTACTCTATGTGTATATGTATCACATTTTCTTTATCTGTTCATCTGTTGATGGACATTTGGATTGATTTCAATTCTTGGCTGTTGTGAATAGTGCTGTCATCCACATGGAAAGGCGGATATCTCTTCAGTATACTGAATTCCTTTCTTTTTGGTGTATACCTGGGAATGGAATTGCTGGATACTATGGTAGTAGCTCTATTTTTAGTTTCTTGAGGAACCTCCAGGCTATTCTTCATAGTGGTTGTACTAATTTACATTCCCACCCAGTGTCTGTAAGGATTTCGTTTTCTCCATATGCTTGCCAGTATTTGTTATTGCCTATCTTTTGAATATAAGTCTTTTTAACTGGGGTGAGATGACATCTCAATGTTGTTTTTATTTGCATTTTTCTGATGATCAGTGACGTTGAGCACCATTTCATATACTTGTTTTCCATCTTTATGTCTTCTTTTGAAAAATATTTATTCAGATCTTTTGCCTATTTTCAATTTAGATCAAAAGATTTTTTCCTATAGAGTCATTTGAACTCTTTATATATTCTGGTTATTAATCACTTCTCAGATGGATAGTTGACAAATGTTTTCTCCCATTCTGTGAGTTGTCATTTCACTTTGTTGACTGCTTAGTTTGCTGTTCAGAATCTTTTCAATTTGATGTAATCCAGTTTGTCCATTTTTGGTTTGATTACCTGAGCTTGTGGGGTATTACTCAAGATATCCTCACTCAGTCCAGTGCCCTGGAGAGTTTTCTCAAAGTTTTCTTTTAGTAATTTTATAGTTTAAGGGCTTAGATTTAAATTTTAATTCATTTTGATTTGATTTTTGTATATGGTGAGAGATAGGAGTATAGTTTCATTTTTTTGCATATGGAGGTCCAGTTTGACCCGTACCATTTACTAAAGAGACCGTCTTTTCCCCAGAATATCTTCTTCCCCAGAATATCTTTGTCAAAAATGAATCCACTATAGATAGATGGATTAATCTCTGGGTTCTCTATTTTCTTTCATGATTTGTGTGTCTCTTTTTATGCCAGTACCATGCTGTTTTAGTTATTATAGTTCTGTAACATAAAGTCAGATAATATTCCTCCAGTTTTTTTCTTTTTGTTTAGGATAACCTTGGCTATTCTGGGTCTTTTCTGGTTCTATTTAAATTTTGGGATTATTTTTTCTATTTCTATGAAGAATATCATTGATATTTTGATAAGGATTACATTAAATATGTAGATTGCTTTGGTTAGTATGGACACTTTAACAATATTAATTCTCCCAATCCATGAACATGGGATATCTTTCTCTTTTTTGTGTCTTCTTTTGTTTCTTGCATTCTATTGTTTATAGTTTTCATTGTAGAGATCTTTCACTTCTTTAAGTTAATTCCTAGATATTTAATTTTATTTGTGGTTATTGTAAATGGGATTACTTTCTTTTTTTTTTTTTTTTTTTTTTTTTTTTTTTATTGCATTTTAGGTTTTGGGGTACATGTGAAAAACATGCAAGGTTGTTGCTTAGGTGCATACGTGGCAGTGTGATTTGCTGCCTTCCTCCCCTTCACCCATATCTGGCATTTCTCCCCATGCTATCCCTCCCCAATTCCCCACCCCCCCGCTGTCCCCCCCACTCCCCCACAACAGACCCCCGTGTATAGTGCTCCCCTCCCTGTGTCCATGTGTTCTCCTTGTTCAACACCCGCCTATGAGTGAGAACATGTGGTGTTTGATTTTGTGTTCTTGTGTCAGTTTGCTGAGAATGATGGTTTCCAGGTTCATCCATGTCCCTACAAAGGACGCGAACTCCTCGTTTTTAATGGCTGCATAATATTCCATGGTGTATATGTGCCACATTTTTCCTGTCCAGTCTATCATCGATGGGCATTTGGGTTGGTTCCAGGTCTTTGCTATTGTAAACTGTGCTGCTATGAACATTCGTGTGCATGTGTCCTTATAGTAGAACGATTTATAATCCTTTGGATATATGCCCAGTAATGGGATTGCTGGGTCAAATGGAATTTCTATTTCTAGGTCCTTGAGGAATCGCCACACTGTTTTCCACAATGGTTGAACTAATTTACACTCCCACCAACAGTGTAAAAGTGTTCCTATTTCTCCACATCCTCTCCAGCATCTGTTGTCTCCAGATTTTTTAATGATTGCCATTCTAACTGGTGTGAGATGGTATCTCAATGTAGTTTTGATTTGCATTTCTCTAATGGCCAGTGATGATGAGCATTTTTTCATATGCTTGTTGGCCTCATGTATGTCTTCTTTTGTAAAGTATCTGTTCATGTCCTTCGCCCACTTTTGAATGGGCTTGTTTGTTTTTTTCTTGTAAATCTTTTTTAGCTCGTTGTAAATTCTGGATATCAGCCCTTTGTCAGATGGGTAGGCTGCAAAAATTTTTTCCCATTTTGTTGGTTGCCGATTCACTCTATTGACTGTTTCTTTTGCTGTGCAGAAGCTGTGGAGTTTGATTAGGTCCCATTTGTCTATTTTGGCTTTTGTTGCCAATGCTTTTGGTGTTTTGGTCATGAAGTCCTTGCCTACGCCTATGTCCTGAATGGTTTTGCCTAGATTTTCTTCTAGGGTTTTTATGGTGTTAGGTCTTATATTTAAGTCTTTAATCCATCTGGAGTCAATTTTAGTGTAAGGTGTCAGGAAGGGGTCCAGTTTCTGCTTTCTGCATATGGCTAGCCAGTTTTCCCAACACCACTTATTGAACAGGGAATCCTTTCCCCATTGCTTGTTTTTATCAGGTTTGTCAAAGATCAGGTGGTTGTAGATATGTTGTGTTGCCTCCGACGCCTCTGTTCTGTTCCATTGGTCTATATCTCTGTTTTGGTACCAGTACCATGCTGTTTTGATTACTGTAGCCTTGTAGTAGAGTTTGATGTCTGGTAGTGTGATGCCTCCTGCTTTGTTCTTTTTGCTTAGAATTGACTTGGCTATGCGGGCTCTCTTTTGGTTCCATATGAAGTTTAAGGTGGTTTTTTCCAGTTCTGTGAAGAAGGTCATTGGTAGCTTGATGGGGATAGCATTGAATCTGTATATTACTTTGGGCAGTATGGCCATTTTCACGATATTAATTCTTCCTAACCATGAACATGGAATGTTTCTCCATCTGTTTGTGTCCTCTCTTATTTCGTTGAGCAGTGATTTGTAGTTCTCCTTGAAGAGGTCCTTTACATTCCTTGTTAGTTGTATTCCTAGGTATTTTATTCTCTTTGTAGCAATTGTGAATGGCAGTTCGTTCTTGATTTGGCTCTCTTTAAGTCTGTTATTGGTGTATAGGAACGCTTGTGATTTTTGCACATTGATTTTGTATCCTGAGACTTTGCTGAAGTTGCTTATCAGTTTCAGGAGCTTTTGGGCTGAGATGAGGGGGTCTTCTAGATATACAATCATGTCGTCTGCAAATAGAGACAATTTGACTTCCTCCTTTCCTAATTGAATACCCTTTATTTCTTTTTCTTGCCTGATTGCTCTGGCTAGAACTTCCAGTACTATATTGAATAGGAGTGGTGAGAGAGGGCATCCTTGTCTAGTGCCAGATTTCAAAGGGAATGCTTCCAGTTTTTGCCCGTTCAGTATGATATTGGCTGTTGGTTTGTCGTAAATAGCTTTTATTATTTTGAGATACGTTCCATCGATACCTAGTTTATTGAGGGTTTTTAGCATAAAGGGCTGTTGAATTTTGTCGAAGGCCTTCTCTGCATCGATTGAGATAATCATGTGGTTTTTGTCTTTGGTTCTGTTTATGTGGTGAATTACATTTATAGACTTGCGTATATTGAACCAGCCTTGCATCCCCGGGATGAATCCTACTTGATCATGGTGGATAAGCTTTTTGATGTGCTGTTGTAATCGGCTTGCCATTATTTTATTGAAGATTTTTGCATCTATGTTCATCATGGATATTGGCCTGTAGTTTTCTTTTCTTGTTGAGTCTCTGCCAGGTTTTGGTATTAGGATGATGTTGGTCTCATAAAATGATTTGGGAAGGATTCCCTCTTTTTGGATTATTTGGAATAGTTTCAGTATGAATGGTATCAGTTCCTCTTTGTATGTCTGGTAGAATTCGGCTGTGAACCCATCTGGACCTGGGCTTTTTTTGGGTGGTAGGCTCTTAATTGCTGCCTCGACTTCAGACCTTGTTATTGGTCTATTCAGGGTTTCGACTTCTTCCTGGTTTAGGCTTGGCAGGAGGCAGCTGTCCAGGAATTTATCCATTTCCTCCAGGTTTTCTAATTTATGTGCATAGAGTTGTTTGTAATAATCTCTGATGATGGTTTGAATTTCTGTGGAATCTGTGGTGATATCCCCTTTGTCATTTTTTATTGCATCTATTTGATTATTCTCTCTTTTCTTTTTTATTAGTCTGGCTAGTGGTCTGTCTATTTTGTTGATCTTTTCAAAAAACCAGCTCCTGGATTTATTGATTTTTTGAAGGGTTTTTCGTGTCTCTATCTCCTTCAATTCTGCTTTGATCTTAGTTATTTCTTGTCTACTGCTGGGTTTTGAGTTTTTTTGATCTTGCTCCTCTAGCTCTTTCAATTTTGACGATAGGGTGTCAATTTTAGATCTCTCCTTTCTTCTCATGTGGGCACTTATTGCTATATATTTTCCTCTAGAGACTGCTTTAAATGTGTCCCAGAGATTCTGGTATGTGGTGTCTTCATTCTCGTTGGTTTCGAAGAACGTCTTTATTTCTGCCTTCATTTCATTGTTTATCCAGTCAACATTCAGGAGAAAGTTGTTCATTTTCCATGAGGCTGTGCGGTTCTGGGTTGGTTTCTGAATTCTGAGTTCTAACTTGATTGCACTGTGGTCTGAGAGACTGTTTGTTATGGTTTCCGTTCTTTTGCATTTGCTGAGGAGTGATTTACTTCCAATTATGTGGTCAATTTTAGAGTAGGTGTGATGTGGTGCTGAGAAGAATGTATATTCTGTGGATTTGGGGTGGAGAGTTCTGTAAATGTCTATTAGGTTTGCTTGTTCCAGGTCTGAGTTCAAGTCCTGGATATCCTTGTTAATTTTCTGTCTCGTTGATCTGTCTAATATTGACAATGGTGTATTGAAGTCTCCCACTATTATTGTGTGGGAGTCTAAGTCTCTTTGTAAGTCTTTAAGAACTTGCCTTATGTATCTGGGTGCTCCTGTATTAGGTGCATATATATTTAGGATCGTTAGCTCTTCTTGCTGCATTGATCCTTTTACCATTATGTAATGTCCTTCTTTGTCTCTTTTGATCTTTGTTGCTTTAAAGTCTATTTTATCAGAGATGAGAATTGCAACTCCTGCTTTTTTTTGCTCTCCATTTGCTTGGTAAATCTTCCTCCATCCCTTTATTTTGAGCCTTTGTGTATCCTTGCATGCGAGATGGGTTTCCTGGATACAGCACACTGATGGGTTTTGGCTTTTTATCCAATTTGCCAGTCTGTGTCTTTTGATTGGGGCATTTAGTCCGTTTACATTTAGGGTTAATATTGTTATGTGTGAATTCGATCCTGTCATTTTGGTGCTAGGTGGCTGTTTTGCCCTTTGGTTGATGCAGATTCTTCATTGTGTTGATGCTCTTTACCTTTTTGTGTGTTTTTGGAGTGGCTGGTACTGGTTGTTCTTTTCTATGTGTAGTGCCTCCTTCAGGAGCTCTTGTAGAGCTGGTCTGGTGGTGATGAACTCTCTGAGTTCTTGCTTGTTCACAAAGGATTTTATTTTTCCTTCACTTATGAAGCTTAGTTTGGCTGGATACGAAATTCTGGGTTGAAAGTTCTTTTCCTTAAGGATGTTGAATATCGGCCCCCACTCTCTTCTGGCCTGTAGGGTTTCTGCTGAGAGATCTGCAGTGAGTCTGATGGGCTTCCCTTTGTAGGTAACCCGACCTTTCTCTCTGGCTGCCCTTAGTATTTTCTCCTTCATTTCAACCCTGGTGAATCTGATGATTATGTGTCTTGGGGTTGCTCTTCTAGAGGAGTATCTTTGTGGTGTTCTCTGTATTTCCTGGACTTGAATCTCAGCCTGCCTTGTTAGGTTGGGGAAGTTTTCCTGGATAATATCCTGAAGAGTATTTTCCAGCTTGGATGCATTCTCTTCGTCACATTCAGGTACACCTATCAAACGTAGATTAGGTCTTTTCACATAGTCCCATATTTCTTGTTGACTTTGTTCATTCCTTTTTACCCTGTTTTCTCTAATCATGCCTTCTCGTTTTATTTCATTGAGTTGATCTTCGACCTCTGATATCCTTTCTTCTGCTTGGTCAATTCGGCTGTTGAAACTTGTGCATGCTTCACGAAGTTCTCGTGTTGTGTTTTTCAGCTCCATCAATTCGCTCATATTCCTCTCTAAGTTGTCCATTCTTGTTAGCATTTCGTCAAGTCTTTTTTCAAGGTTCTTAGTTTCTTTGCATTGGGTTAGAACATGTTCTTTTAGCTCACGGAAGTTTCTTATTATCCACTTTCTGAAAGCTGATTCTGTCATTTCATCACACTCATTCTCCATCCAGTCTTGTTCCCTTGCTGGTGAGGAGTTGTGATCCCTTGTAGGAGGAGAAGTGTTCTGGTTTTGGGTGTTTTCATCCTTTTTGCGCTGGTTTCTTCCCATCTTTGTGGATTTATCCACTTGTTGACTTTGTAGTTGTTGTCTTTCTGATTTTGGTAATTTTAAGTCTGCTGTGGCAGAACTCATAAACCCCCTGCTCTTCCCCCCAGGTGTTCTGTCCCAGGGAGTTACGGTTTTATGATGTTCCCCTGTGCGGTTGCTGTTATCCCTGCCCACAAGGTGGCAGCCTAGTCACACTCAGGTTGCAGAGGCTTCGCTAAGCTGCTGTGGGCTCCACCCAGCTTCCGTGTGAACTTCTGGGTGTAGTTAGAACTGCTTCCGATATGTTGGCCCGCCCCTGTAGTGATGGAGTCTCTGTAGTGGCGGATTGCCTTGGTAGAGAACAGCAGGGTGCCTATGGAGAACGCCCCTCCTCCACAGAGCTGGACCGTCCTGGTTTCAGTTGTGTTTCAGGTCTTCTTGCTGGGTAAGAGGGGACACCGTCTCATCTGATCTGCCTCCGGAGCCGCTGCGTTGGCTAAAGCCGCGGCTCTGAGATTCGTGGCGCTGGCCTGGCTCCCCGTTTCAGCTCCCCTTGCTGGCTTATAGGGGACTCAGACTCTCTCACTTTGTACAGTGAGCCGTTGCCTCAGGGTGCCGGCCCAGCGGCTGCGCTGTTCAAGCCAGCGGCGCCAGTGGCGCTGGCGACCCATGTGGCTTCTCAGCGTGTGAATCTCCTGGTCTGTGGGCAGTAAAAATCAGTCTGGAAATACGGCGTCCACTCACCCTCTGTGCTTTCTCTCGGAGCTGCATTCCCGAGTTCCTCCTAAGCGGCCATCTTGGATCTCCCCTCGGGATTACTTTCTTTATTTCTTCTTCAGAAGTTTACTTTTGGCATACAGAAATGCTACTGGTTTTTGTATGTTGATTTTGTGTCCTGCACAAAATTTGTTTATCAGTTCTAATAGTTTTGGGGGAGAAGTCTCTAGGTTTTTCCAAATTTAAGATCACATCATCTGCAAACAGGGCTAATTTGACTTCTTCTTTTCCAATTTGAATGCCCTTTGTTTCTTTTTCTGGTCTGATTGCTCTAGCTAGAACTTCTAGTACTGTGTTGAATAACAGTGGTGAAAGTAAGCATCCTTGTCATGTTCCCAATCTTAGAGAAGAGGCTTTCAGTTTTTTCCCCTTCAGTACTATACTATTTATAGATCTGTGGTATATGGCTGTTATTATGTTGAGGTATGTTTCTTTCACATCCAGTTTTTTGAGGGTTTTTGTGATGAAGCAATGTTGAATTTTATCAAATGTTTTTTCAACATCAATTGAAATGATTAGATGGTATTTGTTCTTTATTCTGTTGGTATGATGTATTCTATTGATTGATTTGCATATGTACTACTATCCTTGCATCCATGGGACAAATCCCACTTGGTCATGATGAATGATAATCATAATGTACTGTTGAATTCAGTTTGCTGGTATTTTGTTGAGAATTTTTGCATCAATATTCGTAAGTGATAATGGTCTGCAGTTTTCTTTTTTTGATGTGTCTTTGTCTGGTTTTGGTATCAGGGTAACACTGGCCTTGCAGAATGACTTTGGAAGTATTCCCTCTTTGTTTATTTTTCTGAATCATTTGAGTAGGATTGATATTAGTTCTCTTTAAATGTTTGATAAAATTCAGGAATGAGGCCACTGAGTCCTGGACTTTTCTTGGCTGGGAGAGTTTTTATCATGGCTTTAATCTCCTTACTTGTTATTGGCCTATTCAGATTTCAGATTTCTTCATGGGTCGATCTTAATAGGTTTTATGCATGTAGGAATTTATCCATTTCTTCTAGAGTTTCCAATTTATTGCAGATAGTTGCTTATAGTAGCCACTAATGAGTCTTTGAATTTCTGTAGTGTTAGTTATAATGTTTCCCTTTTATAATCGATTTTACTTATTTCTGTCTTCTCTGTTTTTTTTTTTCAGTCTGGCTAAAAGTTTGTCCATTTTCTTTTTTCAAAAAAACCAACTTTATGCTTTTTGATTCTTTGTTTTCTTCATTTCAAATTTATTTATGCTCTGAAATTTATTATTTTTCATACTAATTTTGGGTTTGGTTTGCTCTTGCTTTTTTAACTTTTAAAGATGCATTGTTAGCTTGCTTATTTAAAGTTTTTATACTTCTTCAATGTAGGCATGTATAACTATAAACTTTCCTCTTAGTGCTTCTTTTGCTGTATCCCACAGGTTTTGGTAGGTTGTGTTTCTATTATCATTTGTTTCAATATATTTTTCCATTTTCTTTTTAATTTCTTCATTGACTCACTGATTATTCTGGAGTGTATTTGTAAATTTCCATATGTTTGTCTAGTTCCCCAAATCCCTGTTGTTATTGATTTCTAGTTTGAGTCCATTGTGGTCATGGAAGATGCTTGATGTTATTTCAGTTTTCTTGAATGTTTTAAGACTTGTTTTGTGACCTAACATATGGTCTGTCTTTGAGAATGATCCATGTGCTGTGGAAAAGAATGTGTATTCTTCAGCTGTTGGATAAAATGTTCTCTAAATATTTAGTAGGTCCATGTGGTCTGTAGCGCAGATTAAGTTCGATGTGTCTTTGCTGATTTTCTGTCTGGAAGATCTGTGCAATGCCAAAAGTGGAGTGTTGAAATCTCCAGATATTATCTTATTGGAGTCTGTTTCTCTCTTTAGTTCTAACAGTATTTGCTTTATATATTAGCATTCTGCAATGTTAGGTGAATGTATATTTACAATTGCTATCTCTTATGCCGATTGACCCCTTTATCATTATCTAGTGATCTTCTTTGTCTCTCCTTATGGTTTTTGTCTTGAAATCTACTTCATCTGATATAGGTATAGTCACTTTTGCTCTTTTTTTGTTTCGATTGGTATGGAATATCTTTCTCCTTCCCTTTACTTTCAGTCTATGTATAGGTGAAATGTGTTTCTTGTAGGCAACAGATCATTAGGTCTTGTTTTTTTTTTTTTAACCCATTCATTCACTCTATGTCTTTTGATTGGAGAGTTTGGCCATTTACATTCAATGTTATTATTAATAAGTAAGGACTTACTCCTGTCATTTGTTACTGGTTTTCTGTTTGTTTTGTGGTCTTCCTTCTTTTCTTTCTGTCTTCCTTTCAGTGAAGGTGATTTTTTTCTGGTCATTTGATTTAATTTTATGCTTTTTGTTTTTGTGTATCCATTGTATGTTTTTTGATTTGAGTTTACCATAAGCCTTGCAAATACTGTCTTATAACCCTTTATTTTAAGCTGATAAGAACTTAATACTGTTTGGTAAACAAACAAGCAAAAAGAACACTAATTAAAAACTCTACACTTCAACTTCTTTATTTTTAAACTTTATTTTGTTATTTTTATTTTAAGTTCTGGGGTACATGTGCAGGACATGCAGGTTTGTTACATAGGTAAATGTGTGCCATGGTGGTTTAGTGCACCTATCAACACATCACCTATTTATTAAGCCCAACATGCATTAGCTATTTTTCCTAATGCTCTCCCTCCCTCCACCCTAGCCCCCGACAGGCCCCAGTGTGTGTCGTTCCCCTTTCTTCTCCCTGTGTCCACATGTTCTCATTGTTCAGCTCCCATTTATAAGTGAGAACATATAGTGTTCAATTTTCTATGCCTATCTTAGTTTGCTAAGAATAATAGATTCCAGCTCCAGCCATGTTCCTGCAAAGGACATGATCTCATTCCTTTTTATGGCTGCATAGTATATTGCATAGTGTATAGGGTACCACATTTTCTTTTTCAAGTCTATCACCAATGGGTATTTGAGTTCATTCCATTTCTTTTCTATTGTGAATAGTGCTGCAATAAACATATGTGCACATACATCTTTATAATAGACTGGTTTATATTCATTTGAGTATATACCCAGTAATGGGATTGCTGGGTCAAATGGTATTTCTGGTTCTAGATTTTTGAGGAATTGCCACACTGTTTTCTACAATGGCTGAACTAATTCACATTCCCACCAACAGTGTAAAAGCATTCTTATTTCTCTGTAAACTTGCCAGCATGTTGTTTCTTGACTTTTTAATAATCACCATTCTGACTGCCATGAAATGGTATCTCATTGTGGTTTTGATTTCCATTTCTCTAAAGATCAGTGATGTTGAGCTGTTTTTTCGTTTGTTGGCTGCATGAATTTCTTCTTTTGAGAAATGTCTGTTCATGTCCTTTGCCCACCTTTTAATGGGATTGGTTTTTCTTCTAAATTTGAATAATTTCTCTGTAGAATCTGAATATTAGATATTTGTCACATGGACAGATTGCAAAAAAATTCCTCCATACTTTATCTGGAAAACCCTATCATCTCAGCCCAAAAGATTAAGTTGATAAGCAACTTCAGAAGTCTCAGAATACAAAATCAATGTGCAGAAATCACAAGCATTTGTATACGTAAACAACAGGCAAGCAGGCAGCCAATTCATGAATGAACTCCCATTCACAGTTGCTACAATGAGAATAAAATACCTAGGAATACAGCTAACAAGGGATGTGAAGAACCTCTTCAAGGAGACTGCAAACCACTGCTCAAGAAAACAAGAGAGGACACAAATGGAAAAACGTTTCATGCTCATGGATAGAAAGAATCAATATCATGAAAATGGCCATACTGCCCAAAGTAATGTATAGATTTAATGCTGTTCCCATTAAACTAACATTGACATTCTTTACAGACTTTTTTAAAAAAACAAACTTTTAAAATTTATGTGGAACCAGAAAAGAGCTTGAATAGCCAAGACAATCCTAAGCAAAAAGAACAAAGCTGGAGGCATCACGCTACCCAACTTCAAACTATACCACAATACTACAGTAACCAAAACAGCATGATAATGGTCCCTCCAACTCTTAAGCTTTTGTTATTTTTATTTACATCTTATTGTATAGTCTATCTCTTCAAAAGTTGTCATTGTTATTATTTTTCATTGGTTCATCGTTTCATCTTTCTACTTAAAATAACTAGTTTACACACCACAGTTATGATGCTGTAATATTCTGTGTTTTTTGGTGCACTTACTAATGAGTTTTATACCTTCAGATGATTTTGTATTGCCTTTTTATTGTCTTCTTCTTTCTGGCTGAAGTACTTCCTTTAACATTTTTTTGTAGGATAGGTCTAGTGTGATGATACCTCTCAGCTTTTAGTTGTCTGGGAAAGTCTTTATTTCTCCTTCATTTTCAAAGGACATTTTTGCCAGACATATTCTTCTAGCGTAAAAGATTTTTTTTTCCTTCAGCACTTTAAACATGTCATGCTACTATCTTCTGGTCTGTGAAGTTTGCACTGAAAAGTCTGATGCCAGATGTATTACAGTTCCATTTATGTTATTTATTTCTTTTCTCTTGCTACCTTTAGAATCTTTACCCTTGATAATTGGGAGTTTGATTATTAAATACCTTGAGGTAGTATTCTTAAGGTTAAATCTGCTTGGTGTTCTATAACCTGCTTGTACTCAGATATTATGTTTCTCTAGCTTTGCGGAGTTCTCTGTTACTATCTCTTTGAATAAACTTTCCACCTCTAGCTCTTTCTTGATTTCATCGTTAAGGCCAATAACTCTTAGATTTGCCCTTTTGATACTATTTTCTAGAACCTGTAGGCATGCTTCATTGTTTTTTATTCGTTTTTCTTTTGTCTCCTTTGACTGTATATTTTTAAATAGCCTGTCTGCAAACTCATTTATTCTTTCTTCTGCTTCATCAGTTCTATTATTGAAAGACTCTGATGCATTCTTCAGTATGCCAGTTGCATTCAACTTCAGAAATTCTGCTTGATTCTTTTTAATTATTTTAATCTTTTTGTTCAGTTTATCTGATAGAATTTTAAATTTTTTCTTTGTATTACCTTGAAATCCTTTGAGTTTTCTCAAGACAGCTATTTTGAATTCTCTGTCTGAAAGGTCACATATCTCTGTTTCTCCAGGATTGGTCCCTGGTGACTTATTTAGTTCATTTAGTGAGATTATGTTTTCCTGAATGGTCTTAATGCCTGTGGATGTTTGCCTGTGTCTGGGCATTTAACAGTTAAGTATTTACTATAGTCTTCACAGTCTAGGCTTGCTTATACTCATGCTTCTTGGGAAGGCTTTTCAGTTATTTGAAAGGACCTGGGGCTGGGTGCAGTGGCTCACACCTGTAATCTCAGCACTTTGGGAGGCTGAGGCAGGTGGATCACAAGGTCAGGAGTTCAAGACCAGCCTAGCCAAGATGGAAACCTTGTCTCTACTAAAAATACAAAAATTGGCCAGGTGAACACGTGCCTGTAATCTCAGCTACTCTGGAGGCCAAGGCAGAGAATTGCTTGAACCCAGGAGGCAGAGGTTGCAGTGAGCTGAGATTTGGCCACTCCAGCCTGGGCAACAGAGCAAGACTCTATCTCAAAAAAAAAAGGACTTGGTGTTATGATCTAAGCCATATTTGCCTCAGTGGGCACCCCAAGTCCAGTAATTCTTGTGATTCCTGAAGACTTGTAGAAGTACCTCCTTGATGGTCTTAGATAAGTTCCAGAAGTATTCTCTGGATAACCAGGCAAGGACTCTTGTTCTCTTTTCTTACTTTCTCCAAACAGTTTCTCTGTTCGGGGCCATCTGGAGCTGGGATTGGGGTGACACAAGCACCCTTGTGGCCACCAGCACTGAGTCTGTGCTGGGTCAGTCCTGAAGCCAGCATGTCACATGATCTTGTCTAAGGCCCACTGTAATGACTACCTGGCTGCCACCTATGTTCATGCAAACCCTAGGACTCTACAATCTGCAGGTGGCAAAGTCAGCTAGGCTTGTGTTCTGGCAAGTCCCCGCAGGCCCTGGACAGGTCCAGAGGTGCCATCCAGGAGCCAGAGACTGGAGTCAAAAACCTTAGATGTCTACATGGTGTTCTATTGTACTGTGGCTGAGCTCACACCTCACACTCAAACCACAAGATGCAGTCCCTTCTACTTTCCCTCTCCTCTCCACAGTCCCTTCTGCTCTTCCCTCCCCTCTCCAAAGGCAGAGGAGCCTCACCCAGTGGCCACCACCACCACAGGCTCACATGGAGTATTGCCAGGTTACTGCCATGCTCTCTTAAGGCCTGAAGGCTTGTAAGTCAGCTTGTGGTTAATGCTGCCTGGCCTGGGACTCACCCTTCAGGGCAGTGGTCTTCCCTCTGTCCCAGCACAGGTCCAGGGATGCCATCCAAGAGCCAGGGCCTGTAGTTGGTGACCCCCAATAGCCTGCTTGGTATTCTGTTTCTATGTGGCTGAGAGAATACCTAACGTGCAAGACAAAGTTCCTTTTAGACAAAGTGCTCTTTACTTTTCTTTCTGCTTTTCTCAAGCAGATTCTCCTCATAACACCATAGCTGAGAATGTGCTTAGTCTCACCTGAAGACAGCTAATATCAGAGTCTTATTCAAGGCCCGTGGTGTACTTTCTGAGTATCATTATTGGTTATTCAGGGCCCAAGGGCTCTTTATTCAGCAGGTGATTATCTTGCCATGACTGAGTCCTTCCCTTCAAGGCTGTAGGTTCTCTTCTGGCCCACAGTATGTCTAGAAATGTCATCCAGGAGTAGGGCCTGGAAAGTGGGTCTCACAACTCTCACAGTGCCCTATCCTGCTGTGACTGAGCTGGTATTCAGGTGAAAAACAAAATCCTTTTACTCTTCTCTCTTCTTTACTCAAGCAGAAGGAGGGAGTCTCTTTCAGAGTCATGATCTGTGCAGCCTGGGGTTGCCGGAGAGATGGAACAAGCATTCCCTTTGATGCCCTGGCTGGTGTCTCAGGAGGTCCTGTGCTCTTTGAGTCTACTGACTCAGAGTCTGATTCAGCACTAGGACTCAATTAGGAGTTATAGTTCTTGTGGCCTAGAAGGCCTTTCAAGTTTATTTAGAGCCCCAGAGCATTTTAGCCCATGATGGTAAGGCTTGCAGGAACTCAAATTCCAACCATTGGGAGGGCGATTCCTTTCTGGCTAGGGCTGGTTTAAATACTCCCCGTGTTGGTGGACATAAGCTGAGCTCAGTCTGGTTTTGGTTTCTACCATGACCAGGCAGCACCGAGTTCAATATGCATTGTCTCATAAGTCCTGTGTGCTCCCACTTCCAAGTGCACAGATTCTCTAGCCACACCGTGCAGCCTCTGCTTGAGGATGGGGGAGGGGCGGTATCAGCAATTCAAGACTGCTTTTCCTACCTCTTCAGTGCCTCTTTTAGTAATATGAAGTTAAAGCAAGGTACTATAAGTGTTCACATGGCTTTTGGTTCTTATGAAGGTGTTTTTTGTTTGGAGATAGTTGTTATCTTGGTGTTCTTGCTGGGCGGGTGATCGATCGGTGGAGTCTTCTATTTGTCTTGCTTCATCCCCTCCTCCCTCAATTTTTTTAGTTATAGAGGCTGCTTTAATGTTTTTTCAAAGCATTTGCTTAATTAATGCATGTGCATTGTACTCAGTTCAAAAGGTACTAAATGACACAGTGAAAATTCTACTTCTTATACTGTATTTCATTTCCCAATTCTCTCTCTGGAGGGAGCCAGGGTTACCAGCTGCTAGGCATATAAAACACTGTATTATTTTAACCATTAAGTTTACATAATAGTCAATGTAAATTACTGATAGTCTGAATATGCTTTATACTTTAAAATTTTAAAACTATGTAAGCAATTGATATTAATTGAGAACAATAAGTGAATATCATAAAAGAAATCTTATGCTTTAGAATTTTTTTCATTCTCCTTGTGTTATATTTCCATAATATATTTGTTGCATCTTTTGTGTTGTCTCTCAAGTAACTAACTTAATTGACTCTAAGATTAACTTTTTATTTCACATTTTTAACATTTCAAAAATTAAAATACTTTCTAAAATTGTTGGCATCTTACAATTAATTGACATAAGTAATGGTGTGACATGAAATAATTGTATCTTAGATTGGATTAAATCTGATATTTTGTCCTCAGATTATTTCTTAAAATAAATGATAAGTTAGAACTATAGTGAATTAAATAAATGAGGAAGAAGTTGCTAGATCTCTACCTAGACTTTCAAATGGAAGTTAAAAACATTTTAAAGTTTGTTCCTAATCATTTATTCTTTTAGACTTTAGGTTACAGTGTGATGGAAATGGCTAACATTTAAAAAATATAATATTCTGGCTTTCAAATGTCACTGCATGATGTAGATGAAGAAATACTGTGGAAAGGTTTAAGCACAGTATTTAATAAGGTGATTAAATCCATGTTCTTTTAAAATACTAGTCTTTGGGTATTTGTTCTAGATACAGTTCTGCTGAAGTTAACTTGAGAGCTGTCCTCTGGCATTACTCAGAGAAGAGTTTAGTTATTGAGAAAGTATCCAGGAGCATTTTCATTGTAGCTACTTTGTTATACAAGCTACAGAAATGGCATCCTCTTCTGTATTATCATCTAGACATGAACTTCATTTCTGTAAGTCATTACACATAGGAGTTCAGTGGATAGTGTTCTATAGCGTGTGTGCCCACTTCTTTTAAAATATTTGTTGTATTCTTTCTGTATACATGGCACAGCATTATATATTGGAGTACAGGAAAGACCAAGATAAGTTGGACATGTATGTTTGTTCAGATCTTGGATCTATTAACACACATAGACAAGGTATGCATAGAAAAACTAGCTAGAGAGTAATCAGTACTATAAAAGGTACACAGATAAAGGGAGAGACATTACAGTCATCAGAGAAAAATAAGGAAAGCTTCAAAAAGAAAATATTCCTACAAAACTGATGAAAAAATTGCAGAGGAAACTAATTAGTTATTTGATCTCAATTATTGGAAAAAATCTATTTTACTGACTTGTCATGTTCAACTCAGTTGAAATAGACCCTTTCCCAAGATAATTGTATTTTTTGCATGTATGGTTTTAAGTGAAAAGTTCTGTCTATACCAAAACTCTTTTTGGTTCATCTGACCTTGATATTTGATGAGCATCATGCAAATTTAAAATGGGGAAAATTTCTTTTGGGTATGAGAATGTGAGCTATGTAACCAATACTTGAGATCAACCATAGGCTAATCTGAAAATAGATTTTTGGCTTAACAATGAGGGTGTAAACTTGGTCATTCCGTTCACCAGAAGCTGTGATAAGAGCTTCGTGAAACTCTGTACTTATTCATTTCAAGTCTTTGTTCTTTGGTATACCACCAAAGGGAACACACTTTCATGGTGTCATTTCCCTCAATTTAGTCCTGATTCAACAACTAGCTCATTTATGCCTCTATGTGTTTTCTTTTGAGAAAGCACTATCATCACTAGTTACTATAAACTACAAACAGATGCAAAATAGACAATGAACATTCCCATTAGAATTTAACTCATCATTTAAAGATTTATTAGTCATGAGAGATTTATAACTTTTGTATTATTTAATTAAAAAGGTTGCACAATTTTATTATTAGTAAGACCCTTAGACATTTGAACAGGTTTTCAGATCTTGTGTATTGCAGATTGTGAAGTGTCTCCAAATGAATCCTTCACATTCTTGGTACCAGGAATTGATGCTTTATTTTTTCCCCTTACAAAATAATGAATCCTCTCACATGGAGCCTACTACTAGGAAAGAGAGGTTGTTTTGCTGACATGATAATGAGTCCCACGGAATTTCCTTGAATTTCAGAGACTTACAGAGATGTAATTTACAATAGAAATCTGAAGTCAGTTTCAACTGCAGTAAGCTTTAGCATCTACAATATTGGTAGACTCAAACGTCCTTTAACATGCTTAGCTTGGCCATAAGAACTTTTGAATTTTAGCTGCACTTGGTGTACCCTAGCCAGTGATTGGGCTCTTGGGAACATGATAGAAGAAAAATACAATAGTAAAATTGATATCTTTTGTGCCAAATTTATTAGCAGCTACTGTCATCTGGGTGGTACTACTTTGCCCATGGATATATATATCTAGCAAAATCAATGTGTTAGCTTTTTGCTAATACCTGTAAAAATAAACCCCAAAATTTCAGTAGCTTAACACAATAAAAGTTTATGTTTAACTCACATAACATCAAATCTAGAGATTTTTTAGCTTTCCTGGAACCCAAGTTCCTTCCATATTGGAACTGTGCTACTTGATAGAAGTCTTGGAGTCTTTAATGTTCAGGCAGAAAGAGAAAGAGAATGAGAAGACAGTCTCCTCTTATCCACCTTTGCTGGTAAGTGACAGGCATCCCTAATACTTAACACTTCACTGATGAGAACCAGTCACATGCTCCCCCCCACCCCAGATGCAAGAGTTGATAGGAAGTGTCACTGGCTCGGCAGCTGCTTTCCAGCAAAAGATAAAAAAAGAGTGGGCAAGTTGGTTTGATTCACATTATCTATATTATGGCAGAAAGTCTATAAATTTTGTTAGAGAGTAAGCTGTTTCTGCACAAAGTTGATCACACCAAATCAGAGAATGTGCTGTCAAAAATCTCACTGTAATTTGTTTTGCAAAACCGTGTTGCTTTGGGGAAAATATTTCATGCCCACCAACTGTGTATTTATAAATTTCTTGAGATAACTGTGAGATATTGGTAATAAACACTCACCTGTCTACCACACACTAACTAGTTATTTACTTGTTATAGGCATAGTCTAGGAATTGTTCCGTTGGGTAATTCCATGAGTCCAGCAAACTTAGCATTCTTTAAAAAAAAAAAAAATGTTTTGCATATCCCTTCTAAAAGGAAATGTGAATTTATGCAAAAGCACTTATGACTTGTTTTGCTTGTTTGCAAACATTTGAGCTGATGAAGTATTGATATAAAGAAATTGCCTCCTGACAAAGATATAACCTAGAATGTAACAACTAAGAACTGTTGGACTCAGAGACACAAGGTAGGTGTCTAAAAAATAGCTCCCTCATGAAAGTCAATAGATTTGGTCTTCTGTCTTATTGTATGCCTCTGTGTAACCCCAAGCAAGTCCTCATCATCCTTCACTATAAAATTAGACTTGAACTTGATGATCCAGCTCTGCCTCTTTCTGGTTCTAAATTTTTTTTTCATTTTATGGTTAGAAGACTCTGTAATTTAAAGGGACAGAAGTCACATTCTAAGAGTTCAATATATAAGGAGTAGCCGGAAGTGTAGAGTAAAGAGAAAATTGCCAGTATATCAAGCATTTCCCTGGTGAGCAATAAGTCTTCATCTTCTGAATTTAGATTCAGAGAAAGGATATTTAAAATCCAAATAAATCTGAAAATAGAACTTTTAGAATTGTATTGTGCCTCTCAGCATTTATATTCAGTAGTTTATACCATTCTTATTTTTACATTGCTGCTCTACCTTGCTTTTGCTTAGGGGGTGCATCCTCCTGCAATGGCAAATATGGGAGATTGTTTTGATGTAAGGGGAAAATCTAAATGATCAAGTCTGTGTTGAATGTGAAATGCCTAAACTCTGGAAGGTCAATGGGAGCAACCAAACCTCCTGAAGGAAAAATGTCATTAACCTCAGCCTAACTGAGGTTAGTCCAGTTAGGACTAACTGCATGATTAGTCCAGATTCTTGGTAAACTTGTAAATGCAGGAATATGCCCTTATTAGGTAACCTTCATGTGCCAGGCATCTGTCAGTCTTACAATAAAAACAATTTTACTTCTATTTAATACCACTTCTGTGATTTCTTTGAATGGCATAGTAAGCATTATTTTAATTTAAAAATGTAACATCTGGTATATAGTGGGTACTGAACAACAGGTAGCTACCTATTGTTACTCCCTATCAATATTTTCCCTGGACCTTCATCCTTTTAAGGCTGTGTGGATTCTTTTGAACTTCTTTCAACCCATACTAAGACCTCTTTACAAATATTTATTAGCATCCACTAGGTATGAGGCACCTTATTATGTGTATTGGTGGATATTATGACACGTAAGTGACAGTATCAGTTGGTGCAGAAGGCAAAGGTGCCTAGCTAAGGGTAACTTACCAATTGTTAGCAAGGCCAGCTTTCCTTTATAATGGTGGAATAAATGTTATGAAGTTGATTTGACTGGAAGAGTGCAGGGGTGCCTCATTGGTCTAAAGAGTTTGAGAGCCGCCTGGGTCTTTGAGATCCCATTGCGATTTCCATCCCCTCTGCTTTGTAGTTACCACTTTTAAAATATATTACTGGCTTGTGTTTGAGCCCGCAACACATTAAGTTGGTTATTAATCACTAACATCTTGCTGTTCACTACTTTGTGAGGTTGCTCTGTGATGGTCATAAGATGTGTCAAGGCCTAGGACACAGCAGGAAGGAGCTGCCCTGGCACAGCACAAGTTCTTGATTTCCATCTGGGCCTCCTCATGGCTGGGCCTCCTCATGGGCTAGCCACTCTCATAACAGCACCTGGAATGAAGAGCACTTGAAGGGAGAGTGACAAAATCGCTTTCCTTTAGGGCAGCTGAGGTAAGGCTTGGTCTTTTAGAGAAGTTGTTACTAGGAGATTGTGGAAACAGGCAAATAAACTCCAGTGTATTGGGATAAAAAGAATGCAGAGCACAGATTTTTAATCTTTCTAACTGGAATCCACGCTCATGTTGGCTTGGCTGCTTCCTGTACCTTGATATAATCACATTATTGGAAACTAAACCCCAAGTTCACTTTTGATACAGCCATGTCACAGTGCTTCAGAATGGTGAGACAGCAGGGCTTAATACCCAGGTGATGGGTTGTTCTGTGCAGCAAACCACCATGGCACATGTTTACCTCTGTAACAAACCTGCACGTCCTGCACATGTATCCCAGAACTTAAAATAAAATAAAAAGAAATCCAAACTTGAGAAAAAATTGAAGTTTTCTTACCTTTATCCCACCTAAAGGAGATGGTTTTCCCCTATACAGCAGCATATCACTCCTCTCTGCTCCAGAGGTATGAATGGCCAATACTTGGACAAAAGGAGAGGAATACTTTTAGAATTTGTAGAACTTTCTAGATTAATATTTGTGGACACACATAGCACCTGACGACTGGCATTAAAAAACTGAGAGACTCAGAAAAGTGGAAGCTGAGGCAGAACTTTATTTACTTTTTAGCTTTACTTAGTTTGCTGTACCTCTTTTTTTTTTTTGAGACGGAGTTTCGCTCTTGTTACCGGGGCTGGAGTGCAATGGCGCGATCTCGGCTCACCGCAACCTCCGCCTCCTGGGTTCAGGCAATTCTCCTGCCTCAGCCTCCTGAGTAGCTGGGATTACAGGCACGCGCCACCATGCCCAGCTAATTTTTTGTATTTTTAGTAGAGACGGGGTTTCACCATGTTGACCAGGATGGTCTCGATCTCTTGACCTCGTGATCCACCTGCCTCGGCCTCCCAAAGTGCTGGGATTACAGGCGTGAGCCACCACTGCTGTACCTCTTAACCTTGGCATTCCTGTCAGATTTATTTCTGTAAAAGTAATATGCTAATTCTTAGTTTATCTTTTTAGTATAATCTGCTTTAAAAACTTGTATAATAAAGTGTTACTTTATTTATAAATGATGAATAATACTAATATGAGATCTTTGGGAAATGTCTCTTTTTTGACTCATCTAGTTTTATCAAGGGTGTTGCATGCAACTTTTCATTTATTAAAAGCAAAAGCCCCGAAGCATTTCAGTACTATGTCCTCCAGAGTAGCTGATTCATAATGTGAACTAAGTAAATATATTTCCATTTAGAAAGGTAATCTGTTTCCTCATATATTTTCAGATTGAAAATGAGTACTGATGAATGGCATCAGAGTAAATTATTTAGAATACAAAACTATCTAAATGAACTCCTAAATTGTTATGTACTCAAGTGTTTCATGCTCTCTCTGGATTCATTTGTTTATCTCTATCACAATTAACACTCAACTAAATTTAGTATGAGTTTATTTTTCTACGTTGTTATTTTCAGTACAGTAGGCTTTGAATAAAGTATTGTGTTCTGGAATACTAATTTTAGATAAGAAAGGTTCTGATTTTCATTGAATAGCTTCTCGAAGATAATTTTATTCTTCGCTTATTAGCTTGTAAAAATATACTGGCAGTTTTATGTTCTCTAAACATGTTTACCAGTTGGGTATTATTCCATTTCCTTGTCCTTTAAAATGACTGTTCTGGATCAGTTAGATGGGAACAACACAGACATCTGTGAACCATGCTTTCAAAACAGCATGTGGCCTGCTAACCTTTAGAGATCCTCTAAATTGCAGGTTTACTCCCAGGAGGTCAGCGACTATGCTTTGTTCATACATGCAGCCCCAGAGCCTAGTGCAGTGCCTGGCCCTCAGCAGGTCCTCAATCCACGTTTGTTGAATTGAAGCGAATGGAAATACAGGCAAATTGGTCAGGGTTATTTGGATTTCAAGTGATCAAATGACCAGTACAAACCAGCCTGAACAAAACAGGAATTTATTGACTCAAGTATCTGACATATTCCAGAGATAAACGTGGCTTCAGACTCCACAGGATCCAAGGGTCTCCCCAGTGTCGTCATCAGAACATTGTTCTTCTTCCTTTCTCTTTCTGCTCTGGGGTCTGCTCTCCTCTGAGTGAGTGGGCTCCCTACCTGTGCCAGCAAACAAGACCACCAGCAGCCCCAGACTTCTGTTGCCCAGAGAGCTAGCCTTTTCTGGAGCAGAAGGATCTCTGCAAATAGCTTCAACACAAGTCCTGGTCTGATCCTTTGAGTATCAGTGGCTTGAGGTGACCTTGCCATGCCTGAAACCATCACTTTGTGCAAGGCAAAAGTGTATTCTGGCCAGACCTGGGTCAGCAATGGCCCACTTGTCATCAGCTCTATCCAAATCACATGCTTAAGAATGGGGCGTCGTGGTTCCCCAGAAAAATACCAGCAGATGATCACCACCTCAGGGAAATGTTACAAAATAAGGAATGGCAGCCACTGGCATCAGAGCACAGACACAAACATACCATAAGTTTGAAACAAGATTAACCTCCTTTCCTTGGGCTCTTTGCTCTTGGTAGACTTGGCATTTTTAGGGATTCAGTAATAGATAAAGTCTCCACTTAGAGTTTCTGAGCCTTGAAACCTGTAACACATGGTGAGAAAAAATGTATTCTATATCCTTGGAATAGGGAATATTAAAAGGCTTAATCATATTTTTCCTGGATGGTATGCCCATTAGGGACTGAATTCCTTTTCTTTTAAAGACAAATCTTGCTGGAATGGATACCCCCAGCACAGGTTTCCTTTAGTGTAACATTTCTTCCTGCTACAACTAATGCAGCTCTCATAAAGGACAGGTCCTGGACTTCCTCTCAACAGTGTTCCCAGGGCTTCAACCTGTGGGCAGAAGCTTCTCTGCATGTTCCATTCCTCTCAGGAGGAGTCTCCTGGAATATAGAGATGGCACATTGGCACAGAGATGTGCCATCTTCCCTGCATCCAAGCCCAAGTCCCTAAGGGACTTGGCAAAAGTTCCTAGGATCCTTTTAAAAGGTACTCCTTTGGGTTACAGGTTCTCACATGCAAATTGACTCCTGGGAATAGTTTTCTGGTACCAGAGTTTCCCCAAGACAAGACAGATATATGAGTCCCTAGTAATGACCCCAAGTTCCATGAAAAAGTCAGTTTGTAAGTTAACACTATTCTGGAGTCTCCTTACAAGGTGCTATTAGGTTCATGAGGTCAGGCCAGGTAGAAGCTGAAGCTTGTTCTAGAGTCATGTCAAACACCCTTGAAACCTGAACAGTGCACTTCCCTTTACCCCTCTTCGTCTGCAAATAAATAAAAGTTTTCTGAGAATCCTTTTACTCCTGAGATACTACCTCTGGATTGTTACAACACCTTGTATAAATCTCACCTAATTGTCTCTTCCGCTGGTCCCTGGGTTCTTTGATGACAGAGACCATGTCTCATTATAGTCTTTAGCACAGAACTGACCCACATTTGGGCATGATATTAGATGGGTTAGTTTATTCCTCAATATATTTATCCAACTTCCAATGTTCACCTTCTAAATGCCTGGTACTGTGGTAATCACTACGGGTAATGGTGTATCTGTTAGCTTTTGCTGCACAACAAACCATCCTTCATCTTTGTGGCTTAAAACAACAGCCATTGATGTAGCTTATAATCCTGCAGGTTGGCATCATGTCTGGGGTGAGCTGGGTTTTTCTTCTGGTGTTGGCTTGGCTCACTCATACAGCTGCAGTGAGCGTTGGGTCAGCTGAGACTGGCTGGACTAGAATGGCCTCAGCTGCTTGTCCCTTATTGAAGTGGCTTGCCATCCTCCAGCTGGCTTGCTCGGCTAGTTCACACAGGCAAATTTTCAAGAGCATGAACGGCCTCTTGAGGCCTCTGCTTGGAACTAGCACAGTATTATTTTTGATGAGTCCTATTATTCAAGGCAAGTCACAAGCCCAGCCTCCATTCAAGGGGAGGGAAAGTAAATTCCACATCTTAACAGGAGGAGCTGCAAAGACACATTGCTTAATATGTAATACAAAAATTTATTATGATAAATTGTGGCTACATTCACAATCTACCGCAAGTTGTGAGGGAGAAAACACAGACCTTGCCCTAAGACAGCATATGATCTTGTGGATGAAACACAATATTACTTGTAAGGTTACAAAGAACAGCTATGTTTTTCATCAATCACATGGATATTGGAAAGCACTGAAGCCATTTATTTTGTCTTTGAAAGGAGTTTCCTTAGTTTAACTATTTAGCCTGTTTGTGAATCATTCAGGTGCTTTATTTCATCCTCTCCATTGAACCTGTGACCAGCAGAAGGCATTCCCCACAGAAACCCTGGAAAGTGCAGGAAGAATGGGATCACTAATGCAGCTTCAGAGTGACTCTCTAGGCTCTTTCACTCTGCCAGGTGGACATGTGCCTGCAGTCTCCTTTTCCCTGGGCACACATACGGCCTGCCACATACAGCCAGGACCCACCTGACTGATTGACTGAAGTATTGATGGGGCAGGCAGTGAATCACTCACACTTCTGGTTCTGGTTCAGAATCCACATTAGGTTGATTGCGCCAACCACCAAGAGTAAATACATGAAAACTGTTACTTTGGCTAAGAGGAGAGGCTCTGTGTACGTGCTCTGGATTGCTCTTCACTCAGTGGGACCAACAAAAAAGATGTTTTCTTCCCTGTATGTTATTCTGTATCTTGACAGGAAATAATTTTGAAAAAGATGGTTTTGTTTCAGGATGTACAAATTTTGGGGCTTTTTTCTGTTTATACAACTTTATTGGGTAGTAATCTTTTGTTTATATTTTAAGTTTTAAAAATGTTAATTCTATCATTCCCTCTGTGCTTATTAGCTAAAATTCTTTTGCAAAAAAGAACTCTCCTCTAACTCCCCTTCTCTTTCTCCATTAAATAGCAATATAGATTCATAGTTTTTTAAGTTTATTTCTAATTAGAATCTGCTCAGGCTGGATTTTGTAATTTTTTTTTTTTTTTTTTTTTTTGAGGCAGAGTCTTGGTCTGTTGCCAGGCTGGAATGCCATAATGCAATGTCAGCTCACTGCAACCTCCACCTCCCAGGTTCAAGCAATTCTGCCTTAGCCTCCTGAGTAGCTGGGACTACAGGCATGTGCCACCATGCCCTGCTAATTTTTTTGTATTTTAGTAGAGACCAGATTTCACCATGTTGGCCAGGATGGTCTCAATCTCCTGACCTTGTAATCCACCCGCCTTGGCCTCCCAGAGTGCTGGGATTACAGGCGTGAGTCACCCACCGCACCCAGTCTGGATTTTGTATTCTTGCAGCATGACTTCTAAGTCATGACATTGTCTTGTGTTTTCCCTGCAGCAGACCTGGAGTCAGACATTTATTTAGGAATCCCTGGTTCCTTTTGGGGGAAATAATTGGAATACTTTCTCTGTGTGGCTGTGTGAACTATTTGATGAACCGTTAGTTTGTTTTGTTTCTATTTGTATTCAATTTCAGTCCTTGCTTTTCTTACTGCTTGGTTGGTTTTTGTTTCGCTTTCACCCTACTGAGTGGATTTGATGTTTTGAATTGATTCGATGATTTCATTTCTGGGATATGTAGCGATCAAATGACAACATCATTAGTTGAGGGGTGCTAGGTGCTGTGGCCTCTCTGGGGTGTCAGCTGTGAAAATCCTGGGACAGAGCACTCACAAGCAAAAGTGTCAGAGATAATGCATTTATTCGTGAGTTTTGAGATTTTTAAAAAGATACACAGTATTCTTCACACAAATTCTTATCATATAGATGACTTACAAATATTTTCTTGTGGCTTGTGACTTATATTTTTATTCCCTTAACAGTTAACTTATTTTTTTTACTGAGTTTTGATTTTTTTTTTTTTTGAGACAGAGTCTTGCTATATCACCCAGGCTGGAGTGCAGTGGCGCAGTTTCAGCTCGCTGCAACCTCCACCTCCCTGGTTCAAGCAATTCTCCTGCCTCAGCCTCCCAAGTAGCTGGGACAACAGGCTATTTTTTATGTTTTTAGTAGAGACGGGATTTCACCATATTGGCCAGGCTGGTCTTGAACTTCTGACCTTGTGATCTGCCCACCTTGGTCGCCCAAAGTGCTGGGATTACAGGTGTGAGCCACCGCCCTGGCCAGAGTTTTGAGATTTTTACAAATAACGCAGCTATAAGAAGAGGACCAAGTCTTTAGGATCCAAGCCCATGAAACCCTCATTTTATGAATGATTGATTTACTCTCAAATGGGTTGAAAAAGTATTGGTAGGTAAATATTTAGCTGATATGGCACTATAAATACAACAAAATATCATGAAGGAAAATATTGATGTTTGTGTAAAAATTAAATATATATATCAGGAAGCACTGAAACAAACTTGAAAGACAAATGACAAATCAAGATTGATACAGATTAAGGGTTAATATTCTTTATATAAAAAGAAGTTTGTTTAAATAAATGGGAAAAACATCTCACCCCTACCCCACCACATACACACACTAAAAAATAGGCAAAGTATCCAAGTCATCCATAACAAGAGAAGAAATGAAGATGACTAATACGTGTAAATGTGGTTCAGTCCCAGGATCGAGGGTTGCTTGGTGGGAATATATTTATCTTTCTTTATAATATGTGACCTTATATTATTTAAAAAGTAAACTTACCATTGATCTATGAAACAGGGACTTAAGTAAACAAAAACATGTTGAAGATCAGAAATCACTGAGTTGGATAGAGAAAAATATGTCAGAAACCTCTGGTACTGATTACTATTATTCAAAGCTAATTGTGTCTCTGAGGTCCTTAGTAACTAACCAAAAATGGAAAATGTTTTAATAATGTATTTCTTACTGTGTGAATAAAGGAACTTTAGCCATGACCTTTCATTACTCAGTAAACAGAACTACCACAACCCCAATAGCTAGACCAAAAACCTAAGAATCATCCTGATCTTTTTATTTTCTTCATACTTTGATCTATCTAATATTACATCATCTTTACCCAAAACACATCCTGACTCCTTACCACACCTTCATCCAGGCTACCTGGATTCCCACAACAAGCTCTTTTCACTCTTGTCTCCTGTGATCTAAGCTGGATACAGAAGTTCTTTCTAGAAGAGATGAGAAACTTTCCACAATGGAAACCAACAAAATGAAATCCAAATTCTTTGCTACTGCAGTACATTGAAGACGTTTTCAAGACCATACGTGATTAAGCTCCTGCCCACCCCTCCAGCCTCCTTTCCGAGTGCTCTGGCCATACTGGCCTTCTTTCTGTCTCTTTTGTTCCAGATCTTTCTTATCCCAAGGGCCTTGCATGGGTTAGTTTATGTTCCTGAAGCAATCTTACAATCTTCCCCTGGTTCTCAACTTATCTGCTTCTTTTTCATCAATCAGGACACCTTGTCAAAGTGACTCACTCTTCTATGCTAGCCCAAGCTCTTCTCTGTCCTCATGTGTCACTCCCTCATTATCACGTGAATTTATTTTATTATTTCATAGTATTTTTAGTGCTTAATATTATTTATTTGTTTATAGGTTTGTTTTTGCTCATGAATAGTTAAGAACATAAATACATCAACATTGGTTATTTTTAGAATTGATATAGGCAATATTTATTTTCTTATTTACATTTTAAAATTTTTTCTAATATATACAAATAGATATTGCTGATATAATCAAGGGAAAAAGTTATAAAAAATAATGATTCACTTTCATGGTAGAATACTGTATCTCTGTGTTGGAACAATTATAGTGAATAATGTATTTAAACATCATGAAAATGCAAAGACATAATGTAATCACACAAAATTGTGTAGCTGGGGCTCCCATCTAAGCTATTTAGAACAATATGATATATAATATATATTTCAGAATGCTAGAATATTCATTGATGGTTTGGGGAGCTATTTTGAAAATTTAGCTTATTTTCTCTCTCTGTCCCATTTAATATTCATGAGAAGACTTCTCAGTTAAAATCCTGCCCTTTCAGGTATAAAAGGCATTTCAGGCCTTTTATGGTAGTTAGTTTTTGTTCCTGAGGTTCAGCGCCCATTTATTTCATGTAGCTCTGTAAGATGCTAAAAGCTTTTGTGCTTTAAGAATACTGCACGAATTAGAACTTATTCCATTTATGGAACATCTTTTTCAACAGACCCATTTCTCAAGCAAATTTTGAAGCAACTCTGCTTTCCCCTTTCTCTTGCTTTTCTCTCTTGCTTCACATGCACTCTATCCTTTCCCTTTTTTTTTCACCACTTTTAAGACTCAGCCAAGCAGAAGGTAGGTAGCCCACAATCACTCTTCCTTAGAGAGTCTAAGGAAGTCTCTCTGTTCTTACCAACTGAAGCTTATTGGTTATAAGAGGTTTATTCCTTTTGTGAATATGTAAAGTCTCAAACTGAACAAGCAATCAAGAACTTTGTTTTGTCTGCCTGAGGATAAAATGGTTACTTAGAGTTTTTGTGCACCAAATATAATGGGGTCATTAATAGCCTCTTAAGGAAGCTGTTGAAATGCTTTGCTTTTTATCCACGACCATGAAAAATTTCTCTCAGGAAATCAGTCTCCACAATGGAAGTATTGAGTACTCTCATGTAGCACAGATAGAACTAGCCATGTGCTTTGCAAATATTGTTTGGCTAAGGTTGGCACTTTTGAGTGAGTCCACGCCCACAAAATCTGGTATGTGATTAGTATTGTAAGGCCGGCTGCCTCGCTGAAGAGCCAAATGGACACACTTATCTCTCTGTGCTGGCTCCCCACACCTGCTCCTATCTGGTTTCTCCATGCAGGCTCCACACGCCCACTCCTGCATTCCTCACTCAACCCTTTCAAAATTTAAAAAGCCCGCGGAAGATTTGTCCAATGGCAGTTTAACATTAACCTCCCCAGCCAGTCAGCCTACCAATGAAACTGTCTGCTCTTTGTTTCCCTAACAATCAATCAAATCTCCTTACCAATGAAATTGTCTGCTCTTTGTTTCCCAATGACCAATCAACTACCTCCACTTCTTATAAAACCCCACACCCTGAGAAGCCCATTGCGACTTCTCTGGCCCCTTCCTGGACCACAGAACCTCGCCCGGGAGCTGAATAAATTGGATTCTCATTTTTTCTCACTGGCCTCAGTTTCATCATTTTAACTTGGCAATATACCTTACAAGTATCACATTTTTTCATTGTCATTACATTAGCTTAGTTCTGAGTCTCCATTTGGAGTGTCAAACTCCCGCCTCCCTAATAGTCACATGCCAGTCTTCCCCTTAGAGGTCTCATTACCCCTCTGGGCCAGGAAACCACTGGCCTTTCCTCACTGCCTTCTGGGCCTCCCCTCATTTCAAATACACAGTCACCCCCACTCCTTCACCCTGTGTGTCAATTCATTTCTTTCGTGGGGTTTAGATGTAGCCAAGGTCAAATCGAGTCATTTACTTCAGGCTGCTTCAGCGTTTAGCTTTGGCCAAATTCAACATAATGTACAAAGAGCAGGGACTGCTACTCAATTTTTAATCAGTTATCTTGACACAAATATAAGCAACTGAAAGAATCAGTGTAGCCTGGAACCAGGGTTCTTGAAATCAACTTAAAAATGAAAAGAACAGAGGTCTTTTCCCAAAGGTAGCACTATAAACCTGAGCATGGTTTGGATGCAGTAATTTTCCTAATTCCCTGAGTTCTCGCTGCTCTACAAATAAACCAGCCCCTATTGACTTCTGACCCTGCTGCTCAGTTCCTACCCTGTGATCTCTTCCTTGTAACTTCCTTGTTCTTTTTCTTTGCTATTTCAGTGCTTTAAAGATGTTCATTAAAACAAACCACACACACACACAAAACCCTCTGCTTACTAAGCACCTTAAACTCCTTGGAGGAAATAGGTGTTATAAAAATCTAACATAACTAATAAAACAAAATACAGCTTGCCTTGAGCAGAAGTAATTACTAGGAACCAAAACAAAAAATGTGCAAATACCATGAATTTATTATAGGAGGCATTTGGGAGTGGTTGTTTACTATAGAAAGAATAAAGGAATATTCAGAAAAAATATCTGGTATATGTATTAACAGAAAATTTTGTAGTTCTCAGAAATTATAATAGCTAATAGTATACTCAGGATAATTGAGAATTGCTTGTTATTTTACGCTTTCATGTGAGAAAGCAGAACTACGTTTTTATAGTTTGGTATTTATCAAAATCAGATTATTAAACTTTAGGCAAGACAGTATGTTATCTGCTTATGAATAAATGTGTGGTGATTTTTCACACTGTATTTCCTTAGTCAAAGGTGTTTTCTTCAAGGACATCTCTCAATTTGTAAGTGCAAACTCTTTTAACATTTGAAAATAAATGAATTATTTAAAAATTTTTTCTCTTAGATTCCTAAAGGAAAAAAAGCAGTATTGTTAATCTGGTTATTCATTTTCACAGAAGTTACACTTTATGAGTCAAAATTCCATTGTAGATCCTATTACAGTTCCAGGAACAAGATAGTTAGCAGTTGATTTGTTCAAAAAAATGTTAATACTACTATAACCTTTAGAAATCATTCATGACCTCAAGATGCTTACCATTTAGTGGTGGAGATCCTAATGGAAAAAAAAGAAAGATCTTGGACGTGACTTGATCAGTTTTATCTTCTAAAAAATTCAGAGGGAATGAGGAGAAATAGAAGACAGTAGGAAAGGAAAGCATTAAAAAAGCACTCCAGTTTTCTACTGCTGCATAATATACTATCCAAAGCTTAGTGGCTTAAGTCAACATCAGTCATTTGTTTTGTTCCTCAATCTGGAGGTCAGGCAGTGCTTGGCGAGGGCAGCTAGTCTCTGCTCCACACAGCATTACTCAACTGGGGAAGGATCTATGCTCAAGATGATTTGTTCAAACACCTGGAAAGTGGTGCTGGCCATTGGCCTGGAGCTCAGCTGGGCTGTAGTCTGGCGGCCTAGATTTTTCTCCATGTGGGCCTCTCCATGAACGTTTGGGTTTCCTTGTGGTATGGCTGGATTCTAAGTGCAAGCCATCAAGGGAATGAGAGAAATGCTGTACCAGCTTTTGTGACCTAGTCTCAGAAATCATACAGCCTCACTTTTGCTATAGTCACAATCCTGTCTAGATTCGGAGGGAAAGAACCTAGTCCTCACCTGTTGATGGGAGGAATGTCACATTGTGAGAACAGCATATGGAACCAAAGAGATTTTGAGGACCTCCTTTCTTTGGAAAAATGCAATCTTTCGTGAATTACCATGCAGCTATGACTCAAATTCTTCTCACCTGCAAAATATACTTATCCTCTCTGGCAAAACCCTCACATCTATACATCTGCTTGAAACATAGTATCATCTAAGATCCAAATGAAGTGTAGACTCCTCAAATGCAGTAATTCGGGTATAGCTCCTTAATCTGAGGAACCATGAAGTAAAGAAACAAGTTACCTGCTCCTCTCCCCCCACATACCTAACTTTCAGTGGCACAGCAGGCAAAGGTAAATTGCTGTAGGCACACTCACTTAAAAGGGGGAAAACAGGAGGCACACAGCAATCACTGACTCAACAGTCATGAAATGCAGGAAGTTCATGTTGCCAGTTTCTTCATTAGGGTGTAGTCTACTGCTGGGAGTTGTCGTTTTTCAGCTCTTGGTTCCACTCTCAGTGCTTGACTCTCTCCTTCTGAGTCAGCTTTTTCTTCCATTAAAAAACAACAACCAAAAGACCACCTTTGCAACTAAGTAATCTAATCAGCCTTTTTACTGTCCATAATGCTGCATGTCCAAAGTCCACGTTTAATCTTCTAGTGTTCCTATCTATTTTACTCCAAATTGGTGTTTCTTACAGAACAATTCTCTCAAATAGTTTGTGGGTTTTCCATGAATCCAAAACCCCAGATATTCTCAAGGTAAGCACTTCTTTACTTTCAGCTCCCATGAGGTGTCTTAAGGTAACATCATTAAGATACTTAGAAGACCAGTTTCTTAATGGAGAGAATTTATGAAGCACATTCCTAAGATTCTTAGAGGTCCATTGTCTACCTAAAAAAGTTTGAGGAGCCACTGCCTTAGATTCATCTGAAACTTTAATAAAGGATATTATTTCAACATGGATCGTTCTTTGGCCTAAAACCTTTTTATTTATTTTTTTGAAAATAGTATAGTCACAATGTTCTTTCTTTCATCCTTTCTTTTTCTTTCTTTTTGCTCTCATTATTAATTTTAATTGACTCATAATAATTGTATATATTTATGGGGTACAGTGTGATATTTTGATACATCTATGTAATGTGTAATGATCAAATCAGGGCAATTAACATATCCATCACCTCAAACATTGACCATTTCTTTGTGTTGGGAACATTCCCAATCCATGCTTCTAGCTATTTGAAAATATACAATAAATTGTTGCTAATTATAGTCACCCTGTAGTGCTACAAAATACTAGAACTCATTCCTCCTATCTAGCTGGACTTTGGCATCTGTTCACCAACCTCTGGCTATATCCGCAAGCGTTTTCTTACGTTGGGAATTGTTTGCTGTTTAGAGAGGCTGAGAATAAGAAACAGTTTCTTTTAGTTGTTGTTTTTAAACCCAGCAAGTTCTAACTTCTTTATATTTAACAGTTTGTTCTTCAGCTCATCTCTTTCCTCTTAATTTTATTATAGGCAGCAAAACAAAACAAAATGAAACAAACAAAAAACAACCACATGAATATCTCCTCAGCTAGATCATCAAATTCATTAGGTATATTTCTAATTTCTACATTATCACAAATGATAGTTTTGTGAAATTTTCTGCTTCCACATACTAAGAGACCCCTTTCTTTTAACTTCCAGCAACATTTTTCTCACTTCCCTTTGAGCGTTTGCTTCCTCGAAACCTGTAACTAACTTCTGCCAACTTCTTCTCATAAGACTTTGCTTGTGAGCCTTTCAGCCTTGACTTACTGCCTGTCTCAATCTTAATGACACATATTTTAGGTTTCTGTTATGGCAAACCCTACTTCTGTACTGGCTGCTATTGCTATGTAACAAATTAGCTGAAACCTAGCAGCTTAAAACTACCATTTTATTTTATTTAAGATCTTGTGAGTCAGGAATATGTGAAAAATTTTCCTTGAAGATTCTGGTCAATGTCCTTCATGTTGTTGCAGTCAGATAGATGCTGGCGCTGAAACAGTTGTGGGATGAACTGTGAAAGCTCAGTACTGTCCCGACTCCTCCCTGTCTTCTTGTGGTCTCAGGGCTAGTTGGGCTTCCTCACAGCAAGGCAGCCCTGAGACAGGGCATCTAAAGGCTTCAAGAGAGGCTGTTCCACTGAGCAAGCAGGTAGCTGCACAACCTTTATGTTCTAGCCTGAGAAGTCACATGGCATCACCTTTGTCATACTTTATTGGTCAAAACAGTCACAAAAGTCATCCTAGTTTCAAGGGGAAAGAAGACATAGACCCCACCTCTTGAGGAGAGGAGTGTCATAAAAATTACAAATATGTTTCAAAATTGCCACAAAAGGAAATTGCAGTCTTTCCTACAAGGAATTATGAGTAGAGAAGTATTATGAAGGATGGAAAGTCAGCCCCAGAAATGAGAGGTGGACAGAGCATTGAAGTGGGAGGCCTTGGGGAACAATTGGCTTTTAGCAGTAAGAGAAGCATTCTGGATGAATTTCATGTCTCTGGTTTGGGCAACAGCCTTCCATAGAGATAAGGAAGGAGACACTAGGGTGAATAGGTTTGGGGTTGGGGGAAGTTGTGACAGTGTTACCAAGACCATCTCTAGATGGAAATGTCTAGGAAGTAATTTGACTGATAGACTGTGAACCCCTTGTGGTCAGGGGCTTCATTTGTATTAGGTTGGTAGAAAAGTAATTGAAGTTTTTGCCATCACTTTTGCACCAACCTAATATATCAGTCATCTTTGGTGTCCCAGTGCCTGGTACAGAAAGCTCAATGACTTTGTTAATATATACAGGTGAGAGCTTAGCTCTGGGCTAAGGAAAGAGATGTGGGTGCACTCTGCCTAAGGATAGTGATGAGTACCATGGACCTGGATAACATTACTGTGTTAGAATATAAAGCAGATGTCACCCTAAGTTTGGATTTTCAGGTTGAATCTGGACAGCCAAAGCATTATGGCAATATTTTTTAAACTATGTATTTTACATGGTCATGAAAATTAGAAAATCTGGTCTTACAATCCCACATAGCAGAAATGGGTAGAGTGGATGAGTAGGGTGGAGCAGCGTCAGAGCCCTTTGAATGGGCATGTGATTGCCTGTGTGCCACACAACTCCACGTGTGTCTGTGCACTGCAGACCTAGTCTGCCTCATGGAGTCTGGGACCTCTTCTCTCTAGCAAAAAAGCCAAGGACTGACGACCTTGAAATGAAATTCTCCTTTCATTTACCCTGCAATAGTGAGGTGGAAAAATCAGTGAGGACTGATTCCTCTGAAGCAGTAGCATTTAAGGGGCAGGAGAAGAAAACAAAGAAGATTGAGAAGGAACAGCCCATGGATATTCAAGAGTGTGCATAAAATATAATAGCTAATTGATTTTGTGACAGAATTAGCACCTATTTTTTATAAATCAAGGTATTGGCCAAAAAGAAAGCTAACTAATTTGTATTTACAGATTTTTTAAATTATGCTTTATTTCTCACCTCAACATTAAGTGATTCAGAATTAAACATAATGATGGTGGTAATAACAAACACAGTAGGTAACTGGCAGAGACAGAATTTATGCCTTAGGTAGTCTGGTTTTAAAACATGCCTCAGATATTTGCTTAAAAATCCCTAAAATTGCTTCAAGATGTGGAGAGGAACGAAAGGAGCTGCAGGAAAGAAAGAGAAAAGGGATCTTAAGATGGAATGAGATGAGGCCCTGGGGAGATGCCTGAGTGTGCAGCTGTGTTGAGAATTCAATCAACAGTGAGACCAGGAAAGTCATATTGCCAGGAAACTAAGCTACATTTTGATAACCAGACTATATAAATTGTGTTGAGCAGAAATGACTGGACTGTGTGTGGAGAAGAGAGACTGAAAGAAAAGTATTATAGGTATTATTTCTTTTTCACGGTGACAGTTTATGAGCTATTTCTGCAACATGCTGTATGTCTCAAGATGGCAGTTTCTAGAAACAGTTCATGAACTACATTGAACTGGAGGGGAACAAAACAGCAGATTAAAGGCTTAAAGAAAGAGACTTTCTGGATTCAGGTTTAAGTTAACGTTTTAGGCCCTGGCTGGCAGGGTCTACACTGGATTGTTTAAGTGGTATAGGAACCACTGAGGGCCCTTCCTCACTAGTTAAATAGAAAACATTCCTTCACATTTAAAATATGAGTCGGAAGGTGTTATTTTTACCAAATTTCAAAATATTATTCTTAATAAAACTTGGCAAATTATGGATCCAAAAGTTCCATTTTAAGTTTAACTGAAAGTTTGGTTCAAAGTAGGAGGTATCTACATCAACTTCTTTATGTTCAGTGTATTTTGATTCTGAAATTAAATTTGCCTGGTTTCTAGGAGAAAATGACTTTCAAATTAAACTCTGGAATATATGCTTCCTTTTAGATTTCTCAAAAGTATTCCAATGTTTACCTCCTAGGATTTATAAATGCAGAAATAAAAAATTCTCCTTTCATTTCCCCTGCAATAGTGAGGGGGGAAAAAGATGCAAATTAAAATTTGTCACCCTCCTCAGATGTATCGCCCAAGAATAACTATATCCAGGCCTGTAGTATTTTATGGTGGTTACTTGCTCTGTAGTTCTTAAATCCAGAAGAAGAATTGCAGTTTTTCTAATTGGTATATAATAAAGAGAAATGACATGACATAAATGATTTCTTTTCCTTGGGTTGCCATCCATCCTCCTGAAAAATTGTGCCTACAGTAGCACTGAGATTATTTAAAATTGGAATCTTCATTAATTCTTCCTATGCTGCACAGGGACTGAGAATGAGTACTCTGGAGCCTAAATGATGGGATTTGAATCCTGATTATGTCCCTTCCTGATTGTATAATCCTAGACAAGTTGCTTAACTTTTCTTTGCCTCAGTTTCCTTATCAGAATGGGGCAAATTTTAGTGTTCTTCATAGGCTTATTATGAGGAATACATGAGTTAATGTCGGTAAAGTATTTAGAACAGTATCTGGCAAATAGTAAATGCAAAATGCATGTTTGGTATAAAAACAGTGAAATAAGGTACCATGTACAGAAAACATGTTGTAGTGTTTGAGGATGTAGGTTCCAGTCCCAATTCTGCTACTTGTTAGTTGTGTACATATGGTCAAATTACTTCACCTCCATAAGCATCAGTTTGTAAAATAGAATAATTGCTCCAAGTAGTACCTGCTTCAGTTTCTGTGAGGATTAAGTGGGATGGTCTATGGCAAGCACATAGCAGAGTGCCTGCTCCCTCATGCCAATGATTACAAACACATATTTTTTAGTTGCTGCGAGTTCTCTATTCTTTTCATTAAGGCATATCTTTAATTCTTAATTTCACATTTCAAGGTCATTTTTGGACATCTGGAGGCCCAGGTAAGGATGCTTTAAAATGAATGGCCATGGGGGTGGAGTGAGAGTAAGTGAGAGTGTTAGATCAAGTTCTTCAGATCCCAATGGGCCTTGTAGGGTGACCTTCTGTTAGGGAATTTCCCACTATCCATGGTCTGGCCCAAAGCCCCGTGGGCCCAGAAACCACACTTGTCAGGAGCTTCAGAGCACATCTGTCCTCCAGAACTGGACTCATTAATGAAGCTCGTACGACTAATGTGTGAAATCAGAATACCAATGTTTCCATTTACAATGGGAAGTGAAACTGCTGAAGATGGGCAGCTAGTCTTCCCACCCAGCGCATTTTGCTCCCATAGGCAGGCCACATGGGGAGCACCTCACTAGCCCAGCTGTCAGTTTATTAATTTATAAAGAGAGACCTAGCTGCTGAGTTGCTCCTCAACTCCCTCAAGTTTTAAGCAAGTTCTCCCTAAATCCTTGCCAGACAGGATCTCATATTTGTATCAGAAAGCAGCTTGGTGAGCATGGAATCAGAAGGGCAAGCTGTTCTCAGACCCATGGGTATAATGGAACGAGAGGCAGAGCCACATGGGGAGGGGCATGCCTCCAGCCTCTAGCACCCCACCCCAGTGTTTCAGTGGCTACTGCCTATGCTTACTTCCAAGGCTGTTTTTTGCCTGCTTCCTGGTCTGAGACTGACGGTCCATGGGACATATGTGGCCTTTAAAAGCTTTTGTTTGTCTCATATTGTATAGAGGCTAAGATTTAAAAATCAGGAATATTAATGTAACAACCCAGAGCTGTAGCCTTTCTTGAAAAAAATCTAGAGAGCTAGCCCCTTCCCACATCTGGTCAACCATCTGGAGTTGAGCAGAGACTGTCTCCTTTAAAGGAAGCATGAGTGCCTCCTTCATTCAGTTCACTGTGATCTCTGCCAGGTCCAAGACATTGATCTGCATTACCCACTGGTAACGTGTGTGCCTTCAGGCATTTGAGTTTGCATCCTTCTCTCAATTGAAGTTGCCTTTATTTATCTATGTACTGACCTGCTATATATTTATTTCAAAGTTTAATTCTCAGATGGCAGTCTTATTTTCTCATTTTCAAATTTACTGTCACCCTTAACCAGGGGAAACACATCTTGGTTTGCAAGTCCTAGAGGGTTACAGGGATATGAAGGCTGAAGTGTAAACCTCATAGCCTCAAGGAAGTGGGATACCCCTAATCTGCCTCAGGAAATATGTGACGCTGCTGGCTAAGTTTCTCTGTTTCTAGATCAGAAGCGCTTTCTTCCTCTTGGCTGAAGAATATTAAGCCTTCTCATACTGTGAACTTTTTGTAGAGCTACAGTTATAACCTTCAGTGAGAGAAATATCATGTGAACATCTGCATTTACAAAAGAGATACATTTGGATGTATTGTTTGCAAATATACTTACCATGGGATTTCTTTAAGGAACAAGAGTTTATTTTAACTTTGATGTTGTAAATTAATAATTGGATACAGGAAGACATATGCACCATTTGTTAGGATTCCTAAGAACTATACGCTTTTTAAATTTCCACCGTCTCTAATAAATGGAGAAAATGTCATTATGTAATTGGATCACTGATTGTAAAAAATGGACTTGTCTCCCAAGAAAGCATTTTTTTCTTCAAATGAATAACTTGTTCCCACTTTAATTTTTATCAATTTTCTAAATAAATAAGTGTTAATTTCTCAGTTATTGGTTTGGGAAAATAGATGGACTTGAGAAGATAGAAATGTCAGTTCAAGGTCTTACTATATCTCACTAGTTCTTACTACCTCAAATTTGACCACTTTATATCTTGAATGATCTGTGGGATGCAAGGCTATAACATACTCTCTTCTCTCTGCATCTGCAGCATCTCGTATGTATTTCTTACACTAACATTTACTCCATCTTATTTGCACTACTGTCAAATTAAATAATGCAGCAGCACAACCTCTGGCACGTGGTTACTTCTCGATTTCATCATCATTGTCATCATCATCAGTCTGCCTCCAAGTCTTTTTCTTCAATTAGACCATAAATGTTTGTGTTCATTCTATGGTCTACTTCATGTTTGAAACTCTAATACTGTACAAGATACATAGAGGTACCCTGTAAGGATTAACTGAACTGATCATGAGAAATAGAAATTTTTCTCAGTTCCCTTTAGATATGCGATCTATCGTCATTGTTGGTAATGCTTCATGAATAATGACTGAAGAACATTTAATTTTTATATTTTTGACTCAAGAATTATAGGTAAATAACTGAGAAAAAATAATTTTTTTAAATTAAACCACAAATATAAAAATAAAAAACAGCAAAGGGCATTATAAACAATGTTAAAAAAAAATACACAGAAGGGTGATATCTATAACCTATATAATTGACAAAGAAATAGAACTGTAATACATAAAGACCTCCTATATATATGTCAGGAAAAGGCAAATAACAGAAAGAAGATCAATAATAAGGTAAAATGCTCAACTTTGGTAGTAATCAGGAAAATCCAAATTAAAACATTGAGACTTCATACCAATCATAAACAAAAAACAAAAATATCAAGACTTTTGGTATTTCAGCATCTTGGATCATCAATACTATGGCAACTGTCTTCAAGAGTTTGGTGTGACAAAAATTCGTATACACTGTTGGTTGAATTGTAAACTAACCTAGTTATGTTGGAATGCAGTTTGGAAATATCTAGTAAAGGTGAAGGTGTCCATATCATAAGACCACACAATTCCATTCCTGGGTATTCATCTTTAAACAAATACGTGCTCATGTGCAAGAATTATAATAGTGTGATAACAGCAATAAATTAGAATCAACTTAAACATCCATTAACAGGAGAATGGATACATAAATTGGAATGCAGTACAGCAGTTAAAATGAATAAACTAAGCAGAATCACATGTAAATCTTAAGATAATGCTAAGAAAAAAAAGAAAAAAGATTTAAAGGATCTATACACTGATATTTGTAAAAAGCTTAAAACATACAAGTTGCCGGGCGCAGTGGCTCACGCCTGTAATCCCAACACTTTGGGAGGCCGAGGCGGGTGGATCACGAGGTCAAGAGATCGAGACCATCCTGGTCAACATGGTGAAACCCCGTCTCTACTAAAAATACAAAAAATTAGCTGGGCATAGTGGCGCGTGCCTGTAATCCCAGCTACTCAGGAGGCTGAGGCAGGAGAATTGCCTGAACCCAGGAGGCGGAGGTTGCGGTGAGCCGAGATCGCGCCATTGCACTCCAGCCTGGGTAACAAGAGCGAAACTCCGTCTCAAAAAAAAAAAAAAAAAAAAAAAAATACAAGTTAATATCTTGTTTATGGATATACACATATCTAATTAAAAGTATTATAAAAGATATATGGTAATGATACAAGCTAACCCAGGAGGGTGTTTACTTTTGGAGAAAGAAGAAGGGATGGGATAGGTAAGGATACATGGAGGCTTCAGATGTGTCTATTAATATGATGGTTTATTTCTTCCAGAAAATCTGAAGCAAATTTGGCATAATATTAAATAGAGGCAAAGAGAATGGAAGGAGGGTGCCAACATACCATGTAGGAGTTTAAGTTACTGAAATCAGTGGGCTTAGAGAATAAAATAGAGCCATATAGCATCAGTTTGTCAGCACTGTATAAATTCAGATCCTCATTAGCTATACTAAAAGTCAAACAGCCCTTAGTCTTGCTTCAGACTCTAAGCACCTTCAGCTGTGTCATTTTTAAGAAGGGGAAACTGTGGAAATCTAAGGGAATGCAAAAGTAGGAGATGTGATGAGCATACCTAAGATAATGTTAAGAGTTTGGAGGACTAGAGCAAGCCAAAAAAAAAGCAACAAAAGGTTTAGATTTTGAGTTAATTAGGAAAGCAATTGTTGTACCCAGTTCAGAAGCCAGAAATGTTTCAGTGAGCTGTTAATAAACTAGTTTATTTGCTCTGATCCAAGGCTACATTAATATAAAGTATATGGTTATAAACATTGGACTGTTGATATGTTTGTAGTTGAATAAATCCAAGCAGGATTTTATGAAGCCAATAAATTTGCTTGCAGGAGGCCAAGACAAACACACACACACACACACACACACACACACAGACCTTCGTCAGTGCTAGAGGTACTTTGGAGATTCTGATGCAGCTTGCTGTCTCTGCCTCTCTCTGCCCTTTCTTTTTCTCTTTTCTTTGGCATGCACTTTAAACAGACTGAAAAATTGGAGTATTAATAAATTGGGGCTGGTAAGGAATGGAGAGTGGGGCAGAAAAGAGCACCATCATTTCCGTACAATGAAGGAGAGTAGTGCTCTTAGAGTGAGTATAATGTAGCAAAATATGGAAATAGAAAATATCAAAATATTTTTTAAAATGTAACATGTTCTTTTCAAATTACCTAAGGAATACGTGAATTCATTTTTATTTTACAAGATTGATGCAGGAGGTAATAAACTGAGCAAAACATTGATCTCTCTTTGTCTTCCATCACTCCCTTACTTCAATCTCTTTTCCAGACCTAACCACATGTCCACAGTTGGTGTGCAGTTTTCTCAGCCCTTTTCAGTGAATACGCATATATATACTCAAAACTGGGATAGTATATTTTTCTGCAATATGTTATTTCTGCTTCACATCTTTTAGGGAGCGTTGCATGTCAGTGCATATAGACAACCTGATTCTTTAAAAGAAAATAACTATGTAGTATTGCTTAGTATGGTTAACCCATTATTTATGTAACTCTTCCACTGTTTATGGCTCCTTGCACAGTTTCCAGTTTTGACTACAGTAATTCTACAGTGAACATTCATCATTGCAGTGATTATTCATCATTGCAGCAGAGGGCAAATGTGTCTATATGCATAACAGTATCTGGTAATTACGGTAGTGTTATCAGAAATCTGCCTTTCACATATTTGTCTTTGTTTTTCTCTTGATCAGCCTCATTTTTAGACAACCTCTTTTAGACGACCACTTTTAGACAATGTGGTTGCAGATGCAACAACCAGCAGTTCTACTCTTGACATCCTACAAACTTAACCTCTTTCTCATTGTTAGTGAAAGTGGAGAGGTTCGCGCCTACGAGACCAGCATGAGTCACTTGCCCATCCTTGACCCCTGCATTGCAGCTCTGTGCATACTATGTATTGATTTTATGTTTTTGTAAATAGAAGATAAATAGACATCCTAATGGTATCCAGATTTACATCATTGGGATTAAAGTATTCTAAGTATTTGCTAATGAAACAAGTAGGTTGTTTCAATCATTGCATATAAGAATGAGACATGTTATACATGGAAGATCATTAATATTCTAAAAAGGGGACAATTTCTCAACTCAAGAAAGTGTTACTCAGTGTATTTGCTGAAAATTCAGTGATATAAAAAACACATTTCTTAATTTTATATTATTTGCCAAACCATAGCAAAAATCCCTATTTTATTCATTTATTAAATATTTTTTTATTAAATTCTGCTATGTATTGATGACCATGTCAGTAACCTGTTGAAACAAAATTCCTGCCTCAGGTTTCTTACATTCTTGTTGGAGACCACAGACTATAAATAGGTAAACAAATGAATGAAGAAGAAAATTTCTAACTGTGATGTACTATAAAGGAAATAAAAAAGATCATCAGATGGAAAGTAATTGGAGAAGGTTGCTTCAGGGAAGGTAGTCAGGGAAGATATTCTTAAATGTTCTGAAAAGAGAACATTTGAACTACTACCTGAAGACTGAAAATGAACCTTAACTCTAGGCCTATGTTATCCAATATGGTAGCCACTAGCCATGTGTGGCTGTTGAACACTTGCTTATAGCTAGCTCAAGTGGAAATGTAACACACGTGCAAAATACATTAGATCTCCAACACTACCACAAAAATGATAAAATATTTAATAAGTTTATAATGATTACATACTGAAATGATAATATTTTAAACATACTAGGGTAACCATTACTAAAATTAATGTTTCTTTTTTGCTTTTTTAACGTGACTACTATAATTTTTTAAATTATATATAGGCTTCACCTGATATTTCTATTTAGCAGCCCAGTTCTAGTTAGTTTCAGCCTACTTACTGTTATTAACATGGACTTTTTCAGCTTTTCTTCCTTGATGAGGTGGTTGATAGCAAGTGAATTTATGTAGTAGACTTTTCCCCAAGCATCTATGTCTATAATATTTATTGACTGAGGTGTCCAAATACAATAATTCAATATGTGCTCAAGATTAATACAGCTCAGGTTTAAGGGATAACAGGTGGTGGAGAAAGCTCGGAAAATTGCTACATGTACTAGAGGAGTTGTATCATTAGTCATGTTCCTTTAGAAGGGCTCACAAAATAGATAAAAGGGGACTCTTAGTTGGTGAGGTAGGCAGAGCTAGCAGCACAAGGTAATGATGGCGTAGGAAAGGATTTCTATGGGAAACAGCAACAGCAAAGCTTGAAGATCTATTTCCATTCTCTACTTAGTGAAGGAGATTCTATTGTGTTGTAAAGCATGCCACTTCTGGCATGTTAAAATAGAGTTTTCTTTTACATATTGTTTTTATACTGATGGGAACGTTAGTGACTTTAGTGTTCCTTCTTTACTTGTCTTTCTGGGAGATGTTGGCAAGTTCACACACCCTTAATAACATTAAATTAATTCACCGCGGAGAACAAGCAGAATAGTTTTCTTTGTGTCATGTTGTTATTCTCATTTTCTGTTGTGGTTTTTGCTGTGGGGAAGAGGTTGAGTGCTAAAACTGCATGTTTGATTCAGCAGGTGAAGTTCTTAATATTTAATGTGAGCATTTTAGGACCCCAAATATGATGTTCGTTATGTAACCTGCACTAACAGTTTTGCAATGGAAAACTCTTCCCCTACTGGTTTGAGAGTTGAGTCATATCCTGTGAATCTAAATCTACGTTATTTAAACATCACGGGTTCTTCTTACTTTCATTCCAAGTGCTGCTGTGCTGAGCAGCAAGTGCTCCGTGCAGGGCTGTTGCTATCACTTGGAGGTGAACAGCTTCTTTTGCCGGTATTCAGTGAAGAAAGGCAAGTCTAAATATGCAGTTCTCTCATTGGAGTGAAAGATGTTTTGTTCATTTGTAATCAACTATGCTAGACAGCTGCAAGCTGAAAAGTGCCTGCAATTTGCCATTTATTTGTAATAAGGTAAGTAATGTATTTTGGTTTACTCATTGGATTGTGGCAGCCTTAAATTAATGTGGCAGTTTTAGTATATGACTGTACCTTAGAAAAATGCCTTCTCACGGGGTATTAAAGGTTGCATTTTGAGATTCTAATACAGACAATTTTAAATTAACAGTATAATCTACTTGTAAGATACATAGTATGATAGATTGATATTCCTTTTATGATCATTTTTAATGAAAAATATAGTGCCTGAGAAGTAGAAACATTGTAGTAGCTTTGTATTGGTTTGGGTTTTTTTTAAGGATTTAGCAGTTATCAGGGTCTTATTTTCTTATATTCTTTTTGCTGCCCTATGATCTCAGTTAAAGGTGATACATACATAAGATTTACATGAATATTTTTGATTATAGCTCAATAATTATATTTTTCTATTAAAATAAAAAGTGGTCTTAGTAATTATTAGAAAGTTTAAAGTAGAAAATTAGTGAGAGCCCCTGGATCTTTCATATTTGGCTTTCCATTTAAGTGAAAGGCTAGCATACCTAGAAACTTCTGATTATTCTGTTTGTTTTAAAATTGTGTGAGCTTGTTTATCACTGCCTACTTTCTCACTTGCTTTTGGAGACACTCGTGCAAATTGTGTGACTAGAGAAATCTGCGGATAGGGAATGACTGAGAGGTTTATTTTTCAAATTCTTTAAGCTTGCTTAAAGCTTATTCAAAGGTTGGGGTGAAAGACAGGAATGTTGTCTTGGCCTTATATTGGTTGAAGAAATAACTTTAAATCAGTGTTTAAAGTGGTATTTGGTATCCACATAACTTTGGATACTCATATTTAAAGCCTTTAAATTCCTTTCAGCTAGAAAAGGTTAATTTGATTTCAAGAGCTATAACTGAATTAGCAAGATATTAGTGACTTGAGGTTTTCCAAAATGTGTCTGCTAACGGTTGGCATTATGAATTCTTTCGTACTTATTAATTGACTTACTATCATGCTTAGTGATGATTTCATTTCTATTCAAAATTATACCCACTGCAAAGTTGCTAGATTCTAACTAAAACATGGAAATTACTTTTCATTAGATATACATTGAATAATTCATGTTTTTGCAGAGGTCAAGGGGTTAATGAGCTGATGGAAGGTATATGATGATTCGCCTCTTCTTTGGAGTGGAAATTGAAATCATTTCAACTTCCATACATATTTGAAAGCAGTATTCCAAATTGGAGAATACTGTATTCCAAATTGGAGAATATTGCCTCCTTTGCAGGTTTTGTGGGCTGGGGATTCTCTGATTGGTCTAGTTTGATGGAGCATGGATTTGTGGAATGATTATCAAAATGTAACATCTGACTTTTGCAATTTCTTAGCTATTGCCACAGTACAAATGTCCAAGTTCCTACTCTGGGAAGTGAGCCATAAAAGTACACATGCTTAAAGGACAGGGGTAGATTTTGTATCTTTTAGTATTGGAGATGATATGGTGGATTGTTTTGATACACTGTATTTGTTGAAAGTGATTAGCAAAAAGAGATTCCTCCAAAGCTTACCTTTGAAAAAGAGACACGAAAAATGTAAACAACCAATGAACTTCCAACCCTTTCTGTTAGAATTGATCTGCTATTTTATATTTATAGAACTGTACTCTTTTTCAGGGCTGTGAGAAGAGAAAAAGATGACTTTTCACAATTAAAGAAGTTAATGACATATGTCCTACTATACCAGTGAACATTCTAGATTTGAAAATAAAACTTTGCTTTAAAACCTCTTGAGGTTTAGAAGACAATTAATTAAAAGTTTTCTTGTACTGGTGGAATTAATAAAAGTTATTCCTTACTCCTCAAAATTCAAAACATGATCACCATTTCTTTTAATAAAAAATATAACTCTTATGAAAAGTGTATGCTATCTTTATATCCTGTGCTGCAATGTATAGTTTCAAGAGATAAGTGGAATTTATCATCATGCTATCTTATGAATAAATCCTAGCTCTGCTTTGTAATAAAGTTCATGTTTGCCTTGATTCCAAGAACTATACAAATCTGCTATATGACCATTAGGTGATAAAGGTAAACAGATGGAATAAATAGGTGTGTATTTTTTTTTTTTTTTTTTTTTTTTTGCTAAATATGAATGCATACAGATAGCATATGGTCTATGTGACAAAACCCTGGGCTATAGGAGTGCAGTGGGAAAAATCAACTCTTCTTTGTAATATCGGGGAAAACCTCTAGTTTTGAAGGCGACAATGAAGCTCTTGTCTTTTTTTGATATTGCTTTTCCAGCTACAGAGTTAGGAACCAAGTAATGCTAGATGACAGTCGCATGCTTCCCATAGGTGCCTCGTAAATATTAGTGATCCTGTGAACATCAAGGTAGATGAAGCATTTTGAATTCACCAGGAGAGTCTATTGTTACCAGCTGCTGAGATTTGTAATGCGTGTCCCCCTGAGGTAAACCCAAGTAGGAAAGCTATGGAGATGGTTTGTTGGGTTTTAATTCCATCGTAATTTAGTTGAGATACTCAAATTAGTCACTTAGTCTCCCTTTGCTTGAGTCATTTCACTAGTGGAATAGGATTAGTAATATTTATTTACGGCAATTTACAGCATACTGAAATATAATAGGTCAAGTTCCAAATCTCATCCCATAGTGATTTCTCTCCAAGATGAAAATAATAATAATGCCTTGCATTTAAGTCAGACTGTATAATAACCATTTATGAACTATTTTTCTTACAGCAACCTTATGAGGTATGGGTACTATTATTATTATTATTCCCTTTTTATGATGGAGAAACTGAAGTATAAGGATATTAAGTGACTTATTCCTGACATCACACAATTAGTAGTAGAATGACCAGAATTGAACCTAGATAGTCAGGCTGCAGAGCCAAGATACTTAACTACATTCTATGCCACCTTCTGTTAGAATCCCTTTGGTCTTAGTAATTTGAAATGACTGCTGTAAAGTGCTACAGAGAGGAAAATACATCTTTTTAATGTTACTGCATATAATCATTTTAATGACTGCAACATTCTGATTCTTAGTGAAACCTGGGCCTTTATGAACCAGAAATATACTGAAATTGTTTTGTGAATTTACCTAAGACAGGGGCTTTTATTAATGCAAAATGTGTCTGGAATGAGCATACATAACTGAGAGCTCTCGTAGGTGATCATAGTTTTTGGTGATACAAAAAGATTTCCCTTTTTTGTTGTTGTTTTTGATGTGCAGTGCAGAAACAGCTTTCAGTCTATGTGTAGTTATCTGATACAGTCCCAGGAAAGCTTGAGGGAATTTTGTATCTTGATAGAAGATTAATGTCATGTCTGCCTTTTTTCTGTTCATTCCCTAAACAATTCCTGATGAAAGTCGTTATCTGGGAAGGAGAATATTGAATGAATTGTAGAATGGAGAAGTTTAGGTCTGTCATACAACTAGGTCTATTTTGATTTGCTTTCCCCAGAGGCTCTGCAAATTATCTTTGAAATTCTTAGGTAGTTTTCAAAGCTTCATGCTTCCTCAGGTCTTGCAAACAAGATGGAGGGATGGATGCATGGATAAATGCATGGATGCATGGATGGATGGATGCATGGATGGGTGGATGGATGGATGGATGGATGGATGGATGGATGGATTGGGTGGGTGGGTGGGTGGATGCGTGGACAGATGCATGGAAGGATAGATGAATGAGTGGGTAGATACATGGATGAGTGGATGGATAAATGGATGGATAGATTGTAGGGATAAATGAGGGTATCCCCACATCTCTTCTGATTTGACTCATGCTGAGTCATGAGTCATGACTCATGTACCTGACACTGGATTAGGACCAGACTAGAAAATGTGGGCCCAGAGGAATGATGTATGAGATGTGAAAGAGTTTACCTAAGTTCATCTCTTCTTTTATTGTCTGAGAATTTTCAGTGTGGAATGAACATAGCTATAAGCCATTTCTTGCCACAAGGCTTTCCTCCTATTTCATATTAGTTTTAAAAATTATATATAATGAACCATAATAACTTTACTTCCTTGATTCAAAAACTAAATGTATGCAGATATATACATATATATTTATATACATTATACATATGCAGAGAAAAAGAGAGAGAGATAGATGTGGGATAAAATTAAAAGGTCAAAGTAAATTTGAACACCTAAGTTAATGAGAATTGTTAAACTTTGACTATTTTATAATTAATTTATTATGAAGAAAATAACCAATATGCAAAAGAAACAATTATGGCAGAATATCAAAAAAGAAAGGTGTTTTTAAGATCATTTTTAAATGCTTGCTTACAAAAGTACATAGCATTTCTTTCCATTTTGGAATGGGAGCTTTTTTCTCCACAATATTTCATTAGAAAACTCAAACTAAGAAGTCTGGAAATCAAATTTTTTTTGGCACAATTAGTCAATTGTGAGTGATCATTTCCAAAATAAGGAAGGTGACTAAGGAGTTAGGAAATTTCGCAGGTTTCAGAGATGGTATTAAGATGTTATTGTTTCAAGTTTACAAGTTGGGGAGGGAATACAGAGAATATTTTCCTGTAAAAATACTTGATCAAGCACAACTAAATAGGGTCAAAAGTTTTAGACAATGGAAACAACTCTACTGGGAAATTTACACATTTGGCTTTGAGCCAAAGGCGTCATTAAAAACAAAAAGGAAAAAGAAAAAAAAAAACGATCATCGTATAGATTTTCCCCCACCCCTAAACAAAATAGCATATGGTCACTGTTTGAGGACATTCTATTCCTTTATGTAGAGATGCCTTGTGTTATTTGACATACATTTGATTCCTATGGCTCACTGTTTCTGGTGGTTATTTCTCTAGCTTAGAAATAGCATGTTCCAAGTCAACAATCAGTGGACAGCTTTACCCTGGCCCACTGGAAACCTGAACTCCACGTAACTACAGTCTGAGACTCAGTTTCAACTTTCGTCAATGAAGGATTCGTTCTCTAACCCCTCTCATATTTTCCAGCAGTCTATGAACTATTTTAAGATAGGAATTCCTTTTTTTGTTTCCTTTTTCAACTCAATGGTTTCTGTGAATCTTGAAATCAATTCTGAAACAATTACTTCTAAGTTTAATCCAACTGGAAAATTTTCACTAAGCTTATGCCTTGAGTTTGAAAAATGTTATGCTTAACTATACGAATGAATGTCTCATGGCAAATGTGTACAGTAGTCGTTCCACCTGTATCTGCAGTTTTACTTTTCAAGGTTTCAGTTACCCACGGTGCTGTATGATATTTTGAGAGACAGAGACAGAGACCACATTCATATAACTTTTATTACATCATTATAATTTTTCTATTTTATTATTGTTACTGTTGTTGTCTCCTACTGTGACTAATTTATAAGTTAAACTGTATCATAGGTATATATTTATAGAAAAAAATAGCATATATAGGGTTCAGTACAATCCAGTGTTTCAGGCATCAACTGGGGGTATTTGAACATATTTTCTGGGGATAAGGGAACTACTGTACTTTAAATGTGTAAATTGCATCATTAATACATCAGACAGAAGAAGTCTTTGTAGCTTTATTACTGGTTTAAATTATTGAAAAATCATACATCATATTAACATTCAAGAGTTTTTGAAAGCTATATAGCAATTCCAAAAGTATCCAGATTACCACCAGGAAGCCACTGATAATGACAATAGTCACTTTTGAGAAAAAGTGTTAAGATAGTTATTGTTCCAAGTTTTCTAAGAGGAAGAAACAAGGAGAAAACTTTTACATAAAAATATCTGATCAAAGAGACCACCTGGCCAACATGGTGAAACCGCGTCTCTACTAAAATACAAAAATTAGCTGGACATTGCGGCATGCACCTGTAGTCCTAGCTACTCGGGAGACTAAGGCAGGAGAATCGCTTGAACCTGGTACACGGAGGTGGCAGTGATTGCACCACTGTACTCCAGCCTGGCAACAGAATGAGACTCCATCTCAAAAAAAAAGAAAAAAAAGAGAAAAGAAAAAACATATATCTGATCAAATATAACCAAATAAGGTAAAAATATACCCAAGTTTTAGACCACATGGCAGGAGCTTTAAAACAAAGGGCTGTGTCTCCATCTGGGTGTTTTTTATGTATCAGACATTAATATTTTTTTCAGAAATCAATCAAGGACTGAAAACTACATTTGCCACATTAAAATATTCTTCCCATTATATTCTGATCTCTTCCTCATTGTATCTATTATTTTTGCAAGTTTTCATGATGGATTATTTTTACATTTTACAATTTTAATTGAAGTTTTGTAAACCAAAATTAAGGAGAAAGTTAAAAACCAAAGATCACTTTGATTTTAAAAGTTCAATTCAATGAGTCAAAGCAGTTCAAAGTGTTGTGCCAGTTATAAAATGTCCATGATCCCTTTCTTTACCTGAATAGGGTATAATTCATATTCACAAAATGTTGATAGTACAAGGTGCCTTAGAGATCATCTAGCTCAACCTTCTCATTTTGCAAATAAAAAATATTCTGCCACAGAAAAATTAAATGACTTTCCAAGATTATACAGCCAGCTCCCGACAGAGCCCAGCTGGACATGGGGTTGCTGTCATGTACCTCTTCAATCTTTTAACAACATCAGTCAACATAAGCATCCCTATCTGAATTTAGTAATCAAATTGTGCATTCATTTTTTGCTGCTTATTAAAATGTTAATTGTACACAGCATAAATCAATTTAAGCTTGACCTAATTTCCTTTTGGCCATGAAACATTTTTTGAGCCTTGTTTTTTGGAAGGGCATATTTTATGGCCTAGGTAGAACCACAGATTTTACCTAGAAGCTTTTCCTCCTACCTGAAAATTTGCCTTCATTTTTATTCACTTGGTGCTGCAGATAAACTTGTAGTCACAGCGATAGTTCCACATTTAACCACTTGTGCACATCTAAGATTGGTTATACTTCGCCACCCGCTCCAACTTTCCAATCCTAAAAAGAAATACATGTTCAAACTTCATAAATGCAAATTATTGTATTAGTAAACAATGTATACACCTATTCAAATCATTTAGCAAAATAAATGGCAATTGATTACTAAACAATACTCTATAACTATTAATTATACCTTTGTCATCAAAGTAGTAATTCGGGCTGGGCACGGTGGCTCATGCCTGTAACCCCAGCACTTTGGGAGGCCGAGGCAGGCAGATCACCTGAGGTCGGGAGTTCGAGACCAGTCTGACCAACATGGAGAAACCCTGTCTCTACTAAAAATACAAAATTAGCCAGGTGTGGTGGTGCATGCCTGTAATCCCAGCTACTCGGGAGGCTGAGGCAGGAGAATTGCTTGAACCCGGGAGGCGGAGGCAGAGGTTGCGGTGAGCCGAGATCACACCATTGCACTCTGGCCTGGGCAACAAGAGTGAAACTCTGTCTCAGAAAAAAAAAAAAAAAAAAAAGTAATTTTCTAGGAGCTGCCAGCCGTCTCTTGGTGGCCCCTCCAGAAGTTGGGTGGCCACACTCAAGCAGCAGCACTTCAAAGTGCTCAGTCCTCTACACCTTCAGGTGGATGGTGCTTGGAGGCTTGGCTTTCACCTTACAGGACACTGATTCTTCAACTGCATGGTATAGCAGATTCACCAGGGAATCTTGCTCAAACTACCAGAACCCAGGCCTATGCCTGAGAGATTCTGAATCATTAGGTCATGGGCAGAGCTCAAGAATGTAAATTTTGAGAACAGCCCAGGTGATTCTAACACACACTCTGAGTTAAGAAAATCTGGGACACCAAGAAAAGGTTTCAAAGAGAGCGCCTGATGAGCCAACAACCAGGGCATCAACCAGGAAACACTGCAGTGAGGCACCTGAGCTCCTGTGTGTTCCATATTCCTGCCCTCCCCTCTCAACTTTGCCTTTTCGTAGCATATCTAGTGTGTTCCCTCCTCCTAGCACTGTCATCTTCTTCCATATCTTGGGGAAACCTTTTGAGTATGGGCACAACCATTTGGAAAGACATAGGTGAACAACAGATCTTTGTAGGAGATCTCACGGAACACCCTATCCTGGGAGTTTAGTCAAAGTGCCATCAGTCACTTCCTCACTCCATACTACTCAAGGTTGAGGAGATGCTTGAGGGGACAGTGGTGTCCAGGAAGAACAGTCACAAAATGAAGCAATGAATGGGTACCCTTAGTCCCAAGCCAAAGGCTCCCAACCAAGCCTCAGCAGCAAAGAGAAGTTGAGCCATGAGTCTGGATGAGAGAAATCCAATGAGATGAGGAAACTGAGATTATGCTAACCAAAGAATAGCTTTGGCAAGTGCCACATTGTGGACGTGGTCCCTCCTCTGCCCAAGACTGACAGAAAATTAAGACAAACTCCCTAAAAAAGAGAAAGATCAGCTGTACAGGATAGCTGGGCTGCTAAAAGAAGGCCCTGCAAGCTTCACTGTGACCATGGGCTGGTGTGATGAGCTGTAACACGGAGCAAAGTGGGCCATGTGGCACAGGGCTTGAGAAAGAGGTCCTCCAGACCCCCAGTGAAAATAGTTGCCAAGCAAAGTCCAAATTTGGAGCTAGAACACTTGAGCTTAAATCTAGCTCTGAACATATATTGTGACTCTGAGAATATTATTTGACATCTGTGGGCTTTACTTTCCTCCTCCTAAAATGAGAATGAAAACATCTTCTTTGGAACTAGTAACCATAAGTCTAGACACAGAGTATAACATCAGCCCCTTTATGCTGCCAATATTTCCACATGATCAATGCACAAGTCTTTCTCACATGATCATAATTCAAGCCAACACTAGTCTAATGGTCTGTAGAGCCATCAATTTATGTGAAACAGTCTTGGGCAAAAATTGACTTGTATTATGCAGGGTGAATGGTGACAAACAGACTGATTTATTGGAATCTTCTTTACAAGCTCTTGTTTGCTCTTGTTTATATTTCTCCAGCCTTATGTAATTTGTTTTGTTTGGTGTTTATCCAATTAGGGTTAAGAGGGTAGGGCTTACTGTGCTGCAGAACCAACAGACTGCTTCTTGATCCTGATTTGGATCTGGAACGCAGGAGCAGCTTGTCAAACTCTCTAGATAAGAGGTGAGGTACGTTGGTTCTTCCAGAACCAAAGACAAATATGCTGTAGCATCAATTTGCCAACCAACCCCCAAACACACACACACACACGAAAAGTGGCATAGTTTCATAATAGAGTCTGACAAATCTAATAGTTAAAAACCTGCATATCAGTTAAACTTGTTTACTCTAAAGGAAGATTTATTTTTCTCATGGGTCCATTAAAATTCCCCTAGATGAACTTTTACATGTATATATTTCCACCTGTTGTTTTCTTGGAAGCCTAGCAGAGAAATACTTCACTCACCTCCAGCATGTGATTGCCAGATTTTAACTAGATTTTAAAATCTAGTCAATGTTAAATTGTATTTAAGACAATATCATTTATGCGAGTATGAATGCCATTCTGGTTCTTAGTTACATTAGTCTGTGCAGTGGCCACGGTTTCACAGAGTGAAACTTTCAATCTGCAAGATCTCTGTACTTACATGCAAAGCACTGGTTATTTCACTGCATTTTCCTGCTTGCATTCAGGGATACAGAAATTGTTTTAAGAGCTTGTGCCCCCAAAAACTGTGGAGGAGAAATGGACACAATGTTCGTTAACAAATCATTATGACTATCACTCATGATATATCAAATTGTAAGCTATACTGAGTGGCATCAGTGAAAGTAGAAAATGATACAGAGAATAAAGGGGGAAGTTAACTTAGATTATAGGCTCAGAGAAGTCCTCTCCGAAAGTGACTTTTAAGCTGAGACCAGGGATATGTAGAGTTACTTTTCGTTTCCTTGCTGTTGGAAAGTCTGTGAGGATTAGAGAAAATGTATATAAAGTACCCAGCACAGCATCTGACGGCGCCGAAAGTCTCCAGGAGATTCTGATCCATGCTGTCTCCTAATCAATGACTCCCAGGCCAGCTGGTTCCTCAGACAGTGGCTTGTGGGCTGCACGTGCCGCTTCAAGCTCCGGATCTGGTGTTGTGGGTATGCCTAGATTAACTGAGGATCCACGTGGCCACGGCCTACCTGGTTAGCCTTCACAAGCAATCTCTGTATGTGAACTGCTGCTCAGATCTGCTTTGTTCAACATTTCTCTGCAGGGGTAAGCACCCTTCGTCCCGCTTCCCCTTTGTTCCAGTCCATTTGGCTTGGCTCCGATTCCCTGCTTCCTTGTCTTGGGAATAGGTTCATCCCCTGGTACCCTAACCCCATGGAACTTCCCTTGAACCAAGACACTGCCTCCTCCCCACTGAGAGATACCAGCCTCTTCTCCCAACTCTCCCAACCACGTTAACCAAGTCAGCCCCTCCCACATAGTCCCTAGTTAAGATCAGAATAAGCTTCATCTGCCTCTTAAACTTTGTGGTTCCTACTTCTGCGTTCCCTCTTAGGGGATGGAACTATTGCGGGATGAATTCACCAAGCCACAGCTGGGCCTGCCTTTACAATCACCTCTTCCTCTAGACAGTCTGCCCCAATCTCACGCATGGCCAAAGGCTGGTAGGTAATTGGTGAGTTCCTGAGTGTTGCTTTCTGGGCCAGGGCAGTACAGGGCAACTTCCCAAAGCAGAGGAGACAGGATTAGTGCTTGGATTTGGATCAGACCATACTGTTCTTTGCTGAGAGGAACTGGGTCAGCATCCAGAGTGGTTCTAAATGGACTGGGTTTGAAACAGTTCTCAGAGCGTTGAGAGCAATTATGAAGGAATCAGAGTGACTGTGGCTTTTGAGAGGTTTGGAGCTCCCTAAAGGTATCCCCCAGTCTGTACTGCAGAATTGGAAACCCATTGACCAAGGAGAAGAGAATTAGAGGAGGCTGGAGCAGGTGTTGCACTCGAGTTGCCACAGGGCAAGCAGTGCTGAGGCTGCAGAAAGCAGGGGCACTGCCAGCAGCAACACTCCAGCTCCTGCTCCTTCCTCAGAGGGCGAGAGGCAAGCTGGGGTCACAGTAGCCTCACAGCAGAGGTGGCCTGGGACTGCGGCCTAGTAGGCCTTCCATGGACCTGGTGCTGCTAGGTGGATGAGGAGAAAACCTAGATAACCACAGAGTGCCTTGACAAAGGCATGAAAATGCCAGACTTCGCCACAGAGAACAGGAAGATAGTTCTTCCCCTATTGTGGTTTCTAAAGTTTGTAATTTCCAAGCAGCCGGCAGCACTTACAGAAAGGGGGCGTCATTTGTTTTTGTGTCTGAAGGACCCCCAACTTGACATCCCTGGGAGCTTAAAAACAAGGAGCTCAAAGAAGAGTGTGCTTGAGAAAGGGTGCCTTCGTTATACCGGCATGCTTTCTATTTTCGCACACATGCATAGACAAGCACATCAGATTCTGCGCCCTTACAGGTAAGTCACCTAGCCTGCCTCATCAAAATGTAGTATATTTCTGTACACTGTATGTTTTTCTGCAAAAAAAAAAAAAAGAAGCCATGCTCCCAAAGGCTGGGTTGACTAAGGAAATGTGCTTGCATGCAATTATTTTATTATGTTTGATGCAATCAACTTGGCTTCTATCACGAAAGACCCCATAAAGCTAGTGAAAACTTATCTGCAAAGTGAGGAGTGCATACAAATGCTTATGCTATGTAGACTTTAAAGTTAGTTTATGGCCAATTTCTCTCATCACTGTGTCCACTCCCTGACCTACCAATAATTTGACAGTCCCTGCAGCTTCACTGTAACCCACCATCACCCCACCCTTTCTTTCTGAGCAGTCATAGTGGGTGAGGAGAAAAATAGGGCACATTTGAGAGAAAATATGTGACTATACAAAAGACAAGCACATTTCTTTGGCTGTCAAAATGAGCTATGAAAATTAAGATTGAGAACATCTGTTTTAATTATGTATGTAGCACAGGCTGTTCTGTTGTTTCAGTTTCTCTCAGGGAAAAAAAAAAAGATACCTGCTCGCAATCTTCCCCTGGAGCTAAGCCTAGTTTGCTTTTAGCTATAAAAAACTACTATTGATATTAAATAATGTCCCTAGACACAAATATTATGTAAAATTTTTGTAATTTCTTTGGCAGACCCTGTATGGTAAGATTGGAAAGGACAGACTAAATACAATAAACATAAATTTCAAAGTAGAAATGACTGACAAAGTGTGTTAGCTTGGTGTTTAATTAGGCATAAAAGCTTTATTTTTTGACCCAATTGTGAAAACCATAGTAATGCAAACCGACATGGAGAAAGCTGCTGGGAACAGCAAAGGAAATGGAAGTGAACTAAGCAGAAAAAAGATCCCGGCCAGTCAGGGCCTTGACGGCTTGAAATATTTACTGTTCTCCAAGTGTCCCGGAGTGTTAGACACTATAGAAAATTAACCCATAAAGCTGCAAGGTATCATCACATCTGTCATCTGCCACTGGGGAAGCTGAGGTATTAGACTAGCCTCTCCCTGGGTTTTGGTTTTGGTTTTATTTTCATTTCCTTTTTAAAAATACTTCTGATCAGATATTTGCTGTCTGTTGGAATTAAATATTTTACCCTTCTATTAACATACCTTCACACCCTGCCAACTCTGTCTCTTTCTCTCTCTCTCCTCTGTCTGTCTTTCTCTTTCTCTTCTGTGAATCAAATCTATTTTCTCTCATTGGATATTTCTTAGAGAAAACCCTACCCAAGACATCATCTTGCCCTTGAGAAATTTGGAATCATATGTGCCTCGGTTCATTTTCTATTCTTGCTGAATATAGTATTCATTTTAACTTGATTTAAATAGGAATGATAAATTTAATAGAGTAAAATAATTGCCTCTTTTTCTCTATCAAAAAAGAAAGAACTTATTGAAAGATCAAGTTAATTTAATGATTTATTTTTCAAATTTAGTTACATTTTGTGACAATAATAATATATATTTCAAAATTGCCAAAGGAATAAATTTTTAATAAACTCACTAGAAAAAAGATGTTAGGTAATGGGAAGGTGAGTCTGACTGAATCTTTCCACAGTGTATATGTAGATCAAAACATCACAGTGTATCCCACAAATATACACAATCATTATTCATCCATTAAAATGAACATTGAAGTATGTTCTAACAAAATATATATTTAAAATATTTTTAAAACATGTAAGCATATTTTATAGGTTAATAGTAAATTTATTTCTGTATATAAATTTTTTCTTTCAGTATGTTATTCTTTTAATATATTAGTTGGATTTTCTATAGAGACAATTTATGAATAATGCCAATTTTTTTCTTTCTAAGTCATATGTTTTCATGTTGTATTATATTTTTATTTGACACATAATCATTACACACGTTTATATGATGCACTGTGAAGTTTCAGTACATGTATACATTATAAAATGATCAAATCAGAATAATTAGCTAATTCATAACCCCAAACATTTATCACTTCTTTGTGCTGAGAACATTCAAAATCCCCTCCTTTAGATATTTTGAAATATATGATACTGCTGTGAACTGTGCCTGTGAGGAAGCCTAGGCTGCACACTCTTGGTGAGCATCTAATACCTGATAATCTGAGGTGGAACAGTTTCATTTCAAAACCATCCCTGCCCCACCCTCAGTTCCTACTGCACTTCTTATGTCATCAACTTTTTAGATTCCACATATAAGTGAGATCATGCAATATTTGTTTTTCTGTGTCGGGCTTATTTTACTTAATGTTCATCTTGTCACAAATGACAGGATTTCGTTCTTTTTTATGACTGAAAAGTATTCCATTAAGTATATATGTATAGTAAATTTTCTTTATCAGTTCATCTGCTGATGGACACAGGTTTATTTCATGTCTTGACAATTGTGAATAGTACTGCAATAAACTTGGGAGTACAGATATCTCTCTGCCACACTGATTTCATTTCCTTTGGATATAGACCCAGTAGTGAGATTGCTGGATCACGTAATAGTTCTGTTTTTAGTTTTTTGAGGAACCTCTACTGTTTTCTCTAATGGCTATGCTAATTTACATTCCATCAACAGTGCGTACTGGTTCTTGCTTCTTCACATCCTTGCCAACACTTACTGTCTCTTGTCTTTTTGATAATAGTCATTCTAACTGAAGTGAAGTGATCTTATTGTGGTTTTGATTTGCATTTCCTTGATGTTTAGTGATGTTAAGCATTTTTTCATATACTTGTGGATCATTTCTATGTCTTTTCAGAAAGATCTATTCAGGTCTTTTGTCATTTTTAAGTTTGATTATTTGGCATTTTGTTATTAAGCTGTTTGAGTTCCTTCTACGTTCTGGATATTAACCCCTTGTTAGGTATATACTTTGTAAACATTTTCTCCCCTTCAGTAGATTGTCTCTTCACTCTGTTGATGTTTGCTTTGTTGTGCAGAGCTTTTTCGTTTGATGTAATTCCATTTCTTTATTTTTGCTTTCGTTGATTGTTCTTTTGAGGTCTTATCCAAAAACACTTGCCTACACCAATATTAAGAAGTATTTTCCCTATGTTGTCTTCCAATAGTTTAGAGTTTCCAGTCTTACATTTAAGACTTTAATCCATTTTCAGTTGATTTTTTTTTTATATGGTAAGAAATTGGGGTCTAGTTTTATTCTTCTGCGTGTGGATATTCAATTTCCCAGCATCATTTATTGGAACATATATTTTATATTTTATCTGTGCTCTGGTTAAAACCTCTAGAAAAATATTGAATTGAAGGGGTGATAGTAGGTATCCTGTTTTTTTCCCAATCTTAAAGGAAAAGATTTTATTGCTTTACCACAAAATACAAAGATTTGTTAATTGTTTTTATCAGATTAAGAGACTTCTATCCCTGGCTTACTAGGGTTTTTTTGTTTGTTTGGTTTTGTTTTTAATTAATGGGTATTGAATTCTATCAAATGCTTTCCCTATGTTTTTCGAGATAATCATATGAATTTTGTCTTTAATCTACTAATTGGTGAGTTACATTAATTGATTTTCTCACAGTAACCCATACTTTAACACATGGGATAAAGCCATGTTGGTCATACTGTTTTACCATTTATATATGTTTCTGGATTTAATTTGCTAACATTTTGTTTGGAATATTTATGTATATATTTTTGATTGAGATTTGCCAATTTTTTTTCTTTTCTTGCAATCCCCCTGTCAAATTTTGGTATTCAATTATTGGCCTTAAATAATTAATGATAAATTTTTATGCTCTATAATAATTTGTATAATTTTGAGATGACTTCTTACGTGTCAGAAGATTTTAACTACTGATAACAGTTCTTAATAATTTTAGTAATGTTCAAGTTTTCTAGTTCTTCTTGAAATGGTTTTAATAGATATAATTTTCAGATATGTATTGACTTATTTAAATTTTAAATGAATTGTCAAAGTTTATCCTCTTTTGTAGAAAATGCAGAAGCATTGAATTTTTAGCAGAAAAATGCTACAATGTTCAGGGATATTACACAAAATCACTTGGATCGGGGTTGAAAAAATAGAACTCTTCATAGTTCAGCTATTTAAATGGCACCTGCCAAATCATTTTTGAAGTGGTGGTTATATGCAGCTTCATCAACATCTAAATCCATTTGGAAAATTATTGAATACTTTATTAACTCTGTAAAATATCATTTTCGTCCAAGTGGGCTGTTGGATTGGTTAATGGTCAGTTCCACTTTAAAGGGAACTTTTATGGCTCATTCATATCCCATTCTTACATGTCATACTAGTGCACCTACGGACCTTTATCAGTGAGTGTATCCCAGAATTTCTCTGAGTAGAGTCCACTGTACCCCTGGCGGACCTCAGATATCCTCCTCATGGACTGAGAATTCATCTAAAATACTATTAAGTTGTTGTTGTCCTTAGAGCCAAATAACTTGTAACTATATAGACATTTGATTTTTATGTCTACAAATGGAAGATTTACTATTAGTAGTATCCCACTAAGTGAGTTATTAAGGGTTATTAAAATTGAGTATTTGTAAATAAAGTTAACATGTCACCAGATTGTGAGCATACAAAATCAGTAGACTCCCCAAAAGTCCAGCTGTCACACCTCAATTGGCAGCACTGCGTAGCTCCTACTGTATACATGAGCACACAGAGAAAGCCAGAATCTCCATGGATTTCTGAATTGAGGGGTGGTTATTGGTATATCATTAGTATCCATTTCAATTTTTAGTTTGGTTTAGATTGTGGTTGTCAGTTGCAGCTATTCTTACATGATCTTTTGCCATTAGTTGTGCTTGATTATCAATTCGTTTCTCACGGATTGTCTGTTAACCCTAAAGCATGTACTTGTATAAGCAGTTCTTGGGAACCTATAATTTTCCGATAGCTAGACCTTAAAACACAAATTATAGTTGAAATATGAACTATTTATGCATTTAGTGCAAAGCAGGTGTTTATGTAATTTGATCCCACAGTAAGGTTTCATTGTTATCATACAGTCTTCCTTGTAATTCCATCTCCCTCTCTCCCACTGGAAGATGGGGATAAGGAGAATAGGTTCACTGTGGAGTTATTTGCCTTGTTATAATTGGGCTGAGATAACAACTTTAGAGGTGGATTACACTTTAGAGGATTGCAACTTTAGAGGTGGATTACACTTTAGAGGATTCTAGGGGTACACATTCTATAATAAAAAATGACCAGCCTAGGCAACATGGCAAGACCTCATCTCTACAAAAACGTACAAAAATTAGCCAGGCATGGTGTTGCATGCCTGTAGTCCCAGCTACTCAGGTGGCTGAAGCAGAAGGATCTCTGGCATCCAGGGAGGTCAAGGCTGCAGTGAGCCGAGAATGTGCCACTGCACTCCAGCCTAGACAGCAGAATGAGACCCTGTCTGAATAAAGAGTATGCTGGAGTGAACGTCCTGCATCAAACAATCCTTTTCTATCTTCTTTTAAAAATGCAGATTAAATGAATGTTTCCTTGTGAGTTATCTCAAGAAGTAAGGCTTAACCTGGAATTAGCTTCTATGTTAATGTTTAACATTTTGGTTTTGGCAGAGAAGATGAGAATTCTGCAGCTTACATGTTCTTTAAGAAAATGAATGGTCACATCACCACCACTGATTTGTTTACTGTAATAGAAACATTTCACAGGTGAAGGATATAGCACAATGAAGGGGAACTGAAGTGGAAATTAAAATTAAAAGAGCCCTAAGTTCTGGTGTTTGAGGTTGGAAGGTTTGGCTTTCCCCAGTGCAGTCACATTCCACAGGATTACCCTTGTAAACATGCCTTCTCATCTGTAGGAGAGCCCATTTTTCTATGGATGTTGGGGAAATTTGTTTTAAAAATTATTCAGAGAAAGTTTAATTTTAAAAGATCAATTCCTGCCCGAGCACGGTGGCTCACATCTGTAACCCCAGCACTTTGGGAATCCGAGGCGGGAGGATCACAAGCACAGCAGTTTCAGACCAGCCTAGGCAACATAGGGAGACCTTGTCTCTACAAAAAATAAAAAATTAGCCGGCCATGGTGGCAAGTGCTTGTAGTCTCAGCTACTCAGGTGGCTGAGGTGGGAGGATCTCTTGAGCCCAGGGAGTTGGAAGCTGCAGTGAGCTGTGATCATGCCACTGCAGTCCAGCCTGAGCCACAGAGCAAGACCTTATTTCAAAAAAAAACAAAACAACAACAACAAAAACAAAATCCCCCCCCAAAAAAGATCAGTTCCTGGACCCAGCAATCATAAGAAAACATTGTCTGGATAATCACCATCATTTGCAGTGTACCTTGGAATGTATTTCTGTGTGCCTATTTTAATGTAGATGATTTTTCTGGGTTGAAGGGTTGTAATAACTGAAGTTAAATAATGTGACACCAGAAGGATCTGTGGGAATTGTTCGTCCCCATCCCATGCTGAGGTGACTCTGGAATGGATTCAAAATACCATCGTCTTCATCTTATTCTGCTGCCTATCTGATTTTCACATCTATAAAGGAAGCTGAAGCTTAATCCAGGGAGGGAATTATAAAGCTCTTTTCCGTATAGCCTCGGTTGGACTGCATACTGCTTGAGCCAAACAAATAGAGATACAACCAAACAAGAGTTGAGAGTTAGAATAAAGTTTGGGTGAAAGAAGCCATAATACATCAAGGCATTAAATGTGCTGGGTTTTCCCAGCATCTATTACCAAAATATATATCCTTCAACAGAAAAATATAAGGGATACGCATAGATTCTCCTAAATCTTGCCTGAGTAGAGTTTTGATTCTGTAAAGACATCAGAGGCTAAAAAAACTCAGTTATTGTAAAGAATTAAACAATATTGAATCAATACTATGATCAAACCTCATTCATTGATCAAATTAATGGAAATAATAATTCTTGAATTCAAATTTCATGTCTACCAATTGCTTTGCTTTCCATTTTTAAGTTTGAAGTTGCTAACTACTAGCTTGGATAAGAACCATTATCTCTCTGAATCTCAAGTTTTTCCTCAGAAAACAGGGTTAGTATAGTGAGGAAGTACACAGGCTCCAGAGTCAGCCTGTAAGCAAAGCCCAGGCCCAGCCCTTCACTTGAGCTCTTTAACCTGAAGCAAATTTGCCTGTGACTCAGTGTCCTCATGTATCGAGCAATGACCACCATAAAACTGCATCCTGCTGCTGTCATGGTTTCAGGTGAGTCAGTGAATGTGAAGCACTTAACACAATGCCTTCCACAAAGAAGTAATCAATAAATATTAGTTATTTAAAACAACCCTGAAGAGGTTTGTGAAAATCGATACGCAAGTACATTGAAAACAGAAAACCCACGTATGAAGACAAAGAGAATCTTTTTACCAATATGACTCTGAAAACTTACCTCCATTTTTAACAATTCCTTTTTCAATTATTATGTTTTTCCCTCATTTATCTCTTTTGCTAGTAGTTATTCCCTCTGTGTGTTTATCTGGCTCTTTAAGTCTTTTCTTTGTCTGTATTTGGCATAAAGAGGGGAAAAAGATGTCATAGAGTCAGTGTGATTATACTCATGTCAACCCATCCCCATGGCCAGCGTGTCCCCATCACAGCCACGTGGCACTGACAGATGCTGAGAAGGACTCACAAAGGCCTAATGACTTCATGCTGGCAATTAAGAATGCAGAAAAAAATGTAGATTTGAGGACAAATTTTTCTTTAAATTCTGTTTTAACATGTCATCTAAAATTCTGAGTGAAAGTCAGTTTAGATAGACTCATAAACTACCAGCAGACAATGATAATTTTTTAGTTATTACAGAAAGGAAGAGATTCCTATTAGTCCTTTCTTCAGTATATCTGCAAAAGTGGACTTTTTTTAAAAACTTTTTTCATCTTCTCAAGTTCAGGAGTAAATTATGCTCTGCAAGACGTTTACTAGAAGTTGGGGCGCATCTTCCAACGGGAATAATTTTATGATTAATGGCCAGCTTCCTAATATCCTGTTTAACCCACTGATTATCAAAAGCGTGCTGAGTTCTAAGAGCTCTGCAGAAGCTAGTCCCCCAGAATGCCAGAGCTACTCTGCTAACACAGAGCCAGGTGCTTCCTTTCTTCACTTCCCCTGGAGCACAGATTATGTACCCCTCTAGCTCCAGGTAGCTGGAGTAGCTGTCCCAAAGAGGCAGAAATCTCATCTCAGGGTAAGAAGAGTATGCTGATGACGCTAGAGACTGCCATGCTAAGGACACCAGGGAGCTAGAGGGCAGGTTTGGTATAAGCAAAGAATAGCCCAGGGCTTAGGATCTGTGGCCTGTGAAAAACACTTATTTCCAGAATAACTCCTTGAATGTCTCTTTTCTGTCCCACTAATGACCCTTGGGGCTGAACTGCCTACTTTCCCATTCCATTACCTTAATTTCTTGCTTCTCTTTGGGTTTCTCTCTCCTGGGTTCATGGACTAGAACAGCATCTCAAGTTCCCTTTTCCCTTGCCTTAGAAAACATACTCCCTTTTGAGAAGATGTGAGGGGTTTTATGCAGTGAAGAAAGAAAGCTGCCTAGAAATAGAAAGTGTCCTACTTACGCTTATCCTTCCCTCACCCATCCCCTGACCACTGTCACCACCCTGCACATCTGCACTTTCCTCACCTCTCCTGTCTACTCATCTCCTCTTGTTTTTGATCTTGGGAAGATAAGGTTCCTAAGGTATAACTTAAGATATGAAACTGACTCAACTGAGATTTCTACATTCATTTCAGAGGATAGTCCTTTTTTTTTTGCATTTGACCTGTTTTTTCTTCATCGTTTTTGAACTCATATTAGATTCAGGGGCACATATGCAGGTTTGTTACCTGGGTATATTGCATAATGCTGAGGTTTGGAGTACAAATGATCCCTTTACCTAGGTAGTGAGCATAATATCCAATAGTTTTTAACCTTTGCTCCCCTCTCTCTCTCTCCACTCTAGTAGTCCTCTGTTTTCATGTTTTCATTGCTGCCATCTTTATGTCACTGAGTACTCAAAGTTTAGCTCCCATTTATAAGTGACAACATGCAATAGTTGTTTTTTTTGTTCCTGGATTAATTAATTTCACTTAGGAAAATGGTCACCAGCTGCATCCATGTTGCTGCAAAGGACATGATTACATTCTGTTTTATAGCGTATATATATATGCCACATTTTCCTTATTCAGTCCGCTGCTGATAGGCACCTAGGTTGATTCTGTGTATTTGCTGTTGTTAATAGCACTGTGATGGACATACAAGTAAGTGCATATATCATCTTGGTAGAAAGATTTGTTTTGTTTTGGGGAATATACCCAGGAATAGGATTGCTGGGTCGAATGGTGTTTAAGAGGATAGTCTTAACTCTTGCATGCACATCTTGTCACCAGAATTGCAAGAGCTTCTAAGACCCTGGGCCTGGGTGAAGAGGATGGTCCTGGACGCAGAATCTGAGATGGAGCTGGAGGCATGTTGAGTAGACCAGCTCGGGGGTCAAGAAATTGTGGATCTTTTAAAAGAGAGTGTCAAACCCTAGAGCACATCACTCTTTTTATCCCTTGAAAATTGTCCTGCATAGCAGGAAGATCTGCAATAATGAAAGCCACAGGAAGGGAAGAGAAAATTCTCACATTTTTCCCTACATGGAAACCTTTATCCATACGTCTTCCATTTATTTTTTCATTTAAATCTATGTTGAAGTAGCATAGTTTAACTTTGTAGAAATCTTAACAATTTCCAAAATGATTTCCCATATAGTATTTCGTTTCAACCCCATAAGAGTTCTGGAAAGTGGGCAAAGTAGGTCTTAGAAGCCTTGTTTTATTGATGAAGAAGAAAAAGTCCAGAAAGATTGAGTTGCCAAACGTTGTAGAGTGTGTGGTACAGACCCAGGACTGGAATTCATGTATTCCTTCACTCTTTTTCCTTCCTATTAGAATACTTCTTCATAATTCTGGTTTTGACTTATGGGATTAGCAAAAGTGCAATAATGTGAATAAATCTAAATGTTTTATGTTTTAAAAATCTATACTATGCAACAGTTTACACTAAAGCAGGAATGTATTTTTCCTCAGTATTTCTTCTTTAACCTTGTAATATCACATTAAATTCTAGCTTTGTTCCAAGAATCAATCATAAATAATTTATGCATTTGAATTATTGGGAAAAGTGTTAATAGACTAAGAGTAAAGAGCAAAGCATCAGCTAATTTATGCCATTAGAATATGAATAGCAAACTTAAGGCCGTAAAAATTCCTGAGTTGAAAAGGATTTCAGTCAGAACACTGATTATCTTGAGAAGCCTGGTTGGTTTTTTTTTTTTTTTGTCTTTGTTGGAATTTAATTAAAATAAGCCCAATTAATGGAAATAAAGTTAGTCTTTTATTGTTAAAAAAAGGCTTCAGTTGTTGGAATAAGTCCCATGAAATGGAGATGGAGAGTAAATGTTGTTCAGAGGATGCTTATCTAGGTCTCATCATCTCCACCCTTACCTCCCATTCTTCTGGTTTGACATTTTGCCAATCATTAGTGTTCCACTGAGGCGGAAAAGAAGAAATACATGAAACAGCTCGGAGAGCTGCATATGTCACTGCGTCGACTGCTCTCAGTCAGTAAAAGCCGTCTAAAGGTATTTACCAATATAAAGCGTGGAGACGTGCCCAAAAAGGGAGACTATTCCTGTCCCAAATTATCAGGAAGTTTTGGAGTTATTTGCTGAATAAAACAGAATTACTGTCTTCTGAGGCAATCTTAATCACTATTTAAATAAGTATTTAAAAATAATCTTAAGAGCTGAATACGTTTCGGCTGAATGCCTCTCTTATTTTCTAAATGGCTTGTGTGGACTATAATCAGATGTTAAATATTTTAGTAAATTATATCTAACATGGAAATAATTACTAGTACTAATTCATAAAAACAAAATTATACTTATTGTCATTTATGATTACAAATGATTCATTTACCCACTGCATTACCCTGCAGGACAAATAAGAATTTTCAAAATAAAAAGAACTTGTTTTCTCAAAATGGTTTACCGCCCATTTAAAGGTTTTTAAATTCAGTCATTTCTGTGACGTAATTTTGCTACTTTGGATGGTGGTTTATGTTAATATTTTTATGATACCTTTTAAAGTACAGAAAACATAAAGATTAATATATACCTCTTTCCATTGTCCATAATTAATAAATATTAATATTTTATAATATTTGCTTCTAGTATCATTTTTTCCCTGAAAATAGAATATAGATAAAATTGAAGACTCTATGGCTGTGAATCTGGCATTTTTCAATCCCTTTTTAATCTTACATAAATATGTGTGTATAAGCAAAACATAGTATATTTTTATTTATATAAATGAAATCACACTACATATTTCTCTGTAACTTTCTTTTCATACTATTTGAGATATTAGTTCTTGGAGATACGCATGTATTTGCATGTGTTTGTGTGGGTGTGTATTTGGGATGAAGGAGTTCATTCTTTTACAGGGAAACCCTGGAGCAAAACTATGGGGGAATTTAGAAAGTAGTACTTCCCCCAGACAACTGACAAGAGCAAGATCACTGAGATAGGAATTATTACCATCAAAGCAGGACACAAAATGTGGACCACAATGCTGGGAGTGGATGCTCAGTTGGAAATAGGTTTATAACACTGGAAAAAATCCACACCGAGACAATGGATCACTCAGCAAGGCTAGTTTACTTCCTGCAGGAAGGGTGCAACTTGCCAGCAGTCTTGCCATAAAAGCACACCTGGATAAGGGAGACGGGGACATTTATAACTTTCATAACCTGACACAATGGCCCTACTACTGTGTCTAGTTTCCATCGGCTGGAATAGGACCTCACATTCTATGCTTGACCCAATTGGCTAAAAACTTGGAAATTTCCTGAATAGATAAGGAGAAAGAAGACAAGGAAAAAGAGGAAGCTAGTCAGTAGAAAGTCAGGAGAAGGTCAGGAGGGTTTCCAAGTAAGGAATGGCATGCACCAGGGTTTGGAGCTTGCCCAGTTCTGTTCAGACATGCTGGAGTGAGTCAAGGTAGCTGATTTAAGACGTAGCTGATTTAGAGAATATATATACATGGGTATATATTTATGCTAATAGCAAATAATGGCCATAAAGCAAGAGATTGTAACTCCTTATAATGTAGTCTAAGATATAAACTTTGAAGAACTTTCCTATCTCTCACACTCAGTGAGTCCATTATTCCACGAACAATGCATAAATACACTTAGTAGAGACTCAGAGAGTGAAAGATACATCCCACTCACTATTAAGAAATTAATAACCTAAATGCTATGGTGGGAATTACGTCTCTAGTATGAATTAATCCTTGATAATTCATTTAAGTCAGAATATTATTGTATCCATTTTTCAAATTTTAAAATATCATTCAGATAGCATACATTTTACCTAGATTTTATACTTGTAAATCTTAGGTAGATAAGCAACCTGTGAAATATAATTTCAAAACCACTAAAAGCTTAACTACCATGATCTGATTACCCAGCAACTGTGTCTTAAGCATATATCTACCCACCCTGTCTATAAAAGTTTCATGTTAGCAAGATAGGCCTACAGTGGGAGAATTGTGAAAGATACATTAATGATATTTTAAGTATAAGCACTCTTCAAGTGCTTGTATTAAGAGCTAATAATTTCCTCTAGCTAGAATATTAAGTATCTGGAAAATCAAGCCAACAAAAACTCAATACATTCACAAATTTATGTAACATAATATTCCTAGTCATGTATAATTTACTTCTACTCTTTTGTTGCATAATACTGACTTTTGTATTTTGATTGGTATCGATATGTACTGTGAATTTCATAGTATGTATGTGTGGACAAATATTCACATAGAAGTTTCTTATTTTTATTTTGCATAATTTATATTGCATTAAAAGTGCGTGTATAGCATACTAGCCTTAAGTCAAGTCAAAATATTGATTTTTATCATAGATGATCATAGTAGCTAATGTTTATTCATTGCTTATAAGCCAGGCATTGTTTTAGGGTTTTTTTTTTTTTTTTTTTAACACATTGCTTCTAATTATCTCCAAAACCCTGCCCAATAGATAGTATTGATCCTACTTTACAGGTGAGAAAATTGAGGCCTAATAATATTTAACCTGTATCCAAGGGGATACAGCATTCTTATACAGGTAAGATCTGAACCTACATTCATTAGACTGCAAAGATAGCCCTTTCTATCGCACCATATTACTTCTTAGGAGCATGCAAAAGCTTAATAGACTACTAGTAACTATGAAATGCACTTTCAGCTGGATTGTCTGAGCTGAAGCACCAACTTACTAGTTATGTGGGCTTGGACGTGTTGCTTAGCCTCTCCTTGTCTCAGTCTCTTTCTAGAGCTGTTTATAAAGATTAAATAAGTTAATATTTTTTAAATGCTTAGAAAAGTGCCTGGCACATAGTAAGTATTCAGCAAATGTCAATTATTAGTAATACTAGCAAATGTTTTTCTCAATCTTCAATATTCTTGGAGTCATCAAGAATGTTTTAGGTTGCTGAATGTGTAAAGAATAAATAAATGCCCACGTATATTGTATAGAAAATAAGGATTGATAATAATCTTTATTAGCTCAGAAGAGGAACTACAAAAAGGGAGGATCCAGTAAATACAGTTAAAAAGATCTATAAAATAGGAAACACTTTATTGGAAAACTTAATTTTCCAAACCAACAGGAAAGAATCCATCTGAGCAACCAGATTACTTTATTGGTAGTGAACTACTCATTAAGATACACTGAAAGAAAGAAATATTATAGCTCCAGCTTGTGTATTATAAAATGCAATAAAAATGTGCTGTTTCCCAGCACTTTGGGAGGCTGAGGAGGGTGATCACTCGAGGCCAGGAGTTTGAGACCAGCGTGGCCAACATGGCAAAATCATGTATTTTTGTATTTTTCAACTAAAAAAATTCAAAAATTGGCTAGGTGTTGTGGTACACACCTGTGGTCCCAGCTACTCAGGAGGCTGTGGCTGGAGAATCGCTTGATCCTGGGAGGTGGAGGTTGCGGTGAGCTGAGATCGCACCATTACACTCCAGCCTGGGCGACAGAGCAAGACTCTATTACAAAAAAAAAAAAAAAAAACGCTATAGAATTATATTTTTCCCTTTGTGTCTGTTAAGCCTAAGTAGATGGATAGCTTTCTGATGTCTGTAACTTAAGTTTTCTTTATTTGTTCACATGAATACTCCCTATGTTCTCTTTTACATAGTGGGGATTTGGTTTATAGTTACTGACTGGGGTCTTCTGCTCCTATAAAGCGTGGAACATCAAAAATGAGTTTGATCCAAGAATCATTCTGTAAGGGGTGGAAGGGGAACCACTTTGGTTTCTAGAATCTTGATTGTATTTGTCAAGTGGGTGATACTAAGTCCTCAGAGATCTCAAAACTGGAGAAATTTTTAATTTGTCCATTTCTATGTCTTCTGCAGGTCCTAATATAATGCCTTGCACAGAATGGCTAATGATTGCTAAATTGAATCATAGTTTACCCTTTCAAATATTCTAAAGAAGATAATCTTCCTGATTCCTGTTCTCTGCTTCAAAATGATTCTATTTAGTTTTACAGATATGATGTATTGCATTTGGCCTCTAGAGAAATGGAAGCTAGTCTTGGCTCCACTACTACAGAAACCAGGTAATCTTGGACAGGTCTCTTGGGCTGTGGGCCCTCATTGTTCTCTTCTATTTTATTGTGTTGTATTCCTTGGGCATATTGGAGCAGAGTAAGATCACTTAAGCTTTATACATTTGAAATTCCTAAAAGCAAAACAGAATAAAAACCCAGTAGTTTCTGAAGTCATAGATTAGAAGAATTGTGTGAATCACTTTGGTTAACTGAGCAGCTCATTGTAGAACCTGGGTACTTTTTAATCAAATGCACCAGGTTAATCTTATGATAAGGCAAGTTTGGGACGTTTAGTCGTGGATGTAGAAGACACCTGATTTGTATTCAGGGCCTAGTAGCCTTTTTAGTCTTAAATTCAATCTTATTATTATTACATAGTACATTCCTTCTATCTTCCCTTCAGGGTTCTGCTTTTTAGCTTCCAACATTTTGTGAATTCTTGACTGTCTTCTGTCTTTCAAGCTGTAGAGGCCACACTTGGCCACAACATCACTTTTAAAAGATTGTGTTGCCATTTTTGAATCAAAATCCCTCACCTACTCCTTGGTACCTGGTAGATGAGGAAAGGAAACAAAAGAAAACGTAGCTTTCCTTCTTTTTGAGTTTCCTTTGGTTTCTCCTTTCCTCGTTTTCTTTCTAACACAAATAATATTGATTAGAGCTTTGCTTCTTAAATTAAGGTCTGTGAATAGCCTGCAGTCGTGGTCCCTAGGTCATGGAATCTTAATCTGTAAGATTAATCTGTAGCTGGGTCTCCAGGTGATTCTGTGCATATAAAACTTGAAGTAGCGGCAATCAGAGGCTGTAGGTGGCAGTGCTCACACTCCTCACCGCTATCCAAAAAGAACCCTGAAGCTCATGACCTATGTTTAGCCATAGTTTTATATTCACAAGTGACCAGCACATTCATAAACCCCATAATACGTTGATTTTTGTCTACTTTGGAGTGCATGATTTTACAGGACTGAGCAGCTTGTCATTCTGATTTAAGTGGGGGTGGAGATATGCTTATTTAAACCCATGAAAAGAGCTCATGCTTTTATATGCTCTTGGTAATATCTGGAAATAATTGTCACTTCAAGCTTCAGTCTGTACTTCTCCAAAGTATGTTTTATTTCCTTGATTTACATGTGAAAATATGGAACATTTACAAGTGTATCATTTTGTGCCTAAAAATAGATTCATTGCTTTTTGAATAACAAACAGATTTATGTTAGTATTGAGAGTATTTCTTTGCCACATTTTACTTTGCTTTAGTAACTTTCCAAGGTAAAGAAAGAGCTATAAAATGCTTTTCCCTGTTGAGATATTAATTTCTTTTCATTTCAACGTTGAATGGCCAGAATTGAGCAAAAGCTCCAGAATTTTTTATAGTACTAAAATTCAGGTTAAACTGGACAGCTACCCCAGTCTTCTTTTATAAAACAAGCTTAATGAACTTTTATATGTTTAGAAACCACACATTAAATTTATAGCCCAGAATCATAAGTTTAACCTGGAGTCCTTAAACATGTTGAAAGCTCCCTTTGTTTATTACTAATTTTTTCCCTGGATACCACCTCCCACCCGGGCCACAGTCCTTCAGTCTGTGGCTCCCTCGCTCCCCTGCTGCAGTAGAGGCACAGGGCTCTTTGAAAGGCTATAGGATGACAACTTTAAATTTTAACGTTGGAGCTATTGGGAAACTGGAAAACACAAATCAAATTTGTAAAAATGTAGAAAGGGAGTGGCAGGAGAATACTTGGAGTTTTAGCCTTCCATCCCTAGGAAGTAAAGATTGCCAGATAAATTGCAGGAATTGCAGTTAAATTGCCACCAAAACACTTTAAATCATATCAACTCTCAGTATAATATGCCTAAAAATCTTTCTGAGCAAATTCCTGGGTCTTATCTCCCAAGAGTCTGAGTGATTCACTAGCTCTAAAGTGAATCTGAGGGTATTGCCATGGTAACAGGCTGATGAAGATGGTTTAGTGGACCACATTTTGAGAAATACCTGTTTAAATTGTTTAGAATTAATCTAACTCTTTATTAAGACTTACCCAGAAAGTCGTGAATCCTATTTCAAAACTTTATAAGACTGACTTAGAAAACAAACTACCTACTTTCCCAAAATTTCAGACAAAATTTACCAAAATATTACAAGCAATTGCTTTGCTTTTAGGATACCCTCTTGCAGCTCATTTCTTATCCTTTATTTTTAACTTTTATTTTAAGTACAGGTGTACATGGGCAGGTTTATCATATAGATGAATTGTGTGTCATAGGGGTTTGATATATAGATTATTTTGTCACCCCAGTAATAAGCATAGTGCTGGAGAGGTAGTTTTTCTATCCTTTCCCTCTTCCACCCTCCCCCTTCAAGTAGACTTTGGTGTCTGTTATTCCTTTCTTTGTGTCCTATGTACTCAGTGTGTAACTCCCACTTATTAGTGAGAACATGCAGTACTTTTTTTGTTCCTGTGTTAGTTTGCTTAGAATAATGGCCTCCAGCTCCATCTATGTTGCTGCAAAGGACATGATCTCATCATTTCTCATTCTTTCAATTTGGACTTTTAAAATAATATGCAGTGACATAATTCTCAATATATATTTTATTATATTTCTACTTAAAGTGTAAGACACTTGATGAAGGTTAAGAGATGGAGGAGACCAAGAGCTCAGAGACCCTTCAGAGAAAGAACAGAAAGTTGAAGAGGTCATACTTCCTATAACCTAAGGAAGAAGTCTTGGTAATTGAAGGAATGCCAGCAGAGAGTTCCCCTGGCAGGTGGTCATCTCAGTGGGTAGATAGAATCACTGTCACAGATTTGGGTGAGCACTAGGGATCCACTCTGGGTATTTGGATTTATGAGCGAGTCTGTTGTTTCTTGATGATTAGGAGTTCTATGGGACTTCATTCTTTGAGCATATGGAGTACTGAGTAGGTTCACAGCCTCAGGCCTGGGATGGAATTGGCTAAGACTGGGGTACAAGGCAGACTTTGGCCAAAATAATTAGCCCAGAGTCCAGTTCTCAAAATAAGAATAAAAGTTGAAATAAAGAAATAACTTTTAAGAATAAAGACAATGCTGACTGTGTGTATCAGTTTTCTAGGGCTGCCCTAACAGCATACAATGAACTGAGTGGTATAAGTAGCAGAAACTGATTACCTCACAGTTTGGAAGCTGGAAGTCTGAGCTCAAAGTGTCCGCAGGACTATGCTTCGTCTGAAGGCACCAGGGAAGGATCGGTCCTGGGCTTCTCTCCTAGCTTCTGGTAGTCCCTTGGCTTGTGGGAGTATTATAACTCCAGCCTACACATGGTACTCTCCCTGTGTCCAAACTATCCATTTTTATTAAGATATTAGTCATGTTGAATTTAGCAGTGCACCAACAAGTATGAAACATCTGAATGTGACCGGTGATGTCCGATGGCTTCGTTTCTACTCTCATACCCACAGCCCCATCCAGGCAGGTAAAGAAGAAAGAAAGATTCTTTTCAGATTGTCAGATAAAAATACAGGAATCCCAGCTAAGTTGTAATTTCAAATAAACAACAAATATTCTTTTTAGTATACATATTTTTCAAGTATTACACAGGAAATGCTTACACTAAAACATTTTATTTATGTTATTTTATTTATCTGAAATTCAAAAATTCAAATTACACTGGATATTCTGTGTGTTTGTAAAATTATTTTCTGAATCTGTAGCACCTATCTTGATATCATGTCACTTATGTCTTCAGCTGTAAAAGAAGAATTTAACTCTAGTTAACCCTAGGCTATGGGCTACAGGACATGTTTAGCAGATATTTTTTTGGTGGTGTGAGGACTGCCGCATCATCTAGGTGGCTGCCTAACAGGTAAAGGCCCTGACACATCAGCCAGGACCCTACCTGCCCTCCACTCTCCCCAAGGGCCTAAAGAGACAACAGTGGAGGTGTTCGTCAAATATTAATTTTGATCTTGAATATTTTTGTAACATATTTAACTGGGTTTTGATCTATGTGGCTTAAGAGAGAAGACAGGTGATAGGGAGCTTTATTCCACTGGCAGCCATGGCTAAGCTATCTTGCCCATTTTCATGCGAGATAAGGGAAGTTATCCTTTTTGGTTCTTTTGTTCTACCTGATCCTAGCACTACAGTATTGGTTTGATGAATTTGAAAATACTATGTGTTGCATCATGATAGAGGACGTGATCATTAGATAATTATTAACAAATTGTCAAAAGATGTAGAGGGCTAAGTGAGGGAACAACCCCCAGGCCTAATTATTTGAATATACAATAGATGATCACTTTCCTGGGAGTCAGGTCCTTTCATTATGATTATTTTGCATTTCAGACTTTGTAGTTTTTAGACATGTTCATTTCAGTGCCTCAGGATGCAATTTCGTTCTTTCATTTTCCATGTGGTAGTACTTTACTTATTTGAACTATGTTAGCATAATGTTTTAGCCTTTATGACATTCTGAATTTTGATTTGTTCATGTGAGGCATCTGCTTGAGCACACTTTGCTCTTAATGGTGGGCGGTAATTCAAGCCTCCTCTAAAGGCTTCTGGCACCAGACTAGGAGGTTGTTTTCCTTGAATGAGAGTGTTGTTCCTTGGGAGGCAAATGTTATACAATTTAATGGGAACTGCCTTGCTGGCATTTTTTGTTTTGCAGACAAAGAAGATAATGTTTAGAGTCAGCACTGTGGGCTCCTCACACTTGAGTTTGGTGAGGAAAGTCAGACTCTGGGGATTCAAAAACCTAATTCCTCTTTAATTAAAGATGACGCCATTAAATAAAGTAGAAGTATGAGATCAAAATAACAAATGTCTGAAAGTGGGAAGCTTTACCACCAATGCCTTTTAGAATTCAATATCTCTAATATACATAAAAATTTTCCATTAGTACAACTTTTTGACTCTTTTCCAATGGCAAGAATGGAGTTCTTTGGAAGTAAATTCAAGCACAAGCATCAAGAGCTCTTTACTGTAAAATTTGATTTCCCCCTTCTTTTCTACAAGGAGGAAGATGGTACCATTGATCTTTTGTCACTCTCTTCCTCTGTCCAAATCCCCTTCCCCTGGCTGATGATGAATCAAATTCAAGAACTCTAATAGTTATTCTAACTTGTTAAAAAAAATACTCTTCTCAGCCAAGGAAACTCAGAATCGGGTCCTCCAGGCATTTAGCAAACAGCCATGGAACACCCATGTGCTTCTAGTCTGCAGATCAGCAAATCCAGTACTTGGGCTTCTTATTCCTAAATATTTCTTTGGTGTCCTTTAGTTGCTTATAAGTGGGAAATCAGCATGCGTTTTAGGCAATGGTGAACTGTCACCTTCTGACAAGATTTATCCATTTTAGTAGCTTCTCATTTTTCCTCAGAGGAGTTAAATAACACTTTAACTAGGTTCTGTAACATTTCATGATTATTTCATATTCGCAGCATGACAACAGTGGGCATAAATTCTTTATGAAATTAATCTCAGTGACAAATTGACATTATAGTCCCCTGTGTCTCTCCTTCTATGGGGTGGAAGTTTTGGGAAATATTAAGTCAGTCAAAAATATACTTTTCTTGTAACAAATTTATACGAACCATATGTTATGCTTTTTCCTTGCTATTTTTATTTTATGGCAGCAGTTTTAACTAATGGCTAACAAAGATTAAAAATACATCAGTAAATTACATTCTGACTCCCAAATAATTATTTAAAAAGCAACAAATTATATTCCTTTGCCTGACATGTTAGAGAGTAAAAGCAATTATGCTGCGGTTATGCTGGTAGGTTTGTGTTATCCAAACACAAGTATGTCTAGCTCTTTGTACTTAACATATCTTAAATGCAATCATTATCAAAAGATTCCTTTGAATATATTATCTGATTTAATAACTTTTCTACTTAATATCTTAGTACGTTGCATGAAACAATGTATGTACCAAATTTATGAGTTACCTCGTGGGTAGGAGCCATGTCTTAATCCACGTTTGAGTATCTATTCCCTAGCCCAGTATAAGGATCGCTATAGACACTCTAATGTCTATAGACATTAGACACTCTAATGGTGAGTGGGTGTCTATAATGGTGAGTGTCTATAATGTCTATAGACACTCTAATGGTGAGTGGGTGGGTGGGTGCATGGATGGGTGGATGGATGGAAGGAAGGGAGAGAGGGAGGAAAAGAAAGGTAGAGGATGGGAGAAAGGGGAAGAACAGATGAATGGGTGGGCTTTTTGGTACTCAGAATTCATTTTCCCTAGAAATTATGAAATAAATACCTTGACTAGGTGTTAGACTACTAAAATGCAACTATTTTTTAACTTCATATGATTTACCTGTGAATGTTGTTCATATGATAGAAAGACACATAGTAATGGCCTTTCAGCTTCTTTATTATTTAAAACTAGTTTAAAATTATTCAGTCAAAAAGAACCAATACTTTTTATTAAAAGAGTAATATTACTGAAGCTCATTATTTCTATTAATGCACTGACATAATATTTCATTAGTGGTCAGGCAGCCATGACACACCATATATTACCCATTAGGGGGTTAGGGAGCAGAGGACTTGAGTTTCAAAGAATGAATTGGCCATGAGAAACATTCAGCCAGGGTGCAGCTGGAGTCTGTGCCATGGTGCCTGATCAGTGCTCCATGGCCCACTTAACCAGGATGATGTCAGGCACTAGGATGAACAGATGTCACCAAGGCCATAGAGGGAGAGGCTCAGGGGTTATTTTGCAGCCACATGAAGCATCTTTTGTGTAGAACGAAACTCTCTCTCAGGTTAGTGCCAGTTGATAATATTTAATGTTCTCTCTACTTCACACAACAGTTATGATAGTAAAAGTGTTAAAGAGGTCCTCGCCGGGCACAGTGGCTCATGCCTGTAATCCCAGCACTTTGGGAGGCCAAGGCAGGTGGATCACCTGAGGTCAGGAGTTCGAGACTAGTCTGGCCAACACAATGAAACCCATCTCCACTAAAAATACAAAAATTAGCCAGGCATGATGGTGGGTGCCTGTAATCCCAGCTACTCAGGAGGCTGAGGCAGGAGAATCACTTGAACCCAGAGGATGGAGGTTGCAGTGAGCCAAGATTGCACCACTTCACTTCACTCCAGCCTGGGCAAAAGAGCAAGACTCCATCTCAAAAAAAAAAAAAAAAAGGTCCTCACCAAAGGGGACATGATGTTACAAGTTAATTTCTGCTCTAAACAAGAAAATGCTGAGTACTACACAGAGTGGAGAATGTGCTTCCTTTAGAACTGCAAAGACAGCATTCATAGGGGGACTGGTTCCAAGCTGGTGCTTCGATGTTCTTGAGGCCTTAAAAATCCAGTCCAGTCTTTGGAACTGTAAATAAACCAAGTGCTGTGTAAATTAAGCCACAACAGGACTGAAACACTTTGTAAATTTGAATTCTTATAACCTGAATAGGCTTCTTTCAGGCTGGAACTGTATTCATGTTTGTAGACAGTCTACAAAGTAGAGACTAGATTACATGGGAAAGCAAATGGTCTTCAAGGACATCATCTACTTTCATATGCCTGTGGCAACCTCTGATTCATTCTCAGACCTGTTGTGATACTGTAAATAGCACTTTAAGTTATAAGACATCCTGTATTCACTCAATATTTATAGAGTGCTTACCATGTCAGACATTGTTCTAGATACATAGAGTGGACCAAACAGTTAAAAATCATTGTCCTCAAAGAGTTTACCTTCCAATAGGAATGCTGTTTGGAATACTACATTAGATGCCAACTATTTAGCACGAGCATAGTCTTTCATGAACTTCAAATCAATTTGATGGAGGCTCATCAGGGTATCAACAGAGATGGGTCCATCACAGCCCTGGCCTCTAGGAATTCACAGTCTAGTAAGGTAAATAGATACATGTGATCAAGCAGTCAAGAGTTAAAATATAGTCAGGCAGTAATATAGGTGGGTATTGATATGATACGGAATACAGTGTGACTAACTGCAGGGAGAGGAAGGATCAGGAACAGAGGTTGTTAGGCTGATGGTGGTCAGGAAGGCTTCTAATAAGTGACTCTGTCTGGCGAATTCATAATTATTTTTTAAAACACTGAGAATTTGATGTTTAAAGGTGAAGGTAGTGAAGTAGAAGTAGTATTTATGCTGGTGCTCATATTCATTTAATTTTTAGTACTTGAATATTTTACCAGTTCTCTTTGAGTCTTGACACAAATGAAGAATAGAGTTGATCGATAGGGAGACTCTTAGCGTAATGCCGTAACATCCAAGATAAAAGTTAACATAATAGAAACATTTATTTCTAAGAGCTCTATCTCTAGTATTGCAAGGCAGTCAAATTGTGAAATTAGCTGTTAGAGCTGATAAAGATTTTACATTCCTTTAGTTGACCACAGCTTTGTTTGAGGTTTCTGTGTATTTTCTAAAGGTTTGTATGTATGGCTAATTAACCTCTCAAATGAATTCTTTTTAAGGTAATAAGAGCAATGAAATTATGGCGTCTCTATCTGTACAAATTTTCATGTGTTCCCTCATGTGGTTGGATCCATGGAGTACTGGATTACTGGGAAGCATGTTCTCAGAGTTAGATGTTCTTGAAGCCTTGGAAATTCAACCCAGTCTTTGGAACTGTAAATAAACCAGTGCTGTATAAATTAAACCATAACAGGACTGAAACACTTTGTGAATTTGGATTCTTATAACCTAAATAGGCTTATTTAAGGCTGGAACTATATTCATGTTTGTAGACAGTGCATGAAGTAGACTGATGTAACCAGGATGATGTCAGGCACTGGGATGAACAGATGTCACTGCAGCCATAGTGGTAGAGGCTTAGGGGTTATTTTGCAGCCACATGAAGCATCTTTTTTGTAGAATGAAACTATCTCTCTGGTTGGTGCCAATTGATAATGATATTTCTGTTCTCTCTACTTCACACAATTAATATGACGGTAAAGGTGTTAAAGAGTTCCTCACCGTTCGGGCACAGTGGCTCATGCCTGTAATCCGCTCCCAATGCAAACTTTCCTAGCATTTCTGGAAATATATCACTCTTAGCTAACATTTCTACAATGTTATACTAAGTCCTTGACACTGTTATAAGCACTTTCAATTATTAACTCATTAAATTCTCACAACCCAATGAGGCATGACCTACTATTATCTCTGTTTCACAGAAGGGAAAGCTGAGGTATAAAGAGGTTCAGCCACTTTCCCACTTTCTAGCCACAGCTAGAAAATATCAGAGCCAGGATTCAAACTCAAGCAGTCTGGCTAGAGTGGTATTCTTATCTACTGTAGTAAACTATTTCTGAAATACAGAAGGAGCACTCTTATCTTAAGGTTATTTTGAGAACTTTAAATATTAGAAATTACATGTAACCATCTATCAGATGTTTGGTATATGTTTGCATACTAAGTATAAATTCCATATCCAATGATAAGGTCACCATAGCTTTTGAATCCCTTTTGCCTCACACATAACCACTGACTCCAGACCCCTTTCACTGATGATATTGGCTAACACGATTTAAGTTCACTAAATTCTGAGATACTTCACCAAATGCCTAGGCTTTTGTTTCCTTCTTAAACTATGTTTTAATCTTCCTAAGTCCTAGCTCTTTAACTTTTGCTGACGCTAGGAGCTGTTCATTCATTTATTCAGAAAGTCAGTCAGCAAATGTTTATTGACTACCTCTGTGCCAGGCACTACTCTAAAAGCAGAAGTTACCAGATTGTACCACACAGACATAAAATTCATTAAAACCAAGTCAACTTATAAATATGATATTTCCAAATTGTGGTAAGGAAACAGCAGGTTGCTGCAGTAAAGAATAACTAATGAAGAACTCTTTAGATGCGCATCAGGGATTTTTGGAGAAGGTAACATGAGCTGAGAGTTCCAGGATGAGAAGGAGCTAGTCATGTCAATTGCCTGGGTAAGAAGCTTCCAGATAAAAGTATAAACTTCCTAGTGGGCAAGAGCTTAGCACATTCAAGAAACTCACAGAAGACTGATATGGCTAGTGTAGTGAGGGGGAAGGTAGCTGGAGGTGAAATGAAGTCAGTGATACAGATTGTATTGGGCTTTGTGAGCTATAATAAGGAGTTTTCAGTGCATGGAAGTTTACCAAAGAGTTTTAGGCAGGAGATTGATGTAGACATTTTGATATTGGATGATCACTTCAGCTGCTTGTGGGAGACTGAATTAAAGAGGAATAAAAGCAAAAGGAGGAAGATCACTTAGAAGTCTGCTGCCCTGATTCACATTAGGGATGATGGGGCTCAGACCAGGAGGTCTATGGATGGGTATAGGAAAAAGGGACAGAGTGAAGACATGTTTTGCAAGTGTAGCTGAAGGGTACACTTCTGATGGGTCTCATGAGAAGGTTGAGGGGGAAAGGAAGAAGCAGCTGGTGCTGGGCAACTGAATGGCTGGGGAATGCTTTGCCTGTGTTGAAAGAAAGAGGGAGGTCAAAGTGGGAAACATTTGGGGGCAAAAGCAAGAGATTAGATCTGGACATGTTGTGTTTAAGTTGCCTCTGAGACATCCAAGTAGAAAGGTTAAGTAAGCAGAGTGAAGCATGCCAGACATAGAGAACAGGTACTACCTAAAGCTCTGGAAATTGATCTACTCACCCAGGGGCTGAGTGTGAAGATAAATGAGCAAAAGGGCTGGAGATCACACTATGGGAAATGGGCAACATTTAGAAAAAAAGTCAATGCTCTCTGTTCTGTTGAGCAGAACTGCTCTTCCTCTGCCACTTACCAGAAAGGGATTATAGCCAGAACCATTTGTCTTGCTTTTTTCCTGTGGCAGCATATGGCAGAATGCCACCTGGATTTTATAGGTGAAAAGAAATTCATTCCATTGCTTCTTCCATTCTCCTCTCTCTAGAGTCCCTTTCTCTGGACTTGACTTCTGAGCAGGGCCTCCTAAAACATCATTCCATGATATAGACCCTCAACAATGGCAACAAAATACTTGGATGGGTTATGTTTTCCCTGCAGGGCACAGAACCATCTCACCCATGTGCAGAGAAGGATAGGAAATCCATATTCCTACACTACATTCTTCTTTTTTTAAGAACACTAAATTTTGTTGCACAGAAAAAATCTAGCTAATTGCTCCTGCAAAAATACATTCCATGAAAAGCTGGTGTGTGAGCATACAGTGCTTAGCAGGCAGAGCTGGAAATGGCGAAGATGCCTGTCAGAAGTACTCTAAAAGTATACTCCCTGGTTCCTGCTCCATCCTGGTAAGCCAGGCCCTTTAGAATGCAACCTTTACTAATTCCATTAATTAACAAAGAGCACGTACTAACCACTTTAAAAATGCTTAACATAAAATAAAAATGAGTTGAGAATATGCCCAAGCAGTTCATGGGAAATATAGATTAATGGCAAATAGATGGGAAAGGTGGTCTCACTAGTAATTAAGGCATCTGTTTTAATCTATCAAAATGGCAAATGTTTTAAAACTTACATGGTAAGCAAATCAACAGTGTTAAAGGTGTGAGTGTTCATGACTTCTCACCCTGCATTTGCAATATTTTCATGCTCCATTTCTCCCTCTTCCCTGCAAGTCCAGCAGAAAAGAGAATGAAAAAAGGCTAAGCAGAATGATAGAATCAAGGGATTGGGTGTCAGGGTAGCGTTAGAGAGGAAGTCACGTGGGTCTCAAGAAAGAGGAAACCTTGCTGGCTGAGCTAGAGGAGAGCCCTAGTCTTAGTGAAAAGTACTACTTAGTAAGAGTTAACATATGAGAGGATCAGTGCAAAGGAGTTTTGGAGAGAGATAAAGGCAATTTTGAGGGGTGTTAGTAGCAGATTATAAATTGGACTAAATTCTAAAATGTTTTAGAAATGCAAATAATAAAATTTCTTGTTTAGATTTTGAACTATGCATTGCTAAATGCAACCCTCTGCAGAAGACTGACTTATTAGAAATATCTGATAATATGTTTGTGGCAGCTATATGGGAAACTCACTCACTGTTCATAGAAATGTAAGCTGGTGGGATATTTTTGGAAGATTGGTAATTTGACAAGATCTCTCAAAACTGAAAACATAGAATCCTTTGGCCTAGCAATTTTAGTGATTAGAATTTACTTATTAGATACAGAAATGTACACCAAGATCTATATAAGATGAAATTCCTTGCCACATTGTTTATAATAGTATAAAAGAGGTAGGAGGACTAGAAATCTAAATGTAACAAAAATCAGATTAAATAAATTATGGTAGATATAAACATTCAATAAAATACTAAGTGTCTATTAGAAAGTTTAAGGTAGAGCTGAATGTATTGACATCAAAAGATCACCAAGGTGTTACTAAATGAAAAAGGCAAGGTGCTTGACAGTGTACACAATATGTTCATTCCTGTATCTGCACATTCTGAAAAAGGATACGTGCCTATTAATGGTGGTTACCTTTGGAGACAAGCTCTGGAGTTTGAATGCAAGATTGAAAATCTTACTTTTCACTTTTACTTTTGTGTATTGTTTGGAGTATGCAGCCAGTGCATGTATTTCAAAGAAATGACACCCTGATATAAATGTTACTGGGAATTCTGCATGTTACATTCCCAACTATATATGTGTAAGCACTGGTTTGTTTTTAACAAGAGGATGATGTATCGGGTTTGTTAACGCTGTTGTTTTGCTTGCTTATCACTATCCATAAACCATGACAGAAAGACAATAACCTTCTGCATCCTCCACTGTTTTCTGTTAGCATGATTATTGCTCAATCCTGATGATTTCATATAGAGCAGTTTAAGTGTTTACACCTCTGTAAAGTGCATATGTGACACTCACTCCACTCTAACATAATGCATTCATGTGCCCAGTAAATATGCCTAACACTATTTGCTTTGGTTGTATAAATAAACACCTCCTTACTGGCATTGGAAAAACAGGCCACTGGCTATGAAAATGTGGGTCAGTATGCCAATTATACATAACTGGGAACTTCTCAAATGACTACACTGAACCAACAAAAGCAGCTGGTCTGACATTTTGGTGATGAAGCAGTAAGATTGAGAAAATGAGATCCAAAGTCTTCAGGACTTCAGCAGTATCCAAAGACTTTTGCACTTTGAACTTAAATTTCTGTGAAAAGTGAGATGTTGAGCTCACAGGTAGAATTCTGTCTTTTCAGCTCACACTTAGAAATGAGACAGATTGAGTTGAAGAACGTAGAGATGGAAACAAACTTTAAAAAAGAAATGAATAATATTTTGCTGTAAAATGAAGGCGCGTATGTTAATCTTTAGAATAATGAAACATTTTTTACAGTTAAAATATATATTCTACTTCCTTAGAGAATATTTTTCTACAACTTCTGGGATGGAGAAAGCTATGTATTATTTCCATACTACATGAACTGATATAAAAGCAGTATGTATGACTATATTTACTAATTATAAATCCCTGATTTTTATATGTATTGAATAGGACCTATATCCTAAAATAGTAACTAGCTAATTAGTTTTAGTTGATTACACCAAAGAGAGTTGATTAGAATCCCAAAAGTGTCCCCCAAATTACTTGAAGTAAGTAATAGAACACAGGGAAATACATTTTTCATGAGAAAGATTCCAAATCAATGATTTAAAAACTTTTGATATTAGACATTTAAAGTACTTTTTCCTTAACTATAACCAATCCTTCCATTTTGATATGAACATATAACTAAATGAAATTATATAATTAGGGCTGACGAGTTAAAATTACCATATAGTTTCAGGTATCTAATTTACTTTCTTTTTCTTTCTTCTTTTGGGTTAAAGAGCATGGGCTTTGGCATTAGAACAGTTTGAATCTCATTGCACTATTTTCCAGCTGAAGGAAGTTATACAACCTCTCTAATATTCAGTTTCCACATCTGTAAAAGTAGATGTTAAGCATAATTATTTCTTAGGCTTGTTGTGTAAAACAAATCAGACAAAATTTGTGTTCCATCAGTATTAGCTATTTAATAATTGAGATGATTTGGGTTGCAAGTAACAACAACAACAAAAACCTCAAACTGACTTAAATTATAAAGGGAATCTATTGGATCCTATAACCAGAAAATCCAGAGGTTATGGTTCAACTAAATGTCCCAAGAATCTAGTGTGCTTCTGTCCCTCCACCCGGCCTCCCCAATTATTAGCCTTCTAAGTTATCCCATTCTTAAACCCAAGATGGCTGCCACCTCCCACAGCTAGCTACACGTTTTCTCATTCTCACCCAGGAAGAGAGATTCAGCCCTGTGTTCCAGCATTCTCAACCAAGTCCCAAGATTCACCCTGATTGAAAGAGTTTAGGTCACATACCCAACACTGATTCAGTCAGTGTCGTCGGAGGGTTAGATTGGCTTGATCTTTATGCTATTTTCCACCCCTTGAGCTAGGGGGAAAGTCAGCTTCCTCACAACCACGTCAGTTATAAAGAGGAAACTGGGGACTGTTTGGATAGGGAAAGGTGGAAACACATGATAGGAAGGTTACCAATGCAGGTCACTACCTTGTTTATTTTATCCGGGCACTGTCAAGAGGGCTGTTTACTTCCCAGGCAGTTATCTGGAAGTTATCTGTGTCCTTGGGTGGGCACAGGGAGCACAGCCCAAAAACTCTAATTTTTTATTATTATTTTTTTAAACAGGGTCTTACTATTTTGCCAAGGCTAGAGTGCAGTGTCGCAATCTCAGCTCGCTGCAACCTCCTCCTCCCAGGTTCAAGCAATTCTGGTGCCTCATCCTCCCAAGTAGCTGGAATTACAAGTCCACCATGCCCAGCTAATTTTTTCGTATATTTAGTAAAGACAGGGTTTCACCATGTTGGCCAGGCTTGTCTCGAACTCCTGACCTCAGGTGATCTGCCCGCCACGGCCTCCCAAAGTGCTGGGATTACAGGCATGAGCCACCATGCCCAGCCTTCTTTAAAATTTCTGTTAGAAGCAGAACAATTTCAGCAGTCAGGGGGTCCTCACATGCCTGATGAATTGTATATTTTTCTGTAATTAATTAGATGAAGCTTCCACAGTGAATAACAAGTTACTAAGAAACATTTGACAGTCTTTTATAGTAGCAGTTTAATGCTATGTTAGGAGGAAGTTTTAAAAAATTAGAAGTGACACCTAATGTTATCTAATCATGTGATAGTCCTCAAGTTTTGGCAGTTTAGATCTTCTTTTTTACAAATGGTACGGAGAAGACTCATGAACTCCTGTTCACTTTGTTCTAGCGATATCTTTGGAATACTTAAACAATATCAGTTAACTGAATAAGCTAAGCATTTATTTGCATTGTATTTGCTTAGCTCCTGTAGTCAACTCTTGATAACTTCTGGGACTTACATTTTAACTATAGCAGATCCTGCTTTCACATTCATTAATTCAATAGATTTTATTTATGTATGGAAAACCCTTGTGAAACACCTTTCTCTATCACAGACTTTTTTACTGAGTAAATAAATTTAATACTTATCTTGTGGTACTGATATTTTAGAATTTTAATCTCACAAACAAGCATAAAAGCATATTTCAAAAGGAATTACAAATGTGTTTTTGATTTCTTGGCCTTTTTAAAAGCATTATTATTTGTGCTTCAGCCCACAACCCCTTTTACCCACTGTAAGTATAAATAGTGACACCCTTTGCTCACAAAATTGCACTCAGGTGAGAGCATTTCAATTAATGGACGAAGAGTTCTAAAGAGCTACAAAAATAAAGAGATCTCAATATTTATCCCTGAAAACCACTTCCAACAACTGTCCAGAACATTTCTTCTTTAAAGCACTTCCTTTATGAATGTATCTTGAAGTCTCAATTAGATACTAATCTGTCTTTCAAACCATGAAGTTTAGGTTTTTATCTATAATTAGACTGTCATTTTAGAAGTACAAAGGCAAAGTCTATTTCAATTTTACCATGGGATACTAAGCATTTCACATGTATTATCCTGTTTAATCTTCACAAAAATTCTGTTAGGTATGTGCTATTTTTATCCTCATTTTTAAGGGTGAGAACCCAAGCTACTGAGTGATGGATTTGAAGAGAAAAAAAAAAATCTACCAGAGCCTGGTTTCTTTTTTTTTTGGATGCATGAAGAAAATGTGGAAGTATTATAAATCAGCCTCCTTTACTACAGATGAAGAATTGAGGGTCGAAGAGGGTAAGTTATTTGCTTGAGGCAGTAAAGTTAGTTTTATGAAGGTGTTGGAAGAAAATCCCAAGCCTTGTGACGTAGCCTAATGTGTGGTCACTGGTGACTGCCTGTTTCTCAGAGATACCTGCAGTTAAAAAGGTTTTATCAGCAGTACTAGAGATTTATTTTGGTTAAACATAAACACTGTATAAATGTGTCCCTTAAATACATCACCTTCAGTTTTTTCATCTGTGAAATGGGGGAAGGAAAAGGGATGGTGATGAAAGTTAGGCTGATTTATCACTAATACGTCTTCCCTGATGTAGTTTGTCAGGTTTCTCTGTTTACTCTTTTCCTCTCCGTCCACTGAACTCTTTGGAAGAAAATCACTACACATAGCCCACCCTTGGGGCTGGGGAGTGGTGCTCTCTCTCCTTGAGAAGGAGCATCTTCATCAATTATTTTGAATTCTTCTGCACTATAGATTTGTCTGTTAGCCCCCATTTACATATTTATGTATTCAAATAATTTGTTTATATTGGTGTAGTATCATGGACATATATTTTATTCTTTGGGTTGTAATCCAATACTATGTTATTTATTTTGTTTCATGAAAACTTTTTAATAAATTCTCCAACCAGAATTTACAAAAATGGCAAATAATGAAAATAAATCACGATATTTCAGTGAAGGATACTTTGTGCCAGGCTCCATAAATAATTCCATGTTCATGCTTTAGTTATACCTGGAAGGAATAACTTCCTATTTGCACAAATGAGTGTATGAGATCCTATTCCATCCACAGTTGTGCACCAGTGACCATGAGATTGTTTGAATGTCTGAAGGGATAAAATACATGTGAGTTTTGTTTATACTCATGTAAATGAGAATGGCACATTAGCATGCTATGCCTCATGTGATGGTATTTGTAGAATCAAAGCAAGTTTTGAAACTCTATTCTATAGTATCTTTAACATGGTCATCAAAGGGTAGAAACAGCAGAGCATAAGTATGGGTTTTTTTGGGTGTTGTTTTGTTTTTGTTTTTCGAGATGGAGTTTCATTCTTGTTGTCCAGGCTGGAGTGCAATGGTGCAAACTTGGCTCACTGCAGCCTCCTTCTCTGGGGTTCAAGTCATTCTCCTGCCTCAGCCTCCTGAGTAGCTGGGATCACAGGTGTCTGCCACCATGCCCAGCTAATTTTTTGTATTTTTAGTAGAGACAGGTTTCACTAAGTTGACCAGGATGGTCTCGAACTCCTGACCTCAGGTGATCCACCTGCCTCAGCCTCCCACAGTGTTGGGATTACAGGTGTGAGCCAAAGCACTTGGCCATATTATTTTTTATTTTAAAGTCTTTAAATTATTAGAACAATATATACTACACATCTATAGAGAATTAGAAAACTTCTGAAAAGTAGGAAGAAATAAAATTGCCCTCAATTTCATTGTTATGTAATAGCTCTTGTTGACATGTTCTATTTCCTTCCTGCCTTTTTTGAAATGCATAGATAGATTTAACCTGGTTAATATTCTGTATGCAGTTTTGCATCCTACTTTTCACCTCATGGCTTTTTCCTAAGCATTTGCCTATATCACTCAAAATGTTCCATAAGAACCATTTTAAATGCCTCAGTGAACAGTTAAAGAAACATTTCTGAGATAAAATTGATGGGACTTGATGGCTACACCCTGGGAGTCCAGGTGTAATTGATGTTGGGTTTTCTGGTTTCGGTATCTGATCATTCCAAAAGATGTTTCAAACCCAAATTCAGAACAAAAAGAAGAGGTAGGTTGAAGGAGAAGACTTCTCATTTACTGCCATAAAACTCCTCTTGTCTTATTTTTCCATGTTAGCATTTAAACTGTACATGCAAAATTGTCTCCATGATGGTCTTTGAAGGCAAATAACATATCCAAACACGTTTTTGTGTTTTCTGTAACATTAATTTGTGCTAGGTGTCCACATGGCATTTAAAATAGTGAGTGAGAGAGTAAATGAGTGACTGAGTGAAAGAATAAAATGCTGGATGAGGGTAGGGTAACCTTGAATAGGTGAGGGAATGTGTGAGGTTGGAAATTGATTTTTAAGATTTGCTTATTTCCTGTTCAGAAAAACTACAATCCCCATGGTTTTCTCCCAAGAAAGTCAAGTGTTGGAATAAAAGAAGCAGTACATTTCATGCTATCTAGATATTTTTCACTTTCTTTTTAAAGATATGTAATCAATTTTACTGGTAGGATTGATAGGACATACACATAAAGTTGATATGTGATAGAAACACTAAAATGTTCCTTTGGTTCTTTGGGTTTCCTTAAGTTACCTTTGAAAGGAAGATCAGGGTTCTGATGAGGAATCTCAGCTATAAAGCAGTTTGTAACCCACAGGGAAAAAGGGGAACACTATAGAGTTATTCCAAAAGAAGTAGAGATATGCATTTAAGACTAATAAGGAGGCTTCTTTGATTGGGATTCATAAGAGCTGATGAGGATCTGTGTGTTGCCAGTTTTGTAGACATAAATTCACAGAAGCAGGAGAAGGATTCTTCAGCAAAATCCCAAATGTTTAGCATCGAGCAAAGCATCTGCTATACAAGCTTCCCTCTTTGAGATTGTTATAATCTCAAAAATTCAAGTATTGCAAAATAAAATGTTTTCCCATATATATTGCCCAAAGTTTGGAAATAGAGCTGGTCTTAATCGATGAAACATTTGTTAGCAGAAGCATTTATGGCAAGGAAGGTAACAGCAATTAACAAGTTAGTGCAGTAGGCCTATTTTTTTTGACAAGTCTATCCATCTCAGAGTTGTTTTACTCACTGGTAGCTATGCAGTTTTTCATGACATTTGAATTTCTTTGGGGAGAAACAGTATGTTTGGGAACTCACAAAAAGACAAAAGGTCTGGTAAGTTAATACAAATAAAATCTATCTTATTCTCAGGTCTAATAAATATTATTTTGGGAAAATAGGAAAGATAACAGTCATTAAGTAATACTAGAGTACTAAAGTCCTAAGAGTTAACCCAACCATAATCTGTTATCTTCTTTCTAATGTCTGATTAACCATTAATGAACATTAGCAGTACTATGTGCATAATATATATTATAATTTGAAAAAAAAGGAAGAACCTACTTTGATAATCACTTACCTCTTTTATAAACACTTTCAATTGTTTCTTTAAATTTTCACAAGTCTGTATTATTTTTTAAAAATATAGATTCAAGAGGTACATGCACAGGTTTGTTACCTGATTGTATTCTATAATGCTGGTGTTTGGGCTTTTAGTGAATGTATCATCCAAATAGTGAACATAGTACCCAATAGGTAGTTTTTCATCCCTCACTTCCCTTTCTTCCTATGCATTTTGGGAGTTCCTGTTGTCTGTTGTTCTCATCTATATAACCATGGGAGGTATTGTATAGCTCCCACTTATAAGTAAGAACATGTGGTGTGTGGTTTTCTGTTTCTTCATTAGCTCACTTAGGATAATTGCCTCTAGCTGCATCCATGTTGCTGCAAAGAACATGATTTCATTCTTTTTATGGCTGGATAGTACTCCATGTAGTATATGTTCACATTTTCCTTATCCAATTCACTGTTGATGACACTTAGGTTGATTCCATGCCTTTGCTATTATAAACAGTGCTGTGATAAATATATGAATGCAGGTTTTTAAAAAATATGTAATTATTTCTTTTCCTTTGGGTAAACAGCCAGTAGTAAGATTGCTAGGTCAAATGGAAGCTTTATTTTTAGTTATTTGAGAAATTTCCATACTGTTTTCCAAAGAGATTATGCTAACTTATATTCCCACCAACAGTGTATGAGTGTTCGCTTTTCTCCAAGATGTTTCTTGCCAACATCTGTAATTTTTTGACCTTTTAATAATAGTCATTCTGACTGGTGTGAGATAGCATCTCATTGTGATTTTAATTTGTGTTTCTCTGTATTGAGCTTTTTCAGATGTTTATTGGTTGCTTGTATATCTTCCTTTAAGAAGTGTCTGTTCATGTATTTTGCCCAGTTTTTAATGGAGTTACTTGTATTTTTCTTGTTGATTTTTTTAAGTTCCTCATAGACTCTGGATACTAGTCTTTTGTTGAATGCATACATTGCAATTTTTTTTTCTCCCATTCCATAGGTTGTCTGTCTACTCTGTTGGACTTACTTGTTTCTTTTGCTGTACAGAAGCTCTTTAGCTTACATCCCATTTGTCTATTTTTGGCTTTGTTGCATTTGCTTTTGAGGTCTTCACCTTAAATTATTTGCATAAGTCAATATCCAGAAGAGTTTTTCCTAGGGTTTCTTGTAGGATTTTTCTAGTTTGAGATTTTCCATATAAGTATATAATCCATTTTGAATAAATTTTTATATATGATGAGAGATAAGGGTCCAGTTTCATTCTGCTACATATGGCTAACCAGTTTGCCCAGCATTATTTATTGAACAATGTTCTTTCCCCATTGTTTATTTTTGTTGACTTTTTTGAAGATCAGTTGGTTGTGGGTATGTGGATTTATTTCTGGGTTCTCTATCCTGTTCCATTGATCCATGTGTCCATTTTTGTAGCAGTTGCCATGCTGCTTTGGTTACTATAGACTTGTAGTACAGTTAGATGGCATGTAATGTGATACCTCCAGCTTTGTTCTTTTTGCTTAGAATTGCTTTGGATATTCAGGCTCTTTTTGGATTCTATATACATTTTAGAACTTTTTTTCCAATTCTGCAAAAATTGATATTGGTAATTTGATAGGAGTTGTGTTGAATCTGTAGTTTGCTTTGGGCAGTATGGTCATTTTAATAATACTGATTCTTCCAAGCCATGAGCACAGAATGTTTTTCCATTCATTTGTGTCATCTGTGACTTCTTTCAGCAGTGTTTTGTAGTTCTCCTTGTAGAGATATTTACCTCTTTGGTTAAATGTATTCCTAGGTATTTTGGGATTTTGTGTGTGGCCATTGTAAATGGGATTGAGTTCTTAATTTGGTTCTCAGCTTGAACATTATCAGTGTATAGAAATGCTACTGATTTGTGTACATTGATCTTGCATCCTGAAACTTTACTGAATTCATGTATCAGGTCTAGGAACCTTTTGGCAGAATCTTTAGGGTTTTCTAGGTATAGCATCACATTGTCAGTGAATAAAAATAATTTGACTTCCTTTTTCCTACTTGGATATTTTTTATTTCTTTCTCTTGCCTGATTGCTCTGGCTAGGACTCCTCTGTTGAATAGGAGTGGTCAAAGTGGACATCCTTGTCTTGTTACAGTTTATGGGGGAATGCTTCTAACTTGTGCCCATTCAGTATGAAGTTAGCTGTGGGTTTATAATAAATTGCTTTTATTATTTTGAGGCATCTCTCTTCAATGCCTAGTTTGTTGAGTTTTTTATCATGAAAAAAATGTTGGATTTTATCACATGCTTTTTCTGCATCTACTGAGATAATCATATGGTTTTTGTTCTTATTCTGTTTATGTGGTGAATCACATTTATTGATTTGTGTATGTGGAAACCATCCTTGCATCCCCGAAATAAAGCCAAAATGGATTGTGATGAATTACCTTTTGTTGTGCTGCTGAATTTGGCTTGGTAGTATTTTATTGACAATTTTTGTGTCTATGCTCATTAGGGATAGTGACCTGTAATTTTCTTTTGTTGTTGTGTCCTTGTCAGATTTTAGTGTCAGGATGATACTGGTTTCATAGAACAAACTGAATAGAAATCCCTCCTACTCAATTTTTTGGAATAATTTTAGTAAAATTGGTAATAGCTCTTCTTTGAGCATCTGGTAGAATTCATCTGGTACAGGGCTTTTATTTGGTTGGTAAATTTTTTATTACTGATTATATTTCATTATTCATTATTGTTTTGTAAGGGATATCAGTATCTTCTTGGTTCAATCTTGGGAAGTTGTGTGTTTCCAGGAAATTATCCATTTCCTCTAAATTTTCTAATTTGTGTGCATTGAGATGTCATAATAGTCTCTGAGGAATTTTTATATTGTTTTTGATCTTTTGTAGTTTCAGTTGTAATGTCACCCTGGTCATTTGATATTGTGCTTATTTGAACCTTCTCTCTTTTTTTCTTGGTTAATCTAGCTACTGGTCTATCAATTCTGTTTATCCTTTTGAATAACCAACTATTCATTTTGTTGATCCTTTGGTCTAAATTTCATTTAGTTCTGCTCTACTCTTTGTTAATTCTTTTCTTCTTCTAACTTTAGGTTTGATTTGCTCTTGTTTTGGGGTGTCATGTTAGGTTGTTAATTTGAGACCTTTGTATCTTTCCAACGTAGGCATTTAGCACTACAAACTTTCCTCTTACCACTACTTTTGCTGTATTGCAGAGATTTGAGTATGTTTTCTATTTTAATTTGTTTCAAAATTGTTTTAGATTTCTATCTGAACTTCGTCGTTTACCCAAAAGTTGTTTAGGAACAAGATTTCTTTGGTTTCCATGTACTCTTGTGGTTTTGAGAGTTCCTCTTGATATTGGTTTCTAATTTAATTCCACTGTGGTCCCAGAAGATGCTTGATATGACTTTAGTTATTTTGAATTTATTGAGGCTTGCTTCATGACCAAGCATGTGGTCAATTTTAGAAAATATCCCATGCACAGATGAGAATGTATATTCTGTGGTTGTTGGGTGGAGTATTCTGTAGATGTCTGGTAGGTCCATTTGGTCAAGAGTCCAATTTAAGTCCAGAGTTTGTTAGTTGTCTGCCTCAATGATCTGCCTAGCACTGTCAGTAGAGTGTTGAAGCCCCCTACAATTATTATATGGCTGTCTATCTCTTTTTTTTAGGTCTAGTAGTATCTGTTTTGTAAATCTGGATTTTCCAACATTGAATGTATATATATTCAGGATAGTTAAGTCTTCTTGTTGGAGGAATATATTTGTCCTTTTTACTGTTGTTGATTTAAAGTCTGTTTTATCTGATACAAGAATAGCAACCACTACTCTTTATTGTTTTCCATTTGTGTTCTAGATCCTTCTTCTTCCCTTTACTTTGAGCCTGTGATGTCATTACACATGAGATGTGCTCTTGAAGGCAACAAAAGATTGGATCTTTTTGTTGCTGTTTTCCCATTTGCCATTCTATGTCTTTTTAGTGGAGCATTTAGGCTGTTTATGTTCAAGGTTAATGTTAATATATGAAATTTTTGTTCCTGTCATAGTATTGTTAGCTGAGCCTTGTACTTAAGTGTGTTTTGATGATAACAAATATCATTCTTTCTTTCTGTGTTTAGAACTCCTTGAGCATTTCTTAGGACTGGTCTTGTAATGATGAATTCCCTTAGTGTTTGCTCATCTTGGAAAGACTTTATATCTCCTTTGTTTATGAAGCTTGATTTAGCAGGATATGAAATTCTTGGCTGTCATTTTTCTCTTAAAGAAAGCTAAAAGCATGCCCTGATCTCTTCTGGCTTGTAAGGTTTCTGCTGAGAAGTCCACTGTTAGTCTGATGGGATTTCCTTTATGGGTAGTTTGACTCTTTTCTCTAGCTTCCTTTAAGAGTTTTTCTTTCATGTTGACCTTAGAAAATCAGGTGACTTTATTCCTTGGGGACGGTTATCTTGTATAGTGTCTTGTAGGTGTTCTCTGAATTTCCTGTATCTGGATGTTGACCTCACTAGCAAGATTAGGAAAATTTTCTTGAACTATTCCCTTAAATATGTTTTCCAAGTTTCTTTTTCTTCTCTCTCAGACTGCCATTAAATCATAGATGTATTTGCTTTACATAATCTTGTATTTCTTAAAAGTTTTGTTCATTTAAATTTGTTTTTATTTTTGTCTGAGATAATTTGAAAGACTGGTCTTCAAGGTCTGAAATTCATTCTTTTGCTTGATTAGTATACTGTTAAAGCATGTCTTTAGTGAATTTTTCTATTCTAGAGTTCTATTTTTTTTTAATGTAGCTGTCTTGTCTTTCATATTCTGAATTTTTTTTTTTTTTTGGCTTCTTTGTGTTGGATTTCAACTTTCTGTTGGATATCATTGAGTTTCCTTGCAATCTGTATTTTGGGTTATCTGTTTTTTCAAACGATTTAATTTGGCTAGGACCCATTGTTAGAGAGTGAGAGTAATCCTTTAGAAATATCAAGATATTCTGGCTTTTTTGTACTGCTGGAGTTTTTGTGCTGATTCCTTCTCATCTGCTTCTTATTTTTGAATTTGCTATCATTTATGAGACTTTTTAAATATCATCTTTCCCTTGAGGGTATGACTATGGTGTATGTTGTGTATGATCAATTGACTTCTTTTCTGGATACTTGCAGAGGGCCAAGGCTCTGTGTCCCCTTGGTTGTAGATAACTTCTGTGTTGTGGCTTTCTCAGATGCTGCTTGTTGTAGTGGTGTATTGCATGCATCAGCCAACATATTACCTTCTGTGGTGCTGAAAGTGTATTGTTTCAAGAAGCTTGTCTCCTGAACTAGCACTAAGCCCTCTGGTAGCAGGTTCTGTATTTGGTGGTGCAGTTCAGGCTGCAGTCCAGTAGATGGCACTTAAGAGTAGACGCTGACTTGCTCTTAGGTAGGCTGATGTTGAGTGGAAACACCCACCCTGAAGGGGTGTTGGCAGGAAGAGATTGTGTCGTGGTGCAATGAGGTCTTGGGGAAAGGTGGTGGAGCGTGAACCAGCTCCTCATCTTGAGCAAAAAGGTATGTGATCTGCTTCCTTATCACTTCCTTGTTGCAGAGTTCATGACTTTCACTTCATAAAGACCTTGTCCTTTGGTTTCCCACTGCAATGCAGGTACAGGCCACGGATCTACCCCTCTGAGGGATACCACCAAAATGGGCTCAGGTGAGAGCCTCTTCCCCCAATCCAGATCAGGCAACTCTGCAACTTATCTCTCCTCCCTTGCTAGAATGCTGCAGCTTTGTGTAGGGAGTGGGAGTTGGGCCCTGCTCTTCGTGTAAGCTGTGCTTGCCAAAGTCAGAGCAGGTTGTGGTGTGTATTTGTGGGGGATATGGTGGTGGAGTGACTCAAGGGCAGAGAAACCACATGCAAGGCAGTGGCACCACAGGTGTACCATCAGTATGGCACCTGATATCTAAGTTCTAACCTGAAAGGAATGCAGGCATACTCATGCAAACTGGCCACCAAGTTCTCTGTCTCCAGGAAGTTCCCAAATCACCGCAGATAGCATTGCCCTGAGTCACAAGGTCAGAGGGGCTCTCCAACAACCTGGCTGTCAGGAGATTGTCAGAGGGGTAAGAGGAGCAGAGAAGCACTCTCACCAAGCCTTTCTATGGGGTCTGAGTTCCTTGGGAATCGATCTATGCCAGATTCTTGCTGCTTTCCTTGTTTGTGCCCCAGCTTCTTCCCATGGGCTCTCCAAGAAGTCCTGGCTCTCTTCCCTCACTTTCCCATTTGGAACTTGTTCATTCACAGTCACTTTGATCTTTCTGAGAAGAACTAGCATCCAATGTCTCTGGTCAGCCGTCTTGAGAAAAGACAAGAAAATTCACAAGGATTTTTTTTTAAATAAATGGAAAATTAGGCTTCTAGAGCTCAAAAAACTTTCCCTCTGCCTCACAGCAATTTAATTTCGTAACTAGGCCTTGTGTCCATGTCTTTGTGCTCTGACTCTTGTAATATTTCCTCTATCTTATGATAGATCTCCTCATCACCTGCCTCTAAATAACCGCTTGTATTTGAACAATTTCTTACAGTTACAAAACACTTTTACATATTTTATCTCATAATCAGAACAGTGTTTGAGAGATATCCATTACTCATTTTAAAGATTAGAAAACAAATATCAGAGAGGATAGTATTTTGGGCTGAAGTTATCTAATTGCTATCACACCTGCACTTTCATCAATAAAATTTGTATCTTGCAACACAAAGTCTGTTTACATGGTCTAATTTCAAAAAGAGTGTTTCATCTACATAAGGCTTGAGAAACGAGAATTGCATTTGCTTTGGCTCAGGTTATTTTATATACTGTATGTGTAGGTGGAAAGTTTATTAGTGATAATGAAGCAATGCCACACAGAGCAGTCAATTTAGCAGACAATTCACGGGTGAGTAATCAGTGTTGTGGGAGTCCTAGAGAAGACATTCTGGGAGCACTGAATTTCATACTTTAAACGTTGCCATTTATTGGGTCTGAGTATGTATTGGCCCATTTTGTTTAGTTTGGGCCACTGGGAAACCAAAATCCCTGAATGAAACCTAGGGTTGTAGTTCAGTTCAAAAAACAAACTTAGTAAAGCTTTGGTATGACGAGAGTATTGGACTTTTCTGCTTTCTGGTTAGCTGAGGGCTAACTTACTACTATAACCATGCATCCTAGTTTACCTGGGACAGTTTTGTTACTACCTGTTTACACTGTGTCATTATTAATAGTACTCCCTTTCACTCTCCAAAGTATCCTATTTTGAATGATCAGTTATATGGTCACCTTAACCACAGACTTTCTCCCAATTCTTGTTGAAATATTCATAAAAAAACATGAAGCTTTTCTCACTAAGTAGTTGCAGAGCATTGACCTTATTTGGCCTGTGAGTGGTGAGCTAGTCCCTCAGGGGCACTGTGCATGAACATCACACAGAACTGTGGAGGGAGATGGTGGATGCATGAAGTGATTTCTGTCTGTAGCCTCTCTCCGCAGTTCACTTTCTCTATATCGCTGTATTCTGAAACTCATGGATTTCCTGTGTTAACTGGCTGCTCTCTTCATCCTTGGCTTCTTTTGCTTGGTCTCATTGTTCTTTTCTTACTCTATTTTGTTGTAAGGGCCAAGGACTCACTGAAGCTGTCTCAAAGAAGGCCAGATGAGGTAAGAAGGTCAGCAGGAACCACACAGACATCCAGGAGTAGGAAGTACAGAGCAGCGGGCCCTCAGGTCCCAGAGGTACTTCAGGCTTTCAGCAGTGGGAGCTCATAGATCTTCACTCTCCTGCCCAATATTGTCATTACTCTGCTTTGGTTGCTTGGTCTGTGTCTGTATGCCCTGTTGCAATGTCACACTCCACCCTCTGCTATATGTAGTTTTCCACCCTATTCTTCTGCTTAATTATAGCACCTGTTTCCTGACTTGGGGTTACATGTGGCCTTATGGCCTCTCCAGCTTCTTTAGTATGACTCTTCAGCTTAGCAGCCACTGTTAACCTTTTCTTCTCTCTGAAATTCGTTCAAATCATCTTTGCCTACCAATACTCTTTGCTAACTAATGAGCTAGCACCAGCCGGCCTGCTCACTGTCTGCCCTTAGTTTAGATCCCCAGCTCATGTCTAATCAGCTATGAGCAAGGGACAACATTTACCTGGAGCCAAGCATAAGCTTTTCTTTCCACTGGGGCTGTAAATTAGGCACCATGGCTGACATACATAGGGGGGTGTGCTCATTATTTGCTATAATTTTTCCCATTCCGTGTAAGGTTCAGTTTTTAAAGTCACTTAATCAGTTGACTTCCAGCTAATAATCATAGTGTTTCCTTGACAAATGGATACTTGGGCTTCACTGAACTTTGAATATCTCAGTGGCTTTTGGGTTCTGTTTTTGAATATTAGGTTTTAAAAAGCTTTGATTTCCACTTAATGAGATTTCACTGTTCACATGTCTTCAGTGTCATAGAAAGTAGAAAAGATGACTAAGCAGAAACTGATCATGACTAAGTAGAAATCTTCAATGATATCCTTGACAACATTGCCAAATTTTAGAAGTTGAAAATTTAATATCTGTCATGAAGTTTTAACTTTAAGTGGGTTTTATTGACAGACAAAGTTAGATCTGCAGTGAGCGTGGCCTGAGTGCATGAAACATTTATGGAATGATGTAACCAATCCATAGTCCACTTGGCATGGTATTACTAAGAGCACACCCGGAAATTCCCTAGAAGCCAGGCATACCCCTCCCTCCCTATACAGTGCTACAATAACCCTCCCACTTTTTGTTGATAATAAGAATGATATTCTGTCATTTGCAACAATATGGAGGGAACTGGAAGTTATTTTGTTAAGTAAAATAAGCCAGGCACAGAAAGACAAATTTTGCATGGTCTCACTTATTGTGGGAGCTAAAAATTAATAAGGATGGTTACCAGAGAGTGAGAAGGGTAGTTGGGGAATTGAGGGGAAGAGGGGAGGGTTAATGGGTACAAAAAATAGAATGAATAAAACCTAGAATTTGCTAGCACAACAGGGCAACTATAGTAAAAAATAATTTAATCGTACATGTTAAAATAACTAAAGGTATGTAATTGGATTGTATGTAACACAAAGGGTAAATGCTTGAGGTGATGAATACCCCATTTAACCTGATGTAATTATAATGCATTTCATGTCTGTATCAATATATCTCATGAAACTCATAAATATACATACCTACTATGTACACACATAAATTAAAAATTAAAAGAATCAACTATGTCAGCTAACAGAGTAACCCCTTTATTTTTGCCTGTAATGAAAATCTCAAAGAGGTCAGGAGGCATTCCCAACTTCCATTTTACTAACACTTTTATATCTTCTGGTGGAAGTCCTCTTTATTTATGTAAAAAGACCTCCCAGGCAGCAAAGCCCAAAGTCATTGGGACCCTTCTTTTGATTCCCATACATATTACTCAGGTCTTTCATGATATAAATAAGAAATGTCTGGAAAATCTTTGTGTATAGTTTTCCCAAAGACTTGCTGCTATAATTGGCACAAGGATCAAGCTAGGCTGCATATTGAAATTACTTGAAGGGCTGTTGGGGAAAAAAATTGATATCAGGCTGGATCCCACCCTCAGAGTTCCTGGAGTCCAGTCAGAGCCACTACTCTTTCTAAAATGAGGGAAGGAGGAAATTTGGCATCACTGTACAGGGTAATGACTCTATGTTCAAGCAAGACAGAAGGCCTTCTGCAAAAATGGTGGCTGGCTGAGATAGAAGATCTGGTCATTAACTACTCTTCCATGATTTTTTCTGTCTTTCCCATAGTTGACCTGATAAGGCTATGAATTTATCCTGTGTTATAATCTACAACTTCAAACTTTGCATCCGATTTTTGGCTTTAGCCTCCAAATGTTGAGTATTACCATAGAAATTCCTTAATCTTCAAACTGTGCCTAGAACCCTGAATGTCAAATTTTTAGCTTTTTTTCATTTGTCTACAGGTAGATATCTAGTTTTTCCAACCCCATTTATTAAAGAGACTGTACTTACCCCATTGTGTGTTCTTGATACCTTTATCAAAAATAAATTTACCATAAATGTATGGGTTTATTTTGGGGCTCTTTGTTTTATTTCATTTGTTGGTATCTCTGTTTTTATGTCAGTACCTTGCTGTTTTGATTATTATCACTTTGTAATAGATTTTGAAATCTGATAGTGTGATGCCTCCAGCTTTGTTCTTTCTACTGAAGATGACTTTCATCATTCAGGGTTGTCTGTAGCTTTATACAAATTTTAGGATTATTTATTCTATTTCTGTGAATAACGTCATTGAAATTATGATAGGTATTGCATTGAATCTATAGATCACATTGATTAGTATGGACATTTTAACAATACTAATTCTCCCAATTCATAAATATAAACAATCCTTCCCTTGTTGTGTGTATCATCTTCAGTATCTTTCATCAATGTTCTATGGTTTTCAATATACAGATCTTTCACCTTCTTGATTAAATCTACTCCTAAGTGTATTTTATGATATTGTAGATGGGATTGTTTTCCTAATTTCTTTTTCAGATACTTTGGTGTTGCTGTATAGAAATACCACTGGTTATTGTAAGTTGATTTTGTCTCCTGCAACTTTAACAAATTCCATTATCAATTCTAACAGTTTTAGGTGGCTTTTAGGGCACATATATATGTCAGCAGCAAACAAAACAATTTCACTTATTCCTTTTCAATTTGAATGCCTTTCATTTCTTTCTCTTGCCTTGGCTAGGACTTCTAGTACTATGTTGAATAGGAGTGTTGAAAGTGGTTATCCTTGTCTTGTTTCTGATCTTAGAGTTTTCAGTGTTGAGCATGATGTTAGTTATGGACTTGTCATATATGGTATTTACTGTGTTGAGAAACAATCCTTATATAACTAATTTGTTGAGAGCTTTTATCATAAAAGAATGTTGAATTTTGTCAAATGCTTTTCATGTATCCATTGAGATTATAAGGTGTTTTTTTGCCTTGATTCTGTGAATATGGTGAGCCGCATTTATGGCTATGTCATTTTTTAGACACTTATCTCACCCTTTATACAAGAATCAACTCAAAATGGATTAAAGACTTAAGCATAAGACCTGAAGTTATAAAACTACTAGAAGAAAAAAAGCAAGGAAGGCTCTGTGTCATTGGTCTTGAAAGTGATTTCTTTGATAAGACCGCAAAAGCACAGGCAACAAAAGCAAAAATAGACAAATGGGATTGCATCAAATTGAAAAGCTTCTGTACAACAAAGAAAACAATTAACAGAGGGAAAGGAACATCCATAGATGAGGACAAAATATTTGCAAATCATAAACCAATAAGGGGCTAGTGTCCAAAATAAACAAAGAATTCAAACTCCTCAATAACATGAAAATAAATAACCCTCCTAAAATATAGGCAAAGGACCTGAATAGATATTTATCAATAGAAGACATGCAAAGGGCCAACAGATATATGAAAAAACTCAATATCTGTAGCCATCAGTGAAATCCAAATATAAAACCACAATAAGATATCAATTTATACCTGTTAGATTGGCTACTATGAAAAATATGAAAGATAAGTGTTGACAAGGATGTGAGTAAAAGAGAATCCTTGTACACTGTCTTATTGTAAATCAGTACAGCCACTTTGCAAAACAGTATGGCATTTCCTCAGAAAACTAAAAATAGATTTACCATATGATCCAGCAGTCCTACATCTGGATATGTATCCAATGGAATTGAAACCAATATCTGAAAGAGATGACTACATTCTCATGTTCACTAAAGCAGTATCCAAAGAAACCAAGATATAAAAACACTCAAATACCCATCAGCAGATGAATGGATTAAAATGTAGAATATATACACAATAAATACTATTCATCCTATAAAAAGCAGGAAATTCTGTCATTTGCAGCAATGTGGATGAACCTGGAGGATACTATACTGAGTGCGGTGGTCCCCTACCTTTTTAGCACCAGGGACCAGTTTCATGGAAGACAATTTTTCCACAGATCTGGGGGTGGGGGACATTGTTTGGGAATCATTCAAGTGCCTTACATTTATTATGGACTTTATTTTGATAATTATTGCATTGTAATATATAATGAAATAATCATACAACTCACTATAATGTAGAATCAGTGGGAACCCTGAGCTTGTTTTCCTGCAACTAGATGGTCCCACCTGGTGGTGATGGGAGACAGTGACAGATCATCAGGCATTAGATTCTCATAAGGAGCACGCAACTTAGATCCCTCACATGTGCAGTTTACAATAGGGCTCATGCTCCTATAAGAATCTAATGCCACTGCAGACCTGACAGGAGGCGGGGTTCTGGGTGTAATGTGAGTGATGAGGAGCAGCTGTAAATACTGATGAAGCTTCTCTGACTTGCCCACCACTCACCTCCTGCTGTGTGGCCTGGGGACTGGGGACCCCTGCTAAGTGGAATAAGCCAGGTACAGAGACAAATATATGATCTCCTCATATGTGGAATATAGGAAACTTAAACTTATAGAAGCAGTGAGTAGAATGGTGGTTACCAGAGGTTGCAGGGGTGGGAGGAAGGGGAACTAGATGTGGAAAAAGGAGATGTTGATCAAAGGATGCAAAGTTTCAGTTAGACAGGAGGAATACATTCTGGTGATCTAGTCCACAACATTATGACTATAGCTAATAATAATGCTATATTATTAGCTATAATATAGCTAATATTTTAAAATGAGAGAATTCTAAATATTTCCACCAAAATGAATGATAAATATTGGAGGTAACAGATGTGTTAGTTAGCCTGATTTTCTCATTCCAAAATGTATACATGTAACAAAACATTCAAATGTATACCATAATATATACAATTGTTGTTTGTCAATTAAAAATAAAATATAATTTTGAGTTTATCATTTATTTCTCTTTTAAATTTAGGGCTGTTAGAAATAGACAGCCCTCCCCATTACCTATACCTTTCATAATGTTCTATCAAAGCAGTCACTGGATTTATCAAAGACTTGACTTTAAAATGGCTCTTTATTGGTAGGAGACTAAGTAGCTGTTTCACCATCTCATGACATTTTTGTGTCTCTCATCCTCTAATGTTAATCTGATAATCCAGTCCAGATGACCACTTCCCGCATTGTCTCTTGCCTGAACCACTCCTGCTATCAATCATTGATTTGAGGAAAGTTTTTAGTGGGCAGAACAGTGTATCCACACCAGATTATCTAAACGGAAAGGCAGGGCCAAAAGACCAGGGTCAGATGTTTAAGTACTGCCTGGAAAAATGCCAAGCACATTATAATGGTAATGCCTTTGTCATTGCTGCCTGTTGTGTGGCATTTATAATACCAAGGACAGGATACTAAATTTCACCATAGCTTCCCTAGAAGAACCTATACCACACTCACCAGAAAATTAGATCTTGCATACCACTTCTGTTTCATAATGCTCACCTCTACCTGTATTTGTCATATTATATAAGTACATTTTCTTAGCAGAAGCTACATCACATGGGACAATCCTATCTACGAAGAAAACAAGGAAGTGTAGTTTTTACCTTTTCAGCCTCTTTACTACAGAAACTAAAGGTTGAAGAGGTATGAAGTACACATTGGTTTACCCAGTCTATATTTTCTTCAACAGATGTTCTAAAATAGAATACTAGGAAATAGCTAGATTAAAGCAATTAAAGAAGAGAGGTTAATTCCAGAGAGCACCTGGTGTTCCCTCTGGTTTACGTCTGGAATATCTAAATGTTTATATGATGCATCATTTGCCTTTAAGAAATCCAGTCTAAAGGAGCAGGAAAAAAAGAATGGGCTAGCAGAGAGAAGAGAGATTAACTTTTATTTGAGTAATATAAAAGACTTCATAAGGGAGGTAGTATTTGAACCTACAAAATTTTAAAATTTCATATTCTAGACCTCTTATCAAAGGTGTCTGGCATTTAAAATTCTGGGATCATAAACCACATTGAAATAATACATGAAGAATAAGGAGAGCTTAAATATAAAGTACTCCCCGAATGCACAGTTGGCCTTCCCACCCATGATTCCTCCCACCTAGTATTCTTCCACTAGACAATCATTTCTTTCATTGCTATTCTTTCTCCAATTGACTTCTGAAAATGCAAAATCTTCTGAGAAGAGTTTTAAAAATTAAGCTCTTGTCAGTTATTAATGTCTTAGCTCATTCATTTAAAAACGTGTACTGAGCGCCTGCTCCTTGCCAGGAACTCTGCTAAGTGCCAGGGATTTGGAGGGATACACCTGTGAACAAAACAGGCATGGCCTCTGCCCATGTGGAGCTTACAGGTTAGCAGGAAGACGGGCACTAAAAATAATTGCACAGATCTTTAACTTCTTAGAACTGTGTTAAATTCTGTGAAGGTGCCATTTTCTTGCTTACAAAAAGCAGCCCACTAGAGCAGACAGCTTATATATGTCATTCAGGATATTTAAAATTTCAGAGGGGAAAAAACAAAGTTTGTTTTAGAGCCATTAATATATGCGAGCCTAGCACTTCAGATACATATTTCCTAAGATATCTTTAAGTTTGGAAACTTCATAAACACTTTTTAAAAGATACTTTACAATAAAAATAGACATTTCTTTCTAGCATCCCTTCCTAATCAGCCTGCTGATTTTCTTCTTGGAACCATTATAGTGAGCCTGAGAGATGTCTCTCTAGATCCACTAAAGTTCTTGATGTTCTTTTATGGATTTGGGTGATCCCTGGAGCTGCTCCTCCTCTCATTTCTGCTGTCTACTATGGGCATTACCATCCTCCCAGGAGCGCAGCTCAAACTTCTGTGTGACTCATTCACCGTTTCCCACATCTCCCACATCTTGTCAGTTGGCAAATTCAGTTGATTGAATCTCCTCAATCTCTCAAATCCATCTTTTGTTTTTGTTACCACTGGTCAGATCAGGCTCTTATGACTTAAATGTGAATAGTTGTAAAACCTTTTAAATAATTTCTAGATCCATGGGATTTCTCTACTCTCATCCCTCTTACAGAGGGAAAAGACCAGGGTTTTATTCATCATTAAAATCTAAGCATTTGGGCCAGAGCATAAAACATGTAAGGCAATGTGTGTTCACTGGAAACTGGTTCTGTTTCTCTCTTCAAAAGCCCGTGATGGTTTCCCGTTGCCCACAGACTGAAACCTCCTCTGCTGTGCCTCACTGTACATCAGTCTTCCTCTCCACCTTATTTCTCATGCAATCTAGTGATGCACTTTTTGGTGACTGCTTACCAACGGGCTCATGTGGATTTTCCTGATGATCCTTTCTTCCAAATCTTCACTTGTCAAAGTCATATGCTCCATAATTTCAGACCCTGCTCCATGGTTATCTTTATGAGGCCTCCTGAGAGTCTTCTTCCATCATAATTGAACCGCTGTCTTTCTCCCCTAGTGACTTCATACCTCCAGTATGTTACAGGCAGTCTTTTATTACAGCTCCCTGGGTGGACAGTGTTTCATTTTAAGTCCTAATTTTTATCAATTGGCAATGGCTGCCTGGAGCACTGTATTGAGAAGGATTCCAGGGTTATACCTGGTGGAAATATTTAAAATTCTGTTGAGGGCATTCCTCCAACAGGGTGCCAAGGCAGATTAAATGCATTACATGAGTATAAGAGAAGAGAAAGAACAAACTGCCCATGGATTCGCCAACCTTATTTAGATCCCCATCAGTGTTTCTACTCAGCTGGATCAGGTGCTTGTAAAGATGTTTTTCTATCCTTGTACCCTCTAGCATAATTCATTTTCAACTTGAACCTTAAATACTTAGATTTTAAAAGTTTATAATTTAAAATGACGAATATGACATTTGAGATAGAGTGTGGTAATGGAAAAAATATATATATAAAGTGCTAGTGAAATGGTCCTTGAAGACTGGGTAGGAAGACATGGGAAACAAGAAAGGAAGGCAGCCCTGGTCGAGAGTAAAGGACAAAGATACAATTTTTTCAAGTGTAAATTATATTCTGTTAAGGAAAAATGGTCTAGAATTTGTGGAAGAGAAGCGAAGGCTCAGTTTGTAATGATAGGTTTGAGTTAGGTTGGTGCAAAATAATTGCATTAAAAGTAATGGCGGAAACCACAATTGCTTTTGCACAACCTAACTCAAGCCTAATATATCAAGGGAGCTGTGAATGCCTAACTAAGAAGTACAGGTATTCTCAAGTATGCTGACATACAATAGATGGTATTGAACATAATCAGGATTGTACATCAGAGTGAGCAAATTCACGATGCCAAGTAGAGTCTACTCCAGAAATATGAAGATGATTCAATGTGAGAAAAATCTATCAACCAGAAATTCTATATGATCTTATTAACATATGCTGAAAATCTATTGATAAAATTCAGCAGTGCTTTTTTTAAGCCCAATTAAGAAGAGAAAAAGCCTAAGCTTGATAAACAGCATGTTGAACTGTGAAATATTAAAAGCCATGCACATTATAATCAAATCTAATTCAGAAATATTCAGTTTTCACCATTTTTAAGTCTTTTGAAGATAACACAATTGCTTAAGATTTAAGCAATTGAAATATTAGAAAATAAGAGTTAAAAAGACATCATATGCAGACAGTATGATTTCTATATGCAGACAACCCAAAACATAACTTGAAAAGTGACAGAATGTAAAGTCACTATACAAAATAATATTTGTCCATTATATTAGAAATAACCTTATCAAAATGAAAATAGAAAAGAATTACTCCTTTGCAATAGAAACAAAACCCATAAAATTCCCAATAATAAATTAAGCTAGATAGAAATGAAAGAAGAAAAATAAGATTGTATTAAAGGGCACACAACAGAACCTGAAAAAATGGAAAGTTCTGTTTTCCTTAAAGGAAAATACTTGATATCATGAAATTATAAACTCTTTCCAAGTTCATTTAGAAACAATGCAGTTCAAATCAGAATTTTGTACCTTTTGTTTCATTTTTGGAAACTGATAATAGCTAACCTTTATTGAGTGGTTACCATGTGCCAGGCACTATTTATTTTTATTTTTTGTTTTTTCACCCAATATTTCAGCCAGGCAATATTTCACCCAATTTTTCAGCCAGGCAACATCTCATATGTGTTAATGCTCACAACCTCACAAGGAGGTAGCGGTACTAATTTAGTCCCACTTAACAGGTAAGAAAATGGAAGCAAAAATTGTTTATGTAATTTCCTAAGCCCACACAATTAGTAAGTGGCAGGATTCAAACCAAGAGGTGTTCTGGCTTAGCTAAACCAGCAAGCTATTTTTGGCTTCATCAGGAAGAATACAAATGCAATAATAATCAAGAAGCTTTTGAAAAACAAGAAAGATGGGAGCTACCTATTCTAACAAAGAATTTACTTTAAAGTCATTGTAATCACATGGTATGATATTGAAACAGAAGTAAACAGATCATGGGGACTTCAGAAAGAGATCCAACTGTATAGGAATTTAATGTATTATAAAGGGAAAATGACTTATTTAATGAGCAGTGTTACAATTTCAGGCAACAACTAAGAAAACACATAGGTTCCTATTTCACGCAGGACATTTAAAATATATTTCATATGATTTGAAGATGCATAAAAATTAAAATTATAGAAATAATTTTAACATATATGAGAATCAATACATATTGCTATGATATGGATTCTTCTTAGGCAAGATAAGAAATGCAGAAGTCATTAAAAAGGAAAAAAGGACAGCTTTAACTGCTTAATGGTTTCTATATGACGGCATATACCATCTACAAAGATCAAAGAAAAATGATGATACTGGGAGGAAATATTTGCATTAGATTTTGTAGAGAAACTGTTCTATATGCCATTTTTAAAAAGACAACACAGTAGAAAAGAGAACAAAGAATAAATGAGAAAACAAAAGATAAAAAAGAATAAATGATAAGTTTGTAGAAGAGGAAATGAATACAGAAAATATTAAGTCCAGAGGTTATGTCTTAACTAAATGTTAAATTCTAAAACTGCAGAAGGGAAAAATCTAGCGTAGTTAAAATTATCTTTGGAAATTCCTTAACCTGCATATAAAGTTTATTACATATTTGAAAATATAAAACCTGGTACCTTATAAATTCTATACGTGCTAAATTTCAAGAAGCACTGAACAGAGCAATGAAGACTGCAAAATACACAGATGTCTGAGCCTTCAAATTTTTCTGGCTTTAGGGTCCCTATCAAAACAGTAGAGAAATATGCAGAGCATGTAAAAAAATTCCTCTTTTCCTGAAGATTTTATTCCATTTTTTACAAAGTAGTAAACCTACATAAGCTTAATATTTATTAATAGATTTGTTTATTTGGAAACAATTTATATAAAAGAACCTAATGAAGAGCTTGAAACACAATTGGAACTCAACAAAGTTTGCTGGGTCTGCATTTAAATCTTGCTTATTAATTAGACCCACATATACACTGTTCTTTGAAAAGTTGTTTAGAAGATCTTGCTTGGCTTCCCTTCTTTCCAAGTTGGTGTCTTCTGTATGGCCTAGTGAGCAGCTGTCACTTCCTTGTCTTTTACACTGGTTTCAAGACACGTCACCCATAGTTCTGGAAATATGTGCTGAAGGAAGATAGCACGTTTTGCATCCTACACTTGAAAAAATTAGAACAATTAGTAACATCCTATGCTGACTAAGGTGTGGAAAATAGGCACTCTAAGTACACTTTTGATAGAAGTGTGAATTATTTAAGCCTTTTGGAAAACCTTTTGGAAAAATTTATTCTATAAACTTTTTCAAGAGAAGTGAAAGCACCGGTCCTGTGTGGCAAACACTGAAACTAACACAAATGTCCATCAATAGGAAAATAATGGAATAAATTATGCTATTCTTACACTGGGAAAAAATACTGTGCCTCAAAAAAAAAGTGGTTTACTAGGGGTGGGGGTGTGAAGGAAAAGAGGAGATATTAGCCAAAGGTACAGACTTGCAGTTGTAAGATGAATAAGTTCAGGGGATCCAATACACAGTGTGGTGACTACGGTTAACAGTACTGAATTGTATACTTGAAATTCACTTAAATGTCCTCACCACAAAACAAACAAAAGGTTAAGCAGGTGAGGTGACAGATGTGTTAACTAACGTGACTGTGGTATTCATTGCCCAAAGCATATGTATATTGAATCTTCATGTCGTATACCATAAAATCATACAATTTTGTCAATTATGCCTCTATAAACCTAGAACATCTTAAAGAGAAAGATCTATATGTATTGACTAGAAAAGTACCCATGATGTTTTTCTAGAAATTGTTCATAATAGACAAAATATAATACCATCTTGGTTTAAAACAAGTGAAAACTGAAAGCCCAACCACAAAAAAAATCCAAACCTATATGTATGTGTATATGTTTGCATAAGACTTTCAAAAGTGTGAAAAATATAGTTGTTGTCATTGGTGGCCAGAATCAGATGGGTAAGGGAAGAGCAAGGCAATCATTTTACTTTTTACTCCTTTGTGTGTGAAGGCCTGATCCAAATGAGTGGTAATAGGAATTAAAAGGAAAAGACAATTGGGAGATGTCATACAGAAACGGAGTGGGGGGATTTGACAACTATTTGGATGTGGGTGGCAATCAAATGAAGTCAAAGATGGCTCAGCGATTTCTAGGCTGAGTGACTGAGGGATCATTTATAGAAGCAAGGATATCATGAGAAGGTGAAGTGAATTACTTTTTATTGTTACCAGGGGAGAGACAATGAGTTCAGGATATCAATCAAAGCTCTGCTGCCTCTTGTTTTAAATAATAATTGCTTCAACAGCAAAGCTATTTGTCTTGGTCTTAAAACCTCAAAAAAATATGCTGCTTTAAAGCGTGAATGTAGGGTGTATGAATTATATACCATAAAGATTGTTTAAATGCTGCTTTATTGTTTCATTTTATGTGAATTATGGAATTAAAAGAGCCGGACTGTTGTCTGTTATTTTACCTCATCCATGCATATTTTAAGACAAAAGGACGTTTCCTTTTGAACCAGAAAAAAAAATTATAAGAATTTAAAATAATCCCAAATACACAAAGAAAAGTAAGCTTTCCTATTGTATACAGAGTGGCAGAGACTACAAAATATGACCTGAAGAATTTTTACTGTATGTTTCATTTGTGTTGTTTTAATATAGTTATTCCTCTTGTAACTCGATGCCTAGTAAATTATTAAGCGTATACTGTTGCTAAAAAGAAATTCTGTAGAGACAGCTTCACAAACATTCTTAGATCTAGGAATACCTTATGCACTTTTATTCCACAGAAAGCAGCACTAGAAATTTAGCCCCAGCGAGAATATATTTCTTGCTAATATTGTCAAAATGCTAGGTGAATTTATTTCTATATAATTATATTTTATGTTGGGGCTGAAGCAGAAGTCCTTAATTCATAAGTATGAGTTTTTCTGCACAGTTAAATGAGTCAACAAAGTCACCTGAATCAATCACTTTAATTTTAATTTCCAGTTAGGTGGAAGTCTACTGCTCTTGCACAGTCTTATTCTCCATTCATCATCGGTTATGTTTTCACTTCAGGCATTATTTCTATGTTCATATTTCTTAGTTGATTTGTACAGAGACTTCCATGGGAAATGTTTTTATATTCCATTTGTTATCTGCAATCTGAGTTATAACAGGACATTTCTGTAACTCTCATGTTTTTATTTTGAGTCTAAAGAATTTTATAAATTTCAAAACCTTCAGAGAACTGGGTGATTATCAGACTGTATGAAATCAGGAGATTATTTATTTTGTTGACTAATTCTTATAATTTGGGTTAAGCTACATATGGTCCCCCTTTGGAGAAAATAGAACAGAGATAATAAATTTAATAGTTTTTATGCTTCATGTTTTCCAGAAAATAAACACTGCTGGAACCAGTAATGCAGAAGTCCCCTTGGCTGATCCCGGAATGTACCAGTTGGACATTACATTAAGAAGGGGTCAAAGTTTAGCTGCCCGAGATCGAGGAGGTAAGAGCATAAGAGCAATATCACCTAGAAGCTTTTTATGTGTTTATGACAAACTTTGTTTTCCATATGATTGCTTGAGTTATAAAAAGTTAACTAGAATATAATTCTCAGAAGCTTGAATTCAAAGATGCAGTTTGACACATTACTTGACCCCTCTGACCATAGCGGAAGAGGTTTTGATGCAAGTTCCAAAACTCTGCCTTACTCCCAACCCAGACAGCAAGGTCCCTATCAAACTGCCGACAGATTCGACTCTACATCATATGTAATTAGTGACATAATTGATTACATAAGTGAGGCATATGTTTGAAGCCATTTACCTTTTGGTAGACCTGAAATTCTCTTTGCTGCATAGATTTGCTCGATTGAATCTGCTAACCTTACAGGACCCAGGACTAATATCTCTCCAGAACTTCAGAGATTCCTAACAAGTGATCTTTTGAGGCCTGGTCAGACCTGGCCGTAGTCTCGTGGTAGATTAAACACATTTTATAGGCCATGAGGAAGAATACGACAAGGAAACACTCTTAAGTTACTTAAGATTCCAAATCCCAAAGCAATCTCCTGATGAACTAGGATAAACCACATGAGGGATTTCTTGAACCCAGGTTAGAGGCAGGACCAAGGATAGACCTCAGATAGACTGTATAGCAACCTTTGCACATTTTGAATATGAGTACTGCAGGAGGTGGGTATGTTGAGGGCCCTTGAGCCTCCAATTCCAAAGGAGGCTGAGTTTGGGTGTAACTCCTCCCGCCAGGAGGAAGGAGAGTTTCCCAGCATTGCTAACTCATTGTCAGACAACCTTGAGAGTGCTCCTGGACCATATGATCCTGTTTTGTTTCTCCTACCCTATTTGACATCATACGTAGGGAATACAAGGAACCACATTAGGACTGCAGTTTATAATTTGTCTCCTCTAGCTAAAGAAATAAAATAAATAAAATAATTGATAATACTAGAGTATTTTATGACTAGGAACTGTAGAAATAATAGATTCAATTGTTAAGTTAAAAACTAGCAAATATCAAACATTCTTGGCCAGCTGTGGTGGCTCATACCTATAATCCCAGCACTTTGGAAGGCCGACATGGGAGGATTACTTGAGGCCAGGAGTTTGAGACCAGCCTGGACAATACACTGAGAACTTCTCTCTATAAAACATAAAAAAAGTTTAAAAAGACATTCTTAGTGAGTGAATATGTGATTGATAATATTAGAACTTAAAAAGACAGGAGAAGTTTTCAAAAACAACCATCTGGTTTAGTAGCTAAGGACAAATGTTTATTGAATTGAACTGCCTGTTTCCAAAGAAGATACAATCAAATTAGATAAAGAAAATAATGCAAATAACAAAGTACTATTTTGCTATATTTACAGCATATGTAACTTTTTTTTAGTTTTCAAAGTGCTCTCAGTTATCTAAAACAGAATTGGACTTGGGAACAGAAAATCAAAATTTTAGTCCTGCATATTCCCCCAACAATTTGAAATGTATATGTATGCAATTATTTATTGTAGCCTTGTTTAGAATTATAAAATATTGGTGATAATCTAAATATCCATAAATAGAGGAGTGGTTGAATAAACTATGGCATATCTACATGGGAGAATACTATGGAGCTGTAAAAATAAATAATGAAAATCTCTAGAAATTGATATGGAAAAATGTACAGGATATATTGTGAAGTTCACATAAGCAAAGTACAAAAGAGTATCAATAATATGTAACAGTCTTTGTAAGAAAGAAATACATAAGAAGTTGTGTGTGGTCTTCTCATTTGTACCAAAAGAATTACAGGAATCAAAAGCTAGAAACTAATGAGACTGATAATATACAGAATGTGGGTAAAAAACAGATGGCAAGAATGGGAGATGGGAATGGAGTAAAAGGGATGAAGAGGGAATGACATTTATCTGAGTAAATTTTCTTAATTTAAAGTCTTTATGACAGTATTTTAGCGCTCCAAAATAATTAAATAATTAAAATCAACCAGGATGTGGGAAGAACCCATAACAATAATCTCATCTCAAGGGGATAGGAAATAAAACCACTAACCTAAGTAGCTATGGAAACCAGTATTTGAATTATATATACAGGCTTACTTTGGAGATAATGCAAGTTCGGTTCCAGACCACCACAATAAAGCAAATATCACAGTAATGCAAGTCACACAAGTGTTTTGATTTCCCAGTGCATACAGAAATTATATTTATACCCTACTATAGTCTTTTAAGTGTGAATAGCATTATTCACAAATATGTCTAAAAATATATGTACCTTAATTTTTTAAATACTGCTTTAAAAATGCTAACAATCATCTGAGCCTTCTGTGAATGATGATCTTTTTGCTGGTGGAGGGTCTTTCCTCGATGTTGATGGCTGCTGACTGATCAGGGTGGTGGTTGCTGAAGGTTGGAGTGGCTGTGGCAATTTCATAAAATAAGACAACAATGAAGTTTGCCACATTGATTTACTCTTCCTTTCCCAAAAGTTGTATCTGTAGCATGAGATGCTGTTTGATAGAAAGTAGAGCTTCTTTCAAAACTGGAGTCAGTCATCTCAAACCCTGCTTTATCACATAAGTCAATGAGCTATTGTAAATCTTTTGTTGTCATTTCAACAGTGTTCACAGCATCTTCACCATGAGCAGATTCCTTCTCAAGAAACCACTTTTGCTTCTCATTCATAAGAAACAACTCTTCATTTGTTCATATTTTATCATGAGATTGCAGCAATTCATTCATTATCATCAGGCTCTACTTCTAATTGTAGTTATCTTGGTATTTTCCCCACATCTACAGTTACTTCCTCCACTGAAGTCTTGAACTCCTCAAACCCTCAAGTCATCTATAAAGGTTAAAATTAACTTCTCCCAAAGCCCTGTTAATGTCTAAATTTTGACCTCTTCTCATAAATTATGAATTTTTTGTTGTTGTTTTAGAGACATGGTATTACTCTGTTGCCTAGGCTGGAGTGCAGTGGCACAAACATACTGTAACCTCCAACTCCTGGGCTCAAGCATCCTCTCACCCCAACCTACTGAGTAGCTAGGACTACAGGTGTGTGTCTCCAAGCCCAGCTATTTTTTTTTTTTTTTGGTGGAGATGTGGTCTCCCTATGTTGCCTGGGCTGGTCTTGAACTCCTGGCTTCAAGTGATCTTTCCCCTTTAGACTCCCAAGCTGATGAGGATAAGCATGACATGAGACACTGCACCCAGCCAAGAAACATTGTTTATGGCATCTAGAATGGTGAATCCTTTCCAGAAGGTTTGCAATTTGCTTTATCCAGATCCATTAGTAAACCATGCTATAAAGAGATACGCTGTCATCCAGGCTTTTTGGCTCCATATATAGTGCACAGGCAGAGTAGATTTAGCATGGTTCTTAAGGGCCCTACGATTTTCAAAATGGCAAATGACCATTGGCTCTAACTTAAAGTCATCAGCTGCATTAGTCCCTAACATGAGAGTCTGTCTGTGCTTTGAAGCTTTGAAGCCAGGCATTGACTTCTCTTTAGCTACACAAGTTCTCCATGTCATCTTTTTCTGATAGAAGGCTGTTTCATCTACATTGAAAACCTGTTGTTTAGTGTAGCCATTTTCATCAATTATCTTGCTAGATCTTCTGAATAACTGGTGGCAGCTCCTTGCACTTTCATGTCATAGAGATAGCTTCTTTCCTTAAGCCTCATGAACCAACCTCTGCTAGCTTCCAACTTCTCTTCTGAAACTTCCTAATGTCTGTCAGTCTTCATGGAATTGAGGAGAGTTAGGGACTTGATTCTGGATTAGGCTTTGGTTTAAGGGAATGTTGTGGCTGGTTTGATCTTCTATCCAGAGCACTCAAACTTTCTCTGTATCAGCTTTCCTTTGCATACATAACTTGGCCACCTGTTTGGAGCAAGACGCCTAGCTTTCAGTCTGTCCCTCCTTTTGACATGCCATTCTCACTAAGCTCAATCATGTCTAGCTTTTGATTTAAAGTGAAAGACATGTGACTCTTCCTTTCACTTGAATACTTAGAGGCCATTAGGGTTATTGATGAGCCTAATTTCAATAATGTTGTATCTCAGGTAATAGGGAGGCTTGAGGAAAAGGAGAGAGAGAGGCTAACAGCTGGTCAGTGGAGCATCAAAACACACACAACATTTACTGATTAATTTCTCAGTCTTCTATGGGTGCAGTTCATGGTGCCTCTCTCAAAACAATTACAATAGTAACATCAAAGATCACTTATCACAGATCCTCATACAGATATAATAATAATGAAAAAGTATGAAATGTTCAGAAATTACCAAAAGGTGACAGGGACATGAAGTGAGCATATGCTGTTTGAAAAATGGTGCTAATAGACTTGCTCGAGTCAGTGTTGCCATAAACCTTCAGTTTGAAAACAAAAACAAAAAACAAAAACCCTTGGAAGCACAATCAAACAAACTATAATCAAATGAGGTATGCCTGTACTATAAAACTCTAGACAAAAAGAACTATACATAAATGTATGTACTCTAGACCATGATTATTAGTTCTGAAACTACTTAATATATATGTACCAGGAACTAGCAAATAAGTAAATATAGACAATGACAGTCACGATTCTCATTGTTGGAGACAGTTACAAATATAGAAAGTAGACAGTCTAGAATGAACCCTGTGGTGCTAGATAGGTGTCAGTGTGATCTAATGATTTTTAATATATATACAGACATATAGAAATAAAAATGTATAGAGATGTGTGTGTGTATATATTTCCTAACCTGTCTGCTGAGAGAACCTAGAAGCAATGACAAAGGTATAATGACAAAGTGGCGGCCGGGCGCGGTGGCTCAAGCCTGTAATCCCAGCACTTTGGGAGGCCGAGGCGGGTGGATCACGAGGTCAAGAGATCGAGACCATCCTGGTCAACATGGTGAAACCCCGTCTCTACTAATACAAAAAATTAGCTGGGCACGGTGGCGCGTGCCTGTAATCCCAGCTACTCAGGAGGCTGAGGCAGGAGAATTGCCTGAACCCAGGAGGCGGAGGTTGCGGTGAGCCGAGATCGCGCCATTGCACTCCAGCCTGGGTATCAAGAGCGAAACTCCGTCTCAAAAAAAAAAAAAAAAAAAAAAATGACAAAGTGGCAATGAATACATTTGGCCAGGTATTGGTTTCTAAATACAATTTTCCCAATAAAAGTAATCAAAGCTCCTGGAGAAATGTTTGATTTCAGACCTGGGATAGGGAAAGCATCACATAAGCCTGGATGATTTTGCAGTGCCAGAAAGTAAGAAAGTACTCAAAAATTGATGGCAAAATGTCAAATCACATGGGAGCCAACGTAAGTGAACAAATAATGACCAAAGCTGGGACAATTTTAGCACAAAATAAGAAATGGTTTTATTAATCCATTCTCATACTGTTATAAACAACTACCTGAGACTGGGTAACTTAGGAAGAAAAGAGGTTTAATTAACTTACACAGGCTTAAAAGGAAGCATGACTGGAAGGCCTCAGGAAACTTACAACCATGGCAGAAGGCGAAGGGGAATCAAGCACCTTCTTCAAGTCCTGGCAGGAGAGAGAGAGTGTGTGAGGGGGGAAGTGCCACACACTTTTAAATCAGATCTGGTGAGAATTCATTTGCTATCATGAGAACAGCATGGAGGAAACTGCCCCCATGATCCCATCACCTCCCACCAGGTCCCTCCCCCAACACTAGCAATTACAATTCAACATGAGATTTGGGTGGGGACACAGAGCCAAATCGCACCAGTGGTAAAATCCATAGAATAAAATGTCTTCGTGCTGATAAATAATTTATAAACAAGTGGAGAAAAAATGGTAGAATTCCATTAAACAAATGTAGAAGAGAAAATTGAAATAGAAAATCACCTTTTAATCAACATCCCAGTAACAATAATAGTCAAAAATCATCAATAGATGCTAAAATTATACGTGTAAAATTATGATGTGAAACAGAATATTTGCAGCATTTTGAAGTATTTCTCCACAAGCTATGTAAGAATTATAAAGGGAAAAATAGTAACTTCACAATGGGAAAACACGGAAGACACCACCTTAACCTTAATCAGAGCTGAGAAGACATGCAGACATTACCAACCTTCTTACAAGATGCACTGAAAACAGCATGTCATTTCTGTGGCATTCTTGTCAAAGCGCAGAGCCTCAATGTAATCATGAGAAAACGTCAGGCAAACTCTGGCAACATATGATATCAGTTATCCAAGCTGAGTAGCCCCTTGGACAGTGTGTGTTTAATCCCCTTGGACAGTGTGTTTTTAATCTTGTTTCACCATTTCCTGTGTCTCCACAATTTTGCGTCTGGGTCTCACTGTGTGTATGCAATTGACTTTCTTATAGTAGCAAATTATTCTCTGCAGACTTCTCTGCCAAAATACAAAAACAACTTTCAGTAGAATGGGAGAGCCACGTACTTAAAAAAAAAATGGGAGAGAAAATATTACTTTGTGGGAATGAAAGAATATTCTGAATTGTTTAAAATGCCAACTATAATCCAGCTTCACTAGTTTACTTATTTGCCTTTCTCTTATAAGGATGCCAGTCATTGGATTTATGCCCCACTCTAAATCCAGGATGATCTCATCAAGATCTTTAACTTAACTACATCTTCAAAGACCCCGTTTCCAAATAAGGTTATGTTCACAGTGACTAGGAGTTAGGATTTGGACATATCTTTTGGGAGGACCCAAGTTAACACACTACAGGAAACAATTCCTTTTCTTCATGTACTAGGAACTAATTTAAATAATAATAAAAAAAGTCAGAGCCAGTCTTCCAAAAGATGGGGTATTTCCCTGCCCCCCAGCATGAAATCAATATACGAAACTGGAAGAGAATGTCAAGCAGTGCCGCCTTTATTCAATGGCCATGGACTTTACAAGTGGGAGCGTAGCCCACAAACCAACTTCTCAACTAGTGAGGGACGAGTGTGTTAAAATATAGGGTTTCTGTAAGAAAGGGGTTGGACATTAAAAGCAAGGGGAGCATAGTCATGTCTTTTCCAGAAATGGGAAGCCTTTTTTTTTTGTCATTTTATGGCTTCTTCCAGTTATTGTCACGGTGATTGTCAACTGTCATGGTGCTGATGGGAGCATTATTTAGCATGGAAATGAGGTTATAATGAAGCTTGAGGGCTTTTTGAAGTTGTTCAATAGCTATCTTGGTTCTGACTAGTCTCAGCTTGTCTAGTTACAAAGGAAACTTTTTATCTCAGGTGTTCTGTTTCTTAAAGAAAAGCAAAATTTAGGCAGAGTAGGAATTCACGCTGTGTCATGTAGGCATTACAATGGGTAACAATATGAACCTGTTTATCGTGATTCTATTTATAATGGTGTTAAAAAAAATTGTGTGTTGAATAGAGTTAGAGAATCTCAATCACTGCACTCTGAAACTCTTCAAGTTTACTCTGTGAGTCTGATGTGTCATTGTTAAAGAAAAGTTTCCAAGTGTTGTGAGAACAATATTTTCAAGGTAGAGTAAGAATTTAAAAGCCTGGGGGATGGACAAGGTTTTAGAAGTTTACCCCCAGTGAAGTTTCACTTTTTTCACAGTGTACTGAAGTCTCTCTAATTGAGAACTTCTACCATATATAAGGCAGCCAGATTTGAGAAAAATAAATTGTAGGAATTTTTTAAAAGCAATTCAATTTGATAAAATGGAGCATATTCTGTATTTTAAGTGTAAACAAAGTCTTTTTCAAGTTAGAGGGCCTGCTGGCAATTTTATCATTAGAATATAATTTATGAAAGCACAGAGGCCGGGCGCGGTGGCTCACACCTGTAATCCCAGCACTTTGGGAGGCGGAGGCAGGCGGATCACGAGGTCAAGAGATCGAGACCATCCTGGCCAACATGGTGAAACCCCGTCTCCACTAAAAATACAAAAAAAAATTAGCTGGGCATGGTGGCGCGTGCCTGTAGTCCCAGCTACTCAGGAGGCTGAGGCAGAAGAATTGCTTGAACCCAGGAGGCGGAGGTTGTGGTGAGCCGAGGTCGCGCCACTGCACTCCAGCCTGGCGCCTGGTGACGGAGTGAGACTCACTCTCAGAGAAAAAAAGAAAGAAAGAAAGAAAGCGCAGAGAGAGTTATTCTCTGATTGAGGCATACTAATATTTCTAGCATATATTATGGATCAGGCATGATGGTTGCCATTTCCATATATATCCTCTGATCCTAACAAAATTGGTCATAAGAGTAGCTGCCACCTTAGCGTATGTGCTCATGGTTTAGTGTTCAGATTTCTATTTGTTTTCGATCCTTGGGAATTTTCTTTAGGATAGGATGGCCATTGGTAGAGTTTGGCTGTGTTCCCACCCAAATCTCATCTTGAATTGTAGTTCCCATAATCCCCATGTGTCATGAGAGGGACCCAGTGGGAGGTAATTGCATTGCGGAGTGGTTGCCCTCATGCTGTTCTCATGATTGTGAGTTCTCATGAGATTTACTAGTTTTATAAGGGGATTTCCCCCCAACTTTTTCTTTCTTCTCTTCCTGCCACCATGTGAAGAAGGAGGTGTTTACTTCCCCTTCCATCATGATTGTAAGTGGAACTGTGAGTCAACTACACCTCTTTCCTTTACAAATTACCCAGTCCCAGGTATGTCTTTATTAGCAACATGAGAACAGACTAATACAGCCATATATACCAGTTTTTCTGGAGGCAGTTGTGTTTTTACCTGTTGACTGAAATAATTGTTAATAGTACCCCATTTTACTTTCAAAAGGGCTTTAGTTTCAGAGACATGGAATATACTAATGCTTCCTAGAATAAATCTCATTAAAGTTCATCAGAAAATTAAGCATTATGGTTAATCCTTTTTTCCCAGGAGGAGAATGCAATTTGTATCATCAGAGAAAGTTTTGTCTTTGAGCAGGTTTCAGAAAGTTTTGTTGGCAGTCCCTTCTTTAGATTTATGCAGCCTTTAATGAGCTATCTTGATCAAGAAAAGGCCTGTCATGTGTTTTTGTGCTAAAATGATGAATTGAACATGTTGCTAATCAGTCTCTTTTGCATTTCCTACAGTTGGTGGGAATCAGGTATAGCTTGTTTTACCCCGTACAGACACAATTATTTCCATGCATTCTAACGTTATTTCTTTAACCAGTGTTTCACCATTGGGAAATTTAAAAAATAATAATTTACACTAACTTAGTTTTAATGATAGTTATTTTATATAGTCTATGAAGTTAAGATTTTAATATATATATACAAACACACACATACCCATACACACACACACACACACACACACACACACACACACGCTTCTGAATAATACATATATAGCAGGTCCTCAAATCACATCATTTTGTTCAACCTTGTTTTGTTATTACATTGATGAGAAAAAAAGATAATCTATTCCCAGCCAGGCCACTCTCTGTGTGGAGTTTGCACATTCTCCCCATGTCTCCCCAGGTTTTCTCTCTGGGTACTATGGTTTCCTCCCACATCCCAAAGATGTGCATGTTAAATGAACATTGTCTCAGTCTTAGTGAGTGTGGGTGTGCGTGAGCACACCCTGCAGTGAGATGATATCTTGCCTAGGACTGATTCCTGCCTTGTGCCCTGAGCTGCAGGGATGGGCTTCAGCCTCCTGAACTGTAATAATTGGGTAAATAATTATCTCACTTGTTTTATTAATCTTTCTTAAATGTATGTTGTATTAATATGTTCCCACACTGCTATAAAGAGCTACCTGAGAATTGGTAAAAAAAAAAAAAAAAAAAAAAAAAAAAAAAAAATTAAGAAAAGAGATTTCATTGGCTCATGGTTCTGCAGGCTATATAGGTGTCTGCTTCTGGGGAGGCCTCCGGAAATTTACCATCATGGTGGAAAGTGAAAGAGAAGCAGGCAATATTCACATGCCCAGCAAGACAGAGAGAGAGAGAAGTGGGGGAGATGCCACACCTTTTCAGACAACCAGATCTCGTGAGAATTCTATCATGATAACAACAAGGGGGAAAGTCTGCCCCCATGATTCAGACACTACCCACCAGCTCTCTCCTCCAACACTGGGAATTACAATTCAACATGAGATTTGGGTGGGGACACAAAGCCAAACCGTATTATTCCACCCTCTGGCCCCTCCCAAATCTCATGTCCTTCTAACATTTTAAAACACAATCATGCCTTCCCAACAGTACCCTAGAGTCTTAACTCATGTCAACATTAACTCAAAAGTCCAAGTCCAAAATCTCATCTGAGACAAGGCAAGTCCCTTCTGCCTATGAGCCTGTAAAATTAAAAAATAAGTTAGTTACTTTCAAGATACAATGGGGGTGCAGGCATTGGGTAAGTGCTACCATTAAAAAAGGAAAAAGTTGGCCAAAACAAAGTGGCCCCATGCAACTCTGAAAGCCAGCAGGGCAGTCATTAAATCTTAACGCTACAAAAGCATCTCCTTTGACTCCAAGTCTCACACCCAGGGAAGACTAATGCAACAGATGGGCTCCAAGACCTTGGGAAGTTCTGCCCCTGTGGCTCTTCAGGGTAAAGATCCCACGGTTGCTTTCACCAGCTGGTGTTGAATGCCTGTGGCTTTTCCAGGAACATGGTGCAAGCTGTTGATGGGTCTACCATTCTGGAGTCTGGAGGATAGTGGCCTTCTCCTCACAACTCCACTAGGCAGTGGGGACTCTGTGTGGGGGTTCCAACCTCATATTTCCTCTCTGCACTACCCTAGTAGAGGTTCTCCATAGGGGCTCTGCTTTTGCAGTGGAATTCTGCCCGGACATCCAGGTGTTTCCATACATCCTCTGAAATCTAGGCAGAGGCTCCCAAGCCTCAACTATTGCCCTCTGTGCACCTGGAGGTTTAACAACACATGAAAGCTGCCAGGGTTTTGGCTTGAACCCTCTGTAGCAGCAGCCTGAGATGTATCTGAGGCCTTTTAACATAGCTGGAGCTGGAGCAGCTAGGACACAGGGTGCCATGTCCTTAGTTGGCACACAGAAGCAGGGCTCTTGGTCTGGCCCACTAACCCATTTTTCTCTCCTAGGCCTCCAGGCCTGTGATGGGAGGGGCTGCCACAAAGGCATCTGAAATGCCTTGGAGGTATGTTCCCCATTATTTTGGCAAATAACATTCAGCTCCTTTTATGCAAATTTATGCAGCTGGCTTGAATTTGTCCCCAGAAAATGGATTTTTCTTTTTTATCACATGGCTAGACTGCAAATTTTTCAAACTTGTATGCTCTGCTTCCCTTTTAAATATAAGTTTCAGATATGCATATGTGTGAACACTCTTAGAAGCAGCCAGGCCACATCTTGAAAGCTTTGCTACTTAAAAATTTCTTCAGCTAGATATCCTAAATTATCTCTGTCAAGTTCAGAGTTCCATAGATCTGTAGAGCAGAAGCACAATGCCACCAGTCTCTTTGCTAAAGCACACCAAGAATGACCTTTACTCCAGTTCCAAATAAGTTCCTCACCTTCATCTGAGACCTCCTTAGCCTGGACTTCACTGTTCATATCACTATCAGCATTTGGTCACAATTTTACAAGTTTCTAGGAAGTTCCAAACTTTCCCTTGTCTTTCTGTCTTCTTCTGAGCCCTCCAAACTGTTCCAACCTCTTCCTATTGCTCAGTTCCAAAGCTGCTGCCACATTTCAGATATTGTTGTAGTGGACTAATACAGAAAATTCATGAAGCTCCACTTCTCTGGTACCAATTTTCTATATTAGTCCACTCTCACACTGCTATAAATACATACCTGAGACTGGGTAATTTGTAAGTAAAAGAGGTATAATCAGCTCATGGTTCTGCAGCCTATACAGGCTTCTGCTTCTGGTAAAGCCTCAGGAAACTTACAGTCATGGCTGATGGTGAAGTGGAAGCAAGCATGTCTTCACATGATATTGAGTGAGGACTTACTGTATTCTCTTCTTCTTTTACTGTTTTATTTAAATAGATACAAAACAATATCACTCATTGACACACAAAGACTTCCTTGTTGGATGTTCATAAAACTAGAGCCATAAGTTATAGTTCATGCATTGCTTAATGACAGGGATACATTAAGATAAATGTGTTAATAGGTGATTTTATTGTTGGGTGAACATCATAAAGTGTACTTACACAAATATAAATTATATAGCCTACCACCAAGGCTATATGGTATAGCCCATTGCTCTTAGGCTACAAACTTGTACAGCATGTGACTGCAGTTAATACTTGTAAGCAGTTGTAACACAATGGTAAATATTTGTATGTCTAAACATATTCCAATGTAGAAAAGTAAAAATATGATATAAAAGATACATCTGTGTATTCTTTTGTTCTCACATTGCTATAAGAAATACCCAAGTCTGGATAATTTATAAAGAAAAGTGGTTTAATTAACTCACAGTTCTGCATGGCTGGGGAGGCCTCAGGAAACTTACAATCATGGCAGAAGGTACCTGTTCACAGGGTGGCAGGAGAGAGAATGAGTGTCAGCAGGGGAAATGTCAGATGCTTATAAAACCATCAGATGTCATGAGAACTCACTATCATGAGAACAGCATGGGGGAAACTGCCCCCATGATTCAATTATCTTCCCCCAGGTCCCTCCCATTACATGTGGGAATTATGGGATTACAGTTCAAGAAGAGATGTGGCTGGGACACAAAGCCAAACCATATTATTCCATCCCTGGCTCCTCTGAAATCTCATGTCCTCACTTTAAAACATAATTATTCCCTTCTGAGAGTCTCCCAAAGTTTTAACTCATTCCAGCATTAACCCAAAAGTCCAAGTCCAAAGTCTCATCTGAGACAAGGCCAGTCCCTTCTGCCTATGAGCCTGTAAAATCAAAAGCAAGTGAGTTAAATCCTAGATCCAATTGGATTACAGACATTGGGTAAAATACACCCATTCCAAATGGGAGAAATTGGCCAAAACAAAGGGGCTACAGGCCCCATACAACTCCAAAATCCAACAGGGCAGTCATTAAATCTTAGTGTTCCAAAATGATCTCCTTCAACATCATGTCTTACATCCAAGTCCTCCTGCTGATGTAAGAGGCGGGCTCCCAGAGCCTTTGCCAGCTCTGCCCCTGTCACTTTTCAGGATACTATTCCCTTCCTGGTTGCTTTCACAGGCTGGCATTGAGTATCTGCAGCTTTTCCAGGCACACAGTGCAAGCTGTAGGTGAATCTACCATTCTGGGGTCTGGAGGATGGTGAGCCTCATCTCATAGCTGCACTAGGCAGTGCCCTAGTGAGGACTCTGTGTTGAGGCTTGGAGCCCACATTTCCCTTTCACACTGCCCTAGCAGAGGCTCTCTATGAGGACTCCATCTCTGCAGCAAACTTCTGCCTGGACATTCAGGTATTTCTATACATCCTCTGAAATCTAGGTGGAGGTTCCCAAACCTCAATTTTTGACTTCTGTGCACCCACAGGCTCAACACCATACATCGAAGCTTGGGACTTGCACCCTCTGAAGCAATGGCCCAAGCTGTACATGGGCCCCTTGTAACCACAGCTGGCACTGAAACAGCTGGGGTACAGAGCACCATGTCCCAAGACTGCATAGAGCAGGGAAGCCTTGGGCTCAGCCCACAAAACAATTTTTGCCTCCTAGGCCTCTGAGCCCGTGATGGGAAGGTCTGTCATGAAAGTTTCTGACATGTCCTGAAGACATTACCCCTTTGTCTTAGTGAATAACATTCGGCTCCTTGTTACTTATGCAAATTTCTGCATCAGGCTTGAATTTCTCCCCAAAAATGTTTTTTTTCTTTTCTGTGGTATCATCAGGCTACAAATTTTCCAAACTTTTATGCTATGCTTCCTCTTGAACACTTTGCCGCTTAGAAATTTCTTCTGCCAGATACCCTAAATCATCTCCCTCAAGTTGAAAATTCCACAGATCTCTAGGGCAGGGGCAAACACTGCCAGTCTCTTTGCTAAAGCATAGCAAGAGTCACCTTTATGCTAGTTCCCAGAAAGTTTCTCATCTTTATCTGAGACCACCTTAACCTGGACTTCATTGTCCATATCACTATCAGCATTTTGGTCAAAGCCAGTCAACAAATCTCTAGGAAGTTCCAAGCTTTTCCTCATATTCCTGTCTTCTGAACCCTCCAAGTCTCTAGGCAGTTCCAAACTTTCCCACATTTTCCTGTCTTCTTCTGAGCCCTCCAAATTGTTCCAGCCTCTACCTATTACCAAGTTCCAAAGTCACTCCCACATTTCTGAGTATCTTTACAGCAGCACTCCACTCCTCCTGGTACAAATTTACTCTATTAATCTTTTCTCATACTACTATGAGGACATACCCAAGAAATGGAAATTGCTCTGGGTGAGTCGGTGAGTAGATGTGAAGGCCTCAGACTTTCCTGTAGACTATGCACACTGTACACTTAGGCTACACTAAATTTATTTTAAACATTTTCTTTCTTTAATAATAAACCTTTGCTTACTAGAAACTTTTTAAATTTATAAAATATTTAATTTTTAGAATTTTTGACTCATAAGAACAGCTGAAAACACACATTATACAGCTAAACAAAAATATTTTCTCTTTATATACTTATTCCATAAACTTTTTTCTATTTTTAATATTTTTAACCTTTTAAACTTTTTTGTTAAAAGCAAAGACACAAACACACACATTAGCCAAGGCTTACAGGATCAGGATCATTGATCCTGATGTCTTTGACCTCCACATCTGGTCCCATTGGAAGGTTTTCAGAAGGTGTTATTTTCTATGATAACAATGTCTTCTTCTGGAATATAGACTGAGACTGTTTTGCAGTTAACTTTTTTTTTTAATAAGTAGAAGGAGTAAACTCTAAAATAACAATAAATAGCATAGTATAGTAAATACAAAAACCAGTAACATAGTTGTTATCATTTTCAAGTATTATGTACTATATATAACTGTATGTGCTAGACTTTTATGTAACTGGCAGCACAGTAGCTTTATTTACATCACTATTGCTACAAATATGTGTGTAATGCGTCGCACTAGGATACTAGGACATTAGGATACTACAACATCACTAAGTGATAAGAATTTTTCAGGTCCATTATAATCTTGTGGAACCACCATCATATATGCAGCCCATCAGTGACCAAAATGTCATTATGTGGTGTATGATTGTACTAAACCTGGAGACTTTGTAAATTAGTCCAAGACTGCATCACTGTCCCAGAAAGCTTTTTATATGGTCTTCAAACTTTATTCTGAGCCAGAGCAAAGGAACCAGTGGCTCTTCTCCAGGGTTAATCTGTAGCACTATGTATGTGGGGGTATTCCTTTCTTCAAGATTCCCCAAATCTTCTAGGAGGTGATACTTTACGAAATGTAAGTCTGGAGTTTCTTAAGCCATAGAGCAGGTACTGCTCCAATTTCTTAAAGAGATTCTGAGCATGATGTTTCCACATATGAAGTATACTTATATCACACTAACTAATATTACTTTTAATTGCTATTTCTTCCATTATTATGATGACAAATTTTCTTTGTTTAATTACACTGTAGTAGGAAGGAGGATTAATTTTAATTGAGCCTTTGCAAATGACTGTATTGCCATGAAAAACAAAAGGGCCCACAAAAGGTCTGTCTATAACGTCTGACGCTGTTCTCAGCAGTTAATAGACAAGGCCAGTCAATACACATCCCATTTTCTTAATCATGTGCATAGACTTGGCCAATGTTATTTTTTTAAAAAAATAAGATTTGATTGTTTATAGGTGAATTTGATTTAAACTAAGTATAATTTGATTCAGCATCTATTAACAAAGGACAGTTTTATGCTTAACCCATTTATCAGAGACATTGTCCTTAAATTTACCGAAGGTTAATTAACTTGTATTCATGGTTTTCCATATTAAGACTTTTTCAAGGATATGTTCCTTCATGAAATAAGCATAAAGGAAATTTTATGTGTTCCTGAATTTTGATGTATTTTGCCTATATGAGGAAATATTCTTAGGGATTTAGTTACCTATTGCCCGAAATTGGATAATATAAAGTATAGAAAGTATGTATTAACTAAAGTAACAATAATTTATAGCAACTATAATGGAGGTTGCTAACAAATGACCATGAGATCCATGGAGGAAGGAAGAAGGAGAAAACTTTACTTCCCAACTAACAACCTGCAGATGAGAGAAATGTAGCTTCCAGGGACACTGAAAGCAAATGCTCTGCCAAAGGGAAGGAAACAGTGACATTTAAGCCTTCTCCTCTTGTATGCATATTCATCAGGTTTCGTCAATGTCTATGAATATTTATGGAGGAAGTCAAACACACATTCAGTGAGTTAACATATATGTAACATACATTCCATGATCACTTTGAAGAGGGATTTTGACATTAAAATGCAGAAGAATTTGTCTCTTTATGTAAAAGTAAACTGTAGGCCACAAAGACATTTGTGCCTTACAGTTTACTTTTACATAAAGAGTTTCCCTGGAAGCTACATTTCTCTCATCTGCAGGTTGCAGCATTGCCTGAATTAAAACAACCATATTTTTAAAAACAAAGGCACTAATTATTCCAATTCGATTTAATTACATTCATGTTTACATCTACGCAGTCTTTACTCTTTAGTGTAATTAGTGTAATTTTTAGTGTAATTTTTAGTGTAATCACATACATGTTCTGTAAGATATATATAAAAATTTTCCAGTTAATTAGGCCTCCTATAAGAAAATGAATCTGATTTACATGAAGTAAATATTTGTATTAAATATTATATCCCACTCAGTGATACAGGCAGAGACATTTAACTGTCTTTTAAGCCAATTTAAAAAACAATTTAAGTTGTTCAAGTGTTTTCTGTGATCAGAAATATTGAATGCTTAATTAAGTGAACCAAAAAGAATAATTTTGTAATTATTCAATCTTTATTTGCCAAGTAATATTAACACCTTTAAGTCTTGATTTGAAGTCTTGAGACAAAAAGGTTTCTTAAAGGCAGGCTGTTAGCATATCTTTTGTTCTTCACCTTGTCTTAGTAATGGAGATACCTATTAACTAGAACTCTATCATTCCCTTTTGAACAGTTTTTGCTTCCATTTATGTGGGGGTAGGGAGCTTTTGAAAGTCCTTATTCTAAATTTATATGTACGTATTAACCTCAAAAACGAATCAGAATATGAGCTCTGTTCAATTTGAGACACTATGCAATCTTGCTGATTTCCCTTGGGAGAAAAGCAAAAGTAATTCGTCAAAAAGAAAAATTTTGTCTTAACATTGTTTAGGGATAACTCTTGCCCCAGAAAAGGAAGTCATCTTGTTCAATTGTTTTTTCTGACTTTTTAGAATTAGAGCTATATCTTCAGTGCACTCTGCAGGGAGAGTCTCACTTTCTCTTCAAGTTTTTAATGAAATTAGCAATCAGATTCTTTTTTCTCCTTTTATTTTTAAAGTGGACTTACTCATTTAACAGAATGTTCTTATAACATGCATTGTCACTCTTAATTTTTAGAAAAGCCCTAAGAAAAGGAGTAGTTGTAGATATAAAGAACTGATTCTCAAAGTTTGGTACCCACACTTGTAAATTCTTGGGTCCCATCCCAGACCTACTGAATCATAAACTCTGGAAATGAGACCCATGAATCTATGTTTTAAGCAACCTTCTATGTGATTCTGATGGATGCTAAAGTTTGAGAACAAAAGATATCTGAAGAATTTTACTGCCCCCCTGTCTTAGTCAGGGTTCTCTAGAAGGACAACACTAATAGGACAGATGTGTATATGAAGAAGATTTTCTTAGGAGAATTGCCTCACACCATCACATGGCGACGTCCCACAATAGGCCGTCTGCAAGCTGAGGAGCCAGGAAGCCAGTCCAAGTCTCAAAATCTCAGAAGTAGGGAAGCCGATAGTGCAGCCTTCAGCCTGTGGCCAAAGACCTAAGGACCCCTGGCAAATCATTGGTGTAAGTCCAAGAATTCAGAAGCTGAAGAACTTGGAGTTTGATGTTTGAGGTCAGGAAGCATCCAACACGGGAGAAAGATGGAGGCCAGAAGACTTAGCTGGTCCAGTCCTTCCACATTCTTCTGGCTGCTTTTATTCTGGGTGTGCTGGCAGCTGATTGTACCCACCCAGACTGAGGGTGGACCACTGACTCAAATGTTAATCTCCTTTGGCAACACCCTCACAGACACACCCAGGAACATATTTTGCATCCTTCGATCCAATCAGGTGGACACTCAGTATTAACCATCACACCCCCCAACATACACACACGACAGATAATCACTTGCAGTCACAGGCAGACAAAGAGAAAACTGCCACACCAATTACTATATACAATTTTAATTCATAGGTAAGTGAAACTATGAACACAAAATGTATGTTAAAAATTAAATAAATGAAACTTCCCAGGGCAAACCACAATTGCAGCCAAAAGACCTCAGTAAAGGGTTATTTGCTCACCATAGGCTATTTTCTTGAGAGATTTGATCACACTCTTTAGTAACACAGCTATATGGAATTCCTCAAATACAAAACACAGACCATGGCATTCCTCAGATCTTAGACACTCCCTAGAAACCCATGAAACTCTCTGGTTCCTCTTCCTGGAGATCCTGATATCTTTTGTATATGAAACTGTTTCTCCAGCCTCACTCAGACCTTCATGCCAATTTCATTTCTCTAAGGCCTAGGGTTAGATGACAAGATACCATAAACCACAGAATAAGAGTCCCTTCAAACGGCCATTAGACTTTGACATAGGGAGCTCTGAACCTGAGCTCAAATTGCCATGTCTTTGAAAAGTCTGGCCATAGCTACTCTTAGGAGGACAGAATCTTGTATGTTCTGTGTTGTTCCTTAACTGAAGGGTTGACATCTGCTTGACTTTGGTGGTTCCTATGAAGCAGAGAATTTCTATGGGTCTTCTCAGCATTGTGGGGGGAAAAACCATTTAGTCAATGTAGTCATGAGCATGTGTCTGAAATCTATTGCAATCTTGTTTGCAAGTGAAAAGGCCCTTTGTAGACCAATTTAAAGATTCACTCCTAAGAACATTTTATTGATAAGTTTTTAATATCTACATTTCTTTATTTCATCCTACAAGCAAACACAAAGTTTCTAGATCAGACATTATTTACGGTATCAGTTCCCCATCTGTGCTCTCCCCCTGTGGAGGAATGCAATGAGAACAGATGGCAGCTGCATTTACAGTGGGTCGTATTGCTGGAGAGGAGCCCCAAAACCATGCCATTTAGAGTTTCTGTAAAAACTGTTGCACAGCAGCTCCTTGCCCTGTCTTGAGAGAGAGAAAAAAAGATTTAATCTTTCTAATATAAACAGATCATCTCTTGGGAAAATAAGGGAAGGTTCCTAGGTCTTTGCAACTCTTTGAAATGCAAAGTCATGGCTCTAAGAAGAGAACATAGTCCTGGGAAAAAAGGAGACATTATTTTTCAGCATATAGTTCATCATTTATTATGTTCCAGTTATCATTTTACACTTCTGTATTGTGTAGATTTTGTCCATTGTGAATATGTGTAGATGTTCTGTAATTATGACCTGAAGTGAAATTTTCTTCATAGTTGAAGAATGATCAATTTATCCCTCTAAACATTTTTAAAGTTTAGACTGCTGAGTTGTTTAGAATTTTAAAGGATTCTAGTTTTATGTCAAAATGTACTCAAAGGCAATGACTACAAAAGTTTTATGTTTAACTTTTTCTAAATTTTCTAGTGTTCTAAGAACTTATTACATATAGAAAAAGTTATCTGAAAATAAATCATAGTTACATTGAAAAAGAATGAACAAAGCTTTGTTCTTTATTAAGGAAATTCTGTGAGTCTAAGTTATAAGAATAGCTCAAATAAATGTATTTTCCCAAAAGTCTAATCAAGTTTAAATTTCTCAAACTTCAGTTAATTTATTTTAAATGGTATTTTATTAACAGCCTGTCATAGAAGAAAAGGCCATGTTTTTATGTTGAGTTCGTCAGAAGCAGACTCAGACAGGAATTTGTGTTTCCTTGAGAGACAATCCCAGAAAGCAGTGCTAAGACAGATAAAAGGAAGGTTGAGATAGGGAAGGAATGGGGACCAACACAGGGTGAATTAAGAGCTCCTCTGGGACCTTTGGGACAAGTGTGGAGCTCTCAGCAAGTTCCACTGAGGAACCAAAAAGATGGGTTATTTATTTAGCAGTTCCCATTTGCCATCTGTTAAGCCCTACTCCCAAAGACACTGTACCTGTGGCCTGGCCTATGCATGGGCCAAGCACACTCCTGTGGCTGCAGAAAGTTATAGGTGCTTGAGATGGGAATTGGAGATACTGTGTAGGAGAACTGAGAGTGCAGGATATGGCTGGCTACCCACAGCACGTGCTACAGCACGGGTCTGGTATCAGACCAGAACTCAGTCACTGAGTAAACTCAGTTTTAAAATGGGGATAACAAAAGCATCTGCTTCCTATACTTGTTCTAGAGAGTAAATGGGATTCTACACATAAGATGTTAGAAAAGAGCATAAAGTAAGCCCTCTGATTATCTGTTTTCATCATCATCATCGACAACATTATTACACTTAGCAAGATATTAACTAAAATGTTATTGATGAAATTAGTGAATATTTCCAAATGAGAACTGCAAGGATTTGTCTTCTTTTCTATTATTTTTAGTGAGTATTATATATTTCAGTGGGCTCTGGCATGCAGCATTAGAGTTTTGTCTTTTATGAATTTCTGGGGTTGTGTGCTACACTGATGCACCACAGTTTTTGCCCTTCCAAGTGACTGTTGTTGACAGCCTACTCATTGTATGCCCTTGTATCACTTACTCCAACACGACAGCCCATCTGCCTCACATGGGAAAAATAGTAATTTTGTTGAGAGTTTTTAAAAGCAACCATTTTTCTGATATTGAGGATATTTTCCATACTTTATTTATTTATTTATTTATTTATTTCTATTTTTTATTTTTATTTTTGAGAGGGAGTTTCACTCTTGTTGCCCAGGCTGGAGCTCAGTGGTGCAATCTCAGCTCACGGCAACCTCCACCTCCTGGGTTCAAGCAATTCTCCTGCCTTAGCCTCCTGAGTAGCTGGGATTACAGGTGCCCACCACCATGTCTGGCTAATTTTTTTGTATTTTTAGTAGAGACAAGGTTTCCCCATGATGCTCAAGCTGGTCTCAAACTCCTGATGTCAGGTGATCCACCCGCCCCAGCCTCCCAAAGTGCTGGGATTACAGGCATAGATTCTTTAAAGCACAAAACTGCTGTTTTCTTCTTAAATGTTATACTAATCTTCCGTTAATCATTTCAGAATTGTACTCTGAGATCACTGAAATAAAATTCTGAACAGAAATCATTGTCAGTTTTCAAGAGGGCAAGAAAAAGCTAGAAAAAACAATTTTTATTTCAGAGTATTTAAAATTATTGGAAGTTAATTTTTACTGATTTCAATTTCACTGCTCTGGTTCAGTAATGTTGGAAAGCAAAAATATTTTCTTTAATGTTATGAATTATAGATGTCATAGCAGAAGTCAGTAGATATTCCTTTTTACTCCATCACATGCACCAAAAAATCAATACAGTGAAAAGGCAGCACATCTAAAATGGACAATCATTTCTCCTGAAATATATTAACATACAGTATCAGTAATACAGAAAATTGAACAAGATTATATTTTAACTTTTCACAAGAAAATAAGGAATTATGTTTAAATGTTATTAGGAAAGACAAAAGCATTTTAGATTTACCATTGCTCAATGGTACAAATACTGACAATTTATAGATTTAAATTTATGGGGCAATTTTTCTCCCATGCTTCTGATCTACAATTAGATATTATGCTTTTAGGTGAATGGCGGGGCCTTGTGAAGAGAAAGCATTGCACACCTCTTTTAATAAGCCCAGCATAACTGTAAGAGATCTAGTAGGAAAAGTGATATAGGAAGTCTCTGTGGAAAGAGACCTGGTCATGCCAAGAAGAGCCTCAGAGTTTCTGTGATTTATCTGTACCTTTGACCTCTGACTGGAGAACCTGTGTTGAGGTCTGGAAAACAGGATATAATAATTCAGCTAAATAAAGCTGGATTTAAGACTTGTGGAATAAGAGAATTCTAAAATGACCTCTAATGATCCATGTCTTTGTATAATTCCCTCCCCTTTAGAGTGGATAGAATCTGTGATATAATGGAATATCACTCTCGTGAGTGTGCTGTTTTTGCAAATGTAATAAATGTTCTTAATTGAGTTAATCAAAAGGGAGATGATCTTTGGTGGTCCTGACTTAATCAGGTGAGCTCTTTAAAAAGAGACTGGAGCCCTCCTTGAGCTAGAGTGACCCTCTTGCTGGCTTTGAAGAGGTAAACATCCAGGCTGTGAATTGCCAGTGGAGAAGAATGGCCTCTGGAAGCTAAAGGCCATATAGTTCCTATAGTTCTACAACTATAAGGAACTGAATTCTGCCAATAACCTAATAAGCCTGGAACAAGATCTCAGGGTCCAGAGGAGAACTCAGTCTAGCTGATGCCTTGATTGCAGCTAAATGGAAAACTCTTTTCCTATACTTAAAACACTTCTGATGCCAAATGTGTGGAATTTCCACACTAAGTGATTCTCCAGTTCTCTGTGAACACCATCTGTGTGTCCAGTGATTAAATTCAATTTCAACGCTAATTAACCAGTGTTAACAGCCCACGCCGGAGGGCTTAGCTCCACAAGGCTGCCTTTACTTCAGATGCTGGTCCCAACAGTCTAGGCCACCCATACTTTTGACCAACTAGCTGTAAATCAGGAGATCATACGATCCCATTTTGGAGTTGGGTAGCTTACTAGAATGGTTCACAAAACTCAGAAAAACAGTTTACATACTATTTGGGGTATATTATAAAGGATACAACTCAGAAACAGCCAAATAGAAGCAAGCACAGAACAATGTATGTAGGAAGGGACATGGAGCATCCATGCCCTCTCTGACTGTGCCACCGTTCAGCACATCAGTTTGTTTACCCACCCAGAAGCTCTCCAAACTCTGTTGTTTAGGGTCTCTATGGAGGTTTCATTATGTAGGCATGTTTGATTAAACCACTGGCCACTGGGGATTAATCTCAATTTGGATCCCCTCACCCTTCCCCAGAGGTCAAGAGATGGGGTTGAAAGTTTTAACCCTCTAATGACCTGTTTGGTTCCTCTGGCAACCAGCCTCATCCTGAAGCTATTTGGGACCCCGCCTGCCAGTCATCTCATTTGCACACGAAAAGAGACTCTTGCCATGCCAGAGATTCCAAAAGTCTTAGAAGTTTTTGTGTCAGACTGGGAACTAAAACTAAATATTGTAACAAAAGATGTTTTTATCGCTCAAGAAGTTACAAGGATTTTAAAAACTCTGTGCCAGGAACTAGGAGCAAAGACCAAATATACATTTCTTATTTTGTCTCTTCTTGTGAGACTGAGCATTTAAGCCAAGCCTGACCTACAGAAACTGTGAGACAATAAAACAACGTTGTTTAGGCCACTATTATATTCATGGTAATGTATTATATCACAATAGTAACTAATGTAGGGTCTAAGTTAAAGAGAAAGACAAAGGGATCTTCTTTGTCTTTTTTTCCAGATTGCCCAGCTGTTACAATTCCTATAGAAAATACTCTTACAGAAGGGGCACAATGGCTCACACCTCTAATCCCAGCACTTCAGGAAGCTGAGGCAGGAGGATTGCTTGAGGCCAGGAGTTAGAGAACAGCCTGGCCAACACGGCAAGATCCCATCTCTACAAATTAAAAATAATTTTGTTTTTTAAAAAATGAAAATACTCTTTGATATGGTTTGGCTATGCCCCAACCCAAATCTCATCTTGATTTATAGTTCCCATAATCCCCACAAGTCATAGGAGGAACCAGGTAGAGGTAATTGAATCATGGGGGCGGTTTCTCCCATCCTGTTCTCATGGTAATGAGTTAGTTCTCATGAGATCTGATAATTTTATAAGGGGCTTCCTCCTTTGCTGGACTCTCATTCTCTCTCTCCTGCCACCCTGTGAAGAGGTGCCTTCTACCATGATTGTAAGTTACCTGAGACCTCCTGAGCCATGTGGAACTGTGAGTCAATTAAACCTCATTTCTTTATAAATTCACTGGTCTCTGGTATGTCTTTAATAGCAGCATGAGAACAGACTTATACATTATTAGAATACACTCTTTGAGCCATTGGACTTGACTGAATCTTAAATAGCTTCTTTTAATAAGGCTAGAAGGTGGAGTCTGAAAAAAAAAACAGGAAATTATTAAATGCCAAGTTGTTTTCAAAAACCTACTTCCAAAAACTATTTTTATGGCATTCAATGAACAGAATGCTGAGGAGCACTTTCATTTCACTAAAACATTAGCATTTGAAAAATATATTCATTAATTCCTGGGGTAGCAGTCTTTGAATATAATAGGATTAATTGTCACATTTCTAAATGGAAATGAAGATATTAGGGAAGATTGAAATGACTCAGAAAAAATACGCTGCTATTCTGTGAAGCCTTGTACATCAGCTCAGAAAAAAAGGCCTAAATATCTGTTAACTTAAATTTATTTTTTTAAAGACATCTCTCTTCCTAAAGAATAAATATTAATATAAACCCTAAGTGCTTTTAGTATAGTATCCATGAAAAGTAAATTTGCATTAGCTTGGAAAAAGCTGCTTTAATAAATTTATAGTGAAACAGTGTTAAATAAGTAAATAGAAGTATAGAAATAGAGACATATCACTAACCTTGGAAGACATCATTGCTGAAATTTGAATGTGATCATTCTGCTTCCATAGAACCTATTCCCAATGCATGGAGGGACTGTGGCAAGTGGATCCATTTCTGTGATAGTCACAGAGAAAATAAGTTTATTTCCGCTTTCTAATTTTCATACACTTTCATTAGGAGATGTAATTACATGTGAAAGTCCAAGGCAAACAGAGTAAACCCACAAACTCTTTGTGTAAAACCACACTGAATATTAGCAAGCTCTCCAAATGATAATTTATGTAACACTAGAGGATTAACTTATCAAGTTTTCATCAAATCATGAATTTTGCTTATTAAAAATAGTGCACTGCCCCCTTAAAAAGTGATGGAGTATAGATATTATTTTCTATGCACATATATTACATTATGTGTTCAGGTCATACCAGTGGTACTGGTGACTATCTTGAGGAAGTTTCAAAGTGAAGCCTAAATTACTCCATCCTTAATAGTCCTCCTTTGTACTCTTTTACCCCTGAAATATTTTTCTCTTGTGCCAACCAAAGCTGTCTTCTACTTTTGATTTGTACTTCCTTTTAAAACTGTCTAAATATTGCCTTTCCCAGAGTTGATATTCAACAGAGGTCACGAAAACTCCATAGAACATCAGGGATATAAGACGGAACACAGAAAGGCATGAAAAGTTAAAATGTTAGATAATCAATTCCAAGAGCATTTGCTTAGCATCTAGTCTGTGCAACATCTGTCACACTGCTGATTCTAGGAAGCACCCTGCACACCTGGAGTTCTGTACCCCAGTACCCTGTAAAACCGCATGCTTCTCACAATGTAGGTGGCAATTTTGTTAGTTATAACAACTATCAAATATAGTATAAAATAATAATATAGTATAAAAATTATTATGAAGACATAGTGAGTTAAGGCATGTAAAGTGTGTTACTGGATGGCAAGTCTTGAGTGAAAATAAAAAAGGCATGTAAAGTGATAAGAACAATATGCCTAGCATATATTAAGTATGCTAACACAGTTAGTCTTTACTATGTGCAGTTCTGCAGCTGAGGATTCAACCAACTGGGAATTGAAAATATTTGAAAAAAAAGTAAATAACAATGTAATAAAAATAATACAAATAAAAAAACATGATCTAACAAATAGTCACATAGCCTTTACATCGTATTGGACATTGTAAGTAATCTCGAGATGATTTTACGTATACAGAGGATGCGTGTAGGTTGTATGCAAATGCTACATCATTTTTTATCAGGGGCTTGAACATCCAAGGATGTGCACTTGGGTCCTGAAACCAGTCCCTTGAGGATACCAAGGGAGGACTGGACATGTTAACCATTTTAATACAAATAACAATCACAAATGGACCTAGGCCTGATGCAGTGGCTCACACCTGTAATCCCAGCACTTTGGGAGGCTGAGGCAGGTGGATCACTTGAGATCAGAAGTTCGAGACCAGTCTGGCCAACATGGGGAAATCCTATTTCTACTAAAAATACAAAAATTAGCCAGGCATGGTGGCATGCGCCTGTAGTCCCAGCTACTCTGGAGGCTGAGGCAGGAGAATCCCTTGAACTCGGGAGGCGGAGGTTGTGGTGAGCCAAGATTGTGCCACTGCACTGTAGCCTGGGTGACAGAGTAAGACTCTTTCTCAAAACAAAAAACAAAACAACAAATGGACCAAAGCACAGGGACAGGGTGTTTTGAAGTTTGAACCACTGGTTCTTTGGGGAAAAAAAGTCCTTATAGTACATTCTTAATAAAACAGATTATGAAGAGAGGATTGAAGTTTAGCAGAGGTCCAGGATGACACAAACCAATGGATATTCATTGCGTTGACATACAGAAGACAGGAGAGAAATGATTAGCTGAAGATTGAAGAAATAAAGAACAGAATAGCCTTCCAGGGGTGTGAGGTAAAAAAAAAAAACATATAATAACAATGATAGTGACCTCCTGCATTTGTTTATTTATTTACTTTTGCAACCACTTTCATCATTTTTATTAGAGGTTGGCAGAACTTCACAATACAATTAGGAATAACGGGAACAAAAGCTTTTCAAATGCCTTTGATAGCAAAGCATTTTTTGCCTTAGAGCTTTGGTATTTTCATATTTTTCTACTTTATTACATCCATGTTCATATGTCAATCACAAACAACTATAATGGAGATAACAAGGTGCATTCCCACTTAAATTTTTAATTTTTAAAGTAAAAAAAGCTCACTTTAAAAGGAATGAAACTTTTCTACCAACCATAAGTGAATCAAAACAAACAACTCAATGTCAGATTATACAGACAAGCCATTTACACCATCTTTATCCATTCCTTCCATAGCTGTTTGATAATTAAACAGTGTAATGGATTCATACTGTGAGCTCTTCAGAATGGCAGCAACAATTATTTCACTTAGTCTCTATATGTCTTGAACCTCCTGCATTTTTGTAGCATTTTTACTTTTCAGACTTTTAAAATTGTATTCTGGCCAAAAGGCCAGATATATAAAAACCAGGTCCGCTTCACGTATTTTAAGAGCTAAATAAATAAAATGTATGAAGTAACTTTGTCATAATCACAAATTGATGAAAAATTAGAGAGTAGGACTTGGGTTTGGAATCTGTTTTTTAAGTAAAAAGCTTCAGAACTGGCAGTATTTATAGATCTGTGATCATTGAATGGTGGCAGTGTTACCAGTTCTTTCAACAAGGCCTTTGATCTCCGTACTGCACTTCCAAATAGACATTGTAGGTGTAAAAATTTAAACAGAAGAGAAAATAAAAAATAGAACTTATTTCAAGCAAAATGAAAATTTAAATAATGAGTGACTGGGGTTTCAAATCATTTGTCCCAATTAAGGTAGCATTTGTATTCAATTATTAAGAACAGTGAGTGATTGTAACATGATATATTAATAATTAAATGATCTTACTGGCCTATCTCCAAAGAAAGTACTTGGGGTTATTTATCACTCATGCATTTTTCTGGTGCCTGTTATCACAGGTTCTCACCAATTCTGAAGATGATGGCTTTTGTAAAATCACCATGGCCAAAATCTTTTCTCAAGCACTTGCTCCCTGATGCTGGAAGGACTTGGAGATTTATAAGTAGAGAATAATGCTACCACTGAAAGATTTTAATTAGTTTTATCACACATTTGCATACATTTTTGTATAGTACTTTAAATGCCATATTTTATTTACGTCAGAACTCATTCTAAATTGGATGTAAAAGGACATTGATATATGATTTAATCACCTCTATTATAAAGTTTATTAGCTAGTGCTCTCTTTTGAGTAAAGAAAATGTCAGTGTTAGAATAGCATTTAATATTAAAACATTTAATACTTAATGTTCATATAATTTTGTTTAATATTTATCTAATTGTTCTTAGGTGAGTCACCTTTATGTTACATATAAGTGTATTCATACTTAAAGTTTTGTATATCATGACAATGTATTTGTACTTAAGGCTATAACCTTATGAGAAATGAAAAGCCATCTATCAGCTTTAAAAGATGATTATTTTCTAAGGTCACGTGTCCATTGTTTTACTTTTTTGTCATCCATGTTTAAAAGAAGGTATTTGTTGTTTGTAAATTTCAACTCGCCACCTACATTGCCTCCTTTTTATGTTATTATTATAACATCAAATTTCTCCAGTCTGGCATTCAAGATTCTCCGTTAACTGAGCTCATATGCACTATTGAATAGTTTTATGTCTCATTAATCCCTAAAATAAATTTTCCACTTCAACCAGTGTGGTTTTCATAGGTTTCCTAAAAGTATACCATGTTCATTTGTTCCTGCAAACAGAAGCTGATTCAGTTCACTAACTTAAGTACTCCTTTGTTCTCTTTGCCAACTCTAATTCCTAGCCAAGAGCCTTTCACTGAGGAGTATGTTCTCGATAATGGCCATATTTTTTAAATGTCTTAACAAGCAAAAATTAGTGGAGAACATTTAAGATAGTGAGGGATGGTTAATAGAGAAGAATGGGAGACAGATGGGAGAGTAGTAAGCCTGGAAACTTACTGAGGATACTGACATCTGATTCAAATATTTAGAAGATTGCTTCTTAGAAGAGGAATTACTCATTTTTACTCTAGATCTAGAGTCTAAGAATAGATTTAGGACTAATCTAGGGGAGTTTTGATGAAGCAGATATTTGACTTACTTCCATGGAAGAAAGTCAAAACAATTTGAGCAATTCAATATTCATAATGCAGTACAAAATGTCCTCAGCACTGTTGGATTGTTAGAGACTGCCAGTTGTCCAAAAATATCCATTAGCTCCTTCTTCTGTCATGGAGCTTTCATGTTTTAGATGGCCATAGGTTGCTCAGCTATAGCTGATATTTATCAGCACCCTTGCAAGGGCTATAGGTCAGAAGGCATAAATTGAAAAGCATGTAATTGTTCTATTGCATAGGGATACCCAGCCATGTGTGGTTTTGCAAGAAAGAAATGAATTACTTTCTAGCTGAAACCAGTAGATAGATAGATAGATAGATAGATAGATAGATAGATAGATAGATAGATAGATAGATAGATAGATAGATCTCATGTGTAACCCAGGCTGGTCTTGAACTTCTAAGCTCAAGAGATCCTACTGCCTCAGCCTCCCAAAGAGTTAGAATTATAGGCGTGAGCCACCATGCCTGGCCAAGCCACTATATTTTTTGGATCTCTTTGTTATAGCAGCTTAGACAGGCTTCTAGCCAATACACTGATACCATTTCTAAGAAACAAAACTTAGTTACACCTAATAAAAGACTTTCAGTTTCTTTTTTATTTCTCTAACTATACCATAAATATAGTCTTGAAGGTAAGTTATTAATTTTCTATTGCTTTGTAACTAATTTCCAGAAGCTTAAAACAACACCCACTTAATAGCTCACGGTTTTGGTAGATCAGGGATCTATGCACCGTATAGTTGAGTTCTCTACTTAGGTATTACAAGGCCAAAATCAGGGTGTTGCCTGGGCTGAGCTTTTACCTGAAGCTCAGAGTATTCATCCAAGCACATTCCTGGTATTGGCAGAATTCAGTTTCTTGTGGCTGAGTCTGTTTTCTTGCTGTCTGCCAGCCAGGAGTTGCTTTCAACTTCTAGAGGCCAGTCCAGCGTTCTTTACATGTGTCCCCCTTCATCTTCAAGACAGCAGTAGCATGTCAAATCTCCCTTATTCTTCAAATCTCACTTTCCTTTATGCTATCAAGTAGAGAAAACTCTCTGCTCTTAAAGGAAATGGTATAGAATTAGGCCACCCTGACCATCTTTTTTTTAAATTATATTTTAAGTTCTGGGGTACATGTGCAGAACGTGTAGGTTTGTTACATAGGTATATATGTGCCATGGTGGTTAGCTGTATCCATCACCCCGACATCCATATTAGGTATTTCTCCTAATGCTATCCCTCCCCTAATCCCCCACCCCCTGTTATCCCTCCCCTAGCCCCCAAATCCCCAACAGGCCCTGGTGTGTAATGTTTCCCTCCCTGTGTCCATGTGTTCTCATTGTTCAACACCTACTTATGTGTAAGAACATGCAGTGTTTGGTCTTCTGTTCTTGTGTCAGTTTGCTGAGAATGATGGTTTCCAGCTTTATCCATGTCCCTGCAAAGGACATAAACTCATACTTTTTTATGGCTGCATGGTATTCCATGGTGTATATGTGCCAAATTTTCTTTATCCAGTCTGTCATGGATGGGCATTTGGGTTGGTTCCAAGTCTTTGCTATTGCAAACAGTGCTGCAATAAACATACGTGTGCATGTGTCTTTATAGTAGAATGATTTATAATCCCTTGGGTATATACCCAGTAATGGGATTGCTGGATCAAATGGTATTTCTGGTTCTAGATCCTTGAGGAATTGCCACACTGTCCTCCACAATGGTTGAACTAATTTACACTCCCAACAGTGTAAAAGCATTCCTATTTCTCCATATCCTCTCCAGCATCTGTTGTTTCCTGATTTTTTAGTGATGGCCATTTGAACTGGCATGAGATAGTATCTCAATGTGGTTTTGATTTGCATTTCTCTAATGACCAGTGATGATGAGTTTGCTTTCATATGTTTGTTGGCTGCATAAATGGCTTCTTTTTTTTTTATTTTTTATTTTTGAGACGGAGTTTCGCTCTTGTTACCCAGGCTGGAGTGCAATGGTGCGATCTCGGCTCACCGCAACCTCCGCCTCCTGGGTTCAGGCAATTCTCCTGCCTCAGCCTCCTGAGTAGCTGGGATTACAGGCACGCACCACCGTGCCCAGCTAATTTTTTGTATTTTTAGTAGAGACGGGTTTTCACCATGTTGACCAGGATGGTCTCGATCTCTTGACCTCGTGATCCATCTGCCTCGGCCTCCCAAAGTGCTGGGATTACAGTCAAATGTCTTCTTCTGAGAAGTAACTGTTGATATCCTTTGCCCACTTTTTGATGGAGTTTTTTTTTTTTTCTTGTAAATTTGTTTAAGTTTTTGTAGATTCTCGATATTAGCCCTTTGTCAAATGGGTAGATTGTAAAAATTTTTTTCTATTCTGTTGGTGCCTGTTTACTCTGATGATAGTTTCTTTTGCTGTGCAGAAGCTCTTTAGTTTAATTAGATCCCATTTGCCTGTTTTGGCCTTTGTTTGCCATTGATTTTGGTGTTTTAGTTATGAATTCCTTGCCCATGCCTATGTCCTGAATGGTATTGCTTAGGTTTTCTTCTAGGGTTTTATGGTTTTAGGTCTTATGTTTAAATCTTTAATCCATCTGGAGTTAATTTTTGTATAAGGTGTAAGGAAAGAATCCAGTTTCAGCTTTCTGCATATGGCTAGCCAGTTTTCCCAACACCATTTATTAAATAGGGAATCCTTTCCCCATTGCTTGTTTTTGTCAGATGTGTCAAAGATCAGATGGTTGTAGATGTGTGGTGTTATTTTTGAGGCCTCTGTTCTATTCTATTGGTCTTTATCTCTGTTTTGGTACCATTACTATGCTGTTTTGAATACTGTAGCCTTGTAGTATAGTTTGAAGTCAGGTAGCATGATGCCTCCAGCTTTGTTTTTTTCACTTAGGATTGTCTTGACTATGTGCAGGCTCTTTTTTGGTTCCATATGAAGTTTAAGGTGGTTTTTTTTTCCAATTCTGTGAAGAAAGTCAATCGTAGCTTGATGGGTTAGCATTGAATCTGTAAATTACTTTGGGCAGTATGGCCATTTTCATGATACACACACACACACACACACACACACACACACACACACACATCGTGAAATTAAATATATATATATATATATATTTATTTTTATTTATTTATTTTTTTTAATGGAGTCACGCTCTGTCCCATAGGTGGAGTGCAGTGGTATGATCTCAGCTCACTGGAACCCCACCTCCCAGGTTCATGTAATTCTTCCACCTCAGCCTCCCAAGTAGCTGGGACTACAGGTGTGTGCCACCACGCCCAGCTAATTCTTGTATTTTTGGCAGAGACGGAGTTTTGCCATGTTGCTCTGCTAGTCTCAAACTGCTGACCTCAGATGATTCACCCACCTTGGCCTCCCAAAGTGCTGGGATTACAGTTGCCAGATTATCTTTCTTTTGATGAACTCAAAGTCAACTTATTGGTAACCTTAATTACATCAGCAAAATTCCTTTTGCCATATAAGTAACATAATCATAGACATGAATGAAATTTCATTATATTCAGTCAGGATAAGAAATCTTGGGGGTACATTTTAGATTTCTGCCTACCACAGCAGGAAAGACATTTACCTCCAGCTTGAAATGATGGCTATCTCATTATGTGCTTAATATACCATAAATGTGTCATTGCCTTAAATATATATTAGTGTTGAATGTTTCCAAATTTCATTTGATGTTATTGTATCAGTACAAACATAAACAAGATAATATTGACATTGATGGGAGTCAGAATAGATTCTGGAAATGTTTAATATTGTATATAATTTAAAATCTGAATTTTAAAGGATATAGTGTAGACATAAAGATAAAAGTAAAAATCCATATTCATTTTACATGTATTATTAACCTTTAGGTTAGATTTGTCAAAATATTTCAGGCCAGCTAGTTTTAAAGCTTAATAATTACTTTGAGTAACTTAAGAAAACAATGTACTCGCCCTTTTATAATTGGCCCTTTGAGTGAATTCTGTTTCTCAGTTATAGGTATATTCCCTAATCAAAGAATGATAATTTGATATCAGACAAGGCAATCTTAGAACATTTTTTCCTGATTATTCATTTGTTCTCTTATTTTAATTTACTTGAAGAAAAATCCCAAACCCTTTCTAAGGGCCTACAGAGCCCCACATGATCTGTTACCCCACTTAGCTTTCATTTCATCTCCTTTCACTCACTTTCTAGGCTACTAGCTCTGGCAAAGTTAGAATTCTTCAGGGCTTCTGCACTCGCTGCTTTCTCTGCCTGGAAAGCTCCTTCATTGCTTCAAGTCCCTTTTCAAATATGTCCTTATAGGTGAGGCTTTTTCTCCACACCTCATCCAAAATAGCAAGCCCTCTGACCACCATGCCTTTACCCAAATTTCTGTTGTTCCACACTCTGATCACCACATAACACATTGTACACTAATTTATTGGTTCACTGCCTGTCCTCCACTAGAATGTAGGGAGCCTCCTTGGGAGTAGAGACGGTGTTTTATGCACTGCCGAATCCTCAGCACTTAACACATATTGATATCCAGTAAATATTATTGAATGCATGACTGTATTTCAGAAAAGGAAAATTATACTAGCAGGAGAATTCATTCACTCTACGAACTAGCACAGATCTTGTAATACGCAAGAGCCCTGTCTTCTTTAACAGTGTAATAGGATGTTAATGGTATTGGAAAAGTAGCAAGTTTAACAGAAAAGACAGAAGGCACAGAAGAGTGGTTCCTTGGGAAATGTATAACTTAGGCTAGTTCTACATCTTTTATTAAACTTACCAATGAAAACCTCGGACTTTTCCCACACCCTGCCAGAGAGTTGAAGGGAATGCTGTCTTGAAGATAAGAACAGGGACCCACACCACCTACCACTATACTATATCTGTTGTCTTTGTCTCTATCAGTGACGCCATGCTTTAGCAGGATAATTGCAAGTTTTGAAGTCACTTGTCACATTAAACACTTATTAACTGTTTTTAGCATAAGGGGTGAAGGGTTTTTTTTTTTTCATTGTTCCTCAAGTATTTCAGTTACATGGTAGGTGTTAACATTTTGCTTTGCTTATCTTTTTTACTTATTTATAAAACTTATATAACCATTGACTATATTGAATAATATTATAATTGAAGGAAAGCCTTTAATTAATCATCTGGGAGATGGTAGAAACTGTAATCATTCCGTTTAAACCTGCATTTTAAGAAGAAAAAGATCTTTCTTTTAGTCGCTAATCTGTAGAGGGATATCCTTTAAAACTTCTCTCATTGAAGAATATAGATAAGAAGATCAGCTTATTGTATCTTTTTTTAATGACCTCCAATATAGAATCGTGTCAGTGACAATGTCTTCAGGACTACACATGCTTGGAAAGAGAGTCTGTGAAATAAGGACTAGCCATTTCCTTAAAGCTCTAAGGATTCAGATGAGGTAGATTAGCTCCATAAACATACGTTTTATGACATACCTGTCCAAAATCAAAATATGCCATATCACATAACATATGTGTTCAACAAATACTGAATTTCAAAAGGAAATTCAATGTTTGAGTGAATTCCAGTGCTGGGCCGGAAGCATTCAAGCTGCCTCTACGATTCCATCTATGTGATCATCTGTCATATGTTACTGGGTTTTGTAACTCGAATTTTTGTATTAGTGAAAGAGTGGATGAAATCTCTTCCAGTGCTAAGACTTTTTGTTTCTCTAAGATTATTCATTCATCACTTAGTTTTGAAGGGAAGGCATTGGCGAGTGGGAAGATGAATCATTTGCGTAGTATGACTTTGTTTCGCTTTACCAGTGTTATTAAAGTAGGGAAAACAAAAGAATATAAAGGATCTATCCAAAACATATTTGGGAATACTCTTTTAAATGTCACTAAATTCCAATTAAATGCTGAGTAATTTTGCTACAAGTCCCTAAAACTATATATTTAGTATTAATTCTTTATAAAGCATCACTACTGGAATAAACTGTTGATCACTTGATATTTCACAAATTTAATTTTCAAGGTATTTTTAAAAACTAAATATCAATGAAGTCTTTTCTTTAAAAGCCTTAAGTCTTACATTTTCCTTATTATTAGCACCAAACAATGTAGTCATAGTTTGTTTTAGTTTCAGTTTTGTATTTGTTAAGATATATAACTAAATAGATGAACCCTATATATCAATGATTTAACATAAGAAAAGCTTTTTTTCTTGCTCGTATCATGGTTTAATATGTGTCAGTGTTGGAGGGCGGGGCTCTAGTTCTGCTCCACACAGTCAAGGGATGACCCTAGTGGTTTTTTGTCTAGTGTTACTATCTCCCTTTTGGTCCTAAAAGCCTGTGGTTGACAGAGTAGACTAAAAGACACACATGGGAGGATTTTTATAGGCCAGACTTAAAATTGGCTCACATTTGCTTTTGCACTTATATTCGACTGAGCAGAATGCAGCCAGTTGACCACTCCTAATTTTAAAGGAGACCAGAAGCTATAGCTCCTAATGCCAAGCAGTAGCATTCTCGGCTACACTCCTACCTCTGGTCACCAAATAGCTCTTTCACTCTTCTTCCTGCACATAGAAGACCTTCACTCTTCTCCAAAACAAACAGTAAAAGTCCTGTCTGATCACCATATACAGCTCCAAGTTTAGGATCTCTGAATAAAAGGATATTTTCTGTCAGGTCTGAATGTGGTTCCTTGCAGCCCTGAGAACTAAGAATCTGCCTATAGTCTCCCTATACACATCCAGCATATAATGGTAGAAATCGTGGGGGACACAAGTTACTTGTCAATATAAAATCTGAAATCCCCATGTGCATAAAGAAGCTTTATGAAGGCCTCTTAACCTGGAGAGTAGGGAAATTGTTTGATTAGAACTGGTCTATCTGGGAAGAACCCTCTTGTTTGTTGTTCTCTGTGGCAACTGGCCCCTTAATTTGAGAATCTATTCCTTATTCATTATCCTCTATGGCCATGTCTGAAATGGGTGTGAAGGAGCTTGACCTCCTTAGGGGTTGTACATCTTTCATATTCTGCTTCCTACTGAGGTAAGCTCAGGAATCTCAAAGATCTAAGTTCTTTCTCTCAAAAACTCAGTAGTCAGTAGGCTTCTGTGTGCCAACAATCACACCCAATGCTCTTGGTTATTTTTATTATTATTATTTTATTGTGGTAAGAACACTTAACATGAGATCTACCCTCTTAACAAATTTTTAGGCATATAGTACAATATTATTTAATATAGGAAGAATGTTGTACAGCAGATCTCAAAGTCTTGTATAAGTTATATACTTGGGATATTGTATAATTGAGACTTTATGCCCATTCCACCCCATTCCCCACCCCCAACACCAGCCCGTGGCATCCACCATTCTACTTTCTGATTCAATGAGTTTGACTATTTTAGATACCTCATATAAGAGAAATCATGCAGTATTTGTCCTTCTGTGACTGGTGTATAGCATGAGATCTTCAAATTTCATTCATGTTGTCACACATTGCAGGATTTCCTTCTTTTTTCAGTCTGAATAATATTCCATTATATGTATACACCACATTTTCTTTTTATACATGCATTCATTGATGAACATTTAGGTTGCTTCTGTGTCTTGGTTATTGTGAAGAGTGTCGCAATGAATATGGGAAGGCTAATTTCTCTTTAAGATCCTGATTTCAGTTCTTTTAGATAAATGCTAAAAAGTCAGATTTCTGGATCATATAGTAGCTCTATTTTTAATTTTTGGAGAAATCTCCTTATTGTTTTCCATAGTAATTGCACCATTTTGCATTCCCACCAACAGTGTATGAGGGTTCAAGTTTCTTCACATCCTCACCAACAATTGTTGATAGTTTTCCTACCAGGTGTCAGGTGATGTCTCATTGTGTTTTTGATTTTCATTCCCCTGACATTAGTAACAGTCAGCATCTTTTCATATACCTGTTGGCCATTTGTATGTCTTCTTTGGAGAAATGTCTATTGTAGACTTAAGCCAGTTTTAAAATCAGATTATTAGTTTATTTTTGCTATTGTGTTGTAGAAATTACTTATATATTGGAAACTAACCTCTTATCTGATAAGTGATTTGAAGATATTTCCTCTCATTTCTCGTTGTCTTTTCATCTGTTGATCATTTCCTTTGCTGTGCAGAAACTTTTTAGTTTAACATAGTCCCATTTGCCTGGTTTTGCTTTTGTTTTCTGTGCTTTTGGTGTCATACCCAAACAATCATTGGCAAAACTAATGTTATGAAACTTTTTCCCTATTTTCCTCTAGGAGTTTTATAGTTTCATGACTTATGTTTAAGTTTTCAATCCATTTTGTATTGATTTGTGTATATGGGGTAAGAGAAGAGTTCAGTTTCAATATTCTGCATATGAATATACAGTTTTCAAAACACTATTTCTTGAAGACTATCCTTTCCCTATTTTGTATTCCTTGTTGATTGTCAGTTTACCATACATGCATGGATTGGTTTTCATTCTGTTCCCTTGGACTATTTGTCTGTCTTTTTCACAGTGCTATACTATTTTGATTACTGTAGCTTTGTAATATATTTTGGATCAGGAAGTGTGATACTTTCAGCTTTGTTTTTCTTTCTCAAGACTTTTTTGACTATTCAGGATCATCTGTGGTTCCATATGAATTTTACTTTTTTTCTATTTCTGTAAAAAAAAAATCATTGGAATTTGATCAAGAGTTCATTGAATCTGTAGATTGCTTTGGGTAGTATGGACATTTTAACAATATTCCATTCTTCAGTTAATGAACACAAGACATCTTTTCATTTATTAGTGTCTTCTTTAATTTCTTTCATTAACATTTTATAGTTTTCAGTGTACAAGTCTTTTACCTTCTTAGTTCAGCTTATTTCTAAGTATTTTATTATTCTGAGGGATAATGTAGATATATTTTTTTCTTCATTTCCTTTTCAGACAGTTCATTGTTAGTATATAGAAATGAAATTGATTTTGTATGTTGATTTTGTATCCGGCAATGTTACTTGACTTACTTATTAATTCTACCAATTTTTTGTGGAATCTTCAGTTTTTTTAATGTAGAAGATGACATCATCTGCAAACAGGGCCAATTATACTTCTCCTTTTCAAATTTGGATAGCTTTTATTTCTTTTTCTTGTCCAATTGCTCTGGATAGGACTTCTAGTCCTATGTTGAACAGAAGTGGTGAGAGTGGGCATCCTGTTCCTTATCTTAGAGAAAAATCTTTCAGTTTTTCACCATTGAGTATGATGTTAGCTATGGGATTTTCATATCTGGCCTTTATCATGAGGTAATTTTCTTCTATTTCTAGTTGGTTAGAGAAAATACAGTTGTGCTACATGCCCAGGAAGAAGAAACACATATCAGTTCAGGGTAGCAATTTCAACCAAGACTTCTCTATATACAATTTCAACCAAGACTTCTCTATAAAAGAAATCTTCCTTCTAAATATGTTGTGAAAAAATAGGAATGTTTTTACTGTATGTTTACTATATCTATTTATTAGACATGGAGAGATATGTCACAATCATATCCAAACACCTTTATTCTGGTCTGGCTTCTAGTTGATTGCTCTGAAGAAATTCAAATCTATCAATCAATCAAATAAAAAACTCTTAGCAGATTGCTACTAAAATTAGATTGTCTAAAAGTACTATATATTTATTTATTTATTTAGAGATGGAGTCTCACTCTGTTGTCCAGACTGGAGTGCTTTGGCATGATCTTAGCTCACTGAAACCTCCACCTACCTGGTTCAAGCAATTCTCCTGCCTCAGTCTCCTGAGTAGCTGAGATTACAGGTGCTTGCCACTGCACCCGGCTAATTTCTGTATTTTTAGTAAAGATGAGGTTTTGCCATGTTGGCCAAAACAAGGACAGATTGACCATTTTTAGGAATTACAATGAAAGCCAATCACCATAGCTTGGGAAAGTGGAAATGGCAAATGCTTACTGTTTTAGAAGTGGTAGCATAGTACTTTTGTGATACTAAGCTTTACATATTTCAGATTAAGTACTTAGTATCATAATGAATAAGAGTAGGGAATAAGAAGGTGGGACATAAAGGGTGTACACATTAAGTACTGATTACTTCATTAGGTTGTGTTGTTATTATTAGATCATACATATTCCTTCCTTCCATTATACATGTGTTTTCAGTCAACGAAAGTTTCCTGATGACCCAGGAGTCATGCCAGACATCAGGGATTAGAAATAAACAGCAAGGCCTCAATGGGACAAGTGCTATGGCAAAGAATATTTGGGAGTGTAAGAAAAGGGCCCAATAATGTCCATGAATGGATCAAGGAAGGTGTCCAAGCAATGGTGAAGCTTGAATTAAATACTGAAAGAAGAATGGCCATGGTGGAGTAGGACATTCAAGACAGAGGGAAAGGGGTAAAGAGGGACACAGGCATTGGAGAGAGGCTGTGACTTTGAGATGGTGCAAGTGTTATATAGATGGGATGTCTGTTGAGAGATGAGTCTCAAGAAATTAGCAAAGAAAATTTTGTATGATATGCCATCTAAGCTTGGGCTGTTATAACAAAATACTATAGACCAGGTGGCTTAAACAACAGACATTTATTTCTCACACTTCTAAAGCCAAGGAAGTCCAACATCAAGGTGCCAGCAAATTGGGTTCCTGGTGAGGAGCTGCTTCCTGGCTTGTAGACAGCCACCTTCCTGCTGTGTGCTCCTGTGTCTCTTCTTTGTCTCATAAGGGCACTAATCCCAACAGGAGGGCACCACCCTCATGATCTTACCTAAACCTTATTGCCTCCTAAAGTCCTTACTTCCAAATACAATCACATTGAAGTTTAGGGTTTTGACTTACACATTTGGCAGAGGATTGTGGGAGTATAAGCATTCAGTCCATAACACACGCTAAAGAGTTTGAACTTTATTGTAAAATCAGTAGGAAAGAAATGAAGAATTAAAAGCAAGGGAATAACAGGAAAAAAGCCAAAGATTTTGGAGAATAAATTGAAATAAGGAAGACTAGAAGCAGGGAGACAAACAGGAGACCATTGACTTGTCTTTTTTCTCCAATTGAATATATGAATAGTCTAAGAAATGTATTATTATATTACCATGACCATTTGTGATGTATTTTAATCACATTGTAATATAATTGCTTGAAATTATTTCAGTTAATGGTAGTAATTAATCTGCAAAAGTCATACAACTATTTAAATTACTATTACTTATGTTTTTAGTTGATAAGAATTTTTTGATTTTTTTTTAGAGTCATAATCTTTTTTATGGATATATTCTGTGGTATCTAGGTATGTTAACAGCACTTTTTTGATACTTTACTATACTTTGGTTTATTTATATAAGATTTGTAATTAATTATAGGCTGTTTCCCTTGATTTAACAAAGACAATGAATCCCCTGAAAATAATAATTACTAATTTTTGCTATATATTTATGTATTTTTTTTTTTAGGGATAGGGTCTTTCTCTGGCCCAGGCTGGAGTGCAGTGGCACAATGAGAGCTCACTGTAGCTTCTAACTTCTAGACTCAAACAATCCTCCTGTCTCAGCCTCCCAAGTATCTGGGACTACAGGCATACCACCATGCCCAGCTAATTTTTTTAAAAAAAATTTGTAGATACAGGGTTTTACTGTGTTGTCCAGGCTGGTCTCAAACTCCTAGCCTGAAGCAATTCTCCCACCTTAGCCTCCCAAAGCATTGGATTACAGGTGTGAGACACTGTGCTTGTCCTATTTGTGTATTCTTAAATGATTAGGAAAAGTAGATAATTAGTAACTGTTATATCAATTGAAGTAAATCATTCCATGTACAAAATCAGAGATTTGATACCCATTTTAATGTGTTTGTAGTTATTGATTTAAATTTAATTATATTGAGTCCAGTTTTCAGATTGTTATGTAATTATATTACTTTGTCTCCATGTTGAGTAAGATGAAGAAAAATTGCTAATAGTTATTGAATGTTTATTTTGTGGGAGGAACTGTGCTAAGCACTTGATATGTATTATGTAATTAAACCCTCACAATGACCTTAAGGAGGTTCTATAATCGTCTCCATTTCTATGTATGTACATCTTCTACTTGTGCAAGTCCACACAGCTAGTAAGTGCAGGAGCAGAGATTGGAACTCAGGCTTTCTAACTTGGAGGTCAACCTCTGAACTACCCTGTACCACACCAAACCTTCTATTACAGATGGAGTGGTCATGAGCCTTCATCCCCCTCAAATATATAATAAACAATCTCATACTATTTAATTATATTTTTCTATACAACACCATTAAGCAATTTTATTTGTTGCAGAAAGAAACCCAGTTTTAGGCTTCTGAATAAGTTCCCAACTTAGCAAAAGTAATATATTAATGGTAATGTATATTATTCATACAAGTCAATCTTATTAAAAGAAATTGAATGGGACTCAAAATTGATTGTCTCTATGAAGTCATAAGTCATTCTAATAAGAAACATGCTTTTCTTTGAAAAGTTGTTTTAGTTAGGGTGCAAGCTAAGCTTCTGGTAACAAAAGACCCAACTTTTATGACAATTTTTAAAGTTATATGTTCTTTCACACGAAGTCTAGAAAGATCTAGGGCTGATGAAATGGTTCTGCTGTCATCACTGTGTATTTTCCATCTCTTGTCAAAAGCAGTTGCTCCATTTTCACCAGAAGACACAGAAGTTCCATAGATCACTTATTCTCACATCCTACCAGGAAGGATGTGGTTACATGAGCATACCTGTTGCTTGGAGAATAAGATATTCTCTGATGGGATGACCAGGCATTCAGTGACAGTGAAGGGAAAGGGGGAAAATGGCTGTTGATGGTTCAATCTGCCACAGAAGACAAATTAGGATCTGAAGTCTCCATGACAAGAGTGTAAGATGATAAAAAATATACTCACATTTGTGCAAAATCTCCTAAACAAAAAGAAGCTTTGAATACCAGCTCTGAGTCAGATTTCTAGGGCCTGAGTTCTCCACAGCAGTGCTTGTGGGTGCAGAATATGGAGTGAAATGCAGTCCAAGAGGAATAAAGTTGCCTGATTGGTATATTATGGAGAGAATTCCATGAGGACCTAGAGGATTGGTTTGAAGGAAGGCAGTGAGACCAGGCAGAAGGCTCTAAATAATCTAGATAAGAAATGATGGGGCAGTGGTGGCAGAGATCATTTCAAGAGATATTTTACCAATTGAACAAAGATCTTAAGAAAAGATGTCAGGTGGGCTAGGTAAACTGTTGTTGAAAATGGAATTTTAATAATTAGAGTCCACAGGACTTAGGGTAGAATGATGAACTGTGATTATAAATATACCTCAAAATATTTAATGGCTCAAATATAATCAAAGTTATTTTTAACCTACATAAGAGTCCAAGGCGGGTGCTTCGATTGGCGATGGCTGTCTGTGCAGTGATTTTGGAACTCAGTCACCTTCAACCTCACATCACTTTTAACTTGTTTTATTTTAAGAACTACATTTTCTTCCTTGGCATATATAGCAATGGAAATGATACCATTACTGAATTTCTAACAACTTTGAATTGAAAGGCATAAAGCAAAAGAAGTGCACATATAGAATAAACAGATTATGGAAACATCCATTGGTGGGAAATTCTCCATGATGAAAAGAAATATCTTGACCTTTAGCAATATTGAGTTGGGGGTTTCAGAAATTAAAACACTTCCACTCAAGTTTCACTAGTTTTCTGTAGATTTAACTTTATCTTTTTTTTTTTTTGAAACGGAGTTTCGCTCTTGTTACCCAGGCTGGAGTGCAATGGCGCGATCTCGGCTCACCGCAACCTCCGCCTCCTGGGTTCAGGCAATCCTCCTGCCTCAGCCTCCTGAGTAGCTGGGATTACAGGCACGCGCCACCGTGCCCAGCTAATTTTTTGTATTTTTAGTAGAGACGGGGTTTCACCATGTTGACCAGGATGGTCTCGATCTCTTGACCTCGTGATCCACCCGCCTCAGCCTCCCAAAGTGCTGGGATTACAGGCGTGAGCCACCGCGCCCGGCCAGATTTAACTTTATCTTGACAGAACCTTGTTGATAATTTCCCAGACACACTTAACAAATGATGCTCTGCCCCATTTTTTTAAATTGCATTCATTATTTACCTAAAAGGGAGAAAATGTAATAAATTTTAGAAATAGTTTCTTCAAGTATATTAACAAAACAGGCTTTGGTGTTCTACGTGGTAATTTTTAGTTCCCTGAAAAATTCATTTATGTGGAATGGCTTATTCTCTGTTGAAGACATGCAAGAGAGGTCTTATCAGAGACCCTCAGAGAAATTTGGGAAATCCCCTAATTTTAAGGATGCAAAACCATATACAACAGAGCCTAACTGACTTTTCTAAGATCATAGTGCTTGTAATAGACAAAACTAACTCTTTGGCCATAGGAGTACTGTGACTACAGAATCCAAAAAAGAAGAAAATCCCAGAGTCAGTGGAGTTAATAATATTCAGTGTGACCCATGGATGAAAAGGGGTGAAAATGATGAAAATCCCATTGAAATTGATCAATTTTTAAAAGTTATTGGTGACACTCAAGGAAACAATTTCAGAAAAGTATTGAGAAAGCCAGGAAAAAAAAAGGATTGAAGAGGGCATAATGCTTTAGGGTCTATTTTTAAAAAATATTCTAATTTTTTAAACAGGAAAGTTAAAGTTCCTTTAAAAATAATTTTTAATTTTTTAGATTTGATTTTTTTGTTAGGATGGTTATATAAACATGATAGCATATTTCAGCAGAATTCCCAGGAAAAATAGTTTACTTTGGGTTAAAAAAATTAATAAGACTATATATTGTATCTACAGAGTCAATGCATCAATTACCATCCTCAAGCAAATTCCTGGAGGACATGGGAGTAAGGCCCTTTGGAAAAAATGACATCTAGGATACTCTATTGTAGTTGCTCAATGTCACCAGTTAATATACCACTTACATTCCAAATTAAAGCAATCCATATTTTAGTTTACCTAAATTTCCAGAAGCTATCAGGAAATTGCATTTAGATACCACTTGCTGTTATGTCAGATATGAAAGGGAATTTGAATAAGCTATATGTATCCCAAATACAACATGAACAATTTCTTCTTGCATGTCTTCAACTCTACATTTAGGAGAGAAAACTAAGCCTAAAGGTTACCTGAACTGCCTTCTACTACTCTCCAGGAAATAAATTTACCTAGTGCCATCCCCTGCTACATTTTACCATAGTATTATTTTAAATTAATCTGTGTGCTGTATCATGGTAACTTCATTAACCAGAAACTTTAAACTCATTGGAATATTCAAGTTCATTATGGGAAAAAAATGTTGGTTTACTTTTATTGTATTACATGGAGCCATTTGTGATTATAAACCTCTTGCATTTAAATTTTCATGTATTTAGTTATTTAGCATTATGAAATATTTCCATCCCAGGGCATAAAAAGGCTCCAACAAAAAATGAGAAGAGAATAGGATAGTTATGGAAATTATTTTAACACATCTATAAGGTAACTTTTTTGAAGATTTTTAAATCATCAATGTTTTGAATGTCACTATTTTTACTGCCTCTCTAATGTGAAGGACCTTATTCTACAAGGATACCCTCCCTGTTACAATTGGGAAGAAAAGGTAGCTAGCTTTAAATATTTGTAGAAAGATCAGGTATCTTCAGAAAGATCCAGCTTAAATTTTAAACGTCCTCACCATATTTATGTTCACTGCTTTTTTCTTTCTCTTTTTTCTTCCTCCTCCACCTTCTTCTTGCGGTACTGACTTGCAATTTGGCATTGTTTTTGATGAAGACTTAGCATTAATAAGTAGTTGTAGATTTCCCAAAACATGAGTAACTGTTTCTGTTTCATTACTACTAGATTTGGAATAAGACTGATTTAAACTTGTTAACCAGGAGGCTTATTTATTCTGAGAATGAAAAGCAAGAATATCATTAATACACAGCTATTTACATTTTAAATATCTTTAAAACTATTTTAAGGGAAGATAGGCTGCCATCTTGTGTATGCTGTGTTTATTGCTACATAAAAATGGACCCATTCAGACCAGATTTAGTTCTGTGTTGTCTTAAATTACATTAAAGGCTTAAAAAATTACACAAAATATTGAAGTGTCCATCAGTATGCTGCCTTATAAAAAAATAAATAAATGTAACATAACATTAAGAACACATACTCCTTTGCTACTTGAGAAAACATTATAGAAACCGTCTAATTCCTCTTTTTAAAGGAATTTTGTCCCAGCATTTAGAAATAATTGATATTCTCTAGGTCTAGGATACTCTAGAACTTTTAGACCATGGTGATTTATAACTACAAAATAATATTTTTAAAAACAAATTCTGAAGTTGAGACTCTTTGACAAAATATATGAAGGGTTGCTCTTGAATATGATATTAATAACAATAAAATCTGAATTTTACTGTAGAGCGAATACTTCCTAGATTTGTCTTTCATACTTTTTTACTTGTTTTTGCTTCATTTGTTATCAAAAAAGTATTTCAATGTAAGTAATGGTCCAGGTAATAATAACAAAGTATATGCTGCCAGAAAATGCCTGGGAACTTCTAAGTGTGCCCTAAAGGTGCCCAAACCTTTGGTTTCAATAGCAGAACTCAGGCCTCTCAATAATTTGATAAGTACTATTGCCATCTTGTGGTTTTATGCAATATTGCAACAAAACAGCACTAGCATACAAAGTTACTGATTTTTTTGAGTCTTTTCAACCAACAAACTAAATCTTTTTTGTATAATATGTTTATTAAAGATTAACCACATACTATATATTGTGGCTTAGATTTCCCGGGAGTTTTATTACAGTAAAATTACTTAAATCCACTGTAAAGTCAATAATAATAATATAATCTCAAAATATGTGAAATTTCCCTGTAATGAAATATAAGGAAGTAACCTTTCCCAAAGAGAGATCAAAGAATTATTGATTCTAAAAGATGCACTCAAGAAAAGTAGGCCTCATAGTCAAAAAAGCCTGGTAAGTGATGTCTGTCATGCCCCCTTCTTGGAAAGTCATAGTGAACATTACTTATTTAAAGACTAGAGAAAGTGAATCTATTTAATTTTCTTCTAAACCAGTATTTTCCAGATATACTTGACCATACAACTCCTTTAACAAAACAAATAATGGCTGTTAATATCATCAGATAATATCTGGGTAAAATGTACTTGGTAAAAACACTTTTTTTTTTTTTGAGACATCGTCTCCTTCTGTTTCTCAGGCTGAAGTGCAGTGGCGCAATCTTGGTTCACTGCAACCTCTGCCTCCTGGGTTCAAGTGATTCTTTTGCCTCAGCCTCCCAAGTAGTTGGGATTACAGGCACGCACCACCACATGCAGCTAATTTTTGTATTTTTAGTAGAGACAGGGTTTCACCATATTGGCCAGGCTGGTCTTGAACTCCTGACCTCATGATCCATCCACCTCAGCCTCCCAAAGTGCTGAGATTACAGGCGTGAACCACCGTGCCCAGCCCACACTTTCAAAGATAATTAGTGCATTAGTTACAAATCTTTCACTGAACTTAAATTAAAAGAACAATGTCTCCAGTTACTCATGTTGTAATCACAAGCAGAGGGTCTTGAACTATTAAGGTCTCTCAATCCCTAAAAGTCCCCTAAGTGAAGAATTTGAAAATAATTAGAAATTTCTTTTTAATACTTGGCTATTAAAATTATGAAATTTTAATAACAGCACCTAAAGCCACTAAGTGATGGTTGGAAAGAGAAATATAGCGAATTTATCCTATAAAGTCAAAACAAAGCAGAGAAAATTAGATGACTACCATGAGTGTTTGCCTGAATCTGTTTTTCCTGTGCTAATGAAATTTGCTGACATTTTTACCATCTTTAAACCAGGTTACCCTGTGACGAAGACCACACGTTTATAAAATATTGTACCATCACAATATGTTTTCAGAGATCCTAACAAACAGCCTCTGTCTCTCCCTGATGCCAGTCTCGGACATCTTTGTGTCTATTGTAGACTCAAAAATCTGTCCTTGAACTTTAACGTAACTCTTTGATCTACTCTTGTTAGCTGACATTCTTCTCCTTCAAGCCACTGGGTATTTACTGCCTCACATGTCATCATGGATATGACACCAAGCCTGAGAAGTGTCATGTTTGGAGACACCCTACTGTGGCCGTTAAGTTCAGGTTCCAGCAGCCTAGTTGTGTGACTTTAGGGAATTTACTCACCTGGTGCATGTTGCAGTTTCTTCAGCTGTGAATTCAAGATAACAACAGAATTCATCACATTGGCTTGTTAAGTGGTGTGTGACCGCTGATATAATAAATGTTCAATAAATGTTAGCTATAGTGATCTAAGTTCCCTTTTATAATGAAAGTGATGCCGTCAAGACCCAGCAGACCAGTCAGCAGGATTCTAGGCACCATCTCTACCCAACCTTCAGGGGATTTTGACAGTTAACCTACACAGTGGTTAAGGAAAATGTTTCTGGGAGGGAGCAAGAAGCAAAATGCTTCTCAAAAAGATTAACATCTGAGTGTATAGGCCTCTGTGCTAAATCACTAAAAGTTGTATCAGTATTTTTACATAATAGCTAAACTAAATGAAGTTGAAATCGTATACTACCAATAACTGCAGAGAAACCCAATAAGGCCAGATTTTATGAGATTGCTTTTTTGTAAAAGGATTATTCCTGGTTTTGGAGTGAATAAAGAAATAGATTATGTAACAACACTCTGAAATGGGAGAATGCTTTGTGTTGATGTGCAAGAAAGAGCACTAGCTGAGCAGGCCCTCATGTTTGAGATTGAGTCTGGGCTCTGCCACATCCTTATTAACTGTATGACTTGGAGTAAGTTATTAACCTTTATTGTTTTTCTCATCTATAAAATGGAGCAATAGTAGGCTCAGTGAGATAGTGGTAACAGAAGTATGAGAGTTCTATAAACCAGAATAAATACTTGTCAATGTTAGTATTACATGCAGTATTGAAACAATTGCTTAATACTTTTACACAGTAGTTATATACCACTGTATTAGAGATTAAAAAAAATATGGGTGTCTGAGTTTCCTAAATTGCTGAATAGAAGAAACATTGGACTTGGAGTCTGAAAGTCTAAATTTGCCCTCCATTCTTGTCACGTATTAGCTTAATTCTTACAATATTTTTGGCAAGTCACACAGAATCCCAGATCGTTCGTCACCTGCAATATAGAGTGATATTAATAATAAATGCTTTTTCTAACTCAAAGTCAGGATTGTCTTAATCTGTTTGTGCTGATATGACAAAATACTTGAGACTTAGTAATCTAGAAATACACAGTTACAAATTTCTCATAGTTCTGGAAGCTGGAAGTCCAAGATCAAAGCACCAGCAGGTATGGTGTCCAGTGAGGGCCTGGTCTCTGCTTCAAAAATATTCCCTTGTTGCTGGGTTCTCCAAAAAGGACAAACATTGTACCCATGTGTTCTCATTGCTCAACTCCCACTTATGAGTGAGAACAAGCAGTGTTTGATTTCCTGTTCCTGTGTAAGTCTGCTGAGAATGATGGTTTCCAGCTTCATCCATGTCCCTGCAAAGGACATGAACTCATTCTTTTTTATGGCTGCATAGTATTTTATGGTGTATATGTGCCAAATTTTCTTTATCCCGTCTGTCATTGATGGGCATTTGGGTTGGTTCCAGGTCTTTGCTATTATCAACAGTGCCGCAGTGAGCATACATGTGCATGTGTCTTTATAGTAGAATGATTTATAATCCTTTGGATATATACCCAGTAATGGGATTGATTAGTCAAATGGTATTTCTGGTTTTAGATCCTTGAGGAATCACCACACTGTCTTCCACAATGGTTGGACTAATTTACACTCCCACTAACAGCGTAAATGTTCCTATTTCTCCACATCCTCTCCAGCATCTGTTGTTTCCTGACTTTAAGATCGCCATTCTAACTGATGTGAGATGTTATCTCAATGTGATTTTGATTTGCATTTCTCTAATGACCAGCGATGAGCTTTTTTCATACGTTTCTTAGCCACATAAGTGTCTTCTTTTCAAAAGTGTACATTCACTTTTTGATGGGGTCGTTTGTTTCTTGTAAATTTGTTTAAGCTTTTTGTAGATTCTGGATATTAGCCCTTTGTCAGATGAATAGACTGCAAAAATGTTCTCCCATACTGTAGGTTGCCTGTTCACTCTGATGATAGTTTCTTTTGCTGTGCAGAAGCTCTTTAATTTAATTCAATTGCATTTGTCAGTTTTGGCTTTTGTTTGCCATTGCTTTTGGCGTTTTGGTCATGAAGTCTTTGCCCATGCCTATGTTCTGAATGGTATTGTGTAGGTTTTCTTCTAGGGTTTTTATGGCTTTGGGTCTTACATTTAAATCTTTAATCTATATTGAGTTAATTTTTGTATGAGGTGTAAGGGAGTGGTCCAGTTTCTGTTTTCTGCATATAGCTAGCCAGTTTTCCCAACACTGCTTATTAAATAGGGAATCCTTTTCCCATTGCTTGTTTTTGTCAGGTTTGTCAAGGATCAGATGCTTGTAGATGTGTAGTGTTATTTCTGAGGCCTCTGGTCTGTTCCATCTGTCGATATATCTGTTTTGGTACCAGTACCTTGTTGTTTTGGTTACTGTAGCCTTGTAGTATAGTCTGAAGTCAGATAGCGTGATGCCTCTAGCTTTATTCTTTTGCTTAGGATTGTCTTAGCTATACTGTCTATGCACTTTTTTGGTTTCATATGAAATTTAAAGCAGTTTTTTCTAGTTCTGGGGAGAAAGCCAATGGTAGCTTGATGGGAATAGCATTGAATCTATAAATTACTTTGGGCAGTATGGCCATTTTCACAATATTGCTGCTTCCTATCCATGAATATGGAATGTTTTTCCATTTTTTTGTGATTTCTCTTATTTCCTTGAACAGTGGTCTGTGATTCTCCTTGAAGAGGTCCTTGGCATCCCTTTTAAGTTGTATTCCTAGGTATTTTACTCTTTTTGTAGCTATTGTGAAGATTTGGCTCTCTGTTTGTTTATTATTGGTATATAGGAATGATTGTGATTTTTGCACATTGATTTTGTATCCTGAGACTTTGCTGAAGTTGCTTATCAGCTTAAGGAGTTTTGGGGCTGAGACAATGGGGTTTTCTAAATATACGATCATGTCATCTTCAAACAGAGATAATTTGACTTCTTTTCTTCCTATTTGAACACCCTTTACTTCTTTCTTTTGCCTGATTGCCCTAGCCAGAACTTCCAATACTATGTGGTGAAGAGGAGTGGTAAGAGAGGGCATCCTTGTCTTATGCCAGTTTTCAAAGAGAATGCTTCCAGCTTTTGCCCTTTTAGTATGATATTGGCTGTGGGTTTGTCATAAATAGCTCTTATTATTTTGAGATATAATCCATCAGTACCTAGCTTATTGAGTGTTTTTAGCATGAAGGAGTGTTGAATTTTATCAAAGGCCTTTTCTGCATCTATTGAGATAATGATGTGGTTTTTTGTCATTGGTTCTGTTTATGTGATGGATTACATTTATTGATTTGTGTATGTTGAACCAGCCTTGTATCCCAGGGATGAAGCCAACTTGACTGTGGTAGATAAGCTTTTTAATGTGCTGCTGGATTTGGTTTGCCAGCATTTTATTGAGGATTTTTGCATCAACGTTCATCAGGGATATTGGCTGAAATTTTCTTTTTTTGTTGTGTCTCTGCAAGGTTTTGGTATCAGGATGATGCTGGCCTCATAAAATGAGTTAGGGAGGAATCCCTCTTTTTCTATTGTTTAGAATAGTTTTAGAAGGAGTGGTACCAGCTCCTTTCTGTACCTCTGGTAGAATTCATTGGGGAATCCATCTGGTCCTGGGCTTTTTTTTGTTGATAGGCTATTAATTACTGCCTCAATTTTAGAAGTTGTTATTGATCTATTTAGGGATTCAACTTCTTCCTGATTTAGTCTTGGGAAGGTGTATGTGTTCAGGAATTTATCCATTTCGTCTTAATTTTTTAGTTTGTTTGTGTAGAGTTGTTTATAGTATTCTCTGATGGTAGTTTGTATTTCTGTGGGATCCGTGGTAATATTACCTTTATCATTTTTGTTGTGTCTGTTTGATTCTTCTCTGTTTTCTTTTTTATTAGTCTGGCTAATAGTCTATGTATTTTGCTAATCTTTTCAAAAAACCAGTTCCTGGATTCATTGATTTTTTTGAAGGGTTTTTCATATTGCTCTCTTCTTTAGTTCTGCTCTGATCTTAGTTATTTCTTGTCTTCTGCTAGCTTTTGAATTTTTTTGCTCTTCCTTCTCTAGTTCTTTTAATTGTGATGTTAGGGTATCGATTTTAGATCTTTCCTGCTTTCTCCTGTGGGCATTTAGTGCTATAAATTTCCCTCTAAACACTGCTTTATCTGTGACCCAGAAATTCTGGTACGTTGTCTTTGTTCTCATTGGTTTCAAAGAACTTCTTGATTTCTGCCTTAATTTCATTATTTATTCAGTAGTCATTCAGGAGCAGGTTGTTCAGTTTCTATGTAATTGTACGGTTTTGAGTGAATTTCTTAATCCTGAGTTCTAATTTGATTGCATTGTGGTCTGAGAGACTATTTTGTTAAATTGACTGGTGGGATGCTTCAGATTGTCTCCTTAATACCATGACGCTAGTGATCTTTAAATTAGATATATTGCGATTAGTGATACATGAGGCAAACCAAGCTTGTCCCTGCACCTTTGTCACAAATGTTGAGTCTTGTGGTGTAATGGAAATGTTAGTTCCCATTAGGAAAACATACGGATGGGTAGTGCAAATCAGGCACTGATCAGTGTAATTATGAATAAAGGTTATAATGTAGTTGCGACTGGAATTATGATGTCCCATACCAGGTGTTACGGGAGGTGCTGAGATGTCCTAGGTGTCATTAAGGTGCCTGAGGGTGGCATGGACTTTACTCGGGGTCTGGGATATCCTATCCCTCCATCTGCCCAAATTATAGGAGAATGAGATGTAGCTTTGAAACTGTGATTAATGCTATGATGGATGAAAATATTAGTAAGGCTGCTTTGCAATCTGCCGTGGGGCCCCAGTCTAAGATTTTATAATTGCCTAACTCAAGGCTTACAGGTGTGTTTACTGTGACAGACCTCCCAGTTAAAGTGAAATCCATTACTTTCCCGGGAATGTTTGGAAAAGTGGTACGGATTATATTGCCTGGTTTGAGGCTACCTGACACTAAAAATATTAAGGTATCTCCTTTGCCATGATGTAGCCATACTTATTTTTGGGCCAGTACACAGGAAGGTCTAGGACTTTTATAACTTACACATAGTGGGAGGATAGTGGAGTGATATGTAGTGTTATCTGGCACCTTAGTCCAATGTGTGCCATTATTGAGGGAACCTCACTGTGGGTAAATCTATCCCTTCTAGCCAAGCAGTCATGTTATTATAGTCTGGGAAGGGGGTGTCTGCCCAGGTGACAGAGCAAAAGAAAGGTGGGTCTAATATATGAGCCCAATAGAGTATGGCAGATGCAGGTTGCAGGCAGAGTGAAAGAATAAAAAATGAAGCAGGATTTGCTTAGCCTTCTGAATTTTTTCTTCTGAGGAAGCTGAGTTGTAACTTTCCAAATATTTCTTTCTCTACTTTCTACTTTATCTCCTTTGTCTTGCTTTCTGTGCCTCTCTTTCTCTCTTTGCCTCTTTTTCTCTCTCTTTCCCTGCCTCTCTCTTTCTTTACACTTTATTTTCTTAATCTCACTATTTGTATTTTTCTCTGATCTCTGTTTCTTTTATTATTTATTTTTACTTATTCTTTCTTTTTATTTCTCTTTTTAATCTTTCTGTGTCTGTCTGTTTTGGTTAAGCAGTGATGTTATTACTTATAAGTTTGCTTGTTTACTGCCATAAACTAATGGGCTAGGCAGTGAGCTGTGGACTTAAGATTAGACTTGATTAAAGCTGTTTCAAGATTTTGTAGTAGGTAAACTGAGTAAGCCAAGTTACTTACTATATTTATGGGCTGAGTGGGAAAAGTTTTTAAGGCTGGTATCGCGGCTTTAATTTTAGCTCTCTGACTGCTAGTAAACTGATTGGGTGATTGAATTATGTGGTCTCCACTACACTGCAGCCTTTTTTTGTTTACTTGATCTATTAGTAAACAGTGTTAAGGCATTAGGTATGGAGAAGTGCAGTATCGCTTTAAATTGCTCTTTTCTTAAAGGAATTTTGATGATATCAGGATTGTAACTTAGCAATTGACTGTATAATTTAAGATGGCAAGCTGAAGTTGGTATCAATGAAGTTTAAAAGGAAATCTGAAAATATCTCTAGAAGCAGAGACTTACATAATATGCTTTAACCATGTGCATGAGGCCACAGGCAGAATAGCTTAAATTTTGCCATTGAGTTTTTAGGCTAAGTTTATGGACTTTAAACTGGCAAACAGTTCTGAAAACAGTGGCTAGCTGAGCAAAGACTATCTCAAATCAGTGTTGCATGCATACATTTTTACTACACTTACATACAAATATCTTTCACTTTCTGAGAAATGGACACAACATTTTTACTTCTTAATTCAACAAATATTATTTAATTTGGTTTAAAGTTCTCTTTTAAAGGGTAAGGTGTAGTTTTACATGCTTAGCTTTTAATTGCTTTTCAACTTATTCATAGGTCTTCTGTAATTTTTCTCCTTTTGGAGGTTACCATTTTACTTAAGTTGGATTTTAAAAGAGCCACAATAAGGGTAGCACTGGAATAAAAACAGTGGCTAATATTAGAAAAAGTCTTACAAATCCTTAAATTTTACTTAAATTTTAGCAGAGAATTACAATTTGGGATGTTGCTTGTATACAAAGAATACACGAAATTTTACTGTGGGACATCTGTGGAGCCAGAGTGAAACAGCGCGGGTCCTGGGATGGCAGCTGTGCTGTGCCCTGCCAGGTGCTGCTCTTTGCTTGTACTGTGTTCTGTGTGCAGCAAAGGTCGGTGGCTGGATGGACCTTTCTGCCCATGCCTCCTGCCCCTCCCTAGCAGGCTAACTGGGGTGCGCTGGGCTTGAATCTTCTCCTTGTAGGCTGAGTTTCTGGTAGTGTTTGCTGGCTCTGGATTTGCAAACTTTTTTGCTGTGCTTGCTTCCCTGCTGTCGAGCCGTTCGTTTTGCTTACTGCTCACTCCCCCCACCCCATCCCCCAACCTCCACCATGGTAGCTGCCGCTTGGGCAGAGCTTTTCTGCTGGAACCTCATCCTCTGCCCACTATCTGCTAAGTTGGGCAGTTTCTGCCTCTAATGCCTTTTTTCTTATCTTTTTGTAAACATACACCTGGTCGCCTTGCTGATTATTAATTACCGGACATAAGATTTCCTTTTGTAATGCTGCTTGCTTAGGACAAGGATCTATAGCTGTAGCATTTCTTTTTCCTTTTTCCTACTCATTGGATGCCTTTGTGCATGATTTCTCCCCACTTGTTCCCAGAGCTTCACTTCCAGCATGCTATTTGCTGGGAACCACGGGCTTTGGGAAGCAGCAGTTTGTATTAATGCCTTCAATTGGGTCTGATACTGTTTTTGTTGCACTGATAACTGCTATCCCATGATGAATCCCTAGCCTGAAACAATGCCTCCCCAAACTTGGTAATTCCCAGTAGGTACCAGTGACTTACTGACTTCATTGACCTGATTGCACAGTCTTCTGCACTTTCATTTTTTGGGGGGTCTGCCGTTCCTTCTTCACAGTGATGATTACCTTGGTTTGCTTCACGTTTGGTTGCCTGATGTGATGTTATTTTGGTCGGGTTTCCTCACACTAGGGTACCAGCTGTGGCGCTGATCATGTCAGTGTCCCTGTTCAGGCGCCAGCTGTAGTGAGTATCACATCAGGGTCATCACCTGAGACATTGATCACTACCTGCAGAGGTCTGTCCTGCAGACCCTGACTCAATGACGGATGAATGAATGTACTCTCACACCCAGCACAGTGATTTTGAGTGGGCTAGGGATGGTTGTCAACTGCTTTCAGAGGGCGATTGCAGCTAACTGACCACGACTCCTTATACCTCCTCACATTTATTTAGTATAAATTTAATAACAGAGGTTTTAAGTTAACATGCTCGTGGATAATTAACTTGGATAAAAGAGTGGTTTTATGAATGATGAAAGGTTTTGATTCCGGGGCCCAGAGTAAACGCCATTAATGGGTAATTTCCCTTCGACCTTTCCCTTAGAGGACCATCCAGGACAAAGTTTACATGAGCAAACAAATTAGAGTAGGGGCCAAGGAATGTGGGGTAAACAGACTTAACTGAGGAAACTTTTATTATCCTAATTTCTTACCCTATGACTTAAAAATCTACCATAATGAACTGGCTGCCTTCAGCCTGTTCCATTAAAACCTTTTGGCCTTCCAAAAGGTTTGAGACTATAATATTCTAACTTTCTCTAATATTTCCCTAATACTTTGCCAGCCACCCCAAGTGAATTCAAACACTATTTGTTATTATTTCCGTCCTTTGCATTTGCTGAGGAGTGTTTTACTTCCAGTTATGTCAATTGTAGAATAAGTGCTGTGTGGTGCTAAGAAAGTATATTCTGATGATTTGAGGTGGAAAGTTCTATAGATGTCTATTAGGTCTGCTTGGTCCAGAGCTGAGTTCAAGTCCTGAATATCCTTGTTAATTTTGTCTCCTTGATCTGTCTAATATAGACAGTGGGGTGTTAAAGTTTCCCACTATTATTGTATGGGAGTCTAAATCTCTTTGTAGGTCTCTAAGAACTTGCTTTTGAATCTGGGTGCTCCTGTATTGGGTGCACATATATTTAGGATAGTTAGCTAGTATAAAATTTTAGCAGCATATATACACTTCTAAAACTAATTTAAGCAGCAAGGATTATTAAACATCTTTTTATAGTTGACCAGATGATATCAAGAGAAATCTCAGATTAATCTCTACAATTTATAACTAATTAAATTTACACATTCAACATGCAATAGAGTGGGGTTTTAAAAAATAGATTTAGGGAGACAAGTGCAGTTGTGTTACATGGATGTATTACATAGTGGTAAATTCTGGGCTTTTGGAATACCCATCACTCAAGTCATATACATTGTATCAAATAGGTGGCATTTCATTCTTCACCCTCTCCCATCCTCCTACCTTTTGGAATCTCCAGTGTCTATTTTTCCATTCTGTACCTTCATGTATACCCATTGTTTAGCTCCCACTTATAGGAGAGAACATGTGGCTTTTGACTTTCTGTGTCTGAGTTATTTCACTTAGGGTAATGGCCTATAGTTCCATCCATGTTGTTGCAAAAGACATTCTTTCTTTTTTATAGCTGAGTAGTATTCCATGGCACATATATATATACATACATATATATCACATTTTAAACCAATAGTCTATTGATTCCATGACTTTGCTATTGTGAAAGTGCTGAGATAAACATGAGTGCAGGTGTCTTTTTGATAAAATAATTTCTTTTCCTTTGGGTAGATGCCCACTAGTGGGCCTTCTGGAATAGACTGTTTTTAAATACCAGGACAAGGTTACAGGATTAAGATCAGAAGACAAAATAACAACAGTAATAATTACTATTATTTACTATCACTTCAATATATAATTAAAAATTCATTAAAAAACACTTAACTGTTATTTTTCCATGGATAATTTTCATTTAACTTTTCTTCCTTTAAATACTTTTTGATGTTTTGATGAGTGGTTCTCTTGCTTCCATACCAAGGCATGATTAACATAAATCAATCCGTATCTATTTAATAGGGACAAGTGATCCATATGTGAAGTTCAAAATCGGAAGAAAGGAAGTTTTTAGAAGTAAGATAATACACAAGAACCTCAACCCTGTGTGGGAAGAAAAAGCCTGCATTCTGGTTGATCATCTTAGGGAGCCATTGTATATAAAGGTGAGCCATTTGTTTGTTTTTTTCCTGACAGAAACTGATATGGAAATCTCTGTCTATTGGATTTTATCATGTTTCTTTGTCTGATGAGAGTTTTCACCAGAAATGTGTTCTGCTATTCACCACTAATCTATTGATAATATGATAGAAATGAGATAGAGGGAAGGAGGAGCTGGTGGGAGCATTTTTCTCCAGGACAGTTCTCTTGCCATCATTTAGAAGGATTATGAAGTATACCTCTCGTGCTTGGTACTGCCAACTGATTTAGTGCACTTTGGGAGTATATGAAAACAAGTTTCCATATAAGCTAGCAGAAAGGAGAGCTTATACAGAACCCAGTCTTTCTGGCCAACATAGTGAAACCCTGTCTCTACTAAAACTACAAACAAAAATCTGGGTGTGCTAGTGGGCACCTGTAATCCGAGCTACTGGGGAGGCTGAGGCAAGGAGAGTTGCTTGAACCTGGGAGATGGAGGTTGCAGTGAGCCAAGATTGTGCTACTGCACTCCAGCCTGGGCGACAGTGTGAGACTCCATCCCCACCTCAAAAATTGTGTTATTTAAGATCTGCCATTTTTGGTTGCAAGCAAGATGTTTTACTTGGAAGATGAGAAGGGTGAAGGTGACAGGGAGAAAAATTTCTATCTCTATTAGATTACCACAACTGCGGGGTAGGGAGAGTCTTTCCTCTCATTTTATGTAATTAAAAGAAAGAGAAGAATTTGAATTACAACCTAATTCCCATTCTGAGCCCTATTCCTTGTTTTACTTTCATGCTAGGCTTTTTTTAAATTCGTATCTCTAGATACTTATATTCTTTTTTGCTCCTAGATTCTGACTGTTCATTCAGTGACCAGACCTTTTTCTACTTTTACCACAACAGCACATATCCCACCCTTTTTCCTAAGTTGTCACTACTGACACATGAGCCAGGAATCTCATCTTTCAGCAGTCACTAGGCATGCTTCTTCTCAAATCATCATTGTAGTACCTCTAGTTGTTTCTTTCCTCCACTGAAAGGAATAAGAAATAATCAAGATGTTACTAAAATTATAAGAAGATAGTTTACAAGAGGGTTGAAAAGAAAATCTCCTAAGTATACAGTTAATAATTTTCTACAAGTCATTATGGGGAAGATAGACACAAACCTGCATAAAAATTGTCTCTATTTGAAAATCAATTAAACAGCCTTTTTTTTTTCTTTTTGAGACTAAGTCTCACTCTGTCGCCCAGGCTGGAGTGCAGTGGCATAATCTCGGCCTCACTGTAACCTCCATGGGTTCAAGCCATTCCCTTGCCTCAGCCTCCTCAGTAGCTGAGGTTACAGGTGCCCACCACCATGCCTGGTTAATTTTTGTATTTTTAGTAGAGACGGCATTTCACCATGTTGATGAGGCTGGTCTTGAACTCCTGACTCAAGTGATCCACCCACCTCGGCCTCCTAAAGTGCTGGGATTACAGGTATGAGCCACTGCGCTGCCCTTAAATAGCATTATTGAACTGTCTTCAACTACATGATATGGGATGGCACAATAATTGTTAATTTAAGAATGTTCATAGCCAACCCTTCTCCCACAAAAGGGAAGACCTTTATGATCAGAGATGTTTCTCCCCTGCTCCTTACTTCTAGAGAGAAAGAAATATCCACATGAGAAAAAAGGAATTATCTTTGTAATAAAGAGCTGAGATAGGCAACGAAAATGAAATTAAAAAAAGACAAGTGGGCTGTGAAGGAAGTATTATTTCTGGGGTGGGGAGGTGGGGGATTAGGAGACATGAGTTAGAGCAACTGCCGTTACAAAGAAAATGGTCAGGAAAGAAACGGGTGTTAGTAAGGACGGCAACAGGCTGTTGAATCTCATTAATGCTGCTGAAGTGAAAAATCATGAGACGAAAGAAGTTTAATTACTTCTGCTTTGGATCTATCTTTCATTAGTGGAATATTACTCTGTGAAAGAACCATGTGGCTGTCCAGTCTTTGAAAGTGTTCCAAATGAACTTTCCAAAATTATATTAGATATTGGTCGGGTGCTTTTGTTATTTTGTGCTCAAGAATAAGTGTTCACTTATGTAGAAATCCAAATGTCAAAATGCATTTTTCAAAAGGAATATCTTACTAGGCTCAAAAAGAAATAAACAAAAAAGTGAAGTAGTTAGAAAAGAATGGTGGTGTTCTCACTTTATAAGTAGGAGCTACATAAGGTGTACACGTGGACGCAGAGAGTAGAATGATAGACACTGGAGATTTGGAAGGATGAGGGAGTAGTGAGGGACTAGATGATGAAAAATTCCTTAATGGGCACAATGTATGTTATTCAGATGATGGATATTCTGAAAGCCCTAACTTGACCACTGTGCACAATCTGTACATGTAACACAATTGTACTAGCACTCCATAAATTTATACAAAAACTTTCAAATTGTGGAAAAAATTGTTTCACTTGAGACCAAGAATATACATATATATATATATATGTATATGTATGTGTGTATATATACAGTATATATGTAGATATGTACGTGTGCATATACATATACTATATATATTTACAGTCTATATAGTACACATACAAATACTATAAATGTACATATACTGTGAATGAAGACAACAACACTGTATGCAGGTCAGAAGGCTTGGTCAATGACACACTGATTAAAGAAGCTAAGAAAGAAAGCCCAAAGGTTGTTGGGTTTTTTCAAATCACTATGAACTTTCATTGTCTAAGATTATGTAGCCACCATTTAACTTCTACCATAGAGAAGAGGACACACAGTCACTTTTAAATATTTTTATACTTTTACATTAAATATTTTTATACATTTTTACATTGTCACTTTTTACATTTCTATATGAGAAAGATAATTAAGTTAAATAGAAATGATACAAATCTCTGAGATACTAGTACACATATAAAATGATGATACTTTATTATATGTGATACTTTATACTTTTTAAATGCTTTCTTATTTTTTTTCAGTTGATTTTCATTTTCAGTAAAATGCCTAGGGCTTTTTTTGGAAGAAAATCTCAAACTTTTCACTTTATTTTTTCCATTTTTTATGTTTCATTTTTTGTCTAGTCTTGGGAAAATCAAATAAAGTACATTGGTGGAAATAATATTTTAAGTGACTAGAGTTTCATAAAAATTGCATCATTTTTTTGGCCCTGTTCAGGCCTGTGTGTTTTATTTAGTTCTGATACGATGCCCATATCCTTCACAACAGATGATTAATCTTGCCCAAAAGATTTCTTAGGGACTAACCAATTCTGTAGTGACTGAGAATATGAAAATGCATCTAGATAATTAGAAACATTAAGTATACAACCCTCCCATCTGCAGTTAGAGGAGAAAGGAGTCCATCAGTACCCTGTAATCTGATTTCTATTAATATAAAAATTACAAAGGAACACAAAATTCCGTTCTGAGCCAAGGTTATAAAAGCACATTAAAGTTGAAGTGCTTGTACCGTTTCTAGTAAGAACATTTTCTTTAAAAAAAATCTTGGAGTTGTCATTTTTTAAAAAAACTACAAAATAAAAATATTCTTTGCAATTGGTTGGAATTTATGTAACTTTTAATTTTAATGAAAAGAGCATATTCTGTGCAGATGAGAACAAGGCTTGAGGGAATGAGCTATAAAATCTATATATAATAAGGTAAGAGTAGAAGCTGGGAGTTAAAATGCAGTGCTTTTAATTGAGACAGGAGCCACTTTAGTCTGCCCTGTATCCACAGTGATGCTCCAACATACATCTTAGATAGCAGGATAAATTTTACACCCATTTCAGTTGAATTCGGAGTCTCCATTGTTATTTCACTGACACTATTATCCCAGGTTCACAGTGAACACCAGAATTACAGTAGAAGAGATAAACGTAACATAAATGGGAGTGTATTTATGTAAATACATGTCTAATCATGAGTTGGAGATCTGAGTATTAATTGGGAGCACTCTTCTAAAAAATAGAAACATTTTGATAATTTAGAACACATGACTGTTTCTAAGATGGTCATTTTAACAAATTGAACAGTTGCTTAAATAAGTCATTTCTATCCAAGCTTAAGAGTTAAAGTTGAAAATGTTACTTTAAGCTCTGTAGTAAGTTAAGGACCACATTGCTGTCATGTCTAAAATTATTTCTCAGTAGCTTATAAGGGCCCTTGAAAAATGTCATATACCAATGATTCTCATCCCTGGTTGTACACCAGAGTTATTCATAAAGGTTTGGAGAATCTAGAGGCCCAAGTTTCACTTGTGAAGACTCTGATTCAGGACCTCTGAAGTAGAGTCCAAGCTTCAATATTTTAAAACACCTCAATAGGTTATTCTGAGGCACAGGTGGGGAGCCACTTTTCTGGACATTTAAATGGAAACAATTGAGTAGTTGGAATGGAAATATGTTTCCAGCCATAAACCTCGGAGCACCCGAACCAAAGTATTCCATAGTAAGATGTTCATATTCTCTCAGATGTTTTGTCTCACATGTTTCAAAAACACTTCCTAAACGCATGAATCAAGAATTTCCACTATTTTGGACCAAAATATAATCAGCAATGAAACAAAACGAACAAAAAAGCATGATTATACTTGCTTTTGGTTGTAGGCAAAGAACATATGAAGTTATTGAGTCTCGGAAAAATGAAATATACAATCATATCTTCATCTTAATAATAGTTACTACCGTTGACTGAGAACTGCTAAATACTAGTCCAATATCATCTCATGTAACCCTCACCATAACCCTACAAATAACTGTTTTCATCTCTTTAGTATAGGTACACGAGACTTGGAGGTTAAGGGTTAGCTTATGGCTACCTAGCAGTTAAGTAAGATAGCTTCTGGTTTCCACTAAAGGTGTCTAATTGGAAAGGTCATAGTTAGGTTTTCTTTTTATCACTTCTATGACTTTTCAGCTTTGATTATTATTTTATAGTGTTATGGTTAGTCTGAAACTGCCTTAGTATAAAAATTAATCTTGGACACTGTTGCTAAGTAGGATCTTATATCTTAGATCATATTATATGAACTCATGAGATGGGTTAGGCCTTTAAAGAAGCTCTAATATGGTTTAAAATATTATTAGTGTCTCATGCCTATAATCGCAGCACTTTGGGAAGCTGAGGTGAGAGGATCAATTGAACCAGGAGGTTCAAGACCAGCTGGAGCAACCTAGGGAGACTCTGTCTCTACAAAATTTTTTTTTAAAAAACCAGACATGGTGGCATGCACCTGTGGTCCCAGCTCTTGGGAAGCTGAGGCTGGAGGATTTCTTAAGCCCAGTAGTTTAAGGCTGCAGTGACAGCCATGATCATGTCACTGTACTCTAGCCTGGGTGACAGAGTGTGACGCTGTCTCAAAAAATATATATATTATTATATATGTAATATGTATTATAATATCTATATTATGATACCAATTATACATCATATTGGTGTAATTAGTACACCAACACTAAAATATTTTTAGATTATTTTGAAATTGGACATAATCATATATCCTGTGGGAAGTAGAAAAATGAGGTTACAAGTATATTATTGCTAATTCAGTCATAGACATTACCATGCAAGGAATGCAATAGAAAAATCCTAATGAGTGGTGTCATATAACTGAATGTGTGCCAATTCGATGCTCACTGTCATAATTCAGAACATAATTAGGCACAGTGAACTGCAATAGGAAATGATAGATAGATATGGAAAAGCCATATTATCCATACATCCATTGTCCATTTCCCCAATACTGGGGCTGGAGAAAATCCTATCGGGATGTTAACAATATTGCTTTGTGTCAAGGTAGAGCCCAAGGACTGGGCAAGATTAGAGTAGGATATCACAGGGAGGAGATAGGGCTATTTTCAGTTTGCAGACAGAGACCAGGAAAGCAAAATTCCAAGGCAACAAAAGCAGATTCCAGAGATGCTGGAAATAGGGTAATAAATCAGAAATAAAGTTCAAAACAAAGTGAAGACAGAGGTTGAAGAAACAAACAGGGCTGTTCTGTCTAGCTTAGGTACAAGTTTCCTAGGATATAGACATATTACTCAGCCAGACAACTATATAATGGAGGCAAGGAGAAAACAATGTTAAGAGTGAATAACATAAGAAAGAGATGTTTCTCCATGCAATCACTTCACTGCGGGAGAAGGATGCCTCATATGGATTTATGGGAATGTCCAAGCAGGTGGTCAAAGCAAGACCTGAGTGAGATTCGAAAACTAACACATAGGCCAGCATCAAGGATGTCAGTCTACAAGTTGCAGATCCTTTGGCAAGGATAACTTGATATTGAGACAAAGAGCCTTGAATTAGAAGTCCTGAAAGTCTCCCTGATTCCTATCAAGTTTTCCTAAAGCCAAGACCAGGACTGAGCTACATGTGGGTGTCAAGTAGCTTTAGCTGTAGAGAGGCAAGTGATGATGGCATCTGGAGCCATCATAAAGAATCCTTGTTTTGGTTCTCTGTTAGGGATATTAGTTGAGGATTTTCCCAATGTATATCCATTTTTCCTTTTTCTATGGGCTCCCAATTTTTCTCTCTGAAGATCCATATGGTTCCATGGACACTGACTTCGTCATTGCCTTTAAAAATAAAGGAACCTATGCTAGCCATTAAGCCACTTCCATATCTTTGGCCAATAAATAGGCATGTGATATGAGCTGGCCCATCTGAAGTAGATTCAGTACTTTACTGGAAATGTTGGGACAAAGCATCTCACACTTCCCCACTAGACATGAATGAAGAAGCACGCCACTCTGGACCTCCTGGCAGGCCATTAGGATCACAGGGGAGCTATTGAGGCAGTAATGACAGGGAAGCACTGATGAGAACTGGAGAAGCAGAAATGGGATTACTTTTGATACAGTTAACTCCTCCCTCCATCTTAACACACTCTCTTCAGTGTGTTTTCAGGATACCACTCTCCCGGTTTTCCTGCTCCCTCAGTAACTGGTCCTTCTCAGTCTCCTCTCTGGATCCTTCTTCCAGATTTTAGAATATGATGGCAGGCACCATGGCCTAAGCCTGAACTAATACTCCAGCACTCTTCCCTTGCTTTCTACTTTCCAGCCACACTGGCCCCCGGCCAATTTCCTCAGTGCCTTTCCACTTCCTATACCCTCCGCTCAGAAGACACCTCCCCCATCATGGAACGCACTTTCCTATTCCTTCCTTATGAAACACACTTCTCCCATCGTGGGGAAATACCTCCCACTCTCATTGTCCTTTCTGAACATCATATATACATAGTAGTTCCCATCACTCCAGTACTCTGAAATATTTTTCTCTTTAGCACTTATCACTACTACTTAGCATATGTATTTCTTTATTGTCTGTCTCTCCCCATTCCATATGTAAGCTCCAAGAAATCAAAGACTGACTGTTTTGATCACTGCTATATTTCAAGTGCCTAGAACAGTACCTGGAACATTGTGGGTGCTCACCAAATCTTTTTCAAATAAATAAATTAATAAATGCATGAATCATTTGAACTGCCAAAGTAAAACTTCCCAGAAGCTGTAATTACCTATAGATATTTCTTTAGTCATTTAAGCTAGAAATTGAAGCCGGTTGAATTGTGTTTTCTATTAAAAACAAAAACAAAAGCATTTTAGCTGATACACTTCCCAATGGATGTTTAGTAAACAATAAGGTGAATTTGTTGTTTAAAATAAAATATTTATTGTTCTAAACTCACTTGAGAATGCAGAAGGTCCCAAGTCCCAGGCAACTTCTACCTGTTACCTAATGTTTCCAACTAATGGTGTGAAGACTCCATGAAAGCAAGGATCTCATCTAAATCATTCATGTTTTAATCTCAGTGCTTCTCTTACAGTGGGTGCCCAAGACATATTTGTGGGATTTAAACACATTCTGTTTATGATATTCAATACAACAAGATTTGAATCTTGTATCTCCCTAGACCTAGGATTTGGGGTAAAGAATATGTATTTTTTTCAGCTTTGGATTCATTATCTGAAAAATAGAAACAACAATACCTTGTTAACTGGGTTGTTCCTAGTAAATATTGAAAAAACATTAATAAGCATTAAACTGTGCTTGTTGTTATTGCAGTGGGAGTAGCTTTTCCTATTTTATATCTCTCATATGCTCTGTATTTCTGAAGCTCACCTGGAGCAATGCTCCCTCTGACAAATAAATAGTGTATAGAGCTTGGAACCAAGTAGCATAGCTAATAATTTCATTAATGCATGGATTCTAGTGTTTCTTCCCGTGTTTATGCCTTTGCAGATTAATAGGAATTGAGAACTAAAGTAGACATCTAACACTAGGATAATAGGAAAGACTCTCACTATGAGAGTGAAAAGATGTTGTATGTTGAATCACCCAGTTGGGCTGTCTGCACTAAAAGATTCACTGGATTCACAGCTCTCCACCTCGTATGTGTGGGTGAACCTCAGGTGATCTCATTGATTATATGCCACCTATTTTCTCCCCCAAGATTTTAAGCCTAAGGGTGATATGATTAGATGAGATTGCATGAGAGAAATTTCTCCAATGTTTTGGTGTAAAGTTTATGTTGCAAAATACACTGCTGCAGCCACTTGCAAATACGGAGATGTCAGTTGCATAAGCTGTGCAATACACGCAAGTGCTATGCCACTGAGCAGATGACTAAAGCTCAGAAGTGTAATTGATCAAGCAGAATATTTATTGCAGGAGTGCTGAGCTTTCTACAATAAATGTACTCATGAAAGGTTGTATGTAAATCAAATGACTGCAAATTGAATAATTTAAAAGGCATTAGGGGAGCTTATTACTTAAATAAATCCCCATGTGACTCTTCAAATCTAAGAATCCTTTTGTAATGCAAAGTATTTATCTTTTTATTTAAGTATCAATTTTTTACATATTAGGTTTTCTAAAATTGCAGTACACCTGTACTACAGAAAAAAAAACATCAACTGATTCAGGGCTGCTGTGCCTACTATCTCCTCTGCTTTGAGCTTTCTAACTGTTGTGCCAAGAATTGAGTATAGGAGTGCTGGGCTATTGATTCAGCTTCATAGATTCTCATGTCCTGGAGCATCCAAAGGCCTGGGTCATCCATTCAAGAGCATATTTATCTGTGTATGTTCAATTACTCCAATGTTCAATACAAATATTTTCTATCTGAAAAGGTCAGCAAGTGACAGCTCTAAATTCCTTCTGGTAGCATTTTTTTTTTTTTTATCTTAAAGGCTTTCACTGATCTTCCTCACTTGCTTCCTTACTGTCTTTTCATTCTCTCTTCTTTAAAACACACTTAATCAGGCCGAGCACGGTGGCTCACACCTGTAATCCCAGCGCTTTGGGAGGCCAAGTTGGACGGATCATGACGGCAGGAGATTGAGACCATCCCGGTCAACATGGTGAAATCCCATCTCTACTAAAAATACAAAAATTAGCTGGGAGTGGTGGCACGCACCTATAGTCCCAGCTACTTCGTGAGGCTGAGGCAGGAGAATTGCTTGAACCCGGGAGACAGAGGTTGCAGTGAGTCGAGATCATGCCATTGCACTCCAGCCTGGGCAACAAGAGTGAAACTCCATCTAAAAAAAAACAACAATCAGTATTAGTAACTGCATATCACCTACTCATCCTAGTTTAACATCTGTCTCACTCACTAAACTGTAAGCATTGAGAATGGCAGTTTTGCTTACCACTGTTTACTCAGTGCCTACCATATTGCCTGGCATATAATAAGTAGTTAGTCAATACTGGCTAAGGGATTGTATGAGTGAGAAAATTAATAGATGGATGGAAGTTAGCCAGTTCCCATTTACTTAGCATCCTTTGGCAATGGCCCTAACTGATCCAGCTCTGAATGATCCCTCCAGCCTCTTTCCATTCTGCATCTCTCTCCATTTGTTTCAACTGCACTGGTTTTTTGCTGATCACAACTGATAGGTGAAGCACATCAGTCCTTCCCTGGGCTTGCCGTGTCCTTCAGCTGGAATGCCCTCGCTCATACTAGCATAGTGTACTCCTTCCCATTATTTGGGTGTCTACACAAACATATGTTCTCAGAGAGGACTTCCTGGACTCCCCATCTAAAATAGCAGCTCTCCACACACCTCTTAGACATTTATTTGTTTCATAGTACTTATAACTGAACTGTATATATCTATTTATATATATATATATATTTATTGGCCATCTCAGACCCTCCATGTAGAATCCAAGAGGTCAGAGACATTGTCTGTCATACTCACCATAGAATGAATAAGAACCACACAAGAAACAGAGAAGATACTGGATAGAGATTATTGACAAAAGGAAGAAATGCATTATCTCTTTCTTTTCCTTTTTTTTTTTGTTGTTGTTAGTTGCATTAGTATTATCCCCCAGTAATTGTAATAAAACCTTATTTTAACTTAACCTTATTATAACTTTATAAAGTACTTTAATCATAGTATCTTTTTACTTATTTGTATGCTTAAAGTGGCACTGTCCTATATCACAGAATGTATCTTTAATGTGCTAAAAACTATGAAGATATTAGAATCATATTCTCATCAACCATAGCCCAATATGAAAGACATACTTGTTGAATTTTATACTTTTTCCCACATTTTTGAAGATTTACTATATTTTATTTGATTTTGTTACATCTGCCTTAAAGTTCTATTTAATATAATCAATCAGTAATATTAAGTAATAAATAAAATGTAATTTTCCTTGAGTGTTTTGTGAGACTCTAATATTCCAAAGTACAAAAACAATTATTTTAAAAAACAAATATTAGTATGCTTTTGGTGACGTAGACAACCTACATTTTATGACCAAGACATTATCACTTAAAGCTTATATTGGAAATAGTTTTAACAGTGCTTTTTCTCTTTGGCTTTCAGGTATTTGACTATGATTTTGGACTACAGGATGACTTTATGGGCTCAGCCTTTCTGGATCTGGCACAATTGGAGTTAAACAGGTTAGCTTTTGAACTATTGTAATATCGCCACCCTTTGTTACGCAGTGGCTTGTGTAACAGAAAATGTCAGCTGATCTGGGCCTAGTTCTGTCATTTATTGCGATGAGCCTTCCAGCTAGTCAGCATTTCTCAAATCCATCTTCCTTACTTATCCAATGGAAATAATAGCATCTTCCCTGACTACCTTATTCAACAACTCTTCAGCAGAAAAATCCTTGGATACCTGCTCTGTTCCACAGTACAGGTATTCCTGGTGCCTGCTAAGCACCAGGAATCTAGAGATAAAAGACACATTCCTTCCTTTCACATTGCCCATATGGTTGTGGTGGGGCATAAAAAAAAGATTATGCATGTTAGTCATAGTTATTAAGAATTAGTCTACTATATATTAAATAAATACAGTGTGTGCACTTTGCTTCAGAAATGGCAAGTCTCTTGTTACTTGAGCCACAGTAGAATCTGGTTTTGCCATTGCCAGATTACCAAGGAATGCTCCTAAGGTAGAGGCAGATTGGTTGTATTTGCTCAGTTACATTATTATCATTGCTTCCCTAGTTGCAAAGTTATTATCATTACTAATATTAGTTAATATTGTTACTAATATTAATCATTTCTTATACCTAATAATGGGCTTAAATTTTTGAAAGTAAATTTCAACATAGGAACTAAGAATTGATTTGTCCTATAGAATAAAAAAATACCATTAGAAAAGATCATGCATGCTGAAATAGTTTGCAAAGAAAGCTGTGAAACTTTCTTTGATGGTTTTAAGAAGGAATTCCTGGCTCTTTTGGATGATTGTGTTACATCATGCGGCGGAGATGGTGGAAAACAGAAAAACAGAGTAATGAGCCAGATCACTACTTTCTATTTCTGTAAACGTAGATGACTAGAGAAATATAAAGTGTAGAACTCCCTTATGCATTACAATCAGTTTAGTTTGAGTACAATGGCTTATTGGTCTTCCGACGGTCATTGTTGCCTCAGACTGGACAAAAGAGCAGCCTTTTCCATACTTTTTCTATAAGTCCTCCATTCCAGCCTACAGCCTAGCGCAGACTGTAAGACATCCCCTACAGTCGCTGCAGCTGTAGGACGTCCCCTGAGTGGTGTTGCATGGAATCTATTATCATGAAAACTGAGCTCAGGCTAAAATAGACTGTGCTATTCTTCTCTAAAGGCCATAAGTACTTTCTCTGAGACTTCTGTGTAAGGATATGCAAATGACTAGACTTAATCCCAAAGCGTAAATTTATCTTGTTTCCTATTAAAGATAAATCTTTGGTGAAAAATAATTTTAAATGGTGACAGTTTGGAATAATTTCAGAAATTAAGAGATTATACACCAGAAGTTGGAGTGTTTTGCCACATTACATATTTTATGTATTTCTCTAGCAGTTTCCTCTCCTCAAAACCACATAAACATCTCATTACTACTTTTTAAAATAATGTATTTGTGTATGCTATTTTATTCTAAATATAAATCAATAGTCTCTAAGTATAGAAAACATAATAATTGTAGTCATATAAATATTTATGTTATACTATATAATACATTAAGGTATCTCTGAAAGACTAATACATCATAAAGCAGTTGTAAATATTCTTATATCTTTATCATGTAATCAATGTAATGAAGTTTTTTCTATTAATTTTTACATGTAATCATTACATGAAAATGAACTAAATCAGACTGTAACCCATATGTGTATTTAGTGTTTATGTGTGTGTATATATATATTCATGTGTGTATATGTATGTATATGTATATGTATATGTGTATGTATACACACACATACCTGTGAATATGTATGGTGCTGTTCTCTGGGTTTAGAGAACATAGAAAGGGGACTGGTAGGCTTCTCAATAGGGTTGCAGTTTCTTGGCCTTTCCAACCACTTTCTGGAAATTCATGGGTTTAGAAAGCAGAAATTCAGAATTTAGAGATCTGAAATTCATTCAGATCTACTCATAGTTTGTTGGATAACTTAATACACTGATAATATTTTAATAACAAAAATTGTCCCAAGAAAGTAAAGGAAGACAAAATTGCTTTTTATCTTAAAATAATAAAGTGCTAATAAAAATATATTTGGCTTATTCTTTTAATGACTGTTTAAAATCTAAATATTTTCTATCACAGGCCCACCGATGTGACCCTCACTCTGAAAGATCCTCATTATCCTGACCATGATCTTGGAATCATTTTGCTCTCAGTCATCCTTACCCCTAAAGAAGGAGAGTCCAGGGATGTGGTAAGTTCCCCCACAGCCCAGTAGGAGCCCTTTCTTGCTCTCTCTTGTTCGAATGTTGTGAGCCTTTCTTTGGACCCAGAGATAATAATAAAGAGAAGCTGCCTACGAAAATATGCCCTGTTCTTTGTTTCTGTGAGTATCCTAGGTATCACTCATACATGCTTATTGTATCTTTTCAACTCTAATTTCCTGTTCCGCCTTCGAGATCAGAACCTCTTGTTGTAAATAAGAAACAGATTTGAATTTTTATTTTAATTTTATTTCTCAATTTCAGACATGTTATATTATAGGCAAATATTAGTATTTATTTGGGAAATATATTTGTTAGTAAATTGAATACTTGGAATTCCACATTAAGGTATCCAGATCCTGCTATTTCGACTGTATTGTCAGGTGTACCATAACAGAGAAAATGAGGTGAAATTATAACAGAGTTTCTGCTTTCTGGTATTTGTTTAGTGAATGATAAGTGAGTACTTTTCATCTTCTTGATGGGCTTCCATATTGGTATTACCCATTTTTTAGCACTAGCTGTCTGTACATACTTGCACACCATGCTGCTATGAGAAACCGACCAGGGATACAGAGGAGCCAATTACTCCCCCACCATTGAAGTGACACTAAAAAATGTCAGGCTTGACCCTCATCAGTATGCTTGCCAGTGTACTTTCTGCCACAATTTGCCAGAGACTATTTATTAGACTCAATGGGCTTTCATGTGCCTCAGAACAACTCTAACTAGACTAGCTCTGATTGTAACACATTTTAGTAGTAGGCATAATTTTTTTAGGCAAGTTCAAAAACTCTATTTCAGCATCTATGTATTGCTGTCCTAAAATAATGCATGATTAAAGTTGGTTATAGATTGTCTGCTGGAAAGGTATTGTTGGCATTTCCCTCTAGACTGTAGGTAAAAATAGTGAATTACAACTTCAAATTTGGAAATACTTTAAACTCATTGAAAAGTTCACCCTTTCAAGAAGTATTTCTCTCCATTCTTTTTAGAAATTTAATGATGAGCACATGCATTTATATATAATATTTGCTAAATTGGGTTAAGTATCTATACTTCATTCACTGAGAAAGAAATTTCTCTTTTTAAATAAGAATTACCAGATAATAATACCTAGTGTGAGAACTTGACTTGGTAAAATTATATATGTATGTGTGCACATGCACCCTTGTGCAGAACAGTGGACGAGAAACAATTTTTACAAAAAGTATTTAGAAATGGAAGCCTATCATGTTAGAAGTCACTACTTCAGAAGACATTATTTTACCCAGCACAAGCCAAGAACTATACCCTAGCTGGCTAATCCATACATAGAGAGCAATTAGAAATGTTCATTTTATGTTTTATTCAAATGATCCTAGTATTCACCAAGAACCTACTATAAGCCGGTTCCTGTGCTAGACACTTAGGATGCATTAGAACTAGGAATCAATTAGTTGCTGATGGAAACAACTATTTTAAATACTATGAAAAAGAGGTATATATTGCTGAAAGAGCAAATATAGGAAATCTTTTTACTAGCCAGGAGTTAAGAATTCTCTAAGGAAGTCAAATAAGAGCTGAGATACGAAATATAAATAGGTCTTAATAAACAAAAACCAGGACGAGAGGAGGTATTTAAAGCAGAGGAGACAACATACACAAAGGCCATGTGACAAGAGGAACCATGTTGCATTCCCATAATTGAAAACCTTCTGGAGTTTAGAGATGGTGGAAGCAAAGAGAGTGTGGGTGATCAGAGTGCAGGGTGCAAGGGCGATGCCCAGACTGTGTAGAACTCATTGGCCATGTTAAGGTTTGGGTCTTTCCCCAAAAAAGCTGTGGGGAGCTGTGGGGAGCCATTGAAAGGTCTGTAAATCAAAATCAGCAGAATCATATTTGCCTTTTGAAAATATCTTTGTGGCTGCATTGCAGAAAACAGATTGAAAGGGTAAGAATGGATACCTGGAGACCAGTTAGGAGGCCATGGCAAAAATCCAGGTGAAAGATGATGGAGATTTGGATTAGAACTGTCAGAGGTAGAGATGGAGGGGAATTGGCAGGTTTACCTATAGAAGGTAAAATCAACAAGACTTGGTGATAGAATATGCTTGTGCTGGGGTTCTTTGTTATTTTAATGAAGGACAGAACTTCATAAATCAAGATACCTAAGTGCCAGAGATCCTGTGTATTCCCAAACCATCTAAACTTGCAATATTCCAGGAGGTTGGAATGATATAGCAGCAATTGTGGCTATTTAGGTGATTTGATGATGTATAGTCAGCTGAATTTTTATCTTAAAGGGATGTTTATTAAATACTCTAGCATCAAACTAGGGGTTAGAAGAAGCAGGTTAATATCAGGAGACCTTACGATGAAGCTGCTGGGTTGTTCTAAATTACACAGAAATATATGTCAGCACAAGCAAAGTAGTTTCCAACATTAATTTTTCTTCAACAGCCCCTGTAAAAATCCTTTAATCTCTAGGATTGCCCAAAAAAATTATTTAAAAATATGACAGTGTCTGGGAGCTGATCATCGGTAACTTATCAAATACAAATAGGGAAGAAAATAGGCGGGTTACATGAGAGCAGTTATACATCGAAAATCTGGTTTTCTTCATCTGCTTTTCCTCCTTTTCCTTTCTCTTCATCATATCTTTTCAGCCACATTCACCCTTACCATAAGAAGTTCCTCCTGAAATCCTCATGCTGTTTTCTTGATTCAAATCCCTTTGACTACCCCAGATTGTTTGGAAGAAATCCTTCCAAAGTTATTTTTCATCTCAAAAAGTTTTTTTTTGCATTCATTGCCTTACTTCATCCCCTCTTCTTTCAAAGTTCCAGAGAGCACTGCATTCATTCTGCTACATTAAGTGGGAAATGGCGTCTTCTCTCCTCTTATCCTGTTATGGACTCTTTGATGGCTTCTTTCTTCATCAGAGAAGCAAGTGGCTCAGCCAGGGCTCAGAAGAGTCACAATGATTGAATCTGTTCCAGAGCCAGCCTCTGGCTGGTGAACATCCTTATACTTCCCATCCTGACCTCGGTCACCACGGAGGAGGCAGAGAGAAGGGTAACCAGTGTGACTATCCTGGCTCATCCTCGTGGGTGCAATTAATAGCCAAGGCATGGGCTTGGTTGTAGAGAAGCAAGCAGCGTCAGAGGAGGGGGGAGAAAAGAGGGAAGGGAGAAAGATTCCCTCATTGGAAATTCTACTGGGATTCAGTATCCTAGCTATTCTGGTGTACTAGATTTGAATCTGGGTTTCTAAACATATGCTCTACATTATGAAAATGCCCAACAAACACATAAAAAGTGACTTTTCTTCTGTGTTTGTTCTACATTGCAGTTCTTCAATTATTTTATTAAGCTCTCTAAAACTAGTTCTTATATTTACAACACTGTTTAGGTTTTGAAACTCTAAATAAGAACCATTTGTACCATTTGTAGGCATCTATGTAAAACAAAATACTTTTTGAACATTTACTAAGCATTATCTTAAGCTTTATAACTCCCTCATTATTATTCTTTTAAGTGTTAGGTGACTTGTGGCTGTTTCTCTAATTAAATTGAAACTCCTGGTGAGAAACTTTAAGGCTCCCCAACAAGCAATGTATGTTCCCTCACTGTAACTTCTGTCCCAGCCCTACAAACTCCTTGACATTTCACCTTCTCTCAAGTCCAAGCTTTCTTCATTGTTACTTGTCCTACCTAAAGTATGCCTATACTTCACCTCACCTCCATCCTACATCCTATCACTCATAGGAGGGGAATGACTTTCTTAATGATGACTTTCTTATGATGGCTTCTTGAAAGAACCAAGGGAGGGTATATGGTTTTTTTCTTACCTCAATATTCAAATCCCTGAGGTTGTCACAAACAATATCAACTCATGATTAAATAATGATTTAATTTTCTTTTGTAAGTTCTTAAAATTAGTATATTAATGATAATCTGCTTGAAATCAAGATTTATTGCTCTTCCTATGGAATTCTAATGATGACAATAAATTATAAACCCATCACTATATTTTCTTCATTCTGTAACATGTCGAGTATCAGCTTATAATTTCTCTGGGCTACATTTGAAGTTTCTTGATTAAAAACAATCAGAGATCCAATGTATCTTCAAGTTAAATTTTCACATATCTAAAAAAAACATAACATACTACTGCTGTGAAGATGGCATGCTGAACTTTCACAAATTATTCAGAAACAAATTTTATTTAGAGAAATTTAAGCTAAAAATGCAGCAAACCAGAAATCAGTTACTGAATGCTTCACAATCCCCGAAAATGAAAATTATGTAAGAAAGGAATACAGGCAAATTTTACATTGACCCTCACAGAGCAAAATTACAAGAAGAGTTCTGTTCTCTTTGATTACTAGCTCAGAAATAATTTATGTCAAGCTTTTAGCACTGAAGATGTTGTCCAAAAACCATGTTTATTCTTATGCCTGTATTTATAAAACTTTATAAAGCTAAATATTTTATATGTATTAAAATGGAGAATGAAAGAGATGTGTTTCAAGAGACTTTTACAGATAAATCCTAACAACAATCAAATAGGAAATAGAACATTAATGTGAATAAAATGCCACACAAAGGTAGGAAGAAATGAATAACTAGAAATACAGAGTCCTTAGCATTACAAAGTGGTAAGATTTCTCAAACAGTCATCTTGCGAGTTTTTTATGCACTGTTCATAGTAACAATACAGTCCGTGAATAATGCAGCTGGGATGATTTCTCCCTGTGTGGATTGCCGGTTCTAGAAATCAGTAAAAGTGAAGAATGAGTTGAAAAACCAATCAGCCTGCTGAATCTCCTAAGCCTCTAAAACATGCACTGTCTAATTGCAGTGATTTGTATTTCATAGGTGCCATATCAAAATCTTCTCCATTGAGGTCATGATGGAGTCTTAAAAAAAAAAAAATTCCCAGACGTGAACAGACACATACACGTTTCTTTAAGTTTCCAGCATTGTGTGTACAAGAAGCCAAAACCTCCATGGGGGGGCATGCTGATGAGGTGCATGGCACAATTGTCATTTCTGTGTTTTGACTGCATGTCCTGTTTTTGAACCTGTAAAAGTATGTAGTGCATATATGTGTGTCCTATATATGCCAATTCGTCTGATAGTGTGTTTGAGTTCTTTCTGGCTCTTTTTTTAGCAGAGTTCAATCCACAGCTTTCTTCATTGGAGAATTTGTGAAATAAAAGTGAGTTAATTTGTGTTACACACTCTCTTAAATAATCTAAACCTACAAATTGCTTACCTAAAGCTAAAAATTAGAAAATTCAAAGAAACATATGAATGACCTTAGTTGGCCTTTGATAAGTTAAAAAAAAGAAAAAAAAAACTTCTTTATCTTGGTTTAGTTTTGATATTCTTCAGAATTATTACCTAGCCAGTGTTTGAAGAAATATCTACCTACAAAAAATTGAATATATGTATGTTTTATAAGATGTATGTTACTACAGTATCTAATTATTCTGTGATTTTTTGTATGTACAGTAGCCATATAATTACCTTAAAAATTGCTACAACAAAAGATAAAAATTAAAAAATGGATTGAGATAAGTCTTTTAAAAACAATCACTTCTGCAGCTCTATCACAAGCCATATTTTTATGCTACTTCATTCCTTTTACTGACTTCAATGAAGCTTAGCTGCTAATGAAGAATTTGAATTGTACTATAATAATATCAGGTGATAATCTTTTCAAAAATTAATTCATATGTTTCTCAGCTGAAGTTAAGATCATAGAGCAAAAAATAAATCTTATTTTTCTATAGTTTGCTTCATCTTCTATCTTTAACAATCCCCAATCCTTCTTCTCTAGCATGTCTCACAGATAGCAAAGAAAACATTATTAATAGTATATCTATTAAATTAATTTTCTTTTTAACTTTTCTACTGTTTTCAGTTTTGTTGAATTGACCTCAACCCAACTATCTAAAAGAAAAAGGGACTTGGAAGTGAGATACTTCAACCCTTTGCTTTGCTAGTAGATTTAGCTCAAGAGACAGAAATGTCATAAAATCTAGGGCCATTTTGAGTGTCACTGGATATAGTCATAGAACTTTAGATACTGAATTGGGAAAATAATGAATGGGTCCTCATAACTGCTAAATCTTTCATATTTATACTTAGGGTAATCACTGATTTTTTACTGTATCAGTTTCTCAAGCTGAAAAGTAAAACCATGTCGCCTGCTTATAAAGCTGATTTGGAGAGACAGGAAAAATGCTCTGTATTTTGTTTTACATATGGAAGGTTAATTTTTTGTGGTGCTTGTGAGTCAGGGAATGTGACTTTGTGGAATCCTTGTGACATTGACTAGTATTGCCATGAGATTTCACTCTTTCTCATGTTCTAAGGCCCCTTTTCATAGCATAACATTTCTTATATAATATAATTTTATATTATAAGATTTCTAGATGCTATATGATGATGATAAATGACCATGAATTAATAGATTTTACTTGTTTCTGTATCTTAATTGTTCTTGATTTATTTGACTCAAAATATTGTCTCTAGGAAATACCATTCTTCGTCCATTGAAACCACTTGGTGAGAAAGTTGAGCATTTATTATCCAACTCTTATGGGGCAGTTTTCATAAGTACAACATGCCACTAAAGTATTTGGTTTACAGTGCCTTTTGGTGATGCTGGAGGAGGTGGTGGTGGTGGTAGTGGTGATGATGATACTGATGAGAATAAGTCATTTAACATCAAAAATAAAGATTTATTATATGTTCCCCTGGATGGCCATCTCTACAACCCAGTGCTGGGATTTGTTGCTTCAAAATGAATTGGGCATTAGTACTTTGAAAACATAAAGTATTTCTATAATAGTATTTGATAACAGTGCTTTGCACTTTCCTGAATTAAAAAAAAAATAAAGGAGGGGTGATGGGGAATCATTGTAATCTTAGGAAATCTATTACTCTTTTATGTTTTGGTCAACATTTAACAGAGACTGTATGTAGAGAAAATATACCCTGTAAGACCACTTCCTATAGAAAAGAGGAATGTATAATTATCCTTGAAAATGTTATGCTAGACTTAGTTTTTACCCTAGAATGTACAAAATCCATTCTTGTGGTTTAGGTTAAAGGTTACCCTCATCTTATATTAAAATCTTTTCATTTTTGTGTTATTCTAATCCATGAGTAGTTTCTGACATGGTCCTTTTTTATGGTGAATCCTCCTGAAACAGATACAGTTCTTAAAGTGCACGTTCCTGATATACAAATATGACAGGCACTTTAAACTCTATTCTTTGCCCTGAGTTTTTCCTATATTCTACTTCATCTGCTTAATAGTAAAGCAAAGAGAGAGGAAAGAAGTTAATTAGGGAGGTTAATACTTCAGTGTTCATTGAGAAATTTTTTAAAGTAAAGAGAGGAAATAAAAAAATTGTTGGGCTTTTAAGATTTAGTTTATTCAAGACATTAATGATCTTGGGAACACATTACAAAGCTCTAGAACCTTAATTAAAAGTTTTGGCCATACGTATTTCTTGGTATAACACTAACTAGTTTAAAGGATATGCTTTCACTAAACATTTAGCAGGAAAATGCACCAGTAGGCATCACAGTACGCAGCATTTGTTTTCAGTTGAAAGCATTCTTAGACCCTGATGTAGTTAAAGATTAACTGGAAGCAGAGACAGTTCTACGATACCACCAAAGCAAAATACTTTGAAAGTGTTTGAAGAGAAAAATTATTATATACCTGATCAAGTCATGTACATCCTCAACCTCCACCACCAAAAGGAGCCATTGGAAATCATGAGACTCAATGTGGTTTTTTTAGTTAATAAAGGCATCCCAAATGTTCCATTCTTTTAAAAATATACTGTCCCATTTTTTTTTTTTTTACAAAGGAATAAATCAAATGAACTCGCACCAGAAAGACTGCTGAAATGTTAAAGTTGTTTTTCTAGTTGTGTGTGCGTGAAAAACAAGTTTTGTGTTGCATAGCTGTTGCCGGGAACCGCTTGCTGTTTTAAGGGCTAATAAATGTTTCCGCTGAAAAACAACTGGCTCCCCTATTCTGTACTTGAGTGAAAAGATAATGAAAATGCTTTATTTTATTTACAGACAATGCTAATGAGGAAGAGTTGGAAAAGATCAAGTAAGGTAATGCTTAGCTTGTGATCTTTCAGCTTTTCTTGTTGAGAAGAACTATCATCTGCTTTCCCAGATCTCTCTCATATCTCTTCAAAGTATGCCACCAGATTTCATACTATTCAATTGTTACTTTTCCCCATAAATTTAAGCAAACCATCTGATGTTTTTAAAATAGAAATCATACTGATCAATAGCTTCAAACCATCCTATCACTATTCTCTGGTCACTTCTCAACATCATTCTCAGCATCTGGTCTCAACTATTTATGCAACAGGGTCTAGAAAATTGCTTTGCACCAGGAATAAAATGATAAGGCTAGGGGAGGGACAACTCCAGACAGAAGAAAGATTTCCACAAGTTATTTTATTTTTTGGTGGGGGAGGGAGGTCACAGAAAATTGGTATGAGGTTTTCTAAACTGAGAAATTCCTGTATCATTACATCTTTCAAGTATAAAATAAGAATAATGTTTTTCTCATTGTCTCTTCTCACTAATAAAGTGAGAGGAGTTTATGGTTCCTGTAACTTACTAAGCCCTGGCTCTTTTGCAACTTGCGAGATATGCAAAATATAAACTAAGATCTTAGTTTGTTCAGTGGTGCTGCCACTGTTGGACACAGAAAGATATCAAGATGAAACAACTTTTGTAAGAATGTATCTTGAAATAAATCAAAAGATTTTACTTGTAAAAATTTTGTCTGCTCAATTTCTACTTAAGAGTCAGTTCAGTATTTCTTTTTAATAGTGACTAATTTTTTTAGACCCTGGAACATGACAGTCCTTTTCCTTCCATTCTGATTGAATCATGCTTTTACTTAAACTTTTCTTTAATTTTGTCTTTTTTATTATTGTGAATTAAAATATATATATCAAAATGTTTTTATATTTATGGTAATGACTTACTCTGTTTGAACAAGTGTCTCTTAGTGTACATTTTCTCCCTAATTCTTGTGGCATTAATGACCAAAGAATAAGTTGGCTCACAAAAAGGTCAGGGCTCCCATTAAAAGTCACCTTTATTATTTTAATAAAATGAAAGACACTTATTAAGGAAGGTTGCTGAATATTTCTGACTTAATGTTCTCTGTGATTTTTACTAATCAAAATAAAGTTTCAAGAGATTTTGAAGAAATATTTGCACTGTTTATATTTGTATTACTTTTTCCTTTGTAATTATACTTTAAAGTTATATTAAAAGTGTATATATTTTTTAAATTTATATAATTTGATATATTTATGTACAAAATATAATCCATCAATATGTGGCAATATTCTCTCTTTCAGATATATTTAATATGTAATGCTAGAACAGGATATTACATAATATTTAGTATTAATTGGAATAATCTGTTTTATTGTGTAAAAGAAAGAATAGAAATGAAGATTCTGCCTGCCATGGTGGCTCAGGCCTGTAATCCCAGCACTTTGGGAGGCTGAAGTGGGCAGATTACTTGAGGTCAGGAGTTCAAGACCAGTCTGGCCAGCATGGTGAAACCCTGACTCTACTAAAAATACAAAAAGTAGCTGGGCATGGTGGCATATGCTTGTAATCCCAGCTGTTTGGGAGGCTGAGGCTAGAGAATCGCTTAAACCCAGGAGGCGGAGGTTGCAGTGAGCAGAGCTCATGCCACTTTACTCCAGTCTGGGCAACAGAGTGAGACTCTGTCTCCAAAAATAATAATACTAATAATTCTTCTTTAAAAACTAAATTAAATTTATATTTAAATGTAAATATAACTTTAAGAATAAATTAAGTAAAAATATATCCACATATTTTTGTTCCATATACAAAAAATCTAAAATGAAAAATACCCTCTACTGTTTTTAATATCTATAATTCTTGGAGTTCATATTTATTATTAGCAATCCATTTATGTATTCAAATGGATACATTTTTCAAGCTTCCAACTGAAGATACAGAATTTCTATGTCTAACAGCATTCGTTTGAGTACTTGGCAGATTATATTTAGTACAAGTGTTAACATAAGCTTTTGGGTTTTAGCCTAAGGGATTTTCAACTTTGAAAAATTTAATGGGGATATTGAATACTAAGTGAAGTAAAGTCAGTTCACTCATTTGACTTTTTTTCTGTGAGAACATACTGAACACCTGCGAATTCATTCAGATTTTTTACTGTACCCTAAAATATTTGCCATATTCATCCATATTAGTGTTACGAGAGCATTATGTTAAATTCAAAATCGGGGGAAAGTTTGACATTTCAATTATTAGCTAGTCCACCTTCCTGCACACACTCTGCTGCATTAAAACTGCTCCTTGAACCTTTTCGTCCAGTAAATTGTGCTTCTTGGGAAACTAAGGGGTAAGGGACTATACTGTGTAGTTTTATAGGTTTTACTATGTTACTGTTTTATGGAAATGCATCTTTTCTAAATATTTCAATCTTCTTAAAAATTCTTGTCTGAGTACAGATTTTTCATTTTTTATTTTTGGAAATAGGGTGTAATTTTATTTGCATTACATTTAAATATGGGTATTTCATATATGATATAACTATGTTCAAATTCAAAGGTAAATTTTTCATAAAAACACAGATTTTCTTCTTTGGAATCTTGATTTACAGAATGAGGTCTCCCGCATCTTTGTGGCAGGGCTTTGGCATCCAGCCTGTCTTTGAGCGTCAATGGTGAATATATAATCTCAGAAGTATAAATTTTGTAGCAAAGACTTAAAGGTAGCCGGTGTTGTTGGAGATTCTCTCCAGTATGGAGTTTTTCTTCCTTGGTTTCTTTCAGAAGTGATGTAACTACAGAGGAAGAAAGGCTAAATTGACATAGTTTTTGTTCTTTTAAATACGCCTGTCTCCCCTCTATACAACGTGAATCAGCTCATGGAACTTCCCGTTCCTTAAACATCTACTCGTCATTTTCATCATCTTGACTTTCTATGATGAGATTTCTTTACCTATTTTTGTAGTCATACTTCAGCCAATAATAGGCTCTTTTAATGGAAATCTTATTACTTGTGGCACTCACATAATGTGGGGTTGTATTTACTATTGAAATCAAAAGAAAGATCACCAGCTTGAGGACAGGGAGATCCTAATTGCTGTTCAGGACTAACTTATTATTTGGTGGGGAGGGGGTAAATGTATTACCACTTAATAACACATAGGGAAAAATACATCTAAACTTACCTCTGAAAGAGAAGAATGTATAAAATATGCATTATATTTGAATGGCTTGTAAACAAGTATATAGCTGTAAAATCCATAATATTGCCTCTTCTAGGGACAGAACCATCCTTTAAAACACTCATTCTGGTTTTCCACAAGCACACTATCTATTATGCTCATTTTGAATTCTGCCCAACACTCAGCTGTTATAAAATTATGTTATTTTAAGAAGAAAGGGACTGATGTCTCCCTAAACTTGGGCAACGGAAGAATTTTCCAGGTCAAAGAGTTACACTATGTGACAAAATGTGTTTCAGCAGAGAAATGGTAATGCTTTGGATTATTGCAATATTTTATTCTTTAGAAGAAGCTTATCACTGATAATTTATTCTAAGTTTAAATTATTCGTCAAGAAAGTTTCATGAACTCAAAAGAGATGATTTATATGTATTTTGTGAATAAATTTTGTGGGTCCAAACCAAAAATTGAAAAAAATAATGAAATAATTGGCTCTATCAAACAATGTGCAATTATGATTTTACACTACTGTGTGTGTGTGTGTGTGTGTGTGTGTGTGTGTGTGTGTTTTAACCTAGAATAATGAATTTACCAATGGGTAAATGTGAAATAAGCTTATGTGCTTTCAACAAATTGTTTTAATTATATGAGAAATATGATGATAAAAAAACATACACATTGCAATTCATATCCTCAACAATAATAGTTTAGAATTGTTTTTCTTTAAGAAAACTTCATCCTTTATACAGACCACTGTGATGGTGTCTGATTATCATATCTTCTGTTACTTGACAGCTTATTTTTTTAATAATATATCTTTTTATAAAGATTTTATTATAACCACTTAATCAAATGTCAGTGAATATTTGATTACCCCCACAAAATACATGAAGCTATAACTAAATTTTATGTTGAGATGGTTTTTTCTTGCTGTTTTGACAATATTTCCCCAAAGGCATAAAATATACTTTTTATGTATTATATGCATAGCTACAGAGATTTGCTTTGACATGGCATTACATTTATTTGACTGCTCTTGTTGACTTTTCTAAATGTTGTGGGTTCTTCTGGAGCGGATCTGGATGAGTTGGCACAAAGTGGAAGGACAATATGTAATGTCAAGGAGAGGATGGATTCCACAATGCTTGTGTTTCAGGTCTAAGATGTTTATTGTGTGGTCGCTGAGTGGTCTTCACTTTGGTGGCGTGTGTTCTCAAGTGAGTCAACCAATTTCTTAAGATTCTTCCTGGACCAATTAAAAGGGAAGAACTAATACAACTGGATTCCAGGATAACAGAACTAAGGGCTGCTGTGCAGATTACATGGCCTTTTCATTTAACAAGATAGATAGATGGAAGGATGAATGAATGGATGGATGGATGGATAGACAGACAGACATATTAAATTGAGTGGAACTGGGAGGAGATTTGTTGATTTTAAGGGACCCTAACTGTATACAGTGAAATGTATACATTATACAATGTATAATTTTGTCAGGATCCTGGCTCCAAAGCTCTATTAACAGTTGATAACTTTAGTCAATATCATGAGGCATCTTTATTGATAGGATGGAAGCATCCAAGAGCCATAGCTTTGATGAGCAGTGATTGCAGTCTGAACAGGAAAATTTATGTAAATGATTAGTTTGTGTATTTATTTATTTTTTAATCTCTTAAATGGCCAAAAAGTATTGATAAAAGGAAATTGGATTCCTATGAAAGCATGCTTTTGTAATCGGGAATTCTAGCTGACGTGGCTCTTACATTTGAATCTCAGGCTTCACAGTTTCAAATTGATTGTGAAGGTTTTGAGTTTTGAAGGATTGCCAAATAATTGTATGTGTTATGTTTAAAGCCCTGTACACATTAAGATGAATTTTAAAATATCACTTTTAATAAAAACTTGTTGACTGATCCTTAAAATCTGTTGAAAAAGTCTTTAAAGATTTCTATGATTTATTTTGTGTAGAAGGCTGAAAAAAATCACATTATATGCATTTGTTGGAAAAAAATAAACTGTTCTTTAGTTTTATTTCCCTGTGAAAAACATTTACCTTCTAGATTTTTTAGTCTAAAATCTGGTTAATATTTAGATTCATAGTTAGATGTTTTTTCTTTAAAGGGAAATTTTCTTAGTGTGTATTAGATTTTTAGAAATAAATAAGATATTCCCAATGCATCCTTACCACTTTCATAAATTAGAAATCTTGGTAGAAACAGTTTAACAATTTATCATTCAGAATAACTTCAGCAATTTTCTATTATCAATTGATATTTCTGTTTTTTATTGTTTCCTTTTGCTAGTATTTTATACTTTTAGCAATTTTAAAATGACACTTTGCCTCACTTAGCCTGTTGTCTTGATAAAGACTAAAGTGTAACTAAATGTCTACAATTGTACTTTAAGATAAGCTTTCTCTGGAATTCATGAGTAGTTTAGCTACTTTTTCTTGTTCTCCATAATAAAATCACCACTTATGTTTAGGACTCATTATGTAATGCCAGGTGTCTTATTGTGGTTGTTGCTGTTGTTATTGTTATTATCATTAGACTCTAGTGAAAGGAAGGCTTTGGCTGGTCTGTGGTAAATTTTATACTCATGCAGAACAGTAAATGGCACAAGGGTCCACAAGAAATTAAATTGTTTCCTCTGAAATAAAGGCCTAAATTTACATGAGAATGTGGGTTGTAAAATGAAATAAAAATTTTAGCTGATGAATAACAAGTAATTAAACATGGCATGAAAAGCACAGCCTGAGGACTTCAGTGGATCTAAATGTGGCAAATATTTTTGTTTCTCAAATTCTAAAAGAGAAACGTAAGTACTAAATCTTGATCATCAAAATTCCCATCTCACCCTCAAAATCTTAATTGCTAACACAAAATCATAGAATAACCTAGGAAGTTGCAAAGGTGCTTCCTCTTTATCACAGTGTCAACTATTGATACTTTCCCATGACTGTCATCAGTTTCCCAAAACTTTATCATAACTGACACCTAGACACAGAATGCAAAGCTTTAACGTTTAAGGGAGTAATTTAGATGTTTTATTTAAAAATGAGTAGCTATTCTTTTATTTCCCAAAGTTGAATTGGTTTCCTTCATAAAGGTCTGAGGATTAAGTAATAAACTATCCTACTTGAGTCCATTGCATTGCTTTTACCCCAATAGCCAGCTCTCTCTGTATTCATTTCTTTTTAAAATTGTCAGGGAACTTCCATTAACTATATCGCTTATTATATTATGTTATATTTCTTAATTATAAAATTTGGAATTTTTGTAAAAGTTTAAACCAAACTTGATTAGGTGCATGCTTATAAAGATTTCTGCAATCATTTGTTAAAAATCCTCTGAAGTTCTCTGGTTAACACAATTGTTTTGTTAAAAGGAACAAATATCTGCTTATTTCAAAATCTTAAAACATGCTTAAACAGTCTACTTTCTATAATATACCATCAGACTCCAAGATATATTAATGAATAAGAATAAAAAGGTAAGTGGACTCTTAAAAAATTACAGAAATAATCCCCTCTAAACTTTACTACCACAATAATTTTAATTTATTCAAGGGAAGAAAACTTAACAGTTTCTAAATATTCCAAGTATCTTTAGGATATATAATTTTCGGTTTTTTATTTGCTTTGAGTTTATTTGTTTTGATTTAGAATACTAATTAAGTATTCTCAAAAACATCTCAAAATGTAGCTAAACATTTGTTTGTTTTTAGGAACTTTCAGAAAATGAAGTGGTTGGATCTTATTTCTCTGTGAAGTCTCTCTTTTGGAGGGTAACGTCTAAATCCTTTTTGTTCATATTCTTGATTTTTGGTTTTGGATAGCAATTTTGAAAGTTAAATGGCAATTTAGAGTTTTACTTTTTAAGATAGGCTTGCAGATAGACGTATTCATTTGCCTTCTTTATTATCTTCTAAGTCGTCTAGTAACTAACACTTTTACTTCTACACTTGTAAAAATTAAGAACTTAATTTGAACATATTTCTTTGAAGTCATTTTATGAAATCAAGTGTATTCCAAATTCTGAGAAGCTAGAGTCCCAGGGACTCTCCAGGAATATAATGCCGTCTAGAAGATCCATTAAGGCTCTTTCATCCTCTCTTGTAAAATGAGATTAGAATTTTCTCCCCTATTTCTGTTTGAGAAAACTATTTACTTCTGTTGCAGTGATCTATACTAGAAATCTATCCTAGAAATATACTAATCAGTGCTCTTTCTTTGAAAATTAATCCTGTAATTTAGAAAGCAGCAACTCTTTATATTTAAATAAAAACAAAATGATGATTCATAGATAATTTGTTTTAAATGTCATTGCAATTTAACTTACTCTTTGATGACTAAAGCATAATGACCTCATAATGACCATCCATTTTTTTCTCTGCTCTAATTCTGCATTATGCATAGCACGACTTATTATTAATGCACTTACTGCTTTACCTTTAAGAATGTTCCTGTTTCTTTGAAAATTCACACTTGGTCTATGCTTAATGTAACAATAGATATTGCAATGAAAATGCTGCACTCTTAGGGCTTGGGGATTTTCCTTTCTTGGCTCTCAAACTGCTCATGATTGAAAACTTCCTTTTTTTCTTTAGAATTTTAATATTTGTTATAGTTTCTCTTAAATAGACTGGCAGGTACCAGATTAAGTCATGTGCTGACCAGTGAGCAAGTATAAGCCACATTTATTCATCCTTAACAGCTTGTACACACACACACACACACACACACACACTTTTTCTTTTTTGCATATCCTTATTTTAGTAATCATACCCTCTTCATTTCTACTATATGGCTGCCTTCACTGAAGTTGCTCTGTACTTTGCTGAAATAATAATTTCTCTTATATGTTCATGCATTATCCAGGAACACACAGGTTGACTGCTTTTAAATTATTCCATGACTTTAAATGGATAATACCTTTATCCAAAAATAGTTTCACTGGCTGGACGCTGTGGCTCACACCTGTAATCCTAACACTTTGGGAGGCCAAGGCAGGTAGATCACCTGAGGTGAGGAGTTTGAGACTAGCCTGACCAACACGGTGAAAACCCGTCTCTACTAAATACAAAAAATTAGCCAGGTATGGTGGCGTATGCCTGTAATCCCAGCTACTCCAGAGATTGAAGCAGGAGAATCACTTGAACCCAGGAGAAAGAGATTGCAGTGAGCCAAAATTGTGCCATTGTACTTCAGCCTGGGCAATAAAAGCAAAACTCTGTCTCAAAAAAATATGTACATATATATGTTTTTTTTTTACATGGCACATTTCTTCTAGAGTAGAATTTGGGGGTGTTCTGGGTTGAGCTTGTTCTATGTGCAGCAAATGTGCACACTGGTCATTGTGAATGAAGATTTGTCACCAGGACCAACTTCATAATTCATACCTTTTCAAGGGTTTCCCTTTCAAGTGGCTCTCTCAAGATTTTCTTTGCAACTTCCAAGTTTTCCACTTACCAGTACTTTCTATTTGGTTGTGTTCATCCTCAAATATTCTTTAGTAACCTTTCTCAATCTCTTCAACTGTTTGATCCTAGAATAGCAAATGTGCAAGTTTAAAAATAAATAAGCTTTCTTGTATCCAAGTCTCAATTGTAATGTCTTCTCTGGGCATATGATAATGAACAATTGACAAATTAACTGAGTCATAAAGGCAAAACCTTTAGGGGTCATCTATTCTACCAGTGAGGAAAATAAGGCCCATCAAATTGATGTCATTGCTTTGAGGTACCCAGATGGCATGATCAGAAACATATTTCTCTCTCTCTGAATGCCATGCAAATAAACGTTTTTGAAGAACTTAAAGCAGTAGTGTTCCTCTTTGAGTTTATGATGAATAGCGAGACCCTGTATAAATAAAGCTGCTTCTTAGCCTGTTTTTTATTTTATTTTATTTTATTTTATTTTATTTTATTTTATTGAGACAGATTCTTGCTCTGTTGCCCAGGCTGGAGTACAGTGGCGTGATCTCGGCTCACTGCAACCTCCACCTCCCAGGTTCAAGTGATTCTCCTGCCTCAGCCTCCAAGTAGGCACGTGACACCACACCCAGCTAATTTTGTATTTTTAGTAGAGATGGGGTTTCACCATGTTGGCCAGGATGGTCTCCATCTCTTAACCTCGTGATCTGCCTGCCTTGGTCTCCCAAAGTTCTGGGATTACAGGTGTGAGCCACCATGCCCAGCCTAGTCTGTTATTTTTAATTGACACCCTTTCAAATTCTTCTTGCATTGTTTGACCCTTTTCTTCAGCATCTGTGTTAGCCACCAATGGATGGATGTGTTTGAGAGCCATGAGATTGCTGTATCCGATTTGCTATTTTACGAAATCAGAAAATTAGTGACCAAGTCTACTTTAGTTGAGTATTATCTGCATAGTCACATTCAAAGGTCACTCTGTTAGCTAACTGACCCCATTGCTCTTTACCTAAGCAATATTGTTATTCAGATGAACTTTTAGAGGAGATGTATATGAAAGGAGGTTACCCAGGGACATTTTCAGATATGCAAAATATCTAAATAGCTCAGATAAAATCTTGCATGAAGAGTATACATGTGCTTTGTGGGTTAAGCAGGATGTGATTTAAAATAAATTCCTATCAGGATTTATAAAAATCAATACATGTGTCTAAGAGATAGCAACTGATTTACACTGAGCGAAACTACATCCTAGTAAAAACTTGCTCAGCTGGAACATCAGTGCTACTTGCTGTATCTTAATTTTCCCAAGAGCAAAATAATGGAAAGAAAAGACTGTGTGCAGGGATATTCTAATTTTCCAAAAGCATAACATTTGTTATTCATCAAAACACTATCTTAGGACAAAAAATATTAATCAGTGGATATGACAATTACCATGTTTCTCATGAAAACAATAAAAATTATGTGAAATCAGATTACTCTAAGTAAAAATTGTATTAAGGACTAACTTCCCACTTAAGGGTTGAAACTTAGTGCAGTGTTTCCAAATATTTAGCATGTTTAAGTTTCTTTTTATTTATCTCCATTGAGTGGACTTATAGACTCTGATGAAAGAGTTAATTGAACAAGCCATCTTGCAAGAACATTGTAGTGAATCAAAGAGGAATTTAAATATTTTTTAAGTGGAAAAGGCTGGAAAATGCCAAGATACTTCATATAAAAATCAAGAAAAAGGTCATAATGGGCAAAGAAGAGTACTTAGAAAAACACAAAGCTATTTAGAAGTTATGTCAGAGTACCGCCTTCCCATCAGGTCAAGCAAAAGTGTGGCTGAAGCAAGATTGAAGGCTAAGGAGAAGAGTTACTGACTTTTTAAAACAAGAGTGGGATCCTGTCAAGCACTTACATACTGAACAACTCAACCATAGATAACATCCACCCAAGATGAGTTCAGGAGTTATTTCTATTTTCAAGTATGATATTATTTATACTCAAAAATATGTGTAACTTTTAATTAATCTCAAAAAAAAAAAAAAAAACAGGTCTCTGTAAGGCAGGCCCAAGATGATTATTGCTAGAAATTTGTAGATTATTTAAGCAAGCCAAAAAGATTACAATATATATGATGATTTTCTCCTCATATGAATTTCAAAAAAGCGTTAAGCTTTAAAACTTTTATTTGGACATGGTTAAAGTTAGAGAGGATAGTTAAAACATTTTAAGTAAACATAAAGAACTTCCTGACACCATAAATTGTATCAAGAAGCAATGGAAATACAAAAGAAAGTTTAAGGATAAAAACCAGGAGAATCTCGCTAAGGATTATGGTGCCAGTAAATCATCTTCTAAGAAAAAAAGGGATCAAAGCTTTATTATAAGATAAGACACTTCAAACTGGGCTGGACAAAGCACCGGGAGGGTTTTCTGTAAAAGCAATCCTACCTTGAGAGGATGGATGGATGACAGAACAAATGCACTTGTTGGACTTCATCATCCAAGTGCAATTCGCTGGAATAAACTCAGTAGGAAAAGGAAAAGATAGAACATGCCTGTGCCTGGGATTGAGCTAATTGCTCTGCACTCATCTTTGCAGCACAAAACAGTCATTCTAGGCTGTCATTATCTCTTCTTTGTAGTGTCTTGGGGATCATTTGATTAAATAAAAGCACATGCACCCCTGTGCTGAAAATAGAAGAAGGAGCTGAGTCCACACATGGCTTATTGTAAACACATAAGTGATGTCTTTCACTCCCTGTTTCAGTGTCTGGGTCTCATTTGGAAGGATTAGCTTGTACACAGGTAATAAAATCCAGGATAACAAAAGCCAAGGATTATTTGTACCTATCAGGAAAGGAGATTGGTGTAACTGTGTTGCCTTAGTCTCATATTAAGTCTAAATAGATTTTTTTTATTTTGATCTATTTTTAAATCAAGATCTAGAAAAATAAAATATTTCATTATTAGTGATCCAACTTTTCAAGGAAAGGAATTAGTAAACTTTTTACACTAGAACTGGAAATAGAAATGCTCCCAATTTAAATGCTAGATTCTATGACTTCACCACCTTACTAGTAGACATAAAACTGTAATTTTCTATAAAGTGAATAACATATGCTAGGGTTATTACCACTCGTCTACTTTTACTTCCTCTAATCCCTTGATTAGCCTCTCTAAATCATCTATAACCAAGGATACATTTCACCTAAGTGACAGGCAAAGTATTTTGAAAACTCTTGTACCAATTAATTTCTTTTGTTGTACCATGAATTTCTTAGTCTCTGTCAAAAAAAAAATGGAAATATAGGTGGGTCGGGGTTGGAAATCATGAATTAGGTCTCAGCAACTCTAGCTTCAAATCTCAGCCTTGCCAATCTCTAGTCATTTGGCTTTGAGTGGGGTACTTACCTTCTCTGTGCCTCAATTTATTTACCTTAAAATAAGATGCCTGTCATGAAAAACCCCAGAGTGTGAAAACTGTAGCATGTAATAGCTGCACAATAAATGTTCCTTTCTTTCTGTGTGATTAGCCCACCTTTCAGATTGCCCTAATCCAGTCCTCTCTGTTGATGTTATTAAGGTTGGTGACTCTAATCTCATCATAATATTATTGTTAAGAAACTTTCCTAGCTGCTCCAGAAGACCTGTAATACAAACTTTCAGTTCTACCATGATAATTTCTCTCCAAGAGTTCCTATTAAGCTATATCTTTCTTAATCCATCTCTGGCTGCTCTTGGTCTTGGTAGTGAAGGGATCTTTGGGTTACTTTTTCATAGCAAAGGTAAAAAAGGGAGGTGTCATGTGGGACAACATTTCCCTGTTAGTTTAGAGATACTTCTTTAATCGTTACAAAAGATTTACATGTGGGATGCAAGGTTAATGTGATCTTAGTTATTGCCTATTGATACCACATTTATTTTTCTGCAAGCTTATCACTATTTTGACATTTCAGAGCAGTAGACTTGGAAACAATTACTCTTTTCATGATTTCTCTTGCTCTAGTTATTTTCTCGGATACACCTATTAACAGAAACCTGAAACCACTTAATTAGGCTCTATCATCATATAATCTCTGGGCTTCATTTCCTTGACCACTGCAACATCATTCTATTAAAGAATATCGTGGCTGGAAACCTTAGAGTTGCATTGGCATTTATCTTCATTGTACCGTAAGACACTTTCTGACAGTGACTTGGAAGCAAATACAAATTTTCTCAAATAATGTTTTCTGAAGACTAAACTGCTGATCAAAGTGAGGGGTTGAGAATGGTACAAAGTTTTCCTGTACAGCTCTGATCATTCATTTCCATCCAGACGTGCGGCAGGCCAGCTCTTCCTGTCCTGGGCTTCTGCAGAGCAGAGTTTCAGAGTTCTTATTGCCAAAATGCACAAGTAAGTTCAAACATTCAGTTGATTTATTTTTTTCTGAGCTTGCATGAGCTGTGATTTCTGAGGGCCAACTTACTGTACTGAAAACTCATTCCCTATACTAATCGATTTTGTACATATGAAAAGGAATTGTAATCTTAAATTCTTTTTCAAGGAATAATATAACTAACACTTTCTTTAAATTGCCAGCTTATTAGTTCTAAAATCTTACTAAAGGTATGTGTTATGGACTAATTGCTTCAGACTTTGAAATCTGTATTTTTATCTGGTGTCTTGATATTCTTTATTAATTATGAACTTGGATGAATATTCCTTATGAGAGTGAATTTGGATGTATGAGAATCACATGGGCATAGGTTGAAATACACAGTTCTACACCATAAGAACTGAATCACATCTCAGAGAATCACGCATTTCAGCAAACTGACGGCTAGAATTTGAGAACAACTACCTTACACGTTCAAAGATTATTCCTTCCTTTTAAGGGCTTTTTCTTCTTTGCTTTGAAGAACGAGGTTGGCTTTTTCTTTTTATTCTTCCTGCTTTATTTCTTGTCCCCACCACCCAAATAGAGTTCTAATTCAACAAGGACCCAGTTGAGAGCATTACCTTAGAAAACTAATACCAGCCGCATTATGCAAATTTTATTGAGTGATATCTTGGATTTGTTTAATACTCCTTGCCCTTTAGGTGCTCAATAAGTGATTTTGGCAGATGATTATCAATACATCAATGTGTGTTATTAAGATATATGCATGAGAAAAAATTAATAAAGGAAGAGAAGCACTTTTCATAATTGTTCAGTAGAGTCCTATTTCTCTTTTAAATACTCCAAATATCAAGACCAATATGCTTTCCTAATCAGTAAATTTAGCAGCCCGATGAAAGAAGGACTTTAAATAGCATAAATAATATCCTTTGTAATGTTTACAATTGTATTAACAATGGTTATTAGAACATAGAGTAGCCAGTGCACATGCCCCATATAACTTTCAAAGCAAGGATTCTTATGCTTGAGTGTGTATCAGAATCACCTGGCGACCCAACTCCACTCCCAGAGTTTCTGATGCTGTTAGTCTGAATGGGGTCAGAGGATTTGAGTTTCTAACAGGTTCCCAGGTGACATTGATGCCACTGGTCTGTGGACCACATGTTTGACAGATTTGCTATACAGAGGAAGGAAACTTTTTAAACAGAGCAGCAAGTGATTCAGAAGGTACCTTGGAGAGCATCAGAATTTCATGGTTTGCAAAGTTTCTTCTTGCTGTGGTATTCTGCCCATCCCACCCCTTCAGTGAGCTCCCCAGAACTTTGATTTTTAAAATAAGTAAAAGTAATAAATGACTGTCTTAGGCAAGGTAAATCTTCATTGTTTATGGAGTGTACTTTTTTCTCTGTAAGCCCCTGAACACACAACCTCCCTCCACCCATAGATACACACAGAAGAGTGTTAGTAGTCTTGGGGCTCTGGAGTAGTCTTAAAAAATCAAAGAGAAGAAAACTGAGTCCCAGAGAAAGGGAAACTTGCCCAAGTCATATAGCCAGAAATTGCTAGGAAGATGTGACTGAATATTTACGTTACATGCTTATCTTTTCTGCTACTGGTAGCCTATGTTTATATCTTCTACCTTTACCTGTAATTTTATTTCAAGTCTCACTTCTTCACGCTTTGGCTAAATATTTAACAGTTTCATGACTATGCAGTTGCTCAATAAAATCTACAGTTGAATTATGGAGTTTCTTTGTAGAGAAGTGCCATTTTGAACAAAAATTATTGAAGAAGAAAACGTCTTTTAAAAATATCTAATTAGAATATCTTTGAAACCTTTTTTTAATTTCTTCTTCTTAGCCTTTTGCTCAGGCCACCATAATTACCACATCCATTAGCCCTATTTTGTGAAAAAATGCTCTCCTTCTTCCTCTCACTTAGCTCCCCACATTGTTTTGGAAATGTTCTTCTGGGTTATAGAAAAGCATTTCACAGAAGCTCACAGGTATGAAGAGTGTGTAGGCAAAGTCCCGTATTGATATTAATAGGGCAGAGCCACCAAGCAAGCATTTCACACACTTGTTTTGGAAATGTTCTTCTGGGTTATAGAAAAGCATTTCACAGCAACTAATGGAAGTAGGCAGTCTCTATTATGTTCATTTTATTTCTGTGAAAGCATAAAGGACTCCATGGAAAATGGGATCTTTTCTCCTCCTGTGAGCCTTACGTGAGAACATGAACTTGACTTACAGAGTGAAAATGGCTCTTCTCCTCCTCACTCTGTAAGTCAAGTTCATGTTCTCATGTGAAAAAAAAATGAAAGGAGAAGCAAGCAAAGAAGGGTTTTAGACATGGCACTATTAAAGAAACTAACTTCACCTTGCTCATTGAAGATGCTGTGCAACCTAGCTTGTACCCAACTACTATTTTACTGCTTCTAGAGACCATATAGAAAATGGCATTAAGTATTTTCTTCAACGAGCTGAAATATTATAAACATAAATACATGTGGTCATATAATAGAAAAGTAAAAGGTGGTTTCATAAATTAACCATGTTCTTGCCACTTAACTGGAGAGTACCCTTTGGAAACATTTTGTTTAAATCATGATTACCTTTAAACCTACGAGGAATCTCTTCCCTAAACACTTGTATTGGAGAAGCTTAGGAATAAAGATTGGAAATATTTGGGTTTTAGTTACACATCTACCATTTATGTGCACAACCCCTCTGCATTCCATCAGTAAAACTGGGCTAAGAAGCCTTGCCCTCTGACTTCATGGGGTTTTTGTGGGAACCAAATGTTATAATATAGATAGGCATATTTTTAAATTCTAAAGCTCTATATAAGTTGGCAGCTCTTACCTCCTTGGTCTTTGCTAAAATAATTATTTCTTCTTACTTGCTACAACATTTGTTTTCTTTGTTTCCTTCTTTGCTACTCATACTCCCTAACAAAATTTTCCAATCCAAAGTTTAAAACCCAGTTCTCTAGAGTCTGCTGTTAGAGGCAGTTTCAACAGCAGCAGAAATGGTTAAACCAAACAGTCACCAAAACCTACAGATGGATTATATAATAATAAGTTGCATGAAATCTTAGAACTAAAACAAAGACCTTGGCCATAACTGGTGTAACAAATTCTAAACAGTTACTTTCATCTGAGAAGTCCTCTGTTCAAACAAAATCCAATGTGGAAATCCAATATACTGAACAGATGGGAGCAGAGGGGCTCTAGCCGAAATGGGCATAGAGTTCTGCAGAACTTGCAGGTGCCCCATGAGTTCTCCATTACACTCAGAACACATTTGAATGCTGCTCTTGAAGCTCACAGGGATGAAGAGTGTGTCAGCAAAGTCCTGCATTGATATTAATAGGGCAGAGCCACCAAGCAAGATTCAAAATGTGCTGTGTTCAACAAGGCAGTGTGATTTTGAAAGATTTTCACTGAAATGTCCAAATATTAGAAGTATTATCTTTTGAAGAGTGTAGTTTTCATTTTCCTAATAGAAGCACTCAAAATGCATGACTTTTGATTATGATGATAAAAATACCTATGGCGTTGCTATGGTATAGAAAAAGGTAGGAAGTCAGAGTGGGAGGGAAAGTTATACAAAATAAGCTGTAGCTTTATAACATTAATGTAGAAGGGATTGGTTAGAAAGTAGTGCTAATCCATAATTTAACAGTGTGCTTTGAGATTGAGAGGAATGTTGAATTTCATGAAATGACTATATGTAGGAAAAACACGTTTGATAATATGAAAGAAGTCATTTTTATAGTACTGCTTGATGCCGAATCCAGATTGAAAATGTTTTCACATTTAGTTACTTTCTATGGACATATGTTTTATGTCCTTTTTAGTTTAAAGAGATTATACAGCCATTTTTAGTAGACTTGCAAATTTTAATAATAGTCTAAGCCAGGTGTTGTGGTTCAAGTCTGTAATCTCATCACTTTGGGAGATTGAGGCAGGCAGATCACTTGGGGCTAGGAGTTTGAAGCTTCAGTGAGCTGTTATCATACCATTGCACTCCAGCCTGGTCAACCAAGCAAATGTCTCTAAAAACAAAACAAACAAAATGAAAATAAAAAATAAAAATTAGATGGGTACAGTGGTGCATGCCTGTCATCCCAGCTACTTGGGAGGCTGAGATAGGAGGATCTCTTGAGCCCAGGAGTTTGAGGTTACAATGAGCTACACCCCTGCACTCCAGCCTGGGTGAAGTGAAGAGCAAGACTCTGTTTCTAAAAAAAAAAAAAAAGAAGAATGAAAATCATTAAAGAAAATGTTCAGATACTCGAATGTAAAATAAATCCAGAAACATACTTGCCAATATAAATCACATATGTAACATTAAACATAATTATAAATATTTGTGATGAAAGTTTTAGGTATAAGCAAGATATCTTAGATGGACATATTGATTTTGTTTTCTCTTTTGTGGTAACTAAAATTGTTCTTTAGCAATCTGAAGCTCAATAATCTCCTAATGTGCCAAGAAAAAAGTTTTTAAACTATCTGAATAGAACTTACAACTAATCTTATAATTAAAAACCACCTGTAAAATCTATCTATAACATAAAGGTATCTTCAAAAACCATAAATAGTTTAAAAATTAAATACCACAGTATGAATGAGGCCTTTACTAATTCTAACATTTATTTTATACATACTTTGACATAAGCCTATTTGGCACACTTGCAAACATTTTCTGATATTCTTGATGTATCTATATCTTGTAATCTTAAGAATTGAAAAGCGAGACTATATTTTGAACACTCAACTCTTTTACACAACAAATTTATCATAAGATGATAATTTCATAATTTATTTAAAATTTTATAATTAAATAATTAACAATAATTAATAATTATTTTTCATTTTTAAAAATTATAGTTGCCTATCCTTTAGTTTTTGAAGAATCATAACAGCAGGAGAAAAGTTAATGCCAAAATGAGGTATTTGGGTTTAAATCACAATAACCTAACTCAATTTTCATTTGCCAAAAGTTTCAGACCCAAAGTTTACGCCTATCAGACCTACACAGAAAATCACATCTTTGGAGAGGGATAGTCAGCATCACCTTGATTGAAGGGAGAGACCTCAAGGCCATGGATTCCAATGGGTTGAGTGACCCCTACGTGAAGTTCCGGCTTGGGCATCAGAAGTACAAGAGCAAGGTAACCATATCTCTGCTGTATTCCTGTCAATCTTTGGAAGGCATTGGTTGGTTAATAGCCATGCTTTAGGACATGAAACCACTAGATAATTTTTTAAATGCTTAACAAACTTTTTTGAACATCATGTCAGAAAACAAGACCAATACTTGTATTGCATTTTTTAATTTATGTACTAGGTGACCTCACATAAACTACTTGTCGCTGTCCCAGTTTCCTCATCTACAACATAGAAATAATGGTTGGAACTATCTCTTGGCATAGCTCTAAGGATTAAAACAACAACAACCACCTCAAAAACACAGTTGATGCCTGGCACATAAAGTACTCAGAGTGTGGGATTTTTTAGACAGAGTCTCACTCTGTCGCCAGGCTGGAGTACAGTGGCACGATCTTGACTCCCTGCAACCTCTGCCTCCTGGGTTCAAGCAATTCTCCTGCCTCAGCCTCCTGAGTAGCTGGGACTACAGGCATGTGCCACCACCACGCCCAGCTAATTTTTGTATTTTTAGTAGAGACGGGTTTCACCATGTTGGCCAGGATGGTCTTGAACTGCTGATCTCATGATCCTCCCGCCTCAGCCTCCCAAGAATGTGCCTTTTAACATTATTACAACTAGGGCTAACATCAGTATTATAAATGCCATTATTTTACATGCCATAAAAATCTTTGTACAGTACTCTTAGACACTTTATTCAACCTGACTTGTACCAATGCAAAGAGCAAGTTTTAAAATGTATTAGAACAAGTTACATTGTCTCTCCATATCCTAGTTTTCCCATCTGTAAAAATGAGAATTAAAATAATGCCTACCTAGCAAAGTTGCTGAGATTAAATGAACATATGCATGTAAAGGGCTTAGAATACTGCCTTCCTCATAATCACTCAGCAAATGAAAATAGCAGGAAAAAAAGGAAGAATAACAATAGTAAGAAATACCTTGTATAGTATGAATTATGTTAGTAGTAATAATATATTATTAATATTAGTGATGGAAGTAATAATAAGGGTCTAGTAGTCGTAGCTACATTTTTGGCACATGTCTTATGTATTAGTCTGTTCTCACATTGCTATAAAGAATTACCTGAGAATGGGTAATTTATGAAGAAAAGAGGTTTAACTGGGTCACAGTTCTGCTAGCTGTACAGGAAGCATGACTGGGAGGCCTCAGGAAACCTAGAATCATGCCAGAAGGTAAAGTGGAATCAAGCATGTCTTACCATGGCAGAGCAAGAGAGAGTGAAAAGGGAAGTGCTACACACTTTTAAACAACCAGATGTTCTGAGAACCATTCACTATCATGTGAACAGCAAGGGGGAAGTCTGCCCCCGTGATTCAGTCACCTCCCACTAGGCCCCTTGTCCAACACGTGGGGATTACAGTAGGACGTGAGGTTTGGGTGGGGACACAGTGCAAAACAAATCCCCTTCTCTCTGTTGGAATGAACTATGTCCTCTGTATTGGTCAGTTTTCACAGCTGTTATTCATACGCAGCTTAGGACAACTGGTCATGTCCATCTAGTATTAAAGATCACATTCCATTTATTCACCTTGGTGTCATAATTTCCATGGATTTTTGATAAACAGCCTGCTTAGGTCCCTTCCAGCCCAGGAAGTTTTCACTAGTACTTATGGTAGTTCGACATATCACAGAGCCTGTCATTAGCATGCAGTGAGTACTGCTAGCAGGCTGATGGGAGTGCCCACATGGAAAGCGAAGGCATTATTTCTGACCTCAAGAAAATCATATAGGGAAGGCAATCCTAAAAAAGAAAACTGAAAATTTCATCTGTTTAAGGTCAGATAAATAAAGACAGAGCACACCCCAAAATACCATAGGAGTTCATCTGAGCCTGATTATAAGACATTTAAATTATCATAGCATTCACTCAGTGCCATTTTTTCTGCCATGGGGCTTAATAACATATATTAAAGTAGCTACTGATTCCAAAAATAGGTGCCTATGACCACTTCATCTTGTCCTTTCTTAGTTAGTACCATTTCCATGTTCTAGTAGGTTTAAAACATTACTTATTTTTATAGTTCTGCTCTTTAGGTATGAAATATGAAACCCAGCAATGGACATGTGTCTCTCTTTGCTCTTTCTTTCCTTGATCTATTGCTGATTAATTTCAGATTATGAACTTTAAAAATTGTGATTCATTTGCATTACCTTTGCATATAACGTACTTCATTGCTTTCAAACTCTTTACATCTGAAGATCTGTCTGCCATAAAGGAGAAAAGGCTACTGCATGCCTTCCTGCTAAAAAGAAAGAACAAGGGAACAAATATGAATGTTGTTTAACCCAATGGTGAATGGAATTTTAAAATTCCATTTTTAAATATAGGTTACTTTGTTCATTGATTCTACTGTACAAGATGACTTATCTGAATACGTAAAGTTACAGAATTACATTTCAGATGTCTTTCTTGTCTATGCAACACAGATTATATCCACAAATATGTATATGTACATACATATATGCTCATATATACATGTATACATATGTATATACTCATATATATTGATTTATTAATTTGAAAACATTTTGGCATATGGTTTTGGGGGAAGAGTCCTGAAGCTTTAGTCAAAGACTTTGAGTTAGTGTCCACATGCTAAAACATACGGACCTTTGTGTCACTTAAACTCTAGGTCTCAGCTTATCCATATACAACATGAGGATATTACATCAGTGCTGTAAGTCTAAGATAAAAGTTTGCCTGACACTTAAGAGCTACTTGCTTTTTTCTTCTGCTCTTACAGAACTTCGTTGTCTGTTTTTCATGTACTTAAGTCAGGATTCCTATGTGTGTGGCAAGTAAGAAAAAAAAAAAAAAGAACTCTAGAAATCCTCATCCTCCCTTATTATGAGATGACTATGAGTTATATCTTAATGCATTAACTATAATTATGTGAAATGTTGCTAGTATCTGAGTGAGCTATTTCACTCGTAGATTATCTTTTCTATATAATTTATATTTCTTATCTGTTATTTAAGATAATCAAAGAATGTCTTTTGATTTTTCAGGACACATTCATTAAGGTCCATTCAGGTATTATGCAGTAAAGATGCTGGAGTTCTAATGAGCCATTCCCATTATTTCTGTAATCTTTTGTTCAAATAGCACACAGCATGCTTCTAGATACTATAGTACTGAAAGGTTGATTTAATATCTCAGGTTGAAGTTTTTTTAAAAAGCTGCTAGCAATATGACAATAATGATGTTTTTTGCTTGTTTTTCAGATTATGCCAAAAACATTGAATCCTCAGTGGAGGGAACAATTTGATTTTCACCTTTATGAAGAAAGAGGAGGAATCATTGATATCACTGCATGGGACAAAGACGCTGGGAAAAGGGATGATTTTATCGGCAGGTTTGTGTACTTGGTAATTTTTGGTTCACCCTAGAGAATTTTTGTTAAAAGAATATTTGCTTTAAGCCTGGTTATTGTAAATGATCTTTACTGTTTTGAAGAAAGAGACCTTACCTTGGTAAAGTAATGCTTGGATGAACTGAAAAATAGATTTAAAAACTGACCAGTAGGTGGCAGTTTTGACCAGTTGATGGACACAGGCTATCAGATATTGATATCCATGAATTTTCTCCAGATGTCAAAGTTATGGGAGTTGAGAAAGAGGAATTTCATCTGATATAAAATACATAAAGGAACAAAGAGCATATTCATAGTCTGCAAAGTGATCTAAGATAACATTTATTTTCATAAAGCATACTGTCATCGTAAAATGCATTATTTTCTACAACTCCCTGCAAGGAAGAGAATCTTTATAATCTCTTTGGAGTTTATAAATCTTTAAAGAGTTCCCAAGTTTTAGTGAAGAAGGAAGTGTGTAAGGGAGGCAGATCCTTGTTAATCTGATAACACAGTAAAGAAAGTATTATGAGGCTTACATGACATTTTTCCACAAAGTCAAGGTTATTTTGAGTGACTAATTGATCATACGAATTGTTCTCTTATTTTAAAGCTTAGGTTTATATTTTTTGATAGTGATTATGTGTCTTTGTAGCAAAACACATTGAAACCTGCCAATATTGAAATAAAGTGTGGTGTACTGAAGAATTTGTTAATTTTTTATTTTAAAAAAACCTCTTCTCACTGTAGCTTACATAAAATTCCAAGTCATTAAACATACAGCCTGAAAAAAAATTATACATACTGAGAGTAAAATAAATCATACTCTAGAAAAAGTAAGAACAGGAATCCAATCCAACATATTTATCTCTTCATTTTTTATGATGCAGATATATATATAATACGTATATTTTATATATATATAATTTTCTTCATAGAATTATAGGGTGAGCGCTCAAAGATGAGCTTCAGTTAACCTTTACTATTTTACTTGTAAAATGAACTTGTAGAACACCACCATAGGCAAGGCGCGTAGCTCATGCCTGTAATCCTAGCACTTTTTGAGGCCAAGGTGGGCAGATCACAAGGTCAGGAGTTTGATATCAGCCTGGTCAATATGGTGAAACCCCGTCTCTACTAAAAATACAAAAATGAGCTGGGCATGGTGGCATGCGCCTGTAATCCCAGCTACTTGGGAGGCTGAGGCAGGAGAATCCCTTGAACCCAGGAGGCAGAGGTTGCAGTGAGCCGAGATCGTGCCATTGCACTCCAGCCTGGGCAACAGAGTGAGACTCTATCTCAAAAAAGAAAGGAAAAGAAAAGAAAACATAATCTAATACTACATTACATTTCAAGCCTTTTTAAAGCACAGGCTTTCATTGGGTATTTTTTCCCTTAATTAAAACACTATTTTCAGAGTTTTCTTAAGTTTTATCTTATTCTCTTTGGGATATACTACATCTGTTAATACATTAAATGCATTTCATTATAATTACATATCTATGATTCTGTCTCCCTCAATAGGCTATAAGCTCTTTCGAGAAGGTACTAGGTAGCTATTCCTTGAATGATTAGTTCATTTTCATTGATTATAATAACATATTTATATTTGGTGACCACAAGATAATCAGAATGATGGGCATGTGTAACTTGCTACCTCAACCTCATTTCTTTGTATTCGGACTTTCTTATCTTGGTAAAATAATGAAGGAGACTATCCTCTAAGTATGCTGGCTTCCTGTATTTCCAGCTATATTTTACATTCCTTCATACCCCTTCTTCTCTCTATTTTTTTGTATAATAACAGATGTTCCTTTACATATTTTTTTCTTCGGTAAGAATTTTCTAATTTAAAAACTATAAAAATTTCTCAGGCCAGTTGGGACTGATCATTCCCTTTTCCTCACTTAATAACATTATGAGTTCTTCAAGGGCAGACATGATTGACAAAGAGGTGGACCTAACTATCTCACTTCACTTTGTTTCTAAAGATGTTTCATATTTTGGCTAATTTTTGAGAGAACAGTGACAAATTGCTGGTTACAAGATCATAAGGATTGTTCTAGATAACTCTGGAAGCTTGAAAAAGACAAGTCTACTTTCAGTCGTATGCCAAACTTAATTTCCTATGAAAGCAATTTAACTCCAAAAGTTTGAGAGTGAAATGAGCACAGGTATAGACAAGAGAGCTCTTGAGTATTGGTTTAAACTGGTTTATACATTGAAAGGAATGAGTGTTGAATTTTGAGATACTGAAAGATAGACAATAAAAACATGTTGCACACTCCTAAATTAACAAGGTTGCCTTTTGCAGAAAAGCGAAATAACTATGATGCATCATCATTTCAAATCTTTTTGATATCCAGATAGCACTGAAAACTCTAGGTCTCTAACTCGACGCTTGTTAAATTGTACTTTAAAAGCACCCCACCACTGAAAAGCAACATATTATTATACCTAAGTAGCAGGCAAGTTGTATTTCTTTAGTTATTTGAAGCTTGAGTGGACACAGTGGAGATAATACAGATTATAATAGAATTACTTAATTCCTAGAATAGTTTCCAAGACAATTGACTTACCTTCCAATTAAATTTGAGTACTCAGGGTCAAGTAACAGTAATAAAACTGTCATCATAATCTGTCTTCTTCTGCAAGCTCTCATTGCAACATTCTGTGTCTGTGTCAATTTATAAAGTAGAGACTATTCTAGGAATTTGCTGGAGGTTTGTGAGTAAGTTTAAAGTTGGCCATGGAGGGTAATACTATTCTTTCCATGGCTAGTAATATTTGTTAAGGGTAGTGTCTAAACTGAGTCCCAAATTTGAGAACGCTTGTATCGATTACATTATCTGTATAGACTAGTTTATTTTGCTATGGTTTATAATCGTCTATTTTATTTTCCATTTTTTAGTCGTATATAATGATTTTTTAAAATGTGTTTTGTAAATACAAACTCAATAACAGAGTTTGTTTCATAATATTTAATAAAAAATAAGACTGGCTATGAGTGAAAGAGCCACTTGCAAATCTGGTGTCAAAGACTTAAAACTATTCTAGTACTGAACATTACCCACTTCAGTTCTTTTTTTTTGTTTTTGTTTTTGAGACAAAGTCCCAATCTGTCACCCAGGCTGGAGTGTAGTGGCACCATCTCGGCTCACTGCAACCTCCACCTCCTGGGCACGAGCAATCCTCCCACCTCAGCTTCCTGAGTAGCTGGGACCACAGGCATGTACCACCAAGCCCAGCTAATTTTTGTATTTTTGGTAGAGGCAAGGTTTTGCCGTGCTGCCCATGCTAGTCTTAAACACCTGAGCTCAAATGATCTGCCTGCCTTGGCCTCACAAAGTGCTGGCATTAGCAGGTATGAGCCACGGCGCCCGGCCCCCATTTCCATTCTTGCTTGAACTAATATAGTCAGGCATTTGCCCCTGACAATCCACCAAAACTGCTCCTGTCAATGTCAACCGAGCACACCACATTGTTCAATTCAATGACCAGTTTTCAGCCTCATCTAACGTGACCCAGCAGCAGTGCTGGATTTGGCTGACCCCTTCCTTACCTTGAAACACATTTTTCACTTGCCTTACAGGACACCACACACTCCTTGTTTTCTTCTTACCTCGTTGCATGCTCCTTCTTGTCTCCTTTGCAGGTTTTTCCTCATCCCTTCATGTTGTAGTTCTGGAAAGCCTCGGAGCTCACTCTTTGGGCATCTTCTTCATCTATACTGGCTCCCCTGGTGACTTCATCCATTCACAAGAGTCCAGCTCCACTCCATAACTCTTCTCTTCACTCCAGATTCCTGTATTGCACTGTCTACTTGATCACCATGTGAAAGTCTAATAGGTTTTGCCAATATAGCATGTGCTAAGCTAAACTTTTAACCCTCAGTCCCACACATCTGCTCTTCCTTCAGGCTTCTCTCTTGTTTGCTGCTAACACCAAAAATCTTGGAATCATGTCTGATTCCTTTCTTTCACTCTCATCAAATCTATCAACAACCTGATAGTGTTTCTTCAAAACACAGTAAGGATTTATGATGTCTCATCACCTCTATCATTATCGCTGTGGTTGCAGCCACCATCAGCTTTCATATGGACAAGAGCAACAGCCTCCTGTTCTTCCTTCCACACTTCCCCTCCCATAACAGTCCGTTTCCAGTTAGCAGCCAGAGTAATATTTTTAAAACAAAAGTAAGGTAACTTAACTCCTCTGTTCAAAACGCTTCAATTGTTTTGCATCATAATTTAGAGAAAACCAAAGTCCTTTCAGTGGCCTGTAAGACTACACAATCTGGCCTTGTTGCCCCTCTACCCTGAACTTCTGCTCTGCTGCCTCTCCTGTCCTTCACTCACTTTCAGCCAGCTGGCCTCTCTGCTGTTCCTCAAGCAGGCCAGACACCGCCCCCCTGACCCCACCTCAGGACCTTTCCCCCTGTCTGTCTAACTTTCTTCAGAGATCCACTCACCTGTCTTGCTTCTTCACCTTCAGATCTGTGCACAAATGTTTCATCAGGGAGGCATCCATACCAAGCCTATTTAAAACTGAACCCTCTTTCCTTGACTTTCCTTTCCCCTATTCTGCTGTTTTTCTCCATTAAAGCAACCACCATATGGCAAACTATGCATCTCATTTATGTTATTTATTTTCCCTCAATAGAATGTAAGCTCCATGAGGGGAGGGATTTTTTGAGTGTTTTCTTCACTGCAAGATCCTCCATACCTAACTAAACAAGTATCTGGCACACATTAAGCACTCAGTAAATATTCCCTGGATTTGAATATAAATCCCTGAAACTTGATTTAACACTGAAAGTTATGGCTCTTTATAAGATAAATGCTGATCTGATATGAGGCGTTAATGGAAAGGCAATTAGAACAACATGACTTAGTGGAAGGTAAAAAAGCTTTAGTGTAATTGTGGAAAGATGATTGAATATAATGCAAAAGAGGAGAATGAATGAGTTAAAGTATAAAATCTTTAAACTTCAGTAATAATAAATGGTCATGTTTGGGGCAAAAGTAGACTATACATTTATCAAGATGCTTACTATGACTTTTCATCATCATATCTAGGGCGTTAATGCTAGCTGGTTGTTAAACCTTACACAAAAGTAAATTTACCATAAATGGAGAGAAACAATAATAATAATGCTTTACTACCCACAGGGTCCTATTATATACATCAGCTCAACACTCTGGGGTAGCAGGGATGATTCTTATTATGCCAATTTTGCAGATGCAAATAGTGAGGCTGAGGCAGTTGAGAGGTTGCCCAGCTAGTATACAAGTGGGGTGATTGATCTGAGGCTCTAATCCTTAGCTTGCTGACTCTGAAGTCCATGCTTATTTCACCACACTCTTGTATTCAGCATGTTGTCCTGGAGCCATGGAGTGCTCAGTAAAATGCCAAGTACTCGGTAAACCAACTTAGGTGATGCACACCATATTGCAAGTTTGAACAACAAATTTTACCTGTCACTGAACTATAAATTTCAAGTGAAGGTGAAATAATGTTAATCTCCATGTAATTATTTAACTTTCTGATCACCTGCATTTTGGCAGCCAAGACGGACTGCCCCCTTTACGATAATCAGCTAATAAATCCCCATGATTGTTACACTTTTATGCAGAGCAGTAATCTGAACAAATTGGCTGCTGACAGCTGCGGTAAATTGCCGAGAATGAGTGCTGTCAGAGAACAAGTTGTTTTTATGAACGTGCAGAATAAGTAAATCCTGTGTCATGCAATTTTATTTAGTTGGAGTTATTTGCAATCCAATATAGAAAGATTTATAGCATTATTTATTAGTGTGCAAAATGCTTGTTTATCTTTAAAGTGGCATTGATTTGGGGTATGTATATTTTAGGTTGGTGAATTGCTACTGACTTTGTTGCATTGTTCTCAGGACCTAGCCATTTGGTACTACCTATGACAACTAAATGCTACGAATGTAAGCTTGAGTCAAGGGCTTAATTTTAATGAAATTCTTATTAATGATATATGATAACAAAAATGTATTCTAAATTGGTAAGTTCTAGGTGAAGAACGAATGCTTTCAAAATCTACAGCCATAAAAATAAATCTGTGACTCTCTAATGCTGAGAAGAGAATGTAGACTGTTTAGATGCACATGAATGTGTGTTCAAGTTTACTGTGGCAAATGAGGAAAACAGCCTTTGACTTTGGGTGAAAACCAAAGTAATGTTTTCTTAAGGTTGAAGTCAATGCATTTGAGCATTTTACACTCCGTAGACTCTGATTTAGAATGTTTTTTATTTGTGACACCAAAACTACAATTCTGCTTTTACTTTCTACCTGAATCAGAGCAGGAGAAATCCTACTACATTATTAATCTGAAAGCACAAGGATAATGAGTCAGAAAATTCTGAACGGAAGAGAGGGTTTTTTTTAAATAAAATCATTGTATTTTTTGTATTTTTTTTTAGTAATGATTGAGTGAAATATTTCATTAGGGAGATAGACAATATTTAAATAAAGAATGGAGTTTGTTGTTGATTTTTGTCTTGGTTTTTCATAAACTCAACCTAAACAAAATATATTAAGATTTTAATACCTTTTCTTTCATGAGTTACCGTTGGTTCTTCTGAAGATTTTCTCAGAAAGGTTGTACTCATTGCTATATTTTTAAAATCCTTGGCAAAGTTCCCAAGGACTGTTTCCATGCACTGCTGTATGTGTATTGTATAGTTTACCTTCAAGTCAATGAGTAGGGAATTATAGATGTTTGCAGAAGTATACCGTGGTAAAGCAATTTCCCCAAAGACATTTGAACAGTGACAACTTCTAACAACAGAAGGGCAATAACAGCATTTAGCATTTTGTAATGTCAGAGATAGAGTAAAAACTTCTGCATAATCATGGAACTTGAAAACACTTCAGCAGCTACATATTGAATCTTTTTAATGCAAACATCCCAAAGAGTTATCTATTTTATTAATTTATAAGATGTTATATATTATTAGTCACACAAATGTAAAGTAGTTCTCATATATTAAGAAATCTCAAAAAGCTTTACACATGAATCATTAAATTTGATAAAAATTATGTACGATTGACTATGCAGCCATAAAAAGGGATAAGTTCATGTCCTTTGCAGGGACATGGATGAAGCTGGAAACCATCATTCTCAGCAAACACAGAAACAGAAAACCAAACACTGCATGCTTTTACTCATAAGTGGGAATTGAACAGTGAAAGCACATGGACACGGGGAGGGGTGCATCACACACCGGGGCCTGTCCGGGGCAGGGAGCTAGGGGAAGGATAGCATTAAGAGAAATACCTAACGTAAAGACGAGTTGATGGGTGCAGCAAACCACCATGGCTCGTGTATATCTATGTAACAAACGTGCACATTCTGCACATGTATCCCAGAACTTAAAGTATAATTTTTAAAAATTTTTCCCCCATAGAGGCTTGTCATTTCATTTTCATTTTGAGTGTTTCATGTTTAAATGTTTTGCCAATCATGATGGCTTCAAACTCTCATTAGTTAGTTCTATAAGGCATAATATATACTTAGGAGTTCATTGTTAAAGAGAGCAGATATAAATTTCGTCTTGATAATTTTGGATTGTTTTGGCGGATCTCTTGCAGGATCTGATTCTAGCACCATCGCTTTGTGAGTCTCAATGTGGCTGACACAGAGCTCAAGTGGGGAAGAAGTGTCAGCTCGGCAGATTCTTGTTTATCATTGCTGTTCACTTGTGCTTGTTCAATTAGCGTTATCTTCAATCCACAGTTCCTTTGGCGGGATCTTTTAAAGCCAATTGTCCATTCTGTGAGGATTAGTTTAGTTAAAACTAGATTATATAATCTCTAAATCCACTTAACAGGGCATGTATGAACTGCAATTCAGGGAAGGCGGGTGAGCCGCAAAGGGTACCACTGTCGACCCCTTCGTGTTAGGCACGCAGGTCCTATGCCTCCCTCAAAATACTTAGGCCTATGTGACTTAGCTGACATATGAGCCACCTGTGTTAGTGTGCATATTAGATTTTGATGTGGCTTGCTTTCTGTCTTATTTTTAAGTTAAAAATAATTGCAAACAGTTCTAACATATACTTTCTGTACCCCAGGGGGCTCATACGTACACATCCAGGGTGCTAATCACCAGACTGTTTCATCTGGGAAGGAATGTTGAGGGTCACTAGTTCAGAGACAGCAGATGGAAAGACAGGGAAGAAAAAAAGTTGATCTGAACTCTGAGATTTTTCTCCTTAAACTTTTAAAGGATGATAGCTAAAGATGTTCCTTTCATGTGCATAAATTGTTCAAATGTATATAATTTTTTTTAATGCAGAGAACTTCAAACTCTGATATGGAAGTCAGGAAACATGGTTCAAGTTTTTGCCATCACTTAATTTTTCTAAGTCTTATTTTTCCTACTCTCTGGCATGGGAGGTACCATCCCAGACAGTGAGAGTGAGAGAGAAAGGGCATGAGGCAGGGAATGCTGGGATGCATTTGTAGAATGAGGGAAAGTAGCTCTAGTGAGAGAGAAAGAGCATGAGGCAGGGAATGCGGGGATGCATTTGTAGAATGAGGGAAAGTAGCTCTAGTGCGAGAGAAAGGGCATGAGGCAGGGAATGCTGGGAAGCATTTGTAGAATGAGGGAAAGTAGCTCTAGTGAGAGAGAAAGAGCATGAGGCAGGGAATGCTGGGAAGCATTTGTAGAATGAGGGAAAGTAGCTCTGAAGTTAATACGGTTTGGCTCAGTGTCCCCACCCAAATCTCATCTTGAATTGTAGCTCCCATAATTTTCATTGTTGGGGGAGGGATCCGGTGGAAGGTAATTGAATCATGGGGTGAGTCTTTCCCATGCTGTCCTGGTGATAGTGAATTAGTCTCATGAGATCTGATGGTTATGTAAATGGGAGTACCCCTGAACATGCCCTCTTGCCTGCCACCATGTAAGACATGACTTTGCTCCTCATTCGCCTTCTGCCATGATTGTGAGGCCTCCCCGGCCATGTGGAACTGTGAGTCAATTAAATCTCTTTCCTTTACAAATTACCTAGTCTTGCTTAAGTCTTTATTAGCAGCATGAGAACAGACTAATACAAAAATCTCTTAGATTTGAGTCTGTTTTGGTTATTCTTTTGATTCATTAATTGGTGAGTTGAGTTTGATGCAGATTGTTTGAATTTTCAAATATCAAACTAAGGCAAATGTGATAGTATAACTAGATAATATATTTACATAATACTTTCACCTTTTTGAAGTACTTTTTCATCCATTATTCCTGTGTTCTTACAATTCTCTGCAAAGAGAAGGCATGGTTTTTTTAAAAAATTTCCGTTCAACAAATGAGGAAAGCTGAAGCACAAAGAGTTTAAGTGACTTACTTAATATCACAGTACTAATGAATAATTGGGATTTATTAAAATTTCAGTTTTCTGAATCCCCAGCCATGAACTCTGAAGCCAAATAACTGTCTTCAAAGTAACACAGAATCTGCGCTCATTCCAGAAGTAAGGATCTGAGAAACATGAAGGTTTAGAAGGGGCTGAATCTCCAAATCTAAGAGGACCTGAGTCATAAGCACTTCATGAACAGTTAATGAATTAATTAATTAATTAGTGAGTGAAATAAGTATTGGAGAGAAGTCAAACCACTTTCTAGGAAGACAATATAGAAGTGGTAGCATGAGCGCATTACACGCCAGTGCTGGCTCTGCCACCGTCAAGCATTGTCACCAAGAGTAATTTATTAGCCTCTCTGAACCTCCATTTACTTTAATACTTACAGTGCACCAGCTATATTCCAGTTGCTGTGCCACATGCTGAGAATAAGACATTTCTCCTGCCTTTGAGGCATTTCAGGATATTGAGAAAGATAGCTGCAAGTTATTTCAATGAGAATTGGTAGAAATTGGCCATGCAAAGACGAGTAGATACATCATCTCAGGCTGAGGGCATGCCTTGTCCAAACATAAACAGGTGCGTTCTAGCATGGATGTTGGGAGGATTATAGGGCTTCTGGAATGACAAATAGTAAGTGAGAATGCATCAGCAAGTAACACATAAGTTGATGGTAAGTCAAGGAGGGTACTGTTGACTTGCTAAGGATATCTTGTAAATAGTGGAAAGCCAGGAGGGATATAATCAAGTTTGTGTTGTAGACATCCATGTGGAGAGGGTTGGACTGTAGCAGTGGTATTTGCCTTAGGCCACGTTCTCAAGAAAAATAGAGCATAGGTAATGATTAAATGCTGGTACTTTATTAGGAGATACCATCCCAGACAGTGAGAGTAAGAAAGAAAGCACATGAGGCAGGGAATACTAGGAAGCAATACAAAGAAATACGTTCGTGGGCTGCTTACTGTTTCTGGTATTTCAGAGATACAGCTGGTTGCTTAGCAGGTGCACCCATATGGCCACATGTGCACAGGCCATAGGAAGAATTATGTTTTGGAACAGTTTGTGAAAGGGAAGACGTGTGGAACATTGTCTTCCCATCTCCTGTTCCGTTGATCACAGTTCACCCTACAAGGAGGCAACTTCTACGTTGTTGCATGCAGCTTCCTTGGCAGTTGATCTAGAAGCCAGATACAGTCTTCACAGAGTGGCTTCCTATTCAAGTGCAGAAGTGGCCTTAGAAGCCAGAAACTCAAGGTATATGGTGGCTAGGCATGGATGCACCTTAGCAGCCAAGGGGAGTGCCTGGTTCATTTGGGACAATAAAAGACCAGCCAGCCCTAGGTAGGAGACCCATGAGGACCCAAGCACAGTCAGTTGGTCATGGGTGTGGGATGAAGAGCAGTGCTTTGAGGAGGCACAGCCAAAGTAGCAGCTGAGGGAAAGTGAACAACTGAGGACTCAGCAGATCATGGCTCCAGGAGAGCCTAAGGAGATATATAAGCTATGTCAGGTCAGTTTTCAAACCACACATATAGAACCCTCAATATAAAACAGATGTAAGGGGAGCTGCTCTTTGAACCAAAGAGGATAGTCTACACCCCGTTTTCTCACACTGCCACCCTGGCCTCTGGGGCACACCCTACTGCTTTTTGCAGTACAGTTTGAAATTAGATGAGATGAAATGCCTTCTTACACCAACATTCAGAAGTTTTTTTAGCAATACATCTGAGGAATAATATTTCACTGCCTCTAAGATAATTTTGTTCTCTTTGCTTTGTGATTTGTGGAATTGCAAAGAAAGGAAGATATAGCAAATGTAGACAGAGAGTTACAACAAATTGTGGAATTTGAGGTTTTTGAGAATTTAAAGTTCATCTAGTTTAATGAACTCATAACTGCAGATGAGAAAACTGAAATTCAAGAGGATAAGTTGTCTTGAAAGAGGTCACGTGACTAATTAGAGAAAGACTGCAGTCTAGAACCAGGGGAATCTGACTCCCAAACCCGGAATCTTTTCTCTGTGTATGTATCTGTGAACATATTTTTGGAGTTCATAAATTTGTTTTTATGCTTTTCAAATTTCACATTTTCATCTTGGTAACAATATAAAACGATTACTATATGCCTATTCTGAACTATCTGGATGACCACTTATTACTTCTATATTCAAACTATAGTGAAACCTTCCTTTGCTCAGGATGTAACCGTACAGATGAGCCAAATACAGAAGAATCTACCCCATAGCAATTAGTGCTGTATTCACATTGCACTAGACTGTGTTGTAAGAGTTCCATCGTTGAACGTATTTGTTCAAAAGTTATAAAGAGGTAGCAAATGCTTTTTCCGCATCCAATTCCAGCAATAATTGGATTTGATACCCATCAGTGAAGTTTTAATGTGAACTTTATGCTCAAGATAACAAGACAGTTTTGCTTAGTTATAGGTGACACTTCATTTAAAATGGCATCTTACTCTCAAGCAGAATATTTAGACAAATAAGAGATCTGAATAACCTTAAGTAGCACTAAGAACCTTGAAGTCATTAAATATTCTCTTGTCTAATACATTTATGAAAATGGACATTTTCTACATTGGGATTATTAAAGTCAAAATTCTGAAACACTGCATATAGCACAGGACCTGACATGATTTCTGTAAGTACACCCAATACTGAAATTTAGTTGTTACAGAAAAGCATAATCTTCCCTATAAATTTATATTGCTAATTTAAATTTATTAGTTTCATGGTTTCAAAATTCAATTTATAAATTTTTCTTAATCTTATAAGAGCAATAGCTTGTAGCCTTCTTCTCTGGTTTATATATTTTTTAAAGCACTAAAGTAACATTTTCTTATACGTGGAAAAGGAGATAATTATTTCTGTTAAAAATAAGTCCAGGCACAAAGAGGGGAACAACAGATACTGGGGCCTACTTGAGATTAGAGGGTGGGAGGAGGGAGAAGAGCAGAGAAAGTAACTATTGAGTACTAGGCTTAGTACCTGAGTGACAAAATAATTTGTACAACAAACCCCTGTGACAGGAGAGTTTACCTATATTACAAACCTGCACATGTGCCCATCAAAACCTTACATAAAAGTTTGGGGGAAGAAAATCGGCTGGGTGTGGTGGCTTATGCCTGTGATCCCAGCATTTTGGGAGGCCAAGGTGGGTGGATCATTTGAGATCAGGAGTTCAAGACTAGCTTGGTCAACATAGTGAAACCCTGTCTCTACTAAAAACAAAAAAAATTAGCTGGGCATGGTGATGGGCGCCTATAATCCCAGCTGCTTGGGAGGCTGAGGCACGAGAATCTCTTGAACCCAGGAGACAGAGGTTACAGTGAGTTGAGTTCGTGCCACTGCATTCCAGCCTGGGTGACAGTGTGAGACTGTCTCAAAAAGTCCAGGGCTGGTTGTGGTGGCTTGTTCAGCACTTTAGAATGCCGACCCAGGCGGATTGCTTGAGCCCAGGAGTTCAAGAGCAGGCTGGGCAACATGACAAAACCTCATCTCTACAAAAAATACCAAAAAACAAAAAATCAGCCAGGCTTGGTGGCATGCACCTATAGTCCCAGCTACCTGGAGGCTGAGGTGAGAAGAATCACCTGAGCTCGAGAGATCAGTGCTGCAGTGAGTGAGCCGTGATCATGATTGCACCACTGCACTCTGGCCTAGGCAGCAGAGTAAGACCCGGTGTCAACAATATTAAAATTAAAATTAAAAAACAGCCCAGATATTACCCAGTTTGAGAAGCAGTGCTAACAGTGCTTCTTCCTGGGATGCATGGTTACTTAAAGATAGAGTTATGGAGAAAAACCTAGATCTTGGATTCCGGAGTCCCAGGTTCAGGTGGGCTCCGATAATAACTAACTATATGTCTCCACTCAGTCATGTGCCCTCCCTGACCCTCTGTTTTCTTGTTAGTAAATTAAGGAGATTGCAAGAATCACAAATCCTTCTGCCCACTGGAACCAGGTAGAGTAATTAAGTGAAACAGGCCAGTGTGGGAAACAGTAACTAATTCAGGGGACATTTACCCTGTATTTAAAAATATTTATATCCAAAACTTTTTCTAGCACAACAAGCAAAAACGACAAATCTGTGGATCAGATTCCATCTGAAAATTTCCAGTTTGCAAAGCCTAAATTATATAATCTTTAGAGCACCTTCCCCACCTGTGAAGCATTAATAGCAATGACTAATATAAATCAAGAGAAACCACCATCTATATGATCAGTACAAAGTGGTAGTGGGCGTAAGAGACAATCCTTGAGAAGACATCAGTTCATTTTAGTGTTTTAAGAGTGCTGCAGCATCGTATAAAAAAGGAAGGGACCAGGAAATGCATGATCAAAGTGAGTGGAAAAAAAAAAAGAAAAAACAAAGTGAGTGAAAGACCTTTCTTGGTTCCAACGGTATCTAACCAAAAATATTCTCTGAATTATATCGTCATTCCTCTAGTATTGTACTCCTTATCCAAGTCATTTGCATTCAACAAACTATGGGCCCATCAGTGTGTTAGGTGCTGGAAAGATCTCTAAAGATGAAACCTTTTTTTTTATTAGAGAATATGTTTGAATGGTTGTTTTCCACTGTAAAAATGTTTAACCTCAATTTGTTCCAGGTGTTATTGATAAGAACTTAATTTGAATTAAAATTAAAATATTAGATAAGGGATATGATATGTATTTTTTACCCTTCAGAGTTTGAGGAGACAGCATGAGAGTACCTTGAAATGGATATTGTGTTAGTAGAAACAATGCAGTTATTTGACACACTTTCTAACTTTAGAAGATGTTTTCCAGACTTAGTACAGGGTCTAATTTCTCAGTTTCCCCATAGTTAGCATTTAGTACAAGCTGACTTGCTGCCACTGACCAGGACATAGCGTATTGTTTTCCTTTCTTACATCAATATTCTTCTTCCTCCCATGTGTGTCTAGCCTCAGACATTCCTCATGTTAACCAGTAGGCAAAAATAAAAGGCCTATTGAAATATTTGACTTCAGTTCAATATCTGCTATCACTCTTGCTAAAGAGATGTTTGAACTCAGCTACAAGCTTTGAAACACTGTCCGTAGGAGTTTAGTTTAAAAGAAAAACAATGAACACCAAATAGAGTGAGGAATAAGAAAGAGCAAGAATTTAATCTGTCCCTGACCACCCAGTTTGTGGTAGGTTACCACATTTATTCTTATAATTGGCTATTTCCTGTTTTAAATGCCTTTTATTCATGTCTGCCACCTTTCTCTCGGTTTATTAGCCTTGTGGTCACCACATTACCTTTCTCTTCAAAATCAATTGACATTTTTATGAAAAGCATTTTCAAGGTATTAGCTCCTAGAGAGTGGCATATAGAGCATTGACTGCCACATTAGAAAGCCCCTCTTAGCACAACTCAGGTGCATAAGACATGAGCTATTATGTTTTCAAGAGATTTATGTGTTTTCATTTAGATTTATACAGTGTACTATATTGGCATGATTTAAAAAATATAAAATATATGGCATCACAATGGTATATATTCTGTCCACTGCTTAATAACATTTATGAATGAGGGGAAAACATCCATTTTTAACAAGTAACACAAAAATTCAGAATTTTTGTAGTTGGTCTCTAGATGACTCACATCATCTTTCTGTAAGCAAAGCCCCAGTAACCTAATTCCTTAGGCCACCTTGAGATGGCAAGTCCTCACCACTTTATGAATACTGTGACAGTGGGTAGTAATAGAATTTCAGATCAGCATTTTTTTTAATCTTACAGGAAATAAACAATTACAGGCCCTATGATAATCAGGGTCTGAATTTTGTGAAAAAGGTTAGCTGACTAGGCCAGGTGTGGTGGCTCACCCTGTAATCCCAGCACTTCCGAGGCAGGAGGATCACCTGAGGTCAAGAGTTCAAGACCAGCCTGACTGACATGGAGAAACCCTGTCTCTACTAAAAATACAAAATTAGCTGGGCATGGTGGTACATGCCTGTAATCCCGCCTACTTGGGAGGCTGAGGCAGGAGAATCACTTGAACCCAGGAGGCAGAGGTTGCAGTGAGCCAGGATCATGCCATTGCACTCCAGTCTGGGCAACAAGAGTGAAACTTTGTCTCAAAAAAAAAAAGCTGACTTGAAAGATGTATTCATTCATCCAGTGGTCCAAATAGTATTTCTATTGATTTATTTTTCATAGAGCTCTGAGCAGCTGGAGCAGCTGTTTGATATGGCAAAAAAAAAAAAAAAAATCGTAACTTGCTGATTCAAAACATTTGTCTCTAGGTGCCAGGTCGACCTGTCAGCCCTCAGTAGGGAACAGACGCACAAGTTGGAGTTGCAGCTGGAAGAGGGTGAGGGACACCTGGTGCTGCTGGTCACTCTGACAGCATCAGCCACAGTCAGCATCTCTGACCTCTCCGTCAACTCCCTGGAGGACCAGAAGGAACGAGAGAAGATATTAAAGAGATATGTACGTATGTAATCCTCATCCTTCCAAAGTCACATGTGACTAGATGAGGTTGTAAACAATTTACCTGGAGGGACAGAAGTACTTCTGAGAAGCTGTCTGATGGAAGAATTGGCACAAGTAAAAAGCTGAGTGAAAACAAATGCCACACAGACCTTGGCAGAGGCACTTGCATTACCCACCCATGTCTAGAGACTTGAGCTTCTCTAGAATCTCTTCCAGAGCAAATTCCGGATTCTGAGATACTACTCAGTGATTTTGTCATGCAGGGATGCTACCCATAAAGGAAGGCCAGGTTTATACAACATGACTTTAAAATTAATTTATCGATTCTTTGTAGCTGCAATTAAAATATCTTTGTCTTTCCAAGTTTGAGATGGAGTTAATGGTACTTACATTAATTAGTACCTTGGTAACTAAAGAGTATTCACGGGAGTGATTTTTTATCTTCAGCTGCTCAGAAAAGCCTCACTTCATTCCTTTAATTTTCTTAATTGAATGTGAAATAAAATTAAATGGAGCCTCCTTTTTGATCGAATGTAGAACGATAGCATGGAATAGCAAATCGCTAAAATAACTACCCTCCTCAAATTTTACCAAACTGAAATATTCACAACCAAATCTGACTATTTCCCAGCATCCTCCCACTGGACATTTCCCACAATGTAGTTTTCTTGAATCAACAGAGAGGGGAGCTCTTACTCCACCATTCTCTCTCAATGGAGGTTTGAAAAAGTAAATGCCTCCGTACCCATGAAGCTGGGAAAAAAGCTTTTCCACTTAAAATGACAAAGCTTGTATTGTACAGTGCCGCCAGGTGTTTAGAAGGCTCCTCTAGACACTCAGCCATGAAACCAAGCTCTGACTAACAAAGAACCACTTTTTTTTAACTTTAAAATATTCCTATTTGCTGACTGACATCCTTTCAATAACTGAATTTAATAAAGATGTACCTTATCAGGCTGTGCAGATAACATGAAGTGCTGGTACTAATGCTCTACAATATTCTTCAAACAGATTAGCAGGATGTGTGCTTCAGCAAATTTATTCTGGCTATCTCCACTGAATCAGCTGTCTGCTAATGCTTGTACAACTCATCCACCAATGGTGTTATCATAAACAGTTTAATAGAGGTGACTTAGCAAGGCTAAATAGTATATATTTTTAAACCACCTAAGAGCCTAAGATATTGTGTGACATCTTCTAATATATAATTGCAATCATGAAGATTATTTTACATTGTGGGACCCACCAAAACATATTCTTCTGTTACCAGAAGTGAGCCTCATGAATTACAACAATTTTAATGGAATTAATCAGTATATTAATATAAAAATTTTTCTAGGCATTATAATACTATAGTTGATGGATTAATATTTTGATATTATCCCATATATTAAGGGATACTGCTGCCTAGGTAATTAGAAGTAATCCGCCTATTATTAATTTTTTTTTCTTTTTGCTGGATGGCTGAATGGCAATGGGCCATTTCCATTCAGAATTTTGAATATTTTCACACCTTTTTTCAATAAAACATAAAATATTAAGTAGATATTTGACTTAATTCTCAGATTATATTCTGTTCAATATATTAAAAAGTGAACCATGTTTAAATATACTTCTTTTTTTCAGCCCTGAATTTTAGGCAGAGACCTATACCTCTCTCTAAACACATACCTGCTAAGAAGCCACTCTGTGCAACATAGCACATGTGTTATTTTACTCATAGCCATGCAAGGACAAAGACCTATGGATTAGGCTTCAGTGTGTTTCCTTTCTATTATAAGGATCATGAAATGAATGAATGAATGCCATATCATATCTGAAATATTATTCATTTTGGAGAAACATATAAAGGAGGTGTTTTGGAGAATTATATTTTCCTGCAAGAACATATGTATTTTTTAAAGGTTGAGGTCAACCTTAGGAATTTGACACTGATCACAGTCAGGAAAGCAAATGAATTGCCCCCACTCTGATAGGAAGCAGCCCTCAAAAAGCCCTCCATTACTGCTGTTTAGCTGTTCATTGCTAAGGATTGAAGCCCCACAAATTAAACAAACATCACTGTGTGAGCCATTTTTTGATCACCACATTCTGAAAAGATGGCTAATTCCATTTTTCTTTTTTTCTTCTTTTAGGGGGAGGAAATGAGGGAAGGTCAATAGGGGGCGGGTAGTAATGGGTAGTAGACCAAGAGCAATTGTATGACCTTTTCAGAACGGGTATGCTAAACCCTTGCTCCCCCTTGTCACAGTTTAAAAACCAGAGGAGCTAGTTTAGAGAAGAAGTTGTTAGCATTCCATTTTTATTATGACATTTCACCGTCATCTGATTTAATGTCCCTTGACCGGATTGTCCACCGTGAGACGATGGGCTTGAAATGTTATTTAGAGCATTGATAAAAGGTGAGCGGTTCTAAGATGACAGCAAGTCATAAGGCTGGTGGTGTGACATTAATTTTCTCCATAACAGAGATGGAATAAGACGTCACGGTGACAAGCTGTCAATCAGCTCTGGCCCCTCAGAGCATCTCGATGCCATAGGATGGGGTATTGCCTCTCCCGTAATAGAGCTGAACTGAGATGCTCTCCCTGACAGCTGCTGCAGCCATAGAGAAAATATATTATACAGCCTTTCATTAAAAAAATAAAGAGGACTCCTCTCCAGAGCATTTCAATCTTTTCCCATCTATTGAGGGCTGAAAGGATTCACAGCAAATCATAGATTCCTCTGCTATGGAAATTTCTGGCTTCAGAAACCATCCAGGTTTTTAGGCCTTCTAAAATAACCATAAATAGCAAGGCAGGAATACCTCTTGATGAATACCTCTTGATGAAGTTATATTTTTAAATGAATATGTTTATTTATTTATTTTACTTCTTATTATAATCGATGTGTCACTGGCCTAAACAGTTGAAATTTGCAATAAATTATGGAGTATCAGCTGACTTGGGGAAATGAAACCTTCAAACAATAATTTACCCATTCAAATGGGAAGCCGAGGATCAGAGATGAAGCACCAGAAGACAATATGTCTGTGAAATGAGGCTCCCAATGTGAAATGATTCTCAGACATAACGACGGATGATATTTGTTTTAGTCAAAATAAAACTTGATTTAAATTGCCTCTGAAAATTAAAGTACAGAAACTTTTTTGATAAAACTATTCCCCATCATTAGGGTCGGAGACTTACCTGATTTACAACATTGTGTAAGTGCTGAGATAAGAAACTTTCCAAACTTGATGTTACTGTAGAAACACAACATGCCTACAAACCTCTGAATTATACTCTGCTGTCTAAAGCCCCCACTCTTAAACCCTTCATTTACAGGAATTTAAATGGAGAGAGAAGTGCATTTTTACTGAATCTTGTCACCTGGGTATTTTAAATAGATTTTTGGTGATAAACAACTGTTTAAAAACAGTAAAAGATTAACAGTTAATCCTGATGCTAAACACGATTATAAAAAGTTAGGCTATGAGATTACCTATATATCCACATTTCCTCCTCTCAATATACCAAGGTCGTAGCTTCAGTGTAAACAATGACTGGTCATACGGGACTGATAAAGTTCATATCGCAATGAGCTTTTGCTTGTCAGTATTCTCACATTATTAATGTGATGATGGGAATGCTTTTTACTCTAGTAGCATTTTAATAGATACCTTTATTATGCAAAGTATGTTAAGTTGTCTGGTTATGAAACATTTTATAGATTATGGAACAGAAGTACTTTTGATTTACTGAGTAGAAGTGCTGATCGAGTCATAAGAAAAACCCTACGAAGTGTAAATAAACAAATACATGTCAGCATTCTGTTGGTTCATTTTACTCTCAAAGTATTTGTGCCTACTAATTAGACTTCTGAATTATTGTATTTGTTTCCCTCTTTTAATTCCTTCAACTGCTACACTTATAAAACACCACCATGATTAATTTACGAAGTGAAATAGATTTTATCATTTGGATCTGTTTTTCTATCCAAGTTTCCATATTTCCATACACACTAAAATAGCAAATAAAACTATAAATTTAAGAAAAATTTCCACTTTTGAATTGATTTTTAGTCATCAATTTGATTGACTGTAAAAGATTGTGTATGTCTTTTACTTATGTAGAACTACAGCGGTCTTTTGAAATAAATACTAGAAAATAGTCTTTAGGTATTTTAACCTTCATCTAGCCTGTACAATTTCCAAAACTCACCAAGAGGAAAATAGTAGAAAAAAATAATTAGTTTAATGTTGACCTTCTTATCCCCAGAGTCTGAAGAGTGTTGCATTACCAACAGTGTGAGATTTGTTATTAATAATTGGGCTGAGAGTGGTAGTTCATGCCTGCAGTCCCAACACTTTGGGAGCCAAGGCTGGAGGATCACTTGAGGCCAGGAATTGGAGACTATCCTGGGTAACACAGCGAGAACTTTTTCTACAGAATTTAAAAAAAAAAAAATTTTTTTTTAATTAACCAGGTGTATTTGCACATGCCTGTAGTTCCAAACACTCAGGAGGCTGAGATGGAGGAAATGCTTGAACCCAGGAGTTGGAAGTTACAGTGAGCTATGATCACACTACTGCACTCCAACCTGAGTGAGACCCCATCTCTAAAAGAAAAAAAAAAACTCCACTATTCTCCAAACCATTATAGCTACATATGAAAATATTTCTTGGAGTGCTTTGCTTGCTAGAGGAGATTGAAAAAAAAATGCAGATATATATATTCTAGAGTTTATTGTTCACCATTATTTATTGATAATTATTTATGGGAGTAAATGTGTTTATTTTAATTCTTTCAGAAAATCTACTTATATAGCAACAATTATCCACATGGTGTGTGTGTGTGTGTGTGTGTGTGTGTGTGTGTGGTGTACATTCATGATGGTGGAAGGGTAATTTATACTGAAGAAACACAAATGACCCTTTGAACCTCTCATGCAGCATCAAAGTTTCCATTTTATACATACTAAAATAGCAAATGAAACTATAAATTTAAGAAAAATCACTCACTATTTTGAATTTATGTTTAGTCATCAATTTGATTTATTTTAAAAGATTATGTATGTATTTTACTTGTGTAGAACTACTTAAGTTCTTATGTCGAATTGCATAAGTCTTTTGAAATAAATACTAGAAAACAGTCTTTAGGTAATTTAACCCTCAGATAGCATATGCAATTTTCAAAACTCACCAAGAGGAAAAGAGTACAAAAAATTTTTTAATTAGTTTAATGTTGATCTTCTTACCCCCAAAGTCTGAAGATACACTAAAAAATTTAATGTTTTGTCAGCACACTCTTTAAGACTCCTTGGGACCTCTCTTTTCTAATACTGATGTTGGGGTCTTTCAGAGCCCGTTGAGGATATTTCACAATCTGAAAGATGTGGGATTTCTCCAGGTGAAAGTCATCAGAGCGGAAGGGTTGATGGCTGCCGACGTCACTGGTAAGAGAAATGCAATTCCCCTATTGCTCATATCAAGCAGCACACAAGGTCTACACCATTTAATAATTCAACTCTGCATTTCACCTGACTGGATCATCAAAGTAAATAAATACAAAGATTCAGTGTTGGCCAGCCACGGTGGCTCACGCCTGTAATCCCAGCACTTTGGGATGCCGAGGCTGGCAGATCAACTGAGGTCAGGGGTTTGAGACAGGCCTGGCCAACATGGTGAAACCTAGTCTCTACTAAAAATACAAAATTAGCCGGGCATGATGGCACGTGCCTGTGGTTCCAGCTACCCAGGAGGCTGAGGCAGGAGAATTGCTGGAACCCAGGAGGTGGAGGTTGCAGTGAGCTGAGATCACACCACTGCACTCCAGCCTGGGCAACAGAACGAGACTTGGTCTCAAAAAAAAAAAAAAAAAAAGATTTAGGATTGATCTTAGAAATATTTTCCAACCCCTTGATTTTTATAGTATCTCTGCTTTTTAAAGGCAGGGTAATATATTAAAAATAAACACTAAAAAGCACAATGATTTTTGAATTGTTACCTTCTTCAAAGTTTAATCAATGTAATAGGAATATTTCTTCCAGGTATTGTTATTTCCAGATATTGAAGCAGTGCTATACAGAATCAGCTTCTGTCATAGCATTAACACTTACATTTCAAACATGCATGAAATCTGTTGCATATTTCACTGAAAAGTTTAGGTGCATAATACTCAATAACTTGGTATGAACTCTTGATATTTGGGTTGTTGATCCAACTCATTAGTCGTCCAAATTCCCTGGCACATCCCAGAGATAATTCTGGATCTCAACTAAGCCTCTAGATTATTTGAAATGTCTTAAAGTAGGAAACAGGGCTGTAAAAATGTCAAAACTAGTTTTGTCTCTTAAAGCTTTCTGATTTGGGTAATGCTGTTTCTGTAACATATTAACAAATGGACTGATGGCAATTATTTAATCAATTTTCAGAATTAAATAATTATTTTGAATTTACAACAATGTGACCATTCATTTATGATCATATTTTGTAAGGATTTGGGGGATGTTTATACTGTTCCTTAAATTAGCCATCTCAAGTTAGACAATAAATAGGACTGGCTTGACCAATTTTGTGTAAATGTTACTGTTTCTGAATGATAAGATCCACTTCTTATTATTCTAGAAATATGCTTACCATTGTGAACTTTCAGCCAGATAATCCTAACGAGGTAACAGACTTATTTTAAGGGAAGAAGTGTACTTTTTCTATTATCCAAGGAGCTGAAATCACTGTACATTTCTTTAATTCATTCAACAGAATCAAAAACAGATTAAAAGATAACATGCTTTCAAATGAAAATAGCAGATGTTTGTTCCAAAAACTGCGATATTTTTATATTTTAATGTTTGCCTATTAAATGACCATGTGTGAGAAAATTAAAAATATTAGTTTACAGTTCCTTTAAAGAGGTAATTATCAATTCATTTGTAACCAAGAAGATGATAACAGTTGTCGCATATTTTTTCAAAACAGGCATACCTGAAAATAGGAGAGTGGGTAGTTTGTAATATTTGCATATATGCTAATTTGGCTCCTTGTACAAAACTGAATGTAAAATGTATACTTTTTTTATTTATGATATTTATTTCTAGTATGATTATAATCAAATTAATCTGGCACAATCATTTCTTTTAGAAAAATGCAAGTACTATTTACTTCAAAAGCTTAGGTACCTGCCCATTATACAATTGGATAGAATTGTATAAGTTTGTCTTCTCTTGGAGAGAAGCTGTCATCGATTTTCAAACTTCATGAATATGCAAACTAGATTAACCCAGTTGGCCTGTGTGCCACTATGGAAGTTAAAATACATGTTCTCTCAAACCTGGAAAAAATAGAGATATTTCTTTCCTGATGTAAATTGATGTGAATAACAATAGCATTTCCCTTGGGGATTCAGTGAGACATAATTTTCATTTAATAAAATGAACATTAATTTGGGGAATACTAAATAACAGAGTCTCCATTTTTTCCTCCAGTTTTAGAGATATAAATCTAATGATTCCCCATTTCATGCTGACCTTATAATCTAATGTGCTCTGAATTGAACAAGAGAGATGTTGAACTATTCAGGGGCAAAAAGATAATTCAGTCTTTGACCTTGCTCACTCTTGGACCTTCTGTGGTCTTTATGACATTTGTGATGGTGGCAAAAATTGAAGACTATATATTTGAGTCAGAAATATCTGAATATACTACCAATTATAGAAATAATTTTTACTTTTGAAAAGGATACTTTATATATATTCACACATATAAATACACACACACACACACACACATACACACATGTATCCTGAGGCTTCCTTGTCTTTGTCATTAAATTTGAGACACAAGTAAGCTCTTTGTCTGCTTTCTCTCTTACTTGTTCAAAGAACTTTAAAGATATGCTGTGCATCTCAGTAGATAACAACAGTCAGGCCCTACAAGTTATTAGGCAATAGTTTGAAAAGAGGCAATTGACTAGCGCCGTCTTCAAATCCTCAAGTTAGCATCCATTTAGGAATTTTGTAGATGGAGAGGGGAGATTTTAAATCACTGGGAACTGTCTGTGCTAAGGCAAGAATATTTTATGACATGGTACAAATGAGCCTGTTACTATAAGATACGCGCTTGGTTTCAGAACACTTTTTCTAAATAAGTCTAACGAGACAAATTTATATTTGAACAACTTGGCTCTATTTTTAAGATATTTTTAATGATCTGAACATAAAGTTAAACTCCCATTGTTTCAGCAAAAAATGTTAAATTATAATATTCCATCATTAGACATGAGCACAAGAAAGATTCTATAGTCTTTTAAGTAGCCATCAATCTTACTACAGTTACAAAGAATTTTTCCCTTTCAAAATGTAAAATTTTTCTTTTGTTACAACACATTCATTGAGAAACATTGTGATACTGTATTAACTCTGTGTGAATAAAGAGCAATTGAGACTCTCTTTGAATGAGTGAGTATAAAGCACAAATTACTTTTTAATGAAACCCTCAATTCTTTCCCTTTCCACAAAAAGCCTATAGCCTTGTTCAGCTGAACACTACTACAGTAGGTCACTTCAGTTAAGCCCCTAATAAACTGTTGATAGTCGAGGGTAGTTTTTTCTTCAGTCTCAATAGCCCAGTGTTGGACAGTGCACTTCAAATCATTAAGGTTAATACAGATTTAAAAAAGAGATTAACTCTGGTGGTTAAGGCCTCAATTTACAACTCCCACACATACACATGTATTGAGCAAAGCACAAGTGTGGATTGAAATTTCAGTCAAACTGTGGGCAGCTTTTCACAGCCTGAGAAAGTGGCACTCTGGTTTGAAAAGTTGGTCGCTAAATTCTTCGTAAGGGAAAAAGTTTGAGTCACTGAAAAATACCTCTCAGTACAACTTACTTACCTTTCAGCTAACCAGTGAAAAGGTTAATGTCTCTCTGCACCATCAAAGCAAGACCTAGAGACTCTCTGGCCCCGCGTTCACTGGGGAAGATTCTCTCTGCAGCTAAATCAAGTGTTCCTTAAAACTCTACACATCGTAAGGAAAGGCCAATGGTGGGGTGGGGTGGGGGAGTATTTTTTCTTTGGGTGGTAGGAAATAGTTCATGTTATCATTTGTCTTTTTTAGCTTCTGATTATTCTTTTCCTTGAGCAGGGCCTAATTTCTGCTTCAACAGAACATTCCAAGTCTCCTATATTGAGTGAGGCTTTCTTTGCAGAGTATTTAGACCCGGCCTATTGGTTCTTTCAAGTTCTAAGAGGAGAAAGAGAAAAGAGTTCTTCTCCTCCGCCCCTCCCCTTCATTTCATTTTCCCCTGGGTTCTCTCTCTCTTTCTCTCTGTTTTTTTTTTTTTCTGAGCTCCTAAGGAAGAGGTCGTAGCTTCCCCAGGGAGACCAGCCACTCAGTTTCTGAAACAGCGATATGGGAGAACTGTGAAACCCTTCAAAAGATGCCCTACCTTTTCACTGTACTGAAAGGTACACTAATAGAAAACTTCTCCACCCCAGGTGAACTGATCTCTCAAATTAATGCACCATCTCCTTCAGGAAACAATAGGGGAGAGGAAGAGAAAAAAAGAGAGAGAGAGAATTTTACAATTAACAGAATCTGTCACTGAAATCGTCCCATTAAATGAGCGTATCTTTTTCTAAAACAAGGCTATGCATAAGACTTGTGACTTGCCAGCCCCGTAGTCTGGAAACCTACTAGTTATTAAGAGAGATGTTTACTACCCTTTTATTTGCATAGACTTTTCCCATGTTTTTCTTTTGGAAAACTGTCTTCATTGTTGGAAAATATTTAAGTAACAAAACAGCAGAAAAAGACATGCTACAGTTTTTTTATCAGCTTCCATGAGAGTCTTATTATCTTAAGAAATAACAGTTAGCAGCTCAGATTCATTAGCAGAGCTAAATTTAAGCCCCGTTTGACAGGCTGCCTAGAAAACATTTTGTTTTGCTGTCTGTGGGCTTTAATTAAGATGTGTTCAATTTCAGTCCTCTTCAGTCTAGCTCCCGCCCCCAGGCCCCCACCCCCAACTTGCTGTGTCACAGACCGGCGATCAGACACTTTTAGATGGTCCGGCCCATGACTTTGACCTTCTGCGCAGTCCGGCGTTCCCTGGGGAACCGTTCAACTCATGAGGTCTGATTTCACACTTCCAGGATGCCTCAGCTCTCTTAACAATGACAGGGAGACAAAGCCCTTTAGAGCAGGCCGCATGGGGACTTGTTTAAATTGGAAACCAGAGAGGAGTCAAGGAACAAGGTTATGGGCTACAGAATGGTGCTTTTAATAAAGAGCTCACAGCTCTGGCTCAGCTCAAAGAGGTCTACCTCTGTACAATTAATTGAGCCATTTATCTGGAGCATCTTAGGCCTCTACTTTCTCACAGAATTGCGTGGTAAATATCAGCTAAGAAGCAAATGAGATATGCATGAAATGAATTTTAACACTTTGATTACTGTGCCTCCAGTCTTCATTAAAAGTAAATTTATTTGTATTTCTGACCTCATTATCAGGAGGCTGCCTGCATTTTTATTGGTTCCTGTGATTTCCAGCTTGAGTGTGTCATGAAGGTATATTTTATACAGAGATTTGGATTTATTGTTCTTGATATTTTCCCTGAACATTATGGGTCTATTCAGAGAAAGAAAATGAAAAGGCAGCTGTACAGAAAAAGGCAAGTCTGATCTTTGAAAGTTTTATATACAGTTGGAGAAATACCAAGCACATATACATGACATAGACGAGATATTGTCCTTCAAAAAAATTAACTTTTGGTGAGTTACTCTAGCAAATAGCTTAAGACATATGCAATTGTTGCTTCAAGTGCTCTGTAGAATACAATTGCTCCATTGGAAGAAGTTGCTAAGTTGCTTTTTAAAGTAGAATTGTAGCAGTTTGAATTAATAGCATGTGCCTTTAATTGCTATCATTATATTTAATAAAATTGATGATGTCTGATAAATACAGCCTTAGCTATTACAATCATTCTTTAAAAATTATGTTGGAAGAACAGAAAATATAAATCCTACATAATTTTATTGAAAGAACTGTATAAAATATAGTGGAAGTCCTTCATCTTTGTATATTGTCAAGGATAAAATAATCTACCAAATAAAAGAGAGGTTGTGCAAATATTCTTAGTTTCTTTACTATCTTAACATCTGAATATTATATTGCTTGAAACAAAAACCCTAAGTTTTAACACAGAATATATAGGACATTTCTCAAGCAAAGTATGCTTTATTTTCATTATACAAGCTAATGTTCCATTTGCTTTTTAATAATTATGCTTATCAAAGACTTTTAAGCAGATAGTATACCATGAGAAGACATTTTATCCAATTTATAATGCCTCAAAAATATACAGCACCTGCTATTCTTATCACAGTAAAAACAATATTATGTACATATACATGATAAGCGTATTAATACTATATAAATCTGTTCCTAAAAATGTGCCTAAACAAGTAAAAATATCACAGGGAAAGAAAGAAAATCATTGTTCTTCCTTCTTTTAAGTCACCACATCTTACATAGAAATAAAGTTACTTTCTTTAGTAATTGCATTTTTAAAAGCTAGCCAAATTCTAATTATAGAAAAAGTGTTCTTCTAAAACCAAACAGTTGTTATCAAATATCTTCAAAAAGAGGAATGAAAATGATAATTTAGCACAAGGGCTGATGAGGCCTGAATCTGAGCCAGCGTTTTAAAGAGAATTACAGAAATTGTGTGATTCATATGCAGGTCACATGATTAGAAGATACTGCCCTGGAAGAATAGGTGGGATGACAAAAGAGATTAGTAATTGGGTTTGATATGCGCTAGAGGTGAAGGACTATGGGCTGAGAAAGTGGTGGTCCCACTATCAATGGGAAATGAGGGAAAAAGAAATACTATAAAATAATTAATCAGGTTCTGTAGAACAAAGATTGCAAAATGATCCTTTGAGTAAAGAAATAGCAAATTGCCGATTTGACTCAAAGGGCTAGCTCCACGATTTCACTCAGTGCTTGAAGAAATACTTTCAGATGCTAGAATCATTGTTTAAAATTAAACTTTTAAAAAGTATTTTGTTACAGTACAACATGATTGTGCAAATAATGCATTTTCTAGAACAGTGGATCGGGAAATGCTACAAATAGAGAGGATATGGATTTAACTAGGTTTTGAAAAAAACAAAACCTTACTACAGAGATACTTGGGTTAAATGATAGTATAGTTGGACTCGTGAATGACTAAACAGTCAAGGCTGAAGAGTAATTATTAAAGGATTGATGTCACTGGGGATGCCAAGTGGGTTGCAGGGTTCTGTCCTTGGTCTAAGCTGTTCGGTGTGTTTACCAATTACTTAAAGGAGGTAATTGACTGCTTCCTTATCAAAGTTGCTAAGAAGGCTACTTAATTCATTTTATGTGAGACCAGTATATGTATACAGTCTTATACTACAGACAAATAATAGGCTAAATTCAACAAGATGACTCTTAAAAAGTATAAATCCAAACTCTTTCCTGGGTACTAAACAGTGATATCTTGCTTTAATCATAGAAAAAAAAACAGACTTTAGGATTTGAGTTGAGTTTAAACTCCATGAGAGTAAATTACACACACATCAATTCTGTTACATGAATAAAAGTGAAATGTTGAGAGGGATACTCTATTGTGGACTTATCAGATATGCTGGGGTATGAATCCAGTTTGGGAATACTCTTTAAAGAAGGACATTGACTAACCAGAATATATTTTCAACTGGTATATTTGGTGTTTTAAAATCAAGTCAATTGAGAATAGCACTGGAATGACAATAATAACAGTAATAATAACGACTAACATTTATTGAGCCCTGCATGTCAGACACTAACCTGAGCTTGATGCAAGAATTATCATACATAACTAATCTGACAACAACCTTATTAGGGACTATCGTTATTCCCACTTTATAAATTGGAAAACTGAAGAGGCATGGAGAGGTTAGGTAACTTTTCCATGATCAACACACACACACACACACCAGCTTGTAAATGGCAGAGCAGGCATGCTGATATAGATCTTTCCACAAAAACCACCAACATATTTGTACTGGAGAAAAGAAGAAGTTGAGGGCATATGATTTATTTTGTCAATCATCCAAAGGCCTGTCATGAGGAGAGTGTAGATAAGAGCTCAAGGGGGAAAATCGTCAAGTTTCAGGTCCAGAGAGCAAAATTCCTTCTAGCAAATTTAATCAGAAGGGGATTTATAATAGAGTATTAAATGAATCCAGAATCTTTGTGGGGCAGGAAGGGCCTAAGAAAAGAGACTCTAAGTTCAGTCTCTAGAGGTTAGTATTAAAGCCGCATGGCAGAACCAAGGAGTTGTTGACATTAACAAGTTGGGAAGACACTGTGACAACTGATACATGACTCCTGCTTGCAGTCTGTAGCAGTAAAATAGACTCCATGTGCTCTCACTTAATTGAATTGTAATAGCAAGTCACAGGCAAGAACATCTGATTCCTGCAACCTAAATCACATCTATATCTCTAGCTGCAAGGGAATCTAGAAATGTCACTTTAGGCTTTATGTCCTCTATAGATCAGGAAGAGACACTAGCAAGTAGTTAGAATGGATGCTTAGCAAGCCGTCCACCGTGTCCAGCAGAGGACGGCAGATAACGAACGTTGATCACGTACTCTCTGTGCCCTCTGATAGACGCTGTACCCTCCCTTCATGCCTATCATTTCATTAAGATTTTCTAATTACTACAGAAGGCAAACTATAGAATATATAAAAAGCTACAGAGACATAGTTTTATATACAATGTAAAGAATCATTTTCCACAAATTACAATTGCAAAAAAAAAAAAATAGATTTAAAGATTCTTGTGGAGGTAATGATTTCCACATTACTAGAACTGTCGAAGCAGAGCCTGGAGGACCACCTTTTTGCAGAGAGGATACAAGCCCTGGATGGGGTTTTGAACTTGACCTCTAAGATTTATTTACAAGCCCTCAGATTCTGAGATCTTATAGTAGGTACCAAGATGAATAACAGACTCCTGGATGAGATATTTTACAAAAGAGAAATAAAGAGACACATTATTCTAAAGGCAAAGACTTGACAGATGACAATTTTCAGTTATTGCCTTTAATTAGTTTTAAAAAATACATTTAAAAGGTTTAATCACCTAATAGAGTACTTAATTTTTTTAAGCATAAAGAATTTTATTTCACTGCAAAAGATCTCTCCAGCTAATTAATTTACTTATAGGAAAGCTTATATGAAACCTCATGCTTTTCTGCAGGAAGGTCTAATTGAGTACATATTTACTATAAGTCTTAAAGTATCTAACAAGCCTTGCAAAAACAAAGGAGCTTCATATGTATTTTTATTCTCATTTTAGACCAAACAACTTTTGTGTTTCTAAGCTTGTAACAAATCACTTGCATATAGTTTCTATATTAAATGTGAATTGAAAATGAAGTATTTAAATGTTTTTACCATAATTTATCTAAGCTGTTAAAAGCTTAGGCACAATTTTCTCACGGCCTCTTCTCATTTTATAGATCCCATAGTATCCTTCTTTCTTTTTCAGTTTCTCATCTGTCTCCTTTCATTTCTTATTCCTCTGTCATAAATTTTCAGCTTCCCAACATATATCAAGATGGTTCAATTCTAAGACTCAAGAATGCATCTAGTTACACACAATTCTGTAAATATTCTTTTGCAGATAGTTCTAGATCCCAAGGAAAATAAATTCATATTTACATTGAGCTTTACCTATTTCCATTGGCTTTGGGTCTCAAAGTGTGGTTCAGGAACCTCTGGGGATCCCCAAGACCCTTTAAGGGATATCTGAAGCCAAAACTATCTTCATAATAATACTAATATATTATTTGCCTTTTTTATTCTCATTCGTTCATGAGTGTACAATGGAGTTTTCCAAAGGCTACATAATGTTTGATTACTCCTATGTTAATAGGTCATGGATTTATTATTTCTAGCGAGTTAATAAATATTTTTAATGTTCGCATTTCTCATTTCTAAAATGGTAAATTTTGATAGATATAGCCCACATAAAAACTCTTTGAGAGCCTCAATCATTTTTAAGAGTTTCTAAGACCAAAATGTTTAAGAATTACTGCTGTTAGACAATGATTATCCATTAAGGGGAGGGTAGTATTGCCCCACTGGGTGTTTTGGAGATTTTTGAGGGAATTTTCGTTGCCACAATGACTGGGGAACACTACTGGTGTTTGGTAGCTGGGGTTGGGGATGCTAAATGTCCTACATAATGAAAATTTACACAATGAAAATTTAATCCTGCATCTAAACATAGACATTGATATAGGTTTAAAATCTGTTTCATGATTGTCTAAACCTAGATTGCATCCTGAAATACATAGTATTATTGATTCAAGCCTTGCAAATCGCTGCCATTTCCCACAGTATATACCAAAGACCTTAAGATCGTGTCCAAGGCACTTAATGACCTTGTTCCACTACTCCTCTGACATCTACTAATCTTCCCATTGCTCACTCTGCCCCGGTATCAGAGGCCTCGAGCACACCAGGCTTTTGATCTAGCTCTTTCTCTACCTGGATCACTTTTCTCCAGAAATGTTTCTTCACTTTTCTCCACTTTCTTCTTGGCTACTCCTCTACCTCTTTCAGTTCTTTGCTCAGACCTCACCTTCTCAATGAGGCCTAATCCAGCCACCCCAATTAAATCTATAAGAACTGCCCCCTCCTCTACCCTCTTCAAACCCCTTTACCTAATTTATTTTTTTCCTGTTTTTTTTTATTAACATGTATTACTCTCTAACATACAATATATCTAGTAACTATGTTTGGTATTTATTCTCTTTCTCCCCTATTCCCACTATAAGTAAATTCTAAGATAGCAAAGACATTTCCCTTTTTTGTTCATATGCCTGGAACATAGTAGGCACTCAATAAATATTTGTTGGATATATCAATGTATGATATTATTATAAACAACTTTCTGTTTAGTCCTCCTTTATAATAGAGTTCTGACATTATATTAAAATTTGAAATTGTATATGGGTCAGTTTTATTTCAGGATAGTAAAGAGGACATTGCAAAATCTTCAATATGAAAAAAAGTATTAGATCTAGTAGGTTGAAAACCACCACAACTCTAGGGTGTCAATTTTTTTTTTTTTTTTTGAGACGGAGTTTCACTCCTGTTGCCCAGGCTAGAGTGCAGTGGCGCGATCTTGCTCACTGCACTCTCTGCCTCCTGGGTTCAAGCTATTTTCCTGCCTCAGTCTCCCCGAGCAACTGGATAACAGGCATGCACCACCACACCCAGCTAATTTTGTATTTTTAGTAGAGACGGGTTTCTCCATGCTGGTCTCACACTCCCGACCTCAGGTGATCCACCCACCTCGGCCTGCCAAAGTGCTGCAATTACAGGCATGAGCCACCGCGCCCAGCTGGAGTGTCAGTTTTCTTGCCATAATGAAATCTGCTTCACAACTCAGTGAGAAAAGAGAACCCCTATTATTATTATTCAGTCCCAGAATCAGACCCAGTGGGGACCTAGTTAAGAGTGTGAGTTAATGTAATTCTACTAGTCAGATGTTTAAAATATGTTTAGGTCAGTTGATGGAAAAGGATAAGGTCAAAGCCTCATCTCCAACGATAAAAGGAGGATTGGAAGATGTCTTCAACATACGTTGCTTTCTGTTCTGATGGACGCTATGGAATTCCCTCAACTATAATATTGTTATATGTTATGATTGAAATTCCAGTTTCTATAAGGGACAGATGGCAACCTTGATTATTTTTTTAAAAAAAGATTAAAATATAGTCATTTCAAACTGTGGCAACTGAGAAAATTAAACAAAAGAACCTAATTTGTGCAAGGTAGGCCTAAAATAAAAGGCCCCCATGGGTATGAATTGCTTTCCATTCTATTGAAAGCCTTCTGTGTTTTCAGACATGGCAACAAAGAGGTGGTCACTGGGTCCCCATACACACACATTTTTATAACACATCACACCCAGCAAACTGTGCTACTTGTCAGCAGCAAAATGACCCCGGACAAAGCCCACCACTGGTGGATCAGGATTAACTCTCTATTCTGGGAGCAAGAATATCATTCAGTATCTTTTGAGTAACTTTAATGCACAAACCAGTAGTTTGCACAAACTGAAGTCGTCCACTTGCCCATAAAACAGGTAGCAAGTGAGCAGGGGCGGTACAGACTTTCCCACAGTCCTTTATCAATATGTCAGTGTTGCGACCTCAAAGAGCAAGGACTAAGAGTGAGAGAGAATTAGCCAGTCAGTGCACCCCATTTAATCCTTGGTGCTGTTTTGAAGATTGCCAGAAAAGACACCCATTGGAGACAATTCTGATGTTTGTTTTATTGTTGTAAGAATGACTTTTCACCCCAAAAAAGGATCGGGACAATAGACTCTATGCTTTAAATTCTGTTATAGATTCTGTTTTATGAGTTAAGGTAAAAGAGTCTCTTTAATGTTAATTCTCATGGGAGATTTTTTAAAAAAAATAAAGATCCATAGGAAAAAATAGCCCTTAGAATTTAACTAGATTATGGATAAATATATCAGTCTTAATGTAATATTTTTATGTATCTAGTTTATAGCAGTTAGGTAACACATATCTAGATTTTTGTATTATAGAGATTATTAAAGGGATATACAAATACAATTAAGCAAAATATTCCTAATCATAAAATGTCAGTCTATTTTTTATGTCATTGTCCTTTGCTTTTAAAAGCGCTGTGATCAAGCTGTACAAGCACCATGAATCACCAGAGTCATAGCCACTGGAAAAGTCTTTGCTTCCCTTCCTTCTTTATGTTCTAGAGTTATAGAATGACATGCCTCCTTCTCATTGCTCCTGTTGCACCCTTCACTTACCTTTATTATGGTCCTTACAACTCTGCATCATAATTGTGTATTTACATGTCTATCATGTCCTCGAAACTGTGTATGCCTTGAGAGCTAGACTATGTCTTAATGATACTTAAAATTCTGGGGTGAGCAGAGCAGCCACTCAATAAGTAATGAATGCTTCAAAAAGCCTTCCTATTTCTCTCTAGAAAATTGTCAACATGGAAAACTGCCGTGTCCTCAAGGAACACTGATTTCCTTCCTAGCTGTCATGGTGGTTAAAGCAATCAACCTCACAGCACCCTGCCCTCACCCGGCACTGCCACCATTTCTACTTTCTATCTGAACCAAATTCTCCAGTTTCTAGCATGTCTAAGGAGAAGGATTGACTCTTTATAGCCAAAATAATGGGGCTTCAGGAAGAGCCAGTTGATACCCACAGGTCTGCTTTAGTCTTGTGACAAAAATGAGTGAGAGGGAGACAAGAGATCATATAATCTGTGTTCGCATATTTTTAGGCTCTCAAAAGTAATCAGAAGCAAAATACTCTTCAATTTTGGATGCTGCCTTCATTCTTTGCGCTTCTAGCCACATGGTATTGAACGAAAACTATACGGAGGACTGCTTTGTATCACTGTCTGGAACTTTGCAGAATATAGTGCACTTTAGAGACATCAACTTCATCCTAGAGTCAACCCCACAACCCAGGTACTCTCAGCAAGCAGAGCAGCTTATCATAGGGCCTAAATGGAATGATAAAAGGATAAAAGGAAGGAATAATTAAGGAGATAATTACTGGTTAGGTCCATCACTAGTATTTCTCTGATTGGCTTTGTTTGTTTAAGTGGCAGATAATCAAGCCTGCAAAATTTAGGTCTGAAAAGCCAGTCATTTAAAACACTATTTGGCAAACCAGATAAGCATTTTAACCGTGTGTAGTCACTTTATAAAAATACAACCATATTCCTTGCTTTTTAGTGGTAAAACTTTACAGAATTTGATATTATACATTTACTATTATTTTGATTGAAATTGCTGTTAATTTTTAATTGCCCTTGAATCATGCAGTGACAGGAAGATACTTCCTAAATAAGTCAAACATAACATAGTGTGGAAAGATCTGATGTTGGCATCCATTACTGATAACTGTAAAAACATAACTTTTCAGAAGGAAAAGATGAATAGAAAATAATCATAAATTGCCTGCTCTCTCCTTAACCCACACTTTCCTCTCTGTCAGATTCTAGAGATATCTGGTCTGAGCATCTTGTTGAATGCTTATTCTCCTTGGGAAAAAAAAAAAAATAACTGGCTTGGCTAAGCTCAATGAATTGTTTTTCAGCATCAGATAATAATATGAGGGTATATTAGATAATTAAATATTGACATCTGCAAATCCTGACGATTCTGCCTTCAAAATATAGCCAGAATCTAACCACGTCCCACCACCTAGATTATTGCAATTGCCTCCTAACTCTTCTTCCTACCCCTCCATTGTCCTTTCTCTACCTTATTTTCCAAATAGCAGCCATCAGAGCATGTCACTCCTCAATCAAATCCTTCAAAACCTCCCCGCTTAATGAGAGTTAAAGCCAAGGTTTTTCAGAGACCTGCTACTCTTTCTAGACCCCTCTGTGTCACCTGCTACTGCCTCTCCAATCCCCTGCCCATCCGATCTCCCCAAAACCTTCCTCCAGCCACACTGGCTTCCTGGATGTTCCTGGAAATGCCTGGCTCGGGCACTTCTCTGATCTTTCCACAGACAGTTCCTCTGGGTCAGCCAAGGCTCACCTCCTTCATTTCTTTGCCTGCATGTCACAACTTTCCCTGCAGCCCTTTTAGAAATTGCATATACATACCACCACTCCCTGTTACCTTTCCCATCTTTATTTTTCCCCATAGTACTTAAGATACTGTAAAATATATTTATTGTCTGTCTTCTTCTTCAATGTAAATTCCATGAAGTCAGGGATTTTTTAAAAAATTGTTTAATTCACTGCTGTTTCCCCAACAAATAGAACACTGCCTGGTACATGGTAAGTAATAAATATTTGTCAGTTGAGTGAACCAACAGTCAAAACATTACCCAGCTTTTCCTATGTCTGTGACCTACTAACTACTTAAGATGTGGCACAGTTATTTTGAAAGGTGTTACCTAGTATCTTACATTTAACTGGATTTGGAAAACCATTTGAATCTGCCTGTTTATGCTTATATCCGAATTCTATGGGAAAAGATAAAGTTGCTGATGTGCCAAATAAAACCTATTGCAATGTGTTTTGATGAACAAAATATTCTTTTTTGAACACTATTTTTCATGGGAAAGTGAGGGTGGTAACATGTAGGCAAGAGGACAAAGAAGATTGGCGGAAGAAAGATAATACTGATCCTCACCCAGATGTACAATTTTCACCAGACCTATAAGAGCTGGTGCTCTTGTAGTGCTCTATTCTTTATTTAAAATTATTCTCAAGGCCCAAAATTGAGAAGACTACCACGATGTTAAATTATGCAGTTATCCTGGGGTATATGAGGCCTCTGAACTAACACACACATATTAAATCTCTTTTTTAATATAAAGTTAATAAATTAAATTAAAGGTGAGTCAAAGTTTGTACAGCTCATTTTAAGAATTGCAATATGGAAAGTAAATACACTGCTGTATGGGAATACATAGCTTATCTGTCACTGATAGCTAATGAATTCCTTCCCATTAAAATTTAATTGAAAATCTTCAGTGATATTTAAGCTTTTGCAGAAGTGTAAACTACTGTGACTACAATTCACAATGCATTTAAAACAATTATTCTTTATCATTAAAGTTAATAATATGCACATTAACCTCTTATGTAGTCTAAATCAATATTGTAGTTTAAAAGATATGACCTCTGGACAGCTTTGTCTAAATATTGATTTCATTGTCATTTGTATAAGGTATCAAACAAATTACATGCTGCACTAATATCATTAATGCTGCCCCCATAGAGCCTCTGACTTTATGGGTTCTTATAATACAGGGCATAACATTACAAAAATATTGAGGACTTCACAAAATGAAATTGCCTAAAGGATGAGATTTGAGTATGGCAGGGCGGAGTTGTTATATGCAGATTATAACTTCCAAATCCTTTATTTTCAGTGAACAGAAAAAAAAAAAAGATTCTGCTCTTTAACATACATATTAGTTGTTGATGTTTAGTTTCAAATGGTAGATGTTTTTTCTGCCTCAGAGGGTCTAATTTACCTTCTTGTGATGTCATAGATATCTCAGAAGAAAGTAACTCAATCTTGGTGCAATTAAAATATTATAATTCTGCAATATAGTACTTTTTCCAAAATAAATATGATTAGAAATTCCTGCTACAAGTTAATAGTGAATCAGATGAGTTGGAAAAAATATATGCCTTAGAGGAAATGGGCTGAACTTTTCAGATGGTTCTTACAGATTTCAGTAAAAACCGATTTAGAGATGGACATGCATCACATTCTCCATCATAATTGCCAGTTATAGAATTATTTTTGTTTTAAAAAATTGCAAATTGAAGTGCCAGCTATATAATTTTGTCTCTTTTATTTTTTTCAGGCTCTAAATTGCTATGAATCATAACAATTGCTAACATCAACCAGTTACATCTAGCTCTATTTTGATGGTGGTTTCTTTTTTTAATTTTTAAAATTGTACTTCACTTTTTTGTTTACTATAAAACTTTTTGCAAAAGAGATATGGTCATCATCTTGACACTGTGAACTGTGGGTACCATTTATGCTAAAAATATTTACTGAAAATCTCTTGTAGGAAAAAGTGACCCATTTTGTGTGGTAGAACTGAACAACGATAGACTGTTAACACATACTGTCTACAAAAATCTCAATCCTGAGTGGAACAAAGTCTTCACATTGTAAGTAGGCATTGCTTTGGGCTCTGAATCCAAAATTGTGTTAAATTCGATGTATTTTTGAGGGTTGTTTTTTTTAATGCGTGTGTTTATTCTTAACTGATTCACAACTCAACGCGTCTGGCCTGCCTTTGCTAGCAACAATGAATTTTCCTCCTACCTTCCTGAAAGTGAAACCTGGGGGAAAGTATATGGCGTTTTTCTTTGTTTTCACAGACATTTTTTAAAACTGTGCTTTTATATGATTTGGCTAAGGATTTTGTTCCCATTAACTAAATCGCCATAGTGCTTCTTCCTTTTATACTTTCTATTGAAATTCTTCCCAATTGCATTGACACCAAGGAAGACAAAGCTCTATTTGTTCCATTGCTGAAATCAGCAAACAATCCAGTCTCGAATTAGGCAGATGCTTTAGTTTTGGTTCTTTTCATTTTAGCACAATGAGAATATTAAGTATTGTCCTAGATACCAAAACACCCTTTGAGTTAATTTTCCTTTTGTTTTAAAAAGTTTGTAAATCTTTTCAATCATACACTGTAAAAGCTGCGAATGCTACACTATAGTAACTCCTATGTTCGGTTTTTTAAAGGGGGCTTTTGAAATGAACTCTGAACAAAGGAGAATTCTCCAAACAGAAGTACTTCTTTAAAGTTTTCTAACATACTTCTATTTTTTTGTATATGAAAAACTGTGAAATTCTTCATTAATTTATTATGTCTCTGCTTAAGAGCCAGTAACTAATCAGCTTTAACTTTCTGACCAATGTATTTTTAAGGAATTCCACATTTTTGTAAGAGATAAAAGCCTGGTCAGGAGACTTGTACTCCTAAGAAGATTGCAGAGAGTATTTTTCTCTGGAATGCATAAATGAATGAATAGGTTTGATTATTATCAAAGCCATTAATTGATTGTGCCCTGATAAAGCCTCTCCTCTCATGTGGTTGCAATTTTTCAGTAATGAATATATTCATTTTATTGTTTCCTCTTAATTCATGTTTTCTTGGTAAACAGTTTGATCAAAGAATAAATGCTGTCAATAATTTGCACTTACTTCCCAGAAACAAAAATATGAAGAGCTCACACAGTTGTTTATTAACATATGTTGTCTTTGGAACATAATGGAACACTACTTAATTTCTAAATTCCAGGGTGGTACAATAACTATATGTTACATTTTCTCCATTCTGTTTTCTGTGCTTGTGAATTTTTACTATAAATCTAACATAAACTAAGTCAATGATTTGGTGAGAGCTATAAACAAACAAGAGATGTCCTATTATTATAAAAAAAGAATAATTATATAAAATATACTGTAACTCTCGTTGATATCAAACCTGGTGATGTTTTATGTGAGGGTAATGAAAAGGTATGAATTGTGATAATTAGAAGAAGAAAAAGTCTAAAACTTACCGGTGCTACTTCTTGGTTTTTTAAATAACTTATTCTGTGCCCATTCAGATGGGAAATTATATTTCATTAAAAAATGATAACTTGAAATTACAATGGTGTTTAAAGTTACAGATAATAGAACCATCTCTGTGGTTGACTTAGGTGCATTATGGGAAATTCTGTCAGATACCAAGCTACCTTGTGTATGTGTGTATGCAAATAGCATGCATACAAACACACACACAAAATCAGCTGGAGCTATCTAAATTTTCAAAACCATTCTTGTTCTTGTTTCCCACTGATGAAATCTTTTTTTCTTACATATATTTATTATGCAGCAACATTAAAGATATCCATTCAGTTCTTGAAGTGACAGTTTATGATGAAGATCGGGATCGAAGTGCTGACTTTCTGGGCAAAGTTGCTATACCATTGCTGTCTGTAAGTTTTATTCACCTGACACACTGTTCTGTGTTGCTTTTGCTCACGGAAAAAAAAAAAGAAAAGAAAACTCTTAGCTCTGTGTCTGTCATTTCTCAACCAAGGTCTGTAATAAGAACACTAAAAATTTTAACATACTCAATTCACGGCCATGTTGAATCCCATGATAGTTAATTTTTCCTGACAGACTTGATCCTGGTAATGAACAGGTACTTGTCAGAATTGCCACAGTTGTTTTGGGTTCTCTGTCAGTTTCAGCAGCTGGGGGTCAAAGGTCACTGAGGGAGTGTATTCAGTGGAGACCGCGAGACAGACGGCTGTCATGTCCTTTTCCCGCAGATTCAAAATGGTGAACAGAAAGCCTACGTCTTGAAAAACAAGCAGCTGACAGGGCCAACAAAGGGGGTCATCTATCTTGAAATAGATGTGATTTTTAATGCTGTAAGTCTTAACTTTGGCTTTTTTGTACTGCTAAAGAGTTCAGTTTCATGAAAGCTTTTGTTCCTGATTTGTAGAGAATTTCTGTCATTCCTCATTTTCTCTAAACCTTGATGTATCCTGGAGAATACGCTTCTGCCACTGCCTGGCACACCCACACTTTCTGTTCTAGTTGGCGACTGCTGCTGCGGTTGTGTTCTGGCCGCTGCCTGCCGGCATAAGAAAGGGAAGCGCATGCATGTGCAACTGTATACATTTATATTTTATGAGCACAGCAGCCAGGACTTTGAAACTTTAGAGATTATTGCAGATTGAACCGCGTGAGAAACTTGTAAACATTTGTAATATATTAATCCATAACAGACACATATGTTGATGTATAGGTGAAAGCCAGCTTACGAACATTAATACCCAAAGAACAGAAGTACATTGAAGAGGAAAACAGACTCTCTAAACAGGTAAAAAAAAGCAAGAAAAGATTAATCCCTCTGGGAAGACCTGATTAGATCTGTAAAACATCTAAGTAAATTCAAATAAACTTTAAAGGTATGGAGGGGGGGAGACTGGAATTTTTGATCATCTACTTATTGAAAATGGCGCTTTCTTTTATTCTTTCTTATTCTCTCTTCCTTCCTTTCTTTAAAAGATCAAACAAGGACAATACCAAACTAATAAATTGGATGGGGGTGGTCAGAAAGGAAAGGGGATACTGTAGGTGATGCATATAATGGATATGTATTCATATGTTAGCAAAAGAATGATCATTTTGAACATAAAATGCAATTTGATTGCCATGGAATGTGTAAAAAATGAGAACACCAAAAGCTGAGGTTCAAATATGTGTCCAGACCACCCACAGGTATGATGCAGGTGTGTGTAAAGTGAGCCCAGCATAAGATCTTCCCTCTAATCCAGATGCGAGGGGGCTCCATCTTCTAAGGGAAACCTTCCTGCTAATTAGATTTTAACTATGATCTTTCAGAAGTAAACTTTTATTATTTTTAGCTAAGAAAGTTAGAATCAGGAAATCTGATTTTTCTATCATGAAGGAAATTTAAGTTGAGCTTGATGTCTATTGCTTATCATTTTTAATTGGGCTTAATATCAAGTTTTTAAAAAGTGCTAAACCACCCCCTTAAAAAAAATTTACATCCAATTCACAGAGCAAAACTAAAATGTATTTGTTACAGCTAAAAAGTTCACTAAACATATTTGTGCTTTGAAATATTTCATAATTTTTGTAATATTAGAAGCCTAAATATATTTTTACTTTTAGTCTAATAAATTCAGCAAAACAATGGAGTATTTGGTTGTTTAAAGGCAGTATATGAGTTACAAATGCAATATCTAAGTAGAAATATAAATAAGATTTCTTCACAATTATATGTAAAAGTAATAAAAGTAGTTCTTAATGTAAAGTGATAGGAGCAAAGAAGGGAAAGTAATAGACAGACTCTACTTTGCCATCGAGGAATTTCAATTTTAGCAACTTGTCAAAGCTGGCATGCACATACATGTGTCTATATTTACACACATATATATATTTTCCATATGACTTCAGTAAACTTTGATAACTACTTCTTTAAAATATCATATCAGCATTGAAGTATATTTGAAAATAGCACAATATTAACTTGCAGACATACAATTATTCTAATTATTAATAGAGCTATGGTATTTTTGAATCATCAAATTGTACATGAGCTATTCTTTTTTACAGTTGTAGTCATGCCTTAATTTTAAATTTTAATTTCTAATTATATCAATTTTCATATACTTGTTTTAATAAGAGATTTTGTAAAGTACTTGGTTACCATACATTTTTCCTTACTTCCAAAATTATGAAAAAAATAATGAGAAAATATACGTTAAATTTATTGTGGGAGAGATATAGATTAGATAGATAAATAGATAGATAGATAGATACATAGATACATAGATACATAGATAGAATGATAGTAAGAATGGAAGGAATTCCACTAAAATGGTGAAAAAATTTTGTTGTCTATAAGAAAGCAATTCTGGATAGGTTTTTCTGTAAGACCCTAAATAAACACATTCCAACTTCACTTTGAAATATCTTGAAATTAAAACATTCTATGAATCTTAAAACCACAATAAGATTTAAGAGTTTAAAATTAATAAAGGTACATAGTATGTAAGTGGAAAAAAAATTAGTCTGTTAGAAATTTTTTTTTCTCGTGAGCAAAGGTAGTTCAACCTACATGTTAACATTACTTTTAAAATTATATTTAGTTAAAAAAGCAGCTCTTTCCACTTCCTCAGAAATAAATTCTTTAACTCTGAGCCAAATTGTTTGGTATGTTCTTGTAACTTTATTAACTTTCTGAATCCTTTTAAGTCACAATAAGCTTGAAGAATTTTGCAGTATATCTGATGGTTTTTAGTCTTGCAGATTATAATAATATTTTCATTTTCCTTACAGCTGCTACTAAGAAACTTTATCAGAATGAAACGCTGTGTTATGGTGCTGGTAAATGCTGCGTACTACGTTAATAGTTGCTTTGATTGGGATTCACCCCCAAGGAGTCTCGCTGCTTTTGTGGTATGATCATACTGTATTACTTACATTGTTATTCATTAAATTCAGTAATCATAGCTGCATGTTTCTGTGGCTATAGTAACAGTTATGTTGATGTGGCCATTTTAAAACTCCTATTTTAAGACTTGACTGGACAGATTTGCCGTGGGCAGGAACCTGATGGATTGTACAAGGTCTGAGTCTAAGAATATATTTTCCCCCCTCAGATTTCCGGAACGCAAGACATCTCAGCCAATGTATCATTTTCTCTGTGACAGTTAAAAAGTAAAATTTTACATATTGCATAATTCTAAACCCCAATAGGACAGCCAAGAAAAGTCCTCCATGTGAAAAATAATAATAGTAATAATCTTGACCATCCTCAATTTGATTTTATTTGTTCTATGGTTATTTATTTCAAGATATGAAAAACATTGGTAGCAGAATGCTATAATGCTGCTTGGTTATGCTTTAACATGTGATTCAGTCGGAAGTGGATGTGACCTATTTAAGAGATGTTTTATTATTTCTGAGATTCTAGCTTTTAAAAAAGTCACAAGTGAGAATTCGATAGATCCAGAAAGTCCTTTAATATGTTCGTCTTGTGGCCTTTTACTTTGATTATTTAAAAACTGCTGATGAGACCAACTGGCAGAGCTAGAAAATCCAAAAGAATACTTTGCTCTGAGCTTTAGCTGGGATTTTCTTCTCTCACATTATTTTGGCTTATTCAGGATTTCAGTTTGAAATTTAAGTAGAGTTGTTCTTTTGAAATCCTTTATTTTATTTTCATATTTGTTCGAATATGAGTACCTTATGCTTCCTTATAGTTGCCAGTTTAGCAGAATACAACTTTATTATGGGGGCTTACAAGAAGAGCCTTAATTATAGTAACAAATCAACATTTTAGTATTACCATTCAAATGAGCGTATGCACATCTGTTTAGTACTTTGAGCTCTGTCTTCCTCTCAGGCCTTGTATGGGACTCTCATTAATGTCTGAGCACATGGAACAAAGAGTGTGTATGTCCCTTTGTGTTGTAAGTTACCAGAAAGTTAGGCAGCCTGCTTCCCATAGACATGTTGTTGTCTCCCTAAAGAAAGCGATTGTCATTACCATTAAGTTTTAGAGAAAAAAAACTCTCTCTCTCTCTCTCTCTCAATATTCTTTTTGTAGCTCTTTCTCATAATAAATATATGTGGTACTGTTAAGTGAATTTTATTCTGATTTTTCCCTACCCAAGAGGCTCTTTGACATTGAGGAAAAAAGATGTTGAGTTTCTATGTCTATTTTATACTATCACTTCCAGGTTCTATGGGGTCATATAACAGATGCAAAAAAAAAAATTTCTCCTGAAAAGATCATGCTGCCATTTTTGATTCACTTCTTCCAAAATCATTTCTCACAGCTGTTTGTAAAATTTGGAAACAGAGAAATGTATATAATTGTGTTATTTGTTCAGCAACATTCATTTTGAACACTTTAGCGTTACAGTGTATTGTGTAAGTCTTCATAAACTTCTGACTTCTGGAGGTCACTCTCGTAGAATGAAATTCAAGATGGCAGCCTTTTTTGCAATTTCCTTTTAATTCTAAAAAAAAAAATCAGATACTGAAATTCTGACCAACTTAGGTGCATTTACATGATATTACTTGCATGTGTCCACTGTAAGGGGGTCAAACTTCCCTGAAGAAGAAATGTAATAATATTTCTCTTAGCTGATAGTCAGCGTCTGACGGATTCAGTCCTATGAAATACAAGCTGAATGCAAGAGGCTTAACAAAAAAAAAGAAAAAAAAAAAGAGGGAGTCAGGCATAATAAAGGTGGGAAAGGGCCTGGTGACACTGATGGTGAAAAAAGAGAACACAAACTACAATGTGAACACACAATAAGAGTACTTTGGAGAAGAACCCATAATATTACCTGTGTTTCACTGGAAAAAAGAAGCTCTGAATCACATTCTATTGAATGTGATTAAAACAACTAATAACAAAACCAAATGTCATTTATTATACCTGCACTGGGAGTTCTATGAGAATGGGAACCCTGCCTTTTCAGCCTGGTCCTCCAGCATCACCTGCAGTTTCTAGCACTTAGTAAGCTCCCAGTGTAAATGGTAGAATCAGTTGATCAATCTATGTACCAATCAATTAATCTAAATTTTTTTCTTATGTGTAGAAACTCATTCTTCAATGATGCCAGATAAATAAGGATTTGCTCTAATGAAGCTAGTTATTAAATTGTAATAAACATAGCTGAGTACTATTGTAGCAAATTTTCCTGGAGTTTTCATAAACTACTTCATAGTTCTTTATCAATCATTTATTCTAACCTCTGATTAAGTTCTAACATAAAAATCTCCTTATAATGATAAAAACAACCACTAATATTTGGTAAGCACTTACTATGTGTCAGGGAACTGTTTTACATGCATTAGCCAATTTAATTTTCCCAACAACCTGAGAAGTAGACAGTGTTAGTTTTCCATTATACAGAAGGAAGAAACTGAGGCACAGAAAGGTTAAGTAGCTTGCCCAAGGCCACACAGCAGATATTATTTCCTTTCTAAAAGAGCTTTTAAAATATATATATACCTTGTAATTTTAATATCACAGCAGTTCTAAACAAAAAATACTTAGGATATTTATTCATCTTATAGATATTCAGTTACATATTTAAAAATGAAATGTTTCAACGATCTCATTGCATAACTAGAGACTTTTTAGGCCAGTTTATTGAAAAGAACAGCTTTCCATTAGGAGAAAGGTATGAGCAGCACCCCATTGTTACAGACATATTGTTCTCATCATGCCCTGTGGATGGATCACGGGTCTATTATCATGATATCGGTTCCACTTGGCCCACATTTTTATAAATGCGGCCACCTCACAGAGCACAGGCATTTCTATCATGTGGCTTGGTTTTAGGCCCAAGCCAGTAAACTTCATAATGTTTAAGTGCCTTTTTTCTATTCTATTTTAACTTTTCTAATTTACTTACTATCCAAAAATAAATGTAGAATAATAAAAGTGGAAAACAATTTTTTTAAATCCCTATGTCAATTAAAGTAGCACAAGAAATGCAGGCTTCGGATAGCCCCAACTTTAACACTACCTCTCTGCCATAGGGAAGAGTCAAAGCCAGCTGATGATATTAGAGACAGGCGTTGGTCTGGAAGGTGATGGATAAAATATAGCAGACACGTTTCTGGGCCTGTGCTTATTTTGTGTGCAGTGCATTCGGTTTTAAAATTTTACTGTGAATATTGTCTGCCTAAGAATGAACACAGACATGTGTGGTACAGAAGGCACTGCTCGTCTTTGGGAATCATCTATTGTAGACATGGAAATGTCTCATAAATTGGGCCTAATTTTCATCAGGCTCTTGACCAGACATTTGTGTTCTTGTGGATGTCAGTGGGTGCAACATGGGGGAAGAAAGAGTGCACATTTTCTCTTTCTTTTCAGTACTGTCATTTCTCACTGTAATGAGCACAAAAATAATTGGACAACTGAGCTATCAGTAAAAGGACACACTTCAGTGTGCGTCAAAGAATTATTTTACAGGACAAACTTTAATCTTTAAATGTGATTGTAGATAATTTGTGGTACCATCTGTCCATTTGGAATTGTTTTAGCCTTTTCTGTCGTTATACAGTAAGTGCTGCTGTGTTTAACATTAACATTTGATATTTTACACATTTAATTTCTGTTCTGCTGTGCGGTCCTTGGGGAACGGAGCGCTAGTGCTACATGAGAGAGACAAAGTATTGATCAGTTAACATTTCAGCTACATTTATGTATGTCGCAAAATTAATGAAAATGCCAGACAAAAATGTCAGAGTGCACAAAAAGGTAGAATTTAAATTTGGTACTTTAATGAAAAGTCTTAAGATGTGCATTATCAAAAATGTCCTCTTGCCTTTAAAGTACAATTCCTAACAGAATAACTAAAGGGAGACACATATTTTACTTAGAGGAACAATGAACATGAATTATGAAGGGATGTCAACTCCTTGAAGTACCTTGTGTTCCGAAAACGGCATGTTTGAATGTTTAACTGTTAGTCATAAAATACATTTCTTTCTATTCATATCTGGAGGGCTACTGGCTTCAGCCCTCTGTCCTGAGCAGCCTATGAGGCAGGTTTCCTACTGAGATTCTCTCCCTAGGTTTTCCTTGGTATTCATGTGTTCCTTTTGTGTCAAAACCAAGAATTCCCTCTACAGCAATTCATCGAAGCCACTCTGGTTCATTATTTGTTTTTTTTTTTCTGGGTCCTTTTCAAATGCCTGGTTTTCCTTTGCTTCCAGATAATTTGTGCTTCACCTTTATTCAATCCCCATTTTAGTAAAAGATCACGTTCAGGACAACAGCTACTCCCAGAAAGCTGGGCCATTATGCAGAAGAGAGAAAAAACAAAGATGATGTATGCAAAGAATGACATGAGGCAGCTCTGTATAGCCAAGTGATTTTTTAAAAAAAATGGAGGAAGCACAGCAAAGGAGGAGGAACTGGACTTGCAGAGGCAATGGGAATGTAATACAGTGACCAAAGACAATAGGCTCCTACAGACATCTTATCATGTACTTCCTTCCTGTGCAGGAAGTCTACTGCTATTAAACAACATATAGACTTTTTAAAAGTTATTACAAACCCTAAGAACATCTAAAGTGGCTTTCATCATCAAGGATCAAAAAGGGAGAATTGCTTAAGAAGAAATATCAATGTGAAAACAAAGGCATGTCTACATCACCTGTAGTTTTAAGTCTTAATATTCACATTAAGGCACAATGAAATGTAGGATAATTACACTGAACATAGTGACGGTCATTTTAAGTTTACAACAGAAATTTCTATTCTGAAAATTTAAGAGACAATAGTACTACCACACCAACAGAATTATGGTTCAAGTGTATGGCAATTTTCAAATGATTTTTGTGGAAGAGTTTTTGTTGTTACTGCTACAATTTTTTTTAGCACTAGCAGAAATTGGAAATGTTTTAGATGTAAGTTTTGTTACTTTCTCCACAACTGCAAAAGAGAAGTACTCCTGAAACCAAAGAAACAAGTACAAAGGCAAAATTATCTACAATTGATAGTCTTACTGTGATACTCATGAATTTCCCTAAAATTTTGTAAATATAAACTCCTAAGCCTTTTGCTCATCTTTCTTCATGTATATTTTCACCTGACATATATACTTACTAAGCTTACTAAGCAATACTTCCAATTATATATATAGAAATTTAGAAGCTATGTTAAACATTTTCTCACAAATGTGCAAGTAAGGGAAGAAAACTTATATAAAATTTCACTGATTTAAAAGAGTATATATTTTTAAAGTTGCCCAAATTTGTTTTACAAAGTCAAGAAGTATTGACACTTAGAAGTTTCTTATGTTACAGTTTTCTTTTCAGTAAATAGATTGTGCACCCAATTTATCTGAACATGCTAATACATCAAATTGCTACTCAAAATATATGTTTTTTCCCCAAATTTATCTCAATTCCAGAGAAGAAATTTTTTTCAAATGTTGTCCAGAATTACATGAAAAAATTGTAAATTAGGTTTTCCTAAGCATTGCCTTTCACAAAGCATTGCAAATAAATTCCTGCAATTATATAAAAGGCCCCCAAAGAGTATAATATACAAGTGAGCCAGGTTTCAGGTTTGGTCACTATTGGCTAAAATCAACCCTGAATCTTAGGAAATGTAGCAAACCAGATAACAAAACATTTTCTCTAATCCTTCCTGAGGAGTGAGGTTCTAGTTCAGTTTGTGGGCCTATTTAATTGTGAAGTTATTTTTGTTTTGTTTTTGTATCTGCTAAATCTACAATGCAACACTTGGCTTGAATCAGTGTTTTGTTCACTTTAAATGATGCCAATGCCCTTTTTTGTTTATTTTAATAGATATCAGCAAAAGGGCTTTCTGCTTTTTGGAGGAAGATAATCACATAAGCCACAGGGTCTGCTATTCTCTGAAAGGCGTTTTTCTCCTAAATTTTATTTCACATTTACAAGAAGAAGAATTTAATCCCTGTAGCAGGTCACACTCGTGTTCTCTATGATCTCTGCTCTTCTGCCTTTGTCCTGTAACATGGGAAGTAGTAGAGTGCCGTAATTTGGAAAACTTTTCTTCTGTGAGTGATTTGCGGAAAAGAAAATGATTTCATTTTTTCTCATGTATAGTGCTATTGTGCCATGTTATACTCAGAAAATCACAAATATCACCAGTGTAACTATGATGCCATATTGAATCTAAGAATTAGCCCTCTCATGTGCCTCAGTGGTGCTATGAATGAAAGTTGGGATGGTGGAGGACACTAAAGCCTCGGTGTGTTTTTTCTGGCTGTATGGATGCTGCCCCACTTCACTTCCAGCTTCCTTCTTGAATTACTTATCTGGTAGTTTCAGCCCTCAGACCTTTATAAGACCCTTTAAAAATTGTTGCATGGTCAATATTTCACAACTGAGTTGACTAAGGATCAAAAAATTATAATAAATCAGAGATGTCTCACTGTCTGTCTCCAGATTCCTAAACGAATGTTCTTATCTTTTGAAGGATGTTCTACTTTCCAATTTTGATTTCAATTGTAAGGGACAGGCATGCAGAGCAAAATGGCAAACCATATTCCATTGCAACATATTGTGATATAAAGTATTTTGCAAAGGAAAAAGTTTAAAGAAATGAGCTAATTATAGAATTTATTTTAGTAAAATGTTGTAAAGTAGGAATAATAACTCTTCTGAAGGGTTATAAATTATAACAGAGATCCCATCATTAATATGCTTTAGTCATTAAGTTCACTCTCCATGTGTTTTCATTCCCCTTTGTATCAGGTCAAAATTAAGAAATAGGAGCAGAATGCTTTCTGTTGTCCCGTTTTCCTATTTTGACTAGGTGTGCAAATATTCTTTACAATTATGAATGTGTTACTTAATTTACCAAGTAAGAAACTAACCTGGAATGTTAAGGAAGTTGTTCTCATTTTTCCTTTGCCCCTTCTCTTGCCATCATTTAGCACATTTTAAATTGTAGTAAGAATTGGGAATAGACACAGCAGGCAGGCTTTGCCACCGGTGGGTCTGTGAGTGACGACTCTGTGGTGCATCTTGTACTTTGCTGTGATAACAGAGGTCCAACACTCAGCAAGTGGTAACATTGAGAGATCAATAACAGAGTAGTCATCAGCTATTGGCTCAAATAGCTGAAATAATGAAGAGAAAATCAGAGAAAAACTAAGAGGCAAGGAAAGACAGAAGCATATCAAAGTGCAAATAGATATTTGGATTTGATAAATGAAAGTCAGCTCTCATTTTAAGGACACGAATGAAATATTTTAGAGACAAAGTATGGCCTTTATTTCATCTTAAATGAGTGTTTCTCAATATATTTTTTTTTCATATTCACTTACCTAAGGAGAAAAATTTCACTTAATGAGAGAAATTAAATACTAAGTGATACGATTTTGTCAGGGGATGTTGAGCTTTAGAGGGCCACAAATCATTTTAACATCTAAGATTTCTGTTGCTTCCCCCCACCTCAAGAACCAATTTTTACCCCCTTGGGTGTCACACTGACCCCACTGTGAATGCATGCTCCAAATGAGGGTTAATACAAGTTCAACTATGTTTCCTTTTATACTCTTGTTGGTAAAGTTTAGTTTGGATTCTCTGTATTTCACATATGATATGAATTATTCCCATAGAGAACTAGTCTGGAGAAAGAGCATTTGGTGATCTCCATACAAAATTATTAACTATATTAGAGTCCAATTAAAGGACAGGCATTTGTTTGCCTTCATAGACATTGAAGAATTTGATCTTCCCTCTTATGCAAACCCATATGAGGGTTTTCTTCTCTGTCCCAATTCCAAGAGCACACTGTTGGAGAAGTCCAGAAGTCCACATGAATTCTGGACTAAGTAAGGTAACTTCACTCATTATGAGGGTTTGATGGGTTTTGTCCATACATTGCCCTGTATTTATAACTAATAGACACTCTTTATATATTTTAATGAATATTATGTCAGTGATATAAACATACACTTTCTGAGGCTCAGTTACCTATTAGATCTTCACTGGAAGTGTCAGGGAAGGGGGAAAGGATTTAGAATAGGAGAGTGATTTAAAACAGTGAAGATACTTGTTCTACTGGCTGTTCTACATGGCAAGTTACCCAGTTCACTGTAGGTCAAAAAAATTTTAGTATTGTAATTTACCAACAATATGTAAATATGTGATGTTTTATATCCCCTGTAGCTATATATAAATAATCCTAATGCATTTTCCATAGTTAAATCATTCTATAGAGTTTCTACCAAGCATACTTCAGGCAATTCTTAAATGTTCGAAACAAGAATTTTTCATCCTGTGTTGTCATAAAATGTCAGCAAATTAAACAATACTTCCCTTAGTCAATTAATCTTTTTTATTGAACTTAAAGTAGTAGATCACCAAGGTTAAAAGGAGTGCATTAATTATCCACAATTTAATATACTGGTTGTATAAGAGAGGTGTTATATTTTGAAGTGATATTAGTACAGTAATGGCTAGCACTCAGAGAAAATTAATTCATAAATGTAGAAGTTCAGAAAGTTACATTTTCTTTTTCTAGTTAGCCAACAACATTGAAAACTTAAAGAGGGTCAGTGTGTATCTGGTTTTGTTTAAATTCTTTTTGTTTTGCTTTCATTATATTTAATTAACACATAATTGTACATATTTATAGGATATAGTGTGGTATTTCCATACACATATATATATACAATGTGTAATGATCAAATCAGAGTAATTAGCATAACCAGCACTTCAAATATTTATCATTTCTTTGTGTCGGCAACATTCAAAATCTTCTAGCTATTTGAAAATATACAATACAATAAATTGTTGTTAATTTTACTAACCATACACGGGTATAGAACACTGGAACATAATCCTGCTATCTAGCTGTACTTTCTTATCTCTTAACCTCTGGCTCTACACTGTCCTCCACTGCCCTTCCCAGTTAAACTCTTTTAAATAGAGTTTTGTTCTTCTATGGCAAGAACCTATTGCACACCTCAACCAGGAGGCTGGTGTTTTAAGAGAGGCCTTTAACCTAGGTTCTACTAGCTTGACTGAGTGTGCACTTTTCTCTTCGTTTTTTAATTCTCAGACTATCAGACTTCTACCACAGTTTTATTTCTGTCTTGAATCTTGGCTGATACGTAGTTAAAACTGAATGTTTACCATATAGACTCCAAACCTCCAAACAAAATGTAGAAGTCTGTTTTGTAAGACAGTTGCTTAGACTTGGAACACATTTATCCATGGTGGAAATGTCATCGATCGTGACATAGAATCACAAAGCCTACTGATCCCTTCATAGACTACCAGCTATAGAATGGAAACATCACATGGATAAAGCAGATTCAGTGGAATCCTGGCTTGGTGTTCGGAATGCCAGAAGACATCTAACCCAAACCCAACTTCAGGATGGTGCAGCTTCCTAAGGCAAAGACAAGGAGCCTAAAGGTGGAGATTGTGTGGGCTTTGAATGGGGCAGAGGAAGTTATAGAATGGTACAACTGGAAGGGAGGTTAGAGATTATTTTACAGGACAGAAGATCATAGGAGGTAAAATGACTTACTAACACAGTAACTCTCCTTTTCCCCCAATAACTAGTAATGGAAGCTTCAAAGATAGCAACAATGAGAAAAAAGGTGAAGTTTGTAAGTTACATTGTCCTTAATTAAGGTGTCTGACATTGTCATGTAGAATTCTAAGAGTGTAAAATTGGACTCCTTGTCCTTGGTATTTCCTTTTAAGGAGTGTGTTGATCTGGGAGGGTTAGAATTGCTGACTTGATGTAATAAGTCTGTATGCACCCTGCTTAGTGTTATTCCTGCAGTTTAAGTGATAAGTGCATATGTTTGATGAACTTTCCTATTAGTGAAAATCACATCACACTGTAGCTCCACAAAACACTGCAGAGATGTGTGTATAGTAATCACGAACTCTTATAAAGAGTTCACTGTGTATTTAAGTAAGGCATATTTTAGACAAGAAATATCATTTGGCCTCCAAGTAATATAAATGACGCTTTTCCCAAAAGTAAATGTCGACTCATTAAGAATATATTTCCCAGGTTTCAAATATATATTTTCACTGAGTTGCTTAAACAGCTTAAACTACCTATATTGATCTATATTGATTAAATGGTAGCTAAGATGAACCTGTCCGTGGCCTAAATTTTCATTAGACTAAATAAATGCCAGGAAAAAGTGTATGTATTTGAATTACTTAGAAAAACTGGTGACTCAGTTCATTGTATCACTGTCTTTCTAAATTTCCTTTAAAATTATATAGATCCAAATTATTCCAGGATAAAATTAAACAACATAATGGGATAGCATATTTCTTTACAAAGTAGTGACAGTACTGAAATAATAATTTGGGCATATTCTGAGGTACTATTTGAATTTGGAAGGGATTGCCCACTTGTTATTTAAATTATGTGAGGTATAGTTTGCTACAGGTTTGGTGCACAAATTTGTTGTTATTGGACATACTGGAGAGAAGAAAGATAAATCATCTGTATGAAATGCTTTGACATCCTTAAGTAGAAGGACCTGTGGATAATTTAGACTTGAATAATATTTGGCCACAGCAACATAGGTTTTTGTTTCTGAGAACTACGTAGTCCTTCAAAGTTTATATCAGTATGAAAAAGTATTTAACTTAAAATTATTATTAGATAATATTCTAGACTAAATCTAAGAATAGGAGATAATTCACAAGAAAAAATGTTTCATGTTTCATCAGTGTTTGTCACAAATGCATGGCTCTCCAAAAATATACTGAAGGCATGTTTAATAATACTTGAGTTATATTTCTAATTGGCTGGACTATTTAACCTAAGTTTAAGGAACCAGAAAATACAACAGATTATAAACTGAAGAACGCCATTTGTCAGTATTTTTAATCTATTACCAGAGCCAGTGACAGGAAATAAACTCAGGCTGTTCTGCCTAAGATGCATTTCACTTGCCATTAAGAGGTCTTCCCCCGTTTTCATGCACACTCAATAAAGCTGTGTTGAGTGGCTGACTTAGATGACTTCAGCAGCAAAACTTGAAGTTAAAGCTCTAATATTGTAAAAGAAACCCCCAACAGTAGTATCAGATGAAGCTGAGAATAAATGTGGTGTATGGGCATCGTAAAAGGGTGAATGGGGGATACATTTATGCCCGCCTCTATCTGCTGTGAGATCCATACATAAGATTCATACTCATTATTCTCGTCATCTTAATGAGATCAGTGTGGGAACATTTTTCCCCTTTCTCTCTTGACTGTCAGAAATGGGCCACTCCATTATTTCTCCTTCCCCTCTCTGCTTTTAAGGGACTAGTTACATTTTCTTGAAAGGCCAGAAATGTTAACTGGTTGCAGCAGGCAGCCCCAGTGTGTCACATATAAAGGCTTAAGGACTTATGGTAGAGCCACAACATTAGTCTCTCTCTTGCTCTCACTCTTTTTTTCTCCCACACATGCTTTTATTTCCTTTTAGACTTTTATTATTTGCCGTATTTCCCAAGGTGTTTCCCTAGAAAATAAGAGAAGGATAATTTCTCCATCTTTCCTGTATAAAGTTCCTGAGTATTACCTCTGACTGCTATCCCCCTTCTCAGTGGGTTTGCTGCTGTAATTATTTTTTTACACAATCTTCCTAAACCAAGTCTGAATGCAATTAGTTTACGTGTCCGTGCCATGCACATGCCCAGCCTTGAACTCAAAGAGGTAAAATTGGCAAGAGACCAACTTCTAATGCATTTTATCCTCAAATAAATTTCCAGATATGTCAAGAAACAGTGTTTACAACTAAAGCTGCTAGGAGATATTTTTTAACCATGTTTGTAGATGGTGAATTTCCTTAATCCTCAAGGACAATAACCAGAAATTATGGAAATATTATTTAAGTGATCTAGGTCTATCAATGATTATATTGTAACCACACTGTTTGTGGAAATGCTCTCATTTATAGAAGAGGAATGTTAGAGGATTCCCTTTAACATGATTGAGGAATTTTAGAGTAGGCATTTTTAATATTTGCTGCCCTCTTAATTATTACGTGTTTAATGCACCACTGTTAGCACAGGGATTATGAGTTAATAAAAATGTCATAGTATTAGTGTATAAAACACAATATAATTTTCCCCAGGTAACGATTAACAGCATAAGGCTGTATTAACAATATTCTTAGTGTACAGTTCCTAAATGTATTTGATTCTCATCTTTTAAAAAGTAATTTTATACTGAAATTCAGTAATAAAATATTTGAGAGATTTAGTTAAGCTAGTTCATGGAACCTTCTTAGGTGCATGAATTTTTTCCAGTCGTTTATACTGTATTGTTATGTAAAATATCATTCTATTTTAAAATTAATATGGAAGTTTTAAATGTTGTTTTAACATTCACCAGATAAACCTTATTGAGATTCATAAAGAGCTTGTTTAGCTCATCATGGTGTTTGTTCAAATTGTTGAAAAATAAAATTAATAAGCCATTAGGTCATGATTACGTAATGGTTTTGTTCACATATATAATAGGTTTCCTTTTCCCTCTTTCTTCTTAAATAATGTCTTTCTGGCTTTGTTCCGTGGCTGCGGCAGGCTGTTAGTATGTATCTTTATACCATCAGAATGAATGAGATATATCTGTATAAATTATTGATTCACTTGAGCCTACCTTGGTAATTCAGAGCTGAAAACTCTGGCAGCTTATCTAATAGAATGATATAACTAGCAGACTGAAGTTACCTACCACAGCAACAATTGCCAGTTGGGGGGTCAAATGCCCTTTGACCTTTATACCTGAACACCTGCAAATTGAGCTGTATTCCATTCAGAATTTTAAGAAGAGGTTCATTGTCACAGGAAGTAGAGTTTGTTTCTTGGAGAAAATTATGCCAGTTCTAGTTCTGAATGAAAGACAAGGCCTTTATTACTCAAGGGATATTAGGGCTGACTGCTTTTTTGAGAAAACAAATTTGCTGTAACTTTATCTGTAATTTAGTCCTGAATAGGTGCAAATAGACTGCACATTGTATGGAGCAGAAAGAAGAAAATAGGGGTTTGTTAAAGCCATGCAAGGGCTATGTAACCATTATATTTCCGAGGGAAGTCTTATCAGAGTTGTGGCTTATAAGGGGGAATATTTTGGTTACATCCTTAGTATCAAACACCTGTTCAGAATATTAGTTTAGAATGACATTGGAAAAGAACTTTTTTTTGTCTGAAATTGTGGATGATGAAACACCCATCTACTGAAAGTTACTAGATAGACTTTGACATGAAGACTGCCTCATCCAGAAACCACAGAAACGATTCAGGTCTCTACATGAGATTGAATGCGAGACTTAGATCTAGTCAGACTATGCTGATTTGTTTCACTTTTTTTTTTTTTTTTTTTTTTTTTTGAGACGGAGTTTCGCTCTTGTTACCCAGGCTGGAGTGCAATGGCGCAATCTCGGCTCACCGCAACCTCCACCTCCTGGGTTCAGGCAATTCTCCTGCCTCAGCCTCCTCAGTAGCTGGGATTACAGGCACACGCCACCATGCCCAGCTAATTTTTTGTATTTTTAGTAGAGACGGGGTTTCACCATGTTGACCAGGATGGTCTCGATCTCTTGACCTCGTGATCCACCCGCCTCGGCCTCCCAAAGTGCTGGGATTACAGGCGTGAGCCACTGTGCCCGGCCTTGTTTCACTTTTATAGGAAATCAGATTCATAGCTTTATATACTCTTTCCAGTTAAATAAATCCTATGCAATATTATTTACATGAGAATTCGATTTAAGTTTTGCCAATGCTGAAAGTAAGATGAATATTTTTAGTAAGGGACAAGAAAAAACATATTTCCTCTGATGAGCCTCCAGGTCACACAGTATGGGGACTAATGGATCATATATTTTTATTTATTTATTGCAGAAACTCATCCCTCAAGTTGGTCACCCAGTCCTTAGTCAGCAAGCTTGGTAATTGTCATAGAAACACTCATTTTTACAGTGTTATAGTTGATCACTGACATGGAACCAGACTAGGTAATCAAACATCTTGGCCATATGCTTGTTCTAAGCTCCAACCTAGTCAATTAGCACATTTTCTATTAAAAACTTGGTTGTAATAGGTCTTCATTAGCCAGCAGTTGCCATAATTGAATAGTTACTCAATTATTCCATTCCCCAACCTCATTTTCACTTCTTTTCAGACTCCAAGTAGGAATATTTCCAAGAACATTCATGATCCCCACCTCAAGCTAAATTCATGACCCCTACCTCAAACAAGCTGTTAACGGTTGACCAGGTTTTAACATTTAATTTTTCTTACTGTGTTTTGGCATATATAGCTAGGCCCTGGGGCTCTCCTTTCTTTGTTTATTTCATAATGTCTAGTGTTTCTTTACTGAGTAAAGAGAGAGAAATCATCTATGGTAAAGGCCCATTACACAATAGATGAAGCATCTCTAGAAGGTGACTGCTTTTCTCCCCTTAAACTCATCCTGTCTTCACCTTCCTCCAGTCCACCTACCGGACACCTGTCTGGGCATGTCATTATTCTGATATTCCCTCCACTATCTGCATGATGGTCCCTGCCACCATCTGCCTGTGTCTACCACATTTCATGTCACTGAAACTCACCTGTCCCTTAAGACTCGTTCCCTGCAACTTTCAGGATGTCAGCTAGATAATCTGAAGACCATATCTGTTATCCAGGGGTGGGAATAGTCACCCCTAAACAGCATATGCACATTTTATCACTAGTCTTGTGGACAGAGTATTTCTCATTTCCTTAGGCATCCAAGTTTTTAGGTACAAGCAGGTGTAAAAGGTTGTAATTGAGATATCAGAGAGCAGATAGAGCATTAGAGTAGCCCTCAGATAACACCATGTAGGAAATTTCTGTTCCTAGCCAATCACAGAGATGTCCTTCCTGATGAGAATTGTACTTCTTCCTTTATTATAAGATGATACACATCAAACAATCTGAATGAGAATTTGGCATAAAGGTTTTCTGAGCTGGGTAACCTCATTGCGCTTTTCTCTATGCAATACCAAGTAAGCAAAAGCAGCTACCTGCCTAAGAAGTGTAACAAGCCACATGTGGCTTAAAAACACACAGTTGAACCTTCTCTGCATAATGAAACATCAGAGCTGCAAATTTTCAGCTATGAGAATAGCACATGAAAAGAAAGGATAAAATCAAAGCCATACTAACATTCCTGCTACTGTCCATTCTCTGGAACACAGGAGAGTCCTTTCTAATGCATCCATCCTTGCTGACCAAGTCTTTGCGATTTAGATTTGTAGGCTGAATTCAATATAAGAATATAAATTATTTCAAGGATGACAGATTACAACTGGTTTCTCTCCCCCGCCCCACCTACCCACAACACTCATGTTCACCTTTATAACAATTTTTTTTCAAAAAGTAATGTAGTTTAAAAATCATTTTAAGTTGCCCAACATAAATGATAAAATCAAATATTGGATTCACAAACAATAGCCTTTATTGGTTTGTGACAAGTGATCCATCTTTTTACATTAGTGCAGCTTTCTGAACCAGATTATTTTTCATAATTGATAATTTGTGAGTCATATATTTGTTATCTGTTCTTTTATGGCTTTGAAAATAGTGAATGATGCCAAAGATCATGAAGCTTTTATAAACAAAATGATTTTAGTGTAGTTTATTGGCTGGCATTTTCTGAAAGTATGTTACCAGTAAGTTTTGCAGAGAATGTAACAAAGATAAAAGTAACATCCCTTGCTAGAAAAAGACCTAGTAGGTCTAGAATTCATACTGATAACAGGAATTTAGTTTTAGGAATTGTTCATGTTTAGCATGAGGACAACAAACATAGACACATTTTAAAGATGTTAAATACAGTCTGCAAGCTAAGAATAAATAGTTTTGTTCCATATATGGGCAATTTTCCCAATACTTTGCTATAAGCATTAAAATTACACCAACAGAATAATGGCACTATTTCTTACAATCAATAATTTTCATTGATTTTGATAGATAGCCTTAGGATAAGTATCCACCAACTATAATACAATTTTTTCTTATTCAGTTTTATATTTTGTTCATAAAACATCTAAAATGCAGTAGGAAAATTCTTACCCTTTATTATGGTTTATAATGTTATGGGTAGAATTAAGGGCTCTACTCATGAATTTATTTGCCCCAGGTAAATAATAAGACCTTTAAAATCTCTTTTGCCTAAGATGGCAATATAAAAACTTTTTACCCTTAATTAATAATTCTCTCACACACTCTAAACATTTTCACTAATTCTGTTCACAATTGTACTGACTGAAAAAATATGAATCAGTTGGAAAAGTAACAATATAATTTACTCAGAACTATATGAGAAGAAAAGTATTTTTAGATCAATTAAATATTAATTTCAGAGAAAACTTATATCAATCTGCTTTTAGAACTTATATTGTTCTTTCTTCAATCTTTATTAAAATTTAGCTGAACAATTTAATTATAGAGAACCATTTATATGAAAAAGATCATCTACTTAATTAAAATAAAATTGAGATCATTAATCATTACATAATAACATTATGATTATGTACAATTAAACACCACATATAAAACGTTTACTCTTCATGAGACTGCAGTAGTAGGGAAAGAAAACACCTGTAGGTTAAAACCTTCACCACTTCTACTTTTAAACATATGGATTCTATTACACACATTTATTACATCACCTAATTGCTTAAAATTCATACTTCAGTTGAGGGAAATGCTGAACAACATACAGTTGTCTATAAATCAGAATAAACTAGCATATTTATTTCTGATAAATGCCTTTTCTTTGATAATTTCGTTATATGTGACCTCTTTAATTGAATTTCATCTAGGATTATTCCGAACGTTTCAAAAATATAATTAAAATGTTTATTATTCATAAGCAAAATCAAGTAGAAGAATAGTGTTCTTTCCTTACACAACCTGAACATGTTCTAAATTGTGTTTAAAATTAAGGATGTGTGGAACATCTTTATCAGATAGGCAAACAGAATGTTTAAACTATATAAATAGCAATATTAAAGATGGGTAACTTTCCTTTATGCATATCTTTTAAAATGTTGGCAGTGCTATTTAGCATCTCTAACGCTGTGAGGAAGAATTTGCTCTACCTTTTCAGATGTTGTGTTGGCCTCATTTGTAGCATGTGCAGTGATAGTGGGATATATTTATTTGTGCATATGGAGTGACAGATTGTTGATGTGTTTTAACCATAATATATTATTCAGTTTTGAAACCTACTCTCTTTAGAGTTGGAATTTCTTTATAATTGAAGGGAAAATGCATTTCTAATAACTTGCCTTATAGTTTTAAAGATCTGCATTTTTAAAGTGACTCACTATATTTCATAAAATGTGGGCTATTTTATAGATTAGTGAGAATTCTGTGTTAATTTGATATATTTTTGCCAGTGAAAATCAGATTCCTTTATTGTAAGATGGGTTAGTAGCTGTGCTTCCTAACCAAAGTATTCAGTATTTTCTTAAAGAAGAAATACAGTTTAAAAATATAGTATCTCTAAATTACTCTAAATACTGAATGTAGATAGTTCTGAACAAATAAATTTTGAACGATAGATGGAGTCAGGGATTATGTAGTATAAACTGTGCCCTTCCCCCACAACTGCTACCTCAGGGGATTTGTTCAAACCACGGAAACTAATTCCAAATTTTGTGATTGATCACTTGACCAAAAACAATTAAAATTATCAATATTAATTCTATGTAGACTTTATATAGAGAATCTACATAGATTTAGAGGTATTATAATACATTATTGAGAGAGAAACATATCCCCTTCAGAAAAGCAATGTACATTTCTCAGAAGATAAAGAAATCTTCAAAAGAAAAAAAGGGAAATAATACAAAACTCTAAAACTAGATTGTAGTTTTAAAACAAAAACTGTCAATTAATATCCCAGTGTGTAGTATGCAGTCTTTACATGTTCCTGGGCTTAGCTACTTGTCGGTAAATAACTTACATGCCATTATATAAAATTGTTTACCTATTTTCCCCCACCATCCCAATTGTCCTGTATGTCATTCTGCAGTTTAGCCTGTAGGTAGCAATCTTGTACCACAAAAGCTCTCCATTTACTCGCTTGCACTGGAAAAGCTTACACCATTACAGATCTGTTAAATGTAAGCAGTGTTATTTGCATAAATTCCAGACTTTGATGATGGTCTGTGATCTTTGTAGCCTACTGATTACTTATGCAGTTGTTGGGCCTTAAAGTTCACGATTTTGCTCAGAGGTGACTTTACTTTGCATTGTGACCCTATATAGGTGGGAGACCGTAGAACGGTTGGGTACATACCCTGGAATCTTGAAAATCATGAGGCCTCTTTCTGAAATGTAATGCTTTGTTTCTCATACAGCCCTTCAGACTTTTTTTAATCCACAAATCTTCTAAAATAAAGAATAGCATTTTAGTACTTATGTAGCAAAGATTACAAAAGACTGCTTCTGAAGTCAGTTACCCTCTCACATGCAATGAGGTCATGCTGTTACCATCTCAGAGCCGTTATCAGCTTAGACCTATTTAATCTTACTTCCGTGAAGAATAATTAAAAGCCAGAAGGACTAGCATTATTATTGTGACTAGTTATGTTTAAATTATTACTGCAAAGTGCCATTGCTTATGTATTTTCCAAATGGCAAAAAATTTTCTTCTTTTCTTTGCAGCAGTTTTTTGGAATTATTGACAGCGTTGTATTAAACAGTTGTAGAGCCTGTATTCCATACCAAAAGGTACCTTTATTTCTAATTCATGGGTAGAAAATAGTGCATGATGTTTTTAGGATTATAACTTTTGATGTATTTCAGAAAGATTGTCCTCTTTTGTTAACATGGCTATCTGTCCAATTTTGATCCACTTTTGTTCCTTCATTCCTTCCTTTAACCCATCAACAGTGTACCTACTCAGCTGCCAGGCTCTGCTCTAGATTTGGATTCCAAATTGCTTACTACCTGACCCCTGTGGGACAGAGATGGAGGCAGGCTACAGAGGAGACATTTGAGCTGGGCCCTAGAGGATGAATAGGAGCTTGATGGTAAACAATGGTAAGAAGACATTTTAGGCAGAAGAAGTAAACAGCACATATTTATTAATTAGTATGACTAGAAAAGGTTTAATTAGCACCCAAATAATAATCACTTCCAGAATAAAGTATTTGTTTTGTTCTATTAACGTTTTAGTATCACTTGAAATATCAATTAATAAAGTACCTACGAAAAAGTGTATATTTTATTATAATCATATGTTACTAAGGGAGGAAATAAATTTTAATTACACACGAAACCCTATCAATATATTAATTCACACTGATGAGTGTCTAATTCCATTATATTTTTTGTGGAGTTCAAAAAAATTATGAACTCCCATTCCTGCATGTATTCCTTGGCTATCAAAGAACCCACTGGATTTTCAGAAAATTGAGCCTCGTTTATTTCAGTAATCCTTTGAACAAATTGTTTCTGAATGATCATATTTCTTAATATGGAAAATCATAGCATATATTAAATTATACTAAAAAGAGGGAGAGGAACTAACCTTTAATCAAAACTATGTCAACATATTTCAGATTGTTAGTATTTTGAGTTTCAGGTGTTGACATACAATTTATTGAACAGTGGGATAATTTCTGCAAAATAAGATGCACTGTATTGTTAATTTATTGCCAATAAATTATTTATTTATTGTACATCTTATTTTGCAGAAATTATGCCACAGTTCAAGAAATTATATGTCATCAGCAACCAGCTTTGTTGATAAAACTTCAACTACTTTTCCAAAATTTGAAATTAATTCAATCATCATAAGAAACTTATGTCTGTTATTGCATTTGGGACCCGTCATGCCTGCGTCTTATAATACCTGTGAAGGTTACAGAGTGCAGTTTCAGGCACAAGAAGAGCTTATTGTTTGTGAGGAGTAGCCTTTGATTCCATGGATCAGTGGTTATTAGAGCTGCAGCTGGTTCACAACAAATATTCACATCTTAAGTGGTTAGATAGAGAAGGCATTTTCTCCAAGGGTGACCCCCAAGGCTGTAGGGTGAGTGGAAAGCTCAGAAAGAAGTAACTTGAGTGACAAGGTTTTGAACAGTCTGGTGACACTGAGACAAGAAACCTAACTTTAATGGGGAAAGAGGTTTCTTTATTTCTTAGTGTTACACACTTGATTTTAGATCTTTCTTTATTTTTTCAAGACATTCTGGTGTTAAAACCCAATTTCACATTCCTTTATTAAGTGTAGCTGATTTACATGTGGGTTATAATCAGATTCAGGAATAGTTTTAAATCATTATGTTTTTAGTTTGCTCTTTTCAACTCTGAAAATGTTCTATTAGCTACAAATGTAGATCATCTGTCAGCCCTCCTCTCCACCTGCTTACCGCCCCCTCCCCAAACCAAGGCTTAGGAGGATACCAAGCAGGTGAAGGACCTGGAGTCTCAAGGGATCAGTCTTATCTGAACTAAATGAGGCTGGAGTTGCAGATGAAAACAGAAGAGTGGAAAACAGGTGCTTGAGCAGGTGGGTTTGTGATCTTTTGCCATTACACTGGTTCTTATAGTTTTAGATAATCCTAAGAAGTAACAGAGTTTCCTCTGTTATAGAAACATCTGGGGCATCCTCACAATAGGAATTGACCCTGTGGGATGATGAACTTGATTTAGTGGGGATGATATTTCCCTCTTTCTCTAATCGATATCCCCCAACATATATATATACACAACTACCCACATTGTTGCTTCTTAATATTCAATTAAAACTTTTACCCCCTCCCACAGCTCCCCAGATCCCTTCTTGTGTTGGGGAGACAGACAAAAGGCAAAGAATCCATCTTTGTTCTCTGTCAAGCCTCGGAGATCCCATTACTAGAGGAATTAGATGGATACATCTCAGAGTTAAGTAAAACATCAGAAATTTGACCTTTTATTTTTTTATTTTCTCAGGAGATGTAAAAATACCCTTAGAAACAGAAGTATAGAAAAAGATTTAGACCAGGTACTACATAGGAAGATCAACGTTGCTGCTTTTTTAACAGGGTTCCAGTTTTGAGAAATGAATAATTGTTACATTGATTAGTAAGAATGTAGGAGCCAGGTGCTTGGCAGAGCTCATGGAACTCTGAATAAGTCCTTAGAACACAGCTTCTCAGCCTTTGATGTACATACATATCACCTGGGGATCCTGTTAAATCCAAAGTATAATTCAGGAGAAAAAGGGAAGAGTTTCCAGGTAATGCTGATGCTGTTTTGTTAGAAAACAAAAATGTCAGAGGTCTAGCACATAGGTTCACAAATTTTATCGTGATTCAGAATCACCTGGAAGACTCTTAAGAACACAGAAATCTGGCCCTGTGCCCAGGTTTTCTGATGCGGTAGGGTGGGAATAGGGCTCAAGAATTTTTATTTCTAACAAGCTTTCAAGTGATACTGCTAATGCTTGTCCACGGAACATATTTTGAGAACCACTGATCACTACTCAATGCTCATTAGAATTACCAAGGGTGCTTTAGAAGATCACACACACACACATACAGAGACCCACACGTATAAAGACACATAGGTACAGAAATACACACAGCGAATGCAGTGTCTGCCCTTCAATGATTCTGGTGTAATTGGTCTTGGATAGGGCAGAGGCATGATGACTCAGATCCATCTCTCTTCAGGTTATTCTTTTAAAAAAAACACTTTTATGTTTAGGGGTACATGTGTAGCTTTGTTATATAGGTAAACTGCATGTCACAGAGGTTTGGCATACAGATAATTCCATTATCCAGGTGGTAAGCATAGAACCTGCTAAGTATTTTTTCTTATCCTTTCCCTCCTCCTATTCTCTATTCTCAAATAGGGCCCAGTGTGTGTTGTTTCCCTCCCTGTGTCCATGTGTTCTTGTGTTCAGCTCCCACTTGTAAGTAAGAATATGTGGTGTTTGGTTTTTTTTTTTTTTTGGTCCTTTGTTAATTTGCTGAGGATAATGGCCTCCAGCTCCAACCATGTTGCTTCAAAGAACCTGATCTCATTCTTTTTATGGATACATACTATTCCATGGTATATATGTACTACATTTTCTTTATCCAATCTACTGTTGATGGGCATTTAAGTTGATTCCATGTCTTTGCTATTGTGAATAGTGCTGCAGTTAGCATACATGTGCACGTGTCTCTATGATAGAATGATTTATATTCCTTTGGGCATATGCCCAATAGTGGGATTACTGGACTGAATGGTAATTCTGTTTTAAGTCCTTTGAGGAATTGTCACACTGCTTTCCACAATGGCTGAATTAATTTACACTCCCACCAGCAGTGTATAAGCATTCCCTTTTCCCCACAACCTAACGAGCACCTGTTATTTTTCAACTTTTCGGTAATAGCCATTCTGACTAGTATGAGATGGTATTTCATTGTGGTTTTGATTTACATGTCTCTAATAATTAGTAATGTTGAGCATTTTTTCATGTGTTTCTTGGCCACATGTATGTCTTCTTTTAAAACATGTCTGTTCACAGCTGGGTGCAGTGCTTATGCCGGTAATCCCAGCACTTTGGAAGGCCAAGGAAGGTTGATCATCTGAGCTCAGGAGTTTGAGACTAGCCTGGGCAACAGAGCAAAACCCCGTCTCTACAAAACATACAAAAATTAGCTGGGTATGGTGGCATGCACCTGTAATCTCACTTACTCAGCAAGCTGAGGCAGAAGAATTGCTTAAGCCCAGGAAAGAGAGGTTGCACTGAGCTGAGATCACACCATTGCACTCTAGCCTAGGTGACAGAGTGAGACCCCATCTCAAAAAAAAAAATTGTCTGTTCATGTCCTTTGCCCACATTTTAATCTGGTTGTGATATGGTTTGGCTGTGTCCCCACTCAAATCTCATCTTAAATTTTTGCTCCCATAATCCTCACATGACTTGGGAGGGAGCAGATGGGAGATAATTGAATAATTGGGGCGAGTTTTCCCTAGGTGTCCTCGTGATAGTGAATAAGCGTCACGAGTTCCAATGGTTTTATAAAGGGCAGTTTCTCTGCACATGCTCTTTTGCCTGCCGCCACGTAAGATGTGACTTTGCTCATCCTTCACCTTCCACCATGATTGTGAGGCTTCCCCAGCCATGTGGAACTGTGAGCCCTTTAAACCTCTTTTTCTTTCTAAACTACCTAGTCTCAGGTATTTCTTCATAGCAGTATGAAAATGGACTAATACAAGTTGTTTTTTGCTTACAAATTTAAGTTCCTTATAGATTCTGAATTTTAGATCTTTGTCAGATACATAGTTTGCAAATATTTTCTACCATTCTATAGGTTGTCTGTTTACTCTGTTGATAGTTTATTTTGTTGTATTTAGTTTAATCAGGTTCCATTTGTCAATTTTTGTTTTTGTGCACTCAGGTTATTCTAATACGAAATCAAACTAGAGGGCCCACTAGGTTTCTTTCAGAAAAGGATGTATAGTAAATTGGAAAAGAAAAAACCAAATAAAGAGAGGGAAGGAAGAGAAAAAGAGAGGAGACAGTTTCAAAAGATGGAAAAAAGGAACCAGAAATTGGTATGGAGGAAGGGAAAGAAATAGTAAAGATCTATTTTTAGAAAACCATCAATACAAAGTGGAACTTGTGAATGCAGAAGATTCAGAAAAGTGTTCCTACAGCCAACGGTTGGGGAGCTGCTGGGATTCCATTGAGGCTGACATCCTGATACCTCTCATTCCTTCTTCCTCTTTCATTGCCTCCTGCATGCCTTTCTACCTCCATAGGCCCAGAAGGAAAAGCAGGCTGTTAAAGTAGCACCCGTAGGTTTTATTACTCTTAGAATGGATAAGTGTAGCTGTAGAAGTTAATTAATAAAATGGATAAAATGAAATGTCCACGTTTGTTGAAAATATGTAAATTTCCTTAACTCTCCAACTCCTTCTTTTAAAGAATGAAAATAAAAAGCCTTGTCAATTCCCTTCACTGATGGCAGTGTTAATGGGGGAACATACAAGAAGTAGAATGAAGTAAAATATAAGAGGAGGGTGGCCTTTCATAGTCCTTTTTGGTACTTTGTGTCTATTCTGCAGCCTGAACAGCTGCTTCCAGCTAAGCTACTGGAACATTTAGAGACATAGCAAAACAAAACAAAACTATGTTTGCAAAAACACAAGCTTTCTCTCTACCTAATGAATCAGTCCATTTGCCTTATTCAGATATGCTGGTCCCAAATTGTAAATTCCCAGAACCCATGAACTCTTCTCTACTGTTGTGTCCAGTTCAAAGCAATCTCTTACTTGCATTTATGTGACACTTCTAAACTTGTATCTTTAGCTTTAGTACTATTTTGTTGGTGCTCTTCTTTTCTACATAAACCACTCTAAAATTCATATAAAGAGCACAACTAGGCCAGGCGCAGTGGCTCATGCCTGTAATCCCACTACTTCGGGAGGATCACCTGAGGTAAGGAGTTCGAGACCAGCCTGACCAACATGGAGAAACTCTGTCTCTATTAAAAATACAAAATTAGACAAGTGTGGTGGCACATGCCTGTAATCCCAGCCAACTTGGGAGGCTGAGGCAGGAGAACTGCTTGAATCCAGGAGGTGAAGGTCGTGCCATTGCACTCCAGCCCGGGCAACAAGAGTGAAACTCTGTCTCAAAAAAAAAAAAAAAAGCACAACTAATGACCTCCAAAACATTGTTAACAATTGATTGTTTTTTTGAAAAAGATGTTTAAAATAAAACCTCGCTAATTAGAACCAACGTTGAGGGAAAGCCTATTATCTAACCTCCACCTAACTTCCTAACTTTGTGTCTTACATATAGTCCTTTCTTATCCCACCCGTATGTTCCATCTTCTAGGCCAGAGTTAGCAGACAAGTAGCCTACATTCCATCACCTCTGATGCCCCTTCTCATGGCAGACATTGTAAACTGATCACAACACATGTGCTTATACACACACACCACAATTGTAATTTTCGAAAAAACATTCTAAGTAGCCATTACCAATTCTTCAGAGTTGATTCTAAAGCTGTACCTATTTTTCATTCCCTAATACTTTGTGAACATGTCAGTCTTCCCTTCTGAGTTTGAGCCTTTAAAGGATGGAGAACAGTTTGCATTTGTTAATTCTACTCAGGATGTGGTAGAGGGCATTGTACCTAGCAAATACTCAATGCCAATGAATTTTTGTTAAATTTTGTCCTGTAGGCCAGTCTAGACTGATTAAAAATATATTTCATAGAATTTTTTTACATATAAGTTTTATCTTTCATCCAATGGAAAGCAAAATATAGCCAGGTAGAATTACTGTGAATCAGGAATGCTTTCTCATTGCTTTTAATATGAATGGTATAGCTAAAATAAAAGAGAGTTCTTATATCCAAAGCAAACACTCTCTCCCCTGAAATCCTTTTTCTGTTATTACAATTTTCTTTAGTGAACCCTTTTATCAGGGCAAAAAATCAATTACAGCGTCTCTAAATTTTCACAAAGCCTGATTTAATAAGGCTTTCACTAATGGGCTTTTCTATATTATTTCTATCATGTTTCAGTAATAAAAAGCAGGTTGCTAAAACCACTTTATTTACTCAGTTGTGATATTCTACTGTCATGATTAATAGATATATTGTTTATTCATAAGATAGCATGCATAACATTCACTTTGAGGAAGAACATTCTAAAGTAGTTGGATTTGCTCTATCTTTATCGTATTACAAAAATAAGAAGAAGGAATTACTTGGGGCCCTTTATTCCTTGATGATTTTTTCCCAAACATGTTACTAATTAATAACTTTGCTGAAGATCTAAATAAATCAGAAGGATGAAATATAAAATGAGACATAGACAAGAAGAGAAAAGATTGTTGTGTTGTAGATGACACAATCCATATGTTAGGATTTAATGAAAAGCTTGTGTGCTTATGAAGTGAAACATGCCCTTTTTCATAGTCACAATCTATAGACCCAATGTGTGTGTGTGTGTGTGTGTGTGTGTGTGTGTGTGTAATTTTGATGTGGAAGAAAACAAAATCAGGTAAGAAGCTTTCTTTGCTGGAATACTAATAGTCTCTCAATAAGCTTCCCTAATGTCTACAGGGGGAAAAAAAGACCTTAGCACCTTTTAATTTTGCAGCTGTTTTTACACTTTTATTTCCTCTTCTTTCCTCCCACATTTACACAAAAACCTTCTCAAGTCTCTTTTAAGCACCGCAGCAACTAAATCAATCCTAAGTGGCAACCACTTCTAACAGCGCTGCGTATGACTGTGTGTTAATTAGCTCCAGTAGATTATCCCCTGGTGTGTGGTGGGGTGTTGGTGGAAACTTTTCAATGTGCAGAGAGTGCTGAGGGTTTCATGTTTATTTTCATGTACTGAGGCAAATTCTCAGGATGTCTTCAAATTATCTCCTTGGGGGTGTTTTTCCTGAGCTAATCCTGACAGAATCTTTCTATCAGATATGCCCATCATCAAGAACAGTAGAACGGTGCACATACAGGAACCTCTGTGCTCGGGGCTGTATGCAAATTTAATGCCCAGCTCATTTCTGTTTCTCTTACATGGATGACAGACATTTTAACAATGTGTTCCACATTCCCCTCTGGGAATCTAGTTGGATTCCTGAATGTATATGAATGCATATATACATCCATTCAGAGTATGTTTTTGAATACAATGTGGGGAACATATATGCATAAAAATGTGTCTATATATGTATATATAAGCACATTTATTATGAGTAATGTGGATATTGGGATGCATATGTGAAGATGGGAGTCAAGCTGCTCTTGATCAGAGATATGTCTACATCCCAGGGAGACTAATCAGCTGCTGAAAAATGGATAGGGTAGAAGAACTGATAAACAAATCTATTCTGAATATAATTCCACAGTGTTTGGGGTGGGAGTTGTGCCACTATGAAATGGTAAGTAGCAACAGCATAGAAAATCAGCTTTGTTTTTCAGCTGTTTTTAATGGAAAAAAATTATATCCTAAGAGCTTTTCCAATCAAAATGCCAATCTTCATGATTGACCGTAAGTTTGTGACTGAAGTTCTCTTTGCCATCATTGTATCTGAGATTGTCAACGTAAGTACTTTCTTGGCAATACCATCGTTTTATTTTCAGTGGCACCTTTCTGTTCTGGGGCTATACCTTTCAATTTCTGTTTCCGTTCCCTGGGTAGACTGGGCTGGCAACCCTAGAAGTACAAGGGAAGAGTGCATCCACTCATCACCTGTAAGCCTCAGTCACATGCCAAGCTGCCAGCTCTATGCTTTTCTGTCTCCTTTGGCACCCCAGTGTCAAAGATGCTTCCCACATTGAGCACTTGCTCTGTGCCAAGTATTTAGCTGTTCTATACGAAATGGCCAAATGGCCACTAAAGGTAATACTCTCCATCAACAATTTCCCTTCCTCACTTTCCCCTTACCCCAAAGTCCACCTCAAATAAACCTAGCTGCTCAGGAAAAACAGCTTGCTTAGTATCCAGATGCAACTTCAAAACGAATCTCCTATATTCTAGGTAGCAATACCACCATTATAGAAATTAGGAGATATTGTTGTCTAAATTATAATTGCAAATATTAGATTATTTCATTCTACAAGAATACTTGTGTCTTATGATAGAACTCCATTTTAGGAGTGAAAACTAAGTCCAGTGAGATTAAATCACTTGCCCAGTAACACATAGCTGGTGAGCCCTGATAAATCCAGCTCTTTGATTATTACGTGTGATGCTCTTTTTTTCCGCCAACCCAATGTTAGACATAAAGAAAACACAATGGTGTTACATGAAAAGGGTGAGAACCTTGGAACATCTAGAGCCGAAAAGGAGAGAAGTCCCAATCAAGCCATCCCAATCTTGGTTAAAATCTCTTCTCACATTCTAAACCCTTCTCTTGGAATATCAAAACAAAGCCTTTCTCACACCCGTCGTCCCAGGCCCCTCCTATTGCAACTAAGGAATGAGAAAAGAGAGAAGAAGCAGCTATTTGTCATCTCTCTGTTCCTCTCTCTGTATATCCCAGTCTTCTCAGTTTTGTCCTGTTTCTCCCACACATACATTGTTGCATTCCTAAAGAAAGTTTTCTCTTTGCTGTGTCTTCCATTGTCAGACTGACTTAGATGGCTCCAAGAATCCCCCTGAGAGTTTTTTCCAGCCTTGCTGAGTTAAAGATGAGTGTCACTTTGAACCCAACCCAGTTTTAGCATATGGGATTCATTGATGGTGATTCCAGGTTAATTCAAAGGACAGGGCTCCATATCCTCTGTGGTGTCACATGCAGCCGTATTTCCAGTGCTTTGCCTGAGGTCATTGCTCTAGATCACTAATTATCACCAGAGGACATAATTAAATACTGAACGGAGGGTATCGAAAGTCCTAGAATTTGATTTGTGAATTAGTTGCTTTCAATTAAGGAGAATGAATATTTATTGAGCATATATTATATGCTAGGCAGTGTGCAAATGTCATCATGTGATCTTTATAATCATCTTTTAAAGAAGGTGCTGTTATTTTAGCATTTCATGGAAGAGAAAAATCAAAGCTCTAAAAGAAAAATTTGCCCGAGATCACAGTTAGTAAGTACCAGAGCCAGGCTTCAAATCTATTGTTTGGGTTTGCTTTGCAGTGCTTCCCAGACACCCCATCATCAGTAGAAGAGAGAATGTGCATCCCAGGGAGGTCTGGGTGGGCCCAGCCTGAGAGGGACCATGGTGGGCAAGACTTATTTTTGAAGTCTCTTATATTATCTCTAAATATATATGACTTAGGCATTCTATTCTGAGCTATTTTCATGTTTATCTGACACCTTTTTAAAATTACGACCAAGAAAAAAAAATTCCTATTTTGTTTAGCCTTTTCTCTGCGTGCCCTCAGCAAATGGCTATGTGAACCCTGGAGTTTTTTAACTATTCCAGTGTGAAAACTCAACTGCAAGGAAAATATTGCATATTGGCTTAATGGCCTCCTACTCAAGGTTAGCAGGTAAAGCAGAATCTGGGAGTAATGTGGTATATATGTAAATACATGGGTACAGTTGATTATAAAATTTTGTGGATATTCAATGGAGATAGCTTCAACTTGGCAGTAATAGAAAAGTACCAGTACTAGAAAAAAAAAATGGAAAGATTTTTCTGAAGGTGAATTTTGAGCTTTGGCATTTCTCTGTGAGCTTACTGACTATAGGGATGGTATCTGAGGGGAGTATTAATCTCTGTGTTCTAGCACATGGCCTGGTTGATCAGTTCATTCATTGATTGGTTGGTTAATGAGCAAAAAAGCATGTATATTCATAATATTCCAGCTTAGACAATTTCAGAGACATTAAATATTCTGGGACTAGCAGTGGGAAAATTATGATGGAATGTGGTCTTTAATCACACTACTTAGAGAATTTTAACACGAAGACCTCTGAGGATCTCTTTAGTTCAATCAGTGCACATCTACCCCTGGCTACCCAATCATCATCATCCATGCCCAGCATCATCTTGTTGCCTTTTCTGTGTCAAAATTCCTCACATCTACTCAAAATATATACTCTAAACCTCTCTGAGTGTTATGCTTGCAACAGGATAACCATGCATTTAATACATTTATTTGTTCACTCAACATTTATCTATTGAGCACTTCCTCTATATCTGACTAGATAGTGCCAGATGCTAAGAAGCAGATCTACTAATATGATAGAGAATTTCAAGTTCAAATGGGTGAAGACCTAAAGTATGTACTGAGATGCCCTCTCTGTCCAGACTTTTCCAGTGCATTGTATGGGAGTTTCTGGAAATGGCATTCCAGTGTTATTCTCTGACTGTAGTGCAGTGAGAATAATAATTTAGTTGCATCTTCTCAGAGATCCAAGAGCAAGGTATTGGTTCTACATGTCTCCCACCTGTCCTCCATATCATAGGAATTTTCAGTTGAGACATTTTCAGTTATAATAATGCTATCATGAAACTTTAAATTGACTTTGAGTAACTCTTATGTATCAATTCACTATGAAGCAGAGCTAAACTGAAACACAGCAGTTAAATGACTGTCCTTTTGGAATTAGGGTTAACACCTCTGCCTTAATGAAACTTTTATAACTTACATAATATTCTGGCATGAAAGATGCTGGGTAAGTGTAAAGTATGATGATGGCTGTTGCTGTTGCTTCTGTGACATTTGGACAACTTAAACCATATGGCCTAAATGTAACTCTAGATAAATGTATAATTTTAGGTTGATTTTGTTTCAGAGCACTTGGAGTTCTGTTTGAATTAAGAGCCAAATCAAACCCCAGAAACAGGTGTATTTCCAGAAAATGGAAGGGATGTGCATTATTGATGACCCAGTCGACAGATTACTGCTTTAAATCAAATAGTGGTATGTGAAAGAATGTCTAAATATAATTGCCAAAAGTTCTGTCCAAGAGCAGTTCCTGAGAATGTCCACTTTTCTGAATCCTGGCAAGTGTACTGTTTAATACTTTAGCCTTATGTGAGCATGAAGAATAATCTGACCTGGGAGCCTTATTAAGGCTCAGTTTCCTTTAGGAGATGACTGGTCAATTAACCAGCATCTGAGTCTTTCATGTCCACCCTTTAACTCAAGTGCTTCAGATTTTAGATACCTGCATTTTCATCTCTCTGACATGAAGGATCCTTAAAGAAATCTAGCTCCAGATATGTGCAAGCAAGCTCAACTCTTTTAACCTGAGATGTGCTTATACCATGTACCAGGCTTTGTTCTAAGGACTCCAGAAATAGTAACTCATTTAACTCTAATAACAGTCTCATGTGGTAATTACTCTATTATCTTCACTTTACAGATGAAGAGACCAAGGGGCAGAGGAGTGAAGTAATTTGTCCAGGGATCCATACTCAAACAATGAATCTAGGATTCTTACCCAAACATGCTAGTTCCCTGTGTCCTTTTTTTTTTTTTCTGAGATAGGATTTTGCACTGTTGCCCAGGCTGGAATAAAGTGGCATGATCATGGCTCACTTCAGCTTCAATCACCTGATCCCAAGTGATCTCCCTACCTCAGCCTCTCCAGCAGCTGGGACTACAGGTGCACACCACCACGCCCTGTCTAATGTTTTTTTTATTTTTAGTAGAGACGATATCTTGCTATGTTTCTCAGGCTGGTCTGGAACTCCTGTGCTCAAGTGATCCTCCCATCTTGGCCTCCTAAAGTGCTGAGATTACAGGTGCGAGTCACTGCACCAGCCTCCCTCTGCTCTTAACTACTGTGCTCTACTCCTTTCCCTACCTGATAGAGTGACTCATTTTTGCTTCTGTCAAAACCATAGAATCTTCCTGGAAAGAGATTAAAAGTCAGATTTTTCAACAAGATTTGCTTTTAGGGGAAAAAAAAAAAAACACTCTTAAGATTGGCATTATGAATGGTCCTCTATATAGCAGAACATATTCCCAATTGAAACCTCTTTGCTTTCCTGGGACACACATGACCCCATAATTTTTAAGTCCATGATTTTTAAACTGCAGAGCAGGATCTAATAATTACCTTGCTTATTTTGCCCTTTTGTCTAAGAAAAGCGAAGATGTTATAAAAAGGAAATTGCAAATTGTATCAGCTGCAGTTTATACAAGAAACCAAGGTTCTGCTTAGGACAAAGCTGTGAGCAATCAGGTGGGTCTTTTAAATCTATTCCCAAGACAATGGCTCAGACTGTGAAAGCATACAATCACTAGGGAAAGGGAATTTCATAGTATAAATCTTCCAGCATTAAATCTCAACCCTGAGTATCTTTATAAAGAATCTGAGTTGATTTCAGCCACCATGGTAACTAGAAAAGCACAGGAGACTGAAGAAGGTGAAGAAATATAGTAATGAGAACCCCTCAACTCCCTAAGTGCTGTCTGTCTTTACCATTCATTCTGCTGCTTAACAATACCGTATCATGTTTTATGTATTAAATTGGTCTTATGTGTGTATTTTCTCCCTCCAGCTGTATGTAAGCCCTAGAGGACTGATTAGCATTTTGTATACTATTGGCACCTCTCAGTGGCATAGTGCAGACCTACAGATGGGTTTATCCTTTCACTCACATCTTCCCACAATCCAATTTGAAGAACTCTTTTTTTTTTTTTTTTTTTTTGAGGCAGAGTCTTGCTCTGTCACCCAGGCTGGAGTGCAGTAGTGCGATCTCAGCTCACTGCAGTCTCTTCCTCCCAGGTTCAAGCAATTATTCTGCCTCATCCTTCTGAGTAGCTAGGACTACAGGCACAAGCTACCACGACAGGCTGATTTTTATATTTTTAGTAAAGACAAGGTTTCACCATATTGGCCAGGCTGGTCTTGAACTCCTGACCTTGTGATCTGCCTGCCTCAGCCTCCCAAAGTGCTGAGATTACAGGCGTGAGCCACTGCACCCAGCCTAAAGAACTCAATTAAGGAGAGAGTAAGAGCTTTGAAGTAAGAAAGGCCCAGATATACATGACTCGGCTAAGGAAGATGAGAGGATGTGGTTATGAGAAGTTCCTGGGATATAGCACTGGCAGAAACAACTCTTTTAGTGGGTACGTATTATGAATCAGCTACCACTGAGTTGCTGTACATAGCATCTCTACTCTTGACAGCAATCCTCTAGATGAGGACAACAAAAGCCCAGAGATGTTAAGTCACTTGCCACTGTCTGTCTCAGAGCCAGATCACACCCTGGCTATTGTAATTCACTCCTTTCTGTTATATTTCTCACTTTGGACAAGTTATCCAACCTTGACCTTCAGTTACCACCTTTGTCAGAATGCTGAAACTCACATCTACCTTGTAGGCTTTTGGGAGAATAAAGTAAGAAAATGCAAAGAAGCGTTTATAACTGAGCTACTCTCATAGAACATGCATCATAAAAATCAGTTAGTCATCATCATCATAATATGATGATGATTGCCTTCCTTTTCAAAATCCCTTCCCCAGTGCTCAAACCCTTAAAGATAAGCATTCATCAATTGCTAACTAGACTAAGGATGAGAATGCATTATAGGCCGAGTGCAGTGGCTCAAGCCTGTAATCTCAGCACTTTGGGTGGCCGAGGCGGGTGGATCACCTGAGGTTAGGAGTTCAAGACCAGCCTGATCAACATGGTGAAACCCCGTCTCAAAATTAGCCAGGTTGGTAACACATGCTTATAATCCCAGCTACTTGGAGGCTGAGGCAGGAGAATCGCTGAACCCCGGAGGCAGAGGTCGTAGTGAGTTAGGATGGTGCCATTGCACTCCAACCTGGGCAGCAAGAGCAAAACTCCATCTCAAAAAAAAAAAAAAGAATATGTTATAATGGCACATTATCTTTAAATCTAGTTACCAGGTCTCCTAATGAAGTTTTGTTCTGAGATAGGTTATTGTGGAGACCCTCCACATTCTGTCCAGATTGCCACTCACGCAACCTGAGATGCCTGACTGGAATCGGCAGCCTCTGAGTTGCCCTGTGATGTCTCTTGCTCGTAACGGTCTGCTCATGCCTGTAATCCCAGCACTTTGTGAAGCCAAGGCTGGTGGATCACTTGAGGTTAGGAGTTCCTGGTTATTGCTTCCTCGTCTGAAAAGTAATTCATTGCATCTTTGAAATTTCATAACCAAAAAATCCTAAAAGTCTTGGTATCTTTAAGCCTTTATAAACCTCATAGATAAGGTTTACAGTGATAAAAAGCATTTGTAGCTTGTGTCTTGGGAATCAGATGCACAGTGGCTTGTATCTCTCTGCACATTGTAAAAAAAGTATGTGTCTTGAAATTCTATAATATGTTTGAATATTCAAAAAGGACAGCTAGTTATGGAGAGTGTTACATGGGTAATGTTAAATATCTTTCTTTCCTTACCAAAAGTGGTTAACCACCTATTTCTTTGCAATTGCTCTGTGTGGTTCCTTCAATGCAGACTGGGCAGGCAAAATAATACACACTGGGGAAAGCTTACTCTGTTTTGCAGTAGTGACATTTCACTGCCTTACAGCCTGCATTTCTTACTTTTACAAACTTGTCACAAACTTTCACCATAATGTCCAAGTCTCCCCTGAAGATTGTGCAAAGCAAAATCAAAATTCTTGCACAGCTTTAATGATGACATCAGTGGTGAGAAAAAGATTATGCACGCACATACACAAATCCAGCTGGTACATGAGCATAAATAACAGTTTGGTGACAGCAGAAAAGTATTGATGCCTTTCAAATTTGATGTCTTTCCCTGAAGAAATTTGCTGATTTGCTGTGTTGAATTTAGGCTAGTTCTCTCTTTTCTTGATAAATCTATTTTTTTTCTCACTTTCTTAAGTTATTATGCATTCGTAAACTGCATCTTGAAAGATCATAGTTGTCATCACCCACCCAATTTTTCTTCTACAGATAATCTAGGGAACTTTTTTAACCTTTATTTTGGCACTTGATGAACAGCAAGATATTAATACATTTAACAGAAATGGGAAAAATAACTTGAGTAGCCAATATCTGAGCTCCAGAAAGAAAAGTTTTGATAGAAGAAAGTAATAATACTGGTAATAATTTAGGAACATGCATATATTAGTATGCTTCTAATTTAAGAGCTAATTATCTTTGTTTTCATTCTTTAAAACAAATTTGTTTTTTCCATTAAATATAAAAATGGTTCCACCTTCTAGCAACCCCTTCATTAAAACTGTACAAATAATTAAAACAAAGAAATTACCACATAATTGGGCCATATTACGCATAATTTATTATGCCTTTTTAGTCTTTAGATAATAATTTATTTGTATAAATAATTTTTACAGTACTTTGGTGCTGTGTAGGGAGGACACGGTGTCCAGGATGAAAGAAGCAGTATGATTAGTTGATGAGGTGTTGACATTGCCTTTATTTTATTATAGCCACACAGGTTGATTAGAATCATAACATTGGAATAAATCTGCATACAATTAAAATAAAACATATTGCCAAAAAAAGCACACAGAACTTACTGGCCTGATTCAATAAGTTCTGATATAGCTGAAATTTTGCTTTAAAAAATCGTTCACCAGTGTCCTTTTGCTTATGTTTATCGGATGTGTTTGACTGTTTTTCTTTACCTTTCTGAAAGATATTTATAACTCTCCAGGGTGCACCATCCTACTGAGATAACTGTGTTCTTAGATGCTTGAAGACAAAGATGAACAGCTCACTTGTGGTGTGTGGTTATCTCATTATCTCTACCCACCCTGTTGCAGGGTATTGCTTGAGCTACAGTGAACTGTTGCCCTGCTGGCAAACAAGCCCCTTGCAGCTCATGACACGTGTTTTAACCATTATTTAGGCGCACTCTTCGCAGTGAGCCTGAATATGCCCTTAAGCTCCCAATGAAAAGGGAGCTTAATGATGTGTCAAAAATTGCACTACAAGGGCCCACAATAAATTCAGACTTTCTAAGTACAGGAGCCAACAGGACAGCTGGAATTTAAGGTAGTGCTCACAACCAGACCACTTGTTATGAAGTCATTCTGAAGAGGAGTAGGGAAGTGTGTGTGTGTGTGTGTGTGTGTGTGTGTGTGTGTTCAGCTGGCCCAAAGCAAGAGAAGAGAACCTGTGTCAAAATGACTGAGGAAAGAAGTCAAAGGATAAGCTGTAAACTGTGAGTCAAAGAAGCCAAATCCATGTTTTCAAAACAATTTATAAAGGAAGATATAAATGTTTACATTGTCAATTCAAAGAAATCACAGACATATTTTCCCAGCAAAAATAACCTTAGGTAGAAATGAAGCTTTGAAAGCTTGGGTCTTTTTGAAGAAGGTGTGGTGACTATTTGCCAACTTTCTTTTCTTACACTGAAAAAAGTACAGGTAAAACTGGGTAACTTTTCTAACCCTCTTGGCAATGGAAGTAGCTTCTCATTGTATTTTCTCTTAATCTAGTTTAGAACAAATGGCTTATGCAAGGAGGGAATGCATTATAAAATAACTCTCAAACATTTGTGTAAAGAAAGGCAGACCTTTTATTTTCCTAAAGCAGCTGTTGAATAATGAACTCAAAGTGGAATTAATTAAGGATACCACAGAAACTGTAGAGCCCTTGGGATTGCCCCATTTTTCAAAAATCGTTTAATACCCTAATCAAGCATCAGCAGGTTCATTAAAGAACCTTGTCCTGGGCTGCTACTTGATCAGTAAAGGATTCCATAGAAGTGTTTCTTCTTCTGAGTTTATCTTTTTCCCTTATCTCGAGCCTGAATATTATTTGCGTTAACAAATTTCATCTCATCTTTTTTATTGTTATTGAAAGAACTAAATACCTAAATATTTGCCACCAAAAGATGTGTATACCTAGATGCAGTAATCCTTAAAAACTTAAGAGCTTGAAATAGTATATTTGCCTCAGAAATATATATACGTGTATATATATATATATATATATATATATATATATATACACACATACAGTGTTCCCATAAAATTGTGAACATTTACATTTTTAAACATGTTAACCTGAATGTAATTTGTAAAGAGCTTTTAAAATGAAACTCATTAAAGCTTAGTGAATTGCATTACACAAAGGATTCTTATGTAAGTACCTTTGACTCGAAAGGATGGATCCTAGAGACTAGATGGAACACTGTGCTCAATGGCTAAAATGTCAGGTGTCTATCAGCTGTAAGAAGAAAATTTTCAGTGTCCTTAAAGGACATTCAAATATTATTTCTGGCATTTACATTTGGAAGTTTAAAAACTGCACAAGGATCTTATAAAAACTTTTGCAAAACATATTTTTATTTGTATATGGTTCCAAAAGACAAAACAAATGTTTTATAATTTGTTGCAAACTGGAAACATATAGCAGAGGTTTGAAAGTTCCTGTTGGGTACCTAGTGATGGACGATTGCATAAACCAGAACATAATATATAGGCCTATTTTGACCTTTTCAAGAATAGCCTTGACTTGATGTCATCAACTTGGACCTGCATTATTCTATAGTCATACAGCAGTCTGAGCATCTAGAAATTTTCTTGGCATTTCCGCTTATCAACTTAACTCTCAGTATCCAATCCATTGGCAATACTGGATGTTTTGCTAATATTAGTGTTGGGTTTTTGATGTGACCCAGCACTTCAGTAGCCTACACTTTAAAGATGTCTATCATATCATGTCTTCTGATAATCTTACAGCAGAGTCTTTATTTATATCTAGACATGGACTAGGATCTGGATCTAATTATCTTTAATTTGTTAATGTTTTACCATTTACAAGGCATGTTCACATCCATTACCTTCGAAACAATCATGCCTGATTGGTTGGGCCATAGTTCACCCAAAGTGCCCCAATTAATGGGTGGTATAATTAGGGTAAACCTAGGACTATACCCAGTGCTTATTCACCATTCTATATTTCCTCCCAGTTTAAGAAAACGCAGTGAAATTTAAGGAATGACCCATCTTGTCTGTGTTTAGAAATCTCTTTGTCAAGAGGAAGAAAGACTGAAAAGTCAAGAGCATGACCATGAGGTAGCACCCCCCTGTGGAAACATGAGGAATGGTCACCATCAAATACATATTTCCGGGCCAGGTGCTGTGGCTCACCCCTATAATCCCAGCACTTTGGGAGGCCGAGGCGGGTGGATCACAAGGTCAAGAGATCGAGACCATCCTCCTCAACATAGTGAAACCCCATCTCTACTAAAAATACAAAAATTAGCTGGGCATGGTGGTGCAGCCTGTAGTCCCAACTACTTGGGAGGCTGAGGCAGGAGAATTGCTTGAACCCAGGAGGCAGAGGTTGCAGTGAGCCGAGATCATGCCATTGCACTCCAGCCTGGGTAACAAGAGCAAAACTCCATCTCAAAAAAAAAAAAAAAAAAAAATACACATTTCCTCTGTAAGGAAACAACTTAGTCAGATGTATAAATTCTCATATTGGGGACTATGGAATTAAATATAACCTAAGGAAATCTGCAGTTACATAACATAATTACCTCAAAGACCATCAGTATGACAGATACTAGATCTCAGAGCTATTTTCAGCTAGTATAGACACTTCAATGGTCCCAATGTGAACTTTTAAAACCTGTATCATCTCTTACTCTATAGAAGATACTAAAATTCCATGGGAAAATAAATGTTAATTTTAAAAAATAAATATTAAATTTGGGAGTAAAAGCGGGGAAGTTGTCTTCTAATACAGTAAGGGCTACTTTTAATATTTTTGGATACTTAATTATAGAAATTATAGATTACAAATGTCAGGGATAGCTTACTGTGATGTATACAAGCCCATGTAAATAGTTGTGCTTCTCAAGAGTGAGTTTCTAACATTTACCTTGGTCCTAGCTGTGGAAGGATACTAAAAGGTGATGTTTTCCTGGTCTGTGGCCAGAAAAAATAGAGGAGTTTGGTTTGTTTTCATCTTTTGTTTACCTCTATGGATGATAATAGAGAAGAATGTATTTGAAGTGAAAAAAAATCCCAGACTCCTTCCTGGGAATTAACATGAAACATCCCAAATGCTGCCTCTGCTGAGTTAGATATTATAAAGAAGGTGGCTATGTTTTCCATGAGGTGCTAAGAGCTACTCACAAAGCAGGAGGAATAGTGAGGCAGCATAGAATACACTTGTGCAAAGGAGTGGATGATACAAGAAGAGAGTTAGAAGTTTATAGTGATAAGCTGGCATTTGTGTGTTGCTAATACACAGGGCTGAACCTTCAAGAAAATAAAACTCATTCTGAGAGTTCAGACGATTATATACTCTAAGGCAGAATTATGAACACATTCCATCTCTGTCCCATGTTCTTCTTTTTCTCTATTACCTTTCTTTACTCCACCTTACTTTTCTCATCTATTTTTACATGATCCCTTTCTTTCTTTTAGGACATCTTTTTTCCTTTATTTTTCCTTTCCCCCATGTCACCTTATATTCCCATCCTGTTGTGTTTATCTTTCCCCATTAACTGTCCATGACGTGGAGCTGAAGAGACACACGCACAGTGTTTAACAGCTAAGCTTCTGGAGTCATCCAGAAATCTGGCTCTGCTATGTGACTATGGGTATCTTATTAGGTTGGTGCAAAAGTAATTGTGTTTTTGCCAATTAAAAATTTTAAAATGGATTCCTGAGCAAGGTGACTAAATAAGAACAGCTCCAGTCTGCAGCTCACAGTGAGAACAATGCAGAAGGCAGGTAATTTCTGCATTTTCAACTGAAGTACCCAGTTTATCTCATTGGGACTGGTTATACAGTGGGTGCAGGCCATGGAGGGCAAGCAGAAACAAGGTGGGGCATTGCCTCACCCAGGAAGCACAAGGGGTCAGGGAATTCCCTGCCCTAGCCAAGGGAAGCCGTGAGGGACAGTGCCATGATGGGCAGTGCTATTCAGCCCAGATACTATGCTTTTCCCACAGACCAGGAGATTCCCTCAGGTGCCTACACCACCAGGGCCCTGCCATTTGGGCAGACACTGAACTAGCTGCAGGAATTTTTTTTTCTTACCCCAATGGTTCCTGGAATGCTAGCAAGACAGAACTGTTCACTCCCCTGGAAAGGGGGCTGAAGCCAGGGAGCCAAGTTGTCTTGCTCAGCGGATCCCACCCCCATAGAGCCCAGAAAGCTAGGAACCACTGGCTTAAAATTCTCACTGCCAGCACAGCAGTCTAAAGTCGACCCAGGACACTTGAGATTGGTGGGAGTAGGGGCATCCACCATTACTGAGGCTTGAGTAAGTGGTTTTCCCCTCACAGTGTAAACAAAGCCACCAGGAATTTCAGACTGGGTGGAGCCCACCACAGCTTAGCAAAGCTGCTGTTTGCCAGATTGTTTCTTTCGATTCTTCCACTCTGAATGGAGAATCTCTGAAAGAAAGGCAGCAGCCCTAGTCATGGGCTAATAGATAAAACTCCCATCTTTCTGGGACAGAGCACCTGGGGGAAGGGGCAGCTGTGGGCACAGCTTCAGCAGACTTAAACGTTCCTGCCTGCTGGCTCTGAAGAGAGCAGTGGATCTCCCAGCCCTGTGCTCAAGCTCTGCTAAGGTACAGTCTGCCTCCTCAAGTGGGTCCCTGATCCCCTTGCCTTCTGATGGGGAGACACCTCCCAGCAGGGGTCAACAGACACCTCATACAAGAGAGCTTCAGCTGGCATCTGGCAGGTGCCCCCCTGGAACAAAGCTTCCAGAGGAAGGAAGAGGCAGCAATCTTTGCTGTTCTGTAGCCTCTGCTGGTGATACCCAGGCAAATAGGGTCTGGAGTGGACCCCCAGCAAACTCCAGAAGGGGGGCCTGACTGTTAGAAGAAAACTAATGGAAAGCAATATTATCAGCATTAAGACAAATGACGACCACACAAAAATTCCATCCAAAGGTCACCAATAACAAAGACCAAAGGTAGATAAATCCATGAAGATGAGGAAAAACCAGCACAAAAAGGCCAATAATTCCAAAAACCAGAAGGCCTCTTCTCCTACAAAAGATCACAACTCCTTGCCAGCAAGGAAACAAAACTGGACGGAGAATGAGTTTGAAAAATTGACAGAAGCAGGCTTCAGAAGGTGAGTAGTAACAAACTCCTCTGAGCTAAAGGAGCATGTTCTAACCCAATGCGAAGAGGTTAAGAACCTTGATAAAAGGCTAGAGGAATTGCTAACTAAAATAACAAGTTTAGAGATGATACAAATGACCTAATGGAGCTGAAAAACACAGCACGGGAAGTTTGTGAAGTATACACAAGTATCAATAGCCGAATCCATCAAGTGGAAGAAAGGATATCAGAGATTGAAGATCAACTTAATGAAATAAAGCATGAAGACAAGATTAGAGAAAAAAAGAAAAGGAATGAACAAAGCCTCCAAGAAATATGGGACTATGTGAAAAGACCAAAACTACATTTGATTGGTGTACTTGAAAGTGATGGGGAAAATGGAACCAAGTTGGAAAACACACTTCAGGATATTATCAAGGAGAATTTCCCCAACCTAGCAAGGTGGGCCAACATTCAAATTCAGGAAATACAGAGAACACCACAAAGATACTCCTCGAGAAGAGCAACCCCAAGACACATAATTTTCAAATACACCAAGGTTGAAATGAAGGAAAAAATGTTAAGGGCTGCCAGTGAGAAACGTCAGGTTACCCACAAAGGGAAGCCCATCAGACTCGCAGCAGATCTCTCTGCAGAAACCCTACAAACCAGAAGAGAGCAGGGGCCAATATTCAACATTCTTAAAGAAAAGAATTTTCAACCCAGAATTTCATAACCAGCCAAACTAAGCTTCATAGTGAAGGAGAAATAAAATCCTTTACAGACAAAAAAATGTTGAGAGATTTTGTCACCACCAGGCCTGCCTTACAAGAGCTAGTGAAAGAAGCACTAAATATGGAAAAGAAAAACTGGTACCAGTCACTGCAAAAACAAACCAAAATGAAAAGACCATCGACACTATGAAGAAACTGCATCAACTAATGGGCAAAATAAACAGCTAGCATCATAATGAAAAGATCAAATTCACACATAACAATATTAACCTTAAATGTAAATGAGCTACATGCCCCAATTAAAAGGCACTGACTGGCAAATTGGATAGAGTCAAGACCCATTGGTGTGCTGTATTCAGAAGACCTGTCTCATTTGCAAAGACACACATAGGCTCAAACTAAAGGGATGGAGGAAGAGTTATCAAGCAAATGGAAAGCAAACAAAAGCAGAGGTTGCAATCCTAGTCTCTGATAAAACAGACTTTAAACAAACAAAGATTAAAAAAAAATCATTACCTAATGGTAAAAGGATCACTGCAACAAGAAGAGCTAACTATCCTAAACGTATATGCATCCAATACAGGAGCATCCAGTTTCATAAAGCAAGTTCTTAGAGACCTACAAAGAGACTTAGACTCCCACATAATAATAGTGGGAGACTTTAACACCCCACTGTCAATGTTAGATCAATGAGACAGAAAAGTAACAAGGCTATTCAAGACTTGAATGCAGCTCTGGATCAAGCAGACCTAATAGACATCTACAGAACTCTCCACCCAAATCCACAGAATATACATTTTTCTCAGCACCACATAGCACTTATTCTAAAATTGACCACATAATTGGAAGTAAAACACTCCTCAACAAATGCAAAAGAACAGAAATCATAGCAAACAGTCTCTCAGAGCACAGTGCAATCAAATTAGAACCCAGGATTAAGAAACTCACTCAAAACCACACAACTACCTGGAGACTGAACAACCTGCTCCTGAATGACTACTGGGTAAATAGTGAAATTAAGGCAGAAATAAATAAGTTCTTTGAAACTAATGAGAACAAAGACACAATGTACCATAATCTCTGGGACACAGCTAAAGCAGTGCTTAGAGGGAAATTTATAGCACTAAATGCTCACAGGAGAAAGCGGGAAAGATCTAAAATTGACACCCTAACATCACAATTAAAAGAACTAGAGAAGCAAGAGCAAACAAATTCAAAGCTAGCAGAAGACAAGAAATAACTAAAATCAAAGCAGAACTGAAGAAGATGGAGACGTGAAAAAGCCTTCAAAAAAATTAATCCAGGAGCTGGTTTTTTGAAATGATTAACAAAATAGATAGACTGCTAGCCAGACTAATAAAGAAGAACAGAGAGAAGAATCAAATAGACACAACTAAAAAATGATAAAGGCGATATCACCACTGGTCCCACAGAAATACAAACTACCATCAGAGAATACTATAAACACTTCTACACAAATAAACTAGAAAATCTAGAAGCAATGGATAAATTCCTGGACACATACACCCTCCCAAGACTAAACCAGGAAGAAGTTGAATCCCTGAATAAACCAATAACAGGTTCTGAAATTGTGACAGTAATTAATAGCCTATCCACCAAAAAAAAAGCCCAGGACCAGATGCATTCACAGCCGAATTCTACCAGAGGTACAAAGAGGAGCTGTAGTATTCATTCTGAAACTATTTGAAGCAATAGAAAAAGAATTATCCCTAACTCATTCTATGAGGCCAGCATCAGCCTGATACCAAAACCTGGCAGAGACACAACAAGAAAAGAAAACCTCAGGCCAACATCCCTGATGAACGTCGATGCGAAAATTCTCAATAAAATACTGGCAAACCGAATCCAGCAGCACATTAAAAAGCTTATCTATCACGATCAAGTCAGTATCATTCCTGAGATGCAAGTTTGGTTCAACATATGCAAATCAATAAATGTATTCCATCACATAAACAGAACCAATGACAAAAACCACATGATTATCTCAATAGACGCAGAAGAGGCCTTCGATAAAATTCAACACTCCTTCATGCTAAAAACACTCAATAAATTAGGTATTGATAGAACACATTTCAAAATAATAAGAGCTATTCATGAGAAACCCACAACTAATATCATACTGAATGAGCAAAAGATGGAAGCATTCCTGTTGAAAACTGGCACAAGACATGGATGCCTTCTCTCATCACTCTTATTCAACGTAGTATTGGAAGTTCTGGCCCAGGCAGTCAGGCAACAGAAGGAAATAAAGGGTATTCAGATGGGAAGAGAGGAAGTCAAATTATCTGTTTGCAGAGGACATGATTGTATATTTAAAAAACCCCATCATCTCTGCCCAAAACGTCCTTAAGCTGATAAGCAACTTCAGTAAAGTCTCAGGATACAAAAATCAGTGTGCAAAAATCACACATTCTGTACACCAGTAATAGAGAACCAAATCATGAGTGAATTCCCATTCACAATTGCTACATAGAGAATAAAATACCTAGGAATACTACTAACAAGGGATGTGAAGGACCTCTTCAAAAAGAGCTACAAACCACCGCTCAAGGAAATAAGAGAAGACACAAACAAATCCCATACTCATGAAGAGGAAGAATCAATATTGTGGAAATGACCATACTGCCCAAAGTAATTTATAGATTCAATGCTATTCCCATCAAGCTACCATTGACTTTCTTCACAGAATTGGAAAAAACTACTTTAAATTTCATATGAAACCAAAAAAGATCCTGTATAGCAAAGACAATGCAAAACAAAAAGAACAAATCTGGAGGCATCACACTACCTGACTTCAAACCATACTACTACAAGGCTACAGTAACCAAAACAGCATGGTACTGGCACATGAACAGATATATAGACCAATGGGACAGAACAGAGGTTTCAGAAATAACAGCACACATCTACAACCATGTGATCCTTGACAAAACAAGCAATGGGGAAATGACTCCCTGTTTAATAAATGGTGTTGGGAAAACTGACTAGCCATATGCAGAAAACTGAAACTGGACACCTCCCTTATATAAAAATCAACTCAAGATGGATTATGGATTTAAACGTTAAGACTTAAAACCATAAAAACCCTAGAAGAAAACTTAGGCAATACCATTCAGGACATAGGCATGGGCAAAGACTTCATGACAAAAACACCAAAAGCCAAAATTGACTAATGGGATCTAATTAAACTAAAGAACTTCTGCACAGCAAAAGAAACTATCAATCATCAGAGTGAATAGGCAACCTACAGAAAGGGAGAAGATTTTTGCAGTCTATCCATCTGACAAAGGTCTAATATCTAGATTCTACAAGGAACTTAAATTTACAAGAAAAAAACAACCCCATCAAAAAGGCAGAGGATATGAACAGACCTTTCAAAAGAAGACATTTATGCTGCCAACGAACATATGAAAAAATGCTCATCATCACTGGTTGTTAGAGAAATGCAAATCAAAACCACAGTGAGATACCATCTCATGCCAGTTAAAGTGATGATCATTAAAAGTCAGGAAACAACAGATGCTGGAGAGGATGTGGAGAAATAGGAATGCTTTTAAACTGTTGGTGGAAGTGTAAATTAGTTCAACCGTTATGGAAGATAGTGTGGTGATTCCTCAAGGATCTAGAACTAGAAATACCATTTGATGAGCAATCCCATTACTGGGTATATACCCAAAGAATTATAAATCATTCTGCTATAAGTACACATGTACACAGATTTTTATTGCAGCACTGTTCACAATAGCAAAGACTTGGAACCAACCCAAATGCCCATCTATGTTAGACTTGTTAAAGAAAATGTGGCACATATATACACCGTGGAATACTATGCAGCCATAAAAAATGATGAGTTCATGTCCTTTGCAGGGACATGGATGAAGCTGGAAACCATCATTCTCAGCAAACTAACACAGGAAGAGAAAACCAAACACTGCATGTTCTCACCCACAAGTGGGAGTTGAACAATGAGAACATGTGGGCACAGGGAGGGGAACATTACATACGAGGGCCTGTCGGGGGTGGGGGCAAGGGGAGGGATAGCATCAGGAAAAATGCCTAATGTAGATGACAGGTTGATGGGTGCAGCAAACCACCATGGCACATGTATATCTGTGTAACAAACCTGCACATTCTCCATATGTATCCCAGAACTTATAATAAATAAAAATTCAACAGATATTAAAACCATGCAAAAAAATTTTTAAATGGCAAAATTGCAATGAGTTTTGCACCAGTCTAATATTTAAACCTTTTTGAGCCACATGCTACTCATCTGTAAAATGGGGCTAATAAAATAACCTAATTCACAGTTCCTGAAAAGAAAATGCAGCTGACCCTCAAAGAACATGAGTTTGAATTGCAAGGGTCCACTTATACAAGAATTTTTTTCAACCAAAGGCAGGTAGAAAATACAGAATCCATGGGATATGAAGCCCACATATAGGACGGGCCAACTTTTTGTATACCTGGGTTTCTCAGGGCCAGCTACAGGACTTGCGCACGTTCAGGTTTTGGTATCAGAGGGTGGTCCTGGAACCAATCCCGGGTGTATACCAAGGGACAACCGTATAGTATAATGCCATTTAGCACAGTTCCTGAAACATGCTAGATGCTTAATAAGTGCAGGCTTTTATTTGGGTTTTATTTATACTGGGAAAATAGGGAAGTAATGGAAATAGATTACAAATATACATACAATATTTTAAGTTGCATATATAAATAAAGGAATCACACTGATAGTTAGAGAACAAGAGGAAAAATAAGATAGTTCCAGTGCTGAAGGTGGCACATAAAATGCAGAGCTCAAGTACTAGACAGGGGAAGGTCAAAATGTAGGATCTGTGTGTCCCATAAAGTCAATGAAGGGAAACCCTATCAGATACATGATTCATAATTTTTTCGATATTTCTATATTAAGCCCATTAGTTGCTCAGTATAAGCCCAACTGTTTCCAGTACTAAGACCTCAAAAGTTCTTATTCAAGAGCCTTTGAAAAGTTGACACTGTATAATGTGACAAAATCGCCAGAGTTAAATACAATGCTGTGTTTCATAGAATTCTTTCTTTTAACTTCCCTCAGTAGAGGCTGCTGCTGCAACACCAAAATGCAGTTCCGTCAAAGCAACTCTAGCACTAAATACAGACGATGAAATTTGGAGCCAGACAGACTTGGTTTGAATTGTGTAAAATGCCACTTACTTGCTGGGTGGCCTTGAGCAAGCTATTTGACAGTGCTGGGAGTGTTTCCTGATCTGGAAAAGAGATATTAACCCCTACCTTGCATGGTTACTTTAAAGTTTATTACTCAAGTATGAAAAGCGCCTATCTCAGTGCCAGGCACAGGGACACAATAACTATTGAGGTAACATAGCTATGGGGTTTAAGTATGTTACTCTTAAATGGTTTGGCTAAATCCAAAAATATAATTTAGAAGATCTAAAAAGGAATGTATGTCCTTCAGGCAACCTTCCATAAATACAATTTCTCACAACTGATTTTTGATAGGCACTGGGCAGCAAGCATTCAGCGTTATCCTCTTTTGACAAGTACTTGGAGTGCAAATATTCTGTTGCCAATTAGGGACAGACCATGCTTTAAGCCTCAGCTGAGATGGGAATATAGTTGACAACTCTTTTAAAAGTTGAGAAGTCTAACCAAAACATAAATCTGTAAAATGCCACCTCGCCTCCACATGGACATGGGCTGAGAATGGGACAAGCTTTTTCTCACAAACCTCAAAATTCTATGCCAAAGAGCATGACTGTGATTATTTTAGCCTGCAAAAAATGTTAAAGAAGGTGTTATGAAACTCCCAGTACCATAGGCATAAAGAAGGTCCCATTAGAGCAACCATTGAACAACTAACCTTATAACTTCCTGTGAGTCCTCTGCCAAAACTTGCTCTGCTTTGGTGATAAGATAAATCACCTCTTTACAGAGTGGTTAACTGTAACCAACATGAGTGCTTCAGAGCATCTGCCAAAAAGAATTATTTGGGTTTTAGAATGATTAATCTCAAGCTATTTTTAAATACTGATTAAATAGTCAGATATTTGTTTTTTAAGCTCACACCTATTTTGTGACAATAAAGCCATGACATCAATACGTTAGAAAACACTTTTTCCATTGTTTCTTTTTGCTTTGCATCCAGTTAGTCAAGTGACAAATCATCAAGGTACAAGTTTAAAAGAAGATGTTGCCACATGGTGTAAAGGAGGGTAGAACTCACCCTGTTTCATCTCAGTGAAAATTCTTATCCATCAAGACAACTTTTCCACAAAACCCAACGCAAGATGACACAAAGGACAGGTTCTATAGGATCATTAATCATTAAATGCCCAGAGGACTTCATGCAATTTGTCTGTAATGAATTTCTACCCATTTTGAAAAGTTTCAGAATGAACTATCTGAAAACATATTGTTTGTGGCCAATTTTCCTAAAAACTGCAGGAGTCAATGGTAAAATATTGTGCCTAGAATCCTCCTGCTGCTTAGGTAGAATTTTGGCTTAAGAAGGTTGACTGGTGAATTGTCATGGAGAAAACTCACTCAGAATGTCTAGTGATAAAAAGGTTGATAATTTGGAGAATAAATAATCACCTCTTCTTAGCCGGATAGCTGGACTTATTGTCTACCCTTAGCATTGACATAGAAAAACACTTCTGCAAGGATTGGAAACCACCCTTAAGCAGACATAAAGGCAGGAAATCTATGATGATTGTGTTTATCTCAACCTTTCTGAACAACTGCACTCTGAAGAGTGCTAAGGGAAGGCAATCAGAAACAATGAGTATAAATTTGAAGTAATTAGGCCAGGCATGTTGGCTCACGCCTGTAATCCCAGCACTTTGAGAGGCCGAGGCAGGTGGATCACCTGAGGTCAGGAGTTTGAGACTAGCCTGGCCAAAATGGTGAAACCCCATCTCTACTAAAAATACAAAAAATTAGCCAGGCCTCATGCTGCACGTCTGTAATCCCAGCTCCTCGGGGGAGCTGAGGCGGGAGAATTGCTGGAACCCGGGAGGCAGAGGTTGCAGTGAGCCGAGATCTCACCATTGTACTCCAGCCTGGGTGACAGAGTGAGACTTTATCTCAAATAAATAAATAGGTAAATAAATTTGAAGTAATTTATCTTGATTTATGTAACTGGGGAAGGAAACCAACCAAGTCAACTGAGATCTGGAAATCTATACCCGCACTCACTGCATTTACACCCTAGGAAACTGATACTAAAATAACCCCTTGTTCTAAATTCTAAGACGTAACAGACAAATTCAGTTCCTTCTATGTGGGTTACCTGAATTTTCTAAGACGATGAGAAAAATCAAATTTGGTAAGATCTTGGGTGTTCTCTTTCAAGTTAAATTTTATTCAGTCATTCTGTCTGACCAGTCCTAGTCAAACAGGTAGCAGGAAGGTAAGTCTCACCTTTTCCAGAACACAGATTGGATTAGAGACAGCATTAATTTACCAGGAGGTCATTGAGAAGAAGAAAGAAGACCTCCTTTCATTAAAGTTTCTACCACGTAATTGCAATGTCTTCTCTTACCTGACTGTAGGAGAGAAAGGGTGGTGCCATCACAGCTATGTAGTTGCAGCCTTAACCTACTTTATCTATTTTATAGTCTACTCTCTAGGAAGACTTCAGCGCAGTATGTAAACTTCATAGGACCCGTCAATGGTGTTTGAGAAGAGTGAGAATTTTTAGTCAATACTCATAATGGGTCTCTAAATTAGTTGATCGCCTGAAACACTCAGGGAATAACTAAAAATGCAGATTCCAGGACCCCACTGCCAGAAATTCTAATTAAGTCAGATGGGGGCCAGGAGTGATAGATGAATTTAAAATTTTTCAAAATCTATAAGAATTACATCAAAATGTTTAAATGGCCTTTTTAACTTACTTTTGTATGTGTATGTGTATGTGTGGAAGGCCACATAGGGAATGCTTGCCTTACCCTAAACTCATACTTTCAGACATGTCTGGTTCAATCAGAACTTAGTTTCTTACTATTTCTTGGCTTGCTTTTCCTCTGTGTTAGCATTGACAGGATTTCCCCTAAGTGGCAATAAATACCTTCAAGTTTACATTCTTACAGTGTTTTGTCAGGGGAACAAAGAGAGATTCTCTTTTTTGGTAATTCCAAAGACCCACAGTCGAATCTCACTCTTCTGATTGGCCCATCCTTGAACCGATTACTATAACCAGGAGCAGCCGATACTCTTGCTGACCAGGTCTGGGTCAAATGTCCATCCACGGAAAGCCAGGTGTGGAACCAGCACCACCAGAAACCATCAACTAAACGTGGAGCAGAGTTTCCCCAGGGAAAATCAGAGTGCTGAACAGAACAGGAGATGCCAATCATAGATGGTAGATGGGCCAACAGTTCCTAATAAAGTTCGTAATCATCATATATCTGAACCAACAATTAGATGAGAAGAGGAAATATGTATAAATAAAAATTGATACACTGAACTTTGGTAAAGCACGCTGCCTTCCCCATAGTAACTTACTTGTATTGCAGATTAAGCCTGATTAGTACTACTAGAATATACCTAGAATTGAGGTTGAAGTATAGCAAAAGAAACAATGAAACGATAGCAAAAATCCCTCAGAAACCAGCACTGTACTTATTATAGTAATCAGTGCTTCAGGGCGCTGAGACCCTTGTACTTGTCAAAAAGATGGCGGAGTTTAAAGATTAAGAGGTAGCAAGTTGCCATTCCTTCTATAAGGTAAACCAGACAGTTTGGTTGTTGTTTTTTTTTGTTTGAGAGAGAGTCTCTCTTTGTTGCCAGGCTGGAGTGCAGTGGCACAATCTCGGCTCACTGCAACCTCTGCCTCCTGGGTTCAAACAAGTCTCATGCCTCAGCCTCCGAAGTAGCTGGGATTACAGGCACCACCACACCCAGCTAATTTTTAAATTTTTAGTAGAGATGGGATTTCACCATGTTGGCCAGATGGTCTTGATCCCCTGAACTTATGATACGCCCACTTCTGCCTCCCAAAGTGCTAGGATTACAGGTGTGAGCCACTGCACCCGGCCCAGACACAGTTTAGCTGTGCCAAAGCACTGGGTAAGTCTTGAAGGTGTGAGAAGATAAGAGATTTTCAGCAAGATATAGGGCTTCTCTGTTACAAGTTTTCAGTACCAACTTATCAAGAGCATTTCTTATCTTTGACACCTTTTATCTTTAACACAGTCTTTAAAATGGATCTTAAAATGGGGAAGAAGAAAAAAACAGTTTTTAATGGATAGGGAGACATTTTTAGAGTAGATTAATAAAATAATACCCTTAAATAAGTGTAGTCATTTATATTTAATAATCTTTATATATTTAGAATTTTTTCATACAATCTTGAAGAGAAGCTACAAAAATTGTTTAAAATCCTGTCAAATTTTGCCACCTTATTTTTGGAAATAAGATTGTGAAGTAGAGATTAAAAACGATTGCCATTGCACATGGTAGAAAATGCTTGCCTTACCCTAAACTCAGTTTTTCCATCTGCAATATGGGTATAAAAATAAAAACATATAATTGAAATTGATAAAGGGGAAAAAAGTTAAATGATCCATTGGGGCTTAGTTATAGAAATGCTTAGTTATAATTATTCCTTCATTGTAATAATTTTATTTAATTAAAATTATTTAAATCCAGCTTCATATTTAATTCCTATTTAGGTTTCAGAACAATAAAAATCCTTAAATATATTAACAGTACTATATTAACCCATGGAAAATTATTTCTTAGAAGTGAGATAAACATTAATAGCATTTAATGAATTTTCATAGTATAATTGAATTGATATTTCCATTTTACAGTTGAAGGAGAAGGGCCCATAAATAATTACTTAATATTTATGGACACACACTTCCCATGGGAAGAATAAATAAAAGTACAGATAAATATACATATGATAGAAATTTATATACACATGTTATATCCATATACACAAAGATGTTATATCCACGTACACACTTGGCAAACATATTTATACATACCTATTTTACCTTGAACACTAAAACGTTTCAGCTAATTAAGGGCTCTCATTATCCATAAAATTTCTCAATTAAAAAAAGCTTGCTTGTTTTATGGGAGAAGTCTTAGAAAGCATTATTCAGCCCTTTTTATCTTTTCGTATTTTCCTTTTTAGGCTTTTCTTCCCCATCTGTATGCCAGTTACCCTCTATTTTGCATAAACTAAACATAAAGGAGAGGAAAAGAAAGCTATACAGACAACCCAGAGCATTGCTTGATAGATGGTATGATATGTTTTACTTTTAGGTAGCATATTGCCCTCTCTTTGACACCAACTCCATTCCATTTACCATTGCTGTAATTGGCAATGAGACCAAGACCAAGATGATGTTGAGCCGGTGTTCTTTTCTAACTGGTATTTAAAAGCTGTACACTATTCCGTGCCTCCTCAAGATTTCTCTGAAGCTAGAAAAGAGGAAACACTTTGCTGTCTCTTATTACACTAGTAAACCCTGAATCCAGAGTTGCCACTGAGTGGACGTCTTTATTAGAGCAAGAAACGTGGTGAACACTTCTGGACAGGAGTGTGATCAAACAGATCTGAAAGGCAAAGACATAAATGAAAGAAGTGCAATGTTGCCACAACAGTGAACTAGTGAAAGAAAGGGGAGCTGGAATCTGCCCAGTGTCATGCACTTAGAGAACAAAGCCACACCTGTCTCCCTGGGAGATAGAATAGCTCCAGAGAAGCTGACAGCAGAACAGGGAGGCAGTTTAGATTGCAGCAATTGATAGAGAAATTGGCTGTAGAAACAACGGGAAATCTGCCAGGGCCCACCTGCTTTTCCATGCTTGATACCATATAACTTAGTTATCTTACAAACATGTGTATTAACCTTTATCAGGAAAAAAGTTAAGAAATGTTTTGTAGCAGTATAGGAAGATATAGGATTATCCTAGAATTTTAGAAGTGCTGGCATAAAAACAGTTGGAAGTGGTTTTCAGATGTATTTCACTTGTCCTGCTGTGTTCAGCAGTTTTCATTTCTATTTTCTTGTTGTAATATATTGAGAAAAACAAACCCAGCCAACCTAAGGGAGCTGCTGACTGTTGCTGAACGGAAAAATGAAACAAATCTCTCCTAACATGTATTCCTGCTGTATTTCCCATAGATGAATGTGAGGGTTTTATTTCCTCATAGGTGGTAGTATAGGTAACTTGGTAACAGAGATCACCGAGGAATGCAAATAAAAACCTAAGACTTTAGGCCCAAATTAAAAGAGTTCCTCACCCATGATTACAAAATAAGAAAACATCCTCGTATTTATCCAGTAGTGCTTTCTTCAGGGCTGAGAAGATGACTTTGTATACACTATCCTCATTCTCCTGTGCCAAGATTTGTTTTTGTTTTAACTTTTTTTTTCTTTCTGCATGTTGGGCTAACCTGTCCTTCTTTCCTTTCTATTTCTTTCCATATCTTCTCTGACAGTGCTATCCTTAGCATTTTTTTAAATATTCTCAGCCGTTTATTATTTAGAAAGTAAGGCATTCAAATGAATTTTTTTAACTGATTCTATTTTTCATAGTAATTTAGAACTATAATAGCTGCATAATAGTCTCACCTTATGGCGGTAGCATATTGCCACTTTCCATCAATTATAATTAGCAAAGACTGATGTTGATACTTGCTTTAGCTATTTTGTAGTGGCTTTATTGAAACTTATGTGAACTCAAATGAGGACCAACTGTCCAGAGAATCATCGTGTGGATAGTGTCATCGACTAGCATTTTAAAATATTTTGAAAGTATTGGCAAGATAAACCCAAGATCCCTTACCATTAATTTCTCAGCCTAGTTTCTCTCAGTTATTTGTATTGGAATTTACTTCCACAAAAGTTTAGCACTTTTTATTTTATTTATTTATTTGTGTATTGTGTATTTATTTATTTTTAGCACTTTTTATTTTAAATGAAATATAAAGAGTAAGTGAAATTTTATTTTCCTGAAATATACTTTCTATGTCATAACATTCACCCATCTTGAGTATAGAATTCACTGGTTTTTAGTAAATTTCCAGAGTTGTACAACCATCATCTCAGAGGATCCTTCATGCCTAGTACAGTCCTCCCCATTCCCACCTTCTGCTCCTGGAAACCACTAATGTGTTTTCTGTCTCTAGGGATGTGCCTTTTTTGAGCATTTCATATAAATGGAATCATACACTATGTCCCTTGCATCTCACTTCTTTCACTTAGCGTGGTGATTTTGAGTTCATGATGTACTTTTTTGAGACAGGATCTTGCTCTGTTGCCTAGGCTGGAGTGCAGTGATGTAATTATGGCTCCTTGCAGCCTTGACCTCCAGGCTCAAGTGACTAGCTGGGACTACAGGCATGTGCCACCACTCTCAGCTAATTTTTAAACTTTTTTGTAGAGACAATGTCTCACTATGTTGTCCAGGCTGGTCTTGAACTCCTGGACTCAAGTGATCCATCTGCCTCAGCCTTCCAAAGTACTCGGATTACAGGTATCTTCTTTTTATTGCTTAATAATATTCATTGGATATAGTGATTCTTTGATTATCAATTTATCAGATGATAAACATTCGGCTTGTTTCTATTTAGGGAATAACATGAATAATGCTGCAATGCATATTCATGCATATATCTTTATGTATCTTATGATCTCAGCTCACTGCAACCTCTGCCTCCTGGTCTCGGTTCAACAATTCTTCTACCTCAGCCTCCCAAGTAGCTGGGATTACAGGCATGAGCCACCATGCCCAACTAATTTTTGTATTTTTTAATAGACAGGGTTTTACCATGTTGGCCAATCTGGTCTTGAACTCTTGACCTTGTGATCCACTGGCCTCGGCCTCCCAGAGTGCTGGTATTACAGGCGTGAGCTACTGCACTGGCCATCTTTTCATTTCTTAATGATGTCTTTTGGAGCACAAATGTTTTTAACTTTAATGAGGCCAAATTTTTAAATATATATGAAATATATATACATATGTACACAGACATTTATACATACATAGAGAGAGAGAGAGAGAGAGACAAAGAGAGAATGCTTTTGGTGTTGTATCTGTGAATACCTTGCCTACCCCAAGGCCACAATATTTTCTTCTAGAGGTTTTATGGTTTTAGTTTGAGGATCCATTTGGTATCACCTTTTTTTTTTTTTTAAGAGGCAAGGTCTCACTGTGTTGCTCAGGCTAGAGTACAATGGCTATTCACAGGCTCAATCGCAATGCACTGTAGCCTTGAACTCCTGGGCTCAAGCGATCACCCACCTCAGCCTCCTAAGTAGCTAAGGCTACAAGTGTGCACCTGAATTTTTTGTATATAGTAATTTTATTACTTTTAAAGATGATTTCATTTTACATTATTGTGCTCATTCCTACAAATATACCTGAATTTACCTTTGGAAAAGTTCAGAAGACACGTAGAAGGGTTTTTGTTTTTTATTTTTATTTTTTGGTATCTCTGACCTAATCACAAACAGCACCACCTTCTTTTTAAAATAGCCATCTACTAAGAGCTCATATTTTTCTTTGAGAGGACATTAAATTTCAGAGAGATCTGAAACCTTCCTAAAGCTTGTGAATAATTTAAAAGATTGAGCGAAGTAGTCTTTAGAGTCACTGTCCCAAGAATGATTATCCAAGTAAATTGTCAACAAGAAACTAATGATCATCATGTAAGAGTGTGACATCACATCTGAACCTATGATTAACACCTGCGTAATATCCATCCTTTTTTGTTTAAACAGAATGCAATATTGAATTATTCTGGAAAATTGATCCTAGTAAATCATTGATTTTAAAAACTTCAGAAATTTTGATTAAAAAAGTACTCAAAGAAGTATAAATGTTTCTTGAGAATTGTACATCAGTACCATGCTGCTCAACAAAATATGTCCACTCCTGACAGGTCATTTTTAGAAACGAGGTTTTATGGGCAATCAGCTACAATGAGAAAAAAAATGCCTGAAAGATAAACATCTCGGCATCTCCATGTCAATGAAGTGAAAGCTTTTCTGAAAATGAAATGGCCTTCTTTTAGAACTCTGGAATCCTAAACTACAGACATTTCAGGAACTATTTTGGCTGAAAATGATAGCAGAGATTTTTCCTTTTCATAATTTTTATTACAGTGGAATTGGTTTTGTATTTCTAACAGTTTGACAAGAGCTAATTACAATGCGCTCATCTGTTTTGCGGACTAATTTGAGCCATCGGGCATCAACACCATAGACATGCAGCAGCATTGCAAATGATACGCATGCTTCCCTTGCTCCAAGAATTTGTACTTGCTATAAAAGAAAACAGATTTGGACAGCCCTGAAAAAGTCGGGTTTGGTTTGAAGAAAACATTTCAGAATTACATTAGAGCTGGCCTACAAGTGAACTAAAAATACCTGCTCATCTCAGTGGTCTTGGCCCAGGGCCTTTCCTTTTACTGTAAAAGTCAGGCTGTTTGAACAGTTGGAGTTCGGCTTGCTTGCTGTCTAAACTAGTGTTCTCTGATAACTTCTGTTACCATTGAAACACAAGCCCCATTGCATTTAAGAGAATGTTTAGAGGTGTGGAAAATAGCCAAGAGAAATGTATACTTAGTGCTCAAACCTTTAGGCTTCCCGTGCAGTAACTAGACCACTTAGAGCTGTTAAGAAATGGGAGAAAGACATTCATCAGTAAACATTACGCAGCAAGGGTAAAAGATGGAATGGAGTAAAGAAGGTTGTTAAAATCAGCCTAAGATGATTATTTGAATTGCAAAGAGAAATGTTCAGACATAGCTAGAGCTGCTAAACATAACTCTTGAAGTTTTTCCAGAACAGAGGGATTGGGGGAATGAGACCAGTGAAGGAGAAAATTAGAAAATTATAAGACAGAATGGGAGATGAAGTTTCAGAAGCTGGTAAACGATAGCTGAAATATATGATATTATTAGGTCTTAAATCTATTTATGAGGGTGAAATTTTTAAAACACGCTTCCTGACTTTGGCTCTGTGATTTTAAGATTTAAATGAAGGTATTAAATCCAGTCAAAGAATAATCAACAATAACTGCAAGGTTATATCATGAAGGATCAAAAAGAAAGATCAGAATTCAGTGGCCCAGGGAAGATAGTCATGATAGGTTGGATAAGTCTGAGTGAAATAATTTGAGTGGAAAAAAAGTCAGAATGGTACCAGATATCCCAAAACTTGGCAGAATGCAACATTCTGCACATCAGCTACTATAAAAAAGGAATTACCATAATTGATCATCTGCTTTTTTAAAGGCATTCCTATTCAGTGAGTTAGAGCTGGAGGTGTAAAGACTGAAGGACTAATTTTTAAAGTAACTTGTATCACAGACTTTACTAACATGTGTTTGGCTTGTTAAATAGCTGGGTATCCTATTTTCTGGCACAGTATATAGAACAGAGGGATTTCCCCCCATGAGCAACTGAAGTGCCAGCTGTTGCCCTAAATATTGTACCTGTTCATGATGGAGATAGCTTTAAAGCCAGATTTCAAACATAGGGAAAATTTTACATTTTGTACATCAGCAAACATTGGTATAAGATTTGTGTGTCTAGATACAGCATTTACATACACAAAGGGGAACTGATCAAAAATTGATTTCAAAAATAGGAGTGGTAACATTCAATTTTATAAAAGTTTAAAAGGCAATTGTGTTTAATATGCTTTGATAAATCTTTACCTCACTTCTGGAGCCTTAGAAAATATATAGAAATGGTAAATTTCTATAAAATAAATAAAAGATCACAGTGAATCCAACAATTTTGTTAAATAATAACTTAAAAACTTGAAAGACAGGAAGGAATATCAGATTATGTAATGATTAGACTATCATGAAAAAGGTATCTTCTTCATTGGAGGCGTAAGAAAAAGAAAAACTAAAACACACTGAGAACCAACATTAAGACACTTCTTTTTTTCTTCCTTAGAAAATAATTAAAGCATGGACTATTAGTGAGATAGTCATGGGTCTTTCCAGAAAAAGTTGGATCCTGGGAAATAGGGCACTAGAGAAAGGCAAGCTTCAATGAGCTTAACAGCCTTCACTCATCCTTAAATGTTTCTTCGATGTAGTCCTTGAGCATTTTTTAGGGTGATTGTTACTTGATTCCAGCAACTTCCTCATGGGCCACATAATACCAATTCCTCTCAATTAGTCATTTAAAATAATAAATATGTACTAATCTGTAGTCTGCAAGACTGACTCTGCTTGCAGCCTGATTTTGAATTAGCTGAACTTCTCTGAATTATAAAGCTGTTAAAATTAAAACATCAACTGTGTTGATAGTATGGTAAGCATGACAAACTACAAGGTAATGGACTAATTTCTAATGAAAGGGACCTCTGAGAATCATTCTCCAGGCATCTATAAGCATTTGTCACTTTCATTCTACATCCAAACTTTTACTAACATTAAATTCACAACATTGCCGGGATTTCTTATCAGTTATTCATGTGTAGTTATGTGATGCTCAAGTTGGACATACTCTGGGCTTTACATTTTGGAGTTGTCAGTGTTCTCAAAGCAAAGCCAGAGCCTTTCATCTCTGACTTTGATACAAATGACACAAATTATCAGTACAACTTGTAAGCTGAAAAAAAAAAACATTTAAATAAATAAATAACTTCCCAAGCCTTCTGGCTGGCAGGTTCTATTGATACAGTATCTCCATCAAGGAAAGTAGTATGCATTATGCTATGATTAGTTGATAGCTTCATCTTTGAGGTTGTTTGGGTCCATTTTGTTGTGGCGATTCTTCACTGGGTGCTTTCGTGGCTTGTATTAGCACATCTTCAAATGAGTCCTATCTAGTTGTCACATTTGCTTCTTTAATAGAGTCAAGCTATGTTTTTCAAAAAAGCATTGATGTACTAAGATTGTAGACTCTAAGTTTCAGATAGCAACTTCAAAAACCCAGCATACATTTTCACAATGTAAAGAATTGGAACTTTCTGATGTATATTTGTTAGTCCTAGTAAACCCGAAGAAACATTTTTTTTCAACACCATCAATAAATAAAGTTTCAGTATATATATTGAAGTCACAGCTTGCCAATAAATCAACCAATTTCTCACTTTTTTTCTACTCCTTCCCATATACCTCATCCTGTTACCAGAACAGAGATAGATAGTTCTCTTGACACATTTTGCCTTCTCAATATAAAGGCATTTGGTAGATAGTGCACTTTGATTTTTTTTTCCTCTACATATAAGAAACACACACACATACACACCCCAAAACACAACGGATCAGGTCTTGTCAGTTTGGTATCTGGTTGAAACTAATCAAAAAGAAAGCAGTTTTAATTCTAATTAGGAGAGAGAAGCCACTGTGCATGAGGCTCTTTTGAGCTTTATTAATGCTCCCTGTATCGTTGTGGCATGGTCATAGGAAATAGCAAAATAAGTTGGAAACATCCAGTGGGTCTAAGTTAGTCATCAATTCCCTGCTACCATGTATTTTAGAAGGTTGTCCAAACAAAGCAAAGCCTCTCTTCAAAAGAGCAACACATCATACTTTAAAACCACCTTGAAAAGGTTATTGTTATGCTAGGAATTAATTAGTTTCACTTTGCCTATCTCCTCTTCCTTGTTGAATGGAGGTGGTACAAAAAGCTTTAGTGGAACCAACCAGAAATAAAGACCTTTGAACAGGTGGTGGTGCCATCTGGCTATTTAAATCAAGGCAAAACCACCCCCTTCCCAGAAGACTAGGTTCTGAAGACTCTGATGACGATGTGGTGGAGCCTGACTTAATTTGAATGAGTGTAAATGGGCATAAGGGGTTCACCTCCAGTACTTTAGGCAAATTTTTAAGAAATGTTAAATATTAATAGCAGAATCTAATGCAAATGCTTATAAGGACAGTTTTTTCTTTGCTACTGACTTACTCTAAATCAAGCCATAATTCATGTCATCACATAGGAAATATACCTACCTTTTTCTCTGTATACACTTGTATATATACATATAGTTTCTTATTTTTTAAGTTAATTGTAGAATATTATCTATACGAGAAACAGACAACTTTTCTGAAAGAGGAGTGATTTTAGCTCTTGGGGCAGGAAAATTCTTCATTGGGCAAGACTGTCACACATATTTGAGGGTGATTCATGCTGGCTTCACCCGCCAAATGCAAGTATTTCCCTTCTCCCGCCCTAGTCATTGTGACAACTAAAAACACCCCTGCATATTTCCAAATATGCCCTAGGGAGGAAAGTGGCAGCTCAGCACCAAAATGTTTGAAAATTGACCCTCCTCCTTTTTATACCCCCTTTCTTGTGCCAAAAAGGATTTAACGAGGCAATTGGTGGGATTTATTCACAAACAGTGCTTTCATTGGCTTCTGACTTTCCTACTCTTCAATCAAGTTTTTAATTCAGAAATTTTACCTCTTTGCCAACTCTGATGATGGCTTTTTCAAAAAGAAAAGCAACATATTTTAGGTCCCACTTTACCCAGCTCTCTTCTTTGAGGCCAATCTTATTGGTAGAGGTAAAATAATTTCCTTTTAAGTATTCATTACTATAACTAGTTTTATATATTGATAAACACCTTGAATATTCCCCCTAATCATTGCCTAGTTCCTCAAAAGGCATATCCTATGTATTTATTATATTTCTAATTTGAGGCCTCTCTCACTTCAAGAAACATTCTCATACCAAATGTTCTCTGTTAGGAACCAAAAAAGTCCTTCCAGATTAACTCTTCTAAGCATATACACACTTTTGGCACATTTCTTCATTCTGTTTTTTCTGAAATAGATACTGTCAAATGATGAAATAAACAGGAAAACATTAGGGGGTGAAGGTTGGGCAAAAAATGGGTTAATACTGTGAAGTCCTGAGTGTAAATGTATGTTAAGTTTAAGAAAAAAATGAATTGAAATTAGTAAGGAAAAGGATTTTCTGAAAGGACCGTGAAATAATTAATTGTTTTGTAGGAGATGGCCTTTCCATGTAGGCAGAAATTTTTTTCTTCACTTCTTTCTGAAGAGACAGTCAAATAGAGAATCTCATCTCTTAATTAGAAAGAAAAATACTCATCAAACACATCTCATCACTGGAGAGCTAATGATCCACAGCTGTTAGTCTGAAAGGGCAGGCTTTTTTTCCTGAACAGTAGGAAGTGTTAATCATTTTGGATGAGATTTCTTTTTAAAATATACTGTAGTTTGCAAAAGAATAGGATATTCAATATTCCAACTTAAATGATTTTTTTTGAAGTGGGCTCCCCCAGGGACACTGTCATGTGTCACACTGAGTGATCATTGAATGCAAGCATCTTCCACTGCACTTCAATGAGAGCATCAATTGATGGGATGATGTGAATGGCCCAGTCCTGCCTGAGACTGGTAACCCCAGGCTCAAAGAAATAAAAATCATGCATGTCTTGCACCTCCTAAAAAATGGTGTTGCTCTAAAATCTTAAAATTTGGAATCACTCACTCTACTTTGTACAATATGCCTTGTTTAATGTGACTGAAAAAACCTTGCCCCACCTTTACTTAACTTCTCAGCAGAACAGAATTTTTCTGTTATTTAATCTTTATTTGAAAAGTAGGGCTATTTTTTGTCTATAAAAATGTAATTGGCTAATTCAGTTTCCAATCTTTGCCTTTACAGCCACCTTGCTAACCTCTTCTAAACATTTTGGACAGAAGAAAAGCCCACTTAATAAAAACCTTATGAATAGCCAACTTTTGATATTCAGAGTTTTGCAATATAGTGGGAAAAAGGAAGAATAAAATTGGCTCCACAAACCTCATCTCTGCCATTCATTTCTGGCCTCTTTGCCATACCAAACCTTTACCAGAACACCTAAGAAGTGATATTCCATTTCTTTGTACTGATGAAAAGTAGTTATCCTAGAAGAAGGGGAAAGAGAAGAAAAAGATGTAGAAAATATACAAATTGGATAATTAGTACCTAAATAATTGATACCTTCAAAGCATCAACATTCAGTCTAAGACTCTTTACCTTAGAGTCAGTGGAGTTTTATCGGAACAGCACAGTGGATTAGGAAGGAGAAGACCTGGCTCTGCCACTCAGACTTGTTTTAGACGAGTCTCAAACTCCTGAGACTCAGTTTCTTCCTTTGTAAAAGGAAGTTAACAGTCCCTGCCTTCCAAGCCTACCTCTCAGGACGTTTTCCTTAAAGTTCAGTCTATGCAATGTGATATAAGACTTGTTAGGAGAAATTATGTTATATATATATTTTTGAGACAGGGTCTTGCTCTGTTGCCCAAGTCAGAGTGCAGTGGTGCAATCACGGCTCACTACAGCCCCAACCTCCTGGACTCAGGAGTTCCTCCTGCCTCAGCCTCCTGAGTAGCTGAGATCACAGGCACATGCCACCATGCCTGGCTACATTTGTTTTATTTTTAGTAGAGATGAGGTCTCACTGGGTTACCTAGACTGGTCTCAAACTCCTGGCCTCAAGCAATCCTCCCATGTCAGCCTCCCAAAGTGTTGGGACTACAGTATGAGCCACCATGCCTGGCCTATTTACCTTGCAGTAAATTAAAACTTTTCAAAAAAAAAAACTCATTCTGAATATTTATGGTTAAAATTTAGAGTGTTTTTGAAGTGTGACCCAAATAGATATTTCAAAATTGCATTTTGTGATGTTGATACTAATATTAAAGGCAAGATAATAACTGATTTAGATAAAAGATTTTTGAATTTAAAAATGAAAAAGGACTATGAACAAGAATTGGAATTCATGAAACTGCTAGTTCTGAACAAGCTTTTTTTTTTCCATATATAGGGACATAATAAGATTGTTAAAACATCATTAACATTTTAATACTGAATTGTTTTGAGTTCATAAAATCTGCAGTGTTTTAGCCATTTACTAGTAATAATGAGTTTTTATAAAGATCTAGCTTTGTATTGTTGCAATTGTTAGTAAAACTTCTAACTTCAACCTTTCTATTTAACTCTTGATTTCCCACCAAAAAACTCCATTCCTCCTCAAACGCGGATCACCCCAAAGAACACCACCCATTTTCTACAACTGCTCAAAGAGCAATGATCATATTCACTTATCTTGAAATGTAAGTTTATAAAGTCTGTGTAATTAAAAAAAAATTTTAATATGAAAAATATTACATTAATAGTATAGTACTTTGTGATGAAACATCTTCACATATATCACTTGCTTTTCCACAGTCAACTTTGTGAAATAGGCTGGTTTAACCATCTCTGTTTTATAGGTAAGAGACTAAAGGAAAAGAGAACAATTGACTTGCGCAGGGTTTTATGATGATCGAATAGGAGAAGTTGAACTAAAATCACTTTTTTGGGCTTCTGGTTCAAACTATATTTTACCCTGCCACGTTGTCTCCTTGGAGGGAGAATAATATGTATTAGTGAGCTTTTGCTGTATAACAAACCACCCCACAATTAGTAGCTTCAACCAACTATCATTTATTTAGTGATGATTTTGTTAGCAGTTTAGACTGGGCTTAGCTGGGCTCACTCATGCATCTTTGGTTGGCTTCTGGTCTGTTAGTTGGCTTTGCTTTGGATGCTGTCTGGCTTTCAATTGGGGTGATGGAGGCAACTATGCCCCATGTTTTTTTAAGCCTCTGTTTTCATCATATTTGCTACTCTGTCCTTGACCAAAACAAGTTATATGCCTAATCTCAGTCATTGTGGGAGGGTATTATAAAAGTCATGGATACAGGGAGACAGGGAAAAATTGGGGTCATTACTGTACTCAGTCATCACAAATTAAATATGAAAAACTGAAAGTGGCACTGATTTCATCATCTCTTTTCACTTTAGTTGGCATGGCTTCTTTAGCGTAGCTCTTACACCTGAAACGATCATTAGCTGTGGATTCTAGGGTGGTATATGAAAAGTGATAAGCTGCTAGAAGAGCCAAAAAAAAAATTATATGCAGTTTAAGCCAAGCAGTTCCTGCTTGTCATAATACCTAATGTTTGTTGAGCATCTTATAGGTGTCAAGCATCAGCTTAATTGCTTCTCAAATCTGCAGAATAAATAGTATAATTTTTGCTTCTCAGATGATGAAACTAAGAGAAATCTAGTAACTTGCCCAAGGTCCCAAAGCTAGTGACTAGAGAGTTTGGATGCCTCTAGGCCTGATTCAAATGCCCTTCTCTTTCTACTGTCCCACACTGCATCAGCTCCTTGAGGGATCCCACAGTCCTGGCTAACAGCCCAAGACCAGTTGACAGAGTTTCTAACATGCAGGATACTGAGTAAAACTCTCAATATTCTTTTTCTAATGAAGACACTATGTGTACTTATTACCATTTGACTAATGCCCCCTGAAGATTTTCTGGTATCGAATTCTAATTGTAAATTACAACAGCCATCTAATGATTAAAGGAGAAAGCCACCAAATTCTTGGAATAGTTCTAGTCTCTAATGAGAATGGATAACTAATGTAGGGCTAGATGTTTTGTTTGGAATGGGGCATGTATTCCATGAGAGTAAAATATAGACAGCCTAAGATTCCTTATTAAAAGGAGAGATGGGGGAGACAAGAAGAGATTATGTGACAGAGAGAGAGGAAGAAATACAGAAGGGTTGCTATAGTGATGGAGTTGAAGGAATTAAACACTCTGTAGACATTTGTGAGTGTCCTTATCATGTACTATAACATCAAAAAATTCTAAAATCTGCAGGTCCTCATTCCATGGCCCACAAAGGCAGAAAGCAGTTTCAGAAATGCAGATGTGGACACATGCTAGACATTTTATGGTTTATGCTTGTATTCTGTGAATACGTTAGAGATATTTAAAATTATTTCTTGATTACTTTTTCCATCCCATTTTAATGCATTATTGTATCTCTCTTTTCCCCCATACCTCTGAAAATGTATAATCAGGACCAAGGACAGATCCTGCATTGTCTTGGCCTTCCTTGGGTTTCTTCCAGCTGCCTTCTTTGTCCTGCTGCCCTAGTGGGGCACTAAAGGCCTGGCCTTTTGTGTTAGCTTAGGTTGTTTTTTGTTTGTTTGTTTGTTTGTTTGTTTGTTTGTTTGTTTTGTTTTGTATTTCTGTAGGAAAGAGGAGAGAATCGATCTCTTTCCAAGGAGGAAGGAGAGAAGAGGAATCAGTGTGGATTGAATGAGCTAAAAAGCTCCTTTCTTCCTTCGAGGCCTCTCTCTATTAGAGGAGCCTCACCAACTAATAGGAATTAGAATCATCACTAATACTATATTGAATAAATGATTGGATGTTATACTTTTAAACATCCAGTATTTTGTAACATACATGTTCAATGAATACATTTTTATAGTTAACCTGTATTCATGTTCTTGTCTTTGACCTTTTGAAATCTTCATCAAGGTGCTGAAAAAGAAAAATAAATGCTTTTGTATTTACAGTTTATTCAAAGCTCTCATTTAAAAAAAAAAAAAAGATATTTTCAACAGTAGGAGCTCCTCACTCAATTACTCAAATATTAGATTCTAAAAACCTCAAGAGGAAAGGAGTTGGTTTTTCTATTGCCAGAATTCCTAAAATGAATGCAATTTCTTCCTTTGTCTCGCCTGTGTCTTTCCCCAATCCATGTTCTGGTGCTCATGTTATTAGGACATATAAAAATACCATAGACATTCATGAGAAGTGTGTGCCAGTTCTGAGTGCTATATTTTGAGAAAGTTATTGATGTATTGATTTGGATATGGTAAGGGGAAGCTGACTACAATAAGGAAGTGCCTAGAAACCACACTCTGTAACTGATGCTTGAAGCAAGTGGTGATGTCAAACCTAGAGAAGAAGGCATGAGAGATGTCTTGATTGCTTGCAGGATTGTCACCTAGGAAGTTTTTTCTGTGGATGACAGACCTACAACTGACCTCAATACATGAACATTACAAGGAAATTTATTCTGGATAAGATGAGGACCCTAACACCAATGAGTGGACATTACAAGGGAAAATATATCTGCTCAATAGGTTAAAAAGATTACAATTGGTTGTATTTAGCAATGGGATAATCTGAGTCCCATCCTTGAGGCCAGAACACACTAAGTCAAATAAATGTCCTCAGAAAAGGCAAACATAAAGAAGGTCCAGGAGAAAAGACCATAATATACAAAATAGTTCATGACTGCATAGCCAAATGGAAAGAAAATCTTGTCTAGAAGAAGTACTAAGGTAGGCTTATTTGACAGAGGGAGAAATTTGTTAGTAGCATCCCAGGTTGTAATTCTGCATTTTCCTAAAGTCACTTGGTTTTATATAGTAGATCTATAATAGTTTTGCTAAGACAAATAATTAAATAGAATTCTGTCAAATGATTGGAGAACCCAGTGTCCATTTATCCATTAATTCAGTAAATATTTACTTAATGTGCACTTACTATGCCCCAAGTACTCTTCCACATTCTCGGGATAAAACACGTGAATGAAAACAAAGAGTCTACTTTTAAAGGAACTTACAATCTAGTGACTGCCTCAGTGTTACAAATAAATGTATAAAGAATATGGACTCTAGCCAAAAATGATTTTCCCTTTTTCATATATTGATATCCGTCAGATTTACTTTAATTCACTTTCTTAAAAAAGAATTTTTATAAAAATAAATTTTAGGGAGATCGATCCAAGATGGCCACTTAAGAGGAAGTCGGGATTGCAGCTCCGAGAGAAGGCGCAGAGGGTGAGTGGACGCCGCATTTCCAGACGGACTTTTACTGCCCACAGACCAGGAGATTCACAGCAGGAAAAGCCCCACGGGTCTCCAGCGCCGCTGGTTTGAGCGGAGTGGCCGCTCAGCCTACGCCCTGGAGCGGGGGGGGGGCAGTGGCTTCTTGCGCAGAGCGAGAGAGACAGAGTTCCCTCTGAGCCAGAAAGGGGAGCTGAAGCAGGGAGCCAAGCCAGGAGACCCCTGGGCAAGGGAGTGCCACGAATCTCAGAGCCGCTGCTTCGGCTGACGCAGCGGCACACAGGGCAGCGGATTTTAATTGCGTGGAGAAGCTCCCCGCATTCCCAGCACCGCTGGTTGGCCCGGAGCAGCCGCTCGGCCTGCACGGGGGGCGGGGAGCAGCGGCTCCTTGAACAAAGTGAACGAGACTGTGTCCCCTCTGGGCCAGCAAGGGGAACTGTGGCAAGGAGGCAAGCCAAGAGATTACAGGACAAAGAGGGCCCCTCTAGAAACACGGCTGAACCCGGGACGGTTCAGCTCTGTGGGGGAGGGGCGTCCTCCATCGGGAAACACCCTGCAGTTCCCGGGGAAATTTTCCGTAACCAAGACAACCCGCCACTACAGAGACTCCGTCACTACAGGGGCGGGCCAGCATAGCGGAAGCAGTTCTAACTACACCCACAGGACTGCTGGGAAGCTCACACGGAAGCTGGGCGGAGCCCACAGCAGCTCAGCGAAGCCTCTGCAGGCTGAGTGTGACTAGACTGCCACCTTGTGGGCAGGGAAAACGGTAGCAACACAGCTGAAAAATATAAAGTGCTAAACCCCTGGGCCAGAACACCTGGGGAGAAGAAAAGGGGGTTTATGAGTTCAGCTGCTGCAGACTTAAAATTACCAAAATCAGAAAGACAGCAACTACAAAGTCAATAGGCGGATAAATCCACAAAGATGGGAAGAAACCAGCGCAAAAAGGATGAAAACACCCAAAACCAGAACACCTCTCCCCCTACAAGGCAGCATAACTCCTCACCAGCACGGGAACAAGACTGGACGGAGAATGAGTGTGATGAAATGACAGAATCAGCTTTCAGAAAATGGATAATAAGAAACTTCTGTGAGCTAAAAGAACATGTTCTAACCCAATGCAAAGAAACTAAGAACCTTGAAAAAAGACTTGACGAAATGCTAACGAGAATGGACAACTTAGAGAGGAATATGAATGAATTGATGGAGCTGAAAAACACAACACGAGAACTTCGCGAAGCATGTACAAGTTTCAACAGCAGAATTGACCAAGCAGAAGAAAGGATATCAGAAGTTGAAGATCAACTCAATGAAATAAAACGAGAAGGGAAGATTAGAGAAAACAAGGTAAAAAGGAATGAACAGAGTCAACAAGAAATATGGGACTACGTGAAAAGACCTAATCTACGTGTGATAGGTGTACCTGAATGTGACGAAGAGAATGCATCCAAGCTGGAAAATACTCTTCAGGATATTATCCAGGAAAACTTCCCCAACCTAGCAAGGCAGGCCAAGATTCAAGTCCAAGAAATACAGAGAACACCACAAAGATATTCCTCTAGAAGAGCAACCCCAAGGCACATAATCATCAGATTCACCAGGGTTGAAATGAAGGAGAAAATACTAAGGGCAGCCAGAGAGAAAGGTCGGGTTACCCACAAAGGGAAACCCATCAGACTCACAGCAGATCTCTCAGCAGAAACCCTACAGGCCAGAAGAGAGTGGGGGCCGATATTCAACATCCTTAAAGAAAAGAACTTTCAACCCAGAATTTCATATCCAGCCAAACTAAGCTTCATAAGTGAAGGAAAAATAAAATCCTTTGTGAACAAGCAAGTACTCACAGATTTCATCACCACCAGACCAGCTTTACAAGAGCTCCTGAAGGAGACACTACACATAGAAAAAAACAACCAGCACCAGCCACTCCAAAAACGCACGAAATGGTAAAGAGCAGCAACACAATGAAGAATCTCCATCAACCAATGGGCAAAACAGCCAGCTAGCATCAAAATGACAGGACCAAACTCACACATAACAATATTAACCCTAAATGTAAATGGACTAAATGCCCCAATCAAAAGACACAGACTGGCAAATTGGATAAAAAGCCAAAACCCATCAGTGTGCTGTATCCAGGAAACCCACCTCACATGCAAGGATACACAAAGGCTCAAAATAAAGGGATGGAGGAAGATTTACCAAGCAAATGGAGAGCAAAAAAAAGCAGGAGTTGCAATTCTCATCTCTGATAAAATAGACTTTAAAGCAACAAAGATCAAAAGAGACAAAGAAGGACATTACATAATGGTAAAAGGATCAATGCAACAAGAAGAGCTAACGATCCTAAATATATATGCACCTAATACAGGAGCACCCAGATACATAAGGCAAGTTCTTAAAGACTTACAAAGAGACATAGACTCCCACACATTAATACTGGGAGACTTCAACACACCGTTGTCAATATTAGACAGATCAACGAGACAGAAAATTAATAAGGATATCCAGGACTTGAACTCAGACCTGGAACAAGCAAACCTAATAGATATTTACAGAACTCTCCAGCCCAAATCCAGAGAATATACATTCTTCTCAGCACCACATCACACCTACTCTAAAATTGACCACATAATTGGAAGTAAATCACTCCTCAGCAAATGCAAAAGAACAGAAACCATAACAAACAGTCTCTCAGACCACAGTGCAATCAAGTTAGAACTCAGAATTCAGAAGACAACCCAGAACCGCACATCCTCATGGAAATTGAACAACTTTCTCCTGAATGTTGACTGGATAAACACTGAAATGAAGGCAGAAATAAAGATGTTCTTCGAAACCAACGAGAATGAAGACACCACATACCAGAATCTCTGGGACACATTTAAAGCAGTCTCTAGAGGAAAATATATAGCAATAAGTGCCCACATGAGAAGAAAGGAGAGAACTAAAATTGACACCCTATCATCAAAATTGAAAGAGCTAGAGGAGCAAGATCAAAAAAACTCAAAACCTAGCAGAAGACAAGAAATAACTAAGATCAAAGCAGAAATGAAGGAGATAGAGACACGAAAAACCCTACAAAAAATCAATAAATCCAGGAGCTGGTTTTTTGAAAAGATCAACAAAATAGACAGACCACTAGCCAAACTAATAAAAAAGAAAAGAGAGAATAACCAAATAGATGCAATAAAAAATGATAAAGGGGATATCACCACAGATGCCACAGAAATTCAAACTATCATCAGAGATTATTACAAACAACTCTATGCACATAAATTAGAAAACCTGGAAGAAATGGATAAATTCCTGGACAGTAGTCTCCTCCCATGCCTAAACCAGGAAGAAGTCGAAACCCTGAATAGACCAATAACAAGGTCTGAAGTCGAGGCAGCAATTAAGAGCCTACCACCCAAAAAAAGCCCAGGCCCAGATGGTCTCACAGCCGAATTCTACCAGACATACAAAGAGGAACTGGTACCATTCCTACTGAAACTATTCCAAATAATCCAAAAAGAGGGAATCCTTCCCAAATCATTTTATGAGACCAACATCATCCTAATACCAAAACCCGGCAGAGACTCAACAAGAAAAGAAAACTACAGGCCAATATCCATGATGAACATAGATGCAAAAATCTTCAATAAAATACTGGCAAGCCGATTACAACAGCACATCAAAAAGCTTATCCACCATGATCAAGTAGGATTCATCCCGGGGATGCAAGGCTGGTTCAATATACGCAAGTCTATAAATGTAATTCACCACATAAACAGAACCAAAGACAAAAACCACATGATTATCTCAATTGATGCAGAGAAGGCCTTCGACAAAATTCAACAGCCCTTTATGCTAAAAACCCTCAATAAACTAGGTATCGATGGAACGTATCTCAAAATAATAAAAGCTATTTATGACAAACCGACAGCCAATATCATAATGAATGGGGAAAAACTGGAAGCATTCCCTTTGAAATCCGGCACTAGACAAGGATGCCCTCTCTCACCACTCCTATTCAATATAGTACTGGAAGTTCTAGCCAGAGCAATCAGGCAAGAAAAAGAAATAAAGGGTATTCAATTAGGAAAGGAGGAAGTCAAATTGTCTCTATTTGCAGACGACATGATTGTATATCTAGAAGACCCTATCACCTCAGCCCAAAATCTCCTGAAACTGATAAGCAACTTCAGCAAAGTCTCAGGATACAAAATCAATGTGCAAAAATCACAAGCATTCCTATACACCAATAACAGACTTAAAGAGAGCCAAATCAAGAACGAACTGCCATTCACAATTGCTACAAAGAGAATAAAATACCTAGGAACACAACTAACAAGGAACGTAAAGGACCTCTTCAAGGAGAACTACAAATCACTGCTCAACGAAATAAGAGAGGACACAAACAGATGGAGAAACATTCCATGTTCATGGTTAGGAAGAATTAATATCGTGAAAATGGCCATACTGCCCAAAGTAATTTACAGATTCAACGCTATCCCCATCAAGCTACCAATGACCTTCCTCACAGAACTGGAAAAAATCACCTTAAACTTCATATGGAACCAAAAGAGAGCCCGCATAGCCAAGTCAATTCTAAGCAAAAAGAACAAAGCAGGAGGCATCACACTACCGGACTTCAAACTCTACTACAAGGCTACAGTAATCAAAACAGCATGGTACTGGTACCAAAACAGAGATATAGACCAATGGAACAGAACAGAGACGACGGAGGCGACACAACATATCTACAACCACCTGATCTTTGACAAACCTGAAAAAAACAATCAATGGGGAAAGGATTCCATGTTCAATAAGTGGTGTTGGGAAAACTGGCTAGCCATATGCAGAAAGCAGAAACTGGACCCCTTCCTGACACCTTACACTAAAATTGACTCCAGATGGATTAAAGACTTAAACATAAGACGTAACACCATAAAAACACTAGAAGGAAACCTAGGCAAAACCATTCAGGACATAGGCGTAGGCAAGGACTTTATGACCAAAACACCAAAAGCATTGGCAACAAAAGCCAAAATAGACAAATGGGACCTAATCAAACTCCACAGCTTTTGCACGGCAAAAGAAACAGTCAATAGAGTGAATTGGCAACCAACAGAATGGGAAAAAATTTTTGCAGCCTACCCGTCTGACAAAGGGCTGATATCCAGAATTTACAATGAACTAAAAAAGATTTACAAGAAAAAAACAAACAAGCCCATTCAAAAATGGGCGAAGGATATGAACAGATACTTTACAAAAGAAGACATACATGAGGCCAACAAACATATGAAAAAATGCTCATCATCACTGGTCATTAGAGAAATGCAAATCAAAACTACATTGAGATACCATCTCACGCCAGTTAGAATGGCGATCATTAAAAAATCTGGAGAAAACAGATGCTGGAGAGGATGTGGAGAAATAGGAACACTTTTACACTGTTGGTGGGAGTGTAAATTAGTTCAACCACTGTGGAAAACAGTGTGGCGATTCCTCAAGGACCTAGAAATAGAAATTCCATTTGACCCAGCAATCCCATTACTGGGCATATATCCAAAGGATTATAAATCGTTCTACTATAAGGACACATGCACACGAATGTTCATTGCAGCACAGTTTACAATAGCAAAGACCTGGAACCAGCCCAAATGCCCATCGATGATAGACTGGACAGGAAAAATGTGGCACATATATACCATGGAATATTATGCAGCCATTAAAAAGGAGGAGTTCACATCCTTCGTAGGGACATGGATGAACCTGGAAAACATCATTCTCAGCAAACTGACACAAGAACACAAAATCAAACACCACATGTTCTCACTCATAGGTGGGTGTTGAACAAGGAGAACACATGGACACAGGGAGGGGAGCACTATACACGGGGGTCTGTTGGGGGAGGGGGGATAGTGGGGGGGTGGGGAGTTGGGGAGGGATAGCATGGGGAAAAATGCCAGATATAGGTGAAGGGGAGGGAGGCAGCAAATCATACTGCCAGGTGTGCACCTGTGCAACAACCTTGCATGTTCTTCACATGTACCCCAAAACCCAAAATGCAATAAAAAAAAAAAATAAATAAATAAATAAATTTTAATAATCATAACCATCAATTATTTATGTCATCTTTGTATATTGTATAAATTTCAAAAATTAAATGAAAATATTTTCTTTTTCTGGAAATCTTTCTGCTTTTCTCATGAAATAAAAGATATGGCTCATGTTTCATGTATTACAATATTTGGAACTTTTCTTGTGCAGGAACTTGAAACTATAGTTACCATGTAATTCTGTCCAAAATAATTTCTTGGCTTCCTAAACTATTATTTATGTTTTTTGGTGCCCACTTGGTTATGAGTATAAAAGAATTTGGTAAAATATACAGTATTCAAAATTTAATATCACATTGAAAAAACAGATGGTACAGTAATGTCATGAAGTCATTTTAAATATTAGAGAAATATTAAAGATGATTAGATTTATAGACCTCTGTCAAGATATGAGAACACTAAGGCAAAGTAACTTTGCAAAGCTTGGAACCTTGGTTTCCTGGCCCTGAAACCAGGAGTCTCTCTACCATTTCACACTGTTTAATTTTCTCTGCCATTTAAATAGGCTATAGCCTTCAATGAGATTTATTAAGAAGACTGCAAATGGCCCATGCTGCTGTGCCTAACACGGGTGTCCTTAGGGCACTGCCCCTAACTCTCCTGACCTATCAAATTCAAGATGTTTGTGTTATTCCAACCAGCTGGCTGAAACTCCCAGTTACGCCATGGTTCAGCTAAATCTTAGCAGGGAGAGGGCTTACTAGCTTCCAGTATTATAATCTGCATTAATTACTTGAGGACCTTAATCAATAATTAGTTGACTTTCTGTGTTTTGTAAGATATGAATAACATTTACACAATAATGATTTGAGGTTTTGTTTTTGCACAATTTTACTGGGCACCAAGCAGTATGTTAAATCTTTAACATGTTTTAACTATTTAATTCTCACAGTCCTGAGGTGGATAATCCTATCATCCCCATTTTACCAGAAAAGAAACGAAAGAAGGAATAGATTGCTTAAAAGTTACACGGCCAGTAGTATTAGAGTAAGGAGTGGAACCTAGGTCTTAAATGCCTCCTGACTTAACATTACCTTAATCTGACAGCAAAAGCCACAGACCAGAGAATTTAGATGATCTGTCCAGGATTATAAGTCTGGTGAGGGGTGGGGGTTTATCACACTTATATCTAACTTTGTGTTGCTTTGTAATCTAAGTGTTCTTAGAATGACTCCATCTGCCATCCTGAGTTCTTAATCTAACATTTGTCTTACAATGAAAAAGTTTATATACTTGGAGAAGTAAGTAGTGTTAAAAAAGAATAATACAAATAGGCATTTTAAAATTTGTTTTGACAAAATTTTCTTGTAATAGCTGTTTGATTTCTATGGTAATGCTGAATGTTAAGCCAACAATTTTTTATTCTTGTTGGTAGCAGTGCTTTTTTTCATATTGTGAAAGCTTTGGGCCTCTCTTGTGTAGAGTTGGTATCTTTATCTGCCTGTTAAGCTTGTTATGTTGTATTATCCAAGTGAGATTTTTTTTAAGTCCCTGATATTAAATAGTGATTCATTTTTTATCATTAAGGCATTTAAACCAGGCTATTCCTGACAGTGTAGTGGAGTTCATTTTGCTGCTTTTAAAAAATTGTGTCTAACCTAATAATAATTTCACTGGAGGAGAAAAACTCAAATTTCCTCTTTGATAATGTAATGATATCAACTTTTCCTTCACAGAAATTAAACAGATTAAAAATCTTACCAGTGACTTTCCAAGGGTCAGTTATATTTTTAGAAAAATGCCTAAAAGTTTCCAAGGCTTTGTTTTCAAGATAAATCTTTCTGTTCTGAAGCATTTGGTTTTGTGTTTTTGAAGTGGAGTATAAATAACAGTCCATTTAATGAAATTCAGTGTTGACTCTTCTCTTCTCTCTTCTCTCTCCTCCAGCTATTTCTCTTTGTTGTCTGGAACTTTGAGCTCTACATGATACCACTGGTTTTGTTGTTACTATTGACATGGAACTACTTCTTGATAATATCGGGGAAAGATAACAGGCAACGTGATATAGTAAGTCTCTACTTTCTTACTGGTATGTGTTTTTGTTCTTATTCCGAATCCCTCTGACAAAATCAACATTGAATTTGTCTTTACAAACCAGAAATTCTGTCTATAAATACTCAAGTTTAGAGGAAAGTTTTATCAGATTAAAACTAACAACGCTTTGGTTCTAACACAATAGAAAGTATTCACCTATTTCTAACATTACTCCTCCTGGTAGAAACTAAAACAGGGAGCAACACCAAAGAATGAGCTGTGATTTTCAATCATAAATGAATGTTACTTCAAATAATTGTTTTATTCTTCTTATTTGCTATACCTTAATGAAACCTGATTTAAGATACATTGTAACAAAATTATCGATGATCAAGGTAAGTGAATGTATTTTACTTAAGACAGATAGATTCTTTGTGCTCTGTCATTGGAAGGAATGAAGGATTGATGGTTGTTAGCCTGAAAACGTGTATAAAGTACCTTAATTCAATGAAGGTTTGCTGGACAACAGTAAATATCCTTCCCTGTGTCGGGGTGTATTGAAATACCAGCTTAAGAATGAAGAGATTTCATTTAACCTAGGGAAAGTTACACTGAATCTACCTGTCCTCTTTGGCGTTTTTGAAAGTAGAATGTGTAAGACAACCTTCTCTTTCTGGAAAAGTTTTAGACTAAGAAGCAGAAGCTGGCCATACTATAATCACATTTGTTGTTCTGCCAAGCTTTGTTCCCCGTGGATTGTCTATCACTATGCTCCTAGCAAGCAAACTTCCAAAAGCTTTCCCACATGTAAATAAATGGGGGGAGTGTCTTCTCCAAATATGGTATTTGCAGTTTGATAACTCAACAATAGACAGCTGTTGAGAAGAATTGAAAGGTTGACAAACATGAGAATCTACTTGGTCCTCAGCAGATTACATACTTTTTAAAAAAAATTGCCATTAAGGATCTCTATTTGATTTATGATCTGTGAATTATAATAGACCATAAACCAAATCGATTTTTTGCTAAAAGTTGTGCCAACTACTGTGCCCGTAATGATCCAGAGTTATTTCATCATCAGCTGAAAGGTAGTATATAATACTTTATTATAATAGTAACATCATAAAGGTTGCATACATACCTTCAACGTAAAAGAACTTCCTTTTAAATAACAGAAGCAAAATACACTTCAAATAGCAATGCAAACAAAATATAAAATGCTTCAAAATAATTTCCTTTAGACATGGCAAAGTTGCCAACAACACACCATGTTTACTTCTCTATTATATTTCTGTCTCTCTTACCAGATTATAAATTTGAGGGAAGCGACTCGTTCATCTTTGTATTTGCCACCGTCTGTAGTACCTGCTTTGCAAATTAGATGTGTTCAAATCCTTCTTTGTAAAATATATCAAACCAAACATGAGATTGCTAATAGAGATTTTAATGGTTAGGCAGCATCAATAGACAAGAAGTTATTAGTATTATTGGCAAGGATTTTATGGATATATATTTAAATTGCATACTGAGAGACAAGCCCTAAATGCTATAAGCATTGGTGTCATGGGGACTAATAGGTACTTTTGTCAATTAATTCAGGATGTTTTCTTTAAGAAAATCGAAATCTTTCAGACAATTGCTTTTTTGTCCCATTTACTTCATGAAGATTGTTGAGAGAGAAGAATATCTACTTTTCATTCAGTTGCCTTGAGTCGGATTTGCAAATAAGATTATTTGCAAATAGGAAAAACTGGTAATTTAGTTTTAGCTTCTTAATTCTATAAGTGGGTTTATCTTCAATATTTAGTCATTGGTTTTAGTATTCTTAGTGAAAAATTCTGAAACTGTAGACTTTGCTTGTTGTCTTCTCCAGAATATACCTGGCTTGGCTGGAAACGTCCACTTTCAGAAGAGAAATAGTAATGTATAATGTATCATTTTGTACTTAAAATTCTCCAAGACATTTTACAGACTATTGAAAAATTGTGTATTATAAAATTTTTATAAAATACAGATTCAAAATAGTATTTACCAAATCTTTTCCTTTTAGCACATCTTCTCTAACAGGCTTCTCTTTTAGCCATGGACATTTTCTTCCCCAGCACAACCCACTGTGAAAGATTCTGTAGTCTAACTCTCATGGAATGCCAACTACACTCCATAACTCCCAGTAATTGCCTTTTATTTGCCCAAAACACACAGATCCACATATTCTGTTCTTTCCAGGCACCAGAGCAGCAATCACAACGTTTCATTCAACTTCTTATTCACTGGCTCAGTTAAGGCCTTACGTAACTCTTAAATCCAATTTGTCTAATTATGTGTTTGCTGGCATATCCAGCTGTGCATTTGAACTGGTTGCTCCTTTTGAAAAGAAACCTGGATTATACTTTGCTGGTTATAGAATATATATATATGTATGTATGTATATGTGTGGATACACACACACACATATATATATGAATTTAGGTAAAGTGTTTATAGGGGTTGCCATGCTGTGACTAAGTGACTCTCCTGCATAGTGCATAGCATTGGAAGGATGGTATCTTCCCCTAAGTCCTTATTGATATCCCAAAGGCACCGCAGAATCTTTCAACATATGTGAAAACTTTACAGGATTTCTGAGGCGCATTAAGCATACTGTTGGTTGATTCCAAACCAGGAAACTTTCTGTTTTAGGAAAGAGAGACAGAGAAAGAGAAAGGATTTTCTGCCACCAAACATCAAACCAAAACAAAACAAAAATCTGTACATTCAGCTGACAAAATTTAATTAGGATGAAAACTATAAAAGAAAAATCAAAATGACCTTCAGGTTTGTATAGCAAAGAAAGAAAAGGAAACAAAATTTCTGTGACATAGTAAGTTGAAGAAGAAAAGAAACATTGTGAAAGATGAAAAGTGCATAGAAAGGTAAAATTCTGTCTTCAATGTTGGCTGATAGTTGAGATTAATACCGAATAGGAAAGGGTTTCTTTGTGTGTTTATTGTTTAAGGAGAGTCTTTCCTTTCTTGGAGACCCTTAAGATTACAGGCACTGAACCCCCATACCTTTTCCCCACCATGGTGCCCATTCTAGTTTAATGAGCAAAATCAGATGTAATCCTTGCTGAATAAGTTTTGCAGCATTTAATGAGCTGTGAACCTGTTAAGGACAGAATAAGTAAACAGCCATTCCTGAGGTTAAAGCTGTAAAATCAGAGGGTGCCCATGTGAAAGAGGCGTGGTTAAAAAATGGTATTTCACCTCTGCTGTTTCCTAGTTGGACTTGTTAAAAATAAGCAATCTTAGGTGTCTGAAATACCTAGACTGGGACCATGACATTAAAATTTCTAGCATGAGAATTGTTAGGCTTTTCCGGAGAAAACCATTTAAGACATGCTTCATTCAGAAATGTCCCTGGCATGAAAGGGATATAAAGATAGGAATGTCATCCTTCTCTTGGTTGAGCTGTCACTTCAAAACCTGGGGAAAATTCTCACTGGCATTACCTATTAGGCTTGTACCAACTATGCAAATGACAGTTACTGTAGAGAAAAATTTTGAAAGTGGAAGAGTAGATGCCAGAAAATGGCTTTTACTTTGGATTTTAAAACTACTGAACCATCATTACACCCTGGGCTCTGTGTGAAGTACTTTACATTCATCATGTCATTTAGTCCTCCTCCAAGAGAGAGAAGCTGATTGTGTTAGCCCAGCCAATGGGTTGGATCCTTCTAAGTCAAGTGACCCCCACCCCACGACCAGGTCCCTTCATCAGTTGTAAGCAAGGGAACATGCTCATGTAGACAAACATGGCTGCAAGAGCTCTTTCTTGAGAAAGGAGAATCAAGTCTCAGAGAATGAAGGTAATAGATTGGCCAAGGAAACTAGGCATCTATTGCACACCCTGTAAGTATCATTATTTCTACTGCACATACAGGGAAATAGGGTCAGAAAGATTAAATAACTTACCCAAAGATGCACAGAAAGTGTCAGAGCCAGTATTAGAAAACAGAACAGTCTGTTTCAAGTTTATACTCCGGACCACCAGTAATCACGTTTCCTCTTGGGGCTATGTCCCACCTCTCCCTGGGTGCTGTTACAGCAAGTTTCTCCCACGAATTACAGAAAAGCCAGTAGCACTAACTCTAGCTTTAAGCCAACATATTAATGGAAAGTATTAGTTTTCCCACACCCCTCACCTCATGTCTTCCATACTTCTCATTCAGGGAAATAGAAAGGATATTCATTAAGCAATTTCTATGTATGAGGCATCCTGCTAAGCCTTTAAGAGACATCACCTCCTTTTATTCTTTACAATAATTATATCAAGTAAATAATTCCAAATAGTTTTATACCCGTTTTACAAATAAGAAAGTTCTGTATCAAGGAGGATAAGTAAGGAATTCCCCGGAGCAAACATGATGTGAATCCAGTTGTGCCGTGTTGTAAAGTCTCAGGCTGCATCTATGGTACATGCATGGGCATTCCTTTCCCAAAAGGCTGCTTTCTTAGTGTCCAGGGCCTTGCATAGAATCCTAAGTGTCTCCAAATTCCTTCCTACAAGGTACTCAGTAACCTGACACAAATTGGTGCTGGTCATCTGTTCTATCCCAGGTGCCCCCATTAATTTCAGAAGCATTCATGACCAGGCCTACCTTCCATTCACCCAGATAAGCATGGGAGGAGTCCACCAAAGCTGACTTCTTCATATTTGTGAATAAAGTTTTTGAATTTCTTTGACACAAAAAAATTCTTCAAGCAGTGTTTTCTAATTACACTTTAAAAGAACATTCATTTTTACTGTCATGATATTCCTCCCACACAACAATCTCAGTTATCTAATCAATGGTGGCATTAAAAGACTGAAGAGTGGGGCAGATCAATGAAATCATTCTCTGACTCATAATATGACTGTGACACAAATTGAGACAGAGTCTGCCTTGCTAAAATACTTTAGGAAACACTAAAATGTTAGCTCCTTCTCAAGATAAAGCATTTGTTTCTTCATTTCCCTTTTAGAATAGTACTGAATATTGTTTCCCATTAGATCTGTTCCAAGGAGACCCAGAGCATTTATCTCTACAAATAAAGCTCCTAAGAACAGCACTCTTTGCCATAAGTGCTGTTGATTGAACAGTTTGGAATGGTCCACCAAGGAAACATCTAATTGACTTGAGCTCCTAAAAATCAAGCACATTCATTATTTTGCCATTCAGTGTTCTCCATTCCAAAGAAGTCTGTGGTGGAATATGTGGAATACTGAATAAGTGAAATATTCCTAACAGGATCTAAAGAGGCTGGCCAAAGCCAAGCTGACAGAGGAGCGGACGTCATATGCAAAGCACTTTGAACATACAGTTAGACCCTCTCTACTTCAGTAAGAGTTTTATAATTCACTGAAAGCAGCATAGACCACAAGTTTCCTGTGTTTTCATCTCAGTACCAAAAAAGACCACATATTCAGTACTCTTAGCAGAAGCAACACTGAGTCATACAGCCTGTAAACACATCTAAAAATGGATGATCACTCTTTTCTTCTTGGTGCTTATTTCAACAGCAATTTTCTCAATTTTTTCAGAAGGTCATCAGCTTACAAAAGTCTGAGGAGGACCATGAAAAGAACCAGACCTTTAGTTTTCCAACACCATCACTAGAATAAATAGGTAGAAATCAACAGCCAATCAGATGTTGGTAGAAAGCTTATCCCCTGTGACCCTTCTCAAAGCTGTTCACCAACTGCTTAGCATTGTTAGATAATCACTTGCTGTACAGAGTGTGTCCCAATGTGTTAATAACCATCGTCATCAGGCTTTGGATTTGCACCAATACAATTTCCACATTTTCTTCCCTCATCCAAGTGCCCCCACCACTGTCCCCTCCCTGTCAGTAGATGACCAGGCCTTCTACTTTGCAAATTTCCCCCAAATTCCAGCACCAAAGCCCTATGAATTTGTACCCAAGTTAAGGTTGCCAGATTTAGCAAATAAAAACACAGATGCCCAATTCAATTGAAATTTCAGATAACAGCAGGACATACTTACACTAATATGCTTTTATAATACTGTTATTTATCTGAAATTCCAGTTTCACTGGATGTTCTATATTTACCTGGCAACTCTATCCCAGTTGCACTTGTTATTCTTACCTCCAAACCTGTAGGAAGGTGATAACTCTGAAATAAAGGTATTCCCCAATATCTTCAAGCATGGCATAGAAGACCTCTCAGGAGCAGGCCCCAACTAAACCATAGTTTCAGCTTCATCCCCCCAATATTCCAACAGGATTGTTTATATGCATGGTTTTGTTGTTGTTGTTTTGCTTTTATTTTTTAGAAGTATGCAAATGTTTATTGAGCAAACAGTGGGAGTAGTGGGCTAACAGTGAGGAAACAGAAATGAACCAGACCATGGCCATACTCTTTTGTTATCACTTTCTTCTGGACAACAATTGCTTGCCACTTCAGAGAGCAGAAAACCAAGCCACTTGCAAAGGCTAGCACAGCACAGCTGGATGGGAACCTAGTTCCAGCTGGCTCCCAGGCCTGTGTTCGCTGCTTTACCTCCTATTTACCCAGTCCACAGGCTCAGGGAAGGCAACCCCTTGATCTTCATGACACAACTAGAAAAGAGAAAATAGTGATGCTTCTCCTTTTGGATAGATGGGGAAACTCAGGCCCAGAATAAAGCAGTAACATTCGCAGAGCCAGTACTCACAGAGCATGGGTGGGAATGGCACAGTATGGGACAGACGTGGTGGCCCAGAGAAGGACAGTGCAGGCAGGGTCTGGAACTTGGCAGAGGCCTGTAAATCATATGAGCACTGAGGACAGATGTGCAGCTTAGTGGAAGAGCTTGAAATTCTCACCCCAGGCACCATACATGAAGAGTTTGAGGTCCGAGTGTGATGCATGGTGGCTCTGTAGCCGCAGAGGGCTGGCAAAGACACAGGTGCATTGCTGGTGGCCGTAGCCCCTGCAAGGCTGTGCTCTTATGGGGTGCATCATCCTGGGTTGGTCTTTGGGGCTCCTCCACTGGCATGGCAGACTTGTAGGCAACACAGTTGGCATCGATGAGGAGGTAGCTGTCCAGCCATGAGGGCTATGCCCCACCTAAGAAAGGGGTTGGAAGAGTGGCCTTTCACCTTGGAGAAAAGACCTTCAAAGGTAGTGGGTCTGTGGCTGCTAGAGAGGAAGACTAGGGTGGGGTAGCCCAAGCGGTCGCAGGAGTGTCTGGAGCAGAGTATACTTACAGTTTCCCAAATATTCTATACACTCTCTTTCTTTCTTTCCTTCCTTCCTTCCTTCCTTCCTTCCTTCCTTCCTTCCTTCCTTCCTTCTTTCTTTCTTTCTTTCTTTCTTTCTTTCTTTCTTCTTTTTTGAGATGGAGTCTTGCTCTGTCACCCAGGCTGGAGTGTAGTGGTGCGATCTCAGCTCACTGCAAGCTCTGCCTCCTGAGTTTAAGCGATTATCCTTCCTCAGCCTCCCAAGTAGCTGAGATTACAGGTGCCTTCTGCACCCAGCTAATTTTTGTATTTTTAGTAGAGACAGGGTTTCACCATCTTGGCCAGGCTGGTTGTGAACTCCTGACCTCGTGATCCACCCACCTTAGCCACCAAAGTGCTGGGATTACAGGTGTGAGCCACCATGCCCTGCCTCTATACACTCTTTCTATGCCTTTTCTTAAAAACATACTTACAAATGTAAACATATATTTCTTATCACATATTTTGTTTTTTCATAAATTAGTCACATTTAACCCATTTCAGCTCACCTGTTTTTTATATTCTGCAACATATCTGGAAGTATCCCTCATATTCCTGGAAAACAGTCTACCACGAGTTTTAATTGCTATATAATTTTCACTATATGAATGTGTGTGTGTGTGTGTGTGTGTGTGTATTTTAGAGACAGGGTCTCCCTCTGTCACCCAGGCTGGAGTGCAGTGGTGCCATCATAGCTTACTGCAGCCTCGAACTCCTAGACTCAATCAATTTTCTCATCTCAGCCTCCCGCCTAGCTGGGACTACAGGTACAAGGCATGCACCAGTCTTCTTAAACACCGTTTTCAGAAATGTTGGCTTCAGTTTTTTGTTTGTTTGTTTGTTTGTTTGTTTTTTGTTTTTTGAGACGGAGTCTTGCTCTGTCACCCAGGCTGTAGTGCAGTGGCACGATCTCAGCTCACTGCAAGCCACACCTCCCAGGTTCAAGTGATTCTCCTGCCTCAGCCTTCTGAGTAGCTAGGATTTCAGGTGGCTGCCACCATGCCTGGCTAATTTTTGTGTATATATATATTTTTTGTAGAGATGGAATTCAGCCATGTTGGCCAGGCTGGTCTAGAACTCCTGACCTCAAGTGATTTGCCCACCTCGGCCTCCTAAAGTGCTGGGATTACAGGTGTGAGCCACCACACCCAGCCTGCTTCAAATATTTTTGCCTTCTCAATACCATAAAGAAAATCCTAATGAAATCTCTGGGTCTCTTTCTGGTAATGTGCTTTGGAAAGTCCTTGAAGAATTTCTGGGTGAGAGTATATGCATTTTGAAGGTTTTTGGTAGTTAATATTAATTTGCCACCCATTAAGCCGTTAACATTTTATACAGCTGTGCCTGGGTAACCACTAATTATTATTATCATTTCTTCTGGAGAGCCATCCCTGACACTCACCCGTACTAACAGTCTGACCCTACCAACTCATACTCTAAGAGGTTAAGTGAGCCCTCACCTCTGAGTTCTCATGTCTGTCATAAATTTGTTTCATATAGTTGCTGCCTAGGCATCCATTTTTAGGCCTGACATGAGTTATTTGAAACAGCAGTAGCCGTCCCCTTTGCTAGTTAAAACTTATCCTCTCTGTGTGGTTGTTTATGCTGTAGCCCACTTGCTTCTCATCACATTGGCCCAACACACCCCGCAGCTGCTGACCATGATGAAACCTAATGGTTAACACTAGAGCCAAGTCAACAATTCCCCACGTGTTCTCTTTAAACCAGCCACGGGATCGCATCCACGGACCTTAATAAAGGCATAGTCTGACGGATCCTCTTTTTCTCTTGCGTGCCCCACCCACTGGTTGAGCTCCCTGTTGCCTCCAGCCTTCCCTCGGCCTCCCATTGGCACCCCTAACCTCTCTGGGACCCTCAGTAAGTACTAAATGTCTTGTTTTATGCGTTTTGAGTTCACCTCCTCAGTGTGTCTCGTCTGACTGACACACCTGAACCTTACTCTGCTCTCATCAGAGCACTCCTAGAAAGTGGCTATCTTGACTTATGGTCACTCTCAAGAGACAGACCTCATGACCAAATTAGAAAGAAATTATAGCAATAAAAATCACAGCACTCTCAGTATTTTATCATAGCTGGCTCACCATGGGTCCTCCTCACTGGCCTGTGATTGTTCTAACTGTATTTTCCTTTTGTGTATCTTAACACAGCAAAATGGCTCGGACCATTTCGCTCTGAGTTGTTCAAAAAATGTTTGAATGAAAATATTTTAGTCTGATCTTTCCTTCCAAATAAAAAATTATCTAATTTTTTTTTGAGATGGAGTCTTGCTCTGTTGCCCAAGCTGGAGTGCAGTGGCTCGATCTCGACTCATTGCAACCTCTGCCTCAGCTCAGCCTCCCGAGTAGCTGGGACTACAAGTACCCACCACCATGCCCAGCTAATTTTTGTATTTTTAGTAGAGACAGGGTTTCATCATATTGGCCAGGCTGGTCTCGAACTCCTGACCTTCTGATCCACCCACCTTGGCCTCCCAAAGTGCTGGGATTACAGGTGTGAGCCAATGTGCCTGACCAAAAAAAAAATTATCTAATTTTTATGCATCATTAGTTTCATTCAACAAATATTATTGAACCTTTATAGGTACTAACAGTACTGACTGATTCAAAGATGAAGAAGATACCTTGTCCAGGACAGTTTGTGGTCTAGTGAGAGAAACAATTAAATAGAATACATGAAAATAATAGGTACAGTGATAGAGGTGTGTATACAGCACGCAGAATGTGCAGTCAAAAGGCATTTAGATCCTCCTGCATATGTGTGTGTGCGGCTGCATATATAATGAAACAGGGGGTTAGATATCTACCTGTGGCCACTGTTTGTTCTTCATGCCTCAGTCTGGTCTGTTGCTTTCACCTAGTAACTCCATGTTTGGTTTTATACTTTTTGAGTTTATTGGGTGTTCTTTTACTCAATTCTCAAACTGCAGGCAAACCTAAAATTGAAAAGATTAAATGGTAGAATGGTAGAAAATGAATATTACCAGTACGTGACATGTCAGTTCAAGCAGAGAAAGATGTAAAGGAAACACTTTATTTTTAAAAGTCAATTTACTGAAGATTCTCCTCACTGGAATGCACACTTCTTGCTTTAGATCTATTAGGACTCAGAAGAGAGACTTCCAGTTTAAAGTTAGTGGTAGTTTCCAAAAGGTTGTTTCCAGGAACTCTCATATTTCAGCCCCCACCACCTTCCTGAATTCTTCCCACCTTGCTCAGTTCTCCAGAGATGCATATGAAACTATAATGAGGCAAAGAGGTACTGTCAGTTCTTATAGAGGATTTCTTCCCCAACTCCTTTTCTACCAAATGAATTGTTTTTGGCAACTGTGAAGGAAATCTGAAGTCCCTGCTCCCAAAATAAGTTGATTTTCACTTATTTGAACCCCAGTTAAACCCTGGAGTTCCAGAGAGTCACTGAAAAAACAGCTTCCTAAACCCCTCAAATCCTCCTGTGGATCCAAAGAATTCACCATCTTGATGGTTCTCCAAAGCGTCTACCCATATGTCTGCCAAAGGGTCTTATCATTTCTCTTCTTCCAAATATCTGCCCCCAGGACTTTGTCATTTCTGTAATTGAGATGTAAGACTAGGGAGGAAAAAAGAATACCCACAGTTCTGGTCTGAGGGTGGATGTGTCATCCTACCTATTTCCAGTGATTTTTGGATTGTTCTTTCTAAGTGAATTTGTACTTTCCTCTCGGCAGAGAGCCAACCTCTTGGAAACATCATGGGGAGGAAGGCAGGAAAAGGGACCAACAGACAGACCTTCTGCCTGACTCGTGACCTTATAAGTAGTTTGCATTTCTCGTCTTGATCATTATTCCCTGTGTGGTGGTGGGGGATGGTGCCGGCAGAGAGTTCATATGATATTTGTGGAGAATTATTGTCCTTGGTTCAGAAAGGTGACAAGAAATTATAAGACCTTAATTAACAAACTAAAAGTGGAAACCAAATGATATGTCTTTATCTGCTTGTAGAAAATGTTTATAAATCAGAACTAGTAGGAGTCCAATAACACTGAGGGTTTTGTGTTCATTTTTCAAAGCATTGTATGAGATACCTTTGTCAACAGCATAAACCTTCAAGGCCTTTCTACCCTTGTGTACATAGAACTGAAACAATATGTTTCAGTCACCAAACTAAAATACGCCTTCCAGGACATATTTCGTCATTTGTTACTTACTGAATTTACTTCATTATATAAAAAAAAGAAAACTATTACACACCATCAGTTCTTTAAAAACTAACTGAATGTTCTGGTAGCATTGCTTAAACAAGAGAAAGTCAGTTCTCCTAAATAAAGTTTTCAAATGAGCTATACTCCCATAGGCAACAGCAAAAACACCTTTAAGATAAGCGTTACCACTATATCTTTCCAGTGGCTTGAGGTTAAAAGCCCAAACTTTGAAATTCAGAAAATCTGGGATTAAATTCCAGACCTACTCGTTAGCTATACACCTTTTTTTCATTCTGCTATGCCTCAATTTCCCCATCAATAAAATGGGAACAATATGTACCTTGTTAGAGTCTTCTAAGGATTTAAGAAACAATTAACACAACGTGTTAAACATAAAGTGCTCAATAAATGACACCTGGGAACCTTAACATGTGTAAAACTGCAAGCAAGTGGGAGCTCAGACATTATATGTCACTACCTCTCTTGAAGAATTTCCTTGTAAGTTCTGTTGAAGAGAATGGTTTTTCATGGCCATGAGTCATTTTTCTTGGTTTTAAGCCTTTGGACAAAGATAATAGCATTGCCACAGTAAGATTTCCTGTTTCCATAGTCCCCTTGTGATGTATACAAAAGTCCCACAAAAATAAAAACCGTATTTTTATCAATAAAAGTATATGAAGAAATTTGAGCAAAGCAATCTTCAACAATTTAAAGCGCCTTAGTAACTGATTTTTACAGAGATACCATAAGCATATGCCATTTTACAGGTTATATCCATAGATATTTGAAAGAAACATTTTTCTTGATGATTGTAATACAAATCTCCACTGTGCACAGACAAAGGCAGGCAGTGCCATGAGCAAAGAACAGGGCATTTCACTGAAATCATCATTGAGTCCAAAAGCAAAATCCTCCTTTCTAAAAGCCTCACTCAGGATGTCGGTTAAGAGGAGGGGCAAGGTAAACCTACACCAGCATACCAGGCCTGGAGATGGAGACTAATTTTAATAAATCAGAATGGAACATGAAAATGTCAACTTAATCAAGCATTTAAATTTTATTAATCAAGCCTAATTTTTATGAGTGCAAATAATCACTGAAGCTGGACAAATTTGTTCTCGATTGCATCAGAAACATCATTTTAATATTTAATGGACTGATGAATTTAAATGGAGAATTATCTTTATGAAACATGCTCTTCATAATTTGCCATTAAATGAGAAATAAAAAAAATCAACATAAATCTTACATAAAGGTTATTTAACTAAATGTTGGTACTATAAATATTATAAATGCATTATACACTAATTTAGCAATCACACAGTACACTACATAAAGCAGAAAATGATAAGTAGACCAGGCAGGCTTTTCCTAGGATATAGAGCTCTGTGTTATATTGTGGGAAGCTCATGATATAACGGTTTGGAGGTTTTGTGTGAAGTTTCACGAACATTCTTTTCATTCAGGCTTTTATGCTGCAATTCACCATTCACCACAGACATTCTTTTCAGTCCAAATGTAGGTCTAAACCCACTAGGACTTTCTTTTGTGAGGTGATTATTCTTTATATAAAAAAGATTTAAAAATCATTATTTATAGAAAAGGATATAAGAAAAGAACTGAAGTTTTCTGACATATATATATGATTTTTTTGACATACAAAACATGCTCCATTTTTAAAGTTAAATTTTCTGACATAATGTCCTCAGGCCTCAAAATATTCTAGATGGAAAAGAAAAGAAAAAGCTCAAATTAGTGTCAGAATATTCTCTGCAAATGTACACCCATTCTACTCACCCTCTTTATGACCCACAACAGATTGCTTAAAATAGGGAGTTGCTATAAATTTTTTTTAAGTGAATCAAACCTAACAGATCAGTATGGTCCAAAAGTTTGCTGACATTAATCTCCAAGATAACTTTATTGTTGTTGTTGTTTTCAAAGTCTATTCTTTAAAGATCCCTAATGTTCTCAAAGTGTACCTAAAGTTTACCTGAAGACGAACTTGCCTATTGCAGCTCCCAAAATTATTGATGGAGTTGGAACAAAAGATATTTAGATTACAGGACATGCTACTCTTTAAGTGGTCACAGCAGCTCTGTTTTCTTGCTTTACAGAAAATACTTTAAATAATGTGGACCTTTCTTTCTTTAGACACTTAAAAAAATTGCTAAGATTATTTTCAAAGTTCGAAACATTTAAAATTGTGCCTTTTTGTTACAAAGTTGAGGTTCTGGAATGGAAATTTGGCTCTAAATAGAAAGGCTTAAGGACATAATTTTCTTTTTTATTTGTATACTGTTTATTATTAATGCATAAAAATATTTTGAAAACATTAAATTTTATAAAATAGATTTGTACTGAGTCTAGTTAGCTTTTAATTTTACTTGCAAAGCACATTAAACAACTCAATTTTTTGGCCTTTGGTGTATACTTTATTCCCTTGACAAATAATATATTTTCATAAAAGTATTATTTGAAAAGCACATTCCAGGTTAATAGTTGATCTATTTTTTTCCTTCTCCATCAAATTAATATGCAATATCCTAAAGACACCAAGATTAGAATTTTCCTGCAAGCAAAAAATACAATACATTGCGAAGCCTTTAGATGGAGACAGAGTTCAAATAAACTCTAGAATTCTGTTCACAGTGCTTTGTGTGAGGATAAGAATGAACACTTAGGAATACTGAAAAGGAAATATAAAAAGAAATTTAAGATGCTCATACTGATTACAGAATTTGTTAGTTATTGTTTCGCCTTTCTTAATGGAAGGGTTTTTCTGTATGTTAAGCTGACACTTAAGAAAATAAAAGGTAACATACTCCTGGTCAGTAAAGTAAATTTACTGTTTTTGCACCTTATAGCAAACCAGATTATACAGCAAATACTGCCATTGTTGATGATGCAGAATGCATGCTGTACGTAATCAGTGGCATGCATCAAAAGTCATCTGATGGCCACATTAAAGCCAAATTCCCTATTAAGAATCAGACTAAATTATAACATGGCCCTTCCCAGAATGAGCCAAGGAAATACATTTTGCAAGAAGAATAATTGTATTTGAGTGTCTCTGTAAAAATCAGGAAGTCTTTTAGCAGTAAGTACTAATGTGTTTTTTTTAATCTGCTGCCTTTTGTATTGCAATACATTCAGCCTCCCTGGCAAGCCTATCACACTAATTATTATTACATCTAGTTGTTCAGTTATCTTGATGACTACTGTAGCTGAAATACTCCAAGGTCAAATCCTTAATAGCATGAATCATACTAAGCAGCCATCATATATGCAGTTGCTTTTGAGATGTAGTGGATGAAACAGTACATCCCACACTTGATCGAGTCTTATTATTCTTACGAACATGGAGTGAATTACATATACAGTCTAATTATACCATTTTGCAAAAGTTTCTTTTCAAAAATCTTGTGAGAAGTAGGTGTCCTGTTGTAAAAATGTCTGCACTAGCACACCTATAAAGATCTTAACTGATCACAAAAGTCTTCAGCCTGACCTTCGGTACTTTCAAGTGATTTGAAATCATTTTAGTGATTATATTCATCTTCTCCATAATAGACATTCTGTAATTTCATTTCATACTTACACATGTAATAAATCCATTGGCACAAAAATGCATGTTCTGCTTGGTTTATGTACACACACAATGATATAAATGAACTCCAGACCATGTTGAAGAATACTACTCTCCCCAAATTCTTTCATATCTCTAGGGTAGAAATAGGCATTTAGTTTGTAATGTAGCCAAATATAAGCATCTGTACAAGTTTGGATGGTCTATGAATATGAAACTAAATGTGAAACTTCTTTTGTGTCAGTTTTCTTTAATATTTTAACGTCATGGTTGCACATCTGGACAGCAGTGATTTCTTCTTTAAATGTGTAAATGTGTTGCATTTTTAGAGACCATATTTGAGTAAAGCAATTTGAGTTGTGCAACTACTCATTTTGAACATAGCAAAACATCCATTTAATTCAAAGACTATTTCCAAGTAAAAGAAGTAAACACACAAAAGAAAATGGTTTGTATCAGCATTGGCTTTTGAAAGATTTTGGCTGCAGAGTACTCAATCCTTCCAAGGTTAACATAACCAAGATTCTTTCGGTTCCTTTTTGTTTGAAGGGATTTAAATAAATGGAAGAATTTACTCATGGGAAAAGTATAATATGAAGTGTTTTTAAAATAATTCATGGGCCTTTTAACCCCCTCTTGTCATCCTTGTTTTCAACATGCACCTTAAATTGGTGTTTAAAAGCAATAAGTAGTACCCACTGTCCCATAATGATTTTGGTAATGAAGTTTACCTGAACCCACTTTTCCTCATCCATTCATCATTGGTCTTCTTGTTACTGCATCCTTCTGGTCACTCCCTTATATATTTTTGTTCTGGTAGAATAATACCAAACATGTCACGTTTTTATTCAGATTATCAACATCACTATTAACATTTTCAGTCAAATGATATTTTCCTTGCAAATCAAAAAGTGTTGTGTTTTTTTTGTTGGATTGCAATTAAAAGTCTTGTAATAGTACAAGAGCTCCTCTACAATCGTAAAATATATGGTCTATAGATCCAATGCTGTTTCATTTTGGAAATGTATATTTTAAATGTATAGCCACATATTGTATTTTATGTTAATGAAAAATGTTCAGCAAATATTGAATATGGAGGAAGAAATATGCTTTTAAAAATAATGTTATCTACTTATTCTCTGGCTGCAACCTAGCTGGCATGCTGCATTTGGGGCTGTCTATGTGTGTTTTTTTAAATGTCATCTTTATTAGTATTACATTCAAGGAATAGTACCAAGAATCAGTTTCTTTCAAGACCTTCCTCCAGTGTGTGGCATATAAGTCTGTGACGAGCGACATTACAGAAGGTCATGTCACTTTTAACTGCTTGCATTACATCTTTCTGATTTCCCTAGTGCCCTTCCTTTGTTTGATTAATACTACTTGCTTTCAAGCAAGGTATCAGAAAGCATAATTTGGAAAGCGAATTCTAGAGCCAATCTGAGATATTTCCCCTTAAGAAAAAAGAGAAAAAAACGAACTTCGTGAATGTATCTTTTCTACTACATGAATTTTTCGTCACTCTTCATTTATTCCTTTTCAAGGAAATCCTATGTATAGTCTATGTTATTAAATTATTGCTGACAAGTATTTTAGCAAGTGGACTTTGTATACTTGAAAACAAACTGTGTAGTGCTTATTTGGCTTTATTTGAAGAGGAAAGAGCTAGAATTTGATAGCAGGACTCCTTTCTTTTGTTTTCCTTAGTTAAGTGTTAAACTCCAGCACTCTCATCCTAAATAGCAGGTGTTATTTGATTTCTCTGGGAAGGGTTGCAATTTTGTGCAGTCATTAAATGCACTTCAGTAATATATACAGTTTGTTTTTAAAAGCTCAGTTTGCAGTTTCGATGTTCATTGCAGTTGGCTAGAGCTCATGTCTTAAAGCACAGCTCAGCTTCTCAGACACTCTTGTCCTCAAAGCCATCCATTTCACTGGACCATTAAAGCCTGAAAATTAGTTGTGAAAGCATCATCATTTTAATTTGGAATCTTTATCCACACTTCTACCTGTACCCCCACTGTGTTTCTTGGGGCCAGTGAAAACATGAATCAGAATTTTGTGTCATTAAGAGCACAGAATATTTTGTCCAGGAAAAAATATAGTATTTAACTTCCAAAAATTAATGTTTAAAATATTAAGTTGATGTTATTTTATTTTTATTAATAGCTAACATTTTTGAGTACCTACTTTGATATAGGCACTGTATTAAGAACTTCTATGCATTATCTTATTGGATCCTTAATCAACACTGTGAGATGGGTGCTATTATCATCTCCATTTTTAAGGCACGTTCAGCTTCACCTGAGCAAAAATGTAATAGTGGGTTATGTTCTGAAGCAGCTTAAAGGCATCAATAGGAAACCATCTGTATTATAAATCCTCACTTGTAGATGTTTATGATGTAACTTTAAAAAGGCACTGGAGGAGGGGAAGAGCCCTCACTAGAGCGCTAAAACACGGCAAAAAGGCCTCTCGCTAACACAACACTTTTCTGCCAAATGTAAAAGCAAATGGTTGTATTGGGTGGTTCTGGCTGCACATTTGTGGAGCAATTGTGCGTAGCCAATTACCCACTTGTGCAGGGTAAGAACAGTTTGGGTTTTGCAAATGAAGAGCCTGATTCTGTAGACCTCTTTGAGTCATACTTGAACATAAGATCCACGGCTGATTTGTAAAATGTGTAAATTAAGCTACTGGCTTGTTTATGGTTTAATCTTATTTTGAATTTTTGAAAATTAATTTGAAGATAGTGAAGGTCCTCCAACCTTAATGGTTAAATATTCATGGGTTCTATTTCCAGGCAAATGTTTGAAAGCACTTTGAATATTTGCTTTTATAAATCTGCATCATTGATTAGATATAAGTCCTTCCAGGTGAATAAGTCAGTTCTGTGGGATAAATGATAAGCACTTTACCCAAAAGTGTGTTAAATGATATGAAGAATAGATGATACATTCACATATTCACTCAATCAACAAATATTTCTTGAACACCTATTATGTTCCTGACAATCTTCTAGGCACAGCCCGCTACCATTCTGCCTTCATAGCACCTGAAGTATGATAGTAAGTACTGCAGAGAGGAGGCATATTTTATACAGTCTTAATTATAACAATCTATAATATTGAGTTTATTCATAGGAATAAAAGAATAGTATTCATCTCATTTTCTGTGATATATTTGATATGAATCTGCATGGGTAATTTCAGCAAAAAAAAATACTTCATTTAAATCTAAATTTAAGAGATAATTTTATTAGAGGTACAAAATAATCATCATTTAAGAAAATCTAACAAGGGCTAGGTGAATTCTTCTGATGCAACACATGTACCAATGTAGCTTCTATTCCATCTTAAACATCCCTCACAAATAGCCCAATTTGGAATAGCCTGGCATATGTCACTTCAAATATATATTGTCATTATTGTCTGTATATTTGTGATGTGAATACTTTAAATATGAGTAAATTAAAGGTTAACATGAAAGTTTATCTGATCAACTCTGTTTAAATTTTACTGGATTATAAGCCATTTGAGGGCTGATAGGAGTAAAGAGGAAGTATTTGTGGATTATCTGTGTATTCTCACATTACCTAGCACCATGTGCCTTGGACAAAGGGGTTTATAATACATGCGATGGAGTAGCTGAATATAGTTAGACTGTCAGAAGTCCGTCTTTCTTGTTGAAGCTTCATTGCTTTATATGTCTCCGAAGTCAGTGTAAGCTCCCATCAGATATACAAAACTGCATATTGCGCTACTGTGATTCTTTTCAAATGCTGAATGTCCAGATGAAAGACCTCAAAATCCTATCATTTAACAGAAAATTTAAAGCATGACATTAAATGAGGAACATTCTCACAGGTTGTCAGATGCTTTCATTATATATTCATTCATGAGACCTAGAGGTTTGTGTTTGGGTTATGCTGTTAAATCAGTTAATGCTTTTAGAATATTTGAGAAAAATAATTAGGAATAACAGAATTCTGATATGTTATCTCAGTTTATGTCACTTTTCATAGTACAATCTTGGATATTAAAGTGTTCACTCATAGAATGTTCCTGTTTGTATCAGGAAAAGAAAAACCCACAGGAAAGGTGGGCTAGATGTCTCTGTCCTCTAAAGTTATGAGCTTTGGGAGAAAAGTTTTAAAATATTTGATGACCATGATTCTGTTGAGTCTATTCAGAGATACAGGATCAGAAAAAAAAAACACCACAGAAATTTAAAAATCATATCAAATGTCATAAACACAATAAGTTGGGTCTTACCTGAATAATAACACTTCTTCCAAGGTTTCTTAAATTGTAAGTTTCCATGGAGTGCATATGTGTATGTTTGTGAAGTGTGTAAAACCATTTTTAAAAATCTGAAATGGAGTGAAGTCCCATTCTGAATGCCTACAGTTATATGATGATCAAGGCAAAGGGAAGTTATTTGGCAAATCTTTTGGCAAAATTTATTCCATTCTGCTGAGGTAGGCTAAATAGCCATTAAAAAATACATGTGTGCATATCCACCTACGTGGGTTATACACACACTATACTTATGTAATTATAGATTATTTTTAATTTTCATTTAACAGTATACATTCTCATAATTCTTATGTATAATCACAGAGAATTAAAATGAGAGTTTTGGGTAGTCCACAACATCAAAAACTAAGAGAGGCAAGACTTGACATTTATACATAGGAATTAAAATTTGAGCCATAAAATATATTGTTAGTTTTATGCCATAGACCACCAGCATGAATCAATTAACATACATGGTTTTTTAATCTTAGAGTTTGGTGAAAAGTAAATTAGAAATAGCAGAGCTGTTTCATGCTTAGTTATCTAGTTCTAAATTTAAAGTGCCTGATTAATACAGACAGCAGAATTGGTGGAAGGGAAATTTTCTGATTTAAAGCATCCCCCAAATTAATGTTGGTTTACCTTATGCATATTTCAAATTCTTTAAGTTGTCACAAAACATTTCACATAAATCTGGTTTCCCTAAATGGGATTCAGTTCCCTGGTTTTAACCAATTAAAGGCAGAGCATTTTCCTAATAACTATCTCTAGATCAAATATTCTCTCAGTGTGCCTGTTTCAAATGTTAATAAAGTTTTCATTTCCAAAAGGTTCAAAATGACAGAACAAAATTCTCTCCTTTAAAAGCACAAAAAACGACTTCTGTTTCTGTCTGCAGGTAGTGGAGGACATGCTAGAGGACGAGGAAGAAGAAGATGACAAAGATGACAAGGTAATTATCTTTCCCAGCACTTGGGTACCTGGGGATGGGGAAATGTAGACATGACACTGTTTTCACAGACAGTTAAAAAAGGAGTTGAAGTGTTTGAGTCCAGAAAATTGGACAGTGCTGTTTATCATCCTAACAATGCCACTGCATGTTGCAAAGAGGGAGAGAAGGCTATAAATCCTCTTCGCTTTTGTCCAGAGCTGGGTCAAATATTTTTCTGCCAGGAACAAAAAAAATAATAATAATTCAGCTTGTCTGGAACTTGATAGCTCTCGTGAAGATAACAGCAGTGACGACTGTTTTTGAAGGGCAAAAATTTGTCCTATCTTGAGTATTACAAATCGGGCTTTGCTTTGGGGGAAGAGGAGAGTGAAAAAATATCAGCCTGCATGAGTTGAACATGGATATTGTCATCTGTAATTTTTGAACAATTGCTCAGCAAAAGGACATGAATGTGCAGAGTGCTCCAGAGGACATTTAAATAACCCCAGTGAGCACTGCCTTTGCCTAGGTTTGGAATGTCCCCGTGGTTTCTGCATCAGGAAAGCCCATTCAGACAGGCTTACATTCATTCGCTGGTTGGTTTGGGGATGGTGACCACAGTAAATAACAGCCAGTTTCTGGGACTGCTTGGATTGGTTGTCCCCTAGGGAGAGGGGACAACTGGAGGTAGGAATTAGAATGACCTTGCACCACTGCAGCAGTGGCTGGTGTTAGAACTGCTGCTTTCTATGGCAAAGAGGATAGTGATGCTGTTCTATTTCCAGACCTAAAATCTAAAAAGTCCTAGGGTGAGATTGGGAGGTGGGGGAGAGAAAATCGTTAGTTATTTCCACATCGTTTGACATGTAAAACCAGATTTTTGACCTTCACCAGAATCTGACTTACGTTATAGTAAAGCAGTGAAATTTTTTTGAAGAAAGGAGGAAAACAGTATATTTTAATTTATGTCCTTGACCGTTGATTCCAATAAAGATGTACAGTTATATCCCAGTGTAAGAATTTGTGAGCCACCAACGGCTGTGTCTCCAAAAATAAAGTAATTTGTATGTTGGAAGCATGCATTAGAAATGTCAAAAAAACATTCAGTGGTTAACTCTCCTATGATTTTTTTCCTAATAGTCAGTGATCGAAGGAAAACGGAAACACACCCCCCCGACACACACACACACACACACACACACACACACACACACACACTTTCTCCCTTCTAATGCTATTTCAAACATTTTTAAATCAACAGCGCTTTTATATGAAATTTTTCTTTTGTATATCATTTAGTCATTAACAACATCATCAAATATTAACAAAATCTCCTTCCTGCAAAAACACATATGTGCTTGTTTTTAATGTTAAATAACAGGAGCATACACTTCTGGCAATAAATGGTATGATTTATTGCTAAGGTCAGTTGTGGAGCTGTAGAGAGCTTGTATTTTAACTCAACATGCCAGCTCTGAATCATCATTTCTCTGCTGATAAACACTGAGCTGCCATCCATTTATGGTCATTTTCTCTTGCTTGTTGCTGCTTTATTATTAAAGCCACTATAAAGATCCAGCCCAGCAGCAGGCGTTTCCCCAGAAATGTTAATAAATGGAAGCCTTAGTAAAGTCTAGTACTTAATGTCCCTGCTTGAAGTCAACCTATATGTTTTTAGCCAATTTGTTGATATTCTATACTTCTAATCTCTCCCCTTTTTATGGCCATTTTTAATGGAGAGGATGTTAGGTATGGGAAATAGACACACCTGGTTAACCAGCTCACCAAAACATAGATGTCAAGTGGAACATGCCAGAGGGAAACACCACCAAATCTCTGGAGTAACATCTATTGTAATCTAGTGTTTGGTAGTCGGAAATTGACACCCTGCTTCTAACACATTTTCCGATCTAGTTACCAAAGTTGATTGAAAGTGAGTGCTTAAATTACAGTGTGAATTCAACTGTATTCTTCTGTACAGGATGCCGACAAGCTGTGTGTTTTCCATGTGAAAGGATTGTGAGCTAATTTTCATAAATCCAACCCTTTTATTTGAGTGATAAAAAGGAGGTTTTTCTTTTTCACTCATAATGCAATTGATAGCATAAAAATTATATCTGAATGAAATCTCAAATGTAATAATTTACAATAGACTTTTAAGTGCTTGCATAATGGAGGGAAGAATCTTAGAGTGGACATCTTGAAATATAGTTTTTCCTATTAGAAATGGAAATATGAAAGGATTCTGCAAGGTTCCATTTACCATCTTCCATCTCGACTGGCTCTCACAGCGGTAAATGTTCAGTCTTGGCTATCAGTGTGTCTGAGTGGGAGAAGGGTAATTTCCTACTCTAAAAAATTCGTTGGTTCCTCTATTTAAAGTTTGTGTATAGAGTCATGGGTAATGGAATTTCATGAGAAAACAAATGTGTTCTTTGCCATACGAGCAGGTACTGACCTCTAGCTCTCATTATTTCTGTTTTCTCATATGGTATAATAAGTAAGGTCAGGTCAGTGGGTCCTCTTATAGGATAAAAGTAAAAAAGATTAATAAATGTGCCAAAGCCTCACTTTAATTGAACCTGAAGCATATGTTGGAAGTATGTAAAATATGTCCCAGATGTTTCACCAGGGCTAGTGTCTTGGCTTTCCCTGATCACCACAAGGCAGCTATTAGTCCTATAACCTTTGGACTTGGGGGTAAATGGGGTATTACGTGGCACAGAATGAGAGCACCTGTTTTCCATTCCACCAAGACCCCTGACAGGCTTTCCCTAAGCCTATCCACATGTTTTCACTTAGCAGATTGTTGGGCGATTATGAAAAGTGTCTTTCTTTAGAGCCAGCATTGATATTAGTCACTCACAATGAAAGGGCAAGTCATTGGCTACTTGACAAGGTCCGTGTGGGCATAAAGTGAAATCTTTTATTTCATTTGAGCTTAGGGTGTTTTCCCTTAGCATAATTGTTTACATGACAAAGACACAGGTATAAGAAGTCGAAGCAGACAAAATTATAATTACTTAATATAATAGCTTTGTAATACCTTTTCTTTAGCACTGATTCTAGTCACCTGGGAAGACTTTGGATAAAGTTGGTAAAAGCTAAGTCATGATTTACCTGGTTTCCCATAATTTGCAGTTCTTCTAGATTATGGCTTTTAAATATTTTTTTCTTGAGTTCTTTCTTTTTATTTAAAGAGCTAATCATTATTCAGGTGAGGGTTTGTGATCCACAGACTTACCCTTCATTCTCAAACCCATTGTTCACATTTGCTTAAATCTAAAATTAGGTGGCCTCTCTTTTAATCCAATTCCATGGTTTTCACAAAGACAGAGAAAGGTTTTATATGGAGACTCTTAGTTATGAATCATTGACTTGTTAATATTTTCACTTAGCTTGCATTATGTAGTAGCACTATGTTAAGCTGTGCTGGAGATGACATTTTTCCTGAATTAAATGTTAGAAAGACATCATACTGCGTTCTCAATTCCCTTTGTTGTAGAGCATTCTCTGAACCATCAACCACAAAGTCACAGTTTGATCTGATTTTTTGACCTGACACCAAATCCTGCCTTTGTGGTTAATAGAATATCTTAGCAAATGCTTAGCTAAATTACCTAGGTGGAGCTATCAACAAGCCATATAACAGTGTTTTTCACCATGTTATAGATAATAATACAGTGGTCAGTCTGCATAATCTAGACATCTAATTAATGAAGATCAGCTTTCCTTTTGTAGTTTAAAAAGTTTAGGCATGCTTCCCATGGTGCATCCTACCCTTGTAATAAGATCCAGCTGCTATATCAGGAAGCAGAAGATAAAATGCAGGTTTTCCTCAGAAAAAGCATGGATTCAAATGCATGGCATTCTAGTAATGTTTATTGATAAAAGATATTAAAATGTTCAGCCATTTATGCTTACATTGCTTCTCCTTCTTCAACCATTATGTCAAGGTTACTGTGTTTCAAGAGTACTAGATGTAACAAATGAAACATATCTGAGTTAGTTCAAAATAAACAGATTCTTTGCTTTAATTTTTGAAATCTGTGTTTTCTGGTTCGAATCTCCAGCCCTAAAACATGTATATAATAAAGCCAAGATTCGGGCATCTCTGGCATCTCAAATCAACTATGAGAGGTTGGGGGGAAGATAAGTGATGTGATATGAGAGAAGATTTTAATCTGACAAAATGGCATTTTCTAGTTATAGTCAATGAAATAACTTCACAGTGGGGAAAAAGATTAAGGCTTTGGAGAAAGGCAAGAAGAAAGGAGGCACAAGGAAAATACTTCTTTTTAAAAATTCCTAAGCCACGTTTAACTGGAATAGCATTGTTTTCATTTATTTGCTTGCTGTTGCTGCATTTGCCACACATGTAGAGGCTCGAAACAACACTCACTGTTTAGCTCTCAGTTCAGTAGATCAGAAGTCCAGCACAGCTCAGTTGGGTTCTCTGCTCAGGGTGTGACACTCAAGGTATCAGTCAGGCTGAGTTCTCACCTGAAGGCTTTGGATAAGGACCCACTTCCAAACTCATTCAGGTTATTGATAGAATTCAGATCTTTATAGTTGGAGGACTGAAATCCTTGGTTTCTTGCTGGCTTTCTGATACTAGTTGCTATTTTCCATGGCTTCCTCCATCCCTAAATCTATCAATGGAGAATCTCTGTTGGGTTGAGTCACTCCCATACCTCAAATCTCTTCAGGAAGAGACAAGTTCCTTTTAAGGGCTCACCTGATTAGGCCAGGCCCACCAAAGATAATCTCCTTTTCTTAAAGGCAATTGTGCCATAAGGCAATTGAACATAATCTAGTCATGGGACCACCTATTTCATCTGATATGATTTGGCTGTGTCCCCACCCAAATCTTATCTTAAATTGTAGCTCCCATATTTTCCACGTGTCATGGGAGGGACCTGGTGGAAGATAATTGAATCATGGGGTGGGTTTTTCCTGTGCTGTTCTCGTGATTGTGAATAAATCTTATGAGATCTGATAGTTTTAAAATGGGGAGGTCCGCTGCACACACTGGCTCTTGCCTGCCACCATGTAAGATGTGACTTTATTCCTCCTTGCCTTTTGCCATGATTGTGAGGTCTCCCCAGCCATGTGGAATTGTGGGTCAAACCTTTCCTTCATAAATTACTCAGTCTTGGGTAAACTTTATTAGCAGTGTGAGAACAGACTAATATACCATCATATTACAAAACCTACTCGCACACTCAAGGGGAGGAGACTATCATGATATATCTACTGAAAGGTGTGAATCTTGGCAGCTGTCTTAGAATTCTGCCTGTTAAAACCACCTAGACCCACTCATGCTCTAGAAAAAAATTGGAGCAATCCTTGTGCTCTTGGATGTATTTATTGCAAGACTATAACCCAACTATGTTACAATAAACAAATGAAGAAAACCTGCTTCCTGAGTCATATTCTTTCAAAGATTATAGGAACGTCTCATACCTAGGCTATAAACTGAAGTATATTTTACATTGATAATATAATATATTCCATTTGCTGATTATCTAATTCTGATCTGGGATGAGGGATGGTTGAACAGGCAAGAGCTATTTCTTTCTCCTTGTTTTCTCCTACTAGGAAGAGGATCAAATAATAATAAGATTAATAAAAAATCAGGGAAGGATCCATTTTTCCTTTGGGAAACCTATTGGTGCTTAGACACCCATTGAGCTGAGAGCCCACTCACCTTGAGTTCGTAGAAATACTGTCTACTTCATCTAGAACGATAGCAGCGTTACAACTGGAGGGTACCCAAGAAATAACCTAGTTCAACTCCCTTAATTTAAAGTGAGGAGACTGTGGTTCAGCCAAACTTAAGTGAATTGCGGAAGGATATAGACAAGTAGAAGAGCCAGACCTGATGCTCAGCTTTTCTGATTCCAAATTTCTCATCCTTACCCTTCCTTAAGACTAGCTTTCTTGGGGGAAGGGGGATTGTCAAAGTACAGATGCAGATTGCCTCAGACATGATCTTTAAGTCTTTAGGGTTGTTTAATAAGGGAATATACCTTTCACTCCAGCTAGAGGCTGTTAATTTCTAGGTTTCTACTTCTCTTCACTATTTTCCTACACATCCAGTCCTTTCCTACCATTCCAACTAAGGGAGTGTGTAGTAGGCAGAATAATATCAAAAATGCCCATGCTTAATCCCTGGAACCTATGGAGATGTCATGCTACATAACAAAGAGGAAGTAAAGTAGCAGATAGGATGAAGGTTGCTAATCATCCAACCTAAAATATGGAGATTGTCCTGGTTTGTCTGATTGGGCTTAATATAATCACAAGTAGAGAGGCCATCAGAGCAGATGGCAGCTGGCAGCTGCATGTGAAGCCATGGCCGAGATCAAGCCTCAGGACCTTCATGGCAAGAAGGAAGAGCTGCTGAGACAGCTGGACCACCTAAAGGTAGAACTCTCCCAGCTGCACATTGACAGCATGACAGGTGGTACGGGGTTCACAATCCACCCCCCTTGTTCTCACTGTCTTTACCAGACTCAGAAAGAGAACCACAGGATGGTCTACAAGGGCAAGAAGTACAAGCTCTTAGTTCTGCAGCCCAAGAAAGCATGTGCCTGAAACGCAGGCTCACCAAGTGTGAGAAGGACCTAAAGACCAAGAAATACCCAAGAATGAACAGTGGGTAACCACTGGAAAAGTACAGGCTGCACGGCATCAGTAAAACACAGACTAACTGGTAGAGGTTGGGGACTGCTGATGCTGGCTTTGAAGATGGAGGAAGGGAGCCGCAAGCTAAGAAAATGTGTCTAGAAGCTAGAAAGGGCAAGGAAAAGGATTCTCCCCTAGAACCTGCAACAAGAAATGTAGCCCTGCCCACATCTTGATTTTTAGCCCAGTGAGACCAATTTCAGACTTCTGACCATTCTTACGGAATGGTAAAATAATACATTTGTGATTTCTAAGATAATACATTTGTGGTTTACAGTAACACGTTACATCAGCAATAGGAAATTAATACAGCTAACTTCCAACTGCGTTTCCTATACTTCTCCAAAAAATACTATATTTTAAAGCACTAGATCTGAGCTCCTCATTTGTCCTTATTAACTTCATCCTACTGTTCTGTATAAATACAGCTACATGATTTCCATTCAATATGAACACTGAAAGCAGTAGCTAACAAAGCAAATATTTTTATCCAAATTTCTTAATTTTGATTTTAGAAAAGCTTGTTCAAAAATGAGAGTGGGTTATTGCCCATCTGTAATGCAGTCATATACTTTCCAGTTTAGGAGTCTGTAGTATTATTTTTATTTTTATTTATTTTTTTGAGACAGAGTCTCACTCTGTCACCTGGGCTGGAATGCAGTGGTGCGATCTCGGCTCAATGCAACCTCTACCTCCTGGGTTCAAGCGATTCTCCTGCCTCAGCCTCCTGAGTAGCTGGGATTACAGGCACCTGCCACTACGCCCAGCTAATTTTTTGTATTTTTAGTAGAGATGGGTTTTCCCCATGTTGGCCAGGCTGGTCTTGAACTCCTGGCATCATGACTCACCTGCCTCAGCCTCCCAAAGTGCTGAGATTACAGGCGTGAGCCACCTCGCCCAGCCAGGAATCTGTATTATTAATTGGCAAATAGAGCAGCAAGTCCTGGTCTATTTCATTTTTCAGCTGAAGAATTTTACTTCTTCACAACATTCATTCCATTCCTTAAAATGTTTTACCCTTCAAAGGTCAGTAAGTTTCATTCTTAAGTCACAGACCCTGAGAATCTGAAGAAAGATTTACACTTTCTCCCAGAAGAGGACACAAAAACATGCACACACACATATATACGAGTATCTTTACAAAGTCATCCTTGTTGCTCTCGGCACCATTCTGTTGAACTTAATGCCTGTTTCCTCAAACACCTGAGATAAACACAAATTTTACAGGTAAAAATAATGTTTAATTCAATTCAAAAGCAAGCTTCTATAAGAAGGGTGGTGTTTGGCTTGATTGTGAGATTATGGAGTAGTTTGGATGCAGTAATGGGCTTGTTATCTTTGACATCCATTTGACTGTGGCTTTTCAGTTTCACGGCAATAAGTGCTGGAAACACTGACTTGGCGAAAGAAAACAGTAACAAAATGGGAGCTGCTGTGCCTTTATTAGATGAGGATTAGGCACGGTGAGGAATCCTAGAGTTCTCCAGAGTCCTCCAGAATTCATATTGTATTGAGATCATCTTTTGAAAAGTCTCCATCATTAATGCTTCATAATATTTTTTAAAAAAATAATTATGTACTCATGCCTCAATGTTAAAGTCATTGGAAACAGAATTAGTTTTCAAAGAAGCTAGAAAGAGCAAGGAAAAGGATTCCAGCTAGTGATTCCAGCTGGTGGAGGGTTTCTACCTGTCAAGCTTTGTTACACCTTGTTTCACTTTGCAGAAGCGCTTCTCCAGTCTTGGAATGTTTAGGTAGATATCTGTCTCCAACACTCCCTCCAGAGTGGCAGTTGGGCTAAAAGAATTTAAATGAAAAGATTTGCATAGATAATTTGGTAAGAATGTCCATCAAGTAAAGCAAACTATGAATGGACTCTTTCCTATTGGGTTATTCTGATAGTTGGATTTTCTTTGCCTCAGAAAAGGACTTTCATTTGAAAGTCAATCAAATGTTTCAAGACAGGTCCTCTGGAAAGCTAGTTAACTTCTGTATTGCAGCAGTGAATTTTCTCTTCCATTCCCCTTTCTTGACAAAAACTCTCGAAATAGCAGTGTGTCAGCCCTGGCTCTCAGGAGGTTGACAACATTTGTAGAAATAGACACGATTTTTTCAGGATTGCTGGCAGAGTCGTTGACACGGCTGACACCACTGCATGTTGAGATGAGAAGCATGTTTCTTCACCAAAGCAGCAGAACCAGATGTGTTGCCAAGCATCACAGATGCTCCATCTGAACCCAGGGTGCCAAGATTTTTATTCCGCCTGAAACTTTGTTTGGCAAAGAAATTCTTCACCATTTTAAAGACATTGACTCTGCAGATTCTAAAAGAAATTCACAAAGTAGGAATTCTTTGATTTTAAGAACTTGCCAACAGGAGTTAGCTATACAAATAGAGGTATCTACTTCCATTAAATTATATACAAAAAGGTAAATATTAAAGAAATGTCAGAAAATCCATAGAGTTGACATCATTTGATGTCAGTGAGGGCACAACTTCAAGAAATGTGTGGCTTCATTGAACTATTTCTGGTGGGATGTGAGTTATCTTTCTTGGTGATATGGTTCATTTATTTTAAAAGTTTCAATACGAGTCTTTTTTTCTTGGGGCAAATCCAAAATCAAGTAAAGTCCCAGACTTTAAAAATCAACCTATTTTTACATAAAGAAAAAGACTCACACAGTCTAATAAATTTTCAGAGTAGGCAGTCTGAGGTACTTCAATTTTATTGGTTCTGTGCTTCCATTGGTTATAATTTTGCCACACAAGAAGTTCTATAATTTTTATAGTCTGTCATACTCCATAATTAATATAAAGCTAATAGATGTGAAAACCTCATGAGGCTACTGTTTTTTTTTCAATTTTTTTGATATATAAAAATTGTACCTATTTATGGATTACATGTGGTATTTTAATATATGATCAAATCAGGATATTTAAGATATCAATCATCTTAAATATTTATCATTTCTTTGAGTGTTGAACATTTCAAATCTTCTAGTTATTTTGAAATATAAAATAAATTAACTATAGTCACCCTATTGTGCTATTGAACACTAAGATATAGTGCTTCTATCTAACCGTATGTTTGTTCCCATTAACTAATCTCTCTTCTCCCCACCCCCTTCCCAGCCTCTGGTAACTATTATTTTACTCTTCACTATGAGATCAAAATTTTTAGCTCCTGCAGATGAGTAAGAATATGCGATATTTGTCTTTCTGTGCCTGGTTTATTTCATTTAACATAAAGACCTCAAGTCCCATCCACAATGCTGCAAGTGATATAATTTTATTCCTTTTTATGGCCAAATAGCATTCCATTGGGTGTATATATATATATATATATACATACACACCACATTTGCTTTATTCATTAAAATGTTGATGGATACTTCACGTTAAATCTGTTATCCTGTCTATTGTGAATAGTGCTGCTATGAATATGGGGATTCAGGAATCCCTTTGATATACTGATTTCCTTCCCTTTGGCTAAATACCCAGTAATGAGATTGCTGGGTCATATGCTACTTCTATTTTAAGTTTTTTGAGAAATCTTCACATTGATTTCCATAATGGCTCTACTAATTCACATTCTCACCAATTATGTCCAAGAGTTCCCTTTTTTCTGCATCTTTGACTACATCTGTTATTTTTTGTCTTTTTAATAACAGCCATCTTAATTGGGATGGGATGATATTTCATTGTGATTCTGATTTGCATTTCTCCAATAATTAGTGATACTGAATATTTTTTTAATATGTCTGTTGACCATTTGTATGTCTTTTGAGAAATGTCTATTCAGATTCGTGGCCCACTTTTTAATTAGATTTTTTTGAGGTTTTTTAGTTGAGTTATTTGAGTTATTTGTATATTCTGGTTAGGAATCTCTTGTTGGATAAATAGTTGCAAAAGACAGCTGTCTCTTCGTTATGATTGTTTCCTTTGCTGTGCAGAAGCTACTTAGTCTAATGTAGTCCTGTTTGTCTATTTTTTGTTTCTGCTGCCTGTGCTTTTGAAGTATTAGCCATAAAACTTTGCCTGGCCCAATATCCTGATGTATTTCTCCTGTGTTTTCTTCTGGTAGTTTTATAGTTTTACGCCTTAACATTTAAGTCTTTAATCCATTTTGAGTTGATTTTTGTGTATGGTGAGATATAAGTGTCTAGTTTAATCTTCTGCATATGAATATCCACTTTTCCCAGCCCAATTTATTGAAGAGAGTGTCCTTTCCCCAATCTATGTTCTTCATACCTTTGTTGAAAATCAGTAGACTGTAAATATGTGGATATATTTCTGAGCTCTCTATTCTGGTCTATTAGTCTGTGTGTCTGTTTTCATACCAATACCATGTCGTTTTGGTTATTAAAGCTTTATAGCGTATTTTGAAGTAAAGGATTGTGATGTCTTCAGCTTTGTTCTTTTTGCATAGGATTACTTTGGCTATTAGGGTGTTTTATAGTTCTATACAAATTTTAGGATTGTGTTTTCCATTTCTCAAAAGAATGTTATTGGTATTTTGATAGAGATTGCATTGAATGTGTAGACTGCTTTGTATAGTATAGTCATTTTAACAATATTAATTCTTCCAATCCATGGGCATGGGATCCCTTTCCATTTGTGTCCTCTTCAGTTTCTTTCATCAGTATTGTTTAGTTTTCCTTGTAGAGGTCTTTCACTTCCTTGGTTAAATTTATTCCTAGGTATTTTATTTTCTTTGTAGCTAGTGTAAATGGGATTGCTGTCTTGATTTCTATTTCAGCTAGTTCATTACTGGTATATAAAATGCCACTGATTTTTGTATGTTGATTTTGCATCCTACAATTTTATTGAATTCGTTTAATCTGTTCTAAGAGGTTTTTTTGTGGTGTCTTTAGGTTTTTCTATATATAAGATCATGAGGGATAATTTGACTTCCTCTTTTCGAATTCAGATGCCTTTTTTTTTCTCTCTCTCACCTGATTGCTCTAGCTAGGACTTATCAGTACTATGTCGAACAACAGTGGTGAACAGGGGCATCGTTGTTATGTTCCAGTTCTTAGAGGAAAGGCTTTCAGGTTTTCCCCATTCCAGATATTAGCTATGGGCTTGCCATATAGAGCCTTTATTACATTGAGATATGTTCCTTCTATGCCTAATCTGTTGAGAGTTTGTATCATAAAGAGATGTAGAATTTTATCAAATGCTGCTTCTGTGTCTATTGTGATTATTATATGATTTTGTTCATCACTCTGTTAATGTGATGTATCACATTTGTTGATTTGCCTATGTTAAACCATCCTTGTATCCCTCAGATAAATCCAACTTGATCACGGTGTATTATCTTTTTGATGTAATATTGGATTTAGTTTGCTAGTATTTTTGTTGAGGATTTTTGTGTCTGTGTTCATAAGGGATATTGGCATGTAGTTTTCTTTTGTTTTATTGTGTCCTTGTCTGGTTTGGGTATCTGGGTAATGCTGGCCTCATAGAATGAGTCAAGAAGAATTCTGTCCTCTTCAATTTTGCAAAACAGTTTGAAAAGAATTGTTAGTTGCTTATAAATTGACAGAGTAAGCAGTAAAGCCATCCAGTTTAGGCTCTTCTTTGTTGAGAGACATTTTACTACTGACTCAATCTCACTATTCCTTATTGACCTATTCAGATTTTCTATTTCTTCCTGGTTTAATCTCGGTAGGTTGTACATGTCCAGGAATTTTCCTCTAGGTTTTCCTACGCTAGAGTGCAGTGTCGTGATCTCAGCTCACGGTAACCTCCGCCTCCCAGGTTCAAGCAATTCTCCTGCCTCAGCTTCCCAAATAGCTGGGATTACAGGTGTCTGCCACCACACCCAGCTAGTTTTTTTGTACTACTTTTAGTAGAGACAAGATTTCACCATGTTGGCCAGGCTGGTCTTGAACTCCTGACCTCCTGACCTCAGGTGATCTGCATGCCTTGGCCCCCCAAAGTGCTGGAATTACAGGCATGAGCCACTGCACTGGGCCGCCTCTAGGTTTTCTAATTTGTCGGTATATACTTGTTTATAATAGTTTCTAATGATCCTTTGTATTTCTGTGATATCAATTGTAATGTATTTTTTCAATTCTGATTTTATTTGAGTCTTTTCCCCCACTTAGGTAGCCTAGCTAATGTCTTACTGATTTTGTCTTTTCAAGAAACCAGTGTTTTGTTTATCCTTCGTAATTTTTTGTCTCGATTTTGTTTAGTTTTATTGTTGTTGTTTATTTTGTTTGTTTGTTTTTTGTGTTTTTTTTAGGCAGAATTTCTCTCTTGTTGTCCAGGCTGGAGTACAGTGGCGTGATTTTGGCTCACAACAATTTCTACCTCCCGCATTCAAGCAATTCTCCTGCCTCAGCTTCCCGAGTAGCTGGGATTATAGGCACCTGCCACCACACCCAGCTAATTTTTGTATTTTTTAGTAGAGATAGGGTTTCACCACATTGGCCATGGCTAGCCAGGCTGGTCTCAAACTCCTGACCTCAGGTGATCCAACCACCTTGACATCCCAAAGTACTGGGATTACAGGCAGGAGCCACCACACTCAGCCTATTTTGTTTAGTTCTGCTCTGATATTTATTATTTCTTTCCTTGTACTAATTTTCAGTTTGGTTTGTTCTTGCTGTTCTAGTTCCTTGAGGTATATCGTTAAATTGGTTATTTGAAATCTTTCTACTTTTTGGATGTAGGCATTTATTTCTATAAGCATCCCTCTTAGCACTGCTTTTGCTGTATTCCGTGGGTTTTAGCACATCGTGTTTCTGTTTTTGTTATAAGAAACCTTTTATTTTCTTCTTATCCATTTATTAATTTCTTTATTTTTGAGATGGAGTCTTGCACTGTTGCTCTGGCCAGAGTGCAATGGCGTGCTCTTTGCTCACTGCAACCCCCGCCTCCCAGGTTCAAGCAATTCTCCTGCCTCAGCCTCTCAAGTAGCTGAGACTACAGGTACCTGTCACCATGCCTGGCTAATTTTTTGTATTTTTAGTAGAGCCAGTGTTTCACTGTGTTGCCCAGGCTGGTCTCAAACTCTTGACCTCATGATCCATCCAGCTCAGCCTCCCAAAGTGCTGGGATTACAGGCATGAGCCACCACACCTGGCCTCTTCTCTTCTTAATTACTTCATTGACCCAGTGGTTGTTTAGAAGCATGTTGTTTCATTTCCATATATTTATATTTATACAATTCCCAAAGTTCCTCTTCTTATTGATTTCTAGTTTTATTTCCTTGTGGCCTGAGAAGATACTTCATATGAGTTCAAATCTTTTGAAATTTGTCGAGAGTTGTTTTGTAGCCTAATGCGTGGCCTATCCCGAAGAATGTCCCATGTGCTGATGAGAAGAATGTGTATTCTGCAGCTTGTGGATTAAATGTTCTACAAAGGTCTGTTAGGTCCGTTTGGTCTAAAGTGTAGTTTAAATCCATTGTTTGTTTGATTTTTTTTTTTTGTCCAGGTGATCTATCCAGTGCTGCGAGTAGGGTATTGAAGTCTCCAACTATTATTGTGTTGGAGTCTCTATCTCCTGTTAGATCTAATATTTGCTTTATGTGTCTTGGTGCCACAGTGTTACGTGCATATATTTACAATTGTTGATCTTCTTGCTGAATTGATCCCTTTATCATTTGTCTGCTTTTATAGTTTTTGACTTAAAGTCTGCTTTATCTGATGTAAGTATAGCTACTCCAGCTCAATTTTGGTTTCTATTTGTGTGGATTATCTTTTTTCATCCCTTCACTTTCACTTTCAGTCTATATGTGCCTTTACAGGTGAAATGAGATTCTTGTGATAGTACTATTGTTTTTTCTTTGAAAATTTCCAACTTAATCTAGATTCATAATAAACAAGGATACATGGATTATAGACTCAAAGTAAACAAGGATGCATGAACTATAGTCATGTTAGCAGGGTGGGCTCCTAACAATTAGGTTCTTATCAATAGGAAATTATTCTGAAGTTTTTAACATGGTGGTGACAATGTCACCTGCCTTTTTACCTTTGATGGCATCTGTGGCAGACTGCATTAAGGATATACATCCCTGCATACTGATATCAGACTTGTCCATGTGACTCACTTTGGGTGACACGTGCCATATCCAAGCAAAAAGGTTTAAGAGTCATCCTTGGCCCTGCCATCTCTCTTTCCCTTCTGCAACAAGGCTGGCACCATCCACAAAGAAGCTACTCCTTCAGCCTGAATCCTGGAATAAAGATGACATGGAGCCAACCCATATGGACATGTAGTGTGAACAAAAAAAATAAATCCTTTTTATAAGCCTCTATGATTTTGGGCATCTTTGTGACTGCAATGTAAGTTAGTCTAGGCTGATAAATACAGCATCTTATTTCATATCCCTCTGTGTAAATCAATGTCTTAATAGTATAATTTGACATAAAACATAAATTTTGTATAGCAGTAATCAAAGTCTCAGAAAGTTTTAAATTCTTTTTATCTTTCTAAGTTTGCAGTCCTACCCTTCCTTACTTAAAGCTCAGCTTCAGATAAAAGTTGAACTGTTTTGCTATTATGTGTTTTTCATTGAAAAATGACACTTTTGTTCCATAAACATATATTGAGAGACAAGTCACTGACTAGACAGAGATGAATATGGCACAGTATGAGCCTTCCAGGAGTCATTGTGTGATGGGATCCTTGATTATGTAGGCCAATAATTATAATACAATGGGAAAATGTTATAATAAGGTTATGAATAGTTTTGGTGAGAAAACAGGAAGGTAGCCAGCTTCACAGAATTGTCAGTGAATGTTCCACAAAGGAACTGACATTTGATTTGTGTCTTGAAGGGTAAATGAGAATGTACCAGGAAGTTTAGTATATAAAATCAAGGAATACATAGTATCATAGGAGTATAAAGTGCAGGAGGGAGAGTCAAGGGGAATGACACTAGAAATCTACATTTAAGATTGTGAAGGCTTTGGATATCATTCAAGGAGTCTGAATTATATGCTTCAAGTAATGAGAACTCATAGGCAGTTTTAAAGGAGATAATTGTTATGATGAAATGTATGCTTTAAGAAGAGAACTTTGGCAACTGGACACAGGATAGAATAAGAAGGAAATGAGACTTAAGTAGAGAAATATGCTAGGATGTTCTACAATAGCTCTGGCAAGAAATAAAGGCATCTTAATGGTAAAAATGATAATAGAAAGAAACAAATTCGAGAGATTTTTAAATAGTAAATCTAACAGATTATTGAAAAAATTTATGTTGAAGAGAATAAATTTCTTTTAATGATGTGGATGACCATGATGTGTCTAGCTGAAATATATTTGTATAGCACATTACATATTTTAAGTACTTTCCCTTCTTACCTTATTTATTATTCACAATAACTCTATATATTGACACATGAAATACTATTCCCATGCTCTAGTATCAGGAAGATTACCCTGGCTAGTGGAGAAGTAGCTAAGACTGGAAATCAGATAATGGGGAAGTAGTTGAGCCTAGAAACAAGTTAACTTGTCTTACAGAGAAAGAAGCTAAGACTAGGAATTAGTAGTTTGTCTGGTGGTGAAGAAACTGAGATCAGAAAACAAATCCTCTCATTAATTTTCCTTCCCAGAGATGTTTTAGCAAAGCCTGTTGACCCATGTAGAGATGACACTCAGGCCACTTGGAATGCAACTTGTGTACCCATAGCCCATTCTTCTCAGAATAGACAGAGAGAGTGTCCCATATGCCTGCCTGCCCATCTTTTCCCTGGGCACTGGGTCTTGATAGCATTTGGAAAAATGATGGCCACAGGTCCATATGGAGTGTCTTTTACCCATTCAGTTTGCTTTCATAAGTAAGCACAGATCCAGTGTGGAAACAAGAAAGACAAATGTAAAATATATTTTCAGTGCCTCAAGTTGTTTCAGAGGGAAAGGCGTATAGTAACCACGCTTATTCTGCTTTGATCAACCAGTCGTTAGGAGAATATGATGCTGGAAGAACTTGCATCAGTTGATAAGCCTCTACTACTGACACTATTTTATAGATGAAAAGACTGAAACCTCTGAGGCATAAGTAACTCATTAAAAGTCATTAAAGAAGTGAAACAGCCAGACTTTAAACTTTAGTCTCTCTACCTCCAAAGCCCACCATTTTTGGCATAACAAACTCCTCAAAACTTAGCGATCTAAAATAATAATTTTACCACTCTCTGTCATTATATACATTGTGTTGACTGGGCTCACCTGGGCACTTCTTTCCTGAATCTCTCGTATGGTTCTAGTTAGATGCCTGGGACTGCAGCCATTTAAAAGGCTCAACTTGGCTGCACATCCAAGGTGGCTTGGTCTGGCAGTTGTTGCAGTTGTTGCTGGCAGCTTGGTTTGGAAAGGGAGAATCCAAAAGTGAGTATTTGAAGAGAACCAGTGGAAGCTGCAAGGCTTCTGATGACCTAGCCTTGGAAGTCCCAGAATGTCACTTTGCTACATTCTATTAGAAGTCAAGCAAGACATTAGACCAGCCCAGACTTAAGGAGAGGGTAATTTAATTCTGCTTCTTGATAGGGATTATAAAGATCATAGTGCATAGGAACCTTTGGGATTGGAGATATTGTGTGGCCATCTGTAGAAAATAAAATTGGCCACAATTTCCCAAGACCAAAAGCTTCTAATAGATGTCATGTAGCATTAAGAAATATGGAGCCTGTTGCCTCCCAAGAGTCTCTCTTTATTTAAGATTTATCAGCACACTGGATTAAGTTATCCCAAAACTTATATAAATAAGGCACCTTCATATTGTCAGGTAGATTCAAGTTGCATCATCCTGTGCGTATTTATTTTTGGTTTTGATTTACAAGATGAATTGTCATTTTCTATGTCTCTGCTAAAATATGAAAGGACTACCTAATTATTCTTTTATCTTGCTTGTAGATAAGAATTCCGTCCAAAACTTTCACTTTCTAGCTAAGCTCTCCCTCAAAGCTACTTGGGAAACAGGAAGGAGTTGCAAAGAATCTGTAGGAAATTCCTATCTAAATTATAATGGACATCCATTCCTGTCCCTTAATTAAGGAGATCCGAATGCCAACAGTCTGTGTTCTGGAAGCCAGAGTTTACCTACTGGGACTATCTGCCAAATATTAAAAGTCAAGTAATAAAAGAAGGTTGCAGAGCATTTCCTTCTTAAAGTATAATAGTTTCTACATTTTGAAAATGCAATTTAGAATTGCCAACAGTTCACTTTTGGTATTTTACTGATTTTTTCGAGGACATTTATCATACGATTTAGAAGATTACTAATATCTCTAAACTTTTGTTGTAGGACTGGGCATGGTGGCTCATATCTGTAATTCCAGCACTTTGGGAGGCCAAGGCGAGATAATCGCTTGAGCCCAGGAATTGGAGACCCGCCTGGGTGACATAGTGGGACCCTGTCTCCATGAAAAATATAAAAATTAGCCTGACATGATGTCACATGACTCAGTAGTCTCAACTATTGGGAGGCCGAGGCAGGAGGATAACTTGAGCCTGGGAGGTCAAGGCTGCAGTGAGTCATGATCGCACTACTGCACTTAGCCTGGATGACACAGTGATACTGTCTCAAAAAAAATAAAGCAATTTTGTTGTAGGAACTGTAAGTAGCTCAGTTAAGATCCTTTTCTTATATTCCTGGAGCTAATATTTCTCTGCTTTACTGAGGTAGCATATGTGGGTGTTAAAATCAATGTTTGGCATATTATGTGCATAAATGCTGTTTCTTTGTTCTGGAATTTTAGCCAAGTATTCTGATCAGCAATGATTTGGGAAGGGACAGCATCTGAATTCTCTTTATGATTCCATGCTTAAATATTTTGGAGACATAACGGCGGTATGATAAGTGAATATACAGCTGTGGCAGTCTGATAATGTAAGATTTTATTGATTATCCAACAGAATAGCTACCCTGGGTAGTTTGCTTGTCACAACCTTCAGTGCCTGAAGTAGTTGAACAAGTTCTTTTTTTCCCATTGAGCTAACCTCAAAGTCATATAGTTTCTGAATCAAGGTCCTCAGATTTCATACTTTGCCAATTTCTTTCCTTTCTAATGGGGTATATTAGAGAGAATGTGTCACCTTTTGCACCATGTAATATCAAATCAGATCAGAATTCATGCACAATTATGTCAGTAGAAATCTAATAGTACAGGCTGGCTTATCTCTAGATAACACATGGAAAAATAAACTTCCACAACTGACAGATTTACTTGATTTTTTTTCCAGATAAGTTATTTGTAAGCAATTGAGCTAGAGAATGTAACTGGATTATTTTTTGTACAAAATAAAAAATCCTCAACAGTAAAATGGTTGCTAAGTATTCAAGCTCTGTCACTCTGCTTTTTTTTTTTCTCTTTGAAAAAGTTCCTGGAAAATGAATGCAAAGAAAGAACAAAAAAAAACATTTTGCATTAGGTATATTTATTAGGAGAGCTAATGACTTCAGAAAACAAAATTTACATAAAGCACTTATGTGAAAATAACTTTCATTGATAGTTAATGGCATTTAAGTAACATAGGTTATGTGGTAGCCTACCTGGGAATGATATTAGGCTGCCTAAAAAGCATTCATCTGTGTTTCTCTTTCATAATCAGAAAAAGTCAAAGCCCATCACTAATCTGAAGTCTTCTTGAAACCAATTAAAATAATTTAAGTTGTACTGCAAATGTGCTTTTTAAGTGTTTTAGCTTAGGATGTCATAGGGATGTTGTAACCCCTTTTAATGTTACTATTTATATATAACTACCATATGTATAGTATTACACTTTTAATGTACTTATTAGCTGTCACTTGAAATTAAATGCAGACGTGGTTTTTTTTTTTTTTTTTTTTTTTTTTTTTTTGCCTTCAGTTTCTCCTACGTTAAACGTTTAAATAATGATACCAGTAGTAAAAGAGTAGGTAGCATTCCCAGTGGAAACCATCTTTTGCATCTGGTGGGGCTGTGTTCAGGTTTCTACATGAAAGATATCATAATATCAGAATCTCTTAGTGTTTACACACCTGGTATCCAGAACTCTACCTGATGTCTTTTCTTGGGGAATTAATGGAATCGAAACTTATGGTAGGCATGTTTGATAGATATGCCTTGTCTGTAGAGATCTGGTCATAATTCCATCAAAATTTGTCCCTCGTTGATCATATATCTATGCATTTTTATGTCTTTGTGGTTTTCTTCACCAACTCTGTGCTTGCATCAGTGCCTTCATTAGAAGGTCAGATTTTGAAGATTTAATAATTCACCTTGAAAATGTACTATAAGTTGAATGTATCAAGCATAGGTTTTCTCCACTCAGCATGAATTTCACAGGATTACAAAAGGCAAATCCATAACTAAAATATTTTCTTGATATCTGTTTTTAATTTATATGAGGAAAAGTAAATAGATGTTTATTGATTTTAGGTGCTTTTTCCTATTCTACAAGTCATGTTTGTTTTTCTGTATTATAATGATATTGTGCAGACTTTTCTCCATGATGACAAAATTGTGCATTTTCCAAACATAGAAAATTAGTTTTAATAAAAATTGATCCAGGGAGGAGTCACTTGGAGGGGTTAGAGCTTATACTAAAACAGTTGATATGAAAAATTAAAATTTCTTATTTATTAATAAATATTCACCTTCCCACAATCTAAATCATAGTTGTATAGCTTCTTTAACAATAGGTAAAAGAATAATATGGTAGAAAGAAACCAGTTTTTGTCTTATAAGAGTTGATTGACTTTGTTACCTACAGGTACTTTTGAATCTGTTTAAATATACACAGCACAGAAATGAAGGTGGAATTTTCTTTTTTCTTTTTCTTTTTACTTTTTTTTTTTTTTGAGATGGAGTCTAGCTCTTGTTGCCCGGGCTGGAGTGCAATGGTGCGATCTTGGCTCAGGGCAACCTCCGCCTCCCGGGTTTAAGTGATTCTCCTGCCTCAGCCTTCTGAGTAGCTGGGATTACATGCATGTGCCACGATGCCTGGTCAATTTTTGTTTTTTTGGTTGAGATGGGGTTTCTCCATGTTGGTCAGGTTGGTCTCAAACTCTCGACCTCAAGTGACCTGCCTGTCTTGGCCTCCCAAATTGCTGGCATTACAGGTGTGAGCCACGGAGCCCAGCTCTTTCTTTTTTAAGAGATGGGGTCTCGCTCTGTCCCCCAGGCTGGAGTGCTGTGGTGCAGTGCATAGCTCACTGCAGCCTTGAACCCTTAGGCTTAAGTGATCCTTCCAAGTAGGTAGGACTACAGGTATGTGCCACCACATCCAGCGAGGGATTTTCTGATTAAGAAACAAGAAAACGAGAGAGTACTTTTCTCATATCAAATATGAATTATTCATTCAGTTCATTCATTTGTTCACATATTCATGCATATGTGCACTTAATAAATATCTGAGTACCTATGACAAATATCTAGTCTGTGTATCACATAGTGACACATTTTTAGAAAAGAGTATAGTGAGTTTTCTTTTCCTTCACTCACCATTAATCTCAGACATACATCTGTTGCCTCCATTTACTCCCCACTTTTGTTCAGTCTCATTTTTTTTCTTTTGAGGCCTCCATCTATAACACCTTATTAAACTTGTTTCCTGAAGACATAAATAACTTCACTTGATCCTCCTCCTTGGCAACGCCTGTTTCCCGAGACTCCCTTGACCACCGTTTGATAGCCCCTTCTATTTCCCTGTGCACTCATGTTGTTTCCCTCTAACACTTCAGTTTTCTTCTTGTGTCTCTGATGTTTGGGTACCTCTCTGTTTTGTTCTTCCTTGGAGACTGATCTATGTCCACAGTTTTAACTATCTCCTCAGTGGAGAGGACTCCAAAATCTTTACTTTTACTCATTTATTCATCCATCCATGCAACAAGCATTGTGCATATGGAATGTTCAAAGCACTATGCTAGCTGCTCCGAGGGATTTAAAGAGAAATGAGACCTAACTCCTCAAGGAGCTAGACATCTCCATTTATGCCTTTCATCTCAAGCCTGTTATCTCTTTTCCATCCTCTTAGACATTGAAAATTGTCCCATCATAACCTCAGATACTATATATTTCAATCCAAATCCATATGCGTCCTCTAAAACTACTTCCTTTCGTGACCAGTGGATTTCTACCAGTAGCACAATTATTTTAATCATGAAGACATAAAAACTCAAATCATCTTTGATGGTTCCCTCTGTAATTTGTAATCAAAATTCTATTGATTTTGCTGTTGTGATATTTCTTACTTTGCACCTTCCTCTTAGCCTCTGTCGAGGTCTGCCTTGTTATCTATATGAAATGTTCTTTCCATTTATCTAAGACCCATCCGTTTTTTAAGACTCAGCTGAAATCTGCCTCCTGCCACCCAATAAACTCTTTAGCCAATAGGAAGCCCCCACTTCAGAACATTGAGTAATACTCAGTTGTATGTGTGTGTTCCTGTGTGTGTAGAATTATTTGCCAGGCACTATGCTGAGGACTTTATGTACATTATCTTATTTCTTCTTCATGACAGCTCTATTAGGTAGGTTCTGTCATTCACATTTTACAGATGAGGACAAAGCAACTTGTCCAAAGTCACAAACAAGGGCCAAAATTAGAACCCAGTTCTGTCTAGACTCCAAAGCCCTTACTTTAAAACAGCATGCTATATTGCCCTATGATGTTGAGGTATTCATGATCTTACTTAGCTTTCACATACCTTATTTCCACAAATATGTTATAAATTCTAGTAATCAGAACTGAGTACTTTAATACATAATATGCACAATCCTGTAAAAAAGTAAGCATTTGGTTGAATATTCAAAGAATAGAAGGATATATATGAATAAAATACAGCATTTCAGACATCAGAGTCCCATAATCACTCATAGTAGCCATGGTTGTGTGCTGGCTATTCTTTAGCAAAAGAAAACTGGCTTTCAAAGGATCTCATTTTGCCAACACCTTTGTCATCTCCCCTCTGATATTTATACCTCCCATAAGTAACCAGAATTGCATCTACTGTTGCTAGGATGGTAGAAAAAGGGAGTTTCTGTTCTCTATGTATATAATTCATTCTTACTCCCCATTCACCAGCCTCTGAGACCCAACCAGTGTCCAGAATGCTACAGATGACACTGAGTCGAGTGCAGTTCCTGTCTCATAGGGCTCTGCTGTCAGTCACTCTCCTTTCCATTCCCATAATCGCCACCTAATTCCAAATCCCCTAGACCTCAAATTAGCCACCTTCTAGCTACTGTCAGCTATAACACATCTTACAATTGCTGCCAACAATCACTGAAGATTTCTTGAGGCAGTAGAGCATAGTGGTTAAGAGTATGGATTCTGGAACCAGGCTGCTATGTCATGTTGGGCAAGAAATTTTACCTCTATCTCTCAGTTTCCACATCTGTAAAGTGGGGTTAATAATAGTTCCTACCTCACAGGGTTGTTGTAGGAATTAAATGAATGTGTCTTTAGTGAAGCTTAGAACAAGGTCTGTCTGGTGTCAGAATTTCCTAAGTCTAATAGCAGTAATAATATTATTATAATCATTAGCAGCAGCACTGTCAGCCCTGGGTGCCCAGGAAAACTGTCATGTTATTAAACGGAACAGAAGGTCTGAGTAAGGAGAGATTTTAGAGGGAAAAAAATTACTTCTGTTTCTAACATGTTGAATTTGAAATGTCACCAGGACATCAAATGAGGTATTCTAGCAGATGGTAGAAATAGCAATCTGGAGTTCAAAGAAGAGGTTATAGAGGAGACTTTTAGATTTGAGAATTACCCATTAGAGATACAAAGTAATTATAGAAGCAGAGGATGTTGAGCGTGAGAGGAAGAGGGCCGAGGACAGTTCTGTGGAGAATGCATCTATTTAAGGGGCAAGGGGAGGATGAAGAACAGAGCATATGCTGAAAAGGAGTCTTCAGAGTGATAGGAGGGGAATCGAAGGATCCTGAGCCTGGAAACCACATGTTTTAAGAAACATATCCCTAGAATGAAGTATATCAAATGGTCATGGAAGATGAACAGTAAAGAAAAAGTCATATCTTTTTTCTTTACCGGTTATTAAATTAGTCATGGTCTTGGTCCTCAGAGTTTCCCTAGCATGGTCAGAGCAGAATGCAGAGGGCAAACCAGAGGCAGCTGGTGTGAAATCTGGATTGAAAGCTGGTTGGCTCTGATAGGGGAAAAGAGAGGAAAGCGGGAACTTAAGGAGTTGGCAGGACTGTGGGGCTCATTTTAGTATTAATATTAGAGAGCTCACTCACTATTTTTAGAAAGAATCAGTGGGGAAGGAAGAATCCAGAGCTGGAATAGGGGAGGATCAAGGTCTCAGAAGTGATGGCAGTGGGCAGAAGAAAGGGATCAGGGACAAAGCTCCCTGGGAATGCTCCGGTGAGGAGCATGGGTGTTGAAGACGCACAGGTGGCCTCAGCTCTCTCAGGAAAGAGGAAGAAATGGTCACCACCTGCTGTGAGTGTGACTGTTGGGATGGGAGGCTCTGGAGAAAATGGGAGGACTGTGACAGCCAGGCAGCACGAGCTGAATGGACAGATGCCCAAGTCACCTTGAAGGCCCGCCTGGGGCTGTGTGACACACCAGGAATGTGTGGTCGCCAAAATGGGCAGGCCACAGCTCAGCAGCCCAGAATGAGTTGTATAAAAACAGGATAATACAGAAAGAACCTAAAGACAGGCTACGTCCCTATAGGTTGCAAGGGAAGGAGACAAGTGAAGCCAGAACTGAATGGATGGGCTGGGCTGGAAGAACAGGTGAGGTGATAGGTGAGGTGGTAGGCAAGGGAAAGCTCAAAAGCAGTGGAACGGGGAAAGGCATAAACTGCAGGACTAGGCAATTGTGTTACTATAGACCTTTACATCTGTCTGTCTTGCTTGTTTATAACAGAAATTTCTGCCTGGATAATGAAAAATGATATGCTTTTAAAGTTAAACATACTGTGGCACTTCTGAAAGGATCGATCGAAGCATTTAGTAAAGAAAGCTGAATTTTGATCCTCCGTCTTCTTTAACTTTTTACCTGTGGCTTCAGATGAAGTCTGCTTTAAAAGAAGAAGAAAAAGAAGATGTCAAAGAGTTGTAAATTGCAGACTGACATCTACCATGTGGTTCTTCTGCCACTCTCACTAATATTGCTAAGCATTCTGACTTTTAAAAATAACGCGGTTATTGAGATTTAAAACTCTGTGGATGCAGAATACATTTTTGAAAATAAGACTTTTTACTATGCATAGCCAATTATAGTCCACTGAGGAAATGATGTATTTTTCCAATACATTTTTATTATGTACTTAACTGACGGACCTTCCCAGCTTCTTCACAGACATTCCACTCCATCAGCCACTGTTCATAATGTGCTTCTTAGGAATCTACTTAAATTTGTATTTACCTGTGAGGCTGGATTGGCTCCAGAGGACACAGTCCTTTTTTCCTTGAGTAAATTATACATATTTTAGAGAACTATCTAAAAACATATTTATCTCATATGGAATTCTGGCCTCAAGGGTAATTAAGACCAGTTTTTAAAAAGCATAGCCAATACCCTTTAACTCTCTCAGGTAAATAAGGTATATTTTATAATCATCTAAGAGCGATTTCTCTCTTCCTTTCCTTCTCTTTCCCTTCTCCTGTAACTATCACCATGCCTCTTTTATACACATATTTTGTAATTATTTCAATGTTTCCTCAGATACTGCTTTTCTCCTGGGGGCCAGTACACCAATTATGCTTTCCTTCACCCCGCACGCTGGCAACTGTACACAGAAGAGGCATAGTCTACCTGAAGTATAATTTCTAGAAGAGAAGTTACTTTGTGAAGATCCAGGCACTTCTGCGTATGCATGTTCATTGGTCCTCCCATTTTAGGAAGGTAGTTTCGATACCGGGTAGTTTAGAGCTCAGAGTAGGGTTTGTTTGCGGAGAGAGGCATAATTGAATGAACACTATATTTTGAGATTAATTTTCAAATGAAAGTGCTACCTGAAAGTAAACGTGCAATAGCATTGCTGTAATTATTTACAGAAGCAACTACCCACCATAATCATTGTTACAACAAAGGAAATAAATGAAATTTCCTAGCAATAACGTGTTTTCTCATTTAGCTATTTTGCACTTCTAAAACAACCTTTACACACTGAATTTTTTGCATCCAATGATAATGAAAATGCACTATCCATTCTTCCTTTTCCCTAGAAGAACACTGCAGGATTCCCCAGAGGGGGAAGGCAATAGGAAGCGATATGGCAATAATTTTTAGGGGGTTTGTACAAACTGCATGACTACAGAACTAAAAACTTGGGAGAAAAGGTGTTTCCTAGAAATTACAAGATAAGTGTAGGGAATAGAATAATGGCTGGTTTGTTTCTCCTGTCTCCATCTCTGAGGACAATCCTTTACATTTCATAAGACTGACTTCTGAAGTTGCTGTGGATAAATATCACTGCTGTATACACTCCTCCACTGTGGGGTCAAAGTTTCTACTGGTCTCTTCTCAGTCAGGATAATTAGGACCTGAGAGTTCATCCTGCTCTGCCCTAAGCTACAGTGAATCCCTGAAAAAGAACTTCTGGGCTTGTAGTTTAGAAAGCTCTCCTAATTAAAATATTTGCAGCTATTGCTGAGCTTCAACGCTTGGATGTTGGGTTAGTGGCCTAAATCCCAAACAATTTTCCTGCCCAGATTAGTCTTGGTATTCAGATAACCATAAGTCCCACTTACAGAGTACAGTCCCTGTTTACACCTGTTATCCTGCTATAATCAATAGCTCCCTATTTCACTTTCAGAGATGTCCCTGTTTGGATGATAAGTGCCATGTAATCTCTACTTACATGAGGTCTTTGGACTGAATTTTGTTGCTTTGGGTGTTTTTGTGTTTGTGCTTTTTATGTCCATGAAGGGTTACATTTTCTTTCTTTTTTTTTTTTGTATTCAGATAAGTTTGAATAGATTTTTTTAAAAAACATCCTAGTTTTCAGGATAATCTAGGAACCAAGTTAAAACACAGATTCTTTAGCCCCACTTCAAGAGATTCCGATTCAATAAGGTGGAACCTAGGAATTGTTTTAACTAGGTGGTCCTTAAGTACCTGAGTTTGAGAATTTTAGTTTCAAGCACTTGCAAACTCAACCTAGCTATTTGACCCTTAACCTCTGAACTCAGGTACATACAAGGGGCATACTTACTTCAGGATACTCTGGTGCACATTTGATCAAGCTGATCAGCTGCAGTTTGGCTGGGTAATACTGAAAGGGTTGAACAACTAGTATTTCCCAAGCTAGCTCAGAGGGCTCATCCTCACCGTTTTGTCATGGTTAGAACTCAGGTAACCATTTTGGATAAAATCCAATCACAAGAGCTCTTCCCTGACGCTCCTGCCAAACACACAGACACTGCTTCAGTCAGGTGAGGTAATTCACCTACCTGAGGAAGCTATTTCGAATATTTTGCAAGGAGACTGATGCGTATGAATCGAGAATCGAGGCTTATTTCATCTGGAACGTTGATCCTAGAACAAAAGACAAGTCATTAAGTGATTCAGCCCCTGCTCCTCCGTTCCTTCGTGTGGCATTGTGCGCAATCAAGGACACATGCCATTCAACAACGGCTCCGCTTTGCTGACACTCTCAAAGTCATTCTTTCACAGCTGTCAGGGCTCTGCACACTTACGCATTCCTTCTGGGCACTTGATCCTCACACTGCACCAGGCAGGAGAAGCAAGCGCCTGAACAAAAGGAAGCAAGGACTCAGCCTCCCAGAGGTCAGGGCTACAGGCCTCGCACATATTAACAAACTGCCATTTACATTCTCCAGGTCACTTTTATTAGTCTTTCAAGGTCATCTGCATTTGAGAAGTCTTAGAATTCTTTTTCTTCACGCTCGTCCTCACCCCCTCCCTCCACCCCGCCTTGCTCCTTCTCTCTTACACTGTCTCACGTGCCTGGTCTCTGTAGAAGGGAATTAAACTGTGATTTGGTATGCTAAATTACCTGAACTAAAAACTATAATTTGCAATATTATTAAGTCATCACTGTCATGGATTTCAGTTTCTTTCTGTTTCAACCCCTAACTCACAGCATCATTCTTTTCGATTATTACTAAAGGAGAAAAGGAGAGAGAAAGGCCCTTGGTCGCTCTACTGACTTATCATGTCTGTCAGGAATGTTAAACATATTATGCTTCCGAGTGGTTACTTCAGCCTGGCCAGTTTTTAGTTAAAACCTCCACCTTGAAAAAAAAAAAAAAAAAAAACCTCCACCTTGATTTCAAGGTGTGCTTGTTCACATTTTAGGGCATATAGGAGAGATATGGGGATTTTGGGGTGTTCCTGACAGTTTGGGACAGTGGCAAGGATTAGAAATTCCACAATTTCTTTCCAAAGGAATCCTGCCCAGGTTTCAGTCCTGGATGATAGGGACTTTTCCTTTTTGTGTACTACTCCCAGTCCTCTTGGAAAGACTTGGATACTTCCTGCTAGCGGGCAGCATTGATGGCCTTTACCATCACCAGTTGCCTGATCTCCTTCTGCCATAGTCTGTTGTTGCTGCTTTGAATTAGGCATCAGTATTTTCTGTAAGAATAGACCCGTCAAGATGACTAGGTTTTGCTGCAGTAATAACTGCAAGTCTTGGGGGCTTAAGACCACAATGCTTTTTTCTTGCTTATACTATGTGTCGATTGGGGATGGGCAGGGGACTTCATGCCACACCTTTGTTGTCACCCTCACGTTAAGCCCTAAGCTCAAATGTTTTGCTGTTTGAAATACTGCCAGTCACCAAGTTGGAAAGAGAAGCACTGGTTCTTAAAGCTTCCTCCTAGGAGAGACAGACCATTACTGTTTGTCTTTCATTGGTCAGAGCAAGTCACTTTTAGCAGATAAGGAAGTGCAATCCCACTACAAGTCCAAAAACAGGGAGCCAGAATATTGGCATATGACCTTAATGATTACTACAATTGTCTAGTAGGTTTATGATTCTAAAATAACGAAAGGAGAGAAAGAATAAAAACCAAGTTTCATTTGCCCCCAGATATGTAATGTGAACCATTAAGAACATAATTCTTCCCCTTATACATCAATAACATGACAAAAGGAAGGTGCAGACTTTGGTAACTATGGGGGAATAGAAATGATGAGATCTGATCACGGTTCTTGTGGCTGGTAGCTCCCTCTGCGACTGCCTAGGCATAAACAATAGCACAAGCTGGGATGCACTCTGTAATATGTCAGCTCTGCTCTAGGGAAAGGGAACAAGGGATTGGAATATACTATTTTCTCTGTCTCTTTCTCATTCAGCAAGTTATTCTCTCTGTCTCTTTCTCATTCAGCAAGTTCTTCTGTCTCTCTTTTTATTTTTTTGAAAGAAAGAAAGAGGAAGAGAAAGGAGGAGAGAGAACAGGAGTCCTGCTCTATTGCCCAGGCTGGAATGCAATCTAAAAATAGGTATTAAAAACCTCTTTTATGCCAATAATTGTGCTTAACAGTGAAGACAGGAAGGAATAAAGGGAGAAAATAACAAACAAACAGCCAACCAATATTTCATTTAAGTCTGTGAAATGCTATGCAAATGCTGAAGAGTGATTTACTTCCAATTATGTGGTCACTTTCAAAATAGGTGTAATGTGATACTGAGAAAAATGTATATTCTGTGGACCTGGGGTGAAAAATTCTATAAATATTCACTGAGTTTACTTGTTCCAGGTCTGAGTTCTAATCATAGATGTCCCTGTTAATTTTCTATCTCGTTGATCTGTCGAATATTAACAATGTGGTGTCAAAGTCTCCCGCTATTATTGTGCGGGAGTCCAAGTCTCTTTATAAGTCATTAAGAACTTGTCTTATGTAGCTGGGTGCTCCTATATTGGGTGCATATATATTTATGATGATTGACTCCTGTTGTTGCATTGATCCTTTTACCATTATGTAATGTCCTTCTTTGTTTCTTTTAGTCTTTTTTACTATTAAAGTCTATTTTGTCAGAGACAAAAGTTACAACTCCTGTTTTTTTTTGTTTTTTTTTGTTTTTTGGCTCTCCATTTGATTGGTGAGTCTTCCACCAACCCTTTGTTTTGAGTCTTTCTGTGTCCTTGCTTATGAGATGGATCTGGATACAGCGTACCGATGGGTTTTGACTTTTTATTCAATTTGCCTGTCTGTGTCTTTGACTGGGGCATTTAATCCATTTAAATTTAGGATTAATATAGATATTTGTGAGTTTAATATTGTCATTTAATGCTATCTGGCTATTTTGTCCATTAGTTGATACAGATTCTTCATTATGGAGATACTCTTTACCTTTTGGTAAGTTTTCGGGATGATTGATACTGGTTGCTCCTTTCTGTGTGTAATGCTTCTTTCAGAAGCTCTTGTAAAGCAGGCCTGGTGGTGATGAAATCTCTGAGTGCTTGCTTGTTCATGAAAAATTTTATTTTTCCTTCATTTATGAAGCTTAGTTTGGCTGGATATGAGATTCTGGGTTGAAAATTCTTTTCTTTGAGCATATTGAATATTGACCCCCGCTCTCTTCTAGTTTGTAGGGTTTCTGCTGAGAGATCTGCTGTGAGTCTGGTAGGCTTCCCTTTATGGGTAACCTGACCTTTCTCTCTAGCTGCCCTTAGAATTTTCTCCTTTATTTCAACCCTGGTGAATCTAACAATTATGTGTCTTGGGGTTGCTCTGCTTGAGGAATATCTTTGTGGTGTTCTCTGTATTACCTGGAGTTGAGTATTGTCCTGCCTTACTAAGTTAGGAAAGTTTTCCTGAGTAATATCCTGAAGAATATTTTCCAGCTTGGAGTCATTCTCTTCATGACATTCAGGTACACCTATCAAACATAAATTAGGTCTTTTCACATAGTCCCATATTTCTTGGAGACTTTGCTCATTCCTTTTTACTCTTTCTTCTCTAATCTTGTCTTCTTGTTTCATTTCATTAAGTTGGTCTTTGACCTCTGATATCCTTTCTTCTGCTTGATCAATTCGACTGTTCAAACCTGTGCATACTTCGCGGAGTTCTTGTATTGTATTCTTCAGTTCCATTAATTCACTTATATTCCTCTCTAAATTGTCTATTCTCGTTAGGATTTCGTCAAACCTTTTTTCAAGGTTCTTAGTTTCTTTACATTGGTCTAGGACATGTTCTTTTAACTCACAGAAGTTTCTTATTATCCACCTTCTGAAGCCTAATTCTGTTAATGGAACGTATTCATTCTCCATCAGGCCTTGTTCCCCTGATGATGAGGAACTGTGATCTCCTGTAGAGGGAGAGGCATTCTGATTTTGGGTATTCTCAGCCTTTTTACACTGGTTTCTTCCCATCATTGTAAATTATCCATCTGTCGTCTTTGTAATTACCGACTTTTGAATTAGGTCTCTGAGTGGACGTCAAACTTGTTAATTCCCAGTGCCGGAATCTGAGCAACCCACTGCGCCAGCTAAAACAGTGGCATTAAGATTCATGGTGCTTTTCTGCCAGGGAATCTCCAGTCTGGTTTCCCTCTTGAGTCCCTTTTTCTATCAGCTCAATGAGTGACTCTGCCTTCCCGGAGCTCCAAACGTCGACCAGAAGGGGACCCAGTCCCATTTACTCTGCACCGAGAACTGCCGCGCCGGCCACAAGAGTCGTGCTGGCGACCCGTGGGGCTCCTCCACTGGGAATCTCCTGGTCCGTAAGCAACAAAAATTCATCTGAAAGTGTGGCATCCTCTCGTTCTCTGCGCTTTCACTGGCAGCTACAATCCTGAGCTGCTAGTAATCGGCCGTCTTGGATCTCTCTCCCATCTCTCTCTCATTCAGCAAGTTTTCTACTAAAGGATGTAGACTTTACCAAGTGATTGTACAGACTAAAGTAATAGTTTTTTAGGCTCTGGAGTTAAACTTCTTTAGTTTAGATCCCAGCTTCATTTAGTAGCTAAGTGATATTGGGTAAATTGCCTAACCTCTCTGTAGCCTCATTGCTTCCATGTGCAGAATGGATATAGTAATAGCACTTACCTCACAGCACTGATAAAATGTATTTATAGCTGTTGGCCCAAGGCTTTATAGATGTTATCCCTAGCAAGAGAATCATTGGATTTAATTGTTCACTTTAATACCAATAACTATAGATTCTGAAATTCGGGGAAAGTAACTCATTTTCCACTGCTTTGATAATTTTTTTTTTTGAGATGAAGTCTTGCTGTGTTGCCCAGCCTGGAGTGCAGTGGCACAATGTCGGTTTACTGCAACCTCCGCCTTCCAGATTCAAGTGACTCTCCTGCCTCAGCCTCCCGAGTAGCTGGGATTACAGGCGCACACCAGCACACCTGGCTAAGTATTTTTAGTAGAGATGAGGTTTCACCATGTTGGCCAGGCAGGTTTCGAACTCTTGACCTCAGGTGATCCATCCACCTTGGCCTCCCAAAGTGCTGGGATTACAGGCATGAGCCATCGCTCCCAGCCGAGAAAATACTTTAAATATTTCTTTAATTCTTCAAAAGCTGGTTTCAGGGCACAGGACTGAATATATCTTATGTGTCAGGAGATACCACCTAATAAGACATCATTGAAGGTGTTTTTTGCTCAGTCACCCACAGCAAAAAGTACATCTGTCTGTGCAAAGGAAATTTTTTTTCTGTAATCTCCTTGATGATAGATTGGCCTAGCAAAAATTTTACAGGCTGTTGAGGATTGTGAACTTTCAAGGTTTGTCTAGGTATTTAAATATGATGCACATAACCTAATAAGACATAGATGCTCAGAATCGAAGCATAACCTTAAATCATCACATAAGTCAAGGACAAGAATGATCTGGGGCCACAATTACAGCAGAAGCGTGAACAAAAAAAAACGCTATTTCTTGACCTTCTCATGTCAGCTCATCTCCCAGCCTTCTAATCGCATTGAGCGCTACTGCAGATGGTGGTCAGTCTGTGTAGTTAGTCCACCATGGCCAGTCAAGGTCACATCTTCTTTGAGAGTAAAATATGAGGTTCAATTTTCTTCCCTTTTTCTACTTAGTTTGAAAACTCAACAGAGATCTGGAAATGTCCTGTTACAGTTCTTCTGGCTCAAGAAAGTCTTCTTGGCATCTATTAGTATCATCAGAGTCCTGAGACAATCAAGAAAATTATGAGTGCTGATAACAGAGCTCAGAAAGTCAATGTGCAAGGGAGTATTAACTATATTTTCCATTACATTCCAAGTCTATTAATAGAAGGAACAAAGATCAGAGAATAAAAACCTGCCCCACAGAAATTTTATTTCCAGTCAAAAATTTGAATCAATAATGCAGAACTAAATTTTTTAGAGCGTGGGGCTAAGGAGGTCAAGCAATCTTGGGTCTTGTCCTGTAGCCACAAATGATGTACGTATCCAAAATGTCTCCTAGTAAAACAGGAAGCCAAGTTAGAAAGTTGGCAGGGAGCCATGTACTCAGAACTACTCTGAGAAACCTTAAGGGACTGCTGTCCTGAGAATGTTTCAGTAGTTCCACCGTCACCAAACTCTGTTGCTCTTTAGCAAACTCTGAGTCCTAACTGTACATGCAACTGTGGCATGTGTTTATCTAGTCTGGAAAACGCTTTCCTATGAAAGATAAAGAAACTGAGTTTAAAAGTCCATATATCTTTGGAAGACACAGAAGATGGAATAAAACTCATATCAAATTACAGAAATCTAATCATTTCGGTCAAAAGATATAATTTGTCAGTAGTATCAGACTTTCCTTATAGTTTTTTTTTTTTTTTTTTTTTTTTTTTCCAAAACTGACTTTCACTCTTTTCGCTCAGGCTGGAGTGCAGTGACATGATCTCGGCTTGCTGCAACCTCTGACTCCCGGGTTTAAGTGAGTCTCCTGCCTCAGCCTCCCAAGTAGCTGGGATTACAGGTGTGCGACACCATGCCAAGCAATTTTTTGTATTTTTAGTAGAGATGGGATTTCACCATGTTGGCCAGGTTGTTCTGGAACCCCTGACCTCAGGCGATCCATCTGCCTCCGGCTCCCAAAGTGCTGGGATTACAGGCATGAACCACCACACCCGGACTCATTATAGTTTCAAAAGCTCAATTTATTACAGAATAATTACCCCCATCCAGTTAGAATAATAGTTAAAGACCACTAACCCACCAGTCGGGAAACCTGGGTTCTAGATCTGCCTCTGTTGCAATCTGGACTTTACCTCTCTTGGCTTTATATATGAAATAGATTATTTGGGCTAGAACAGAAGTCAGTAAACTATAGTTCATAGGCCAAATTCAGCCAACTGTAAATAAAGTTTTATTGGCGTAAATGACACTCATTTGTTTTCTTACTATCTATGGCTGCTTTCATGCTTTCCGTGTAGGGCTGAACAGTGGCAGCATAGATCATGTGGCCTGCAATGCCCAAAATATTTACTATCTAGCCTTTACAGAAAAAAAAAATTACTGACTTCTGAATTAGAAGCTATCTAAGAGAGAGTTCTTCTGTTTCCTCTTCTGCAAAATGGGAATACAAACAATACTTACCTCATATGATTATGAGGATTAGATGATAGTTTTTAATACAGTTTCTACATAGGAAATGATAGGTAACAGCTAATTATATAACTGTTAATTTAAAATGGTGAGCGTGATCATGACCAGAATTGTACCTATCAGTTTTCCGTTACAGAAAAAATGCTTGCTGCTGTGGTGCTCTGCTAAGATATTACATGGAACAGAAAAGATGGCAGTTCACACAGAAATCTTGGACAACTGAAATAACAAAATCCAGTATAGGCAGAATATATGCCAAAGGCAAACTGTATCTCCAGCCTAAAAAAATGCTGGAAACCTACATTATCTAATTATCAGCTTGATACTTGAGCTAGCCTTTGAGAGCTAAGTCAGATTCAAACAAGCCAAAAGAGGAACTTAAAGGGATTCAAGGTCAAGGGAAAGTGGAATTCCCAAGAGGTCTTGAGAGGGCAGTTTGTCGAAGAATTTGGCCAGAGCAAAATACACTGATGCAAGAGTTGAGAGTGAGAGTAAGAATGGTTGGTTGGGACCAGGTTGTGGAGTTTTGAGCACTGGAGCAAGGAATGTAGAAAGCTGCTTATGTGCATTGAGATCCACTGAAGTTTTCTGAACCTGAAAAATGTTAGTATTTTTAGAATAATTTACCTATCTTTATGGTAAGGCATGCATGAGAGGACAAAGAGACAAGAAATTAACTTCACTTTGGAGAGATGAATTTCAGTTCTGTCTGTACTATTACAATTATTAAAATGTCTTATATTTGTTTATATTTGTTCTTATTTGTTCTTTCTGAAATTTCACTTAAGCCTACTTTACCTAGTGTGTTTAAAATGGAGTAGTAGCTAATGAACAAATGAATTCATGGTTTTTTCTTTCCTTAACTACTTAAAAAACATCACTTTACGTATATCTCAAAACATTCATAATATTTTCTGTATCTTCAGTAGCACTCATTAGGGGTTTCCTGTAAAAGGAGAGAATGAGTCAAACATGAGTAACGCCTTCAATCTGGAAGGGGAAATAAATGACATAAAAGAATTAATAGAGGACTGTGAGTCATTTGAGTATTCAGAAGGAGTGGGAGGAAGAAAGGGCTCCAGAAGCATGGCTGATATTGTCTACCCAACGTTTATTTCCCCATTTTCCCTTCCTAATGGGAAGACGAATTTTGTACATAATGACAAAGATTCTGCCTAAATCCTCAGTTTTCTAAGGTTTCATTGTATCTATGAATGACCTTTAATATAGTTCTGGCCAAAGAGCTGGGAGCGGATGTTTTCTGGGGGTTTCTGGAAAAGTTTTTTACTTTCTTCATAACAGAGGACAGATATTGTTGACTCCATCCTTCCCCCCTCATCTACCTTCGAATGTGGATGCAGTGCTTACGGCTGGGGCAGCCGTATTACCATCCCGAGGCAATAAACAAAAGGGTGAAGAAACGGAAAGACAGAAAGTTCTTAGGGCTCACAGGATCTCTTTGGACATCTGAAACCATATCAATAATCTGACTTCTGAACTTCCCATTGTATGAGGAAAATTAACTCTATTACCTAATCTACTACTAGAATATTCTGTTGCTTGCACCTGAGCACTTCATGTTTGTTCTCTTCTGTAAATATGCATTTCTTCCACACATTTGTTTTTTCAAGTTTCTATTAAGCACCTACTATGTGTCAGGCTCGGTGTTAGACACTAGAAATACAAATATAATGATGCCACCCTTAATTTTTCTTTGCAAGAATACCTGATGATTTTGAAGATACTCAAATGGAGAACAAGAGAATGCCTCTTTCCTCTCCACCTTTCATTGCGATCACCCTAACTGCCCTCTATCCCCAGCAGCTCATCTGCAAAATGAGAATAAGAGACAAAAAGAGCCAAAGTGAGAATGAGTCTAAAGATGTCATATATATATTACACATGCTTCCTCCCCATTCTCCCAGAGGAAGTGGAAAGAAATGGACATTCTGTGAGACCAGGAAAGCCAGTGCAACTCCTTTATCCCTCCTCACATCTTGCACCAAAGAGCACACTCTCCAAGCTGTGAAGCAGCTGTAGAATCTCTACTCAGAACATTATAATTGACCCATTTGGGGAAAAGGTTTGCTCACTTGTGGACATACTGCTTATGAAAGGTGTCATACACTTAGAAAGGTGTCATTAAGCAAGTCCTCAAACCTGAGGCCATAAACTCCCCCTTAGACCTCGCTGTACTCAGGCATATGCAGTAAGAAAACAAGTGTCATGAGAAGTGGCTGGGAAACATTCTTACTCTCTGTGGGTGGGAGCATGTCATAGGAATACTCTGGAAGACTCCAGAGACTTCCTTCTCTTATTGTTCCACCATCTTAAAAGCAACGGTTATCTGACAAGAAATGCTGTGTTAAGTTTCTGCCCTTGGACTTGTCCAAGTTTGCACAGCACAGGCAGGACAGGATTTGAATCCAATATTAAAGCCTCTTATTGTATTTTGGGAAATGAGCTGAACACAGGTTTAGTCTTGGTATCAATCTCTGGATGTCATCCAATCAAGAACTACCTTTTGGTTAAAAACAAAAAACAAAACCAACTGTTTCAGAAAAATGATGATTGGGCTAACATGCCGCAGCTATAGAGAGAGCCATTAACAGACTAACGTGCCATTTGTAACTCTGCTAGAATAAGTCAGCTCATTGTTCTTGCCAACAAATTGGTGTCTCCTCAACTTTCCTTCTCTCCGCTAATGCTGTCACAACGGCCCTGTCACCCCAGCTCATAAGCCTGAGTCCTGCCAATCACTTATGCTCCTCTCCCTGCCGTCTTACCAGGTCCATCTTCTAACTCATCTCACTGCCCCTGCTTTAAGTCAGACTCTCATTTCCTCTTTCCTCTTGCTGGAAACTAGCAGTGGCCTACCCATTAGTCCCTTCAACTTTACAGTCCTGCAATCCAGCCCAGACCTGCTTCCTAACACCTCCACACATAAATTCCATAGAGCAGAGACCTTGTTTTTCTGCCTTGTTCACTGTCGCATCCCCAGGACCAAATGTAAGCCCTCAATAAATATTAGTTGGATGAATGTGTCCAAATGAACAGGCCTGATCTGGTACTCCCTTGCTCAAAACCTTTATTGTCTTCTCACTTCTCATGCCGTAAGTCCATCCTCCCCTAAGACAACGTTCAAAGAGCTCCAGAGCATGGGTCACCATCTGACATTCAGGTAGTCACTCCCCTCTATGCTCCTTCAGGTGCTCTTTGTTCAGGCAAACCTAGCAAAGTTACTTTCCAAGACAAGATCTTTGTCTCTTTTCAGTGTTTGAACCTTCACTACCTCTCCCTGGAAAGCCATCCAGGCCATCTCTGCCAGTCTAAATTCTACTGTATCTCTTAACTAGGTTTCATTCCCTTTTGTTCATGAAAGCTTTTCTGAAGATAATATTAAACATGTTATTTTGGGGGCACTTACTACCTGCTAGCTTACATTTTCTTCTTACAAAACCCTATAAAGTGGTTCTGTTTATCTTCAGGTTAAAGTTTGTGAAACCAGGCTGGGCATGGTGACTCAGGCCTATGATCCCAGCACTTTGGGAGGCCGAGGCGGACAGATCACTTGGGGCCACAAGTTTGAGAACAGCCTGGCTAACGTGGAGAAACCCCGTCTCTACTAAAAAAAAAATACAAAAATTAGCCTGGCATGGTAGCACACACCTGTAATCCCAGCTACTTAGAAGGTGGAGACATGAGAACTACTTGAACCTGGTGGCAAAGGTTGCAGTAAGCTGAGATGGCGCCACTGCACTCCAGCCTAGGTGACAGAGCGAGACTCTGTCTCAAATAATAATAATAATAATAATGTTAATGAAACCAAAACTGAGATCTATTTTCAGGACTTGACCAAGTTTGCACAGCACAGGCAGGGCAGGATTTGAATCCAATGCTAAAGCCCCTGTCCTGTATCTAATTCACCCATTATCCATGCTGCTTGCTCCCTGTGCAGTTTTAGAAGTACAGAGGCTGCTAACAGGCAGCTAAGGGGCTGAATTCAGCTGTGGACAGGATTTTAAAAGTCTTCAAAAATCAGGAAAGGCTGAGCTCAGCAGCTCACGCCTATAATCCCATCACTTTGGAAGGCCAAGGTGGGTGGATCATTTGAGCCCAGGAATTAGAGACCAGCCTGGCAACATGGCAAAAAAAAAAAAAAAAAAAAAATGCTGAGTGTGGTAGCATGTATTTGTAGTCTCAGCTATTCCAGAAGCTGAGGTGGGAGGATCACTTGAGGCTGGGAAGCAGAGGTTGCAGTGAGCTGTGATGGTGCCACTGCATTCTACCTTAGGTGATGGAGCCAGATCCTGTCTCAGAAAAAGAAAAAGAAAGAAAAATCAGGAGCTCTCATAGAAAAATGTGGATTTTGAGGTCTGGGGGAGGTGGCTCACGCCTGTAATCCCAGCACTTTGGGAGGCCGAGGCAGGCAAATCACAAGGTCAAGAGATCGAGATTAGCCTGGCCAACATGGTGAAACCCCATCTCTACTAAAAATACAATAATTGGCTGGGTGTATGGCATGTGCCTGTAGTCCCAGCTACATGGGAGGCTGAGGCAGGAGAATCACTTGAACGCGGGAGGCAGAGGTTGCAGTAAGCTGAGATCGTGCCACTGCACTCCAGCCTGGGCAACAGAGCAAGACTCTGTCTCAAAAAAGAAAAAAGAAAGAAAAATGTGGATTTTTGGCCAAATGGTAAAGGGGCTAAGGCATGGAGCTGGCAGTTGTGAGATTGCTGGTTCAAGTCCCCGGTAGAAAAATGTGGATTTTGAGCTTCTGAAAAACGGAAAGTTCTGGCAACACTGGGCCTGGATTCCAACATGGTCATGATTTCTGGGATGCCCTCTCCATAGGACCTATGCTTTCACCCAGCCTGGCCTGTGCAGGCATTTCTGTTTGTGTCCCTAATAGCTCTTTGCTGGCACCTGTCATAAAGCATTTTTCACTTTCTCTCTTGTCTCACCTTCCTGAGGCTGCAAGCTTCCTTTTTTATTTCTGTCTTCTCTGCTGTGTTTTTCCTCTCTAGCATGGAGTCAGTGCTTGGCATATCATAGACTCTCAATCATGTTTTTACTGAATTGAAATATAAGCTTGCAGATTTGCTAGTAAGTTCAACATTTAATACTGCTCCAAATACAGCTTTTGGGTTAATTTTAGAATAGCCAATTCTTAGGCCCATGTATAGAAAAATAGTAGAAGTGAGAAGCCAGTAAATAATCCCCCAGATTTTTTTTTCTTTTTACATTGGGTTACATCAGTGTTTTCATGAGATTCCCATTAGATGTTTGTTCTTGATTGGTCTGTTTTGGTAGATGAGGAAATCATATTTTATTTTCCCTATGAGTCTTCCGTGCTTCCAGGTGAGTCATCTCTCCACTTTTCTTACGCCTGTATTGTAGAATTTATCAGATAGTATCCTAAGGATTTGTTTACTAACCTGTTCCCTTATAGGCAGAGACTGTGCATTATTCATTTTTGTATCTCTCCCAGCCTAGCAGATAGTAGGTGTTCAATACAGTTTCAATGACTAAATTATTCCCTGAAGTAGGTACATAATAGATAGAAGATGTATATTGAAATTTCTTTAGTCTGACATGAAGGAACATAGACTCTACTTCCTCAGGTTAATCAATGATATTGATGGTTTAATATAGTACTTTATATTTCTTTTCAGTTAAAAATGTAATGTTAAGTCCTTAAACAGCAAAGAGATATTCTGTCAAATTCTTTAAAAAAAAAGAGGCTTTAGAAGTTTCTATGCTTTCTTCTTTTAACAGGCAGTAATTGGGATCATTAGCTTATGATTCTCTTTCCCACTACCTTCCAAGGCAAGCTGCAAGACCCAGGGAGTGCTTGTGTGTTTGGTTTAAGACTGTTAGGCAGCCACAGTTCCTGCCTCAGCTCTGACTTTGTTGACCAAAACAAATAATAGCCGTGGTGCTTCATTTACTTAGTATCACTAAGTCGAAGATGGAAAAATCAGTAGACATACTTAACCTGATTAAAAAAAAAAAAAAAAAGGATACACATTCTTGGCCAGGCGTGGTGGTGCACTCCTGTAATCCCAGTGCTTCGGGAGGATGAGGCAGGAGGATCACTTGCACCCAGGAGTTTGAGACCAGCCTGCGCAACATGGCAAAACCTCATCTCTATAAGAAAAATAATAATAAATTTTTTGTAATTAAGAAAAAAATACATTCTTTTTCACTTTCTGCTATCGGGCTATAGTAGATGAGTTACAGCATCATTTCTTCCTACAGTCTTCCACTTCCCAGCAGTTTTACTCTAATATTTTATTGCCTTAATGACACTCAAGATTTTGCCTTACACTTCATGGCTTACACAATGTCATTCAAACACTCTAGAAATAAAGTAAGGACCAGCGTTGATGGAATATTGCTGTGAGCCAAGCACTGGGGTAAGCATTTTAATTGGATCATTACATTTGATCCATCTAACAACCCTAAGAAATAGAAGGCACTGTTAACCCCAGTCTCACATCTGAGAAAGCTGAGGTTTAGAGAGGTTAAGGAACTCACGCAAAGTCAGTAAATGACAGAGTGGAATTCTAATTCAACAAGCATTTGCCCCTCCGCTATCCCAAAATTCTGCTCTTATAGGCTGTTTGTCAGAAATTCCTCATCCAAAATGTACTAGTGACTTTTCCTAGAGGAGGTTCTTACCTTGGTGGCATGGGCTGCTATTATTTAATTATTATTAAAGCATATGAGGGGAAGCTGAACATGTTAATTTGAAAATCATGCCCTTAGCAGCATTAGCAGAGCCTCCCAAAGTAGCCGTCAGCTCTGAATCCTCGAGCTTGTCTGTTTCCTCTTTTGTCATCCAAGATTGATTTTGTATTGAACTCCATCTTGAATTTAACACTATAATTATTGGCACAAGAGAAATCAAGTCATTTTATTTACCAAAAGCAGATATAAATGTTTGAATGGTAGAAACCAGAGTGTCTCTTCATGTTTTCTCTCATATTTTAGTCTTAAGAAGGAAAGTGCAGCTTGAAATGCATAAACCAGTGTTCCATTTTTATACTTCTTATTGTGAGCAATCATCATTTCCTTTTTTTTTTAACTTGAGATTTTAATTTACAAGGGTCACTATGTGAGAGTGTTTCCAGAAGCCAAATATTTTCGGTGACATATCTGTGAAATTATAAGTTTTGACAACAGAGTTATAAATAAGAGTCTAATTAATTTACTTCTCAAGGTCCTCTCATATTACACACAGTTTGCAGATGAATAGTGAACATTTCACACTCCTGGGAGGAAGGAGATGGTACCAAGATGGCCGAGCAGGTGCCCTTGGTCATCAAAGCTCTTGACAGCTTCCCCACCAGCTTCCTCTAACTTCATTCTCCTTGCTATGGATTCTTGGCTTTAATCCAGCACTTTGATTTCTCATCTTTATGCAATAATTTGTGTGTTTCTGCATTCTGTGTTCTCACTTTCTCCAGGAAGTCTTCTTTGATTAATCTCACCTTCCCAATTAATCATTCCTTTGTTGAAGGTCTCCCCAAAGTTAATAGAGTCAGGATTCTCAAGTATTTGAAAATATTTTCATCTAGGATATGTTCAACTCCTCAAGAGCATAAAAGTCCAGTATCTCTTCAAAAGCCTGGGCTGCTATACTCTGCACACAGTTGACAGTCAGAAGGATGGACTAACTGACCAAATAAACAGAAGCAGAGCTTCTCTCACAATGAAGCTCTATGTACTTTGCATACAAATTATTGCTAAGGTATTGGGAATAATGTCTCTATTCATATTAAAATTATGAAATCCAACAGCCTGAGTTTCTACCACTTAGAAGCACACCAGATTTACTCCAAGTAGCAGCTTGTTCACTGGGAAAACCTGACTCAGCAGGTTTAAATTATTCCTTTTGAGCCACTTAACTTCTAAATTTCCCCATTCAGTGGCTTAAATTCGACTTTAATACTGCATGCACTAAAAAAAATTTGCATTTAATTACGGCAGTAGTATGTTTTCCTGTTGCCATTTGAAATATATTCATTATCAGTGTCAGGCTTGCATTGAGAGAGTTTGGTTATTTATATCTAAAAAATCAAATTCAACAAAGATAACTGAAGGCATGTAAGGAGGTTTTCCTGCTTTTTTATTGTAAGAGTATGCAGCCTGTAGAGACACAAATTCAAAATCTTGGCAAATCATATTTTCAATGACTGTTTGTCTAAAGATAAATGGATATGTGTAGAGAAAGTTATTTTAAGAATGATAAGTCAACATGAATTTTATTTTTGAAATGTACATATACATATATTTCCAATATGTGTATGATTCAAGAAAATATTGTGTCTGGCAAGTAATTACTGTAGCACTTCATGTGACGAAGAGATTTGAGCCTTGACAAAATTTTATTTAAAACTACCTTAAACAGGCCAGGCACAGTGGCTTGCCTGTAATCCCAGCACTTTGGGAGACTGAGGTAGGTGGATCACCGGAGGTCAGGAGTTTGAGATCAGCCTGGCCAACATGGTGAAACCCAGTCACTACTAAAAACACAAAAATTAGCTGGGTGTGGTGACACACGCCTGTAATCCCAGCTACTTAGGAGGCTGAGGCAGGAGGATCACTTGAACCTGGGAGGCAGAGATTACAGTCAGCCAAGATCACGTCACTGCACTCCAGCCTGGGTGACAGAGCAAGACTCCATCTCAGACAACAACAACAACAAAAAAACAAACTACCTTAAACCTTATTCCAAATAAAAGAACATTAAGATCTTATTGTACACTTATAATTACAGGGTTAAAATTGAGATTTGAGATGCAAAAGGCTGCGTTTGGGCACTCCTTGGATTATCCATTTTATTAAGGTCAACTCATCTTCCTAGTAGAATACCATGCCATTGAGGCCTTGTGTGGAGAAGTTCAATACCTTTTGTAATTCCATGATACATTTAAATTAAGAATGAGGTGTCCCCCTCGATCCACAAGTTGTTGAATGGTTTTAATCAGAGCCAGAGGCATTCCTGCTGCCCCAGGTAATGTCATGTGAATAAATGTTGATTTTATGAATCCTATGCCCTGTTGATCAAACCACATTCTTGTCTAATGTGTTTGTGAAACAGTAAAAGTTTCTTTCTTCAAAGGTGGAAGGTTGCCTACTTATAACTGATGTATTTTGAAGATCGATAGTGACCTTTGAAAGGTATTCATAAATCACTTACAGTCAACCTGCAAATACAAAGTGAAATGAATAAATGAGACAAATCCTTGCCAAATTTTAACCACAGTTTTCACCATAAATACCAAGGTAATCCAAGAACTGCTCTCTTGGCCTAAATTACTGGGAAACATTATGCCAGTTTTCTCCCTCACTGAATATGCAGATATATTGACATGAAGCTACCACTGCTGTTGAAAAGATCACATGTGTTTTAACTAATAAAAGATGACAGGGTGATCAGAAGTACACCTGGGAGACATCTGCAGCCTCAAAGATCAGAATAATGAAATGCTGTATTGAGGGACACAACCCAAGTATTTAGGGAGCTTTGTGTTCTTTACTGAGCTGGGTACAGTGGAGAAGGGGATGTTTTAAAACACCCAACAATCACCGTCCTCAAGCTGTTTCTCACATTACAGAAGCCATCTGCTAGCCCACAGACATAATGGACAATGAGAAGGCAGCAGAAACAAGTCAGGAGTATATCTCAGGCTATAGACAGTCATCATTCTCAGAATTCCAAACAGGGAGAGATGAATCAACTGTATTACTGAAGGAGGGCTTCTTGCAGGCAATGGGCTTTGAGTTAAGTCTTAAAGAATGAGTAGGAATTCCCCAGGTAGAGGTGAGGTGGAGAGGATGCTGCTTCAGGTAGAATGTTCAGTATGGGGGGACAGGCTGGGGAGTGTGATGTGTGCTCACAGGCCACATCTGACCCTCTTGCTAGAATTCAACTTGTTGTGGAAGTTCAGAATTGGGCACTTTGCTTGGGACAAGGTGCTTCTACTGAATGTATTGCAAACAAATTTGTTTCATATTTCTGAAGCAGAGGAATTATATAAATGGCAATTCTTAAGAGACAATGGAGAATCCTATCAGGAAGCTGGTACCACAAAGATAAGGCAAGGGAGGTCTGATCTAGAGTACAGTGGGGATTGAAAAGGAATTTAAAAAGATATTATTCTACTAAATTTCTTAGGGCTAAAACATCATAAATTAACTAGAAAATGAGAGTTAACCGCAAAGCTTCTGAATGTTACCCATGAATTAAATTAGCAGAATGTGTTTTAAAGTATAGTGTACCTGCAGTTTGCCACAAGTGCCACTAGGTGGTGAGCACGCATTATTCGTGGCTTGAGATTAGATGTTTCACATCTGATGAACGGCATTTTAAGAATGCAAATTCTGGCCGGGCTTGGTGGTTTACGCCTGTAATCCCAACACTTTGGTAGGCCAAAGCAGGTGGATCGCCTGAGCTCAGGAATTCAAGACCACCCAAGGCAACATAGTGAAACCCCGTATTTACTATAAATATTAAAGAATTAAAACTGAGTGTGGTGGTGCGCACCTCTAGTCCCAGCTACTTGGGAGGCTGAGGCAGGAGAATCACTGGAGCCCCAGAGGAAAAGGTTGCAGTGAGCCAAGATTGCGCTACTGCACTCCACCTTAGGCTACAGAGTGAGACTCTGTCTCAAAAAAAAAAAAAAAAAGCTAATTAAATCAAATTAGATTTTCTTTTAGTAAAGTATGAGTTTATAATTTATGCAACTGCTTATTAATAGAGGAAACGGAACTATTACTCAGTTATGGTTATTGAGTGTAGATAATCAAGAACCTGTATAAATTGGAGTTATCAATACAAAACTACAGGACTCCCTGTTTTATCTTAACTTTTTCTATTCAGTACTCAGAAAACATCCTCATTTAGTATTCAAACAGTGACAAAAATTTTTGGTAATAAATGACATTAAACTCTTTGGGTGCTTAGAATTTGAAATTATGCCGTATTCTAATATCTGAGCTTACTGCTCTGGGTTAGAACCTGTCTCTTCTACTTAGATGAGTGCCACAGTATGTTAGATACTGCCATTATCTGGCAATACCTGCTACCACCAGGAAGCCCAGCAAAGGCGTATTACTTGCACTGTCTCCCTCCTTCCCTGAGGTAAATATATTTTACCTCAGCCTGAAAAACATAGTGAGACTCCTTCTCTACAAAAAATTTTAAAAAAATTAGCTGGAGGTGGTGGTACACGCTTGTGGTCCCAGGTACTCTGCAGTCTGAGGCAGGAGATTCACTTCCGCCCAGGAGGTCAAGGCTGCGGTGAGTTGTGATCATGCCACTGCACTGCAGCCTGAGTTACAGAGCAAAATCCTGTCTCCAAAGAAAAGAAAGGAAAAATTTCACCTGACTATAGCATCCTGAAGCCATGTCTGTTGGGATTAGCCCCCTATCCTAGTGCCTGGCATGGTACCAAGAACAGAGTAGACTCTCAAGGAGTTAATGAACTTTTTCTGCAAGTTAAAAAATCGTGTAGTATCCTCTCCATGTTATCTCAGTAAGTCAGATACAACTACACAGTGTATTTGCCAGTTAGGTAATCAGAATTTACCTCTCTTCTCAGAAGTTCACACAGATCTTCATGGACTCTGTGTTCGTTGCAGTCTTTCATTTAAAATATGCATGCAAGGGTGTGTGTGTGTGTAAGAGGTTGGCATTTTGGTATTAATCATTCAAGGTTAATTCAAGATTTTGGTTATGTTAAGTTCTCAGGGTTAATCTATATTTACATTGCCTTTATTTATCTGTATAAACATGGGAATGCATATCACAACAGGATGCAAACAAAATATTTTTTTGAGACAGGGTCTTTCTGTTACCCAGGCTGGAGTGCAGTGGCACAATCTCGGCTCACTGAAGCCTCAGCCTCCCAGGCTCAAGTGAGCCGCCCAACTCAGCTTCCCAAGTGGCTGGGACCTCCCGGCTCATGTGATCCTCCCACCTCAGCCTCCGACTGGCTGGGACCCCTGCCCAGATACTTTTGTTTTTTTCAAACAGATGGGTTCTCACTATGTTGCCCAGGCTGGTCTCAAATTCCTGAGCTTAAGCAATCCTCCTGCCTCAGCTTCCCAAAGTGCTGAGATTACAGGCATGAGCCACTGCACCCGGCAGATCAAGTATTTGAATTTGGGACTGTGCTATCATAGCAATAGTGTAAGTGATAGTGGTGGTTGAGGTGGCCATTTATTGTGTGTAATCTCATCTTTCCAGTAACCAAGTACTACTAATCATGCTTTAGAGATAAAGAAGCTGAAGTTTAGATGGAATAAGTAAGGTACACAAGGACATAATGGTTAGCAAGGTCCAAACCCAGGGGTAGCGGGTTGAAACCGAGATCTGTCCAAACCCAAGGTGATTGGCTCTGTAGCCTGTGCACTTTACCCAGTTGCTATGCTGTCTGTCTGCTGCTGTGTTGACTTCCCTGCTTGATAATCCATCCCGAGCAATAAAACAGAAACATTTATTCAAACATATTATGGAGTTAGATACCTTAGATACAATGCACACGTAATATTTTAAAGTCTCTTTTAGTGTAGCAATTTTGGTGGAAATTGCCACTTAAGAAAAATTCTACTTAATCTATTCGAGGTTTAGAAATTATTCATGACCTTCCTATACTGTAAAATACTCAACTGGTTTGGCCATTTATATAGTCAGAGTAAAACTGTTCTCTTTTCTAATGTATATTATATACTCAATCCTGTAAATCAAAATGAATTCACTTAATTAGAAACATAATGTAGGCCCAACGAAGTGGCTCATGTGTATAATCCTAGCACTTTGGGAGGCTAAGGTAGGAGGATCTCTTGAGCCTAGAAGTTCAAGACTGGCCTGGGCATCATGGCAGGACCCTGTCTCTTTAAAGAAAAAAAAATTAGCCAGGCATGGCAGTGGACACCTGTGGTCCCAACTACTTGGGAGGCTGAGGTAGGAGGATTGCTTGAGCCAGGAGGTTTAAACTGTTTTGAGACCCTGTCTCAAAAACAAAAACAAACCTAAAAAATGTAGACAAATATGTGGTTAAAAGTGTAAAAAGTGACACTGTAGAGCCCCCACAGCAACGAGTCTGGGTCTCCAAATAGTCTTGAAAAGAGAAGGCAGGTCTGTGACACAGCCTGGCAAGGAAATGGGTAACTCCATGCCCTCCTGGTGGGAGTGGAAACTGTACAGTCTTGTTTGGAAGGCGATTCTACAGTAAGTACCAACATTACGAAAACACAAATCCTTCGGCCAAACAATTCCACTTCTAGAAGTGTGTAATACAGATACACTCATACATGTCAAAGATCACGTGTACAAGGTGTTCTTTGCTTCTACTTTTTTTGTGGTAGCAAAAAAACTGATAAAGAACCTAAATATCTATTAAGGGAAAACTGATTAAATAAACCCTGGTACATCAATACCATACGCCATGATGCAGCTGGAAGAATGAGGAAGCTTTTCAACACTGATATGGAACCATCTCTAAGAAACATGGTTAAATAAGAAAAAAGAGAGTGGAAATATTTATCATATGCTACTATTTGTGCCTTAAAAATGAAAAAAGGAAGCTGGACATGATGGCTCACTCACGTCTGTAATCCCAGCACTTTTGGAGGCCAAGGTGGGAGGACTGCTTTAGGCCAGGAGCCCAAGACCTAACTGGACAAAATAGTGAGATCCTATCTTTCCAAAATATACAAAAATTAGCCAGGTGTGGTGGCACATGCCTATAGTCCCAGTTACTTGGGAGGCTGAGGTAGGAGGATTGCTTAACCCAACAAATTTATATGTTCAATATAACAGATTCCAGATCGGGCTGACTTCTTCATTGAATCCCATCATCTGACACAATGTTTGACACATAGTAACCACTTGATTAATAATTACACAAAGATTAATAAGTAGAATATATACTGGAAAGATATACCCTAAAATGTTAATCGTGGTTACCAGATTTTTTTTTTTTTGAGACGGAGTTTCGCTCTTGTTACCCAGGCTGGAGTGCAATGGCGCGATCTCGGCTCACCGCAACCTCCGCCTCCTGGGTTCAGGCAATTCTCCTGCCTCAGCCTCCTGAGTAGCTGAGATTACAGGCACGCGCCACCATGCCCAGCTAATTTTTTGTATTTTTAGTAGAGACAGGGTTTCACCATGTTGACCAGGATGGTCTCGATCTCTTGACCTCGTGATCCACCCGCCTCGGCCTCCCAAAGTGCTGGGATTACAGGCTTGAGCCACTGCGCCCCGCACTACCAGATTTTTTTTACTCTTTCTGTTTGTGTTTATTTCCCAAGTTTTCCACAATAAAGTTATTACTTTATGATTGGAAAGAAATACATGTTTTAAGACTACATCCTAAAAAATATTCATGCTTTTCATGCCATGTCTGTCTACAGAGGAATGAACAGCTATTTTAATGAGTACCAGTGAGTGTTTGCATATCAGCAGTGCTCACAGAAATTCTGGAAAGGATGGTGGTGGTGGTATGTAAGTGGCAGCTGGTACATTTAGTGCGCATTGGAGGTACATGAAGGGATAATTTGAATGTTAATTACAATATCACTCTACACGTATGAGAGATCACAAAACTAGGATTGGTGGGGTTATTTGATTGAACAGACTTGTATAAGCATTGAGGTATTTTCTGTAACATTAGATGTGATTTTTGTTCTTTCCAAGTTTATGACTACAGACATATCTAGGTTCTGGTCCTCACGCAGCCACTTACACACTCTGTGACCTTTCTAATACTAAATTTCTTTATCTGCAAAATGAGGCTAATAACATAGTTTTTGCAGGGGTGTTTGTATACTGTATGTCTAATGCAAGTGAGAGGGTTAGCACAGTGCCTGGCCTATCAAAGGATCTCAGGATGCCTCTGTCAACTTTCTGTTTCTCACACATTCATCACTGAGTCCTGGATGTGAATGAAGAGCTAAACATTGGTTTAGAAATAGGGAAGGAGCTTCTTTTCTAATCAGGTATTTTCCTTAATCCTACTAATGCTCCTTAAAGATATGGATTATCCCATTTTATTGACTTGAGAAGGGAATATTACCTGTGACCATCCTAAGACCCCAGCAATTAGCACTTATGCTGTGCTGATACAAAATACACACAGACCCACTTTGTGACCTCTAAAATTTTATTCTAAGGAAAGATGATGGCAATCCTGTATTGATTGTATTGCTGTGCTTTAGGACACTGGATAACTTATTACATTAGTATGGGTTTGGGATGTTTGCCTAAAGCCACAAATTTTTTGATGTCCACCTTCTAGCCCTGAGAAACACCTCATCACTCAAATAATTCCTGCAAGTAAGATAAAGCGGGACATAATAGAAAATTATTTGCTCTTCCTTGTTCTCTGACTTCAGTTACATTAAATTTTTTTTGAAATAGTAACTTTCAAAATGATTTTCCAATATGTGTTCCAAATAATTTTTAACACTCTCTAACACAACTAGCTTGCTTAAATAATAAAGTAGATGAGAATGATAAAAATTGCCGTATTTGGAATAGATAAAATTACTCTAAATAATTATGCAAACTTCAACTTTAAATTTAAACACTATAGGCATAAAATTTTAATATATAAAAATAATTTTATAAACTATACCTGAATCATTTGAATAATTTTTTAAGTGTCTTAGTCTGTTCAGGCTGTTGTAACAGAATGTCATAGACTGAGTGGCTTATAAACAACAGAAACTTATTTCTCACAGTTCTGGAGGCTAGAAAGTCCAAGATCAAGGCTCTGGCAGTTTCAGTGTCTGGTGATAGCCTGTTTCCTGGTTCCATAGACAGCTGTCTTTCAGCTGTGTCCTCGCATGGCAGAATGGGGCAGAAGAGCTCTCTGGCGTTTATTTTATAAGGGCACTAATCCCATTCGTAAGAGTTCCACCTTCATGATGTAATCACCTCCCAAAGGCCCCAACCTCCAAATATCCTAACATTGGACATTAGTTTTCAACATATGAATTTGGTGGGGGTGGGGTGTGACACTAAACATTCAGTCTATAGCACCAGGATGATTTGACTAATTTTTTTCAGCACTAAAAAGTTGATTAAATTTCTTAAGTGAATTGAGTACTTGTCAGTAGGTGGGCGTTAGGGGAGGGACGGCGGGGTGGGGAGGGATAATTAGGGGAGAAATACTAGATATAGTGATGGGGGCATGAAGGCAGCAAATTACCTTGCCATGTATGTACCTATGCAACAATCCTGCAAGATCTTCACATGTACCCCAGAATTTAAAGTACAATAATAATAAAAAAAAAGAAATACACAAAGCTTTAGAATCAGGGGTGTCCAATCTTTTGGCTTCCCTGGGCCAGATTGGAAGAAGAAAAATTGTCTTGGGCCACACACAAAATACATTAAGAATAACGACCACTGATAAGCTAAGTAAAAAAAAAAAAAAAAAAAAAAAAAAAAATCACAAAAGAAATCTCATAGTGTTTTAAGAAAGTTTATGAAGTTGTGTTGGGCCACATTCAAAGCCATCCTGGGCTGTATGCAGGCCACAGGTTGGACAAGCTTGCTTTAGATGGATACATACTTTATCCTAGCAGAATAAAATAATAACAGTTTGCACTGTTAAAATTGCCCGTCAATGAATCCTCTGTGGAATGTAATAATACTGTCTTTTAGTATTTCTTAAAACCGCGTTTAAGTGTAGTTGCTAAGAACTAACTTTTCCCCTAACTGATGAAACTCACAGGACATTTGCCATTAAGTAGCTTTCTATAAAATGACCTTCCAGGAGTAATGCTACCTGGTATCACTGATTTTACATTTTTAATTGAATATTGCCCATTATCTCTGCCAAGCTAAAAGAATAAATAAATGCTCATTTACTAAAGAAAAGTATCTAAATGATTCTCAGAAATAGAAAAACAAGCATGTAAAAAGTAGGAGGGTTTTGACATTTAGACTAATAAAGTGAATCATAAATTTTTTTAATGTTAATGTATAACATTGTCTTTATTTTCCCCAGCTATCTGTCTGTCTGCAGAATGGTATTTCTATTTGTATTTCTGCATAGCAGCAGTTTGGCTCAGATAAATCATCTAATTCATAATACTGGTAGATGTGCCAAAAAGTCACATAAACCAGAAGGTTCAAAATAATTTCTATCAACTCTGCACAGTATGTTTGAGGAAGAGCAGATTGTTGTAACTTTCATGCTTACAATCAGGGAGCATTCATAAACAGAGGCATTTAAACGTTTGTGTGTATCTGACATCATAGAAACATCAAAAATCAGGTAGGAAAAGTCAATATTTATTGTAATCTATCTTTCAGCACTCACAGATAATTATAGTAACAAACAATAGTAATAAAATAGTAATAAGTAACATTTTTGAGAACTTACTACATACTAGGCAGTGGTCTAAACACTTAAAAAATTAGGACTAATTGATTAAATTGCTTAAGCAAATAGAGTACTTTGAAGAAATACACAAACCTTTAGAATGGGGTCAGGGGAACAATCTTTTGGCTTCCCTGGGCCACAATGGAAGAAGAATTGTCTAGGGTCACATTACCAAAACAATCAAAACAATCCTAAATTCCCCCTATTAAACTTAAAACAGTCCTAAATTAAACTCAGAACAATCCTGAATTCCCCCAATATGTAGAGATTTATTAAGCTCTGCAAGAAACTATACCAAAAAAATTTTTTTTCTTTGTCCTCCTGGAATGTATACTCAAAGAAAAGAAGTAAAAGTAAGATCACCCTCCCTTGCAGTGGCAGGATTTCTCAATTCCTTTCTAGTGGAGTTCTTCTTACATTTTCAATGGCAGTACTTGATTTTATATTGGTCAAGTTCTCCTGCAATTTGTGTGTGTGTGTGTGTGTGTGTGTGTATGTGTGTGTGTCTATGTGTGTGGTTTGTACGTGTGGAGTGTGTGTGTTCCCTCGGCTGGAGATGCTAACAACTATGATCCAGAACTCATAGAGTATTTATGATTTTCTTATAGAGGTTCCCAAATGGTGACAAATATCCACTTCAAATTTCCTTCTGAAACATCTGGGAATAGGGTGTTACAAGGAAGAACAGGCCTCAAAGAATGGGTAAAGGGCAAGTTACAGATAGCTGCCAGGGGCACTTTCATGAGATGTCCAATGAGCTCTTCCTTCTATAAGGCATGGCTTTAAAACCTGTCTCAGTGTCACCGTTTCTTTCTGGTTTCCATTGAAAACATCTCCTCCTCCTTACTTGATGTAGGAATCTGTAGCACAAACAAGACTGAGGTGAAAGTCCACTGGGAACATAGATTTGAGGGATGCGAATTTGAAGAGCCAGGACAAGACGGTGCACTTGACGAAACCTGCAGCAGCTTGCTGTGGGAGAGCAGTAACCTTTCTTCACGCTTTAATGTGACCAGTTGGATGTCAGTAGTTCTAGAAATCAACACACACCCTTCTTGAGAGCAGGAATACATTCCCAGACAGACAATCTAAATCTGGTGGGGCTGTTCACCTACTGTAGAGACTTATTTTTCCACCGCCATGCCAGCAGAATGAGGCACATTTAAATTACCTGTGTCCTGCTCTCTTTCTAGATTGTTTATCCAGTTACTTAAGCAAGGATTTTGGAAGAATTTTGGAAATCAGAAGAGCCAGAAATAAAAAGTAGGAATTGGTCAGAAAGGAAAAACAACAGTCATGTTTCCTTGTTCTTCTGTGACGACTGCTGGGTGTTGTTCTGGTGCAGGATAGATCACAGTTCTGCTGGGACAGAGCCTGGAGGGGTAGAGTCTTCATCCAAAAGAAGGGTCTTTTCTCTCAAGATAGACTATTGAACACAACACTGCTTTAGATATTTTAATAGTAAGGTATGTGACATCTTTTATAACTTTACAAACGGGGAGTCAAAAGATTGGATAGGCAAGATGGATAAAATTTCAAAGTTTATTAAGGCCGTTAAAGAGATGAAATACAAAATCAGCAGTGAGTAGAAATATATAGTACTCAAATACATCACCCTATAGAGTCTGTGAACAGCCCTCAAAAGGAAAATGTCATTTCCCAGTGAAATCACAGTTTCACGCCTGCTGCTGTCTCCATCACCCTCTTCCACCAGCCGCTGCTCCTGCTCACTCTCAGCTAATGGTTTTGTCTCCCACATCACTGAGAAAAACAGAAGCAATTAGAAATGTCCATATTTTCACATGTTTCTGTCACCAAAGCTGAGACCTATTTCACTGCACTACTGTCTTCCCTACCCCGGTGCCTGAGGAAGAGGTTTCCCTGCTTCTCCCCTCCACTTGGACTCTGTCTTCCCAAACACATCGTTCCGGAATTTAGTTCCCCTTTTCTGCAACATCCTTTCTCCCTTGTGCTAGATCATCCTAAAAGCAAGTAAATATGCTGTAGTGTTGCCCTTCACAAACTGTAATGTACATACATGTTACCTGGAAAGCTTGTTAAAAATCACAACTGGGCCGGGCGCAGTGGTTCACGCCGGTAATCCCAGCACTTTGGAAGGCCGAGGTGGGTGGATCACAAGGTCAGGAGTTCGAGACCAGCCTGGTCAAGATGGTGAAACCCTGTCTCTACTAAACGTACAAAAAAATTAGGCAGGTGTGGTGGCACACATCTGTAATCCCAGCTACTCAGGAGGCTGAGGCAGGAGAAATGCTTGAATCTGGGACACGGAGGTTGCACTGAACCAGGAATCATGTCACTGCACTCCAGCTGGGCGACAGAGCAAGACTCCGTCTCAAAGAAAAAAAAATCACAACTGGAATTATAGGTCTCTAGTATTTCTCTTTTAAAATAAAATCCTTTCTCTTGACCCCACACACGTACTCTCCAGGACCGTCCCCATTTTTCAGCAACCCTTCACAGCAAAACTTGCGGAAAGGTTTTTTTCAGTGAATGTGTCTACTTTTCACTAACATTCTCTGTTCAATCTATCCAAAGCTTCCATCCCCATCACTGAACTGAATGCTCTTGCCAATTCACAATAAATTGCATTTTCAAAATCCATCAGCACTTTTCTGCTGTCTTTCTTGACCTCTTGGCAGTTTCAGAGAGGTCACTCCTTCCTGAAATATTTTCTTTCACCTTCTATGATGCCTCTTCCTAGTTTTTCTCCTACCTCAGTCTTTTTCAGTCGTCTTTGCTGAATCCTCCCCGCGTGCTCAACAGCTAAGTTTTTTTGTGCCTCAGGGCTCTGTTACGACTCTCTGCATATATTCTTTCCCTGGGTGACTCCTCCTATTCCCATGATGCTAAGGACCTTCTAAATACCAAAGACTTTCAAATCCGGAACTCTGGCCCTGACTCAGAGATCCATCTACCAATTGATCTCACCCTTTGGATCTCCAACAGGCACCTCATACTTTTTCACAAACCAAATACAACTCTTCATCTTCCCTTTTCCTGAGCTTGGTCCTGCTCCACTCTTCCCTAGTGCAATAAAGTCAGCCTTGGCCAGGCGTGATGGCTCATGCCTGTAATCTCCGCACTTTGGGAGGCCAAGACAGAAGGATCGCTTGAGCACAAGAGTTCGAGACCAGTCTGGGCAACATGGCAAGACGCCATATCTACAAAAAATAAAAAATTAGCTGGGTGTAGTGTCATGTGCCTGTGGTCTCAGCTATTCAGGAGGCTGAGGTGGGAGGATTGCTTGAGCCCAGGAGGTTGAGGCTGCAGTGAGCCATGTTTGCATCACTGTATTGCAGCCTAGGTGACAGAGTGAGACCCTGTCTCAAAAACCTATCAGTCTCATTTACCCAGTTGCTCAAGCCAAAAATATAAGCAATTCTCTGATTTCTGTTTTTCTTGGCTTCCACATTCAATCTAGTAATATGTCTATGGTGACTTTACTTTCAAAACATCTTGAATATGTCCACACTGGTTTAAGCTATCTTCTTTTTGAGGGCTACTGTAGTAGCCTCCTATCTTGTTTTTCCCCCCACAGTATATTCTACCTAAATAGTCTTTTAAAAATGTAAAATCGTCTGTGTAAGAGCTAGTAACAAAACAAATAAACAAAATGTAATGTTCTTCCTCTGGTTAAAGGATTCCAATGGCTTCCCATCATGCTTGGAATAAAATTTCTACTCCGCATTCTGGCTTACAAGCATCCCTTTTGGCACTGCCTATTTCTCTGTCTCCCTGTGCCTCCCCTTCGTTGGCTACCATGTTTAGACATCCTTTGTTTTCCTCAAGCAAGTTGAGCTTGTTTTTTGCCCTAGCACATTTGTACTACGTGCACTTCTGGTTAATTCTTTCCCATCATTCTGATCTTGTGCAGGTTCTTTCTTGTATACTTCCAGGTGATCCTCACTCATTCTTCTCTTGCAAATCACATTCCTTTGGGTATTTGGCCAATGGAAGATACTGAAACGAGACTTTGGAAAAGGGAAGAAGGAAAAAACAGGACAATTCTCTCTCTCCTCTGATTCTCCCTCCTCCCCCTTGATAACTCTCCCTGGTTTCAGGAGCATTATCCAGCAGTGACTAGGTGACTGGGTCTCCTCTATGGTTCAGCTCTCCACCAGGCAGGTCCCTCCATAATCCCAAATGCTGTACTGCTGAGCACCCACTCCATGGTGCCGCTGCTCCCACACAGCTCCCATGATGGGCCCCAGTAGCCTCCCTCTGTTATTGGCTTTGTGCATTGCTCATGTCTGCCACATTCTATTTGATGCTCAATTCTTCCATCACCTGTGTAGCTGCTTCCCTGTGTTCAATTCCCTTTGTTTGAAATACTTAGAGTAGTTTCTGTTTTCCTGACCAAAACTGTTCTCAACTACAGAGTTTCATCATCACAGCAGCCCTCCCTGACCACGGGGTCACTGTCCAGCACGTGCACCCATTTCAGGTCTCTTCATTGCGCTTTATACTCTCTGCTGTTTTTCTTGTTTATTTGTCCATATATTTGCTTGGTGCTATCTTGCTTATAACTGTATCCCCAGAGCCCAGCATCCTCAGAGCCTAGAATAGTGATATGTAGTTGGTGTTCAATAAATATTTATTGAGTAAATGACTAAAAGAAATGAATTGAGATTTGGCTAAACAAAATACTACGCAAATAAAGAGATGTAATGAATGAAGTGAATGATAAGCAGGCCCCTAAATAGAAACTCTAGCCAGTGGAGGAAGGAAAATGAGAGAGAGAAAAATCAGGCAGGAAAAATGAAAATATTACCCTTTGGGAAGAAAGACAAAGGGTGAGGAGAAGAAAATTAGTATTTATATAATATCTACTAGCATGCCAGTTGCTTTACACACATGATTTCATTCTGTTCCCACATCAAGTCTATCAGGTAGATATTATCTCTGTCTTACCGAAGAGGAAGCCAAGCATCTGAGAGGTCACATGGCTGGTAAAATGAACAACAGGAGTTAAGCCTACAACATCCCTTGGCTTGATTAGGACAGGCCCAAGAAAGTACATCATAGTCTCAATCCATGCCCATGCCACGTTTATTGTAAATGCACAACTTTAAAATGCAGATACATAAACTACCATTTCTAAAGAAGTTGCTTTATCCTGCTAAACCAACAGCTATCCCTAGTTTAAGAATTTGACACACTTTTCTAGTTGACTGCCATCTTTTTCTTCCCCTTTCTCCCTCAGATGAATTGAAGACACCATGATCCACACCACTAAATAACCAACATTATCATAAGCCAAATAAAGTGGGCCTTTGGCAATTTCTTCCAGGTTGACCTCAGAATGAGCCTGTTTTAGTGATTTACTCTGCAGTAAGGAAGGGGGTTTAGGGTATAGGCCTACCCCATATATCAGCAGCATCCCATAGAGCACTAGGTTGTTATTCAGGTATGTGCTACATATGGCATCAATAGAGAAAGATGGCCTAGTTTCCCTCAGATTTGCCAGGCTCTTTATTTATACTGACATCTGCTATGTTTTGTTGAATTTCATTGAAGAACCCTGTTATCTTAAGGAGGACAATTGAATTCTCAGTCCTGTTCTGGGGTTCCTACATTATGCCAAGATCTGGAAATGGTGAATGATGTCACTGTCTTGCAACTTACAAGGAAATCGAGAAAGCAAAGCTCAAAATGGTGGAGCAAATCATTTTTTCCTAATGCTAATTTCTCTTGTTTGGTGGATTCAGGTCAGGCTTTTAACATGATTTGACATTGTTTTTTTCCTGATTTGTTCTTAAGACCGTGTCCTTTCCCCAAACGTCATGCTCGCAGACACTGACTACTTACAGCAAACAAACAAATCATGGAAATTAAATAGCAATAAAACTGTTATTGGCTTCATATAAAAATATAATCCAGTATTTAAATGGCGATTATTTCCAGAAACTTGGCAATTGTAACCATACAAATGATGAAATTGATTCCAGTCACAGTCCATCTTTGGAAAGGAAATACCAGTAGTGTTTGAAAAATGGATTATCTAAGACCTTGGTTTGCTGAAGGTGGCTCATATCTTCTATTTGCTAACACAGCATCTTGTTGGGGAAAAAAATAATAAGGGCAGCTTTTCCCTATCCCAGATTATTTTCACTCCAGATCTTTAGAGCAGGAAATAAAAAACAGCTAATGGTCATGGGGCATGTGGAATTAGTTTAAGCAAAGCTGAACCCTGGTCCTGCTGACCACCTCCTCTTTCCTGTGCTGTTTTGTCTATGCTAGCCTTAGAATATGTCAACAAATCTCTTTTAAGCTCAGATGGGGAGAAGGATGGTGATTCTCTCTTTCTGTAAGCGAATAATTTACAACAGATGTGCCTTTTTAGAAAGGTAAAAGTTTGTCTTGTAAAATATTTGTAAAGAAAAATAGCCTCTGGATTTCACAAAGTAGTCCTTCCTTGGTTGTAGACATGACACAAAGAGCACTGTTTTTCTAATACTAATATGATTCTTTTCTCATACAATTTGATTATAACTCAAGGTTAGTTTTGGGGAAGGCCCAAGTTTAAATATCTAAAACAGTGTACAGAAAAAATGCCATATGGGACTTGACAACTTTTTTTTTTTTTTTTTTTTTTTGAGATGGAGTTTCGCTCTTGTTGCCCAGTCTGGACTGCAATGGCATGATCTCAGCTTGCTGCAACCTCCGTGTCCCAGGTTCAAGCAATTCTCCTGCATTAGCCTCCCGAGTAGCTGGGATTACGGGCATGTGCCACCATGCCTGGCTAATTTTGTATTTTTAGTAGAGATGGGGTTTCTCCATGTTGGTCAGGCTGATCTCAAAACTCCCAGCCTCAGGTGATCCACCTGCCTTGGCCCTCCAAAGTGCTGGGATTACAGGCATGAGCCACCATGCCTGGCCAGGTGCATTTTTCAAGTCCCATTATCTCAGAGGAGAATAAATACAACTGGAGGCACCCTAGGAGAGTGAGCCCAGGTTGAGGCAGAAGTTTGAGGAGGATCTTTAGGCACCTGGTCTTTTGTTTCTTCAAGTTGGGAATGAGAATAATCAAGTGTGATGGTTGTAAGGATCATATATGATGATACATATGACAAAGAAGTTTTAAAAGCATGAAATAATATTCCTGAGATGTATCATAAGGGAGAAATTTCTATTGTCTTTATTAGGATTTAATATAATTTAACTTTTAAAAGTGTAGGATTTCCTTTTTCAGTCTCTTCAAATTGTTAATAATATTAATGACTAATATTTACTGAGCGTTTCCTATGTTCCAGATATTTGTGGATTTTATGGCTTTAATAGATTAAACTAATTTAATTTTATAACCATCTCAAAGGTAGTTTTAATTATTATCCTTATTTTACAGATGAAGAAGTTAATAAATTGCTCAAAATCACCTAGCTAAGAAAATAATGGAAGCAGCATTTGAACCACACTTAGCAAGACAGCCAGTTATTAAGAAATCTACTCATCTTCTAAATATGGTCATCTAGAATTATAGAGTGCCCACTGCCTTCTATAAATTCTCAGTTGCCTTCTCAGCTCCAAACTTGAACTTTCAACCATGTTCAAACACATATTTGAAAGTGAAGTAAACAAAAACTTCAAAAGAAGTTCTTTTAAAACCAACGTACATCTGCAACTTTTTCATTAGAAGTTGAGATTTCAGAAACACACACAAAAAAACCTAATCCAGATTTGCTATCTGGATTCAGAAAGGAGCTCAGTATTTCTGAGTTCACTCAAGCTTTGGTGTTCTCACTCAACCTTTAACTAGTGAAGCCGTAGAAAGAACAGGAGAAATTCTACCCACCAACAGTATTCTCAAAAAAGCTTTCAACTGACTCTGAAGGGCAGAGACTATTCTCAGTCCTTTTTACCTTATCTGTAAAATGAGTGAATCTAACCAGGAGGGATTTTAGGAAACAACCTTATTTCACCTTTTTTTTTTCTTTTCAAATGAGGTCTAAGGACAGGCAGTGACCTGTAATCCTGAGTGTGCTTCCACATTTTCTTGTGCTTTATTTTCAACATAATTCACAGGTTCACATGCTTTCACTTTTTCAAAACCTTTCCACAATCTCTTCATTTTGATATTACAGAAAACCCTGTGAGGCATGTAAATTCTTATCTCAAAAGTTGTGTTATCTTTGTTGAAAGTAGCCTTTGTTACTTACTTTTTCTCTCTGGATACTTGGGAGCCTCAGCCTCACAGCTTCTATTGTGGCTTCTACCAAGGTTAACCTAGAACTACTCCTCTTCGGCTCTTTCACTTGGAGTCCATCTGAAAGCAGAACTTCTGGGACAAAAGCCTGAGACAGGATAACCTATAAGGCCCCTTTTTCCTGCCTGCTGGCAAGGCAATTAAGTTGAAGGTTTTGATATTGATATATAGTTCTTTTAAGACCTTTCAAATACAGGTCCCTGGGTATCCTTGAGAGATCTGTTCCAGAACCTCCCATGGATACCAAAATCTGTGAATGCTCAAGTCTCTGATGTAACTGCCCATTGGTTGAATCCATGGATGCAAACCGACTGTGTGGAGGGATGACTATATTTGCAGGACAGTTAAAAAGGGTTTTCTTGGCTCAGTGTGGTGGCTCACACCTATAATCCCAGCACTTTGGGAGATCAAGGTAGGAGGATTGCTTGAACCCAGGAATTTAAGACTAGCCTGGGCAACACAGCAAGATCCTGTCTCTACCAAAAAAAAAATTAGCCAGATGTGGTGATGCACACCTGTGGTCCCAGCTACTTGAGAGGCTCAAGTGGGAGGACTGCTTGAGCCCAGGAGGTTGAAGCTGTAATGTGAGCTGTGATGGAGCCACTCCACTCCAGCCTGGGCGACAAAGCGAGACCTCATCTCAAAGCAAAAGTTGGTGCGGGGTGGGTCTTCAGTCTTTGACTCCAGGGTACTCTTCCTCCTGAGAACAGGTCCATCTGCATTGCTGGATGCTTGGTGTAACGTTTATTTACATTTAATGAAAAATATTTTAGTCCAGCCTTTTACAAATAAATTTTGTTGAAGTAGAAGTTAACATGGTTAGCAAGTTTTGTTTCTGTCTTGATTTTATGTCATTTGTGTTTCTGACCAGAGATATTTTCCTTCCCTATCTCATAGTCCACTTCTCAAAGTCTCCTCATCTTCTCTCCCTCCATTAGAGTATCTCTTTTACGTGTTTTCCTCTCCCTCTTCTCCTTTGTCTCTTCCTCTCTCTCTCCCGTTTTTCCTTTCTTCTTTTTCTTTCCTCCCTTTTTTTTCCCATTCTTTCCTTCATAGGTTTTAGCATAACTCTTAGAGTGCCAGCTGCCACATAAAAATGCCTGTTGTTTGCATTGTCTAGCCCAGAGAATATTTCTCTCCAAATTCTTTTTACTTTACAATCGCCTTTAAAGTTGCATGCAAATTACATGTATAAGATTGAGCCAACAAGGTAAAGCACAACTAAATGCTATTACAAATTACATAGTAGAAATGAGCTCTGAAAAGCATAAGGCTATCTTGCAAAAGAGGAAGCAAAAAATTAAAATCAGGTAAACACTCATTCTGCAAAAAAGCAAAAACAAAACAAAAAACTTGTGCCAAGTCAGCAGAAGGGAAAAAAAAATCTCAATGTAACATTAAAAAGAATTTACCATCCTTTTCTAAAATACACTCTGACAGGTTAACACTAAGTTATCTGGTACAAAACTAAACATGCATAAAAAGTTTCATATAGTTGATAATTCCTCTAATATTTCAAAATTTTGTTTTTAACATAAACCAAAATGTTTTGGAGAACTGTTTTAAGAGAAAAATATGCTGTCTTGTTAAAAGGTGTCCATTTATCCTGTTAACCTTAAACAACTGAGTACTTCAGTGTGTCAGTACAGTGTTTCTATTTTTCATGGCCAGTATCAGGAAGAGAGGCAAGGCACCAACTGCACAAGATCTGATACAGTAAAAACTGAGTAAGACACTTAGGTAAGATTCAGTAGCCAAGGGACTCTGTCAATTGCCAAACTGCTCTCTGAGAATTTCAGTATTCTAGATTTCAGGTTGAAACATGGTTTTTTATATCTGAAAAAGAATAAAGATTGGCACAGAGAAAACATTTGATCACTTCTTTTTGTGCCTTTATCCACTCCATACTTCCCATCTAATGTATTTTCCGTAGGTTGAAAGTATAGATCTGAGAGGAAGTCTATTTTGCAGGGCACTTGACTAAGTGAACTAGAGAAAGTAGTGCACCAAAACCATCTTTAGCATCCATCACGGGAAACATAAACATATTCCAAACATAATTTTATACTTTATGCTATGTGAGTCCATACTTGTCCAGAGAAGAACTGCAATCAGTGGTAAACTATAATAAATAATTATGTCTCAGGCCGGGCACGGTGGCTCACACCTGTAATCCCAGCACTTTGGGAGGCTGAGGCGGGTGGATCACCTGAGGTCGGGAGATCAAGACCAGCCTGACAAACATGGAGAAACCCTGTCTCTACTAAAAATACAAAATTTGCTGGGTATGGTGGCACATGCCTGTAATCCCAGCTTTTTGGGAGGCTGAGGCAGGAGAATTGCTTGAACCCAGGAGGCAGAGATTGTGGTTAGAGGAGATAGTGCCATTGCACTCCAGCCTGGGCAACAAGAGTGAAACTCTGTCTCAAAAAATAAATAAGTCAGTCAGTCTCATAGCAAATATCATTCACCTTTTGCCAAAGGTTATATAAGCAAGACTTTAAAGGAGAAGCAAAATTATGATAAAGATTAATTAGCTCTTTGGGATAGAAGGTATCTCAAATCTGAATACTTCCTCCAGGAAATAATAAGGTGACCATATGCCCTGGTATAGTTCCATTTATGTTCAGTATCCTAGCATAACATTTAGTAGCTCTCCCTTTCATTCTTCTTAAGACACTCTCTCACCCTAGAAAGTGAAATAACATTGATCTTATAATAGTAATAATTCTAGCAAATATATTCTACATACCTGCTAATTCTGATTAATACAGCACAGGTGTTCAGCAGATAACTTCTTAATATGGTTGACAATGACCACTGGCAGGGTCCCTAAATGCATTAGTGGCTAAGCTAGGATGCAGCTTGGCAGGAGAAACCAGTCCCAGAGTGTTTACCCGTCACTTTGGCTTCCTGTTCCCATTCAGAACAGACTCAGTGAAGGGGAGAATCTGTCATTTGGCTTGAAAGTCAATTAATAGGATTCTTCAAATATGTAAGGTATGACTATTGATTATTTAGGTTTTTAGATTTTCTTAAATGTCTCAAAACTAGGTATAAGGTACTTCTTTGGAAGAATCTAGTTAACTTTCTGTTGTGATATGTCATAGTAAAGTAGGCATATGTTAAAGAATCACTGTACTTCAACTTTTACAGTTAGTGATGTTTTAGGGACTATTTAAAACCTAATAAGAGAGCTTTTAGAAACATTATATAGAATCATTAGAAATAGTTGTGCAATATAAATCTCATATATTCTCAGATTCATGTTTATAGCTGTTGTTGTGGGTATTTTTTTTTTTTCATTTTCAAAAGAAACCTTAATAATGCATTAAAAAAAATAAAATACCCCAGTGTCACTACCAAGATTGGGTGATTAACTACCTTATGATATTTCTTTCATCCAAGCTGCTTTATAAAGGAAAACAAAAACAACAATAAAGGAAACATACCAATTTATTCTCTACTAATATAGTATTGAACATTATTGAAAAAAAGTGTGAAATATTGGAATGCAGCACAGCAATTTCATTACCCATTGCAGTTTTGGGTCATATACTGTATATAAAGAGTAATTACTTCATTGGTTGGAGACCACAGTGGAGGAATACAGAATTTGATGACAGATTTTTAAATGAAAATTTTATCCCAAAGCATTTGCTTTTCAAAATTTTGCCAACATTACAGACAAACCATCTTATTTTTTCTTTTGGTGGTTGAGGGTAACAGAGTGGCAGTGGGCTGGGAGTGCAGTAATAATAAAGCAAATGAAGAGTGAGCAAATTTTAAAAAATCCTTAGCCAATAATCATACATCAGCACTTGGATTTTAAAGTAGCTGTTAAAAATTCTTCACGGATGCCTCAATTGACACATCTTCTGAATGAAGGGCCTGCATTTAATATTTGCATACCTTATTATTGACATTAAATCTGGTGGTTTCTAAGACATCTTTCACTTCAAAGCAAGTTTCTGGATTTCATTCTCTTACTCAAGATTTTAGCTGTGTGATGAGTCTCATGGCTAGATTATGGTGTCTACATTTTCTAAACATTTTCAAACCATTTTTCTTTATCTCAATGGAATTCTTGGTAGGAACTGAAACCTTCCAGGATACACATGATTATTATAGAGAGTACAGGCTCTGGAGTTAGCCAGGAATTGTCCCAATCCAAGTGCTGTCACTTTTCCCTGAGCCTCAGTTTCCTCTTCTGTAGAGTGGAGAAAAATAACTACATTGTAGGATGGTTTTGAGTATTGGTTGAATTATGTGAAAAGCACTTTAAAGCACTTAATAATGAGTGTTTGTTTATATTCCACTTTTTTCCAAAAATAATTTAATATAGCTTATAAAAATACAAAAAATAGACAAGCCAAGTACCCATTTATTTATTTCTTTTAACCATCTTTTTCTTAGCAGTGTTTAAAAAAATTGGGGAAATAGTCTGATTACAAAAGTAAAATATTAATTGCAAAGAATTTGAATATTACAGGAAGGTATGAAGAAGATACATCTCCTTCATTTTTTCCCAACATAGCCATTTTAAACATAAATTAGGATTACATAAAATTATATTTACCTCCTACTTTTTTTTCAAGTTCAATTAGATTATAGGCATTTTTATCATTATATATTCCCTCCAAATATCTTCTGATTTCATAATCTATCAATTGTATGTACTATAATTAATGCCATCCAACATATTGTCTTTTTGTTATAAACAAAAATGCAATGAAAAAATTTTCAGATATTTACTATTTGGGAAATATGGTATTTGTTTATTTTTTTCCCACTTAGCCTTTTAAATTTGTGACTTCTGAAATGTTTTAAATTTTATGTAACCATTGCTGTAAATTGTTTTCCTTTGTAATTTATTTTACTTTTTAGATGTTTAGAAAGTTCTTTCCTCTTCCAAGGTCAGTAAATAGTTTCCCTATATCATCTTGTCTTTTTATAATTCATTTTTGTTTTTAACTTTTTACAAAAATTTAATTATATTTTAAGTTCCAGGACACATGCTCAGGACACGCAGATTTGTTACATAGGTAAACATGTGCCACGGTGGTTTGCTGTACCGATCAACCCATCACCTAGGTATTAAGCCTTGTTTGCATTAACTATTTATCCTGATGCTCTCCCTCCCCACATCACCACCCCCACCACCAGCAGACCCCAATCTGTATTGTTCCCCTCCCTGTGTCCATATGTTCTCATTGTTTAACTCCCACTTATAAGTGAGAACATGTGGTGTTTGGTTTTCTGTTCCTGCGTTAGTTTGCTGAGGTTAATGGCTTCCAACTCCAACCATGTACCTGCAAAGGACATGATCTCATTTGTTTTTATGTCTGCATAGTATTCCATGGTATATATGTACCACATTTTCTTTTTTTTTTTTCTGAGACCAAGTGTCGCTCTGTTGCCAGTCTCGAGTGCAGTGGCATGATCTCAGCTCACTGCAACCTCCACCTCCCTTGTTCAAGCAATTCTCCTGCCTCAGCTTCCTGAATAGCTGGGACTACAAGCGTGCACCACCACACCCAGCTAATTTTTGTATTTTTAGTAGAGACGGGGTTTCACCATGTTGGCCAGGATGGTCTTGATCTCTTGACCTCGTGATCTGCCTGTCTCGGCCTCCCAAGGTGCTGGGATTACAGGCGTGAGCCACTGCACCCCGCCCTGTACCACATTTTCTTTATCCAGTGAATCACTGATTCACTGATGGGCATTTGGGTTGATTCCATGGCTTTGCTTTTGTGAATAGTCTGCAATTAACATACATGTACATGTATCTTTATAATAAAATAATTTATATTCCTTAGGGTAGATACTCAGTAATGAGATAGCTGGGTCAAATGGCATTTCTGGTTCTAGGTGTTTGAGGAATCACTACATTGTCTTCCGCAATGGTTGGACCAATTTACTTGTCTGTCAACATTGTAAAAGTATTCCTATTTCTCCATAGCCTCAACAGCATCTGTTGTTTCTTGACTGTTTAATAATAGCCATTCTGACTGGCATGAAATGGTATCTCATTGTGGTTTTGATTTTCATTTCTCTGATGATCACTGATGTTGAGCTTTTTTTCATGTTTGTTGGCTGCATAAATGTCTTTTGGGTTGGCACAGTGGTTCACGCCTGTAATTCCAGTCCTTTGGGAGGCCAAGGTAGGTGGATCGCCTGAGATCAGGAGTTCGAGACCAGCCTGGCCAACATGGTAAAACCCAATCTCTACTAAAAATACAAAAAATTAGCTGGGTGTGGTGGCACATGCCTGTAATCCCAGCTACTCAGAAGGCTGAGGCAGGAGAATCGCTTGAACCTGGGAGGTAGAGGTTGTAGCAAGCCAAGATCGTGCCATCATACTGCAGCCTGGGCAACAAGAGTGAAACTCAAGGTCAAAAAAAAAAGTCATCTTTTGAGAAATATCTGTTCATGTCCTTTGTCTACTTTTTAATGGGTTGTTTTTTTCTTGTAAATTTAAGTTCCTTGTAGATTGTGGATATTAGACCTTTGTGAGATTGATTGCAAAAATTTTCTGCCATTCTGTAGGTTGTCTGTTCACTCTGATGATAGTTTCTTTTGCTGTGCAGAAGCTCTTTAGTTTAATTAGATCCCATTTGTTAATTTTTGCTTTGGTTGCATGCAAAATGCTTCCTTTTGATGTTTTCGTCATGAAATCCTTGCCTGTGCCAATGTCCTTAATGGTATTGTCTAGATTTTCTTCTAGGGTTTTTATAATTTGGGGTTTTACATCTAAGTCTTTAATCCATCTCGAGTTAATTTTTGTATAAGAAAGACGTCCAGTTGTAATTTTCTGTGTAAGGCTAGCCACTTTTCCCAGCACTGTTTATTATATAGGGAATACTTTCCTCATTACTTGTTTTTGTCAGGTTTGTTGAGAAGCAGATGGTTGTAGATGTGCAGTCTTGTTTCTGAGATCTCTATTCTATTCTGTTTGTGTTTGTGTCTGTTTTTGTACCAGTACCATGCTGTTTTGGTTACTGTAGCCTAATAATAGAGTTTGAAGTCAGCGTGATGCCTCCAGCTTTGTTCTTTTTGCTTAGGACTGTTTTAGCTATACAAGCTCTTTTTCGGTTCAATATACATTTTAAAGTAGTTTTTTCTAATTCTGTGAAGAATGTCAATGGTAGTTTGATGGGAATAGCATTGAATCTATAAATTACTTTGGGCAGTATGGCCATTTTCATGATACTAATTCTTCCTATCCATGAGCATGGAATATTTACCCATTTGTTTGTGTCTTCTCTGATTTCCTTGAGCAGTGGTTTGTAGTTCTCTTTGAAGAGGTCCTTTCCTTCCCTTCCCTTCCCTTGTTAGCTGCATTCCTAGGTATTTTCTTCTCTTTGTAGCAATTGTGAATGGGAGTTCATTCATGATTTGGCTCTCTGCTTGTCTATTATTGGTGTATAGAGAATGCTAGTAATTTTTGCACATTGATTTTTGTATCCTGAGACTTTGCTAAAGTTGCTTATCAGCTTAAGAAGTTTACGATTGAGATGATAGGGTTTTTTAGATATAGGATCATGTCATCTGCAGAGACAGTTTGACTTCCTATCTTCCTATGTGAATATCCTTTCTTCCTCTGACCCAATTGCCCTGACCAGAACTTCTAATACTGTTGAATAGGAGTGTTTAGAGAGGGCATCCTTGTCTTGTGCCAGATTTCAAGGGGAATGCTTCCAGCTTTTGCCTATTCAGTATGATATTGGCTGTGGGTTTGTCATAAATGGCCCTTATTATTTTGAGGTGTGTTTTGTTAACACCTAGTTCATTGAGTTTTTAACATGAAGGGATGTTGAATGTTATCGAAGACCTTTTTTTTTTGCATCTATTGAAATAATCATGTGGTTTTTGTCTTTAGATCTATTTATGTGATGAATTACTTTATTGATTTGTGTATGTGGAACCAGCCTTGCATCTCAGGGGTGAAACTGACTTGATTGTGATATATACTAACTTCTTAAAATTAATATGGAATGTATTTAGGGCTGTTTAAGGTAGATATTAAGATAGATTTGGGCTATCTCAGATTTGATAGTCTATTTTAGGTAGGATTTAACATAACTTTCTCCAAATAGTTAACACAACTGCCCAATAACAGTACTTCCTTATTTCCTTTGTGTATGACACCTCATCATATATTAATCGTTTGATGCCCATATCTCATTTTAAATATGGAGTATACTGAATGCCTCCTCATGATTTCTCTTTTGTAAAATTTCTTAGCTATATTTATTTATTTGTCCAAACAAATTTTAGAAACACTTAAGTTCTCCTGATTTTCTCCACTCTGAATATTAGGATTTGCTTGAAATTTCACTAAACCTATATATGCAACTGAAAAAAAAATCTTCATGTATGTTTTGTACCTATCTTGCTGAGGTTTTACCTAGGTATTTCATATATTTGTTACTGCAAAATATTTTTTCACATAATTTTGAGCTGGAAGACATTCTCAATGGACTTTCATTGTACAACGAGCATGCTTCAACTGGTTTGACTTATTCTGTATGTGCTTAAATATTTAACAGTACTTTGCTTCATAGACATAAATGAACTTAGCTGGTGCTTGAGATGAGAATATTACAGGACACACAATTGGGGCAGTCCAACTTTGTAGTTTTGAAAGGAACAGGAAAAAGCCACTGGTTATTCATTTTATTCTACCATACACAATTGTATAGATGAAACTAACACTTTATTACTGGAGAGCGTGAAAGATAAGAAATTGATGCACCGTCTGTCATGACAAGTGAATGGTGACTTCTGAAGACAGTAGGGAACCCTGAGTAGCTAACTGTTCCCAATACCATTATTAAGCTTTATGCATCTCATCTACCTAACTGACAATCCATTTTGGCATAAGCAAGATGAATAATATAAATTTCTCCACATGAATTGAATTTAAAATGAAGGCTCTAAGTAACTGGTATCTATACCAAAGATTGTTATTAAAACTGGCCTCCATGTCCTCAGTCCCAGTGTACCCTGTTGTCCTTGGAGGAGGCACACACATCTGTCATTCACTTGCCTGTAGTTTCTGAGGTGGCGGAATGCCAGCCCTGGCCAAGTGTTCACAGTGTAGAGTGCTTTAGACTCTTCTGAAATGAAAGTCAGTATGTAAATGTGCAACGTGACATTATTATTCTAGCTTCCTGGCTGCTTTCAGCAAGCACTGACTGCCACATGAGGTCTCAAGTGTTCTGGCATAGTGTGCAAGTGTTCAAAGAAGTTAAAGTAATGAAATTGGATCTACATTTCCACAGATATTCAAGCTGGCATGGAGGAATGGAGTCAAAGAATCAGGGTTGGATGGTCTCCACCAAACAGCCTAGGCAAGTGCCTGTGATGCCAGGCTACTAAGCAGAATTTTCAATTGTGAAAGGCCACCGCTATTTCTTCCTTTGGGTCTAAAATTGCAAAATATGTACATCTCTCCTAGGCTCACACCACTCTTTAGGTGGTTTAATGCTCAATCTCCAACTATCTATTACCTGAAGAACACCAGCTTTGCTTAAATTCAACGTTTTAAAATGAAGAACTAAGTATAAAAAGGGGAAAAATGTTTAGTTAGAACCTAATACAGCATATACTGCTGTATATAATATATGACTTTTATTTTTAAGAAGTTGGTCAGGCTTAGTGTGTATATGATCTAAGCAGTATCCACGTAGATTTCAGGTTTTGGTAGTTTGTGTTTTTTGCAGTTTTCATTGCTCACAAATCCCAATTGCATCTAGCATTCTCTGCTGCTGAAATATCTGAGCCACAACAAAAGCTGGGTATGTGGGCGGTGGGTGGGATCAAGAAAATGGGTCCACTAAGTAGTGTCTCAGTGGATCCAGAAGCACTGTAGAATTCGGGTTTAGTAATTCTGGGACCTCCCCTGTCCCTTATATCTTCCTCCCGAAAATGTTTGTTTCTTCTGCTCATCAGGACAAGAGCAATGGAACCCAAGTCTCTTGCTTTGCAGCCACCTTTGTAAGCACAAATCCATGATGCTGGGTCCCTTTCCTCCTCATGTCCCTTAAAATCCTGATATTTTCACGGGTTCCAATTATCCATTTATATACACATAAAAATGAAGTTTACTTAAAAATGCAAGAGAAGGACAACACAAAGAATTCAAGCAATGAAGAAAACCTTTACTCATACAGAATTTTTTTTTAATTGCATTTTAGGACAGTGAAAAAAAGGGATTTATAAATAAAATCTACGCCATCCAGGAGGTATGTGTCAGTGTCCAGAACATCCTAGATGAAGTGGCTTCCTTTGGCGAAAGGATAAAGAAGTGAGTGACGGTGACATGTAAGCCCCAGTCTTCCGTGGGACAGGGTGTCCATTTGTTTCTCAGAGGGTGAAATGCCACATTCCTTTTGGCAGGGGACACTCCTTCTGGGTGATCTATTGCTCAGTTTTATCATTATTTACTTTATTTCTGCCAGTCTTTGGCTTTATGAAAGTTCTGTCAATTTTCTTCCTGAAATTTAGAACATATTGGTTGGAAAGAAGTCACACTTGTAGCTTTGAAGAAATAACACCGTCCTAAATTTTAGCACATTTTTCACTGTGAAAGACTTTGTTCTTAAACGGAGTATGAAATTGTGATAGGAAAGAATAAACCAAGCTAAATGAGGACTTCAGGTAATTAAGATACACCTGCATTTTGTTATTGCCTAGTTACATTTTCATCAAGTGACTCAATTTTTTTTAAAATTGTATTTATGGTGCCCTGCAAAAATATTTTTTCAAGTGTGTATTTAAATAGCTGAGATCATAATTATCAATAAACTAATGCTTTGTCATTTAGAAAATACACACAATTTTTAAAATTATAAAAACCAAATCCCTTTTCCTTAATTTTTTAAAATAAGGAAATATATCTTCACTGAGCTCTAATGCAAAATTAAGAAACTTAAATTCTTAATCTTACATACTTACGTTTTACTTAAAACAGTGTTATATTTTTTAAAAACAAGATGTATTATAAGAATTACCAGTTAAAAGTATTACATACTTCTAAATTATGTAAAAATTGGCCTATATGATGATTGCTAATGGTCTGCTCAAGAAGGGGTGCCAAATTCTGGAGAAACCTTTATTTTCCTATTTCATGTATCTATTCTTTGTTTATTATTCATAACCAAAAGTTTTCTACAGATTTGAATCCTTTGGCATACAATGAATTTGAAAAGGAGTAAATTATTTAAAGGTGTGAGTCATTCCTTTGGTGCCTTTCATGTTGCAAGGGATAATGCATTTTGTTTTGTATAATTTTGTTTAATATATTTCCACATGTCCAGGTGCTGAGTGTCTACTTTCTTATATTAGACAGAACAGCCCCCCTCTCACTCCCAGATGTGCCTTTAGGAAGCATTCAGTTTTGGACTTCTGAAGACTGTTCCCATATCTTTTCTCTCTCCTACTTCCTCTGTGTATTTCCTTCCATCTCCGAGAATATTTACCTGTCTTCCACACACTATCCACTGAAACACTATGAAGCCCTGAATTTGGGGCATTTCCCCATTGAGTATTGTCTTTTATCTGGGGTACACTGTGAGCTAATACCTGACAGAAACATCTCATTTATACCAAAAGACCAAGGATCAGGCTAGTGAATGCCTGAGAAGCAGCTCCTTTGTTACTCTAGGTGGTAGAAGGCCTCAGAACAGATGCTTGGCTGGAAAACATGACTAGCTAAGGGATATGACCAGATCCTGGTGGTGTTCCAGCCTTTGGAAAACCTGGGTTTTGTAGAACTTCCTATGCTAAGCTAAGGTACAGGAATATGGCATAGGAGCCAATGAGTCTTGTAGGACCCATCTCTCCTGCAAAATGATCTTTTGCATGCTAAAAGAGAAATTCTCCTGGGGTCACATGGAATTAAAAGCATCTATCCAGAAAGCAGATTCAGAAGCAATCTTTAAGCACAAAATGAAAGGGCTCTATAATTACCATGTCTTGTTACTAATCTTTCCAGAACTTTCTTGAATTGCACCCCTTTTTGGGGGAAGATCATATTCTAGATTTAGATTCCATAATGCAGAGAGTAGAAATAGAGAAGGGCAGTCTTTTTTTTTTTTTCCTAACAGCTACACTGGTGGAGATTCTTTGCCATTTATCCTTCCAGTAAGAGTAAGAAGAACATAGGGAGTTCTTCAGTGGGGCTGCCCAGAAGGAAGGTTTTCTGAGTGAAGAGCCAGTGCCCTCACACATGGAGTAGTTGTGATGGATGGCTCTGAGCTGAGCTGCAGGAAAGCAGGCATACCCTCAGCCTTCTGTTCTCTCCACAAGCAAGCAGAAGCAAAGGTGTCCATCAGGAAGGAAAGGCATGATCCTTTACCTGGTGACAGTTAGTTACAGATGCTCACTGTTGTTGACCACAGAGGAAAAAGACAAAGACAGAAAAGCCAGACCCGAAGGGTTACTGAAAATAGGATACCCAGATTGACCCAACATTGGCTCATTTAGTAGAAAAAATTTTAGGCAATAATTTTGACCTAGAGAGACAAAAAGCAAGCTACATGCCACAAAGCTAAGGAACAACTAATTCCTAATTATGCTGAGGCACTGTGTAGAAGAAAATCTCTGAGCAATCATCCTTTATTGGGTCAAAATTGCCTGAAAAAACTCACCTCAAGTTAAGTACAAGATACAGTACCAGGAAATTAGAAGAATTTGTCTACATGAACAATATGTTTTTCTGAAGTGTCTTAAGGGCCCTTCTCACTGTCTCATAAGAAAAAAGTACCAAAATTGAAATTCCTTGAGTTGATTAGTTCTAATAATTTCAACTTGATTCACATAAACATGTTACCATCACAACGACTTTTTTATTCTTGACAGAATAAAAGCTATCCCATTTTATAAATGGAGAAAGGGTTAGAGAGGTTGACTCAGCTAAATCCACATAACAGAATCTAGGCTTTGAATACAGATCTGCTAACTTCTTGGTCACAGGACATGATATGTTAGTTCCTCTTTAGTGAATGAACTCTTAGGAGAAAGTTGAAAGAATGCAATGGTATGCCTATAAATGGTGATATATTTATATGCCCAACCCTGGAGGCTCTACATAGTGTTTCTGTTTTCTTTATAATTTTGGCACACTCTTAAGTACCAGACTGGCTTCCACACAAAAAGCCTTCTGTGATTACAATCGTCCCATGTTCCATTTTCTTGATTTTCTACTCCATATTTTTTGCCTTTGTCTTCATTTTTCTTTTCCCTTTTTGTCTCAGTAAATTCCTTCCCATCTCCTCAGTACTTTTTTTTTTGTAACTTCTACTTCCGTTCATTGGTCTTGTTTCTGTTTGCTATTCTGCCTTATTGTCAATACTGAGTCTTGCAGCCTTCTCTGACTCAGCCCTCTACGCTACCAATTACTTTTGCCAGAATGCTCTCCTTCACAAGAAGTACATGAGAGATAATAGTAGGCAATGCTGATTTTATTTCTTAATTCCCTATGTATTTCTGGGAAGAAGGGCAATGATGAGAGGTGAAGTTTTGCAAGGCTAACTGTTTTGTTGTTCTTTCCTGATTTCCAGTTCTATTTGAAACATAGCTGAGGTAGGAAATGAGTATTCCTCTAAGGAATTCTAACATTCAGAGGATTTTTTTACATAACCATGCTGGCAACATTTTATTCCCAATATGGGGAATACTGAGAGTTGACAGAAGGAAGAATGGTAGGCCCAGGGGCATTCCCCTCTGAAAAGTTGGAGAAAACAAGGATGGTTACTAGTCTTAGCAGTAGAAAAATAAAGATCTTTTTCCATGTGGGAAGTCACCCAAGTAGTGCAACAGCTTTAGATGCTGAAGTCGCCTGGGACAATCTGGAGAAACTGGCAGCAAGACTCTTTACCTGGGCCCTGTGTTCATGGAACTGAGCAGATTATGATGAACTAGCCTGTGTCTTCTGATAACCTATTACAACTGGAATCTATTCCAGAGAGAAATGCCGACTAACTAGGTCCCAAGTTAAGTCAGAATCATATGTATTTCAATATTGGAAAAAAGTATAAAGTACTCAGATTGCTGATGTGTTAATTTTCCATTCAGTACTTTCAACTGGACTGTCCCATTCTTAAGCTGGCTGGCCATTGTAGCCCTCTGTGTGTTCACGGTCATCCTGTACTGCATTCCGCTGAGATACATTGTCCTTGTCTGGGGTAAGTAAACCCTCCCAGGCTCCCCCAAACTGTCTTAGCTGCTATGAACAAACTGTGTTTAAGAGATGAGTTGTACTGTCAGCAGTTCTCTGTATTTATGGTCATGAAGCTACTCCATGATGAAAAGAGACAGGTCAGTTAAAAATCACAACAGTATAAAGATTTAGGTCTACCTGCAAAATGTATTTTTCTTATCTGGCACACTAGGTTTCATCATACTATAAATGTGTTAGTTGTACAGATTCTTCATATATCAAAGTGTAGCTTTGTCTAGATATCCCTCTGATTTATTTTCACCACTTATATACAAGCAGAGGCATTTCAATCCATATGGTGCATTTAAGAAAATATGCTTTCTTTGCTGTTGTATTTTATCTTGTGGAAGTATATGTAAACATGGTACTATACATGGCTGCCTGTTTAAGAGGTCACCTTTAGCATCTGGAAAAAGGGTCCTTGGCACTTGCAGGTTCCTTAGGAACAAAAAGATCCCTTTATGTGTACTAGATAAGACTGTTTCTACAAATACCTACATTAAAGGTGATTTTTTTCGGTCCTAATTTTTAATGTGAGTATGCTGCAATGCCAATGATTCCTATGCACCTGGGCTCCATTTAGGAGATTGTCAGTTGCAGCATTCTTCTTCTTTCTTTCCTGACAAAATTCTTGGTTTGGAAAACAATTTTCCATCTCTAGGATCTACTACAATGTTAATAATACATAAACAAGACTGGGTAGAAGAATAATTCTCTACCTGCCCCTCGCCTGCCTACACATATACCTAAGATTGCTAAACCTATACAAAACACAAAGAACCAAAATAGGTCTTAGCTTTGGAAAGCATGTGCTTATACTGAAAGCAAAAATTTTTTTCTCTTTAAGGCTTTTGAAGAGATATATTGGAATAAAGTGAGTTCAAGTCTTATATCCCAAGCCCTCTGCTTTTAAGATTCCTATTTCCCTATTCTTTTTGGCCCAACTTATCATATATAGAGCAAGCCCTCTTATCCCCTATCATTAGCATTACCTTTACAGCCTGGGTGAGAGGTGGGGGAAATGGTAATTATTTTTTCCTTTCCTAATTTCTGTAATTCAAAGAAATTGAATTTAGACAGCACTTTCATTATATAAGGGAAGAAAAATTTAATTTCCACTATGTTCTTACTTCGTATTGTATGTTCATCTTTCATTTCTTCCTGATAGTTAAGGCAGATGCTTCTTTATTGAAAAAATTAGTCTACCTAGGGTCAGACCTGCCTTGGCTTGTGGAGTTACCTCTGTTGCAATAGGTGGTGGCAAATGCCCTGTTCTCCCAGGTTTGCAGAAACTGGAGCCCAGGGCAGACATCTAGCTATGTAACTTGCAGTGGCCTCACTGACTAGCTGCCTTAAAAGTAATTTTGCAGAATGTGTTTGTGCCTCGTGTTTCATAAAACAAAATAAAACAAGAAAAGTATTCCTTTGGGTGGTAGGTGATTGCTGAAATATTAGCCAGAAATTTAAGACTATAGGTCTTACATGAGGAGACAGATTTTAGAAGCTTATTCTGCATGAACTCCCTGAAGAAGAGCCAAAATGCTCTAGTTTATGGCTCAGTTTTTACCAGTTTGTTGATTTCATGTAAAGGTGTTTTTTTACAAAGCTGGGGGCAAATCTTTTCATTTCCGGTTTGAAAAAAAAATGAAGATCACGTGTCTTCTAAACATTGATCGGGCATAACAGCAACACATACCCCTACCTCCAAAAATATGCATTTTTTTGGAAAAGAGGAAACCAATAAGTTAGACATCTTGCCTTAAAAATATTAACCCAAAAAGTAGGAAAGTAAGTTTCATCAGAAATGAAATACTAAAGTAAGGCTTCTAAGTATACTGTAACACAGCAGGGAAAAATGCAAGAGATTGCTAATTACCGCCAGGGAACCTCCTTTATTTCCCACATAGAAACCCTTTCCTGCTTGGAATAAGCTACTAAAGTACAAAGTGAAAGAGCAGCAACTGAGGAATGAGGAAGAAATGAAGGAGAAAAAGAGGAAGAGAGGGAAAAAATTGGGTGCATTTGGTTCACTGGTTCAAGGCATACAAGTTAGATCTTCCAATTACTACAACACTTTTGCCAGAAATGTGCTTTGTTTATGTCCAATTTTGGTTAAATAATGTTTAATCTATCACTTTTTCAGGAATCAATAAATTTACAAAAAAGCTTCGGAGTCCATATGCAATTGATAACAATGAACTACTTGACTTCCTTTCCAGAGTCCCTTCAGATGTACAAGTGGTATGTAGGTTTTGTTATTATTATTGCTATTATTTTAATGTAGTATGGCTCTGGGTTTTAGCATTTATATCCTTCTAATGCAAACGCTTTACAAGAGCTGAGTAAAATTAATAAAGCCTGTGTAGCAGATTTTACCAGTCAGAACTTTAGCCCAGTTGGGGTGTTATCTAAGAAGAACTTACAGAGAATGGGAGAAAGAGCAGTTGCATAAAGAACCTACCAGAGCTGTCAGGGAGGATACTCTTCCAAGTTAGTTCAGCTGGAGTTTGTGATGGGAGTCACTATGACCTGAGGGGAGGAAATAGGAATATTAGATGATGAAATCAAAATATGCCAGTGGACATTAAGGGAGAAAAAATATCTTTCCAGAATTTGCAAGAATTACAAGTAAGTTTTAAAGAAGTATATTTTGGAGGTCTGTGAGGAGAGTTTTTTGAAGAGTGTAGCGTATCTCTAAAACCTCTGAAATCCTTTGAGGTTAATGCCCATTAACCATCAGCTGTTTTCAGAATAAAATAAAGGATTTTTTTGTGACAGTGGGCTGGATGGAAATTAAGACTGTATTAAGCAAACACACACTAAATTGTAAAAAACCATCATCAAGCCCTTTAAAATCGATATAGTTTTGCTTTTAATGTAATGTGTTAGTGAAGGCCATTACTAAAGTTCACATCAGGGCTTCATGCAGTTTCTGACAGGATTTCCCTTCTTATTCTTGCTCTGTCATTCTATTGCTTTCTGCATCTCAGCTGCAGATCCCATATAGCTTCTAGAGTGAGCACTTTTTCCCCCCAGCACAGTCTCTCATTCCTTTGCTTTTCCTTTCTTTGCTAGAAAGTGGCCACCTGAACAGTATTTCTCTGAACTCTGTTTAAACAGGTGCAGTACCAAGAATTGAAACCAGATCCTTCTCACAGCCCATATAAAAGAAAGAAAAACAATCTTGGCTAGCCAGCTCCCAGCACTGAGGAGACCAGCATCTGTTTGGGAAGATAAAAGAAAAAGCCCTCAGCCTCAGCAGCATTTCCTTTCTTTCTGCTTTTTATTTATTTTGCCTTTTTTATCATGATGGAGAGAATTTGTAAATAGTGTACAAAGGCATATGTCTTTGAAAATATACTTCTATTGTACAGACTCAACTTGATAAAGGTTTTGCTACTGCTGTGTGAAAGCCTTGTTAGTTAGCTGTGGATAATAATATAACACACTGAAAGAACAAATATAAGAAGAATGATAACATTGGAAGATATATAGTTATCTAATTACAAGTGGATTACTCACCTGTGCTCTGATTAAATCGACATCAATTGTAAATGTCAATTTGATTTTAAAGTTTTTTTTTAATGTGACTATTTTTTATCTCAAAAGTAATCCATTACACTTTTCTATGTTTTATACATTTCAAAAGGTAGGGAAATCCCAAAGCCTGAATAATGGAATAGATGCATTTCAATTTAACATATATTCTGGCTTTAGATCCTGACATTCACTCCTGTGCAAATTACTTAGGTATGACTAGGCTGATTTTAAGCTAATAAGTGAAGGTACATTCACTCCCTCAAGAGAATCTTCAATACTCTGCAATTCTATAAAGAAAACTTTCAAACCTTCTAACAATCATTCCATCTACAACCTTAAAATCTCCACAGGACTACACCACATAAATACTGCCAGTTTATAAACAGTTGCCTATCTGAATTTTTATACCTACCACTAATTTAATTTATACAGAGTTAGCAAATTAGCAACCCAGTATAGTTATCAAAAATACTAGCAAACTATATCCATATCGCTTTTGGTGTCAGATTGTATCTGTGCATCTAAAAATATTTTAATACTCAAGTGCTCTCACAAAAAAAACTCCTCTGCTTTCTCATTAGATTACTGAAATGCTTTTTAATTCATACTATGATTTTGTTATTAGTGTGAATTTTAATGTAGAGGAGAATGCAGTGTGCTAAGTGATATGCCAGTGTTTCACTACATTTATAAAAAAAAAAATTCTTGATAATGCATGAAAACCTGTTTTGTAAAATAAACTGCTTGGGGGTGGTGGTTGCCTTTAACAATGTTTCACTATTATTATCATAGAATATACACTTAAAAATTGCATTCCCAAGACTCTTAAAGTAGTTTTTGTATCTCACTCCCTGGTATATTGAGGGAGCATACCTCTGGAGAAAAATAATTTGGTTGGTTGAGAATGTCTTACTTCCCTGACTTGGCAGGGGATTACACTCAGTTGAAATTGCAGCAGATGATGCTTTGCACTACTTTATTAATAAATAATAGACTGGGATGGGGTAAAAGTGGGGGTTATGCTAGAAAAGTTATAGAAAAGCTGAAAAATGTATATTTCACTCTAAAGGAAGATTCTTTAACAATAAATTTAATCTCATTGAAGCTGATTTTTAAAGTATTTTTATTTTAGAGATAAGTTGTTAAATACTATTTCTTATAATAGAACTATTTTGATCTGTTTATATACTATGCTTGAATGTCAATTAAATTCCCTTTCTACAGAAAGGCTTTGACCTCAACATGCTCTATTTAATGTATCATGTTTAAAATGACATGCTTCCATCTGCATATCATCACTGTTTGTTGCTAAAAACAATGTTCCATGAACTTGATGTTACTACAGAAAGTTTATTGATGAGATAATTGTTTGAAATAACTTTCGATTATACCTTATGTGAGACTTATGTTCTATGCTGGCAATGTGTACTCAGATGTCTCTAAGCCTGATATTCTACAACCTGAGATGTATCTAGCGGATAGTAACCATTAACAGAAGACTAATTTGTTTGTTTCACTTTATCAAATTTCAGATGTTTAGTTCAATGGTAATGTTGACTACACATTCACTGCATTAAATACAAAAGAAAATAATCTTTCCCATGTATAATCAATACTCTTTTTTTTTGGTGGTTCAGAGATTGATGGGGAATTGTGTGTATATTCTTAAAAATTATATTTCACTTGGAGAAATACAAATTTGGTTTAAACAAACAGGGCTTTTCCTGAAACTCTGACTCTTGTATAAAAATACCTTTGGAGGGGTGAGCATCCAATGAAATTCATAGAGGAATAAGAACTAGCTTGAGGCACAAAAGAGATATTCAGGGAAATCTTCATCACTTCTAGAAACTACTACATTCACAGGCTGAAAACAGACTATGTATAGTAAAATTTTAACTGTTTCTTTCCCCTTCTCACATAGGTTCAATTCTGTCTTGAGAGCTGCCTGACTTGTCTTGATTTTGAGAGATTTGTGATTTAAATATTTTAAGATATCTTAAGAGATAGATTGAATGTCACTCTAACATCTACTTGGACTGCTAACGATTGCAGATATTGTAAACTACTAAATATACTCCTCAGTATCCTTTAGTGAGTAAATTCACTGAACGTCGTCATTATATTCGTATTCCAAACTATTATTGCCACTAGTTGTGATAATTCATAAGAAATGCATATTTGTGCTTTTTAATTTTTTCCTCACCTATCAAAAAAAACATAATGGTACTTCTCACTCATTCTGGTGCTGTTTCAGACTCAAACTGTTAGGTTCTGTAGGAATTCCAATTTTTGAAACATTCTATACACTAGGATAATCTGAGTTGGCAGATTCTTTAAAAAACTTAGCCTTGTGATATATTTATTGAATACCAACTGCATGACCCTGTTATTGGCAATGGTCAAACCAATGATTGATTATATATTAAAATCAAATCTGGAGTTGAAGTATAGTGTGAGTCAAATTTAATTGATGATACATTTCTAAAATTATCTTTTATAAAATTTTTATTCTGCATTTAAAAGTGAAGAAAATTCAGAAATAAACTTTTTTATCTAGGGACCAGAGGAGCTTTTTTCCACTTTGATCTCGTATCTAAGTTCTCCTATGCTGAAAGTAGTGTATATTTGTATTAAGAAGTTATTCAAAGTCTGTAATTTCAGCTAATGAACTTGTTAAATGGGCCTAAATGTTTATAATGTTGAGGAGTTTTGTAGTCAAGATTAAGAACAAAGGTATAAGGCAGTTACACCTTTTTGCTCCAAGTAAAGACAGCCACTCTTATATTTCTTGAAAAAGGTCTCAGATATTATTAAATTAATACTTGCTTAAATCCTGGGGCTTTAAATGAAGAGCATGATTTCACACTCTAGTGTGACTGTGTGTATAGATATCTGTTCATTGGTGTGATTAGAGTATCTAGAACCAGCCTTTTCTAATTGCTCAGTCAAGTATGAATTAAAACCACATAGAAAATAATGTAGTAAATTCTTTCTTACATTAGTGTCATTTCTTTCAATTATACTTCTTTTTCCTGGGATGACTAGTGTAACTCACTGAAAGAAAACATCAAAACTTTTTTTTTTTTTTGGGTGAAAATGTTCCCCTTTGGTACCTGTTTCTATTATTTATAGAGTGGCAATTTGTATAGAGGGAGTCACATAAGATTTATTTTAGCTGAATGATTAAAATTTGATAAATAATTTTGAAAAATCTCATTAAAAAAGAATACTATGCAAATAAAAACACTGAATGTCCAAAGCAATCACATAATCTAGAAAGTAGGAGCACCATGAAAGGTTTGCTGGAACTTAATGATTCTATCTGTGCTTTTCCAAGGAAGGATGTGAGTTAAGAATAAAAAAATAGCAAAAATTATAACTGATCTCAAATGAGTTTCAATTTATTGGGCTCTTCCTTGACATCATAAGCTTAAAAAAAAACCCCAAACCAAAAATTCAAACAAAAAAAGGGTTCTATTACATGCACAAGCAGTATTTTTGTAAAGACAGGTTTTTAAATTTATATGATGGCTATCCGTACCTCCAAATGTCACTGAAAAATATTACTCCATTTTTAAAAAAGTAACCAAAGTACACTGCTGTTCTGCTTTAGTCAATTAAGTGTTACTATATTAGGCAGAAAGATTTGTTTCAAGGAAAGCAGAAATAGTTTAGGTAAGTTGCTATGCCTAAATTTTTTCAGTATGTAGCAAAATTAAAATTGCATTGCAATTATCCCCTACTACAGATTCTTCAATGTTCCTTCCAAAGAGAAAAGGAGTGACCAACCTGAGTCAATGAGTGAACCTAAAATCTACCTTATTTTCTCTGAGGGAATACATTTAAGGAGATCCTGAAGCCTGGCTGAGTAGAACTGTTGCTCCCACTAGTGAAGAAAGATGATAATATAGGTTCAGTTTCACTTTCTAGTTAAAGACAAGCTCAAAATCGCTTAAGTCTATTTGAGGGATTTTATTTTGCCAGAGTTCAAATGGTGACAGGTTTGGAGGAAATGCTAAATTCATAGAAAAAGGAGCACACCTGGCCTAACTACACATACTTAGTCATACTTGCTTTTTTGCATTACTAGAGACATCTGAGAATAGTCAAGCATTGTTAGAGACAGCTGGACCACAGAAGAGAGACAAGGGGAAGGAAATGACAATACTTGTCCCAAGTTCAAACATCCCTTTTCAATAAAGCTATTGGAGAACTGAAACTTTATAACTACATGCCCACAAAACATTCTTCTTTTCTACAGTAATTATGAAAACAAGTCAAAATCTGTACCTTGTAACACTGCAACCATGGAAAACAATTTATTGGTGTCAAGAACTTACAAGCTCTTAGAAAAACTTTACAAAGATAGAAGTATCTATTTCCTATCATACAAGGTGGAGTATGTTTGTAATTTTGTCATCTTTGTTTTATAATAGAGAAAATAGCTAACACCAATTTCTGACGGAAAAAACACAATGGTATACCTAACTCTTACCTTTGTCCTAAAACTCTTACAAACTTCAGTTTCCATTAACAGAGAACTAGCAAACCATAGGAGGGTCTTTGAAGCACACGAGAAACAATTCAGAATATACACTATGCATATTTGATGAAGGAGTTTTTAAACATATTAATGTGATGTTCCATTATTTGTGTAAAGTTGCTAACCATCACTTTAAAAAAATACATTTGCAGAAGAGAAAAACATTTTTTAAAAATCAAAACATACAGCACTTGGTAATTTAAGCAAGAGCAAAATACAATGACTTATGGATTGGGGTACCAATTATTCACCATCCAATCTTGTACACTATGATGCTATGTATTTGATACATAGTACATATAAATGCATATGTACTTGATTTCCCATGACTGTGACAACAGCCCTGACCAGTAGGTAAGAAATCTTCCCCTAAAAAAACAGATTGATACTATCAGGTGTACTATAGTTACCAAGTAGGTATACAGGATATTTATACAAAACAACTGTAAAAAGACTGTTCTTAGTACTTAAAAGAGTACCTTACAAGAAGCTATTTCGCCGGCCTTCACAGAAGAGGTACAAAATATGCTCCGGAGAACTGTGGTAAGACACTCTTCAGAATTCTCTCAACAGAGGGTTGTTTGTATCTGCATTAATGTTGCAAATAATGTGTTATAAAGTGGATATTTTTTCAGATAAGATATACAATGAATATTTTTTCAGACTGATGATAGAAGAAAAAAATTCTTTATATAGTAGTATTCTTTCAAAGCCATTTAAGGTACAATCTTTGAATAAATGCAGCTGTCATTTAATCTAACCAATTTCTTCCTGCTTTTCTATGTCAAATCTGAAAAAGTCTCATTAGAGAACAAGTAATTCTTCAGGTTCCATAAACACTAATATCAGAAAGTAAAGATACGTTATCATGCGTTATGACTCTGCAAGATAAGTTTACTCTTTAGTGACTTAAGAGTACTGCTGAAGAGTGATACCCCTCCAACTCCCACTTCAACATACTTGGGGCTCCATTTTGAAGTGGCTTAAAACAATGACCAGAGAAACATTAAGTGATAGGTCAGATTCATGTTCAAAAAAGGAGCACAAGTATAGTGTATTATTTGAGATCTGTGTTAGATGATACTAATTATATTTTTAATTATATCCAACCTTAAAGAAATAGCATATTAAAACTGTAGTTTACCTTTTAAAAATCCAGTAGATGCCAGTTTAAATAAGACAACTTTAGAAAAATTTCAAGGACTGATTCTTACTTAAATCAGGAGCATTACTTTCAAAAAAATTAGTTACTGGTATTACAAACAAATACAAATTATTACAAAGAAATCTGGAGAAGTGAAAAAGAAATATCCAAAATTTTTTCACATAAAGACAATTACTATAAGTAATGGTTTTACTTACAATCTTTTTCCTTATGTAATTTAGAGAATATATGTGCGTGTGTATATATATACACACGCACATATATATTACTATTTATACTTAAGAGTCTTACTATGTTGCTCAGGTTGGCCTTGAACTCCTGGGCTCAAGTGATCATCCTGCCTCAACCTTTCAAGCAGCTGGGACTACAGGCATGTGCTACCATATCTGGCTGAGGAAATAATTTTTAATAACATTTAATTTAAAATATTAAAATTAGTAAAGGAAAATGATATTTAGGTAAAAGGTCCAACAACTTTTAATAAACAGCTTTCAACCTTTCTGTAAGTCCATCTCCTCCAATAACATGGCTAAGTATAAACTTAACAGTATTTTGGGGAGTATAAAAGAACTGAAATGATAGGAAAATAAGAAATGAGATACAAGATCTGCCTGTGAGAAAGGACTGAATATTACTATTCAAAACAGCCTTTTTCTCATAGGAAGACAAATACCACATGATCTCACTTATGTGTGGACCCTAGGAGAGCTGATCTCATAGAAGTAGAGAGTAGAATGGTGGTTACCAGATGTTGGGAAGGGAAAGGGAGGGAAGGCGAAGATGGGGAGACAATGGTCTCAAGGGCTACAAAGTTAGATTAAGAAGAATAAGTGCTAATATTCTATTACATAGTGGGGTGACTACGGATAATAACAATGTATTATATTTCAAGACTGTTAAAAAAGAGGGTCTTAAACGTTATCACTACAAAGAAATTATAAAGGTTTAACATGAAGGACAGGTTAACTACTATGATTTTATCATTATACAATGTACACATGTATTGAAACATCATACTTTACTCTAATAAACATGTACAATTACTATGTGTCAATTGTTTTTTAAAACACAGTGAAAAAAAATCTAGCCTGATTCTGATGCCATTAGAACTAGAATTTTATTATTCTTTATTTTTGATTAAATTGAATTTTAAACAAAAGAACCTTCTATAAAACAATTATCTGGACCTTTGGTTTAGTTTATCAAATATTATTCAAAAATTTGAAAGACCTATTTTATTTCTGAGATTAGTCTACATGCTTTCTGTAAGACTGATTTTATACATTCACTAACTTCCATTAATGTAATAAGCAGTACCTAGAAATCTTTACCCTTGGGATTCCTTTAAACAGAACGATTCTTAACCATTTTTGCCCTCATCCTCTTGCCTAGTTTTCACCTTTACAATTCTGCTTTTAAGTTTTCATGGAAAGTTCTTTAAAACACACATTTTAATTTTACTAGATTTTACTTATTGCTCTATAATTTTATGTCTAATGTTGTAAAAAGGAAATAATGCAAAGTAGAAAAATGTATCTTTAGGATGAAGCCAGATAACCAAGATATATATTCCTTTAAACAAACAAACAAAACTATTATAAATCAAATGATTTTGGTCATTAGAAAAATTTATCAAGAATCATGACATAAACCACTGCTGACCTAACCTTTAGGTTGAGAAGTCACTGAAAACAAACTAAGTTATTTTCATCTGCCAACACTTTAAGATTAATGATTTCTTAATATTACTATTTATTTCACTTTGAGACAGAATAGGGAAGCAGTGGTAATTTTAGTTCATCTACTATCAAAATAAACAATAGTATGATAGGTGCAAATGCAAAGCTGGATTCCAGATTTTCAGTTCAGTGAACTTACTTTCTGTAAGTAGCAAACTTTTTTTTTTTTAACTTCCACTCTTTAGTAGAACGAAATTGTATGTCCCAAACTACTGAGCCATTCTCTATTAATGTTTAACATCCATAATGCATTAATGTTCACTTAATCCAACTCAGATACCTTGGTAAGGAAGAGGATTAGATCTACCAAATCTGAGTTCAACATCTAAAAAGATTTGAGGGCCATGATATAAAAATAATTGGGACGTATATGTTTTAATTCTAATTGGAAATAACTATTTATAAAAACTTGAATAAGGGATTTTGGGGGTTTATATATGTTAAAGGCAACACATTATATATTACATATATAACAATACTAAATACTTATTAGGACTGCTGTTTAATAAACAGTCACTTTGCTGACTTAATATTGTTGATCTTTAATTCCACAAGTAGTTAAAAAACCCAGGAGAGTTCATTATACTTCTGTTTTAAAAAGGGGGTGGGAGAGATTATCAACATCTCTCTTCAAAAACAAAAAAGATAATATTCTAAAAAAAAATCACTTGTATCTAGTGCTAAGGATTGTATTTCAGCTTTATAAAAACATACTTTAAGTGTATTTATAATCAAAACTATATACTTACACTAAAAAAAGACCTATAGTAATAAATTCAAAAATAAAAAGTATTAGGAACAGCTTGTACATATTTTAGATGTTCTGTAAGATCAGTATTTAAGAGGACAAACTCTTTTTAAACATCTAATGATCAATGATGTTAAAAATGTTTTGTTTCCTTTGAAAAGGTCTGAGTACGATTTGCATTACCTTGAAATTGTATGCTCAGAACTAAGTAAAACAACATTTCAACCTTTTTAAATTAATTTAGCCTATAATAATTTTAAAATATATATCACAGCCAATAACCACCAAAGTATATTCTCCAGCTACAGTTCATTTTAACCTACAAGGTGAATTTTCTGATAACACAATTTGATTTACAAGGAATAGTTAACTATTTCATGTCTCCTGTTTTGACAACACCAGGCAGAGCCTAATTCCAATAATGCTATCACTGACCTTTCTAACTCAATCCACATTTGTTATAAAAACAATTATCATTCCTAGTTTTGCAAGCTCCACGTCAGCAGGAGGTGCAATTGGCGTGAAAGCTACGTGATAAATGCCTGAGGGAAAGAATGCCTCATGCCACTCAAGGATGACCCCTTCCTACTGATTAAGGAGCAACAGTGACAGGCTCTCATCAAGTTCGCAGCTTAACTGGAAATGTGTATAAAGGCATAAGGATTGCACATTCCACCAATTTTTTTTTCATGTGAAGGTATTCATTTAATTTAACTTTCTATAGCAGCATAAACAAAAATGGCAGATATTTTCTGAAGGTTATATAAAGTATCTTACTGTTAATGCATTTGTGCTTGCTTAAGAATACTAAGACTGCAAAAGCACACCCTACATCCTATCCACTCTAAAATAACATTGCTAAAATAATACTCATCAAAGGATTGAAGTACTAGACACTTGAATATTCACATTTATAAACTAAAACAGAACACCAATTATTACTGAAAATTTTAGAAACATACAAAACAAATTAATTTAACAGATATAGAAGATAATAAAACTCACAATACTTAAGCCTTATTTACCTTCCTAGACTGTGAGCCTTTCCTTTTTTTATAGTTAGCCTTTTTCAAGCACACCACCTGGTTCAGAGTAGGTGTTCAAGAAATGCTGAATTCACAGGAATTAACCTCGCATTTGACTTTTATGAGGATAAATGTTTTTCTGGTCATCTTGGAATGAGTAAAATGACAAAATATGTATAAACTTGTACCACTATTCTGCAAAGTGAAATTAAAAATTAACAACCTACAAAACTCTAACTTCAAAGAGATTCTAAGAAACTGCCAGTAAACACTGCATGTGGAAAGGCTGAATCTCAACTGCTCAGAAATCTCCTCTCCAGCTTTATTTACACTATAATATGGTCTCTTATATTTTTAAAACTATGATTCCATGGAACTATGATATCACATCTGGCAAAATACAATGAAGAAAAGCGTTTTTCAACCTTGTCTTCAGCTGCAACTTTGAAAAGTCTGCAATTGAAAATCAAGGACTAAGATTATGAATTACACTTTACTTACCGAGAATTTCTTCTTCCTATCCCTTAAAGATAGATTTGGGTAATTATTCAAGGCAGTTATTATGTTTTCTGAAATAAAGTATAAAAAGTAATTTTGGAAATGAAGTATTTTATTGAAAATTTAAATCCATATTCATATACTGGTATTGTTAGCCAGGGCACAGAACACAGTAACCTATGTTTACCATGTTGGACTTTCAAAGAAGTGTAAAACTTCTGAAAGGCAGAGACCTCAATGACATCTGTTTCATACTTCATGTCATCATGGCTTGTAGAAGTCGGCAGACAGAACAGTCAATTGTGAAATATTAATGCTAACTGCAACTAAACAAATTTATCTTATGAATATCTAATTAAGAAAACTACTTTGTCTTAACAGTATAAAACCATAACTCATGATGCTGATTACTTAATTACCTTAGAATTACTATCAACTTAAACAATTACTACGTTGCCTTTGGTCTAAATAGCTCATTACAATTAAAAGAGGAGGTAAGAACTAGAAAGGAAATAATATTTATTAAGTGTCATATAATGTGATTGGCTAACAATTCTATCATGACAAAGATCCTGGTGTGATTTCTATTTGACATGTATGAAAACCAAAGCTCAGAAAAGAATCTGCCTTGTAATTTAGTTATTAAGAAACTAGACAAGGATTTGAAAATGTGTATGATGTCAAGGTATGTTTACAAGTTTATATTAGTTTACCAAGCAAACACTATCTCAGACACTTTTACAAGTGAAGTAAAGAGGTACTCCTTGGAATAAAAATATTCTTATTCATCATCTGGAGAAGCACTTTACTCTCTATTATAAGTATTTAAACTTTTCTTAGTCTTCATTATATCATTTTTTCTCTGATACTTTGGAGGATTAATAATAAAAAGATTTGTATGATGTCAAATTTGAAGGCTAAATACAAACAACTAGTATTTCTTGAGTATGTGTGAAAAATTACTTATTTAAAAATATTTTTCCATACTGATGTAGCAGTTTTCAATTTAGATTATAAACCCAGTAATATGATACTAAGCATTTGTATCTTGTTAAAATACCTATTTCCAAGATAAAACTGAAGTGTGTTGCTTTAGCAGATTAACTGCTGTAAAGTCATCACTTTAGTTACATAAAAGCTAAATGGAAGTGTTTCTTTTCCACCTGTACGATAATGTAGCTTATTCCCACTAGTGAAGAAACTTCAATTTCAAAAGTGGTTATTATCCACACCCTTTTAGTTTTACTATAAACTGCTATTAGGAAAAACTGCAAAAAAAAAAATTACTACTCAGTAAATTCATACTATATATTAAGACCTTAAATCTCAAATCTATTACTTAGATGCCACTCATAATATGAAACTCATAAACTTATTATGCAGCATATGTTTTCAGATACAGAATATTGGTTACATAGAGCAGTGACAGATATACCTTGTATATTAATTGCTAAAATAAAACAGATTAAGGAATTGAACTGTCAGACTGCATACTTGCTGCATTATAAACCAAAAGAATATTAATTATTACTATAAATTTTAGAAATGTTTATTTTAGAAACACACAAAGCTAAAATGCATATTTCAGTCCCACAGCCTATAGAGAAAAAATAGGGAGTACATTTTGTTTAGGCTTATTTTTTTCCTCAAAATCCATCCATAAGAGTCAGGAGCTACAAGTTGACAGGTACACATTTGTATGAATATCCTTGCCATGATTCTAAGACCTAGAACATCTAGAATAGATGACATTCATTTTGATTGGAAAAAATATTTAAATTAACTTTACATGTACAATATAATATCACTTTCATAACAAAAAAATTAAAGATTAATGAAACTAGTATTTACTAAAACAAAATTATTTTTACTTTTGAGTCAAATTTTACACCCTGCAAAGAGTCAGAAGCACACTAGAGTTTTGCAGAAGATTTTTTAAAAATGCTTTTAAAATTTAGCAAGGCTGCAAAGTTTGTCAATAAATAAATTTCTATCTGTCCATAAGCTATGACATCCATAGTAAATGCCAATGCAAGTTGAACTAAATTTTAGAACATCAATCCGTACTTTCTAGCATCATCATGAAAACTCTGTGACTGACTGACACATCATTTCCAACGTTATCATCAAGGCCTCAGTGTGTACTCCAGGACACACTTTCAAATTCTCAGGCAGTTCCTTAAGAATATGTGGGAGTTTCTGCAATGTCTTTATATTTCTAGCATAAATATCTAATAACCAGTCAGTATGAACACTGGTGGTTTCTTTATGACTTTTACAAGCCATAGGCAGTTCATTTAGATAAGTTAACCCTTTGGAAGCTAAAATGAACTCTGAAGATAAATCAAAAACTGAACAAAAATTTAGCAACATCCTACTAAGTAAAAATGAGCCAAATTCAAGTTGCTGGTAATGAAAATGTTTCTCTGCTTGTGCATGAAAGTTCTCCACTGTATCTTCTATTTTTGTAATAGCAAATAGCTCTTCTTTGATTTGAGGTGAAATCACATAATCCAAGGGCAATTCTCCTTTAGCATTCCTCTGTTGTAAAAGCACTGGGCCTGTGAAAAGAAAATGCAAAATGTTAAAAGTAAAACATTACCATTTTGGCAGCTTAACAGCTATTTTCTCTTTTTTCCCAAAGCATCCAGGGCTTTCTTTACAATCATATTTTGTATGAATTCATGTTGACACAATTAACTGGCTATATATATTGACTGACTAATAAAGGTACATTTTTTAGAAATCTAGTCAATTACCTAATAAGTTTGCCTAAAAGTGTATGCCTTAGTTAAATAAAAAATAAATACAACTACAAATTGAAAAAAAAAAACCTTTATAAAACTTTATCTATTGTCATCTTAAAATAAGAATTTCACTGTTCCCAGAAGAAATTTTAAAAATGTATTCATCTTATAAATTCTGTATAAGAGCCTTAAGGATATCTCAAAATATCACCAAGAGGAAAAAGTAGTGCCCCTTTCATTGCTAATAAACAATTCTAGCAGTGCAAAGACTGCAAAACTTTGCACAGATAACACAGTTTACATATTAACCCTTGCTTGTGTTCAATGTTTAGTACAGGTAACTGATTCACACAAACTACATATTAATTATTCTAGATCAATCTCAGATTCATCCATTTATACTAACTAATTAAACTCATCTAACTACCTACTTAAAAAGTACTAAAGATATAGTTTATTCTCTAGGTACTAGCGGTTGATGTTGGGGAGGCAAAACATAACTCAGTATTTGATTACATAGCAAAGTATAGAAGTGCTTTGTGCCTTAATCAGTCAAGTCTTATAATTATTTATGCACTTGGGCATAAACATGTTACAGGGGATATAAAGGTTTTAGTATTAGCACACATAATCACAAGGTCTTACCATTATAACATAGATCATATTGTCAGAAAGAGAGAATTGATTATAACTGCTAAAATTCTTAATGATGACTCTGATCAGATATATATAATGGCATAGATATAAAATGTACTTAAAAGATCAACCATTGATAATATGATGAATGCATAATTTATGGAAAGATAATTCTAAAACAAATTAGCCTCCTTTTCATTGTGCCAACATCTCAAATATTACTCCGAGTTACTTCTGCTAAACAAAAAGATGACAAAATTACAGACACAGGATACCAAAAGTAAACAAAGGTTTTAGAGACATAAATAAATTCTTGAAATTATTGCTCTTGAGACTGAGTGAGTCACAATGAATAGATAATACAGTTACTTCAATAAAAGTGTCAAACCACTTGACAGGCTCAAACCCAGAATATGACTAAGGCAGAAACAAGTCTGTACCACTGCCAAAGGACCTTGATAAATACAAATACAATTAGATTTCCTCTTCTAGGATGAGAAACTCATCTCTTTACTATTCTCCATTAAGGGCCCTAGAAAAATTCACATTGGTTGGTATAACGCCAATACTCTACTAAGGGAGCTGGACTTCATACAATAACGGCTCCTACCAAATATTGGCCTGAATGCCAGACACATGATTGAGTAGAAAAATAAAACACTGAGGAGGTAGAACTTATGGTTTAGTAAACACAGAATACTAAAAAAAATAAGGTAGAAGAACTGAAAAATATATTGACTATGAAATGATATCAGTAAAACAGACACACTAAGGCCTTTAGGGGGCAGGAGAAGACTATATATAACCAAATGTCTTAAACTACCATGATATACAGCCTTCCTTTGCTGCATATATACTAAAAAGACATCTTAAGAAAATATGCTTTTTGTCTTTATGCAGAATCAAATGTTTTAATTACAGGATAAGAAAATGTTAAATTGAAAATTAAAATTAATACAAATAAAAGTGACAAGTAATTTCTACAAATCTTTGTTTCCACATTCTAAGCTTGTCATCAGTTTTCTTTTGTTTTTCTTTTAAAAACACCAATCAGTTTGAACATTTTGATGTAGAATTTCTATTATTCAGTTTATATATAAGAAGAATGACACTGAAATAATGTGGGGCCTTGCCAAAAGCAAAGATAAAAAATCAGCCGGAAAAACAGTAGATGAATATTCAGCTCAAGTTACCGCCTTCACAAAACCCCTGCATAACAGTTATCACCATTTGAAAATCCTCCTACTTTAACTTAATTGGCTGCAAAATGTGAATGAAGAAAAATATTCTAGAATATCATTTTTTTACAGTCTGTAGAGAAATGACTCATTAAAAATAAGATTGAGTTTGTAGTTATATACAGGAAATGAAAAAAGAATGAAAGAATCCAGGTAATCACAATTGAACATTTATATCCATTTATTAATACGCTTTCAGAAAGGACTGGCTCACACAGACATTAAACACCTGAAGTAAAAGGATAGATATTTAAAACCAGCACATTCAATTCAAAAATAGACTCTCAGACACAAACCTAAATAGGCTTAAAATGCATACATAAATAAATATATATTATGAAAAGGTTTACCTCTACTGATAAAAGGTGCGTATATTTTCAGAGACTTTTTATCCTCACTTTTTCATTAATATGAAATAAAGGCATATTTCCTCATAGATTTTAATATAAAATGCTATCTACCTCTGTAGGATTCATAAAAAAACTGGATAATTTATCAAAACCCATTTAGCATAAACGCACTCACCCCCATGCTGTAGTAGCAGCTTGCCAATTTCTACATGTCCGTTTGACAGTGCATCATGCAAAGGAGTCACCCCGTCCACTTGAGTGAGCAGATCTACCTCTGGACAACGTTGCAAAATTTCCTGGACACACACTGTGTTGCCATAGTTACAGGCTTCATGCAAAGGCGTCCAGCCAGCATTGTCTAAATTAGAAATCAAGGCAAGTTTTAAAACGGCGGAAGTAGGACTTTTGGTAGGAAAGTATTGATGTTCTACTTTTCTCATCATTGTGAACTTTCTAGGTGCTTCATATACAAAACAACTGCTGTGATAAAAATGTCTAGGGTATAATCATATTTCTACCTTAAAAAAATCAAAATAAAAACAATTTTAAAATATTAATGTTGGGTATTATCAAAATATGGACATCAAAAAATGTTTCTATACCATTAGCTATAAATCAATATATGAGAAATTTCTTGGCTTTGCTAATTGTAGTATTTTTAAGATACCTTAGGTAAATTTACTTAAATAATTTTTCTTAATGTGACATACAACTGTTTATTATCACAAATATTAAGACATTGGATTAGACCACAAAGATTTAAAACTTACCTTTAACATTGATGTCTATTCCTGGCAAAGAGAGAAGAAGAATCAATTTCTCCACTTGGTTATTTATGCAAGCTCTATGCAGGGCTGTTTCTCCTGCCATAAAAAATTAATAGATTATTCCAGAGAAGACAAGATATCAACTAAAGAAAATAATCAAAGGGCATGAACTAGGAGATCTGGCCCCATGCCAGAAAATTATTTATTGAGTTTTCCTTTTGACTGGTTTAAACATCTCCCGCGTTAAAAAGTGGGGGGAGGGGGAGGACCCCCACCAATCCATAGTGCTTCTGTTTTATCAGCAATTCAGCAATGAAATTCGATCGCAAAAGGTTTAATACAGGCATTGTCTCCCCTAGTTCAAGGTTTAAAGCTTCAATCCTGCTATAAAACCCCCAAATGATCAGAGAACACCAAAAATACTGGATTTTGCAGCAATAAAAGTTTAGAGAGCAATTGCCCTCTCTTAAATTTATTCATGAACCTACGTTAAATGTATGGCTCTTTTTTATACAGCATTTATAGCTTAATTCAAATGAATGTTTCTGGCTAAGCATGAGTGCCTCTACACACTCAAGTATAATTCAGAACTTCAAATCCATTAACAGATGGTTTGCTGCTTCTCAATAGGCTGTCTGGCTTGGCTACAACAGCACGGAGAGGGAGAAATGGAGGAATCTTAATATAAACACACACCACACACACACACACACACACACACACACACACACACGAAAAAAAATCCCTAGTACCATTTAAAGCTGAACAAGAGTAACAAATAGAATGACAAGGGTTTTTCTATATCCATCACTGTTATAACCAAGATTAATAAGATATAAGTGATTATTTAAGGGGAATTTTTTTTAAAAAAACATTATAAACGACTGCTAAGGAAGCAAAATGAAATACTGAATCAAATTTGTTCTTGCTATAAAATACTAAGTAGCACATTTTTACAGTGTTCAGTTTTACAGATTATCTCTGTAACTTGTATAAAAACATTTTTTACATGCATAAAAAAGCTTTTGAAGTTTTTCTCTACTATATCTCAATTCTCTTCCTCTCTCCCAGTTCCTTCTGCTGTTCTGCCTAAAATCATTCATATTCATTTTACTTTCTGAAACAATAAAACAAAGAACACTGATTTGTGAAATTAATATCTGAGTTCTCATTTAACCTCTTTTTCATATTCTGAGCCAAATGGACAGTTATTTTGAATCTGTAATGTACAATTATGAACTTATATCACATTAAAATGTACGAGCTTCACTGTCACTATTTCTGTGGGCGTCATTATGTTAATATTTGTATTAAAAACAAGCTATAACTCATAAACAACAACAACAAAGACTCAGCAATTTACTTTGGCCAGGTATAGACTTCTAGAAGATCCATTTGCAAGTTAAGAGGTGTCTAAGTAAAGGGGTGCCAAAGTGAATTATTACGCTATTCTTGTTATTTCATCCTTTAGGTGCTTAGGTTCCAGTATAGTTAGAACCAAAAGCCAAACACATTTCATAGTCTGGGCTCAATGCCTGGAAGAAAAGAGCCCATATGCTTAACACAGCTATGTAACATAGCCTACTCTTCATTCTTTGTTCACAAAATGTCTAGGACTGAAAGAGATGAAGACTGAATTATACTTTCAAATCAGAAGACACTGATCCTAAGCAGCACAGGTTGAGATGGAATAGAAAAGTAAGGCGGGCAAGTCTGGAATGAGCTCAATGAATGCTATACTGTGTTTCATATCTGGAATGGCAGGGAGAGGAAAAAAGGGAAGGAATACTCTATTATACTGGGTATTAAACAATCACTTTCTTTGCATAAATGACAGTTCAAGAAAATAACATGTTATCCAAGAAGGTACTTCCTGGACCTAGTCCAAATTTAAGTTCAAGTATTCATCAGGGCAAATGTGTGAAACCTGCAAGTACTGACTATAACCATGAAAAGTTCTTAGCCTAAATTAATTTAGATACTTGGAATACCTTTTAGATTAGTCTTGTGAAAATTCATCTTTTTAACTACAGAGGGGCAATTCTCCTTGGAACATGACAATTCTCCTTCTGACTTCTTTTTCAATTTTTTTAATGATGATGAACATTTAGCAAGGTTCAGGTTCCTGAAAGGAAAAGTAAGAAATAATCAAGGCTTGTTTTTCAGCAAGGCGTACCAGCATACATTAGATGATATTTTTTAAAAGTCTAGCCTCCTTTTAATTTAAACCCCCTTACTCATTCAATCTTTACTGCTTTCTGATTTTAAAGTTTATTTCAACTGTGTAGAAACAAATTTCAGAGCACTAATTTTCTTTTATTAATCTTACTCTGCCAACTACTCACTAAATTTATAAATACAGAATGTCAAATAAGGAGAAAAAGACCAGTTTTAAATCATATTTGGCAGAGAGAATAAAGCAGAAAGCTAAGGTCAGAATGCAGGCCTCTGCTCCCCATTCTTATTTTCATATTCTGATTCTATTCTCTTCTTCCTCGCATAGAACTTTTCAGGCTTTCTGAGTTTTATACAACATACACTTTTATATACCCTATACTTTTAGAGGAGGTTTCTCATTTTGAGGAAACTACTATAACAAAATAGGATATCTCATATGACCATACATTCTGAAATCCCATCTATATTATGGCAAAGCAGTAATTCAAATCATAGGGCAAAAATTGTGTGAAACTGTATTTCATCAATAATTCATCAATTATTTGATGAACAGTTTTATTTCTTTTGGGAAGTACTTAATAGAAAGTATGTTCCTTGAATTACAGAAACAGAAAATGTTATCAAATAGATCTAAAATTGAGTTTTGATCTAATCAATACAATTCAGACAGTATCACGGATAAACATAAAGTTCAAGAAATGTGTTGGAAAAAGAGCTGTACTCCAAAACAAAGCACATTTAGGATATCAGCATCACTTACGGTAACTCTGGCAGCTCTTCGACTTGGTTTTGTTTAGTACCATTCAGCATTAGTAAGGCTCTCTGAGATTCAAAACAAGGCCTCTGTCCTATTTTCTTTGATATCTGAATCTTTCCAGACCCAAGCACACCAGTTTTCCCCAAGGCTGGTAAATAGGAATATACCTGTTGAAAAATAATATTATGTTATTTTCTCAACTACAAAAAAAGCAGCAAAGAGACATTATTTGATTCATTTCACCATTACATTTGGTTATATTTTCTTGGTTGTATCACAATGGTTGCTACTCTTTCTTAGTTAAACATAACAAAATATTAAGAAAGCTAGCTTTGTGTCATAGTCAACACAATGTGAAGCAGTACAAAAATATCTTCTTGAAAATAATTTTTTTTTCTAATTCAATTTTGATCCTCATTTAGGAAAGCTCTTTTGATTAGTCTTATGCCCAACATGTATGATTCATTTGCATATTGTATACGTATGATTTATGTACAACTGATATTTTGTAATTTCCATTTTGATAATGCCTTTCTTCAACAGAAAACAAGTCTTTCATTTTTAACAGAAAAGGAATAAAAACATCCTTAAAGGCAAGGATTGCTGCAAAACAGAATTTGCCTAATCTGACCAATAAATACATTTCTCATTTGATGAAACACTGCTAGAGCTACTGGATATTAATATCTAAAGATAGCCAAAATAAAACCAGAAAGCTTAAAATCAAATGTAGCCTATATGCATAATAGTTTGCTTTTAAAATGCCATTTTATACCATGTAGAATTTTGTTAGATCTAGTTCATTCCAAAATAATAACCTCATGTAGAAACGCTATTAGGAAACAAGGATTTTTTACTTTTCTATTATCAATCCTAGGCTACACTGAAAAGTAATTAAAATTTCTTTTTTTTCCTTTCCTTTTTTTGTTGTTGAGACAGGGTCTTAGGGTGTCACCCAGGCTAGAGTACAGTGGTGATCACGGCTCACTGCTGCCTCAACCTCCTGGGATAAAGGATCCTCCCACCACAGCCTCCCGAGTAGCTGGGACCATAGGCAAGTGCCACCATGGCTAGCTAATTTAACTTTCTCTAGAGACAGTCTTGCTATGTTGCCCAGGCTGGTCTCGAACTCCTGGGCTCAAGGAATCCTCCTGCCTTGGTTTCCAAAAGTGTTAGAATTATAGGCAGGGGCCACCATGCTTGGACTTAAAATTTCTATTTGATGACTACTTTTCCCCCACCAACCCTAGAGAATGGGTCTCATTACGTAGCCCAGGATGAAATGCAGTGGCTATGCACAGGTGCAATCATAACGCACTACAGCTTCAAACTCAGGGGCTCAAGCAGTCCTCCTGCCTCAGCCTCCTGAGTAGCTGGAACTATAGGCACTCACCACTATGGCTGTCTTTAATTACTCTATTTTTGAGGTAGAAATATACCAGCTTTTATACAAAATTCAAAGATTTATGAATTAATATATTCTGCATACTTACTTGAATTAACTAAGAGTATTTTAAAATTGAGTTTGTGAATACACTTCTTGAAAATGTAAAGAACCAGAATAGAGAGGTGCTTACCATTTTCTGAAGAGAGAGTGGCTCAGAAGAAACACTGCCAGAGCTCTGTAGACACAACTTTTTAAAGACTGCCTCTGCAACAAACATTTGAAGCCAGGAGGAGGAAAAGGAGCAAATGAAAATCTCTAATTCTTGTGAAGAAAAGTCTGGAGAATATAAGTAAATATAGTTATTGCTGTATTCTATACAATTTTTTTTCCATATGCTATTTCCTTAGTGAAGTTTATTCTGTCAAATGAGAGATCTTACACCCGTTAAGATTCACCTACATGATTTTAATCCACAAAAAACAGGTAATATCCCTATTCCTTGACTTTTAAGAGAAAATATTTAATGGCACATGTTCTCATATTTGAAAAAACAATCATTAGGTTTTATTATTTCAAATACAAGTCTTCACATTACATACATACGGAATAATTAGGTAATATATAGAGGGTATTTTATTTATCACTATACTTTCCAATTACCATTAAAGATCTCTTCCCACAATAGGGATGCTCCTTTGGAAAACCAGTAATTAGTTTTTAAGTGAGCATACAAGTATCTAATTTGCAATCATTAGTCTTGAGTTGATAGGAAGAAAGTAGACTGCTTCCTATGACAACATCTATGAATCCTATCACTGCAGAAAAGGAAGAAAGGTACAAGATACAGAAGAAAAACATAAAACAAGAGCATGTATAAAGATTTCCTCAGAAGTCTGCACCCACTCTGCTATTGGGGATGGTGTATAATTTTTTTTTTTTTTTTTTTTTGAGACGGAGTCTCACTCTGTTGCCAGGCTGGAGTGCAGTGGCACGATCTCAGCTCACTGCAACCTCTACCTCCCAGGTTCAAACGATTCTCCTGCCTAAGCCTCCTGAGTAGCTGGGACTACAGGCACGTGCCAGATGGTGGATAATTTTAAATGATGAAACAAAAAAAAACAAGAAAACACCAAGGGCCTCAAATCCGTTCTACAAAAATTCAAGTACTTCAATAAGATGAAAATCCAGAGGTATAAACATGAATTAAAACTGAAAAAGGAGTAGAGTGACTCTTTCCCATGTAATCTATTTAATATTATAAACTATTAATATTCTCTGTGTAAGTAACATAATGGAAATACAACAAAATGATAATAAAAGAATAAATAAGATCAACCAAGAGGATATCAAGAGCTAAAACTACAAACAGTATTAAAAAGTTGTGATATTATACAATAAGGCAGATTAACTATAAACACTGAGAGAATAAAAAAGAAAAAGTCAATAAAATTATAATAAACAGAAGAGAATTATTAAAATTATAAGCATTACGTTAAAATAAATTTTTAAAATCAGACAACGATAAACTTAATAGCGGTATAAAGCATAAAAGTTGGCCTCTCTATCAGGTGTGGAGTTCTTTCACGGTGAAGAGAATGCAGACACCCAGTGAATGTCCTGCTCAGATACCTTCAAAAAAGGCTGGTGCTCTAGTGTCTTATAGTCCTTGACTCTTAACTCTGATTTTCAATAGTGGATGGGAGAAGTAAGGGAGGATTTGCTTTCAGGTAACATTTGTTAATTTCTGGTTAGCATACTGGGGAAGGGGATGCTATTAGCATCTAGTATACAGAGGCCCAGGATGCTACTAAATATCCTACAATGCCCAGGACAGCCCCAACAACAAATAATTATCCAGCCCAAAACGTAATCAGTACACAGGCTGAGAAACTTGCCTTGACTAAAGAGATCTGATGCCCTTGTCTTGTGGCAGTTTGTCATAAGGAGTCTTTAAAACTTCGGGCAAACAGCTTCAGGTCAGGTATTAATCAGATACAACTAACCCCACACAGATACATTATCACTAAATTAGATAAGTCCTTCCATTATGGCCTCCACAAAGATACAATGTTTATGAGTTGGAAAGGAGAAAAGAATTATTTCCACTCCTTTCTCTTGCTACTACTGAGGCTCTCTTAATATTATCTAAAAATGTATAAGCAGTAAACTGAAGGATAAGAATCAAAAGATAATTTGAAAATTTAATCTCTAATTATATACATTAAAAACCCTATCTATCATCACAGAGTATACTGCAACCAATTGATCTCTTAACATAAGAACTCTAGACAGAGGCAAAAGCAAAGAAGAAATAACTGGTAGAGTTCAAAAGAGATGATCTCACATTGAAATTTACAAATGAGGTTATCTAATAAAGATCACATCTGATAGGCTTACAGTAATAAGGTATACCAACTACTAATATGATAGCTACCCATATTACCAAGTAACAAAGTCAAGGGGAATAATAAATAATAGATGAACAAAAGAACACAAGAAAATTAGCCCGTGGACTGTAAGAACTTCAAGGGAAGAGTCATACTTGTAGTCCTTACAGTATATAGGCCATTAACTTGTACAGAGTAAACATTTAGTATTTTGACAGATGAATGAATGATTGGCAGATACCAATAACTCATAATAGAGAGCCAAGCCAGGACAATCTTTTTAAATCAAGTTAATGAGATCATGCTGCTCCCTTGCTACAATGGCTTCTAACTCTTTAACAAGGCTTACAAATTCTTACACAACATCTCCTATCCCTTCTTGGCCGTATTCTGCCTCTCTTCCCATCAGCCAGGCACCAGAAAGGGCCTCAAAAAGGCCCTCTTTCCTATCTCAGAGTTTTGGTAAATGTTATCTTCTGACTAAAACACTCTGCCCTGTCAAACTTCTACTTATTCTTCATGTTCTGAATTCCATGGTCACACAGTATAAAGTAAGTTCAACAATCTCAACACCTAGATTTTCCTGTTCAGAGCACTTATTTTAAATGACATATTTATATTAACAATTAGTTAATATAAATTATTAACTGTCTTACTGAAAGCTCCAAAAAAACAAACAAAAAACCCCCATAAGGACCATGTTTTGCTTCCCTCTTCCACTCTATGTAAAAGTGTTTAGCTCAATGACTGACAGAATGCCAATAAAATTCTGTTGAATAAACGAAGAGACCAGAAACATTTTGGCTGATAATTAGTAATGATATATAAACATATTTATGAAAGAGTTCTGAAGCATGGAAAGAAATTAGAGATAACAAAGCAAAAATGAATGAAGTTCTGGAAAAAATATTTATCAGGAAATGATGGTGTAATTTGAGAAAAGCAAAGGAAGTTTTACTAAAGTTCTCCAAAGTTATGAAAAAAACTATAGTAAATTTTGATGACATCTTTCCCAGTGAAACAACTGGAAAAGAAGTAAGTTTAAGTCAAGACTGGCAAACTATGGTGTGCTGCCTGTTTTAACAAATAAAGTTTTATTGGAACACAGCCATGCTGTCTGTTTATGTACTGTGTATGGTTGCTTTCTTACCACAACTACAAAGTTGAGTGGCAAGGATATAGACTGTAGGGCCTAAAAAGTCAATAATATTTACTATCTGGTATTTAACGTTGAAAAAAGTTTGTTAATCTGTAGTTTAAGCCACTAAATAAGGAATTTCGATTAGGCATAAAAAATAAATTTCAGATAGTTTAACCTTAAAATACAGAAAAGAAAGTGTTTAGAAACAATATAGAATAGCATCTATATGGAATTGATGCACACGAGATCTGATAGAAAAAAATTTTATTTATCCTCTAAAACATCTGTTGCCTTAATTCTTGACAAAACAATTACAAACTAAAAATTATACTAAATTGAAATAAATTTGACAGATATGAATCTCAGTAGTGTCATGGTATGAATTTTGTACATTTGAACTAGGAAAAATCAAAACGTCCAGCTTACCATAATTGAGAAAGATGGACCAATATCTTCAACTGGGAGTTATATAATAGTGAAATTATAACATCTTTACTAATGACTTGGTAAAAGCAAAAGACAGTAACTGAGTAGAAGAATAATGCAAAAGAAATTTTTTTTTTAAAGGAAGGAATCTCTGCAGAGAAAAGAAATGAGGAAAAAAAAGAGGTGGCAGACAATGAAATTCAAAATTCTTCATCAAAATATGAACAAAAAGTATGAATTGTGAGTCTGTGTGTGACTAACATGAGCTTAAACTCAACCTTAGTGTTACTGTTATAATCCTATTGACAGATTACTTTGCTCCCAAAAATCTATTAATATATTTGATCACTAACATTCAACACTTTAGACGAGATTTAAATTGCCACTATTGAAAAGTGTTTTTAAGCCTTTTTCTTTACCTTTCTCAAAACTGTGTGCATGTGCACACACACGCAGTTGGTTGCTTAGGCTTCAAATTAGGTTACAGCTAGGCAATTTAAATGTTTTAAACATTATTTTTTGTTGTTGTTGAGAAGAGTCTCACTGTCCCTCAGGCTGGAGGGGAACAGAGTTCACTTGTAGGGAAAAGTGTGGTATTCTACAAACTTCACAATAAACAAACACTTTAATTTTGCATATTAGCTATAGAAAAGCTACTGGTTTATGATAAAATGTTCACTTAATTTTTGTCTCTTGACAAAGGTTAAACACCAAGCTGCATTAAAAGAAAAAAAAATTGACAGAAAATAGAAAAATATTAATTTGAACAATTTTTAGAAATATATGTTTAAAACTTTTGGCTGGGCACAGTGGCTCATACCTGTAATGCAGCACTCTGGGAAGCTGAGGTGGGTGGATCACCTGAGGTCAGGAGTTTGAGATCAGCCTAGCAAACATGGTAAAACCCCATCTCTACTAAAAATACAAAAAATTAGCCAAGTGTGGTGGCACACACCTGTAACCCCAGCTACTTAGGAGGCTGAGGCATAAGAATCGCTTGAACCCAGGAGGTGGAGGTTGTAGTGAGCCGAGATCTTGCCACCGTACTCCAGCCTGGGGGACAGAGTTAAGACTCTGTCTCAAAAATGAAAAAAAAGAAATAATGTTTAAAACTGTTAAACTGGCCAGGTGTAGTGGCTCACACCTGTAACCCCAGCACTTTGGGAGGCTGAGGCAGGCAGATCCCCTGAGGTCGAGAGTCTGAGATCAAATTGACCAACATGGAGAAACCCCATCTCTACTAAAAATACAAAAATTAGCTGAGCGTGGTGATGCATGCCTGTAATTCCAGCTACTTGGGAGGCTGAGGCAAAAGAATCACTTGAACCTGGAAGGTGGAGGTTTTGGTGAGCTGAGATCGTGCCATTGCACTCCAGCCTGGGCAACAAAAGTAAAACTGTCTCAACAACAACAACAAAAACTTTTCAATTGCCTAGCTATAACTTAATTTGAAGCCTAAGCAACCAACTGCATGTGTGTGTGTGCACATGCACACACGAAGTTTTGAGAAAGTTAAAGAAAAAGGCTTAAAAACACCTTTCAATACTGACAATTTAAATCTCATCTGAAGTTCTGAATGTTAGTGATCAAATATATTAACAGATCTTTGCGAGCAAAATAATCAATCTGTTGACAGGATCCTAACAGTAACACTAAGGTTGAGTTTAAGCTCGTGTTAGTCACATAATCAAAGTTTTGGGGTTTCAACTTATCATGTAAAAACTGAAAATAACATTGGGTAACAATGTCCTGCTTTAAAGTGAAGGGAAATACAGAATATTAGTGAAGAAAGCATTGAAGCAAATGTATAACATACGATAGAATTCTATTAATATACGGCTCATTATTTCATGCATTTGGCTAAACGATAAGATAAATTATAATTCCTTAAGGGCAATTACTGTGTATTGGAAACAAGACATGTAACTATATTGATAATCTCTAAAGCCATTGCTAATCCTCTACTGGGTCTCAAAATTCAAATTTCATTAAGGAATGAAAACAGGAAATTCTGTGATAGCAACTAATGCCAGAATTCTGCTGTTTATGAAAAGGATAAAAACCACTAAACTACCTAGTAGGAATGGTAGGAAAGAAATAAGAAAGGGTTCTGCAGGAAGACTGAATGTTAGCTAAGAAATGTTGAAGTCATGCAACAAAGAACAGCTACCCACAAAAGGAACTGTAATCAGTCCCTCAGCTCAATGAAAAAGAAAAAAAGAAAAGAGATAAAATGCTTTAGATAAAAATCTTCTAACTTCGGTAATATAAAAAGAGAACTCTCTCTGCAGAGGGCATCATTGAATAAATCCTGAACCCAGTTAGAACCTGGATTCCTATTCTGAAGTCTCTCTTCAAAGTATTAAAGTGATTGACAACATACTGAAGACTTTTTTCTTTATATAAAATCAAAATACACTGAAACATGTGTAGCAGAGTACTTATTTGGCAGTTTAAAATATCAAGTATATAAAAATCATCTTTTGTAGCTAAGAATCACAAAAAACTCACCTTGTTTAAAATGTATTCATTTTAGGAATTAAGGATTACAGAAATCAAGAAATAAAGAAAAAAGGAAAGGATGGATAAAGACTCTTCCTAAACTGGCTATGAAAGTTTGGGAATCTACATAAGGTCTTTATGGAAGCCTCCTTCAGTCTAGAGACCCAAAGCATCGGCTAGAACTTTTCACTTGTGAAGTGAGTTCTGCCATCATGTTGCTTAAATAACAATCCTTCCCCATTTTTGGCGGGGAGACTTTTAAGTAGGTAATGGGGAGAAAAGGAAGAGTGAAAAAAAATTATCCATATAAATTACTTCTGTTTGCTTCATCCATGTTCACTTCTTGTTAGTCCATCATACTCAATGGGGACAAAACAGTAGCAAGTTTTTCTTGTTTATTTCTTTAAAGAGACAGGGTCTCGCTCTGTCACCCAGGTTACAGTGCAGTGGCACAATCAGGGCTCCCCACAGCCTAGGACTCCTGGGCTCAAGGGATCCTCCCACCCCAGCCTCTCGAGTAGCTGGGACTACCGGTTGAGTATGTACCACCATGTCTAGTTAATCTTTAAATTTTTTTTTTAAAGACAGAGTCTTGCTATGTTGCATAGGCTGGTCTCAAGAGATCCTCCCACCTCAGCCTCTCAAAGCAGGTTGGGATTACAGGCGTGAGCCACTGCACCTGGCAAAATAATTATATTTGAATAATAAATGTAAGTGGGGGCAAGTCTCCTTTAATGTCAGAGGAAAACAAGATACAAAATTACATATATAGTATGAACTCTATGTCTATGCTTAGAAATACCAGAAAGACATTAAAAAGTTAACAGTGGTTATTTGTGTAGGAGCATGATGGGTACTTTTAATCTTCTTCTTTATATTGTCTCTGTGTGTGTATCTATGTGTGCATGTATCCATAAGTATTTTAAGGAAAGCTTCAAATGAACATATGTTAAAGCTTACAGACTGCTTAAAAAGAAATTCAAAACTAATTTCCAGAATAGGTCTGAAAAAAAACAGAAAATAGACAAACTTACCATCACATGAAAGAGAAATGTAACTTCCTAAGTCATCAGACATGTGTCGCATCACATTTCTACCCATCTTAAGACCAAGGAAGATCCAATAATCTATTGCTGCTCCAAGAATTCCAGCCAATAAGTAAGCTAGTTCATGTTTGAAGACCTGACATTAAGATACAAAAAAGTTACTGAAATATATTAAAATATTAAATATCCGTTAGTACTTATTTTGAAGACTTTTTGAGGGGCAAAACATAGCTATTTAGAAATACAGGTTATGTAATGATAAAAGATATTCTTAAGAAACCTAGCTAACTAATTCTCCCACTTCCATCTCTCTCTCTTCATAGGATGAAAGAGTTAATAAAGCAAATTTTCCAAGGACCTACAAGTTAACAGTTTAGAATAAACTTAACTTTATCCAATGCTATCAAGTTTGTTAGGCAATAATTCCATTAAAATGAGGAAATACCTGGTTTTTGTAGATTTTTATAAATAGAAAGATAGGACTATAAAAGAAGATAGATTTATCTACCCCCACTATTTATATACAGAATTATCTTTTACATTTCTCTATATGACATTATCCAGAAAAAGACATGAGAAACCTGATGAATAAAAGCTCCAGCAAACAAATTATTCATTTGTTATAATACACTGATTCAAACTTTCATTATTTAATTATATATCAAATACCAATTACCCAACTTAGAGATGTAGAGATCAGTTTTGAGAGTATGGACATCATTTTATATGATTACTTTTATAATAAATATCATTAAATTATTGTAAGAAATGGAACAAGGTATACAAACGCTGTAAATGTGCTTTACCCTAGTGTTTGAAAGTACTTTTCTCATCTCTAAAATTCAGTATAAACTATGAAGATGAAGAAGTATGAAAATAAAATTTTAAAAACACTTTTGATTTAAATATGAACACTTTTTCCAAAGCATTAAAACAGGCTGAAATTCTTATGTTCTAATTATTTGTTGTCTAGGCATGTTGAATATGTAGGAAAAAAAATCACTAAATTCACATTTGGGTAAAAGGCATATTAAAAGGTTTTAATAAATGCTACAGTAATACATTATAACTATGTTCTGCCATCTAATTTCTTTCTCATTAATCCATATTAGGTATATAATATGCTTAATAAGTATAACATAATATATGATATACTGTTCTTGTGTAATAGTTAAGATTATAGTATAAAAGGATCCAAGAAATCTGACCTATTACTAATAGATCTAATATGACATATAACCTATTACCACATTTATTAAAATCTTTCTCATGCTTTTTACCCAACTGTTAGTGATTTTTTTTTCACATATACAACAAGCCTAGATGACAAATAATAAGAATTTCAGCTGGTTTTAATGTTTTGAAAATCTGTTTATATTTAAATCAAAGGTGTTTTTAAAATATTTTCACACTTTGTCTGTATAGTTTATATGGAATTTTAGGGATTAGAATATTAAGTTTTTATATAAAAAGGCACTTCCAAATCAGGTTCTTAGATCCTTTTATACTATAAACTATCACACTCATAAACGGTATGTTATATATTACACAGTAAATTATGCATATTTCAGTGTATTACAGAGTTATATATTACACACTAAACTAGCATGTTATGCCGAATATGGGATTAGTGAGAAAAAAATCCCTAGCACTTTGAATCCTCAGTGACTACTGGATTTGTGTCTCTTGCCCTCAGCAAACAAATTTCTTATACGTATATTCGAAATTTCATTGGGATATCATTGCATATCTAATAGCTTTAGTTAGCAGAGAAATGATTTCAAAACCAAAGTTCTATTTCTGGTTTATTGTGCAAACATAAGCAAATGGTCCAGCAGCACACACAAAGCTTGCCAGAACAGTGTTTATTGAAGGAAAACCCACAGTCAGGATCAGTAGCATGTGTGTAGGTCCTCTGTTGGCCTATCATATCAGGGGCAGCATACTGCATTCTTGCAGAGCTAGATGTTAGAATCTAGGAGAGAGACCCCCAAGTGTGGGGCTGAGGAGATTTTTAAAAGCTGCATGATTAAGAAAGTAGTGCCCTTCTTCTGATATGATCAGAGGCCAAGACAGCCAGCCAGATCCTGGCAGGTGAGGCTTCACAGGTGGTTGTCAATCCCACCGGGTCTCCTGCCTTGATAGGAGAGCTGAGTTTAAGCCTTGCAGTTGCAACTAAATGGCATCGGAAACTAGCCGCAGGTCTGGTCACATCAATAGCACCCACATCTCCCCCGGTATGACTGGCAGGATTAGGGTCTAATGCTAGTCTCCAGGAAACACTGCAGGAAATCAACTCCATTCTTTGTAGAGTCAGTATCTTGCTTGATCACGCTAAGTTAGTTAATCCTTACTTCTCACTGTTACCAAGAGAATATAAAACAAAACAGTGAAAATATATAAACTAGTAAACTGATTATGTCCATAAGCACATAGGCATCCACAAAATGTTCCTTCCAACGTAACATATATCTGAGTAACAGCAAAGACAGTACTCAGGAAAGAAGCAAGAGGTTGGTAAATGTTTCTGAAAGTATTCTCCATCTCAAGAGTATAGTAAATCAACATCACTTTAGACCACCCAGGCTCTAGGACTCTGGGCAAGAAAGAAGGATGTTAGCCCACAGAATGAAGCGTTATATAAAAACACAATCTAGCTTTCCATCAATTGAAAACAACATAAAAAAAAAAATCAAACAGTTGGGACTTTCCCTCTTTCCTTATATAAATATGTGGTACATACAGTTGAAATCACAATAGAATATTAATATATTTTTAATATTACATTTACCTTGATTACTAATGTTTTTAAACAGAGAGAGAGAAGAGATTTTGCAGAGTAACTACAGATTTTTTACTATGATAAAAAAGATCCTGCCAAAGTGATTCCTGTTTTTATGTCATTAGCTAAACATGCACACTACTACATAGTCATAATAGGAAGTTTTTATATGAAAAAACATTTTCAAGTCAGGTTCACAGATCCTTTTACACCATAATCTTAACTATCACACTCATTAACAATAACAGGGCCAAGACCCTGTGCTATGGATTATACTCACTGCCACTTTAACAATATATAAACAATACGATTCCTTCCAGTATAGTGGATATATAAGCTTTAGAAATAGATTAGCAAGAAAATAGTAAATAAATCATCAAAGGAAAGCAGCTTTCTTGGAGTACTGAAATATTTGTTAAAGCTGAAAGAAGAGAATATGAATATCCTAAGAATTAACAAAGAAATAAAAGGTAGACAAGATTTGCACATATGACATATATTTACCTTAGAATTCCTTTCTAATATGTTGAACTCTATTACCAGACATTCTGTCAATACGGTTCTCTATCATCCACCAGTAGAAGTAACTTCTAGTTTATAAAATTGGCAATCTTCCAAAAATTGACTAATCTGTAATGTAGAACAAACTAGCATCTTGGCCTTCTGACTCCCAGGTTAGGGATTTCCATGATATCTCACTGTAATACGTGACAAAATACTCTGTTGGAAAGATGCAGACATAATGCACACACGGTGCCTCTTCCTGTTTCAAACACTGGCATTTGAAATATAAGAAAGTGTGTTGCAGTGGAGACTTGGCCTCTAGTCAAGGCTTGCCCTAACAAGCTGTGACACCTTGAATAAGTTATTTAAACCCTTTATCAACTTTCTTATCTATAAATATAAACTAGCTTACATTTCTACCTATATTGTAGAATTATCAATAGCACTTAATAACATCTCAAAGAAAAGTGGGACCAATAAAATTTGTACCTCCTCCATAATCTTGACACAGCCCACCTCCGCTCTTTGCCAAGGAAAGCCCAAAGCTTTTCTCAGATTAATGACAATGAAATTCACTGCCATTGTGCCACTCTGCAATACTTGCTGATTGACATTATGACAAAACAATATTAGCATAAACTGAGGACTTCTGTTTAGCTAATGACTTAAATTGAATACTTCAACTCAGCAAATCAAGAAACAAATGCTTTACAGTACTGAAAATGATGTCTGTGAACATGCATGGAATTCTTGAAACTGGAAACTGCCAAAAAGATTTAATTAAGTACAAGAATGAATTCTAGCAGAAAGGTAATACAATTTTTAAAAAGCAGTTTTAGATTAAGCAATACAAATATTAAATAATAATTTGCCAAATTTGAAACCAGTTCTCATATTACAACCAATGCTACAATTTAATACAGACTGCTTCACAAATATGTTGCTTTTATTTAAAAGTTTTAACAAAAATCTTCAACTTAAATATGTATAAATCTGTTACTGTTTACATGAGCATTTCTTAAGTAATTTCTTATCTGTGATAGTCCTTTGAAGACTTAGTAAAATTGTGAAAACATCAGTTTTATTATTGTTTTCAGTTATAAATGAGCAATTTCATTTATGTAATCAAATAAATGAAAAAAAGAAATGTTCTATAATAAAGAAATATTTTCTATCCTTAATGACTGCATTGTATAAAAAGTAAATAAATAAAAAGACGGATGGTAATTTATAAAGAGGCTATCCGCTTTAGCTTAGAAGTACTATACTCAATTGGCAATGAGGTGTAAATAGTAGTCCTATTTCAGTTGAGCATTTTCTATTTCTGTAATTTGCAAAATCATACTTCTTTTTAAATCAGATACATGCATGAGAAAGTGCCTACTCACCTGGTGTTAAATAATAGAATTACTTGATCACAAAGAAATCTAGCTATACTCCTGAGCAACCTTCCCTTTTTAATGCTGATTCAGAAAAAAAAAAAAATTAGTACCTCAAAAAGAACTTTTCTTTTTTGAAGCCTTCCTCAGACAACTAAACAGAATTTTTTTTAAAAAACCAGCAAGAACTTCTGTTTCTAATGAAGGCCTAGGTAATTCAGATGAACTTTTTTTTGAGGGCGGGGGGACAGGGTCTCACTCTGTAGCCCAGGCTGGAATGCAGTGGTGCAATCACAACTCACTGCAGCCTCCAACTCCTGGGCTCAAGCAATCCTCCTACCACAGCTTCCCAAGCAAGTAGTTAAAACCAATACATGTGCACACCACCACACCTAGCTTTTTATTTTCTTTTGTAGAGATGGGGGTCTCACTATGTTGCTCAGACTGGTCTTGGGTTCCTGGCCTCAAGTAATCCTTTCACTTTAGTTTATGAAAGTGCTGGGATTACAGCACTGCACCCAGCCTCAGGTGAACCCACTTAGAGAAGAAAACTAAAACTAAAAATATTAAATGAAATATGCAAAACATTTCAGAAAAAAAGACAATAAATTATGAGGAATTGCTAGGCCAAGATTTAGTGAGGTACTCAAGCAAGGCACTCAAAGATACTGAGGGCTTTTGCTGATTTTAAGGAAGGAGCTAGAATACAGTACTATGGTTTCTGAAGCACGGAGGACAAAAAGATTTTTTTTTTAAAAAAAAAGTCATGCCAAAGCCTAATCTCTCATAGGATGAAAAAGTTAAGGGCTTCACACATCAGAAGCAAAACTAAATGTATACGTAGCCCTTTACTTCATTGGACTATCTAGAGTCCCTCAAACACAGACATTGGATTAGAGTAGTCCTTAATGAGTAATGTACCCAGGCACTTGGAAGAAGTTAAACAGAAATTCTTTCTGGGGGAAGATATTCTGGCTTTTACCACGTATTTTTTCTACAAATAACTTTTCAAATGCAATTTAAAAGTGTATAGTGAATGATAAGCTTGCAAGAGAAAATAAAGCACAAGAGAAGGAAATAGCAAAAACAACAACATAAACAGACCCACAAAGACTTCAGATATGGAATAATCAAACATAGGTAATAAATGTCATTGCCATGTTCAAAGACAAAAGAAAACCTTGAAACCATAAAAACAAGTCATAGCAGTCTGGAATAGTTAAAAAGTCTATTAACTGGAAAAAATACAAAAATTTTAAATACAATAATGGTCATATTTAACAATATATTGGATACAGCTGAAGAAAAAAACCAATGAACTAAAAACTAGATGAAAATACTATTGGAATGTGGCAAGTATCGAAAAAATATATATCTACATGGGCGGGCGGGGAAGGAGGGAGGGAAAGAGAGATGGGAGAAGGAAAGAAAAAGGGAGACGGAGAGAAAGAGGGAGAGGGAGAGAAAGGCAGAGGGAAATATAAGGTGAAAAATGCAGAGAATATGAAGATAAGAAATAACATAAGTTTAATGGTAATTTAATAAGTAGAGAAGAGAAAATGAATCTGAGGAAATATCTGACAAGAAACTACATAGGCACTTTCATTAAGACAGAATAGACTTCATGGTTTACAGGATCATAACTAGTAGTCATGATATATCAGTTATGAATAAGGTGTCAGTAGCATATATAAAGCAGAAACTTAAAATAGATGAGCAAATCAACAAAGTCGATTCAGAAGGATTGAGTAAAACAATTATTAAGTTTGATCTAATCCAACAGAAAAAACACATTCTGGTTCCTAGTCTTATATGGAGCCAAAAAGAGAACTTCAGTAAATTTCAGAAAGCAAAAATCGCATAAGGTGCATTCTTTAACTATAATTCATTATTAGAAATTAACCAAAAAAAAAAGCATACCCAAACAAACAAAACCTATCTATTTTGAAATTTTACAATACCCTTTAAAAATATCTCTTGGATCAAAGGGAAAAATGTAAATTAACAATAGAAAATATGTTGAATAAAAATAGAGCACTCTAAAGTATCAAACTATGAAATGAATGTCAAGTTGTACTCAATAGGTAATTTATATTAAGTGCATATATTAAAAATGAAGACAAAAAGAAGATTCAAGAAGAGAAAGTAAAAAAAAATTAAAAGGGTAAAAATGAATAACACAAAAAAGCATATAACATAATCCCAAAGGGAAATTATTCTGAAAAGGAAAAAGGTGACTAATATACATTAGGCAACCAAAATGTGCCACAGCATGTTGCTATATACTGTTATCCTTGAGATAGATAATACACTAAAATTAGTATATGTTAAATTTCTAATGACAGGCAAAATCTACTTATAAAGAAACATTTCAGAAAGTAACTCTTAATTCCAAAAAGGTAGTTTTAAAATAATACTAATAAATATTAATATTTATTAGTACCCCCCCCAAAATTGTATGGATTAACTCATTTATTTTTAAATCTTAAGTTCCTCATTAATCAAACTGTACAAAAGGAAAAATCTAGAAAGGTAAGTAACTAGAGATTTCTTAGCAGTAACTATCAAGTAACTATCAAATAACTTGCTAGCTACTACATGCAAACATGCTACATGAAGCAACCAGTCTCCAAGAGCCTTTTACCTTAAAACTAGCTAAATAGAAAACGGTGATGTATTTGGGTACATTTTAACTTTTTTCAAGTGACCCAACAAACCGAGGAGAGAGGAAAAGGTAAATAATTCAAAGTGCTTTTTCCATAGACTATTCATCTGTAAATTAATCCTACTTACATCATTAGACTTGCATTTTTCCTTGTGAGAATATATAGTCCATTCCAAAAGCATATTTACTGGTTTGGTCAAAAGCCCGGAGGTTTCACTTCCTGACCAAAAAACTTCAAGAAGCATTGCCTTTCCTGTTATTTTCAGACTCTGAGAATCTGACCAGTCATACAACCTAATTAAAACATAAACAAAAAGGATATCTTTATGCCAATTTGATCATGACAATTATTTGACATCTCTATTAAAAAAAATGCCACCCATTTTTGAACACATCATAAAATATAAAGATTATAACAATTATAATTGTTTTTATGCTTAATAATAAGCAGGAACAAAACTTGTTGTAGACTCAGTGTTTAGAATTGGTGTAGTTTTTCACTTAAGCATTCAATTACTAAAGATTTTTTTTTAAATCCTAATTAAAACACTCTTATCCATCCAAATGAATAGAAGAAGTGAACTGAGGAAATTTTTTAAAGGGGCATAAACCTTCACTCACACTGAGAATATCTAGAAATATGTTTTAAAAATAAATCTACTTTAAAATAGATAACAAGGTGACTTTTTAGATATATTTGTATAATAAGTCTAAAAAATGGTACATAGAAACAACAGAAATTGGCCAGGCACAGTGGCTCATGCCTGTAATCCCAGCACTTTGGGAGGCCGAGGTGGGCGGATCACAAGGTCAGGAGTTCAAAACCAGCCTGGCCAATACTGTGAAATCCTGTCTCTACTAAAAATACAAAAATTAGCCAGGCGTGGTGGCATATGCCTGTAATTCCAGCTACCCAGGAGAGGCAGATATGCCTGTAATTCCAGCTGACGCAGGAGACTTGCTTGAACCTGGGAGGTGAAGGTTACAGTGAGTCAAGATGGCACCACTGCATTCCAGCCTGGTGACAGAGAGAGACTCTGTCTCCCCACCCAAAAAAAAAAAAAGATTTAGATAAATGTGATTTTTGTGATTAAAACTTACTTTTGACTCAGATGTTGTACTTCACTTTCAATTAAATTAAAGAAAAATTTGAGCAGTGTCAGGTGGAGCACCTTAGAGCCAATATTTTCTGAAATCTGATGACAAAAACTTTCATTGAAAAGGCAGGACCTGAAAAACAGGAACGCAACAATCTATAACATACAAGCAATTCACTAAGTAACTTGTGAACAAAATATTTCTCCTTCTAGAATATTGCTGGATTTTTAATAAAATTTTCTTAAAATATAAAGCAAGTTCAACAAAATTTTATTAATATTTCTTCCTTCAAAAATTAAATGTCAAATATCTCACGACTACTTAATTCTTAATAAATACATCTAATTTCTCAATTTTTCAAGTGATTATAATATTTAACAACTATCAGGTATTCTCCCTTTGTACTCTTGATGAAATTTATGATTCTTTGTTAACAAAGAATCATAAATTTCATCAAGTCCTTTTGATTTAAATGACCAGTTAACCTCTCAATTTACGATACTGGCCAGAATCCTTCTCTTTCTTACCCAAGATTACTTTTTCATTAGTAAATGAAGACTATTTAAGGCTATTCTTTTAGGGTTTTAAAAATTCATTATTTTACTGTCTTCTAGTGCAGTCCTTTCCAACTGAACTTTCTGTGATGATGTACATGTTCTACTAGACACTTGAAATGTGGCTTGTATAGCAGAGAACCCAAATTTTTAATTACTTAGTCTAAATAAAATTTAAATATAAATAGATACGGCTAAAAAAAATTTAAATATAAATAGGTACGGCTAGTGACTACTGGGTCAGACAGCAAAGTTCTACACAATTTTTTTTTTTTTTTTTTTGCATTAGTAGATGGGGTTTCACCATGTTGGTCAGGCTGGTCTCGAATGCCTGACCTCAGGTGATCCACCCATCTCTGCTTCCCAAAGTGCTGGGATTACTGGCGTGAGCCACTGCGCCAGGCCTACCTGGTTTATTTTAAAATTTTTTGTAGAGGTGAAGTCTCCCTGTGTTGTCCAGGCTGGTCTCAAATTCCTGGGCTCAAGAAATCTTCCTACCCTGGCATCCCAAAGCACTGGGAATACAGGAATGAGCCATCATGCTCAGCCATAGTTAGTTATCCCTTAAAATGCAAATCAGCTGCCACTTTCTTACTCTTACCCTTTCCTTTGAGTTAAGTTTGTCACTCACATCAGGCCTACAACTTTCTTAAGGATAGGTGCTCAGTCTTGTTTTCTTTTTCTTTTTTTTTCACTTCCCTCTTACAAAAGGTGTTCAGTCTTAAATATCTCCATCTTTAATATCTCATATAATGCCTTGAATGTAAGTGCTTAATACATGTTTGGATGAATTTATTGATGCTACAGGAGATAGATTTTGGGCAGCTTCAAAATATACTTTTAAACAAAAATACCCAGATTTCATATCAAAATAATTGGGTGCTGGGGAGGTGCTTAAGGAAGTAGTAGGAATATAAATGAGCTAAGTGATACTAGTCCCTCTACTTTTGTATATATTTGAAATATTCCATAATACAGAGAAACTTACATTCTCTATCTCTGACAGTTTTCATAAAGACTGATTAACTATGTGGGCATGAAGGATCTTATAGAACAGATTGAATATTAAATGGGGTGGCGGGGGGAAGGATGAAGCAAAGCAGCCAGGCATGGTGGCTCATGACTTCAGTCCTAGCACTTTGGGAGGCTGAGGAGGGCAGACAGCTTGAGCTCCGGTGTTGGAGACCAGCCTGGACAACATGGTGAAATCCCATTTCTACAAAAAATACAAAATTAGCCAGGCATGAGAGCACACGCCTGTAGTCCCAGCTATTCAGGAAGCTGAGGTGGGAGGATCACCTAAGCCTGGGAGTTTCAGGCTGCCGTGAGCCATGATCGTGCCACTGCACCCCAGTCTAGGCAACAGAAATTACAAAAACATAAGAGCAAAAGTCAGGATATGGAAAGTAATGACTGGACACATTTAGGAAAGTGGTGAAGATGAGAACTGAGACATACATAAGGGCTAACTCATGAACTTAAGTATTTTGCTAAGAAATTTGAACTGTCTTCTGTAAGTAGTTCAATATACGTGAGTCAGTGAAGTACTTCAATATGGGAAATGACAAGATCCTTTGGAAAGAGCATATTGGGGGTTCTTTGGAAGAAAAATTAAAGGCAAAAAAGGTAAACTCAAGATCTATAAAGCAGCTGCTGCAGTAGTTAACGTAATGGGATGCTGCAGTAGTTTATGTTATGCAATGGGAACTTTAAAATAAAGGCATTTGACAGTAAAGGGAGGTATAGATTTGGAAATTATGAAGGATGTCAGCCACATAAAGTCTATTTCCTCATATCATATACCTATGCTGGGCTCATACTGTTCGGTTTGTACTTTTGTGCTGGTATTGTATTTATATCTCAGTCACTTTCAAAGTACAGGAACTATTATTTTAATGATCTTTTTATCCCTGAAATGTAGAGTACAGTGCCAGGCTCTCCAAAAGTACTCAAGCATTTGCTGAAAAAATGAATGCATGCTGGTTAACTGATTAGCTCACTTCAAATATATCACAACCAAGATGGAATGTGAATCTTTATGATCTCAAAGAGCTAACCAGAGGTCTAGTCTTTGCAAGGCTAATCGGGTGTCCTTTCTCTCTTCACTATGGACCTCCTGAAACTGGATACTTGGATTAAAAAAAAAAAGAAAAACCTTCCCGGGCTGGTGTGGTGGTTCAGTCCTGTAATCCTAGCATTTTGGGAGGCCAAGGCAGGCAGATCACTTGAGACCAGCAATTCGAGACCAACCTGGCCAACAAGGTAAAATCCCATCTCTACTTTAAAAAAAAAAGACAAAAATTAGCTAGGCATAGAGGCACACACCTGTAATTCCAGCTACTTGGAAGACTGAGGTATAAGAATTGCTTGAGCCTGGGAGGCAGAGGTTGTAGTGACCTGAGATCAGGTCACTGCACTCCAACCTGGGTGACAGAGCAAGACTGTCTCGAAAAAAGAAAAGATCTTCCCAGAAGAATAAGGGCTATCAAATATAGTTATTTGAATAGCAAGGGGAAAACATTTTCTGTTAGGGAGAAAGAAGGTGAAACAAATAATTTCTGGAGACAATAACATCTGAAAGACAGAGGAAGGACTAGGCAGATGACAGCATGTGCAGAAGCATGAAAGAGATGACATATTTAGGAACTATTAAGTTGTTTTAAAATTCAAATTGCTAACTGAAAAAATATAACTGAAGCCCTAAAATAGATACCATAGTTACAAATGTCTATACTTTCGATGACAAAAAGCTGATGATATACATATTCCATAAATTAATTTTCCTCATTTTAAAAACCATATGGAAATTTATATTTTGTTAAAAATAATGATTTGGCTTCCTAGTGAGTCCATTTCATGCATTCACTTTTTATTTTTTTAGGAAACAAGACTGAAAAACACGACCAATACAGATTTGCCTTTTCATAAATTTTGCAATAAATACAATATATATTTGTATTTGCAATAAAATACACTAGACAAACTTTTCCAAAAGTAAAGAGATATTTCTTTTGGCCGGGCGCAGTGGCTCACACCTATAATCCCAGCACTTTGGGGAGGCCGAGGTGGGCGGATCACCTGAGGCCGGGAGTTCGAGACCAGCCTGGCCAACATGGAGAAACCTCGTCTCTACTAAAAACACAAAATTAGCCGGGCGTGGTAGCACATGCTTGTAATCCTAGCTACTCAGGAGGCTGAGGCAGGAGAATCACTTGAACCAGGGAGGCAGACGTTGTGGTGAGCCAAGATTGCACCATTGCACTCCAGCCAGGACAATAAGAGTGAAACTCAGTCTCAAAAAAAAAAAAAAAAAAAGATACTCTCAACAGTATTTTAAAAACATACTTAGCATAACAACTAGTCAAAGAAACATAGCACTGTCACATGTGAAATTCCTTACCTGATAAGCACTTCTACTAAAGACCATGCTCCTTTCATGCAAGTTGGACACTGAAACAACTCTAAATAATATCTTGACATGGCTGGAGACTTCCAAGGAGGATGCAGGTGAAGAAGAGCTGACAATACATGAAAGTATTGACCAGAAAATGTATCTATGTTATCCTATTATTTAAAAATAAACAAACAAATAAAATACTATAGCTAAAATTTATTTCACTTGCTAATTCAGTCTAAAAGCAAAATGGTAACCCTGGCCTAACTTTCTTGCCAAATATATGTGTTTAGACGAATGAGAACAGATGGAAGTATCATGTTTAGCTAATTAAATACAGTAACTGAGACAGAGGCACACTCTATGTACAGTTGATACCTGAACAACAAGTTTTAACTGCATGTGCCCACTTACACATGAATATTTTCCAATAAATGCAGCCTACCCTTCACATCCTTAGGTTCCACTTCCGCAACTAAATACACATCCATAGGTTCCACATCTGCAACTAAATGCTTTTAGTTTCATGCATTCACTTTTTACGTTTTTAGGAAACAGACTGAAAAACACGACCAATACAGATTTGCCTTTTCCTAAGTTTTGCAATAAATACAATACATATTTGTATTTGCAACAAAATACACTAGACAAACTTTTCCAAAAGTAAAAAGATACTTCTTTTTACTACTAAATACTTTTTTAAACTAAATTTTAAAGTAAATACTTTTAGTTGCAGATGTGAAACCTATCGATGGGCTGGGATTACAGGCCTGAGCCACTGCGCCTGGCCTAGTGAGAAGTTTTAATTTCCTCATCTGTAAAATTAAGATAATTCCTGTCCTTGCTGCAAGATGAGATCATGTAGTTCAAAAAGGATGATATGTATGAATATACCTTATTGGTTATTGTATTAATTATCTTCTGTTGCCTCCAGTAGTAAGGGAAAATTTTTTCCCCAGTAGTAAGGGAAAATTTTACAATTACCTCTAAAAGAAAACCTTTAAAAATAAAGTATTCATAGGATGTAAAGCCTTCGGATGTGGAGGGCTGACTTCTCCTGTAAGTGTGGTTTTTGAAGAACCAACTGCAGGACTTGATTATGTGCAGATTTTGTATCTATGAAGGTCCTAAAACCAATACCCTGTGATAGCAAGGGACGACTCTTGTTAATCTCGTCTATTAACACTACCTTAGATGAAATCTAAGGCAGATGAAATATTTTCCTTTTCACAATTTTAGTGAGATTTAAGAGGTCTCAAATGTAACCTGAAAGGAACTAAAGGTAAGAAACTATTCATGTAACACTCTTACTTATCACCAACATAACATACCTGATAAAGCTTATGTCTGTTATGTTATCAAATTAGCACCTTCATGAAGGACATTATTAGAAAGCTCTCTTTGAATATTTACTCCTATTGGTTTACACAGTTTGAGTGTGTTCCCAGCATGGGCAACACAGTAAGACTCTATCTCTACAAAAAATTTAAAAATTAGCTAGACATGGTAGCATGCAACTATAATCCTATAGTACTTGGGAGGCTGAGGCAGGGAGATTGCTTGAGCCCAGGAGGTTGAGGCCACAGTAGGCCATGATCATACCATTGCACTCCAGCCTGAGAGACCTTGTCTTTTTTTTTTAAACAAAGAGTATGTTCATTATATATATTATAAATAAAAATACCAATGTACTAATGGAATAATTTATAAAATGTAATTCTAGATCACTATAATCTGAATTTTATATTTGATACTTTACTGCCATAAGAAAAATTGGGTAACTTTTTTCCGCAAAACAAAATTATCTTAGAAATCCTGAAAAAATAATAAGCTAAAGTACGAAGAGTAGTACCTAGTATAAAGTTGGAAAACAGAAGAGTGGTAATAAATGGGTATTGCATTTATTAGTAAAATAAAGGAAAAAAACACTGAACAAAAAAATAAACTGTAAAGATACAAAAATGAGAAAATGTTCACATTTTAACATTCTTTGAAAAAAAGATTATAAACCCTTAAGGCTGCTCTTACCTGTAGAATGTTCTCTAGAAGGGCATGAAGAAGGCATACAGGAGGGATATAATGTGCCTGCAAAGTGGAAAGCTCCTCAATTGCTTCTTTAAAAAACTGTCCTTCTATGAGGCTTTCAATTAAATTTAATATACCTCTGGGAAATTCAGCATTTTTAACCTAAGAAAGGAAAGATTCTATGATTCAGAGAAAAGAAAAATGAAATTCTGGAATCAAATCTTGAATTAGTAAGGAGTTTGTTTGTTCATTTACAAGACAGTCTCACTCTGTTGCCCAGGCTGGAATGCAGTGGCATGATCTTGGCTCAATGCAACCTCTGCCTCCCAGGTTCAAGCGATTCTCCTGCCTCAGCCTCCTGAGTAGCTGGGACTACAGACGTGTGCCACCACGCCTGGCTAGTTTTTGTATTTTTAGTAGATACAGGGTTTTACCATGTTGGCCAGGCTGGTCTTGAACTCCTGGCCTCAGGTGATCCGCCTGCCTCAGCCTCCCCAAAGTGCTGGGATTAAAGGCATGAGCCACTGCGCCTGGCCTAGTAAGAAGTTTTAATTTCCTCATCTGTAAAACGAAGCTAATTCTTGTCCTTGCTGCTGGATGAGCTTATGTAGTTCAAAGAGGATGATATGTATGAACGTATTTTATTAGTTGTTATATTATTTTCTGTTGCCTTCAGTAGTAAGGGAAAATACTAACTCTAAAAGAAAACCTTTAATAAGAATTTGTAGAGTTTGGTTGATAAAAAAGATAACTTAGAGTTACAACTACATAGTTCTTTAGGTGAAAATTAATTTTTGGTTTTCTTTTAAACTTAAAAATGAACTCTGTCTATTAAAATATCTTAAAATGATACAACACCAATCACAAGCAATATTTGTAAAAAGTGAAAACTGATTGGGAGAATCATAAAATCACTCTGAGGATGTGCATTTATAGAACTCTAAGAGCTTCAGAAAATACATTCCCCTTGGTCAAATCATTCTTAATAATAAAAGTAATTACTTTGAATAATTTGAGTCAAAAATATTCTAAAAGACTACCTGGAATAAAAAAAACAAGTTTAGAAGAATAAATAAGGAAACAAGGGCCTCAAACCCCATTCTCTCCCTAAATTAACAATGGACTGGATATACGTGTTGTGGGTTTATTTTGTTCTGAAATGAAAGTATGTAACATAAAGGTATCATTTTATTTAAATAACAACACAAAATAAATACACTTTTGTAAATATCATACCAAAAAATTTTAATCTAAAAGTAGTCATTATGAAAGTTATGAAACATGAGAACAGGGATATATATTTCACCTGTCATAAGCACAAGGTGTGTTTTTAACATTTGTGATCATCTTTTACTAATATATGGAAATTTTTTTGGAGTTTTGACAGAATATTTGTATCATTTCTGATTAGAGAAACTGTATTTCATATGTGACAGCTTTGTTGTGCATACATTACTTTTCATCAAAAAAAATGACTAATAATAACAAAACTACATGCTTCTTTCCCCCTCCATCACCAATGCTACTGCAGGCTCCTTACCTCTATATTGTACACCAGTTGTTTATCTATTCTAATGCAGTTGTGTCTAAAAGCCTATAAAAGAGCAACCATATAATTAAAACAACATTTTAAGATTGAAAAATACATTTTGGCTTCCCAAAGCCTTGGATAAACATATAAAACAGATCAAGGAAGACATTAATATCTATAATTAATAATGATGTTCATATTTACTCAAAATAGCAACTTTTAATATTTTAGGGTAATGGCACTCTCACAACTATGAATATTTCTCTGTTTTCTCCTTCTAAATTACAATAATAAAGTCATATTCACTTTGAAGATCTGAAGAGGTCCATTATCCTTAGTATCATAATTATTAGAAATATAAATGGGGAGAGCATTTTGCACAAGGGTACACAGGAGAAAAAAAACATCAGTTATGTTTGCTATACAACCATATGTAAAATCTACCTTATTGTTTTAAAACACCTATAATTGCACATTTAAAAAATTATCCTGGAAAAATACCTGCAACCAATATAAAAAGAGAGAATACACTGAGGCTGAGAGTGGTGGCTCATGCCTGTAATCCCATTACTTTGGGAGGCCAAGGTGGGCAGATCACCTGAGGTCAGGAGTTTGAGACCAGCCTGGCCAACATGGCAAAAGCCCATCTCTATTAAATATACAAAAATTAGCCAGGTGTGGCGGCAGGTGCCTATAATCCCAGCTACTCTGGAGGCTGAGGCAGGAGAATTGCTTGAACCCGGGAAACAGAGGTTGCAGTGAGCCGAGATGGCACTACTGCAGTCCAGCCTGGGCAACAGAGCAAGACCCTGTCTCAAAAAAACCAAACCAAAACAAAAAAACAAAATTCCCTAGAAGAAGGGGTCTTCAAGATGGCTGACACTGAAGAGATGTTTGACACTCACCTCTTCCACAAAGGACTTAAACAGTGAACAGATAATCACACATTGAATAGGGTGTCTAAGAGAAAAACATTACAATTTAAAAGTGACAGGGAATCTCTGAGGCAAACAAAGACAGAGAAGCAAAGCAGCTGGCTCATATAGAACCGGCTGGGAGCCAGAAGAAACTACTCACTACGAATGGGAAAAAGATCTACACTGGTCCACATTCCCACTGTGAATTCCTGCAATCCTAGACACAGGAGAGCCCCTTAGTCCTCACAGGCCCAGAGACTAGTTTAGAAAGTTCCTTGGAGCTCACTCAATGGCATTATTCCAAAGACAGAGTACTTGCTAAGTCCCACAAAATCTGCTGGCACCCAAGAGGCTGCAGCATGGTGCCATTTTGAAAGCCCAGACACTACCAGACTACATCCTGTTCTGGGGTCCAACAATTCCTGCATATCTACAAGCCAGAAGCCCCACTGATGTTCCTGTCCACCCAGAGGGCTGCAGTTTCATGATTTCAGCTGGAGTCAACAATGCAACTAGGTCACCAGCACTCTCACCTACACAGTGTCCTATATCCTGAGGAGTAGGAGATGCGGTGCACCAGGGAGGCTGCCCTGGGGACAAAAGGAGCCAAAGCAGGAGCTCCTCAGATTCTGAGAACCACCTGCCTGGGGCCCCTGGTACTGGCAGAAACCCTGTGGGACAGGGTTTCTGTGTGTTTAAAACCCTGCCCAGCAGCAATGTCGTCATGCACTTGCATGTGGCTTCAGGAGGCCTGAGAACTGGCCCACTGTGGGTTGTCCCAGGGCTTAAAGATAGATCCACTCTGCCTGCCACTGGTGCCCACAAGAGCCATCTGGAAACCTGAAGACAGGCCTACCCTATCCACAACCACTGTGTAAATGCATCATACGAAGACGTGGGGATCAGACTGCCTTGTCTGCTGAGGCCAGAGTCTGCAGGAACTATCAGGGGGCCTAAGGAGAGGCCCACCACACTCTGACTACTGGCACCAGCACCAGAGACAAGTGCACTACCAGGGGCATGGGTATCAACCCATCCCTGTCCAACACTCCTGGTGCCTGTGCACACCATCAAGAGGCCAGATAACAGGCCTTCCTGGCCCAATGCAACAGCCGCCTGAACCTGTTGTCATGAGGCCTGTGAACAGACCTGCTTCACTCATCACAGCTGGTACCCATACCTATCGTCAGGGGCCTAAGAACACATTTGCCCCAGAGCCTCTGGCAATGGCATCTGCACTTGTCATCCAGTGACATCGGGATCAATGCACCTGATCACCAACCAGGTGCCCTAATACACCATCTGGGGGCCTAGAACAGCCCACTCTGCCAACTGCCACTGCTGCTGGGGCCCTAGCACATCATCTGAGAACCTGTGGATCGACTCATTGCATCAGCTACAAGGAGCGCCTATGCACACAACTAGGGGGATCAAAGGATGAGCATGTCAAGCTGCTGCTGTTGGTAACCATCCACATGTGCTACCTGGCCTGCTTAGCCTATTGCCACTACTGCTGGCACCCATGTTTGCTGCTTGGGGACCTGAGGATTGGCCTGCAACCACTACAGCCATCACCAATGTCATGCACACCAACCAGAAACCTGAGGACCCATCCACCCCACTGCTGTCACCGCTGGCACCCAAGCAAGCCACCAGGAGACACAGGGATTGGCCTACCCAGACCGCCTATGACTAGTGTCCAAGTATATTGCCCAGGGACCCAAGAACCAGCATGCACAGCCTGCTGCCACCACCACTGCTGCCCAAGGACGACCTGCCTGTGTCCACATCCCCAGCAATACTTCATTATAGCCTACACTAACAAATGCAGCCTAAGCGACTGACAAACTCAAAGATAACACCGTGGATGACTACAGATGAAGAAATCATATGGATACTACACTAATGTGCCCACATCTGGCAAAACTAAAGCACTCTATCCAAGCAACACTATAGATACAACTATAGAAAAAAGTCTTTCCCTATGAAAGCCAATCCACAAAATTTGAAGTGACTGTAACTACACAAGAAAGGTGAAAAAGCAAGAAAACATGGCACCTGTAAAGGAATACAATAATTCTCCAGCAACAGATTCCAACAAAAAGGAAACCAATGAAATTCCTGGAAAAAAAAAAAGATAATATGAAAAAATTTGGTGAGAAACAAAAAAACACAGATGAACAATACGAAGTAAGCAGGAAAATAATTCATAATCTCAATGAGAAATTCAACAAAAAGATATAATAGAAAAGAATCAAATAGAAATCCTGAAACTTGAGAATTCAATGAATTAAATAAAAAATTAACAGAGAGCTTCAGTAATAGACTAGATCAAGCAGAAGAAACTATTTCTAAACTTGAAGACAGGTATTCTGAAATATAGACAAAAAGAAAAAAAAAGCCTAAATGATATATGGGAAGCCATAAAGTGATAAGATATTTCAAATTTTGAGAGTTCCAGATGGAGAAGAGATGGGCAAACACATAGAAAACCTATTTTAAAAACAATAGCTGAAAACTTCCCCAAGTCTTGTAAGAGCTATTTCCAAACAGATTCAATCCTCGAAAGTCTCCAAGGCACATTATACTCAACTTATCAAAAGTCAAAGACAAAGAAAGACTTCCAAAAACATCAAGAGAAAAAGCATAACGCCATATATAAGGAAATCCCAATTAGGGTGACAACAGATTTCTCAGCAGAAATTTTATAAGCCAGGAAAGAATAAGATGACATATTCATAGTGTTCAAAGGAAAACAACAACAAAACCCAATTCAACAGGCAAGAATACTATACCCAGAAAAGCTATCCTTCAAAAATAATGGAGAAATAGCCTTTCCTGGACAAGCAAAAACTGAGAGAATTCATTACCAACAGACCAACCACACAAGAAATGTTTACACAAGTCTTACAACTAGAAGCAAAAGGATGATATCCACCATCATGGAAACACAAGAAAGTATAAAACTCACTGTAGAGCAAATAAACAAATGAGAAAAGAGCCAAATGTTACCAATAAAAAAACAAACAAACAAACAAACAAAAGCACCCACTGTAATGATGAACAAAAAAGAAATGAATAAAAGACATACAACTAACAAAATGACAAGAATAAGTCCTCATCCATAATAACAACCTTTAATGTAGATGGATTAAATTCTCCACTTAAAAGATGCAGACTGGCTACACATATAAAAAAAGCAGTGTGTTACATATAAAAAACTCTCTCCACGTGTTAAAACACATAAAGACTGAAACTGAAGAAGAATGGAAAAAGATATTCCATAAGAATGGAAACCAAAGTGGGCAGCAGTAGCTATACCTACATCAGAAAAAAACACTTTGAGTTAAAAACTGTAAATTAAAAAAAAAAAAAGGGCCATTAAATACTGATAAAAAGATCAATTCCACAAGAAGATATAACAATTCTAAACACCTATGTACTCAACTTTGAGCACCCAGTTATATAAGGAAAATATTGGATCTAAAGAGAGACAGAGACTCAATACACCAATAGTTGGGGACATTAATACCCCATTCTAAGCATTGGACACATTATCAAAACAGAAAATCAAAAACAAACATTGGATTTAAACTGTACTTTAGAATCAATGAACCTAACAGACATTTAGAGAATATTTCATCTAACAGCTGCAGAATACACATTCTTCTCATCAGTATATGGGACATACTTCAAGGTAGACATTAGGCCACAGAACAAGTCTCAACAAATTTGAAAAGATCTGAAGTCACACCAAGTATCTTTCTCAGACAACAACGGAATAAAACTAAGTATCAGTAAGAGGAACTTTGGAAACTGTACAAATACATGTAAATAAATTAACATGCTCCTAAATGACCATTGGGTCAATGACATAATTGAGAAGGAAATAAAACATTTCTTATAACAAATAAAAATGGGTGGACTTCCACCAAGATGGCTCAACAGGAACAGCTCCAGTCTGCAGTTCCCAGTGAGAGTGAGCCAGAAGGTGAGTGATCTTCACATTTCCAACTGAGGTCCCAGGTTCATCTCATTGGGACTGGTTAGACAATGGGTATAGCTCAAGGAGGGCAAGCCAAAGCAGGGTGGGGTGTTGTCTTACCCGGGAAGTGCAAGGGGCCAGAGAACTCCCTCTCCTAGCCAATGGAAACCATTAGGGACTTTCTAGACACTCCGGCACTCTGGCTCAGATACTGTGCTTTTCCCAGTCTTTACAACCCGCAGACCAGGAGATTTCCTCCGGTGCCTACACCACCAGCACCCTGGGTTTCTAGCACAAAACTGGGTGGCCGTTTTAGCTGCAGCTGTTTTGTTTTTTCCTCATACCCCAGTGGCGCCTGGAATGCCCGCAAGACAGAATCGCTCACTCCCCTGAAAAAAGGGGGCCGACACCAGGGAGCCAAGTGATCTAGTTTGGTGGGTCCCACCCTGACAAAGACCAGCAAGCTAAGATCCACTGGCTTGAAATTCTTGCAGCCAGCATAGCAGTCTGAGCTCGATGGGGATGGGGGTGTCTGCCATTGCCGAGCCTCGGGTAGGCAGTTTTAACCTCACCTGTGTAAACAAAGTTGCCTGAAGTTTATACAGCAACTAGGTGGAGATCATGGCAGCTCAGCAAGGCTTCTGCGGGCACAGTGACTAGACTCCTTCATTGCTAGGCAGGGCATCTCTGAAAAAAGGCAGCAGCCCATCAGGGACTTATAAATAAAGCCCCTATCTTCCAGGGAAAGACCACTCGGCAAAAGGGGTGGTTGTGGGCTCTGCTTCAGCAGAATTAAATGTCCCTCACTGGCAGCTCTGAAGGGAAAAACAGATCTCCCAGCACAGCACTTGAGCTCTGATAAGGAACAGATTGCATCATCAAGTGGATCCTTGACCCCCGTTTATCCTGACTGGGAGACACCTCATACAGGAGAGCTCTGGCTGATATCTAGTGGGTACCCTTCTGGGAAGAAGCTACCAGAGGAAGGAACAGGCAGCAATCTCTGCTGTTCTGCAGCCCCTACAGGTGATTCCCAGGCAAGCAGGGTCTGGAGTAGACTGCCAGCAAACTTCAGCAGACCTGAAGCAGAAGGACCTGTTAGAAGGAAAACTAAAAAAACAGAAAGAAATAGCTTTAACATCAACAGAAAGTACATCCACTCAGAGATCATATCCAAAAGTCACCAACTTCAAAGAGCAAAGGTAAACAAATCCACAAAGATGAGAAGAAACCAGTGCAAAAAGGCTGAAATCACCAAAAACCAGAATGCCTCTTCTCTTCCAAGGGATCACAACTCCTCACCAGCAAGAGAACAAAACTGGATGGAGAATGAGTTTGATGAATTGACAGAAGCAGGGTAATACAAACTTCTCTGAGCTAAAGGAGCATGTTCTAACCCAGTGCAAGGAAACTAAGAACATTGAAAAAAGATTAGACGAAATACTAACTAGAACCAGTGTGGAGAAGAACATAAGTGACTTGATGGAGCCGAAAAACACAGCACAAGAACTTCATGAAGCATATACAAGTTTCAGTAGCCAAACCAATCAAGTGGAAGAAAGGATATTAGAGCTTGAAGACAAACTCAATGAAACGAAGCAAGAAGGCAAGATTAAAGAAAAAAGACTGAAAAGAAAAGAACAAGGCTCCGAGAAATATGGGATTATGTGAAAAGACTAAATCTACGTTTGATTGGTGTACCTGAAAGTGAAGGGGAGAATGAAACCAAGTTGGAAAATACTCTTCAGGATATTATTCAGGAGAACTTCCCCAATGTAACAAGGCAGGCCCACATTCAAATTCAGGAAATACAGAGAAGACCACAAAGGTATTCCTAGAGAAGAGCAACCCCAAGGCACATAATCGTCAGATTCAGCAGGGTTGATATGAAGGAAAAAATGCTAAGGGCAGCCAGAGAGAAAGGTCAGGTTACCCACAAAGGGAAGCCCATCAGACTCACAGTGGATCTCTCAGCAGAAACCCTACAAGTCAGAATAGAGTGGGGGTCAATATTCAACATCCTTAAAAGAATTTTCAACCTAGAATTTCAAATCTAGCCAAACTAAGCTTCATAAGCGAAGGAGAAATAAAATCCTTTACGGACAAGCAACTGCTGAGAGATTTTGTCACCACCAGGCCTGCCTTACAAGAGTTCCTGAAGGAAGCACTAAACATGGAAAGGAACAACCAGTACCAGCCACTGCAAAAATGTAACAAATTGTAAAGACCATCAACACTATGAAGAAACTGCATCAACTAACAAGAAAAACAACCAGCTAGCATCAAAATGGCAAGATTAAATTCACACATAATAATATTAACCTTAAATGTAAATAGGTTAAATGCCCCAATCAAAAGACACAGACTGGCAAATTGGATATAGTCAAGAACCAACTGTGTGCTGTATTCAGGAGACCCATCTGATGTGCAAAGACACACATAGGCTCAAAATAAAGGGATGGAGGAAGATTTACCAAGCAAATGAAGAGCAAAAAAAAAAAAAGCAGTGGTTGCAAATCTAGTCACTGATAAAACAAACTTTAAACCAAAAAAAAAGATTAAGAGAGACAAAGAAGGGCATTACATATGGTAAAGAGATTAATGTAACAAGAGCTAACTATCCTAAATGTATATACACCCAATACAGGAGCACCCAGATACATAAAGCAAGTTCTTAATGTCCTAAAAAGAGATTTTGACTCCCACAGAACAATAGTGGAAGACTTTAACACCCCACTATCAATATTAGACAGATCAACAAGACAGAAAATTAACAAGGATATCCAGGATTGAACTCAGATCTGGACCAAGTGGACCTAATAAACATCTACAGAATTCTCCACCCCAAATCTACAGAATATACATTATTCTCAGCACCACATGGCACTTATTCTAAAACTGACAACATAAATGAAAGTAAATCACTCCTCAGCAAATGCAAAAGAACAGAAATCATAATAGTCTCTCAGATCACAGTGCAATCAAATTAGAATTCAGGATTAAGAAACTCACTCAAAACCACAGAACTAAATGGAAACAGATCAACCTGCTCCTGAATGACTCTAGGATAAATAATGAAATGAAAGCAGAAATAAAGATGTTCTTTGAAACTAGTAAGAACAAAGACACAATGTACCAGAATATCTGGGGACACATTTAAATCAGTGTCTAGAGGGAAATTTATACACTAAATGCCCACAAGAGAAGCAAGGAAAGGTGTGTCTAAAATTTAAAATCGACACCCTAATGTAATGATTAAAAGAACTAGATGAGCAAGATCAAACAAATTCAACAGCTAGCAAAAGACAAGAAATAACTAAGATCAGAGCAGAACTGAAGGAGATAGAGACACCAGAAACCCTTCAGAAAAATCAATAAATCCAGGACCTGGTTTTTTAAAAAAGATCAACAAAATAGATAGACCACTAGCCAGACTAATAGAAAAGTGAGTAGAATCAGAAGATGGCCAAGTAGGAGCAGCTCTGGATTGCAGCTTCCAGCGAGAGTGTGGAGGTTGAGTGGTCATCGTATTTCCAGACGGATTTTTATTGCCCACAGACAAGGAAGACTCCCGGGCAGAGGAGCGCCATGGGTCTCCAGTGCGGCTGTTTCGGGCAGCCCGGTGGGTCTCCACACAAAAAATTCACACGGGTCCAGGCGCCGTTTCAGCTGGCAACTGAAGCGCCTGGGAGACAGAGTCACCCATTCAACTGATAAAAAGGGGACTGAAATAGGGAGCCAGGCCAGGAGATTCCCAGGTGAAAAGGCGCTACTAGTCTCCAATGCGGCTGTTTCAGCTGGTGTAGTGGGTGTCTGCACAAGAACTCATAAATTAGGGCGCCCTTTCAACTGGTGACTGGAACCCCTGGGAGATGGAGTCATCCGTTCAACTGAAAAAAAAAAAAAAAGGGATCTGAGGCAGGGAACCAGGTGATCAGGCAAAGCCGGTCCCATCCCCACAAAGACCAGCAATCTGAAACACTCTGGATTGAGAGTTTCACAGCAAGCTCAGCTGAACCCAGGACGGTCCAGCTCTATGGGGGAGGGGCAGCCGCCATTACTGAGGCAGTCCACCACTACAAAGGTAGTCCACCATTGCTGAGGCAGTCCACCATTACAGAGAGAGTCTGTCATTATAGTGGCGGGCAGCCATTGCCGAGGCAGTTCTAACTATACCCCTATAAACAGGACTGCAGGGAAATTCACACGGCAGCTGGGCAGAGCCCACAGCGATGCCTCTCCTGGCAGACTGTGACTAGGCTACCTCCTTGCTGGGCAGGGCATCCCTGAAAAAAGGCAGCAGCATGACAGAAACTCATAAATAAAGCCTTACCTTCCCGGGACAGAGCACCCTGGAAATAAAAGGCGGTTATGAGTTCTGCTGCAGCAGACTTAAACGTACCTACCCAGCAGCTCTGAATGGAACAACGGAGCTCTCAGCTCTGCACTTGAGCTCCTATATAGGACAGACTGTCTCCTCAAGCAGCTCCCAGACTTCCGTATATCCAAAGAGTCACCTCATAAAGGAGAGCTCAGACTGATATCTGACAGGTATCCTTCTGGGACAAAGATAGCAGAAGAAGAAACTGGCAGCAACCCTTACTGTTCTGCAGCCACTGCAGGTGAGCCCCAGGTAAGCAGGGTCTGGAGTGGATCTCCAGCAGTTCTACAGCAGAGGGGCTTCATTGTTAGAAGGAAAACTAAGAAACAGACATAAATAACTTCATCATGAACAAATAGGATGTCCGCTCAGAGACCCCATCTGAAAGTCACCAACTACAAAGACCACAGGTAAATAAATGCACAAAGATGGGAAGAAACCAGAACAAAAAGGATAAAAACACCCAAAACCAGAATGCCTCTCCTCCTACAAGGGATCACAGCTCCTCACCAGCAAGGGAACAAGGCTGGATGGAGAATGAGTCTGATGAATTGACAGAAACAGGCTTCAGAAGGTGGGTAATAAGAAACTTCTCTGGGCTAAAAGAACATGTTCTAACCCAATGCAAAGAAACTAAGAACCTTGAAAAAAGGTTTGATGAAATGTTAACAAGAATAAACAGCTTAGAGAGGTACATAAATGAATTGATGCAGCTGAAAAACATAACACGAGAACTTTGTGAAGCATACACAAGTTTCGACAGCCGAATTGACCAAGCAGAAGAAGGGATATCAGGGATATCAGAGGTCGAAGATCGACTCAATGAAATAAAACAAGAAGGCAAGATTAGAGAAAAAAGAGTAAAAAGAAATGAACAAAGCCTCCAAGAAATATGGGATTATGTGAAAAGACCTAATCTATGTTTGATAAATGTATCTGAATGTGATGGAGAGAATGAATCCAAGCTGGAAAACACTCGTCAGGATATTATCCAGGAAAACTTCCCCGACCTAGCAAGGCAGGCCAATATTCAAGTCCAGGAAATACAGAGAACACCACAAAGATATTCCTCAAGAAGAGCAACCCCAAGACACACAATCGTCAGATTCACCAGGGTTGAAATGAAGGAGAAAATGCTAAGGGTAGCCAGAGAGGAAGGTCAGGTGACCCACAAAGGTAGGCCTATCAGACTCACAGTAGATCTCTCAGCAGAATCCCTACAAGCCAGAAGAGAGTAGGGGCCAATATTCAACATACTTAACGAAAAGAACTTTCAACCTAGAATTTCATATCCAGCCAAACTAAGTCTTATAAGCGAAGGAAAAATAAAATCATTTACGAACAAGCAATTACTCAAAGATTTCATGACCATCAGGCCTGTTTTACAAGAGCTCCTGAAAGAAGCACTAAACATAGAAAGGAACAATCATATCAGCCACTCCAAAAACTTACCAAATAATAAAGACCATCAACACAATGAAGAAACTGCATCAACTAACAGGCAAAACAACCAGCTAGCATCAAAATGGCAGGATCAAATTCACACATAACAATATTAACTCTAAATGTAAATGGGCTAAATGCCCCAATCAAAAGACACAGATGGGCAAATTGAATAAAAAGCCAAAACCCATCGGTGTGCTATATCCAGGAAACTCATTTGACATGCAAGTATACACATAGGCTCAAAATAAAGGGATGGAGGAAGATTTACCAAGCAAATGGAGAGCAAAAAAAAAAAAAAAAAAAAAAAAAGGCAGGAGTTGCAATCCTAGTCTCTGATAAAATAGAGCTTAAACTAACAAAAATCAAAAGAGACAAAGAAGGACATTACATAATGGTAAAAGGATCAATGCAACAAGAAGAGCTAACGATCCTAAATATATACACAACCAATACAGGAGCATCCAGATACATAAAGCAAGTTCTTAATGACTTACAAAGTGACTTAGACTCCCATACAATAATAGTGGGAGACTTTAACACTCCACAGAATATTAGACAGATCAATGAGACAGAAAATTAACAAGGATATCCAGGACTTGAACTCAGACCTGGATCAAGCAAACCTAATAAGCATTTACAGAACTCTCCATCCCAAATCCACAGAATATACATTCTTCTCAGCACCACATCACACCTACTCTAAAATTGACCACATAACTGGAAGTAAATCACTCCTGAGCAAATGCAAAACAACGGAAATCATAACGAATAGTCTCTCAGACCACAGTGCAATCAAGTTAGAACTCAGAATTCAGAAACTAACTCAGAACCACACAGCTTCATGGAAACTGAACAACTGGCTCTTGAATGTTGACTGGATAAACAATGAAATGAGGGCAGAAATAAAGATGTTCTTTGAAACCAATGAGAACAAAGACACAACATACCAGAATCTCTGGGACACATTTAAAGCAGTGTCCAGAGGAAAATATATAGCAATAAATGCCCATATGAGAAGCAAGAAAAGATCTAAAATCGATACCCTATTGTCAAAATTGAAAGAGCTAGAGGAGCTAGATCAAAGAAACTCAAAACCTAGCAGAAGACAAGAAATAACTAAGATCAGAGCAGAACTGAAGGAGACAGACACACAAAAAACTCTTCAAAAAATCAATAAATCCAGGAGCTGGTTTTTTGAAAAGATCAACAAAATAGACCCGTAGCCAGATGAATAAAAGAGAAAAGAGAGAAGAATCAAATGATGCAATAAAAAACAATAAAGGGGACATCACCACTGATTCCACAGAAACACAAACTACCATCAGAGATTACTACCAACAACTCCATGCACATAAACCAGTAAACCTGGAAGAAATGGATAAATTCCTGGACACTTGCATCCTCCCAAGTCTAAACCAGGAAGAAGTCAAAAACCTGAATAGACCAATAACAAGGGCTGAAGTTGAGGCAGCAATTAAGAGCCTACCAACCAAAAAAAGCCCAGGTCCAGATGGGTTCACAGCCGAATTCTACCAGATATACAAAGAGGAGCTGGTACCACACCTTCTGAAGCTATTCCAAACAATCAAAAAGGAGGGAATTCTTCCCAAATCATTTTATGAGACCAACATCATCCTGATACCAAAACCCAGCAGAGACTCAACAAGAAAAGAAAACTTCAAGCCAATATCCATGATGAAAATAGATGCAAAAATCTTCAATAAAATAGTGGCAAACCAATTGCAACAGCACATCAAAAAGCTTATCCATCACAATCAAGTAGGCTTCATCCCAGGGATGCAAGGCTGGTTCAACATACACAAGTCTATAAACGGAATTCATGACATAAATCAAGAAAGCAATCCCACTTATAAGAGCTCTAAAAATTATAAAATACCTAGAAATATATTTAACCAAGGAGGTGAAAGATACCTACAAGGAAAAAACTACAGAACACTGATGAAAGAAATTGAAGTGGACACAAACAAATGGAAAGACATTCCATATTCATGAGTTTGAAGAATATGGTTAAAATAACCATACTGCCCAAAGTAATCTACAGATTTAATGCAATCTTTATCAAAATACTAATGATATTCTTCTGTGAAACAGGATAAACAATCCTAAAATTTGTAAACAATCACAAAAGACCCTAAATAGCCAAAGCAATGCTAGGCAAGAAGAAAAAAGCTGGAGGCAAACACTACATGACTTCAAAGTATACCACAAAGCTATAGTAACCCAAACAGCATGGTACTGGTGTAAAAACAGACATATAGACCAGTGAAGAACAGAGAACCCCAAAACAAATCCACATATTTAAAGCAAACTAATTTTGGACAAGGTGCCAAGAACATTCACAGAGGAAAGGACAGTTTTCATTAAATGATGCTGAGATAAGTGGATAACCATAAGCAGAATGAAACTAGACTGGTATCTCTCACCATATGCAAAAATCAACTCAAAATGAATTAAAGACTTCCAGGTAAAACCTGAAACTATAAAATTATAGAGGGGAAACATTTCAGGGAAAGACTTTATGGCCAAGACTTCAAGCATATGACTTATCTGTGACATTATTGAGGTATAAATAGCACAGAATTCAGCCTATTTAATGTAATAATGCCCAAATACATTACTTTATAACAGACCAATAAACTAAGAAAATTATTTTATGACATATTAACCATACTAATGAATCATATGTGTATGTGTGTATATAATTATATTTTGATTACACTATAGTAGGACAGGATATTATACAAAATTTTTCATGTGCCAAGTTTTACCTGAGCTCTATATATGTGCTTCCTTAAGGCATGTTTTATTTCAACAACATCCACATCTGTCCTGATATCCATGCTTTTTGATTCTTTGGTATATTGAGCAAAAATAGAATTCTTCATTTCTTTCTGCATATAGCAAAGTAAAATGATTTTAGAAAATGTACTAAAGATAGTGTCAACACAGATGATATCACAAAGGACAATGTAAGAGGAACACATTCATACCTTGTTAACCACAGCAAGGATCTTCACAATCATATATCAAGATTACATGATGAAAGAAAAAGCTTAAAAAGCAACAGTTTGGCTGGGTGTGGTGGCTCACGCCTGTAATCCCAGCATTTTAGGAGGCCGAGGCAGGTGGATCACGAGGTCAAAAATTCAACACCAGCCTGGTAGAGATGGTGAAACCCCATCTCTACTAAAAATACACAAATTAGCCAGGCATGGTGGCAGGTGCCTGTAATCCCAACTACTCAGGAGGCTGAGGCAGGAGAATTGCCTGAACCCAGGCAGCAGAGGTTGCAGTGAGCCAGGATCATTGCCATGGCACTCCAGCCTGGGTGACAGCGTGAATCCGTCTCAAAAAAAAACAAACCCTAACATTTCAATTTGTAAAGAATTAACTGATATTTACGTATGTACTTTTCACTTTATCTTGGTCCAAATCTTTCCTTGAACTGCTTTTTTGTTGTTGCCTTGGTCACACAAAACAAAATTCATTAGACCTATTTACCTTTATCATTTTCCTGAAATCCTTCTGAATATATACATATATACATGGTATGGTATGGCATTAATTAATTAATTAATTAATTAGATGGGGTCTCGCTCTGTCACCCAGGCTGGAGTGCAGTACAGATCTTGGCTCACTGCAACCTCTGCCTCCCAGGCTCAAGCAATCCTCCCAATTCAGTCTCCCAAGGAGCTGAGACTACAGGCACCCACGACCACACCAGCTAATTTTTTGTATTTTTGGTAGAGATGAGGTTTCATCATGTTTCCCAGTCTGGTCTCAAACTCCAGGGCTCAGGCAATCTGCACCATTGGCCTCGCAGAATGCTGGGATTACAGGTGTGAGCCCCCACATCCAGCCCATGGTATGGTTTAGATTTTTAAAAAGTCATACACTAGAGAAAATTTACCAATGAAGGATTCAAATTTAAAAACAAGATCTCATTAAAAATGATCTGTATTATACAAAAGAAAGAGCAAAATAAAAAATAAAATTTACATTAGAAAGTATTACCCAACTATACACACATGTAGTTTTACAGATTTTTTCACTTTAAGAAACAGTCTTTTCCAGTTTCTTTTTCTTATACATTACATTCAGGCAGAACAAATTCATGGAATATCTTGATTATTAACTCAGATTTCTTTGTGTATCCATGTAGAAATACATTTACTGTGGACCAAAGTTAACTGGAATATTAACTATGAATATTATACCAGATTGACTCAAGATTTTTTCATAAAACATATAGTATTATATATTTAGATTAGAGAACAACCAAAAAATTAAAAATAAAGCTATTGCTTAGCTTACAAAGCTTTACCTGATCTCTATAACACATGTGCCTTCTTAAGGTACTTTTAATTTTTTCGTGTTCAACGTCTTTTTTGCAATCGCTTTCTTTTTCTTTCTTGCGTTTTCTCCTCAAAGCATAACTCCTTTGAATATCTTCATCTTTTCTCTTAATTTCCTTCTACATGTATTTAGACCAAATTAAATCTCAACATCAATGACATATGTTACCAAATCCAAATAAACTCAAGTGACTTTCACACAAGTATATACCACATTAAAAAATAAAGAAGTACGAACAACAGAAAATTTCGTCCACTGACAGAGTAGATGTACATTAGTAAAATATTTTGAAAAAAAGCTGGACACTGCCTAGTACAGTTGAACATGCACAGTCCTTATGATCCAGCAACTCCAGTTCCTAGGAATATACCAACTAAGACAGATAAATTACTGAACATGTATACCAAGAGGTATACAAGATAATGTTCACACTATTCATAGCAGAATTCTTCATAACTGCAAAAACCTACCAATCAAACACATAAACCAACAAAAAGAAGCCTAAAGGCTTATCAACAGTAAAACAGATAAAGATATAATTGTGGCATAGTCAAACAATACAATTTTATATACACCAGCAAAAAAGTCTACAAATATCACAAACTAACATGTTCATGAATAGACAAAGCTAAACCATTAGGGTTAGGAATACACACATAGCTGTTAAAACTATAATGAAAAATAAGAAAAGAATTAACACAAATTCTAAGACAAAGGTTACTTCTAAGTAAGAGGGACAAAGGGGATAAATTAGAAAATAATATAGCAGGTCTTAAAAAACTGGTAATGCTTTATTTCTTAATAGAGATATTGGATACATAAGAACTCATTTTATATACTTTTTAAAGCTGCAGAAAAGTGTACTATAAACACACATATATTTAAAAAAACTATTTTTAATTTGGAAAGTTTTACCTGATTTTCATATGTATGCCTTCCAAAGGTATTTCTCATTTTAACAAATTTCAAATCTTTACTGGAACCACTGGATTTTTCTTTTTTGTGATGTTCAGTCAAAATAGAACCAACATTAATATCTTCATCATGATTTTGCATGTCTTTCTGTGTGTTTGTAAAAGTAATTTAGTTAAGACTGTGGATTAAATAAAGCCTCAATACAATCGACACAAGTCACAAAAGAAGAACCCATCCAGGAACATAGGTTTTGTAAAATATACATACAAGGTAAACATAGTAAAGAGCTCTCTGAATCATATAAGATCAGGCAGAACATAAATGTTTTCAGTTCACAAAGCTTTATAGTATGTTAACATACATGGTTAATTTAGTTTACCTATGAGCTTAATTCAGATTAAGTAGTATTAAAAATCATGTTGTTTCTTCATTATACCAAAATAGCTATTTTAAAAAAAAGATATTTCTACTTGAATTTTACATATATAATTTGAGTCCTAAAAAGAACTCAAGAAGACATATATACAGTCATGCACTGCTTAATGATAGGGATATGTTCTGAGAAGTACATCATTAGGTGATTTTGTCATTGTACAAACATCAGCATCTACCTACACAAATCTAGATGGTACAGCCTACTAAACATCTAGTCTATATGGTATGGCCTATTGCACCTAGGTTACAAATCTTTATGACGTTACAGTACTAAATACCGTAGGCAACTAAAACACAATGCTGAGTATTCGTGTATTTAAACATAAAAAGGCATAGTAAAATATGGTATTATAATCTTATGAGACTACTGTCATATATGGGGTCCATTGTTGACCAAAACTCTGTGTACATGACTGTATATGTATTTTAATATTTTCCATTTCTTTTATAAAATCTCTATTTTATTCTTCTGCCATGTTTATTCAAAACTAAATTTATTTTAATAACTCCATAATTTTACATTTCGTTCTATATGTAAAAATGCTATATACTGTGATTCACAATGCATATTTCACAAGAGGCACGTCAACTCAAAAAAGCTTCTCATTAAAACATTTACATATAGTAAATTACAAAAAGTAGTCTTAATAAGTCACCTAAATAACATACATTGAAAAAGTCAGAAAAAGTGCAAAAATATTTTAAGTTTAAAAAGTTGGCCGGGCGCGGTGGCTCAAGCCTGTAATCCCAGCACTTTGGGAGGCCGAGGCGGGTGGATTACGAGGTCAAGAGATCGAGACCATCCTGGTCAACATGGTGAAACCCCGTCTCTACTAATACAAAAAATTAGCTGGGCACGGTGGCGCGTGCCTGTAATCCCAGCTACTCAGGAGGCTGAGGCAGGAGAATTGCCTGAACCCAGGAGGCGGAGATTGCGGTGAGCCGAGATCGCGCCATTGCGCTCCAGCCTGGGTAACGAGCGAAACTCCGTCTCAAAAAAAAAAAAAAAAAAAAAAAAAAAGTTGTGGGAAATAGGGGAGGGACAGTGGGGGGTGGGGAGTTGGGGGAGAGAGAGCACGGGGAGAAATACCAGATATAGGTGATGGGGAGGAAGGCAGCAAATCACACTGCCATGTGTGTGCCTATGCAACAATCTTGCATGTTCTTCACATGTACCCCAAAACCTAAAATGCAATTAAAAAAAAGAAAGAAAAAGTTGTGGCAAATCTTGCCACATACGATTTCTTAGGAAACTGCATTTTAAAAGTTCCAAATTACTCCTACAATTATTTTTCAAAAATATTTGACAGATATGGGAAAAACTATTTTGAATTTTTTTCCTGCTTGTACATAAAACTTTTAGTTTAGACTAATAATTATCAGATTAATAATTTGATAAATTAACCGAGTAGACTGCTTTATTAAACACAATATGAAACTGAACATAACTGAATATTAACTCTTCTAGAGCTGAAATAATAATGTCCTTTTTGTGGTTTCTACGCTGTTTGAAAAATTTTACTTGAGAGCCACCATATATGCTTTCTTGAGGTACTTTTCATTGCTCCAAGTTCAAAGTCCTTTCTGTTTTATTGTTTTACAAATCAATCAAAATAGAATTCATTTGTGTAGTTTAAATTTTATTCTATATACAGTTAAATACTTGAATTTACATGAATTATATATTGTGATCTCAGGTAAGAAAATGCTTTATAAAACACACGTTACCTAAACATACCAGAGTTTTTAAGTAATTACCATTAATTATGCACTGTGTATAAGGAACTCTGTATTTCTATATACATACAAACATTACTTCAGCAAGAGTTCCAAAACAGAGACATAGGACAATATCCTAACATGCTCAAGCCACAGACTATAAACACATGGTTCAAACATCAGCCTTCTGATTCCAATATCTGGTTTTTTCCACTATACTTTGCCTCTCAAACAATTCTGTAAGTAACATGAGAAATGTACGTTTTTCAGCCTATATAGTTTACCTGGGTTCTGTACATGGTCTCTCTTAAGGCATCTTTCATTTCAAGAAATCCTGCATCTTTTCTGAAATCTTTGCTTTTTTCTTCATTGCTATGTTTAGTCCAAACAGAACTGGTCTGAAAATCTTGATCATTCTGAATTTCTTTCTGTATGTACGTAAAAATGGTTTAGGCAATCATCTATTTTCAACATCATGTACTTTTCATAGTAGTCAACTGTAACTATAATTACATAATATTTTGTCAAGTAAGTAGGTAAAATGCACCCTCTTAAATCAAAAGTTACTAAACACAGATAAAAATCTTTCAGGGAAAAAAATCATTGTAGCAAAGGTCCTGAAAAAAGTGTTTCTGCATATCTCAAGAAAAGCCAACGCTTTGCTGATCTACTAACAACCAATTATTTTTACAAATAATCAATAACAAAAATATTTTATCTAGTCCCTATCCAAGTTAAAGTTACAATCTAGATTTTAAAAATCATCAATTATAGATAAGACTTTTTCTTGCATTATTTTTCAGTTTTTTACTGGTAAGACTTCTCACTTGCAAGTATACTCCACACAGAGAGGAAAAGGTTACACAATACTCTTATTTGAATAGCAATAAACAACAATTATCTTAATCTAGCTCTATCTCAAACGACTAAATTTCTCTTGCCAAGGAACCCAAACTGAATTCATAAATCAACTTCCAATAATTATTTTAAAATTTCTTGCATATGCACTTACACATATAATTCTGTAAGCTTAGTAATATAAAGATGTGGGAGTAAAAGTGAGTTCATGACAGTTCCCAAAATGTAATTATGAAAGGCTGTTCAGGTCAGGTACAGTGGCTGACACCTGTAATTCTAGCACTTTGGGATGCTGAGGCAAGTGGATCACGAGGTCAGGAGATCAAGACCATCCTCACACATGGTGAAACCCTGTCTCTACAAAAAAATACACAAATCAGCCGGGTGTGGCAGCGTGCACCTGAAGTCCCAGCTATTTGGGAGAGTAAGGCAGAAGAATTGCTTGAACCTGGGAGGCAGAGGCTGCAGTGAGTCAAGATTTCACCACTGCATTCCAGCCTGAGCAAGAGAGCTAGAAGAGAAAAGAAAAGGAGGGGAGGGGAGGGGAGGGGAGGAGAGAAGAGAAGAGACAGAAAGAAAGACAGATAGAAACATAGAAACATAGAAACATAGAAAGACAGGAAGGAAGGAAAGAGGAAAGAGAGGGGAGGGGGAGGGGGGAGAGGGGGAGAGGGGAGAGGGGAGAGGGGAGAGGGGAGAGGGGAGAGGGGAGAGGGGAGAGAGGGGAGAGAGGGGAGAGAGGGGAGAGAGGGGAGAGAGGGGAGAGGGGGGAGAGGGGAGAGAGGGGAGAGGGGAGGGAAGGCTGCTCAGAGATTTACTACCTCTACCCAAAGAGACTGGAGAATCACAGTCTTCCTAGGGAACAATTATAAAAAAACAAAATGTGTTAAAGTCTATAATGTGATCTTTATTTCCCACTCACTTGCCCTTGGCTTCCTATGTTAAAATGAGGGCCACTCTTTTAGCAGGCTGCAATTCTGAAACCACGGAATAATCCCTGAGAATAGTTGACTGAATTTCTTTTTCAGCAACTCAGAAAGATGAAATTTAAAACTAAGAAAATAAAGATTTTTCTCCCTTCCTATTACTGGGATCAAAGAATGTATCAACAACAATTTCTGTTAAGGACAACTTGCAGTGGGGGAGGGAAATGAGTTTCTGGCTTTAAATTTCACATGGTTGGCAATGGGAGCACAAATCCATAGGCTCAGGTCCTCAAAAAATGTCCAGAATACAGGATGAATTAATCCCATATACATTCTCATTATAGAGAATGCAAAGGAACATACCAAGGGAATACAGTGGTATCATAAAAGTTTGTTTTATCAACAGCAATAAAGCAAAAAATAAACTGTTTCCTAATCCAATATATTTACTTATGTGCCTATTTCAGATGCTACCTATGAATCTGTAAATTAGGATGTATGATACAAGTATCCCATATAAGTTAACTATTTAAAAATCACAACCTGATACAGGTTTAACATTAGAAGTTTTGAAATTAAATAATCTATTTTCTATACAGCTAAACAAATGGTCCACATATATTTTTCCCTAAACCACTAATACTTTGTCTAATTGGTGACTCTTATGAAATATACAGCAATTATTTAACTATAAATATTCAATTTTATTCATTATAAGTATCTTAGTGCCAACTTATGTACTAGGCATTGGGTTAGGTGTTTGTCTCCTTATATACAGTCCAAGACCAGTATACGTATATACTATGGTATACATATACCACAGTATAGTGCTATGCACTAAAGGATAACTAAAAGCCTGCTTAATCAGCTACTTATTCTATTATCTAGGAGTAGGGCAACACAGTTGGGGCAATGAGAGTTGGCTTTCGATTCTGATATTTGACTTAGTTTCCTGTCTTGGGCTAGGTATAATTGATATACTCTGGTCTCCAGGTCTTATTCCAATATTTGGCCAAAGCATCTGTCATACAACTTGAATGAACTGATTAGACCAGATGCATAAGAAGATGAAGAGCCAGATAAATCAAGAAAGGGAGTCCTCTCAGTGCTACTTGGTTCTTAACTTGTACTTATACCCTGATGCTTAAATGGTATTTCATAATCCTATGACAAGATATTCGTTTAGGTATCGATTACAGCATTTATTATTTTTTAACTACTTACAAAGAGACTGGAAATCTAATAATACTCAAAATAGGGAGACAAAAAGGATCATGGAAAGGAAGTTTTTTTTTTTTTGAGGCGGAGTTTCGCTATTGTTACCCAGACTGGAGTGCAATGGCGCAATCTCCGCTCACCGCAACCTCCGCCTCCTGGGTTCAAGCAATTCTCCTGCCTCAGCCTCCCGAGTAGCTGGGATTACAGGCGTGCACCACCATGTCCAGCTAATTTTTGTATTTTTAGTAGAGACGGGGTTTCACCTTGTTGACCAGGATGGTCTCGATCTCTTGACCTCGTGATCCACCTGCCTCAGCCTCCCAAAGTGCTGGGATTATAGGCATAAGCCACCGCGCCTGGCCGGAAAGGAAGATTTGAGGAAAGAAGCCTTAAAATTGACTGAGTGGTTGGCTTTAAATTTCTGCTCTGATAAATGACAGCTGTGGGATCTTGGGCAAGTTACTTAACCTCATTTTTACCTCAAAATTTATTCTGATCAGTAAATGGAGTCATAATACATACTACACACGAACATGAGGTTTAAATTAGATTGAGCATGTAAAATGTTTAACATAGTACTTGAACCACAGTAACCATTCACTATTACCTCAAAGTAGTAGTTGTAATAATTCTCATAACAACCAAAACAATGTAACATTAGCTTCTACACACAATGGGAGAAACTAAGGCACTCAATAAATTACTCTCCTGTGGTCACAGTACTATGTTATAAATCTGTGTCACAAATTAGTTAATCTGGCTCAAAAAGTCTACAGTGTTTCTGTTATTCCTAATATACTCCTGTAAGACTGTTGTAGTTCATTTTTCTTTCTTTCTTTCTTTTTTTTTTTTTTTGAGACGGAGTTTCGCTCTTGTTACCCAGGCTGGAGTGCAATGGTGCGATCTCGGCTCACCGCAACCTCCGCCTCCTGGGTTCAGGCAATTCTCCTACCTCAGCCTCCTGAGTAGCTGGGATTACAGGCACACGCCACCATGCCCAGCTAATTTTTTGTATTAGTAGAGACGGGGTTTCAGCATGTTGACCAGGATGGTCTCAATCTCTTGACCTCGTGATCCACCCGCCTCGGCCTCCCAAAGTGCTGGGATTATAGGCGTGAGCCACCGCGCCCGGCCATTTTTCTTTCTTAAGTAGTCAAGATAAGTTTTCAGTATTCGTAGGCAGCCTCTCATTTTTATGAAACCTTCCTTGGGCCAAACAATTGAGATATGTCAGTCATTTGTTCCTCTGTATTCCTGTACCTTTTACATAGTTTTACAAATCTGCAATTCATATGAATTGCAAGTAACAGTGTCCACACTCTTTCTCCATCACTAAATAGTAAGCATCTCAAAGTGTGATATATGATCTTATTCATTTTCATATCCCTAGTGCATTGCATAATGCCTGGTACAGCAATAGTCTTCAATAAATATCTGTAAAAACCTGAACTAAACAGATTTTGAATTTTGATATACTCAGAAGCTTTTCAAAAAGTTTAAGAGGGTTAAAACAATAATGCTACTTTTTTTTTTTTTTTAAATAGACAAGGTCTCACTCTGTTACTCAGGCTGGAGTGCAGTGGCACAAACAGTTGAGCGTACTGCAGCCTCAACATCCTGGGCTAAAGGAATCCTGCCTCAGCTTCAGAGCAGCTAGACTATAGATGTGTGCTATCACGCCCAGCAAATTCTAAAATTTTTTGTAGATATGGAGTCTCACTACGTTGCTTGGGCTGGTCTCAACCTCCCAGTCCCAAGTGATCCTCCTGCCTCAGCCTCCTAAAGTGCTGGGATTACAGAACCACCACACCTGGCCTTATTGTTACTGTAACTCAGTCATTTTACATGGTAACTCTTTTTAGATGACACTTCAAAATCCATCTAATGAGGATTATAATATAATCTATACCAAAGAAAAGCAAGATACTGAAATAAAGTTAACTTAAGTGATCACAATATGCCTTCCTTATTTGGATTGGTTATGAACTGCCAGCCATTTGATCCAGAACTTATGAAACAATGTATTCTAAAACCAAACGTAAGTTAGAGATTATCTGCTATTTTGGTTGATATACTATTGCTGCCCTCCACTATTTCAGCAGCTAGATATGAATGTTGTTAGAATACTGCAAAATAAGATCGTAGATAATGCACAGTATATGTTGCACTTTAAGCATTATTTCCCAAAGAAAAAAGAAAATTAATATACCTTTACTAATCTAGTTAAAAATATCTTTCATTCTGTTCATAGTTAATACTACATTTAAACTATTCAGAGAGGTCTATCAGATAAGTATGCTTTCGGCTGTAAATATCAGAAAACCAACCCAAACTAACTTAAACAATTACCACACAGAAGAGCAATGTGGTCTAATGGTAAAACAGGTTTCAGTGTTGGTTAATCCAGCACCTTAAGTAGCAGTCAGAGTCCACATTCTATCTCTACACTCTGCTAACTACAGGGCTGGTTTCATCCTAAGGCTATTTCTCTTCAGGGTTAAAGAATGGTTTCCAGTAGTAATTCAGGTTACATTCTTCTGTGTTCCTATCTAGCAGGAGTCAGTCCAGCAGTAACTCTCTTCTTCGAATGAAAAAACAACTTCCTAGAAGCTCTTACATACTTCTCTTCATGACCCATTGATCAGAATTGGTTCACATGCTCATTCCTAACTAATGACTGTCAAGGACAATGAGATTATCCATAGTCCAAGCAGATCCATTCTTTGAACTAAGGTCAAATTTCCAATATACATTGCTGCTACTCATTAAGGAAAGGCAATTATATAATGATACATTATATGTATTTTTGGAAGACTCAAACATCTTTCACAAAATCTCTATTAACAAATACTGAATGAGAACCCATGTGCCAGGCTCTTTGTGAGGTGATCAGAATATAACAATGGAAAAGACAGACATGATGCCTGATGACAAGGAGCTTTTGGTCTACACAGGGAAACAGACATTAACCAAATAATCAGTCAATTACTTAACTGTGATTGTGCAGAGTATCAAGCAAAATAATGCTATGAGAACACATAGGTGAACCTCACTGAGTAAAGGGAACAAGAAGTCTTCCCTCTAGAGTAACATAACAGAACCTGAAACATGAGCAGAAGGTAGGAAGACCCAGAGAGTGAAGGAGTAGTGGGAAATAACTTTTCAGGAGGAAAAAATCTTTTGAGAAGACACTGAGTTAGGAGTAGCTTATCTTATTTAAAAAACTGGGAGGAGTTTTCATGTATATAGCATAGTAAGCATAGATAAGAGTGAAACAGGATATAATTGAAAAGACAGGAATGACAGGAATCCTGTGGGAACTTGTAAGCCAAGTTTTAGATATTTAGGACTTTGTCCTAAGGGCAGTGGGAAGCCATTGAAGGGTTTTACATAGGAGAGTGACAGGATCAATATTGTTTTAGGAGCATTTTCATTGCTTTTTCTGAATGAACTAGAATATACTAAAGGAAAAGGTAAGAGTAACTAGGAAATTGGAGTAAAAAGTTAGAGTAACAGGAAGAGTAATCAGAAGCCTATTCCAAGAGTGCAGAGGAAAGATGATAGACTCAGTATGATGTTAGTACAGAAGGAGAGAAGTAGTTTGATCTCAGAATTATTTGAGATAAAATCAGTAAGACTTAGTAGTTGACAGATGAGAGGAGTAAAGGAAAGAAAGATTTTAAGGATAATTCCCAGATCTCTGATATAAAGTATTAGATAAAACATATCTGTAGATATGGTATCTACAAAATGGGAAACACTGAAGATGATTTTTCCTACATGAAGGTCATTTTTGGACATACTAAGGGTCCTCTTCTACCCTGAGTGCTCAAAATTCTTCTTTGCTTATCTCCTGGACAGTTTCTTTTAGGGTTTGATTCCCATTCAGACAACTTGAGGAACATTATTTGTACCAAGTCAGGAGGAGAATGTAGGGGAATAGGACAGGACAATATTTCTAAACCCTTAGAAACAGCTCTCTCTTTTTCAAAGGAAAAATAACCCCCAAATTCTCATATAATACTATCTATTCTACTATTTTATTTTTACTTAAAATACTTAAAACTATTTTGTCCTACTTATCACTAAAGCACTGAAAACAAAGGCAGAGACTCAAAATAAATGTTAAATTTAACAAGTTTCTTTCAAATCTATAGAAGTATTCATGAATATTTAAGTAATTGAGAGCCACTGCCTTTCAAAAGTGTCATTTAAATTACTATCAATATATTTCAAAAGTTAGAACACTTTTATATTTTGCTATATTGATATTTTATAAAATGAACACATGAAACAAAATAAAATGTTTACGATATTTTTACTTACCTCTAAAAGAAAATCCCCTAGATACTGAATTGGATAAAATGGAGCCTTAAAGTTATCCTTTTCTTTCTCAGCTTTAATTCTTGCATTACTGGCAATCACATGAGTTATTCCACTTGGTGAACTTTTTGGTAAAATAATATTTGCCTTTCCAGCCTCCAAAACTCTAAATAAAAATATAAACAGTAGAAAAGTATTAGAAAATTTGAGTTTATTTGGTCAAATTATCTAAATTATTTCTTAGGAGTAGGAATGAAATTTTCTAATAGAGACTAATTTATTTGGGCAACTGAGGATCACAGAGAATACTACAGTAATTTCTTAAATTATAAACTGTTCAGAGTAGATATTTTAAAAATCATGCTTAGTCTTTTTACCTATCCATTTCTTGATAAAGGAAAGGCTTTTAGGGACTAAGAATATTAAAGTATTCCGTAAGGAAAAGTCATGTCAATAAACCAAAAGGATAATGAAGGAAGTCTAAGGAAGCAGCTATCCTCAAAGGTAACATACCCCTAAGAAAGTAATTCTGGACCACAAAATATGAAACCAGTTGCAAACACTGCTAAAAAGTTAGCTTTCAAAAACATTTCTGCCTTGAACTACTTTTAAAAAAATTTAGCCTTGATCTGTATTAATACATTTTATAAAATAAAAAAATTAGAAAAAATAAATTAAAAAATACATTTTACATTTAGACTATGAAGATACACACAAGCAGAGACATACATCACAAAAGTTTTATGAAGTTCTGCTTCTGCTTAGGCTTTAGAAAGCCACAAGAGAATGTGGCTATCACGTAACAATAAGAAAAAGTCAAATAATCTACAAAATCATAACTTTTATTGAGTCCATCAGAGAACTGAGCTAACAAGTCAACCAAGTAAGCTGATTTCTGACAAGTGATAAGCCCTTTTGTGAAGAGACTGGACACCCAAACTATTTCACTTTTGGCAGATCAAAGGAGCAACATAGCTGACATAAAAACATGTAAGAATTAAGTAAAATTTACAAAATTTAAGGGCCAAGTATAGCTAGCATCACAGTCTAGAAAATTGCAAGTCCCTGACATAAGGGAAGCTTGTATTCATTAGCAAGCTCTTTGCCACATGACTCCATTAAATGTTCATGAAAAAAACTGAGGGCAGATTGAGGAAATGCAGGGAGCTCTCTTTAACAGAATAAGTGGGCCAGTGGGGACTGGTTGCCATTAACAGATAGATATAAAACCAGGCCCACTTCTCCAAATAATTCTTCTCTCATATAAAGCAAAAGCCTTAAGTCATTTGGGTAAGAATAAGACAGTCTTTTGCCCTCAGACCCAGGAAAAGATGCACGGCTTCTCTTGGAGGGGTAGAAATAAACCTTATCTGTCCTTGGGGAAGGGTTAGGAAAACCTCTTGCTGCCCAGCCTGGGAAAAATGCCCAGTTTCTGGATGAGGGATAGAAGCAAAAACCATCTTCCCTTAAGGAGCAGGAGGAATGCCACTTAGGTCCCAGATCTTGTATCAATACACAGCAGAGATCTAATACTGGGGGAGAGACTGGAAACTCTCTTGCCCAGGACTCTGCCTACATGTACAAGGCAGAATTTAACTGCCATAGAAGGCTGATAAACAAACGCTGAGAAAGCCCCAACCCCAGGGACCAATAATACAGAAAATGTTTAAGGGTGAAGCTTGTCTAGCAAAACTGAGAATATATCCAACCACACCCCTGGCCTGAAGCTGAGTAACAACAGAGAAAGGATGAGTATGAAGAGACCCCTTCTGTGACTCAGTAGTGCAATAACTGTTGAAAGATAGGGCAGAGCAAGAATAGTGATAAGAAACCCTCCAGCATTCCAGTCCAGTCCCCATAACAAGCACAAAGAAACTGAAGCCCACTGCTGTAAGCTGAAATGATGCATTGAAGGTGATTATAGAATTAACTCAAATTCAGCTGTCTTGTCAGTTTTCTCCTGCTATAACAGAATACTGAAGACTTGGTAATTTATAAGAAAAGTTTTTATTCTAGGACTTTCAGAATCCCAAGAGCATCTGATGAGGACCTTCCTGCTACACCACTCCATTGAGATAAGCAGAAGAGCAAGAGAGACCATATGACAAAGAGTTTACTTTTATAACCAAGCCATTCCCATGATAGTGACATTAATTCCTTCTTAAAGGCCCCACCTCCCACTACCATAACAATGGCAATTAAATTTCAACATGAGTTTTGGGGGGGGGGTGACATTCACCATAGCACCAGCTCAACAACTGACAAGATTAATTCAATAACCCATACTAACTGCCTTACAGAAGAGGTAGGCCTACTTTTTGGATATAAATATTAGTCACATCAGCCTCTATAATTCTTGTACATGTGATATCTGATATGCAATAAAAAATATGAAATATACAAAATAGGCAAGAAGAAAACCAAATCATTGTCAAGAGAAAGGAATCAACAATATAAACTGAAATATGACCCACATGTTGAAATTATCAGAAAATTTTAACATAACTGTGACTGATGTGTTAAATAAACTAATGGAAAAAGTGGACAACATACTTGAAGAAATGAGGAATTAACTGGAGAGTTCAATGGAAGTAGTAGAAATAAGAGGCACTATATCAAAGAAGAATTTCTTTGACAAGCTCATCTGCAGACTAAACACAACTAAAAAAGGAATCACTGAATTTTAAGACAGGTCAATAGAATTATCTTAACTAAAATACAAAAAATTATCAATTAAAAAAATTTTAAAAAAACCTGAGCATGCAATAGCTATTGAAAAGAATCAAACAGTTTAAAAAGCATGCAATGTAGTTCCAGAAGAACAACACAAAGGATGAAATATTTAAAAGATGATGGCTGAAAAGTATTCATATTTAATAAAAGCCAAAAAAAAACTCCACATATACAAGCTCAGAGATCCTCAAGAGAAATAAATCAATAACAAAACACACACACACACACACACACACACACACACACTCTAGTACACATCACAATCAAACTAGTAAAAACCAATGGTTAGGAGAAAATAGTGAAGAAAATCAGGGAAGATGAAACGATACAAAGGGAAGAGAAGAATGACAGCTGACTTCTCAACAGAACTATGTAAGCCAGAAGAAAGTGGAACAGAATCTTTAATTAGTAATTAAAGTGAAAAAACTGTTGACCCATAATTCTATATGCAGTGAAAATATCTTCCAAAAATAAACACCTCTCAGACAAATAAAAAATGAGATAAATCATTACCAGTACACTTACATTATAAGAATTGTTAAAAGGAGTTCTTAAGGCAAAAAAAAAGTCATGCCAGAGGAAAATCTGGATCTACACAAAGGAACTACATAAAGAAATCTAGATCTACACAAAGAAATAGAAAATGGTACAAATGAAGTCAAATATTGAAGATACATTTCATTACTTTTAATCCTCTCAAAAGTAAGTGACTAGCAAAAGTAAAATATTACCAATGTATTTGGAAGTTTATAATATATGTAGAGAGGTCAATAATAGAAAAAGGGATAGGAAGAACAAATGGAAATACAGTTGACCCATGAACACCACAGGTCCATAAAAGTTACACACCAATGTGTCTGCCTCTTCTGCCTCCCCTTCTACCTCTTTTGCCTCTGCTACTGTTGACACAGCAAGACCAATACTTCCTCCTATTCAGCCTATATGGTTACTACAGTGAGCAAAGAGAACTGGAGGCAGGCATTGAACTTTTATGTAATTCTGAGATGTATCTCAGGAAGTCCACTCAGGTGTCACCTTAAAAGGAGGATAGGAGGTAATGGCCCAGCTAGACGACCTGGAGTCAGATGGAAACAAAGCGAGGCGGATCTCAAAAAATCAGTGCACAAATCTTGGTGGTAGCACAACATACCTGCCATCAATGGCACCAAATCAGAGGTATCAGTCAACAACATAGCACTTGCAATGCTACTGTGATGTTCTACCTGGCGCAAATCCCTAGATGGGCAGCCTCCAGGCTGAGCCTCAAAGCCTATCCCATGGCCTCACCCAGGGAGTGAGACACACACCACATCACCAATATAAAAAACCAGGTGCTAGTTCTGCCATAACTGAGAATTTAAACAGCACTTTGTGCAGCCACAACAGTAACGCCAAGATTCCGCTCAGGAAGGGAAAGGACCCCACACTGCATTTCAGCAGAGTGGGGGCTGGTTCTGCCATATGTAGGAGTTGAAATAGCATTTAGTACAGTCTTAACACACATCCAAAGACTCCATTTAGGGAGGGAGATGCCAACCACAGTATATTGTGAAGTGCAAAGGCTGGTTCTGCCACACTCAGAACTTTGAACAGTATGCTCAGCTCAGCTTCAAAGCCTACCTCAAAGTCCCACAAAAACTGTGAGGCAAACTGAACTTAAAATTTGTACTAAGCATAGCAGTTAGGTCCCATCCATCTTAAGCAGCAATTCTACTTAATCTTGGGGTCCAAATCATAACCTCGTTAAACTGCAGATCTCAAATATTGGTAAGACCTAGCCAGGGAATACACCCTAAGTCTGGCCCAACTGGAGGCAATTGCAGTGCCTAGAGAGCAGCTCTGCCTGATTGCAGAGCTCAGCCAGTGGTCCCATCTAACAGCAGAGCCCAGCCAGCATAATCCCCTCTCCAAAATCAAAGTAAAGATAGCAGCCCAGTCATTAAGAGTACCAGAAAGCAAGCTCTACCTGTTTGGAGACATTACCAGCCCATACAGAATCACAAGCAGTGAAATTCTATCCCTGTCAAGGAACACCTGTAAAAGTTGGAAGAGGTGGCTATCTCCAAAAATGAAGAGACCAATGCAAAAACTCAAACATTACAAAGAATCAGGACACCTCCAAAGAAATTAACAAAGCTCTAACAATGAACCCTAAAGTAATGGAGAGCTACAGATCTATGAAATGATAGACAAAGAATAATTCCTTTAAAGAAGTTCAGGCCAGGCATGGTGGCCCATGCCTGTAATACTAACACTTTGGGACACTAAGGCAGGTGGATCACTTGAGGTCAGCAGTTCAAGACCAACTTGACCAACATGGCAAAACCCCATCTTCACTAAAAATACAAAAAAATTAGCTAGGCATAGTGGCAGGTGCCTGTAATCCCAGCTACTTGGAAGGCTGAGGCAGGGGATTCGCTTGAACCTAGGAGGAGGAGGTTGCAGTGAATCAAGACTGTGCCACTGCACTCCAGCCTGGGTGACAGAGCAAGGTTCCATCTCAAAAAAACAAACAAACAAAAAAAAACCCAGCCAAACAAAAAGTTCAATAAAATACAAGAATATACAGATTAAAAAATTAAATGAAATATGGAAAACAATACATGAACAAAACGAAGTCTGACAAAGAAATAAAAACAATAAACAAAAATGAAATATTAATTCTGGAGATGAAGAATATAATCACTAAAGTGAAAAAAGCAATAGAAGGCTTCAACAACAGTTGGCTTATTCAAACAGAGGAAAGAATCAGTGAGTTCAAAGACACAACATTTGAAATTTTCCAGTCAGAGAAGCAAAAGAACCCAAAAGAATGATGAAAGCCTATGGGAATTATGAGACCTAATAACTGCATTAAATCAGTTCAGCAGAATAGAAAGGAAAGGGACCAGAAGGCATATTTAAGGAAATAATGGCTGAAAACTTCTGAAATCTGGGAAAAAATGGCCACATCCAGTGACAAGCAGCATAGTGGTTTCTAATCAAATTTAACCTAAAGAGGAGTCCACCAAGGTACATAATAATCAAATTATCAAAAATCAAAGACAAATAAAAAATTCTGAAAGCAGCAAAAGATAAGAAACACATCACATATAAGAGTCTGAACCAGCAGATTTGTCAGCAGAAACACTCCAAGTCAGGAAAGAGTGCTATGATATACTCAAAGTGATAAAGGAAAAAAACACTGCCAATACAGCTTACCTGGCTAAACTGTTCTTTGGAAATAAGGGAGAAATTAAAAATTTCCCAAACAAAAACTAAAGAAGTTAATAATTGGCTGGCCTGATAAGAATTATTAAAGAAAATACTTTAAGCTATATCAAAAGGCCACTAATCAATAATATAAAACATACCAAAGTGCAAAACTTAACAATCTAAGTAAGGCAGAATCATATTCAGAATACTCTGGACTAAAACGGTGGTGTGTGAAGCAATTGTATCTCTAGTACAGTGATTAATAGACATATCTATCAAAAACAACCATAACAATTGTCAAGGGATACAAATTTAAAAATAATACAAATTTTGACATCAAAACATAAAATGGGGGAGAGTAAATGTGTAGAGTTGTTACACGTGACCAAAGTTATCAGCTTGACATAGTCTGTTATAAGAATAAAATGTTTTACATAAGTACATGATACCCACAAAGGAACATCTCTACCAGATACACAAAACATAAGTAAAAGGGATTCAAAGCAAACCACTGCAGAAAACCATCAAACACAATGGAAGACAGCAACATAGGAAGAAAGAAACACAGCATATACAAATCAACCAGGAAACAAGCTACAAAATGGCAGTTGTAAGTCCTTACCCACCAATAATTACTCCAAACATAAATGTATTAAATTATCCAAACAAAGACATATAGTGGTCAAATAGATTGGAAAAAAAGAAACAAGAGCCAATATGAGCTGCCTACAGGAGACTAACCTCACCTCTAAGGACACACATAGAGTGAAAATGAAGGAATGGAAAAGGATACACCATGTAAATGAAAACCAAGAGAGCAGGACTAGCTACACACTTACGAGACAAAATATAATTTACACTGAAGAACTGTAAACAATACTTGAAACTGCAAAACTGTTAGAAGAAAACACAGGGGATAAACTACAGGACACTGTTCTGGGCAATGTTTTTTTTGGATTTGGCTCCAAAAGCTCAGCCAACAAAAACAAAAATAGAAAAGGGAGGTTACATTAAACTAAAAAGCTTCTGCACAGCAAAGGAAACATTTAACAGAGTGAAGAGCCAACCTGTGGAATGGGAGATAATATTTTCAAGCCATATGTGTAAAAAAAGGGTTAATATCCAAATACAAGGAACTCAACTCAATAGCAAGAGAACAACTTGATTAAAAATGGGCAAAGGATCTGAATAGACTCTTCTCATAAAAAGATAAATGGCAAACATAAATTTTTAAATGCTTAATACCACTAATCATTAAGAAAATGAAAATTAACTCTCACTTCTGTCAGAACGGTTATTATCAAAAAGATGATTATTAGTGAAGATATGGACAAAAGGGAGCCCTGGTATTCCCTATTTGTTGAGAACGTAAATTAATACAGCCATTATGGAAAACAGCATAAATACTCCTCAAAAAACTAAAAACAGAGTTATCATATAATCCAGCAAGCCTACATCTCGGTATATACTGAAAGGATTTGAACCCAGTATGTTAAAGAGCTATCTGCACTCCCGTTTTTACTACAGCGTTATTCATGACAGTCAAGTTATATAATCAACCTAAAGTGTAAATCAATTAATAGAAAAATATAACATATATTCACAAAAGAATACTATATAGACTTGAGAAAGAGAGAAATTATGTCACTTGCAACAACATGGATGAACTGGAGTACATTATGCTAAATGAACAATCCCAGTGCAGAAAGACAAATACTATGTTTAACTTACATGTGAAAGTCTAAAACAAATAAGATTTATAGAATCTAATAAAGTTGAACACATAGGTGCAGAGTGCATAATGGTGGCTACCAAAGGCTGTGGGGGGTGGGAGAGAATGGGAAATGTTGGTCAAAGTATACAATAACAAGTATTTGAGATAGTACAAAAAATAAATTAAAATTACAAAATCAGGGTCATTGACAAAATACATATGCAACTGATAACAGGACTTAAATATAAATAAAGCAAAAGCTGATAAAACTAACAGAAGTAATGACTAATTCAAAATTACAGTTAGAAAATTAAGTTATTCTATCAGTAATTGAGAATAATAAACTTGTAAATAATCAATGGGTCAAAGAAGAAATGAAAAAAATGGAATATACTCTGAACTTAATAAAAAAGCCAACACAAGTAATACGAATTTGTGGGATGTAGATAAAGCAATGCTTGGGGGCAATTAATAGAAAAATAGAAAGGTCTAAAATCAGTGATCCAAGTTTTTACCTCAAAAACAAACAAACAAAAAGTCAACCAAAGCAAATTAAGCCTAAAGTAAGAAGGCTGGAAATAATAAAACCAAGGACAGAAATCAATGAAATAACAAACAATAGAGAAAATTAACAAAACCAAAATAAGTATTTCAATTTCCAACTGTTCTTCACTAGTATATGAGAATGCAATTAAATTTTATACAGTGATCTGCTGTCTTAACATTCTTAAATGTTAAACCAAACTTGTATTCTCAAGATAAACTGTACATCATGGCATATAATCCATTAATATTTTGCCGATTCTATTTGCAAATATTTTGTTAATGATTTTTGTATCCTAAACCTGATAAATGACCTAAACTTAATGTCATATTTAATGGTGAAAAATTTCTTTTCCCCCATGATTGCTAACAAGGCAAAGATGCGGACTCTCGTCATTTCTGTTTAGCATTTACTAGATGTACTAGCAATTGCAATAAGCCAAAGAAAGAAATGAGGCATAAAATTGTGAAGAAAGAGAAACTGTCTTTATTTACAAAGACATGGCTGCATACTAAAAATTTTAACAAAGATACTAGAACTAGTGAGTTTAGCAAGATCACAAGATTCCCCCGCCATAAGAAAAGTAACAGCAGTCTTAGAATAGTTTACCCAATAAAAAAACTTTTAAAAATATACCAAGGACAAAATGAAATAAAATTATGGTGAAAACACTATGAATAATGAAGACACCACTCCATAAACCCAGAATGATGCTTTTGTAGTAACAGCAAAAATCTAAAAGTGCTTCAAAACTAATCTTACATTAGTTTTCCTTTTTGTTTTGCTTGAGTTGGCCAAAAGGAATAATATGGAAAGTAAAATAGAGATATCCAGAATAATCTAAAACAATATTGTAAAGTAGATTTTGCTCTATTAAAGACACAGAACTTTAAATGAGCATAATGGCTTACCTAGGAGATTGGAGTAAATCACCATGGCTCATTTGGGCTAAATTAATAACTGCAAAAACATACAGAAAGGACTCATGCAAATCAAAATTATTTTCTCATTAATCATTTTAGCTTTTATGTAATCACATCCTACCTTATAAGAGAATCACTTCGCTTATCAGTTCTAACAAGGAGGACAACTTTCCATCTGTGGAAGGCTCCTGGAGCACCAGTGCGTTTCAGTTCTTCACGCCACCTTTTAGGTGCAGATTGCATTTGAGGTGAATAATCGGAATCTTTTTCAATTTTATATCCCCATTCATAAGTTGTTTCATCAAGCCATCTGCCACTTTTGGCACTATGAATTATATAGTCCTTAGTTAGTATCCACTTTCCTAGAAAGCAAATGAGCTGTCAGTCACAAGGAATTTTGGTTCTGATAAATGATAAACAATAAAGATCAAATATAAAATAAGTTAACATTTTTCAAAATAAGATTCTTAAGCTATACTGCCAACATTATCTTTGAACTATGCATTTGGTGAAATTTTGATAGTGAGAGGCCTACAATATCACTGAACATTGTATGTAATCTTTTCCATGACAAATAATTATACTTCTAAATATAATTCCATAGTTATAACCTAGTTATAATTACAGTTTCATTTAAATGTAATTCTAAATTATAATTCTAAACACAAATCCAAAGCTTTAAAATCCAAAATAAAATGTGGTATTACTTGAATTATTATTACTATCATTATTCACTATTTTGGGTTAGATTTATATTTTCTTTTCCTCTCTCTCTTTTTTCTTTCTTTCTTCCTCCCTTCTTTCCCAGCCTTCCTTCCTTCCTTCCTCCCTTCCTTCCTTTTCCTTCCTTCCTCCCTGCCTCCCTCCCTCTCTGTCTCTCTTTCTTTCAAGATGAGGTCTCACTATATTGCCCAGGTTGTTCTTAAAACTTCTGGCTCAAGTGATCCTTTTGCCTTGGCCTCCCAAAATGCTGGGATTACAGGCATGAGCCTCTGCAGCCGGCCAACAGTTTCTTTATCTGGTCATCAATTATCTTTTTCAACACCATGTACAATGTATATTTTCATAAATGCAAGTGTTTTTCTTGTAAGTTAAATTAAAAGAGAATAAATTCACCCAAGTTACATACACTTTTTTTTTTTTTTTGCAATCAGTAGACTAATGATATGTTAGATCAATCACAGTAGAGAAATCTATAAAACTGGCAATGGTGACAAAACGACAGAGGAGAAGACTAAGTCTTAATTTGGGTCTATAGTATTTAATATCTTACAAAAATAAAACAGCATAACCATTGCTTCATAGCATGAATAGGAGGAGAAGCAGCAGAGAGAGAACAAAAGCACTGACTATATCCAATGACAGATCAAAGAAAACTTGACTGAAAACAGCTGACACTTTAACAAAAGCTTAAGTTTTGACAGTTTGTGCCAATCTTTCCGTTAATGTATTTTTTTTTTTGTCTTAAATAAAATACACTAAATCCTTGGTGAGGTAAATATTTCTGCCTATTTAATACATTTTTCATGTGTTACAAAATTTTACTCAGAAAAGCCAAAAAATATGTTAAATATTTTCAAAAAATATCAGAAAAACACATTTAGTTTGATATATAAATATGCTATCTTTCCAGAGACTAAAATACTTTTTCTTTAACACGAAGATTGTTTTCAAAAGTTGGGGAAGACAGTTAACTTACCTGCTGCACAAGCTGCTAAAAATTTTTCACTCTTACATAGGCGTTCGGCTATAAGATGTGTACAATTTTTGTATTTCTGGAGAGAAAAATTCATATCAAGAAATGTTACAAAAGTAAGATTTCCTTTATAACACATTCTTTTTATTCTTGCAGTATCAAGAAGGCAGGCCAGTATTTTAACTCTAGTTATTTTTCAACTATACCTTGAACATTTTGATAAGTTTCTTACCTCACTCTTAATAAAAGTGCAATCTAGTTTTAAAAGTAATTTGACTAGAGCTTCCTTTTCTTCCATCTTAAATCCTGTCATTTGGATGATATGCTTTGGGGCACCATCTTCCATCTAACAAATATAAAAATACAGAAGATAACATACATTAAAGATATTATTCACAGGGTTAACATTGTTAATTTTTCTTAACTATGAGTACTAAACTATTAAACACCTAATGAATTAGAAATGTTAGGCATAACTGTTAAAACAACAGTAAAATTACTTATATACAATAGAAAATAGTTTTAAAAGTTTCCTAATGAATTAAAAATGTTAGGCATAACTGTTAAAACAACAGTAAAATTACTTATATACAATAGAAAATAGTTTTAAAAGTTATCTTCTCAAAATGTGGCCTTAAAAAAGTGAGGGTTTTTTTTTCTCTGATTTGAACATTGCAAGTCTGAATTAGTACATTATTTGACAGTAAAACACACTGATGAATAAATATACTTCTTCAGAAAATGACAGAATGTTATACAAATATTGGCATAATGTTATAACAGCTTCATTTAAAAAGTATTGTTGTTTGCTAAGAGCTTTTGAAACTTATAGAAAAGGAAACAATCAGATTTTACATGTGGACAGATATTAAAGAATATCTGGAGAAGTTAACAGAACTTATGGTCCCACAATATTTATATCCAATAATTCAGTAAAGTAGGTACACATAATGATCCTGGATCGTATTTGTAATCCACGTTTCTTAACTTTGCTATATATATGTTAATCTCACCACTTACAAGGTAGACTGAAAATCATGTTATTTCAAATATACGTTTATTTTCATAGGGACCTTAATTTATGTTTTAACATAGTTCACAAAAAGTATTTTGTGTTCAGGGAGTACATAACTCACTGAATTTCTCATCAGAATACAATTTTGTTTGTTTACACGAGGTTGAACTGGAAAACTAGAGAGCGTCTTAGAGAAAATCTCATTCTTTTCACAGACGAGGAAAGCAGGGACTAGAGAAATCAGGGCAGTTTTTCATTTCTCTAACAATTTTGTCACCAAAGCTGTGGATTAATAGTTAAGTAATGCCATTGCTAGAGTAACAACAGTGGCTGTTTTCAACAACCAAAGAAACAACGACTTCTTTCAACACAATCACAAGTAAACTTCAAGAACTGTAACAGTTTGAATCCAGGACTAATAGCACACAACTGATGAAGTGAGAAATGTTCTTTATAGAAATTCTATTTTTAAAAACATACACACACACACACACACACACACACACACACACATTTATTTAAAGGTTGAAGTTTAAGAGTTATAATGGAAAGAAAGTCTCACTATAAACAATTTAAAGCATTACTCAAAAGTGAACTTTTATTTCCTTGCTTAGAGTTTCAAAAAGGAGGAAGTCCAGCTAGGGTAACTGCATTCTTGGTTTTTCTCTACGCTTCATCACTCCCCATTTCGTTGTAGAAGCTCCTTGAGACAACTAAATGGATATGCTTTGCTCAGCCTATCTGCATATTTGCAAAGACGGTCCATATAAATGCTTTCTGACACATCCTAAGGAGCTGCCAGTAGCAGTCCTGCACTGCCTGTATGGATAAGTCAATTCAGAAGTTATGTACTAAGAAGCACACTGTGGTTCCATATCAAAACCATCTCCTTCTTGCAGAAGGATGGTGCAGGAAAAACAACAAAACAAAAACAATTACTTCCTTCAAAACAATGTTTATTCCATAAAAAAGCTGATAATTCGACCTCAATTTATCTAACTTTCACATTTCCCAGCTGGCTACAAAAGAAACAAAGAGATACAATGTATTTTAACCCTCTAAAACTCAGATACAGAACATAAGAAAGTGCCTTAAAGATAAGGCTCTTCAATGAAATAAAGGCTTTTTTTAAAAAGTTACAAGGATTTGGTGTAGTCAGTATAAAATTTTTAAGTGCACCTAATAGGGATTCTTACGAAAAATTAATCATACATATGAAACACTATCATCAGTAAATTAATAAAGCTTCTTGTATAAGGAACCCTTGACTGTATTAACCATCCAATTTTTAAAAACCATTCACATGGGTTAAATAACGGAGCTCCTCAGTGTTAATATCCATTAACAATATAGACAAGCAATACATAAAAACTATGAAAGAATATGCTCTGTTGCTAGAAATAATTTAGTCTGATGCAGAACACATATGAACACACACAGAAAGGCTACATTTGGATTATAAAACATATGTCCATAACTAGGGAGAAATGCTTTCATTACTTCTAAGGAACAATTTTTTAAAATCCTTTAAGCAAATTTCCTTTAGAAAATGATAGGTCTTGGCAGGGCGTGGTGGCTCATGCCTGTCATCCCAGAACTTTGGGAGACCAAAGTGGGCAGATCACAAGGTCAGGAGTTTGAGAACATCCTGGCCAACATGGTGAAATCCCATTTCTACTAAAAATACAAAAATCAACCAGGTGTGGTGGTACCGGGTGTCTGTAATCCCAGCTACTTGGGAAGCTGAGGCAGGAGAATCGATTGAACCTGGGAAGCAGAGGTTGCAGTGAGCTGAGACCGCACCATTGCACTCCATGCACTCCAGCCTGTGCAACAGAGCAAGATTCTGTCTCAAAAAACAAAAGAAAAAGAAAACAATAGGTCTTTTCAGAAATACTGGACAAGTGAAATTCAATATATCTGTGACTATCATCTCGGTATTCAATCAATATTTGTTTTTATCGAACTGGTTTTATCAAAAACCTCTGTTATCAGAGGAATACAAGTGTTTTAAACACATATGCTTTTCCTACTATTTGTATATTTTTAATGTATTTTAGAGCTTCAAGAGCTATTTAATGGCTATTTCAGGAATATTGCCAAAGAAGTTTGAGTGGTTTTAAAAAAAATCTAAAATCCTCCCTAAGTATTCTAAAAATTGACATATAAAAACAAATGTTAAATAATCGAAATACACAAAAAGTAATGAAAAATAAAAATTGTTATAATACTGTTATCAAAAAAAACTTTATTTAAAGCTTATCCTTTAAATTTTATTATTTTGCTTCCTCGAATTAAATAAGTTATACAAAAATAAAGGAAACATATTACACTATGTTGCTGTTTCCAGATCATGTTAATAATAGCTATTTTAAAATCTGAATATTATTAACAAGGCAACCTTTTAACAATTTTGGTTTCATGTATAAATTATTGGGATTTACTGGAGTTAGCGTGTAAAGCAAAGTTTTCACCATAAACCATATTGTCTTTATAATAAAATAAATATGATGGAAATAACCCACTTTGTGTATTTAACAGCATTTTCTGTCAAAGCAAGAGCCCATAGTAAAATGAAAATAGGACTAACTGTATCATAGCAGAAATCAGGAACCCCTTTTAAAGCAATTTCTTTCCTTTGAAAATGATTAAATATGAAACTGAAATTAAACATACGATGGAAAGGGAAGTAGGAAACCAAGGTGAAAAAATAGAATGCCCTGATTCAGACATTATCCATAAAATATGGATATGTTTAAAAACAAATCAGAATACAGAACATTCTAGTCACAAGTTTATCAGAAAAACTGAACTACTAGCTAAACTTTCATCACAAATCCCAGTGATGGCCCAAAATAACTAACACAGTTTTAAAACAGTTTTCTACAATAAAATTATCTACTTCAAACAACAGAGTTTATAATATATTTGGCAATGCTTTTTTTTTTTACAGCACACAATATGACAAGTGAATGACTTGTATCACAGATCTAATTCATGCAGTTACACAGCTATATATGCAGGTATAGACATAAACATGTATAGATACACTGATAAGATTTATTTACAAAATTCATGGTTTGATGGTTCTTTCTGACCCTGTAGGATTAACAATACAATAACCTGTTATGTCAATGAAGCCAAAAAGAGCATTATAATTGATTTAATACATATCAATAACCCAGACAATTAAAAATCCTTTAAAGTACAGTCAAGTTTAGTGTAGGTGATATGTCTGGGGCATGGAGGATCAAGAGCTAACTTCTAGAAGTCTTTCAGCACAAGTAAGAAAGTAAATTGTACCAGTGGTTACATCCAGAAAAATTATAGATCTCTCTAGAACTCCTGGCAGGGCGGGGGAGGGGGTGGGGTTCCTTGGAGCATTCATATAGAAGATACTATCCTAACACCAAAAAAAGGAGGAAAAAAAAAAAAGCAAAAAAGAGAGAATGACTTTTGACAGTTAAGTTTCATCTTTACTATCAAAAAAATTAAAATTATATGACATTCTTGGTTATGAGAAAATGTCCTTCTCTAGTAATTATTTTTAAAATCTTATACTAATTAACAAAAATTAGTTACTTACCTTGAACAATAAAATACAACTAAGAAGATAATGACTGTGAACAGAGTTAGCCTTTATGCATAGCAAGCAACTGTCTCTGTGTTATGGACTGTCTCGAAATATCTCCCACATGGGCCTATTCTTGATGCCTGAAATTCCTTTGCAGTTGGTGCAAGTCCAAAATGCAAATAAAACCTATAGAACTCTTCATCTTAATTAAGAACAAAATTTATTATAAATTAGCTTTTTAGGTCCTTTGAATTCTTTATAATGTAACACATAGCTAGAACATGTTTGAAGAACATGTTGAAAATTGAGCTCAGAGAAAAGGAGGAATACAGATGTGAATACAAAGGTCTGGTTTGGGAGGCAAGATGAAAGAGCAGGGTACAACCCTTGGAAAAAAGGGGAAGGTGCTACAAAAATGAGAGGCAAGGATGCATAAAGAGGCTTTTGTAAGGAAAATACGGATAAACCCTTCTCTACTCTGCACTACACAGGGCTGGTTTCTTTTATAACCAGCCCTACCTATAAATGAACTCCGAGAAGATAAGGAATCTTAGAAATAAATTGTATGGTATCATTAGCTAAAATAAATAAGGGTTTAATAAAAAACTTTGATTTATATATTTAAGAACTGAAGTTTTCCCCCAAAAATAATCTTTACAGATTTATCTTTCAGTTTTAACATGCATTTATTATAGAAAATTTGAAAAATTCAACAAAGTATTAAGATTAAAATCATTTCTAATTCCTTCAGTCTGTAATATCATTGTTACCACTGGGGAGGGGGATTGACTTCCAGGTTTTATCTGAGTATGAAAAACATATTTGACAATATTTGGTTCTTACGTTGTCTCTTATCTTCAGTTTTATGTCATATTATATTGTAATCATTTTTCCATGCCACTCAATACTCTTCATGGTGTAAGGTCATATGATAACTAGTGGTTTCTCAATGTTTGTTATTTTGGTGAATCCTTTTGATTTTAAAACTACTTCTACAACAAACTCAAAAAATTATTTGAAACTCCCCTCATCTGAAAAACATATACCAAGCACTGAATGCATTCAAGATTTTTGCTCTGAATTAATGAGTCTAAAAAATTTTCATGATTTCTCTTATCCAAAACTTTAACTGGGAAAGTAAACGAATAATTGTTAAAACTGAAAAGGGGTCCAAGTATTGGATCTCTGTTTGAACCAATAGTGCAAAAGGCAGACACATGCCACAGTACTTACATTGTGTGTGTAAAATACTGTTTGGCTTTTAACTACTAGTGGAGTTTAGATAAATTCTGGGCCCTTTAGGCCTAGGAGCTGAATTAGGCCTTTGTTTTAATTTTATTCAGCTAGCCTTGGGACATTTTGTTTTTTAAGACACAGACACAGTGTCTGTTTCTTACCCCATCCTTCAAAGATATGAGAGAGAGAGATGCAAACGCACGCGCGCGCGCACACACACACACACACAGACGCGCAAACATTATTTGACAGAAGTATCCAGTGATGAGATTTGAGGGATGCTCTTACTTCCATGGCATTATTTGGGAAAGAAGCAGTAATTAGTCCCTTTGATGACAAATTTAGCACTAGAAGGAAGAAACAGGAACAAGCAGCAAAGTGAATATAGTGAGAAAGAAATAAGAGGCTTGCGGGGACACATGGAGATGTCCAACCTATCCAATACTGTACAAGGCACAGGCTGGGCAGATGTTAGTTTAGGGATAAAGGAGTCCTTAAGGAAGCAAGTTGGTCAAGAGAAGCAAGGTTCAGAAAAAAAAAAAAAGGTGGACAGTAGATATTAATTAGCCATAGGGGATAGAAGTCAAATGTGCTTTGATATCCTAGGAAATTTGGTTTTCTTAGGAGGAAGCGCATACGTCTAAGACTGAACAAGCAGTATTTAACTTTTATTGGGGATCTACTGTGGCTTATACACTTCACATATGTTAGCTAATTTCCTTCTTCACAACATAAATGCTATTTATTATTCTTATGCAGATGAGGATACTGGGAAATCTGAGTGATTAAGAAACTACTTCAAGATTACACAGCTAGTAAATGGTGAAAACAAGATGCAAAGATAAGTCTTTGTGCAAAAATTGTATGCCTTTTCTACGACACCAAGCTGAATTAAATTTCAGAAGTTAGTCTAATACTTTTAACCACATTTTAATTTCATAAAGCAAACTACTTTCAGCTAACACAAGAGAAAGATACATTACATGAAAGGAACAGTACAAAGGTGGGAAGACATTTAGAAAAGCAGTATCGTCTACGGCCATACCACCCTGAACACGCCCGATCCTGTCTGATCTTGGAAGTTAAGCAGAGTCGGGCCTGGTTAGTATTTGGATGGGAGAACAGCAAGAACGGCAATATCACTGAAAAAATTTAAACATAATTATAAATTATTTTCAGTAAAATAAGTGTCTAAAATTTCAACGCATTTCTCGAAGCAATCTGAAGAGCGCTTTTTTTTTTTTTCTTAATGAGAAACAAAGTTTTCATTATTTTCCTCTCAAAAGTGATTTGGTATCACTCAGTCATTAGAATAATTCATAAGGGCTTTCTTCCGCCTCAAAACTAACCAAACAGTGTATTTTAAATTTCAAAGTAATTTTGAAAGAAAGTATGAATTAAATGAACTTAAAAGTTTCAGGGTTATTTTACTTTAAGCAGTAGCATTCCCTTATAAGGTGAGAAATAGTACATTGTACCTTACACAGATGTATTTTCCATTAGTATATTCAAAGAGTCAATTACAAGAGTAACAGATGATGTTTTTCATTTTAGTTATATTTTTGAGGGATTTCTTTGTTTTGTTTAGGGTTTATTATTCAATGTCTACACAGAATTTTTTATTTTACTTTTTAAAAATGTTTTCCTGGCTGGGTATGGTGGTTCATATCTGTAACCCCAGCACACTGGGAGGCCGAGGTGGATCACAAGGTCAGGAGTTTGAGACGGCCTGGCCAATATGGTGAAATCCAGTCTCTACTAAAATTACAAAAATCAGGCGGGCACCTGCAGTCCCAGCTACTCCGAAGGCTGAGGCAGGAGAATCGCTTGAACCGGGAGGCCGAGGTTGCAGTGAGCTGAGATCAGACCACTGCACTCCAGCCTGGGTGAGAGAGAGAGACTCCCTTCTCAATAAATAAATAAAATAAAATAAAAATGTTTTCTTTAGGTCGGGCGCAGTGGCTTACACCTGTAATCCCAGCACTTTGGGAGGCTGAAGTGGGCGGATCACCTGAGGTCGGGAGACCATCTGACCAACATGGAGAAACCCCGTCTCTACTAAAAATACAAAATTAGCCAGGTGTGGTGGTGCACGCCTGTAATCCTAGCTACACGGTTGGCTAAGGCAGGAAAATCACTTAAACCTGGGAGGCGAAGGTTGTGGTGAGCCGAGATCGTGCCATATGCACTCCAGCCTGGGCAACAAGAGCGAAAACTCCGTCTCAAAAAAAAAAAAAAAAAGTTTTCTTTAAATGGTGAAACCCTACTTTAGAGTAATATAATCGAGATACATATAATAAGGAAAATACTAATTAATAAAGCTATACTATTGGTTTCCCAAAAAGCAATGTTTTTGAACATCATTGTAAATAGTGGATGCGTATTATGAAATCTCAACAGTTCTGAATTTTGAGTATGAAAAGTAACCACATTTGACCATCTTTTCAATGACTTTCACGTGCTATATGCTTTATGCTTTAGGGAAGAAAATGTTACGTCATATAATTCAATTTTACTTAATAAAGCATAATAAAATCTGAATTTAGAAAACAGAATAGGGATTTATTTGCAGTACTGAAGGTTAGCTGTCTTTACAATAAAATTGACTTAAACATTCAAATATTTGAACATCCTAGTTCCTTTAAATTAAGAATACTGAGTTAACTTAGAAATAATGAAATTTGGCCAGGCCCGGTGGCTCACGCCTGTAATCTCAGCACTTTGGGAGGTCGAGGCAGGCGAAATCACTTGAGGTCAGGAGTTTGAGACCAGCCTGGCCAACATGATGAAACGCCATCTCTATTTAAAATACAAACAGCTGCGCGTGGTGGTGCGCACCTGTAATCTCAGCTACTTACTTGGGCGGCTGAGATAGGAGAATTGCTTGAACCTGGGAGGCGGAGGTTGCAGTGAGCCGAAATCGCGCCACTGCACTCCAGCCCGGGCGACAGAGCAAGGCTCTGTCTCAAAACAAACTAACAAAACAGAATGAATGAATGAATGAAATTTACTCCCTTATATATAAATCCACTTCAAACTAGTAACTTACATATTGAACACCAATATACGTAATCAAACTTTCCGACAATGAGAACATCCTACACATCCACAGATACTTCCACGAATTGAGGCACAACGGAATAACATAAACCAAAAAGTCCAACAGGTGAATTGTCTGTCACATATAAATTGTAAATTCAGTTCAGTTGTTCATTCCCAATGTCTCAACAACAACAACAAATTTTTGTTTTTGATAAGAGTAATTCGTCAAAAAAGAGGCTGCCGCCTCCAAAAGCAAGCTCTATGTAACACCTGAGTCAAATAATGGTATGAAGTACCCAAGGCAGACCAATTTTTTTTTGTCAATATTTAATCTGAGGCTTTGGAAGTGGAAGAAATCTTAAAATAACCACTTAGTCTTGTTTCCAGCCTTCAAGCAGCTGAAATATAATCCCCAGAAACATAGACCCTCCCTCCAGGGAAACGTGTATGTGTGTATGTTTGTGTTTAAAGGCCTACAGCAGTCAGAGATAGGATCACTGCCGTTTGGGTATGTTAAAAAAAAAAAAATTCTACTAGAGAGGAAAGAATAACACAATTTTCTTCGTCACAGGAAGGTGGGCCTGGGGAAACCCAGCCACCTTCGAAGACGCTAAGTTATGGAAAGCAGCCAAAACTGGGATCTGGGTGAGGCGTCCCCATCGGTTCTATGGAAACGAGAGACGCGGGGGGCCTAGCGCCTTCCAAGCGAGGGACGTAGCTGCAGAGCTGCGCAAGCAGAAGCGGGGGAAGCGGCTCAGCCCAGTACTGCAGAGAGGCGCTCGGTGCCGGTCCCCGCCGCGGCAAGCGTCGCGGGGTCTGCAGTAGCAGCCCACCACACCAGTTCCAGCACCAAGCGCGAAGTCGGGAGAGCGGGAAAAAACAGCGGCTGGAGAAAGGGCGAGAGCCAGACACCGCCGCCGCTCACCCCAGCCGCAACCTTCCCAGCCTCAGAGCCGGAGGGCAGAAATTTAGGGGGTACAGATTGGGGAAGAAACATCCCCACAGAGACAGAATACACTGTGTCTTCCGAGCTGAGCCCCTTTACCTTCCCGGCCGAAGTGTGAGGGATGCTTTCCTCGGGTGGCAGCGGCGGCAAGAGCGACGACTGCCGCTGCAGCACTCAACTGCTTCACTAATCCGGGCTCTGGGAAATAATTTCCCGCCGCGCGCTAGGCAGCCCCGGAAGCGATAGTATCATTTCCGGGTGGTTGTCAGTGACGCTCTGGAGCCGTCGCCAGGGTGGTCATCGCTGTTGCCGGGCTTGAATCCGGCCAACGGGTCAGGCTCCCGCTAGATCACCACTGGAGGTGAAAGACTGGTAAGTGATTTTACTGGGTTGCCTCCTGGGCCTGATATTAATGGCTGGCCAGGGCTATCTGCAGCGTTTTGGCCAGCCCCAGAAGTGAGTGGGCGAGGGTTGAACCAGGAGTCCCCATCTAACCCCGTGGCGTTTGACACCCTGCGCAGCTGGAGAAGGCCCTGGGATCCCGGCTTACCGTCTTCTCCACTCGCAAAATCTGTCTCCGACTTGGAACTCGATCTCGAGTCCCCAAGTGTCCCTGGGCGAGGCCGAAGACACCGTGTATGGTGACTCGGCGTGATGCCGAGTCTCTCTGCCAATGATCAACGAGTGTCCTATATCCCATTGGCAGCGTTTGGCCACTCTCGATTCCTCAGTACTGTTTCCGTAGTTCTGGGTTGCCATGCCTGGGAGGCAGGCGGTTGGCTGAAGAAGACATCTTCTACAAACATTTGGAAATGAGATGGGGAGGTTCCTTCCTGCTTTAGAATTAATTGAAGGTTCCTCCTGCCATTTGAATTGGATGAGAAGAACGGTCTTTCTTTTCCTGGCTGAGACATGAGAGAACAAGTTTGTAATTTCATGCTTGGACGTTAGATGCATTTTTGGATGGCAGTGATCAGTAAGTAGGTGTGCTTTCAGAAAAAAATGCTTGCGCTCTGCTCTAGGCTTTGTCAATAATGAAGGATTCAGGAGAATTTTGGATGGCGGTCTGAGGTAGCCAGAATAGTTGTAAAAAGAAATTGCTTCCGACAAAGGGATAATGTGAGGAAAGGTGATCATTTAAGATTTGTAAGTTGTGATGTAGTGAACCTTGGCGACTTCTCTTAAGTAATGCAGTTTCTTAGGTAAGTAGTTTTCACTTGCCACCTTGTATTTAAAAAATTACCTCCCACCAACCCCCATAAAAGCAGCTGATTATTTTTTTAAAAAAACAGTTCCCAAAAGAGTTGTAGGTACTATTGCATTTTTCTTTATGGGCATGCTCCCCATACCCATAAAAACATTTTCTTTATGAGAGCATACTCATAAAGAAAAATGCAATATGTTTAATTCAAGGCCCCTGTTACATCAGGCCAGTGCCTTCTAACCTTTTGAAAATAATGCAACCATATTTAAGACAGCACATTGATTTTCTAACCTTGTTGGTTAATAATTCAACATACTTATAATCTCCTCCATTGATTCCAATTTTGACATTTTGTTGAATCTTGTGTGCTTTCTTTATTTCTCCAGTTGAAAGTATTAAAAATTATTTCAAGGAGATTATGTATTATTTCTGTACAGCAACTAGTTTTTAGAGGCCGTGCTTTATCTCTATAATTGCTCTTGAACATAGCCAATCATTAATACTTACCCCGAGTAGATACTATCTGCCAGGCACTTTACATTTATTCTTTTATTTAATGCTTAATAAAGAAAATCACAAAAATTGTGTTGTTTCTATTTTGCAACAGACTGAGACTCAAAGAGGTTGTGATTTTCCACAAATTATATAATTAAATAGCGCAATTAAAATTTGAATCCAGACTACCTGACTCTAAATTTTGGCTTTTTACTGTGCTCTATACCTTTATGAGTAAACATAACAGTATCATTTTCACTCGCAGGTGAATTTGGATAGATAGTATGTCACATTTAGAAATCAAGTGGATAGCAAAACTTGAGGATAAAGGGACTTACTGAATGTGTTCATCACCATAAGGTAAATTTTAACATGTGAATAATGCAGTTTCTTTACTGCCTTTATTCTTGGCCAGTTTTATTATCCTAATTCAAACAAATGCCTATACTATACATTGACATAACACTTGGGGCAAATACAGAAGATTTAGAGATCATCAGCATATTGGTGACTCTGAATCCAGAGTATCAGCTATCTCTTTAGGCAGCTTTTCACACACACATTTGTATACATGTATACTTGTATTTGTGTGTGTGTATAGGGAGAGAGAATGAGCAAATGAGCACAAATTTATAAAATTGAATTTTGTAATGATTTATAAGGAATTATTTATTATTAGCAAAACTGTTCTGTTTCACTCACATAACCCTCAGAACAGATAGGGATTATCACATAGTTTCTGGGAATATGCTTAATTAAACCTGCCCATCCCAATACCCTATTCTATATAGAGAAACAGAAGTAGCCTAATTGTCAGAGAATTTACAAAAATTTAGTTGAAATGACCAATACTAGACATGACATAGAACTTAATTTTAAAGAACATCCTGTTTTACAACTAAATAGGTATAGCTAGCCTCAAATACTAATGTGTATTTGATTATATTGCATTGACTCAAAGGCAGATCTCAGGGATATTTTGCTATCAAATTTCAGTTCTTATGAAGGTTGGGATTATGTCTGTTTTGTTCATCATCTCATACCCAGCATCTAGCACTGTGCCTGGCATGTAGTAGAAGCTCAATAAATAAGTCAGGAGCTGTGGCTTATGACTGTAATCCCAACACTTTGGGTGGCTAAGGCAAGAGGATTTGAATCCAGATCCTCTAAATTTTGGCCCTTTTTACTGTGTTCTATACTTAGATTACAGTAAACTATGATCATACTACTGCACTCTGGCCTGCACAACAGAGCAAGACCCTTTCTCTAAAAAATAAAAATAAACATTTATTGAATGAATGATTCCTTTTTAAAATGTTATTTATCAACTAGAAGTATTTGTACATTCCTTTTTAAAATGTTATTTATCCACTGAGAAGTATTTGTATGTTAATGCTTAATTATTGTTACTCACCTTGACCCTGAAATATAGTGTCCACTCCACACTCATTCATAAAAGGTAATGTGCTGTCCTACAAAGAAGACTGGACTGTGAGACAGGAGATGAGAGAATATCTAATATTTTTTTTCTGTGTTTATTCTCTACTACTTAGTATTAAATTACTTCTTACAGCACAATGGGTAAGTATTATTATCCTCCTTTTACAGATGAGAAAACTGAGGCAAAGATAAGCTTTGTAAATTGTCCTAGGTTACACATAGTCATTAAACACAGCTATGAGTTGAATGAAGGCCTCTGACCCCAAAAGCAATAATCTTAACTACTTTGCTACACTGCCTCCAGTTGAATTTTTAATCCTGGCTCAGCTGCTAAATGTGTGCAAAAGCAAATTTATTTCTCTGGGTATCATGTTTCTCATCTATAACATACAGGAGTTTGACAGATTAGATTATCTATAAGGTTCCTCTTACCTAAAAAATCCTCTGACTTTAGTTGACTCCCAAGTTTTATCTGAATATAGCAGTTCTAGTGTGCGAGAAAACCCTCATCAATTTTGATGTGTTTCATGTAAGCTTTTATATGTGTTCATACGTTCCACATTGGTAGACACACGATCATGTTTTTGCAATAGAAAGAACAGAGTTTTAAAAAAAATAGAGTTAAAAAAAATCACAGCTATGCTTCTTTTTTAACCAGCTATGACACTAATAAGTCACTGAACCTTTGTAAGCTTATGTTTTCATATGTTAAATGGATCCATAGGACTGCTATAAGGGTTGATTTGATATATAAAGCCTCAGACACATTGCCTGACACACAATTGCTATTAAATAAATATTGATTTTTTTTCTTGCTAAATCTTGTAAGGATAAAAGATTAGTGGATATAAAACTTCTTTATAAATTAGACAAAGGTGAATAGTCTTTTCACTTACAGTCTACTAGGAGAGAGAAAGTAATATACACAAATAATTCTTGTATGTGGGACAATTTACATACATAATTGAACACAAAACGTGATGGGAATGCAAAGGAAAGGAATTCTTTTTTTTCCAGGAGGGCAGATGAGAAAAGACCTCATGAAAAAGGTAATATTGAGTTTGTGCCTTATAGGATGGTAAGGATTTTGGCAGGGTAACAAAAGGGACAGATGTTCTAATGGAAGATGCAAAAGTGTCAAAAAAGAGAACCTAAGTCGCTTTGGACATGTAAAATGATTGAAGGCTGGTAATAAAGCTAAGGCAAAAAGCTGAGTTTAGGACAAATTGAAGATAACAGTGTGGGCAAGTTAGAGATGTTAGGCTTTTAACAATAAGCAATAATCTGTGTGTAACCATGATGGGGTGGCGGATGGAGTTGGCATTTGTTTTCTTTGTTATGGAAAAATGCCCATTTGTTAGAGAAATATTAAAGTATACAAATAACCCAAAAAGGAAACAGAAAGGAAGAGTTGCCCCTGATCCCACCACTCAGAACTTACGATTTTTCTCTGTATTATTACAGATTTGCATATATGTGCTTTTAAAATAAAAATGAAATAATACTATCCATATTGTCTTGTGACCTGCTTTTTTTCAGTGTGCTATACCAGGAGTTTTTTCATGTCAATAATTTTGCTTCTGTAAAATATTTAGGGCCTGCATGCTATTCAATTTTATGAATATGTTACAACTTTTAAACTGACTTCTTGCTGTTTTTTTTTTTCAACATTGCTCCATACAAGGTAAATTTGTTTTTTGTTTTTTGATTTTTTTAGTAAGTGCAGGTGGCCGGGCGTGGTGGCTCACACCTGTAATCCCAGCATTTTGAGAGGCCAAGGCGAGCTGATTGCCTGAGCTCAGGAGTTTGAGCAACACGGTGAAACGCGTCTCTACTAAAATACAAAAAATTAGCGAAGCATGACAGTGAGCACCTGTAGTCCCAGCGACTCCAGAGCCTGAGGCAGGAGAATTGCTTGAACCCAGGAGACAGAAGTTGCAGTGAGCTGAGATCACACCACTGCACTCCAGCCTGGGTGACAGAGTAAGAGATTCTCTCTCAAAAAAATAGAGAGGACAGGTCAAACTTTAGTGCATCCCTTGAAATACATACATCCCATGTAAAAAGTTTTAACAAATACAAAAGCTTAAAACAAGACAATGTCATTTTGACTAATTAGGCGATGTGGTATGTAAACAACTATTCAGAGAGGACCAGAGGTTGAGCTTAAACTCATGAACATGTAATGATAGCCTCGAAGAAGTTACTTAAATTCTCTGAGCCACAATTTCTTCATCTGTAAAGTGGTAATGCTATCAACTTTATGGATTTACTAGGATTAAATGTAACTGTGTGAAAGTACACAGGCATCTGAAAAATTTTGTTAGAGGTCTCTAGTTTTGTTTTGTTTTTAATAAACTCACTGTTTTAAAATAAGATCTGTGGCTCCAACTGTCAAGTCAAACAGACTTGGATTCGAATCCCAACTCTGTCACTCGTTGGGATTAATGGGAATAATTTTTATTCCCATTGGGAATAATAATTATTATTTATAATAATATAATAATTATTATTCCCAATGGGAATAATATATATAATATATAATATATATAATGTATAATAATAATATTATTCCCATTGGGAATAATTATTCCCAATTAAAATGGGAATAATGATGTCTTCATAGGCCTTTTGTGAAGATTAAGTAAAATAATGCATGCATAGAGTTTAACATAGTGCCTGGTATAGTAAGCACTTTATTTGTTCAAATTCCCCTAGAAGCAGATGCCAAAAGGAGATTAGATGTATAAGATGTCTATTGGGGAAACTGCTTGAGAAGAATAAAGGAGAGGGAGCAAAAGTAGGAAGTGCCTTCCTAAAAAGAAAAGAAGAAAAGAAAAAAGAAGAGTTGAGTAAGAATATTAAAGCGCTTCATTGTTCTAAGAAAGCTTCAACTAGACCAGTGCAGAGTCCAAAAGCCAAAGTCAAATATTAGAGGAATCCTGGCCGGGCACGGTGGCTCACGCCTATAATCCCAGCACTTTGGGAGGCGAGGCGTGTGGATCATGAGGTCAAGAGATCGAGACCATCCTATTCAACAAGGTGAAACCCCGTCTCTACTTAAAATACAAAAATCAGCTGGGCATGGTGGCGCACGCCTGTAGCCCCAGCTACTCGGGAGGCTGAGGCAGGAGAATTGCTTGAACCCAGGAGGCGGAGGTTGCAGTGAGCCGAGATCGCATCATTGCACTCCAGCCTGGGTAACAAGAGCGAAACTCCGTCTCAAAAAAAAAAAAAAAAAAGAGGAATCCCATGTTGCCACGGTATTCAATGTTAGATATTATTAAAAATGATCAACAGTTGTCATATGCTAAAACTTAAAAATACATTTGAAAATTTCAAATCCTGAATTTTACTGCCTGTCCCACCCGCTCCTGCCCTCAAGAAAAGTACAATCCCTACTGCCAGACATTGACATTAACATTTGAGTCATATGTTCTTACACTATCTTCTTTTATAATACAGTTTTGTTAACTGTAACAGGAATCAAAACATCTGTTCCAAATAACAGTTTAGAAATGCAAATATTAGCTAAGCAGCTGATTTTTGGCATTAGGTGGTTAAACACAGACTGTTGTCTAAATTTCTAAATTCAGGTAGCCAATAAATATAATGTAAATCTTTTTCTTTTTTCTGAGGCGGTCTCACTTTGTCACTCACCTGGAGTACAATGGTAGAATCACAGCTCACTGCAGCCTTGAATTCCTGGGCCCAAGCGAACCTGCCACCTCAGCCTCCCAAGTAGCTGGGGCTATAGGTGTACACCACTATGTAAAAAAAAAAAATTAATTTTTTTTGTCGAGACAGGGTCTCACTGTGTTGCCCAACCTGGTCTCGAACTCCTGTACTCAAGCAATCCTCCTGCGTTTGTTGGTCTCTCAAAGTACTGGGATTACAGGCATGAGGCACCATGCCTGATCTCATGCCTATAATCCCAGCACTTTGGAATCCATGGTTAGCATATTAACCTAAAACTTGAATGTCTATTTGCCTCTTTACCAAAGATACCTCTGTAGCCACAAAGGTAAAAATATAGTTTTACAGGATCCTTCCCACCAGCCCCCATCACTTTTCTGTTGTTTTTAGTAAGTAAATGTAGAGATCCATCATTTCAGTGCTTTTCAAATGGCAGGTTATAAGCTATCAATTTGGTGAGTCGTAGCCTGTATTTTTGTTTCAGATACATGTGGTTTCAGGATTGGGGATTAAAAAAAGTATTTGTTACTGGGAAACACAGCTGAATTTGAAAACAACTTATTTAGATTAACTATCATACACGAGGAAATGAAGATTAGACAGGTGATCTAACATAATGAATAACTCAGGAAACATGTGACTTGAACCAGAAGCTAAGTCTTAAGAATCTAAATTTAGGGCTTTTTCTTTTAATCATGCTTCCCGGAAAAGGCTTCTTGTTTGCTCTACTCAGTAGGGCATACAGTTATTCCAGTTGGGTTATATGATAGTGCTATTCTGTTATTTGTTAAGATTTGTTTTTGTTATATAACAAATAACTTTTGTTATTTGTTTGCTAAGATTTACTCAAAAGATCTCTTCCCTGACTCTAACCATGGGATATTAGGGAGAGTGTACAGCTGCAGTTGTTTCTAGCAGCCAACAGTCATGCCACATCACCAGTTTACTGTCCGTTTTCCTTCCAGGAAGCATAGCTAATTCAACACTTTAAGTTTAGAGTTTAAACTGAGCCATGATTTTTGAAGAGCATTCTACTGGTGAGGTCTGAATTTTTGGTAATATAGATGAATAGTTTCTGCTTCATTTTGTCAAGACATTGCTTTTTCTATTTTCTTTTTTATTGTTTTTGGAGAAGGAGTCTCACTCTGTCACCCAGGCTAGAGTGCAGTGATGCAATCTTGGCTCACTGCAACCTCTGCCTCCCAGGTTCAAGCAATTCTCCTGTCTCAGCCTCCCAAGTAGCTGGGACTACAGGCATACACCACCACACCTGGCTAATTTATTTTGTGTTTTATTAGAGACGGGGTTTCACCGTGTTGCCCAGGCTGGTCTCCAGCTCTGAGCTCAGTCAATCTGCCCCCATTGGCCTCCCAAAGTGCTAGGATTACAGGTCTGAGCCACTGTGCCCGGCCCTATGTCCTGACATTTCTTTTTTTTCTGAGACAGTCTCACTGTCTCACCCAGGCTGGAAGGCTGGAGTGCAGAGGTATGATCTCGGCTCACTGAAACCTCCACCTCCCAGGTTCAAGCGATTCTCCTGTCTCAGCCTCCCGAGTAGCTGGGATTACAGGAATGTGCCAGCATGCCCAGCTAATGTTTATATTTTTAGTAGAGATGGGGTCTAGACATGTTGGCCAGGCTGGTCTCAAACTCCTAACCTCAGGTGATCTACTCACCTTGGCCTCCCAAAGTGCTGGGATCACAGGCATGAGCCATCGCACCCTGTCGTCATGACGTTTCTCTCATCTTTCTTGACTTTTCAAACTTCACCTCATCAAATATTTTTCACTTTAAAAATGCAAGTTTTGTGTATAATCACATAACAATGTATTCCTTTAAATTTTTTCAGATATATCATTCTTTCCTTCTCTAACATATATTCATGGTAGCCATCAGAAATGCTCATGGGCAGTTTAGTTCTTCCAAGGTGATCCTCTGCTGTTAAGAGCTTTCAATGGGAAGGAATTTAGGAGTAGGGCTGGGGACCTCTAGGCTCTGTTGCTATGTTGCTTTCTTTTTTTTTCTTTTTTGAGACAGAGACTGATTCTGTCGCCCAGGCTGGAGTGCAGTCGTCCAATCTTAGCTGACTGCAACCTCTGCATCCTAGGTTTAGATTCTCCTGTTTGAGCCTCCCACTCCTGCCTCAACCTCCCATAGACTTTGTTTCTATGTTGCTTTCTGTACTCTGGTATCTTTTAGCGCTGCCAGTACTTATTCTTTTGATTAACTTTACTTGGTCATTATCTTTCTAGGGCTTCTCATTTGTCCAACTCAGCGGATCTCAAGCTTTTGGTCTCAAGAGTCCTTTATAGTCTTAAAAATTACTGAGGACTTCAGAGAGTTTATATTTATGATTTATATCTACTTACATTTTTTGTATTATAGATTAAAATGAAATTTTTTGAAAATATTTAATTAAATATACCACTACATATTAACATAAACAGCTTTAAAAAAAACCTGTATTTTCCAAAACAAAAATTTTAGTGAAAGAGTGGTATAGTTTTATATTTTGCAAAGTCTCTTCAATGTCTGGCTTAGTAAAAGAAAGCTGAATTTCAGATCTGCTTCTGCATTCAGCCTTTAGTGATATGTTGTTTTTGTTGAAGTAATAAGTGAAATCCAACCTTACACATGTATATAGTTGGAAGAAAGGAGCTATATTGTTCACACCTGTAATTCCAGCACTTTGGAAGGCTGAGGCAGGTGGATCATGAGGTCAGGAGATCGAGACCATCCTGGCCAACATGGTGAAACTCCATCTCTACTAAATACAAAAAAAGAAAAAAACTAGCCGGGCTTAGTGGCACACACCTGTAGTCTCAGCTACTCGGGAGGCTGAGGCATGAGAATGGCTTGAACCTGGGCGGCAGAAGTGGCATTGAGCCAAGATCATACCACTGCACTCTAGCCTGTCAACAGAGCAAGACTCCATCTCATAAAAAAAACTTTCTGATCGCCGCCCCCAAAAAAGAAAGGAGCTATTTAAATGGCCTTTTCAGATTATTGTGAATATTCTTTGATCACCAAAATTTAACAAGTAGAATTTTATTAAAATTTAGTTGCAATGTAAAATCTGATATCATATCAGTTTGCTTTTGGTACTTTATTACTTTAAAATCTCTTGGTCTATTTCATACTTTGAATAAATCTTTTATAAATACATGATTCTGTTACATAATGTACCAGCCTTTTGGAAAATATTGATTCATTGAGGTATGCTGATTTTCCAAATCTTAATAGATTTCATTATGCAACTTTAAAAATTCCCGTTTGTTAATAACACCAGTAGTCCCATCAGGAGAATCTTGTAGTATTGGAAAACTGTCCATCTGACATTATATGTATTTTCCCAAATCCTGAGTTTTGCTTGGAAAGCTCAAATTTTATCATTGGCAACAAATACTGTCTGATGTTTTCATTGATGTTACAGCCCGATTAGATTAATTTTGAGAAAATATGTAGTGTACACAAAGGTTAGTAGAAGTATTAATAGCAATTTTTGGCCAGGTATAGTGGCTCAGGCCTATAATCCCAGCACTCTGGGAGGCAGAGGTAGGTAGATCACTTGAGGTCAAGAGTTTAAGACCAGCCTGGCCAACATGGTGAAACCTCATCTCTACTAAAAAAAAAAAAAAATATATATATATATATATAAAAAAAATACAAAAATTAGCCAGGCATTTTGGCATGCACAGGTAGTCCCAGCTACTTGGGAGGCTGGGGCATGAGAATCGCTTGAACTTGGGAGGTAGAGGTTGCAATGAGCCAAGATTGTGACACTACACTCCTTCTGGGCAACAGAGTGAGACTCTTTCTCAATAAATAAATAAATAAAAACAAAAGTAGTGCTACAAATTTCCCTCTTAACACTGCCTTAGCTGTGTCCCAGGGTTCCTGTACACTATATCTTAGTTCTCATTAATTTCAAAAAACTTCTTGATTTCTGCCTTTATTATTTACCCAAAACTCATTCAGGAGCATATTTTTCAATTTCCATGTAATTGTATGATTTTGAGTGAATTTTTTTTTTTTTTTTTTTTGAGATGGAGTCTTACTCTGTCACCCAAGCTGGAGTGCAGTGGTATAATCTCAACTCACTGCAACTTCTGCCCTCTGGGTTCAAGTGATTCTCCTGCCTTAGTCTCCTGATTGGCTGGGGTTACAGGCGCCTGCTGCCATGCCCAGCTAGTTTTTGTATTTTTAGTAGAGACGGGGTTTCACCATGTTGGCCAGGCTGGTCTGGAACTCCTGACCTCAGGTTATCTACCCACCTTAGCCTCCAAAAGTGCTGGGATTACAGGCATGAGCCACCACAAGCGAATTTTTTAGTCTTGAGTTCTAATTTGATTATGCTGTGGTTTGAGAAACTGTTACAGTTCCAGTTTTTTTGTGTTTGCTGAGGAGTATTTTACTTCTGATTATGTGATCAATTTTAGAGTATGTGTCATGTGGCAATGAGAAGAATGTATATTCTGTTGTTTTTAAATGGAGAGTTCTGTAGATATCTATCAGATTTATTTGAACCAGAGCCGAGTTCAGACCCTGAATATCTTTGTTAATTTTCTGTCTTGATCATCTATCTAACATTGTCAGTGGGGTATTAAAGTCTCCCACTATTAATTGTGTAGGAGTCTAAGTCTCTTTGAAGGTCTCTAAGAATTTGCTTTATGAATCTGGGTGCACCTTTGTTGGGTGCATATATATTTAGGGATAGTTGGGTGCATATATATTTAGGGTGCATATATATTTATATTTAGCTCTTCTTACTGAATTGAACCCTTTACCATTATGTAATGTCCTTCTTTGTCTTTTTTAAAAGTCTTTGTTGGTTTAATTGTCTCCTTTGTCAGAAACTAGGATTGTAACCCCTGTTTTTTCCTGTTTTCCATTTGCTTGGTAAATTTTTCTCTATCCCTTTATTTTGACCCTATGTGTATCATCACATGTGAGATGAATCTCTTGCAGACAGCATACAATTTGGTCTTGGTTCTTTATTCAGCTTGCCACTCTGGGTCTTTTCATCAGGGAATTTAGCCCATTTACATTTAAAGTTGATATTGTTATATGTGAATTTAATCCTGTTATCTTGATGCTAGCTGGTTATTTTGCATACTTTTTATGTGGTTGTTTCATAGTGTCATTGGTCTGTGTATATCAGTATGTTTTTATAGTGTCTGGTAGTGTTTTTTCCTTTTTACATTTAGTGCTTCCTTCAGGAAGCCTTGTAAGGCAGGTCTGGTGGTAACAAATTTCATCAGCATTTGCTTGTCTGAAAAGGATCTTATTTCTCCCTCACTTATGAAACTTTGTTTGGCCATATACAAAATTCTGGGTGGAATTGCTTTTCTTTAAGAATGCTAAATATTGGCCCCCAATATCTTCTGGCTTGCAGGGTTTCTTCTGAGAAGTTCACTGATAAGCCTCAATGGCTTCCCTTTGTAAGTGACCTTTCTCTCATGCTGCCTATATTACTGCATTCTCACTCTGCTGTAAGGACATACCCTATGCCAGGTGTGGTGGCTCACACCTGTAATCCCAGCACTTTGAGAAGCCGAGGTGGGTGGATCATGAGGTCAAAAGTTCAAGACCAGCCTGGCCAAGATGATGAAATCCTGTCTTTACTAAAAATACAAAAATTAGCTGGGCACAGTGGCAGGCACCTGTAATCCCAGCTACTTGGGAGGTTGAGGCAGGAAAATCATTTGAACCCAGGTGGCAGAGGTTTCAGTGAGCCAAGATTGCACCACTGCACTCCAGCCTGGGCAACAGAGGACATACCTGAGACTGGGTAATTTATAAAAGAAAGAGGTTTAATTGACTCACAGTTCCTCAGGAAACTTACACTCATGGTGGAAGGGGAAGCAAACACATCCTTCTTTACAAGGCAGCAGGAGAGAAGAATGAGAGCCAAGCAAAGAGGGAAGCCCCTTATAAAACCATCAGATCTCCTGAGAACTCACTCACTATCATGACAACAGCATGAGGGTAAGCACTCCCTTGATTCAATTACCCTCCAGAGGGTTCCTCCCACAACACGTTGGGATTATGAGAACTACTATTCAAGATGAGATTTGGATTGAGATTTGGATGGGGACACAGCCAAACTATATCACTGCCCTTAACTATTTTTCTTCTATTTCCACATTGGAGAATCTGATGATTGTGTGTCTTGGGGCTGATCTTCTCATGAAATATCTTACTGGGGTTCTCTGCATTTCCTGAATTTGAATGTTGCCCTGTCTAGCAAGGTTGTGGAAGTTCTCATGGATGATATCCTGAAATATGTTTTCAAAATTGGTCCCATTCTCCTCAGTTCTTTCAGGTACACCAATCAATCATAGATTTAATCTTTTACATAACCCGATATTTCCTGGAAATTTTGTTCATTCCTTTTTATTCTCTTTTCTCTATTCTTGTCTGCCTGTCTTCTTTCAAAAAGACAGTTTTCAAGCTCTGAGATTCTTTCCTCCTCTTGGACTGTTCTGCTGTTAATACTTGCGATTGCATTATGAAATTCTTGTATTGTGTTTTTCAGCTCTATCTGGTCAGTTATATCATCTATCCTGGATATTTTGTCAGCTCCTGCAATGTTTTATTGTGATTCTTAGCTTCCTTGCATTGAGTTAGGACATGCTTCTTTAGTTTGGTGGTTTGTTTGGATCCATATTCTGAGGTCTACTTCTGTTATTGCAGCCATATCAGCCTCAGCCCCTTTCCAGAATCTTGCAGGAAAGGTGATGTGGTCATTTGAAGGAGAGAATGCACTCTGGTCTCTTTGAGTTTTCAGCATTCTTGCACTGATTCTCACCTTTGTGGGCTTTACCTTTAATCTTTGAGGTTTCTGATCTTTGGATGGGGTTTTGGGGTTTTTTTTGTTTTCTTTTTTAACAGTCTGCCCACTTTTCCATAAGGCTGTTGCAGTTTGCTGGGCATCTGCTCCAGTTCCTAGTCACCTCAGATTTTCCAGTGTCTGGAGGTATCATCAGTGAAGGCTATGAAATAGCAAAGATGGCAGCCTGCTCTTACCACTGGAAGCTTTGTCCCAGTGGGGTACAGACTTGTTGCTGGCCCAAAAGTACACGTAGGAGATAATTGGAGACCCCAGTTAGGAGATCTCATCCAGCCAAAAGGAACAGGATTGTGAGGACCTTGCTTGAAGAAGCAAGGCTTCTTTAGTAGAGCAGCCATGCTGTGTTGGGGTACTCTTTTCACTCCCCAACAGGTTGGGCTTTCCAAAACCTAGAGGCTGGAACAGCTAAGTTGCTGGAATGGCTAAGTTGCTGGAATGGCTAAGTTGCTGAAACAGCAAAGATAGTGGCCCACCCCTCCCTCTAGGAACTCTTTCCTAGGAAGTTTTCAAACCTTGTGAGCTAGAGAATGTCAGTGGGAGTAGCTGGAGGTCCCCCGTTGGAAAGTCCAACCCACTGAGGAGGAAGAGATTGGGGATCCACTTAAGGAAGAAATCTGGTCATGCTTTTGTAGAGTAACTATGCTGTGCTGGGGTACTGCTTCCACCCCCTGGTGGTTTGGACTCTCCTAAGCCCACAGACTGGAATGGCTGAGTTGTCCAAGCAACCTCAAGTATTCCTTTATAGCAATGCAAACAGACTAACATAGAGAGATAAGCAAATCAATGATTCAGAGAGCACAGGGTGACCAGTGCCCTAACAGAGGCATAATCAAGTTATGGTTGTAGTACTAAATATACATGGTAGAGGGAAAGAGACATAATCCTTCTCTTTATGTGTTTTCAGTTTAGTGAGAGAGATGACAAAAATAATTATAAAATATAAAGTGCTTTTAAGGAAATATCCCCACTGATGGGGCAGGGAAGAAACGTTTATAATTCTGTCAGTTGTGTATGAGAGTTTCCATTTCTCTACATCTTCCCCATCACTGGCTATTTCTGTCTTTTGATTATAGACATTCTAGTAAGTTGTGAAGTGGCAGTACTTCCCAAATTAATCTAGAGATTTAATGCAATTCCTATAAAAACCAGCTGATATCTGATGTGGTCTCAATTTGCATTTCTCTAATGATGTTAAACAGTATTTCATGTACTTACTGGCTATTTGTATATCTTCCTTGGAGAAATATATTTTCAAATTCTTGGCCATTTTTAAATTGAGTTATTTATCTTTGTATTGTTGAGTTGTACTAGTTCCCCCTATTTTGGGGCGACAACTCATGGCACTATTGATCATAATTTAGAGTTTCAGAATAAACTTGATAAAACAGAAATCAGATTACATTCCTCTAAGCTCCAAAACCTCTGTGGCATTCCATTGCATTCTGCGGTCTTATTGGGGTAGGGAATGCTGTAAAGATTTTGTACTTGTTCTTTATGTGTTCTAGGATACATGATTTGCATACATTTCTCCCATTCTGTAGGTTGTCTTTTCACTTTATTGGTGATCTTTGAAACACAGCAGTTTTGAATTTTAATGCAGTCCAATTTATCAGTTTTTTTTCTTTTGTTGATTCTGCTTTTGGTATTACATCTAAGAAACTATTGCCTACTCCTGTATCAAGAAGATTTCCACCTATAAAAAAATTCTGGGAATTTTTCTGTTTTAGTTCTTATATTTAAGTTTTTGATCAATTTTGAGTTAATTTTTTTGGTATCCTATGAGGAAAGAGTCCAAACATAATTCTTTGTATGTTGATAGTTAGTGTCTCAGAAACACTTTTTGAGAAGACTAATATTTTCCCCATTACCTTTTCATGGAACCTTCATCAAAAATCAGTTGAAATACAAGAAACTCAACACCAAAAAACCCAAATAATCAAATTTTAAAATAGGCACAGGATCTGAATAGGCATTTCTCAAAAGAAGTCATACAAGTGCCCAGTAAGTATATGAAAACGTGCTCAACATCACTAGTCATCAGGGAAATGCAAATCAAAATCACAGTGAAGTATCATCTCACCCCAGTTAGAATGGCTATTATTAAAAAGACAAAAAATACCAAATGCTATCAAGAATGCACAGAAAAAGGAAATCTTACATACTGTTGGTGGAAATGTAAATTAGTACAATCATGATAGAAAACAATATTCAGCTTTCTAAAAAAAAAAACTGAAAATAGAACTATAATATGATCCAGCTGTCCCACTAATGAGTATTCATCTAAAGGAAAGGAAATCAGTATATTGATGAAATATCTTCAGCCCCATATTTATTGCAGCACTAGTCACAACAGCAAAGATAAAAAATCAACCTAAATGTCTATCAGCAAATGAATGGATAAAGAAAATGGGGTATACAGTCATGTGCCACATAGTGACATTTTGGTCAACTAAAGACCACAAATATGATAGTGGTCCCCTATGATTATAATGGATCTGAAAATTTTCTGTTGCCCAGTGATGTCATAACTATCATAAGTGTAATGCATTACTTATGTTTGTGATAATGCTAGCATAAACCTACCAGTTTTATAAAAATAAACATAATTATGTACCGTGCATATAATGCATAATAGTTGATAATGATAATAAATGACTATGTTACTGGTTTATGTATTTACTATATATTTCATTATTATTTTAGCATATTCTTCTTCTACTGATAAGAAAAATACATTTAATTGTAAAACAACTTCAAGCAAGTCCTTCAGGTGATCTTCCAGAAAAAAGCATTGTTATAGGGTATTCCCAAAAAAAAACAATTGTTAATACTGCTTCATGCTTATTATTGCCCATGAAGCACAAAGTCCTTCCAGGGAGACAAAATGTAGATGTGGAAGTCTGTGATACTGGTCATCCTGACCCTGTGTGGGCCTAGGCTAATGTGTGTGTTTGTTTTTTTATTTTTTAACGAAATAATTTAAAACATTTTAAAAAGTCTTAAAATATTTTTAAAAACTTACAGAATAAGGCTATAAAGGTAAATATTTTGTATAGTGTGTTTTATGCTGTGTTATTACACGAAAGTGAAAAATAATTTTAAGTTTATAAAGTAAAAAATTACAGTAAGCTAAGATTATTATTGACAAAAGAAAAATACTTTTTACAAATATAGTATAACCTAAGTGTATAGTGTTTACATAGTCTACAGTAGTGTGTAGTAATGTCCTAGGCCTTCACATTCACTCACCATTTGCTGACTCATCCAGAGCAATTTCTAGTCCCGTAAGCTACATGTATAATAACTGCCCTATACTGGTGTACCATTTTTCTTTGTCTTTTGTATTATATTTTACTGTACATTTCTATGTTTAGATACACAAATACCACTGTGTTGCAATTGCCTGCAATATTTAGTACAGTCACATGCTGTACCAGTTTGTAGCCCAGGAGCTATAAGCAATACCATGTAACTATACCATCTAGGTTAAGTATACTATATGTTGTTCACACAATGAAAAAATCGCCTAATGATGCACTTCTCAGAATATATCACCATCTTTAAGTGACACATGACTATATACAGAATGGGATGTGTTTGTCTTGGATATCAGGGTAATTCTGTCATCATAGAATGCATTGGAAAGGTTTCTTTCTTTCGTTTCCTGAAATAGCTATTAATTTCTTTCTAAACATTTTTATGCATCATATGTAATATTGTGTTTTTTCTTTCATTCACTAAAATATATTTTCTAATATTGCTGTCACTTTTTGTGATGCATCGATTACTTAGAAATGTGTTCTTTAACTTCCAAATATTGTGGGTGTTCTAGATTTCTTTCTGCTATTGATTTCTAATTTAATTTAGTTGTGCTCATAAAACATATGTCTTATGATTTTATTGTTTTAAAATTTATTGAGACTTGTTTATGACCTAGGTACATGGTCTATTTTGGAGAATGTTCTTGATGTTTGCAAAAAAAAAATGTGTTTTCTCAGCCAGCATCATACTGAATGGGCAAAAGCTGGGAGCATTCCCTTTAAAAACTGGGACAAGAAAAGGATGCCCTCTTGCACCACTCCTATTCAACATAGTATTGGAAATCCTGGCCAGAGCAATAAGGCAAGATAAAGAAAGAAATGGCATCCAAATAGGAGGAGAGGAAGTCTTACTATCCCTGTTTGCAGATGACATGGTTTTATATGTAGAAAACCACGTAGTCTCAGCCCAAAAGCTCCTTTAGAGGATTAAAAAAAAAAAAAAACTTCAGCAAATTTTCAGGATACAAAATCAACATATAAAAATTGCTAGCATTCCTATACACTGACAACAACCAAGCATGGAACACAATCCCACTTGCAATTGCCACAAAAAGAATAAAATACCTAGGAAAACAGCTAAACAGGGAGATGAAAGATCTCTACAATGACAATTACAAAACACTGATGAAAGAAATCAGAGATGACACAAACAAATGGAAAAATATTCCATGCTCATGGATTGATAGACTCAGTATCATTAAAATGGACATACTGCCCAAAGCAATTTACAGATTCAGTGCTATTCCTATCAAACTACCAATGACATTCTTCAGAGACTAGAAAGAAACTATTTTAAAATTTATATGGAACAAAATGAGCCCAAATAGCCAAGGCAATCCTTAGCAGAAAGAACAATGCCAGAGGCATCACATTACCCAATTTTTAACTACTACTGGGCTATAGTAACCAGAACACCATGTTACAATATAAAAACAGACACACAGACCAATGGAAAAGGATAGAGAGCCCAGAAATACGGCCACATACCTACAATCATCTGATCTTTGTCAAAGTTAACAAAAATAATGGGGAAATAATCCTTTTCAATAAATGGTGCTGGAATAACTGGCTAGCCATATGCAGAAGGTTGAAGCTGGACCCCTTACTTATATGATATACAAAAATCGACTAACATGGATTAAAGACTTAAATGTAAAACCCAAAACTATAAGTCCCTGGAAGACAACCTAGGAAATACAGTTCTGGTCATAGAAACTAGCAAAGATTTCATGACAAAGACACCAAAAGCAATTGCAAAAAAAAAGCAAAGATTAACAAATAGTACCAAATTAAACAAGAGCTTCTGCACAGCAAAAGAAACCACAAACAGAGTAAAAAGATAACCTACAGAGTGGGAGAAAATATTTGCAAACTATACATCTGACAATAAAGTCCAGGCTGAGGCGGTCTGATATGAAGATGCGGAACATGTTGGGAACTGGAGCAAAGATAACTCTTGTTATACTTTAACAAAGAGACTGGTGACACTTTGACCCTGCCCTAGAGATTTGTGGCACTTTGAACTTGAGCTAGATGATTTAGTGCACCTAGTGGAAGAAATTTCTAGGCAGCAAAGCATTTAGGATGTAACCTGGATTCTCTTAAAAGCATTCAGCTTTATACATTCACAAAGAGATGGTTTGGAATTGAAACTTATTTTTAAAAGGGAAGCAGAGCATAGAAGTTTGGAAACTGCAGTTAGATGATGTGATAGAAAAGAAAAACCCATCTTCTGAGGAGAAATTCAAGCAACTGCAGAAATTTGCATAAGTAATAAGAGGCCTGATGTTAATTGACAAGATAATGGGGAAAATGTTTTCAGGGCACATTAAAAGTCTTCACATCAGCTCCTCCCATCACAAGCTGGGAAGCCTAGGAGGAAAAAATGGTTTTGTGGGCTCGGCCCAGGGCCTTGCTCCTGTGTGCAGTTTTGGGACTTGGTGCCCTGTGTACCACCTGTGACTTAAAGGGACCAATGTACAGCTCAGGCCATTGCTTCAAAGTGTGTAAGCTTCAAGCCATGGCAGCTGACACATGGTGTTGGGCCTGTGGTTGTACAAAAATAAAGAATTAAGCTTTGAGAACCTCTGCCTAGAATTCAGAGGATGTATGGAAATGCATGGATGTCCAGGCAGATGTGTGCTGCAGGGGTGGAGCCCTATAGAGAACCTCTGCTAGGGCAGTGCAGAAGGGAAATGTGGAGTGGGAGCTCCCCACAGAGTCTCCACTGGGTCACTGCCAAGTGGAATGTGAGAAGAGAGCCACCATGCTCGAGACCCCAGCATGGTAGATCCACCAACAGCTTGCACCTTGCACCTGGAAAAGCTACAGACACTCAATGCCAGCCTGTGAAAGCAGCCAGAAGGGGGACTATACCCTGAAAAGCTGCAGGGGCAGAGTTGCCCAAGGCTGTGGGAGCCCACCTCTTACATCAGCATGTCTGGGGTGTGAGACATGAAGTCAAAGAAGATTATTTTGGAGCGTTAAGATTTGACTTCTCTGCTGGTTTTTGGACATTTTGGAGCCTGTAGCCCCTTTGTTTGGGCCAATTTCTCCCATTTGTAATGTGTGTATTTACTTAATGCCTGTACCCCTACTGTATCTAGGAAGTAATTAACTTGCTTTTGATTTTACATAGGCAGAAGGGACTTACCCTATCTCAGATGAAACTTTGGACTGTGGATTTTTTAGGTATTGCTGAAATGAGTTAAGATTTTGGGGGACTGTTGTGAGGCTTGATTCGTTTTGAAATGTGAGTACCCAAGATTTGGGAGGGGCTGGGGCAGAATGATATGGCTTGGCTGTGTCCCACCCAAATCTCATCTTGAATTACAGCTGCCATAATTTCCACATGTCATGGGAGGGACCCAGTGGGAGGTAACTGAATCAAGGGGATGAGTCTTTCTCATGCTGTTCTCTTGATAGTGAGTAAGTCTCATGAGATGTGATGTTTTTATAAATGGGAGTTCCTTGGCACAAGCTCTGTTGCCTACTGCTGTGTAACACATGTCTTTGCTCCTCCTTCACCTCTTCAGCTTCTGCCATGGTAGTGAGGCCTCCCCAGCCATGTGGAACTGTGAGTCCATTAAACCTATTTTTCTTTATAAATTATCCAGTCTCTGGTATTTCTTCAGAGCAGTGTGAAAATGGACTAATACAGTCTCTAATGTGAAAAACCATTTTTTTCTTCAAATGTCAAGTAGTCCTTGGCTATGCATTCATATTAGAAAAATGAAAATATAAAACTACATAGAAATTATTTGGATAACACTGATTTTACTGGTATACTTTGCTTTAGAGTGAACAGATGGGGAATGATCAGTATGCTAAAGTTAGCTAAAGACCAGAATGAAGCAGGCTTTTTTGCGGGGGTACCCATGCCAGTGCTTACTTTCATAGTTTTGTAGACAGTTAATTTATGTCTTGAAGCACATCACTTCTTTCATTTATTTCCCTTTACCCACAGTCAGATCTTTAATTAAAGACAAAAAAAATTACAAAGTAATAGCTTGCACAAAAAGGTAGGGAAGGGAGATTCAGTATTTCTTGAGCAAAGCTTCAATGGATTGTGTTTTTTAGCATCACTTTTTACTCCACACTCTGCCATGAATATCAGGTCATTCTTTTAATTGCAGCCCTCTTTGCACACATTTTAGAGTTTAGCTTTTTCTATTCTATTTCTTCTGTGAATGCTGTTTCATCTGTCTTGCCTTTTATAAATTTGTGGTAATGACTCACTGTCTCCATTTTTGTGGGTTTATATTTTTCCTCTCCGTAATATAACTTCATTATCTTTTTAAGTGATATCTGGGGACAGAGGGAAAATGTATGCTGCTTGAGCTTCCTAACCAAAAATTTTAATAACATAATTTTAAACTGTTTTAATGTAAGGTTTACTTGCTTTTTAGTCCATTTTCTTCTCCTTTTAAACATTTTCTACATTGCTTTCCTTTTTCATAATTGCTATTTATAGTAGATTATGGAAATGTTTTTAAAGAAACTGTTTTTATTAGTATGGTTATTATTATTTTAGTTACTACTTCTTTCTCTTTATTTATGCATTCCTTCATCCCACCATCACACACATTTGCCTTTCCTTAAATAACCAGAGTTACCAACATTGACAGTGTGTAGAATATTAAGTATAATTGTTTCCTTTGTCAAACTAATTGACTGAAAGCTATGAAGAAGCAGTACTTGCTCTAAAGCAGGCTGACATTGTCATCAAGCAAACAATTTCAGTTATGTATTGATTTTACAAGAAACCTTGTGATTTCAGGTATGGAGTATAGGTGATGTGCTTTATCTCAGTAATGGCTTCCTTGCATTGGCATCCTCACCTTAGTTCTTAGATGGAACTGAACCATTTTCCTCATTATAATGCCATTTTTTCCTTTTGTTTTTCAGTTATTTCTCAGGGTGGCAAAGTTGTCCATGAGAGTTTATATCTGTTTCTGATTAAATATCAACGGAATTTGGGTTGGGATAATGGATGTTAGTAATATTTAAGGACTTGTATACTAGACACCATAGAAAGACAGGCAATATGAGGACAATTAGTAAATGCTGTAAGAAACCATTGGAGGCTGGGAGCAGTGGCTCATACTTGTAATCCCAGCATTTGCGAGGCTGAGGCAGGCTGATCATTTGAGGTCAGGAGTTCGAGACCAGCCTGGCCAACACTGAAAAACCCCATCTCTACTAAAAATGCAAAAATTAGCTGGGCGTAGTGGCACATGCCTATAGTCCCAGCTACTCTACTATGGAGACTGAGGCAGGAGAATCACTTGAACTTGGGAGGCAGAGGTTGCATTGAGCCGAGATCGCACCACTGCACTCCAGCCTGGTGACAGAGTGAGACTCTGTCTAAAAAAAAAAAAGAAAAGAAAAGAAAGAAACCATTGGAGTCTACCTCATATCCATTTCCTAGGCAATGTAACGTAACCGGGAGATCATTTTGGCTGATCATAGATAACAAAATAGCCTTTTTTTATTATTATCATTATTTAATGCATTTACTGTTTGACTTTTTTTCCTTTTCTATAGTAAGACAAGATAAAGAAATAAAAAGTATAGATTTTGGATATAAAGAAATAAAGCCCATTATTTGTACATGATGTAAAACTACAGAAAAAAATAGTTTATCAGATATCCTGGATGAACCTATCAACCTACCAAAATTATACACATAATACATATATAAACAAAAAAGGGAAAACTTTTCTGCAAAGAGATATGATATTCAAAACATGGAGTGCCTAGAAATAAATACAACATATCAAGAGATGTACAAAACTCCTATGGGAGGCTGGGCACGGTGGCTCATGCCTGTAATCCTGTAATACCAACGCCTTGAGAGGCCAAGGTGGGTGGATCACCTGAGGTCGGGAGTTTGAGGCCAGCCTGGCCAACATGGTGAAACCCCATCTCTTAAAAAAAAAAAAAAAAAAAAAATCCTATGGGGAAAATAATAGAGCATTATTTTGTAATATGAAGACCTCAATAAGTAAAATTATATACATTACACATGACTTGGAAAACTCAATGCTATACACTTGCCCAATTTTGATAGAGATTCAAAGTAATATCTGTCAAATTCCTAACTGTCTTTGTTTTGGTGAGGAGGGGCAAACACTTGACAAAAGATTCTGAAATTATATAAAAAGGCAAACTATCAATAGCCAAGAATAACAATAGTATAGTTTGGTGCAGGAAAAGACAACTATATTGGTGAAAGCTTATTAGTGAAAGTGTAGTGCATGGATCCACAGCATTAGTGGCATTACCTGAGACCTTATTAGAAATGCAAAATCTCAGGCCCCAGCACCAAATCAACTTAATCAGAACCCATTTGTAACAAGATTGCCAGGAATCTATTTTAACAGGATCACCCAGAAGAGTGAGGAAAAAATGGTTTTAATAAATAATCTAGAGTAAATAGTAACTAAACAGGAAAAAAAGACATTTGGATTAAATAGCATTGCTTGTTTTATATGGTGCAACCTCACGTTACTTTCTTCATGATACATTTCTTTAGGAATGATCAATTTTCAGTGAAAATAGAAGGGATGTTTTAAATATGCATTCTCCAAGGTGCCTCTATTACCTGTGTGGCTATAATCTATGGACCATCTTGTTAATAAGCTTTTCTTAGGTACCTAATCTTCAGGATGTCTTTGTGTATTCCCAGCATCTCTTCTTCTTGACTCAAGTCCATGTGTCATGATTTAATGATAGTACTGTCACTAGCAATCTAGGCAACTAATGTGAATATGCCATCCATCCCATTGTGGCAGTGATAAAGCTTTGTCCAATTATTTTACAGGTACATTTTACATACTTTGGAAAAAAACTTTGCTGAAGATAGTAAAGAAGAGATAGTTCTTCTGCTGACAACTTGTGAGGAAATAATTTTCTGCCTCCTCAGGATTAGAAGATCTGTTTATTCTTAGTGTCTTCTGAAATAAAATTAGGTAAGAAATGTTTTTCTTCATATTTTGAATAATTTGTACTGTGCCTACTCAGTTTCCTTGAAAGCTTCTAGAATTCTATTCCTTTGACCTCTGAGAGAATACAGTTAGCATTCTTCTTTAGGAAGTTAGTGGGCCAGACAGCTGTCAGCTTTATGATTTACCTGATCTCCAGTGTTAGGGAAAGCACAATTCAATTTTTAACGAAGTCTTCTACACAACACTGCAGCAGGGCCACCAGCATTTCTCTTTATGTTTCTTTCTTTGAAATTCCCCATTCTATGCAAACAGTATACTTTTATTTTTAAATTCTTTGTGTGAGATGAAACCACCACTAACTGACTTTACTTGTCTTTAGTTCAAAATCAATGAATTGAACGAAATAATTCGTATTTCTGTTACCTTTTCTCATTTCTAGAAAATAAAATACCACTGCTTGTTTAACTTGTGACTTGTCTAAACACATTGAAAGCATTGACTATAAGGCATAACACTCAGACTCTGAAGGGGAACTGTGACAAGTTCAGTCAAAAGGGAAAAGAGGAATAATTTATAAAAGGCGCTGCAGATAATGATGCCAGCCAGTTATTTTAAAATGCATCCATCTCACCTTTTAATGAATTAGATTTGTCAACAGCAAATGTTTTATGCACTACTTCTAATAAAAGTGGCATGCTAGGAATGCAGTGCTTTGAGGTTGGCTTCTTCAAAGCTTTACAGTATCTTCAATTCAAAGATTTTTTAAATAATAGATATTGAAAAGTATATTTAAATAATATTAAGGTTGTGACACAAACACCAAATGACAAAATTCAGGAGTTTCAAAGCAGAGGCTGGTATGCTATCACGATTTCACATTAGAACTGTTTCTTAAATTAGTAGTATAACAGACTGATTTGGGTATTGTATGTCAGTTTAACTTTAAATTCTCTGATTGTTTTGGTTGGTGTCACAACCTTAATGTCAACTTTTCAAATAGGTTTCTACATTTCCTTTGGTTCGAGGTCATTAAAAAATGCATGTGATAAATCTAAGAGGCATAAATAGGTCATACAGAAATGGAATTCCTTGTTCCTCTGGAGGTGAGAGACTGCTAATTTATAAATGGAAAACAGTTAGCTTAGGCATTTTCAGTAAATTTTTGGTTTTCAGTATTTGATTAAGAAAAATGTAAACCCAAATAACAAGACATGATATTGGTATAATTCTCTTCAAATTCTATTCCTCTTGTACCTCTAATCCTAATGATTTGATCTTGTTGGTGTTATCACCTCTGTATATTTTTTCACTAAAAGCACAAGTTTAATTTCATTTTGTGAATCCTTATTTGATATAATTGAGTACAGGTAAGCCCTGCCTTGCAAACTTACACCTGGCAGTCCTTTTAATAAAGTATCATTATGCAGAGTTTTTGGTAAAATCTTATTATTTTAAAGTAACACTTGTCATAGAAAGTAAAATGAAAGTAAAATCTTACGTGTTGTGCATTTTTTAAAAAATCTAGTATCACAGCAGACAAATGAGCAGTCAGGAACACCAATCTGTAGGGAAAGAGAAAGGAGAGAGAGGAAAGAATAATCCACTCACCCAGATCCCTCCCTTTTTCTTGATTCTTATCTGTCATGATTTGACAGAGCAGGTCTGTATTGCCTATGTTGAATATAGTTTTAATTTAGAAAAATAATGTAATAGAATTTGTACTACAATTGTTTTTTTAATCACCTATGTTGAAAAAATAAAAGATAAAAGGATAGGCAAATTATCTATTGACCTTTATTTGCTGACTCTTAAAGATACCTACCAACCAAAAACACTTTCTTGCTCTCATCTTCTTTTTGATTAAAATACCTGGCTCTGGTTTTAATCAATGACTGGGTAAACATTAGTCTTTCTTTTCTAATGTACTCTATTCCTTCTATGTCTTTATTTTTCAACCAGTGTTGAAATAAATTTCCTACAGTTTTCATTTGGGAAGTTACTATGAAATTTTATCTTCATTTGTGGTCCTAACTCTGCTTTTCCTATGTATTGGCTTCTTTGATATATCATTATTGTTAAATCACCACATTTTTGATAAATAATATTCTTTTAAGCCTCAGTTCTCAAAGGCAAGAAGTAATTGTGCGACATTATATTATAGTTTGAATATGTGTATAGTTGTCTGTGAAGGCATTGATTAAATCCTCTGAATTCATTAAAAGTATAGCAGTGTTCTTCCTTGAACAAATATTTAAAACCATTATTTAAAATATTTAAAATAATTGTTATTGTTGATCTTAATAGTAGTACTGACATATATTTCATTAAATAAAAATTTTAAACTATTAATGGCTTTTTCGAAATTCAGAGGAAGGTATTCAAATAAATGAACTCAGTGTGTACCTGCAATATAGAAAAGTTTTCTGGCAAAGAAACAAAATATGCTCTTTAAATAGCATAGACCAAGCCAGCTTTATGCAAATTCATTTAGAGCACCTTCAGATTTATGTATTTAATAAAGCTGGGTAGTGATTCTAACTTATGTATTTAATGTCCTTCATTGTACAGTGATGTTCTTTTGACTGCCTGGAAAAGAATGATGACATTTTATTTAGTGTTTCTGCTAGATCAGTCAGTTCTATAAATGGCTTTCTAATGGGATACAATATATGCTTTTAATATTTTTCAATAATACTAGGAGATAACACTTATTGAGTTCTTTCTATGTGCTAGAGACTGTTCTATGTACTATCTGTGGATTATTCCATGTAATCCTGATAACAACCCTTTAATGATCTCACTCTTTCACAGATGTAGTAGAGGCATATAAGGAGAAGGTTATACAACTAGTAAGCAATGGATCTGGGATTGAAACATAAGCAGTGTGACTCCAGAGTTTGAACTCTGAACTTTTGCGACTCAAAGTATGATCTTCAGGCCAGCAGTGTCACCATCACCCAGGAACAAATGCAGAATCTCAGAGCTGCTGAAAATCTGCATTTTTAACAATGCACTTAGGTGATTGGCACATGAAAAATTGAGAAGCACAGCTGTAAACCACTATACTATTCTTGCCTTGAATTCAGAACTAAGCATCTTTTAAAACACATTTTTATTTTTCTGTATGATGCTGAATTCCTATTTGATGCTAATTTTGGAATTCCTGTCATATTTCAAGTGCATTATAATGAAATCTAATAACCAAACATAAGCAGGGATGCAAGGTAGTCCCAATTTATCTTAAAATCAGTTGTATAAAGAGCAGAAAAAAGAAAATCTTGAAACATAAACAGAAAGCATTTATATAGAGGCAAGTAATTCTTCCAACATTTAAGACTCTTAAAATCATAGTGTAGCCTACTGTCTTTTGAGTATAGATTCTGGAGACAGGCTGCTTGGATTTGAATCTCACCTCCTATTTCTAGCTGTGGGATCTCAGGAAAGTTATGTAATTCTATACCTAAGCATCCTTATCTGGGAAATGAGGTCTAAAGCCACAGTCTACAGAGTTGTTGTAAGGATTAAATTAGTTAATGCATGTAAAGGATTTACAAGGAAACCTCTAATAAGATAAGTGAATAAATATTAACCACTGTTGTTCTTAGCTATTATTTCCATCTTTGAATTGAATAGATGCACATCTCATATTTCTTGGCTATCTATTGGCAAGAAGTTGACAAATACTTTTTGTTAGCAGAGCTCACCACATAAAGGGATGTCTTTGCTGTTAGAGTCCAAACCACAAACTTCAGTTTTTGTATTTTCTGAAAACTGTCTTCCTGTGGCACTTTTTCTGTTCATGAGTTCTGCTAAATGTCACTCGATTATGATACTTAACCAGTTAAATTTAGTGAAATTAGTTCAAAGTCAAAATGGAATGAATTAACAGTATGTTGTAATTTTAAATAAACGTGCTTCTAAGCTAAATAAAAATAATGAGTACGTGAGTCCATTTGGCCATCCTCTTTACATAAGTAATACAGAAAAATTAGATAAAGAATATTTGTTTAAAGGCTGAATGCTCTCAAATCTAGTTTGTTTCCTTCGGGATGAACATAATTCTGAAATGATCACGATAGTCTTTAGGGGAATAATGGTTTGGTGTATAAGTAGTCACTTAACAACTTTTCAGAAATATATCTATATGTGAAGTGAGTTTGCATGTTCTTGGAAAGTACCACTTTGAAAGTTGATTTATAAAAGGTATTGAGATAAAAATGCTTAGTTAAAAGGATGCCCTGAGAAACTTTTCAATTGCCAAAGAGAGTTTAGTTCACTAGGTCTGGGATGGGGCCCAGGTATCTAAATTTTTAACAAGTGTCCTGGTATTTTGGCTTAAATTAGTTTTGGACTACACTTTGAGATACACTGCAGTAAAGGGTAAAGACATGTATTGAAATAAGCTTTTGTTGACTTCACAGTTATTTTTGCAATGTTGTCCTCTTTGATACTGTTTTGTTCAGCCTATGACCCGACTTTATCTTCTTTGTCTCTTTTCCTACCCTCTGTTAGTAGCTCCCAACCCTTCATTTTCTGCTTTTTTCTTTTTTACCTTTTCTTAAAAAATATCTCCTGGATTTTTCAGTCATACCTTTACAGATGGTTCTATAAAATGATCATAAATGGCTCTTTTTAATCTAAAAATCTCTAAGCCAAACTACAGATGCTGAAATCAACTTGAAAGCTATAGGCAGCATTAAAAAGAAAAAAAGAAAAAAAAATGAATAGAAAATATAAGAGCAAGTATTAAAAATAAGTAATGATTTGTGAAGCTTTAATTTAAGATATGTCTATATACATGTGTTAAATTGCTGTGCATCTTTTTTTTTTTTTTTTTTTTATTCCTGAGACGGAGTCTCCTCTGTTGCCCAGGCTGGAGTGCAGTGGCGCAATCTCAGCTCACTGCAACCTCCGCCTCCCTGGTTCAAGCAATTGTCCTGCCCCAGCCTCCCGAGTAACTAGGATTATAGGCGTGAGCCACCATACCTGGCTAATTTTTTTGTATTTTTAGTAGAGACGGGGTTTCACCATGCTGGCCAAGCTGGTCTCAAACTCCTGGCCCTGTGATCTGCCCACCTCGGCCTCCCAAAGTACTGGGATTACAGGCATGAGCCACCACACCTGGGGCCCGCTGTGCATCTTTTAAATAAGTGGGTCATTGTTCAACAAATTCAACAGCTTTTTTTTTTTTAAGAAGAGTTGAGTTTTTTCTTTTAATTATAACTAAAATCTTGGTCATCTCATTTATTAGCTCTGCACCTTACGTATTTAAGGAGGTTAGTAGAAAACTATTATAATTTATAAACGTAAAGTCCCATTATTGAGTAAATAGATTCTTACATGAGTAGATGTGAATGAAGCAGCGCTCACTATAAGTTAATTTAATTTTATTAATACATGTGTATTAGTCCATTTTCTGTTGCTCATTACAGAATACCCAAAACTGGACAATTATAAAGAAAAGGAATTTATTTCTTGCAGTTTTGGAAACTGAGAAATCCAAAGTCAAGAGGTCACATTTGGTGAGAGCCTTCTTGTTTGTGGGGCCTCTCTACAGAGTCCAGAGGTGATGCAGGTTATCACATGGTGAGGGGGCTGAGCATACTTGTTCAAGTCTCTCTTTCTCTTCTTATAAAGCCACCAGTCCCACACCTATTAATCTATTAACCCATTAATCTAGTAATCCATAATTCATGTATGGATTACTCCATTCTTGAGGGCTCTGCTCTCATGACCCAATCACCTCTTAAAGGCCTCACCTCCCAATACTGCCTCATTCAGGATTAAATTTTAGCATCAGTGTTAGAAGGGACAAACATTCAAACCACAGCAATATGATACACTGCTATAAATGCTAATTCTCTTATTTACCCTAGTGTTTAATTGTATATATGTTAAGGTTTTTTTAAAGATTAAAAATAATACTTTATTATGATTGACTACATCTTAGTCTCATGAACTACAGTGTGACATTTTGAGCACTGTTCTTTCTCATGCATTACTGTCACATATCACCTCCCTCTGTATGCTGAACATTTCCACTTGTATGGCCTACTCAAAATCATTATGTCTAACACTAATTTGCTATGACTTCTTACCACTGTTTTCCTCCTAAATTTTAAAAATCTATTCATAAGCTACCATTCTGTCATTCAGATTAAACATCAAGAATTTTCTTTGTAATAATTTATCCCTTACTGCATACACTGCCTTATAGCCTCATCTTTATACCCTGGTTTATCCTGGGGCCCTGGTCTACAGAAATCCATATGGGCAAACATAGTAGTCACCCACTCCTCAGCCAAAGGCTGGCATGTGTATGTAATGTATGGTTTCTAAGGCTGCCTTTAACAAGACCATAAAAGCCTTCCATATCAAATCTGCATTGTGTGGACAATGTCCACCTCTTTATTTTAGTCACTACTGTCATAATCGGTGTTCTTCCACACTGATTTTTATTGCTCAGGGAGAACCACACTTTGGCTTTTACCATTGCTAATTTCTAATAATGTAAACCATAAGCTTTTTGCCTCTTAGCATGACTTTATAATTTTCACGTGTCTTATTTAGTTTCTCTGGTGTATTGGGCCTAAAGCCCAAGCTTGTTTGTGCCTGAACATGTAACAGTGGCCTGGTTTTCTCTCAACTGTAATTGTCTGCCTCACTCAGTGGCCCCAAGCCATCTATCATATCCTGGAAAGTCATTTCAGAACTATTGGTTTTTTTTTTTTTTCCTCATGCCACATCCTCTTCCTATTTATCATCTCCTTCATATGTACTAATAAACCGTCTTCCTAATTGATCTTCTTCTGTCTGTTCTCTCACCCCACACCAAGCCATCTTAACACCTTATTTTATAAATATTTGTAAAACACTAGTCATGCACTGCCTTAGTTAAAAACCATTTATGACTCTCCATTATGTACAGGATAAAGTCCAAATATTTTCCTCCTGGAGGACAAAAAAAGGCCTTAAAATATCTGGCCATAGCATACCTCTTCAATTTTATCTTTCACTATTTTCATCCGTGAATTTTCTGCTCTCATTCTCCAAAACAGTTCTATTTATGCTCCAGGGATGTTGTTATCACTTTGATTACAAGGGCCCCCAGTTGATGGTAGTCCATGAAACTGGAGCATGTAGCATGAATGGGGTTTAGGAGTGGGATTCCAGTACATAGAAATGTCAAGATGAGAACTAGAGCTAGGTACAGTAGCTTATACTTGTAATTCTAGCTATTTGTGAGGCTGAGGCAGAAGAATTGCTTGAGTTTAAGAAGTTCAAGGCTGCAGTGAGTTTATACTCACATCACTGTACTCCAGTCTGGGTGAAAAAGCAAGACCTTGTCTCCAAAAAAAAAAACAAAAAAACAAAAATTATTTAAAAAGAGGAAGACCTAATTACATACTGGCTATAATCAAGTTACTAAGAGATGAGGTTGTGGAACAGGAAGGAGCTAAGCAGACTGACTCATTATCTATTTCTCAAGTTAATGTCTGGTTGAGGCTTCTTATGTCCTTCCTTTTTTTTTATTTCCCCCCTTCGAGACAGAGTCTCGCACTGTGGCCCGGGCTGGAGTGCAATGGCATGATCTCGGCTCACTACAACCTCCACCTCCTGGGTTCACACAACATCCTGCCTCAGACTCCTGAGTAGCTGGGATTACAGGTGCACACTGCCACACCCAGCTAATTTTTTTGTATTTTTAGCAGAGATAGGGTTTCACTGTGTTGGCCAGACTGGTCTCAAACTCCTGATCTCGTGATCCATCCTCGGCCTCCGAAAGTGCTGAGATTATAGGTGTGAGCCACCGCACCCAGCAGTCCTTTCTTTACTAGTTGTGGATCATTCCCCAAGTTGGCGAGGGCTTGAACCCCATTATAGTGGGGGATTAAATGTCTCCAATTGTGGGGCGTGTGAAGCTATGGATTTTGGAAGATCACTGGCTCCCACCTTTAGGAAATCCTTTACCTTCCTTTTTCTTGGGGCTTGCCTTTCCTATCTCCATCTGCCCATAGGGAGCTCCCTGCTATAGGACTCCTACATCATTTGATACTTGTATCACTCAGTTGATACACCATTAGCTAATGCCTTGTATTTATGAGAAATAAGCTCTGATTTTTTTTTTTTGTCATGCTCAAATTCCTATCTAAGGGGTCTAGGGAGTCGTGCCCTACAAACCATAAATTCTCATCAGATGGGTTTTATTTAACTCTATATATCCTGACTCACTTTCCAATCTGACTCTGGATAACATTATGAGAAAAGGAAGAAAAGCGAAATATTTTACCTACAACATGTTTCTCTGCCATATCTTGAAATGGCCCTGCAAAGCCTTCCTTTGTGGGGGAATATCTGCATCTGTAAAGAATCTCTGTTAACATAGCTAGATATTTTTCTTCCAGGCCCTCCCAATCCTGAAGAGATTAACTAAAAATCTAGTACCTTTTAAAGATCTGAATAGGAAACACTTGTGTCTGTTGTCTCTAACGCCAGCCACTATTGTCTCTAGGCAGCCACTGTAACACTTCAAAAGAGGTAGGGCATGGTGGCTCATGCCTGTAATCCCAGCACTTTGCGAGGTCAGCGAATCACTTGAGACCAGCCTGGGCAACATGGTGAAACCCCATCTCTCCTCAAAATACAAAAAATTAGCCGGGTGTGGTGGCACACACCTGTAGTCCCAACTACCAGGGAGGCTGAGGCAGGAGAATTGCTTGAACCTGGGAGGTGGAGGCTGCAGTGAGCTGAGATCGCACGACTCTACTCCAGCCTGGGTGACAGCGAGACTCCCTCTCAAACAAAAGACTTCAAAAGAACCTTGGTCTCCACAATCTTTTATCTTAACCTGAACATTTCCTTTCTATCAATCTCAAGCCTTTAGACGAACTCAACCAGTTGTCACCAGAAAATGTTTGAACTTATCTATAGCCTGGAACAACTCCCCCCACCCCTGCCACCCCCGCTTTGAGTTGTCCCACCTTTCTGAACCAAACCAATGTATTTCTTAAATATATTTGATTGATGTCTCATTTCTCCTTAAAATATATGAAACCAAGCTATACCCTGACCACCTTAGGATCATGTTCTCAGGACCTCCTGAGAGCTGTGTCATGGGCCATGGTCACTAGTATTTGGCTCAGAAAAAATTTCTTCAAATATTTTACAGAGTTTGACTCTTTTCATCAACATTTATTATATTCTTACTTGTTTTTTACTTCTCAGGTGTCAAAGGTGAGACACACTCATTATAATAAGTTCAGACAAAAAACAAGGTATTAAAATTCCCTTTATGCTGTCCCTTTTTAATTCCACCACCCACAAATAAGCACTACTAATAGTTCAGTGTGTATTCTTTACTATATTATGGGGCAGGTTGTTTTTTTCAAAAATATTATCCTGCATTATGCTGTATATATGGTTCTACAATTTGTTTTTTTTGAGATGGAGTCTTGCTCTGTAGCAGTTGCACCATCTCACTCAGGCTCCCGATAGCTGGGACTAAAGACGCATACCACCACACCCAGCTAATTTTTGTATTTTTAGTAGAGACAGGGTTTCACCATGTTGGCCAGGATGGTCTTGATCTCTTGACCTCATGATCCACCCACCTTGGCCTCCCTAAGTGCTAATTTTACAGGTGTGAACCATCACACCCAGCCTAGTTCTATAATTTTTTAGATGAAATAATATAATATTCTGGAAATCTTTCCATGTCATGCCATAGAAAGGTAGATTATAATTTTTAATGAATCTCAGATTTTTCATTTTTGAATGAAGTATTATTTAACAGCTATAGAAAAATAAACCAGAATAGGTTTTGATAGACCTATACTTTGTACTTTTAAATTGTGACATGGTCTCATATGTGAGACGCCAGTGTAATGAATGAAGCTCACACTTCAACATGTGATAAAATTGTCAAAAACCCATTTTTCTTTTTTAGATCCTTTCCAGAAGGATTATAAGCTAAAACATCTTTTTCAAGAACAGCCTGAAGTATGCTTATTGATAAAGTGAATACACTCAGACATGAGGAGTTAGGTACAGCTAACTCCTTCAGGTTGGGTGATGGTGGTAGCAGCAGTACTTAGTGCTGCCGACCCTGCTGGCCACTTGCTGTACCTGTGCTCTGTGTACAGCAGGGTACAGCAAGCACCCTGCTGTGTATTGCACATTTCCCAGTTTTATTTAGTTTTGCCATAGAGTGAATATAGTACAAAGTTGGCTTTTTGTGCGGTTTTTTTTTTAAGAGATGGAGTCTCACTATGTTGCCCGGGCTGGAATGCAATGGCTTTTCACAAGCATGATACTAGCACACTACCGACTTGAACTCTTGCTCAAGTCTGCTCCCACCTCAGTCTCATAGTAGCTGGAACTACAGGCACATGTCATTGTTCTTGGCCACTAAAAATGTTTCATCATGTATCATATGGTATAAAACTACAACTACTTATTTATTTTATTACTGGATAATGCATTTTTATTTTGTAATAACCTTTTTTGGCAACAGTGATAACAAAACAAAATATCAGTGTACATTTATCAAACAATACTGAATTACCTTGATTTGCTGGAAATAATTAATGTGTAGCTCATATAAAATGCTGTTGACATTTACCATCCATGATAACTCTGTAATGGTATCACTGACCACATGAAAACAAGACTTAAATCTGTGAAAAAGGCATCAACATCTATTGCATCGTCTTATTTTAAGACCATATCTAGGCCGGGCGTGGTGGCTCACTCCTGTAATCCAAGCACTTTGGAGGCCAAGGTGGGTGGATCACCTGAGGTCGGGAGTTCAAGACCAGCCTGACCAACATGGTGACGTCTTTAAAAAAAAAAAAAAAGACCATATCTAAAAATACTACCTTTTAATACTTAGCTGCGGAAGGTACATTTGTACACCACTCTGTCAAGCACGACTTTTCATTTAGACCAAGTGACTGCTCTGAATTAGTTTCTTTCATTTTTAGTTTCAAGTTTTCTTGTGCATGTATTAAAAGTGAAAATAGCTGTTAATGTATTCACTCCATTAGAAGAACTGCAATCACTAAATGATGCCAGTTTTACATCAGTATCATTGGGTACTTCTAACTGTAGAAAATCAATTAATTCCAATAATAATGGTTCAAGTTCTTATCTAATTCATTAAATCGAAGTAAAGCATTTGAAAGTTCATTCTATTGAGGTTGAAACACTATTGTAAATTAAGTCACAAACTGCAACATCAATGACAAAATTATTTTATTTTGGTACCATTAAAAATATATTGTTGTGGAACACAGCATGTAAATGCTTTCTTTTAGCAAATTTAGAACCTATGGGGAAAACTATACTTGAAATATGTTGTAATGTACACAATAATTCATAATTACATCCCAAAAGTCTGCAATAGTCTACCAATCCAAATGGAAGATGTAGTTCTCAAGTACAAATATGAATATACATATATAAGGTAAAAAGCCTATAAATGTTCATGATTAGACTGAAGTTGAATAAAACAAAAGTAACTAAGTATGACACTATGCACTTTTTCTTTGAATTTTAGAAATGTCTGAGACGTTGAAGAATTACTTTATAGATCAACTTAAGTGTCCCATCATGGTATTAAACATTTTTGTGAAAATATCCTCTAACTTCTGGCTGCAGTTTCTTCAGAATCCATTAGAAATATTTAATCAAAGCAGTCAAGAAATGGAGGGCAAAATATTCAGCCTATGTTAAACTTTTAAGGAATTGCAATTATTGAAAACAAAACTTGCAAATGGGAAGATATTTAAATGTATCCCCATGAAATCAAAGGAAGAATTGAACAAATTAAATGATAAGCACTCAAATTGCATGCAAGATTTAATTGTGAAATTCCCCAATTATGCTTTGAAATACCCAAGACTTATGGTGAAAATCATTTGATAGAGATGAAATTTTCTATTGGATACTTTTTGTTTGTTTGTTTTTGTTTTTTGAGAACAGAGTCTCACTTTGTCACCCAGGCTAGAGTGCAGTGGTGAAATCTTGGCTCACTGCAACCTCCACCTCCTGGGTTCAAGTGATTCTCCTGCCTCAACCTCCCAAGTACCTAGGATTACAGGTGCCTGCCACCACTCCTGGCCAGTTGTAATTTTTAGTAGAGACAAGGTTTCACCACGTTGATCAGGCTGATCTTAAACTCCTGACCTCAGGTGATCTACGTGCCTTGGCCTCCCAAAGTGCTGGGATTACAGGCATAAGCCACTGTGCCCAGCCTGGATACATTTACATTCTGGTCCAGAATGATGTTAAACTGAGAAAGGTTATGATTTTGCAGCACTTAAATTTAGCAAACCATTGAGAATAATCATTAACATTTATTTGATGAATTTTGTCTTTTTCAATTTTTGGTCAAAGAAATGCAATCCACATGGAGGCAAAAAAAAAAAAAAAAAAATAGTACCTGTGAAAATATTTAAGCTAAAACATTTATGTATTTCATTACTAAAAATTGAAATTGAGAATGTACTTCATCCAGCAAAATTTGCTCTGAACTTAATAAATTTGCCAGGTAGTTTATTACCTGAGAGAGAGCATTTTCTCAATTAAAAATATTGTAATCTATATAGAAGAGTCTATTACTGGTGTCAACAATTTAAAATTTGTTAACTATAAAATGCAACTTGTAAAAATATAAAAAGAATACAATCATATTTTTAAAATGCATTTGTCAAGAAATATTTGTGGATGACAGATATACACAAGAAACTCATTAAAGTATGCAACAATATATCAAGAATCATCTATTTATTTTTCAAGCAATATAAAGACTTTTTACTTTTGAAAGCAAAGATATAAATTTACTTTACTTTTTTTGAAAGAATGTTTTTTTAAAAACTTTTTCACTGTAATTAGTTTATAGGTCAATAATTACAATAAAACTACTTGATTGCTTAGTAATGTATGTTTCAAAAATTATATCATTTTAATAATTTTTGTTACCTGCTTTATAACCTCAAAAAAGTCCTGATTTGGATGATAATTTATATGGGCATTTTATGTAAATATGCCTCATTCCCTCCTTCTTGTATATCTTGAAATATAAGAAATATATTTTAAAAGTCTATTTTTTATATATTTTTAAATATATTTTATTTATTAAAAATTATATTTCTTGAAATACAAGAAATATATTAAAAAACCTTCTTGTATTTCTTGCTACATATATTTCTTGTATTTCAAGTCATTATTCTAAAATGAACACACCACCTCAGTGTCAATCGGCAGATTAATGGATAAAGAAAATTTGGAATATATACATAATGGAATACTATTCAGCCTTAAAAAAGGAAATTCTGTCATTTGCAACAATATGGATCAACCTGGAGGACATTATACTAAGTGAAATAAGTGAGGAACAGAAGATAGATATGGCATGTTCTCACTTATATATAGAATCTAAAAAAATTCAACTCATAGAAGCAGACAGTAGAATGATGGTTACAAGAACCTGGAGAGTGGAGAGAATGGAGAGATGTGGGTCAAAGGGTAAAGTTTCATTTAGGCAGGAAGAATAAATGATAAGTATTTAAGGTGAAGGATATGTTAATTGGCTTGATCCAGATTTTCCACACAGTGTACGTAGATCATAAAATCACTTTGTAGCATTTATCAATTTAATTTGTCAAATAAAAATAATTTTAAAAATAAAATAAAATGAACACACCATTTGCCCACTACAAATTACTTTCTTCTGATTTTTCTCTTAAGAGTCTAACTTTATTCCCAGTCATTTACAGTTAAAATCTTACAGCCGGGTGTGGTGACTCATGCCTGTAATCCCAGCAGTTTGGGAGGCTGAGGCGGGTGGATCACTTGAGGTCAGGAGTTTGAGACCAGCCTGGAAACCCCATCTCTACTCAAAATACAAAAATTAGCCAGGTGTGGTAGCCAGTGCCTGTAATCCCAGCTACTCAGGAGGCTGAGGCAAGAGAATTGCTTGAACCTGGGAGGCAGAGGTTGCAATAAGCTGAGATTGTACCACTGCACTCCAGCCTGGGCGACAAGGGAGATTCTGTCTCAAAAAAAAAAAAAAATTAAAATCTTGCTATAAACACAGATTTTTTTCCCTATGTTTTACAAAGATCATTCTGGTATCAGTTAGAGAATGAGTTAGAAGATGATGATGCAGAAAACCAGGGGGAGGCCAGACATAGAGGCTCACACCTGTAATCCCAACACTTTGCAATGCAAAAGCAGGATGATTCCTTGGGCCAGGAGTTCAAGACCAGCTTCAGCAACAGTGGGAGACCATATCTGTAGCAAAAAAAAAAAAAGGAAAGTAAAAAAGAGAGAAAGAGAAATGAAAGAAAGGGAAGGGGAGGGGAGGGGAAGGGAAGGGAGGGGGGTGGAAGAGAAGGGAGAGGAAGGGAAGGGAGAGGAAGGAAGGAAGGAGAAAGAAGGAGAAATTTAGAAAATTGCTTCAGTAATCCAGATGATGGGGTTTGAACCCTACACAGGGATATTAAGTTTAACCTAAACCTGTCTTCTTACATATTTTAAGTTCGGTTTCCTCATACATAGTGAACCGTAACCTAACTGGATATGTAAACAGACTATAACCTACTCTTGTAACAAGTAGTCTAGGCCAGGAGCAGTTGCTCGTGCCTGTAATCTCAGCATTTTGGGAGGCTGAGGCAGGAGGATTGCTTGAGGCCAGAAGTTAGAGACCAGTTTGGACAACGTAGGGAGACTTCATCTCTATCTCTCTCTCTGTCTCTCTCTCTCACACACACACACAAATTCAAAAATTAGGCATGGCGGCTCATGTGGTAGTCATAGCTACTTGGGAGGCAGAGGTGGCAGGATGGCTTGAGCCTAGGAGGTCAAGGCTGCAGTAGGCTATGATCATGCCACTGCATTCCAGCCTGGGTGACAGAATGAGACCTTGTCTGTGAGGGGAAAAAAAAAAACAAAAACAAAAACAAGGGGAATAGAAAGAAAAGGAGCTGGTAAAGAAACCTGAGTTGTGGTATCAAAGATAAGAGTTGGTAGAAAAACACTGCTCTATCTCAGGTGGTTCTTAATAGCAAAAAAGAAAAAGAAAAAAAAAGAAAAGCAGTACTCTGAGAGCCAATGCCTTTGGGGAAGAAAGAAAGCTGGAACTAGTGTCAAGTGCAGCAGGGTGGAGGGAGGAATGACATCAGACAGTTTTGAGGTTCTGATAACTTTAGAAGGAATTCTCAGGCCTAGCTTAAAAAGGATGCTTAGGCCAGGAATTGTGGCTCACACCTGTAATCCTAGCACTTTAGGAGACTGAGGCAGGTGGATCACCTGAGGTCAGGAGTTTAAGATCAGCCTGGCCAACATGGTGAAGCCCTGTCTCTACTAAAAATACAAAAATTAGCTGGGCATGGTGGCAGACACCTACAATCCCAGCTACTCAGGAGGCTGAGGCAGGAGAATTGCTTGAACCTGGGAGGTGGAGGTTGCAGTGAGCCGAGATCACACCATTGCACCCTAGTCTGGGTGAGAGTGAAACTCTGTCTCAAAAAAAAGAAAAAAAAAGGCAATTCTCACAGAAATGTTTTACAGTTGGAAAGTTTTAGATTTAACTTTAATAAATTAAACTTCAAAGATATAATCGTCATTGTTATAGTTTACACTGTAACTTTTATTCTAATATTTCTCTATAACTTATTTATTTTTACTGTGAACTTTTTTGAAGTTTTAGATTGTGTGTAGAAGGGCATATTGATTTGTATCAAATAGATTTTGATAACTTGTCAAGAACATCAGTTTCATTATAATTGACATATAGAACTTTTCTAGAACTCTGATTTTGAAGTTGAGTGAATCCAAAACACCTTTTAAAATCTCTTTATATTTCAGTTTTATAACCTGTTTCTCAATGGTGTCTATGGGTAAAATTTTAACAGTTTTACATTTTGACTTATTAGCTGTTACTTTTCAGAATTACATCAAGAATATGTTCTAGATATTTATAATTTATTTAGTAGTTAAAGCACTTAATGTAATTAGTTTCTCCCCTGCAGTCTATACCTACATACTATCTCTTACATGTTCATTTCAATCCCTCAGCTTTGGTTGTGATTCATCTCTTAGTCGATAAATGCTAGGTTCTTTCGTCTCAATTACAGTCATTGGTCTGATAATCCTGTGAGTCAGTCTACACAAAACAAGGAACTCATGTCAAACTCCTGGCAGGTTTAGTTAAAATTAAAATGCGTGCTCAACTGTAGAGATTGTCAAGTGTGGAAATAATATTTGTCCAGCTGGACAGCTTTCTTTTGTAGTTGCTAAATGAAAGTTGAGATTCTGTCTGCTCCTTGAAAGCTTCTGTGTCATGAAGGTAATTTGGACTGTTTGTGGTTTGACAGGGATTATTAAAATCAGATGAAGTGAAGGGAAGCAAGTGTGAGAAAGCAAAATTGACACTGACACTCTCTATTATTTGCAGCTTGGATCATGATGACTATGTTGATATGATAGATTCACTGTTGAGATAAGTAAAGCAGCAAATAAAATAAAAAGCAAGTATAGTGATGGATTTTTAGATTTAACATGAAGAGATCCAAAATTTACTTTCATTGATTGTTTTTATATAAATTTTCAGGTTATTTCATATGAATTTGTTTTAACCACCAACAAATTATACTTCTATTGAACTATAAAATTAAAAAATATACTACAAAGGCTGTATGACACACGATTAAATATTAAAGAAGTAGATCACACGATTAAGTCATAGAATTTTAGAACTAGAGAATCCTTAAAAATCATTTTTATCTAACATCCTTTTTTGGTAGCTGGAAACTAAAAAGCATTTTAAGATAGCACATTTAAATTTTAATTGATAGCTTCGTACCTTTTCATAATTTCTAAAAAAATGGCTTAAATAGTTTAAAAGCCATTTAAAAATTATTGGAACCACATTCATAGATAACATTTTTCTGTTTAATAATAAGTTATGTTATTATAATGATATGTACCCTTTAAATAGTATTATCTACATTGGTGAAATAAATGCCTTTCATAAATATGATTTTCTACTGACAACATCATTAGTGTAGAGGAAGTTATGACTAGAAGGCTATTTCAAGATGTCAATCAAGAAGGGCTATAGTAAAAATATATAATTATTTAATTGGAAGAGGAATTAAATATGAAGAACTATGTATATCTAAAAGAAGATGAAGAATCTGGAGGTTTTCTATGTATTGTGGAAAATCCCGTGTTTGTTTATTTAAGCAGGGTAGTGAAATTGTAACCCGGGGAATGTACCCAGCTCCCGGAGCTCATGGGTTCTTGGCCTCTCTAAACCCTCTGGTCTCTGGATGGAGGCGTGAAGCTGAGAAATTCCTACATTTGAAACCCCTCCCCTAGCGGACCGGGAAGAGAAGTTTCTTTAACACAGTCCCTCAAAATGATCAGATTGAGTTTATAAAATGAGAAGTCTAGAGTCTATATGCAAGACAGACACCAACTGGGTGTCCTATGATTCAATTCAAATTCAAATTCTGTCAATTCAAATAGTGTCAGTTCAAATTCTGTCAATTCAAATAGTGTCAATTCAAATTCTGACGCTACCAGGACCCCACAAGTTAAAAGCTCAGTCCCATAAGACTGCCCTCACTACACATGCCAGCTGCAGGTGAGTTTCCCAGATGACCACACTTCTGCCCCAAAGACTACAAATTTTGGGGTTGCCACAGTTCAATAATTCATCAGAATGATGCACAGAACTCAGGGAAGCAGTACACTTATAGTTTTACTAGAAATGATAAAATACAGGAATAGCCAAATGGAAGAAATGCATACGACAAAGTAAGGAAGATGATTATGGCACAGAACTTCCGTGTACTCTCTGGGTGTGCTATCCTCTCAAGACATGGATGTGTTCACCAATTAGGAAACTTCCTGAACCTCCTTGTTTAGGAATTTTTATTGAGGGCCGGGCGCGGTGGCTCACGCCTGTAATCCCAGCACTTTGGGAGGCCGAGGTGGGTGGATCACGAGGTCAAGAGATCGAGACCATCCTGGTCAACATGGTGAAACCCCGTCTCTACTAAAAATACAAAAAATTAGCTGGGCACGGTGGCAAGTGCCTGTAATCCCAGCTACTCAGGAGGCTGAGGCAGGAGAATTGCCTGAACCCAGGAGGCGGAGGTTGCGGTGAGCCGAGATGGCGCCATTGCACTTCAGCCTGGGTAACAAGAGCGAGACTCCGTCTCAAAAAAAAAAAAAAAAAGAATTTTTATTGAAATCAATTATGTAGCCATGATTGATTAAATCATTGGCCATAGGTGATTGCCTCAATTCTAAGTCCCTTTCCTGCCTCTGGAGGTTAGAGTTAGAGGGAGTGGAGCTGAAAGCTAATGCAGCAATCAAATGGTTGTTGGTTCCTTTAGACTAGCTCCCATCCTGAAGCTCTTTAGGGTTCCTCCAGAGTAACCTCATAAACGTAAAATCAGCTGTGAATAACAAAAGACATTTCAATCACTCAGGAAATTCCAAGGATTTTTGGAGCTCTATGCCAGGAAGGGGGAAAGGAGTTAAAACCAAATTGTGTGTGTGTGTGTGTGTGTGTGTGTGTGTGTGTGTGTGTGCATAATTATACCACAAGATGTGAGTCTTGGAAGCCAGATAGGAGGTTTTTCAGCAAGAAATAATGTCCAAATCTGCGACACTGGTAGCAGACAGAGGTAAATGTCATCTTTGAGAGCATTTGGTGACCATTTAAGATCTTGGGGAAAAGAAGTATCGGAGAACTTGGTCACCATTTAAAACAGAGATCAGCAAACATTTTCTATTAGAAAGGCCAGATAGTAAATATTTTAGGATTTGTGGACCACATATGGACTCTGTAGCACATTCTTTTTTGTTTGTTTTTTATTTTTACAACTCATTAGGTATGTATAAACTATCCTTGCATGACATAGAAGAGCAAGCCATGTCATAGTTTGCTGATACCTGATTTAAGATACTAAGGCAAGAAACAGGGAGATTAGGTAAATGGTTATCCTATAATGTAGGAAGAGAAGCCAGTTTAAGGAAAAGACTCAGAATTACATTTTGGACATACTGAGGTTTCATTGGCCATCTAAAGTTTTGCTGAAAATAATTACTGACATGAGGCACATGAGTGGGAGAAAAGACATATGAATTTATTTTTGTGTATATATGGAGACTTCAGAGTGAAGACCCAACTCCTACCCCTCCCAATAAGAGCTTATATACTATCCTGAGGTTACAGAAAAAATGAGGGCTCAGAGAATGGCCAAGAATGGATTATGATGGCAAATTAAGTTATAGGAGGGAGAGAAGAGGCTTGACTAGCCAAGGTAGTCTTGTTATGTAGATTAAACCTCACAGGTAGCAACCCTCAGAGAAAAAATGGTAAATGTTTCTTTTCAGATTTTTAGAGGTGTCAGAGTCTCGGTTAATCTTTCCTAAATCCAGACAAGAGAAGGCCTGGCTGCATTAATGTAGATTCTTTATGAATGCTTGTTTTCTCACAAAAGACAGTTTTGCAGGGCCACTTCTGTTTCCTGGCCTTCTGACAGCCACCTCAAAATATGAAATATAATTTGCAGTAAAATATTTTGGTCCCCATCATGAGTTTAAAGAACCTTTGAATCAGTGATGTGAAATTGTCTAGTAAGTACTTGGAAATGTGTATTGGGGTTTTGGAGAAAGGACTAGAATTAGAGATATAGACTTTGAATTTTCATCATAGAGATGATAGTGTCAAACTGAAATAACCAAAAGAATCAGAATCCAGTTTTAAAGAGTTTATTCATGTGAAAAGCTGGGAGTAGCCATCTAAGAAACACAGACTCCAGGGAAATGGGGTCAGTTAAAGTCTTGTTTATATAGGCAGAAAACAAAATAAATTTAGTGAGATTGTACCATTTTCTATTCAAGGCTGGTTTATGAATTACAACAATTTAATTAGTTACAGTTTGTTTTCATTTCCAAACACCTTGTTTTCATTTTGTGTCCAATTTAAAAGAGAATATTTAACATTCCTTCTTAGTGTGAGAGTCATGAAGTCTTTGTATAGAAAATCTAAGAGGGAAGTTAATCTATAGTAAATATCAACAGTTAAGAGAAAAGGGATCTTCCCTGGCACCCTGTAGTCCTTTACAACATTTTCCAAAACAATATAAATTGTTTTACAGAAAACATAAGATAAAAGTACTCTTGTAAAATTACATAAAATGCTGTTGATTTGCTTGAAGAAAGCTCAGTAAAGGTATTTAAAAGAATACAGGTTTAGGGAAGAAAAAGTAATATCCTTTTTTCCCATCTTAGGTTCATAGCTGAGGATCCGGTAAGTAGAAGACACATTAACAAGAGAAAAGCATACAAATGTATTTGATATAAGTTTTACATGACATGGGAGCATTCAGAAATAAAGACCCAGGGAAACAGAACAACCTGTATATTTTTATGGACAGTCATGCAGAAGAATGATGCATGACAAAAGGCTATGATCTAATAATAAATTGGTGGAAATTAGTAAGATCTATTTGTTTTGATTCTTCTCTGTGTGTCTGTGTCTTCAGAGATAAGGACATTGCTTTCTTCCAGATATAGGGAATGTACCTGTGGAATGAAGGTCTTATGACTTCAGTGGAAGGTGGAGAATTCTTTTATAATCTGCTTCAGATAAGAAGGGCAGGAATAAAGTCAGAGAGACCTTCCTGTTTCTGGTGTTTTCTCAAGTGCCAAAGTACTCCATACTTTGGGGTAACATGTCCTGAACCTCAACACAAGTCTAGAGAGAACCCTATGGTGAATATTGGTGTTTAATGGCACATATGGGAAAGAAGCCTATCAAGATATTTGTTAATTTAACACAAAAAACTACTGTTGTTAGTTTAAGGGGAAAAAAATGTGTTGGGCAGTGGAGCATGGAGAGAATTTATTGTGTGTATCTCACATAATCAAAAGAAAACTTTGTAAGTAATCAGAGAAGAGCAAAATCTGCAGTTCTAGCGGCCTCACCCAGAAAAATTCATACGCATGCTTTTAGGAGTCTGGAATTAACTTGATTGGTTTACCACCAGTGATGTCTTATCCCTGGCTCCATTCTAGATTTCAAAACTCATTTAGTATGTATCTGATGGTCTAACCCTAAATTCATTATGACTTGGGTTAGGTCCTATCACACAGAAATGGACCCTCATTGTATATCTGTATGTTGTATATCAGATTAAAAAAAAAATTAGCCTTGCATGGTGGCTCATGCCTGTAAGCCCAGTACCTTAAAGGCTGAGGCAATGTGTATTGTTTGAGCCCAAGAGTTTGAAACCAGCCTGGACAACATGGCAAAACCCAATCTCTACAAAAATTAGCCAGGCATGGTGTCATGTGCCTGTAGTCCCAGTTGCGAGGGGGCTGAGGTGAGAGGATCATTGGCACAGGAGGTCGAGGCTTCAGTGAACTGTGATTGTGCCACTGCACGCTGGCCTGGGCAACAGAGCCAGACCCTATCTTAAAATAAATAAATAATAAAATAATTTTAAAAAGAAATGTGATCTGACCAGCTACCCAAAATGATGTTTCCTACTGGGAGCCTGGTAAACAAATAAATGGTGTGAGAGACAAGATGGAAAACTAGGAAGGTGTGCTATTTAGGAAGATTGTCAAGAGAGGAGACAATTTCAAGGAAAGAGTAGCTGTCAGTACTGAATACTGCAAAGAGATTAAGCTTGATAGGTACTGAAAAATATTTTGTCAATTTCAATGTAAGGTTTGAGGCAAAACTATTACTCTGGGTTGAGGAGTAAATGAGAGAGAACACAGGAAATATAGACTGCTATTTTGAGAAGCTGGGATATGAAAGGAAGTAGGGTAGGCTTTGCTGGTTTCTAAAAAGTAAGAAGCTTGGATATGTTTATAGTCTGCTGAAAGGGATATTGATACAAGACTGGTGATAATTCATGCAACAAAGCTCTGGGTGACATAAAAGTGTATTGTAATGGGTAGATTTTATAATCAAATTAAAGTTAAGCTAAATAATAATGTCACCAATATTTTAGGAAAACAGTACCACATTACTATGACTAGCTAATTAATTCTATTAACATTTTAGGATAAATTTTTAAACTCTTGGAACATAATTTAAGAACCTTAAATCCTTTAGAAGAAATCATTTTGATACAAAGTACATGCTAAGTTCAAATCATTGTTATTTAATTATTAAAAGAGAGTTTCTTTAAAATGTAATTGACATCTAGCCAGGCATGTGGCTCATGCCTGTAATCCCAGCAATTTGGAGGCCAAGGGAGACAGATCGCTTGAGGTCAGAAGTTCCAGACCAAACTGGCCAACATGGTGAAACCCTGTCTCTACGAAAAATAAAAAATAAAAAATAAAAAAAAATTAATCACGCATGGTGGCACATACCTGTAATCCCAGCTACTTGGGAGGCTGATACAGGAGAATCATTTGAACCCAGGGGGCAGAGGTTGCAGTGAGCAGAGATCAGCCACTGCACTCCAGCCTGGGCAACAGAGCGAGACTCTGCCTCAAAAAAAAGTAATTGGTATCTCATAAACTATATTTGTTATTATTCCCAGTTGATATGTAATACAAAACTGCCTTCTAAAAAGTGCTCCATAACTTAAATTTTCTACGAATGCAGATGTACTTTTCTTCAAATTAATAAACTTTTACTATACTTGAAAATTTATTAGTCATTATCATTAATCCCATGATCTGTGTCTTTAGTTCTAATCTCAAAAGATACAGTAATTTTATGACTTTGAAATCATGTGAATGTATGAGTACCAGTTTTAAAGGAATGCTAAAATTCTAATTCAAATTTGTATTATCTTGTTTTTCACCTTCCATTAAAGCAAAAGATGGTTAGGATTGCATAAGAAAATTATGAAGACTTATTAAAATGAAAATATCTTCTATAAAAGTACATTAAAAATAAAGAAAGCAATGTCAGAATTGGTGAGTAAATCATATGACAATTAATTCTGTTTGCTTGTCAAGCTACAATAGTGTATTCTGACTGATCCTGTCAATTTCTACTTCATACACGCACATATATAAATAATTAATAGAGGAGTTACAATGGAGTATCTTATATTTTAAATGGAAGAATTTTAATAGTTATATATTAATATGAGTACTTAACCAGATATATATTGATAATTTAGTTTACATAATTATAGTAATCAGAACTTCCACAGTTATTAGCAGAAAGCATAGCAGTCTATATAAGAAAACCTAATATGTAGATGAGAGTTGAGAAAATAAATTTAATGGAAGAACAAGTTCTTTGTTTCCTAATATGACTTCAATGTCTAAGGGGTTTAAATGACAATCAGCAAATTGAGAACCATTCGTGTTTATGTAGTCATTGGTGGAGGGCTAAAACATTAAAATCTCAACTCCTCATAATTAATGAGAAGAAATAAATTTCAGCAACCCTAAAATATTACAAGGAATATCTGCCCTTTAAAAAAGTTGATGGTGTTTTTTGTTTTGTTTTGTTTTTGCAATTATGTAGATTTCATAATGAAGGACATTTGAATTTCTTTGATTTTCTTCAACACAGCTATTTTAAATTTTCTGTCTGAAATGTCACATATGGCTGTTTCTCTAGGATTGATCTCTGGTGTCTTATTTAGTTAGTTGGGTGAAGTCATATTTTCCTGGATGGTCTTGATGCTTGTGGATTATTATTATGATGATTATTATTATTATTTGCCTGGGCATAGAAGAGTTAGGTATTTATTGTAGTCTTCACAGTCTGGGATTGTTTGTGCCTGTCTTTCTTGGGAATGCCTTCTAGGTATTTGAAGGGACTTGGGCCCCATGCCCAATAACACTGTGTCTTGCAGTCTTATAGAGGTACCGCCTTGGCAGTCTTTGATATGATCCAGAAGATTTCACTAGATTATCCAGCAGAGACACCTCCCTTACTTTCTCCCAAACAATCTGAGTCTCTCTCTCTCTCTCTCTCTCTCTCTCTCTCTCTCTCTCTCTCTCTGTCGTGCTGAGCCACCTAGACTTGGAGGTGGGGTAATACAAGCACTCCTGTGGCCACCAAGACTAGAACTTCCCTGGGTCAGACCTGAAGCCAGCACAGCACTGGGTCTTGCCTAAAGGCTGCTGTAACCACTACCTGGTTACCACCTATGTTCACTCAAGGCCCTAGGAATCTCTATACAGCAGGTTGGGAAGCCAGCCAGGTTTGTGCTATCCCTTCAGTGCAGTAAGTTCCTCCAAGCTGTAGGTAGGTTCAGAGATAACTGTCTTAAAGCCAGGGATTGGAGTCAAAACCCTTAGAAATCTGTCTGGTGTTCTGTTCTACTGTGGCTAAGCTGGCCCTCAAACCACAAGACAAATTCCTTTCCACTGTTCCTTCCCTTTCCATAGGCAGAAGAGCCTAACTCTGTGGCCATCATCTCCACAGGCGCAAATGGAGTATTGCCAGGCTACAACCAATGTTCCCATAAGGCCCAAGGGCTCTTCAGTCAGTCAGCTTGTTGTGAATGTTGCCAAGCATGACTCACCCTTCAGGATAGTGGACTCCCATCTGGCCCAGAGCAGGACCAGAAATGCCATCCAAGAGCCTCGGCCTGGACTTGGGGACTTCAAGAGAATTTTTATATTCAAGAGTCCACTTAGTGCTCTACCCCACTGTGGCTGGACTGGTATCTAAAGTGCAAAACTAAGTCCCCTTTACTTTTTCCCCCCATTTTTCTCAAGCAGAAGGAGTTTTTCACCAAAGTCATCACAGCTGGGAATATGCTAGGTTTCACCTAAAGTCAGCATGTCTAAGATTCTCACCTGAGACCCACAGTATACTACCTAGATATCATTGTTAGTCATCTAGGGACCAAAAGCTCTCTAGTCAGCAGGTGATGAATCCTGCCAGGACTGAGTCCTTCTCATCAAGACAGCTGGTTTCTTTCTGGCCCAGGTTTTGTCTAGAAATGTCATTTAGGAGCTAGATATCAGCAACTGTGTTTTCTACCCACTCAGTGCCTCCTTCAGTGATTGGAAGTTAAAACCAGGTAACTTTACCTGATTTTTAGTTCTTATGACAGTGCTTTTTTGTGTGTGCTTAGTTGTTAAAATTTGGTGTTCCTGCATGGGGAACCATTGGTGGAATCTTCTATTCAGCCATCTTGCTCTGCCCTTCTGACACTCTGTACGTCAAATTTCAGATGTTCAAAAATCTCATATTTTTTTTTCATATTTGCCTTAGTATAAGACATTAAAAGGTAGAAAATTCTGAATATGGAAGACTAAGCACATATATTTACTTTTGTTCCCTCCTGAAATCCTATTGAAATGTCAGTAAAGACATGTAGTAAAGCAAACCTGAAAGAGATATGAGGTGCCATTGGGGTATTTCTGGAAGATAGAAAGTAGAGAGGCTCAGACCAATGAAGAAACTGGAGGCATGGAAACAACACTCTACAACATGCAATAGAAGAAGTTGCTATGGTAGTAAGAGCCATTCCCTGGAGTAATGCTAACTTCAAAGACAAAAATAAGAGAATGAAGTAGGCTACAGGGTAGTCATCAAAGAGGCAAGGAACTGAAGAAATGTTTATGAGCAGCTAAACAGGTTAGCCCCTTCCTCTCATTATGCTATAGCATTTGCCTCCTTGAAATGTTTTTTCAACAAAGTTGAAAATCTAGTGGTTAGCACATATAGCTATGGGTGTTGACCACAATATGAGAAGCAGAACAGATTCTAGGTTACTTCTGAGCCTCTGCCAGGGCCCAGGAGAGAACAAAGAAGCAGTACTAACCCACAGTGAGAAAAATAAATTATTCTGTTACAGGAAAGGGGTCCCTATCCAGACCCCAAGAGAGAGATTTTGGATCTTGCACAAGAAAGAATTCAGGGTGAGTCCATAAAGTGAAAACAAGTTTATTTAAATAATGGCTACTCCATAGACAAAGCAGCCCAGGGGGCTGCTGGTTGCCCATTTTTATGGTTATTTCTTGATGCTACACCAAACAAAGGGTGGATTATTCATGCTTTCCCTTTCTAGACCATGTAGGATAACTTCCTGATGTTACGATGGCATTTGTTAACCATCCATAGATGGGAATATAGCAGTGAGGATGACCAGGGGTCACTCTCATGGCCATCTTGGTTTTTGATGGGTTTTGCTGGCTTCTTTACTGTAAGCTGTTTTATCTCTTAGCCCTTAATCCTAAATTTAATCCTGCTGCAAGCTGTTTTAACCTTTAGCCCTTAAACCTTAGGGTTGCAGAGGGAGGAAGATCCATTTTCTGTAAATTCTTTAGGTTGAATAGGGGTGATGATATTCCTGCCTAACTATTAGGGTCTCTTGTGTTCAGGGTAAAGAGGAGCTCAGTCAGAAAGCATCAGTATGGTGAGGGCCATTCACAACTCCGAATTTCAACAAAAGGTGATATCTGGAAGATTAGTAAGTATTTGATTTAAGAAAACATTCAGTCAGCTTGTCCTGCATTCCTATACAAAGAGTACAACAGCAATATATTTCACAAGAGTAAAGCAAAATAAGTAAAAGTATCCAAAGTAAAATAAATAAGAAGCATTCCCATGAAATGGACAACTGCTGGAACCAAGATGATATGAGGTTGCTAGCTGATTTCAATACATGCCCAGAACTGGAATATTGATCCAGATTTTTACATTACCCATTTCTTTTGTTTCTTCTGAGCGGCAGCCAGAGATCGCTGATTGCTTTACAACAATAAGCAAGGTTGGCCTAAATTGCAGAAACAAACTGAAAAACAACTAATGAGATTAGAATTTAATAACAAGTATACTATAGTTCTTGAAACATAATATTTCTCTCTCCAGTTTTCCATTTCTACTAAAGACAAATCATGGTAAGACTGATTTGCTTTATTGTACTTAGCCTGATTATTTGTATAAAGTGCAGCAAGAATAATTATTTCTTACATAAGCTCTTTTCAAATTGGTTTTGATGCAATCAGTTCCATAGAAGGAGACTTTATTTTTATTTTTGTTTGTTTGTTTGTTTGTTTATTGAGACAGAGTCTCGCTCTGTCATCCAGGCTGGAGTAAAGTGGCACAATCTCGGCTCTGCCTCCTGCACTCAAGGAATTCTCCTACCTTAGCCTCCTGAGTAGCCGGGATTACAGGCATGTGCCACCACTCCTGGCTAATTTTTATATTTTTAGTAGAGACATGGTTTCTCCATGTTGGCCAGGCTGGTCTCAAACTCCCAACCTCAGGTGATCCTCCTGCCTCGTCCTCCCAAGGTGCTGGTGTTACAGGTGTGAGCCACCACACCTGACCTCAAGAATTTTTTAAAGCCAAGCCAAGCCCTGGGTTTGTACCCTCAAATACCTATAAGTTGAGTAAATTCCTCTCCTTTTAAGGTCCCAGGATAACTTGGAGCTCCTAGATCTGTTAGAAAGTAAAGACATTCTTTACTTAGCACATGTTAGAAACCCTCTACAGGGACTGTGAAGGCAAAGTATGAGGCCAGTTCCCTAAAAGGCTTTTATTGGTTTTACAAGTCAAGTTTGATTCCTTAAATGAAAGCACATCATTCCAGTCAAAGCCTTGGTAAAATAACCAGTGTCTCTGATTGTGTCCTGTTACAAATGAAAATGGATTCCTTCTTTTTTCCCCAGGCTGGAATGCAATGGTGAGATCTCAGCTCATTGCAACCGCTGCCTCCTGGGTTCAAGTGATTCTCCTGCCTCAACCTCCCAAGTAGCTGGGATTACAGGCACCCATCACTGTGCCCAGCTAATTTTTGTATTTTTAGTAGAGACAGGGTTTCTCCATGTTAGCCAGGCTGGTCTTGAACTTCTGACCTCAGGTGATGCATTCACCTCAGCTTCCCAATGTGCTGGGATTATAGGTGGGAGCCACCACACCTGGCCAAAAATAGATTCTTATTGCACTTATGCGAATAACTATTTTGACATAAATTAAGAACATTCACAAATAGTTTCCAAATTCTGGAGAAGTTATGTAGAGAGAAACAAATATGCCCCCAATTTTGTTCACAGGAGTATATGTTACTCAATTGTTAAAAGCTATAAGTAGCTCAAAATAAAAGTTTTCTTGGGTCTGAAAAACAAAACAAAGGATTGGCAACATTTTAAGCAAAACGTTAAAAAGATTACTTTAGACTTCTATTAGTTTAGTCCATGTGCAGTTAACTCCTGTTTGATAGTCATGGAACATTTCAGCTCTCCATGAGAGTCCTGAAAGTTTTTTCTTCTATTCTGATGTCACAGTCTCCAAAGTTATCAGAAAACCTGCATTCAAGAACACCTGCTAGAGTTCTATATAAATCACCTTCTAAAGAGGATCAAAAGAAGACAACAATTGTCTGTGGATGACAAAACATCTTAAGATAGCCACAGTTAAAAACATAATTGACAGATTTGGCTAACTCTGTAGCATACAATGATTTTATGTAATAATTATAGTTATTAATAACATACACTAAGTCATTTCAGAATTATAAATTTCCTGTAATTTTGGAACATGTACCAATAATGTATTTATACAAATGCAGCTCAAAGAAAACCAATCACCATTTTACATTTGATAATGCTTCCTGTATGACTTTATACCAGATAAGCCAAATGTCACTGTTGCATTAATGCGTTATTGGTGTCAAACCGAATTCTTAATAAAACCTTACAGACAAATATATTTAATCTTAATCAGTTTGACCATAAGGTAAGATTCTCATAAACTTTTTATAATCCTTTACAATTTTTGTTAAAGAGCAGATTGAAAGCAGGTTTTTGCTCTAAGGAAAACCTGTTGTGATTTTATTCCAATGTATGGAAACACTCAATAATACCCCTTTAACTTGAACCAATATGTTCACACACAGAGTTTCTTTTACAAGATTAATTTTTCACAAACTTTCCACATTTGTTTAAATTTTCAGACTTATTTTATCTAACTTAAAACAATCCTTTAAGCAAAAAAAAGAAAAAATATACATTACCTTGACTTCTTATAATCGTTTACCAAGAGTATATTCTATTTTCCTTACAGGCCTTGTCTGTAGACTGTTTTTTTAGTAGTCTCAATTACATGTTAAATGTTGACTCTTAGCAACTTTTACTTTTTGTAAAGACCTTGGTAAGTAAGGGATTAACTATGTACTGGGTGTGGAGCCTAGGACTCAGACAGAAGTGCAGATAAGGTCTGATTTTTTCCAGTGTCGAACTTCACATTTACCAGGTCTTACCCAGCTGTAAAGCAGGCAAGTTGTACAGTTAAGAGTCCTAGTGGCATTTTATGAAGCATTTAGGAGGTCTAATCACCTTTACATTGTATATTTTGTGCATAAATTCTTTCATAAATTATTTTACAACTTACACAGTCAATCTATGACATGCTTGGACTTTTTGACTTGTCCTAAACATCTCTCTTTTAAACAACCAGTTATTTTACTTTAGGACAAAAATTTACTATATAAGATCCTTTCTTATATAAAATTATTTTCTTTATAACCTTCTTTGCATAGCAGGGGTCATGACTAATTTCACAGGTCCCCAGGTCTTATCTAGAATCTAATGCTCCAAAACAAATTGAATAACTTTTAAAAGTCAAAGAACCAGTTTATGACCTTGAAGTATTTAGCAAACTTAATATTCTAACCCACATAATTTAGACCAAATGTTTACATCTTTGAAGATATTTTTATTTTACCAATAATGTTTAAAACTTTTTATTTCTCAAAGATTACATCACATGAACTAAATAAAATGCATTAAACTTTTTACTTTTCTGACAAAAGATTTGATTTCAGCTCTTCTTAAGCCAATTAATCAAAACTCTTTCATATATAAACTCCTCTTCATGACAGAACAATACAGAGAGACACACAAAGTTCACCAGATTCGCTACAGCTTAAGACTAGCCTCACAAGCCTTTTTTCCCATTAATCAAAACTTTACAGGAGATAAACAGTGATTTTTACATCCATTCAACTGGTTTGCACAGGAGAGAAAGGAAAGCATTGCCTCAGGCAGGGTGGGGAAGGCAAAGACTTCAGGGAGACCAGAGAAAGACCTACTTATTGCTCAGAAGTTCAGGTGGCCACTTGTTGGTCGTGAAGGGATCTTTTCCAGCAGTCCATCATCTGCCAGGTTTTCTCCTTTTGGGGGAGGATAAAGCTTTCAATGTTTCATGATCCTGCACATGCCTAATCCTGTCACCTATAGCCATCAGCAAAGAGTGCAAGGCAGATTAATCCAAAGAGAATAGCAGTTCACATCCCATAGTGCCAAACCCATTCTCAGCCAAAATGGACTTTACTAAGAGGGACCTCCAACCCTCTAAATCTTATAAGAGACCCTAACCCTCCTAAGTTGGGCTTCTAACCCAAGATTGGTCAAGCATCCTTGCCTTTTATTAAGAGGGGCTTCTAACCCACTGTCTTAGGAGAGATTTTGACTCCCCTAAGTTGGGCCTCTGATCCAATCCCTTTATTTACCCAGGTATCCCACCACTTACTCAGAGTCGACTGATCAGTGCTGCAGTCCATTTCCTTTGGATCAGGGAGTTTCTTCAGTATTGTCCCTTCAGAGTTTGCCAGAAAGATGTTACTGGGCCCCACCACTTTCCCAAAGTTAGCATTTAGGTCAGGGGTTTCCTTACTATAGTCCATCCCATGGTCACCAGAAAGATGTTACGGAAATGGGTCCTGATCCAGACACGAAGAGAGGGTTCTTGGATCTTGTGCAAGAAAGAATTCAGGGTGAGTCCATAGAGTAAAGTGAAAGCAAGTTTATTACGAAAGTAGAGGAATAAAAGAATTCCTACTCCATAGACAGAGGAGTCCCAAAGCCTGCTGGTTGCCCATTTTTATGATTATTTCTTGATGATATGCCAAACAAGAGGTGGATTATTGTGCACTTTCTAGACCATATAGGGTAACTGCCTGCCCTTTCTAGACCATATAGGGTAACTTCCTGACATTGCCATGGCATTTGTAAACTGTCATGTTACTAGTGGGAGTGTAGCAGTTAGGACAACCAGAGGTCACTCTCATGGCCTAAGAAGGTTTTGATGAGTTTTGGCTGGTTTCCTTATCAGCAAGATTTTTATGATCTGTATTTTGTGCTGACCTCCTATCTCATTCTGCAACTTAGAATGCCTTAACCGTCTGGAAATGCAGCCCAGTAGGTCTCAGCCTTGTTTTATCCAGCTCCTATTCAAAGTGGAGTTGCTCTGGTTCTCACACCTCTGACAATTCCACTCTAGCTGTAATGTATTCTTGGTTGGTAACCTCTGGAAATCATCAGATATGTGCTTGCTTTTGTTCATAAATCCAAGCTTGCTGGTAGATACACAGTATCCATTCATGTAGTATCTGAATCAACCTTCCTGCTCTGGAGGGAGTGACCTTTTGAATAAAACAACCTCTTAACAGTAGAGAAAACTCTTGCTAGGTACCAATATATATCAACCTAGTCTTTTGTCAATAAATAAGAATGGATTACCATGGGTCATTTAGACATTTGAGGCAAATCGGTACCATGAAAAAAGAGAATCAAGTTTAACCAAATGAATGGTAGTGGTAGAAAGGCTAGCAGTCTACCAAAGATTAATGATCTCCATTCATGGTATACAGTTTTCCTGGAATCCACTGCCCAACCAGTGGCAGCATTTCCCAGACACCTTTGCAGCCAGGTAGGGTCGTGTGACTAGCTCTCACTAGAGAGCTCTTACCACATTTAAGCAGATATGGTAAGAGTCATTTATCGGCCAAAGTAATCAAGAAGCCAGTTTGTCTTTCCCATTTATTTCTTTCCTCTTATCTTCTTCACTTATTTCTTCTACTTAAATGTCACCTCCTTAGATACCTTCCCTGATATTCCTAAATAAAATAGCTCACATTCTGCCCTTGCTCCATCACTCTTAATGTAGCCTATCACCGTGTTTTACTTTTTTTTTTTTCTTTTTGAGACAGTTTCACTCTTTGTTGCCCAGGCTAGCATGCAGAGACGCGTAATCTCAGCACACTGCAACCTCCACCTCTAGGGTTCAAGCGATTCTCCTGTGTAAGCCTCCTGAGTAGCTGGGATTACAGGTGCCTGCCACCACACCTGGCTAATTTTTGTATTTTCAGTAGAGACAGGGTTTCATCATGTTGGCCAGGGTGGTCTCAAACTTCTGACCTTAAGTGATCCACCTGCCTCAGCCTCCCAAAGTGCTGGGATTACAGGCATGAGCCACTGTGCCCGGCTACTTGTTCTTATAGTACTTCTCACTATATGATTTTTGATTAAATATATCTGTTTATGTGTTGTAAAAAAATCTATCTTCCCCACTAGAAAAAAAACTCCATGAGGGCAGGGAATTTAATTTATTGCAGCTATATCCCAGCCCCTACAGCAGTGCATGTAACCTATCAAACATTCAGTATACAGACAGAATGAATGATTAAAGCTTTGATGGTGGGGAAATGCATGTGCCTCAAGAAGGAGTATCATATCATTCAGTTTTTAGTTAGGTGTCAATACTGAGGTCGTCAAGAAGTGCTAGAGGAATTCAAGGAAAATTTTATATCTTTTACATATAAACAGACCCAGTGGAGTGAGGCTTTAAAAAGTCTAAGGCTACAATTTCCAGGTCAGTATATTGACAAGGGTTAAGGGAAGGCATTGAATTTTTGCTGCATCCACCCTTGTTCACAGTGGTCTGTGGCCTCTGTCACTTCCATTACAGTTCTTGGTTATAGTGAGAGACTGCAGGATGCTTAAGTACTCTCTGTGGGCTGCTGTTTTGTTCAACTTTCAAACCATAGAGAAGTGTGAAAATTAGGTCACACCTCATGAAATTTAAATAACAAAACACTCTACCTAGCTTAATAATACCCTAGTTCTCTCACTGCTACATTTCATTGCACCTATAAATGGAAATTATTATTTTTGGTTTAGTATCACAACTTGAGATGAATTTCTGCCCATCCTCATATCTGGCCATTTTGGGGAACTCACATGTCTTATTTATTCTTGTTCCTCAGAATGAATTGGGATGATGAATATTCTCATAGTTCTTTTGACCTACATTGTTTGTTAGACTCATTTCCTGGAGACTTGGAGTTTGAGCAGATCTTCAGTGACATTGATGAAAAGATTGAACAAAATGCTGCAAGGTAAATATTGTTAATTATTTAAAGCAATTTGTTTTCACATTTCACTTATATGACATTTACCTGGTCTATTTATGTCCTGCTCTTAGATAACTTTAGGTTTTAATTATCATTAACTTTCTCCAAAAATATTGATTAGATTTCCCTCTCATTTAAAGTTTACATGATTATCTTTATCTGAGTAGTATTTTTAAAACTAAAAAATATAAGCACTGTCTTGAAATAGGCAATTAAAGTTTATTGAATTGCTACTAATGTTTTCTTAGAGCTTGTCAATATTGATGTCCTAGATTTTCATTAATATGATTAGAGTATAAGGTCATGATTGCTTTCATTACTAAAAACAGAACATTAAAAGAAATTATTTTTGCATAATATTGGTCATTTTAAGATTCTTTCTCACTTAAGTAGGATGCTAGAGACTTTATAGAGAGTTGCTATACTACATTAGTCATCACCTATCCCAAAAAGTCTTGTTACCAAATACTGGGGGAAACAGAGACAGCTCAATGATTTCTCATTAATATGTGTTCTTTGGTAGAAAGGACTCTGTCTTTATATATAGTTGCGGACCTATAATCAGGCAGTTACTTATTTGCATCCTTTTGATCAAAGGTTCTAATTTACCTCACATGGGTTACAGATGCGCAAACCACAGTAAAAATTTCTATTGTGTAATGATACATAGCATTTCCTTTTTAAACATTTCTATTGAGTAATGATACATAGTATTTCCTTTTTTAATTTGAAAACTATTTTACACTGAATTTTAAAATTTAAAATTTTTTAAAAATTTAAAAACAAAATCTTCTCCCATCCCAGAAATCCCCTCCATGAAGGTAGTAGAGAAAGGAAACAGTTTTATTATTGAATAAGCATTAAAAACCAGAATACGATGTGTATTACAGACAGTTCATGCAGAGATTGCAAGAATGGAAGGGAATATCACCCCTTTGAATAGCAAAGCAGATACACTCCATTACATTACATGCTATCAAGATAAACAGTCACTACTCCTCAGGTAGGAAGACTGGATAGCACATTTTGTCACACATAGTTCATCATAACTTTCAGGAAAACCACCCATGTTAGCTAATTGGCTTTATCCTAAGGAGAAACAAACTTTTTTGTATCTTTATGATGGGAAGTAGTTTTATAAATTGGAACAGGCAACCACTGAAGTTAGGCTTTTACTCTCTCACAGGAACTGGGAGATTGGGGAGCTATCTCCCTTGATGCTTGCATTTCGAAAAGATAGCTCCCCGGTTCTTGAGAAGGGCATTCCTAGGTCACAAAGCTGACAAAAGGACTGCTGGTAAAAGGCATATTTAGTCTTCCAGGGAATAGATATGTGGCAAAAGATGAAAAAGTACTTATGATTACAGGCTTGATTGATTGATTGATTGATTGATTGATTGTTAGAGTCTCACTGTGTCCCAGGCTGGAGTGCAGTGGCACAATTTCAGCTTACTGGAACCTCCGCCTCCCTGGTTCAAGGAATTCTCATGCTTCAGCCTCTCAAGTAGCTGGGATTACAGATGCCTGCCACCACACCCAGCTAATTTTTGTGTTTTTAGTAGACACGGGGTTTCACCATGTTGGCCAGGCTGGTCTCAAACTCCTGACCTCAAGTGATCCAACTGCCTTGGCCTCCCAAAGTGCTAGGATCACAGGCATGAGCCACTACGCCTTGCCTACAGTTACAAACTTTCTAAGGTAAATGCTCTGAGAAAAAAGGAAAGGAGGGAGATCTTTTCCCTTATTTTCAACAGGAAAAATTAACCTTCTTACTTTTAATTTTTATTTTCTCTTTATACTATACCTATGCATATACATATTATATATGTATTTTAGAAATAGACTTAACCAAACTCAGAGTTTATAGTTGATATTTCATATAAATATAAAATAACTCATTAATTTTTAGCTTAATTTTATGACTTTTATGTTTTATAACTATATAACGTAATAGTTATAAAACATAAAAGTTATATATAACATAATATTATATAACATAAATTATATAACACATAGTTAACTTTAATGTTATATATTTATATATTTTATGGCACAATTACCAACTTAAATGAACTTACAAATAAAAATAGTATTTTCTTAAATAGATGAACAAGACATTTACCTAAATTTCAGAGATGATTATATTTTTTAAAATTGAATTATTTTTAAAAAGGTAAACCTTTTCCTTCACAATGGCATTTAGGCACCATCAAAATAAAACAGGTTACTGAACTCTGATGCTTTTGTTCTGAATTGCTAAGTTTTATTTACTAAACCACTTATACTTAATTTTTTGCCTTACCTAGTCAATAAGAAATCATTTTAAAAAGTAAAACAGTGATTAAAACATTGTATTTGCATTCAAAAGTAGTTATTAGGTCAAAACTCAGATGCTAGTATTAAAAAGAAAATATAGTATGGAACATAGGATATAATTTTTAAATTAAAAACATTTTATTGCCCATATATTAAAACGAACCTAGAGCAGAACTACCTCAAGTGACCATTGATCTTCACAAGGGACAAAATAAGGAAGTAGCTGTATGTGCTGTATGCTACATTTAGAATCAAGTCTATTTTTCATCAAATTCAATTATGTTTTTATTATACTCCAGAGAATAAACATAATAGTAAAGGGTATATATATTTTTAAAAATAAAACACTGAATAATAACTGTGGTTCAGAAGAGTATAAATCATGTATGCACTCATTTATTGCCTTCTAACAGAATAGCTTTTAGAAAATTGTATGTCATGACGAATCAGTTATACCACACTTACACTACAGTAGTTGAATTACCCTTGGCATTTTTGTATTCTAACAGTTCTATTTATCTCTCAGTAGTGTACATTGAATAAGTAATGAACATCTGTATGGTATAGGTTTCCTCCATACTTTTAAAAGAAAAAAAACATTAGTAATTCATCTTAAAATATGATATTTTTTTCTTACACTTGAATTTTTAAAGTAGCAGTGACCCTGACATCTATTTGTGAATTCTCTCTTCTTAATAGCATCAGGTTTTATGAGCCACAGGTTCTATTGCCTCCCCAAAGCAGTGATTCCACCAGAATGGAGAAGTGTGCCCAAAGGTCACTGAACCTTCACCCACCCTTCAAGAGAGGCTGTCATTCTCAGACCACTTCACTTTTACATTCTCGTTTCCATTCAAGTCAGATCTAGGTCACTGAACCTTCACCCACCCTTCAAGAGAAGCTGTCATTCTCAGACCACTTCACTTTTACATTCTCTTTTCCATTCAAGTCAGATCTACGTGACTAGTAGGTCTCACAGCAGAAATTAGTGATGATGAATCATTTATTCAAACACATATCAAAATAGGTTACAAGAGGTCAATAACCTGCCAAAGAGAAACACTGTGAATGTTATACCACAGTATCATTAGTTCCCTAACTGAAAACTGTGTATAGCAGTAATGAATTGAGTGGAACTTACTAGTTTAACAAGATATTGAGGTACAGAAGTTCTTCTGGGTTCACAATAGGTACATTTTTTAGTTATATAAAAATGTGTGGCCAGGCATAGTGGCTCACGCCTGTAATCCCAGCACTTTGGGAGGCCAAGGCAAGTGGATCACAAGGTCAGGAGTTTGAGACCAGCCTGGCCAATATGGTGAAACCCCCATCTCAACTAAAAATGCAAAAATTAGCCAGACATGGTGCATGCCTGTAGTCCCAGCTACTCGGGAGCCTGAGGCAGGAGAATCACTTGAAATTGGGAGGCGGAGGTTGCAGTGAGCTGAGATACCACCACTGCACTCCAGCCTGGGCGAGAGAGCGAGACTCTGTCTCAAAAAAAAAAAAAAAAAAAAAAAGACACAATGATTTTTCCCCCCTTAATGTTCAGTTGAATAAATATAATTGTATCTTGTATCTTAACAATTTATTTTACTTTTCCATTTTCTAATTATAGACTGTATATGTGCCTTAGGAGGTAAGTTTTGCTGCCACCAATGCAGCTTGACTACATTTTTTTTTTTTTTTTGTAGAAAGAAAGATGTTTTCTCCACACTTTGGGAGGCTGAGGCAGGAAGATCACATGAGGCCAGGAGTTTAAGACTAGACTGGCAACAAAGCAAGTTCCCATCTCTACTGTAAAAAAAAATTAGCCCTGTCATGGTTGGTGGCCCACCTGTGGTCCTAGCTACTCTGGAGGCTGAGGTGGAAGGACTGTCTGAGCCCAGGAATTTGAGGCTGCACACACTGTTGTACTCCAGCTTGGGCAACAGGCTGTCTGGAAAGGAAAGGAGGAAATGAAAGAGAAAGGGAAATGAGGAAATGAAAGAAAATGAAAAAGGAAAGTAAAGAGGGAGGGAGGAGTAGAGGAAGGGAGGAAGGAAAGAGCAAAAAGTGCTACCAGGTCAGGTATGGTGGCTCATACCTGTAATCCCAGCACTTTGGGAGGCTGAGGTGTGCAGATAGCTTGAGCTCAGGAATCTGAGACCAGCCTGGGCAACATGGTGAAACACTGTCTCTACAAAAAACAAAAACAAAAATTAGTTGGTATGGTGGCACACCCCTGTGGTCCTAGCTACTAGGGGTACTGAGGTAGGAGGATTGCTTGATCCTGGGAAGTGGAGGCTACAGTGAGCCATGATTGCACCACTGCACACCAGCTGGGCAACAATGTGAGACACTGTCTCAAAAAAGAGAATTGCTACCAGTAATAATACTATTTGACTTAATCTAGAAAATGCAGAGAGAGGGGAGACATTTAACCATGCTTATTAATGAGATGGTACATATTCCATAGATTATACTTATTTTTTATATAAAACTTAAATTATTTGAGCTTCTATATTAAAAATTTTCTTTCATGTTTTCCACATGATGGCTTTTTATGTATATGTAAATATACACACACTTATACACACAAATATTAACATACTTTGTAGCCATTTCAAATTATACAAAATGAAAAATAGTCATTTCAAAGGTTTTACTGTCTATTATTATTTCTGGCAGTATTTTGGCACTTTATAATAAGAAGATGCAAATTAATATTTGCAATCCTTTTCGTAACTTCCTATGTTTGTATTTCAGTTTTGAGTTTCTTCATTATATACTACATCTCACAGAATCCCCACCTCTTCTCCCCTCCTACTGAACAAGACTAGGCCCCATAGAAAGAAACTTGAAAAGGACTAATTCCTCCATCTACTGTTGAACACAGAGTAAAAGCTTAACCCACTTTCCAACTCTAACTGGGCCTTTCCAGCCGTCTTGTTCTCTCCAGAACTAAGAATGCATCCTGGGCAGACAGCATCCTGCACTTCAGCAGTTCACTAGCCTAAACTTTTTCTGGCCCCATTCATATTTCCTACTTTTTAAACTTTTCCAATTCTCCCACTAAAACTATACTACAAGGCTAGAGTAACCAAAACAGCATGGTACTGGTACAAAAACAGATATGTAGACCAATAGCACAGAGCAGAGGCCTCAAAATTTATTCCACACATCTACAACCATCTGATCTTTGACAAACCTGGCAAAAACAAGCAATGAGAAAAGGATTCCCTACTTAATAAATGGTGTTGGGAAAACTGTCTAGCCATATGCAGAAAACTGAAACTGGATCCCTTCCTTACACCTTATACAAAAATTAACTCAAGATGGACTAAAAACTTAAATATAAGACGTAAAACCATGAAAACCCTGGAAGAAAACCTAGGCAATACCATTCAGGACACAGGCACAGGAAAAGACTTCATGACTAAAACACCAAAGCAATGGCAACAAAAGCCAAAATTGACAAATGGGACCTAATTAAACTAAAGAGTATCTGGACAGCAAAAGAAACTATCATCAAAATGAACAGGCAACCTACAGAATGGGAGAAAATTTTTGCAATCTATCCATCTGACAAAGGGCTAATATCCAGAATCTACAAAGAACTTAAACAAATTTACAAGAAAAAACCCCATCAAAAAGTAGCAAAGGATATGAACAGACACTTTCAAAAGAAGACATTTATGCAGCCAAGAAACATATTTAGAAAAGTTCATCATCACTGGTCATTAAAGAAATGCCAATCAAAACCACAATGAGATACTATCTCATGCCAGTTGGAATGATGATCATTAAAAAGTCAGGAAACAACAGAAGCTGGAGAGGATGTGGATATATATATATATTTTTTGAGACAGAGTTTTGCTTTTGTTGCCCAGGCTGGAGTGTAATGATGCAATGTTGGCTCACTGCAATCTCCACATCCCAGGTGCAAGCGGTTCTCCTGCCTCAACCTCCCGAATAGCTGGAATTACAGGCATATGCCGCCACACCTGGCTAATTTTTTGTATTTTTAGTAGAGATGGGGATTCTCCATGTTGGTCAGGCTGGTCTTGAACTCCCAACCTCAGTTGATCTGCCCGCTTTGGCCTCCCATAGTGCTGGGATTCCAGTCAAGAGCCACCGCACCCGGCCAGGAACACTTTTACATTGTTGATGGGAGTGTAAATTAGTTCAACCATTGTGGAAGACAGTGTGGCAATTCATCAAGGATCTTGAACCAGAAATACCATTTGACCCAGCAATCCCATTACTGGTATGTACCCAAAGGATTATAAATCACTCTACTATAAAGACACATGCACACGTATGTTCATTGCGGCACTGAGGAAGCAATTAATTGCCTACCAACCAAAAAAAGTCCAGGTCCAGACACGTTAACAGCTGAATTCTACCAGACGTACAAAGAGGAGCTGGTACCATTCCTTCTGAAACTATTCCAAACAATACAAAAAGAGGGAATCCTCCCTAATTCATTTTACAAGACCAGTATCATACTGAAACCAAAACCCTGCAGAGACACAACTAAAAAAGAAAACTTCAGGCCAGTATCCATGACGAACATCGATGCAAAAATCCAACAAAATACTGGCAAACCGAATGCAGCAGCACATCAAAAAGCTTATCCACCATGATCAAGTAAGCTTCATTCTGGTGATTCAGGACTGGTTCAACATATGCAAATCTATAAACATAATCCATCACATAAACAGAACCAAAGACAAAAACCACATGATAATCTCAATAGATGCAGAGAAGGCCTTTGACAAAATTCAACAGCCCTTTATGCTAACAACCTTCAATAAACTGGGTATCAATGGAACATATCTCAAAATAATAAAAGCTATTTACGGCCGGGCGCGGTGGCTCAAGCCTGTAATCCTAGCACTTTGGGAGGCCGAGGGGGGTGGATCACGAGGTCAAGAGATCGAGACCATCCCGGTCAACATGGTGAAACCCCGTCTCTACTAAAAATACAAAAAATTAGCTGGGCATGGTGGCGCATGCCTGTAATCCCAGCTACTTAGGAGGCTGAGGCAGGAGAATTGCCTGAATCCGGGAGGCGGAGGTTGCGGTGAGCCGAGATCGCGCCATTGCACTCCAGCCTGGGTAACGAGCGAAACTCCGTCTCAAAAAAAAAAATAAAAAAAAAAATAAATAAATAAAAGCTATTTACTACAAACCCACAGCCAATATAATACTGAATGGGCAAAAACAGGAAGAATTCCCTTTGAAATCTGGCACTAGAAAAGGATGCCCTCTCTCACCACTCCTATTCAATATAGTATTGGAAGTTCTAGCCAGAGCAATCAGGCAAGAAAAAGAAATAAATCAGTATTCAGTTAGGAAAAGAGAAGTCAAACTGTCTCTATTTGCAGACCACATGATTGTATATTTAGAAGACCCATCATCTCAGCCCAAAATCTCCTTAAGCTGATAAGCAACTTCAGCAAGTCTCAGGATACAAAATTGATGTGCAGAAATCACAGGCATTCCTATACACCAATACCAGACAAACAGACAAATCATGAGTGAACTGCCATTAACAATTGCTACAAAGAGAATAAAATACCTAGGCATACAATTAACAAAGGATATAAAGGACCTCTTCAAGGAAAACTACAGACCACTGCTCAAGGTAATAAGAGAGGACACAAACAGAGGGAAAAACATTCCATGCTCATGGTTAGGAAGAATCAATATTGTGAAAATGGCCACACTGCCCAAAGTAATTTATGGATTCAACACTATCCCTATCAAGCTACCATTGACCTTCTTCACAGAACTGGAAAAAACCACCTTAAACTTCATATGGAACCAAAAGAGAGCCTGCATAGCCAAGACTGATCCTAAGCAAAAGAACAAAAGCTGGAGGCATCATGTTACCTGACTTCAAACTATACTATGAGGCTACAGTAATCAAAACAGCATGGTACTGGTACCAAAACAGAGATGTAGACCAATGGAACAGAACAGAGGCCTCGAAGGCAACACCACACGTCTACAACCATCTGATCTTTGACAAACTGGACAAAAACAAGCAATGGGGAAAGGATTCCCTGTTTAATGAATGGTGTTGGGAAAACTGGCTAGCCTTGTGCAGAAAGCAGAAACTGGACCCCTTCCTGACACCTTACACTAAAATTAACTCCAGGTGGATTAAAGATTTAAACATAAGACCTAAGACCATAAAAACCCAGAAGAAGACCTAGGCAGTACCATTCAGGATATAGGCATAGGCAAGGACTTCATGACTAAAACACCAAAAGCAATGGCAACAAAATCCAAAATTGACAAATGGGATCTAATTAAACTTAAGAGTTTCTGCACAGCAAAAGAAACAATCATCAGAGTGAACTGGCAACCAACAGAATGGGAAAAAAAAAATTGTAATCTACCCATCTGACAGAGGGCTAATTTCCAGAATCTACAAAGAACTAAAACAGATTTACAAGAAAAAAATAAACCCATTCAAAAGTGGGCAAAGGATACGAACAGACACTTTACAAAAGAAGACATACATGAGGCCAAGAAACATATGAAAAAATGCTCATCATTACTGGTCATTAGAGAAATGCAAATCAAAACCACATTGAGATACCATCTCACGCCAGTTAGAATGGCGATCATTAAAAAATCTGAAGACAACAGATGCTGGAGAGGATGTGGAGAAAGAGGAACACTTTTACACTGTTGGGAGTGTAAATTAGTTCAACCATTGTGGAAGACAGTGTGGCGATTCCTCAAGGACCTAGAAATAGAAATTCCATTTGATCCAGCAATCCCCATTATTGGGTGTTAGGTATATACCCAAAGGATTATAAATCATTCTATTATAAAGACATATTTACATGTATGTTCATTACGGCAATAGCAAAGACCTGGAACCAACCCAAATGTCCATCAATGATAGACTGGATAAGGAAAATGTGGCACATATACACCAGGGAATACTCTGCAGCCATAAAAAATGATGAGTTTGTGTCCTTTATAGGGACATGGATGAATCTGGAAACCATCATTCTCAGCAAACTGACACAAGAACAGAAAATCAAACACCGCATGTTCTCACTCATAGGTGGGTGTTGAACAATGAGAAAACATGCGCACAGGGAGGGGAACATCACATACTGGGGGGTTGGGGCTGGAGAGGGACAGCAGGGGGCAGGGAGGTTAGGAAGGGATAATCCTGGGAGAAATGCTTGATGACACGGGGATGGAGACAGCAAATCACCATGGCATGTGTGTACCTATGCAATAATCCTGCAAGATCTGCACATGTACTTCAGAGCTTAAAGTACAATTAAAAAAAAAAATTCAGAAGCCATAAATTTAAAAAAAACTAACAAATTTGAAGAAAAAAATTTGGGAATATTTTAACATTCCATTAAAGCACATTTATGTATTTTCTACAGTCTTTTTATTTAAAAAGTTCTTGTAATTTTATCAATGGAACATACCTTTTTCCTTTTAACTGTTTTGTGACCGGATAATACTTTTGAAATCTTGTAGGAGCTTTTATGATAAGCTGAAGTTCCAAGATTTTATGTTATAATTATCTTCTTCTGTTTTTTAATTTCTCATTCTATCTCCAACTATACCAGTTCATTATTAATCAGCTCTTGGACTGCTATTGTTATTTAATGCAATCTGTCCAATGGTGTGATACCTCAGTCTTTTTGGAAGTAAGATGGTGCATATATACATACACACATACATCCATATATGCATGAATGTAGTAGTGACCATAAAAATTAATTCATATTCTTATTCTCCAAATAAATATAGTTTGGAAGTGAGACAACAATGAGATTAGATGACAAGTACTGAATTCTGAGGGGTGAGATGTTAGGGAATTTTAAGTACAGTGATTCTACTAATCTTAAATCAACATCCTTGCATATAATCTCCTCTTCTACAAGGAAAAGCCTTTTTACACCCCCCACGGGCACTTTTAGTGGCTCCGTCCTGTGTACTCCCTTAGCACATTGTACACACTAATTATCAAGACTTACTGTACTGTAGTTGTTTATTTACAAGTCTATCTCTTTCACTAGACACAATTCCTTTACAGACCAGATGATGTCTTATTCACATTGGGTTCCCTAGTATATATCACAATGCCTACCACATATTTAACATTCAGCTAATGTTTATCAAATATAATACCTTCAATCAATTAGCAATTTTTACAGTCAGGGAATCTAGGAGTAAATGCTGAATGAGAAAATTGCCATAGATATCTTTTTTAAAAACATACTCCTTACTGCCTTTTTAAAATGCTTTATAAATTGATTTATACACAGATTCTCGGTAATGCATCCACTTTCACACATCATTAACTTGGATAATTCAGAGTCATTATAATTAAAGCACATTGGGGTTCAAATTTATTAAGAAATGTTGAGACATATGAAAAGGCATTGAGTACTATGGTAACTCCACCATCTAGTTTAAGAAATAAAGCATTACTAGTATAGCTAAAACTTTCTGTGTACCTCTCCCCAGTTTGATACCACTTCCATCCCCACTCTGCCAGACGATGCTGCTGATGATCCCAGTGCATTTCCTTACATTTTTACTACCTATGTTTATAATCCTGAATAATGCATAGTATTTGAAAGGTAACAGTTGAAAATGTTACCTTTTTTTTTTTTTTGAAAATGTTACCTTTTAAATGGTGAAAATTAGATTGTAATTTATTCTGACTTTGAATAAGAAGATGAATTATCGATTACATACCAAACTGACATTTATTATAAATTTTGAAAATATTTATTTTGTATAACAATTGGACAAGAAAGATCTAGACTTCAGAGGATTAAGTTTTTAGAAAAAGATATATAGGCAGTGGTGAGTGGCAGACAAGATAGCCAACTAAAAACAAAATCAGGTATAGATAATTAGTTCTGATGTTTTATAATTTGTGACAAAATGATTTTAAAATAAAGTTTATCTGTCTTAGTTTGTATCAATGAGGGAGGTCCCCTGAAATGCAACCACTCAATCCCTTTGTCAGTGTTTGAACAAATTACTAAAATATCTAGCCCTCTGAAGGCTTTGCCCTATTTATAAATTGTAGTTGTTGGCCTCTGCCCAGATTCAGATGTTAGAAATTACCCTATAATCAGAGTCCTCATTGAAACAGATTTAGGTAGACTAACTTCTGAGCCTTTCCAATTCACATTGCTGTAATCTATTAGGTTTCATTGAATGAGACACATGAGGATGCTATAATAAAAACCTTTGATAAAGGATCCCTAGCGCCAAGGTGTATGCTTAAGGCATTGTGTTTCTCTGTCCATAGAAGTGCTTACATAAGTTAAGAAAATATATGCCAATCTCTTGTCAAAGGTAGAACTGGTATTCCTGAATACGGCTATCCCATCAGGAAATTGAGCGGCCTGTGGCCCGAGGAGGTATTGTTTTTCATTTAAGTTCTTTGTTTTCATGAAAAGGCTCTTTGATTCTCAGAATGTATTTGTTTCAAGGTAATTTAGTTTGAATTCACTCATGCTCAGAAGCCTCCTGAAAAGTATTACTTAAACTTTTACAGTGTATGTTTTATAGGCAACCCACACCTGATGAATTTCAAAGAGTCTTTCATATGACATCTACTTTAATAAGGAGCACTTAATTTCTAAAGCCTACCAGGTTCTATCATATGGAATCTTTAATTAATAGCAGTTACATTTTCAAACCATTAACTTTACCTCTTAGTAGCAAATCTTTCTTAATATGATTAAGAGATAAATGCATAGCTCTCAATTTTTGGTGAGGTATTTCAGCTTCAAAGGAATTTAGCTGTTTGAAAGCTTTCTTGAAGTTTAGATATGCTGCCATCAGGTGGTAGTAATATGTCATATCCATGTGGCTCTGCAGATGGCACTCTGCTAAAGGTCACCAGTTTACCCCACAAAGATTTATAATCATGAATGCACAGAATTGTACGTGGAAATTAAAATAACATAGTATATCTGTTATTTTATCAACACTAAGGATACTTTGGAAGTTTTAAAACAGATACATATTGCAAGATTCAACTGGACATTTTTTTCTCTGTTCTTGGTTTACTTTTTTTGGTAAATGAACCATTTTATCTTATGCCTTGTATGTACTTAGAAACTATGGAAGAGCAAAATTTAAAACTTGCGTAATTTTATCACCAAAATATAATTGCTATTAACCCTTTGCTTCATTTCCTTCTAGTCGTTTTTAAATGCAATTTTTAGTAATTTTTGTTTCTGTTTTTCATAGTGAAATTGGATGGCAGGAAAAGGTACTTGGCTCTAATAACATCGTGTATACAGCTTGTATATTTTACAACTTTTAAAATTATAAGCTCTTTTTAACTACTTGATGGCTTCTTATTATTTCATTAAGTTTTTCATCATTTATATAGTCATTTACCTCTTAGTAGATAATGTATATTTCTAATATTTACAGTGTCCAGTATTTTATCTCTTCCTTTCATCTACTGCCTATCGAGAGGACTATTATTGAACTGCATCTATGCTTGATTTTTGTTTCAACACAAAAGAATTTCTAGTTCATCTCTGAGTAGCTATTTTATATTTCCTCCATCACATTTTTTACTGCCAGAAAATCTGAACTCTCAGTTTTCAACTATGAATATATAGTCTCTTTGTAATTATTTTCATATCATATGAATGAAATTTGTAAGTTGTGCAAAACCAGGTACCACATATGAAGATTTCAGGGCCTGTCATATTATGAGATGAAGCCATTATCTATATCCTGCCAAAATAACTTTTTCTTCTCTTTTTTATAGCATAGAACATTGCGTTAAAGAGATACAGTCCAAAATTAACAAAGAATGTCCAGGTGTGCAGCTGCAAACACCAACTGACTGCTTTGAATGGCTAACTCGCTATAATTATAGTACATCCAAGTCATCTTTAATTCCACATGGAGATTTGACAAAATTCCTCAAAACACTGGTAAAATGAATTTTTGTTTTATCATAGATTGAGATGAGTAAACAGGGAATACAACTCATTCAGTTTCTGTATGTAAATATTTATTTGAGTGACCGTATTAGCCTGCCATACCTACAGAGTTTGTGTTTTCGTTTTATGTTTCTATATTCCCAATAGAATCCACCGAGCTGTTTGTTTTAATATTTAGCTATGAATTTTATCAATAAAATAAAATTGTATATAAATGGAGATTAAATATTATGATTCCTGGGTGATTTGTGGTATGACATATATCAATACCACAAAATGTATTGATGTGTATCACAGTTGTCTCCCGGAGAAGTTCATATTCTTTATGTTTTATATCCCTTCACAACTATTCATTTTTTCAGTGCTCATTACTAAGCATAATAAGATCCCCATTGATCGTGTCTATTAAGTGGCCTTTACTATTATTCCCTGCATTCCTAACCTGAAGTCTTACCCAGTTCTTTTCAATCAAGGTAGCAATTTATGCAAGACCACCAAATGATGGAGAATTATTATATTGGTCATCCTTGATACTGACCACCCTCTATGCCAGAGAAGTTTTTGTAACCTTCAACAAGAACAGTTATTTTATCACACTTGTATCTCCAAGACTGGCTAGCTTGCAAAAACAGATTCCCAGAGAAGCAGCACGATTGTTAGAAAGCAGTATTTCTGTAGCTATGGTTTTAATTTAATTTAGAGGAAAAAAGGCACTGTTTTCGTCTAAACATCAAACATTGACTAAGGCAGATGTGGAAAATATCTGGAGGTTGTAGATGGCTTAGGATGACAGAATCAAATGAAAATAGTTTTTGCCTGTTATTATTTCAGATGTCTCTTTAATGTTTACAAAGTAATAAAAGGAAGAGAAAGGAAGACTGTGTGCCCTGAAGCCTTATTCTTTTAAGGAAACCTCTCACTCATTATCTCTTGAAGGTGGAGTCTTGAAGAATAAATATGGATATAGTTATTCCTTTAATTTCTATTAAGAGCCATGTGTATTGAATTTCATTAATACTGATGTAATACTGCTTTCTCATTTAATTAAAAGCAAAAGCTTTTAATTATCTTTTAATCTGTCACACGTAAGTCATTCTCTATTCACTGCAGGGCAAAGGCCACTTTAGTTTTGCTCAAATTCATTAGACTGATAGGCTTGTCCCAGTCCTAGGTTTTTTTACATAATTGATCATGTTATTTTAAGGAAGGAACCACATTATTAAAACAGATCCAAATTTAAATGACCTTATTATCAAGTTTCTATATGCTAAAAAATGTCAGTCATGATGGCATTTTTCATACATCTTGTTTTTTTCATAGAAAATTTTTTGTTAATTTTCTAGCAATTTAAATAAGAAACAGAGGTCCTCATTATGGCAGATGTACCAAAGTTATTTTCAAAATTTAAGCAATCGTACTAAACATATGTTTTAAACCTCTGTAATCTATTCTTTGTTTGATCAAATATTTACAGTTATTGCCTGACTTAAAAACCAAGGCAGAGGCACTAATATGACTCATTTTCTTTATAGAATTTACAGTAATGCTGATGTGTCCTATCTAAGGACATTTCTTTTCCAGAAGTGTCAAAATAACTCAATAGCAGGAGAGGAGAGAGAAAGAAGCTATACAGAGGTCATGTGTACTTCGTGGCTCTCTGGAGTGTAGCAGAAGAACATGGATGAAGAGAAAGAAGCCAGGGATCCATTCTTGAATCTGTGCCTTACTGTATGTGACTTTTGAAAAGTCACTGAAGCATGCCTCATTTTTGTGTCCTTATGTATAAATTGGACTTTTAAATACATATGCCAAAGAGTTATTGTTACGAAGAAACCGGGAAATGTTTGTATAAATACTTAAAAAGCATTTACTAGTATAATTATTGAGTATAATTATTTATTACAGTTAGAACATTAGACCTTGCAATGCTTACAATGAATGAGAGAAAATTCCTGAAATTTGCCTAGGAATTGTTTGTAATTCTGAATCACACATAATACCTTTGGTATTTTGTCAGTAAGAAATTGCAAAGCCAGCCTGATTTTATGCCACTTGGACCTTGCTTTCATTTCTCTTGTAATCAGCTTGTTTCTACCTAGAGAATATAAACTAATTTCAGTATTAGCTGAAATAGACATAATTAGGAAAGTCAGCTTGGAAGGAGAATGTGTGTGTCTAATTCAAAGTTCAAGAAAAAAGTAATGTTTTTGTCCCTGTTCATAATTATACCTACTATTGTTTCTGCCAGCACAGAACATATAAAGGAATAATTTCATATCATCTTTTGGGGAACAATTCTGAGAGTATCTTTTTCTCATTTTGGGTTATTTCTTTGGAGAGAATTGAAATATTCTCAGATTTATTTTTGAAGTAAAATATTTCTTAACAGAGTTCTCAAGAAGGAATTTAAATGAAAGTTAAAATCTTTCAATTTATTAAAATTTACTTCTCAGAATGGTACCTCTTAGTAACCCCCAGGCATATACTATATTTAAAGATCTGTATTCTAGAATGATTTTAAAGCATTGTATTATATGTTCATTTGGGGTTTTATAATAATAATTATACTCATTCAAGCATGAAAATTGTCTACCAGGAATTAGGGGCATGATCTTGAATTTCTTTTGTCTTAGGAATACATTTCAATCAATATTTTACTATAGATTTGTATTTAGAATTTTTAAGCCCTAGTTTTTATACAGCTCAGGGTATATCTGGTAGATAACAATGAGGGCTATAAACTATATGTCTAGAAATCTAACTGGAAAAGATAATCAGCTAGGTTTGAAATAAACAATTCAAAGTTTGATAGACCATAAAAGCTAGCATTCTAAACTGTCTGAACTGATTAAATTTCAAATGCAAAAAAATAAAATCTTGAGGAATTTCGGAGTACTGATTCCAAACTGAAATTATTATGAAATTGTATATGACTATAGAAATCATTTTTTTCCTATCACACTTAATCACATTTCTAATGTTATAATTTCATTAGGAAAATTTGTTGAAGAATGAACAAAATCAAGAAGAAATGGTATTGGATTTACTTTGGGACCTCTCCTGCCACAGCAGTGTTTCATTCCCATCGACTCTAAGTGGAACATCTTTCCATTTCCTCTCTAGGACGTCTCTTCATTCTGTTGAAGATAATTCCTCTATGGATGTCAAGTCTATATGGGATGATATAAGACTGCATCTTCGACGCTTCTTAGTGAGCAAATTACAAAGCCATAATGAAGTAAACAATTCACAGCAAAAAATTTTATTGAAAAAGCAGTGCTTACAACAACTCTTGTTTCTTTATCCAGAATCTGAAGTTATAATCAAATACCAAAACATACAGAAAAAACTGTTGGCTAATCTTCTGCAGAACTGCATTCCTTCTTACAACAGAGATTCAAATTTAGATGTAATAGTTCATGGATATCAAAGTACAATGCTTAAGTTATACTCAATAATAAAAGAGGATTTTAACACACTATGTGAAATTTTAGCTCCATCCTCAACAGTGAAATTCATTAAAGAAACTTACCTGGATACTGTTACAGAAGAAATAGCAAAATTTCTTGAAAATTTTTGTGAGCTGCAGTACAGAGAAAATGCTGTTCGTGTGGTTAAAACAAGCAAGAGCTCCAGCAAGCATAGAAGAGCAGTGCATGCTTTGGGTTAGTGACACTTAAAATTTTTAACTTAAGTCTTTTAATATGTTTAATTTTCTAAGATTTTTTTCTGTTTGGTTAAATTTCACTGCTAACTTGAAAATAAATGTAATGAAATTTTACAGTATACATTTCTCTCATGCATTTTTTTCTATTAAGTATAGTCATAGAAGTATTTTCTTTCCTATTAAATTGTTAAAGATATTGGCATTGTAAGCCAAAATATTTCAAATGTGAGCTTAATTTCTCTTGATTGCATATGACAAACAGTATTTGTGAAATTGTGTGTGTGTATATATATCTATATATATATAACTGAGTATATATACTTATACACATATAAGCTTTATCTGCTTATTATAGATACACATATATAAGCATATATACTCAGTTATACATATGTACATTTAGTTATATACATAACAGAAAAGTATGAGTTTTAATCCATTGTATTTTCCAAAGCCAAAGCATTATTAGGTAAAAAGAATTATTGAAAATGTGTTGAAATTTGCCATAACTAAAATTGGAAATTTAAAAGTTGTAATACTTTAGTCAGTCAATTCTAATAATGAGCAACTATGAAATACTATAACTATAAAATTCTGTATTGTAATTGATTAGAAAGGTATAACATTTTAACTATAGCTATTTTTTACAACTTCTCTACTATTTTTTCTATAAGGATGTATACAAATAAAAGGTGATTTGAAAATTTTTATTTTATTCAAAAGGTAAAGGAAAAAAGGCAAGAAATTGTTGTGATATAATAAACTTTTCTTGTGGTTGTAATTTCCTACCAGTGAAGAAAAATCAAGGCAAAAATAGGATTATTTCTAAAATTATCGTTAGCTATACTTTTATATAAAACTCTGAGGTATATTTCCGAGTAAGTTCATAAACTATATGGCTTAAGTATTTGAAAATTATTTGGTGAATTGTTATGGATCTTTGAATTTATGATCATCTTTTAAAAATTCCTACAGTTCACCATACTTTTGCATATCTTCATTAATAAAATTCCAGATGACCAAATTAATGTGATATATGAATTTTCAAATTGTTTAATATTTAGCCTTAAAATTTTAATTTTTCTCCAGAAGCTATATCACATTGCAGAAGAGAGATGCATCTGCCAAATTCAGTTATGACAAAATACAAAATCAATTAATTTAGGAACATCATGATTTTGCTCAAAGCAAATAGACTTTTAATTGTCAATAGATAAATTTTTAAATGCATTTCATTAGTGTACTTGTTTTCTAAAATTTTTATATTCTCTGAAAAAAAAGTCCTGAAAAGACTTGTCTTTTCAATACGAAAGTTTTATATATGCTAAATATAGTTTATAACAGAAGAAAAGATCCATATGGTTGAAAATGTGTGTAAGTTGCTATGGAGTCTTTAGGGCTGATATTGAAGTGTTTTCTCATTCATGAAACAAAACTATGTGTGTCCTCTTTAACACCAGAATTTGAAACATTTTCCACAAGCATAGAATCTTTCCCAAGCTCCTTTATCTGAACTTTGGTATAAAGAAATTGTGTATATATATATATATAAAATTGGACTTTAGGTTCTGGGGTAATTGTGCAGAACATGCAGGATTGTTGTATTGGTATGTACATGGCAATGTGGTTTGCTGCCTCCATCCCCCCGTCACCTATAACTGGCATTTCTCCCCATGTTATCCCTCCCCAACCTTCCTACCCCCTGCTGTCCCTCCCCTGTTCCTCCACAATAGACCCCAGTGTGTGTTGCTCCCCTCCCTGTGTCCATGTGTTCTCATTGTTCAACACCTGCCTATGAGTGAGAACATATGGTGTTTGATTTTCTGTTCTTGTGTCAGTTTGCTAAGAATGATAGTTTCCAGATTCATTCATGTCCCTACAAAGGACACAAACTCATCGTTTTGTATGGCTGCATAGTATTCCATAGCATATATGTGCCACATTTTCCCTGTCAAGTCTAACATTGATGGGCATTTGGGTTGGTTCCAGGTCTTTGCTATTGTAAACAGTGCCACTATGAATATATGTGTGCATGTGTCTTTATAATAGAACTATTTCTAATCCTTTGGATATATACCCAGTAATGGGATTGCTGGGTCAAATGGAATTTCTATTTCTAGGTCCTTGAGGAATCACCACACTGTCTTCCACAATGGTTGAACTAATTTACACTCCCACCAACAGTGTAAAAGTGTTCCCATTTCTTCACATCCTCTCCAGCATCTGTTGTTTCCAGATTTTTTAATGATCGCCATTCTAACTGGTGTGAGATGGTATCTCAATGTGGTTTTGATTTGCATTTCTCTAATGACCGGTGATGACGAACATTTATTTATTCATACGTTTGTTGGCCTCATAAATGTCTTCTTTTGAAAAGTGTCTGTTCATATACTTTGCCCACTTTTGAATGGGTCTGTTTGTTTTTTTCTTGTAAATCTGTTTTAGTTCTTTGTAGATTCTGGATATTAGCCCTTTGTCAGATGGGTAGATTACAAAATTTTTTTCCCATTCTGTTGGTTGCCGGTTCACTCTAATGATTGTTTCTTTTGCTGTGCAGAAGCTCTGGAGTTTCATTAGATCCCATTTGTCTATTTTGGCTTTTGTTGCCAATGCTTTTGGTGTTTTGGTCATGAAGTCCTTGCCTATGCCTATGTCCTGAATGGTATTGCCTAGATTTTCTTCTAAGGTTTTTATGGTGTTAGGTTTTATGTTTAAGTCTTTAATCCATCTGGAGTTAAGTTTAGTGTAAGGTGTCAGGAAGGGGTCCAGTTTCTGCTTTCTGCACAAGGCTAGCCAGTTTTCCCAACACCATTTATTAAACAGGGAATCCTTTCCCCATTGCTTGTTTTTGTCCAGTTTGTCAAAGATCAGATGGTTGTAGACGTGTGGTGTTGCCTTCGAGGCCTCTGTTCTGTTCCTTTGGTCTATATGTCTGTTTTGGTACCAGTACCATGCTGTTTTCGTACCAGTACCATGCTATTTTGATTACTGTAGCCTCATAGTATAGTTTGAAGTCAGGTAGCGTGATGCCTCCAGCTTTGTTCTTTTTGCTTAGGATTAGTCTTGGCTATGCAGGCTCTCTTTTGGTTCCATATGAAGTTTAAGGTGGTTTTTTCCAGTTCTGTGAAGAAGGTCAATGGCAGCTTGATAGGGATAGCGTTGAATCTGTAAATTACTTTGGGCAGTATGACCATTTTCACAATATTGATTCTTCCTAACCATGAGCATGGAATGTTTTTCCCTCTGTTTGTGTCTTCTCTTATTTCCTTGAGCAGTGGTCTGTAGTTTTCCTTGAAGAGGTCCTTTACATCCTTTGTTAGTTGTATTCCTAAGTATTTTATTCTCTTTATAGCAGTTGTGAATGGGAGTTTGCTCATGATTTTGCTGTTTGTTATTGGTGTATAGGAATGCTTGTGATTTCTGCACATTGATTTTGTATCTTGAGACTTTGCTGAAGTTGCTTATCAGTTTGAGAAGATTTTGGGCTGAGACAATGGGGCCTTCTAGATATACAATCATGTCATCTGCAAATACAGTTTGACTTCCTCCTTTCCTAATTGAATACCCTTTATTTCTTTTTCTTGCCTGATTTCTCTGGCTAGAACTTCCAATACTATGTTGAATAGGAGTGGTGAGAGAGGGCATCCTTGTTTAGTGCCTGATTTCAAAGGGAATTCTTCCAGCTTTTGCCCATTCAGTATGATATTGGCTGTAGGTTTGTCATATATAGCTTTTAGCATTTTATGATATGTTCCATCAATACCTAGTTTATTGAGAGTTTTTAGCATGATGGGCTGTTGAATTTTGTCGAAGGCCTTCTCTGCATCTATTAAGATAATCATGTGGTTTTTTTCTTTGGTTCTGTTTATGTGATCAATTACGTTTATAGACTTGCATATGTTGAACCAGCCTTGCAACCCGGGATGAAGCCTACTCGATCATGATGGATAAACTTTTTGATGTGCTGTTGCAATCGGTTTGCTAGTATTTTATTGAAGATTTTTGCATCTATGGTCATCATGGATATTGGCCTGAAGTTTTCTTTTCTTGCTGAGTCTCTGCCAGGTTTTGGTATCAGGATTATGTTGGTCTCATACAATGATTTGGGAAGGATTCCCTCTTTATTTAGATTGTTTGGAATAGTTTCAGAAGGAATGGTACCAGCTCCTCTTTGTATGTCTGGTAGAATTCAGCTGTGAACCCATCTGGACCTGGGCTTTTTTTGGGTGGTAGACTCTTAATTGCTGCCTCAACTTCAGACCTTGTTATTGGTCTATTCAGGGTTTCGACTTCTTCCTGGTTTAGGCTTGGAGGATGCAAGTGTCCAGGAATTTTTCCATTTCTTCCAGGTTGGCTAGTTTATGTGCATAGAGTTGTTTGTAATAATCTCTGATAATGGTTTGTATTTCTGTGGAATCTGTGGTGATATCCCCTTTATCATTTTTTTATTGCATCTATTTGATTATTCTCTCTCTTTTATTAATCTAGCTAGTGGTCTTTCTATTTTGTTGATCTTTTCAAAAAACCTGCTCCTTTTTAATTTTTTGAAGGGTTTTTTGTGTCTCTATCTCCTTCAGTTCTGCTCTGATCTTAGTTATTTCTTGTCTTCTGCTAGCTTTTGAGTTTTTTTGATCTTGTTCCTCTAGTTCTTTCAATTTTGATGATACAGTGTCGATTTTAGATCTCTCCTTGCTTCTCATGTGGACATTTATTGCTATATATTTTCCCCTAGAGACTGCTTTAAATGTGTCCCAGAGATTCTGGTATGTCCTGTCTTTATTCTCATTGGTTTCGAAGAACATCTTTATTTCTGCCTTCATTTCATTGTTTATCCAGTCAACATTCAAGAGGCAGTTGTTCAGTTTCGATGAAGCTGTGCGGTTCTGAGTTAGTTTCTGAATTCTGAGTTCTAACTTGATTGCACTGTACTCTGAGAGAGTGTTTGTTATGATTTCCATTGTTTTGCATTTGCTGAGGAGTGATTTACTTCCAATTATGTGGTCAATTTTAGAGTAGGTGTGATGTGGTGCTGAGAAGAATGTATATTCTGTGGATTTGGGGTGGACAGTTCTGTATATGTCTGTTAGGTTTTCTTGGTCCAGATCTGAGTTCAAGTCCTGGATATCCTTGTTGATTTTCTGTCTGGTTGATCTGTCTAATATTGACAGTGGAGTGTTAAAATCTCCCACTATTATTGTGTGGGAGTCTAAGTCTCTTTGTAGGTCATTAAGAACTTTGTATTGGGTGTGTATATATTTAGGATCGTTAGCTCTTCTTGTTGCATTGATCCTTTACCATTATGTAATGCCTGTTTTTCTCTTTTGATCTTTGTTGGTGTAAAGTCTATTTTATCAGAGACTAGCATTGCAACTCCTGGGTTTTTTCACTCTCCATTTGCTTGGTAAATCTTCCTCCATTCCTTTATTTTGAGCCTATGTGTGTCCTTGCATGTGAGATGGGTTTCCTGGATGCAGCAAACTGATGGGTTTTGACTTTTTATCCAGTTTGCCAGTCTGTGTCTTTTGATTGGGGCATTTAGCCCATTTACATTTAAGGTTAATATTCTGATGTGTGAATTTGATCTTGCCATTTTGATGCTAGCTGGTTGTTTTGCCCATTAATTTATGCAGTTTCTTCATTGTGTCAATGCTCTTTACCATTTGGTACATTTTTGGAGTGGCTGGTACTGGTTATTCCTTTCTATGTTTAGTGCTTCTTTCAGGACCTCTTGTAAGGCAGGCCTGGTGGTGATGAAATCTCTCAGCAATTGCTTGTTCATAAAGGGTTTTATTTCTCCTTCGCTTATGAAACTTAGTTTGGCTGGATATGAAATTCTAGGTTGAAAGTTCTTTTCTTTAAGGATGTTGAATTTTGGCCCCCACTCTCTTCTGGCTTGTAGGGTTTCTGCCGAAGATCCGCTGTGAGTCTGATGGGCTTCACTTTGTGGGTAACCCAACCTTTCTCTCTGGCTGCCGTTAGCATTTTTTCCTTCATTTCAACCCTGGTGAATCTGATGATTATGTGGCTTGGGGTTGCTCTTCTTGAGAAATAACTTTGTGGATTTCTTTATATTTCCTGGACTTGAATATTGGCCTGCCTTATTAGGTTGGGGAAGTTCTCCTGGATAATATCCTAAAGAGTGTTTTCCAGCTTGGATTCATTCTTTCCATCACATTCAGGTGCACCTGTCAAATGTGGATTAGGTCTTTTCATATAATCCCATATTTCTTGGAGGCTTCGTTCATTTCTTTTCACTCTTTTTTCTCTAATCTTGCCTTCTCATTTTATTTCATTGAGTTGATCTTCAATCTCTGCTATTCTTTCTTCTGCTTGGTCAGTTTGGCCATGGAAACTTGTGTATGCTTTGCGAAGTTCTTGTATTGTGTTTTTCAGCTCCATCAGTTCATTTATATTCTTCTCTATGCTGTTTATTCTTGTTAGCATTTCATCAAACCTTTTTTCATGGTTCTTAGTTTCTTTGCATTGGGTTAGAACTTGTTCTGTTAGCTCAGAGAAGTTTCTTGTTACCCACTTTCTGAAGCCTGTTTCTGTCAATTCATTAGACTCATTCTCCATCCAGCCTCATTCCCTTGCTGGTGAGGAGTTGTGATCGCTTGTAGGAGGAGAGGTGTTCTGGTTTTTGGTGTTTTTATCCTTTTTGTGCTGGTTTCTTCCCATCTTTGTGGATTTATCTACCTGTGGTCTTTGTAGTTGGTGACTTTCGGACTGGGTCTCTGAGTGGACATCCTTTTTGTTGATGTTGAAGTTATTTCTTTCTGTTTTTTAGTTTTCCTTCAATAATCAGGCCCCTCTGCTGTAGAACTGCTGGAGGCCCACTCCAGACCCTGCTTGCCTGGGGATCACCTGCAGCGGCTGTAGAACAGTAAGGATTTCTGCCAGTTTCTTCTTCTGCTATCTTCATCCTAGAAGGATATCTGCCAGATGTCAGCCTGAGCTCTCCTTTATGAGATGTCCCTTTGGATATACAGGGGTGAGGGAGCTGCTAAGGAGACAGTCTTGCCTTATAGGAGCTGAACTGCTGACCTGTGAGCTCCATTGTTTTGTTCAGAGCTGCTGGACAGGTACGTTTAAGTCTGCTGCAGCATAACTCATAACTGCCTTTTTTTGCCCAGGTGCTCTGTCCTAGGAAGGTGGGGCTTTATTTATAAGTTCTTGACATGCTGTTGCCTTTTTTCAGAGATGCCCTGCCCAGCAAGGAGGTAGCCTAGTCACAGTCTGCCAGCAGAGGCGTTGCTGAGCTGCCATGGGCTCTGCTCAGCTGCTGTGTGAACTTCCTTGCAGTTTTGTTTATAGAGGTATAGTTAGAACTGCCTTGGTAATGACAGTCTGCCTTGGTAATGGCGGACTGCCTCTGTAATGGCAGATGCCTTAGTTGTGGCTGACTGCCTCGATAATGGTGGACTGACTCAGTAATGGTGGATGCCCTTCCCCCGACAGAGCTGGACCGTCCCGGGTCCAGCTGTGCTTGCTGTGAAACTCTCAATCCAGATTGTTTCACATTGCTGGTCTTTGTGGGGGTGGGACCCACCGAGCCAGATCACCTGGCTCCCTGTTTCAGCCCCCTTTTTTTCATTTGAATGGGCAGCTCTGTCTCCCAGGCGTTCCAGGTGCCAGATGAAATGGCCGTCCAGATTGTGTGAGTTTTTATGTGGAGACCCCCTGTGCTGGCTGAAACAGCCATGCTGGAAACTCCTGGTGCTTTTCAGCCTGGGAATCTCCTGGTCTATGGGCAGTAATAACTCATTTGGAAATGCGGTGATCACTCACCCTCTGCTTTGTTCTTGCTGGGGACTGCCCTCCAGAGCTGTTCCTCTTTGGCCATCTTGGATCAAAAGTCTGGTATAAAACAATTGTTAAATGAGTACTTTCCATCTGTGAAGTACTGTGCTAATGACAACACATTCCTATTATCCCAATTTCAGGAACACAGAAAGAAACTTAGAAAGATCAACTTGCCCTGATCATGTCGTATGAAGTCAGCATTTTTTTTTTTTTTTGAGACAGAGTCTTGCTCTGTCCCCAGGCTGGAGTGCAGTGGCAGGATCTTGTCTCACTGCAACCTCCTCCTCCTGGATTCAAGCCATTCCTGTGCCTCAGCCTCCCGAGTAGCTGGGACTACAGGCGTGCACCACCACGCCCAGCTAATTTTTTGTATTTTAGTAGAGATGGGTTTTCACCATGTTGGCCAGGATGGTCTCAATCTCCTGACCTCATGATCCGCCCATCTTGGCCTCCCAAAGTGCTGGAATTACAGGCGTGAGCCACCACACCCAGCCACTGAAGTCAGGATTTATACTTGAAATTCATATGCAGATCTTTCTATTTCTAGGACCCATGTTCTGAAGCACCATGCTATTGGTCCTTGTCTTACAAGTGTAGAAATAAGTGCTCTGTCACCTGTAAAAGAAATTTCAGATAGCATTGTTCAAGTGGGCTGCCTGTAAATAAATTCAATTCAGTTTTATTGACGACCATATAGCATTTAGCAGCTATCAAGTTCTGTGCTAAACACAGTAAGGGTAAGAAAACTAAATGAGTCAGTACTGCTACTGCTGTATGGGAACTGCTAAACTAACTCAACAGATCAACCATGTTGTTCACTAATATTTAACCCAATGATCATGTTTTGTTATTAAGGAAATACATCTTTGAGGCGAGCAACAATGGCTTGAATGGGTTGTATTATGTTATCTTTAATCTGTGTCTGTAATTTTATGCTCATGAAATCTTTGGCATTTTACCTGAAATTATAGAAAGGATATTCCTTAAGTAACAACAACTAACATTTATTGGCTCAGACATAGATGTGCATTATCTCATTTAATTCTTCAAACCTACCAAACAAGGTAGATACCATGATTTATTATCTCCATTATACAGTGAGGAAACTAAGAGAGAGAGATGTTAAGTAATTTGCCCTAGGTCATAGAGTGAAGCCAGGATTCAGACTTGTTATCTTTCTGACTCAGAGCCCTTCCTGTATTGCCATATTCTAATGACTGAAAAACAGGATAGAAATAGCACATTTCATTTAAAAACATTTCTCTGTATCCTCTGTATACTTCTTCAACTCCAGTGTAGTCATTGTTTTCTTCTCCAAACTATTGAAATAATCCTAATTTATTTTTTATTATAATTTCTATTTAGTAATTTTAAGCAGGCTTTGTATGTATACTGTAGTCTTAATGAGCTGATGTCTTACCTTTCCATGTTTATACCTTAATGAGCTAAGGCAGTTTGGATCTACTCAATCTTTAGTTGCTTCTGATATTGTACTTAGGTCGATGATTGGTTGTTTTTCCCTGAATGGCTTGCAAATTATCCATCTATCCATCCATCTATCATCTATCTATCTATCTGTTTATCTTTCTAATTTAATTACTTAGTATTATGTATAAGACTTTACAAGCCTTTACATATATGGGTGTATTTAATCTTCTGAACAGCCTTTTATATTATTTATACTTTATATATATGAGAAAACTGAGATTCAGGGAGGTAACTATTTCCCAAGTCCACACAGATAATAAGCCAAAGAAAGGAGATTCCTCTATTTGCAATTATTTGGTATATTATCTTGATATACCACTAAACTCTGTGTCAAAAGCTGTGCAAAACATTATGATAGTTAGCATTAACAATAATTTACCACGTTCACATTTTTTTTTTAAGATGGAGTTTTGCTCTTGTTGCCCAGGCTGGAGTGCAATGGCACGATCTCGGCTCACGGCAACCTCCGCCTCCCAGGTTCGAGCAATTCTCCTGCCTCAGCCTCCCAAGTAGCTGGGATTACAGGCATGCACCACCATGCCCGTCTAATTTTGTATTTTTAGTAGAGATGGGGTTTCACCATGTTGGTCAGGCTGGTCTCAAACTCCTGACCTCAGATGATCCACCCACCTCAGCCTCCCAAAGTGCTGGGATTACAGACGTGAGCCACCGTGCCCAGCCACATTTTCTTTTTACTTGTTACATTATTCTTATCTTCTACATACATTCAGTGTTTTGCTTTTCTTTTTTATTGATAATGATTCATAACTCATTTGCTAGTGTTATTAACTCAATTCTTTTTATTGATAATGATTCATAACTCATTTGTTAGTGTTATTAACTCAGACACTCACTAGGGGTAGTTTTTATGATACTTTTCCATGCTATGCTGTGCTGTGCTGTGTTGTGCTATGTTATTCTACCAGTTGGCTTTTCTGGTGGTTGTATTCATCTGGGCACCCCAGAGTGCATTCTGTCTGCCACTAATTCAGGTTTTCCAGTAAATATATTTAAAATATGGTGACAATCTCTCTAGCCATTTTCCTGTGATAAAGTACCAGACAGACAATTTTATTTACATATAAGCTTGTCATTAGACTTAATCCACATCTAGGTATTGTATGCTAACTTTTTTCCTCCGTTATATTCAGTTTTGAATGTTTTGTTTCTTTGGGAGCATGTGCTGCTTAATATTACAATACATTTAGAAATGTAATGCTTGTATGTTTTGATATTTGAAAAAAAGATGAAATAATGTTAACATAAATATTACAGAATCTTTTTCATTAGATGGTCTTTTATAGAAGAAAACAATATTATTCTTACAGATATTCTCTTACCAAGTTTCAAGAGTGATTTAAGGAGCAAGACTTTCCTAATAACTGATTTTGTTCATCTGTATTCTTATTAGGAAAATTATTGATTATTTCATAAAGGTTTATGCTACCTTACCTTTTTCATTTAGCTTATAAGGCTTTAAAGTCAAAATAAACAGCTTTCACAAAAAGCTAGAAATTTGTAATTAGCATTTTGATTATAACCTAATTTAAAATTATCTGGAAAGTCAGATCCATATATACAATTGTATACATATCCACATTTCAGGAGGACCAGTGCCATTCTTATATTGTAACATTTTAATATATTTATATTTGGACTAGTTAAGTGATCAAATTAATTTTACTTTTAAAATTGTATTTCCTTTGGATTTAAGTAAATGCTACATTACTCAATGTTTGAAAAAGAAAGGATTATTTATTTACTATTAACTGTAGTAACTTTCAGTTAAATGAATCCTGTATTTTAATATAAAAAGATAGAATTAGGAAATTTAAATTCTAGGATAAACTCCATGGCCCCCATATATCCTATTTTTAGTTTTTCTTGAGGTTATTGTTAGCTTGAAAAAGGAAGAATTAGAGAATTTGATAAACACCTTTGAATATTTGAAAGATTTCTAAAAATCTGAAGTGGATAAAAGGTTGATCTGAGTGACCTCTAAGGCAACTTTTTTTTCATAGTCTCTTGTTCTTTTGTTTAAGGAAGATTGAGGGTGAGAGAAATGAATCCCTCAAGGAATGAAAGTATCCTTTAAGATAAAGAAGACCCTCAAACCAAAGAGAAGATAGACTTCTTGACTAGGGAGATACAAGATCTTAGAAAGCAGGCCAATCAAAAGCTACTCTATTCTTTCTTCTACTCAAGTAGTTCTGACCATTGAATGATGATATCATGAAAGATGAAAAAGTATACTGAAGCCAACTCTGAAAAATTGGGTATTGTCCCTGTTTTATAGTTATAGAATCTGTAGTTTGGACAAGTTAAGTAACTCTCTCAAAGTCCTGCTGACTACGATTACTTACTCTCTCTTGCTAAATGAAATCATTTGTAAAATCAAGAATCCTTTTATAATTTGAAGAGGAATTCTTATTTTTCTTTTTTTTTTTTTTGAGACTGAGGAGTTTCACTCTGTCACCCAAGCTGGAGTACAATGGTGCGATCTTGGCTCACTGCAATCTCCGCCTCTCAGGTTCAAGCGATTCTCCTGCCTCAGCCTACTGAGTACCTGGGACTACAGGCGCATGCCACCATGCCTGGGTAACTTTTGTAATTTTAGTAGAGATGAGGATTCACCATATTAGTCAGGCTGGTCTCGAACTCCTGACCTCAGGTGATCCACCCACCTTGGCCTCCCAAAGTGCTGGGATTACAGGCGTGAGCCACCGTGCCTAGCCGAATTCTCATTTATTTGAAATCCCTATTTTTCTGTTGGACTTTCTGAAATCATAGCATACATTTATTTTCCTACATATAAAATTAAACACACTTGAATTTTGAAACTATAATAGAATACAAATTCACATCACTTCTTTCTATGTGGAAATATTTGCAAAGAGGAAAATCCAGGACTTTGCATATTAATACATGAATAGAAAAAATATCATTAATTTTAACTTAATATTTTAAAAAGTATCTAAATGAAGAATTTCATTTTATTCCTAAAGATGCAAGTAATGAGATGACATATACTATTTTTACCAGAGTTCAGCTACAGGTAACTAAGTTGAGCTGATTATTACCAGGTTTTAGATCCTTTTTACTATTAATTAATAACAATACTACTAGTTAGCATTATGTTTGCAAGATACTTCCACATTTTTTATTTCTTTATTTGACTTATCTTTGCTGTACTACTACCCAAAAATTAGACAATGCAGCAATTCCAGTTCTTGTTTTGTGGGTAAAAAAAACGAAAGCATTTTGGCTGCTTAACAAATCAAGTTAGCTGCAAAATTAAGATTAGATGAGAAGCATCTTCCCACTGTACCTCCTAAGATAAACAAAAAGTCTGACATTAGAAGTTTTTTCTAAGGAAGTTCTTTTTTTTTTTTATTCTTTCTATCAAAGGTAGGAAATTTCATTGAAAATCATTTATTAAATTAAAAATGATGAGAAAAGTGACTGGATATTTATAAGCATAGGGGAAGGTGTATTTTATGGGCTTGAGTGGATGCGTGGTAGTATATTTACCTGTGCATATCTTTTTTTTCTAAATATATATTTTATTGCGTTTTAGGTTTTGGGGTACATGTGAAGAACATGCAAGATTGTTGCATAGGTATATACATGGCAATGTGGTTTGCTGCCTTCCTCCCCATCACCTATATCTGACATTTCTCCCCATGTTATCCCTCCCCAACTCCCCACCCCCTGCTGTCCCTCCCCTAGTTCCCCCCCACAGACCCCAGTGTGTGATGCTCCCCTCCCTGTGTCCATGTGTTCCCATTGTTCAACACCCATCTATGAGTGAGAACGTGCAGTGTTTGATTTTCTGTTCTTGTGTCAGTTTGCTGAGAATGATGGTTTCCAGGTTCATCCATGTCCCTACAAAGGACACGAACTCATAGTTTTTTATAGCTTCACAGTATTCCATGGTGTATATGTGCCACATATTCCCTGTCCAGTCTATCATCAATGGGCATCTGGGTTGGTTCCAGGTCTTTGCTATTGTAAACAGTACTGCAATGAACATTCTTGTGCATGTGTCCTTATAATAGAACGATTTATAATTCTTTGGATTATAAATCCCATTGCTGGGTCAAATGGAATTTCTATTTCTAGGTCCTTGAGGAATCACCACACTGTCTTCCACAATGGTTGAACTAATTTACACTCCCACCAACAGTGTAAAAGTGTTCCCATTTCTCCACATCCTCTCCAACATCTGTTGTCTCCAGATTTTTTAATGATCGCCATTCTAACTGGTGTGAGATGGTATCTCAATGTGGTTTTGATTTGCATTTCTCTAATGACCAGTGACGATGAGCATTTTTTCATATGTTTGTTGGCCTCATGTATGTCTTCTTTTGTAAAGTGTCTGTTCATATCCTTTGCCCACTTTTGAATGGGTTTGTTTGCTTTTTTTCTTGTAAATCTGTTTTAGTTGTTTGTAGATTCTCGATATTAGCCCTTTGTCAGATGGGTAGATTGCAAAAAATTTTTCCCATTTTGTTGGTTGCCGATTCACTCTAATGAGTGTTTCTTTTGCTGTGCAGAAGCTCTGGAGTTTCATTAGATCCCATTTGTCTATTTTGGCTTTTGTTGCCAATGCTTTTGGTGTTTTAGTCATGAAGTCCTTGCCTATGCCTATGTCCTGAATGGTTTTGTATGTATCTTTATCTAAAACTTTTTTTTTCTGCTACACGGACTCTATTTTCTGATCTAATTATTCTCCATTAAATGTTCTGAGGCCTCTGAATCATTGTTCTAAAGACAGATGGGCAACAAAAATGGAAAGGCTATTGAGTAAGAGAGAAAATTATGCAATTTATTTTTAGCATATTTTTTTCCATATAGGAACAATTAGCAAACACCAAACTGCACTGTTATCTGCTTCCTCCCTTCTTAGAACACAGGTGTCTGCTTCCTAAGGTTGGAAAGAATATTTCACTTGCTATATCCTCTAATTCTGACATTCAGATACTGATGATGGAAGTTAAAATTAAGATTCCGTTTTAAAAATAAGATTCTGGTTTTTAGGAAAGGCCATGGGTCAGTTTAAGATTTATGTACCATCTTAGCCATTTAATAACATTTTTGGAACTGAAAAACTTTTTAAAAGATTAAAGTGCTGAGGTTTTAACAACCTCATTTTTTGACTTGGAGAAAGAAATTGTCTATTTAAAAATATAAGTAACATTTTAAGAACCAAATAAAAATTATTGAAAAAAGTCACTGAAAAGAAGTTTAGAATAAAATTACACTAAAATTGAACAAACTTATCTTGCAACTATTCAATATTGAGCAAACATGTGAACAAGTATAAATAAGATTAAGTCACAAATTTATGTTCTGTAAAAAGTAAGTTGCTACAGTGTACAGAGTGCTAAGTCACTCTCTAACCTTCCTAAAACTTTCCCAGCTTCTGCTTTACCCTCTTAAAATTATATAAATTATCCTGTATCTTTATTAATTAATTTATTGGTTTATAAGATGGAGTTTCGCTCTGTCACCTAGGCTGGAATGTAGTGGCTCAATCTCGGCTCACTGCAACCTCCACCTCCTGGGTACAAGTGATTCTCCTGCCTCAGCCTCCCAAGTAGCTGGTACTACAGGCACCTGCCACCACGCCTGGCTAATTTTTGTATTTTTAGTAGAGATGGGGTTTTGCCATAGTGGCCAGACTGGTCTCAAACTCCTGACCTCAGGTGATCCGCCCACCTCAGCCTCCCAAAGTGCTGGGATTATAGGTGTGAACTACCACACCTGGCCTTTTTTTTTTTTTTTTTTTTTTTTTTTTCAAAAGGCAGGGTTTTGCTATGCTCCCCAAGCTGGTCTTGAATACCTGGACCACCCTAGTGATCCTTTTGCCTTGGCCTCCCAAAGTGCTAAGATTATATGAGGCATTGTACTTGGCCCTGTATATTAATTTATGAACATAATAATTAATGTGAATTCTTAGTTCTGTTGTTTTATATTAAAATGTTTATAGGCAATTATTCCCTAAATTTTTGCTTAACATGTGGTCGTATTTCCATGGGGCTATTATAAATGTTGAATATTACTTAACATGTCGTTTCTCAGTTTCTTAGAAAAAGTGATATGTGACTTCTAGTTATTAGTACCCAATACTTTTTTTTAAATAAATGTTCAAGAAGAAAAGTTTAATAAGCAAATAAACATTGGTAAGATTTCTTTAAATATGTACTCTTTTTAACTGACGACTGAGAATTTTAAAGACTGTTACTATACCACAACATTCTTTCTTATAAAAATCATCCTTGAAGATGTACATTATGATAGAACATTTTTCATTATAATTATTTATATGTAAGTATGAAAATTTTTTACCATCAGCATCACATTTATAAAGTCAAATATTTTTTATTTTACTATTATTATTATTTTTTTGAGACGGAGTTTCGTTCTTGTTGCCCAGGCTGGAGCGCAGTGGCACAATCTCGGCTCACCACAAGTTCTGCCTCCTGGGTTCAAGCAATTCACCTGCCTGAGCCTCCTGAATAGCTGGGATTATAGGCATGCACCACACAAGGCTAATTTTGTATTTTTAGTAGAGAAAGGGTTTCTCCATATTGGTCAAACTAGTCTTGAACTCCCGACCTCAGGTGATTTGCCTGCCTCAGCCTCTCAAAGTGGTAGGATTACAGGCATGTGCCACCGTGCCAGGCCCATCTTCACCTATTTCTTTTTACCTTAGAGAATGGCTTAGTCCATTCAGGCTGCTATAACAAAAATACCATAGTCAGGGATGAGGAGGAGCTCTGGGGATATTACAACAAACATTTATGTCTCATAGTATGGAGACTGACAAGTTCCAGATCAAGGCACTGGTAGAATTAGTTTGGTGAAGGCTTACTTTTTGGTTCATAAAGGCAGTCCTCTCTGTGTCCTCCATGTGTGTTCTATGTGGTAGAAGGGGCAAGGGAGTTCTCTGTGGTTTCTTTTATAAGGACACTAATCCCATTCATGAGAGCTCTACTTTCATCACCTATACCTCCCAAAGCTCTACCTCCAAATACAACCATCTTGGGGCTTAGGATTTTAACATAAGAATTTTGGAGAGACAACTATTCAGTCCATGACAAGGGAAATCTGTGTCTTTTACATTTAGGACTGTTAAAATTCTTTGTCTGAAATTACATTTTCTGAGTATTGACTGATTTATCTGCACAGACATTTATACAAGAGAAACTGCTAGCAGCTTTCAGAGTTAAACCAATCATTCCTCTGCATGCCACCCCTGAAAATGAGAAAATAATCCTTAGCTTTGGGTAAAATGTTTAAAAGTCATTATGAATTTCTAGTCAGAAATTATTTTGCTTCTGTTTTTCTTAAAATTGCCTTTCTATTCCTCTGTTTATACATGTATTTTTAATTTGCTTCTAGTCTTACCGAAACACTCATAAGAACGTTGATGGTTGTGTATCTAAATGGAGATCTAAAATTGCACATGTAAGGAAATGAAAAGTTATTTAAAATGATGTAGAATGAGTATGTTGTTGTCTCAATCAAAAACAAAATCTATCAGTGTTTGCTTTCACAACTTCTTTTCAACATTGAATAAAGACAGGAAACCCTTGTCTATTATTTAGAAAAGTATAGTTTACCCTATTTCCAATTTAGTCTCTTTTGTAACAGAACAATAGGAAGTACCCAAATTAGCAGGTAAGTGAAAGTCAGAGTTTGGAATCTAATATGGCCTTTGAAATTATGATGCCAGTGAAATAAAAAAGACTAAGCAATATGAAATTTGATATTTAGAATTCTATAATATGGTCTTACTGAGCTCATCTAGAATAAATGGCATTATATTGTTTGTCCTTCAGGGTAGAAATTAAGTTAAAATTGTAATGGTAGCATTTTCACTAGCAAAAGGCACAACATAGTGTAATTTTTGGAGTGGACAAGATTTGTGAAATAATCTATTCTAAAAAGCAGAGAAATTGCCTCCAAATTTTATGATGATCACTGTCAGAGAAAGCTATATTGTAAAATTGTTTTATAGTGCCCTCGTACACCTTTTTTTCCAAACCGTACTGAAATCAATTATAATCATCATTGTTAACATTCTTTTTGTAGTGCAATAAAACAGTAATCCTTTCAGCTCTCTGAAGATGGTGTACTTTTAATGGGCATTTTTCTTATAGTTTTTCTTAGTCATGATCACAAAAGCCATAAAGTTCCAAGTTATGGTGTATGGTTCTAGTTAGTGGAGCCTGGACGCTGAAGAGAAATAGGAAAATGCAGCAATCACAGCCTCTTTATGATTTAATAGCTAAACTCTAATGTGGAATCAGTATGTAAAAATGAGAAAAATCTTTGCTTGAACTTATGGACAAGCTATTACTGCACAGATTTGGTTGAAGTTTTACATCCAGTTAGTCTCTCTAAAGAGACTTGTGTTGTCTTTATTGAGTTTAAGCAGTTAGTCTTAATATCATTATTTCATTAAACATATGCAAATTTGGAAGCTTTCTATGTTTATGGACAAGTGATCCTCTCAGGCTTTGCCTTGTTTCTGTGACTCACAGACAACAAAATATAAAGTCTAAGCCCTTTCTATTTTTATGAAACCTATTTGTAGGGATTTGAGTTACAGAAAAATATATACTTTCTTTACATCTATGACTATGTCTAACAACAGGGCTACTAAATATGAAATTTAGTGAAGAATCGCTCAGCCATGAACCAATGTGAGTTTGCTTTTAATACTTTATTAAATTTTATTCATGTGCCAAGGTTTCTACAACACAAAAAGGGAACCAGCAATCGGACAGTTGTTTAAAAACATTAAACACCCTGATAAGGTTTGCATCCTTGCAGTTTTCTGTGCTGCCCTGATAGTTCTTAAAGGTTCTGTCATTTTCAATCAACAGAGAGTACATGTGATCAGTATATCTGATAAACTTGTCAATGCCTCTTTAAAGCAGGATTCCCTGACCTATTCAAGTCAGACCCCCCTGCTTCATTTCAAGTATCATCTTGATAAGACAGAGCTATGTCACAGGCAGCTGTGTATAGCCAGCTCAGTCTACAACTAATTTGTGCAGGAAAAAATTAAATCAGGAGGTAAATTATTTCATGATTGCTCATTCCCAACAGAGTTGGGCATCATTCTGAAGAAAATATCAAATAATTGGTTTCAGGCCGTGTCAGACACATGCAATTCCCTTCTCTAATGGCTGTGTGTGGTAGCACCAGGCCTCAGGGGTCAGCAAAGAACTGGAAATAGCTTAGTGCCAGGCTCGGCAATAGAGAGACAGAGCACATAGGAAATGAAGTGGCAATAAGTGCAATCCATAGGGGAAATGTGCTTCACTTGGAGTTTAATATATCGGTTCAGAATCTGGCAGGAAGCCATGCAACAATTGTTTACCTTTTTGTCAGCATCTGCATCTGTTCTGTTTTGTAAACAGCACTTAACTCTCAGTCGGTAAACGCTGAAATCAATAACAACTGTTAAGGGATTTCCTTACTCCCCCTCTTTTTTTTTTTCATATTCTAAAACAAATGCACACTACAAACAATGTTTGCCTTAGATTAACAAGGAACAGACATTAACAGGGTCAAAGGGATTTGGTTGGGAACATTTTATAGCTTCTTGGGTGCACAGTAATTATATCTGTGTGATTTGAATGTATTTTGTAACCTATCCAAATTAAACTGTTAAAAAAAAATGCTAGCAAGCACTAATGAAGATGATTTTTTATAATTATCTTAAGTACTGTGTATAGAAAACTGCTGGCACCGTTTGTAATAATTTAGTTCTGTGCAATATTGTGTATTATAGCTGCTATGCAGAAATATTAAGTTGCCTTTTGCAGTTTCAGGAAATTAGTGATTATATCCAGCAGTACTAATTATTTTAAACATACAGTTAGTAAAAAAAAAAAAAAAAAAATTACATGCCACAGTGAGACATAAAACAGGATTGATCTGTGACTAATGCCTATAAAACTAAGTATATGATTAGTAAATGGAAAAGAAAAAAATAACACTACTTTTAAGTTCACTGTCTTCAGGACAGACTGACTAGATGAATGCTGTCATAAGTACAGCATTATTACAATGGTTATTGGCATCACTTAAAGGTGAATATCACCAAGATCAGAGGAACACATTATTGCTAGTGGGATTTATGCATGCATCTCTCCATGCTCTACTTTGGAAATTTAATTCAAAATTTCCACATACACAATTGCTAAGTTGCCTTGTTTTTACTTCATTAAACTACTTCATATCTGATTTAACCTAACAGTAATTCTGTGTTCAGAACTTTGTTTTCTTCTGCTTTCCCTTGTACAGTATTAAATCTTAGGCTTTTCCATTTTTTTTCTCAGAAGTATGATGTCTTTGAAGTTTTCGTTGGATTACCATAAACCACAAATAAAATTTGAGAATTATTTGACAGAGTCACTGAGTTTAGATCTGCAATCTTTTGTCTTTCTTTATTTTGTATGTCAAATTGTTTGGTATGAATTTTTCAATTTTCTTAACAATCATTTTGCTAATTCACCTCTTTAACTTATCTTAACCAAGACATTTTTGATAGTCTGTCAGTTTTTAATAAAATATATTTAATTAGAAATAAGAATTTGAGAATTTGGATAATATCTTTCTTACTGCTATTGAGACTAGAAGATACTTTGGCTTCATTTTCTTGACCAGAACTGCCTTTTATAAGTATGTTCTATCCAAAGATAGACAATCTACTTTATTCATCCATTCCATTATGACATTTACATGATTCAGTAAAAAGTAAATAACATTTAAAACAATTATATGCCCTTATTCATAAATATATATATATTTTAAAGTATATTTAATAGTTTTGTCTCCAGATTAGAATGCGCCATTGAAAACCATGGACAAAATTTAGAAGCCGACTTTCACCTTTTGTAATCACTTCCTTTATTGAGAGAAAAATGGTCACACATTACCAGAATATCTCTCTACAAATTTAAATAATATAAAAGTGAAAAACTTCCATATTCATTTCCATAGTTTGTGTTTTGCCTCTTCAGTAGGAATTAATATCTCACTATTGTCATCTCATGTTAAATATTCTCAGTCGCATCCTAATCATTTAGTATGCAAGTTTAAAACTGTTCAATGATGGAAATTTTCTTACCACAGGTCAAAATGTTCAAAATTTTATAGTTCTTAAAATAATCAAAGTAGCTAACTTGCATTTATGTTAGCATTAAAGTTAACTGTCTCCAACAGTGCTTGAAAAATTGTAGTGGTGAACACAGTATATCCTGATAGACTACCTAAGGCATTCATGGGGGCATGGGTGGTACCTACTGATGATTAGCTAATTTTAAAAAATTGACTATTAAAGGTAGCCCTTTGTTGTATTAGGTGAAGGCAATAATCATTATTTCCTAAGCAAAGGGAAAATTAAGTGCTAATTAGCGGTTGTGAAGTGTGCAATAGTAGTTAAAATATAAGGAGTATTTTCCCACTGGTAGCAAATGCTACCTGGGGACTGTAGTCAATAGATTTATTGCTGATAACTAAAAGTATTTTTCAAACCCAAGAAGTAATATTAACTCAGGACCTTCAGATTATGAGACTGACATGCTGCCAGCTGTGCTGAGAGGGCAGAACCTCCAAAAAGTAATATTAAATGTCATGAGGTCGAATGACTCAACATTATAGCACAGTGTCTATTTTGAAATCTTGTAACAAAATTATAATTTTCGGGTAAGTTATTTTAGGATTTGTCCCATGCAATTATTATTTACATGTAGTATGTTTATCATTAATTTGACCATTTTTTTTTAAGAACTTGAAATCTCTATTCAGTTACAGTTTTATTTCCTTGTTTTTTATTTAAGACAAATCTTTGAGAAAAAGACAGATATGGCCATCTTTATACTAATTTTCAAAGAATTTAACTGTAATTACCTTTATACTCATCAAATGAGTGTTGCTTAGTTATCTATGTTTTCACGATTTGAATCATCTAATCTTTACTGGTGATGTAGTGGGGCTGACTGACATATTTTATGCTCTTAGTTATGCTATAACTTTGATTTAATCTTGAAAATTGGCCCTTCAGACATTTTAGGTTGATATTCCCATGACATAAAAGGATGAAGACTTATGAGATTAACTTTAAAAAAAAACAAACAAAAAACAGAGTCTCGCTGTGCCACCCAGGGTGGAGTGCAGTGGCACCATTTTGGCTCACTGCAATTTCTGTCTTCTGGGTTCAAACAATTCTCATGCCCCAACCTCCCCAGTAGCTGAGACTACAGGCATGTGCTGCTAAGCCTGGCTAATTTTCTTGTATTTGTAGTAGAGATGGGGTTTCACCATGTTGGCCAGGCTGGTCTGAACTTCTTACCTCAAGTTATCCACCCACCTCAGCCTCCCAAAGATTGGGATTACTGGTATGAGCCACTGTGCCTGGCCTAAGATTAACTTTTTAAAATATCACATGGGCGAGCTGGGCACGGTGGCTCACACCTGTAATCCCTGCACTTTGGGAGGCTGAGATGGGTGGATCATAAGGTCAGGAGTTCGAGACCAGCCTGGCTAACATGGTGAAATCCTGTCTCTACTTAAAATACAAAAATTAGCCGGCCATGGTGGCATGTGCCTGTAATCCCAGTTACTTGGGAGGCTGAGGCAGGAGAATTGCTTGAACTTGGGAAGTGGAGGTTGCAGTGAGCCAAGATCACACCACTGTGCTCCAGTGACAGAGTAAGACTCTGTCTCCAAAAATAAAAAATAAATAAATAAAAATTCACATGGGCATAATTCTAAATGTTAACTTTGATTTCTAATAAATACAAGAGAATTCCAATAAGGCAGCCTGTTGTATCAATACATATAGAATGATCCACATTCTTTTTACAGGCTTCAAACTACAACATATGTATTATATGATTATATCATTATTCAGTCATTTAGTTAACCAAATCATATGTATAGACATTAGGATTTTTCCAGTTTCTTTTGTTTGTATACTTGTATGAATATCTTTGAAAGTCTTATTCCTTGAAGTGATATTCCTGGACCAGAGAGTAAGCTAATTTAAATTTTGATACATATTACTCAAATTGCCCTCCAAAACAAATATACCTTTAAGTACAAATATTCAGAAGCATGAATCTCTAGGTTGATGCATGTATTCATTGAGACATCAAACCATTAATTATGATTTTTTATGATTTTTTAAATGGCTTGAAATCCCTGTGCTGGCCTGACTCCTCCTGCATTATCTTCTCATTGCTGCAAAAAGAGGCATAGACAAAAGGCATGGGAGTGAGGGATGGCCATGTGACGCTCAATGTCCTGTAGCTATTAGGAGCTTTTGAGCCAAACAGACTTGTCTTTGCATTCCAACTTTGCCACTTGGCAGTTATTAACCTTGGATAGGTGGTTTTTCTGCTAGGAGTGTCTAGTCATTTAATCTGGAAGATGGAGATGATAATAAGACCTTCCTCATAGCATCTAAGTATTAATATGACACATGTATTCATTGCGTATTAATATGGCTATTATACATAGTATCTGGTGTAAACCAATTGCTTTGTTATTACCTTTATTTAAAACATATACATATATACACATTTATAGTATTGTACTGAGACAGTGACTTGCTGTCATGTTAATGTGGTGTTCTCAAACATCACTATACAGCAAATGGCTGCATTTCTTTTATTTTTAAATCAACGCACAATGAATACTTTGTTTTATCTTTAATGTGCCATGTATAATGTTCTCTGGAAGTGCTATATTAATTTTTTTCCATTTAAAAATAAAAGTAGTGAAATAAGATGGAATTAAAATAATAAAGTATCCAGAGATCTCTTTTGTTTATCATGATGATTCCAACAGTCACTATGTGTGTATGATTACTAGATCCAGCTCCAGCACTGATCTAGCCCTCGAGATTCATACTTCTAGAGTTAAATGCCTCCTTGTTTCGTCCCTTGGATATTTGACAGGCAGTCCAAACACCACACGGATAAACCGGAACTCCTCATCATTCCCCAGATCTCCCCTCCTCTTCCCCAGTCTAAGTTAATGCTGTTAATAATCACTCAGCCAGAAACGATGACTCATTCTTCCCTTCTGCCCTACTCACCACCATCAAAAGAATCACCAAGATTTTTAATTTTGCCTGATCACCTAAATATTTCCAAGACTATCTCCTCTCCATTTCTACCATCCAGGCCTAATTTAGGTCTTTATTATCGCTCATTTGGACTTAATGTTAAAATAGTTTTGTTTTGTTTTGTAATTGGTTTCTCTACCCTTATTTTTGCTTTCCTCTAAGACATCTGCCAAGCACACTTTACTCCCCTATTTAAAGCTCTTCAGTGGCTCCTCATCACTGTCATCATAAAGCTTCAGAGGCTAGGTTTTGGAAAGCAAGCCTTCCTTGACCTAGCACCTGCATTCTTTAGTCTCATCTCATGCCTCTCCCCACCTCATATTTTTCACTCTTCAGTAACACAGACTGACAGAAAGCTTTGCTCATGATGTGTGTGCCACCTCTTACTCTCTTCCTCCCCTTCTTTGCCTAATTCCTATTGATCCTTTATGACAGCTCATGTGTCATTTCTTCTAAGAAGCTTTTTCTGAGCTAGAGCCTCTAATCCACACTCCCAGAGCATCTCCATATGACTTTCTCAAAGCTTAGCATATTCTATTAACATATCTAGTTAGGGAACTGTCTCCCCATATGGACTCTAAGCACCTCAGGGACAGGAATTATTTTCTTCAGTACCCAATTCACTGCCTAATACATGACAGGAGTTCAATGAATATCTTTTTAACTGAACCATTTTCTTAAATCACTATCTGGAAGTTTAATAATGTGTATTGGTACTAGCCAGCTAAACAACTTATTAATTGAGCCCCAACTATTTAAAAAATATTGTGCTAAGATTAGTGGGGATTCCAGAAAGTGTCCTTGGTCCCCCCTAAATTGGGAAATAAAATATGAATATATGAAAAATTGCTGAAGTTACACAGACAAGCAGTTGCAGAGTTCTGAGAAGTAAGAGATTCCAGGAAGTAGGGGTTCTTTCTAACTTCTGTCCAGGGTGATCAAGATGAAATGGAACTGTGTTGGTTGCAAGGTGGGCAGGAACTGAAGAAGCTGAAAACGAATTGATGAACAACAGTGTTCACTTTCTGGTGCTTTCCTAAAATGCAGGTGGGGAATGCTGGCTCAGAAATAGAATTTCAACATGGGGGATGTTCACATAATGGAGAGTGTACTCAAACAGAAAGAAAACCTGGGCCTTGTTTCTCAGGTCTTCTGGCTTTTTCCATCCTGTCACTCAACCCTGAGAGTTCCACATGATGTCTGATTCTGTACCTCGTCCCACTCTCCATCCCAGCTCCACCCTGGAGCAACTAATCATATTTCTTTTGAGGAAACTACTTTACCATGAGCAATTTTTTCTGAAGTTTGAAATCACTTTAAAGCCTGATTTTATGTGGTGTCTTCATGTGCCTTCAAATCTAGGAGGTTAAAAAAAAGATGAACCCACAAAGCAATACGGGGAGAAAAACCTTATAAGACCATATTAAATTAATTACCAAATGATTTGTTACAAGACTTTAAATACATTAGGAATTCAGGGAAGGGAGATTTTAGTGTAAAGAAGAGCAAGCTAGAAAAACTTCATGACGATTTGGACTCAAGTTTGGCTGTGAGTAGACCTTGCATAGGCAGAAGTAAAAGGAAGGATCTTCCCTTGCAGTTCAGACAGTACCAACAGTAGAGATTACAGTGACTTATTGGAGATAGTGAAGAAAACTGTGGTGCATAGGAGCTATTCTATAAATAATTAATGAAGGCATTAGCCAGGACTCTGAACTTAGAAGTGACATCTCTGTCCTTCCATTTCTCATCTCTGCTTTTTATGCAGAAAAGGGAAGGGTGTTAATTAAAAGAAGGATGTGGTAGATTACACAATAGAAGAAAGAGCTAAATAATTAAACAACAATTAAACCTCTGGAAGAATGGGAGCCAGAGGATTTCTGTAGACCTGAGCAACAGGATCTTAGCCTTTGACTGTATTTAATCATCCCTTGTTTTGGTTTCTCCCTCTGTGATGACTTCACTCTGACAAGTTCTCCACTCAGTAGGTACATGGCTCCTGGCAGTTTCTTGCTCATATCCTAACAGCTTCCTGGTACCTCAGTTTAGAGACTCTCAGGGAAGCCTTCTGATTGGCCCAGGAATGAGCTTGTTATTAGAAAAGAAGAAGGAGTGCTGGGCATACAAAAACTATGTTAAATAAATGGACAACTGAATGAATGATAAGATATGATACCTAGCCTAAGAAGAGATTACAAGAGTCTTGAAAACCAGTATTTGATGTTTAAATTACACATGGTAGCTGTTAAAGGCAAAAAAATAACTTGATAGAAGTGTTTAAGAAATAGAACTTGTCCAGTTGAGAAGGTGAGAAGGATATAAAGAAACCACCTAGAAGAATATTCCCCCTACTCCACTGCTTGGAAATCCTAGTGTGAATTTTAGTGAATGTTAATGCTGAGGTGAAGCCATAAACATTGAGAACAGGATGGCTAGGTGGGAACACAAAGAATTAATAGGGAAGCAACAGAGCAATTGCTCTCAGTGTGGTTTCCAAATCCACAGCAGCATCACCCGGAATAAGCTAGAAATGTGAACCCTCAGGTTCCTCCCCTGACTCACTGAGTCACAAACAGTGGGCATGAACCTGGCAATCTGTGTGTTAACAAGCTCACCAGGTGATTCTGATGCCTGCTGAAGTTTGATACCAACATAGCATACTTTCAACTGGTGTCCAAAAGTAATTGCGGTTTTTGCATTAAAAGTTGAAAGTATGGATTATTGCCTTCATTCTGTATGCAATAGAAGGAAAGAGATAAATAATTAAATAACAACTATTGGAGCCAGATTGCCTTCATTTAAGTACTGGCTCTGTGACTTATTTTTTTATATTTTATTATTTTATTTTGGGGCTGCGACTTTTGAGCTTTGTGACCCTGAGCAATTTATTTAACTTTTTCATGTCTTAGAGGTAAATTGTAATATTAGTGCTTCCCACTTATTTATGCTAATTCTCTAATATAAATTAATATAAATATATATATAAATATATAATGCTAGAGTAAGCATTATATAATTATTTTCTGTCATTAACATTGGTAGAACTTGGTGTTTGAAGGGAATACACAAATAAAAGATGATTCTGGCTGAAGTGTGCATTGGCTCTCATTGGTGGCCAAAAATTGTCCATATTATTCCAAATGAATCTCACAGACTGAAACTGTTAATGTAAATCACCTTCTGATTCCCCTACTTTGTTCTTTGATTGGTGTCATTGCTAGTTTTCTCAGAGTGGATTTACTTTGTCACTCACTAGTAAGTAACTTACTTTCTGTGACCCTCAGTTTCCTCATTATGGTTTTAATGAAGATTAGAAACAACACATATAAAGTTCTTACCATATAGTATGTGTTCAGTAAATGGTAACTATTAAGTAATGCCATGCCAAACCCTAGTTCAAGAGGCTGAGGAGACTCAGAGCCAACAGATGAGACGTGGGATTTTATCAGGGGCTCACAGACAGGGGAGAGAGTTCAGTGACGGTGGTCTGGGCAGGAAAAGTGCAGCGGCTTGCAAAACACCATGCTATTTTTGCAGTATTTTCATTTAATACCCTCCCTGCTAACAACCTCCACCTGGCAACCTTCATTTAACCCAAAACTCAGGGCCTCAATCCCCTGTACAGCCTGACCCATGTTCCACGGGACAGGCTGGGAACTCAGATGTTTATCATAGATAAAGAATAAGTCTTTAGCTTAGCCACTCCGGATTATCTAACTCCTAACACACATTCAGGTTCTTCTGCCACACAGAGACATTCGAAGAGTATGTGTACATTATTGATATCAGGTGCGTTTACCCTACCATTACTCTTATCTCTGTTTCATTATCTCACCTCCCTGCTTTTTAACCGGTTTCTCCCTTTGTGTGTCAATAATCTATGACTGTTCTCTCTTTTGCATTTTTTCTATTTGCTGAGGGCAGGGGTTGACAAACTTTTTCTGTAAAGGATAAATAATAAATATTTTAGGCTTTGCAGCCCATAAGGTAGGTTCCTGTTTCAGCTACTTCACTTTGCCATTGTAGTGCGAAATAGCTGTAGGTCAGTGGGGTGGTGTTTCAGTGACACTTTGTGGACACTGTAACTTGAATTTTGAGTAATTTTTCACATGTCGTGAAATATTCTCCTTTTGATTTTTTTTTCTCCATCCATTTACAAAGAGAAAAGCCATGTTTAGCTTACAAACTGCACCAAAATAGGCTGTGGGCCAGATTTGCCCCATCAGCTGTCAGTGCTGACCATTCTTTGGGGGGACTGCCTCTCTCCTAGCCTCTCACTAACCTTTCCCTTTTTCTCCCTCCTATCTATTGTTGTCTTCCCTTGTTCATCACAACCCAGCCACCAATAACACTGAATCTAAAATGCAATCTAAGTGAATTTTTAAATATTTGTGTTTATTAAAGAAAGCTTTATGTGTTTATTGTAATATAAAAATTAAGTCTAAGATTTGTCTATGTATTCAAAGAAAAACTAAGTTGCATAATTTCGCATGTATTTTATATTGATTTTTTTCAATTAAAGAATTCCCATGAAATAAACCGTAGTGAGCCCAGTATTAACCAGTTATATCAAAATAGGATGACAGTCACCTCCGGATATTTTCTGCAGTTAGTTTCTTATCCAGACTTTTTTCAATATTGAGTTTTTCTTATGTATCAAGTGTGATGTCTTTCTTTTTGCCTGAACTAAAATAGTTAAATAGAAGTAAATTTATTCTCATGAACCTCAGATGGCCATAGGAGATGATGGTGACTGATGAGGTATGCTTTCCTTAGTCACCCCACTCTGCTTTCAGATCTAATTTTGTACCTGTCTCCTGTCACTGCAGGTGATGCATGTCACATGGTACCTTGTGCATTACAGGCTTAAAGTAAATCTTTTATTGAATTAGCAAGTGAAACCCACTTAAAGATGCTTTTTGTAGATCATGGGCCTTTTGAGGAAAAAGATAATGTCTGCCACCAAGGGGCTGCCAAGTCGTATTTGGAATTTGAAGGCAATAGGTCTTTACCTTTATAGCTGAATAACTATTGTTTAGGAGAGGAAGGCAGCTAAAAAGATAAGATTTGCTATAAAATTTACAAAGTGCTCACATGTCTTCTCTACCTCTCAGGCCTTCCCTACTCTTTTAGAATAATAAGCTCATGAGTATAGCTTTTCAGGTGGGCACTAGGGATTTCTATTATCACCATGGCTATCTCTTTTCATATTAATTTTAACATACATTCATGAGCATTATAATTTTCCTACTTGATAAAAAATAGTGTGAAGAGAATATTTTTCAGTATAGATGAGGAGAAATGTTCACTCTCTTTTGTAAGGCTGTGATTCATTGGAAAGTATATTAGGAAACACACTCAGCAGGTGTCTTAACTAAAATCCATGTTTTTGATGATGGCATTATTTTTATTCAAGTGCTAAATTTTTAAAATTAATTTTTAACATGTTATATTAAGAGCTGATAATGTAACTTCCCTCTCATGGCATATTTCCTTTAAAAAATGAAATATCAATTCTCAGGTTCAACCTTAGGCTATAGTAAAAATGAATTGTAACTGAGTTTTAAGTTTTTCTACAGGTTAATTTTTAGTCATGATATGAGAAAGTGACACATATGATAAGAGATATAATTAACTGAACTCTTGCAAAATTTGAGACCAAGAAAGGAATACTAGGAAGATATTTCATTAATAATGTACCATTAGCATATAGTACTTAAAATTTAAAACCCATTTTATTACACTAGAGATGTCTTTTTATTAGGATGTTCCCTGAAAGAGTCAGCACATCTAAGTATTTACAACTGGGAGTTAAACCAGCATAAAGCAAAAGTCAGCTGAGAAAATATTCAGAAATTTGCCCTGGGTACAGTTCTCAGTTCTGGCTGAATTCAAATGTAAGCCATTCTTTGATTAGCATCTTCAACTAACAGTGGCCTAACTGGCCACATCAGGAGTTAGATATTCTCTCTCATGTTCTTAGTCAACAAAACAAAGTAAGAAGGATTAAATATAGGAGAAGGACAAGAGTATTATACCCTTGGCAAATGAGCAAGAAGTCAGATTTCTTGCTAATGTAATACTGACAGGTTTTGCCAGAGAAGAGGAAATGGAGTGTGGGAGAATTTTGTTATCATTGAGCAGTAAGTTTAGGTAACATCCAGTGGAGCCAGCATTGGCCTGGGAATCATAAAAGGGTAAGAATAGAAGCAGTGTCTTTTCAGTTTTTCTCATTGACCCAGAAGAATAGCTTCAGGGTGACTCTATCTTCATCCTTTTTAGCCACTTAGGTTTCTCTTGGTATGTGAAACAAGGGGATATTTACAGTCTAGACCCCTCTAAAGGAAATAGAAAACCTCCCTGTCACGTAGGGCCTTTCAGTGGGTTGGGAGGATTTATTTCAAACCCAGTGATTCTCTCTGTCTATACATCTACCTCTGTTTAGATCGTGATTACTAACCCTATCAATGGGTGCAAATTTTAGTGCACAACTGGAGCACAGAGAAAGAAGATATAAAAAAATGCAGATAGTCTATGTACTAGCAATTTAGTCTCCTCTGATAGATCATTTTGGTTGTCATGTACCTCTATGGAAGCAGTTGCCACTTTGCACTAACCAGTGTATTTGTCTAAGTTCCTGAAAGAGTGACACCATTAGTTACTTTTCAGTATATCCCATCACTTTACCCAAGTCCTATATTGTAACAGGCTAATAGAATTATCTGCGTAAATGTATTAAGACATTTAATTTTATGAAATGGGAAGAGTGATTAATTTCTGAGGTAGAAGCTGGAAAGGACTTATTCTTGCAAAGGGAAGTAGAAACTTCAGATCTCCTGAGTTAGAGGGAGATTTGTAGAGTCTATTTCTGATACAGTCAGACCAGATCAAGGCAGAGGGGCTTAGCCAGATGATCCGTAGAACTCTAAGGCCTGAGAAACTGTTGGAATTATAGGCAAATCATCCTTCTATGAACATAGATGCACAGCTTATATTAGATTCTAAAAGAGATAAAGATCACATGCATACACACAAAACCAGTGTTTTGAAGAACTGACAGAGTAAAGATGCAATAGAAGGTCTTGGAGTAGGGCTGCCATTCAACTTCATGAATGTTAACCTTAGAGATGGGGTCAATTAAATAACAATATTTAAAGTAATTTATAGTGAAATAGGTCTCTGACATGGCATTTATCATTATTACTCTCCAAAATACTTCCTGTTAAAATTGTCATACAGTAATTAATGTGAAACTCATTTAGTATTTTACTAAAAGAAGCATATTTACAGTGGAGGGGGAGAAAGCCAATTAAAATAAGTTAAAAGCAGTTGGTTTTGTCTCTAACTCTCACTAATGATACCCCAAATAGACCATTTTGAAACCATTCATTCATGTAGGCACTTTGATGGATAATGGGAATGCAATCACGGGGAGAAAAAATCTCTGCCTATAAGGAGTTTAAAGTTTGAGAGACACCTTTCAAACTAACCATTTTAATGTGACACGGTTAGTGCTAAAATGAAGGGTTGTGCAAGGTAAAATAGGAAGGAGCATGGAGAACAAGACCCTGACCTGGCTTGGGGTCTGAGGGCAGGCTTCTCAGAGGAGATGAGAGTAAAATCTAGCATTTGTATAGCAAGTACTACCTCCCAAGAACAGTTCTAATGTGTTAACTCAGTTCAACCTCATATACCATTGAGACATACAGAGACTAAGTAACTTATCCAAAGTTGTCGTATTAGTAGGGCCGGTGCCCAGATTTGAAGCCAGGCCATCTGGCTACAGCTTCTGTGTGTTAGCCCTTCTGCTATGCCACCTCTGTGCTTCAGGTAACAATGCTATAAATAAATGTATGATAAAATTAGTAGAGGGGTGGGAAGATCAGAGTGGGGAAGGATAGAGAGACGAGGAGGAGTCCAACTTCTAGCTTCTAAGAGTTAAATGTTTTCTAAATTCACATTCAGATTCATTTACATTCATGAGGCTCAGTTTCCTTAATAGTGCCTTCTTCATTCTCTCACCATTTAGAAGAGGGATCCTGACACTTATCTGTGGATTATCTGAATTCCTACATATTCAGCTTGTGTTGGATTACATTTTCACTTAACTTCATAGACACTCAGTTCATTCTTTTAGTCATTTATTCACTCAAGTTATTTCAAAACTTTACCTTGTCTATATTGGATGGTACCTATGGAAGCCTCCTCAAAAGAGATGACAAGTAAGAAATTCAGTTCTGCAAACTAAGATGTAAATATTCCTTGTCTTCATTTTGCCCCCAATTCTTTTCTAGTCATATACATTTGCAAAATAAGTAAAAATTATAATAATAATGCCTCAAGAAAAGGTGAAAAACAGTTTCAATTTCATCTTAGTGTACATGATGAAAACAATGCCTGCAGGTCCTCCATGATTTTCTAGCTACTTGTTAGGCTCATATGACACAGAAGGCCCTTTACAAACTCAGGGTCATGGTGTTTGCGTTCTGTTCTTCCTCCTGCTGTTCCACGGAACTTCCATGGAGCTAAGCATTCGAGGCCTGAAGAGTCAGGCCATTGCTATTCATTCAGTGGGCTCCAGAGTCCCACCTACTCTCAGGAAGTGACTTGGGGGAGAAGTACTGCATATGATTTGTTCCTATGTGGTCCTTGCTGACTTCATATTATATTGTTTAAAACTTTTCTTTACTGGAGCAAATATCTTCCATTTGGATTATGTCATAAATTTCATCTGGAATAAGACTTTCAATAGCATTTGTGTGTCACCTTTTTTTACATCGCTTGTCTGGTGGCACTGAGAATACCTCTTCATTGAAAATGGATCCATTTACAGTCAATAATAGGGTGGCTAATGTTTGTTTTTCTTGGGAAAACTGAAATGCGCCCCTTTTATCCTTTTATACTGATCCTCCAGCTCCAGATTATCTGATTTTGTGGCTTCTCATTTTCTCTTGTATCTTACCACTATTATTAACAAGAATTCTGTTGCTAATAGCTTTGGAAAATAATATGTGTGCTTTCAGCTACTACCTGTATTTTTATGGTTTGTCTGATTTAGCTGGACTTTGATATTTATTTCAAATGCTGCTTTGTTGCAGAGCAAATGTGAGGAGCTCTAATGTCCCTCTAGATTTCCTTTCAATGTCCTAAATTTTTCCAGAAGAGAATGGGGTTAATACTTGAACTAGGTATAACTAACATTTAACACCTTTAAGTGTATAATCTGTACTCTATATTCTTTATGCATGATATACCTATAGATATGAGTATATGTCTAGACACATATGTATAATACCTATAACTATATGGATTTACAAATATATATAGACAGAGAAGAAGACTTTTTTTTTAAAATGTAGGATAACAGTTTGTAAATATCTCTGCACATTTTTATGGTGAATTTTTTTTTCCTAAAGTGTATTTTATATTTTTAACACACAAAAGTCATATTTTAGAATAAATTGTATCAATATACTCTATCAAGTTCCCAGCCCTTCATTGTTTCTATAGCGTTTTACACACACTTTCTATTTTAGAAGTAATCTTCAAATTTATCTTGTCAAACAGAATGCTATAAGGAAAGTTTATAGAATTCTGTAAATGTTTATGAACTTACATCCATAATTATTTATTGTTTTAAAGAATACATTTTAGGTTTTGGTATAAAATCTTACTTTGTTCTGGCCCGAACCTCACTCTTTCTAGGATCCATGGGATTTCATTCATTTTGTTTTTTTTTTAATCAGCTTTTTGAGTACCCTAAGAGATTATTCCAGGTTCTGAGGTACTGTGGGTTCTGAGGTACTGTGGGTTCTGAGATCTTTGGCCTCATGGAAATCATTTCACATTTGTGATGACTGTGTCTGAGAAACTTAAACTACTCTTTAGCTTTTTTCCCCCTAACTGCAGTTCTTCTTTTGCCCAGGGCAAATATGTAGGAGATATTCTTAGAAAGTTCCTACAGATGTTCCATACTTCTTCCAGAAATAAAAAAGTCATAAATTTCTTGACATGAAAATAGTAAAGTATATTTGTTTTTGTTTTTTGAGACAGAGTCTCTCTCTATCACTCAGGCTTGAGTGCAATAGCGTGATCTCAGCTCACTGCAACCTCTACCTCCCAGATTCAAGAGATTCTCATGCCTCAGCCTCCTGAGTAGCTGGGACTACACGTGCACACCACTACATCCGGCTAATTTTTGTATTATTAGTAGAAATGGGTTTCACCATGTTGGCCAGGCTGGTGTTGAACTCATGACCTCAGAAGACCCACCTGCCTCAGCCTCCCAAAGTACTGGAATTACAGGTGTGAGCCATCATGGCCAGCCAAAAAAGTGGAGTTTTTTTTTTTTTTTTTTTTTTTTTTTAAGTCATAGTGTTTAATGCAATAGCAACTTTTTGGTTGACTTCTAAGACCCAAATCTAGGGTTTTTTGGTGCATACAGAGTAATTTTTAACCACAAGGGTTTTTATCTAAAGCTCATGAACCCCTCAGAAAGGGCTCTCAAACTCTAGTGTACAGAAAATTCACTTGGGACACTTGCTCAAAAGTAATCCAGAAATTTGCATCTTTAATAATACAGAAAGTCCTGAACCATACAGCTCTATGAGAGCCAAAGATGGACTTCAGGTGGTTCTGTATACCCTTCACACTGTAACTACATGAATTGTATTCAATGAGAAGGTCTAGGAGGCTTTACAAGACTTTCCTTAGTTTCTTAAAGGGGTCTGCAAAAATACTATGATAATGTTAGAAGCAGCGGTTTACAAGTGGAAGAGGGTACTGGTAAAATCATCCACACAACCAGCAACAAGAACCCACAATGAAAGGAAAATCTATAAAGCAGATATAAATACTCAAGTTGTGGAGGAATCCAGAGCAGTGTCCCCCATACAACTGTTTTTGAGAATATCTCAGGAGTAGATATGTATTGATAAACTTGTGTTCATTGGTCAAAAAGGTTTGAGAAACACTAAGTTTAGAAAGTTTTTTACTTTATTATGGAAGTAAATAGAGATCTTAATATGCTAATTTGCTTTCTGAATTACTTCAAGGAGAATTCAGTGTGTAGTATTTCCCAAGCTTATTTGGTCATAGAACACTTTTCAAATGATTATCAGTTTGAGAAATGCCCTTTAACGGAGGGACAAACGTTAGTCTCTGAGTGTAGCATAGAAATAAGTAACTTTCATTATAACTCTGTCATGAACGAAAATTTAAATTGTTTTAAATACACTAAATAAAGCAGACTATTTTATATTGCATTTTAGAAAAATTCTTATTAAAATTATATATAAAGAAAAACCCTCAACTATCTAGTTATTATTTACATGGACTTAATTATTTCTAGGTAATGGTAAATTAAATAACAATTTCTCTAAAATGAAAATTTAATTTTATCTTGATACTGTTTGGGGATTTAGGAGAAATTTATATTTCCTAAGAATCATAGAGCTCATCTCATAGCCAAACAAAATAGTTATTATGTCAGATATTTTACAGCAATGGTTGGCAGCAGGCCAAACAGAGTTGCCTGTGCATAAACATGTATGTCCAAAACTTTAAAGCATGATAGTTCCATGGTGTTTTTTTTTTGAGACGGAGTTTCGCTCTTGTTACCCAGGCTGGAGTGTAATGGCGTGATCTCGGCTCACCGCAACCTCCGCCTCCTGGGTTCAGGCAATTCTCCTGCCTCAGCCTCCTGAGTAGCTGGGATTACAGGCACGCGCCACCGTGCCCAGCTAATTTTTTGTATTTTTAGTAGAGACGGGGTTTCACCATGTTGACCAGGATGGTCTCGATCTCTTGACCTCGTGATCCACCCGCCTCGGCCTCCCAAAGTGCTGGGATTACAGGCGTGAGCCACCGCGCCCGGCCCCCATGGTGTTTTAAATAAATAAATAAAGGCCAGGTTAGCTTACTGGGAGGAGAACTCCTGGATTGATTGTAGCCAAATAAAGTTTTCAGAAGGGTGCAGTGGCTCACGCCTGATACCGCAACACTTTGGGAGGCTGAGAAAGGCCAGCTTGGGCAACATGGCGAAATCCCGTCTCTACTAAAAACATAAAAATTAGCTGGGCCTGGTGGTGGGTGCCTGTAATCCCAGATACTCAGGAGGCTGAGGCAGGAAAATCATTTGAACCCCAGAGGTAGAGGTTGCAGCGGACTGAGATGGAGCCACTTTTTTTTTTTTTTTTGAGACAGGGTCCCACTCTGTCACTGAGATTGGAGGGCAGTGGCGCAATCTCGGCTTACTGCAGCCTTGACTTCCCAGGCTCAGGTGATCCTCCTGCCTCAGCCTCCTGAGTAGCTGAAACTACAGGCTTGCGCCACTACGCCCAGCTAATTTTTGTTTGTTCCTTTGCTTGTTTTGGTATTTTTTGTAGGGATGGGTTTTGCCCAGGCTGGCAGATAATGTTTTCTGGAGACGTGACTTAGAGGGAGGAGCAAACAAATAATATTGAAAAACGTGGAAAGGAGATTAATTTAGCAAAGGAGAAGGTCAAGGAATCTCTGCTGGGAGAAACTCTTTCCTAATTTGATTAACAATGAAGAGTTTAAGGGACAGAGAAACAAATGCTTAGGCAGCTAGAAATCATGAGCTAAGGTGTGATGATTAGGATACTAGTCCTATGAGATACTGTGAGGTAAAATAAGTCAAATAAGTTAGGGAAATGCTACTTCATCCTTTGTGTTTAATTTTGCTTTAATTGGCCTTTCGCAAAATGAATTTATCACAGAATTATTTTCCCCATAAATTAAGAAGCCGTACAATACCCCTTGGGAGAACACTGAGCTGATAGTAATAGGAAATAAAGACTACTAATTAATGGGCCTCTATCATAATCATTGGTTCTTTGGGACAAAAAAATGATTAGAATTAGGTCATATATTTTATTCTATCCTCTTGCATTATTAAGTTATAAAGATTCACTGAATTAAAAAAGGATTTCCTTTTCACTATTGTTTTATTCCTGGAGTACAAGATTCTTCTAAATCCAGGTCATGAAAGTAAGACCTCTTTATATAGAATCCTCAGACCTTGCATAATTGTCAACAAGTAACAGTCTTGTATAATTTTGACTCTTAAAGATTTTTCTTGGGGTGCTTCTTTGCTTACTTTATAAATATTCACAAGACTTCCAATTTGGAATTGAGCCAGATAAACACTTCTTAAATATGCTGAATTTCTAGTCAAACTATTGAGTGGTCTTTCCTAATAAAGAATTAGGAAGGATTCTTAAAGCCTTTGAAAATTTGGTTTATAAACATTTTAGTTGCAAAAGGAAATTTAAGGTTTAGAAGGTTAAACTAGCCACTCATCTACATGAGCAAAGCTTAAAAGAAATCAAACAGACCAAATGGGAATCAAGCACCAGCTAAATAAAACATAATATATTTATTCTCTTTTCATTTTGGGGCATACTATTTCTGACAAAGGCTTAGTTGTATATGCTGCCTATACATACTTGTGTTCTCTAGTATGCCTATAGAAGAACAGTACACGTCAGTTAGATTTTCATGTATATAGGGCTAATGTCAACTTAGAGATGAAACAGAGTTTTTGTATCTACTTGCAGATTTTTTTTAAGCCTTTTTACTATTTCAGAACAGTACTAAATTTTATAGTCTAAGTTGGTAGACAGCTCTTTCTCATATTACCTGTGAAGATACCGTGACATTTTTGGTCTTTAGTGAAAGACTATTATAGGACTACAAGTTGGATGCTAACATTTTAAAGTTTCACTGAAGTGAAGTAGATTAGCCATAAAATTGTTAGATTTCTGGAATCTTCCTTCCACATCCATGTGATGAAAGTCATCTTTTTCTTCCCCATTGAATTGCCAGACCCTATACAATTATTGAATAGCACTTGTATTTTGTCTCCAAAGGCAATTTATGTTAAGTTTGTAGGAGTTTACAAATTTTCCAATTTATAATTAAGCTTCAAGATATTTATTAAATATATGTTTTAAGAAAAGGCACTAATAAAGAAAGGTTTCTTTTAAATCCTTTAAAACTTGGTCAAAAAAACCGTTTAGTGATGTAATCTAAAGTGAAAGCAATAGTTAAAAACATGAAATAAATGAATTGTTCTCCATACTCTTAGAGAGTATAAAGTGATTTTACTATCACAATAAAATGATAGTATGACTTCACTAGTAGCATAATTAGAAGAGGACCAAACAAAAACCCTTTAATTTGTATTGTTTTTATGCAAATAATAGATATCACAATTATTTTGACAAAGTTATTTTTAAACATGACTTCATGAATTACGTCGTCTAGATTCAATAGCTAACTTGATTTGATTTTTTTTTTTTTTTTGAGACGGAGTCTTGCTCTGTTACCCAGGCGGGAGTGCAGGGGCGCAATCTTGGCTCACTGCAACTTCCGCCTCCCAGGTTCAACTGATTCTCCTGCCTCAGTCTCTGAGTAGCTGGAATTACAGGCTTGCAACATCACGCTTGGCTATATTTAGTAGTTTTAGTAGAGATGGGGTTTCACCATGTTGGTCAGGCTGGTCTCGAACTCCTGATCTCCTGATCCACCCACTTCAGCCTCCCAAAGTGCAGAGATTAAGATATGAGCCACCGTGCCCGGCCTTAATTTGCTTTTTTTAAATGATAGGAACAAAACATACAAGGTCTTAAAGAATATATCTTTCATATAGTGTTTTGTAAAATGTTTATTTTAATTTCAGATTTACAAAAAAGTTGCCAGGATAATACAAAGAATTCCCAAGTTTCCTTTATATTCAGATTTCCCAAATGTTAATATTTGACCACACTTCCACTTTTGCTTTCTCTTTTTTTGCAAAATTTTATTTTTTCTTGAATTAAAAATAGTCTGCAGACTATTACATATTTCAGTGTGTACTTCCTAAAAACAAAGAAATTCTCTTTCATAACCACAATAGTTATGTAAATCAAGAAATTAAGTCATACCATAATAGCATTTGATAATAGACATCAGAACTGACGTAATATATTTCACCAAGTTATCCCAAGAATGTCTTTTATAGCAAAATAAAATGCTGATTGTGTATTAATTTCAAGTGTACTTAACGTCTATTTAGACTTCTTTAGACTAGGTCATTTCCCGACCTTTGTGCTTCCCTCACATGACGCTTTTGAAAAGTACAGACCAGGTATTTTGTTGAATGTCTCTCAATTTGGGTTTGTGTAGTATCTCCTTGTCATTAGATTCAAGTTACGCTAGACTAAGAAAAAAAAAAAGCAGAATTGCGTAAGATGTGATTTTACAACAAATCCAATTTCTTTCTATTTATAACTGAGACTCAATCTAATAATTTAATTGCCATATTTGCCTCAAACAGAATATTCACCTCCATATTCCCAGAGGAAAAGATACTCCTAGGAGATTTTATATGTGTTTCTTAATGAACTAACTTGGATTAATTATGGAGGATCTGGTTAGTTTTTAGATGGTTTATGGAATCACATAGATCGCTCTAATATTTACTAAGAAGATAAATAAAATGCATGACAATACTGATCTTTTCTTTTCACAGTTACCCCTGAATGCCCACAAAAAGGAAGAAAGTTCTCTCTCCCCTTAGACAAAGTTGAATTCTTATCAGAGCTCATAAAATCCTTTATGAAACTGGAAAAAGGTGTTCAAGAATTGTTTGAAGAACTACTTTTATTACTCAAGATAACCAGGAAGTGTTCAGGTAATATCCTCTTTTGTTTAAATTTATAAATCTATAATTTCTCTGTGCTTTTGCTTCCTGATGCTTTGAATGAAAATGATTACTTGGAAAAAGAAACACATGAAAGAATTATTTAAAGAAGCAGTCAGTGTAATGCACACCATGCATTATATGTAAAAATGCACACATTTTTATCCTTCGTGCTTGGCAAGTTCCTTATTTCCAATTGACAAAGCATCATACATCAATTCTGGATAATTTTTAGGTAAAATTAGATCAATTTTTCTTTTCACAGAAACACAATTAGCCTATGGAAAGAATAAGCAGACTGTATGGTCTAATATCTCTTCTTTCACTCCTAGCAGCCAGATCATCTTGAGCAGAACATTTAGTCTCCTTAGACCTGAATTTTTTCATCTTTAAAATAATGATGTAGGACTATATTAATTTATTCTTTGTTTTCTTTTAGGATTAGATGCTTCCAATTTAATATGTTATAATGTTATATAGGGTTGTGAGAATTAAATGACAGTGAAAATAAAATATCTAAAGGAATGTCTAGTATGTCATAAATGATCAATAAATGTGAGTTGTTAAAATAGTAATAATAATTATGGAATATGTTGTTTTAGTTTACTCTTAACAAAAATCCCTTTGAAATAAGCCATGCCATGTATACTGAATAATATTTCTAACATTAAAGGTAAAATTCAAAGGTACAATGAGTAAGGTATGTTCTCTGTTGTCATATATAAATTTCATATAAATGAAATTTATAAAAACTCTCATTTTTCTCAGACTGAGATGTACAAAGTTCTCCTTTACATGATACTTATGCCATTCTAAGGAGCGTAACTATATATATTTGCTGTATCTGCAAAACAAAGTGAAAGAAGCAAATGATTAACAATTAGTCTAAAAACGTAATCCCCAAAACTGATCTCTTGGTAAAATTGTTTTAATTCAATTTGTTTACTCTTGTATTCCTTTACACACTTTGCCCATGTAAATAATGTCAGAAAAGTTATAGGGTTGGATTTTGTTTTACATTAAGCATAGTTTATTGGCCTTCTTTGTTTCAGGCAAAATTTAGGTAACACTAATATATTATAAAATTAATAGCATAGATTACTTTTTTAAATTTGGAGATAATTTGACGAAAAAATAAAGATGGACTATATATTTCTGAAGCCAACCAAAGGGGAAAAAAAAAGCCATAGGTAAAAATAAAAATACAAGGCAGAAAATACAAGTATTAATTGAAACAGAGAATGAAAAAGTAGATTTAATTAGGAGAGAATGTGAGCCTTAAAGCATCTTTTAAATAGAGTTTGACTGTGAAGTCAAACAGAGATCTGAATAGAGAAATACAGTGTCCTAATTATTGATTGACATATTGGTTCCTAGAACAGTTGACACTGGAGTCGGTACTCATCCACCATGCTTGGCTAAGATTTGTCATCTCTCATCTATATCTCTGACAGATCTTTTCTGAGGCATGAATCAGGAAACAGAATGAACTCCAAAGCATCTAGGCTTCTACACATTTTGAATCATCTTGTATTAGTCCCAGGCTAGACCCTTGGGAATTAAGTCAGTTTTGTGAACTTTATTCTTCTTAAAGGCAGCATGAATTCAAAATTAGAATTCTGTTAAGAGGTATTATAAAGATATAAACCCCGAAATGGCCAAGAATTGAAGCACAGATCTGGCATGCTGATTGATTTTAGAGAAAAGGAGAAAATTTTTGAAAAAGTTGATTCAACTCCATTAGATGAGGATCAGGCAATGTGGAGAACTTGGCAAATGCTGTATATTTGAGAGCAATGATTACCATTCTTGAATAAAGTCAACAGAGCAAATATATAATTTGCCACAATATACTGTTGCAAATGTGTCATAAGCAGCAAGGCAGATAAAAACAACTTCAATATAATGTTAATAATAGTGGACTATATGAACACATTTGTGGATTATCAAACACAGGATGTAGAAGGAATTTCAACAGGCAAGTATAAGAAGTGACTAAGTACTAGAACGTCTCCTTGTGATATATGTAGTCTTCATTGTTGAAATTCATATTTTTTTATCGCAAAGCCAAGATTGATTTAATCTGACACAACTTTACGTAAATGGATTCCTGAGAAGAATGATCTTGAGGGAAATTGTCAAGAAAAATCTTAAATGTTTTATTCAGTGTATCCAAGTTAATAAATTCTTATCAGAAGCATTGGTTTCTTAAATCAGGAAGGAAAAGACTCCTTGAAATAGATGATTAAAGAAGCCAAATGTATCTTAACTATTGGGTATTCCTGATAGTTAATGTTTTTTTTAGAAATCTTGTAAGAAGAGAATTGGGGGAAAAAACAGAGGAAGTCCTTTGGTTTCCTGTGTGTTTCTTTTGATTGGAGCATATTTTGCTAATAAAGATCTTGGAAAGAGTTGCCTATGATGTCTATGTAACCCAAACATATGAGCAGATGAAAAGTGAGGGTTTTTTTTTCATTGTGCAGATTTTTAAAAAATGTCCAGACGCTTAACATCACATAGAGAAAATATAAAGATTATTAACTAAATATTTTACTTTTTACTTTGACGATTACTATTATACTGTAGACTTAGCCAAATTGGCCATTCTCTCAGTAATTTGAATGTGGACAAGAGATTTTGTAGAGATACAATAAATATTTTCTGAGAAAGAAAAAATATTTCATCATTATTTGCTTTTGTTTGGTCATGATTTGATGGTTTTCTATTTTTGTCACTTCAGAAAATGATAGGACATTATTTGACTGTTGTGGTGCCTTACTGTATTAGGTGATGATATCTTATGGAGTGGCCGTGGATTTGATTTATGGGGCATTTCTAATGCTTCTTTGGAATAAAGTTGTTCTTTGGGCAGTTCCTCAATTTTTCCAAAGGTGGCATCTGAGATTTATCTAAACCAGGAGGTTTCTTGGCCCTCATTTTTCTTTAGCCCCAGCAATGACAAAGAGCAATGGCTGCTTCAATTGGATGTAAGAAGAACACTTAGGGTTTGTCTCAGAAGAATCAAAGATTTCAGATCTTCTGAAAGATTGTTTGTACTCTTAGGGGGTCTTAAGAGGGGTCAAATGGCTTCTAAGAGTTCCTTAGCTAGATGGTTAAGGGATTGTATTAGGGAGGCGTATGTAGTTAAGGTAAAGAGGCTCCTAGGGTTTGTAAAGCTCATTACACTAGGACTTTAGCTGTTTCTTGGGCAGAGAGGTCGAAGGCTTCCACATTGGAAATTTGCAAGGTGGCCACCTGGGTTTCTCTTCATACTTTTTCATGGTATTATCTCTTGGATGTAGTCTCTTCTACAGATTCAGCTTTTGGTGGGAGGTTGCTTGTGAGCCAGAAAAAGAACAGTGAAGAAAAGAAAGACTTGTAGTTCCCACTTAGAGCTGCCAACAAGGCAAGTTGCTTTGTAGTGCACACAATGGGAACCTATGAAGACCAATTTGGGTGTGAAAGTGGATGTCACAGGGAAGTACTGCCAACCTCTACTCTCTATGAAAGAAAGCGGCAGTGTGGAAACTAACCAGAAGTATAAAATGAACCACAGAGAACTCTGTAGGGGAAGCTGTTGAGCAGCTGGCATTCTTGTGACCCTCTGCACTCTTCTGAGGTTCTTAATCTAGGCATGCTTTTAAAGAAACCAGTATTGATTGCATGCAAATAACTATATTTTACAGTGATGAGCCAAAAGTGGGCTATCTTCTCTAGACAATGATAATAATTGAATAGAGTTTTAAATGCATTTTAAAAATATGTGAAATAATTCACTAAATGTTTAGAGTTCATAGAGTTTTACATTGCCAAATTTCAAAATTGACCATTTTGAATTCCAAACAAATGTAAAAATGACACAATTTGTTAAATCCAGTAGATTTAGTGTAGATTGCATGTTAATAATTCTACTTAAAGATGATCCCTTTTGTTTCCCTGTACAGCATTAAGTTTTTTAAAACCTTTTTAATTTAGGGAGAGGGATTATATTTTAAAGGCTATCATAATTGCTTGATAATTCATTTTCTGTATCTAGAATTGCTCACCAGCAAGAGAAGTCTTAAGCTTCTTTTTTCCTTAGTCATCTTGAATATAGGCAGATAGTTTGTATAAACATCTGAGCACATTACTTTGAGTGAATAAACATAATGTATTTGGGAGTGAAATGATAAATACAAGATAATTCACTTTTTCCGTAAGTCTTAAACTATAGCTACACAATAGCAGTTATTTCCAGAAACAGATCTGCAAAGCTTATACTTCAATCTAGTGTTATTTTTCCAGAGTAAATGCCTTTTAAATGAGCTATCAACAGAAAAGTAAAGCGACATTAAGAATCCAATTGTTGTCCCTTCTTGTCATTAATAACTTGATCTTTATTATTTTTTCTTTTTTAAATAACTGAAAACTTTTGAATAGAATGAAAGAGTAACTACTTCATATATATCTCTACGTTAAAAGTAACTCAAAATCTTGTCATACTATGTAGATGTTCTCTTTTATAACAATTTAGAAAATCTAGAAACACTTCATTATTTCTACTAGAGGAATAGTTTTCCATTGGTGCATGTGTCATGATTTAACCCCATGGCCCATGGACAGTTATTTATTGATGGACAGTTAAGGTTTTTTTCCCCTCTTCATTTGCTACCACAAAACATAGTATGGCAAATTTCCTTGAACTATTTCTTATATGTACACAACTATATCTGGAGGGTAAATATCCAAAGTGGAATTGCTAAATAAGCAGGCATGATCATAAAGAAAATGAAAAGATAAGCCACAAACTAAGAAAAACCATTTGCAAAACACATATATGATAAAGAACTCATATCCAAAATATACAAAGAACTCTTAAAATTCAACAAGAAAACAACCCAATTTAAAAATTCATAAAAGATCTGAACAGACACCTCACCAAAGAGGATATGCAGATGGCAAATAAGCATATGAAAAGATGCTCAACATCATGTCATTAGGAAAATGCAAATTAAAACAAGATGACACTACACACCTATTAGAATAGCTAAAATCCAAAACACTTACACCACCAAATTCTGGCAAGGATGCGGAACAACTCACGTTCATTGCTGTTAGGAATGCAAAATGGTACAGGCTCTTTGGAAGACAGTTTGGCAGTATTTTACAAAGCTAAACATAGTTTTATCATACGATCCAGCAAGTGCACTCGTAGGTATTTATCCAAATGAGTTGAAAACTTACGTCCGTACAAAAACCTGCACAGGAATGTTTATAGCAGCTTTATTCATAACTGCCAAAACTTCAAAGCAGCTAAAATGTTCTTCAGTAGGTAAATGTATAAATAAACTGTGGTACATCAATACAATGGAATATTATTCATCAATAAAAAGAAATGAGATGTCAAGCCATGAAAAGACTATGGGGGAACCTTAAATGTGTATCACTAAGTGAAAGAAGCCAATGTGAAAAGGCTACATACTGTATGATTCCAACTATATGACATTATGGAAAAAAGAAAACTATAAAGACAGTAAATAAATCAGTGGGTACCAGGGAGGGGATATGGGAAGGAGGGATGCATAAGTGGTGCTGTGGGGATTTTTAAAGCAAGGAAACTATTCTGTGTGACAGAGTAATGAGGGGTACGTGATATTACACATTTGGTAAAACCCATAGAATTGCAAAACACAAAGAGTGAACCCTATTGTAAACTGTGGACTTAGTCAATAATAATGTTTTTATATTTGTTCATCAGCTGTCACATATATACCATATATTGCAAGATGTTAACAGTAGAGGAAACTGAGGGCAGGGAGGAAGTATATGTGAACTTTCTGCTCAGTTTTTCTGTAAACTGAAAACTTTGCTAAAATATAAACTGTATTAATTTTCAGAAAGTGGACATTTTGAGAAAGATTGGCAAGTCAGTTTGTCATATCCACTTTGACAGTTGATGGTATTTTTATTGTTGCAGACTTACTTTATAGTTTCTGCATTTTGTGTCCTGGAAAGTCTTCTCTATGTGAATCTTTTTTTAAAAAATCCATATTTTCTTTTAAGGGGCTTACAGTTTCAATTTTCTTTATTTAAAAATCTGCGATTAATCTGGATTTTATTTTAATTAGAAGTGATCCTTATTTATAACACCATCTTCTTGAAAAGACATTATAAAATGCAAGCCATAAAAAAGCATTTTAAGTTAAATGGTGTAACACTGAGTCTAAAACTTTATGTTGTGATGTGTCTTGAGAAATGGAACAGAATTCTTAAACTGCAGTCCGTGGGCCCATGGGGTTAATGAATGAGATTTACAAGAAGGCCTGGGAATCCTTAATTGTGTGTGTGTATATGTGTGTGTGTGTGTGTGTGTGTGATGCACATGTGCTTACCATACAGTCGTACTGTGCATTTTTGTATGCAGTGTTCTCTCACTTTAATCATGTTCTTAGACGTGTTCACAAATCCAAAGATGATTAAGAAATGCTAGAGTTGATGAAAACTTTTCCTCAGAGGATATAAACTCTGATAACATTTCCCAAAATAGTGATGTTATAGCCAACCAAATGGAATTTTTACTTTTAATACACTTTATGCGCAAGAAGGTTGACGTTAATATCAGAACAAAACACTTTTATTTCATCAACTTTATTCCTTAGAAATTATTCACAATGAAGTTCATAGAGCCACATTTAGGAAAAGAAAACATTCATCTACTAGATGACTCTATTGGTGAGAATCCCTACTGATAAAGTCAGTTAATTTTGAAATTTGCTTTGCCCAGGTATAAAGAAATTGACCTTGGGGCTGGGTGCAGTGGCTCACGCCTGTAATCCCAGCACTTTGGAAGGCCAAGGTGGGCAGATCACAAGGTCAGACGATTGAGACCATCCTGGCCAACATGGTGAAACTGTGTCTCTATTAAAAATACAAAAATTAGCTGGGCATCGTGGCACTCACCTTGGGAGGCTAAGGCAGGAGAATTGCTTGAACCCAGGAGGCGGAGGTTGCAGTAAGCAGAGAATCAGGCCACTGCACTCAAGTCTGGTGACAGATCAAGACTCTGTTTCAAAAAAAAAAAAAGAAAAAAAAAAGAAATTGATTCTTGGTAAATCCTGGGGAAAGAAAAGAAAGTTAGATCATAATATATAATTCATCATCATATACCATGTCTAAGCCAAAAAAGGTAAACATTATTCATATTGAATCAAATTATCATTAATCCAGCCTTAATGGAAACGTAGAAAGATTTCCTTTTTGGAGTATTTATTACATTTTTATAGATCTGTTTTTTCCCCATGGAAAAGAGTTTCTTAATGTAAAAAATAAAAGTTGTGGAAATATTTCCATTTTTGGAGCTAGGGATTATTTTATGCCTCTCAGAGTTTATATTTTTTGAATGAATCATTGATATTCTTAAGGATATAATTTTTCTTGTTATGCTGATATTTATCTATGTATTTTTGTTCTTTGTTTGAAGTTAACATGCTAGGAAATACCATCAGTTTTAAAACGTCGTACCTTAGAATTAACTTTTTAAATGAACAAGGAAATGAATATTTATTTTGTTGTCTTACCTTACATTATCAACATGAAAATAAATTAATGACAAAAAATCTTTACTCTTCAGCTTATATGTTTATGTACATCAAACATGAATATAACTGAAATGTAGATTTCGTCAAGTTGTATGTGGAAAAGGACTCTATCTTGCTTCTGTCATTATTGTAATGATGACATCAGCCTGCATCTTTTTGACTATATTCTCTACATATTGATATCTGTGGATATGTATTGTATGTATGTACTATGGATAGAGCTTTCTACATAGTTAATATTTACCTGAATTTATTAATCACATCTAGTATGTTTTTAAACAATATATATTTGTGTGTTTGTTTTCATTTCTATTGCTTAGGAATTTTGGAGAAATCCAGTAGAGAAGTTGTAGTAGAAAAACCTAGAGCAAACAAAACTAATATTTCTTCAGAGGAATTGCTACCAGGAAAAGAGGTAAGTGAAGGGAAAAAAAGAATATTTTTTAATTCACATTTAATATCATCATCATACACCTGTGAATCCATGTGAATCAAAATGTCTTGACTTTTACCTTTTGCTACAAAAAAATAATTTTCAACTTTGGATTGAAAATTGGCTTATAGGTTTTAATGAAAATTCAGTTTAGTGAGGATACTGTCTTCTTGCAAAATCTGTTCCATGGGCGGAATAGAGAGATGGAAGTCAAGAGATCTTTGTTCTTATCCTGACTCAGGCTTTGCACTTTGAGGATGTGGGATATAGATAATTGTTGAAAAGTGAGAAAATGGAGATTAAAAAGGAAAAGGAAACAATCATCTCAACTGGCCTCATATTTTTCATACCCATCCTGTGATTGTTTGTTCCCAAGATCTGTTACCATTCCTTGCTCTGCTCTAGATTGTAGAGAATTACACTTTCCAGGCCCCCTTGCTTTCTGGATTCTGGGACATTTTAGCCAGTTGAAGGCATAGATGGAAGACCTGTTGGAAGGTACTGACAATGTAGGAGTTGCAGAGAAACCAGAGTGTTTCTTCTCGCTCTGTCTTAAGGAGCATCTCCGATAATGGCTGTGACACCTTTATCTTCACTGTGAGCCCTGTTCCCACTATGCAGCTTGCCCTGCCTGACTTCAGTTCCACCTCGCATGTCTGCTTGGGCTTTAGTTTCAACTGGTAGCCCCCAGGAGCTACTCTTCCATAACTTAATCCCTTTTCTTCGTTCCTCCAGCCCTAGGGGTGGTTGTGGCCTCCTGCTCTATTAATATCTGTCCTACTTCACAGTCCATGTTTGACTTCTCAAATCTTCCATCACGTAGGTAACCAAAACCCTACATTAAAATTCTTCCTTTTGAAAAATCTTGAGTAATTTCTGTTTTTCAAATGGACCCTGACTGATACACCAGGTAAATATTTAAAGAGACAAAACAACATATAGTTTTAACAGAGTTTTATCCTAGGAAGCAAGAGAAATAATCAGGAAGATACTAAATTATATATTATGCTTTAACCAAAAATCAAAATCAGTACTAAGAAATTAGCAATAGATAATAGAAAACAGAGATTCAACAGATTATCTACTTTGTGTGTGAAAGAGAAAACTGCGTGATTCTCTCTTTTTAATTGGATCAACTAGTAAATGTTCTCTAGTCTAAATGGAATATGTATGATGCCAAATATCAGAAGAGAAGAGTAGAAGTAAGCAAACTATAGTTCACAAGAGCAAATAAACTATTGGAGGTTTGAATAAGTAAAGGTTTTCAGTTTTCTCTCTCTCTCTTTCTCTCTTTCTTTCTTTCTTTTTGAGACATAGTTTCACTTTGTCACCCAAGCTGGCAGTGGCGCAATCTTGGCTCACTGCAATCTCTGCTTCCCGAGTTCAAGTGATTCTCTTGCCTCAGCCTCCTGAGTACCTGGGATTACAGGTGCCCACCACCACACCCAGCTAATTTTTTATATTTTCAGTAGAGACAGATTTCATCTTGTTGGCAAGGCTGGTCTTGAACTTCAGACCTCAGGTGATCCGCCTGCCTCGGCCTCCCAAAGTGCTGGATTATAGGCGTGAGCCACCAGGCCTGGCCTTCAGTTTTCTTTTTACGAGCAGCTGTTAATGTACTTGTTTTTCTATATTTTGAAAAGAGAATTCAGATAGGCCAACATATTATAATTACATTATCATAGGCAAAGGTAACTTTAACTGCACAAAAAATTTTTCAAAATTCAATGCAGCCGTGGCAATTAATGACATTTTCTACCAGCACATATTTGCTTGAATGAATAAATGAATGATTTTAGTGAATAGACATGCCCTGATAGGGAAAACAAAAATCAGAATTTTTTAGTTTGAATTTTTATGGAGGTAGTTTTATTTTTACATTTCCTTCATAAATGTGTCCCAAGGAATTACTGTTATAGCACAGGGTTAGAACTATACCACTTCTAAGTTCTCTTATAAGAAAGATTATGTCAGTTGAGTAGATTCAATTTTTGATGAATTTTTTTTTGAGACACAGCCTCACTCTGTCACGCAGGCTGGAGTGCAATGGCGCGATCTCAGATCATTGCAACCTCTGCCTCCTGGGTTCAAGCAATTCTCCTGCCTCAGCCTCCCAAGTAGCTGGGACTACAGGCATGTGCCACCATGCCTAGCTAATTTTTGTATTTTTAGTAGAGACGGGGTTTCACCGTTTTAGCCAGGATGATCTTGATCTCCTGGTCTGCCCATCTCAGCCTCCCAAAGTGCTGGGATTACAGGCATAAGCCACTGCACCTGGCCCATTTTTGACAAATTTTATGCAAATATAAGATAAGAGAGATGTGTTTTAGGTCCTATGATGCTTGAGATCCAAATAGTCTTTAGAAAGGTCCATTACAACTTAGTTACGAGCGTAATGAACACAAAAGCCGTTTTTTTCTGATGACGTGAGTCATCAGAGTCATGGAATCATATAATTTTAGCTCTAAAAAATGAATTACCTTTATTACTTTGTACAGATATGTAAAGAATAAATTATTGCTGAATGAGTTATACATATAAGAAAATCATACTTACGATTATAATTTCAGTAATTTTAGAATAAAAGGGACCATAGAAATTATGCAGTTTGGCTCTGTTGTTTTTCTAGTAAAAAACCCCTTGAGATCAAGAAAAGTAAGTGATTCAGTCAGAGATGTAGAGCTCAGGGTTTTCTGAAGTTGAGGTAGGTGGCAAGTTAGTATAAACAAAGTTACACTAAAACAGGGCAAGTGGGCCGGGCGCGGTGGCTCACGCCTGTAATCCCAGCACTTTGGGAGGCCGAGGCGGGTGGATCATGAGGTCAAGAGATCGAGACCATCCTGGTCAACATGGTGAAACCCCGTCTCTACTAAAAATACAAAAAATTAGCTGGGCATGGTGGCGCGTGCCTGTAATCCCAGCTACTCAGGAGGCTGAGGCAGGAGAATTGCCTGAACCCAGAAGGCAGAGGTTGCGGTGAGCCGAGATCGCGCCATTGCACTCCAGCCTGGGTAACAAGAGCAAAACTCCGTCTCAAAAAAAAAAAAAAAAAAACAGGGCAAGTTTAATTCTAAGCGTAGATTCAGCCTAGTACCCATAATGCTTTTGAACTTTAGAGAATGTTAGGAGTCTTGGAGGAAATATACATTTATGAATATATATACATTTATAAATATATTGCCTTATGAGCCATAGACCAAAGGAAAAAAAGAAAATATCAGCCTGTACCTCAACCCCTTCTACCCGCTTCCAAGTACCAGCCCCTGTCACCACAACACAGCAGTGCAGATTATTTCAATTCTTCATTCTTAGAACAAAAGTAGTGCTGCTTATGACTTTGCAGCTGGAGAGACAAAATTCTAAGCAAGTAAAAATCTAGAAAGTGCAGTGGTGTGTTTTCGCTGAGAAATTTATTTCTTATTGCTATTTTTTGGCTTGTCTGGAGTTCTGTGAGTGAAAAGGAAATAAAAGGTTGAATATTAAATGCTGTCTTATGTTGCAATAGTTGTTAACAGTAAACTATAAAAAAGACTATAAAAATCTAATTTAGACTTTATTAAATATATTGAATTTAAAGGTTGTTTTATGTGATAAATAGTAAGTGTAGCTTTCTACTCTTGTAAAGATGGCTTTATTGAACTATATTTAAGAGATTAAATTTTTAAAAAAGTTTTTTATTAAATCTACTGATGAATTAAAATGAAATGTCAGTATATTATGGTGTGTAAAGAATGCACATGTTTTTGTATATTGCTTCATTCACTAGGTAATATTTTTTAGGTTGTAAGAATGGGCTTCTACAATATATCAAAGAATATATTCAACATGTTGAATGAAAGTAATAATTTTATATCTATAACAATAGAAACATTTGTTGCTCAATTAAGATTAACATGACTTCATATAAATTTATATTTCAGGCTATTTTACTAGATTTTGACTGGAGAAGTACATTTAAAGAAGTGTCTCTTCCCATGGCACACTGCATAATAACTGCAATTGAAGGTTTTTCCGAAAAAATTCTCCAACAGGAACAAAATGAAAGGTCTTCAGCTGTGAGTTATACTATGAACCTTGTAAATGTCCAGCGAGTTTGGCAAGACAGCCATATGTTTCCTGAGGAAGAACAACCAAAGAAAATTGGAAAAGCAAGTATAAGAAATCCTTTCAAACTGCTGACTGGCATGATGGGATTTATTTTAGTATACTAGTATAGTAGATCAAATGGAGTCCCTTGGCAAATAGTTGGTACTCGACCCAGTACCAGTTTTCTTCAGTGGTATCCACAGGCCACTGCTGCCCAAAAGGACTTACACCTGGTGCTAGCTTGTTGCTCCATGAATCTGAGGCAACAAAAAAAGGGCCTCTGTGCCTTCATGGGGAGCTGGGAAACCCTGGGAAAACCACCTGTTTTGGTTATACCTTTGAATGACTCCAGGAGGTTGAAGGAGTTACTGTCTTTTCTTGGTTTGGTCACTTAAAAAATCTTCATTAACACTTTAATGAGCTTTTCATCTCATTAGTATCAGTCTTACATCTCCATAGGTGTTTTTTGAAAGTCACAGAACACACTGAGAAAATAGGAGGTAAATATAGTCACTTGCCATTAAACCCAGAATGAGTTCAGCAACCTATGATTGGGATATTCTTAAAAGAGAATATTTGAAGATGACCTCCTTATTCTGCCACTGTCACACTAAGGCTCCAGAACATTCCCTGGGGAACTCTGTTGACTGATCCGATGTGGAGACAGGCTTTACTTTTCCATTCACCACACCTCCCTTCTGCCATTAAGAAAGAGAAGATACATAATAAATAGTGAAAGGCTAGACTCATCACTTCTAAAAGTTGCTGACACCCTACCAATAAGAGGATGCTACATGATATTGTTTCTGATTCTTCTAGATTATTTAAATTAGACTGACATTTATATGTGGCATTTAATTTAAAAAAACCTTTATGGCAATTTAGCAAAAGAAAATTAGAATAAGTTAAAAAATAATGCAAACGTTAATATCAAGGATATATATTTTCTGAGTCCTACTAACTACAGATAAAGGTATTATCATGCAAAGCTGGCTCATGAGTTTTTCATAATGTCTGTCTGGTAAGCATAAGGTTTGAAAGTTATATGTAGAGAAGCATCATTTTGGTATTTCCTTATTTGACATAAAACATTTAACTTTCTACAAGTGAGAAATCGATTATTACAAAGCTGCATCATTATATTTATGTTTGATGCCAAATTCATTATTTAGGAATTTGGCTCCACTGTCCATAAATTAGTTGGTGCTGTCAGGATACAAATAACTCAGTGCCACATTTATTTCTCCCTAGTTTTGTTCTGACATCATGGAAAAACTTGACACAATGCTTCCACTGGCTCTGGCATGCAGAGATGATTCTTTTCAGGAAATTAGAGCAAACTTGATGGAAGCCTGTTGTAAAGTGGCAACAGCTGTCCTGCAGAGACTGCAAGAGAGAGCCAAGGAGGTTCCTTCCAAAGCTCCCCTGAAAAACTTGCACACACTCCTCTCCACAGCGGTGTATGTCTTCCAGCATTTCAAGCAGTATGATAATTTGATGAAGGAAATTACTAAAAAGTGAGTGTTATTTAAATTAAGTTGATGGCCACGCTTAAAGAAAGGTGATATCTTTGGATATCATGGGAATGAAATTTTGATAATAAGTTTTGAGAAAGAGAAAATAATAAGTAACATGGTGAATTATTTTCATTTGTCTTAACTAGGAAATATCAAAAAGGTAGAGTATGGGATATATTAAACTAGATAATAGAAAGAAAGGTACTCTCTCTAAAGGCACACTCAAAAGACCCTAGTTACACCCTAATCCAGTGCAACTATTTTCTGCATGTTTTTATTACATGAGTAAATGCATCCTTTCATTTTGTAAGGTGCATTATACTGACCACACTGAAAAGGAAAAATAAACTTCTTGTCTCATGGAGCAGACTTAGAAAATAAATGCATTGTAATCTATTCTAATGAAAACATCTTTCAAGAAAGCCATTTAGTAATGAACTGTAATATTTGAAGAGAAAGCATCTGCAGTCTTAATTTTCATGTATTTGTAATCTAAAACTGCAGTATGTTTTCTGTATAGAGATAAAAATGACCACAGGCATTAATTATCACATGGTCTTTCTGGTTGCCCTTATACTCTCTAGATATAACATGGCTTCTTGCAAAGGAAACACGTGGACTTAGCAGTCCCTTGTGACCCCAAGAATCTATTCTATAATCTTTATCCAGCCTTTGTAGCCCATTGGTTATGAAAGAAAGCTGTGTAATATTCATAGCTAAAGATAAAAGTAAAATGAATTTGGTTAGGGTGTAACTGTGATATATCTTTAATTCTTGTAAGTAGTCAGATGTTGTGATTCATGCTTGAATTTATAAACAAAATGTACCAGAAATCATTTTAATATTTCTGTAGAATTTTAAAAAACAGTTTATGAGAAAATTGATATCTACAAAATTACAATTTTTAAAAATAATGTGTTTGTGGGACATTTGATAGCTTTATAAAAGTTGTTTCTGACAAGTGCATGTTGTTCTCTAGTAATAACAATAACCTAATGCCTAAATAATGCACTGATCTCTAATAATAGGCTTACAAAGAATACTTTTATTTTTGAATGATGTATTGACAATACAGTTTGTCTCAAATTGAAGTGCATATTTGTAGAACAGCAGATGTATGTTTTCAAAGGGCTTGTGAAACAAAGACCAGCTTTTTTTTTTTTTTTTCCTTTTTGGAAAGTGAATGTGGATGCAAACTTCAGCATTAAGAGGAAATGAATGATTGATATCTAATAATCAAAACCATTTGTAGTACTGGAGATTGTTATCTCCTACTACACAGGCCTTAAATCTCTGTCTCTTTGATCATTCTCTCTGAACAGACCCATATTCCTGGTGCCTGTCCAACGATATCAGGAATTCATCAACACTCTACAGTTTCAGGTTACGAACTACTGCGTCAGAGTTTGTGCTACAAGCATTTTACAGGATGCTGAGAGCCACCACTGGGATGACTACAAAGCTTTTTATGAGGTGTGAAGTTAAGTTTACTATCCTTCCTTTTTACACAAATATGTTTTACTGCCTACCTGCTTTCTGGCTAATTAGAAACATGAGTTTGGCATTACTAATACATGAAGGCTGTTAAGATAATATTTTTTAAATATTGAATTCATACTTAGGAAAAACACTGTTTTTAAAAATCTGAAATAAATTAGACATCAGAACTCTCCTTCTGCTTAAAAGTAAAAATAACCTCATTTGAGCTGCAATGTTTCAGTGCTATATAAGTTGGAATATAATGGGATTCAATGAAAACTCAAAGAGATAACAATGCCAAAATGCTACTACTTTGTATTTCTTCCAAAAGGACCAGTTAGTTATGGATATCTTTGCATTTTTTCTTGTTATATATTTCCATCTGTGTTTGATAAATACCTTTTATTAAGCAGCTTTATTCTTTATACCTATTTTTTTCCTTCTCATCATATGTTCTTATGAGTATGCTTTAAGACCCATCTGAGGCCGGGCACAGTGGCTCATGCCTGTAATCCTAGTACTTTGGAAGGCTGAGGTGGGCAGATCACTTGAGGTCAGGGCTTTGAGACCAGCCTGGCCAACATGGTGAAACCCCATCTGTAGTAAAAATACAAACAATTAGCTAGGTGTGGTGGTGTATTTCTGTAATTCCAGCTACTCAGGAGGCTGAGGCAGGAGAATTGTTGGAACCTGGGAGACAGGGTTGCAATGAGCTGAGATCCAGCCACTGCACTCCAGCCTGGGCAACAGAGTGAGACTCTATCTCAAAAAAAAAAAAGACTCATCTGATCATTTATAGCTTACCTATTTTCATTTAGCCTATGTTTTGAAACCCCAGATTTTAGCAAATTGAAGCCTAATGATTCCCAGTGCAACCAAACCCAGGATCAATTAAAATTATTCATCATCAAGCTTCGTTGGTTTCCCTTCACCTAAATCTCATTGATTACGCACAGACCACAATATTTGAAATTCCTTGAAGTTGATTCCAGGGCAGAGTGAAACATTTATAATATCTTAGTAATCAGGGTTTAAAAAAAATTCAACAGCCATGCCCAGCTTCATTAACTTTTCTATTTTACATTTTCTTCTAGATTGAAGTTTTATGACTTTCATTTTCTTGATTGTCCTAATCACTATAGCGTATTGAGAAAAACATAGTGGAGTTTTATTCAACAGAATCGCTCCTGTCACCTCACAGACACTGAAGGTTCCTGTGGTTTCATTTATGCCTCAGTTATTATCATAATAAATGTTGCTACAACAGAGAGGAGCAGCTAATAAGAAGCTCTCTTAAAGAACTTTCCACTTTTTCCAAGGCCATTTCATCTCTCCTTTAGAGACCCTTCCCAGAGAGTTTTTCTTTTTGCAAGAGCATCCATATAGAGTTTTCCAAATCTGACATACTTCAAACAGTCATGGAAGCAGTAAGCAGAATGAGAAAGAGAAAGTGGTATGGTGCAGCTGGTAGCCTGAGATAAGAATGAAAGTATTGGTCTTCCCCTCTCCTGGCAACATCATATTTTCCTTTTTTGCCTTGAAGTAAACAGAGTGGTTGAAAATGAATCCGTCTCATGTTTCAAACTATTTCAATATGTCAGTGTACTACTAATGAGCAATTTTATATGATGTTTTCCATGAAGAACAGGTATCATCTCACTGTATGTTCAACATAGGGGTGTTATGTTTCCTCTTATGCAAATTGGGAGCTAGAAGAGTCATACAGTGTAAATAAGTGGATGCTTTGAGAACCTGTTATTGAAGTTACCAGTATTTTAAAAGCCAACAAATTACCATGTAACATGCAGCTCTTAGATCTTATGACAAGGTTTTAGCTTCAAGGACGGAAATAACAAGATAGTTACCCTGTGATTACATGGTACTGTAGCTTCCATATACTTACATGGTCAGTAGTTACAATTTAATTGCAGAGTTAGTGGTTGTTATTTATTCTCAGAAAAATAAAGCGATACTGCTTTTTTATGTATCAAAAATAAGAACCTTCTAAAAATAGCACTGATTTTAAACTGTTTTGACAACTGGAGTACCTGACATGGTTTTATCTTGCTTACTGCACCCCTTTCTTCTCCTCTCCCCATTATTCCAACTGATTTGAGAAACAGAACTATTATGTTTTTGGCAGGCCTGCTTTGAGAGGGAAAAAGATGGTATCTGCCTGACTGGAGGTGAAGGGTAGGATAGAGATCTCAAGGGAACCTATCACCATGTGCAGAGCACAGTAAAGAAATAGTAAAATAATTTACAAGATATGCAGCAATATTTGCTCATGTTTTGTGATAGCAAGTGAGATGCAGATACATTATTTCCATTTTCTAAACTGTCAGGTTGAGAGAGTCAAAGAGTTCTGTATCTCTCTGATGAGGTACTGGTCACGATGGCACAGTGGGTGTTCAGATTACATGTTTAAAATTAAGCTTTTAGTATAGTTGACATCTGCTCAGTTTTAGAAACTTGTGTTTTCCAATAGTCAAAGAATAAAGAATTGTCTGTTCAAAGATAATATTGAGTGGCTTCTATAATAAAGCCCAGCTGCTTGTTTCCTGATATATAATCTAAATAAAAGCTCACATCTGTTTACATTATAGTTGGTCTGCAAAAATAACAGATGTTTACTAGCAGAATACTTTTGAAATGACAACAAATAAGGAAACAGGTCAGAAAAATAAATGAATCACATTTAGTTTAATGAAAACCCTTGCATACATTGAAGTTGTATGAATTTTAAAAATAATGGTTGGAACAAAGACCTATTTGAAATATTTTAAGCATGACATTTATATTTTAAAAAGTCTTAAAATAAGTATTTTTTACTGTTAAGAGAAGAAATCTGTGTGCCTAAAGTTACTTTTATTTTCTCATTTATCACTAAATGATAGCTATTAAGGAAATTGGTTTATTCATATTTTGAAGAACATGAGAAATCATTCTGATCATGTTACAATAAGAACCCACCCATTGCCATGGGGAAAGTTAGTGTAAATCATTCATGTTAGTCACTGTATCAGCTGGGGTCAGTTTTGGTTTAATTTACATGCAACACAAAAAGTATGAGAGAATCAAGCATTAAAACTCCTTTCTTAGTTGAAAAAGTATTCATCAAAACACAAAACAAAGAAAGCATAAGAAGCTGTAACTTTGCCGCTTCAGCATTAGTTTCACAATTTCTTTTTCTTAAAGAGTTTAGATACACATCTAATCAGGAAATCAGAAGCCAGTGGCCAAAGTCCCCTCCAGTTTGAACTTGACTCTGACATTTTGATGCCCAAGTTTCTTACCCAAGGAATACAAATTCTACTCATTTATAAATGCTATATGAAAGTCAGTAGATAATAACCATAAATTATTATTGTTACGGTGACTGCAGAAGATATTAGTAATCAAAGAAACTACTAGAAGAGTAATACATAAATAAAATACTAAAGAAAGTGTCTGCATTAAGAAACTATCAACTTTTGGCATAACAGAACAGCAGATTTTTTTTTAGATGACATTTGTCTGACAAAATGGACAAAGCAGATATTTTAAGTAAGAGATAATCACTTGGAATATAAGAGGAAATTTTACTAGTTTAACTTTTGGTATATTAACATAATCAAGATAATGCTTGAGGAATGCATTCTGATCTTCCTATTTCAAATAATCATTTGATCTGATTTGAAGAAAATGAGGTGAAACTACTAGCATACCTTCCTGAGAGGACGCTTTGCCTGATTAATGCTTGTAAATCACTTGAGGCCACCTTCTTTCTGCCTGTTCCCCTTTGCCTTGGCCATTGTTAGCTCTTCCTCTGCAGTCAGAAAATTTGGCACACAGAAGAGATCTGTACAGGAGTGGAAAAGAATGAATATATGACTCTAAAAGTATGAAATGCCATAAAAAATACTAAGAAATGATGATAATATGTGCCTAGGCTTTAAAGAATCTTGTAAACTCAGATTTTTGTGGTTATCTGTTTCTAGTATTGTTATTTAAATAACATAGGCAAAATAGCCTAATGTAATAATCTTTGATAGTTACCCATCCTCCTTGCTTTCAAGAATGTTCCTAAGAATGCAGTATCCGAGTTTCTTTTTACTCCTGTCACTTCATTATAATGTGAAATCTGAAACATTTATAAAATTACGTCAGTGATGCTAATAGGCTCAGAAAAATAAACCTACTGAAATGATTTAAATAGATTTTAATTTTAGAAGAATCAGTCCACTGTCTTAAACAAGCTAGCATGACTTTTTCAGCAACTACAAAGCAAGTTGTTTAAAATAAATTTTAAACCATAGGCTAGGAGTAGGTAAATCAAGGCTATGCTAGGTTAAATATTTGTGGTCTAGATTTGCACTAGAATATCTAGTCTCATAATTTAAATAAAACATCTGTTCCTTTGTCAATAAGGATGTTTTACATCTTGTCAAAAACCTTTGTTGGTCTGCTAGTGTGTCAAACTCTTTAGCTATTTCCTTTCAGCCTGAACTAATTAGGTTCATAGAAAGCAAATTGACATTTTGGAAGACATAATTCTATGGTTTAACGTGTGGTGGTTTTGCCAGGGTGAAAGATGTTCCTTCTCGATCCAGATGTGGCATTATTTCTGCTGGGCTCTTCATCATGATCTCTGGACCATTCTGCCTCCTAAGTTAGCCCAGGAGATTCTAGCAGAAGTGCTGGAGAAATCTCTGGGTCTACTTGCCTCCAGATATGCTCGGGCTCACCCCAGCCATAAGAGAACTCCACAGTTAAGGTAATTGAAGTTCTGAAAAACACTACTTTTCAAGAAAACTTTTTATCAGTTGGTATAAAGCAGAATGTAATTCTGAATCTCATGGCATACTCCTTATATATTTAACATGTTTCTAACATGTGAAAAGAAATCATATTCTATTTTCCTGAGTTATTTAAGTGAAAATATGAAACCTGAATCAAAATAAATTTGTTCTTTTTACTCCTTAAAACTGTCTATAGAACCAACTTGTTTCTAAAGAATGATTCAAGGTATCTTATAATCTAGGACATAGATCTATAAATGTTAATAAGATAAAAATAGAAAATTAAGGCCCTGAAATTGATAACAAAGCATCCATGCCATGATGGAGCAGCCAATTTGACTAATTTGATTTTGAGCTTCTAGGCAACCAGGAGATTTTAGTTGTTTTTTCTTAAGTCTTTAAATATAGAAGTTTATCTTCATCAAGAAAACTGTTTTCTAATTATTTTTCTTCCTAATATATTCTAACTTTTTTCCTTTTATTTTCACTGTTTATTACAAAAAGCCAGTTCAACAAAGTATGAAATCACAGAAAATGAGGAGCAACAGTCACTGAGTATTAAATGACTGAATTATAGTACAATTATATGAGTTATCTAGGCAATGGATATAGGAATGTGCTTACAAGATTACAAAGGTCTTGTATGTATATGAAGAAAAGGTTTTTGTTGTAAATATTCTGTGTGATATGATTCAGATTTTTTAGGTAGAATAAACTTTTTTCAGATATATTTTAGAAGAAACCTACAGACATCGGAGGCTTTTTAGGCTTTTTTTTTTTTTTTTTTTTTTGGCAGGAGGAATCATTTCCTGATCATGTTCTTATAAAGCATACTGCTATTTGAAGGGCATTTAGGTCCTGCTGCAGTGTTTCATAAATATGGTATTTTGCACAGGCTGTTTTGAATTACTGACCAGACTTTTTAAAAAAGTTGAACTCTGAAGAATAGATGGAAAATTCCTTTTGAAAGCAAAGAATACCTTCATTCTTTTCCTTAGGTAGCATAAATCACTTTTGATTATGAAATGGCAAGTCATTATGAGATATTTGTGAAATCAGCTTTACTGTTAGCTCATGAAATAGGCAGAAATGGGTTATATATTTAATTAATTAACTGTACAATGGAGACTTTTGATTTTTATTTTCTGTGTGGTTGCATAAAAATGTCATGCAATGCTAGAAGTATTGCTTCTAGTTTTTATAAGTAAAATACATAAATAATGTTATTTGATCCTAACCACCATTATTATGGAAATCAGATTGTGTGTGTGTGTGTGTGTGTGTGTGTGTGTGTGTTTGTCTACATATATATTGGATTAATAATTATTTATCTAGCAATTAGAAAAAGCATACACAAACTAAAATTAAACCTTTCTAAAGGCCATTATTGATTATTTTTGTATTCCAGTAGCCTCCAAATGTCACATAACCAAGCCATATACACGATTTATATATGTGTCATATATTATTAAAACATAATATTTATTATATATAATAAATTCGAGGCAAAAGTGTCACTTTAAAAGATCCTCAAACTTACATTTTTCTTATCGCTTCAAACTTTTCTTCTTCTGTTTCTTCACCCCTGAATTTAAAAGAAAAAAAGAAGAAACAAACTGAGATCTGTTCAATTTAGTTATATGCCAAAATAATAATTTAAAAGATCTTTGGGTCCCTATTAAAACTCAAGAAAGATAAAAACAAAGAAATAATTCTGTGAGTAAGATAAATAATACAGCATATTTTCCATATATTTATTTAATATTAAACATTTCTGAAACTATAGGCTTCTTGATTTGAGCTTTGTTTGTCTTTTCTTCTCATTTCCCACTTGCTAGGAGAACATGTTACCAATCTTGTAACTTTTTTTTGACAGCTTACACATGAGTGAGGAGAATTGTTTTGCCCTTGAATTTTAACCTATTATGCATATATATGGATAATAGCAAATTTTTCTTTTCATCTAGCTTCTCTTTTGCTCAGTGTAATTTCTGGGATCTCTTGAATTTCTTGAACAGAATCCTAATAATGTAAAATAAACATTTTTTAAAAAGCACTCCTAAAACACTATTACAGAGATCACAATCCCTAAAGATAATGGTATTGTGGGTCACCTAACACCTAGAAACTCAAAGAGTGTCTTTTATACTTTCTATTTGGTTTTGAACTCTGAAGCTCCAGTGTCTAACTGAATTTTTCTATTCTTACATATGCTTATTATACGAGATATGAATGAAAGTGCCTACCAAGCAGAAACATTATTTTGTTTAACATGATTTTATTTTCTTTCTTTCCAATAGACTTGATGTCACAACAATTTTAATATGCACTGAGAACATGTTATGGTCAGTTTGTACATCTGTACAAAAACTTTTGAATCCTCATGAGCATACAGATAATACAATTTTTAAAATTCATACCCATTGTAATAATCTGTTTACAACATTAGTCATTTTGACTTCACCATTAACAGAATTATATAAGTAAGTATCAAGTGTATTTTCCTTTTACCTATTATGATATATAATAATGTGATTAACAAAGTTATTTTCCTAGCACTTATTGAATAACATGAAATTACAAGTAGAAATCTTTTGAAGTGCATTTTTGAGACTGTGAACTAGGCCATTTATTAAAACTAGCACCAACCAACAGGGGTTTCATAATTCTCAATGCAACTCAGTGCCCAAAAATGTGTTATGTCTCTATTAGTCAATCCCATTCAGCTGATAAAGTTCTGATACAATCAGGAACATTTTTAGCTTCACTATTTGGGTTGTTTAAATGGTCAAATTATATTGATGGCCTAATTATCGCAGTGATTTTTTGATACTCTATGAAAAAGAAAACTATATTTGAGATGTACCTCAAATAGTAATGGCAAATGGAAATAGAAATAATAATTACATTTTTTAAATGTGGAAATATTTTACTTAGCTCAACAAATAAGATTTAGAGAAATCTAGAAACATGAAATTACTTTTGATTTCTTGTTAATTCAATTCAGATCTGTAATGTTATAGAAGAGAAGAGTCTTAAAATAAAACATTAATATCATTTTGTTTATATCCTCCTCCACTTTCATTTTTTAACTACATAATTGTATCTTCATGGGTAGTAAAAATTTTACATATGTCTATTTCTAAGGATAAATCAGGTAAAGTTTCTTTGCAAAACATTCTGGTAAAAGCAATATACAAATCTTAATTTTCCATAAATTTTGAGACATTTGTATTAGCTATTCTAAGGTAATTAGCTGCTTTGATTTCAGCTTCCATGTAATTTTTACCTACTCTGACTTTCAGTAAGCCCATTGTTTACAGAGTGTTCCTTCTAGCAACCGAAGTTGAGAGCTACTTTTAGAAATGGAGAATTATTTCAGAAAGGGAAAGAAACAGTGAGATAAATTGCCATACAGTTGATATTATGTACATAATGGTTCATAATCATAAAAAGCTCAACTCTGAAGCCTATAATAAATCCTAGGAAACTAAACTGATTTACCATAGATGAAAAAATTGCTATGCTCTCAGTTCAATGGGTCATTTCATCTAAGAGGAAGGCCCTGTGAAAATCAGGAACAAAGTTGACAAATTTCATGGATTGGTCATGGTGAGCAATATTGAATTTCATGCTTTGTCACAGATGAATTGAAAAATTTTAGCCCCCCAATGCATTTGTAAAACAAATAAATTATTATCAAAGATTGAATATTTTAATAATAATGTAACATACATTCATTATTGTTAACCTATGGCTTTTTGATACATTTTTTAACAACTATGCAAGTACTCAAATCTCTATGATTTGTGCATTAGATATTGCACTGTAACCTCATTCAGCAAATTTAAATTGCTAATTTCAACCAGGATTACAGAACATTTTACGCTAAGCACTGCCTCTGGTTTATCTTAATATAAAACATAGATAGCTATATTGCTTTGAAGCATGAACAAAAACCTAAATATATTTTAATTCTTTTTAAATATTTCTTAGTTCAAAAAATTTCAAAAGTTTTATCCATTTATGTTTGTTTAAATGTCATGATTGTTTTCTTAGACTATAAATCTAATCTTTGAAATATACTTTGCTTTGTATTGACAAAGGAAATTTACAGGACAGCATGTTCTTTGCCAACTAGAGAAAAATATATTTGTGTGTTGCAAAAACGCTATTGACTTATTGAGCTTTTTTGTACATCCAAGATAAGAATCTGTCATACTATTAGCATGTTAGAAAAAATTGTGAATCTCACATTAAAAAATTAAATCACATTCTTTGAGGAATTGGTGAAAAGTAGCCATCAAATATTAATAGTATTGAATTTTTATAAACTGTACCTGATATTTGTCACTCTATGCAATATGCCCTTTTAGAAGGTGACTGCCTTTATTTCAAGTAGTTGTAACCGAAAAACTAAATGTGTTTTCCTTTCTGAGCTTAGCATAGGACCACCAAATCCCTGGACAGGAATACATGATTTTAAAGTCTTTTCAGGAAAAATGAAACCTGTTTGCAAAAATATGTGTTCTTTTTTAACTTGCCTTTATAGATTTCTGTTAGAATGTTGTAAAAGGAGTACTTCAGCTTTGTTCTCCAGGGAAAGGAACCTGCTGAAACAGAAAATATTCACCGTGTATTTTCCGAAGTGCTTATCACTTATAATTATTTCATAAAGGCAGTTAAACTGCAGGTTGAGAAGCATATTCACATACATGTTCATACACATCCCCACACAGTGGTTTCATATGTTGCATTTTGGGTGCATAGACTTTAGTTTTAGTTCTTGTATAGCAGGTTAAAAATTAATTACTAGAATATTGCATAAAGGTAATTCAGTTTCAATTCAACAATTGTTGTTGCCTCTCTAGCCCCTATGATTAAAGACAAGGGATATAACAATAAGCAAGATGTAATATCTGTCACAAATAATTTAAGAACATCTGATGAAATTTTTTATTTTAAATTGAAATAATATTGTCCTCCCTAAATCTATAATAAAAGGTAGAATTAAATAATAAATTTCATATCTATATCTAATTTCTATATCTTCATTTATCCAAATGTTTTGATGTATTATATCAAGTCCTAATAGTAGAAACTTCCTGAAAGTAGGCTATCTCAACATTTAATAAGATGGAAGTGTGGGATTTCAATACAACTGCCAACAAACCATGCAAAGGCTAGAGTCTTCAGAAATACGCCAGAAGGTGGATCACTAAGCCAAAGAATAGCAACCTCATCTTGGGGTCCATTTGTTGTCACTCATAGGCTTTTTAATCACCAAATTCCAATGCTCTGTTTATAGTTCTGTTTCAAACTAATGTTATGCCTTTTGAGGTTATGGTCTTATCCTTTTTTTAAAAAAGAAACTATTTCACTGTTTCTCAGAAAACAAAATAGGCCTTTGCTTTTCTACCTCAGGAGTGGCTGGCACACCTTGGAAAATAGGCAGGTCCTCAAAATGTTAAGCATAGAATATGCTTATGTGAAATGTTGAGCATATCATCATATGACCCAACAATGAAAATATTACGTCCACACAAAAATTTGTGTAGGAGTGTTCAAAATGTTATGTCCATACAAAAATTTGTATAGTAGCATTTTTCAAAATAACACAATGTGGAAGCAGCCAAATGTCCATCAACTAGTGAATGGATACATAAAATGTAGCACGTTCATACAGTGGAATATTATTCAGCAATAAAGAGGAATAAAGTGCTGTTTCATGCTGCCACAGGGATGAACCTCAAAAACATGCTAGATGAAAAAAGCCAGACACAAGAACCCACATATCATTAGATTCTATTTATTAGAAATGTCCAGAATAGGCAAATCCATAGAGACAGAGTAGATCAATGATTACTAGAAGCTGAGGGGAGGAGGGAATGGGGAGTGACTACTAATGGATACAGGATTTCATTTGAGAATAAAATATTCTAAAATTAGATACTTATGAAGGTTTTACAGTTCCATGAATATAGTATAAACCATCTAATTGTATACTCTAAATGGGGAAATCTTTTGATATATGAATTATATATCTCAATAAAGTTGTGAAAACAAATGGAAATTGAAATATATTTAAAATGTTTTTTTTAAAAAAAGATACCTGGCAGCATGCAAAATTTTCCAGAAAGTGAAGTTTCTTGTCTTAGCCATTTTGTTTAAGTTCAGTGACTCCCTTTATCCACCTTCCTCTAAATATTATTTTTAAAGGGAAATCTCATTTTTAAAAAATACAAAATTCAACAGCTTTATGTGTCATCCTAATAAGGTTAAAATACTCAAAAAGAGCCAGTCATTAAATTTAGAGAAGGGCTGCTCCTAGAATATTCTACTGGCTGGCTCCTGGTGTACCCTGAGATTCAGTCTTTCTCTCTCTCCATCTCATGTCCTGTTCTGAGCCTGCCCTTTGGCTGTCTACCACCCACAATTGTTCTTCATAGATGGCCCTTTAAACTCATCCTCCTTTTAACTAAGGAAGGTCTGGTAATACCTTTTATTCATTCTTTCTTTCTTTTACCATGTATTTACCATGTATCTACTATGGGCCTAGCATTGTACCAGTCATTCTCTAACCTCAAATTATCATTTGCTAACCTCAAATAGTTATCTTCATCACGAGAAATTCAAGGCATTTAAATGTCATTTAATGACATTTAGGCAACAACTTACAGTCTCCGGTATAATGCTGGATTTTGAAAGCGAAGCAGCGACTTAGAATTCTTTTAAAAATCTTGAATTTGGTATTCATAGATAGTTGTCTGTGATTCTAGGGCCATCAGAAAGGTTCACATGTCCTCAGTTATCTGAAGCTTTCCAGTGCTATCTTAGTCATTCAGTTTCACACTATTTCTGCCCCTTCTAAGTTTGTGGTCTTCTCTTGGTATTATTTACTGAATGACTCCAATGGCCCAGGCACTATGGTAGGCACAGATGACTCAAGAAGTCTAACCTGACCCTCCACTCACATAGAACTTACATCCTTGGGCTACCTTAATTCAGTCATGGAGGTTTATTCCATTAGCATCATATTATGAGACCCAGTTCTCCTGGGAGGACAGCCAAAAGCAACATGGCACAAGAGAAGCATAAAACCCAGCTAACTCTTTTTAGTTCATCAGCTGTTCTCACTTTTGATGTACATTGGGTTTTATCTCCTTTCAGCATCTGGCTACATAAGCCTAAAGACCTGATCAGTTTTGTTAAAGGAAAAAAAATGAATGCCGGCAACATAGGTGTAGATCAGAGAACCCAAAGAGAGTGAATCTAGGACAGAGTGCTGGCATGGTCAGCACAGAGGCTGTATGAGGCTAATGCTAGGAAGAGGCATGGTTAGTTGAGGTTGGAGGAAGGGCAAAGGCAAGGAATTTTCCAAAATTCACTCTTTTCTCCTTAAGCAAAGTCATCTTTCCAGCGTGTTCATTTGGGAATGTGAAGAAATGTATCCTGCTTCAAACTTAGAGACATTTATTTTTAAGAAAGTATTTAAATTTGCTGTATCAAAATTCTTTTATGTCTCATGGAAAATATAATTCTATGGCTCATACAATTGTATTTTACTCTCCACTATGAATTATTTAGAGCATCCTCTCTTTTAACGGTATACCAAAACATCATTAGAGGTTATCTAATAGCTAGCTCATAATTTCATTCTCCCATTGAGGCTTGTGGGCCAATTTTCACCCTGTTATACTCTCTAGAATAATGAAACTAATTTGGGATCTTGCTGTGGAATTAAATGCTCATACAGATCTCACTCCCTTTGAGACCATAAACATCTGCCATAATATCTCTTATAGCCAAATAACCTTACTGTAACCAATATGACTGAGAGACTGTCAGTGTGGTAAAACAGTTTAGGTACTGGCAGAAATGCTCAGATAAATACCATATTGCCAGTGGTTTGTCGTCTAAGAAATTTGGGTACTAAATCACCATGCTATTATTATTAGATCCTCCATTATTTTGTCTAGTTGTGAGGATAAAACTGTAGCTAGGCAACCATTTAGACTATCAGGAATTTCATGTCCATTTTGAAGTGGCCATAGACTTTTTAAGGAACAATTTCTAACTGTTGTTATTATAATGATATCTTATTTATATAGAGCACTTACCGTGTACAAGGCATTTTGCTAAATCCTTTAAATACATTATTCCACTTAATCTTCACATTGACCCTGTGAGGTGATTTACTATTTTAATCCCCATTTTACAAATGAGAAAACTGAGGGTAAATATATTGCCACTAGCATTGCTGTTAATAAAAGCACATTCAGGATATAAGCCCAGGCTCTCTGGCTTCGGTTCCTGCATGTGCCCATACACCACTTCTATATAACCTTTGATGACCTTACCCTTGGGGTATGGAGCAGATAAAAAAGTAATGGAAAGGAATTGGAGGCAGAGTTAAATCCTATAAAGAAACAGACCAAAATTAGGGCATAGAGAGGGGATGAGGTTGTAAAAGGGGATATATTTTAGACAGGGTAGTGAGAGAAGACTTAGTAGAGAAGCTTTGGAGGTAGAGCAATCAATGGAGCTACCTGAACATGACAGTGAAGTATTCATTCTTAGAGAAATGAGGTGGCCCTCAGATAACCAGACAAATGGGGATTTTATGCAAAGGGATTAAAGTGGAAGGGAAAGTAGGCATAGGCTATGTGAAAGGCTACAAAGATATTTAGTATCTTTGTCCACATTCTCTAGTTCCCCCTGCTGTCTCATCAAGCGTTCTATGTCTTGTCCCATCCTTCTCTCTGAGTCCTTCTCTTCCTTTGAGACTGCCTTTCTCTCCAGGCTGCTTGCTGCATCTCCTGACACATTGTACTGGCACCCTCCTTTTCCTTGCTCTCTTGCAGTTGCGTGGTCCTCCTCATACCCTCACTTTCTTGGGCTCTATCCAGACTCTGGTACATTTTTAGAGAATATCACTCACCTCTCCTTTTATACCCTTTGACAATCCCACTCTTTGTCCAATCTTTTTCATCCTTCTCCACTTTAATCAAGCCCCTGATCTTGTCCCGTTTGTTTGTTAGCAGATGGCCTTGCCCCTGTATTTCTCCAAGAAAATCCACACCATCATGAATGCACTCTAACTTCTCATCTCTGTTCCTAATAGTAATTTTTCTCCCCACTCACCTCTACATCCTTTGATTACTGTCTGATCAATATGTCTCTTTTCCCAATTAAAGGAAATCTTTGTACCTGTCCTCTTGATTGCATTTACCTCTTACTCATGGCGTTTTAAATATTCTTTCTATCTTGTCTTGTGGCTCCTTCCCCCAAACATTTCCTGTATTAAAAAATGTTCCTCCATTACTATTGTGTTTTCCTTCTAAAACAGTTTTCATTCATTGTCTTCTTTTATACCTACCACTCACTCGGTGCATTGCAATTGGACTTCTACCCTCAGCATGCTAAACTAACAACATGGGCAGAGTCATCCATACACATCCAATTGCTAACTCCAATGGATTCAGTCATTTTCTCTTCTCTTGGCTTCTCTAACTTCTTTTTTTGGTGGGGAGGTGAGTTCATCCATTCTTATGGCTATACCATTATGTGATGACTTCCACATTGTTATCTTCAAACCAGACAGCTCTTGTATGCACTGTATCAGTAAATCCAAATTCCTATTGGATGCCTTGGATGTACTTCAGATGTCTGTAGCCCCCTTAACATATCTAAAACTAAGTAAAATACTTGCAGTGTATCCTAAGCTTCTTTCTTTTCCTTAATTTTCTCCTTCTATCTTCCCACTTATACCATCACCAAACCCATGTCATTAGGAGATGAATATTGTTTGTTCCATTAATTTAACATGTTTTATATTTGTCTCCTACTTTCTATCTCCTGTCTCTTACCTTGATTCAGCATCTTATCCTCTCTGACCTGTCTACTACAGTATCATCTTCATTATCTCCCTCCTTCCTGTCTGACTCTTTCCAGTCTGCTCTCCTTACTACTGCTGAAGTGATTTTTCTAGGATACAAAACTGCTGGTGGTAATCCCATACTATAAACTCTTCAGTGATTCTTTATTGCTGGTACTAAGTCCAAATTCCTTAGAAAAATGTATCTTTGAACCTGGTCTGGCTTCTGCTTACTTCTCTAGCTCACGCAGTGGAATACGTGGAATGGAAATATTACAGCCTGACTTTGAAGCCTATTTAAGGAATGTTTGTTTTGATCTGAGATTTAGTAAGAAAAAAAAGTCTTTTAAAGAAGAGATGATATGTTAAAAGTCTAAAAAAGGTCCAAGTCTATTTAACTAGAAGATGTTCTATTTAGCAAGACAACCAGGGGGATAGAAAGGTCAAATTTGGAAAACATGAGGATATAAGTAGCAAGATGTGGAGTGAAAAGATAAGGGTGGAATTTCAAAATGGAATTCTATTCTGCATATCAAAAGATGCTATTGCTTCTGTACTATATATAAACAGAAATGATACCATCTCAAAAACTCCATTTCTAAAATGTCCCCAGTCATTACTCTTAATTCTATATAGGAAAATATAATCTCCTGTTGTTATAAATTTTTTACTAGCCAAGTTATCTGCTAAAGATTTTATGTGACAAATCCTTTTCTATTGTGTCAAGATTTAGACTTGAATTTGAGCCAACCTAGAAAAATGTTACAGTAATTGTTGATTGTTGTAGATCAGATATTCTGGTTAAATTGTTTTAATTTTGAAATTATAAGCCCTTTCTAGACCCTTAGGAGCATACAAAATTAATTATAAATTCTAATTAATTATTGAGTACTTATAAATCACTTTAAAGGTTAAAAAGAGGTACCACCATGCAAAAAATTTTTTACATTAATGAAGCAAATACGACAAAATATTGGCATTTATTGGATCCATGTTGAAGAAGATAGCAATGGGATATAAAAATACTACTCATGGGAAACATAGGTTGTATTCATTGTACTATTATTTATCCTTTTATCATGACAAATTGTATAACATGAGATTTTTAAAAATTAAATTATAATGGTATTGTTACACCTTCCTCAAGTGTAAGGATTGTTTTACAGAGGTTCCTAAAAATTCTAAGTTTCAACTTGTGGTTTTTCATGGCTGTGCTGACTTGCCCACCTAGCTCCTGAGTCACCTATTAACATAAATCCCAAGCAGATGAAGTGGGGGCATTGTCCATTCTTGCACAATACCATTTTGTGTAAAAATCATTAACTGAATCCTAAGTAAAAATCAAAAGTTATTTCAATGGTCATAGTTAATGTTTCCTGTATATTCTACACTAATTATTTGTATTTCTTTAGGACTTTTCAGCATGGCCTGGATGAGTCTGCTTCAGATTCCTTAAAGTCATTTTTTAAACAACCACTATATTGGGTTTCTTGCATATCACATTTCTACCCTTCTTTACTCAGGTGAGAGCCTCTAAATGCTATACTATCTATGATTCTATGATTCCTTTTCAAATTTAATAGAAATTTTTATCTGTGGATGTAAATGAACTTACATCTTACAAAAAGAACTTACAACTTTTCACAACTGACAGGTAAGTAAAGAGTATTTTTTCTCTTTTCTTAGCTCAAGAATCCAAGGCATGGGCCTCATAATTATTCTACTAGCTTATAACTTTTGTAACATAATGGAAAACTGTAAATTTTTGGAATTTAGTTCTATTTTAAAACTTGCCTTTCTTGATCTGTGTGACTGGAGATTTGACGGTTGTCTCAAGCTAATTATCAAACATAGACATATAACTAACTCAGAGCCTTAGGTAGAAGTTGAGCGAGAAGTAACTTTTTAAATTATGAGTAGTATCTTTCACTGTTATTATTTAATTAACAGCACTTAAAAACAAGAAAAATCATTTAAAGTATGAAATGTGCTTCCGGAGTAATCTGATGGCATTTTGTGGCATTATGTGAAATGACACTTTGATTTCTTGCTAAATATATCATTGGAAAGTACCTCTCCTTGGTATCTGAGAATAAAAATATCATGTATAGCTAAAGGAGATATTGTTAATCCCCATATATTCTTGATTCATTTTGGAAATACACTATCAGCTATTTCACCATATAAGCTGACTATATCTCTCTCTTGAAAAACAAGATTGTCACCTATAGATAGAGGGTGTGAAAACCTCATATACAAAAGTTTCCCTAGACACAAAGTTTGCCTAATGTGTGCCTATTTCCATATGGGTGATGAAAAATCCAAAATTAATGTGACAAAGACTCCATCTTTAAGGACCTCAATGTATTTTTATTTTTGGTTGTTGTTTTGTTTTGTTTTGTTTTGTTTTGAGATGGAGTTTTGCTACGGTTGCCCAGGCTGGAGTGCAAAGGCAAGATCTCAGCTCACCGCAGCCTCTGCCTCCCGGGTTCAAGCAATTCTTCTGCCTCAGCTTCCTGAGTTAGCTGGGATTACAGGTTTGCGCCATCACGCCTGGCTAATTTTGTATTTTTAGTAGAGACTGGGTTTCTCCATGTTGGTCAGGCTGGTCTCCAACTCCTGACCTCAGGTGATCTGCCCGTCTCGGCTTCCCAAAGTGCTGGGATTACAGGCATGAGCCACCGCGCCCTACTTAATGTGTTGTTATTATTTCATTTACATATAAAACTTTGTCTATGTTTCTGATTAATTCCTTATGATTTAGTCCTAGAAATTGAATAATCTCAATGCTCTGTCATCTTGTGTGTAAATATGTCTTGCCATCTTGCACATAAATACATTTTATTTCAGTAGGAATTAATGTAATAAACATAAATAGCCAACTCCCTAATATTCATTGTTGCAAAAATAACAAATGACTGGATCTCTTACAGTGAATCAAGCAAACAAGCTGTGTCATTTGATGAGTTCCTAAATTTATAAATATGTCTGTTCTCTATGTTATTATCACATTTGCTTTAACCTATTTTACTGCCCACTTTTATCTTACATCTGGAACCACTGGAGTTACTCCCTTTTAGACATAGCTCTGCAAGACTTCCACTTCCAAGCTTGCTCAGATCAACCCAGCTAGAGTCCTGGAAGTCAGCATGAAAATGGGCTTATCTTTCAAACACTAATTCTTATATTTAACTTCTTTCTCTTTTCTATAGCTACAGAAAGCAAAAATGTACATTTCTTTTCTTTCTGCTTCTGTTTAGCAACCAATCTCCACTATTATCCTAACACAAAGACTAGAACATGGGAATGACTATTCAGCTCATAGTGGAAATACAATTTTATGCAAGGCTTCATAAGGGCAGTTTAGTAATAGGTATTAAAAACTTAAAAATATTTTTGCCCTTTTATCTGACAATTCTATTTCTAGGAGTCAAGTCTAAGCAATTAATCAGGCTGACAAAGTTTTATATATGAAGATATCAATCAGAGCATTATTTATAAAAGAAAAAAAAGGAAATAAATGTTCTACATTATAGCATTAGACAATTCAGTTATGGGATAGTGGCACAGACTACCGTGGAGTGATTAAAGGACTGGTTTTGAAAAAATGACACAGGGAAATAATTGTGGTAGACAGGAGGAAAATTCAGGTTAGTAATTATGAAATTACCAAAGCCAACCCAGTTTTTAGAGTGATAAGTGTGTACCAGACACAGTACTAAGTGCTTTACATACATTATCTTTTTAAAACCTCACACTAGTTCTGTGAGGTAAGTACTTGGGTGCTTCTTTTATGGAGAGCAAAGTGCTGTGTAGGTGGCAACATTCTGGAGAGAACAAAATTGGAAGCCAGGCTGAACCCAGGCCTGTTCCATTCTAAAGCTTAAGCTCTTGACAACCACATCTCCACTTTTCAAAGGGAAGAGCAGTTCAGGGTGATGTTAACAGGTGTACATGAAAAATCATTCTCCTGCACAAATAAGATTGTTAGTTACTAATTATGTAAAGTCTTTTTTGTGATTTAATTTTGTAGGGCCTCTGATGTGCTAGTATATACTGTTTAGCTCTGCTATAGTCTGAATGAGTCCTCCAAAATTCATGTGTTGGAAATAAAATCCCAATGCAACTGTGTTGAGTGGTGGGGTCTAATGGAAGTTATTTAAGTCATGTGGGTTTTGCCCTCTTAAATGGATTAATATAACTATAAAAAAGGCTTACAGGAGTGGGTTCATTTCCTCTTGCTCTTCTTCTGCCATGTGAGGTTGCAGCAAGATGGCCTCACCAGATGCTGGTGCCTTGATCTTGTACTTCCCAGCCTCCAGAACTGTGAAAAATAAGTCTTTCTTCTTTGTAAATTACCCAGTCTGTGTTATTGCATCATGGCAGCACAAAATGAACTAAGACAATCTCCAAAAAAGGCATCAAGTATGCAGATTCCCCAAACTTGCGGGGTGAGACAACTCTTGTTTTACAGGGAATTAACAATTATTGGAAAATAGGACATCATTGGTAAGTGTTGAACTATGCTATACTACCATATTTAGAGCATAAAAAAGTAGAAAAATAAATATTGAAAGGATGTATAGCAGTGGGTTTATAGTTTTTATCTCTGGGTGGTAGGATTGCAAGCAATTTTAATTTTCATCTGTATAGTTGTCTATATTTTCCAAATTTTTATAATGAGTATAATTTAATTTTATTAATTATGAATACATTTTTTAAAAGCAGAAAGAAAATCTATTTTCTTTGATTTCTCTTTTATTCACATTGCTTAACCTGTAACCTCTATACAGATGATTTCCAGTTCTGCATCTCTAGCTTTAAGTTTAAAATGCTGTTTTCATTATGTCTCTCTCTCTCTCTCTCAGAAATCGATAGTAGCTTCTGCTTCACCCACACTGTCTCTCCTGGAGAGTTGCTGGAGGAGACTTACTTGCTGGAGAGTTTTCTGGCTTATTTCCTGGAGAGTTTTCTCTGCTCCAGTTAAGTCAGTCTCCTCTTGTGTCTTTAAGACTTAGTTATTTCATGTTTTTAATATTTAATTTGTTGCTTATTTTCAGTTTCAGCCCTTTATTTATGCGGTTTCCTTTCTTGGAATACCTTTGGTTCTCTCCTTTCTAAAATCTCCATACAAGGTATAGTAGGAGGACTCTCCCGTTATCACCCCTGCCCATTAAGAGTCATGTTTTCAACTAAGTCCATATAATCTGCTTAGAAAGACATATTCCCTGTGATTTGTAATCCAATGTGCTCAGAGCACTGTACAATCAGAGGAACCCAGGGCAGCAATAAAAGCAGTTTTAAAATAACTAAAGTTATTTATTTTCATTTACCAGACATTACAATGGGGATTCCTAGACCACCATTATGTGAGCTTAAAAATCTCACCTTTCCATTCATTTCCCTCACCTGTATCAGCTGTCTATATGAGTCTTTCACCCCCAAATTATCCTTCAAAATTCCATTCTTCACTTTAGCAACTAAAATGAACTGTTCAAGAAAATACAGGGGTTGGATGATGACAAATGAAATATATATTAGGCTTATCTTTTGGTAAAGAGGGAGGCTGAGAGGAGAGGTGACTGAAGTAGTTAATATCATGAAGGAACTTAACCATGAGATTAATATATTTTCCACATGTCTTAGTTTAGTCTAGTATGAAACTGATTATCCTTTCTAATCAACTCACAATGTTAGCCTATACCACTGCTAGGGACAATGAATACAGTACATTTTACTTACTCCTTTGAAAATATATTAATTTTCCCTAAAATAAACTAAACTCTATTCCCAGGGTTCTAGGAGAATATGAAAAAATGTATTTTTATCCATTTTACTGTTTTCTCTGGTAAGCTTATAGATAAATGTTATGGTCCATACTGCTGTTCCTACATTTTTCACTCTATTTGTAATCTCACTTTTCATGATTACAAATGAATCATTTTTGTTTTTTTCCTTCTATCCACTTTTAATTATCTTAGTTTATATAATATTGCTAAAAGCTGGCTTAAATTCTTTCTGAAACAATCTGCAGGTACAAATAAGTAAGCAAATAGATGAATAAATTACTAAGTTCCTTCATGATATTAAGACATATAACATGTAATATGAAAATAATGAAACCAAAGATAACTTAATATGTTTAGGGAGGAAAATATATGTATATAAATCCAAAACAGGATTACATTGAATAGAAGCAGAGTAGAAACAAAAAGCCCAGTGGAAAGAAATATACACAGCTCAAAATGGATGGCCATAAATCAAAGCATCATGTTGACACTGTAAAAGAAAATGAGCAGTTAAAACAAATGGACTGTTTACTCACACTGATTATACTTCTTGGACTCAGTGTACAGTTATGACCTACTTAGCTAAGGAAGACCTGAAAATATTCTTTTAAACCAAATGAAGAGGAAAGTTTAGAAAATGATAAAAGGCATTATAATGCAACATATTATAATTAACTAGGATAGCATTCTTTCTTGAACATTTCTGTGAAAGCACACTATGGTATCTGTCTTAACCTTTTTCTCTCTTACATACCCAACCCATTACTAAGTCTCATTCATTTTAACTTCTAATATCTACTATCCATGGTACCAGTTTCACCTTAGTCCAAACTACCATCATCTGTCTCTTAACTACTGCAGTGACCACTAGCATTTTTCCTATGTACATGTTGACTTCCATTTCTAATATTCTCCAACCACAGCAAGAGTTTTCTCAATGCCAAATCTGTTTTCAAAACTCAAATTTTATCATGGCATACTTATGGCTTACCTTCCATGAATTCACTTTTATCCTTAAATATGTATAAAAAACTAGCATAGCCTATAATATCTACATAGATGTGACTCTTACCCACTTCTCAACCCTCTTCTGATACCCACTACTCTGTGAACTCTACTTTCCACACATTAACCCATTTACATGTTCTTTCTGTGCCATGTTCCTTTCTGCCACAGGATTTTTGCACATGCTTTGCCCTTTCACTAAAATATCTTTCTCCTTCACATAGGTAATGCCAGCTTATCTTCATCTCTCAGCCCAAATGTGACTTCTTCAGAGAAGACTTTTAGCAACTGAGATGAACTAGCAAGACTAGTTCACTTCCTTTTTACCATATCTTCTAATAGCATTTTTGCTTCTCTTTCATTGAGTTTTTATAATTGTCATTTTATCTTTATTTGTGTGATCACTTAAACTACATATGTATCCTCCACTAAATTCTATAAGAATAAGGAATTTCTGCTTTTTGCTTACTGTTATGTGTTCATGGTTTAGCATATACAAGTTAAACAATAAATATTAGTTGGATGAATGAATGAATAAAAAAATTCAAACTAGTATTGTGTCCCCTAAGTGCTATATTAAAGAATTGTATTGCATAAGTGCTATATTAAATGGTAGGAACATTTGATCTGTGTGCTAAGGCCCAGGCATGGGAAGCATAGTCTTAATGAGGAGGTAGCTACTAGTATCCTTAGGAGAGAACATCTAGGGAGGAGGACAAAACGAGTTTTTGGTCTCTCAACTGCTGCTGACAAACTGCTCTGCAGTGCTGAGGAAAAGAGCTTAGAAAGCCTGTGCTCTGATGAGGTGCCAAGCATTGACATAGCACCAACAGCCAGGGGAGAAGTAACTAGAGCTTTTAAACAGCAGAGGTCTTAAATGGCTGTTCCAGAGTATGGATGGACAAGCAGCTATATCTTTGAAACAATTTTCAGAGGGAAGTCAGTGTCTACGAAACAATTATTAAAAAAAAGTGAAAATGTCAACTGAACTAGGTATTTACTATATAGACCTAGATATATTAAGGTTTACGTCTTTTCTATCATGGCTTAATATATTACATAATTAAGAATATGGAGATGAAGCCAGCAATGTGATAATAGGAAACAGCTATAGGTTTTCACATTGGATTGTGTACTTGTCTAGTTTTGTGGTTTTGGAAAGTTAGCCTATGGGTGCTTCAGTTGGGTTTCCCCTTATATGAAACAGTTTATATTTTGGGAAGGATGTTGAGACATAAACACAATACAATCTTATTGTCTTATTGATCTTCTAGAAGACAGCATGCAATCCTATGGTCTACTTCCCCCATCTTAAAACATCTTCTTCCCTTCACTTCTGAGATACTGTCATGGTAGGGTCATGATGACTCCATGAGCTCAAGTGCCTCAGTGGCATTCATCACATAAATACTAAACCATCCTTCATAACTGCTGTTAGTAAACAGCTGTATATTTCAGAAAGTGGCAAGTTTGATCAGTTATCTAAACATGTGAAGGGACTTACTTCAAGTATGATAAAGTGGAAGCAATATTGAACCACTTTCTCGCTGGGTCAGGAATGTGATGCTAGGGGAGACTTTTCCTGAACTCCCCATAATAGTTCATTATCTGATAGACAGGGACCGATAATAAGTCAATGGCTCCAGGAAGATAACTTGTGTTTCTCAAAAGAATGGCTGAGTGATTCAGTGTTGTCAAATGTCTTAGTAATTCAGGTGCTAGGGTAGTATTGATTGGAGAGAGCCCAAAACTGATGGCTGGAATCTAATATTAGTTGTACACCAGGTAATGTAGATACAATCAACCTTGAAAAAAATATGATTCTTTAAAAATGTCAATCCACATTAGTGGACAAAGTTCTTAAAAAAATCAAGGGGTGTGGCTGGCAAGATGGCTGAATAGGAACAGCTATGGTCTGTAGCTCCCAGCGAGATCAACACAGAAGGCAAGTGATTTCTGCATTTCTAACTGAGGGACCCAGCTCATCTCATTGGGATTGCTTAGACAGTGGGTGCTACCCACAGAGGAAAAGTTGAAGCAGGGTGTGGCATTGCCTTACCTGGGAAATGCCAAGGGTTGGAGAACTCCATTTGCTAGCAAAGGGAAACTGTGAGGGACTGTGCTATAAGGAACGGTACACTCTGGCCCAGATACTACGCTTTTCCCATGGTCTTCATGATCTGCAGACCAGGAGATTCCCTCAGGTACCTACACCACCACAGCCCTGGGTTTCAAGCATAAAACTGATGGCCATTTGGGCAGACACTGAGCTAGCTGCAGGAGTTCTTTTTCATACCTCAGAAACACAACCAAAAAAAGAAAATTTCAGGCCAATATCCCTGATGAACATTGATGTTCATCAAATCCTAAATAAAATACTGGCAAACAGAATCCAGCAGCTCATTAAAAAGCTTATTCACAACAATCAAGTCAGCTTTATCCCTGGGATGCAAGGCTGGTTCAACATATGCAAATCAATAAACGTAATCCATCACATAAACAGAACCAGTGACAAAAGCCACATGATTATCTCAATAGATGCAGAAAAGGCCTTCGATAAAATTCAGCGCCCCTTCATGCTAAAAACTCTCAAAAAACTAGGTATTGATGGAACATATCTCAAAATAGTAAGAGCTATTTATGACAAACTAGCAGTCAATAACATACTGAATGGGCAAAGCTGGAAGCACTCCCTTTGAAAACTGGCACAAGACAAGGATGCCCTCTCTCACCACTCCTGTTTAACATAGTATTGGGAGTTCTAGGGGGGGCAATCAGACAAGAGAAAGAAATAAAGGTATTCAAATAGGAAGAGAGGAAGTCAAATTGTCTTTATTTGCAGATGACATGATTGTATATTTAGAAATCCTCATCATCTCAGCCCAAAATCTCCTTAAGCTGATAAGCAACTTCAGCAAAGTCTCAGGATACAAAATCAGTGTGCAAAAATCACGAGCATTCCTATACACCAATAATAGACAAACAGAGAGCCAAATCATGAGTGAACTCCCATTCACAATTGCTACAAAGAATAAAATACCTAGGAATACAACTGACAAGGGATGTGAAGGAAATTTTCAAGCAGAACTACAAACCACTGCTCAAGGAAATAAGAGAGGACACAAACAAATGGAAAAACATTCTATGCTCATGGATAGGAAGAATCAATATTGTGAAAATGGCCATACTGCCCAAAGTAATCTGTAGATTTAATGCTATCCCCATCAAGCTACCATTGACTTTCTCCCCAGAACTAGAAAAAAACTACTTTAAATTTCATATGAAACTAAAAAAAAGCCCATATAGCCAAGACTAATCCTAAGCAAAAAGAACAAAGCTGGAGTCATCATGCTACCTGACTTCAAAATATACTGCAAGGCTACAGTAACCAAAACAGCATGCTCTGGTACCAAAACAGAGATATAGACCAATGGAACAGAACAGAGGCCTCATAAATAACTCCACACATCTACAACCATCTGATCTTTGACAAGCCTGACAAAAACAAGCAATGAGGAAAGGATTCCCTATTTAATAAATGGTGTTGGGAAAACTGGCTAGCCATATGCAGAAAACTGAAACTAGACCCTTTCCTTACACGTTATACAAAAACTAACTCAAGATGGATTAAAGACTTAAATGTAAGACCTAAAACCACAAAAACCCTAGGAGAAAACCTAGGCAATACCATTCAGGACATAGGCATGGGCAAAGACTTCATGACTAAAACACCAAAAGCAATGGCAAACAAAAAACAAAATTGACAAATGGGATCTAATTAAACAAAACAGCTTCTGCACAGCAAAAAAAACTATCATCGGAGTGAAGAGGCAAACTACAAAATGGGATAAAATGTTTACAATCTATCCATCTGACAAAGGACTAATATCCGAAATCTACAAAGAACTTAAACAAATTTACAAGAAAAAAACAACTCCATCAAAAAGTGAGTGAAGGATATGAACATACACTTTTCAAAAGAAGTCATTTATGCAGCCCACAAACATACGAAGAAAAGCTCATCATCACTGGTCATTAGAGAAATGCAAATCAAAACCACAATGAGATACCATTTCACATCAGTTAGAATGGCAATCATTAAAAAGTCAGGAAACCACAGATGCTGGAGAGGATGTGGAGAAATAGGAATGCTTTTACACTGTTGGTGGAAGTGTAAATTAGTTCAACAATTGTGGACAACTGTGTGGCAATTCCTCAAGGATCTGGAACAAGAAATACCATCTGACCCAGCAATCCCATTACTGGGTATATACCCAAAGGATTATAAATCATTTTACTATAAAGACACATGCACACGTATGTTTATTGCAGCAATATTCACAATAGCAAAGTCTTGGAACCAACCCAGATGCCCATCAATGATAGACTGGATAAAGAAAATGTGGCACATATACACCATAGAATACTATGCAGCCATAAAAAATGATGAGTTCATGTCCTTTGCAGGGATGTGGATAAAGCTGGAAACCATTATTCTCAGCAAACTGACACAGGAACAAAAAACCAAACACCACATGTTCTCACTTATAACTGGGAGTTGAACAATGAGAACACATGGACACAGGGAGGGGAACAACATACACCAGGACCTGTTGGGGGTTGGGGGACCAGGGAAGGGATAGCATTAGGAGAAATACCTAATGTAGATGACAGGTTGATGGGTGCAGCAAACCACCATGGCACATATATACCTATGTAACAAACCTGTACATTCTGCACATATATCCCAGAACTGAAAGTATAATAATATAAATAAATAACAGGCAAGTTCTGTATATAAATGTGCAGGTGAGTTCTATCTGATATCTACTTATTAAATCATCTTTAAATATAAATATCATAGAGACTTGGCTATACCCATTATAGAGATTAAAACATATGCAGAAATTTTCAGTGCTATAACTATATATAGTTTACACACTTCTAGTTAAAGTGAAAAATAAAATATTTTGGGTTCCTATCAGCATTTTTTTCTTAGGCACTAAAATTATCTTCCTAGAAAAAGATGACACAATTGCTTCAAAAATTTGTCTTTACTTCTTTCCCCCGAAAGATTTTGAAGGATACATTATGGAAAACTAAGAGTAGTACAATGGCAATATGGGGACTTCCCTTCTCCTTTTGTTTTCCCATCTTAGGGCTTTCATCCTCAGTGTCTCTTTAGTTATGCCCTTGCCTTGGTTCTCTGAATCATATAACTTATGGTCTCTGGTATAAACTTTGCCCAGTAACCCTTGCCAGGAATCATCTGGTTGAAATCAATTTCTAGATACCTTGAATAACATGCTCCAATTTGGGAATAAGGTTTAAGAACACATAATTGATTTTGGGTCAAAAACCTGGTATTGTCAGTCAGGGGGTTGAATAAAGCCAGACATTCTCAATGCTGGAAACTACAGCGTGTGCACCAAATATCAATCAGTTTGAATGGGAGAGAAAGTGGAGTAATGGAATGAGCATGGGTTTGAAGTCAGAGAGATCTGCGTTCCAAGTCCAGTAGACATACTTGTTAGCTTGGACTAGTTTCTCAATATTCCTGAAACAAGTATTAAGTGAGAGGAACACAAAATGCCCTCACACACATCCTATTTTGAATTTCTCCAAGCAGCAAACCCCGAGACAAGGATTCAAATAAATGTAGTTTATTTTTTAAGTGGAAGAAATACTGGAAGAGGAGTGGGTAAGTGATACAAAGAGAGGAAGAGAGCAAATAAAAATTTGTGTAATCAAGCTAACTACCATAGGAGTGACCAGAACTTAAACCTCTGGGGAAAATTCTGAGAACCAGTATAAAATATATGTTTCAGAGTTATCCCAGCAAAGGAGCAAGGTTGCTGAGGTATTCATACACCAACTCTTCTCAGTCATTGGTTGAGGGTCACTCTGATGGTGTTCATTCCTGGTCCTTGCAACCTGTTTTGCTAAAAGGTACAAGAAATGCAGACTCTAACAGATGTAAGTCAGGCTAGTGTGAACTGAGAGATAAGGGCAAGAGGATGTGGGGTGATAGAATTTGGCTCTGTGTCTCCACCCAAATCTCATCTTGAATTGTAATCCCTACATGTCGAGGGAGGGACCTGGTGAGAAGTGATTGGATCATGGGGGTGGTTTCCCCCACACTGTTCTCATGATAGTGAGTTCTCATAAGATCTAAAGGTTTAAAGGTGTTGGCAGTTCTCCTCCTGCTTGCTCTCTCCTGCTGCCATGTAAGATATGCCTTGCTTTCTCTTTGCCTTCTGCTGTGATTATACGTTTCCTGAGGCCTCCCAAGCCATGCATAACTAGGAGTCAATTAAACCTCTTTATAGCTTACCCAGTCTCAGGTAGTTATTTTAAGCAATATGATAATGGACTAATACATGGGGTCATTGACAATGTCTTCTATGGCCCTACCCTTTACACTACTGAGGTCTGCTTATTCCCTATGTTAGGTTCCCTGAATTCCATCATTGATTCTTCAGAGTCATAGCTGCTTACAATTTATTTATCTATGTAAGCTTAATGATAATGGACTTAGTAGGACAGGCTACAGTACCCCTTGCTCTAGATATTTCTGAATCTGCAAGTCATATTCATTATTATATTCCACCACCTATTCCACCTTTCTCTCATCACTAGCCATCATCTCTGCTGATTTATGTTATTTGCTGGGTGGGGTCACTGAGACCTTCATCCTCGAGGTGCTGAACTTCTGTTTACCATTCCTTTATCAGACTTGGTTACTGAAGTCTTCTATATGTGATTATTGTCAGTCATGAAAGCATTAAGAGATGTGAATCTCTTGAGTTACAGATACACCTCCCTGTTCCCCTTATGCAGTAGCAAGCCCAGGTTCTCATGATAAATAGGGTTAATCACTCTTGCCAGCATAGTAACTCCTTTCTTTTCCTGATAGACTGCTGGCATGTGGAGCTAAAAATGACCAGATGGCAGCTATAACTTTAGATTTAGTGGAATCCTAAATGGTCCTCTGGTAGAGGTGTGTATACCCCCATCCCACCCCACCATGGAAACCAGAACCTCTGCTTCTCCAGAGTTTCTAGATATTGGCATAGAAAGCACAAATTTGCCAAGTGGATAATCAGAATCTTTGGTGGGAGGGGCTGCTCCTACTTTCACTCCGTGTCTCTCAGACCTATGTAGTTTGTCTGTTGGAGTAACAGTACCATATAATGATGGTTCAAAGTAAATATCAAGTCTTGAGGGACAGTGTTCCAGCACCACCGCATGTCATTCCTAAGCTGTGAATTTTGGAGTCCATTCCAATTTTCTGCTAGTCTTTCAGCTTCTGTGTGATACATAAATGGTAGGAACAATGTATCCCATGGTCATGTGACCTGAGCAATAATGATACTTATATCCCAGTCTGAACCTACTGCAGAGCCGTCTCTTGGCCCTAGCCTTACCTCACATCAAGTTGCAAGTCAGGACAGTATGGACTGATAATGGCTAAGATTCTGTTTAAACATTGTATTGCAGCATGAGCATATACCAAAAAAAAATTGAAGAAAGTATAGCAACTAATTGATGAGTTTTCAAAAACATACCTCAATGTAGCTTAGATTTTTCACAATGATTTCATAAGAATAGATTGATAGTTTCATAAACCAGTAATGCTTGGACCCCATTACTACTTGGAATTTAAAAATTCTTTAGGCCAGTTTGTACCCCAGAAATATAGCACTTATTGGATATAAGCTGAGTACAACCCAGCCATAAATTCATCCTGTCTCCTAGTACAAGATTTATGAGTTCTATAGGATTTATATAAAATTTTTCCTCTCTTTGTATTATAGTGGAATTCAACGTGTACATATTTGATACATACATACATGTATATATATATGTATATATATAAAATTTCCCTTTCTGTCATTTTTTGTAAGGCTAATCTCACTTTCACAGCTCCACCAGCTCAAAGGCTGAGGGAACATATGCTTCTCCATATGCCCAACACAGATTCCTCAATGCATTTATTACTCAGAGCTTGGTGATTGAAGAATGTTTGTACTATTTTATTTTTCCTCATAGTGAGTCATTCTACTGTACATTTCAAAATCTGTGATAAGTTGAAAGATCCAAGAATTGAGGTACATGTCAACAAACAGCTTTCCATCTGGTAAATGAGAGATTTTATTTATAATCAGGTATTCAGATACAGTGGTATAAAATGACATTCAAATCGTTTTATTTCATGACTGAAGGGCTAAGCAAAAACACTAAACACCTCCAATCCATTCACTGCACTGCAACCAGATCAGGAATCCCCTCTGCCTTAAACTCTCCAATGAGTCTAAAATCCACACCTTGAGATATTGTGGCCCTCCGTGATCTAGCTCTCGGCTCCTTATTCAGACTATCTCTCAAACATTCTCCTTCCTTTCTACACTCCAGCCAAATGAGATCTTTCCGTTAGCACAACTCAAGCATAATATATAGGTAGGAAATGTTCAAAACCCAAGTCAATTTTAATGTACAACTTACTACCAAGTAGATTTTTTCATGCATTGAACCCCAAGGGAGCATCTAGAAGTTAGGGTTTAGGGTTTAGGATGGAAGTAGGGACAGCCATTGTGAGGATCTGCTTTAGATTTTTAGTCCAAAGGGATCACCTAGTAAATTATTCCTTTGGCACCATATTTGGAACTACTGCAAAAGCCAGAACCAGACTAATCTGCAAAAGTAATTCAGAACTCCTGGGATGTTCAGAACTGATAGACTTAATTCCTCTGGCCCTCGAGTTTAGTAACACCCTTCTCTCTTTACCACCCACCCAAGGCAGCAGGTTTCCTAGCTAACAATGCCCCACCAGTTGCCTAAGGAGTTACTCCAATTTGAGATATGTTTTCAGAGTTTTACATGGGAAGCCTGAGTTGGTCCAAAGTTCAAGCACAAGCTGACAGATTTTGTGCATCATAAAGTTATGAGATGTTCCAAACACCATTCCAAGCCAAGGGGAAGGTGTTCTGAGACTTTTTCATTTTGTGTCTTTGAATCTTCTCATTTTGTTTAAGCCAGTCTTTCGGCAAAGCGTCCTCATCATTTTTTTTTTTCTCTAAGTTTGCCTACTCATTTATGAGCAGAAAAAATCAATCGGTTAATATTTAGAAAGCCTTTAAATGTGCTTAGTTCACTAAGGAAGCTTTGGGATATAAAGCAAGTGTCTTCACAAAGTTTGAATCTGGGTGAATTGTACAGATAAAACTTTAATTGATTAAGTAATAAAGTGCTAAAATGTGTAAACTTACCACTGTGAGGAGAAATTTTAGTGAACACTTCACAGGGACAGTGAAAATTTTGCTGCAAATTAAAGGAAGAATAGGATTAATATAAAGATAAATGACTATAGGGAGTTCATTGCAAGGATGATATCTCAGCTTTGGCTGCTATAACAAATATACCATAGACTGGGTGGCTTAACAAACACTTATTTCTCATGATTCTGGAGGCTGAAAGTCCAAGGTAAGATACAGTACAGTTGGATGTTAGTGAAGGCCTTCTTCCAGGTTTCTCATAGCGAACCTCTTATATCCTCATGCAGAAAGGAGGTCAGGCTAACTCTCTGGCCTCTTCTTATGAGGACTGTAATCCCATTCATGGAGTCTCCACTCTCCTGACCCAGTTATCTCCCCAAGTCCCCATTGCCAGATATGTTGGGATTAGGGTTTCAACATATGAATTTTGAGGAGGCAGGACACAAACATTTAGCCCATTGTAGGTGCAGCTAAAGTGGACCTGTATGGCACAAAGGCAGAGGCAGGAAAGAGGATGCTAACTGGTCCTACGGCTACTGCCTGTGCTTCAGAAAGCACTGCCTGCAACAGTGGTTCTCAAGCCTTACCATGCATGCCTCAGAATCTCCTTGAGAAAGATTGTTAAAACACAGATTTCTGCCCTGCTCCCACCCCACCCATACCCATCGCCCTAGAATTTCTGATGGGATGAGGCTGGAGAATTAGCATTTTTCACAAGTTCTCAGGTGGGGTTGATGCTGCTGGTTTGCAGCCCAAGCTTTGAAAGCTACTAGTTTAGACTGTGTTGATAACTGGATGGCTCACCACACAGTAAATGGCATCTGCTGATGATAATGCTGCAAATTGCCTCTCTCAGTGATACCCTTTGCTCTGCATTACTTTCCACCCTGAAGTATATGATGCTCCCATTCTCACCTCTACATTGCTCAGTCCACCTTCCCTTCCCCTTGCCATCCTATTCCCACATTCTTAAGGCTGTCACCAGATTGAGTTTAACCATTTCCTGCCTTTTTTTGTTGTTGTTCTCCTTGTAAGTTGATTTCCTGTTGTGTGACTGTTAGACAATCTAAATTTTAGATTTCTAGATTTTAGAAGGGAAAAGTAAATAATGTTATCAGTTTCTTTGCTCTCCTGCTGATTCACTGGTAAATGAAAGTGGTGATGTGAGAGATCTGATTTCTATTTTCTATTCAACACTGATGATAATTTTTCAAGCAGAAGCGTATTTACCTTGGAATTCTTTCCCTTTGATGAAATGATTACCCAAGTAGGTAACAGTGTAACTGTAGTGGTTCTGATAATTGCATGTTGATATAAGGCTTTACATATTAAATAATTAAATTATGGTTGACCCTTGACAGAAACTTTGAATTGTTTTTTCATCTTCAATCACAGTACATAGCAAATTACAAACTAGCCAAACCCATCAGAACTTCTTTCCATTAATAATGAAAGGAGTTAATAGCACACAGTAGGCATTCATATATTTGGTGAATGAACAAATGAATGCATTCAAAATAAATGCATAAATGATTTTTCTTTTCTCCATGAAACAGAAACAGACATAGTTCCATGAAATATAGGCATGGGTATTTTGTATCAGTTTTAAATTTGGCAGGCTACCAAGTGTTAATTTGCTTTTAGCTAGTTGAGATTAAATGTAATTCCTTCCCCAGGCAACCCTAAAGTAAGTAAGCATGAAAGCATTTTCAGAGTAATCTGGGAGGAATTGACATTTAAAGGAGTTAGCATTACATCTGTACTTTAAGGCTATTAATTTCATAGATAAATTAACTTCATTACTCCATCTTTATCTTGCATTTTGAAAGGACTCCATCAGCTGGAGGACTGAAAGCCGAGGGTCAATTGAAACTGCTCTTATCCCAGCCAGGTTGTAATTGGAACTTGCTTCTGGAAACCCTACTGCATCATGATGGACTTTTGCTGAGAATCTTGCTAAAAAGCTCAAGTGAGTATTTGTAGTTTTAAGAATGTCCTTGAAAAACCTAGTCATTGCTCAAGTTGAATAACATTTTTTTTCTAGGCAAATATTGGAAGAAGGATGTAAACCAATGGCTTATGTTAACAGTCAGTTGGGTTAGCAGCAGGCAAAAGCATTACATCGCTTTACCAACTTATTTGAAAGAATTTGTAGGACTCTGAATAAGAGAAAACTATATTTTTATATGGCATTGTTCTATCACAAATACCATTATGTAGAAATGTATCAATATGCAGGGTTTGAAATGCCCAAAATAATTGTAAGAATGCAGTTATATTTCCAAAGCACAAGTCTGAATCAGATCTACACACACACACACACACACACACACACACACACTCACACACACACAGAGAGAGAATTAGATTAACACTGGGAATTTGAGTGTATCATGAAGAGTGCTTGTACAACTTACAAACGAGCAAGCTGTGGCCTACAGCTGTATCCATTGGAACATAGAGTAGTAATCATCAGAAAATTTTAAATGGAAATTGAGGAGTAATAGAAGACCATACCTCCCCCCCATAAATGCTTTTTATGAAAGTGGTAAGTAATATTATGTCAATATAATAATACTTCTCATTGCTGTCCCACTTCATCTAGGAAGAGTCTAACCATTTTCACATACTCCTGTGCATCTCTCCTATTCTGTATCACAAGTGAAGCCTGATTAACTTTATTGATTACTAGGTTCACTGTAGGTTTCCCAAATCAAAATCCTTTTTCTCTAGTTCCTCATCACCCACAGGACCAAAGCCAGGTCCCTTCACCATCCAGATATGATCCCAGAATAGTTTTCTAACCTTTTCCCCCACTATTTTCTTGCACACACCACCCACTTACTCCTGTTCCAGTTGTTGTCCCCAAAGCCCCAAGCATGTGTTTGCTTCACGCCTTGGCTCACCTGACTTTCCTACTTAAAGACCTGCCCTGAACAACTTGGCTTCCACCAGTCTGCAAAGGCCAGCTGATGTTCTGGAGCTTTGAATGCCCTATCTCACACTGATCTCTTCCACCCTGACCTTCATAGTGAACTTTCATCTTGGTTACTTTATTTGCCCTTAGCATGTGCTGCCTTATATTTTTATTGTGTTTATATATGAATGAGGCAAATGCCATTAGGCCCTACCAGCCTGTTAGTATACAAATGAGCTTATAGCCTTCCCTTGTCTAAATAGCTCCAGTCATTTCTGGTAATTTTTGTTTTCTCATATCTGCTCAGGACCAGTTCCCCATATTCTCTCCCATTCACCTTGATGTTTGCTTCCCAAAAGGCACTTGGGAGTGGTGTCTCTTGTGAGAATATTGCTTCTCCCCCGGTGCTCTCCAAACTGTAAAGCCATGTAATGCCAATGGTCACCACAACTCCTCAGGCCACACTGTGTTCCAAGCAGAAGAGCAAAGCTTGCTCCCTCCCAAACCCTGAATCTGATTTTATTTCCTTAGCTCCCAAACAGTACTGTTTGGGCCTCAAATCTCACGAAGTTTATCTGAAAACAATTTATTTAGCTTCAGGCTTAAACACTCTCCTAGAGAAAACTCACACTAGGGAAACTACTTCCTCAAGTAACCAACATTTGTTGTTCATTTATTAGTTATCAGGCACTATGCTAAGCATTTTATACACATTATCTAATTTGATTCTCTTTATAATCTTGTAAAATATATACTATTGTTACTCTCATGTTAAACGTAAGGACATTGGCATTGAAGATAAATATTAGTTACCCAGAGATACACATAACTGACAAACAGTGAGTAAATCTAGATTTTGAACCCAGCCAGAGCTTTCTGTCCCCTGCCCTTCCGATACAAATACTCATGCAAATTAAACCCTGAAGTGGAATAGCAGTAGTATTGGGAAGAATTGTTATCTGTACATCTCAGGTTGGATCAACCAGGACATCTTGGTACACATGAATTTAACTTGCCTCTCCAGCTTGTTAGGCAAGGTAGATTATTATAATCCTCCTTAAACTGGCACAGTGCTTTTTACATAAAGAGTTCAGTAAACAGTGCTTGGCAAATCAGTGATCAATTAGAATATAAAACATAGTGCTTCCCTTAAACTTTATAATCTAAGTGCTTTTCAGACAAAGAAGCTACGTGACAAGGATAGTATCTGACACAGCTGAGAGTTACTTTGATATAATTGCTGAAACTCACAGGCATGGTCCTATAAGAGAAATGGTCTCCATTGGATAGAATTATGGAGAATAGATTGCAAAATCAGTTGAGATAAGCCTTTTGACTATATTGAGATAGCCACTAACTACAGAAAGTACAATTATAGTTATGACTCTTTAACCATATTTTCTTACAAATGAATCCTACATTTACTTATCACAAATAATTATGTCCACCTTCTGGTATGTGTAACATGATGTTGTTTTAAAAAAACTTAGAGTTATCAAAGGTGTCATATTGTACTAATTGTGGTTCTGGTTCTTATGGAGTACAGCAGTGTATTTATCCAATCTGCTCAAATATCCATCATTTTTAACAAAGGCTATTAGACTACATGGTTGCTCTGGTATTGTCTTGTATTGAATTTTACTAGCTACTTCAAACACCATAAGGATAAAGTGACTGAAGTTACTAATCAGTTGATTGACCTACTTCTTAATCTCCAATAGAATTCGTGTCACTTCCAATTAGAAACAATATATTCACAGAATCTTGTTAATTATACTAATATAGACATTATTATGCACATAAAAAATAATGTGTAGTATTTTTGTAGAGATTTTATTTTTATTTGATTAAAAGTCTCACAATATTTTCACAGTACCATTTTGTAATTTAGAAGCTTGATAATTTTAGGAAATATTAGGAAAGCAAAATCTGTGAAACTCCATCTCTACTAAAAAAAATACAAAAAGCTGGGCGTGGTGGTACGTGCCTCTAGTCCCAGCTACTTGGGAGACTGAGGCAGGAGAATTGCTTGAACCTGGGAGGTGGAGGTTGCAGTGAGCTGAGATTGCACCACTGCACTCCAGCCTCGCACCTGGTGACGGAGCAAGACTCTGTCTCAAAAAGAAAAAAAAAAAAAAGGAAAGCAAAATCTTTGAGTAAAATACTCTGAATTATATATTTCAAGCAACATAATTATCAGTTTTTTTGGGAGACTTTTAAAAAATAAATAGTGTGTTTTTCATTTTTAAGCTAATAAGCAACTTCAGCAAAGTCTTAGGATACAAAATCAATGTGTAAAAATTGCTAGCATTTCTATACACCAACAGTGAAGCCAAGAGCCAAATCAAGGATGGGTTCCCATTCACAATTGCCACAAAATGAATAAAATATCTAGGAATACAGCTAACAAGGGAAGTGAAGGACCTTCGCAAGAACTACAAACCACTGCTCAAAGAAATCAGAAATGACACAAACAAATGGAAAGACATTCCATGCTCATGGAAAGGAAGAATCAATATTGTGAAAATGGCTACACTGCCCCAAAAAATTTAAGATTCAATGCTATTCCCATTAAAGTACCATTCTTCACAGAACTAGAAAAAAACTATTTTAAAATTCATACAGGACCAAAAAAGAGCCTGAGTAGCCCAGGCAATCCTAAGCAAAAAGAACAAAGCTGGAGACATCACACTACTGGACTTCAAACTATACATCAGGGCTACGGTAACCAAAACAGCATGGTACTGGTACAAGAACAGACACGCAGACGAATGGAACAGAATAGAGAACCCAGAAATAAGACCACACACCTACAACTATCTGATCTTCGACAAACCTGACAAAAACAAGCAATGGAGAAAGGATTTCCTATTTAATAAATGGTTCTGGGAGAACTGGCTAGCCATATGCAGAAAATTGAAACTGGACCCCTTCCTTACACTATATACAGAAATCAATTCAAGATAGATTAAAGACTTAACTGTAAAACCCAAAACCATAAAAACCCTAGAAGAAAAACTAGGCAATATCATTCAGGACATAGGTGTGGGCAAAGATGCCATGATGAAAATGCCAAAAGCAATTGCAACAAAAGCAAAAATTGACAAATGAGCCTAATTAAACTAAAAAGTTTCTGCACAGCAAAAGAAACTATCAACAGAGTAAACAGACAACCTACAGAATGGGAAACAAATTTTACAGACTAAGCATCTGACAAAAGTCTAATGTCCAGAATTTATAATCAACTTAAACAAATTTACAAGGAAAAAACAACTAACCAGATAAACAAGTGGGCAAAGGACATGAACAGACACTTCTCAAAAGAAGATATACATGCAACCAACAATTAAATGAAAAAAATCTCAACATCACTAATCATTAGAGAAATGCAGATCAAAACCGTAACAAGATACCATTTCACACCAGTCAGAATGGCTATCATTAAAAAGTCAGAAAATAACAGATGCCAGAAAGGTTGTGGAGAAAAAGGAGCAATTTTACAGTTGGTAGGAGCATAAATTAGTTCAACCATTGTGAAAGACAGTGTGGAAATTCCTCAGAGACCTAGAGACAGAAATACCATTTGACCCAGCAATCCCATTACTGGGTATGTACCCAAAGGAATATAAATTGTTCTATTATAAAGATGCATGCATGCGTATGTTCATTGCAGCACTATTCAAAATAGCAAAGACATGAAGTCAACCTAAATGTTGGTTGATAAAGAAAATGTGGTACATATAAACCATGGAAAGAAAAGGAGAGAAAATGTGGTACATATACACCGTGGAATACTATGTAGCCATAAAAAGGAATGAGAGCATGTCTTTTGCAGGGACATGGGTGGAGCTAGAGGTCATTTTCTTTAGCAAACTGACACAGGAATAGAAAGCCAAATACCACATGTTCTCACTTATAAGTGTGAGCTAAATGATGAGAATACATGGACACAGAGAGGGGAACAATACACATGAGGGCCTGTTGGAAGGTGAGGGGTGGGAGGAGGGAGGGGATCAGGAAAAATAACTAATGGATACTAGGCTTAATACCTGTGTGATGAAATAATCTATACAACAAACCCCCATGACACACATTTACCTATGTAACAAGCTTGCACATCCTGCACTTGTACCGCTGAACTTAAAACTTGAAAAAAAAAGAAAAAAAAAGTCTTTTTCATCTAATTGATAAAACTTAATTTTGTGCTAAATTGGCTCACTAATAAAAATGCAGAAATATTAAGTACATGTATTTATTACATATTTTTTAAAACAAAGTTCTCTTTGTTCAATAAACAATTATTGAATTCTGTTGGGTACAGAGTTTTTTTTGATAAACAACTGCTATGGTTTGAATGTCTCCTTCAAAACTCACATTGAAATTTAACTGCCATTGTAACAGCGTTGAGAGGTGGAACCTCTAAGAGTTGATGAAGGCATGAGGACTCTGCCTTCATGAATGAATCAATGCCATTATCATGGGAGTGGGTTAGTCATTGCTCAAGTGGGTTCCTAATAAAAAGCATGAGTTCAGCCCACCGCCCTGTATCTTGTATGCGGGCATCTGCCTTCCACCCTTTCACCATGAGATGACTCCCATTAGATGCTGGCACCATGCTCTTGGACTTCCTAGCCTCCAAAACTGTGAGCCAAATAAACCTCTGTTCTTGTTAAATTACCCAGTCACAGAAAATGGACTAAGACAATAACCATATACTACAAAGATTAAAGCATATGGGATTTATCTCATAGTAAAAGTGATGTCTGTAGCTTTTTGCTTTGCTCTGTGGAAATTGTTTATCAGAGTTTATATGTGTTTTAAAATAATCAACAGAGCCTATAAGAAATGGCTATCTTGTAATCTGAGATGTAACTTCAATGAGCTTCGGAAAATAACAAAATTAAATAAGTGAATGATTAGGATTTATAATGTATACTTCATAGGCTGCAAACTTTTAGAAAGTGGAATTACGTTTTTGCCATGTATAATAATTCTCTCTGTATAAAATATATTGCATTTTGAAGGAATGATTACATTGCCAAAACTTAATAAAAGTGAACTGATTTCACATAGTAGGTAGCTTTTAACACTTTGGGTACAGTTCAGTTGGCAGGAGAAGGTAATGTTTGTTGATTTTAAGTTAGGTCATCTTAAATCTACAGGGAAGAAACTCTCAATTACAAATGATCACAGAAGATTTTAAAATTGTGAGATACTATTTTGAATTATTGACTTTTAACACCCAAGGCAACTGTTCTGGTAATTTTCTTGCTGAGGCCACATGGCCTTACAGGTTTCTTACATGTGTCATCAAAAGAACAAATATTTGGCAATTTCCCAGTTGTTAGCAGGTAACCTTTCCTGCTAGTGACATTTGAATGAAGTGTGACTAACATTCTTTCCTTTGCCTAGTGCCCCAAGAATAATTGCCAATAAAACTTCTAGGCTTCTGATAATATTAATTTGTAATATAATAACAATAGCAAACTAGTAAATACATACTATTTAACATGTTCCAGACATTGTTTCTAAGTAGTTTAAATGTGTTTACTTATTGAAACCTCATAACAGCTCTGTGTGGTATGATTGTCATTTCCCTTTTAGAGATGAGGAAACTGAAACACAAAGAAATCCAAGTTGCACTACTAGTAAGTGGCAAAGAAGGATTTGATCCAGTCAGCTGGCTTCCAAATTCTGTTTCCATTCACCACAATACACGGCATCCAAGCAGAGCCATGGAACATTTAACAAATAGCAGTATTGCACAATTCATGGGAACTATCAGAAACCTCAGTAGTAGATAATTTTCATAGTACCTTCTGTACTTTTTAACTTCATGGCGAAATGTCTAAAGATAACCAAGGAAAAGATCTAGAGAAAATTCTGACTAAAAGGCTACTACCACTAGCAAGTAACTGTTGACTTAAAATGAATGACTCAACTCAATTTATCTTACTGTATAGTTAATATTTTCTTGGTCTTTTAGGTAATATAAGGCATATTATGGCAGAAGCTTGGTGTTCTATTGTGTATGATCTGTGTGTGTGTGTGTGTGTGTGTGTGTGTGTGTGTGTGTGTTTGCTGTTATTATTATTATTTTTTAGTTCTTTATTATTAGACATGGGGTCTTGCTATGTTGCTCAGGTTGGTCTCAAACTCCTGGCCTCAAGCAATTCTCCCACCTTCACTTCCCAATGTGCTGCGATTACAGATATGAGCCACCATGCCCAGCCATGTGTTTTGTTTTATAAGTGTGACCAAAGTGCAATTTAATAACTGCCTTGAGGAAGGTGACCTGAAATAACCCATTGTTAGCCCACCTAACAGTGATGTCCTAGGCTGCTTTTGCTAGTAATGATGTCTGCACTACAGAACTCTAACTTGTTCAATCCTTTTTTTGTTTTTCTTGTTATTTTCTTTACTAAGAACAGTAGAACCATATTTGTGTGTCACCATATGGGATCCTATCCAAAGATCCTATCCAAGAATGGCTGATGAACTAGTTTAGAGTTATCAGTGGGCTCCATAAAACTAGTAGTCCCAGAAAGAGTTACCATTTAGGTTCTTTTGAGACTCCATGAGGGTGAAGTGGGGGTGGTGCTTCTAGGGGTGGTGGTGGGATATGGATTATGTAAAATAAGGCTTCTTGTCCTTAAAGTGCAAACATATTACCTGTGGATCTGGTTAAAACTGCAGATTCTGATTCAGTAGGTCATGGATGGGGCCTGAGATTATGTGTTTCTCTAAGTAACTCCCAGGTGATGCTGCTCCCACTGCTGCTGGTTTCTGGGCAGCTTTCTCAGCTGAGATATCAAACAAGATATCTGCTGCTATAGAAGGCAACAGAATTCGAGTATGTGGCTTGTCCTTGTAACATATTATAGGTTTATAAAGAGACAATTTACTTAAAAATTATTATAAACCATTTAATCAGGACATTCATAGTGGTCAGCAAGCATAATCTTATTCACATACAGAACTGATTACTCCCTTGCTAAAAACTGATAGTGGCTACCAATGTTTTTAGAGTAAGAACCCTAATCCTTGCAACACCAGCAATCCCCTGCATGCTCTAGATGTGGCCAACTTGTCCAGCTCATCGCATCCTACTCACCCCCAGCATAGCATGCCACAACGCAGGGTCATGCATTCTCTGGTCTAGGTTGTGCATCGTAGATTTGTATATTTATAATAGCAATCTCCATGCAGAAGTTACCTGAAGAAAGGGGCAGCTGCTCTAACACCAGTTAGAGCAATTGTCCCATATGCCAAGTTCTTTCCTGCTCAGAGCCTTTGAAATGTTGTTTTTGTTTTTGTTTTTCTGCCTAGAACCTTCCTTGTCTCTATTTACCTGGCAACTTTGAGTCATCTTGTAGCATAAATGTTATTTCCTAGGAAGTCATCCTGATCATCTTGGCTGGGTGAGATCCCACTGTACTTCTTTTTGTCACAATTTTAAGTGAAATGTTAATTGATGTAATTGTTATTTAATGTGTATTTCAGCCACTGTGAGTTTTAGGAGGGCAGGGATAGCTTACCATTTTATCCCCAGTGCCCGGCCTGGTTCATGACACTTTAGACTGGTACTGAGAGCATAGAACATGCTTTTAAAAAGTATTTGTTGAATGATTGCAGGCCTATTCAATTTCCATGACAATTCTATTTTATTCATTGATCTCTCTAAACTCTCATTTTCTCATTTCTAAATGGGCTAATAATATTGACCTTATTAATTAGTTTTGAGCTTTAAAGAATAAATAAACATAAAGTACTCAGTACTGGCACATAGTAGGCACTTATGTTAGATTCTTTCCATTTTTTAAAAAATACTGAATGCCTGGAAAATATGTCTGATGGATTTTTTTCTCCTCTGATTACTCCTGTGCTCTCTGTGCAATGATTTCTCTCTCTGCTGCTCAGTAACCCTCCCTTTCCAACTAAGCATACTTGTCTCCTAGGGGATGAAGTTCTCCCTTTTAGATATCTTTGTGCCTGGGAAGGTGTTACCCTAGCAGCTGTCATCTATTTGAAGATGAGAGGTAGACCAAATAAATATTCTCAAGTTCTATATATTTAGGACTCCTTAAGAACCTTTACATATAGCTTGGGAGATTGGCAGTTTGAATTTTACTATGATGTTTCACCTGCACTGAATCAAATCTAATCTAGTTTGTCAGTGACTACAATATTTTACATTCTCTCTCTTCATGGAACTTAGAAAATGTCTAATATGACTATAGAAACGTGTCTTTCTTTAGTAGTTAATGTGCTTTCAGTATTAGTATGTAAAATGACTGAGCATTATATTATAAGTAATACTATTATCATAAATTTCTGCAGCATCTTTTCCCAAGCAACTCAAATGATTTAATATATTATTTCATTTACAACCCAGGATTATTAGGACCATTTTACAAATGAGAAAAATTAGATACAGAAAAATTGAGTACATTGCCTACTTGATGTATTAAGTGGTCCTTGTTAGATGAGCCATTATTTCCTGAAAGTCCATTGTTTTTAAATGAATTCTGAAATGAAAACATGAGACTTTGTGAGGATGATTTTTAAAAATAAGAAGTAACATTCTTCTGAGTTAATTTCTGAAAATATTTTGTTTCTTGATTTGTTAAGTAAATTCTCTATTCAACTAATATTTACTGAGCATCAAGCATGTACCAGGCACTGTTTTAGACTGCAAATACAATGGTAAACATGCCATGCCAAATTTCCTTCATACATTCAGAGCACCGGATCACCTGGATCAGCAGGCTAAGCTGTCTACCCTTTCTGTGCAGAGATTCTGGTGCAAGGGGACCCTCTCTACTATACACCCAGGCAGGTTTCCAGGCTTTCAGAATACTTGCTTGCTTGGTCCAGTAGCATGAGTTGCTCCACCCGTCCTGTGCAGAGATCTTGCTTGCTGCAGGGGGTCCTCTCTGCTCCATGCGCAGGCAGATCTCCAGGCATTCAGAGCACTGCTTATCTGGATCAACCAGCCTGACTTGCCCCACCTTTCCTTTGCAGATTCTGGTGCAGGGAAGCCTTTCTACTTCATGCCCAGGTAGAGCTCCAGGCATCTGGAGCACCCACTCTCCTTGATTAGAAGTTTAGGCCATCCATCATACCTGTGCAGAGAACTTGGAGCCGAGGTGGTTTCCCAGCTCCAAGCCTAGGCACACTTCTGGGCACTTGGCAGCTGCTTCATTGTATTTTCCCTTGGCACTGATACCTGTGCCTGACATCAGGGTCCTGTAAGTGGACCTGCCTGGTCTGGCTCCACCTTTTGTGACCCCTGCCACCCCTTAGGGCTGAGTAGGGAGGTCAGACCACTGTACCTCCCATGAATCAGCCCACTGCCTGAGGCAACAGAGAGCCTCTGCTAGTAAACAAGGATCAAATATATACCCGGCCACATTGGCCACAGCCAGTTTTTACCTGTAAGTGCCATCTATGGGCTTGTAGGTTGAATTCCACAGCCCAATATAAAACCTGCCAAAAGAAGTGCATATGTCTATAGAAGCAAAGCCAAAAGACCCTACCTAGCACTCTGTACAGTCACACCCCCAAGAAACAGGGGAAAAAGGAAAGGGAAAGAAAAAGACACATTCTAGGGAAATAAAGAAAAAGAAAACATCCTACCTGCGTGAAAATAACTACAAAAATTAGAAATGCCAATGTCTCCAGATGAGAAGGAAACAGCACAAGAATTTTGACATAATGAAAAATATAAATATAGTGATACCACCAAAAGATTAAACTAGTTCTCCAGAAATGGTTTGTAACCAAAATGGAAACTCAGAATTGACAGGAAAAAAAAAAAAAAAGAATTGAAAGCATGGATTGCAAGGAAGCACAATGAGATCCAAGACAAGGTTGAAAATCAACACAAAGAAACATCTAAAGCAATCCAGAAAATTAAGAAAGAACCAAATAGCTTAAAAATAAATAAATCAGAGCTTCTGGAATTGAAAAACTTATTTAAGAAATTTCAAAGTAAAACTGAAAGCTTTAACAACAGACTAGTCCAATCAGAAGAAGGAATCTCAAAGCTTGATGCTCTTTTGAACTAACTCAGACAAAAATAAACAAAAATAATTTAAAAAATAAACAGAGTCATTAAGAAATATGGTACTATGAAAAGTGACCAAATCTATGAATTATTGGCATCCTGAGAGGTGGAGAAAAAGTAAACAACTCAGAAAATACACCTGAGGGAATAATTCAAGATCACCTGCAAGATACTATACAAAATGAACATCACTAAGGAATATAGTCATCGGACTATTCAAGATCAAGGCTAAAGAAAAAAAATCTTAAAGGCAGCTAGAAAAAAAGGGCAGATCACGTACAAAGAGAAGCCCAACAGGCTAACAGCAGACTTCTCAGTAGAAACCTTACGAGCCAGTAGAGATTAGGGGCCTATTTTTAGCATTCTTAAAGAAAAGAAATTCCAAACAAGAATTTCATATTCCACCAAACTAAACTTCATAAACAAAGGAGAAATAAAATCTTTTCCAGACAAGCAAGCACTAAGGGAATTCATTACCACCAGAGCAGCCTTACAAAAGATTCTTATGGGAGTTCTAAATATGGAAACAAAATGAAGATACCTGTTAACAGAAAATTACACATAAATACATAGCTCACAGACCCTATAAAGCAACCACACAATAGAAACTACAAAGCAACCAGCAAACAATTTAATGATAGGATCAAAACCTCACATGTTAATATTAACCTTGAATGTAAATGGCCTAAATGCCCCCACTTAAAATGCACAGAGTGGCAAGTTGAATACACACACACACACACACACACACACACACACACACAAAACCTATCCTCTGCTGTCTCTAAGAGACCCATCTCACATGTAATGACACCCATAGGCTCAAAGTAAAGGGTTGGAGAAAGATATAGCTTGCACACAGAAACCAAAAAGAGAGAAAGGGGTCACTATTTTATATCAGGTAAGATATATACTCTAAATCAACAACAGCAAAAAGAAAGAAAGGCATTACATAATGACAAAGAGTTCATTTTAGCAAGCACACTTAACTATTCTAACTACATACACACCCAACTTGGAGCACCTGGATTCACAAAACAAGTACTTCTAGACCTATAAAAAGGTTTTGACAGCCACACAATAACAGTGGGGGAGTTCAACACCCCACTGACAGCATGAGACATATCATCAAGGCAGAAAATTAAAATAAAAGTTGATAAAAAAGAAAATACTTATTCCATTTAAAAATTGCCTTTATACAGCTTATATTTTGGGGAATTGATTGTTGAGGGAAAAGTGGAAAGCACAAACTTTATAAACAGATATAAAAATTAGGTAAGTTCAGCTACTAATAATAAGTACCATGAAGTACTTCTAATTCTTTTTTTGAGGCAGAGTCTTGCACTGTTACCCAGGTTGGAATGTAGTGGTGCAATTACAGCTCACTGTAACCTGAAACTCGGACTCAAGCAATCTTACCACCTCAGCCTCCAAAGTAGCTTAGACTACAGTATGCACCATCTCACTTGGCTATTTTTAGAAACATTTCGGTAGACATGGCATCTTACTATGTTGCCCAGGCTGGTCTTAAACTCCTGGTCTCAAACAATCCTCCCTACTCAGTCTCCCAAAGTCCTGTGATTACAGCCACCATGCCTAGCATGCTTTTCTAAAATAGGGTGACTAATAGAGATTGACAGATTGAGTGATAAGGAAAGACTGTTTTGAAAAGCTGACACCTACTTATACTTACATATGGTTTCAGAGTAGATAGAAAATGTCCTTATTTAGTATTAGCTATTTGTAACATATGTTCACTCTTCCAATATTCTTTTTTTTTTTTGAGACGGAGTTTCGCTCGTTACCCAGGCTGGAGTGCAATGGCGCGATCTCGGCTCACCGCAACCTACGCCTCCTGGGTTCAGGCAATTCTCCTGCCTCAGCCCCAATATTCTTGTACAGGGTCTAGCAAATTTTTTAATATACCTAAGACCAGATAAAAAATATTTTAGGCTTTGTGTACCATACAGTCTTCATCACAATTATTGAACTGAGGGAAGAAAAAGTACTATATTTTCTTCACCAATTGCAAAGTTCTTGACTGACACCCCATAACAAAGGACAGATTAACAAGAGGACAGCATGAAAATGTATTTAAGAGTTTTTTTTTTTTTTTTACTATTCTTACCATTTTAATTGATACATAATATTTTACATGTCTATGGGGTACATGTGAGTATTTGTTAATGCACAGAATGTGTAATGATCAAGTCAGAGAAGTTGGGATGTCCATCACATTGAGTATTTATCATTTCATTTGTATCATTTCTATGTGTTGGGAACATTTCAAGTCCTCTCTTCTAACTACTTTGAAATATACAATATTGTTGCTAACTATGGTCACCCTACTCTGTTGCTGACCATAAGAATGTCTTTATTCTAACTGTATGTTTGTAGCCAGTAACTAAATTTTCTTCAGTCTCCTCTGACCCACACACTATTCCAAGCCTCTGGTTCCTATCAGTTTATTCCTTACCTCCAATAGATCAAGTTTTATAGCTTTCACATATGAGTGACAGCATATAGTATTTGTCTTTTTGTGCCTAGCTTATTTCACATAAGATAATGACCAGTTCCATCCATGTTGCAGCAAATGACATGATTTTATTATTTGTATGGTCAATAGTGTTCCATTGTCCATATATACCATATTTTGTTTATCCATTCATGTGTTGATAGACACTTAGGTTGAATCCATGTCTTTGCTACTATAAATAGCACCGCAATAAACTTGTAAATGCAGATATCCTGTTGATATACTGATTTCTTTTCCTTTGGGTAGATATACAGTAGTGGGATTGCTGATTAATATGGTAGTTCTGGCCAGGCATGGTGGGTCATGACTATAATCCAAGCACTTAGGGAGGGTGAGGCAGAAGGATCACTTGAGACCAGGAACTCGAGACCATCCTGGGCAACATAGCAAGACCTTGTCTCTACAATACTACTACTACTACTAATAATAATATAAAAATTATCCAGGCATAGTGACATTAGCCTATAGTCCCAGCTACTTGGAAGGCTGAGGTGGAAGGATCACTTGATCCCAGGAAGATCAAAGCTTCAGGAAGCCAAGATCACACCACCTCACTCGAACCTGGGCAACAGAGTGAGACCCCCATCTCAAAAAACAAAGCAAAAACAAAACAAAAACAAACAAACAAACAAAAAACCACACACACAACGCCATATGGTCATTCTATTTTTAGTTTCTTGAGAAATCTCCATATTGTTTTACATAGTGGTTTGTACTACTTTACATTCCCACCAACAGTGTGTTAGTGTTCCCTTTTATCCAGATCATCACAAGCTTTTGTTGTTTTTGTCTTTTTAATAATAACCATTCTTACAGGGGTAAGATGATATCTCACGGCCTGATTTGCATTTCTCTGATAATTAGTGATGTTGAGTATTTTTCATATGTTGGCCATTTGTGTCTTCTTTTGAGAAATGTCTATTCATGTCCTTTGCCCATTTTTGGTGGTATTTTTTGAATTGTTGAGTTGTTTGAATCCTTATATATTCTAGACATTAGTTTCTTGTTGGATGAATAATTTGCAAATGTTTTCGCCCCTTCAACAGGTTATCTCTTCATTTTGTTGTTTCCTTTACTATACAGGAGCTTTTCAGCTTTTCAGTTTAATTAAGTCCTGTTTGTCTATTTTTGTTCAAGTTGTCTGTGATTTTGAGGTCTTAGCCATAAAGTCTTTGCCAAAACCAATGCCCTGAAGTGTTTTCTCTATGTTTTCTTCTAGTAGTTTTACAGTTTCAGATCTTATGTTTAAGTCTTTTATCCATCTTGAGTTTATTGTTGTTTAGGGTGAGAGATGGAGGTCCAGTTTCACTTCTTCTTTATATATGGATTTCCCATTCTTGCAGCACCATATGCTAAAGAAGGTGTTCTTTCCCCAGTGCATGTTCTTGTACCTTTGTTGAAAATCAGTTGGCTGTCAATATGTGGAATAATTTTTTGATCCTCTATTCTGTTACACTGGTTTATGTTTTTGTTTTTCTATTAATACTGTGCTATTTTGGTTATTATAGCCTTGAAAGAGATTTCTAAACCAGGTAGTGAGATGCCTCCAGCTTTGTTCTTTTTGTTCAGAATTGTTTTGGCTATTAATGCTCTTTTTTGGTTCCATATAAATTTTAGGATTGTTTTTCCTAATTCTGTGAAGAATAGCATTGATATTTTGATAGAGATTGCTTTGGACAGTATGGTCATTTTAACAATATTATTTATTCTGACTCATAAGCTTAGGACTTTTAAAAATTCTTTTTATGTCCTCTTCAATTCCTTTCATCAGTATTTTGAAGTTCTTCTTGTAGAGATGTTTCACCTCCTTGGTTAATTTTATTCCTAGGAATTTTTTGTAGTCATAATAAAGGGGATTTCCTTTTTGATTTTTTTCTCAACTAGTTCATTATTGATGTACAGAAATGCTACTAATTTATGTATATTGATATTGTGTTCTACATTTCTATGGAATTTATTCATCATATCTAAGAGTTTTTTGTTGGAGTCTTTAGGTTTTTCTAGATATAAGATAATCTCATTAGTAAAAAAGGACAATTTAACTTCCTCTTTTCCAATTTGGATGCCTTTAATGCCTTTTTCTTGACTCTTTGCTCTGGCTAGGACTTCCAGTACTATGTTGTATAAGAGTGGTGAAAGTGGGCATCCTTGTCTTGCTACAGTTCTTAGAGGAAAGACTTTCAACTTTTCCCCTTTTAGTATAATATTAGCTGTGAGTTTGTCATATATGGCTTTTGTTCTTTTTTTATGTTGGAGTACGTTCCTTCTACGCCTAGTTTGTTGAGAGTTTTTTAAAAACTTTTTTTAGAGATAGGGTCTCACTCTGTCATCCAGTCTGGAGTGCACTTGCAACAATCATAGCTTACTGTAACCTCAAACTCCTGGGCTCAAGCAATTGTCCTGGTTCAGCCTCCCATATAGCTAGGACTATTGGCATGCATCAGTATGCCCAGCTAAGTTCTGCTTTTTTTTTTTCTTTCTTTCTTTTGTACAGTCAACGTACTTCTGTGTTACCCAGTCTGGTTTTGAATGACTGGCCTCAAGTGATCCTCCCACCTTTGCCTCCCAGAGCTCTGGCATTATAGGCATGAGCCTCCATGTCTGACCTGTTGAGAGTTTTTAATCACAAAGGGATACTGAATTTTCAAATCCCTTTTCTTTGTCTGTTGAGGTAATCATATGGTTTTTCTTCTTTATTCTGTTGATGTGATGTATCGGGTTTATTGATTTATGTGTGTTAAACCATCCTTGCATCCCTGGGATAAATCCCACTTGATGAAGGTGTATTTTTTTTATGTGCTGTTGATTTTGGTTTGCTGGCATTTTATTGAGAATTTTTGCATTTATGTTCATTAAAGATATTGATCTGTAGTTTTCTGTTTTTGTGTGTTCCTGTCTGGTTTTGGTAGCTGGGTAATGCTGGCTTATAGAATGAGTTAAGAAAAAAAATTCCTCCTTTTTAATTTTTTAGAATAGTTTGAGGAGAAATGGTGTTTTCCTCCGAAAGTCTGGCAGAATTTGGCACTGAAAGCATCTGGTCCTGTACTTTTCTTTGTTGCGAGACTTTGTGTTACTCCTTTCATCTCATGAGTTGTTATTGGTCTGTTCAGGTTTTCTGTTTCTTCCTGAATTAATCTTGGTAGGTTATATGTATCCATATAATGAAATTTCCTCCAGGTCTTCCATTATTGCTGTATAGCTGTTCATAATAATCTCTGATGATCTTTTGTATCTTTCTGTGGTATCAGTCGTAATGTCTTCTTTTTCATTTCTGATTCTGTTCATTCGGATCTTTTTTCTTTCTTGGTTTATTGATTTTGTTTCTATGTTTTAAAAATAACCTTTCTTCACTTGTCATTTGTATTTTTAAAGTCTCTTTTTCATTTCGTTTTGCTCTGGTCTTTATGATTTCTTTCCTTCAGCTAATTTGGGGTTATGTGTGTTCTTTTTCTAGTTCCTGGAGGTGCATCATTCAATTGTTTATTTGACATATTTCTTCTTTTTTCATATAAGCACTTATTGCTGTAAACTTCCATCTTAACATTGCTTTTATTGTACCTTGTAGGTTTTGATATGTTGTGTTTAAATTTGCACTTGTTTTAGAATTTTTTTTTCTCTTTAATTTCTTTCTTGACCCAATGGTCATTCAGGAGGATGTTGTTTAATTTCCATGTATATTTTTACAGTTTACAAAATTCCTTTTGTTATTGATTTCTAGTTTTACTCCTTTGTTATGATTTTAGTTTTTAAAAATTTGTTGAGACCTATTTTGTCTAACATATGGTCTATCCTGGGGAATGTTCCATGTGCTGATGAGAAGAGTGTATATATTTAGTATAAGTTTTTTATAACACAAGAGCCTTCCAAAATGAAGACCCAATAACACAGGACAAACTGTATTTTTTATGGACAGTTATGCAGAAGTATTATTGGACACAGGAAGTATGATCTGATGGCAGTAAACTGGGAGAAACTTAACAAGGCCTGTTTCCTCAGGTCCATTATAGCCTCTCTGTGAAAAAAAGGTATATTAATTGAAAATTTTATAAATGAATGATAGGTCCTTATATTTACATATATCATTAGCCTTTTATACAACAAAGTGCAATGTTATTAAACTAATTTTCCAATTAGATTTTAATTTTATTTTAGTTAATTTTCACAGTGAACTAAGCTGTGACATCCAAATTTAGTGTTTCCTTGAAATAATTTTCTTATGATATTTCACCTCTTTTTTTTTTTTTTTTTTTTTTTGAGACGGAGTTTCACTCTTGATACCCAGGCTGGAGCGCAATGGCGCGATCTCGGCTCACCGCAATCTCCGCCTCCTGGGTTCAGGCAATTCTCCTGCCTCAGCCTCCTGAGTAGCTGGGATTACAGGCACGCGCCACTGTGCCCAGCTAATTTTTTGTATTAGTAGAGACGGGGTTTCACCATGTTGACCAGGATGGTCTCGATCTCTTGACCTCGTGATCCACCCGCCTCGGCCTCCCAAAGTGCTGGGATTACAGGCTTGAGCCACCGCGCCCGGCCTCACCTCTTTTTAATTTATTGGCCTGGTGTTTTAAATTTTGAATCCTTATTTTACATACTATAATTTCTATTTTTACACTTTCTCTCTAATACCTGGATTGAAAATGAGTGAACCTCTTCCCTTTGGTGAGGGATGCTCATTAGTGCCTGGTTAATTCAGAGTCCCTGAGCTTATGGCACACTCTTCTACAACACTGCTGCCAAACCCACTTTAGTGTCTCAGCAGGAGCTTGTCATTAACAACATTCTTGTAGAAAGTAGAAAGTAAAAATTAAGCAGGCTGGGAAAGCCAAGTGCTAGTGTACCATGTATGTGTAAACCTTTGGTACCAATAAATACAGTCTCCTGGAGGGTTGGTGGTTGAATTTCTTGCCTGAAACCACCCTTCTTTTGAAGCACTAACAAGCTGAGATTATCGAAAGGAGTTTAAAATAATGTATCCAGCCCTTCAGTGTTACTGAGAAGACATTTGTTTATCTAATCTATGAAACATTTGACAAAGAAGGGAAATGAAATTGAAAGTAGCATCTTTACTACTATGATTTTTACTGGTAAAATCTGGGTCAGAGAATATTGCTTTAAATATGTGGCTTGCCAATACTGCTTTCCAGAATTAAGCTTATCCCTCCATACCTCCAACCCCACAACACCCCACTTATTACTCCCTAAACCACCAAAAGAGCTGAAAACTATAGGACTTCCTTGCAGTGGCAGACCTTGCCCTATTAGACCTTAACAGATAGGAGATCAGGCCAGAATGCAAGCCTTTGCAGTTAGGCAAACCCCAAAATAGAAAAGCCAACTGGGCTAAGACAGCCAACCTAATTCCTTTCCCCAAACTCAACACTCAGATGAGTCACTCCTCTTTTGTTAGTGCCGGGAAAATGAGAAGTGGGGTGAGACCAAAAGTGTGACTCATATTAATGGGAAGAACATACAAGAGTCCAGGTGTGGGTTAGATGTTGCTCTAATGGGAGAATACCTCTTAGGTAAAATTATTGATTGAGGGAGGCAAAGTGGATGACATTTGTTTGAACAATGGATACTTTAGGCAGATCTAGGACTCATTGACATTCATCTCTTTCACTACAGAAGACTCTATAAAGACACACTGGGAGAATTTTATATTAGAAAAACAAATGTCTGGTCCAGAAGGCAGAGGGAAAGAAAAATGAAAGAGTTAGACCTATATTTTGTGGAAAGGGTAAGGGACTATAGGGAAGAAAAACTAATACCTTTCCTCACTCATTGCAAGGTTCATGGCTGAGGCACCTATAATAAAAGATATTAACAAGAGAGAAGCATACAAATGTATTTAATATCAATTTTACATGACATGGGAGCCTTTAGAAAGGAAGACCTGAAGACACAGGGAAACCTGTCTATTTTATGCTTAAGTGTGATGAAGAATGGGCAGTGTGGCAGAAGAGTGATTGGACAAAGGGAGTATAATTTCATGACCATATACCAGGGGGAATTTAGCAAGGTCTGATTGCTCACATTCTTCTCTGTGTCCCTGTGTCTTCAAGATGAGGACATTTTGTTCTGCCAGCTATATGGAGTGCACCTCTTGGAATGAGGGTCTTATGTTCGACTTTAGAGGAAACTCAGAATTCCTTTAAGGCCTATTTCAGGGGAAAAGGGGAGGAGAAGGTCAAAGAGAACTTCCTGCTACTGCTGTTTTCTCAAATGCTAAGGTGCCATATTTTGGGGATAGTGCATCCTAAACTCCATCAGGATTAACTTAAAGAGCAGGTTAAAATAATTAAACTAGAGCTGAGTCATCTTGAAAGGAATAGGGGAATATCAGAATGAAAGAGAGCACAAGAAGAATATCCCAATAGTGTAAGAAATTAAAAACTTAAGGAAAAGCAATGTTTATGGATGAGCACCTGGCAAAGATGTTGACTTTCACCAGGTTTCCAGGGCACAGACCTTAGAAACATCTGGAATCTGATAAGCATTACTGTCCAGCCAGGCCTTATTAGATGATGAATGAGGCCCAAAGTAGAAATTATCTTGGAATATTGGGAAATCAGAGAAAATTATAAGACTGATACGTAAGGCATTGTGCAGAAACTTAAAAGGTAGCTAGAAGAGTTTAGATTTAATATATATTCTGGGAAGTATTTTGATTAAAACAAGAGGAAAAGGAAACCTAAACTATATTAATAATGTTAGAATCAGAGAAGAAGGGACACGTTAGGGAAAAAAAAAATGAACATTCGATTCATTTTGAAAAGGAGAATGGGAGTAGAGATATTTATTTTATTACATCTAACAATTCAAAGAAGGAATAAATACTGCTAAGGCATTGAGCCTGGAGATGAGCGTATGACGGTGATCTAGACAAACTAGGGAACACGGCAATGAGCATAAAAGAGAAAGGTCAGAGCCAGAGATGGATAATTTGGAAAGTTCTGCATAAGAAGACTCTTTCAAGTCAAAGAGTAACAGAATCGCTAAGCCAAGTAGAAAGCAGTGAGGCTGGAAGAAAGCTAAGGCTGTGGCTCTAGGGGAGCTCCCATGAGCCAAATGCCCTTTCCTGCCACCCGTTTTTGTAAATACAGTTTGAGTCCACCATAGCCTTGATCCTTCATTTACATATTGTTTATAGTTGCTCTTGTGCTCCAAGGGAAAAGCTGAGTAGTTGACACAGAGACCAAATGGCTTGCAAAACCTCAAGTATTTGGCCCTTTATAGAAAAAACTTGCCAACCCCAGATAAAAGAGGAAGAAGAGCTACCAGAAAAGACATGCCAAAAAGGAAGTCTGAACCCAAGAAAGCATAGCTGCAAGGAATTCAAGAGAGAAGAAGATTTTAAAGGAGTAGGTGAAAAGAAAGGATACAGTGGATGTGGGGAGGATGAGGCTTAGGGGCAAAAAACGTTATGACTAGCAAGTAATTATTTGCTATCCCGAAATATCAATTTCTAGATGGACCAAACCTAACACAAAATACTCAAGAGATGTATTTCTTTCTCATTTCCTTCTTTTCTTCCTTCTTTAGCATTAAAACATTGTTTTAGTATTAAAACAATTTCTTTCTGCCTTACTTCCTTCTTTTCGTTCTTCTTTAGTATTAAAACAGTATTAAAACATTTCTTCCTTCTTTAGTAGTAAACATTCCTTCTTTTCTTCCTCCTTTAATCTTAAACATGTAGCACTGATTCAGGTGCTGTTGGAAGATACCTAAAGACAAGAGGCACACCCATAGAAAGTCATGTAGTAAAATAGTACTAGGTTGTAACAAGACAATATATGTGAAAATGTAGCACGCTATGTGAAATTAAAGAATTTTGCGTTGAGACAATACATTACCACATACCATATACATGGTTTGGACTGAGTGCTTTGCATTTAGTGGCTATTGTCAATAAAATGTCAAAGCAGGCTTTGAGAAATTTGGGATTATAGTATAATTTGGACAGCACAAACAAATTCTTACTATCTTTGTGACCTTGGGACAAGTTACTTAGTTTCTCTTCATTTTAATTTGTTCATCTGAAAAACTGGTAAAATCATCACCCATTCTATAGAACTATCTCTCATTTTCACCCTGGCATCTGCATTTCCATTGCATGATTTACAGGCCTGTATATTATTCATGCTCTGTTGATTGTCTAGCTTCATCTCCCACCTTCCTCACGGCAGACTCACTTCAGCCACATGAGCACTGCTTGTCTTTGCAACATTTCACCAATTCTTCTGTCTTCCTGGAAAGTACTCCCCACCTTGATCTTGTCATGCTGATAAATTTCTATGCCTTCTTAAAGACTTGGCTGAAACGTGATCTGCTTTGTGACTTATCCATGTTCCCTTGAAAAATTTAAAGCATCATCCTCTGCATTTCCACAGTGCCTCATACTTAAAGCACTTAGACTTAAGGTGATCAAATAATTTATCATCCTAACTGAGACACTTTTAAAAGTGAAAGAGGATGTCATTAGTAATTACACCAGGGCAACAGACCTAAACTAGGACTGTCCCAGACAAACTCAGATCCATGGTCACTCACCTTTTCCTTATGTTGTAATAGGTAATAATTTTTTACTTGTCTGTCATCTCCTCCCCGCCCCCAACAAAATATACACATATATGCACAATCCTTAAATCCCTGGAAGGGGATGGCCTCAGTGCCTGGTATGATGACTGACACATAGGGAGCAGTTGATTAGTCGATTAATTTATTGATTAAATCATGACGATTTTATTGGAGGAGAACATTATAGCATAGAAAAAGAAAAGGAGATGGGAGGGTACCTTTACAAGCGAATAAACTCCCCTGAGTAGAACAGATGTTTGGGGATTAGAACATAATTTGGGAAAAGATTGTGGAACTCTTGATCCTCAATCAGGATAAGGAATTTTTAACAGTGGAGGAAGGAGAAGGTTAAAAAAAGGAATAATATGAGGATAACAGATAATTTTATGCAAGATGAATTGGAGTGAGTGGAAAGAAGAGGGAACTGCAGAGACTATTTGGATAAAATAATAAATTATGAAAGCCTGGATTAGGAATATTTGCCATTTTACATTTTATGCTTGAGGGAAAAGTTGAGACCCTTTAGACTGCAAGTAACGGAAATCCAAATTAGCCTGGTTTAATCAAAAAAAGGAAATTGGCTGGGTGCGTCGGCTCAGGACTGTAATTCCAGCACTTGGGAGGCTGATGTAGAAGGATCACTTGAGGGCAGGCATTTGAGACCAGACTGAGCAACAGAGCAAGACCCCATCTCTACAAAAAAAAACAAGAACGAATTAGCTGGGTGTGGTGATGCACACCTTAGACCCAGCTACTTGGGAAGCTGATGGTGGAGAATCACTTGAGTCCAGGAGTCTGGGGCTGCAATGAGCTATAATCATGCCACTGAACTCCAGCCTGAGTGACAAAGTGAGACCCTGTCTCAAAAGAAAATAAAAGGGGGTAGAAGGACTGAATTTATCAACTCAGCAAGCATAAATATGTAGGCATTGCTAGATTCAGGTTCTCAAACAGTGTTATCTCATTAGAAATCTTCTCTCCTTCTCTTAGTTCTGCTTCTTACTGTATCAGATTCATTCTTAGTCAATTTCTCCCCAAAATGGCCTTCGGCAACTTTCAACCTACTTTCTACCAGCATAACAACCCCAGTAGAAAGAGAACACTGCTTTGCCAACAATTCTAGCAAAAATCCCAAACAAGTTTCTCATTGGATACCTGCCCATTCCTGAACCTATCACTGTGATGCAAGGGGTTATGGTCTGATTGGCCAGGCCTTGGTTATGTGCCCACTCCAGATGACAGAGTCAGCTTCACTGGAACTAAATAATCTAAGTGTGTGGGGCAGGGAGGGGGGGAGGTGGAGGGATGGTTGAGAGGATGGAGGGGTGAGGGACACAGATAGAAGCAGGGATATCTTGCTAAAGGAAAACTAAGTTGTTTTGAAAAGAAAGAAAATGGATATTAGGAAGCAAAACCAATAATGTTCTCCACATAAAGTCTATGGTGTTATTTCTTAGTTTGAAGATAACAGTGAGCTCCTTTAGATCATCAAAATCAAATTACCCACAGAAAAAAAATTGTTAAGAGGAATGTAAAAGTAATGATATTCCAAATGAGCAAGAATAAAAAAATATATTTGTTTTGAAGTACTTTAGATTGCATTTATGCAAGATATTTAAAATATGAGCTAAAATATAATTTGTTACCTTTAACTTTATAAATATGTTGTTTATTATAATAGTAGACACCTCATGCTTATTATCTATAGAAAACAGAAATTATTACTTCACCTTTCCATCCAAACTATAAATGCAACAGTATAGAAATGTCTGATTACTGATCTTTGAGAAAGCCATTATGGAGCCAGAGGAGGGTGGAAAGAACAATTTAAATGGCCCAAATTTTGTTGAATTCTATATATAGTTTTATTGTGGAACCAATTAATAAAACTCTTTAGTCTGATATGGCAAGGTCTGTTGATTTAAGAAATATTCATCAATTTGTTTGTAGAATTGATAGCATAATTCTGGAAAAACTACAAATGTGAATTTTTCCATAGTACAATTTTAGTGTTCCTAGTTGTCTAGATTAAAAAAAAAATTTTTTTAGAAAGAATGTCTATTATTATTAAATTAGAAAAAGAAACAAAAAAGTTTTCGTTAAGAGAAAGAAGATTTATGACATACAGGGAAACTAGCACTGACCTTTGAAGTGATGTCACTGTGGTCCTTCTCACAGGTTTTTGTTGTTGTTGTTTTTGTTTATTTTTTCCCATAAATATCCATGGATATCTCAGAAACAATATTGGGTTGGATGGACCATTGATCTGAAATAATGTGGTAATTCTCTTATTATGTAAATATTAATAAAACCATTTCCACAGCATCATGCTTGTGTACGTGATAAGAATTTAATCATAGTCACTGATACCTTACTAAATCATTTTGATTCCTTTCAAGAACGTACCTTTCAAGAACAAGTTTCTGACACAGAAAATAACCTGAACCAAGAATCCAGCTTGGTGGAAGCCATCTTTAAAGTATTGTACCATTGCAGTTTTTCTCCACAAACATTTGGAAATGTTTTTGTGAGCTACATGGAAGAAGAGCAGTTATGGGACTTTTTGTATAACATCCCAGGTATGAGACATTTACTATTTGTAAAAGAAATGTTCTATAGATACTTATATATGCCTTTAAAGATGTTTAGAAGTTGTATTGATATTGGTTTTGCTGAATCTGTTGTTTGTAAAAGTTTACCTTCTATTTTTTCAGTATAAAGCTTCTGTTGGAAATCATTAATTATTAGTTCCTGTAAAATTACATGTACTTTGGGACAAGATGGAAGGGAGATTGAAAGGAAAATATTTTCTTTTTTTAATAATTAGGGAAAGTTCTATCATAAAAATTTATTTTAATATTTATCACAGATTATGTTTTGCTATTGAGCATATAAGATATTAATAAGATGTGAAAAATATTTTGTGATTCTTGGGGTGCATTTATTCAGCAACTTAACGTACGGTACTATCAGTCAATTTCTTCAAATGTATAAGGCATTTATTATTATGACCATAGTGTGTCTCTCTACAAGGTAAGCATGTCCTATGATCCCTTTGGAGGGAATATATTTTTCCCATATGTATTATTATTCTTCCTACAGCTAGAAAAGATAATAAAGACAATGCAGGTTGTATATTTGAACAGGAGATTTTGATGGGCTGCCTGTCATCTGACCAGTGTAAAGATTCTCACATTGTCTCAACCTTAATATTCTGCCTTTAAATTTTCATATTTAATATCTTGGGAAAACAAAGGATGAAAACTTAGGCAATGATGATGATGATGATGATCCTGCTATTCCAATAGTGATTTTTATCATTTACATTTAGTTTTCAACCTATAAACTTTCTTATATCCTGCTTTGGAACCTGAATTTTCATTAAATATTTCCTAGGCTCCATATAAAAGGTCCAACTAGTTCATAATCATGGTTTCATTCCTCCTAGACTTTTTGACTATACTCCTGATATTACTTGAATATCATTCTAGCTGTTTTAAAGTCATTATGTTTCATCTTCTCTTGGTCATTATCCCTATGAAATAGCAATAGATAACTTCATGTTATGATTTTCAAAATTCAAATCTGTCATTTAAAGTTTCTGTAATAATGATCTCCTTTTAAAGTGCTATCTCCTAGTTTCCATGCATTCCTTTACTGCTTCTTGCTTCCTCAAAGAAAGGGCATATTTCTAGGTAAAAAGATTGAATTAGGAGCTTGTGTTTCCGATGTAGTCTTCACTGAATTGAAAGAAAAAAGTCCTTGAAAGTCCTACCACCCTCTGCTGTTTTTAGTTGTTTCTGGGGAAGTAAGAGCTGGATTTTCTCACAAGATTATAAAGAATCTATGACCCTCATGCTTCAACCTCTATCCTTAACTATTAGGTTCTTGAACCATCTTTGACAGCGCAAAACTATACTGAAAATGACCTAGAAGATATCAATGGATTTCAGGTGCTGCTGAGGGAAAATGAAACTGTTTCTTGCTCCCAATTTGACTTCTCTCCATCTGCATATTGAGAAAACCCTCCTCCAAATGGTCAGACAAGTCTCTAGAAACAGACGTTGCACATATTCGGAGTCTGAATTATGTGTGGAAGCTCAAAGGGGCAGAACTTCAAATGGGTGAAACTCCCCTATCCTTTGTACAAGTTGTTGCTCCATAAACATTAAATATTCTCTGGAACCTGATGCCTGCAGTGGTCATGAGGGTCTCAACTTTTATCTTTTCTCTCCTATTTAAGTCTTTGAAAAGGTCTTTTTCTTTCTTCTGCTAGCAATCATGGTTATTTTAAAAACCCTAATAAGATAATACAAGGTACTAATTCATAACAAAATTAAGCCTTTTACCATGACTTTTGTTTAATTTGAAAACATAACTTGTTTACAAGAAATACAGCTGAGACATGTAATCATAAACCCACAATATTTACATTTTATTAATAATTGGTCTATGCTTCAGTAAATATAATTAACCTACCCAGCTTAACTAAAGTACGTCTTTTTAAAACTTCACAGCTGGAGTTTCCTCTTGCTAAATAATTCTATAATTTCAGCATGGCTTACCTATAAAACATCACAGTCTTATCATTTTAGGGTAAAAGGACAAAGATGAAATGGTCTGTATCTTCATCTTATTGTTGAGTAAACAGAAAGCAGAGATATTAAGAGAGTTGCCTAAGATTGTCTTTCAATTAAGTTGGACAGACTTAGCACAAGAAACCAGATCGCCTCTCTCCTGAGCCAGCAGTCCTCAACCTCTTTGGCACCAGGGACCGGTTTCATGGAAGACAATTTTTCCACCAGGAGGGGTATAGTTCTGGGATGAAACTGTTCCAGCTCAGATCATCAAGCATTGGTTAGAGTCTCATAAGGAGCAAACAACCTAGTTTCCTCACATGCACAGTTCACAATAGGGTTCACGATCCTATGAGAATCTAAAGCCACTAATAATTAACAGAAGCTCAAGTGGTAATACTCACCCACCTGCTGCTCACATCCTGCTGTGTGGCCCAGTTCCTAACTGGTCACAAACTGGTACTGGTCTGCAACATGGGGGTTGGGGACCCCATCCTAGGCCATGTTATTTCTCATTTTTTTTCTATAAGGCTAAATTTTTTTGAGATACTACCTTTATAAACATATGAATTCAGTAATGAATTATACAATCTGATTTTATAATTGGAATTCTTTCTAACACATAACTCCTTAGAGTGGACATGAGCCAGGGAGGGAAGACAAGAATGAAAATACCCACTTAAAATTACTGCAAAAGCTATAAATACAAAAAATAATTAAGTTAGGGACCTAATGTGGGCATTTCTAAGGCCAATGCACTCTATAAGAAATAAATTTGTGAACAATCATTGGACACCTATGTTTTCAAAGTAAATCAAGCATTTTTCAGTTAGACAAATGAAAATATCCGAGCATAGGTTACTTCAGCTGGTCTTTCAGACAATGTCAAAACAGGCTCGTAAATGAGGCAAATACTGTCAAAAATGCCCCATCTAATATGATAGTAATATACTCAACAAATATTGTTCACTTGGCTCCTTGATATGGCATTGAGCTTACTTTTGTTTCCTGAATCAGTTTTCTTAACTCTCTCACAAACTTTGGGAAAAAAGCTTTCAATAATGTAGGAAAAGTTCCCAATTAAAGGTTGAGATACAGGGTTTCCACTTTGGTTCTCTACTCCTCAGCCTCATAAAGGCCTTTAAGAAGAGTTGTTTAGAGAGCATATATGTGCTAAATTGTCTTCTTGTTGCCAAAAGTAGTTTACAGTATCTTACCTTCCTATTAGGCACAGTGACTGGCTCTATCACCTACATAGATACCTGCAGCATAGTGTAGGCAGATTTTAAACGTAACCTTTCACATATTGAAAGGCTGCCTTTGTTCTGTGTTGTATCTAACCATTTATTCTGAGCCTTTTGTCACCATTTGGTTTATTTGCAATCCACCTTTTCTTTTTTTTGAGACAGAGTCTCACTCTGTAGCCCAGGCTGGAGCGCAGTGGCGCAATCTTGGCTCAGTGCAACCTCTGCCTCCTGGGTTTAAGTGATTCTCCTGCCTCAGCCTCCCAAGAGACTGGGACTACAGGCGCACACCACCACACCCAGTTAATTTTTGTATTTTTAGTAGAGACAGGGTTTCACTATATTGGCCAAGCTGGTCTCAAACTCCTGACCTCGTGATTTGCCCACCTCAGCCTCCCAAAGTGCTGAAATTACAGGTGTTTGCAATTCACTTTAAATAATTTTTTAAATATTTTATTGAGTGAATATAATAAAATTCACTTATTTCAAGCGAAGAGTTCAGTAAGTTTGCTCAATGTATAAATCTGTGTGACAACCACAACAATAAAGATATGGAATATTTTCTGTCATCTTCAAAGGTTCTTTTATTCCCCCTTTGCAGTCGATTCACCTTTCAACTCTCAGCCCCAGGAAGACACTGACCTGCTTTTTGTCATGATAGTTTACTTCGGATATTTTACAATCTCATATAAATAGAAATCTATGTATTCTTTTGTGTCTAGCTTCTTTTGCTCAGTTTAATGTTTTTGAGAATTTTATGTTTATCGTTAGTTTATTTCTTCTCATTGTGGAGCAATGTTTCACTGAGTAGTATTTTTTTTTATCCACTTAACAGTTGGATAGACATTTTGATTATTTCTAGTTTTTGGCTACAATGATTAAAGCTGCTATGAATGCTAGTGGATAAGTCTTTGTGGTCAGGCGTGGTGGCTCATGCCTGTAATCCCAGCACTTTGGGAGGCCGAGACAGGTGGATCTCTTGAGGTCGGGAGTTCGAGACCAGCCCGACCCCATCATCATGCTGAAACCCCATCTCAATAATTAAGAAAAAAAGAAAAGTTTTTGTGTGACTACAGTCATCCCTCAGTATATGTGAGGAATTCATTCTAGGAACCGTTCCCCTTAATAAAAAAAATCCATATACTCAACATATACTTAACTCCCGCAGTCAGCCCCACAGAACCTGCAAATATGGTATTTTCAATCCACATTTGATTAAAAAAAATCCATATAAGTGGACCTGTGCAGTTCAAACCCATGTTGTTCAAGGGTCAACTATGTATGTTTTCATTTTCAGTAAGTACTTAGAAGTGGAAATGCTAGGTGATATTATAAGTACATTTTTAACTTCATAAGAAACTACTGGTGGCTCATGACTGTAATCCCAACACTTTGGGAGTCTGAGGCAGGCCAATCATGAGGTCAGGAGATCAAGACCCTCCCAGCCAACATGGTGAAACCCTGTCTCTACTAAAAATACAAAAATTAGCTGAGTGTGGTGGCTCATGCCTGTAATTGCAGCTACTTGGAAGGCTGAGGCATGAGAATCCCTTGAATCTAGGAGGCGGAGGTTGCAGTGAGCCGAGATCATGCCACTGCACTCCAGTCTAGTGACAGAGTGAGACACTGTCTCAAAAAAAAAAAGAAAAAAAGAAGAAACTACAAAACTGTTTCACAAAGTAGGCATATATCTTTATATTCTGCCCAATAATGTATAAAAATTTTGTTTCCTCCATATTCTTGCCAACACTTGAAATTGTCTTTTTAATTTTGGTCATTCTAAGGGGTAGGTAGTATGAACTCGTGAAGCTTTAATTTACATTTCCTTCATGAGTAATGACATTGAACACCTCTTCATGTTCTTAGTGACCATTTGAAAATATTCTTTTGTAAAATATCTATTGAAAACTTTTGTCCACTTATTAATTGTTTGTCTTACTGAGCTGTAAAGGGTTCTTTATATATATTGCACATAAATTCTTCATTTTATACATATATTGATAAAATTTCCTCCATGTCTATGGCTTACTTTTTTATTTTCTTAACAAGGTCTTTTAATGGAGCGAAGTTTATAATTCTGATGAGTCCAGTTTATCAGTTTTTTAAATCATTGTGCTTTTTGTGTCCTAAAAACAACTGGATTATCTAAATTACACTAATATTTCTCCTCTGATTTCTTTTGGCAGTTTTATAGATTTAGTTATGTTTAGTTCTATGATGGATTTTTGGTATAATGAGATAAGTGTTGGGGTTCATATTTTTCCATTTGGCTATATATTTTTCCAGAACCAGTTTTTTAAAAGACTATTCTTTATAAATTGAATTACTTCAGTGCTTTTGTCAGAAATAAATTGACCAGGTGATCAAATAGATGCATCTATCTCTGGACTCTCTATTATGATACTTGCACTATAGGTTTATATTGTTACCTGCTTTCAATTTGTTCCATCTAATCTTCATTTTCCCTCTATTTTGGCCCTCTTTTGGATTAGTTGAGTATTTATCAGTACTCCATTTTACATTTTCTAATGGCTTTTTTATTTACTTTAGTAATTGCTCTAGGGTTTACAATAGTATCTTTACTTATCACAGTTGAATTTTTAATAACATTATATCACTTTGCATCTAATGTAAGAAACTTACAATGCTACATTTCCATTTACTTCTTCCCTTTTATTCTATTGTTGCCATACATTTCATTTCTACAAATATTATAAACCCTACAATTTGTTTTTATTTTTGCTCCAATATTATATTTTAAAGAAAATTTTTAAAAGGCTTTTATATTTATCCATATATTTATAATTTCCACACCCTTCTTTGTGTAGATCTGAGTTTCCAATAGGTATCATTTTCCTTCTACCTAAATTACTTCCTTTAACATTTCTTGCATTACAAATCTTCTGGCATTAATTTATTTTAACTTGTGATTGCTTGTCAAAAAGTATTTTGCCTTCAGGTTTGAAATATTTTTCAGTTGATATGGAATTCTAGGTTCATATTTTTTAAATTCCTTTTCATTTTTCTTTTAGAACTTTAAAGATGTTATTTTATTATCTTCTGGCTTGCATTATTTCCAACAATAAATCAGTGAAAATATTTACAGTATCTGTTTTCTTTTATGTAATATGTCTTATTTTATAGTTGATAAGGACTTTTTGTCACTGCTTTTCAGTTATTTGGCTATGATGTGCCTTGTTTTTGTTTTCTTTGTATTTTTTTTGCCTAGGGTTTGTTGAGCTGCTTGGACCTAAGGATGTTTAATTTTTATCAAATTTGAAAATTTTTCAGCCATTCTTTCTTGGAATATTTTGTCTTTTGCTAGCCCCACTTCACTCCCCCTCCCACTTTTTCTGGTTCTCAATTACATGTATATTATACCTCTTGTCATTGTCCCACAGGTCACTGAGACTGTATTCTTCCTTGCTTTTTTCTGTATTGTTTTTGCTTTTAAACCTTCTTTCTCACTGTTCTTTTGTTTGGATACTTTCTATTTTATCTTCAATTTCAGTAATTTTTTTTTCTGCAGTGTCTAAATTACTATTAAGACTATATGGTGACTTTTTATTCCAGGTATCTTTAACTTCTAGCAGTTCTATATAGTTTCTTTTCATATTTTGTGTTTTCTTATTTGAATATTCTTATACATATATGATGTCTGTTTTAAACCCTAGTTGCTCATTCCATCATATCTTTCATTTCTGGGTAAATTTCTATTGACTTACTTTTCTCTTGATTATGGATCACATTTTTTTCCATGTCTGGTAATTTTTTATTGGATGCAAGACATTAACAGCATTATATTGTTGAGTCTCTAGATTTTGTTTTCTTCCATTACTGATTTTGTTGTATTGTGTTACTTGTGTATCACCTTGATCATCTTGAGAGATAGTTGTTTTCAAGCTTTATTAGGGCAGATCTAAAGTAGCTTTTATTCTAGGCCTGGTTTAGCCCATTTATTAAAACATTACCTTTTTGGGTGTCCTTTGAATGTCAGATAGGCCATGACATCTTGCCACTCTGGTCTGAACTCAGACCTTGCCAGTCCTGTATGAACTCTGAGAATTGTTCAACTAATAGTTTCCCAGTAGTTGTTTTTCACTTGTCTTCCTATAGTCAACCTTTCCACTGCCAGCCTACTATTCTGTGTAAGATGGAAAGGAAAACTTATACAGATTTCTGGAGCTCTTTCCCTATGTAGATTCATCCCTTTGGTACTTTTCTCAGAAAATTCCAGCTGCCATCCTCCTCTGTCTCTTCATCTCCATGAGACTTTCATGGTTTGCTTGACTTTCGGCTTCTGGAACTGTGATCCTGAAATACATTCAGACTTTACCTGATTTGATTTCTTTTAAAGGGAATTACAGTGTTTCCTGTTGTCTAATATATGAAAATAGTTATTTTACATATATTTCCCTATTTTCTAGCTTTCATGGCAGGAGAGTGAATCTGGGACCAGTTACTTTATTATCACTAAAATAAAAGTTCTTCTTCAAAGTTACAATCATTTTTAAAAATAACATGATTATCTCAGGTAACAAGCCCACTAGACACATAATAAAATATTTGGAATTGGCTTTATCAGCTATTGACTGAAAACACTAATTTCCTAAGTAACATCCCTAAAAACAAAGAACTCTCAGTGTACTATTTTTTACTTATTAATTATATCATTTTCTTGGCCACTAATATATTCATACCACAAATCAGTAGTTCATTTGAGAATAACTTACTTGCTATACAGCTACTTTCAGGAACAACTGAACATGTTACAAGATACTTGCTATGCTAAGTAACCAAATTATCTCAGCCATTCATAATTATTTTGTGCAATTGTACTTTAAAAAGGAATGAACAAATTACAAGAAAAATTCACACCAGAGATTGATTTTTTTTAATAGTTTTAAGATATTTTCAGAAGTATTCATTCTTCTGTTCTTCTATAAGTTAATGCAGTGCTCTATGGTGAAAAATGTTTTACATAAAATTCCTGTTTGTGCCTCTTTTCTTCCTCTGTTTTTTTCCCAGCACAAGGTTCACTCTGGGCCAGGCATGGTGGCTGACACCTGTAATCTCATTTTTAGAGGCCGAGGCAGGCGGATCACCTGAGGTCAGGAGTTCCAGACCGGCCTGGCCAACATGGTGAAGCCCCGTCTCTACTAAAAATACACACACACACAAAAACATACAAATTAGCTGGATGTGGTGGTGGGTGCCTGTAATCTCAGCTACTCGGGAGGCTGAGGCAGGAGAATCGCTTGAACCCAGGAGGTAGAAGTTGCAGTGAGCCAAGATCATGCAATTGCACTCCAGCCTGGACAACAAGAGAGAGACCCTGTCTCAAATAATAAATAAATAAATAAATAATTTAAAAAAATAATAATAACAAAATAAAATTTTAAAAAAGATTCATTCTGGTTGGACAAAAACTCTATGTTGGAAATCCCACCCAGTCCTGTCTTTTTTCCACTGGAATTTATACTCCAAAATTATCTCTCCCTTTCTTCTTACCATTAAAAGCTCTCAGACTACCTCCCATCTAGTCCCAAAGGAAAACCTTTAAGTTACCTAAACTAGAAGTTTGCCAACCATTGCCTTTGGACCAAATCCAACCCACCATGTTAATAAACCTTTATGGGAAATGGCCATGTTTATTCACTTAGGTATTATTTGTGGATAATTCTGTGCTTCCACAGTAAAGATGAGTAGTTGCAACAAAGTTGATCTGTCTTACAGCTTAAAATATTTATTATGTGGTTATTTATGGAAAAAGTCTTCTGACCTCCGGCTCTAATTAAATCATATTGTGATATTAATGACAAATGCTTAATGTGTGTGTGTCCTTTTACAGACAATTGCATTTTTATAACAAATGTATTAAAATATAATTTATATACCATAAATTTCATCCTTTTAAATGTAAAAATATCACAGTTCAGAGGTTTTTAGTAGATTCACAGAACTGTGAAACCATCAGCACCATTTAATCTTAGACAATTTTAATCATCCCAAAAAGAAACCCTGTACACATTAACAGTCCCTCCCCAGTTACTGACAACTACTAATCTATTTTTTGTCTCTATATTTTGCCATTTCTGAACATTCTGTATAAATTGAATCATACAGTATGTGAATTTTGTATCTGGTTTCTTTCACTTAGTATAATATTTTCAAGGTTCATCCATGTTGTATCATGTATCAGAACTCCATTCCTTTTATTGTTGAATAATAGTCCATTATATGGAAATATATATATTGCTTATTGATTCATCAGTTGATGGGCATTGGTGTTGTTTTCACTTTTTGACTGTTATGAATAATGCTGGTATGAACATTAGCGTACAAGTTTTTGTGTGAATATTTAAAAAAACTTCTTTTAGTTCTATACCTAGGAGTAGAATTGTTGTAAACTACCAAAGAATTGAAGGCATGTCCCAACACACACATAGTTTGCTACTCTTCCTTAGCCTTTATATCCTGCTTGCACAGAGCCTCCAGATTAGTCAGAGGTGAGAGATTAAGGCTTTCTCAGGACTTTCTTGGATATGTGCACAGTCCTGTATGTGTGTGTCCTTCTAGATCCCCAGGAGTATAGCAGAGATATTCAAAATTCCTCCCCATTATGTACATGTACATCTCGTTTCTCAGTTTTTCTTTCTTTCTTTTTTTAAATTAGCTTCTTGTTTGCCACCAGTATTACTACCTCAGGCAGCCACAGAGTTAAACCATTGCTGCTGACTGTTTTGACAAAACATCCTGGGGATAGGACATTTTCAGTCACTGAGTTAGTTTGAATAAGGATAAGCATTGTGAACAGCGCTTATTCCAGACAAGGCAAATAGTGACAATTTGGGAGACTGGGACTGACTATGTGGATAGGTCAGAACATACTCTGCCTCTTCCAGTGGCTGTTAGGCTTTTATAACTACCATGGCTTCAAGGCTGCTTGTTTTTAAGGCCATAGTAGAACTTGCTGAGGAATGGGAGCTGGGAAGAGAGCAGGTTAAAATGCCACAAAGCTCACTGTTGTTACCAAGATTCAGCTGATTTTCTTGAATAAATGCTCCTTGGATTGTTGCAAGCCTGTGGTTAATTTCCAGAGTTCTCAAAAAATTTTCACAGTTTTTGCCAGTGTTCTGATAGCTTTAATGGAGGTGCAGATTTTCCCAGGTCTTCACTCCATCATTCTGGAAGTGCTTCTCCACACTTTATTTTTAAAGCATGCCTGAGGAAACCAATGCCTTCATTAAAATTAATGGCTTTCTAATTCTGAACTTTTAAGAAATTTGAATCTACAGCCAGAGATACTGGGGAATTCATATGTTACTCCATAGACTATGGACAATTTTAGACATACGTAAGATTTTCTCTAATTCTAGGGCATTGCAGAGCAATTACAGAAGATGGAGGATTGGTCTCAGTTAAGAATAGGGCAGGTTAAATTGCCTCAGCACTTTTATAGAGGACTATTTAAATACTGCAGTAAAAGTAGAAAACGGAGAGTCAGAAGCTTGGCTGCTAACTTAGATGCTACATTTATTTGGAGTGGCTGGGTATGGCGTGTACGTAGAGACTGTGGATTGCTCCAAGCCATCCACAATCTACCCCTGTGTGAACAGCTTGATCTGACTAACTAGAGAATACACCCTTGCCTTACTACTTACTGTCTGATCTACCACTTCCTATCTGGTTTATCAGTGTCTTTATCTTCAAAAACTGAGAAAATTAGACCACAGCTTGTCTAGATTAAATTTTTACATTTCTAACACCTAAAGTTATGATGCATCAAATAAACTAATTTTCTAAAGTAGGAAAATATGCTAATGTATTTGCAGATTTTCAATGACGTTTTGTTACTTTTGACTCCCAAGTTACTTATCATTTATCAGGAGACCTTAACTCCAATGACTTCTGGTTGGTAAATATATTAATAGAATAATTATTTAGACCAAACCTTTTTACTTAGAAATATTCAGATGTAATTTCCATTGCTTTTATAAAGCCATACTAGGTTACTGTTTATTGCATATAACATCTTTCTTAACAGTAGCTTGAAAAACTCCCACTAAATTACCTTTGTTTTGATTCTTCTAAATTATAGAAATTTTAAAATAAAAATAATGAAGTTTCTTTTTGGAAATCCCACCACATCTGTTATTACCAAAAATCTAAAAGATTATACTGATAAAAATTAGTAAACAATTAGTATCTTAGTGAACATACAAAAACTGGTTTATATCATTCTTAGGATTGCTGCTCATGGCCTAAAGCACATTCTCAATTTAGGACCCTCATTCAGCCCCTTTCTACGGGCTCCTGATTACTGTGTTGTAAAAGGAAGTAGAGTCACAGTTCTTTACAACTTTGTATGTGCTCAGCTGTGACATATTTGTTATTTTCTTCTTAATAGTCTTAAATAGAGTCATGGAAGGTGAAAACTGACAAAGACCGTAAATATCATCTTGTCCAGCCCTTCTCGCCCTCTCCCCTCGCCACTTTATAAATGAAGACACCAAGGCGCCTCTTAAAGTTTCTATATTTTAATGTTGGTTTGAAACATTTGAAAATTAATTAGATAATGATGCAGGTAGTCTTTAAGTTATATGATTCTAACCTGAATTTTATGTTTCTTTGTTTTCATTTGTTAATTTAAAATGAAAAATGGAAATAAACTATAATAATAAAAATCAATAATAAAAAATTATTATCATTTTAAATAATCCTTTCCCTTGCTTCTCTCCTTTATGCTAATAATGAAGAATTAATATTTTGGGCTTTTAGCAGATGGATTTTAGGCTATTGTATTTTTCCTATGCTATGTGTCTTGGCAATCTAGGGACCAATTCTAACATTTTGCTGATAAGGAAACTCTTGATAAGATTTTAACACTGCATTGATTGACCATTTGTAAAGAAAGAAGAAAGAAAGGAAAGAAGGAAAAAGGAAGGAAAAAAATTACCTGAAATTCCATCAGTCATTGATAATCACCATTAACATTATAGAGTACATCTTTTATTTATTTTATATATGTGTGTAGATATATATTTTTAAGAAAAATAGGGTATCATACTCTTTTCTAATCTACTTTTATTTTTACTACACAATATATGGCTTTAGGCTGCGTTGGTGGTATAGTGGTGAGCATAGCTGCCTTCCACAATATATGACTTTATTGTATAGATAGAAATACTAGAGCTACTTATACAAATCACCTATTATTGGACATTGATTGGTTTTAATTTTTCCTTCTATCCTTTGCATATTTATAATTAATTAGAAAAAGTCCTATAGAAAGGAATATGCGAGTCAACTGATAAGTAAAATGTTGAAGCTTTGACATTATTGCCAAGTTATCATCTAAGGTCATACAATTTATGTTCTCATCAGAAGAGTCCAAAACTACCAATAAATATATGTACTGTTATCTTATTGCCATTCCTTTTATTACCAAGAAGAAGAAACTTTTAAAAAAACTGTTTTATAGAAATCAATGATATGATTTCTTGGTTAAAAGCAGCTCTCCTTTCCTGTAGCTTTAAACTAGATTATTATGAAACTGAATTCTAGCTGAGCAAGGCACAACTGATTTGCTAGGTTCTGCTAACCATAATATGCCATCTGATTTTAAAGTCTCAACGTGCGTGGAGTACGAGCTAGAGGTCATACGATGCTTGAGATTGGCACTGACCGATGCCGTCAAGGACATTGTACAGCAGATAGTATCTGTGATAAGCTCTAGGAGAAACTGTGAGACAAACCTAAATAAGCACAGTGTTCCTGATTGTTTGCTTGAGATCATGCCAAAAGAATGGAATTATAGTCCAAAAGAAACTACAAGGAAAGAATCAAGCAAAAGTAAGTATACTTGTTTCTCTTTAAGAACATACATCTGAAGAAGCAATTTTCTAGGATATGCAATCAAGTAAAATTCCAAAAGTTATAAGAATCATGAACTATATTAATCTTCCTTCCACTAAGTATATTTGGGACCCTTAATTTTATTTTTATTTTTACTATGAGCCACATGATCAAGGAAACTAGAATGGAAGATTATTCAAATGGTCATCTTCCTTATTTAACTACCAGTTCAGGATTTTCTGTTATATTTTGTGTTCAGGCTAATATTCACAGATGAGTCACATGATTTTGACTACTTTTCTTAAAATCTGTTGAGTAACTTAAAATCCATACTCTAGAGAAGATTTCTCTGATATTCCATTTAATTATTCTTTAAGTTTTTTCCCTGCAAACACTAATTATTACCTTCCTTTGTTGAAACACCTACATTTGTAGATTTTAGGTCAAAAATAGCACCCAGTTTGGTAAGTACATGTATTTTTCTGACAGGGTATTTTTTACCCCCCCAGTACCTCTGGTTCTAAATTGAGCGCATTGTTCCTATTCAGAATAATGCATCTACCAAGTGTACTTAAGAACCATCAGTTACCTACATTATTCATTTATTTTATTAGTCAAGTCCTCTCTTCTTAGTTTCTCCCTACCTAGATGTTTCTACTTTTCCAGAATTTCACAAGATTCCTTTGAATGGATATTGTGTACCTGTATTCATGAATCTTCTTTTGATTTTTAAAATAAAACTTTTTTCTTTCATATTCATCCTTAAAGAAGAATATTTTCACTACTTCTAAGAAAACTTTCTCTAGTTTTTCTGGAGAAACTAGAGAAAGTTTCCTTAGAGTTAGTGAAAATATTTTTTCTCTAACTCTAAGGACACTGTCAACAATAAAATACTCCAGCTGAACTCACTAAAGTCAATTGGAGGGTCTAGGCTTTCTTTCATTCTTCTCCATGGAGATCCTAAATAATGTGACCTTATGTTACAAACTCAAATCAATTATCTATCTGTGACCTTTCATAGCAATGCTTTAATTCTGTCCAAGCCTTATTAAACTCCCTTTGACTCTAGTAAAGCCATTTAATTGAAATTGGAAAATGTCACCTTTTCATTACTTAAGTTCTTTCTTTTCTAAGAGTTGTTGCCATCTCTCTTTCGTTCTAGTTTTGTATATTTCATACATTTTGAGCAATTCAGGAGGCATGATTTATAGTTAACATATCATACCATATGAGTAGCACTATTTTGCTTGTGGCTTTCAAGTCATTCTATTCATGAACAATTTTGCTTTTTCTAAGCACTTTGGAATTCCTCCATACCATTGCAAAGAGCCTCTTATTCCAAAACATGCTTACTTGTAGATACCAATTGTTAGAGTTTTCCTTACTAAATAATAGTTTTCATAAAATGCTCAGTAAGAGAAATACAACATATAAACAACCAGGAAGGAATGTCAGATCCCATGAATATGTAAAGGAAAGTGATGGGAGAAAGTGACTTTTTAAACCATTTTGTGCATTCTAAGAGGATATGATAATAAGAGATTGCCATCGTTCTTAACCCCCTTTGAAATGCTATGGGGACTTTTAGATTGGCACTTCTTAAATTTTATTTTCACTACAGAATATGAGACAAAGAATGTGTACATGCTGGACATTAAGTCATTTATTAATTTCATTATTCATTCAATAGAAATTTATTAAGTGAGCGACTACTACATACCAGGCACTGTGTTTCAGATCAGAGATAAACCTAAGTACAGTATCTCCTCTTGGTGCCAGAAGACTAGTTTACCTGTTTCAAAATGGGTACAAATAAGAGATGTACAATTTTTCTGATATATAAGAAGAAAGAAAGAAATGAAACTTCACTAAAATTTCACATGGGATTGTCACTGGAGACCTTTCTTGGTCTGTGAGTGAGCCAGTGTGTGTTGAGGACAATATGTGAGGAAGCTTAAGGGAAGAGCAGGGGCTCCATCTCTTGGGAAGAGGCCATGGGCAGAGTGACATTATTCCTCCTTTAGCTTTCAGAACACAGTAATGAATTAGAGTTGTCCTGTGTATTACAGATTCTACTTGTAACAAAATTAAACCAGATAATACATACAAGTGACTTTAATATATTCCTATAAACCAGTAAGTCAACTGTAGTTTAAAACTAGTGCTGGAAATGCAATCAAGAGCAAACCATGACAAAATGAAAAAGCTCCCACTTGTTTCTATTCTTAATATGAACTCTTCTCAGCCATATTGTAAAACAATGATGATTTGATGAGATTCGGCCAAAAAAAAAAAAAAGAATTGTGGGGAAACTATTTGAAATTTGAAATATGGCTTCCCATACATTTTGTTAGATGTGAATCCCTCCTAAGCCAGTATTCGGCCTTGAGATATTAGCTAGTTTGGAGTCATCTTGATAAACAAAAATTTTCTACACTAAGTATCCAAAACATGAAGATAAACTTCTGTAATTTTTTTCTACCATGTTTTAATTTAGTGATATATAATCATGGTTCTTACAAAATTTGTCTAACTAATTATAAATGTTTAAAGGCCTTTTAAAAAAATCTAAATTACTAAAAGACAAATAGTCACTACCTTAGGGAATATTTGTCCTTCTTGACACAGTAAAAATGACAGAACATGGAAACCACTATGGTGACAAACTAAAATGCATTTCTTTACTTCTTTATTGGCAAATACTGTGACATTAAAAAACACTGAAGATTTAAGGAAATAAATATTACAATAAAGATTACAGTGTAGATTTACCAGAGAGTTGGATGGAGGTTAGGATGGTTCTGACATAGCTCTGCTTTTAGGTATTTGTTTCAAAGAACAAATACACAAAGAACTAGTTGTTTTGTTTTGTTTCTTTGATAAAAATTAAATGAAAGATATACCTAAGAAGATATTTTCTCAACAGTAAATTACTTTTTTAATGAAAATAATCCTTTATGGGAAAACTTTTAGAGTAATTGTTTTAATGGAAACAATGAGTTCTAGAGAGAGGAAACAGAAGTAGCAAGTAGCATTTAGGAAAATGTGTCCATGCCATTGGTCACATGCAGAAACAGCATGTTGAGAAAGAAATTGATGGCAGAAATACACCAAGTGCTATAAGAAGTCATTAGTATAATGTATAAAAACCAGGCCTATTGGTTTCATAAGAACCAGTGTCACCTACAAATATATCATATATGTTCACTTAAGAATTTAGAATTAGGATTTTCTAACATGATATAAAATATAGCCAATGGAGAGTTTCAGTGACTCTTGAATACTTTTCTTAAAAATAGAAAAATAAAATATTTTTCGATTTGTTTGCAAGAACAACAAATTGACATAATAAATGATGGATATTTATTAATCAAATTTCAACAACAACCTTCACCTATTTGGTAGTTAACACTGAATGCTATGATTTTGTGGGCACAGCTAAGGATATACTTGTTTCATGTTGACCTATATGTGTTTGTGTAGTGGCTTTTTCACCTATGACAGCCATAAAAACCTGATCTTGAAACAAACTGAACTAGAACTTGACCTTTGTATGATGAAGTGTTAAGCCCAGATTTTAAAAATAATAAAGCATATTAAATAACATTATCCTCATTCAACAAATTGTTACTGATCTTTTCTACCATTAAGAAGTAAGATTGTAAAAGTTAATTTTGACATTATTTTCTTTACCTCATTTATTGTAAATTTCCTTTTTGCGTGTTTTATCAACCACAAATATATTATTACAGTAGTACATTACAGAAAAGAAGAAATGACACATACATCAATATACATATATTGCATTCGTCCTAAGACATACATTTTCTTCATACTTTATCAGCTCTAAAATTGGATGACACTTACAATATATTACATAATATATGGCTTAGACAGAAATCGACTTATTTAAATAAAGACAAAGACAAGTGTATAGCAGTCTTAGAAGATCCTTCTCTGGTATGTTGTTGACATCATCATAGACACAGAGCTCTTGAGATTAGTAGACTGGATTTATTAATTTGTTATCAGCCTAAAGGTTCTGATTGAAATTTGCCTTAAGCGTTAATGAAATAGCTGGGGATTTGAGTACCTGTAGTCCTCAGAGTTTATAAAATATCAGTAGAGTGTAGGTATGAAGAAGAAAATTGGTAATCTTTACTTAATATCTACTTAGATTGTCAAATGTTTGCTCAGTGTCTATAGTTAAACCCTCTTTAAGACAGAGGGAATATAAGATATAATCTTTTAAGTTAAGACCTGACAGACTAGGGACTATGAGACACAAATACATAAAGAACAATGAGACATTTCAAATCACTTAAGAACACTAAAGAAGATTTGCTTTATCTATATTTTAAGCCTCACCTAAACACAGTCATTTGAATAAAAAGAAAACATTTACTGAGTACCTATTTTTTAATCAGGTGCTAAACTAGGTGCGTTCACATTTATGATCTTATTTAATGCAACAGCCTTAGGAGATTATTCAAATATGTGTTGGACCTAGTTTTTACAAACTTATAAAGACTGCTCCAATTAATTTTCAAAATGATTCTTAAGTTGTCATGGATTGCAGAGGAGTCACTAGATTAGACATATTTTCCAAAAGCTTCGTACTTTTTTGGAACAGAGTGACTTTTTAAATGTTACACATATCTTCAGAAAATGTTCACATTGTTCTGTTAGTTTTGTTCGGCAAAAACAGTAAAGAATGTTTTACCAAAGAACTCAAAACTACTCTCTTTTGGCTTCTCATTCAGTTTTAATGTCTAAATTCAATTATGTACATAGTGGATTAAAACACTGTCTAGCTCTGTGGGATAATCAAGGAGCGAACAGCTTTGTTTCCCATGCTCTGGAGTTTATAGGCTAGCCATAAGGACAACTCATGAAGATATAACATGAATAATAATAGATGATAATACAAAAATGACACAACATAGCCCATTATGGGCCTAATTACCAAAATGGTCATATAGATAATATATTCAAATACATTCACAAGATGGGAGAGGACTTTGAACTAAGAGTTGAAGATTATTTGTGAACCACGAAGACAGAGGGCATTCCATTGAGAGTAATGAGATACTCAGAAGCCTAAAAGCAAAGAGGATAAAGGATAAAGCATGTTAAAGGTCTTAAAGAGAAGGGTCATAGAAACAGGCTGAGGCTAGACTGTGGAGTATTTTGACAGCAAGGCTCAGGAGACTAATCTCATAACAGTGGTAAGTAGCTAAAATTTTCATAGCAGAGAAATTGGATAATAAAGTTCATAGGGATGAATTCAGTTTTACAGTGCAGGGGAAGGGCTGGACATAGCCTGGAGAAGGGAGATGAGTTAGGAGAATACTTTCATAGTCCAGGTACCATTTGTGAAGAAGGGCTTGATCTAAGTCAGTAACCTCACCTGGCCCCAGCAACGAGATGTCAGCAATAAAGGGGTAGAATTATCTGATTACTGATTAGATATGAAAGATCTACAGGAACATTTAACAGGAAGGAAGAAAGGGAGGGAGGAGGAAAAATGAGAGGGAAGGAGAAGGGCCAAGCTAGTTTGGAAGACAATGAATTTGCTTTTAGTTATATTGAGTTGACAGTGATGAGGACACAGATGTGGAATGCTTAACAGAAAGCTGGAGTTATAGGACTACAACTCTGGAGAAAGGCCAAGACTTCAGATCCTGGAATCATGTAGTAGAGTGGTTCCCAACCAGACACAGCTTTGCTCCCAGGGGACATTTGGCAATGCCTGAAGACATTTTGGTTGTCACCACTGAGGGGGATGCTACTGACACCTAGTGGGTGGAGGTAATAGATTTGGCTAATCACCCTACAGGAGGTAGTACAGCTCCTCACAACAAAGGATCATCCAGCCCAGAATGGCAATAGTGCTGAAGTTGAGAAACCCTGATCTAGAGAAGAAGAACTAATATGTTTTTGTTTTTGTTTTTTTTTGTGTGTGTTTTCTTTGTGTTTTTTTTTTTGAGATGGAGTTTTGCTCTTGTTACCCAGGCTGGAGTGCAATGGCGTGATCTCGGCTCACCGCAACCTCCGCCTCCTGGGTTCAGGCAATTCTCCTGCCTCAGCCTCCCGAGTAGCTGGGATTACTCAGGCATGCACCACTGTGCCCAGCTAATTTTTTGTATTTTTAGTAGAGACGGGGTTTCACCATGTTGACCAGGATGGTCTCGATCTCTTGACTTCGTGATCCACCTGCCTTGGCCTCCCAAAGTGCTGGGATTACAGGCGTGAGCCACTGCGCCCGGCCCAGAACTAATACATTTTTAAGAGAAATGGCACCAAACAAGGGAGAACATGTAGAATCAACCAAAAGGCTAAGGACTTCTTAGCAAAAACCTACATCTAAGAGGTGTTAGTAGAAAGTAGAAATAGCATAAGATACAAAGAAGCAAAGAGGAGAGATAGAGGCAAGCAGGAACCAATTTACTGACTCATTCATTCAACAAATATTTATTGACAACTATTATATAAGAGGTACTAAGTGCTAGGGTACAAGAATGCCTCCCAGAGCTTACAGTTTAGAAGGGGTTGACAGACAGTGTGGAGGAAAAGGACATAATTTATAGATGATGGGGAGTGCTATAATAAAGGCAACAAAATGGGGATCCCCAAAAGAGACAGTCTTGGGACTGTGATGGGAAGGGTGAAAATGAACCGAGATGAGATGATGAGATGAGATGAGATGAGATAAGACGGTGAGGCAAGGCTTTCTGAGGAGGTGACATTTGGGTTGAGAACTGAAAGGAGAGAAACCATTCCTGAGAAGAGCTGGAATGATTCTCTCATGGATTCCAAGGGAGGAGGAGAAGGGCTTAAGGGGTAGTCAGAAGTATCAAAGCCTACAAAGCTGCCCAGCTGGGGACCTTTGCATTTGTTAATTAGGAGGCCATCTGGGTTCTTGAAAGCTGCAGTCTTGAAAGATAAGAATATAAATTAAAACTCTAAATTTTCTAATCTTCATTTTTGAGAGAAAAAAAATACCAGATTTGTGATTTGGGGGAATTTTAAATAGGACTGCCAGAGACCCCTGTTAGAGTTCTGTTGGAATATGTCGAGCACTTGATCTTCTTGCCAATTTTCTCCACAAAAATTAGACATCCCTATACAACACAAAACCATGCAATGATTGAACGCAAATGCTAATATTAATCATACCTTTTCTTTTCTTCCCCAGGCTTCACAAGGCTTGCTGCTCAGGCAGTATCTATTGTAATCAGCAAGTTACCTACGGTGATTGCATGTTTGTCTCCCCCAATTAAATACTTCTTTTTTCTGTCTGAGAGAAAAATGTCAAAAAACTTTGTTGAATTGAAGAAAGCTGGCCTGCTTGTCTGGAACTTGATTGTAATTATATGTCGGATATTTGAGGATGGAAACACTGTGGAACTTTTAACAGGTGCCTCCCTTGACAGATGGAGTAAAGAAAAACTGGGTTTAATTTGTATGTGTTTGGAAAGCATCATGGGAGACCAGACAAGTATCCCTAATCAAATGATCCAAAAGGTCATACAGAGCATTGAGCAGCAGAAGCCCAACTGGATTGAATGCCAATTGTCGAAAGCAAGGAAACTGGGCACTGAATGGTAAAGCGATGTTTTTCTTTCACTAGATTTCATCAAATGCTTTCACAATAACAAAATCACCAATGAACAACAACAATATATTGTCAGATGGGCAGCAATAGTATTTTGCTAAATTCATGGGAGCTTTGATGAATATAAAAAAAGATAAGAATCCCATTAAAAATTGGATGGTTGCACATTTCTTGTCTTCTTAAAATGTGAACCCCATTGACACACTGGAACATTATACTTGTTTAGTCACCGTCTTAAGGTTTCTGATTAAAAGGGTGGTAGTTAAACCCAGAAGAATTTAGTTTCACTCCTTTTCAGTGTGCAAACAGGTATCTAGTGGATAGCCTGGAGCATTTTGTAAATGGATTGGGCATGGAGATTAAATTAAGAAGGAATTAATGGATATAAAAGGCTTTTTATTGCTTTCTGTGTACCTGATTGTCAAAAAGGTACACATTTTTCATCTGGGAATGTAAGAATCCCAGAGGGCAACTAGGGCATATCACACTCCAGCTATAAACACACCCAGCTGTTTCTGTACGAAAATGTCAGCCTTCTCATAGGTTTGTCACTAAGAGCTAAGTGATTTGTGGTACTGCAAAGATTTTTAAGGGTCCCTGATGAATTTAAATATGTACATAGAGTCCTCCTGTCTTAAAATTAGTCTTCAGATATAGAACTACATGATATTGATAAAGGAATTCCAGCTCACATGGTCTATACATCACTGTCAGCCAGTTTAAAAACACCCACACACACTGTCCCTCATTCTTTTAAAATATATTCATGTTGCTAGCAGATACTAATATAACTTTCTGCCTGAAATGACTAAAAGTCACCTGAAATATGGTTACTCTTACTAGAACATGATAGTGATAAAGAGGTCAGGCTTTGGAATCAGATGGGCAAGTACAAATCCCTCGTAAATGGGTCATCTTGTTCAAGTTATTGAATCTCTCAAAGCCTCAGTTTCAATGATGGTACCATACTGATAGAATTGTTTTGAAAAATTAAATAACATTCATAGAGTTCTTAGCATCAAGCTTGGAACTAGTAAGCATTTATTATGTATGAACTCTATTAAAATATATTGCATTCACTGTTTAGTATTAAAGTAACTAATAGTGTTTACTTGTCTATGTTAATCTATAAGACTTTATATTAATCAAAATGGGGAAAAGTAGGTAATCATGATTTTCCTGGTCTCATCATACTGACTTCTAGAAATGTACTTCTGGAGTGTCCCATGGGTGGGAATAACAATAGCAGTCAGGCAAATGCTTAATAACATTGACAGTGACCTTCTTAATCTTTATATTTGCATTCAATACTAATTTACAAGCTTTAATCCAATGACTAAAAAATTAAGGCCAGATGTCATTAACCATGGCAGTGGTTATAAAGGGGAGAAGAAAAACTAGAGTAGAAATAGTATATCTGATTATAGTGACAAAGTTAAATTTATGATACTGCTGATTTAGGAGCTCCTATATCAAATAAGATTCATTTAAATCAATGTCTACGTAATATACTGAGGGCTACATACAAGAATCTGTAAGCTAAATTTTTTCCTTAAAAGCTGATTTCAATTTAAGTTTTAACAGCCCAACACATCTGGTATCTCCTATAGTGGAAGTTTTCTAGCTAATATTTGGCTGATTAACAATGAGCCAAAAGATTATTTACCTCTCTTACAACATGCATAAAAAATGAAAAATTGCTGACTTCAAAAATACATTACAACCCTCAAAGTTTCTGAGTAATTATATAATTAACACGATGCTACATCTTTCTCAATTTCTCAAATGATACCAATAAAAAAAGCACAGTTTTAAAGTTATTTATTGCATTTATTTGAAGAAAAGTTAAATTTGACTTAACTCGCTTTAGATAACAATCTCTTCCGAGTTTGGGCACTATAAGAGTGTTTTTTCTTGACTTTGATTTCAAATCGATTATCTGTTATACAAGTGCACCTCCACCTCTAAGTATTTCTCACTAATTGGTGGTCATTTTACTCATAGATCTACACTATGAGAAAAAATGTATTTCAAAATATGATATCTGTATTAGGTAGAGGGTTGCCTTGGTTTTACCCTAATTTAAAAAATTTATGAGTATGTAAGCATTTAAACAAAAATGTTTCTTTTGTTAAGATCAATTAAATCTTAATTACTTATAAAGATTAACTGGAACTACATGATACCATTTAGCTAGATTTCCTTTCACTTGCATCCAGATTTAACTTTGATTTTATGGAAATGGTGAAAATAACTGCAGTGGTAAAAGTGGCAGCTGTAAGTGTTGCCTGTCTTGCATACTCCCTGAAAGCATTACTATTCATTAAAATAATCTTCACTTTGTAGTAACACTCAAGCTGTAAACAGTCAACTTAGATTCTGGAGAACACACAGCACAAAAAGTAAAGAAATGTCTGTCTTTGCAAAATAATTTGTCGAGTTGAAGATTATTGTTTTTCATCATGGTGACCCTGACTTGGCTGGCTGGGTGCATATACAGATTAAGATTAATGCAGTTATTCCTTGGCTAAGGTCTGCCTCTTTCAGGGCACAGTCTCCTTAATGACATGATTGATAGGCAGTCCCAAATCCAGAGAGGATCTCATTAATCATAGCATTGACTGAATCCAATCATTTGCTTCACCTGCACAGTGATGGACAGGAAAGGATACAATTCAGGAGCTGACACTGAGATACTTCTTTGTCAGAGGGCCTCAACTTTTTCAATGTCAACCTCAACAAAATCTGAAAAGAAATTTTTTTGCAACCTGTATGCAGCTTCAAAAAGGTATCTGCAAACTTATTTTATTGTGAAAAGGTCTTTAAAAAAAACAACAAGCAATTTACTCTAGGTAATGAATATCTCTAAGTCAAAGTAGGATTTTCTTTATTTTTTAGCAAGGCTATATGATCTTAAAGTTCCTCCCTTTTTTTTTGAGGATGTTTTGAAGCTACATGTGGAAGCAATATCAAAGTTAATGTCCAGCAGCTGGGTGTCATTTGGTTCAGTTTTCAGGTCAGCGGCACTGACGCTTAGCAGAACTAATTTTATAATCACGGCAAAATCTCAGTAATGAACTGCAGTATACAGCTGATTACACCACAGTAAATTTTATTTAGTCTTGGAAACAGTGGAAAACCATGAATTTTCTTAATACTTACGTTGCAAAGTGTAGCATGATCCCAATAGCAATTATAACAAGAAAATTAGTGTGAAATACATGTGTACATTGAATATCATAATTTTTTGCACTGATATGGTTTGAAATGTTTAAATTCTTTTTGTCATCCATTATTACCATGTAAATAATATTCAAAGTCAACAATAGGTACACAGATCCTTCTAAAAGAATTGTTTTAGAACTGTATCTTGCACATTCCTGGTGTAGTGATTGTAGACTCTTTTTCTGGAAGAATAATCAGGATAGTGATTTTTGCTAAGTATCTGTTACAGAAAAAAACAGGAGTGGGGGACACATTTTTAAAAGGCAACAAGTGTTAAAGGCCAATTTAAAATCTCCAGTGGTAAGCACACCTCCAAGAAGCACCCAGCCTATATTTAGCGTAATAGGCTCCCCCTTTTGACACTTTAATTAGTCTTCAATGTGTTCTATAACAGGTGTAAAAAGGAATCTACAAAAGACAAAATACCAAAGCTATTTCAGGCATCAAAGATACTTTATATCTACATAGAGAAAATACAAATTATTTCTTACATGTTCTTAAAAAGAAATGTTTTGTTTTCATCTCATGATTATAGCAATTTCAACAATTGCAGTAATGGGAAAATGTTTTATAGATAGGAGTACAAATGCAATAAAGACATGTTTTAGGAGAAACGATTCAATTTTTAAAAATGCTTTCAGGTGCTTAATTCTACGGTGCTGTTTATGTGAGCGGCAGCAGTTTGGGAAGGCTTACGTATTTCAGCGAAGTCTTTATGAATGCTTTGAATCTGAGATTTACATCAACTCTCCACACTCAATCTCCGTAATTACTCTCCATCTTTACGATTCTTCACTACTGATACGTATATGCTTTCTTTGTATTTAGTGCATTTATGACAATGGAGAAAAGCGAGGCCTCACAAGAAGGAGATATTGCTCTTGAACTGACTGAGCAGAAAATAAACACGATGGTCCTGGATCTCTGCCACAAACCAGGTGGCAGTGAGTACCTGAGGCAAATTTATCACATCATGCAGCTCAATGAGGTAGGGAAACGGCCTTTTTACCGAGCAATTAGGTGTGTACTGGCCTGAGGCAGCGTCTGCTGGCAGCTAAGGGTTAGTCAAGGAGGTGATAATACTTCTTAAAGTCAATACCAAACTCAATATTGAATTATTAATAGAATCTATTCAGCCCCGGCTGTTCTGCATTTGTACAGAAAAAGCTTCACTGAAACAATGTAGATTTTATTTATATGGTTTAAACAATAACACGGCTCATAAACTCAGTTCAGTTCTGAATTGTAGACTAGAGGTGTAGTTTGGGAATTGTGTGTTTGTGACTGTTAAGGTGATGTTAAAATCTGGTATTTGTAAAATGAGTTTTCTGAAGAGAGACTTAGCTCTTTTCCTATAGACATCATGCTTGTGTTAGTGAAGTTGGAGATCTTTTCTTTAATGAAAAAACTTAAGAAAAATATTGAACTATATCCAGGAGCAACCAGATTAGCCTAGGAAAATTCATTAATAAAGACACTGGTTGAACCAATGTTATGCCTTTCTATCTCTTTGCTCAGTTAAGCCTCTGACCTTGCATGTTTTTGGCTGTTTTAGTGAAAATGTAAATAGCACGTTATCTCACCTATTTACTTGAAACAAAGTTCTCTAACTTAATCAGGTTTTGAATTTGATCTTACGTGTCTGAATTAGAATGTGACATCTAATTGTGTTTATATTTGCAAACACATGAATATAATTTTTGGAATAGTGAAAATTGTATAATGTGGATATATAGTGTTTTCATTTTATCTCAATAACATAGGCCTTTGTAACCATACATTTTCAAGGAATAAATTAAATTCGACAACAGCATTTTACAAATTGATTACATAAATGTTGTATCCGCCATTAGCTATCTGAAAGTTACTTCAAGTAAATCTTGTTTCCTGGATTTCATAGAGCTAATCAAACAGTCAATAAACAGGTGATATAACAATATATTCCATGACGGCCTCAGAAGGATGTAAAAAATTTGTAGCTATGAGATATAACTCTGTCCTTATGGCACCAGAGCTTAGTTTGTAATTGTTACAAAGTAACACAACCTATTCACTCTTGTCAGTGATCCCTCATAGCTTGCTTAGGGTTTCTATTTGGGAAACTCAGTTCACACTGGCAAACTGAAAGACCTCTATTGTAAAGTGATGCTTCTCATTGGGACGTCCACCTGGCCATTCAGATTGGCCAAAGTCATTGTGGCGACTACTGAGGAACAGATGTTGCAGTGTGGTTACCCCTATATCCTTAGTTAAGCAGTGTTACAATTAGCTCTGAGGATGGTAAGTTGGTATGAATTGCCAAACTGATAGAGTAGTCCTATTTTTAAAGGTGCATATTAAAAAGCTCAATAATCACCAATAAGCAAGATCATCCAAAATTAAACTGGATATTTATTGGCCATCAGTCATCTGGTTATACTCTGGAAAGCCAAAGGCTGTACTTCCCCCATAGAGCTCATATAACTCTGAGGTAGTGGTTCTGAAGAGGATACCATGAGATATACACTAGGGTATCACCACATTTTGCTCAGTGTTATGATTTCTCTTGTAACAACTGTATATATTTACTGTTATAGTAATGTCCATCAGATGGGATATAGAGCTAAGTATCTGGTGGTTTACTGGGCTGAATGAAGCATGGCACTGCAAGGTAAAAGCCATAATGTTACATGAGGCTAGAAGCAAAGAAAGAACTTTGCCTTGTAACTATTACAGAAACACAGGCAATAAGCCCAAACAACATAAGCATGACTAAGTGACTAGTATAGTACTTATGACTGCTTTTCTACTATGAGGTATTGCTATGCTGTAAGTCACATTGCATTGTGATGTTTGCTCATTTCATGAGTAGTGCTATGAGTCTTCAGCACCTTCAGATGTGCTGCTAAATATTTCTCAAGACTGTAATATCACTAGTGAAGCATTTATGGGTACAGGCCTAGCTGAGGGGAAGAATGGGTATGCCATTCATAGAGACAAATAAGTTATCAGGGAAAATGGGGTTAAAGATGCTTTGTCTTTGAGAGAAAGATAAGATGTTCAAACAAAAATGTCTCATTATAATTAAGGCCCTGATAATAATGTTGTGTCACATCTCTTGAACCTGGTGACATCCCCTGTTGACTTAAATGGGGATGTCACCAGGTTCAAGAGACTGAAGAGACTTTGTACTGGCAAACAAGACATTGGGTTTTATTGGGAGCTTATATACAGTGAAGAGAGTCCCGTAGTAGTGGGCTGGGCAGGAAAACCACAACCACTTGCAAGAGGCACGCAGTTTATATAGTATTTTCATTTAACATCCTCTACCTAGGAACCTCCTCCTGAAAACCTTCATTTAACCCCAGAGGGCCTCAATTCCCTGTATGGCTCCAGTACCATGGGATGGGCCAGGTTCCTCATATATAAAGAATGGATCTCAGGTTGGCCCCTCCCAGATTCCTTAGCTTAACTCTGAAAACACATTCAAGTGCATCTGCCTTACAAGGTCATTCTCGGGTTATGATCAAGTAATCACTGTCAGGTGCATATACCATACACATGGGCACAAATGAGAGCAAACGTGTATATAGCTTTGGTCTGTATGAGTGTGGTAGTTGAGGTCATCAGACTGACAAAACTCCTCAGTGAAGAGAAATGGAAAAATGATGAATAGAGGAATAAGCTTTGATATAAATGTACAGGTAAGGTGTTCAAGAAAGAATGGAAATCTTCTAAAGATATGGCCCAATTAGTGGTGAATGTGATTAAAGCAGTGTCACAGTTAAAGAATCTGAGGTTTTTAAGAAGCATTAGTGATGAGTGTCAGTGCAGTACCCAGAAAGATCAAGAAAGGAGAAAATTCCATTTTCTTCACAATTTACAACAGAGCAGTTGCTCTTTTTTGAATAGTGGAAATAGTCAAAATGTAGTTACATAAGGTCAAATCAGTTAAGACAGATTGTTATTGACCAAAACAAAGTATTTTTGTCAATGAAGAAAGTATTCCTTTTAAAAATTGTATTTGCATAAATTATAATGGAGAAAAGTTTTGTTTCTGCTTAATAATCTGAATCTAGGCATAAAATTATTTTCTGATGGCTTTATCATTAACAATATTTAGTAAGAGTCCATGTGTGACCCTCTATCAGACACTAAAGAATTAATCTTTCTAAAGAGATATGCTCTACAACAGGGGTCCCCAACCCCTAGGCCACAGACCTCTACCAGTTGGTAGCCTGTTAGGAACTGGGCCATACAGCAGGAGGTGAGTGTCACGACAGTGGGTATTACCACCTGAGTTCTACCTACTGTCATATCAGCGGCGGCATTACTTTCTAATAGGAGCACGAACCCTATTGTGAACTGCGCCATTTGAGGGATTTAGGTTGCGTGTTCCTTATGAGAATCTAATGCCTGATGATCTGAGGTGGAATGGTTTCATCCCAAAACCATATTCCACCTCCCCCTGTCCATTTCCATGGGACAATTGTCTTCCCGGAAACTGGTCCCTGGTGCCAAAAAGACTGGGGACTGCTGCTCTATAACAAGTTCAAGAAATAACTATGATTGTTAACTTCAGCGATGGTTTCTTTCAATTTTGGAGGTTTTATAATCTAAAATTTTCCCCTTGCAATTAACACAGTGGGCATTCATAAAGTTATAGAGGCACAGAAAAAAGCATAGTGTACTGAAACCAGACAAAAGTGGCTCCTCACCACACTCTACCTCTCACCTCTGTGTGATCTCAAGATTGTCCCCTGATCTTTCAGTGCCAACCATTAAGTCTGACATAGGGCTAGAGTTTCTCAACTTTCCTGTGCCTAAAGATCTACTGGGAATTCTTTTTTTTTTTTTTTTTTTTTTTTGAGATGGAGTCTCTCTGTCACCCAGGCTGGAGTGCAGTGGCATGATCTCTGCTCACTACAACCTCTGCCTCCCGGGTTCAAGTGATTCTCCTGCCTCAGCCTCCCAAGTAGCTGGGATTACAGGCTCCTGCCACAACACCTGGCTAATTTTTGTATTTTTAGTAGAGACAGGGTTTCACCATGTTGGCCAGCCTGGTCTGGAACTCCTAACCTCAGATGATCTGCCAACGTTGGTCTCCCAAAGGGCGGGGATTACAGGTGTGAGCCACTGCGCCCAGCTGGGCATTCTTGTTAACAGGCAGGTTTTGATTCAATAGGGTCCAAGATTCTACTTTTATTTTCTTTTCTTCTTCTTTTTTTTTTTGAGACGGAGTCTTGCTCTGTCGCCTAGGCTAGAGTGCAGTGGCATGATCTCAGCTCACTACAGCCTCTGCCTCCCGAGTTCAAGCAATTCTCCTGCCTCAGCCTCCCAAGTAGCTGGAATTATAGGTGCTTGCCATTAACACCTGGCTAATTTTTGTATTTTTAAGAGACAGGATTTCACCATGTTGGCCAGGCTGGTCTCGAACTGCTGACCTTGTGATCCGCCTATCTTGGCCTCCCAAAGTGTTGGGATCACAGGCATGAGCCACCGCGCCTGGCTAAGATTCTGCTTTTCTAACAAGCTCCCAGATGAGGCTTAACTCTGATTCAGTGCCCCAGACTTTGAGTAGCACAGGTGTTCTGGATGACATCTGAATACCTTTCGGTGCTAACATTATGAAATTCATCCTAACCCTAACTTTGAAGAAAAAAATTACATTGTGACACACTAAACATCACAAGAACATTTATATTTTTTAAATCTATTAGATGACTTATTTATTAATAGTAAGCATTTATTAGTTGATGGAAGAATTTTAGTCATTTTAATTTGTCATCTTCCAGAAAAAGTTCCATAAAATACATTAGGATTGTTCACCTTATTTATTTATGGGTGGAAAATGAAATATAATGTTGTAGATTGGCTTTTTTGCCCAGGCCTGCACTGGCAGCTGGGGGCTTATCATGATACATTTTGAGCTTCTATTGAACCTTGATATTTTTCAGTCTATGGGATGGAAATAAAGTTTAGGAGCTTGCATTATAATTAATTCTGCACTGAATGAGACTGCTTACAGTAAAATATCAGAATACTCAGTGCTCTGATGAGCCTAGAGTAGTTAACAACTACACTTAATGAATGGATGATCAATCTTGTACTGTGAATAATCATGTAGCTGAGTTAAGTTTTGGTAACCAGACACGTTAATATGTGAACCAGTGACAAGACAATACCTGTTACAAAGGTCCTGATATATCAATCATACATTCATTATATAAAAGTTTGGTAAATGGTTTCCTAATCAATACTATATATTAGGTAAACCTATTTTTGATGGGTTTATTGCAATGCTGACTGGTACTTGCTATGTATCTTTTGAAAATGTATTCTTCCCTGAGGCAAATAATACACTGTAATCTAGCAAATGTGCTGAAAGGATAAATTTGGATATTGATCAGTTTACTTTTACAGAGAATGTCTGCTTCTCACTATCACAACTTGTAATTTCTTTTCTTTGAAGGAATATTTAAAAGAGCAGCTGTTTTCTATGAATAGTTCAGAGGAAAAGCCATTACCCATCCGACCTTTAAAGACGACCTTGAGGAGTGTGGAAGATCAGCCTTCTGCCTTTAACCCTTTCCATGTGTATAAGGCATTTAGTGAAAACATGCTAGATCAGGTATGTGGAAATTAAATGGTAAATTTAATTTAAATGTGTGGTTTCTTTAAGTAAGAAAAAATTGCTTTGTGTTTGAGTATTTACTCATAAGCTTTTTTTGGTAGGAAGCAAAAGACCTTGTACATGGTCTGTATAAACTGACTTTTAAAAGTTTCTTTACCTTCTTTTTATTTGTCAACCTGATTGATATGTTTGGTCTGTAAAACTTAACTTTTGGCCAGGTCAGTGTACCATGGGCAGAGGGAACATCTGTTAGGCCATGTCTACAGAAGACTGAAGAAGCAGGCATTTTGTAACATTCCTTTCCTCCCTTGTCACCCCCATGCCCCAATACACGCACTCACAAAACACCTTGCAACCTTTATGAATATATCAGGCAAATTAGAAAATAGTTAAAATTAATTATAAATAGAGCACTGAGCTCCTGGTTTAAGTGGCATGGGGTAAATTTTCTTTTTATAACCGTAGACACATTCCCAAATTTAAAATGAATTTGTTAATGATCTTAAGGCCAGGCTATTTGGAATAAAGTCAATGTGATAAACACTACACATTTTTTAATGTCAGATTGTGCCATTGTTTAAGCTGCATGTTTTAGTATATACACTGAAAACATCATCTTTCTGCCAAAGTATTTGAAATCTAAAGTTGCTTTGGCTTTGTTCATTCTTCTGGTGGCTTTTCCCAGAAACCTCTTGACAGACAATTTGAACAGGGCAGAAGAGAAGGATTGCTTGACCTAGAGTTCTGATGAAAATAAGAATTAAAACAATGGCCTAATTCAGCATGCAGATAATATTTTTACCATGCCTGTTACAGCTCTAGTCTACACTCATCAATACTGTAGTGGAGTAAGACCTTCAAATGCTGACAACCCAGGGCAGAATTCTGCTCTGTGACAGGATTGTAGTGCTCGATTAATCAGCAGGTGACAGGGGATAGCTCTTGTTGGATTTTAAACATCAGTCTGGACTCCTGTTATCAAAACTATTTCATTTTAAGGAGCATAAGCATTTATAATACTTTAAATATACTACCTAAGTTTGAGTTTATTGGCTCCTTTTTTATGTTGTGCATTAGATTGCTCCAAACCATAAATAATTATTGTAGCTGTTAAATTTTCCTTACTTCATTTAAATAAATGGCATATTTTATTGAGTTCTGAATTATGAGATTATTTTTCACAGTAATTTTTCTCCTTAGTCTGTTGTGAAATTTCTTTAATGAGAAGAAAGAATCATTTATGTAATTTATACTTACATATCCTCATAATCTTCCCTTTAAAGCATTTTATTAACTAAAAAGGTATAATTAATATCACACTCTAATTAAGTTGTATCTTATAATTTGATTCTTAGCACTTCCAAGTTTGTTTTTTAATCAAACTTTTGGTTGCTGAAAAGAAAATCAAACTAAAAATTGATGTGATGTATGCAAACGCTGCGAATTATTTTGCTTTGCTTTTCAAACAGTCTCCTTCTCAGAGAAACTTGTTGGGCAAATGCCATTAACACTTGGAAGAATAACGACTCAAGAAATTGATTTATATTTTTATAAATAATGACTACATCCCCAAATGGATTTATAAATTAATTGCTGTCTTATTGGAATAAAAACCTTCTTCTGTGGACATGATTGATGTTATCTGTCTAAGTCCTTGTTCTGGACCCCCCTCCTTCTTAGTTAGTCTATCACAGCTGGAGCTTTAATTTACTGATCATATTAACTCTGATTAATAACTAACAATAGTGTCTTCTCATTTATCAACAGTCAGCCATCACAAAATGGAACTGGAATTGGACAAACTTGCTGCCAAATTATCTGGGACTGGATAAGATGACCTTCAGTGTGCTGCTCAGAAACAGGTAATAAAATTGGGGATCTTGGAAGTCTGGTTGAGGGACAAGGTTCTCTGTGTGTGTGTGTGTGTCTGTGTGTGTGTACACATACATGTTTTACTAGCATACTTTTGGGAAAAGTAAAAACATTTTATCAGCAGGGGAATCTCTTTTATTTTCTTCCTCTCCAGCCTCCCATCTTTTAAAAATATTGTTAAAATTATATGAGTATACTCTCTAAATGCCATTCTCTATAGTGAAAATATGTAAAAGGCAGTAACATTTGTTTCAGAGATGAAATTGGTGGATTTTAGTCTGAATTTTAAATATTTTTGACTTTGTATATTTAATAGTTCACTATTGTAAACACCAAAAGTTATTAACTTAAACATCCTTACAATACTATACCTTTGTTTACAACAACATAATGAATGCGTATAAAGTGCCAAGCCAAATCAACTAGTCTAATCAGGAAAACATGTAAGTAAAACTGTCATGATTAAATTTTTCACTTTTAAGCCAGTTATGTTGGCACTGTCTTAACGATAGCCACAGTAGCATGTTATTTTACACACACATACACACACACACACCCCAGCACAATCTAATGAAATGATAATGTGATTTCAGCCTAGGAAACTACATGTAATTTATTTTGCACAAAAGTATGAACACTTTGTTTTGGATATATTAACATGGTTTTTAAAAAATATTTAAAGTTTCAGTGAAAACTATAAGGTATAAACTTTAAAACTCTGGATTTTTAATCAAGTATAATACATTTTCAAATAAGATATATTTATATGAGATTCCCTTTATTGTTTGAGTCATCTGTGTGCTTATAGCTAAGATTGAGAGTTATCATCTATATGATCTTTGTGATACAGAATGTATTTCCATATCTTTTTGCAAAAATATTGAGTATCTTTTGTTTTTTTAAGAAAATAATGACAATAACATAGTAGAATTGTCAAATCATTCTTTAGAAATCTGGATGAATATAAGAAAATATCTTAAGAGAGAGATTGTAGTATTTCCCAGAAGGAAGTTATAGAGGCAGCTTTATTGCCAATAAAAGCTATAGCTTAGATGTGAGGTCACAATGGTATTTATAGTATTTCACCCCTGAATTAAGCTCACCCACCCATCATAGAGAAAATTCAACAACCCAGAAACTTACTGATCAACACCAGAGCCTTTCCCCAGCAAGCTTACCACCTGGCTGGCAGCAGTCCAGATGTACCGTATTTGTACACAAGCCCCCAAAGGTGTACCCCTACTGTCCCAAAGATGTTTGGAGAGGTGAGAGGTGGGGTTGGTGGAGGAGAGGCCTGGTCCTCTGTTGAATCTGTAGTCACAGATGTTTATACAATATTAAATGTCTGTCTGGAAACAAACTAAGAAAGATAAGTAATTATTTTCCTGTTTGGAAAGTTTTGAGTTTATGTAGATTAACTGCATTATATTTTACTAAATTTATTTTCAGTCATGAATTGCTGCTTCCAATCCACTAAATGGTCCTCTAGGGCCAACACATCCCTCAAAATGTACTGCATTTGCTTTTTATAATATTCACCTCTAAGTGAATTTGTGCTTTAAGCAGAATTGCATGTTTTTGTTTTTGTTTAAGGACATTGAATCACTAACTATTAAAGTGTATTTTCCTAAGATCTGTGCGGGAGTGGATGGAAAAAAGAACTCCTACAAATTTAGCCAGAAACAACAGGTCAAAACAGTTTTCTTAGAAAAGGGTCATAAATTTTTAATAGAAACAGCTAGAATTTCATCTGAATAAGGACCTTAGATTTTTAAAGAATGGCATGAAAATCATTCTACCACAAAGCTACCACACACAAGCTATGATGAACCTAATTGATCCACCTTAGAAGGATTAAAGACACCTGAGGGTTTTCAATCTCTTCTCTCACTCTCCCATTTATTTTAAGAATGTTATTTATGAGTTTTGATTAATATTGAACCGGTAAGGAAATTGTTTGTTAGTTTCTTGATGACACCCTCTTGTCTCTCTTATTTAGACTTACCTGAAAATGCTGATATTTTTTAATGGTACTATGTTGACAAAATGGTTATCTGAAAGATACATACTTGAAAATGAGACCAGGCCGGGTGCGGTGGCTTACGTCTGTAATCTTAGCACTTTGGGAGGCCAAGGCGGTTGGATCACAAGATCAGGAGTTCAAGACCGGCCTGGCCAAGATGGTAAAACCCCACCTCTACTAAAAATACAAAAATTAGCCAGGCGTGCTGGTGGGTGCCTGTAATCCCAGCTACTCAGGAGGCTGAGGCATAGAATTGCTTGATCCCGGGAGGCGGAGGTTGCAGTGAGCCGAGATCACACCACTGCACTTCAGCTTGGGCAACAGAGCAACACTTCATCTCAAAGAAAAAAAAAAAAAAAAATAGACCATAGGACATTGAACTTTTAGAATGAGAGATATATATGCCATCCAACATCTACCAACTATGGTGTTTGGGGTTAGGTATAGCCAAAGGAAAGAGTTCAGAGCAGTTTAGCTGAATATGCTCTGTTTTTTCTCCCAAATTCACCAATTAAATGAATCACTTGTTCTCTTTTTGCCTCTTTTACTGGTAATATATTTGTAATAGTCTATCACTATACTATGTTCTAGTGTCTATATGGGGCTGTGAATGTTGTCTGAGAACATAATATTAAAAGATAAGTGAACTGAAATATACAAGTATGATAACAGTTAAAGAGAAGGAAAAATAATCCTTTTTATTGACCTTAAATTCCTTTGTGCCTTGTCTTCAGCATTCATATAATAAGCAGACCATCTGTGGAATTAGTCTCCCCATATGCCTAGAGTGCACTAGACCTCCCTTACCCCCCAAATAACATGGATGCTGGAAAGCAGGATTCCTGGGTTCTCAGGCACTTACATTTGACTTTAGATTTCCTTATCTTTAAAATGAAATAATGATAATTGTAAAGCTACTTCATGGAACTTGTTGACACGGTCAAGATTACTAAAGTATTTGGAAGTGTTTTTGAAAGCTGATAACATAATAGAGTCATCTCTCAGTTTCCATTGGGGATTGGTCCCAAGACCCTCTCAGGTACTAAATTCTGCAGATGCCAAGTCCCTGATATAAAATGGTGTCATATTTGCATATAACCTATGCATATCCCCCCATGTACTTTAAATCATTTCTAGATTACTTATAATACCTAATGCAATTCTCACACATCAGTTTATTTGTGTGGATTCAGTGTAATACTTTACATGCAACAAATTCAAGTTTTGCTTTTTGGAACTCAGTGGAATGTTTTTTCCCAAAATATTTTCTGTCTGAGGTTGATTTAATTCATGGATGCAGAGCCCACAGATACAGAGGCCCCACCGTACATATTCACAAAAGTAGTAACATAGCAGCAGTGTTGGTATCTAGTCAGGTAAGGAAACTGTAAAGTCCATTGAGGATTAGTAGAAAGTTGTTGTAAGATTGAACACTCAGACCACTCAGGTTATGTGGACTCCAGGCCTAAACCAATAGTAAGGATCAGAACAAGTATCAGATCAGAAACCAGGCAATGGGCCCATAGATCTGGAAGATAAACAGAAAATGAGCAAGAAAGAAAGTCAAAAAGCCAAGTGAACCACTCAGGTAATAAAGACTCAGGAGATAAAGACTTGAAGGACCTTTCAGACACATGAAAGAGATCTGTGGGGCCACAAAAGTGTTGGTATCTGAGTCAATACTGGCTTTTGTTTCATAGGCTGGTTCTGTGCCAACTCCAAAGGAAGAACAAATCTTGAAGCAGCTGCCTGAGTCCTTGGCAAAAATGTGTTCTTCACTCACTATCTGACCTCATCTCAAAACACCTCCTTCCGATTCATGATGCTCTAAATAGAATGCTTTCTTTATGTTCTTTGGATTTTCTAAATGCTTTCCTGCTTCAGGGTCTTGGTACTTGCAGTTCCCTCAGCTCTTCAAATAGCTGGTGCCGTCTTGTCCATCTGAGACAAATGTTACCTCCTAAGGAGACTTTTCTATCTCACCCACCTAAAGGGATCTTCCAGGCTACCCTAGCATTCGACTCTACAGTGTTTTCTTGAGTTGTTATTGCTATCTGAAATATTTGTTTCTGGTTATTGATTGTCTTTTGATCTTATCCTCAGTGGTAGAAAGTAAACTCCATGAGAATAGCACCTTGTTTGCCTTATCCCAGTGATGTCTTCAGTACCTAGAACAGCCCTTGAACACAGAGCAGGCTCTAAGTAGTGCCTGTTGAATTAATTAATAAAAAAAATGAGGAATAAGAATGCAGAGAAAAAATCAGCTCCTGACAGATGAGCACAGGGTAGGTATTCTTATGTGATGTTTGATTAAAAGACATGTAGGCTTAAGAATATTTGCTGGAAAATCTGAAGTAAAAAAAAATCTATATGCATATTAATTCTCTTCCTTTTCCAAATGTGGGTGAAAATCAGGTTATTTAAGCTGTGTATGTTTAAAATAATATGTTGTAACAGTCACAAAAAGAATAAAATACCTAGGAATACAGCTAACCATGGATGTGAAACAGCTCTACAACAAGAATTACAAACCACTGCTCAAGGAAATCAGAGATGACAAAAGCAAATGGAAACATTTCATGCTCATGGATAGGAATGATCAGTATTGTTAAAATGGCCATACTGCCCAAAGTAATTTACAGATTCAATGCTATTCCTATCAAACTACCAATAACATTCTTCACATAATTAGTTATTTTCAAATTCATATGGAACAAAAAAAGAGCCCGAATATCAAAGGCAATCCTAAGCAAAAAGAACAAAGCTGGAGGTATCATGTTACCTGACTTCAAGTTATACTACAAGGCTACAGTAACCAAAACAGCATGGTATGGTACAAAAATAGACACAATAGAACAGAATAGTGAGCCTAGAAATAATGCTACAGAGCTACAATCATCTGATCTTCAAAGTTCACAAAAACAAGCAATAGGTAAAGGATTCTTTTTTTTTTTTTTTTTTTTTTTTGAGACGAAGTTTTGCTCTTGTTACCCAGGCTGGAGTGCAATGGCGCAATCTCGGCTCACCACAACCTCCACCTCCTGGGTTCAGGCAATTCTCCTGCCTCAGCCTCCTGAGTAGCTGGGATTACAGGCACACGCCACCATGCCCAGCTAATTTTCTGTATTTTTAGTAGAGACAGGGTCTCACCATGTTGACCAGGATGGTCTCAATCTCTTGACCTCATGATCCACCCGCCTCGGCCTCCCAAAGTGCTGGGATTACAGACGTGAGCCACTGCACCCGGCCCAGGTAAAGGATTCTTTATTCAATAAATGGTGCTGGGATAACAGGCTAGTCATATGCAAAAGACTGAAGCTGGACTCCTTCCTTACACCATATACAAAAATCAATTCAAGATTAATTAAAGACTTAAATATAAAACCTAAAGCTATAAAAATCCTGGGAAATAACCTAGGAAATACCATCTACGACGTAGGCCTTGGCAAGGATTTCATGATGAAGATGGAAAAGCAACTGCAACAAAAACAAAAATTGACAAATGGGATCTAATAAACTAAAGAGCTTCTGTCTGTTTACTCTATTCAAAGGAACTATGAACTGAGTAAAAAGACAACTTACAGAATGGGAGAAAATACTTGGAAACTATGCATCCAACAAAATTCTAATGTCCAGCATCTATAAGAAACTTAAATCAACAAGCAAAAAGCAAACAATCCTATTAAAAAGTGGGCAAAGGACATAAACAGACACTTTTCAAAGAAGACATACACAAGTTCAACAAACATGAAAAAAAGCTCAGCATCACTAAATATTAGAGAAATGCAAATCAAAGACACAATGAGATAGCATCTCATACCAGTCAGAATGGCTATTAACACAAAGTAAAAAAATAACATGCTGAGGAGGTTATGGAGAAAAGGGAATGCTTATATACTGCTGGTGGGCATGTAAATTAGTTCAGCCCTTGTGGAAAACAGTGTAGCAATTTCTCAAAGAACTTAAAACAGAATTACCATTCAATTCAGCTATCCCATTACTGGGTTTATACTCAAAGGAATAGAAATCATTCTATAATAAAGATATATGCACGTGTATGTTCATTACAGCATTATTCACAATAATTAAAGACATGGTTTCAACCTAAATGCCCATCAATGGTAGACTGCATAAAGAATATGTAACACATATACACTACAGAAAGCTATGTAGCCATGAAAAAGAATAAGATCACATCATTTGCAGGAATGTGGATGGAGCTGGAGACCATTATCCTAAGCAAACCAATGCAGAAACAGGAAACCAAATATAGCCTGTTCTCACATATAAGTGGGAGCTAAACACTGAGAACACACAGACACAAAGAAGGGACCAACAGACTCTGGGGCTTGAGGGTAGAGAATGGGAGGAGGGAGAAGATCGAAAAGCTGCCTGTCAGGTGCTATGCTTATTACCTGGGTGATGAAATAATGTGTACACCAAACCCCTGTGACATGCAATTTATCTATATGACAAACCTGCACATGTACCCCTGAACCTAAAACAAAAGTTAAGTAAATAAATAAAATCCCCATTTTTTAATTGTTATGTAAATTTGGCTCAGATTAAAATAACAGAAAGCTGATCTTTATTTTTAATTAATTGATTCAATTCAAGTCATAACCTTTTCGGCAACAAGGTCTGTTTTATACTCCATGACTTATAAATCTTTTGACATTTGGGTAACAGAGTTTGTGTTTGTTAAATGATACAAAAAAAATGCAAGTTGAAAAATTAAAAGTGGAGTTAGCTGAAAACAGTATCCAACGAAGCCTTTGTAAATTAATTATAAGTGCTTATTTTGAGGCATTTGAAGAAGGGTATAGTAGGTGAGGCCTGAGAAAACAGATTCTGCACATATAATATATGTGTTTCAATTTAGAAAGTTTTCTATTGTGAAAAAGACTCCCTAGAGTTTCAGAAAATCAACATATATATCAGTTCTACATCTTTACCTTTGATGCTATCTAAGAATAAGTACAGTGATTGTACATTGATCTTTTGAAGTAATAAAGGTACTTTTCACAGTTTCTTACTATCAGTTTTTTGCCTTTGTTCTCACCTACTTTAAAATAAATCCAGACTAGAGAATGAGGTGGTGATTGCATTTGCAGGAGAGTGGACCGAAAGGAGCACTCCCTTCCCTCATTCATGGAGAAGCTCCAGATTGCCATTTTGATATTGTTTTCTTTGTCACTGGAAGAAATTCATGTGTTTCTTTTCTCTTTACCTTATTTATTCCAAACTAATTCCCAAGAACTGTAGCGTTGAAAATAATCTGTGAATACAGTGCAGTGCTGTGCTATTTTAACCATCTAAATATACTGCATATGAGTTTGGCTTCAAGTTGAGCAAACACAATTAAATATGATGGCAGGAACAGCAGAAGGGGTGGTGGAGGCAGATTTCTGGCTGTCACTTTGGGGCCTGTCCAGGTGGACAATAACCATACATCTGAGAGGAAACAGAGATTAGAAAACATGTTTTAAAAGAGGCATTGATCTGTGGAGTTGATTGTTTGCTTTTAATGATAATAATTATTAAAGTACCTTTACCCTATATCAGATTATAGTGTGTGCCCTGTGGTGTGTAGAGAGTAGAAAATATTGTCTCTGGCCTCAAACTGCACACACTGCACTCTCAAATGACTGTTCTCAGGCAGTGCTACCATTAGCACAATGTTTATAGTTGCTCACAGCAGTAAATTCCTGGTGCAGCAGCAGGCGGCCTGGTTATGGAGAAGTAGGTTTAAGAAAAAGGAGAAGCTGATTTTATGAGTACACACCTCTGAGTCATTACATACATATGCCATGCCATTCAAATTTGGTGGGTTTTTTCATGCTCCAGTTCCCTAGAAAATTATTTTCTTCCTTCCTCCACCAAAAGACCTCAGACTCAGTGACTCTCTTTACCCATCATCTTCTCAAACAAGAGAAAGGTTTTCTCTTATTCTGAAATCTACAGTAGCATTTTTGCACAGAGATTTTATTTTTGCACAGAGATTGTCTAACATGTTTTTAAAATGCATACAACTTTTGTTTGTTTTTGTTTTTGTTTTTTTTGAGATGGAGTCTCTCTTACTCTGTCACCAGGCTGGAGTGCAGTGGCGCAATCTTGGCTCACTTCCACCTCCATCTCCCAGGTTCAAGTGATTCTCCTGCCTCAGCCTCCCAAGTAGCTGGGACTACAGGCACGTGCCACCATGCCCAGCTAATTTTTGTATTAAAATGCATAAATTTAACAATCTGATTCTCAGAATTTCTAGGGCTAAGGGAATTGGTACATGAACCAAACAAACTCATACATGTGTGTTATTTCCTGATGGGTAACTTGTATGTCTTTTGTTTTTTATGGTGTATAAAGTGCTTTCACCCTAATCTCCTTTGATTCTCACTACAACCATGTAACAAGAGACAGGTACTTTGAGGATGCAGAACATTAAATAATATGCCCAAGATCACAGACATTTCTTGACAGCTCAAAAGAGCCCCAAGATGAAGGCTTCTGGTTTTGTATCAGCCATAGTATCTGGTACTTTATCTACTAATATATACCACACTTCTGGTCAATTTTTTAATTAGCTGCATATATACTATAATAATACTGTTGATAATGAAGATAGCAAACATACAGAGTGCTTGCCATATGGCTGGCATAATTTAGGTGATTTATATACACATGTTTAACTGTAAATCCTTATAATAACCTTATAGAGTAGGTACCTTATTATTATTTTCCTGATAAGGACACTAAGGCACAGAGGTACAGAGCTCTAAGAGATGGTGCTTAGATTTTGGCTCAAGGCCATGTTCTTAATCACTTCCCTGTAGGGCTTCTGTAGAGTCTTTATAACGCTTTGCTTATTTTCCTCATTCAACATTTTTGAACATCTCTTAAATGAAAGACATTTATGTAGAATAAAATAACAATGTAGTAGTGATATCCTTTATGCTAGGGATATCCCAATATCCTTCAAAGGACCCCTTAGTGCTACTCTGCAAAATTTTTAATCCACTTTGAATTTTCACTTTGGTTGCCTCCCTGGTTCAAGCTCCCAAATCCCCCTTGCTGATTTGCCACCAACTACCTTACCAGGAAGATTAAAGCCATCTAATGTGAAACTCCCAACTTTCCTTCCTAAACCTCAATTTCGTTTTGTCATCTCCAGTTCTTTGCCTATTATCCTCTAGCCTTGGAGAAAGAGCCCTCTTCTAGTTAAAATTTGAGAGGTAAATTGACTATGGGATATTGGGCTAAAATATTTGAACATTAACCAGTAGACTTGAGGAAATCATCAAAGCCTTTAAGCCAAGGAGTCACAGAACCAGAGAGCTACTTTAGCATATTAATAACACCTGCAGTGGAGGAATGGGGGAAAGATTGGGTTAGAGATTATGGCTGGAGACTGAGGAAGAGATTATACAACATGGATAACAAATAAACTTCCAGGGACGCTTAGGGGCTCAGAAAAATCTATTCTTAACAATATTTCCTCCCTGGAGACAGTGTGATCCAGATATTCTTGAAGTAGAAAGGTGCTATGCTTATCTTTTCTTCAGAGAATGTCAGTTCAGATCTTCCAAGAAGCAGATGCCAAGATAGAAATCAAGGTGCAAGAGGATTTTGGGGAGAAATGCACATGAAGGATGAAAAGAAGGAAGTAGCAGTAGGTAGGGAAGGCTTCAGACTGAACTGAACTTCAGACTGAGTTGCTGATCTGATACCTGTGAAAGGAGAGAGGGAAGGAGGACTGGGGAGGAAGAGTCTCAGACAGCAAGGTTTTGACAAGGTCAAGGGGATGCCTGGAGCTAATAAAGTCACCCACTAGAAAAGTCCCATGCCTTGTAGGATGGACTAACACTAGTACCTACACCTTGCTCAGACACTGGCTGTAAACAGCTTGGTAGAAGCATGACCTCAGCAAAAATACCATGATAGATACAGAGGAATGACAAGTGGGGCCATTAGTCGACTATGCTAACAGTAGAAGATTTGAGTGATATATTTCTATGGCTACCACAGCAGGGACAGAAAGAGTAATTCTCTTACCTTTGGGGAAATTTATATAGATATGTGTTATATACGTTAATAGGAATGAAATATAAATAAAGGTTTCCATTACTTTAGTGAAGTATAAAATAGGCAACCTAAATAAATATGTTAAATGCTATTGACAGAAATGCACAACTGGCAACATTTTGATGAAAGAAAGGTATAATAATTTTCTCAAAAGCAGCCATGAGAGAATTTTTGCTTGTCAAATTGAACCAAAATTCACTTTGTAATGAATTTTCTTCTACTTAATTATGCATTCACATACTGGCACTTTCGGATTCTTGCGCTGGATCAAAAACTATTTAAAAACTTGCTTGTATAGAGTACTTTTTTTTCAACGACTATTCCCCTGTTATATACTGTTCAAACCCAAAAGCCTCTGTGATTTTTTTTTTTTTTTTGGAAAAATGTTTTAGCATATCTTCCAGAAGAAGTAGCTGTCATAGGCCCATTGATTCAGTTTGATGGAAGATGAAGAGAGAATTGACTTCTGTAAGGCTTATTGATCACCGTTGGCTATCTGTTTGTTTATGATGCTGTATCAGCATAAAGAGAGGAAATTATCTCTTTGAAGATATTTTTACTATGACAATTATGAGAGGAATTTAAATATCTAAATATTATAATAACAAACTGAGTGACAAGTAGTAATATTCTTCATTTTATGTAGTAACATTTATAATTGACATGGTTTTGTTGTGTCCCCACCCAAATGCCATCTTGAATTATAGTTCCCATAATCCTTGCGTGTCATAAAAGGGACCCAGTGGGAGGTAGTTGAATCAAGGGAGCGGTTTCCCCCATGTTATTCTCATGATAGTGAGTAAGTTCTTATGAGATTCGATGGTTTTAGAAGGGACTTCCTCCTCCGTTCAGATTTCATTCTCTCACCAGCCGCCATGTAAAGAAGGACATGTTTGCTTCCCCTTCCACCACGATTGTAAGTTTCCCGGGGACTCCGCAGCCATGCTGAACTGTGAGTCAATTAAACCTCTTTCTTTATAATTTCTTTTATTAAAAAAAAGATTTTTTCCTTTATAAAAAACCTCTTTCCTTTAGAAATACGCAGTCTTGGGTATTTCTTCATAGCTGCATGAGAAGGAACTAATACAGTAAATTGGTACCAAGGGAGGGGGTTACTGCTACAAGCATACCTAAAAATGTGGAAGCAACTTTGGAACTGGTAACAGGCAGACATTGAAACAGTTTAAAGGATTCAGAAGGAGACAGGAAAATGTGGGTAAGTTTGGAACTTCCTAGAGACTTGGAGGGCTCAGAAGACAGGAAGATATGAGAAAGTTTTGAATTTCCTAGAAACTTATTGAATGGCTTTGACTAAAATGCTAATAGTATACAGACAATGAAATCTAGGCTGAGGTGGTCTCAGATGGAGATGAGGAACTTGTTGAAAACTGGAGCAAAGGTGACTCTTGCTGTACGTTAGCAAACATACTGGCATCTTTTTCCCCATCCCTAGAGATCTGTGGAACTTTGAACTTGAGAGAGATGATTTAGGGTATCTGGCAGAAGAAATTTCTAAGTGACAAAGTGTTAAAGAGGAAATAAAGCATAAAAGTTTGGAAAATTTGCACCCTGATGATGTGATAGAAAAGGAAACCCCATTTTCTGGAGAGAAATTTAAGCCCACTGCAGAAATCTGCATAAGTAACAAGGAGCTGAATGTTAATCACCAAGACAATGAGGAAAATGTCTCCATAGCTTGTCAGAGACCTTCACGGCAGCCCCTCCCATCACAGGCCTGGAGACCTAGAAGGGAAAAATGCTTTGTGGCCTGTGCCCAGGGCCCCCTTGCTCTGTGCAGCCTTGGGACATGGTTCCCTGTATCCCAGCTGCTTCAGCTCCAGCCTTGGATAAAAGGGGCCAAGGTACAGCTCAGGCCATTGCTTCAGAAGGTGCAAGCCCCAAACCTTGGCAGCTTCCACTGCAAGCCCCAAACCTTAGAGGCTTCCACATGGTTTGGTACTTCAGGTACACAGAAGACAAGAATTGAGGTTTGGAAACCTCTGCCTAGATTTCAGAGGATGCATGGAAATGCATGGATGTCAGGCAGAAGTTTGATGCAGAGGCAGATCCCTTACGGAGAACCTCTGCTAGGGCAGAGCAGAAAGGAAATGTAGGGTCAGAGCCTTGACACACATGTCCCATTAGGGCACTGCCTACTGGATCTGTGAGAAGAGGGCCACCATCCTCCAGACCCCAGAATGGTATATCCACTAATACTTGCACCACACGCCTGGAAAAGCTTCAGGAACTCAGCACCAGCCTGTGAAAGCAGCCAGGAGGGGTTATACTCTTCAGATCCAAAGGGGCAGAGCTGCCCAAGATCATGGAAGCCTACCTCTAGCATCAGCATGACTTGGATGTGAGACATGGAGTCAAAGGAGGTCATTTTGGAACTTTAAGGTTTAATAACTTCCCTATTGGATTTCAGACATGCATGGGGCCTGTAGTTGCTTTGTTTTGGCCAATGTCTCTCATTTGGAACAAGTGTATATACCCAATGCCTGTACCCTTGTTGTATCTAGGAAGTAACCAACTTGCTTTTGATTTTACAGGCTTATAGGTGGAGGGACTTGCCTTGTTTCAGATGAGATTTTGGACTTGGACCTTTGGGTTAATGCTGGAATGAGTTAAGTCTTTGGGGGACTTTTGCGAAGGTATGATTATGTTTCGAAATGTGAGGACATGAGATTTTGGAGGGGCCAGTGGCAGAGCGATATGGTTTGACTGTGTCCTCATTCCAAATCTCATCTTAAATTGTAGTTTCCGGGCCGGGCGCGGTGGCTCACGCTTGTAATCCCAGCACTTTGGGAGGCCGAGGCAGGTGGATCATGAGGTCAAGAGATTGAGACCATCCTGGTCAACATGGTGAAACCCCGTCTCTACTAAAAATACATAAAATTAGCTGGGCATGGTGGCACGTGCCTGTAATCCCAGCTACTCAGGAGGCTGAGGCAGGAGAATTGCCTGAAACCAGGAGGCGGAGGTTGCGGTGAGCCAAGATCGCGCCATTGCACTCCAGCCTAGGTAACAAGATCGAAACTCCGTCTCAAAAAAAAAAAAAAAAAAAATTGTAGTTTCCATAATTCCCCTGTGTTGTGGGAGGGACTTGGTAGGAAGCTGACTTATGGGGGTGGTTTCCCTCATACTGTTCTTGTGATAGTAAGTGAGTTCCTACGAGATCTGATTGTTTTATAAGGGGCTTCTCCCTTCGCATGGCTCTCATTATTTTCTCTCCTGCTGCTTTGTGAAGAAGGACATGTTTGCTTCTCCTTCCACCATGGCTGTAAGTTTCCTGAGGCTTCCCTAGCCCTGTGGAACAGTGAGTCAATTAAGCCTCTTTACGTTATAAATTGCCCAGTCTTGAATATGTCCTTATAGCAGTGTAAGAATGGACTAATACAATAATACTGTAAATATTACAGCATTTTTTTGATGTGATGTATATTAAATTAGTTAGGATACTTGTAGGACTTTCTTATACTGTAAGTAAAATGCATACCTTAGTGTACCTTGAGGATACAGATCTAAATCTGAGCTTTTTTCCCCTCATAATATGAAGTCCGGTGAAAAAAATTTTTTTAATCAGTATGTTTTTATATCCAGAATATTTAAAAATTTAATTTTTTAATAAACTATAAGAAATATTTATACACGTATTATTTCAAATGGTACAGGAAGATATAAAATATAAAATACCTCCCACCAGCTCCTGAATCACACAAGTCCCATTCTAATTATAACCATTTGAACCATTTCTGTTTTTATTTATTTGTTGATAGATCTAAGGGATATGCTATGACACTATGTTTTTAAATTTATCAACTTATGTTATTGACTCCTTGCAATGCAAATACAGAATTTAACTCAAATTACCATCTCTCTTCTCCTTCCCATCAAACTATGCTAATAAAAATTTTAATTTTAGTTTTCCATTGGTTACCTTTATGTGATATAACCTCTGTTTTAAAATAATTTCTCTGCTTATATTTTATTTTTTAAAGACTTACATAAAGTAAAATTCAGTGTTCTTGTACAGTTCTGAGTTATGACAAATGAATAAAGCTATTTAACAATCACCACAATTGAAATACAGAAAGTTTTATCATCTCCAAAAATTCCTCTATGCGGACCCTTTGTCACTTCCTAATTCCATACCAACCTGTGGCAACCACTGACCTATTCTCTATCCCTATATGTTTATCTTTCCAAGGATGTTATAGCAATGGATTCCCCCATTTGTCTTTTTTTTGTATAATAGTAGTTCATTATATGGTTTCACCACAGTTTTTGATCCATCACCTTTTAAAGGACATTTGGGTTGTTTCCAGTATTTGGTGATTGTGAATAAAGCCTCTAAGAACATTTGTATACAGGTTTTGCATGAACATAGGTTTTTATTTAACTTGGATAATATGTGGGAGTGGGAGTGCTGGTCATACTATACATTTATGTTTACATTTATGAAGAAACTATGACTTCTTGTGTTTTATGCTCCCTCTGAGAAAACTGATGCCAGACTGATTCTTCTTCCCCTGTCCTATCCCTGGATGCTCTTAGTGACTTTTTCCCTCAGTCATTCTGAAATGAGATTGTGTCTATGTATGAGTCTTTGGTTTCTCTTGGCACTGAGTAGGCCACATCAATATTGTGATTTTCTTCAGATAACAGGACATTTTTTCCTATTTTTGATTATTCTCCTTGCCTCAGGCTTCAGTTACATCTTAACTCCCCTTCTGGAATTCTTAAGACAGATGTTCTGACACCTTTTCCCTCAGACATTGCTAAAGGCTTGTTAGCCTCAGCCCTCTCATTTTCACACTCTCTACATCCTTCCCTTCTCTTTTCCTGTAGCTGCCTCGTTCGCTCATATAGCCTCAGGTGATTATCTCAGGTATTGAAATCAAATGCCTTCAGGGGCTGGGCAAATAATGTAAATATGTCAAGGCAAAGTATAATACAATAGGGGAAATTGAATGCATTCACTTCTATTTTTAAATGATTCTATGCTAGCTAAATAATGCTTGTCATCAGAATGGATTAGGCCCAACGATGTGATTAGGCCCACCACTAAATCCATGCCCCCTGAATCTTGAATCTATAGCTCCAGACTTCATTGTTCAACAACACCTCTAGATTCCATATTCTTGGATTTTTTCCCCCATAATAATATTTATTTGTTTAGGTCTTACTCTGTCATCTAGGCTGGAGTACATTGGTTCAATTTTGGCTCACTACAGCATCAATGCCCCAGGCCCAACTGATCCTCCCTCCTCAGCCTCCTGAATAGCTGGGACTACAGGCTCACTTAGCTAATTTTTGTATTTTTAGTAGAGAAAGGGTTTTGCCGTGTTGCCTGGGCTGGTCTCAAACTCCTGGGCTCAAGCAATCCACTTGCCTCAGCCTCTCAAAGTGCTCAGATTACAAGTGTGAGCCACCACAGCCAGCCCATTATAATAATTTAATGCAATAACTCTCATCTCACATAGAAGTCAGACTATCATAATTACCTTCATCTAAAAACTGCCCCCTCTTCAGAGTTGTATGACTTCTGTATTAATGGCATTAACAGGTTGTTGGCCTTAGCCTAGAAAACTTGAAGTACTTTGCAAAGTTTCTATTTCTCATCTATATTCTGTTAGACCACACATGCCTCTGAGTATTTCCTCTAAAGATGTCTCACATCCATTTCTTTTTGTACCCATATGCCTCCACTCTCACAATTCAGTGCCTTCACCCGTTCATGCCTCCATAGCCTGTTTTACTCCAGTAGGAATATCTCTAATCTGTGTATCTGCTGGATTAACTTGGTTTCTCTCCTTACATTTTTCCTTCGCTATAAAACCAATTTCAAATAACTGGCCATTGGTGGTGGCTCACACCTGTAATAATCCCAGAACTTTGGGAGGCCCAGACGAGTGGATTGCTTGAGCCCAGGAGTTTGAGACCAGCCTGGGCAACATGCAGAAACCCTATCTCTACAAAAAATACAAAAATTAGCTGGGTATCGTGGCATGCACCTGTGGTTCCAGCTACTCCGAGGGCTGAGGTGGCAGGATTGCTTGAGCCCAGAAGATCAGGACTGTAGTGAGCCGTGATTGCATCACTGCACTCCAGCCTAGGTAAATTGCAAATAATACTAACATTTTTAAAACAAAGAAATAGTATATTTATAATCTCATCCCACCATGCTGACTCAGCTCTTTTCTCCTCATTCTCTTTCTATGTACACAACACACACCTCCTTTTACATTGTCACAATGAGGGGATCTGTACTTACAATGGGGGGTTCTACATTTTTCACAGAACTATTCTGTGATTCATCCAAGTAAAGATACATAGTTTTTATTTTTAACAGCTTAGCTTTATACCAAATTAATGTAGCACAATTCACCTAATAATTTCCCTATTCCTGTACATTTAAGGCTGCTTCCAGATTCTTGCTTTGCTGCTTTTACATATTAAACTGCCATGAACACACAAATTACTTTGTAATGCTGATAGAATAAGGGTGAAACATAAAAGGACACAGAGAAACCTGTTTTACAAATTACCAAATATCAAAGGGATAAGAGCTGGAGTGAAATACAGAGATTTCTAATTTTTTTTTCTGCCACGTCCACTTCAAAATGTGCTGTGGTTACACATTGACTGTAGCACCAAACCCAAACTCTTCAGCCCCAGTGTCAAGGCATCCTTCACCTGGTCCTCTGTGCCTCCTCTGTAATGTGGCCCACCATCCCATTGACCACTCTGGTGTACAATCCTACAAGGTTCAAATCCTTTCTCTACCACTTTCTCTAGGCTTCCTTTTTCTTACCCTTTTTCTTATTCCTATTTCTTATGACAGGGAAAACAGTAGCATCTTTCTTGTTGAGTGGCTGGGCAGATAAGAAAAACTTAACCTTCAGCAGGTCATTAGTACAAGGCCTGAAACATAGGAAATTCTCTTTAAATATGAGTTATTATTTCTAGCTATTATTTGATCCCCCTGTTTGGACAGGTCAGAGAAAGTTGCAAGGGTAAACAGGGGGCCAGGGACTAAATAGTAAGGCACAGCCCAAGACTCCAAGTAATTGCAAAATGAGGACATGGCTGAGAAGAAGAAGCAGAAATGAGAGGAGGAGCTACCCACAGCAGTCTTTATTAAGTGCTGGCTGTGTGATGTGTGTCTGGGTTCAAGGTAGAGGGTCAGTCAGGAAGCTGATGCTGGCTATATTCATGAGCCAAAGGCAGGGAATGTTACTGCCCAGTGGGTTTACTTTACCTGTTTCCTAGATAGAGCTGATTTATCAAGACAGGGGAATTGCAATAGAGAAAGAGTAATGCACACACAGCTGGCTGTGTGGGAGACTGGAGTTTTATTATTACTCAAATTGGTCTCTCAAGAATTTGAGGGTTGGAGTTTTTTAGGATAATTTGGTAGGTAGTGGGCCAGTGAGTTGGGAGTGCTAATTGGTCAGGTCAGAGATGAAATCATAGGAAGTTGAAGCTGTCCCATTGTGCTGACAGTTCCTGGGTGGGGGCCACAAGACCAAAAAAGCCAGTTTATCAATCTGGGTGGTGCCAGCTGATTTACTGAATGCAGGGTCTGCAAAATATCTCAAGTACTGATCTTAGGTTTTATCATAGTGATTGTATCCCCAGGAACAATTTGGGGAGGTTTAGAGTCTTGCAGACCCCAGCTGCATGACTTCTAAAACATAATTTCTAATCTTCTGGCTAATTTGTTAGTCCTGCAAAGGCAGTCTAGTCTCCAGGCAGGAAGGGGGTTTGTTTTGGGGAAGGTCTGTTATCACCTTTGTTTCAAAGCTAAACTGTAAACTAAGTTCCTCCCAAAGTTAGTTCAGCCTACGCCTAGGAATGAACAAGGACAGCTTGAAGGTTAGAAGCAAGATGGAGTTAGTTAGGTCAGATCTCTTTCACTGTAATAATTTTCTCAGAGTTTTGCAAAGGCAGTTTCAGGAACCTGTGGCCACAAAGGGCTAATACTTGGCATTCTTTCAGTGATCTACTGTGAAACAGGTCCTGTGTCCAGCTGTGGATGTTGATTTACATAGAAATCAGAACCTAGACATGGAATTACCAGCATCAAGAATGAAACTTGATGCAGGCATCTGCCCTCACAGACAGGATTATTTATAATTTCATGGCCAGGATTAAGGTTCTGGCGAAGCGGCATTGTTGTTTGGGGTAAATGTCCGAGGTTTGTTGTCTCATGCCAGGGGAATCAAGGATGCCAACACAAGAAGTGAGTTCAGGAGTGGAGGTTTAATAGGGAAAAGAAAGAGAAAGGAGAACAGCTCTTTCTCTTGGGAGAGAGAGAGGGGCACCCTAATGTGACTTTTGGCCCACAGTGGAGTGCATGGGATTTACAGACAGGCTCGAGGAGGTATGTCTGATTTACATAGGGCCCACAGACTGGTTTGGAGCAGGGTGACATTTACATAGCCACCCCACCCTAATCTTATTATGCAAATGGCGTCTTTGCCTGGCTGGTGCCATGTTGTCTTCTCCTTACTGTACACATGGTTTGGCGAAGAGATGGGAAGATGGAGCCATTTTGAATGTGCCTAGTCCCCAGGTAGCCCCTTTCCTATTGGCATGCGCCTGTGCAAGAGTCTACCTTGCCTTTCTATGTCTGCAGGTTGATTTTACAGGGCGCTTTTCGTTACAAAAGAAAATGACTTGGGGCTGCTTTTCATTAAAAGGAAAACCTTACCAAGGACTTTGTTACCCTCCCTATCTAACTAGATAATTTCTTCTTAACTCTTACATATTTGGAGATGAGAGACAGAACAGAGGTGACAGATCAGAAAACTGACACAACCAGAGTTGGAGAAATACCATTCAGAAATGAAGCATATCCTGATATCCACAAATGAGAGCTCCATGTTAATTACTTCTACAGCCTTGCCCAGTTTTATCTGTTCTGCTTGCACTGTCATCACCCCACTCTGCCCATCCAAGACCCACTCAGGCCCTCCATCCCAAGCCCCTTTCCAGTTCTGTAGCTCTCAAAAACCTTCTGTTTTCCCAATTCTTGGGGCATTTATACACTGAGTTATATATATCGATGTACAGCATGTGCTACCTTGTGAGGTTCACTCATGCTTTTTTTGGTATCACTCATGCTTTTTGGTCTCCCTAAATACACTAATAGCCCCTGGAGAATAAGGATCTTGGGTTTTTCCTGCTTGTCACTTGTACTGTAAAACACAGTGGTGAAAGCAGAAAGCACATCTGTTCTGCTCACGCTTTTGGCTCCCAATCTAAATTTATGGTTTTGAAGTGACTTGCTTTCGCTTATAGAACTTTCTGAGTAAGGAAAAGAATCACCAAGAGAAAGACGCCTTGTTAATTCATTTATTACATTTCTTTATTTTAGAGATAGAATCTTGCTCTGTTGCCCAGGCTGGAGAGCAGTAGCTTGATCACAGCTCACTGCGTCCTCGAATTTCTGGGCTCAAGTGATCCTCCCACCTAAGCCTCCTGAGCAGCTGGGACTACAGGCATGAGCCACCATGCCTGGTTAGTTTTTTTAAAAAAATATTTTTGTAGAGATGAGATCTTTTATCTGGCCTTAAGTGATCCTCCTGCGTCAGCCTCCCTAAGCACTGGGATTATATGTGTAAGCTACCACACCTGGCCTCATTTTTAAAAACTTTAAAAAACAATGTTAGCCCGGGTGTGGTGGCTCATGCCTGTAATCCCAGCACTTTGGGAGTTCAAGGTGGGCAAATCACGAGGTCAGGAGTTCAAGACCAGTTTGGCCACATGGTGAAACCTCATCTCTACTAAAAATACAAAAATTAGCCAGGTATGGTGGTGCACACCTGTAATCTCAGCTACTCAGGAGGCTGAGGAAGGAGAATCTCTTGAACCCGGGAGGCAGAGGTCACAGTGAGCCGGGATCACATCACTGCACTCCAGCCTGGGCGACAGAGCAAGACTCTGTCTCAAAAAACAAACAAACAAACAAAACAAAACAAAACAAAATGTTAAATCACATACATTCTCATTAGAAGTTAAGCAATAACTGCAGATGTTGTATAAAGTTGCTAACCTCTTGCTCTGCTTTACCTTATAATCCCACCCACCCAAGGTAACAAATCATTCCTGTTCTTTATTTCTCATTTAAACCTTAACATTGTCCTCATTACAGAGTTTTAAAAGAAAAAGACAGGATAAATACTGTGATTTAGAAACATAACAGAAAAATAGAATATTCTATTTTTCCATTCAATTAACATTTTCTAAACCCACAAAGAGATATGAGATTTAGCTATTGACCTAGAAGCTTGTGGATCACTTATTGTCAAATAATTGATTATTCCAGGTTAATGAATTAAACCTACTAACAGTCAGAGTCCTAAGATTTAAAAAAAAATGAAAACTGGTCTGGGCTGGCCAGATTTGGAAAGAAGTCAGTAACCTGATTAAGGCTTCGTTGTTTACCTAACTTGCCCTGAAGGCTCTTCTCACCAGCATTATGTCTTTGCTACATGTCTTCATCTGATTCAGCCCAGAATCAGTGATGAACACCTACAGGTTCATTTCAGCAAGTCAGAACTGTAAATGGCTCGAAGCTAGTTAGGACTCCTTGGAAATAGATAGCTTTGTATAAAGAACAATTCAGCTTCTTCTTATTTTATTATACAGAGAATATATTTGCTAGCAGACAAAGTATTATATAACCCACAAAATACACTGTGTTGATTATAAGAATACTTACAGCCCATTTTTCAGTCCAGCAAGACTTGGAGTAAATAGATAAATCTGTGACTGTTTGTTCATTCTTCCATCCATCAAACATTCACTAGACAGCAAATAAAGAAATGAGCCAGACACAGCCCCTGCTGTCAAGGAACTCAGAATCTAGTGGAGGAGACAGACTAAAAAGCAGTGAGTATAGCTATAATAGAGGTTTATGCAAGTTACCATAGAAGTACAGTAGAAGATCACAGAGGAGGGAAGGTAACTCAAGCTGAATGCCGAGGGAGTCAAGACTTACATCTGGAAATGGGGATACCTGAGCTATGAGTCAGTCAGGTAGCCAAGGTGAGAGATAGTCTAGACAAAGGGTTCAACATAAGTAGTAACACAACGTGAGATAAAGCATGTTGCATCCAGGTTTTTGGCTAGAGTGATGGTTTCTTCACTACATTTTTCACTTTTAAATCAATTCAATGTGCAACATACAGGCACAGTGAATGAATGTTAGCCTACTTAGGACAAAGTCAGATGCCAAACTGAATAAGGAGTGGTGGGAGTAGAAAAGGCACCTGTCCTATTTAGGTCAATCACTGGAGAATATTGAAAGAGTTATAGATTCTTTCTTTCCAATCGTTGGTCTCATCCGACCCTAGAGGTTTTCAGGTACGTGTAAGCAATTGCAGGGCCTGTGTAGTTCATAGATCAAATGGCCTTGTAGACTGTCCCTAAAATTTTGTTTGCCTTATATTTATACAGCTGGATAGGATGTACCTTCATGAGGGCACTCTTGGTGCATGATTGATGGCTCTTCAGACAAGATGTGCTAGCTTAATACTGGCCTTGGTCAAGGAAGAGAGGTGCACCTAATTTGTCTTGCTCTTAATGTCAGTGTTCTTGTAGCCTATTCTGCACGTTCTGTTCTTCAGTGTGTGTAAGTTTGTCTCTGAACAGCAAGAATTGCCTGAAAGCAGTAGGACTGCCTGAGAAGTGGAGTGATGCTTCCAAGTCCATGTGTTTATGTTTGTTCCTCTGAACTGGCAGGTCTGAGATGGCCTCAAATTAAATTTATAGACCCCAAGGGTTTCTGAGGAAGAAACAGGAAAAATTAATTGTTCATTTTCCTCTTTTAGTCCATAATCTAAAAATGATTTTAGGACTAAAATTTGATTTCAGCAAGAGTACATACATATAAATGCTTGTTCATTACAACTCTGAAAATGTGGATTATATGTGTGATTTTAATGCATTCGTTGGAAATAATATTATTTTTCACAAAGTAAAGGCATCCATAATTTTGCTACAAGGAAGAATATTTGCTTCCTCTCACACATTTTATTTAATAATTTTACTTCTTTAAAAGCAAAACAGCACACAATTTGAAAATGAAATTTCCCCAAAGTGTTCAGTTTGCTAATATGTTTTTCATTTTCTTCATTATGCTATAATGGAATGTTGCCATACTTTGAAATGTGCAATTTATCTCCCTGGAGGCAGCAGATGGTGTGACTAATCTGTCTTTTGGTACAGGATTTATCGTGAGAGATGGCATCTAGGACTACAGGAAATGGGAGCCCTGCCCTCAAAAAGCAGTGACTCTCTTTATCATTATAACATTTAGGTACATTTTATTATTTTTAAATATGAAAAAACCTGCAAAAATGAAAAGGTTTTAGCACTTTTAAAAAAAACTTTTTATAGATAAGAAAATATTAGGTAGAATCTATTCAGTTATTTTAATTATATTTGCAAGTGTTTTCTTTGCTGAATGTCTTCATTGCTAGAAAACCAGTTAACCTCTTGGGAAGGACATGATTTTGTTAGGATTTCCACCCTAGTCTCTGTTCTACAGCTTAATTTGAGAAATCACTTTTGGTTGGTAGGACTGAGTATTTTATTATTTTAGGTCAGCAAAATAAACATGAGGATTATTATATAGACCTGTGGTATTTAGCCTTGGTTGCACATTAGAATAATTTGGGAAGAGAATTTTTAAAATGCCCAGGCCTCTCACCACCAATTAAATCAGAATCTCTAGGGTGAGGCAACAACTGTAGTTACTTTAAAATTTTTTCCAGTGTGATTAAAATTGCAGCCAAGTTTGAAGTCATTTATATCACAGTTGGAAAATTTGTTGAAATGATTGATCACTTAGTGAATGCTTAAATAGTCATTGTTGACATTGACATTATTCAGGTAAGTCTTAAAAGAATCTGTATTTTTATCAGCCAAAATCAGTCCTTCCTAATAGACATCACAGAATTACAAATTAAGGTTAGTAAATTGCCAAATATTTTTCATTTCCTAATTCTTAGTATAGGTATCAAATAGGAAACTGGAAAAATAGCAAAGATTGTGATGTTAATGAAGAATTATCCTTAGTTTATGCCATGATAGAATAAAGAAAAATATTTCTTTTAATAGTTTTGGTAAAATGTGTAAAAATAATAATTTCAGATGAATGGAAACCTGGTGGTGTATAACTGCACCAGAATGCTATGCAGGTACCCTTCCAATTCAGGGACATGTTTGCTGATAATGGGTTCAGTGATACAAAAGTTGTGTTAACATCAAGGATCAGAAAATGGAAATTGCTGGAATACAAACTTTTATTTCTTTGCTACACTTTTATTCATAGTACTTAGAGTTTTGTGATTCTTTCTGCCACTTAAATATAGCTAAGCTTTGCCCTATATATGTAGCAGAAGGGCATATAGCCCCAAATGCAAAGTAAAGAAAAACAGGTATTTATCTTTAAAATTAATTTTAGTATTTATTTGAATATTATTGATGTTTTGGAAATTCATACTGCTTCAGAAATGAAGCTATAGTATAAAGGCCTGCAGGGCAAGAGATTACTGTCTTCCATGTTTCCTTAATTTCCCACCTCTTTGCCCTATACTAGACTGTTTTAGCCACAGACCTTTGGTTTACCCTCTCTTTTAGTTCTCTGTCTCTCCCTTCCCACCTTATTCTCTAGTTTGCACTTTAAGAGGTTAGGGAGAGAATTAGTGCTTATGTTTTAAAAGGCTTTTCAGTGTGCAGAGCAGGATTGGGGAAAAGGCAGTTGCAGTGCTGCCTTGCACTCAAGAAAAAGCTCTAATAGTGGCCAACTGAAGGTGAGGAACTTGAAACAAGACTTTAAAATGCCACAGTTGGATTAAACATTTATAGATAATAAAAACTGAATGATGATCTCGTTATGAACTAAGACCTTCCTACTTCTGATGAAAATAGATATTCTGTATAGCAAGAGAGCTGGCATTACAGAAGTCCTCTTACGGCACATAATTCAGAATTTTCATTCTTAAAGTTGATACTACGAAATGTCATTGAGGAAAGCTTTTTTTTTTAATGTTACTCTTTGGATTGGCAGGTTATGACAAAACTACATTCATGTTACTTGAATACATCTTTTGTCTAGTTCTACATGTTTTTTGACTTGTCTAGAAAATGACATATTGAGGTTTTCATTAGCTTTAACCAGGTGTGATTTTCTTATGGAAGATACCCTGGCAGGACTGCAGTTTTAGGGGAATAAACCAGTGAAGCTCAGAAAGGTCATAGCCCTTCTTCAGATGGTAGCAATGAGCTGAAAGACTCATTAATCAACTGCAGAGTCACAGGTGTGATGGCTTGCCTACAAACTGCCAACAGACTGTGAAAGTCACATCCGACAGGCTAAATTGTCAAACTAGACCCATCCATAAACATTTTAACACAGCAAAATGCCAACTCTTTTGTCTTTAAGATGTGATTTTTAAATATTAACATTTTCTCCAAACTTCTATAAATATTATTTGTTTCATTTTATAAAACTAGAATTTCTTGAAAAAGAACCAGATTTGGCATTATTTTTCTTTCATAAAAATTTGTATTCATCTTTATTTCTTTTATGATTTTTTTCTTATGCTTATTTACTCTGCTTTATTTAAAAACATTTTCTCCTGTACTACATGAAAGGATTGAGGATGGGATTTATGTCTGCCAAAGTTTTATTAGTTGGGGAAAAACCACTTTTAACATGTGTTAGCTTGAGCTTTATCACTCAGAAAGATTTCATTCACAAGGAAATGTCTGTAGATGCGTTTTAATAGAAGGACTGTATTGTAATCTACTTTTTTTGTTGTTTGCTAAAAGAAATTCTCTACTTCGAGATACTTGTGCGGTTCTTTGTCCTTCCCTTTCTTTCAAGCTCTGTAAGAATTCAACATTGTTGTATGTTTATTTTTTAAAAATTTGGTACATCATGGCCCAATGCGATGGCTTACACCTGTAATCCTAGCACTTTGGGAGGCTGAGGCTGGTGGATCATGAGGTCAAGAGATCGAGACCTTCCTGGTCAACATGGTGAAACCTCATCTCTACTAAAAATACAAAAATTAGCTGGGCATTGTTGCACACACCTGTAGTCTGAGCTACTTGGGAGGCTGAGGCAGGAGAATTGCTTGAACCCAGGAGGCGGAGGTTGCAGTGACCCGAGATTGCGCCACTGCACTCCAGCCTGGTGACAAAATGAGACCCTGTCTCAAAAAAAAAAAATGGTACATCACTAAAGAAATCAAATTAAACCTTAAGTTTGATGTGTAGTTTGTTTGTTTGTTTGTTTGTTTGAAACTGAGTCTCACTCAGTGGCAAGGCTGGAGTGCAGTGGCGTGATCTCGGCTCACTGCAACCTCTGCCTCCCAGGTTCAATAGATTCTCCTGCCTCAGCCTCCCAAGTATCTGAGACTACATGCGAGTGCTACCACACTCAGCTAATTTTTGCATTTTTAGTAGAGCCAAGGTTTCACCATGTTGGCCAGGGTGGTATCGATCTCGACCTCGTGATCCGCCTCCCTCGATCTTCCAAAGTGCTGGGATTACAGGCATGAGCCACCACGCCCGGCCTGATGTGTGGTTTTGTCTGGAGTAAATGAAAGTAAATTTTCAGATGAATATGTAGTTCATGTTTTAAGGATGAATTCAGTGACATAGTAAAATATATGTAATGGCCTTAAATAAGTCATATTTCCAGATCTACTACTGTAATTCCTACAGTAACATGTAGTTTTGCTTTTTTACATAAAACCAAATGATTTATATATTGTTTTCTCACTGAAGGTTCATCTTAATTTTTAAAACATTGAATAGTACATTGGTGTTCATCAAGCAGAGGAAATAGAATTAAGCATGGTACAATGATAAATCATGTGGGTTTTCTAGGACCTTGCCCCTCAGAGAGCTACTTCTATTGAAAAAAGCAGAATCTTGGGCCCCACCCAAGACCTACTGAATGAAAATCTGCATTCCAATCAGATACTCAAGTGACTCATTTGCACATTAAGGTTTGAGAAGCACTGAGTTAAAGTGAGTTGGACAATTCTTTTCTCTTTTTATTTATCTACCATTTAAATATCATCTCAGCAAATAACATTATAATGAAAGTTCACTTGTAAGAAATATACCCAAACCATATTTGTCTAGATATTTTAAGCAGTATCGAATACAGTGAACACTAACTTGATAATAGTATTAAAACACCGTAATAACATTGTTTGAGGTGAGATTTGATCTCTCTCTTTTTTTTTTTTTGAGATGGAGTCTTGGTCTGTTGCCCAAACTGCAGTGCAGTGGTGCAATCTCAGCTCACTGCAACCTCTGCCACCTGGTTCAAGCAATTCTCCTGCCTCAGCTTCCCCAGTAGCTGGAACTACAGGCGCGCGCCACCACACCTGGCTAATTTTTATATTTTTAGTAGAGACGGGGTTTCGCTGTGTTGGCCAGGCTGGTCTCGAACTCCTGACCCCGTGATCCACCCACCTCAGCCTCCCAAAGTACTGGAATAACAGGTGTGAGCCACCACGCCCGGCCTGAGATTTGATCTCTTAAATGCAACTAAGTGAACCTTAAATATAAGCTCAGTGATATTGTATCAAAACATGTATTTAGTAAGTCCACATATTTGACCCTAGTATAGGAAAAGACAACATGTACAAAAAATTGTAAGGCATAATCTTTTCATAAAAAACTTACAAATCATATTTGTGAGGACTAAGCTCTGAATTTTTTATCTTGACCAAATTCCTATCTAACAGATCTGGGGAGTCATGCCCACAAATCATAAATTCTCATCAGGTGGGTTTTATTTAACCCTATATATTTTGATTTACTTTCCAATCTCACTCTATAACATTACATGACTAAGAAGAAAATGAAAATATTTTACCCCCAAACATGTTTCTTTGTCCTGTAAAGCTGTCCTTTGTGGGGGAAAATTTGCACCTGTAAGGAATCTCTATTAACATAGCTAAATCTTTTTCTTCCAGCCCCTCCCAATCCTGAACAGATTAACTGAGAGCCTAGAACCTTTTAAAGGTCTGAATAGGAAACATTTGTCATCAATTGTCTCTGAGGAGAGCTACTGTGAGACTTCAAAAGAAATTTGGTCTCCACAATTTATCTTAACCTGAACATTTTCTTTCTATTAATCCCAGGTCTTTAGACAAACTCAACCAATTGTCAACCAGAAAATGTTTAAATTTACTTATAGCATGGAAACCTGCCTCCGCCCCCCTTAGAATTGTCCCGCATTTCTGGACCAAACCAATGTATTTCTCACTCCCTAAAATATGTAAAACCAAGCTGCACTCCAACCACCTTGGGCACATGTTCTCAGGACCTCCTGAGGGCTGTGTCATGGGCCATGGTCACTTATATTTGGCTCAGAATAAATTTCTTCAAATATTTTACAGTTTGACTCTTTTCATTGACCTTTTTATACAGTATAAGAGAGTTTGATTATGAAGCTCTAAAATTCCTCCATGGCCTCAATTTATTAGTTCATATTTTCAAATTGAAAAAGACAGAAACATTCTTCAAAATAGCAAGACTTAACAATGTTCCTTATGAAGTTTATTACCTGAATTAAATGTTTCCTTCTAGGCTATTCTGATTACAACATAAACTGAATAAAATATGTAATCTTTTCTTTTTCAAGTTATTTCTCTGTCCCTTGGAAGAAATACAAATAAATCTTTAGACTAAATAGAGACTGTTGAACGTCAAAAAGGAGATAGAAATCACAATTTATACCTTTAAGGAAGTAGTCACACTTCAATTCACATTCCTTGTCAATCTCTGTTTGCCAAAATACTATTAGATTATATGTAACAAATTTCATAAAATGTTTTGATTACTAATCCATATTGACCTTAAATCAATATTGAAACACTACTTTAAGGAAATGTTGGAGAGAGGATGGGAGGTTACAACCAGAAATTAATAGGAAGTTTATTTGTGGCCCACTTAATGGTAACTAAATAAAACTGAACAAACTGTGATATTTCTACAATGTTGTATATAGCCAATACTCTCCTCAGAATTCTTGGTAGGAAAGCATCAAGCTGATTTTTGTTAGGTGGGTACTTGCACAGAGAAAGCCCTAAATAACTACTTGTGTTGATTTGAAAACAATTGGAAAATCAGTAGCAATATAGGAATTTAACAGAAAGGGAATGGAAAGAATAAACATTGTGCACTGAGAATGCTGAATTACTAAAAATTATATTGCATCTGCAATTCTTATTTAACTAACTAAATCTGATGGAGAGCAGTAAATAATACTAGATTAGAAAGTAAATAATAATATAATGATAACAGTTAAAATTCAGATTAAAAGATATGTATTTGGAATTTTTCATTTACATATGGTATTCTATGCTAAGATTAGTCTCAAAACATTTGGTTATAGTATCCTCACTAGTATCCCTGACCCAACCATTTTGCTATATATACATCAGTGCATAACTTTTAGCAACTAGTCTCCTGTTGTTGAAGACTAGAAGAAAGAGCTATCATTTCATAGCCTCATTTCAGGTAGAATATATAACTGAATTATCAGCTTCATTTTGATGGAAATATGTATAAAAAGATGTTATTGGAATCATAAAAAAAAAGCCTTGAAATGAGTCTAATGGCCATTTATTTTTTATCTATATTGTTAGTGGTGAATAATTTTCAGTTATGCTTTAATTTAGTAATTATATACCCCCCCAAAATAATATGGAAATGTTGCCTTTAATTGTCATAATAAAAACTCTGAGACCTACATTTAAATACACCTAGACTGTTTCCAATAAAGTGTTAATAAAATTAACAGTAAAAAGATATGAATTCTACTGGGATAATTACATGGGTAATTTAACAATAGATTTGGATAAAACTGGAAGCATTTGTATGATATACAGTAAAACCTCTGTAAATGGTATGTAGAAAATCAGATTTTATATGTCTTCTGTATACAAAGATAATCTTTAAAAATGTTAAGTAGAAGTAGTTGTTAAAAGGTACATTTTTGCTTTTGTTAGTCTAATAAATAGTTTTTTAAAAATTTAGCTAATTGTTGCTTTATGACTTTTTGTCCCTTTTCACTTTTATTTTTTGACAATATTTCCTGTATGATTTTTATTTATTTTATTTTTATTTTCCCATAAGTTATTGGGGTACAGATAGTATCTGGTTATATGAGTGAGTTCTTTAGTGGTGATTTGTGAGATTTTGGTGCACCTATCACCTGAGCAGTATACACTGCACCATATTTGTAGTCTTCTATCCCTCATCCCCCGTCCCCCTCTTCCCTCCAAGTCTTCAAAGTCTATTGCATCATTCTTATACCTTTGCATCCCATATATGGGCCCCATATATCAATGAGAACATATGATGTTTGCTTTTCCATTCCTGAGTTATGTCACTTAGGATAATAGTCTCCAATCTCATCCAGGTCACAGCAAATGCTGTTAATTCATTCCTTTTAATGACTGCATAGTATTCCATCATATATATATATATAACCTCATATATATATAACCTCATATATATATATATAACCTCATATATATATATAACCTCATATATATATGACCTTAAATATATATACAAGATATATATATGATATATGATATATATATGAGATATATATATATGATATATATATATATGACCTTAAAACAGACACATAGACCAATGGAACAGAATAAAGAACCCAGAAATAAAGCCAAATACTTACAGCCAACTTATCTTCGACAAAGCAAACAAAAACATAAAGTGGGGAAAGGACATCCTTTTCAATAAATAGTGCTGGGATAATTGGCTAGTCACATGTAGGAGAATGAAACTGGATCCTCATCTCTCACCTTATACAAAAATCAACTCAAGATGAATTAAGCACATAAACTTAAGATCTGAAACTATAAAAATTCTAGAAGATAACATTGGAAAAAACCCTTCTAGACATTGGCTTAGGCAAGGATTTTGGCCATCAAAAAGTGGGCTAAGGACATGAATAGAAAATCCTCAAAAGAAGATATACGGATGGCCAACAAACATATGAAAAAATTATATATATAATATAATATATATAACAAATTATGTATATAATTTTTATATATATCATATATATATATATATATATATATCACAGTTTATCCACTCATTGATTGATGGGTATTTGGGTTGGTTCCATGATTTTGCAATTGTGAACTGTGCTGCTATAAACATGCATGTGCAAGTATCTTTTTCAAATAATGACTTCTTTTTTTTTTTTTTTTTTTTTTTCACATTTTCTTTTTTTTTTATTGCATTTTAGGTTTTGGGGTACATGTGCAAAACATGCAAGGTTGTTGCATAGGTGCATACGTGGCAGTGTGATTTGCTGCCTTCCTCCCCTTCACCCATATCTGGCATTTCTCCCCATGCTATCCCTCCCCAATTCCCCACCCCCCCGCTGTCCCCCCCACTCCCCCACAACAGACCCCCATGTATAGTGCTCCCCTCCCTGTATCCATGTGTTCTCCTTGTTCAACACCCGCCTATGAGTGAGAACATGTGGTGTTTGATTTTGTGTTCTTGTGTCAGTTTGCTGAGAATGATGGTTTCCAGGTTCATCCATGTCCCTACAAAGGACGCGAACTCCTCGTTTTTAATGGCTGCATAATATTCCATGGTGTATATGTGCCACATTTTTCCTGTCCAGTCTATCATCGATGGGCATTTGGGTTGGTTCCAGGTCTTTGCTATTGTAAACTGTGCTGCAATGAACATTCGTGTGCATGTGTCCTTATAGTAGAACGATTTATAATCCTTTGGATATATGCCCAGTAATGGGATTGCTGGGTCAAATGGAATTTCTATTTCTAGGTCCTTGAGGAATTGCCACACTGTTTTCCACAATGGTTGAACTAGTTTACACTCCCACCAACAGTGTAAAAGTGTTCCTATTTCTCCACATCCTCTCCAGCATCTGTTGTCTCCAGATTTTTTAATGATTGCCATTCTGACTGGTGTGAGATGGTATCTCAATGTAGTTTTGATTTGCATTTCTCTAATGGCCAGTGATGATGAGCATTTTTTCATATGCTTGTTGGCCTCATGTATGTCTTCTTTTGTAAAGTATCTGTTCATATCCTTCGCCCACTTTTGAATGGGCTTGTTTGTTTTTTTCTTGTAAATCTTTTTTAGCTCGTTGTAAATTCTGGATATCAGCCCTTTGTCAGATGGGTAGGCTGCAAAAATTTTTTCCCATTCTGTTGGTTGCCGATTCGCTCTATTGACTGTTTCTTTTGCTGTGCAGAAGCTGTGGAGTTTGATTAGGTCCCATTTGTCTATTTTGGCTTTTGTTGCCAATGCTTTTGGTGTTTTGGTCATGAAGTCCTTGCCTACGCCTATGTCCTGAATGGTTTTGCCTAGGTTTCCTTCTAGTGATTTTATGGTGTTAGGTCTTATGTTTAAGTCTTTAATCCATCTGGAGTCAATTTTAGTGTAAGGTGTCAGGAAGGGGTCCAGTTTCTGCTTTCTGCATATGGCTAGCCAGTTTTCCCAACACCACTTATTGAACAGGGAATCCTTTCCCCATTGCTTGTTTTTATCAGGTTTGTCAAAGATCGGGTGGTTGTAGATATGTTGTGTTGCCTCCGACGCCTCTGTTCTGTTCCATTGGTCTATATCTCTGTTTTGGTACCAGTACCATGCTGTTTTGATTACTGTAGCCTTGTAGTAGAGTTTGATGTCTGGTAGTGTGATGCCTCCCGCTTTGTTCTTTTTGCTTAGAATTGACTTGGCTATGCGGGCTCTCTTTTGGTTCCATATGAAGTTTAAGGTGGTTTTTTCCAGTTCTGTGAAGAAGGTCATTGGTAGCTTGATGGGGATAGCATTGAATCTGTATATTACTTTGGGCAGTATGGCCATTTTCACGATATTAATTCTTCCTAACCATGAACATGGAATGTTTCTCCATCTGTTTGTGTCCTCTCTTATTTCGTTGAGCAGTGATTTGTAGTTCTCCTTGAAGAGGTCCTTTACGTTCCTTGTTAGTTGTATTCCTAGGTATTTTATTCTCTTTGTAGCAACTGTGAATGGCAGTTCGTTCTTGATTTGGCTCTCTTTAAGTCTGTTATTGGTGTATAGGAATGCTTGTGATTTTTGCACATTGATTTTGTATCCTGAGACTTTGCTGAAGTTGCTTATCAGTTTCAGGAGCTTTTGGGCTGAGATGAGGGGGTCTTCTAGATATACAATCATGTCGTCTGCAAATAGAGACAATTTGACTTCCTCCTTTCCTAATTGAATACCCTTTATTTCTTTTTCTTGCCTGATTGCTCTGGCTAGAACTTCCAGTACTATATTGAATAGGAGTGGTGAGAGAGGGCATCCTTGTCTAGTGCCAGATTTCAAAGGGAATGCTTCCAGTTTTTGCCCGTTCAGTATGATATTGGCTGTCGGTTTGTCGTAAATAGCTTTTATTATTTTGAGATACGTTCCATCGATACCTAGTTTATTGAGGGTTTTTAGCATAAAGGGCTGTTGAATTTTGTCGAAGGCCTTCTCTGCATCGATTGAGATAATCATGTGGTTTTTGTCTTTGGTTCTGTTTATGTGGTGAATTACATTTATAGACTTGCGTATATTGAACCAGCCTTGCATCCCCGGGATGAATCCTACTTGATCATGGTGGATAAGCTTTTTGATGTGCTGTTGTAATCGGCTTGCCATTATTTTATTGAAGATTTTTGCATCTATGTTCATCATGGATATTGGCCTGTAGTTTTCTTTTCTTGTTGAGTCTCTGCCAGGTTTTGGTATTAGGATGATGTTGGTCTCATAAAATGATTTGGGAAGGATTCCCTCTTTTTGGATTATTTGGAATAGTTTCAGTAGGAATGGTATCAGTTCCTCTTTGTATGTCTGGTAGAATTCTGCTGTGAACCCATCTGGACCTGGGCTTTTTTTGGGTGGTAGGCTCTTAATTGCTGCCTCGACTTCAGACCTTGTTATTGGTCTATTCAGGGTTTCGACTTCTTCCTGGTTTAGGCATGGGAGGAGGCTACTGTCCAGGAATTTATCCATTTCCTCCAGGTTTTCTAATTTATGTGCATAGAGTTGTTTGTAATAATCTCTGATGATGGTTTGAATTTCTGTGGAATCTGTGGTGATATCCCCTTTGTCATTTTTTATTGCATCTATTTGATTATTCTCTCTTTTCTTTTTTATTAGTCTGGCTAGTGGTCTGTCTATTTTATTGATCTTTTCAAAAAACCAGCTCCTGGATTTATTGATTTTTTGAAGGGTTTTTCGTGTCTCTATCTCCTTCAATTCTGCTTTGATCTTAGTTATTTCTTGTCTTCTGCTAGGTTTTGAGTTTTTTTGATCTTGCTCCTCTAGCTCTTTCAATTTTGACGATAGGGTGTCAATTTTAGATCTCTCCTTTCTTCTCATGTGGGCACTTATTGCTATATATTTTCCTCTAGAGACTGCTTTAAATGTGTCCCAGAGATTCTGGTATGTGGTGTCTTCATTCTCGTTGGTTTCGAAGAACGTCTTTATTTCTGCCTTCATTTCATTGTTTATCCAGTCAACATTCAGGAGAAAGTTGTTCATTTTCCATGAGGCTGTGCGGTTCTGGGTTGGTTTCTGAATTCTGAGTTCTAACTTGATTGCACTGTGGTCTGAGAGACTGTTTGTTATGGTTTCCGTTCTTTTGCATTTGCTGAGGAGTGATTTACTTCCAATTATGTGGTCAATTTTAGAGTAGGTGTGATGTGGTGCTGAGAAGAATGTATATTCTGTGGATTTGGGGTGGAGAGTTCTGTAAATGTCTATTAGGTTTGCTTGTTCCAGGTCTGAGTTCAAGTCCTGGATATCCTTGTTAATTTTCTGTCTCGTTGATCTGTCTAATATTGACAATGGTGTGTTGAAGTCTCCCACTATTATTGTGTGGGAGTCTAAGTCTCTTTGTAGGTCTTTAAGAACTTGCCTTATGTATCTGGGTGCTCCTGTATTAGGTGCATATATATTTAGGATCATTAGCTCTTCTTGCTGCATTGATCCTTTTACCATTATGTAATGTCCTTCTTTGTCTCTTTTGATCTTTGTTGCTTTAAAGTCTATTTTATCAGAGATGAGAATTGCAACTCCTGCTTTTTTTTGCTCTCCATTTGCTTGGTAAATCTTCCTCCATCCCTTTATTTTGAGCCTTTGTGTATCCTTGCATGCGAGATGGGTTTCCTGGATACAGCACACTGATGGGTTTTGGCTTTTTATCCAATTTGCCAGTCTGTGTCTTTTGATTGGGGCATTTAGTCCGTTTACATTTAGGGTTAATATTGTTATGTGTGAATTCGATCCTGTCATTTTGGTGCTAGGTGGCTGTTTTGCCCTTTGGTTGATGCAGATTCTTCATTGTGTTGATGCTCTTTACCTTTTCGTGTGTTTTTGGAGTGGCTGGTACTGGTTGTTCTTTTCTATGTGTAGTGCCTCCTTCAGGAGCTCTTGTAGAGCTGGTCTGGTGGTGATGAACTCTCTGAGTTCTTGCTTGTTCACAAAGGATTTTATTTTTCCTTCACTTATGAAGCTTAGTTTGGCTGGATACGAAATTCTGGGTTGAAAGTTCTTTTCCTTAAGGATGTTGAATATCGGCCCCCACTCTCTTCTGGCCTGTAGGGTTTCTGCTGAGAGATCTGCAGTGAGTCTGATGGGCTTCCCTTTGTGGGTAACCTGACCTTTCTCTCTGGCTGCCCTTAGTATTTTCTCCTTCATTTCAACCCTGGTGAATCTGATGATTATGTGTCTTGGGGTTGCTCTTCTAGAGGAGTATCTTTGTGGTGTTCTCTGTATTTCCTGGACTTGAATCTTGGCCTGTCTTGTTAGGTTGGGGAAGTTTTCCTGGATAATATCCTGAAGAGTATTTTCCAGCTTGGATGCATTCTCTTCGTCACATTCAGGTACACCTATCAAACGTAGATTAGGTCTTTTCACATAGTCCCATATTTCTTGTTGACTTTGTTCATTCCTTTTTACCCTGTTTTCTCTAATCTTGCCTTCTCGTTTTATTTCATTGAGTTGATCTTCGACCTCTGATATCCTTTCTTCTGCTTGGTCAATTCGGCTGTTGAAACTTGTGCATGCTTCACGAAGTTCTCGTGTTGTGTTTTTCAGCTCCATCAATTCGCTCATATTCCTCTCTAAGTTGTCCATTCTTGTTAGCATTTCGTCAAGTCTTTTTTCAAGGTTCTTAGTTTCTTTGCATTGGGTTAGAACATGTTCTTTTAGCTCACGGAAGTTTCTTATTATCCACTTTCTGAAAGCTGATTCTGTCATTTCATCACACTCATTCTCCATCCAGTCTTGTTCCCTTGCTGGTAAGGAGTTGTGATCCCTTGTAGGAGGAGAAGTGTTCTGGTTTTGGGTGTTTTCATCCTTTTTGCGCTGGTTTCTTCCCATCTTTGTGGATTTATCCACCTGTTGACTTTGTAGTTGTTGTCTTTCTGATTTTGGTAATTTTAAGTCTGCTGTGGCAGAACTCATAAACCCCCTGCTCTTCCCCCCAGGTGTTCTGTCCCAGGGAGTTACAGTTTTACGATGTTCCCCTGTGCGGTTGCTGTTTTCCCTGCCCACAAGGTGGCAGCCTAGTCACACTCAGGTTGCAGAGGCTTCGCTAAGCTGCTGTGGGCTCCACCCAGCTTCCGTGTGAACTTCTGGGTGTAGTTAGAACTGCTTCCGCTATGTTGGCCCGCCCCTGTAGTGACGGAGTCTCTGTAGTGGCGGATTGCCTTAGTAGATTGCCCTGGGAACAGCAGGGTGCCTATGGAGAACGCCCCTCCTCCACAGAGCTGGACCGTCCCGGTTTCAGTTGTGTTTCAGGTCTTCTTGCTGGGTAAGAGGGGACACCGTCTCGTCTGATCTGCCTCCGGAGCTGCTGCGTTGGCTAAAGCCGCGGCTCTGAGATTCGTGGCGCTGGCCTGGCTCCCCGTTTCAGCTCCCCTTGCTGGCTTATAGGGGACTCAGACTCTCTCACTTTGTACAGTGAGCCGTTGCCTCAGGGTGCCGGCCCAGCGGCTGCGCCGTTCAAGCCAGCGGCGCTGGCGACCCGTGTGGCTTCTCTGCGTGTGAATCTCCTGGTCTGTGGGCAGTAAAAATCAGTCTGGAAATACGGCGTCCACTCACCCTCTGTGCTTTCTCTCGGAGCTGCATTCCCGAGTTCCTCCTAAGCGGCCATCTTGGATCTCCCTCCGACTTCTTTTCCTCTGGGTAGATATACAGTAGTGGGATTGCTGGATCAAATGGTAGTTCTACTTTTAGTTCTTTAAGGAATCTCCACACTGTTTTCCATAGCAGCTGTACTAGTTTACATTACCACCAGCAGTGTAGAAGTGTTCTTTGTTCACTGCATCCATGCCAGCATCCACTGTTTTGATTTTTTGATTATGGTCATTCTTGCAGGAGTGAAGTGGAATCACACTGTGGTTTGGATTTGTATTTCCCTGATCATTAGTGATGCTGAGCATTTTTTCATATGTTTGTTGGCCATCTGTATATCTTCTTTTGAGGATTGTCTATTCATGTCCTTAGCCCACTTTTTGATGGGGTTGTTTTGTTCTTGCTGACTTGTTTGAGTTCTTTTTAGATTTTGGATATTAGTCCTTTCTCAGATATATACATTGTGAGGATTTTCTCCCACTCTGTGGATTGTCTGTTTACTCTGCTGACTATTGCTTTCACCCTGTAAAAGCTCTTTAGTTTAATTAGGTCCCAGCTGTTTATCTTTGTTTTTATTGCATTTGCTTTTGGGTTCTTGGTCATGAAATCCTTGCCTAAGCTAATGTCTAGAACGGTTTTTTCCAATGTTATCTTCTGGAAGTTTTTTTGTTGATAATTTTTAAATTACCATTTCAATCTCGCTGCTTGGTATTGGTCTGTTCAAGGTATCTAATTATTCCTGATTTAAGCTAGGAGGGTTGCATTTTTCCAGGAATTTATCCATCTTTTCTAAGTTTCCTAGTTCATGTGCATAAAGGTGTTCATAGTAGCCTTGAATGATCTTTTGGATTTCAGTGGTGTCAGCTGTAATATCTCCTGTTTCATTTCTTAGTGAGGTTATTTGGATTTCTCTCTTACTTTCTTGGTTAATTTTGCCAATGGTCTATCAATTTTATTTTTCTTTTCAAAGAACCAGCCTTTTGTTTCATTTATCTTTTGCATTTTGCGGGGGGGGGGGGTTAATTTCATTTAATTCTTTTCTGATCTTGGTTATTTCCTTTCTTCTGCTTGGTTTGGGTTTGATTTGTTCTTCTTTCTCTAGTTCCTTGAGTGACCTTAGATTGTCAGTTTGTGCTCTTTCAGTCTTTTTGATATAGGTGTTTAGGGCTATGAACTTTCCTCTTAGGACTGTCTTTGCTGTATCCCAGAGGTTTTGATAGGTTGTGTCATTATTGTCATTCAATTCGAAGAATTTTTAAATTTCCATCTCGATTTTGTTTTTGACTCAGTGCTAATTCAGGAGCAGGTTATTTAATTTCCATGTATTTGCATGGTTTTGAAGGTTTCTTTTGGAGTTGACTTCCAGTTTCAGTCTACTGTGGTCTAAGAGAGTGCTTATATAATTTTGCTTTTCTTAAATTTATTAGGCTCGTTTTATGGCTTATCATATGGTCTATCTTGGAGAAAGTTCCATGCACTGTTGAATAGAATATGTTTTCTGCAGTTGCTGGATTAAATGTTCTGTATATATCTGTTAAGTCCATTTGTTCCAGGGTATAGTTTAAATCCATTGTTTCCTTGTTAACTTTCTGTCTTGATGACCTGTCTAGTACTGTCAGTGGAGTACTGAAGTCCCCTAATATTTTTGTGTTGCTGTCCATCTCATTTCTTAGGTCTATTAATAATTGTTTTATAAATTTGAGAGCTCCAGTGTTAGATGCATATATGTTTAGGATTGTGATATTTTCCTGTTGGACAGGGCCTTTTACCATTATATAATGTCCCTCTTTGTCTCTTTTAACTGCTGTTGCTTTAACATTTGCTTTGTCTGATAAAAGAATAGCTACTCCTCTCACTTTTGATGTCTATTTGCATGAAATGCCTTTTCCCACCCATTTACTTTAAGTTTATGTGAGTCCTTATGTGCTAGGTGGGTCTCCTAAAGGCAGCAGATAATTGGTTGGTGAGTTCTTATCCATTCTGTGGTTCTGTATCTCAAGTGGAGCATTTAGGCCATTTATGTTCAACGTTAGTATTGAAATGTGAGGTACTGTTGCATTCCTCAAGCTTGTTGTTGCCTGTGTACTTTGGTATTTTTTGTTTTTTGTTTTTGCTTTTAAACTTGTATTTTTGTTTTATAGGTCCTGTGTGATTTATACTTTAAAGAGGTTCTATTTTAATGTGTTTCCAGGATTTGTTTCAAGATTTAGAGCTCCTTTTAGCAGTTCTTGTAGTGGTGGCTCAGTAATGGCAAATTCTGTCAGCATTTGTTTGTCTGAAAAAGACTGTATCTTTCCTTCCTATATGATACTTAGTTTCGCTGGATACAAAATTCTTGGCTGACAATTATTTTGATTGAGGAAGCTGAAGATAGGGCCCCAGTCCCTTCTAGCTTGCAGGGTTTCTGCTGAGAAATCTGCTATTAATCAGATAGGTTTTCCTTTAATGGTTACCTGGTGCTTCTGTCTCATAGCTCTTAAGATTCTTTCCTACCTCTTAACTTTGGATAACCTGATGACAATGTGCCTAAGCAAAGATCTTTCTGTGATAAATTTCCAGGGTGTTCTTTGTGCTTCTTGTATTTGCATGTCTAGGTCTCTCACAAGGCCAGGGAAGTTTTCCTTGATTATTTCCCCAAATATGTTTTCCAAGCTTTTAGAATTCTTTTCTTCCTCAGGAACACTGATTATTCTGTGGCTGCTGTGGGGAATGAAAGTGAGATTCCCAGGTCACTGGAGTTGTGTACTAGGAGGGTTATGGATGCCTCTGCTGAGTCATGCGTGTTGTTAGGGAATTGGGGGAATGCTGGCAGTCACAGGCCTCACCCAGCTCTCATGTAAATTGAAGGGTAGGCTTTACTCCCATCCTGCCCCTCACAACAGCCCCAGACCATTTCCAGGTGGAGATTTATACAGGCTTGAAAACCTGTCCCAGGCTATCTGGTTCCCAGTTGTGGAAAAAAAGAGCTTGGTTCTTCCCTCACTTGTGGAGTCTGCACCCTGGATTTGTGCCTTCCCCCAGGTTCTGGCCAGGAGGCTTCTCACCCTCTTCAAATTGCTACAAAGTTCATCTAGAGATTTCCTTCTCCTTGTGTAGTTTTACTCCCTGCTCCTCTCCTGTTGAATCCCTGTAGTGCCAGGCAGGAATGGCCTGCTAGGGGAGCCAGCAAGCTCCCAGGGCCTTTCTGCTGCTCCCTCTATCCTTGTACTTTGCTCGGCTCTCCAAATTGACTCGGCTTCAGGTAAAGTCGGAAACTTCTCCCACAAGTTGACCTTCAGTTTCTCCAGTGGTGATGTGCGTTTGGGAGGGGAGGGTCTTTATTTCCCACTTCTGCAGTTGGGGCACTCACAATTTCAGGGCTGTCTCCTGGGTCCTGCAGGAGCAGTCCGCTTCCTTTGGAGGGTTTGTGAGTCCTCTCAGGATTGCTGGTTTGTTCTTGCAGTCGATCTAGAAAATCATTATTTAAAAATTCTGCACTTTTAAAACATAGTATGTAATGTAATTTTATACCCTCACAACAAAGTTATAAATCCATTCTGCTTGTTTTCTAATTCATTCAATTAACATAAGAAAATAAACTATAACTTCCCTCCAATGACTTAATTTGGGGCCGTTTCAACTTGATCTGTACTTTAGAGCTGGTTTCCACTCAAGAATATTCTTGACTATTGAATGATAGCAGATTAAAAAAATCTTAAGAAATTTATTTTCTAAAGGAAGAAAATAGAACCTAATGTGTTTAGAGATTTTGTTATTCATCTGACAATATGCTGTATATTTATCCATAAACTTTTAATCCTGAAAATTATTCTGTAAAACATTTGTCATATTCTCAATTATAAAGATGAGAAAATAGTTTCAAAAAAAGAATTTTCAGTGTCACAGTTTATATATAGCCAGATTAAAGTCCAAGGCTGACAGTTGACTCCAAAGCTATGAGCCCACATCCTTTTCAATACAGACTGCTAGCAAAATACAAGTTGTAATGACATGTGACATGGATATTTTGCTTTCTAGGAAAATGTATGTAACACATATATGTTATTTTTAAAGATTTTGTTGTGAAGTATATTAAACAGTAGGGACATAAAATATAAATATGAAGCTTTATAAAGTATCATAAAGCAAACATTCATTTAAACACCACTGATGACCTATGCCTAGGAATAAAATATTGCCAGCACCCTTGAAGCTCCCCACCCCACCACACTCTTTCCAAATACCATCCTCTTCTTTCTCCCATAAGATTACTACTATCTTTACTCTAACATGACAGTCCAGACTTTTTTGTAATGGTAAAATATGCATAAACTGTACCATTTAACCATTTTAAACTGTATGGTTCAGTGGCATTAAGTATATTCACATTGTTGTGTAATTATTACCACCAACCATCTTCAGAATTTTTTATCTTTTTAAACTGAAACTGTACTCATTACCAATAACTCCCCATTCCCCTCTTCTCCCAGCCCCTAGCAACAACCATGCTACTTTATGTTGCTATAAATTTGACCACTCTAGGTACCCCATATAAGTGGAATCATACAATATTAATCCTTCTGTGACTGGCATATTTCTTTCAGCGTGATGTCTTCAAAGTACATCCATGTTGTAGCACCTGCCAGGGTTTCCTTCCTTTTAAAGGCCAAATAATATTGCATCTTATGTGTGTACCATATTTGTTTATCTAGTTATCTATCTATGTACCACATGTACAACTTGGGTTGCTTCTACCTTTGGTCTATTTTGAAGAATGTTGTCATGAACATGGATGTACTAATAGCTGTTTTAGTCCCTGCTCTCAGTCATATATTTTGGGGTATACCTAGAAACAGAATTGCTGGATCATATGCTTAATTTTTTGAGGAACTACCATATGTTTTCTATAGCAGCTATACTATTTTACATTATCATTAGCAGTGCACAAGTGTTCTAATTTCTCCTCATCTTTGCCAATAATTGTTTTTTGTTTTCATTGTAGATTTGTTCTTTTTGAAAACTTTACATACATGAAATAATGCATATTTTCTTCTAATTCTGGCTTTTTTTTTTTTTGGTTCAGTTCATGAGATTCATACATGAAGTTGAATGTAGCTGAAGCTGTACAGTTTTATTGTGATATAGTATTACATGTATGACATCAATTTATTACTCACTCCACTGTTGATGAACATTTGGATTGTTCTGGTTCTTGGTTATTATGAATAATGCTGCTGGGAACATTCATATACATGAACCTTGGTATATGTGTGAGTGATTTGTTTTTCATATACCTAGAAGTAGAATTGCTGGATCATAGGGTAGGCATATGTTCAACATTAGATTGTGCCAAGCTATTTTCCAAAGTTGTTGTACTAGTTTACATTTCCTCCAGAAGTTGGTAGAGTTCTCACTGCATCATATCTTTCCTAGTGCAAATGTGGTTTTTGCCATTCTGATAATTACTGATGATGTTGAACATTTTTGTTTTTACATATTTATTGAGCATTTGGATAGTCTCTTTCATAAAATGTCATTAAGCCTCCTGCCTACTTTTTTATTGATTCTTTTGTCTTTATTGATTTGCATGAAGAAAATTGATAAAACGGATGGATATATACATAGACAGAGGGATACAAACTTTTTGTTGCAAATGTCTTCTATTCCTTGGGTTGCCTTTTCACTTTCTTAATGATGTCTTTGGTAAATAGAAGTTTTTAATGTCAATGTAGTAAAGATTTATAAAACAACTTTCCTTTATGGATGATGGTTCTTTTGCCCCTTTAAATAAACCTTTCCCTGCCCCAAAGTCATGAAGATATTTTAAATTAGCTGTCAATATATTTTTAAAAAGGTGGAAGTCTGCTGAGAATTTCATTGAATTTACATTAAATGTATAGATGAATTTGTAGATAACTGATATCTTCAGAAGATATCAATTGATCTTGGCTTGATCTTCCAAACTATGAACATCATATATTCCTCCATGGGTCTTTAATTTTTCTTTCTTTATTTCTTTTCTTTTCTTTTTCTTTCTTCCTTTTTTTTTGAGACAAAGTCTTGCTCTGTTGCCCAGGCTGGAGTGCAGTGGCACAATCTTGGCTCACTGCAACCTCTACCTCCTGGGTTCAAGCAATTCTCTGCCTCAGCCTCCTGAGTAGCTGGAATTATAGGCACTCACCACCAAACCCAGCTATTTTTGTATTTTTAGTAGAGACAGAGTTTCACCATCTTGGCCAGGCTGGTCTTGAACTCCTGACCTCATGATCCACCCGCCTTGGCCTCCCAAAGTACTGGGATTACAGGTGTGAGCCACTGTGCCTGGCCTGGGTCTTTAATTTTTCTTACTGTCCTCTTTTTTTCTGCACAGGTATCTTGTCCATCTTACATTAGAATTTATTTTTAAGTATTTGATATACTCAATGCTATTACAAATATTATATATTTATAAGCTTTTGTTTTCTCTTTGTTGGTATACAGAAATGAAAAGATTGTTGATAATGAGTCTTTGATCAACTCATGTATTCTAATAATTTACTAGAACATTTCTTGACATCTACTCAAATCATATAATTGAAAATAATATCCTAATTTATTCATTTTTCATCATTAGAGCATTTTTAATATGATTTTTTTCTTATCTTAAGACCTTTAATACAGTATTGAATTGACATGGTGGTCATAATAAGCATCCTTCTGTCATCCTAATCTCAAAGAAGAAAGGCTACTTGAGATTCTTCCTAAATTTCTTTTTTCTTTTTTTTTTTCGAGATGGAGTTTCACTTTTGTTGCCCAGGCTGGAGTGTAGTGGCGCGATCTTGGCTCACTGCAACCCCTGCCTCCTGGGTTCAAGTGATTCTCCTGCCTCAGCCTCCTGAGTAGCCAGGCATGTGCCACCACGCCCAGCTAATTTTTTTGTATTTTTAGTAGAGATGGGGTTTCTCCATGTTGGTCAGGCTGGTCTCGAACTCCCAACCTCAGGTGATTTGCCCGCCTCAGCCTCCCAAGGTGCTGGGATTACAGGTGTAAACCACTGCGCCTGGCCTTACAAATTTCTATAAATGATGAAACATCAGGGTAAACTTTTGGACAATTTTTGTTTTAGAACTTCAACTTGTTAACAATTATGTGGCATATGGAGAGATTAAATTTTTTCTTTCTTTTTTTTTTTAATAAAAAATAATGGATGGGTATGCGGCTGGCCTGCTAGAGAGACTGCATTTTATCTAAAACAACCCTTCATTCTTACTTATCAAAGCCTCTTTGTTACTGACTTTTCTAAATATCAAAATCGTTAAAATTGAATCCTCTGAATTTTAGACATCTCTGATATTTTGATACTGACTTCCAAATTTACATATGTGACATTATTCCTTTCATTTTACAACAACTGTTTAAAAATGTGGTTTGGTGTGTATTCTGTAGTAACTTCACAAATTCTTGTTAACTAATTTAACAGTATGCTATTTGGAGAAAAAGATACATCTGACTGTTTTAATATACTTTACTAGCTATATCTCTATCACTAAAAAATAGTGAGACAATTTTGTTGTAAATCCGTCAGATTGTTCTTAATCTGAGATGAGGAGAGTCTTTATTTCCCTTAGTATGGAATACATATTTTTGATCACTCAAATACCCCATTATTCCAGATTATTGAAATAAATAATTACAACTGTCATTTTGGTTTAATGTGATAGTGAAAATAACTTTGAGATAAATTTCCCTTGTTTTTTTATTTCACTAGATTAAAGAGCAATCAGTGTACTTTTTATTGACCTCTCTTCACCTCCCTTAAGACGTTTCTGTCTGAAATAGTATTTGGAAAAGGATAGACATAAAGATAGCTGCATGAAAATGCTAACACATCTTCAGTTTCACTCTTTCATTAATGGCCATACTCTTCCTTTTGCCTTTACCTATGGACTCAGCCCTCCATCCTACCCTGAATCCTCATTGCTGTGACTGATTCAGATTTGTTGAGATCAGCTAGGTGTCCTCCATGATAATGATGATGATGAATGATGATAAAAGAGGTAGTAGTGATGATGATGCTGGGGTAGCTAATTTGCAGAAACTTTGAATAGATGTGCCATCCCAATATAAAGTAGAAAGTGTGATGGTTTTGTTAGGCATCCAATTTTATTATATGGAGGATTTCAGCAAGTTCTTATATGGGAATTTTAAACAAAGTTCTCTGTTTAATACTAAGAAATGTGGAACTTCACATATTTTTAGACTCTGTTTACATAGTATATTAGAAGAAACATTTTTCAGATTTTTTTCTATAAACTTACTGTTTAATGATTAAAGTAATATCTGTTTTATTACACAGATATTATTTTATGCTTGAAACTTTTACTTTTTGAAGCTGAATATTATTAACAGACTTTCCTTCACCAACACGAAGAAACATCTTTGGGAGACAGAATACCACACTAAAATTATCAGGAGACCCATCAGTGGATTTATGCTTAGAAAGAATGGAAGTTAAATATGTAGGTCTAGGAAGACCATGTTTTTTCTCCTACTGAATTAATACATCTCAAGCCTCTCCCCAGCACTAGGTTATGCATTGTTTGGGTGAATAATAGCATGATTTTAATTTTGCAAGCTACAAAATTTTATTACATTTTACTTTTTTCCCACTACAACCTGACTCCCGTAAGGAACTTAACTGATGTTTATGCCTGATACTCCAAGTTAGACAGGTATAGCTTGCTGTGCTTTTTAAAGAGTAGCTAACATATGTATCATGTAACATACATATCATGAGCTTTTTCACATAATGTCAGACTAATTAAAGTATTATATCCCACTGCAACAGGATCACATTAGTCTTAGTAACTTAATCATTCAGACTTAGTCTATTGTCTTACACCATGAACTTAAAATGATATAAATATACTTAGATGTGCTGAATTGTGAAAAATATAAAATATGTATAAATATGAACATTTTAAAATGTGAACCATAATTTGTTTTCAATCATTTTGTATAAATAACTCAGGTAGCATAACCATTAAAGTACAGTTCTTCCTCTGTTCCCTTGGATTCTGTATCCAAAGATTCAATTAACCTCAGATTGAAAATATTCCTTCTCCAAAAATGGATAGTTTGTGTCTGTACTAAACATGTACAGATTTTTTTTATGTCATTATTCCCTACAATACAGCGTAAGAACTATTTTCATAGCATTTACATTGTTTTAGGTATTATAAGAACTCTAGAGATGATTTAAAGTATATGGGAGCATGTGTGTAGATTATATGCAAATACTACACCATTTTATATCAAAGACCTGAGCATCTGTGCATTTTAGTATCCAAAAGGATCCTGGCACCAATCCCCCATGGATATCAAAAGACAACTATATAGGTTAAGAACATACCATATGTTAATCAAACATTTTATTTATAATATCAAGGAAAATATGAATAGTATTTTTCTTTTTCTTTTTTTTTTTGAGACAGCATCTCACTCTGTCACCCAGGCTGGAGTGCAGTGGTGTGATCTCAGCTCACTGCAACCTCTGCCTCCCAGATTCAAGTCATTCTCTTGTCTCAGCCTCCTGAGTAGCTGAGATTGCAGGCGTGTGCCACCACGCCCAGCTAATTTTTGTATTTTTAGTAGAGACGAGGTTTCACTATGTTGGTCAGGCTGATCTCGAACTCCTGACCTCAAGTGATCTGCCTGCCTTGGCCTCCCAAAGTGCTGGGATTACAGGTGTGAATGAATAGTATTTTTTCAGTGCACCTGGGAAAACTACTAGACATTCATAAAAATGAATTCTTTTAAGAGGACTGCTTTATTTTACATATAATTGAAGAAAGTAAGATTGGTAATTTCAGAGTTCACTGATGAAAATGGGGATGTATTTTAGATTGCTTTTTAAGTTTATAAGATAGCTTTTGTAATTTTAAATAAATAGTTGGCCTATTTTTTTTAAAGAACAGGACAAGTCTTGTGCTACCAAATTGGACTACCATGCTAAATGAGATTCAATACATGTCCTAATTTTATAAGGTTTGTGTTTGGACACAAAAAATGTGGGCCAAACTGACTGAGTTGATGTATAATTATAAGTCTACATGAAAAATGCAATTACAAGTAGTTCCACGGAATTGGAAACTGTGCTTTCTCACATTGTCTCCCAAGTGCCTGGTGAGACATCAGGCTCGGTGGTGGTGGAGAAATATGTGTTGAATGAATGTATGAGAGGAAGCATTTAGAATAAAAATGCATTGATGCTACAGGAAATAAGACAGAAGATATTCAATACGGTTCACCACTGAGTTCTAAAAAACAATGTTTTTCTACTTTGATTTTTAAAAGAACCACAACCCCAAGGCAATGAGAAAAAGCTTCTGTAAATCGGCCACTAAAGTCTTATTAAATCACAGATACCAAGATGTAAAAAATCTAATTTTTAGCAACTCATCATAGTAAAACTCATCTGGGGAGAAAATATTCATATAAATTAAAGTGCTTTATTTATAAGAGGCACAATTAAGATGCTCAGTCATTTTTAGTGATTAGTACACTACCCCCTGGTTAATAGAATTCTCTAGCTTTCCCCAGCAGATGAGGGTGAGCTACTGCATTTAGAAGAAAATGGTACCTGTCTACATCTACAAACAGCTTATTTTGTAGAGTGATATAAAACAAGTTCAATTTTGGAATGTAAAAAAGCATTATTAATATTTTTAAGGAAGAAGAAAGAAATACATTAAAATGATTACAAATATATATTAAATTGTATGGGTTTATTTTTTATATATAAGGTAAATGTGGCGATTTGAATAGTATTTAGTAATCTGTTAAAAATTAATGGGCTATTATAGTCTTTTATTATAATAGAGAAAAGGACTTTTCTATTTCATAGTTTTTCAGGTAATAAATCTATTGAATGTTTAAATGTGTATATACACATATATAACCACTCATTGCTTATTGATGAGGATGTGTTCTGAGAAATGTGTAATTAGGCAATCTTGTGCTAACAGCATAGTGCATATCTATAAACCTAGATGGTATATTCCTATTATACATCTAGGCTACATGGTATAGCCTATTGCTCCTAGGCTACAAACCTGTACAGCATGTGACTGTACTGGAATGCTGTAGGCAATTGTAACAATGTAGTATTTGTGTATCCAAACATAACTAAACATAGAAAAAACACAGTAAAAATATGTTATAATCTTATAAGACTAATGTCTTCTATGTAGTTCATTATTGACTGAAATACAATTATGTGGCACATGTGGCACTATATATATATATGTATAAAAAACACAAATACACACACATAAAGTAAATGAATAGAAGAAAGTAGAGCCTGACATTTTATCCTATAACCTAGGCAAAGTCAAAACAACTACATTTAAAATAGGAATTTTTTTTTTTTTTTTTTTTGAGACGGAGTTTCGCTCTTGTTACCTAGGCTGGAGTGCAATGGCGCGATCTCGGCTCACCGCAACCTCCGCCTCCTGGGTTCAGGCAATTCTCCTGCCTCAGCCTCCTGAGTAGCTGGGATTACAGGCACACGCCACCATGCCCAGCTAATTTTTTGTATTTTTAGTAGAGACGGGGTTTCACCATGTTGACCAGGATGGTCTCGATCTCTTGACCCAGTGATTCACCCGCCTCGGCCTCCCAAAGTGCTGGGATTACAGGCTTGAGCCACCGCGCCCGGCCTAAAATAGGAATTTTTTTTTTTACCACATAATTAACATTTAGCTATCTATCCTGACTCAAAGAGATATAGTCATAAAAAGTCCAAAATACTGTAGCATATATACTGCATAAAAAATACGGTTAGATTTTCTTATTATAACATTAAATATAACTCCTCAATTCAATTTAAGTTTCAGTGGTTCCCAACTTAATGAAGAGAATTATCATTCATATAGTTGAATAAAGCCAGGAACCTGGGTGTTGTACTGAACCAGTCTTTCATTCATGCTCCCCATTTCCAATCCATCATATATCCATTCATTTCTATATCTATATCTCCAACCATTCCACTTTTGGTTTTATTTTCACCACCTTAGTCTAAGGTACCATCATCTCCTATGCAGATACTTCAGGAGCTCCTACTGGTCTCTGCCTCCTAACCAGTCTCTGCAAGAACAAATCTGATTATGTTATTCTTTCGCTTTAAAAGTCTTCAAAAGCACTTAGAATGAAATCCCAACCTGAAACCTGGCCTACAACTTCTACATGAGCTGCCCTGCCTGTAGCTCCAGTCTCATTTTATTCCTCACTTTAGGTAACTTCTTATGCCCCAGACTGTCATGGCCTTCCTTCAGTTCTGGAAATACTCTATTCTCTTTCTCAGGTTGGTGCCTGTGTATGTCCCTGGTCTCTGGATTATTCCTCAAATACACCAACCCTCTTCATTAAGTTCTGATCAATTTTAATAATAATTCAATGCTAAATTATAATCTATATAGTAAAGAGAAAAATGGGCTCACCTCCAGATTTAATCAATAATTATAAATTATAGAACTAACTTGATAAGCTCTTTAAAAAGTGTCAAAGAACAATGAATGTAAACAATAGAGAAAGGATAATATTCATTTATTAATGAAGAATTAATGTAGGATTTATGAGTGGTAGGGGCAGAACAAGGGAAGAATGAGACATGTTTATTTTAATAAAACTGAAAGCTAAAGAAAGATCTGAACAAATTAAAAAATTCACACAGTTTCAAGCAAGAATCATGAGATTAGATCCATATCAACACCTTTAATTTTTAAAACAACTTTACTGAGGTATGATTTGTATACCATAAAACTTAGCTATGTGAATATACAACTTCATGATTTTTTTCTAAATTTATAGTTTCCATCACCCCAAAATATTTCTTTATACAAATTTTCAGTCAATCCCTGTTCTCACCCTCAGCCCTAAAGAACCACAGATCTGCTCTAGACATTTCATATATATAGAATCATGATATATATACTATATTTGCACTCTACAGTAATGTTTTTGAGGTACATGTATCAAGTTAAGTAGTTTGTTTCCTGTTGTTGCTGAATAGTATGGAATCTTTTAAATGTATTGATACTTAATAGGCTAGGATATGGTCTATACTGGAGAATGTTCCATGTGTGCTTGAAAATAATGTGTATTCTACTGTCATTGGGTGCTCACTTCTATAAAGAATGATTCGTTCAAGCTAGTTGATAGCATTTTTCAGGTATTCTGTACTTGCTGATTTTCTATCTTGTTCTATAAATTACGGAGAATGGGGTATCTCAGTCTCCAGTGATTATTTTTCTTTTCACTTATGTCAATTTTTGCTTCTAGGGTCCCGTTTTGTGTTCTAGGGCCCTGCTTTTAAGAACATAGACATTTATAATTTTTATATCTTCATGAAGAATGTAATCTTTTTTTTTTTTTTTTTTTTTTGAGACAAAATCTCTCGCTCTGTCGCCCAGGCTGGGGTGCAATGGTGCAATCTCGGCTCACTGCAACCTCTGCCTCCCAGGTTCAAGTGATTCTCCTGCCTCAGCCTCCCGAGTAGCTGGGACTACAGGTGCCTGCCACCATGCCTGGCTAATTTTTGTATTTTTAATAGAGATGAGGTTTCACCATATTGGCCAGGCCTGGTAATATTTCTTATGTTTAAATCACCTGTCTTATAATTGTATATGCACTCCAGCTCTCTTATACTTTCTGAGTGCATGGCATATTTTTTTCTATCCTTTTGCTTCCAACCTATTTGTGTTTTTGAAATTGAGTATGTCTCATGTGGATAGCATATAGTTAGTTCTTGCTGTTATCATTGTTTGGCCAGTCTGATAATATATTCCTTTTGTTTGGAATGTTTGGTCAATTCACAATCATTGTAATCGTTTCTATGGTTAGATTTACATCTTCCATTTTTATATCTTCTATATATCTTACATACTTTTTGTTTCTTTATTCTACTGTTACTGTCTTCTCTTATATTAGATTTTTTTTATAACATTAAACATAATTCCTCAATACAATTTTTATCATTTGTGAGGGTTTTTTTTAGTGGTTACTCCAGATTTTAAAATATACATCTTATTACAATTTACTTCAGATAAATACTAGCTTAATTTTGGTAAAATATACAAACTTTGGCCCTGTATTGCTCCATTCTCCTCCTTCTTTTTTGTGCTATCATTGCCATATATATTAATTCTACATATGTTTTAAACACAGTGATACAGTTATAATCATTGCTTTATGCAATCTTCATTTTTTAAACCAGTTGAGAAAATAATTAAAATATATTTATTCAGCCTTTTATGTTTTCCCACATATTTACCTTTTCTAGTGCTCTTTACTTCTCCTTGTGGATTCTAGTTACTGGTATCTCAGAAGCCAAAACAATAAAGGGGAAATAAAGGAAAAGGAAGGAAAATGATTTTCTTTCAAGCTGAAAGAATTCTTTTAGTATTACCTATAAGGCAGATGTGCTAGCAACCAGTTATCTTTGTTTATCTAGAAATGGCTTCATTTTGTATTGATTTTTGAAGGATAGTTTGGCTGTATATAGAATTCCTGGTTGACAGTTTTCTTCTTTTAGCACTTTAAATATGTCATTCCATTTCCTTTTGGCCTCTACTGTTTCTGATGTGAAGACAGTCATAATCATATTACTGTTTCCTTGTGCTTAAAGAGTCATTTTTTTTCTTTTGCTTTGAAAAGTTTCTCTTTGGCTTTCAACAGTTTTACTGTGATGTGCCTAGGTATAGATCTTTCAATGAAAGAGATTTCATCAAATCTGAAATGTATTTGGCTATTATTTCTCCAAACATTTTAATGATATTCCCTCTCTCTTGTCTCCTTCTAGGACTCTTATTACATTGTCTTGCTGTTGTTTCCGACATCTCTGAGGCTCATCCATTTTTATTCACTCTTTTCTCCCTGTGCTCTTCAGATTGGGTAATTTCTATGGAATTATCTTTTAAGTTCACTGATGGATTTATTCCACGGTCACAGATCTGTTCTTGAGCTCCTCTTATAAATTATTTGTTGTATTTTTGAGCTCCAGAATTTCTATTGAATTTTTTTTTAGCTTCTATCTCCTTATCTAAATTCTCTGTTTGTTTAATCACTGTCTTCATACTTTCCTTTAAATACTTAACTATGATTTCCCTTGGTTCTCTGACCAAATTTATAATTGTTTACAGTTTTTATCTGCTAGATTCACATCTGGTTTCACTCAAAAACTACTGACAACTTTTTTTCTTAACTATAGGTCATATATTTCCTGTTTCTTCATATGTTTTGCATTTTTAATTGAAAACACAATACTTTACAAAATATCCTGTAGTACCTCTAGATTCCTCTCTCTGAGAACTATTCTTGTTGCTATTTTGTTTCTCATTTTTATTTATTTATTCATTTAAAAACTTCCCTGGACTAAATCTGTGAAATCTGTCTCCTCCACAGTATGTGGGTACTTATGCCTGTGTTCAGTTTTTATGGTTGTCTTTATTCTTGCTTTAATTTTTAAGCCTGGCTTATTAGGGTCACCCTTGGCAATACATTTAACTTTATACATTAAGGAAACACACACACACACACACACAAATGCAGGGCTAGAAAGACACATAGACACACACATACACAAATAGTACAGTCTTAGACTTCTGTGAAACGCTAAGTACCATAATATAGCAATGCTTTCAGATATCAATCTCTTCAGAGTTTTGAGGGGAAATGTAATTTTCTAAAAATTTTATATTTTATGTTCCAAGACAACTTGTATTTTATATATATAAACAGAAAGACTATCTCCATTGTTTCAGGAATCACTATATATGTCTTTTGTAATTTTTTCCTGAGAAATTTGTTAAATATTTACCCTAATGAATTACAAGAGTAGTCAAAAATTAAACAATAGAAATGTCATAGCATCAAAAACTAGTAACAGCATTAAAACTCACAAATATATAAACTAAATAAATAACCTCAGAAATTGTAGTCATGAAATGTAAAAGTGAAAACTGTTCTTAAAAAATAATTAAGTGGTTAAAAGCTGCATTTAAAAGCTACAGATTAAAATAATATTAGTAAGTGGTGTCATGACTAATAAAAGTGCATTAAATTCCCCATCCTGTACAAGAAAATGAGAAGGCATTATTTTGTATTTGAAGTTAATAATTACAGAAAGAAAGATTTAAGCATTTGAGATATTTAAATGAAACCATTAATAAAATTTAAAATTTGTTTTATTTCAGTTGCCTTACTGCAGAAGGTAAATAAAATGTTTTTAAAGTGTAAGAAGTTAATGTAGATGTGATTCCCCATTGTATGAAAAAAAGGGAATGGCAGGGACTATCGGGATCTAAAAAGTATGTATTACTTATGAAGCTATTTTAATCTACACATTTTAAAGCATTGTACTAGCCAAATCAAGTACATTATGGGCCATGATGCATCTAGTTTGCCATCCCAGAAGCCAGGAAATAAAGGGGCAAAAAAAGAAAAGGAAGGAAAAAAATAAAACTTAAGAGACAGGTGCAAACCTACTTTGACTAGGATTAAACTTTGAAATTCACCTATACGATATTTGCAAGAGACATATCTAACACGAAGTCACTAAAAAAGTTTCTGAAACAAAAGTTGAATGTCCGTAACCTCATAAAAAGAAGTATGGGTACTAAATCTAGTAGAGACAAAAAGGAGAATTAATAAAAATAGGATGACAGCAGATGTGGAGATTTAAAAATTGGAAGTTATAGCTGTGTGCATTGGTTCATGCCTGTAATCCCAGCACTTCGGGAGGCCAGGGCAGGTAGATCACCTGAGGTCAGGGGTTCAGGACCAGCCTGGCCAACATGGTGAAACCTCGTCTCTACTAAAAATACAAAAATTAGCCAGGTGTTGTGGCACATGCCTGTAGTTCAAGGAGAATTGCTTGAATCCAGGAGGCGAAGGTTGCAGTGAACTGAGATCTCACCACTGCACTCTAGCCTGGGTGACAGAGCAACAGAGTGAGACTCTGGCTCAAAATAAAATAAAATATATTTTTAAAAAGTTAGAAATTATATTCACTTTCTAACACATTTGAATGCTTTGATATATTAGACATCTTTCCAGTAAAAAGTCACCAAAATTTACAAAAAATCTACGAACATGAAAAGAACATCACTTAAGCAATTGAAAATATTAAATGTTAACCTCTATCATACAACTGAACCTAGGTGATTTTTATGGGTTAGTTGTAAACCTCCAAGGAATAATAAGTCTTAATAGAGAAAGAAATCTACCGAATGATTTTTTTTTTTTTTTTGAGACTGAGTCTCACTCTGTCACTTAGGCCGGGGTACAATGGTGCCATCTCGGTTCACTGCAACCTCTGCCTCCCAGGTTCAAGAGATTCTCCTGCCTCAGCCACCCAAAGAGCTTGGACTACAGGTGCTGCCATGATGCCTGTCTAACTTTTGCATTTTTAGTAAAGACGGGGTTTCATCATGTTGGCTAGGCTGGTCTTAAAATCCTCACCTCAGGTGATCCACCCACCTCAGCCTCCCTAAGTGCTGGGATTACAGGTGTGAGCCACTGTGCCCTGCTGAGCAATGATTTTATTTTTTTATTTTATTTTTTTTTATTTTTTTGAGACGGAGTTTTGCTCTTGTTACCCAGGCTGGATTGCAATGGCGCGATCTCGGCTCACCGCAACCTCCGCCTCCTGGGTTCAGGCAATTCTCCTGCCTCAGCCTCCTGAGTAGCTGGGATTACAGGCACACGCCACCATGCCCAGCTAATTTTTTGTAGTTTTAGTAGAGACAGGGTTTCACCATGTTGACCAGGATGATCTCGATCTCTTGACCTCGTGATCTACCTGCCTTGGCCTCCCAAAGTGCTAGGATTACAAGTGTGAGCCACCGTGCCTAGCCCGCAATGATTTTATTAAACCAATGTAACCTTGACACTAAATCCTAATGAATATAACCCTTCAGAAAACTGTAGAAAATTATAAATGAGAATATACTAAGCAAAATATGAGCAAATCAAATTTAGTAGAACACTAAGGAACAATGAAATGCAATTAACTTAGCTTTATCCTAGGAAGTTAATGATTATTTAAAATATTACGGCAATATGTCAGGGTAAAATTTAAAAGCTGTGCGATAATTTTAGTAAGTGATAATAAGGCGTTCAATAATATTAACATAATTCCTGATAAAAATTGTTAGTTGAGAGAGATCCAAGATGGTTGATTACTAGCAGCTCAGGATTGTAGCTCCCAGTGAAAGCACAGAAAACAAGAGGACACCACACTTTCAGATGAATTTTTGTTGCTCACAGACCAGGAGATCCCCCGCAGAGGAGCCCCATGGGTTGCCAGCATGACTCTTGTGGTCGGCGCGGCGGTTTTGCTGGCGCCCCAGCACGGTGGTTCCCAGTGCAGAGTAAAAGGGACTGGGTCCCCTTTTGGTCAACGTTTGGAACTCTGGGAAGGCAGAGTTGCCTATTCAGCTGATTGAAAAAGGGACTCAAGATAGAAGCCAGACCGGAGATTCCCAGGCAGAAAAGCACCATGAATCTTAACACTGCTGTTTTAGCCGGCATAGTGGGTTGCTCAGATTCCGGCGCTGGGAATCAACAAGTTGGACGTCCACTCAGAGACCTAATTTGAAAGTCAGTAATTACAAAGACAACAGGTGGATAAACTTACAATGATGGGAAGAAACCAGTGTAAAAAGGCTGAGAATACCCAAAATCAGAATGCCTCTCCCTCTACCGGGGATCACAGTTCCTCATCAACAAGGGAACAAGGCCTGATGGAGAACGAGTGCATTCCATTAACAGAATTAGGCTTCAGAATGTGGATAATAAGAAACTTCTGTGAGTTAAAAGAACATGTTCTAGCCCAATCTAAAGAAACTAAGAATGTTGAAAAAAGGTTTGATGAAATCCTAATGAGAATAGACAATTTAGAGAGGAATATAAGTGAATTAATGGAACTGTAGAATACAATGCAAAAATTCCATGAAGTATGCACAGGTTTTAACAGTCGATCTGATTAAGCAGAAGAAAGGATATCAGAGGTCTAAGACCAACTTAATGAAATGAAACGAGAAGACAAGATTAGAGAAGAAAGAGTAAAAAGGAAAGAGCAAAGTCTCCAAGAAATATGGGACTATGTGAAAAGACCTAATTTATGTTTGATAGGTGTACCTGAATGTCATGAAGAGAATGAATCCAAGCTGGAAAATATTCTTCAGGATATTATTCAGGAAAATTTTCCTAACCTAGTTAGGCAGGACAATACTCAATTCCAGCTAATACAGAGAACACCACAAAGATATGCCTCAAGTAAAGCAACCCCAAGACACATGATCGTTAGATTCACCAGTGTTGAAATAAAGGAGAAAATTCTAAGGGCAGCTAGAGAGAAAGGTCAGGTTACCCATAAAGGGAAGCCTATCAGACTCATAGCAGATCTCTCAGCAGAAACCCTACAAACTAGAAGAGAGCGGGGGTCAATATTCAATATGCTCAAAGAAAAGAATTTTCAACCCAGAATCTCATATCCAGCCAAACTAAGCTTCATAAATGAAGGAAAAATAAAATTTTTCACGAACAAGCAAGTACTCAGAGATTTCATCACCACTGGGCCTGCTTTACAAGAGCTTCTGAAAGAAGCACTATACACAGAAAGGAACAACCAGTATCAGTCATCCCAAAAACTTACCAAAAGGTAAAGAGTATCTCCATAATGAAGAATCTATATCAACTAATGGGAAAAATAGCCAGCTAGCATTAAACGACAATATTAAACTCACAAATATCAATATTAATCCTAAATTTAAATGGATTAAATGCCCCAATCAAAGACACAGACAGAGAAATTGAATAAAAAGTCAAAACCCGTCGGTACACTGTATCCAGATCCATCTCATAAGCAAGGACACACTAAGACTCAAAACAAAGGGTTGGTGGAAGACTTACCAATCAAATGGAGGGCAAACAAAACAAAACAAAACAAAACAAAAAACAGGAGTTGTAACTTTCGTCTCTGACAAAATAGACTTTAATAGTAACAAAGACTAAAAGAAACCAAGGACATTACATAATGGTAAAAAGATCAATGCAACAACAGGAGTCAATGATCATAAATATATATGCACCCAATATAGGAACACCCAGATATGTAAGACAAGTTCTTAATGACTTATAAAGAGACTTGGACTCCCGCACAATAATAGCGGGAGACTTTGACACCACATTGTTAATATTCGATGTATCAACAAGATAGAAAATTAACAGGGACATCTATGATTTGAACTCAGACCTGGAACAAGTAAACTCAGTGAATATTTATAGAATTCTTCACCCCAGGTCCACGGAACATACATTTTTCTCAGTATCACATTACACCTATTTTGAAAGTGACCACATAATTGGAAGTAAATCAGTCTTCAGCATTTGCATAGCATTTCACAGACTTAAATAAAATATTGGTTGGCTGTTTGTTATTTTCTTCCCTTATTCCTTCCTGTCTCCGCTGTTAAGCACAATTATTGGCATAAAAGAGGTTTTTAATACCTATTTTTAGATTGCATTCCAGCCTGGGCAATAGAGCAAGACTCCTGTTCTCTCTCCCCCTTTCTCTTTCTCTTTCTTTAAAAAAAAAAAAAAAATTGTTAGTTAACTAAAACTGAGATGGATATTCTTTTAACTTAATCTAAACCTAATAGTTTTCATGATAATCAATACAATAAGACTCATTAAAATGGGATTAGGATAAATGCTTGACATAATCAGTTATTACTTAATATTATTATTTGGGTTTTAACTGTTATGCCAAGAAAGGAAATATGTGTAAGTAGTATAATTTGGAGAGAAAATGATATACTATGATAATTATTTTCAATATGACATTTTTACTTATAAAATTAATGTGAGAAACTGTTAAAATTAATGAGAGATCAGTTATAAAGGCACTTTAAAAATAATTGTACAAAATTGATATTTTCTCCATATGGTGGCAATACACTGAAAATATGAGAAGTAACAGTAACATCACTAATCCAAGATCACTTGGTATGCTCTATGAGAAATATACATAATCTATTTAAGAAAAATGTAAGATTGGACTCAAACAAAGGATAATAAATGAAGACATGTAGCATGTTCCAAAGTAGGAAAATTGAATATCATAAAGATGTTATTTTTCCAAACTTAATTTCTAGTTTTACTGCAATTTCTATCCAAACCCCTACTGAATTTTGGGGGACAGTGAAGTGAGAAACTTGATGACTGATTCTAAATTCATATTGAAGAGTAAATAATAATAGCCATTTTTATATTAGAAGATAAGTTATGAGTGGGTAATTGAACAGCCAGATATTAAAACACATAAAAAAATCTGCAATAGTTGTAAGTATAGAATTCATTCAAGAATTGACAAATGAGCAGAACAAATCCTGGTTTTATTCAGTTTAACAACTGTGTAAGTCCCTGAGAGAAGTTGTTTGTTACAGCATCATAATTTGGTGTATCATGATATAACTTCTGTTTTCTGTGAGGTAGGATCCTGTATTTTAAACAGAGTTATATGCCAACATTAAAGCAGTGTTGCTCTTCTGAGTTTGAAGATCTCACCAAATGAAGAGTGACTTTCCATTACCATGATAGAAAAGCTAGACTTTAAAGAGTAGTAAGAGTAGTTTGTGGCCAGGTGCGGTGGCTCATGCTTGTAATCCTAGCACTTTGGGAGGCCAATGCAGGTGTATTGCTTGAGGTCAGGAGTTCAATACCAGCCTGGCCAACATGGTGAAACTCCATCTCTACTAAAAATACAAAAAATTAGCTGGGCGTGGTGGTGCACACCTGTAGTCCTAGATACTTAGGAGGCTGAGGCAGAAGATTGAACCCGGGAGGTGGAGGTTGCAGTGAGCTGAGATTGTACCACTGCACTCCAGCCTGGGTGACAGAGCAAGACTCCATCTCAAAACAAACAAACAAAAAGTAGGTTGTCTTTTTTATTCTATTTTTTTTTCTTCTGGGACCAATAGGGAATTTGTTTACTGGAAGGTAAGCAGTGTTTAGCATAACTATTTTGGACTGCTTTTGTTGAACTGTGTGATATGTTTTGCATAGGCAATTGTGTCTTCTACAAATACCATAAACTATTTATGCCATTTATGTCTTTTACTTGCCTAACTGCACTGGTTGAGACCTTCTATAACATATTGAACAGGAGCAGCGAAGGCAGACAACTTTTTTTATTCCTGATGTTAAAAAGCATTCAGTCTTTCACCATTAACTGTTATTGTTAATAGTAAGATTTTTGTTGATGCACATTATCAGGATAAGAAAGTTCCTTCTAATTCTGTGAAGAAAGTCAATGGTAGCTTGATGGGAATAGCATTGAATCTATGAATTACTTTGGGCAGATGGCCATTTTCACAATATTGATTCTTCCTATCCATGAATGTGGAATATTTTTTCATTTGTTTGTGTTCTCCTTATTTTCTTGAGCAGTAGCTTGTAGTTCTTGAAGAGGTCCTTACATCCCTTGTTAGCTGTATTCCTAGGTATTTTATTCTCTTTGTAGCAATTGTGAATGGGAGTTCACTCATGATTTGGCTCTCTATTATTGATATATAGGAAAGTTGGTGATTTTTACAGATTGAATTTGCATCCTGAGACTTTGCTTATCAGCTTAAGAACCAAAAAAGAGCCTGTATAGCCAAGATAATCCTAAGCAAAAAGAACAAAGCTGGAGGCATCATGCTGCCTTACTTCAAACTATACTTCAAGGCTACAGTAACCAAAACAGCACGCTACTGGTACCAAAACAGATATATAGACCAATGGAACAGAACAGAGGACTCAGAAATAACACCATACATCTACAACCATCTGATCTTCGACAAACCTGACAAAAACAAGCAATACTCATATCAAAATAGATAAATAGACCAGTAGAACAGAACACAGGCCTCAAATATAAAACCACACATCTATAACCATCTGATCCTTGACAAACCTGACAAAAACAAGCAATGGGGAAAGGATCCCCTATTTAATCAATGGTTTTGGGAAAACTGGCTAGTTATATGCAGAAAACTGAAAATGAACCTCTTCCTTACACCTTATATGAAAATTAACTCAAGATGGATTAAAAATTTAAACATAAAATCTAAAGCCATAAAAACCCTAGAAGAAAACCTAACAGTTCCATTCAAGACACAGGCATGGGCAAAGACTTCATGACTAAAACACCAAAAGCAATGACAACAAAAGCCAAAACTGAGAAATAGGATCTAATTAAACTAAAGAGCTTCTGCACAGCAAAATAAACTATCATCAGAGTAAACAGGCAACCTACAGAATGGGAGAACATTTTTGCAATCTATCCATCTGACAAAGGGCTAATATCCAGAATCTACAAGGAACTTAAATTTACAAAAAAAGAAACAAACAGCCTCATCAAAAAGTGGACAAAGGATATGAACAGACACTTCTCAAAAGGAGGAATTTATATGGCCAAAAAACACACCAAAAAAAGCTCATCATCACTGGTCATTAGAGAAATGCAAATAAAGACCACAATGAGATACCATCTCACACCAGTTAGAATAAAAATCATTAAAAAGTCAGGAAACAACAGATGCTAATGAGGATGTGGAGAAATAGGAATGCTTTTACACTGTTGGTGGGAGTGTACATTAGGTCAACCATTGTGGAAGCTGGAAGACAGTGTGGCAATTCTGCAAAGATTTAGAACTAGAAATACCATTTGACCCAGCAATCCCATTACTTGGTATATACCCTAAGGATTATAAATCATTCTACTATAAACACATAGGCACACATATGTTTATTGCAGCACTATTCACAATAGCAAAGACTTGGAACCAACCCAAATGCCTATCAGTGATAGACTGGATAAAGAAAATTTGGTACAAATACACCATGGAATACTATGCAGTCATAAAAAGTAACGAGTTCATGTCCTTTGCAGGGACATGGATGAAGCTGGAAACCATCATTCTCAGGAAACTAATGCAGGAACAGAAAACCAAACCCTGCATGTTCTCACTATAGTGGGAGTTGAACAATGAGAACATATGGGCACAGGGAGGGGAACATCATACACCAGGGCCTGTTGGTGGTTGGGGAGCCAGGGAAGGGATAGCATTAGGAGAAATACCTAATGTAGATGACAGGTTGATGGGTGCAGCAAACCACCATGGCACATGTATACCTATGTATCCTAGAACTTAAAGTATACATGTGTATCCCAGAACTTAAAGTATAATTTAAAAAGAAAGTTTTTAAACTTTAAAAAGTGTAATTTAAAAAGAAAGAAAGTTTCTTCTGTTTCTGATTTTCTTTTTCTTTTTTTCTTTTTCTTTTTTTTTTTTTTTTGAGATGGAGTCTCACTGTTTCGCCCAGGTTGGAATGCAGTGGCATGATCTTAGCTCACTGCAACCTCTGCCTCCCTGGTTCAAGTGATTCTCCCGCCTCAGCCTCCCAACTAGCTGGGATTACAGGCAAACGCCACAGTACCTAGCTAAATTTTGCATTTTTAGTAGAGACAAGGTTTCGCCATGTTGACCAGGCTGGTCTCAAACTCCTGACCTCTGGTGATCCACCTGCGTTAGCCTCCCATAGTGTTGGGATTACAGGAATGAACCACCACACCTGGCTGTATTTCTGATTTTCTGTGTGTGTTTATTGTTTTTAAAGAATTGATGTTGAATTGTGTCAAGTTATTTTTCTGCCTCAATTGATAAGAGTTTGTAATTTTTCTTTTTTCACTTGTTAATATAATGAGTTATATTAATTGATTTTCCAGTGTTGAACTGTGCTTGTATTCCTGGGATAAGCTCCACTTGATTCATTTGTTAATAGTTTGTTGAGGATTTTTCTGTTGATGTTCATGAAAGATACTTGTGTGTAGCTTTCTTATAATGTCTTTGTCTGGTTTTAATACTCAGGTAAAGCAGAATTTGCAGAGTAAATTGTTTCTTCTTCAGTTTCCAGGAAGAGATTACATAGAAATGGTATTATTCCTACTTTAGATGCTTTGAATAATTTACCAGTGAATCCATCTGGGCCTAAAGTTTTCTTTCTGGAAGATTTTAAACTATGAATTAATTTTCTCTAAGAGCTATAAGCCTATTCTTGTTATCTATTACTTCTTGAATGATATGTTTCAAGGAATTGGTTCATTTTATCTTAATGGTCAAATTGATGTGCACAGAGTTTTTCATAAAAAGTAGTAGTCCTTTATTATCCCTTTAATGCTTCTAGAGTCTATAATGGTCTCCTTCCCTTCCTTCCTTCCTCTTTCTTTTTTTCTTTTTCTTTTTTTTTTTGTTTTTGTTTTTGTTTTTTTCACAGATTCTCTCACTCTGTCACCCAGGCTGGAATGCAATGGCATGACCTTGGCTTACTGCAACATCTGCCTCACAGGTTCAAGCGATTCTCTTGCCTCAGCCTCCTGAGTAGCTGGGATTACAGGAGCCCACCACCACGTCTGGCTAGTTTTTGTATTTCTAGTAGAGATGGGGTTTCACCATGTTGGCCAGGCTGGTCTCGAACTCCTGACCTCAGGTCATCCATCCACCTCAGCCTCCCAAAGTGCTGGGATTACAGGTGTGAGCCACAGTGCTTGGCCCCTTATTTCATGTCTGATGTAGTAAACTATGTCTTCTTTCTTTCTTTTGGAGGGGAGGGAAGAAAGTCAGTAGAGGCTGATCAATTTAATCAAGCTTTTCAAAGAACTGACTTTTTATTTCCTTGATTTTTCTCTCTTTTTTTTTGTTTTTAGTTTTATTGATTTCTGTTCTTTTCCTAATTTATTTATTTTCCTGTGCTTTTTTTCTAATTTCTTATATTGTAATCTAGATGATTGGTCCTAGACATTTTCTCTTTTCAAGTTCAAGCATTTAATGTCATAAGTTTCCCTTTAAGCACTGGTTTAACAGCATCTCACAAATTTTGATATGTTGTTTTTCATTTTTATGTAACTAAAAATATTTTTAATTGCCTTTGAGACTTCCTCTGTAAGCCATGGGTTATTTACATTTTTAATATTTGAGTAGTTGGTGACAGTTTTCTAGATATCCTTGTTACTGATTTCTACTTCAATTCTGTTTTGATCAGGTTACATATTTTATATGATTTGAATTCAACTAAATATGTCACATTTTGTTATATGGCTCAGAATATGGTCTATGTTATATGAGCACTTGAAATGAATGTTTTCTGCTACCATTGGGAGGCCTGTTCTATAAATATGAGTTAGATCATGTTGGTTAATATTTTTCACCTTTTCTATATCCTTGCTGGTTTTGTATCTCCTTATTCTATGTCCACTTCACCTTTTAGTACTACCACATTGTGTCTTATGGAGTAGGAGGAATTTTATTATATATATAGATGCATAGTGATCAAATCAGGATACTGAGGGTGTTCATCACCAGAGTACAATACATTTTTAAGTAGTCACCCTATTTTGCTATCAAACATTTAATTTATTCTATTTTACTGTGTGTTCGTACCATTTAACCTGGTTGTCTTCATCTTACACTCTGTCTCCAGAACTCACCCAGTATCTGTTATCTATCTTTCTACTCTTTACCTCCATGTAATCAAATTTTTTAGTTCCCACATATCAGTGAGAACATGGGATATTTTTCTTTTAGTGCTGGCTTATTTTACTTAAGATAATATGCCTGCTATAGAGTCTGTGATTCAACCTACCATAGAGTTAAAAAAGGAGGGAAAAAAAATAAGGAACTTAACTGCCACTAGATTGGTCTTTATTCAAGTCTTGATTTCCCTTCCTAATTTGCCTATTATTTACTTTTCATTGTCCTTAAGTAATTTTGTTTTGTTTTTTATTTTGTCTAGTGTTCTTAGTTCTATCAATGTGAGAAATCAACTACAGTAGACTTAACTCTATTTTCTATAAAACCAGAACTCTACATTTCAAAATATATTATATTTACATACATATACAACTTGATATTTTTACCAGAAAGGCCAAAGAATTATTTCAAATTTGAAGATCAGTTATCTCACTAGCATATGTTTTGCTGTTATCATTCTGTGTTAATTTTCCCAAGGAAATGCTATGTTCTTTCAATATGTATATTCAAGTCTCACATTATTTCTGGAAAGTTTTCTTAAATTATATCTTTGGATATTTTTCCCATTTCATTTGCTTAGCTCTTTTCTTTAGGGACACCAATTATGCTTATGTTGGATCACTTTCAATGCTTTCTATATCTTATATCTTTTATCTTTAGTTTATTTCTATCTTATTTTCTCAGTTTAAAATTTTTTTCTATGTCTGTTCCTCTTTTTGCTGCTCCCAACATGACCTTCAGAAAACAAAATAACTTTAATAAATACTGAGGTAATGTGGCAAAATTTCCATTTCTTTGGGTTTAGAGTTGAAGACAGGATATATTTTGACAGTTCTTGGTGTGGTCTCAGGAATTTGCATAATATTTCTCCATAACCACGTAGAAATCTGTTTCTAAAAGGCAGACCTAACAAAACAATAAAATTTACTTTAGAAATGTGACTTTATTTCTTTATGTCTGCATGTGTAGTCATATTTGAAACACACTTTAACACCTAACTTTAAATGGGAGGACTTATATTTGTTATTATTCTTCATAAAAATTACTCCTTTAACATTTGAAAAGATTTAAGGCTTATAATTATTGCAAAGGTATATCTGTAGTTTTTTTTTCTAGCTATCATTGTAATGTTTATTATACTAAATGCATTTGGAGCAAAGAAATGATATTTGACTAAATGCTATTATTTTATTCAATATATCTTATTATAATGGGTACTTTATTATTTATCAACCTATTGTAGTCCAAAATATTAGTAAAAATGTAGTGAAAATTGATATTACTTTATTCCTGTTATTATTTCTTTTTAAAAGTAGTACATGCTTTTTTTTTAATCACACTATGTTCTCATTCACTCAATCTCCTTTTAAACAATGACAAGAGAATGCAATATCAATCTCTATTCACTTTATTGTTCTATATGATCCCATATTGTTAAAGGTGAGAAAATAGAATCATTTAAAAGATCTATATTTATTTCCAATTTTAGCCTATAAATACTATCAAAGGAATTTATTGCCACCATAAGACCAGTATGTAACTAATGGAAGACACCTGAGAACTTTATAATATGCATTTTTACAATTACATATAAATTAGAAAATATTTCTGCAAGATTAATTTTATATGTTATTTATATATTATAAATTGATTCAGTTATGAAACATAAAAATACCTTTAAATGCAGTGCAGCAATATATGTTTACTGCAACAAATTTTGTTACTGTTTCAATTGCTTTTGTCATTGAGATCAATCAGGCCTTTATTACTTTAAAAAAACACAGAAACAAAATAGTTTTTCTTTTTCTTTAAAAATGATGGCTTGGAAATACATCTTATTGCTATAGCTATCACATTAAATTCTTTGTAGAAGCACTTGTAAACTTTTGTAACTCTCCCTACCTCCTAAGTTTAAAGCATTTTATGAGATGTACAATAGACAATAGAGAAGAGGTGAGTCTATTATCTGTTACAATGACTGCCTATAAACTATTGATGACTTGAAAAAAATCAGAGATGACATACATATTAAATGTTGATTATAAAAGTCAGATTTATAAAATATGAGTTCTTTACTCCAAAAAACCCTCTTGAAAGTATTAGTTCATACCCAAAATGATATAGGTTTTCAGGCAAATATTTGCAAAGAAAGTTGAAAACAGGGAGCCAATGCAGTACATTTGAATTTCATCTTATTGTTTTCAAGTGTGCCTCTTTTCCAGGACTTGGAATAAATGAGATATAATTGTATAGTACATGTAATTTTCTTGGACTGAACAAAAAAATCAGCAAAGTCACAATTTCTCAATGTGGATAACAAAATATACCTGTAGAGAGGGTGATGAGGAGATAGAAATGAGTTTTTATGTCCCTTTTTCATACTGAATTGCCTATAGAATAAGAATAAAAATCTAAAGGACAGTTTTTTTCTTCTTCATAAAGTAGTATTCATATTCTGTGCTTTCCTGGAAATATAAATAAAGGCAGAAGCATGTAGAACAAGCTTCAGTATGGCTGGATTAATAATTTAAAAAGGAACTGAAGAGCACATAGAAACATGCACCCTGTCATTCAGTCACCTCTCACCCCTTATTAACATTTACTGACCATTAACTTATAACATAAAAAACCAGAGCTCTTAGATCATTTAAAGCAATCTTGCTGTAAATCCCCATGTAGTATTCCTTAAGTGTGAGAACTATAGGTACCCTCAAACACCAGTGTTCAGCTTCTGTATAGACCACTTAGCATAATTCTTTTTTCTCTATAGTTTTAAATGTGTGGGAACATGTGATCAGGGTCCTTTTTATATTCAAACTGGGTCAGCTTCTGTCTAGAAAGTGTCTTATTGTCATGATGTCACCACATCTCAAGATTTGTGACCTTTTGCACCATATGGATTCATGGTAGTCCACATCCTAGTTTACAGGCCAGAGTGCTTTTGTGCCCCCGCTAGGGGGTATCAAAGCCTTTTGGACTGGAATTTCAAGTACTGATAGATTTGGAAAAACAAAAAGTAATTTTTATATATCCTAAGGACCGCCAGATGTCGCAAAGGCATCATTGATGAAGCGGGTTTTATCCAAAATGTGGCACTATATAAGGAATACTAGCATTGTGTCTGAGAGTTGCAGAGGCCATAACAGGTCAGTGAAATGTCCTTCAAACATCTGATTTTTACATTCAAGAATGGGCCAAAATGAAAAGATAACCACTTATCTGACATTGACGTTACTACCATTTAGACAACCGATTCAATTGCCTTAGTCTATGAGATCAATCAGGCCTTTATTACTTTGAAAAACCAAAGAAACGATATAGTTTTTCTTTTTCTTTAAAAATGATGGTTTGGAACTATATCTTACCACTATACTTTAGCTATCACATTAAATGCTTCATAGAAGCACTTGTAAACTTTCGTAACTCCCCCTACCTCCTAAGTTTAAAGCATTTTATGCGATGTATAAAATTATAATAATGAAAGAAATGCTGCTGAGTGAATTTCTGCTGAGCCAAACTGTATGCATAAATTGGCAGTTTAACAAGTAAAACTTGGAAGCAAGCATTTGATGATTGATTTTTTATTGAGACAGAACAAGCATGATAGTGGGTAAAGTGATTTTCCTTATTGAGAGAAAATATAGTGTTTTTCAACATGTCTCTAGTATGAATGGAAGCCTTGTCAAAAAAACGGAGCAACACATAATATCTTTAAAAAGGTGAATTAACATAAGTATATCACTTATTTTATGGATCAAATTTTATACTTGTCAGTTTTATTCATAATGTCATAAAATTTATATCATAAAAGTAGTATTATTACCTTTGTTATGTCCTGAAAAAAACTCTGATATTAACTGCTTTGTAAGTAGATTATAAAATATCTTCAGTTCAAGGAATGCTGTAATGAAAATTAGGGTCCAAATATGTATTCACATGTAGATCTTCACCAGCTCCCTCCGTAATTTTAAGTACTTGAAATACATTATTCAACAAGTAACCTGCTGTATATCTGTGTGTAATTCTCTGCTTGAGAATGCAAGAACTGTCAAGATAAAAATAAGAAGCATGTATCATTCTAATTTAATTACAATTCATCAAAAATTCCTCTATTGTATGTATTACAGAGAACTGTATAAACTTTTTTATAAAAGTAAGCATATACTAAAGTTAATTGAGATTTGCTGTTAGAATTTTTGTATATAATTTTCTATTGCTTAAAGGAGTATATGTGTTCATACATACATCAACATGTATGTGCACATGCTGAATATTTGATTTATATGTATTCTTTCTGCACCCATTTTATAGTCACATCCATGAGAAAATTTAAACAATGAATATAAATTTGTTTATAGAGAGTTCTTTTCAAGTTTGAAAATGTACACTTATTTTCAATTGTGTTTTCTAGGCATAATTTCAAATTCTACTTAGCTGTGGCTATATTATTCCCACTTGAAATAAAATGTATAACAACATAAGGAGGGCATTCTCCTGCTGTTTTTCTGAATTTAATTAGTAGGCAACCTATGAATCCATGGTCCTATTACATTTGAGTATACCATAGGTCCATGTTCTATATGAAAGATTATCTGTATTTTATTCTAAGACTTTATGTATATTTAACCTTTAATTTGACTAGCAGGTTGTTTGATTTACATAAAAAATAGATCAGCTTTGAATTCACTGAATGTTTTGGTATAACATAATCAATCATCTCTAAATGTTAATGGTGTTAAAGAGCAATGAGAGCATATGTCTTATATTTGTAATCCTGTAGATTTATGAAATTATTGGGATGTCTAAGAGCATTAGATTATGGCATTTCTCTGTAGTTAGGGTTCAGAATTTTTTTTTAATGGCAGGTATTATTCTAATAAATTTAGAGAATCGGCCAAATATAAGTACTTTCTTTTTAAACCAGAAAATACCTAATAGGTACCCTTTTTTAAATGATGAATTACCTAATAGGTATCTTTAACTAGAAGTCTTATGAAGAAAGGTATATAGATAGACTACAACATAGTGCTTAAAATGCTGTGACCTTGTCTCATTCTCTTTTCATTATCTTTTAATAAAATTTGACTTTAATTGATGTTATCCTAATTATATCATACGAATAATTTCTCAATGAAATAAAAAGTCAATATATGAATGACAGTAGTAAGGGGAAAATAAGATTTCAGATGGTAAAAAAAAAATCTGCTCTGGTAACAAAGACTGAATCAATTCCTCTGTTGTGTAGCAGCTTTATCATATCTTTAAAACTGATAGTAACAAAGAATATTTATTTGTTGTCATGCTATTGTAGGATTTATTTTTAAGCTCAAATCCCAATTATCAAGAAAATTGAATCCTCTTTATCTCACAGAAGGGCATACGGAATCATAGCATATTTGGTTATTGGAACTATAATATTGTTACCTTGCTTGAAACACATGGTCTCTCTTGATATACAAGAAAAAACTGAATCCATTTCAATAAATTAATAGGGATGAGAATCCCAATCCATCCTTCTTTTCAGAGGTTCGCATACATTGTAATGAAATGCATTAGGAGTTTTCTTCACTTGAAATCCAAATGAGACCCATTTTGGCTCACACCCTTGACAGTCTCTTTTATAAGCATTGCTGTCTCCTGTTCTTGTGTGGGCCTAGTAAAATGCTTCCTTTGTAAGATGCACAGAGACAATATAATGCCACGAAAGACGAAGGTGTCAAAACACAAAGTTGGAGGCAATCTAATCAATGCCTCCTGATTTAGCCTTTGAAGGCTCTCTTCATTAAAACTCTTTAATGGTGAGGCTTATCTTGAGGTAGAGCTGTTACTTAATATTTTTCAGTGTCATTCTTTGGACAGTCATTTGTACCTTTTAAATGTATTTTCAGTATTCATTGTTTAGTAAATTGGATGTCTTGTTAGCATGGTGGTGGTATGAATGACTTGAATCAAAATGATTGAAGGTAATAGTGTATAAATTCTTGGTACATTTTTTCCCTATCCCCTAATCTCCATCTTTCCCGCCAACAAAATATCTTAATTTATTTTCTTTCTAAATATCAGGTGTAGGATGCCATTAGATGCTTTCTAAAAACAGATATTTTCTAAAAACAGACGTTTTCCCATATCCAAGAATCTGATTGGAAATCCAAAATTAACTCAAAAATTAATTAATAATAATCCAAAATTAATTGCTTATTAAAGTTTCTATTTAAACGGAGTGTCTTGTCATTGCCATTCTTTTACTGAATATACTTCTCAAATTATTATTTTTTTTTTGGTCTGGAGCTTTTGGGAAAAGCAATGTAAATCTCACTAAAGTGATTTTTAAAAAAATCCTAAATGTCCCTCACTCTCTTGAGTCTTTTCTTTCTCAGTAAGTAGATAAGGAATGCTGAGAGACTGAAGAGACGTAACACTTACCCAGTTCCAGATAGGGTTGTGAACTTAGGAATTGTCTCTATATAAGACACCCTTTCAAAAGGTTTTATTTTCGTAGATGTGAAAATATACAAAATGTTTTGAATCTTCACTAGTCTCATCCCTCAGTAATTTGTTCTATTTTAATAAATGAAAAACTTATAATTTTTGTACTTTTCTTTCGAACATGAACCAGATGGCATTATGATTTGACCAAAAAAAATGCATAGAGAGGATACATTAAAGAATATTTTGTTAATGATGTATGTGAGTGCATCTCTATTTAGACTCATATTATACACACACAATGTGTGTTGGAAAGCCACATACATAGAGCAGTAAATAGGCCTTAGTTTTGTTTATTCACAGACTAAGTAACCCTTACCGTAAACAGATGTAACAAATGTGTATGCTTTTGCATTGGCGCATTCGCATAAGCCATTTTAAAAACTTGAGAAATCAGGAGCTTAATTTCTTTTAATATGCCCAACTTAAACAAAAGAAAAAGTTCACAGAATGCCCTTGCTGTCCTTTCTACCTCAATCTATGATTATCAATAAAAATTAATAATTTATAAAATGTGGAAAATAGAAAAGGATAAGCATCACAGAATTTATATGCAAGGTATCTTAAAAATGGAAAAGAATTCCAGCAACTTTGACCTGATTTTTAAATTATTACAGTGGTGACTACAGCTGCTCTAGCTTAGTAATTATTTGTGATAGGTTGTTTTTGAGTCCCATATGTATAGGAGCTCCAGGCCCAGCTACCTCATTTGCTGGCACACAAACAGATTCTTCCAGGTGCTGAAAATTAAATTTTAATATATTATTTAAATATTAAGAGAATTACAGTTTCAGTAATTTTACTGCTACAGCTGGAGTGCAAGGCATGCCTGTAGAACGCAGTGTTGAACAATCTAACATATAGGATGTTTATAGTGGTTTAAAAATTATTACTGTATATGTTTAATGGATGTTGGCCCTATTTGGCAGTTAGATTATGTATGAGTAACCTTGATTTAGTTGATTTAGTCTGGGCACCCTTTACCCTATTGCAAGCTATTATTTATTTGTCTTTTTAGGTTATTTACCTAAAAAGAAGGACATATCCATGACACTGAAATTTAAGCTACTAAAAAGTATATGGATAAGAAGTCAGTGTCTAATGTGGTTTAGTACACATGTATTATTCTGTGCTAAAAAGAGTTTTAAAGTCCAAATGATTTTTTGATCTCTTTGGTTTCTACTTTACAATGAGAATGATCTGAGAAAGTTGTTCGCTATCAGATAAAATGCTAACAAACATTTAGTTTTAAAGACCCTAAAGACAGGATTCATCATTAACATATTTCTTGAAATTTTTGTGTGGCCTTTGATGTATTAAAATTGTGTAAAAACCAATTTAAGATAATATTTATGTAGTATTTTGCTCTTAGTTTGTTTGGAATTCAGAGTAGGGATACATTTAAAATGAAATTTTATGTCACAATAATTTGTAATTTAATTATCTATGATTAAGTCTTGCTCTTCTACAAATTCTATACCTTCACATCACTAATTAAAATGTATTTTCTGTTAAATATGATTTTAACAAATGTACCTTTAAAGAATAGAAGACAACTAGAAGATGGGCAATGTGTTAATAAACTGTTTACTATGACCAACCTTTTCAGAGCAAAGGGTGATTAGCTGCCTTCAATGTACAGTATTAGGAAAATTTTCCCATCATTGATAATCTGTTGCATATGAAAATGGTGTTTTACTAACTAAAATACATTTTGCTGGAAGAATCATAGAACAAACTGCAAATGGTATAATTTCATAGTGGTTAAGTTTGCATGCTTTGCTTAGACTCAAATCTCAGCTCTACTATCTTCTGGCTGTGTGATCTTGGACAGCTTTTCAGTGCCTCAATTTTCTTATACGTGAAATGGAGCTACTTTGTAAGGTTGTTTGAAAGATTAGATGATTTATCAAATAAGGACTTCAAACAATAGCTGGCCCAGTGTAATCACTTTATAGACATCAGTTATTTTAGTAGTGATATTTATATATTTTAAAGATATTTTTATTGATAGTTACTCACTTTGAGTATATGACAAATGAATAAAATCAAACAATTTTGTACTTCTCAAAGGGCTTTTTAGTATTTGTGCAAAAGTGCGTCTCCTAGATAGCTAATGACCTTGGGGTATTTAACCCATTAAAATAAATAAACTCCTTACCCTTGGAATTTTTACTTTAGATCATAGTAGTAGGCCATTTATAGTTTGATTCATAATTCTAGATATAGCATGAAAAACTGTGACACAAATTGTCAAATAGTAAAATATTTAACAAAATCTCACTAGGAGAAGTTACATAACTACTTCTTAAATCTCAGAACACATTTTAAAAATATAAGAGTAAAGAAGTTGTCAGCCTTTTCATTTTCTCCTCTCCTATAGTGTAATTCTAGAAAGTACATACTTTTAAAAGACTTAATTGCTTTTGAAAGGCAGTCTGGTTTAGAAAATTATTTCAAAAAATTGTGCAAAGTATATTCTGAAAGAAGGAATAAAGTAACATAACATTTTTCTTTTGTAAAACATGATTTGTGTATGTCAATATAAGTAAACAATATTTTTCCACTGTAAATCATGAAAGATTTGGGGTGTCTGAATGAACAATTAACATACATACACCGAGTACCTATTTTGGGTCACAACCATTTTAGGTTGTAGAAGAGTAGATAGAGAGCAAGTTGGATAAAATCCTTTACCTTCATAAAGTTTACATTCCATGGAGAGCAGACAATAAACCAATGAATAAATATGTAACATAATGTTGATGTCATGGAGGTGTAGAGTAGAATAATAGATACCAGAAGCTGGGAAGGGTGTGGGAAATGCAGGAGTGTGGGGTGGTGGTGAGTAGGGGACGAAGAGAGGTGGTTAGTGGGTACAAACATACACTTAGAGGATTTAAGTTCTAGTGTTCAGTAGCACAGCAGAGTGACAATAGTTAACAACAGTATATCATATGTTTCAAAATACCTAGAAGAGAGGACTTGCAATGTTCCTAACGTATAGCAATGATAAATACTAGAGGTAATGGATACCCTAAACACCCTAACTTGATCATTACACATTCTATGCATGTAACAAAATATCACATGTACCCCATAAATATGTACAAATATGTATCAATAAAAAAGTAACAAAATGTCAAGTTGTAATAAAGGCTATGAAGTATAGCACATAAAGATATGAGGGCAGGTGCTTTTGAAAGTAGGAAAACCAGGGAAGACATATATAAGAAAATATTTGCGTGATCTGAAGGATCAAGCCACGGAAATTTCTGGGGACAAGCACATTAGGCAGAGGGAATAGCATATGCTATTCTGTTCAGAGACAGAAACAAGCTTCACATAGTCCAGGAAGAACAAGAATACCCTTATGACTGGAGCTAAATAAGTAAGGGGAGAGAGAAAGGAGAGGAGGTCGGAGAGGTAACCCAGAGACCAGATTGCGTGGTAGACTGATTTTGTATAATAGCAAGTCTTTGGTGGGTGTTGGGCTTGAAGGAGTGCAATCTGACTTATACTTTAAAAATACTGTCTGACTGCTATAAGAAGCATAGACTCTAAGGGTAGAAAGAGTGGAATTTGAAAAGTTGGAATTAAGTTGATGGAGGTGGTAAAAAGTGGTTGGACCTTGGCATCTATTTCGAAGATCCTGAGTTAAACAATATGAAAAACAGAACTCAAAGGATTGTTGATAGATTGTGAGATGTGAAAGAAACAAATCAAGGGTCTCCCAGGCTATATGAATAAGAGTATGATGATTGAGATGAGGATACCTGGGAGAGAATCAAGTTTTGGGGAAAAATCAAGAATTGTCTTTTGAAGATACTATGTTTGACAGGGCTTTAAGACATCTAGGAAGAATAGGAGCTGGATGCAGTAATAGGGGACTCAGGAGAGATTGAGGTTGTAATTAGTGGGCTGTAATCAGCATGCATATGGTATTTATAAGCCATGATGGACCTGATTAAAATCATCCTAGACTGAGATTTGAGGCCTAGAGTACTCCAACATTTAGAAGTTGGGAAGAGGAGGATCCAGTTAGGAGACTGAGAGTGGCCACTGAAGTAGGAGAAAAACTAGCAAAATATGGTGTCCTGAGAGCCAAGTGAGGCTCTCAAGGAGAGAGGGAGTGATAAAGGAACACTATTTGTCTCCTTTGAGTCACCTGTCACTTCAATCACAAATGTTTACAACCAGCCCATGGCTTCAGACATCCCTGTCCTTTTCACACTTGCACTTATTTCCTTTCCTTTAATCTCTCATCAACATCAAGCCTGGTGCTATCTAACATCTACAGAAATATACCTTCCTTACCACTGGTTTCTCATGGTGCTTCTCACTTTGCCCTGGTGTTAGTTTAGGGCTGACCCAGGACAAGCTTTGTGGGGACAAGGAGGGTTAGTATTAAGAAGAAAAAACTCCTCTTCAGCCTCTCCTCTTTTTCTATCTATTGCTCCTGCCACAGTGCCAACATTCCTGGTCCTGTCTTAGTTCCTCAACTCCTTCCAACTTCCTGAAGATCCCAGCCTGCTTAGTTCTTCTATGCAATGTTATTTTGATTAATAATTATTGACCTTTTACTATGTAGCAGAAAATAGCAAATATAGTATTAGCCTTTACTCTTTGTTCCTGTTCCTGATCTATTGAGTCCATTTTTTTCCTGTAAAAGTAAATAAATTTGCATCTGTTCTCCGTCCTCTCAGAGCTCAGACCATTGTACCAACCACCCTTTCCCACTCTCCAATAATTGGTGGAAGCATGGGGTCACCAGTCTGTCTTTAGCACGGACAGATGTGCATTTTCCACAGGAAATTATTTTCCATATATGGCTACTAATCTCTACAGTAAATTATGAGTCAGATGACTTTCTAAAGTAGCCTTGTCCTACTTCATCATATTAATGTTATTTGTATGAGAAAATGTATCTCAATTTCTTAATAAGCAATTTACTAATAAAATTTCAGAAAATAATCCACTACAATTGAAGAATGGTTTTGTGTATTTATAGCCATCTTGCCTAATTTTATGTCTATCAAATATACATACATATACCTATAAATGCTTATATATAATAATCTATAATAGACATAACTACTAATGAGTCTATATTTAAATTTTCTGAAATGTGCAAACTAGACATTTATACTGAAATAAACTATTTTATATTGCTCTTAAATTGTTTTATTAATTTTAACTTTTTGAATTATAGAACTTTAATTTTTGCCTTTGACAAATTCTCTCTTTAATCTTTTTAACTTTTTAAATAATGAATTTAAAAGTATATTCCACTGCAGAAAAAAAATGGTATATAGAAATTGGGCATTTGTTTTTTTAAGTTAAATATTTTATAAAAGGCAAACCGTTTTTATAAAAAAGTGATGTGGTTTTAAACATTAATGTTTCAGATTTTAACATGATGCATTGTAAGATTAAATTAGTTATCCACACTTGATTCATATAAATTTAAAGATTTTTATGGAAAATATAATTTATAAAATCAATAGGTTTGATTTTCATTTAAAAAATATAGTGAATATAGGGTTTAAATGCATCTATATATATCTTAAAGCACATTCACATTTATCTCATTTTCACTGCACAGTAACCCTAGGAGGAGGGCTGATATTATGATCCCTATTTTATAGATTAAGACGTTATGGCTCAGGGAGGTCATTTAAAGTCTGGGTGCTAGTGAGAAATGTCTGACCATGTCATTCTGATTCCAAATCTAGGTCTTTTGCCACCTCCCTGTGCTGCCTTATATTTTCTGAGGTAAATTGTCTTTAAGTTATAGCCCTGGAGTTGTGAAATGCAGCATAGGCTTCAGTAACAATGTGTGTTTAGCTTTCATTTTGGCTTGCTGGACATTTATGGAGCTGATTTAAGCCTTCAGCGCCAAAGTCAATGAGCCACTCTGTGTTTGGAGTAGATCTGTTCAGTGCTGAGCAAGAAAAGAAACTGGCATCATCATGCTTTGTATTTTCAAAATATTTTAAACACTGAAAGGCAGGGCTTTCTTTTTTTCAACTGAGCATGGTAATATGGTACTCTGGTGAGTCGTATGTAACATCACTTATGGATAGTTAGTTCCATCAGGGAAATGGCTCAGACCTTGGAAGACCAGGAATATATTGAGGGTTGTGACTTCCAGGAATTTAGATGGTTTCG